>NC_053031.1:10000000-20000000 GCF_016746235.2 Drosophila teissieri | reverse complement strand
TCCATATCGAGATCGGTTTGATTCCGCTTTCGCCGCTTGTACGGTGTGAAGAGACGGATAGGTCCGGAAGCTAAACAAGATGAGCGTGTAGGGGGGTTAAACAAATGTTTTTAGTTGGGTCCAGTTGGGGTGGGCATCGGGCTCGGCACAACTGGAGAAAACATAACAAGGGCCTCAAATGGATATTAACTGGAAAGGACTATTTGCTACTAGTTTTCTTGACAAAATAAACCGAATCAGACCCATTAAAGTGATTAGAATAAAGAGTTGTTATTAATAAATCAGAATGACATTTAAAACGACTGTCCTGTCCGAATAGTTTAAAAAGTAACATTATTACTTGTTGTCAAGAGCAATCAATTTTAAATTGCTTTTAATTAACGGGCGAGATGTACTCTCAATATGCTTGCATATTAGCAAGCGCAAATTTGTCAACTGTTTTGTCTATTGCTAGTTACTATGTCCTTTCTTATTAATCTATGTATATTTATTATGGAATGTTGCATTTTAAAACTGTTTGAGAAAGCTACCTTGCTAAATCCAAATGTATTTTTTTAATGAGATATCTTCGCTCTCGCACACTATTTTCTTTTGAGTTACAATATGTAATTATATTTCAGACTTGTATACGTTAGAATAATTTAATTTCAGTAAGATATTGAATCGTTTGGAATTGTTAAAATCCTATATTGGCCAAGAAAAAATGTTTATAAGCAGAAGACAGGTGGATGTTTTTAGGTTGTGGTGTTATGAATTCGGGTTGTGCGCGAGTCCTGCACTTGGGAAGCCATGACGGACCAATGACTAGGTCAACTTGGTCCGCCACGCAGCAGTGGCAGTGTGTAGAAATTGTTGTTCGTCTCACCTGACTCACCTGCTTCGTCGTCGCAACAGACCGTGCAGCTGCAGTTGGTCGCGTGCGGCGTGAGCGTACCCTCGTCGATGAGGGACTGCAGCGATTTGCCGCCATACTTGATAGAGCGCTTCCAGTCCTTGCTGGAACCCCGGCCACAAACATGCTCAAATTCACTGGGCGTATGCCACTTGTCCTTGTACTTCACACAGCGTCCACGGCCGCCGGAGCCCAGTTTGCTGCGGTATAGCTCGGCGCAGGTGGTTTTGCAGCGGATCTGGAAGACCTCATTGTGCTGGGTGGACGGGTTCTCCGACCAGCCCGAGGAGCCACCACCCGTTCCGCCGCCGCCACCTCCAACACCACTCGCTCCGCCCGCGGCGTGCTCCAAGGTGGCCAGGCTGTCGTGGCTATTGTTGCTCCCGGATCCATCGTGGTTCAGTCCAATCGTATTTGTGGCGGTCGTATTGGTGCCCGCATTATTGGCGCCACCACCGCCGCCGCCTGGTTGTGTCTGCTGCTGGATGACGATCGTCTTAAGGTCGTTGCCCATGCTGACCGTGCTGCCGGACAGGTAGCCATTGTTGTCGACGCACAGCATCGGCTTGAAGTGGGGCAGCTGGTCGGGCGTGATCACATTAAAGGTGGTGCCGGTTATCATCGATCCGATGGGCAGGGATACGGGCACCGAAACCACACCGCCGCCGTTGCCTCCGCCCGCTCCGCTTGTTCCGCCACTGGCGCCGCCGCTACCACTGTTGTCGTTGGAGGAGGATGTGACCATGCGAACCTTGGTGTCCAACTGCATTACCATAGCGCACATATTCCCACGTTCGTCACATGTATGTGGGTGAGTTTCCAGCGGCCAATTAATGGCGTTTGCGATTTAATTCAATGCGATTTGCACAGGAATCGGGAAAGAAAATTCGAATGTAAGTAAACAACACAGCATGGGAAAAATGAAAATCGGTATACACAACATTTGTGCGCCACAAATGCGGTGGGTGGAGGTGGAGAAGGAGGAGGGGGGTAAAGTGGGAGTGGGTGGAGGCGAGAAGGTGAGCGGGGAATGCCTGTGGCCCAGTGGGTCGCACGGAGCGTTTCGTAGGGCGCAAGTTGCGCCACCCCCAGGCCACCTAGCCCAACCACCCACCACCCACTTTCCACAACTGCGCAGAGCGAAGCGGAGCGGTTTTCGAGCCAGATTCGGTTTCGGATTCAATAGATAGAACCTGAACCACACATAGTCTGGAACCAAAACCACCCCGCCAAAGGAAACGCAAATGGGAAAGCCACAACCTTTCGGGCGCCTTATGCAGCAGTTTGTTGCTCCTTTTTCCTACCTGATGGTGATGATGATGATGGTGATGGCTGGGGCTTTCTAATATCACCTCTTCTTTCACAACATCCTCGGCCAGCGCGGCCAGATCTTTCCTATTCAGGTGCAGCTCGGTGGAGGAGTCAACCTGTTCCATAGTATTGTTATGCCAGTTCACTTTCACTTATTCTTCGGGCCAACGATATTAATGCACTTGAATTGTTCATCGAATTGCCACTTGCAATTGGAATATTGCGATATATGTATATTATTCGACGTCTGACGAGACGACGGACGGTCTGTTGTTGTTGTTGCTGCTGCCGCCGCGATCCGCGTTTTTTCCCGCGCTCAACACGACTCACATGCGAATTGCGCCCTGGTCGCGTTCAAGTTGCATTGTCCTATTTACAGCTTGTGGTTCATTGCAATTTACATTTTTTAAGCTTAAACTTTACTAAATTACTAAAAAAGTTGATATCCTCCTCTTCTTCCTCATGATAACTAGAGTTGTCATGCGCTTTGCAGCTATCGGCTCCTATCGGCGCTATCGATAGTCGCGTTTCTTACACGCTACCCCACCTCTGACTTTTGATAATTTACTTTACTCTGGCTTAAAAATTTACTTCTTGTCTGTTTATTTTTATTATATTATTACCTAATAAAACTTGTACAATAAATATTTTTTTTAGAAAAGCAAATGAAAAATTAATAAAAAGGTGGTAGTGCATGGGCCACCTAATGTTTCATCTTTAACATAAATTCCGATAAATCCAATTGGACTGCTAGTTCAGAAAACGGCCACACTAAAAATAAAATGGTAACTATCTGATGTTTCACAATAATAATAAATAATAAAACTGAATGCTTTCAGGCCGATGTGGATGTATTTATAAGTAATTACACAATTGTCGATCCAGAAATTTATCAACTATGGATCGAAGGCTTCTCCTGTAAGTTTTGTTCTCCTGACTGTGGACTGGTTTCATATAAAGTGACTCCTTCGATTTCTAATTCCAGCCAGCGAGGCGGTGTCATATCTAAAACAGAAGGGTTTTGGCCACTCCATGGGCGCTCCCAGCGACCTGATTGCATCAGATGTCCTGGATCACTACCGCACCTATTCCCTAATTGAACTCTACTTAAACGCACCCACCAAGCTGATGGAGCAATCCTGCTTCCAGCTAGAGCCGCATATGCGTGACCTTATCACCGAAAAGTACTACTCTATCGATGATGTGGTGGCTCGTGAAATTCTTGGCAAGAAGCTGTCGTCCCGCTACCGCAAGGACCTCGACGAGGTGGCCGAGAAGACGTGCGTCAAGCTGAAATCGGTTCGGTGTGTAGATTTGGCTTTTCAATAGGCTGAGGATTTAATATATGTATTTCATATTGCTTTATCAGCCGGCAATTTGACAACGTAAAACGCATTTTCAAAGCAGTGGAGGAAATGCCAGGCACGTTGACCAACAATATTAAGCAATATTTCTTCATATCCACCGATCTAGCCAAGTAGGAAAAGGGTTAATTTATAGTTCTTAATTTCTCCAGCTTATCATTTCACTTGTACAGAAAATATGCCTGCATTGTTTTCCTGGCCTGCCTGCGTTTCGAAACGACAAAGAAGAAGTTGCAATATCTGAGCTTCAGTGATTTGTTAACTTGCTCTCATGCAATCATGATCTACTGGACGTACACTTACCAGGTATGATATAGATCACCTGATTCCTTGCAAAACTAATTTACTAAGTGCAGCACACTGGACCGGAGTACTATGACACCGAAATGGACAAAGAATTTCTCTTGGATTTGCGGGAATTGCGCTGTCTGCTCGATAAGGAAAAGGAGATTAAGCAGTGAGATTTATTTCTAGCACCAAAGAGCGATTATATAGTTAAATCCTTGCATTTAGCCTCGTCTGTATGCGCCTAAAACCAGTTCTTCTTGAGCGCGCCTTTCACGAACTTGATGGAAACTTTCGGTAGGGACTAATTTCCCGATTATCTTACCATTTCATTGACCTGTACCATTTGATTTGCAGTTCTTATTGGCGCGCCCTGATCACAATCGCCTGCAATTTGCATCGTAATCGGGAGCTGCGCGATCTTTTTGTCGATCTCTGTGAGAAGCTTATTGACCCTTGGCGTCAGAATGGCTGGAACCGGGAGCAAGTGAATAAATTTTTAGCTTCCATTACTCAAAGCGTTTTGGATCTGGAAATATCAAGGTGAGATCTTGTATGGATGAAATAAGTATTTTTGATTAACAACTCTATATGCTTCACAGGGACCAGGAAACTAGATGTCTTTGGGATCGCTATATGCAGGTCATAACGATATGCTTGGATAAAATGTATCACATTTAAGCTGTGATTAAACTAAGGAAAAATATAAATAGTATTCAATTGTTTGGTTGTGTTCGTTTCGACATGTGTTGATGTTTACCCATAATATCAGATTGTATAAACCAAAGTAAAAGAATGAAAATTGATTCTCAAAATTCTTTTATTTTGAATGTTAGTATACCGTTGTTGATTGGCGCCAAAAGTATATTTAAGGTAAAAGCCTGTTTTATTTTCGGTATTCTTATGAAAGAGCCTGGTATATTTTCGAGCCACGTTCACACTGGAGCTTCGAAGCTGAAGATGCAGGAAAAGCTTGCAACAAATTGTCGGCCTGCACACACTTCCGTTTTAAATGTTATTATTTGGACGTTGATGTTAGTAAACAAACGAAACACAGGTCTTCGTCGATAAGAGGTTAAGGCGACTAAGCAACGATTGGCGATGGAAGTGCAGGAGTTTTGGTGAGTTTCACTGGAAAAGTGCATTGCAAATTACACACATTACATAAAAACGAGCTGTCAGTGTGTGCGTTAAGCACCCACACGAACGCACATTCGCGAAAACCCGCACGCACACACACACACAAATTGGCCAGGTGTGTGCGTGGGTGTGAAGGGAAGAGGGAGCAACAGTTGACGCCCGTTACACGGGAAAGCCACCCACTGGTTGATTAAATATCAGGGTTGTTTTCTAATCCAATCTTGGTTGGTTTCGATTTAGCGAAAATCTGGAGGAGATCGAAGATGAAAACTACGACGAGGAGAAGTCAGCAAAAACATCGGATGAGAATCGCAAGTACGGAAAACATTTTAAAACTTAACGTATTCCATATCCATTTATCCGTTAATAAGTTACGAAGTCTTTATAGTCAGATATCTGCATGCATAGTCGTATGTATTTTATATATTACCGTTATATCATAATTCATTCAGGCAAAATCACAGCGAGATCGAGAAACGGCGTCGAGACAAGATGAACACGTACATCAACGAGCTCTCATCCATGATTCCTATGTGCTTTGCGATGCAGCGGAAGCTGGACAAGCTGACGGTTCTCCGAATGGCAGTGCAGCATCTGCGAGGGATTCGTGGCAGCGGCAGTTTGCATCCATTCAACGGATCTGATTACCGGCCGAGCTTCCTGTCCGACCAGGAGCTCAAGATGATTATCCTGCAGGCCTCGGAGGGATTCCTGTTCGTGGTGGGTTGTGACCGAGGACGCATCCTGTATGTTTCCGATTCGGTGTCCAGTGTGCTGAACAGCACCCAAGGGGATCTGCTGGGACAGAGCTGGTTCGACGTCTTGCATCCGAAGGACATTGGCAAGGTTAAGGAACAGCTATCCTCACTGGAGCAGTGTCCCAGAGAAAGGCTTATAGATGCGAAGAGTAAGTGGCATAAAAAAGTGAAATTCACTATATTTACTACAGATTACACATTATTTTATTACCTGCAGCCATGTTACCCGTTAAAACCGATGTTCCACAGAGCTTGTGCCGCTTGTGTCCCGGAGCACGGCGCTCATTTTTCTGCCGCATGAAGCTGCGCACCGCTAACAACAACCAGATAAAGGAGGAGTCGGATACGTCCTCCAGCTCCAGGAGCTCCACGAAGCGCAAGTCCAGACTAGGTACGGGTCACAAGTACCGCGTTATCCAGTGCACGGGCTACCTTAAGTCCTGGACCCCCATCAAGGACGAGGATCAAGACGGCGACAGCGACGGGCAGACAACGAATCTATCCTGTCTTGTGGCAATAGGTCGCATTCCACCCAACGTCCGCAATTCCACAGTACCCGCCTCGCTGGACAATCACCCGAACATTCGGCACGTGCTTTTCATCTCGCGCCACTCCGGCGAAGGAAAATTCCTGTTCATCGATCAGCGGTAGGTCCCATTATGAGCTTTACCTTTCCTGAACATTCGACTTAAATTGTTTTACAGTGCCACCCTCGTGATCGGCTTCCTGCCTCAGGAGATCCTTGGCACCAGCTTCTACGAGTACTTCCACAACGAAGACATCGCCGCGCTGATGGAATCCCACAAGATGGTGATGCAGGTGCCGGAAAAGGTTACCACGCAGGTCTACCGCTTCCGATGCAAGGACAACAGCTACATTCAGTTGCAGAGCGAGTGGCGGGCCTTTAAGAATCCCTGGACGAGCGAGATTGACTATATAATCGCCAAGAATTCCGTCTTCTTATAAGGAACACGAACGTTCCTATTGGGAACATGGGGAACATACTTTTATTTATTCTACTACAGTCCAATATTTGTATACACTCCAAAGATCTTCATCCGCATCGAGTTGCTGGCGCCGGCGGTTAAAATTTCATATTCGATGTACAAACTCTACTTATTGATAAGTCCATCATTTTTGTACCGCATCAATTAAATTAACGGACAACTAAAAAAGAGATTCTGCTTAGATAAGAACATTGCTATCGTGAGAACAATCTAGTTTCAGCTTATCAAGGTTTCAACATTGCTCTCTGGCGATTGGAATTGTCGAAAAGAGCGGTCGCTGTAAATTATAAACAACAAATAGTTCTTAGTCAAGCACGTTTTGGACGTGATCGGCGCTCGAATTTCTTCGGGCACATAAGTACTTATGGTAAATGGTGTGGATCATGTGTACATATGTACCGACATGTGTGTATTTGATTTATCAACTGAGACGGGCTTTTTCGCCCGTTTTCGTTTCACTCGACTTTTTTTGCTTGCACTATCATCAATAGACCCACATGGAAAGGCGGCAGCCCAGGCGCGTGGGTTTGTCTGGGTCTGGGAATGGAAATGGGTATGGTTATGCCTCTGGCTCTCTCGCTCGTTGGATTCGGGTTCGGAATCAGTTGGCATAGAGCTGGCGTGGCGTACGGACGCTCTGACACTTTGGCTCCCCCCAAGTAGCCGTTTAATTGGACAAAAGCCTTGCTTGGACTACGGTTTCGTTTTTCGGTGGTCATAAAAAAATATATTGAAATGAGTGCCCTCATATTTCTGTGCGCGATTCTAATTGGTTTCGTGATTTATTCACTCATCAGTTCCGTGCGGCGTCCCAAGAACTTTCCCCCAGGTGAGGTGTTCTTGTCCTGCATTGGGATTGTGTGCAAATATAGCTTTTCCTGGAATCCTAAATTAAGATAAGAAGTTCTACTGTGCCAATACTTTGGAGTTCGAACAACTATAGATTTTTTTCAACATTCGAAGAACCACTAAACCAATTTTATTTATCATGGGTACAGTTTGTTGTTAAAAACTAACCAGTTCTTTATAATATAATATTAGAGTAATTGAGACAGTATCTCGAGCACATTGTTTTTTCCTTAATAACCATATTATTATTAAATATTTATGTGCATATTTAAACTCTAGATAGGCTCGACAGGCACACATACGACCTGCCCCACGCCCAAATGGTCAGCTCATTAGCAACTCGTAATGGTGAGGTGTTCAGAGGAATCGTTGGCAAGTCGGTGGAGAACCAGACGGCACACGTTTTGAATGCTAATATATTATATCTTATTGATAAAATCGTCACATATTTCTGACACCTGGCCTAACTGGTCTGAATTAGCCAGTAACAAGGGCCTGGCTGATTTATTCCACTTACCAATGCAGTTTTTGATTTGCATTAGGATTATGATTATGGGCGTAATAGCTGCCATTCCTGTATATAGGCAGACTTTTATTATTTGTAACTTCGCCATTTGTGCATTTTAAAATGAGGATAAATGAATCTGCAATATTTAGGGGAGTTTTCTTTTCTCAAATGCACATATAAACGTTATGAAATTGATTTTGATAACGTATTGATAGTTAATAACTAAGGGGTTTGATTTCAAGATAGAGTTTTCCCTTTCGTTTCGGTAGTTTGCTAACAGATTTCCTTTGCAGCCGATTAGATTAGAATTGCTAATTTCATACCTACATAAGTTGAATTGACTAAATTGGACGGTTTAATTCTTTATGAAATACTATTACTGACAAACCACATATTTAAAACTATATTTATAAATTTCATTTTTAAACAGGACCTCGATTTGTGCCATGGTTAGGAAACACTTTACAGGTAAGGGACTCAAAAGTATCTTAGATACAATAAAAACAAGATTATTAGAACTATAACCAAATGAATAAAACAAATATAAATGTTAGTTGATGACTTTAAAAAGTATCGTTATGACTAAAATCGCAGACTAAATTATTTAGTACTTTCAATGAACATTAAGATCTTAAAATCCTATCCGTTTTTACAATCATGAAATATAAGATTATGCATTTATTTCAATATTATGTTGACAGTTCCGCAAGGAAGCTAAAGCTGTTGGTGGCCAGCATATCCTGTTCGAGCGCTGGGCAAAGGACTTTCGGAGTGAACTGGTGGGTCTAAAACTGGGTCGCGAATACGTGGTGGTTGCTCTTGGCCGCGAGATGGTGAAGGAAGTGCAGCTGCAAGAGGTGTTCGAGGGGCGACCGGATAACTTTTTTCTGCGCCTGCGAACCATGGGAACCAGGAAAGGAATCACCTGTACGGACGGACAGCTTTGGTATGAGCATCGCCACTTTGCCATGAAGCAGATGCGCAACGTGGGCTACGGGCGCAGCCAGATGGAGCATCACATAGAACTGGAGGCGGAGGAGTTGCTTGGGCAGCTGGAACGCACCGAGGAGCAACCGATCGAGCCGGTCACTTGGTTGGCGCAGAGTGTACTCAATGTACTGTGGTGTCTGATTGCTGGAAAGAGGATCGCCAGCCAGGAGGATGGCACCCTGCGGCGGCTGCTCGACCTGATGAATCGACGTTCCAAACTCTTTGACATCTGTGGTGGTTTGCTGGCTCAGTTTCCTTGGCTGCGCCACGTGGCTCCCGATCGCACTGGCTACAATCTTATCCAGCAACTGAACACGGAGCTGTACGGTTTCTTTATGGACACCATCAAGGAGCACCGAAGGCATCTGGCGAAGGATCCGTCGCCGGCGGAAAGCGATCTTATCTATGCCTACCTACAGGAGATGAAGGATCGCAGTGCTGGCGGCGAGAGCAGCAGTTTTAATGAGACGCAGCTGGTGATGACCATCCTGGACTTCTTCATTGCAGGCTCCCAGACCACTAGCAATACGATCAACCTGGCCTTAATGGTGCTCGCTATGCGCCCGGATGTCCAGGAGAAGCTGTTTAACCACGTGGCCGCCAGTGTGGCTGCTGCCAGCACGGATGCGTTTCCTCACTTGAGCCGTCGGGAATCCTTTGACTACATGGATGCCTTCATCATGGAGGTGCAGCGCTTCTTCCACATCACCCCCATTACGGGTCCACGGAGAGCATTGTGGCCAACCAAGCTGGGTGGCTACGACATTCCAAAAAATGCCACCATCCTAATTAGCCTACGTTCCGTGCATCTCGATAAGGAGCACTGGAAGGATCCCCTGGAGTTCCGCCCAGAGAGGTTTATCAATTCAGCTGACAAGTGCTTCAAGGACGAGTACTTTATGCCCTTCGGCATGGGCAGACGCCGTTGTCTGGGCGATGCCCTCGCCCGTGCCTGCATCTTCTCGTTTCTAGTGCGGATCGTGCAGCATTTCAGCGTCGTCCTTCCGGCAGGAGAATCTCCATCAATGGTCCTTCTGCCTGGAATTACGCTTACTCCAAAACCATACAAGGTGCAGTTCGTCAAGCGCACATAAGTTTGTCACTGGAGACGACGCTGCCGGTATTATAGGTATAATCAAGGATATTTCGGTGTTTAGTAAATAATAAATACAAGGATTCCGAAAATTATTTAGACATGAAGATATAATAAGGATAGTATACTTGAGCTGAAAGATTCATTATAAACGTATTTCATTTTGCAGAAGTAAGTTTGAATAATCATAGCTGTGGTCTAGATGTTCTTTATTGATGTGTCCTCTAAATTAAATTACAATGCTTTATAATTTAAACAAATTTACATTCGGCGATTCGCATAACAAAATCAAATAAAGACGTTTCAAGTTATTCGTTATCATTATCGTAAATAACGTTGGTTTTGTCAAAATGTATAACACCATGTCAGGATCTCAACGTTTTTGGGCCTTATGAAAAATATTTACAAACTCAATCTGAGGAAAGCAAAAACATATACAATGGGTTGTGTATAACAAATTAAATTAGTACATACGAACTAGATGAAAGCAATCTCGTCAGCTGGAGAAAACTTTGAGTAAGGTCATGTCTGGTCCTGGACCACTTCGAAAACTATAGATTTAACCGCAGATACAAAATGCAGGTGAGTGTGTGTAACAAAGAAACATGCCGACCGAATGACCAACTTTACTTAAATGCTAGTAGTGACTGCACTAGGGCAATGTCTGCTTTCTCCTGCGGCCTGTGTTTCTTGTCCGTGCTCTGGCCTACATTTAAATCCCGTCGGCAAGGATTCGCTTCCTGTTGTATGCTGTGTGTTCATGACTTGAGAGGAATTCGCATTTGAATAGTGTAGACGATGTCCTGCCTGGTAAGGTGCTAAAAGTTAAATCCTGTGCTGGGCATGTTGTCTGGATCGAACTCAAACTGTTGCGTGCCCGCCACGGGGGCTACGCGGCTATCCTCCTCTTCGTTGCCGAAGTACTGTTCGATTATGTTAAACGATTTATGGTAGATGTCGCGGTTTTCATGCGCCTGCAGATACTCAATCTTGTCCAGACCTATTTTAACGGTACCGATTTAGAAGTTGAAATGTGATGTTATAAATAAATGTAATTACCTCCGCATTCCTCGATGGTAATAGCATAGGGATTAGGTCGCGTCTGGAACTTTTCACCTGCCTTCAAAATGTTTTCTAGTGCATTTAGCGCCACCTGGACAATGTCCGAGTCGACGACGGTGAGAAAATCGCACATGGGCGGCACACAGCCCACCTGCACCAGGTAGTTGATCTGTTCGGAGGTTCCGCTGCTGGTGGCGTTGGTAATGGCCCATGCGGCTTCTTTGCGAGTCTTAAATTCAGCCGTTTGCATGATAACCATCAG
Source organism: Drosophila teissieri (assembly GCF_016746235.2). Classification (NCBI taxonomy): domain Eukaryota; kingdom Metazoa; phylum Arthropoda; class Insecta; order Diptera; family Drosophilidae; genus Drosophila; species Drosophila teissieri. The sequence goes on along the minus strand of NC_053031.1, from coordinate 19,988,479 downwards.
CTGCGGGAATATGTTGGCATTGATTATGGCCTGGATCTGCTCACGATTGCCGGCTGCGATATTAGAGATTGTCCAGCACGACTCCTTCTTAATTGTTTCCGCCGTGGAACGCAGCAGGTGGCTTATGCAGGGCAAAGCGTTGTACCCCAATATCACCTGGGTCTGCTGATCGTCACCGGTCACAATATTGCCCACGGCCCTTAGAGCAGCTGTGCTCACGTTCTGCTGTGGATGTCTGCCAGGAAAAGTCAATAACTAATAATTATTATCCATTTGTAATGGGGCAGTATGACTACTTACAATAGGAGCTCAACTAGCCGACGGCAAACACCCGCATCAATTACAGCCTGGATTTTATCGTTGGGTCCATCGGACAGGTAGCTTATGGCCCAGCAAGTATCGCTTAGTACATCCGGGTCAGTGTAGTCCAGTAACCGCGCCAATATTGGCAGACCATGGACAATTTTGGCAAAGTCTGCGGGAGGACTTTTGCCGCGGCACAAATTCGAAAGAGTCCACACCGCGTTCCGTATCATAGTAATGCGCTCTGAGTTGCTCAATACACTGCAAGAAGCCACACTTATTTTGTCACAATCTTATCAATATAATTATAACTTACTGCAGGAGAGGCATTAGAATGCCGGAGCCGAGCAGATGATCTCGGCACATGGGTGAGTCACCGGCTATGTTTCCCAGGGCCCACACAGCCTGTTCCTGGACATCGTCATGGGGACTGGAGAGCAACTCAATAAAGATGGGCACTGCCCCGGCCTCGATTACGATCTTGGTCTGCTGGGAGGTGCCTGAGGCAATGTTCGTTAGCGTCCAGGCGGCCTCGAACTGCAGCGTGGCATTCGAGCTGTTACGCAAAAAGGTGACAAACTGCGGCACTATTCCCTTCTGGATGACCTCCTCAATGGGTGGATTGGGATCGCGGGACAGCAGTTTGCGAAACTTTTGAGTGGCCTCAAGCTGGTCGCATTCACGTCCACTGTATAGCATTTGAATCATCTCCTCGTTGATTACGGATGGCTGTGCCCCGCTTCCAGCGGTTGCCTCGTTTTGACCGCCAGAAAAGTGCGTTGGTCCAGTGCTGCTGTCAGACATGTGCATGTCGGCAGCCTGCGAAGGAGAGTGCAGATAGTTTAGAGTAGGCTTTCATGGCAACATTGATCAAACTCCACCTGCTGTTCGTTACTGACGATGCTCTCCATTCCGCCTGATGTTGAGGATGTAGCCGGCTCCAGGACCACATTGCGTCGCTTAAAAAGCTGATGTTCGCGTTTGGTCTTCCGCAACTGGATGCCCACCTCCTCGCGACGACGCCGCATCTCTGTGGAGTCCAAGGCGGCATTTTTATAACGCTGTTTGTGGGTGGTAGACATGTCGTCGTCTTGGCAATTCAAAAGCTTCAAATAGTCGAAAAAGATTTGATTAAAAACCGAATAATGTAAGATACCAATTTAATTCGTAAAGTAACTAAGTTGACAAGTTTCAGAAGGAAAGTAAATGTATGTGCCCTGCTTTACTCCAAAACTGTGTTCTAATTCAAAACGAAAGTGCTGTGAATAATCTACAAAATATGGGCAGAGGTCGTCGTAGAATGAGAAACAGTCGAATTTGAGGTTTACAATCATGACTGGGTGTTCCCTAATGCTTTCATCTACTCCCACCAGGATTTTTACGCCCTGTAAACCACCGAGCATTCGCTTAGCGACTGCTCTTGGGTAATTCTACATTTCCGGAAACATAAAGATTTCGTTGTCTGGCCAATAAATTACATATAATGCGTTAACATTTAATGAACTATTTAGTTTTCCTGGCAAAATGCACAATCACAACACTTTCACATTTTAATGTACGTGTATACGTGTATACATATGTGCACACACGGCTGCTTTGCGTGCGTATAGGTGCGGGATTAGGTCAGCACTGGCCATTCTCCGATCTCTGGCTACGCCCTTAGATAAGCCACCACAACTCCTGGATAGAGGCTTATACAGCTCCGTAATTAGAACACAATTTACCTGTTCCGGAGAATCCTTTTCTGGTTTTAATCATGCAAAGAGACGGGAGACTTTACACGTTTTGAGGAACGGGGATGCCGGACTGTCAAAATGCAATGCACACAGCTGATGCGCTATCGATAGCAACCGAAAGCCGGAATTTCAATCCAATTGCATTCAATATAATGAAGGAAAAAAAGAAAAAGTCCCGCAATAAACCGAAGGAAACTTCAGATACCCAGAAAAAGAAGATAATTGAACTGCTGCATGAGTACAACGACCTGAAGGATGCCACACAGCGCGTTCTGGAAGCCTTGGCGAACCTAAAATGCGTACCCGTCGGATCTGTTTATACTACTTACAACCTTCCCCACGACGAATAAAATAAGCGCTTTTAAGACTGTTATATTTATGTACTTGTTGTAAACAACTTGTAATACATCTGAGTGCATGTAAATGCTATATTGCTGAGCAGTTCCATGAGGCTTCTGCTAATAAATCCACCTAAAACTAGTCATTACATTTGTTCCACCTATTGGCCAGCATGAAAATAAGATCGGCATCGCTCATTAAAGGTCTTGTAGGAACGCTCCTTAATGATGTCCTCGACATTGAGCTCGGCCTGGAGAACCCGCAACTGGAATGGATGAATGGCACCAGTAAGAGTTAATCCTTACATATGTATTACGGTTAGTTACCTTGCGCTGCTCCGCCCTGAATTGGCTGTCCGTATCTACATCATCCGCCTGGGTCTCCCGCTTTTCCCTTAGCTGCTTCAGGTTACTAGCCGATATGGTTATGCAACTGCGTATGCTTTCTTGCTGCAAGGAGAAGGTATCTGTCAAGATCTCCCTGTGTTGTACTTAATCAGGATTTACCCTGGCCAAGTGTGACTCCTGGAGTTTCGCGTACAAATCGCGACAGGTGCTTTCGCTGTTTACCTGACCCTTGAACGACTCCGTTGGCAGGGCATTTAGTGCATATATAATCTTGTCATCCACATCTCGCATCTTCTTCAGAGCCTCCTGTTTGGAAACTTAAACCCATTTAGTATGCCGACTACTAACCCAATCACACATTTTCTAAGCCCCACCTGGAAGCCGAGAAAGTCCAAGCACAATGCCGCCATGGAAACCAGCTAGGAAAATAAGAAAATACTTTATCAAATAATAAAAACAAAATGATATATGTAAAATTGCCGGCGAAATGTGCCTCTAATTGGCGTTGCCACCTCTGAGAAACAATCGATTAGCAAGTATCGAACAATCGATGTGGATGATAAAGACTAGTTGAACAAAACAAAATAGGAAAATAATTCAGGATGCCGCTAAAATTCGATGATATTCACGAGAAAATTGAAACCGGCGTCTACAAATTGGCTGTTAATGACAAAAGCACGCGGAGCACTGTATGGCGAGTGTATCGCAAAATAAAGAAGGACGATGGCAGCTTTCTGGAGCACGTACTGTTCTGCATCGGCTGCAAGAGCATTATGTCCTTCACCCACAAATCGACAACGAACTTGAGGCGTCACCGGTGTCACCTGCAGTACCTCAAGAAACAGACATTCTACTGCTATAATTCTAAAGGTGAATCCGACGACAAAAAGGAGGAGCCGGATCAGGAGCAACATGATGAACAGGATGACCAGCAATCCATGTCGGATGAGTTGGAAACAAAACCCTCTCCCGCCGATGTTGCCGCTTTTGTGGCGGAGGTGGTCAGCGGTGGGGATTCCACCGCAGCTTCAGCTTCAGTCCGTATTCCGGACATTCCCGAGATTGCGCTACCACTCGATGCAAGCGGGGTCGAGGAGTCCAATGTTTATGCGCAGACCTGGTCCCTTGAATACCGTAAACTTAGCGAGGACCAGAAATTCTACGCCAAAAAAGCTATAGACGAAATCCTCGTCTTGGGTAGGCTACGACGCCTCACACTGAATACGGTTCCGACGGCGGAGTAAAATAGTTAATCAGCATTAAGTAGGACTTTAACTAAGCTAATAAACCTATCCTGTAAATATCGTATTTAATATTTAAGGTCGTATCCCAAAGTCTGGGATATAACGCAATAAATTATTTGATAATTTGATACTTTATTTTCTTTAAATTTGAAATCAAAAATATTTCTTCAATGTTGAAAGAGGCAAGGGCGTTTAAAACTTTTTGATCTTGGGCGATATATTTGTATTCCTCTGTCATTTTTTATAGGAACAATCGAAACAGTTTTTGGATATCGATATATTGTTGTGAGCACAGCATTTACATTTTCCCATTTTCTTCTATTTAACTGAATTTGGTTCTAATTGTAGTAACAATGAGTAATCTGGCGAGACGAGCACTGCATGGTAACGAACCGGGGAATCTTTCCCAGTCGGAGGACGATGTGGACCAGAACAACACCTGCAATAGGCAGCCGGCACACAACTTCGAGGAAGGGACTTCTTCGGCCGACGAACTGGAAGAAAGTATAACTCATGAGAATCCCTGTACTCCCAAACCGACCAATCAGTCTAGAAAACGCAGTATTTCAACTCCCAGGCCGAGTTCAAGGCCGAAGCAGGACCATTCCATCAATGAACCTCAAAACGGCATCGGTATTAAATTAGCTCTTGCCGGTGTTTTATTCGGTTTAATGGTTGTTTACGGGTATGGAACAAGCATTATAGAGGAAAAGCAATGTGCCTTCAAGGATCTCCGGACAAAATATCCCCTGCAGCAGGAAAAAGTGTGGAAAGCCCTGCAAAAGGGCCTTGAGGGGCTGATAAACAAAAAGGACAAGCACCCAAGTGTTTTCTTGTTCCTGCATCAGGATCCCAAGCTCCAGAAACTTATCGATCAAATTGCCATCGAGGCTTCAATGTGCTTTGGTAAGAAAAACGCATTATTGCTTTAAAATCGGTTAATGTAATTTACGGTGACCCGTTCAACAGGTGGTCCCCGAAAGCTGATTTACATGAAAAAGGAGGACATGAAAGACTACAGTTTGGCGATTGAACAGTTCAAGGCAAAAATGAACGATGGAAAAGTTTTTTTAATAGTGAACCTCAATGATGTGATTAACTTTCATTCTTTTATTCAGCAATATTCTGAAAACCTTTTGATTACAGATTTCGCCGAATGGAGCCCGAGCTCTGCACACAATCTGCGATACATACAGCCCTCTTGTAAATGATGCAGTCATCTTCCTGTCTCTTCAAACATTCAACACAACTGCCGTAAACAACTCCGTCAAGCTAGCCACGGATACTTTGTACGATCTGTGGGATAAGGAGTTGAGGGACCACGAGCTGGATCCTTTAATTACTCGAGTAACCGATCAGGTTCTCCACTTGAGTAGCCAAAGTTAAACTGAAATACATTATTCAAAATCTCAGTACTACTTCCACGCCCAAAAAGTGGGCTAAGCTTACAAAGCAAGGAATTAGGGGAATTTAGATGGCTATCGAAACATTTTTAATATACTTAATTATTTCTTTCAAATTTTTATATTGGATTTGATTAAAGAAAATTAAAACGTTTAAACTAGTTCTCTCCTCGCCACACTTCTCCGACAAATGTCAGAAGGCTACAGATCATGCCGAAGCACCAAAGCAGAATCAAACCAATAAAATTATCAATACCCAGTTTGACTGGTCCTATATCCAGGTTTGTTTTCTCAGAGGCCACAATGCGATTTTGGCGATGTGCATTCATGTATTCGGCAGCGATCTTCCACTCCCAGAATTTGTCAAAGCCCGAGGAATGCCAAGCCAGAATGAAGTCGTTGTAGGCATTTAAGTGCGGCCACAGTCGGGGCACAAAAGCCACCGTAAACGCAAAGTATATATCATCCACCATAAGTTTCAGGCGGTTCAAGGCATCGTTTTCTATTAGCTCGGTGTTCCCCAAATGCCCAAACTGCAGGCGCTCGACGACAAATCCCATTTGCTCCGTGTGCGAAAAGTCGGATATTAAATTGGCATCGTACACCCGGTAATGCTCCATCAAACCAAGAAGAACTGGCTGCATAAAAGACATACATATAGGAATCTTAGGAATTCGACTAATGTGTACATTTTTGTAGTGCTTACGTCTGCCGACCGCTCGTCAATGGTGGTAATCCAGGCCTGTGAGGTCCCTGTCCAAATAAGCTTATGGTCGAAGAGACGTTGACGAGAGTCCGCCGCTTCCTCCAATGTGGGCAAAGTCAGGATGGCCGCCAAACCGCCACTGTAGACTGTGGTCAATATAATGTCGATCATGTAACTGGCCACCAAGACGGTTCTTAGAGCATACGAGCTGGTCACATAATTTGTGCCCTGATTTACGAAGAGTTTTAGCGTACTGATACAACCAAAGCGCAGGCTAGCGATCCACGAATTGCTTTCCGAGCACGAAGAGTGTTCCCAGCGGCGGGTTACACAAAGAGCTAAGCTCTCAAGCAGCAGGCAGAGCATCACGCACATCCAGAGGACAAACTGGAATGGTCGGAGTAGGAGGGTCCAGCTGATTAAACGGTTCGGAGCGGGCACCAGACAGGTGACTCCAGATCGTCCCAGAAAATGGGTCATGTCCATATACTCGTACGCTTCGTACCTAGAACACGATGTAATATTTTACTTTACGAAATTTGTGATTAACATATTACACATTAAGAAGATTACCACAAGTACATGCCACCCACTCCGTAATCGTTTCGCCTATCGAGGATCATTCCAACAAGCCCATACCCGGTGCCATTCAAATAGATATCGCCCCAGTCGTATGGTTCAGCTGTGGATTGCCTTAAAAAATAAGCAAATGAATGTAAATGAATGTAATGTAGCACCTACATGTGTCCACCTGAATCGTGCAGTTATACAACTCGCAGAAAACGAGCATTAGTTGAATATCTGTTCCATCAATGGTTACTTCCGTCGTGTTCTTAAAACGATCATAGTAAAATGGCAGCTTTTCCTAACACATAGAAACGGAATGAGAAGAGGAAAGATGAAAACCATCTTAAACTCACATAATCCAATAGCATAAAAGGCTTGTAGTCGAAGATGCCTACGACTACCTCCCGTCCCTTGAGATTTCGCACCTTGTTGGACAATGCACTCTTCGTTTCCGAAGTAACTTCCGTATCCTCGGCATCGTAACGCTGCAGTAAATAGAACTCAACAGGCTCCGGGCTTTGGTTAAAGTTTCGCGGTCCGACAAATCGATTAGTTTTAATTTCAAAAGTACTTGAGTTCAGGTATTGTGAGGAAACTACTAAGATATTAGGTTGATCTAAAAATGTAAATTGAAGGCTAGTGTAGTCATGTTAACTCACTGCACTTATCCTACCTTGAAATATATATCCACGCAGATAACTATCTTTTTTGTTCGCCAGCTCTTCCGTGTAAACAAATATAAAACGATTTCGCAGAGATCTCCAAATGGAGTAAATACTGGCATAATAAAAATGTCTTGCGAACTCGGGAATCTGCTCCTGAAAAGCTATGAAGGTCTTTAAAATAGAGATAAAATGAAATACAAAATACTGCAGTATCTAAAATGTTTCAATTCGAATTTACAAGTATTCGGATTTTCAAAAACTGGGGAAAAACCAAAATTGTTCCCAACTAAAATTTATCGTCAGCTGCTCCGTAATGTTATCGATAGCAGATTCATTAAGAGATAAACTTCAGCTGCCGCAAACAACCGGGAATATCGCATTATTAACAGATTAATTTAGTTTACCTAAAAGATAGTTCTAGGGTAATGGACAAACTGGGACTTGGGTGCCCCTTCTCCTTCTTGGCCGGAAAACCGCGGAGTACGAGTGGTGGACCCGGTTTCCTAGATCTCAACTACGACTGCTACCTAGAGATATTTTCATATCTGAATGCACTGGAGGATCAGCTAAATCTGGCCCGCACCCATCCACTATTCCGGGTTGTTCTAACAGACATTTTGCGAACGTGCTACGAAAAAGTCAATGTACGGCTTCTCAAATCTATTCCGGACTGGGAGTTCCTGCTGCAGCTGTGCGGTTCCGAAGTGTCCAGATGCGAAGTGCCCCATGGTCGCTGGGATGAGCCGTTTACCTACCCCTTTCTGGTGCTCCTGGGACGACACTGCCCCAATCTGCGACAGGCAGTTATCATATTTATGCACGCTGTCACAGAGACGCCGCCCGAAAGTGGGGACAGGGGCCATATTATGCAGCTCCTCCTGGAGCTACCCAGTCTGACCAATCTCACACTGATCGATGCTAGATCTGCACAGCGTGAGTGATAAAGGAACCCTATAATAATACTTTCCTTATTATAACTGCTAGATATTTATTCATATCACTCACACTTTTATCGTTAAACGATGGTTGATATCACAAAATTTAAATTTAAAAAGAAGTGTCACTTGTTCGCGGTAGCTTTTAGATTAATTTCAATTACCTACATTTTGGTTATTGGCCTCCATACAATTAAATCTTATACTTAACTAAATAATATATCTGAATTTGTATTGCAGTATATCAATTGCGGCATTTTAGTAAACTAGAGGCCTTGGACTTGGATGGAATCGACCCAAACCTCAGTAACGCCTCCTTCCAGCAAATGTTTGAAAATATGGTTTGCCTAAAGCGATTGCTTCTTAATTTTGGGCGAGATCGCATGAGATCTCACCAGCTCCCGCTGCTGGCAGATAAGTTCCCCAACTTGGATCACCTTACTCTGGAAAACTTTGATGTGGGCTTTTCGGAGCTAGGTGAATTTAAAGCCCTCCGATCGCTGCGCCTAATCTCCCGTTGGATAGCGGAAGTGAACAACGACTTTTATAGATCGGTGGTCAAAAGCACTGGTAACCTCCAAAAGCTACAGCTCATATCCGTCCGCGTCAGAGGTGACCAAGTGCATCACATCCTTGCAATTAGTCGACTCACTGCTCTGGACTGTGATAACTGGCCAGCTCAATCGGTTGCCCAGTTGGGTGAGTTACAAAATCTTGAATGCCTGGCCCTGGATTGCATTGACTCACCTGCAAACCCAAGTCGTCAACTTATGTTCCTAGTGAAAAATTGCAATAAGCTAAATCATTTAAGATTGGGAAAACGTTGGAAGATGCCTACCGAGGATGTAAATATATTTTTGGACAAAGTGACAGATGCATTAGCGGATCGGAAAATTAAACTCCAGCTAACCCTTGACTTCTTCACGACACCGAATACTCGGAAAGAGGTATTTAACTTGATGGATATACTGTATACTGTATATATATTTGGATGTGCCATAATTCAAAAACCTTCAGTTCGCAGATCATTTCAGGGATCATAAACACTTGCAAGTGAGTTTTGATGGAGCCACCTGTCATCACTGCCAGCGTGACACCCACTCTAAGTGCGATACCATCTTTGACTAGTTATCTTTTAGCTTAAGACTCACCTCACAGTGCGATTTTTCAATGGCGACTGTCAGCCTAAGAATCCAATCGTTGTAGGCGATTCCCTTTCCTTTGAACACATCTTCTTTTATTTTGTAATCGTAAACATCTTGATCGGAATGATTGGCCCATCCTTGCCAGTCCATGATTATTAATGGTAGTGGAAAAATCGAATTCAGATGAAAATCAAACGCCGGATGCCACAAAATACAAGTGGCATGCGAGTCCGCAAAGAATTGCTGAGCTAATTATATATTTTTAAAGACTTGTATCATGCCTAACGAAAGGACAACCTACCAAAATAACTAAGTACAGTACTCCAGTAATATGGCTCTACCAACAAATTTTCCATTTCACAGATTTTTGCTCTTTAAGTCTTTCTAAATAATAAGTAAAGAATGTAAATTTGTCTTTTCTTTGTGCTGTCTGCGTAAAACAATTTATTGTTATTTACATATACATTGTGATGTTTCTGTAGTTTTAGTTAAGGGTAATGTATATTGCTAATAACTTACCCTGTGATGCACCCGACTAACCAAACGCCGACGCAAAATGACCGACAAGTCGAAGAATATTTCATTTTGTTAAGAAAAAAAGCACGCTTTGCACCCACTACTAAAAGGGCTTCTATAAATTATGTATTTATCAAATTAGGTGCATGCACAACCAGTAAAACGCAATGTTAAACTGTTAAAATATTTATTGTTATAAATACCTTAACGTTTACGGTAAATAATAAACAAATAATGTTTTTATTTAATAATTTTAATATTACAATCTAAGCTTTCGGGCGTGGAAAATAGAGGAAAAGTAAATAATAAAGACCTAGACGGTTGTAATTCCTTTGAAAGCAATTTGATGAAAATCCACACCACGTTCGTGCCACTTATGGTTATATACTTTACTACTATCCTAAGCCTTTACGCTGCCAATGCCGTTGCCCAGCGACTTCATCAGCTGGTAGCATTCCTTCAGCTTCCGCTTGTCGCCCACCTTTTCCAGGGTCTTGGCCGCCTCGGCTAACATGCCAGCACGTTCACCTGGAGAGCTGAGCAACGCGGGCGGGAGATACTTGCAGGCCACGTACATGGCAGACGCCCGTTCCCGCTCCCCGCCCACGAAGTTCTGGTGCCGCCGATCCTTGCTGCCGCAGAAGATAGACGAGTGGGCGTTGCGTGATCGCAGACTCCTGTCCAAAAGCTGTTGCGTTGGACACGGTGAAGCTCCAGCCATCAGCCGACAAACTGCCTCGTACAAATATATACGCGATTGGGCGTTCTGTAATGGATGTTTATATAATAAGGTTATAGAAAAGAGGTAAGGATTTGTGTATATACCGGAATATTTTCCACAATGCTACGCAACGAATTCAAATCGGTCTGGAACTTCTCGAGCACTTCACCGGGCACTTGGTAGAAGCCATCATCCTCCATATTCATGTGCTCTAGCTCCCACAAAGCAGTCCTAGTTTCGAGAAGCCAATCGCAGGTGAGCAATTGGAAAAGCTGCAAAAATAAATAATGATTAATTAGTGTGCTTCTAAAACGGGTCGACTTTTGCCAGAGACACTCGGCGTTGTTTGTGAAATGCACAGAGCTTGCACTGAAGTTGTATTGCCTGAAGCAATTGGGACAGACAATGCGACTACAATGCACCTTCGTGACATCTCTGGAGTAAGAGTCTGGTGGCACTCAGTCGCAATTGACCGTTTGATCGGGGTGCACACATTCTTACCAGCTTTATGCCCTTGGCGTCTGTGATTCGGTTAACAGTTAAGCATTCTTGGAGCTGCACACTCGACTCATCGCAGAGGATGTTGACCAATTGCTTGAGGTTTTTGTCCAGTGCGTTGCCATTATTTCTGCGAAGATGTGTGATGATTAGCTTTGTTTTTTTATTTGATGCTCTAGTTTTACTTACTTTAGTAAGATCATCTTAGCTCGTAGCACTGCGTGCAGCGCCTTGGGCAGATGATCGTTTTCGCCACTCTTTTGCAGCTGCGTGGGCATTTGCTTGATGCTGCCGTACAATTGCTCGGCCAGCGTGTCTTCACCAAGGAGCCAGTGCACTGCGATCTCCAAAACATTGGCCCACCACACTACATTTGTATCCCGCTCATCTTCATCAGCCCACAGAGTGTCTCTAAGGAGAGAGGTGTACTTAAGAACATTGCTGACGATTGTGCCGCTGTGTTGCTGTTGCTGCAACTGTTCCGTCTCTCCGCTCACAGTAGATGTAGGCAGACCTCCCGACTTGTGGCCCGCCCCTACCAGACACTGAATGGCCTTAAACAGCAAATGCTCACGATATTGCTGCGTAATGAAAAAGAACCAATTAGTTTTGAATCGTGTGATAATCTAGTAACTTAGGCCAACTCACCTTAATGACGTGGGCAGTGGGATCACATGGATTCCTAAGACGTGTGAAAAATCCATCCTGCTCGCCGGAGTCGTTCAGGTCGTACGCAAAGACGTGCGTGGCGCAGTAGCGATATCCATAGGCGGTGAATGCCCACCGTAGCTCCTGCGTTTGCTCGGTAGCCCTAGTTCGACCACATTCTTGACGAGCTCGGCTCATGTAGTATCGGGCGAAAAGCTGTTGCAACCATTTGGGGGCACTGCGCTTCATACGCAACGCTGTCATTACGTGAATGCAGATGGTCTCGCGCGGAGTCAGTAGGTTGTGAGCCACTTCAGCCATGTTGCTGGCGAATAGTGCCATCATAATGCCGTTCATATCACCGCGCCCTCCGTTTCCAGTCAGTTGCAATTGATTCAGTCGGTTGAAAAGCAGGGCCAGTTCTCGTGCAGAGGCCAGCGCCTGTTTCCGGCTAGCGGCATTGCTAAATAGCCCACCGGTCCGCCGCGACAACACCCGACCAAGCCAGAGGCGATGGAAGAGAAATCGAAGAAACTGCCACGTGGTCTGCAAGTAGCACTCTAAGCGTGACGACGGCAGACTTAATCCAAACATATGCAGACAGTTGAGGTAACCGGCGTAGGCCTGAGCCGACTGTCCTTGGGCAAAATGCGAGTCAGCCCGCTGCCTGTGCTGACAGTAGGCGTCCGTCTGCGCGTCCAGCTGCGGATCACCGTAAACCAGCAGTTTCACCAAGCAGCCGAGCATCACTGTCAAGTTCAATAGCCATATCCAGGAACTCTGTTGCCAGCCAACAAATCCATCACCTAAATAAAATAGAAACCCATTAGCAATATTTAATAATATCTATAAGCTGGGCTCACTACCGTCCACGTCGTAAGAGAGAATGCGTCTATGACCGCTCATGTCGCCAATATCGTCATCACTGCCATAGTGTCCGCGCTGAAGAAAGGTCTTGAAGGGATTGACGGCCAGAATAGCAAACATAAACATGCATAGTCCAAGTCGAGAATGGGTGGCCATGCCGCGCATAGAGCTGGACACTATTAGTGGTTCTTCATTGCTGCTACTGCTGCCGCTGCTGCAGCTGGCGGTGGAGCCACCATAGGGTGATGGCGGCAACGAGATGTCCGAGGGCATGGGCGAGAGCGAAGGATCCGATACATCGCTGCGTGGCGGTGTCAGTCCGGCATCCGTGGAAAAGGTCTGCGAACTCTCACGGCGCTTCTTGGAGGCTCTTCCTGGCCGAGTTCCCAGTTGAAGTAGATCCTTAACCTTGGAGCCGTCGCGGGCCATTAGCTCCCTCTGCAGGCGCTGCAACTCTGCCTTCAGATCGTGATTCTGGCGTTGCAGATCCCGAATCTTGTCTATAGATTTCCGCAGTACTGCCGATTTGTTCAGCTTGGCCTGCTCTCCCACCACCAAGTTCTTCAGCTCGTTAATCTTGTCGTTGATTGAGGTACGATAGCGCCGCTCGATGGCGTTGTGGGCCGATCGCTTCACTTCCTTTACCTTGGGCTGAACCCGGTTAATAGGTACCTTGCCCTGGACTTCCATAGCGGCAGGTGACGGAGCCAGTGGTGCCACTCGCACCTTGCTGGCCCGACTACTTGTGCTTGTTGGTGGTGGAGCTACAGGTGGAGATGGCGTTGGACTGGCCACCGTCGGCTGCAAGAGCAGGTACATGGCTTCATCGGAGGTCATTCCGGCCTTAGAATTGTACGTAATGAAGGGTTGTGGATAAGACTGCTGGGACAAAGGAGCAGGAGCTGCAGCAACAGGTTGCATGACATTCACATTCTGGGACACAGATTCTACCGGCGACGTGGGCGGGGACATGGACTGGTAGACAAAGCTACTGCGCAGAGTTGGAGGATACACCGTCGCGTTCGGCGGCAGCCGCTGAGCATCCATGTGATGTATGGTGGCCGTTGGCTGGGCGGCCTTTAAAAGGCCCGTTTGCTGTTGCTGGGGAAGATTGTAGTTGGGGGCTATGATTGAATCCGGCTTGTAGACGAGTAGCGGTGACTGGTGTTGCTGCTGCTGCAGCTCCTCCTTGATGTGTACTGGCGAAGAGTGCTCGCTCTTTACGTGCGGTTGTTGCTCAACGGACTGCGGCTGCTGCTCCCCGGACTGCGTCTGCTGGGGATGCGTTCGAGGCTCGTCCAGCTGCAGCATGTTGTACATCTGCGTCGGTTCCAGGTCCATGTCGTTGAGGATGATGTCCAGCATGTCCGAGTGCAGCTCGGCGTCGAACGTGTCGAAGGCATCCTCCGCCTTGAACAAATCCATGGACTCGTCCAAGGGAGCATCTATGAAGTTCATCAGTGTCGTGTCCATTTTGAATGCTGCTGATGAAAGCGACAAAAACGGTTCGAAATGAAATACTGGCGGGCCCACGTATGTATGTGCATATGTATGTAGATATGTTTGTACATTTGAGGATTGTTTATTTAACTTCTACGCGGCGCAATAACAACAGTGGGACAAATAGTGCCGGAAGAGACAAATATTGCATTTGAAGATTTGCACACAAATTTCAAATCAGATTTAGGTTACTATTATATATGTTTATAATCGCATTAATTTATTTAATATCATCTTTTTGTACAGTGTGCATATGCAGCTTTAAAATACGTTTCAAGTTTGAATAGTAAGAAAATATTATAAATTGAGATATTATTTGCTATTTCAAGTTTTAGGAGAAATTAAGGCGAATATTTGAAAATTGTCTAAGCTTTTACATTTTGACCCACTGTGCACTGCACACACACACACGCGACCGGGAAAGCATGCGTAAGCGCTTTCAGCCAATCAGACGGCTCGACCGGATCATACGATGTTTTTAGTGACGCCACTTGGCCTTTGGGAGCTCCAACAGGGAATTTTCCCAGGCTCCACTGCTTTCCCGATGTGGTTTTCGCGAAAATGCAATCTATAAGGCACTATCTACATTATTAACAGCAGCATAATCGCACCATCATCGCCTTTTATCTGCTTTTTTAGTTCACGAGAGCTTGGGTTTTCCATAACTCGGTAATGACAACGCACTTAGCTTTAAACTAGCAACAAGTTAGTAACATTTTCAACATTTGTTGTTGCTCATGGTTGTTTTGATTTTTTTCCGCGAGTATATTTTTGCAGCTTAATAAACAATTGCTTTCGGTTGGATTAAACTTTGTTCTTCAGGGATGGCAATTACTAGTTCGGACCTAAAGAACTGGTTCAGAGTTGACTCCCTGGCATTAATAAACAGCTCTAAGATATATAATTGCTATATAAGTTGTAACTGATAGCTTTAACTGATATTTGTCATTTGGCCATTTTTATTCAATTGTCGTTCAGCCAGGCTCACAATGAGAAATAATGTATAAGTGCTATTAACAATGGGTGGTTTTCCTCGCTAAGCTGGGTGGATGTACTTGCTATGTACATTCAAGAGAACAATTAAGAGAGCGCCAGAGCGGTGTTACCGCGCCAGCAATACTGAAAAATGCCGCTGTAAGTTCTGGCCAAAGTTAAAGTTAAAAGTTAAGCCAAATTGGCCCAACGAACTGGCCACTCTGATACATCACATATTCAAAGGTAGTCGCGACGGAAAACGGAAAGCGCGGACGGATCGCGCAGCCAGAGAAGCGGTAAATTCGAAATAACCGTTTGAAAGGAGCAAAATGAACCGGTCTTAATTCGTTTTGAATAAAACGAAACAAAGTGAATTCGTGATTTAATTGATAGCCAGCATGGGCGTCTTCAGCGTTAATTGCGTTCTGAATTGCTCTTTCGAAAACGCAGACATATACACACACACACAAAAGTAGCGGCACCCACACGATCGCAATGGCAAAAGCGCTGCAGTGATAAAACAAATGCACAGCAATAAAGGCAATGTCGGAAAAGTTTCACAATGCACAGGCGGCCCATGCATAAAAATGTCCAATTTGGCGCTCTTTGCACTTGTCACGTCGTTGGAAAAACAAACAACAACAATAGGAACAAAAACTGAAACAAAAAGAAAACCGATTTTACTCCGCGTTTGTTTTTGTTTGGACCGCCGCTCACGCACTTTCGTGCACACACGCACAAACTTTTCGCATTTGTTTTCTTCACCCGTTGCATTATCACAACAAAAGATCTCCTCTCCTCCCTCTCTGTTGGGCTCCCACTCTTTCGCTCTGCCCCGCCAGAGTTGCCATTTCGACCGACAAAGTTGCACTTGTGACTATATATATATGTATAACCGTTTAAACGGTTTTATTTTGGCACAATCTTCGGAATTATTTCGGATTTTTGTAATTTGCCGCTTTTAATTTTTTAAAAATAACGAGGCCGGACTGATAAATCAGATCCTTCTGACTACCTGTTCCTTGTTTAAATGTGTATTTTGATGTATTTGTACTCGGATGTGTGCAACAGCTTACACTTTCGTTTACCTTTACGGGCACGAATTGAAGAATTGAGACAGTAAATGAGAAGCTTTCCTGCCATGCATCATACTTTTATTATTTTATCGTACAGCTGCGAAAAATAAAATAGCAGCACTTGCCCAGTAAAACTTTGAATAAGTCGCCTACCTACAATTTAGTGTTTAAAAGGAGCTGAAATACCTAGGTTAAACAATTCACTTTTTAGGAAATAAAAAATAATTACAATTGTATGTACGATATTTTGTTTCAAATGCAAATTTACAAGCTGGTTTTGTTAATTTGACAAATTGCTCATCTTAATAATATATTACCGAGAACTGTGACTTGGACTCAACTTAATTTCCATTCAGATTATTGCCACAGTTTTTGTTTGTTGTATTACTTATATTTATTTTGCTAATAAGCATAAGAAGTCACATATTTATACACTTACATTATTTTTATTAAAGGTGTTTTTGATTAACCATTTTCCTGGAACTTGGAAAAATATATGTATGTATGTAAATACATATGCTCTAACAGGATTGGCATTTAAAAGAGCCAAATTGCCTTTATTTTACTGCAATATTGACTTATCCAACAAGCGGTTGTTGTGGTAGACTTCGGCCCATTTTTCTATTCCTTTCTTCTGGCCGTCTTATTATTTCATTTTCCGTTCGGACTTTGGCTTAGTTTAGCACCTTTTTGGCGAAAATATTCCAACGGAAATTGTCAGCAGAAATTGAAAAACTCCCATGTAAATACTCCGCAAACGCACACACGCACGCGCCGATCTGAATACACACCAACACACACGCACACAGAAGTAGCGGCAGCGCTTAATAAAGATTAACGCATTTCTTATCAAGCGGTGATAGCGGGCAAAGAAGATGGAGAGAGCCGGAGCGAGATAGAGCACTACCACTGCGACAGCATTTGAGCTTCTCTTTTCGCACACAGACAGACACTCAGACAGACGGAGACAGTGATATCTTTTCTCTGCCTGATTAGCAGTAGCAGCGTCTAGTTTTTCTCGGGTTATTTATTTGTTTTCTGCTCTCTGCCGTCTCTCCCGTTGCCTCTCCCTCGCAGCAGCCGCCTTCGAACGCCGACGCTGCCTGCTTTATTTTCGCGCCGCTGCTGATAAAATAAAGAACAATATTAATTTAAGTTTAAAAATAGAATTCACTGCAGATGCCCATTGCATGAATGTGTGCGAGCGGAGAACGAGCGAACTGATTTCGCTCTCCCGCTCTCTTACAGCACACACATGTTGATCCGCAGCGGCATCGTTAAATCAGTGATGGCAAGTGAGAAAAGTAAATCTTTGGCGGATACTAAAAACCGCTAACTATGTGGACAAACAAATTTTGCAGTTCTATTTATCAAAGATCGAAATAATGTTAAAACTGTTTGTTATACCAATTTGAAATTCTAGATTTAAAAAATGGTACTAAACGCACTAAATATAATTTGACTATTTTCTTTTATTCCACTTAAAGAGTCTTAAAACTAAAAATAGATAGAAATAGATAGCTCTTTCTTTCAGTTTGTCCCACACTAACCGAAAGTAACTATGTTTGACAACTGCTCTCAGGCCAGAACTAGCGAAAAAGTCAAAGTGACATCTCTAGGATCATGCGGTGTCGCTCGTCCGATTTTCGTTTGGCGCTTTCAGTATTATTCTATTCGCCTGCGCCCCAAGTTGTTTTTTCGGATCGCCAAAGCCGCGTGCGCCCCACCGCACTCTCGCACATACACACACACACGCGCACAAATACACACTCACAGAAAACGATACTATGCATATATATGTATGTTTAATATATATATTTTTCTGACTGGATTGGGGCAAAAACAAAACCCAAAGAGTGCGAAAAGGTGAAAAAAAGTAAAAAGGCGAATAGCATTTCGAATAAAATCCAGTGCGGTTTGTGTTAATAATTTTTATTGAATGAAAAACAAATACCGACAAATGTGTTAACAAGAGTGTTCGCAGCCGCAGTGCCATAAAGTTTACAACAATACGGGGAAAAAATCTAAAAAAATAACGAAAACTGGAATTTGTGATAATTGTTTTTCGGGCCAGTCAGCGAAACGGAGAGCAGTGCAAAGATAACAGATTTTTTCGTGTTCCTGATAAGCGACTCAATGATACAGCAGTGTAATTTTGGACATCCATACCTTGCCATATTAACTTGTTTGTTCGACTGTAAATAATATTCAACCATATAGAACATTTCGGCATTCGGTTGTTCTTCCAGATTCTTCGCTGTAATCTTGTTCTCTCTTTACGCCTTAAGAACACAATACAATGCATTTCCCTCTTCTTTTTGATTGCTCTTTTAGCATGCAATTGCCTTGTTGTGAAACTTACCGCTACGAACATTAGTTAGTTTTCCACTCTCTCCCACTAGCTCTCTTCCCATGTGCAATAGCTACAAAAACAACGCAAAATTTAAATGTATATTAACCACAATATTTCCCATCCGAAGAGCGAACGCGAGTAAATAGCAACCGGAATAACAAAAAACACAAAGTGAAAAATCGTTAGACAACCAAAAAGCAAGCCAATTAGAAAAATAAACACTGCGCAAAAATTCAACAAAAAAAGGAGTATAGAAAGGAAAACACCGTGATCGTGGAAAAACAAAATCTTTATCTATCTGTAAAACCGACCGCCAACGTGGGAGGCATCCGAAGCGAAAACAACGGATGAGCAGGCAGAAAAGAGAGAGAAGAGCAATCTCCGGCAAAAGTTGATGACAAAACGAGCAAGGGCTTCCATGTAAGTTAGCATAATTTCTCTGTCAAGAAATCTCACGAAACCGAAATACCCAGTTAATAAATATAAACATAATACTGTGACCGGAAAATAACATAAAAAATGGATTTTCCATTTTAAACTTTATTATTGATCTGTAGAAAAGTGTAATTCTATTTTAATTAATATATGTTGAAAAGCTACATAGTATGTAAAGTGTGAAAATATTTAAATTATGAGCTATCAGTAGTGTAATTAAATCAATTTGAATACGACTAGAAATAAAACATACAGATTTTGTTTAGTACTTTACGTGTCACATATTAAACACTATTATTTTGAAATTATTATATTAAATGCAATCCAAACCTCTATGTACAATCAGTCGTTTAACTCGCATTTAAAAATTCCCATGGAAAATTGCTAGTTTAACAAGTACCTTTGCAATATCCCATTGCATTACCGCTTAAATTATAATATATTCATATTTGTCGTTAGTGCTGAAAGATTTCTTAATCTCCAGCAGTTCTGCTTTCAATTTATTTGCCAAAAACCAATACTTTTGGTACTCTGAAATGCGAGCTATTTTCGATTTAAATAATTAGCCTGATGCGTGTGCGGTGTCAGTGGGAAAGCCAATGCAGTGAAACCGAAACTCTTGGGTTACCTCAGCTGGGACCCATGCCCCCTTTAAGATTTTCCCCAATTTCCTCGATTCTCCCATACCCGTAACGAGTGGGGAAGTTCGATAAAAGCTGGCCACCAAAATGCCGGCAATGAACCGCAACAAGTTGGCTTTTCCCATCGTTGTTCTGTTAAAAGTCGGTGGGGGAGTGCTCAAATTGTTGATGTGGGTTCTGGCATTTTCCACTAGCCCCTTCGTAGCGTTCAGGGACTTTTCTGAACAATTTCATTTGCGTTTTCGGGTCGTACTAAATTTTTATGGTGTGGAAAAGAAAAATTGAGAAAAAATCAAATCTTATACATACTGCATTTTTTGGGTGTTTTCGTTTGTTTACATTATTCTCGGTTTGCTAATGAAATTGAAATGTTCGATGTCTGAAAGCGTTCTATTAATAAGTTTGTGTATTTTTAGGGAGGCGCTCGCTATTTGCACAGGAGTGTCTGTGAGTGTGGGGGTGGTGGGTGTAATTGACAGCTTCCTCGAGACCTTACAGAATATTATTTTTGGCAACTGGCAGAGACGCAGAATATTCACAACTTGAACTTTGAATCTTATTTTTTTGGGTGTCTGTTCTGTGTCAACATTTGCGCAGAAATACAAATGTTTCCCCTATTTCCATGGTGTTTGCTTGCAAAATATTAAGTAATAAACATGTTCGACTCCTTATTTCTGGCTTCAAAGCCAACCGCGCCGTCGTCTTCTACCATTCAGATTAAACAGGTGTTTTCCGTTTTTTTTTTTCCATTTCTCCTACAACGTTCGCAATGTACATAGGTGCAACTAACCTTAAAAGAAAACATTGAATTCTGATTCGAATTATACTAGTATTTTTTAATTTCCTTAACGCGTATGAGCTACTAAGGGTCTTTTCCAAACTATGACGATTCTAAGTTTAGTTTTTGTTGTTTGTCGATATTTAGTAAGGTGATATACATAAAATATTATTCGCATAATTTCCCTCATGGCCGACGTCGAATCCGCAAAAAAGAAAAACAAAACAAGAAAAATGTATTTTAAGAGGCGTTTGTTTAGTCTTTTCCTGGATGCTCTTCGCTCGCACACTGTCCTAAACTTTTAGCTTAAATATAGAATCGTTTTCAGAAGCTCTGGAACAAACAATTTGTTTGCGATAAGCTTTTATGTACTTCGGGGCATACAGCAATGTTTTGAAATAGAATTAAACTAATAATTGGGCGGAAAACAAAACATAGCCAGCAAAGCTACGAAAACTGGAAAGTTATAAAGTTAAATACCATTTCTCCTACAACGTTCGCAATGTACATAGGTGCAACTAACCTTAAAAGAAAACATTGAATTCTGATTCGAATTATACTAGTATTTTTTAATTTCCTTAACGCGTATGAGCTACTAAGGGTCTTTTCCAAACTATGACGATTCTAAGTTTAGTTTTTGTTGTTTGTCGATATTTAGTAAGGTGATATACATAAAATATTATTCGCATAATTTCCCTCATGGCCGACGTCGAATCCGCAAAAAAGAAAAACAAAACAAGAAAAATGTATTTTAAGAGGCGTTTGTTTAGTCTTTTCCTGGATGCTCTTCGCTCGCACACTGTCCTAAACTTTTAGCTTAAATATAGAATCGTTTTCAGAAGCTCTGGAACAAACAATTTGTTTGCGATAAGCTTTTATGTACTTCGGGGCATACAGCAATGTTTTGAAATAGAATTAAACTAATAATTGGGCGGAAAACAAAACATAGCCAGCAAAGCTACGAAAACTGGAAAGTTATAAAGTTAAATACAAATCTTTTGTTCTATGTTTGCATAAGGAATAGCAGTCAATCCAAATAACACGAGTTGTTGCCAACTATGAAATCAATTGTGGTCCTTGTTTTCATGTTTTACAATAGTTCCTGCTATAAAACGTGTTCCGTTCTGTTAAAAAAAATGGTTCTAATGCTTAGTTTTTTCTTTTGTTGTATATTCATTTGCGCAAAAACCGCAAAAAATGTTGTGGTTCGGCAACGACGCAATCTTATCATCTAATGTTCTAAAAATAGAAGCAACAACTACACCAGCATGTATGGATGGCCCCATCGTCAGTACCGTCCCTGAGCGGGCCTCTGGAACTTGGAGCGAAAATTGTCGCCCAACCTTTTCAGCTCTATCTCGCTATCTATCTCTATCTCTAGCTGTATCTTTATTTGTGTGGGTATAAATAATATGAGGCATGGGCGTCTCTCTATCTGAGTATCTGTATCCGTATCTGTCCCTGTATCTGTATCTGTGTGGTATCGCCTGGTCTGTACAGCAGCATTGAATCTTTTTGCAAATTTCGCTAACAGAAGTATAATTTTCTGCTTTTTAGCTGTGAATTTTGTACTTTTCTTGTTTTTGTTGTTAGAGCGACCGTGTGATCATTTAGCGTCCTGCTAATTTAATTTGAGCTTTCTGTTCTTGTTTGGGATGTCTGTTTTTTTTGAAGTGTATATACTTATATTTGTAAAATTTTCGAGTATTCAAAGATTTTGTTTTGCTATGTGAATTACTTACATTTTAAAATTTCGTAAGCTTGCATTGTCTTGGAGTTTTTGAATTATTATAAAATTCGCGTAACTAAGAACTATTTTATTTACTGGTATCTTTTTCATAAAAGTGAATACTTCTTACTGTATCTTAGAATTAAAAAAGCTTGGCCACTTTGAAATTTATTTATATTCCTTCGAATAAACTGTCAATTCTCAATAAGAAATTTGTCGCCTATAATTAAATTAGAAGTAGTATACTAAATGATTAATATAAAATTTTGCTACATTTTTGGGTTTTAAAATTCCGTAAGAATCAGGCGAGTCAGTGCTTCATGGACAAATAATTATACCCGTTACTTGTGGACTAAAAGGGTATAATACACTTGATAAAAGGAATGTAACAGGCAGAAACGTTACGGCCTCTATTATATTCTATATGTCTATAATCCAGATCAGTAGCTCATTCCATTTAGGCATGGCGTTCCGTGTGGTCCGTGTGAGAACGGCGAGATCTCGGACCACTTCTAAGAATCTACAAATTTTGTCAACAGAGTAACGGTTATCTGTCTTATGCTTT
This sequence comes from Drosophila teissieri, assembly GCF_016746235.2. Taxonomy (NCBI): domain Eukaryota; kingdom Metazoa; phylum Arthropoda; class Insecta; order Diptera; family Drosophilidae; genus Drosophila; species Drosophila teissieri. The sequence continues at coordinate 19,965,787 of NC_053031.1, read as the reverse complement.
ATTTGTTTGTTAAATCTTTCCTACAAATCGTGCGAGATAAAAGGTACTCGGAACATGCTATTGTGAAATATTATTTTTTATTTTTATAAACTTTTTGCGATTGTAACAGCATTGTATTGCGAAAAACAAAAAAAAATTACCGCACCCAGCATACAATTTAAATTTGTATATCATATCAACACGTTTATTGATCACAGCATTTTATATCCGTTCACACCTCCGAATATTACTGTCACTTTGTTTAATCATCCATTTATGACAAGCAAGCAGAAAAAAGGAACATGCCAAATATTTTTTCCTTCCAATTTTCTTTGCTGTCAGGCCTGAAAAGTTTTTTGCGCGTTTCTGAAATAAGCATATAGAAAGCATACATACAGAAAAAATAAGAAACAGTGTCGGAAACATATAAAAAATTGGTTAAGAAAATGAAGCTGTTGTGTAAAAATTTCCACAGCCCGTATCGGGGAATTATAAAAAATTCCACAAGGCTGAACAAAAGAAGTTGCTGGCCCGCTTTTTATTTTAGAGAAAGGGACATTATTTGCGTAATCATTTAACAGAAGATTGCGGTGTGTTAATAACTGACATTGGCAATTGGGGAACATTTGTGTTTGTTTATTGAAATTATAGCATGTAATGGGGGATGCGTAGCAAAAATTCCACAATAAATAATTTGACACTTGAAATCCATTGTCATTGCATAAATTAGACAGAACATGGCAGACCGGGTGGTGGCCATGGCCAAGTCAATGCGAATCACTTGGCTTACTTCCTTCTCATCAACAAAACCAACATTTCTGTGGGTTTCCTAAGAGGTCTCGATATCCTTATTAGATTTGCATATATGCAAATGCACTTGAAGATAGCTAGAGGTCCCTTGACTCCTTTGGCAAACAAGAATTTTCATCTCCTTCTTTGAAATGTTGCTAATTGTTTTGAGTTTTGGTGGCTGCAGAATGAAGGATTAGGTGGATTATGAACGAAGTGGAAGTAATTTCCATAAATATGCAAGAAAGCATACAAAGTCAAGTTAAGATTTGTAAAGTTAGTTTTTAGTGTCTAAATCAAGGTGCGAAATATTCAGAACGGATTGTGTTATTACGATAACTTAAAGCAGTTTATAAACACTTGCATTACTAAGCAGTGTGGTATCAATTGCCCTTAATAGCATCACTTTCATAGATCAAATATACGAATGTTGCCATTTTCGATTGATTTTTTATTTTAATTATTATCAACGGTTTGCCCAATATTTATTTGGCAAGATATCAAGATGTCATTAAAGTTACCTTTCCGTCTTAATGTTAACTCGTTATTTGCATTAGTCGGCTTGAATGCATGGAATGCAATGCAACAGCCACATCGAGAATTACAAGTGCATAAGCTTCATTCTTGTATTGGCAGAGCGTGAAATGAGCGAACCCCAGAACCCGATGACTCTGTTGCCCTGGCTACCAGTTTCCCGAGTTGCCTCTTGATTCCCAACCACTGCGCTCCAACATTCGCCTACACTGCGCGTTTCGGAAGCCAAACATTCGTTTCGACCATGTAAGTGCGCCCCGCAATAAAATCCGCCCACAGATAAGGGCCTAAAAGCGGGGTAGATCGATAAGTCGCGGATTCTGGGGTATGAACGCATGCACTGCCCCATTTAAATGTTAAAACTGAATGCGTTTTTTAGTCATTAGCTGGATGAGATGTTTGCAGAAGAGCAGCGTTAAAGTACACTGAAACTGCATGAAGATAAAATATTCCTTTTTAGTCTATAGTAAATATAATCAAATATAAAATTGAGCATGTTAACCAATTATTTTGGTTTTACGCCGTTGAACTACTAAGAGAGCCAATTGGACATTTAATTCGAGTCAATACCGTACTTAAAAGCCTCCTTGTTTTCCGCCAATTAGCAGAATATCAACGGGACAACGAGACCAACTAGTCACTATCAATGAACGGATTGTTGCATGTACACACAATGTGCAACCGAAAAGTGAAAGCACGCTTTACGCTTTCCTGCTAAATATTTTCTCATTCATACGGTGATTTTGGCTCACACCCCTGCCAAATATGAAGTTTCTGTGAGTTAAAACAACTGAATGGAGCTCAATCAATTTAAGGAATGTAATTGATCAAAGTCATAGTTTGAATAGTTTTTCTTTTTTATTTAGTTATACACAAATTTACCAACCCTTTTCGGAAAGGGCTAAATAAATTATGCTTTGTTGTCAAGTTGTACATGTATTAAACTTATTTTTATTTTATGGAAATATTTTTGTGTCACAGCTTGGCGCAATTATTAACATTGTGCTTATTAAAGCCAAACTAAAACCTGGTACCCATAAAGTGAATGTTGACAAAAAAGAGTTGGTAACCAGGGAAAAATTATTTTGCACACATTGCTGTGGGACCCCAAAAGTCCAAAGTAATTTAATTTGGCCAATAAAAAAGCTTTTTTGCCCCTGCCCCTTGTTTTATACATAACATTACATATTCCTGTGGGGCATGACATGTGTCAAGTGACGGGCAGAAGGCGATGGGTTGACAATCGGTAGTAGATTTAGTTCAAGTTTGCTTTGTGCTGCAGTTTTGTATATTGGTACAATTATGCGGGAATTTTACAGTCAAACGTTTGGATTTGTTCAAGCAAATCAGTGCTGTGACATCTTCTTTAGTAGTTGTTTTGCTGTCTAGTTCAACTAAGATTCATTCAATCAACTGTGATTTATTCAATCTTCAATCTTTTATTTTCATACGAAAATGTTTGTGAAGAAGTCAAATACCCCAACGACAATAAAGCACACTTCTGGCATTTCGGCCAAGTTTATTTAACTTTTCCGCGCCCAAAAGTTTCGGCGAGAAGTTTAACTGAAGACAGATGAAGCCAACCCAGAAGCGTTAAGAAGCAAAATCAAGGTCTTTGCACTTCATTGCTTAAGTTCGGAATTTCTTATCTGGCTTGCAATTGCTGGCCACAGTTCCACCAGTATCTGAAAACCGATGCGGTAATGCAAACACAAGAATGGTTTCAATACAATTAGATTCCAAATTTATGAAAATGATAATCCGGTCTTAAAGTTAAATAAAACCTTTGAACTGAGAACCGTTCCTAAAAAAAATTAAACGAGGAATCGCGAATAACCAAAGTAATATGGATGTCACCTAACAAAGATATAATCATAAATAACTGCATGTAACTTTTGTTGACACTTTGCAAATTTGCATCTCCCAATTACGCACCACAAGTGCGTAAAGATTCCTGGAAATCCGCAAATAATAAACATAAAATTTGACTTGCCAGAACCGTAATTTACATAATTGTAATCTACCCACAACAAAGCTGATAATCTATTCGCCGATTTGGGCAACGTTGTTGCCCTCGGACTTCCCTTCAATTCTCACCTCTGGCCAAGTAGAAAACGTTTTAGGGCCCTTTCAACGCTTTTGTAAGGGAATTGTTTATGTTTGGGCCCAAAGGCCGCCCCTAAATTATGTGGTTTTAACTTGTCATTAATGGCCTTCCCGACTTGCGGTTCCTGAGCGCTGCCACAAGACGGTGTCGATATGACCGGAGGCGAGGTTTTCCCTCGATTCCTCCACCGACTCCTTTTCCAAAAAGAGTCGATTGCCAGCACCGCAGTGCCCCCTACCACATCCTTCGATCCCACCCCCATTCCAACTCCTCCATGCGCATAAATTAAGTGCCTCAATATGCCAAAAGCAACAGACCATCGAATTTATGGGGCGGCTTTGCAGTTCTTCGTTTTAGCAGGCAACTATGCATAAAAGTTATTTACATTCTAAACACATTAAAATAGACTTTTTGTTACATATGAAAAAATAGTTAAAATTAAGTTGTAATTATGTGATATCATTGTCAAAAATATATGTCAGTTATGAGTATCCGTTTTGATCTTCAAAGACTTCAAAAGTATTTGATAAAATAATTGTAACTTAACCGTATCCTCATATAAATATTTTTTTTTGTGATTTCTCTTTTCTTGCGTATATTTTGCAACTGCAAAGGCGACCCTCGCCCAGTCTTAAGATATTTTTCAGCGAAAGCAAGCAATTTAGCAAGAATGTCACGATTCCACATCCCACTCGAAAATTTGCCCATGGGCCTGGCGTGCCAGCGACACAAGAAGCGAAACAATTTTCAATGAAAATATGAAAGGAACTCGCTGTTATCAGTGTCCGCCTACCTGGCGGGCAGTTTTCCCTACCGACAGATTTTCCGCGTTTCTTCTCGGGGCCCTTCGTCATGGGCAATATGTGGGCTTGCCTGTGGTCCCAATTTGAGTGTTTTTGTTTAATAAACAGAATGTAAGTAGAGTAGATTGAAGAAAACAACGCCAGCCAGGCGGTGAAAGTCCACAAAGGGTGTTCTTCCCCACAGTTTTTCTTGTCTTTGTTGCTGCGTTTGTTTGTCATAATTTTTGGGCGGGGCTTCTCTATTAGCATTAATCGCCATCGGAAAAGTGCGAGGAAAATGCGATGTGCCAGTCAATATGCATACCCGGTATCCAGAATACCGGTCAGCTCCAGATATCCACCTCTCCCTGCGCCCAAACACCCCCATAAATTTACGACTCTTGGAGCTTTTAACAACTGTTTGTCCTGCAATTTCCCACAAACGAGAGAGCAGGAAAATTTATGATTATTTTTATGGGCTCTGTGAATTTGCTCTCGCCACCAATTTGGGTGTAAGAAAAAATCGGTAGGAGGAGGCAATACTTGGAAAGGAATAACCTGGATACGAGAGCAAAAGTTTTTTAATAACGTGGCCTCTTCGCTCGCTTTACCAGGAAAACTAAAATGCACCCGTTTGCTTAGCATACTTTGTAGAGTAGGCGCTCTATGAAAGCAATTAACTCCGCTCCACTCGCCGCACTTCATTTGCATCCACGGCCACCACTACACTATGTTATGGGCGTGATACCGCCCTCTTTTCCGCACATGTGGTCCCGCGGAAAAAACACAGAACCAGCTTAAACTCAATTTGCCGCCGAGCTGTGTGACATCCTATATGTTGGCTGATAGTGGGTGTAGATTTGGCTAACATGAATTGATTGAGAATGTCAAAGGGGCTCTTCGCACGGAGGCCATCAGGATTCACATTTGCATTGGCCGGATGCAACAGATGATAGCATTTCACACACATTTTCACTGCGGCAGAACCGAAAATAAATAAACTAAGATTTAGCAGGAAAAAGTCGGATAGATTCTGGATAAAGTTAAAAACTTAAAGGCTTTGGACAAGTTGTGAATTTTTACTTTTAATAAAACTAAAGTTTTAAGTTTTCTACGCTTAATAGCTGCTTGCTGCGAAATTCTTTAATAATTTGTTGATTACCCTGTGGATGAAATCATTTCATTGGCGATATAGCCACCCCTGTTCCTTTTTCCGATACAACTTTTCTTTATTCTATTTTTCTTTACATATATTTTTTATATCATCTTTATTATCTATTTGAAATTTGCAGCTCACGTTTAATATTGGACTTTACTTACTGATGCCCTTTATAATCCACAAGCATTCTTATAAAGCGTCTAATTGTAAAGATGCTGCGTTGACGCTTTCCTGGATAAAAGTCTGATAATCATTTCATTTACATTTTCAGCTTTTTAAACATTTTTAGCTTTTCGCCATGTTGATGCAAGCTAATTTGTTGGCACAGCAAACAAACAGTCCCTTAATTGGCATCGTTAGGGATTTCGCAGCGCAGGACTATGAAAATATACAAAGGGCAAATAATGAATTAATGGAATATCCGCGGAATTCAAATTTGTGTATATTTTTCTTCGTCTATATTATGTTGCTTAAAATGTATAATTTAAAAGTATTTTCATTCCATACTCAACTTCACTCGCTACAAAAAACCATAATATGGTCGATAAACTTTTGCTTGCAATTCGGATGCAACTGATAAATGTCAGGAAGGAATGGAGCAACATCGTGTGCCCCGGAAAAACTTTAATTGAGAGATGGAAGTAAATAACAATTCTGTTAAAAGAAGGCAACGTGAAAACTTATCAGCATCTGTTCCATTGCTCTCCATTCGGCTTTAAAAAATATTTTAATGCGAAAGCATTTATTAATTTTGTCAACAATAAACTGAAAGAGACCGAATTTGTCATATGAATTAACTTCATTTATTTGCTTTTGCCTAAGCATATAAAAGTGGAAAGATATTTTTGGTGCCTGAAAACTGTGCCTAAATAACAAAGAATATATATAGGAATGTAGAGTACAAATGGAAATGGGTAGAAGCTTCAGGCTTATGTAAATTGTATCTAAAGGTCTGAAAAATGTTTTATTTATACGCTCGTTAAAAAAATTCCCTTAATATGAATGTAAAATTGCCAACTTAATTCGGTTCAACAACTTTGGCGCTTCGCTAATTGCTGGATTTTCCGGCCATCAGACGAAGATTTTAAATAACCTTTAACAGCTTTTAATTGCAATGTACATATATATGCAATTTTAATTCAAACAAAATGATTGAAAATGTATATTTTATATTTTGCAGCTCCGGTTTAATATAAACATTGTAAAGCGCTGAAATCGATTCCTAGGACTATATGTTTCTGCGTCCCACGACCCACATATATTCTCCATCAAAATTGTCCTTCACAACAAAATAAGTTATATTTATTCAACGGAAATCAACATTAAAATATTTGCACTTGTGGTTGTGACTACACAAATAATTACAGCACATACTTACAAACTATACAACAAACATATCGCGTAAGTATGGATTTTGTTATATATTGTTTATAAATAGGGGATATACATTATGAAGGGGCTTATGGCATTATTTCTAAAAAACAAAAGCTAGCAAATCATTCATTAAATCAAAGATAAATAATATTTCTCTTTGAGGTACAATGATTTACAAAAATATTCAGTGAATATTTTTTTGGGAAAATGAATGGCTCACATTCATTTAATTGTTGTTCCCAATGTTATCATTCTCCTATCAGATCCATGAAATGTATCATTAGCTACATTTTACATATTTGCGACTTGCAATTTACTTAAAATGTGTTAATTGCTTACTTAATCACAAATGAAAACGAACATGTGCAAAAATTGTGCTATGAGTACAACTCGACTTTCTTATACAATACCTCACACATGGGTGTATATCGCAAATATGTGTTTATACTAATGTGAGTATATATGTATGTAAGTTTCGACGTTTATTTCTCGATTTTCAACGTGAAGTCTGATTCAGCGGCTGGTCGAACTCGCTCAAGTTTTTGCCGCTTTTTCCAGTTAGCTTCGCAGAGCCAAAAGCGTTTTGGCAATTTAGTTTAAAAACTCGGTCCGCTATGCAAATACGAAGCTATTGGCTATTTCATGGTTACACTACTGCTTCATTTCATTTATAGATTTTAGAAATTTACAAGAATGAGAGCCGAGTAAGTCGGCACAACTAATTTGTGACAAACTCAATTAAAAGTTTAATGAAATTAAGGTTTCTTGTTATAGCTTGTTAATATACTGAGACAAGGTCGGGTTACTATTTTTCAAGCGCGAATCGCAGATGTTTTTGTTTGCAACTACAAAATTATTTTAAAACTATGCGGAAATCTTTAATCTTGTATCTTATAAATACAAATCCAAGCTGCTAGACCTTCAACCGCTCCCGCCCTGTAAACTTTTGTTTATTAGCAACTGTTACGGTAATTTACACATTTTATTCTCAGCTCGTATTCATTTCGTATTTATTTTCTTAGAGCTTTAGATACCTTGTATGTCAGCATATGTTATAATGTAAGTAAGATCGCGCCACTCAGCGACACAGACGCAAATCCACTCGCACATGGATCCAGAGCATATTGCTGAAATGGAGAACCACACGATAATTTAATGATAATTTAAAGGTAACTTTTATATAAACAATCAATTTAGTTCTCGCTGAATTGGCGCGTTCTAAAAATAGAATCCGAGCAGTTACAAAAAGAGGCGATTAGTAATATGATACGTTGGCCGGTCGGTTTCCATTGATAGCACTTTACCAGGCATTCGACGACTCTATATATATAAATATCGGAACATTATTATGAAAACAGGAAAAAATTCGTTGCTTATTCATTAGCATGGAGGCGTGTGGGGGGATAAATCCTGAAATACAGACCTCTGAATAAGCCGAAGGTGTTAGCTGACCTATATCTCTCGGATTAGTCTAGGCAAACAGTCAAATCTGAGCAGCCTAAAAATAGCCGAGAGTTTTGTACAGTGTTTAATTAATTTTAGCTTGCTATGACATCTGGTCAATATTTAAATTGTGCTTAATGGTCTTTGACTACTTGCTTTGCTTAGACTCGTTTGTGGATTTTCTAATTATAGTTCTATGTGTTTCGTTAACCGGCTAAGATTTTTATTGATATAAAAAATGATCTAGGTTATTTTGTGGAGTAAAATAGCTTTCTGCAGTCAAGCAACAGGAAAGAATGCCTTTTTCAGCCACATAATAAGTAGATAAATCTATTTCTCGAAGAGTTAAATTGTGCAAAGTACATTCAGTAGAAAGCGCTTATAACCCTGTAAAGTATGCCATGCCCGTTTGCGAGTCCGCCTGTTTGTCCGCCGATCTGTCCATCTCCCCCACTCTTCCTTCAGCCGAGTAAAAGGTATCTAAAAGAATTTGATAATAAAGTCGACGAACACTATTTTTTTTTTTATTGAAAATTCAAACAGAATCCGGAATCACAACAGAACTGAAAAATATGAATGGGAAGCTAAGCTCGAGTCAATAGCTCTTGTTTTCCTTCAGTTATCTACTCACTTTCATCGTAACGCGGAAGTCAGCCAAGGGCGCCCAATTTCCATACAACCGGCAGCCGTCGAAGTCTTACACATTGAAAAATCGAAAAATAAACAAAATTCATTCTATATCGTCTACCGTTTCGATTCAGTTTCGTCGTCGATTAATTCGACAAAAAAAAACCCGAAATCTCGTGAAATGAATACAAGCTTTAGCTGTCATTATTCACGGATCCAAAGCCAAAAGGAAAACAAAGCAAAAGGAGAATAAATTTGTTAAGCGGCAATTAAATGTCTATGGCAACACTTGAAATTCGATTCTAATACGATGGATCGTTTTCTTTTCTGGTTCTATAGAGCGGGCTGAGTGGTCTTATAACTGACATTTTCAAGTGATTATATTGTTCAACCCGATTTCGTTTCGCCCTCAGTCAATTATTTGTTTTTGTTTGCCGACGAAATCATTTGGTTATCTTGTGTTCTTATCAAGTGATTCGGTTGTACTTACGTACTACTTAGGAATACCCAACTAATTCTCTTCGCCTTCCAATAATTTACGTGAGTGTTTGCGGGAACGGCGATATGGCGAATGTGATAGCTCTTGATTGGAGTCGGAGGCGCCGGGTAATTAGCCTAAAAATATGTGTAAGCCCACGCCGAAAGCCGTCGAGTCCATCAATCAATGGAATGGAATGGAGGCGACGACTTGGCTGCTCCGACATTACGTCAAAAACTTATGCTAACTGACTTTGATTGGCGGCGGAGTGAAGCTTTGGCGGTTACAAGTTCAATGGGCTCTATCAGTAAATGAAAATTACTGGAGTCGAATTAGCTCAATCGAATTAGCTCAAGAAGAGTCAATTGAGAGATCTTTCTTCGGTCGAAGGGGTTAAGTAATGCGACAAATCAATGCAAACATTGTTGACTCTAGCAACATTTACATTTACAAACGGATTTTCTGTTAACTAGGTTTTCTAGTGGGATCGAATTTTTAAAGTTAAAGAAAATAACAAAATTCTGTCGACCTAAACGTGCAATTATACTTTTAATGTGATGTTAATTTTCAAACGAAAAGTTAATCATTTCATTCATCCGAATCGATGATAAGCAGTTTGATCATATGTGTGCTACAAGCCATAAAATAGGAATTCGGGATGGATTCGGTTTCGGAAAAAATCCCCGATGCTCTATATCCGACTCCGTGTGATTCCCCACATAGGTTTAAGTTTTTCCTCAGAATCGAACACTTTATCTTTTGAGAGCCTCCACCATTTTCTAATTTTAATTCACAGAGAGCATTGGGATAAGCATTTAATTATATTAACTTTAATTAAACGTTTTGCCGAATCACTTATTGTTACATAAATTGTTAAAATAAAAGAAACCGCTTGGGAGTAAACAGAGAGTATCTTGTTCAAGACAAAAGAGTGCCACTTAAGTATAATCGAACTCTATTAGAAAAGCCGACAAAAATCCAATTACACTTAAAGAGCATTTGATTGGCCGTCATCATCGGATAATTTAAGTAAATGCCAATTAATTGAATCTGACAGAAAAGAAAAGCGAAGACAAAACAAATCGAAAACAACCACATCCAGTTTGGTCAGGTAGCTGTAGCTGGGGGCATCAATAAAAACTAGCAGCTGAAAAAGCTGAAAAAAGCAGAAACCCATTTATAATGTAGTGTCAAATTTGAGGTTTTTGAGGTTTGGAGTTTCGGCATTGTTATCTTGTGACCTGGAAGTCAATGGCCATCGCTGCACTGAGTGGGTAGCTACGGATACGGAGATCTGGGCGCTCGAGGTGCCGCCAGTTGGGCTGGGCACGTTTGTAGATGAGCTTCTTTCCTCGGGTATTTTTTATGCGCCGATTGTAATCTTCGAAGGCCCTAACTGCTTAATTAATGCGTTTTCGCTTTCTACTTTTCGGTTGTCGCGTGGCCAGACGATGACAATGACTAATCAGAAAATAGAAGTAGCTTTTTGTCTTCCCGCCAGTCTTGTTTCTTTTTTCATGTCTTTTTTTGCCCGGCAATTCTTCTTGGGGGGTTAATTGAGAGACCGCCTGCCTTGAGACCGCCTCTGTTTCGTTGGGTTGAGCACACAAATTGCATTAATTTGTGTCTTATTATTTAATAACAAAATAAATAGACAACGGCCGACAACGAACTGGAGGTGGGTTTTTAGCACTTTGCTGGCGCCACTTGCCGACCAATTATTTTAATACCGATCAATTAGGAATCAAGAGAATTGCACGTCGCCAAACAAGGATAAGCCGTCTACTGCGTTTTTTTATAAATCCCCTTTGGCCTGGTTTTCGCAGCTTTAAAACTGCAAATTGTTCGGCAAAAACTATTTGCCGTTAAAGGACTTCCCTTTTCAGTTTGGATTCTCGGTTGATGACGCCTTGCCATGAATGCCGAATTGGCCAGGTCCTCTAAGGCAGAATTTTAATTGCGGTTTGTGCGATTGTCAAGAGGTGTTTGCTGCATATCATATATTATGAGAAATCAAGGACTTTAGCGGGATTTTTCGTTGCACCTTGTGAGATGGGTTTAGTTATGCCATTAATTGTGCTTTCTCGTCTGCCAAGTGGCAAAACAACGAACAAAAAACGGTGAAAACACACTCGTCCCATAACCCCCAACTAAAATCAAAATGTAATAATGACGCTGCACCTATTTCGGAATTTTTTTTATTTGCATTTTCCTCACCCAGCTTTTTTGCAAAACAAATTTGCTGTTCATTTATCGAAATATATTCATTTGAGGTTCGAATCAAATTTTCATACGTAGTCAACTGAACAGTTTTATTCGGGGAAACCATAAAACCATAAATTTCGTATTTATTAATGCGCACACACGTGTGTGAGTGATTGAGTGTGTGGAATAAAGGTGCATGGAATCGATATTTGGAGGCGCCCGAAAAGAGCAAAAGTGAATTGCCATGATTATGATTATGGGAATTAAAGACGCTCAGGGGACGATTTTTATCGCCCAGCGCCTGCCTTCTCGATTGTATGTTGTATGTGTCGTGTATATACTATTAATAATATTTTATGTGCAAAAATATTCCGACCAAGTGGCGGAGGATGTGGGGAAGGCAGCTGGTCGTGTTATCAGCCAACACCCCAAAATAAAACGAATAGAACCTGGGTCGAGATAATGCCGGGTCTGGAGTGCTTGCTGGTAGAGCTGCTGTATACATACATACATACATATGTAGTAAAACGCGAAGTCCATCAAATGTGGGCTACGAATCTTTTTTTAGTCGCTCGCACAGCCGGAGCTTTGGCATGTGTAGACACTAAACTTATTAATAAAACATCGAGCCATATCAGCTGCGACTCTTAAGTTCCCAATCTTCTGCTCGTTTTGGGATCTTTGGCTTTGTGCATTGGATATCGCCTTGGCTCGACTTGGGTTCAGAACGAGTCGCCGCTGCCATTTGCTGTTTGCATATCGCTCTGCCATTAATCGCTGCTGTTTTGTTGCTGTTTTGTTGCTGTTTGCTTAAAAAGAACAACAATCACGCATATGTATGTATATATGGCAAGGCGTACAACAACAAATGTTATTTTTAGCTTGGAGTATTTATAAATGGCCTTGGCGTTGAGCTCAGGGCCCCGAGGAGGTGAATGAAGCGGGAGAGTAAGAGTGAGGAATATGGAGAATCGTATAGTCTGCAACGATCGTTCCAGTTTTATGTTATTTTCTTCTTTTCGAGGCTTGTGTTTTTTGTGGCTGCTGGTTACTGATTAGATAACACAAGGAGATCTCTGCTATAGATGAAACTAAACTGATTTACGTTGCTAGTGTTTTTAATTCTTAGAATGATATATAAATAATGGAAATATTACTGTTTTATGAGCTCCTATAATCGGTTGGTTCTTAAGCATTTCAGATTGTATAGCACATATATTTTATGTCACCTTTGTGTAGATAGACTTCTGAGCCACAGTGTTAATCATACCTGTTGCTGTATAACAACATTGAATTGAATTCTAAAAATATTTTAGATTGGTTAGTAATTCAGGCTGATTAGTGAATTTCCAAATCACCCACTGTAATTTCTCCTCAATATCCACCAATTCAATCCTCGAGTTTTCCTTCGGGCGAACTCAACATTCATTCAACCATTTTGACAGCTGCAACTTAAGGAATGTACTCATACTTACCCTTGACTCTTATCGCGCTGCGCCCCACACTTCATACATATTTTTCAGACAGGAACTGTCGCTTTACATAATGACTTAATAGCTAAAAGGAGAACAATAATATTAATGAACAGCGTTCCCTCACGAATGCTCAAGAAATTATTACGTATACGCCACATTGCACACAGCATGAGGGGGAAAAGATTTGAAATTAGTTTTGGTGGGTTTGGCGGACTTGGAATGCTGACTCTGCTGGCCAGAGAGCAGAGAATGAGCTGGGCGGGAATGAGCCATATAACTGGCCACTATAGTTAACAAAAATAATAATAATAATACCAGTTAAACCACTTTGCGTGCAATGGCAGACACAGAGGCAGCACCACAACCACCAGCACTAGCAGCAACTTGCATGGAACTTGTTAAATTGTTAAACCCATCAAGACAACCCAGCCCCAAGTAGTTGGAGCCAGTTCATCCAGCCAGCCAGATACCCAGATAGCCAGGCAGCCACCCTGTCACCCAAACAAATGCAATCTGGACAAGTTGGCAAGGACTGCTGAGGAGCAAGTGGAGTGCACACTCCTAAAAACGTATACTTCGATTCCTAAAAACTCGAAGGGGCAAATAAAATACAAAAACAATTAAAATACCTAACAGATTTTACCATTAAGGATTTTATTGAAATGGCGTTGAAAGTCTTGCAATGTAGGCTAGGTATCTCATTAATTCAATTTGGATAATTATTCGCTCTTTTCGAAAAATCTTATGTTATTTCCTTCAGCTTTCAGAGAATGGGCTAGACTATTATTTTACATTTTTTCAAGTGCATCCATCCAGATGTGACGCCGAGGCCACGTCGCGACGAATTGGCTAGGAAATACTCTTGAGAGCCTGTGAAGGCATCGATGAAATAGAAAATATTTCTAATAGGCGGCAAGGCGAAATGGAAGAGAGGCGTTGAAACTGGATAATCTTGATAGGGGAACTTTTTGCTGCATTGATTAGGAATGGAGGAGCTCCAATTTAGCCAGAATATTAGTTGGGGACTCTCAGCAGATGCGGTCTGGGTGGTTCTATTAGGTTTTTTCACTGAAAAATAAATGAGAAACAAGAAAGTAACTTCATAAAGTGATAGTTTACTGGCAAATAGTCTTCGTCAAACTGTTTTATAGGGCAATGAAAGGTCCTATTGTAAGAAAAGGTCCTTTAAAAATTGCAGAACTGCTGAACATTAGTCAAGACAAGCTCGTGTTCATTTTACTGACATACAAGCGATTTGATTTTCGTTCGTTTTTCATTTACAGATTTTGTAGAATCCCAAGAATTCATGGCCGAAAGGCATTGTAGCATTTTATTTGCCAACTGAATGGATTCCCCCTTAGTAACTATTTTCGAGCGAATCGGAAATTCTGTTTCCTGTTGGCACTCAACCCTTTTTTTGGGAGAAAATGGATGACGATGTGCATAAGGAATGGGTACATCTCCTAACACGAGATGAGCTTTGAGCTGCTTCCGAGCTAAAGCTGGCAATGTTGAGAGCTCTGCAACTCGGCTTGACTTGAGTTGTTGGGCTTTTTTGCTTTTTGCTGTTGTATTTTGTGCCTTTTGGCGGCCGTTGCACATGTGGCGCGTATTCAAGTATTTCCCCACGATCTATTTTTAGAAAATCCAGTTTTTTGGCAGCACCAACACTGTGGCAGCCAGCTCCCCAGTCTGCTTTGCATGACAATCCGAGAGGAAGCGAGAGGGTCCGAGCGGAGACAGAAATGGCCGCACCAGCACAGATTGCAGGCTCCTCCGCCACTCATAACTCCTCATAGCTCCGCCGCTCATAAATGTTTCACTTCGCGGCAGAGTTCAACTCAGCACAATTTTTGGCAACGACCTCAGAAGTCACTGCAAGCCCTTCACTTTCACACGACCCAAAGCTGCAGCTCGGACCCGCTGCCCAGTAATGGTTAGGACCAGTCGGAACGCCTCTCCTATCCTTATCGCGGTTTTCTCTCTACACTTCGAGAATAAGCTATTTTAAAAATTGTTTTTCTTTCTTTTTGGATTTCCTAGTATTAGAGAAACATGGATGCATATATGGCATTGGCTTCTGTGAAGTGTCGATTTATGTTCTTGATCACTATAGAAAAAGTCGATCTACAATGATCCTGATAGTTCAAAAGTTTTCAGGAATCTTAAGAGTACTATCTCCTTATATTTTGGGAAGACAGAATTGAACTCTCTTGATGTACATCAACATTGCTAGTAAATGGATTTCCACTGCTTTTAAGCACTTTTGCCCATGAATTGTTTGCAGTGCACTTGTGTCTTTCTCTTTGTGGCTTCGTTTGGGCTGTGCCTTGCTTGTTAAATGCCAAAGCTGCCGTCATGGGTTGTCTCCTTTTACGGACAGCAAAACGGCGCCTCATAATGGAATGAGCTCAGGGGCTGCAGAGGGGATGAAGTTTCAGTTGGAGCTGCAACTAAGGCATCCCACAGCTCCCCTTTTCCATAACCCGGCCTCATCATCATCAGTGTCGCTTTTGGTCTCTTTGAAAGTGAAATTTCGGTTTGTAACACATGTGCTGACAATGCTGCCACATTCTCGTCCTCATTTCAACTCAACCAGGCGAAGAATGATCTTAAATGGAAACACTTTTCCACTGAGAAACTCATTTTGATGTGTGCTATGGCGGGTTGGATGGATAATTAACAACAATGAGAAAGTAAATTAGGAGACTAATTTCACTTCGAAGCCCTAACAATTTGCTTCAAATTTCATATGAAATTCATTTTATTTCGAAGCACTGTATTTTCTTGATTTGTCTATTCATTTATATTTAAGTATATATATTGACAAGCTGTTGGTATGCGTAATTTGGCTTCAAGAGAAAATTTTAAGTAAAGTTGTGCGATTTAAATGTCATCATATTTCAGCAATGAAAATAATAATGAAGAAACTTAAGACGGATTAAAATTCATCCCAAAATAGAGAACGTTAAGCAGAATGGACTTAGTCGCTTTTATATTTTGAATTTTACTCAGTACTCTCGAATAATAAAAAGAGAATTGAACATCGTTATTCAACCTTTAATTTATTCAAGCCAAAAAAGTGTCTCAGCATTATGGTCATCAAAGAATTTAAAACAAATGTATATTTTTTCTGGGAAAAGCGAAAATGGGTTTTTCTTTCACTTTTTCGCTAGATTTTTCGATTACCATTTTGGTTCTTCCATTACCTCAAAAATGACGTTAACTAGGATTATTTGCCCCTTACTTTAAAAGTTCAAGGGTATGATGGTTCGGTGAGCCATGATGGGTAAAAGTCTAAAAAGTTCATAGTCTTCAGTAGCGTCATCAGTAGTGAACGCTTTTAATTGACTAAGAAAGTAAATACATCACTCAACACCACCAATCAGCCATTATTGACGAGCTGAGGAAAATAAGTAATGAAAATACGTAAGTAATGGTCTCATCCTTTTGTATATTTTTTCTATTTGAATTTTTATCATGGACAAATTCAAGTTTAAGCATCATTTGTTTTCCCTGATTGCTTTCCATGAAACTGTTATTGTTGGCGAACTCTGTTCACTTTCATTCAACAAATTTCATGCTGGTTGTATTTGGGTATTGATGCTCGTTTTCAATTCGAATCACGGATTTTGCGACCCAGGAGATAGAGGTGGAAAATGTTTGTGAAATGAAGGGGAGATTTTGTTTGTGTTATAATATGATTGCAGAGTGCCATAGAGATGGAGAACGTTCTGAAAACTGTTTCAGTTCAAAAATCCGAGCTGTGGGAGAAATAAGAAATCTGTAATTTCAATATTCTGGAAGGTGGGTTGAATGGAGGCAATCACACTCGATTATCAAAATATTTAATTCAAAACAAGAGAGAACGCTATAGTCGAGTTCCCCGACTATCTGATACCCGTTACTCAGCTAGTGGAAGCGTGAAGAAGAGTCTTCATCACTGACAGTTTTTGACGGTTTGTGTGCGTTATAAAGGGCGTGGCAAAAAGTTTTTTAGCAAATCGATAAAAATGCACAAGACTAATACAAAAATGAAAAAATTTTAAAACATTTTTATACCCGTTACTCGTAGAGTAAAAGGGTATACTAGATTCGTTGAAAAGTATGTAACAGGCAGAAGGAAGCGATTCTTGGCAGTTTGTGGGCGTTAGAGTGGGCGTGGCAAAAAGTTTTTTGACAAATCGATAGAAATTTACTAGACTAATATAAAAATGAATAAATATCAAAACATTTTTCAAAAGTGTGGGCGTGGCAGCTTTGGGCGGTTTGTGGGCGTTAGAGTGGGCGTGGCAAAAAGTTTTTTGGCAAATCGATAGAAATTTACAAGACAAATACAAAAATGAAAAAATTTCAAAACCTTTTTCAAAAGTGTGGGCGTGGCAGTTTTAGGCGGTTTGTGGGCGTTAGAGTAGGCGTGGCAACATGAATCGACAAACTTGCGCTGCGTCTATGTCTCTGGAGTTTGTATGCTTATTCTCAACTTTCTAGCTTTTATAGTTCCTGAGATCTCGACGTTCATACGGACGGACAGACAGACGGACAGACGGACAGACAGACAGACGGACATGGCCAAATCGACTCGGCTATTGATCCTGATCAAGAATATATATACTTTATGTGGTCGGAAACGCTTCTTTCTGCCTGTTACATACTTTTCAACGAATCTAGTATACCCTTTTACTCTACGAGTAACGGGTATAATAAAGCTTATAAAACATAATAACATCAATTTAAGCACAGTTTTATTATTAGATGTGCGAATACTACTTTTTTTTGTTCTAGCTGTTATTTTACATTTTGCTTACTATTTGCGACCATTGGCAATTCAATCAGCTTGCCCGTCATGAGCTGTCGGCTTCGCAAGACTCCGTCCTGAAAAGGCCAATCCTTCGTCCTGTTGCACGGAGTGTCCTTGCGGCGATGGAGCTCCTATGACCGGGCCAAGATGGGCATTCATTTGTCATACACATTTGACAGGGTCCTGTCTCCTCCTGTCCCGTTCCGCATCGCCGCTCAACTTTCAGTTACCCATTGAGGCGTAAATTTAAAGGCTCGTCCGTCACTTCTTATTATTGGATTGGAGTCCCTTTTCCCCAAACTTCTAATTAGAAATGGCCCTCTCACATGGGCTCTCGCTCGCTGAAAGCGTCTCGAAGGACGATGAAATCAAATTGCACATTTGGGCTCGATAATCAAACTAATGGGGGCCCATTTAAGGCCCAATAGCCCCATCTCAACCCATTCATAGGGGCCTTTGAACCCTTTTTCCGAGACTCTCCACGTGCGGGTTTCTGTGTGGTGAGATAATGTTTCATTGTGCGACAGTTTTTGTGCCACGGGTTTGTTGGGGTCTCCGCTTGTGGGGTTAACTTGTTGATGATTGATAGCAGCCAGCGGATTTAAATGGTTGTCTCTGTGGGTGTGGAACTGTCCTTGAACTGATTGTGCCACCGAGGCGAATAACAAATAATCGCAAATCGAAAATAAATTGAATCTCGTAGGGGAATTTAAAGTTCTACGATGGCTTGCTTTTATCAGCAGCTGTTGGTATTTTTTAGATTTCTTTATATTGTTAGGAACATGTAGGTTGGGTGGATTGTAAGGGAATCTACTGGCATTCATATGGACTTTTCTTAGTTATACATGACTAACTAAAAGGGTCCAAAAGTGCGAAAAAATGTGGATGTCCCTGAAAAGCAAGCTACACTTTTTTGGCTTGGGCTTTATAAGGTAAATATACCCAAATAAAAATTAAGCAACTTTTTAATTTTTATTTGATGTCAATACCTTTTTTAAAGCATCAGGGAAACATAAAAGGCGTAATTGTCTAGCGCTTGTTTTTTCTATTTATTGAGCTTGGCGATAAAAATGAATAAAAAAGAAAACAATCGTTCTGACAGATGCGAGATTGAATTGGAAGTGAAACTGAGAATGGTGCTGTGGTATGAGGTGATGTGGAAAGGCGTGTGATGTAGGACTTTAAACACGGCAGTGAGTCAATGAGTGTACTCGATGACAATTGTCGGCGGCAGAGGCACGCACATTGTGATGGTGCGTGATATTTGTGTTTATATATGACCCCCCTAGGAAACCCTTAGATTTTTGGTTCCTCGAACATCGCTACTTCCCCCACTTGCCTGCGGGGAGCCCCCTTGGTGTTGTTTGTTTGTCGAAATATGTGCAATGTAATGTCGTGTTGGTTTATCCAACGGCCAATGGATTTTCGTGTTCGCGTCTGGTTTCTATTTTTAGTATGCAGGTTTTATTTTTAGACAACCAGACAATTTATATGTTAGTATGTGTATACACACGTGCAGCAGCAAACAACTTCGTCTGAAAAGTGCAATAAAGACGATTCCCCGCCCCTACAAAAAAAATCCCACTGCAACTTGTTGCGCTGTGCGACAGAGAGGACGGGTGCAGTGAGCGAGATGGAGACAGCCAGAGAGCAAGATAAAAAGAGAGCATCATGTTAACTGCGACCCACGTTGCGGCTACGCGATTTTTTGTATTTTCACATTACACAACTTGTAGCTCTTTATTTGTTGATTACAACTCAGTTGCACGTTCTCTCCCTACGATTTCCTCTCTCATTTTCTCTATTTCTCTGTTTTGGCCTCTCCGGCTGCTTTTCACATTTAACGTTAAACGTTTTATCACGTCTTGCGGCTATGTTTTCGATTTGTTTCTCATATTTTCTTTGATATGTGATTCTATTTTTAGAAGCGTCTCCTCCTCCTCTCTTCTCTTCTCTCCTGTCCTCTCTATCTCTCTCTCGCACTCTCTGTTTACTTTATAAATATTTAAATTGTTGTCACGTACTAAGTTCTTAATAGGTTACGTTATGTGTTTATTTAACTCATTTTGATTAGAAGTCGAGAAAAATACGGCAGTGCCACACGCGCACCGCATACCCACTCGATTCCCGTTACAAAGTTAAACTTTAGCTTTTGCGCTTTTGTTATTAAAGCCACTCGATTTTCGGTTAGCAGGGAGGCCAAAAGCAAACAGCCCACAGCAACATAAGTACAAAATCACCCACGCAGATGTTCGGCTCTCCCGAACTAATTGTTTACTCAAGTGTAATTAGGTAAGAGGAATAGAAAATAGGCAAATATCAACAGAAAGGTAAATACGTGCTCACACTTAAATAATTTTTAATATCATTATTTAGTTCAGCGTTAATTAGGAGTTTAATTTTTCATCCGCTCACTTGTACATGACCAGCTGCGCAAAAGTGAGGGGTAACAGTACAATTGCGTATTGGAATTTTAGAATGAAAACGCGGCACTTGGCACATTGAAAGTTGATAAGGTGACTTGCAAAAGTATCTTATGTTCTTTCCTTAAATCCGACGATTAACTTCGCGCTGGCTGCTTTTTAATGCAATTTTTAATTAAATGACAGAGACACGACACTATTGTCTTCTCTCTCGACTATTTGATACCTGTTACTTAGTCAAAATATTGTAGAGGGAGATGGAGATGTGCACACGAGAGTCACCTAGCGGCGGTTAAGGTTTCGCTAGATCTGATGCAGGGTTTTGTCTGAATGCTTAGTTCTTGCCAATTCTTATAGTTCCTGAGATCTCGATGATTATACGGACAGATACACGGACATGGAGCGATTGAATCGAATATTAATTATGATTAGTAAAAATTAAACTTTGTAGGGTTGGTGCCTTTCCTTCTACCGTTTTATACTTTTCAACCAATCGTTTATACCCATTTACCCTGCAAGCAATGGGTATCGCAATTTATATTCATGAACAGATTTTGATTCAATACATTACTGAAGATTACCTCTATATTTACACTCTAGCTAAATCTGTCTTAAGGAAACAATGCAAATTGGCGTTCGTTATTTATTAGTTAATGGTCAACTGAGAATTTGGAATTTAATTTCTAAACGCTTAAAACACAAATTTGGCTATAGTAAACTTGAGATTTTGACCGTAAATAGTCCCAGAAATGGGTTCCGAAATGTTTGCCCGCGCCTAGATCGACGTCCTTGAATGTAAATAAGGTGCTAGTGAAACTGCCAATATGATCAATGCGATGGCCTGGGGATGTTCATTTTAACCGGCTTCTTCAGGTCTCCCGCAATCTTTTTGATGGCCGGCGGGATGCGCTTGGCCACCCCCGGTTGAGAACTGAGGAAGGAGATTTCGAAGAGTGAGGGCCGGCTGGAGTAGACGTTGTGTAACATGCTGATGAACCAGAAGAGCAAGTCGTCCATGCTCTGGAGCGTGCACTGGGCGAAGACGGCGCCCGCATCCCGTCCGTGTTTGTGGGAGTCGAAGAGGGCGACGATCGAGGCCCGGAAATCGAAGGTCACCATCACCGTTCGACTGTCCGCAATGATGGCCGCGAAGAGGTTCGTGGGTATATTGTCCCTCACGCTGGCCTGCTGGAAAACCTGCAGCGTGATCTGAAAAATCCGCGACAGCTGCACGGCCACGTTCCGGTTGTACATGGGACTGCTGGGATCGGCCTCCATGTGCGTGTAGAACCACTCCTCCAGCCGGAAGTTCATCTTGTGCTGCGACCGAATGGCGGCGATCGCATCCGGAATATTGAGGTTGAGATTCCTGGAGTGCGGCGTGTTAGCTGTAATCACATTGTGGTAGACGTTGTTCCCGTCGTTAATGGCGTTACCGAAGAGCTCCCATCCCCGCAACGGCAGATCGGAGACCCTGTGATAGAATCTCTCCGCCTTGGCCACTTTGTCGGCCAGAAGCAGGGAAATGAGGGTGCAGGAATTGGTGCCGCTCTGCTGGTACTCTCCGAATCGAGACTGACAGAAGTCGCGCGGGAACCACCAGATGTTCAGGTTGTCGATCTGCTCGTGAATGGCCATGGCGCCGGGTTTTTTATCGCCCGGAGATCGGTTCTTGCTCCTCGGATCCTGTGTACTGCGACGTCTTGATCTCAGGTTGCGTTTCCGGATCCTGGTGCTCCGGAGACCCAGTGGTAAACCCGGCCCTGGCGCTGTCTCCGAAGTGCCGCTGTCACATAGTTCACGAGTGCGACCACCCCTCGGCTTTAAGGCGCACGTGTGGGGATGGAGATGGATTATTTGGGGATCTGGGGATCGATCCCGTCAGCAGCACTTTGTCCTCGGACTTGGGATCGAACTCAGGATTGCGGCAACTCCTCTGCACTCCACTACGCTCTAAGCACGGGTTTTGGATTTCAAGCAAACATTGAATTTTGAGTGTCTTTTGCCGGAGGAGCGTTCGACGGGTAAAGGTGAAAACTTTCGAGTCGGAAAGACAACAAATTTCTAGACCAACAGCTGACAAATAACGAACATGATGTGAGATTTGAGACCTACGGGGATCTGATTATGAAAATGAGTGCGTATCTGACGCAATTTTAAAAGGTACTGATACATTCTGAGTATTGAATTTAACGTTCTTGATTATTATTTCCATTTAAAATAGTTGTAATGTAGGCTTCATTTCCCAACCCTTTAAATTGTGCCAATATTTAAATATTTCTACAAATATTTATGTTTAGGTGGCAGAGATTTTTAAAGATCCGATATGTGGCATTATATCTTTGCTAAACCCATTTTGCAGCATCCATTGAACGAGTATATTCAAAGCAGCAGAACAAGTAACAAGAACTAGTAACTTAAATAATTAAATTCATAGAACAATCTAGGTATAAAATAAGAAGATCTCTTAATCTTAATTCTGGGAAAGACTATTTCCGCTTTAGCCACACATAACTGTATTCAAGTCCCATTCTTGGAAGCGCGTTTCGCATTGTGTCAAAATGGTGCGCAAATATTTATCAGTGGCGCCGAAATTTAGCTAGCCCTGCCAAGCAGTTCTAATTTTAAATTGCAACATTGACAAATATACAGCTTGAAAAAACAGATATGGTATGCGAAGTGTGTCGAAAATGCAAATTTATGACTGTGTGAGCATTTCGTCGATTGTTGTTGATTGAGATTGGGGTGCTCTAAAGATTACCCGTCTAAGTGGCAACATTCTTAATTCCTCTAATACTTTTGTTCGAAATTATCAGGAAATTTCATGAATTCCTAAATCCTAATTTAGACATTGAATGCAGTGATTCGTTTTCCTATGTCTCTAATCATTTCTTAAAGATATATGCACATATTTTAGTTGTGTGGCCTTAATGTTCTTCTGACTTTAAGTTTTATATTAATGTTAGGTTGCATTGCTTTTTTTCTGACCTTTTATTAATAATGACATTCTGAGATATTTATATCAACAGACATTGATATCAATTAATTTTCTATTTATTTTAATGAGGGAGATTTAATGTTTGCTGTATCACCCCGATGTCGTATTGGTTTGTGGTAGCCTCTCTTAATTTAACAGAAATTAAATTTCAGTATTATAATCAGATTGTTGCCCTATATTTCGTTTCATACTGGCTTTCGCATTTCCTTTATTCTTTTAATTAAACTTACACGTGAGCCTGTTGGAAAAAAAAACAAACAAGGATGAACGCCATTATCCGACCGAACAGTTGAGTAATCCAATCCCATGGAATAAGCTTTCACTTTAGCGCAAACAATCAGGACAATGTTGTGGGGAAAGTGGATGGGGGTTGTGTTCGCGTGGGCAGGGATAATAACAAACAAATGTCTGAAACAAAATCGCCGGCAATATATATTTAATGCCTCAAACGAAATTGCATAATGGCAAAATCAACGCATGCATAATTAATAATAACAAGCTGTGCGCTCCACAATACAGGCCTCTATTCCGGAGGATATATGGCATTCCTGGCCGAAAGTGGCCTCTGCAGTAAGCTACTTATCAGTGATTCGCTCCTAATTCCCATGGCGAAGAACTGAACTGAACAAACTAATTAAAAAATTCCTAAGCTCGTTTCGGCTGCCGACGAGTGGTCAACGATATTGAAGTTGGTCATTCCAACATTTGACATTTCCCTGCGTGGGCACTTGCTTGGCATCCTGTTGCCTGTTGGAGCACACCCAACGTCATTTCGCTTTGCGTCCTTTCCGACACTCAGCAGCTCCAGCTTATTGATAAACCGAGAAAAATGTTCACCTTGCTTCATCCTTAACTTGGTTTTGTATTTACTCAAAAGCATATAATCGAATTTCTATAGTTTATTAAATTTTTATAGATACTTTGAACGGACTCAAAAGTGGTTTTAAAAAATTATATGTATTTCAGAGGCTTCAATAATAGATCCTGCCATCATTTGTTCTCTGTGTTCTGGACAGTCGGTCTGCTGCTTTCCAGCTTCTCTGCCTTGCAGCTCTTTCGTCTGAATCAAGCCAAGTGTCTGAAATGCTGTTTTCTATTTGTGTTTGCCTTTGTCAAACATGCATTTTTATTATGCAAAGGGGTCCTTGGCAGTTTCAATTGCATCCTCACTTAGCTTTGCTTCGGTCCTGTTCCTGTTCCTGTTCCTATTCCTGTGCCTGTGCTTGTGCCTGTTCTTGGTCCTGCTCTCAACTGATCCTTCTCCTCCGTTCATTGCAGTGTGAGAATCCGTTGGGACCCATAGGCGTCGCGCTGAACGGCCCCGGCCTAAGGGGCCATGACGCGTTGGCCCTTTAATCTACTACTCTTGCTGTCGGTGGCGGTCCGCGACTGTAGCAATCATCGCACCGTCCTCACAGTCGGCTACCTAACGGCACTCACTGGCGATCTCAAGACGCGTCAGGGACTGGCCATTTCCGGTGCCCTGACTATGGCCCTGGATGAGGTAAGTACAGGCTTAGATTTACTTGTGAGTTGCACTTGTGATACCGACTATTTGGACAAAAAGAAAGGAAATATTATAGATTATTATTTATAATCTGTTCAATATTTGTATAATAGTAATAATAATTAACGAGGTGCAACATTTAGTTTTGAAAGAAGAATTTCTTAGAGATACGTTTTTTCACATTTGAAAGTACATACTGTACTTAAAAATAAATGGTAGATTAACTAAGATCTATAAATTTAAAGCATTATTCTTATATACTACTTCCTTCAAATGTTCAAATGAGTTTTCAAGGCTTACTGCTCGCTGAAAGTTCAATCTGTGACACCCAAGTTGTACCTTTTCTTAGATAGAAGTGTGCCTCGTAATTTAAAGTTTTTCATTTTCCGTCCGGATACAGGTCAACAAAGATCCCAATCTTCTGCCAAATGTGTACCTGGATCTGCGTTGGAATGACACCAAGGGGGACACGGTACTGGCCACCAAGGCCATCACCGAGATGATATGCGATGGCATCGCCACTATTTTTGGGCCGGAAGGACCTTGCTATGTGGAGGCCATCGTCTCGCAGAGTCGAAACATTCCAATGATTTCCTACGTATGTATTTAAAGCGCATGACTTATGGCGCCCCGCTGCGGGAGCAGACAATTTCACGCACCACATTTTTCATGCAAGCGAAGTTCTTATATGGTTTTCTTATTTTTTCGCTTTGCCCTCTTCTACAGAAATGTGCAGAGTACCGTGCATCCGCCATACCGACATTCGCCCGCACTGAGCCGCCAGATACACAGGTGAGCAAGAGCCGGGAGCAACAGGTGGATGGATGGGTGGGTCGTGGAGTGGGTGGGCGGTGTTCCTTGCGGTGCCTTTCCGACTCGACAGGTACAGCCATTTAGCCTCGGATTATCCTCAAACCGGGGACAGGAAGCGACAAAATGAGGAAGACAAAAGAAGCAAACGTATGCCCGCAAGCTACGAGAAATGCCATGTTTTGCCAGAGGAAACGGGTTGTAAGAACACAAAATAATGAGATTAACTTACTTTTATTATTCATACATATGTTAGGTAAGGGTAACTACACAAAAACCCGAGAAAAATAGTGTTATGTAGTACATGATTTTTATGGTAATGGTCGAGTTTGAAAAACTCATAACTTTGTATGACATATTGTACCGAGGAAATGGAAAAATCCATTTACCGCATTCACCGTATTCACAGGTATTTAAAGTATTCGCAGTTGTGGTTCACCTAGAATGCAATCCCATGTCGTAACTAAACAATAGCCGTCGATTTGTGTGTCGATTGCTGGCTCCGCATATCCAACTCTTAATCCTTTGACATTTTCCTTGAAGCACACTATGCATTTCGTATTTTTCAGGTCGTTAAGTCGCTGCTTGCCCTCCTTCGATATTATGCGTGGAATAAGTTCTCCATTCTGTACGAGGATGTGTGGGGTCCTGTAGCAGATCTGCTGAATGATCAGGCCATCAAGCGGAACATGACCATCAACCACAAACAGTCGTTTATGGATAATCGCGTCAAGTGCTGTGATCATATGCTGGACTGCTGTCGTTCTGGGTATTGGTACCAGGTGAGGACTGATTGAAATGTAACTGAAGTGTAATCTAATTTATATGAGTTCATGTTTTACACAAACAGCTGGTGCAAAACACCATGAACCTCACACGTATCTACGTATTCCTGGGGGGGGCCAATAGTCTGGTGGACTTTATGAGCTCCATGGAGACCGCTGGCCTGTTTGCTCGTGGCGAGTATATGGTGATCTTTGTCGACATGATGGTATATTCCGAGAGGTACTTGATAAACATAGATAAACACTTTTTCGACTAGCAGCTAAAAAAATTCCTCTTTGAACTTGTTTTTCAGGGAGGCAGAAAAGTACTTGCGTAGAGTGGATCAAATAACTTTAATGTCCAGTTGCCATAGCACGGAAAACTTCAATCAAATGGCCCGCAGTCTTCTCGTCGTGGCATCCACGCCTCCCACAAAGGACTACATACAGTTTACAAAACAAGTGCAAAAGTACAGCTCAAAGCCGCCGTTCAATTTAGAAATTCCCAGGCTGTTTGTAGAGAGTAATTTTACCAAGGTAACTGCACCATGATGTGGGTCAACCTTGCTGAAACTTATTCCATCTGTTCTTTTCATTTCTGATTAGTTCATATCGATCTATGCCGCGTACCTGTACGATTCGGTAAAGCTGTATTCCTGGGCTGTGGACAAAATGCTGCGGGAGGAGACACGAGTTTTGACCGACGAGGTGATCTTCGAGGTGGCCAGCAACGGAACACGTGTTATCGATACCATAATCAAAAACCGTACTTACATGAGTGAGTTATCTACTGACCGAATTATAATAATCAAAAACAAGAGAGAACGCTATAGTCGAGTTCCCCGACTATCTCATACCCGTTACTCAGCTACTTGAAGTGCAAAGGAGAGTTTTTAACACTGAATGTTTTTGGCGGTTTGTGGGCGTTGGAGTGGGCGTGGCAAAATGGTTTTTGGCAAATCGATAGAAATTTACAAAACTAATACAAAAATGAAAAAATATCACAACTTTTTTCAAAAGTGCGGGTGTGGCAGCTTTGGGCTGTTTGTGGGCGTTAGAGTGGGCGTGGCAAAAAGTTCTTCGGCAAATCGATAGAAATTGACAAGACTAATACAAAAATGAAAAAATATCATAACTTTTTTCGAAAGTGTGGGCGTGGCAGTTTAGGGCGGTTTGTGGGCGTTAGAGTGGGCGTGGCAACATGAATCGACAAACTTGCGCTGCTTCTATGTCTCTGGAGTTTGCATGCTGACTCTCAAAATGCTAGCTCTTGTAGTTCCTGAGATCTCGACTTTCATACGGACGGACAGACGGACGGACAGACAGACGGACAGACAGACGGACAGACAGACAGACGGACAGACGGACGGACAGACGGACATGGCCAGATCGACTCGGCTATTGATCCTGATCAAGAATATATATACTTTGTATGATCGGAAGCGCTTCCTTCTCCCTGTTACATACTTTTCAACGAATCTAGTATACGGGTACTCTACGAGTAACGGTTATAAATATATCTCTAAAATTCCTAATTTTTTCCACCAAAGGCATAACTGGATCCAAAATTAAGATCGATCAGTATGGCGATTCGGAGGGTAACTTTTCGGTGCTGGCCTACAAGCCCCACAAGTGGAATAATTCCAACAACATGCCCTGTAACTATCACATGGTTCCTGTAGCATACTTTCATCAAGGCGAAGAACATCCAGTGAGTGAGTCGTCTTCTCTTTTTTAGTTTGCCTTTCTTTCAATTGGTTACCGCTTATCTTGCGTTTCCCACACAATTCCATTTAACTTATCATTCATTTCTTTTTGTATACGACAGGAGTACAAGCTCATCAATGGCTCTATAGATTGGCCATCGGGCGGGGAGAAGCCCGTAGATGAACCGATGTGTGGTTTTGCTAACGAGCTCTGTAAAAAGGACGACACCCACTATACGTCCACTGTCGCCGCTGTGGTTTTGGGCGTACTGCTCTTCTGCTCAGGTGTAATCACCATGAGTATATATCGAAAGTGGAAGATAGAGTTGGAGATTGAGGGTTTACTCTGGAAGATCGACCCAAACGAAATAAAGGGTTATTCTGGCAACGAAATTGTCTCCTCACCGAGCAAAGTAAGTCGATATGGTGATCATCCTTGTACCTTTATAAGTGAATTGTTTTTCCCCAACAGGTCAGTTTGATGAGTGCCCAGAGCTATGGTTCCCGTTGGACCAACCAGTTTGTTACCTCCACGGGTCGCCTCCGCGGTGCCGTGGTTCGTATCAAGGAGTTGAAATTCCCCCGGAAGCGAGATATTTCTAGGGAGATCATGAAGGAGATGCGATTGTTGCGCGAACTGCGTCACGATAACATCAACAGCTTCATTGGAGCCAGCGTGGAGCCAACACGCATTCTTCTAGTCACCGATTACTGTGCCAAAGGCAGTCTTTACGACATCATCGAGAACGAAGACATTAAGTTAGACGATCTATTCATCGCCTCGCTAATTCACGACCTCATAAAGGTATATTGTATTACAATTTCTTAAAAAGAAAGCGTGCATAACAGCGTTGTTTAAGTAGTCTACTATTAAATTTTTCTGTAGCGGTTTTTTACAACTTAATATTTTAATTTCTTGCAGGGCATGATTTATATACACAACTCTCAGCTGGTCTATCATGGTAACCTTAAATCCTCAAACTGTGTGGTCACGTCGCGTTGGATGCTCCAAGTCACCGATTTCGGGCTGCACGAGTTGCGGCAGTGTGCCGAAAACGAATCCATCGGGGAGCATCAGCATTATCGAAGTAAGATTTTGCGGAATAATTCCCATTTACAGAATAACTTACTTTTTGCCAACTATTTCCTATTACCAGATCAACTTTGGCGTGCTCCAGAGCTGCTACGGAATCACATTCACGGCAGCCAGAAGGGCGATGTCTATGCATTCGCCATCATCATGTACGAGATATTTAGTCGTAAGGGTCCGTTCGGACAAATAAACTTTGAACCAAAGGAAATCGTAGACTATGTCAAGAAGCTACCGCTTAAGGGAGAGGATCCGTTTCGTCCAGAAGTGGAGTCCATCATAGAAGCCGAGTCCTGTCCGGATTATGTTCTGGCCTGCATTAGGGATTGCTGGGCTGAAGATCCCGAAGAGCGGCCCGAATTCAGTGTCATACGGTAATATATTTTTACTTCGGAGTTAATGAAGTGGTACATAATATTCTATTCTTGACTGCGTTTAGCAATCGCTTGAAAAAGATGCGTGGTGGAAAAACCAAGAACATCATGGATCAAATGATGGAAATGATGGAGAAGTATGCCAACAACTTGGAGGATATTGTCTCCGAGCGCACGCGTCTCTTGTGCGAGGAAAAGATGAAAACGGAGGATCTCTTGCATCGCATGCTACCGCAGTCGGTGGCCGAAAAATTGACCATGGGTCAGGGCGTCGAGCCGGTTTCTTATGATTTGGTAAGTCAAACTTGCCCATAAATCCTTAACGCGCGGTAATAGGTTGAACATTATTCCAATTCCGCTTCCGGTCTCGTTCTGAAACTTAGTCAGCATCAACATATTATATATTACATTTCATTCTATCCCTAGGTCACCATATATTTTAGCGACATTGTTGGTTTTACTGCAATGTCGGCGGAGAGCACACCGCTGCAAGTGGTGAACTTTTTGAATGATCTCTACACAGTGTTCGATCGCATCATACGCGGCTATGATGTGTACAAAGTTGAAACCATTGGAGATGCGTATATGGTGGTAAGTAAGATAACTCATGCTAGATAACTCGAGGGACTTATTAAAAACACGAACTTTTCCCCTATATATTTTTTAGGTTTCGGGCCTGCCAATTAAAAACGGAGATCGACATGCTGGCGAAATAGCTTCGATGGCCCTGGAGCTGCTCCACGCAGTAAAGCAGCATCGCATAGCCCATCGTCCCAACGAGACGCTGAAGCTGCGTATTGGGATGCACACGGGTCCGGTAGTAGCTGGCGTGGTTGGTCTCACCATGCCAAGGTACTGTCTCTTTGGTGACACCGTGAATACAGCGTCCCGGATGGAGAGCAACGGGGAGGCGCTAAAGATTCACATTTCCAATAAGTGCAAGCTGGCGCTGGACAAACTGGGTGGTGGCTACATAACCGAGAAACGTGGCCTGGTCAATATGAAGGGCAAGGGCGAGGTGGTAACATGGTGGCTAACCGGAGCCAATGAGAATGCTATACAGAAGAAGCTGGTGGACATGATGGATATGCCGCCGCCGCTGTTTAGTCGTCCTCGAAAGAGTCCAAAGCTGAATCCCGACTCCCGTCAGCCAAGCATCCAGGCCATGCACTTTTGCGGCACTGGATCAAGACGCCAAAGCACAGTCCCCAGGGCGATGGACGGCGAATCAACTTATAGCCTCCAGGGATCCGTAAGGGAATCACCGCGCATGGTCAGCAAACGAGACAGGGAACGAGAGCGACCCTCCATCAACGGGCTGGGCGCAGGGCACTTCGTGGGCGGAGCTCTCCTAGAATCCGCACAGGCCTCGCTAAGCACGCTGAATCATTCCGTAACAAACGAAACTAACTGTGATATGGATGGGGGATCGGGAGGAGTGTCAGGATCTGGATCTGGATTAGTGCGTCAGCCCAATGCACTACACAAGCCGTTGGCCATGGTGCGGCCGCACAGGATTATCAGTGCTGCCCAGTTACCCCAACTGGGAGACAACGAAGATGACTCCGCAGACACGCTGTTGCGGGAGTCACGCTCCCTAGATCCCATGCCCATGCAGCAGCTGCGCAAACGGCACGATAGGGTA
This sequence comes from Drosophila teissieri, assembly GCF_016746235.2. Classification (NCBI taxonomy): domain Eukaryota; kingdom Metazoa; phylum Arthropoda; class Insecta; order Diptera; family Drosophilidae; genus Drosophila; species Drosophila teissieri. Next base: position 19,934,717 of record NC_053031.1, on the reverse strand, counting down.
AAGTTACCGCCCTCGAAGTTGTCCAAGAACAATTCCCGATCGCTGGACACAGGTGTATCGCTGATCAGTGGGAATCCCAACGGTGAAGTGCATTCAAGTCAGCTGGATTTGGATGACGAGATGACCGCCAATCCGGTGGATGCCACCGATGGCTACGACGATGAGCTGGGCCTTCTGATGCGCCACGACAACGGTCAACTGCCCGCTCTCCGCTATTCAGGCAGCTTTCCCAACGCTCAGAATAGCATAGTTCCTACAGGAAGGTCAGCAGGAGGCGGAGTAGGAAGAGATGGGGGTGGGAGCAACTGCGCCAAGCATCTGAACAATAACTGCAATGGAGGAGTAAACGTCGAGGATGATCTCGAGTCGCCCTTGCTGCAACGTCAGGCATCGCTATCGGTGCCGCCAGAGGAGATGCTGGCGCATAACAAACGCTGGCACTCACTGGAGCACATGGATGGACCCGGTGGGCATGGTGGTAATTGCGTGAGCTATGCCGCCGATATTGATAACCGCCACCCCGGAGGTCTGGACTTCTTCAGCGGTTCCTCCAATCAGCACCATGGAGCCAAAGCGGCTGGTGGGAGCAAGCTGACTAACTGGATGACTAACATATTCAAGGGCAACGGCGTGCGCAGCGGCGAGGCTAGGCGAGTGGGAATCCTGCCCAGCGGAGTGCACGGCGCACGAACCGGATTCACGGATATGGCGGCATCAGCAGCAGCCCGGGATCGTGAGAGCATAGTGTAGAGATAAGGAGAAGGCAGTGTAGAAACTAAGGAAGAAGGAGCAGGATGACCAGGATGAGCTAAATAAGCCGGATGAGAAAGATGAAAAAGTTACTCAGGAACCGAGTCGAGCAGGAAGCGATCGTCTTTTGGCTTACTTCTTTGTTTTATGTATTGTAGTTTGTATGGATCGAACGAATTGTGTGTCTGTGTTGGAAGTCATCCACCTATAAACATATACCAGCCGGTTCTTAACTATTTGATCGCTCTGGCATTGCAGGAGTCCATGTGTCCTATGGGTTTCCCAACTATTTTTATTAGTTTTCGAGGAAAATCCTGCGATCCCGAAGTAGAAGCGAGAAGAAGCTGAAGCGAGAATCATACATAGCATATATTTTATAACTCTACATACATACATATTAGAGAAGCCGAAAAAACCGTCTAGTCACAAGGTCTTCAGACTAGTTATTGTTTTATGTAAAATAAACACACACACACACATCTAAATGTACGTTTGTAAATGTAATACATAAACACAACACACATATTTATACGACAATGGAGAATCAAAATCAAATATTTTATGTAAATGTAATCGAAATTTTTGCTTTCCATACACGATGTGCTGCAGCAAACAAATTATGCTTAATACAGAAACTAGTTAATTTATGTATTTGAAAATCAAAACAAGCGTGGAAAACTGTAATGTATCAATGTGTTTTGCTAGTACGTAGTTAAGTGCGTGTGATTGTACGTAATATTTAAGTCTCTAAAGTTAAAATAATAATTTTAATTAATTGAACGCAAATTGTGAGCAGAGAAGTGCGAAAAGGCGCCCGATAAGTGGTGTTTTAGCTGTATGTATGTATGTATGTATATTTTTAAATGAAAATTTGTTAAATTTGCCATATATAAATACAAAAGAGAAACTATTAAAAATCTTACATATATATAACTGATCACTTTTCTCTGCAACTTCGTATGTGCAACTTAAGCCATCGATTTGAAGGCAGGATTGGAACTCTTTGCAATATTTACGCACTGGGAACAGTTAAACGGAAGTTCGTGGGCTTTTCAGTCTTCCAATTTGGAATTATGATACGTCTTTGAACAACAAAAACAGTTTTTTTCCTGGGAGTACTGTCCTATGTTGTCCCAGATTATGGTTTTTGCCAAGAATTTATTTTATAACTTGTAATCAAATAAGTAAGCATTAGTGACACAGATTGACTTCTGTATACATAAGTGTTTTCTCTTAGATGTAAGCAATAATGTAAAATGTCAAAACTGGGGTTTTAGCAGCTATCTTGTTAGAAACAGCAAAATTTGGTGGATTAAAAATAAGGAGGTTCCATTTGAAGAAATTCCAAAATACAAAAATAAAAAATCGTCATATTTCTTGAATATTACAAAACAATAACTGGATGGAAGAAAAAATATATTTGACTTCTAATGTAGAGGCGCGCGTCAATCTAAACAGGTCTTAAGCAGTGAAAATAATCGATGTCTGCATGAAACTATCGATGCTGCACACTATTTGTAATAATCGAGGGTATCGAGTAAACATCGATAATCGTTTAGCCCAATTGAAAACAAAGCAATTTTCGTGGTCTTTTGGCCAGTATTTAATTTAAATTCGCTGGCAAGAGTCGCGTATTAATTGCAAAATACACATATTTACCTCCTCTCCCCCGATTGCTTGTTGCACCTGTGCGGATTCTTCTTTTGCATGTCGACTGGGCGGGCAGAAGAAAGTTAGCACGGAGAACAACAACGCAGGTGACTTGACCTCGCGACGAAGGAGGAGCGCATCGAGATGCAGAGCTACGGTCCCGGAGCCCAGGCTGCTCCGGCCGTCAAGCGCCGAACGGACAGCTACGAGGCTGCGCAGCAACAGCAGCAGTCTCCGGAGAGCGACGAGGAGTACGTGAACACCAGGATACTGCGACGCCAGGTGCAGCTGCAGTCCACTCCGGTGGCCCCGGTGGTGCCAATGCCCATATCCGCGGGCAGTGGCACTGCTCCACCCTCCGTGAATGGCCAAGAGGAGCAGCCCGAGTTCCCCGGATCCTCGGCTGCATCTTACCAGGAGGAGCGAATGCGCAGGAAGCTTCAGTTCTTCTTCATGAACCCTATCGAGAAGTGGCAGGCCAAGCGAAAATTTCCCTACAAGTTCGTCGTACAGGTGAGTTCACATCCGGTTCCATTTGCAATTCTCATCTGGATAAATGCTGCTTAATTGATGTCGCGTGATGCGCGGGCTTTGGGGGCGGAACTCGGGTGACACATCCGAACCACTTATTTAGGCATTTTCCTCAATTTACAGACGCCTTTAATCAGCCTTCTCCGAGCTTTAATGTTTGTCTAGATATCGAGCATGTAAAATAGGGTATAGTCAACACAGTCTGATTACTTTGCTTGCATTGTTAAGCCTCTCCACTCTTATCGATGCCTTATCTGTAAGGTTCAACTATAGTTAGCACAATACGTAACAAAGCAAGGGAAAATTCAAGAATTTTATGGCTAGATACTGCGTGTGGGCGCACTCGTACAACCTAAAAAGTTATTTAATATGCGATAAACATCGGTGCTAGGGGATTTTTTCGAGCTAGGTACAATGAGATTTGTAATGATTAAGGCGAAAATGTTATCACAGTTTTCACTACTAGTCATTTATGGTCTAAAACTGAATTCGGTTTTCTGCAGATAGCCAATAAATATAGTCTGACGCATGCCCTAGCATAATTCGGGGTTTATTTATAGATTAGCTTCTAGATCTCTGAACTGCTGACCAAAAGAGGGTCCGTCGCCTGGGTCCAAAGGCAAATAGAAACTTTACAAATTATACTATGATTTTTTCGCAATTTACCCGTTTAATTTTCAGATTGTAAAAATCTTTCTGGTGACGATGCAACTGTGCCTTTTTGCCCACTCGCGGTATAACCACATCAACTACACGGGTGATAACCGATTTGCCTTCTCGCATCTATTCCTGCGCGGCTGGGATTCTTCCAGGGAGGTGGAAAGTTATCCGCCAGCTGTGGGTCCCTTTGCCCTTTACCTAAAATCAGAGTTCTTCGACACGGTGCAGTATGCGGTTGATGGATACGCCAATGTGAGCCGATCTATTGGACCATACGACTACCCGACACCCAACAACACAATGCCGCCACTAAAGCTTTGCCTGCAAAACTATAGAGAGGGCACCATATTCGGTTTTAATGAGTCCTACATTTTCGACCCCCACATCGACGAGGTGTGCGAACAACTACCGCCGAACGTTACCACCATTGGGGTGGAGAATTACCTCAGGCAGCGCGGTGTGGAGGTCAATTTTGCATCTCTTGTCTCCGCACAGTTGACGTTCAAGATAAAGACGGTGAATTTTAAGGCGAACGGCGGGCCACTTTCTGCTCCTGATTGTTTTCGTTTTGACATTTCCATAATGTTTAACAACCGAGACCACGACGGGCAGATGTTGCTCTCACTTGATGCAGAGGCGACGCGACTCAAGTGCCACGGCGCCACGGACTTTATATCAGAGGCCAATTTCGATTCCATGCTGCGAAGCGTACTCAACATATTCGTCCTACTAACCTGCGCATTATCCTTTGCACTCTGTACAAGGGCTTTGTGGAGAGCTTACCTGCTGAGATGTACAACTGTCAATTTTTTCCGTTCGCATTTCGGCAAGGAGCTGAGCTTTGATGGTCGACTGGAATTCGTTAATTTTTGGTGAGTCCTTTGTTTTGTGCTATAAAACGCCGGCTATCTTCAGAACAAGAATTGCCAATAATGTTCAAGGTTAAGCTAGTGTAAACCCAAAAATGATCAGAAAAGTTGCAAACTATAATAAACGGTCTTACTTTCGCAGGTACATAATGATTATTTTCAATGACGTCCTTTTGATCATTGGATCGGCTCTGAAAGAGCAAATCGAGGGGAGGTACTTAGTGGTGGACCAATGGGATACCTGCTCTCTTTTCCTGGGAATCGGCAACCTGCTTGTTTGGTTTGGAGTGCTGCGCTACCTCGGCTTCTTCAAAACCTACAACGTTGTGATACTGACGCTGAAAAAGGCAGCACCAAAGATTCTTCGATTCCTTATCGCCGCCTTGCTGATCTATGCTGGATTTGTGTTCTGCGGCTGGCTTATCTTGGGACCCTACCACATGAAGTTCCGTTCGCTGGCTACAACGTCCGAGTGCTTGTTTGCGCTGATAAACGGTGATGATATGTTTGCCACCTTTGCCACGCTTTCCAGCAAGGCCACCTGGCTGTGGTGGTTCTGCCAGATCTACCTGTACTCGTTCATATCCTTGTACATTTATGTTGTCCTGTCGCTGTTCATTGCCGTCATAATGGATGCCTACGATACGATAAAGGCGTATTACAAAGATGGCTTTCCCACCACCGATCTCAAGGCATTTGTCGGAACTCGCACTGCTGAGGACATCAGTTCCGGTGTCTTCATGACCGACCTGGACGACTTTGACCAGACGAGCTTCCTGGACGTGGTAAAGAGCGTTTGCTGCTGTGGACAGTGCGGTCGGCATCAGGAGCCCGCCCAGCCCAACAGTGGTTACACCAGCCTTTCTAGTATTATGAAGTAACTGGGTGCGCCATGTTGACCCGCGAGTCTTCATTCTGTTTTGTTTTGTCAGCTTTTTGTGTGTAGTCAAACTTGTTGTTAGCTTTTTGTATTAGTTTGTTAGTTTGCCAAAGCACTTGAACCGAGATAAGAGAAACCATAACGTACGTACCTATAAGAAATTCCAAAAGCAGCTGCTCTGGTCACAATCAACGGGCATGTTCCGATTTTAACTTTCAAAGAAATGGCTTTAATTCGGCTTGCAGAAATATAACTCTTGACAAAAATGCTTTTTTCTTTAATACATAAATTATAAAATATATTAGACCAAAAAGAAAAACCAATTTATATTGCGAATTTGTTGCCATTTCTGTGAAAGTAAAAGCCGACAAATAACTAAGGAAAGGCACCGAGCAACGCTGTGCGTTGGGAAACCACAAAACCGCAAATATGTTTTTGTAACGAGAGATATTAAGTGTGTGATATAATGCGGAATCAGAATTTGCGAACAATGGAAATTATAATAGAGGGAGCTATTTTTGTCAGGGATATCGACATGGGCTTGATCAAGATCTTCCATAAGAACGAATTCATCCGAATCGCGTTTTCGTAGAAATCTGGAAGTCACATTGTATAGAACTGCACTGGTCGACAAAAAAAGGCAGCCTAAGTAAATAGTTATTTTAGAAAGTGTTTAGTTCTGCATAACACGACATCGATTTTTGTCGACTTGTGTCATTTTCATAAGCCATAGATAAGGAAACATTAGCTAACATTATTTTATGTGTACAAGGAAAACTTTGTATTTATAACCAAAAACCATAAACCCAATAAACTGTTTATAGAACTCAAGATGTGAATGAATTGCGTGAGTTTACGAAACTGTGGTTAAAGATAAGAATCTTTACAAAATACAACAACTAAATATAATACAGAATGTCCCATTTTATACCCGTTACTCGTAGAGTTAAAAGGTAATAGGTAAAGATACTAGATTCGTTGAAATGTATGTAGCGGCTAGAAGAATGCTGTTCCGACCCTATAAGGTATATATCAATCTAGCCATGTCTGCCTGTCTGTCCTTCTCTATGAATGTCGAAATCGGGGGAACTGAAAACGCTACAAAGTTGAGGGGTAAGCATGCAGATTTCAGAGACATAGACGTAGCGTAAATTTCTTGATACGCCCACTCTCACGCCCTCAAACAGACAAAAACTTATACCCCAACACATATGAAAAATGTTTTGATATTTTTATATTTTTTTATTAGATTTTCCAATTTCTATCGCTTCCAAAAGAGCTTAGAACTGTTATACCCACGCTTTTGAAATTTTTCCTGTTTGTTTTTCTCCAATTTCCTGTTCCAATTTCTTTTGAATGGCCAAAATATCTGCGAATATCAGCGAATATCTGAACATTCCTCTTTATTGTTTCAACATATGTTAGTGTTGGTGTAGTTAGTGTTATAGTTAACAATAATTAGTTAAATGAGGAAGATTGCTGAAGTCGAGTGTCTCTATATACATACATACCCTTTTACTCTTAGATGCAGGTGGCGCAATGTTTCAATCTTCTGACCAGGAAGACTGTATAATTTAATTATTTTGTGTGGTGAAGATACATCAAAACAATCAACATTACAGTGTCAAGAAACCAAGCGAAACATTTCTACAATCTGTCGATTGCGATGCACTTGAGTGGAAAAGAAAACCCAACAAAAGGGAAAGGAATAAATGGTTTCCCAGTAATTGGACATTTATTAATTTGCCCGATCGTAAATTTTTGCGGTTTAAAGCCTGAATTTCATTGAATGTTTTGCAAGAATTCGCCGAAACGAGATGAACAAATTTTAATGAAATGGAAAACTGGTTCTCCAATTGACGTAAGTTTCATCGGGCAGATGCTATGCGTCTGCGTCTGCGTTGAAGCGGAAACCGTCCCAGCCAAAGACTTATTTTACTTAATCTTAATTGGAAATTCGAGCCGAGAGGCACTGACAGACCTGGCCAGTTGGCAGTCAGCCTTACTCCTCTATGCAAATGTCAAGAGTGGCAAAAATAGACAATGACAATTCAGAAAGGTCCCTCGCCGTACGGCAAAGCACTTTGGCACACTTTGGAGTTGAAGCCACCAGAAAGAAACAGAAAAAACTGAAACAAGCTGAAAAAAGCTGCAAAATCGCTCAAGTTGGTGGCAGTTCGTCACGCCTTTAGACGCCTCTCTGTCAGCTGGCAGTCGCCGAGGCACGACGTACCGCTCTGTGGGCCATAAATGGCTTTAATTTGGCTTTAAAATGATCAAGGTCGCTACAGGTAAAAAACTGCTTTTAAATTGGAACGACCAGACGACGCAGAGGAACTACTTAGCAGTCACATTAAGAAAAAATCGAAGATGTATCTTTCTCTTGGTTTGGTTTAAGCAAAGCGAACATGAAACACTCTTTCCAGTTTGTTTTTAAAATAAAGAATGCATAGGGGCTTTGTATTTTATTTAGAAACCTATTTTACTTGACATGGCTATGAGTATGTATAAAAAACACTTATATTAACAAAATTTAGATTCAACTTTTGAGAAGACATCTCTTACCTAATATCTAAACCAGACTGAAAACCAGACTAATAAAAACTGCCAGACGGATCTTTTGTGAAATAAGCCTATTCGATAAGCCATAGAACTATGTAGGCTTGAATATTTCGCTGGTAAAGAATGTTGCACTTTTCTCATCTGACACCAAGTAGATAACATTTTACACAGCGTACAACGTACGAATATACACAGCAAATAAGTGTTCTCAAATCAATCATACGCACTGTATACTGCCATTTTACTAGATACCCTAAAGAGTGCGTATACCCGAAGTTAGTGAGATACCCAAACAAATGTACCTAGATGTGTGTATGTAGGATGATTAAAAATGCATTTTTGGCAATTGAGTGCGGCTGAGTGGGCACACCCACATGGATCGTTTGGCCTGACACACATCCGACACCCTGCCCAAAGCGAAGAGGGCTAGTCCCTAGAGTTGGTTGCCAATCGAGAGTTGGTTGCCCCGCAGACGTTCTGGAATCCGCCATTACGGCCAGTGCATAGGTGCCATTTGCAAGGCACTCCAAACCTCGCACACTTGCAATCCACAATCACGGCGGCTGCACTTCTCACCTCACCGCAGTTTCGAGTCGATAGCCGCCACCATTTTGCATATAAAAGAGTGCTCGCGTACGTGCCGCACTTCTCTCGTCTTTTCAGCCACGATCCGGTCACGATCGGACCCAGACTTGTGCAACACAAACACTCACAGAGCTATTCCGGCCCAAAGCCAATTGGCCAGAAAGCCAGCAAGCCAGAAAACCAGAAAGCCAAAAAGCCGGGCTTGCCCGTGATCAGCGATCAGCGTTCAGCCATCGGCAATCAGTGGCTCAAAGCTCTTGTGGATCGCATTGGGGGCCACCCCAGGAGAGCTTTCCAAAACCCACCACAGGTGCTCGAAAGAGACGTCGCCGCCGCCGCCGTGTAATAAAAGAAGCAATTTTGACTTCGTCTGGGGCTTTGGTGTCAGAGAGGGGTTCGAGAAATTGTGCGCGGCATCGTAGCAAACAGTGTAAATGGAGCTTTGATAGCGATCGGAAGGACAAGACTTGCGCTCCAAGAAGTGTTTTTACCAAAGTGTGTTACCAGGAACCGAATATCGAAATAAGACTCTGAAAAAGTGTGCAGCAAATACCAGCGATCGATCCAGTCCCAAGTCCACCTAAAGATGGCAAAACTGTTCGTGGTTTTTGCCGTTTTGGCTCTGGCGGCCTTTAACGAAGGTAAGGTCTAAAATGAAACACACACGAGTATGTATCTTTTGGCTCGCCGTAGTCATAAGTTTTAATTATCGAACTGCAATTTGCATTTGGCTGGCGGAAGTTGTCAAGACATCAATTAAAACTGCTCGACCGGTTCGGCCTTCACAGAAAACGGAAACAAGAAGGCTGGAAATTGAAAAGCCGTTTTCGAGATGCAGATGTGAGTGGCGTAACCTTGATTTACGCAAAGGACTCGTCCAGCTGTGACTAGTTAGTAAACAACTTTCGTTTTCTGAAGGGACAATCGATTGTTTACCTTGAGCCGCGGAGAAACCCATTCAGCTTGACATTTGAGCTCTGTGAATGCAGTTTTCTGAAACTCAATATGAGTCCCAGTCCGAGCCCACTTGACTTTGACAGGCAGGCCATCGATCATGATTAAAGTCGCAGCATAAACACCGCCTTGTTGCTGCCCGTCAATTAACGGTTATGCAAATGCGACAACTCCCTCGACTTCCACTTCAAATTCAAATTCAAACTCAGATTCAAATCCGAATGCGAATCCGAATCCGATTTGAAAAATGCGAGACAAGTCGGCTGTTGCCAAGCGTCGCGAGATGCAAAATGTCAAAGTTATAGCGCAGGCGCAGCGAGTTTCTAAATTCGCTTTTCGGATTTCAGTTTTGTTTTTGCACCGACATTTATTGGTGTTTCTGCGCTCGGTTCTCTGGTGACATCGTATTTCATAATGCCAAACGTGTTTTTTTTCGGCCAACACACCAGCAACCAGCCCGACCGCATGCCATGTCTCTAAGCCCGGCCAAATCCACTCGTATCTGTATCTGTATCTCTGTAGCTGTATCTGTGTTTTTGTAACAGGAAGTGCCAGGCCATGGCGACATGGACCCAACCCAACCCAATCCAATGCAAGCCAAACCAAACCAAACCAAACCCAACCCAACCCACATTCGCCGTGGAAATTCTTCCGGTTTTGCTACTGCAGCAGCAACTGCACCAGTAACTGCATCCATTTTCATTTTCATTTTCCCCGTTTCGATTTGCAGCCAGTGCCAGCGATCCGCTCCTGCGATTCAAGCGACAGGCCACCACCGAGGAGGCCAAGAAGGAGGAGTCCTTCGAGAAGGAGCTTTGCAAGGACAAGGACGCCGGCGAGTGGTTCCGCCTGGTGGCCGGCGAGGGCGACAACTGCCGCGACGTCATCCAATGTACCTCATCGGTAAGTTCCTCCTGGGTAGCATATACCCTAGTACCTATGGTGGTATGGCAGTATGAAATGGAAAGTGTTTACTTTACTCAAAGTAAAATAATTGCGGATACATCACTTTTGATGATTACCAGATTTACCGATCCCATCTATCTCTATAAAACATACTTAATGTTATCATTTCGTATTTATATTTTGTGTAACAGGGCCTGCAAGCCATCCGTTGCCCTGCTGGTCTGTACTTCGATATCGAGAAGCAGACCTGCGACTGGAAGGAGTCGGTGAAGAACTGCAAGTCCAAGAACAAGGAGCGCCGGGTGAAGCCCCTGCTCCACACAGATGAGCCACTCTGCCAGGACGGATTCCTCGCCTGCGGCGATGGAAACTGCATTGAGCGCGGACTCTTCTGCAACGGCGAGAAGGATTGCTCAGATGGATCCGATGAGAACACCTGTGGTAAGTGCTTTGAACCACTATTTCGTTTTATGGGAATCCTAAGATTTTTTAATAGCCTATAGGCACTCCTTGTCTTTAAAACATTGGCATTTTAAAGTCGAAGCACTTAACAGTTTGGTTGCAAAACCAATTTTATTTGTAGAAGTAATAAAGGCTGTAATTTATACTGCAATTATGCATGATTTATGAACAGCCCGAAACTTAAATAGCAATAATTAGGCAGCAGGGCAACTATTGCCAAGGACCAAACCAATGAAATGGAATTACCAAAAGTAATTGCCCACATATAGCGGATAATGCGGGGCCAAAAGCCCAAAGCCAGTGATCACTCGCTCACATTTTGTGGAGCACCTTTTCATTTTATTTTTTATTTGACATTTGACAACCATAATTCAGTGTGATTCAGCACAAAAAGTGAGGAGGGCGTCAATAGAAGTAAGCCGCCGCCAAGAGTTGTTTATACTTGTAGGATTGGCTTTCCCAAAAGCCCGAGGCTGAGTGTTATTACTCCATCGGCTCAAATGATATAAGCCTCTAAGGGGCAGCACATAAACAATCGATGTTATGTTTCCCTTCTTGATACATCCAAATCCCTTGTCTTTCTCTGGCCGAGCGCCAATCGAAATTTCTTTAGTCATTCCAGTCGCACCTTAAAACCGGTTGACATTCGGGCATTTCGGCATTTGGGCATTTGGGCATATGGGCATTGCCTCAGCGGAGGAGGGACACTTCAAACTCCGAAAGCACTCACGAAAGCACTGACAACGGAACACAAGTGTCTGTACTTGGGTTTTCTTGATTTTTGGAAGGGGTTTGGGGACTCCAATGACGCCCACATGCAGCGGAACCGCGTCTGCAGCACAGATCCCACGAACCGGTCTTATTCATCGCAAAGCCCTTAGCTCCGTCCGATCCCAGGCCCAGCTGAGCCACACTCAGCTCGACTGGCACTCCGATCCCGATCTCGAATGGACAGCGATCTTTGGGTGGAAATGTCAAGTGTGAAATGGAATCAAATGTCAGACACGGCTGGTTGCCAGCTCACAGAAAGGAAGGGGAAAAATAAAGCATGTATGGAAAACATTAAATCGTTAATTAGCAACTTCGTAATAGCGCTAACCTTGGACTTAATAGAAATCAAATCGAAGCAAAACAAAATGCCTCTCCATAGGTGGTTCGATTCATGTGTAAATTAGCCTTACATAAGCGGCTTAAGAGCCACGGTTATTTTTAGCAATTGCAAAAAGCCGCAAAGCTCGCCAAAAGCTAAAAGCGAAAAATAAATACTCACAGTCATAAATACGAAATAATAATACACTATAACAACATAGTAACAAAATATCGATACAGCAGACCGCGCAAATCCGCAACTAATTTATAAAAATACCAATAGCAAGTCCAAACAGCCAGCTAGTACGAGTGCCACAAGTTTGCTCTCATAATTCTTCAGACACGAACGACATTTCCCAAGTGGCTAACCTGGCATATAAACGCTGCCTCAACAAGCCAATTAAATGCCAAACAAATCAGGCAGCCTCGCTTCTGTTGATCCACCTGAGATTGCGATTCGCAGTGGGTATATGTATGTATGAAATGCGAAAATTTGCACTTCTTCTGCTTTTGAAATGCCCAGCCGAGCATAAAGTCCCGCCAATGCCCGCGATCGTAAACAATTGAATAACTCCAGTCCCGGCTTAGCCCACTTCGCCTTTGGGCCCAATGAGGAAGCCCACGTCTCCGGAGTAAATGGCAGGCGATTAAAAGAGCGGTTAACTGGTCATACATGGCAGCCTTTGAAAAGAGCGACAAAGTAGCGAGGAAAGTGCTCCGAAAAAGTTGCTAAATAGTGAGGTGGGAAGGTTTTGCTGGGTAATAGCGATGGAGGATATAACTCTACTATGCAATAGGAAAATGTATTTTTATATGACTTTTCAAATAGTGTCATATTGACAAACTAACATTGACTTGATTCGCGAAGAGGTTTTCCAAGAACTCAATCAACACGTTTGATTAATGAACAGATTCAGCTTAACATGGCTGATTCTCGGAAGTCCGTGACGATCCCACGAAATTCAGCCAAAACAAAGTTCAGCCCAATTTGATTGACTACAATACATCTTAATCTTGGCAACCTCCTCTTCGGTAATAAAGATCCAGCTCACATACATTCGGCAATCTCAGGCAATCTCTGCAAAAATAAATACAACGAGCAAAAGCACGGCCCTAAAAATGGCCAATAATGCCGGGGGATCTGCTGAATACCGAGTGAATACCGATTGAATACCGAGTGAATAGCGAATGCTGAACCGGTCCGGGATGACATAACAGCCGACTTTAACGACAGATTATTGGCAAATATTGGCGAGAAAGGAGGAAGGGGGAAGGGGTAAGGGGTAAGGGGGAAAGAAAGCGGAGCCACCGCACGAAAAGGTCAACAAAGAGGCAGAGCCGGCAAAATGGAAAACACAAAAAACGAGTGAAAAACTTGATGGACAAAACGCTTTGGCCTTTACATGCCGTGTCTGCCATTTCACTTTGGCCAAAACCGAAACCAAATCGAAAATCCAAATGCCAAATGAGACAGCGGCAACAATAATCACGGCTAATATCTTTGGAAACTTTCGCAATTGAATCCGTTTGACGAGCCGGCAAGTGCAAGGCTTACCAATTGAGTGGACCCCACTCGACCCACTCGAGTCAATGGGCCATCATTTGCATTTGGCCGGTACTCGGGCGGCTTATTTTCGGGATGGGTGTGGTGTCATGTTGTGTGGCTAATAAGCGATCGCTCCCTGCATTTCAAAGCGGCCTCGCTTGATGAACAACACTTGAAAATTGCTCAAAACAAAGCCAAGAAAAATCCAAATAATAATGAAAGAAACATATACCTATGTATATAAAAACTCGGATTGTGCAGACATTTTCCATTCACTTTGCGTTTCGATTTTCCCACCTCTCTTGATTGCTTTTCCAGACCGCCTCGGTTCATTGAACCAACCCCTTACCCCTTGTCTTCGAAGCTTTTCCACCTCACAGTTGGCTAATTGCTTAAATATTTATATGAAAAGTTAGTGAACTTTTGCCGGCTAAGTGAACGCAGGCAGAATACTAATTGTCAGTGGCCAATAAAGCCGAAGAAAAGGCAGCGATCGTTGATTGCTTATTTGGTTGGAAAAGAGAATTGTTGGTCAGCTCAAGTTTATTATTATTATAAGCCAAACCAAACTCATATGCTTTATACGATAGTGTATGACAGCTCTTACAATATCTCTAGTCATATGAAATAAATGCATTGCAAGCTATAAAACCCCCAAGCTGCCGTACTAGTTTAAAGAATATGCCTTGCACACCCCACTTAGTTGCAAGACTTCACCTTCAATTCACCTGGTTTGAACTCTCTTTCAAAGTGTACCTTATAAGAACCCCATCCTAACCCCATGTTTCGTACCATTCTCCCCCCACAGATATCGACAACGATCCCAACCGTGCCCCGCCCTGCGATCCCGCCGTGTGCGTCCTGCCCGACTGCTTCTGCTCGGAGGACGGCACCTCAATCCCCGGCGACCTGCCCGCCAAGGATGTGCCCATGATGATCACCATCACCTTCGACGACGCCATCAACAACAACAACATCGAGCTGTACAAGGAGATATTCAAGGACCGCAAGAACCCCAACGGCTGCTCCATCAAGGCCACCTACTTCGTGTCGCACAAGTACACCAACTACTCGGCGGTGCAGGAGACGGCCCGCAAGGGACACGAGATCGCCGTGCACTCGATCACGCACAACGACGAGGAGCGCTTCTGGTCCAACGCCACCGTGGACAACTGGGCCAAGGAGATGGCCGGCATGAGGATCATCACGGAGAAGTTCGCCAACATCACGGACAACTCGGTGGTGGGCGTGCGCGCTCCCTACCTGCGCGTGGGCGGCAACAACCAGTTCACCATGATGGAGGAGCAGGCCTTCCTGTACGACTCCACCATCACCGCGCCGCTGTCGAACCCCCCACTGTGGCCCTACACCATGTACTTCCGGATGCCCCACCGCTGCCACGGCAACCTGCAGAGCTGCCCCACCCGATCCCACGCCGTGTGGGAGATGGTGATGAACGAGCTGGACCGTCGCGAGGACCCCGTCAACGATGAGTACCTGCCCGGCTGCGCCATGGTGGACTCCTGCTCGAACATCCTGACCGGCGACCAGTTCTACAACTTCCTGAACCACAACTTCGACCGCCACTACGACCAGAACCGCGCTCCTTTGGGTCTGTACTTCCACGCCGCCTGGCTGAAGAACAACCCCGAGTTCCTCGACGCCTTCCTCTACTGGATCGACGAGATCCTGGCCAACCACAACGACGTGTACTTCGTGACCATGACCCAGGTGATCCAGTGGATGCAGAACCCGCGCACCATCAGCGAGGTCAAGAACTTCGAGCCCTGGAGGGAGAAGTGCGTGGTGGAGGGCAAGCCCGCCTGCTGGGTGCCCAACACCTGCAAGCTGACCTCCAAGGAGGTTCCCGGGGAGACCATCAACCTGCAGACCTGCGTCCGGTGCCCCAACAACTACCCATGGGTCAGCGATCCCACTGGCGATGGTTTCTTCTAAGTCAGCGATCTTAGCCCCGCGCCCTCTGAGCCCAAACTTTAACTCAAACTTAACCCAAACTTAACCCATACCTATCACACCAAACCCTAAGCCCTAGCCCAACACACTCACTCGATCGATTATCGCCTATTTGAATTTGAATTGCAAGACTTTTACGAGTGTACTCGTACTCTCTATTTGACTGATTTCGAGGATCAAGTCTTTGCTGTGTTACGGTTACGTTAAAACAAAAATGAAATGGAAATTCGACACGGAGACCAACAAAAGATATTCAAAACTGCAAGCCACAACATCCGAACTTGTGTTTACACTCTTTTTTGTAGTTTTACGTTAATTTGTATGTGTATATTTAAATAAAAAAATGAAATAAACGAAAAAACCACAAAAAATCAAGAAAAACCAAATACTGGATTTTTGATTCCTCTACGCTTGTTTCAGCCAGGCCAAATATTTGTATTATCATATGCTAGTTGCTAGCTAGCAACAAAAAAATATTGCTAAGAAGCCAAGAAGAGTAAAGCGTCGACGGCCCATTTTGTATGCCATCTACCCACTGACTTACTAACCAGTTTTTCGGAATTATACGATGTGGAAAAAATAAGACACGAATTTGAATAACAATAACGCGTTTTGGGGCTCAGTTTCGATTTCAGTTGGAGTTCCCATGTGCATTTCATATGCAAATCTCGCCTATGCCGAGACAGGTTTTGGACACCCAACACCCAGCACCCAGCACCCAGCACTCAACACCCAACTCAGCACCGATGGGACCAAAGTGTCGATCCGGTCTAGAATGAAATATATCGGTCTATATTATACGGACATAAAATGACATATGAAAGGCTTCAAGATTCGCTAATTCGTATGCGCACAAATCAATGCAGAGGTTTTAATATGTGGAGATCCGACTGTGGCCATTCGAGGATGGGCAAACAGGTTCTGGGGCTTGGGCTTGGTCTTCGGATTGGATGCGACCCCGCTCCGAGTCGGACTCGATTTGGTGCGGCTCTTTGCGCAATGCAAACACATCGAAAAGCTGCTAATTAATCTCAAGCATTGCAAATTTTCGGCTGGAAATACCAGGCACATATGAATACACATTATATTATATTTATATGCCTTACACCTTTGGCAGCCGAATAAATAAATACGGATTCGTTGTATGTATCTCGCGGTGCGAATGCGACGCATAAATAAGTTTTATCACCCATCAAGGTAAGCGGCTCTCCGCGGCTCAAAAGTGGCCCAAAAAACGAGTTCCCTGCGCTCAGGTGTGTAAGATTGTAACCCGAGCAAACTTTTACTTTTGCGCGCCGAGGTAAGTGAACTAGTTGCAAAGTGGGCGATTTGCATAAATTGCAAGCGAGACGCCGCACAGTGGGACAAAGCTTGCTGGAAAGGGGTCCTAAATTGGCACGAATTAGAAGGATAGAGAGAATGAAACAGGTAGTAAATTGCCGAATCAACGTTTTTGGATAAGTAAATAATTGCCGGACAATATTTCGGACGTTCATAAATGTCATCAATACGAAATGCTCGTAAGTGCTTTTCGCTCATAACCTTTTTATAGCCTCTGGCGAGCTTTCTGGCTTTCTCGTCGCTTAATAACTCATTTCAAATTTGTCAATTTAAAAATATGCATAAACCGAAACTAATTAGCTAATCCTGTTTGTAGGCACCTCAAATTCATAAATATAGAGTAACGTGCCTGGTGGAGTAACCGGTTTCCTTCGGAATAGAATCGAATGCCATAATTTATATTAAACCGTTGACATATGTATACTTTAAAAACAGAATATTCCCAATGCTTTGATTTAAATTTGCAGCTGGAATTTATTGGCCACTGATTTCGTGTAGTGTCTGAAAAGGTTACCCCATTTGCATTAGATTCCTCAACTTTGTAAGCGATTCGTTCCACCGTGCGTCAAGTTGCGCCAACTAGTCGTATACTTAATTCTCGAATATGCTTCCTTGTTCTGGGCCCTCTGTTGATTCATTGGAACGCGTAGGAGGCTGAGCATTGGTCGTTCGGTGACGTCAATGGTGAGGCAAGGTGAAGCCATCAGCTTCCAGCTTCCAGGTGAGTGATAAGTGACTGCCTTCGCTGCAGTTGTCAGGTGATCAGCAGACGCCATTCGCGAAAAGTTCAAACACACAATAATTGCATAATGATGAAGATGGCAATTTAAATACGGATCGCAGCTGATGAGTTTTCAAATGGAAAATGGAAATTGAAAGTCAAAGGCAAACAGTTCGTTTTCGATATGCTGAAGACTGGAAGACTGGCAGACTGGAGATTGAAGACAAACTAAAAAGAAAGTCCGTTGTTTGCTGCAGGCCTTCGATGCTCTTGGCTGCCATAAATTAAACGCTCCCCGCGGATCGGAGCTGAAGATATATGTAGATATAGCCGGCGGAAAGGAGATCCGGCGATTCGGAGGGGCAAGGGCGGAGTGGAGTTATGCAACGCAGCTCGTGTCTTCGTGTTTTATGGTTATGCATTTCTTTCACAGTTTACAGGCTCATCTTCCACTTTGACTTCGGTTTATTGCCTTGGCCACCATTTCCTTCATTAACGATTCCGCTACGCCTGCTTTTTACAAAGAAACCAATTTCTCTTTTCCCCTCCAAAACCATCTTTCTGTATCTTGATTGGTTTTAATATTCTGCTTTCCCAGAACTATTTCGTTTCGCTTGGAAAAGGTCAGCCAAATTAATATAATTATTGAAATTGGATATCTTTTTCAAAGGTGAAAAAGAAAGTAAATTAAATGACTGAAAAATAAAATGGAAATTAATTCTTTTAGAAACTTGTGCTCCTCTTTTCCAAACATTGTAGTAAATCATCATTGTGGAAAATCATTGTAAATGACAGGAATACTCTCTTTAACTCGCTCTAGTAGTAGCAAATCTAAAACCACTCGTAAATTAAATGTATCTCGTATCGTTGTAAATCTCTGATAACTGGGGATTTTTCTTTGTTTATGTCGAGCTACGGATTTAAATAAGTTAGGCAGTTGCTTTAGAATCACTAACGCCAAAGCTGATCATCTTCATATTTATGAGAATCATTAGCGCAGACATATGGGTCCGCCGAATCGCATTTCGTATGCAAAATGATTCGCTTTAATCTGTCGAAGGACTATGGAAAAGCCCATGGGCGTTGCTGATTTGGCCTGGCTGATGGCTCTTTTCAAAGCCAAAGTGTGTCACTCATTTCGATCTCCAATCTCGTCGAATCTCGAGTCTCGAATCGACGACCTTTCCAGCGCCACAGATGGCAGCTGCGAAAAGGCTAAGACGCTTTCAAATTTAAATCAAATCAATGGCAATAAGAGACTAGCAATCGCAAGCAACTAAAAGCAAATCGAAAAATCGAGGGCAACTAAATTATGTAAATCCGTAAAGCCCGTGGAAAAAAATAAGATGATAAAATAAAACGATTTTCACTCTTCAGCTGCTCATCTGTTCATCTGCTCATCGCTTTGGGGTGCCATCATATCATCAACATTTTCACTCTAATTGAAAAACCAGTTTTAACAGTTGATTAAACGGCAAGAAGCAGAGAAATAATAATAATCAGTGCTTTTTGTTGGCTTTCGGTGAGATGCTTCACCAGTTGAGGGATTATATCACCGTATCACCACCGTACCAGCGCGGCTCTGAAATTAATTGCAACTAAGAAAATGCTGCAATCGGCATTTCGCGCCGAAGAAGGTGAACCGCTTTTTGCGGCATCTTCGTGCCAATTGGCAACCTTCACTCCGCCGGCTCTCCAGTTGCACCCAAATTGGCCAACCGCAATTAAAAATACACAATTGTGATCTGAGGCGATTCCGAGAATTTTCCACTGTACACTGGCACTGGCACTCCCGCTGCAGAAACAAAAAATAAAAAATAAGAAATAAGAAATAAGAAACAAGAAAAACACTCATACGCCATGTTGGCCTTTCTGCATTCTCATTTGACTTATGTACGGAGTGCTCTTTAGCGACGTGACAGAACTCGTTTTCAAGTTCAGGAAATAACTATGCAATGTGCTGGAAATACTCGAATAAATTGCATTAACACGCCACCAGTCGATTCCTTCTAGATCGGACACGAATAAAACTTAATTGACATTGTTCTGCGGCTTCTATCTGCCCGCTGGTCATTCTGTTATTCTGTCATTCTGTTATTCTGTCATTCTGCCATTCTGTCGCCCCGGTGATCTGTGGTCAAGTGAACTCAAGCGACTTGAGAAAAAAGCAAAAGTGGTAATATCGAAGAAATACTTGACGTGCCAGCTATGATACTCATGATCGATGTCGTGGAAAATGTCGTGTGAAGGCTGCCAATAACATTTTCAAGTTGTTGAAATTGGTTTTGAGCTCTTTTTCAGTTATTCAGTTATTAAAGAAGATCCCTGCAAAATCTCTATTAGATCAGCCAAGCGCATTTGAGCCTAAAATGGAACTTGAAACATTTACAAGCAAAAGCTTTAGGAGTTTTAAGGATTTATGAAGTTAAGGATTTCAAATGAAAAATACTCTGAATCAATACGTTTTTTTTGATGACGTATGTACATATATACCTTAAGTTCCAAGTGAAGGTGTTTACAAAGCAAATATTTTTCTTTTGCTCCATTCGCGATTCATTATTTTGTAAGCAAATATTTATCTTTCCCGTTATTCGATTCCGTTACAAAGTGATCGCAGATTTGTGCATACCCATCGTCCACAGAAGTGGCCGCAGTTGTCCCCAACAATTTCATATCCGCAAACATGCTCCGTTTTGTTGCTGCTGTTACTTTTCTTATTTTTTGCCCACTCTTACGGGTTTTGGTAGCCACTGCGGATGGCTTATTGAATAACAGGCAGCAGGTATTCAGCTGGTTGGTTGGCGGTATGTGGCCCTTAAAGCGCCTGCATCGCCTCCATCTGCTTTACATAACAGCGACTGGGGAGTGCAAAAAACAAAACACAAAAAACAGAAACGAAAATAAAAATAAAATAAAATAAAGAAGGGAATAAGAAAACAGTTAACAACGGGATATACTTGGCTTGGCACAATTAGGCAACTCGAGATCCTCGGCAGGGAGTGCATTCAGACTTAATCCCTGTGACTCAACCACTCTGCTGCTGGAACACTCGAGCACTTGAGCACTCCACCGTTCGAGTCGTCGGAGGTTTAATAACCTTTCGGTGTCTTAGCCACGTTAACAAGAATTTTATGCGGCAGCTGCGATTGGCATACAAATAAACGCTGCACAGGCACTGGGAAGCTTCCAGACGAAGTTTCAACCAAGCCCCCTGCTTAGTATGCAACAGGTGACGCGAGGCACAGCCCATTGGGATTCTGGGCTCGTTTGGGTGAAAATAAAAATCAACTGGACAAGAAACGTGCAGTAGAAAAGGGTTTAGAAAGAAAAGAGAGAAACAAGGAGAAACAGTTACGAAATCGAGATTTACGTAGAATAGTTGATGGATTTGATAGAATCGAGATACCGCCGCGTCGCAGATGTTCGAACAAAAGACTCGCAAATTCAGGGTCAGTGGCAGAAAAAGATTGATGGGCACTCGACTTTGATTTATGTCTAAGCGGATGACTAACTAGCGGAGTAAACAAGCCCATGGGGTGCAGTCGTCTGAAGAGCTGCAAATGAAACAAAAAAATCAAAATCAAATCCCCCGCACAATCGGTCGTAAAATACAGACCGATCCCGCTCCCACCTGCGCCCATATGTAAATGCTAATTAACCTTTCTTCACACATCGAAGAAGCGGAGAGACGCCCGCTTACGCGTACCTTGGCATTTCGGAATGGGATCCACAAGTCTGCCCCTTGAAAGCTCTTGCGCCGGCGCAGCGGTCGTGGTGAGTTGGCCATAAGGGTGAGTTGCCGCTATCCACCATGGATTCGAGCCCGGCCAAGACACCTCGGCTTGATAAATAGAACTCGTTGCTGGTGGCCAACACCTAGTGTAAGCGTGGCTGTGTATTGGAAGAGTGCCTCCGTTCACTCCACTTCCATTCGATCCAAGCATTCCCACTCAGAGTCTGGGCAAAAGTCAGTTGAGTTTTCCAAAGTTTCACAAAGTCTACACTATATGATACCTCGTACTATGTGCCCTTCAGTACTGAGTTGTGACTAGTGTTTCTAACCCTTCTACGCATTTCGCCCGCAGAGAGCTCTGGAATCTATCATGGCGCGTTGGTGGCCAATTTTGAGCGTTGTGTGCCTCTGCCTGGCTGTTGGTGAGTACTCCAATCGATTACACCTAGTACGTACCCATTAGTACATTAGTAGTGCCTAGAGCTAAGTTGTTGACCTCAGGCGGTGGAAACTTTGCCACTTTTCGCAAGGTTGCCGAAGAAAACATACTCGTACAATACGAGTACTTGCAACTAGCAGAAACAAACCTCGATCGTTGGCCAAGGCGAATAAACTTGAAAAAGTGCGATGATGTGGGCTCAAAAACATCACAGTTGATCGAAGTCATTAGCCGCATGCAATCGATCAAACTTATCCTTCACTCGGTGATGTATGATGTAAGAGTTGTCGGAAAAAGAGAAAAAGAGGAAAAGAGGAACCACAAAACATATAAAACTGTGGCAAGAGGACGAAACTCCGGTTGGCCATAAAACCGAAATTAGCATTGGAAAACGAACAAAACCAGCCGTCTGCTGTCTGCCGTCGGTTCCGTTTCATTA
The DNA here is from genome assembly GCF_016746235.2 of Drosophila teissieri. Classification (NCBI taxonomy): domain Eukaryota; kingdom Metazoa; phylum Arthropoda; class Insecta; order Diptera; family Drosophilidae; genus Drosophila; species Drosophila teissieri. The sequence continues at coordinate 19,912,626 of NC_053031.1, read as the reverse complement.
TACATACTCTTGTATGTATTTTTGGACTCGCCAGCGTTGTTTATGCAATATCATTTTAATGTTAAACCGAAAACGGGTTTCCGATAACCACAAAATCAGCAACAAAAACAACCAAAACAACAACCACAACGACAACAACAGCGGTTGGCCAATACTCAACCCGTTTGGAAAGACACCTTACATGACCAAGCGATACCACAAGATACCGCATTCGTATACGACGGATAGTAGCCAGCATTCCCCAGATCATCCCAGAAATGCGGACCTGTGCCTATAAATGGGACATGCCGCTTTCGTTTGCCCTTTCGATTTCAGCCGAAACGAGATGGAGACGGAGACAGGCTGTAATGGACAAAACCGAGAGTTGTTTTGGTCGGCTAGAAGTGGTACTCGTATTTCCACACACTAATGGCCAAAAACCGGTTGAAAGGCGTTCGTGCTGGGAGTAAGTTAACCGTTAACCCATGAGGTGCGGCCAATTATACTGGTTAAAGACGCCGATTAGGCGATAGAACGGCTGTGATTAATGACGCCCATCAAGATAAAGTTGCAATGAGAAGTGTACCAATCCAACAATTAGAATGTCGGCAAGTTATTAGCAAACGGACTTGGGAAATAACTAGATTGACTTACAATACATATTATTTTATATGTTTATTAAGTATTTAACGTTTATTTTATTAAGTTTAATTAGGGTTACGAGTACTTATATTAAAATAAGGGTCTCTGGTGTTTTCCTTTCTGTTTCGATCAACAAACTTTTTCTATATTCTTCTTAAATTCATAGCAATTTCTTCAGAAAACAATTTCCCCTTCTTCTTGACTTTCTTAGGACAATATGTTCCCTATTCTTTTTTATTTTAAATTGAAACAAAAATAAAATAGATTTTCTTAAGCGTGCTCGCCGAAAATTAAGCAATATATTCCTTGGCGCGATAATATGTAAACAATATGTAAACATTTTTATTCAACCAGATGGCTTGTATGTAAAAAATTCATTTGAGCCCGCCATAGATCAGGACCCTTCGAGGAGATACCAAAGAAAACGTAACTATGAGAATGGACAGAGCACCGAGAGTTATAAATTGAATACTGCATTATTTACTTTTTCGGAAAGTTTGGTTTTGACTTCCGGAGACCAAAACACACTTGTCTACCAAGTTATTGGTTCAAAATGTGTAGGGAAACTTCTAGGAAAATTCAAATGACTTTCTATCAGAAGGCACTACCTTGAACATTATTCCGATCGAACACATCCAATTTCTGCTTATTCCAGTTGAAATAGATACATTTTTCATTAAATCACACTTTAGAAGCACTAAGTCTAGAGACTAACGTACTTCTGTTAGTATGGCCAGAAATTAAACAAATGCACATAATCAATGTAGTCAAGTAACCCAAGTGGTTCCCATCGATCTCTAAACTCACCTGCCCAACCTCTTTCCCACCCCTATAGCACATGGCCAGGACAAGCTGGAGGGCGTTGATGTGGAGGAGGTGTGCGCCGACCGTCCCGCGGATGAGTACTTCCGCCTGGAGACCGACGGCGACTGCCGCGAGGTGTACAGGTAAGCCCAATTGCGGCCTCATTTGGCCACGGTTTGTCCGATCGTTCAGCTGAGACGGCTGATGCCCGAAGCCGATGCCGATGCCCTGACCAAAGCACTATTCCTACAACCAATTCTTGCCACTTCTTGTATCGCTATCGAAGGTGCGACAGTGCCGGCGAAGATGGCACTTGGCGCTTGGCGCCGATTCGCTGTGCCGGCGGCCTGGCATTCGATGTTCTGCGCCAACTTTGCGATTGGAAGTCGAATGTGAAGTCCTGCGATGTGCTCGAGAGTAAGTGACGCAACCCAGATCAAACAGATCAACCAGATCACCCAATCCACTGCGGATGTCTAAAGCTCAAGATACTTCCCGAGAGCCCAGATCCCCAGCCCCTATCAACCACCCCCTATCTATCGCTGTGTCTGTCTATCTGTCTCTCACCCCTGTGTGTGTCTGTCTCTATCTCTCTGTGTGTGTCACTAAACCCGGGGAATCCCCGAATCGATCGAGTCATTGCATAAACACCCCGAATCCACCTCCGAATCGGTGCCAAAGTTCTCTAGCTAGCAAGGCCAATACGAAATCAGAACATGAACTTTATTTTGTAGATGTACCAAGTCGGGTTTGAAAGAAATTCAGTGTCCTTCGGGTCTGGCCTTCGACGTGATCAAGCAGACCTGCGACTGGAAGGCCAAGGTGACCAATTGCGACGAGAAAGAGAGTAAGTGTGACGACCAACTGCCAGACCAACCAGTCCAGCCAAACTTCAAACAACCAAACAAACCAAATAAACAAGCAATCAAACAAACAAACAAACCAACCAACCAAGCCAAAATACACCTGTACATACAGTAGTCAGCAATGTTAGACTTCCGGAACTTTGGTAGATCCACGAACGAAACAAGCCCTAACCCAGCTCGAAACTAACACCCACCGTACTAAACCCCATCACACTCATGTAAATACTTCTCATTTCGAAATTTAGACATTTGTTGTCACTAACACGCTTCCACCAACCCAAAGCCCCAAAGTAGCTCCCCACTAACTGAGTGCTCATTCCACAGAGCCCCGCAAGGCCAAGCCCATCCTGAAGACGGACGAGCCCATCTGTCCCGAGGGAAAGCTGTCCTGCGGCGACGGCGAGTGCCTGGACAAGGAGCTCTTCTGCAACGGCAAGTCCGACTGCAAGGACGAGTCCGACGAGAACGCCTGCTGTAAGTCGCCCACACGTTTATTCTTACAGAACCTGCCATTCCCCAAGTTTTGAATGTTGAAAGAATGCAGCATACATTACAGCGCAGCGTTCAATAAAAATATAGCTATTCTTCAAACAGTATGATTCAGGCCATAATCCGTTACCATTTCCCATTCCCACCCAGCTGTCGACGAGGATCCCAACCGTGCCCCCGAATGCGACCCGACGCAGTGCGCCCTGCCCGACTGCTTCTGCTCGGCGGACGGAACCCGCATCCCCGGCGGCATTGAGCCCCAGCAGGTGCCCCAGATGATTACGATCACCTTTAACGGCGCCGTCAACGTGGACAACATCGACCTGTACGAGGACATCTTCAACGGACAGCGCCAGAACCCCAACGGCTGCTCCATCAAGGGAACCTTCTTCGTGTCGCACAAGTACACCAACTACTCGGCGGTGCAGGACCTCCACCGTCGCGGTCACGAGATCTCCGTGTTCTCGCTGACGCACAAGGATGACCCCAACTACTGGACCGGCGGCAGCTACGACGACTGGCTGGCCGAGATGGCCGGCTCCCGACTGATCGTGGAGCGCTTCGCCAACATCACCGACGGCTCCATCATCGGCATGCGGGCTCCCTACCTCCGCGTGGGCGGCAACAAGCAGTTCGAGATGATGGCCGACCAGTTCTTCGTGTACGACGCCTCCATCACCGCCTCCCTGGGCCGCGTGCCCATCTGGCCATACACCCTGTACTTCCGCATGCCACACAAGTGCAACGGCAACGCCCACAACTGCCCATCGAGGAGCCACCCCGTGTGGGAGATGGTCATGAACGAGCTGGACCGGCGCGACGACCCCACCTTCGATGAGTCCCTGCCCGGTTGCCACATGGTGGACTCCTGCTCCAACGTGGCCAGCGGCGACCAGTTCGCCCGCCTGCTGCGCCACAACTTCAACCGCCACTACAATAGCAACCGCGCTCCACTTGGACTCCACTTCCATGCCTCGTGGCTGAAGTCGAAGAAGGAGTACCGCGACGAGCTCATCAAGTTCATCGAGGAGATGCTCGGCCGCAACGATGTGTTCTTCGTGACCAACCTGCAGGTGATCCAGTGGATGCAGAACCCCACCGAGCTGAACTCGCTGCGCGACTTCCAGGAGTGGAAGGAGAAGTGCGACGTCAAGGGTCAGCCTTACTGCTCCCTGCCCAACGCGTGTCCCCTGACCACCAGGGAGCTGCCCGGCGAGACGCTGCGTCTCTTCACGTGCATGGAGTGCCCCAACAACTACCCCTGGATCCTGGATCCCACCGGCGATGGCTTTTCCGTTTAAGATCGCCGTCGCTATCCTTCCATCTTCCCAAACAGGAGAACAACTCACAGTAGTTCCACCGAGAGTCTGATAAACTAAACAAACTGTACCAGCTGACCTATGCTGATCCGTCTACAGAATACTCAAATCGTTGCATCCTGCTCCTTGTGTGATCCTAAACCTCTTTCTATCTGTTATTTATGTGAATTTCACTTCCGCTCTGACAGCTCTTCTCTTTCTATCTTCTATCCTCTATCTATCTATATACCTTCACCTATTCTGTATCTAAATCTGTGTCTTTATCTCTCTGTTGATTTCAAAAGTGATTTGTTTTAATTTACCTAGCTGCCTCTTTGACCAGCTCAAAGACAATTTCCACAAACAAACAAAACCAAGCGCCAAAAATCGCAGCAGCAAAAATATCTTCGTAATTGTATAAGTATTTTTTATAAGAAAAATATAAAAAATATATAAAAAAATTAAGTTCGTATGGAGTTTTAATGGAGGCGAAACGATAGTGAAAGAAATATATTTCATGGTGCTTTGTTGTACTACGTCACACATTTTATTATCGCACATCCAATAGGCACTTGCTTATTATTGGAGGCTACTTTCTCTAGGTAATCAAGTATTTAATTATTATAAATAAATTCATACGCACGCTTTGCTTGCAAATAGGCTTTATAAGGGACGAGCAAATCCGACTTTCTCAAGTTCATTGATTAAATTAAAAAAATGGAACTGAATTCCGTAATAATATTGAAGTCCGCACTAAGAAACTTCCTTGGTACAAGCAGGCAAACCATGAATATTACGTATACGTTATCCGCAAACAAATCGCACGCGTAAACGTTGCCTTCGCTTTTGGACGACACTGAACCCAGATCAGATCCGATTAGAGCCACAGACGCACTTGCTGATCCCAACTGGTGGACGCCAGGCACATGCCATTGGGGCACAGGCTGATGCAAGTGATGCGGTTCTCGTGACCAGACAGTGTGCCTGTGGGCGAGTGGAAAGTGGAAAGTAGTAGGAGGAAATGAGAAAGTGGAGAAGAAGGTCAACAAATCGATGTAAGTCAAGTGCCAGCCTGAGCATTAGCTCCTCCTCCATCCCCATCCCGTACACGTATTCGCATCAACGAATCCCCCAAGTGCAATGGACACCCAATACCCATTGGGTGGAACTACCCAATTCCCAATACCCAATACCCACCCGTGTGCCGCTGCTTCATCGTGTCCCACGAGTGCACGTTGCCCTCGATGCCGCCGCACATGAGGTAGCGCCCGCTGGTCGATAGAGCTGGTGGGGACACAAAATCAGATTAAAACCCGTCAAAAGTCAAGGCGACCGTGTTCCACTAAGGCGGAGAACGATACCCACCGCACGACGTGAAGCCAGTGTTCTTCTGGGGCGGCTCATACTGGCCGATTTGCTGGTCCGCCCGCAGGTCGTACATGCGCGCCGTCTGGTCCTCCGAGCAGGAGGCGAACCCGAAGCCACTGGGGTGGTACTGGAATCGAGCGAGGAAGGACAGGCACTTTTAGAGAACTCTTAGTTGGGTGTTAATTATTATGGATTATTATTATGCTAATAAGTGCTCTTGGGAATTGATTAGACCCATTACTATACTTAGTGTACTCACGCAGACGGAGGACACGTCCATGTCGTGGCCGAAGAACATCTGCTTGTGGCCCTCTTCGCGCACATCCCACAACTTGGCAGTTTTGTCCACAGAGCCAGTGATATAGGTCTTCATATCGGGCGAAAGCGATAAGCCAGCAATATCGCCAGCATGTCCATTGAAATCCATTGTCTTGACGCCCTTCTCCAGATCCCAATGGCAACTGTTAGTCATAAGAAACGTTGAATTTACTGCGAAAAGGTTAGCAATGGGAAATACCCTACATTTTCATATCTCCCGAGCCGGTGATCAGATGGCCGTCGTCTAGGAAGCGACAGGAGCTGAGGAATCCCTCGTAGCCCATCAGCTCCTTGACCATCTTGGCCACTCCGGAGGCATCCCGATTGTTCACATCGTAGACGGTGCACTGGTTGTCCATTCCTCCGCAGGCCACGAAGTTGCCCGACGGCGAGAAGGCCACCGTCATCACCCAGGCGGATCTCAGGGGGATGATCTGCACCTTGTTGGCGGTCCAGGTGTCCCAGATGATCAGCTTGCCATCCAGAGATCCAGTGACGCAGTGCCGCGAGTCCCCGGCAAAGTGCACCGAATTCACCTTGTTGATGTGGCCCTTGAGAATCTTCTTAGACGAGAATCGAATCTTGGTCACATCGCCCATGTCGCCGCATTTATCGGCCAACGTGCAGTCAGCCTTGCTCTTTTGGTCATCCTGAGAGCAAAATCATATTGATGAATCGACTATTTGTTCATGATTGACTCTTGATTTTAGATCGAACTTCAATTAAAAGCAGACAGGCAACAACTAAAATTGCAATCTGTTTCTAATAAATAATATTTAATGACGACGTCTTATTAAAAAATTTCCAGAATTAAAGTTTGAGATGCATACAGTTTTCGATGTCTTAGGGTCCTCAAAGTTGCAAAATACTTGTTTAATACAATTACGATCTTAAATATTACTGCAGTAGCCAGAAAAGCGGTGGGAAATCTGGCAAAATCCACATTAAAACCAAATCATACATATACTATTTTAGAGGACATTTATAACAAACATTAAATAAGGTTATACATAGGTATTTTTTTATAAATCCTGATATTTTATGAATTCGATTTTTAAGTATTTTTATTTTATTTCGTTGATAATAATTCATTCATTCAAAAATAAGATTTATTTTATACGTCCTTATTAGTTTAAAATTGGAAGATGATTTAGAAGATTTTTGGCGTCTTAATTGTGTGACACTTTAAACTTTTAATGCGCCGCTAGTCGTTGAGTATACAGCTTATTCACCTTAAACTTCTGTATCATGCCATTGATTTCGTCATACAGTTTTTGCGTTTCTGGATCAATTTTCGGCATTATTGAGCATTAATTATATAAGGACGGCTGCAATATTTGCAAGAAGAAAACTTCTAGCCTCTAGTTTTAAACAGCACCGCGTCGCACAATAAACTGAGTGTTAAACAATTCGTTTCGCCTGAATGTTATGATGTTTTCTTTTTTTCCTAGCGGTAATGCAATTAGCTAATTGGATTAGCCGTTAAATACAAATATATACAAAGAAATTTTTGGCGCCAAATTTCAAAATCAAACATATGAGCGGGCTGCCAACCCACCAAAATATACTGCCTCTTTTGCAACACTGCACTGCGCAGGGTGACCGGGTCGGCTACAACCAGGTGCTGCTTTCAACGTAGAAAAGGTGTTTGTATGGCCGAGGCAAATCTGGTCCCTCTAATTACACAACTCTCCAGGATCAGCTGTTTGGTCACCTCATTTTTGTTTTCCCTGCTTTTATTTATAACAATTGCCCATATTAACACAACGCCAGCATGGACGCCAAGTAGGGAGAGCCATGGAGACGCTGCCATGTGCCAACCAGCTGCAGGAGCACCAGCAACCGCAGCAGCAGCACGTGAATCTCAGCATAGACCCGAGTCTAGGTGAGAATGTGGTCAGCATTCCCAAGGAGCTGATCCTCATCTCGCTGGTCTCCCAGGAGCAGTCGCTCTACAATCCCAAGCACCCCAACTACCGCAGCACCAAGACCAAGGACGAGAAATGGCTGGAGATTGGGAGCAATGTGGGTTGGTCGGGTGAGTGGACGCTTAAGTTTCCCCTCCAAAAACATGTCACTTAATCCAATTTCCACAGACGTCCAGTGCAAGTCCAAGTGGAAGGCCATGAGGGATCAGTACTGCCGGGAGTTGAAGCGCGCCAAGGCCTGCGCCAAGGCAGTAAAGTGGAAGTACTTCAAGGAGCTGGACTTCCTGCGTCCATATGCGCTGGCAAGAAAGTAAGTAGCCTGTGGGCAAATAGACTTGGTAGCTCCATTGCTGACTGCCAAATTAAAATACACAACACATGGGTATAGCTCCGATCTCCAGGTTTCTGGGCGATGCTTAACTATACTGGCCACTTTGAGTGGCAATTGATATGAGGCTAATTAATCAAACCCATAACTCTTCAGTTACAGAGGAAGATCTGGTCAGACTACTAATGGCGTCGTGGGCACGGTGACCCCCCTATCGTTGCCCATGACTACTTCCTTCAGCAGCAACAGCAGCAGCCAGAACCTCAACCTCTCCGGCAGCATTAAAATTGAGGATGCCAGTGCATCCACGCTGCTCGACAGCTGCAGCTTCAGCTCAGCTAGTTCAGCCGATAAGAAGCCGGCGGCCACTTTCTTGGCCAGCCATATTGGAGCCGTGTTGCAGCAGCAACAGCAGCAGCAGCAACAACAAATGCACTCGCAGCCGGAATCCAACTGGAACTACCTGACGGATGCGGGAGGCGGTGCTACTCCATCAATCATAGTGCAGTGTGGAACCGCCAACACAACCACGGTGGTGGACACTCTTTACAACGAAATAGTGGACTGCGTCAATGCCGCCAATCAGTCGAGCTCAGCAGCAACAATAACTTCCACTGTATCCACCACTTCAGCAGCGCACAATCAATCGGCGAACGCCGAGGAAGAGGACGACGACCCCATACACACATTTCTCAACATGGAAAGCTACTTCGAAAAAGAACTGATCGCGCTGATCCAGCAGGAGGACATGATCTACAACTACGGCAACGAAAACTATCGCAATGCCAAGCTTAAGATGGAGGTGTGGGAGGAAATCGCCCGAAAACTGAAGAAGTCGGGTATGTGGTTGATAAACTTATATAGGGGGCGTAATTTTTTTAACATGAACTATTTTAGTGAAACAGTGCCGGCTGAAGTGGAAGGCTTTAAGGGACCAATACGCACGCGAGCACAAGCGATTGAGGACACTGATGCACATAGATGCCACATCGCGGTGGAAGCACTATGACTCGCTCAGTTTTCTTCAAAAGTACATACAACAAAAGACGCTGTAAGAACATTAACATAATTTGAATCAGAAAGTATACTGATAAGATTTCCCCCTTCAGGGAAAGCGATTCGCAACTCAGTATGCTGCTACCCAAAAATGACCCGGTGAGAGAACTGGAGGAGCAGATGGCCCACTCTCACTCACCGCCCACGCAGCAGAGCACCATAGAGTCGTCTTCGTCGAGTTCCCAGCTTAACATGCCCACCCTTCCTCATTTGACGGGACCACACAAGGCTGAGCCACAACAGCAACAGCAGGAAGAGCAGCACCGGCAGCAACAACAGCAACAGGCCAGTGATCTGTGTGTGGCCTCCTACGATGACATGGACATCGAGAATTACATCAACGGGGATGTACATCATGACGATGATGTGGAAGACGATGAGGATGAGGAGATGGAAACGACGGCCGAACAAGCTCCTCAGCAGCAAGATCAGCATGTAATGACCTACGATCACGAAGATGGACCCGTTTACATGGCTGTTCCGAGCGTTGGCAGTACCATGTCCAAGCAAGAGCAGCTCAGCGACGGGACCACCAGCCAGGAAAATCAGCAGCTTCAATCAACTGGAGAGTATCAAAAGATGGAGATACAGACTCCGACCACTCCCAGGTACCAGAATGCTGCCACTACGCCCAGCTCCACTTCCACCTCTCGCTATCACTCGGCGCCCATTACGCCCAGCAAGCCCAGCCATATGGAGTTTCCCTCCAGCAATGGCCACAACTCCGCGGAGGACGATGAGATAGGCGCGTTCTTTAAGGCAGTGTCCATGAAGATACGCAATGCTCAGCTGGAACCGGTGGCTTTTACCGAACTGCAAATTGAAATTCTGCGTGTCATAAACGAGGCACTGAGGAATCACTAGCACTGCTGGTGACTTACCTACCTGGAGAGGAGTAATACGCTTGAGCGGACCATTAAGGGTTTCAGGCCGACTCATTCTAGACATTAAGTGTTATTTCAAAGTGTTTTTCTAATTTCTAGACGAGTTGATATCTTTGTAAATTTTCTTTTAAATTTCTGAACTTCAAAACCTGCTCGAGGGCGGATCTTAAAATGTTATCTGTACATAGACAAAAATCCAATAATAACGGAAAGAAATAGTGTTTACTAGCTTAGGATGATTCCGGTTCGGACGGAACCGGAACTAAAGATTCAATTAATTATTTAAATACTTGTAACCAAATCGATTGTAACAAATTCGTACAATGTCAAAGAAAAAAGGAAATATATTTTTAAAGCAAATATCTATAATGTAGTCTGAACTTGTCAGTCGGATCGGGGTAATAAAGTCGAAAGAATTTCCTATTTCTCACAGTGCATTTCGCAAAGAGACCTTTCCCGATTAAACGCCATGCTGGGTATAGAAATCAATGTATCTGGTAGTTAGAACTGGTAGTTGATGTAGCTTGCTCTTCTGTATCCCATCCCCCTCCTGAAGCCCCATTCTCGACCAGGAATTCCCCGTTCACCCAATCCCAACCCCCAATCCGCACCCAACGACGATTCCCGCAGCTCTACACAAACATTTAGCCAAACGACAAAGCGTAGGAGCAGCTGCCTTCAAGTGGAGCACTTGCAGAGTGCTCCCATCCCTTGGAGTGGGCCCATCCCGCACATAAGAGTGCCTATCCCCCATGTATCAGTGCTACATAAGCTCGCACACTTATCTGCCACTCTGCTCGTGCCACCGAAAGTGGTTCCCCTTTGGCATTGGACGGAAACCGGTTCGCCCGGCGCATCCAATGGGTGGGCTGTTCGAGCGAGACAACCGTAGTGCCGCCCGTACATAAGTCGGAAAACGGGGGCGGTTCCCAGTGGGAAGCACTGGGTGTGGCCATCCCCGATGTCAGATGGCACCAGCTGCTACCTGCTGCTCCGTCGCCGCTGCTGCTGCTGCTGCTGCAGCCGCTGCCGCTCGGGAAATTTATGTAAAAGTGAAAATTTTTTAATAAACATTTTCATTTTCAGGCGGAAGTTCCGATGGCCGGGGCTAATCAGACGTGCCGTACGTCGGGCATGGGCTTGGGATCGGGATCGGGATCTGGATGTGAAAATGGGAAATATTTGCCATGGGCTCCACGCCTGATTGATTCCTTTGCCATGTGGCCATTACCAATTTCCATTGGTTCGGTGGTCTGGGCTTCGACTCGGTTTATTCTGTTTGCGCTCGCAAATTAATTTCAATTTTTTGCTAAATGGTTGAGTGCGCGGGCTTTAATTAAAATTATGTGGATTTGGGTTTGTCATCGAAAGGGGGACAGGTGGATTGATTGGAGGGCGTCTTTCCAGCTCCAGCTACAGGCACAGCTCTCATACTATATTTCTCATATATATAATTTTACATACATAAGCTTGAATCGGCAGGCTTCTTATTTTCTGTTCTATGTGATCTAATTAATATGAAGTAATATTTTTGTTTTTCAAAGTTTTAATTGAAATGTATATCAATGTAGTTTTAATTAACTTGTTTTGAACTTAGCTATGTGTGAAATCTTACCTATACGTTTCGAACCTTTGAATCTATTTAATAGCTTAAGTATACAAATTTATATTAAGCCATGTCAAAAGCGTTTTGGTTTTGGTTTAGACCACGCATTGGGAATTGATTTTACATTTTTAGTTATTCCAATGTAACTGATACACTTTTATAAAAGCAACTGATTTGTATACCCGTTAATCGCAAAGTAAAAGGGTATACTAGATTCGTTGAAAAGAATGTAACAAGCAGAAGAAAGCGTTTCCGACCAGAAAAAAGATATATATACTTGATCAGGATCAGTATCCAAATCGATCGGGCCATGTCCGTCTGACCGTCCGTCCGTCTGTCTGTCCGTATGAACGTAGAGATCTCAGGAACTACAAAAGCCGGAAAGTTGAGATTCAGCATGCTGATTCGAGGGAGTTTGTTTCCTGATGTTGCCACGCCCACTCTAACGCCCAAAAACGGCAAAACGGTCACGCCCACACTTGTATTTTCATGTATTTATATTTATCCCATTTATTTACATTATGCCGGAAAAATTTTGTAATTTCTTGTCCGCACTTCCACTAACTGAGTAAGGGGTATCTAATAGTCGGGGAACTTGACTTTAACTTTATATTTTATTATTATTATTATTATTTTCATCCTATATACTTTATAGGAATATATATTGAACATATGGCTGATGAAATTCATATGTAGAAAAAACATTTTAGAAAAAGTCGTGAAACTTATTAAAACTAGGTTAGGTAGCAGAAACTTTGAAAAAGTTGTAATAGAACGAATCGATGGATAATATCGACATGCTTTAACCAATTTAATCTCTTTGCAACTCTTAAAGGCCATTTTTAGTCTCGAAAGTAAATCCGCAATATTATTTATACTCACTCACCTTCACCTTATCACATTACGGAACCTTTTCCCTGCAATTTCCAGCACACGGAAACTATTTTCGCGGCTCATTTAACGGGCTCGTGCTATCCGAGGAGTGAAATCATAAAACGCACATAAAAACCCACATTTTTATGTCCTGCGGGCAGTTGGCAAGTATGACACTTTCCAGGCGGAGCTTCAGACGCAGTTAAACCAATTTGCAACTCATTCCAGAACGCGCCCATCCTGGGCATTAAGTATATCAAATTTGCCACGATTACTGCGACGCCTCACCGCATTCACGCCCAAGGAGCAACGGAGGAAGAGGGAAAAAGGAGGTGGAAAAAGGAATACATTCGAGACTCATTTCCTGCCCGAAAAAAAGATGATGAAACTGAAAAAGCTGGAGCCGCCTGCAGCTTTGGGTCAGCAAGATGGCCAGATAGGAAGACAAAATGCTGACAAACTGCTGAGTGAATCTGGATGTGGATGTGCATGTGGCTGTGCCTGTGCCTGTGAATGTGGATGGCGAGGTGGCCCCCACTCCGCGCACAGCAAACTGTTATCATAAATAAAGTCAAGCCAAATGTCAGCGAGAGGCCTCATATCATAAAGCAAATGCAAGTGGCGCAGTGAATCGAAATCGAGGCATCGGCATTCAGTTTGGCCGAAACCATTCACGATTTATTGTCCGATATGCGATGCACTTTCCCGTCCAAATGCCCAGCTCCATCTCCAACTCCAGCTCCAGCTCCAGCTTCTTTTCGCCGTCCTGTCTCTCGCTCTTTTAAACTGAATTGTTTCCGGGAACCGCAGCAACCAACAACCAGCAACAACAATGGAGCAGCCAAGCGCTGAAAAGCTTGTAAAACATTTGTAGCAACTGCGACTCGACTTGACTCGACTCGACTCGAGAGTTCCCGGCAGCCGGAGTGCCGAGTTGGCCAATGGACGTGCCACTGGCGGCTACTGTTGACCACGTTCAACCGCCGCCGAAAATGTTTTATTCATAAAGCTTAGCGACAAGATCGTCGCCCGTTCGATGTTGCTGCTGTTCCTGCTGCTGCTGCTGTGTTGCTGCGGCATGTGGATGTTGCTGCTGCTGCTGGTGTGGATATGGGATGGGGTAAAAAAACCTATGCTAATTCCACATGCAACTTATCAGCCGACGCGCATCTTGTCAAGGAGCTTTTGTGTTTGGGCTGTTAGAAATGGCCTCGAAATACAGCTCCAACTCCAGCTCCAGCTCCAGCTCCAGCTCCATGGCCATATCCATAGCCATATCCAATCCATCTCCGACTGCGAAAACTCGACGAGGGGTGCTAATCGCCAAATTTACAACTTGATGCAAAACTTTGCCCCGCAAATGGGCCAGAAAACAAAACGACCGCACTGCCAAAAGCGGGTGGGGCTGCTGGGTAGGATGGGTGGTGGCTCGGACTCGAATTCAGATTCGGGTTCGGGCTCGCCCGGGCAAACTATAAAAATAAAGTGAAGGGGTGAGGAATGGGATGCCGAGCCGGGAAGTGTCCACACTTTCACTCGTCCCGCAAAGCAGGCAACGGAAAATCTAGCATTTGAAAAATGTACTTTTTTCACTGCTCGGGGGAGGGGGGATAAAGGATGCACAAGATGGTGGGAGGAGCTGGTGGCACAGTGGTACGAGGTCAGCAAGTGCTCACTCCCAAGAATGAAAAGTGTTGTATGAAACATAGATATCCAATTATAATGTCTGGTCTGATTCAAGAAATTTCGCTGACGCGCATTCCCAGGATGCATATTGTAATAAATTTTCGATCGGTTCCTTAGATTGCCACAGGTGTGCCACTGTGCCACGCTCCATTTGACTTGTTTTGGGTACGTTTGCACCAGAGTCCTGGCCACATAGTGTTAGTTACAAGACACATAACACTTTGTTATGTGCGCTTGACAAAGTTGGGCAGCGAGACAAACGGCGGGAAAAGTGCTTAGTGCCTTAGTTTAAAGCGAATCGCATCCTTTTTTCTCTTTTCTCCCGCAAAACAGATAAAACGCACCCGAGTCACGTGGGGTGGAAAAGTGTGGATGTACCTAGCGAATTGGGTGCTAATATGGGCCAAGCAATGTGCGGAACACAACTTTCCAACGCCCAATTGGAAGGGGGGTCTCCTGATTTTGACGTTGTACTTTATTTTTAAATTTTCAAGATTTGCACATGCTGATAAGGCGGCAGCGGATGGAACAAATAAATCTCAGACAAAGGAAGCGGATAACGGATATTTGCGGAATTTGCAGACACGTGTGTGGAGAGCGGAAGGCATTTGGAAACCGTTTGGCGGGGTGACTTTCCCGCACATGCCATATGTATGTATGCCCGGGGGGTGGGGGTCGAGGGAGGTGGAAGAGAGCTGCGAAAGTGCCAAAATGCCAGGCGCGACAAGCTCCGACACCTGAGACCCGAAACCTGAAACCTGGAAGGATCCAGGCACGCCTCGGACAATCATCGACACATCCCGAACCAGGCACCCATGGCCATGATCCATGATCCACTCGCGGCAGACGCGCAAAAACCATCATCAGCGGCTCTGGCGAAATGTCAACTTTATTAAAAGAAATTATAAATTGGTATGCCAGTCCCGAGTCTCAAGTTTCGAGTCCCAAGTCCCGAGTCCCAGTGACCACTTCACAGACACCGCGCGCAAAATTCCAGGCTCACACATCATTAAACGAGCAAAAAGCCGAGGATCCAATCCATCCACTCAGTTCTGCAGCGAATCAGTCGGGAGTTTCGGACCCAAGTGCCGCCGCCTTTGCCAGCCCATTACAATTACTGACAAAAAGTATCAAGGTAGCCATAAAAACAAACCTACTCGCGTGGGGCGGTGCCAGGAGTTCCGGACTCGGGATTACTTGTATGTGAAATTATCAATATAGGCTATAAATCTGCCTTGCATATACTAATATTTACCTAACTTCCCACTTGTTCATTACAAGTTAAATGTTATGTATATTAACTTTCTGGTAACTTGTAACTTCAAGACATTTGGCGTGCTATTTATATCTGAAACTCTTAGAACCTCATTCTTTGACCCTCTTGGTCAAGAACTCCTTACTCCACCCTCTGACCCCAAAAATGCCCAAGAATCTTCATCAACAGCGAAAAAGACTCGCGCACAGAAGCGAAAAGCTCATGTCAGGCCATTTAGAATTATGATAGAGTTTTGATGTTGTCATAAAAAATTTAATTGAAATACCAAAAATGGCAATGGAAACCGACCGAGGGAGCTGGAATCCCATCTGCAGGAGAAGGCATCGAGGCACCGAGGCACCAAAGCAACCAGGCAGCAGATGAAGATGTCAGCGCATTGAAGTCCGATCTTTAATGTGTGTATTTTTGGAAGGCATTAAGTATTTATTGCAGACAAGGCCCGCATGTATCACTCACCTCGATCTTCGATCCGCGATCCTCGATCCTCGACTCTCGATCCCCGATTCCCGATTCTCGATCCCCGATCCTTGCGGCCTGAGGAAGATGTCAAAATGAGGCCACTTAGGCGAGACATTGCCTCCGCTCCACGGGCACAGCGAAATCAACTCACAAGGCGGCAAAAAAGTGGGCTCAGACACCAGTCGCTGAAAGGCGAAGCGATCGGGAGGATGTTGAGCCGGGTGAACATAAAAACAAGTAGCGGACCGCTTGCTGAGTCCTTCTGGAGTGGAGTTCAACTCTTTAAGGTGTTGCCAAGACAAACAAGTCGGCAATGGGGACCGCATATGCCGGAGGCAGAGGGGCATTTCCTGGGCCGGGGCCTGGGCCACATTTCAATTACCTTTGTGGGGCAGCCATTTAAATGAAAATGCCACACATTGCAGGAAGGCACAAGCCACAGGAGCCGGAGGCCAAGAAACCAGGAGCAGCAGCCTCCCAGCGGGCATCCACACATCGCCACATGTGAGAGAGGTCGGCAAGTAATCATAATCTTAAGGTAATAACAGGCACATTACACGTCACATTAATAAACGCCGCCGCATTGAAATTAATATCATAATTCATATCGTTATAATTTAGCATGCGACCACAACAGTTCCACTGCCTCCACCACCTGGTGGCACCACCTACCTTGCCTATTCCTTGCGAACTCCTTACAGCCTCACAGCCATACAGCCTCCTTGCATCCTTATTAATTTTATGCGACTTGCTCGCCGGGGTTGGGATTTCTCCCTCCGCGAGTGTGCGAAAAAATTGCGAGTAATCAGAGTTCACTTTGCGGGGGTCCACGACATTTACATGAAAGTCTTTTAAGCTTGATAAATGGTTGGGCCGAATGTCAGGGTCAACTTCTCGGGAAGCAGCCACTTTTGGAAAGGGGTCATATATGTCGTATGCGTAATTTTCAGACATTTTCAGCAAGTACTAAAGAGGCAGCCAAATGTTTTCCTTCACTGCGAAATACCTCATTGGGTTTAGTTTGCTAAAAACAACAATTTAGCCTAATTTACATGGCACTGCAACAGCAGTTGGCTTCTGAAATCTTGAAAAATCTGCTCAACGCTGCTTTCCTCGCCATAAATTTGTCTCGGTTTCGCCATCATTATCATTAATCAAGTGCAGCAACGACAACTGGCAGAAAAGAGCAATTGAAGCCTTCAGTTCGATTTGGTTTATGATCTTGGCCGGTCGCACAGCATCTGGTAATGTCGAACTGCGGCAATTGCTTGTGTCATCGGTGCTATTGAATGCATGCTGGAAGTGCTGCTTAAGTTGCTGCCACTGCAACTGCTGTGGAAGCTGCAACTGCAACTGCAACTCCAAGTGCAGCAACTTGAGCGGCCAAGTGGGTAGGCAAAGTGGGATATTGAGACGGCTATCGGGATTCGGCTGTGTGTGCATTTCATTTCATTGACAGCCTCTCTGTAGAAATGTCAGAAACGATTTAAAACGCCATTTTTACATGACGATTTATTTGTTGACATGCCGGCAGTCAAGCGGCAGTGGCAGTAGCAGTGGCAGTCGAGACTTGGCCAAAAGACTTTTACATGGCCAGCAGCTGCGCTTCCAGTTGAAGATGGGATGTGTATTTTGCATGGACAGCAGCATGGATATGGACATGAAGAGCCATGTATCTACGAGTATGTATGTGTCGGATAACCCGGCGAACCCGCCACTTGCCACTTGCCACTTGCCGCTTGCCGCCGAACTATAAATCCTCGACGGGGCTCTAGTAGCGGCATTATTTTTCCGACGATCGCAGCTTCTTTTAAAACTCAATTTGCGCCAATAAATCGCCGAAAAAGCATTCTGACAGCTTATGATGCGCAATGGCGCGGGCATAAATCTCCACGCGTTTTTTCCACCGAAAATCGCGCGCGGCTCTTGCAAAAGCAAGGACGAAAACGAGGGTGAGAAGCAGGAGGAGGAGCACTCCTGGCCAGCGTATTCGACGGCATTCGTCATTATTTGTTCATTTTTAGCATTTAACATTCCGCCAAAGTGCGCGCCCGAAGCTTTGGAAACGGCAAAGTCGAAAGGCCAACCAAGCCAAGCTGTCGCGAATGGTCAGCAGCCAAAGAGTTGCGGGGGGAGATGAGTCGCACAGTGGCCAAATAGGAGTTATAGAGCTATAGACGTGTATATAGAATGAATATTATCAATCAAGGTGGAGCTGTTTCAGAAAGAAGTCCCCATTGTGATATAACAACGAACACAAGCCCATGTAAAGTATTATTCTTTTCAAATAAACATATGCCTTTAAGAAATGGCAAACCACCCTTATTTGGAAATGCCAGTGTTGATAACATTGTAAAGCGTTCGTTTTACCTGTTAAATAAATAAATAAATACTATTACTTCATTCAAGGTTTCGAAACGAAAGGTGAATAAGAAACAACTACTATTGTAGGCTTAAGTATGGAGCTCCTACCCCCGTTCGTGTTTCATACTTCCCATTCCTTGGGCATCCAAAGCACGTTTCGACCACTTTCGACCCACGGTACTGGCCCCCGTTCGATGTGGACCGTCTGTCTGACCACCGCGCTTAGGTGCCTGCCCCTCGTATTGTATTCAATTTTTGTCAACAACTTCGTTTGCCGTGTTCCCGTTCTTCTTTGCGTAGCCCCCATCCTTGGGCATCATCATCGCTTTCCTGTCTTGTCGTCAGAGTGTCTACCTCAAATGCTTTGGTTTGTGGAGGGGGAGGGGAAAATGGGAGGGCGGACAGGAACTCTGGCTGAGAATCAGCGCTTTGGAGTGGGACTTCCATCCCCCTTGGACTAATTAATTCCCCATGGGCAACACTTTCTTTCGCCGGTGGCCAAAACCTAGCCAATACCTAGTCCAAAATCAATTTACATACGTTTCGAGCTCCATTGTATGGAAAAACTGCGACAGGGACAAATATTGTTTTTCCGTTTTCCCTGGAAAAACGCGAATATAATCGCTTGCAGCCCCAGCAGCTGAGCGGTCCACACAGACACACACAGGTGTTCGATAATAATTTTTCAAGTTGACAACAACTATGCCAATTCAATGCCATCCCATTCCCTCCACACCCGACCCCCTTTCAATAGTAGTACACTGTTACAAAAAAGGGGAAAATTCAAAGTTACAAGCTTAAACTAAAGTATGACCAACCAAAAGTACAACTAAAGTGGCTCTGCTTTGAGTCTTTTTTAGTCTTGTTCTGCATTTGTTCCTAATCGCCAATAAATACTGGCTGCCTGAATAAGTGAAGCCTATGGAGGCTTACTTTCAGATAATAAATATAAATAAATATACATGAAAATTCAACAGTATGTATATAGCTATTAAAGCATTATTTGCCCGCATCCAAATCGTTCAATATTGAACATTTCAACGATTTTAAACGATTCCCATTGTAATGCCCACAAGACCATGTGCCTTCTGCAGTGTATCTTTGTATCTGCTCCAGTTTTGGCTGCTGTTCTTGTGTCCGGCTGCGAATCGGAGGCGATCCGAGGAATTCCAACTGTGCGCTCAATTGTTGCAAGTCGAACAAAAAGTGGAGGCCGAATCCCGACCAAGCTCAAAGATTCTTTATAAGCGCAGGCACAAAGTCAAAGACAATCAAAATATTTGCATATTACCAATTTTATATGCAAATAACCCCATGTCAGTCGTGAGCCGACAACGACAACGCAACGGCGGCAAAGGCAGCGACAGCGACGTCGCTTTGGCTAGGACTGTCTTGGCCAACTCCCCCCTTTTCCCCTCTGCTGCCACTCTTGGATGGCTGCTCCCCCTCAAGTCAGCCTTCTTTTGGTACTCTCGATTTGGGGCCGCTTTGGCGGCTTGCCAGCTTACATTCTTACTTTACACAGCAGCAACAACACGAGTGGCCGAGTGGCCGAGCGGCAGAATGGAGGCTTTACACAAAGCCCTGGCTTTCGAGGGGAGAAGGTGGCATGCACTGGGAGAAATACTTATGTATATAGCAAGATCTCATATTCAGCTAACCAGGCTTGGTCCTTTGAAGATATTTCAGAACCCAGAGCACTCTTGCACATTGCAAGTTCTTCATCAGGAAGGATTGTAATAAGTTATATTGAACGACATACTCCTTTTTCAGTGTAGGCAGCCGGGGAGCGGGATGGACCTACTGGGCAGCAAGTGGTGTGACAATCGCACGTATAA
The DNA here is from genome assembly GCF_016746235.2 of Drosophila teissieri. NCBI lineage: Eukaryota > Metazoa > Arthropoda > Insecta > Diptera > Drosophilidae > Drosophila > Drosophila teissieri. The sequence continues at coordinate 19,892,564 of NC_053031.1, read as the reverse complement.
GTGCAACGGTCTCCTTGGGGTTAAGTCAGCCCCAAAGAAGCGGCCCCAACGCACGACAATCGAAGAGGCGGACATTCAGAAGGGGCATTCCGTGAACTCAGAAGTGGAAGAGGGGGGATTGTGATTCGAAGGCGGCGTGGAGTTCAAAAGTTCGCTGACGATTTCTTCTAGCCAAGTGGCAGGCCGAAGGGCAAGGGCACGAACCATAAGGGGACTCCTGGAAATAGCGTGAAAGTGATGTATTTATACCAAGACCATATGGGCAATTAAACAATCGCTACTCGGGCTGAACTGATGGGTTGAAAGATGGGAGGCATACCATTCCCAGGTCGTTTCGCATTCCGAGGGTATCGGTATCAGTATCAGTTGGGATAACAAATGGGAATGGGAAAGATGTGATGCATTATCTATTAGGTATTTTAGGTCTTGGTCCCCCAAGTTGTTTCAAGTAAGAGTTCGATTTCAGTACTTCAAATTATATATTTGAAGTATAATGGGGTTTCAACTGCTAGTCTCTGCGCAACTCTGCGTTACTATACACAGCCAGTTATTTTAAGCTCATCAATTTCGGAAATAATTGTTTATAAAACGCATTAACTTCACGCCATTTTTCTCCACATATTTTTATAATAAATTGCAAACATCATAAATCAAACGATGTCGGCGGCTTGCTGCCATATTACTCCGCGGCTGTCGGAACATTCATTCATTCATTTACGCATTCATTCGTTTAATAAACACCATTTTTGGTTTGGCCGACCATTTTTTAAGCCATTTTTAAAACGCAGTCAAGCAAGTCCATGCTGCCGGCCAATTAAGAATCCGAATCTGAAACCGAAACCGAATCTGAATCTGAATCCGAGCTCGAATCGAAACATATCGACCAGCTGGACGCCCCTCGTCCTTGCAGCTTAATGCGATTTATACGAACTGATGGCCTGTCCTCTTAATTGCTCGGCTGGCCGCAGCCAAGAAAATAAAGTACAAAAGTTGTTCGACACGAGGGCCGGGCCAGAGTTGGTTTTAATGCCAATTTCATAGACAACTCAAATACGCATTCGTTGGATTCGTTGAATTCGTTGGATTCGTTGGATTCGAGGCCAGGGAAAAAAATGGCAAATGATTAATTAAAAATCCTTATTCGCGCCGCTGTTTGCTCAAATTTTTAACATAAATTGCACGTTTTTTACATTTCAAACGCATTACTTCGAGTTCGTTAGGCCCTCGCATACCAAATGGGACAATCCGCCTGTCTGCGTTAGCCGCAATGCAAATAGAATCGGAGAAATAAAATAACTGCCCGACTTTGCTGCCATATCGGTGGCACTTACCACTCGGGCACTCGGCACTTTTCCTCCGTTTCGGACGTTTTATGCAGATAAGTCAGCGATGACGTCAAATCCGCAAAGTGCTTTGTTGACTTACTTAATTTGCAAGTGGCCAGGGTGAAAAGTACACGGATACACCGGGAAACACCGAGAGTTGGGTTGGGTCCATAGCCTTCAAGAGCTGCAGCTGAACTCCAACTCCAGCTCCAGCTCCAGTAATTTGTAATTTCCTCCGCGAAAGAAGCTGCGGCGGCTGTCGAATCTTCAAAGATTGCTGGCCTTTCCGCCTTTCTCCCACTTAATCAGCATAAAGAAGCTTCTTTCTGGCCAGCGAATTTAATTAAATCATGTTGGAGCTGCAAAAAATGCTGGGAATTCTTGGACAATTAGCTGGGGCTTCGCTAAATGAGCAGCTAAGCGGCAAAGTGGCAACACCTGTGGCATTTTTTTTCATCCTGAAAGTGCATGGGCGTCGTTTGCCAGAGGGTTTACTCCTCTTCTCAGAGGTTAAGGGGTGACGGGGAATTTATGAACTAGCTTATAAAACAAGTTTCTCTGACTTGAAAATGTGCAATCGTGCTTATTATAAGATGATACGATGCTTTTTGAGCTCTAAAACGCACAATTAAACATGATTCCTCGTAACCCATTGATTTGAGGATGTATCATCAATTCTAAAGTCAGCTACAGGTACAGGTATGTTGATTTTATAAAGCACTCTGACCTGTAAGTTACACATATCTTGACCCCCTTTCAACTGCGCTCCTCGAGCCGCTCACTCATTTATAAAGTGTGAGCTCGCATCAAACTTCAAAAAGAAATCAAATTAAATGTGTAAAGCAGTAAAGATAAAAATGTTTGGTGGGGCAGCCGAAAAAAGAGACTTGCGGATGCCAAAAGAAGGCAAAAAAGGTCAAAGCACGTTGAATTTAAGGGATTTTTCCACATTTTTTACTCTTCGTTATCAAGGGCGCGAATTGCCGTCAGTCGCCGAGGGGTGGGAAATCAGCATGGAAAATCGGGGGGTTGGTGCTGAAAATTGACACTTGAAAATGAGCTTCGCAGGGGGAATGGTGTTTGGGGGGAAATGGGAACATTTACACACTTTACACTTGCAATCAGACAAAGCTGCCGCTAAATGCAGTCCACCGAGGGGGCAAATAACCCAGCAGATCCCAAACCATCCATCCCCCTTCCCACAAATCTCGGGCGATGCTAATGACAATATAACAATAACGGGCCTGCAGAGGCATCGTTGCAACAATATGACGACACTGGGGACTGACACATCGCTAATGTGGCTCCTGGTCGAGGAGTTGCTGTCTGGTTTGAGGTTGCAACGGTTGGATGGCTGCTTGATTGCTGCTAGATGGCTGCTAGATTGCTGCCAGATTGCCAGCGGATTCACTGGGTGCACTGCAGCCGGGCTGCGCTTTCAAATGCCTTCATGCCCCATAAACTGACGGCATTTGAGGCACTCCTGGCCATCAGACGATATTAACTAAGCGAGCAGCCAACAATTGACATAAAGTCAGGGAATAATCGATGCAGACAGAATGGTGCCGCCGATGATTAAGTCTGAAAAGGCTGGTGGCTATTAACGAAAGGAGTAATGGCTAACAAAACAGAAAAATAACTTAAAAGCAAATATATTATATCCTCTTGTAATTGAGAATGTATAAAACAAACTTTGATTTTTACCAATATATATCGAAGCACATACGTAGATAAACAAAATATTCCAGTAAAACTTACAGATTCCAGATTTCTTTCCGTACAAACCCTAGAACTGATTATAAACAAATAGAATTGATCATAATCTGTAAAGAAAACAATCACCAAGCATATGGTGCAATATTATCTAAGGAGAGAAACTGCGAACGTTAAGATACAAAACTGTTTCAATTGCGCAAATCATCACCCAAAAAAATGCAATTTATTAGACGTGAAAACAACACAATTCATATTTTACTAATTTGAGAGCAAAAGCAAAAGTAAACCCAGCCCACTTTTCGACGCCCCTTGGCAACGAAAACAAACACAGGCGCGGACGTGTGGCCAACCACATTTTGTTTGCCGTCGAATGAGCAGCCAGCCAGCCAGGCAGCAACAATAAACCAAATCGGAAATCAATTTCAACATTGAAAAGTATAACTCACAATATAACCCACAACAACAACGACAACAACAGCGGCCATATGGTGCCACCTTTTGAGGCCAAAGGGAGCCACTCCAAAGGCCGCACGCTTCGAAAAAGGGGGAAGTGACGCCATACACTCGGAAATAATTCGGAGATTTTGAACGGATCCTGTAACTTCAAAAGGCTCGGATAAAATCGGAGAAGGAAGTCATTATCTTCCCTGTAAATGGACCAAAAAATAGTTAGCTTTTACCTAATGTTTCGCAGACATATGTATGTGTAATGATTTATTTTTCAGCAGTACATTTCATGCATAGTTTTTCCAAGTGCATCCCCACACACTGCGACGAAAAGCGCGAGGTGGCGTGGTGGCGGGGTCGGGGGGATTAGTGAGTTATATATGGGAATGTCTTAACCCCATCTAAACAAACTCAAATTGGCCAGGCGGCAGGGAAGTATTCGAGATATTTAACAAGGCGAAACAATAAAACGACAGTTTAATTTGTCCGTCTGGAGCGATGCCATTCCATTGGCATCCCGACTTCTGCGCCGGATTAGCGTCAATTTAATTTTACACTGACACACATTAAGCTGTTACACCCATTCCCCACCACCACCCCCCTCGCTCTCCGCGCCTAATTGCACTCATTATTATTGGTGTAATATTAATTTCAAGGGTGGCGTGCAGGCACAACCCTTTGAAAGTCGCAGCTCCAGTCACGAGTCATCATCAACATCATCCTCGGCTGTTTGGCCGGCTGTTTGCATTTGGTTTTTATGTGAATTCCGGCATCCCGAATACTTTCAATTTGCCGCACCACATAAAACTCCACGCAGATCCTCTGCAAACAACTGATGTCGCCTCCTGTTGTTTATCTCTGATGTTTGACGGCAAATAGTGGGCCAATTTGGCGCTAGGAAATTGAGACGCACCCTTGTAATGAGACTCAAAGGTCACTTGTATTTATTACGTTCTCAACCACTGTTGAAGTAAACCTTACTTTTAAAACAATCACTTCGGATACATTTTCTAGGATATCACTTCGATATTAATAAAGCCAACTGATTTTGGAATCAAATAGCTTCAAAATGCAGTCTTTGCTCTACTATCATAAGATAGAGGTTTATATTTTGTTTACCGAAAATTAAATGGCTTCATTCCACTTAAATTGTTATTGTTCCATTTAAAAAATCAGTGATAGCGTGGAACCAAAACATTCCCTATACATTCCCTATAAAACGTTTAATCTGATTAAGAAATCTTGAGTGAAGCACGAACCGTGTGTTTCCTTAACCGTTTTCCGCCAACTCACCCCCCGATAGTCAACTGCTGCTGCCGTTGAACTTTTGACCACCAATTAATCAAAGAAAATTTGTACAAATTCATTCTGGCAACATATGGAGCCCTCGCAGACTGCTTTTTGTTTGGATACATGTGGGTGCCTTGCTGCACTGCATCAGTATCCAGCCACCCACCCACTGAGGCCCACTAAACACCCCCCCACAGCCTAATTTCAACATGAATAATTCGCATTTAATTAGGTTTTTACGCAATTCCGAAATCTGTTTGTTTCGGAGCCACAGCAAACACACACGCACTGCCAACTTTCCACTCTAAGGGATGTGGGTGTGGGTGTGGGGGTGGGTGGAAAATCGAAAACCAGGACTGCGGCCAGCTATTATAAATAATTTTGTATAATTAGACACACTTGCCGTCCGGCGATTTGACATATGAGACCGGGGAAGGCCGACGTCAACAGCTCCATGTCGAATTGGCCCAAAGGACTTTAAGGACCCCCATCGAGGGGGCTTATCTTGTTGGCGATGGGCAAATCCTTTGGCTGACTTTTGCCACTGTTGCCACTTTGGACACTTTGGCTGCTGGGCTTAGGCCAAAGGCAAACACAATGGCCTTTATCTGGTAAATTAGCCACAGGGTGTCATACTCATAAATTTTCCAATGACAGCGAGACATTGTCTCACTTTCCCTTGCTGCACCGCAAAACTATTGGCAAGTTATTTTAATTCACTAAGCCAATTAGTGGCCGGGCCGTCCTTTCTTCCTCGGTTCATTTGCGGTCCTTCGAAGATGGCACTCGGCCCATCCTGGAGCTCGGACTTGGCTGGAATGTCATCAGGAGCACGTGTGCATAAATAAAAAGTTTCCCTGGAAAAAAGTTCATCATCCCCGACCGAGCAACACTGAACGTGTCAAAAACTTATATAATATAGTCGCTCCGCGTCACATATAGCATATTTGGATCCATAAATCCCGCCCAGATTCCATCGGCTCGAAAGACAAAGGCTGTTGTCATAGGCAAAGTTTAAATTACTTCGCAGGCTGTGACGCCGCATAGTCACTGCTTCCACAACTCTGGGGCACATGTGTTTCGCATGAGTAATGCTAGTTGCGAACTAAAATTAAGATGATGCATGTGGCACGCCCATCAGCGAAGGACTCGTCACCAGGGGAGTGCTCAAGCTCGTCCAGGAACTTGGACAGACATGGGAGGCCGTTTGGTGGGTTCCACATCTTCGAAGAATCCTTTCCGGTTTTTACGCTAGTACAACAGATAGGTATGTTTTAAATATTAGTAACTCAGATGGAGGAACAACAATCCTAACACATACATGAGCCACATAGATACATAGTATTATTACTGTAATTAATTTAATATTGCAGAAGTACGATCACATGACTCCCATCTCGAACAACTTTAATGGCATTTTTCCATTCCTCCTCTGGCATCCAAAGTCACCCACAGTGGGCTAACAGCCCATTGTCGCTGGAGTGACCACAACAAATTGAGCTTATCATTGACGGATTAACACTAAACACACCCACATGCACGAGGATTCGTGCAGACGCCAAAGGATGTCCCATGTCCGACGTCCGCTGTCCACTTGTTTTTCCCCTTTTGGCAGGGAAAGTCCGCACAGATGAGACATAAATCTGCCACACGTAGCCGGCTCAGAGGTTGACTAAAGCGCAAAATTAGCGACGTCGGGAAGAGCATATTGATGAAGCGTTAAGACCACATCACTGCAGATGACCCGACAGAACCGTGCGACAGAGGGGGAGGGGGAGGGTTGCAGGCGGTGGGTGTGGCTCTGCTGGGTCGCAGGTCGTGGAAAGTGGAAAATCAATGCCGACGACAAAAACATGACAAGTTGATCCCTTTAAGCCGCAAGTTATGCCAGCCACGCACATCACTCGGGCTCACACTGAGAGAAAACATTGCATCGGTCAATGTAATTTATTAACATCATTTCACTTTGGAAACTCATACATTTTATTGGTAAGTTAAAATTGTATTTGTAGTTATAATTATTGTCATTCTACAAGTGCGTATCACTAAAGGAAGATTTTTGGCACAACATTTAAAGTTTTTAATAATTGTTGATTATATTTATAACTTAAATTATAGTAATAGAAATCCCCTTGAACCCTTTGCTAAAATGATGTTTATAATAGTTTCACCCCACCAATTTGGGGCTAACATTTTTCTCCAAGTGTAGGCATTTTCATGAGGGATGTAAGGGGTGTGGGGTGGGAAAAGTTGACTTTGTTGTTGCTGCGCTGCGTTTTTCTGTCACTTTGCGCAAATGTGTCCTTGCAAATCCTGTTAAAATTGCATTTGGAACATGTCAACATTGCGACTGTGTGCTGCCGAAACCGCAAAAAAACGCCCAACGCCCGACTCCCAATCCCAAAAAGCCAACCAAAGGCCATGTTGGCCCCCTCCCCTCCGCACCCCCTGCTCATCCAGTGGCTATGCTTTTTTACAATTTCGCTTTGTTTCGTGATATTTTTCCGTACATCCATCCGTACATTTATTTCGCTTGTAATTCATTTCCATTCATATTTACATGCGAAAGTACGAGGTATTGGTACATTTTCATGCTCTTTTGCCAGCACATTTGTCTGGGATTTGCGGGGGATTGCTTTTGGGTTCTGTTGTTCCTCCTATAACTTTTTTATGTTAGACGCATCTGTGTTTTTTTTTGGTTTTCTTTTGTGGTTCTATCTCTACTGGTACTTTTGCGGGGGTTCGTTCGAGGGATTGGTTGTGGCAGATTTGACAGCCGAACGGTTTTGGCACTTGTTCTGCGGTTTCAATTAATTCGAAGGCGTTACCCGGATTTTCCTGCGGTTCTCCTCCGAAAGCAGGTGCGAAGGATGAGATTGCGATGGAAGTTATGTACTTTGGGGATGTTTTCGAGTCAGGATTACCTCTTGTAAGGTCGATTAATCACGGAATCCGAACTTATAGGAAAGTATTTCAAAAGCAATTAATATGCAAAGTAGTGTTGCACAGAAAGCTGTAACTCAGTGTCATATAAAGATGTTGGTCGTCACCATTGACGAACAAGTATCGAAAAGTTGACATGAAATGTATACTAATATGAAATATCTAAATAATATAGACATTACAATTTTGAGGCTTTCTGAAACTCCTTACTTTTTGAAAAGGGAAAGTGGTTCTTGTATTATTTAAAGCAACAGTATTAGCACATACCTTCAGAAAGTAAACATTTTAGCATCAAATAAAATTGTGGATTATGAGGTGGTATTACACATATGCAAAAGAAAACTCATACGCAAAATAAACTCATTTGTTAATAAGAAGCTCAATCGACATTTTCCGATTTAATCGGGTACTATTTAGTAAATCAAATTGATACCAATTAAATATACATATGTATGTATGTATGTATATGCATCCCCTCCCAATTTTATATCTGTTTTTCGGTGCGTCACCTAGGCAAACTGAATTATGAGAAATTGTTTGGCGAAATAAAAAAGCGAGATTATTAAAGAACTGAGCAGAGCCAAAGTTGCGGCAGCTGCCCGGCCACTACATAAATTAGTTGTCAGGCCAAGTTGCACAAAGTACATACCCATTCCCACATACCCACATAGGAGACGCTGCGGATGAGAAGGGGGATGAGGTGGCCAGGACGGACGACAGTTGGGTGTATATAGAGGCGCGCCCACACGCCCCAAAGATAAGAAGAAGGAAATCGGACCAGAGACAAGTATTTAATTTTGTAGCCGGCAAGCTGACAAACTGACAAGCAGAAGAAGAAGGAGAAGAGGAAGAATAAGATATGGTGGGGGCTGAAATAAGTGAAGGCAATCGCAGAGTGAAGGCAGCACATAAATAAAATGAAAAATCTACTGCCAACCCGAAATGCAGTACAAGTCCTGTACATGGCACTCGCCCTGCGATTTCGCCAGTTACCAGTCACCAGTTACCAGTTACCAGTCACCAGTTCCCAGTTCCCAGTTGCTAGTTACCAGTCACCAGTCGAAAGAAGACTCAGTTACCTCTGTGAGCAGCCAGAGTGAGAGGAGTTGGTGGCAGCGGGAGCAGGGCTCCACTCTATGTACAAGGAATAGACACATAATGTAGGCTACCTCCAACGTCGGCGCATGCGCCCCGAACTCCCAGGCTTCCCTCCTAGTTGTCTCACTCTGGCACTCCCAATCCCAATGACTCGGCGACTCCGCGACTCCTTCCCTGCTTTCTCGCAGTGCCCCATGTCGTGCTCTTCCGAGGACTCCCCAAACTGAGAACAATATGGCCCTAAAGTGATTATATTCCTTGAATATAAATTACCTCTGCATTATCTGAGGAAATGGTTGAATTACTAAATGCAAGGATTTTGAAGGTATTTCTGATTAATTACAGTTTGAGATTTCTATGATATCTTGTGTTTGACATTCCGCATTTACCATAATTCAAGAATCTTTGCAATATTTTAGTGCTGTATATACCACATATTTTGCTCAGTGCATTGCAGATCTCTCGCTTCCACTCAGCAGTCAGCACTCCCTCTCACTCCTCCCACTCCTACCGCTCGGCAGTATCGCGCACTCCCTCCCACCGACAGAGATGGCTAATAAACCGAGAGGCAGGCTGATGGAAATTATAAAGTGCAGGCTCCTCCGCTCGCACAGGAATGCTTAAAATTTAAATTTAATGAGCAAAAAATTAGAAGAAATCTGCCCGAGCAGATCCCCCGGCCAAAGATGGTAAAGAGAAAATTTACTAGCCACCAATTAAAGGAGCGGGCAGCGAGTGGTGTCAACTGGCCCGATTTGACGGACAGGGCCCCATAAACATGTCAGAAAGGCTTGCGCGTTTTTTACCCGGGTCTTCGGCACCTCCGCAGGCCCTGCCCATCCGAGTAAATTGCAGGGAAAATACTTTATTTAGTTAGTCCGGCCTGCGTATTGGAAATCACAGCGAGCGCAAAGGCAAAGAGCTGCCAATAAAAAGTTGCGCGCAGAATGGTTAAGCTTTTTATGTTGTCCCCACTACTAAACACAGTGGTAGCTGGAGGTTGTCCCGTCTGCCGTTGTTTTAATACTGCTATAGTTTTAGCTTCTTGTTTGCAGTAATATTGTGTGACAACTATTTCTGCTCGTAGCTACTTCGTTGGTCGATTGACAGTGGAGCAAGTACTGAAAATCAATACGTTCTGGCAGCTCACTGAAGTCTGAAATCGGGAATTTTGTCCATCTCCATCCTTCAATAATATTGATGCAAATGTCTTGCTGAATACCATAGGCAAAAGATAAGGTAAAAGAAGGAATCATAATTATAACATTTTAGGTCCTAATTACACACTCGATTCCCGATTAGAGCAATACTCATATTTCAAGATTTAAGTCTCATAAAAAGTGTCTTCTATATGTAATGGTTCCATAACTTAACCCTCCAGGCACTACAAAAATAATATATTTTTAATAATATTTGCTCGTTGTGCAATTGGCTAAGTTTCTTTAAACCAGAAGAGCCATCTTGGCCTATTAAATTCCAATTTCCTTGACACTCTGCTGCTGAAATATTTTCGCCACTTCGCGCCCAATAAATACCACAGTAATGCGCTATATTAAGTGGACGGTGTGCAAAAACCCAGCTGCAGAGGCAGAAAAAAGGAAAGAGACTACTTCCAAGATACTTTTGTCCGGGACAGTGTCCGACAAACAACAACAAAATGCCAAAGCCAAAAGTAAAAATGTTTCCCATACGGTTTATTTACACAAAATGTCAGAAGCTTACGGCCGAGGGAGGGGAGCTGATCGAGGGGGAAAATGGAAGAGGGGCAAGGAAATCCGGGGAGTGCCAGTACCAGTACCAGTTCGACTGCCAGTACCAGGTGCTGGCAGACAAACAGGCGTACAATGGCCAACGGATGGACAAACGCAACCATTTTGGAATAATAATGCAGCGGCATAAGCAAACTGTGCGCCCAAAGAGGTGAGAACATAATGTAAAGACACTGCCGCAGTGGGAGTGGGCGTGCGCCAGAGCAGGACGGCGAGAGTGCACCCAAACCGGTTGTGGCCGCTGGCCAATCAGCGGTCGCGAGGCGTTACGCAGCGACGCCGACGCCGACTGCGCAGCGGCGAGGCTGGAGAAGAGGAAGCACACGGGGCGACTAACGGCAACTGGTTTCCATTTGGCCTCAGTTGGATTTCTGCAGCGCGTACGTGCGGGTGTTCTGTGTCGAGCGAGAGAGAGAGAGTTCCAGAGAGAAGGAGAACGAGTGAGCTGTCAGCTGATCCACGTTACCGTTTTACCGACGCGCAAATACAATTCCCAACCGATTATTACCGATACCGAGTGATCTTTGCATGTGCCAACACTGAAACACAAGCGAAAGTGAGGTTATGAGTGCTCCCTAGTGCCAAATTAGTCTAAACCAAAACCAAAACAAAACACAAACGAGCTGCAGATGGAAAGCAACGCATTTGGCAGCAGCCATTTGCCGTCCCAAGCGCTCGTTGTCCTCTCGGAAGCCGCTTCCGGTCTGCACGAGGCTCTACGTGGACAACGTCCGTTTCCATCGAGAGTAAGTAGAGCCCAGAAACTCCGCATCAGCCTCAGCCCAAAAACAATCCGGACAACCTCTGATTGGAATCACCCAGCCGATCGATTCTGATCGGACGGAGAGGGGACATATTTATGACAAATCATAAAGACTGGGGGCCGGTAGCCGAAATGCCGAAAGATGCCATAAATCAGCACACCGCTAGCCAGGCAAAGGAATCGCGAAACTGCGGCCAAAAGCACACACCACAGCAAGCAAAACAATGCTGCATTGTAAAACAACGAATCCAACCAGAAGTTCCAAGTGAACTTCCAGTTTGAGATACGACTAGGGATGACAGCGTGATTGCCGCTGATCATGCACTTAATTAAGGATCCATTATGGAGAGTGAAAGTGAGGAGAAAGCTGTGGGAGCTCGCTTAGGTGCAGTGTATGTTGTGAGCTACCTCTTTTGAAGAAGGATACCTTAAACTGAAGATGTTACTAGAAATATGTATATAAGGGAAGCCACCCCTACTCCCGTTTATAATCATGGAAATGCTTATGTTGATCTATAAAAAAATTATAAAATATCTCCGTCAATGCTGACCTGTAGAAATTAGTTTGAGAGCATTTCTCCAAGTATGGATACAAGATACAGGTGTAATCTTTTATTTTGCGTTCCTATTTAAAACAAAGGTAAAAGCTTTGGAGCTTTGTGGTTAGTGTCGAGTCGATGTTTTTCAAATACCACTTCTGATGTATCAGCCCGATCACGGTCGCATTTCCAATGCGGCAGTCAGTCAAGAGGCAGATTCAGAGAGTTCGTCGTCGCATTCCGATCGCGAATGCGTTTGCAAACGCCCCATTGTGTGTAGATTTCTGCGGCGAACAGATTTATGATAGCTTCAATTCCGAACTCCGAGTCGGGCCTGATGGAAGTGGAAGTGGTATGGGGCCGCAGTTAACTACTGGCCCGATCCCAATCCCTATCCCGATCTCAGAGAGCAGCCCCATTTGATTTGACTGGAAGTCGATTCCCGGCCAGCTTCTGCTCATTCCGCTGCCTGTCATCATTGTAAACATGAGCAATGATCTTGACGCTGATGCTACAAATGATGAAGAACTCGGGCGCTGATGATGCTCGAAGAGTCCGCGTGGAGGAACTGGTTATTCCGACCGGTGCTGCAGTCCGAATAGGAACATATGGATCTCTACCCCAGCATAGCATTGAGTAGCGTTAAGATATGTTAAACATGACAACAATATGTCCTCGGCGTTCAGATGCGAGTTGGGTTGCAAAGAACCGCTTTTCGCTTCGGAAGACAGTGGAAAAGCAGGGCTATGACACGTATTTACTTTGCATTAAAGGAATTCTCATCTTGGAACAGAACTCCTATTGATACCTATCAAGTTTTGAACGCCTAAATGTCAGTAATATACATATATGTGTGACAGCCTGGTTCTTAGTAAGAGATCCCCTTAAAAAGTAATATAAGATAAAGGGTTAAAGTACGTGTTCCACCTACATACATATTCAGCTGGCTTCTCTGTACCTCCATTTCTTGGCAATGTCACTTTCCTCAGTGACTACTGATCCTAAGTCGCTTATCTAGCATAATTTATGAAACCGATTATAATCGGGCATCGGGCAAACAATAAAAATTAATAAAAACAAGCCGAGCGAGCATATTAAAAGCAACGTCAAATGGTTTAATATGGGCCTGCTTTCAGTGGACCCGCCTCCACTTCTTGCCCACGGACCTTCAACCACCAACCTGTCTGGGTGGGTGAAAGGCACGGAGGGCAGAAGGCGGAAAGGAAAGCCACCAGGCACCATAACAATTCTGTAACCACGACGGCAGCAGCAACAACAAAAGGTAAACAGACTGACCCCTTCGGAAAATGGCAGTCAAGTCGGGGTGGGCAAAGTTATGGGACTGAGGCGGGCCAGCATATGAAAAATAATTCATTTTTTTGCCACTTATTACCACAAAGTATGAGTAGTTGAGTTGTGTGCATATGCGAGTGTGTGCCTGTATCTGTGAGTGTGTGTGTGAGCCTAATTTAATTTATGGCAATTTATCAGGAAGGCAGTAGGAACCAAGCAGCAAAATGCGGAGGCAGCGAGGCGTTTAACCAGGAGTACTTACCACCAAGGGGAGTATTATGTCCAAATGGTCAGTGATAGTTGGGTAAAGAAATTCCAACGGAGAGAAGAGATAGGAAGAGGTGCAGAAATAAAAAAAAGAAATCATGTCCCTTACAAGCGTTTTCTTATTTCAAATGTACATATATACAAATCAGCAAGTTTTAGTCGTCTTAAAATATATTTGCTTTTTAAAAATTCTGTAGATTAATAGTTAAGTCATAGTTAGAAGTTACCTCATTGAAAACTCTCACTCGGCTATGGAGTTAGAAGTCGGCCACAACAACTTAATTCGACCTCATCTTTTAATGTAAACCTAACTAGGCGAGTCAGTACCAGAGATGCTTTCTTTTGGGTTAAATCGTTTGAACTTAATCCTCAAATCGGAATAATCTTCAGGTATTAGTAGTCTTGATGCCTATGCACATCCAGAAGCTCGTTGACAACTAAAAAATCATTTCAGATTATTACGTATACGTACGTACATATATGCAGATATTATTATGATGTAATCGAATTACCCTAAAGCGTTGCACTTTCTTGGCCTTTCGATCACTTTTGCTGATTATTAGAGTAATCTAACGTAATGAAAACATACAACTTTCGCCGCATTCCCCAGACTTAACAGACGCCCAAAGCTATGCTACACAATCCACCAGCAGAGCAGTTTTCTGCTCCTTGAGTTCAATCTCTTTGAGCCACGGAAAAGGCCGAAGACGAACAGGTTGAGGCCAGCCATAAACATTTAGTTTGCGAAAATTGGCAATTGCTAAACGTTTTTAGTATTGCCAGCCGCTCTTCGGTTCGATTTGAGCCTCGTTTACTCCGTGTTAGTGCCACAAATTGAGATTTATTTGCGGTGTGCCGTGGAGGCCAAGTTGTTTGCTTTGCTCTGGGCCGTCTGCTGTCGCTTTCCGTGTTTTATGGCCAAGTTAAGCGGAATTGGCAATTGTATGTGGACAATTGCTATTTGCCACTCGCTATCGTGTTGTTGTAATTAAGCTGTTATTGTTGCCGGCTGGTATGTGATGCAGCTGAGAGTTGCACAGAACAAGTGCGAACGCTTCGAGGGTCGTGGCGAACACCAATAACTCAAGTGCTAAGGCAAACAGGCAAACAGGACGAATTTATGCAAATCTGGGCGCAGTCATCATCCCCCTCGCCGGATAAGGAATGTTACAATTTGGGATAACAAATCACCCGCCCGGCGCTAATAGAAAAGCAAACAAACGGGAGTAGGACCAACCAAACTCCCCATCCCAACCAAGGGAAGGAAGAGCACCTGCTCCTGCACTGGAAAAAATACCAGTTCCATAGTGTGATCTCTTCCGTTTTAGGTCTAGACCTTATAATTTGAATACCTTTGTTTAATTCTTACACAACCACCTTTTAAATGAATCCTTTGAATATACATGCTTTTTACGTGTTTTGTGCTGTAAAGTTGGTTGGTTTTATCATAATCCGTTTGAGAACCCATTTAAACTTTCAGTGCAATATCCAAATTCGTTAATCGAAGGGGGAAAGTGTGTATGGCATTCATTACACTGATTAACGGGCATAAATCAAACGGCGAAAATAACGCTGAAAATCCTCCAGCATTGCATTAAAAAGTCCTTTGGAAAGGAAGTGCCAAGTGGCTGACCACTTCTGTTGGGGTTTTCGATTTCATCCCCGGAGTGGGGACCCCAAACAGCTGTGGACCAATGTGCAGACTTAGACAAAGTGCAACTCATGCGGTTGCAATACCCCAATCTCCTCCTGCGCCGACTGACTTGCAACATTTGAGCCTAATGAACAGGGGGTGAGCGGGGGATGCCTGGTGATTATTCAGATCCGATGTGGCAACATATGCGCCAGAAGCCGGAAGCTCGCCCCCAAACGAAGGTGCTAATTTCACTTGATAATCCCTAATTTATTGGACTCGACTTGGGTGCAGCGTGTGACCAGGATTACGATGGAAATTACCACGTCCATGGGAGCAGATTAATCAACTGTCGAAGGAGGGATTTTCCACAGCAATTAATGAGACTGATTGACCAAGCCACCAATTCCTTAGTATTGGATAAAAGCATGGTTGCCAATCTACAAATAGATAAAATTAACTTCACTTTCATTTTAATCGATGATGGTTGTTTTGTTTATCAAGAGGCATATCGCTTCTCCTATTAACCTCACCCAGTTATATATATTCGTCATGGATAATATTTAGATTAGATTTCAAATGGGATAGCCCAGAGTTTCCTGCAAAATATTTTTCCCATCATTTGCTCGCACTTTTCGCCGTAAAATACTCCCTGGCAGACAAATTTGTATGTAAATTTTGCTGTTCCAAAGTTCGCATGGCGAGGGGTCGTTGGAGTGACAGGGGGTGGTGAGGGTTAATACTTGTCACACATGTCGCCGCTTATGTTCTACTCATACGACTACGAGTATCTTGTCTGTGCGGCAACCGCCGCTTAGCACTCGTCAGCCTCAATTTGTTGGGAACGCTGTATGTCCTGTGGGTTATCTGCCCCCGTCCACGGAGAACCCTCCCCCCACTCACCCTCCCCACTTCGCCCATATCATTTGCCAGAGTCCTTGTGTGTGAGTTTCGGATCGGAGAAAGTCGGGGGAGGGGGGCAAAAGCATTTTTCTCGTTATTTCACACCCCATTGGAAGTGAGCTATCCGCCAGTTCCCCTTGAAATCGACACAGTTTATGGCAGTGTTCGATATCGTAATTCTAAAATCTCTCAATTTAACATTTATTTGTCGTAAATTAAACATTTTTGTGCACAATTCCTATCGATGCAAATCGACGACGCCCTTCGGAGCTTCTCCTCATTTTCTCCTGGGAAATGGGATTAGGTATCCCCGTTTTCCTGCTTTCCCAAGCATCTCGCCTCCGCATATGCTACACATCCGTGTTTCGGCCTCCACCTTCCATAATTGGCTAATTTTAACGCCAAGTCATGTAGCTCCCATAATTTGTTTTGCGTTCCGATGCTTAGAGTCGAGTAATGCGCCTTTTTAACGCTCGAATTATACGCTTACTTAACTTTTTATAACTCTTGGCTTAGTTGCAGAAATTTTAATTTAGGCACTACGTTTCTTACAATATGTGTAGATCATGTTTTAAGGATAAGGCTTAAGAGAAGGTAAAATAGAGCATTGCAGGATTCTTTAGAAGCACTAGTTGTATGATATATCTTAAGAATTGAACGCTTCTCAACTATTTGTAAATTATAAAACGAATCCAATAACTTGATATTTTGGTGGTTAGAGCATTGGCTTCACAATAAAAATCCCCTTCGATTGCATAAGTGGTTAACAATAAGTATGAGAATACGTCAAGTGGCCCCTCAGAATTGAAGTTCTGATGTCTTCTGTCCCACAAAGAAGTGTTTATAGAAGTTGGTGAATATTTTGTTGAACTGCGAAATATTCTCCGAAAAGACATTTAATGTGGTGCCACTCATAAACTTAACAGAAGAATCTACCTTGATTCACCGCGATACCCTACGAAATTAAAGGCACCCTAGTTTAGAATGATTGAAAACTTGTTTTTGCCACGATTCTACAATACTTTCCCCGTTTCTCTCCCCCCAACTGTGCTTCTTAGGTAATCCCTTTCGATTTCCCCCTTTTGCAGCTACCCGACGCCAAAGATCTGCACAACATGTCACTAGTCGGCAACTACTTCAATCCGCACCTGCTGCTCAACCACGGGATGCTGGTGGCCAACGGAGCGGCGGCGGCAGCGGCGGCGGCGGGAGCGGGACCGGCCAGCTACTTCGCCAGTGACCGCTCGCCGCTGGGCAAGCCGTCGGTGCTGTCGAACTTCTCGCTGCCGTCGGCCTTCTCGCCGCCCAAGTACATCGGCATATCCCTGGATCAGGTGAGTTGGGTTGGCATTGGTTAGGATTGGGATGGGATGCAAACGATGAGCTGGTAATCGGCGCAAGATTGACACTTGTCATAATGGGATTTGCACTTCGATTTCCATCCGGCAGAATCTGTTCAATGGCAGCGAATCATTTCGCACGGACTCGGCCAGCCCCACATGCACATCACACGAATCCATGGAGGGATCACAGGATTACGACGCCGTTGAAAAGGGTGAAAGTCCGCGCAGCAATAATTCTCAGGATCCCAGGGATTTGAGACGTAAGTAGGGTTGCTTGCACCGCATTTATTTATATAGCAAATTTACATCCGCACAAAAAATTTGCATGTTTGCGATAAAAGGAAAAGCTGAAAGTTCGGGCCTTTCGATCTCCCTTTTTGCTGATAAAAATCGCCGGGCGTATTTGTTTCAATTTTACTTTTGCCAAGCAATTTTAACGCTTCAGTAGGTTAACTTTGACTGGCAGGCGTAAGGACAGCGACAGGACCTCTCCTGCAACTCCAACTCCAACTCCACCTCCACTCCAATTTGTTTTTTATTAGTTTTCTCGAGTCCTGATACTTTGCTTAAATTCTCTTATTTACCTGGGGGTGGTTCCTGCTTTCCTTTTCCTTAAATTTCCCTCCCAACCTTTACCGAAATGTAGGCTAAACCGTCTCGTCTGCAAATGCGTTGCTAATTGGTCTAGTAAAGCTGATCGAGTTAAGCGCCTTATGACAAAAATCGGGCGGCAGCATATGAAAGTGATAAATATGAATGCAAATGAACAAAACAAATGCGGAATAAGCAGGATGTTGTAATTGACAGGGGCGGAGTTCCGAGGGGGTCTTTTAAAGGTTAAAGTACATAAGCTTTTTTATAGTATATCTCCTCTATAAAAGTCAGTGATTACGGTTGTATACTACTTAAAGAATACTATAAATATACCAGGAAAATGCTTATTTTCCTATCTATGAGTTAACGAACTGAACATTAAGCGCTACAACTAGGACATAAAACATGAAAAATGTAGTTTAATCCGCAATAAACATTACGCATAAATGTAAAATTTGTTATTTAAATCCACATGCCCCCTTTCCCAACACCTCTGCCTAAAACAGAGACATCTCTGTTTATCTTTAGGCCATTATTTGCATTTCAACTTAAAGCGGAAAACCAGTTTTCCTCGCCACATGAACCCACCACCACCCAAACTCAACATGTGGATTTGTGTTTAACTTTTGGATTAGCGAGTAGTCGTGGATAGACAGGAGCGCCATAAATTAATTTCGATAAATAATACACTTTTAATTAGCTGGGGCTGCAGCGCTGGCCAGCATCCATCAATGGGTTAAACTAACTAAAGGTTAGCGGGGAACAGGCCAATTTAACCCCTCTGCAGAATTGGGCAAAAGTCAAAAGGGCATGCCAGAAATGAGCAGGCAGCGAAGGGTTAAGGGAAGGGGTGTATGCCGTAAGTGTTTTAAATGGCACAGGGATACAAGGATGCAAGGATACGAGGACACTCGACTGTAGCGGGCCCATTGAAATGTTACAGCAACCCCCTTCCTGGCAGCACAGCCACTTGACTACAAAGTCAAACCGACCGCACATCCTTTCGGGCGGCTCGTGCTCGGCACACGAAGACGTCCTCCAGTGGCGGGCTTGCGGGCCAGCGGGCTAATTACTCATCCAGGACATTGTGGCAACTCTTCCGGAGGCATTGTGAGGCCACCCTCGAGATCCCATAATGTTTGCTCATTTATCGCCGGCTGGGGGACACACTTTTTCGGTTTACTCTGCGATTTGGTCGCTCAAAGGATGCGCAAGTGTCGCGAATCGCTTTGATTGCATTGTTTGCCTTTGTTATGACGAGCGTTATTATTACTATTACTATTGCTTCTGCTCCGCGGTTTTTGTTCCCCGATGATGTATTATATCGAATGCACACTTGGAATTTTCATATTAATTTCTGTAATATTAATGGCATGGATGCCTGGCAGAGTCATATTTCATCCGGCGATATATGAAACGCCCATTTCTTGGACGGGGCGGATTATGAAATAGCATCGTCGAGCACGTGTCGCAAATCGGGGTGGAGTGGGTGGTCATCGAACACGGACATGTTTGGCAGTTTAGTCACTCAGTCATGGGAACTGCACATCTAGCATTCTCCAAAAAGTTTACAAATAGAATCGAAGAAGTAATTATGGTAAATTATTTAAAAAAGAATCTACTGGGGAAAGCAGTAAATTCTATTACTGACATCATCAATTAAAGAGTCCTTGATACCATCTTCTGTAAAAGAGATTTCTTCTTGCAACAGTTTCAGTAAGAGTATTAGAAATATAGGAGAAGCATTGCTTATTAAAAGTAAATTTCGTGTCCTTTTTCGAATTCTGCACATCTGCTAATTTCAAAACTGATGTTCATGAACTATCTAAATGGTAACCAAGGAAGTGAGAGGTGGAGCACCGAACTGGCAGCTAATTTGAACCAAAGTCACGACTCGAATGTATCTCCATGTAGCTTCTGCATATCCATTCGACTGTTGCTGATGGAAGCGGTTAGCCAACATATTTTGTTGGCAAATAATTTAGAAGAATATAAATAAAACAGTTTTGCAGTTGGCCCGCCCGACTGCGCCTGTTCAGAACATACTTCGATATGTTTATTGTAATATTATTTTAATTGCCGGCCGCAGTCACGTGCAGAACAGCGGACACATTTTGTTTGGTGGGTTGGCAGCAAACAGTTTGTATTTATTGTGGTTGCCGGTGGTTTATTCGTTTTTTCGCCAGTGGCTGCCGAAATACGTGGGTCGACGTGTGTCTGACATCAGAAATCCTGCAACGGACTCCTGGCTTCCCTGATCCCCATTGGGTGGCAGCCAGATTCGCTTTAAGAATTACGAGCTCCAATTAATTTTCACCGATGTGCTGAAAAGAGGCATGCGGCAATTAGAAAACGCCTGGCAGATTTATTGTTTGGAAAACAGTGGGAAAGGTGCACTTGGGAAAATCTAAGTAAGGTTAATCCGTGATAAATAATATTCATACTTTTACTTTATCTTTAATGAAAGGGAAGGAATAACCAATACAGTATATAGCAGATATATTAGCAAACAAATCTGCAATATGCGTGCCCATATTTTTTTTATACATTTTACGATACTGCCTAGTATTTCTTTGAGTGCCAGCCAATCCAAGCAAGGATGTATTATCCATTTCTATTGTATCACCTCATGATTAATGATTGCGGACTTGACTGGAATTCAACGACTCCTCCCCCTCTTCCCGCCCACACAGATCTGCATAATGCGGGGAAGGGCCACCAGGCACTGGCCACCTCCTCGTCGGCGTCCAGCTCCTCGTCCTCCTCCTGCTCCACCAGCAATCCGGCCATCAGTACGGCGACCAGCAGCGTGGCCGTTTCGATCGCCAGCCACCTGGCCGCCTCCTCGCCGCACCACCACCCCCACACGCACGCCCACTCGCATCCGCATCCGCTGGCCCATCCGCACGCCCACAGCCACCACCACGTGGGTCACCATGTGGGAGCACCTCCGGTGTCCTCGGCGGTGACGACGCACCACCACATGGCCCACCCCCATCCGCTGTCCCACCACCACGCCGCCCACCACGCGGCCTTGGCCAGCTTGAGCATGGCGGGTCTGCGGGCAGTTCCGGGTGGACTGAGCCTGGTCAGTGGGCTGCAGGCGGCAGCTGCCGGAGGAGCTATTCCCGAGATGTGCCCCGTTTGCGGCCTGAAGCTGAGCGCCGAGGAGTGGCACACCCACTTCCTCACCGAACTGGACAGGCTCTACAAGCTGAGTGCGGGATTCGAGAGGGCCAGTCTGCAGGCCACCTACATGTTTGCTCCTCCGTGTCCCGCGCAGGAGAACGCCATTCGCACCAGTCACAACCGCTGGGAGGTGGGTGTTCCTCACGAGCGATAGTGGTGCGAATCTAACTTGCATTTTCCCTTCTTCTTGTTTTCCCTAGACGTTCCAGAGAATAAGGAACAATCGCCAGAACCGCTTGAGACTCAAAGTTCGAAAGCGCAAGTACGGCGAAATGTACATGATGGAGAGTCTTTACTGTAGCAGTTGTCCGATCTGTAAGAGGAAGTACGCCTTGGAGACGGGGAAGATTCCTCCAGAGGTGAGAACAATGAATATCAGCCCTAAAAAAAATGTAAAGGCATAGAGAAATTGAAAGTAGATATTAAAATATCCAAATAATAGATGAATAATATAGGAATATTGAAATCGTTTTTATTTCCAGGACGACGCCAAGTCGCAGGAGGAGATCGAAACGGTGGACGTGGAGAGCTGCAACGACGAAGTGCCCGACTCCGGGTCGGAGCTAGCTGCCCCGGGATCGGGGTCATCCGCCACGGTGCTGCCACCCTCCAGTATGCACAACAGCAACTCGCAGCCGGGCAAGCTGGACGGGATTCTCTACCGGACGGGCTGTGTGCTCAGCCAGAAGGATGCGCATCCCGACGAGCAGGACGTGAGCACCAATGTGACAACGGCGAGCAGCAGCAGTTGGCCGGGCGAGGTCAACGCACCAACTCAGGCACATATCAGTGGTGGGTTTCCCATTTGCAGATTCAGATGCTTTCCAAATTTAATTTAATCAAACATGAACTTAAAAAATGACACTGTTAAGAAACTGAAAAGATCCAGTCCAAATATTTTATATATATTTAATATATATTTATTTCAGTACTTTAGAATCACTTTGTTTGATATCTACGCCTGCAGGAGCCTTATATTTATGTCCCGCGACTTCCGCCAACTCATAATTATGAAATGTTCCCCTTCCATTCAACCCGCAGTAAAAACCGTGAGCGAGCTGTCATCCACCACTCATCACTACTACAACGCGGACTCCTGCGGCGTGGGCGTGAACGACACCAACAGCAGCAGCAGCACCCACAACAACGGCGGTGGCAGCAGCAAGGATCTGATGATGGACACGGCCTCGTGCCAGAACGATAGCGACGAGGACGTGATTGTGGACGACGACGACACCGTGAAGCTGTCGAGCAAAGTCAGCTATGCCAAGATTCAACGTCGCCAGGAGGAGCAGAACGTGGGCAGCAGCAGGTGAGATGGTCGTCCCAGTCCTTTAAAGATTAGCAACCACTACTTAGAAACCAAAGCTTAGAATACCTATCTAAATGTATTGAAACATTTATAAGATAATGCTAAAATTTAATATTTAATATTTTATAATTTTCAATTTTATAATTTAATATTTTCATAAAAGTAATGCTTACTCAAAGGTACCGAAGGTATTCTTAAGCATGTGAATACCTATATATATCCTAAATTTCATAAAATATCCTCACTTTATGTGCGATGGAGTGACAAATGTCAGTGCCATTGTATTGGTTAAAACCGATATCATTTAAAACGTTAACATATCTTTATGTCACAGAGAGATACATACTTTGAAATATTATGTAAGCTATAAAAGACTGCCTTCTGCACATTCTTATTGACTGCCCCTTTGGAATCGAAGATAGTCTAAAGAGTTAGGTATCTTCGTTTGGTGCACGGGAGATCCCTGTGCTCATGTCCCAAATGGCGCCAAATGGAGTGGTTGGTTTTTCTAATTATCCTGTGCTCATTTCCAGATCCCTCGAGAACATCTCACCTGTGGAGGAGCGACCGCGGTCGGAGCCGCAAGTGAGCAGCACCGAACCGGGACCCATGGACATATCGCACAGCAGCAACATAAATAACAACAACAACAATAACAACAACAGCAGCAGTAACAACAACAACAATCCGTCGTCGAAATACACGGAGAGCATGGAGAACAGCCTGTCGCAGTTGTCTTCGATGGGCGTGCCGGGATTAACGCAATTGGACACAAAGGTGGGGATTAGTTCGGATTTAAAACCGGACGATGAAAACAAATGTTTCATTTGTAAGGTAATTCCTCAGTTTGCTTCAGTTTTCACTTCACTTCGAGCACGATCTTTGTACATTCCCGAGAACCCCTAACTCTCGCTTACCCCTCCAGTAACTTCTGCCAGCCAATGCACACTTATGCCGCCACTCCCAATCTGAAATCACTATAATTTGCACCCACTCTTCTTGTCTACTTCAAGACAGGCATAAAGGATCTCAACACGGATGCGTTCCTGCGCGGCCGTAACTTTTACTTCCACCAGAGCTGTGCCAACGTCATGAGCAGCTATCGGCTGAACAAGGAGCTCCTCAACCAGGCCCAGAATCAGCAGAGGGCGGCCGCCAACGGAACCGGAAGTGGAAGTGCCAGTGGGAATGGGAACGGGATCGGGATCGGGATGGGGGATTCGGTCGGCGCCACGGCAACGCCCCGCAGCCTTTCACCTGCCCAGTCTCCGCAGCAGAGTGTTTCCCAGGCCATGGAGTGAGCGGGAAGGGATCGGGGGAATCAGAGGTATCGGAGGGGTCGAGTCGATAGTAGCAATCAAAGCGTGAATTTATTAAATTAATTAACATCATATTGTACTCGAGGTAGCTGATGAAGCGCGACGAGCAAGCCGAAGTGGTTAATGGGGCATCCCCAAAGTAGGCAACACTTGCTCGGTTCTGCTTCCCCGCCCCCAAAAAGAAAAAAGAGTATGGAATCCAAATGTTTTTGCCCTGTATAAATTCTACATGTAAAATTCATTGGCTTTCATTTTCATTTTAAATGGAATTGGTTCTGTGTAAAAGAATATTTTAGTGCAATTTTTGAGTTGCCTTCTCAACGGTCGTATTATATATCAGTATGTATGTATTCGTAGTTTCCCTGAACGTGCTATAATTGTTAAATGTTTGATTGATAACGAAGCAAACAATATACGATAAATGAGAATAAATTATCATCTCTAAGCAAACTAGTTGTAAATTCTTAAGCCCATAATTTATTTATGAAAAATCAAATAAATACGTGAAATTATTATGAAGCGACTGGGTCGATTCAATGAATTTAATAACGGTAAGTAGTTAGTTAAGTACAATGTTAATAATAATAACCATGTTGTTATTACATATCTTTATTTTTGCTTACAAAATTCTTTTGTAAGGGGATAAATATAATAAATATGCTTACCAATTAAGTGAAAACACGAGAGAACGAAGATGAGCCCAACTATCAGATACCCGTTACTCAGCTCGTGGGAATGCGAACTTCGAAATTGTCTCAGCATAAAATGTTTGGGAGCCACACTTTCTTCATTCTGTCCAATTATAATGATGGGTACATTTTTGTGATAAACAAACGCAATTGACAAATTCTGGACTGCCAGAGCTTTTAAGCTCTGTCAATTTGGCAGTGGAAATTTTTAATCTGATCACAATTTGCCGACAAAAGCATAATTCTGAAGAGAAGCCATAGCTCGTGTTCATCAGGTATCACGTGAAAATGGTTTACAAGTGCACCAAAAATGTAAGAACTGCGCTTACATATAATGTAACAAGATAAGGCAGGAGTGATGTCAGAGCGTACACCATACACACTACTTGGCTACAAAGAGAAGCAAGCTTCCATGGGGTTCTCCACAGTGCTCTCCGGGTATAAAAAGCACCCGCCCTCGAGCAGCGGACTTTCAGTTAGCATCAGCGGCGATCCGCGAGTACAAGTGCCATAGCCCACCGATCCGAGAAATCCAGAAATAAAGAAATATCGCCACAATGTTCTCCAAGCTGTCAGCACGGGGAATCGCCACCCGCATGAGCTTTTTGGCCCAGAAGACAGCTGCCCAGGAGACCACCGCCGCCGGATCCCGTTCCGAAGTGGTCTACGCCCGGGAGAACAAGTACGGCGCCCACAACTACCACCCCCTGCCCGTGGCCCTGACTAAGGGCGAGGGCGTGTTCGTGTGGGATGTGGAGGGCAAGCGCTACTTCGACTACCTGAGTGCCTACTCGGCGGTCAACCAGGGTCACTGCCATCCCAAGATCGTCAAGGCGCTCACCGAGCAGGCCTCCAAGTTGGCCTTGACATCGCGGTAAGTGGGTGGGCGGGCGCAAAGGGGCTGCGGTCTAATAAAATGTGAGTACAAGCAGAGCACAAAGACGTGCCCCCTGGGAAATTATCGGATCCGTGCTTTATCAGTAGTATTTGTATATTTTGTATATGTGCCCTTTAGGGTGGACTTTGTTCCACAAATTTGTACAAGAGAATAGTCAGTAGTTTTACTATATTGTGCGTTTAAATTAATAATGTCCCACCAGGCGTATGAGTAATATAATTAGAAGGTGTCTGAAGCTAAAGATGCGCCGATTCCTAGTTGTATATTTTTAAAACACAAATGTATTTTGAAGGGATCACTCGATTTGTGTAGAATTCACACAAAATGCTGCTAAACTGAATGCGCTTTATTACTTCTGTTGCCAACTGAAAAATTAAACCCATCAATTATTTAATAACTTTTTCGACTGTATGCTAATAAAACCTGCCGATAGAGGAGCGAATGTCGCCGATGTTTTTAAATACGTCTGGACAAGATTACACAGGCTATAAATACAATTTCCGGCTTATTTAAGTACATTTCGAAAGCAACTGCCTATTTGAAAGTTGTCATGTGATGGATTAAGGTTTTTTCCTAGACCATTTAAAAGCTTACAATTGGAAACACGCATCATTTGTTTATGTTTTTACCACATCTACATTTCTGACAGTGATAACCCCCCATGAAGTGCCTGGAATCTTATCAGCAGTTAGTAAATACATATTTCAATTCTCACTTTTCAGTGTTATTCTACATTTGTCAGAGGAAATTCATTTAATTATTGTAGTGTACTTGAGGTTTGAGTCCTGATGCCGGTTTTATTTGGTTTCTCTTGGGTTGCCAGGCCAGATTGTCAGGTTGAGTGGGGCTATAAAGCCAAAGAGGTTCGCTGATAACGAATCGGGGATCGATGACTTGTTATTGTTTGTTGCGATTTCTAAATTTGGAGCTTTGTGGGGAATGATAAGCGATTTGACAATGGAAAAGTAATAGCGGTTTATTTTTGGATGATCCAGATGTTTGTTGGCCTACTTTGAATAATATATTTAATAGCCATTAGGAACTTAAAAACTAAGCAAAAATCCAGGGAGTGAACGCATTTATCTAGAGCAATTATAAACGAAATATAAAGTAATAAATCATCAAAAATTGACTTAGCTCAAAATCAATAAGAAATGTTTCCCAATCCTAATTAATCATGTTTTTTTGTAATTTTCTCTTTTATTTTAGAGCCTTCTATTCGGATGTCCTTGGAGAGTACGAGGAGTACGTGACCAAGCTCTTTGGCTTCGACAAAGTGCTGCCCATGAACACCGGCGTTGAGGGTGGAGAAACCGCCTGTAAGTTGGCCCGCAAGTGGGGCTACCTGGAGAAGAAGATACCGGCTAACCAGGCCAAGATCATCTTCGCACGCAACAACTTCTGGGGACGAACCCTGTCGGCCGTGTCCGCCTCCAATGATCCCAGCAGCTACGAGGGATTCGGACCCTTCATGCCCGGATTCGAGCTGATCGAGTACGACAATGTGTCCGCTCTCGAGGAGTCCCTCAAGGATCCCAATGTGTGCGCTTTCATGGTGGAGCCCATTCAGGGAGAGGCTGGCGTGGTGGTGCCCAGTGATGGCTATCTGAAGAAGGTGCGGGAGCTCTGCTCCAAGTACAATGTCCTCTGGATTGCCGATGAAGTGCAGACAGGCTTGGCCAGAACTGGAAAACTGCTGGCCGTGAACTACGAGCAGGTTCAGCCCGACATTCTGATCCTGGGAAAAGCCCTGTCCGGAGGATTGTATCCCGTGTCGGCGGTTCTCTGCAACGACCAGGTGATGCTGTGCATCAAGCCGGGAGAACACGGATCCACCTACGGAGGAAACCCCCTGGGCTGCCGAGTGGCCATGGCCGCTTTGGAGGTCCTGCAGGAGGAGAAGCTGGCGGAGAACGCCTTCAAAATGGGTGAACTCCTGCGCGGCGAGCTGTCCACGCTGCCCAAGGATGTGGTTTCGGTGGTGCGCGGCAAGGGTCTGCTCAACGCCATCGTTATTAACCAGAGTAGGTTCCATTAGTTCTGCACAAGTAATCCCCATCTAATCCAATCAATCTTTCACAGAGTTCGATGCCTGGGAGGTGTGCCTTAAGCTGAAGGAGAATGGACTCCTGGCCAAGCCCACCCATGGCGACATCATTCGCTTCGCTCCTCCGCTAATCATCAATGAGACTCAAATGCGCGAGAGCATCGACATTATCAGAAAGACCATTTTGTCCATGTAGACTTTGGGGTTTGTGACCACAGCTCATATATAGCGAATAGCGTTTAACAGAAGTTACATTAAGTTTTGTGGAAAGTCTGAAATAAAATACACTTTTAATATTTTTATACCAGGAAGGCTGTGTTTTCAAAGCTAAATAGTATGAAACCATTAACATGAAATGCCAAGATATGGGCCTTCGTTGCTAATGTGGGGAGAGGTAAGATCTTTAAGGGGAAACACTCTTTAGAAATCTAGACCCCACTTCCCCCTCCATCAACCGCCACATCCGCTGCAACTGTGGCACGCGCAAATCCGCTTATACGAGTAAAAGTCAAATGTAATCTAAACCATTTCAATTTGCCCGTCTGTCTGTTGCCCAAAGGCGTCTCTTGCAGACTTCCAGGAGTCAACACCTTTCAAGGATGTTACCACCTCCGCTTCACTACCCCTGCTTTGCTCCAGGACTCCCCTTGTTTACCGAGCAGCTCCATCTGTTTGGCATGACGCTTGGCATATTGACTTTAAAGATTTGAACGAGCGCGCGGAACAACAGGTGACAATTCAAATGATGCCCGTAAGTAGGCTAAACATCCCCCTCGGGCAAAAAAAAACAGGAGGCAAGGGGGCAATTGATTTGTATTTGATTTTTATTGGGTATTTCTGGTGTCCAATTTGTTTGACGCCAATTGAAAAGCAATCAGTGTGAAAATGAGAGGACGCAAGACTTTTTCCAGCTAATTAAAAGTTTGCGCACCAACAGAATCGAATAAGAAATAAACGCTTATCTTTAAAGCCATAAAAAGTAAGCAACTTTCGCAGCAGGACCCTTTATCCTTGGGTCAAGTGTTAACGCTTAAAACTAAATCTCCTGCGTCTGGCCTTTTGTCCAGGCCAGCTTTGAATCTGAATAGAATCTGAATTTCCGAAAAAACTGTGAAACTGTTGCCTCTTTTATCCTCTGTTTTTTTTTGGGGTGTCAAAAGCCACACGACTCAGGACACAGGACACTTGGACCTTCCCTGATCTTCTTCTTTGTAGTCTGTGCCATAATCTTTGCCTTTTTATCGCCGCCCATCTGTTGATGTCTTTATTAAAAAAAAAAAAAAGAAAAAAAAAAGGAGAGTAAAAGTAGCTGGAAAAATCCATTTTTAGCCCATTTTTTGTGGGTTTTATTGCCCAGACGAGATGAGGGAAAGCAGAAAGGACACTTCTTAAGCATTTTATTAGCAAACTTCAAGTTGTTTCGTCTGCACATAATTAAATAAAGCGTTAAAATTAAAAATCAAGATTTTCCCTCCATTTTTTGAGAACTCTAACCTAGCATTCCCAAAAAATATGTTGTTGGGGGTGGGCGGGGTGAAAGGATGTGCCCGTGCACTCCGTAAAAGGACCTTTTCTCCTTTCAGATAAGCATTACAATGTCGTTAATTCGCTTTCCTTTATGCCGCGGCTCGGAATTCCTTGGCCTAAAGTACCGAAAGGCCGCGATAAGGAGCGAAAATGTTGCGACATTTTCCGCCTGGTAATTGTCCTTGCCAGGATGCGCGGTGTCCAAGTTTATTGCCTAACGACCGCGGCACGTTCCCCTCGTTTTTATATTTTAATTAAAAACCAGCAGTCAACTGGCGGGTGAAGTGAAAGGAGTGGGGTTCTGTGCTGCGGGGATACGAGTTTCGAAAGTAGTTCACTATAGGTATTGACATATTTACATACTCTCCTGGAAGGAGTGCTCCCAAAATGAAAACCAACTAAATATTGAACGTTTAATATGCTTAAATAAACAATGCAAATTAACACATTGAGTACCATTAACATCGTCGTACTTGTTTTTACGTTGAAGGCTAACTGGCTTACTTGATAATTAACTAACATTCATTTGCAGTAGAGCAACGATTCTTTGCCAATAAAGTAATATACTAAAAAAAATTTTAAAAAAATCGACATAAATTTGCACAACAACAATATAAAAACGATAATAATAAAGAAAAAAGACTTTTACCTCGATAAATTATAGCTTGGTCAGCGATCAAAGTGCATTCTCATGCAAACTTAGATCTCAATGCAATCCATGTTTTTATGTTATAACAAATTGAGCCAAATCCTATATCCTATAGAGCTCTCCGCTTAATCCATTAACCTTAAGGCTCTTGATTGCGCTAATACTTGCAAAAATAAGCAAAAATCAGCATTTTAATAGGAAACTCGTGCGGAGTTTCGATCGTAAATTTATTAGAGCTTAGGCTGCACTGCCTGCAAGCCGCAATTCACATGTGTCATCGGACAATTTTCGTTTATTAAGGGGATTAGGGACCCAAAAAATAGCTATAATAAAATGTTTAAGGGAGAAAAGAACAAGCCAGCAAATGATAAAATAAAGAGCAATAGGCCAGATGCAAAAGTAGCTTATTACAAAATGAGGGTGCAAAAAGCGGCAGCCAGGAAATTTCCTTCTATTCTCCCTTTTTTATGGTAAAAATAAAAAACAGGGTGACGAAATCTGGCGTGGGGAGGGCAATGTTTTTATGCTTATGACGACCCTCTTTTGTGTTAATAATCTTGAGGCGTCCACCGTTGTAAACGGTTGTTCTTCGCCGGCCTGGTAATTACATTAAGATTTGAGGTTTTCTTCTCCGTTACTTCTGCGGGATACTTTTATGGTTTTCATTTAGTGACCGCAGGACCATGAAACAATGAGGCGGCAATCATAATTTAAATTTCTTCTGTTTCTCGATCGTTTGCTGGCAAATAAAAATTCAATTGTGCAGAACATAGAACAATTATGACAAAAAACCAAGTGCCGAAACGAGCACACAGGATAAAGGGTTGAGTGTCGAGAGTTCAAGGACTCGCCGTGCATATTAAGTAGTTATTGTGTGTGCCTTTCGAATGACTGCCAATAACATGGTGATGGGTATGCTGGATTCCAGGTGATGCATAAACACATAATTATTTACCTGATCAAAGTAGTCTAGCATGTAAAACTGCTAGTATCAGATAACATAAAATAGAAAATACAAATGCTTTGTGTAGAAACTAACAAGTAATATATGTTTATTATATAGTTTAAAAGAAACCCAAAATATCACTTAGCGGCTTATGTTTACTTCGTTCTTGTACATTACCTCCTTTGAAATCAGATCACCCGGTAATCTTATGGTCTAAATTCTAGACTATAGGTTATGCGATTGTTATTTTTTTTGGTGTCGGCTTTCTGAAAATACACATTCCCCAAGGCAAATCACGTCGAATGAGTGTCATCCCAGGACGGGCAACACATTTTTAAAACGCCCGAAGGGACACGTGCATTAAACAGCCCGGCAGGACATCACATTCGCAGTCGCTGAGTCGCAGAGTTGCAGGATCGAGGCAGAACGAGAGTAATTTACAAAACTCGTCGCCAGTTGACTTCAACGCGTTTGGCCGTCGCGCAATTAGGCAATTGGCCGCGAGTGGGCGGGTGTGGGTGTAATTGGCAAAAAATGACATGCGATTGCAGAGGGAGGCGAGTGCAAAAATAAACCAAAAATTGATTTTTATGTAATGAGTGCGAAGGTCCTGTCCAGGACAACTGCAACTGGCTGTTGTTGTGTCACTTTTTTTGGGCTGTCGCATGCCGGCTGCATATTAAAAAGCGCGTGATGCGTTCGCTGGTCAAAAACGCTGGCCGAAGGCCTGTCAATTTTTATGAAGTTAAATTCTCGATGGAGGTGGGATATAAATATTATGGCAGTTCGCTGCAAGAGGTGTTGCATGTAATGAAGCGCATAATTTTAATTGGTTTTTGTGAATTTAATAAAGCATTATTAATGTGGCGGCTGGTAGTGGAAGCAGTGGCAAATACTTTACAAATGATTACGATAATAATCAAATGAATGTTTTCTATTTTAGGCGCATTCTGTTGGCTTGTATCTCGTTAGTGTATGTATATTCTTTATAATATAATAGTCAACAATTTTATTGTTATTAAATAGTAAAAATAATCTTAGAATCAATAATGATTTTAATGTAATATCAAATCAACTTCAAGATATAACATTTATTTAAGTATTTCTATATTAAGTTCCTTTTTTAACAAAAGCTTTTTTTAAATCATTAATAAATTTTTTTTAAATAATAGGGAGATGTAAGGATAATGTATAAGTTTCTTTGTATCAACTCAAAGTTTAAATACATTCATTGGCGCCATTTCAGCACTTAACAACACTGACAATTCAAACAACGGTCATACCACCCTAGATAGTATAGTATTTTTGCTAATGACAACAGTATTTCAAAGCCAACTTCAGCTGGTCTTACTTAGGCAGCAACAATTTTTTTGTTTCATATTTTGTTTGTGAAAATTTAAAGCACAACGTCGACGTCAAGAGCTTGACTTCCCCGCTGCTGACGAGATCGACCCAGTCCTACCATGTCGCAACAACGCTCCACGGAGCAGAACGAAGCCTGCAGCAACACCAGCGATGTGATTACGCTGGACGACGACGACGAGGACACGGATGTGCAATTCGTTGCAGTTCTGCGACCCACCGCCCCTGTCATCGATCTCTGCCTGTCGCCCTCCACTTCCGCTGCTGCGGCAGCTGCGGCTGCAGCCCACTCCGGAAACGGAAGTGCCGAGGACGCGGCGGCTGGATCTGCACCTGGACCTGCTGCTGCAGCTTCGGATCCCGATTCACCTGCTGGTACGCCCGAGGAAGCAGCGAAAGCCACCAACGGGGATGCGGGTAAGCAAATTAGCCTTCCGCCACCTGAAGTTCACTAGCTGCTGAATACAATTGCAGTAATCTTAGAGCAATGCATGTGTATAATAATAATACACATGCACTACATACAGCTGCACTACATATGTATGTACGTGCATACTTAAATATATACTTGTGTATGGAATCTGATTTTAAAGGACTTCCCTAAACCATTTCAAAGCAATTTTAGAAGCAATTATGATTATATCAACATAACCCAAACGAATTCATAGGAACGCGAAGAAATACTTAACAAAATTATTTATTTTAAGCTGCGCTCAACAACTTTGTGATCGCCGACCATATTATTGGTATTGGAATTGTCCAATAATCTTCTTTAATATTATAAGATGTACTATCTCTTCTTCATCCCAATCAGCTCTTCAATATAAATTGAAAAAATCGAAAAGGCAAAACGAAATATTTCAGATATTTAGAGCTCGAGCACAAGAGATTACTATTGTATCGTTATTATTATTATTTATATCCATCCGTTTTATATCCATTAATCTTATTGCTTTCATTTTTAGCGGCAGCAGTTTCTGGCGAAGATTCACCTTCTGCAGCGGCCGCTGTCTTGGAGTGTCCCATCTGTCTGCAAACCTGCATCCACCCAGCTCGTCTCCCCTGTGGCCACATCTTCTGCTTCTTGTGCGTAAAGGTACGTAGCTGTAGTACGCCCCAGACGGAAGCTTTTCCCGGTCACTTAGGCATTCAATTCACATTCAAACTCGCATTTTTGAATATTATTTCTGACCAGCAAAAGCACCCACAGCACGTAGTCAAGTTCAAGGCTGTTCTTAACCCTTTGGTGCGACAGCTGGTTTCACTGATTGATTAGCATGCCAACCGCACACGGCATACCAGAAATTATGGCATTAGATTGGCTTCCGGCTGACGACTTGTCAATTGGTCTCCGTCTCCTGCCAACTTCAACCAGTTTCAGCCCAAGACTACTACTGCAATTAGCACTCGAGTAAATTTTCCTGTTCACAAACTGGTTTTGGCGTGGGAAAGCGTTAGTTCAGTGGCAAACTTAACTTCCTTAAAAAAAACTTTAAGCTTCCCACACAATTTTTGTGTTAAGTTAATTCGAATGTACTTCATATAAAATACTTAGAGTGCTCCCATTTTCTTGCCTATGCAGTTATGAATCGAAAGATTTATCTTTATTATTTTTGATTTGTATTTATTGATTTGTTTTACGCTTTCCAGGGTGTTGCTTATAAGAACCGCCGCTGTGCTATGTGCCGCCGCGAGATTCCCGCCGAGTTCCTGGATCATCCGCAGCTGGTGAATGGCATTGAGGACATCTGCACCACTCGCGCGACTGAGGATGGCTTCCAGTGGTACTACGAGGGAAGAAATGGTAAGTAGAATTAAGCTTCTGGTGTCGGCCATCCCTCATTTCCCATAAACCCCAAAACCTCCACGCACTTAACACATCTAGGGGGCTGGTGGGCATACGATTCTCGGACCAACGGAGACATCGAGATCGCCTATGCAAGCTATCAGATATACAAGGCACAAAACCCTACTATTGCGGCCTTATTCGATCGGGACCATCTAACCCCGGTCAATTACTTTTATCTGAGCGAAGAAAATTTAGTTTTCTTCGATACCGATGCAGAGGTTATTATATATCCTTCCAATAATCGTCCATTCGATCAGGGCGCTCCAATCTCACCCAATAACGAGGATCGGGACTCTCCAAGTCCATCACGGGAGGATTCTCTGAGCTCAGACTCCGAGGATCTGAACGTCATTAGGCCTCATCCAGGCAGGTTGCACATCCAGATCTGCGGACGTATGTACGTCATCGATTTTTTGCAGAAAATACAGTATCTCCGCTCGAATCCAGAAAAGCGTCGCAATATCATGCGCTGCAAGTGCACGGATGACGTTCCTGGCGGAAAGAGAGGAGTTGCTGGACTGAGCAATAACTAAAAATACAACAACACTTTAATAATGCAACACAACACCTATCTCCTTTCTCATTCCGCATATCCATTTCCATTAAACCAAACTGTGATAAATGGCCAAATCATCGAAAAGAATTGGACCAATTCCATTCCGAATTTTTCTTTCCTGTCAAAATGTGTAACTTTAGGCTGGTGGCAGTATGATGACCGCACTAGTCAGGACATCGAAGATGCCTTTAAGAAGGGCGACAAATCCTGTACCATTTTGGTGGCCGGCTACGTCTACATTGTGGACTTGGAGCAACTCGTCCAGCAGCGCCAGAATGAACCCACTCGCTGCCGGAGGGTTAAGCGAGACCTAGCCACTATACCCAAAAAAGGGGTGGCCGGTCTGCGGATCGAGGGCAACCAAGTGACCAGCGACACCATCTTCAGCAGACCAACCAACACAGCCAATCCAACCACTGTGGCAGCAGCTGCCTCCAGTTTCATATCCACCATAGCAGCCACAGATGCGGCCATCAGGATTGCAAGCGACATAATTGGCTCCACGCTGGCTCATGCGGATGAACTAACTCGGGGGCTGACAGCTAGCAATCTCAACGACGATCTCAGCAGCAGCGGTGAGCAATCCAACTCCACAAATTCAAACGATGCAGAGCGCTCGCCTGCCTCCTCTCCTGCCTCGAGTTCCATGCAGGATCTGATTACGCGTGACCTGAGGAACACCCAACAGGTGATTGCCCACAACCAGCACACCATCGATCTCTTCGAGCAGGCCTTGAACGACTTCCAGGCGCTGGCCATGCGCAACTATGTTGACTCCAGCGATGAGGAGGACAACGACCAGGATCAGGAGCAAGAGCTGCGTGAACGGGAGCAGTTGGAGGCGGGCGAGCAGCCACAATCCAGCGATAATCCGCAGAGGTTTTAGGAATTAACTACTTAGCAGAAAGCTTATTTTGTTGCTCGCCTAACCGATACATTTAAAGAAAAGATCAATGTTCCTTTAAGCAGATTTCAATATACGGAAGGGGGAATGTTAACTAGAAAAATGCAGCGCGTACCTGAGAATTTATCAACTAACATATATAATCATAGGCTCAGAGCGTTGGGCGTTGAACAGAAAAAGAAATAGAAAAGAATGTCTACAGGGTAAAGAAACATATTCCTTAAAACATAAAATCAAATATTGAAGCATAGACGTTACAGCGGAAATATAAATAATCTATTTAATATGATACTCAACTTTCCTCAAAAAACTTAACCCAATTAAAGCAAAAGAATGTTATTCCTATTATGAAATGGACAGGACAGTAGTAGCATTGTTTAAATCCATTTGTGTGGCCTGTAATGCTCTAAAAAAAATCTCTTCAACACCCCCGAATAGAAGTTTGCTGAATTCCCCTGTACATAGTGATTACTTAATCAAGAGTTTTACAAGAATCCAGACAAATTATCCTCCCTAAGGTCTAATTTGCAAGCTGGCAAAAGTAAATGCAACCTCCACCAAGAAAGAGTAGTGTGAAAAGACAATATTTGTGAATTGGGATAACCTTGACATGGGTGGGATTTCTGGGAGGTCAATTAGGAGAAGATTCCCACTCACATAATTGATATTCAGTGCGTTTCTCAAATTGAAATCGTTTAAAGCATTTAAACTTACTTTACACAGTATCTATGTTTTAACACACAAAAGTTTTCAGATTTAAATTAATTCAAAGTGTTTTATTGAAGCGCACTGTGGTTAGGGGAATCAGAACCAGTATTAAATATTAAGTCGCCCTAAGTGCGTTAAACAAAAACAGTTCTGTGACAGTTGAATATATTGATATTTTGTATACTCTAAGTTGCTTTAAATAAAGTATTTAAAGGACAATTGTTAGTCAGATTAGGACCTAATGTATACTATGTGCTACGATGGATATACAACCGATTTAATAATCTCAATTTTGTGACTACTATTTATAGATTCGTTTTCGATATGTACTCCGCCATTACTTCTAACAGCGAAATGCGTATTCGTTGCTTCCCTAATATCTACGATATACCTAAAGCTCTACTGAACCCGACTCCCGACTTCGAAACCCCTCCTGGTAATATCAACAGCAGTTTTAAAATTATACCTCATAATGATCCCACTTGGAGATTTCTCCATCCGCTCACCGCAACTCATTGTGAACCTCATTCTTTCTGGCATTACGCATTTCGCATTTCCTTGATCTTTGACAACATTCGCTATCGCATAACTGACAATGAATGAAATGGTCTTAATTATAATCATTTGCATTGCATATCTGGAATACAGAGTCTTTTCGATATAGTTTTCTTATCCTATGGTGGCAGTTTCTAAACAACCGATTCGTACTTAATAATCATTTAGCTTTTCAACAATTAAATCAAAACCAAATGTGCCAAGAAACATTTTTTGAACAGCACTCGCTCCGGTATTTTTGAAAGCACTGATAAGGCAACTCTAATTAACAGCACGTAGCATTTTTTGTCGTCTAATATAATTACATTTAATTAATGAATTAAGCATTTAAAACTTAGTTTATACAAGATGTTAAGAAATGGATTTTGCTGAATCCGATATATGCAGATTAGAGATCTGGCTTCTGTGCACGATCACATTTGTAAGAATAGTCCTAAGACATGTATTTAAGTTTGGCAATAAACAAACCACATAACCTGTGTGAAATATTATTTATATGCTCGCCTTCGAATGGAAGTAATAAAAGTTTACATTTTTAATTTCAAGAAACTCGACGTTATCATTTCTTTATTAAATTTCTAGATCAAACCGACGTATATTACCCGATTTGTGATGACAATAATAAAAAATACATTAATATAAATATGGTATTTCATAATGGAAGTAGCTTCGTGGCTTTGAAAAAATGCACCGTGTTGCAAAGGAATCATAGCATTTCAGGCTTTCTTGAAAACTGAAAAACAAACTTCCCTGACAAAAAAATAAAAAGCAAAACGATCCATAATTTTGGAGCACAAAGGGAAGACATATCATCCTATCTTCCATAGATACACTATTAAGGTGAGAGGAACAATACCGACAAGATCCTAATCTCTAAGATCTTTAACCACCCTTAACTGGGACTTGTTAAAGGCAGTTATTGTGTTGGGATCATATACCCCTTCCCCCTCTCAAGTGGCACTGATTGACGGCAAGGGAACCTGCACCCTGGACATGGAAATGGACCACGGACACTGTCCCTCTGTGTCCCGCAAATACCTGAAACCCTATGACTCATGCGCAATGGACCAAAGGAGCCTGCAGCACGCAGGCAGCATAACAATTTATTGGTCAGAACAAACAAGAGAAGGTGCTGGAGTGAGTGGTGAGAGGGGGGGAGAGGGGTTTCTCTTAGAAGGGAAAAGCAGATTGTGTGATTGGGAAGATACACCGCGACAAAAAATACCTACTAATGTTATCAGGGGAAACTATTAATAGTAATATAAACCAATACGTCATGCCAGCAAACTTTATATGTATGTAATATGAATTCCCATTATTGTTAGTTTATAGTTTTACATTTTTAAATATTATTCGTGTTTAGAAACAGGGTTTCCCATTTGGGAATATTGAATGCTATGATAATTATTGTTAGACCATTTTATAGGTAAACATAAATGATCAATGAATATCAAATTTGTTCACTATGTAGGGAAGCCCCCACCCACTAAGATGGTCTCCAAAGAGATCCGTCCTCCTCTTTTCCTCTGTGGGTATGACTCATCTTTGTTTACGTAGAAATTATGCTACCTGCTGCACTATGTTATTTTCATTTTCTGACTCTACCTGTTGTGCAAACGCGGAGGAACCAGGGGAATGGGATTCGACCCCAATCTGGGAGTCGACGTTTTCACAGCTCTGCTCTTGTATAACAATTCTTTGATGACGTACCGAGTTCTACTGCATACCCGTCTTATGACGTACCGACTCTTATCCGCTTCAGTTAGGATGTTTACGCGTACAAATTACATTTAAGAACAATTTAAAGTTTAATCTTCATATTTATGTATGTTCATATGTATGTACATACATATGTGTGTAAGGCGTAGTAAATATCATGCTCTTATCTCATTTTTCCATTAACTAGGCAACCAAAATTCATGTTTACAGTACATATTTGAAATCTTGTATAAGATCAAAATATTATTTAATTTATGAAGAAGCTGACTTTGATTATTGTAAAGGTCAGTTAACACCAATGACTTATGCAAACTATTAATAAACAAAAGTATCTAAAATTGTTGGGAACAGTTGTGTATCTAGTTATGAAAATTAACAAGAGAGAACGCTATAGTCGACTATTCCCCGACTATCTGATACCCGTTACTCAGATGGTGAAAGTGCGCAGGAGAGTCTTCAACACTGACAGTTTTTGCGGTTTGTGGGCGTTAAAGTGGGCGTGGCAAAAAGTTTTTTGGTAAATCGATAGAATTTTACAAGACTAATGCAAAAATGAAAAAATATCGTAACATTTTTCAAAAGTGTGGGCTGGGCAGCTTTGGGCGGTTTGTGGGCGTTAGAGTGGGCGGGGCAACATGAATCGACAAACTTGCGCTGCTTCTATGTCTCTGGAGTCTGCATGCTGAATCTCAACTTTCTAGCTTTTATAGTTCCTGAGATCTCGACGTTCATACGGACAGACGGACATGCCAGATCGACTCGCTATTGTCTGATCAAGAATATATATACTTTATATGGTCGGAAACGCTTCCTTCTGCCTGTTACATACTTTTCAACAAATCTAGTATACCCTTTTACTCTACGAGTAACGGTTATAAAAATAAATAAAAAATGGAAAAGTGTGGGGTAAAAGCATCTTCCGGGAAATGAAAATTATAAGTTGAGTATTTCGAAAATTAACGACACACAAGTGTATGTAGGTATGAATGTACATATCTTGATTCTATAGAATTTGATGACTTATTTTATTTCATTATTAATTTTTCGATTTTATTATCATTTCCAGCATTTTTTGTCAAAAGGTGAGAGGCTGCTGCCATGAGCGCTTTTAGCCACTGAACACGATCGTGCACGTCGCGGACAAGAGCTTTACTAAGCTTTTAAGCCAGATCCAGTTTCATTGGCAACAACAAGTAGAGTGGGGAGAGCAGAAGAAAAGAGGAGAGCATCGGAGTGGCAGCAACAACAACGGCCCAGTGCCTTGCCAGTGGATGTCATTTTGTGGTTGGCCCTCCCGCGCAATCGCTCTCTCGCACACTTGCGCAGTGCAACGCAACCTGCGCTCCAAACTGGTTTTGGGGGAGGAAATCCGCAGGAGAGAGCGCGAGAGAGTGGATTGGAACTCGGTTTCGGCCAAAGCCAAAGCAGAGCCAGTTTTTGCTTTTTAGTCGATTTGTATCTACCTTTGGTGCGGACGGTTGGTCGGAATAAACGCGTTTCGCAGCGGAACTCCAAGAAGAGCAGAAAACCAGTCTTTAATTGTTCCATTTCAAGCTGAAATCAAATAAAAGTTCTTCGCGAATGGCCGAATAAAGTACGCAAGCACTGCGATTTGCCGTGGAAAATTGGTGGAAAAGTGTGCGAAGTGTGTGAAAAATGTGCAAATACGAGAATTTTTATATTGATTTTCTTGGCCAAAAGAGCGAAAGAGCGAGCAAAAGGCAGCAGCGGAGAAAGAAGAAGAAGCAGCAACAGCACAAAGCTGCGCTGTAAGGCTTCCGCCGTTGGTGCGAGAGAGAGGGGAGGGTCCTACTGGGTTGGTGTGAGCGCGACAGCAATAGCGAGATATGTACACTAGTGTGTGTGTGGGAACATTTCTGTTGTTGTTTTTGTTATGTTCTAGCTTTGGCCAAGTTAAATACAAAAAAAAGAACAACGAAGAAGTGGAGCTGTACACAGGAAAAAAAATAATATCAAGTGTCTATATTTCTTCATATACTCTTACAATAAATACTCTATTAGATCTTAAACATAATTAGAAATCTATTTAAACTATAAAAATTGGATGCCGTATGTAAATACATATTTTTTTCTGTGTACAAATAAGAAAGAATACCTGAACGTGAGCTTGTGTGTGCGCCTATTCTTTTGTGCAATTCGCCTTTTAAAGGCATCATAAAAATATCTCGGCCTGCAGTTTGAAAGTGAAAGAAAAAAACATTTAGGCGGAATGCAAAGTGAAATATTGGCAAGTGCAATTATCGACCCTACTTCGCCACTCGTTTGTGTGTGTAGGTGTGCTTCCTTTGCGTGGGTGCTATTGCTGTCTCGCTCCTCCTCCTGCGCGAATATCCTTTTGCCCTTTGCCTTTTGACGTCGTTTGCTTCTTATTGATTTTCGTCATTCATTGATAAGAGATTGCGAGTGAATGTGCGCGTGTGTATATGTGCGTGTGTGTGAAAAGGGATTCCCCAGCCAAAAATGTATTAATGTTCGTGGTATCTCCATATAGCAACCCCCTCTTTGACCAGAATGTCGTAAGGATCGAACATAGAGCCACCAATACACATACCCATACCATACCAATCCTGGACAATGCAACCGTTCAGTGACAGTCTGAGCAAAAGTCGCGATGATCTGGTCAATGTCACCACCGTCGCCTCCCGGCAGCAGCAACAACTCCACGGACGAAGGCGACACCACGGCAGCAGCCCCAATCTGTCGCTCGATCAGACCGACAATTTGCGAAGGAGGTGAGCATTATTATTATAAGGCATTATGTTGTTGCCAAAGCCTCCGAAGTTACTGTACGGGATGGGAAATACAGCAACGGTGTTTTCCTTAAAGACCATAGCCGACATTACAATCACCTTTTTATATTCATCATAACATTTAAGAAAGTTTTAAAAAGTTTATTCTCTGATTTGCTTTATGTGAAGATGTAGGATCCTAGGAAAGTGTATTTTTAAGAGCCAAGGTCTTTTACATAATTGTCCAAGCAAAAACAAGTTCCCACATAAAAACACCAAAGTAAATATATTCGGTCCTTAAAAGCTTGTCGTGGCAAAGTAAAAGAAACATTATCGACTTGAATTTTGCATTCATATTTTAAGAATATGCCGCAAAATCGTGCTTAATTAAGCGGGGTAATCGACCTTCACGGCACGCTGTATACAAGTTTTTATGTAATTCTCAAGCAACTGAAATGCTTGAAAGTATGATCAGCATTCATAAAAATCTTGAGCTAAGTAACATAAAAAACAAACAATCCGATAGATACAGGATTATATTTCCCAATTAGGAGGCGTCAGTTTCTAGTTGGAATTGTTGGGTTCAATAGGTAAATATAAATAAGTGCAAAAAACCCCCAAAGCGCCATGAAAACATTAACAAACACGTGCAAAGCAAATATGCTTGTGGTGAAATATAAAAAGGTAGCACAGTAGCAATAAAAACCAGCAAAACCATTGCAAAAATGGGTTCTTACGCCTAATAGAACACTTATAAAGCTGCATTTAACAGATGCTTTTTACATTCAGTCACTTTAATGGCAAAATACATACTTTAAGATTAATATTCAATAGAACTTATTAAATGAATTTATAATTTTGATTTATAATAATATTACTAAGGAACGAACCTTTAAAACGAGTAGAGATTACATGCACACGGAAATGTTTCCTTAGAGAGTACCCACTGTAAAAGAAGTTGGTAGATAACATTTGCGGGGGGTGTAGACAAAAAACTTCCGATTCGCGCACTCACACCCACAGCACGACCACCTGTATATGCATCTGTGTGGATGTGTGTGATTGTTGATCATGTGGTCCCTTCCATTGAAACTGGTTTTGAGTGTGACCAGATGGCAACCTGGCCTGGTGAGACCTCGAGATGGCTGGCCAGTCGATACAGGCGCTGGGGAATTCGGTCAGTCTGACAACAACAACGCCGAGTGATAACAGCAGATGAGAGCGGAGTGGGAGAGAGAGAGCCCATCCGAACTGATAACCGTTTTGCTCCCGCATGCGAGTCGCGATTTAGTTGGCGAAAATCAATCGCATCTGACGGTCGCTGTTTGCGCGTGAAATTCGCAAGCCTGCCTTAAATTGCGTCCGTGTATTTGTGCGACGAAAAAAAAAAACAAAAACAAGAGCGGGCTTATCGCCAAATCAGTTGGCTGCCGTTGTCTGTGTGTTGGTGTGACGCAGTTGTGCGAAATACGTGAAATTATTACATTTTTTCCCCCCAAACCCAACCAATAAGCAACAGTCTTGAAAAACCGCCAACGAAAGTGTTACGCGCCGCGTTCGTCTCTTTTTTCTTGTAATTAATAGCAACAAAAAGTGATACCAACTTACCTTGACGTCACTTTTTTTATTATTATACATCGGACGACAGAACGCGATTGTTGTTGTTTTTTCGGTGGTTGCTGGTGCTTGGCACGAACTCACAATTAAAAGTTAGCCAACTTTTGTTGTTGGCTGAGTGCGTAAAAACAAAAAAAGGGGAACAGCTGGCGAAAAGCGAGCGTAAAATTTTGCATTAATGCAGTCTCGTCGCATGAATGAATGAAATTCTTAGTTCGCGATAACTAATTACGAAAGCCAACCAAAAAAGTGACGAAAACAAATAAACCATGGTCTACACCATACCGTTCTTTAGCCACAATGACCCGCCCGACATGATCATCACCAAAGAAAAAAGGTAAAATACACGCACCCAAATGTATCTCAAGATGCACTGAGTCACAGAATCTCACAGATTCACCGCTGACCCATGCAAAAAAGAAAGAAAAGAAATGGGGAGCCGCCGCCAAATATCCGCGTTCTATGAACCACACGCCAAAGGTCAAAACGTGCTTGGCCGCCAGCTCGCAGCGAATATTTTGGGACGGAAATTAATGCTTTTTCACAAATTCATAAATAAACGAAAGGTTTTTGACATTTGCACGGCGGGTGCCGCTAACCGCAAACCGCGTGCGAGCAAGACGGCTATATTGTTGAAAAGACAGACAACGGTACTCTAATGCGTGTGTGATTTTTCTTACCAATGGTCAACAGGTAGGGCATGTGTGCATTTATGGAGTAAATCATTGTTCCCGAAAAGAGAAGATCAAAGCTAAGCGGATAAAACCCTGTTTTATAGAAGCTTGTAAGAAGCAGCGATAAGACCTTAATTTACATCCAAATTTCATCTAAGCTACAAAGATGTAACCAAAATTATATGTCTAAGCGCATATTCTACATCAAATTCACAGCTTTAATAGAGGGATATATGTATGTATATATATTTATACCCGTTACTCGTAGAGTAAAAGGGTATACTAGATTCGTTGAAAAGTAGTAACAGCAAAGAAGCGTTTCGACCATATAAATATATATTCTTGATCAGATCAATAGCCGAGTCGATCTGGCATGTCGTCTGTCCGTCTCTGTCGTCCGTATGAACGTCGAGATCTCAGAACTAAAAAGAAAGTTCAGATTAAGCATACAGACTCAGAGACATAGAACACGCAAGTTTGTCGATTCATGTTGCACGCCCATCTAACGCCACAAACGCCAAACTGTCACGCCACATTTTTTAAATTTTGATATTTTTTCATTTTTGTATTAGTCTTGTAAATTTCTATCGATTTGCCAAAAACTTTTGCCACGCCACTCTAACGCCACAACCGCCACAACTGTCAGTGCTGAATTTTCTTCGCACTTCACTAGCTGAGTAACGGTATCAGATATATTAGTTCGATTCGACTTAAGAATAGTATAACTTTTTGCCATTTGAGTACGCTTTTAATTTCGTATGTGTGGATAATTGGACCGCATTATGATTTACAAGTAAATTTTAAAATATAAAACACAAGTTTAGTCACTATAAGAACAAGAAAAAGACCTCATGGCTATATTTAATGTACTTTAAAATATACAAAAAGAATATTTAGCTCTTTTGATTTCAATGTCGAAAATGTATAGGATTTGGTACATTGTTTAGTCACATATTCAGCAATTCACAATCAACATAAATATGAATACATGTATTTGCATAATCATTTCAACTAAATCCAGACTAGTTAATATGAATACCGAATGCGATGCCAGAAGAACAGTAGATGGCCGCAAATGCATACACATGTACATATAAGTGTGGGTGGGTGCATGAGTGTTGGTGTGTAGCAGCTGCTACACCCACATACACAGGTGATTTCGCCTATCACACTTTCTACTCAGAGTTGTTGAGCTCTTTATTGCCATTCTGGCAGTGATAAATGATAAATGTTTTTTCACCTGCTGCCGCACTTGTACTTCACTGTACTCCACCCCTTCCCTCCCCCATCGTCCTGTGTTCGTTTATCTTATCAGACAGAAAAGAAAACACGAATTCCAACAGGAAGGCTTTTTACATATGTATGGGTGCGCGAAGAACTGAAATTCGAGCGATCACTTTCCTAATATTTATTTGCTCGGGCTTGTTT
Organism: Drosophila teissieri; assembly: GCF_016746235.2. NCBI lineage: Eukaryota > Metazoa > Arthropoda > Insecta > Diptera > Drosophilidae > Drosophila > Drosophila teissieri. The sequence goes on along the minus strand of NC_053031.1, from coordinate 19,847,943 downwards.
TTATCAAAGTTCGTTTTTTGCCCGTCCACTGTGTCAGCACGAAAAGTGATTATTATGGCGTGTGTAAACATAGAAATCGCGAAAAGCACTTTGATTATCATACGAACGATTTACTAGCAATAAACTATGGCTTTTGCGACGTTCTCTTCAGGTCGAGTGATGCTGGGCGACTTTTATATCACCAATGTTACGATAAGAAAATACTATTTAAAGGCTATGCGTAATCGCCACATTTTTAGCAAACTTTTGATTGATAGATAACCTGAGGAAAATATCTCTCTCTAATGGCGCCAATATGTACACTTCGTTAATAAATATTAAAAACTAAAGGCCCAATCACTTTTACCGAAATCACTCTTTATTTTTTACTGAAAACAAAACTCTCCCAAATATATTGTGGGCTATCCTTAATTTGTTAATGGAATGCGTAATTTTCATGGGTACACATGATGTTCGCTTGTGTCGAATACCAATAAAAAAATGTGTTTTATTTAAAAAATTTCCTATCGCATAGGTTGCGTAAAGTGCCAACTATCAACATACATATGTATGCACCAACATACCACAGATTCGGAAGCTTTTGAATTTGTATTACTTATGTAGTAACTGGAGTTAGATGTGCGCAAGTGATTTCGGAATTTAATTTGTAATTTCAATGTAATTTGACAATATTTAATTATTGGACATTACTTCTTTAGAATGATTAACTCGTTTTTGAAACCCCTTTTATTGAGTAAGAAAATATTTCAAATGTTATGAAATACAGAACAATCTTAGATAACCAAAGCCTATAATACTTACCTAGCTTAATCCTAGTGTTTACTAAACATAAATAAATCAATTTGACATGGAAATGTCTTGTTTGAACTGTGATCACTATCTAGATCAGTGGTTATATGTATGTATTTCAAATTTAGGACACATAATGTTTCTTTCACCTTGTATGTTCAGAATCCATACCTTCTGTATATTAATCTATGTATGTACATATTTTAATTTCTCCACAGCATGGCTTGCCTGCAAGATGAGTTCGGTCACCTAGGCATCGCCGCCACAGACCTGCCCTTCAAGTCCTCCGACCTGGACTCTCCGCCCCGCCTGCAGCATCACACCAACTATGCGGAGATCACGGACAGCAGTGCGGAAAACACGTGCCAACAGCGCTGGCCACCTCACGTGGGAGGAGCAGCGGCGACCTTTGGACATCCGGACAAGCCTATTGGCTGGATGTACGGACTGCTGGGGTGCATGAAGCCCGTGCTCTCGTTCATCGGGAAGACGGGGGTGATCGAGGTGAAGAATCAGCGGAGCGAGGACTGGCAGATTCCATTCGAGTCCATCACCGAGTTGGAATGGCTGGGCAGCGGAGCACAGGGAGCCGTCTTCAGTGGCAGACTAAAGAACGAGACTGTGGCTGTCAAGAAGGTGAAGGAACTGAAGGAAACGGACATAAAGCATCTCAGGAAGCTCGATCATGAGAACATTATTAAGTTCAAGTGAGTACGGTAGTCGAATATATTCATTGACCAATATAAAAAACTATTTAGAATTAACCTCACCCTTTACTACGATAAATAAAAAATGTATTATCGCATTTTTGTTTGCAAATGAATAACAGTAATTTTACAATTAATTTGGTATGTTTTTGTGATAAATCAAAAAGGAAATAACACAATTTAGTAGCTATGTAAGAACAATCATTTTGAACAAAATAATTCTGAGAATCATTTTATCAAATATAAATTATTTTAGATACGAAGTAGATGTATTTATTTTTAAATAATATATGATTAATATTTGTACTCTTTGCAGAGGAGTTTGCACGCAGTCACCGGTATTCTGCATCATCATGGAGTTTTGCCCGTATGGGCCACTGCAGAATATACTGAAGGAGGAGCAAGTCATGTTACCGTCCCGCTTGGTCTCTTGGTCCAAGCAAATTGCCCTGGGCATGCAGTATCTGCATTCCCACAAGATTATACACAGAGATCTAAAGAGTCCAAAGTAAGTTAAAGGAACATAATCAAAAAGCATATTTTTAACTCCGTTTATTTTCAGCATACTGATTAGTACAAATGAAGTGGTGAAGATCAGCGACTTTGGCACCAGTCGCGAGTGGAACGAGATCAGCACCAAGATGAGCTTTGCTGGTACAGTGGCCTGGATGGCTCCGGAAGTGATCAGGAATGAGCCGTGCTCCGAAAAGGTTGACATCTGGTCGTATGGTGTGGTGCTCTGGGAAATGCTCACCTGCGAGATACCCTACAAGGATGTGGACTCATCAGCCATAATCTGGGGTGTGGGCAACAACTCGCTCAAGCTACTGGTCCCGAGCACCTGTCCGGAGGGATTTAAGTTACTGGTCAAACTCTGCTGGAAAAGTAAACCCCGCAATCGGCCATCGTTCCGGCAGATACTCTCGCACTTGGATATCGCCGGACCGGAACTTCTAAGAAAAACCGAGAAGCAATATTTTGAGACGCAAAAGTCATGGAAGGAGGAGGTGCGATCTCACCTGAAGGAAATTACCCAAAATGGCACTAACATACACAAGTATGAGCAAGATCTGATTAAGCGGCGCACGGCAGAGTGGCGACATGCCCAGGATATCAGAATGGTGTACGAGGATAAGCTGCAGAAGACCAACCAACTTTTTTTCGAACTCAGCGAATGCATGTCCCAGTTGCAGGAAAAGGAGAAGGAAATCGCAGAGTAAGTACAGCAGTTCTTTATGAGAGTATCATTTATTTAAACCCTTGCGTTTTGATCAGACGAGAACGGAAACTGCCAGGTAGTGGCTATAAACCCACTCGACGTTTGGGCAACACACTCCGAAAAATGCAGCACTATCGCCGCCGCCTGAACGCTGCACCTGCGGCCATTCAGCAACAATCAACCACGCCAGATCCAGAGACTACGCCGGAGGTATACACCTTTGTGTATTTATCTTTATCTTTACCGATATTTATATATTCCTTATTAGACTTGTTTTCCTTATTACCATTAAACCACCAAGGGAATAAGAGCGGACAAAATTTGAATTGTATATGGACAACAGAGAGGTTTAGGCTTATTTAATAAAGGGACTATAATCTTTAGCATATGTAATATGTAAACTAGCTTATATTTAGCACTCGTATTTTTGAAAGAAGGCGATAAAACATTCTGTTTTCAAAGTCTGGTATTTGAATGTATCGCTTATCGTTGTTTTTTCCTTTCGCTTAAAATTAGATTAAATGATTAATCATGGCCGATGGTTTTTAATTTTGAAATGTATTCGGAATATCAACTAGTGAACGAATTATTTATAAAAAATCTTTCTATTTTGCAGTCTCCTGTTAAGTGTATGTTATATGCCCAGCTGGATAGCAATTGCCAACCCAAATCGTATTTGGCCAACATCATCCCGGGTAGCGGCATTGGCACCACAATGCCCAATAAAAACAAGAAGAACTTCCGGCATCGACGCAACGGCTCTGGATCCTTTGGTGCACCACCGAAGTATAGTCCGACGCGGGATCGTCGCTACCAAAGCGAACCGGAGAACCGAAAAGTGCAGCTGGTGGAGAGGCAAACCCAAACTGATGCCATGGACGTGAGTGAAACGGATATTAGTCCGAGCGCAGAGGCTCCTCGATCTCAGCCCATCGATGTGCCAGTTCCGAATCATCGCCAACTTCCGCTGCAACTGCAAAAAATACAGAAAATTGCGCAAGCTCAGGCGAGGGCCCGAAGTGGAAGCACATCATCCGCGGCTGGTGCCGTGAACCCCGCTTGTCCGTCGAATGGCAACTCGCTAAGCAACAGCGAGCTGACCTACCAAGATGCCTGCTCTAGTCCCGATCAGCTCATCGACGATGTAATGAACAGCAACGAACGATTGGACATGACTGAATGCTGCAGTGACAACGAAAACCTGGAACGTCTAGGCCGTAAAGTCATCGAATTCATCAACGAAAATCGCCTCTCCATTCAGTCAAACACAAACTCCATCAGCAATACCGATAATGGAAACGGAGGAGCCTCACCTTTGGAATTGCGGGAGAGCAGTAACAGCCCGTGTTTAAGTCGGTGCAGCAGCACACATAGCAAACGGCGGAAGCAACTTCAGGGGGACAATCCAATCGGCAGTTCGATTGGCAATGCCAACGGGGAGTCCCATGAGCAAGACAGCTGGTCGGATGAAGAGGGCGAAACCACGGATTACAAGTATGCTCTGCGGCGAAGAAGGTGAGTCTGAGAGATTTGTGCCTCGAATTTGAGCTGTAAGGTTAATGTGACATGTCTCCCATTTCAGCATTGGCCGCCAGCCCATAGCTCGTGGCATGCGACCCCGCCGCAGCTACAAGGCCCCACTCTCCCAGAAGATTGCCATCCATAAGCGAAACGTGGTCATCGTCTCAGACGAGGAGGAAAACACCTCCGAGTACAGCCACTCACCCTCCAGTCAGCACTCGACACTAGAGAGCAATACCGACATTGCGGACATGAAAAAAACTCAGGCCACATCCATCTCAACCAACAGTTACAGTGAGCCCGAAGACGATTCGAGTGATTCCAGCGATGAGGAGCAGGGAAATCGGCCGAAGGAAGCCAACGTTGGGGGCCCAGCTTTGCCTATGGGCGCCGTGCGCAGCAGCGATATTATATCCATACCTACTTTTGAGGCTGATGGCGCTGTTAATATGGTCTAACCTGGTACGATATCTAGTCTAGGTGAGGGCCCCTAAATTAAGTCCAAATTATGCAGCAAAAAATCTCCTATATACTCAACGAGAAATCGACCTAAACTGTATGGTATTATCTATGTTCATGTCCAGATTTCTAGCACCACAGATTTATATGAACCAGAGTAAGCGGAAGATTCTCTCCAAGCGTTGATCGCCTCGGAGCAGTATTATTCAGCACACAAAGACCTTTTGGGTAGGGCGATCTTTGTTCGTGTCGTACTCGTATCACATGCATTTCCTATTTTGCTAAATATAATTTCGCATTAGCTTTAGTTAAAATTACCCTTATTCTTGTCCTTAGAGAGCTGCCTTTGTAATATATTTAAAAAATGTCATAATTGTACATTTAATTTAAGCCACTAGGTAGTTTCCGTTTTGATAAGAGCTTGAACCACAACTCAAAGAAACCCCAACAAACGCTCCCACAAAAGCCCAACTACAAAGCAACAAAAAATAGAATTGGCCTCAGGCATTAATCAGTAATGGAATAGTAAGGGAATAGGACTAAATAGTCAGGGATATTTTTTATAAAACAAAATTTGCTAAGAACTAAGAAAAGTGTTTTTAAGAAGCGCATTGTACGTATAATTTTGACGCTTTCGAGTACAAGTTTTCTACTTATGTGGGTAACTTGCCATTCGATCAACCGAGAAGTGTTACTTTCTATATGCACAAAATTCCAAGCTTCAGTGCCTTAATGCAAACACAAACAGAGAATATGTTTTGGATAAATTCAATAATAAACTGGTAGATCTAACCTCGGCTATGATGTGGCCATGAGCGCTTTCTAGAACTAATAGACAACTTACGGAGCAGATAAGTATATATTTGGTCAAATACGTTTCGCCCCTCTGGAAATCGTTCATCTGCTGCAAACAAATTAAAAATTTAATATTATTCTATATACACTCAATATATATATATATCCTATATATTTACACACTAGTTGGATGTTTAGCTTCGTAAGATATGTCGTTTCTTCGTGGGCGACGTTTCTCTACATTATGTAAATGTACTTCATATTAAGTTTAATTTTAACGACTCATACGAATTAGCAATAATAAAATGAAAACTTGTAAGAACGCTTATGCCCTTGGTCTTTTATTGAAGCTAAAATGCTTGTGAAATATAAACGTTCAAATATGGTCTCATTGATAAGGCATATAAAATTAAGAGCTCTTTACAATCCAAATAAGATTCAAATTTATATTTGCCATTATTTCCTTCTAAATTTGTTTGATTCACTACAAATTTATTTTGTCTAAAGGCGATAGTTTCTAGTGTCAACAAGCCAACAGCCTTTGCATCCTCTTATGGGGCGGAGCGTCCTGCCCGGAGCGAAGCATCTTGAGGGCCTTCTCTTCTCGCGAATCAATAATGTGGCACACAACATCGGACTGCTTGCGAAATGCGATCAAGCCAGCAGTGCCCGTAGAGAGGTCGAGGTGGCGAAAGCGATCGATGTCGCAAGTGCAGCCATCGAAAACGTAGAACCACGTGGCCGCCGACTCCAACCTGTTGGTTGAGTGATGCCTGAAGACCACATAGTTGCCCCACGGCGTCATCGTAAGCACCCGGTTGGCCACTTTGAAGGCGGAGCACAGCACCCGGTTCAGGCTCTCCACCGTTCCACTCTCGGATCCAGCCACGGCTAGGAGCTGGGGTACTCGACTAAAGCCAGGAAATCTGACCGGGGTTCGGGACTCGCATCCCTCCATGAGATCCTCATCGGCAGCACGACAGCAACAGTTTTTGGGGTGTTCGTTAGATTGCCTCGAATTCTGAACATTTATCTTTGGGAAAGGCGGTTTTTCTTTTTCGTCTAGTTCGTGGACAAAGTTGGAAACAGCCGGTGTATTAAAGTGGGCTGTGACCAAAGGAGCCACTCCCAGACTATTACACTTATCCACGGATTGCTGGAGTATGTGAGTTTCTTTTTTTGTCTCAATGTTGGTGGTCTTATTCATGTGTGCTTTTCGTAGGAGCATTACTCCCCTGCTGGTAGTTACTCCTTTTCTGTTGCTTGATTCCTTATTGACCACCTCTGTTCGTTTGCCAATGGCTTCCTTGGGGATTAATAACTCGGAGGCGGTGCCTAAAATGGTTGTTCCCGTGGAATCACCTACTCTGGGACGTATCTTCTTTGAAGGGGTTTCCCGTAGGGAACACTTGCCAGATGACCTGTTTCTTGACTTGGAACGTAAATGGGACTTTACAGGAGAAGCAGTTTCCTTAGTATTTACGGATTTTATCATAATCTTTCGAGAAGTATCCTTTTCCTTGGATTTGTGTTGTAGGGAGGACACTTCCGGAGGAGAACTGGGAGCCGTGCCCCCAGTCTGTCTGGAGGACTTTGTCATTTTTACAGTTCTACAAGGAGAATACTCTTCTCTAGATTTTGAACGTTTGGGGGACGTGGCAGGAGGATCTCTAGAAGACATGCCCCCAGCTTGCCTTTTGAATTGTCTTATGTTTTTCATAGTCCCCTCAGGAGATGCTTCTTCTTTTGATGTGGAACTTACAAGTATGTTGTTTGGAGAACGGATGGACGATCTGCCGCCAACTTCCTTAGGGTTTATAGTTTTTTTCAGAATCCTGCCAGGAGGTGGCCCTACGTAAGGTGTGGATTTCACAGGAGGCTTTGATGGAGGGGGATTGGTTCCGAGGTCAGTTTGCTTTAAGGGCTGCCCACTTCTTTTTATAATCCCATTTGATAAGTTTTCTCTAGATCTGGTACGTCCAGGTGACTTTGGGGAAGAAAATCTGCCACCCGTTTGTCTAGAAGACTTAGCAAATGCCGTGCTCTTTTTATCCAGCCTAGGAGTATCATTATTGGCCGTCCTATTGGCTGTAAGCAACATTTTCCCTGAGGTGTCTCTTATGTCTTGCTGCGTTTTGGGAAAGCCGTGTTTTCGTGTTTTCGAATAAGTATTTTTGCTGGGCGTCATGCGACGTTCACATCTCCTATTATTTGATCTCTTTAACGATTCTGTGCGCATTTCCAACTCTTCCTCGCAAAATTCGCACTCTGCCCCTGCATCCTGTTGCTCATCAAGGATTCGGAAATGATCGATGTCGAATTTATCTGCAGTGAGACTGACCACATCCTCCTCATAGTCGCTGATCTGTGCCAGGGATTTGTTACACACTCTGACGCCTTGTTGTTCATTGAACAAGATGGGTTCGTTCAGGGAATTCACCTCCCAGTCGTCCTTATCATCGGGCAAAGGAGCCAGGGCGTATCCCTCTGGACACTCGGCGAGATTACGTATACGCACGACGTGGACATAGTAGGCAGACTGCCGGTTGGACTCCTTTAGCAGTTGGTGGAACACGCTGAGCATGGTCAGCTGGTCGCGAAACATGCGCACCGTGGCCCACTTGGTGCCCTCAGCCTTGTCCTCCGCCACATGGGTGCCCACGATGGTGTGGCGATAGGGATCGACGAGGTAGTAGAACCCATCCTTAAGCCAAATGGCATACATCTGATTGTTAATCTGAAACACAACGTTGCGAAATTCCTTGAGAGCCTCCGACACGTGAGCTTCGAATTCGGTACCAATGAGACGGACGCCACACTTCCAGTGACCCGTTCTCACATTCGGAATCAGCTTGAGTTCCAACACAAACTGTCCTATTCTAAGTTGGGTGGGAAAGGTGTCCAGGTCAATGGGTCGTCGATCCCTCAAGCAATCCGACCAGCAACTTCTGCACAATTCCACCCCATAGCTGATTAAACGATCCAGCATATTAGTGTCCCAGTTGGCCGGATGATCGATTTTGCTAGCCAGAACTGAGCCCACGGCTACCATCAGGCTACAGCGATTCCTTACCGGATCGTCTCCGTTTAAAGATAGGTGCAAAGTGCCTTTCAGATAGGCATAACTCTTGTTTACAACCTTGAATTCGATGGATCGGTGGCTGGTGTCGCGCATGTAGATGCGTCCATCGGGGGTCTCTAGGCGCACAACCACCAGTTCCCGGATACTGAACTCATCTTGCGGAGAGATTCCGCTCAAGTTGCTGGCCAGATGGACAACATTATCAATGGACTTCAGGCACACTAGCATTGCCACTCCGTTGTCCTTCACGGTTGCCAGGTCGTCCTTGCCTCTGCCCTTCACGTCCAGTACGAAAAAAACCTTCTTACGCCGCCAGATTAGCAAGTGACCCACACGGGTAAGAAGAAGACAATAGCGGCTGGACTTAAAGAAATTCTGTAAAATGATCCTTAGATTGTTAATGGTTTGCTCGGGCTGCTGCCCAAGGGACTTTGATCCTACCCCCAAATAGCGGGGTTCCAATGCCAAAGTAAAGGTGTGGCCTTCCAGGTTGAAATTTCTCTTGATCCGCTTTTCTTCGTTGGTATAGATCTCTGGCTCTAGCAGTTTGTTTTCGTCTGGGTCGTCGTGTCCTTGATTCACATCCGAGCTGGCTCGATATAAATCCGTGCCCTCCTCCAGCAGCATGTCGATCTTCTCTGCCGTCCAGTCCACTTCTGGCAGGACATAAATCAAGGCGAATGCCTTTAGATAGGTTGCAAAGTTAAGAACATTCGCCTCCTCCTGCTTGGGAGAACTTCCGCAGGGATTGTTTACGGTGGCATTTGAGCAGACGAGTCCCACAGGACTGCCCAAGGAGTCGGCTTCCACGTCTGTGCGATTGGGCACCTTCTCGCAGAACTTCCAGTGATCGCAGCTAGGTTCGGCCTTCAGAGATCCTCCACCGCAATACTTGCCACCCAGATCTAGATCAGAATAGCTGAGATACCTAAGGACGATCAGAAGAACGGATCAGTTAAAACATTAGCCAAATTCTGGAGTACTCTCCACGTATTGCTCGAATTGCTCTTGGTAATGCGACAGCTCGGGGCGCTGACCAAACGGCCTAGATCCTGTTGGCTGATCGGCATCCTCAGATGTCTGTTACTTAAATTTTGTACAGCAAAAATTGTCCGAGTTTTTTTCAGTTTTTGTTCTACTGGAATTTTTGCTGAAAATTGCAGAAAGGAAGTATTGATCCAACATTATTTGTTTTAACCAAATTTCGAGCTAATGTGGAGTCCAAATTTAAAAAAAGTACAATTTAACAAAAATGGAAATTTTCAACATTTTTTAGAAATTATTAAAATAAAACAAGAGAGAACGCTATAGTCGAGTTCTCCGACTATCTGATACCCGTTACTCAGCTAGTGGAAGTGCGAAGGAGAGTCAACACTGACAGTTATTGGCGGCTTGTGGGCGTTAGAGAGGGCGTTTTTTGGCAAATCGATAGAAATTTACAAGACTAATACAAAAATTAAGAAATATCAAAACCTTTTTCAAAAGTGTGGGCGTGGCAGTTTTGTGCGGTTTGTGGCCGTTAGAGTGGGCGTGGCAACATGAATCGACAAACTTGCGCTGCGTCTATTTCCCTGGAGTCTGTATGCTTTATCTCAACTTTCTAGCTTATGTAGTTCCTGAGATCTCGACGTTCGTACGGACAGACGGACATGGCCAAATCGACTCAGCTACCGATCCTGATCAAGAATATATATACTTTATATGGTCGGAAACGCTTCCTTCTGCCTGTTACATACTTTTCAACGAATCTACCTTTTACCCTTTTACTCTACGAGTAACTGGTGTAAATATAAGCACATTTTGTCTAATACCGTTCTGATAATCTTAAATTTCTTTCCTAATCTGGGTTAAATTTCCCATTTTTTACTTAACCATAAAATTACTTATACAAATTATTCAGACATAAAATCAATTCTGTACAAAATGCAATTATAGGAAACGGAGTTTCTGTCAAGAAATGGTTAATTGTTATTAAACAGGGCCAACTTTATCTTGAGAAAAAGGTAATAGTCATCCTTCAAACGCAAGTGAGTGCGCACTCATATGCATTCAGAGAAAAGTCATACATAGCTAAGAAAATTCATAGTTTAGGAAATAATTTAATGTATACATATATTTTTGCTTTAATTATTAATTACTTAGAAGTAAATAGGGGGACGAGAACCAGGACTGCTAAGAGCGTCCAAATCGGGGTTTCCCACATGTTATTCATTGTAGCCCATGTTGGTTTGAGTGAGAGACAGTGTGTTCGTATGGTCATTGTTTGGACTGCCGGCAGCTCTCAACATTCCATGGCCAGTGAGTTGGAGTTCTCGTTCAAGGCCTTGATCCCGTTCTCGATGGGCATGGCCAGACTGTTGTCATCTTCGGGATGGACAACAACTGAAGCCGCCTCCGATGTGGACGGTCCATCGGTGACCATTTCGTCTTCATGGCCGTTTTCCACGCCGTTTCCATTCCCGTTGATGTGCCCGTAATCCCAATTGATCTTAAAGCGGGTAACGCGGGGCTTGCTGGCCAGAATGTTGCGGGTCAGCTTGTCGAAGAGAGGCTTCGTTGGCGGGTTTTCGCGCATCTCCGGGTCAGCGTAGTCGTTGTTCACATAGTAGCCCACGCGAACGAACTCCTGGCCCCGGTAGGAGCAGGTAAGCAGGACAATGGTGACGCCCACCGCATCCGGTTCCGGGATCTTACTGACGTCTGGCGGATCCGCCTGGAAAACAAAGATGTGTCGCCCCTCAGGCACAGGTCCCACGTATATGGTGTCCAGCACCTGGTCGTGCTCCTCGGACTCTGCCGAGCCTACGTAGATCATCTTCCACTCTAGATCCTCCTTCAGCTCCTCAATGCACTCGAAAGTCAGCTCGAACTGAAAGGGGTTGAAGAAGCTGCTCGGGTTGTCCAGCACCACCACATTGGTGATGTGCACCTTGGCCATGACTGTACCTCGAGGATAGCAGAGCGTAGACCAAGTATTTCAAGACTTCTTCGTCGGCGCGCTTTTTCAGAGGTTCTGGTTTAGCCCGTCTAGGGAATTGCGTGTCTTTGCGAAATGCACCTGCCAAACGCTCGGCAAACACTTGATATTCGTAGTCTAATGCTAGTAATTTGTTTTGGTTATAACATTAATCAGGTTTGTGCAATTGTCTGTCGCTATTCTGAGTTTATTTATCGCAATTATTCCGCTTCTTTTCTCACAAATTTTGTGGTGACAGCTGACTGCTTTCCCGCGCTTCAGTGTGACCGTTCTGAGACGCAAGAGGTAGCGGAAAACTCACCACGACAAGTTTCGGAATGTCAAAATACAACCATAGTTGATGAATGATCGAGTTTTTAATATTAATAAAAATACTACTAATAAATTCGTATGATTACAACTGGGCTTTACACGAAATAAAGCTAGAACTAAAAACCAGATTCGGAAATTAATGCGGCTCTACAAAATTAGAAAATTACCCATGTAACAAAAAAATGAACTCCAAATGATCAAGACATATGTATATGTAAATATAGAAATAATTATGTATTTTCTGAACCAAGACATTGTCGACTTTTGCGCTGAAATCAGCTGTCGGCTTTCTGCATGTAGCGATAATATCGATACAATTTTGCAATTAGTGTCATCTCCAGCTGCTCCCCCCAATTGTTGTGTGGTGTTCTGTATTTTCTTTGTAAATAATTAGAGTAATGCTGCACCTGACGGGCCAAAGCTACAATGCCCGCGACATCATCCGGAACATATTCTCGCCGCTGATCGGCGTGCTGTCCAGTCCACAGGCGGACGAGATTTGCCACCGGAACAACCTTTCCTTCGTGGAGCTTCTGCAGCCGTTCGCAAAGTTGCCAAATGATGGTGAGTGAATGGGATGTAATTTGTGGGTGTCGGAGGGGCGTACGGGTGAGGTAAACAAGGTATACCCGCGGCCAAGCAAATAGGTATTTGCAGGAATTCCCATCCGCTTCGCCTTCGTTATTTAACATCTTTCAACAAAGTTGGTTTTTATAGTTGTTATTTTATAATCTTTGATCCTATCTAGAATAGTACAGTATGTTTTGTAATAAAAATTTAAAGGGAGAATCAATGATTTAAAATTACTCTTGTTGAGTATTAACTCAAACTTAGCAACACAATCTAAGCTGCATATAGTTAAATGATTTTGAATACCCTTCTTTAGCACACTTTCGCGATGTTTCCGGGACGAGTGTATCGGTTCGTGGACTCCGCCTTAACTTCTGTGATGTGGACTGGCGGCCGCCTCAAACAATTTTGGCCAGGAAGATGCTCAATGAGTCTGTGACCAATGCCCACAATGACAAAACCAGACTGGCCACCATAGGTTACCGTTTAACCAATGCAAAAATATTTTTTGAAAACTCATTTACCATTCTTCTACAGCTGGCATAGACCTTGAGTTGCCCACGTCGGAACCATGGTTCGAGCAGTGGCGTGAGACGTTCTTAACTGTGCAGTTCCCGGCGGATCACGAGTTCACCCGACATCTATTAAGCTGTTTGCTAGTGCTTTCCAGCGCGGATCCGCAGATCGTGGAGACCGCCCACAAACTCGGACAACGTGTGCAGCAGATGCAAAGCATCACGCCCCAAAAGCTGCCCAAGTGGTTCCATCCCACCGAGGTCCTAAATAGTTACGTGGTGTTGCACGAAGCCAGCCAGGGAGACTTGTCCAAGGCACAGCAGGGATTCGAGCTGCTTAAATCCACCTTCGGAGACAGCAAGTGTTTTCTGGTGTCGATCAACTCGCTGGACTCTCAAAGTGCAGCTGAGGTTCCAGATCACTGGGCAACGTTTATAAAAAGACAGCCCAAAGGCGATGCAAATCTACCCTCGACGGATCTTAGTGCACCGAAATCGCCACAGGAAGCGGTTTCTGTCATATCTATGCCTGCAATGCAAATGTCCCAGCTTCTGGAAGGATCCAGTGCTCAAGAAAGCGATCTCGGCATGCTTCATCCGCTGAGTCCCATGCAGGAAAGCGCCACAGAGGCGATTCACTCGAAATTTAGCATCAGCAGCGAGAGTATTGCCTCTCAAACTATCAATCCCAATGTTTGGGGAAATGAATTAGAGGCGGATGCTCCTCACGGCGGGTGTCTTACTACTCGGGACATTGACAACCTGAGACACTTTGTCCAGGACTATGCTGTTCGAGCATTGATTCCTTATATTGAGCATCTGGTAGCTATTCTTGCCGAGGGAGTGACGAACAAAAAGGGTGTCAGCAAGTCCCTGTTAAGTGCTACGAAACGATGGTTTGTCACTAGCAAGCCGGGAGCAGGAGCAAACAATCAAAATGCAGTCATGTAAGATTGATTTTGTTCAAATAATTCAATTTTAATAGTAAACCGTCATATTCACAGCTACACCAATGAATCTGCGGAGCTCCAAACACGAAAGTTGGGCGATCTCTACTTCATGTTTGGTCATTATAATTTGGCTTTCCAAGCCTACCACCAAGCAAAACGAGACTTCAATGCGGACTCAGCCTGGCAATACTATGCGGGAGCTTTGGAAATGGCTGCCCTATCCGCCTTTATGTTAGGTACTGCCCAAAGAAAGACCTATGACTACATGGAGGATGCAATTGTGTGTTATCTTACAGTGTGCAAGTAAGCTAATTGTGGGGCTTAGATCAACAACATTCTATTACTTTGTTATTGCAGATTGCAGCAATTTGCGACTAGAGCTACGCTCCTAAGCATGGAATGTTTAAAAACTGCGCGACTATATAGCGAAGTGGCCAAGCAATTGATTCGCATGACCAATGAGGAATCAGATCTTCGCTCAGCCCTCTTGCTGGAGCAGGCTGCCTACTGTTTTTTGGTGACGCAACCGCCAATGCACAGGAAGTATGCTTTCCATATTGTGCTGGCCGGAAATCGTTATTCCCGAGCTGGACAAAGAAAGCATGCATATCGTTGTTATCGCCAGGCCTACCAGGTTTTTCAGAAGCGCGAATGGAGCTTGGCTGAGGATCACATTCAATATACGGTGGCCAAGCAGGCCTATATGCTAAAACAACTTGAGGAAGCTAGTCGATCTTTTGCCCATTTACTGAGACCTGGAAGCCTTCAAAGTGCCCAGCAACAGACCAGTTTCTTAAAGGAGTACATTCAGACTCAAAATGTAAGTTTTTAAAATGCTTTTCTGTAAACCATATTTTATTGAACTATCTCATTATAATCGACTACTAATTTATATTTTTTCAGGAACTTGTTAAACGAAGTCCTGAACTGGGCTTACTACCACACGCCTTACCCCAAGTAGTGCAATCTTCCGTTCGTGTTCTTACTTTAGTGCAATCACCGTCGGCTTTGGCACCTCATGTGCCGGCCACCAACATAGATATCAACTCGAATCTGACTGCAGATGACCCCATTTGGAAGAAGATTGAAGAAATGCTTGTGATCACGGCTGCCAATAATAAGCCCTTTGTCTTTAAACCCTCGAGATATTTGTACACTAAGCAGCAGCCTGCGTTGGAAACTCCAGTTGCCGTGCAAGGTGAACCCATTGAGCTAGCTGTTACCCTCTCAAATAGCGTGCGATGTGGAATAGCCCTATCCGAGATTGATCTACTGTGGAAACTTACTCTGGACAATGATGAGGTGCTCTCCAACGCCTGTACTTATGAGGAATCATCAGATAGTGATAATAAAATAGCAGTAGGAGCAGCAATCAAAACGAGCTGCGTGGCTTCCATCAAATTGGCTGAACAGGCCGAAGAAACTTTGCACTTTAAGCTGACTCCCAAATTGACTGGACGTCTGAATGTTTTGGGAATCGTTTGTCGAGTAGCAGCCAGTGTGGATCCTGCAGCCAGCCTTCTGGGTACCTTACAGTTTGAAACGCAAAAGATCAGGCCTCACAATGCCAAGCAATCTTCGCAGACCGTATTGGACAACAGATTGACTATCAAACTGGTTCCCCAACTACCCTCCATGAATGTAAGCTTTACTCCCGTTCCCAATCGACTGTTGGCTGGTGAAATTGTTCCCGTTCATGTTACCCTCCGAAATCTGGGAATTGCTCCGATTGAGGAGATCTATTTGGGATGCGATAACCCGCGCTGTGTATCCATTTTGGATCAGCACAGCCAAATGCCACTGGCTATGATGAGTTGTGAGTAAATAATACATTTTATTAATGAATATATGTTTACATTTTACATTGTTTTTTTAGCTCTTCGTAATCTTTCCAACGACAAGCTAGTAAAGGATAAGGAAATCCGGGGACAGCGAGTTTATCGATTACTAAACCGTCCTGGGCTGGCTGCACTTGACGCCCAACAAGTTCAAACCATCCCCTTGTGGGTGCAGGCTCCACACCAGGCGGGACTCTTTACCTTACGCCTACTATTTTACTACTCATTGCCAACGATAGCCAATTCACCCATTAAATATAGATTGGTTCGCCATATTTGGCACCTGCAGGTAGAAAGTTGCCTGCAGGCAGACTCCACTTGTGTGGTCAGCAATGCGGTGACCAATGAACTGGGGCTGGATGTAAACGTTAGGAACCAGCATGCAGCGGATGGAACGGAAGTGTACATCAACTCTATTTCACTGTACTCCAAGGAATTTAAGTTGAATCCCGATAAGTTATTCAGTAAGTTAACTGATTGATAATACTGAGATCTCTGAAAGTTGCAACATCAATAAGCTTTTAATTATTTATATTTTGGTATGAACCTCTGTAGTTCCCTTGAGAATTATACCTTACATTTATAATCTAAGTTTACTGAACAGAACGTTTCACTGATACAGGAGGTTTTTTAATGAATCTGCTTTATGTTTGCTTACAGTAATGAACAGTATGGGAGTCAACCCGGGACAGGCGGGAGCACAGTGCCTCAAGTCTTCCATATGCTGCAATTTCCAGTGCCGCCTTCTCGAGAAAGACACACAAGAAGAATACCGAAACATTCCATCAATTAAAACATTGCTTGATTCGCGACTATCCCATCTGAAAATCCTGTCGGCCCAGCACGCTCAGCAGGTGGAGCAGCACATGCCATCGATACACGACCCGCACAGCTTCCTCACTAACGAAGAGACGGTGTATTTTAATACCAACATCTCCACGGAAGAGTTCAACGCAAGCGTAGCGGAATATGTTCCACACGCCACATTGGTCTTAAGCTGGAGCGCCTTGGTAGCTAGGGAGGAGGGGCAGCACTTGGCTTGTGGCTTGCACTTTATTAAGCTTTACAAACTTTTTGAGACGGGACACTGTCCAGCAGCGCCAACAGCGTCATTCCTTCGAAGAAGACAATCTTCTGACGACACCATAGATAACCGACGGGAGTTTCCACTACCCGAGGGAGCGGTTAATAATGAGGATGCTTGGCAGCCCTTGGCTGATGCTGATGAAGAAGACTACTGGGAGCCCAATGATAACTATGTTGGCCAACGGTGTCTACTGGAAGATGAGAGCTTTGTAATGGCAGTAAAAGCTTAAGATGTTCTTCAAATGGTGTCATTAAATCATTATATATTATCCGTCTATCAGTTATGATATGCTAAAAAATGGTATTGTCATTTCATTGAGTTCAAGATTTAAAGTCGAACACCACAGCATAGACAAGATTTCACAGCCAAAATGTAACCTCTTCTTTGAACGAAATTCTTAAGCCGCGCATAAAACAGAAACAAAAGTTTTAAATGGGATAGGAATTACTAGTTATGGGTCTTTACAGCTTTTGGTTAAATTCATAATTTGTTAGTTTATTAATTAATTGATTTAAAAAAGAATTCATTAATAATACACGCTAGTAATATGCTTAACATGTAACATTAAAGTGTTAATTGCTTTTTGGTAGTTTCTAAGCTGCTGACTAGTCGAGATGATGACGTGGTTCTTAGGGGATGAGTGGATCTCAGTGGCAGCGCAATGTATTCATCTTTGTGGCAGAATTAAAAGCATTTTTTATTCAATTTAAGTGCGTTTCTTGGTAATGTATACTCTGGCTGTGGCATAGAGGACATGCGTACAAGCGTATATATTGCCGAGAGCGCTACCCAAGAGAGCTCCGATCACGTTTGGAATGGGATAAGCCTGCCAGTCACGTCCCCAGTCCAGGGGCGCCACCACGCTTCCGGCCCAAGCGCCCAGAATACCACCCAGAGCATTGTACTTGAATAGATTCAGAGCCGTGTCCTCGCACTTGGTCACAAAGTCCGGCTTCTCGCAGAAGCACACTTGAAGGGCTCCACCGCCCCCAAGGAGAAAAACAGTTGGTGACACCGTCAACAAGGTCATCAGTAAGGACAAGACGAAAGTCTGCTCATAGTTGCCTAGCACCGGGGCTCCCAAAATGATGCAAATGAAGGCGTAGAGAAGTGTGCACAGGAACTGCAGGGTGAATCCTCCGAGGAGCTCCCGCGGCGTAAAGTACGAGTTCTTTTTCTGGCGCTGTTTAGCGGTCAGGACGCCGTCCTCAACCTTGCCGTAGAAGCGAGCCAGTACAACTTTTAGAAGCTCTCCGAGGAAAACAATAGGGACGACCAGAGAGTCCCAAAAGCTGCCGAGATGTGCCCAATTCCGGCGATACTGCATGTATGCCATGCATATCAGGATGGTGGCAAGGCTGAGGGACACGTGGAAGAGCTGGTGCTTGGTTTTGTGTTGGTCAAATCGGGAAACCATTGTTAAATGCAGATAAAAACACTTTTGTTAAGTCTTAAATTTCGTTTTTATTTTTCTGTCTGCCGTTTGTATTTCGCCGGTTATCAACACTGAATTTACTGTGGACTTAAAACACAAAATTGTGGAAAATATAATCTACAAATTTACCCAAAAAATAATATTTATTTTATATTTATTTATTTTACTTATGTATTTAACTTATTTATTTTACATTTGTGTCCGTTTAACTAAATCCAATAAAATAAATTCAAAATATAAAATAAAAAAAAAAATTGTTAACATAATTGTTAACATAACACATCTTAACACGCTGTCGTGCGCTGTTGAACAAAAACAAATTCCGAGGGATTTTTGCACTTCTGAAAGTGTGGTAACGTCTAGAAGGCAGTATTTCATTTTAAAAATACATATTTTTTAAAATGTAATAATCAAAAAACATACGCGACTTGCATATAACATTTTATTCATCTTAGGTATAATTTTATATCTGTTTTCTTGAAATATATTTAGGTAATGATTTCCATGATGGCAATAATGCTTATAGTGCTACTAGTTATGTTCCCTGGCATATTGTTATAAATTTTTGTAATTTCACCGGTACCACTGTGCAACAATAGACAAAATCGTTTTGCAGCACTGCCAGCCGCTGTCATTTCACCAGCCGTCACATAATCACTCACCACACATTTGGACTGCAAATTGTTTTTCTACCATTTCTAGTTATTTCTAAGTAAATTGCGAGTGGATATTGCTGTCAATATGTTAGCCCGCGCTATCCGAGTGCGCCCCATGATGCGGGGCATCGCCTCGGCGTCAGTGTGGACCCGGAATGGTCCCGTCCAGAATTCCTTGATGCAATACAGCCGGGATCGGTCGTTGCGTCTCCAGCGATTCCACGGAGCCAATTTGATGGTTCAGCGCTTCTACAGTCGCAAGCGGGATGATTCTGACGAGGATCTTATGTCGGAGAGTCAGGGACCCGAACTTATGTCCGATCGGGATCCCCAGCTTCCGGCAACTGTGGCGGTGCCGGACGTGTGGCCACATGTCCCGCTGTTGGCCATGCGCAAGAATCCTCTCTTTCCCCGCTTCATGAAGATTGTGGAGGTATGGTTTCATGTCACTGGACGCAGTGGTATATTAGGCTTCTAACCAGTTTTTAGATCATTTAAAAGTACGCCTTAAAAATATAATACTATTAAATTCTTTCGGTTCCAAAAAATCTGATGTGTAATTAGGTATCCAATCCCATAATCATGGATCTGCTGCGTCGCAAAGTCAAGCTGAATCAACCTTATGTGGGCGTCTTTCTTAAAAAAACTGATGGCGAAGAAGAGCTTATCACCAATTTGGATGATGTCTACAATCTCGGAACATTTGCCCAAATCCAAGAACTGCAGGATCTGGGTGATAAGCTGCGCATGGTTGTGGTGGCTCACCGTCGTATTCGAATAACAGGTCAGGTGGTAGAGGACGTGCCACCTCCTAAGCCCGGTAAGCATTTTTTCCACACACCCACTAAGCGCCCAGATATGTGACGTATGTTTCTGCCCTTAGTGAAAATGACAACTTTGCATTATCCTCTATTTAATATAAAATTACAAATCCCAGCTGAAGATCAAAGCACTGATCAAGCGGATGCGACGCCTATAAAATCAAGGTCCGACACAGCCCGAAAGCCTCGTGGCCGAATACCCAGGAATCGGACCGGAAAATCACGTGAATCGGCGAGCGCTGAAGAACTAGCACAAAACCAGACTCTAGAGCCGCCACTGAAATCAGGCAAAGTCGAGTCATCGAGTTCGTCAAAGCCTTCAACAGAAGGAAAGAAAGTGGAACCTGAGGCGGAAGGAAATGCCAGTCAATCTGCGCCGAGCGCCCAACCTGTTCTAATTGTAGAAGTGGAAAACGTTAAGCAACCGATTTATAAACAAACCGAAGAGGTGAAGGCATTAACTCAGGAGATAATTAAGACTCTTCGGGACATAATCACAATGAATCCCTTGTATAGGTATGTCCAAATATTATATATAAACCAAGTTATCTATTATTTATTATACTTTCCAGGGAGAGTCTACAGCAGATGCTGCATCAAAATCAACGAGTTGTCGACAACCCCATTTATCTGTGTGATTTGGGAGCTTCCCTTTCCGCTGGAGAACCAGCTGAGCTGCAAAAAATCCTTGAGGAAACCGATGTAATTTAACTAAACTTATATCGAAAATATATATATATTATATATGTATCATTATTCCAGATCCCAGAACGTCTACAGTTGGCCTTAACTCTGCTCAAAAAGGAGTTGGAACTGTCTAGACTGCAACAAAAAATTGGACGCGAAGTAGAGGAAAAAGTCAAGCAGCAGCATCGCAAATATATACTCCAGGAGCAGTTGAAAGTTATCAAAAAGGAACTGGGCATCGAAAAAGACGACAAGGATGCCATTGGTGAAAAGTACCGCGAAAAGCTGAAGGATAAAGTGGTTCCCGAAGCCATTATGACTGTAATTGACGAAGAGCTCACCAAGCTGAACTTCCTAGAAAGTCACAGCTCCGAGTTTAAGTGAGTACTTTTTAATATTTTCAATTTAGCTTAGTTTATATGTTTCTTTATTTTTAGTGTAACAAGAAACTACCTCGACTGGCTTACTTCCCTACCTTGGGGCGTTATCAGCACCGAAAATCTCTGCCTGGAGAAGGCCACTGAAATACTTAATGACGATCACTATGGAATGGAGGATATCAAAAAGCGTATATTGGAATTTATTGCCGTCAGTTCTCTAAAGGGCTCGACGCAGGGCAAAATCTTATGCTTTCATGGACCGCCTGGTGTGGGAAAGACAAGCATAGCGAAGTCCATTGCTCGCGCTTTAAACCGCGAGTATTTCCGTTTCAGTGTGGGCGGAATGACAGACGTGGCCGAGATCAAGGGTCATCGGCGCACCTATGTGGGCGCCATGCCGGGTAAACTGATTCAGTGCCTGAAGAAGACCAAGATTGAAAATCCTCTGGTACTAATCGACGAGGTGGACAAGATCGGCAAGTAAGTAAAAAGCTAACATCACGATATATTGCAATCTAATAAATGACTAATTCAGGGGCTACCAGGGGGATCCTAGCTCAGCATTGTTAGAGCTACTAGATCCCGAGCAGAATGCGAATTTCCTGGACCATTACCTCGATGTGCCAGTGGATCTCTCGCGAGTGCTCTTTATTTGCACAGCTAATGTGATCGACACTATACCCGAGCCGTTAAGAGATCGCATGGAATTGATTGAGATGTCTGGGTATGTTGCCGAAGAAAAGATTGCCATCGCTCGTCAGTATCTGATGCCACAGGCAATGAAGGACTGTGGTTTGACGGATAAGCAAATCAACATTTCCGAGGATGCCTTAAACATGCTGATCCGCAGTTATTGCCGGGAATCCGGGGTGCGAAACCTTCAAAAGCATATCGAGAAAGTTATTCGCAAGGTTGCCTTCCGACTGGTCAAGAAGGAAGGCGAGCACTTCCCGGTTAACGCTGATAACCTGACCACATTCCTGGGTAAACAAATCTTCAGCTCAGATCGCATGTACGCGACAACACCGGTGGGTGTAGTCATGGGTCTGGCCTGGACGGCCATGGGCGGGTCATCGCTTTACATCGAAACCTCAAGACGTCACATACGCCAGGGGGCGAAAGCAGATCCGAATGCTGTTGGTGGATCGCTGCACATCACCGGCAATTTGGGAGACGTCATGAAGGAGTCGGCTCAAATAGCCTTAACGGTGGCGCGCAACTTTTTGTATTCGCTCGAACCCAATAACTTGTTCTTAGAGCAAGAGTAAGTTTTTATTTTTGCTTTTCATTTTAATATTATTGTTATTCTAAATATTTCTCTTACAGACACATTCACCTTCATGTTCCTGAAGGTGCCACACCGAAAGACGGTCCCAGTGCTGGCATCACCATTATTACTGCTCTCGTTTCCTTGGCTACTGGGAAGCCGGTGCGCCAAGACGTCGCTATGACGGGTGAAGTATCCCTGAAGGGAAAAGTGCTACCCGTTGGTGGTATTAAGGAAAAGACGATTGCAGTAAGTAAAAAATAATTAAATGGGCTATTTATGTGTACATCTTAAATATCTTTCATTCAGGCCCGTCGTAGTGGGGTGAATTGTCTAATCCTGCCTGTGGATAACAAGAAGGACTTCGAGGAGTTGCCCACGTACATTACAGAAGGCCTAGAGGTTCACTTTGCTACTACCTACGAGGACGTATACAAGATAGCGTTTACTGATGTAACCGAAACGACAACCAACAATGTTGTGGAGCAGGAGCCGCTGCAGAAGGTTTCCAGTGCGGCTGCTGCCAAGTCGGGAACATGGCCTTAGTCTTAGCTTTAGCTTGGGGGTGTAACGGGTGTTGATAGTTTTTATAAATATCGATCGTTATCAGGTTAATTAGTGTATTTAGACCATAGCATTTGTTAATCCTAATGCCAAGTAAATTGACTGTACCATCGAACTGAAGATAGTACTGCGTATATTCTAGATATCTGCGTTAGCCAATATCCAGTCCAGGTAGCGATCCACTCGAGTGTAGATACCCGGGCGACCCCGTTGTCCGCAACCGACGCCCCAGGACACGATGCCGATTGTGACCCAACGTTGGTTGGGCAGTTGCATCAACAGTGGACCTCCACTATCGCCTTGACACGAGTCCTGACCTCCTTCCGGAAATCCAGCGCACATAGCGGTGTCCGGAACGTGCTGTACAAATGACGACCGGCATTCAGACTGCTTCCAAACCGGCAGGTTAACCTGAAGTTAGGATAAATTCATTTTTTCTCATATATTTCCTTCCCTGTGTATTAATCGAATATAAGCTTTAAAATTTGACCCACCTCCATGAGAATATTAGAATGAGGTCCGCCAAATTTCTGGGTGCCCCAACCGGTGACAATGGCGTTTCTGTCTGACCAATCTTCGTTCACGGGGGGCATACAAACTGGCCAGATGTAGGTGTTAAATATAGTCGCTCTGTCGATCCTGACAATTGCAATATCATTGTCGTAGTTCTGTGGATTATAATCGATGTGGAGCACCATGTTGGCAATCCGGAAATCCCTCGCCCTCGTCTCATTAAGCATATGAGTGTTGTACTCGCCCAGACGCACAAAGATGTCCTCTTTGTTCTTCTTGTAGATGCAATGAGCGGCAGTAAGCACATGACGGTCGGTGATCAAGACCCCACCGCACCAAACAAAGGGCAGACCCTCCTGCAGCAGGGCAGCCATCCAGGGCCACTCGTCTGGCTCGGCTGGCCGTCCACCGGTGAGCCGCGGAAACTGCCTGGAGGTGATTCCACAGCCTCGCTGCTCCGGCTTATTAACGATACGCGGCTCATCCCCGTCCGTACTGGTCACGACTTGCGGACTAAATCGGTTGCTCGTCGACTGGTCAGTGCAGCAAATGCCTATGGAGCTAAAGTTAAAATATAAGTTAAGTCTACTTAACTAAGCGCTTAAAGGTTGCCAAGCCATCTGGAAGAAGGGTACATACCTTTTCTCAATGATGCAAAGCTGAGAGACCAAACGCCAGACATCATTCTTCAGTTCTGGCATGCGACAGAAGATAATGTGGCGACATCGTCCGGACTCCCCCAAAGGAGTGCTACATGATCCGTAATCCTTGTTTTCCTGCGGTTAATTGTTATAGCAACCATACCGATATGTAAGCAGGAGAGACACACTTACCAGCAATTGCGAGGTGGGAGTCTGCCGCTTGTTTAGGCGATGTCGGGAGAGGAAATTCACGACATGGTTTTCCCCGGTGCTATTTTCGTATACCTGATTTTCGGACTCCCCCCATTGAAACTCAGCATTATCGCTAAAGTCGAGAAGATCTATGTGGTATATATTAATTTGTGATAAAAATAACAATTATTTTGGTGAAATAATCTTAGCGATTTAACTCCGATATAAATATGGCAATTAGCTGCATCTTGACTTGGCAGATTTTCTGGGTAATTCAGAGAGCAAACATAACCTATGCTTAACTCACCTATAAAGTCACTGGATAAAGTGTTGCCGACTGTACAATGCGGGATGTAGCCCAGTAATGTCACGAATGCCCAAGAAAAGGCCTTCATTTTGAGGTATTTTCGCGAGTGCCCTGGGACTTAATCGCGTGTCGCTTCCGTTGGCCGCTGAATCAGTTCTGTTTTTTGCAGTTCTCCAGCAGCGAAAGCTACTGTTCCGATATGGAAGCCGGACTCGGATCGGCTCAACTTACAACTTGCCTTGGATACAGATGTTGAACTTGTTCAATGCGTTGTCACTATTGGGTTTTCCTGGCTAACAAAGTGGCTCTCAGGCAGCTCGCGTCTCTCGCGACAGTTCCCGGGCAAAAGCTTTCTGGATGGGAACCGCCACTTATTTATTAAGTATTATATAATATTCCGAGTTAGTCCGAGTACTTGGCTTATCTGCAGGGCGAAAAGCGAGCCACTGAGACGCGGTCCCCTTAATGCTAATGAGCTTAGCTTAGGCCCACTTTTGTTCGTATTATCTCAATGTTGCTGGCAATAGCTTGGCAACATGTTGCCAGGGGCAAAGTAGTGCCCATGATGATCAGTTTGTATTATCCGAGGAGAACGTGATGTGCATCGCAAATGATCCGGTTCGGTGGGTTTTGATTCCATAGAAGTATCATCTCCGAAATACTATGGAAGATTTTATAAGTACTCAAGATATATTCACTATTTAATTGCATTTTGACGCTTGCACATCAAAGCAGTAATAATAAATCAATTGCATGGCAGAACCGGAATCGGAGAAAATATTTGCAATATAAACTTTGTTGTCTCTGCAGAAATTTACAAGTCCCGTGTCATGATTTTAACACTTAACCGTTTAACATTTTAATTTGAAGGTAATACAAATAATAGTACTGGTTTATTAGAGGGCAAAGACAATGGAATGGGTGCACTCCAGCTGGTAGATTATTTCATTGTAATATAAGACGAATAAACAAATAAATGTACTAAGGAATATGTTTAAAATGGAAAGCGGACAATAAATAGTCAAAAATATCCTTGAAAAATTTTAAAAATAATATATTAGGATAATTATTATTTCGAAAGAACTTTTAATTTCTATTATTATTGAATTTCTATTATTTATAAAGGTTGGGTACTTGATTTGCACTTTTGTTTAAAATTGAACCTATCCTCGAAAGTTTTCTGTGAATTGTTTGCCCACCTTCTCCTGCCAATTGGTTTAAAATTGATTTAATATTTATTTAGCGGGTATCTCTAAAATTCAAGTGTTCTCATGTCATAAAAATGGTGCAAATACAACTTCATAGTCAAGTCAAATGGCGTGCAAGTGCGTTAGTTAATTACCAAACCCTCCGATTTAATTACCACCTTTCCCTGCCACTATGACCACCTATAAAACGCTCCCACGACATGGCTTCTCGACGTATTTTGCTATCTGCCACCATGAAGCATTGGAGACGACGCTCTTCCGCTGTTTTGACGATCGTCCTGCAAGTGCTGATACTCATGCTTCCCGAACCTGGAGTGGCCATGACGATGGACCAGTTTTTGACCTCGCTAGACATGATCCGGAATGGCTGTGCGCCAAAGTTTAAGCTTAAAACAGAAGATCTCGATCGACTTCGCGTGGGTGATTTCAGCTTTCCGCCATCGCAGGATCTCATGGTGAGCGCGGCTCGCGTTTTTTAGGCAGTGATAGCTGCTTTTAATAAAATCCTTCTTCCTTTTAGTGCTACACAAAGTGCGTGTCCTTGATGGCGGGCACTGTGAATAAAAAGGGGGAGTTCAACGCTGCCAAGGCTCTGGCCCAACTTCCGCATCTGGTACCCCAGGAAATGATGGAGATGTCCAGGAAATCCGTAGAAGCTTGCAGAGATACGCGTAACTACACTTACATTTACCTTCCTTAGCTGCACGTATATACATATAAATATATCTATATATTTTCGCAGATAAACTATTCAAGGAATCGTGCGAGAGGGTCTACCAAACGGCCAAGTGCTTCTCCGAAAATGCCGATGGAAGGTTCATGTGGCCTTAAAAAAGTTCTTGGGAACTAAGCTTATTCAGGTTTATTCTTTAATGACCAATTTTTAGACGAATTCTGTGTAAATCATGTGTATGTTTAAATCAACAAATTAAATTGAGAAATCCTTGTAATCTTAACCTGAGCGATGACAGAAAAGCCGAAGCGTATACCCTTACTTACGCTGTTGATTCAATTAAAACCAAAATTACTTAATATGTAAAGAGCTTATATATGCCCATTAAAATAAGAAGAATATATAATTTCTTTTTTATTATTTAATCCAACTTTCAATTTTTCGGCTAATCCCACGTTCCTATGACAAAGTCGTCAGATTTTGATCAAATTAAAACTAAAACAAGAGAGAACGCTATAGTCGAGTTCCCCGACTATCTGATACCCGTTACTCAACTATTGGAAGTGCGCAGGAGAGTTTTCAGCACTGACAGTTTTTGGCGGTTTGTGGGCGTTAGAGTGGGCGTGGCAAGCAGTTTTTTGGCAAATCGATAGAAATTTACAAGACTAATACAAAAAAAAAAAAATGTCAAAACATTTTTCAAAAGTGTTGGCGTGGCAACTTTGGGCGGTTTGTGGGCGTTAGAGTGGGCGTGGCAACATGAATCGACAAACTCGCGCTGCGCCTATGTCTCTGGAGTCTGTATGCTTAATCTCAACTTTCTAGCTTTTGTAGTTCCTGAGATCTCAGCGATCATACAGACTTTATACGGTCGGCAACGCTTCCTTCTGCCTGTTACATACTTTTCAACGAATCTAGTATACCGTTTTTCTCTACGAGTAACGTGTATAATTATATATTGACAAACACATATTTGAACACCTCATTGATTTCAAACATTTTATAGTTTATTGCTGATATTATTAACTAAATACAACGGTTTTATGTTTGCAGAACGCACACTTATACATTTTGTAGTTTATAAATACCCAACTGGCTTAGCAACGCATTCAAACTTAGGGAGATCTTTGCATTCTAGAGTTTACAAAATAAATGCAAAACCGTATACAAAAAATGGTTGCCTTGCAAATCTGCGTACAAAGTTCTCTCGTTAGCTACGTATTCATCGTATTCGATATCTTAAATTTCGGGTCGGTATAGAGTAGTGTCGTTATAGATCTCTCAAAAAGGGTCTCACAAAAATATATCCGATTAGAGCGTGTGTGTGGATTTAGTTGATGACGTTGATGGGATGTCGAGGAAACCTGTGCGGCGTTTAGACGGTGGTTTGTGTAAACAACTAAGAGTCTAATAACCTTCACACGTATATAGTAGTTAGTACATTGTATATAAAATCAGTACACATTAATGCTTGTATATTGAACCTTTTCTTAGCTGGTTTGAAAATATTTTTAACTGCTACACACACATCTAAATAGGTTGGTGGTTCCGCACACCTAGTCATACACATATAAGTATATAATTTGATATATCATAGTTAATATTAGGTGGAGATCGACATGCTCGTTTTTAGGCAAGCCCTTGATTCCATTGGGATTGTGTAATGCCGTTGATTGTGTTGTGCGTGGGATAGAATGTTTTTTGAGAGATGGAGAGTGTATACATATGTCGTAGAGGGTTTTTCTCCTTTAATAACTAACCTATAAGTTGCTTGTGCTTCGAGTTGAGTTTTTGTTAACATTACCATCTGGGATCACATTTAGGTATATTAAATAATAAAGTAGAGAGCTAAAGCTTTTCCATCAGCCCTGTTTCAGTTTTCCGCAGGAAATTGTATGCAATTTGAAGATTCCTTGCAGGCCTTCTAATCTTATACCATTTACTTGGTCTTCAGGGAAGACATGGAAGTTGGTTTGTGCTTAAGACGTTTGAGCGTAGAAAATGTCCGGAAGGACAAGACCCTTTAAAGTGGTAGGATGACAGGAAACGATTGCTTAGTAAAAGTTGTGTCTAGGGAGGGCTGGTGGTATTTTGATTATGTTTTCCCACTGTATGGCCAACTAATAGCCATTATTGCTGGCTTAGTCCATCAGTCGAACGCCGGCTTGAACGTCATCGGCCATGCTGACTCCCTTTTTTTTCTTGCCTTCGCCAGCGAGCTTCTTCTTGGTCAGGACAAGGGTTTCTGGCTCATCCTGGGACTGCTGTCGCTTGCCATTTCCGCTGGCTCCTCCACCTCCTCCTCCGCCGCCGCCGCTGTTGCTTCTCAGCTTGAATCGCGTCGTGGCCGCCGCTGCATTGTTGTTGGCACAATTGCATATAGCATCGAAGATCCGCACCACGAATCCTCGGGCGCGATTCACCACCTTGCCGTTCTTAAAATCTGGTATGGCGAAACCTAAGAGATTAGTGCATGCGAGGCGCAGAAAGTACAAAAATACGGAAATAAAGATCAGTGATACGCAAAATACAAGTTAAGTGCAACAAAATATGGTCATGCAATCGAGCTGGCTTGGGTTGGAAAATGGGTGAAAATGGCGTGCGAGTGCATTTGTTAATTATTAATTATCTGTTTTCCTCCATTTTAATTGCCACCTGTCAACAACCATTGAGAAGGCCCAAAAAGGTCGCCCAGTCATCAGTTAGTTAGATCATTTTGTTTCCGCCACCGGTGAAAGCATCCCATTTATATCTAAGAAGTTCAGAGCTCAGCCCTTTTCAAACTTAAGAAGTGCTAATGCAATTAACATTACGCGGAGGTTATCTTTATCAGAAAATTGTTTGTATTATTGATATTAGCGCGAAGATTGACTATTTGATTTTCTTGCTTTTTTTGTGGTACTGACATAAAATTTCCAATATTTCAGTTTTAAATCTCATCAACCAACTTTAAGCATATAGGCCCTCTTAAGTGACAACCGAGTTCAATGCCGCGAAAGTCCTCGAAAAAAAAATTCTTAAGCCTGGTCTTTACTCAAGGCATATTTGTAGAACCCTTATCTCTGCTTCGATTTTCGCAGACAAAGTAAAACGATTTGTGCACAAGAGCATACTCAGCAGCCAGCACTTGGTGAAGGGTTGCTGAAGTGCTCAATAGGGAAAAGCCATACACTATCCAAATAGCCAAGAAGCGAAAAGTACTAAACCACACTGCGTATACTTACTCGGCCGTTTTTCCTTGCCCTGCAAAGGAAGTTACAAGTGTTTCAGTTAGTTCGAAGACGAATATTAAATATATGTGGTCAACCTGTTGCGATTTCTGGCTCTCTACTGCTCGCCTGTTGGCCTCCGTCTCAGCCCGCAGGAGCACATCGTCGAGCGCCTCCCGCAACGCGGCCATGTTGTGGGTATTTTGCTTGAAGGCCTCAATCCTTGCCTCCAGTGACTCCGTTTCGATTCCATCCACGCTGTCCGGGGACGCTGGCTCGGGATCCGCAAATCTGGCATGCATCTTTTCTGTGTTTTTTGAGAATTCCGCTTTATTCTTTGAAAATCCAGTCAGAACCGCTCCGAGCTTTGCCTGTCCTGCGATGGGTATCTACAAGGAGTGTTCAGCAGAGCTCTTTGTGCGTTTACCCAGGAATGCCCTGGAGAAATCAATAGCAAACCATTTGGGGGCCCATACCCGCACATGCGTGCTGACTGCGTGGGCAAGCTTTCGATTTTGGGTGGAAGAGCAGTGGATTTGCACAGAAAAAAAAAAAGATTTGATTTCAACTGTAATTTACTGTACCTTAATATTCCGATGAGGATTCCTAAAATACTATTTTTTTTTTTTGCCAAAGTTAAGATAATTTAAAATCTAAGGAGAACCAAAACCAGTTTACACGAAACTTGTTGAAATATTTGTTTTAATATTCATTCTATAAGTGTGGTTACATAGTTTTGAGGTTGGATCCCGCATTCTTTGTCTTATTGCATACGAAATGATAATGTGGACTACGAACTAAGCTGGCTACTCCAGATGCGAGAGATCGTCCAGCTCGGGCGGTGCGCGCACAATCTCCGTCTCAATTATCAGCGAGTTGGCGTCTAGGGTGCTCTGAAAGATTCAACTGTTATACCATCAACTGCTGGCGCTTCGCTACCGGCACTAACACACACATTCTCGTTGCTCCGTTGTGCAGCTGCTAGTAGACTGCCACTCGAGTTTGAGTTCGAGTTGGAGGCATTGGCCGCGTTGGAGGCCGCGGAGAGCACCACGCTGTGCGGGGAACTGCCACGGCGCACCACCTTTGTCTGGCCCTGCTGCGGCGAGTTCTGGGTGACTATCACAAACTTTTGCGGCGGCTGGTTGGCCTGAATGGCCCTTATCTGGGGCAGGGATGAGACTCCGGGACTTCTAAAAAGAATAAAAATTCAACAGCTTAGTATGGGCATAAAAATATATGTTGACATGGTAAAAGACTAGAATATCTTACTTAACATTTATATAAAACGTTATATTTACCCCTGTCTCTGAGTGGTGGGCATGGACACTCGTCCGATGGTTGTTGCTGTTTGGGCTGCACTCGTGATGGGTGCCGTGTTGATCGTGTTAGATGACAGGGTTACAATGCTTGAGGCGGGCGCATTTCGAACTTTCACTACTGCCTGGCACAGCGACGGCCCCAGGAAGCCAAAGTCGTTTTTGTAGTCCTCCGCTGTATCTGGGGCGGAGCGCATCTGTTTGAGAATAGGGGGACAGCACTTTTGAAGCATGGCGCGAATGTGGCCTGCTGCGGTCTTGTCAGTGTTGCTGATGGAGGTGCCGAGCAGGTGAGGTTCAATGCGCTCTGATATGAACTTAAGGCGGGGAATGATGAAAACTTTTATGACTTCACCTCCCAGCTCTGAGAGTCCTGCAATAGAGCCGTACAGCGAGGACAGGTGCGTCTTATCGTTCTGCAGGGCCTTGCTAAAGATGCTGAAGGGTAGGAAAATGCATGTTAAAGAGTCATTAACTTTGAGTGGGTGCGATTTACCGGGTGACGCGGGTTTGCAGATTGTTGGTTAGGGTGTTGAAGTTCTTGCAGATTTGGGCCATCAGTCGGGAGGCAAAGTCTCGCAGGGCCCAGTGATTATCCAGCTCCGGGCGCATACACAGCTGCTTGGAGACAATGCAGGTCATCACCGAGGGTATCAGTTCGTGGAGCTACGCGGAGACAACATCGTTTGTATGAGAAACAAAGAACAATAATGAAATAAAAAATTCCCTACGTATTTCTCCAGAAACAGCGATGGGTTATCCAGAAGCGCACGAACCATGCGCATGAGGTAAATAAGCAGCGCCAAGTTGTTTTGAACCACATTGACCTTAACTCCCTCGGCAATAAAGGTGCACATGCGGGGAAGCATTTCGTGCAGGCCTGGATCGGATCCCAGCGACTGCAAGGCCTCACCGCGTCGCGGCTCATCCGATCCCACGCAGGCCTCGGTGATCTCCTTATAGTACAACTGTTGCTCCACGGACAACTCGTGGGTGGCCAATTGCTTCACATGAATGGTCTCCACATTCTTCAGCTTGTGGATTTTTCCGGTGGTGGGTTTGCCAGCCGCATCTTTGTTTAGGCCTTGATCCAGCTTAATAACCGGATTGACAGAGTCCAAGAATTGAGAATCCTTCGAGAGCGGAGGTGGATTTTCGGGCACAGTAGGTTGTACTCCCTCCACAACAAACCAATGGGAGCGCAGGGTAAGATCCAGGGGAATTTTTACAGAGTTGCTGGATGTAATCTCTCCCAAGTCAATTTCCTTGTCCTCTGTGAAGTGCAGTTCCCGTCCTCCGCCAGATGCGAAACGGAATGGAATGAAGTCCTTGGCTACGAAGCCGTACTGCGGCTCCACATTTCTGACCTTAAGGGCCATGTCGATGTCTCGCACTGAGAGCTTCTGCCGCTTGGCGTGGTGCATGAACTTGGCCGCATCCTGCACAATTCTTTTTAGTTTGATGGACACATCCTCCGCTAGCTCCTTGGCGGCGTCATCTGACAAGGAGCCCACTCCGATACTTTCCGCAATCACTTTCATGGACTCCGCCGAGATGCTGGAGCCGTACAGCATGCTGCTGGAGGCGCTGCTTGATTTGGACGGTTTTCCACTCATTTTCCAGGTTTTTAGAAATAAACAAATAATATTCGCCGAGCTGCCCGGCCAGTGTGTACACACCGCGAACTAAAATCTAGCTATTCGGACTTTTTGTCGTTTTATTTTCCCCGCCATACTTTGATTTGTACTCACGTTATGTTTTGACTATTTTCGATTTCAGGTAAAGAAATACATTCTTATGATAAATATTTAGCTATAATAGCTTAAAAACTAATAGTACCTTTGTACAAAGCTTAAGTTAATTGAGACCATATGAAATATAATAAACGTATATATATTTGCTTCCCCAGATAATTATTTTGACAATTAATATATGACTGTGTATGTATTCTTTATAATAATTTTATATATTTCAGTACTGATTTTACATAATAATCTGCGAATTTTTTCTAGCTAGTTTTAACCAGAACTTACTGCTGGCACACTATAGATTTCGATAGTTGCCTGCGAAATTCCACCGCACGGTCACACTGTCGCGCAGACATCACGTACACCCCAGCTGGCCACACTGAAACGCAGTCTTTTTCTTTATTTATGTTCGTAAATTTTTGGTTGCCTGGCTTTTTGTTGTTGCGCCACATTAACAATAACAATTGAAGCGCCCCACCGCCCCCCTCGAGTTGAGAAAAAAGTGAAATATCGGAATCGCGGATTAATGTGCCACATGCGAGAGGCGTTGCAACGTTGCGTCGTCGTCGGGCGTCGAACAAAGCAGTTTTTGGGAAAGTGAAAACGGCGCCATTTTAGAAGCTGGCAAGCTACGGCCGAAGGCTCAAGAAAAGTGCAAATGCAATGTGTGCAACAATAGATTCTCCTTTTGGCACAAAGAAAACCGACTACTAAGGTCGCGAGTGCAGGTGCTAGCCCAGAAAACAATCAAGCGTAAGTGTGCTGTGTAAAAGGTTTTTTTTTGGACGATGTCGCCGCGGTTTGACCTACTTTAAATGCGATTAAGACAGCCACCAAATCGAAAACACACTTGGCTAACAAAAGTGAACCTTTGCAGCACCTCAGCGACTCCAAAATATGAGCTGTGGCCAAAATGAGACGGCAGCAGCAAAGGTTCTGGAAACGCAACGCGCACAAGAATCCGGCAGTGAAAATGAGGCAAGTCGTTCAAATGGCCCCTATAAAGCTATATGTAAAGTGTATTGTTGTCCTCAGGAAACCGATTCCATTACGGATCAATCGAGCCAGTCGAAGTCGAATAAGTCAGCCACACAGTTCAGCGTGCAGCGTTCGGACACCGATGGCCTGCGAATGAGAATCTCTGCCATCCGCCCCCCTTCAGGAGTCCTAGCAACAAAGAAACCCCCAAAGACCCGAAAAATGTCCACCCAGGACACCGAGTCCGGCTGCTCGGAGGCCAGAAATAGAGCAGGCACCAAGAAAGTCAAGGTCAAGCGCAAGAAGCTGGCGAGTGCAAGTGGGATTAGTAAATCAGACAAAGTGTCCAAGTCCAAAAAGTCACAGATCTCGGCATTTTCCTCAGACTCCGAAGACGACCTGCCCTTAAAGGTCCACCAGCAGAGAGCTCCGCGATTGCTGCTCACTGCTATTTCCCAGGCGGCTCAGTCTGCCAGCAAACCCACCCTGGATATTGGAATCTCCTCCAGCGACAACGAGTTACCTAACCTTGTGCAGGCGGCAATCAAGCGAGTGGAGAGCGATACAGAGGACACAACTGTGGAAGGAAGTTTCCGCAAGGCGGCCAAAGACAAGAACCTACCCCAGTACCAGTCAACTTTGCTGCAGGACTTCATGGAGAAGACTCAGATGCTGGGGCAGACCGCCAACGCGAAGCTTTCGGAAGAGAAAGCGGCTAAAGCTAAGGAGGAGCCCCAAGCGCAAACCGCTAATCCTCGGAAGCGCAGAGGTAGACCGAAAAAAGTGGTTTCCACAGTTCCTGCCCCTGTAACCTCTGGTCCAGCTATAAACGAATCTGCCGATTCGGGTGTGATTAGCACCACTAGCACTACACAGAGCACCACTCCCTCCCCAAAAATGCAAAATGAGAATAGTGTGCCCACAGGAACGCTGGCAATTGCCTCCAGCAGCAAGCCTAAGATCGACATGGCGTATCTAGACAAGCGAATGTATGCCACCGAGCGGGTTCTATATCCACCGCCGAGGAGTAAGCGGCGGCAGAACAATAAAAAGGCACCCTCCAGCTCATCCAACAAAGAAGAACTTCAGCTGGACCCTCTGTGGCGGGAGATCGATGTGAACAAGAAGTTCCGGCTAAGGAGCATGAGTGTAGGTGCGGCTAGTGGCACTGGGGCGAGCACCACCATTTGCAGTAAAGTCCTGGCCGCCAAAAGCGGTTACGTCTCAGATTACGGAAGCGTACGACATCAGCGAAGCAGCCACAACCACAACTCTGGTTACAAGTCCGATGCCAGCTGCAAAAGTCGATACAGTACCAAGAGTTGTATGAGTCGCAGGAGCAGGGCAAAGAGTTGTGGCTACCGAAGTGATTGCAAGGACTCTGGAAAGGCAGGCCTAAGAATGAGACGAAAGCGCCGTGCTTCTATGCTTTTGAAAAGCTCTGCAGACGATCCAGTCGAGGATCAGGACATCCTTCAGTTAGCGGGATTATCTCTGGGCCAGAGCAGTGAGGAGAGTAACGAATACATTAGCAAGCCGAGCCTTAAAAGTCTGCCCACGACTAGTGCCAGCAAGAAGTACGGCGAAATCAATCGCTATGTGACCACGGGGCAGTATTTCGGTCGGGGCGGCAGTTTGACTGTCACAAACCCGGATAACTTCATTAGCAAAATGATGAACCAGCGGAAAGAAACCCCGGCTCCCAGCAAATCGTCCTGCAAGATTAAATCCCGCCGCTCCTCGGCTGCAAGTATGTGCAGCAGCTATGTGTCTGGGGTGTCTAGAATGCGTCGCAGACATCGCCGGAAGAGTTTCAGTCACAACAAGTCATTGAACATTGATTCCAAGCTGCTTACCGAAATTGAGATTATTACAAGCACCTTCAACTCGAGGTGCCGAATCCAGGATGATCGTTTGACCGGGAGCAGTGGCAAAGAGAAGCTGCTGGCCGATGCCAACAAGCTGCAGGCCACTCTAGCAGCCCCGAGCCCTGCCCAGCAGTTGACTCTCAATGGAGGAGGATCAGCTTCCACCCTTTCCAAACCATTAAAACGGGGCTTAAAAAAGAGAAAGCTCAGTGAGCCCCTAGTGGACTTCGCTATGTTATCCGCTAGCGCTAGTGGAACTCCCAATGGTAGCGGAAGCAGTAATGGGAATACCAAACGTCGACACAAGAAATCTCAAAGCAATGACAGTTCCAGCCCTGATGATCATAAGTTGCCGTTAAAAAAGCGCCACTATCTATTGACTCCAGGAGAGCGTCCGCCTGCGGAAGTAGCATTCGCCAATGGGAAATTGAACGCAGAGGCCTGGGCTGCAGCGGCGGCGACTGCTAAAAGCACTGCGTCAACCAAATCGCAAGCACAGTTTAATGCGAGGAGCGTAAAATCTGCGCTAACGCCCAAAAAAAGGCATCTTCTGGAGCAACCTACGGCTGGAAGCGGCTCATCGGCAAGTAACTCTCCCCTGAGGATTGTTGTTGATAATAATTCCATAAGCGGTGGAAAATTACTGGATATTAGTCCTAGTTCCTTGTGCTCCCTTAAACAGCAGAGGAGAGGAGGAGGAGCTAAACAGAAGGTGTCGGCATCGAAGGACTTGGTTCAGCTTCAATCCCCAGCTGGTAGCTATCCTCCCCCTGGAGTGTTCGAGCCATCTGTGGAGCTGGAAATCCAAATTCCTCTTGGTAAACTGAACGAATCCGTCATAACCAAAGCAGAGGTCGAGTCTCCACTGCTCTCAGCATTGGACATTAAGGAGGATACGAAAAAGGAGGTTGGCCAGCGCGTTGTCGAAACCTTGCTCCACAAAACGGGAGGCAATCTTCTTCTGAAACGGAAGCGGAAAAAGATAAATCGAACGGGATTTCCCACTGTTCGCAGGAAGAAGCGTAAGGTTAGCGTGGAACAGCAAGCCACTGCCGTAATGGATGAGCCCGAGCCGGAGTTTGACCCCGATGATGAGCCACTGCAATCCTTAAGAGAAACCAGGAGTAGCAACAATGCTAATGTGCAGGTACCACCTAATCATCCACTGGATTGTGAGCGAGTTCCACAAGCAGGCGAGGCCAGGGAAACCTTTGTGGCCAGGACCAATCAAAGAGCTCCTCGCCTATCGGTGGTGGCATTGGAGCGTCTTCAGCGTCCTCAAACACCAGCAAGAGGAAGACCGCGAGGTAGAAAACCTAAAAATAGAGAACAAGCTGAAGTTGTATCTTTACCACCGCCCAAATCGGAACCTGAGATAAAGCCGGCCAAGAAACGTGGTCGGCAACCCAAGCAGCCGGTACTGGTAGAAACACCTCCCACACCACCTCCCCAACAGAAAAAAAACAAACTAGAACCAAATATTAGACTACCAGATGGCATTGATCCCAATACGAATTTCAGCTGCAAGATTCGCTTGAAGCGGCGAAAGAACTTAGAAACTGGAGCCCTACAAAAGAAGGATAAGCCAGTCCAGCCAGCGACGGTCGAAGAGATTCCTCCAGAAATTCCCGTCAGTCAAGAGGAAATAGATGCAGAAGCAGAGGCTAAACGGCTAGACAGTATTCCTACAGAACACGATCCCTTACCTGCCTGTGAGTCCCTCAATACCGGCCCACAGGACTATGCCAGCTGTAGTGAATCCAGCGAGGATAAGGCATCAACCACTTCCTTTCGGAAACTATCTAAAGTTAAAAAGACCTATCTTGTAGCAGGACTCTTCTCTAATCACTATAAGCAATCCCTGATGCCGCCACCAGCGAAGGTGGTTAAAAGACCAGGCTTGGAGGAGCAAGTGGGTCCTGCGAGCCTCCTGCCACCTCCTCCCTATTGCGAAAAGTATCTCCGAAGGACTGAAATGGACTTTGAGCTCCCCTACGACATATGGTGGGCTTACACTAATTCCAAACTACCCACTCGAAACGTTGTGCCATCCTGGAATTACCGAAAGATTCGCACCAATGTATACGGCGACTCAGTGCGTCCGAATTTGGCCGGATTCGATCATCCCACCTGTAACTGTAAGAACCAGGGAGAGAAATCTTGTTTGGACAACTGTCTAAACCGTATGGTCTATACGGAGTGCTCGCCCAGTAATTGCCCGGCTGGAGAGAAATGCCGAAACCAGAAGATCCAGCGACACGCCGTCGCACCCGGAGTGGAGCGCTTTATGACGGCAGATAAAGGATGGGGAGTGAGAACCAAACTACCCATTGCGAAGGGAACCTACATTCTGGAGTACGTGGGAGAGGTTGTCACGGAAAAGGAATTCAAGCAGAGGATGGCCAGCATATATCTAAATGACACCCATCACTACTGTTTACACTTGGATGGAGGACTCGTTATCGATGGTCAGCGGATGGGCAGCGATTGTAGGTTTGTCAACCATTCTTGCGAACCGAACTGCGAGATGCAAAAGTGGAGTGTTAACGGCTTATCTAGAATGGTTTTATTCGCCAAAAGAGCCATAGAGGAGGGAGAGGAGCTGACATACGATTACAACTTTTCGCTGTTCAATCCCTCAGAAGGTCAACCCTGCAGGTGCAACACGTCCCAGTGTCGTGGTGTTATAGGAGGCAAGTCGCAGAGAGTAAAACCCCTTCCTGCTGTGGAGGCCAAGCCAGCTGGAGATGGACTTTTAGGCCGAAACGGTCGCCAACGGAAGCAGAAGGCCAAAAAGCACGCTCAACGGCAGGCGGGTAAGGATATTTCATCAGCAGTGGCGGTGGCAAAGCTTCAACCGTTGTCCGAAAAAGAAAAGAAACTGGTCAAACAATTCAACACATTTCTAGTCAGGAACTTCGAAAAGGTTGGTGTACTTTTTTATAATACAAAATTTATATTAAATACTATTCATTTTTCTTTCATTAGATACGCAGATGCAAGGCAAAGCGGGCGAAAGCTGCAGCGGCCACTGCAGCTTTGCCAGCCCTCGGCGTGACCAATGGGGAAATCCCTGGGAGACGACCCTCTACACCATCTTCTCCTTCCTTGGCAGCGCAGATTTCCGCGCTTTGCTCACCTCGCAACATAAAAACCCGTGGATTGACCCAGGCGGTGCATGATCCCGAACTAGAGAAAATGGCCAAAATGGCAGTAGTTCTACGGGATATTTGCAGTGCTTTGGAGACCCTTAAAATGTCAGATTTGTTGACGACAGTGTCCAGCAAGAAAAAGAAGGCTGTAAAGAACTCTTTGAGTGGAAAATTGGGAGCTACAGCTGCAACTTCAAAAGTGGAATTCAGATCGATACAAGCCCAAGTGGAACAGGGGCATTACAAAACGCCGCAGGAATTCGATGATCATATGCAGCTGCTCTTCGTGGAGGCCAAGCAGCAGCACGGCGATGATGAGGGCAAGGCAAAAGCCCTCCAGTCCCTAAAAGATAGCTATGAGCAACAGAAGGTCGCTAGCTATGTTCAGTTAGTGGAGATTCTTGGTGATTCAGAATCGTTGCAGAGCTTTAAACCAAAGGATGTGCTTTCGCCAGAAGAGGAAGCGGGAAAAATGGCAGTAAAAAAGTCACCAGGAGCAAAGGAGAGAGATTCCCCAATTGTGCCATCGAAAGTAACTCCGCCACCACTGCTTCCTATTGAGGCCTCTCCTGAGGAGGATGTAATTAGATGCATTTGTGGATTGTACAAAGATGAGGGTTTGATGATTCAGTGCGCCAAATGCATGGTGTGGCAGCATACTGAATGCACCAAAGCTGATATCGATGCGGATAATTACCAATGCGAGCGTTGCGAGCCGAGGGAAGTGGATCGAGAGATTCCGCTAGAGGAATTCACCGAAGAGGGCCACCGTTACTATCTCTCCCTAATGCGTGGGGATCTTCAGGTACGTCAGGGCGATGCCGTCTATGTCCTGCGGGACATCCCCATCAAGGATGAGGCCGGAAAGGTGTTGCCAACAAAGAAGCACACCTATGAAACGATCGGAGCCATTGATTACCAAGAGTGCGATATCTTTCGGGTGGAACACTTGTGGAAAAACGAACTGGGAAAGCGATTCATATTCGGGCACCATTTCCTGCGCCCCCATGAAACTTTCCATGAACCATCGCGCCGTTTTTACCCCAATGAGGTGGTAAGAGTTTCCCTTTATGAGGTGGTTCCCATTGAGTTGGTCATTGGTCGGTGCTGGGTTTTGGATCGAACTACTTTCTGTAAAGGACGCCCCATGGAATGCAACGATGAGGATCATTGCTACATCTGTGAGCTGCGTGTGGACAAGACGGCAAGGTTTTTCTCAAAAGCCAAGGCCAATCATCCAGCCTGCACCAAGAGCTATGCCTTCCGAAAATTTCCCGAGAAGATAAAGATATCCAAGAGCTATGCGGTAAGCTCAAAATATTTAATTAATTGATTAATCGAATTTAATCAATGATCTTAACCTTTTAGCCCCATGATGTGGATCCGTCGTTGCTTAAGACAAGGAAGCATAAGACTGAATTAGATGTAGGAGCCGGTCCAACAACAACGCACAAGGTGCCTGGCAGGCAGGAACAGCATCAGCCCAAGATGGTTGGGAGAAAGCCTCGTGGAATCAGTGCCCCAGCGGATGCAACAGCTGTCCATGTCGTAACACCCATGGCGCCCAATAAACAGGTGTGTGGGCTAACCAGTTTTGAAATCATTTTATTACAATTAACTTTAATTTTCCCCCTTCAAAAGATGCTTAAGAAAAGGCGATCGCGTTTAGAGAACGTTCTGATAACTATGAAGCTTAAGTGTCTTGATGCACAAACAGCACAAGAGAAGCCCATTGACTTGTCATACCTGCTGTCCGGACGCGGCGCCCGGCAGAGGAAGACCCAGCAGTCCAGTAGCAGTTCCATGGCCACTTCGACATAACAGATGTAACCAGCGAGTAGATTAAGCTGTGTATATACGCCTAAAATTAGAGGCATTGAATAATATTTATGGAACTTCAATTAACAATTAGCATTTAGCCATGTAAGATGTAACGGTGATAGTAGTAATCCTAGAGTGTACATTGTTATGAACAAATTTCGTGAGAAGGCCTCCGGTCCCGGCTAAGATGAAACAGATTATGAATTATGGTTAATATAAGGATTTATTTAAATACTAGTGTTTACGCCACCACACGAAGCCCCCCATTTAGATGAATTTCTTTTGTTTTTAATTGTTTATTGCATCTCCATATTGAGTTTGTTTTACGAAACTAGCCCCCGCTCGTCCTTGCAATTGAAAGCGTTTGACTTTTGCATTGTTATTTTAAATTATTGTATTATGTTATAGCTGCTTAATTATATAACACCCAAGTAGGACGACTTATTGCGCTATTAGTTTTTAGTTATTTTCAAATTGTTATTAACTGCTAACACAAATTTTAAATGTGAAATAAAAAATATATTTTTATTAATCAATACAGAATTTTTAAATCAGCCGCCTGTTGAGCAGAAGTGTTGTTGGATTGTTCAACAGCTACGTTATGCAACACTGCCTGCATGGGCGTAATAAAACTCGAAATTGGGTAACTTGGTACTGTCGATTATGTATCACTTTTTTTATTACTTAAATGCATTTACTTATTGTTTTTTTTTTACATTTTATTATTAATCATAAAATAATGACCCCCCCTTAAATGTGCTTGGCCACGCCCATGACTATGCAAGCATCTGTTCGGTGAAGTTGAATTGGACTGAATTGACCATGCTGTGTAGTATATTAAAACGCTCGTTTCAAGCGCATATAAAGAAAGTGAATAACTTCAATGTGCTGCGGTTAAGCAGTTCCAGTGGACAACGAGGAGAGATCCAGGACGCACTGGACATAGAGGCCAATCTCTTTGGGAATTCAGAGTTGAAGCATGAGCCGATAAACACGAGGGAAGCTTTACGCAAGAATCGATTTGCGGGTAGAAAACCCAAGGTGCCCATTGCTCCAGTAGCATCTCGCAAGCTCCCAGCTTCAGCACCTCCTGCTCCACGAATTGCTCCAATTCCCGCTCCAATAATTAAGGACAATGAGCTGAATTTGGAGTTTATGCGCCTCACCCTGCAGGATCCCCTTACCAGCACCCTACTAACCACAGTGCGTTCCCGCAAGCGCCGTGATAAGAACCGGCAGATCATCGTCGAGGGCCGCCGTCTTATCCAGGAAGCCCTGCAATGTGGTCTCAAGATGGAAGCACTACTTTTCTCTGAGAAGGAACAGCTGGCTTTGGTAAAGGAGGAAATAGGTATTGCGCAGCTGGAGACGGGCACCAAGATTTACAAAGTGCCTCAGCACGACCTAAAGACGTGGTCTTCGCTAGTAACTCCTCCAGGTTTGATGGCTATATTCGATAGGCCATCGGACAAAGGCTTGGACAAGAACCTGGCCGAGCAACAGCGTCTGGGCTCTGAGCCCTTGCCCATTACAGTTGTGTGCGACAATATCAGAGAACCCAACAATCTGGGCAGCATCATAAGGACCTGCGCCGCTCTGCCTTGCACTCAGGTGGTGGTCACCCACGGATGCTGTGATCCCTGGGAATCGAAGGCTCTGAGAGGAGGCTGTGGCGGTCAGTTTAGAGTTCCCATTCGGGATGATGTCACTTGGGAGGAGCTCGCGTTAACCATTCCCCCAGAGGCGGCCGACGACTGCCATGTTTTCATTGCCGAGAGTAACCAAAGGAAGCGGGAGAACAATCAGACCATTGATTATGCGGATATCCAGGGCCTCGGAGCCCATAACTTGCTCATTATTGGCGGAGAGAGTCACGGAGTCAGTGAAGACGCATACCGGTGAGGGGTGTAACAAATGTGTGATAAAAAGCAATACTAATAATGTATTTATTTTGTCAGTTTCTTAAACTTGGTTGGAGGTAAAGGAAAGTGCATCTATATTCCACTGGCAGCTGGCATCGATAGTTTGAATGTGGCATCTGCCCTGACGCTGTTGCTTTTCGAACTGCGCCGAAAACTCAGCCAGCAGGCATCAGCGAAAAATTAAGTTTTGAAAAACAAGAGTTAAAATTAAATATACTATTTTCTTGAAGAGTTAATTTTCATGGCTTTAATTGTATAAATCATAGCTAACCGTTTATCCATTGTAAATTCCATTTGGAAAATTTGTAACTTTAGTTTATTAGTTATTTTGTTATGACCCTTTCGAAAAAACAATTTTCACTTTCCTTGTGTCAGGCATAATATAAATTTATTGCTAGGCTGTTTCACAAATAGAGTAATTAATAATTACATTAAATTCAACTATTAGCTTCGATTTCCTTGTAAACCTCCCGCTTATACTCGTCCAGACCACCTTCAATCGCTCTGACTGTGCGATTACCACACACCCAGAGTTCCTTGCAGACGACCTTAATGAGGCGTTCGTCGTGGGAAACCAGGATTACGCCGCCCTAAAAAAGATAGTACATATTTATTTCATGCTGCAAATTACCACAGCCCATTTTACCTTAAAGGCATTGATAGCCCGGCCTAAAGCATCAATGG
This sequence comes from Drosophila teissieri, assembly GCF_016746235.2. NCBI lineage: Eukaryota > Metazoa > Arthropoda > Insecta > Diptera > Drosophilidae > Drosophila > Drosophila teissieri. The sequence continues at coordinate 19,805,077 of NC_053031.1, read as the reverse complement.
TTTCAATATCCAAGTGATTAGTCGGCTCATCAAGCACCAGAAAATTGGGTTCCGCTATCAAATAAATATATTGTGTTACATTGTAAATGGAAAATAGGAACCACTATTTTACCCATGCACATTTTCGCTAAGGCCACTCGCGATTTTTGTCCTCCAGATAAACTGGCAATGCTCTGCAGTGCCAGTGGTCCGGATATGCCGAAGCTGCCCAACTGCCGGCGATATTCTTCGTCCGGGCGACCAGGAAACAGTTCTGCCAAAACTCCCACACACGTCACATTCATATTCAGATGATCCACATGGTGCTGGGCAAAGTATCCGATTCGAAGACCGCGATGCAGGACAATATTTCCGTAAATAGTACTAAGTTGACCGACAATAATCTTCAGCAGCGTCGACTTTCCCGCTCCGTTTTCTCCGACAATGCAGATCCGAGAGTCCGATGTGGCTGATAGGTTGACGCCCTTGAAGATGGGTAGGGGATCTTCTGGATTGTAACGGAACGTAACCTCCGAAATGGCCAGCACGGGAGGATTAAGGGGCTCCACTTCGGGGAATTTGAGCGTAACCACAGTCTCCTTTTCCACTGGCTTTAGTTCGGGCCTGCAAAGAAACCGTAGACGTTTTATAATTTATTCAAGTCATTAAGTATTTCGACTTTCGAACTTACAGTTTTTCGAGCATTTTAATTTTGGATTGTACAGACGAGGCACGATTTGCGTTGTATCGGAAGCGATCGATGAAGTCTTGGACATGAGCTCTGTGAGCCATTTGGGCCTCGTACTCTCGTCTTTGGGACTTGAGCTTCTCCGTCTTGGTCTTCTCGAACTGCTCATAGTTTCCCCTAAAAAAAATGTATTAATATTTTAATTGGGCTAATTTTTAATGTAGTTACTTGTATGCCTCCAGTTCCTGGGAATGTAGGTGAATAATGTCTGTCGGCACCGTGTCGAGGAAGTTTCGATCGTGAGAAACCACCAGAATGGTGGTGGCCCACGTCTGCAGATAGTTTTCCAGCCAGATAATGGCTTTGATGTCCAACATGTTTGTCGGCTCATCAAGCAGTAGCAGATCGGGTTTTGAGAAAAGTGCCCTGGCCAAAGCCAGACGCATGCGCCAGCCGCCTGAGAAGGATTTGGTTGGACGCAGTTGCATGTCTGCGTCAAACCCCAAGCCCTTAAGTATCACAGATGCGCGGGCCACGGCCTTGTCGGCCTCGATGTTCTGCAGAGAGGCGTAGGTCTCGCTCAGCTCATTAGACAGAGCCGCATCCTGAACTCCATTGTTAAGGGCAGCCAGAATCTCCTTCTCCCTGGTCAAAAGTCTCGTTCGCTCCGTATCGCATTCCAGCACGCTCTCCACGGCTGGTGTGTCATCGCCCACCACCTCTTGTTCAACGTGGAGCACAGATATGTGCGAAGGGATCTGTAGCTGTCGCTCGGCAATCATCCGAAGAAGAGTGGTCTTGCCCAGGCCATTGCGTCCCACCAAACCATAGCGGCGTCCATAAGATAGCAGCAGATTCGCATTCTGCAGAAGAACTCTGGAGGGGATTAACAATAATTTTCGGTTGGCCAATTGCTCTGTTAGGTTGCCTTACTTTTCGCCAAAAGCCAGGTCAAAGTTTTCGATCTTGATGTCCATGGATCGGTTGAGGCCTTTCTGGTCCAGCTTGGTGTTCTTCTTGTTGGTCACCTGGGAGGCTGTTGCCGTTTGTAGCTTCACCGCAACGGGAATCATTCCATGTTTGTTCACCTCCTGCCGTTTCTCCTGCTTCTGCTGCAGTTTGGCCTCCGCCTTTCCCAACTTCTTGGAGTCTACTTTCTGGCAGAATAAGAATGATTAAGTTGATATGGTATATTAAAAGCCTTGGTTGCATCGTATATCTATTTCCTAGAAGTGCTTTGTCAATGACACTTACATTGACGCCGTCTTTGTTTGCCACCCATATGCTTTGCATGTCCTTATCGAGTCGTTCCATGTTCTTGGCCATCTCCTCGATGTTGACCGGCGCATTGAGAACTTTCCGCTCCACGTTGACCTCATTGTTCTTCATTATGTTGAGGAACTGCTCGCACAGCGTTCGGACGCTCTCCTCCGACCTGTCGCAGTCGACGCTTTGCAGGATGTCGCCCACCGCATCAAAGATGTCATCGCCGCTGTCGAAGTCCTCCTCGCCTGGCAATTAGCATTTGAGTTCGGGGTTAAGTATAAAAGATCACAGGCCAGGCGAGCAGAGGGCACTTACTTCCGGTGAGCACGCCCACGACATAGGTGAGCAGCTCGTGGTCGATTTTGGGAAACTCGCGCTGCAGAATGCTGGTGTACTCGCTCATCTTGGCGTTGATCGCAAATTCGGTTTCTGAACGTGTGGCAGTCGGATATTAATTGACTTTTCCGACTTTTACACCACCGCAAACGAAAACTAAAGGGGAGAGCAGAGTGACCGTCGCTGGGTCGGCGAAGCAAATTTCAGAGATGGTCACACTGCTTTACTTCTAATTTGTTCCCTAACAATATATTTTTTGTAATATCGGTATTTTGTTTTGTTGCTTTGAGTAGTCTTACCACCAGCGAAATGTGAAGTGTTTAAACAAGGGATTCTAAAGTTTATTGCTCATTTTTCCATTCACTTCAAGGCGGTGCAGTGTGAACGTCCCTCAAGGTGACCATAGAAATAACAGCTGTTTCATATGTTATTGTCGGAGTGACAACTCTGCTATGTTAGCAGCCACTGTTGAGCGAATTGCATAAAATTCCTATTTTCTTTCAAAAGATTACTTGTTAACGATTAAAAAAAGCAGCATGCTAAGCAAAACAGCGTTTATTGGAGTCATGGTGCGAAGATCTTTCGGAACCAGTCAGGTGATGCGAGAGACGATCAAAAACCACGAGCCCAACAATCTGGAGCGCCGTATGTTGGTCTGGACCGGTAAATATAAGACGCAGGCTGAGGTTCCCAATTTCGTTAGGTGGGTGCGGATTCATTCAGGTGAAATGCAACAGGTGTCTCATATTTATTGTCCCAATTTGCAGTCAGGATGTCATGGAGCGCTGCCGCAACAAAATGCGCATCCGGCTGGCCAACATAATGATCGCACTCACCGCCGTTGGATGCGCCATAATGGTGTACAGTGGCAAGCAGGCCGCCAAGCGAGGAGAATCCGTCACCAAGATGAATCTCGAGTGGCACAAGCAGTTCAAGGATCCCCAGCAAAGCGAAGGATCTGCCCCGGCAGCCAAATAGATAATCACACCGAAGTCCTAGAAATATTACAATTGGCCACGCTTCCGTTTTCAGTCCCGATGAAGATCGTCTAAAAATATATTTTACGGCTCTAAGTCATAACAAATTCCTTGATTTTATAACAGAGCGTTTCCATTTTTAGTTGATCTAAAGAATGTTGCAAATATTTCTTCTTAAATTTTAATTTTCCATGTTTAACAAAAATATATATTGCTTACTCTTAAAAAGTCATTATTAAAACCGAATAGGTCCATAATCAGTGGAATGGAAAATGGTAGCAGGGCTAAATCTTCAGTAACTTTTTAGGCTTAGAAAATTGATAGATATGTAGTGATATTTGCAAACTCAAAGTTAGTTGTATTATCAAAAATAAAATATATTTTATGAAAATCGTGATTGGGTGCTTTTTAAAATAAAATAAAAGTTTTGATCCTGGTTCATTTTAATTAGGTATAAACTATGCATTTTGTAGATACAAGTCGGCTTCTGTTACAAAAGTTGTAAATATCTTTTATTCTGTATTATTATATTCGATTAAAAATAGGCAGGTAACAGGAAAGAGGGTAATAAACACTTTAAATCCTGGAAAAAAAGCAAAGTTATCGACTGCGATTGAATTGTTATATCCTTGATGGAAACCCATTGATATGTGTATTTGCCATAAATATTTGATCATAGTTCATTCTGAAGGCAACATGAACATCTGTTTCGATTCTGCATCGCCTTTCAGAGGCCAGTTGCCACCACTTGTTCTTCAAAGTGCGCCGACGCCGTGAGTATCTCGCTGCTGTCCCGGATTCTGCTTCGGATTTGGGTTCGGACTCGCATGCTCCGAGTGAAACTACCGACTGTCGGAGGCGCTGGCGCTTTTGCATTTACTTTTCACTTTCAGTTTGTCGAGAACTGTTTGTCTGAACGCCCCCAAGAAAAAGCCGAGCGGAGCAAAAAGCGGGACGCAGTTTGGGCCAAGTTTTTTGTGGCCCCCGTGCGTGCAGGAAAGGCAGAGAAAAGTGTCAGAAAATTAGTTTTTCCAAAAACAGAGGAGGGCCAGCATCGAATTTCCCGGATTGAAAGCGTGGAAAATGTACACGCAGTAGTGCGGAAAATGTGCGGCTGACGGAAGGAGGCGGTGGAGGTGGGAAAAGTGTAAGAGGCGACAAGTGTAAAATGCAATAAACTGAAAGGCGTGCGTATGTATGTGTAAACAGTTTTCCTGTATTTCCCAGGGAATTGCGGGGCAGATGAAAGCCAACAGGAGTATTAAAACACCATGAAGCAATTGTTTAATCAAACATCAGCCAAAGCAGATTGCCTGCCCAGAAAATCCATAAAAAATGAGAGATTTTTCCTGTCTGTCTCTCTTGTCCATGTGTGTGTGTGTGCTTGTGTGTGTGGGAGTGTGTTTCTTTGTGTGCGTGTTTGTGTGGCAATATTCGTTTGCTTTTTTGATTTGTGAAAATGTGTGTATCCGCGAATGTTGTTGTTGCTGCTGTTGTTGTTGTTGTTGCTCTCGTTTTCTCTGCAGCAACAACAGACGTAAAAAATAACAGAAAAACCAGAGGGAAAATAAGTGTGGAAATTCACATCCAGTTCTAACCGCCCATGTCCTTGCCATGTGGTTAGCTCATTTTAAAACATGCTTTTTAATTGCACCTTATGGCGTGCCTGCAGTCCAACAACAAGTTGTTGTTTCTGCATAGTTGGCCTATTTAAATCGACTATACACACTACACACACATACACGCACCCCCACTCAGGATATTAATTTGACCAGCAGGCCAGTGAAAATGGAGGGACAACATAATACGTTAAAAAGCGTTAGGCACACAAAAAATATAACGGTCGGTCCCACGAAAGTGAAGGTCGTCTGTAGGGGAGAAAGAGAGAGCGAGGCAGTCAGGAGCAAACAGGACACTGGGAAAAAACAGGCGTTACTTCCCGGTATTTGCAACTTTTCAGGATGATAAATAAAACGTTACTCCATAAATCATAATACTTGTTCGCGTATTTGAATATTCATATTTTTATAATATAGTCTGCGATAACTTTATAATATAGCCAGATTCGAGTACTCATTTTACGCTTTACTACATTTCATTTTTTAATCTTTAAACGTACAATGTAATTGTTTAACATGACGATAAAGTTCGTTGAACATATTTCATTTATAAGCCGAAAAAGCTCTTGGCTTATAACTGTGTTATCTTCAAATGTTTATATTTTATTTTCCCCATATTAATGAATATAACAATGATGATATCTAATATGTATCCTTTTGCCCAGTGCAGCAGCTGCAGTCCATTTGTTGGCGTAAATGTGCGAAAAATCCTTGGCTTGGTTTTTGGCGCAACAACAAAGCTGCACTTATACCAGCATCACCGATGCAAGCACACTCACACCATGGCTTCATATCTGTATGTGTGTGTGGGTGTGCGTGTGTGTGTTTCTTTGATGACGCGCTTAATGCAGCTGAGGCAGCGCAGTTGCAGCGCAGCTGCTGCGAATCCAGCAGTTTTTTTATCATTGGATTAAAATAACACTTTCATTATAGCTTAATGCACGTGGACACCTTAATGTGGTTCTTTAATCACTTTTGAATTAGGTCTTAAGAAGTCCTTTGCGATCTGAGTAATATTTATCAGTATTGGGGGCCAATTAAGTTGAAGAGTTTTTCATTTTGCTACCCCTGGTTGCATCTCTATATATCTCTTACACCCCAATAAGCACATATGTATGTATAGTACACAATCCCGTACGTGGTCACAGTTGTACGCGTATTTATACGCAGATATAATCACATTTTACGCATGGAAAGGCTTAGCGGGCCTACATAAATTACGCCATTGGCCTTATCCACCCACCCACCGCTTTTACCCGAACCACCCACCCAGTGCGACCCAGGATTTGGCTCTCTGGGCCACTTGCACGTCCACTGGACGCCCCGCATCGCCGCATCCCCCTGATTCGCTCCTGGTGTTCTGCTTGCCATGGTCATCAGGACAAAAGTTTTTCGGAGCTGGTGGTGGATTCGGTACATTGCAGCCCTTCCAGCTGACGATGTTGGCCAACTGATAAGCACGACTCTATAAAGTTTTTATGTCTTTTGCAATTAATGCGAACAGCGGAAACTTCCAGGTTTGATCCTTTAAACATCCCGCTTCGCGACATTTAGTTCTATTACGTAACTTATGAATATGACTTTGAAGTTGAGAAAACGAGCATTAACCATAAACATTATTCATTTAAAATTGAAGTACAAGGATTACATACAGATCATAGAAATTGTGTGGGTACACAATATTTTTAATAATAAAAACCAAATATAAAGTGTAAGAAGTATCTATGATAAATATTAACTCTTATACATTAAGATTGAAGGGGGTTTGAAAAATATATTCAATAGGTGAATATGGAATACATTTTTTTTTGAAAGCGTGAATAGTGTTCTTTGGTTGAGTTTTTCCAAGTGCACATGCCTTTGAGATCCTCAATTTCCAGCAACCCTTGCTCCTTCTTGTTTCTGCCCATATTTGTTTCCGAACATGCAATTTAAATAATAAATCACCTTGTAATCGAATTGTTGTCGACGCATTCGGCCTTTTCTCGTATTGTCCTCTGGCACAACATGACGTATGGGCAATGCGTAAATTAATAATAAGCATACGCAGTGTGGTGCGGCTCCAAAAAATTAATATGCGAAGGATGCTGAAAGCTAGACAATATTTTTCTTGCCATTGCAAACAAATATTGTTGAAATGATTTTATTTTGTTTCCAGACTGAGATGATTTTAATTGGTCATGCATCAGTTGCCGGATAATTAAATGCAAGCCTTTGTTTAAATTTATGGCCAGCATCACAATGTTTATGATTCAATTAAAAATTAATTTCTTTGCTTATTTATTTTATTTTAACCTTCTTTGTTTTATTTAATGAAACTCGCAACAGATTTTACTGAGATATCTGAAAGATTTTCTGGCCAGCTATGTTCTAGATACTTAAATGCCATTTTAATCGGAATAATTGCTTAAGAAACTACACATTTGATTATGATTCCATGTGTAAATATTTAAATCAACCTATGGAATGAATTTAACATAATTAGCTTCCTCGGAGGCAAAGATCAATCTTTTGACCCAAAATGCTGTGCAGTGTGCGTAGGATCAATATTGCAGAAGATATATTTATAGAGCTCTGATGATTGAAAATAAATCGTGTATAAAACCGATTTAATTTCCATCGGGGAAAAGGCGCCACTAAACCGAATTAGTTTCTTTGAAATTCTTGCCAAATAGACACCTTATTCGAGGAGACACCTTCAATTGGGTTCTTGGTAGTGGGAGAATACATAAGACCCTACTTAAGCCTGGCGACACACTCACTGGCAAAAGTGAAAAGTACAAGGAAAATTATAAAATCTTCACAGGGCTTCACAGAGACAAATGGCAAAATGTTTTTGATGTTGGGCCGACGGCGAGGGCAAGGGCGCACTCAAACCCGAATGCGAACCAATCCCAGTCCGGATCCCAAGCCCTAAGCCGAAACCCATATCCAAAACCCAAGGGCCCTATGAGCAGGCGCAGAGAAAGTAAGACTCTCTCCCACTCTCCCTTTCTCTCGTTCTCTCCTTCTCTCGCGCTTCTCTGCTCAATAGTACATATTTCTCATTTTTCATTAAGCCGATGAAACAAATTAAAACAGAACGAAAAAACTACTTGTAAACAAAAGAAAAGCAACGCGGGGAAATGTGGGAAACTTAAAGCAGTTGGGAAAACGCCGAGTATTTTTGGTTTGGTCAGGAGGTTGTTGTGATGGCTCAAAAATAGCCCAAACAACACACAACTGAACGTAAACATTGTTAACTTATTGTCAATAAAAAAACAAAACTGAAATGCCCACCAGGCTATAAAATTGTTTTTATGTTCTGGAAACGCTTCCATTTCTTTTTGATTCGCATTTTGCCTCAAAGTTGCAGTTGTGTTCAACCTGGCCGTGGATTTCCTCCCCCCTGTTTTTCGCGAAAATGACTTCCGCTTCGAGAGGGCTAAAAAGAGAAAGTCAAAGTCGAGCCGCCATAATAACGCAGCCCCACGCAATGGCCGCCATGGAAAATTCACAGGATTTCCGTAGATTTTTCGTGTGCTCCGTACATTAATGCCTAACTAGCATTTGGGGCCCCCAAATTGAATGGAATGGTCTCGGGGGCCGAGTGGGTGGTCTGGTCCGCCTGCCCGTTTGTACTTTATAATAAACAAAAACAAATAATAAACATTAAAAAAACAGGCAGTCAGGAAACACAAACAAGGGCGGAAAAAACGAATGAGATGGCGGCGAAGCTGATATGCCCGGAAAGCAACATTAATAGATAATGATTATGAAGGCTTCGAGGTGTAAATTGATATGGTTAGTCCCATGCTAAAGGTCAGAAAAGTATGCTATATTTATGCTGAGCACTGTGTCATGATGTTGGTTTCTTTATAGTATAGTATATATAGTAAGCATTATTAATTGAACATGTAAAAGCAATTTTAAATTGTTATATTAACTATTATTTGCTAAAAGAAAACTGTTTCATTTTCTAAGGTGTTTAATGATTGTTTCAGTTTAGAATGCATTACATTTTCAAGAAAGTTCTGGGTATACTTATTTTCGGAAAATTAAACAACAATATCTATTAAATTTTTGTATGTTGTATTAACTTTTGAAAGGAAAATTTTGAAAATAAATCATAGGACTTAGAGACAGTTTGTTAGCTGGTTTTCAGTAGAAAATCGATTCAATAGATCTCCTCAATGCTAAAAAATATATCATTAATTATGTACATTGACCTTTCGGACTGAGAAGTTCTTAGACCGAAGTTGATTGATGGGTGAAATTCTACTGGGAGTTCATTTTGCTCACCTTCTTATTCAGTGCAAATCCGAAATTTTCTGATTGAAATGTTTATAATGCCTGTCACAGTTCCAAGACCAAGTCCGAATACTCCCACTCAAATGAAAACTGAAAAAGTCTCACATTGTTGTTTGTAGGGAACAGGGTATGGATGGATGGATGGATGGATGGACAGATGGGTGAATGGATGGATGGATCCACATCATTATGACGAGAGATGAGAGGTGCTTTGTTGTCGCTGCTGTTGTTCTGTTTTTGGGGTATTTGCCGTCCTCTAGAAAAGTAAAACCTTGAGACGAAATGTAACTAAAAGCAGCCAACTAACCGGCAAATAATTAGGCAGCCCCTCGCCACGCAAAACTAAAATAAACTATGCAAATAATTAATGGAAGCACAGGGTGGGGCGAATAAATATAATAGGGACATGTGGCGCCTTTGTTTCGGCAGCAGGCGGAAGTCGCATTCAGCAGCCCCGTTTGGCGCCAAGGTGTTTTCCACTGGACAGCCGGACGGGTCACTACCACCCCCTCCCCCCATCGACCTTGCCACCTCGTTGGCTGTTTGACAATTTATTTTGATGGCAGGCACACACCACCCACCGAATACGCTGATCCTGCCGCTGGATTGCCTGATGGCTGATGGTTGAAGTTATCCTTGAATTGCCCAACGACACCCAGACATCATCATCAACGTCAGGAGTGGGCGGTGGGTGGTGGCAGGTGGTTGGGGTTTGGTGTTTGGTGTTTGGTGGGCGTGGGACGGATCAGGAGAGCAAAGCAAACAGCATTGATTAATTTCCATTTCGCACAATGCGAGCTACAAAAGCAAGGTCAACGACAACAGGCACACCATGAGAAAATAAAGCTTTTAGATATAAAAACATTTTCCATTTCATAATACAAATCAAAAATGCAATAAAAAGTTTCAAATTCACTTCTATATATAAAGGTTAGAGTTGAAGATTAATACACTGATTTTCAAGTAATTTCGTTTTATATTTGTGTGACAATAAAAAACAATTCTCCGATTTCATTGAGTCATTTCTTTGTATAGTTTAAAATTCAATATTAAGAGTTATTTTCTAAAAACTATTGCTATTTAGGCTCAGACTTGCATAACTTAAACTGAAATTAGAAAGATTATTGTTTGACAAACATTTTCGAACGATGTTAATACACCAGACACAATAATACAAAATAATTTAGCAAAAACAGTTTCTCTTTTTCAAAATTGTCTTTGCGTAATTGTAAATTTTTTCCGTGTACGTCTTTGAACAAGAATAACGTCAATATATAGAGGAAAATTGTTGATAGGATAATGCGGCATTAAAACATTACGGCCTGACACTCAGCTGGGTTTCAAAAGGTGCTGGTGTGGGTGGTGGGTAGTGGGTGCCTCTATAGGGTGTGGGATTTGTGGGAGTGCCATGCAAGGTTGAATCTGTCGGTTTGTTTGACTCTTCAACGTTTAATGCACGGAAAATTTGTTGGCGTATTGTGTGATATGATGCGCTGGGTGAACTGAGCTTATTTTAATTTGTAGCTTTTACTGCATATTAATCAAATAATTACATTTTATAACCTTTATGCAAATGATAACAAAAATGCAGCTCAAACAATGCCGCCCAGCTATCAATTAAACTGGAACCGTAATATCTATTTTGCATGTACTGCTTGCAAATACTCATGATTTAAGTGAAACCCAGTTCATCCCAACCCAATTCTCATCTATCAATTGAGCTGACCTTGTCTAACCTTAGCCTTCAACTATCGACAACCTTTTTGTGACCGAGTCGTGTCTCACTGGTCTCCAGTCAGCAAACTAATAACTCCTAATGGCTATTGTTATGGCAACGCCGAATGACAAAAGCCACAACCACTTTAACCTGAAACACCTTTACCTTTTGCTTATCGAAGAGTCATATGGCTACTGCAGGGAAATGGTTGGGAAATCATATAATTCAGTACACACTACAAGTCGGAACCATTACACTGGAAAAAGTATATACATATATCATTCATCAGTATCAACAGCCAAATCGATATACCCATGACTGTTTGTCCATCTGTCCGTCCATTTCTAAGCAAACTTGTCTCCAAGCTGTAACGCAATCTGCATAAAACTTTTTCAAAGGTCTGTTTTCTATTGAAAGTAGGACATAATAATACGAATAAGTATAACTTTAGTTGCTTTTCATCACAAAGAGTTTTTTTCGACAATATATAATTTCGGTTTTGGTATCAAACTAATACTAAACATAGCTGCTATAGAAACTGCCTAAGAATAATTGAAAATATTTGAAAAGATATCGTAGTTTCATTATATAAGCATCGACATGCGAGGCTAACTTCCCTACTTGTTTTTAATAACCATTTTTTTTTAAGAACTTTGTGAACATTGTTACGTAACTTTTAAGGTAATTCAAACATCTCACAGTTGATAGGTGCTCATAAATATGCGACCACTTTCGTTGGGGGCGTAATACAAATGAAACCGCATTTTCTGGCAGTGCAATTGATGTGCTCTTGGCCGGAATTACGGAGCAATGGAGTAACAATCGTGGCAGTGCCAGTAACACAACTAAAGGCAGAGCCATACATATTGTATAAATCAAAGAAACACATTATATAGACTTCAAGAGTCATGCCAAGCCCTGACATTTATGGAAACAGATGACTTTTTGTCAAAGTTCCCAGCTGGGTGGTTAGTTGGGTGGGTGGTTTGTAGCCAAGAAGTGGACGCAAGGCCAAAGGAGAGGCACACAACTTTTTGCGTTCTAATTGTTGTTTGGTATATGACTTGTGGCCTAAGGAAGATTTTGCTGGGTGTTTACTGTCCATTGAAATGCACATAAATTTGTTGTGCGAATGGCAAAACTTAGCAAGAAAGGCACGCAAGGCACCCACGCATCTCGCCCAATATTTCGCGAACACTCAAAACGGAATGCAATGGAAAATTCTAAAACAGATTAAAATTTCAGCACGGTACGGTACATATAAGCCATACTGAAAACAAATAATACACAGTTCCGCACCGCTGTTCACGTAGTGACGAAGGGCTCAAGCAAAGTGCTCAGGTGGCTACGCACAAAATTAGTAAAAATCTGCCTTTATCGTCCGATTAAACCGACAATGGGATGAGTATATGTTTCATCTGCCCAGTCAAACTTTTAATTTTTCAAACTTAATTTTTCGTCACAAATGTAGATCCCAGAACTCTATGTTGACCATGCGTTCGCCACTTATTTTTTACCTCGTAGAATGATGTATTCCTTTGAATGTAATTTACATTGAAATTTGAAAAGTTTTTTTAATCGGAACCTGTTTTTCAATCTGTTGATCTTTTATATCCTTCTTTATAGTAGTAATATAATTAGATAACATACACTACAAATGGGGTAAATGTTGATTTTTCGATAGGAAATGTTCTCACTGTTCCCATCCCAGGCAAGGAGTACGTTCCCAAACCAGATCCATCCAGACGTGGACAGATGGAAGACCATCGAATGGTCGTTCACTCCTCGGGCTCTAGCCATAATAATGGGCCCAGCTGACGGACCCACGACACTCCCTGCGCTCCAGTTGGCTCGATTCTGTTTGGCTTGTTTAAATATTTAGACAGAGCGCTGCTCGAAAACGCATTGAATGGCGTTGTCTGTCGATTGCCGTGAATCCGTGAATCATATATTCGCAGAGGCGTGGGGAAGTGGGGGGATAAATTGATAATGTAAACAAGTGAAGCGAGAAATTGAGGAGTGGGCCGATGTGTGTGTGTAGTTTGTGCTCGGGGGCTGTTCCCCCAGATTTATGATAATATTTATGCTTCGAGAAAGTCGGAAAATCCACCGGACGCGGAGGGAAGACAATACTACGAGCATTTGGGATTCCCCATAAACTTTAGGAATCGATTGAAGTGAATTTCAAACAATTGGTTGCATTTAATTTAAATGTGGGTGGTTTTAATTCGATTCAGCGAACCCTAACCGATTGCTATACACATGGTCTCTTGAAATTTGCGGGGGATTTAAGGGTAATCTTGGGTTTTTGTGCACCACAATTTTAAATATTTCAGCATAGGCATTCCTCATTAAAATAATATTTTCAAAAACGTTGTAATTATACAAACAATGTGATTTTTTAAGATAGGGCGTACTATTATTACTAACTACCATTAAAGACGTCAAGATATTAGTCGGACTTAAGTTTGGCAAAGAAAGTGCTCAACTACAGAAAAAATTTCGCTTCTCAGTTGATTGTGTGTGTGCTGCGAGTGTGTCTTAAGAACTTTTCGTAGCATTTAAACTTGCATACCGACCGCTTTTCCTCCGCAAACTTGAGCTAAAGTACGGCGAACTTTTTCACTTTCTTGCAGTGCTGCACATCAACACAACTGGAGAACACAAGAAACTTTTCATATCCCCGCAGTGAACGATTAAAAGCAAAAGTAGCAGCAGCCACAGCAAAATGACAGCAATAAGTTCAAGCAATAAAACACAGCTAGCCAGAAATTGCAAACATGCACTCACATCACAATAAGGACGGGCGGCGGACGAAAGCTTTAAAATAGGAGTTAATTACCGGACTCCCCATCCCGCAGAGCACCCGGCACCCCGCACCCGGGACTCCCCACTAAACTGCCAAATAATATAGGAAATTAGCCAGCCGAAGGACGGAACCCAGCGAGGAGCGCAGGAAAGAAGGCCCTACTGTCAGCCGGGACACTGAAACATTCCACCCCACAGCATGGCCTCGGTCGCCGCTTGGCTGCCCTTCGCCCGGGCGGCGGCCATCGGGTGGGTGCCGATAGCCACCCACCCACTGCCACCGCCCCCGATGCCCAAGGATCGCCGCAAAACAGACGACGAGAAGCTCCTGATCAACGTCTCCGGGCGGCGCTTCGAGACGTGGCGGAATACCTTGGAGAAGTATCCGGACACCCTTCTAGGTACGTATCACCCTTTGAAAGGTATCATATTACTCATCCACTGAAAGGGTTAAAGTCCCCGAAAATGCAAGCTATGATTTGGCTCTTGATTGAATTTTTGCTAATGCTTAGGTTGTTAAGTCTTTTGGTTCTTTGATTCCGATCGAATATCTATAGCATTAATAAGGACAAAATGCTTTGTTCGGCTTGATGCTAGTTTCATTTGGTTTAATAGCTTATACAGTTTACAACAGTATACAATAATACGATTGGATAATAAATTATTCACTTTAAAAATAAAAAACCAATAAAAAAAGTAATTTCAGCCAAATCGAATAAAAACGTTTGTGAAAATTCTGTTCTACATATATGTATACAAAAAACATTTTCATAAATGTATCTTTTTCTAAAAATTGCTCCCAAGAACTTTTTCATTTACTTAAAAGCTTTGATAGTGAATTCTGTATACAAAACAAACTATCTTTATTAACTTTTCGAGTCACTACTTTATATTCATTCACACTTATATTTATTATATTCAGGTTCTAATGAAAGGGAGTTCTTCTATGATGAGGACTGCAAAGAGTACTTCTTCGACCGGGATCCGGACATCTTCCGGCACATACTGAACTACTACCGGACGGGCAAGCTGCATTACCCGAAGCACGAATGCCTCACCAGCTACGACGAGGAGCTGGCCTTCTTTGGCATAATGCCGGATGTCATAGGCGACTGCTGCTACGAGGACTACCGGGACCGGAAGCGGGAGAACGCGGAGCGGCTGATGGACGACAAGTTGTCGGAGAACGGGGATCAGAATCTGCAGCAGCTGACCAACATGCGCCAGAAAATGTGGCGGGCCTTCGAGAACCCGCACACGTCGACGAGCGCCCTGGTGTTCTACTATGTTACGGGTTTCTTCATCGCCGTCTCCGTGATGGCCAACGTGGTGGAGACGGTGCCGTGTGGCCACCGGCCGGGCAGAGCAGGAACTCTGCCCTGCGGCGAGCGCTACAAGATCGTCTTCTTCTGCCTGGATACCGCCTGCGTGATGATCTTCACGGCGGAGTACCTACTCCGGCTGTTCGCCGCCCCCGATCGCTGCAAGTTCGTGCGCTCGGTGATGAGCATCATCGACGTGGTGGCCATTATGCCGTACTACATTGGCCTTGGGATCACCGACAACGACGACGTGAGCGGAGCTTTCGTGACGCTGCGCGTGTTCCGCGTCTTCCGCATCTTCAAGTTCTCGCGTCACTCGCAAGGACTCCGGATCCTCGGCTACACGCTCAAGTCCTGCGCCAGCGAGCTGGGCTTCCTCGTCTTCTCGCTGGCCATGGCCATTATCATCTTTGCCACCGTCATGTTCTACGCCGAGAAGAACGTCAACGGCACCAACTTCACATCGATTCCGGCGGCCTTCTGGTACACCATCGTCACAATGACGACGCTGGGGTGAGTTTACTAAGAGTGATGTTACAAGTGGGTTCTTTACTTCTCTCCAAATGAAACGCCTAGACTTCCCATTATCATATCTATTCTGATTCTGAAATCCCTTCTTCCGCCGCAGATATGGCGACATGGTGCCAGAGACAATAGCTGGCAAAATTGTGGGCGGCGTTTGCTCGCTCAGCGGTGTGCTGGTCATCGCCTTACCTGTACCTGTTATCGTATCGAACTTTAGTAGAATCTATCACCAGAACCAACGAGCGGACAAGCGCAAGGCGCAGCGGGTAAGTCATTGTGAAACAGAACAAATAGAACAGAAAAGCCTAACTGGCAAAGTGCGAGAAATCCGTCGGTGTCACAGAAACTGTAGACTTGAATTTCTTGGAATTTTAGTTACCGATTTTGTCACCAGTTTCTGTGGCAGTGATATTAAATCGGTTGAAATTTAGCTGGAAGCCTGGAAAACGAATTTATCCATGCGCATCCCAGCTAAGCGCCAGCCACCACCCACAAATACTCATTATGTGTTACGGCCTTGCAGAAAGCTCGCCTGGCGCGCATCCGCATTGCCAAGGCCTCGTCCGGAGCCGCCTTTGTCAGCAAGAAGAAGGCCGCCGAGGCCCGGTGGGCGGCCCAGGAGTCGGGCATCGAGCTGGATGACAACTATCGGGACGAGGACATCTTTGAGCTGCAGCACCATCATTTGCTGCGATGTCTGGAGAAGACAACGGTGCGTATACGCGATGTGCGGGGCAGCTTTGTCCTTCGCAGTGCAGCTTCTCTATCTCTCTCTATACATATGTACATGTGATATACGTATTATTGTCACTCGATTGCGCGCTCAGTGATTGAACTTATGATTCGAACTTTTCATTTACTACCTTTCGAATCACACTCTGTCTCTATACATTTTTCGTTTTTACTCCGTGACAGATGTAGCAACATTTGAACATCTCAGTTGTAGTCAGAAATTGTAAGGTTTGCAACAAGCTCATTAGGAAAGCAATGACAACGGCATCAACGAGAGCGACATCCACAGCCAAAAAACCATCAACGGTGGCGACAGCAAAATCAGCAAATGGCAGGACGAAGGATATGTTGTTGGGCGTTTTAGAACTGACGCGTCTTCTCATAAATCAAAATAAGCGTCAAAATAAGCGTCAAAAATCGCAGAAAACCAAGAGAAAAAGAAACTGAACTGAAATGCGAATATTCAGCATCTTTTGTATGTGCATTTTTTGTTAAACGTTATAATTTAATCGTTTTTATTTTAATATGTTCTCTGTACATTATTATGGTATTTCTCGTTTGTATGGGATCTGTTGTATTTCGTCCTAAGTTGTATGTTCTAAGTTCACCATTTGTGTCATGTTTTTCACACGGTCTGAGCCCGAACTGGCTTCGAAAACAAGCAAATATAAAACATAGAAATAAAAAGCAATGAATATCAATGTCTATGCTCTGAAAAAACGAATATAAATTCGCCAACGTAAGTGCTTTCAGTTTGTATTTAAGTTCCGTTCTTTCTTCAATCTTTCTCTATCCCTCTCTCTATCTACCTTTCTATCTATCTCGTTCATGTTTACGCGTTGCACTTAATTTTTATGATTTCCAATTTCCAATTTTCGATTTTAGTTTCTTCTTTGTTGATTGTTGATTGTCGGTTGTTTTTTGTTGATTTTAAATACCCTCTGGTAACAGAAAACGATTGGTGTTGAATGCTATGCGCTCTGTTCTGTTTTAAGTTCCTCGAATAGGTCATTACCGAACAGAATCGGTTCGAACGATATGCGAATGCTCCCCCACATGCTATCAAGAAATTTCAAATCAAGAAACGCCCATTTAGCCATATGCAATCGATTGCTGTCAACATAAGGCCAGAAAGCATATCAAAATCTAAACATTTTAAATGCCAGAGGGGCTCATCAAGTGAGGAGAAGTATCGGCATGAACAATGCAGAGTCACTTAGTGGATATGAAAAGCCCATTAAACCCACAATTTGTAAGGCCTAATTTATCGAGAGCAAATTCCCATTTCATTTAATGGCACAGCATTAACCATTTTTTTATGAGCCATATTCTCATTTCATTAAAGATAGTTCTTGGCCAGCTTGCTGTGCTATTTTCGAAGACAACAATTTTCTAAAAGCAGGGAAAACAATAGAATTGTTCAAGAATGAGGAAACACTGGCCAGAAAATGATTTGGATGTTAATAGAGTTTTATAAAGGTTTTTGGTAGGTAAATGTTTCAATTTGGTATACATTAAAAAATACTGCAGTTCATGTGAACTGAGAAGAGGTCTTTAAGCAAAGGTAAATGAGTTACTAAGTTTCACAATTGTTTTTGGCTTTAAAAACACCATTTTATTCCCATCAATGAATAACGCCTTTTACTAATATGAATTAAAGTGTTAACGTTAACGTCACCGTGTAGGTAACAGAATTGATGGAAATTTTCAGTGATTCCTACTCCGCTTTCATAACCGATTTTTATGCACCATTACCATTTTTATTTTTTATGTGTTCTAGCCATAGCAGCAACCATTTTCACTTGATGAGCTCTTAAAATCTGTACTAAAAGCAGCAAATCAATAAAATAGCGTTTTGTCATAAATCGAGAATCTGTTATAAGCGGCCATAAACGCGGCCGCGTTTTGAGCCAAAGTCGCACTCGAATGTCGCTCGCTGGCGCTTGCTTCCCATTCGTCCCGCTCTGCCACGCCCACGCCCCCGTCCCCGTCCCCGCCCCAGCCTCCGCCCCGCATTTACCGCTCTCGTTCCGCTAAGTGATTGCCCGCCCGCTGCCCCGCCCCCTGGCTGTTTTGATAAAAAGTTTGTTCTCATCGTGTTTTTGTACAATTGTCATTGCTTAGGAGCCGCAAAGTATGAAAAAAGAAAGAAACCAAAGAAGAAAATCACCCGATTTCCCATTAACAAATTGTAGCGTTCAAATGTTTATAACTTGTACCCCAGACCAGCTTAATGTTTTAATTGTTGTTTAAACTCGAAGGAGCCAAAAACGCTCGCTCCCCCTTCCCTTTCCCACTCGCTCCAAGTATTTGTTTATGCGTATGTACTTGAACCTAATTCTTAAGTCCTGTGTTTTGTGTGTGTAAAACCCAGACCCCTCCCAAGATTTCCATACTGTAAAATTGTTGAAAAAGAAAAGAAAAACATTGTACTCTATGTATTCTTCGTTTCTCTTTGTAAAATTCTTCTCTGGCTGTACCTCTCAATGCTCAAAAACCGCAGGATCGAGAATTTGTCGAGTTAGAAATTCCGTTTAACGGCCAGCCCAAGAGGCCGGGCTCCCCGTCCCCGATGGCCAGTCCCGCCCACTCGACAAACAGTGCCGCCGGCCTGCTGCAGTCCTGCTGCGGCCGCTGCTGCTCCCAGCGCTACCAGGTAAGCTATACGCCCCGACATACCCTGTACGGGGGAGAAGTGTGTGAGTTACCGCTGTCCGGCACTCGAGGGGTTGAGTGCCCCTACAGGTGGGTCCAAAAACGCTTTCCGCAACCCCCTCTCTTTATAAGTACTATATACCGTTTGTGTGTGTTGACTTTGTTACCTCTGTTGGTCTTGTACTCCTGTAAATTTCCTCATTTCACCTTTAGAAGAAACAACTCATCCTCTAGGCTATCACTTAAGAGCATCTCAGGGAAAGGAACATTCTAATCATTCTAATAAAATCATTCCAATAAAATTTAGATTACCATGCCAACTAAATGCAATTGCTGAAGTAATTATTCTGATATTCACTTTTCCTTTGTCAAATATACAGCTTTTACATGTCAACCATCAAAAAGTATGCTATAGTTTTTCCTTTTCAAATGTAGTAGGGGTGTAGATACGGCGTAGAATTTATGGTGTAAAAGTTTGATATCAGCTTGCCGATAAAAAATTATGTAAATAAAAATTCCTGGATTTCAGCCAAATGAATTGGGCTCTTCAGTGTATTTAAATGTATATAGTAACGTAATGAAATTCAAATGTAAAGGAAACAATGTATACTAAAGAGTTTAATACTCAAATTTATGTAGTCCTTTTTATTAAGCATTTTGTTAATATATTTCTTTAAAATCTTTGAATAAAACTATAAGGAAGGGGTTGATTTTAAATATGTAAACTTAGTAAACTCTTATATATGATATTTAAACATTTCTTGAGACATAAAACTACAGCAACATCTAATAAAATATAGAAAATCTGAGTAAAGTATTGTAAGCAATAGTAATAATAAAATATTCTAAGAAGGATGGAATCTGGATCCAGCTTCTATATTAGTTGTAGGCACATCAGGCTGCTGCGGGAGCTATCATTAATCATGTGAAGTCTGACCCCGAACGGTAAAAGCCCTAATGCGTTTTCTGGTCTGTTCTCGTTTCTGTTTAGGCCTGCGGCAAGTACATGCCAGCTGCCAGCAATGCTCAGAATAGCCAAAACAATCAGCCCATGGATGGCACCTACCTGGTGGAGGCCTCGTTCTGAGCCGGCAGCAGCAGGTTGGCGTCTGGATGCTCATCCTTGGCCAGGGACGCAGCCACATCCCAATCCAGATCGAGATGATTTACGTTTACGTTTAGTCTAACTTGAAAAGTTTTTAAACTAAATTGAATTCGTTTGTAGACGACATGTCGTGTGTGTTTAGTCGCCAAATATAAAATTGATGGACCCGAGGAATTACTAAAGCCGAAATACAACTGTAATCTCTAAAATCTGATTTTCGAGTTTAACGAGCAAAATGATTAATTAAATGCAAGCCATTGCAGACTCAAATGAAAGCATCTCCGAATGTGTGAAGTATAAAGGGCACATTAAAATAAAATAAAACAAGTAACAAATGAAATAAAAGTGCCCAACCCAGATTCTGCGGCGGCAATGTCGGATTTGATTAGCGAAGACCCGTTAATGAAAAAACCAAATATTAATTATAATAATATGCAACACTATTTACTTTATTTAGGTGACAAGACAACAACAGCAAACAACAGAAACCGAAGCATTTTAGAGGAATTTACTGTGTATGTTTTAATAATGTGAGCATAAATAGTTGAAGAAAGAACTCGAAAGATCTAGCTAATAGGATCTATAACTGACGAAGGGCAGAGTCCAAAAACCAAAATAACAATTTTAACAGCAAACGATTTGTGTAGCCAGGAAACGAGCAAGGAATGGAAGTTTACGAGAAAATTATGAAGATATTAATACGAATTGTGTATTTTTTAAGTGGTCCGTAGTTTAGTAGGTGTGATCTTCATCGACTACTCCCCCATTCTTTCTCATCAGCAATGATCTCTTAGTCAGCATTACCGCATTTGTGTGACAACCTCATTTTCCCACAATAAATTATGTGTACAGCAAAGAGGTTTCAGTTCGTCATTCAACCTTTTATCCGATGTACTCCAAAATGAACTAATCAAAATCTATTGAAAAACCAAAATTACAACTTTCTTCCAAGAACTAAGTTAGCAAGAAAACTATTTAAATGTATATGTGTGTGTAGGAAAGGCTTTAACGAATTGGAACATTAACTAACTAAATGAACTCTTAGCAAATTCTAACAGCAACTTAAAGTATATTAATTAATTCTAAATTAAAATCAAACATTTAAAATTAGTTCAAGTAAACAACTTAAAAAACAACATAAATATGGAGCTTGTATGTATGTATGATAAATTTATTATGATTACTCTAATTATTATTAGTCGGCGATGAATACGATAATAGTGTTGCCTATTTGTTTCTAACTCTCTAAGTTGCCTAATAATTTCCCAAAAGAACAAGCTAAACTTACAAAAATCACAGCTGTCGTTAATCAAAACGAAGCTGTGAGTAAAACGCTAAAGAGGCGATTATGATTAGATCGGAAATATACAAAAACCACATCAAGAAGACAAGCAAAAATTTGGTTACTAAAACCAACTCTTGTAGCGATATTCTAAAAGAAAACCAATCTATCAGATAAACGAAAGTCGGGGTAGAAACCCATATCCGATGGAGGAAGACGACATTTCTCTTTTGATTTTTAGTGATATGTAATTCGAATTGAGTGACAGCAAAACCAAATACTCTGCCACGGGTCTCTGAGAATGAAAAAGCTAAAGATTAATAATGAATAAAATAAAGAAATCTGTTTACTTCCACCATACATGCGATACTCCCAACGATTCATCTAGGTTCTAGAACGAAGGTATTGGGGTGAACCGTGTTGGTAAGTTCCTAGTTTGGGAAGAAAACAAACAACACCATGTTGGGAAAAAAACAAATAAAACTGCATTATATATTTATTACTTCTGAAAATTAATACAATTTAATATAAAAGTATTTCAACTTAAGGATAAAATATCTTCAAACATCCTCTTTTTAAACCCCTTCATTCACAGTGGCCCCAAAACTAAAACCAAAAGTGAGATAATTTAAATCCAAAATAATATTTCAGGCCCACCCTAGTGCCAACACATCCATGGGGTCTAACTATATTCAAAAACTCTCTCTCCGAGACAACGCCTATATTAACTTGTAGGAGAGATCGGAAAGCGACCAATCGAATGGCAAAAGTCGCGGAAATTCCCACCATACATCATCGGCTATATCATCAGATATATGAATCCGAGGCAGCAGGCCAGAGATCGCCCCTATATCTTATGGAACAGTCGCTACGGGAGTGTAAGTGGATGCTCAGTAGGTATAATGCCACACACCTCGATACTAAACGATCGTCTGAGTCGCCGTAGCAATTTGCTTTTGGCCCCAGAGCGAACAGATGTTGAGTTGTGCTTTTCTTTTTGTGCCTGCGATAACCAGGCATATGGCCCAAACTAATTTGCATAGTCGTCGTTAGTCATATGCCTATGAGTTGTCGAGATCTATGAACTTCAACTTGGCAGTGAAAGCAAGACCGCTGGGAGCTGAGCCACGTTCTGGCCGAATAGAAATATTTAAATACATTCAGATGATCACTTAGAAGCTTAGACTTTGAATTTTACTTTAATGTCCAGTGTTCCCAAACTGTGTATTTTGAGCTGTTTTGTTAAGCTGATTGATTTATAACATTTAATTTCAGATTAACTCCACTATTTCAATTTAAAATCCACCGTTTTTATTGAAACTTATCTGTGTGGTGTAAATCTAAAATTGATAAATGTAAACCTTTTAAAATACAAATTCGTTTATATGTATTCTGTTTATTTGACGAGATTATCGTTTACAATCCGATTTTCGAATAATACTGTTCCACTCACTATTATAAGCCGACGGCCTTAAGAGAGCTATTTACTTTTAGTTTCCTCACAATTTGAACTTTTTATGTTGCTATCCGAGCTCACCAGCTTGCCACCATTGTCATGAGTACCTGCAAATGATAGTTCATATCGATTTCAATGAATCAGTGTTCATCAGCTGCTCATTAGCATCGTATTTTCCACCTTTTTCCTGCTCGCAGAGGGTAAAATAACTTCCAGCAAAGGCCGTGTCTATAAATCAGGGCAAAACAAAAGAGCAGAGGAGAGATACGATACGAAACTTAAATACTAAAACTTACTTGTTTGTACGCGGTGGTTTTTGCTTGCCAAAGCAGTTGGCCGTAAAACCAAACTGCAAAATAATAAACATGCATGTGTACCGACATCTGGGTTTATACTAATAGTACTCTTATTTTGATGTTTCCCCGCTGTTAAGTATACGCAACATGGGTTTTGTTTTTGGCAGTTTCGCTGGTCAGACGCTAATATTAACTTCGGTAAGCTAGCTTTATGACGTTATTTATCACTCATACAGCTAGATAACCAAAGACAACATAGCACCCTGTATAGAGTCGGTTGTGTAACACTGCGGATGGTTGAAAGGGAAAGGAAAGTGGTCTCCTCTTTTGTAAATTTTGATGAACGCTTACTTGGCTTCACTTTTTTGGCCATTGAATCAGTCGCGCGCACAGGGTTTATTTTGTGCATTATTTTTCTTTTTTCTTGAAGTGCTCGAAAACCCCATGGGCATTCACTCGATTTCTCGAATCACCGACTTGTCGCCCACTCACGCACACAATCCAATTTCACACAGACACATATGTCGTCATTGTCGGCTTTGGTTTTATTTCTTTTGCGAGTGTGTTTTTGCGCAGGCGTCGCTGCCGCTGCGAATGCATTGAGAAATGCTACGTGGAATTTTTATGCATTTTGCATAGACAGCGCAACGAGATAATGGTCGGAAAAAGGTCAAAGTTGGACGAGCGCGCGTTCGTCCAGAACCAGAAACGGAATTGAAACCTCGATGCCATGGGAAGAAGCGAGGAGCTGCAATGATTTTCCCTCGCTCCAAGAAATATTCCCATAAATATGCACGCTACGACGATCAACAATTATGCCCACCAAAACGAGACCCGTCTTATTCTTACTTCACTCTTACTCCCATCGCATTCTCGATGTTTCGGTTGGTCAAGTGACTGTAACTGGAACGACGGAAGACATAGTCGCAGTCCAAGACGGTGACGAAGGCGAAGACGAAGGCGGAGGCATTGGGTGGTGGTAGGTTTAGTTTGGGTTTGGTTTTGGGTTTGGGTTTGGGTTTGGGTTCGGGCTCGGACCTGCATTGGCATTATAGCGCCGGGCCAAGTCAGTAAGTGAGTAAGCCAAGTGAACGGCTGAGTGGCCTTAGCCAGGTCCACAAGTCTACAAGTCTACGGCCTGCTAGACGAGCGTTCCGTAACGCAAGTTCCCACAATTATGCGCCTCGCTCGACTCCACAACTCCTCGAGTCACACACATACACCACTCTCTGCTGGTAATAATCGCTGGAACATAAAGTGGCGGAAAATGTTGAAAAGCACCCAACCAGCCAGGCGAATTTTCTGAATGTCTTACTTCACTTTACTTCACCATTTTGTTCGCCTGCCTCAAATTGTGCAATGGATACTGTGTGACGACAGTAGCCAGCCACTTACGCTCTGCGCTCCATGCTCCATTCAATAGGCTAAAGTACGAGCAACTTTTCGGAAACATTCAAAGTCTGGGGCCGCAGTTCCAGATCCAGATGAAACGCTAACTGGCTTAATGAAGGGTTCTTAAAGGTAGTTACACAATGCCAAGCCAAAGCAATATTAGCTAGCGAGGGTATACGGCTTAGGAGGAAGCTAGTTCCAGAGTTGTTGTCTACGATTCAAGTAAGGAATAGGTATATTATCTGCAAAGGCTTCATTCCTATCACGTGTATTGCAACATCATGATTAATAATCAGTGAGTAATACAAAGTCCCCTGATTTTCGTTGTCTAGGCAAATCTTGAATTAATAGCCATCTGTAACTGTTCACTCAGTTAGTGACTGTTTCTATATAGACTTCTATTGAATTTTCTTCTTTGCACTTGCAGTCAGTACACCTGGCGATAGATCTCACCATATAAGCACCAATCCCAGCGAACCTCTCGACTTGAGGCGGTGACGTAAATTACAGAATCAACATAATATCCATACCAAATATAGATGCGAGTTGACGCCTAGTCGCTGACCGCAAGTCGTAGTCAAATAGTTCCAAGAACAAATCACACATCACGAGAAATGGAGGGGTATGTACTATACATCAGCATATTCAAATGGCTTCGGCGAGATGCCAGCGCTGATTGGGGCCCCAAAAAAACCGAATACGGAGACTTCGCCTAGGCCTAGATCGCAGATCTGCGCATATATAGGAAGCTGATTACTAAATCGATTTCGTAGAGCCGCGGAACACGTTTTACTGCGGCCCAAGCCATGAAAGCCCAAGCCACAAAATCAAGAGTTTACCGTGCATATGAGATGAGGTAGATGACGATAGCGCTATTGAGAATTCTGCAAGCGTGTGTCGCCCCTACAGAGGCGGATGTCTAAAGAATTTGCTCACGATCTACTATACGTACCTTCTATTATATATACGAACGCATGTGTGTGAGTGCGAGTGTGAGTGTGTGCCTGTGGGGTTATATCGAACAGCTGCGAATGCAAATGACATACCCAGATATCTTGAGGCTGGAAGAGACGACGAACTGAAACTTGGATATGGAGTTGTGTTGGACGGTGGCGCGATCTCCGAGCATTTCACACCGAATCGGGCACTAAACTGCACTGGTTTTTGAACTCAATCTCTGATTCGGCCAAGTGCGACTCTGGTCTCCAAAGATTTGAGATTTTTCAAGATTTTGGCTCTGGCACCGGATTGCTTTAGCACACACCTTCAACGCCGCCAAACGCTTCTAAACTAAATTCAGTTTTGGTAAAAATGCGACAAACGAGCTCCAGATCAGCTTCTTGAGACGTCCGACGTCGACGTCGGCGCAGCCATGCTGTACATAAGGCCACTGCCAGGTATGTCGTCGGTGTGAGCCGCTTCTGCATTGGTGTGCCGATGATCCGATCGCTTACCTGTAGCGCCGACTGCGACGCCGGCAGCGTTGTTACCTGATTTTCGGGTTTTTGTTTTTGCCCTGCGAGCGGCGAGCGACCCATGATTTCCCGCCAAATGAGAGGCACACAGGTAAGACAGGTAAGGGTAGGAGACAAGTACAAAGCCTACTTGTTCAGCTCCCACTGTGTGTGTGAGTGGGCCTCTCTTCGCGTCGATGTGTGGGTGCGGCAAGGTGTATGTACTGCACACGTACACGGCGTTTACTCTACAGACTACAGACTACAGACTACAGTAGATGGCTGAAAGACGTTTCCTAACGATTGTCTATGTGGCTGTGGCTATGGCTATTGATTTTAAATTTCAACAATGCGGGTGAAAAATGCTCAAAATTATATTGCACGAAAGCTGAAATTATAAAAGCTGCCATTACAATCAGCACATACAGGGTGAGCTATCTGAAAAGTTTAGTGTACCTCACAAAAATCACTTGAGATACGCTAAGTATAAGATTATATATAAAAACCTGAGTCTCTACTTTAAATAAAAAACTGTTAAATGGGTTGAGTACTTCACCCTTTATAAGAAAATTTAAGAGGGAGATTCCTTGGGCAAACTAACAAATATATTTGAAGTACCTATAGATTCCTTACTGGCTATTTATTTCTTCAATCTGTACTGTACTCATCGAATAGTCCATTCAAAATTTGAGCTGAAACCCTGTTAGACACTTAAAAGTGGACGATTTCTGGTTGTGTTTTTGTCTTCGACAAATTTGTTGTCTGGTTGACTTTTGCCAAAAAATATACAGCGCGAAAAAGCCACAAATAATAAAGCACGGCAAAAACCCAAAAATAAAATGAAAGAAGCCCGCAAATATCAAGAGAAACTTGATCAAGAGTTAAGAGGTCGGCCGAAAGTTGCCCATCTGACTTAGTCGGGTAACTTGCTCCTCTATAAAAAGAGGAGTGTGAAAATTAACAGCTGATCTTAGATATGGATCCCTTTACGGATTGATATAGTCTAGTGGGAATCAAATTTAAAATACTTAAACTATTACAATGGGTGTAAAATAATATAATTTAATTAATTTCCAAACCATTGAATCATTTTCATACCAATTTATTGTTTAGTTTTTTTTAGCAAAAATATGTAGATGTAGAAAATACTAAATTAAATCTTTAGAATTGGCATAGTAATCAACTAAATGTAGGATAATCTTTGATACGAACATTCGGAAATATATTCTTTTTTTCTAAAAATAGTAAGTGACATCTGCTTTAAGAAATTTTCAAATGAAAGAAAGTCTTTATTCACCGCATGCACAATATTAAAGGAAAAATCTCGTTACGGATCATCCCTTGTTCCTGGCAAATCGTCACTTGTTTTAAAGATCCCACCTGAACATACCCATTTCAAACAACTGCTGCTGAGAACCCACGTACATCACGCAATCAACTGTAGCGCAGTGGCCACGCAACAGCCAGCAAAGAATAAAAAAATCACTTTTATGGCAAAGATCAAACTGGCAGAAAAACAACAGCGACGTCGAAAAATACGTTACCAAGGTAATCCAACGACGATCGCTTCGGCTGGCGTTGCACTGAGCACATTCTTTAACAGTTTACATTTATATTAAGCATTCAAACAGCACATTGCTGTTCTCTGTTGTTATTTATTCGCGAAAACTATATACCTAATAAATTTAATTTGACAATAAAAACGTGTGTGAAGCTCTTCTTAAGATACCAACAAACTGATTTGCTCGATTAATGTTTGGAAGCAAGTGAGTTCCTTCTGTAACAATATCACACAAATAGCCAACATTTTCCAGTGTACAGCTGCTGCGTGGCAGCGACAACAACACCAACATCCACATCAATAGCAGCAGTAACAACAACAGTAGGAGCAGCAACAACAGCGACAGCAAACAGCAAAGAAATGGCCGTTAATGTTGCCAGGCAAATGGCAAAAGTCAGGGGCGTAGCTCGATCCAGGGTTTGCCCCACTGTTCCAGAAGACAAGTCGAGGCATTGGCTCCCCTTTCGAGCGATACGTGAGCAGTTCTCTTGGCACGTTTTTCGGTTTTTTCTCCTTGTTTAATTTTTTTTCTTGATTTCTTCATGTTTTTTTTTATATTTTGGCGTGGCTGACGACGCCCGTTTGCCATCATAAAAGAAGTCAATTGAATTTAAATTTAAAGTACATAATGGCCAAGTGAAGGAGGTGAGTTGCTCGCACCAAAGGGGAAGGGGGCGGTGGAGAGTGCTGAAGGCAACGCTGCCGCCTTTCGAATTTCACAAAGTCAACCGTGTGGTTTTTGTTGCTGGACTTGGCTTTTTGCTGTTGGGGCCTCAAACTCTTTGTTGTCGTTGTTGTTGTTGTCTGTGTGGGATTGAAGACTATGTATAGAGATATATATTTAGGTATTTATGTATTTATGTACAAAGCCCAGGCACGCAAGGCTTTTGGCTTTCAAGCCAGAGATATGTCCATGTGTAGTTGTGTCCGTTGCTCTTTTGATTTAAACGTGCTTAAATTTAAAGATCAAATTGCTTGGATTTCGTTTTTATTCTCCGCTTTCGGGGACTTTTTCGGGGGTGGGCTATTTAGCGGTAGGCCCAGGAATTTTAAATCGTAGACAAGCGAAACCGCAATAATCGGGCAGGAATTGTGTAGAAACAAGCAATCGCTGCAGTGAGTCAGAGATTGAAATGTTGTTTTTTGTTGGCGGATATGGTTAGTAATTTATTTAGAAAGCCAGAGACTCGAGTGCCCCCACAGATTCAGAGGCTGACACACATATCTCAGCTTTATTCGCATTTCGCCCACCGCTTGGATAATTTCGCTGGAAACGATGATTAAGTGATTAGGGGCTTTAGCGGCAGACTAACATTCAAAAACGAAAGACTTAGGCAACGAACTTGTCCATAACCTATTGACATTACGACGCGGCAAGGAGAGGCTCCCTTTCCCTTTCCCCTCCCCCTCTTATTCTCTCTCTCTCTCTCGCTGACTAGTTCTCTCCCTCTTATTCACTTGCATCTCGCTGATTTCGGTTTGGAAATTTGCATTGTTTGCCAACTTTGCGACCTCCCGATTTGTCTGCCTGCCAAGCAAACGTGAGATGAGTTGGGGTTTGCTCATTTGCCGCCTTTCCGCCTCCGCCGCTGGGAACGTGCAGAGAAAATATTTGACTTTTTGCGCACACAGTTATGGATATATAAATATGTCAAAAGTTTTGTTTGCCTTTCTGTCGCGGCCATTGTGGGAAAGTGTAAGGTTCTGAGCCCGAAGCTCTCGGACGACAGTTTGACAGAGATCTTATCGGTGGATGGGTAATTAATTGCATAGGGGCCTGCTTGGGCATCGTATTTGGTATTTGGCAGAGCTAAATAATTTTGCAATTAGCGGTATTAACTGAGCAGTGCAGTTTTGGGAATTACAACTGAAATAATGTTTGTTCTTAGCCTTCTTAAGTCTTGCCTGAACGTATACGACTTGGTCTCCATGGCCATAAAAAATCAAAAAAGTAATATTTTAAATATGACAAACTGATATTAGCTTTATTATTTACTAATTACTTATTTGGGCTGACGTATGTCGACTACCACATACCCAGCTAAGTTTTCTATATCTCTAACTAGTTTCCCGTCAATAAAACAGAATCCATTCACTTCGGGCTCTATCGATTTCCAGATCATTTCACAATTCAAAGACCCGGCATGGCCATTGTCCGAGATCTCCAAATGACCAGGTTAATAAGCATATACCAGTGGAAACCAGTTGGTCCAACTAGCGGAGCCAAGCCCCTGGGGTGGGAGCTCACTTAGCCCCCTCTAAAAGCATACGCATAGCCAATGGTCCGGCCATATTTACACTATCCGTCCGAAAAACCCTATTCAGCCGAAGCCAGAACTAATAAAACTCATTAAACCAAACATGTTTGGGCTTAGACAAAGGCCTCTGTCTATGACCAATTTGAATAATCTCCTACACAGAGAGTTATACTATGCCCAAATCAAATGGGGGACTAAAAAGCAAGACTCCGAGAGTCAATAATCTGATTGGGGAGGCGAACGAGAAGGCGACCGAGAACAACGTTCAATTAAAAGCAAAATCCAAATTAATGAAATGAAAATAAAAATAAATTAACCAAGGCCTGAACTCGAATCCAAATCTGAGCCGAACCCGAACCCGAAAGAAAGCGGCCGCGCGTCGAAACCAACCAAACCAGCAGCCTTTGAAAAAGAGAGAATCAAAATGATAACTTTTCAGTTCGGAGCGAAACTGTACCCCCCTGTTCGGCATCGGCATCGACATGGGCACTATAATGATCACCGAGATCATGATGATGCTGCGTGAAAGAGGAAGAACACAAAAGGTGGCTCTGGCTCTGGCTGTGGAACCCAAACCCGAACATCCACCGGCAAATGGCCAAGATCGATACAATTTTCGAGCACCATTCGGGTTTTCGGACACCAAAAGTCAGAGAACAGTAACAATGCCACAGATACAAAGATACCCAGATACATATGGCTACATAGCTATATGGCTGTGTGGCCATAAGGCGGGGGACTGAGACAAAGTCACCTTCTTGGTTATACGGGGAGAGACAAAAGACGTGGAATGGGAACAAGATCATTGCATTTTTGCTGGCTGCTGGCTGTTTTTTGTTTTTGTTGCAGCCCCGAAGCCAGTTTCGCCCCAGCCTGGTAACAAGTTTGACTGAAAATTCTAAAAATAATGCCGGCCGGTTTGTCGTTTCAAAAAGAAAATCAAAAACATACAAAAAAGGGGACTACGAAAAGAAAGAGTGGGCCCAACTCCAGAGATGGTGCATCTGTAGGCGAGTGTGAGTGAGTGAAGGGTAGGAAAAAATAACCAAAAGAAGTAACATTTCGAAGGAAGGGACTAAGGATGCCAAGTGCCAAGTCACTCGACTCGGCTTACAGGCAGCTGCAATTGGCCCAGGGATGGACCACAATTCACAGGTGATTTTCACCAGTGAATCTTTTTTGTACATACATATATAATATTTGTCATTTTAATTATACTGAGCTAATTAATACTGAGCTTTTATCTGGTTGTCATAACAGCATTATCGATTTCTAGACCATTTAAAACTATTTATAAGGGTAATAAATTTTACATCATTTAGTTTGCAAATATAGAAAATATGTTATGAATGGTGCTTAGTTTATTAAACTAAGAAATTTTCCTTTTCGTTCTCACAAATAAAATTTACACTTTTTTATTAAGATGTAAATATTTCTTTATTTTTATTGCCAAATGGTATCGTGGTTTTATACCCTGATGCTGCAGCCCTGAAGCTTGCCGATGTTGCATCTTTCGTCTTCAGAGCCAAACCAATCTCGGGCCCAATCCCTATCCAGTCCGGTCCGGCTGGCTTTGGTCATGAGTCCCTTGTGCCCAGTGCTCAGTGCCTAGTGCCGGGGCCCTGATGGTCATGACGTTGCTAAATGTGGCCGGTGGTGCCCAGCATGGGGCAGGGGCAGCCGGTTCAGTCTGTGGTGCTGTTCCCCCTCCCAACCCTCAGCGTTTGTTTGCAACAAGTAACGCGCATAGGAATCTGTATTTGTGGACGTACATATCTGCGGCAGTGTTTGCCGGGCCAAAGAGTTGCTTACCTGCGGAGGCCGAGCTACCTGTGTCCAGGTCCAGGTAGGCGTATGCATGTGTGTCTGTGCCTTATCCACATCCTTCGTCTCTGCAGTGGATGCAGCAACTAGCGGTCAGCGGAGGCAGCGCAGCATCGGCAGCGAACCAGCGTTTGTTTGCAACAAGTAACGCGCATAGGAATCTGTATTTGTGGACGTACATATCTGCGGCAGTGTTTGCCGGGCCAAAGAGTTGCTTACCTGCGGAGGCCGAGCTACCTGTGTCCAGGTCCAGGTAGGCGTATGCATGTGTGTCTGTGCCTTATCCACATCCTTCGTCTCTGCAGTGGATGCAGCAACTAGCGGTCAGCGGAGGCAGCGCAGCATCGGCAGCGAACCATCATTATGTCCAGGTATACATGTCTATATATACACACTTTATATAAGGCCAACACATTGTGATTGTCTCTCCTCGGATGACTCGGCATCTTGCTCTTGGTTATGGGGTAGCTAGGCGTCGGGCTCTTCTGCCATTGCTTAATGGTTTTAGGAAATCGAAAATTAAATAATTTATCTCGATTTTATGACGTTACAAGCAGGTTTTGATGCCCTTCATCCCCACCCATCACGCGATAAATCTCCGGCTTACAATCAGGAGAAATGCAGCCAGAACAAAAGCACACATGTCCATTGCGATGCCTTCGGGTCGCCGGTGATTTGAATAGCCACATTTCTAGTGCCACAAAAAGAACGATGCTGCCAGTGGTCGTAATCAAAGTCGCCCAGTGAATCAAGCGGGGAGGGGAGCTATTTTTAAAAAACCCCAACCTGACTTGCTCATTATTTTTCCGCTTTTTGGCTAGTCATCGCTCTCAAGTGGCTCATTCGGGTCGAGATTGATTCGAAAGAAAGGTGCAGAGAAAGTGGTAAGGAGGCAGTGGACTTGCCTCAAGTGGGTAGTTACTGGACCTTCGTTTAAACACGGAAAAAATCTGTGCCTCTCTGAGTAAAACCTTGTGTTATATAATGGTATACTTGGGATAAGCAACTACTTGTAGTCTGTAATTCGCATAAATTGATTATAGCACCCATTACATTTATCCTACTTTCAGGTACAACAAGACAGAACGCAATACTCAATCTGCTTGAATATTGGATACCTGTTACTCAGCTATTGAGAGTGGGAAAAAAATTTAAATAAAAGAAATAATTTTTTTTGTTAATTCTCACTATCACTAGCTAAAGCTAGCATAGGCAAAATAATCTGATAAAAAACCTAAACCAATTCCTCAAAACTTGAGCGGAACTGCTGTATGCGTTTTGTGGACGTTAAAGGATGGGTGGCCAGCATTTGACAAGATTCGTGTATTATAACATACATAAATATAATTAAACCAATTTTCAAAACAGTGGGTGTAACTGTTTAGGGCGGATTGTGGGCTTCGATTGCATCCCATTTAATTTACGAGCATATACTGGTATACAAACGTAATATAATATTTCAAAAGGAGATAGAATATAATATAAAATTCGTAAGTTGGAATCGACTTCCACATTATTTAAAGAGCTCAGGTATTTGTATTTGAGTTTTAAAAGGTGTATTGATTGTTTGTTAAACATTTGCTTGGACCGTTTGCGATTGATGGAAAAGTTTTCGGCTTAATTTTACCAGGCAGCTGGTACAGTTTTGATAATGGTAAAGATACTTTGCGGTCATCTTATGTTGTTTAAGGTGGGTATATGTTCACAGATACGCTCTGCGAAACGTTGAAGATGACAATTCATTTTCACTATACACTAAATCTTACTCAACTGTCACTCGATTTTCATTCGATTTACGAAGCACCATTTTTATTGAAAATGGTAAATTTGTATGCAACATGGTTTGGGCCACACTCTTTAGCGGCACATTTGGCTACCAGTATCACAAATTATTTCAAATAATTATTCCAATCAATTTCGGCTGACCAAGGACGAATTAACATTTATGAAATTAATCATTTTTGTTCCTACTTAAGTAATTAAAAAACACATTGTCTAATGCTTATACATAATTGTAGTTAAACACACCCATTATAAGCTGGTAAAAAGTTTTTAATTGATACTAGTTACTGAGCTAGTGAGTTGGCGAGAACGAATTTTCGAACTCTCTATATATAAATATATATATTGGCCAACAAAAATCAAATTCCTTTTGGCTGCTTTTTGCTGTTTGTTACCGTGGGATCTAGATAGACATTTCCAACACAAAAAATATTCTAAAAAAATTCTATAAAAATCGAAATTTAAAAAATACAAAAATGTTAAATAGTTCGGTCGTGACAGCTGTAATGGCTAGGTTCTAAAAAACAACTTGCCCAGCGTAGGCAGTACTAGAATCCGCATGCTTAATCTGAACTTTTTAGACGGACATCCACTCGGCTAGTGACTCTGATCAAGAACACCTAAACTTTATAGGGTTCGAAACATTTCTCCTACGTGATACATGTTATTTAACAATTTCCTCTTTACGTCACAAGTAACAGGTGAAAATACGAAATTGTGATTATCCGGTAATTTGTCCTATCTTGAACAAATAATGCCCTTAATTCTGACCTACAATAAAGTATTTATATAAACAATGACTGATATGCACAAGTTTTACAAAAGTAGCAACCACGAAACTATAGTTTGTATCCCCCCATATATAAATATAATAAAAAGGTCCTTCACCTTATTGCAATCTTTTGACTGGTAATACCCCTGTGTACAAGAATATAATAGCACGCGCGTTTTTAAGTTAATTCTAGCTTTATTTGGCTTATTTAGTAAAAACAAACTTAAGGAAACCCTAAAGACCTTTTTTATTTTTTTAATAAAGCGCCACCTCCTCAACCCCATACCAATTTGTAGAGTACATCGGTTTCGCCTGACGTTTCTCTACGATATTTGTGAGCAGCGGCAGCAAATTGGCTAATTCGAATAAACTTTCTTCGTAAAAGGACAGGAGATTCGCCCATTTGGAGAGCGTCTCGAGCAAAGCTTCGTCCTTGGAGATAGTCAGCAGGGTGAAATGGGAGGTCAAGATACAGCCAAACCATTGGAGGGCTTGGACTTCCGTTTGAACTGGCGAGCAATCCAGGCTGGGTCGTTCCTCCAACTGGACATTGGGGTCATTGACCAGATCGAACAGGTGGTTCATCAAGTGCTGAACATGTGGAAGCTCGAGTCGATAACGCAGATGATCCTCGATTCCACTTGCATCAAATCTGCAGGCTAGCACTGCATTTAGCAGCTCCATGTTGGAGTATTTTTTGACCATTGGTACAGCGTTGGAATCGACATTAATTGAATGACGAGGCTTGCATTTATCTAAAGCATAGCGCAGTGACCAGGCTAGCATTCTCTCCGATATGTTGCTGTAGCGCCTTAGACACATCAGAACGTGCTCTGTGTTGTCGGTCTTGATGAAAAGTGTAAGAATCCTCTCGATAATCTCTTCTTCGCCTGCTCCACTTCTCTCCAGCTGCCGGACTAAAGCTTGTACAGCAGTGTTCTTCGGTCCCTTATCAAAGAAGTTCGACATTAGAGTGACACTCACGTCCTCCAGCCCATTCTCGCAAATGATCGCCTCTCCGTGGATATGCTGTTTGATGATTTCGTCTATTTCTTGATAAACTACCTCGGGTGGATCGTACGCCAACTCTCGGCCATCAGCTTTTTGACAGTCCAAGGTGGGCATTTGCTTATTTAACTGGGTTTTCACAGCCTTATAATTGAGGGATTTTGTACTACCATCAAACTTAATAAGCGACTCCAGATACTCCTCCTCGTTTATGTGATCCAGTTCAATAGGCGAGAGGTGAGTATCACTAAACTGGGAGCCCAGCATGTCCACCAGCACCTCCCGGTTCATTCGGTAACGCACCGCCGCTATATTATGTCCCATGGCTAACAGGATGTGCTCATTTCCGGCCCAAAGGCGAGAGAAGTCCAGGTACACTTTAAAGTACTGCTTTGCGTTGACAACCTTGAACTGAGTGTTATAAACCAACAGTGAGGCGCCCTCCTGCCCGTAGTTGGCGCCGTAGATGGCAGCAAAGTTTCGTGAGACTCCGTGCACGGATAGTTTGCTCTCCACATTCAGTTCGGCCAGCATTGACACGAATTGTCCCGGTGATCGCTCTGATGTGGCCTTCGCCAGGTTCAACATGAAGATGCGTTTGTCAGACCCTGTAAAGTTAAATAACATTATTGTTATCCATCTTATATATAAGAGGTTAAATATTCTATTTAGAATGCCAGATGCCAGATCTTTAAATGAGATTTTTCTCAAAGTGCATTCTCTAAAGTAATATTTATCCGTGATAGCATAGAGTTCCATAATGAAAGTTACTCACAAATGGTCAGCAACTGAGGATCTGCATCGCCCTCGACGATGGCATATCCCGCGAGGCGAACCTCTTCCCGCTTAATGAGGTACTTCCGCCGGTTGGAGGTGTCGAGAGAAAGGCGGATTAGCTGCAGTTCGCCGGTGGCCTTTGTTTCCTCGAAATATGTGAGCACCCGCTGGCCCTGGGCCAACGCATGGACTGTGGGTTTGCTGATGACCTTGCTGGCAGCCAGGGCAAGTTGCTCAGCTGTATCCTCTTTCTGGTCCTTTCGCGAGGCCAATGCCTGGAAGAGGGTTTGGCAATTGCCATCACTGTACAGGATTAATGCCTCCTGGTCGGTTTCCACCACGTGAGCGATACTTTTCTGAAACTGCAAGGAAAGGATATAACCTAATATTACAATATGATTATTGGGTGCCTATACCTTCAGCTTCTTGCTTTTGGACACATCACTGGTATCCACATCCCAAAGACGCAGCGCGTGATTTCCAAAGACGCCCACATATTTCTGGCTGCTGGGATCGTATATAACCTTGGAAGATAGCTTCTCCGGTAGGGACCAACTGAGCAATTGTTTTTGTGTGCTGATCTATAAGAGAACCGCGTTTGTTACATGGGCAATGTGATATTTTGGTGTCCAAACTTACATTCAAAACAACCACCACATTGCGGGCCAGCGTAGTCACCACATTGCCATTTTCCTTGTCTGCAGCTAGGCCCAGAAACTCCTTGGGGTCAGGGATGGGAAACAGGTTGTAATAGGACAGGAATTTGGACATTATTTAAGTGAATTGAAAACAATTGCAGCACGTGCAAAGCGGCATCCAAAACTGATCCACAGGGTGATTCGTACAACTAAGAACTGTGTTTTGGAATTAAAAATACCGAAAGTAGGGGTGCCAGACCGTTGCACAGTACGAGCACATATGGTTGCCGGACCTGCCACGTGCTATCGATAAGAGGAAGAGACAGAAGAAGAAGAGTGAAATGGGTGGAAAGACAAAACAAGCGCCGCGCACCAAAAATAATGCTAAGGTAAGGCGTAGTAAGGTATTATTATATTATTTAACAGTGCCCTTAACCCCCCATTACCTAGCCCTCGAGCAGCAGCCGAACCGCCGAGCTTCTGGGCAGTTCCACGCCCATTTTCGTGGGCTTCTCGGCGCAGACGGACGGCGGTGGCCTGGTGCCATTTGCTCCGGGATTCGCCAGCGCCGAACAAATGCCGGACAGCTTTGACGCGGCCATCAGTCCGCAAACGCAGATCATCTTGCGAAAGCTGTCCAAGAAGGACCCAATGACGAAGAAGAAGGCGCTGCAGGAGCTGCACGAACTGATCGAGCGGTCGGACGTGGAGGTCCTGAAAAACATTCTGCCGCTGTGGCCCAAGTACTACCTAAATCTGGCTAGCGATCCGGAGCACACTGTACGCGAACTAACACAGACTGTGTTGCAATTGCTCATGGCTAAGTGCAAAAAGGCGATGGCCCCATACCTTAAGTTGCTTGTGCCCGTTTGGCTGGGCAGCCGCTTTGATACCTACGCTCCGGCGGCCAGCATTGCGAGCCAATCCTTTCGAGACACCTTTGCTGGCAACGCCAACCGAAGTCGGGAAGTCTGCATGCACTGTCAGGTGGAAATTTTGGAGTACGCCACACGCAACCTGACCTTCCACACAGCTGCTACTCTGTCGATCGGGAAAAGTCTCACTCCGGAGGAGGCGGAACAGAAGTACCAGCGCGTTATCATCAGTAGTCTCAAGTTGTTGTCCTTCTTCATGGAGCAAACTGCGCAGACGGAGGAGCTCAGCCAGGTCAAGGAG
Source organism: Drosophila teissieri (assembly GCF_016746235.2). NCBI lineage: Eukaryota > Metazoa > Arthropoda > Insecta > Diptera > Drosophilidae > Drosophila > Drosophila teissieri. The sequence continues at coordinate 19,767,382 of NC_053031.1, read as the reverse complement.
GGCTTCGGCACCCTGGTGGCACACCAGAAGTTCTGGAGCTTCGCCAAGCATAAAGTGCCTCCCATAAAGTGAGTACACTTACAAGTCATTAGTCAAGTCATTTCGAAGTCGTTTTATATTTTATAGAGCCGCCTGGTTCGAGTGCATCTATCACATCCTGCAATCAGTTGCTCTTTTGGACGTTATCACGTCTCAGAAGACGCAGCTGACTACTCTTTGCTTCCAGTTTATTGACGATGCTGATCCCGTGGTGGCTCCTCACATTTGGGGGTGCGTTCTGCTCCTACAAAATAATTACGAAGATTGGTGAGACTTTGGATCTATTATCACTCAATTCCAATATTAATATTTTACATTTGTAGGTTTGTTCCACTCAACATTCGCAAGGCTCTTCTGCCCAAACTTTCGTCTTTGCTTCATAATGGTTTCAATCGCAACGCCCAGGCCATCTGTCCTAATCTGCTCCCATTTTTGTCGAAAGTTACACCAGCATCCCTTCAAGACCTGGATATCTACGATTTCTATCAGCGCTTCTTTGACGACATGAAGCTGGCAGTCACCAAAAAATTCGATCCCCCGCTATCCAAATCCGATTGTATTGTAATACACAATGCCTATTTTGAGTGTCTACGCTTTATGCTGCAGCAGATTAACAACAACAAAGAGCGAGGGCAGAAGGAGGAGGAATTTTCCACTAGCCTACTGGACAACAACGTACTTGAACCAATTGGCTGGCTGCTCAAAAGTGATAGTGCGCATGTAAAAATCTTCTTCCAGCACAGTTCTGCACTGGTGGCCTTTTGGGATCGTCAGATTAACAATAGATTGGATAATGGTGGCCTATATGCCAAGTTGCTAAATCAGTTTTGGACACGCATCTTTGAGCTGGTCACCCAAGACCTCTCTGCCGAGGAGGTTAATGAGCAACTGCTCGGACATGTCCTGCTTTTAGTGCAGGATCTGCACATGGCTAATCCCAGTCTGGAGTCGCCAAGTGTGAAATTTGTGGAGGAGCCAGACGTAAAAGTGGATAAGAGCGAGCCCACCACGCCAGTTAAAAAGGCTCAAGAAGCTGCTGCTTTTATACAAAAGGAATTGAAACAGTTGGTTATAAAGTTGGTGAGAATATGTCTGGATAAGGCAAATATTAGTGGAAGTGGTACCTCAACCTCGCGTTACATAGAACAAATTCGAACGCTTACAAAAATGTTTAACGATGCCGCGTTCTACAAAAGTCTAACTGATGATGGAGACCTGGGGTCAGCGTTAAATAAATTTGTGTCACTGCTTGGGCAATTATGTTATGACGCTTGTGAGTCTCTGGTGGAGATCTTGTTTGAAATCCTGCCGCTGCTAGAGACTGGACAACGCTTTGAATATATTGAAAACACCCTTATGAAGGTAATTAGAAATTTTAAAATCTAAAACTCTATCTAAACATTAAGTTCCTTTACAGCTTCCACAGCATGGCGTGCAAAATCTTTTGCTCCATCGTCTACTTTCTTATCCCCTATGCACCGAGCCCGTAGTGATGCAGATGCTCAGTGGTCCGGAAACTTGTGCAATGATTGCGCGGATTGCCGAGGAGGTAGTTGTAGACAATGATCGAGAAAAGCTGAACTTACTTCACAAGTGCTTTTTCCAAACTGACACGGGAGACATACTCATTAATGCTAATACTGTGGATAAAATACTGCTGTCCATGTGTAGACCCTTGGAGCAACCGGTTGTAAATGACGCGGTAGAAGTGTGTGGCAGTTTTATTGCTCAGATAATGCCTGTGATTTGCAGCAACAATAACTCCTCGCTGCGCGTGCGCCAACAGATCTTCCTTAAGCTGTTCAAATTCAGTTTGGAGCATCGACCAGAGGATTATCTTTCGGAGGATACTCTGTGGGAAATTACCACTTGCTGGCAGGATGGACTTTCAAGTAAAGACATCGAAATCGATGATAACATGCTAAAGTGTTGTGCAGGGATTGTTGAGGAGCTGGCTAATTCAGCAGAACCTAAACCGGATGCTTTGGATGGAATGGCAGAGGCGATGGCCAAGTTTGTAATTTGCTCAACGGAAAATATTGAAGATGAGAAAAAGCGCTTGGAGCGAATTGATGAAACACTAGCTGCTCTTCTGGATTCGCCGCTAAAAACATCTGACAAGGTTAAGCAGTTTGACAACCATTGTGTACTTCTAAAAACCTTGCAAGGATCTGTGACTGCAGGAGTTCCCTTCGAAAACGCTTGCCTCTCAAGCGATGAAATACTACCATTACTTCAACGTTCCACGCTTAACTTTTCAACAATCTACAAGCTCGTCTATCAGTTCCCACCACCTCAAGACACCAACGACCCAGAAGATGAGTTGACCGAGGACTACTGTGATCCAAATGCTGATGTGCTCAAAGAATGGAGCGAACCCTTAATTGCAGAGCTTTTACAGTGCATTCGGGTGGCTGGAACAGCAGAATGCTGGTTGGAAATGTCAGACTTGCAATCGTCGACAGAGGAGCTAGTGCTAATTCTTTCGGAAAAAGTGCAAAGCTTTATGGGCAACAGCAGTGATCTGGTTGCAATAGTCAAAGAGCGACTTCAGCAAGCTGCTGTGCAGCAATCTAGCGTAATTGACTGCCGTCTTTTGAGTTATTTTAGATTCTGTCCACAGTATGCGGCTTTCGAAGAAAGTGCCTCCATTTTGTTACATGAAGACTTGTCCGAGAATCTGGTGACGCAGGGCGCCCTCAAGACTTATGTAATAGCCCTGCAGGTAGGAAATCTAATATAAATCTAAGAACACTTTGTTATACCTTATGTCTTACAGTTTCTCTTGCCGAAACTTTCTCAAAAAGCCATTACTCTTAGTTCGGCGGTTATGAGAACTGAACCGCCCGAAATTTGGGTTACGGCAGCAGTTTTCCATGCCCTACTATTAAACAATTTTGAAGGTGATGTGAATGAGCAAACGGATCGTAATATCATTGTATCAGCCGTACAGTTTATGACCAGCATAGGCGAAAAGCAAGCCATCCAGAAGGATTTACTCCATTATAATGTGTAAGATAATACGCTTTAGTAAATTTTATATGATTTTATATCCAAGTTTATATACTTTAGAGAAATTCAAAGGCAACCCTACGAATCAGTTATAAATACAGTGGAGTTCATAAAGCTTTTAACTGAAGTTTTAAAACGTTTTCCGTACGAGCTGAGTATAAAAAACTGGGACGCCATCCGCATTGGTCTTAGTTCTTGGGTGCTTTCTGTTTCCAAATCAATAGCCCAATACAAGGACCCGAAGGTGGGATTTATAACGAAATATTTTTCAGAATTAATAATCATTTATCTTTAATTGCAGACTTCGCTGTTTGTTGCGGCGGTTTATCAATTGTTTGCCGCCTTGATTGAGTTTATACGCTCCGAGAAGCAAAAGAGTTCCACGGAATTACTCAAAAACATGATCGATGAGTGGGACTCTTTGTTTGCCAAGGAAGTCAATGTAGTGCTCTTTAAGTCATTTTACCTATTGACCCATGAGACTAGTGTGGAGCCTGGATATCAGGCGTGTTATGAGGCCTTATTGGAACGAATAACACCGGCTATAGAGCTCCTGGACTACAGCTTTGTGTACTCGGTATGCTAGGGATACAACTTTGGTCTTTTTCGTGGCTGATCCCTTTCTCCATTTCAGTTCTGCAAGTCAAATAGTAACATCACCTTGGACCATCTGTGCAATTTCCTGTTCAAGCAGCTTTATAGTTGTCAGCACTCGGTTCGATTAAGTGCTGTACACTCACTTCGCCAATTAACGCCACACTTTGTGGCGGACGACATAGAGCTGAATGAGAAACAAAGCGAGAGTCTAGACGCCAGCACAACGATTTCCAAGTGGCACTTCCTTAATCGGTTTGAGGACTACCTAACACGGTACGATGCCCTGATAAGAAGATACCTGGAAGAGTTTACGTTCAAGCTATCCGAGCTGGATGATCTTGAACCCATTGACAAACACAATGCACTGAGTTACCTTTACTTATGGGATTGTATTATCAATGCTTGCGCTAAATCTCCGGTTGCATTGCGCGCTGTTTACACCAATTGGCTGAATGATAACAAATACGAAGAGGTTGGCAACAATACATTAAATTTACTATTCATTTCAAATTTACACTTTAATTTGTTCGCTTCACAGAATTTTCTACACTTCCTTTTCCGCGCAATGCCCGTGGACATACTGAAGAATCACGGCGCCAAGGTGCACAGCAACGGCGTTTACAAAGAGCTCACATGGTCTCAGCAAAAGGGTAAGCTGAACCATACTTAAGCAATTACTGTATCCTCCGACAATTCCGTATTGAGAACGTCGGGCAAGTAGTCCTCCCCATATCCATAATCGTCATATTCAGCGGCTCCGTGCTCGACATCCCCCATCATTTCCTCTGCGTCTGCCTCATCGGTAACAGAAATAAAATCTGACAAGGGCACAAACTGTTCGGGATCGTTCTCAGCCATCATCTGTCGTTGTACAGGTATTTGCTGGGGTGCCAAGTAAATGTTTAAGTTTGATATAAACTTGTTAATCCAAACAGTCAGGTTGTTGGCCAATATCCTCTGATACTCTTGTAAATTACTGGTCGTATAAAATTCTTGATCTATTGATGATTTAAAGTAGTTTAATTTTGAAGTGTCCGAGCTAGCTTTAATTTACCTGTAAATTCTCGAAGTCTCTCAAGAATTACGCAACAAAGAGGGGAGTTCTCGTCAACAATAAACTGATCATTCAGTAGAAAGTCCTTCATTTCCTCGAACAGGACGCAAATTATCTTTTGCATCTGCTTGCGCTGGCGCAAAAGGATTCGCTTTTTTAAACCCTTGCATCGTCGCTTGTGGACGCGCTTCGCCGCCCTGCGCTGACGCATCTCTTCCTCCATATACTCCAGCGCCTTCTCCATTGACATGGCTTCCACCGGGGGCTTGGGTTTCATCTGGTTCTCTAGAGCCGCTATGTGACGGGGAGAAAGGTAGTCCTTAAAGAAATTGTATGTGTCACTCACTCGCATCGGGTGCGGATCGGCAAGGCGTTCAACCCGGGCTGTGCATTGGTTAACGTAGATCTTTTTGGTATAGTAGCGCGCCTGTTTGGCCAACTGTGGCGAGGAGAAGTCCTTCTTGGGTGTAGCCAGAAAACATATGTGCTCCTCCCGGGACAACACGTCCCGGTCGATGATTATCTGTCCCGTGTGCTGGCAGGGCACATAGCAAGGATGGTAGCGGGGACAGACGCAGATGAATCTGCAGGTCAAGGTATATAATTGGTTTTTATAAAATAGAGTGAAAAACAGCTGCAGGAATAGTTTATAGTAAATCCCGCTCTCTTTTCCAATTACCAGTACGCTAAAAACCTGATTTAATTTATAATTCCAAAAGCCTAGGAAATTCCTACGATATTTTATTTGATATGGAAAGAATTGATACTTACCTGTACAATGCTTGAGTTTCATTGGCGGTAAACTTAACTAAGCGTCGGATTCGTTTGGCACGAGTCTCACGCACATGAACCATGGCCAGGCGAGCGTTTAGCTCGTCCGCTACGGTCGGCCCATCCTGTTGGAACTCCTCCGGCTGGTGCTCCTTGCGCGTATCGCACTGCGTCTTCAGGAAATTTATGGCTTCGGCCACCGAAGTCTCGCCCTCAAGTTGAATGCGCTTTGCCGGCGGCATCTCGGATGGGATATCTCTAAAATTTATTGGTTTCGCCATACTTTCAAATAAAACGGAAAACAAAAAAAGAATTAGAAAGCGGATCTATATACTGAACGACAAGAGACAATCAATTTAAACGAACTATTTTCTGTATAAACATATTTTGACTTCTCGCAACCTGGCTTGCCTTGTTTAATATGTGGCTCCGTTTTCAGATCGACAGCTACCCCTGGATCGATATGTCTGCCACTTGTACACGGAGGTGCTCCGCAAGCTGCCTGCCGTGGTGCGCAGGTGGTGGAACACCACTCAGTCCAGGCAAAAGAACTTCATAGACAACCTGACCACAAACTACGTGAGTTCTCTAATTTGCAGCGAGGAGCTCAAGGCGATCGCAAATCGGAAGGAAAAGCACGAGAATATGCAGGTAAGCGGGTGTGTCCCTTCACGGTTTTATTCTTGCTCTGGAGTGCTAAGCCGGAGGGAAAAAACAACGGTGATGCTAATCAGCAGTATAATAATGACAATAACGCGAAAGATCTCAAGGGGCACCATATCTCTGCTAGAAATGTAATGCTCCTTAAAATAAAAATACTTTGGATATTTTTTATATCCCAAACAAGCATAGTCTACTGAACTTGAAACTAAAGTAATTTTGTTGGCAAATTTCCTATTTCCAGGTTACCGTTCACTCCTCCACCCGCGAAGTGCTAGCGGTCTACGCAATCGATGAGGCCCGCATGGAACTTGTCATAACGCTGGCCCCGAATTATCCACTGGGAGCGGTTAAGGTCGAGTGCGGAAAGCAGATCGGCGGACGGGCTTCTTCCCGTAATGTGGGCATGCAGTTGACCATCTTCCTGACACACCAGGTATTTATTGATACATTTTTTTATATAGTTCGATGTCTAATGATCAATAAAATAAACGAAATTGTCGTATTCAGAATGGCACCATATACGATGGCCTAACCATGTGGAAAAACAACTTGGACAAAAAGTTCGAGGGCGTTGAGGAGTGCTATGTATGCTATACTGTCATCCACCAGGACACTTGCCAGCTACCCAAACTCACGTGTAAAACGTGCAAGAAGAAATTCCACGGACCTTGTTTGGTAAGATGGAGCAGTCTTTTATCTGTATTTGTTGCGTTCTAACACAGAGAACTTTTTTTTAGTATAAATGGTTCACCACCAGCAGCAAGTCCACCTGCCCCATTTGCCGCAACGTCTTCTAGATGTGTGTATATATCATTTATCACTTTAGCAACACGTATTAAGCAAAAGGCACAACCAAACCATTCGATATAGGCAATAGTTTTCTGGTCTCTCAAATTGTAAATCAGCAATATTAATAAATCTTACAATGTTTTAATGTTCTTAATAATATATTAAGTGCAGGGATTAAATTTATTATATTGTAAAAAACAAAATAGAGCATTATAATTAAAGGAATGTTATAAAGCTCGATACGAAGTGTGAATCCATAGTAAATATCAAGTGGGCTTGTGTAATACAGTTCACCAAAAATATCAGTACTCACACTGACACTGTAAATACTTGTACATTATTTTTAATTCTGTGAGCGGATACTCAAAAACTTTTTATAAATTATGGCTACAAGAATAAAAGTAATGGGTCAGTGTCCATATTGTAATCGTCATGTGGCCAAAGACCTAAGACCTATCAACATGCTGTCAGCACGGGATGCCAAAAGAATATCTCAACTGATAAACGAAGTGCTTCCCCCAGTTCAGTTGGAATCCGAGGAGGAGAAGCAAGATCATGAGGAACCAGTGCATGATCATAGATCTAGAAAAGCGCACGTGTCGAAGAGAAAGGAAGAGAAAGATTCTGAAAGGAAGACAATATCCAAGAAAAATACAAAATCTCCATTCTGCCAGGATAAATTAAAGATAGGTACTAGGAGCGGAAAAACGCGTGTTACCAGGAGGAAGAAAGAAATTGTAAGGTTGTCTGAACCCGACGTCGAATCAGAAGATCCTTCTTTATTAGGGAACATAAACAAAGAGACTAGAGGCAGAACAACGCCGGTGTCAAAAAAAAAGAACCGAATTGAACATGTTTCGGATTCTGAGGAGAAAATAGAAGATGATTCTTGCTCACGGGGGGATTTAAACAAAGATAAAAGTTTACAAGAAAACGTGGAAGAAGTTTCCTGCACCCCGAAGGTATTGAATGAATGTCATTGTTCACTGGATAAATTTGTTAAAGATTTTTGCTTCCAGGAAGAGCTAAAAGAAAGTTATTATTCACAAGATAAATTGGAAAATGAAGCTCAAAAAAGGGCTGTAGAGGAGGATAAATCCGAAAATTCTCCAGACGCGATCACTGGGTGCATATTGGGGTTGGTAGAGGAGGAGTTTGGGCGTGATCCGGCTTGCAGTGGATCATCGGGGATTTTAAAGGGGAACGCCGAGATCATACTGGCCATGCTGGCCGAGGAGCAGCATATGATCAAGAAGATTAGGAAGCGGTCCTCACAGTCTTGTTGGTGGGAGGCGGACGAGCCGGCTCCTAAAAGGCGCAGGTGTTAATGCTGTACCAATGTAGTTACATTTTGTTGCCTTTGCAAAATCAACCGTCATACCGTTGGCAGCCCACGTGCTGACCTTTTTACACCATCCACCAGTCGGCACAATAAACCTCCCTTTTTGAGCATGCGCCCTGGAGAACTGACTTCCTTGGGGTGGGGCCCGCAGCACATGATGACTCGCCTTCGCATCGGTTTTGCTCAGTAGTGCAGTTTTGCAAGCTGCTAACTGGGATTACACACGCCATCGACTCATCCAAGTGGACTGCCAGGTCCACAAAATGACGTAAGCTCCAGGCTTATATGATGAGCCCTCGGGAACTAAAACTTGGCCAGCGCGTTGAGGTAACGGGTAAAAATCTGCAAGGTAAGGTGGCCTATGTGGGACGCACTAACTTCGCTGCCGGACTTTGGTACGGCGTGGTTCTGGACGAGCCGCTGGGCAAGAATAATGGAAGCGTTCACGGCAGCATTTACTTCAAGTGTCCCACTAACTGTGGCCTCTTTGTGCGCGCCCAGCAGCTGGTGAGGATTGCCGAGTTGCCCAGGGGAGTGGACAATCGAAAAGCCGATGTAATGCAACGCGACGGGGCCAGAACGAAGCTTTCAAGGCGGAGTGGCGGTGGAAAGTCTGTGGAGGAGCAGGTGAGTAACTCATTTGAAGAGGTTTAAAGTCGTGGTACATACATACATACATTCATTACTTTCGGTAGGATAACCAGAGGGAGCAGCAGGCAAGCACATCTGGCAAAGTAAAGGCCACTCCTTCGACACCGTCACCGCAGCATAAGAACAGGAACACCCAATCCCCTAGTCATCCGGCGTTGGCGAAGACTTCTGGGAAGTTTTTAGCGTCTCAACAGCAACCATTACAGCTTCCAAAGGTGAGTTGGTGTGTAGTAGGTCAGATAAAACCATAAGGTAAGGTAGACTAGAAATATATACTAATTTTGTTTTTTAAATATTATTTTGTAGAATCCAGTGGTATGTGAAGACAGTGTAAGTGAAGAAACTGGAGAAGTAAGCATGTCTCCCAAGAGGTCATCAGCTACTGAGCAATCAAAGGAGCTTATACAGCAGGAAACAAAGCAGACTAGCCAGCCAGCAAGGAAGGAAGATGAGCCTAAGATTGAAAAGGAGCTACAGAGGATGGAAGCTGCAAGTTCAAGGCAGGATGTAGCAGCCAAACCTCTCCAGACCAGCACAATCGGGCAGTTGCCCTCACAGAAGGACAGTGCTCAACTGACTCCGCCACCTTTGACATGTAACCAGAGGAGATCCACATCTTACACGCAGCTGAGACCCACAAGGATTAGTCAACCGAAGCCAACCACGGCACAGGCGCAGAGCTCCACGGCGCAGCTCACCTTGGCCATGCCAGTCCCCTTGGCTTTGGCTCCAAAGCGCAGCAAGACCAGCATGAGTCCCACGAGCTCCATTAAGCGAGCTGCGCCAGCGGCCTTCGTAGAGCCGCGTTTTCTGGAGATCCTGAGACCGCAGTTTACACCTGGGCCAGCTCTCCGAACTCCCAGCTCGGCGGCTCCTCCTTTAGATAACCCCGAGCTGCGTCAACTGAGAGAAGAACTTCAACTACTAAGGGGCCAAAAGAGCGAGGACAAGCTTAAGCTTCTAGAGCTTGAACGGATGCGTATACACAACGAGCAGCTGATGGAGTTTAAGTCGCAGATAATGGCGCAGCAGGTACTGCTCCAAAGGGAACTGCAGAGGTCGCGCCACGAACTGCGGGAAGCCCAGGATGTGTCGGCTAAATTAAAGAGGGAGCTGGACGAGATAGCTGAGAGCATAGAACTTCTCACTCTGGACAAGGAAATGGCGGAGGAGCGCATGGAGACACTGCAAATGGAACTGGAAATGGCCCAGGAAAGAAATGACGAACTGAGCTTGGATGTCGAGATCCTGAAGGCGGAGCAAGAGGAGCAGCAGGGTCAACGAATCGAGAAGAGTGATAAACAAATCGGAGCAGGGGTGGTCCCTCAATCCTCCGGCGAGTTCCTTCGCTTGGAACAATATAACCAGCGCCTTCGGGAGACGGTGGTCCGGTTGCGAGACACTCTCGCACAGGAGAAGCAGACTGGGCAGCGAACGCACAAGGAACTGGAGACCAAGCATTCGGAGATCAACGAGTTAAAAAGCATCAAGGAGTTGCTCAGCAGAAGAGTGGACAACATGGAAGTGCAGCTAATGGACTTGAAAGAGCAGGTAGATGCTTCCCTCGGTGCAGAGGCCATGGTTACCCAACTGGCATCCTTAAAACTGGAGTTGGAAGATCGCGTCAAGCTCCTAGAAGACGAGGTCAACGAACTGGAGGCGCTTGAGCAAATCCAGGAACAGCTTATTGAGAGCAACCAAGAGCTGGAAACAGATCTGCGCGAGGAGATTGATAAACTAAGCGGTCAGGTTAAGATCCTGGAGCAGCAGAAGAACGCCGCTATGGAAAGCCTCTACGATCGCGATGTGACCATAATGAAATTCCGGGACTTGGTGAGACAGCTCCAGGAGCAGCTCCAGCTCCGAGCAGATGGCACCCTTTCCATTGAGGACTTCAGTAGTGCCAACGAATCCCAACAGGAGGATGGATCCAACCAGAGTCAGACGGACTACCAGCACATTTTCAGTGTGAGCAAGGCCTACGGAAGGGCCCTGGAGCAGCAGATCAAGACTGTGGAGCTACGGTTACAGCGCCAGCATCTGGAGCACGTCCTAGCCTTCGTCCCTGAACAGTTCCTTTTGCGCGGAGGGGAGCACGATGTGGTGCTGGTCATGCTCCTTCTAGAGCGGATGAACGAGAAACTGACCATAGTGTGCCAGGCCATTAACGAAAAGTTTCCCACGGCCTGTGAGTTTGGTAAGTGCCATCCCTTATGTGCATTACGGAACTATAGATACCATTAAACCCATACGCATTATGACAGGTCGCGATGCCATCTTCGAGGGCTACTCCGTGCAACGGTACATCTTCAGGTCTCAATGCCTCTATCTGCTAAAGAGCCTTCAACTGGTGCTTCAGCAGTTCCGCCACGGATTAACCCATTGCGACTACGAGTTGTGCACCCATGCGGCCATTTACCGGAGTGATCTGGATGCCCAGGAGCAGCAGCTCGACGAGTTCGTGCGGCTGCTCAAGACTGGTCAACTGGATGAACATACGAACTGCGAGCCAATTCAACGGGTGCTTCACTATGTGAGTGGGTTGCACCAGAATCTAATGCCTCCTCAAACGCTTGTGGAGCTGCTGGACGAACAGCAACTCTACGAAGCTCTCATCGAGGTCTACGAAGCGGGCTTGGACGCTGTAAATGCAAATGCGGGACTGATGCACACCATCATACAATTGGGCCATGAGCAGACCGCGTCCTTCAACTGCATGCAGATGCTGATGGAGCAGAGTTGTGCCCACAAGCAGAAGCTGAAGAAGCTGCAAAGGAAACTGAGTGGCAGCAAGACAGCGTCTTGGACGGGAATGCAGTGTGCCAGGTATCAGAGGATCCTGGAGGCCAACGAGGCACTGGGAGCCCTTATCCGACTCCTGGGCTCCACTGCCCGAGAAGCTAGCAAGGACTCCAATGGGGGAATTGCCCACGAGAAGCTGTGGAGGATGCTGGTCCTCAACTACAACAAGTTCGCACCGAATCAGGAGGCTGAGGAACCCAGGGAGGTGGATGCCTACAGCCAGCGGTGCATGCAGCTCCTCGAGGAGCAGTTTGACGAGCTATTCGCGTTGCTGGATTCCACAGATGTGAACACTGAGTATGTGCGTCATCCCACTTGCAATACTTTGCAGGAGCGGGCTGCCCAGGTGAAGCGACACTACGAGGACGTGAAAAACCTTGAGCTGACTGTAGCTGAGCGGGAGAAGGAAATCAAAAGCCTCAAGTACACAGCCAAGATGAAACAGCAGGACTACTCGGAGCTACAGGTACGCAAGGAGATGGCCGAGAAACAGCTGAGCAAGCAGTGTCACGTGCTAGCCGGATTTGCCGAAGCTGTGGAGCAGCTGGAGCAGTCGATCCTGGCCAAGGAGGCAGCCCTCGGGCAGGCCTTGAATATACTAGCGGACAAGCTTTCCAGCCTGGAGCAGTCCCAGCAGCACTGGAAAGAGCAGCAGCAGGCGGACAGTGCCTGTCTGACCAGCACCACGATAAGCTCCAACCGGGAGATGAACATGCTCCACCAGGCACTACGCCAGGAGCGATCCCTGCGTGTCCAGCTCCAGGGCAGCGAGATGAGAAGGACCTTCGCCGCTTTGGAACCACTGCATGTTCCTCAAGCCGGCAGCCAGAAGCTGATTGACCTGGAGAAGGACCTTCGCTCGCTGAAGAACCAGTGGCTCTTGGCCCATCTGGAAATGGGTGCTGCTGCCGGCCAACGACGCTCGGAGATCGAGCTACAGGGCAGCCGGGTCCTGCGACATATCTTCCAGACATATTGCACACAGCATCCGCATCGGGCCAAGAACACCGATTTTGGCCTCTTCATCACCGAGGATCTGCGGAGAGCATTCGGGCAAAATTTCTAGTTATTTCGGTATTCCGGTCGTAACAAAGGTATACTCGTATGTGATTCGCGGCTTATATAGAACATTAATACTCGAAAACTAATAATTATTTGTACGAACGTAGTTATTTACATGCATATATGAAAACTGTACACTTACATATATAGTTAATTTCGAGTTTATCTGGCAGTAAACAAATTTTCATAAACTAGACAAATCAAAAGAAAAGTTTTATTTTTTGGAAAGTTTTAGAGGATCTCTTTTCAGATTTTCTATATGGCAAAAACCTATTGCAATGCAAGTGAATGATTAGCATCCCTATCTGAAAAAAACAATCCTTAAACCAGACTTAAAATATTTCCAATTCCATTCCGAAAATGAAACAAGATATTGGGTTTTACAAAATTAATCGCATTCAGCGTGTATTTATATATACTTATACTTCATATATTTAGGCCCAACAAACTATGCTGGTAAAAGGTTTTTTCGTATGGTTCTCGTTATCTAAAGAAATGAATTATTGGATTCTCAATCTCAATGTCGAGCACCCCGATCTTAAATGTTGTTTATTGGAAATTAACATTTTACAAAACATCAATTTAAAATCCTTTATGTACAAATAGTTGGGCACAATAGAGGCGCGCCGTTTGAGATGAGAGCAGCGCAAGCACTTCAATTCAACGAAACGCTTATCACATGAGCACATAATCGGGGATCCAGAGTGGCAGGTGTGGGTCGTATATATGGTCGGATGTATGTTTGGATATCGGATGTATCGGGACAAGATGGTGGCCGTAGGACATCGCTGTCGTTGTGGGGTTTGCATAAATACGTTTAATGTTTAATGAGAAGAAGATTGGAGTTGAGGCTATTTACAGTTGCTGAATGAACAAAACAATTTGCGGCCTGTGAAGAGCTGCAAAGAAAAATAATTATCAAGGAGGAAAATATTGCAGTGCCAGAATTATAACATTTAGGTAATCTGTATAAATAATAATCGATGATTATCATATAACAATAACTAATAGTGTCAAGGATTTTTTTTTAAAGTGCCTCAGAACCCATTTTAGATCGATGTAAGAGGATTTCTAGAGGTAAAAATTTGGAAATATAATATACACTTAATGACAAGCAATTATTTGCATTGTTGGTTTCTTTTAATGCGTTTAAATATGGCTGTAATAATAATAATAATAATAAACTGGTTTATATTAATAATCCGCCTGCCTATTCGTTAATGGAGTGTATAGTGGTGACCTTATATGAACTTCAAGGCCAGCACAATCAGTCGAAACGATACTAATACCTATATATTTCTAATTGAAAACCCCTCAAACTCTTGAATGCTTTTAAGAGTTAACAGCATATATTATGAATGGTTTACTTAACTTTTTGTTCTATAGGGTTGTTATCAAATAAACTTATAACTTATTAAATGACTGTTATGAGCGTGCCATCAACCTAAATATATATTTAGGATCAGTAGAATCATTACTAACCTCACAATCAGTCGGAACGATACTAATACCTATATATTTCTAAATGAAAACCCCTCAAACTCTTGAATGCTTTTAAGAGTTAACAGCATATATTATGAATGGTTTACTTAACTTTTTGTTCTATAGGGTTGTTATCAAATAAACTTATAACTTATTAAATGACTGTTATGAGCGTGCCACCAACCTAAAAATGATATATTTAGGATCAGTAGAATCATTACTAACCTCACGACTTGGTTTCCGTCTGACGCTTGGCCACAATTTTGCCCTGATCGCGACTGTTGATGACCTCGGCGTGGAAGCCCGTCTCCCAGTCGGCGTAGTACTTCACCGTGCGCACATTGCCATCGGGCTCAACCAAGGAGTACTCTCCCTTGACCACGTCTCCATCTCGCTCCTCCTTCTGGTGCTTGTTATCTCCAGTATGGGGATCATTTACGGCATACTCGAAGGCATAGCGAGGATGCGCATCCTGGGGAAAGGGAATATAATGGGACGATATGTTGAGAAAGAGGCAATGCGTCACTTACGAAGTGCTCCAAATGCTTCTCGGGCACCACCTTCAGGACGGCGTGTTGAGCCACCGGTGCTGACTTTAAGTACGCGGTGGCTCCCACGGGGGCATGGCTGCTCAGCGCTGGCACACTTGGAGCATAGCGATAGAATCCAGCTCCCAGCGGTCCGATTCCACCCACCCCGTGTGAGTATCCACTCAGGGAGGAGTCCAGATGGGCCACCGAGGAGGGGCCATGTGCCAGACCCGACTCATGGGACAGTAGACCGTGGTAGCTAAGGGCTGGGGATACCTTTGCATGACCTAAGGAGATGGCTCCGTAGTAGCCCCCGCTGGGACCGGATCCATGCCCTAAATTGCCTTGATGGAGGAGTTACATATTTTATTCAAAATATTATTCTCACTAAATGGTTTTAAATGGTAGCACTCACCAGCATTGATTCCGTAGGCGGTGCTGCTGGCAATCTTTCCACCCAGGGAATAAGCTGGAGCAGAAGTCAGCTTGGTCAGCGGGCCACCAAGCAAAACTCCTCCATGACCACTAGACCCGTATCCGACTCCCACTCCCAGCGGAATCGATGGACCTGTGGAAATGTGGCTGACAGTTGGAACGGCCACCTTGGCTATAGCAGGAGCAGCTGAGATGGCCACAACAGGCTTGGAGACATATTGATGGGAAACAGCTCCCGAGCTGTAGCCCGATCCACTGCCTCCGTAGCCAGTAGCCAGCTTAGTGGATAAAAGGGGAACGGCGCCGATGGCGTGTCCCCCGGAAATGTGGCCCACAGCTGGAGCTGCGTATGTGGCTACTTTGGCAATTGCAGGAGCAGCTGAAATGGCAACCGCTGGCTTGGACACATACTGATGAGATACTGCGCCAGAACTATATCCGGAGGCACTTCCTCCGTACCCATGGCCCGTCGATATCACAGGAGCTGCATAGGACAATCCCTTCGATATGGCAGCTCCGGTAGAGTAGCTGGATATTGCCGGAGCAGCATAGGTGGCCACCTTGGCAATCGCTGGCGCAGTGAGTGCCACTGCTGGCTTGGACACGTACTGATGGGACACGGCTCCTGAGCCACTGATTCCGTATCCTGTGGCTACTTTAGCGATGGCTGGAGCGGCAGGCAAGTAGGTCTTGGAGAGAACAGGTGCCACTGGAGCCACTGCGATCGTTGGCTTCGAGATGTACTGATGGGAGAGGGCTCCTCCATGGGCCACGCCTCCATAGCCCGTGGCAATTTTGGTGAGACTGGGAGCCGAGGAATAGGTGGAGATGGCAGGAGCAGCATATGTTGCTACTTTGGCAATAGCAGGAGCTGATGCAACCGCTGGCTTCGAGATATACTGATGGGAAACTGCTCCGGAGCTGTGTCCCGACCCGCTTCCACCATATCCCGTGGCCACTTTGGTTACCACTGGAGCTGCCGAGTATGTGGATACGGCGGGGGCAGTAGCATACGTTGAGATTGCTGGAGCTGCATATGCTGCGACTTTAGCCACCGCCGGCTTGGACACATACTGGTGGGAGATGGCTCCCGATCCTGTCGATTCATAGCTTGTGGAGAGCTTGGTGATGGCAGGAGCGGATGAGTATGTGGCTACTGCGGGAGCAGCTGCCGGATAGGCGGCCACAATTGGTTTGGAAATGTACTGGTGGGATACATCCGCTGCCTGACTATAGGAAATCTTGGTGAGTGCAGGAGCGGAGGAGTAGGTGGCTATGGAGGGGGCTGCGTAGGTAGCCACTTTCGAGACCGCAGGAGCTGTGGCATACGTTGATATTGCCGGAGCAGCGTACGTCGCTACCTTAGCGATTGCGGGGGCCGCTGAGATGGCTACTGCTGGCTTGGACACATATTGATGGGACACAGCTCCGTGTCCCGATCCTCCATAACTCGTAGTGATCTTGGTCACTGCGGGAGCTGCTGAGTATGTTGAAATGGCAGGAGCAGCGTAGGTTGCCACTTTAGCCACCGCTGGTTTAGAGACATACTGATGGGAAACAGCGCCCGAACTGTAGCCCGAGCCACTTCCTCCATATCCAGTGGCGACTTTGGTCACCACTGGAGCTGCCGCATAAGTGGAAATTGCGGGAGCTGCATAGGTAGCCAACTTGGCGATGGCAGGAACGGCTGAAATGGCCACCGCTGGCTTGGACACGTACTGATGGGAGACGGCTTCTGAACCACTTGAACCATAACCAGATCCCGAGGAGTAGGTGGAGACAGTGGGAGCTGCATAGGTAGCCACCTTCGAAATGGCAGGACCAGTGGAGTAGCTTGAAATGGCAGGAGCAGCATAGGTCGCCAACTTGGCGACTGCTGGAGCGGCAATAGCCACAGCTGGCTTGGACACATATTGGTGGGAGATGGCTCCCGATCCTGAAGCTCCATAACTGGTGGAGAGCTTAGAGATGGCAGGAGCAGATGAGTAGGTGGCCACCGCGGGAGCAGCGTAAGTGGACACCTTGGCAATGGCGGGTTGGGACACATACTGGTGGGACAGCGCTCCGGATGCAGTGCCTCCGTAGCTGGCAGCCACCTTGGTGATCGCCGGAGCAACGGCTGGATAAGCGGCCACTATGGGCTTGGATATGTACTGGTGGGATACATCTGCTACCTGGCTGTACTTGGTAATTGAGGGAGCATAGCTGGCGGAGTATCCTGTTCCGTGGGAGGAGAGCAGTGACGAAGTGGTGGCCAATTTCACCGTTGGCGCGGAGTAGGTGGACACCTTGGCAATCGCTGGCGCTGAATACGAAACCGATGGCGAGTAGGTGGCAATCTTGGAGATGCCCGGCGAGATCTGTCCATAGGAGTAACCAGGAGAGCTGTAGGTCTCCACCTTGGAGTAGCCGGGAGTGGCCTTGCTGTACGTGTACCGAGGCGAGCTGTATGTCTCCACCTTGGAAGTCACCGGTGGCGCATAGTAGGGAACGCTTGAAAGCGGCGCGGAGGAGTAAGTGGCCACCTTGGATATTCCCGGAGTGGCCGAACTGTAACTATATCCCGGCGAAGTGTAGGTTGCCACCTTAGTGATTCCCGGTGATGGCGGCAAGTAGGAGTTGTCCAACTTGGTGACCGCCGGCGACACCAAGTTCTTGATTTCGATGCCCGAGGGCACTACAGTTGCGTACTTGGCGGCTGGTGACTTGTCCGCATAGGTAATTCCCGCTCCTCCGTACTCCGCGGACGGAGTGAATAGGCTCTTCTGCACGGGAGCTATGTATTTGTTGATCTGAGTGATGCCACCATGCGACAAGCCCTCGATTCCGGCAGTAGACTGATAGGCGGCTCCGGAACTTCCCACCGAGGTGTGCAGGAGTTGACCGTTCTCCGAGTACGTGGATATCGACGGGCTCTGGCTGTACTTGGTCACTCCGGGCGAGATGGAGAACTTCACCTCCGCCGGCGGAGGATAATCATAGCCAGCAGTGGCCGCGTGCACGCAGGGCAAGATGGGTGGTGCCAAGGTGGGCGACGGATCCGCCAGTACCACGCTGAGCATGCCCAGGAGGGCCACCAGATGAAACTGAAACGGAAACGTGAAAAAAAGTTGTAATTATTCTCCACATTTCGAGGAATATTGGCTTAAATTTGTTATGATAAAATTAATTAAATGAATCTAATTTATTACGTATACGTCAACTCGTAGCTTAGAATTATACTTAAATGCATGTGTACTCTTTTAACTCTTTAAATTGAATGCGTCTAAGATATGAATTTAGATTATAATCTTTGCACTATTTCAATAAATATAAATAAAACAACTCAATTGTCAAGGATTTTTATTCACTTTTAGCAGGACTTTAGTTTCAAAAGTCCGCTATCGCTTTTAATTGAATTCGATTAAAAATAAAAACACATTCATATTTAAGGTAGTCCAGGATTTGCAACGGCGTGTCCTTAATTTACAAAAATCACACTTCATTTTATTTGAAACTCAAACAATTTGCAGTATAGTTGTTTTTAAGATTTGTTCTCTTTTCCCCGAGCTTTTTGTGAAACTTGTTGTAGTAGTAGTCCTTTTTTAATGTCAGTAGTTTTCAATACCTAGATAAAGGACCCACCTTCATGTTTTCACTTTTCAAACTCTGCACACTCGATGGTTGGTTTTCGTATGAAAGGATTCGCGAACGTTATAGTAACGAAGTTTGTTCAGTAACGCCACATTTGCACTTTTCAAAAAAGAAAACACGAGTCTGCGATCCTTGGTGATTGGAATCCAAAGGGTTTTCCTTGTCTGGCTCTGGAAATCACAGTAAAATTATCTACTTTCGATCACCGATATTCCTAATTCTATGAGGAAGCACTACGGATCGAATCGAATCGAAGGCAATCGAATCGGGTTGGATCGGATCGGATCGTATCGGAACGGAACGTTTCGAGATGTAGAGCAGAGCCACGCGGCCGACTGGACTGGACTGTTGGCCAGCCCGGCCCTATAATCGCTTATATACGTTCGGTCAGTTGGCCAACACTCGAGAAAAGCTCGCACGCATGCGCAGCAGCCACGCACCAGTTTGGCGACAAAGCGACAAAAAAGTGTAACTGGTGTATGGCAGAGATCGAACCGAAAAACGAAAAGCGAGAAAATGGATCTAGCTGCAAGGAAAGAGCCAGTGAGTTGCGAATGAGCTGCGACTTTGGCGCGTGCAGATGAAGAAGCGATGACTGTTCGACTCCAGATCTCGTTCCAAAGCAGCTTTGTTCTCTATAATCCGAAAACCGAAAACCGAAAACTGCAAGCTCAAACTGAAACTGAAACTGAAGCTGAAGCTGAATACTGGCAAACTGGCAAACTGGCGTACTGCAACCTGCCTGGCCAATTGTTGGGCCCCACCTTTGATCGGAGCCTCAGTTGGTAACGTTTTATTAGATCATAGTCGCGAACGCCTCGGCTCAAAATAAACCGATCACAAAATGCGCGTGGTGCATTGTTGGCCGACTTTTTTGGTGACTTTTTTGCCGTTTGCAGTTTTATTTCGACTTTTTTAAAGATTTTTATTTCGATTTTATTTTTTGCATACCCGCATGCTTTTAAAGCGACTTAATTTGATTTAGATTTTAATCGCTGCCATTGCGTGTAGCTCTGGAAAAAATAAATGCATACGCAATTTGCTAGCAGCCAAGAAAAAAAAATGGAGAGCAATGTATGCAGAAAATAAAACAAGAATTGTGGTATTAATGTCGCTATCAATAAATTTTGCCTGCCTGTATGTGTGTGCAATCATGCGTGCCATGCGCCTTGGGCCTTGATTGTGCATTAGTTGGCTAAAAGGCGCATTGCCACATCATAATGCGATACAATGTGTAACTAATAGAATAGCCGGGAGATATGGCAAAGTGTTGACTGCTCGGCAATTAAGGTCACCATGCATCGAGTGTCACCCTCTGTGCGAGGGTGGGAATACGTTAGATGTCGAAAGTGGCCAACCCAATGCGTTAACATGTCTGATAAATCGGCTGGTTGACAGGCTGGTTGAAAAACTAGGCGAAGGATTTGGGGTCAGACCCGGATTACTTTATGGCGCATATTGCAACTAGCTATAGATAATGTCTTTACTTCGTTAACTGATTTAAATCCAATTAAAATTAGGGAAGCAAAGAATAATAAATGGAGTGCCATCTAAGAAAGTAGAGATCTGTTTTGTTATGGTGTATAGTTAAATAACTTCATTAAACCGGCATATCTGCATTTATTTAGTACTATTTAAAAGTTTGTGCCTATAAAAAGTGTAATCTCAAATATTTACCCACAGATAATGTTTTGCTAGATTATATAATAAAAGAAATCATAACTGTGCCATTAGCGCAGCGGCTACTAAACCATGTTGCCTTCTGGCCAAGTCCAGACGGCGCCCACGAATTTGTGGGCACACAAGGTGCGGAAAATGCATTTCCACTCATAAGCTCAGACCATTGGGCTACCTAAAGTCATAATTTTGAGCAGCTCGATCGGCAGCAACTACTAATCCTGCCGCTCTTGCGACTGCCCCGCTGGCAGCACGCATACGCCACGTTGTGCCGAATTGCCCAGCCCGTCGGCCTTTCTCAAAAACACACGCAATACTTGCACTCCAGCACTAACTTAACTGGTTCGCGATGCATGCAAATAACATCTGAGTTTATAGAATTCTCGGGCGAGATCGGTAGATTATGGCAAAACATAACATCGGCGATTTTATAAATATGTTTGGCAAATTTGAAAATGTTTACGCGGCGAGCAGGTCAACATGCTGGCGGTATCAACTCGCAGCAAAACAAAGTCGAATGTAAATGATCCGGCTGGGGCGAAAATCCAGATTTTTCAATTAAAATCCGCAGCGAACGGGGGAGGGTTGTGATTTGATTTCGTCATGATGCTTAGTAGGCATGGTCGTGAGGCAGCCATGGCCAGCTGTAGCTGTAGCTGTACCTGAAGCTACAGCAAATCTGAAGCAAAAGCTATAGACGTGGCTATTTGGCTATATGGCTATATATCGTTTCGCCAAACTTACGCAACGCGCCAATCTGTGCGTGTGTGTGACAAATGCGTGGCTAGGCGAACTAAACTCGTCCAGCGATCAGCCTGAAGTAGGTTAAAATTCGCGCAGCTGACTTCTCGGCTCGCGTTTGCAAATGTTGAAAAATTAAAATTCAATCAAATTGCGAAAACCATTCGCGAAAAGCCCAAAATGTAGAAAAAGCCGTCGCGACAGCCCGAAACATGTTTCATGTTCAGTTAACATCAGTCCTAGTCCCAGTCCCAGTCGCAGTTTCAGTTGGAAAAATTGCAGGAAAAGTCGGGAACACTTGCGGACTTGGCTCTTCTCCTCGCCCGGCTTTTCCGATAAAATCGCATCATGCAACGCCCAATCACCCGGAGCATAATTGCTCCACCTGGTTTATCACCTCCCGATCTGGATCGGCATTCTATAGCGCGGTTGCGTGTCTGGGTTTTCCGTTTTTTCCTCGATTTTTCTTTAGGCCCGACTTGGGCTTCTAATTGAAATGTCAACGCGTGTGCTGCTCAATCAATTTTCCAGCCAGCCGAGTATGGCTGACTTTATTTCGGCAAAACTTCGCCTAGATTTTACATCGGTAATCGGCGGACCAAGCGTTGGTCTAGCCATTTTTTCTCCATCTCCATCTGGGTGTTTTTAATTGATTTGGCCGGCATGCGGTGTCATTCGCGAGTCAGGGACAATGTGGCACCGATGGCAGCTTGATGGCTGCCACTGCCACCAAGTGGCAGACTTCAGCCGCGGCGGACAGCTAATTAAATGCGGTCGAAAGGTGCGTTGAATCGATACGCGTCACCGTAGTTATTAATTGGATCCACTGGGAGCTAATCCTGTTCGCGGTTCGCTTCTAGGAAAATCATTTCTTATGTTGTGAAACCAAGCATTCTTTTTAAAATTTGTTTATTTAAATGAAATGTGATATTGAAACTTTGAGTTGGTATAAAAAAAGCCCAGAAAAATGCATTTATAGAAACTGCAAGAGTTCGATTAAAGTAAAAATATGAAGGTTTTATATTAACTGCGAAACAATGAGAATGAAACGGATTTGAAAACGCTTTATACAGATGCTATTAGTTTTGACTCATTGACGGTTTCATTTACATCTGGTTAGTTTTGTATGTTATAACAATATCCTTATGGTATCAATATGTATGGTTTTTTTTATTATTTGGATACCAGATAGAAGAGAAACTCGACTATAGAGTTCAATCATGTGTAAACTAATCCCGTAAAATAAAACTAGTATTAATTAGTACTTCAATCAAGTGACTATTATTATTATTATTATTTTTTTTTAGTATTTATTAAGTGAAGAATCCGTACATCATAATATTGTATCTTAACATCACAGGGTGGAGAAATATTCTTAAGGATTACCAAACACTATATACAAATTAGTGAAGTGTGCTCCTATTTAGTAGTTTTTACTGCTGTCCAATTCTCTTGGCAAAGCCTTGCCGTTAGAGTCGTCTTAGAGGTCGAGCGGGGATAAGACGCCTTGCAAGAAGACTGCTATGACTCAGTACTATTACTTATTATTTCTCAGAGAAACATTCAAGGTGGTAGCCGGATATAACAACTGTTTGTACTCAACTTGATTTATAAAGCATACCAAGGGGGGCGGTTTGACTTAAAAGTGCCTGTCATATCATAGAATTATATGTTTTTAAAAGTGTGGCTCGTAGTTCTGCTCCCATACAGCTCCCCTTAAACATCAACCCCTTACACACCTCAGATCGACCGGGCGTCATAAACATTTGTCATAATTAACACAGATCAGGCATTCAGCATTCCTAATGAACGCTCGGATGCAGTGGGCCTCCCACCAGCGAATGGCTGACCCCTCGGCTAATCCAATTTGGCTAATCTCATGCATAACTAGTTCGACCGCAGATCGAGTATTCTAATTACGGGTGCGATTTTAGTTCTGATTTCCATTTCAATGATTCGATTTCGAATGTCAGCCTGAAAACTGGTACTTTTTGTCAACGCAGATCGCTGCGTATGGCATTGACTTGGATTTTCTAGCGATTTCGGTGCATAACTTGAAGTGTCGACCTGCGATCAGGGAGCCAAGTGTCCACCGCATCGATCGGAGAGAAGAGGGCGTCTTGAGAAATAGTGACTGATAGATATATACAAATCGCTCCCACATGGGGATTCTAGGCGAACCAGTTCGGATCCAAAGTACTGTGGCTGTGGTGGCAATAAAAATCGATGCTCATAAACGGAGATCGATGCAGAATCACTTAGCGCGGTTTTAGACGCGTGAGAATGCCTGAAAATCGCCAGAGTGCAACAGTTTCTCAGATTTCACTTCAAAAGACTGAGCTGAAAGCGATTGCAGAGGCGTTTCGCAGCGCTCCCAATTAAATAATTTACAATTTTCTAGATTAGGCGCCGCCTCCGACCAACGACATTGAACGCAGTCAGGGGCTATGAGTCAGATCTGCGTTCATATATCTCGTACCCGAGACTCTTGAGACTTAGATCCGGTTTGGCTTGGGGCTTGCCGGAGTCGTCGGTGGAAAAGCTGGCCCGCTGACACGCACGCCGTTTAAGGAGAGGATCCCTCCCCGCGGCCGAGAACGCTGGCCAAAAGCAATTAGCGGCCCAAACAAATGTGAGAGACAATTCTCAGAAGTGCCTATGCATTGCAATCGCATAATTCGCTGTCAAATCGCACGCGTTTTTCAGGCATACCCTTGCGAGGGGTGGTCGAATTTGTATGGTCGGAAAGCCAAGTTTTATGATTAGAAGATCCGTAAATGGCTTACTTCAACAAGACTTTATAAATTAAATAAGTTTTTGATTGCCTGCTGGGACTGTTTCATTTTAGACTGGTAATTCATTGTGGTCCAGAATATGTTATGTCCAGAATATGTTAATATGTTATTGCGTAATTAATAAATTCAAAAGATCGAAGAAATTCGTTTACCAATCTTATTGCATTATATTATTCTAATATTTAATAACATGTTTGAATAACGCTTCATGTTAATAATTAATAACATATTTGAATTATTCTTCAGTTATGTCCTGATCATACCGAAGAATAATAATTATATCAAACAATCAACATACAAATATGTGTCAAAATGAAGCGAAGATTCCTTGAGATTTTCAACCTTTGGAAAATCATTGCTTCTCGGCTCCTAATTGGGGTATTTGTTGAGTAGGGTATTTGTAGCCTTACTACAAATCTTGCAGTCATTTTTGAGGCGTTTTCGAAGTTGCGTTGTCGGCTTGAAATAATTAATGCGAACTGGTGTTAATTTATGGTTGTCGCTTTCTGCGCTGCAATGGCAACATTGCGTGGCATAATCACAAAACTCAATTGGAGGTTGGGCACCGACTGAGGGATCAGAAGTCGGCGATCTCTGGCTGCTTGTTAGCGATTTCCTGTCAACCCACGAATTTTCTGGCTCATTGTGTATCTCAGCCCGTGTTCTATGATTTATGGTGGAAAATCGCCAGCAAGTGCACATTTGATTCCGCAATACTGATGCTGCTGATCATTACTTACCATGTCAAGGAGTGTTGCTATTTTTGAAAACCGTCCGCGGTTAATTTATTATTTACAATTTTATGGGAAATAAAATTGTTACCATTTGATTTTTTTATCTATAACTAATAACCTTCTTAGAGTGGATTCTACCTTTGATTGTTATCCTGATTCGTTGTTGAGTGAAATAAGTTGCCTTAAAGCAACACCGATATTTTGAATGGTTGGACATCATAACTTTACCTTATAATGAACATATCCCAAATAGAATAACTAACAATTCTAATATTTTTCACATAAGACAGTAAAATTGATTTAGACCTCGGGGATATTTACTTTCCATTAAAAAAAGTTTAAGTTTTTGAACATTTTTTATTAGACAAACAATTTCTAAACCTTACATGACTAAGCAAATAAATTAATTATAGAACGAACAAAATAAATAGAGATGGGAAGCACTCTTAACCCTAGACTCCTAGACTCCATCCAAGGTGCGATAGCTGCCGGAATCAAAGCTGTGTCCGCCCGCATACATGGGAACCATGTGCTTCTTGTCCTTGCGCACCATGTTCTGGACCAGAGTGGCCGACGCCGCCCCCTGTTCGTCCTCTTCGAAGTCCTCAAACTCCTCCTCTAGGCTCTTTGGAAACAGAACCGGCCCGGACTTTTCGGGTCTGTGGACGCGTGGCTTCTGCTTGGGATGCTGGGGCCGCAGCTTCTTGGGCTTGCGGTGGAAGTAGCTGGAGTAATCGGGTCGGGAGTAGGACTTGGACACCCCCTTGTACTTGTAGTGCTTCAAGCCCGGAGTGGTGTGGACCACCTTCTTCTGGTGAATGTGGTTGGAAATGCTCTCGGGGATGCTGACTCTGGGCTTTGAGGGGGAGAAACTAGTGTGCAGCGATTGCTGGGGAACCGAGGGCTTGTGTATGTAGTTCTGGGGTATCTCCTTGGGTTTGTAGTGCTCGTAGAAATGGGAGTGCGCCGGGGATCCTGTGCTGTAATGGGGTCGGTACTCCTTGGGCTCATTCACAATCACCGCCTTCCAATCGCCCTCCTGCACGGCGTAAGTGGGGTGAAGTTTCTGCGAGTAGTCCTCTAGCTTATGGGCAGCGGCTATTTGCTTGTAGTAAGTATCCCTGGCCTGCTGCAGACGGTCCCTGATGCCCGGATCCATGTCCATGGGCACCTGCTTGATCCTGGCGTGCGGCTTGATCTCAATCAAGCTGGGGATCTTCGGATGGGAGTGAGTCAAGTCCTCGATGGGTCTCTTCAGAGGCTTGATGTCTGAACTGAGCACAATGTGCTCCTGATCCTTACTGTAGTGGTTGATCTTTGACTGCGAGGTGTCATCGTTTACGTGGTTGCTGCCCTCCGGGCTCTCTGTGATGGGATGCGAATTGGCCCCCACTGTCTTCACAATCGCATTGAATCCCTTCTTGGCATCTGCTGTGTAGTGCACCGTTCGTATGGAGCCGTCTGGTTCCAGTATGCTGTAGTGACCCTTGACCCCATCGCCATCCCGGGACTCCCACTGGGATTTCACATCCCCGGTGTGCAGATCCTTGACCCCGTAGCTGAATGCGTAGCCCGGATGCTCCTGAAACGGATAATTGGATATGAATGAAAAGACGCTAACTCTTACAACGCCACGAAAACGCGTACGTCTGTAATGGGCTTCAACCGCACCCAAAATTCGTACACGAACTATTCGAAACCCCAATGGCTATGTCAACGTCTGTAGAACTTTATATGTTTTCACGTCGACCAGCAAAAAAATGCCAAAAAATGAAACAAATGCAACTTTTTTGTGTCAAGGCAAAAACGCGTGCTGTGCACAGTTTGAAGGCAATTGGAGGAGGCCCCTGGGTTGGGTTTTTTATTTTCGATTCTTGGGGGTTTGGGTATTCTTTTGATCTGCAGCCGACACTTAAGCTTTTAATTAGGAGGGCAGTTTAACCCTAGAAAGGAAAATCCAAATTGTTATATGAAACTAGTGATATTTTTAATGCCTATTACAGCTTTTTCCCACAAGGGTTTTGTGGAGCTCAAACGCTTTTAATTTAATTGGCTTTATCATTTTTGATAATAATAGTGTTAAATGCAAATGTCTAGTTTAGACCGAAATGACATTCTAGATAGTTATTTATAGCCGTACTGCCACGCATTAACGCCATAAAGCCAGCCACTAGCGAACCAAAAATTTACATAAATTCAATTAATATAAAATGTAGAGCATTCGGTGTCACTTGGACACGTTTGTTTTATGAGTATGCTGCTGCTCGTGTTTTCCCCTTCTTTTCTGGCACCTTCAGTATTTCCACGGCAAATTGCAAAAGTTTTTCGCATGCTTGGCGCTGGCTTCAATTAAGCGCAGACGTCCATAAATGGCCACGCACACAGACGCTGGCTGCCTAATCTTTTCCATTTCTTGGCCGACTGGCAGTAGTGGCTTAAATAATGGCCAACTGCTAACTATTGGTTACCTTTCGGGTGCTGCTACCTATCAATTTTAACTCCCCGCTCCGCTGTCGCTGTCCGGACGAAACAAATGATTACAAGCGAGTGTAACTTGAGCGGCAGCAGTCGCACGCATGTCCCTCTACGCAAGCCACAGTGGAGCCTCGCTATAGGGAAAATCCTTAAGAAGGCATTGAAATGGCAAATGAGGTTCTAGCTACTAGCTTGCTTAAGGGCACATTATGTTAATATAACTTTCAAATTTGGTTATATATTGGTTATAAATTGGTTAATATATAAGTTAATATGAGGTGGAGGATTTACAATTTATATAATCAATATTTTTGCGATCTTTTTATAAAGCTTTATCTTTCTATAAACGCGAGGCGGAAAAGCGCTTAAACTTTCAATAAAGGCTGGAAGTGCGTTGTGATTCGTTTCTAAAAGTTCCACTAATCGAAGCCACGCTGCGCGTTATAAATATATATATCTGAGAGCCTGGATATATGGTGGTTTTAATAAGAATTGCATAAGGCGGCGCGCTGGCACAGTGGTGGCCACCCAAAGAGATCATTGGGAGCAGCGGTCGCGGTTGGTGGCCAATTTCGCAGGCAAGTTTGTGGGTGCGTGTGAACTTTAACTCATAAATTTATGGGTGACCAATTTATGATTTGACTAACTGGCTAGCTGGGCGTATGCGCAATCGCTTCGCTGCGCTCCACAATTAAATGCAAATTACGCATACGCCGCGTTGTCAACATTTTGACAACAAATCGCCCGACAGATCGTGGGAGCACACAGCGCCGATTCAAATCAAAAATTTGTGACAGAGGCGACAGTTCCAAAGGCGTTTACCCGTCGAAGCGACCGACAGACAGACGGACAGACGGACAGACAGCATGGAAAACATTTTAACATTTTTCGAAAACGCACCTTGTCGCCGGCCCGAAAACCGATACAAAAGAAAAGAATTCAATCTCGCCTTCGGGCCACCTTTCGCTTAACTTGGCCCGTAGGTGCAGCAGCCACAAGCTGCGTTATATAGCCATATATGGCGCCCCCGGTCGTGTGTGCACGCAAAACGCATTTTCGCATTTTCGCCGTTTCGCCTTTTCGCGATCTTGCCATTTTGGCTACCTGCCAGCTTCTACCACCTAACCCCCTGGATTCCCTCTGCGGAAAAAAGACAATGGACTGGAAGTCAGGTCGGGCGAGCAAGTTGATTTATGTGGGCGTCGGTGGAGGCGGCTGTAGCCATCGAAAGATACAGTACTGAACATTCTGCAGTCGCACGACAACATTCACTTTCAATGGCGGAAAATGCGTTTTCACGATCGCAAGATTAGGCAAAGTATTTATGCGTGCGCGAGGGGACTCCGACTTAAACTGCTTTGATGTAGTAGTCCGGGCCTGGTTCCGCTCTACTTTCTGATAGATCGATCAAATTCGTAATTAATTGTGAGCCGTCAGATGATTTATTTGATTTAAAAGTGCTCTAACGATCGATTTTGCGGACAGCTGTCCGATGTTATTACCCCAAAAAGTTATTTTTCTGGCAATAATTTTTGTCTAAGGCCATTAATTAAATTAATGGTGTGCGATAGGAAATTTGTTAAATCATTAACAATGGGGGTTTATCAGTTGTTGACGAAATGAAAAGACCCATAAAACGACGACGAAGACTTGGCTTGTAAAATTTTAATTCATTTAAGAGCATGGTTCATGAAAAAAACAAAATTAAAGATTCTGTAGTTCTTCATAAAAATATACAAACTATTAATTTTTTATAAGTTGGTAGAATCGGAAATATGAAAGTGTTGAGCAATTTTATGGCTAATAGTTATAAATTACTTAAAATTGTAGTTACAATAAAACAATAAAATACATAGTTGTTCCCCCTTCGCACTATTTTCCCAATCTATTTGTAGAATTGCGTTTACTTAGGCTTGAGACATGCACTCGAATGGAGTTACTTTTCCATTTTTTATGGGCTCGCTTACTTACATATTGCGGGGCGTACTCCATGGTTTCGTCATCGGCGACCACAACAGGTGCACCGCCCCTTACCGCCCCGATGGGCGGGGGGCGTGTCCCCAGGCAGATCAAAGCCAGCAGGATGGGCGGCAAATGGGTCGTTATCTGCAAAAAGGCATTTAAGCGGAATATGAATGCGTTTTTATCAATCGAGCGCTTAATAAACGGAGCGATAAAACGAGTTAGGCAAACACACCGAACAGTTAATAAATTGCCTACAAAATCATTACGCGAGCCCAGAGGAAAAGGAGAGCCAAAAATTAATTGACTAACGATCCGAGGAACGTGTTCGGGGATTGGCCGGGATCCCGATCCCAGACCATGTCATACAGCGTTGTGACAGTTGTCAAATGGTAATGGCAAATACACCTTGCATCCCGCAGTCCCAGCTCCAAAATTAGCGAGACAGACGGACGGACGGGCGAACGGACGGACAGACGGACGGACAGACATACGGACACCGGGCACATTTGTACAGAGCATATGACAGCAAATGCCTGTCCAGCGAAAAGTTTTGGAGATTGATGGCTTTGCTTAAGACCAGTAGCCCAACTGAGCCCCGATCTCGATTTCAATTCGAATTGATTCGATTCGCTGGAATCGAAAAAACGGGTCTGACAGGATGGCGGGTACAATTCAATTTTCCCAATTGCATTTGCCCCGCATTTGTTTCTCTCCAAATTGCAAATATTTTTTGGACATTTTCGATTTTTGCTGCGAGCTGCGATCTGCGAATTGCGAGATTGGCATGTGTCGCTGCTTTGGGGAGGTTTCGCTTTGGGTTGCTTTAATTAGCACACAGACGATGGCCATTCAAATCGCTGCCGGCAAGATTTGTCAAGAATGGCACGATCGGCATGCCAGTGGAATTGAGGCGAAGTCCGTTTCGGCATAGCTGTCATAGTTAAATGATGTGTGTACTAACAAATCAGCAGGCATCACGCACCAGTGATCAGAAGCTGCATATCGAGTCTGTACATTTACTAAAAATCTTCAACCATTCAAAGCATCTTTTCTCTGGTTTGCCTTTTAACTGAAACCCTATAATCTATAATCTATAATCCTTTAATCTAATCAAAATAACTTTGCCTTTCCCCTAACGAATGATCAATCTCATGAGGTATTTAATTCTTAAAATTAACTTCGATCAGAGAAATCATATAAATAAGTTTGCCATTAAACTAACAAAAATTAAGTTCCTTTCACTAAAATAAAAAACTAAAGACGACTTTTTATCCGTATACAATATTCATTCCAAGTAACAATTGTAATAGTAAATGGTTACTAATTTTTCAATTTTTCTATGGACGGAAACTAAGTAACAATTAATTGTACTAAAACTATACTTTGATATGTTTGTCGGAAGCACGTAACTCTGAAATGATTATTGTTAAAACAGAAACTGTGACTCATCTTGCACACAAACTATTATTCATATATTTCACAAAAATGAATTGTAGTCTTTAAACTTTTCCAGTGCTGACAAATAAAGTATTTATTTGAATAATGCTTATATCAAAACTGAAATATATAGTTTTAATTGTTCAATGCGCAGGAGTTGTATTTGCATTCGTAGATATTTTTTAGACTTTCACTCAAAGTGAAAGTTTGCATTTCTTAGCTTTCGCTCTCGATTTCCAATTGCCAAAAAACTTGGATCAGCCGATAGCCAATTCCTCGCCTTCACCCACTGTCATTTTACATAGCACTTACATAGAACCGCATGTCGCCTCAACAATCAACTCGAGTTATTCTGCGGAAATCGCGTCACAATTACACTGGCGTTTAAAAACGCTGACAAATCGCTCCTCTGCGATCCGCTGCCGTGGTCTCAATGTCAAGGACAAAAACGTAATTAAAGCGTTGGCGCGGCATTGCCAAAGTATTTATAGATGAAGACGAGGACCGGCACAAGGCACAGCACTTCGGTTTCGATTCGCTTCGTTTTCCCGGCGACAAGATTTTCCGGCTTCACCGGTTCCACTTCCAACGTCCAATGCCCAATATCCAACGTCTAACATCCAACTTCCAAGTCGCCAGACGACAGACGCAACCAACTGCGATGAGCAGCACATTGCAGATTGCAGCTGCTTTGTCGCTTCCTAAGCTCGGTCTAATTGACAATTATTCGCCGTCCGGGAGCTCCTCGTTCCGAAACCCGTTTGAGCAGCGATACCGCCAAGCTATCTATCCATATATGCTGTGCGAATTTATATGTATATACATATATATAAATGTATATATCCCATGCTCCCCGATTTGGGCGCTCCAACTTTTGGTTTCAGGCGCCGCCGAGCGGCAAGTAAAAGTCGTCGTCGACGCTTCGCTGCAGCTGTCTAATGGCATTATAAAATTTATACCTGCCAGCATTACGTTTCGACTTTACATAAATTAATGGCGATTTGCTCTGCGCGTTTGTCGTGTCTCCACTTCGCCAGTTAATCCTGGTAATCCGTATCAAAATCAAGTGCTTGCGACCAAACAAGCGGCGAAGCTACAAATTTCGCATGGGAAAACTTCAAATCAAATGACCATGTAGGTCCACTTTTGACAACATTTCTATCTTTTTTCCGTACTGCTAGTACTCTCATCGGGGATATATGAACCTATTATATTTAGTAAATTCCATAAGGTATTAATTGACCACCCATGATATTAAGTCTATGAGACAAGTGGAATCGAAAATTGGGGGATGAGGTTCACTGTAAAAGATGCCCTTCTTGATTTTAAACAGCTACGCTTGTTTATTCGAATAAAATTATACATATGGTCAATACTACACGTGTAAGAATAAGCTTGCTTTAGTCAGGTAAGTTTGTTGCATTGTTAACTACTATTGGTTTCAGATCGTTTTCGTCGGGTAAGTCGGCATCTTGGTTCCTAGTGCAGCTGCTTCACGCTCACGTAGCTGCTGGCGTGGCCTCCGTGTCCGTGTCCGTATCCGCCGAAGTGCGCCACATCGTGACCGTAGCCGTAGTCGGCGCCGTAGACATCGCCGTGTCCGTAGCCCTTGTGGTAGACCTGGGGGTGGTGGGCGTGGCCGAGCTTCTTCACCACGGCATTGAAGCCATTGTGGTCATCGGCGGTGTACTCCACCACTCGGGTGGTGCCATCGGATTCCTTGAGGGAGTAGCTGCCCTTCACCTTGTCGCCATCCCGCGTCTCCCACTGGCTCTTCTGGTCTCCGGTGTGGGCATCCTTGACGCCGTAGTCGAAGTGGTACTTGGGATAGTGGTGGGGCTCGTGCTTGTCGTATCCGTATCCGTAGCCCGAGTGGCCGAGACTCGGATAGCCGTGTCCGTAGATGCCACCGTAGGCACTGACCACATCGTGATCGTATCCGTAGCCCAGGCTCTTGTGGACAGGTCCTTCGTGTTTGGTCACCGAGCTGTAGCTGGTGGCATGTCCTCCATGAGGAGCTGCCCAACTGGCTCCCACCAAAAGGGCAAACAACAGACCTCCGCAAAAGGAATTCATATCAGTATCAGTATGTTTTCCAATCGGAACTTTGATGATGTCTGCTGGTTCTCGAGGTGCTCACCTAGACTTTATATAGCCATCGAAGACTCTGGGGCAACAAACCATCGGGTGGTCATTCTCTTGGCCACACCATTCACCAATCGAGCTGGCTGATTTGATAATTACCTCACTAATTCGTACTTATTATTATTGTTTCGGCCATTGAGCTCTATTGAAAATCGGCACATTTTATTTAAAGCTCAATCCGTTACCATTCTGATAGAAATAATTAATTATATTAGATCCAAAATGTTTTTGTTAGTTCGTTCGATGGGTTGGGTGTTTAGTCAAAGAGAAGGGAAAAACTAAGGCAAGAACTTATTGCTTAATTTAACAAAACGAATTATGATTGAGAATGTGAACTAATGAAGGCTGCAGCTTTTGGTTGAAAGAAATAAGGAAATGCTGTTACGCCAACAGAATGGAAAATTCACTTGATGATTAGCCTTAAGTTTGGGGCTTAGGGCTCCTTGAATATCCACATGACCCTATTTTTTTAGAAACCTCTTAGTTAAATTTTTAAGTTAAGTTCTACATTATTCATTAGCAAAGGCATTAGTGGCATATTTCATATAAGTGGTATGTGGTAAAAAACAAAAAATGTGTTACTACTTTTAGAACTTGAACTATAAGAAATAAATAAATATTTGTGAAATAATACAAATAGCTAAACAATTTCAGCAATAAACGTGTTGAAAAGAAAACAAGCTGAGTGCGTATCTGCTTACATTTACTCGCATTTCAAATTTCCAACCAAAAAATCTTTTAGCCTTGTAAGTTATAGGTATTGAAAAATATTATCGCTAAGCTACCACCAAATCGGAAGCTCTGGGTGCCCCACAGCAGACCCCCTGGGCAGAAACACCGACCGATTGGACCGATCGGTCCGCCCAAGCCTGCCCCCTGCCCCTCCCCCTCTAGGCCCCTTACCACACCGCCCGTCTCAAGGTCATTTGGAGTGAAGTAGGCGAAAAAGAGGGTCCAAGCGCAGAAACGCAGCGAGGCGAGGCGAGGCGGTATGGCTAAGCAATTTGAAAGCGGGCCACACTTGTTGATTGATTTCTAAGCAACAAAAACGAAAAGCGTTGCGTTTTTCAAGCATTTGAGCGATGTTCACGCCCCGTTTAATGATGTTGTTGTTGCTGGCAAGTTTTAATTTGCCAATCGACCGCTCAAGATTATGAATACGAATGAGGAAAAATGAAAATTTGCACAAAAATTCGAAGCATTTTTTATACCCATTTTTGGGGCTCTTACTTTTTTCTAGCCTATTTAGCCCCGAGTGTACAATGTAATTAATCGATCCACAGAATGACCAGAAGTATAAAAGCATTGGGCAGTGTCTGGTGATCATAACAGTTCCAATCGCGATTTAGGCCAAGCAAGTCAATCAGAAAACAACGAAAATGGCCCACCAATTGACCATCCTTTGCTGCGCACTCCTGGGTGTGGCTGCTGCTAGCTACATCCCTCATGGCGGATATAATCACGGACACGGAGTGGGCTACAGCATCCAGACGCATCACGAGGCGCCCAAGCAGTGGCGCGATCACCAGCAGGGTCACCACCAATGGGTGGAGGCTCCAAAGGCCCACTCTTGGGGCACAGTTCAGGATCACCACCACCAGCAGTGGGCTCCAGTCGCTTCGCACGACAGCCACAACCAGTGGAGCCACCACGAGGAGCCCAATCACCACCCGAAATACGAGTTTAACTACGGAGTGAAGGACACCAAGACCGGAGACATCAAGCAGCAGTGGGAGACCCGGGATGGCGACAAGGTCAAGGGAGGCTACACCATGAAGGAGGCTGATGGACGCACCAGGATCGTTGAGTACACTGCCGACGCCCACAACGGATTCCAGGCAACCGTGAAGCATGTGGGGCACGCCAGTCACTTGGAGCACAGCCACGCACATGGACATGGACATGGCCAGGAGTACGGTCATGGACATGGTCACGCCACAAGCTACGTGGATGTCAAACAGGACACCAGCAGCAAGTGGGAGGACAAGAGCAGCAAGTGGTGGTAAAGGAGCTAACCAAACTGACTGACTGCAAGCGATTCGGACCGACTTTATTATTGTATATAATAACTTCAAAATTGTTAACTTAAATTGTAGGTAAATAAATCAAAGTGCTAAAAAACCCTACATATCAAATCACTTTACTATTTAAAGTTTTTATAATAGTTCTAGGAATGAATAAAATACGTTTCTGCAATGAGAGAATTATTCTACCGACCACGAAAAAAAATCTGAATTGAAGTGACTTTATTATAATTCTAAAATACATTCGTTACGGCGGAAGTGGCGGCCTTGGATTTTGTATCCATGCTCACATAAGGTTGTTCGAAAGATCTTACTCATATTTTTTGTAAGGATTTCGAAGGTTTCGGTTTGTTCGGAAAAATGACCCCAAAAGCTGTCCTGAGGGTCACGTAAAGTTCAGTGGCGTTTTGGCGGATGACCCATTTGACCATGTAGTCCTCATTAAGGTTCACAAATTAGCATCATTTGTAATTTTCCCTCTCTTTATAGAACATTCTACTGCACTGAAGGGGATCCCAGGACGTCAAACAGTATGCCAGTAGATTGCAGAGATCGATAAAATTGCGTTTGACCAACTGCTTCTCAAATCGCTTCGCCTGGAACTCTGAAATTTGTTTCCGGTCTATATTCTCTATTATTTTTGCAGGATCTCCAGATTCAGCTTTATCTTCTTGGCTTCCATAAGAACGAATGCCATTAACATTTTTTTCTGACCCCGCTTAGGTTTACGGGACATTTCTGCTATTATAAGCCTACAAACAATTCCTGAAACACTTCATTTATTGCTCACTTTTCGATTAAATTAATAAAAAAGAGGAGGACCCTAGATCAGTAAACCTTCTCTAGTTTAGTCAGCTTAAATTAAACATTTCTGTTCGTTAAACTAAATTTAAATAAGTATGAGTATAATAAAACACATACATTATTTTCAAAATAATACCTCACGCCCATAAGAAGTTTCCCTTATTAGTATAAAATAAAGAATGAGTCTTTGCAGCGCAGTGAAACATACATTATAAATCTACAATACATCACAGACACAGAGTGTCTGCGTGTCAAAACGTGAGACACCTAGCGGAAGTTTACGGAACTGCGAAGCACACTGCTTATCAGCAGGCCATGCAGTTTATAACATGTAAAGCAGTTCCTTCAAAATTCATTTGCGCCTTTTGAATAATTTAAAAACAGCAAACTAGTTGTGCTAGGCTCTACTGCTACATTTATCATCGGAGAACTATTCAGTCCTCTGAAATATTTGTCAATACCAGCTGCTTGTGTGTTTGTCAAGTTCAAAAAATAAGTGTCTTTAAAGCAACCGCGAATAAACTTTGTCAGCTGGTCCACAGAATGATGGAATGCTGTCCAATGTAAGCCAGAGCATCTTGCCCTCGTCATATAAATTCATCAATTAAACATTAATTTATGCCGTGGAGCAAAGTTTTGCGGTCCCATAAATCTGAGAGGGCCGCTTGCCCAGAACGCAATCGCCGGAGTCGGCGGAAAACCGAGCTGAATGCCGGAGGTCAGGCAACCCGAGGTCCGAGATGATTGAAGTCGCCGCCCCGGGAAAATTCCACTTCCAATGCTCCGAGGATAAGACTGCCACCGAAATGTAAATGATGTTGAAACATTTATTGGTTACAGAGAGAAAATTTCGACGCCGTGATAGGCGACAAACTGTTGACAGTTTGGATCCCGATATGCCAGGGATATGCGGATTGGGGATTGCGGATTTATTTGCCGAGGCAGTGGTGAGGCATGTGTGCGGAGAATAGGGCGGCGGGAAAGGGCAAATCCTTCTTCGGACCTTTGGCTCATAATTTGCAGCTGCTCCACACACCGTCCAGTTCGGGCCCTCCACTCCAATTTTTCGCCTTTATATGGTTTCATTAAAAATGCAAATGAGCACTGGAGATTGCAATCGCGGTCGGCAACCAGGTGGGGTCAACACGAAAAAAAAAACCGATAAACAGAAAGGAAAGCTCACACAAAGACCGAAACGCAGACGTGAAATTTATGCCAAGGGTTCAGGGACCGAAATTTATTGTTTCCATCGAGGTGTATCGACTATGAAGCTGCTCTTCTTCAGATCTTATCATTATTTTTAAAAAGTCAAGAAGAAACCATCTTTGGACTCATCAACCCAAAAAGGGGTAAAACTTTCAATAGAAAACAGTACCTTTTTTTCTATTTATCTTGTAGAATTATCACTGTATTAAGTATACATTGTCTTATATTGCTTTTGAAAAATGAAACAAATATATTTTCAAAATTGGATCAATGATTCCCTTTCTTTGAAACAGGCAAAACAAAATCAACTAGTTGACTTGTCAGCAAATTCTCATCCACTGATTATTTCTGTTTCGACCGTTTATTGATTTGGTTTGCTGTCTGCGAAGGACGTATCAGATCTTCCAGCTAGCTCCAGTTTCTCGCAGTGCATCCCAATTGCATTCTTTTCGTAATATAGTACTGTTTCCCCTTTTCCAACTTTTTGTTGTCGCTTGGCCAAAGGCGTTCGCCAGACTCAGAATGGAAAAAACTGAAACAGAGACGGAAAAGAAGGAAAAGCAGCTCGAAAGCCGAATTAAATCGTCGAAAGTTCAAAATGAATGAAAAGCAGCTAGCGACGAATAAATGAATGAAACGAAAATGAATCCCGAAGGGAGTATTTGGGGTGTCGGCGAGGAGTGGAAAAGAGCAGCGCCTGGAAATACCGTTTCCCCCTTTGTGTCGCCTCCAGCTTTCAGTTTTCAGTTTTCCGCCGACCATCCTGCCCTGTTGTTATGACAGGAGGGGCTTAGGAGTTCAGGGTGTGCGGGAAAGTTTTGCCTGATTTCGGCGCCGCTCAAAGTATAATAATGTGACCCGGCGATCCCATAGTGCTGTCATAGGTTTCATATTATATTGCTAGCTAGTAGTCCTCATAGCAGAATTTTCGATGAGTTCAAAAAGGGTTCAACATTTCCAATCAGAAGGAAATATTGTTTTGTTGTTGTGATTTTGTTATTTTGGAAATTCTTAGTCGTGGAGAACTACTATATGATCTAATGATTTCACTAATACTTTATTTGATTAAAAAAAATCACTTTATCTTGAACTAGAAGTTTTAATGAAGCTATACCTTATATTATATATATTTTACTTTCTTGTTTGTTTATATGTAGATATGTATAACTTACAATCAGTGAGTGAAATAAGTATCACAGGATACTTTTAATATGAATTTAGCTTTACACTTCTGTGAATAAGTATTTGTAGCAAGTTCTGAGTCTGAGTTTATAGGTAAATACTTATTTTTATGTACAATTTCTACGTTCGAATTTTCGGCATCACTGCCGCCTTGCCGCGAAGTAGGCGTGGTCAGGCGTGGCCCGGTGGAAAAGTGCATCATGGTGGCTAGCGCTGCTTCAAGTGCACACTTTCTCATGGCTTAGCACTTTGCAGCATGCCTCGTTGGCTTTTCCAGAGCGTCGGTGGGAGCGGGGAGCGGGGAAAGGGGGACGTGGAAAGGGGCGGGGAGTGAGGCTTATGCAACAAATAATTTAATTTTATGCTGCATACAAAAAGGCGCAACTGGCAAACGAATGAACGAGCGGGGAGGCGAAACGACAACGGAAATGCCACTTTACGGCCTGTTTGACGGAAAAGTGGACGTTAAGTTGCGAATATGATGATGGAGATGAAGAAAGTTGATGATGATGAGCACGATTATGGCCACGGACGGACCCGCCGGCTGGCCGAGAGCAACAAGCAGCGTTCTGAAATATGGCGCATACGCCCCGTGGGACGAAAGGACGAATGGACGAAAGGCTCGCAAAACGGCAACGAGGTCAGCCCATAAACTGGCCTAAATGTCACATCAACTGAAGACGTCCTATGAGCGAACGGGAAGTGACATCAAAACGAAGGATTAGGACATAAAAGTGACCCCAGAGGATTCCATTAATTTTTGCGCTCTATCTTCATACGAATGACTGCCTGGTAAAGGTTGTTTATCGCTTATGGACTTGGCGAAAAGTTTATAAAGTGCTTATCGCCTTGTGGTATAGTTTGTAATTGACTTATAATTATTTGCGTCCTTAAAACGGCAAGTTACACATTCTACATACACCCACTTACTCTCTCCCTCTTCTAGAAAACACACATATCATCGCTAATTGGTGACCTCCTTAGCAAGACTTTCGTGAATGCCTTTCCCTACACAAAAGGCCAACCACTTACCACTAACCCAGCACCAAGGACCCAGGACCTCCCACAGAAGCACCAGAGTGCCCAGGATTTCACGCCCCTTTGGGCAGCAGACAAATATCTTAATAAAGCCGAGGTCGGCAATCAAATAGTTGAAGCGCAAAATATAAAACACAAAATATGATTAACATATCGAATCCAACATCCAACAGCAGCGTTTTGCCAACGCAGACACAAAAAAGGCTTTACATGATTGGGTTTGGACCAACAAATAAAAGGAAAAAGGCAAAGAATAACGAAGCGTGGAATTTGGGTTTGAAAGGCCAAAACTGACCGCCTCATAAATTGCAAAAACAACAGCAACAACAGCAGCAATACT
Organism: Drosophila teissieri; assembly: GCF_016746235.2. Classification (NCBI taxonomy): domain Eukaryota; kingdom Metazoa; phylum Arthropoda; class Insecta; order Diptera; family Drosophilidae; genus Drosophila; species Drosophila teissieri. The sequence continues at coordinate 19,727,957 of NC_053031.1, read as the reverse complement.
AATACGAAATTCAACGAACGAAACGGATCAACAAATGAGCAAATATCAAAACCTATAAAACCATTTAGCCAGATGAGCGTGAAATTCCGAGCATTTTTTTGGGGATTTGTGATCCACTTTAAACGTGGCACAGTGGGAAGTGGGGTGGTGTTGTGTTTTGCAGCGAAGAATGGCCACAAATTTTGCAACAACTGTGCGGCATTTTATGAGTTTGCCACACCCACACCCACACATACACACACACACACACACACACACACATGCTCAACAATGGCAGGCAGTCATGACACTTCTGGGCCAGCGTTAAATAACATTTAAACAGAGGCCCAGGACACGTACAAAGCGTACAAAGCAGGCGGCGGGGAGGAGCGGCAGATAGAAGGATGTGGCCATGGATGTGGCGTAGAAGGATGCGGGTGCACTGGCAAAAAAGCTTTCCTTTCCTAATTAAGACGATAAGATTGAAGTGATTTTCGCCACATCTATGTGGACTTGTCAACAATAGTTGGACTCAATGATAAATATACTCACGACCTTATTATGTGAAGAAATATAGAGACTCTCTTAAGTGCTACTCACTCATAGGTACACAATTCATTTTACTGTTGAGTAAACTCATTTCTAGGAAGTATCAGCGAGCTCAAATAGTTCGACTAGCTATTTCTTCCGGTGGCCGGGCAAACATGACAGAAGAAGGCTTTGCCAAAGCAGCACCAGAAACATTGGCTACAGTTTTCGGCGGTTACCCTGGACTCCGGCGACCACTCCCCTGCTCCGGATGCGTGGTACTTTGGCCTGTCCAGCTGCTGTTCTGGCTTGTCCTGGCTGCTTATGACGGCGGGAATTAAATTTCATTTAATGTGCCGAAACTTTCCACATAGATATACTATGTACTATACACACACATGTGACGGTGGCTGTGGCGGTGGCGGTGGCGGTGGCGTCTGTGGCATTTTATGATAACAAAACCAGGTCAAAGTGGACCTGCTGGTCAGCTGCCAGTCCGCAACTCCCCGCCACTTGGCTCTGCAGCCGAAAAAATATGATTATTTTCCGCAATTAACCCGAAATTACATATATTTATGCACTGTGTCCGACGCAGATTTGGCTTGAAGGTCATCCTCGATGGCCATTAAAAATGGTTTAATTATAGGCCGAACAGATGTTGTTCGAAGACAGAAGAAAACTTTTGCTAATGGGAAAACGTTAGTCGGGGCATGGTGAGGAGTGCTCGCACTTATGGGGGAGATTAGGGATTTTCCGATAAATCATTTCGTAATTTTCTAAGAAATTATATTTCTTTCAAATTGGATAACCTTCATTGGGCGGGAAAAAGTGGGAGCCAAAGCACTATTGCGAGTGGTTAGAGCCTAATGTTTTCCATATACGAAGGTGAGTTACTTTATAATTGCAAAGTAATGATGCAATGAGAAATTACATAATTTACTTGCATAAGTGTACTTCCATTTTGATTTTATTCGCTTATGCCACAAATCCTCTTTGCATTTCAATGCTCATAATGCCCAAACGGCAAACCCCCGCCAACCTGATTTCTATCCCCTTAATTTGTACTTTGAAGTACCATTAAGTGTTTCGGCTTAGTCAGCCTCAAAGATCTGACCCACTTCTTCCCTTTTTTTCCTTCCATGAATCCCACCGTCAAGGAAAATATTATTTGGCCAGGTAGCTGCAGCGACGGCATTAAAAAGGGAATTCCACAAAGCAGCTCGCAAAATGGCCCACTTAACGCTTGACTAGGCGCAAGGTCGGTCGGCGAAATCAACAAAAGCTGCGGCGCTGCGGGGGCGGGGCGTCGATAATTGGTGGGGAACGGCTCGCAGGACTCTCCAGGGATACAAGGACCAAGAAATTGGCAAGGCCCATGGAGCAGGAGGAGAGTTTCGGCCTTAAGCGGCACTACATCAGCGAGGCAATTGAAGCGTGCGCGCCGGGCACTAGATTACGTTTAGTGGGTTAATAAAACGCAGGGCACTTTTATGCAAATTGAATTAAATGGGTTTGAGATTTCGGGGGTCTCGACGTACCAGAATAGTCCAGCATCCGAGCAAAAAACCTTGGCACAGGAGTATTTAATGTATTATTTACAAAGGATTATCAGATGTGAGGCGCAGCTCACTTGCCGTCACGCATGGCAGCCCGACAGGATAACAGGAAGTCAACCTCTGCCTAACGAGGACATCTAATTGCCACCGACAACATCAGCCACCCCCCAAAAAGGACTCTATTGTTGCTGCCTTTAATTGTATGCATTGTGAGGCGCTCATTAACAAGGCAAATGAAGAACAGTCGAAGGGCTGCAGAGCCTTGAATGTCAAAAATGAAATGAAAGCGAGCCACGGAAGCTGGGAGTAATTCCTTGAAACACCTGGGCATGTGTGCATGGGTGTTTGTGTGCTCCGGTGGGTAAACATAATTTAAATTAATGAAGCCGCAGGAATTTCCCAGCACCAAAGTCCAAGTTGTTATTTCGCATAACAAACCAGTTATGCACTCTTCGCTGGTGTTAATTTCACTGGTGTTGAGAGGCAAGTGCAAAACAAAAACAAATCAGGGATACCATCAGCAAACATTGTAATGTACACGCTGACGGGAAAAACATCTAGGGAGGCATGCAACACGCTGTCTCTACAAATCCCAGTTCTCTATACCCACTAGGTAATCTATTACATTAGCTTACCTCCATTAAAATACACACATTAATGTTAGGATATATATGTATTTAATTCTTCTTAATTTTTGCTTAGGTTCAATTTCGAATAACTTTCAGTTGACGTCCCCAATTTGAATATGGTTAAGAAGAATGTGGATTTTCGCGTTATGTATTTGGTTAGGTTTTAAAAACAGTACCGTTTAAACTGAGAAAATATCTACGTTTATTGTTAACACAAAAATGATTGTATAGCTAAATATTTTGTCTCTTTTTCATATAAGCGTTACTATTTATAAACTTACTCAATCGGGTTTTCTACGTTGTTGCCATGAGAAATGCGATATACCCCTAGGATAGGTTTACAACGGCCCACAATTAGACTTCCGGTCGCAACACACACATCTAAATGCAAATATGCATATGTATGTACATAAATACTTGTATGTATGTGGGGTAGCCGTGGGTGTTCGTGTGCTGCGTGTGTGTGTGTTTGTTTGTGAAGTGAAATCAAGTCTTTATGCCAACATTTTTCCTTTTGGACCACATAATATGAACACACACACACTCACGAGCATGTATGACAGTTTACATAATTAACTGACAATGGTTTTATGGGCACAAACAAACAACCAAAATACAGACATTCATGTGTTCGCCATTTGCACGTGTGTGAGTGAGGGCGCAACCTCTCCCCTGGAACCCCGCGAATTCTCAAAGGACTTAAGTTAATTATCACATTTTTTACACACAATTTTACTTTGCATTGATGCGTTGCACGACAAGAACAGGAGCGGTGGACGGTGGGCGAGGAGGCGAGGGCGTGGCAGTGGCAGCGGCGCCGTCTCGTTAGCTGGAAAAGGGGAGGGGGGCGGGGGAGGTGTGTTGTGGGGGCAGGCCAGGCATTAAAGCGTAATTATGTGTATAATTTGTTGTAATTTGCTGTGAAAAGCTTCACAAACAGCCGCCGTGCATGAGATGAGCGCATTTAACCCCCCCTAGGCCAGCCACGCCCACCCTGTGCCAACCGCCCCCTAGGCCATCAATCGCATGAAAAAGTTAAATAAACTCATTAATATGCGATAATCGGACCGGGCAATAAAGGCGTGTCTTTCGCATACTGTATTGAATGGTCAAAACTCGAACTCTGCATTTGCGAATTTAATCAGATTGAATATATTCATTTCACCGAAATATTTTCTCATAATGAATACATACTTCATAAAGACTTAAAGACATGAAGGTACCTATTTAAGCTAGTTATTTGAGATACTTTTAAAAATACATTTCTTCGCGATTCAAGCAAATAATTTTGGGACACTTTGGCGAGTGTAATTGCTTTGAATTTATTCCCCCGTTTTTTCAACATGAATGTGTCTTGTTTACTCAACAGAACTCAGCGATATCTGCACAGCAATCCTTTATTCGCGCCCTTTTCATAGCCTCCACTTTTCATTTCACGACCGTACGCCCGGCATTTTCCCGGAAACTTTTCCACAGGCCAACATTTTGCCAACTTGGCGGCCATTTGAAATCTTTTCCTTTATGCCAATTGGCAGGTCACACCAATTGAACTTTAATCGCCGCTGACTTTTGTCATTGCTTTATCGTTTAGGCGACAACACAGAGTGCCCGTTCCCCTCTTCCGCCCACTTTCGCCCCCTGATTTTCCACCCTTTTTCTGGCTTTTCCCCCCTCCACCCCCTTTCGAAGCGTCCCCAGGTCCCCTTCGAAATTGTTGCCAAAAAACGCGGTCCAGACGTAATCCCCAAACGCAGACTGGACCCGTGGCCGGCGCCCTTTGTCTCATTGAATAGAGCCGGCCACGCCCCCTTTTCGGGGCCCGATTGGGGCGTGTGTGCGCGCTTAACTACGCGTGTTCGAATTTTTATGCCCGTCAGTTAGAAATTTTCAGCCATTTCAGCGAAAACGTAAAAAAGAACAGTGAACTGTGGAGTCGAGGAGCGTCGAGAAAAAATTTGTCGTACAAATCTTCAAAATTGCCCCGCCGAGAACTATTTTCAATGCGTCCGAATCAATAAATTTAGCCAGGCATTCGCGGCAACGTTCTGTCGGACAATTTGGCGGAATTCCTCAGATTTCCCCCGGGCCACCAAGCCTCGCTTTCATTACCCCTCGGTTCTGGATAGTTTGTCCGGGATGTCTGTAATCGTAATTGCGCCTCTGATAAATATTGTGTGTCGGCAGTGTGTGTGTGGTTCGGATGGATTCCGGATTGAACGTCTGAAGACGCTTTTGCGCCAAAGGCGCTTCCCATTCTTGCTGTTTGTCTAATGCACGTTTTATGGCCAACTTAGCACGTGCTCCTACCACCACCTACCACCTATATGCCACCACCCACATGCCGCATGCCACATGCCACCACCCACCTCCAACTCTGACCAGCCAGAAATATATTATTTGAAAATATTTTTCGTTTTGGCTTGGCTCTGCAGTGGCGCAGCGACCATAAATTTCAGTGAAAGTCATTAGCAAATAGGCTTAGGAGAGCTATTCAACAATCTGAATATAAATTCCACATGCAGCACACACGTGCCACCAACAGGAAGAATTAGTTAGCCTTCGAATATTAGAAAGAGCTCGAAAATAAATAAATAATCAGCATGGGCTATCAGTTAAATGGAACAAACGAAGGCGATTATGTACGAATGTGTTTATTTAAAGTAAGTATATTTCTGATTCTGAAAGATTCGAAAATATATTAACAATAGTGAATACAACTTAGGCAGGTGTTTCAGTTTATAAAGAATTAATAAACGATAGGCTTCCACAAAGTAATTTCACTCAACAATAAATATAATTTCAGGAAAATATAAATATTTTATTTTTCACTACCGAGAACCAACAATTAATTAGCATTAAAATTGCACAATTTGGGTTAAATCATTGTAATGAGAATTTCTTTTAAGAGTAATGTCAAGACTATTGCATTTGCGGGATATTTCTTTTTGATGATAAGAACAACATGTTCGTACAATATTACATAATGTTTCCCATTCTGATAGCAAATACTTAACTATCATTTATCAAAAAGTCATATTTTTGTATAATTCGGTATTCCGAATGAAGGATATACAATCTGCGACCTGCGATCTGAGAGCTAAATCAGAGATAGATTAACCAAACTTTGTACACTATAAGTATCAACCTTTTGTTTTTTACTGAATCTGAACTAATCCGAACTCACTTTAAATTTACTTTCACAGTTCGCTAGCAAGGCCATGTATTTTCACTATTCGTCTGAAAAAATGTTGATCGCTTTGTCAGCTGATGCAATTCAAATGTCGATTGCGTTGCTCGCAGGCATAGTTGTTATTATTCCATGAGTATGTCCGACTACAAATTATATTGATACTAATTTTGACTCAGATCAAACAAAAAATAATATGAACTCGAATAACTAGACGAAAGTTCAAGACTCACTGGCCAAAGTCATAGGCAATTACGAAATTGCAGCTTATTCAGCACGCAGCGCACTCATTGTTTTAACACATTTTTTCAGGTAATTGCATAGTTCGGAAGTTGGCAAAGACACAGTTAACGGTTAATCGCCGACGTCGTCATTAATTAACCATAAAATTCATTTTGACCACAATTAGCCACATGCCAAACACGGAGTTCTGGCGACGGACTTGGCCAGTCGGGTCGGGTCGGGTAATTAGCTCTCGGGCAAACAAAATAAGGCGAATCTGACACCAAACGAACAGAAAACAAACAAAGAGATGTTCCCAGCGAAATAGAGACCTCAGCTCGCATTTATTGGCCAATTTCTGACAGTCGCACAGAAAACAAAAGGCCAACCCAGCCAGTTGTTCAAACAAGACGAAATTGCGAATACGCAACTTAAAATTATTATCTCCCAACAGAGCAAGTGTCAACAATGTGAGACAAGGCAAATAATTAGTGCAGCTAAAGCATACACATGTATCACGATTTTATTACTTGTTGTTGTCTTTTCCAAGCACTTTCGGTTCGAGATGTAGACTTTAATAACTTTCTAATGCCAGAATAAATTCAGAAATACATAAAGGGGCCACGAACTTTCAGCTGCCATTTAACATGTCCCAGTTATGCAAGCGGAGCTAGTTTATAAGCTTACTTAAATTGTTACAGCCTCACACACCCAACACACCCCTTTGATTACTAACCTACCGCAGTTTTAATGGCTTCGTATCAGACCTTTAGACACATATCCTCATATATCACGAGGTGCAGCAATAGTGGCAGAGATTTTCTTTACTTACATCTCAATCAAAGTTAAGTGCTAGCAAGGTGCTTATTAGGGGTATTATTAGTAAATGTTATTTCCCACTTTCAGTTCAGTTTCTTTATCACTTCTAACTATGAGAGTTCATCGAAACCATATTTGACGTAAACCATTTTTAAGTAAGTATAGTTTTAGTGTAAGCATACAGATATGTTTCTGGGGATGTCCCGAGCACTGAATGGAAAACAAAGTCGCCAGTAAGCAAACTTACCCAGTCGTGAGTCAGGAGATGCCGAACCACTTTGAATAGTGGCCAGGAACTGAATCACCCAATGTGGGTAATGACCATGCGGGCTGCCAAGAAAATTTCGAACTGGAAGACGGTGGGCGGTACCGTACTAAAAATAGACCCAAAATGGGATGTTGGAACTGTTTTTTGTGGGCCCGTGCTACTGCGTTCCGCAAATGGTCGCACATGTCGTATACGTAATTGCCTGGTTCAATGAGAAACGCCCAATTAGCTGGGATTTTTTCGATTTTGTTTCGATTTTGTTTCGGCGTGGAAGGCCTGGCTTGTAAGCTCGGCTCGAAGCCGAGTTCGGTGGAAAGTGGTCAGCACAACCACAACAACATGACACTTGACGCAACAAAAGCCGAATAGACGAGCGTTGATTTATCGCTCTTTTAAGTTCTCCGTATCAAGTTGTCAACGCTTTATTTTAGTTTCAGTCGCGCTGTGAGTTGCACGCGCCTTGCAGCTCGTTTTGCAGCCCAAAACTCGCAAAAACAACGGAACGATCGATTAAAAACCAGCCAGCAATTAAACATTGCAATCAAACAAACAAATAAGCAAATAAGCAAGTAAACAAATAAACAAAGCGAGTGCCAAAAATCAGTACACCCAAATCTCGTTTTTGGGAATTCGGCATTTCGGCTCTTCCGCCTCTGTTTCGATCTGTATAAAAGGGAATCAGGCCTCAAAATGATATTCGGTCGGTGGACGCGAAAACAAATGCTCACAATGTGCGGCTTGGGAGCTGGCCTTCTGGGCCTTGTGATTGTGATCGGTGTGCTCAACAGCGGCGTGTCCTCGAAGGACCTCGACCGGAAGGAGGCATCCAGATCGAAGTGCTTCAAGACTCGTCCCAACACCACGCACTCCACCTTGGAATTGGTGCACATTGTGTTCAGACATGGCATTCGCACCCCAGTGGACACTTATCCCAAGGATCCCTACGCAAACGACGACTTCAAGCCAACGGGCTGGGGACATGTGACTAATGTGAGTGAATCAGCTTAGATCTCAGAAAACATCATTGAATGCAGTTATACCATTTACCCATATCATTTAAGCCATATATTGATATGATGGCTTTTAGGGAAAGTGTTGGTGGTTGCTTGATATTACACCTTTTAAAACATCGTAGTCTTCATTTGGTATACTCTTGCAGAGTGTATAATGATTTCAGTAAAATGAATCATATAATAACTACGATCAGTACGAATATACCTTATCAATATCAAAAAGGGGTAGACTTTTAAAAACTTATTATTAATTTAATTTATTAATTTACTGCGGTATTATACAAATCTAGGCACGTTAAGTAAGGAAGGCATTTCATAAATCCTAATTCTTAATAACAATGTTTATTAACTATTTACCTTATTTGCAGTCAGGAAAACGAGAACTCTTCGAAATGGGTCGCTGGCTGAATCGGCGGTACGGCGATTTCATGGGTTCCTATTACAGACCGGATGTAGGTTTCTTAAGTACTTTTTAATTCAGTACTCAAAACAGATTCGTTCTCGCAGCGCCTGCATGCCCAAGCCACTGCCTCTCCGAGGGCCATGATGTCCTTACAAACAACGCTGGCCAGCATGTTCGAGCCACGGGGAACCCCCATGGAGTGGAATAAGCACCTCAACTGGCAGCCCATTCCAATCGTGTCGGAGCCCCTGGATGAGGACTCGGTGGGTATTCATATCCCAGCTGCCTATAAATGAAATTAAATGTGATTTAAATGATTTAGCTCCTGCTGGTGCGCACTCCCTGTCCCCGCTACTTTGAAGCCCTGGAGGAGGTCTTCAAGAGACCGGAAGTCATCGCCGAAACGGAGCCCTACGAGCAAATGTTCAACGAGCTGACAAATCTGACTGGAAAGGCGATCCGGAGTGCCGAGGATATCAACTCCCTCTACATAACCCTCCTGGCCGAGCAGGAATTCGGCTACAAGTTGCCCGACTGGGCCAAGGATTACTTCCCCGATCGCATGCAGTTTCTGGCCGAGCAGAGTTACGTCTACAATGCCTACACCCCCGAGATGCAGAAGATCAAGGGCGGACCGTTTCTGAATAGGATGTACAAGGAGATGGTTGCCAAGAGGGCGGGCACCCTGAGTCCCAAGGACCGCCGAATGTTCATATACACGGGCCACGACTGGACCGTCGGCAATATCCTTATGGCCCTGGGTGTGTGGAAGCGCCAGATGCCGCGGTTCGCGGTGATGGCCATTTTCGAGACGCATAGGGATAGGAAAACCGGAGAATACTATGTGGAGGTAAGAAAATTGCTACAAGCTACTGAGTGTGATAAGTTATTGAAATCGGTTTAACGGCTAGTTCAAGATATCTCAACCTTTGGGCACGTTTTAATAATTGCAGCTTGGGAGAATCCCACGGTTATTAGCCCTAATTGTATTTAGTTCAATAATTAATGCGGGAAACTTCAAAATCAAAATCCTATTGGGGTCTAACAAAAGAAGCTTTGGGGCTAAAGGCGAACTGGGATCTACTTATTTCCCCAGTTTAATAATATTATAAGTGTAGTTGCATCACAAACTGAAGTCAACTAAATCTATCGTTAATGTCCCCGATTTAGCTCATGTTAATTAAGCTGATGATTCCCGACTTCCAGATCTTCCTCCGCAACGACGAGCACGGCTGTCTGGAGCAGCTCCAGCTGAAAGACTGCGACCGCCGGTGTTCACTGGACCGCCTCATGAAGCTGAGTGCCGACGTGCTGCCCACGGATCCGGCGGAGCAGAGGTGCCGGCCACATGACGCGAACTTCGTGGAGCCACCACCGCGCGTAATCGATCAGAATGGCCGTTAGCGAGAAGCAATGGCCAACGCGAATTTGCGCACTCAGTATTACAAAAGCGTCGACGTGGAGTGAGTGGTTTAAGAAAAATAATATTATAAAAGAGCAGTACAATAAAATCCCCAAAAATACAGGTCATTGAGTTAATTTTTCGGGGGGAAATCATTTTCGTGTGAAACTAATTAGACGGACTTTTGTGAACTGTTTGCCTTTAGTTGATGATCTCGCTGATTGGGCACCTCGCTCTTCGCCGCTCTTATCTGCGGCTGTGTGAGTGCGGGCACGAGTATAGTCGAGTATGGGTGACCACATAATCGAGACTTAAAAGCGGTCCGCGCTTCTATTGATGCATTCACTCGACGCACAAGCCGCAACCAAGCCGCAACCAAGCCGCAACCAAGCCGGTCCACTTAATTCCTAACGATCTGCTAATTTTAGTTCGCGAAAATGCGAAAGTATCTCGGTCTGCTGCTCTCTGTGAGCTGTGTTCTGATCGCCCGCGGAGGCGTCATGGAGATTGAAGTGCCCCAGGAAGTCACTGAAGGTCCTAAGGATGTTTCGCAAAACTCAGTGGAAACAAGCCCGCCAAAGGACAGTGTCAGCAACTCAACCCTGAAGCTGGTTCACGTGGTAAGTGAGTGGTGAACCAAAGGAAGGCGAAATAATTGCACCGAAAGATGGCTTTTTATAACGATTAACTCATGCCGAATTAGGGCTCGTTAAATATTTGGCAACTGTGCAAGTCACCAGACCATAAAATTATCAAATGTGTCATACCATTTAATCTGAACCATTAACGTGTAGTGCGAAATGTTATAATGCTGCGAAATTAGTTGGAATGAAGTGTTCTCTTAAGTAAACCATGGCTCACCTCGGTTTTTCCAATGAGAACCCGCTACAGTTCTCTTTTAGCAAACTACTGGCAAAACCGTTCTTAGCCAGTTTGTTGCTTGCGTGACGTATACGTAATATTGCATACGGTTCCAAGACCTAAACCGGTTTCATGAAACGATTACTTAATTATTTTTTATTCTCATATTGATTTGCATAATTTGAGCTCTATAAGAACAAGTTAATGATTAAATATTTATTTATTGAAATCAACTGGGTCTCCAGCTTGTGCACCTGGCACAATTTTAAATGTCTGGGGAAAATCGGGAAATATATGTACATTCCCTTGTGTGATTTAAATACGGATCCTACATATCGAAACTTAAGCCGAATGTTTGACTTTTGAGTATTGCAGATTCCCATATATGGTCAGTTACTAGTTACTTATCACTTGTTTTGTGTCGCTTGAGTAACGAGTAATGAGCCTTCCGAATATTTATCACTCATTCAGGGAATCGTTTTCTTTATGCATCATACATAAGTAAATTGAAAAAAACGCAATGCGTACTTAATTCATTTAAAAAAGACGTCAGGCCTTCAAAGTTCGATTGTATAGAGTACAGTCACAAATTTGTATATTATTTTTATTTTCCACAGCTCTTTCGTCATGGACCTCGAACTCCCGTCAGCACTTATCCCAACGATCCGTATATCAACGAAACCTACGAGCCCTTCGGATGGGGGGCGCTCACCAACGTTAGTACTTATCAAACACAAACAAGACTGTCGAAGCTGAAATGAGATTTTTATTTTACAGGGTGCTAAAGTGGAGCTGTATAAAATAGGCAAGCAGCTGCGGCAGCGCTATAAAGATTTCCTCCCAGCGTATTATCAGCCTGACGTACGATAAGATGGACCATCCCATTGAGCCGTAAAACTTATCAGAGTGTTTCTATTTCAGGTGATCCGTGCCCAATCTTCGGAGTCGCCGCGCACCTTGATGTCCATGCAAATGGTGCTCGCCGGACTCTTCCCCCCGGAGAACACTCCCATGGAGTGGAACCAGCTGCTCAACTGGCAGCCCATTCCCATTGTGATGGAACCGGAGGCAACTGACGTGGTAAGACTACCAGAGCTTAATCTTCATCACAGCTGTACAAATTCCTTGGTGATTCCCAGCGCATTAGGATGAAGGCGCCCTGTCCCCGATACGATGAGGCGGTTCTGGAGGTGATAGACCTTCCTGAGGTTAAAAAGCTGCATGCCGAGAACTCCGACTTGCTACAGGAACTGACCAGTCGCACCGGACTCAATATTACCCACGCCCATGATGTCACCAATGTGTTCATCACCCTGCTCTGCGAACAGACTTTCGGCTTACAGCTGCCCCCGTGGACCAAGGACTACTTTCCGGAGAAGATGCTACCCCTGGCTGAGAAGTCCTATGTCTACGATGCCTACACGACCGAGATGCGCAAGATGAAAGGCGGTTTCTTCGTAGAGCTGCTTTTGCAGCAAATGCATGCCAGGATCTCCGGAGAATTGCAGCCTGCCAATCGCAAGATGTTCCTTTCCTGCGGTCACGATTGGACCATCACAAATGTGCTCTCCGCCTTGAATGTTTGGCAGGCTCAGATGCCCCGCTTCTCGGCCCTTATTGCCTTTGAGCTGCACCAAAACTCGCAGACCGGGGAGTATTTCCTGGAAATCTTCTTCCAAAATGATCCCAACAAAGAGCCTCAGCAGCTGCAGATTCCGGGCTGCGAAAAACAGTGCCCCATTGACAAGTTAATCGAACTAACCAACGACATCATTCCCGATGCACCCTATGCAGACCTGTGCAGGGCTAAGGGAACTCAGGGGGGAGTTAAGATAAGCTATCACTAGAATGCGAACTAATGATGATTAATCCAGTGTGCAGTATTAATGTTACTTACTTAATAAATATATTTAATTGTGTAACTGCTTCGTGTGGCTTAATTTCAGTGTTTGCATGATTGGCCCGCTGGAGGTGTATCATTAACTAATTAACTTTTGAAGTGTGAGAGCAACTAGTTTTATAATGACTCTCGGTGCTAGGAGGCAGATCATAGAGTTAGTAACAGTTCTTAATAATCTAAGCATTTTGCAACAAAACAAATATTTATCTAACCATATGAATTTGTAACGTGTTTCATAAAATAACTATGCTGTTTTATTATTTTGCTTGCCCAATAAATCAAACTAAAATTATCTTTTTATGCTCGTTTAAGTAACACGATGTTATTTTTTAACTAATTAAATAAATGGATTTACTTTTTGTTTAGTACGTAAGCATCATCAAGAACGTTATTAAGATAAATGTAAATACAGTCTAGGCGAACTACCAACATAAGACTCCCATTAGGTTATAGTTCATTTATATTTGCTGATTCCTGATGAAAATAAAATTAATAAAAATATATTTATATCTAAAAAACTTAAGCATCATAGTTTATGAAGTGCATACTTTTAGGCTACGTATATTCTACGAAAAGTTCTTAGATAAAATGTATACTCAAGCAATATTGGCACAGTACTTAGCTTCGACTTACAATTTTAAAAATGTTGCATTTTGATTTTACATATTTAATGTGATAATAGTTCTACAAGCAGCATAGTTATATATCTCTGGAAAAAGATTGTAAAGATTCTTCTCTGGATAATTAACACGTTTGTCTAGAACATCTTAACCTACCCTCTCCCTGAGAGTCCGCACATCCATCATATAACGTTTATTCGCATCCATTTAAATTCAAACAGTTGGCATTTGAGGCTCCACTCACTTGAATCGGAAGTAACTCACAAAAAAGCAAAACAAACTCAAACAAAAGGGCAGTATGTAATTATACCAGATGGACATTGTGTTTCAAAAACTTCCAAACTTCAAAGCCGTAAATCAGATTCAGCCAAGCCCCAAAACCAATATATAATTCCGGCAATTAAGCAACGAGAATGGATAATGTTAAATTAACATATTGCCGGATCCAGCAGCTAACCGATTTATATCCAAAGTGTTTACGTTTACACACGCAGTTTCGATGACAAATTCGTTGGTATTATGAGTTGGCGGCGGCGCTTAACAGCAAAAAAATAAGTAAGCGGAGCGAATCCGAAAGTTCATATAAATTAAAAGTCGCGGCCGCGTTTTAAAACGCCTCAATCGCTGCGGCACTGCGTCGGTGTCTGGGATTGCAGCGCGGTCAAACATTTATTCGTACAAAAGACTGCCCGCCACATACAATAGCAAATAACAAATGGAATAATAGAAGTAACAAGAGCGACGGTGACGAAAGCATTTGGCGATAATGGAACGATAAAAGAGCCAAACTCATGCCTTTTCTACTTCTGCAACGATATTTCCCCGCAGTCTGACCAACGATAGTACACAAAGACAGTCGCGTGCGCCCTCGGAAAAGTCGAATGCCAAAGCCCCAATATCGCCGTACCGCCAATCAGCATAGTATTTAGTCCACTGCAAACAGAAGATAGTGCTGGCCCTGCACTCGAAAAAACCAGTGCCTTTAGTGGTCCAAAAACCCGTTCACCACCCGCTCTGCAAGCCAGCCAGTTTCGCAGCCCACTCGAAAACCCCAAAAAAGTAGCAAAGTCAAAGCCAAGAGCGACCCCAAAGAGTTAGTCTGCGATCTGTCTCGAGACCAACGCGACTACCAAAACCAAATCCGAAGTCGTCGAAACCAGAACCAGTTCAAAGTGCAGGTTCGGTGACTCGAAGAATCTGAGAATCGGAGAATCGGAGAATCTGAGAACCGGAGAACGGGAGATCCGATCCCCTGACTAGGTCTACTCCTATAAAGCCCGGCCACCAAAATGCCGCGCTCGCATTTCACCCGAAGGCATTGTCTCGCGATGACGGGCGGACTAATTGCATCGGCGGTCATAATCTGGTGCGTCGCTCACTCGGCGGTCGAGTCGACGGCCAAGCTCTACGATCCCGCCGCAGATAAATCCACGCTCGAGCTGCTGCATGTGGTAAGTCGGATCAGTAATCGGAAAACAGAAAAACTAATGTTAAATCGAATATAAATAACAGATGTAGATTTCAGGGGCATTAGGGAAACATCTGGGAAAGTGTGTGACAAAAGTGCCAGAACTAACAGCGTATCTAACATTCAAAACGTAGAATACAATGATAAAAACATAAGGCGTATTTAATTTTATAGAGCTTCTATTAAATGTTTATCCCAGGAAGCTTTCCGCACCAATTAACGTCGCTCTGAGTTATTCAGCGTCGGCATCATCGCCGCCACACAATTTCAGCTGATAACAGACAATAATGTAGTCACTCTTCAATTTTGTTTACCGAATTGAGGAATTCTGGCATTGACATTTACGTAGGCAATAAAACCAGCATTTTGTTGATAAAGCATTTGTTTATAGTCGCGTTAAGCGAAAGTGCAAGCGCAGGCTCATGTTTTTGTAGTCGTAGTCGTGTAAGCCCATAATTACGATTACACCACAGTTTAGTATTCTGTCAGCAGATAACACTCAGTCCGCTTGTTGAGTCGAAACCATCAGTACGGAAAGTGAACTGAGATATGTCGGTATAGCCGGTTTAATTTTCACAGGTGGTTTTTCCATTTTTTCTCCTTCTATTATATCAGCTGTTTAGCCATTAATCTCCCTGAATTCATTCAGATACTTTGTACATATGTATACATATAATTGCCGTGAGTTGCAGTCCGCGAAGAACAATCGCACCAAGTCAAGCGTAAATACTTTTAGCTGAAAATACTTTTTGTTTCGTTTTTCAGTTAATAAATATTCGGTTTGTACATAAAAGCTTGTACCAAAAAGGCAGTGGCTGTGGAAACCTCGGCGAAACCAATTAAAGAACGTCATAAATAATTGTACTGTACTGTAGATATTTTGCTGTTTGTGATGCGCAATTGAATTGTTAATTATTTTAAGTTATATTCAAATTAGATTTAATGCTATATACAATTTAAATAACCAGTGTATAAAAAAAACGCATGACTTGTGGAATGCTTTACTCGCCTCGTCAATTTGTGGCTTAATTAACAAGTCCGCTAATTATTTTAAATAAACCTGAATAAAAGCAACAAAAACGCATAAATTATCAGTTCTTCCAAAATAACTCTTACTTTACTTTACTCGATTATACTCTTTGCTAACTCATTCGTCTTTCAAAGACCCACAAAAAAAATTAATTACAAAAACGCAATCTAAACAAACGAAAACAGGCTTCCCAATTTAAACTTTGGCCAAAACCAGTCCGCAGTCAGTCGTAAAATAATATTACAAAATAAAGCTGCGACGCACTTTTGCTTTTTGTTTGAGCTCCGGCCATCCGCGATTGATTTACTGAAAACCCACATATAGGCTTACAGATTGTCCGATCCAGATCCGAGATCTGACCTTACAGAGGGACGCCTCTTATCAACACGAGCTAGAGCAATCAAACAGAAAATACTTCCGCGGAAACCTGGGGCCGCACGAACTACAGAGTCTTGGGCGTCACATGATAAGTTTGTAAAACCTTTCTGTTTGTCGATCGCTTGATAATGTAATACGAGTATATATTCATATAGGTGTAATACCAGCACACAGTACGTGGCATGTGTGGTGAATCCGTTTACTAATAAAAAGTGTAATTGCCAAACTTCAGGTATTCCGACATGGACCACGGACGCCGGCGGATACGTATCCCAGGGATCCCTATGTAAATGAGACCTACTATCCCTTTGGCTGGGGACAAATAACAAATGTGAGTGGAGAAAAAGTTGTGCAGCGCAAACTTTCGCCTCGTCATCCCCATCCCCATCCCCACCACATTTCCATCCCCATCTCCATCTCCATTCCCTCACCCGAATCCCATTCCCCGGCAAAGCATTTAAATAAATTGAAATGCAAATGTTTTTCCTGGTGAAGCGAGGGGGAGGAGGAGGAGGAGGAGGGTGCGGCTGCATTAACATATACACATGCATATGTTTATGCAATTGCAAAAATGCAAGGCATTTATTATTTTATAACACTTCTCTCCATCTCTATCTCTATCTCCGTCTCCGTCTCGGACCCCTCCCCGGAACCCCGGATCGCTGGATCTTGGCTCCCCACTTCCCTCGCCCGCTGGTGTTGTCTCACGTGCCATCCGCTCATGCCATGCAATAAATCAACGCTGCAGAATGGCAAACGCGAGCTGTTCAACATTGGTACTTGGCTGCGTAAGCGTTATGGCAAATTTCTGGCGCCCAACTACAGTCCCGATGTGAGTAAGCAGTCACTAACGAACCGAGAAGGCGCAACCCTTACACCTGCACTGAGAGAAATTTCTGATTACTAATTGGTTAATAGAAGGTTATTTTCCGACTTCGATAGAATTCACTCACCACAATCTATGAGTTCGGAGCACCAAATAGATTAGATTCCGAACTATCTTCTAGCCTAAATATAAACTAAGACGTTATATGCCCAGGCTACAAATAGCATTCAACTTAATAACATCCATTGATATTCATTTTTTTTGTTATAGTTGTATATACAGTGCAATAACAATATGTGCTGTTGGATTTTACATCTGCTATGAATTTTATAGGCATTAGGTAGTAAATTCTACATGAAGAGCGAGAGGTATTAATAATTTAGAAAAGGAAACTCATCTTGCAAGTAAAAGGTAGCACTCGCTCAGTCGATGCATCTAGTTTCTCTCTGTGTACCCTTACCATATTCCCCCCATCACGTCCGTGGGGTTGCTGCCTGATAGTGCGGACGTTTACAAATTGCAAAGCTCAAGCGCGCTTGGCTCATCACTCAATTCCTTCTCTTCTCCTCTTGTTCTGTTTCTGTTTCTGCTCCTTGTGTTCTGGTTCTCCGCTTCCTCCATCACCGCTCCCGCTCCCGCCTCCGCCCCCCTTCCCACCGACAGTCGGTCCACGCTCAGGCGACGGGGGTTCCACGGACCCACATGACCATGCAGACCGTTTTGGCCGCCTTCTTCCCGCCGAAGGGCACCGACATGGATTGGAATAGCCGGTTTAATTGGCAGCCCATACCTGTCTTCTCCCAGGAACTCAATGAGGATACGGTGCGTATACTTAATAACCGCGATGATTAACTAGAAGAATAGAATCGTATGTTTGTAGCGTAAATCTGTGTGCTGAATCAAACACAAAATTTTTTGTAATATTTATTTATGCATTTAATACATGCTTTTAAAATCTGCACATTACTGATTGAAAGATAGAACCGCATCATTACAAATTTAAATACCAAAAGCTATTGCTATAAAATATTTAATTCCTGAATGTTGACATTCCACTCCACAAAGAGTACAAATAATGTTGCCATATTAACTATTATTCAGCTTCTACTGGTGCGGAAGCCTTGCCCGCGATATTTCGAGGCCCTAAACGAGGTCTACGAGTTGCCCGAGGTGAAGGCGGAAATCGAACCCTACCTGGAGATGTTCAAAGAGCTGGAAGGGCACACGGGTCTGAGATTCAAGGAACCCGAGGACGTGCAGTCCCTATACTTGACTCTGCTCGCAGAACAGGAGTGGGGTCTGGAGTTGCCAGAGTGGACGCACTCCTACTTTCCGGAGAAACTGCAGTTTCTCGCCGAACAGAGCTACATTTACAACGTGTATACGCCCGAGATGCAGAAGATCAAGGGCGGACCCTTCCTCAAGAAAATGCTCGACGAGATGCAGCAGAAGAAGAACGGAACCCTGAAACCCAGTGGCAGGAAGCTCTTCATGTACGCTGGTCACGACTCGACGGTGGTGAACGTTCTTTCCGCCCTGAAGATTTGGGAACGCCAGATGCCTCGCTACTCCTCGATGATCATGTTTGAGCTGCACAAAAACAAGGAGACCGGCAACTACTGGGTGGAGATCTACTTCCGCAACGATCCCAAGGGCCAGGCTCAGAAGCTCACCCTGCCAGGATGCGAGTTCCAGTGCCCCCTGGACAAGCTGCTCGATTTCGCCAAGGACGTTGTTCCCACGGAAGCGGATGACAAGCGGTGCGAGTCTCGCAATGAAGCCTTCACAGAGCCACCTCTCCGAGGGCCATAGGAACCGTAGGAACCATAGGAACCATAGGAATTCGTCATGGTGCTACACATCTCAGGGAATGGGACTGTCCAAAGTCCTAGAACAAGCCGTAATACATTAGTTAGGTCCATAGTTTAGCATAGGCCCAATAAAAGTGCGTTGAACATTTTCTGTCACTCTTATTGATAGTTTTTTTTATTAGTTTTCAAGGATTTGGTTGTGCGTTAATGTTTAAAATTAGCATAATGCTTTGTTTAGATTTGGAAACTATTAAAATTTAATGAGAAGGCTTGTCCTAAACGCCTTAGTCATATTTGTATCCAATACAGAATAGTTATAAAATGCTCAAAAGGTTTTTAATATTATTTGTATAAATAAAATTTACAGCTAGTGAGACATAGATGGAGTTTATCTAGTGTTAATAAATATTTTTTAGAATTCGTTGTCAGCTTAAGGTTACTTTACCAGTAAAAATTACCCAATAAAATAAAAAAGATCCTATACAAATATACAAATCTCATTGGTACTTTTAAGAAAATTTAAAAAATGTATATTTTTAATTAGGTCGAAATTCATATGAAGGAGTTGAGAGTTGTCCACCTATGCGTAAGCGAGCATTGTTCTAAAAGTTCCTCTGATCGGGGTTCCAACTTGCCGTTCGACGTTTGCGCTCGGATATTGTCAGCCGGCGTCTTTTCCGCCCCATGTGGCAGCCAAGTTGGCTCATTTCCGCCTTGTGGCGACAGTCGAGTGCCGTCACTGCCATTGCCCAATAGGCCGCTTCCGCTTGGCCTTTGCCAGCGGCGAACGCAAACAACTTCCGCACTTGTTTAGCCAGTTGGATGCGCCGCGCCACTCCATCTTGGGTTCCATTTCTGTTTCAGTTCCTGCTGCCATCTCCACAGTTCCACAGCTCCACATTTCCACAGCTCCACATTTCGACATTTCCCCGCTGCCCGCTCAGTTTTGCCAGGAGGTGACATTTTTCGCATTGCGGTTTACCATAAACTATTTCATTGGGGAGTGTTTTCTACCTCGCCCATTTCATTCCGGCCCGGCCCGGCCCTAACCATCTGCTCGTTCTCCACTTCGCCAGTTCGCCAGTTCGCCATTGTTTACTCGTGTGCGTTGCCATCGCTCCTCTAGTTTTCCCGCTTTTCCTCTGCGTCTGTGTGTGGCAGTTTTTCCTGCTCCGCGTGTGTTGGTGTGTGCATATCTGTAAACTTTATTTGTCAACGGGACGCATATGTTGTGTGTTTGCCAAAAAATAAACGAATCCCCATGTAGCAAGTCGGGCATTCCCAATTGCATTCAGCTCGTGTGTTTGTTGCTCCTTTTAATTATACCCGTTACTTGCATAGTAAAAGTGTATTCTAGAATCCTTGAAAAGTATGTAACAGGTAGATGGATACGTTATCGTCCCTATGAATTGTGTATATTATTGATCAGGATCTCTAGCTGTCTGTATCTGGCCATGTCCGTTTGTCCGTTTTTTTGCCTGGTGTGTCCGCGGTGTCCGTGGGCCGGAATGCGTTAGAAATCGGACTATCAATACTAAGTGCATTGGAATGTCAAAGCATTTAATATCTCGCTTTCATATCTCCATCTACCTAGTGCTTTTCTATCTGAGTAACGGGTATCTAACAGTCGCCGCACTCCACATAGCGGTCTCTCTTGGTTTATCTTAATTTAATTTTCCGCAGAGGGGGAGTGGTGAGTGTGTGTGGGTGGGCGTCTGACAAATCTAGAAGTGCATGTGCTAAGCGCGTTATATTGCGATGATTAATGGTAAGCAGAGCCAAGGGGAGTTGCAGCATACGCCATGTGGGCACCGATTTTGACTGGGTGCCCGTCATTCGAGAGATGACTGTAAGTGAGTAGGGGTTAACCATTTAAAAGGCAAAATACTATAAGTACCCAGCTAAGAGTAATGGTCACATAATTAATTAGGGATATTTTAATGGTTACCAGAAAGAGGCTAAATGTAAAGTGGAATTAACAAAAGCCCTTGCATTTAGATAGGAAGTGTTTAGCATAACTATTAACCCTATTATGCAGTTCCTTGTGGCAGTAGATCCGCACTTGCTGCACTCCAGTGGCCACGGGAACGAGACATATGCCAGGGTCCACAAATCTACTTACAGCACGCTGAAGATTCAGCTTCAGCCTCGGCCTCAGCTTCAGTTTCATCTCCGGCTCAGTCAAAAAAGTTTGGAATGGCGAGCTAACTTTTGTGCGGGCTAAGTGCAAGTCTTAGGGAAGTTGGCCATTTTTTGCCCAACTGCCACTGAGACACAAGAAATAGGAGCGGCCAGTTGGGCCGAAGTTTCCTCTGAGCCGCTGCACTTCTGCCTCGCATCTTTCTGCGGTCAGCTTACTAACGACTTTTCGATACGGACCGAGAACAGCTAAAACTTTCGTGCTTGGCCTAGGAGATAAAATGCTCCGATTGGCGGGGGGCTGCGAAACGGAGAAAATGGAGGATGCACCCTGGGTGGGCGGGCACACCTGATCCTCCGCTTAGTCCCGATGAGGAGCCGGGGGAGCAGAGCCGCCGGGTGGCCGGGTGGCATGCATATTAATAAGCTGCACAAATGTTTGCCGGCAAACAAAGTGGCAGGATGCCGGCGCTCGGAGTCGGATGCCGTGTAGTTCAGTCTATTAAAAGGCACAATGGACTTCCTCCCCTGAAACCCCGGATCCGAAGGGGGCACGGGGCATGTGATGCTTCATTTCCGCTTCCCCAAGGAATGCACAGATGGTGCACAGAGATTAATTTCCTTTGTCTCGAAGTACTGAAATTATTTATACAAAATTTATTTAGTAACTTAGTCAGTAAGGATTTAATATTATACCAAAGGCCCAATGGTGTTAATAATAAATCAATTTGCTATCGCAAACGCTATACATGATATTAGGCAATAAACACATCAAACTGTCAATAAATAACTTTTCTTGCCATAAAAACATTTTATAATTCAGTTTAAAACTTTAGGTTTGATGGTTTTTAGAATTTTCTTTCTCTGCAGGGAGAGTGAAAGCTTTCCTCACTCAAACTGTTTGCCGTTTAGTTTCGCATAAAGTGTAGTCTGGCCTGTAAAATGCATAAATCTTTGTTGGCACTGGAGCTCGACTCATTCGCAGATTCTCGGTTCAGCGTCCTTCATCCTACGTCCTGAGTCCTGGTCCCAGGACCTGTATCCTGGATGCTGCCAGCTGAAAGCTGGCTGGTGGGGCTTCAGACCCCGTCTTACGTACTTTTCCGCCTGCAGCCGCTTGGGCGTCTTGTTTGTTGCACGTTTCATTTGTCAAAAAAGGTTTAGGAATTTTATTGCCAGCCCCAGCTCTGAGAGCCCAGTGGCTTCATGGGGCTAGGGGGTCATATCTTCGCAGGCGGTAAGTGGTGGTGCATCTGCTGCACTTGTCGGCTGCCCTAAGTGGCAACTGCTGGGAGCCCATTGAAGTGCCACTGATAGCACAATAATTTGTACAGGGCTTGCACCCGACAAGGACAAAGAAATGCAAGGTTAACTAACTACCGGCAGGCCAGTGAAATTAAAGCGAGTCAAGGCTTCTTAGCCGTGCTATACAGAATCTAATTCGAAAGCATTACACGATTTAGAAAGCCGACTTATCTTAAAGACGACCGTGTTCATT
The DNA here is from genome assembly GCF_016746235.2 of Drosophila teissieri. NCBI lineage: Eukaryota > Metazoa > Arthropoda > Insecta > Diptera > Drosophilidae > Drosophila > Drosophila teissieri. The sequence goes on along the minus strand of NC_053031.1, from coordinate 19,705,420 downwards.
TTGTATATAAGGATATGAAGACATGAGAACGTCAAAGAATATAGTATTTTCTGATATATTTTTCTTTTTTATAAGGTCAAAATAACCAAACGAATCTGATGTTTGGATTACAAGTATGTGCAAAAAGGTAATATAATGTATCTTAACAGTTCGATGGATGTTTTGTGCACTTGAACTGTGACTGCAAAACTAAAGCAGCCCAAAGTACTCTATCTTAAACTGTCAAAGGAGTTCTTACTCATATGATTTGTATAAATGCTTATAGGGGCTTAAGTGAGACTTGAAAAAGAGCAATGGCGAATAGGTTCAGTAACATAATCTTCTACCTGACCCTGATTATCATAGCCCTCTGTGGGGCCTGCCTCTGGATGTTCTCGGGCTTCCGTCACGAGGATGGCAAGTTCAACATGATTCTGGTGGCGTTCTTGGCAGTTACTCTACTTCAGATCCTGATCCTAACGCCCATCAAGTTCACAATTATGTCCCTGGATGCCGCCTTCTGGCCGGCACATCAAGCCCCGGAGACTGCTGACGAGAATGCCAAGACGGACACGTTGATGGACAAGCTGAGACTGCACCTCCGGACGCTGCGGAGTGAGCTGATGATCACGGAGAGGCATCGAAACGAGAAGGTCAACCTGAAGTATCGCCTGATCACCCAGGAACTCTGGCTCACAGGCAAGTTGTTCCTGGTTTACTTCCTGGTGGCCTTGGCTTTCTTCGACGAGTTGCTGTACTTTAACACCGAGGCCACGCACATCCTCTTCCAGTACAGTCATGGGAATACGTTCGGACTACTAAGTGTGAGGGATGTGCCAGATATCTATTTATTTGTGGTGACCTCCTTGGTGCTGGCCTTCACGGATGGCAAGAACACCAGTGGCGGAGCTCCATGGATCCATGCGGAGGGCACTAGGCTACTGGGCGTGGTGAGGCTAAGGCAGCTGAGGACGGAGAGCAACCGGTTGGGCCTATCGCTTCCCGAGTTCACCGAGCGAGAGTTCGCTGAGAGCTGGACACTGCCCTACGAAAGGGTTCCCTATACGGACAAGTACTGGCCCATCTACACGCCCTGGCTGCCGCCTGGGACTCGGGACAACTTGATTCTGGGCATCAACCACGTGGGGCATATGTTCAACTATCCGGAATCGAAGGGCTACACGGTCCTGCTCTCGGACACCCGCCATAAAAGCTTACAAATTATTGAGTACCTGATGAAAAAGAACTGGGTGGATGCGAATACAACGGCTTTGTTTATGGACTTCAGCTTGTACAACGCGGATGCCAACACCTTCACCGTGTGCACCTTGTGGGTGGAGAAGTTTCCCTATCAATATCCTGAAGGCCACATGAGGGTCGAGAGTCACACGTTTATAGAGCAGCTGAGGGAGTTCACGATGTTCGGAATGTTAATGGTGTTTATCTTTGCCATCACGTGGGTGCAGTTCACCAAGGCGTTCTTCGTGAAGGTCTGGTACGATCCTCGACAGCTGAAGACCCTGTGGGTCATGGTGGATGCAATGATCGTGATACTCAGCCTCGTGGTGGGGGTGGTCATGGCAGTGCGGGATAACTTGGTTCAAGGGATGATCAAGAAAGTTGAAATCGCCGTTGTGGTGGACTTTCTGGACTTTCGGCTGCCGGAGCAACTCTCCTACATTGAGGATGTGGTCACGGGCTTGACTGTGGCCCTGGTCACTATGCGTTTGTTTAAGGTGATGCAGTTTTCCGCCACCTTCCAAATGTTTACCAAGACAATCTCCATGGCGTGGCAGGCGCTGCTCTGCACCTTCGTAATAACCGGAATTTTCATCATCGCAATTGGCATTGCGACGGTCACCATAAATGGCAACTATACAAGTAACTTCAGGGACTTCCCCAAGGGCATTGTTACGGTCACCTGCTTTGCTTTTGGCTATACGAATGTGGTCTACCCTCCGGATATCTTTTACGGCGGAGAGTGGCTGGGCATCCTATTGTATACCATAATGGGCTTTGTGGTCAAGTACATGCTGATCAACTTGATTGTTTCCATGATGAGGGATCAGATGACGAGTGTCAAGACGGATAGGGATAAGAAAGTGATGCAGCGCATTACGTTCTGGCAATTCCTACGCGTTGAATATGCCGACTCCATTAACTATATCGTTAGAGTGTTTCACTGCCAAAAGGGCTACCAGCGAAAGAATCGCACAGTTTCACAGAATATCCAACGAAAACTGGATTATATTGAGCTTATGCGACGAAAGACAAAGATTAGGCCAATTTATTCCGAGAAAATCTATGTTAAGCCGATAAACAAGGAACTGGCTCAGATGAAATACAGGGAGCGGATCGAGCGAACCTTCGCTCTGGCCGCCATTCTCCACACCCAAATGGAGCTGATTGAGAGGCTCATGTTCGGCGACGAAGATGGAAACCTGCCTAGCCTAGGCCAGGATGAAGACCAGGTTCCGGAGACTAAGAAGGTCTAGAGAAAGAAATCGCAGTTTGTACCATGCAAGAGATCAGGGATCCGACCTCTTAAATACCTTAGAGATTAAAATATGAGTATCTTCTTTAAGGATAAAAGATATAAGTAGCAAATAACTTTAAACTCTTATAATGAAGTAAGCTAGTGATTTTTGTAACCCTTTCTGCGCAGTTGAAACAAAATCTCTGCCCAAGTCCCTAATAGTTAAATACTACTTAAGATACTCCTGCAGAATTCCTCCCAACCCGTGCAGTTTTGTGATTTTTTGTTTATGTCACGGCTAAATAATTATGCGCAAACAGGCAAAACTTTTGACTTGAAAAGGCTTTTAGGGCAATTTGGCGCTTGCTTTGTTCGGCCTGTTTGCTATCCGAGAATTCTGGCTGAGCTCCAAGAGCCCGAACCAAATGACTTATAAAAGGGGGAGTGGCACAGCCCTCACTATTGTTATGAAGTAAGCAAATAAAAATTTAATACTGCAAGCTTTTAGGCCGAGCCGCGACTGCAAAACTATTCGCTATTCGCTGCGAAATCTGAGCTAAATGCTAGCTCTAAAAAGGACTCGGCAAACATTGTCGAGCACATCCTGTAAACTAAACAATTGTCAGAAGTTTGTCAGAGTCCTTTTTCTATCAGCAGCAGCCCACAGACAGATAGTCTGGCAAGTGTTTTTCTATATATTTTCTGTGGAACTTACGTCACTAGGGGGATTGGGGAAAACTTTTATAATTATTAGCAACAAATGAGCAGTGACAGAGCGCTTCTGCCGTGACTGTAACTTTCCAGGATTTTCCACATTCTGGCTCCTTCCCTTTTATTTGCAGTGCCCAGACGGCAGAAATCACAAATGATCCCCGCCCTCAATTTAAAAGTTTTAACTACCTGACTGTTTCTCCATTTTCCTTGGCGTGAGGGTGTGTGTGTGCGTGTGTGTGGGTGTGTGTTAGCCGAAGACAAACGGTAAAAGAAAGAGTGGCCAAATCAAAAGCCGTGTGCATTTTCCCCTGAGTCTGTTTTAGTGGACCAGTGAGTTACCCGAAAAGTTTTTAATTTTTGATCGCTTTTTGTATGGCTCCACAATCAGCGCACAAAAGTATGCATTGGTGCTGCTGGCTTACGAAAGCTGGCTGTTATGAGACAGTGTGGGCAGAGAATATACATATGTACATATGTTAGTTAGCTTTACTGCACGCAGCTGCGTTGCAAACTTCTGACGAAAATCAAATACCCTCTGTTTGGGTTTTTGAAATTAAAATTAAACATTATTAAAGTAATTTAAAACTTTTTATATCCGACATGGTATATTTTATACCAATTTCTGAAAGTGTCATCACCTAGAGAGTTTTTCAACTCTAAGGATGGAGAAATTTGCCATCAGACAATTTAATATGATAACATTTCTCACAAAAAGCCACGTCCGTTGATATTTGGTTCAGATGTCGACGAAGAGTTTGCGTTTCATATTGAGATTAGCGATGATGTGGCCAACACAAAGCCGATGGACTGTTGACTCGGATATGAAGATGAGATTGATAATAGAATAGGAGGGGCTCAATGGGCCCTAAATTTATATACAAGAATCTGAATTAAACTTTAACTTTACTATTGCTATCGAAGAGGAGCGGGCCATCAAGGTATGGATGAAATCGGAGGGGCTGAGCGAACCTCACAGGGATATATAAGGTAAGCTATAAAGCCTAACCAGAGACCATAAAAAGAATCGAGATTGAGGTACTCAAGGCCAAGGATCTTACCTCCCAGGATGTTTGGAAAAAGTTTCACAGGTGAGGCGGAAAATGTGCTGAAGAAACTGAACCCTGTTATGGCCAATCATCGAAAGACCAAAAAAGTTATCAGTTAGACTAGAAATGACCAAACAAAAATGCAAATTGCAAGTTTGAAACAAAATGATTTGAATATATCATAATGAGACATCTAAAATAATACTGTAATAATAATACAGCTGAGAACAGTTTTGTGATGAATTCTATGCTTAATTTAGAAATAGGAGAAGGCAGGAATTTGCAATACGTGCCCTTCGGAGATATCCCAACAAACAAGTTTCCCGACCTCTTTTCCTAGACTCTCTTAAAATTACATCTCTTTAGTCTGAAAGCTCTCGCCAAAGAGAAGTGCTGAATGGAAGTCCTGTTCCTCGAAAGAGAGTCAGCATCGTCCTGCGCTTTTGGGTTAAAGTTTCCTGCCACAGCATTCGTGGCAGGATTTAATTCATACCTCGAGTGCCGTGTCCTCGGTGTTCAGCCAAGGTTAAGTGCTGGTGCAGCGCCAAACGCGTCACTCCTCGGGTCCTGAGTCCTGAATCCCTTGGAGGAGTGCGTGTAGGAGTTTTGCCCGCCGCTTGGGGTTCGTCTTTCCTTTTCTTTTGGTTTTATGTTTCCCGCCACTTTGGCACGAATCTTCCCACCGAAAAAATAATGTCCCCATGTTCCCAACCCAAAGAAGGAGGCCTCATAAACAATTGCCTGGAAATATAATACATCGGCTCTTTGTGCTGGTCCCTCGAACTTTTGCTTAGCCTTTAATCCCCGTTGAGAAAAAGGAGCCCGCAGATTGAAATATATTCTTCACTGGCGTGAATGAACCGCGGGCGAATTAAGTAAATGGCGTTGACTCCCAAGTAAAATACAGAAGAGCCGCCCACAATACGGCATAATTAGACATTGTCACGCCCAGCAAAAAAGGTATCTGCATGTAAATGACTTGCACAACATTTAAAAGCCTCGCTGACCTTTGGAGTATCATTTTTTAAACCCAAAAACTCCCCACCAAAACCGAAACCTGTTTAATTTACACGACACGTTTCTTGGCCTTAAACTTTTTGCCTACATTTTTTGGGGGTGAAATACCTACGATGGACACCTGCGATGGCCATAAGAAAAAACAAAGCAGTGCAAGAAAAATTGAGGCAATCAAAAATGCAAATGTCACTACGTGAATTGTTAAATCGCAGGACAAATCCGTTCTCCAAAACGAACCCTAGGGGCTCCAAATGTGGGCGGGACCAATAAATCTGCCCGCAATTCCAGCGAGCATTAATTCACTTTTACGTATATATTCCAGCTTATTTATCGCAAAAAGTTAATTGCCAGGCCGTGCTCTCTATTAATCATATTCTATAATTTGTTTAGCATAATTAGCCATATAGATAGGCGCACAATGGGGCGCGAGTCGTCTCATTTTCGGGGCATTAGGCCAAAGATAGGCTTGGGCTCTGGATCATTAGCCAAGTTGCTGAGCCTGGTCAGCAAGTATTCAATTTGGGTACACCCCTAGCTATTTTCTGCTTTTTAAAGAAATCCTCTTGAATTAGTCATTACTTGAAAAGATACTGGAGAGTTCCTATTAAAGCTAGTTTACAAGTCTATACTCACACTTATTTTCGTGTATATGATGGTACCCGATTTATTCTAAGTACAGATTGATAAAGAAAATAATTAAACACATCCTTCATTGTTTACCCGAGTTATGCTTTTTCATAATCAAATTAAGGGACAAACAAGGAAATTATCTTAGCAAACATTTGTTGGCTCTTGTACCAAAGCTGGTGTTTCGTTCCGTCGCATCCTGCATCACATTTCATGTTGCAGCCAAGTCAAACATTAAGCGAAATGTCGCTGGCCATTATTCAACCATTTTGCGCCTTGTCGGCAAACAAAATTACCAGCCAGCAGAAAACATATACCGACTGACAAACAAACAGCAAAAGAGCAGAAGGCAGCCGAGACGGGCATGAAGAACTCATAAAGTTTGGTAACTATGCTCTGGCCTCTCGGAGCCGGGTAACAAATTTTGAATCCGAATGTAGTAACTTCGTCTTAGCCTGCGCCACACACTTTATAAATACTCTGTCCGAAGATATTCCGCTAAAAACCGGTTCTCTTATTCAATTAAGTGTACGTTACGTACCGTTTAATTTTTATTTTTTAACTGGGCGAGATTCGGTTGATAAATTGCATTAAGTACACGTTCCAACTTTCTATCTTCATTGTCAGAGTAAACGCATCAGCACTTAGTGTTTTATTGACTTAACTAACAATACATTTTAATACCTCAATCTCCTACTTTTCACTATTGTTATTTTAAACCGTTACAACTCTTTATTATTATATATGTATATAAATGGTTATTGAGGGTATGTAGGCATTCGGTCCCGGAAAGAAAAACATATGTATTGGTAAGCCCCCTCTTTCACAGGAGCTGGTTTTTTAATGCAAATTTCGTGTAAAGTTGGGAGACTTTTCGCTCCCGGATTTCCACAGTCGAGGTTGTGTAGCATTTTCCTTGTTTTTGCCATTAACAGCAATTACAAAATGGCAAACAAAACGCAACCGACAAAGAAGGGGCGTGGACGTTGGGCAAGGCAAACTTTTAATTATTTAGACGAGAGAGCGTTTACACTTTTTTCTAACACTTTTTGCAAATATTTTTGTTGGTGGCAGTTGCAGATTTTTTGGTTCTAGCGTGACTTGGTGACCTGGTAGGTAAACGTCATTATACAGCGAGTTTGTTGCGCTTCGGAATTATTGCTTTTTCTGTTTCGGTAATCACATTAAAGGCAGGCCATGAAGAGGAAACGCACCCACGAAAAAGGGAAAAGAAGCGCCAACGCGCAAATCCTTGAGGATGTGGGGATTTCCAGCCCGTGGCAGGCGATAACATATATGCCGGGGATTTCCCGGCTCTTCTTTTGGCTTCTGGCAGCTGGCAAGGAACTGCCACCCCCTATCTGAACGCGCGAACGCAAAAATGGCTATTTAAATTGTGCATCAATGCATGAAATGCGCCATGAAAGCGTTTTAGATAAGCGAAGAGCCGAAACTAACAAAAACCATGTGCCCACGAAAAAATGGAGGGGTCACGCAGAAAAATTGACAGAAAATGTATTTGCTTACAGTCGATTAGCTGTTGCTATATACGTTTTAAACAAATTTGGTTCTACCAAAATAATATCTTAAAATCCTAGAAGTTCAAACCATGCGAGAAAAAAACTATTTCTTATTGCCAATTAATATCACATCTTCTTAGTTCTAAATGGAACGTAATATATATTTATGTTCTATCGTCGTTTAACTGTTTTAAAAGGAATGAAAGACATAAAAAAAACCTATAAGCATGTTCATATTAAGGACGATTATATCTAATTAAAAAAATGTTTACTAAGTTTGTATTTTTATTTCGTCATTGGTGATCACAGGTTGATAACTTAGATGAGGAGCGGTGCAGGAGCAGCGGCATAGCTCAGAGGTGCTGAGTAGGCAAAAGGCGAGGAGTAGGTCAGGGGAGCAGCCAAAGGAGCAGCCAAAGGAGTAGCTAATGGAGCAGACAGAGGAGCAGCAGCGTACTTGGCCACCACGGGAGCAATCACAGGAGCGGCGGCGATTCCATTGAAGTTCCTGGCGATCACCTGGCGGCTGGTGGCGGTCACAACTGGAGCGGGAGCAGCTACCACGGCAGCAGGAGCAGTGTAAGCCAGGGGAGCAGTGTAGGCCAATGGCGCACCCAGGAGTCCAGGCTTGGCAGCAGCACAGGCAACGAGTGCGAGGACGACGACGGCCTGTGAATAAATCAGCTTGATTAGTTTAATCCTTTGAGGGTCCTTTCTCAAGAACATACGTATTTGAGCATGGTGGTATATTTCGTTGTTTTGCTTCTTCGGAAGGCTAGAAACTGTTTGATATCCCACTGCTCTTCGTGGAGCATATTTATACCTGAATGTGTGCTCAGCTCTGACTCATGATCGCACGCATTCAGTTCATTTAAATGCTGTGACAGTCTCCCGTTACCATTTACCATTTACCATTTGCACTTTGCCGAAGTTTATGTGATTCCCACTGCTGAGTGCAGAATGTGGAATAACTCTTGGTGGCCACTGAATGCGATGGCCTGAGGTCACAGACGCAGTCCCGATTCGGCGTATAAATAGTGGTATGGAATGTGTTGAACGGCATCAGACAAGTTCAAGTTTTCGTTCCGAAAGCACCAGATCAATAATCAAAATGTTCAAATCCGTAAGTTTGGAAACTTAACTTGCTGCCTTGTTTACTAATTGTATTTTATTCACAGGCTGTTGTGTTCCTGGCCATCGTTGCCTGCGCATCTGCCAAGCCTGGACTCCTGGGTGCACCTTTGGCCTACACTGCTCCCCTGGCTTACTCTGCTCCCGTGGCTTACACTGCTCCTGGTGCCGTAGTAGCTGCTCCTGCTCCAGTTGTGACCGCCACCAGTAGCCAGGTTTTCGCCAGGAACTACAATGGCATCGCCACTGCTCCGCTGATTGCTCCCGTGGTGACCAAGTCCGTGGCTGCTCCTCTAGCTGCTCCTCTGGCTGCTCCCTTGGCCTACTCCGCACCTCTGAGCTACGCCGCTGCTCCTGCACCAGTTCTCATCTAAATTACTAAACTGTGATCATCTAACACGATAAATATAATAAAAATTAAAGCTTTAACCGATATTTACGACCACATAAAATTACTGAAGAATCTTTGGATTTGCTTAACACACTTTGCTCGTAGAATAAAGGACTAATGCAAAAATGAAAAAATATCAAAACATTTTTCAAAAGTGTGGGCGTGGCAACATGAATCGACAAACATGCGCTGCGTTTATGTCTCTGGAGTCTGTACTTTCTAGCTTTTGTAGTTTCTGAGATCTCGACGTTCATACGGACGGACGGACAGACGGACATGGCCAGATCGACTCGGCTATTGATCCCGATCAAAAATTTAAATACTGTAGTAACATAGTAGAAATACCTTATTGTACATATTAACATTATTGTATATAGTGAGATTAAATATAACATAACGATAGTGTGAGCATCATATTAGAATATAAGGAGCCATTGTGCATCGATATTATCGGTTGAGAAAAAAGATCGATCGATTAGTGAGATCTGCGATCTCTTCTTCTAGTCGGCATCGAATGGCACAGATAGCTTTTTTGTAGAGCTGGAAACAATGGTGGGCACCATCAATGTTTTCGATGGTTTGCTAAGAAAACATCGATAGTATCGATAGTTTAAAAAAAAAAAAATTAATTCAACGTGAACCGAAGTTTAGATACCCTTGTAGAATATGTAAAAAAATATTAAAGTCGGCCTTTATAAAAATGCAGGAAGGACTGCAAGGGAATTAAAAAAGTATTAAAAAACATTTATAGAAAAACGTTTAATTTCATTAATTAACAAAATTTATTTGCTTCAATGCAAAACGGCTATAATTATCACAATAGAGAGATACATTTTTTTTTTTCTTAAAAAGTAACATAACATTTTTTGGCTTCAATGCAAAACTGATATTAACATCTCAATAGAGAGATACATTTTTTTTTTCTTAAAAAGTAACATAACATTTATTTGCTTCAATGCAAATTGATATTAATATCTCAATAGAGAGATACATTTTTTTTTTCTTAAAAAGTAACATAACATTTTTTGGCTTCAATGCAAAACTTATATTAATAAATCAATAAAGAGATCAATTGTTAAGGTTTTTGTTAAGAAAAAGTAACATGTCAACATTTTTGGGTTTTAGTGAAGACCTTCGGTCAGATATTATTTGACCGGCCTTACTGAAGGTCCTTTCGGATTCGGTCGAAGTTGCTGGGATGCAGAGGTACTTCATACATAATATATACATAATAATACATACATAATAATACATAGGTTTCAATGTCTCACCGTTTGCCTGAAAAGGGATAAATTCATGAAAGTTTTATTTAAAAACTACAAATTATATTCTTACCATCCAATAAACAAGGGGATCCTTATCCGCCGGCTCATTAGGCCTTTCGAAATATGTTCGCAAGATCATTATGGCATCGGCTAGGTTTGAGTGAACTTTTTTGGATATTTTATTTTCCAAAAAAGTAAAAAAACTGTTTTTTTTTTCTTCGTGTGGAGTGTTTGGTGGTGTTGAAACTTCAGGTGGTTGAGCTACTCGGGACAAACTTGAAAACAACTCTGACTCCAAAGCTTTCGCGGCTTGCTCTGAGTTCGATGGAAACAAAAAACCGTCCTTTTTAAATCTCGGATCCAGCAATGTAGCAATTCTAGTAACAGTCCGAGTTTCGTAATGCGAGAAACGCTCTGGCAATCTTTTTTTTTACGACCTCGCAAATATCAAACGCCGGCTGTGATTTTACTTGGCTGTATACTTTGCATGATTTTTGGTGCAACTCATAAATAAGAGGTATTATTAGCGAAATCGAAACCGTTTTGTTAGTCGATATCTGAACTGTCGCTTCGTGAAACGGAGCTAAAACTTGACAAATCTCATTCAAAATAATCATTTCGTCGGCTGATAATGGACTTGGAGCCTTGGTTGAGTTTAGAAGCACTGCAGAAATCGAGTCATTTACCAAAATAATCCGTTGAATCATAAAGTATGCGCTATTCCAACGCGTTGGAACTTCTTGTAAAAGTCCATAGCGTGACTCTGAAGTTTGTGCATTTTTTAGTTTTTCTGTTGCGATTGAACTCGATTTAAAAAACGCTACGATCCTCTTACACTTTGCTAGTAAGGGTACTATTGAATCTGTTTTCAGGAGATCTTGCACCAAAAGATTAATAGTATGCGAGACACATGGCAAATGTTTGATTCTCATTATTTCGCACGCTTTTTTCATAGACGCGTCGTTGTCTGTTACAATCGTTACTACCTTATTTAAAAGGTTCCATTCATTCAGAACGGCGCTGAGTGAGTCGGCAATATTACTTGCGCAGTGGTTAGTTGCATCTACTAGTTTTTTATAGTGAGATATCCTTCATTAGCACGCGAGGTCCAACAATCAGTAGTTATGGATACATTGTCAACGTAATTTAAATCCTCCTTCAACTTTAATTTCAAACATTCATAATCACGTGGCAGAACAACATTCCTGAGATGGGTTTTACTGGGTAGCTTGTACCTGGGGTCTAGTTTTCGAACTAAGTCACAGAATCCCCTATCTTCTACAATAGAAAAAGGTTGGACATCCACCGCGATCATTCTCATTACTGCCTTGTCCAGCTCCGTTTTTTTTGCTGATCCATTTTGATAGGTGAGGTCAGTCTTTAGGAACCGATCCAAACAAGTCGTAGAAGCAACCTTGCCATTCTCCATTTCCCAACCTTGTTTAACACCACCAAAACTCATAAAACTGTTCAAACTGTTTCTCTAATCTGAAAAAGAAAACTGAAATTTCTATTCCTTATAAAATTTACCGAACTTACTCGTCCCTCTTGCTATTTGTTAGTGCGGAGAAACCATCGATTGTTTTCGAATACCATCGATGGTTTGAAAAAACTGAAAAACATCGATAGTATCGATAGTGCCATCGATGGTTTTCCAGCTCTAAAACTAACAGAAACAGTCGCCTATAATTCTTTATAATACTTTATTTGGAACTTTATCGGAAACGGTTCCGTCTGCCTGATACATACTTTTCAACGAATCTAGTATACCCTTTTACTCTACGACTAACGGGTATAATTACAAATTTAGACGGTTTTTGGGCGTTGCAAATCGATAGAAATGTACAAAGCTAATAAAAAAATTAAAAAATATCAAAACATTTATCAAAAGCCCTGACAGTTTTGGGCGGTTTGTAAGAGTTGGAGTGGGCGTGGCAACATTTGGAAACAATCTTGCACTGCGTCTATGTCTCTAAAATCAACGTCCATTTATAGTTATTGAGATTGTGGAGTTCATACTGACAGGCGGACATGGCCAGTTCGACTCGGCTATTGATCCTGATCAAGAAAATTTATAACTTATATGGTCGGAAACGCTTCCTTCTGCCTGTTAGATACATTTCACTTGAGTAACGGGTATCAGATAGTCGGGAAACTCGACTACAGCATTTCTATATTATTTTAATTATTTTATTTAATATTTACTATGATAGTCAAGAAACTAACAAAAGCGATCTCTCTTGTTTTATTGCCAAAAATAATCATGCCAAAGCTGTAAAAACACAGAAGAAGCCTTATTGTCTCAGTAAAGACAGCAGGCAACACTGTTTTCTGAATAACTCCATTACTTTAGAATTTTGCAACAAATAAAGATTTCAAGTCGGACCACGGTCAAAGACATTAAGGGGTTTTTGATTAATAAAGGTAGCCGTCGTTAGGTGGCGCTATAGTGCATTCCTGTAAAATGTTGCTTCGCTACTTGCATATCTTATTCTTCCTTTCACTTCCGCTGGCTAAGTAAGAAGTATCTATTAGCCCATGAATATGACTATAGCGTTAACCTAGTACGCTATGTAATGTAAGTTAATTGGTTATAAATGTTGGGCAATTTCGAGCCATTGTGTTTCGTGTATGTTCATTGCCAATTTCCTATTGCAATAAATATTAATTCGTTGCGTATTTAAAAAAAATATGATATTTAATAATATCTAGATATGTATATCTCAATTTATTATCGTTGTCCTAGGTGATCACAGCTTTGAAACTTAAATGAGAAGTGGTGCAGGAGCAGCGGCGTAGCTCAAAGGTGCAGAGTAGGCCAAAGGCGAGGAGTAGGCCAAGGGAGCAGCCGCGTACTTGGCCACCACGGGAGCAATCACCGGAGCAGCGGCGATGCCATTGTAGTTCCTGGCGAAAACCTGGCTACTGGTGGCGGTCACAACTGGAGCAGGAGCAGCTACTACGGCAGCAGGAGCAGTGTAAGCCACGGGAGCAGAGTAAGCCAGGGGAGTAGTGTAGGCCAAAGGTGCACCCAGGAGTCCAGGCTTGGCAGATGCGCAGGCAACGATGGCCAGGAACACAACAGCCTGTGAATAAAATACAATTAGTAAACAAGGCAGCAAGTTAAGTTTCCAAACTTACGGATTTGAACATTTTGATTATTGATCTGGTGCTTTCGGAACGAAAACTTGAACTTGTCTGATGCCGTTCAACACATTCCATACCACTATTTATACGCCGAATCGGGACTGCGTCTGTGACCTCAGGCCATCGCATTCAGTGGCCACCAAGAGTTATTCCACATTCTGCACTCAGCAGTGGGAAATCACATAAACTTCGGCAAAGTGCAAATGGTAAATGGTAAATGGTAACGGGAGACTGTCACAGCATTTAAATGAACTGAATGCGTGCGATCATGAGTCAGAGCTGAGCACACATTCAGGTATAAATATGCTCCACGAAGAGCAGTGGGATATCAAACAGTTTCTAGCCTTCCGAAGAAGCAAAACAACGAAATATACCACCATGCTCAAATACGTATGTTCTTGAGAAAGGACCCTCAAAGGATTAAACTAATCAAGCTGATTTATTCACAGGCCGTCGTCGTCCTCGCACTCGTTGCCTGTGCTGCTGCCAAGCCTGGACTCCTGGGTGCGCCATTGGCCTACACTGCTCCCCTGGCTTACACTGCTCCTGCTGCCGTGGTAGCTGCTCCCGCTCCAGTTGTGACCGCCACCAGCAGCCAGGTGATCGCCAGGAACTTCAATGGAATCGCCGCCGCTCCTGTGATTGCTCCCGTGGCTGCTTCCGTGGTGGCCAAGTACGCGGCTGCTCCTTTGGCCTACTCTTCACCATTGGCTTACACCTCTCCCTTAGCGTACAGTGCGCTCCCATCAGCTCCTGTTCTTCTTTAAAATCTTCAAAAGTAATACAAAAAATTAAACGTACTCCAATTTCTACCATTTTATTCGGCTCCGCTAATTGGATTTACCTCTGGCATACTAAGACCGCCGAAATCCGCAACATGGGACATTTGAAAGTTTCCAATGCAGGTCACGTAATGGTCATAAAAATTATTGTCAGCTCAACGGTTGCTGCCGTCCAATGTTTGTTACATTAAATTGTGCGAAATTGATTTGTATTATGGGTTTATTTTTTTTCGGCCTTGAGCACAGACCTTGGCAATTATGTCAAGGTCAGAAGTGACCTTTGACCTATAGGACTAGCCACTGATTTGGCACTTGTTGGAAGTGACTGCCGTTTTTCTAAATGTGCCTAGTCTTTAATGAAGTAAGAAAGAAATGTTTGAAGGTATGTAAGGTAAAAGATATGTTCTACATGAAATAAAATCCATTTGAATACAGTATCATACCGGTAGCGCTCCGAGTAAAACAGAAAGTACCAAGGAAAAATGTCTAGAGGGTAGATCAGGATCACTAGCCGTGTTGAACGGGCCATTTTCGTCTTATTAAGGTCATTAGACTATATATTGGACTTTGGTCTTTCTGTCCGTCTGCTGGTATGGACGTCAAGATCTTAAAAACTATAAAAACTAGCCAGTTAAGATTAACCATGCAGATTCAACATAATTAGACGCAGTGCAAGTTTTTTTTAGGAAATTACTACGCGTACTCTAACGTCAAGGAAACCTGGAGTCTGGATGCTGAATCTGAACTTTCTAGCTTTTATAGTTCCTGAGAGACGGACGGACGAACAGGCGGACATGGCCATGGCGAACATGACATGGGGAATTTGACCTGTTTTTTGGCATAAATGTTTTTGTTAGAGTTTTCAAATTAAACAATTTTTTAACATATTAAGAATTGATCAAAGATTTATATTAGTTTGTATATTAGTTTATAAATGTAAAATTAACAGTCCAATGTTAAGAGTAACAGCTGTAAAGTCTGTTGCAAACATAAAGCACGTGCCATCGGAGATCTTCTTTTTTTAGTGCTAACTAAAATTCATTTATCCTCAACCACAAGGCCTAAACCCATAAAATTTGAGGTGTGTACCTCACTCTTGAGGTGTGTACTATGTGTTTCTATTAATATGTTGCTTATTTTGTGCGTGTAAACTTAACAATTTGTTTATTTAGCATGTGATATCCTCGTCCAACTTTCAAAATAAAAGTTCAACTTTGCTTTAAAAATTTTTTGAAATTTGTTGAATAAGTGTGTTAGTCCATATTGTAGAGTGATTAATTCGGGGGCGGCGACACGTCCACTTTGCCAAATTGATTGTAAAGGGGTGTATACGACTAGACAAGAAAATTATCATCGTATCTTAAATAGTTTACGAGATATTAATTTATGCCAAAAGAACAAGACGAATTTCCCAGAGTGCATGGTAGGCAACCCTTTCTTCTGCCTGTTACATACTTTTCAACGAATCTAGTATACCCTTTTACACTACGAGTAACGGTTAAAAGTATCTAACAGGCTGAAGGAAGCCTTTTCGATCGTATTAAGTACATACATATATTGTAGATCAGGACTACTAGCAGAGTCGATCGATAAACAAATTTGTTTATTTGTCTTGACAGTGTGCGTGATAGTTATTGACGGTTTGTGGGCGTTTGAGAGGACGTCGCATGATCAAGAAACAAGGATTACTTACTACTATATATCTGTAATCTGAACTAATCTCAACTTTCAAGTAGTTATAGTTCCTGATATCTTGACGGTCATACGAATGGACGGAAGGCAGACGGACATGAACAGGTCTACTCAGCTAGTGATCTTAATCAAGAATATATATATATTTTATAGGGTCAGAAATGTTTCTTTCTTCTGAAACATAGTTTTCAACGAATTAAACATAACCTTATGGTAACTTATGTAGCTATCGCTTTATTTAATTAAGAGATACAATGGAAAGTTAATTTGATACCGTAAGCTTGTTGCGCGGCAAGGCTGAAGTCGAGAGTCGCCAGTCTGACGATATCAGAAGATATCGTCCTCCAGGAAAGGTCTTGGCGTTAGTACTTGTGTACGCCGTGTTGCCAGACTGGGCTTTAGTCTGGGCGCCACAACCTTTTACTGTACGAGTAACGGGTATAAAAAGGCTTCGTGATTACCAACGAAATTATGTTAACTATTAGACCCACTGTATTCACAACAAAATAGTATTTTAGCCATGGCTGGTTGCCAAGCCCAACATACGAATACGTAGAGTGTAGCACTTCTAAATACTTGAACTCCACTTTGTTTTAATGAATCTCAATGGACTAATTTATTTTAGTCTATAAAAGTAGCATAACCATTTTTATTGAACACATGCGATACTCAAGAAGCTGCTGGTTTTGTACTGTACGAGTATTGCATGATAAGATAACTAACTAATCGATTCTATCGTTTTATCCATAAATCAACAAAATGTTCAATTAATACAAAAAAACTTGTTTTAGCGACAATTGCACATTACAGCTTTATTTTCTTATGTTTAGCTATTTAGGAACTGAAGATGTATACATCACTTCTTAAATTTTCCTTATACTAGAACAGGTGCAATAGGGAGACCGTTGTAAGCTAGAGGAGCGGAATAGGCCAACGGAGAAGGATAGGCCAAAGGAGCAGCCAACGGAGCTGCCAAAGGAGCAGCAGCGTACTTGGCCACCACTGGAGCAGCCACGGGAGCAATGACAGGAGCGGCGGCGATTCCATTGAAGTTCCTGGCGATCACCTGGCTGCTGGTGGCGGTCACAACTGGAGCGGGAGCAGCTACCACGGCAGCAGGAGCAGTGTAAGCCAGGGGAGCAGTGTAGGCCAATGGCGCACCCAGGAGTCCAGGCTTGGCAGCAGCACAGGCAACGAGTGCGAGGACGACGACGGCCTGTGAATAAATCAGCTTGATTAGTTTAATCCTTTGAGGGTCCTTTCTCAAGAACATACGTATTTGAGCATGGTGGTATATTTCGTTGTTTTGCTTCTTCGGAAGGCTAGAAACTGTTTGATATCACACTGCTCTTCGTGGAGCATATTTATACCCCAATGTGTGCTCAGCTCTGACTCATGATCGCACGCATTCAGTTCATTTAAATGCTGTGACAGTCTCCCGTTACCATTTACCATTTACCATTTGCACTTTGCCGAAGTTTATGTGATTTCCCACTGCTGAGTGCAGAATGTGGAATAACTCTTGGTGGCCACTGAATGCGATGGCCTGAGGTCACAGACGCAGTCCCGATTCGGCGTATAAATAGTGGTATGGAATGTGTTGAACGGCATCAGACAAGTTCAAGTTTTCGTTCCGAAAGCACCAGATCAATAATCAAAATGTTCAAATCCGTAAGTTTGGAAACTTAACTTGCTGCCTTGTTTACTAATTGTATTTTATTCACAGGCTGTTGTGTTCCTGGCCATCGTTGCCTGCGCATCTGCCAAGCCTGGACTCCTGGGTGCACCTTTGGCCTACACTGCTCCCCTGGCTTACTCTGCTCCCGTGGCTTACACTGCTCCTGGTGCCGTAGTAGCTGCTCCTGCTCCAGTTGTGACCGCCACCAGTAGCCAGGTTTTCGCCAGGAACTACAATGGCATCGCCACTGCTCCGCTGATTGCTCCCGTGGTGACCAAGTCCGTGGCTGCTCCTCTAGCTGCTCCTCTGGCTGCTCCCTTGGCCTACTCCGCACCTCTGAGCTACGCCGCTGCTCCTGCACCAGTTCTCATCTAAATTACTAAACTGTGATCATCTAACACGATAAATATAATAAATATTAAAGCTTTAACCGATATTTACGACCACAGATAATTACCGAAGAATCTTTGGATTTGCTTAACACACTTTGCTCGTAGAATAAAAGAAAGCGTTACAAGACTCTTTAGGAAGTAAGTAGGTAGAGGGAAACGATGCTGAACTTTAATTCGGATATTCATGCTCAAGATCATCTGCCAAGTCGATCTAGCCGTGTCCGTTTGTCCGTCGATCTGTTCGTCAGTCTGTCCGTTCGCATGTACGTCGAGATCTCGGAAACTGTAAAAGCTAGAATGTTTTTGAATGTTTTGCTTTATTTCATTTCATTGCCTTTAAAGTTATCAGCCGAGTATCGGGTATCTGATAGTCGAGACACTTGACTTCAGCACTCTCTTTTGTATTATTTTATATGCATTCCATTTTTTAAAAAGTTTTTCGAAGAGTAAGAGGTTCACACATATATAGATTTGTTAAATAGTACATAAAACGTTGAAGGAATCGCTTTCGCTCATAAAAAGTAGGGAGAATGCCATGTCGAGTTCCCTGACTTCAAATACCCATTAGTGGAATTGTAAACGAGAAATTTCAACATTTTCTGGAATATCGGTAAAAATTGGAAAAAAACAAGAGAGAACGCTATAGTCGAGTTCCCCGACTATCTGATACCCGTTACTCAGCTAGTGGAAGTGCGAAGGAGAGTCTTCATCACTGACAGTTTTTGACGGTTTGTGGGCGTTAGAGTGGGCGTGGCAAAAAGTTTTTTAGCAAATCGATAAAAATTTATAAGACTAATACAAAAATGAAAAAATATCAAAACATTTTTCAATAGTGTGGGCGTGGCGGTTTGTGGGCGTTAGAGTGGGCGTGGCAACATGAATCGACAAACTTGCGCTGCGTCTATGTCTCAGGAGTCAGTATGCTTAATCTCAACTTTCTACCTTTTGTAGTTCCTGAGATCTCGACGTTCATACGGACGGACAGACGGACGGACAGACGGACATGGCCAGATCGACTCAGCTATTGATCCTGATCATGAATATATATACTTTATATGGTCGGAAACGCTTCCTTCTGCCTGTTAGATACATTTCACTTGAGTATCAGATAGTCGGGAAGCTCGACTATAGAGTTCTCTCTTGTTTTAATAAAAGCAGGGAGCAGCTCAATTATTTCGGCCACGCCCATTTAAAGCACAAATACAGCCCAAACCTGTCTTACACACATTTAAATATGTTTTTTATTTAAAAATATGTTTTTTTTTTATTGTTTTATTTATTTGTAGTAATTATGTACTATGGGAATGCCAAAAAATGTTTAATCTGATAGTCAAGAAACTAACAAACTTGTTTAATTCCGAAAAATAATTATGCCAAAGCTGTAAAAACACAGAAGGGATCTTATTGTCTCAGTAAAGACAGCAGGCATCAGCTAGCGGAACAACATTGTTTTCTGAAGCACTCCATTACTTTAGACTTTAGAATTTTGCAACTAATAAAGGTTTTTAGTCGGACCACACTCAAGGACATTAAAGGTTTGTAATTAATAAAAGTAGCCGTCGTTAGGTGGCGCTATAGTGCATTCCTGTAAAATGTTGCTTCGCTACTTGCATATCTTATTCTTCCTTTCACTTCCGCTGGCTAAGTAAGAAGTATCTATTAGCCCATGAATTTGACTATAGCGTTAACCTAGTACGCTATTGCGTAAAATGTAAGTTAATTGGTTATAAATGTTGGGCAATTTCGAGCCATTGTGTTTCGTGTATGTTCATTGCCAATTTCCTATTGCAATAAATATTAATTCGTTGCGTATTTAAAAAAAATATGATATTTAATAATATCTAGATATGTATATCTCAATTTATTATCGTTGTCCTAGGTGATCACAGCTTTGAAACTTAAATGAGAAGTGGTGCAGGAGCAGCGGCGTAGCTCAAAGGTGCAGAGTAGGCCAAAGGCGAGGAGTAGGCCAAGGGAGCAGCCGCGTACTTGGCCACCACGGGAGCAATCACCGGAGCAGCGGCGATGCCATTGTAGTTCCTGGCGAAAACCTGGCTACTGGTGGCGGTCACAACTGGAGCAGGAGCAGCTACTACGGCAGCAGGAGCAGTGTAAGCCACGGGAGCAGAGTAAGCCAGGGGAGTAGTGTAGGCCAAAGGTGCACCCAGGAGTCCAGGCTTGGCAGATGCGCAGGCAACGATGGCCAGGAACACAACAGCCTGTGAATAAAATACAATTAGTAAACAAGGCAGCAAGTTAAGTTTCCAAACTTACGGATTTGAACATTTTGATTATTGATCTGGTGCTTTCGGAACGAAAACTTGAACTTGTCTGATGCCGTTCAACACATTCCATACCACTATTTATACGCCGAATCGGGACTGCGTCTGTGACCTCAGGCCATCGCATTCAGTGGCCACCAAGAGTTATTCCACATTCTGCACTCAGCAGTGGGAAATCACATAAACTTCGGCAAAGTGCAAATGGTAAATGGTAAATGGTAACGGGAGACTGTCACAGCATTTAAATGAACTGAATGCGTGCGATCATGAGTCAGAGCTGAGCACACATTCAGGTATAAATATGCTCCACGAAGAGCAGTGGGATATCAAACAGTTTCTAGCCTTCCGAAGAAGCAAAACAACGAAATATACCACCATGCTCAAATACGTATGTTCTTGAGAAAGGACCCTCAAAGGATTAAACTAATCAAGCTGATTTATTCACAGGCCGTCGTCGTCCTCGCACTCGTTGCCTGTGCTGCTGCCAAGCCTGGACTCCTGGGTGCGCCATTGGCCTACACTGCTCCCCTGGCCTACTCTGCTCCCCTGGCTTACACTGCTCCTGCTGCCGTGGTAGCTGCTCCCGCTCCAGTTGTGACCGCCACCAGCAGCCAGGTGATCGCCAGGAACTTCAATGGAATCGCCGCCGCTCCTGTCATTGCTCCTGTGGCTGCTGCAGTGGTGTCCAAGTACGCTGCTGCTCCCCTGGCAGCTCCGTTGGCTGCTCCTTTGGCCTATTCTTCTCCGTTGGCCTATTCCGCTCCTCTAGCTTACAATTCTCCACTGGCATATAAAGCGCTTCCGGCTGCCGCTCCAGTTCTCTTATAAGGACTTTGACTAAACAATAAATATACGAAAAATAAGATAAATCACTAGAAATTACTTCAATAGGCAAGTGAAACTGTGGGACTAGCGGACACTTTAAATTGAATTAGCCACTGGCAGCTGGCAGTGCTCATAAACAACAGTAATGACTGGCCTCTGGAACTCTACCGCCTCGATTGCGGATGCAGATCACGTAGCAAGTGGACAAGTTATTGGCCACCGGCAGCCGTCGCTGGATGCGTGATATTTAAAAGTGGGCAAAATGGTTTGTTTTGAAGTTGTTGGCGACAGAAATATGTAATTAAGTCAAGGTCGCTGGACAGTCGAGGTCGGGCTAATGAACTTTCCAGTGCTAATTTTAAGAAATCAAGGGCTTAAAAAGTAATGACATCATAAACGGCACTAGGCCGTTTAACCCTGCTTTGATAACCCTCCTAGGAGGTGCGTAAAAGATAACCATACGTGTTTTCCATTATTTAAAAAGCATTTTGATCCATTTATTCACCATTTTTGTACTTACATTGTTTCTTTATTTATTTCCTTAGAATTTAAAAACATTTATTTCAGAACTTAATTTTATTAAAAAACAAAAAATTAACAAATTCATTTTTCTTAAAAAATAAACAAAAATAACTAAGTCTTTTTTCATAGGAACTGTAGTTTTCTTGACAAATAAAATTAACACATTTTTCTTGCCGTTCTAGCTTATATATATATGAAATTTAAAAAAAGTTTGGAAATAGTTTCGATTTAAGTACAAGTTTTGCACAAATCACTTTTGTGTTCGCCGCATATAGGCTTATTGCATTTAACGCACACCATTTTCGACATGCGCCTTATTTTAGAGGGACAATAAGAACAATATCTCTTTTTTTTCGGTTCCGGCTCTTCTCTTTTTTCGTTATTGGCGTTTTCGAGCTTTTCAGGCAATGCGTTTTGAATATTGCGTTTCAATACGTTACTTAAACTAGGAGTCTGCAATCGTTTTTCCATCCAAGGTGATGTTAATAACTCAGACAAAGTTTTCATATACTGTCTTCGACATAGCGGCTTTTGGTTTTGATTCTGCATGTTGTGGCAATATATTACATATGAGTTTACGAAAGCTATGTTAAGCATTCCATAAAACACTGCCATAGGCCACCTGTTCGTTTTCCGAGAGCACGACATTATCGAACACATTTGGTCGAGCGTGTCAACTCCACCTTTGTTTGATCTTATAGTTCCAACAAGAGTCAATTTGTATGGTTCTTTGAGCAAGTTCTTGGCCAGTGGAACTGATGTAAACCAATTGTCACAAGTAATATTGCGAGAAGTACCATGTATTGATTTTGACAATTCTTTAACAAAATATTCGCCCAAAGGGATGCCGTGATTATTTGTTGATTTGCCTAGATATGGAATGGCATTAAACATATATTTTGTGGCACTGTCGCAAATCATTACTATTTTTATGCCATATTTATTTGGCTTATTAGGGATGTACATCTTAAATGGACATCGACCACGAAAACCCAACAGCTGTTCATCAATTGTTGTATGCGATCCTGGTGTATAACTGGTTTTGCATTGCTCAATGAACATACATATCCCAAACCTTCCGGACAGGCATAAATCGATCAGCAATTTGAAGAGAAGGGCGCAATGATTTGTCGTCCATTCGCAGGCACCGAATTAAAAAATTAAATCTTTCGCGACTCATAGTCGATACCTTGTACCACTGAAATTGCTGTTAAATATTTCGTCTGTTGTTAGGTGGTTGTCCCTTAGAGCAGCTGTCAAAACGAGTATTCCGATCAAAGCACGGATTTCATGTATATTTGTGTCTCCACTTTTCAATTCAAGCTTTTCCGATTCAAGCCTATTTCCGCATTTGTCCATGTTACTAATTCAAGAATTATAGCATCGGTAAAGAACAAGTTAAAACATGAGAGCGGCTCTAATAGTAATTTGCATGCCCTAGTAGGACCTCTTGCCGTTCGAACAATATTTATAGCACTAACTTTGCCAGTATCTTTTCCTTTTGAAGTACTCCAGCAGTACTTATTTTTGGATCTTATGTTAGGCACAGAGAACGTTCGTATACGACTTTTCGAAGACACGTGACAATCAGTATATGTTGCTTGTTCGTCTTCACACAAATTTGAAATTTCACCGGATTGTTCAACTTCAACATCTTCTACGTCGCTCTGAACATCGTCTTCAAATACTTCATCTCCCGACTCACTGTTTATATCCGACAATTCTGAATCGTCTGTAAGCCTGATTTAATTCAGGAAAAAACATAAGAAAACTAAAAAAAAAAAAATTTACGTGGAGTTTAGAAGTCACACAAAAGATAACCATACGGCTCAGAGACGTATGCAATAGTCAAAACTCCGAAAGCAAAGAACTTACCACAATTTGATGACCACCACCGACAAGCTGCAGAACACGACTGAGCAAAACTAAAAAATGAGCGTGCTCAAAAAACACTCTCTCGAGAGAGAGCGAAAAATGTAAAAAGCAAAGGTTATCAAAGCAGGGTTAATAATCGTACTAGTAAGGTTAAGAGCGTAGTTACAAATCAATTTTAGTTCTAATAAAAGTCCTAATGAAAGTTGAAAGACATATCATTTATTAATGGCTTAACAATCATCTTTAAAAACCAAATTACAGGCATGGGTAATGATTTTATTTTGTAATATATATACACAGTTTTTTTGTTTTAAGGAAGTCAAATATTACCATTATAAACCCTTTTTAATAAGTGTGCTGAAAATAATTATTCTTTAATATTTTGTCTTTTAAGATGATAAACGTTAGAGACAGGAAATACATATAAGTAGCTACCAATAAGCATGATACCTATCTATGGCATACTTATACAAAACGGGAGCTTTGATGATCTGATGTGACTTAATAATACCCATTAAAAGGGCGTACTAGATTGTTTAACACTGTGTAACAGCGGAATGGAGCCGTTCCGAGCCTTAAAGTTAATGTACTATGTATTGATCAGGATCACTAGTCGAGTCTGCCCCTTCTCCCGTCTGTCCGTGCGCATATAGCCATCTCTAGCTTTAGCAGAATAATTGGTATTTAATAGTCGCGTCACTCGACTGTAGCGTTGCCTCTTGTTTTAATGATGGATTCAACAGAAAACGTGCCGTTCCGCTAAAGAATTAGCATTCAAAGAGCACACCTCACCGGCTAACTGTAAGAAGCGTCTCATTACTGTAGTGAAGTAAATAAAATTGAAAGTGAATTGAGACCAAGGTTTTACCAAAAAATTTCTATAATTATTCAAGAGCTTGTTGGATGATGGTCACTTTATTTAAGACATCCAAGATTTTCACTCCAGAATGGTGAAATCTAAATCAATATTTTGGCTTCGGTTTATTAACTGTTCTATATGTGACAATATATAAATTCAAGACATACACATATAGTATAAAAATATCGACAGTTTTTATATTATACAGCCGTGGACGTATAAATAGCACAAAATGAAGTTCATCTTTTTGAATAGTTTATTTAATTAAAAAAAATTTCTTGGAAATAAAACAGCTTTCGTTCTTCATAGCTTAGCTTATTAACTAATAAATTAATTAATCAAAATGAATAAATGTTAAAAAAAAAGATGTGGAAATTTAAAAACTAAAAAACAACGAAAAATGCGTGGTCACAGAAATAGCACAATTTCAAAATATCTTCAATTAATCATAAAAAATAAGTTTAAAAGTAATTAATGTAAAGCAAATTTAATATTTGGTTGAGTATCCATGATTTTCGATTTCATTATTTCGGCAATTTCAGCAGGTGTATTGCCAGATTCAGTTAGGTTGAATATCATCCTCCTTTCTTCAACTGAACAATGCTTTCCTCGACCCATTTTTTTTAACTTTTGCATTAAATTACATTAATTTGTTGACGAAATTTTTTAAATCACGAAAAAAACTTAGGAAAACCACTTTTTACACGGAATTAGCTGTAAGTTCTTTAAAGTGTGCTATTTCTGTGACCACGCTAAATAATCGCTCGCGAACGAAAATTAAGCATAAAGCAGAAGAAAAAAATGATAATGGTAAATTTTTGGGTTGTACGTCATCTAGAAGAGAGCAATAATAAATTCACATCAAAATTTTTGGAATCGAAAGCCAAATACTTCTAAAATAATCGATCTAAAGTTACTGTTCTGATGTGTGCTATTTATACGTCCACGGCTGTACATGTTCAGATAACGAAGGACATTAAAAGTAAATCCCGACTTGCGGTGTCTCAATGATATAACTATAATGATACAATGTACTGATTGGTGATCACCGAAAATGTATGTAATATTAATTAAAATATGAAGAGGGTAAAATGATTACAAGGAAACAAAAATAAGCAGACCCCCTTGTAGATTTGAAACCAGCTAGGAGTACTGAATCTTGAAATAATCATTTTTGATATTTCTCCATGTTTTAAGTGTACCAATAAGTAGTAACTAAATCATTGCAAGTCGATAGGATGTGGCCCATGCTCAAATAAAAATAGTATTAAAGGAGTTCTTAGCTGTTGCCTTACATTCCCTGCCAATTGAGCCCCTCTTTCTAAGCAAATGGCAAAGGTCAGCCAACTACGACTGCTCTCCAACCTTGACCCGGATGCCCAAAACAATAAATGTTGCAATGTCGCCGTCCAGCAGAGGAGTTCCCCAAATCATTCGAGAGTGTTCATGTGTGCTTTCTACTGCTAACAGAAGCCGCACGTGTTCAAAATGCCTAATTGGCCGGGAAGCCTGGACTAGTCTCTAAAAACATATATATTTTTGTGGCTGCCAACAGGTTTTCGATGAAAATTCCTTGGGCCAAAAACCAAAAGTTAGGTTGAAGTGTGAGAAATGTGGACTTGAATTATTGTTATCACAATTTTTGTTTAATTTCTGATCCGGAAATCTAATAAATTTCTACCTATGCTTGCGGTCGAGCACTGTGTGTTCTATGGGCTGTGACTCTCAAAGGGCTTTAGATGACGAAAACAGTTTGTAGAAAATGTAAAATAATTGCTTTATCACCAGCCATTAACCCCCTTTTTGGCATCGACCACATCCACCCAATACTGGTAAATTCCCCATGAAATCCGAATTGCATTTAAAAAGCATTTCTGTATTTTTAGCCAGCGAGTGCAATTGACTGCCCTTCGGGTTTTATGCCGTCCCTCGAAGACCTAAACTTGCAAACTACCAACTAATATTTTTCAGACACTAATAATGGCCCAACGGTTGCGGCGCATTTGGAATCTTAAGTAGCCGTCGCGTGGAACACTGAGTGGTATAAATACCCCGCGGGCTGCCTTCGATTGTCATCAGTCAGCTCTTTGCTTTCAAGACAACCCCAGCTAAGCTTCAAATCAGAAAACCAAAAACCATTAAGCCATCATGTTCAAATACGTTAGTTTTGGATTGCCAAGTAACTCAAGTATATGTACTTCATTATCTTATTTTGCTACTCTTAGGCCGTTCTCATCTGCGCCCTGATCGCCTGCGTGACTGCCAAGCCAGGATTGCTTCACTCTCCTCTGGCCGCTCTTCCCGCTCCGGTGATTGCTGCTCCCGCTCCAGTGGTCACTGCCGCCAGCAGCCAAGTCGTGGCCAGGACCTTCAATGGCATTGCCGCTGCTCCAGTGATCGCCCAAGTTCCGGTGGCTCCCGCTCCAGTGTTGAGGACCCTGGCGGCTCCTCTAGCAGCTCCATTCCGCGCTCCAGCTCCCGTTGCCTTCGCCGCTCCATTGGCCGCTCCTCTTCCCGCTCCGGTGGCTGCTCCTCTGGCTGCTCCAATCCTCAACAGAGTGGCTCCATTTGCTGCCCCCATCGCCACCCCCTTCGCTGCTCCGTACGCCCATCCCTATGCTGCGCCCGTTTTGGCCAAATACGCTGCTCCACTGGCTTACGCCCCAGCACCTTTGAACTATGCCGCGCCCGCTTTGTGGTAGAGGAAAAATCGCATACCCCCGGGATTAAGCAACCGTTTGTGTGTTCAATGACTGATAGCCCTTAATAAAATTCGTTAAAATTGGTAAAAAAAAAAAAAAAAAGGGCTGAATGGTTTGGTCTTGTTGGCTTGGCTGCCTGGTTTTTCAGGTATTTGGATAAAGTCCTCTGACAAAAAGATTTATGGTGCAGAAAAAGATCTGGCTATTAGCTTTTTTCACAAATGTATTCTTTTTAAATTACATCACACAACAAGTTTGTTTCGGAAAAAACAGGCATTCAGAGAATGTTAATAATTGTGTTTAAAATAACATCCAGAAAATAATTCCCCTTTTTAAAATTTGTAAATGTTTAAAAATTTAAAAGAATTGTAAAGCAAGTAATTTGATACACTTTAATACCATCAAATCGTTTTATATGTAGGAACTAATAGCATTTTTAATAATTTGTTTCTGAAATGTACTTTTGCAACTTGCTTAGTCCTAGCTATGTTAGATATATAGTTTATCCGAAGGACTTGAAGGGTATTTGGAAGCCCGGCTAACCTACAGCTTTTTGCTGCATTCTCCGCACTGGATACCTTCCGAATCCCCTAAAAAACTCTGGCCACTCATATAGAGTCAATCGCTTGTGTCGCGTCGTCGCTTTTATTCAGGTCATTTGTGTTTCATTGTCCCACATTGGCTTCGTCTATGAGTCTGAGGACGAGTTATGGCACATGGGTGAAGTGTGTGTATGTGGCTTTTCTGGGGATAAGTGGGTGTTAGAGTGGGTGGTGAGTGGGTAATTGGTGGCTCAGGTAGTGGAGAAGGCCACTCTGGGGTCGAATCGTTTTTCATTTCCTTTTCATCGATATTTGCCATTCATTTGGTATTTGACAAACAATGCAAGAAGCGAAGCGCAATGAATGCCCAATAAATGTTCAAATTATGGTCGTGTTTCCCCTTTTCAAGTTAAAGGCAAAATAATCATACAGTAGGGCTACCTTAAAGCTAAATTTTGGGCGGAAGCAACGCCACATAGGGAAAAAGGAAATTAAGAAAGAAATGCCGGGTAGAAAGCGAAAACTTAAACAGCAAAAGAGATAAGAAGCAAACATACACGCAATTCCTACACTACAAAAGCCTCTTTCCGCCGCCCTCCCCCTCAAAGTTTGCCAGGATTTTCCCGGGTTGGGGAAATTTTCCATGTCGACGTTGGTTGATTTTCAACAGCAGCGCAAACGCAGCAAAGTTTATCCTCAATTAAACTTTTTGTTGTTGCGTAAAATTGCGCTTGAAGTTCGCCCCGCCATCTGTCTCTTTGCCTCTGCGCTTTGTGCGCGTGTGGGCTGTGTACTCACATGTACACAGAGAGAAACGTTTCGGGACTCAAATGTAGATAGAAACCATTCCAATTTTAATTGAATTTATATATTAGGTAAATAGACACAACAATCAAAAATGTATTATTTCTACTCTTGTTGCTTGTAAATCGTATCTAATAGCAAAATACACAGATTAAAATTGCTTAAATGATTTTTTAACATATTAAAGAATACATTTTTGTATTTTTGTATACATTACTATTACACAAAGGGTACAAATGGTTATTTGAACGTAATATTTTTCGAGTCGAATGCTTTTTTTATGTACATATCTGTATGTGCGATAGGCCGTACGTCAGGAACAGGGTCCCTGCACTTCCCATTCATCCAAATCTTCCTTTCTGCAGCCCAGCCGCCTTATCCACTTCCAGTACCATCCACCATCTTCATTTGCTGGCTTAACTTTTAACTCCACTTGCCTTAATTTTTTGCGCCAAGTTTATTGTTGTTGTGCATCTACCATCTACTCGGCACAATTTTTCGGTAATTTCCGCCCTTGTCCATAGAAGAAGTTGGGGAAAAGCCCCGAACTTCCCCATTTGGCAGCCCCTTTTCTTTGAAGAAGGTGGCTTTCCTAACCATTTGAGCCTTAGAATTTCATTAGCTTGCTTCGTATGCGTTTTAATTTGTTGCATCATTGCCTTGCCGAGTTTTCCTTTTAATTGATTCAATATCAAGTTCTGTGCCTGGTTTCCCTCTAGACCCTGGTTTATTATCATCTCCTGCCGCTGTGAGCGAAAAGTTTTTAATGCATATTTTCAAGTAATTAGCCAGACTTTTTCATTAGGGCTTGTGTTTATTGGTTTCGTTATAGCTCACTTACATATTTTCCCAAGGTATCGCGGTACAATTATACATTGCAGTTATTTCTAAATCGACGAAGGCTTTTAGCTTTCAAGAAGTATGTAAGTAACATATATACCTAAAACTGCTTATAATATCATAAGCCGATGCTTATATGCTATTAAACACTTTGTGGTGGCTCGGTTTTATAAAATGTTAATTATTCTTGTGGCAGCGTTTCCGACACGGTAAAGTAAATAAATTCTTGATCAGGATCACTAGCCGAGTCGATCTGGCCGTGTCCGTCTGTCTGTGTGTCCGTCCGTATGATCTCTTTAACTATAAAAAGCTAGAAAGTTGAGATTAGACGTGCAGATATTCTAGAGACAGCCACTAGCTGAGTAACGGGTATCTGATAGTCGAGGAACTCGGCTAAAGCGTTCTATCATGTTTTTGTTAGAATTATTTAACATTTCAATATCATTCGCTGCTCACTTCAATATTTACTTTAGATCCAAAGCACTCCGCTTGCACATGCCAATGGTGCAGTAAATTCTTTTAGGACTCGCACAACGAATCCGCACAGGAAATGTGTGTATGTGCACGTGGAGCTACATCGCAGGACTGCGAGCAGACAAAGCGGGCTAGACGTTTGGTCGGACCCGTTTCCGGTTGTGGTTGCTTAGGCCCTGGATCCTGATTCCAGGATACCGGCAACCGAATGGAAGCGGGGAGGCATGCGAGGGGGACTTGGCCAAATAACGGCACTCAGTCACTCAATGCGGTTGCTTAGCCTTTCAGCTGCAGGCCGCAAAAATCCAGCAGCCTTTTCTGGCTTTTGATTTGACGACAACGGAACGGGAGCGAAGCGCATGGCATCGCATTGCATCGCATGGCGTATACGTAATGCACTGGGACAAATTTTGGGATGCACGGGTGTCGGTAAGGATAACTGTGTGCCATCTGAATACTAACCTTAGATGGAGATTCTGTGGCAGCTACGGGTTATGAAGTCCCTCAGTTATTTCCATTTTCGAAAGACACCAGTGTACATTAATGCCACATCTTTTCGGCCAGTGTGCGTATACGTGATTTGTTTGCCAGAGCAATTTACATGCCCCGGCGATGGATGAGATGCGAGATGTACGACAGAGATGGCGCTGCCGATGTCAATGGAGATTGTGATACGGATGGAGATGTCGAACGGCGGATTCTTTTGCGTGTGATTGTGGGCAATGTGGGCGGCTGTGGGTGTGGCTGCTGGCACTTTGACATTTGGCACCCGCGCGAAATTTTCAATTTCCGAGCGCCAGGTGGCGTCCGGGCGCAACTTTAATCGCCCAAATGCAAATCCAAAACGACGCGTGGTTAAGCGTCTAAGTAATGAGCAGCTGTCGGATCGCAATTTGCATCCACGCGGATGCCAAATCCAACGCCAAATGCAATTGACAATGGAACGAATCGACAAAAGCTTAATCAGAACTAATAGAAAAAGGCGTCGTGTGGGGCTGTTGGCTGGTGAAACAAAAAAGCCATGCCACGTCTGTTTCTGGATGCCGGAAACGCTTCACTTCCTGTCAATTGCCATGAGCTGGGGGATTTAGCTGAGCAAAGCCTTTTCCATTGAATGCGGATTATGCATTGATTTTTCCCCCATATTACGCATACGCAGGGTGGGCGACAGGTTAGCTAGCGCACAAGCCATAGAAGGTAATAAAAATCCCCTTAGATAACATCATTATCGGAAAACTTAGCCCCGAGTTTAAAATGTTTAAATTGCTCGGGCCAATTTAATACTTATATGGTAATACTCATAAAAACTGGCATTAAATCTGTTGGTATTTCATTTGTATTAATATAATTTTTATGTTTTCCGGTTTCTTATTATGTATTCTGTATTATTAAATTATGTGTAAAGCATTGACTTTCTAATTGTTTTTGGTGGTAATGTGAAATCCAAGTGGAGGATCGATGCTACTCTGTTGAAATAGAGTGGAGCCAAAGGTCGAACGGGAATTGACACTTAAATGCACTCAGCAAAGGACATCGATATAGGAGCAAATATTCAGCAAATTTCCTTGCTCGCAGCGCCTAAACAAAGGAAAGGAATTCCCGGGTTCCGTCTTCCGGTTACTAACCCTTTTTCTGTACCAGCTACTTGAAGGAGAAAGTTTTCCCGAATTTTGTTTTCTTGCGCGTGTGTGCTGGTGGGCCCTTGGGCACATGGGCAAAGGGTTTCCCCTTCCGGACCACCCACACATGTGTGCGTGCTGACGCAGCTCCTGGAAATCCGCTTTGGGAGCCGAAAAGGAAAAATAATTAATTAAGAAGTGCAAATCATAGCAAAATTATGCGGGCTGCCAAATTAAAACGAAAGTAAACGCCACCAACAGAAGCATCTCAAAGGGAGCAGCTGGTGGCAAATTGTGGGATGTAAGCAAAATGAAATGCCTGGCGACACGAGATGAAAGATACGAGATACTTACATGCTGAAGTTAATGAAGGATTGATGGGCTTTGCTGATTGGCAGTGTGGTGTGTTCTAATCAGATTAAACAGACATGTCTTGAAGGTGTTTCTGCTTATTTTTGCTTTCACCATATGTCTACTATCGATTTTGAGTGACAAAGAAAAGGTATTGCACTCTTCCCACTTTCGCAGGATATTCTGCTAAATGTATATGTGCTATTTCCCAAACTACGAATATTCCAACAAATTACGAAACTTCCCCGGCTTAAGTTTATAAATTTGCAATCTGCGAAACATACTGTCTGGCTCTAATAAACTGCTGGCCAAACGATTTGCGGTCTGATGACATGCGTTTTCCTTCGCTTCCCCACCTGCCGCCACCCACTTGCATTTCCCAACAATTCTGGAAGTGAAAAAAGGGAAACTGCTTGGGGAAAACTGTGGAAACAACTGCAACTGCCAAGGCTATTTAAAAGCTCCAACTCCAACTCCAACTCGAACTCAATTCAACTCCTTGAGTGTCAGTTCGTATTCCGTCTAGTTGGCCACCATTTCACCCATCTTATTCGGAAACCTGTGGGTCGACAAGCAAAACTCAGTCACAACACCTGAGGGCAGCCGGCAAGAACTCCGGCAGTATAATCACAAGAGGTTCCCAGGGTCGACTCTATCTGTCTGTGTATTTAAACTTTTGTAATAATCTACGGCAAATGCGCAACGTCAGCGTCTTTAGCTGGGTGAAAATGCTGCCCCCCTCCCACCTCAATGCTTTTCCCGGCAAAGTTGTGGGACGCCATTTCGCTTTTGCTGTTTGTGTTGCGACTTTCGTTGACGCTGTCCCCAGTCTCAGAAATCCCATGCCAACTGCATCTGCCGCTCCCGGCGTACAAACTTTACCTTCCCCAAATTTCATTTGCAAACATTCTGGCACAGACTGCAAATTGAGTGTTTAATTGCAACGAAGTGGCATTCCAGGTGGCAGCAGCATATGCACCGGGCAGTCAAAGCCCAAAGCCTTTGGGCCTTTTTATTGGCCTACTTTGCACTCTGCATTCCCGAGTTTGGGAGTGTTAAATTGTTGGCTATTCGAGTGTGGCAGGACTACAAGTGTTTTAAGCACAATTTACTGGCGTAGATACCTCTAAGTTACGAAATGTGACTCCTTAAAAAATACTTCTAGTATATTTTGCATTAAGACAGAAATAATGTTAGATGTTGACAAGCTTGAATAAACAGATTTATTAAATTTAAAGAAGATTTCAAGCAGATTAACATATCATATTAAATTGTATTTAATATAATTTTACTTTGAAGCTGCCAATCGTTTTGGCAAATGGTGCGATCTTCGCCATCCCTCTTCTTGCGACGGTGAGCCAATCATTTCACTTACGTTCTCATTTTATCAAGCGTCAAAAGTAATTTGCATTTAGCAAATATTTGCTGGCACCCAAGCCCCCTTTTTGCGACCCACCAGACGCTTTCGCACCCCCAGTATCCTTCTCGCAGGACGAACATCAAAGTGGCATCCCGCCATGCATGTCAAAGGCGTTGGCGTAGCTTTAAGTGTAACTCTCTTACCGTTCCGACTGTCAGTCATTCGAAAGTGGAAGTGAGTGGTTTTTCTACCACCTCCGGCGATTTTCGCGGTGCCAAGGCGCCAAAAGCGAAGCCGTTAAATGCGGCGGCAACGTGGTCGAAATGAGTTTTCAACTCAAGTGTTGGCAGGACATGGCCTTCGGCTAAGCAAAAGGGGTATTTTTGGAAATGGATTTCTGGCTCGATTCTTTTTGGGCTGGGAAGTAAGAGCTCAGCAGTCACAGTCTTCGCAGAAACCTACTTTACCGCTAACTAGATCTAGCCCTAAATCTATTGCAATTTTCTTACATTCCTAACAACTGAATGGTAATTGAATTCTTGACTTTGCTTTAAGTTTTGTAATAAAATAGTGAACCGCTCTTCAGGAATCATTTTCGAAAAACATGTAGAACACTAATGCTGCACTCAGTATTTTAATATGACTCAAAATTCGTTTAAGGGATGGCTAAAGGATGAAATAGTTTCGCCGCTGTGTAAAATCGGCTTACCCCTCTTTTCACCTGCAAACTGAAACCGGATCGAGTTATTGTTTTGCTGCGTGTATGGAGGCGATAACTTTGTGTGATTTTTAAGAGCGATCGTGAAAAGAGGGAAAACTCGGCGAGCGGCAAGTGCAAAAGCTTCGCCGATGGTCGTTGTTGTTTGCTTTGAGTTTTTCAAACCGTCCAAGCCAACAACCATTTGGAAAAGCTGTTTCCCAGCCACCGATGCAGCAATGCTCCTGTGCATTTCATTGCACTTCAGTAAAGGACGCCCCGTGGGTGGTTGCATAAATTGCCCAATTGATGGGCGGCGGGCGAGTAATTGCACTACGAGCAGTATGCACCGAAGTGGCACATATATAAGGCAGCAGTACATAAAATACTCATGGAATCCACGAAAAAGATAATGTAAATAGTAGAATTATAGATAGTTGTTAGCCTTTTCATTTGAAAAGGCTTTAAGGTGCCCCATGGCTTATGCAAAACCAAATTTAGCAGCTGTCTAGAGAAGTTCGCCAGATCAAATAGTTAGTTAAATAGCCAAATAGTTAAATAGTTAAATGCCAAATAGTTTAGTTGTAAATAAAATGTTGTATTATTAGCGCGCACAAAGTCTGCGATCCACCCTCTTGCTCCTATTTGCTATATACGGGTTTTGTAGCAAACTTTTTAGCATCGTAGTCGAGCTGGGGAAAACCTCTTTGTTTTCCTTCTGACGATGGCTCTGTCTCCGCTCCTTCCACTCCCACTCCCGCTCCCCGGCCCCACCCCCTGCATGCACGACCCTTTTCCACCTGACACGGATGCACAATGCGCACGTGTTCAATAACAATTGTGTTGCATACTTTAGTGCGCCGGGACAAAAGGATGGCATTAAATTTTAAAGTTGAGCTGACTGGCATCGCCGAGCAAAGCGTCAAACGGTTTACAGCAAATCAATTAGAGCTAAGAACTTTTCCAGCGCTAATTGCAAGAGATTTTCTTTCTCTTCTGCTGCTGGTTTTTCTTCGACTCCCCCTCCGCCACTTCCATCGCCATCTTTCTTGTTGACTTTGTTGTTGGGGGAAAGCGCGGCCAGGCAGCCAAAAAACTGAGCAGGAAATAAAATAAGTTCCAGATGGACAAAGGCACTGCCCCATCCTCCGACGCTCGGCCACTCGGTTCAACAGAATTTTCTGGGATTTATCATGGAGCGCTTTGTAAGGCTTTTCGGGTCTTTGCTGGCCATGTCTGCATTGCGTATTTCCTATTCGTGCAGTTGAAATTAATGTGCAAGCCTTTTAATTACACGACAAATAAGCAAACAGCCCAAAAAGTTTTGCTCACTTTGTGAGAACTTCAAGATGGAATGGAATGGAACGGCGCCGAGTGAGCTATGGCCAAAATCACTTTGAATTCGAGGGCTTCGAGTCTTTCATTTCTCGCGAGGGAATCGACATCTATTCTGAAAATCAAGGGATCACTTCAGAAATATATTTTATAATCAAAGTAAATTTTTAAGATTTTATGAGTTCTCACAAATAGTAAGCCAAAATGGCAAAAGGTTCAACTTAGAAAAATTAATTTAAAAAAATAATTTCTAGTAACACAATCTCAGTGTTGAATTTAATATTGAGGTAAATGCGTGAAAGTTTTAATTTGGATGAATGGAAAAAAGCCATATTCCATCCCTGATTAACTAGAGCCTGCAACATTAGTTGAGTTTACATGTCTCTGTGTGTGTGTGTGTGTGTGTTAGCCACTAATTAATTTGGCTTTGACTCAGAGAGCTGAGAAATCGCCGGCAGCTTTTGGCGACGAATTTTTCTCCATGCCAGCGGCAATGCGGTTTATTCACTACTCTTGTGCGGCAAGTTTTCTTTTGCCAATGCCCAATTTAAGTGTAAAATCGAGGGAAAGTTTATCAAAATGCTGCTTAATCAGCTTTATTTACAATGATAGCATTTGCATTGCATTTTCGCCGGGAGCAAAAACAAGAGGACTCGAGGGCAGCAGGATGGAGGACGCAGCACAGCGTAAAATGCATTAAAAGCGAGGCAAACAAGTCTGGGGGGAACTCTCGCAGGACTTTTTCCACCGCACCTCATTCAGAAGTTATGCATTTTCAAGTGCCTGAGTGAAGGTCCTGGCGCACGGAGAATAATCAATGAAAGGAAATCCTACTTATTTTAACTTACATAGCAATCCGAAAAAAGGATTTGAAATTTGTTTAAATTTAGATTTACTTTATTATTTAGAAGACTGTAGCCTCATTATTTGAGTGTCTCTAAGACATTTAATCAATCATCTCGAGAGTTTCTACATATTTTTCCTTAAATACAAAAAGGAACTCTTTATTTTCTCTTGTGCAGGACAACCACATTTCGGGCTCGGAGTCTCAATGGGGTCCTGTGTCCGACCCAGGCAGGTTCTGTGGCCGCTCCTGCTGTTTACAAAGCTACTTAATCGAAGTGGTGCCGATGCCGCCGCCGTCGCAGGAATTTCCCGAAAATCCTTGCCCTGCCGATCGCCCTTCTCCACTTTCTGTGTACATTAAATGCATTTTTTTGCTCTTGGCTTGCAGCTTTCCATTTTTTTGTTTGTCTGCATCCAGTCGGTTTCTGTTTGCTTCCGGTTTTCATTAATGGTCTTAACATAAAAATACAATTTGCTGACGTTTAACTGGCTTGGCGGACGTTAATAAATTTTTAAGCGTTATTTGATTTAATTTTTCCCTTACCACTCTCGAGAGCACCTTGAAATGTGCCGGGAACTGAATGATTGCATCGCCTCCATGGGGGAATTTTCCAGCCGCTGGCTCTCCAGCTGGCCAAGGTGTTGGAGCTGGTTAAGTGTGTGCCCTGGAGGGTTTTCCGCCTGATCACCCGTCCAATCAATCTGTTTACGCTTATGGATTCGCCAGACGGATTATTTACACAGGGACAGCCAGGTTCTTCATAAGTGGCTATTTAGTCTGATATATGGCCTGGGATGTGGAGTTGGTTGATAGTCTAGATAGCAATTCCAGAACCATACATCTTAAAACAAACCGGTAGGTTTGTATAATATTATATAAGTACCATAAAGCTATAAACTTGGGATTTAAATTATTGTTTTTCCCTTTAGCTTATTTTGTTTCATATTTATATAAGCACATTATCTCTTTTCAAAGAAAAGTATGCTTATGTTTATGGTTTTTTAAAAAATAAAAGAAACATATAAATTTGAATAAGAACAAAATGAGTATGAGCCAAATCACAACTTTTATTTCGCGGCCAAGCGATCCATTTATTTGAAATTTAATTTATTCCAACCGTGAAATCCATCATCTATCTCCGTCAAAGCTCTCGAAATTTTTAATTAGCGCAATAAACCTTCAAATGTTGCTGTTAATTCGATTAAATGGTGGAAACAACGCCCGGATTCCGGGTCATCTGACATTGCTGACAACTGCAGTGGCTGGGCAGAGTGGAAAGCTGGAAACTGGGAAGTTCCCCCGAACAATGCTGCACCTGTTACTGCAGCAGCAATAAAGCAAAGCAGCAGCTCAAATTTCTCCGCCCACACAGTTGTGGGTGGTAGTACTGCCACCCCCGTTTTCCATCCAGCTTTTCATTTAATTGCGGTCGACTTTTGGGGTTTTGACTTACACAAGGCGAGCAAATCGGGCAGGGGAGTGGCTCTCGCCAGCAAAATGCCAATCATCAATCAAGGTGATTTGTTTCAATGCCCCCCAGCCACACATTTCACGCTGTTGTGCATTTCGAAATGGACAGGCACTGATAGCGGTCGAGGGGGTCGAGAGGGGGCTGCTTTTCGAGGGGGTTTCAGAGGTCGGAGGTCGGGTAGGGTATGCAGAGGTTCATTCGGCTTGGCACATGTGGCCAATCACTTGCATACACTTCAATTGCTGTGGTTTACTCACTCTCAGTCGCATTCCTCTCGCTTATACGCAGCGAAGTTCAAGAACAAGTCTTATAAAACACGCAAATTTTCTCCTTAATCAAAAATAAGCAGTAGTGGAATGGAATGTCATATTTAGAGAATAGAATGTAATAAATACCTCACTTGATGTGTTATAATGTAACTAGCCGAACATTCGTATAGCACTTAATTCGACAAATATTGCAAAAGGAGTGCGCATAAACGTGGTAAATTTCGACTGGCAGTTGTTGTTCATCAATGAATTCAATCACGAAAATGCTGCCCCATTTGGCAGAGACCCTTTCTCGATGTCTACTCCACTGACACTCACACTCGCACTCACTCAAACAGTCACAACACTCACAGCACTCGAACCCCCACAGACAACACTCCTCACCGCACTCATTCAGTCGTTGCATATTCATGAGCCAAGCGCTGGCCTCCTTGTTTGAGTTACCGACGTGGCTTTGATTTAATTGCCTCGATTTTGTCTATAATTTATTTTAAGCCTTTTCCTCCGTTCAGAGATCTAGCCTTTTTTCCCGCCAGCAACTCCCCTTCCTCTTGATCATGGTTAAATGATTCGCTTAATTCGCACAATGCTGAATTCCCATGTTAAAGTTCTGCGTTGTGTGGAATTTTCTTCGTTCCATAACAAATAAATATATTAAATTATATCTTCTTTGTACTCATCTTTGAAACAATGAATTGATGGCGGCATAGAAAGTTACCTGTAACTCTGGGAGGGAATTCAATAGCTTAACATTTTCCTCCCGCTGCTTGCTTTGGCTGCTTAAGTTGTAGGAATATTGCACTTTATCCTGGTTCCGCCAAGGGATCCTGCTGCTGCACATTTTTGATGCTTTAAAAGTTGTGGGGCTACCGCTATTTTTATGCGTCATTCGCTTTTGTCGCCGTTCAGTGCGCGCTAAGAAAAATAGGAAGAAAAGCCCGCTGTCTCGCAGGATACTCCTTCCCTCTCCCTGGCCAAGTTAGCCCTCTGTTTTTCGTGTTTGCAGTCATGTTTCATACTTTTTCGCAGACATTTTTAGCACTTTTTTAACATTCCGAAAGAGGTGTGCGCATAAATTTCTTGGTGCCCTGCAGCCGAATTCTTTATGCAGAATATTCCGCAGTTGCGAAAATAAAACGCCGCAAATCGTTAAAGAAGGGAAGAAGCGCGGGAACTAAATTCAGTTTAAGGCCAGACTGATTGTAATTTGATTTGGCCCTACCCGCATTTTCCACCGCACACCCACTACCGATTTCGGTGATTTCGTTTTCCTAGCGACAACAAATGTCATTTCCTGTCTCCGTGCGATTTGTGACCCGAGAAATCGTAATCGCACTTTATCTATTAGTGACATTTTCTTGCCACGCCCCCTCGACTCCCAGTCGGCCTTTAATGAAATTTACTCGGGTCGCCCCGTTTTCTATTTACTTTTGTGCCACGAAATTAATAAAAGCCCTCGTTGGCCACCACCCCCCTCGCTTTCGATCCGGACAAGGCCAAGTGGAAACTTAATCCCCAAGGAAATTATGTGAAAAATGTGCGTTGGGTTTGGCTTTTGTCCGGCGTTTTCCTTTTCCTCGCAGGTTGGCTGGGGATTTTGTATTATTTTTTTGATGCTCTAAGTTGTTAAGCGGCGAATAGCTGTAAATATTTTTGTTGGTTGGCTTAAAACATTCAGCGTATGGCCGGAAATAAAAACTAAGGGTAGGGGGTGGGGTCGAGCAAAGGGTATATCAACATGGGCAACGTGACCCCTTTTTCATTCCAAGTTTGGAGCTGTCCTTTTCCGCTTTTTCTCCGGAATTGGAGGTTCATTTTTAAGCTGCGCAATTATCATTAAGTGGTGGCCGTTTTGAAGATCAGAGGCGTTTCCATGGGAGGGGATTTAAGGGTTTCTAAGGAATTTTCCAAGGCCTACTGCGCAAAGAATTCCCAGAGAATAACTCATAAAAGCATCAGAATAGTAAAGATAGATGAAAAGAAGTAGTGAGACATTTTTAATAATTCTAGGAATCCAACGAGGGTATTATACAAATATTACATATTCTTAAAGTCGAGTTAGTGGAACGCTACTTAATAATATTACCAAAAACTAAAATAACAAACTAACTTAAATTCAGAGAATCGTAAATTTATATCTCACCTATTGTAATAATATATATATAATTGGTATTTTGGAACACTTACGTTTTTTCTTTCAACAGAAAGGCGCCCATGACCCATGACAGCATCCTTTTACCAGTGACCCTCCGGTGGTTCGTTCCCTTTTCCTACTTTTCTTTTTGAATGCTTAAGGTTTTCTTGTAATTGTGTAAAGGTTGCCTGTAATTTTGTTCAATTTGTTTGAGTCCCGTTTTCCTGGCCCTCCGTGCGGATGTTTCTACGCAACGGATAACTTGCGGGCCACGGTGCGTATAAGTTATGCGATGACTGCATAATACGGCTTACACATGAGCTCACCGAAAACGGAGGTATGGAGAAAACGGATAGATTTTCTCCAGTGGGAGGACATCCGCTTAATCAGGACGACTGTCTTTCGTTTTAGTGACGGTCCTCAGACGTACCAACACGTCGTTCACGTGTTCGAAATCGTGAACGGAAGACAGTAGTTTATCTAATGCTAATTTAATTTGTTAGGTCATTGTTTTGGAGCAGACATAACGCTCTAATTAGGCCACAATACAATTAATAATTAGGTAAATTTAAAACCGAACAAGATAACGAAGTACGGAATTTGTATAATGTTGTTATGTGAGTCTAAAAGCTTAATTGTCGAAATTGTTAATTGCAGAATTATCAATCAGCAGAAAATTTTAATGTTTACGCTCGTACATAAAATAAGTTTATTTGCAATAACTAATTTTATCAGAAATTGAATCTGCTTGTAATTTTTCTTTTTTTCTACATGAATAAAACAAATATTTAAGCCCGAACCTTTTCAATTACGAAATATTGGCTCGTATCTGCCGAAATCTAACAAAGAACTGCAACAATTTCAGAGACAAGTCAAGTGCAAAAAATATGATTAAGAAAACTTAATTAAAGTGAAGTCATCTCGAAAACGACTTGGCCATTTTCCCATTGTATGTGATAATTAAATATGCCGGATTTAATCCATGAGCTGGTCACCGGACGCATCTAAGTAATCGCCAGGCCAGACACTTTAGGGATCCCCAGGACCTTTTACCTGCCAGGCACTCTGTTTTCGTCTTTATTTCATTTTAATTACATTGCAGTTACATTTCGCAATTCTCGGGGCCATTTGATGGCCGGCTTCAGGGCTCTGGTAGTCAAATCAGGCGTATGATAAATTGATTGCGAACGCATACTTACGTGCATATGAGGATGTCCTTGCTCATGCATGCATTTATGAGTACACCCAGGAAAAGTGCAATCTAGATGCTACAGCAATTCACATTTAAGATAGTTACCCCCCCCTTTCAAACACATTACTTTCCAGAAAGAAGTATTGCCACAACTTATCATTTTTAAGACTGTATTTATAATATATCAGCATTTTTCTCCCTGTGCATACAGTCATGTGGCATATCCCTGTGCTTGTCTGGCACTGAGACTTTTGTGCTTCAACCTGCAAAAGCTGGGCTTTAATAAAATTTTACGCATAAACTGCCTTTGATTGAATTACATTTCATTATTTCGCCGGACATTTTGCGACGAGTTCGTGGCCAAAATCGTTCCGACTCTGCTTTTCTGCTTTTTGCCAATTGTCTTTTATATAGCCAATGTTCTCGGCTCGACTATAATTTATTTCCTCTTCTATGGAGCTCATCTTTATTTGTTTGTAAGTTATAGTAATGCTAATAGTATTAGTAACTAACGTTACTTTTAGTCTCTTTTTAGGGCGCATTTTTAGAGCGAAACTTTTAAAAACTAAATACAACATATTCAAGATAGCTGCGCTTGGACAAGCTTGCAAAATAAACTTAAATAATTAACATTTTGGTGTCTGTTTCTAATTCTGTTGGTGATATGTAGAGGCTTTATATTATCTTTTTCTTTATATATATCTCACAATAATATTATACTGGTTGACGAGATGTCAGGTGTGTATTCTGTGTCGCGGTCGATCGCATTATTGGCTTGCTTTGAATAGTTGACTTCCTTTCGGATTCGCTTGCCCTTTCCCAAGCTGCTCTCGACGTCCTCCTGGACCTGTTTCGGCAGCTTCTTTTGCTTCTTTGGTAGGTTCTTCTGGCTTTGGCCCATCAGGTTTTCCCAGTAGGCTGGGTCAGTGTTTTCCGTATCCTCATTGTAGTCATCCTGCTCCTCGTGTTCTTCCTTAGTGGCGTAAGAGGCGACCTTGAACGACGAAAGATATTCGTTGGCCCAAGACTCCTTCTCCTCAATGCCTCGACTGGTACGGTCAAGGAGTTCGGCCACCGCCTTGTC
Organism: Drosophila teissieri; assembly: GCF_016746235.2. Classification (NCBI taxonomy): domain Eukaryota; kingdom Metazoa; phylum Arthropoda; class Insecta; order Diptera; family Drosophilidae; genus Drosophila; species Drosophila teissieri. The sequence continues at coordinate 19,663,479 of NC_053031.1, read as the reverse complement.
GTCATAGTGAATAGCATCCCCCTTGCCGTCTTTAAAAAGATCCTCGGTGCCAAAACGAAGGATGTTTTCGAGCTCGTCCTTTGTGAAATTGTTGTTGTTGCCACCCATTCCCGGGCGCACCACAAGATGAGTGAGCATCATCTTGTGCTTGACAACCTGCATGATGCGCTCCTCGACGGAGTTGTGGGTCACAAATCGGTAGATCATCACTTTCTTTGTCTGACCCATGCGATGAGCTCGTGAGAAGGCCTGAACGTCGTTGTGTGGATTCCAGTCGGAATCGAAAAGAATGACCGTATCGGCTGTGGCCAAATTAATACCCAGTCCTCCTGCTCGAGTGCTCAGGAGGAAGACAAACTGCTCCGCTTCGGGGGCATTGAATCTATCAATAGCCTTCTGACGTAAATCGCCCCTGATTTGGCCGTCGATGCGCTCGTACTGGTAACCCTCCCCTTCGAGGAAGTCCTCGAGAATATTCAGCATCTTGGTCATCTGGGAGAATATAAGGACCCTGTGGTTGTCCGCCTTTAGCTGTTTTAGCATCTTTGACAGCAAGTCCAACTTGCCAGAAGCTTTGGTCAGCGAATTCATCTCGTAAAGACCACTGGGCGAGATGGTGGCCTCCTCGGCGGCAGAGGGAAAAAGGTACGGATGGTTGCAGCACTTTCTCAGGTCCATCATGATGTTAAGCAGCGAACACACGCGACCGCCGCCGTTCTGATTTAGGGCCTTAAAGTTCTTGGTGAGGATAAGCTTGTAGAATTTCTTTTGCATGGACGACAGCTCCACGCGCACAATAAACTCCGACTTCGAGGGCATGTTTTTAAGGACATCCGCCTTCAGGCGACGAAGCATATGCGGTCCCAAGATCTCATGCAGTCGCTTCACTTGCTCCTCCTTTGCAACGTCGGCGAACTCGGCCTGGAAGGTCTGCAGGTCATCAAACTTGTCAGAACTCAGGAAATTGAGCAGATAAAACAGCTCCTCGAGATTGTTCTGAAGCGGAGTGCCGGTCAGCAGCAGCTTGTAGCCAATACGGTACTTGCTGAGCATCCTGAAAAACTTGCTCTGGTTGCTCTTTAGCCGATGTGCCTCGTCCACGACCAGGGCCGCCCAATCGATGCTTCCGAGAAAGGCGACGTCCAACGAGATAAACTCGTAGCTGGTCAGCATTACGTTAAATTTGTACTGGGTTTGGTTTGCCCGCATGGTTTTGGTGGTTACCTCCGTGCAGCTCAGCTCGTTTTTACGGATAACCGCTCTAGAAGTTTTGCCCCCTACATAGGTGATACAGTAAAATTCTGGAGCCCAGAGTTCCAGCTCTCGCTCCCAGTTGGTCACCGTGGAAAGCGGCACGGATATGAGGAAGGGTCCGCGACAGTGGCCCTCCTTAAACAGTGAGTAAAGAAAAACCACTGTCTGAATGGTCTTGCCCAGACCCATCTCGTCGGCCAGTATGGTGGGGATGCCTTGGCCCCAACTATAGCGCAGCCAGCTTACGCCCTCCATCTGAAAGGGATGCAATTTTAGGGCCGCCTCTTTCAAGAAGACTGGCTGGTCCTCGTACTTCTTATTCAGGTCCATGGTGGGTGCAAGCCTGTCTTCTGGTCGTTCCTTCTTGCTGAACCGCAGTTCTTTGTAGTGAGCGATGGCCTGTTTAAGACCCGGGATGCCGTCATTTTCTATCTCCCAGCTACTTTCGCTATAGGACAACTCCCGCCATTTCACCAAGTAAAAAGTGCAGTCATTGGGCTCCTTTCTATGATTGAAAACTCGCTGGACATGGAGCCACTCCGGCCTAATGCCGTACCTGTAAAATCGTTCGTGCAGATCGCGCTCCTGGTCGTCGAACTCCTCGAGACTTGGCGGCTCTTCCATGTCGTTCTTTCTCTGGAAGTTGGCAACCATCAAGGCATAGTGCAGGAGCATCTGCCATTCGGGAATCCATTCGCAGTGCCAATAGGACTTATCATGCCACTTGATGAAGTACTCGCGTACTCCACCTTGAGATGATCTGGAAGTGGAGCGCCGAGTGATGGTCCAGCGCCATGACAATATCTTCTCGGCTTTTCCGGGCAAGGGAATGCAGCTCGGACAGATCCAATCGCCTTTTGGAATCGATTTCAAAGGGGGAATCAGACAGGTTTGGTGGTAAACGGAAGGACAGGAATCGCAGCACAGCAGATCTCCTCCATCCCTACAAACCCTGCAGTATTCTTCATCGCGAAATTTTTGCTTCTTGGCTTTGGGTTTTGGCCGCTTGTCCTTGGAATCCTTGCCAGTTTTTTTCAAGTGATGGCCAGCCACCGTCTTAGATGACATGCTAATGTAGTTTAGTTATCGCAATCACTAGTTCAGAAATGTAAGAAAATGATTGAGTTTCTATGTCCTACGCGACAAAAAACTACATTCTTAAAAACACACTTTACCATGAAATTGATCATAAATGCGCGCCAGAAGTAAGCGGTACTATGGTTTATAATCCCGAACAAGGACCCGTTCACACTGGTGTTCTGCAAAAGATAGGTGTAAGGCGCCGTTTACACTAGGATCGAGTTAAGATGCGCTTACACTGTGGGGAGTTTTGAAGGCGGTTAAAGATTTTTTTATTAGATATCCGTTACAAACTATTGTTTAGCATTCAACCGCTTTAGCTTTAACACATACAAGAAAATTAAAGGTGAACAGATTCGTCTGCTGAATAACGGACAAAATGTAAAATAGTGCGACCCCTTTAAGGTCGGCTGTCACTGGTTGGTACTAATACCTCGTTCTCACGGGCTGGCTTGCAGCTGATCTGCATTCGATAGGTAAACAAATATAACCAGAAGACCAGATCGTGAACATTTCGATATGCGATAAAAAGGGATTTTCTACGAAACTAAGAACTCCACATTGCTTACATTACTAAAACAATCAAAAATCTATCTAAATATTGATATGTTTAATTAAAATTAATGGAAAAGCGTTATTAAATTGGAGTAAATGTTTCATTTGTAATGCCCATGCAAAAGTTCCGAAGTTACTAAAGTGCTATTAATTTTATGCTTCAGCTGGATGTAAATGGACCGTTAAAGCTGCGCTCTTCTTGTCGATGCTTGCGTTTATCCAAAACCAAAAACCAGCCGCAGAGCAACGAACCGGCGACCGCCGAAACATTTCAAAGACAATCCACCAACAGCGGCAACACCGTCAACAGTCGGCTACACCACCATCCATTCACCATTACCATCGCCAACAGGACGAGGACAATGGATCAACTCAAACTCAGACCTTGTAACTGCCTGACCGCACATCCACCGACAGTGGGGGTGTGGGTGGATTGTGGGCGGAATGGGGGTGGCTGGTGAAAAGGTGGCCAAAGCAGTGAGGGCCAGTTGATGGCCACATGTCACAGACATTATGGAATCATGAACTTATGCGCACCTGTGCGTGCCTGCGGGGGGAGCCGACGGCGGGACAGGACTCCATTTTGGTTATACCCGTGTAGACTTGTGGTCGAGGACGGCGATTTGAGGTCCGACTGGAGATGGTTTCGTGACTCGACGAGGATTTCATCGGTCAAATGTTTAGCCCATAGAAGCAGAAACATGGCAACATACCAAAAATATATTGACTGCATATTATGCGAGTTATAATTTGTTTTATATTACATCCTTTAAGCCATGCCATTCGAACTTCTCACGCAACCATCGCCAATTAAAACCCGGGCCATTTCAATCATCAATCAAAGTGTTTTGTTACGACTTTCATACGTCATGTACATGGCTCGGAGCCACCGCTTTTTGCTTTTGCATCCCATAGGGGGCTCCTCGCTATAGCTCCCGCATATCCTGTCCCAATCTGGGGAGCCAGTGATGCGGAGGTGTGACTGCGACACAACGGGCGACATTTATGGTGTCGTCGAGACGGATTCCCATTACAGCCAGCAGACAATCAATCACTGTGCACCGAAATCAATTGTCGCAGCTCCTATTTTCGTTTTCAATCTCATTTCGCTAAATATTTATGAGGCCAACACTTGGGCCGTTCGATTTGTAATCCTAATGAGGCGTAATTAGAAAACATTCAATTACATTTCATTGGCATCAATCAATGGCGCTTTCCATGGCCATTTCAAGGATGACAACTTTTAGTAAGCCGAGTTTCAGTTTCCCAGCGCATTGTTGAGATGCCTCTAGTGCTCTGCCCCGCTTTTAATCCACTTTCCCAGCTACTGTTTCTGTTTGTTGCTCCTGATTGTTGCTAAACTTTTCTTCGCTCGCCCACTTGTTTGAGATTAAGCTTTATTGTTAAGAGGTTTAGTACGCCTTTTGATTTATAGATATTGGATCATAGCACCCACCCTGCTCCGCCAACAAAGGAGACTGTGGTCCTTTGAGAACTTGGGAATGTGAAGCTGGCCAGAGCGCGTTGCTTGATAGAATAACTTCCTAAATGAGTGAGGTAGTTGGAGGTATAGTCTGTGCACAGAAGGGATAAGATATACGTCTGGCGCTTAAGATTGGAGATATTATTATTGTTCTATAACTAAAATAATTGTTTGTACTTTAAGATAATACGTAGTTGGATTTTCTGGCTTAGAATAACAAAGTACTATCTTAAGCCCGTGTATTTGCTTAAATCAAGAAAATGATTGGACTTATTCTTAATTTTAAAAACTTTTACTATCTCAAATGTAAAAAAGCTTTCTTATTAATACACTGATACGGCCTTTAAGTTAAACTTTTCTTTCACATGTCGAACGTCAGCAACCTTGCTTGGTTCAACCCCTACCCTTATCTGTTATTTAACGTATTGTTCATGCACCTTTAGGTTGATAAGCTTTTTTATGTGTACTTTGCGCAGCGCATTGGGAATTCGTTGATCCTTTGTATGTCCGTTTAGCGCTTCTCACTTGTGTCTTTGTTGCATACTCTTAGGCGCGCGGCTGAACTTGTTTACAGGCAAACTAAGGACCAAGGACCCAGAGTCCTGTACATTGGCCCAAAAGTGGACGCTGGCTATTCGGCATCCTTGACAGCCGCACAATTTGCTGCCGCGTTTTTGTGTCTCTCAGTGCTTGTTTGTCTGCATCAAAGCGCCTGGGTTCTGTACACAGAAAGAAATATTAGAGCTCCAAACAGAAAATCATATTATTAATATTAATACTGTGAGTGTGTCTAAATAAATATTTAATATATATTAGCCTTAGTGCACGTGAAATGAGTAATCCGAACCGCGGAACGCAGCAGTTTGGAAATGAATTTACCGAAAAACAAGTATTGTTCCCTCTGTATGTTTGTGTATGTGTGCAGTTGGCCAGCAAAAAGTTTGCGCACTGATTGCAAACTTGTTTCAATTGTTTCGTAAACCCAACCGAAGGGAAGAACCCAGAAGACTCCCGGTGGGTGGATGAGCCGGGTGGGCTGGGCGGTTTTTGTGGACCGGTTTTTCCGCCATGAAAGTCAAGGCGAAAGCTACGAGTTCCAAGCTCCGAGGCCAAGGCAATTCGCCTGCATATTTGTGTGGCTTAGTTTTCGTTTCACAAACGAAACGAAATGAAACGAGCGGCATAAAAACCCATTGAAAATTTGCATACGAAAATGAAATTCAAATAGGTTTCCCATGTCCCTCGCAATCAGTTCCGTTCCGGCTAGTCCAATCGAAAAAAATAGTGAACGAAAACTTTCGCTTTTCCTCCGCCGTTTAAGCCCTGTATTTATGATCCACAATAATGCAAAGGGATATATCATCTTTGAGGCTTATCCCCTGCGCCAGTTGCCAGTTTTAATCTAAATCGTTTGGCTGACTTTGTTTATCGGGGCTTTCTCTGGACGCTTCTACCTCGGATTTGCGATTCGAACACTAAGTGATTTTTCATTGACTTTGTAATGCAAATTGCCTGTCTGTCCTCCCCTTTCCCAGCTTCTGATTGCGATGGGCTGGCTCTTTGGGCCTTTTATCACAGGCGGACTAGCCTACGGACCCTTCAGCAACTCGAAAGCCAATAAAATGCAAATTTTTTCATCGCGTAAACAAATGCCAGAAAGATGCCTAGAGATGGGGACTCTACGTGTCTGAAGCTGAGAAATAAACCTGTGATTTATGTGTACTACGCTGAGGGCATCTAGAGCCCATTCAAATTTTGCGCGAAATATATGTACAAGTCTTCAACAACCAATAGCTTTAATGCGGTTTTCCCTCAAGACTCAAGCAACTCGTCGTAATTCAGTTCTCATAGGGTCCTAACCTTATTAACTTATCCCAGTGCCTTGTTTGATTGCTTCTTCACCCTGACAGCTCACGATCCCATCTCCAGTGGTCGATGAAGTCCAAAACCCAAAACCCAAACTCATTTCCATCGGCATCAGACTTGACTTGAGCCGGGACCCTCGACTGGCAGCCATTGATTTAATTGTAAGCTGTTGAATTTTGATGGCTTTTAATTGTCTTAAGACCGGTTCAGCAAAAACCAATCAGTGATCCTTTGATAAGACGTGGTAGATGGATGGGTGGACAATGGGTGGACAAGGGGTCGGGCCAGGGGGAGGGCTCTGCTGTCAGCAGAATAGTTGGAAATTCCACTTAGTGCTGACTACTGACCCACTTATTGGTCACTTCTGGGTCTGTGTTTCCGTCGGGCCCCCGTCCATCCCATCACCATTCCTTCCAAAGTCAGCCACTTGACTAAATAGCACTCAAATTTGATTTTGATTTATGCTGCCCAGCAGTCCGCACCGTATTTCCTCCTCTTTCCCCAAGTTCCAACTTTACCTCCCTCCCCCCCTTCGACTTTTCCCCCACACACATACATAAGTACGATTGCTGGCTCATAACTTGGGCATCTAGCGTAGTATGCCTTTCATATTTACATGCTGCTTACACGCGCATCGGCGTGTAACGGAGACGGAGTGCAATTTACACGCAGCGAAAATGTGTTTATTGGGATTTCTTGATTGACATCAATGTCCTTTAGACGGGGTCAAAGTTCAATCGAAACAGAAAGTAAGAAACTTGAAAATACGAGTTGATTTCGCTATACATTTTTGAATTGCTTGAAGGAATATTTTGAATACAGTTTGTGGATCTTTTCTTCCAGTGCACCCTTCGTCTTGCCAGTTCTCAAAAGGGTTGTCCGAAAAGGGTTGCCCCCGCACCCCGATACCTATTGAAGGCTCGTGGAGCAAACGGTTTCCGCATTTCCTTTTTGTTTCCGCCGGCATCCTTTGGCCAAGACACGGACACCCTCCCCCCATCTCCCCATCCCCTACGTTTCCACAATGGAAAATACAATTTTCGCAATCTTTGCTTATCTTTTCATCTCTGCGGCTGCCTCGTTTGCTGCACGATTCGTTGTTGCTGCTGTTGGCCATCCAGAAAATCGGTAAAAAGCTAAGATCCAGGGGGCGTGGCTGACATGAAGGCGGGTGAGTAGAAGAATGTGTTGGTGTGTATGCTGTGTATCTCTGTCCTTTGTTTGTCGGCAGTGGCGGTAATACCGAGTTGGAGGAGTAAGCTCCTATCGGTTATGGGCGAGGTTCGCTTGAAAAATAGAAACTATTTCCAACCTAGTAAGCTAACAAATAGTGAAACGACACTTCGAAAGCTATAATTTTTCTTTCACATATTTGAATATAATATGGTTTTTTTAATTTAATTTGTATAAAGTAGGGAAAATGCGTAGATCCATTTTATTTTCAAATAAGATGGACAATCAATTTATTTTTTCATGACTTACTAAAGTTGCACTATGGGGCGAACGACCACTTTAAGTGGAATAAACCCAATTTTTAAAAGTCGTTAAAAAAATTTTTTGTAAATTGAAATGTATTCAAAAAACTTCAATCTATCATGTTACGTACTTGAAATTTTAAAAGAGGGCGCCACTGTTCAGTGAACAGCTGTTTAGTCAGCTGTTTCGTTTGCGCTGCCACACCGATAACCGCATTTTTGTTAATCGCTGAAAAATCTTGCAAGTTTGAAGTGACAAAAAGTGCATAAACAATTATCAAAATTGTTACTTATAATATGCAATCCAATCCTTGTGGTTTGTAATATGTGTTTGTGATCGTCGAATGTTGAAATTAATAGTGGTGTCCCAATAATCTTCTGTATGTTCTAACCCTAATAAAACACAACTTTTGTAGTGTATTCTAATTTTTAAATAGAGCAACAAAGTGAGTCCGGCTCTCTCCGGCTCTAAAACCTGTTATATGTTGTAGAGTTATTAATTCTTAGTATATGCTATTAGTATAAATGCACACTTTTGCACACTTTCTCCAAAATTTAACTTTTAAGGGACTAACCTCAATGTGAAAAACAGCAAAATGTTCGAGAAATAGAAAAAAAAGACGACGAGTAATGCAAAAAATAACGTCATTTTTAATTGTTTTAAAGCTTTAATTCCTGGATGACGATGAACGATAGGTGTGAAACATAAATATATTTATAACAATAAAATTTTAGTTCCGTAAATTTTAGATTTTATGGGAAACATAAGTTTTACAAACATATTTATGCTATTTTTGGAAACAAAACTGTGAGGCAAGAAGAAAAACTTCAATATTTTTTAAAAACAAGATAATCAACCCCCAATTGTTACTTTATTGGTTTATTTTAAGATTATATTTTAAATTTTTTAGATCAAAAAATTTTTCTGTACACTGAAAAGAAATTTGTCTTGTTTTTTTTTTGTTTGGAGGCAAAACCACGCCCATTTTTCCTCAATTATATTACTATTTTTATCATGAACATAAATCAAAAAACAGAACTTAAATATGTTGCTTCGTTCTCGAGTTATTAATTAATTCCACAAAAAGTGGTCGTTCGCCCCATAGTGAGTTGGGATAAGAATAGCACACCCACATAAAACTGAAAACCTACTAAAATACCAACTAAATTTATCTATTCCCATACAAAATATTACGATTTTTTACAACTGTTAGAGAAAGTAATAAAATAGAATATGCTCTAAAAATTAATTTAAAGGAATATTTAAAGACCTATATGTACTTCCTTACTATTTTTCATATAATTTATTGCTAGTACTACGTAAACTTTATATTCGAAAAAGTCATAAATGCTGCACACTTACCCTATTGAGGGGTATTAAACGTTTTTATTTTGGAAATTTTTCTTGGCCTCGGAAATATTGTGACATCCAGAAATTGCCGGTCTCCCCTCACCGTAAGTCAGTTTGTATTTCTTTCAGCCGTTCGCCGTTTTATTGTTGTCATAATGTGGTGGCCTCTTGCCGCTCGTCTGGCCTGTATTCCCGTGTTTCTTGTAGTACTTTGGAGCTATTGCCACTATTGACTAGCTTCAGGCTCCTCCGCTGCTCCGATCCTTGCCTCGTCTCATTTCTGCATTTTTAGTGCTGAATGCAAGGACACGGACACATAACACAGAACACAAACTGGGAATCTGCTTGCACCCAACAGTCTGGGCTTTCCTCCCTCAGAATTTCCACTCCTTTACTGCAGTTTTTATAGGCAACACACAAAGGTGTATTATACTTAACATGAACAGGGATTGCATACATTGTTCCTGTTCAGCGGGCTTTTGTCCGTGTTTCCTAGCTGCTCCATGCGTCAAATGAGGATATTCAATTTGAACTTGATATGCATTTTATGTTGTTGCCACGGAGAAACTGGATGCTCAACAAGCGTATTGGAAATCAGAGCAATCATCATCCGATGGGTCTGAGGGATCAGCTTGGATATGTGCGATGCAGACACATTTACATATACACATATAAACTCATACTCCGCTTATGCCTCGGAATTAGATAAATCCAAAGAAAGTGGTTTCTAACATATTATGTGATGTGATACAGAAACAATGATAATGATACACTTGATGCAATTTATATAAATATTTTTTGAAAATGTAAAATAATGTGCTTGCAATAAGTATAAACAAAAACATGTGGCATAGGTGAACAATTATTGATTTGGAAGATTTATTAGGTGCAGAGATTTATTCATTTATTTATTAGACGTCAGAGCAATTTACAGCAAAAAAAACGCACAGAGTGCGATGCAAAATAAATTATTTACCCGAATTACACCTGATATCCCTGCAATTCACAGAGCCTGAAGTCTCACGTTTCGACTGCAATTTTGCCCTGCTCATACCAGCAAAAGTGGGATCCTGAATGCCTTCGCCTAACAATACGCACGCAATTACCGCAGGACGAGCAGCCGAAAAGGGCGAAAACTTCAACTCCCAAACGCTTGACGAAAGTTTCACAGTTGTCCTTATGACGACCATGATGATGACGATGATGATGATGGTGGCGATGGCTATGACGATGACGATGGCAATGGCGCTGGACAAACTTTTTCCGGGCTCTAATTGCCCAAGTGGCTTTCGAGTTGGAGTCGAGCGTCGCCACGTAATGGAGAAAGGAGCCCCAAACTTTTGCCCAATTCAACAGAACTGCGAGCACAACATCTTCTTCGCCTTCCGCCGGACAGGATCCCCCACTTCTATTTCTATTTCACTCACAAAATGCACAATCAAAGCTGACCGTTGGCGTTATTAACGCAAATGAAAATGGTGCAATACTCCTACACCTGCGGCCAAAACGGTAGTGAAACTTGCATAAAACATAACTGCAAAACGATAGAACTTAACCGCTGCATCTTGAAATTAAATAAAAAAAAAGATAAAAATCGAAATTTCAACAACATGTGGATAAATTGTATTATAAATCAGGAAAACTGAATCAATAATCATTATATTTAATTTAGATGCTTGATTATAGTTTTCAACGTAATTAGTTAGACATTATCTTAACCATAACAGTTCATTGGGGGTGTCAAGAGTGGGTGTTAGTTACATATATTTCAATTTATTAGATGGTCAACCATCAGTGTGGGTAGTATGGTAGGATGCACTTGGCCTAATGAAGGGTTGGAGGGAATGTTGGATGGGGGATGGGGGATGGGGGATGGGGAAACCATAAACTCTAACTTCCAGCTCCTTTTCACATATGCAGTCCCGTAAAACTTACGGCTCAAAGGCCAAGACTTTGTCTCCACAGTCTGCATATTTACATTTTACCTTTTCGGTCTTTTGGGAAGGAGCTTTAGCATTTGCATCCTGCACTTAACTTCTCGGCAACTGCGTAACTTTTGACTCTGTGTCAAAAGGGATAGAGTTTACAGGAACTGGGTAACAAAGTCCTTTAAAGACCTTTGCACCTAAGATTGCTTATCCTCTCAACCTATGAACTTGGCTTTTTAAGTGCTGTCTTTAACACCAATCTAATGCATCTTCCAGGTACTTTCTTCTCACTGAAACGCAAAGTAATTAAAGTTGACACAGTCGCAGTTGGTTTAGTTAAAATTGTTTTTAAATTCGCGATCCATCCGGAACAAGATTTTTTTTCCGTTTATGCCTAGGGTGCCATGTTTAAGGATGGTTACCTTTAGCCAAGATTTGGAAGGTTGCTCAGGCAATTTCGACTCCTTTGCTAATTTTTGGAGATATCTAAAGCCACCGCAACCTCTTGATGTGATTTTCTATTTGACCACGGCCTTGCTGTCATAGCCACAGATTGTGACAAACTTTCGCTACCAATTTTAAAGCCCAATAAAAGCCGCAAGCCATGAAACCTCAAATCTAAAGAATTATTTAATACCCATTCCAGAGGAGCTATTCCAATCAGTTTCGAATGGAGTCGGATCACAATGGATTGCGGTTTATTGTGCGAGGCGTCATCAGCAGATTTCTACGTATATACACAGAGATATATATTCTGGACACTCCCATTTCTGTCCTCGGTTCATTTGCATCATCGATACGAGAAGAGAATCTTCTGCCCAAGATGAGGAATTCAATCTTGTCGCGGTCCTAATGTCCTCGCATTGAATTTTTAATTTAATTTAGCTGTAAGTTCACGCGGGAAGGGAAATAAGAAGTGAAACTGAGGGGAGGGCGAGGGAAAACCAATTTGTTTTATTAAAATCCTGGCGTTGATTTTTGCATAGAAATTGTCTAATCAAAAACAAATTTCATTTGAATAGTGTTTGATGTCGAGACGTGACTTTCTCCTGCCATTTACCCGAAGATTTCCGCCAGGTGATAACCAATAACGAACGGCAGGTTTCTCCTCCACAATTTTCTGGGTCTCAGGAAAATTCCTTCCCACATTTCCGCACCGTTTTTCCCACACTTTCCCCGGTCCTTCGACGAACCGCAAGCGGCAAAAATTATGCTATTAAAATGTATTTTTTCAATTAGCTGCCGTCTCCTGCGTTTCTTCGGCTGTCTGTCAAAATATATAGGTATACTTTTTCAGCGGCATTATTAAAAGGTCGGCACACAGCGTGCGATTTTGTTTTTGGACGGAGGGAACTCAACCCTAATTAGAAAAGACCAGACAAAAAGCAACAAAAATGACAGGCTTTGTGTGGCGCAAACAAATTTTAATTAAAACCCGCAAAATTAACTGGAGAAAAAGTGCCGAGAAAAGAGAAAGTTCAACCGCAAAATGTTGCCAAATTATGTGGTTGCAGTTTTTCCCCAAACGAAAGTAAATATGAAATTTTAATGGTTTACAAAGCAAACAATTTGCTATAAATTTGATAAGTATTAATATGGTGCGTTTGAGAGTAACTCAGTTTATCATCACCTAAAATCATAATTTATTGGTTAATACATAAAGAGTTAGTTTAGTGGCTTAATGAACCTACCTTCCTTTATGTTAATTTTGTAGAAATATTTTATTAGAAATGTAATACTGTTCCTGGAGCTGCATTTTGGGTTTTAATATGCTTTGAACAAGTTCTCGGTATTTATAATAATAAAAATATTTTAGAAAAAGAGAGTTCTGAATTGCATTGCCTAATTGCATGATAGCAATCTTTTGATATCGAATACTAGCAACTGAGAGGATAATTCATAGCAAAAATTGTTATTGGAAAAGATGACAGTAGCCTGGAATTTGAGGTTCCACGTTTTTTCTTGCTTTGCACTGGCTGCCATTAAATTTCCGCGGAAACTGTTTGCCATATAACAACAGGCAAACATTTCTCCCCCCATTTATATCCATCAACTGCCAATAAATCATTACAAAAATCGTTTTATGCTAAAAAATCGATGTGTACATGTGTGCGTACAAGCATCCATTAGTCTTGTGTGTGCGCGTGAGTGGGTGAGTGTGTGTGCGAGTTGTGGGAGTCCTGCAAACAGCAAAAAACGTTCAATATTTGCCAGCAAGCATTTTTTGGTAATGTTTCAATTAACTTGAGCAAAAATATTTATGAGCCTGCCCCATCAAATTGTCTGGGCATAAAAACGCATCGAGGAGCCCCACACGCACACCAACACACCCGAGCTTCTGTCCTTTCTCTCTCCCCACTCTCCCCACTCTCTCCACTTTCTCCATCCTGCCGCCTGTTTGTTTCTCGTTTGCTCGCATCAGCCGACAACATAATTTGCGTCTATGGGATGCGTAGCATACTTTTTGGCCATGGGCTCGGTGCCAACCAAAATAATAACAGCTTTGGGAGTTTCATGGAAGTTACGCTTCCATAATACTCTTGAATATCCCAAATGGATTCTTTTCGTTCCTTTTTACCTTGGGTAACCTTGATAGATAACACCAAACGGTAGTAGTGGGTGGAAATTGAAATCGACACCATTTAATTAGCCTTACATGCATATAATGTTGCTTCCTCTATCTAAATACCAAATATCATATATAATATCAAATATCTGGTTTGCCTGCAAAGTGTCTCGAAACATCACAATACTTTTGCGCAGGGTAAGCCGACCTCATAGACACATTCAAACAGCCGCAAAGGCAATCAAGTGTCGCTGAAAACAAAACACACGAAATAATGGCAATGGGGTTGAGGTGGGTGGTAAGTGGGTGGTGAGTGGGCGTCGATGGGCTCTGGGTGGGTGGACCCGGTAGCTTATGCGAGACAAGCAACAAAAGCATCATCAGAATATCGGTAATGTTCGACGGGCTGTCCCGTCGAAATCCCTATACCCTTCACTTCCTCCCCAATCAATTTTGTGACATTTTAAAGCATCCTCTTTATCGGAAGCGACCAAGGCATATGATTGTGTGCCGAAATATTCTCGGATGGCAATTATCGGGAGCTTTCCCAAAGCCCAGACAGGCCAAATTTCCCGAACTTTGCTGCCTCGCTCGACTTTGGAGAATTGAACTCCGGGAACGCCCACTCTCGGAAAATGTCTATGGCAACTTCATCAGCAACGGCTGGCAGACCAAACGACCAAAAATCAATGGGCTGGATAATATTTATGATGCTCATACACTCACACACATGTGAACGGCGGAGTGGGTGGCCTTTTTCACCCACAACCACCCAAACAACTGGTGTGAAGTTTGGCGAAAAGTTGACAGTTGCGTATGCAAAGTGGCGAAAAGGTTTCGGAAGGGGAAGGGCACAATTAACAGGGCATAAAAAACTCCGTGCAGCACAGAAGTGTCGCTTTACTTCGCCTCCGGATTTTCCTGCTAAGCAGATAAGGAAATTGTACCCATGAAATCAAAATTAAATACATTTCAAAATATATAAGTACAAATGTTCCCTTCGATGGATGTGGTTGGCATCTTAGAAGCCCATAAAAAGACATAATCTATGGTTAGCTTTAGTTAAATCGTGTGATATTGAAGAAATAACAGGTACGTAGGAATATAATATTGTTACCGGCTTTTAGGAACATCTTTTAAGCCGTGTTGATAGCAATAGGCTAGGAACAACGCCGGTTAAGTGTAAATTTGATATTTTTATACTTTTTCCATGTGTGTAAGCATTTGCTGCAACATTTTCCAGCGGCAGCCGCAAAAGAATTTGCCGCTCCACTGGGCAACCATCGGCGTTTCTTTTGCCGCCTCCCACATTATATATAACTATATAAATCGAATCCGAGACTAAAAGAGCTTCCATTTTGTTTGCGGTTTTGGTTTTCCTTGTTCTCGGTCTCTACACTTTCGCAGTTTGCCCCTCTCAATTTTCGCCCGACTTTCCTCTGCTGCTGCTGTCTCTGACAATTTTCTTTTTCGATTTTCCCTTATATTTTTTCAGGTTCGGCTGCTGTTGCCACTCGTCGAATGTGTTTTGCCGTTTGTTCGAATTTATTGTCTATGTTTCTGAGGCGGAGAGGGTCCAAGGGTCTTATGGCATACAAATCGCTTGCCTCTACCAAAGTTTATCGATCTCTGTTTGTCTGCCCGTTTTTCGAGGGCCTTTGTAGCCTGTTTGTTTCCGGTTTTCAGACTCCGCCAGTCAAAGTAATTATGTTTTATCGGAAATGGGTCTTGAAAACGAGTGTGGTCTTCCAGCTTTTAAGATATTAAACGCTGCAGTTAATTGACGCAATCTGTAGCACACATTAAAGCCATGAAGCCAATGCTAAGTACCAGCCATTACTGAATACTCGTACATGCAGTATCGATATGAAAATTGTTTTGGGCCACTGTGGTTGTTTGAGGGCTATATTTCGCTCACAAGTGTGTACCTTGCACATATGTAAGGCAAACAAACTCGTAGGCACATGTACATATATATTTCTACTGTGGGCGATGCAGGGCAGTGGCAGTGGCAGTGGCATTGGCACTTTAGACACATATCAAACTGACATACGCCTCTCACCACTGATTGATTGTAGAAGAACCGAATTTTCGAGAACAAAGCGACAAAAATATTTCAAAAATATTTCAAACATAAAGAGTGCTTCATTCAAAAGTCAATAGAGAAAAACGCGATTAGTTAAAGCAATGTCGTTTGGAAATTCTGACAAAAATGGTAATATCTTCAATATATGGCATTTACCTTAAGGGACATCTTGGATTTCTATATGGGTGTCTGATAAGAATATATTTAAACTAGTGAAGATTCACCTGGGTCCAGAACAAACATTCTATAAAATCCAATTTTAACTTTTGTGAGTCCCTTATAGATGCTGAAATGACAACAGTGACAAAAAGTGATATGAAGCATATTGAGAACGAAATTATCCCAACAGTTTGTGATACAATTTGTTGATTTTCACTTGCGAAAACGTATCTGATGCTGATTAAGTATGTACACAATTCACAAATTGCCTCTCAAATATAAAGAATTAAGGAGAACTACTCAATGGGTAGCGAATGGGTAGAACTGGCAGCCATTTCTTTATAATAAGCTGCCTAGATGGCTTTAATCAGGATAAAGCATTGTGAGCTCATAAAATACCCCTTACCGCTGCACATTTACCATTTTCCGTTTCTTGAGCTCTGCTGCTTAAGATCTCAATCAAATTTACATTCCCTACCCAGTCCACCTGGAGGAGCGGAATCCTTTGCCAGATACTCGGGGGCCAGGCAATCCTTGGTGCTGCATTGGCAGTTGGCCGTAAAATACTTCCATTCCGGCTTCCGCTGCACATTTCCACAAACAATTGCTGAATCGACCGCATCCTTTTCGTCCTTGTGCTTAATGGGCTGGGCTATTTCGGCGGGGCAGTTCCTGGCGTGGGGATAGCGTTTTCATAAATATTTTCCACTGGAGCCACGCGTCCTGAACCTCCTGACTGAGTATCGGATAGCAAAAAGCTGCGTGTGGCGCGATTTCGCCGCTCATCAATTGACACGGCAACGCGCATTTAATTTTTTATGCATGAAGTGTAAATTAAAATTAAATTGACTGTGCGGTGTCCAGTGTTTTACGTTAGAAAAGCTTTCCCAGCGGCCACCGCTGCGAATGAATAATGAAAAATTATCATGTCGCGGAACTTTAAGTTCTCAGCGACCTCAGGAATGCTTTTTTCGCCCATTTATTTTTATATTTATATATGCTCGCTCCTTGTTTTCTTTTTTGCCGCTGCCGCTGCCACTGCTGCTGCTGCAGCTCTTGTTGTTGTTTTTAATTAAGTTATAAAATATTAATTTGCCCTGTTTTTATGGTTGTTTGTCCGCGTTGCGCTGCTGCGGTTGACATGCATTTTGTGGTCGGAATCGCGCAGTCCCGATCCGCAGCCTTTTCCCATGCGTCCATCCTCCAGGGTCTCGGCCAGGAAATTGTCATACAGTTTCGGGCTGGTTTATTGCGCCTCCAGGTTCCAGCCGTAGAGCATCCATCTTAAACCCGGAAATACTCTCTTACTATAGCGCAGTTGTACCAAATGGTATAGGGAATATTTTTAATTTTACAAGTATTAGTTTAGTATTGGCCTTTGATCTCGGATGTCCCTAAGCAACTTGCATATACTTTCCGTTTATATTTACATATATAGTTAAAGTGAAGTTTTAGTCAGATCTGGTTGCCTTTTAGCATTTCACGCGTCATTTAACCCTCTTTGATTTGCCGCCCTTTTCCATCATATGGCGATGCTCCGATTTCCGATTTCCGAGGCGCCGAGGCTGACAACTGTTGCCTGGATTCGAGATCCAGGACTCCAGCTACGCGGCTGCTCCTGACTACAATTTGCGATGGCATAGTTGGCTGCGTATTCGATTTCCCTCATCGGTCGGTCTCTGGGCGTGCCTGCTCCTGATTTGATAGGAAACTCGGAAGTCACCTTCTTAACGAGCTTTAATCTTTGCGCAGCTGTTACACCGGGAAGATATTGGGTTAATGCTGGCTTAACCCAATTTTGCCGAGTGCCTTTGATAACTTATTAATTAAATCGGCTTGTGGCAGAGTTCGGAAAGTATTGGCGCTAATTGAACTGTACCCTTAAGAATTAATCCTTTGTTACACTCATTTAATAGTGAAATTACTGCACAGATATTACAGAATAACTAATGAAATATCTGCAAATATATTTCTTTATTGTGGCGATAAATAAATTAAATACAGGTTCCAACTCATAATTTATAATCTTTAATTTGGGATTTTATACTTTTCCTACAGAAAAAAAATCGCTTTGAAGTTGAATATTCTTATAATTACAATGAAAGTTTCATTTTACATTCAAATATTTGAAAATAAATCTTTGCCAAAAATCGACTGAAATTTTATTTTATTTTATTTTATATGATGTTGATGCAGTATTTATACTATATTTTTGGGTATATGTGAACATTTTGAAACTAAACCAATTATCCGTGACTTTCATTCGATTTTCGCGAAGTGCACGGGCTAAATTTCAAATATTTAACTAGCAATTTCGAGATTTGGAGAGTTTCTTCACCCCACTGCAATTTATTATCTGCGGCATCGGCAAGGTCCTTTAATAAACCTTTTAGGGCGCTTCCTGTCTGGCTTATATCTTCATCCATTTCACTTATTCATTGACAACTTGATAATCTCCGCCTGCAGCCGTTAATCCAGCTTTGCTTTCCACTTCCGCCTGTTCGTTCCTAATCTCAATTCCACAACCTAACCCAACATTCATTGCTGTTGCTGCTAGGGACTCCAACATGACAGCTGTCATATGTTGCCATTCCCTTACACGTATAAGTCCTGTGGCATATATGTAGCTATGTGGCACATTTCCCAGCATATTTTTTCTTTATTTTGCAATCCTTTGTCTCTCTGTTTTGAGCGCTGCTCTTTGTGTCTGCCATTCAATATTTTCACGCACCAGCACGTGCTCTGCTCTCCCCTTTTCTCAGCCAATAGCTCTCCCTCTCTCTTTCGGAAAACTCAGCTGGCGAAAGCTTTCCTTTTTCTCCTCTCTCTCTCCAGCCAGCTGACTGGAAACTCCGCTCAGATGTTGAATAAAACATTAGTCTCTCGCTTTTCCTCAATTTTTCCTGATTTTCTGTGCGCGAGGTTTTCTATTGTACTGCTCCACATTTGCTAGCTGTCTTTGGCAGCGTGTGGAGCTCAATTCTTCCTGGAAAGAGGTCCTTAATTTTAAGGCAGTTTTGTTTTTTGATGACGTAAACACCTGTGCCGTGTTCATACATAATTTAACTTTTTCGGCACGGAATTTGAGCTTCTCTTAAAACTATTAGGGAGTCTGTATTTTTAATTTCTAAGAAACTTATCATTTAAATTAGATTGCTATGTAAGTAAATAGTTTTAAAATGAAATTATCACAGGACCAAGAGCCATGTGGAAATGAAATGAAATATTTCTTTGACAAGGTATTCTGATTATCTAACCTGTATAACAGGTATAACAATAATTTGCTGTTTAAGCTTTCCGACTTTAAGCATAATATACTACTCGTATGTTATTGCCGATCATTGCGCAATTAAGTTTGGCGAACGTCGGCCTTTAGGTACTTTGGACAATAATTCAATCAGAGTTTAAAGCACCGCCCACTTCATAATAAATAACAACATAATCATAATCAATACCTGTCAAATGCATAAGCTGCCAATTGAGGGCAGTCGACAAAGAAGAAATACAAATCACAATGGCTGCAAGAACAACCAAAACAACAACTCGACATCCGTTTTGCTGGCCCTTCAGTAATGACATTTTCAGCGGCGCGAAGGAAAAGCGGGGAAATCGGGGAAAGCCAGGAAAAGCGGAAGAGCGAGGCAGCGACCAAGCTCATTAATGTTGTTTTTTGTCCCCTTCTTCGTGTATTCCGCTTTTCTTGGCTGGCCAAACTACTTCAATTATTTGCTTTGCTTCCATTTTTGCCATTGAATAGAATTTAACGCTCATTGTTTGGCTGTTCAGCGTGAGTCTCCGTCTCCTTCCTTTATTTTTTCTCAATTTGCCCGCTATGCAACCCCATCATCATCATCGTTTGGCTGCCTTTGTTCTACGCTAATTAAAAGAATTTCCAGCAGGTGTTTGTGGTTGGCTCAAAGCGGAGAAGAAAAGGAAAGCGGGTGGGTGGAAAATGCAGGAAAACTGAAATTGGTCTTTGCAAAAGCATCGCAAGAGCTAGCAAAAAAATGATCAGTTCAAACGCTTATTTTTAGCAAATTGACTTGAATTGATCCGAGATGACTTCATTTGTAGGTCAGCTGGGCCCATATTAGATTTATCTTCGCCTGCAATTTGCCAGGTTAATTTAGCCACCCGGCAGCCCGAGTTCTTCTTGAGCACTTAAAATTCTTTTTATTCTCCAGCTCTTCGTATTCCTTTGTCAGGCACTGGCCCAGAAAATGTATTTCTGTATTTTTCCATTTTTAGGGCTATTTCTGGTGCCAGGCATTTGCATAACATGCTTTTCGAAGGAACACAAAACAGCGAGGACCAGACGGAGCGGTTTTAAACTTCCGCCGTGTGTATCCCCGTATATGAGGGAAGCAGGGGAGTCCCCCTGCAATTGCGGCGGATTTAATTTTTTCTTCATTGTACTCGCTATGGGTATCTTTGGCAGCTAACGAAGTGTAAATATTTACACAGAAGCATCTGATAGAAGTGGTTTAAATTCCATTTGAGCCGCAAAGTGTTTCCCGCAATCATCTATTTGTAATTTGTTTTTAATGTGTGTGGCAAAGAACTTTGTTTTTGTTTAGCCATTTCTCCGCAGGTGTCTATCCGGCTGGATTTTCAAGGTTGAGTAGTCCTCGAATGGATTTATCATCTGTGATGAATGCGACAGGGAGGCGAAAGGTTACTCAGACTTGCAACACAAAATATTTGCATATATGTATGTACGGCCTCCAAGATAAGTATTATTCGCTTCCTTGCAGTTGATTGTAATAAAATGTGAATACATATCATCAAAATATAAGGTCCAAAGAATCTTGTATTCAGTATCCCAACACCTTTGTTTAGATTACAAGTCTTGCCTTATTTTAAACAATGCGTTAACTGTAAAGCCTCTTGTACTGTAGGAAGTCATTCCTTCAATCATAATCCCTCTCCATTCACTCACCTGTCATTTAGTATGAATATGAATGAGAGGCTCTTACAATTAGCCGGCTAAAGAGCTGAGCTGAGCCAAGCCTTTCGTTTAGGTGATTTCGCTTATATGTGTCCTAAGATCTTCATCCATCCATTTAACGAGCCCAGCGACTAGACGACTTAAGCAAAATACTCAAGTCATGACCCACCGCAACCTTGTGCGAGTATTCTGCAGCAGTTTTCACACCACTTTCCTTTCACCACGAGGATTTTGTAATTTCAATATAATTTTCTTTCACGCACACCGGTACTCGCACATTGCGTATACGACCTGGTGACGCAATGCGCTTGTGGTGAAGCCAACCTGGGATGTGTGTCTGTGTGTGTGTGTCTGTGCGAGTACTTGCTGCAGCTGCTTTTGTTTGCTAATATAATATTTTGTAGCATACTTAGCAGCGCCGCGCAGGCTTGATTTTCCACCTCTCCACTCTGGGACTTTCTTTTTCTGCTTATTTGTAAGCTTTTGCAGTTCACTCAACTTTTACTTTGGCCTGGTCGGTTACCTGTGCAAAGTCTAGACGAAACTCCGGCGCACACACGCTCGTATAAATACCGACTTAATATGATAGACGCGTTGGAACCCTTTTTACTTTATTTCACATTTCTTTGCTCTGCTCACCCCGCCATTCCCCCTCCTTCGTGGCTGCGTTGCTGTGGCAATTTAAGCAACAAACACTAAAACGATAACAAATTTCCACATGCCAGCGCTGAGATTACAAATTACGACACAAAACACAAGCCATGGTCGTGGCCGAATGGGGTGATGTTCCAGAGGGGGCGGGCTGCGCAACGGTGGGGGTGGCGTCATAACTTCAAAACAGTTGCAATTATATAATGAGGCTCCGAGTCGGCGCTGGAAGTTACACAACATATGTTGGCCGGTCCCTGGCCTTTGTGTGCATCCTTCTCAGAGGGTTGATTAAGCGGTTAGAACACATGCATATGTGTGGGTCTGTGTGGTTCTGTCAACTGCTTGGAAGGGAAATAATCCCCGATTTATGCCAACAGGTTACCAAAAGCCACAATTAACTAATCAGATTGTTTACTAAATAACTAAGCTAAAAATTATAAATTTCTCAACAAGAAAGTGCTAAATTTCTAAACAAAATAGAACGCAACTAATTTTACTACGGGATCAGCAACATTAGCTGCATTTTACGTGGAATTAATATATTATCTATATAATTTCCTTTGGAGGTTGCTAAGGGTTACTTTAAATAGGAAAATTAGTTCAGCAAACACCAAAAGCCACTATTTGTATCTTCTGAAAAATAATTAGGATGATTGTAAGCAGAAATATTTGCTTAAGCTGTGTAAAACTAGCGTCACATCCCTCGTCAGCTCATGTGAGTGTTGGTTTTGCTTCTTTTTAGTTTATCAGACATTTCCTGCGGCGCTTTTTGCGAATCCTTTTCCAGTTCTCGTGTGGGTGGTGTATCTCAACTTTTGCAACTATCGGAAGTCGTTAACGCTTTCACACAAACGGCGGTGGTGGCAGAAGCAGTGGATGGAACAGCACGGCAGTCCCAGTACCGGTCCCAGTCCACCCAGCCAGCACCTCATCATTAATGGGAACAGCGGCAGTTGGCTCCCCCATCTGGATCCATCCATCCGTGTTGCCCACACTATCCAAATCTTTCGTCCTGCTGGTCAGGGGCTGCCATGTTTGATTTCTTGCTTTATATGTGGGCTAACTTGTGTTTGCCGCTGTCAACTGGCGAATTTCCACCCATTTCTCTCCCTGAGCCGAACGTCCTACTACGCCCACAATGTTGGCACATTAATTAATTGAAATGCTGCCGGCCATCCGAGAGAGAGAGGGAACTACTTAGAGTGAGAGGGACGGGGAGACAGCAGTAGAAAGAGAGGGGAGCACGCTGCACGAGTGTGTTCTGCTTGTTAGTTTAACTAGCGCCCGGCAATTAAACGGAAATTAATTATGCTACCTCGGAACCTAGGAAGCCAAGGAGCCTCGGGCAAAAAAGCGTTAGCCTTGAACTTAGCAGCCACAATTTAGTGAAACATTTGCAGGCTCCCTGGCACACTTACGTGAACACCTACACATGGGACACAATTAAGGTAGGGTGTTAAATTTTAATCATCCTTAACCCTTCATCCAACTTAGAAAGCACTGCAAGGCTAGCATGGAAAATCTGCTGTTCGCACGAGGAGAATGCATATACATAGTGAACTGATTGACTAAAAAGTGAATGTCACCGAAGGCGCGAAGATCTGTAGCATTTTTAAAAGTCGGTGTTTGCATATGACTTTAGACAGTTCTCTTGAGCTAATCAATTTAGATGGGGATAAATGGATCAAACTTTATGAATCCGTGTTTTTTAGGAAGATGTTGTAGTGGGTAAATATATTCATTACAGTGTCAAGCCTGTATCTTACTGGGATTTTAAAGCACAGGTGCCAAGGCAAGGGTTAAGATAGTGGGCGCTTCCTGGAGAAGCCAATCAGCTGTCTTTTCTCGGCTGCCGAGGCCAGCGGAAATGTGTAAATCAGGCGTCGCTTCTAGAGGCCCTGTCCATGTCCCTTGGCCTTAGCCTCAGCCCTTGCCCTGTTCCCAGTCCCTTATCCCTGGCTAATACCTACTTAACTTTGACTTTGGTGACAGGCGACGGCTTTAATCAATGCCACGTCCCTGCCACCAGCACAAGGTTAAAAAGTTCGCCCTGGCCATCTTGTCCCCACCTACGCCCCCTTATCGTTCCCCACTTTGAGTGGTGAGATGGATGACAGGGGAGGTAAGAGGGCCGCGAAAACGTTGGAAATTCATAATCCGCGCAAATCATTTTTCATTTTTTCTCTACTTTCCGGCAAAGGCAGCGTGAGTTCTGGCCATCAATCAATTTCATGCTGCTTGAAGATGTAAAACTGCTTAAGTTACGTTGTACTTACATTTCACTTCACGGAGTTCTAGTGGTCTAAAGTTTCCATCTCCCTTCTCTTTAGCTTTTCGTTCCAGGCGCCTCTGACTATATTTTTTTTACATTTTTTACATTTTGCTTTGGGTATGTGGGACTGGTCTACAAATTTGGAAGTCAGGCGAGCATAAACTCATTTTTGTGCCCACTAATGGGTCAGGGATATGAGGGGTGGACTGGGCTTCAGGGTTGAGTTTAGCATGGTCCACGAAGAGAGCGCTAATCATTATTTTTATCACCTTTAAATAAAGTCAGAAATAATAGTACCAAAAGTACCAAGCAAAGAACTAAATCCGTATTTTCTTAAATAATTATGTTTAAAAAAATCTTTCCTTAAACATCAATAAACATTGGTTTACTTACAAACGACTTAGCTATCAAGAATCTGCGTATTCCTTATTTCACTATTTCACCCATTTAATGCACCAAAAAAGCGTGTCTCCAGCCTCATAAATCCGCAGGACCTTCTAGGGCATTTATCCTGGCCATCATCCATCACCGTTCCTTCACACTTGTTAAGTTTTCGCTTGGTCGTTACGTTTCGTTAGTCTCGTCTGGCCAGCTACTCCTCCCGATTCCAATTCCGATGCCCCCGCCCGATTTGGGTGCAGATCCTCCGCCAGAGAGCACAAGCCCCCAGAATATTGGTCCGCCCTTCTGGCTCTGCCTGCATTTCCATTTTCCGGGCCACCTTGTGTCGCTGGTGTTACATTTTTATGATTTATGCCTTGGTCGGCAGTGTCATGAGCCCAATTAACATTTTGGTCCTGTCCAGCGGACCAACATTTTCTGGCTTGTCAACATTTTCGGTGCTCGTTTTTTTCGGATGCCTTCTTCTCGGGTTTTCTTTTGATACTCGTAATTTGATTGCTAACTGAGCTCTATTGCATTTGCCACTGCCTGCTTTCTGTGCCAAAAGTTCACAGCAATTATTTGCATATGGTAGGTCCCTTGGGTGGTGTGCAAAGTGGGTGGTTGGGAGTCCTTTGGCTTGCTAGCTGGGTGATTGGGTGGCTGGGTGGTTGTGTGGCTTAGTGGCGTGCTTTCAACTCTCTTTGCTCATTTGCTTTTCACAGTCGCCGCACAAAGTAAATTTTCGAGATGAGGGCCAACGGCTTTTATCTTTTTTGATATTATTTGAGCTTTCTACTCGCGTTTTATCAGCAATTGTCTTGAGTGCACTGGGTGAGTGGGCGTGTGGGCGTGTGGGCGCGTGGGTTTTATTATTTTTTAGAGTGGGTCGGGGCTCGGAAACCCCGTCAATTAGCTGGCTGCAAAGTTTTCGGCGAGCAAATTCCCCAGGTGTGGAATAGCTTGTCTTCGGAGTCATGCACTTTATACTTGTAATCGCTAACAACAACATTCGGAACACGCATGCATAGTTAATAAAAGCTAACAGGCAAATGGCTAACACGATGGGCGTGGCGTGTGGGTTTCACCATCGAAAGTGCTGCCCCAGTGAGGCGATAAATAAATATTTTCAAATAACTTCTAGGTACCTAAATAGGATTTGACTATACTCCAATAATAATCAAGCCGATTCTAGAAACGGAGAATTTGTGTAACTTTGTTTCAGAAGAAGCCACTGTAACGCCCACAAAGCGCAAAAAGCAGTTACGCCCACAATTTTGAATTATGTTTTGTGCCATTTTCGAACGAAAAACGGGAATTTAAAGGCCGAGGAACTTGACTAAAGCGTTCTCTCTTGTTTTAGATCTTACATTATCTGTACCACTTTTCATCAATATCTATCCTATATTATCAGTTATACTATATTATTAGAATTATAACTATATCTTAGAATTAACCAGCATTCGTCACGAGCCTCGTGCCGCGATGTCCTTAATCACGATCTCAACTCTGGGCCACGCACATCCTGTTTAATCTGCCGTTAAGCCAAAACGCCTGCATTGGGTTCTACTGTCTCGACTTTTGGCAATTTAGTTTATTTATAGCTCGACGAAACATGAGCTCATGTTTGGGCTTATGTTGGCCGTGGGTGCGAGCGAGAGGTCCTCACTAACATGCTCTGCTGACACATCATAATTTCTGTCAGTGTATGGGTGTGCGGGGTGTCATCGTGTTCATGTTTCCAGTTCATGTTGTAATATTTTAATGTGTGAAGCGACAACTGCTGCCGATGTCGTTTTCCGAAGGAAGCTGCTCCAGAGAGGCGGCGAGAATGGAAAACCCCCGACACAGAATTAGGTATAAATCAAGCATTCTGATAGCATTAATTCAGCGTTTTCCCAGAGCCTTATATCATCTCAATATGCTGGGAAGAATCACATTTGGAATGCTGCGGAGGGAGTCGCAATTTGGTAAATCACTTCCAAGAGGAACATCAACAGGAGGTTCCCATAGCAGAGAATTAGGGATAATACTCAATACTAAAAGCATAAAATCGAAATCTATACATTGAATATTTTGGCTTATAAAAAAATAGAAGGATCTTAAACTTAATTCTAAAGAATTCACAAACAGTATTGTTTCCTTGTAGCGTGTTTTTTAAGAAATGAATGGTAAATAATTTCTTATGAACTAATGAGAATTGACGAGTACTTGACTAATAAAATAATAAATGTATTAAATTCATGATTTGGAATTCTATTAGGACCTACTAAAACGTATTTATTTTGCAGAAACGATTATATTGCTCCCAACTGTGTGAGATGTACATGTACATACATCTTGGGCCTAATAATTAACCGTGCTGATCAAAAACCCTCATCAAATCACCAAACTGCCCTCCACACCATGCCATGGCATTCCATTATCAAATCCCTGTTGGATGTCCGGAACCTGAATCAACACAATTCGTTGATTCCCATCCAGAAGTCGAAACCCGTTTTCGGCACCATCGTTCATTCATCATCGCCGCCTGGCACTTGGCAAATTTACACAAGCCAGCCAGGTAAACGAATGGACGGAAGGACGGAGCCAGCTAGAGCCGAAATACAATTAAAACCCAATCTAAACTCAAATTTTAAATCACAAAAGTTATCAGTTACCTTTCGGCCTGCAGCATCAGAGGCAGCAGCAGCCTCAGCAGCAGCCGCACGTAAACTTTGGCCAGAATCTGTAAGTTTGCAGCTGGATCTTGGTCAAAAGATACGGCTCCGACTCCATACACACGCACCTTTGGCAAACACACTCAATTATAGATACAGACAGACAGTGAGGCGGTGAGACCCACAAACTTCCGTGGAAAACTTCTCGGGCACTTTGAAAATGAAGCGAATCCCGCCCAGGCAGACGGGCCGTTTCCCAAGTTCGATTTCTGGCATTTGCTGTGCTCGGCAAAATGCATTTGCCATTCCAAACTAGTTCCAATTGATTAAGTTTCTGGTTAATGGATTGTTTACATACCTAAGCAGGCCGACTCACAGAAGTGCAACTCTGCAACTTTTGGCAATCACCACTAAATGGTAATCACAAATTCACTGCCTGAGAAGCAAAATGCAGTTGAGTATTGGAAATTCCATAAGGTATTTGAGTGGCAAATGGTGAAATCACATTATATATTACTGCAATTCATTATGATGATAAGTTTAGTCATTTACTAAAGCGGAAAAAAACCTAATTGGTATTTGTTGATTCCAAAATAAAGTCCAACTGCGCGGTAACCGATTTTGTAGAACTACCGCACTGTACTTTAAAACAGTTATCTCCTTGTTTTTCCGAGAGCCCGCTCAAAAATGCATAATTATTTTCCTTTATGCCATAAAGCAGATTAAAAAACTTTTGTTTTTAATTAGAAGAAGCGCTGTTTCGGGCAACAAAAGAAGGCATGGAACTTGAGAGTAACTTTGCAAACATTTCATTGCGCGCATATAAATTACATGGAGAAAGAAAAGCGTGAAAAGCGCGAAAAGCGCGAAAAGCGAGCAACATTCTTGCCAAAAACGATATGAAATAAAACCAGATGAAAATCAAAATTAATGCAAAGCTCTCCTCCAGCAGACAATGCGGCGTATGCGCAATGAGCTCTGCAATTCTTGGCAAAATTACGCATACGCCCCCTTGCGAAAGTGTGAGCGCACTGCGGGCTGCCTTAAAGTTGCGCCATGGAATGTGAATTAATTTCGTTTTAATTAAGTTCCCATAAGTTTATTAAATTTAGCAAGCAGGCCCCAGAAACACATCCACAACCACCAATCTCGCTGCGACAAAAGGACTAAGAACTACGAGTATGTGCAGGAACAGGATGACGACTACGACTCCTGGCACATAAAACGTTTCAAAATTAATTAACAACTTATTTGCATTTTGACGGTTCTCGAGGTGCTGCGGATTGTGCTTGTATGGATGTCGCCATAACAAGATAAGGGAGGCCTCATCATGTCGGAAAACCTTTGACACAAATTAAACCTGTGCATGAGCTTAAAAGATTTAAGTTCAGTGAGACCGATCTTTCGGCAAAAGGTCTTATTTCTAACATGTGCTATAAATATTTAAATATTTATCTTTATTTAAATACATTAGAATTAGTAGAACTCCATGCAACTCAACATCAAACACGCAACTTACACGGCAACTTCAATGAACTGTGAATAGCAGTGAAATAACAAATTAAGGTGATTAAATATGCTCATTTCATACAAGACTGACCTGGAATCAAGTAGTTTCCTTCCCAGATGGAGCTAAGTGTACATTAGGTCCATAAGCTGCAATCCTTTTATACATTTTCAATTAGCATAAACTTTTAAGTTGCCCAAAAGCCGACTCTGTGCAAATTGGCAAAACCCGTTCAACCAAATTAGTTGTTCAATTTTCTATTCGGCTGTCGGTGTGATTCCATTTGAGTGTGTTGGCATAGGCCAATTTTGTGCTTATCGTTTCATTGTTTATGTTAATTTTAGCACATTTAATTTTAGTATTTTACAGTGGGCTCCAACAGCCCAACAGTCCTGCCCAGTTGGCCCGAAATGTTTTGCGGTCCGTTTATCGCCTGATGCGAGGCAGCAAATGAAATGCGGTATGCAAATTGTGACGTTTTTGTAAAACACCAAATAAGCTTCTAATTAAGTTTTCATGATTGCTGGCATAACAATGTTATGGGGTTGAATTGGCCACCAGACCTTATCGTGTGGTGCACGGATTTCATTTCAAATATTTTCACACGAAGCTGCATGAAATTTCTCGTTTTAGCGCAAATTTGAGGATAATCTCTGCGCAAATTAAATATCCCTGCTCAGGGGACTTAATTTCTGCTTTAAGTGAGCCCGATTATATCCTTTTGACTCCATCCAAATTCAGTTGACATTCGCTTATCAACTGTAAATCGCTAGAGAAATATATTCCCCGGCCACTGAGATGCCTTTTGTTTTCACTTTCCTCCAGCTGCCAATGCCATTAACTCATTTTGCATGTCAGCTGCGCTAAAAAAAGTAAAATTTCGATGCATTAGGTTCACTGTATCCTCGCTTTCCCCACCCCCTTGTTTTCCCCCAAGACTTGACACTAAAAAAATATGGGAAGCAAGTCGGAGCATCGAAATAATGACGGAAAATGTCGTGCATAATTTAAAGGAAAATTCTGCGGAAAACGATGTCAAGGTATCGCTGACTAAGTTCTCTGGGGGTTGGCTGTGACTACGATGATAATGGTGCATATCCCAGAAGGATTTTCTCATACAGCATTAGCTGTTTAATCTTGATGCAGATTTGGCGGCTTTAAAAAGCTGAATCTGATATAGTGAGCTAGTTGTGTAGGTGAGTTGGACAAATGACTAAGAATAGTTTTCCCAGTGCACTGCAGTGTCTATATCGGGAAAGAGTGAAGTTAAGTATATCAAATCGCGGAGAAAATTCATTCAAAAATATAAAGCTGCATTTATAGGTTCTGCTAGTAAAATTCAATGGGTTTTTAAACAACCATCTACATGGCAATTCTCACCTCGGGGTAAGCGCTGAACTTTTCTATTCAGTTGCATTGTACACTGCATAAGCATTTTATGGCAACGTCCTAAGTAAACTTTTAAAGATTTTCCATCCCATTTGAGAGTTAACTTTCGTATACTTAAATAGCAAAGTTTGCTCTTTTTCCTCAGTCCCGAGTCGACCTCTACTCCTTTCATAAATATATTTGCCATTCAAATGCAAACGCTTTGCTCATAAAATTGTACCAGCTGCAAATAAAAGTATTTCAACAAGTCTGTATATACATAAAGCATTTGTCAACGGTTCCGCTCCAGCTTCCCCATCCCGTTCCCCTTCCCCCCGCCAAGCTTACCATCCCCTTTCGTGCCGCTTTGCCTTTGGCGAGTCATTGAGGCGGCTCCTGCGCTGATCCTGTTCCTTGTTGAAAGCTGCATTTCCGGTCACTAATACAAGTCAAAGTACAACGTTGCTTGGCTGCCTGAGTTCCCACACCAGCCCACTTTTAGCTGCACTGAGGGAAGAACTTGCAACATATTTTATCAATATGATAAATATGGATTGTCAGTACCTTAAATTTATTTAGTAGCCATACGTTCCAATATATATTTGGATTCTTTGGCAGAAAATACGAACTCCTTGAAGTTCGAAATCGTTTCAATTTTCTTTTATATCTGAAATATTTGTTTTAAGCTTGCACACTTCTCAGTGGCCTCTTCTCTACTTTCAACTCCCTGCCACGGCACTTAGCCAACGCCATTTTGGGCGGCCGTCCCATCCTTCTGTCTCTATCCAATTCCCGCAGACCCCCTCTTTCTAGCACTCTATATCCGTCTCTATCTCTCTGTATGTCGCCGTGCCTCGCTGATGATTTAAGTGCACTTTGATGCACATTTTTCGTTGCTACTTGCAACAGAAGCAGCATCAGCAGCTGCCCCAGATAATTTAATTAAATTATACGCTTCCTTACGTGCGTGGGCGAATGGGGGAAGAAGGGGAAAAAGGGGCGGGACCCGGGGGTCAGGGGTCAGGCAGTAATGGGTTAAGGGGGGCTCGCATTTTAATAAGGTTTGTTGGTTAGCTAGTTTTGAGGTTGAGCTGAGTGTAGTTTTGGTTTAGTTGCATGCGCCACGCCCCAGCCTCTTTTGGCTTTTGGGGCTGCAGCCATCTGGGTTGGAAAAGCAAAGGAAAGTGGAAATGGGAAAGCGATGGCAAGGGGGCGCGGGGGAGTCTGATAACTTGGCTTGAATGGCTATAGCACCAATTTTTATTCAGACATTAAAGCACATTTTTTCTTATCGAGATCTGGGCAGTTATCATTAGATAAATAGATTAGATTCTTAGGGATTAAATTGGTTTTATTTTGGAACTAATTAATGGAAATATAATACATATATTCACGGAAGTAGAAAGAATTGGTAGAGGAAGCTTACAGCTTCTTGCTCAAGTTACGGCGTTATTTCACGAAATTACTTTTCATTGAAATATATTTCATATGTATATATTTCCTTCTCGCTGTCAGCTTTCCAAATATCAAAAACCTCACTGCACAATTTTTGGCTTTCGGTTGGTAAATTAAGCTTAAAATATTTGCATATGTCTAGCAACATCATAAAAACGGAAATGCAAATGCATACGAAATATTATATATTAACAGTAATGCTATAAATCAACGTCCTTGTCATACCACATAATAGAAATTTATTGCACGCTATACTACTTTTGGGACCATATTTTTTCTTTAACAACGTTAAAAGATTATCCTAACCGGCTGCGTTAGCAAAAAAGTGTTAAAAGTTATTCGTCAACGTCACAACATCCTTGTTGATGCCACACACCGCAACCAGCAGAAGATAGGTAAACAAAAAATAAAATAACTCATAAAAAACATGTGGCAAAAAATGTGAACACATTTTGTGTTCATAAAGTCATCATGTTTTCATATTTGAAGACTGCAACCACATTGCTGTTTGCTCATGTTCTTAAAGTGGTAACTGCCCAAAAAAGAAACTCCACAAAAAGTTTCTGGCCAGCAAAAGGTAAACAAACTCTCGCAAATTCCCAGCAAACAAACTTCAACTTGAACACACCCAAAATGTCTTCATTTTCACCTGTTTTCAAATGCTGTGCCTCCTTTTGCTTTTCACATAACGCCTAACACAGTTGCAAATGTGCAGAGACGACAACACGGGCGGCAAAAGAAAAACCTCAGACCCAAACATATTTGCATAAACAGAACCCCACTTTGATGGTTTTGCGGGACGGACCCATAACGTCCAGGGTGTTTCAACTATCGCATGCAGTTGGACCAAAACTAAAAATGTTTGGTATATATTTGTTGCTTTTTCTAAGGTTGTTGAGGAATTATGGCGCTGCTAAGTCCTTATGCATGAAGTTATAATCTTAGTTAAATCTATGTGCGTTTAGGAAGATAATCATATAAAGATTAGATATTTGGTGATATTCCCAAACATCGAAGTTGCTCAGTAGATGGTTCCTTCTGCATATCCCATATGCAACAACCACTACAGAAAAGAGTGTTCTTATTTCGCCTTAAACATCAAAAACGCCTGGAGTCCTCTCCACATTTCTTGCTGTTGTGCGGCTGTGCTTGGCATCATCAGGTTAGTGTTTAACCTCTGCAGAGTGCTGCAGTCCACTCAAAAAGTCTTTGACTTGCCATTCCACAACCCCTCTTGGCCAACTTGGACCGGGCTAAAAGCTGAGCCAACCAACCAGTAAACCGAGGCAGCCAGTCAGCTGGAGGAGGAGTTAACCAGTCGACGTAGTCATCATCATCCTCGCCAGCTTCATAATCTGCAGCCTCGTAATCGCCGTAGTCGCTGCTCGGCATAGCTTTTAGCCACTCGGCTTGCTCTTTAACGCGTTAACGGGTTAAGTTGCCTTTTGTGACCATGTTTTGTTTTTAGCCATGCTTAAAACAACAAGGGTGCACCACAGAAATACGTTCTTGACACCGTATTTTTTCCCACGACTGCAAGTAAAAATGTTCTTGTTCAAAAAACAAAAATGTCCAAGGGTTATGTTTCTATATATCAAAATCCTAAATTAAGATACCGATATTCCAGACTTGATGTGGTATTGTATGAAATAGTATGTAGTACAGTAGTTTGTTTCATCGTGCGAGTGAGTATCAAAAATCTCTGTATCTTTTTACAAATTGTTATTTTCAGATTGACAACGGTATTTTTCTCAGTGTACACGGATGTGGAAACAGAACACCAACGGGTTATGTGTAATTAGCCACGCCGACTAAGCCGTAATCCGTGTAAAATGCCTTGGGACAGATTTTAAAGCCAATTCTGAGGTGACCAAAGTCACCGCAGCGGCAAACCGACAGATTAATCCCACTTTAATCGACTGAGGAAAGCAGGAAAAACGCTGAAACCAGGATATCCACGAACTTAATTTTTCCGGGCCGCAACAACTGTGGCTACTTCACTTCTTCGTCCGCGAATTCATCTCACTTGCAGGCGGAATGGGACAAAAAAGCGAAGCAGGTTACTGAGTGTCCCTAGCTGACAACCTCCCGATGAACATAGGCGGGGTTTCCTGTCTTAAATCCTAGACCCGACTTCCCCCCGCCGATTTTCCGAGCGTGGCAAGCTGTCTGCGACTTTCGCACTGCCTGCGGTTTTGACCTTCCAATTTAATCCACGTTAATGATCTACGAAGTCCAGTTTACATCGAATAAGGTTGTTGCCAGTGTATCGATTCTTGAATAACTTAGGGATTGTATAATGCGCGTTTATTGTAATATTTATTGTAAATAAAAAGTGTAGTATATGCTCCTTTTTATATGTATATCATTGTCATTTTATTGTGCTACTACTATTATTTCCTAATTGTATTGTACTATCAGGGTTTTTTATCTAAGAGTTTTTAGCAGGTGTGTAGGTGCATAATGACACAACTTCCAAAACTATCCTAGCCATTGGCTAGGGCTTATGCGACTGGCATTAAAGCAATTCAAGACCATTTCCATCTCTCGGGAGCCAACGACTTATCCTCGGGCAATCATTACTTGCTTAGCACATCACGCGTCTTACGGGGAAGCGAACCCTATTTTCTGAATTTCATTTCAAAGCATTTTTTCCACGCCCTCTGCGGCATTTTTCTTCCGCAGAACTTTGTCATAATTTTGCAGCGAGGCACGTCGGCTTCCCCGGACTCGGCACTCCGGACTCCGGACTCCGGACCCCTGACCCCGCCAACTCCTGCAAGTGCCCGGAATGCTCTGACGCTCGGCCCCGGGCTTCAGCTAGGCTGTCAGCGTGATAACTCCTTTTCGTGTTAAACATTTTCAACTCGCCTTGAGTGCGAGGCTTGTACGGGTTCCACGGGCTCCATGGGTGTACGGGTTATACGGGCTGCGAGGGCTGTACGGGTTGTATGGGTTATGCAGCAGCTGTCGCCTGTGCGGACGCACACAAACAAGGCTTCGCAATCGCACTCATGTGCACCGGAAGAAACTGTGGGGCTCTTCTATTACTTGTTCCTTAAGGAGCTGGGACTTCTTTAACATTATAATATGTTGCATTGAAATAAAGTTAAATGTGATATGTAAGTAAGTATGTTAAAAATGGTTAAATGTATAAGTAAGTATTTTAAAGTGCTATTACAGCCATTTCAAAGTCTTGATTTCTTTCTTTATAATTACTTTCGATGTATCAAAAGGTAGGTAAATGGTAAGTTGGATAATTGCTGAATATCTGACCTGATCTGAGTTTTCTCACAGTGCAGAGCCTCTTTCCTGTCGACTCGGTCACACTCTGACTGCCGAGCGTCCATTGGATGGAGGGTGGTGGCAGAAGGACTCCGCCGCGTGTCCTGCGAGGCTACGACTCTTTTGGAGTCAACTGCATGTCAGTTTTGTGCGCTCCTGCAGCCTTCGCCTGCTTTGATTACAATGCTGGTTATGTTCTCACCCTCGGCGAGTGCGAGTGCGAGTGTGTGTGGCAGCTCGTCCTGCTGGATCCTGCATCCTGGATCCTGGATCCGGGAATCGTTTGCCTCTGATAACACGGTAAGTGCGCTTGTTTATCCAGCAAGATAATTTGGACAAGTGTCACCTCTCGGATTTTCACGCGCCGGCTGGAAAATAAAAAGTAACCCCTGCGAAAATGTCGCAACTTTTCTGAAATATGTATGCATGCATGCACTTCGCCAGAAACTAACTAACTAGCTGCAGTTGGGGTTAACTGCCGCTGGATCAGGTGAAAGTCCGGGCTGGGAACCTGGCTTTAGTCCTGGACCGGGATTGTCTCATTTTATTTTGCGGTGCCCGCCGTAATTTCGCTGCCAGCCAGCGCTCCGTGGCATATTTTTTGTTTTTCGGCAGAGGGGCGTACGCGTAATTGGTGTTTGTGGTTAGTTTCGGGTGTGTCCGCAGCAAAAGGCAGTCGCCACCTGGTGGCACAGTGGGTGTTGGCACTTTAATGTGGGCTTAGGCTGCTGCAAAGCTCTGATTTAGGAAGGAATTTGGGTAGATATACCGCTTAAAGGGTTTCACTTTAAGCGTTTCTTATGCAAGATGTGCTTATACCTTCCAATGGTTGTTCCTCATCAACCCAGACTGCATGAATACGACAAAGATGCAATCGATTCAATAAAAATCAGATTGTGCTCCTTAAATGGCCTTTAGTATTGCCCCGAAAATCCCATTACCATCGGGCACCTTTTTTTTAGTTGCAGCTCAACTCGATGTGTCTTGGAATTTTCGGACATTCCGAACAATCGGAGCTCACCTGACCATCGCAATGCCGTGCCAGAATTAACCCACATTAACCGGAGTCAAGTTGAATTCGAGAACACAGTATTCTCGGAAAAACGCGCATGTCCGTCGGAATCCCTGACACAGGCAACATTTTTTGACAGCAATCAGATGTTTTGGAATGTTGGCGCCCAGACACACACACAGACGCACGGGCGAACGCTCACACCGACGGAGAGAGCTTTGTTTTTGTTAACCTTGCCTAACGACGAATGGCGAAAACAAAACAAAAACGTGGAGAGGCCACAGCGAGAGTCGGAAAAGCCGGAGCACGTTCAGAGAGCAGGAAAATCTTGGCTGCGCGTGCGCCTCAAATCCGCTGAATGGAAGTGCCAGAGAGGCGAAAGCTTCTTTTTGGCCTGCCTTTCGGGGCGTCCAGGATTCCGAGTTTGTGGCCAACTCATTGCGTTCGAACGTCAGTAGTTGAAACAAGGACGCGTTACGTGCAGAATACCCAGCGCGCAGCCAGAGAAAATCGCATAAATCGCCCAGCGCGTTGAAATAGATAAAGCGGATAAAGCTAAAAATTAAATAGAAATACAGCAATAAAAATGCAGGAAAATTCTGCTGTTTAAGTGCTTAAGTGGTCTAGTGCCCGAGTGTTCTTGTGCTTCTTGCCAAAGGAAAATTGTGCCGAATCAGCAGATAGTCGTTACGTATACGCAACGTGTGCGGAGTGTTGTTTTATTGATTGCCCAGCAGCAGAGCCACACTTAAACCACAAGGAAAATGCTGAAATGCTGATGAAACAGTGAAGATTTAAAGAGCAGCCTCCCTTCCGAGGCTCGAGCAGTGAAATGCGTGCAGCTGACAGTCAAGGTCGCCGACGCCTCATGTCACCCATAAAAACATAAGGATCTACAGAGAAAAAAACAATTCTAATAAAAGCAAACGAAGCGTCTTCGCAGGCAGTTTCAAGTCATCAGCAGCTCATCAACTAAGCGAACTTAAAGTAAGCAAAGTGCCAAGTCAGTCAAATTTAAAATTCTTTTCCGCCACAATTGCAAGGATGGGGCAAATACGGTGTGGAAAGGAGGTAATCCCACCGAGAAAGGCTGCCCTCCTTAGTGTGTGTGCCGCAACTTATCTCCTCGGTTAGACACACATGGATACATTATGTACTCTATATAAGGCAGGATATACATAGTGGGGAGCAATCCTTAAGTCGGCTGCAAAGAAAAGTCTGCAGGCCGCCTCTTGTCGCTGGATTTGTACTTGTACTCTTTCTTTTGGGACTACAGACCGAGTATCAACTGTTGGATTACTTGTGTATTGGTTATTTTCGTGTGCCCCGGCTGACACAGTTCTTGGCTTTTGTCTATTATTTGGGGCCTGTGACTGCATTACAGGTAGCCTAGTCAAACGAACTTTGAGACAGGTCAGGACACAGATTTGCGGGCTCGAGTGCTTGAGTAATGAAAATGTGGCTTCCCTGCTTTGTTTTCGGATCTGTGAGCATAACGTTACAAAATGGATCAACTTTTTATATATGAAGCTAAATATAAGTGTATATAGTTGCATATTGGTTGTATCAGAGACGGAGTTGTTGAACACAGATTTATAAAGAATAATTTCAGCTGTTTTGTCGCACTTTGTGGTATACGTTTAAGAAGTTTATTCGCGCTTTTGTAACACAACTTCACTAAGAACATTATTGGCTTAAAGTTCAAGTAAGTTTCAACAGGATTCTGAGAATTGTGTTCTCCATAAAATGCTGATTTGCCATTAATTTAATGAATAAAAGGTATTTGAAAAGTTATGTTTGAATGAGTCTCGAAACCTTCCTGCTCTCGTATCTCACTCGTCTGAGTTAATATCGCATTTGAGATTGTTGATGACGACCCATTTGCGATATCTACACTCGCCCCTTTTAACTTTGTCATTGTACGGGTACCAGAAAAAGGAGGCGAACATCAACTCCCATCAAGTGGAGGTTCCCGCCCACGTGGCGTATGAGTTATGCATTATGGCTTGCCGCTTCGAGACTTTCCCCAAATATATTTCCATCATCAGAGGCACTTTGTTTGCTCTACGCATTACGACAAATATTTGCCCATCGGACAACATATTCTTGTGTTGTCTTCTGGGTTGTTCTGCCGTATTTTACTCTGCTTTATTTTCTCTGTGTTTTTATACTTGTTTGTTACTTAGGCTTGTGGGCCGTGCGAGAACGAGGTCAGAGCTAAAATCTAAGCCGTAAGCTCTACCCAAAACAGCTGATGTCAGCAGAAAATGTGTGCACGTAACGTTTTTTTGTTTCGGAATCTCCAGAGAAATACACAGAAAAAACGATGTTTGGTATATCATGAGATATGGCGCTCTGACTTTCATAACTGGATTCCCATATATACAGATTAGCTTTTTTCAGGCAACAGAGAACAGGTACAAACAGGTAAGGGGCTGATTGTAAAATGAAAGTAAGAGTTTCAAAAAATAAGGTTGGAGTTGAATGTGCGAGTGCATTCAAATTAGTGCAGTTTATGGGATCATTGAAAATGGTGTCTGTGCCACAATATCTCTGTTTTCCGAACGTCAAATAAATGAAATATGAAAATATCACAAATAGTAATTTTATACGACGACGACTCAAATCGATTTTATTGTTATTACCCAAAAACCTGTCATTTGTTGTATTATCCAAAATTGTCGTTTTGCCAAGAGAACATATATGAAATTAAATAGGTTTGGATCATTATGAGTGAAATTCCAACAGAAATGCCATTCAAAAATGGAATGTCGCCAAAACTATTCTGGAACTCAGTTATATTTCTTGCGAGTGTTAGGCAGACATTCAAGTCAGTGAACAGAGGGCGTGGGCTGGAGGTGGTTCCCCAACAGCCACTCGACCATGGCCGAGAGCGGTGTCACAGACTTTTTGCGGACTTTGATTTATCTGCAGTGCAGCCCGCAGGCGACTGCTGCACCCACACCCACACCCACACACACACACACACACACACACACCCACACTCGCACTCACACTCATGGACTAGTTCTGAGTTCTGGCATAAATTAAGTGTTTATTTTGGCTTCAGCTGGGATATCGTTACATTTTATGCTTGCCAAACTTCCTCGGCTGGTCATCATAAATTTATTCTGTGCAGCATGCTTTTAGGCGCTACTTGCAGTGTTCGCTTGTGTGGGTGGGGAAACGAAAGTGTGCCAAATCAGAAAAGGAAATGATCGGAATTGAGGAAAGTACTCTCTTCGATTTAATTTGACGTAGTTTATTACTTCATTGCCAATATATAACTATTTACCAAATGTAGAGACGTCCATTCTCCCATTTAAATCTCGAAATAGGATATATTCACTTCGTAAAGCTACAGTTATGGCAGACACAT
Source organism: Drosophila teissieri (assembly GCF_016746235.2). NCBI lineage: Eukaryota > Metazoa > Arthropoda > Insecta > Diptera > Drosophilidae > Drosophila > Drosophila teissieri. Next base: position 19,624,758 of record NC_053031.1, on the reverse strand, counting down.
AAGCTTATACGTTTTAATCTAGCCAGAGAAACTATTAATTTACCTTTATATTACCTAAAAATCTTCCCATACGAATAAGAGTTTTCCAGGCAGTTCTGCTAAAATGACTAATAAACATTTGTTCTGCCACTTGGCCGCACACACAAGATTCATGTTATTTATATAAGCTTCTTCCATTTTTAAAGCTAATGCCGTATGCACATTTCAATCTCGGACCGGAAAAAGAGAAAGAGGGTAAAGGTGGTGGGGAGAATAGGAAACTCTCGCTGATTTATGTGCTAGTTTTCCTGGCGATTTCTCGCTTTTTTTTCTCCGCTTTCCATTTTCGCTTTGGCCCTCTCTAACTAGTTTTTGAGAGTTGTGCAGCAGCATTTTACTCCAATTAAATTTTCATGCCATATGAGCATTTCGCACAGCAACTGGGACAACAACAAGGACGAGAGCTCACACAACGAGACGCTATTTTCAATTTCCGCTGCACAGAAGTACAGAAAGGAATGCGATTTTTAACACAATTTCACTTTGCCGGGCGAACAACAGGCTGCGAGTGTGCCACTGTGTGAGTACTTGGCATAGAAAACGTTGACGACTAAAAACAACAGGCCAGACCCCATCGAAAGCCCCCCAACCCCACAACCCTACTCATTGCCACCCATACCACCCACTCCCGACCAATTCCATCCGACTCAAAACCCGACGACCCGACACATCGACCCAGAAAACCCTTCGCCTCACTCACCGACTGACAGTTCAAGTCAAAATGCCCTTTTATTGAGATTTAAGCATTTTTGGGTCATTTCCGAATTGTGTTTGCGCAACAGAGATAGACGCTGGGGGAGCGAGAGGGCACAACCGGCGTTTAAATATTAAAAACCTTGTAACGAAACTACTAGGAAGCCCGGAAAATCAATAACCAACAGCGGCCAGAGTTGAAGGCTAAACGTGGCGCTACGAAAATAAAAAAACATCGGACGAGCCAGTGGAAAAAAAAACATTAAGCCAACAACCAAAATGGGCATTTTGCATGCATAGATACATGAGATCTGCGAAGGATGGTCGCACATGATGAAAAAGAATACACATGGCTGCGAAAAAATGAAACGACGGGGAAGCAAGGGGAATGCAAATGGAAAACTTTTTAAAACGCTTGTTTTATTGGCCTTTAGCCTCAGCTTGTTTGAGAACACAATAAAACACGATATTGTAATGTAAATAGTTGAGCCAACACTGTTTTTCCAACCGTGCCTTTCAGCTGTAAAGTAGTGATTTTCCCACAAGTGCACAAGCGATTCAATGGGCTTTTAAGTTGCACTGGAATTACACGGAATAAATGTCGCTGGGGGAATTATGAAAACAGGCTTATCAATTTTTTTAAGGGTTTTTGTAATGAATGCCTGATTTAATGTCTCGAATGGCAGCACACATTAAGTCCATGGCTGATACTTTACAAATGTCGCATATAAAATATGATTGAATATTTTATATGCGTTCCACAGTGTGTGAATACTCCACATTAGCCCCGCTAGTAACTTCCGCTAGTAACATGAGTCAAATTGAAGTACCAGGCATATGTAGCACACCGCTATTTAAATGCGGAACCGGTATCCATTTGCTGGTGGATATATCAAATGTGAATTACCATAATGTGACCGACATTTATTCGGGGCTTCCGTGAGCATCGTACTTTCACTTTGACTTTCAGCAGCGTGCAGCTATTTCATATGGCCCCCCAACTCGAGCGAAGTCTTCTCTGGGCCATTTTGGCTGCTCCTGGCCCTTTCGCGTGTGTGAGTTTAATATATCGCGCCTTATAATGTACGTACTGCGGGTTGCTGTTTGCTCTATGCTCTTTGCCTTGCATGCTGAAAATGGAACTCGGAACTCTCGGCGTAAAAACAAATTACATGTGGGCTTAGCACCCGCTTTCCACCACCCACCACCCCTTTTCTGCCCATTTCTGCCATTTTGCAGTCGCTTCAAGGCCACAATAGCGGTCAGGCCGTAGTCGGTCAAAGTTGGTTGCTATTTGGGTTTGGCTCTGCAATTATATTGTGCTGTGTTCCTTTTTTCGGTGGGGCCAACTCTCGGCTCTAATGAAAAATGTTCGCAGGCAGAGCGGGCGCTTTTCATGTTTTCATAAATAATTAAATTTCTCGTTTTGTTTGGCCTTTGTGTGCGGCAGGAGCGGAATAAAAAATGGAATTGAAACGGGCCCAGGGTCGCGACTAATTAGGAGCGTGTTTCGCTGGACTCGCTTTCGCTCCCAGAACGGATGCATTAAATTTGCAGTGAAAGGAGGAGAAAGTTCGAGGGTCTCCATTCGAGTGGCTTCTTGTCAAGTTGCTGTTGCCAATTATGCAAAGTTTTCGGAGCCAACTTGACGTGGCCAATTGCAAACTGAAGCACTTGGACTGCCTTTTCAACTGCTGCTGTATTTGTTTTCGATAGTGCGCCCAATGGCCATTTTGCAAGTTGGGATACAGTACAGAAAATTGGTTGTCTAATAAATATTGTGATCAGCAATCAATTTAGCCAATCGGATTTTCCATGATTTTGTACTCTTCAGGGTATAATATTGAATGTTACATACAGTTGAAACCACAATTAAGTGTCCTAATAGTCGATGGTTTTAGTTATTCATTATTATTATTTGGATAATAAATCGTAACATTGGCACCAACATACATAAATTAACATACAAAAATTAAACAGATTTTAATGGTAATGCAATATAAATTAGAATGGCTTAGGAAGCTTATGAAACTGCACGTAAAAAGTATTTTAATTTTAATTAACATTATACGCTAACTTCATTGCGAAAGTCAGAGTTTAAGCCATCCGAATGAATAGTTTGCTGATGAAAGTGGCTACCAATTTCGCCACTTGGCATTTTTGTTTGCCAGCCAACTTCTCACATTGTCAGCTTGGCCACAATTACCCAAGGCAACTGAACAATCTGTAAGGGAATATATAAAACTTTGTTCTGATTAAATCGATGACAACCTTTTCCGGCGAGTTTCGTTTTTCCTTTCGTGGATCGAGTGAGTTTCTTCCCTGTGTTTTGCCAAGCGAAATTGAACTGTGCCATTGGCAGGCCCAGGAGGGCTGTTGTTTGTTGTTGGTTGTTACACTGGTCCTGCTGCCACGCCCCCTTTATCCTTGGAGAGATGTAACTTCCACGGGGTCCTACGTGTCCGTTGCGCTCTGTTTGCGTGAGCCGGAGAAATGCAAGGACCTCTGCGTCTGCGGCTGCTTTTCTTTTATTTCTTTTATTCGCTCACATGCCATTTCATTTTCCGGCTTTTCTATTTCACTTTATTTTTATTTTTGCTGCTGCCAAAGTTTATAAGTTTCGCAGCATTTTCTGCTGTGCCATCGGTTTTGGCCGCTGTCCCAAAAGTCAAGCATCAATTTGATCAACTCTTGGCGCCAGCCTTTAATATGTTTTCAATTTTTTCCCTCTTCCCTTCGAATGGGAATCTTCAGTTTCTCCATATTTCGGGGAAAACCTCAGCCAGTTTATTGTTTTTCTGGCTCAGAGCTTGTTACACGCCATTTAGTTTCACTCCGCATATGGAAAAGAAAGCGGAAAATGTTTGCCGAGAAAATATTTCAGCTGCGATTACAAATTTTCATTCGGATTGCAATACTTTCTTGCACATGACATGAAGTTTGCTGTGCGTTCGCAGACAAAGTTAGTTTGGAAACGATTTTCTGGTCGCAGCAATTGCTTTTTGTGTCTCGTCTTGTTTTTATTGCCGAGCAGCTAATTTGAAAGTTTTCCCAGAAATAAGAAATCAAAAGATTGATGCCGGACAAATTGCAAAAGTCACATCAATTTCATTAGGTCCGATTCGGAATGCATCGATAACTGCATCGCATGCTACATACTATAATATTTTGTTTAAGTGAATTCCCATTTAAGGTGGAAAAACATTTTTCCGCTGCCATACTCGTAGATATCGGTTTGGCGCTGTTCGATGAAAAATGCCGGGAAGCGAATAGCATTGTTATCTATCGGCTTGGTTTGGGGCTGCCAAAAAAATGCCATCAATTAATTTTGAAAGTGCAATTATGATTGATAAAAACTACATACGAGTATAAGCCCGTTTATAGGTAAGCAAACAGTACAAGAATTGAATGGAAAATGCTTGGAACGCCACAGCGAATTTGAAACTGTTTTTGCCTACTTTTTGATTGCTGTAATTTGATTTGCATAAAAACTAAATAAATTGCCAAGATAAAACTCCACAAAGCTGTGACAGCTAGTGCTCAGACGAACGAAAAAAGAGATACGTGACACTCGGTTGCTGGCCACAGAAAATCAAGTGCCAATAAATACCAAAAACTGTACAATAAACACGCGCTGGGCCAAAAGTGCAGGCCGTGTTGGAATCTGAAACTAGTGGGTATCGGACGTCAAACTGGTTCATAAACAAGTGATTGAAAGAGGCATGGGACCATATATACATCCATTTGTGTTTGCATATCAGAAGGCAATTTGTGAAATATTTTATTGGAATTGATTTCGGTTGGCTTAGACTTTGGAGCTGTAAATAATAGAGAAAATATAATTTGAGTGAAGAATATTTGGGCAGATATCCAGTTTGATGATAAACATCGACTTTGTTCCAAGTTAAAAGTATTACTTTACCCGGTATTGTACGGCAAACGACGAAGCAAACATGCAATTTAATGTAAGTATTATTCAGAATATTAAAGGCGTAGGTAACGAATGCATCAAGTTTTGTATTTGCCAATAACAAATGCATTCAAATTACCAATAAATACCGCATACAAATGTATGCCAACAGAAATACTCTCACCCAATTACAAGCTCTTCTCTTTTCACTTTCTCCGTCTGCCATTCAATGGTGGGAAATTTCATTTTCTAATAGGCGCCAATATGGCTTTGATTGAACGCTTCCAAAAACTAGGCCACAGAATTCAACAAAAAAGGCGAAGACAAAAATTGAGGAATTGAGGCCGTCGCAGCTCGCTCCTTTCCTCGCTTTCCCTCCATTTCCCACGATTTTCCAGCGCTTTCTCCGCATTTCTCCCCTTCTGCGCAGCTTGTCAAGTGGCTGCTTCAGAGCTCAGTGTTCTGAGCAATGTGGGCTAAGTTGAGCTCTGCTCCTCGTCTATTGATTGCATTAAAGGGGGGAAGCTCGAATACCCACTAAATATTACGTATACGTACATTAAAATTCAATTTACGTCCGTTCGATTCTGCTGCTGCCCTCTGACAGCTCGAACTTTAATTAAAGCCACGAACGACAGGGTGATAAGGGTCATTGATTAGGAAACGTGGCCCCGAATTTGGCGAGCACGTGTGCAAGTCCCTATAAATGAAATGAAAGACCCCCGATGTCGACACACACACTGCATCAAAGGACATAATCAAACATCAACAGCGAGGAAGGTAAATGTCGCTAATGTAATTTATTGTTCGAGGTGTCGCCGCAAATGGAAACGACGCCTTTCGCTTTGGCTGTGTTAATTAAAGAAATATAAAAAAAAAATTATGGTCTGTGCACTCAAACAAAAAAAGGCTTCAGTTTCAAACTATTAATGAGATCAATCGGTAAATAATCTGTTGTCCAATTTATGCCTTCGCGGCTTAGAATAAGCTAAAAGGATTGAGATTTATTTAATTATATACATATTACATTACATATACAAAACATGCTTTATTAGGAAGGAAGACCACCAATTTCTTCCTTTAATACTTTTCTTTAAGTGGTTCTTGATGAAGAGTTTCGGCGTTCGCAGGTGCAAGATATTGCCAAAATATTTGACTAATTAAGCCATTCAGCGCGGGACGGACTACGAGGCGACTTCGTGGTTGCCTGACATTCTGGCCGTAATGTTCGGGTGACACGCAAACACGTAGACAATCGTCGCCATCAGAGGCAGTGACAATGGGGATTCCCCCGTTGGGGCGAAAGAGAATAATTTCGGGAGTCGGGCTGGGCATATTTGAAAGTTTTGTCGCAGCACTCCAAATGACTGTTACTGCTACAGTCATTATTATAGTTATTTGTCAGCATTAGTGCAGTCGAAAGTGGCGCTGACTAAACAAATTAGCACACTTTCATGTTGCTATAGAATGCTTTTGCTAGTTTCTGCTCTGCTGTGCCGTTTCCCCTTGCAGGTGACAGCCAGGTGAAGTGCCCTAATGAAGGTAAGAGGGAAATGGCTCCAAATGGGCGGTGGCTATTAGTTGGCGGGGTGGATTTTCAGATTTCGGGTTTTAGGGGCGCATAATGAGGAGCGTTTCACAAATGTGGGCTGAATATCTGCGCAAATTGGGCCAGGACTATCACCGTTGGGGTTGCAATAGCTTTATCCCCAGCATATTTCCGAAAAATTACTAAATAAGTGGGCACAATGAGTTCCTGTTACGTGTTAGTGCCGAAAATGGGACTGGGTTGGGTTTGTATACCAACGCTCTTTTGGTTTAGTCAACTATCTACCCACGAATGAGTAAACAAATGGGGATATCCGAGCACAGCTTTCCAACTATGCATTTGGATACATTTTATAGGTTTCCTTGTTTTTAAATACGGAATGTTATGGTACTCATAGTTCAGATCTCTAGTTATGTATCTAATTCTATTACAATTTGTATTAGCTATACAAATATTAATATTAATGAGTGAGAGTATTACCAATCGTACACAATTTTACATACAACTGCAGCATCGTAAAAATATGATACATTTTTTATTTGGTCAGAATTACTATACATTAAATTCAGAACTGGAATATTTAATTAAATATAGTCGTAGAAGGGAATGAATCAAATAATAGTGACTCCTTTCATTGATGAAACAAGAAAAAAAGTGCTCTAGAAAATGTAATCAACTGAAATTTCAATCAGCCATTAAATTAAAAAAAATTCCCCAGCTAGTTATGCACATTTTACAGTCTCTGTTTTATGGCAGGCACATTCCCTAGATTCCCCCAGTTTTTCCCAGCTGTTTACATTCCTTCACTCCGCCACCTCTGCCACCTCTGCCACCTCTGGCACCTTTCCCTTCCGAACCACGACTACCTATGCTTTTAATTAAGGCCACAAAAATGCAGCACACAGGAGAAAAACAAGAAGGGAGACACGTTTTACTGCAACCAATTAAACCATAACGAATACATTATAATTTTATTTTTATTTTAATATTTATGTGTTTTTCGCTATGCGCCCCAAGTGAGCACCTGACTATGTGTGTGTGTCATAAAACGGCGCCCAATTACTTAAAACTAACGTAAACTCCCACAACCGCCCTCCCACCAGCGTCCCCAGGTCCCCGAAGCCGAGGAGCTTTTCCTCCGCAAATATAAATATCACACCTTTTCAGCCGCCCACATATCTGTTTTAAAATGGATGTATATATCCTAGTTTTCCTCCAAGACAATGAAAGCCACTACGACTACAGCTACAACTACGCAGCCTTGCTCCTGTATTCCTGGCTGCGTGTAGTGCAGTGTATTCCGAGTAATCAAAAATGCAAATCGAGCCCATGAATTTCGAATTAGTTTTTAGCCTGCCAGGACACGAAGGGCGGCGGCAGGGGCAGGCGTGTTTAGGCCACGCGGATTTTAGGCTAACGAACACACGTACTCGACTCTGGCCGTATCTCTAGTCCCCCACAGCTGTACGTGTAACAAATTTGTATCAGTTAGGCCGTGGCCAGGAGGATTGGAGGATTGGAGGATTGGAGGATTGGGGGTTTGGGGGAGTGGATCGTTCCCCGGCAGCGTTTACCTGTTTTACCCATGCCAGCACATCCAAAATCTACGGAGCCAAAAAAAGGCGCAAGTACACGAAAATAGTTATCGGTGCGCGTGAGGCAACAGTTGAAATCAGAGGCATGGTTGCGTGGGGCCAATTAGGTGCTGCGTATTTGTGCCGCCCGAAACCAAAAACACTGAAGAAAACCCAATAATCAATATTTTAGGCATTTTTAGCATCAAACAACATTTGAAGTGTTGTTAAAATGTAGTACAAGTACAACAAAGAAACTAAATTTATTAAGATCTATTGATAACCATAAACGAACTAAGGTATACAAAATGCTGATTTTCTTATTACAAAATGTGGTTTATCCTAGGATATTTTTAAAAATTATTTCGAACTTAATGTATTCCGGAGCTCTCCTGGTGATGTATACACTTTCACGACGCCACCTCTGCGATCCAGGACGCGGCTTAACGCGAAGTCAGGCCTGTGATTTGTGGGCTCTGTTGGTTTCTGACTCGGGATGATCCCTGCCAGTGCCTCCACCCAGCTCCATTTTGGCCCAATGTACGTGACGCGCATTTCCGCAAGTCCGCCTATCAAATATAAAGTGCCAGCAATTTATATTTCAACGCAGCGGAAGGCGGTGGAAAGAGGGCGGTGGGCGGAGGGGGAAGGCGGTGGCGGAATTCTGGCAGTCAAAGCCAAGCAAATCAATGTAAATATTTTTAAGGAAACGCCACTGCCAAGGAGGGGAGCCGAGAGGTTAAAGCGATTGTGGACTGGAAAATGCAGGCCGAGTCAAGAACTGCATTTGTCGGCTTTCGAAAGCCCTCCTCTTATTTTTCCTTTCCGATTTTCCTTTTTTCGGTTGGTTTCTGCTGCCCCCCAGCCCCCCACAACCAGTGGCATTTTCAATTTTACTTTATATGCAAATTTGGCATTTTGTAGCAACTGCTGCCATTGATAGCTCTCAGTTTCCCTCTTCCAGTCCAGTCTCCGCTATATTTTTCAGTTTGATTCCGTAACGTAACCCATTCGGAGCCCGGGTCTTTAAGCCAGCTTTACTTGGGGCAGCTGCCAGTGCATTTGAATTTCTATAAATTTTTCATTTTCCATTTAGTTGCAATGGCACGCCACAAAATAAAAGCAAACATTTGTTTCCAGCACAAACTAAATCCCCAAACATTCTTGCAATGTTTTTAAGGCTGTTTTTCTTCAATTTGATATGCCGCCATATATTTCTCTGTGTTGTGGTCTAGGAATTTGAAACTTACCTTCCACACCAATTGTGAATGTTTTGTATAAGTAAAATATCCTTAAATTGCGGACTTAAGCTATTAGTTTATCTAGAAGCTTTTAAACCTTTGATTTAAATGGCAGTCGATTTGTTTAGAGAGATTTGAAGTTGAGTATTTGTATTTACCTTATTTTTTGAGTCGTTTAAAAACAAGAGGGAACTATATAGTCAAATTTAACGATTTAGCCCGTTTCACAGCGAATAAGATATTTCAAAATTCTAAAGAATTCGATAGAAATTGAAAAAAAGAATAATAATATAAAAAAATTGTAAACTTTTCAAAAGGGTGGGCGTGACAGTTTTGGGCGGCTGGTGGGGCGTGGCAACATCAGTAAGCAAACTTGCGCTGGGTCTCTGTCTGTCGGATCTGCATGCTTAGTCTCAACTTACTAGCTTATAGTTTCTAGGATCTCGACGGACGGACAGACGAAGGGACAGACGGACGGACAGACGCAAGGACAGATGGACGGACAAACATACATATATTGTTTAAATATTACAATTCACAAGTGAGCGCGAGTAATGGAATATTTATTTTGATTTTATATCCCATATTTTGGTATCTGGTGCACCACGAATTCAATTGGAAGGTTTTTAGTGCTATGTCTGTATTAGTCTGCATTGAAGTAGTAATCAAGGCAGGAGCCGCTATTGCGAAAATACGCCATAGATATACCCTAAAACTGTGCCACTCAGGCACGTAGTATTCATTCATACACCATCTAAAAGCCGCATTTTCCCATCAACTGCCATTAATCTCGGGTACTTCCCAAAGTCGCCACACATAAATGAGGACCTCAGCTTCCCTGGATCCGCTTGGATCCCCCTTGCCACACACTAATGGCACTCTGGTGCTGCTAACAAAGTCTAAAAATCCGACCCAAAACTGTTTGCCATCGCTCGACTCTGTCGCCGCCGCAGGCGATGGGCAAAAGTGTCAAAGTGCTAAAGTATGTTCAAAGATTCATAAGATTAAATGCAAAAGCCTATCTCTTTCTCTTAGCACGGAGGTATGTGAAGCTATCTGGAGACAGCTGAATTCTGGCAATAATAGTTGTGCAAAGTCCCTAAACACTTTAGGCAGAAAAGAACAAAATGTCTGGATACTAGCAACAATATAATCGAACAACTTTAACGTTATTTAGCATTAAAACGGGATTTTGTAAAATAAAAAGACCAGTAATTTGAATAGAGTACGGAAAAATGCAATACGGTATTTCAAAAAGTTATAAGGTATTCACCTATTATTTTACTTAAGCGCATTCCAGACAGGGCGTATACTTAACGTGTGTGTTCGGCCAAGACGACGGAAATATTATGTCCTGTTCGAAGGAAGCGAGCGGCATGAAAGGAAAAGAAAAGCCTAAGTCTAGTCCTGGCGCCGAAGGCTACCGACGTCGCCTGGACAGTCCTTGAACTCACCTCGAGATTTTCATTTGGCTGGGGGAATCCAGTGCACTGCCTGCATTAGCTTTTACCCAAAAGTTCATTGCCCTGCGGCTTTTCAATTTCTCTATTTAAGAAATGATATGCAGAGATGGCGTGAATTTCAATTTTCGCCTTTCTTGCGCTGTGTGGAATGCCTCGGCGTAGTGAGCGCGAAAAATTTAAATTGAAAATGCAAAATGCTCATATGCAATTTGTTTGGAAGAAAAGCTGAGGGGCTCCGGCCCTTTTTACAGTTTGCCGGGCATAAAAATCCACGACGGTCTACATTGTTGTCAGTTTGTAGTTTTGGCTACAATCGTTTGCTTTACGACCACACCCACACACCCTCAAACACGCACACATACACATTCACATACACATACACATGCACATGCAGTCAGGACAAGAGCATTTGGCATTTTATGCGAAATGTTTCCCCGGCGAAGGAGCCGTCGGGACTCGGCATTATAGTTGTATGAGATCCCGGCCCTTTTGATACCAATTCCAACTTCGGCTGCGAATTCCCGCCATTCCACTCTTTCGCCTGGCTTTAAAATTAAGTTTACATTTTTAATGGGCAAAAGTCCCTGCCCTTTGGCTTTGCAACTGCGTTCGTTTTATGTTTGCCAACTTTAATGGTCATGACTTTCGGTACTCTGCTCGCAAGTTGATAGTCAGCATGAGAAATAGTGGAAAAAGACATACTGAACAGGAGTATGTGGCAAATAAGTCATATCATATGGCAAATGATGGGAGCGTTGTGAGTTCGTCACTTGGATAAGGACTCTGCAAGGGATTTTGATTAAATTCAGGGAAGTGGAACAGGATGTTGGAGTAGATGTCGGGAAGTGGACAAGTTCTACTTTGTAATCCGTTTCCTGCGCCACAATCTTGAGCATTAAATTAAATCTGATACAGGTGCTTAGTCAATTCATTTTAGCTTTTGTTTCCAATAAAATTCTCAAGGCCTTTTCGGCATAATGCAATTTACTGCTTCGTTGCACTCATATAATTCGATTCCGTATATCGTATACCCATTGTAATTGTTTTCCACTTTTTTAATGGATCATGCTACCCACTTCAACATAATCCATGAAAATAAATTCCTTTCATATTACCATATTTCCAACGAGGTAGAAGGATTGTCGTAATCAACTGATGGTTCTCACAGATCTTGATCAAGGCAATCATTCTTCTCGCTTCGATTGCTAAGTCGATTCTGAAGAATTGCCCTCCCTTTGATTAATTGGCTTGCTGATGCCCAATTATATGCCACTCATACGCCGCACTGTCAGCGGCGAAATTCATCACGGCGTGCAATCAAAGCCCGTACTTCTCTAACCCCCCTCGAACAGCCAGCTCAATGGAGTCGCGATGGCCAAATCACGTTGCAATTGCCACAGACGGAGCTGGAGCGCAAACGAGAGGAGAAACGAGACTCATTAGAGCGAAGCGTGATGCGTGACACCAACTTTAAATTGTGCAAAGACAGGCGACAGGACCTCTGTCCTTCTCCCTGCATCCCCGCATCCTCGACTCCCTCGCCGGCCGACGACCATTCCCATTTCCATCACATTGCAGCGTAATCTTGGCCATTACTCAAAAAGTAGCTTCTCACGTAGACTGCGAGTAAAAGAAGCGCGCAAAAAATTGCAGCCATCGCTACACCAGAAAAAATTTCGATTTTGAATTCACTTGACCCTCAAAATCCGTAATTGAAAACACTTTCACTTTTATTGCTTAGAAATTAAGGACTTAGGATAGTGTTTAATAGTTCAATGGTGCGCGTCCAAAAGTCCTTTCTCGAACCATCTAAATAAATATTGTTCATCGAATAAATACAATCAGATAATCGCTATCTGACTAAGAAAGTGCATTGAAAACTAATCAGTAGTTTTAGCCAAATTGCTGAGTAGTTCCTGGACATATTCTTATTAGTTTTTCCGTATTGTATTGCATACGCCTGAAGTTAACTTCAGACCTCAGCTGACTGTTCTCCACTTTTTGCTGGTGTATATGGCGCTCTGCGGGTGACACTCGTAGTCTGTTTGTGTTTGTGTTGCCGTTTTGCCGGTGGCACCTCCCCCTGTTCGTTCCCCACCCACGCGGCGCCACGCCCCTCGGCCTTACGCCTCTGTCATTGCCACAGTCGCGTGGATGCTGCCTTTGAAATCGGGATCCACTGGAAGTCCAAGTCCCCGTGCCTCCTCTAATGGCTTTGTTATGCTAATTTCTCGACGCCTGCTGGCCATTGGAGTCGCCTTGTGCCCCTCGTCCCAGCCGGCTTTTGATCCGGTTTCTTATTAATTTAATTATAAATATTATTATTTTTTACGTTTCCTGCTTTTTTGCTGGTTTTGACGGTGGCAATTGCTGAGTAACAGGAAATGGAAAACATTCAAATGTAAACATTTGCACAGATTTTTAGGACAGAGATTTCTAATTTTAGTAAAATGTGCTCTGCGGTGCGGAAAATGACTATATTACTGCATATTAACTATAATTAGTATAATTATAATCAGGTGTCACAACTTTTTTCACCAAATAAAAATATAACAAATAGAATTAGAATTAATATGAAAATCAAGCACTGCATTGTATAGCAAACATTGATATCCAATCCCCTTTTCTGTGGGCAACGGCATTCACTTTGCTGACCCAGATGCGTTTATTTACTGATGTAAGACCAAAGAACATCGTTATCATGGGCTCACCCATTTGGCCTCACTTGCTTGCAGAAAAAGTGAAACTCTGTCATTTGGTGAAAGGGACTTAGCTGAAAAGCCCTTCATAAGCGTCCCATAAATTCTTTGTCAATTGTGGCAAATTCTTAGCCATCCAGTTGGCCAACCGTGCTGTAGTTTTGTCCCTTTTCTGTTCCTTCCCGTTTCACTCTATTTCTTCCTTTCTAATTGTGCCATATGTGTCCAGACTTCCAAGTCTTCAAATTGTAACTAGAATTTGATTGTGCCGAGAAATGCGAGTGCATTGACTGGATTAACTCGAGAAAAGCCGACTGCATGTGGCCATAAATGAAATGGAAGACCTTTAAGCCAGGGAAAGCTGTGGATGCAGATGGCCAACAGTGGCTATGCTGAAATTGGAAAATCTTTTTACTAGTGGCTCTCGGAAAGTGAAAGGGTACGAGACTAGATAAATGGGTATATTTCAAATTTACTTCACCAGCTAAGCAAATAGAATTGAAGAATAACAGAGGTTTTATGTCAGAAAAATTTAACTACAAAAATCATAATTCGCAAACTATGTAAGTTAGCTGACCATTAAGAATATTGTAGCGAGAATATCGATTAATTTTCAATGTTTTGTGAGATTCTATTAAAAAAATCAAAGGGTACAGGTTTAAACCGTCCACTTTCTACATCATTAGCTTTTTACTATGTACGAGTATATATTATAGTTCTTTATGTAAAATTTTAATTAGCCAACCTAATGGCTTTAGTACGTTGAGTATAAAGCTATGTGTTGGTGCACATTTTTTCATGTAAATAATACTATTGGTGTTGTTGTTTCTTGTATTTATTCATGTATTATGCTGGAAGTTGCCTTTTTGGTGTCCCTTCCTTGGAGCTTCTTCTATTGTTGTTTGCCAGTCGTTCTTCCGGGCTCTTTTGGCCTTCTTTCTGGCCTTGGTTGGTGCTGTTTGCAGGCATGTGGCTGAGGAATGGCTTACAAGCCGCTTCCCTGTTTTTTCCTGGCCATCCTTTTGGCCCAAGGGGCGACTGGAGCTGCATCCGATTATCTTACGACTTTCCTTCGTCTCCTGCCTTATCTCTGATTATTATCCTTCTAGCTCAGGAACTGCCTCATTCAGGATGTACAGCTGCTTGTAAGTGCATTCTTAAGCTCAATCAAACCGGATGCTGGGCGAATATGCATTGAATTAAGTGGGCGAAATTCGTATTTTTGTGGCTCCTGGGCTAGAAAGGCAGCAGAGTCTTATAATTAAAATTCCCCGAGCCCGGAATCCCCTATGCCCATAGGTGCATTCCTCTGCAGAATTTAAATGTCCCTTCACCCGAGTGCTTGCGTGTGTGCGCTCGACGTTCAAGTGAAACTTTAGACATAAAAGCCAGACCGCTCGGAATTCTTTTTTCTATGTCCACCCTTCCGGGCCGTATTGTTGTTGCTGGCTAAAGCCGTGCAGACATTTGGACCCAACTACTTGAAGTTTTATGCCCCGTTTCGTTTCCTTACTTATTTTTCCCTTTTTCCCTTTTTCCCTTTTTCGTTTTTTCCTGCCTTATGGGAGGACTTTATGGCGCATACGTGTGGGTTCCTTTGGGCGCATATTGAAAACCCAGCATTGTTATGACTTTGAAACAAACTGAGGGCGAAAGCACATTTTCTTCTTAGCCCTCAACCTAATGGCAGGTGCCAGGAAAATAAGAGGCTGGAAAAAGCGAGCGTGAATAAAACTGTTATCGGTCTGCGTGCTCAAAAGCGCACTTGATTGCTCAAATCCTTTGTGTATCCCCTTTTAAGCCTTTTGTTTTCCATTATGCGCCGGAAGTGTTGTAAACACTTCAGCGCAGGACACCAGCCAAGTCAAAGCCAAAACCAAAGCCACAGCAACAATAACACTACCCCGGGAGCAACTAAAAGGGGAAGGAAAGTCCAAGTGCAAGACGACGTCTCAAGCGGCACTTCTTCAGCAAAAAAAGCAAAATTAACTTCTGCTGAGACAAATGTTCAAGCCAAGGAAAGGAAACGAAATTTGCATGACTACAAAATTTAAAACGTTTTTGAGGGACAGAAAATATTAAGAGGATACAAAGTTATACGGCTTACTTGGCACACCCTTGCAGAGGGTATCTTGATACTAGTGAGAAGTTTGCTTAGCAATTCTGCAGTATGTATAATGAAATCTCAGTTTAATTTAAATCTAACCACTAGCAGAGTAACGTGTATCTGATAGGTATTCATTTTATAGAATAAAATAATAATGATTGAGAAGATTTCTGAGCCATTGAATTGTTCACCAAAGCGTTATCAGCTTTATTACAATTACCATTCCATTTTTGATGACATGCTTACATAATTCTGTTTCTAACTCGTAAGTTACATTATTTTCGGTCAGTCGTAGTCTACTGGTTCCTTTTTGATGACGTCTATGGTGGCCTTTCGGTGATTGGCCGTAAGAATGTACAGTTTCTTCAGCATATTATCCGCCTCACCCGTGGTCATGGCAAACACCTGGACCATTCCTGTCTCATGAACGCGGGCCGCCACCCCAGGAACTGCCTTGTCCACGTAGTAGACATATTTCATATGGGGCTCTGCAGAAAGAACGCTTGACGCAGTGAACTCCGGCAAAGAGATCCCCCATGGAAAGTGGGCGCAGGAAATGAGACGCAGGTGTAGGAGCTTGTTTGAGGGGTCGGCTTTGAAGTTCGCCTTCCCAAGGGTCCTAAGCATCAGATCCCTTTGGGTTTCGGCAAGCATCGCATGGCCTCTTCCATTGATTATCAAGACACTGCCATCGGCCCAAATCCAGGCTATCTGCGTGGCCTCATACCTGACTTGGAGCACATCGATGTCGGTATTGTAAACGGCGTTCCTTAGGTTCCTAACCGTATTTTGCAGATTTAAGTTACTATTCATACTCAGCGTGCAATACATTTTGCAAAAATTCATATCGACGCGCATGCGCAATTGCTCGACCTTTCGCCTGTTGGGACGCCTTAGGATTCTAATCCTCTGGAGGCACTGGTCCAAGTGAACTGGCAGAGGCGGAAGCAGAAGACATCTCCGCAAATTCTCCACCGACTTTGAACCAAACTGCTGGTTCCACTTTGAGCGGAGTCTCTTAGCTTCGGGGTCCCTGAACTCCGTCATGTTTTGGTCAATGATGTACTCGAAGTCCTCGAGGCGAACTGTGAAGCTGTTCTGCCAGCCAGTCTCCGCTGAGACCTTTCTGTTGCTTTCTCCCAGGACTCGGGGCTTCATTTGCTCCTTGCTGATCTCCGTTTCGAAGTCAATGCCCTGTGGTTCTGCAGCAGTTGGATTGTTGGAACTGTCCTCATAGATGAGGAGTTGCAGTTGTTGGGAAATGGTTTCACTGCATTGCTGTAGCCAACTCTGGATAGCTTCCTCATCCTCGGGCCTCGGGGGTAATGGTTTAATGTCTTTGACCTCGAGGATAACTGGCTTTTCTGGTTTTTCCACAATGAATTCAGTTGCTTTTTCTGGTTCCTTTTGTGGAATATTTTCAACGGAAACCTTTTCGTTGGGTGGGGGTTTCCACAACTCAGGCTCTACGGAATCAGGTTTCTGTGGCATTTCGAACACCTTTGGAGAAAACTTTTTCCAAACATCCTTTTCCTGGGAGATAAGATCCTTGGGCTTTAGTAACTCAAACAGAAGATCCCGATTCTTCTCATGCTCTCTGGCTAGGCTCAGTAACATATCGAACTCTTCTATATCGCTGTGGGGTTCGTTGAGTCCCTCCGATTTGATCCACTCCTTGATGGCCCGCTCCTCTTCGATTCCAATGGTGAAGTTAGCAAAGGCGACATCTTCATTGTCCAGAATCCGAGGTTTCTGAGGGTCACTATCGACCTTTCCCTTTGAATCCGATTCTTCTATATCATTATGGGACGCGTTGAGCCCCTCCGATTCTAACCACTGATCCAAGACCCGTTGCTCATTTTCTCCGATTTTCCTCTCAAAACCAGTTTCGAAAATATTCTTATTATATAGGTTTTCATCAACTCGTACTGATTTCGGAGGAAACTCATTTGAAATTAGAGATTCTGTTATACTTGGAGGCGGAGTTCTGGATGCCTCCGAATTCGGCATGCAACACAAAGGCCATATAGCATCCGAGGGCTTTATAAGCCCCTTCTTCACATCCATATAACTCTTCCAAATATCCTCTGACGACGGCAAATCTGTATCATACTCATCCACCAAGGTCCCTTTGATGGGTGTTAAGGGTCGAAAAGTGCGATCAAACAGCCAATCTGATTCCATTAGCGGTGGAGGTTCCATATCGACGGTAGGTTTTGGAAAATTTTGACGCACATTTGAAGATGACTTTGCCTCGTTGGGCCATCGTCGACTCTTGACAATCCTTGATGAGTTTGGAGGTGGCATTTGCCAGTCCTTAGGGAGCACGTTCATGGGATCAGCATTCTCCTCGGGTCCAAAGTCCAGAACGACATTGTCGATGCGGAACTTGGTGGGTATGGGGTTTGGGTGTGGTTCATTCACGGTTCGAAAAGCGCTGAATATGAAGTTAAATTTAAACTAAATATGACTGTATTTTTAAAGTTCTTACCTGGAGAACGACCTTTGGTTATCATATTCCGGAAAGCCATCTTGATTGTAGATGGGTTCTGTGCTCTTTTTCTTAGGATAGGTTACCGCATCACCGCTGGCCATTTCGAAAAACTGTTGGTCATCATCTACATCAAATAAAGAAGGACGAAGCATTTTGTTAGAAATGAAATCGTAATACATTTTTAGATGCCAAATTTCTCCACGCACTCTACAACTCTATAGGTGGCAACCTTAAATTATTTGTTTGAAATATGTCCTATCGGAAATAACAAAATGGTATATTAGCGTTATAAAAAGGCTTAAACTATTTAAACAAAAAATTGTTGATCATAGATTGTTTCTTTTAAGTTAGGTTTTTTTTAATATATGTATGCTCCTATGCAAGCGTGACTTGTCGCTGTATACTTTTTTTTATGTTATTAATAACTTTAAATCTCGTAGTTCTGAAAAATAAAATTTAATTAATGTGATGGGAAAAAGAGTGAATGCATTATACAATAAGAAGCGTGTACTGGCAGATTTGACGACGTTTTTATAAAAACAACGCAAGAAGACGGTGCACGGAAATAAAGCATAATAATGTGGCATGACAATCCAGCGTCTGCGAGAAAGGGGGGTCCGGGGGAAAAGCGACGCGTGCCAAACGGGAAAACACTCATAACGCTTCGCTCCGTTCCCCTTTTTCCCAGCCCCTTCTTCTAAGTCGGACCCGGACCCTCGTGGCTTCCTCCTGTCAATATGTTTCCCGCTCGACTTGCGCTATAATTGTGTCTTCCCTCTGCGGACCGCCTGCCATCTACACACTCGTGTGAGTGTGTGAGTCGGCGGGGTTAAGGAGTGGAGGTAATGCCAACCAGGACACTTTCAGTTACTTAGCCCAAGAAACTGGGGAGCGTCCGTTGCTCGGGGACCGAAGGACTGAAGGACTAAGGGACTGAAGGTCTGAATCTGAGCCAAGCGTTTTCCGCCCTGCTTTGTCCTGTTGTTTCAGCAACTTACAAGTGGCCGAGAAAGGATATCCCAACTGAAGCTAAAATAATTAGCTGGGGGCTAAGCAGGAATTGCAAAAAATGAGAAGGCCACGAGGGGCAGCTCGAAGAGATAAAAGAAGGATAGCAGGAAAATAGAGACAAGGAATGTAAAGCGAAACCAGGTGAGGGAATACCTAAGGCTTCGCTCTCCAAAGGGAAATAAAATCTATTTAAATAAGATTGCAAACCCACGATCATGGTATTGTAATTAAAAACAAAAACCGCCTTATTTTGATTGTACTGAAACCCCTGTAACTGCTTTTTTGTTGGGTTATTTTTAAAGAAATTTAAAACAAATACAATTCGGTTCCCTTTACTTTAAAACGAAAATGTAGCAATGCTGAAGTATAAAGGATATGTAACAAAATAGTGTCCTATCCAACGATACTCCAAACTAGTGAACTTTGCAGCTTAAAGGGTAAACACTCGCAACTGCATCGTTATCGTTTGTTTGCCTCCTGATCCGCGTGGCCAGCTGACGAGGTGAACAACCCCCTGTCTGTTCAAATTCGCACCACTCATCTAGGTCAGCTGGCGGTCGTTTCCTCCGACGCACCGCCATCTCATTTTCCGGTTGACAGGAGCCCTTTGATTCCAGCACATCACCTGACAATTTGTTGACTCAACTAATCTCCTTCTCCGCCGCCCTTCCACCCACTCCCGTTTCAGATGCCCAGGATGGGGAGACGTCACAAACACTGCCATCATCGGTTGTGCGCTTCATCTTCAAGTCCGTTGCAGCGTCTGGTGGAGCTGCAGCTCCTTCTGCCGGCGCTCCTCGTCGTCCTGCTGGCCACCACCCTGGGACTCGCCTGCCGCGTCTCCGAGTTCTCCTGCAAGGGCAGCGGGAACAGCGGCACCATCTGCGTGCCCCTGGACAAATACTGCGACGGACGCAGCGATTGCGCCGATGGCACCGATGAGCCCAAACATTGCTCCGGTGAGTGAATGCTGCCAGCTGTCGTCTCCTCTCCGGCGGGAGGAGTGGCGAAGAGTACAGTAAACAATCGAGGGAGTGAACTTATGAAACAATGTTTGCGCTGACATTCCTGTATATACTCAATTTTTAGAGGCACCTTAGCTGGAACTCCAGCTATAAGCACAACATATAAAATATTTATAGACAACACTGCGTTTGAGTAGTGCATTCTGTGTCAGTTAACTGCCAGTTAAAGAATATATAAAATAGTGTTGCACATTCGATTGTTTACCCTGCTTACCCCCCAATTCACCCCCAATTCACATTCTTCTTTTCCGACCCCCCACAGTCTGCAACCGTACATATTATGGCGATATCGGACGCACCTATGCCATAAAAGTGCCAACGCCACAGTGGAATAAATTGCCCTTCCTCTGTCACTTGACATTCACAGCATCCGGTCATGACCAAGGCGACATTGTTCAGGTGAGTAGGAGGTGGTGGGCAGTTCGCGGTGTTGGACAGTGATGGGAAGGGTCAAGGTACTGGTACCTAAATTCAGTCGATGGATTTATTCACCAAGTTCTTCCCATACTCAACAACTTTCTATTTGCTTATTTATTTTCCTGAATTATTGTCCAAGTACAGATTTTCTGTATTCAAATTTCATAAAAATACTTACGATTTAATATCGCAAAACTTTTTCATAGCCAAAAAACGTTATAAGCCTTTTACAAAATATATGCCATAGGTCGACTTCAACTTCTGTTGAACAGTTCAACATGTTTAAAATCCATTATCAAGTTTATAGAAAACAAGTACGGAACTTAAAAATAAATATTTTGTTTCAATGAAATTTTAAATCATTTTCTAAATTTATTTAACCGATTCCGATTAATAGCATGTATTAAGGTACCATTTAAGATAAGCTTTAGTATTGTTTAGATAGGCAGTAATGGACTGTAAAGAAAGTCCTTCTTGAAAAGGAAGAGATGGTACCTTCGCAGCACTGATGGTGTTGAATCAGAGTGAAGTGTTTGTCCAGCTCGTGCTGTAGTCCACTGTACACTGTGCGTCGTTTATTGTCCGTTGTCCGTTGTCCGTTTGTTGGCTTTAGTGCGCCGTAGCTCAAAGATTAGCCGTGCGTCAGCGAAATAAAAGTGCAATGCACACACACACATGCTCGTGGGGGCAGAGGGCAGAGGGAGGAGTGTCCTGCAGGAGGAGTTTACTCTGACGGGAACCAACACACACACACACCGCCGGGAGACAGCGACACGCACAAATGCACCGCCGTGAAGTATTCCGAGACACACCCCCTGCCAACAATGGCAATCCGATTCGCACATATCACACGAGGGGCTTTATGTGTCCGCCATGGGGGCAAGGTATATGGGTTCTGTTTTGGGGAGTGACCTGTACAGTCGGGGCTGCAGGGATAGAGAAGGTACTTTCTCATGCCAATTTCATAAGATATGGCAATACATATTTCACTAATGTATGAACGGACTGATATGACTGACTTATATTTTTATGATTCATTCTTTAAAACGGTTTAGGTGGTTATCGTACTTCCCGTAACATTCCCCGAGCCACCAGGGTATCCTGAATACACGTATATCCTATGGTCGCATTCACCACACTTCGTTCGTGCTTTTTAGGCAGAATGTCTCCATTTCTCGCCTTGGCGGCATATCTCCTGACATTTTTGGTGGCGCTGGCATTTGGAGCGTGCTTAATTAGGACTTCCAGCGATTGCAGTTGAATCCCGGCCATGCCGCCGCCTGCCTCTAAAATGGAACGGAGATCTTTAAAATGCCGTTGGGCACCCCCAGAATAGAACCAGAAATAGAAAACAAAAGGGGGCCAGAGATGCTGGAGGCAGGCGCAGAAATAAGCAAACAAATCGAGCGGCTCAAGAGGAGTGGAACCACCCACGTTGACAATGAAATTAGACACGCTTCAAAACATTTTTGGCGAGCTGTCAGAGAAACGTCAATTTCAATTTTGAAAATAATTGATTTCCCCTGCAATTTGCGTAAACATCGCAATGAGCAGTTGAGTCCCAGGAAGTGGTAGTCAGCAAATCTGATCCCCAGCTCCCAGGACGTCCCATTTGCTCCTTAAATTTCACCAATCCGCTTGGGAGTCTCGCACATCCATATATATATACCTATATATGTGAGCAAATGTGGAATGATGTATGCAAAATGTTCCTTCGCGGGCTTTGCACCTTGCACAAATCTGTCATGCATAAGTTATAACTTTTTATTTTGTGTTGCCGAATTCGCAGAACACTTTTCGATAGAACGTGGATACACCTAAAACAGTCTTGTGAGATTCCATCAGAACATTCAGTGTGCTACCTGATTTAATTGTCACTTATCTTCTATATTGTTAGTTATATAACCATATACCTTAATTTTTTCTTATTTTAATAGTTTGTTATTCATGTTATTTCAATACTATATAAACTAACACCCGCTCTATGAATGTGTAGTTCAGTGTACATTTTTTCTTCGCCCCTTCATCGTGGCATATAAATCATGCGGTTGGCTTTCCGAGGCTTCCCGTTTTTCCGCTTTCCCTTCCATTTTCATATATATTTTGGTTCTCAACCGGGTGCGTCTGTGTGGGAAATTGCTTGAAATAATAATGTTAGACATTGGCGCGGGCGAGGATTCGATGGAAGGGTGCGATGTTGTCCGGACTGTCTGTTTGTACATATTGATTGATGATTGTCAGCCGGAGTCCCCGAACTTCGCGGAAGGGAGAAGTTTAAATTGCCTGGGACTCAGCCATGCACCCATGGGCTAATTTTTAATGGAAATACCTTAACCCAAACTCTGGAATACGTTAGCTGTAATCAAATAGCCGATAGCAGAAGCTTTTTTATAATTAAACCTTGTTTGCAACGCCCTCCAATGGACGGAAAAATGTATGCAACAAATCAACCAAAGGGAAACTTTTTACTGGTAAAAAGTAGACGCATTTCAAAAATCAAGTAGTTTTTTTTATAAAAATATGAGTCTGCCACTTATTTATTTTTGCATTGTAAACTGGTTGTATTGCAAATAGTTTTTGCCTTTTATTTTAAAGAAATTGTTAAGTGTGCTCTTATTATTTTCTATGTTGTTGTATTTTCATGCCCAATTAGTATGACAATTAGAATGAGAACGACTGTCGACTGCTCAGTTAAACTGAGTTGATGGAATTTTGCGACATTTTGTGGTGGATCTCATGATGGATTTATTATGTGATAATTTTAAATTGAGACCTAAATTACTAATGCAAAATATTCGAAAATAACACCACTGAACACTATTTAAATGGTCTGTTAAAGCAGTAAATACGTTTTCCTTAAAGTACTTAAAGTTTCCCAGCTTGTCACGTTGAAGACCAAAAAAGTTAGAGAGAAAAAAACCTTAAAACATGAGAGAACTCCTTAAATAGCATGCACTACACATAAATTATGCTTCCCCATTTGCCCAGGAGAATTTCCGGAGCGAGAAGTCTACGTTGAAGTCCAGAGCAAACTTGCTGATGCAAAAGTTTTTCACAGAATTTCCTCTGTCGTTCAGTCGCCGCTTCTAATGAAGCCACAAATGCCATGTGCGATGTGGATTTCCCTCCCTCATTTTGCTCGCTGTCACTTTTGCCTTTGTTTAATATTTCAAATTGGAAGTGAAAATCTCTTCGTGTGCGTAGGTGTTGGGAAATTCGGCCAAATGAAAAGCAAGTGGCAGCCAACTGAAACCCGAGGCCGAACCCTTTTATTGGAGTTCCTTTCCTTTTCCAATTTTCGACACACACTCTGGCAGGCATTTATTTGCATATTTTATTAAGAAAATACATGTGCCGCACGAGTACATAATGTACATATTGCATACAGGATTAGACACTTGACTTTCTGCCTCACAACTTCCTTACTTTGACCTTGACTTGACTCCCTCTCAAGGCAGTGTGAATGCGGTATTATCTTTTTTATGGCCAATCAAATATGCAAACAGTGGGCGTTGTGCTGTTCCCTACATTATTCGCAAATGGAGTTTCATTTGCATAGCGTTAAGCAAATATAAAATATAGTGGTAGTACCCTGAAATTCCGGGCTAAGCTGTGCTCTAAAGGATTTAGAATAAGTTTTGGATGAATATACATAGAAATGAATATACAAAGAAATGAATATACATACATACAATATATATAGAAATGAATATACATAGAAATGAAAATAATAATAATAGGATTTTATTAAACTTTTAAAAATTTTCTGAACTTATAATGAATATGTATACATAGAAGTGAATATACATATATAGAAATGAATATACATAGACATGAAAATAATAATAATAGGATCTTTTTAAACTTTTAAAAATTTTCTGAACTTTTATAAGCTATAATTATGAAACTATTTATTTTGAAACGACATTGGTATAGTGAGTTCAGTAAGCTCCGTTTAAAAGTTATTTAAAATCCAAATCAGTTTGCGTCATAATCATTCATAATATTTTTAAAAGGAATTCAAAACTTATGACTCGTATTTGGTACCAGTGACCTAAATATTTTACTACAACTTTCACAATGTTATTACCATTTTCAATTCGATTCCTTTAGATCATCTTTGATGGCTTCACGGTGGGAAGGTTCGACGAGGGCATGGTCGACACGGATGTGGATAGTTATGAAACGAACCTCAGTCCCACGGGCGAGTTGCCAGGATGTCCTGAGGGTTTCATGCAGGTGAGTGGGCTGGAATTCGAATTCCATTTATTAAAATTCATGTTACGTGATAATAAAAATAGTTTGCGGGAAATTGTGTCCGGGAGCTTGCACTCCATTTGCTTGCGTTGGGACCCATAATTTCATGCCCAAGTGGGTGGTGGTGGGATTCGATGGGTTGTGGGTGATGGGTGGTTGGAAAATCCGGGCGAGGACTTTGGCTTGTCATCATTGGTAGCTTTCCTCGATGTCGCCGTCGTCGGCGCTGTCGCCGTCGTTCGATTCAATCAATGTCCGAGTAATTCTGTAATTTTCTGTTTGGTTCTCTGTTGACAAATACCACATTAGCCCGGCAAATTGAATTGAATGCTGCGCCTGTGTGCGTCTCTTTGCCTGATATCCTGTGTGTCTGTGTGTGTGCTGCCGATCCCGGGATTGGGAGCTTGAGTGCTGTAGTCGTGTAGAGCTGTAAGTGTTGTTGGGTCACATCCATTTGCCCTTCTCCGGGCCGAAAAGGAAAACTATTTAACATGTACCAGGACTCTGGCTCCGCAAGTGGATCTGTGTGCGTGGTGTATATTTTTATCGCAAATTTTGCGGACACGTTTCGAAACTAGATGGTGACTAGTGCTGTGCTGCTGTTCTCGCCCTTGTAATGGTAAAACCAAAATCCTGGCTAAATAAAATGTACGAAAGAGCTCACTAAATCCCTGTAATTGACTTGTGCAATATGTTTGAATGCCCCTCCGCTTCGCAAATGTATCCGGTTGTGTCTCAGTTTTGGTTTCAGTTTGCGTTTCTGCATCGGTATCTTTATCTGGGTTTCGGGTTGACTGGCCCCGCTTGAATCGCTTTTGATAAAGCCCAGACGGACTGCTCGCTTTACTTCTATTCCCCCAGAGCCCTTGAGCTCTTTTAATTTGGGGATTAAATAAAATATTCGCACAGAAGTGCTGAAAGACAAATGCCAATCGAGATGTGCAAGTTCACATAATCCTCTGTCTTAAGATGAGTTTGGAATATGAAGTGGTCTGTAAAAATTAAAACACCTGGAACTCTTACGTTACATATCGTTTTAAATGTGGCTACAAAATAGCTGCGATACATTTCGTAATCGTCTGTGGGAGGAAATATGCTGATGCATACTAAAAGTAAAAAGAGTATATAGTAATTCATTATAAATATAGATAAGATTTCTTTTGTTGTACTACATATGTAAATACTTGTAGATAGAAGTGGGTATTAGTCCCTCCTTCTAACTTCACTCTACTTCCTATACCTTCTATAACTACAGACATTACCTAAAATTTGTATTAGAATTTCCTACTTCCTGCCATAGTTCCTTCCTGTTTACCGGGACTATATATTCTCATTGGTCGCATTTCCCGTCGCTCGGTATAAAGAGCCTTTCCGCCTCCTGTGCGACTGTTGGAAACCCATAAACCTCTATTAGTTTAGCTACGTAGGCCCCGAATCCCGGACTTTTTCCGCCGGCCTTCTGTATCTGCCGGTCGCTTTGTGCAACAATAAATTTAAACAAGCGTGGGGCGTTCGCTGACATTTTGCGGTGCTCGTTCCCGAAAACTGAAAAACGGCGCTCGACTAAGGGATATGGAATAGCCATCCAGTGCAGCCATCGCAGGCACTCCTGGGCCGTCCTGTTGAGGTTTCATTTGGCGCTTGACATGTGTACGGAGTTGAGGGATTTCCGCAAGGACACGGGCGTGCGGGAGGGGTTGGCTAACAGGCATGCATCTAGTTTTTCCTGCCGCTGCATTTTCCGGCAGCAGCGGCTTTCATACGCTCGCAGAGGGTAAGTGTAATTGCATTAATGCTCTTAATAAAAAGGGGGATCTTTTTTTTAAATGCCTATTAAATTATGCAGCCAAAAAAAAAAAATAATACTGTTCTAAGCAAAGAGTGGTATTGAAACTAAAGACATATTTATAGTTAACTAATTAACAAATTTATCTCAATGTCAAGGTAACTTAAAAGAAAAAGTTACAATTAAATATTTTTACTAAGCATTTTTAGGGTTTCAGCCTTAAAGTCAGTAACCTATTGTATTTATCTGGTGAAACTTTTCTTCACTCTATAAGGGCATTCACTCATTCGTTGCGCAAGTCCGGCATTTGTGTGGGCTATATATTTTTTTGTGATATTTGGCCTTGCTCTACGGTTTAAAAATGCAGTTAAATATTTTCAATTTTTTGCCGCTGCCCGTGCATTGTTCATTGTTGTAGTTGCAGTCCTATATAGACTCGTAACTAACCGCAGGTTTGTGTTGTGTTTCCCCCTTCGAAACCTCCACTTCCATCGAAGCGGTTTTTTCCAGTAGAGGCAATTTTAACTGCTGACGCGGTTTTGTAAGCCCCTGGCCCTCAGATCTGTATAAATAATGCGTGTCATGGCCTGGCCACATAAATTCTTGACCGAAACGGAAAATTTATATCCGCTGCCTTTGCCACATATACCGTTATATATGATTTACCCAGGTTCAGGCCCAGCACCCCGTGTCGAGTCTGAAGTTTCGGTTTAATCATTTATTCAATTTAGTTGGACATTCTGTCTCATGCATTTTGTAGCAGGCCAAAGGGGGAGTGAAACTGGGCTGTCCTTATCTTGACCTTTTCGGAATTATTTTTAATAATTCAGCAAACAATCTCTCGCCTTTCTTAGGTAGAGCTAAAGTTTAAACTCCTTAAAGTGAATTTGCATAGGTCCACGTGCTTTAAACTCAGTTCTCAGACACACATACATGTATATTTCGATTATTGTAGATCCATTATCCAGAAACAAAATTCCTATTTCTTACGAAGCCAGTTTTGCTAGGTATCTCGTTGGTTGAATCCGAATCCTCACTTCTGCCCGGCTAAAACTCCCGCTGGACCTTTTGTATAATATTGTTAATCATAAATAATAAAGTTTATGCATATACGTATTAACCTAAATCAACAGAGGCAACAAAGTCAGGCGGACTGCGGAGGAGGAAGCTGTTATCCTTGGGTGTCCTTGCGAGAGCAGCTTGGCCAAATGACTCAATATTTGACAATCATAACATCCTGACCCTCTGCTCCTCGCCCCAGCCAAGGACAACAACCGGAGGAGTGAAGGCAGCTTGGTCCTGTCTCAGCTTGTCCATAGTTTTTATTGGTTAGTCCCGTATGTACGTATCTGTGCCATGGCAGAGAGCTAAGAACATAACTCAAGGTTTTGCTGAGTTTAGAATATATTTTTTGTAATTTATTGGCCTATCCGCTCTGCATTTGTGTTGCAAATGAAAAGCCTTCACGGTTAAGCTATTTACTTGTAATATGCCAAACGCTTTAAATTACTATAAATCAAAGAGAACGCGCAGACAGTCGCCCAGTGTTGGCATTATGCGCTTAAATTGTTTCACAATTAAGTGAAAAAATTCTGTGCAATAAAAGGCGTGGCATCTGGGGGAGAAAAAGGAAGCGGAGCGAAACTGACAAGCGGCAGCTTTTGTTTATTGTTGGCAGATTATGAAGCGAGAAGGATTCTGCGGATGCCAGTACATCAACAATGCTGATAAAACTTTTATCGCACTCAGTGTGCTGCATTTGTGTGAGTGTGTGTATGTGTGTGTGTGCGTATGGGCGGAATCGCCGAGAACCGAACAATGTATTGCAGATATCTGGGGGGATACAGAATGCAACCGAATTCCCATTAATCTCTAAAAAGTTCTTAATGGACGAGGATGTAGTGAAGCTGAATGTTTTCAAGTACCTGCAACTGAATTAAAGCTATTTCGTTTATACTAAGAAAACTTTTTTATAATTAACAATAGTTTTTTGTTTTTTTGGACCACATGTCTTTAACTTTGCGCTTCAATTAAAATTTGTATGTCAACGTGAATGCCCATTGAACGTTAACAAGTTTAGTGGGTCAACAATTTGACTGGCATATGAGCAAATGTTTGGCAAAATGTCAGGCAATTATTAGCACTGACCTAATAAAAAAAGCCTATAAAATTAAACCCATAGGCAATAGCCGAAAAAAGTTTCCTGCTACAATACTAATTCAATCAATTTAAAACCAACAGAAAATGTGGCAGAAATAGCAAGAGCAGATAGGCCAACTATGAAAAGGAGGACAAAAAGGGGAATCGGGCTGAAAAGAACACACACACAAGGACCAAGGTCCAATAATTCGTTATGATGTCGATGCTAATAACGCTCCAATGCACACAATGGACATGATGACGATGATGAAGAGGAACGAGCAGTGGGTTAAGATAGAGGGAAAGCTAAAGAGGGGAAAAAGACAGTACACTAAGAAAAATCCGAAGATATTGAGCAAAATATAATATATAGAAAAACAAGAATGCAAGCTAGCTTATGGAAGTGAAAGTTTATTTACCCTTTCAGTAATTACATCTTAAAATTAAAGTATGTTTAATTAGCTAGTCATTTTCGACTGTTCATATGGCAGCCATATACTCCTAATATAGTCGTCTGAATTTAATTAGATTTAAGACAAAATATTTATTGTCAAAAATCTTGTGTATACTGAATGAAAAATCTTAATGATTTTAAAAACAACGATAGATATAGTAGTCAATTTTTTATCAAATTAAAATTGGTTATGAATTAGATATTTTTAGGATTAAAGACAACGAAGATAATTTTTTTCCCATTTATTTTTCGAATATTTCTCTTTCAACTATGTGTTATACTGGTACAATCCTACTCGTTCCGACTTAAATAATTCCAGCAATAGAAAAAAGACTTGGAAAAGCCTAATAAAAATAAATATAATAATACTGTTCATATTTTATATTGTAAAATATAATATCTCATTGCTATCTATCTCTACCGCCTATGGCTTTAATACTCTTTTCCCTTTTTTGACACTTTTTTTGTGAGTGTGTGAACTAGAGTCCTGGGAGCAGGACTCGTACAGAGTTTGCAATGAATTTACACAAAATCGAAATCAGAAAATTACCATTATGCCGGGCAGTCAAGCCTGCCTGTGGCCCGACCTGCCAGGACCATTTGCCCCATTCCATCCCCAATCCAGCCCCAATCCCAAACCAAATCCACTATTCATCCTGGCGACGAGATAGAGGAGGATGGCCGTCGGACTGGCCAATGCCATTCAATATGACAGCAGCAATGGACCGACAAGACTCCAGTGCAACTGCAACTCTAACCAGTTACAAATATTGGCCAGACCTCGATTGGCGACTTTGCAATTACAGCAAAAATTGTTGTTTGAGTTGAGGCAGCCGCAGGACATGGCCGGGCAGAAAGGACATGGAGGCTGCCGGGGGCAGCCTGGGACTGGCCTCGTCGGCCGTCGGTTCAGTTCAAATAACCCATTAACTAAAAACTTAATCAATTGGAACCTCAGTGTAAATGAGCTGCCGTTGCCATTGCCGTTGCCGTCGCCGGTTCCCGATCCCCCCATTTATCGACTGGTGGCCACTGACCCAGGCCGCAGGCAGCAGAAAAGAATTGAAGCCCGGAACCGGCAGTGTTCCCATCGTCCTGGTATTAGCAATATTAATGCTGCCTCTGCGAGCAGGCTCAATAGATGTCAGTTGTCCTGGGGCGAAAGGGTTTGTGTGATTTTGCGCCGTTTGCCGGGTTTTTATAGTTCAGGAACCTCGTGTGAGTTTCGAGGTATTTAACTTCAAAACTGTTCACATTCATAAATTAAATTCATAAATAAATTATTATAAGCAACTAACTTAATTGAATTCAAATATATTGAAAAAGATAGAAAAGCATGTCCAATACTTACTCTATTTATAATGTATTAAATTTTCACTGTACTAGCTGTTGAATTTTTTAGTTTATTTGCTAAAAATACATGTACTTAGCCCACTTATGATTTTTAAAACTAGCTGGCTAAAATTGTGATACAAAGTTGAGGAAATGGCAATCCCCAGTGCTCAGTAAAAAGGGCACAGTACTTCAACGCCCATTATTCTGGCCCCATTAAAAGTTCGCACTCTTTTTTCGACTCCGTTGTTAATATTTTAGCCCCCATTCGTTTGGCAGGCTTTAGGGTCCCTTTTTTGGTCACACAGTAAATACATTTATGGGGCAGCATTTGCAGTTGTCGCTGCCACGGATGCAGTGTTGGTTCAGCTGCTGCTCACACACCTTCGACGGTTGCCAACGGTTGCCAACGGTTGCCAACGGTTTCCGCATGCATAAAATACCTGTCCAAAAGTGGGGTACACTGTACTGCGCTTTGGTACCGTACCGCTGCCAAGTGGCATGTTGCGCTAGCAAGCGGGAAACTGGGAAACTGGGAAAGGCAGGGAAAACAATCGAATATTACGCGGAGAGGTGGCAGGGAAAACGAAAAATTACACTGCACAACACAACACAACGCAACACGCACTCATAATCCATTAGCCCACGCCAGATGGCCCCCTGCAACGTGCGTATATTAATTTTCCATGCGTTTTTCACCAACCCAGTGCCAATAAAATCAATATGGCCGTTCGAACTCTATAACTTAACCCAATTTTTTAATGCGCCCTCGACAGTGTGTGTGTGTGTGTGTGCGACATACGTATGTGCTTTATGGGCTTTAAATGTTGCACCACGACATTTTGCCGAGCTGGGCGAAATTGCTTTTAGCCTTTCTGTTTGGCTGTCTGTGGGCGTGTCACCAACGAAACAAACTTGATTTTTAATTAATTAAATTTTTATTTATTTACTTGGCAGCTCAGCGAATTGGGACGCCCATTCACCGGCGGCTCCTGGTGCGGCAAGGCCACCGGACCGCAATTGTACTTTAGCGAAACATCCACGGTGACAGCCTCGGTGAAGGTGAGTGCAAGTGCAGTGAGAGGGGGCATGCGGGAAAGAGACGGGTGCCTGGGACTGGAGCCTTGGGAGCTTCGGCTCACCTGTGTGTGCTCAAATTACATACCCTACCAGCAGATTAGGCCTTTAGATTTGGCGCATCGGTTTGCATTTGATTAAAGCAAAGTGATAAGTGATAAAGCGTAAGAAATATTGGTTTCAAATACATATATGTATAAGCATATACATTTTAATTTATAATTTAATTTTAATTGGTTAGGTTCATTTAGGTAACGCACTTATTTATAAATTCAATATCAGCGAGTTGATCGCTCTTCCAGAGTCGACGATGCGTTATGGGCTTTATATTTCCATCTGCATAATGGGAGGACTCGCAACCTCTTCAATTACCATGCAGAGAATGAAATCTGCAGCTTATCCCAAAGTTTACATGTCCAGCCTTTCATTTTAAATTGAACAACTTTTCCCGCGCACACCACAGGGCGTATGCGTAATATTTTCTTAAGGCTGTCAGCCAGCGAAGCAGTTCCACTGCCACTTTTTGATTAATTTTTAAATAAACGCGCCGCCATAAAAATGGCCAAATGGACAAGGCATCGGAAAGGACACGTCCATATGGAGCTCTTGGCCGGAAATATGGTTTCAGTTACTGCTGTCGAGTTGCCGCGCATAAATTATGAAAATTAATAAAAGTTCACTCGCCATGTGAGAGGAAACTTCTTCGGACACTTCTTGTCTGCAAAAGTGTTGACGAGCAGTTGACATGGCAACGGAGGAAAATCAAAGGAGAAATCGCAGATGGCATAATTGAAGAGAAATTGCGTGTCGAGATGAAAATTTGCACTCGTTAAGCAGACAATTGTATTGTTTTCTATCGAGAGGACTTCTTCTTTTCAGCAACTTAAGTAATGGGGAGTGTCTTGTGAATGTCAATCGAAAGCTGTTTTAAAAATACCTACTTCAGTTTACATATCTTTTGTTCCCTTCTTTTGGTTATATGTTAATCATAATTATAAGGAAATGCTTTTGAGGATAGTTAAACGCAGTTACCAGCAGTTTCGGTTGTTTTACATCAGAGGAAAATAAGTCGAGTCACGTTTCCGCTGAAACATTTTAACATTGATTGCCCTTTCTGCCGTTTTAACATTTCAAATTGCATTCTACGACCGCTTTCCATTTTCTTGCAGGTATTTCATCCGCCACGCAATATCCGAGACGAGAAGCCCTTTGAGTTCAGCATAAGATATAAATTTATAAGCCAGTCGGATGCAGTTGTGAGGTAAGTTTCAGCACCGAATTGCACTGGCAAACGGACAAATATCTGTGCAGCTAGAAAAGTATTCAATAGATATTGGTTCGCTGCATTTTCCTTTTCCTACTTCCCCCTCCTGTCTTCTTACGGGGGTAATGTCATCAGTTGCCTCAGCTTTTCCCGCTCGAGTTTTCATCTTTCCATAGATGTTTCTATTCCTGGCGCTGGCTCAGGCTCTGGCTCGATTCAAAGGCTCTTGCTTAGAACTTAAATCTTTCTGCCCGAAAGAACAATGCCACTTGGTTGCCCTGGGGATGGCTTTTCGGGAAATTCCGAATCGAAGGAGGTTGCCTGCATAAAACATGAGCCGTGTTCTGTCTAGTTTCTCAATACAGGTTTATCCTCACCTCATGTATTTGCACTGCAATCCATTTGTGCCTGCTGCCTAGGCATGTGTCAAATTTGTCTCCGTATCGCTTTCCCTCCCTTCTCCCTCTGCCCTTCGCCATTCTCCGTTCTCCCACCACCCACCTCCTTTGCCAGGTGCCGCGCTTTTTGTTTGCAGGTGGAAAATTAGAGCGAGAGGAAGATAGAAATTGAAATGTATTTTTACGCCTGAATAAGTTGCACAGAATTTACAAGTCATTGCCACACTGCGAAAACGTTCATAGGGTTTTCGAAATATTACAAAACAATCCACTACTTTTTTAAAGTATTGCTTACTCCTTTTAATGAGAAAACATCAATACGTTAGGATCTGTGTTTACCAATTTTCACAAACTAAGCTTTAATATAAGAGGACACTCAACTTATTTGTTTCCATTTTTATCTTTTTTGTGCGTAATAATGAATTAGAAATTAGGTACAAAGAGGTACAAATATGATACATTTTCTTTCTGATTCAAAAGAATATATTCGAAGTGAAAAGTCCGTTCGTAGTCCGGGAATCGTGTGCACACCATTAGCAAACTAAACAATGATCAGACCCCAGGAATGACCGTCTATGCATGCATACGTGGATGCATGTACATATATGTATGTGGAAAGGTGGGCGTGTGTGCGTGTGCGTCCCGTAGCACATTTTATGCAAATTGCAGGTCTTTGTGTTGTTTTGTGTTGTTGTTGGTGGTGCCGGCACGGCCTTAACTACCATTCAAAATGTAGTCGCACGGACTGAAAACGAAAAGGACGCAGAAGCTAGAATGAAAATTGCTAAACTCGCACAACACTTAGTGAACTGAGAACTGAGAACTGAACCTCTGAACCTTTTGGCCTCTTTTCCAGATACGGCCTGCCCGATAAGCCGCTCGAATTGGGCCGTGTGACACCCGGCACCTATTGTACCAGGCAATTCGACGAGTGCTATCGGAACAAGTGTCGCCTGCAAAGTCCGAATTATCCTGGCATGTATCCGAGGAACGTTACCTGCTACTGGACGATCCGGCAGAAGGAAGTCCCGACCAGCAAGCACGCCATGATTGCCGTTAGCCAGGAAAATCAGCACAAGGCCTTGGTAAAGCGGTAAGTCGGGACTGGAAACTGGGAACTGGGAACAGGGTATCGTGGGAGGGGATGGCCCCAAAGAATCTCGAATGAATACCTGCATTGGAGAGCATTAAATAAGCATTACCATTCTGTCCGACGAATTCCAGTCCCGTCCCGTTCCGAATTGAATGGGATATGTGCATATACATATCCCGGCCAGACAAAGTGCATCTGCATCTGCATTTGTATGACAAATTTCAATTTGGCAAATTGCTAGGCGAAGTACCAGTTGGCAGTTTGTTAACTGACGGCACAAATGAAACTGTTTCGTGTCCGAGAATGTTAAGCATTCGTCGCCCAAAAAGTTTTGTATATTCCAATTAAATGCAGCAAACTGACAGCCGATGCAATTTGTATGCAAAACCGTATTAAAGGACAGTATGTGAAGTTTGTAATTGGATTGATGGGATTAGGCAAATGTATTTTTGATATTAGCTGACATTTATTTTCAACTTTCGCAGTGAACATCATCTGGGTCTTCTGCTCAGGTGTAAAACCAGTAAAATCAGTCATGACAAGTGCACAAACGAAATTAGGAATTGCACAACTGCTAACATTTTTTACATTTACAAAGTTTAAATCTAAAAAGTTTGTTATTGAAACAATGAAAAAGAAAATAAAAAGCACAGCTATTGGAAAAATTACGAATACGCTACCAAATAGATTGAAAAAATATTTATTACTTTGTAACAATTGTTTTGCTACACCTCTCCACATACTTGTAAATAATATTTGTATTACTTTGGCTTTTACTATGATTTTGGCCCCAGCTGTAACCATTTTCTAGCCTGGCTTTGGCAAATGAAAATGTTTTCATTGCATTTCGATTTGATTGCTTTTCTCCGTTTTTCAATTGTACATATTGTTCGTGCTCTTTGGCTAACCTCTCCAATATGATTTCTATTTTTTCGCCCACACCCACAGCTCAATAGCCAGCTTTAATAAAACCTCCCGGTCCATTCGAGCCTGGTCGGACTGTACAGGTGAACGGGACCATTTAATTTTCTACGACGGCAGCTCCACCAACGATCCTGTTTTGGCCAAATACTGCGGAGGAGATTGGTTGCCACGCGTCGTTTCACGGTACGTCCAACTATAAAATTGCTCAAGAATTTCTCACATTTTATAGGATGTGCTATATATATCATATGCTTTATCTTAATCACAGAGAAAAAGGGGAAAAGGGGCCAAAGGCAGACATAGGACATTTATTTAATGCCACTTCTCCGTGTTATGAAAAAGTTAAATATAAGCACAGCAGAACTCATAATACATTTACAAGAATGGATAGACAGGCATTTTTAATGAGCATGTGTGTGTGAGATTGTGCCAGTATGCGATGTTGTAGGTATCGCCCACAGTGATGCCGCAAGTTGCTCCCTAACTTTTAAGATGTGTGAAATTGCGAGTCTATACGTTCTTATAGCATACAATTCCATTAAGTCGAAACAAAACGTAGATAACAAAAAAAAATGGTCCTAATTCATATGAAGTAAATGAAAGACCTTTGCTAAGCTGTGATATGTATCCCTAGCCAAAAGTAATTTTCGGATCTCTGTAAGACGGCAATCCCCTTTTCCGCATCACTGATGTGCATGTGTGTGTGCCTGGGAACCGCAGCCTAGTGCACTGCACTGCAGTTTTGGCTCGGGGCGCATGTGTTCCTATTCAGTTACACATAGATACAAAGCCGCTCACACAGATACAAGACGGGCGAGCGTGTGTGCGCCCTGCAATTGTGCGCAATGCTTAAGCAAAACCGGAAATTGGGTTGCTCTGCAGACAGTAACCGAAGGACAGACTCCGAGATCGACCGACAGACAGTCGGAGCGAAAAGTGAAAAAGAGATGCGAAATTCGAGATACAGATACACTCGCACACCAGCCCATCCCTGCAGCCTCAGAAAACAGAAAACAGCCCAGCGCACACATAGAAATAAATAGATTTATGCTGTCGGTTGAAACTTTGCTAGTGCCATCTATTGAAAACATTTTGATGCATGTGATTTATGCAATGGCAAAATTTTGCTCATTAGTTTCCAAGTTGCCAGCATTTAGATCATCAACCATAAATTCTTAAAGGCTCGCCAGCCTTTCAAAAGCAGTTTTAAGTTTCCGAACTCCAACGCACACATACACACCTGCGGAGTTGTCCTGAAGTTTGGCTTAAGCAATTAAAATGCAGCCCCTAATCGGCGTAGTTTCGTATAGTTAGTGGAACTAGTTCGCTCATTAGTGGAAAGCTTACTTTTTGATGTCTTCTTTCTTAGTCCGGCTTTATTTTCGGATGTAAGATATGTTGAGTTTCAACCACCACCAGTAAAAATACCAACTAAAATAAAACCATCTTAAAATAAATAGGTAAAGCAACCAAATAAATGCTTGGAAATATATCTTAGCAGTACCAAAAATAATAAATATATAGAGACCGCCAACTGAGGTACTCATATATACATTTAAATAGTTTTCTAATAAATGTATTAAGCTCGAAGCTGTTACTTTACACGCACTCTGTATCTTCATAGCGAAGTAATTTAATCCCTATAAAACATGTAACGCATTTATCTCCCAAATACTAAACTACCAACTCATTGAGTTTATATTGTCATAAATTCTTGGAAGTCTGCTCTCGATGTGCTTAAGAACACTTTCGGGACATCCCCAAAATGCCAGAATGCAGCTCTCAGCCACGCCCACGCATTTCCATG
This sequence comes from Drosophila teissieri, assembly GCF_016746235.2. Lineage (NCBI taxonomy): Eukaryota > Metazoa > Arthropoda > Insecta > Diptera > Drosophilidae > Drosophila > Drosophila teissieri. Next base: position 19,588,005 of record NC_053031.1, on the reverse strand, counting down.
GATTCAAGTGGCCTAGTTGGCCCAAAACCCCACCACAACCACCACCTACACCACCACCACAGCCACCTTAAGCCCCTCCGACGGCGCCTCTGGCCATTTATCTTGCACTTGAGCATTTGTTTTTGTTGTCTTTCGGTCTTTGGTCAGGGCCAAAAGTTTGCTCTTTTCCAGGGTCTGGGTCTCCTCTGCCCACTTGGTGACCCCTTGAGACATGCACATAAACTCTGATTTTTTTAAACCGGACTGGGCTTTGCTTTTTTCTGGCTCATGCAGCTGTAAAAACATATCATGAAAGATCTCAGGCAATCAATTTTCAAATTAATCTATTCATTTTGGGCTGCAAAAGTGGAAAAACATTTGAAGGCTGCACGCCAACATATATTTCTTTCACATCTTAGAAAACTAACAAAATATTTAAACAGCCTTCCAGCAATGGCAATCACTATATCAATTTCGCCTATTTTATTTCGAAAGCACATTATGTCTTTTAAAACTTATAAACTTACCAAGTTTTCTTGCAAGTATGCTAATGTTTCAGAAACTAGTTTAAAACATATTAAAGTGGGTCGTTTTAAAAAATCGCCACAACGATGATGAGATCTTCGCCTGTGTCGCTTAATCTCTTAATGAGTTGCACTCTCGCATTTATTGACATCCTTTCCGTATCCTTGGGAAAATCTTATAAGCGCGCACAGGTGCCAGAAAGAGGGTGACGGGATCGGGGAATGCACATCAAATATGCATAGAGCGTAATATGCACATGAAGGAGAAAACGAACGAAGCAAAAGACGCTCACAGAACTTGATGGAAAAGTGGGTGCCCAAGAAAAACGGCAGTAAGAAGCCAGGTCCGTAGCTCACGCCGCGCTTTTCCTTCCACCGGTACCGCACTCATTTTCCACATCCTTCTTCTTGCTTCTTGCAGGACACGGAAAACAATTTCCTCCTTGGGCTACAGTGAGTAAAGTGTTTCAAAATAATGTTAGTTTTTATTTCCCATCAGAACATAAAAATTATCTTAACTAATGAAATTATCTTACTGAGATGTAAGATAAGTACAATTATTGAAATATACAAAGGCGTAACAACCGCAATACGCAAAAGGAAAAGCCAGCTAACAACAAACTCAATGATGGTTTATTAATTTGTTCCTTAGTTGCACATGTATTGTGCAGTTTTCCGACTTTTCCCGTGCACTGTGTCAACGTCATACACGACATGAGCACACGAATTAAAGATGCACACACACACGGGCGCAGGAAAAGTCCTCCTTCTACGCCTGAAAACATCGCTCGCTTTGCTTCTCACCCCAGACATGGCTCTCTGACTTTATGCGAAAATCGCATATGCACACAAGGACGAGGAAAATGAGTGGGGTGGGTGGGAGCTTGGGCTGGAGGAAGCTACATGCGAATTATTAATTTCCCAGCGCAACTTAAAATTGCAACAAGCTAAAGGTGCCGTGAGACGTTAGTATTTTATTGGTCTCTTTTTTCTTTTCTTTTGCTCGCTTTTCCCTTTTTGGGGGTGACAGAGTGGGATGGAAGAGCTGGAAAAGTTGTATTTCCATCTCAGCTGCAGCAGCAGCACCAGCTGTTGATTTTCCTCTAAGTAAATGTTAATTTTTGTTAGCCAAGAAAAGAAAAACTCAAAGCGATAACTTTTTAAATTGCATATTAATTTTTTATGGCGCAAATTTTCCAACCCTCCCCCCTCGCGCTCCTTTCCGCTAAACCTGCTTTTTGTGGTTGCACTTTGCGGATTAGACTTGATGAAAACCGGTGAAGGAAAACGGGATGTTTGCTTTCGGTTAATTCTATTTTTTGGATGGGGGTTTCGTCTGGAAAGGTTTAACTTTAAGTGCTTTATGCCTTCGAGGTGCAGGCGGTATCGTTTAAATAGTAAATCGTCAGCAGTAAAGATTTTTGGCCTTTTTAAAAAATGTATGATTAGAATATCAGTGTATCTCAAAGAAACTATTTTCAAATATCGAATTTGATCTGAATTATTACCTATATATTATATTATATATTATATTACCTTACCTTTCGTTCCTCGAAATCTTTTTAAGAACTGTTCAAGAACTACGTCTGCATGCACTTCGTAAGCAAAAGAGTTTAACAGCGATTTTCGATTGAAACCCGCAATGTTGGGTATCCAGAACAGCTCTTAGTGCTCGGCTTCTTTAATAACTGGAAATCCCCGTCTGCTACTGAGTTCTCCTGCAAACACGAGGCTTTCATACACCCCCCAGCACCCACGGTGACCGCAATTCCATAGAATTTCGAGGGGCATTTTCGGGGAGGACGTAGCTGCCATTTGCGGTCAGGACACTCTGACGCTTCGGAGAACTTTACGTGTATTGATAACCGACAAAGGGACAGCGATTTAGAGCAGAGGTCGCACGGGAGTGGCGAGTTCAAGGAGGCAACTTGGCTATGGATTCGTGTTGATTTTACGACACCCACAAGTGTGCCGCAGGCCATAAAGTAACCAAATGTCACGCAAGTACGCGTACAGGCTGAAACTTACACTTGGCAAAATTGGAAACAACTTAGGAATTTGACTTTTGCTTTAGCTACTTAATTTGCAACACTTTCCTAGGGAAAATCAAAATAGATATGTACATACGTGCGCTAAGAAGATTCTTTCCTTAAAAGGAAACCAAATTGTGAAGCTAAAAATTTGCAGATGAAATATTGATATTAAAGGTATTTAAATCCTAAGTTAAGTCTGTCCAAACTTACCAGGCGTTACCAAACAGTTTCCTATGGAGTGGAGGTTGTAAATTTGGAAAACATCCAGACATTTTCGCTAGTACACCCATACATACACCCATAAGCCCTGGCGAAAAGGACATTCCCCGGCAACCAGGACACGCCCCAGCTGAATTGCAGGCGCCCGAGTGGGGACCGTACATTTGTGTCGCTTTATTAAAAATTAATTTACTTTTCATTTGCAGTTTATTGCACTTGGCACTGACAGCAAGCATTGCAGCTGCTCCGCATCCTCATCCGTAGCCCCTGACTCCAAGCCCCTCTAATCCAAACACCCCCTTCTGAGGACACGTTTCGCTTAAATAATAAGGAGCTTTGCCACCCACACTCGGCCACACTTACACGTATTAAAAAGCCATTTTGTTGGCCATGGTTGATGGCTTTTGACATCGTCTGCGTGAGCGTTTCTTTTTAAGTGTTCAAAGTCTTGGCTCGGCTGCGTGCAAGTGTGTGAGTTAGTGGGTGTGTGTGTGTGGGGAGCTCAGTTCCCGTTTTATTTTATGTCATGCCATATTAGGCATACGCCGTGTGTGCACACCTCTTGCCCGGGCAATAAAAATTCAATTTGATGTTTAAATTGAAAACTTTGAACATTATTTATACGGCCATAAATGCGGCATGCTAAGGAGATGAAAAAGGACCACAGAATTGCGAACAGTATTTTAAAGAGCGGCGTAACTAGAATTTATAAACATTTAAATTAGTAGTTAAATTAAAAGTTGTGTCAAGAAATTTTTACTATTTTTTTATGTATCTATACAGATAGCCCAATGAAATGTATATAAATAGATGTATGACTCTTCTCAGTAATGTAGAAAGTTTTAAGTGATTCTTAAAATATAATTATTAAATAATAAAATTGATTATATGCAATCGCGCGATCGGCAAGGAAAAACCATGTCATTACGCACATTTAATGCCTTAGTAAGACCATTATTTTCATTTACAACTCTCAGTCTGATAGACACTTCTGTGAAAACGGCATCTATAAGTGTATAAGTGTAGCGAGCACTCGAAGTTTATGAACACTCGATGTCACTGCCATGGCAGCTGTTCCTGCTCTTCCGCTCCCAAAAAATACGGCGTCGCGCCGTCTGCCAGTAGAGAATAATAATATGGGGGGGGGTGGAAATGCTTTTGGTGCAACACCCACTAGCGACTGACATTTCATAATTTTTGGCCAACGAAATCAAAAGACAAACGGCGAAATTTTTGGCCCAACTCGACTTCGTTACTTTGTTATGCCAAAAAATTTGCCTAAAACTTTCGCACAGCGAACACCGAACACCGCCCACCACCCACCGCCAGCGAGACAATGGCGAAAAAAGTTAATTTGGCAGCAAAAATGCAAACAACCAGACGGAGCGGACACTTTAAATAGCCCAAAACAAAGCGGCGGAGCACTGCGTCATACTTTAGGGCGCGGTTCGTCGGCATTTTGGCAAAACGCCCACCGAGATTGTTGTTTGTGCTATTTCGCTGGTTGTTTTGGGTTTGTTGCCTCATTCGTGGGCAAAAAGTTTACGACTTTTCTTGTTTGCCGAATTGTGCAAATTAAATTTATGTGAGCTGAAGTTTTTTCACGCCTCTAATTGGAGTGCCAGTGGCCTGGTTATGGACCAGGGCCACGGGGCGTATGAGCGATATTGGGGAAAACTTCTGAGATTTCTTTGTGCAAAACTTTTTGTGGCCGGCTGGTTGCCACTCACGTCCAAGTATCGTAGAATTTAAAAAAAACAAATAAGCCAATATTGAGTTGAATTTAATAATAGAGTATAACGTGATAGGGCAACCAAAGAAGGCGTTTAACAATACGGCTAATTTCCATTGGTTCCTGGTCAATGAACATACAAAACCTCAGGAAATGCATACTAAATGGTTATTTAATGATTATTTCCAGACTCTCAACACTTTCCAAATGTAATATTAATTCATTTTCACTTGATTTGTGGTCTTTCAGCGGTCCTGAGATGCTGGTGGCCTTCCACTCCAGCCCGTTTTCTGCGCCTTTGCAGCAGGGAATTCCGAATCGAGGCTTCGAACTGGACGTGGACATACTCTTCACCGACTCCGACTCATTTGACTTCGCGCAGGGCACCAAGAACCTGTGCGAGTTCCACATAAATGCCTCGAATCCAGGTGAGAGAAGAGCTCCGCAAATGAATATGAATAACCGTAATTAATGGCAATTAATGTGGGGCTCAGCTGCAGGTGCAAGTGCGGCAAACTTTCCCCGAAAGGAGGGACACTATCAACTGGGTCAGCATTTTGCATTGCCCATTCCCACTGCTCACCATTTGCTCTGCGTTCGCTACTTTTACAAGATGCTCCTCCTCTGGCTATCGTCTTCTTTATAAATGCGAGAGTGCTTCATTTTCTTTGTTTTTAACGGGGAATTATTATTTATACTGCCTGCTGATGAATGTTTCTGGGCGGAGCACTACTTTGGCCGCTAATTGCCATAAAAAGAATCAGATGTTAAAAGCCAATTCCTTGCCGTATTTTTGTGTCGTGGTGTAAACAGAGCAGTTTGGCGAGGTGTCGCTTTGTAATGGGCGTGGCCGCAACTATGCAGCCTCTATTAGCCTTTGGCTCTAATCTAAACAGACTAAATGAGATTTTAATTAAATTCATGGCCAGACGAATCCCCCACGGAAACCCGAGTCTTAAGCCGGCCAAATGGCTTTTTAGGCTTGACTTGATGCGACGGCCAAACAGAAAAGTATGAGTAATTGCTTGAGCAGCGATAATGTTTGGAATGGATTTCAGGCGCGGAGTGGGCGAATAAGAATAAGATGTCTGGGATGCGGTTCCCTGGGTGATTGGGACAGGGAAATATAGAACATTTATTTAAGACTTAGGATTTTTATATTATTTATGCGCCCAATAGTAGAATACTACTTGTGTATGCCTCGTTTCTTGGTCTCAAATTCAACAATTTGTAAACTTGACGAGAAATACTTCATACTTGATATTGAAGCTAAAAATGAACTCCTTAATTACGTAAAAAAGATGAAGTACCCCCAATCCTTGTGGCCACATTAATTAACATTGGCCACTAACCGAATGTTCTGCTCGAAGGAGCTCCCTATTCTAAACTTGTTTTTATACGATTCCCCACTCCCATTAATATACTTCTCCTTCTGCATCTTTCACCTAAGCTTTCCCCTTGACTTGGCTTTTCTGGAATTTCCTGCTCCCTGGTCAGCAGTCAGCTGCATTTAATTGAAAAATTATTAAATGAATTTCAGACTGCCCTTCTGAGCCTCTTGGGGGGCAGGGAACTGGAAAGCCAGGATCTCCAGAACCAGAAACGCTCCATCAATTTAGTGCAGCAGCCGCAGCGGTGGCCAAAAGTAGGCAACGCCATGGCAGCCGCTAATGTTCATTAATTTGCACTTAATAACTTCGGAGTAGATTTTATTTTGCTGGCCAAGCCGAAGCTCTGGGCTTTTATTTTTTTCTCTGACGCTTTTTTATCTCGCAAAAAAGGGAAGAAAATCGAGGCAGCCCTCATTTAAAATTAGTTTTTTGGTTGAGCAGGCAATTTTGGCAGGGAAAAGTATAGGGCAAATCAACTCAGTCCTAGTTTATTTTCCTCCTTATTCCTTACATAACAGCTTCTCTACGCCTTGTTGTTCTTGTGCTCATTAACTTGCCGGCTTATATACTCGTAGTATGTATACACGTATATGGCTTTATGTATTTGGCTGTTGTTTCGGTTTGGCTTAATTTTTGACCGTTTAACTTTTGTGAAATGCCGTTTATCCTCATAGCCCATTCCCTTGGCTTTTTCACTTCGGCTTGGCTTAATGCGTTGGCTGGGAAATCCAACAGATGTGCCTGCTATCATTAGGCCAAACATTCTAGGTGGGTGGGAGGATTTTTAGCGGCGATTTCGTTGCTATACTCGTATCCATCATAGTTATAAGTTGTAAGTGTAGCTGTAAGTTTGGAAGGAGGGATATCGGGATATGTAAGCAAAGGGACAATCATTACATTAAAAAGCCCAGATAAGCATTTAACTCATGACTCAACGAAATAATTATTCACATATTTTAAATTGATAAGCAAGCCAAATGCTAAGAAATCTAATTAGAAATAGCAAATATCATTCCGTTAAAGCAAGTTGTGACCGGAATCGAAAATATGCTGCGAATGCCTTAAACACTGGCAACATTTTGCGGCATGTTCAATTTGTAGAACTTGGCGTATGAAACATTTATTTATAACGGCCAAGGAACCACGCGGGCTGGTTGTGTGGGGGAGTTAGAAGGAGTTGGCCAACAATTCGGGCCAACAAGGCGGTATAATTGCTTTGTTATCGACACACGCACACACCCCCATGGCCACGCCCCTTTTGCTGGCAGTTGCGTGAGAGGGGGCGGCAGCTTTGCGCGATACAAATAAATTATTAGGGGGTGCAACATGATTTTAATTAAAGTTTTAACGAAAACCAAATATTTATCGTTTCATTTTGCTTTCATTTGTTCGCTGTGTGCGGTTTTATTTGCGGCCCCACTCCGCAAAAACCCCTCATTTTGCAACACAAACAACAAAATCATTAAGCATGGGGACGCAAAAATTCAATATGCATTTGTGTTTGAATATTTGAAATTTTAGCCAGCGAACGGGCGGAACAAGGACCATTTATTATTAACAGCAAAGGTCATTGCAATGTTATACATAATCATCAGTGTGCGGTTTTCAATAGAATTCTCGTAGAATATTCAGTGCAAATAATGCGCTGGGACCACGCGGCGTATGATTAATAAACTGCAGATGCAGATGCTTTGTGTACAGAAGTCCGGCTCGGGCTTCACTTATTGCGTTGATTACGTAACAGAATCTGTTGCATATTTAATTTGGTTTGATTTGGCCATAACTTTTTCAATTAACTTTAATTAAATTCGCAACTTTTCGCCCAGTCAGTGAAGAAAACCCTCTGGCTCTGTGGTGTGCGTCGATTTTAATTACATTTTGTTTGCTTGTATTTCCCGCTGACAGCCCTGCAATCGTTTAAAGTACGCTTAAATCAATCGCAAAACACCGCCGAGTTTGCCAACGTTGGCCAACATTTGCCAAGAGTTCTGGGGTATTTTCGTAGCCATTGTCATAGCTGCCAATTGTCGATCCAATTATTTCCTAAAAGGATTTATCCGGCAGCCGAGCGTTATCTGACCCAATCAATACCAATACTCAATACCGTCCGGATTCCCTAATTAGTGATAATCAACTCCAGCCGAACATTCCGTATGCAATGAGCGCCCACAAAAGCGGAAAAACTTCATCCTGCGAATATTTAACATGTCCATTGCCATGGCAACTTGTTCTCACATCCCAAATCTAATGTCGCCAATCAAAATAGGGTAATAAATTACTCTGCATGGACTCACTGTAAGATATGCTCGAATCATTTATGCCAACTAAGCAGCCCAAGGAAAATACACAAGCTGCGATGGAAAACGGGGCAATCACAGATGCCGACAATTTATTGCCCAACGAACCAAGGAACACATTCGATTTATGTATGTTTTGGCCCTTAGCCTATAGAAACTCTTGTAAACATTTTATGAAATAATCAGACAAATATTAGGAATGGGATAAGATAGAAAACACTCGAGTTTTATTAACGAATCAGTTACATTTTTTAATGGCTTCATGAGCAAAGGTTGTTTGAAACTGCCCTGAGATTAAAAAGCTTTCAACATTCCCATTTCAACCTTTTGTGACAGCCAGAGTTTCGACGGGATTCCCCTGCTAATTCCGGAAAAGTTGTTTTGACGTTTTTCTGTTCATTGATTTACGGATTATTGTTGATGACATAGTTGGGGGAATTACCAACTCGCCCCGCTGAACTTAAGTTTCTCCTAACACCAACCCATTTCCCCTGACAACTTTAGCCATTTTTTCAGCGCCGCCCTCATCTGTTGTTACACCTAAAGTTTCGCAAAGTTCTCCGGCAAACTTAAAGGAAAACCTTTCAATTTTGTTGCTGCTTTTTTCTCTTCTTTCGGAACGTTTGTGAAAATTTTCCTTTTTAATTTCATAAAGTCAACAGACGAAAACAAAGAAAGGGAAAGCAAACAATGAAGCGTGGAACGGCTGCCAAAGACAAAGGAACTTGTATTTAATGTGGTGCCACGGGAAGGTTGGTTCTCGTTGTGACATGTAAAATTAAAGGTGCTTTGCTAAATTGAAAGACTGAAAAAGCCACAAAATTAGTTGATTAAATTGTGTTTTGTACGCTAATTAACAGCATCATTTATGTAACATACGCGCAAAGGGGAAGTGTATAACTAATATCTAAAACTGGTGTAAAGCATTCGGTTTTATTCATTAAGAAAATGCTACATTTATGTTTTATATATGCATATATACTATAATGATATACGAGTAGTATATATGTTACAATATTACTATATACTATATTATATAATATAATGTAACATTAATATTTTTACCCATTACTTGTGGAGTAAAAGATTCGTTAAAAAGGATGCAACAGGTAGAAGAACGATCACTAGCCGAGTCGATTTGTTTCTCAGTTTCGTTTCTCGATCGCACTTCTATTAGCTGAGTTACGGGTATCTGATAGTCGGGGAATAGCGTTCTATCATGTTTTTAATAAAGTTGTAATTAATTTCTAAACTTAAATGTATTGTGATCCGAAATTTTATAAATAAAATCGTGAAAATAAATACCGAATAGCTAGCAATTAAAAGTTAGTTGTGCAATAAAAGCATCCGTTGATATCAGCAGGATTTTCCCGGTTTTCCTCATGGCTCCCGAATGGGAAAGTCGAAGGAAATGGGATTGCGGTGCCGGAGAAGCTGGCGAATATTTGCTGTTTAGTTTGCTTATTGAGTTGCAATTTTGTTTGCAATCAGCGGATGGAAAGTGGAAGCTATTGAAAACAACAACAGAGTTGGCCAAGGGGGATGGTGGTGGAGGGGGCGTGGCGAGGCGAGGCGGATGATTGGCAAACAACAAATTAGCATATTTGCACATAACGGCAGCATTTTATTTGCATTCGAATGTGTGCGAGAGACTGTGCGAGTGTGTGTTCTCGCATGTGTGTATGCGCTTTTATGTAATATCAATATTTAATTTTGAATTTGTCAATGGAAGGCAAAATTGTAGCAGCTCTCTATTAACTGTTTGCCATTTTTTGTGGGATTTGATTTTTAGACAAATATCGAAAATATTTCAGCTTGTTTTCCCGAAAATGTGTAAATGTGTGTAACATATGGTTTTAAAGGGCTTTAATACGTTCCATCTGGACATATGAAACCTACGGCCTTGGTGCAACCAAACATTAATTGGCTGAAAGCTTTGGCAACTTAATTTTCCATGGAAATTAATTATTAGGGCAAACACCCAGAATACGGAAACTTCCTTTGGGGACATGGGGCATGCCCCTGCATATATTTATGAAGCTACTTTCTGCCCCCGGATGGAAATTCGCAAATTTCGGTTTGGCAGTGCACAAAAACATAATTAACTTGGTCGAAGTGATGCATACGCATACGTACGAGTATATACATATATCCGTAATCAGCAAATGTGGTGGCCAAATGGGAAAGAAGAGGGGCTAAAGCGAATGGTTTTGTTTGCCACTCATTTATTATTTATTACGTTTAATTTGCTTTGCGCGCCGGACCAATCATATTTCGCTTTTTGGCTTGGGGTTTGTTATTCTCGTTGCAGTCATTGTGGCCATGACTAAACTTAAAATGTTTATTTTGGGTTACTAAATACGAAATGTATCAAATCGGCTGGGTACTTGGGCTCCGCCGGTGAAAAATATGGCGAGTAAATTAATTTAAATTAAAATTACAGCAAGTATCAGTTTTGAATCAAACTAATGTATTAAAAAGTTAGACGCAAATTGCCATTGATATCTCCTTTAGAATCACATCCAATTCATTCCGACAGGCATGCCTTAATTTAAATTAAACAAAAACAAATACATATATGCATAGAATGTGTGAAATAGGCAAAAACTTGCAGCGAAAAAAGGGATCGAAATCAGCCGAAAGCGTCTGGCGCAGTTATCAATTTAATGTTGAATGACCATTAGGCTTATGGCGATTTACGGGCAATTCAACAAAAACCAATTGAGCGCCATCAAATATGCGTGACAATCCATTAAGTGATATATTCGCAGTGGCAGTCGCAGCCCACTCGCATTTTAAATGGTCCGGTTTGGAAATAGTCTCGATTGGGGTTTGGTTTCGGTCCGGCTAATTGTTTGAATGTGTTGAATGTAATGCAGCATAAAACGAAAATAAACAGCTCCAGTGGGCCAGTTAGCCGTTCGCCGTTCTCCATTCGCCATGGGCATATATACCACACTAACTATATACATAACACAGCCTGCGGGGCGAGTTCTATTTAATTTGCGCCATAGTCGGGCCGAAAATCGAAATCGAAATCGCAACGAAAAACAGCAACCACGGCGGCAATCCAGTAAACAATCAGCGAGAAAAAGGACCCTGAATGGAAATGGAAATGAAAATGCTACTCAATCAGCAATAGTTGGCTTCCAGGACCAAGTCCGCCTCCCCCCCCGCAATCAATAAAGGTAACACCCCATAATTTAATGCCCCAAATGTGTTGCGACTACATTTTGCGGTTGCTGGCCAAGGCAAAAAATACAAAGCCACCGTGGCCGCTCCACCAGCATTTCCCCACCGCCGGCGGCCCAAATGCACTCTAATAATAAATCGCAGAAATAACCATTTTATTGCCAGCGCTTGCGGTTTCCCTATTCCAGGTGTACATAGGTATGGGTCCGGGGTTCCCAGGCCCACAAACACACCTGTCTGCGCAGAGCTGCCACTCGATAGTCGCACTTTATGGCCAGCTGATAAGCATATTATTATTATTGCTACTATTACGCACCCACCCATACACACAGTGCTGGCTTGAATTATTCCGCACGTGAGTGCGAGACCATATAGTGGCCATATATCTGGAGCCTGGGCCTCGCTGGCTGTGGGAACTCTCATTGTTGTAAGCCCACGCAGTCAGCGCAAATGTGTCGAAGCGAAATTTATTACAGCCGACTCGTGCAACTGAAACCAGATGAGTTCCGCCGGAAATCGGAGATGTGCGCGTGAGGCGGATTTTTGCTTCCTTCTAACAAGAGGTCATTAGAAACACAGAAGTCTTCTGTTTCAAGAACCATTCTGTATGAAACATCCACACACTACTAGAGAAACTTTTACATATTTTAAAGCCTTAGAAGTACAAATATTTGGCATGGCTGGGTCTACCTCAAATGCCATCGCTAGGACTGAGTGCTCCCGGCCATCTGTTAACTAATTCACATGCCAGGGCGGGAATGGCCAATGATTACATTTTACGGGCCATATGCATTGGCTAGTCGCAAACACTTGTATGGCAAACACTCTATATACATACATACGTGTATGTAACTTTCATGTGGCGAGTTGTCGATTATTTTGCGCATTTTAGTTGCTATGTGAAATCACAATTCCCCAGCGAGTTGAAAAATGTTATTGGGATTTCTGTTGACAGTTTCGACTGCAAATTTTATGAATGTTCACTTTGGTTGATCCACTCCGCACGGAAGGGCCTTAAAACCATACATTCGTCTGCATCCGAAATGCGAGTTAAATTTGATTTGTATATTTCAAATGACAGAAATGAAATGAACAATGGAATTGAGGTTTCAAAAACAATGTACGTACTACGTATTTAATATTGCCCACCTTTCATCCACGACGCACGAATGTAGGCAACACTTCTTTAAACTCCCATCCCATGTTTAAAGGCCACTTTACGTTTATATGCCACAACCAGCGAAATGTGACAATAAAAATCTCATAAAAACGTATTACTTAGCTAGCATTCTCTCACACAGTGCACTGAAAAAAAAGGGGCTGCTGCTTTGAGTAACATATGTCATCTGCGTATCAAATGATGTCTAAATATAACGTCTAGCTTATTAAGAAGGTTTGGTTTCTTGTGTCAGTTACCCGCGTTAAATGAGTGCTCATACTGACTTCAGGCTTAGAAATAGCTTTATTTCAGCCAAGATTCTTGAAGTGTATTCAAGTGTGAGGAGCAATCCTGCAACTGGCTTTATTCCTCAACTTTTCCCCAGCCAAAAATAAAAAATAAAGAGGAGAAGAAAAGCGGGCTCAGTGGGCCGGCAACTTTTGCCTTGTGGCAGCTGCAGCTACTTTTCCCTTCTGCCTGCCACTCGATGCGACACGGCACACATCAAAAGTCTCCTGGCCTCTTTCGCCGGCAAGTTGGAAAAGCTGTCGCAGTGGCTAGAATCGACGCAGGTGTTATCATCGATACTGTTGACGATTGTTTCCTTTATACGGACTGGCACTTCAGCCAGCCACGCTTTTCCCACTCCCCCGCTCCCCCACTTTTCCGCATTTCCCAGTTTCCCGCTTTTCCTGCTGCCGCATTGCTACGAAACGTGGCGACTTTTGCAATTGAAACGCCGAGTAGATGTTGCTCTCGCCTCGCTCCTCCGCTTTCTGCGGCGTTGTTTTGCTCGCGCTGCCTTTTTTAATTTGTCACTTGAATCAAAAGTTGCCAAAGTTGTCCCAGGCCGAAGCTGTGTAGCTCTGGGTTTTGGTTTGCTCTCCGCGTTGTTAGCCTGGTTTGTTTCACTGCTTCTTTGTTGCCGCTTCCTTTTTGCCACTTTAATTAAAGCCGAGAGCCGGAATTGCAGCATTAGGCAACTGCCGGAGCTTTAACATTGTATTCGGCGCCAATGTTGCGCAAAGTTGGCTGTGATTAATGCAAGGGTATGACCAGAAACTAAGGAACAGGAGATTAGACATAAAAGGGAGCAGCAAACAATGAGATGCCCAGCAGAGGACTTTAATTGTTTTAAAAACAGCACCCGACAAGAGTGGCTAAATAAGTTAAAATGTATTTACATACAATTTATTCAAATTATATCTAAGAATACTCTTTAAACTTTAGCTTGATCTGAGTTCAAAATGATTCTTTTTAAATGTAGTCCGCCCAATTTCGTAATCATTAACCGCACACATTATCCAGGGATACAGAGAATGTGTGAGAACAAAAGACCAGCCAGACACACATTGTAAATTAACCTAAATCACGCGTAAGCCGCTTGTCATACAGCGTTCTTAGGACATATTAAAAAGTCGGGAAAGGACGCGGGACCGAGCATATTGGTGTACATGAAAATATACAAGTATATCTATATCTATATCTATATCCTATATGCACGCCTGCATGAATACTATAATCTCCTCCACTCACTCTCCTGATTTTTCTGCCCCCTTCCAGATGATGTGCTATTCTCGCGGCGCGGCCGCATGGGACGCATTGTGAGTCCGCGTCACACGCTTCCGCCGAATACGACATGCACGTACCACTTTCACGGATATCCTGGTGACCTGATTTGGTTATCGTTCACCAGCTACAATCTGCAGATCCTGCAGCAGGCGATACACGACAACAATACGCTGGGACGGGTGAGTTGAGTCGAGTTTTGCTGAGCGTCTGTGCTTGCGCTTGTGCGCCACAAAGCGTTTAACCGAACGGATGTCGCGGAAGGGGTGCAGGTGCACTGAGAGAAACTGTAAAGGAATGAGCAAGTAAGGCGCAGTGCAGCAGTCAATCGATTCACAACTACACATTTATGTCGGTACTTAAATAAATTCAATTATATGTATATTTCTTGTTGAATGATTAAAGCACCCTTATGGAAAGCTGTAATGAACATCGATATAATTCAATTGTAACATTCAATCTTTATTCAATAATATTTGGCAAATACTTCGACAATCCAGCCCTTATCCTGTCACTAAATGTGTCAGAAATTCATTAAATGACAAATTTAGCAGGAAATGAGTCTTGTTTCTTATGTATATCAAATTTGTTTTCTTTAACAAACTGATTGCTGTGCACCGAATCATTCTTTAATGCCAACAAGCATTTTGCGCCAGTGTGGGGATTCTGCTGCCGTTATAGTTAACCGTTTACATAAATGCATAAAATTTATGTCCTGGGGAGGGATGCAGGAGGATAGAGCTGGGGAAAGGTGGGTGGATGTGGGCAGAAGTGGGTGGTTGCCGCTTGCATTGTCTCTTAAATGCACTGCGTCCACGCCAGCGGCGTCTCCTGCATTTGCCATTGTCTTGGGCTCCCTGTCGCCCCACCCACAGCTCCAGATCCCCTACATGTCTTGCTATTAGTGCCAGTCGGTCGACACTTTGTCTCTGCTGGCCAATTAAAAATGCAGCCATAGAAATACGTCGTATAAATGTATAATTAAGTGAAAGCTTACGCAACTCCTAACGAGACATTTTCGAGTCTGAAGTCTGCCCGCCAGCAAAGGCAACTGCGTCAAAATGCGGCACAGCCAACAAAAACAAGCGTCCATAATGTCGTCCTGCCATCTCCTTTTGCACTCATCTCTCTGTCTCTTTCTGCCTGGCAGAGAAAACAAATTGATAAGAATAAGAAAGTTTCAGGGCATTAACGTCATGTAAACACAAGGGCTATAAGTACACTTTACTTTAGCCGCTACTGTGGAATCAAACTATGCAGTACTACTAAATTCCAGTACTCTGAATACGTGCGACTTAGGGGGCGTTTTTCTCAGTGCTCTCATCATACTGGTGTGTGCATTTTAAATGGTCGTTGCCGCCTGCCTAACGGCCCGTGAAGTGTGTCAAGGTAGAATGTTGAGTTCGCCTGGACGAACTGCGCTTAATGTCGGGTCAGCGGGTCCTCAAAGGATGCAATGTTGGCCCCTGTCCCCAGATAACTGAATGGTCATTTGGGCTAGGCCACGCGAAAGTGCATTTGAGTTGCAGGCTGGAGATTCCGTGACGAGGAGCCCCGATTTATATTAAAGAGCGCTGATTCCTGCTCAAGGCTCATAGCAGAGCAGTAAGGGAAAGGAAGAACGGACATTGTCTCTATAATTTATAAGGAACTCCTGAATATTTACATTATATTCGCAGTTTCTGATTTGAAAGTTCGATATTTTGATGCCGCTGAAAACTTTATGTATTGTCCTTAACTTTTAAGGCCACATTCTCTAAGCGGAATCCGCTGTCAACTTATAAAGCTGCATGTCAAAGTGCTCGAAACTCCCCAACATTTCTCCCGAGTTCAATGGAGCAGAGATCACAGAATTGAAATAATAGAAGCTGAAATAATGACGGTGAAATGGAATGATATGGGGGACATGTCAACGCTTTGCGCGGTCTCATAAATGTCGTCGCATTACAAGTATTTCCAGCATTGCTCCGCAGCCACAGCCACTCCAATAATTCCCATTCCCATTCCGACTCCCACTTGCATTGTGTTTTTTTTTTCGTCGGCGAGTTTTAACTTTGGTTCTTAATTTAAAAAGTTTGTTTTGCCTCGGTTTCTCTTGTGTGCCTGCGCTTGTATTTTTCATTTGTTTATTCATTCTTTTTTATTTTAGAAAATTCACATTCACTTGTTTGTGAGCTTGTCGTTATCCCCGCCCGCCCCCAGCCCCAAAAAATGGTTTCGCCCACGTTCCAATGACTTCAGTCCGCAGTACCTGCTGTTTTTGTTTGTGTCACTTTGCCTCGCTGTTACAAAATTCATGAACTGTTTTTGCCGATTCCATTCCCGTACTCCCACTGCCACTCCCACTCCCACAGCCGCCCACCGGAGTCGCCCGTTCTGTGTTTTATTTTACACATATTTCTGTCCTGTCACTTTTTATTGTACTCCCGTTTGTAGCCGCTTAAGAGGGGCGAGATGAATGCACTGGGAAAAACTGATGGTCTCTAAGTCCTTGGCAGACCAGAAGTTCGGGAAACTATCACTTTAATATCCAGATTCTATAGTATTACAGACACTATTACTACTACTTACTATACTATTTGTTCACTCGACAGAAATGCTATTTGAATAATAAAACATGAATTCAATTTAAAGAACCAAATTTACAAGTAATAATTTCATTCGGATCCCAAAAAGTTTAACACCTTAAAGGCTCACTTAAGCGTAACAATATAGCATACTTAAAGATCCTATATAATTTTGTATCATCTGGAATCATGAAATACCACTTTTTCGTGTATTATCTACTTATTTTTCTCGGTGTACGGTGGGCGGTGTGGCTGTGGAAGGTGTTGCTGCAAAGTTGTTTTGCTTTATTTCGCTGGCTGCCCCCTCGATATATTTTCCTTCTCGTTTTTTGTTTATTTGTGTGATGCTGGCAGCTTTTCATTTTTCGCAATTTAAAGTGTAGGTGAGGCAACTGCAATTGACACGGACAGAGGAGCATCCTGCGGGGGGCGTGGCCCAAAAACGAAAGACACAATTGTGTGGGTGTTGGCTGGGAGTTCAGTCACCATTTATCTGCTCTCTTTCCGTTTTTCCAATGGGTTTGGCCAAATTAATTGGCACCACAGTTTTACAAACGCTCGCTGAGTGTGTCTACCAAAAAAAAATTAGGAGCCCCGGCTTCACGTGATATGCGTCTAGACAGAGAACGACCTTGAGAGTATGAAAAGCGGCTGGCAATTTATCTGATTAGACAGCTGAGAACTTTCCACAGCCCTTCGTCTCTGGAAAATGCCTTGAAGAAATTGCGAAAGCAATCAAGGTGCAGCATGTGCAGTATACAAGCATTTTGTTGATGTGGTTTGCCTCCGGAATTTCATAAATTCGGAAGCGTAGCATTCTAGAAATATATAAGAACATTTGCCAAATATTTGTGACTCAAGTTAATTAATATGCTAAATATAATAGTCCAACTCTGAGTTAAAACAAGTAAAATGAAAGTTGTGTTTTTTGGTGATAAAATGTGCAGCGTACTTAAAGCCCCACTTATAATTGTTTTAAAGTATCGTTAGTTGTTTTTATTTTCCTTCATTTTACATTTCTCAGACTTTATTTTCAGGGCTTAATTTGCCAGAATTAAACGCACAAATGTTGCTGTTGCATCTCCAAGCAAATCAACTAAATGAAATGAACAGAGGCAGCGGCCTTAAACGGCTGTCAGTTAGTTTCTGGGCCGACACTTCGAGCCACTGACTTCGTCCGGCTCCGGAGTCTGTTACTCCAGTTCAGTTCTTCAGTTCAGTTCAGTTTCTTCAGCCAAGCCACAGCTGTTTGCAACTGTCTTTTTCATTATTAACACAGTCAACAATAATCAGGGCCTAGGCGGAAGGGTGCGGAATGTAGCGGAGTGCCGGGCGGGGGAAAACATAAACATTGTCAGCCAGGAGGCGTCTAGGAAAAATATTTAATGCCTGCAAACAACAACAAGGAGGCTGCGAGGAATGCAAAGACTGCGACTACAACTACGGAGCCGACGGGTGTGGAGCCTTTCTACTGGGGACAGTGACAAACGACAAATAACTCACACTTGCAACTGTTTGAATATGACATGTGACATGCGGAGAACGAGCGGGGAAACTAACGAGGAAAAACAACAGAGAGCCAAAGGGAAAGCGTGAAAAACGCGTGGGGTGAATGGCGCGACACACGCTCAAATACTCCGAAAAAACACTCATAATATTCATTTGGGGAATTGGATATTAAGTATTCAAATCATCCATTTCAAAAGAAACCCACTCAATTTAAGTATACTCCGCACGTCTTTTATCGGATGAAAATACATTTATTGTGTAAGCAGCTTGAATGAAATAAATATAATATTGTAGTTATTTATTGCCAAGGATATACTTTGAGAAGAGTTTCTCGATAGTTTCTCTCAGTGCACTCTAAAATAATGTCAACAAAAGAATTAAACCATAACATATGTTCGCTTTCTTTCCCGCTATGCAATGGTCGTCCTGCAGAGCGATCTGCCACCGTGGATAACGCGCCTGAGGATGTGGGACAGCTACGGGACATATGTGCCCATGAAATCGACAAGTTCCACCACCGGCCAGCCGCCCCCACCACCCCCCGTTGCCTCCTCGGCGGACGGGGGCAAGCCCACCCTCCTGAACCAGAGCAACTACGGCAGCTACTACTACAGTGCCAGCAATCCGAAGCTGAATCGGAACCTGCGGGTGAACATCGACAACGCCTGGAATCCGGTGGACACCTACATCTACGGCCCCACGCAGTCTAGTGTGTTCAACCAGGAGAACAAGTACAGCGGCTACCAGGGAGGAGGTCCTGGCGGAGGATCAGCTGGACCGCCTGGCTCCGGTAAGCCCCTATCCGGGGTCAAGGACAGCCTCAACTACATTTCCAGCGGCAAGTCCTCCAAGGAGGTCTCGGCAGCTGCGGTCGTCAGCTCGGATCGAAATAGCGCAGTGGCCCTGATGAGCACCAAGGGAAAGCGACGACTCATGCTGGAGATCTACGACTACGAGACTCCGAAGCTGTGCGATCACACGGCCATCGGAAGCGGAGTGAGCGGAAGTAGTGCCGTGATGGGGGGCAATAAGCAGAGACCCTGCAGTCCGCTGGAGAGCTACGTGAGCACCGGAAGGGATTTGGTAAGTAGATCAAAAACACTATTTAGGTTAATAGAAATAATAATAAATCGAATAAGTACTGGGAAATAAATAATGTGCTATGCCTCACAATTGTTAGAAATAGAGATTCATAAGCTATTATTACAAACAGTCATCGTTAACTCTTAAGTTGACATATTTAATCAGCCATAATAGAAAATGCTTAGAAAAGAATACGACTTAAGCATTAAAAGGTCATTTAAGCACTTCAAGTTGTGTCAGTTGTTTCTTGGGATAATCCCCTTCTTAAATATGCTTAGAATAGATAGATACAATAGATTTCACTTTTGATATCCTGCCAAATTGCTTTTATTCTAGAAGACCTCTGACTTGACTCACTTCCGGTTGTCATTAGATAGTTGTGCTGCCTAAAAGTAGGCAACACTTTATCCTCGCCGACGGCAGACCAATCGAAGCAGTAGCCTACCTTTGGGCTGTATTTGGCATCGCACGGAAGTCGGGAAAATTAGAACTTAACCGAAGGACTTTTCTAATTTGTCAGCTGCCACTGTTTGTTTTCTTTGTTTTGGCCGGGGCTTAAAAAAATAAAATAAAAATTAGGCAGTGGGGGAACACGACTTTGTGACTGCACCTTGGCTGCCGGGCGAACACCGAGCACCGAGCACCGAGTGCCGAGTGCCCAATTTGGCACGCCCAAGGGCCCTCACAGATAAATAAAACGCAGCTGGAGAACTGAAGAGCTGCAAACTGGGAGCCGGAAGCTGGGAATTTTTTGGCAGAGTGCAGAGCGATTCGTGTTTGCTTTAAACTTGACAAAATTAATCAAATTAAACACTCGACTGCATCGCCAGACGTGCACAAATAACGAAGGAGCAGAGCGAATTTCCCAGGGGCAGGCGCCAAATTCAAATTCGACAAAGCCCCCACCCCCCGCACACACACACACACACACACACACAATACAAAGGCAAATAGGGGGCGGAAAGTGGGCGCTGGCGCGGCCGTGGGCGGGAAAGTGGGCGGCATTGGCGGCATTGACAGCATTGACGGCATGCACGGACAAACAGACAACCGCAATAAGCTTGCTTAGCCTTTTTGACGTCACTCCTCGCTGACAAATATGAACTGCAAATATTGTGAGGCCAAATTCCGCGCTCACAGTGCATTCATAAAGAACTTTTCGAAATATTCATAAGCTCCCTTAAATTAAATACATATGTGCACTTTGCGGCACTGTCAATATTAAATAGATTCTAAAACTAAATTGAACATGGCACAGAAATGTATTTTACCGGAATATTCATTAAAGCTAAATGTTATGCAAAACGTAGGACGAATCGGATTTATAACAATTTTCATTAGTACAGCCCCGCTTCCACATATCGACTTACACAGCTTGTAAATACTTTCTGAGCTTTACAAAATTAAAAGATGCAACAGATAGATATTTCAGTTTGTTTCATTGGTATACATTCAAGACAACAATTTTTTACAGTATTCCAACTCACTTTTTACCATTTTCCGCTTGCAGAAACTGGAGTTCCACACGCATACAGGCACCGCCCTATTCCCAGCACAGTTTGCTCTGAACTACGAGTTTGTGGACACGGAACAGGGTGGCGAGACCTGGGCGGGAAGACGTGGGGAAGATCCAGTGCCGCCACTCTGCTCAAGAATTTTCAAGAAGCGCAAGGGCAACATCCAGGTTCCCAGGAATGTGTTTCTTTACGGACGAGGTGGAGCCAAGAACATAACCTGCTTGTACCGCTTTGAGGCGGGTCCTTCGGAGAGGGTGAAACTGGTACTGCATAACGTGTCCTTTGGAGAGGGGACAGCCTGTACCACTGACTCGGATCTGCATACAGGCAGACCCCGCTGCAATCAACTGGATCCCGAGGGCCGCATCACGGAGCTGCGACTGTTCGATGTTCCATTTAGGGACGTGAAAATCCAATTGGGCTGCTTCTGCGATAACTCCAGTGCCTTGTACAGCAACGCACCGCTCACTTTCGTTTCACATTCGAGGATTATGGAGCTCTCCTTCACGGTCACAAGATTAAATATATCGGAGGACTTTGCGGATGTCTTTTTCTCGGCTTCCTACGAATTCAAGAGACAACCGGACTGCAGGAAGCAGTTGAAACTCAAAGGAGCAGGTGGGGAGGATGAACTCAAGTATCCCTTAAAGACTCAGGACGCCAGTTGCGAAGGCCTGGCCTGGTACATCGAAGCCCAATCGGCCGAGAGGTCGCTCTTCGTTCAGACCTGGGGCGCCTATCTGCCCGTGGATCCCACCTCCGAGGATGCCATGCGGTGCCACACCAAGAACCGCCTCATGATATACTCCGGACGACCTCTGCGACCCATGAGGGTGGTGTGCCCGGCCCAAAGTGGTCCGCGGCCAATGTCGCTGCACATCTTCTCCGAGGACTGGACCAATGGACAGCCCTTGTTCATGAACAAGTGAGTGGAAATAGCTTGCTTACTTTGACCAGCAATTTTACATAAATTCCTCTTTAAACGTATATTTATTTTTTAAACATATAAAAATATAATATATGTTTCTGTAGTTTACACAATTTGTTTCGTTTAGTTTTTATTCGTACCCATGTGTTTTCCATTTTACAAAAGACCTAACTAATAACCTTAGGAAACCAACAACGGTTGACCCTATTGAAAAAGATTGTGGAGAATAATTCTGTGTCGTCAATACCTAGCCTTATTTATTTGCCAGTCGAGGAGACTGAAATATTTACAATTTCACGCTCTGGTGTCGCCCAACAAGTCTGCCCGACCAATTACCCACTCCCTAGGACAAATTCAAAAGTATTCCAAGAACAAATAGAGAAGGAACAGGACATGAAAACATTCATGCCTAATGACGCATGGACTCCTTGCCATTATGAAGAGCATATGAGTTAGTCCACTCGAGCAACTGAACACTACACAAAAAGCCTCTTAGGTCGAGTATTTTGGGAATTTTTCACTCAAAATTAATTGCATTTTAATAGTTGCTAATATTTCAAAAAACTTGTGTGCTGGTTTGCACCGGCAGCACGCTTCTCAGGCCCGCCGTCCTGCTCCCCAAAGCTCCATCAAAAAGTCCTGCTTAAAAATGCAATAACAGGAAATGGCTACGACGGCTACAAAATACAGGAAATTGAGCGCAAAGAAATATGCTATATAAGAGATGAAAAAATGAATACGCAAACGAGACGAAGTCCAGGCAAACAAACATGGCCGTCAGACATGAGCATATGTATACAGCAGCGGTTAACTAGTTAGGAGACTTAAATTCAAAATAACTGCTTTCAAAAGGGTCAGATTTTATTTATCTAAGATAAATGGTTTAATTTAGTTTAGTTGGTAGGAAGGCAGAGAAGTGTTTGTGTTTATGCATACGGAGGGAAAAAAAAGCAAATCAAGTATAACGAATAAAAATAATACTACAAACTTGAATTATGTTTTTTTTACTAACTATACCAAATAATTAAACGTGACTGAAAGTTTCGAAAAAATGGTAACCCCATGGAGTGCAACGAAGCTTACAATATTTTCCTTTTTTTAATTGAATTTTTATTATTTTTGAAAAGCCACTAGAAATGCCACCTCTGCTGTGCGCCTGAAGCATGCAAAACGAGCATGAAGCGAAGACAGGTGGAAAGGTGGCGCTACGGGTAAGAGCATTTTGCCCGCTGGAACTTGGCCGTATGTGCTCCGGCAATTTATGTCCAAGGTGCGTGCCACCGAAATGAACCGGTGAACCTGGACGTTACGCTCGTTTCTTGGGGGGGAGGTCCTGCAATTGACCAACCTGTGTCCCTTTTGCTGGTTCTGCGCTTAACGTGTTGCCATTAAATTTTATGGTCAACTTTTCCTCTCTTTGTCCGTGTTTGCATTTTGCTCAATTTTGTCGCCGCAGAACATAAAAAAGGGAGTCAGGATGGGCGAAAAAAAAGCGAAGGAATATTGCACTGTGGACGACATGTGTATGGGACCCCAAAGGGTAATTGGACATTGCACGGGATATCCTAGCTGGCTAATGAGTGTGTTGAGCCTTTTTAGATAATTAATTGAGAGCTTTTCAAATCATCTGTGAATTATAATGGCTACACAATAAGGCAGCGAAATGTTGGAGTGTGATTGCACTAAAGAGTAGTAATGCAGCTCCTTGCAGTACAGTCAAATAGAGATAAGATCATAATAAATCCAAGATAATTGAAATATCCTTTCAAGATAGTTATATAGTTGGTAATTCCTCATTCGGGAATATTTGTTTCATTGGCTTGAAGTGAAACCAATTGTGGCGCACTTCATCCAACGAAACTTTGACGGCTAACTTGCTTAATGCGCGGCTTAAGCCAAACTACGAGTAAGATATTTTGTCTGTGGCAACTTGAAAGTTGCCAGTAATTAGTGGCACTTGAGCAACTACTAGGCTGTGGAGATTCGAAATGGGAACAGGGGATAGGTCACATCCAGATACATAGCTGGATGCTCCGAAAGCTTTGTAGGGCATGACAGTCAGGAGGGAAAATTCAGGGGAGTCGTTTGCCAACCGACTATCTACGGCTTGCTTATATTAGGAAATCACGCTTTTTGAATATCCATTATATATTGATAATAGCCAATTATGAGATTTAAAACAATTTAAATATTTTGAAAACACCCCTTGTGGATTTCTTATTTTTGTAGCTTTGTGAAAGGTATCTTGATTAACAAGCTCCTTTTCCTCATTTCCCTTTCCAGACCAATCAGCCTGGTGCTGGAGCCAATCCTGAAGGAGCCCGGCGACATCTCCTTCACGTGGCTCGAGATCCACCGCACCAAGAACGCGCTGCTGCAGCAGTTGGACCTGCATGTGAACGCGAGCGTGACCACGGGCATGGGCTCCCAGACCTCCTCCCAGTCCGCAGCGGGCTCCAACACGGGGATTGGGGGGCTGGGCTCCAGTGGGTCGGGATCTGCAGCCAACGCCGGAGGCTCTGCAGGCGGAGCAACGGCCAACGAGACGTTGAACGAGTTCGGCTTCTTTCCCAAGGAGTCCGACTGCGAATACAAATGTCCTGAAATTGATGCATGCATTGCGGCCAGCTTGTGGTGCGATGGTAAGTACAGATTGCCGGTCGAGGCCACAGGCCATTTCTCAGGGAGTTGCCGAATGGGTTTTCGCATGGAACCACTGAATGCAAAGCAGTGCATAGAAGTCGACGTGGCCAAGAAACTTTTGTGCGTTTATCAATTTGGGTCAACGGGCAGCTACTTAAAATAAGTGTTGCAATGTAAGGAGCGTGATTTATTGAATACAAAGAAACTTAGTGTACGAATTCTTACACCAAACTCAATAATCTACTACTAATAATATTATTCGTAGGCAAATTAATATCGCATAAGAACAGACCCTCCTCTTACTAAGATATGCCTGGTCTCAAGGATTCCACTCTGGCAAGTTTTATATCCCTCAGAGGAGGCCTGGATCTCTGTCTTGTCCTGGAGTCCTGCACTATTTGTACGTGATTTGGCGCTCAGCCTTGTGCTCTGGGCTATCCATTTGCAGCGTGCCGCCGGCAGAAAGCAACCAAAAATTTCACTTGTGGCTGGCTTGTCTGTTAATTTCGAAGCGGGCTGTCCACGTCCTTGTAATCAGGCAAAGTTTCCTGACTGCTGCACCAGGCTGCACTGCACCACTCCTGCTGGTTGTCGGTTGCTAGTTGTTAGTGGCTTCGTTGGTTGGTGGCCGTTGTCGTTGTCGGTGGTTGCTGGTTGTTGGCGAATGTTGGCCGACTGGCGGGATGGCTGGTTGTTGGACAAACCCGCAGCAGCAAAACCCCGAAATGTCTTGCAGAAAAAGTTTATTCCAGACCGGCACCAGGCCAACACAAAATGGCCGCAACAGCTGGAGCGGACTTATTTTCAATGCACTTGGGAGATGAAGGGCGGAAAAAATAGATTGAGTGTTGCAAAGTGTATAGACTAGGTAATACCGTATTAGAAGGAGTCCGCAGTTTCTTCTGCATTTTCCTCGACTTGTCGATTATCTTATATTTATTATTTTAATTATAGTTGCTTGTACTAAATTGGTACATTAAAGATTGTGTTATAAAGAAGTATAAAATTGCATTGATTTTCCTGCATTCTACTTATGTATACTCTTTAAAACTTACGCTCGGGGGAAAAAATACAAAAAAATACAAAGGCTAGCCTGGGCTTTGCCTTTTAGCTTCAATTATTTATGGGCAGCCAGGCGCGTCTGCATCTGGAGCTGGTTAACCGCAAATCCAGGGCATTAAACAAGCTTTCGGACCCCAAGGGCCACTCGAGTGACACTGCATTCAATTTGTAACCCTAGAATAGGCCACCCAGCTGCGCTGCTCCCCCAAAACCCCAATCTGCCTTCAATTTTTCAATCAGCGCCTGTGCCTCTATCTTGGATACTGAATCTTTTTTTACACTGCGAAAAGATACTATTCAGCTATTCTTTTTAAAATATCGATTGGAAACTAAATAATATAGGCATTTATACTAGAAAAGATGAAAAACTGTTGTTGAAGTCCGATTCTATGGAGAGATACATCTCTCGGAACAGCGCAACTGAAACTTCTAAAATATGTATCAACCTACTCTTGTGAGGCTACGAAATGAAGAAAAAGTGAAGGTATTTTCTAAAAGTGTCCTGTAATCTCTCCTTTTCAGGCCACCACAACTGTCCCAGCGGGTTCGACGAGTCGGAGGAGGAGTGCGGCACCGCTCGCAAGTTGCTGGAACTGCCGGGCGGAGTCTTCGCCGCTCTCGGATGCATTGCAGCTGCCCTGACCGCCTGCCTGATATTCTGCATGTTCGGGCTGATGAGGAAGCGAAAAAAGTCGGTGGTGCAGAAGGGCGCCGGAGTGGGCGGCATGGGCGGCATGGGCGGAATGGGCGTGGGCGGGATGGGCGTGGGCATAGGGTTCATGAACGGAGCCAGCAACGGCAACGTGTCAGCCGCCAGCATCGGAACCCTGAAGAAGGACTTCAAGAAGGAGGCGCTGTACATCGATCCGGCCTCCTGACACGGACTACAGCCGGTCGAATATATCCACGTGGACCGGGAGACCACCGTGTGATATGTTGCCGCCGGCTGTGGCATTCCCTATGATCATGTGGAGCTTTCCATGGAGCTGGCCTGACCGATGGATCAGTCCGCTGACCCCGTTCAAAATCTGGCCTGGAGATTTTAAAGATACAGAGTCGTTGCCTGGAGGTATGAGAACACTAAATGAAACTACATTTTAAGCCGATAACTTTTTCTAAACGCTTCTGGGAGAAACAAAATGCGCATTGGCGAAGTTGTGGGTATGTAGTCAAAAGGCAAATAGTGTTATTGAGTTGATTATGGTTTTCAGTTTGTATATATTATTTCATTTTTAATCCAAATAATTCAAAAAGCATTAAAGGAGTCAGGACTGGGCACTGTAAGAACTTATTTAACGTATCGAGAACTTCGCTGAAATGGTTTTTAAGTTTTAACTTAAACTAAATTCGAAAACATCGAATTTGATGTCCTATTATTTAAATCTTTTAATATTAGAAAAATACCTTTTGATTTCAAACTAAAAATCTTTATATTGCATACATCAGAGGTTTCCAAATCAAAATCAAAAGAAGTATATTCCACACCGTTAATTAAAATGAAAATTCGAATCACAAGAAATATTTATATTAAATGATAAAACCACACACAACTTTTAAAAACTGAAAATATTCGAGTAATATGAATTTATTCATCGACATATGGTAGCCAGTCCTGACCTTCACAAAATTGTTTCCATTCGTTTAAGAAAGTTAAGAACTCTTTATTTCAAATGACTACATACGCAAGCAAAACGAGGAAGTAAAACTATTGTAATTAGGTACCTTTAAACCAGTTAGATCAGCTAGAGAGCAACAATTCGTGGGCGGTTCGTAGATGACTTCGGCATATTTACCACATAGCACATAGCACCCACTAAAGGAAGTAATCCAATGACATTTAGCTACTAAATGGAAGATCATGAATTACAATGAAATTGTACAGAAGAGCAACTCAAAGAGCAGATCCCTAAGCGTAGGGATAAGCCAATCTGGCATTATTTTTAAGCGATTAGACTAGGCATAAAACTGTTAGCAGCATTTGGAAAGGAGTTGGGGAAGGTCGATGGTCGATGGTAATCTCTACAGTGTTGTGATCTAAGGCATGCACATACTGAACTATGTTTAAACACTATGATTAAAGTCGAAGCATTTACATGATGAGTACTCACAACCGCAGGCGTATATTGTATAGGTACTAGCTAAATAGTCAACTAAGAGGGCAGCACTTTTCTGTTATTATCGTACAGCACAAAAACACATAAGCAAAGGACATCACCTAGTGGTTTATTATATACAAGTCGATACAGAGAGTTAATTAAATGCAATTGTTATTAATGAATTAAGTAGAGCTCCAGCCCAAAGATATGTTCACTGCACCTTAATCGAGAGAACTGCCAAAGGATTATTATTATACAACAAAACAATCAATGTAAATATTTCTGTCGAGCAATTACTTGTTTAACGTCAGCATTTATGTTCGTTATTTGAACACAAGCCGATTCCCTTAAGTAGCTGTGCAGTGAGTATATTCCTAAAGTTAATAGACTTTGTAAAAACTACAAGCAAAGATTAATAATAAACTGTATGCAAAACTACCATTTAGGACACGGCTCATAACCCATATAAACAATCAAACTTTTGGCAGTTGCAGTAGGATTAAGCAAACAACACAAACAACACCAAGAAGAAAGGAAAGCGAAAAAAGGACGTTGGTACTTTATTTTATAGACACTGAACTAGGGCAAAAATTATAAAACTGAATACTGAGAGCAAAGCAAATACTGGCTGCAATGGGAATTTTAAAAATTTAAAAACCTCTGCCAATGCAGGCAGAATCCACATCCATAAAAACCCATTAAAATTTCAACTCCAATAAAACTTTGCCGAAAACCAAGTGTATAAAAAATATATGATTTAGCCAGCATAAAAAGTAAATGGAAATATATACATAAATTAAATCAAATATTTTCGGTTGGCATTTTTTGATAGCAAATAACCTAAATATTTATAGCTAAAAAGAAAGAAAAATTAACAAAACGCACTTTGTACAATTTAATAAAAAACGAGGAGGTATTATTTCCCGACACACAGCATAGCATACACATAGGATATTTTACACACATTCGAATAAGAAATCAAATAATACCGAAACATATATGAGAACGAAAAGAATTAAATTAATTAAAAACGGCGCATAGGCCAAAAATGCATTTTTACTGCCGCCAACTGAGACAAAACAAAAAACTAAAACACGGCTGGCAGGGCATTTAAATAGGTAGCTTTAAGCCCAGCTGAAAATGCTGTTACTACTTCGTTGGCCACCATTGTCACAAAACCATTTCACACAAAAACTCACATCTCAATCATCAGTTCGGTTCAGTTCCTTCTCTCAAGCAAACCAAACTATGGAAATTTCTGTGCCAACTGTGTTTAAAGTAGAATTCAAAGATAAAATACGAGTAAGAAGAGAGCGGGTGGAGAAATTGAATTATGACCGCATATAAAACTTGCATATAATTTATTTGAAATGTTCAAAAACAAATGAAATGTAGAGGAAAAAACGAGAAGAAACTGTGCGCAATGGTAAATAATAATATAATACAGACAGCTGTGTAAATAGTCGAACTGCGTACAGTCTACGCATATTTAATTGAAAACACAAAAAGTGACCCAATGAGACGGAGTTTGGAAAAGGAGATCATGACTTTATTTCAATTTCTGACTTCACCCGACTTTTCTTTATTTTTCTATTTCGTTTCTCTTCGCCGTTTGATAGCGTAAGTTTCACTTGTATGATAAATAAAACTAAACCAAATATTTATATAGAGATATTATACGTATATGGAATGGAAACCTTAAGTTAATGACGCACTGAATCAAATAGATGAAACGAGTATTTAAAAACCAAGACAATTGAAACCAAAAGGAACTTTAAGCAAAAATAAAACCGAAGAAAAAATGAAACCGAAACAGAGCACCTCTCACTACCAGCCAAAATTGCAGCAGTGGGTGGTTTGGATGGCGTTTGACTTTTTGGTGGAATGGGGTGTTTGGAATGGGGTGGGTGGAATGCCAGCTGTTCCGTTTGACGCTTGGGGGAAAACCGTTGGCCAAACTAAGGCGAACTCAAATCGTGTCCAAATAGCTGGCAGTCAAGTAGGCCACAGATTTTGATTGCCCGCATCCGGGCAGCAATCGGTGGACATCGGGGGACATCGGTGGACATCCTCGAAAATTCGGAACATCGAACGAGATGCTGTTAAAGCCAAGCCAGCAGCTCCAGGCGTGTGTTCTCACCGGTCGAAACTCGGATTTGCAGTGGGATCGGGTTTTTGGTATGGGCTATCCATGTCGAGGAGGGAGTCCAGTGAACCCGCATAAAACATAAGCCACCGGCCTGGTGCTCGTGTGGTGTGTGCTCTATATCCCGCAGATTCCAGCTCCTCCCTCGGACTCCCCAGTTCTGTGACTCCGTGTTTATGGCCGGCAGCTCTGTTTCTGGCCCTGGCAACTCTGGCAACTCTGGCCTGTGGGCATGGCCAAAATGGCTTTGATAGGCGTGGGCGACAAAAGCCCCGGAAATCGCAAACGAGGCGCGGCAAAGGAGTTTTTGTAATGAGTTCAAAAAAGTTTGATATCAAGGTAAATTCTCAAAAAATACAAATTCTATACTATTGCATCACGTAAAATGAAGGGATACAGCTTGAAAGTATTACAACTATTATTTTTTTTAGCTTCATTTGCCTCGCGTCTTCAAAAATGTGTATCATAACTATTTTAAAAGTTTTTTGCCCATATACCACTTATTTAATTATAAGCTTATAAGGCAGACTAGAAACTATATTTTGTTATTAAAGCTTATCTTATCCCTACTAATGTTGATTGCTTTAATTTATTATTTACACGTTAAGAGGTAATCTTTTAGATATTGAAAATACTTATTGATAGATCCAATAAAGTATTCAGTCTTTCAGTTGAAATTATTTCCTATTTTGTACGCACCAGCATATTTTGAGTATATATGTTTGTGTATATTATTGAAATGAATTCTGAATCTTGAGGCTAATTATATGTACAATTTAAAATGGTATATAATTAATTCGACTTTAAATTGCACGCAAAACACGGATGTATTTACCATGCCAACCAATTACCATGGACAACCTCGCTGCATTAAATACACTCCCGAATACTGGGCAAATATAATATACACGCACACCTGCCACAAACTCACACACTCAGCTATTTGTATTTGCACCTAGGGCCAATTGCAGTTGTTTACAATCGAGTTGGCCAGCTCAGCGCAATCGGCACAACTACAAAGGGACAGTTGGCAGCAAAAAACCATGGCATCGGACCGAAGAAATAGCCAACTTACTGTGAGCGACCACATTTGGACAGCTGATAAACTTAACCCGAAAACCGACAACACCGAAAGCCAAACAACTCGTCAGCTTTCAAGTTTTGAAATCGGAGAAAGAGTCTGATCATTCGCTAGCTCAATTATCTCAATCGATTTGGACAATCATCAGATGCAATAGGCAGCAATTTGCATGATTTAAGCTACTGACTTTCTTGGTGCTTGGTGCTAGCTGCAGAAATACCTTTAGCTATTACCATATAAAACCATATAAAAATAAGACATGTGCCGCCAACGCATTTCACTTTAATTTTATTTTCATATTTCGCCTGGTTTTATGTTGGGGTTGGCGTTTTTCCATTTTTTGCCATTGTTATCGAGAAATTTACACGAATTTTCAACTTGTTGCTGAAATAAAAAAAGTTTAATAAGTCTAAACAATCAGTTTTTTGTCGGTCCTAAAAATGTGGACCTATGCAGATAGTTGTGGGTAAACGCTTAAGTCCAACAGCCGTCTGACGCCAGTCAGCGGACAAGTCAGTTACTGTGTGAGTTAAAAGTTATGGGACCGGAAAAAGGTAATTTAAGTGAATAAATTATTTAATATTTTATTAACTTGTAACTATAAGAAATCATACACAATATATATTAAATATACATATCGGACATCAGTTTAATGCTCTAAATGTATAATGATATTCGCAAAAGATTTCTTTGAGCCACTGTGCCATAAGAGTCAAGAGTTGAATACGGGTCAATGAGCTTAGCTTTGTGGACAGCAAGTGCGGAGATCGATGGAACCCAGCTCTGGTAGAATCTTTAGGTTTGACTTTGGCAAAAATTAACCATAGATCCAAATGTTGGCAACCGAAAGAGGCGAGAAGCCAGAAATCGAGAAGATTCTCATATTCTCATATATACATAAGTACGAATGGCAAAAACTAATCGATGGAAATTACAAAAGCGGGAAGGTCAACTTTTCGACTGTCTTGGGGACTTGGGAAGATAAGTTCAAAGGTAAACCTGTTTTTAATTCAAATTCTCTTCCTCTATGAAAAATACAAAAAAAGCAGAACTGATCTTAAAATTCTTCTTTTTGCCAACGTGGTTTGGATCTCACGCAACATGTTCTTTTCACCCGAAAAATTGACTATTATGGTTGGAAAACCAACTGATCCAATAGAGGATATTGAAACAAGTGCCCAACAGTAGATTCCTTGCGCTTAGAATAAAGGCACTTTGCTGTTTGGACGACCTAAATAAATATGTCTAAGTAGATTAATGTCAGATGTCGGGTAATAATAAAAATGTTGCCACAGACAAATGGGCTACAGTCACGTCCACAAAATCAGTCAGCCCGCGCACAAAGAGCGCTGAAAGAGCGAATAAACAGAGCCAAAGAGAGTCGAAGAAAATGGTAAAAGCAAATAGTGGTAAGCCGCCGCTGCCAACGTCTTAAAGTTGGCCAAAAAGGCGGCCAAGTGCCCCCAGGAACATTCAGTCAAGCCGCGATCGCCGAGCTCTACGGACGTCTATTTCTAAAGCTCTAAATCTTCGAGTCGTGAATCGGAGTGCGTTCAAGTGTCGACCGGGAAATTCTTTCGGCCAAGAAAGGTCTTTGAAAACTAAGATCTCAAGCGATTGTGTTTTTGTGTAATTGACGTTCTCTGTTGATGTCTCTGAACGCCGAGCGATCGTACAAAATGAAACTGCGCGATGTGGAAAATGCCTTCAAATACCGGCGCATACCGTATCCCAAGCGGTAAGTGTGATCTCCACCCGAGAAAAAGGCGGCGGAGAAAAGATTTCTTTCACTCGAGAACGGAGTTCGTTTCAAAGAGGAAATGCAATTGAGTTCCAGTTTCAGTTTAATTGAAAACCGGTCATAATTGCCATTGAAAGGCCCGAGAATCGAGTTGGTACATCGAAGATTGCCTGCGCCTGAGCGCAAAAGATTAAAAATACTCTGCTCTCGATTCTCCATAAAAAGCGCTTAACTTTCCGTTTTTCGCAGCTGGCTAAAAGTGATAGCGTTTCAGGGTCGTTGCATTTGATAAATACAATTAAATAAAAACTCCAATTGCTGGCCAGAGCAGTTCAAACATTTTTGTCGGACTTTAAGTAGTGCCAGCAAGTAAATTAATTGCAGCTACTTCTACACTTGGAGAAATCCGTTTGATATAAATAGTAGTAATTTTGGTTTGTGGATCTTAAATTTAATTAGGATCTTAACGATTTAGATGGGTTAGAGTTCACCGCCTATGTTTGTTTTATAATTAAAATAATATATAATATAATGTATATGTAACATATTTACAAACCATTTCTAGAAGATGTTAAAGCAATGCTCAGCTAAAGTTTCAAGATTATTGTTTGAATTTAATTAAGTAAATTAAACTCAGCTATTTCTGAACATTAAATTCTGAACAAAATTATGGAAGCTGGTAAGAACTTCCAAGTAAATTAAATTTTTCTTAATATCCGATAAAAAACAATTAAAACCCTAAACAATTGAAAGGCTTCTGAGTATTAAAACCTCGTACACACTGTACTCCTACATTTGTTTCTGTGTGCATTTGCGGCTAACGTTTTTTCAATCTCTGCTCTAGTTAAAAGCTACAAGATTGTTTCTATTTTTTATTGCGTTTTTTATTTACAATTCTCGTCATAATTCATTTGGTGTAGCAGCTTGAGGCCGCAGATGAAAAGGAGGAAAACCACAAAAGCCAAGCTCACTTCAACTATTTCAAGTAGCCAAAAGAGCCGTGTCTTCCCACCGTCCTCTCCTACCACTGCATTGTTTGGGCCTGCATTTTTCGGTGTTTGTTCTGGCCTTTTACAGAACCCAACTCGGCTCAGTTCGGCCCAAGTCAGCTCAGATAAAAGTTAAGTGCCCCCAACCTGACTGCCCGCTCATTAGTCGATGGTTGGTGGTCGACGGCCGGCGGTTTCTGCGGCCGCCCATAACAATTTTGGCTATTAAAAGGTGTTTAGGCCAGAGATCTGAGCCACTGCGTCCGCTATTGTGCAAGATTCGCTCTTTTTTACGTTTTGCGTTTGTATGGCCAAATTTGTTGCAACGAGTGCGTCAAGATGTAAACTAATGATATACCGACTACACATGTTATGGACTAATTGGCTTTTGGGAAACTATTTTTTCGGTTTTGTTGACTTTTCAAAAGGGTGTGAGAATTTGCTTTTCATTAGGGCAAAACGTGGTGGAGTCATGGTAATAGTAAATACTCGGGGCTTTGGTTCAAGCTAATGTCTGAAATAGTAATGTACACCATTATCATTCATTTTTCCATTTGTTAAATCTTTGCAAGATATCGCAGTCAAATAACTCCATTTTCCTATTAAGCCCTTTCGCGAAGCGAGGCCCATTTCCCATTTATTTGCAGAACAAATTATTACATTAAATGTATGAATTACTGGCATTAATTAAACACATGGCTTAAATGCAGATATGTGTGATACTTTCGTGATTACCGCTGGCTGAAGCATAAATTTCACGCTCATTTTGACAATTTTATGCAGCTGCAAACTCACAATCAATCAGTTGGCCACTCAGTCAGTCTGCCAATCAATCAGGTAAACATTTATTTTTTATCCATTTCCGATTGCCAGGCGACTTAGTGAAAAGAGTAATCTTGCCATTTGCACAACAAAATAGTGCAAATATTTGAATACGGATATGATTTATCGCAGGACATACGAAAAATAAATTCCCGACCATATTGATGCGTGTACTTGCATCGTTATTTGCACAATTCTTTTGTACGCTCTCAAATTGATATTAATTAATGAAATTAATTGGTTTTGCTTAAATAACCCGCCGACAGATGTTTGGCAGCTTCATTACCGGACACGCGATAAATAAGCATACGTAGAAAATGAGTTCGTTGCGCCCAGTTGAGAAAAATCTGTCAAAATCGATTCGAAATCGAAAAGTCAATGACAATTATACGCTCAATAAGTGCAATGAAATGCAGTTATGCAATAATTTCTTCCGAATTAGCATAAATTACGTTTCTGATTTGGTTTCCATTGGGATTAGGGCTTACCTAATACGACACTCACTCTTGTTTTCACTGCAAGCCGAAGCGTGACAAAAATTATTTAGAACACCCCAGAAGCGGGCGAGAAGGGGGGAAAAAAGGGGGGAAGATTCAAGCCGGGCTTGAAAAGACTGTAGCTGGCTCTTCGCTGCCAAGTCTTTCTTCTACGAGCCTTTCTCACCCATTCTTCTCTTTCTTGCCAGTTTCTTTCTTTCTCTGGGCGCCACGATAGGCAGTCACTCACTCTTTGGTAATTATATTCAGTAATGTGATTTGTTTTTCTTTTCTTTATTTTCTTTCGACTTTTGCATGCCGTTTTGTTTTATTTTGCCTGTCTTTTTGCAATGGTAATGATGCATATTGGGAGTTTTACACGCTGCCGGTGGCACACGGGAAAGTTAATTATTGCTGTCCGTCTGCGGCGGGTGGCAAATTAAAAAATAATTATTTACAATATATATGTGCAAAATTTTATGTTTTTAAGCGGCAATTTAAGATAATAATTTTTCCCAACACAGTAAAAATTAAAGGAGTTTAAAGCTATAGGACTTAATATTTGACTTTCTCTCCCCTATTACATATTTTTTATGGCTTACAAGTATTTAGGAAAATACTATTAAAAAGAATGAAACATGTGAGATTAGCTTACACAATCTTGGTTAAACTTTTAAGATTTCCGACAGTAAACCAAACCAAACAAATATGTTTAAAACCATACAATGCATATATTAAAGTTAAATAATTAGCTGTCCCACAAGCACATTTAGCTCTTTAATATAGAATGTTCACCTTCACAATTATATTCTCAAATAGTTTAACCAGCAACCAAAGTTTACAGAACAACGAGAGCACACTTTGGGCGCTTTAAGCCCGTATTTTAAACAATTTTCCACAAACTTCACACCTAACCCGCATGATCAGGTGAAACTCTAGGCCCTCTGCCCACATTTGGCTCCCTTTTTCACTGATAATTTCGCACGCAACTTTTGGCAAGTGAAAGCCCACAAAATATTCACATGTTTTGTATACATTATAGCAATTTATGACCGCAGCCGTTTAGCACCTTTCAGAAGAGATGACCAGCAATTTTACTGGGCCAATTTCGGAGAGCAACAAACGCCCACCGGTAGTCCTAACTATGTGGCTGTTATTAGTTGGCCATAAAAACAAAACCTTCGGTTATGCCTGTGTGGACATCAAAAACAACGCCCTCTCCCACGCAAGAGTTTTTCTACATTATGTAAAAACGGTCAAATGCTGAGCTGTGTTGGTGTTGTGTAGCAAATACAAAATGCAAAAAAATTCGCATTATTTTTAGCTAGTACGTGTATTACGGAGACTCTATAAGAAAGCCAAAGCTGATTAACACAATCATGTGAAAAATGTGCAACACTTTTCGGCCAAAAATAAAACAAGTGCAAAGAAATACCCAGACGCAGCAGACAAGTGGAAATTATGTGTATAGCTTTCACTTGATTTACAAATATGGGCTTTGAGACAAGGGGGCGTGGCCAGCGATGCGTAACAGTCAAGTGATGATGACAATGATGAATTTTCGTTTTTTGACGGACTTCAAGTTTCAAGTTTGCCAAGTGTAAATAGGTGGCCAAAAGGTGAAGTTGGGTGGCTTGAAAGGTGGTGTTAGTTTGGAGGTGGATCTAGTTCAAAGTCATTGAACACGGCGTTTAAAATGAAATAGTCATGGAAGTAATCAAGGTAAAGGTTATACACATTTTTTCATAGATGTAAGGTGAGGGACTATATCATAATTGTAAAAATGTACTTTATCCATGCCATGCCTGGTTTTGCCAAGGGTATAAAATAGCGAATATGACCCATCTCTTCAGCTTGGACAAATGATCATCAACTAACCCTTTCACCGCGCTGATAAAAACAATGAAAAAACTCATTAATACTACTCCAACCGACAACCAACGGTCCCCTGATTTATTTAGGCACTTCCTTGCCCGAAAAGACTTTCATACAAATTATCTTTATGCAACGCACAAAATGTTCGAAAAAGCTCATAAACCTCCTTTCAATTTGTGTTTTTCCCCAAACATATAAAGATGTTGTTACTCGTACTTTCTCACAAAATTTGATTGTTTTTGATCAAATATGCATGCAAAATGCTATAAATAAGAAACCAGGCTAAATGTGAATAAAAAGCAAAATGTGTGTTTACTTGTTTGCGACCGTATTTCGTTTTTTTCTTTCTGTTTTAAGTTTGCCAAATGCAGACGAGGCAAAATTGAATTTAATTTATTTGCCGCTTCTTCACTCTCACACAGCGAAAGTGAGTTAATGCTTAGCTTCAGATCCGAACTTGGTAAATACCTCACCTCGAGTATGTAAATCACTTTTTACAGCCGGCGAACTGGGAAGATTTATGGGCACCAGCTACTTGGGCGAGCAGAATATTTTACGGTGGGACATGTCTGGGATCCCAAGAGATAGATGCCCAGGTGGGAGGTGCTCTTGGCCATCGAGGGAAAGCATTGAACTCCAATTAGCGGGCGCATTTATGATTCTTTTCACTTTTCTGCCAGTCAAGCGTCCAGAGAACTTTCGGTGTTAATTGGGAATGAAAACTTTGATCCACTTCTACATTTTAAAGAAAATTCTGAAATATCTAACACTAATAATTGATAGTATTTAGAACCACATAGAATGCAGGTAGCTAAAAAAGTTTAAGTATACTTCTCGTTTGTGTGCCTCTCCCTTGCACTTGAGAAGTCGAACAGACTCGCCAGAAAAGGCCATTTCGTCAAAACTCAAGAAACTAGAGAAAAACTGCAATAAACCAGTTTGATAGTTGGCAAATATTGGCCAAGACCGAAACAAATGCACTTTCAAATGCAGGCAAAGTCGAGTAGTCGAAACAAAAAGGCGAAGGCAACGCCTGGCCAGAAAAAATAAGTAAGACTACAAGATATCGTGAACATATAAAGAGTGCAGTCTAGAAACCGACCCCCGACAATGGACCAGGCCAAAATTGAAATTGTAACAAAATGCTCACGACAAATATGCGGTTTTTGTCTGCCCCGACTTGCAAGTTTTTCCCCATTTTCCGCCTTCCTCTCTTGCACGTATCACTGCAGCCATACCTCCTGCCTTTCGACTGTGCCACTCCGAACCAAAGCCAAAAGCTGCATCATGACGTAATGACCACATGAAACAACCCGGCCAAGTCATGTGCCTCCGCTGGCTTTTAGGCTAAACTGAACCGAACCCAACCGAACCGAACCGAACCGAACTGAACCGCAAACGGGAAATCGGTCCACGGCCCGAGGAGGATCCCCAGCCTTAGTATAATTAAATATTTTCCTAATTGCGCTCTCTGCGGTCTTTTAATTGCCTGGGGGATTGGGATTGGCCTAGGTTTGACAAGTATGAGTGGAAAACACTGAGATCTGAACTGCCTTTTTTCGAAGTGGTTATTCCAGCTTTAAACGGCCATCGGGACGAAGATTCATGTTATTATGACCCACAGATAATTGTGGTTTACGATGCTCAAGCAACAGGTAAAGCTTTTGGCTAACTAAATGTGATTTGGAAGGTGTCAGATTGAGGAATGGTAATAGTAAAGATAATGATATTGCTAAGTGCAGTCATATACTAAATAGGTTCTAGAGATAACATATGTACCAAAAAACTTCAAATAAAACTGTTATGGTCACTTTCAAAATTCGAAGCAATGAAATTAAATAGTACTTAACAAATATAAGACTTTTTTAAGCAAGTTCAAGCGCTGCTTGTAAATAATTTAATTTTTTAAATGCCCGCTTATGCTAATGGCAACCATACTTATTTTCAATGCCAATGGCTTACAGTCCCAAAAATAATGCCATTGACTTTATGGATCATTAAAGCTCTGATTTGATTGCCCGAATTGCCGGCCGCCGAAAGAGTTAACGAATTGAAATTGCTACGTAAAGAAAGTTAAATTGATCCCTAATGAATGTCGGATGTAGTAACCTGCCATCGAACACCCCCAATAAGCGTTGTAATCCAATGTTGCCCCTTTACACCGCCCCCACCCCGCATGTGGCAGCTGTTCCTCGGAACACGGTACTCGTTGCTTGGTGCACGGTGCTCGGTGAAAGGAAGTTGGAGCATCAAAATTGATTTTAATGATGCCTTCGTTTCGGATCGCTTATCGGACATGTACCGAACATCATGTTCCAAAATCATAAATCTTGCTATCATTTCGTTTTGTTACCACCTGAAGGGACTGAGTTGGGTGGTTTTTGGCCAAGCATTTTTCATTTCTCTGGTCTGGCCAAGACACCAGTACATACATATGTGTATTCGTTTGAGGAATGAATGACGAAAGATGCCCTGTCGAGGTCACAAGCTGTGCGTGTACTTTCCACGGCCACAGTTTTCGAGTGTCGAAGCACTGTTTTCATATTAGGTGGGGCCTTCCCCATGTGGCAGGTGCAGCAGGTATTCGCCTGCCTTTCACTAAACAAAAGCCGAAGATGCCAGCTGAGTTTAGTTTAGCGCTGGCTAAGCTCACATCTTTTGTTTGTTTCGTCCGTCTGCATTTCTATGATAATGTCAGAGCTTAGTTTAATCCCTCCCGGACGTCGAGCGTACTTTTAATTAGCCAGGCCACGTGAAGCTTAAATTAATGTTCAGCGGGATTTCATTTCGAAACTAATAGCAATAGCATTTATGAAGAGGTATTGCACACAAGCAACTGGGTTGCTTAAATTAAAAAGTGCACATTAAAGAAACATAAACGCATTTTTTTATTCTGCTTTTGGTGAATATAGCTGGTGGCACTTTGAAATGCAGGCCAATAAATAAACGTCAAGCTCGATTAATAGAATTTCCTGTTCAGCTGATTATAGCACTTAAGCAAAACTAATAGCTAAATTTCTTAGAACCATTTGCCAGATAAATCAGCCGCTCCAAATGGCCAACATCCTTTCTCTCCCCCAATGACTTCCAATTAACATAAATGCAGTGGCAAACATACGACAGACAAATACCTGCGAGGGAAATTGAATTGCTTAATTAATTTCCACACTCGCTTCCTTGTTCGAAAACAAGAGAACGGAACCGACAGGCAAATAAAATTCCAGATAAAATTTCATTTTAATGCAGCTTAGTCTCGTTCAGCCAAAGATGTCCCACAGGATGCATATCCATTTTTTCTGCTCTTCGTTCCTTCTCACTGGGACTTTTATGTGCGGAGCGAGTTTTTCCTTCGGTCGCCGGTTTAGCAAGTTGCAGAAGCGCTGGCGACCTACTTTTGGCTTCGCCTCTGGCTGAAACTGCTTCTCGAATCCAGACTGGGACTGGGGCTATAGGCGAGGAAAAGTCGAAGATCTTTGCTGGGCGGTGGCGGTGGTGAAAAGACAGCGAACAGTGAACAGCGAAATCAGCCAACAATTGCCAACAAGGCGAAATGTCTCCAAAGTTAATTTCAAATTCTTTTTTATCCAAATTGTCCATTTCCAATGTTAACCGTTATTCTTCACCAAAAAAGCGGATTTGGCTTGAAGAGATTGATTTATATAGCCCAAGGGCTTGTGTTACAAGCCAAGATGACTTATATTTTTTGCAGTGCATGTTGCCCGGTCTGTGGCGCCACTTTCTTTGGCGTCCAGTTGACTGGTTGACACCAATTTGAATGGCAAGTTTCTGTCAGGCGGCGCGCTCTTTTTACATCACAAATGAGCAGAAAATCGGATCGGGTTCGCCATGTGAAAGTCAAGGAGTGATACAAATACTTAATACTTAAGCGCCCTCCCACCTCTTCAGGTGGGCCCATCTAAAGAGGGGGTTTTGGTTAACGCAAATTGGCGAATGTGGCCAATGGGGATTGTGCAGCTGCCGTGGAGAAAGGACTCTCCCCTTCGTCTTTGCAATCGGCAGAGAAATTCAAGGGGCTGCGATTTAACTACCTTTGGGCGTTCCAACAGCAAAGCTTGTTTTCTGGCCTTAATAGATTTAATTGGAGTTGTTTGGTAGTTGCAATAGGAGTACGGGGCTCCCTTTAATAAAAATAGTTCAGCATTTTGTACTACAATATATTCAAAGCATTCAAGACTTCAAAGCATAGTCGCTATTACTTCAGAGTAATACGCTCAGAAAAACTCATCTGCATCAGTGAAACGTTTTCATAGGCTTTCCGCCACGCTCCCCAAACGACATCTCCATTTTCCATATCACCCAACCAGAGCTTAAGGCTCTTTGCCTAGTCTTTGGAAAATTATCTGTAAACTCTCTTTGTCAATATCAGTTTCCTCGCCGCAAGTCGTTTCAGGTAAAATAATGACAATGCAAATGGTTATCATGGCCAGGGAAGCTCGGAAAAGCCAGCTCCAGTTTCCAACGCGATACACAATACACAATACATATTTCACCCCTCCCTAATTTCACTTTGGAGTCCATGCAGGCGTTAAATGAGAAGCGTTTGACAACTGGGAAGGCGCCACTCCATCCCTGCTGCCCCTCCAGTCGGATGCAGTTGTTCGGGGCGGCCAGAGATCAGGAATTAGTGTGCCAAGTTGTTTGGCCCGATACCGCCCTCATGTTCTCATTCCATGCACAGAGAGAAAATGTAGGTGGTTATCTATACTGAATTCTCTGCGGATAATTCCAATAGTTAGAAGGGGTTCCTTTGAAATATGCCATGGCAGAAGAGGATGATTTGTTCTAGGCTTGATTAGTGAACATCAAAGTCCTTTGGTTCTTATCAAAAATATAATATATATATTTTTGTATTCCTTTTTTCATTTCAAGAGAGAAGATATTATGTATTCTTAGCCATCAAATGAACATATGCCATTCTTTTAAGACTTTTCAACCCATGCAATTCCTTGAGGCAACTATTGACTACTTTTTCATGTGTAAGCCTTGCCGCTCCCTTTTCCGCACCGCCCCTCAACACACACACACGTACACAGAGAGCAGCCAAAAATTAATTGCAATGCCGCAAATGACAGCGTCAAGTAGTAAAAGTAAGCACCCACGAAGGCGCAGACTTCAGATGTAGATGGCGTTGGAGGCCAAGGAGCAGGAGACTTCGAGTCCTGAAATTGGACTGCCTCTGCTAGGGGGGCGTTGCAGGTGGGTGGGGGACGGTGGGCGTGTCACGTGCGCCGGCTGCAACAAGGACGAGCTCGTTAAAGGAAGCGACAACGATGGAGACAACAGCAACAAATGCCGCCGAGTTGTTCGCCTCTGTTGTCGAGTGCGTAAATTTTGGTAGTTGCTGGTGTTGTTGCTACAAAATGTTATTAACATTCGCTGCAAGTCAAACAAGGAAAAGCCGGGAAGGGGAAGAAGGCTTAAAGCTGTCTTCGTCCTACTTTGCCGCCTTTTGCTGGTTTCCGCTTTTTGGTCCAAGTATTTGGTTGGCAGATATATATTGGAAACTATTGGAGCATGATTTAAAAACATACAATGATGGTATAAACAGTATATACTCGTATATGTATCTTGCTTTCTAATATTTATCAATTTAGCAATGGTGATCTCAATTAATAATAAAACTTGGCTTGTATCATTATTAAACCACTCTAATTCGTTTACCTGAATGAGCCGCAGAAAGTGTTCATTGTCATTAGGATGACTCTTCAAGCCTAGCCGCCTCCAAGATCTGCCGCTCTCATTGCTCCATTATGGCATTAAAAATCAACCTTCGCGGCGGAATCGGTTACCATAACAGTTAATTGTTTACAATTTGACCCACAAATGCAATTTGGCACACTGCTCGTACCACTCGCCTCGTCAAGGGACTTTCATACTCCAGCAAACCGGCAGATTTATGGCCATGATATGAAATTCGTTAATTGTCAGCACATCTCTTCTACCTCGTCTCCATGGCCACATACGAATTCTAGCCCGGCAGTAAAACAAATGACAACTGGAGTGTGTTAATGGACGCCGTCAACATGTTGCCAGCGACATTTGTTGCATGCAGCAGTTGCTCGAGTTGCAACACCTCCGAATTCAAAAAAGGGGTAAAGGAAATAAAGAATAGAGCCCACAATACAACATATTTAAGCATAGAATAATAATTGCAGCACACGGCAAAGGGAAGAAGAAATTCCCTTTTTTATTTCAACATTTTTTATTCGTAACTATATTCTCTAGTAAAAAATACAACATAAAAATGTATATACATTATATGCCGCTAACTCCCACAAGTGTATGTAAAAATGGCAGCAGACCTTAATGAATTTCCAGTTCCATTTTTGCCACAAGTTTCCCACTACTCCACCCACAGATGTGTTGTGTACTTAGGACTTTTATGTGTGTACTAGGCGAAATTTAGGGGAAACTCGGGGCAGATACTTGAAAAGCCCGCACGTAGGTTTTACAACTTAATTACAAGCCGCGTTAATCTAAGCCAAATGAAGCTTCACCTCACTTGTTCACTTTTCATTTGACATGCGGGAATGGGAAGTACATTTAAATGGAGCACAACGAGCAAAATGGAACGAAATGGGTGGAATGGCATTTTAATTGGACGCTTTAAAAAGAGCTATGCAGCCTAAGAACTTAGGAACTAAAACAATTGACTAAAAATGTGCTTGTTTGAACACGGAATCTCCACAAAAGAACCAATAATAAGGAAATTAAATATTTATGATAACCTAATCCTTTGATACTTTCGCAACTTTAACTTCCCAAACTACAATTAGGAATAGGCTTAGAATCGAACAAGTCACACTATAACAGAGGAGTGCCTTTATGCATTTGACAAACTAAAAACTTTTAATAAAACGTTGGGCAAATATAGCTCCAGCGCAAAGACTACAAACAGCTGTCACTTTTGTGAGTTACTTTCCATTCAATTTTTCGCCACCATGTT
The DNA here is from genome assembly GCF_016746235.2 of Drosophila teissieri. Lineage (NCBI taxonomy): Eukaryota > Metazoa > Arthropoda > Insecta > Diptera > Drosophilidae > Drosophila > Drosophila teissieri. The sequence continues at coordinate 19,544,408 of NC_053031.1, read as the reverse complement.
TTTTTATTTTTTCGAAGACAAAAGAGCAAATTGTCTTACCACCGATAATCATGAGGGCGATAATGATGATGTTGCTGGCCAAGATTGACACTTTTATTCAACGACCATGACTGTGACTCTGACTTTTAGCCGCAGCTCCATTCGCACAGATACATCCATCTATCTGGCTATCTAACTACAGAGGAGCTTGCCTAGCTCGAATTTTCTAAAAATGTTATAAAGATTTTTACAATATGAGGCAATAATGCATATATTTTAGCCAATAGTGTTGAATTATTATAAATTATTACAAAAAATCTTAATAAATTAAAATAGTTCTAGGCAATATGATGAAATATGAAATTGAAAATTAAATATTACCTTTTATCTTACAAATTGTAATTTAGTGTTGTCCAAACTCAAAAAAAGTTGAGAACGTTGAACTTGAGCGTGTAAACTGTATAAGATTGAAACAATCTATTGATGCCGTACTGTACCTATCTGTATCTATTTGTATCGGGTTAAGCAAAAACAATTTGTCGCTGGCAGATTTGCAGCGAAGCGTTGCAGTTGCACGTTCCTTGAAAACGCCGCACAATTCGCAATTGAAAGTCGAGTTGTATTTGTACTTTTTGCGTCTATTACACAGTAACCGCAGTTAGCCATTTGATCGAAAGGAAGACCTTTTCCCAGCACAGAATGCAGTGTCCGGTTGGGATTTTATTTTTACTTTTTACTTTTTAGCCAGCTTTCTTTTATGGGATCACGTTCTATTTGAAACGTGAATTATTCGCAACAAGCCAGCTGATGGATGGAAGTAAGTCATGATAGAGAAAGAGGAGAAAGGGGAGAAAGGTGGACAGGGAATGGGAGAACATAGTGGGGGCTAAAGCCCGACTTCGCACATTCAACTCCATTTTTTAAGTGCGTGTTAAGCGCCACTTTATGCCACGCGGTATGGGATATGCGATATTCGATACAGGCGTGAAATGCCTTCGGAATATTTTCTTTTCTACCAGCATCTGCAGTAATCGTTTGGTTTTTGATTGTTATTTTGCGGCTGTTGAACGCTCCGGCTGGCAAAGTCATTAACTCTTATTTGTTGTATTAAATTTTACTTGAGCGTGCCGAAGCAGATTAAAATAATTTCGGGCAAGTCGTCGCCTTCGTCTTGATTGTATGTGGATTTCGAGGCTGCACTCATTAAACTCGAAAGCTAATGACTCCCTAACATGGAAAATGGTGAAAATAGCTGAGATAGCCATTATCCCGAATTTAAATATATCCATGCCTTTGTTTAAACATTTTAATAAGGCTGTAATTACAATTAATTGTCTAATAAATCTATTTAAATTAATAACAAAGCTTTTTAAGCACGTTATAATAGATCAAATGGATTTTAAGTTAATACAAAAAAATGTTTTTTGCAAATTTAATAGACTATAATGTTTCATATTTTTTGTGGCAACAATTTAGGTATCCGAACACTAGTTTAAACCGCCAAAAACGCTTTCCTCATTTAAAGCCACTACCGAAATTCCATTAAAGTCCAGGCAAATTTGCTAGACCATCTCACCCTGTTTAAACATGGTCTAAAAGCAATTGTGTTGACCCAACTTTTTTCAGTGCCGTTCGCTTGTTTACTTAAAATTTATCACAATTACTTTACCACATAAAACGCAGTGAAAAACGAGGAAAACAGTTTCTTTTTTTTTTTTGATGAGTTTTTAAATGCTGACAGAGTCTTGTTATTAGAGTAAACAAACCACAGAAAAATAACGAAATAAAAGAGCAGCGCCGAATGCAAAGCGAAAAAATGAAGAATAATGGTAAAATGTAGTTCAAAAATGGCATAACATTTGTGAAATTAAAATAAACACAGTTCCAATCTGTGGACGATTGTTGCTGCTTTTGTTTTGCGGCTTCAATTAAATCATATGCCAAGCTTTGCTGGCTTTTCAGACTGCTGAAAATTGTTGCTATTTCCACGGCTATACCTACTTATACAATGCAATACAACATCAACCGCCCCCGAGACTCCGACTCTTTTCCACCCAAAATTGGGAGGCTACGTGCAAAAACAAAACCGAAAAACTGAAAAGAAAAACAATTGCATAAAAAATTCACATGACTCGAATCGTAGCGCTCGTCTCTTTCGAGATTATACAACTTTCTAATCAAAATATTATTTTATTATTATTACTCATTGCGCGTTTTTGTTTATTTTCGAACCTTGCCTTACTTCACTTTTTACTTTTTGTGGCGTCACTAAATTCAATTGCTCAATTGGCTCAATCAGCCGAAACTATCATTTTTATCTCAATTTTCTTCGGTTACATTTTGGACACAGAGCTTCCGGTACGCACTTTTCATCTCAGATTTGCTGTGAAGTATTACTGCTGGATGTGGGTCAGCTTTGGCTCCATCTACTGCCAAGTAAAACCGAAAATCATCGACAGGGGCACGTAGAACGTTTTAATTACAATTGGCCTAGTTTCGCTGTGAGCCGAGATTTCGGCCCGTTCTCTTGCTGCTTTTGCCGATGTCTATCTATATGCTGGCCCATGTCATGGAGCCTGCTATCAGATTAGAGTTAATAGTTTTATTGGGAGTGGGCCAGGGGAACTCCGCCTGTGGACCAAGCCCCAGGGAAATGTGATTACTCGTAAATGTGACCTGAGAGGTCTTTGCATCGCACAACGCCTAGTAGATCTTAAAGCTATGAGATTTTGAATTTAACTTCCTCAAAACTGCCTGTATATCTATGATTGAATATAAGGCATTTGATAACCCTGGCTGCCAAAATACTTTGGCTTGAAACTTCAAAAGTAAACCTCGTTTTTTTCACATTTTCCATCTTTTTGATATTGCAATATCTCAAAAAATATCCATGATTAAGTCCCGGGAAACTACCTTCAATGACCTCAAATGTGCCCACCGTCTTGGGATAAAGCCTAACGGAACCTCAATCCCAGAGATTGAACCCTGACCCCTCGACCTCATTGCACCTCTCTATGCGCTTCTCACACACTTATCCTACGGGCTTACACAATCCAAAGCGGAAGGCCTCATTAACTGACCTTAGTTGACAATTTTAATGGGCTTTTGAGCCGGACCCACGAAAATTGCCTAATGAAGTGCTCATGGATTGCGAATGCCAGGCAAAAGTCAAGCGAAAGGTTCCCAAAAAAGCGCTGACTGAAAGTTTGTTGAACTTTTGTTACGCTAAAAAGCCGCCAGCGCGAATAAAATTCAATTTCTTTGCATACCAAATCAGGCAAATCATGGTCTGACCCGGGGGCAAACTAGTTATAAAAAGATCTGCCGCCTAGCGCTTGGGTTATGTCATGGTGCCAGGCGTTTCCTCCGAAATGCTAATGCTCAACAAAGAATAGTTCCAGCGAGTCGGGTCCAGAACATTCAAAGGTGTTCTTCGATCCAATGATTTCATATTTCAAGCACTCGCGTTCTTTCAACTTGTTTGGCCACTTCTAATCGTAATGCCGCTGGCTGGGGGCAAATCTGGGTTCAAACACCTTTCAAACACCGAAAACTTGCCTATTGCGTGTATTGATTGGAGTGTGCGGCTTCCAAGCGCGACTCGGTTTTTTCATCTTCGCAGATCCCCATCGAATATCGGACCCATTGCGAAAGAAATCTTCAGGTCTCAAACAATTTGTTGCGCCTGCTCTGCAAATAAACCGAGATTGAGCTGCGTTAACTGGGGTTGCTTCATTGTATATCACTGAAGCATTTTTTTGAGTGGTTGCCAGGAGTGCAAAGTCCGCAATTCGAGTCCGTACAATCACACCAGATACTCGTACATCTTGAAACATATCTTGCAGATCTGTAATCTATTAAGTACAATCTAAATAATGTAAGGTCTTGGTATTAAAAAAGAAATAGACTATTACTCTTGTTGGATTTGAAATGAGTTTCGGGTTCAGAATACGCCGTTTATTGATGGCAAATTAATTATTTAAAATTATTTACCGGTATCCACGTAGTTTGACTCACCCAAGCTCCACTGTAGCTTTTCATCGAACCCCGCATTTTGCAATCTTCATTTCTAATGCCTTGGAAACTGGCTGCAATTTCGTTGGTTGCTTGCCGTTTTACAGTTTGATTAGCTGGAAAATTTGCCATCGTTTAATTAAATTATGTTTGCAGTTGGTAGATGGTAGTTGCTGCCTAGGCTTACGTGTATGGGCAGTCGAATGACAATGAGCGGAAATGGCGAGCAATTTGCATGCAACGGCAGCTAACTTATTCCACTTCGAAGTCCCCCCAACCCGATCCCCCATCTCCCTGCAAAGTGAAAGGTGCGGTCTGTTGGCCAACAAATGCTGACGGATAAACGGAAAGCATCTTGGCCAATGAACTCCGCGTTCTATGGCAACTTCTTGGTGATTCTGCATTTTCCCCGCTCCGAGATGGAAATTGAATTCGCTGAAAAATTGCTGGATATGCATGAACCGCAGAAATAATCGTACCTATAGTCATGGCTGCTAGATTCAGAACATGCCCGAAGGCATCTCAAAAATACCTCTGCACAAAACGCACAGATCTACTATTCGCAGAACTGGCTGGTAACTTATTAACTACACGTTGGAATACATAGAAATACTAAAAGAAGAAAATAGTCCCCAAAAATAGCTTAAGCTCGGAACAGAAAACGACAGCTTAGTTTAAGATATCTATAACTCTTCGTCCCATTTCACTCATTACCAACATGCACGCACATATTTCAATCATCTTGATGAAGTTGTAGCCAACTGTGCCACTGTGGAAATCGAGCTCGAAGCTATTACTCTTGGAGCCACATCCCCCGCTTGCCACGCCCACGGCCACGGCCACCCCAGCTCCGCCCCCACGGAGCAGGGAAATAGAACTCGCATCGCATACATATAGTAACCATGTTGAAAGTCCCAAAAAAAGCGCTAACGAACCAAGTGTGGCCGAGGTCCCGGGTTCTGGGCTTTGGGCTCTGGGTCCCTAATGGCCTGCACATGTGCTACGTGGCAGCAAACGAACTGCAGTTGGACCAACCGATATCTACAGCCCCCTGAAAGTCCGCAAGTCCCCTGAACTTTCCCTCCAGAATTGTCAAAGAAGTCGAAGCAGTCACGTAAAATTATTTTAATAATCACATAACTTTCGGCATTTACACGCCGGCGATCCAATGGGAGTAGCAAACAAAATGTCAATAAATTCCAGTCTTTTTGTTGGGGCTGGCCAAAAAATACAATTACAATTACGAGCAAGATTATAGGAGCTAATTGTACAATACTAATCAAAGATATAATTTATCAACGAAGAAACTAATGATCATAATAAGAATCGTTATCAGAATCTAATTACGTATGATTGGTCTTAATACATGATTAAAAAAACAAACGACTTTTCTTGTGAAAATGTGTATGCCATTTATTCTTGTTCTTAAGCGCTAAGAACAATTTTATTCTGACCGCAACTGTACATGAGTAACAAAGTTGGGATATGCGGAGGAAAAAGTACAAGTTTGTGGGGCCAGAGCGCTTAAGTGGGATTTGCGTGGCACTGTAGTGTCAACTTTAACAATAAGTTGGGAAAAAACGGGACATGAATGGCCAGCCGTAACATTCGCCTGCACATAAGCCGCAAACTTTTGGCGGCCACTGTGGGCTAATGAAATGAAGCCCCCCCAAAAAACGTACATATACCGAGCAACTTGAGCTGATTCCACACAGCAGGTGACCGTCTGAAGGAGCCTTTCCTTCTGGCCAGCCCCTGGACACAGTTTGGACTATCAATTGCATCCGTCTATCCTGCAGATACATTTCACTGAAGTCTGACCTGGGATCTTCCCGGACTCCCCCATTTCCCTCTTTTTGACATTCTGCCCAGCTGAGCAGCTCCAGTGCACTCGCTCGAAATAAATTACTCTGTGCACCTGATGACAAACTAAACAAGACCCCTCAAACTAGACTTTGAAGCTAAAGTGGAGATCGCTGGGGGTCATTATAGATTTTTATTGGGCATTTCGTACTCCTCACAAACTTGGAAGTCTCAATAAATAAGAATAGCTTTAGGAAACCCTTTAATCAAAATAAACACCATTTATGTGCAATATACAATATATTTTTACAAACTTCGATGTGGGCTTCACCATATTATAGACCACTAAATTGCTAGTGTATTTTAGCTATCGGTTTCAGCCCCGGATTTTTCCCCGGTTTCTTTGGCGTACTTGTCTCCCTTCTATGGCCGCATTTATTGTCATTATTATTTTGATACCGTTTTTTAAATTTTCTTGTGTTTGTCTGCCCAGTTTTCGTGCTATCTGCCCGTAGATTTATGCCAACAAAAGCCAACAATAAAAAATACATACTCGTACTCTCTGTTTTTGCTTTTAATTTCGTTTTTTTCTGCCATGCTGTCCAGTGGAGCCACGGACAGCTGCATTAAAAAGTTGCCAAAGAAAATTGTTTGCATTGCAATTTTTGCTTCGTTTTATTTTCCAACTCTCTTTAGCAGGTTTGTTGTTTCCTTTCTATTTCTTTCTGCTGTGTTTTGTTATCAACGCTGGGCAGAGCAAAATATCAAAACAAAGTAAAAATACACCTAAACTTAACTATATACTTTTTGTGTGCTCCCCGACTGACCAGGACCCACAAAAGGTTGTCCGGTCTGTTGCAACTTGGCTAAGCCCTCCCAACTGGGTCATTGTTGTCCGCCCCGGCTTACCGACTCAAGCAAAAGTAATGCCAAATCTGAACGCTGCGAATTCAATTGGGTAGGAAAATATATGCATAAAAGGAAAACAATTGAAAGTCGTTTGAACTGGTGTTTGAGCTCAAGCAAAATGGTTCCAGAAAAAGCCAAGACACTTCCTGGAACTCTGCTCGTATTCCTATTCAAATAATTCGTCCGCTGAGGAAAATAGCTTGATAGGACTTTAGTTAATATAGCGAATCGGAAAAAATATTTTTATCCAAAGCACAATTAAATTTTTATCATGCATATTTAAGGCGTTTTTCGAGACATACATTGATTTGCATTGCTACTTTGAGACCACAAGCAAATTGAATCCGTCGATTAGGATAGTTGTTCAAGGAAATGAAAGCTCTGCAACTACGGCTTTTTTATTTCAAAGGGGGAAAATTGATAAAGGCACTTACAAATTCAATAAAGATAAATGGAAAATGTTTTACATTTCAGGTTATTACGCTTATCAATATGAGCTTGGCTGTTTTTAAAACATTTTATACCGATAAGCAGTGTATGCATTCAATTTAAAAATGTTCGAAAGGCATTTGACAAATTACACTACTTTTTTTATTGAAAATACATTAAAATACATTTTTGATTGCAAGATATTCAAAGGTTGGAGTTTTCGTTATAAAGGACGATTAAAATACCTCAATGCCTGCGCTGTACCGCAAACCTATCAGGTATTCCTTGGAGCAACACCCCACAACTCATCCCCAGTTGTTTGATAATTTCTTTTATAATTTTTGCAATTTCCCCCCCTTTCCACTGCAAGTGCATTTCTTGTGTTCCTTCGCCGATTTTTGCTTTGTTGTTTCGTTTCATTCCGTTCCGGCTTTTCAGAACTTAATTAAATGTTGTCACAGCGCACACTTTGTAGTCCCGCTGCCTGGACCTTTGCCCCTATGCCACCTTTCTCTGCCGCCGAGTCCTGCGGATCCCGGGGATCCAGGGGAATCGTGGACAATCGTTGGGGGGTCCGGGGGAATCGTGGGGAGCGTGGAGAGCCCGTAGCTGGCTGTTTGTGACAGCAATTCGAAGTGTAAATGAAATAATAGCTGCTAAAAACCAATTTGGCGTAAATTATAAAAGCTTAATGGCTATTATGAATGGCGAACGGACGCCATCGTCCTTTGTTCGCGCTTTGGGTAACCTTTGACTGACAATTAATTTGCTTGTTCTCTTGCAGTTCCGTGGAGCTGATCGCCCTGCTGGCTATTTCGTGCACCTTCTTCCTGTTCATGCACACCAACAAACTGAACAGTCGCCTCAAGGAGATGGAGGTGAAGCTGCAGCCATCCGAGTTTTCGGCCCTGGGTCTAACGGGCAACCACATCAGCGGACACGATGCGGGCAGTAAGTCACTATCCCCCAGATTCAGATACACATACCCCTTCCCCCACTTCCCTCAGTTACCACTATCTCAGGTGCATATCTAACGCATCGCAGTGCACCTCATCTCATCTTAACTCATCTCATGCATCTTCCATCGCGGAACAATGGACACAAGGCCAGATTGTGGGCCAGAATTTGCGCTCGATTGCATTCGCGTTGCGTTGCCTATCGGAACAGGGCATCAGATTTGGACAGGAAGCTTTGTGCGAAGAGAGATAAAAGCGGTGGGAAACAGGGTACGATTGGTGGATATTAGTGGAATGCTTTCGAAAATATGCATACTCAGAGAAATGTATTAAGTACATTAAAGAAAGGCAAGGAAATGGTTTGTTTTAGGAATATTAATAATAATAAATAAATCACTTAGGTCAAAGATAGTTTGCTACACATCAGATTGTTAGCATTAAAGCCAGTTTTTTCTTAAAACACACAAGTATGCTTGCTAAGGACCACTTTTTGTGGAATACGTATTACCAAAGAGGCCTAATCAACCCATCCAATCTATGCCACGCTGCATTCGATTGCCAGATACGCCCAATTGATTTTTAATTACCACATTGACCCAAGCCTCAGCCATGAAAAAGGTATACAAATAACAGATTCGGGGGATAAGACCTTTGTTAATATTTTGCGTTGGCGGTTGCCATAAATTAGTGGGTCGTTTTAGTCCAAATTAGAGCTCGTGAATTAATTATGTTCTATTTTCTAAATGTGGCACAACAAGTAAATTCAAACATGTGAGAATTTTCACATTTGTGTGTACTTGTGGATTGGCACTAATAAACTGGTCATTTAAAACAACACAGTGTATATGGTCGATGCGATTCACATTTTAATTACAATGTGCATGTGTTTATTTATGGTCCATACATTTGTACATAGCGAGTCCTTTTTTGCCAATACTTTTGTGCATTAATAAATTATTTAGGAGCGACAGGTCCGCTGGGGAAAAGGTTAGAGGCATTATCTGCGTGACTGGGAATTTGGCCTTTTGACTAGGGTTAAGCTCGTTTTTGTTTTTGTGGCCGATATAAATAATGAAACATATTGATTGTAATATTATTAATTCAATTAGTAAACAAAGATAATGTGAAAAGGAAATGCAGGATTAATTGCCGTGAAAAACCTAATTACTAGTCTGATTGTGTTTTTAAACTACGGCGCCTATGTACGAGTGCATTAAAAATAATAAAAATAAAAGTCCAAATCAATAGTTTATAATGTCTATTTGCAAGCTAGGTTAGCTGTATATTGAAAAACAATGCGGTTTCCTTTTGCTTACTCTGTGCTTCTTTCTGAGTGGAAATACTTGCAGACTATTTTAAATGCTCCCATTGAGATCTCATTACCATCAGCCACAAAGCCATCACTTGACACCTATTTGCTCCACAACAATGTTTGCCAAACATACTCCGAGTCCCAAAAAAGAAACCGCACTTGAGTGCAGAGGCAATAAAATATGGAACTTGCCGCAAAATGAAAATAAGCGTTTGTGGGGCCGCACTTGAGATTCTGACACTCTATACAACCACGAATTAGGCCGCTGCAACCAACTAATAATGCTGTCATTAGGCAACCGCGGAACAATATAAAATCGAATCAAGCTCCCTGGAAATGCAAAACCCTAATTTCCATGCCGGAAGTTTGGCGGGAGCTCGGTCCGTGCAATTCCACTTGCAAATTAGGCAAAAGTTGCCCCAACATCGCAGCTCCAACGGCAGCTGTGCCAAGTGATCTCCACTTGGTTGCTTGGATTTCGCGGTGAAAATGCGAGTTGAAGGGGCTGGAAAAGAAAACAGAAGACTTCACGCCTAACTGCGGTGATTGCCAAACAACAACAGCAGTCAGCTGATGCATGCTGCAGCACAGTGGTAATGGGAAAGCCTTTCTCCGCCACCGCAATCTGAATACCCTGACAAATAAAGCAATTTAAATTAGGGTTTAAATGGTTTAAATGTTCCCGTTTTTGAATACCTTCCGTTAGTACTTATTGTAAAGATATTGGTTTAAAGAAAGTAGCCGATAATAACCGATAATTGGCAATCTTACTTCCCTTATGATTATCAAAGAATATTCATGAAAAATATGTATTCATTGCTTAAGAAATCGCAGATACCCTCTCCGAGTGCACTCAGAGCTTAAATTCCACAGGCCAAGTCGATTTTCCACTGTGCCGTGAGTGATGATGATGATGATGATAATGTGCAAGAGGATAAAGTCGGGCCAGATGCTACGGACCATCCAGAGTGCACTTGTGGGTTATGTTTGCGGCACAGCTGGTGGCATCTTCATTGTTGCCGCTCTTGCATTTGCGTCTGCGCACGCGTCAATTGCCGACAGTTACAAATTGTCCCCGGTTAGCCCCTCTCAGAAAAGCAAAAACCCGGCTAATGGTGAAAAAAATGCAACAAATCGCTAGGAAAAAAGAAATGAAATTTTTTTGGAAAATCATGGACAGCACCTCGTGACGGAGATGGAGTTTTTCTATGGGCTAAAAACAAAACGAAGTAAACAGTGTGAAATGCAGGAAAAAAGGTTCACCTTCAGCCAGTGCTCATCCATTCATAAATATTTCATTTAATTGACTCACACGACTTGGGGTCGAGTACGAGATAAAGATACGAATATGACGACGTACTCAACATGCTCGTTTAAGCCATCATGATGATGATGACACCGTTTGTTGCCGTCGGCAGATGTCGATTTTTCTGTCTGCCCGCCTTTTTGGACTTATTTTATACGTATTTATTTGGCTGGCAACATTGAACTTGACTTAAGTTAATTAACGGTGCCGAACGATGCAAGCCATGTGTCTGGCGGCTTGTTAATTTCGTGGTCTAACGAGCAAATGGAAATGAGCAGGGGAAAATCGAGAGATTCTTCAGATTTTAGAAAAGTATACATTCAGGGGAGTGTGTTAGGCGACTAATGATTTAGTGTAGAAATTTACCCACTTCCAAAAACAGTAATTAAACAACATTATTATTGTATTTTAGGCAGCCAGCGCACTGCAAGTTTTAATTAATAGATAATTAATACATTACTATATCTATTTAAATGATTTATATAAAGTACTAAAAAGGCAGAATGAGCTATGTTATCTATTTATATCTAGTACTCATTCCAATGTTTTTTTTAACAAAACTGGAAACTGAGGAAGATTAGTTGGCCTGTCAATTCTGATAGTTTCCTTCGATTGATATCCAACCATTTTTCAAAACCTATCATTTTCCCTTCTCTCAACACATGTGTCGGAACTCTGTGTTTATCACTAGCAGCCCTGGACCTAATAGATCAACCTCTTTAGAATCTTTCGGCACTCTACCTGTCACAAGCCATTGTCTCGGTACTAAGAAACCAACGCAACAATTGTTTGCACCTTCAACTGGCACGCTAACAACAGTCTTAGCAAAAATGTGCAATGCCAACTTTGCCCCTGGCTGAAATGCATAGCAAACCAGTTCTTTTTGCGCTCACTACCGAACCGGGCAGCTTTATTTTCAATTAGACAGTCGCAAGACACGAACTAAGCCACAGACCCAAACACCCATAAAAATAGCACTAACGGCTATGGGGTACCTCCACCTACAGAGAGAGAAAGTATCTCGAAATCCTACTAAATGAAACGGAGATTGAAAATGTGCCTGTAAAGTACGAAGGAATGCACTCTTAAACGCAGCTAACATATAAGTTATCCTTTTCATAATTGGGAGACTTTCCGACCGTTTATTTCAGTTCTAGGTGCTTTTTTTCGACTGTATAAAGTTCGCTTGGTAGCCAAAACAAATGTTTCGTAGCTGAGGTCCAATTCAGCTGGAAAATGCAGGCAAGCAAGCAATTTGTGTTAGCAGGGGCGGTCCCAAGGGGATAATTTTAGAGTCGGATCCTAGATTGGGTGCGATGGAGGGATTGAGAAGTGAAACATAACATTAGGCTAATGAATGAGGTTTTAGGTGGGTCTGGCTGAGAATGGCAGATATATCTTTATAGGGAAGTTTCGAGTAGAAGTTTAATTCTTGATTTCCTGTTTGATATTTGGTTTTAAGTAGTAGATATACCTAATTAATGAACGGATTGCAGGTAATCTAATATGCTAAGAGTTGGGGAAGACGTATTGGAAAGATGAAAGAAGAATTGCTAAGTAATATCCCAGACACACTAAATTATATTTTATTAATATTTATTTTTATTAATCCCAACTACCCCTTCCTCGTTTATTTCTTACCTCATAAATAAACTGCGACCAGTCCACACCCTATAATGAATTCACATGTGTGTTCTTAAATGCCACAACTTAATAAGCAGCGACATATGCTACGTGGTTCACCTTCGACTCAATCGCAGTTCAAATGGCCAATAACCGGAGCTAGGCTGAGATTGAAGGTCGCATTAGAACAGCAGAGAAATCCGAAGTCGAATCCAATCAGAGCAAATCGACAGGCGAATGGATCTGGATGGGATGTGACCCAATTTGCAAACCGCACGAAACGAAAACACACAAAACTCGAAAGAGAATCCAGCTGAAAAGTGACAAATAAAAAGGAGAGCAGGCTTCTATTTTAAGGTTTCGACCGCAAAATGGGTTTCACTCTTGGTTCAGTGACTTTGTTGTCGGTGGTTTTGTGCAGAAACCCGGCTGAAACCAGTTGGTGCAACACTTTCATTCATTCGCATTTTCCACCGAAACTGCCCAATTGACCAAATACAACGGATCTGGTTTAAAGCAATTGGACTGGATATGCGCAGACTTCCTCGTCCAGTTCGCCGCGAATTATGAAATGCTTGGCCATAAAAACCGAGGCCTCGCCAAAACAAAAGTGGTGCGACCGACCCACACCACACTTGAAAATCAAGATGTTTTCCGCATCCCCTGTCCAACTGTCCAACTGATCAATTGCAGTCATTTACCAGCCCGACTCAAACTGTTTGGACTGCCTACGCCTTCGGACGGACAAATGTCTGGCATCAGCATTTTAATTGACCACACGACACGCAGAAATCGCCATTTGCATGCGTTTGCTTCTTGGCTGGGAGGAAATGGGGAGACCTTTCGAATCCGCCGGGGATGATCCCTATCGCATCCCATGAGAGCCTGCAAAGTGAAAGGAATCATCATGAGCTTGCATATTTATTGCACTCGTACTCGTCTTTATTTATTTATCATAGCTGTAAATGGCTTCAACTTCGACTTGGGCCCCAGCATCCATCCCATTCGAATATTGCATAAACACTTTCGGGCCCAAGTGAAAAGTAAAAGTACTCGGTCTGCTTCCTTTTTCGGCGCCACTTTTTAAGGTCACCGAGTATTTCACTTTAATTGGGGTCGAGATGATAACTGATATTAGTTATTAAGGCGGCGTTAGACGATAATGGGATAGTCGTGAGGTTTTTCAAAACACCTTTGTCGATCGTAGAGCGATGTTAGGCTGTGATTCATTATGATATAGCTAAATATATCTATCTTTGTACCATCATATCATAGGTACCATTTGTTACCTATTTATATTTACATATTGCGATTATAATTGTCTATATATATATTTCTAACAACCTTTTGATACAACTTTCCGACATCTTCCAGAGCACGATGACATCAACACCCTGCACGGCACCTTCCAATATCTGAAGAGCACTGGCCAGGTAAGCGCAGTTCCATAAAGCTGGCATATCCTGCATTTTATAGTACCACATCGCCGTAAACATTGCTGCATACATTATTGGTGGTTCATAAAGCGAAAAGTGAAACCATCGATGAAAGTCCATCAACGGTAGCTTCAGCTCCTTGGTGATTGATATTGCATTTGGCCTACAGCATTCAGCATTTAGCATACAGCATTTAGCATTTGCCTGCCCAGAAAACCTCATCAGTTGACTAGCTATCTCTCTCTCTCTCTGTCTCGATCATGCGCTGTCTTTGTCGCACTCATTGTGTCTGGCGAGGATCGCACAATATATGTAGCTTTCTCCTGTTGAGAACTCACCCACCCACATACATACAACACAAACAACACCCCACACACACACTAGAATTAAACAGTTTAGCCAATTAGCGATCTGGTAGACTATCAGCTATCCCTATACCTACAACTATACCTGTTCCGATCCTAGTTAGCTCTACACTGTCCTATTCAGAATCTATCCTAACACTAACCAAACTACGCAAACCACACTTCGACTCTGTCTTCGAATTTTGTCAGTGCAGTCCTATTATTTTTTTTTGTGCCTGTTTTTGGCTGACTCGCTAGCTAGTTGCGACATAGAGCGATAGAAAATCGATTTATAAAGATTAAATAGTAAAGGTAAGTGTTCGTTGCGGGGAGGATTAATATTTATGCCCACATACCCAGCTGTGCTGGAGCAACTTTTTGCGAAATTTCTAAGATGATGGGATGCCTCCAGGTGCCTTGTTTGTTGCTTGAGTAAATTGAACAAAAAATAAATAAAAACGCAAACCGCTTAAAGACTATTTTTAAAAAGTTTACATGTTGTCCTACTTGTGTTTGACTCGTTTATGTGCGTGTAACTCTGTGTCTGTGCTCCCAACACCAAGCAACCTGCCGCCTGAAAACTACTCCAACTAGCACTCCCAACTTTTGCAATCCGGCAGCTCAAACACCTGACCACCGCCCAGCTGAACAACACCCCTCGCGCCCAAGTAGACACGCTGTTCTTCAATCGGGTCACAAAGTCTGGCAGCGAAAAGATGATGGAGTTGCTCAAGATCCTGGGCAAGCGGCTTAATTTCGAGGCGCGTCGCGATGTCGAGGGATTCTACGAAGTGGTCATTATGCACGACGCCTACGCAAAAAACTTTATCCGCACCGAAGTATTCAACAGCTCCAAAGCCAGTAGCTACACGAAGCACGTGGCCTTCCTGGACTTCGACCAACTGGACGAACCCTGGCCCATATACATCAATTTGGTTCGAGATCCCGTCGAGCGGCTGGTCAGCTGGTTCTACTATGTCCGCGCACCCTGGCATTTAGCCGAGAGAAAGGAAATGTACGGGGATGCCATCGTTCTGCCCAGCATAGATTGGCTCAAGAAGGACTTTAACCGCTGCATCGAGGAACGCGATCCCGAGTGTGTGTACGAGCAAATGGAATTGGGCAACCTGGGAGATCATAGGCGACAGTCACTGTATCTCTGCGGTCAGAACATGGCGGTGTGCATGTGAGTAGTCGTTCTAGAGATGGGGTGGAGGCTATAAGAGAGGTTGTTCGATAAGTGGGAATTACAAGTGATATAAATTTAAAGTTAAAAACTTCAAAAATATTTCGGAACTGTTCCAGCCCAGCCTAAATCACGTTCGTTGAGGAAAAAGGCAAGGATTCTCTATTGATCCAAGTCAAAGGTGCGAATTTCATAACTAGTTTATGTTTCGTTTCACATTTTTCGGAAATCTTCGAGGCTTTTAATTCATAGAAGATCCAAGCTAAGTTTCTTTCAAAACGTTCTCCACATTTTGATCAACCACTCCTTTGGCTAAAACCCCACCCACAATCTCAGGAAGTAAGACCGAGAACTGAGTGAACCCAACCAACTGCAGGCCCTTCAACTCCCACGAGGCCATGCAGCGGGCCAAGAAGAATGTGGAGGAGCACTACGCAGTGGTGGGAACCTGGGAGGATACGAACACCACGCTGTCGGTACTAGAGGGTTACATCCCACGATTCTTCAATGGGGCCAAGGACGAATACTACGCTTTAAGGAAAAGTTTGGGAAACGTAAACAGGAATACCTACAGACCCCGTATCAGTGACAAGGCGAGGGCCGTACTCAGCCAAAACCTCACCCGGGAAATCGAGTTGTATCAGTTTATCAGGCACCGACTGTACAAGCAGTATATAGCCCTACAGCTGGAAAAAGATCCCAAGCTGCGGGACTTGTAGGAATTTAGTCACTAAGGGTTCGTTGAAGAGTAATAAAACTATGCTAACTTTCGTTCTGCTTCGATCTTTTCGATCTTTCCGGTATAATTCTAACCCTTGGTGAACTTGCGATTGGGCTAGCTTCGGTAAATTTCGCACAGATTTAGTCTTACACAGCCTATCATCCATGCAGAAGGTCGGATATAATGTACACGATCGCCGGAGCAGCGAGGAGGAGCTGCGAGGTCCAACAGGACATGGACACCATCATGATCACCACTCGCACCACCATCATGTGCATCACCAGGAAAAGACCGATGGTCACAATCACAAGGCGGCCCATGACAAACAACTAGCTGTTCCCGACAACAAGCACAAGGAGGATGAGGTGCACTACGAAGACGACGAGGATGAAGTCGAGGAAGACGACGATGACTTGGCTAATGCTGTGGGAACCAGTGACGACGAAGGCTTTAACTTCAAAGCCGATCTCCTGAATAACACCAAGTACGCCGAGGTGGACTTTGTCTTCTTCAATCGAGTGCCGAAAGTGGGCAGTCAATCGCTGATGGAACTGATGGCTCGCCTGGGCAAGATCAATGGCTTTACCCACGCTCGGAATAAGGGCAGTGCCCACGAAACCGTCTTGATGAATAAGCAGCGGCAGAATGATCTCGTAGCCGATCTCCTGACCCGACCAAAGCCCCATATATATAGCCAGCACATAGCCTACATAAACTTCACCCGCTTCCACTTGCCCAAGCCCATTTATATCAACCTGATCCGCGACCCGATCGATCGGATCATAAGCTGGCACTACTACGTTCGGGCTCCGTGGTACTACCGCGACATGCAGGCCAAATTGGGGGAAAAGGCCATTCCCACGCCCTCGGACGAGTTCATGAACCTCGATCTGGACACCTGTGTGCGGAACCACGATCCCCACTGCACGTTCACCCAAATGCAGGTCAAGAACCCGGTGGGCGATCACCGACGACAGACGCTCTTCTTTTGCGGCATGAATCAGAAGCTGTGCATGTAAGTAGGAAGTAGGTAGGGACGCAAGTACGCTCATAACACATAACTTTGGATAGGCCCTTCAACTCGGAGGAGGCCATGCAGAAGGCCAAGCGGACAGTGGAAACGGAGTACGCAGTGGTGGGCACCTGGGAGGATACGAATATAACGCTTTCCGTGTTGGAGGCGTATATACCGCGATTTTTCCGCAATGCCAAAGTGGCCTACTACTGTAAGAGTTTTTTCGATGTAAGCTGAGGATATATCTGAATCCGCCTCATTTTTTCAGTGGGAAAAGACCGATTGTCGCGAGTAAATCGCAACAATGTCACTCGAACCGTCAGCGATGAAACTAAACTCATTCTGAGGAAAAATCTCACCAACGAGATCGAGTTTTACGAGTTTTGCAAACAGCGTTTGTATCTTCAGTATGCCGCCTTAAGTCATGGAAAGCGATTTGGGGAGGATGACTATCTATTGGTGCCGGAACAGCAAAACGAATACAATGAGGAGTATTAGTAAATATAACTTGAATAGGAACAAAGTGATAAGCCAGTATGAAATGTATAAGAAAACTCAGGACTGTTAGAACACATTTTAATAAATGAATCTGAACAATTATAAGTTTGGTCCACACTTTAACTCAACTCTTGACCCACTCGCATTCGCTTTAATCGAAATGATCCGTGTATTTTGTTTTTGCCTTTCTGAAAAGACATTCTGTGTCTAAAATAAGAGCTTTCTGTGTGTCTTCATGTGTGCTGCAAGTATCTGTGGGTCTGCCTGTCGTTGGATGTGTTCTCTACAACTATGTCCTGACCTTTTGCAGCTGTGGCGGTTAAATCCGAAGTTCCTAAATAACACCAAGTTTCACTTTCGCGATATTATCTTCTACAATCGAGTTCCCAAGACGGGCAGTGAAACGCTAACCGAGTTGATGGTTCGACTGGGAAAAAAGAACGACTTTCAGAACGAACGGTCTCCGTTTTCGAAACCCACTGGCATATACTGGAATGTGGAGCGACAAAAGGAGGAAGCCAGGCACATCCTGGATTTACAGGAGCAACCAGCCTTCGTCTATGTAGAGCACATGATGTACATGAATATCCGCCCGTTTCACTTACCCCAACCAATCTACATTAACATGGTAGGAGGAAAAATCTGACCCCAGGTGGTTCACTCATAAAAACCTTGATTTATCAGATTCGAGACCCCGTAGAACGAGTGATCAGCTGGTTCTACTATAGACGCACTCCCTGGAACTCCGTTAAAATGTACGAGGTGACGAAACAGTTTCAGAATCGCACCTTCTACACCAAGAACTTTGAGGAGTGCGTCCTAACTCACGATCTGGAATGTCGGTATGACTACGGACTTATGTTCAAGGACGATTTCTCCGATCACAAGCGTCAGAGCCTGTTCTTCTGCGGACACTCCCCCATTTGCGAGTAGGTAGTTTGATATCCGGGTAATCCGCAGTCCTAATGGTAAGGTTTCTCCACCCAAGACCCTTCAATACCCCGGCGGCCATTGCGAGGGCCAAACAGAATGTAGAGCGAGATTTCTCAGTGGTTGGTTCCTGGGAGGACACGAATGTCACTTTGACAGTGCTCGAGCACTATATACCCCGATTCTTCAAAGGCAGCATGGAGCTGTACTATGGTAACGACCCTTAAAGCTTCCTTTCTTTGAGGTGCTTCATTCTGCATTCCCATAGAACCCGAAACCGGCCTGGCCTTCCAGAGGGAGAATATCAACCACTGGAAGCCGAAAGTAAGCGAGCGCATCAAGCAAATAATGCGGGCTAACTTCACTCAAGAATATGAATTTTACTATTTTTGCAAGCAGCGCTTGTATCGGCAATACTTTGCAATAAATAAGCACTTGCATTTCTGAGTAGCAGCGTGCTCCTTTCGCTTTTCTATTAACAATTCTGTAGTTTATTTTTTGTCGTCATTGGCTTTGTTCACTTTCTTGGAAGGAAGCGCACTTATTTCTCTCCCCATTTTCAAGCTGGAAAACTTGGACCCTGACCATTTGAATAATACCCCCAAAGCGGAGCGCGATTTTGTATTCTACAATCGCCTGGAAAAGACAGGAAGTCAGTCGATGACGCGACTCATCAAGCAGCTGGGTGATCGTCTTGGGTTTGACACCTACAGAAACATCGTGCGACCCTCGAAGTCAATTACCGAATCCGAGGAGGACGAGAATGACCTGGTGGAGCAGCTCTTTGAACTGGGAGAACACGCGGTCTACGTGGAGCACGCCAATTGGGTCAACTTCACGAAGCACGAGAGTCCTCGTCCCATCTACATCAACATGATTCGCCATCCCATTCAGAAGGTGATTAGTGCCTACTACTACCAGCGCCATCCACTGATCTTCGCCCAGAGTTTGATGCGGAATCCCAATAAGCCAATGCAGAGCAAGAAATTCTTTGACACCACCTTCAATGATTGCGTCAGGAATCGGGTGCGCCCGTATTGTGTTTTCGACGCCCACAATCCGTTCAACGGCGATTGGAGGAGGTTCTCCCTACATCTTTGTGGGAACTCGGAGATTTGCACGTAGGTCCTAGTCCTCTCAGAACAGAAATCAAACTATTATCCCGTATCCAAGTTGGAAAGGAATAGGCTATATTATCATCTTTAAATGTCAAACTCATGAATTCCTTCTGTGCAATATTGAATGTGCACTTCTAACGTGCCTTCATTTAAAAGAACATATACCTATTTCTTTAAAACTTGGTCGTTGATTAGATAGGTATTCGGAGTGTTGTAGCATATAAGGTCTTCTCATTCAGGCATTTCAACTCGGAAACTACCACGCAAATCGCCAAAATGAATGTGGAACGGGAGTACGCCGTTGTGGGTAGTTGGGAGGACACAAATGTGACATTGGCTGTGTTAGAAGCCTACATACCGCGGTATTTTACCGATGCCACAAAAGTCTACTACAGTATGTCAATCCCTTCGATTCAGGAGAACTCGGCTAACGTTAAACTTCCTATTCTAGACAAGACTGAGAATTTTACTATAAACACGGTTTCGCATGACACTCATCTGGATAAGGATGTGGAGGAGTATCTGAAGAGCAGTTTCTCCTTCGAGATCGAGCTATATCTGTTTATCAAGCAGCGACTCTACAAACAGTATATAGCAGTGCACAAAAACGGACTTTAGTCGAATTAGTATTAAGAACCACAAGGCTTATAAAAATCAAATGAATACAATGATTTATACACCTAAGTTCCAACTCGAGTCCTTTTCCCCTTCTTTCGCTACTAATCATTTCGGATGGCTTGGTTGCTTGAATTCACTCTCCACTCTGCCACCCATATCAGAAATTAATTCAGGGGTGACCAACGACCTTTGCAGATCCTCGAGCTAAGCCCTGATAAGCTGAACAATACCCCCAAGGCCGAGATTGACGTGTTGTTTTTCAATCGGGTGCCAAAGACCGGAAGTATGCAGCTGATTGAGCTTATGAGGCAACTGGGGAAGGTCCATGATTACGAGGTGGAAAAGGATCCCCAAAACGGAGGCGTCATTCCCCTCCTTGAGACCGCCGAGCAGAGTGACATGATCGATAATATTGTTAACCTCGAGGACGGCACCGTGTTCGCCAGCCACGTGAATTTCCTAAACTTCACCAAGCACGAGCAGCCCAGACCCATTTACGTCAACATGGTTCGGGATCCCGTGGAGAGGGTTATCAGCTGGTACTACTACATCCGAGCTCCGTGGGTCTTTGTTCCCGGAAGAAGGCGCAACAATCGCGAAATGCCCAACCCCAAATGGGTTAACACCGAATTCGAGCAGTGCGTCACCAGTGGCGAAAAGGTGTGCACCTACATCGAGAATTCTCTACTGGAACATGTGGGCGATCATCGGCGACAAACCTTGTTCTTCTGCGGCCACAATGAGTTCCAGTGCACGTGAGTTAGGGTTGCATAGCCTCATTTTCTCTCAGTGATCCCTCGAACCCCTCTGTAGACCTTTCAATGCCCGTCTGCCCCTGCAATTGGCCAAAATGAATGTGGAACGGGAGTACTCAGTGGTGGGAACTTGGGAGCACACGAACGAAACCCTTGCCGTATTAGAGGCTTACGTGCCGCGCTATTTCGCAGATGCCTCCAAAATGTATTACTGTAAGTCTCGGAGGGAATTATATTGCGGGAGGAAAATAAGATCAAGAAATACTTGGTAATCAGCGTATATCCGTATATCCACTAGATTCTTGATTTTGGACATTTTCTCTTCTTAACATCCTTTAAAAGGGGACAGATTTGTGAAAAATATTTATATTACAGCCGGCTTACATTCAGATAAGCAAAATGTTAACCCAATGAAGCCGCATATTCCGAAGGATATTTTAGACATGGTTCGTCGGAATTTCACTCGTGAAATTGAATTTTATCAGTTTTGTCGCCAGCGGTTGCACAAACAGTACTTGGCCCTCAAGCTGAACGATCTCAAGCGAGTGGACAAGTCGTTGGCCAGGTTAAGCGAGGCCAAGGAAATGGCCATCAACAACTAGTCTACTTAGATATATTACAAAATAAATCAATAAAGATGAGAGGATAAACAATCTCAGAATCTTATCTCGCTTTATTTTCTTGGGTCTTTATCGTTTATTTCTATATTATTCAGAAAGTCGAGAATTTGTTTTATTGCAAACTGATTCAAAGCATTTAAAGACCTTCTCTTCATCTAAACTATCGCTTTATAACCAACCCAAAAATGCTTAGATATAAGTCCTTTCTCTTCGATCCTTCGCACACTACGGAATATCCTTTTAATCGCTTGAAAATCGGGCAGAATGAAAAAGGTCGCTGCTTACTAACCAGGATTAGAAGCCCCCCATGATATAGAATACCTATCATCTTTAGCTTCAACACCTGAGCGCAAATCGCCTCAACAACACAAAAAACGCGGAGATCGATGTGCTGTTTTTTAATCGCGCCGCCAAGGTCGGAAGTGAATCCATGCTGGAGCTCTTTATGGCGCTGGAAAAGTACAACGACGAGCTAGTACTGGAAAAACATGGTCTCCACACCAAATCCGTTCGACAAATGGACAAAAAGCAAAGACGTGAGTCCGCCGAATTCGTTGCCGATCTGGAGGAGGGCACCATGTACATTGAGCACATCAATTGGCTTGACTTCGATGAATTCGACCTGCCCAAACCCATTTACATGAATTTGGTGCGCGACCCGGTGGAGAGGGTCATAAGTTGGTTCTTCTACGCTCGGAGTTCCTACAAGAATGCCATCGAGTACCGAAAGAGGCCCAATCAAAAAATAAAGCCCGAGTCCTGGTATAAGAAGAACTTCAATGATTGTGTACGGAGTGGAGACCCCGAGTGCCAGTATGTGCCCCACACGGTCAAGGACACGATTGCCAATTTCAAGAGGCAATCCTTATTTTACTGCGGTCATCACGATGATTGCCTGTAAGTAGATAGGCTTTATAAGGTTTCCCCAACACCGCGGGCTAAGCTAATAGTGATCTTTTAGACCCTTTAACTCACCAACTGCCGTGCAAATGGCGAAGGAGCACGTGGAAAGAGATTATGCTGTTGTGGGCAGCTGGGAGGACACGAATATAACCCTGACCGTTCTCGAGAACTATATTCCTCGCTTCTTTCGCGGTGCGAAGCTCATGTATGAAAGTAGGTCCCTTATCCAATTTCCAATCCTGCGAATTTATATTGTATTCTCAATTCCCAAAACAGTGCATAATAACAAGATCACCAATCGCAACAAGAATAAACGCAAGCCGTTTATAGAGCCCGAGGTCAAGGATATGATTCGCAAGAACTTTACTAACGAGTACGAGTTTTACTACTTCTGCAAGCAGCGTTTGTACAAACAGTATTTGGCACTCAATCTGAAGGAGTTGGAGGTGCATGGTCTTTTGAACTAGTTGAGTTGCAGCCCGACATTAGATTATAGTAGGTGATATATTGCGAACAAATCTTCACATTCAATAAACAGTAGTCAGTAAACCCGTAGACTAGACCCACACATTATTTACACCTTGAACCCATATCTGTGTCTTATCGTTTGTTGTGTGACTTAAACCCCACCCACGAAGCTTCTAAAACCCTTATCCCATACCCCCTCCCCAAACAGTTAGGTAGCCTAACACCTAGCCAACTGAACAATACAGCCAAGGCCGAAATGGATCGCCTGTTTTTCACGAGATGCGCGAAAGTGGGCAGCGAGTCGCTCGCGGAGTTTATGGAGCATCTGCAGGATATTAACAACTTCCAAGTGGATAAGTATGGAATGAACAAGAAATCGAAAAGGCAACTGAAACCACTGGCTCAGGCTGCGACTGCTGGTTATATCTATAACTTGGACGACGGATCCGTCTACATAGAGCACATCCCGTGGATCGATTTCAACGACTACAATCTACCCAAGCCCATCTTTATCAACCTGGTTCGAGATCCAGTGGAGCGCATGATAAGCTGGTACTACTACGTCAGGAACTCCTACAGGAATGCCATTTTCTACCGCCACAATCCCCTGGCTCCTCTTAAGCCCACGGCCTGGTTCAAGAAGAGCTATAACGACTGCGTGAGGAGTGGTGACCCCGAATGCCAGTATGTTCCACTGGCAGTTCGCGATGTGGAGGGAAACTTCAAGAGACAGTCAATATTCTTCTGCGGTCACGATCAGGACTGTTTGTGAGTGCTGTAGAAGCAATCCATTGCGTTGTCAAGAGTAGTTCTCCTAATCGTAACCCTTTCCAGACCCTTCAATTCTCCCCTGGCTGTTCAGATAGCTAAGCGTAGGGTCGAAACGGAATACGCAGTGGTGGGAACTTGGGAAGAGACCAACATAACTCTAACTGTTTTGGAGCACTATATACCGCGTTATTTCGCTAGAGCTAAAATGATCTTTCACAGTAAGACCCCAATCAAGGATAACACAGACCTGCGATTTTAAGAAGTTCCTTTCCAGTGTATCAAAAGTCCCTACAGAATCGCAATCGCAACAACAGAAAGCCGCACGTGGATGCAGATGTCAGGGCCATGGTCAGGCGGAATTTCACCCATGAATACGACTTTTACTACTTCTGCAAACAGCGTCTTTATATGCAGTACATAGCCCTTAAACGAACGGAATTGGAACGGATGAATTTCCCCTAAATTCGTAGACTGAACTTAGTTTTTGACATAGTTTTTCTGTAGCTCGTTAATAAAGTACTCAATAGAAATGTTACTAACATGTAGAAATCATTTAGGCATTTTGTGCGAAAACCTAAGACCATCCCATCTATATAAATCGCAGCTTGCTTCGCTGAGCAGTGAGAAGCTGAACAACACTCGGCACTCTAAGCTGGAGGTGATCTTCTTCAATCGCGGAGCCAAAGTCGGAAGTGAAGCTTTGATGGAACTCACTCAAACCATGGCTCCCTTTAATAACATGACAGTGGTTACCCAAGGTCCATTGGCTATTAATTCCCGCACCCGATCCCCTAAAGAGCAAATGATACAGGCACTTTGGGTGACCGAATTGGAGCCAGGGACCATATACATAGAACATTGCAATTGGTTGGATTTCCATAGATATCAGCTACTAAGACCCATCTACATCAACTTGGTTCGCGATCCCGTGGAGCGGATGATCAGTTGGTATTACTACGTGCGAAGTGGATATCGCAATGCCATCCACCATCGACGATTTCCCAACGCAACAATTATGTCGGAGAAGTGGTTCAAAAAGAGTTACAACGATTGTGTTCGCAGTGGTGACCCCGAGTGTCAGTACGTGCCTGGAAGTATTAAAGAGTCGGTGGGTAATTATAAAAGACAAACCCTGTTCTTCTGCGGACACAACAGAGAGTGTTTGTAAGTTGATTTCGAAAAAGTAGTTTTTGGTAATGAAAGGTGATGCAGAGAGAGTACTTTTCAGACCCTTCGACTCTCAACGCGCCATTCAGCTGGCCAAATTGCACGTGGAGCGCGATTATGCAGTGGTAGGAACTTGGGAGGAGACAAACATAACACTTACGGTACTCGAAGCGTACATACCACGATTCTTCAAGGGAGTCAGGAATATCTTTGAGTGTAGGTTGCATGACGAGTTGTTTGAGATTGTTTTAAGGACTACTTGAACACTTTTGGGTCTGCCTGCTCCTGGGAAAATCATCCGTCTTAGTTAGTTACACCATTTACACTCCGCTCTCATCTCACTCATCTGTGTTTTGTCTCGGCCGTTTAATGCATGTAATGCCCACAAAACCCCTGAACTTCCCAGCTCGGACGGGTGACCCTCATGAATCTGAACAACACTCGATTCGCGGGCTCTGATATTGTGATCTTCAATCGACCAACCCGAGTAGACAGCGAGCAAATGGTTCCACTTTTCAGGCAACTGGCCGCCATGAACGACATAAATGTGGTTCTCAACGGACCTGTAAGAACGATGAATAGAACTCGAACTGAAAAGGAGCAACTAATCGAATCGGAGTGGGCCAATGAACTGGAGAGTGGATCGGTCTATATGGCACACTCCAATTGGTTGGACTTCAAAAGCTTCGGATTCAAGAAACCCATCTATATTTCGCTCGTCAAGGATCCGATAGACCGGATGATCACAGATTTCTATAAGCGAAGGTCTTGGGTGAAGAGAGCTATATATAGGCGCATGTATCCTGGCCGTCGGGAGCGACCCGACGAGTGGTACCAACAGAGTTTCAATGAGTGTGTGAGAAGTAGAAGTCCTGAGTGTGTCTTCGTCCAGCATGCCGTTGCAGATCCTATTCAGGACTTTAGAAGGCAGTCCCTTTACTTTTGCGGCAATGAAGCCGATTGCCTGTGAGTAATCTGACACTTCGTTGACATATCCTTAAAGTATACTCCTACATAGACCCTTTAATTCCCACCTTGCTATGCAAGTAGCGAAACGAAGAGTGGAGAAAGAATATTCCGTGGTGGGCACATGGGAAGAGAGGAATATAACCCTTACTGTGCTGGAGAAATACGTTCCCCGATTCTTCAATCACGCCCGATTTCTATATAAGTGTAGGTACTCCCAGGGGCTTGACTCAAAGTGTTCAGGTATCAGCGAGAAGGCATCGCGAGTCATGCAATTATCTCTTTCAGTGCACAGCAAAAGCATTCGCAATCGGAATCGCAATAATCGCAAGCCCCGCATAGATGCAGATGTCAGGGAGATGGTAAGACGGAACTTTACCAACGAATATGAGTTCTACTACTTCTGCAAGCAGCGTTTGTATAAGCAATATTTGGCCCTTCAACTCGAGA
This sequence comes from Drosophila teissieri, assembly GCF_016746235.2. Classification (NCBI taxonomy): domain Eukaryota; kingdom Metazoa; phylum Arthropoda; class Insecta; order Diptera; family Drosophilidae; genus Drosophila; species Drosophila teissieri. The sequence continues at coordinate 19,518,111 of NC_053031.1, read as the reverse complement.
ATAATCTTCACTAAATATTCTTGATCACAATACACCAGATTAGGAAACTAAACTGCTATATTATTTAAATTACATTAGTTAAGTGAAAAGTGACTCCATATGAACAGGAATAAAAAATCTTTTGGGGGATTCTCCTCAAAAAATTATTGTTTCGAATTGAGGTTCATTATTCGTACTCCATATGAACAGGAATACAAAATCTTTTGGGGGACTCTCCTCAAAAACTGATTCTTTCGAATTAAGGTTTATTATTTGTACAGGGCCTCAAAATCAAGTTCTCTGTAATTCTGATTTTTAAAGTCCCATTTGGACCGAGTACATTTACGTAGTCCCAAATGCATATCAAACACCAAAGATCTGAAGGTAAATTGGATGAATCATGCAAATTACACGCTACTTACCTAGATTTCATTTCTTATAACTATTTAAAACTCTACCAGATGTCCTCCCTTAACGTGCGGGATCTGAATAATACCCGCAAGGCACAAATGGAGCTGGTATTTTTCAATCGGGTGCCCAAGGTGGGAAGTCAGACGTTCATGGAGCTCCTCCGTCGACTTTCCGAGCGCAATAATTTTCAGTTCCACCGCGATGCAGTCCAGAAGGTGGAGACAATCCGCTTAGCCGAGGATCAGCAACAGGAAATGGCCGAGGTGATCAGCGAGCTTCCGGAACCCTCGGTCTTCATCAAGCATGTGTGCTTCACCAACTTTACCAAATTCAACCTCCCAAGGCCAATTTACCTAAATGTGGTTCGCGATCCCGTGGAGCGGGTGATCAGTTGGTTCTACTACGTGAGGGCTCCGTGGTACTTCGTGGAGCGCAAAGCTGCTTTCCCGGACCTACCGTTGCCCCATCCCGCTTGGCTTAAAAAGGATTTCGAAACATGTGTCCTCAATGGCGATCAGGAGTGCACCTATACCCAAGGAGTTACCGTAGAGGGAATCGGCGATCATCGCAGGCAGAGCCTATTCTTCTGCGGACACGACTACGAATGCACGTAAGTCTATAAACTTCTTTCTTCAACTAGTTATATTTTAACTAATAAGTGGTTTCTATACAACTTCTAGACCCTTTAACACTGTGGGAGCCCTGGAACGAGCCAAATTTGCCGTAGAACAGCAGTACGCGGTTGTTGGAGTGCTGGAGGACCTGAACACCACGCTGTCTGTACTTGAAAAATATGTACCACGGTTCTTTGAGGGCGTCCGAGATATTTATGCAAGTAAGTTAATAGAGCTTGTCAAGGGAAATTCAACAACATTGAAACCAGAATCAGATGAAATTAGAATACATCCCTTAATAGCTTTAGGATTTCAAAAAACTGCCTTGTTCAATGCATTTGTATTCTTTTCATGATACAATGTAGTACAATGCTGAAATAAACAAACAGACTGCGCGCCCAAAGACTTAAGTAATCAAAGCTATAAAGCCACTTGTGATTTATACAATGTTGTAACACTTCCCATTGATGGCTTTCTGTGAACTTTGCAAAATTGAGCTACAAAATCTTTATGAGACACATTCCTAACTCATGTATTTCTTTGAAATTCCCCTTTCAGCCAGCGCAGAGTACTTGACGAAGATAAACAAGAACAACTTCAAGCCGCCGGTCAGCGAGCATGTAAAGGATATAGTGCGTCGGAACTTCACGAACGAGATAGAGTTCTATCAATTCTGCCGCCAGAGACTCCACAAACAATATCTGGCCGCTCACTTACCACAGCGGATTATCACAGACTCAGCACATTTGCCAGGCCTGATTGGCAATTGAACGGTGCTCTTTACAAATCACGAACAAATGTAGCAACAAATATGATAAACAAAAACGTACTCGAACCTGTAGTCAGCTAAGTTCCCATTATTGTTTTCTCTTGTGTATATTTCAAAGCGGTTATCAAAAATATGACAAATGCATCTTATATTTATATAGATTAGTAAGTACCTTATTTTATAAAGACCTGAGTTTGAATTGTGATGTCTTCAAGTGAACTGTTGAAATTTTTGTTTTAGTATTTTAGCTTTAAGTCGATTATGATAAACACTGTATAAACTAATAAATGAATATTTTAAGAACACACGTCTTTCCACTGATTTTAACTGTAAGTGGACACAAGAAATAAAAATAAAAACATTTAATAACTAAAAAAATCAACGACTTGTATCAGGCTATGCTGGATAACAAAATGTGAATGGCATTAAGAGTGGTCGCACTACGAACGCAACCGTTGAGTACTTTTACATAATTTCATGAAATATAGTTTATTAAATATAAGAACACGATGCGAAAGAAAACAATAACATACGTTTGGTTGACGACTTTAACTTGAACTATTCTCTGGTTCATGTTTCTACTCTAACTTAAAGCACTTGCTGACTATCGTCGGGCTTATACATGGAGTAATTGGACGCTTCTTGCTGAAATAAAAAGAATTAACTAATGATCTTTATTTATCAAAGTGAGACATGTATACCGCTTATTGCCAAAGAAAGCGAAAGCCTCTGCGCATTTCATAAGCTCCCAAGGTCCAGGTATAATCCTGTGCACCCGTATTATACCCGTTTCGGAACAATCGTTGCTTGAGACTTCTCTAATTCGTTGGGGTTCCCTTACATATCTCGATTTAGGATCCTTTTGAATTGCATTCCAAACATAATCGTCGCTCAATTCCAGCCACTGTTTATCCTTTGAGCGAATGTTTAATAGTTCCGGAGCCATACGTTGTACTGCATTGGCAAAAATAGCATCCACGGCGCAAGTTAGCGGATATTGATAGGCCTTTATGTGGAGGAGCGATCGCGCCTCGAACAAGCGATATACGCGATGATAGTCTGCGTAACGATACTCGATGCGTTGTCCATCAGGTGATATGCGAGCCTGAAGAAATACGTCATTAAAATCCATCTCCGCAGAGTTGAGAACTTGCAGGCGCTTGTTATCACGCCGTAGGTAATCCCATTTATCCACGTCCAACCCGCAGCGCCGATTATGCACAATATCAAAGATGTAGGTATGTCCCAGCATGGGAAACGACAGCGTCTCACTGCATCCCAATATCAAAGCCTTTATCAATTGAACACCTCGTCCACCACCATCGTCTCTCAAGGAGACCAGCTCCTGATTAAGGGCGTCTTTGAAAATTGTATCCACACAGACCATTGCGTTTTCCTCGTGCTACAATAGAAACGAGGATAACAGTTGAGCACCGCAGGAATTGGTAGACGTTACTACAGGTTTACCACATGACTACTTACATCAAATTCATGATGCGTTGCCAACTCCCAAGCATGTGACATTGGCCCGTGTCCAATGTCGTGAAGGAGGGCGGCTATCTCCACCGCCTGACGACACCAATCCGGAAGTTTGGGCTCGTAATGCGAATTGCGTTCGATGGCCCTTAGGTGATCCTGCGCGCTTTTGTAGACTCTGCGACATAAAATTAAAATTAAGATACAATAGTACATAGTACTTCTGTTATAGGTTACCCAAGGCAATGATCGTATCGAGTGTGATCGGCCTTCTTATCGATGGCCCACGGAATGAGACCCAATTGTTTAACATGTTTGAGGCGCTGGAAGAGTGGGTGCTCAACAACCTCTTGGATATGGCTCGGCAGTTCGATTACACCGTGAACCTCATCCTCAATAAGCATCTGAAAGAAATAAACATATAAAACGGTTAAATAAAGTTCAAATTGAAGGAAACTTATTGAAAGAGCCATATCCTATGATTCTTTTTCCTGCACACAGAGAGCCAAATAATTAAAAGCATTCAGTACTCGTTTAACCCTTTGCTTTTTACTGTACACTATAACAATTGAGTACATTATATGTGGGCCGAGGTTGAGATAAACATTTCATTTAGGAACATCTAGGAAGTAAAGTTAGCTGTCACTACTATTGCCACTGCTACCACCGCTGCTTCCTCCACTGCTGGATCCACTGTCGTTGGAGCTCCAATTTATGCACATGGAGACTATAAAGAAACTGAGGCTTATAATGTCCGGAACTAGCCCCATGGCGGCCATAACACATTCCTGTCTCTCAAACTGACCATCGATCATCGGGCGGATGTTTCGGATGAGCGAAACACTACGGAGGATGATGATTTGAAAATGATTTATACAAAGTAGATCGGTCTTACCAATATGGAAGCGTTAGCACTTGCGCTGCTGCATACAAATATATTAAGACAATATTGCTTGCAGCCTTCCTAAAAATGAGTAAGTGAACTATCAACACGTAAATCAAGGCTGCAATAGCCAGCTTTCCATCTTGCGTCAACAAATAAGCGGCATAATTGTTAAATGAGACAACTAAAGCTGCTGTTATCAATGCCACAACCGTTCCGATCTGCAATATTCAGTCTTAAATCAATCCATATTGTTACAAACACTTATTTCTTACGATCACCGGGCTGAGCTCCAAACGAAGGTGTTTCGACCCCTTCAATGGATCTTGACGCGGAACATCGCTTCCCAGAGGGGGTGGCGGAATAAAGTTAGCAGAAATTTTCATTCTTATTAGCCTGTCGACAATGTACGAGTATGTGTTGTGTGTGTATGGACTATATGTTTTAAATCAGTGTATGACTTGAAAAGATGGGCTACTTTAATTTATAAAATTATGTAAAAAATTTAGGGATTGGTTACGATTGGTTCCTAATCTTTGTCAACAATTTCAGCTTTCAAAGCACACAAAATTACGGATTTCCCACTTAGTCACAAGTAGTTGTACGTCCACTTTTAAATTTGCTGTCAAAATGAAACCAACTATTCGCTCGGAATATTAGAAGAACTTCGTTTAAACAGTGTGTTTAATAATAATAATGAGAGAAACGTAAGTTCTTTTGCAGAAAACCTGTTTCAACCACAAACCACTACGTTCTTGGTAACTGCACCTTTATCAACGGTCAAACTAGAACTGAATCTCAATAGTTTGGTACATATAAGCTCTGTCTTCGCCATATCCCACAAATATGACAAATTTTCTAGAACCCGAACTAAATAAAGTTTTTCCAACACTTGTTTCTCTGCCAAAAGGAGTGTGCAGTTTACTCTCCTTTTTTATTTTAAATAATTTTATGTTATTCTAAAACAAGGGCAAACAATGTTATTGGGATTTGAAAAAAATCAAATAGTACAAACTTTTGAATTTGGATAAGTATAAACGATTCCGGATTGCAAGCAATCTATTTTTCCAAACCCTTATTCTTCGCGCTCCTTTTCATTAAATTTCCAAATAAATTGGTTATCGTATGCTTTTGTTTAGAAGAAGGTATATTGAAGAAGGTATACCGCTCAGATTATAAACACGACAACACAAATGGCTCTTCCATCGAAAATTTCAATGTGCCATGGCTTATTAATTCAAGCGTATTTAACTATTTATTTTACACAATGTGAGAGAAAACGACTCTTCAATTGATCTCACGCTATGTGCAAAGTTTAGTAGGTCAAGTGAAATCAGTGCGCTTTTTCTGCCAGTGCAAACAGCTGTCTACGATCAGCTGTCAGCGTTACCTGGCAACCAATAACATAACGGTCAACTCACCGATTGGCGTGGTTGTTGTTGTGCGTGGTGTCCATGCTGCTGCTGTTGTTGCTGTTGAGCAAGCTGGAGCTTCGAGTTTTTGGGTTCAAGAGAAAGGGAAAGGGGAGGGGAGCGCCGTCGCTGCGCGGGGGAGTGAATTACTGCGCTGGCTGACATTCTAATTGGATTCCTGTTTATCGACAATCCGCGTCCGAAGCAAAACCGAAAATGCGAACAGCACGACGTCTTGAAAGCTGTCTTCCCGCCAACTTGTGCGAATATCTTACTTCCGGGGATTTGTTTCACATTTTATAGCGAACTCCGATTCGTCAAGCAAATCGCACGCAACTGTTAATTTGGAGATGGGTGCGCACAGCTGATTGCAGATATCGACCAGGGATGCGGTGAAAGCTGTGCACGAATGGCGCCGATTTCAAACGGCAAAGCTAATCCATTTGTCTTTTTTTAATGGCTAACGTAAAAAAAATAAGTGCTTGTGCCCTTTCTAGATGAGTTTTATTGCCCAATGCCATAGTAAAATTATTTGTAAAGCAAAATCCATATAGAGAACAAAAACAATAAACAAAAGTCTTGATTATTTTATACATTTTTAATATTGCTGAGTTGAAATCAAGAAAAAATAAAAAAAAATGATATAACAATATTTATGAAATGAAATCTATGTATACATATGTGGCACATATGAAAATAAAATAATTAGTTTGTGCAAGTAACAAGTCAGAAGAACGCCACCTATGTGGAGGGCGACGAAACTTGGCTTAAGGGTGTGTGTCCCCGCTTTTTAGATCTCTGCCGAAGCTCATATATCGATTAGATTAGAGTACACGTCCCTAAAATTCAGTATGGCAGCGCCCGACATAATTAGAAATGGATATGGCAGCGCCCTATATTCCTAGGAAACAGGATTGAAATATCCTAGATTCTTAGAAACCAGGATGGCAACATCACGCATCCTAAGGATTTAGGATTGCAGCTGTGGAAGTACTAAAAAATAGTTTTAAATTGCGACCATTTCTAAAATGAAATAATTAATAATAATTTATAAGCCACATATATAAGATAGGTTTCTCATGATTATAGGTTTTCTCTTTTTCTTTAAGAGTTTTTAAAGCTTGTTTAATATTTTCATTTAACATTTAGAGATATATCCTCCGTTTAAGACAAATGGTATTTGTTCGCAGATTTTAAGAATAACCCAAAATAGAATAACAAATAGATATTGCTTTTTAAAAAATATATATAATACAAATTTTAAAATTCATACAATTAAATTCTTGATATACATATATATTTATATATTTTATATTATGAATTATTTTAATTATTTTTTAAAATTTAGAGCGTAAAAAGAAAATAAGCTGCAAAACAAATAAATTTTTCAACAATTCTGATGTGGGTTTATTTCTTTAATTTACAGATAATTTACGGGTAGTTAAAATTAAAAGTGCGAACTTAAGAAAACATCTGCACCTAAGTGCACTAAAAAGCCTTGGAAAAATAAAATGACTTCATACTGTTTTTAAGCTGACTAATTACACACCCGAATTTCAAAATTAAATTGCAGCTAATTAAATGTCATGTGATAATCAAAGCCGATTTAAACCAAATAAAAGGTGGCTCCCATTCTTTCCCCATCAAAATCTGCGGGGATATTTTCTGGGGGGAGGTGGGAGGGCTGGCACGTGGCTCAGTTAGCGTGGAAATTGCTTTTGTTGAGAGCGCCGTCGCACTGAAATGAAAGCGAAAGTTGCCGCTGACCTACAGATGAAAGTAGCACATCGAAGACAAATGTTCAGGAAGAGAGAGGGTAGCATATATGAGCCAAAGAGAATGCATCTTTGTATCTGTATCTGTATCCGTATCTGTAACTGCAGCCCACATACATAAGTCCAATTTCAAATTAAGTTGCATTGCACTTTCTGCGGCCTCTCGTTGAATTTTCCCGGCAGTCAACGCACTTAAAAAACAACAGAGAGCATATCCGATTCGCACTAAGATATGTACATTTGTATCTGTGCCTCAGTTTATGGAGGGTGTGTAAGTGAAATACACAACCCCACACAGGTAAACGAAATATTGCCAGGAACGAAAGCAATTAATAAAACAATGAAACGAAAACAAACATTCGACATACAATTTTGATACGCAAATATAAACAAAAAAGAGGAAATTTCAAAAAAAGCCGGCTCCACACTTGACCGAGTAAAGCGATAAAGAGAACCCATATTGAGAGATATCACTGGGAGAAATAAAGAGCGTAGTCCAAACGCAAACAAATGCTGCACAGTGGTAACTTACTCGATAAGAAAAATGTTTTTACAAATCTATCCTTCATTCTAATCCAAGTGCTTAGCAAAATAAATGTATATTTCTGAAGGCCATATTTTAAAGAAATACTTCTCAGAAACAATTAATATATATTATTTTTTTAATTTTGCACATTTAAAAGCCAATAAATATATTTTGGTTGTCTCCGGGATAGGCAATTCATTTAAACATAATTTCTTTGTTTAAATTAACTTTATTTCTCCAAAATAAACTTTCTTCTTGGCTCTATATTCTATTAAATTATAAATATGACATGTTTCAAGTGACAAGTTTCCAAGTCGACGACCACCGTCCAGTAATTGAAAAGTGCTCTCTCCTGCGTTGGCCTCTCTCTAATCGTTGGCTTTAGAGCCGTGCTATCTAACCACCCAGACGCCACCCACCGAGAGTGAGAATTCCCGAGAGAAAGCGGTGAGAATGAGAGCGAAAGTGGGGCCCGAAAGGTTGCAACTTTTGGCGAGACTTGCCTCAGTTGCCACACGACAGGAGGGCCAAACGGGCGACTTGGGAGGCACAAGACGCGGGCACCGTCTGAACTCGTATCCGTCAGATACGCGGATAGCCAAAATTAATAGTAATAATCAAACCGCTGTGTGAAATAGCCCCCCGTTCACCATTCACCCGCACCCGAAAGCACCTCCTCTCTGATTTTGCAAAAAATAAATAATAAGCACGAATTATTCTCGAAAATCGTTGTATCTGTGTATCGGAGAACCGAAAAGAGGCCGTCGTTTGGCGCTCTCGCATCTCAGCTGCCAGTGGGCGAAAGACGCAACTGCTGCGACCTTGCAATGCCCTTGAATGACACTTATTGCGACCAAGTCGCCAACGTTGCCACTCCAACGGGCGCTGCTGCCACGGCTGCCACTCAGCGCTGGCAAAAATACACATAATTATTAAAAATAACACAATGACAGTAGCTTAATCACAGAAATACATAACAGAACGCTGCGCCGAATAAAAGTGAAAATTTTATTGAAGTCGAAGAACTTTCGCGTGCCTTCGTGAAAGCCGAAAAGCCCCGACGGATTTGACATCAAAGCTTTAACCCAAACCAAAAGATGTGCTAAAATAATTCGAAATAATTGACCATTACAAAGTATTCCCCGCCCAAAGTAGGAAATTTAATCAAATTAAAGGCAAACATATCCGCGATCCGAAATCTGAACTAATCTTAAATAAGTGTTATCTAACTAGCGCCCCTGGCGGCCTGTGCGTGTGTGTGTGTGCGGCGAGTGAAAGTAAACGTTCTCGGCAGCGAATATCCTTCGGTAACCTTTCACCATCATTGGGTCACCTCCTCCGGCATCGCAGCCAAAACGACGGCAGGGCACGCGAATACGTACCTACAGGCCCAGCAGCGTGTATAGTAGATATACCTATATACCCAGAATCGGTGTATGTGGGCGATATTTATGCCTCGACTTTTGACAAGCAATTCTTTTTATTGCTTCGCCGACGAGCGCGAGTAGAACGCTGGCAAAGGCCAAAAAGGGAACGCCTTGGAACCATATTAAAACACCAGGTGGGTAAATCATAATTATTGGGAGGCTTTCCATTCATTAGTGACATAATGAAGCGCGTGTTTTATACAAAACATTGCGTGCTGGTTCGGTGTTCCGCAATTAAGTACGTCCAACTGTGGATGCTGCAATTAGCCTGCTCGTCTATCCATCAGATACAATTGACATTGGATTTGCCACTTAAAGTCACAGCATCATATGTCGAAATGGACATGGAGTTTTCTCGCTTTAATAGTGACTCGAGCTAATCTTAAAAGTCAGATCAAGTTCAATGAAGTGCAGGTTCAGGCAGTTCAAGAAATATATCGGAATATTACAATCAACTTATTTGAGCATTGAGATGATAAACCGGTTTCAGTTATTCTAATTAATACACATGATAGATTTTCGCGTTTTGGTCTTAGTTAGTTTTAGTTTTAGTTATATAATACTGAATCAAATATTATAATTTCACAACAATCTGTATTTAATACACATTCTAAGCTGAAGAATTAGTTATACTCGAAATTCTAGGATAACTACTTTTCCTTAATATATATCTTGGACTAGAAACATGCTGTGAGCAATTTTTCTTGTCTGCCTCAATCAAAACAAAACAATTCGAATCTCGTTATCACAGTAATCAAAACAAGCAATTCCCCGCTCCCCAACAATAACCATAAAAAGAAAAGCGAGAGCCAGTGGAAAGCGCCAGTGTCCTTAGCAGAGTATCTCTGTATCTGTAACATAGTTTTCAGAACGGCGCAAGCGTTTTTCCAGTTCGTTTTGCCTTTCACGGTGCCTGGCTTTGGCTTTGTTTGCTTTTGACATTTCTTTCGGTAGCAATGTCATACAAATATAAATAAAAGAATCCACGCGCTGCCGAAAAGCAAAAAATGAGTGTGGAAACCACCCACATCCGAGCACACGCACTCACACACACGCCTTGTATCTTGTATCTGATAGATAGGAAAAATTACTGAAGGCAAATTAGCGCTTCAAACGAGGCTCGTGTAATCCACTTGTATTTTATATTGATTGCGGTGGAGTTTACATCATCGATTTTTTTGGTTGGCTTTTACGATTCCAAATTCGAATACCCGGGATCGAGCCACATGCGCCTGTCCAAATTTCAGCTAATTCCCCATTAATATTATATATTATTAATTTCGGTTTATTTATAAATAAAGAAGCCAGTCAGCTGTTGGGGTTTGTTGATGGGTGGAACACGTATCTTTTGGGTTCTTTTTAAATGCGCGGGCGGCACTTGCCGGTCTGAAAAAATTGGCCTGAATAGAACTTATGCTAATGATATATGCGACACTGAATGACAGCGGAAAATAGTCTCTAATTATATTTTTTAGTTCCTAGAGCTGAGCATTTCAAGTGGCTGTATATATTATTCAAACGAAATATTCGCAATATTTTCAAAGAAATTTATTGTATTATTAATTAGCTTTAACTGCTTACTGATTTTAATATAGTGTTTAAAAAAGTCCATAAAGTTTCGAGATCTAAAGTGAAATAAAATATAAAAACAAATTGATTGATTCAAGCTATAATTTTATTTAATTGGGGATCCCAAGCATAAATAAATAGAATGTATGATTTTAAAAGTAATTCTTAATAATTGTTTTAATAAAAGCATCTCGATAAACAATCACAACAGTTTTATCTAACAGTTTTGAAGTATCTACCGGTAATGATAAGATTATTCGGTTATCACTGCTCTTCATGTTCGTAATTAATTGCCAGTTTAGACTAATTCTCTGAGCATATTGACTTTGTAGAACAGTTCAATGATCCGCTTAGCAATCTTATCTCCTCCGGCTTCTCCTGTCATCCATCAATCCAACTCAAGTGGCTTAGTTCTGCCAAATCAGAATTACAAACTATACCGCCGCCAAATCCGCAGGCAAACAAATTAGTTGCCTAATCTTATGCTTGGCCAACGAATGCAAAGACCCGTCCACTGATTACGATCCCGTAAAATGGCCAATTCCGGCATTCGCACATGTGTATGTACATTTATACGGTCCCTCAATCACAGCGGGTGGGTCTGGAGGGTTTTCCAAAGCCCACAAGCCCACGGGCCTTAATTGACAGCCAATATTGAACGCTGATAGTTTATCTGCGGGTAACACGGTAGATATGGCTAAAGCAATACGTTACAGTACTTACCAATTTACTGCAGCAACGGAAATCCGCTGGCTGAACTGCTCGATAAGTGTTGGGAGAACAGTGGAACGCAAGTTACTTAAGGCTTTTGTAGCTTCATAATTTATTGTAATCGAAACTCATATAAGATTTGCAAGAGTTTGTTGCAAAGTCGTCAATTTCGTTATCCTGTACAACAAAAGTAACTTGATTATTCGATTATTATTAGAATGTGTGTTATGACCAGTTTAGCCACATTTTGTAATGCTCTCTGTGGGAGAAGGGCACTTCGAAGAATAGTTAGCTAAGATTAAGATACAGATAGACCAACCGAGGCTGCAACGTCACTGATCACGAGCATCTGTCTTGAGTGGCGGCTGTCTGGCAGTATCGTGAGTCGGTTTGTAGGATGCACTGCCATTGCAGATACAGCGGCACAGTTACAGATACAAATAACAAGATACAGATACCGATTCAGATTTGGATTCGCATTCCCGAGGAGGCGGATGCGGATGCGGGGTGAATGCAATCTGCTTGAGGGCAGTGTTTGGCTGCGATTTGCGATTTCGCTCCGCCGCACTGCGCTTCAATTTCGATTCGATGCGATCCCATCGCATCCCATCCCATCCGATCCGATCCCATCCGATCCGTTCGGATTTCGCCTTATCAATCAGGGTGGATTTGCTGAATGCCAAAAACACAACAAAAAGATCGGTGGGTAGTCAGTGCACGCCCGACACCGTGACGCTGCAGACGTGGTGCAGTTCGAGTGGTTTTCGGTGGCTTTCGGTGGTTTTCTTGTACTGGCTCGAGTTCTTTTGGACTTGCAATACCCCCAGCTATCATAATTCCAAGCGGAGATCCGTGCAGTGAACCGAACGGTTATATCATCGCCGTCTAGTGTAGGTGGAAAATCGACGAGGAGTTAACTTGTGAGAGCGGCGTTCGCGGGGATCGCGCGGTTCGCGGGTCAATTCAGATTGCTATAAATAAAACTGCAAATTCGTTATCACGCCTCATAATCGGGACGCCGCCGCAGCATGATTAAGTGTTCCACACACCGCACCACCCAACCACCGTCACCACCCTAACCACCCACTCACCCACCCATCGCCCAGTGGCAAATATCATGTGTGGTGCAGGTGATAAGCCGGTGACCGGCATTGAAACCATAGCACTATGGTCGCTAGGCCTGGAAACATCTAATCGAACTACTTTAGTGGTGTGAACAGCTAATGGCGCATCTATCTCTGGACCAGTGACTAACTAATTGACATGACAAATGCAACTGCGAGATGCGGCCGATAAGATTGTCTGTCAATAATACTCGCAGCACCTGAAGGGCTTGTAAACAGTGCAAATCTTTCTATTTCGAGTGATTTTCAGTTTAATAATAAAGTTCTGCTTAATACTAAATATAATGCATATGTCTGCCTCAGCTTAAATATGCCAACTGTGTCAAATATAACTATGTAACTTATTGGTTCAGTTTTTCGATCTCATCATTCGTATATGTATTTTTAAATGATGTTCTTATTCTGTATTTGTGGTTTTCTGTTAAAAGTAAACTTTTAATATAGATGACAGTTGATGCGAACATTAATTTAAAATATGAAGTGACTAAAAAGAACCATATTACATATTTTATTTACCTATTTTCGGCAGTGCGAAAAACTTAAAACCCAAAATCACTTAATATCTTTTTTAAAACGCCTATTAAATGTTGTTGAAACGTTTTCGAATCCACATAAAATTTGTTAGTAAACTAGTTGTAGAATACTATACATTTCTTGCCACATTTGATTTTATATAATATAAGTAGTTAATAATGTGAACACTTTGACTTTCTGTACAAAATTGGCACCTCAACAGCACCTTGACTTCGTTTTCCAAACATCCACTGTGAACCAATCAAGCATAATTCAAATAACTTTTTTATTGCGTGAGCCGTTGGGGTGTCCACTTTAATATCAATTCCGTACATTTTCCCCAATTTAATTCAATTAAGCGGCTTTATGGGTTCCTCTTGAGTCAGTGCGTACACTTAAGTCAAATACTTGAAGCAAAAGAAACATTTTCAGTTACGCAGTTACCGTCAAAACGAGGCGTAAATGGCGTAAAATCCAAGCAAATTCACCAAAACGACTAGAATCACAAATAAAACATATGTATAAGAGGAAAAACGGAAATGTTACTTTGGCCATAAAATAAAAGTCAAAGACATATGTTTTCTTAGATTTTATTTATAGATTTTGTGTTCATGATATTTATTATCATTTCTTTTTGCTGTGCATATATTTTATTTATAAAATGGGAGCTCGAGACGCTGCACCAGCAATTTTTATGGGACTATAGAATATTCTAAACAAAAGTGAGACTAAGTGTTAACTTAAAACATATAAATTAATCTACCTTTTAATTATAGAAATGGAAAATATTCAGAATTTTGTCTTAGCTATGGAAATACGTAAACGACACCAATTCAAAGGATTTCGATTTTTATGTATGCATTCGGTTTTGTAATGCCTTTCTTGACCCAACGTCATTAGCGCCCAAAACGCATTTAGGCTATTGGCCCAAAGCCAAAAGAGTATTCCACCCATCTGTACGCCGAAAAATGTTTAATAAAGGTACTGAGTTGCAAGGGAAGTCTGTGAATCATGAAATATCTGCCATAAGTGGCACCACCTCATCTTTAGTGGCATCTGCATATATTGCATTGCCTAAGCTGCAAAGAGACCTGCATTCTTCACTTTAAACCTAGGGAAATTTTAAAAGAGATCGGCATCTCGACCTCCTTAATCGATCGATTGTCAGACGCTCGTTTGTTTATTTAAAAACTTTGTCGACGCCATTTGGCGAGGCAAGAAATGTCAGTTTTTTACTTTTTTTTAATCATTTTACTGCTTAATTAAATTTCCTATGCATGCTGCCAAAGATAAAAAGTAAAATACATAAAACGAAAAGGGACGGAAAATCGAAGCAGACAAAACGAAATGCCGCGAGAGTTCAAGGCCAATTGACTTTGTCTCCTCTTGATTGGCGCATCTAATTTTTAAAATAAAAGCTCTGATGTCTTAATTGGGCGGCACCTCCTCTCCCACTTCCAATTAACACGCCTTCTCGCTCTCACCAAACATATCCATCGGTGGGCGTGGCTTGGCTTTGCACCTGATCAAAGGTAATGCACGTGCAGCCACCGCAAATGAAAACAATAACATTGCCATCTGCCAAGAGCAAGACGGAGAGGTGTTAACAATTTGTTATGGTCACCCGGTTCATCGGGCGTTTCATTGATGCATTTGTCGGACAATCTATCACGGGTTTTCATCACCTGACTTATTACAAAATATTCGGATCTTTCGGCCTTTAAATGGGTCTCATATAAGTAGGCTTGAAAAGCATTTAGAAGCTGGAAGGATCACTATCCTTTAACTTATCATATACTTACTTATACTTATACATACTTATACTCCTTAAAATCTCTAGGAGAGTCGATGTAGTTTATCTAGTGTCCGTCCGTCTGCCTGCTTATCTGTCCGTCCGTATAAACGTGAGATCTCAAAAAGTATAAAGGCTAAAAGTGCAGATTCTGGTAACTCCTGTGCGTTGAAATATTTAATTAAAATATTTCTTAAAGTGTGTTAAAGGGTATTGCAACCGCCGTCAGAGGCCGCTGGTGAACAACCTCGGGAGTAACAGTGATCCATATTTATCGGAGATCCTTGGGAATAATAACCGTGTAAAGGCTTTTTTTCCACCTTATTCTATATTAAATATTGTTTGCGAAATTAAGCACATTTTGGCCAGCCAAAACAAATTAAAACGAAGAATTCTTTCAATAGTCTATTTAAATTTTAATGACAACCAACTAAATCAAATGAAAGACACAGGCAACGAAAGAGAAATGAAAAATGCTCTGAGGATAATAAAAGCATATATACTGCAAATGATATTTTCCCAGCTGTTTTAAAATGCCACCGGGAACATGGGAAAAGCGAAAAGGGAAAGTGATGGAAAACAGCATTTCGTGTGAATTTATTTGTTTACTTAAAAATTGCTCATCCCGTTTCAATATATCACTCACGTCACACATCCCGATGGTTCTATACTTGCAGATATTCCGCAGATCGGACGTAAATGAACGATCCCGGCGATATACCACTGACACACACTAGCACTCCGGACAGCAGGCCGCCCTGCAGCATCATCTCCATCATACCCACTATAGGGATGTCCTCATGTCGCGGAAGAGCCGAGGCATTCGCACGGAGTCTGTCCTCCAAGCTGCGCACCCTGGGATCACAGGTGAATATATGCGATCCTATGCGATGGGGAATTAAGTCGTGAATGATATGGGTGGCGATGCTATTCGGCAATATTTATTTATTACATTTTATAAATTCTAAACTTATTGAGGCTTCCACTCCGCAGACAACCGAGGAGGGCGAGGGCAACGCGGAGGACGAGCCAATCATAAATGGAACTAGCACGAACACGTGGGTCAACTCCCACGACTCGGAGCAGACGGTGACGGACCTGCAGCCACTGCGCCATGAGTCCGACTCCTTCTTCGACTTCGACTGCGAGCTGGAGTCGCCGGGGAGTCCTGTGGACGAGTGCGAGTACCTGCGCCTGATCGAAACTGCCTCGAATACGCCGCACAACTCCACGGCGGAGTCGGGCTATGCCTGCGCTTCAATGGCCAGCAGCCACAGTAGCAGCAATGATGGTCCGTACTTCGACGCATCCGCATCCGCTTCCACATCCACAGCTGCAGCTGCCCAGGACCAGACGCTGCCAGCCTCGGAACTCAAGGAGTATGTGAACACCCTGCAACTGAACGGAAGACATGGCCTAACCAATGGAGTGCAGGAGGAACAGCCAGCTGGCCAGGATGCGGTTCAGGAGGACGAGGCCTTCCTGCAGGCGCAGATCCTCAGTGAACTTCAGAAGCACAGCTTCAGTTTGAGGGAGGTGGAGCAGACAAGGAACAAGGAGGTTAAGCTCAGCAATGGGCATCTTGAGGAGGTGGAGGAGCTGGAACTGAAGGACGTCCTGGAAGTAGCTGGTACTACAAACAGAGCTCCACCGGTGATCGCTGCTCCGGAAGAAGAGGAATTCTGCCCTGACAGAACCGAAGAGGAATCACCTAATGAAAAAGTTCAAAAAGAAAGCTCCCAGGAAAGGGTTCTAGAAGAAACCCCATTCGAAGGAGTTGAAGAGGAATCCCTAAATGACAGAGTTGACGCGTCCGATGAAAGGGTTCCAGAGGAAACGTCCGACGATACAGTTCAGGGGAAATCCTCCCACACATCAGCCTCAGAATCACTCCTCACCGAGGAAACCTTCCCGGAGAGATCCCCAGAGGAGAGCAGGATTGATGAACTCTCGCCCGACAGTGGTGTGGATGAAACAGACAAGTCGGCCAGTAATCTCACCGTAAACGTGGACCTGGCCCAAATTGAAAAGGCCAAACAGGATGCCACCGAGGCTGTGGAAAAAAGTGGTGCCCCCAGTCGGGGTACCACAGTCGATACCACAGATGATGAAGACGACTGTAGACCCCAGCGCATCAGGCGTTGTTCCTCCCTTAAAACGGGAAAGACTCCACCCGGAACTCCGGGCCGCAAGAAGATCGTGAGGTTCGCCGATGTCCTTGGCCTGGATCTGGCCGATGTGAAGACCTTCCTGGACGAGATACCCACCATACCGAAGTCGGCGTTTGAGGACCTGGAGATCCTAGAGTCGGAGCCGCCCCTCCAGCTCGGCCCCAAGTCCGACAAGCTACTGATGCCTCTGTTCCAGCAGCCAGGAGGCCTGCCCAAGTTCCTCGATGCGGTCCGGGAGAAGCAGGTGTCCCTGGAGAACGCAGCCGTGACGGACAACATCAACCAGACGATATCCGGATCGGTGCGCGTGCGCAATCTGGACTTTCACAAGTCCGTGCACATAAGGTACTCGCTGGACGGATGGAGGAGCTACGCCGACCTGCAGGCCAACTACGTGGAGAACTCCTGCGATGGCTTCTCCGACATCTTCACCTTCGTGCTGTTCGGGAACTCGCTGCACGTGGGCCAGAGGCTGGAGTTCGCCGTAAGGTTCCAGTGCAAGGGCCAACAGTTCTGGGACAACAACTACGGGGCCAACTACTGCTTCCAGTGTTTGCCCAGCTCGACACATACCGCCGGCGGCACCACGGCATCGCCTCCGTCTGTGGCGACTGGCGCCGTATCCACCGGCCATGGTGCCAGTCTGGTCGGAATGCTAAGCCCCACGGCGGGCGATGCGTGGTGCAGCTCCTTCTACTAACCGGTGGCGATGGGCCCGCACTTAAGGCACTGGCATCCCGTCTAGAATCAATCCCCCTCCATGCCCAATCCAACGACACGACACCAAGATCTGGGAAAGTTTCCGGGCCTTGACGTGGTGTCTACGTCCCAGTAAGAAATCAAATCCAAGCAGTCCCAAATGGCCGCCCAGTCAGAGATCACAGATCAGAATACCACCCTTCATGGGGCTAGCTCTTCGTTAGGGTGATTGGATTGCTCGCTAGAAAATCCATATGGAACTAAGTATTTTTTTGGCAATTCTTTACGTTACGTATCAAGATCTGAAACTAATTTGGAATGACATTTTCAGTCAAAGGCAGATTAAGCTTGGATATTTGCAACTTAAGAGCTGATTTAAGCAAGAACTATCGTACGAAATGTCAAGAAATTACATTACTCCCACAAGAATATTTCAGTCCCTGCACATCGATAAATCTAACCACCCCACCCTTCCCAGGAAGGCAAACATTGTTTATATTTTTATAGAGTGGAAAAGATTGAAGGGTTAGTGAAAGGGAAGAGGAGCTGAAAGAGCGCCACAAAACCTAAGAATCAAACCAGAGTAGTGCGAACAAGAACAAAAGCCAGCAAGGTTCGAATGAATCCCAAAGATAGTTGTTAGTCGTATGTTATAAGAAGAGCAAGTGATAACAAACTCAAACTCAGATCAGTTTCTTCAATGTCTTCTTCTGTTTTTAGTTACTTTCCCAATTTTTATTTGGTTCGTTCCTAGGTTTGTTTGTTATGCGAAAGCGATTGCCAGTTGGATCGGGTTCATAAGATTATGATTCTGCCAGATAATGTACTTTAAAAGAATCAGTTTTGTGAAAAGATTAATGGCCATTAATCTTAGTTCAGCAGCAGTTTTGAGAAGTATCACAGTGGACAGCAGTCCACTTAGTGACGAATTAGATTTTTTCACCATTTTCATCGATTGCAGATCCGTTCAAACACAGAGACCATGTCAAAAGTTAACTACAACTAACCAACATCCAATATCTAGTCAACTCGAGTTTACTTTTGCTACCTTTTGACTATTCACAGTCCAAAGGATATACTCCAATCCCATGATATTTGTAACCCGATCGGGAATACCCTTTCGACCATCAGACAGAACAGACAAACCTTAACTTTTGTTTCTCTTGAATGTTGATATTCTTCTAATGTTTGATTTTTTATATGCTTTAATTTTAATTTAAACGATTTAAATATTTTCTATGTATATGTTGATGCGTAATACATCTATCGTAATATTATATAAATATATATACAAAATAAAATAAATATAAACTTTAGTTATTCCTTTTCTGTTGATTCTTTCAATTATCTATGTATTTTCTGAATAATGTTCTGAATAAATACAATTTGAGCTCTTCTTACCCACAACAGAACCTTAAATAGCCTATATCAGGGATAAGCAAGCGAATACCTACTTATAACAATTAATTGCAAACGCAGCTACCTCAAGGTTTTCCGACCGAAAACACGAAAAAGAGAGAATAATAGTTAAACAAAGAACATATATGATTAAACAAAGAAACTATTGAAACTATTAAATATGTTTATTGCATAGCAAACATGTGTAAAACTAAAGCAAAACAAAAACAACAAATAAAACGAACTTTAAAAGTTACAACTATTTACATATGTATGTTAACACAGCAGAAACTTCACAAACATTACTAAAGTCCCCCGAATCCAAATGACTTAGACTGAAGCGTGAGTATTTCGCGAGATACGCGAAAAGTGTTATGAGATATGCCCAAAACCTGTTGATTTGTTGAGGTTTGTGTGGGCGGGGCTTTTGTCAGCATGAGTTCCACTTCACACTAACAAAAGAATAATAAAGAACCCGAAATAAAATAAAATTGCGAACAGACATTTCTAGCATGTCTCGAAAGTGTTTTCTTTTGTGCTTCATATGGACTGACAGGTGGGAACTCAGGGTGAAGAAAACTGCATATTAGTTACTCAGAATGGGTAACATTTCCTTACTATCGTAAAATTGGAGTGCTTAGCTCATTATCCTGGTCAGCAGACATTGCTCTGGTTCCATTTAAAATGTATGAATGCATGTATGTTTATCAGAAATGATATACATACCTACTTACTAAGCTATCATAAAATACAAGAATTCACTTTTCATGGCTCAATCACAAAGTCCGACACCCATTTAGTGTGAAAGTTCTTTCAGCCGTCAAGAACTCAGCTCATTCATTGAATATTATGCAAATCAGATACTTTATAAATAAATGGCTTAGTTTATTAAACAAGAGAAATTAGCATACGATACAAATATAATACGATCGTAAGACAGACATATAAATCTAAAATGAGCTGTCTTAACGGGAGTTTGAATGATTCTTCTCTATTGCCATTTTTCAGAGGCTTGTATCCACATAAAAGCAGTGACTACGATCTGATTTTCGTTAGTTTACAGCATGTCGTCAAATCTGGAAGTTCGCTTCGCGAGCTGGATTATTTTGCTGGTGGCACTACTGTCAGTTCCTGGGGGAGTCTTCGCCAAGGATGATGCCATTGTGCCCCGTCTTATCACCCTTCAAACTAGTAGTCCTGCTCCAGCCCCGCCACAGGAAGTGATCATAGAGGAGGATCACGATCATCATCATCATCCGCCGCACTACCCGCCAAGCTATTCGTATCCATATCCGCAGCCGCAGCCGCAGCCCTGCCGTTGTCCGCCCGGTCCTCCAGGTCCTCCTGGTCCACCTGGACAGCCTGGACAGAAGGGCTATCCCGGCCCCAAGGGATCCAAGGGTGATCCCGGCGAGAAGGGGCCGCGAGGAGATAGGGGCCACCCAGGGATGCCTGGAATGCCTGGCCAGCCGGGTCCTCAGGGTCCTCCTGGTTATCCAGGAGGTTCATATCCTTATGGTGGATATCCTTATCCTCCCCCCTCTCCTCCACCACATGGACATGGAGGCCCAAAAGGACACCACAGGCACTACGATCGCTACTATGATGACGAGGACTATGATTACGGCAATGAGCGTGCATTTGGTCTAATAAAACCCGAAGAATTCGACGACCAGCCCTTCATTTTGGCCTTCAGTGAACGCAGAAATCCGTTTGGCCCAAAAAACAATAAAAGACGAAATTAAATGAAAGTTTATGGACTATTAAATACCCGTGATTTAGAAAAAACTTTCAAAATTCTTTTGAAATATCTGTAGAAATTGGCAAAAAAAAAGTCATTATTTTTGAAAATTGTCCGAGTGATACTTAGGGTGGGCATGTCATTTGAATAGCGATGTAGGTCTTAAGTCTTTCCCAAAGAGAACATTTTGATTGAACTCACGAAATCGAACCAAATACTTTTTAAAAGACGAGCAATAAAAGTATAGCATGCACTCAGCGTTTAAATCGAAACCTCTTTACAAACCGTATATTATTAGACATCTGTTAAGTCGTTTAAAATCTCACATTACATTAGGCAGAAAAGCTGGCTTAAACTATTAGCAAACGTCGTCATCTATGACGGGGTGGTCGTCGCCCTCCTCCTCCGCTTCGTCCTCCAAGGCCGCTTGCGAGGCACCAACCTCCGCGAAATCATCCTCCATGGTATCCACAAAGCTCGAGACCCTATCACCGCAAAACAAACAGACTTTAGAAACAAATAACAAAGACGTTCGGTGGCTGGCATCACTTTTCAAAGTCACACTGCGGCAGGAGACCCTCCTCCTTGGAGGGGCTGAATCTGAGCAGCGTGCAAAGCCTGAGGAGCCCGAGAAGTATCAGGAACATCCCGGCCACATAACTCAGCCACAGATTGTGGGGATATAGTATCAGGCAGATGCCGATGACCGCATAAACAGGAGTGGGTCGCCAACCGCCACAAATCGCTGACAGTCGCCAGCAGGCCGAGCAGCTGCAGGTCCTCCGCTGGTAATTATCCCTGAAACAAATTGAATCCACAAACATGTAAGAGGGAAAATGTTCAAGCAATATTGTGGGCAAAGGCTCTTGCCAATGTCTATTGTTTTTCATATCTTGTGTGATATCATTTTTAATTATTGCCAAATCTATATATCTATATACATATATGTAAATATGTCGTTAGTCGAAATGAAAGTATATCAGACATATATTTGTCCTCAAATCACATTTTTACTACTGCAAAAGTTGTTAGCATCTTTTATAAATAAAACTGAATAATAATAACAGAATATATACATACATATATATCTCTTTATAAATGAATTATTTGGGAAATCTGAATTGTTTTCTTACTCTGCGCACTGAAGTTGCAAAAAAATAGTCAAGAGCCACTTGATCTCAATGAACATTACCAGCACGGCTGAAAAACTAACCACAAATTAGTATATTTTTGGGGACAAGGATATGGATCCGTGACTTACACTATATAAAGACCGGCCTGATAGCCATGCATGTAGACATCAACGCCAACGCCGCAGATAACTGAAATGAAAAATGGCTTAGAAAGTTTCGGTGCGGGGGGTCCTTTTGGCGGGTTGAAACGAGGAGTGTTATCCTTGAATGAGCCTATAAAATAATGGGAGTTTGTCTAGGCAAATATATTTATAAGCATATTTATTGAGCTGGGGCTTTTTTGTTTACCACGCTTCGGCCATAAAATGTAATACAAAACCAATGAAAGGAAACGAGGTGCATTCAAGAAGTTTATCACTATGCCAAATAGGATGTTGCTGAATCTTACATATTTTGAAAAATGAATTTTAAAAAAGCAGTGGCCAACAAATTACAATCCAATTTATTACAAATAATAAAAAAAATATTATATATATATATATAGTGAAATAGGTTGTGATAGATTCTTTGAGGAAATTTACACACTCATTACAAATTTAACATAAAAACTTTCTCTGCCACTTATCTCCATTTGCATTAAACTGCCCTCCTCAGTATTCATATTCTAACCACATTATGGTTCCGCTTCACATTTTGTCTTACCCAAATCCACTTCGAACGTATAAGATATGGTTAGCCATGGTTATGGAGCCACCACGCCCATCAGCGCATAAAAATATAATCTAATTAAGTTGTTTTTATTATGCCGAGTCGCGAAAAACCAATCAGATTAGCCTGTTAGATATATGTATTGCCCATATTTAAGCACAACTGCAGAACCGAAACCAAACCAATTACATTAAATGCTGTCAACGGAGATAAAAATTGAAAAAGCGGAAATCGAAAAAACATGCAAAAATTATCTGGATAATTGAAAGCGACGGGGGGAAAATAGATACCGGGAAAGAGGAAAACTTGGCGGATGGCTGGCGCCAAAAGGCTAACAACACAGCTCATTGTCGACCGTATGGAAAAGTTGCTGATAAGGGGAAAAGCGGGCTGGGAAAACTCTGCTCTTGGCACAGGATGCCAGTCGTGAGCTGCAAGCTGCAAACTGCATAGAGGCCAATGCCTTGTTAATGGCTCTGCCAGGGAGTTTCCTTGGGAAACCCCATCCCTTTTCGCCGGTCCCCGTAATGCGGGGCTTATGAACTACAGAGATTTTATACTTCCATACTTTGTTTTTCTGCGTGCCACTGCATCCATGATAGACCCCAAAACAATTTGCAAAGAAATTAGTTTGAACTTGACCCGAAGTTTTGTTCGGCTGCAGCTGGGCGATTTATCAAATTCTGTACAAAACGGCGGTGCACTATCTTAAGCGCATTAGGGAAATGTCAGATGGTGGCGGAAAATCGTTATGATTGGCCATGATAAGCGTTTGAGCCAACTTTGATAACTCCACCAGATGGCCGAAAAAGAAATGACGATGATGATGAAAAAATGTGATTGGATTTTCGCAGATTAGTATGCAGATAAGGGATGAAAAATTATGTCGTGCAAAAAATGCAACCAACATAGATTGATTTCAGGAAGATAATATGATTATTTATTAAATTATTACTTCATTTTACAAATTAACAAACGAAATGTCATTTAATTCTGGCTGTAAAGCTATCAATTAATCGGAATAAGTGTAACACAAAGCTGGGTACAAAAAAAACATAATTGAACTGTAATTAAATGACGGAAAAAAGGGAAATTATTTTAAAAACTAAACTTAAATTTTAATTGCATTAGGTAGAGATTTTTTACGTAGGGTTGCATATCGTGTTCATTAAAACACATTTGTATCCATCTCGCTATGAGGAAATGGAAAAGGATGGCCCTTTTGTATGTTTATTTTCCTAGTCTACTCAACCACATGCAGAACCTTGTGTTCAAAAAAAATATTGCTCAAGAGGAATATTATATGAATTGAAAGGAACAATAAAAGCAGCCAATAAGAGCATGTCCCCATTCAGCATCTCAGCATCTCAGCCAGCAATTCCCATTCAGTGCCAAGAAATATAATAAGCCACAGCACTCAACATATCCCGAGGCAATGGTTCCTATGCACAAGCATTTCCTACGATTTGTCAAGGGTAAACATTCCAAACAAGGGCCAGAAAAGCAATGCACATTCATACATAAATGCATGCACATGCATCATAGCCCCGTATCGTGATTGGCATTATCTCGAAACCGGGGTCACCTCGGCACCTGGGCAACTGGGCACCTGGGCACCGACAAGTCCTATTCCCCTGGCTCGGATTTCCGCGCACTTGAGCTTACCGAATGAAGTCAGCAGACCAAAAACCCTTATCACAGGACGTAGGCACTCGCACGGTTCTGCGGACTGATGGCGGCGATGGTGACGTGTGCGGCGAACGCGCTGCGATTGCAGTTGCATCTGGCTCATGGCTAGCTTGGTATATATATATATATATATATATCTTTATATATTTATTTTATAAATTCCAAAGGAGCAGTTTTATATTGTTGTTAATATCTTATATATTGCAATTCAAGTTTTCCTTCTCCTTCCTTCCAATGCACTGGTGGCAAAAGTCGTAGCAGTCGCTTTCAAATTTTGGATTAAAGTGTAGGCTTCATATCTTCATTTCTTATTTATTCCATTCAACTTTTACTTTGAAACAACTTGGTAATATTTAAATTCATATTTTCAATATATTACTTTCTAATGCAGCATAACTTTAAATATTCACATCCGAAACTTTTGTTGCAATTGCTGTCCAAGGGAATCGCTAATAAAACAATCAAAGAGCCGTATCCACATCACAAAAATTCACTACGTGCTCGGCATACTAAGTGGCCAAACAACTTTACGACAAACATTTTCAATTCCAGCTAGAGCAGCTTTTAAATTTCACCATTTAACTCGGGCACACGCTGCGTATTCGTAATGTGACATTTCTCGCACCTCTTCTTACACAGCCTTTAATCACCGGACCGTTTGTGTGTGTGCGTGCGTGTGTGTGTGGCAACTAATGTCTGCAAATTACCGTTACCATTTGCACTTTGCCCCCGCACGCTGTGCGCCCTCTATTACTTTTTTTTATTAAATATTTCTCGTATTGTTGTTGAGTTCTTGTAACTTTTTCTGTGAAGTGCCACTTTGCCGCTCGACTTTATGGCCGTGCTCTAAACAACGAACGTCCGCACGCTTCCAGCGGCGCCAGCTGAATGAAACTGAATGAAAGGACCAGCAAGGATTCGTTTCTATTTTCGTAGTCAGGATCCAGAGTCGCCGCTCAGGCTGCTTTTCCCACTGCTTTTCCCACTGCCACTGACTTTGTAGCCAAATACCAGCCAATGGGGCGGCGCTGCATTCGAAACTGCTAAGTTGATTTGTTACGAGGGCGCACGAGTAGTGTTTATTTCTTTTTAAATGCGTTTTTGCGATTTAATGCTGAGATTTATGAAGACCGCAATATATCCATGTTGTTTTAAAGATGTTTTTAATTGGCTAGCTGTTTTTGACATTCACATTCCGTTTGTACTTAAACTTATTCGAAGTTGTCAATATGACAATTCTTTAAAACTATACTTCTTTAAATATATAAATATAAGTGTTGTCTTATTTTGTTTTCACGTTATTTATCTTGGTTATTCATTAATAATGCAGAACAGAGAATCCTATTTTTAAAATGCATTTTTAATTCTCTTTAAGAACTTAAATCTTTTTATTTCGTTTCAATTTTTGTTCAGTATTTTAATTTGAGCAACTTTAGTGTTTTATCTTCTGTTTTATTAAAGTGTTTCCCTTTCGCGATTTATTGTGGAGCGTAGCGCATTGGAGCAGTCTTTATAGTCCTGCGGTTTTTTACAGGAAAGCACAATGGGCAAGAGCGTCAGTATTCTCAGTTATTTTCCCCAATAAACCCTCAAGCCCTACCTTAATAAGTACCTCAACTTGTCTTTCCCATTTGACTAAAAACATAATAAGTGAAAAATTTACAACAAAAAGACACATAGTTAGCTACTTTTATTGTATAATCCTCATTTGAGAGTATACTTGAATATTATCCAGTATAAAGATTTTATTTAAATTATACAGAAATGTTATCCCCCAAAAAGGGGATATTTGGACCATTGCTCAAAGCCAGCTTGATTTTATTTGTCACGTTGTCCTGTGTGTGAAGCCACTGCCTCATGTTGTTGCTACTGCTGACGCGGCTCTCTGTGTGCGTGCCCTCGTCCTGCAGGTCCTGTGAAACCGCCCGCCCCGCAGCCGCCTTTGGCCACGTTTCAGTAATTTTCATAACTGGCTGAATGGGGATCGGAGTGGCGGGAGGTGGAAAGAAGCTCAAAAGACAACCAGGAGCAAAGCTGAGCAATTGCCAAGAGGCGGGCGAGTACGCAGAATGCGGACAAAAACATTTTCGGCTGCTACAGCGCCCTCAACCTCATACATTAAATGGGGCCAAACTCAGGGGGAGCAGGAGTAAATATTTTTTTAGCTCCTCCGCTTATTGTCCTGTGCATTTGCTGAGGTGTCTGTCGTCAGGCTTGTTTGCATTATGCGGCGTTAATGACATCCAAAGTGGCAGCCGCCCCCCCAAGGAAACTCTCCACTGTCGCCGCCATCTACGACATAATTCACAGCTGCCTCACACTCGCAAAAGTTAATTTCCTAAAGGAACAGTGCGATGATTCCAGCGAAATGCTTGGGAAGGTCGTCCTTGGTATCGTCTTCTGTAGCTAGCTAAGCTTGGTCCATACCTCAGGATGCCTTCTTCTATGCTTGCACTAGGTCTTTTTATGTGTTTAACACAATTAAAAAATGTTTTTATAGGTAAAAGCTAAGTGTAACATTTTCTAGAAGTCTTAAGAAGTCTGGCTTATGTCGACAGAGGGACATCTAAGATACTTACTCATTGTATGACCTTTTGGAGTTAGGAAACATTTTTTTAGAGGACATAAGTCAGTTCATTTATTTTGGAACCATTAAGGAACTGTTCCATTTTATTCATCTAGTTTTGTTCACTATATTTTCTTTCGAGTGCACACCATCTTAATGGCGTTTCCCGCGTCGCTCACTTGGGAAACTCCTTGCGCCGCTTCATTATCTTGGTAATCCCGGCCACCATGGCCACCTCGGGCAGCGACAGCTTGGCATCCTCCTGGAAATCGCAGCGTCTGGTTAAATGCAGCCAGATCCGCTCCGGATTCAAGGACAACGGCATCTGCAACCAACTGACGTAGTCGATTTTCAAAGAGCCCGTGAGCAGCTGGTCGAAGGGGGTGTTCCCAATGAAGAACATGGACCTCAGCACCGAAGTCTTGGCCTCCTTGATATTCTGACCCTGGATGCCTTGGAAAGGACTCGGCTCATTGTCACCCGTTCCAAGCTGCTCGAGCAGCCAGTCCTTGTTAAACTTTAAATAGTTGTATACCACTTTCAGGGCCTGTTTTCCAATATTGGTGGTCAAAACATCGCTGACCAGGACCTCGGCTATGTAATCTGCGATTCCCACATCCAGTTCCATGGCATAGTTATTGGGAGGACTGTGGCTCAGGCGATCGGACTCCGCATTTGTCAAGGCCAGGTCATCCATTTTGATGGTACTCACAGCACTCATTCCTCCAGCTCCTCGGTTATTGCTCCCTGGAGTTCCCCCGAAATCCGTGTCCAAGTTAATGCTCTCCTTGGCCTGTTTAAGAAACAGCTCGATCTGATCAGTGTGCTTGTCATCTTCGTCAATGGAGCAAATGGCCTCCGATATGGAGTAACATATGGCGGCCTTGTCCTGGTCCTTGGCTAATCAGAATCGAAATACGAGTAGTGAAGGGAGATAATTAAAATCTTTGAAGCAGATGAACCGTACTATTTACTCACCCTGCTCATACATCTCTGCTGTTTTGATCAGTTCTGTATAGAGTGCCGCAAAAACCACCTGCAACAGCACAGAATCTCCCAACGGCCTTGTCGAAACTGGAATGATATCCTGCAGCAAGGAGGCGATTTTGTACAGCCCCTCGGGAAGGCAGTCCCAGATCTCAGAGACACACGTCAGGGCCAAGGACATGGCCTGGTACATACTGGCTCCATTCTCCACGTGATTTTCAAGATGTAGATATATTCGGCGTTTGCAAGTCTTACTTCATACCTTGGAAAGCACTCCCAACGGCGATCCTCTTAGGAGAAGGCAGTAGAAGAGCTCCTTGCACTTGGCGTGGATATCCCTTATGATAACGCTCTGGTTACTGAGCTGCAGTCCCACATAGGCCTCTCCACTCTCGCAGATGTGGGGCAACAGCTCGGCGATGCAGAGCAACATGTTGCATATATCCACCAGATGGAGCGTTGATCTCGCCACACTCGTTACTATCTGAGTGTATCGGACCGTAAGCACACTAAGCGTTTCGTTCAGCATTCCGGCGAATATCTTTTGGGCCATCTTCGGCGGCACTGAATTCCACAGATCGGTTTGGGTACCCCTCATGTAATGCCACCACATTTGGACGGTATAGGAGCCCCTTTCCGACTCGAAAAACGGTTGGGTATCCTCCCAATGCAAACAGTCGGCATCCTGCATAATATAAAGTAAAAGGAGCCGGCAATGGAGGTCCAGAAGTCGTTCAGCCAGAGCCTCGGACATCTGGGAGTACTGCTTAAAACTGAGCTTGAGCGCTCCTCCCTTTTCATCGCCCTTGGGTGGACATATGGTAGTGGTTGCTGCCTGCATATAGACACTCAACGAGTTCTTGACCAGCGAGGCAGCTCCAATAGTGGCAGTAAGGACAGATAGGTCGGCGTGATCCAAAGACTCCTGGGAAAGGCGATGTATGTGCTCCAAAAGTAAGTCAGCAGACTTCGTGACCAGCTGCACAAACTTATCCGGATCTGAGGTCTTCACGGTGACACTTGTCTGAGAAACACAGCATCTATTTTAAAAATTCCTAATTAGTTCGAATAAATTACACCTACAAAATCCCCTTCATTCATTTCCTTTTCGGTGTGCAGCAGTCCAGATGGCTTGCGGTACGAGGCAAAGTACTCATCTTCCCACCTAGGTACGAGGGTCGTTTGATAAGTCCGTGACTTTTTGAATAAAATATATTTTTTTCGTCAAAGAAGCGTTTTATTTCTCAACATAATCTCCTTTTAGCTCTATACATTTAGTCCAGCGTTTTTCCAATTTTTTTATTCCTTCCAAATAATAGGTTTTCTCAAGGCCCTCAAAATAGTCGTTTGTTTCTGTGATGACCTCTTCATTTGACCCGAATCTCTTACCGCCGAGCCATTTCTTCATGTTTGGAAACAAAAAATAGTCACAGGGGGCTAAATCTGGAGAATATGCTGGATGGGGTAGCAGTTCGTAGCCCAATTTATGAAATTTTGCCATGCTGACTACACACGTGTGCACCCGTGCATTGTCCTGATGGAACAAAAAATTCACGAGATCGTCTGCTTTCAATGCCTATAAAACGCAAACCAAAAAACGCAGCTTTCTCAAAATTTTACAGTCAGCTGTTAATCGATAACTGCTGACAGGAGCAGTGTTGTATTTAGAGCAGGTGCGCGGCAAATACAAAAAGTCACGGACTTATCAAACGACCCTCGTATGTTGAAGATTATATTATAATAGGTCATCACAGTTTTTATACCCGTTACTCGTAGTGTAAAAGGGTATATTAGAATCGTTGAAAAGTATGTAACAGGCAGAAGGAAGCGTTTCCGACTATGATACTCCGACTATCAGATACCCGTTTCTCAGCTCGTGCGACTTAAGCGATCTCTCTTGTTTATTTTATGTTGTTTCTTTATGCTGAATCGACATTCTTCAGTGGCTGATTAGTATTTGTTTATATAATTATTATTCTATTTTTATATAATGTATATGTACAACCTGAAACGGCTGATAAAGCTGTAAAAACAGAGTCTGAGAAGCACTTAAAAAGGACTCCTAGCTGATTTGACCTCAGTTTGTAGGCGTTAACTCAAGAGCAATGTACAGCAAACTAGAAATTGTTGCGGCGCTCACTAGTCCACTGATTTTCTTTTTGGGATCAGGATCGGCTCAATGCCTGGAGACCATTAGTGGAGAAAGACGAGATGCACTATCGCCACGTGCAGTGAGTCCCTGGACAGCCTTCCTGCATTTTCGGGCGCATCGTTTGCTTAGGAACCCTGATCCACAAGACTCAGTTCTGTGCCGGCCTCAAGGATCAGGAATCTTGTGACGAACCCCCCGGCGCAGCCTTGACGGGTGAAATAAACTACATTGGTCCAAACCGGACAGTTTTGTTTGGAATAGCGAATCAGTCGAGGGAAATTGCTCAAACTCGCGAGCTTATACCGAAGTGGTGAGATTGCACCACTGGATCGGTATAGTAATCTATTCCTCCAACACCAAAGATGCTATAGACGAACCAGACAATACTGATACTACTGATCTGTCCGAACTGTATAGACCACAGCGAAAAAACAGCGACATTGCAACCACGTCTAGGAACAAATAAATTCGCTTATAATGTAGATTTTTGAATTACTAAATAAGTGTACTCATCGGCCAGTGAAGAAAGTGTTGTATCTACGTACCATCTTATTAATTTGATGGCCGCAAAGGAGGCGTAACGTGGAAAATCCAGCTTTCCACCCACAACTCCCGAGCAAATTGGCTCCTGGAGCACCCGCTGATGTGTCTATAATTTGGATAAGAGTTACGCAATTGGCGACAAAGGATGGCACTAGGAGTGGTACCTGGTAAAACTCGAGATCGCGCTGCAGTAAAATCGGCACTCTGTCCATTAAGTTTCCCTCTTCAAGCACCTCCATTATGTAGGTCCTGTTTTGACTGCTTTAGAATATACTTTATTAAGGCAACGAACTGCTGAATATGTGCAAACGGACAAACAGTTCACTGGTTGCCAGGGAAACAGCAGATTCAACGAATCGAAAGCGGAAATCGGACATCAACAGCGATATTTTATCAGAACATTCGAAAAATGTAGTGAAAACTAAAATAATAAATGTTGCTTCTCATTTAGTGTTCTATATACATATATACGACGGAACTTGGGGAAATTGTCAAAACAAACGCATAATGGCACACTTCAAAATATTCGAACACCCATCTGAAAGTATGCTTCTTTTTATGACCATGCTGAACTCAACCTCTCAATTCTTTCAATTCAATTGATAAGACCCCAGGCAGCTCCCCACCCCCTCCTCTCTGCATTTAATTCAGTTTGCGGCTGCGATAAGCTGCCCACAAAAGCCGCTTGTCCCGCTGGTTCAGCATTCAGATTCTGCCCTCAGTTGATAATTGACTTGCGACTCGGCCAGTCGTTCCTCCAATCCGGGCACCTACCAAGTGAGTACCTTCTAAGTGAGATGCTATCAGTGGATTCGCTCTGCTGGGGATCTGAAAAACTTTCCAGCCAGCAACCGGAGAACAGGCGGAGCTGTTATCGCTCGATAAGACTGGTATCAGCTCTTAATCAGTAATCCATAAATCTCCTCACCTTCTTCTCCGGCAGAAAAAAAATTTCATAGCAATAACCCTGGATCTGAACATGCCCCTTTATGAGTGTATAATAGTATAATATTAATCAAAACTCCCATGAATACTCTTCATATTCAACTTAAAAACTCATTTATAATTATAGTTCCGAATGATCCCCTTTGGTTATTTTAATAATCTGTAAATGTAGGTACTTGCTAATTATCTTTTTTAATTAATAATTAAATGGTATTAAGAATGCCAAAATATCACTGATCACGGATCACTGATAACCACTGAAAGTTATATTGAACGCTATAGTGAAAAAAGTTAATAATAATTTAAAAGTTATTAATAGATGCAACTTTTTTTATGCAGCATGTTGGCACACTTGAGAAATATTTCGAAGGCGCTGTCCCGTCGCTTGGTTACCCAGTCCGCCAGCTACTCATCGTCCTCATCATTTCTGATCGACCAACCGGAGTACAGTTTCCTGAAAGAATTGGGACTGGAGCGCGACAATCCGGGTGTATATTCAGGTCAGTGGCAGGGTCGTGGGCCATCTGTTACCAGCTACGATCCCGGAACTGGCAGACCGATCGCCAAAGTGCGTCAGGGAAATGTCCAGGAGCTCGAGCAGACCATCGGGCTGGCGGTGGAAGCCTACAAGCAGTGGCGACAGGTTCCAGCTCCCGTTCGCGGTGAAATAGTCCGCCAAATCGGCGATGAACTGAGGAAGTACAAGGAACCCCTGGGAAAGCTCGTCTCCCTGGAGGTGGGCAAAATCTACAGCGAGGGACAGGGAGAGGTTCAGGAGTTCATAGATATCTGCGACTATGCGGTTGGCCTCTCAAGGATTTACTCAGGTCAGCTGATTAACTCGGAGCGTGCGGATCACTCGATCCTGGAGGCCTGGCGTCCGCTGGGAGTGGTGGGCGTTATTTCGGCCTACAATTTCCCCAATGCTGTGTTCGGTTGGAATGCTGCGATTGCCTTAACCACCGGCAACAGTGTGCTGTGGAAGGGAGCTCCCAGCACTCCTTTGGTCTCGGTGGCAACCACAAAAATTGTGGCTGATGTGCTGCGCAGGAACAATCTTCCGCCGGTGGTTACCCTCTGTCAAGGAGGAACCGATGTGGGTCAGACCTTGGTGGCTGATAAGAGAGTTAACCTCGTTTCCTTCACCGGCAGCTGCCAAACTGGTCGGGATGTGGGCGTCGAAGTCCAGCGCAGATTCGGCAAGGTCATCCTCGAATTGGGTGGTAATAATGCCTTAATCATCGATGAATCCGCCAACGTGAAGATGGCCCTAGACGCAGCACTCTTCGGCTGCATTGGCACCAGTGGTCAAAGATGCACCACCACCAGGAGGATTATTGTCCACGAAAAACTGCACGATCAGTTCGTAAAGGCGCTGGTTGGCAAATATAAACAGCTAATTCCCAAGATTGGACACCAGCTCGAAGCCCAAACTCTGGTGGGTCCCGTGCACACGCAACAAAACGTGGAGAACTACAAGACAGCCATCGCGGAAGCAAAATCCTTAGGAGGAGCGGTGGCATTCGGAGGCAATGTCCTCCAGCGGGACGGCTTTTACGTAGAGCCCACTGTGATCACTGGATTGCCCCACGATGCCAGCGTTGTCCATCGTGAAACCTTTGCACCAATCGTGTACATCCTCAAAGCCAAAAACGTGGACCAAGCGATCGAATGGAACAATGAGGTGGAGCAGGGCTTGTCCTCTGCCATATTCACCGAGAACATTGGGCAGGCCTTCAAGTGGATTGGAGCGAAGGGTTCCGATTGCGGAATTGTTAACATCAACACCACCACCAACGGCGCCGAGATTGGAGGAGCTTTCGGAGGGGAAAAGGCCACTGGAGGGGGTCGCGAGTCTGGATCGGATGCCTGGAAGCAGTATTGCAAGCGGGCCACCATTACTGTCAACCACTCCGGGGAATTGGCCTGCGCCCAGGGCGTTGTCTTTAATGTGTAGTAGAAAACAAATATGATCAATTTTAATGTGCTACAATTTACAATACAAATACATATAATGTCCAAAACTAAATGCAACTGATATAATTCTTCCTATTCCTTGCCGATTTCAAAGCGCCAAAAGTCAACCTCGATATCTCTGGACTTCTGCTTGTGGAACTTGTAGCTGGCGTCGATGTTGTACCGGAGTTCTGCGACCACAGAGCCGCGAGCGCCCCATTCCTGTGCCTTTTTCTGAATGTAGGCCCTGTGGAATATGAAAATCATTAATTTGAAGACTAGACTTGGCAGTCACAGTTAAGTAGCATATTTTCTAGGAATAGGAACTAAACTCTAGCTAAAAAAGGTAAACATGTAATATCTGGAGTTTACAAAAAATGTCTAGTAATTTAAAACAACTTTTATGTTGTTTTTTTGTTTTTAAAATACGGAATTTAATTTCCCCTACGGAAACTCAGTATGATCACAAAACGCTTCTTGCAATCTTTTTTAGCATTGTCAAATATTTATCGTTTAATGGGATCAGACATGATACCCTTTTTATTGAAAAATGTACTCTTGATATTTTCTAATTTGCAGGTATTTTTAAATATTTTAAAATTTTGAAAAAATGTAAGGCTAAAACATTCGTAAAAATTTGTCATAACCAATCGACCTTAGGAGTAAAGCAGCTGCAGGCAGTTGGGACCGCTGCGGCAGCAACCGGCACCGCAGACAGGAACCACTCCATCCCTGGGGATGCGGCTGCAGAGGAGCGGCGGACCGCGGTAGTCTTTTCGGAAGCAGAGTCTCTCGCACACCGTCCCCCCAGCCGACACTCGAATGGCGGTGAGGCGGCATTGGCCGCGGCCCAGGATCTGCGCTTCAGTGGGCAAAGGGGCTAGAAGGGTCGCTAGCACTACAGTGAAGATTAGCAGGCAGCGTGAAAGGACCATCTTGCTGTTGATTTGTAGTTGCTATATGTAACTTGATGGTGTTTCTGCGGCTTTTATGGTTGTGGGCAGCGCTCTTAACAAAATAACAACAATACATAGTATAAACAGCGATAAGGAAGAACGTTAACCAAAAATCGGCCACACTTGTATCTCTTGTTTACTGAACCAAACAAAAGATCTCGCACCTGCTTATACCAGATACTCTTGAAGTATAAATCTTCATATGCTCATTCATTATTTATGAATATCAATATGTTTTAAAATGTACTTATATAAACACCACTATTACCATGCACACTACATGAGGTTCTGTTTAATCACAAGTTCTCATTCTTTTAATTTAATTATCTAAAAGCTCAGAGAACGTTTACCCATGGATTACACTGTAATGTAAGCGCGACTTGATTCTCTATAGCCAAAGTCTCAAATAACAGATACCTATACAGGATAAAAATCACACTTTCAGAAGTGTTGTGATTAAGATCATAATCAAGATCAAGAATTATAGGGTCAGCTTTCTTCTACTTGTTACTTTTCAACGAATATAGTGCACCCTCCTACTCCTACTCCTATAACTATTTTATATTGGCTTACCGTGTTGACGTCTTGTGGAGGGAGTAAACTGCTCTGTTGGCCAGCCGAAGGGACACCTCCAGAAAACGCATGTCCATGCCGGCATTGTGTTTTGTGCCGAATGGGGGGTTCATCAGCACCGTGTCGAAAGACTTCTCCCACTTGGTGCCGATCAGCTGCAGCACATCCGCCCGAACGCAGTCGACATTGGGAAGCTCCATCTCCACTACATTGCCCCTAAAGGTGTCCACAGCATCGCCGTCCAGTTCGAAGCCCACTGTGAGCTGCGCGCCCAGAAGAGTGGAAGCAATGCTGAGCATTCCGCAGCCACAGCCCAGATCTCCCACCAGCTTTCCCTCGATGTCCTCGTGCTGCGACTGCATGTGGTGGGTCATACAGGCGGCTATGTGCGGTGGAGTGGGGTACTGTTCCAACAGGATCTTGGGTTGTTCGAAGCCGTCAACGCCCTGCAGATACTCCTCCAGTTTCCTCAGCTTCATCCGGGCCATTGTGGATCCGGCTATTTGCTGATATTGTGGCTGGGCGGGGCGTTCGGAGTGGTGGGAGTGGTCGCGGGCGACGGCAGCGGTTCCAGACGAGGCAGCACGGGTATAAAGCTATTTCCAAAATACGAATCCTGAGGTATAAAGAAGCCCAGAGTCGTAGAGCTCGTTGGATTAAATGCAGAGCGGGCGGTGGATGTGGCATTGGAGGCAATGCCCACGCCCGCCTGGAAGTCGGGATTCACTGTTGTCGGCTGTCCCAGCAACTGGGGAGCGGGCATCTGCTGGAAAGGAGCATGTTAACACATTTTGCAATCGCCATGTTCCCAACGAACTCACCTGGTTCGTCGGGCTCAGACCTAGGTTTATGATCCCTCCCGCGAGCAACTGCTTCTTCGTCTGGATCTCCTCGAGTATCTTGCGGTTCGTCTCGGCTTGCTGGGCACTTGTGGTGGGAAAAGCCATCAAATAATCTAGGTATGGATGGGAAAAGGTCGGAACTATATCGAAAACTTCTTGGCGAGAGGTGCTTCTGCCGCTGCCTTTGGCATTTTACAAGCAGTGTGGTCACACTGGCGAGTAATTCAGTGTGGCACAAACATTAGCGGTATTCTGATTAATCCACATTTGCACGTATTATGAATAAAAAGGTATTGATTTTCAACAAACAGCACTGTAAAGCACATTTTAAATGTGTATATAATATATAACACTTAAATACAACGAAAGTCCCCTAATAACAATACAAAAATGGGTGGGCTTTTGGAGCATTTCAGTTTGCTGTATTATTACAATACGTTGATTTGGTCACTCTGAAAGTCTTACAACGTGAGCAAACAACAACAAAATTACATGTTTAATTACAATAATCACAAACAAAATTTACCAGTTTAGTGCTATAATCTTTGTATATATTTATTTATTCGCGCACAAACACTGAAAACAAGTGAAGCAACATGAGTATGAGCGACGACGACCGCGACATAGACATCGAAAGTGACGTAAGCAAGTCGCAGAAGAAAATACTTATACGGGTGTTTATTATCGATTATAATGGCGAATTTCCGACTTTTTAGGAGGATGGGGATTCGGACAATGGTTTGGGATCCTCGCGACACACGAGCACCGCCAATTTCACCCAGGTGACTATCCATTCAGCATAATTAAAGGAAGAAGAAGCGACTGCGCACATTGGCTTTTGTTGATAAACAGAAGGAACACGTGTTGTTGTTGTTACGTTATCGTGATTACGTTACAGCAGAGTTCACTGCAATACGTTTCGTATTTTAAAATAATCGGGAAGGGACTAGAACAACCTTTATTTTATTACCTTTTTAGCTAGTACTGGTAGAGCTAGGCAATTAAATATTAAATTATTATCAACAAAATGAAACACCAAAATATTTGAATTTGCTTTTCGTTATTACTTAGAGTTAAGCATAGTAATAACGAAATTTACGGTATATATAGTTCCTATATGTACATATGTGTATGCTAATGTGTTATGTTTGTTTCAAGGCCGAAAAGCGGGCGCACCACAACGCTTTGGAGCGTAGGCGGCGTGATCACATCAAGGAGAGCTTCACCAACCTGCGGGAGGCGGTGCCCACACTCAAGGGCGAGAAGGTAATCCAGAAGAGCAACAGGTGATCCGATGGCGAACACTTATTGCCGCGAAAATACATTCAGTCATTGCAGTTCGTTTTTAACCAAAATAAATTTTTGCTAGTCAAATTAAGCTAGCCAAATAAGCCGATGATCCAAGCTAGACATTAAAAGCATACGTTTGGCATTTTACTCAATCAATCGCATAAGATCTGTTTTCAAAACATCACAGTTTGAAGTACAGAAAAAATCGTTGCCTTGTGTGGTTAGAAATAATAAATCATTTAATAATACGCATTTTTTGTTACAGGCGAGTCGAGCTCAAATCCTGAAAAAGACCACCGAATGCATACAGACGATGAGGCGGAAGATCAGTGAAAACCAGAAGGACATCGAAGAAATCAGGAAACAAAACAACATACTAGCCAAGCAAAGTAGGCAATTACTGCTATTTATTAGCAAACCTCCTTCTGAGATATTTTTGATGTTTTCCAGTTCGAGCGCTGGAGAGTCAAAATGGGGATCAGTTCACTGAATTTCTCAGCGAGGAGGAAGTGGGCAGCGAGGATGCCGAAGACGATGACCTCGACCAGGACTTCAGTAGACGCAATAAAAAGATGAAGACCTTCCACGCATAGCCGCTGGTGCAGCCCAAAGTGCTGTTTGAAGGCGTGTGCCGGGTTTTGTTTTCACCGACATTCTGAATTCCTTCGTGGAATAAGTTCAACTTTGAGTTGTGTTTTACAAAAGCAATAGCCCTCGAAAAGTTGTGAAGGAAACGGTTCCAAATTCGAGTTAATACAACTTCAATTATAATATGTGGAAATGAAAACAGTAAGAAGTCCAATAATCATATTCATCTTTAGCTGTAAGCTTATAATGTAACCCACCCAATCGACCTTAATTTGTATGCGTGTGTCTTTTGTACTTTCAACCAATTATCAATCTCTGCGCAAAAAATAAAGTAAGTACATATTTTAGAAAAAAGGGGCTTATGACTGAATCCTATTCTGAATGTCGGAAAATATGTCGGACGGACGAGTAACAGGTTTTATCCTAATTATAATTTGCATTTTATGAAAATCACATTATAATCAGGTAAAATGTAATCACACATTTTTTAGGTAATTGGAAAAGTAACGTTTGAATAAATCTTGATTAAATACTCATTGCTGATTTAGTTCTTTCTGTTCTTACGGATCCGTCTTAAATGGGTTTATACTTAAAAATAAGATTTTAAAAAATATATTTAATTTTATGTCAGGTCCAAAAGTGAACCGCATTCCGAGCTAAATTCCACTGTGTCTACACTTAACAATACAAATCTGTAGGTATATATTTTATAAAATTACCAACAACTACTTGAACTTTAGGGTCATCCAGAGGATGAAGAAAACGACGAGGACAAAGAGAAACATGTAGCACATCTGGCGAGCACCACCGCCCTGTTTGGCCAATCGCACCACCCGCGTCATCGTGTTGCCCAGAAATCCACTCGTCCGGTCCATGTCGTCGTCAATACCGCGTAGCAGTTTGTCCTGGTAGCGCACCTCGTTGCCTATATCGATGGTGAGGGACTTCAGGGCTCCGATCTTTTGCTTCAGCTCCTCCGCCGCCTGCTCGTTTTCCGCCTCCAAGGCGTCATGGCTTGCGGGATGGGGTCCTGATGGCTGCTGGTTCAGGGGCTGGTAGGGGTAGTTGTTGCGGCGCATACTGCTCCCCGAGTGTGCCAGTTTGGCATCCGGATTGCTGCGGATCAGGTGAAAATAATAAAATTAGTTCAATGTTCGCAAATCTGTCTCGATCAAGTGACACGTAAACGTAAACTGTAAGCTCACCCAGCGGCAGAACAGCGGTTGGGTTATTCGCTTCTTGGGTCAACCTCTGTGGCTGACTGCGCATTGACCCTTGATCCCGTGTCGTAATTTTCAAAGTCGGTTGACTAATGCTTCTACTAATAAACGAAACTTTTTAAATTCTCATGCAATTGAATTGCTGGTTGCCGAGCAGTGTGACCAGAGGACAGTAGCGAAATAATTCCGCAATATTAATATTATTCCGATATTAATTTAACCCTTTGCTTCCCAATACGCTTTCAATATCGTAAGCTGTTTCCATAACAAGATGTTTAGAGAACTGACTTGTTTAATATAAGAGGTCCTGTTACACTGATTTGTGCTATTATATTTTGAATTATTTTAAGAATTCAGAAAAGTGTGGTACAAATTTAGATTTGTGTAAGAATTATTTCATAACAGAGCAAAACGTACTGCTTTTAATAATTACTTGTAATATGCAAATATAATTTTAATTAAATATTACTCTTAAACGTTTTCAGTGAAATAGGTGATGACGAAGCATTTTAATTTAAATGTGGTGCTTTAATACTTTGCTTTAAATGTTAAGAACAGTGGGCTTATGCGTTTGTCTATTACTGTTAGAGCCGGGTAATTTCTATAATCCCGCCTACGGGCACACTGCTCCAGTGTTAGTAACTTTAGGTAATTTTGGCCACGATTTGGCATGCCGCTCTTGATTTTGTTGCTCCCATTCGCTTTCATCAGCTGGCCGTGAAATCAATAAGCATAAAATATTCAAGTCCGCGCGGTGGCAAGTGCGTCATCATCGAATTCAGTGGTTCGCCGAGATAATGCGACCTTTGCATTTAAATTTTCATTGACCCTGACCAAGTGTTCTCGTTTGTTGTTGTTATTGTTGTTGTTGTTACTCTTTCGGCTACTCTTCCTCTTTTCTTAATCAGCCTCCCCCGCTACCCCGCACGCTTTTGATGATCACAAAACAATCAGTTTGCGTAATATGCGACAATAACAACAGCAACAATTACGGCGTGATAAGGACTGGAGCGCAATAACCCAGCGAATCGAATCACGCGAGCAGAGTTACTGATAGCACTGCAACCCTTCTCCATTCCAGATTTAGCATGGCGGAATTCGCGGAGGTCTTGCCCCACAATGGCCTGATGGACGGGATCGCCTCGGGAGTGGGGGTGCCCGTGGAGGCCCTCCGGTTGCTCCTCACCATTTTGGCCGGTAAGATGGCAAGCACCTGTGCTTTTGAGTAGGGCACTAGATAAACAGTCTCAAAGTAAAGCGATTAAACTGAGATATTTTCTATCTCATATCTATGGATATACATACATATAAGCACATCACGCAAATGTACCGCACGTATACCTAGGTTATATGTATGCACAGGTGTTTATAAATGATGTACCCACATTAAAGAGGGTGCTTTTATATTCTTCCCATTTCGTTGTGAATGCATATAAAGCATGTATGATTTGAAAATGGATTTCCAAATTACCTTTATCTTGTTACATTTTCTAATCCAAATTAGTTTCTAATCTAAGTTATAAGCTCTTCCAAATGTTAATCTGACACCTAAAATTCCGCAATAACGTGACTCACACCAAATAGATAGGGTTTTGATAACAGTAAAGCTAAAAGAAGCCTAGGAGCTTACAAATGAACTAAACTTTTTATCGCTGAATAAATCAAACTAACCAATGTGCATTCTCCCTTTCAGGTTATCCGGTTGCAGCATTTTATCAAAAGTTTATTGCCATAATTGCCAACAAAACAGTGCATCACATGTTCTTCGCTGGATGCGGCGCTGGATTATGTTACTTCAACTATGGTCGAGACACATATCACTCACTCATAGCCATCCTGACCACCTATTTCCTGGTACTTCTCGTGCGAAAGAAAACGCAAATATTTCTGGCCATTA
Source organism: Drosophila teissieri (assembly GCF_016746235.2). Lineage (NCBI taxonomy): Eukaryota > Metazoa > Arthropoda > Insecta > Diptera > Drosophilidae > Drosophila > Drosophila teissieri. The sequence goes on along the minus strand of NC_053031.1, from coordinate 19,477,076 downwards.
ACTTCGTATTCCATATGAGCTACCTGCTGCTGGGATATTTCTACACTTCCAGCAATGAATACGATATTCTGTGGACGATGCCTCACTGCATTTTGGTTCTGCGGATGATTGGCTATGGCTTTGACATAACCGACGGACTGAAAGAGGAGTCGGAATTGTCTAAGGACCAAAAGGAGACCGCTCTGAAGGAACCGCCTTCTCTGCTGGAGCTCCTGGCCTTTTCCTATTTCCCCAGTGGATTTTTGGTTGGACCGCAGTTCCCATTTAGCCGGTATAAGGCCTTTGTCGATGGCCAATTCCGTCAGCACGAAGGAAACGTGGAGGCTGGCATTCGTCGATTTGGAGCTGGTGCATTCTACCTGATTGTGTGCCAAGTGGGATTGAGATATCTTCCCGATTCATACTTCCTCACTCCGGAGTTTGCGCAAGTTTCGTTCGTCAAGAGAATTTATTTCCTCGGCTTCTGGGCCAAATTCAGTCTGTACAAGTACATATCATGCTGGCTGCTCACCGAAGGAGCTCTCATTTGCATTGGTCTAACCTACAAGGGAGAGGACAAGAACGGACAACCAGATTGGTCGGGCTGCAGCAATGTGAAGCTTAAGCTGCTGGAGACCGGAAACACAATGGAGCACTACGTTCAAAGTTTTAATGTAAACACGAATCAATGGGTTGGACAGTATATCTACAAGCGACTGAAGTTCCTCAACAATCGCACGATCAGCTACGGCGCGGCATTGGGTTTCTTGGCGGTCTGGCACGGATACCACAGCGGTTACTACATGACATTCCTCATGGAATACATGGTTGTGAGCACCGAAAAACAAGTGAGTTCTATATTTTGGGTATTCAAAGCAACTTGGGTACTTATTTGATGTCTTTATAAAGTAATTAAGTTTGTGTGCAAATCGGTAAAAACTATACAACAGGTTATTAAAAAACCAAGCAAAGTTTATGTTAATCAATACTTACAATCAGAAATTAATCTGTTCATTCCCCCATTTTCTAGATAACCCGTTTCTACACCAAAGTGGTGTTGCCCCAGTGGGGCCATATTCTGAACCACTCGGACATCTACAAGCTGTTATATTTCTTCACTCTCAAATCGTACAACATTGTTTACATGGGCTGGTGTCTCACCGCATTTGTGTTTCTGAAATACGAGCGGTGGATCGTGGTTTACGGAGCAGTTAGCTACTATGGATTCACTGTTTTAATACTCTGGGCTGCCTTCTATCACACCTATAATCACTTTTTCCGGAGCAGTTCCCGAAAAGAAGCTGGAGAGGATCAGAAGTTAGAGGATAAAAGCACGGACAAACTCATAGAGGAAAAGAAACCTGAAGATAAGAAGTCTGAGTAGGATTGGATAGATAGAAGGAAGTAACTGGCAGTTCTCAAAATTTTAGTTTTGCCTTGACAATTGTTTGGAATTGGTTTTAAACACATAATCGAATTGTTCTTACTAACCAAATAAGATGATTTACCAAATAACGAGAAACTGTAATTAGAGATTTGTTAACTAGCTATTGAAACACAATTTTAACATATATATATATTGTCTGCCTAGTCAAGGAGGAGTCATCCCCAAGTATGCAGTGTGTATTTTGGCGATAAGATATTGTTTTATCTTGCCCAAAAACACATTCTATATATATATAATAATGGAATTGTAAATTGAATAAGTGTTTAAACCGGTTAAGTTCAACTAGGAACTAGACAGATCACACAAGACTACGATATACCAGGGTCTTTGAAAATCAAACAATTTCATTTATTGAAAGGGGAGCAGCGCTCAAGGAGACTATCTAAGCCATAAAGACAGTTTTATACCAATGTAAAGATGATGCAAAGATATATTTTGATATGCTCACGCTAAGTTTTATTGTCAGTAAATTGAGATGCGAAATAAATGCAATGAAATTATTTTTAAGTAAAAAGTGCGCACTTTTTTGGGTACTTGCATATGACCTTTTCTAGTTATTACCTAAGAAGTCTCAAAATATTGACTAATGAGAATTGCTTAAACTTGAATAAAATCGCATGCGCATTTAGTGCAATTATACGTTTTGGTGAGTTATTTTCACAATTTTGCATGCTACTAATCGTAACTAAATTTTTTGTTTTATTGACGAACAAACCCGATTCAAATTCGTACTATTCTAACATATAATTCTCCAATGTAGACAGAGTGGTGATATTTTTAGACAATACTGACCCCACATTCCGAAATTAAACTAAGACCCGAAATGCTGCTAATGGTTTATTAATTACAATCGTGATAAACCCACAATCAAAGGCATTTGAATTAATCGTAGATACAAGGAAACTTATTTATTGATCATAAAATAGTCATGAGAATGTACTGGGAGGTTGCTGGGATGGTTACTCGGACTCTAGTGCTCCATGGGCTGGGCATCTCCTCCTCCGCCCTCCACGCGACGCTTTGCTCCGCCACCAGCGGCTGGGTCCCTTTCCACCTCCTCAGAGATCTCGCTGAACATGTAGTCGTCCTGGTACTCCTTCAGGATCTTGCTCGAACGATTCTCGTCCAGGAAGAGCGAGTAGACCTTCTTCACATCCTCGGTATTGACTTCGGTGGCCTTGCGGCGACGACAGACCAAATTGGCTGTGGTGATCAGTTGGATGGCGTAGCGCAAACTGGTATCTGTGGCGATGCGTGTGAGAATAATCAGGGCGTCCGGATGCATGATGCAGTCCTCTTCCTCGCAGCGAATCTTTAGGATCTCCTTAACCTCCTTCTCGGAATACGGCACAGTGCGTATGATGATCATGCGATCGAGCAGATCAATGGGAATGCCGTGGGGACTGCGGTAGTTGGTGCCCCTAATGCGAGTGATGCCGCGGTTGGTGGCCATCACTACCACCGGAGCCATGTCCGACTCCAGAGCGCGATTCAGGAAGGAGAAGCACTCAATGTCCAGCATGTGCACCTCGTCTATGAAGAGTACTCCGGGGTTTATCTCAGCCTTGCCCTCCTCGCGCCACTCTAGAACCTTGTTGTTGATCTGATCGCGCACCTCCTGCTTGATCTCGCCAGTATCGCCGGAGAACAGGGCCAGGAATCCGTGGGTGCGACTATTGATTACATCGATCTCGTGAAGGGTCACTGTGTGCACTACCTCCTTGCGTTTCTGAAGCTCCCCCTCGGGGCATTGGACGAATCTGGTCTGGGCGCCAGTGGCGTCGTAGTCTCTGGCTCTGGTAAAGCTGCGGCCCAGCTTGTTGACTTTCCCGGAGGCCTTGTCGATGGTGATCACATCGCCAGCCTGGATCTTTTCTTTCATGAAGCACTCGATGATCTTGTTGCCCAGATCGTAGTTGGTCTCCATTTCGGTGGTCTTCAGGGTGACCTTGCCCACCTTCTGCCCGGTTCCCGTGGCGGGGCGTTCAATCTGGATCTCCACAACTTCTCCCTCAATAATCTCGGTTTCCTCCTTGATGCGAACGCCAATGCTTTTGCGCAGTGCCTGTGACAGAGCCTCGGTCTTGCTCATCTCCAACGAGTATATCTCGGATCCTGACATGCTAGTGAATGGGGTTTCAGTGCCCAGAGCCTGCGCCATTCCCACGGCAATGGCCGTTTTGCCGGTACTGGGCTCCCCGGCCAAAAGGATACATCTTCCGGCAATCTTGCCCTCGCGAACCATCTGCACCACAACGCCGGCCGCACGCCGGGCGTCCTTCTGGCCCACCATTCCCTGGGATACCAGGCGAGCCTCCAGCACATCGTCCAATCCCAATCCGCGGATGTGCGAATGGGCGCCAATGCGCTCGATGCGAGTCACGTCGCGAACCTCGATTTTCTCGGTCTCGGCCATTTTGCGCTTTTGTTTCTGTCTACTGTATCACTGGTCGGGAGTTGGGAGTTGTACTCTTTTCCGATCTTTTTAGCGGCTCACTAGTTGTTTACTGGGCTTAAACAAGTTGCTAAGCACAAAATTCGTATATAAATTGCCGGCCTGCTTGGAGGAGTGTTGAAAGTTCGGGAATTACACAGCACTGGCATGAGCAGCACATGCTGTCAGTGATGGCAGCATGTGCGAACGTTCGCTTGGGGCAGCTAGAAATGTTATTTTTATCCAAGAATACAAGCTGCTAACTATGATAAAATGTATTTGATTATTAAAAAAATTTTTATATCAAATAAGGGAAACTAAGAATAAATTCCATTTTGCACAAAAATTATCCCCCAATGTGCTGTTATTTATTGTTTTTTATGTAACTGCCTTCTTTTCCAGCTTTAATCGCATTAACTAGCTATGGCTGTAAATAGCAGTGATGTTAACGTGCATATGCTAACACAGCTGTTCGACAAAGCGTTAGTGTATTTCACTTTATCTCGATCCGCCGACATTTATCCAATCCGATTTATTTATGTATTTTTTGAGTTAAAACCGCTGCCCAACGATGTCCTTCCTAGCACAAGGTGTGCGCCAGATGCTGCGCCAAGTGCCCACTCGCAGCTTATTAACGACAGGTGAGTGAATTCAACAGCACCGATGTAAACAATGTGACATAACCAGGGCTCAATGAAACACCATCTTTTTGTAGGTGCCATGCGTCCCCTGAGCATATCGCCGGTAATTGGGCAGCAAAACAAGCCGGCGACGGAATCGGTGAATATATCGGCCATAGCCAAGGATCAGCAGAAGGAGTGCCTGAGTATCTGCGAGCGCATCAACCGGCAGGTGCAAAAGTCCGAGCAGGGACGACTCTTCGCTGTTGTTCACCTGTGCGGCAAGCAATTTAAAGTAACTCCAGGAGATATCATTCTGGTGGAGGGATACTGGCCACCAACGATAGGCGACGAAATCAGCCTCGATAAGGTGCTCTTGGCCGGGGCCCGCGACTTCACGCTCGTGGGAAGGCCCATCCTGGAGCCCGGACTCATCTCGGTGAAGGCCACCGTGGTGGAGAAGACGCTCAGCCACACGAAGACCCACTTCAGGAAGAAGCGCAGGAAGCAGTACATGCGCATCAACTTCCAACGATCCCCGCACACCATGGTCAGGATCAATTCCATCGAATTGGCTCGTCCAGTGGACGGGAATGGCGAGGAGGAACCTTCCTCGAGGCGCTTGTTTTAGTTTAAAATGCTGTTGATCAAGAAAAATAAACCCAGTTGTTGGGAAGTAATTAAGAAAACACATAACAAAGGATTCTCTTTTCTCATATCTACAGGATATCTTTTTCAAATGCCTTTTTAGATATTAAATTTTCCTGCTAAAACTGTTAAAAATTGTTCAAGTTATATAAAGCTGTCTTGTATTTGATTTCACTTTAAGTCACTTACGATAAATGGCATACAAATTCGATATCCGTAGGTCTTAATACAGTTAATTTAGAAAAAAGAAAGAAAAGTTAATCAATTGTTCTATAGTTCTTATTTTATCGTATTGACAAAAATCATATGTATGTACATTGCTTAAGTTTTGTCCCAACTGCAGTTAATGATATCAGTTTAAAAAGTAAAATTTATTATACCCGTTACTCGTAAAGTAAAAGGGTATACTAGATTCGTTGAAAAGTATGTAACAGGCAGAAGGAAGCGTTTCCGACCATATAAAGTATATATATTCTTGATTAGGATCAGTAGCCGAGTCGATCTGGCCATGTCCGTCTGTCCGTCCGTCTGTCCGTATGAACGTCGAGATCTCAGGAACTACATAAGCTAGAAAGTTGAGATTAAGCATACATCCAGGGACATAGACGCAGCGCAAGTTTGTCAATTCATGTTGCCACGCCCACTCTTACGCCCACAAACCGCCCAAAACTGCCACGCCTACACTTTTGAAAAATGTTTTGATATTTTTTAATTTTTGTATTAGACTTGTAAATGTCTATCGATTTGCCAAAAAACATTTGGCCACGCCCACTCTAACGCCCACAAACCGCCAAAAACAGTCAGTGTTGTAATTTCTCTTCGCTCTTTCACTAGCTGAGTAACGGGTATCAGATAGTCGGGGAACTCGACTATAGCGTTCTCCCTTGTTAAAATTTGGAAAAGTTAGTAAGATTGTTGGGGTAAATAGGCGCATGCAACTTTCTAAATTTTCGGTGTCTGTTTAGCAAGTCCTCTAGCAATTTTGAAAACCAAGAATATGCTTTTACAATTTTCATTCCTATTTTTTAGCTTCTGATATTTTGCCCTTCTGCCGCTTTTTTTTCGTTTTCCATTAGAAATTCCACTTTCATCTTGATTCAATGACTCTGCCCGACAGTATTTACCCAAAACGGCAACCTAGTTTGGAATACGAACCACCCAGCTCCCGACTTTTTGCCCCACGACAAAGGAGAGGCGCCTTCCCTAATGAAGCAACCAGTAGAACCTCTGCAATTTTAATGACAACCTTTTATCGCCCATCATGTTGTTGCCATCTTTCATTAAAAGACGTCGCTGCACCAAGCACCAAGCACCCACCCAGCCAGGTCGAAACCGCCCATCCAGCCCAACCAGCCAACGACGATTTATAAACTACATGGCTCACATAGGATGCCTGCTGTTTTCTTTATCAGCAGATGTAAGTTGCTCCCGAGTCGGCGACTCTCGTATTTGTTTACGCTGCTCTTTCACTTTTCACTAACCAAAGGCGTTTACTTTTTAGCCTTTGCCTGGTAATGCTTGGCTTTTGCTTTTGCTTTTCCCTGGCCCCATTTTCGAGTTTGGCCTTTCCGGTTTCAGTTTTGCCAGGGGGAAATGAAAATAGAAAGAGCACGCGAAGTCAAAGAATTCCATTTTGATTGGGCCTGCGAGTTAAATTTATCGCTGTAAAACTATTTTATATATGTCTTTTTAGACATTCGTGTGGCTTTTCAAGCACAGGTATTTTTTAAAAACGATTACTATGTCGTACGTCAAACAAAGAGATTCTAAACCAAAATTTGCCATAACAAGAGCATGTCAAGAACTACAAACATTACAAAATCTAAAGTTATTTAATTGTTTTACAAACCAAAAAAATAAAGGGTACACTTCTTTTACATTTAAACTTTTTAAGTCTGGCATGACATTTTAAACATCAGTATAGAAATAAATTGTTGAAAATAGGTGATTTTTTTATAAAAATAATTGTTACTTTTTGTTGAACTGTCTCATTCCTTAAATTGTGTTTTATGAAAATAATTTAAGTTAGAGTAACTTGTTTCTGGTTCGAGTTTTCCCCCGTCACACCTAGCTGTTTGGCCATAAATTCGGAGAGTTGTCTTCGCCTCATCGCTCCTGGCGGCATCCGTGGTGACACCTTCTAAATAAAATCACTTTCGCTCCATATAAAAACGCCATTAAAAATTATGGTCTCGCATCCGGGGACCCCTTCCCCCGTAGGAACCGACGTAGATGCTTCTAATGGTGCCACATCAAATTTCGCAAATTGCACAAGCAGCACAAATTCAATTGTCGACACTTCGGGCAAGTTTTGCTCAAATATCCATCACAAGAATGTGTATTCCAGCTGCACTTTGCCGGCGACAAATCAAATTTCAATATGGGAGGCGCAAAATAAAAAGAGTTGGCGGAAAATAGAAACACAAATTGAAAGCATTTTGGTGTGATAAAATTTCACCTTACTGCCTACATTGGTTGCTTGGCCAAGTTTCGGGCACCACGCCCTCCTACTTTTTCTGATGATTATGTTATTTGCCCAGGAAAATTGCATTTGATGTGCGTTAAGTGACAAAACGGAGATTGCCACCAAGCGGATGCTGGGTTTGTTTGTCTTCTTATGGCGCCCCATGCCCTTGGCCCCCTTTCCCTTCCCGTTTCCACCCACTACCCACCACCCACCGCCCACAGTCGCACGTCCATCTAAGCCACCACTTTCTGGCAACCCTTACTCCGTTCTCCCCGCCGTGAAAATCCCATGTAAATGCTGCTCAAGTTGGCCCAAATTTTCCAAATTTATGCGTGGAAGCGTGTGATGTATGGGCCGCAGAAGGAAGAAGGCAAAAGAAAGGGGAATGTGGACGCAGGCACTGAAAGAAAAAGTATGCAGAGTCGCATTTTAAAAGAAGCCTTGCTTTTATAGAATATATATAAGAATTAGTATCGTTTTTTTATTTCTTTAAATTATAGTATAGTTTCTAGTAAGCTTTATCAATATATGTATCTAGACAATTGACTAAAATACTCATATGGTTAAAAAATATTCAAAAGGTACAGCAATTTCAATTGACTTTAATATTAATCAAATTATTGTTAAGTATAAAATAACTTTATTTAATGAAAGGCAAGTCGTTAGCCAACTTGACCAAGTGTGGAATATTTTCTCCACGTGCAGCAAGGACGAAGGATACTGTATTATGACCACCCATCCATCATCAGCATCACTCAGTTTTGACATATCATTGAAATCTTATGCCAACGTCGTCATCATCTGTGACGTTTCATTAACCCACCTCCGCCTATGGGGGTGTTGATGGCATAGGAAACAGAGTGGGAGCAATGTGTTAATATCAACAAGCGAAAACTGTGCGAACGCAATCTACCGATTTCCGCTTAACCAAGCCAAACATTGCATTTTTGATTAGACACCGGCCGACAAGCCCCCAGGCTGGTCAAATCCCAAGAACGAGGATATGGCATATAGCACAGCATTCCAAGGGAATCCAAGCGAATCCGGGGGTGGCTTTTGATGTGGTCCAGGGGGTTTACGGGCGGGATTCCGGGGTGCGGATCGGCGGTTAAGTGGCGAAGTCAGGGCGGCGGGCAATTGATTGTAATCCCACTTTTTTGGCGTTTTGCAATCACCTCAGTTCGCCATATTGGTTCTTCTTTTTATTTGAAGTGCTGAAATGTTGATACTGGTTACGAAAATCGTATAATTGGCACATTTATTAAGCGTCTTTTCATAGATTAAATGCATTTATTTTAAACATTATTTAAACGCACATTAAAAATGTGTTAGAATGTAAATGCACTCGTCAGTAGGTTGATTATGTATATATGATATGTACATACTCGTATTCAATTTTTAATAGTTTGAATCCCATTTTTTATATATGTGTTATATGTATAAGCTAAAGTTTTAAAATATTTGAACATTTACATTTTATTTAAGTAAATGGAATTTATGCGGTAAGCCGAAAAAAATATATTTCTTTCTTTTAATCCGCTATTATAACAGAATTTGTAAAGAGCTCAGTGAACACATCAAGTGCTAGCTCTTCATGTTAAGTGTTGGGTTTCTGGATGGAACATCCCATTTATTTCCACCACGCCTTTCGTATCCATCAATTCGTTTTCCTGAACTTTAGCTTCCACAATCGAAATATTATTTTCGCATTATATCGATCCAGAACCCAACCCTCGTCTCCGTCAATTTGCCTAAAGCATATTACATTCAAATTATAAACTCACATATCATTCTTGGATAAGGGGATGATGATGATTTCTGTCACCTAACGCATAACTTGAAAAGTTTTTCTTGAAAAATATGCAAAAATGTGGAAAATGTTGGATCTGCTCCTTGGGGATATTTTTCAGCTCACTGAATTGTTGTTTGCGATGCCAAAAAAAGAGATTTTCAGAGGAAAGGGTTGTCACGGCTTTCTTTTCGTGTTTTTCCGTGTTCCGCCTCTTTGATAACCTGATGGTGATATGACAATCCACTCGAGCTCCCAGCACGTGTCGCAATTCGAATTTAAATAAGTTCGATGAGCAGCAAAGTTTCCAAACAGTTCGGGGATGGCTTCTGCACTGCGGCGCTTAATGATGAAATTTCAATAAATGTCATTTGGTCTCGGCAAAGTGTCAACATGGCACATGGCACCTACCGCCCCTATTTCATCCTTTCCATCCTTTTTCAAGGGGTGCAACAGCTGTCAGCGCCGCGCTCAATGCGTTAATAATGACGGTTTTCCCAATATTTCTCCTCTTATTTTTGTTAGTCTAACTAGCCGGGAAATCGACAGAGAATGGAGCACAGGAGGCAGGTCTCTGTGCAGTTCTCGCTTTTGCCTGTTAAATTTAATTACTTTTCCATTGCTCATACGCACTGTGTGTCCGCGCGAGGCAAAGCAGAGGTCAGTGTTGCGTGACTTTTAGAGGGATCCAAAAATGTCGAGCAAGAGGCTTTTCGAAGCCAGTGATTGTCGGAATACAAAACTGGAATGTTTACAAAGCTGTCTGCATCTGGAATTCTGTGAAATGTTCTACAATATCAAGGCAAATTTATAAATTAAGTTTGGCACCATTTTCATTTACATTCGTACATATGTATATACAACATATATATTTCCTTAAGCAGTTTTCTGGTTACATTATGGAACAATAATTTATTTACCTGGACATTTTTATGCAAATATATACAGTTTTACACTTTTTTTTGGCACTAATTAGATGGTGGTGTTTTTGCATTAGTATATTTTAATCGATGGTATTTCGCAGACTTAAATCTATCTAAGCCGCCAGCACTGCCCAAATGAAGCAGAGGGAACTGCAGTGAGTGCCAAGTTGTGATTGAAAATCGTTGAAATTTGCATGTTACACGAAGAAATTGCCAACTGCGTTTGTCACACCCCTGCACTGATTGCAAGCGGCGACTATTCGAATCCCAGTTGCCGGTGGCCTGGGCCACCATGTCCTCATCATCGTCAATAGTTGGCTGTTTCATAGCCAGTTGGCGGCGTTTGTCACAATGGCATTTAATATTTGGACACTGGCACATCCCATCGGTGTCCCTTCAGGAAATTGTTGGTCGTGACAAAATATTTGATCAGGTTTTCAGGCACATCCTGCTGGCTATATACGCCGATTTGAGGTTAAACTTTCGAATTGTACAATAGCAAATGAAAACCTGAGCACATACGTTTTCGTAGGTTCCTTAAACATTGATTTACAGCGTGTACTTAAATAGTAAAGTTTTATGGATTAATATATCAATTAAAGCAACTTAAATACGGCATTATACATTATACGGCATGTACATGTAAATTCTTCTGTATTTTTCCTTTACTTTTCAGAATAATTAGGAATTCAATAACATTGAAAGTAACTTAGAGACTTCTTATTTTAAAGTATTTAATTTGTGAGTCTATGTTATTGTTTTAAGAGTAGGCCTAAGCTATGATTCTCGTTTTCTTTAGGGAAATCAAGAGTCTACAACCAAAATCGGTTCTTGGCGTTCCACCAGCATCTGCACAGCGAGGAATTCCACTTTTTTGAAAAATTCGAGGTCCGTCTTAAATGGAATTTGAATGTCGGTCTGCATTGAGACCTCACTGAATCGATTTTTGTATTCTCGGACCTCTCTGGTTAGTCTATTTATACGCCGCTCCAATTCAATAAGCCTGTGATCAAACGAAGTGAGTGGTTTCTTCCGAAGTTTGGCCTGAATTATTCGTTTTTTACGCACTGCAATCTGCATCAAATGTTTAATAATAGTAAACAAAAGTCCATACAATGCGAAGTTTACTTGCCATCTGCTTTGTGTACTTAATTCGAGCTGACATTTTGCTTTCCAATAAACATAAATATACTATGAAGAAAAGCCAAGCATTAAACAGAACCCACGCTTTTCAAGATTTTGTAACACTTTTGCCAGGGTTGTAATTTTAAGTTATCGATTGCCATCGGAGTTGAGATCGATTTCTTTTAAATTTTCCATTTAGTTAAGGGGCTTCTTGACTTCAGCGTTAACGTTTTTTTTTAATAATTAGAATAAGTTAAATTAAGGAGTTAAAAAATATTATTATCAAACAACCCATAGTTGCTAGATTAGTATATTTTTAAAAGCACGTGGGTGAATAAGTCAGCACAAAGCATTTAATTTTGCAGTTGTTCAGCCAAAGGCCTTTAATGCGCCATTGCCCATTATGTGACCAAACTTGGCAACAGATTTCCATAATGGCTATTTCATTGGTCAGTCAGCGCCAGTCGACAGTCGCCAGTCGTTGGCCACAAACCATTCCGCCTACTCTTCACGTTTTACTTGCGGTTTCTGGGCGTATTTCGAAAGCCCTACTCTGCGAACTTCCACTTCCGGCTGTTGAGTCGTGTGTGAAATATTAAAATTCAATTAAAATGGCGTTAATTCCAGCAGCAGCATCAGCGGATGCTGAAGCCTGCGTCTGTCATAATTGTCAACTCTTGGGAGCCTGATCCGCAGGACAAGCTGCTTGTCCTTTGGCATAATGATGCTCATCAGCGGACAGGTTGCCATCACGTCCGGAAGTCCCTCCGTCCGGCTGTTTTGTGTCCACATCTCAATGGCTTCAATGGCCGCCGCTGATTTCCTCCTCTCTTTTCGTCCCCACACTCCACAACCCCAACCCCGTTTTTGTTCAGCTCGCATGCAAATTGCACTTCAGACATCCATTTATCATCAACAACGCATCAGGACCAGAATCGGAATCGGAATTGGAATCAGCAGTCAGCCGTCAGCCGTCAGCGAGGTTCCAGTCGGCGATAATGGTTAATTAATAAATATTTCCCTCGAGCGCCGCCGATTGAGGTACAAAAAAGGGGATCCTTTTGATATACAAATTGTATGGAATCGGCTTTTGCCCCGTTCATTCGAGTTGGGGTAGGCCTTTGAGTCCGTTTTTAGTCGGTGTTTGACTGTTAAGCCGTTGACCCACTCGTAATAACTGGTCAACTGTTGAGTCTAGACTGGAAAGGGGTTATCTTGAAATGGGGAAAACATAAAAGGAGGGAAAAACTATAACTATAACATAACAAATGGAATTGCAAAAGGTTCTAATGAAAATAATTGAATTGATACATATCCGTAATAGGAAGTTTCTCTACTGAAACTTTAAACTATTCAAGACTCCTGTTGCTCATCGTTACTCCGTCAAATCCAATTTCCACAAAATAGGGAAGTATCTTAACCCTTCGCCCGATTTTATCCGCATGAATAGCTCCTGGCTTTAAGGATTTCCCCTGCGAATACCGAATCGCGTTCAATATTAGTTGTACAGTGTGTGCTCAAGCAGTCCTTTAAGTGCCTTCCGACTGTTTGATTAGGCATTCCGGCTGCCGAATAAATACCAATAAACGGTGACGTAGAAGGGGGATTCCAGGTGTCAACTGTACACAACAACACCCACTTGAGTCGTCGGTGGAGGTGGTGGGGAAATCCCCCCGACTTAAGTCAATATTTGATGTCGTAGCTGAAAGTTTCACCAGCAACTAACAACTTTTCGCATTCCTCTCCTTTCTTCCCATTTCGCCGTGTCTGTCTCCTTTTTCGGAGGTCAAGTTATTGGCTGTTTGGCTGTATTGGGTGTTTGTTCAATTTTTAAATTTTATTTCCACATAGTTTTTGAAATGGAAGCGGAGTTTCGCAGCGAGACCTCCTGCGGAACGCCTCATTGATTGCCCATTTAGAACCACAAAATTTAATTTATCTGCCATCAGTTGATGTTCTTGCGGTTTGCTGATACACAGGCGCTGTCCAAATGATATCGAAAGAAGGTTCCATATATATTTATATGTAGTACCTATATGTATCAAAAGCCCGCCCCAAGTTTGTGGCCCTTTGTTTGGTGTAACCCATGTCAAAAATTGTACAACAGTTTGGTTTTTTTTTGCTTGTTGCTGGTTTTCTGATAACATTTGGCTGGGTAGTCATGTGTGATTGTCTGAGTGTGTGTGTTTAAGATATCATCTGTCTCTGACGCTACCAAGCAGTCCCCAAAGGCCCGACTCCGGAAACCCGGAGTCTCGGAGTCCCGCAGTCCCGGAACCCAGAAACCGAGCCCCAAACCCAATTCAAACCCCAATCCGACTCCCAACCCCAGTCCGCAATCGAAGGACGTCAGGCACTTCCGTTGGCTGCCATTGCCACCTGCTGTTTGACACCTAAATTCGCTTATTGTTGCCTGTTTTGGATTTACTTTTATGAACTTGTCCGCTCATGGGGGATATCTATATCTAAGCACTCACAAAAATAGTTCAAATTAGGTTCTAATTACAGACTCACAGTCTTCTAAAAATTGCTGTTAAAACAAAAAATAAAGTCAGTTAACTTATGACCACAAACCTTTTCTTTTTGTAATGCCGCATCGAATGAGTACAGCTATTTTTATTTGAACACGATAATTCATCAGCATGAAATCTTACAAAAATTAATAATAAAATTGAACAAATGTATTGTTGAAGAAATACACTTAAAATATTTGGTTACCTTAATTAATTTTTTGCTTAGGTATGTAAGCCTTAAATTACTTTAAAAAACTCCTTGAAATACCAAACAGGTAAAAAGTGTTAAATCAGATGGCTTTTTTTCCAGTGTATCTATGAGCTTGGCTGCTGAAATTTCAACACTTCATTCAATTCGCAATTCGTTTCAACAATTGAAATGCGATTAGCGCCAAGGTGCACACGGGGGAAATGAATGAATGAATTCAGGAGGAACTCCAAGCAGGAGCAGGAGCAGAAGCGGGTTTTGGGATGGCAACATTTTTGATTTATGTGAAATTGAGTTAAAATCATCCACACATGCACATCCACATCCACACATCCTGCCCCGGAGGCATCCTTGTCGGTCGTCGGTTCTCATTGTAGCGAACGCGTCCTAATCAAGGCTATTCACTTGCCATAAATCAAATTAAATGGCTGTCACATATCGCCGGGCGCCAGTGGGCCTAAAGCCCTCCTCAACCTAATCCTCCTCATTGTCCGGCTCCTCCAGCTCCTGCTTCTGCTCCTTTTGCGGACTCCTCTTCCCGCCACGACCATTGTAGTTGGCGCTGTCAGCTAAGCATAATTAAAAGCGACGAAAACTGCGAGAAAAATATGGTCTTTAGATCAGGACTTGAATCTTAGGAGGCACTATGGTGTTGTTTCATGCTCAAGCTGAAGGGAAAATAAAGACACAGCTTCCAGTATATACTCATACTACTTTTTAAAATGTAATATACAAATATATTACCATCGGCTGTATTTATACTTTGCAACATTCATTCTTTTTGATAACGAGCAAATTAATGGAAACCTCTTTAAAATCTTTATATTTGAGATAATTTGCAACAATATCAAAGCAAAAAAGTGAGATCTAATTGTTTCCAAAGGGTGCGGCATAGTCCATCAACTGCACTGACCTTAACCAACTTTGAACCTTAATTCGGGGACAATTTCCTCTATCTGACTTGAAGCCATCGATCAAGTCCTCTTCTCCCCGATTAATTTGCCACCTTGATTAGCATGTCATCCATACTTCGGGCTGCAGCAGCTGCAGCATGGAATTTTCCCCTCTCCTGGGAAAATTCCTTTACCCCTTTCCTTTCCCGGGGGCCAAACAGTCGAGTGAAGTGTAGCTAATTTACTGTGCCTGCGATTTTCGCTGCAGCCTGGGAAAAAATCCTTTTGACTTCAAAGAAGAACTGTTGCTTGGAGTGCGTGCTGGGAATGGAAATGGGAGGTCCTGGGAAGTTCTGGGAAGCTCTGGGAGGTCCTGGCTGGTCCAACAATGTTGCCAAACACTTCACGTGGTAGGCTCGCTCCTCGGGTCCTTTGACACTGTCAAACGCGCTTTCCTCCCAGCTTTTCCCCCTTCAAGTGCATTTGTTTTTTGGCCTTTGTTTTAATTGGCTTGCGCCCGGGCTTGAAGGAGTCGTGATCCTTTACTCCTTTTTAGCAAACTACGCTCCCCGCGCGCCTCGCTCATTAAACATTTACTCTCGACGCTTTGTCGGCGTGAACTTTGATGTTGACTCTGGTCCCCATGTCCCACAGGTCCAGAGGGCCTCGGAGATAACCACTTGAGATTGCATCCTCCTCTCTGGTTTTGTCTTTTGAAAAATGCATTCTGCCGCAATTTGTGGCTCTCGTTTGGCCCAACATTTCATCCCGATGCCATCAACCCTCTGGTTCCTCTCCGTTGAGCCTAGTCTCCTCCGCAGATGCATTTCCACGTGGTTGCTGCACCTGGCATCCTTGTGTGCTGCGTGTGTTTCTCGCATTTCCACAAAAATTAACATGCGTTTTTCCCGGCAAAGGTGCTTCAGCCGTACTATCTACCTGTCCAAGCTGTAAAGCAGTGTACTGGATATGACAGCTTACATGGAGCTGCAATTAGAGCAATTTGTTTTGGCGATAGTATATACAGTTTGATAAATAACCACATTTAAAAGTTAAATTTAACCGGGCGAAACTAAGCCAATTTCTAAAGCTATATGTTTTATTTTGGAGAATATCTTTAAAAGTGTATCCTTAGGTCTGGAATGACTTAAGAAAACACATATGATTTAATTAATGTAGAGCAGTGAGGACGATAAAAGATGACAAGTTTTAAGGCAACACTAACCACATTTTATCTTCAACTGCCTCCAACCAACTGGTGTGCACATTTCAGCACGTGAGCAGAGCGCACAGAAGTATGCAACAACTTCGCTTGTGCCAATTAATGGAAGAAGCCACTGTACCGTGGAAGGACATTCGTGGGGAAAATAAAAATCAAACTTAAAACGCACATGTCATAAATCAAAGGGGTTTTGCAAATGGGGGAACTTCGTGAGCCAGGAGTCAGGAGCCAGGAGCCAGGAATCGAGGAATAGGACTTTGGCAAAACTATACACAATGCAATTGCTATGAGGAGAGGCCCATTGTCAGGAAGTCGTGTGTGTGCCCAGTATGGCAATTCACTTAGGATTCCAACTCCATATCCAGCTGCAAACCTCACTTGGCATCGTTTACGAAGCCATTCAGTAAGCGACTACCTGTATTTATGGCCTGTAGCTCCAATGCCCGCCCAGTGGTGCTGGGGATCTAGGCATTTTAGTACACAGGCGCTACTTTTTGGGGACAACCCACTACCTTAAAAACATTTGCGAAATTATAATTCTTTCCATGTGAGTTAATAAGTAGGTCTGCAAGTTGAAATAAAAATAATCCTAAAGCTTATGGTTATCACTGATCACTGAATCACTTTTTTCAAATTTAATTATAGTCATTAAACTTTTATTCATTGGAATATTTTTAAAATCCAATCCAATAAATTACAATTCGATGTTAGTACAGTATGATTTGAAGAACTGAATGAGGTGAACATCTCAGAAATATGAAAATTTATTTAAGCTAAATGATATATTGAGAATATCAAAAGAGAACATTAAAGGATTTCCATTATCGTATAGTAATAAATAGCTATAGCAATGAAATTTCGATATTGTATGACTTTTTACAGAAAGGGAGGTACAAAATCTATTTTCATTGACTTGATAATATAATGTACCTTAGTACAATTTCACCTGAAAAGTACCTTTCACATCACTGGCTGGGCCACGGCTTTTATCTGCCAGCGGTAGTTACATTCCATTCATAAATATTTTTCATTCACTTACTCGCCGACCCCCCCTTTGCCACACAAACCATTTTTTGTTGCGTTTAGCTTTCGCCGGAGTTGCATTTGTTATTGTTGTGAGGCCGCGACTCGTTTTAAGCGTTCTATATGTATGGCTTTGAGTTTGAGTTGCAGCTTGAGTTTGAGTTAGAGTTTGGGGTTGGGGTTGGGATTGGGATTGGGGTGGAGGAAGTATCTATGAGGCATCCATTGTTGGGCATATGTTTGTCGCTGGCCTTTGATCTTTTGCCAAAGTGAAAGCGATTGCATCTTGCGGATAGTCGAGCTCCACTCCAAGCTCTCCAAACCTCTGCCAAAGTTAATTGCAAAAAACAGGCTGGGGATACCGTAGGCCTCGGTTTGCCTTCTAATTAAAAGTATATGCCGGGCTGTATGCATTTTTATGCATATTTTTCGGGCCTGGCAGGTGCAATTAAAACAGACATCTAGCTTTGAGAGTTTTTGCAAATTGTGTATATTCTCGTAAATTCAAGACTAATTAGAACTAAAACCCATCCAAGCGAGAGTTCAAATTGAAGGGCAAGCCGAGAAAATATTTCATGGATCAGCCCTAAAGTTTTAAGGCTAGAGCACAGTGAGCTCTCGCATACGTGTGACAGCTTTAGTCTTAGTCAATAAATTGCAAATTCTATAAAATAAAAAAATAATTGGAAATTTAAGCCAGTAAGCAATAAGTTAGTTCTATATTATAAACCAAACATTAAGTCAAATATAACGTGCTTTTATCCTTTTCATGCTGTTAGATCCTTGTTTAACTTCTTTAATTCTATACATGCAACTCATTGGACAGGCAACAGTTTGACAGCCTATTTAAATCGTCGCTTGCGGCTAAGGCAATAAAATGCTTTATTGCCCCCTCAAAGCTGAAGAACATCAAAATATGAAGAATATGCTGGGCCAACTTAGAAGACAAGTAGGGCAAAACGCAAACACTTTCCGGCCACCACATGCCTGCTTAATCATTCATGCAGACCTTATAAATTTTCATTAAAGTTTGATACAGAAATCTGCTGCGCCCAACCAGATGTTTCACGCCTGCTTCAAACTCGGCCTCCATCTCTCAAGGACCGGGTTCGGTTCCGCCCGGCGCAGTGTTGTCAGTCAGTGATTATGTAAATATTTCAACACAAATTAAAATCAAAATTAAAATTACAAAAAGCTGCCGCAGGCAACACATGTCTGTTGGGTAGCGGATGGAAGCTCCGGCCTAGCACTTTGCTTAGGAGGCTCCTTCAGCACTTCCAGGACCTCAGGTCCCCTACCATTTAACACCCTCCTGCTCTCTCCTGCGTTAGTCCTCGTTCATGTGTGTCTTATGGGAAATTTAAATAAAGTCAGCAGGCAATTTATTTGCATTAACATTTTGTGTGTCTCTCAACCAGCGCTCGTGTGTGCACGTAAAAAAGTTTTGGTGTATTTCGAGTCTTTTCGGATAAAATGAAGATAAAGGTAAATATAAATATGACAGTTGTTTTGAAAGGCTAAAATATTTTACAGTTCGATTATTACTTTTAACTTTGAAAGTATTATTATTTATTTGAATATTGCCAATCTTGAAAACGACCTTACCCATGGACAATTATATTTATGATACAAATAATTAAAAATTTTTCGCCAGGACAGAAGGGTTAAACAGAGAATCAGTAGTGTATCTTGTGTGTTATCTCCAACTACTGATATTTTTAGAATACTATGCCCTTTTCTCCCTGTGTAGATCTCGTTTCGAGCCGTATGTTTCCTGGTGCTCTATGTGTTTGCGTATTTGCTGCTTGTGTGATGCAAATTTCTCGTGCGCCTGCTGTCAGGTTTTTGCCGCTGGCGCTTCGCCGTTTTGTCGCTGCTGGCCGCTTCATTGAATTTTTGCACATGCCGGAGAAAAGTGTTAAAAAACAACCGGAGCAGCGGCAGAGGAAAACTGCAACCATGGTGGGTGCAACAAAGCGCGTTGTCGCCCACTTTTGCCATTCGCTGATTTATAGCTTTTCCTCCAGCTGCAGCATTTTCCGCAGCACTTTCCGCAGCGCTCGGAAAAACGCCCCGAAAGTGTGCTACGCCTTTCTGCGTTTCCCACTATAAATCAAAAGCAACAAACAAATGGGCGCTGTTGTTGCTGTGTCGCTTTTGTCGGATGGCCACTGTGTTTAATCATTAACGCTTTTCCTTTTTTATTTTCGTTTTCCGCTCACTCTCCAATCCATTTTTATTGTTATTAATTAATCAGTGGAAATTGCAGCAAATAACAAAAAAGTTAAGGGTTTTTGGCCAGTCCAGTGCTGCGTGGAAATCGGTTCAACGACTTTTCGTATGCACTGTATATGCGGCTGGTCTAAGGTCGTAAATTATGGTTTATCCAGGAGCTCTATCGCTGCCGGTTTAAAAAGCTGACAAATTTTCCGAAAATGCTAATAATTTGTTAAATAGATAAATAACCGTACAGAATAACTTTTTACACTCTTTATTTGATATCATGCCAAATGAATTAACCTTTGAATTATCCTGCTGGCTTATTATTATGTTTTATTGTGCTTTACCCCAAATGTGCATCAGTGTAAGGGCACAATTGTGATTACATTATTATTTAAGAATTTAATAATTCCAGCTATTTGTTACCTACATGTCAGCAAAGTCATACGAGTATAATTGCATTTACAAATTCATTTTACTTGATGTGAAAAAATTGCGTTCATTTGTGAGAGCGACATTGAAAGCCCAAAAGTAAACACTCATTCAACTGCCAGATGACAGATAACCAAACCAAACACTCGTGCACACAGTGTCGCATTTATTGTTTGTAATATTTATAATTTTAATTAAATAACACATCATAGATTTTGATTAAAGCACTGGACTGAGTGGAGCGACTGATGGCTCACTTGGCAGCTGCGCGATTGAGAGGAGGAGGAAATGGCTGAGTGACTGACTGAATGACTGAGTGCGTGTGGATCATCAGTTTCAATTTGGTTCCTGCGACAATCAAGCATTTCCTTTTCGCACTTGGAGAAGTGCACTTTTCGAATTAAACAACTACATACACTATATATGTATATGCTTATTTTTGGCGATTTTCCAAGCTTTACGCTTAAATATTATATAAGTGTCTAACAAAAAAGGGGAGATAATTTGAAGAGCTCATGAGTTAAATAGTTTTATACATCATGTGTTGGCATGTATAATTTTTTCCGAGTGCTTACTGAACGAAACGGGAGATGTGGCATTACGCCCACTTCGCCATTGGGGTCACTTCTATTTGACCAATGTCAAATGGCATTTAGCGGCATTTGCACAAATCATTACGATTAACAAATGAGTGCGGGCTCCATGAATATTGCGAGTGCTACTCGAGTGAATGGCTTCTAAGTGGGAGACGACAGCTTGCGACTAAGAGTGAACTTCCACCAGCATGATGGTTAACTCAGTTCCCGCTGATTCACAGCCCAGATTCGAATGTTTACCCTCAGCCAGAAAAAAAAACAAAAATGAAATGTCTTGTGGGCTGTTTTCAATTTGCCGTCGAGCGCCTCATAAAATTGGCGAATTGAGTGCCGCCCCCGTTGCGAATCAGACAGATATAGTGAACTCGTACCCCGGGCCGATCCATAGCTCTCAAACTAATTGCCCAGCACGCGTGCCATAATTTCTGGACGGTGTTTTTTGGGCTCGCAGGTAAACAACTGCTCTCGTCGACCATCTCTTGTTGTGGCCATAAAGTATCGCTCGGAAAAACAGCGTTCTTGGGGCCCTGGCTCCTCGGAGACCTCTTAGACATTCAGTTTTTCCGAAAAACCCACCTCCCACCAGCCATAATAAAATTTCTAATTGCAACGAAAACACATTTCGAATTTCAATGCACTGCAGGTGTCCGAAAACAAGCCACCACACCAAGTGTGTATCAATGGAATTAATTGTTATGAAAATATTGTGTTGGTGCCGATTGATCAATTGCGTGGGCGGGAAAAGTGGGAGGTCGGTCTGCATAGCGTAAATAATTTTTGGGGGTATGAGGCACCGATTTAGTTGGACTTATGCTGTGAGGAAAGAAAAATGTGTAGGGGAAGAACATTATATAATTATATAATAAATAATATCATTTTTTTTAGCTTGTTAGCATTATATTTTTATATGTAGTTTTCACGGGTTTCAAAATTAAGTGATAATTTGCTTCTGAATACTTATATAATAGTAATGATTTGCATTGGACAACATTTATAATTTCCCTTCTTATAGGTTTGGTTTTGGATATGAGTGTTTCGTGAACTCTCTGTACTTTTTGGCTTGTATTTTTTTTTTTTTGGCGATTTCCTTTATTATTCCCTTGCTTACAATAAATCATTTATTAGTTTTTGCTGCCTTAAATATAAGATACATTTCTTGTTTAACTTGTGGTTTTAATAACCTGGTATTTCAGTACATTTGCCCATTCAGTTATGCTAAGCTTCTTACATTCATGACTCCTTTAATTAATATATTGGTCTCTTATCACTGTTTATTAGTTTAATGGCTATTTATTTGAGCTACTTGTCTCTATTTTTCTATCTTTGCGTATCATTTTATGCTTTGACCTTTATCGGTTTATCTTTAATTGAATTTATTTTATATCAATACTGTGGGTAAACACCGCACTTTATATGAAGACTCCATTCCCCTTCAAATCCAAGCTCCCACAAACCTTGCGGGGTGCTAAACCCAAAATACTCCCCAACATTTGTCATTGCAACTGCAACAACACACAATACAATAGAAACATATATAGCAATAATTCGACCCATCAGGTAACTCCTCCATTTGGCCACTTCGGCTTCTGGCCTGACCGCATTCAGTTGGCGGAGACACCGGCCGGCAGTTCTTGGCCCTGCTGCTGCCATTACCAATACAGCCATACAGCTCCCGACCCCCTCCCCTCTCGAGAACTAACCCCCTTTGGGCTGTTAGCCAGGCTTTTGTTTTTGTGTACTTGAGAGAGCCACATTTTGTGTGAGAGGGTCATGCGCGCTGCCTGTTTCATATCCATTATCCTGAAAGCAGGCTCATGTTCCACAGACTTATTTCGATTTCAAACACCATCGATTGTTTAGCGAAATATTAGGTTATCGTAATTTTTGATATTTTCGTTAAGCTTGGGATTAACCATTTGTTTTACATTTATAACAATGTCTTTTTAGCAAATATTTAAAGATTAATATTAAAAATATGATTTAAGGAACTTAAATATTATTGTGGCACAATAAAACTAATCTGGCAACTAATCTTGCTGTTTGGATTTCAACTAAAGTTTGGGGTTCCCAATTATAAATTGTAAATCGCCAGGCACATTTGTGTTTACACAAAGTAATCGTTAGCATAGATGATATATAATATAATTATAAATTGTTCGAAAGATAAATACTAAAAATATAGCATTTTATTAAATAGTATGGAAACCAATTATTAAAAGCTCTAATTCAAAATATAAATGGAGTAATAATCATTCCGTTACTTTTAATTTTCTTTTAGTTTTTTACCTTTGCAGAGTGTATATGGATTTCCTTCAGAAGTTTCCAACGAATGAGAACAAAGTATATATAGTATAATCTTGTCCAGTATGAACAGCGAAGAGGATATAGCTATGTCCGTCTGTCCTTTTGTCCGTCCGTTCGTTTTCACGCTAACTAGTCTCTTAGTTTTAAAGGTTTTAGAGAAGCCTTTTGTCTATTGTAGGTAGTATATAAGTCGGAATAGGTTTCGAACACAATTTATGAGTTATGTTTAGCTTTAATTGGTTAAATGTTCTTTAAGTTGCAGTAGTTGGCGATGTTAACAAAGACTTACGATAATCTATTTTTTGTAAATAACTTATTCCTAATTTGAATTATCTATAGGACTTGCTAGACTTTCTGAGACTCGTTTTATTTTTCAATTTGATTTACAGGTTTGGTTAATAAAGTTAATCTGTTAGGCTTTATTATATTTTCGCTGAAGTCTGGTAGAAAAGCGACCCTCAATAAGAAACCGAAATGCTTTGCGATTCTTAATGTTTAGATGAACATCCGAAATGAAGTTCGTTTCTGGCATATAACTAGGTATAAATTTTGAATTAATCGTAAATTCCTTTACATAATACCGCGTATTCTAAAACACAATTTTCAAATAGGTATTAATGCATTTTATACAATTTGTACCAGTATACTTACCATTTTCAACGGACACTGCAGCGGAAAATTGGACATTTGGCGAAGTTGAGTAGTAACCATCTTAGGTATAAAATGGTTTTCCACACTAGACAGTATCTGACAATAGTCTACATTCATAGTAGTAAAGTTTGTCCCGTGTGACCCTCTTTTAAGTGTCAAAATGAAAACGCCCTTCAAGTTCTCAACATCTTGGGTCAATATGAACTCTGCATCTATGGAACCAGTGCGGTGGGAAGTTTGATTTAAATTGCAGCTTACGTTTCTCACTAGTTCTGGCATATAATTTCGGCATTCCATTTTCGTCAAAAAAACGTCTTTCTATACGTGTAGATAAGTTAATGTATTAAATGTAAATGTTTCTATACTACTGACCTCTCCACGAACACTGCCCAAGATTACAGCCCCCAGAATCAGATCAACCAAAGTTAAAAGCTTTTCGACGTTCATACTAGCGGGTAACTTATTGAAGACTAAAGACTAATCATGCTTACCATGCATGTATGCGTGTATATTGCTAAATAAATGGTGTTTTAATGTGGTCAATTAAGGTATTATCTAATTTGTAATCGCTTATTTTTGTTGATAGAACATCAATATTTGTAGTTTATTTGAATATTTCAAGTTGGAGATGCGCAAACTGGTAATCGTAAAAAAATGGATCTGCTTAATATCAGCTTTCTAGACTTTATATCTCTCGGACAGACACACGGACAGACGGAGATCAAATCAAGTTGGCGATTTTCATAAAAAAATGTATATTTTATAAAATAAAAAGATTATTTCAAGTTATAATATTTGGTGTACTTAACAAGAAAAGAAACCGATTTAAAATGAGTGCAACATTTGTAACCATTTAGTTTTTATTTTACTTACCTATAGATCACTATCCAGCGCGATTGTATTTCTCTCAAAGTGCAAAGCCATTTTATCGTATAACTAGTGGTTGACCATATTTAATAGAGTGTTTTTGAAGTAAAGAAGTCTATAAAACACTCTGATTATATGCTATTATTTCGTTACCTATCAATAATTCTATAAATGTGCTATTCCCTACTACTAGTTTTCCCATTAAATAAATGCATTATTGGATCTTTTTAGTTTTTTTTGAACAATTATTTGGTTAGATGGATAGAAACCAAAAGAAATATATACAAGGGGTGCTACATTTTTTGTTTTGTTTTTGATTGTCAAATGTTATTACCTAGTTTTGTATTTAAAATAAATGCTGCATGTAATTTACATTGCGTACATCTACTTTATCAAATATAGGTTTTTAAATTATATCTATTTTACATACATACATAACACTTATTATTATTTTATCGAAACACGTTTCAAAAGTAACGTTTGGTGCCAACCTTACGTTACGTTATTCCGGGCAGATGTTACGTTTCACGTAGCTGTTTCGTTTACCAACTCGTTTCGCGAGCTTTTTGGACCGGCGCATAAGTAATTCCATCTCTCTCTTTTCTTGTATTCCTCCCCCGCATTTCCCAGTCACTCTCGCTCTCTCTGCGAATTTTGCAAAACAAAACGGCCGGCCGTTTGGAAAAGTCGGAAGAAAGTCAGTTAGCAAGTGGAAATCACCGGAAAAACTACCCAGCGCGGCAGAAGGAAAATCGTTAAAATCGTAGAAGTTTACACCGCAGACGGGAAATAAAAAAAGCCAAAAAGCAGCGCAGTCGACGCTGACAGAGCCGAGCGCAGATAACAATAGTTAATAACAATAACAAAGCGGAATAAAAACAAAAGAGGGAAGCACATGAAAAAATATTAAGTAAAACCGAAACAAACAAAAAATCGCGCGTTTAATTAACGGACATTCGACGGGAGCAGCGCGGTCGACGCCGCTGTCGCAGTTGGCGTCGCAGTCACCGTCGCGCATTGGTGTGTGTTTGTGTGAGTGTGCGTGAGTATCTGTGTGAGCTAAAGATATAAAACTGCAATTGATTGCAATTTCGGCGGCATTTGCAAAATAGCAAGCCGGCGAAGAACACAAAACCGAGAAATCAATAAACAAATAAAATATATACAAACCAATAATAATATAAATAAAAAACTTATACAAAAACACAACAATTATAAAATCAGCACAACAAAAATACAGGCAAACGGTAAAGCTAACTCATTTGTGTATCTAAAATAATAAAAAAACAATCGGAAAATGAAAAGAGTACTTCTTGCATTTGTGTGAGCGCAGCTGTTGATGAAAGTGAAGGAAAATCATTCACATTTTCTACGGGAAAATGGGAAAAACAACAACAGCAACTCACTCACACAGCTGCAAAGGAAAAAGAGCACAGAGAGCTAAAACTCAGACGACGCCAAGTTCTTTTTTTCCGCTTTTCCGTTGTTTGCATTTTATTTTTGTTTTCTGTTGTGTTTTTCGCACACAGGGAGGAAAACTCAGCCACCTATAAGCTAACATTTTAAATATACTCAGCAAGTCTACATTGTTTAAGAATATAAACAATTTACAAAATCATATGTAAATAACGCACAAAACTTATGTTGACTGAGCTTTAAGTCCCTAAGTATTTTTATATAGCTTCTATTAAAATTCCTTGGATTATGAAAATTATTCTATAAACTTAGATTAGAGTATTTTATTCTTCTTTCGAGCTCTAATTATAATTTAAGAACATACGACTCTGATTAATTTTCACTTTCCATCGAAAGGATATATTGTTTTCATTTTCATAGTTTGTTATGTAGTTTGCTTGTAATTTTAAGAAATTGCTATGATGATAATTAAAGGCAAATATTTGTGGAATAATGTTAATAAGCAATGACATAGTTTAAAAAAGGTTGACCATGTCTGTGGTTATCTATTACCTAGATTGATCTATTTTTCTCTGTGTACATTTACGAGTCGAGTTTACAAGCCAGACAGCGCTGTTGCTTTTGCTGCTGTTTTTGTGAGAGTATCTCATAGCTAGCTGCAAAAAGTATCTAGATACTTTTGGCGAGTTTCCTACACTTTTATCCGGCTGTCTGTTTATTGAGACGCCTCGTCAAGTTTTTTGTCCCTTCAACACTGCATTCTTTAATTCCATACATTTTAAATAGAAGCTATTTCAACTGTTTCGAAATATTTATATATTTTCTTTGCACTCGCATGTTGGCCGGCAGTCAAAGTAACACTCAACTTCAACTTCTGTCTGCGCTCTCTAATTGAGTTAGTCTGGCGTTTGAATGGGAGCAGCAAGCAAACGCATCACTTCTGGCCGAAAGGGGCGGAATGGTATTAGCAAGAAGGGGGCGGGGCCGAGCTCCAGACTCAGCGGGTGGGAAATCCGGGGGGTGGCTCTTGCAGGCGGTCACAGCCTAACCCGTGTGTTAAATTATGCAAAACGCTATGGGAATGCCCGAGCAGTAAGTGCAGAAATGTTTACATACTCTTGCCTACGAAGAATATTATTCATTTTTGCACGTGGGTTAGGAATTTAAATATTATTTAATTTATGTTTCTCCTTGAATTTTTGAAAGTAAAGAGTAGATGTATTTGTTAGGAGCGTCAATAATTAATTTTTCCAACCCAATCTTTTTATATTATTTCCTCCTTACCTTCTTCTGATTGAAAATATTGAATATTTCACTGAAAATATCTCTCTTTCATTAATGCAAATGGCTTTTGAACTATTCCGTACACCCCCTGGTATCTCATTTATATCTTCGCAAAGCACATTCATAAAAAAGGAACCTACAATTCCGCTCCAAACAACTTTTTTATCATATCCCAGCTTACACGTACAAACACATATATTTTTGGGTATTTTAAAGGGTTAACACACGCTTTACGACTGCCAAACTTTTCCACGTTGGCTTTTTGTGCTGGTCCTTTTATTTTGTGAAAATGTTTGGCATTTTTTGTATTAAATTGTCAGTGAAACGAGCGTTGGACCGTTTCCGTGGGGCATGGCAACAATTCAAAACGTGAACTGCCACTAAAACATGCCAAAAATCTGCGCATTTAAAATATTTGCCCCAGAGCCCATTGAGATCCAGCCAAGCGATGGATGGGTATGGATGGGTAAAAGGGGAAAAGAGGAAAACGCAGGCATTTTCCTGCGATTTGATTTAGTTGTTGTTGGCGGGCTTACACCTTTTCACTCACACCTGTCGGCTGTGTTGTTCTATTTTATTTTTTTTGCAAACAACACGTCTGCGTTTTGGTTGCCCCTCTGCCTGTCCTTTGTTTTCCATCTAATAGCTGTTTTCGCCACTTGCACGTGATGAACAATTAATTGGCAATATCTTTTCTAGGTTCGTCAAATCAAGCGGATCACTGCAGCCAAATAATCAGCAATCTGATGTAGCAAAAGCCATTATAATATACGAAAATGCAACCATTCCGTTCCGCGCCGTGCTAATGCAAACGTATACGATCCGAAACCGATAAATATAGAAATACATAAACCAAAGTGAAATTGCAATTTTACAGGCCACTAAAAACCAAATACACCAGTTACATTGTCCAAGAGAGCATCAAAGGAACTATTTTTTAAGGTAAGTTATTAAAAATGTCAATTCTAAGGAATTTAATATACATTTTATCTTAGTAATAGAGACTAGTAAATAAATTGGTTTGCACAGTGTTAAGTCCTAATAATACTACAAATATTATTGCATTATGATTACATTCTACTGTAATGAATAATAGACATATTCGCAAAAGCACTAGAGAAATGTACATCCGAAGAGCCTGAAAGATTGCAAATCTTATGAACGATAATGTTTTTCCACCCACACAAAACCGTACTTTCTCCATCAAGTATTTCGAGCACAACTCTGCTTCACAGCTGGGTGTTGTTATTTTCATATGTTGATTGCCTATAGCTTTTCCTGGACTTCTGTTTATCGACTTCAATTTGCTCTCAAACACCGGACCCAAAACTCAATTGGAAATGCAGGAAAAGGCCGGAAAATGGACTCGCACAGAGAGAGCGCGAGGGAAAAGCCTAGACGAAGGGGCCTGGGAAGTCGGGAGAGCAGGCGGAACAGGGCATAATCCAGGAAACACCATTCAAGGGCAACTTTCACCAGCTTGCTGTATGGTCGAGGGGCGAATGGGGAGGGGCGCGAGGTCAAACCACCCGGTGGCAACTGCCCATCCATCGCTTAACGTCCTCGTCTGCCATTTTCATTTCGACCAGGGAAAACTCTGCCGCAGTGGTCGGCCGCATTGGCAGTTTTTGGGTCTCCACAGACATCGGACATACATCACAAGCCCAAGTTCAAATTTCCTACTTCCTCTTTTCCGCCTCACCCCCTCCCCGATCAGGACCTTCTCCGCTCCGCCGTCATCTTCGCCACTTGCTTTTTTATGAGTGGCAAAATTGTTGTTATTTTTTTTCCCAGTTTTCCCCCAAAAAAAAGGAAATCGGGGAAAACGGCTAGGAGGTGTACTGAGGAAAAAAGTATATCTTAAGCGAATAAGTGAGATAGTAACGTGAATATGTATTGTAAAAGCTCTATGTCCGTTACCATTTCATTAAAATGTTAAAACCGCTAAATGAATAACTTATAAAAAATACTGATCCAGATTGGTACATTTACTGCAGTTAACATATTTTATATTTTTTTATATTTAAATTATTTAGTGCATTATTGTCTCTATATCAAGCCAAACATTTGTCTACACTGAACAATGACTAACTGGTTTAAGTGGCACGATTTCTAAAAAATTAAGATATTTTAGGTTTATAGAAACCGTATATTCCCGTGTAAGCGAAAAAAAGAAGGAAATTCTTAAAAAATGCCTGCCAGCAGAAGCAGCAGGAGCAGCAGCAGGCGAAGGAGCAGAAGACGGAGGCAAGGGCATGGAGTGAAAACAGTTGCCGCCGTCGTCTGTCGCCTGACGTCCTTCGTCTGTCGCAGTCGCACCTTCCATTCCATTCCACCCACCAACCACCCCCAAACGGCAAAGGCGGCATCCAAGTCCGTCGACCCGGGTTTTCCCACATAACGATGCAGCACCAACGGCTGCCCGAGAGGCGGGCGGCATTTTCAACAATTTCCACATTTTATCTAACCACCCCCAAAGTGTCGACTGCAGAATATACGTATATATAAAAAAGGGAAAATCCTGCGGGGAGAGCGCGTTGGCACAGAGAGCGCGTGCAGAGAGCTAAGAGAGACTCACGGAATTGGGGAAAGCCGGGGGAAAAGTGGGGAAAATCAGACAAAGCGAGCGTAGACGCTGCAGACTTTGTTCTAGTGCTCCGTTGTTGTTATTTGCCATAACCTTGGCAAAGGGGTAAGCCGCCTTGTTGTTATTTTGAATTGAGCTCAGAACAGAGGCTTTTATTCGGCACTATTCTGAACGAGTTTTGAAAACCTGGGTTGTTTAAGGGAATTATTGGAATAGTGGAATGTTTGAAAAGAAATGAAAGTTTATTCGGGTATCCAAACTGCAGCCTTATCTCAAGAAACTTCCTAGGAAAACTGACAATACCTCTGAAGTAAATTAACTAATACCCTCTATTTTGCAAAAATACATAAACATTGTATTCATGAAAGTTTAGTTGAAGGAGCCCAAAAGAATCGAGCCATTTTCTATTTAACTGTTCGTGCAAGATCCTCAGCACTTTCTGATTAAAATTCTCACCTTAGCCCCACCTGCAGCCTTCGCAACTTTTCCGCCAAAGAACATTTCAACTTTTTCCTCAACTTTTGTTTGTTAGTTTTTCTTTCTCCTGTTGCCATATTTCCTATTCTCTTCACCTTTGCACCTAGACAAATCACACAAACCGACACGAGTCAAAAATAAAGAACAGAGGAAAAACAATTCCGAAACGTGTTTAACATTTTCATCTTCATTTCGCATTTTAAACAATTTTTCTTGTGCGGAACTTTGGTCTCCAAAGATTTTCTAACCCTTACAATGGGGCGAAAAGAGAGGCGAAAGAAGAGAAAATTGTTTTTCTTTTTGCTTTAATTTCGGCAATTTTTCTTGTGCCAGAAGAAAAATCGAGTTGTCGTTTGAGGGGTTCCGGCTTGCGTTGGGTTTTTCCGGCGAAAGCCCCCCGCGTTCAAAATTGGTGGTTGCTTTTGCCGCTTTCTTTCTGGGTTTTCCTCCTTGCCTTTATTTTTTTGGTTAACTGCTACTGCCTTTTGCCGTTGTACTCTCCACTTTTGTTGTATGTTTATGCGCTACGCGTTTTTCCTAAGATTGACTTTGACATTAGCCCCACAAAATACGCACACTCACACACACTCACTCACACACGCACACTCACACACACATTTAGCTTTCGACACGCTTCGCTGTTGTTGTTGCTCGGGTTGTCCTGTCCGCCATGTTGTTTTATTTCAGCACATTTACGTCATAATGGCATTTCCTTCCGCTACTTTTCCATTCCTTCGGCTTTCCATTTCAGCCCGAGCCTTTGACTTTCCTCGTGTTGCTGTAATTTTCATCGTGTCTGCTTTGGAAAATTTATCTTAGGCCCTCGGCTGCCTTAAATTTTCGCCTCATCTCGAGGTCCTTTCTCCGCTTTTATCGTCTGTTTGTTGTTGCTGTAATTGCCCTGCTTTATTGTTGCCATTCGCATTCTATTTTCCTGTTTTTTCTGCTCTGGTTTGCCTTGTATTCTTTGTTGTTTAGCTGTTTATTTAATTTGATTTGATTTTGATTTTTATTAGTTTTCATGCGTTGGTGACCTATTTCTTGCGTTACTTTATTTAAGGGACTTTAATCCGCGGCGGCGGCAACATTCCCCTTTGTCTGCCAAGAACTAGTCAAATATTTGAGACTGTCAAGGCTCTCACTCTTTCTGCTATTCAAACACCCTTAATTTTACTTCGAGGCACTGCGAAAAAATGCTTAAAAAAAAAATAGTGTTCTATAGTATTCTATGAGAATGAACAAATATTTAAATATTGAAAAAATAAGAAGACGGTCTAAAATTGAAATAGAAGGATGTTTTTTCCTATCGCTTAAATGAATTGTAACAACATATGGTGTTGGTTTTTAAAATAATTTTAACAAGCAAATCCAAGGTATACTTTTTTCCGCTTGCAGACATTTACAGGACATTTCAATATTTTAAAATGTAAACGCTAGACTCTTCGCTATTTTATTCCAGTGCACCTATAGTGTTGCAAGTTTCCCCTGGGCATCTCATCTATCCCTCGATCCACCGATCCACCTATCCATCCATCCAACCATCCAACCCCTGTGGCTCGCAGGCCGCAGCATTGACAGGGCATTGACAATGATTGATTACCTACCCGAAAGTGGAAACTGTTTTGGGGCTAACCAACATTAAGCGTTACCGCCCATCACACACACCACCCCCTCCACACGCACACAGAGTAACGCCCACCGATACACACACGCATTCGCATTGAACCTGCCACGCACAAAAAATTATTTCATTATCTTCGTCCGAAAGCTTTTCCCCGATTTTTCTCCGATTTTTCCCCACCCAAGTTAATTGTAATTACACCTAGATAGTCGCACGATTAGATTCAATTTGTGGGACCACGCGCTTATCTCCTCTTTGGGTTCTCTTCAGTGACTAAGGTAATCTGATTCGCTTTTGTGTGCACTACAATTTAGTTTTCAGGTGATTTTGTAATTTCAGTTGTACACTAAATTAGAGACAATTAAGGGGTCACAACGCGGCTTGCTCTGATAAGTCTCGAAAAAGTGCCACGAAAGTTGGGCAAGAGTGATATGGGTAGTCGAGATTTATGAAGAGGCACTCATTGAATTGTGCCATAGAACGCGCTTGGGTGACAGTTAGTTGAGATTTACGATTGTGACGATGGAAACTCGGGATCTGAAATGCGAGTTGACAGAGGTTCTGGGCAATAGCAATGGCTGGATCCCAGCGATAGTGTGGCAACCCTGGTCGGACGACAGAACTGTCGATATTTCAATTTATTGTCCCCAATTTATGGGTTAGCATACTCTTATAGGAAGAGAGAATACTAATGTTTATGAGCCCCACTTGCATACAGTGCTTTATTTGCTTCATTAAGTAGTTCAAAAAGTAAAGAAACATTCATTCTGCCACCGAATTTTCATTACAACATATAAACTAACCATTTATTTTCCAAACTTTCTCTCAAAACAAGAAATTTTCCCTAAATAATATTTGACGCCTGACATGTTGGATCCAAAATTACCCCCATCATATCATATTTAATTTTCGAATATCTTCCTGCCTTTGCTTAACTACCACCCCAATCCGGCCCCCAAAAGTGACTTACACAAATGCAAGTGCCCTGCGATTGTGGGACCTCCTTGAGCACCGTAATTATTTCACTCCGATCCGCTCATTATCAACCCCAAAAAGCGAGGGAAGATTCCTGTTATGCGTGGTCCTACATCTGACACCCATCTGGGAGCTAGGGAACCCTTGTCAACCCAACCCATGACGTGTGAACGCCATTCGTTCCCGCCGAAGCAGTTCGGTTGACAATCTTTATTAATCAATTAAGCGGATGTAGGAGTAAATGTGTCTTCGCGTTGGCTCCTTTCGCAGCTCGGATGCTGTAAGTAATTAAATTAAAATGCGAGCATGTGTTTTTTCGTTCGCCTTCGTCTTCCTCGGTCTCCTCGGTTTGGGTATCGGTATCGGTATCGGTTTTCCGTTTTCGGTTTTTGTCTTCCTGGAGACTGTCATGGGGCATCCTGGATCCAGCTGCAAGCCCTGGGGGATTTACCCGCAGACGGTTGACAAAAGCGCTGACAGTTTTGCCGGAGGAGGAGAATCGCCCGGGAACGGTTGACAACGGCATTTAATCAATCAATTTTGAACGGTAATCAAGCGGGCAGCTTAAACTAAAGTAGGGGATGGACACAGGAATCCGAAGGCAGCACCCAAGGTCCAGAGAGCCGCTCTGTCGCCTTTGATTGATTGGATTTCCCTGGCCCAATGGATCACCGTATTTGTGCACTTCTCGCCCAAGTTTAATTTGAAATTATAAATATGTAGAAGCCCCGGAGGAGTGCCAAAAATAGGGGAGTTGAGATGGGCAAAAACATCTGGCGATTGAGAAAGTAATTAAGTGATTAGTATTGCCTCGCTTTTAGTTTAATTAATTTTAGTAATTTTTTTCGGTTGATGGATGAGTGGATTTGCAATCAATGGGAAGCTTATCAAGCTGAAATGATGGATAAGATAATCTAAGGAAAACGCGTAGCTCAGATTTGGATTTAATCGTAAAATTAATTAACTTGAGTTATCTGATGTATAACACAACCCCATTTTAAAATCCTAAAATATTAATGGATGATAAGCCCTCCATATTTGCATGAAAAGTAAGACTTTATTTAGTGGGAAATTTTAACTTGATTTATATAACAATCTAAAATAAGCCCTCCCTATTTGTATTAAATCTCTTAAGCAGTTGTTAAACGGATCCGAGACTCTTACGCCAAGACATTTACGTAAAACAAATTAAATGAAAATTAAAATGCAAATTCCAAAACGGCTGCTCTATAACTTCTCAGTAATTCCCATTTGCATACGAAACCTTAACCACATGAAGCTAGAAACCACAACCAACGATGTTTTAATGAAACGAATTCATTTCGTTGGCACCTTTTCAGTCTCGGGGCAATAAAAATACCAAATAGATAATTAATAATGGGCCACAAATAATAGCAATAAAAATTAATAAGCATTAATGTGAGTTATGAAATGCCTGATGGCAGTGGCAGCAGAAGCAGCAGCCGTGGCAGTGGCAGTAGCAGTGGCTCCTAGAAAACCCAAAAACTTTGGCGCATAAATTTTGATAACCTTTCGCGGGCAACAAATCAGTGTAACTGCAGTTGGGTAATTATTATTTATTTTATACCCTATGTGCGGTTCTTGTGTTCAGGTGCCAAGAGGCAACGAGGAGGAACTTTTGGGCCAAGTATTTATTGCCGCTCGCTCGGTGCTGCCAACTATTTTGCTTATCTTTCTGGCTTGGCGAAAAGTTTTCATGGAAACAAAATAGACACAAATTTTTACAGCGTCGTTGTCGGCATTTTCCCTTTGATAGCTGGAAACTTGATTGGAATTTCGCTGCCAGACGCAAAACAACAACAAAAAGCCTCGAATAAAAACCAAATTGGCGCTTGGAGATCAAAAAGGTGCCGCTGGTGAGTGTTAGACGACAAATAGACATTCGAGGGCTGCCCTTATTATTTATGCAAATGGGGCTGGTGACTTGCATAAGACACAAAGTCAGCGTTTGATGGCTCTTTAAACTGTTTTGATCGCTCTTTATCATCTTCAACTCCGGCCATTTGAATATTCCGAAGACTTCTTTCTGTTATCCAAGAAGCGTGAAGCGAATTTTTCAAAATTGTGTGACGAATTCGCCTTTTTAGCCGATGTGCAACGGATGCTGGGTATTTGTTTTATTGCCCTCTATTTGTCTCAGCCTCTGATTGATATTCACAATTAATAACAGCAGCTGGCTTGAAGTTCCCAAAAAAGAAGTGCAATCGAGGGGAAAGCATAAAGTACTCCGCTGACATAAGGCAAGTGTTACAAATTACGATACCCTTCGCAAGGGTATACAATTGTGGGCAGTAATCGTAGCCATACAAAATGCTATTTGAATGGAAGGGGTAGTGTCGTAGGAAGCGGCTTAGAATGAGCCAAAGTTTCACTGGCAATGCATATTTATTTGCTTAATAATTGCTTAGAATCTTGGATTCTTAGAATTTATTAAGAAATTGTTGTATATATTTATGTATATTATGTATACATCTTTTTTTTATAAAACTGCTTTAAGTGACTGGTACTTCGCCTGACTTGAAAACGAATAAATCTTCGAGCATTTGAAAATTCAACGTATGCCTTTTTAACTGGAGGCTCATAGGAGCAGTTGAGTAGCCGGCTGGTCTGTCAGCAGCCGTAATACAATTTCCCTTTTGGCCGAATAGAAGGCACAGTTGGTAGCAGCACAATATGAAGTAGCAACGTTGACATCTCGTTGAACACCGAACTCGGCACAGAAGGACCTCACTAACACCATCACCTTGGGGCCCGGGGAAGTGCAGGCTTTTGGCAGCTCCAAAAAAGAAAAAAAAAATCTGCAAAGAGGAAAATTCGCAGAGGAATATGCAGTTGGAGCTCGGAGTTGGTTTATTCGCTCTGCGGGGCGACACTTGCTGCCAAATTATTGCAATATTCAGTCGGAGGTTGCCATGTTGCCCCATGTGTGTGTTTGGCCGGGCCACGCCCCCTTTCCATCGCCGCCCCTCAGTTTTGGCGGCACCATCATCAACGTTATTGCCACAGAATGTCGCGCCGCAGTTGTTGTTTCAGCACGGCTAGTGTGCGACTCCTTTGGTTGTTTGGTTGTGTGGCGGCTGTTGCTGCTGCTCGGTTGTTGTCGCACTTCATTTAAAACTTCATTACACGACGCCATCACCATCTCCGTTTTGTACCCCTTAAAATGGGAGTTTTGGTTAGCTTTAAAGGCGGAATACTTGATTGACAAAACTAATCTGTTTCACATATATTGCTTACAAAGTTGATAGTTTAAGCGAGATTATATACAAATTTGTAATCATTTTTATTGATAATTTTGGTAGTCAACAATTACCACATGATTTATAATTTGTTGCACTTAAAGATAGTCGCACTTTTGTCAATCGTTTTATTTAAATTCAGTTTGCGTCAAAATAAGTTTCTTGCCATACATCTCAAGCATTTTGAGTCCCTAATTTTGTACACTTCATGTCTTTCGTTATAATTAATTTAAATAAGTGAATACTGCGGGTGTCAGAAAATTCCTCCTCAAAGGGTATTTCTGTATCATGAACATCGCTTTTAGTAACTCATTCTGGCTATCTCATACCGTATAAGTGCATGTGTCCGAAGTGGGGAGTGTTCCAACAGCCGTTGCCAAGTGGCCAAGTGGCAAACTAGTTGAAATATAAAGCGTTTGTCTCCTTTCGTAACTGCCTGCATAATTGAAAAATTATTTTATGGAAATTCCACTTACACACACGCACACACACTTCGAGGGGGAACTTTAAAATTTAATAAACTTTTTACGCACCATTTATAACATTGCAGCAGCGGCAACAAAAACGTACGGAAAATCAACCGCGAAACATCAAAAGTCAATTTGTGTATATTTTAAAACTTTTAATGTACGCACAACAGCAGTTGAGGATGGTGGAGAAGGGCGGGGTCGAGAGGAAGGACATTGCACGACATAAATGTGGCAATTTTACGCTTTTGCTGCGTTAAATTTTAATAACGGGCAATTTTGGTAACGAACCAGAGATACGAACAACCATGAGTATCTTGGGTACACGGGGACATTGGTTTTTACATCCCATCTCAAGTGGAGCCGAAAAGGATATAAAAACATTTTTTGAAGCATAAACAATTGTGTACCAAGTTTGCTAGCTTTATACTTTAGCTCCTTATCTTTCAGAATAATTTGAATTTTTTATTTTAAAGGGTAATTAATTGTGTTGGCAGCGATTCTAGAAACCACGTACTTCTTACGTACATTAAATGAACTTGTTAATAAATAAATTAGTTCTATTTTAAATTTCCGTGGGTTCATCAAGTGTAGTTTGGTTTGTCTTCACTTTTTTACATAAAGATGAAAATCGCGAATATTATTTTCGCAAAAACGTTTTCACGAGTGCCAGTGCGTCAGTTTGTCGATCAGTGTGCGAAGTTTGGTGGCAGGCTAATAGTTGTGTGGTTCAGCGATGGTTTTTTGGCCAATTATGAAAATGACAGCCATGTCTGTCAGCCGATAGAAACTCCCACCCTGCGTTGCGGTTACTAATGTGATTAGCATAATAGGCAATAGAAGCGACAGCAGCCGCCCAAATTAGTTTGATTAACAGGCCCTTAAACGGGCTTCGGGGCCGTTTGGCTTTATTCAGGGCTTAAAAGCCTGGCGATTTTTGTTGAAAGTGGTATTTGCGGAAAATATGCATAAATTTCACTTCGGTCGAGTGCATGTGACGGGCACATTGCTTGGGGCTTTATTTATTTATTATGTTGTTAAGAATCAAAAAGCGTTGGGCAAACAACAACAAATGCAATTAAAATTTAAAGGCAAAATATGAAAACAGAGAATACCCGGGCTTGAGTTTTTGGAAAAGCACGATGAAGGGCGTTGGAAATGTATTTGCACATGTAAAATAAGCAAAATGAGTTTTCCATTTTTCAAGTGGCCTGTCACTTAGACACTTGAGCTTGGTCAACGACAACAAAATGCAAATTTAATAAAAACAATAACAATATGTAATTAAAGATATTTCAAAACTTGTTCACAAGTGCCAGAGACTGGGAGGGAAATAAAGTGCAGATTGTTGGAGCAAGCTAGTAAGCTCCCGACAAACAATCTTATTTTATTTCTTTGTGTAAAGTGCTGGTTACAGCAATTAAATTGAAGTGCTTTGAGTAATATATAAAATATTATCAAATTATTTACGCAAGCTGTACTATGCAAGTCTGCCTGGTCTGGTACATATAAACGAATATATTGGGAGTCCTAATAGAAGATTATTTTATTGATAATAATAAATAATGAAGAAAACTTAGATTCTTACCTTTTTTTGGCTTATAATATTTATATATGTATATTTAAAAGTAATTTCTTTAATCCAAAATGCTTTAACACTTAAAAGCCATATTATGGTCAATTGTTCTTTGAATGTATTTCATAGTTACTGTCTGCTACGAGGCAATATTTCTTCACTCCACGACAAATTTATCTCCGTGATACCCACTCCACCATTCCACCATCCATCCATCTCAGAAACATCGATGCGGGAGACACACTTACAACTGGAAGTGTTTCCTTGGGCAAGTGGCGTGACCAAACGCAGAGCAAGTGGGTCATCAGCGCCAAAATAGTGGGCCAGTCCATCTCATTTGTCACCAGATCGTTTGCCACTTGCCACAGTTTGCACATTTGATTGCAGGCCGGCGATGGATTTGGGCAATTTTTGCAACTTGTTTGCTTTTTAATAGACCCGACACGTTCTGGCCAAAGTTGGGTGTGCAGTTGGCCGACTGGTTTTTTCAGCTTTTTGTGGCGTTCGCACCTAAACCGAAATTGGGGAAAATAAAGTCATTTACTTTGTGGCCGGCTGGAAAATTTAATTGAATCGAGAGGATGGTGTGGGCACATTTCAACAGCTTTGGCTTAATTATAAGCCCCGAACACGGCGACACTCGACTCGAGATCCCCTTTCTGACCAGAAAATTTGATTGGACAATTCAGAAACTGAAAGAGTCAACACAAATTGTGCTCTTCTGTTATTGTTGCGTTATTATTTTTACGCATTATGTACACACACCTTTCGGGCCGTGCTTACATTACCATGAGGCGGGGACTTTGCTTTTAAGCCCCAGCTCTGCGTACCGCTCACGTTTTTGTTTTGGCCAGGTGGGATGGAGCCATTCGGATGGGGCGAGGAGGTGACCTCGTCGTTCTACAATTTCAATTTCAACGCCTTCTCAACAGCGGTCTGCAGTTACAATGGCCTGAGTCTGCTCGGAAGGGGGGAGCGGGGGAAATACGGTGGGGATTTCACCGATTCGAGGCAGATCAATTGACAGCGGCTCAACTTTGTCATGCCTCGTTCGAAACTCTCATTTGCGTGGGCAAAATATTGTCGATAATTTCTTAAGAGGCTTTTTTCTCTCGATTCCATGGCGGAACGCAGTATTATTAACTTGAAATGGAAACGCTCTTTGGGTGTTTAAGGCAACGGGGGTCTTGTTATTATTAACGCCATAAAAAGAGTTGTCAAAGTAGGCGACGGAAATTATTGGAGCTCTTTGGGAGTTTATGAGGGGAATCGAATGCTGGGCTATTGAATTAATTTTAGAAATTCAAGGTTATGGGAACAAATAATTGGATTGAATTAAATTGATTTTTATAGCTAGATTTAATTTATAATTTAATAGATTTATTGTTTGGGGGTACATTTGACTTATTAAACTAGAAAATATTCGGCCTCCAGCTGACCAAATGATTTTATGAAACTATAAATGTGTTGTGTGCCAACTCCTTTCTTTAATATCTAAATATTTATAGGCCCAAAATGGCATTGTAACACAATCTTTTGAATAAATGATCACATAAAGCAGCTCAACTAAAGCCGTAATTTAACTACGGATACACTTCATTGGACATTGAAATCCTGAACCCATTTTCATCACTTAACATCGCACTAGATCTGAAATCCCAGGGATTAAGGTGACTTTGTTTGATTCACCTGCTCGGAGTGACCTACTTCGGAACTACTGCATTAGCATCAAAGCTCAAGATAATCGCAAACTAAAGCTGACACAGGGCAACTAGGATATAATTTCACATCCATTTCAGGTTTCCTTTGACAAAATTCAGCTTTTCGGGGTGTCAAGTCCCTCCCCCTGGCCGTGAAGGTCATTGGGGGCCATCTTGGGCATATCAGTGCCTCAGAATCGTCAGCCATTAAAGGCGCAGTATCCATTATAATACACAATAGTGTCATTGCCCAAACATCTATGGGGAGATGGAGAGATGGGGGCTTAGTTACATAATGGCGCCCAACAAAAAAGAAGGAAAAAAAACAGAAATGGTCACAAAAAATGTGAAATATTTAAGGCAAAGTGTCACATAAAAATGACTTATCTGCTTGTATCAAGTGGCGGGTTGGGAGGAAAACCACTTCGCCACGCGCTGGAAAATTGTCAAGCGAGGAAATCTGTGGGTGGGGAAAAGCGAGGGGCGCTTGATGGTTGTTGGCTGGGGATTGGAATATTGCCCTCGAGCAGCAGAAGCGGCAGTCGAGAGCTTCACTGCGCTGGTCGTCATTTTATCTTTATGCCAAATCCAGTTGGGATTAATTGGTGGAGGCGAAAGGGAGGGCTCCTTAAAAGAGAAAGAGAGCGCTGTATAATGCGCGAAAGAGATGGCTACAAGACACCAGATTCGTGAGTGTTTGTAATTTAATAATGTGAGGCAGGCCCAAATAAGATTGGCAAGACTTCGCCAGCCTTGAATCGATATCATTGCCATTGCGGCAGTAACTTGTGGTTTATGTAGGGTAAAGAGGATACTCCAGAATATTTATATTTTATGTGCCAATCATTCGTTATATCTATAGGGATATATCCCTAACGAGCTATAAAAAAGTAACCACATCCAAATTTAAACTA
Source organism: Drosophila teissieri (assembly GCF_016746235.2). Classification (NCBI taxonomy): domain Eukaryota; kingdom Metazoa; phylum Arthropoda; class Insecta; order Diptera; family Drosophilidae; genus Drosophila; species Drosophila teissieri. The sequence goes on along the minus strand of NC_053031.1, from coordinate 19,436,438 downwards.
ATTGTATTTAGGATTTGTAAGTGTTTCTATTTCATAGGGTATCAAAGAGCTCTAGTCGAAACTAAGAGCATATTGCTTTATTGTTCGGGAAGTCACCCATGCACTGGGTCCATCATTCATTCATTCATTCAAGTGGTTCGCTCAATTTGCGCTGCTCTTGCTTAAATCGCATTAAATTGGGCGCCTGCCTCAATGCTGTGTCAGCATACAATTTGCAAGAACTGTGCATAGATGTATACGCCAGATACACTGTACATACATACACACATATATAGTATAGATAGATATATCAAATTGTACTTGTATCCGCCTCTAAATTGAGTTTTAGTGCATGTTTACCCACGCAAATTGCTCGACTGACTTTGCCATAAATCCAACTAAGTGCGAGTACGAGGGGAGTGCGGGGGTGGGGCTCGGTTTTTGTACAAAAGAAGTGTTGGGGTGGAAGGGGCGGGGGGAGCGGTATCAGCAGCTCATATGCAATTTGAATTTTTTATTTCGCTTTTTATATGCAAAATAAATTATAAGTATTATGTACTTGACAATTTATTGCTGACTAGCAGACTTCAGATAGTCCAATGATTGATAATGGATCTGGGGGTGAATATTTATAAAGGGGAATGTATGTATTCCTATATATATGTACATCTAAGTATGTATATATGTTTGATCTGGAGCAACGGCAGTGCGACACAGTTTCGCCTTCTTGATTAACATTTATTGGCGCGTTGAGAGCAAATCAATCTCGTCGTCGATGGCGTCAGCTTTGACTAAATGGCATAGTCAGTGAGAATGTAATTAGTTTACAGGGAATGCATTATTTTCAAGTCGAATTCGGTATTCACTGCAAAGAGAAGTAACTACATCAAACTTATACAAATGTGCATTTATTTTAAGTGTTGCATATTCCTTCATAGGCAACTTTTATAACATATATATTGCGGAGCAGAAACTTCAATACTTTTACCAACATTTGATTCATTTACTATGATGCAACCAAGTCCATCAACCATTTTAGAGTATTTTAGACTCTATAAAGCCGTTCAAGCGGCTCAAGTTGTCCCGACTTGACTAATTAAAGCTGCTCAAACAAATAGTATTTTCTTTACAAACTGCTGCCCCGCCCCTTTCAGCCCTTGGCCGCCCACTCGAGATCTAAGCAAATGCAGTCGCTTTGGCCTATAAAAGGCAATGGGCTAATTAAAAGAATTTGCCGACTTGTTCAGCGCACTCACCCAGAACTATCTCTCTCTTTCACTCCTACTTGTGTCTGTCTCTTTCTTGTGGCTGGAACCTAACTAAGTGTGTTGTGTACTGATGAATCCGTTAAAAGAGAAATGCAAACGGATTTCTATGTCAATTGAAGAAATGGGAGAAAAGACTCACTTACAAAAATTAAGTTTCGCAATTTGAGACCGTAAATATTTATAAAGGTTTTACTCCAAGCATACATGTAGTGCAGGTCAAAATATAATTACTATTTGGAAGTTTTGGCGCATCACATCAAACTAATTTTATTTAGTGTTAAAAACAATGCACCCTTTGAAATAACAATATAGAGTGACCTACTTCGTGAGCGTTTTAGCTATGTGCATGACTTTTTATCAGGAAAGGGCCGTCTCGTCAATGCACTTGACTTTTTTTCTTCATCCCAGGCAGAATGTGAAATCGTTTACGACTATTTTGCATACAAATTGCTTTAGTCAAGAAGTGGATAACAAATATTCCTAAGATTGGACCAGAGTCGTATCTGTGTGCGTAAAATGTGTAAATGCGTTTAATATGTCATTGCCAGCGACAGACTTGCATCTCCATCATAGTCAGCAACAGAAGCTCAACGACAGCGCACACACGGCGTATGCTTAACGTGGGGGTGAAATCAATAGGCTCTTGTGCGCCAAATTCAATTTGAGTAATTTGGGTGGTGAAAATTTAAGTTGGGCAATTGCGGGCCACACTTTCGCACCACCCGCTGGTCAGCTCATAAATTACACCCAAGTCTACCCCAAAATGGAGATTGACTAAGATAATACCACCCCGGAAAATCAAATCAAGACCCGGGCAGAAGGCAAAGCGACGTGACTAAAAAAGAACTCCCATAGAATTTGCATGTAAGAGTAAAATAAAATTTAATTACGCTTGTCGCCTGTCAGTCCTCATTAAACGAAAAGCGCTAGACAAGGATAAGGAAAGGAAAGGAAAAGCGGAAAAGCGAAAAGCAGAGTTGCCGGACGAATTACACGAATTCAATTAAGGATCCGAAGGTGAATGAGTATTTGAGGGGGTTCTTAGGTGCGGGGACTTGGATTTAGTAAGCACGAAAGTGGAGCTCTTCCAATGATTTCAAATGGGCCATTGTACATGGTGATGGTCAAATAAAAAGGGAAAAGTCTGGCAATGGAAGTGGCAGGCACAAGGGCGTGGAAATTAAAGAACATTTTCTTGAAAGTTTGGCAGAAGCATTGGAGGAATATTGGCTTGTACCACAAACTTTTTAATATAACTTAAATTAAATTTCATGTATTGTTTTGAATTGTGAAACACCTTCTTAAATGCTTAAATATTTTTTAATTTTTAATGTACGCTACTCCTAAATTTTTCGATATTCCATGAATGCCAATATTCAGTTAAATAATTTATTTCATATTTATTAATTTCATCAATTTGCGCTCGCACTCTGCTTTTAACATAACACGAAATCATAATATAAAATGTGCAAAATCCTTTTGCCAACCAGGACATTCTAAAATGCAATAAGTAAATTATCCGGACGAAGTGCCCATCTACTCGAATGGTCCCCCAACGATAAGCAAATTGATAAATTATAGGGGGCATAAAAACAGTTGGCCACAGCCTGATCATAAAATAAAATTGCAAATTAGTTGCATATCAACTGGCCATTAGCATTTCGTTTTGGCATTTTAATTGAAATTTAATATGCCTATGGTGGCATTTTCCGAGTTTCGGAATGATGGCACAAAACTTTTCAAACTGTCAACGGAAAATTCAGATGGGATACGAGAAAGCTCTGCTCAGCTCGGCTCCGCTGCTTTGCATATCAATCTGAAAATCAATTAGAACTTGCCCGGCCACAGAGCCCCAGTTGTGGCAACTTTTTTCATTAAAAATAAGCGCCCGGATTGGTGGGCCAAAAAGTCGAACCTGGCAGCAGGAAGTTTGCAAAAATGTATAATTACTGGCGTTTACGAAGCGCTCTTCTATCCACCTCCTTGCCAACTCCACGCCATGTTGAATATCTGTTTTTTAAAAGCAAAACCCGCTCACAGTTTACATTTCAAAAACAACGCACTCATCCAGAGCACGCATGCTTTTTACACTGCAAGAAATTCAGCTTAATTTCAGATTTTGCCCAATTGTACTTGTCTAGTAAACAACTAGTTTTAAAGCAGTGCATATTGAACAAATCTTTTGGAATCTTTCAATTTATAGCAGTCACTATTATACCATTTTCGTTGCTCTCCGTATTATTTTCCACTGTGCAACAGCTTTGGTTGGTTTATAGAAAAAATTTGCATAAAGTGCGCATAAATTATGCCGTGAAAAAGTTATAATACCATACTTACAGGGTGGGGAAGATGTCGAGGGGAGCGGAAGGAAGACGCGATGTGCGCCAGATATTTGCTGAACGAGTATATCCTACCCTCGGCCCATCCTTCGCCAGGTCTCTCAGGTGTGTCCGGGTGACACAAACTGAGCAACTTTTGAACACAGGGAAGCAGAGAGGAGGAGAGTTACTTGTGCCCTCCGATTTTGCTTACATTTAAGCAAAACACTCGAACACAAATACAAACTCCATGGCTGGCAAGCGGGCAACAAATTTGTTTAACAAAATTTTCATAAAATAATGCAAAAGTTTGCTGTTGCTATAATTCATTTGAAGGAGCCAACAGGACTCTGTCGCAGCTGTTGTCCCTCACTTGAAGTTTATTTCAAGGGAAAAAGGGGGCGAAAATACTTCCCCATTTTTAATTCAGGGGAAAGCCCGGGAAATGGAAATGCCTCTGGGCAATCGGGAAAACTAATGATCTACTCGGGGCGAACATAGTTGGTTCATTCGGAGGCAAAGTTCGGGATTAGTTTCGAACAAGGATTAAATATGCACATCATCTCAACACTACAGCTGTCACCAAACTTTATGGCTTGAATAATTGTTATGTGATCATAGTTTGAGTGACATGGAATCTTTCGCTGGAGCAATACATTGGCTATCTACAGAACTTTAGATATTAGTTTAATAAAGTCGGGGTAAAATGTAGAAAGGAGTTACTTACAGTGATTAGTTTTAGTCACTTAGAGCAATTAAACAAATTAGTGTTTTCGTTTCTTACATGAATCGTTTGTTTTAATTACTGGATTCTTACAATACTTTACTGTGTAATTTTCCATAGTTTTGCAACAACCCCTAGGCAACTTTAAACTCTTTAAATCACACCACCTTTTACATAGTTAATGGCCCTGACAGTGGCTTTGCATCCTCGCCATATCTATTCCGTATTCCGTGTAAAAAAGGATAGCTCCACGCTTACCATATCTCACCCGATGCCTCCCCCTTTGGGATTCGCACCAGCTGCACTTTAACTAAACTCTAATGCAAAATTCATGGCCAGGCAGAAAAATAGCCAGAGTGGCTGCAGAAGTGGGAGAATACGGAAGACTTCTGCATTTGGTATGCAACCATGGTGGAGCTGGGTCTAGTCCACAAAATGACCATCCAGACACTACTAGTGACCACAACAACAACTGAACTGAACGGAACTGAACCAAAACCATCGGGGGACATAAAAAGCCCAGCACGAACTGAACTCAAATTGGAGTGACTTCGTTGGAGGCTTATATGGCTAGCCATTTTGAGCCCTCTGATTGATCGTTTGCAAAAGCAACTCATAAAACAGTCTCTAAACTAATGGTGTCATAACTCTAAGCATATGGGAAACCAAGGTACATATATGGTAGTTGTGCTTTAATAATATTACACTTTATAAGTATTCAAGAAATGATATCAAGCTAACACTAATTCAAAAGTCTCGCACTAATCAACACATTAATTTGGTTTATATTAATAAGTTATTGGATCATCAATAAATACATTAATTCCAAATACATTTAGCAGTAAAAATATATAATATTTTAAATATCTCTTAAGTTTAAAGTGATTGATTTAAATTGATACATTTTAGTGAAAAGTATATAATTAATTCTCTGGCTTTTATGTTAAAACCATCTTTGAGAGATTAGCAAAATGAATCACTTAAAAATGCAGAGAGCTTTTGCGACAACCATGAAGCGTTCCCTAACAAATGATCCCATAACTCAAAACTTGAGAGAACCCATTTTCCTTGTCTTTTGCATCCCTGTTGTATAGAAGCTGTGGGCAGCAAAAAAAACTAACCGCAAATTAGCTTATTTGGCATTTTTACAGTCATTTCATTTAATTTACACAAACAAATTTGCGCCTGGCCAGACAAACGGCCAAAGAGGCAGGCACCCAAACAGCCGAACAGCCAAGCAACCAAACACACAAACATTCAAACAACCAAGTTGGCTAACAGACAATGGCAGCCAACGAAGCGCGCCGTCAGCCCCATAAAAGTAATGAAGCTGTTTAGGCGTCTCTAAGTAGTCGTCGGAAGTTGGAAACGATGGCTCCTCCATGTCTTGTGTCAGCGGGAAAATGCCCCCGTGCTTAGTTTTCCTCTTTATTTTTTCGGTTTTTGCGGGAAGGCGGTGGGAAGACCTCTTCCTTTTTCCGGCATTAGTTTCTGCCCTCTACTTTCATTCAAAATTCATGAAGTTGGCGCCGTTTTTATATGCACGCCCTCACTCTTTCGCAAAGAGGTTTCCTCGGCGGTGAAAAGCCATTCGCATATAACGCTGTATTGCCCGTGGAAATTGGCCTAAACTGAAATGCCGCCAATTGTGTTTGGCTCGAACGTCTCATTACGTCTCATTTTTTCCAACACCTTTACGGCTGATGATGTTTCATGGACTTTGCTGGATTTATTTCCCCCTCCCATTAAAGCCAATTAACGAACGTCTCCAAGTCGTCTTATTTTAATGGAAATCTCTTTGTTCCCTGTCCTGGAGCTTGAGCCTCCGAGAACTGGAGAACGTCGAACTATTTTGCATTCACTTATTGCCTGTCGCCATGGCATCGTCACCTGTCCAAGGAGTAAAGGATAAAAATACCCCTTTGCAGCTAGTTGGGAATGGTAAAGGAAAAAAGGCTACTATACGGTGGAAAAATTAAAAATATATACTATATGAGGTGATATTTTATAGAGTTCTTAAATTATTTATTTGTTTGTTAGTGAAGAAATAACACATTCAGTGGATTTAAAAAGAGAAAGGCCCTTTCGGTAGTATAATATTTATTGGAGAAGAAAATGTTTCGTAGTTTATGTAGGATTTTTAGTAAATTCGATTTGCTTTGTATTAATATTTATTTAAATAACAATACTGTATATATTTTAATAAGAAAAGTTGATTTTTTCTATCTCCAAACACATATATTCAAATGACATCTAGCTAAGTCGCGTCAGCTCTGCTAGGCCACAGACAAGTCCTACTGGATAAATGTCTTTCACTTGCCATATTTCACTGCAGCCAACTTCTTTTTAATGAAATCCACTTTCATATGTAATTTTGCCATCAGGAGAAGCTTTGCTGCTCTGCAATACCGCTTCCTCGCCAGACGGGCAGGAGGAGTCCTTGTCGAGGATGATTTTCCTGCTGGATGCCGTACCGCCCAAGACAAAAGCCGCTCGACGTCGTTGACGACGCTTTTCGCTTTGTGTCTGGCCATAATTTCCCCCAAGAGCTGGCTGAATAAAACGAGGGGAAAAGGACATGGGATGAAGAGGAGGAACAGGAGGAAAAGGAGAAAAGGACGAGAACCAGGAGCTAGAGCAAAGTTAAGCAAAACTTTGTTATTTGTTTTAAGTGGCAGGTTGTGAGACGCACGCTAGCTACTTGCAGACTGCCTCCGAGGGTTGTTCTCCACCGAACTCTCCTCCTAGTTCCCGGCCTGGTTCCATTCAACAGTTCATAAAGTTAATTTTACCACAGAAATTATGTTAAAACGATATATGGCGAGGCAAGGATTTTTGGCAAATGTCTCCTCTCCGCCATCTTCTTCGACTTTTCCTTCACTGGCTGGGAACTGCAGCAGAAGTTATTGGAAATGGCATTAGGGCGCGCAGGGTTAAGGAACTTTTCCGACAACTTTTCCAACCCCTAAGACAGCGTTGCGTATGCGTAATTAGTAGCCCTGCGCCCCCAGGTAGCGAGTTTTTTGCTTGCGGGTTATTTATGGATATTAAATAGGAATTCCGCCTTATTGAACTGTCAACCTTAAGCCAAACAAATTGCGCTCGAGCTCTGGAGAAAATCGGAAAACTATCTTTCAGAAGTTGTGATTTTCCGGGGCTAGAGAAATCAAAGCAGCAGCCATCGCGCAGTCAGAACTTTTGATTATAACAAATGTTTTGCGGCTCCTGAGAGGGTGGGCGATGATTGCTGGTGGCCAAAAACATATAAATACAAGTATGTCTGTGGGTGTGTTGGCCTTCGACAATGACAGCCGATAATAAATCTCTCTTGGCCAGTCTGTGTATGTGCGCTATGCGCCATTAGAAATGTCAAGGGACTCGGCCAACAATATAGCCAAATAAGATACCAAAAGCGAAGTCGGACCAAATAAATGTTATTCCTGTTTGGCACGAACAACTTTTGCTAGTTACTGTCGGCTTCAAATGGTCATTTCAATTTGAGGGGTTTGCGGAAAGATCTGCAGATAGAGTACGATTGCCAAAAGATGAGCAATGTATAGGTAGAGTAACCGAACAGACAGTTTCATTCACACATGAAAAGTAGAAAAGTATGGAAAATATATAACATTAGATTAATGATTTATGGTTTAAATACTACGTTTAAATTTAAATTAAAACATGTATTTTATTATTCTTTATGCGAAGTTTCAAATATAAGGTTTATTTTAGGTTAATCATCAATAGATATTTATTATTTCCAAATAAGTTGACATTAAGAATGGCAGAATATTTATGTTGATATATGTAGTTATAAGGCTAGCATGGCATTTGATATATTTTGCAGAAAAGACTTAGACAAGAATGCCAACTTAAAATGATTTGTAGACATTTATGCGGTGTTTCCTCCCATTCCCGATCAGTTACTCTTATTTATTTCGATAAAAACGGAGACCAAAGTAACAGGCTGTCACAGCCCATAACTGGACAAGGCTTTTGGCTGCCTCTTACCACTTTCGGGTCTGGTCTATGGAAAAGTTTTCCATTTCCTCTAGTCAATGACAGACTCTTTTCATTAGGCAAAAGTCACTCGACGCAAAGTTGGTGGAACTTTTCCCTTGTTATAGCTGGTTCTTGGGATCTGGCCAGGTCTTTGGACTTGGACTTGGCCCTTGGCTGGTTGGTCAGTGGTCGGAACGCAAGTGACATGGGCAGACATTCCACAAGTCTGCACAAGTATGACCATGTAATGGCATGTGTTTTGTCGACTTTCAGGAGTCACTTCATCTCGAACTTTGGACTAACAAACCGCTTCTTTTTTTCTCTCCTTTCAGACATTTGCTGGAAAGCCTTTAAGCCACCTAAAAACAGGAACAACGGTAAGTGTCAAAAATGGTTAGTACTTCTTAGGCAACAGAAGGGTGGTCGATTCCTCCTTTGTGAGTGAGTGACATTTGCCAGAGCGCCTAATTGTAGGCAATTAATTTCTGGCACATCAAAGCGGCGGAAGGAAGTTTAACTGGCAGGAAGAGCAAACAAGGAAGACAGCAAAGCTAATGCAGCTGGTGTCCACTTTTCGGGGGTTGGTTTGGATGGCGTGCTCCAATGTTTTCCAGCCCGAGTTACTGCGACTCTCCGGCTAACCGCACCTTTTTAACCCTTTACCTCAGCGGTTGAGGGCTAAAAGCAGAACGACATCGAACCGGAAACTTTATGCAGCTCTAATGTGATGGCCAAACAGAGAGTGCTTGGCCGAGAAGCAATTTTGCTGCCATTGCCCAAGCGTTAAGTAATAATGAAGAACGGAGCGTAGAAATAGCCATATTAGATAGCCACGGTGGCGTATACGCAATATATATGCCTTGCTCTTTCCAGTACGACGAAACGTACAGTTCCGGTAACAAAAATAGGGAAGAATTTGGTGAATTCCCGAAAATAGCTAGAGTTTGAATTATTTTTACATGAATAAAGTTTTTATTTCAAGTTTAAGTATTTAAGCTTTATATGCTTTAAATGATTGTTGTATTTGCATTGATGGTTTTGCTTATTAACTTTTTGTTTTAACATGAATTATTAGGACCTACTATTCATTTTTTTAAAAAGATTATGAGACATTGTTTTTGGTCGTATATTGTATGTGGTATAGCATTTTTTTTGAGGACTTATGGCGCAGGTCAAAGGGTGCGATGGGCAAATAAAATATTTATGAATTGCCTAACCAACGGACGAACCGAAAATGTTGGGGAGCGATTTAATTGCATTACCCGAGATATCTCCCAGTCGATAAGACCCAGGAATCAGCCCCCATCCTCCCCAAGTTGCACGTGGGTGTGTGCGTGTGTGAGCAAGGGGTGGTTGGGAAAATTGTGGACTGAAATTGGAATTGGTTCGGCTTTTTGGGTAATTGTGGCTAGAGGCCAAAAGGCATTACAAGTGTAGACCAGTATTCTCGCCGCTTTTTGGGGGCGTTTTTGAGGTTCGGGGCTTGTTTCGCCTGCAGACTCTGTTGCGGCGAGAATTTGCGAAATCAATCGTGTGGAAATTGTACAGAATGGCTTTCCGAACACTAAATCAAAGGGAGGCGAAGTCGAGCCATGTGGCAATGAGCTTGACAAAGGATGGCCAGGAAAAATTCAAAAAGAAAGTGTAGAGAAATTATGTGTGATACAGAATTGGGTGGAATTTGGTAATCAAACAAAGGAAGGTTTGGATAATATTTTAGCTAGAACAGAATACAAATTAATCAAAAACCAGAGAATTATTAACTAAGTGTAGTTAGCTCGAACTCCATAAGTTAAAGCAGAAAAAGTATTATATTTTACATTGAATCAACAGGGTTATTACACTACTAAAATAAATAAATCGAAGGCTGTTTTATAAGATTTCTAATTAAGTTAGGTTACTACATTAAAGTGACATAAATGTATTTTATGTCAGTGACCATTTTATTTTTATTTTGAAACTGGCTCTTTTATGCCCTTTAATTTATTTGCTACTCACTTTTGTTTGCTGCTTTCGTCATCAAATTCTATTTCAACACATTCACATGCAAATAGCAGTAGTCTCTTCATTTCCTTCCCCGAGTTTCCATTTTCCCTCCCTATTTTCTTTGTATCTCTAAGCGTTAATGTGCTCAATTGTTTGTTTGCCTCGTGCGGCAGTCGCTGGATTTTCCTAGCCCTCTTCGTTTTTCCACCCATCGCTTTATTGTCAACGCAGCGTTGTGAAAATTAATCAAAAAAACTTTTGCCAAACAACATTTTCAATTGACAATTTAAACTTTTATCTCGGAAGACATTTTACATAAAAGTTTTGTGTTAAAAATTTGCCCAACTAAAAATGAAAAATGCCGACTGGCTTCCCGGCCTCCGCTTTTCTTAAAGGAAAACTGGAAGGCTCGAGCCGAAGGAAAGGGGCCAAGTCACTTGAGTAGGCAGCTCACAGGCTATCAAAACTTTTGACGCTTAACTTGGTAGCACCAGGAATCCGAGTTCAGGAGGGGGCTCTTCGTCCTGGCATTGTTGTTTTCCTTCCCTGATGATAGCTGCGTAAGCAACGTACAATGCTCTGAAAAGTGTGCTTTGGAATAGGTAAATGTTTGGGGGCGGGTCTGAGGGAAAACCCCTTTGGGTTGGCTTCCCATCAGCTAGGGTTTAAAAACAAGGCGTTGAAAGCAGACCTGGATGTATGTACACCACTCTCAACTTTTTCTCTACTCAACTCGTACGCACTTTTAAATCGTTTATGCAGTGAAAATATTCCTATATTATGGGGAAATTCAGTTTTGTTTCATTATTTGTACTTTAGTTAAAGGCTTTGGAAGCGAGCCGCACTTACATAAATAAATTGTTCACAGAAAATAATTAAAGATTACATTTGTATTTAGATAGTCTTTGAAAATGCCTCAAGTGTTTAATAAATAATCGCTTTTACTCATTGCTTCTGCACAGCCCTTTTAAATAGTCTAACTAACCAAACAAAAGTGATTTCCCCTTCGGTCGCGTCTCTGCGTATTTATTTACATTTTACAAGGCCCGACGTAGAACACACACATAAATGAGCCCAAGCATCCTGCAGAGGAGTCCTGAAACATGACAACAAGGCGCAAAATTATGCACAGAGTTGCCATGTGGCATCTCCCCCCATTCGCTTCGGGGCAAAACTCCCAGAAGCGTTAGTGATGTCAGCGATGATGTTGCTGTTGCTCCAGCAGATGATGCTGCTGTTGCTGTTTCTGATGCTGCTGCTGATGTGTGTGCGACAGGCAGCAACAAGGTGGGATGTAACCAAGAACAGCCGCAGCCACAGCCACAAACGCACATCCAAGGACCTCCGAATGGGTGGGTGTCATATAGGAAAATTCAATATGGCGACGGGGTGCCGCTCCAACTTCCATTTGCCAACTCCTGACGGATGACTGCCCCGGCGACTCCGCCGCAGAGAAAGGCAAGAAAAACCAACAGCATCCGGAAAAGCAGCAATCAAGTGGAAGCTGGTTTGCGGTGTCATGTGCTTGGCTTATTTGATAAATGTCTGTCGGGACTCAGGACGAGGTAATACCTTTCCTCGGGTTACCTGGTCAATTTTATTCTACAAGAGGAAACAACGAATCAATCGGGAAAATCACACTTTTTATTTAGCAAAACCATTTAATAGAATTCAAGGAAAACAGTAAACCCTACGAAACTAATAAATCTTCTATATACATAATCGTATATAGCCAGTGAAACTAGATGAAAATTAGTTTTAAAAATGTTTGAATAAAATTGTAATTTAATGAGTCGGTATGTCGGTATTACCCTTCTAAGAATAACCCTATTAAGAAGAATTGGAGGCAATCTGGTCTTGAAGATGAATCCCCTTCTTGTCACCACTCACATTTTATTGCGACCATCATTCTGAGAACCCGTGCTGATGTCGATTTTGTTTGATTTAGCTGCGGGCGACACACAAACAAAATGCTTGCGAAACTTTTCAGCGGGTAAAACTTTGAACATAAATTGCTTATCGCATTCTCAATTCTTCTCAGAGCACATATATACCGCTTCACGAGAAGGTCTGAACAATAATTTTCATTTATGCTGATAGGGAACGGGGGCGAAACTTTGGCTAGCTGGTCTGTAATCCAATTTACCTAACAACAATTACCGAAAAAGGCGAGCGCAAATTATGTATTATAATTTATGTTAATTACTCAATTACATTTGAGCCCCCAGAAGTGCGAGAGGCAGCAGCGACTCCCCAATTATAAATTCCGAACACAAATGCGCCACATTAATAAATATGAAACGTCAATGGGGGCGAACGACACTATCGCCGGCGGCAGGGAAGGTGTGGGCGTGCCACAAAGATTACGCAAGAAATCAATATTCAAGTGGTCCGAAAAAGGGGTTGAAGTACCAGGAGGCATTAAGGGGGAAAACCGAGTGTTACGCACTCCAAAACTCTTGACTCCTGAGCAGGGTCCTTAAATTTAAATAAATTGCACACGTTCGACTTTTTCAGTTTGACTAACATTTTGCTCCTTGCCCAATCTCCCAATCTAAGAACTCCCCACCCCCTTTTTGGGGGTTGACATACGAGGCAGCAATTTTTCAAGGGCAACTTTACGAACTCCATAAGGTAAAACAATAGCAGTGAGCACTATAAGAAATAAGGAGTACCTACTTTAATATAGCTTTATAAATTAGTTTGAAACAGCTTTCTCTACATGAATGACATCCAATACTTTCACGCTGCTTGGGAATAAAAATTTCTTTATTTGTTTGATAAACAGAACATGCATTTTTACAATAGGCCGGGAATTTTAATCGAAGTGTACGAAGGAAGGCAGCTATGGGTGTGTTTCTGGGGAGTCCCCCCATTAAGCAATTTCCTCGTATGTTTTTTTATCCTGCTCCATTTTCATGCCATAGCCAGGCTGGGAAAGATTAATGAGGTTTTTTGACAGCGAAAAATTAGGCAAAATGTGATTTAAGGGTTGTTCGGGCCCTGAGCCCACCTTTCAGCCATTTTCCCCATTTCACGTTGCTGGTGTGGCCAGAGATAAGCCGGGAAAATGGGGGAGATGTGAGTGAGAAGGAGCGGAAAAGCTCTGGGCAATTTATTTTATTTGCCAAATAGTTATATGGAGCACGGCAGTCAGGCAACACTATTTGATGATATATTTTTATTACGAGGGAATTTATTAGATCGAGTTTGTTTCGCTCCCGAAGTTTCTCCATCGAAAAGGAAAAACAGATGTTGGCCGAGCTTTTTGTTTCACTTAAGTGGGATAGGCCCGATTTGTATGAACTATTCGGTTTAGGGGCACTTATAAAGCGCATTCTTAGAGAAAATTCATTTAAAATTATAGCCTTTCTTATAACAATGTACCCTGAAGAAATATCTTCACAACGAGAATATATAAAGGTATATACGTTTGAGTTTAATGCTACAGTATGCGACGTAATTCATCACTTAATTTGAAATTAATTTAATTGTAAAGGCCTGACTCTCTTCTCATTGCGTTAAAATTTAAATATAAGTTTAAATACACAAATATTCTTCAAGAATTGATTCAAGTAAATGCTCTCCGTATTTAATGTTCGCTCCACTTTATCCAATCCCCGAACAAATTTCCACCCCGAGCTTAAATTACTTGCAAAAATAAAACCGGAAAAGAGGAAAATTGCTTAATAATGCATACTAAGTGAATGCCACAACGCAAATGATTCAACAACTGTTTCACGCCTTTCAATGATTCATCCCCTGTTTCCTTTAAAGCTGGCATGGAAAATCCATCAAAAGTACCTCGCTTCGGCTGCGAAATTTCCACGATGCACACTTCGTTGAGATGTTTTTCATGCCTTTTCAGACTTCCTGTTTCGGTTTCAGCCTCAGTTTTCCTCTTTTTTCTGACCTAGGCCATCTTCTTCCCTTCTGCTCATTTCCGTCTGAACAACCGCTGACAGCTTAATGGCCGCCTGCTCAAAAATTTAAAAATGAAGACGGGATGAGGGACGACAGAATGGCGGGGAAAGTCTCTTTTTCATTTGAATATGGAGGAAAGTGCTCTTTGTAATAATTTGATTCACAGACCGCCAACGCGTCGCCTTCATCATCTTTTTGTAACCATTTTCCACGCACACATTTTTCGCAATCTGCCAATGAAATTGTTTGTCAACGCATTAATTCTTCGCTGGCCAGTTTATAAATGATTTAATAAGCGATTTATTTATGCATTCATTTGGCGATTGATATGCTTTACATATCTCATGAATTCTTTCCGTAGATTGTACAATTAATCAAGAGCCAAAGCTGGGGAAAATTCAAAGCTAAATATTCGAAACTATGTTCTCTCCGTCAGCGCCTAAAAAAGATTTTCCCTTCACATATGCGGGCCCCAATTTATGGGAAATGGCTGAAATCGCTGAGTGCCTTTAGATCAAAGTGAAGGCAAACGAATCGCAATCAATTCCTTCGTTCCGTTGCTAATGAGCTAAAATTGATTTTATTAAGTTTTCTTTCAAAACTGTGCGATTGCCTGAAGCGTTTTTGGTTTTTGGTGTGGGTTTTGGTTAAAAGACGTCAAGGTATCCTGCGGAGATATGAAGACGTATTTTAAAGGTGAGGTCAGGAAAATGGCTGTTTTTAGCAGAGTTCTCTCGTGTAAAGGCTACAATTGTTTAACTATTCATTTAATGTTAAGTAGATATTATGCAAAATGATTTGCGTTCATTTTCCACATTACTCATTTATTTTTCAATCTGTAGGACCTTGTTCAGCGGTTTTCGTCCTTTGGCAAGGCCCTTTCTAATTTCATGCTGCCTTGCTTTGAACCCCTAGAGCAGAAAAATGAAAGCTTGTAAACATTTTGGTCCCCATCGGTGGTCCCTCCATTCACTTTCGAGGCTTGGGTGAAATTAATAAATTAACTTCCTTGTGTCATAAATCATTTCGCCTCTCGGTCTTCTTCACCAACTGCGAACATTTTGCGCCATTAAGCAGCAACGGCTTCCTCGTGCTGCGGTACTTTTCACTTACCCTTAACCAGAGCGAGGAACCCCTAAAGAAACCGCAGAGACCCCAAGAACCCAAGACCATTATCATCATCATCGTCCACATTCCCGGGATTTCATCATGAAGCTTGCATAATCAACGTGTTACAGCTGCTGCTCCACTTGGCTTAGGCCTAGTTGGAATGGAAGGATGACGTCGGGTGAAACAGCTACACAGGGAGAAAATCAATTCTTTTACTCGTGAGGTGATTGTAATTCACGCAACTAATTACAAATATCTCGGTGCTATCAAGTATAACAAATGATGTTCTTATTCACCCGACTAATTAAAAATATTTTATGTTATCATTGATTGGAAACTATGTCCTTATACTCAACTTACGAGTATAAAGAACAGAAAGTAAATTGAGTCATGCAAGAATAATAAGTAATTTTTTCAGATTTAGCGTATGACTTTGGACTTTTTATCATTATACCATATGTATTGGAACTACAGCTTTATTGTGAGATACCTCAAGTTACCGCCCCCCTTTAATCCTAATTTGGCAATTAACCTAAATGAGTGATTTTATTATTATGGTTTTTTTCTCTGCACAGCCCTGACCACCGACCAAATACTGTACCCCAGACCCACACCACCCAATCATAATTTGTGCTTTACATAAATTAATGACCCACCCCCTGAGTGGAGGTCTGTTTTTGATTCATTCCGAACAAAAAATGCTCGCACATAAATTTTGTGAGATTGCTTGTGGTTGGGGAAAAACGCGGGCCAAAAACAGATTCTTAAAGGTGTCCAACGGATTTTGCCCCCACTAGATTTCTACTACTTCCTCTTCGGGGGCTCGATGCTCCTGGGGCTTCCTCATCCTGCAGCTCCTTCTGTTATTTACACACTTCTTCATGTGTTTTATGGCATGTTTCCTTGGATTTCGCAAGAAAGGGGAGTCGGAGTCCCTTGCAAAGATTTATGAGTTTGTCCTCGGTTTGTTTTTCTGGGTGGCGGGGTTGTTTGGTGTGTGTGCTAGTCATATTGCCCCATACTGCCTCGAAAATTAAATATTAGTTACAGAATGTCTCTATAGCCTTAACGATATCTATTCTAGTTCGTCCTCAACTGCTCGGCCCCGAATTGAGCTGTTGCCCTGGGTCGAATCAATATTAACGACATGTTCGAGATTTGTTTGCCTTTCGTCAGTTTAATTGCCCCACTCCCATCCCTTCCCTCAGGTCTCTCACCCTCACTCGCTGTAATTGTCATAAACTTTCCCCAGTAAAAATTAACGATCATAAAGTAGAGCCATGAAAATTATACCAGCCTTAACAGCAAACGCTAAGGAAAGGCAACAAAAGGAGCTGAAATCATAATAAAAACGCATTCATAAACATGAAATACGATGTGAGGCAGGGGTGATGTTCTAAGCGCGAGTCTATTAAAAGCGCATAAAAATAACTTCCCGATTTTACGAGGTCTAGGCATAACCCCTCCGAAATAGAGCTTGGGAAAGGGAACGAGACAGTGATACCCTCATCGCCATCGCCATCGCAATCATCATGTGGTCGCCGTGTGCGGCAGGGGTTAAGCGGACCCCTCTGCTGCACTGGCGGGTTAATTAAATGACGCCAGTTTAGTTTTCGTGCCGCACACGTGTTGGCAATTGTGGGTGTGCGGGAAAATGCATTTTCCCCTCGATTGCCCTCCATTTTCCCCGCCTTCGTTTCCCCGCTGATCGCCTTGTAATGGCTGCCATTGAATTAGTAAAAGTCTCGTAAATGGATTAGTAAAACTGTTTTATGACGGGAAATCTATCTTACAACATCTTTATTTGGATGGATACACTTGAGATGGTTTTTATGGTTTCCAAAGCTTGCCGCGATAGCAAATAATTTATGGGAATTTGGGGATACAATTCTTAGTTCACTTTTGAATGTTTTCTTTTGTAGTCTGTCGAACTAAAAAAGGTATATAAAATTGAAGGTACGGAAATCGTCATTAGTATTTGCAGTCTGCAATATTTGCCTTTGTATACGGATAGTGCATAATGATGTTAAAAAATTTTGCGTATCCCTTCGTCGGGATATTTTTAGTGTGATTTATTGAAAACCCCTTCCCTGCTTAAGATTCTGAATTTCCTAATTAAAAAGTGCCCCCTTTAATTTAAGCGCTGTTCGTGCATTTCTGGCTGCGCTATCCGAGTCCACTTTGGTTTCTGGACTGGACAGATGTCAATCTGGGCTGGAGGCCCAGCCCACGGCTCCCCCGCCCCTTTGTGATCCCAGTCCAAAGGCTGAAAGGTTCAACTACAGGCAGTGTGCGGTGTTGTCCACATAGCCAGCCGTCATAATTGATGAATTTATGGCATTTCTTGGAAACGAAACGAGCCAGAAGTCTGGGCCCCCGCCATCAATATGAAACGCTACTCGAATTATTTCTGTATTCTGTATTCCGTATTCCGTATACCGGGCTGTTCAATCTCCTTGTTTTACTTTGTTTTGAGTGAGGCAAACGTGTGAATTGCTCAATTCCTCAATTCCTGGCAGCTCAATTCTTGCCACGCATGAAAATCTTGCGCGGCGGCTTTTCATTGACCGCAGCCGAAGTGCAGAACAAGAAATGTGGAAATATGTGAGTGTAAAACCGACAAAACTCATTTTCAAATTGCTCGGCGACTACGTGACTTCCGCGAGAAATAATCTGGAGTGTGTGTGTGGAACCCTTTGATGACTACGAGTGCATTGGAAACGGAGTGTGGGCACCGCATTACCACTAATAAGGAAAACGGTTGACAGACTCTGTACATTTTTAGAGTTCCAAAGTCAGCTAGAACACTTTTACACACCACTTGATAGGATACAACTGATAGAACTTTCATACAATTTCCATTGTTATTAAACTGGCACGGCTGTTCTCCCTGAGTATCGCAACTATTTTCTGTGTAAACTTATATATTTTTTGCCAGCCCCCGAGAAGAGGTCATAAATTTCATATATCAAATTCAGACATCACACATCAGACATGAGTTAATTGCATTTCATAATTTCCCATCTCGCCCCCATCGTCAATTAAATGGGACACAAATCATTTGTGATCGGCATGATGATCAGAGCATTTATATGTCAATTATTTATGGGAATTTAAGCATTCAAATCGAATTGTGTTTTTTCTTACTGGCAAGTAAAATATCCATAAGAAATCGGAACGAATTAAAAACAAGGCGAATTAAAGACGCCTTTAATTAAAAACGAGTTCTTCGTTACGGTTTTGATGTCTCCTTGATTGGCGCTTGTTTTGTGTATGGTCAAGAAAGAAAAAGTCCCATTTTTTGTTGGTGGGGGTAGGAAAAAGAAGAAGGTGGCCAGACGGCTGCAAAGTTGTCAAGTTAAATAAGAGCAGACTGGCTGAAAAGAAGTGCCAGTTGATCTGGAAGTTTTTCCTTTTCACTATTTCCGGCTGCTTAGTGTTGCCGTTGCCAAAAACACGTGCTGTGTGGGAAAAAGTCCGCATTAAATTCCATAGCAAAGCGGAAAAGCAGGGCTTTTCTCTCCTCCAGAAATATCCTAAAAACCCGAAACTTTTTCATTCACTTGTTAAGCGCAGAGCAACTTTACGGCCTCTCTGGTTTCGTCTCATTTTCAAGTGGAGCGGCCATAAATCTTATGTTAATTTATGCTAAAACTAAAGACCAAAACAAATTTCTGTTGTTACCACACACAAACTTATACACACGCGTATAATACAAATATTTTGTTACCAGTTTTTATGCCTTTTGTCGTCGTTTGCTGTGGCTGTTGATGACTCTTTGGACCGGCTCTTTGGAGGAGCTCCTCCACTTTGGCCCGCACCACTCCACACCACACCACTCCAGCCAGCCAGCCGAACTTGCTTTTGCTTTTGCTGTTGGCCCGACTCGCTTGTCATAAAGAAATTTTAATAATGTGCGGCGCCAAAAAAGTTTTTTTCGTTGGTTGCTGTTGTTTTTATGAGCCGGCGACGTTTGGGAGTTTCATATAAAAGTGTTAAATTCAAATGAGTTCAGCATGGGCCAAAATCCGAAGCGGCAGGGCAAATGGATTTTCCAGCTGGGCCAACAGGGCGTATGCGTATGCGAGACTTGTCAAACCATCAATAAAGCATTTCAGTTTGATTGTATAATAATTTTTCGTTTATGGAGGTGCTGGAAATAACTTGCATCATTATACCCTGTATATGTGTTAGCATAATTATAATCATAAAGATATTGTTTGCTTTGCTAATGAACTTTCTGTTGGTTTATCGTTACAGGTACTTCTTCATCGATTTTACATCTGAATTGCATCGGAACCTTTGTTTGTATGTATGCATTTGATTAAAAATCTAAAATGTACAAAATTAAACACCTTGCATAGTAGAATTAAGCTGTTATTGTGGGATATTTAAAATAAAATTACAAACGCATTAATCTGGTCTTTACCCATGCATTGAAATTCCCATCGAATCGAATATCTTCTCCATAAATCGCCAAGCATTTGTGGCTCTTTATTGAGATATTTGCCCAATTTGACTTAGACCATCGCTCTTTCTCTTGGTCCCCGTCATTCCCTGCTCGAAGTGACCCACAAATCAAGGGGCATTAAGCTGTCTATCTGTCAATCCCCCGAAAAGCATTCAACTATCTTGGGCATTTATCGCTTCGCTATGCGGCACATTTACATCAAAAGTAAATATCTGGAGATGTCTGAGGCAAATCCCATTCTGAGCCGACTTGGCAGTTGGCTGCATTTCCTACTCATTTTAATGATGCGCATAAAATCCACAAAATCATTTACACAAATTAAAAGTTAACTCGGGCATAAAATTACCAACTTAACACCCGCTGAAACCGGAGGAGGGTCCATAATATCTCCCGGGCCAAGAGCCCACCTGACTGGGCCACTTTCGGAGGTTGGTTTCAGCTGGTTTGTAGGCCCCTCCTCTTGCTTTTCGCATTTTCCTTTCATTACATTGCCCGCTGCTCACCTTTGTTTTTCTTGCTATTTTTCCCAGAGCTTATCTATGTCCGTGTAATTTGCAAATTTTCTAATTGTTGTTTGAAACTCAAGCCTTTGGCCAACACTTTGTTGGCCGAGTGCAGAGCAGAGTGACGTCCGCCCCGGAAGCGGCTCTACGTCTATCCGGATGTCAGGGTGTCCGGAGGTGTTGTCCGGGTGTGCGGCCCTCCGGTTCTGAGACTAGGTGTGTTTTGTGTGCTGAAAAGTAGGTCGGTGGCCAACGCAGAACTCAATTAAATTGAAGGTGTTCATTTCGCTCGCATTGCGTTCGTCCGCTTTGCGCCTTTCCTTTGGCACTCAGCTTTAATTGCAATTAAGTTTCAGTTTCAGTTTCAATTTTATAACTATTTTTTTGCTCAGTTTTCCAACTTAATTGAGCACAAGGCCTTGGGCCGTGCAAGAAAATCCAATTTATGCATGTAGCCTCTACACTCTCATGTTGCTTTTTTAACGGTCTTTCTGGTTTTAAACGACATGTGTGGAAATTGGTATCGCAGTTTTCGATATCTAATTATGGATACCCTGTTATTGGGTTGTAAATTGGTTGTTTATCACAACTGTTGATAATAGGTTGCAGCTGGCAGAAATTGTTACTCCCTATTTAATGATTTTTATAGTATTAAAGTATATAGGGTCATCATATTATTTGACAACCTAAAAGTTATGATTATGATAAAAAAGTCAAATTTGAAAGTATCTACGAATAAAGAAGCTATTGATTCATCCCGAATCACAATTTATCCCACAGTGTTCAGCACGTTTTCAAAAAAGAGAGAATCCACTGTTTGTTTTATATATACCCCTTTTCATCCTTGTAATTTATTTATCTGGATGACATTTTTTCCTGCGCTTTCTGCCATAAATAATTCACAATTCATTGACATATTTTTATGAATATAACTTCCGATCGTTAAACAAGACTCATAAAAAGCGTAGGGGCAGCGACCAACTGACTATCGCATCTGTCCACCCCCGCCAGACCCCTTGGAAAAAAAGCCCCAGAACCCCCGACTGAATGGGGAGGCCCATTAAAACAACATGAACGCATAATTTAATTTATATTTTTTCAAGCGTGTTCCCTACTCGGCGCGACACTTCATTGTTGCCGGGCAAACAGACGGGGGAGTGGCTGTGGAGGCTGTGGAGCCCGCCCCACATCTATCGTATGCCCCAATACAGGCTCATCGTCAACCTTTTTGAAAATATAATCACAGCATAAAAATCAATTCCAAACGCGTGTGCAAAGAGCAAACAGACAGTCCTGAGTCGCTGGCAACGGGGGATACGCACACATGGCATCTGCCTCAAGCCCCCCACAACATGGCCCCCAAATACCCCTGTCCCCCGTCCCTACTCTCTCCCAATCGCTTCCATGCCACCGCACAAAAATGTCACACATTTGTACAACATTCGCGAGTCTGCAACGGGTTGACTCCGCCTCCCTGCCGCACTCCCTTTCACCTAAATGAAAAAATCCTCTTGGTCTGCGAATCAGCATCAGCTAAGCAAACAACATTGCACTGCCGAACTGCGGACGGGAAAATCAGCATGCAAATAAAATAAAATAAGCAAGTAAGGAAAACAATCAAATAAATGTGGCAAAACTTTCTATAACAGAAGCAGAAATTACCCTGTACACGTAATGGTTTTTGCTACAAAAAAAATAAAAATTATATTATTACTTACTTGTATATATGTACATTTATATGTTAGTAAATAGGTGCGATTATTTGCCAATCTTTATCGAAAAGTCTGATCTTATCAAGCACTGAGCTTATTTAGCTCATATAAAATTATACAATAGTGTGGATAAAAAATGCCATACCACAGTTCTATATTTTTCGATTTATTTCAGTCCATTATACCCAATAGTCCTCATAGGGTATTCAGCTAAGCGAAAAAATTGTCGCGGGGAAATCATAAATAGCTGGAAAACGAAGTTACCGACTGGCAGGAGCCATGCAAGGAGTCGAGTCGCTGTTGCTCCAGCTTTTCCTTTGGCTTCTGCTGCCGGATTTTCCTGCTGACGACGAGGCGCAAATAGCACGTCAGCCACATACCAAAATTTCCCCAAAAACACCTCCCCTTTGACCCACCAGGCACAGATGTGTGTAGGCGCATTAATGTGCCGGCAAAAAAATATATATGGGATAGGAAAATGGAAAATACTTTTTTGTGATTTATGGGAATGTGTGGAGGAGCCCCGGAGATTTGCTGTAAATGCGTCCCCCCTCCCTACAGCCCCCTCGCCCAGCACCTTCTCAATGTCACACACAAAAATGTTTTACAAGCAATTTTCCAGCTGGTTTTTATGTGTGTTTGTGCATTCGTTTAACTATTTGGGCATAAAATATGACAACGATCCCCCGCACTTTTTCCGCCCAATCTATAAGCTAAATTGTTTTTGCCTGTCGCCAGTTTATGGCCACGTGTTGGTGTCCTTCTGGCCTCTCACAACGTCCTCCTCCTTCGCTCTTTTCCACACTTGTTCGTTATTTTTTCAAGTGGAGTTGAGTATGGAATATTTTTATAGCCAGTTGGCAATTTTTTGAGCTCAAGGCAAACGCCCGGCGTCAATTTGCCATAAGCAAAAGAAAACAGTGGATATTGCCTTTTATTTACTGTTACCGCACGAGTTTCGGAATATGATTCCACACTAAATAAATAAATAAATATTTATTTATTGTAACTTATAATTGTAACTTAAGTCCCACTAAAAGGATTTTCTCAACAATTTTGACTCAACCTTTTCTTTCTGCCATAAAACTTTCTTAACTTTTTTTTTTTTCTTAAATGATGCGACCTAATGTTTTTGCAGATCTCACTGGAATAGCTTTTTGAATATTTTGTATTTTATTACGATGCTTCACTTGAACCATAAAGTTTTTATTTTACTATCTGTTCCTTAACGTTAAGTTATTAAGTTACAACTTTTTAGCATTTTTAAACAAAATGTTAAATATTGTAGATAAATACAGTACTAAGCAGGCACCGGCTAGGTGCTTCCCCATGAAGTTGTAACATTTTTAAGTTGTTGCTGGCGCTTTCGAGTGGCATAAATCTTCAAGCCATCAACTTCAACAATGTATCGTTGTCTCTTGAGACTGCCACAGAGTCTCCCCATCTCGCTGTCTTTCTCCAAACCGTCAAGTTCAAGAGGCACTTGTCGCGGATTTTAACAACTTTATAGACACAATGGGCAGAAGAAATCCGCGAGCGAAGAGGCTGCCACAGCCACAGCCGCAGCCACAGCCACAAAAACTTTGCGTGTGCCACTTGTAAGCAATTCGAACTGTCAATAGCTTCGAAATCCGAATATTAACGAACATAAACAAATGAGCGAAACAGAAAAACTGCTTAGGTTGACACCCAACCGAGTCAAATGGCTCAAAGCAGCCGGCCTGGCGATGGAAACTTGTTTCTTGCCCCGGGCACTTCCCGCACCAAATATGGCATGTGGTATCGGTATTGGCAAGCCCATTTTGCTGATTTCGCAAGAGCAAAGTGTGGCGGAAAAAGTATCTGCATGATTTGTATCTCGCAGATACAAAAAGGCGCCAAGCGGTGCCGTTCATCCATCAGCAACTGTGACAAATGTCCGTTTCACAACCTTCGGGTAGCCTCTTCAAATCAATTTGCCCGGGTTACTTTCCATACACCCAACAGCCATAACTAAATCATAATTTATAGGCCCTAACCCCAGCTGGCCGGATTCCATCCTTGCCATTGCCCATCGCCCATTGCCCGCAAATAATTTCATTTTTTCACCGCTCTCCGGCAAAAGGAAACATTTTCAACAGTGGGTGGAGCTGTGAATATTGGCCATTAAATTTATGCCCAGAGATAATAACACAAGCGGCAAGTCGTTATAAGTACAGGGGCAAAACGCAGGATGGATATGGATGGTGGCAGGGACAGAGCCAAAGGAGCCAAAAGAGCGCGGAGCGGAGGATGCGACGACTAAAAATAAAATTATTGCTTGGCAAACTCGTCTCGAGATGCAAAGGCAGCGATAGAGAGACTGACTGGGACTCGTACCCGATCTCCCCAGTCCCATGGTTCAGCTCCAGGTGGCAACTGCAGTGGATTGTGGCCAGGAGTCGGCGGGGAGCGCTGTGGAGCTGGGATTGAAACCCTGCCGAGAGCTGGACCTGGGCACCTTGGCCAATTACCCAGAGCCCCGCCATTCGCTTTCCGTCGGTTACCCTCGGAATGGTCTCCTAACCACAGAACCGTGGTGCAAGTCGTTAGGAAATATGTACATTTTAATGTGCTTAAATATACGCACTCTTAATGTTTTAAGAACAGGAATATTCATAGATGTATAAAATAATCTTAAGAAGCTTAACATTTTTGAAAGCTGCCATAGGCTTACAGCAAGCAACAGCATGGGTCTATCAAAAATTTCTTTCACATTTCAAGTCACATTTCCCTATGTTTCAATCTACCTGGAACCACTGTGCAGTCCTGCGACTCGTTTTGTATCTGGTTGCAACAATATTTGGTTGCCAGCTTGGCCAATGTATCAACAGCATTTAGGCTGCTGCCTTCTGGAGCTCCTCGTTCTTCTGCTTCTTCCGATTCTCCCGATTCCGCTCCTGTTAGTCCAAGTTGTGGTTCGTATTGGATCGGTTGGCTTGGGCCCGTGTTTGTGTTTGCATTTGGGCTCGGGCCTCACTTTTGGTAAATATGTGTGGACACGGGGAGCTAGGGGCCCTTGGCTAGCAGACTCCCTTCTTGTAGGCAGCGACTAACAGCCAAGGCACACATCGACATTCACATCCACATCCACATCCTCGTTTCGTCCCTTTGCTTAGTTAACTATGCAGTCAGCCTTTGGTGTGTTTTGCCCACTCCCTGGTACTTGGGCTCATATCTGATATTGCCAGAAGCTTACCTTCCTCCCCGGCGTTTTGCCCCTTTTGTGTTGCTGTTGTTATTGGCCAACATCGGATCCACAAAGTCATCAGCATCAGCACCAGGACCAGCACCAGCACCAGCTTCAGTATCATCCTCGCAGTGTGCAGATGCTATGGCCCAGTGGAGAGCTGTTTAACTGTTTGGCTCAACCACCCGGTGGCAGTCTATTTGGCCTGCTAATATGCAAACAGAGCTGCCAACTTAATGAAATTGAAATGAGCAAATTAGACAACGTTTGTGCAATGGGCAATAGGGGATTTGGCTGCGACGACAGGGCCCAGAAAATATTTCCCATGCTGCATTGGAGGCGCAGATGAACGTCCTAATGGCCGGGAAAATCTGACATTGAATTAGTGACAATCGCAGAGGGAGGTCGTTTCTGCACAGCGAACTTGCTTTTATGAGATGCGCAGAGAAGGGCGCAAAAATCTATTTTTATATGTTGCTGCCAATCCAAGCAAGTTGTGAAAGAGGGGACCTACAAGAACTGAACCTAGGAGCCTAAAAGTAAATCTTCTTAAGAATCATAATCAGAATAATCATTTAATAGGCGTTTGCCATTTTCAACACTAAAGATATTCCTAAAGCCCCTTCAAAACAGTGCGTCCCATTTGCATTTATCCAAGAAAAAAGATAAAGGAAAGCCGATGAATCAAGCAGAATGGACTTCCCTTCTTGCCCAAAACGAAATCATTTCAGACATTTCTGCAGTAGCCAAAGCCCATAAATCTCTCATCTCAATTTCTCAACTTAGCAGCTGCTGCCACATGGAAAAACTAGTCTAGCCATTAGGACACTCTCCAATAAAAATGCAACTCCCACAAATCGCACAAAAAGAATCCTGGCGAGTGGAGGTGAAAGGAGAAATTGGAGATACAAACTCACATGTCATGGACTTTGCTGGGATGCAACTTCGATACCAAAACATACTGATAGATACAAACGACTTCATGACTGCACAAAAGAACCCTGACGATGATGATGATTTGCACAAAAAACAAGTGGAAAAGGAAATTTATTTTTTCAACTGTCTGCATCATTGAATTGGCCGGGCAAACGGACGAATTGATGAATTGCCCTGGCTCAAGTGGCAACAGTTTAGACCAAGGAGTACGGGAATAGATCAATAAATGCACGGGGCGGAGAATCGACTCATTAACTTGAAGTCCATCACTGCACTTCTTTTGTTTATTGAAGTTTAGCATGGGGCTGAGCTATGGTCTCATGGTCTCTCTCATAAAAATTTATGTTAATTTCTTTTAGAGCCCCGGCAGCAATCTGTGACTGCATGCGTAATGAGCTGTTCCAAGATAGGTAAACAACACAGGGAAATGAAAAAGAAAGAGCTCCCCTCCACTTGCAGCTCATTAAAACATCACGAACAAATCAAAAATTTAAATAATGATTAACGCCAGCCCGAATTGTTCCGATACATCCACCTACAACGGCAGAATGGCCCCTCTTCCTCGAAAACTTCATGCTACAATTGAGAATTTCTACGAAAGATGCTCGTTTTGTGAAAATGCAGTGTAAACATTTAAAGTAAACAAAATATCTCGACGCCGACGTGAGCTCAACAAATTAACTGCAGCCGTTTGCGAGGAGACAACGCGTCGTATGAGCAACCGTCGCAGCATTTGTGTGGATTTATTTGTATTTATTTTCCAGTCAATATAAACTATGTGAATTTGTACTGTACATAAAGGCAGTGCGAACAAAAAACGAGCGGGAACATATAGGAGCAGCCATAGTCGGGGCTAAGTAAATAAATCAAATGCAACAGCGCACGATCCAAATAGTTGAGATGACTTCAGTCGCATGGGCTTGAGTTTGGTTTTTTCTTCGTATTTTCGTGGAAGTGCAAGCCAAGCTGGCGGGACAAGAGTTTTGTAAATAAATAAAGCCGATAAACTTTGGAATAAATTCCGGAGTTGCAGTTGGTAATCTCTCTATTCAAAAAGCGGAAGATTTCTCTATTGATTAGTGGCGATGCCATAAACGATTGAATGCTTCTTTTGTTGGCAGCAATAGGATTATTTTGATTCTTTTAAATTTTATAAAATTACAATAAAATACATTTGCATTAGAAGTGATAGGGTAATAGTAAATGTAATCAAATTACTACTATTATTTTTTACAACAATTTACTTTTGCTCATTTTAAATAGACTAGCTCAATATACTTTTGATTCACGTTTAAGGTATTCATTTTAGAAACAGTATAAACATTATAAGGTTTCCATCGTATCTCTTACGGGTTTTGCTTGGCTGGTATACTTTAAATATAAATTGCTACTTGCATTAATCTCTCGCCCTAGCCAAAAATTCCTTCGCTTTTATCCGAAAAACCGCTATGAAATAGTTTTTGTTGTGCATTAAAATTCCTCGAGTGTAATCTACTAGAAACGTTACGCTTGCAACCTGCCAAACTTTAGCCCGCCACACACAGCCATCTAAATGTACATTTACCCCAGGGTTCAGGACCTAATCTCAAAACCCAGGCAACGGGAGAAGCAGCAAGACAGAGAATCCTGGGGATTCCCCATTTCGAGTCAAAGTCATTTGCCAAAAACTGGGCAACAACAACAGCTCATCAACACCTTTAGTCAGCCATTTTTCAACATGGCGATAATATGGCCACACAAGGCACAAGTGGGGAAGTGTACACTGAGAAAATTGTACCACATTTGAAGATGTAAATTGGGTTGTGAGGCATTTAGACAAATTGAGCAAATACTTGGAAAGGAACTTATCTTGTCTTAAAAAACATGGAAATAAGAAAAGTTTCTAGTGTGTGGTATACTATTAAAACGTTCAGCTAAAAGCTAAATAAAACGACGAAAGAATATCACACTGTTTTTTTTTGCGTGTAGAAGGGACCCGGAATAGCGAGGCAAATACGCAAAAACCCGGCGCACACTAAATCCACTTAAATTAATTGCAAAAGGTGATTACGTTGCTGTTTTGCCTGTGGAGTGCGGACTTTTTGCCTGGCAGCAAACAGACAGCGAGCAGACAGCTGAGAAATGAGACCGCCCCTCCTGGATTTGCCACGCAGGATATCAAGGAGCTGCAGTAGGGACTTAGGACCTGCGACCGGGCAAACGTCGCCATTTCTCTAATGCCAGCGGGCAATGGCAAACACCCGACGACAGGCTGCGAAGCTGTAGCTGCAGGAAGATATGCTGCAGGTCCTTCGTTCTGGCATCAGGACCTTTCGCATCCATACTTCCGCCCCCGCTAATGGCCTTGCATGGCTGCACTGAGGGAAAATATATCTTGTGTGCATGTACATGCTGATAAAACCATACTTTCGGAAGCTAATTTGTCAATATCAATGACTTTTTATTTTTGGTCATCACTTTATGCTGATTTATTTTAAATTAAAAGTGAAATAGTCTGCACTAGACCACATTTTTTCCGAGCTTAAAATGTTGCAGGTGGCTGTCTCTTCAACTTTGCAAAGTAATTTGCAAAGAGGCGCGGCGGGTAAAACAGAAGGCAAGTGCCGCCAAAATGCAGTCAAGGATAAAGCGGCAGCGGCACGGGATGCCAGGATACCAATAACAGCAGATGAAGGCATCCTGTTTCGCTCAAGGCTGCTCATCTCCTCTCTTTTCTTGCCGTCCTCTTACGCGCTCGTTGGGCGACAAGGTGTTAAGGTGTCTCGATGTCGTTAACTGTCATCTGCGCTCGCAATTTCCGTTCATGCGGGCTTATAAATTGTGAAAAGAAAATGGAAAAGATATCAAAGCTCATAGACATATTGAAAACTTCCAGAATCTTTCATACAAAATATATCGACGAAGAACAGATTTAAGCGTACCTTTAATAAATTAAGTAGAATTGAAAAGCTGAAGGAAACTGGGGCTATGGTAGCCTAGTAAAGTTAATATGTAATACATTATTTAGAATATAACTAACCGCTTACTCTGAGCTTCTAATATTACTACTTTTCACATTAATCTTCTACTTGTTTTACGTACATATGTATTTTGATTTTATTTTTTTTGCAATAGAATATGTATTGAAATAATAATACTAACTACCACGATGTCATCGTGTGAACGTTGTTTTCAGGGTGAATTCCCGCCCCAACTCCCATTTTTTTGCATACGTGCGTGTTCGTGAGCTTAAAATGTCATTAAAGCACGGAAAGGGCGTGACTGCGAGGACTTTTTCAGGACGAGACCTGAACAGGGAAGTCTAAGCGCAAGACCCCGCCAAAAAGCAGAAACCAGAGACCAGAAGCCAATCGAGCTGCGTAAAGGAGCAAATATTTGGCGAATATTCCCCACTCGACAGCTCATAAAGACCATCGAGATGTCTTCAAGTCGCAGATAAAAGCCAAAAACATTCTTAATCAGCGCCGAGAGGTTTCCCCGCCTTCTCTTTGCTCCTGTGGGTGGGCGTGGCGTTGGGAAAATTTATTGATAATTGATTATAGCTTCGTTAGGTCGCGTTTAAGGCGGCGTTTTGTGGTTCTTTCTCGTGTTTGTTGCTGCAAATTGAAAATGCAAATTGCCCAGATGATTGCTCCTCCGATTCCCGTTCCGTTTTTCCCACTCCGGTTTTCCGCTTTCCCCGCGAATGCAGTGTTTTTGTTGTCTTCTCGTGCCTTTTGATGTTTCGGCGACTTCCTTTGGGGAAAGCAAATTTTCATAAATTTTTAAAACAAACACACGGGTTGACTGGACAAAAAAGCTAAGAAAAATCTGGGAACGGGAAGGAAAGCGAAAAGCTGAGTCTCGATTGGTGCTGAGCTTGGTGGCTTTTTAACGCCATTTTGTGGATACCTTGTACTCTGCGGGAATCTGTGTGCCGTGTTCATAAATGGTGGCGATATTTTAAAATATGTAATTCAATGAAAATTAAATATTTAATTTTAGTTTTATTTTCTTGATAACCTTTGTTATCCTAGTTCATTTATGAGCAACATTATTCCGAATTAGCGAGTTTTAATTTCTTCCCTTGCTTACTGCATAGGGTATCCCATTATTCATCAAACTCCGCCACAATGAGTACCATTTTTTACAGTCTTTGTTGGGCTGTTGTTGTTGTTGTTGGTGCTAGGACGTGCCTATGTGCATTGCTTTTGCTCACCTTTTGAGCTTTTAAATTATTTTCCAAGCACGTAGCTTCTGTCGGCTGTTTGCGTATTTAAACATGGCCATCATGTGCGTCGGGTGGGGGGCTTAGGGCGGTAGGGGTAGGGGGGTTCCGAAGAAGTGTAGGGGTTGGGGTGAAAAGCGCGTAGCGGCTTTGCTTTGCCGTTGCCTTTAAAAGGATTTGCGCAATTTGCGTTTTATTTTAGGGGTGCGAGGGTTCGAGGGGGGGTTTTCTTTTTTTGAAGGGGGTTCCTGGGGATCCAGGGTTTTGGGGGTGTGATGGGTTCGGGTTGTTGACAAACAAACAGCGGCGTTGAGTGACGCCGAAGACAGGCGAAGTGAAGCAAAGGACCTAGGATATGCTGAACAGGACAAGCGGCAAGCTTTGTGTTTGACAATGTCCTTGCTGATGTCGCGTTTCGCCCCCACAGGCGCCCCTTACCGTACGTGACTTGCATTTTATTTTCCCCAAAACCCAGCCAACAACCCACTCTCATCTCCCATCTCCCATCCGCCATCCGCCCAACGGAGAAACTCGTTAGTAATTTACGAAAGGGAAAAGGAAAGAGAGATCACGCCACAGATAGAAATGCGGAAAACCGGGGATTCAGCTAGCTGCATGTTTTCAAAGCAATCAAATGCTCGTCTATATTCATATGGGAATAGTTGCGCTGCACGGCCATCTAAAAATATAGACTCTACAGTTTTTGTGAAGTGCCCGCATGTCTGTACTTTTTTTTTCGTTGGCGTTCCTTAACTGCAAATAATTCCATCATCAGTTGAGCGAACAGAGCCGAAAAATTTTGGGAATTTAATAGAAACAGAAACCGGCAAGGGCAACGATTGATAGCCACTTGAAAAACGGCCTCTGGTTTGCCTTCAATATCAGGTGCACTGGCAAAAACTAGCAGTGCCATGGTCTGAAACAATCATTGACTGCTATATAGGCGTGGCCTAAACTATATATTAATTAAATTGCTTTTAATATGGTAATCTATTAAGGCGTTATCCTTCGTTAATTGTTTAAGTCATTCTTTTTATGGTAAAAATTCACGACTGTTGAAATTTGTATTGGGATACAAATCGAATTTGTAGATGCAACTCAGTAAAGGTCCTCAAAGAGAGCTAAATATTTTTGTTCAATGTATATGCTGACATTGCCCAGTGCACTCTGAACCGAATTCGTTGGGTGCGCTTTTGGCACAGTGGGACACAATGAGAAGTGCCCACGCCCACAAACTACTTCTGGAATTGGGGCTCCAGATCGCAGCATGTGCAGTGGAGAACATTTGTGGGTTCCGGGTGGTTTTGGGGGCTATTCAATCCTTAATGGCCTCAGTCGCAGCGTCGAGAATTATTGAAAATGTTTTATTTTGTGCATTTGATTGCTGTAAGTGTTGAGGTCCTCCACGAGCTCGGCCTGGTGTCTAACTTATAAATATTTCAATAACATTTGAAGTGCGCCTTCCTGCTGGATGCCCAACCCACGCCTCCCCCTTCCGAAATGTAAATGCACTTTCCATTGTGCGCTGGTGTCTAGTGCTTTTGGCACTCCATATTTAGATCGCAGCCATGGCACTTGCCATATTTGGATTACCAATCCCAAATTCAAAACATATCCATTGCCATGGGAGAGTAGAAAAGTTTTAGTTTAGTTTAGTTAGTTTAGAGTAATTAAGTTACGTTATATTTATATTTATTTATAGTAAGTAAAAGGGCTTAGAGTGTAGAATATGTTACTTACAGTTCGTACATCGCTTAAATATTAAAGCTTAGAAAAATTTATTTACTATGTCAATAAAATTGTATATATTCAACTTAACTTACTTAAACCTTAAATCAAAATACTGTATATATTATAATTATTTATTAATGCCATAAATGCCACTGATAATGCTTCATACATTTAGCTTGTTTTACAAATTTCCATTTGCGAAACATCTCGATTTAGTGCACCGCATAAACGCTCCTTCTGACCATGTTTGAACGGGCCTGTGGGATATGTAAGCCAGCATTTGTTGGCTCGCTAGATGAATTCTATGGCACGTCCGATATGGTTCGATATGCACACACATAGACGGCAAACACTTTCAATTGGAGGGGTGTATTTGTGCTTTAAAACTTTCCACAGCCGGGCCAAAAGAGTTTCGAACCATCGACTGATGCAATCGTGGCTCACTCCATTTTCCTATTTTCCTACCGGCACGAAAAAAGACGTCGAAGCCTTTCGGTCTGGCCTAGAAAAGTTTAACTCAATTACGGGCCCAGTCGGCACACGTGACTAACTGGGATTCTGTATCAGATGAGGTAAGGTTAGGCGAGGTTATTCGAGTATGGTCGCAATGGAGAGGAGTGAGCCCAAAAGCTGGCCAAGCATTAAGCAGGTCGACTCGGGCCACCTACAAATCCCCTTTTCAAAACTCATTAGCACAAATTCGTGCCTTTCAATACAAGTTAGGAGGCGAATCTGCGGAGGGCAGTCGGGTTCCTTAGATTATTGTGGGAGTCTGCTGGGCTAATTTGGGCTGGCTGACAAAATTTATGCTGATTGTGGGGCAATTTACGAAAATTCCTACCGTCTACTGTTGGAACATTTGCGGGTTGCCTGCGAGCCATGAGTTTGGAAATCTTTGGCCCGAAAATAAAAAATGTTCTCATTCTGTTTTCCATAACTAGTACGAGGCACTCAGCCTTGAAACAATGGAAATAAAATAAGAGAAACCTTTTCTTCTTCCTGTCTTAGTTACCCTTTGAGGATTGGTAATAATTGTTAGGTGGGGTCAGTACTTTTAAGACTTTGGGGAAAGAAAACGGAAATAATTGGAAAATATCCCAAAGAGTTCTGTCTGCTCTAAATTATTCTTGAAACAAACGGTCTTGGAGTGTATATTTTTAAAGATTACATAAAATATATACACTTAGGAAAGTTACTTGTGTTTAACTGCAAACCAAATCTAAAACGTTTTAGCTTCCATGCATTTTTAATCTAATTTTAAACTACTTTGCTTTCTTTTTCAGATCCAGCCAGACTTTTGTCTAATTTATTGAGTGCAGCCGCCGAACAAGGTAAGCAAAAGAGTTCAACCGTTTTGTAGTACCCCAATCTATATATGCAAAGTAGAGTTAAATGAATCAGAGCTTGCGGAGTTGGGTGAAGAGGTCCTAGTCGAATCCTGCGACTTCTGCATATATAAATTGTATAAGAACCAGAGTTCTTTCGGTCGTCGCTTGGTTTCCGTTTCCGCTTTTGGCTTTCGCTTTTTCATTTCCGCCTAATAAACTACATAATTAAACTGGCAGGCAATGGGATTAAAGGATTCAGCGGCGGAAAGCCCCGAAGGAGTCCAACTCACACACACTCACTTGAGCATCCGAGTTGGTTTCTGGCCTCAGCCAAAGTTTCGTTCACGAATTAAGCTAAATTAATTTTTGTTCCTTGCCGCCGTTGTTGCCAATGCTACTTAAGTCCTTTGACTTTTGCCTCGTTTGATGATGGAGCTCTGGCCGTTAGTAGTCCTCTCATCTAATATATGTGCTTGTCTCGTAGCATCGCCTTAAATTAATGATGTGTTTTATGCGCTCCTCTTGTTGGTCATGCCGATGAAAAAAGTATATTAGGGAACAGTACGGAAAAAATCACAGCAAATGCTATTTAGACGTCGAAAGCGCAGCATTAGCAGTAAATAAAATAGGATAATGCGACAAGTCGACCGCATGGCAGAAGCTAACTACAGGTTCCTAAATTAGGGGTAATATAAAAGAGCGGTTCGTGGAGGAAATTTTAACTTAGAGAGGCCACTGGAAAATTAGCTACTTCCGTAGATAATTATTAACAAGGTCATAAGAGATTGAATATATGTCTTCCTTACTCATTTTTTCTTCAGAACTGTTCTGTGCGTAAGCAGAAGTTTAAGTAATACCTTTTATTTGTAATTTAAAGTTTTTAATTTTTATTTTTAGAGTAAAACATTTTGTTCCATTATTTTGTTAACTAACATTTATTTGTTAACTATACACTTCTTTATACATATTTTTATAAATTTTGTATTGTCGAAAATTGCTCGTTGCAAAAAAGGGATATTAATGTGTCCCTTAATTAGCTTAGATGAAGAGCCCCAACGAAATCCCCTCCAGATTGAATTAACCCAGTTGAGACGATTTATTGCCCAAAAGAGTATCGCAAACAGGACAGATGCTGCAATGCAGAAGCCAAGGGATACGGAACGCTTGGCTTTGACAGGCTAAAGGATTATGTGTCCTTAGCCAGCGCTCTCTTGTTGTCTATCCAGCTATCTGGTTCCCGTAAGCCAGCAATTTTTCATAGAAAAAGAGACCGCAGGAAGCAGGGGCCTTACACCTGGCCTCCAGAATAAACCACAAGACCGTATAAACTCTTTCCCGACCGAATGACTTAATACAATCTGACTGCTGGCATCGATGAAGACAAACAGAATCGGGTGTGTAAACAATATTTCGGGGTACAAATCGGTCCCGCAAGCCGGAATCAGAAATCTGTTTAGCTCAGAATGTGGATTGCTCCGAGTTCTTACACAAATATTTTGACAAAACGCCTGCTGTTTTCCACATAAATATTTATATTTGCCCCGAATGCACCACACACACACACACCAAATACCCATTCTCCTGGCAACCGAAACCCGAAGGATCCAGAGTATCTTATCGTGGCATCTCTACCTGCCGCAGACTTCGAACATGGACCAGCATCATTGTATCTGTATCTGTATCTGTATCTCCGAATCTGTATCTTCAGGCATCACACGGGCGCATTAATCTGTCGTGCGTACACAAATTCCCGGCCCCCTTTCCTGGTCCTCGGAAATCGAATCCACAATCCACAAAAATGCAGTTAAATAAATTACAAACGCTCTGTCACCCAGCGGTCGAGGAGTTTTTTGGAGACGCATGTCGCGGGTTTATCGTTCGCCGGGCATCGCCTGGCTTTTCTTATTCGAAATTTACTCTTTAATGAATTTCTCGGTTCTGGCTCAACTTCTCCACTTCTCCTTTTATCCTGTCCCCAATCTGCGTGCTAATGAAATAAATGCCCGGACAGCGGAGTCGTTCTCGAATGGGTTCTCAAGTTACCCGCTGCATTGGAACACGAACATGAGCAATCTGTGACATTGCCCACATATGGAAAACGCTAGCGGCCGATGAAAAAAGTAAAAAATACTAAGGGGACTCGAAAATACGATACTGAACAAAACGCATATAGGAATTATGAGACAGTCATGGCACATAAATTCCTCAATGTGTGTGGGATTCTACACAGAACTGCTGGGGAGTGTTTCTTTCGAGCTTGGAAAAGGGTAATCTCGGAGAAATCTTGCTGGGGAGTTCGGCTTGTTGAACAAGTTTATTAGATTGATTTATTCCCGGGAATATTTGTTTGTCTCCATCGTAATTTCATTATTTGTTTGATATTTAAATCGTGCCGCCAATTAATATGTTGTATGATTTATCATTTAAGGAGTGTTTAATGTGCACTTGTAATTAGTATTTCATAGTATTCATAGTTATATTGAAATAGTTTTTAACATATAAGAATGATTTATTTAAGCGCTAATTAAAGTGCTCTATATGATTAACACAAAAAGCTTAATAAAATATATGACATATATTTTAAGGTTACTTGTATGGTCTTTAACCAAGTGAATATAGGTTGTGTATAGACTTTCCTTAGATTGTGTTGAGGCAATCCATCCCCCGAAAAATAATCACACTTCGTACACAAACCAATTGACATTGGCCATAAATATTCCTCAGCTAACTCCTTGCAGTGGCTGCTTAATTATTAATTTCGCATTTACCGCAAAACGTTTATTGGACTTCGTGTTCCGTTGCCGGTATCCACTTAGGCCCCAACCACCCGATTCTCCGATTCTCCAATCCAAATCCAAGGAAGCCGCAGGTCGAAAGCAATCTTCCCCAGTCGTCGAACTTATTTCCTCAATTGCATAAATCGAACAGAAATTTGTGTTTTGGCGCGTGTCACGAATGAGCAAAACAAGTTAAAAGACCCGAAAAAAAACCAAAACCAAAGCGAACAACTCCTGCTCTCTAATTTTCCCTGGCATTCGAGACAATGTGACAAGGTCTGGCCCACAGCCGCCCCCAAATATCAGTCTATAGTCTGTTTGTCACCCAAGTCATTTACATGCTCCGCCCGACTACGTGACTCACATACTTAGTGCCCGGAGTGCCCGGCCCTCCAAGATATTTCTGTGGGGATTTCTGTGGTTGCCCCCGACTTGGCCTGGGCCACATTTGATCAAAATGCGAGCGTCCGCCGGGAGACTGAAGCGCAGTCCCAGACTGGGACTCAAGTGAGTCACGAACGCCGCCGATAAAATATTTAAAATTCATTTCTAACATTTTAGTCCGCTCTGCTCATCACCAACATCGATTACTCATGCCCCGAAGTTTAAACCGTAAACTGCCGCAGTCGACTGCAGTCTGGAAAAAAAGATAATCATACTATAGTTAGTCATACAAAAATCCCCATGAACAAGTACTATAATTTTCCTATCTACTTAACTTATCAATAATCTAAAAAGTGCAGTTGAATTCGGCATATTTTCTATTCTTATAAAAATGTGAGTACTCTAAAGTAAATATTTCCAATTAGAAAATGTTATTCTTTAATTAATTTTCTAGGCTCAAACTGACACGTATTACTTTTATTCACTTAGTAGTAATATTTAAAGAATCTTGTAAAAGTATACATGTTATTCCGAGTGTAGATAGCTGTTGTTCCAACTGCAAGTTTTGTGTTGGCTCTGCCATATCTTGATAAGTCTCGAGTTGTGCTTTGATTTATGCCCGTGTCGGTCGCACTCACCTGGCCAAGATTGCATCGAAGGTAAATAGCGCAGGAATCGTTTGGCATCGAGAGCCAAACCACCTGGGGTGGTCGGTTGCCTCAATAAAAGCTGCACTCGCTTTCGCACTGGCAATTGCCATTCCCATTGCAGTTGCAGTTGCAGTTGCAGTTGCAGTTTATTAGTTTTTCTATTGAATTACATATCAATGCATTTCTCATCGCAGTGCGAGTGAGTGCAGATAGATAGATAGCTCGGATAGATAGATAGCTCAGATATCTATAGCTCCATAAAGCCTTTGCCTTCCGATACAAGTCATGTGTGTTTGTTGTTTGCGGGTGTTGATTGTTTGTCATAAATATCTGAGCTGCATTTTATTGCTGCCACCTAAGGGGTTTCTCTGGATGGCAAATCGTGCATAAATCGAATTGGCGCAATTCACACATTCATAAAATCATTACAATGCCCTGAAATCCTTCGAGTCTTTACGCATTCCTAAATAAGATATTCTTGTTCGTTGCCACATTTGGGATATATCTGTCATGCACTTCTGAATTGTAATCTCTAGGTATTTAAGTATATACATAAATAGTCATTTCCAAAATCGTACTCATCTCTCAGGGAATTATCTGTACTTGATAATATCCTTAGCCGTCGCTTTATCCTTGGCA
This sequence comes from Drosophila teissieri, assembly GCF_016746235.2. Lineage (NCBI taxonomy): Eukaryota > Metazoa > Arthropoda > Insecta > Diptera > Drosophilidae > Drosophila > Drosophila teissieri. Next base: position 19,398,584 of record NC_053031.1, on the reverse strand, counting down.
AATATTGAATCCGTGTCACAGCCATAAACACTTCTATGTCTTATCACGACCCGCGGTTGTCTCTATCATATTTTATATACATTTTCTATTTATTATTACATGTTATATGTGGTTCTGAGTACCCCTCTCTCGCATTCTGTTGATAAACTGGGCTGCCACTCACCTAGAACCGAATCCCCAACTCCCGACCCTCAGTCACTTCAGTTGAGTTCGATTCCTTTGTTGATTTTTCTAGATTTGAAGCACTGATTGTGCGCGCATTTTACAACCGTACCCGTAACCATATTCCCCATATTTTCCCGCCCTGCCCGCTTTTATTTTCCGGGCAAGGTGTGAATTGTGGAGGAATGGTGGAGGAACTGAACTGAACTGAAACTGCAGTCTGGAATTGGAACTCGGTCCGTCCGTCTCTTTGCTTTTTTGATCGACAGCTTGCCTAAAACTGTCAACGCGTTTCTTTATTTCTGTTTCTGTTTCTGCTTCGAGTTTGATTTCCCTACATCCTGTGTTTTATGGCGCATTTCTTCGATTTCCAGCGATTTGTTTAAGTTGCAGCCGCTTTGTGTTTGCACGGTTGCACAGTAGATTGTCGTCGTAATTGTCGCTGTCACCACGGTTCCCTATCGAGGGTATACATAGGTGCTTTATATCACAGTCGACTGAACGGATCGGGTTTACCCTCCTCCTCCCAACCGACGCTTAGATTAAGATTAAGGGCGTCAATTGTCGGCGTTTACTCCGCCACTATAGGTTGTCAAAATATGAATTTGGTTGTCATAAATCAGATTAATGGTTAAAAATAGTCCGAATTATGGCATTATGGGATGAAGAGTTATTGTATTGTGCCTATTTAGGAATATTCAATTCGCAAAAGCCATGAAAATGGCAACTTTCTTGACATCTATTTTCGATAAACCCTAATTCGCACTCTTACTCGTATGATACAATCTTAAAGAGTTTCCTCGCCAGTTTAATCCAAGTGGAACCCATTTTTCCATTTTCCCACACCACACCTCACCGGCGAATAACATTTAATCAATTTCCCATAAATCACATGCCAAATCAGCTCGATGTCTGGCTACTTGAAAGGTTCTTTGGAACTGCCATCTAAGCTCATGCACTCCCACAATTTCTCTACTCTGCAGTGCATATCATGACTGCACAAAATTGCTTAACTATATGGAAAATTGACAAGTTTTGATGGCTGACAGTGCGGTTGAGCCGCGCTGGCTTTTCCACATTTTCCCGCACAGTTGGGTTATGCATGATTTGCAATGAAAAATGCAGAAATGGAAAAGGAAAACTTGATCAAAAACTGCTGGCCACCGAAATGGTAGCTTAACCATTTTCCCTTCGGCAACTCGTTTACTTTTCATTCTTGACGTGGCGTGCTGCAGCGCATTTTCCGATTGGAATTATTTCAGCGATTCTGGCCAATTTCGAAATAGAAAAAGTTTGTTAGCTGCTTTTGTTTTTCTATGATGATTGACAGAGGAAAATAGGGGTCGGGTTCAAAGGTTGATTGAACCTCGGCGACAGTTTCTGCTTGGAGGCGAGGTTTCCTCAATCGATTCCGGAAAAATGGGTAAACAATTTGTCAACGGTGGATGGCATTAAGCGATCCATAATGTTGTCTAAACAGAAAGTAATTTTCAAAGCGCAGAACCTCAGGAGTCAAAACTCCTTTTCTACGTCCTGCTCTCTACACTGGAAAAGAACGGGTCCTATTAAAAATGTTATTATTTTGTTAACAAAAAGGACATGTTAGCATAACATAATCCCTCGGATTATATTTTCAAGCTTATGTCATATAATTGGCTTATTCGATATATTCTTATACTACAATGTGAATGATATCTTATATGGGATTTATTCCGACAGTAAATTCCCACAAACGTAGTGTCTTTTCGCTCAGTGCGCATTTTCCTGTCCTGACTATTGGGACCAACCGCAGTCACAGACGAGACATGTCAACTGCTAATGTCACTTAAATGCCAGTGCCGCGTCTATCACAACCTTCCCTTCCCCTCATCTCCCTGCCCATCCCTTTGCAGTCGTCCTGTTCTGGTGCATGTGTGTCCTTTGGTTTCTCTTGTGTCCTTTTGAGAAAATGCCAGGACTACATCCGCTTAGGCGTGCTGGAAATTGGATTTTCACAGCTGCCAGACAGAAACGCATTGAATGCTGCGGAGCGAAGGCCATTGAGTTGCCCTGAGATTTAACACGCTTTAGATTTCTTCCCGCTTTGTCTCCATGGGAATTTCGCAGTGCTCGCTGTCCAGTTGATTCGTCATAGGGTCTCGGCTTGTTCAATCCCCATCCATTATTCCTTTTTGGGCGATTTCAAGCCTCATTATTAGCACCGACTGCCCAAGCAATAAACCAAAACAAATTTTACCTAATTACATTGGCGAATACTCATTTGAATTGAGTCTTCAGGGATTTGAATTCCCATTTCAAGGCTGCACAGGTAATGGTAAATGGGATAGGCACTCTGTCGCTAGGGAATAAGTAACCAAAATTTGGAAGGGAAGCTGCGAAAGAATCAATTCGGCATTTGTGAAGATCATATATAAGCAAACAAATAGAAAATGTATTTTAAATTCTAAAACCACTAAACATGATTTGTGTTAGGCGGCATGTTACTGTTGCATATTCTCATCGATAGCATCCGCTAAATTGCTTCCATTTCCCGTGCATTATGTGTTTTCGCACATTGCCAAGCACCTACCATTCGTAGGCCACACATGGACTTAACCCATAGATTTATCCCAGCACCAATCCATCCATCTGTTCACCGGGATAACCATGGCCAAATCCATTCAGCTGGACCAACATCCGTCGGCCATTTTGCCGGAGTCGGAGATCCAAAGTAATTTCCTTCGCCACTAAACTGTGCGGTTGATGACAGATAATCTGAGTCCGGAATCCTGGAATCCTGGAGACCGGGTCGGGTGGGGTCCACTTCCCTTTAACCGCACAGCCCCATGAATAATTCGCAACTTCTCCGGAACTGGAGCCCTCTCTTTCTCGCCCCTGCATCCGTCTCTTTCTCTTTGCATACGACCATCTCTCTCTGCGACTCCGAAATGGCAAGTGCATTGAATGATTTATTTGGTGTGATTGCTTCACACACACATACTCTATTCGTATATATGTATGTATATAGGCGATATACTGCCGCCGATTCCTCTTTGATTTCCCTTTGGCAGCAATCAAACAGTCGTTGCCGCTTGCGGTCAACAGAGGGCGCCACCCCTCCACTGGGAATTGAGGGAGGGGTGGGTTCTCAGTGGGCTTTTGTGAATTTTAATTGCCACGTTTGCCAAAGTGTTTTGATTGCTTTGTCATTGCACTAATCAGCACTTGTTCTCACTGCCTCACTTGGGGGCATTTATTAATTATAAATTCCCTTCGATGGCTCAAAGCGACGGGAGCAAAAAGCGGCAGGGGGCGCCACTCAATCGTTCGTTCCATTGATTTCTTTCGAAGCTTCAAGAGGGAATCAAGCCCTCTCTGTCGACATCTATAGCCCCACCCTCTCCCTCCCCTGTCCCTTTCCCTCTCCCTCGCCCTTTTTTACTGCCCGCTGTAAAAAGCATTTTCAATTGAGATTTATTGTGGCGTGTATTGGTTTAGGGGGCGTGGCAGCTTCAGCTCCACTCGCTTTGCATTTTTCAGCTCACTACTTTACAGAGCAGTTCCGTTCTCGTACCCTTTCGGGAGTATGGAACACTTTGTGCAGTACAATGCCATAATCTAAAGTAGTTCTATTTGTTTGCAGCTTGTGCCTATCAAAAATAAACCATTCTTTGTTATTCAATTATATATAAGTTACGTTTAACCATTGCTATAAAGAAGATGAAGAAATTATCCTAAAATGGAATACTTCACAAGTTATCCTGAATTACAACTGCATTCCGCACTAGAGTATTTCAATATTCGATATGCCAATGTATCCTTATTTTCCATTTTTTCACTCGGTTCAGAACAGAAGCTTCGCTCTTGGTGCCTTTAGTTAAGTTTTTAGATTGAAATTTATTGTGGAGAGGGGGTCCCCCTTTTTTCCGCCTCTGCTGGCAAAGTCAATTCCTTTGATTTGTGGCGCTTTTGCGTGCAATTTTTTAAATTGAAAATCACTGCCTGAGCGCAATCCTTTTTACATCCTTGGCTTCAAATGAATTCGTTTCGTTTCGATTCGCTTCGCTTTTTTGCTTCAAATTTTTGTGTGAAATATGCAGCACTCGTATTTACTTTTATCGAGATTTATGCGCCACAATTGATATTGAGGTTAATAAATTGAAGGCTGTGCTGTGCCAGAAACCGAAAATCTGAATCGAAACCAGAGCCCACAACTGTAACCCAATCACTTTTCAAATTGAGCTCAAGTGCAGCCAAGGCGAAATTCGTTTCGGCTTTATTTCTCTAAAGTTCATTTTAGAGCAACGCAAAGGTCACTTGACTAGTTAACCCTTTGGCACGGATTTCGGGTTTCCGTTCTACTTGACCTTGACCAGTTATTGTCTGACTCTAACTGCGTTTCCCAAACGCTTTCGAAATTCCCCGGAACCTTCCTGTTCATTTTCGGGTCTCTGGTTTGGAATTTTACAACGGAATTTTATGGCTTTCAGGTCAAATGTGCATATTTCGTTGCCTATTTGACAGTTTTGGGGGCATGGAGGTGTTAAGTAAGTTACAATTGGCAGCTGGCCGAAAATGGAGTATATCGTCATACCGACCGGAAGGGAAATGTGGAAATTGTACTCAACCGGTTGACCATATGTTGAAGTTAAAGATGTCTTTGTAACACCACTGAAAGTTATTAGTACTCAACTTTAATAATATGGTATGCCTTAAAATATAGCATACCTTATTATATAGCATGTAATAAAAAATGTATACAAAGTTCTACACATAACACTTTTGTATATATGGTTATGAACTCCCTCAAAAGAGTTTCCGAAGTTTACATAATATCTGCCTAGTTGGAAACTCTCAAAGAACCGTAAGGAAACTTTAGGGAAACTTCAACAAACACAACGCACTTTCTGAACTCTCCTCCCTGGGCACCTCATAAATATGATTTTAATCGATCTCGGCACACTCACATTTGCGCCCGACAACATTCAAAAATCCATTCGAAAACAATGAAAAAGCAATCAAATTGTGTTCCCCTTTTTTCCGAAGTATTCCAGCTAAACTTAACCACATACACGAGCGCAGAAGCAAATTGGAAACTTTGTAGCAAAAGTTTGCCGTAAAGAGCAAATACTATAGTAGAGGTTCGGGGGACAAATGACAAAAATTTTGCGCATATTTTTGCAGCCAAGGGAAAATTGCGAGTGCCAACTACGAGCGGCAAACAAGTTGAGTTAATGTTGGAAAAGCCGGAGCACCCAGCAGCAAAAGTCAAAGTTTGTTGTTTTCCCGGGGTTCTGTGTAGATTTTGACAGTCATATAACTCGATATGTGTCGATAAACTGTCCCTATACATATCTGCTCCCAATACTCGGCTCCTCTGGCTTCAAATGCACATTTCTCCAACTTCGGTTCGCTTGGTCTTTGGTCTCCTCATTGTTGGTATCTGATTTCAGGAACTGCAGTTGGCCCCACGACCCAGCACCGCCCACCAGACCCACCCATTGCCACTTCCACTCCCCCGCCCCGATTTGTCACTAGTTTTGGTTTTGGCCAAAGTTTTTGGCTTTCAACTTTTGTTTAGTGGAGCAACGACCAAAGCAATGAACCAACCCGAAAAGCAGTTGTCGCTCGATTTGTCTTCCTTGCTATCTCCACACTGACAGAAAATTAGGCGTTCTTAGGAATTCTAAAATTGCTGATAAACTCAGATAAATTAGAATTGTTTATTAAAGCTTTTAAAATTTATCCGTTACATAGATTGATTACAAGTACCTGCATCCAGAGCGAAACGAATATCTATAAGTATTTCGATTCTTTTCAAAGTTGGCCTGATGCCTCATCATTTTATTCCTCTAAGTCATGCTCTTACCAGGACTTTTCTCCCTGTGTAGCTACTCCTGTTTCCTGTCTCCAGCTTCTGTCTTTCTTGGATGCCTTGGCATGTTGCACATTGTTTGCCGCACTGCAATTGTTCCGCTCAGTTGATCCGGGGACCCCTTTAATCTTTCGCCCCTCCCGGCTATTTTGAATTTTTATTTTAGCAAAGTTTTTTCATTTGCTCCGGAGTAAGGCGAAATTCCATCATGTCGGCTAAGGTTTTCCCCACTTTGACTTAATGAATTGGAAGCGATTTCCAGAGTTGGCAACATCTGGGCCAAGTAATTTGCAGAGCAAAAGCTAAGTGAATATTTTCATATGTGCACCAGTCTGGTAACTTACAAGCTCAATTATGCGGTAGCAAAGACGTATATACTTGGATTTCCGTTTATAGAACCCCGGTTCTATATGTATACATATATAAATATATGAATCTATATTTATGTAGTAAAGTCACCCTTGGCAGCCCTCCTGTCAATTTAGCCGGGTCATAAATTTCAATTTTGTACTCGTTTTTTCGGGTAATGCGAAGTCGGGGAACTCCAGAGCGATATCTATGCGGGTTATCTTCGGAGTGACGTGTGGTTATCGGAGGAATGGAATGGAGTACTATCCCAACTATGCCATAATTTGCTGTAGAATGGTGTGAATTATTTGTTCGTTCTGTCTGCCTCTCCGGTTCTCCCTGCGCATTCTCGTGTCGTTTTTTATGGCCTGGATTGTTGTATCTTAATTTTCCTTAATGGTTTATTATGATCCGACTGCAGTTGGCTTTATGTTTGCCCTGCGTGCCAAACGCGTTGCCACCTTTCCTCTCTATATACATATACTGATAATTTCGTCTGATTGACAATTGTTTCTTCGTTTTCACATCGGTTTTTTCGTTCATTTGCGATAATGATAATAATGTGTAATAATATTTATTTCGATGCCGCTCTGCCGACTGTCCGTCATAAATCGTGATTATTTATGGGAAATGAGATTTGTAGTGGCGCATTAATTGTCCGTCCGTCCGTTGTCCGTTCGTCTGTCCGTCTCTCCGTCTGTATTATTTTCAATCTCTGGCGTTGGCACGATCGGAATTTGCAGCCCAGAGGATTGAACTCATTTCCACACGATGACATTGATATTTGCTATAATCTGCAGCACTTGCTTATTATATATACTACGTATTTGCAGATAGTGCCGCTACTTGGCGAATAACGATGATAATTGAATTGTTTACTTGAACACATTATGCGTTCTTTAATAATCTATGCAATTTTAAAGTATTATAAATATCATTTCCAAAATTTAAAGGTTACAAGTTAGCACGGTGTACTTAGGGATTAGACAGTTCCAGTCATCTATAGATGTTTGTTTTTTAATTCTATAATTTTACTATTAAATTTGTTATTTCTTCTCTGTATAATGTTGCACCATATTATTTTCCTGCACGTATTTAATTTTGTAAGACCTCTTGAAGCCGCTCCAAACATATTTTTTACAATATGGTACCACTTGATGTTTAATTCATCTTACCACTCAGTGAGATTAATGATCTCTCAATTGATCACCAAGATTTATGAGCTTTAAATTGATCCAACTCATTTGTAACTCGTTGGCTTAGGTCTTTAAGTCCTTGGTACCAAATTGATATGTCAGCTTGTGGACTACGAAAGAAAACTAAGCTAGGCCCAGCCCAAAACCGAAAATCCAACCGGGATGTCGATGCTATGCGAATGCTTCGAGCAACTCGATTCCAGGGAAGTGAGCTGTTATGGGATGTCTTTAATGCCCATTGACAGAGCGCCGGGTGCAGTCCAGTCCACAGAAACAACACGGACTCCAGCAACAACATCAGCGACAACGCCACTGGTTGTCTAGTTAAAGCTAAAGTTAAGGCGAAATTCCCCCTGAGAAACAAACAAAAGCGCAGACGATCGATCGACAAAGTACAAACAAAAGGCATACCTCAGGGACTAGGGGGGATAGGGGCCCTAGCCAAAGGGAAATCGAGGGGGATCGGGGAAGGCGGGCCTGGTACCACCCAGGAAAATCACGATGACGAACTGATGCCTGGGCAGATACAGATACATGGCCCGCAAAAGGAAACAACGACAGAGGCAACACCTCTTGTTAGTTTTACTGATCATGATCGTGACAGGGGTGGGGAGATGGGCACTGAATACACTGTGCAAATCTTTGGATTAGCAATAGCGATCAATATCTTGCATTTATATAGGATTTTATGTTAATAGATATGTAACATATGATTATAGAAAAGCTTAAATGATCTGAAAATTGCGAAAATCATTAAGTTATTATACACTACAGTTTACTAGTATATTACTCTTAATGGTAGGGCTTGGATTTAGCTATCTATGTCACACATGTACTTACACCACATATTTTGAGCAGTGTATCCTTTTGAGCCCTGCCCACTGGACAAACTGATTGAGGCACGAACGGCCGAACTCCTTCGTGGGTCAATCATCGGGTTCCAACTTGGAGCTGCAGTTGGAGTTAGGTCTGAGTCGAGTTCATGTTTCACAGTTTGCAAATAACTCTAATCGGGGTTTTCTGCATCGCTGTGTGGGTGCCTCCCGTCTTCCCCCTCGGCCATTTATAACTGCCCCTCCCGGGGATCCTGCACTTTCCGCCGCTTTTCGGATCTGAACAAGCCATGCATTGTAAGTTCATTAGCGGCCCAAGTGCACGATTCGCTTGTTGTTGGGGGCCCGATGTCGGATGGATCGGACTATACCGCTGCCTTCCCCAACCTTCTCCGAAATGCATATAAACATGAGATTTTTCTGCACCTCCTGGCCAGACTTTAATTTCTGCTACCCTTCAAGGGAGTATGATGAAGCGGAGCTTGAAAAAAAAACATTTTCACATCTCTGGAATTCGTAATTCAATTCATTTCCCTTGTGTCAATACTAACACTTGACACAACATAACCAAGTTACCAAACGTTGAAACAGCGCATCTTTATGTACGCAACTAATCATGATTCAATGATTATCTTTTCGTTTTCCAACTGTTAAATTGACTAAGACATATGGGCCAGCTAACGTATTATTCAAATAAACTGCATCATACCAATTTAGATCGAGTTCAAACAACTATATCCCACGGTATTTTAGGGTATTACCGCTTCCTTCACCAGGATTTGTGCTTGCAGCTTGTTTATTTTTTGCTGCTTTGGCATACCTGGGAGCTCCTCCTAACTAACTAGGCAAAATCACTCATACTTGCAACCACACTGCACCACATGTGGTCTAAAGAGCGCAGAACCGGCTCGCCGGCCGGAGAGGGGGTGGAGCGGAGAGGGAATGGAGGATGGGGCATTCTTCCTCTTCCTGGGGCACCCTGCAGCTAAAAGAACGGGGTGTATTGAACCGCAGCGAAGGCAGCACAACAATGAGAGCGAGTAAGAGCCAAAAGTCAAAACGTGAGCCTGGATTGCAGGCGATCTGCGTCTTCTTTTTGTTTCTTTCTTTCGCACCCCCTCTCCTTTCCGCCTTACCGTAAACCTGCCCGGGACCTGGAAGTTTTTTTCGTTCTACCTTTTTATCGCTCTTTTAGCAAGCCAACCGATGACGCTAACAAGGCAAGAACAACAACAACGGGTCGGAAGAATGATCGAAAGGGGTTTTCAGAAAACTCGCTGAGCGAGGGAGAGGGCTAGAGAGCCCACGAGAGAGAGACGGAGCTCGTGGGCTGACGGCGTTATCTGGTAACAACGTGTTACGAATTACTTTTAACAAGACCCTTAGCAGATAAAAACCAGAAAACCGGTCGTGAGAGATTGAAGCCGAGCCGGGAGAACAAGGTGAGAAAGAGAAATAGCGGTGAGCCGGAAGAGAGGCTTCGGAAGAGAGAGCGTGTGTTTGGAACATGCGCTCATTAGCAAAGTGAGCACACAAACAGGAAGGAATTGCAATTAAAGCCTGGCTGTCGGTGCTGCTGACTTTTTTCTCCAACGATGGGAAGGGGGAGTAGAGCACCCTGTACTCCCACCACCGCCGAAGAAAGTCAAAGAACTTGCTGAATTTTCAGCAGGGTGCACTGGAAAAATCAGGGAGAGCAAGACGCAGAAAGAAAGAGTGAGTGAAAAACCTGAAAATATGCCAGACAACAACAGATGCGTCTCAAAAACTGGGTGGGAAAGGGGCCGATGGGCGGGGGGCAAAAAGTGGAAGGTTGGCATGCGAAACGCAGCACATGTGCAGCGAAAAGAGGAAGAGCAATGTTGGGAGAGGGGTGGGGAAAGGGGGTAAAAGAGAGAAAGGTAAAGGAGAAGGACGAACGACAGCGAGAGGAAGCGTGGCTGTCAATCCAGTCAGAGATTTGTCACCCGGAGAGAGTGGACAATATTTCCACGGGGGTTGGGAAAGCGCAAGTGGGTTAAAAATAGGAAAACAATTGGTGAAGCTAACGAAACTCAGAAGGGACATACTCAAGTAAGAGTAAATAATATTATTTACAGAATGAAAAGTGTATTAAGTAAACATTTCTGTTTGAAAGATGCATTCGAATAAAGTGAATAATTAGAAAGAAGACCTACAAATAATTCGAAATATGTATTAAAAAAGGATGGTCTCGTTCCTGATAATCGTATAAAATACTCAACAGGAAATCACCTTCATAAAAACTGATTTACATCGGTTGTAAAAATCACCTTTGGAAAGCTATTATAACAGCAAATGCTCCATTAAAACATGACTTCCTTCCCGTATTTATTTGGTTTGTGCAAAAAGTAACGAAATGCAGGGCAAGGTAAACAGAAAGAAAGCAAGCCGTAAACAAAACATTTACTTTGCTGCATTTATCGCATGCTAGAGAGCTCTCTCCCGCTTACTCTCTCTCTCGCAGTCGCATTCACCCTTGCCCTCCCCCACAGCTTATACCAGCGAGCGAGCGAGCTCTGAAACTCAGTTGGCCTCAGTTCTCTTTCGACGATCGGAGTGCTCGGTTCTGCGGACGGAAGACTGCCGCTCGAATCAAATCAAAATAAGACTCGCGAGCACCAATTGCACCGTTGAAACGGCAATTAATCAATGAAGAAAACGTAATAATTTGTATAGAAACACCTCTCTTTTGTGCGCAAATCAAAAGCAGTGACAATCAATCGTAGGCATTTCGTGAATAAAAGAAGTTTCTTCAGACTGCCACCGAGTGGCGTCCTCGAAAAAGCGACAGAAAATACAGAAAACGAGTTATGAAAATACAAATTGTGGCCGTGCCATGTGAGAATGTGTGTTGAAAATTGTTATAAAGAAACAAGATTTACTGTTCGTTGTTATTGTTGCTATTCCGATCTGTGATCGCTGATCGACAAGCGTTAAGCGTCAACTGAAATTGGATTTTCGGGGCTCACCTTTAAATATATCTGTAGGAAAACACACATCCCACACCGTAACACCTGAAAGATAGCGACAACATTTGGCGCTACATGAAATATTAATTAAAAAATCTGTCTGAAAATAAAGTAGAAATTACTTGCAGCGGCAAAAAGTTTCTACGAGAACCAACGCACGTACTATTTATAAGTACATCTGTGTATCCGTTAGATACTTGCTGTTGTATCCGTGTGTGCCTGCATCTCCAGGTGTTCGTGCAACAGTGTGAGTGTTTGATGTAAGCAGACGTGAAATTGGATTAACTTTGACAGACGCACGGCGGTTTTTAATTACCACCAAAGAGTTTTCGGGATTAACAGCGGAAAGTTGGACCAGCTCCCCAGGTAAATATCATCTACGAGGGCGGAGGGGCCGCGGATTTCCATTACATTGCGAGTCAAAGATCAGTTGCGGGAGATCCGTATAATGGGATATGCCAGCCAGTCGAGTTCGATTCGGGAAACCGATCTCCAAAGGGGGGAAGAAGACTCTGGGGAAATGAACGACTCCGCCGAATGGATAACACTTTGAGAAAATTCATTTTTCCTAAGATCGAATGGGTCGAATGCATTTCAAGCCTATCTCATCCGTATGGATATTACCGAGAATTGCGCTATAATACTTTGGATCTTCACAGCAAAACAGTATATTACGTGTAGTTCTATAATACGTTCGTACTTCTTAATCCCTTTCTAAACCAGCTTTGTATATACCAAATAAAAGGTATTCTTAATAGGGTGCTTCCAAATAAGATTGAGCAGTCCTAGAGCCCCATAAATCGCTGTGGGAACTTTCGAGTTGATCCATTTCAAATAATACAAGTCCGGAGGGTCAAAAGCTCACTGAATGTTTAACCCCAACCACAGTTACACATGGTTATTTTTACCGGTTAACGTTTATTCGATCAGCCACCTTATCTCTGCCGCGTTTCTGTTCGACGGGCGTTTTGTTTACTCAACAGAAATTGCGGCTGCTACGTTCTTTTTTGGACAGTTTTCGTTTATTTCAATCGAATCAATATTGCCGTCGAATGAATGGAACACTACCAACCCAGCCAAACCGAAATCTTATCTCCCGCGGGAGGTGGGGGAAGGGGAAAAAGTGGGGTTGGTGTCTGGAATGCGTGTGTGTGTCTACATTATTTCATTATTTGTTGTCAAAGTTTCGGCTGCCGCGGCAGCGACTACCAGAAATACTACCATGTATACCATGCCATCGATAGAGCTGGAAAATCGGTAAAAAAAAAGAAGGTAGGGGAGTGAAAGAGCCGCTGATTGCAGGTGCTGGCTCTGCCGACTCTACCTGGAAAAAGCTGCAGTATGTTCGAGTAGTATGTCTCTGGTACTCGGCTTAATCTGTGATCAAGATAAGCCATTGCATGTCGATCGTTTCGTGTTCGAGATTCCAGATCCCAGATCCCCTAGATAGTTATAGTTTTCCCTTTCCCTTCCCTTCTTTCTTTCCCTGCTTCTTTCTCTGTCTGCTTTCTTGCGTCTCTGTGTGGAAAATTATGTTTCTCTGCGGTCATAAATTATGCGTAACGCGACACCTTCGTCTACAGGTTTCCAATGTGTCGTTAAATATTTTATTTCATTTTTATAGCTCTGCCATTGGATTTCGCATGAAGCGAAAGGCGGAGGACTCGGATCGTTGGGGCCAGAAATGATTTCATTAATTCTTCAGTTAACAGCAGACGCTCCCAAGGTTAGAGCCTCTTATAAAGGCAAAGGTGTTGCCCCAACTGCCCGCCAGAGCCTAAAAATATCAATTTACATACCGAGACCGAGGCACAGGGACATCATGTGGTGCTCCTTGTGCCCAATTCCCAATCCCCGATTCCCGGTTCTCCGTTCTCGGTTCTCAGTTCTCGGTTTCTCCGAGAGAAACGGGCCTGGCCCGCACTTTCGCAATTCGAAAAATTGCGCTTTGTCACACAGCAAACGACTTTCGGCCGCCTGCTGGGGCGACACTCAAATGCCAGGCCGTGCTGTTTTTCTGTTTTTCTGTTTTTCTGTTTGGCTGGTTGCTCCTCTCTGCTGGTCGCAACTGCCGAGTGTTGCCTGTTGACTGGGCACAGTGGTACCAGAGCGTCCTGATTACTGATCTGTAAACGGAATGAGAACCTAAGTAATTATTCACGTGTAACACTGGCATCTTTCGACAGTAAAATAGGACTGTTGGCATGGATTGAGTCCTGAAGATACATTTAATCATGGTATAATTGCTTATATTATTTTATAGGGGCTAACAGAGTGCATGATCATTTTGTAATAACTCTAAGGTGTATTTTCTGTGGGCATGCAGTTGCTCAGAGCTTCAGCTACTCCTTCATCCTAAAAATCCTTGACCACTGTGCCCGTTGACCTCCCGCGGCTTTCCGGCATGTCTGGTTGTCTCGTTCTCGGAGTCTTCCCTCCTCCACTCTGTGCCTCAAACAGGTGATCATTTTACAAACGGTCCTGGCTACCTGTTCCCGCTGGTCCCGCAGATCCGAGAATCCCGAAAGTCGGCCATAAATTATGTTTTGTCTGGTTTTTGTTGCTTTTTGTCTCCTCCAGTGGGCTTGGCTATAAATTTCTCGTTGACTCTTTCCACTTGTCAAAGTCTTTTCATTTTCTTGGTGCCTGACGGTTTTTAATGATTTTTTGGGGCCTCTTCCTCGGCTTAATTGTGACTGGGAGAGGATTATCTCGTTTTTTTAGCCATCCGATGCTGCAAAAAATTTATCGACAGGCGCATTGACACTCGGCCAGCGAGTCAGTTAGTCAGTCACTCAAGTCAGTTACTCAATTCAGCAGGGAGACGTCAGTTGACTTGTCACTCGCGACGGGTTTGTCAGTTTCATATCCTGGTAACCGTTTTTTGCCGATCAAGTGATGGAGCTGTCAGCTTAGGCGCTAATGTGCATACTAATGTCGGATGCTTCGCAGGTTTATGACAAACCGATTGAGAATTGGCATCGAAACTTTTTGCGAATAATCTGGGACTAATGGTGGTAGCAGACCAGCATTCTAATAATTCAAAAAAGCTCAAATACATTTATCGATACTTAAAATTGAAATATGCATACTCAAACACATGATACAGTACAATGGGCAAATGGATACACATAATTATAGTTTTAAGTCAACAATGGTCCCCCAATGTTGTCATATCATTCTCAATTTATTGAGACCGCAATCATCAGCTGCCACATGTGGCTTTCAGTTCCACCTTTTGCCTGTTCCACCTCCGATGCCGCTGGCAATTTGTCTGCGGGCATCGGCATAATGCGTTCCCGTGATCATTTACCGATCTTGTTATAATTATAAAACCCACAATTGTCTCATTGCGGGTATCCTCTGCCGGAGTCTAATCATGTTGAGGCCCGGGCAACTCCTCCAATGGGCAACGGGCAACCGATAATTTACGGGCAACCTGAGCAACGACCCTCGTAATTATAAAACCATTTCCAACTCCGTTGCACTGAACCTGGCCCTCATTTTCTCTCTGTACACACGGCTTGTTTAAATAACACCAACATATTGATTAATTTTCGAGGCCCTGCTGAAGACGGGACTTGACATGGCTCGAAACGGGCCAAAAGCAGGTCTCGAGTCGTTCATCAAACTGGCCCAGTCAACTCAGGCCCCGTGCTGCAATTCATCAAACTGCGGTTGTGTGTTGCCTTCTTCCTTGTTTCGCTGCACAGAGAGAAATGTTAACTATACACTAGATATTAAGACTTAAAAATATATAAAATTGATATACCTAACTGGAACTAATTGTATTTCTAGACCCCATGTCTTACAAATATAATCATTAAGTATCTTTGTTGGTCATCAATTTTTTTACCAAGTGTCCTCTGATTTTGTTTTGCCTTGTTTTGTTTGATTTATTTTGCATCTCCTTCAATTTTCTCCATTCAGTCATATCATTAGGCTTCAGGCTCTCTCTTTGCCTGTTTTTTTTTTCATTTTTGGCCCCTGCCCGTTTTGGTTAGCGGAGGAAAACCGAAATCAATTTGACATGATTGCCGTGGATCATAATTTTTTTCTTTCTCTTTTATTCGGTGGGTTTCTACGGCGCTTTCATTGGACGTCGTGTTTTTGGTGTGTGTTTGTTTTGAATATTTTGTTTGCCGGCTATTAGGTTTTGATTATTTATGAGCTGAACCCATGGGGCACACACTCGCCGCAGAAAACTGCTCATGGCTCGTTGGAATTGGCCCGGCAATTAGCCAACGCAAACGCCTCCCCAACCGAAAAACGATTATTTGTTTTTAAATGAAAAATCACCAAAAATCACAGAAAAGCTTGAAAGACAAAAGGAGATCATCTTTCGGTTCCTTTAGATCTTGGACGTTTTTTATTATTATTTTCGCATGCCAACAAACTATTTGTCTTTGGCCAACAATCAAGCTGAAATTGGCTTTTAATGGCAGTTTACTTATTTATTTATTTGTTTATCTTGGCATATCTTAAAGGTTTGCCAACATTGAAGGAAGCTAAAAACTAAATAATACATGCAGACTCCCGACCAATTTATCTTTTATACATTTTTCAATAAATTTATGGCTCTCCGTTCGCTTTTTGCTTGCGTTTTTTCGATTGTTTACGAAAAACATTTATTATGCATAGTTTGGTTAGACAGGCAAGCAAGCTATCAATTTTTCACCTTTCGTATCTGGCAGATACATCAAACAAAAGTTGAAACTTGTTGCCTGGCTTGAGTTTCTGGCTGTTCAGACTGGGTGCTTGCTAACTGTGTCGCTAAATGTGCTTTGCGGTGTTGTTGTGGAGATAAATTCCATAAAAATCAACAGCAACACACTCTAAAATCGACGACTACCTAAGCAACAATAACAATGAGAAATGAGAAATGACAAAGGCAAACGACGACGACCACGACGACGCTATCTTAGGGAGAACTGATGATGATTTATGAGCGTCAGAAATCAAGTAGAAAATTACGGTAATAGAAGAACACAAGGCAGACTGCACACAGATACTTACTTACGCACACACCGCACTGAATTCAAACTCATAGATACGTGTACGTGTACGTACCTACCTAAATTTCCAACTTTACTCGAGAGGTTAGCACAGAGCACCGAAAACCAAAAACCGAAAATACGTACAAACAAAATCGACACCGTTCGTTGGGCAATTTTAACTAGAATTTATTTCGAGCTTGGGCAAACAGAGCCCACATGAAAAAGCGATAAAAACATGTTTTCCCCGGCTATTTCATTCGGGGAGATATTTTTAATATGCTAATTGGCAATGCAAATATTGAGCTAGCGCCTGCTTGAAGCAATTTGCATTTTATTCGAACAAAACCGAAAACTAAAAGTGTCGGTTTTAAATCCAATGGCACACTCGCGAGTGTGGGAGAATAAGAATCAGACACATAACCACATACCGCATTTATGGCATTTTTTCCATCGTCGAGCATCAGATTCGCTTTGAGTCTAATTTATTTAGCAAGACGACACCTTGTTAGTGCCCTGACTTATGACGGGATGTGTGGGGATATTTTCCAGCTGCCGTGTGTGGGTTTTAGCTGGAAATGTAGCGACTAGGTGTTAATTTTGTTTGTTATTCGAGCCAGTCGACATACCCCATTCCCCAATCCCAAGGAACAAATAGTTCCCAAACAACACGAACAACGAAGAAACACAAATCTAAAATGAAAATTCCCATTTAAAATGAAAACTAACAAGACATGCGGGCGAGTGTAGGTGTTGGAAAAGTTGGATAGGGATAGGGACAGGCCTCAACAAGTGGAAAATACAAATGAAATTTATCTTTGGGATCATTAAAAATGTAATGTAACAAGGGATCAAGAGTCACAAATTTAAGATTTCATTTTCAAAAATGATACAGTAATGTTAAATGCCCACATAAAAGCTCAGCCAAATTTAACATCTAAATGAGTTCATGATAGATCTACATCAATTTCTTTATGCATTAAATTCTTATACTAAAGAACGAATCATATGAAATGCGTTTTAATCGAAGTGACTCACAAGTTCATTAACGCAGACCAAGTGGATTCCTTTGATTGGGAAAGATTTGCTGGTCTTCTTAGAAAGTTTCCCCCAACACATCCTTTTGATCACTCATTCCCCCAAAGAATCAAACGAAAACAAGCCCAATGAAACTTATTTAATATGCCTTATATAGAAAGCAGTTAATTAAATCGACCCTGTAGGAGGGCGGCTGCTGCTGGAGCTTCCCTTGAAATCAGTTAACAAAAGCCCAAAGATAAACAGAGCCAGTCGAGGAGGATGCAAAGCAAAGGGGCACAGAAACCACAAAAAAAATAAAAATAAGACGAATCGAAAAAGGAGAGGAAAGAAAGCAAAGGAGCAGAGCAGACCCGAGTTAAGTTGAGTTGAGTTGAGTTGAGTGTATAAAATGCACAAGTTTAAACAGAATTCAGATCGAGATCCGAGGAAGGAAGGGCGCGATGGGCAGGCATCATTAATTCTCACCCAAGTGTTGCACGACGAGCGGAGCGTTTTCCTCAGCCCGCTGTGCATATTTCCAATTAAAGCGACTTGCAACTCTAATGAACTTGAAGATATCAATCTACGCGCTGTTAACCCTAAAAAACCGCAGACAGACGGCGAAGAAGAAGTCCGGCACGAAATAAATGTCAGGCTAATTAAAAGGCAGGAAAAAATCTGCGGCTGCAATCGAGCATGCAATATTACTCATAAATTTCCCGTCCTGTCTCCTCTTCAGTAGCAACTTTGTTTAGAGGCAGCAAATTAATTGAAATAGTACCAAAAATAGAAGTCCGAACCGAGGTTTCTGTTGCATGTATCCCACAGATACGCATCTCTGGGATGCATCTACATCTACGCACATGTTTCGCTCTCAGTCCACCTCCATCTTCATTCCAAATGGGAATGGAAAGGAAGCGCTCGGCTCGCGTTAAAACAAACAAAAACATATTTTTCTTATAAACAGAACTCAGAACAAAATAATTTTAATTTCAGCAGGCAGGTTCTCTTGTATCTCAGTATCTTCTTTTTGCTCCACCTCTCTGAATTTTACACTTGGAAAAGTTAGGACTAAATAACTGTATTGTTGGAATATTTATTTTTTAATTTCTATTATTATATTTCCTACCTCAGGCTACAATATTCTAAATGAGACAAAGGGATAGCATATATGTATTATTTATTGGAAATCATAAATATACTGTCACAGTCCATGTTTAAGTAATCAGCTTCTAGTGTACCTTTAAAAACCCTCGAAATATTTACATTGATAAGTCCTTGTGCAAATCGTTTTCTCTCTCTGCACTTGAGTATCTTTTTGGGCTCTCGCATCGAAACATAATTAATTTCTGTTTGTTTAAGGTCTGCGCCTGTTTGGCTGCGACTGACTGTTGTTTCCTGCGACGCGATGACGATGGCGATATTT
The DNA here is from genome assembly GCF_016746235.2 of Drosophila teissieri. Lineage (NCBI taxonomy): Eukaryota > Metazoa > Arthropoda > Insecta > Diptera > Drosophilidae > Drosophila > Drosophila teissieri. The sequence goes on along the minus strand of NC_053031.1, from coordinate 19,379,761 downwards.
GCTTTCCTCGCAGCGAAGCAGCGAAGAGAAGGGTGCTGCTCCTTGAGATTCATTGGAATTTCAATTTTCAAAAAACGATACTCCACACAATACATATTCATTGTCGTGGCTCGGCGTTGTGTTGGGCATTTAAATGCCCGCTCATAAATTTGTTTTCTGCTTTTTGCAATGTCATAAATTAAACATTTTCGAAACTGATACGTTCTGCCCCTCCCTGCTTTGACTGCCTGCTTTGTTTTTATTGATCATCAAGTTGACATTCGCCGGAGAGAAAGAAAGATCGAGACAGTGGGGATATTTTGCCATAAATTATGCGCCTAATTAATTGGCCTACAAATTCCAATTCCTTCGCTCAGAATCTTTCCCAGTTAATTAGTCAGACACTGGAAAGCGTTTGAAACCAGTCTTGAAACTTGGATCTTCTTCATTTTGCCTCAGCATGTTGTTCTTTTATGTTATTTGAATTTCAGAGGTTTTGTGTGTCGCAGATTTTTAGCTTTGAGATTTTCTGGGAATTTGATTTGTTCAAGCCTTGGAATTGAATAACAGGAGATTTATAATGACAAGCTGGTTTTACAAAGAATTTTAAATTACCAAATAACTTTTGGAAGTGTCATAAACATTTATTGTTCTGAGCTAAATGAATTATTAATCTATGTTCCGGGTATTTTCTTCAGCAAAAATAGCATTGGTGTTATTCTAAATAACAACAGAACAGACAGAAATTGATAAATACATATTTCTTAAAACAATCTTAGATCGTTTTCTTGTTCATTCTAAGAACCCACTAATTGCAAACAGTAAATTTCTAATATGGGTAATACCCTAGACAACCGAAAAATAATTAACTTCAAATAAAAAACGACATCTATTCCCCACATTTCGCCATGATCTCCAGTCCTATCTCAATTAGGCAAGCCAGAAGAAAACAAAGAACGCAAAAGCCAGAGGCAGACGTTCATAATTAAAAAATTGTCATTTTGTTGTCGTTTGCTTAACTTTATCTGCAATTGGTTACAGCGGAGATTACACCTGGCAAATTGTGCGGCGGAGGTGGTAAATCAAAGGCGGCGAATTGTGGGCCCACAAATACTCGGCATTGTTGCTCCTCCGACTTATCTCAGTTTTCTTTGCTAGGTTTGGTTAGGCAAATCTTTTGCGCCACTCCCACACTCGCAGTTTCGGTTTCAGCTTCAGATACAAAGTACAGATACAGATACAGTCACAGATACAGTCACAGATACGGTTACAGGGGCAACCTCTTCTGCGGCATTTTATTTGTCACTGGCTGATTAAACTTGCATTATATATACACATATATACCATATATGTACAAAGAGTGCCGTTAAAGCAAATAACAACAAGGCGCGCTCTTTAATAAGAAATAAAAAAAGATGGAGGGAGTGAAAAAAGTTAATTAAATTGTAAGCGAGTGGCTGCCTCCTCCACAGGCACACACGCAACTTCTTCATCATCCGGCGATTGTCTGGCCCCTTAATCCCGTGGCGTGATTAAAGTAGTCCACTTTCGGCTAGGCCCAGGGATAAAGCCCCGGCCATTTTCCATTTTCCGCCCCACCCACGCTTTTCCCCTTATTCCCTTATTCCGTCGGCTTTTCCTGTTTGCTCTTTGGGAGCTGCTGCTTTCCCTCTGTTTTTCTTTCGTGGCTTCCATGCTTTTGAAGTGCTGCCGCAGAGACAACTGCAATTGTTCCTTAGCCGCCCACAAATTTATTGTCCAAATATTAATATTTGCCCGGGCACCCAGAACATAACTCAGACCGCAAATTGTGGCAACTCTTTCTTTGGCTCTTCGGCCAGCCTGTAAATTATGTCGCCAATTCCCATTTTTTCCAGCAGACTTTCTGGCATAATGCCGCTTTTATGCTTATTGCATAATTAAGTTATTCGGCCTTTTATATTTTCTAATTATACCAGATTTATATACTTTTTTTATGACCGCTTTTACGATTAGCAACATTAGGAGATGCTCCAAATCTGCGCGCGGGGAATTCGCTTTATGAAAGTTGCCAAGCTAAGGCTTTTATAGCTGCATCTAAAATCATCAGTTATCAGATAACTTATCGTACCCTTTTTTTTGCATCTCATTACAGCTGGGCGGAATCGAATGAACCAGAAAATCAACCAGAAAGCAGCTAAACCAACGGAATGGAAAAAATGGTAAGTGGACAAAATTATAAAAAAAAGCTTAGAACTTAAAAGTAGTTTTCAATTGTATATATATGAAAATAAATAGGCTTCGTCTTTTTAATTTGGAAATTCTTGGAGCCCCGTGAAATGTGGTTCTCTCTAATATTTTGCATAAAATAAGACATCAGCTAGACGTAAATACAAATAAGAGGCCAGAAAACTTGACCTTTCCCCCGCCAAACACTTTGCCTCTTGGCTACTTCATTGCGCTTAGTTTGCCGCACAATGGAGAGCAAAATGCCAGGGTCCTCTATTTGTGACCTGGCCAGTGCAATTGACCAAGGAGCAAAGGGGCCAAGGAGCAGGAACCCACTGGTAGTCGGCATCCAGCATCATAAACATCCTCTTCGTCTGCGGTTGTCGGCAGTTACTTTTCGACGCCAATTTTGCTCTTCAAAACGAGCCATCTCCTGGTGCACAGAGAGAAAGTAACTAGTAACTTGGCTTTTTTACGATTCATCGGCCTAAAGACACATTTGGTTTATAATTGCATTTCTTACATTCATCTCCAGAAACTTTAACAGAATTTTTCCCCTGTGTACGACTATTCTTTTCGTTTGAGCCTGGTTTTCTGGTTTCGGCTGCCGTGGGCGATGCATCTTCAGACGCGACTTGTTGCCCATTGTTGGCTCACCCTTTTGAGCGGAGAATATGGGAACATGGTTGAGAGACCGGTAAAGAGAGAGCTGCATCTGAATCTTGGGGCAGGCATATCTTTTGCCACTTTAACGTTAACGAGCTGTTGACTTCTTTCTGCTTTTGCCGGCAGTTGAGTTGCCAAGTTCTGCAGCTCGACTCCTTCCCTCCCTGCACAGCCCTCATCATCATCTGGCTGCCAGCTTTGCCTATCCATCATTCTCTCATATTTCCTTTGGCTGCTTTAATGCAAAATATCCTGGCAAGCCTTTCAGTCTAGTTAGCATCGTCTTTTAGCGTCGTCTCTTTCACCAGCACAACTTGTCTGGCCAACTGTCGAAGCTTTTTGTTGATATGGAGTGGTTTTTTCTCCAGACACTGTTGTTTTATTTTCGTTTGTTCAGGGCTCATTTGTTATGCGAGACATTTCGAAATGTTCTCGTAATTAAAACATGAGAATATTTCCATAAATACAAACATTGATTCGGCCAGATGGGCAAACATACTGCAATGACACATCATCATTCTCAATCCGTTCGCTCGATCTTCGTCGTCTGCCTTCTCTGTTTTTTGTTTACAACGCGTTTGCTTAAGCTTACAAATAACTAATTTAATATGCCAAACATGCAACGTCTCCCTTCGCAGCATGTGGCGCTCAACTCGCATAGAGAACGATGGAATTACTCGGTTAATTGAATTATAATTGTAGACGGCAGGCAGCAATATTCCTAGCCCCTCTTCCCAGGCTTTCCCCACCAACTACTCCCTCGCGATGATCACGTCGATCATGTCGAGCAGTCAATCAATGTTCTAAAGATATTTTCATATTCTCGGTGCCAGCTCGTTGGTGAAATGTGTATATATTCCGTGTAGCCATGGGTTGAGTTCATTAGAAATGCCAGTGCAGCGAGGGATCTGCCTTGGGATGGGTTTCGGTTGGCTGGGGATTCGATACAAAAATTGTTATGATATTTATGGGTTAGGGAATAATAGGAATGCGTATGCATTCTATGCACTAGTGATACAGGAAAGATTAATCATTTATTGATTGAGTGCCTCTGTTATCCAAGAAAACGCACTTGGTAATATAACGTATGAAAACGGTTCTATCCAAAAGAAAACGAAATCTATATATACGATAGATACATAGGTAACTGAATTTGACGGCAACTCGAACTTTGGTTAAAGCGAATGGTTTGCCCAAATCAGTTTGCACCTTGCGGTCCCACAATTGCCCCTGTGATTCAATTCGATTGAACTCAACTTTTATGGCACGTCGGCAATGGCGTCAGTGTAAACAACAGTGGGCATCCACCTAAGGCGGATCACGCGCCGCGAGGAGGAGGGCAGGGCCACAGTGGAACCACCCGTTGAGTGGAGGAGGCTGGAGCGGACCGGAGTGCCACATCAGCCCAGTTCATTCGACATCCCTTCGTGCTGTTTCCTGCCCGAAAAACACGCGCTGATTGCTCGGGCTGTTGAAATGCGCTTGGAAAAATAAACCAAATAAACCAAGAGCCCAGGGAAAAAGGCATAAATTATTTGATGCAACAAAACCCCGCCCGTCCCCGTGGAAAATTAAGGTGACCATATGTGGCCGGAGGGCACCCAGCTGAGAGCAAGTGAAGCAAGAAAAACAGTTCATAAAATCAACAAACAGCAGCAGCAGAAGCTGGAGCTGAACAAAGATCCACAGAAGCTGAAGTCGAGAAATGGGAAATGGGAATTGGAATTGGAATAGGAATAGGAATCTCGAACAGCATTTGAAATGCCGTGCAGGGAATTCCTGTGTTGCTGTTCGTGTTTCAAATAAACTTCGAAATGCATAAATAGTTTACAACAATAACAGGGAATCAACAGCAGCAGAGGCAGCAGCAGCAGCAGCAGCAGCAGCGTTTCCCCGAGAAGAATGAAAAACAGGAACAAGTGCGTTGATTGCAGCCAGCCGGCTGTACTTTGCAGTGGGAGTTGGGTGGAAAATCGTGGAAAAACTGCCAGAGCTGGGCGGGGAAATCATGTGGGCCGAGCTATTTTGAAAGCGACTGTCGAGATGCCGAGTGCAGAATGGAGAATGGAGAATGCAGAATCGAGAACTCAGAATGCAGTTGCATCTGCATCTGCAGCATACCAAGAGTTCATTGGATCCCACTTCCTCTGTAGCGAGTTTCCCCCAAAAAAAATGCTGCTCATTTACATTATTTGTGTTGTTCAGCTCATTTGATTTCCTTGAACTGAGACCAGAGGGAAATTAAAGCGTTAAAGCGAGTTTATGGAATAGAGAAAACTCCATTCAACTGCTTACACTTTTCGAGACTTTAAGTTTTTAATATAAAGTTACAGTCCTCTGGCAAATCAAAAGCCAACACAAGGTTTTATTTTTAAATGTTAACTCAGCTTTTCAGTTTTATCTGCTCACGGTATCGTTTTCCATCTGCGCTTAAAATAAAATAGAAACATATTCCCCCGGCCAATTGTAACCGCTTTGCAACTTCAATTTCTTGTTACAAGTGCAACATTTTATTAACCCTCCGGCGGTGCCCTGCCCCCAACTCCACCCCACCGCCGGTTCGAACAATTTCCCTACATATTTGGCGCTTTGGAGTCGTAAATATTTTTATTGCTTGGCCATAAAATAGAATAACACAAACAGAACGAAGGAAAAAGTGCAATAGACTATCAACAGTTTCACGCCTTCCTCCGCCTTTTGCATACTGGTATGTACATATGTACATGCGAATATCGGTTGATATTTTCCGTCCGCTTCGCTTCTTTGTTTATGCCACACATGTTACGCCTACGAAAAACTCGTATAAAACTCTGGGGGAAGTACGAGTATTTCTAGGCCCAGTCGCACGTCCCGCAGGCCCATTGTCTGGCTTTGAGTCGGAATAGGAATCGGAATCGGTTTGGAGTTCAGTCAAGTTGAGTCTACATTTGCGAGCCATATGTGGCATGAAAATGCTAATGGGGAAACTTCGGTGCTACCTACCGGTGCTGCACTGGAATCATTGAGAGTTGATGCATATAGAAAGAAGGATTCTTGAATATGAAGTTGGAACATAAACCAAGTCACACCTTTTCTTCAGTGTTGGGATCTATTTATATAGCAGTCTGATACCCAAGTTGTTTGTCTGTCAATCAGATCTACAAATTATGCGAACAACTTTGCGAAGGCTTATTCTCCATAAATGAAAATCAACATAAGGTTGCACGAAATTTTCAATGTAGAACATTAACATGCGCCTATCACTTGAAAACTTGACCTGACTGACTCTTTCCTGATATTCCCGAATATTTGAGTTTCAGAATATGAAAGCTGAATGACAGCAGCGGTTGATACGCGGGGTACAAAGTTCATATATCAGCTAGAAATCGGAATTCGGATCCGTATCAAGAGTCATGTGCTGTCCACTTTCGAACTTTTTAGGGTGGCGGCATTTTCCCTTTGAAATGCCACAAAGTGCCACAAACAAAAAACGCTGATAAGCCCGCGATTTATTTATGATTTCGTTCGATTTGGGGCCTGATGCTTTCATAAATTTAAATTCTACAGTGGCCCTGGCGTTTCAATTAAGCAATTGTTGTAAATTGTTTTTCGATTTTTCTGCTCGCTCTCACTATTTCCTTTGACCGATATTGATATTGATATGGAGTGATATATGACTGGCAGAGCAGCAGCTTGTGCATCGATAAGATTTCCATGTGCCTGGCCAAAAGAAATTAGTCAAAGCTGGAAGCGCTTGCATGCAAATTATTGTTATGGGCAATTTGGCCATTAGCCACAGCGCCATAAATTATAAACAAGACCCAGAGCAGCCGAAGACGCCGAAGTCGCCAAGATGCGAGATGCGAGATGCCTCATTGAAATTCCCCTAGCCGAAGGCTGAAATCCAACAGCCAAGAGCCAAAAGCCAAGAGCCCGGGGGAAAGACGACTGCCTGGGACATGTGCCTCGCATTTCAGATTTCCGTCCACATCCATATACTCGAACACTAAGTATATATGCCATGTATACGTAGATTGAATTTGATAATTTGTGGTCTCGCATTGGTTTATGCATTTCCATTCAATTCGGAATTGGACTGCATCTTTATGACTTGAAGAGGGTGCTAAATTAGTTGGAAAATATTTGGAAATATGTGTCCGGGCGGAGCAGCCAATGTTTGTGGTCGGTATTTATAGAATGTCATTCGCCTACATTTGAGTTGGTAAATTAATCAGATTTCTAAACGATACTCGGTGGCCTGACAAATGTGCGGACGATAAATCGATGTGTTTATTATTATTTATTTGAATGGTTTATCTCTGGCCGGCATTTATAAATGTCGTTTTTATTAAAATTAAAGGTGTTTTTTAACACAAATTTCACCGCTGGCACGAGTCTTTTGCGCCAATGGGTGAATCGAGTATTTTTATGGCATTCCATTGAAATCTTGCGTCTATTGATCGAACTCATTTTGTTCGATTTGGACACACAAAATTTACGCAACTAATTGATTTTGTTATTTATTTAACATTTTTACAAGAGAGCCAAGAAAAGCAAACGCAGCAGCAATGCCATTAAAAGCCATTAACTGAAAACTTAAACGCATGCCAGAGACACATAGCCAAATGGGGAGAAGGGGTGAACAGCGGGACAATCGGAAAACGGAGAAAATCGGTAAAATGGGGAAAATGGAAGGCAGGCAAACCGGCGACGGTGGCTGCCGCGTGTTTATCGCTGGGCGTCGGGTCGCGCACGCATGCCAACAAAATAAACCAAGCTAGAAATGCCATTAAATACGAGAGGAAAATACAGAAAAATACGGGAAAAAACGGGGGAAAAAATGGGAAAAAGGCAAAAAACATATACATGTAATACAAAGCAAGCCAAAAAGAAGAAACCAAGGAATATGGCGAGGCAGCGGCGACAAACAAACATAAAAATCAATGCCGGGCGGAGGAAGAGCCACCCACCAGGATGGCGGGGCCCCCGAGGCGTATGCGTAATATCGAAAGAGCAGCGAAGAGCAGGGAAGCATGAAAATAGAGCGAGAGCGGCGACAAATTTATAGCATTGAAATGGAAACCAGACATCGAGACGTCAAATTGCCCACACACAAAACACAACACACAACGCACAAGATTCAAAGTCAAAAAGCATTCAAACTACTGCAAAAGTGCCTGGGTGAAAACAAATAAATAAAACTCCTTTTTGGCAGGCCGCAACTCTAAAAATGGCAATTTATGAGCCATGAGAAGCGTTGTTTGCCTTGCATTAAATTGCATAAATTAATTGCTAGCCATCGAGTACCCAAATGTTGCCAATTCGCGTTGGCGACTCGTAAATAAATAATACTGATGTCTGCGAATTAATTGCGAAAATTCGGTCAAAGCAAACAAATCGTTAGTTATGGCGCCTCCACTTTATCATTGAGAAATGTTTGATTATTGATTTGCTCTCTTTATTATGCCCGTACACATAGATCAATAACATCTGCCTTCTGATCCCCGATGCAAAAGGGGCTTACTTTCGTGAGTAAACTATTGTTTGAAGTGAAATGAGCTTAGTACTTAATTAAAACTGCTGCTGTGGAACATCCACTGCACTGACTCTGACCCAGCCCAGCAATTAAGCACCTTCCGCAGGTGGGGGTCACACACACGACCACGATCCCGGGCCCTAGCCCTGTGTCACCGATGTATCCTGAACTCCCCACCTCGTAGCTCACCATTAATTATCCATGTCAGCGGCATTTTGTCACACAACAAGCATCGCTGCTACGGAACATCCTCGCATTTTCCGGGCGCATGTTGCAGATATATTTCACTTAATTTCCACACTGACATTAATTAATACCCGTGTGTGTGTTTGTGTGTGGGTGTGTGTGTGTGTTTGTGTGCGGGTGTGCGAGGGAGACGGCACGTGGTTGTTAGCCGACAACAAAGGGCACTAAAAATGTTTGTGCGCCGAGATGGGGCGCAAGTTTGGCCCCCATGAGGAGCAGTACAACCAGAGACATGCTAAATTGTCAACCTAGAACTTCAGACATAACATGCATCATTCATGCCGGAATGTATGAGTGTGTGTGTGTGGTGTGTGTGGTGTGTGTGGTGTGTGTGGTGTGTGTTGTTGTGTGTGCGCTTGTGTGTGTGCTTTCGGGGGCTCCTTGCCCTCTTGACGCTTTCAAATGACCATAAAAATCGTTTTTATTGCATGTGTCACAACAGCCGGGAAAACTCTTACCGTAATAGTTTTCCCCGCTTCTTCTCCTTCTTTTTTGTGTGTCAATGTCGCCGGCAGTTGGTTGGTTATTTTTTACTGCGGTTCCCTTTAATTGCCGTAAAAATAAAACAGCCACCACAGACAACGCGACGACAGTCGTAAAGCCACCTATTCCTGGCTTTCCCGGTGTTTCAATTAGCTTTCCATCAGCGAACATCAGCACATTTCTCTTTTTAGTAGCCGGGCTGCATTTATGATTCAATTACTTTTATTACAAAATCGGTGTGTAAAAATGCCATCGCCGGTATTAGCCATAAAACGGTCGATTATCAAATATGACCGTAAATGTAAATCGTAGATAAATGGCAATAACAGTATTTTCCGTTTGGACAGCTGAAAACCAACAAATGGCAATAAAGTAAATGTCTCGGGTATGGAGGCTCGTTATATGAAAAATTGAAACTCGATAGCGGCGAAAGGCAACTGGTTTTTATGGCCAATGCAAATAGCAATAAAATAAAGTTTGAGTGGAGTGAAGTGAATAAAATGCTCAAAACTAATTAGAAATTGACAGTTAAATTTTATTTCAAAGGCTTCGCGTAAAAATTTAATATGTATGCTGCACGATGACTTCCTTATTACATATTTTCCCCAAATCTCATTATCATTGCTCGGCACTCAATATATCTTTGTAACACCTCGTTTGGTGGAAAAGCCATGAACATTTTTATAGTTCCTCTTACGCCGCACTTTTATGATGCGCTAAAGTTGCATCATAAAACCTGTCCACTCCTTTTTTTTCGGCCAGAAAAAATGTTATTTTATAAATGTGCCACATCCTGAAGCAACAAAAAGTATATATACTTGTATTTTTTGTATTCCTTGGTATATTTAATTTGTCCCCCACAAAATTCCCTTTTTGTGCTTCCATTGTCGTAGGGGAAACGGAAGTGGAAATGGCAATGGAAATGGAAATGGGAACGGGAATGCAAGGCAATTCGTTTTTAATTGTTTTCTTCTCCCCCCAAAGTATGCTAAGAGCAGGGGAGTGGCAACAACTGTCAAAATAAAAACGCTTGCTCATGCTGCAAAATTTGAAATGGAAAATAAAATCTGCCAACAGGACAACCACCCACACATGCAGGACTTGCATGTTTTTCTCCTTTTTTTTCGTTTATTTTTTTTGCCTTTTGGCAGGGAAGACACTTGACACTCTTTTGTATTTAGTCAGCCAGCCGACAGTTCACACCCCCGAAAGCACCCTACCCCTCTACCCTCAACGGCAGCTGCACTTTTGTCTTGTTATTAGCAAAATTTGCGAGGACCAAGGAAACGGGGCTAAAATCGGAAATTTAATTTTATTTCCATGTTTTTGTTTCGCCGGCAACTCTCGCACTTTGCACTGAGAAAAAGGGTCTCTTTAAGTTTATATTTTAAGAGCAATGATACACAGAAACTCAGGTCTACAATCCTACAGATCATTAAAACAGAACATGCGTTTGAAGGTTTTTTAAAAATAACTAAAATGTATAAAAGTTTTTTAAAATAAATGAAAATTGTTTCAGTGCAATGCCAACCCTCTGACTTTGTCCTTTTTGCCGTTCCACTCGCCTTCTGCGGTGTCATTTAGTCCGCAGTAAGAGTTTAGCACAAACAAGGACAACGACAAAAAAATAACAAGGACAATAAATATTCAATAATAGAGAACCCTAAACGGCGAAATCAACCCCTCGCAAGGACAGCACCCCTCCCTTCTGCACTTCCTTAGGGGTTAAGGGTGGTTATCGAAAATATGCACGAACTGTTTGACATTTGCAAATCGTTTTGCGCAAAGTGCCCACCGGATTTGCCCGATCTCAGAGGATCTGGTACTTCTGCATTTGCCACAATCCATCAATGGACCCAAATGAAGTCTCCAGAGGATGAGGGCAGTGGAAAATGAGATAGATGCATACTCAGCAGTCGGGGGCGGCGTCCACTTAATTAAGGACTCACAGTGGTTAAGCACGGACTAAAAAATAAAGCAAAAAAAAGAACTATGCAAAAAAGCATTTAATGATGGGCCACATGCACAAACAATTTGCATTCTGCTAAAACTTTCACAAAGCAACAAAAGCAGCCGAACATCAAAGGGCGAAATCGTAGGAAAGAGTGCTTGAAGCCCGCTTTTAAAAAAATGTTGCAAAAGTGTGACAGCAAAAACAGCCTGGCTAAAAACACAAAATGAAAACACGTTTAAATGTCAATGATTTTAATGGGCGGACGCGCAAAAATCTTGAGCCAGTTTTGTGTTTATTACGTTGACAAAGCTCCTCGGGGAAAAGCTCGTAGGAGACCTCCTGCCAAACCCCCGCTTTTCCATTTTCCCCCTTTTCCGCAGCCCTTTTTGCCGTTTTCCCCATTTGAACTCGCTGCGTTTGTAAGGTCATGGAACTTGTCTGCATTGACTTTGTGTGGAAAACCCCCTGGTTGGAAATAAAAACTTCTCCATTCGTCGTCTCTCTCTGTCGCCAGCTACCTGTCTCTCTCTCTCTCTCTCTCTCTCTTTCTCTCTGACCTGAACCTACCGTGTCGACAAACTGTTTTCATTTTGCGCCGCTACGCGCTTTTTGATGCCGCCGCCAACAAGGCAAACAGTTGCTCCTGCTCCTGTTTTAGTGTTTTCCCCACCTCCGCCCGGACCGCGACCCGCTCCATTTTCCCCCCGCTTTTCACGGCGAGTTTTTCAATTGATTTTCGCGGTTTGCTTTGCTTTGGCCAAGGCCACCGTGGAAGGGGGTTTGGGTGGCATTCGGGTTGACTGTTGCACCTGGGAGCCCTTCGAGTTTGTTGCTGCTGCTTCAACGCTTCTTTCTGCACTGCAACTGCGGCGGGCCGAGGGGCTGCCCCGAAAAAGTAAAGAGGAAATACCTCCCCTTAGAAAGTTTAAGTGCTTTGTGGTTGGCAAGTTTTCCTTTTTTGGTTTTTTCGCGTTCCGCTCCTTGCTCCCCCCGCCAGCCTTTTTTCCGCACTTTTCCCAGGTCCGCGAACTGCGATTTGGAGCCGTTTTGTATGAAGACCTCTTCTTTGACGGGGCTTTTTGCCTTTGATTGATTGATTGCCCCCATCGAGGCGATAAGTTATCGATTAGCATTCTCTTTTCTTCCCATCGATGCTGGTTTCGGATCGGTTCGGTGCGCCTCGGTCATTGTTTGGTTAATTGCTCATCAACATTATCTTGAGTTGAATGCCGGACTTACTTCCGCCGCGGTTTTTGTGACTCTGAGTAAACTGTACTTGAAAGCGATTCAGACAGCTTATAGTCTATACCAGAGTATACATTACTGACTTATACCTTGTTTAAGGATCTTAGTTAAGATTTGTTTTAGTTGTTCTGGGTAAACATTACGATGAATTACCACAAAGTACACCCATTCATTTTTAATCAACCTTGAAATGATATAGAAAACATGTTTTTAGATTCCCAGAATTTCGGGATCATTCCTTCGAGACTCGACTCGTTTGGAGATTCCCACCTTCTTGGAAACCCACACCTTGTGCGAGTGGTTTGTTTGCCATGGGTGTCGACTGTACTTTGAGGAGCCAGCAACACTTGCTACTTATTTGCTCATCGGTGTCGTCTTCCCGTCGTGTCTTTGGCTTGTTTGTTTAATTAAAACAGTCAGGTTGTCGCCGCCGACAACACGACGTTGTAGTTGATTTTCTTTAGCCGTTTTGCCCATGTTGCTGCCAAGCTACCAACTTTGGTAACAGCTTCCGCCCGACGACCTCTTTAGTGCATTGAAGCGCAGCCATTCACCGATCGGCCCGGGGATCGGGTATATCTCTCTCTATATCTCTCTCTGTTTTCCCCCACATCTCTGCATTCTCAAGTCTTTGGCAAACATGGCCAAGAAACTCAGAGCCAGATCTTCCAGCCAGTCGAGAGCTAGGGAACTGAAGAAGTGGAGAAGTGGAGAGCTTGAGCCAACATCGTTGAGACTGGCTGGCTGCGTGATTTTGTATAAATTCTTCCAGCGGAATGATTGGCAAAAACCATGCAGTAATAATTTGTTACTCGTAACGAGCTTGTAGCGTCTGAGCCGCACGCTTGTTAACAATTAAATAAACAATATGAGTCTGCACTAAATACGCTGGGTGAGAAACAACGAATCATTAAGCAAACACGACCCAGTCGATCGGCCAAATACAAACATTTGGTCACCACTCGGAGAATCGGAGAATTGGAGAAACGCAGTCTGCGAGAAACGCAACGCAGAGGAGCGATCCATTCCATTCGTCACCGCCACTTGAGACATTTTTCTCTATTAAAAATAATATTTATGCATTCTGCTGGCTGCTTTTTCTACTCGGGAGAAGCACGTTTGCTATTATTTCCAGGCCATTTCCCATGAACACATCGCAGCCACCTATTAGTGCTAGTTGTTGGCCGGCAATCAGAACAACACAGGGTCGGGCCTGAAAGGAGCCCAAGATCCCAAGTACATGAGTCCAGCCACTTGAGGCTTTAATAACCGGAGCAAGTTGCTTTGCTTTCGGGGCACAACGAAGCGCAACTCCACCACTCACTTCTTACTTCTGGCCAAATGTGGAAGCCGTTGTGAACGTGGCTTTTCCATATCCAAACACATGTACGCATTTTCTTTTCTCCTCTCTTCTGCTCTTTTCCATTTCCATCTCCATTCGGCTCTGGTCTGCCATTTCAGTCACGTTCGCTGCATTTCAATATGATTTTCCTGGCCCGGCCAAACCAATTAGACTTTTCCCTCCATCCGTTCGGTGATTGTCGCATTGTTTCGGCTTATGGCTAATTTTCACTCTCGGTTGCGAAAAGAGCTTGCTGTCGAAGTGGCAGGGAAAATGTTAATTTTTGCTATTGGGATGTACTTTCCGTGGTTTTACATTGCTAATTTAAATGTTATCCAGACACCTGAAAGAGTTTCAACTTCGGAAACCACGCATAAATTGTATCCACCATGTCTAGGCGATTATTATCAATTATCCTTGTGTTTAAAGGCTAGCTTGGAATTTATTGAGGTTTGACTTTGCATAGCGAATAGAAATTATTTAGACATTGCTTAGCTACCCCTAACCACCCAACAGCCGTCACTTATGACAGTTCCTAATGCCAGTTCGATTTCCGCATGCTGAGTTTGTCATTTGAGTAGAAGAGTATTGCGAAAGCATCACCACAACCGATGGACGCCTCCATCTCGACGGAGTGTGCAGAATGTATTCAGAATAGTATTCACTGTAATCGATAGCCGACTCACGCCTGGCATTGTTTCTCACGATCCGATTGCCTGGTGCCCACATTTCGATATTGGATTTCAACGTTTATTTTTGGCGCTACCCTCGAGTTGTAATCTCAACACTTTGGCTTTCGCTCCGCCCACGCGCTGTCCTAGAAACATTTTCCGTGGCGTATTTACTTAATTATTTTGAAGTGCTCGGCAAACATTTTAACACGAAAAATGTTTCAGTGAGAGCCGCACTCGGCAACTTATTTTCGGGGTTGTATCGGTCGGGAGGAAAATGGGTTTGGGGCGAAATTGTGATGGACACCGCCGACTAACGCACACAAATGTTATTAATTAAAATGTCATTCATTCAGAAAAACAATGGAAGGACTTTCAGCGCCGAACAATGGAGTTGGGGCTTAAAGTGTAAAGTGGGTAGTGGGACGTGGGACGTGGGAAGTGCGACTATGTTTTATTCGCAGCTGTTGTTGACAGTTTTCGAAAGAGCCAAGAGCTACGAACTACAAACTGGCTGTAAAGCTCTTTAAAGCTGCTGCTTCTCCTTGGACCACACGCAGCTGAGATCCCAAACTGAAACTGAAGCTGGCCGCAAAGCCGCAACTATGTGTGTCACTTGACACTTGCTAAAAACTGTATCTCGTAGATAAATTTCGTGACTTTGAGCGCGCAGAAGCTGCTGGCTAGTAAATTGCCCTTCACTTCAGTCCGTCCAGCTGTCAATTTTTGGTATCTCGAAGTATCTTCGCTTCTGGAGCAGCTAGCAGATAGCAGCTGCTAGTTGACTTGACCACAAACCGCTGACATGGATATCGATATTGCCAGCTGCCATCCCGCAGTTATTCCCCCAAAAAAGGTGTCAACCGTATAAAATAACATTCATTACCCCTGTCAATGATGGGTAGAGAGCCAACTTGATGGGTGGCTTTGCAGCCTCCATTTTGACTGCGTTTCAAGTGAGCAATTGTCTTGAATTAATTTCTGCCTCATCACATCCAATCCATCAGTGTTTCACACCCTTCTTGAGTTGGAAAACCAAAGCAAACACTTTTATCAAGCACACTCTGAGAAAACTGTTGGGCCTAAAGTGCTAGAATTTAATAAATTGAAGCTCTTAAAACAGAAGATCTAACTTCTAACTTCAATAACATTGAATGTTCTAACATACTTCATAGTTGTTAAATCGCTGTTGCAAGCAATTTTTCTTTATGTGCACTAAAGCCATGCGCTTGCAGCCATCAGAGCCCGTCAAATTTAATAAAACTCACTGATTTTGATTGATGCCCCTCTTGGTCAGCAGCAGTTCCAGAATCGGAATCAGAATCACCAGCATGGAAGGGACAGCCCTGAAGCGTCAGCAAATATTGGCGGAAGGGTTGACACTCTATATGAGCGGGGGAGGGAAGGAGTGGGGGATCGGGAAACCGTGGTGGCGGGTGGCGGATGGGTGAAGTGCCCGAGTGCTCGAGTGCTTGACATGTGACATGGACATGTCGTCCAAGTGTCGCCGCGCTCAATTGAAACAAATGAAGCGCGAAAGTTCTCCAGGGAGCGAATCAGAAGCAGAAACAGGAAAGAGCAGTTGCAACTTGTCGCCGCCTCATCAGCGATCCACCATAGCGACAGTGTCCGTCTCTCTTGCTCCATGTGACGTCGGTTGGAAAATGGTGATTAGAAAATCAGAAAATCAGTTGAATTTCGGCAGTCGGATCGGTAGAAGCTACAAATAATTTCACTAATACCAGTGAAACAAACACTATCAGGATCTAGATTTCCTATCAGCATGGGGATTTAATGATCATAAATTCGTTAAGTAAAACCATATAATAGTTTATAAACATGATAGCTTGGTTCAAAATAAATCTACAATTTTATGTCGAGGTACTTGATATCCCCATTTTAAATAAATTGTCTACCGCTTAATGTTTTTATTCCTGAACAAGTTTTTATATAAAATCTTACTGGAAAGTTACTAAACATATTAAATATATAGAACTAATTTGATTTTCCTTTTTTTTACTTGCAGTTAGACCACGCCGTTCGTCGAGCGTTGACGATTTGACGCTGCGCTGTGTCTGGAAGGAAACGCTACCCGCTTTTCCGGCTCTCGAGGTGCCTCCACGAGGAGTGAGGTGCAACCGCAGAGAAGGTCAGCAAAGAAAGAGCCCAAGGGGTTCCAAGTCACACAACCGAACTAAGCTAAGACGCACAAAATGAGACACAACCGACTGAAGGTCCTGATCCTGGGACTCACCCTCCTGCTGACATCCTGTCGAGCGGACGGACCGCAGCACAGTGCGGATCACGGCATGGGCGGAATGGGCATGGGCATGGGTGGCCACGGCCTGGACGCAAGTCCTGCCCCCGGATACGGCGTGCCAGCCATACCCAAGGATCCCAATCTGCGATGCGAAGAGATCACTATACCAATGTGTCGGGGCATTGGCTACAACATGACATCCTTCCCCAACGAAATGAACCACGAGACCCAAGACGAAGCGGGCCTGGAGGTGCACCAGTTCTGGCCCCTGGTGGAGATCAAGTGCTCCCCGGACCTCAAGTTCTTCCTGTGCAGCATGTACACGCCCATCTGCCTGGAGGATTACCACAAGCCGCTGCCCGTGTGCCGCAGTGTCTGCGAGAGAGCCCGCTCGGGATGCGCACCCATCATGCAGCAGTACAGCTTCGAGTGGCCGGAGAGGATGGCGTGCGAGCACCTGCCCCTTCATGGTGACCCCGACAATCTGTGCATGGAACAGCCCTCGTACACGGAGGCGGGCAGCGGTGGCAGCTCGGGCGGATCGGGTGGCTCTGGCAGCGGTTCCGGCTCCGGCGGCAAGCGGAAGCAAGGAGGCAGTGGCTCGGGTGGCAGTGGAGCCGGCGGCAGCAGCGGTTCCACGTCAACGAAGCCGTGCCGCGGACGCAATTCAAAAAACTGCCAAAATCCCCAAGGAGAAAAGGCAAGCGGAAAAGAGTGCAGCTGCTCGTGCCGCTCCCCACTCATCTTCCTGGGGAAGGAGCAGCTGCTGCAGCAGCAGTCGCAGATGCCCATGATGCACCATCCACACCACTGGTACATGAACCTCACTGTCCAAAGGATCGCCGGCGTGCCAAACTGCGGCATTCCGTGCAAGGGGCCCTTCTTCAGCAACGACGAAAAGGACTTCGCCGGCCTCTGGATCGCCCTTTGGTCGGGACTATGCTTCTGCAGCACGCTCATGACCTTAACCACATTCATCATCGACACCGAAAGGTTTAAGTACCCGGAGCGGCCCATTGTCTTCCTCTCCGCCTGCTACTTCATGGTGGCCGTGGGCTACCTGTCGCGCAACTTCCTTCAGAACGAGGAGATCGCCTGCGACGGCCTGCTGCTCCGGGAGAGCTCCACGGGTCCGCACTCTTGTACCCTGGTCTTCTTGCTCACCTACTTCTTTGGCATGGCCTCCTCCATCTGGTGGGTGATCCTCAGCTTCACCTGGTTCCTGGCCGCTGGTCTGAAGTGGGGCAACGAGGCCATCACCAAGCACTCGCAGTACTTCCACCTGGCCGCCTGGCTAATTCCCACTGTCCAGTCCGTGGCCGTCCTCCTGCTCTCGGCGGTGGATGGCGATCCCATTCTGGGCATCTGCTATGTGGGCAACCTCAACCCGGATCACCTGAAGACCTTCGTGCTGGCCCCGCTCTTCGTTTACCTGGTAATTGGCACCACCTTCCTGATGGCCGGATTCGTGTCCCTCTTCCGCATCCGCTCGGTTATCAAGCAACAGGGCGGTGTTGGAGCTGGCGTCAAGGCGGACAAGCTGGAGAAACTGATGATCAGGATTGGCATCTTCTCGGTGCTCTACACGGTGCCGGCCACCATTGTTATTGGATGCTACCTGTACGAGGCAGCCTACTTCGAGGACTGGATCAAGGCCCTGGCCTGTCCCTGTGCCCAGGTGAAGGGTCCCGGCAAGAAGCCCCTCTACTCGGTCCTGATGCTCAAGTACTTCATGGCCCTGGCCGTGGGCATCACCTCGGGCGTGTGGATCTGGTCCGGTAAGACGCTGGAGAGCTGGCGTCGCTTTTGGCGGAGACTCTTAGGAGCGCCGGACCGCACGGGCGCCAACCAGGCGCTGATCAAGCAGCGGCCCCCGATTCCACATCCCTATGCCGGATCTGGAATGGGCATGCCCGTGGGCTCGGCGGCGGGCTCCCTGCTGGCCACGCCCTACACCCAGGCGGGCGGAGCCTCGGTGGCCTCCACCAGCCACCACCACCTGCACCACCACGTTCTCAAGCAGCCGGCGGCCAGCCACGTATGACATGGAGAGTCGGGGGGAGCATCGACCATGGGCGGCGGCGGGGGCGGCGGTAGCACCATTGGCGGCGGCACCCTGGGCCACGGCACCGCGATGAGCAGCAGCACGGTCGGCATGGGCCCTCTCCCCGGCACCCTGATGCACGGCGCCTCCGGCGGAGGCGTGGGCGGCGGCAATCCCGGCAATGTTTACGGCAATGGCAACAACGGAGTGGGCGGCCAGAACACCGCTCCCGGCTCCGTGATCGACTCGCGGGCCGTGTCCGTGGTGGTCACGCTGCCCGGCGGCCCGGGTGCCCAGCATCCGGGCCAGGCGCTCAGCGACTACGGTCCCATATAGTTAATGGTACGCCCGGACACCGCGCACTGGGTCTCGACCAGCAGTTTTAGCCAGCTGTAGCCGCTCAAGTTGGTCGACTCGCACGCCCGGCCTCTGTCTCACTCGCACTTCTAGGCTCTCGCTCGCACACTCCATCCCCATCTCGCTCGCTCCCGCTGTTTGGTAGGGCCCCCTTGGCAAAGGTTGAGAAGAAATGCCATATTAATTCGAGTAGCCGTAGTTTGATTGTTGAGTGGAAAGCGCAACAAGAGCAGCCAATGTTTTTCTGCTTTCAATTCCCATCGGTTTGTGCGGAATCGGAATTCACACATTTTTTCATTTAACATTTAACATATATTTGTTATGCAAAGAGTTGAGTTCTTTGCACCAAAACCTTTACAAAGAAATTAATTCCAATCGAACTATGAAAGAAGTGATCTTCTGTATTATAATTATAATTTTTAAAGTTAATAGGCCTACATTTATTCCAATTCCGCCAAATTGCTTCCGAGTTGAAAATGGAAACAAGACCGATAATAACCTTTGAGATGTGTTAGACAACCAATCTGCATACAAGATTCTAGTCCAAAAAAACCTTTGTCTTCAATAGCAGATGAGCACAGAGCTTGGGCGTAGCGAAAGGATACTACCCGCAGTAAGAAGTGCAGATCGAATCCAGCTGAAGCGCGTTTGTTCTACCTGCCATTAACTGATTTCCTATCTGAATATTCATATTGCCACGTTTTCTGTTGTTATACCCTTTCACAAACACCTTCCTCAACGAAATAGACTGAGAAACGCGAAACCAATTGAATAACCGCCACGTAGAGCAATCGGGGTAAAGTAGCGAGCGGAATCTGCCCACACTGCCAAGTCAGAGCCACGAGCCATATTTCGAAATTACAACTAACTTTTAATCAAACTAACTACACTATTAACCTTAACCTAACGTAAACATTTAACATAACGAACGCATACAAAAATAAAATAAAAAAAGAAAATGAAAAGGAAAAAGAAAAAGAAACACTTCGAATGCCCATAGAAAGTTAGTTGCGATTTTAGGGTTGTCGCATTATCAAAGAATAGGCACTCAGTGTTGCCAGATACCATTTGTAAATTATTTAACGTAATCTAAGGCATTATCCAACACTAAGTTTTGTACATATTTTCAAACCGCGCCTAGTTTATAAACGTCTTTTTTTGTTCGGAGATGTGAAAGTCCCTGAAACTAAAATATAATATAGTAACATGCATTTCAGCATCAAAAGCAACTCTGCATTTAAGCTCAAAAATTGAATTTAGTTTTTACAAAAACCCAAAAAGAGGAATTCACCATTCAAGTAAATGATTAAATGAAAATTGCCAAGTTTTGCAGCCGAAGCAATGCATTTCTACGCATTTATAAAAGAAGCAAAAATAAAAATTGTATAAAGCTAAAACTTTTATATAAGAGTATTAAATTAAATGTAACCTTAGTTGTAGACGAAATCGAAGAGAACGGCAAGCAAAAGCAAAACGAAATATCTATCAAGAATTAAACACTATTGTATTTAAATTTAATATTTATATTACATGGTAAAAGCAACAATTTAACTGTTAGCATTTCAAACCATTTCACATACGAAACAAAAGAAGAAGGGATGAAATTTATATTATAAATTATATAATATAGCAACTATGTGTGTAATGTTTTTAGCAACTATAACTACTTCTATTTACAAAACAAAAACATGCTAAAGCTGTAATAAAACAATATACAAAATAGTTCATTTTTGAGTTACTTTCTTTCGTTTAAACATGATTTCGTTATGCATGACAAGTAAGTATTTTTTATTTAGTTGCTTTATTGCTTTATTTATAGTTTGACCTTTTCTTTACGCACTTTCAAGAGAAGATCCCTCAAACACTTATACGTATCATTAAAACGAAGCTCTCCAAGTTAAGCAAGCCGAAGCAGAAAGGAAAAAAAAAACAGAAAGAGTAATTATTAATTAGCAAATTTCTCGACAAGACGTACAATGTTTAATAAACATATAATACATATTGAACAAGAAACCAAATCCAATACAACCATTTACGCGTACTATTTGATGTTGTTAATAAGCTTAAAGAAATATTGCTAGCTAGTAGCGTTTAGTTTAGTTCTCTAAGAGAAAGTTGAATCCCCGGAAGGGTTTTGCATTTCTCCAACTTTAGTTGAAGGCGTACATAGGAAACGCTTTTATCTATGAATACAAAATATAAAAGGCTAAAGAGTGTAACGAATATACGTAAATGGGAAATCCAAACGAATTGATATGATAAAGTGTAAAAATAAATAATGCAAATTTTGACTCTTAACTCGAAACATTTTCTGTTAATTTTTTGTGATTGAAAACTAATTTACTAAATTGATGAACCGAAATTGATTGCAATTTGCGAATGTATACGATTTTTTAATTTTAAAAGAAAATATTTCATAATGGAGTGGATTATAGATTGATAGGTCAGGATTGAGGAGAATTGAAAGCTGGCGGTGATTGATGGATCAGTTGAAGTTGCACGGAAACCAGAAACTTGACATCAAGTGTAGTTGTGAATTGTATTTTGTGAAATGTAATTTAATAATAAAATAAATGAAAACCGAAAGCAAATTATATATACACTACATATTTATATGGAGCGATGAGGCGCAGGAAAACCGGCAAGAGAATACTTTAACAAAAATTCATGCAGACATTATTTTATTTACAAACAAAATGCATTTTAAAAATATTAATCAAATCAAAAAACGAAATAATGTTGTTGAAAGTGACACGATTTTTATGCACACATAAAAATATACAGCAGCAACACAAGTCGAAAATCAAACGCGTTAACAACAACAAAATATACGAAAAAGCAGCAGCAACAACAATAATATTAAATACATTTGTAATTGAAAGAGAAAATCCATATAAAATAAAATTTAACGTAAGATGTCCACTTTGTTTTTATGGCAATGGGCGCAGGAAGCACTTGCTTCTTGCAACAGTCAATGAACGAAAGCTCAATGGATTCGGAAATGGTCGAGCGCTGAGCCGAGCATTGTTCACTTTAAAGTATTAGCATTTGGGGAGTCTTTTGTTGACTGCCATGATTTCAGATCGTATCGAATTAAACTACCTATCAAATGAAAGGTATTTGTGGAGTAGAACACGCTTCAAGAGGCCAGCAATCGTTACAGCATAGTAATGGGTATAATTAAAACATGTTTCAAAAGATTGGACACGGGAGTTTTTGGCGCTTTGTGTTTGTTGCTATTTTACTTTATAAGTAACGAGTATATTTCAATAAAACTGCTTCTCTTACGAAAAACAAGATGAAACCGTCAGATGGGCCAAGCAGTTCAAAGTGGAGACTCCAAGTTCAGAGCCCGATGAGCTACATTCCGTGACATGAACCACCACGTAGAATCCCAATCCTTGACATGAACCTATAGACATTTTTACAATTTATCTCAGTAGATTATATGTAAATTAAAAACATGTTGGTAAGGGGACAATGGTATTAAATGCAGCAATCACACTGAGCATCATGGGAAATTATTTTATCGTTAAGTGGGCTTTTATGAGCTTAATAAAGCAAAGTCCTTAACCACTTATTTTAAGTAAGGCGCGTTTTTAAAATACTGGTATTTCCGAGATTTTAGAAGGCGACTTCAAGCCACAGCAAAGCAATTCGTCGTTACAATTCGAAGTAAACATTGTTTTTAAAGTGCTCTCTATTACAAAAAAGACGAATATATCCAAGTTGCTTGACAAAATATGCTACATTTTGTTTAACTTTTAGTTTAAACGTAGATTATCAACACCTTGGCAGTAGGAAAATAGCACGATATGACAATGCAATTATTAAAATTATTTTTCAATTATAGACCCCCATTGCTGTCGGACACTCCAAAAAGGCCTTAGCGCATGTCCTTGCCAAAGTATTAGGGCACTAAATTTGAAATTGGAAATTTTCGACTGCCTTGCCAGACGAAACTTACGCGAATTATACTTATATCTACTTACGACTTATTTTTAGTGCGGAGTGCCGAGCGGAGTGCAGCCAAATAGCTTCGATGGCCTTACGTGCATAAATATTTCAGCCGACTGCCGCTTGCTAGCTGCCGTTTTCAAGAGCAAGGCAAGGTCCTTGCAGCTCGGCAAGTGGGGGCAAGTAAGGACGAATGTGGTGCCACCCACGGGGGGCGAGTAAGCTGGTCAACAGGTTGAAAGTGAGCGCAGCTGAAACTTTTCGAGAGTTGCCAAAAAAGCGAAATTAGTGCCCGTCCGCTGGCGTGGCCGTGAAAATTCAATTAGTTGACAGGCGCTAATTAGTAGCAAATTGAAAGCTTTCCACTTGTTGAGAAAGGTTTTTCGAAAATGCCACACGGCCATTGTCCAGGCATACAACACACATGGCTCACGTGCTAAAAGCTCCGCACGTGTCCTGCCGCACATGGAAAGCGGTGAAAAGTGGGGGAAACTAGTGGAGAGGCGGGGAATTCGCTGGGAAAGCTTTCACTGCCAATAGCAACAGCGTGCCCCAAACACGAGCTCCACGAGCTTTGGCCGACTCCAGAAACCAAAAAATCCTTTTGGCCAACAGTTTGTTGCTCAAGCTGTTCCCGAACGGACGTCTCCCCAGAATCGCTCGCTCCCGACAGTTGGCACTTCGATTTAGTTTCGGTTTAGCTTCGATTCGGTTTCGGCCAGGAGTTGCTCTATAACTAAAAAAAAGAAAGCAAAAGAAAAGAAAAACCAAGAAAAGGAAAGGAGAGAACAGAAACCAGTTTGGTGGGGAGTTGCTCCCCAAATTCAAGGAGTGGAAATTCTTTGCCATCGTAGTTGGCAGTGTGTGTGCGTGTGTGAGTGTCTACATATTTGAATAACACAACGATCAAAATTCAGGAAAACCAACAAACCAGTATTAACACGGCGAACAGGGAGTGAACTTCTTTTCGGGGAAAACAGGCTAGCTAAGCAGGCCAAATCAGTTGCCAACTAACCTTGTTACCACCAGTTCGTTGGTTGGCTGTGAAACATGCAAAGCCAGCATTAGATTGTGTCAGCCCACTGACTTTAAATGGCAGGTCAAGACGGCTACATGACCAGCAGAAAGCAGCGGCCTCAAAGGTCTTAGGTCGGTGAATAACTCCGGCAGCATGCACTTCCCAAAGGAGCGTCTGTGGCATTTAATTAACACAGGACATTAACTCATCAAGCGTGCAAACTCAGCCGTTTTGTTGGGCTCGGGTCGACTAAGCGACTAAAATAGTAAAATGGTTAAATTAAAGGGAATGCTTAAGCACATTCCTTGGGAGGAATTAGTCGGAAGCGGAATTGAATCTTGTTAACTTAAATTAGCTTTACTCCTCTGAATATTAAAGCAGGCAATACCATCAATTAGCACTAAATGTTACACTGAAGTCA
This sequence comes from Drosophila teissieri, assembly GCF_016746235.2. Lineage (NCBI taxonomy): Eukaryota > Metazoa > Arthropoda > Insecta > Diptera > Drosophilidae > Drosophila > Drosophila teissieri. The sequence continues at coordinate 19,355,395 of NC_053031.1, read as the reverse complement.
TGGGAACCATTTGTTCAACACAGAAATACTCTTATTATTTTGCACAATTCAAATCCATTAAAGATATATTTACATCAAGGACTCTTGGGCAATACTATATTTTCATTTTATTCAAGTTTTAAAATCATGAAACTAAGTTATTTAAAAATTTTAATCAAAACATATAAGTGTTTTATTAATTGGGCAACCCCAGCTTACACATAAATAATATCATTTTTTTTACTTAACGAAACTCGTGCCGTTAAAGACTTCCGCCTCCCGTTGGTTTGTTAGCATGCGAGCTGGGAGAAAACTGCCAAATCAGCTTTGATTCGAGGTCAGAATCCAAAAAGTTAAAAGGAACAATGAGCTCCGTTTGACTCTGGGCTCCTATGACTCGGAAATTCTATGGCTAAGTTAGAGAGATTTCCCCAAGGCTGTGCCGCCATCGCCATCGCCATTCACACAACTATTCGCAGTTTTGTTAAGAGTTTAGCGAGACTATTTTGGGCGGAGCATTCAAAGTGGAGCCGGGGGCTAAGCCGTCCAAGGCCATCTGCATTTCAAATGACCAACGCAACAATGAAGGCTGAGAATCTACAAAAGAGGAGTGCCCCTAAAACAAAAACCCAGCCAAAAGCAGCAACATCGCCAGTGACAATAACACTGAACAGAGAATTGTCGCATGCAGGGTGGGGCCAGCACACACACATCCGAGAAGGGGGGCTACTTAAAAACAGCGCGCACATGACGTCATTAAGCATATTAAATGAGTTTACATCGTTTTTGCACACCGACAAAAAACAGGCATTAAAATCCCGGAAACGAAATGCGTTCGCCTCGAACTGGACATTTTTATAAAAGGAAACAAACAAAAATGTATTGCAAATAATTATCTTATTAATGAAACAGATTGGAATATTTATTCTTTCTTTTTAAAAGTTAAGAGATATTATTTCCGTGTTCTGTGTGCTTTATTATTTAAAACACTGAATTTGGACAAGAAATATACTTTAAAATCAAAGTAAAACATTCAATTGCGAAAAGTACGAAATGACAGGCGAAGTGGCACGCATATAATATTTTACCGGAATATGTACATTTTTTTCTGAGTGTCTTGTTGCATGGCGCTTAGAGATGAGCAGCAAAACGGTAAAAGGCCATTAACAAACGCCTAATGGCGCACTTGAGACACTTTGCAGCCAAGGGGGCGTGGTCGGTGGGCGAAATAGGGTTAAGCTGATAATGCGAATGGATCTGTTGCGAAAGTCGCCCTAAATGGCCAAGCGGGCGAAGCTTTCCCTTCCCCTTCCTCGTCCCGTTTTCATTTGCTCACTTGCTGCGCTCGAAAATTGAAGTATTAAATATTTATCCAGTGCACGGAAGAAATCACATTACCTCGGCAATGTGTCGCGGTAATATACAAAAATGGAGCCTCTAATGCATATGTGAAATGATCAACCAAAGGGCCATTTATCAGCATCCCCGAAGTGAGCTGGGAAAAGTGTAAAAATAAGCAAGCAACCTGCAACTAACAAGCAAACAACAGCCATAACAATTTGTCAAGTACACAACCACACACCCAAAAACACAAAAGCAGGTGAAAATCCAAATAAACGCGCGCGTTTTAAAACGCCCCAAAGCAGCGAGAGGCGGGCAAAGGATTATCGCGATGGCAAGGACCACGGAACTGAAGCTGGCTATGGGGGATCCTGCGAAATGGTAAGTTGATGGCCCACATTACCGCCACTGACCCTCTGTCGACCCAGAATCCATGTTTTGCTCAACAGTGATGGCGATTTAAAAATCATTTTATTCTTTTATTTGTATTATAAGGCTATGGAATGATTGAATTAATACAAATGTGGGAAACAACAACTGATCCTGCAATCGGAAATTGGTATTTCTTCCTAAACGGTACCAGGCATCTCTCCTGCTGTTCCTCGGCTCCTCTGCTCCTCTGCTCCTCGACTCCTCCCAACCAATCAATATTATCGAGTTAGCTAACGCGAATGGCAAGTTGGTATCCGTGTTCGTGTTCGTGGGGGTTTCTGGGCGGGCGTGTGCTGGTGAGTAAGTGTTGTCTGAAAAAGCACGTGGAGTTTATAAAATATGCAGGGCCATATGTACATATTTAAGCATCCCGGAGAGGCGGAGCAGCTCATCCGAGCAAAAGATGAACATGTCAAAGCCAACGGCCATCGCTTTTGTTTTTTACTTGCCCACGCGTACAGGAGCCATATGTATGAGAATACTCCATTTCTCGTACCCATCAGCCGCCGTATTTTTCATGGAATTACATATGTATGTGCTTGCTGTAGATTCCATTCCGCCGGACGAAATCTGCTCAGCTCTTCTCAACGCTCTTAATTTAACTCTGCTGTGCTGTGCCCCGGATAATGAAATAATAATCTGTATTGCCGGTAAACAAGCATTAGCTTAATGGAGGATTAGCCAGAAATGTTCTTTGATGAGCTTAATGGAGTTGAGGATAGGCGAATAGCTGGAGATTTTCCGCTTAGGAGCTTCAAAGTGATTTAAATGGGGATTAACGTTTGCTTTTTGTTTTATAGCTTAGATGGTTTTGAAGGTCTTAAGCTAGTTATCTACTCACTGTTTTATTTTATTTCAATGATCAACAAAATGTAAGCATAATTTAATAAGTTAATTTATTAATGTGAAATTCCCAAATTACTTAAAACATATAAGCCGAGATATATTTAAAAAATGTAAGTTCAGTAATGTTAACTTTGTCCTCTTTAAGTTAACAGCTTATATAAGCAAGCAAGAAAAAGTTGTGTCAACAATTTAATCGGTTTTCCGTTGAAGTGGGATTTACATAAGTACAAAAGCCCCAAAACCTTTACGACCACCCACAAAAAATACCGTGATAACAGACAACAAATAAATATTAGCATTCAACAGCTTTCATTTGAATACACATTCAAAGTCGGCCACCCATGAACATAAATCGGCTGCCATTGTGGCATTTAAATCCATAAGGCAGACGTGAACATCCCGAGGAGATAGGATTCCATTGTTGTCACTCCGATTGGCGTGGTAGACACGGGGAAATCTGATACCAAAACACGTCGAATCTTTTGGCCAAAAATAGCTGCAGGAATGAATAACTAAAGCCGCGGAAAGAATGTGAAAGGCTTTGTGCGGGGCATGAAGTTGTAATTAAAAGGATATCCATATTCATTTCGTGTAAGCAGCCGCAGGGAGGCAAAAAGCGTGGCATGCACGTCGAAGGACGAAGGACTCAGAAAAGTGGAAAAAGTGTATTTTGGAGAAGGGCCCGAGTGTGGCATGTCGGTTTGTGTATTTGTCAGTCTGGCTGGAACGCCACCAAAGAATGCTGACAGGAGCATTCCTGGTCCCTGCTTTCTGGTCCTTTCTCATAGTATGAGATGGCTTCGCGATACTGAAAGCAACATAATCTGGGTGCACTGAGAAAAAATATGAAAACCTAAAACGCAAATGATGCAGATAAAAAATCGGTTTGGGGATGACTGATTTTGCAGTAAACAATAATTAAACACAGCTCAGCTCAAGGACTCCTGGCGATTTTCGTCTATCCAGTTCAAAATATGCTTAGAATGGTTTATAATAAAATATTAGTAGAAAGATAACTTGGGCTGTGTAAAGAGAATATAAAGAATGGTTCAGCAATGCCCGCTAACAATGTACTTGTTATCCATTTGTGGTACCAGCAAGTAAACTATATTCTACTATAAAGATAGCTCGGGTAGCCTTAATTTTCAGGCTGCCGTCGCTAATGCGACCCGCTTGCATATTTGTTTCACTCGAAAGCATCGAGGTCTGCCGAGGGTCTGGGTTTGGCTATGGGCTTTCTGTCGGCCTATTTTGTGGCCGAGGCTTTGCATGTTGCAAACAATTTTCCAAAGCAGCGGCAGCAAAGCGGCAAAATGTTCGTGCGACTAATTTGTGAAAAAAGGAAGAAAGCCCGGCCATGCAAAAACAACAACGCCAACTGGCACGAGACGTTAAAATCAACGGTCCGTGTCCATTAAAAACGGGGCCAGGAGGCAGAAAAAAAAACAAATATATTATAAACGCAACTCTCTGCGTTCCTTTTAATGAGAAATTATCACAAAAAATAAACATCAGCGAAAAAGGCGAGCAAACGGCGGCACACTTAATGCCCCGAATGAACTGGTCGGATATATACCATATACGGGTGTATGGTACACAAACAAGCAGAACCACCTTTTCCGACAATTGGTAAACACACAGGGCTAATAAAAAACTGTAAAATATTCAACAATTGGCAAAGCTTTTAAGAGTCTTACAGACGCTCCTGATATTGAAATGTAAACCACGCAATTTTTCCGCCCCACAGCGGGCGCCAAAAAATATGCTACTCAGAACGCTACAGAGAAAATTATGGGGGTCGTGATAAAGTGGGTGGAGATAAATAAGTGGCGCATGTTGAATAAAATTAGCTGAAGGAGAAGAATGTTAAATCTGTTTTCAGGCATTTAAAGATGTTTTGCAAAACTTCTTTAGCGAGGAATTAATTTAAAAGCAACTGTACACTTTATTTTTTAAGATTTAATTATAAGGTTGACATTTACTATAAAACCACAACAAAAATTCATATAAAAATGTTTTTAAAATTAATTTTGCAAGCATATGCCAAGACATCGTACTTTGCGCACTCTATTTAAAGGCGTTTGCATATGTACTTAATCGGGATATAGGCCCTAAGTACGCGTTTACCATCAATCAACACACCACCGCCGCCTATTGAAGTCGTACATAATCTATGAAGGTCGACCAAGCTTCACTTATAAATAACCAACTTAGGAGAGTTCTATACGCTGAGATTATGACCAGGGTTGCGGCCATAAATTACGCAGCCAGAACAGAACTCACGCACACAGACAGCGTCGACTGGCTTAGGCAAAATCCTCGCTTTTATAATGAGCATAAAGGATAACCACAACAAAGCCCAAGGCCAAGCGGAAGTTGGAGCTACTTACGAAATATGCATAGAATTATGATCTAACGAAATTGCGATTTAATTGAAATGAATGAGCAGCATACAACTTTTTTGTAGCAAACGCAAAGCAAACACCAGCGGGGGAAACAACTACAAAACAATACGTAAACATTTCAATTATGTCGCTGCGGCTGAAAAACTTTTTCGTGCTAATTAAGCTCAATGGGTGCTCAGAGTGGAGCTTCAGTTCCAGTAATTAGCCCGCAGAAGTATAAACAAAGCCAGGAACTCGAAAGCAAATGAGCCGAGTCCAAATGACAGGGAGAAGGGGCGGAGAATGGCGGCAGATGGCAAGAACAATGGCATCAGGCCATTTCCGGTTTGCTCATGTGTGCTGTCGCCTCCCACCGCCAGGGGGCGCACTAGAGCTCCGTTTCCGCTGGCCCTTAGCCCACCCCTTTCTGCGATTGTGTTGGTGCTTGCCTTCGTGTGGGTGTCGCAGCAACAGTTTGTTGCTTTGTTTGGCTGCTTGTTTGCCAAGACAACGACACGCTTATAAATTTTTAATTAAATTGTTGTTTTTCAGTTTGTCGCCCATGCTTTTGCTGTTTCTGTTTAGTGCTATCTGGTCGCATGAAGTTGCATTGATTGTCCTGTGCCTAGAGCCCGTATCCTTTGTTTTTCCATGGGGTCACTATGGCTCGAGCCATCGCCTGTTCATATCCGATAGCTTCTACGGGGCAAATTGAGTTGTTTAACCTGCAATTGAACCTGGCCGAGGGATTAAGTGGTAGAAGTCCGTAACGCTTAGCCTTTGTAAAGTATATCGGGTTGCTCCAAAGATGGACAGGAAAAAATAAAGCTGTTGAAAATCTTTAGCTGGCTTTATTACATATTAAATGCAGCTATATACCTACAAGTGTATTATGTATTATATTGATGTCTTGTCCTTAACTTTGCGATTTGAGTTTATGATTTCTCTTCTATATTTGCTGGTCCTTAAGTTCTGTAAGTATTTGTGATTGGATATAATTAAGAAAGCTAAGGAAGCCAATGGATAATAAAGAAAGCTAAAATCATGTAGCAGAGGAGTAAGATCATATTTCATTACCAGCACAACTTGCTGACGCTCATCCCACCGCTTGAGGAGCACAGAAACGTACACATGTATACACCATTAATAACAAATTTATTATGTATTCCCTATCAAAGCTCAACCAAGAGCTGAAGGCAAAGCCCCATCGAGACAATTTACATGTCTGAACGAATTTTTGTTGGGCTTGCCCATGACAAATTAACTTATTTAGTTGCGGCAGCAGCGGACTGTCGTACGAAATAATTTATCAAATTCCTATATAAATTATTGATGTCCTCGCTGAGGACCGCGCTCCACTGTGTGGGTGTTTCTGAGTAGGTGAGTGGATGAGTGGGGGTGTTGCATGTGAGCTGTACATGTGCTCACGCCCACACAATATTTTCTCGCTCCTGCTGCACGGCAAATGAATAAAAATTGCCGTCAGGCGTAGGCGTAGTGGCAAATGCCAATCACGGGCATTAAGTTGGCAGTGCAGGAACGGAGGTGGATTTCGGGGCTCCACTCTGGGTCGGAGGTGTAATGAGCTCTTCGGACTGGAAATCGGGGCCAAATGATAAATGACACTGCAGTCGAGGGCCCTCAAAACTAACATAATTCTCTCCTTTTAATTGGCTGATGGCCACGAAGTGCACTCGCCAAACATTGTGCTTAACAATACAGGCGTTACAAAATCTATTAAATGATACGAAATGTAGTCTAAAGGCTAATAGAACATAAATTACGCATCCGCAACGTTGTCCAGCGTTGGCATGCTGTTGGGAATGTTTTGATTTCCCGCTCATAAACCTCGAAACCTTTTCATTCTTAGCAGCAAAAATTTAATATATGATAACGTATAAATATCTATTATCATGGTTTTTAAGATCACACATCTATTTCTCCATGTGTATACAGAGCTATCATGGTTGTTGGTGTCGGCTGGGCTTGTTTGCGATGGTGTTGGTTAGTGTTGCTGCTGTTTCTATTGGCGTAGCTTCTGTCGGTGGCGGGTAATTTTGCATGCAAATAACTGGAAATTAGTGTAAGTGCTGACTGACATGCCACACACAGAGCGGCAAAGCCAGTGTCTGTGCCTCGTCCTGGCTCCTGGATCCTTAGCACCTCCCCGCCTGCTGATAAGATCCCCGCCGCCTTTGGCGAGTTCTCGGCTAGGTGAGCAGCCCAAGGAAGACCCAGAGCAAATGGCGGCGAAGGGGATAAACAGACGATGGCACAATAAAGTGGCAACCGCTTGGGAAAACGACTGTGCACTGCAATCAAAATCAAATCCTGGTGTCAAAGTCGTTTTTAATTGAATTGGACGTTACTAAAATATTTCTACAATTGTCTGAATTTGTTGGTAATGGTAATTATTAAGTTACCATTATTGCTTTAATTTATAATATTAATACTACTTTAGAGCCGTATCTTGAAATTGCGTAATTTTCCGCTAAGTGTGCGAGGCTTACATGCAGCTCCATGTGGGCGTTGCATGGCAGCATATCTAAATCGACTTGCCACCCGTTGCCAATTCAACTTTCCCCCTCGCCCCGCTGCTCGCTGTCGTGGAAGATCAGCGCTGTAAAACGCCATTAAAATGCAATGAGCGCTCAAACGTTTTATGCCACGAGCTAAGCTCGGATATAAAAGTGCACTTGGTTAACTCGGCGGGTTGTAGGGGAAACGGAAGTGAAAAGCGTTGCCTTTAATGGTGTAAACATAATTATGAAACCTGGCTGTGTTTCCTATTAAAACGAGACTGGGTCGGGTTTGTCTGCAATTTTTAACAGATTTTGTTATCATAATTTATCGCTGCTCCAAAAAGAAAATGCTATCTACATTTGGCTTGACTAACAGCAACGCTTATTGCATTCATAAAAAGTGCAGTACTTAGTAGTGCTGCAATAAAAGTTATGACAGTAAAGTATTCATGAGCTGATGTTTATTTATTAATTTTATTATTCTTAAGATGCAGCATATGTTATTGGCTTTAGTTGGGTTGGGTTAGTTCTTTCAGTAACCAAAAAATAAACTTTTAGCAGAATGCACCAAATGCTAATTTCTTTGTTGCAAAGTCCACATTGCTGTTCTAATTAATTGTGAAGCATATGTTCATGTGTTAGTTTCGAGTATCCAGTCCTTGTAATGCTTATAAATCTGTAATGAAGACAATGTTATTTAAATCTGTTTTTTATGTACATTTGCCTATGTTTGTTATGTAATCGATGCCATGGATTATGGAATAAAATGGCTTCCCCACTATATTTAAATAAATATTCCATTCGAGGCTATTGAAGAAGTCTCAGACTTTTGATCTATAGAAGCAGTACTTGCTCATGTTAGATATTACATTTTAAGAAGATAGTTAGTCTGAGCAGATTACCGATTTTAGTCTTCTGCAGCGCAGCAAATTTAAACGAAACCTAATTGGTTGCCATTTCAGTTGAGTGCTTTGATTATCTAATGCTTTAAGATACTTTGGGTTCCAGTTGGAACCATCGGTGTAGATAAATGATCGAAGCATTTTTTTATGATTGGAATACGCCCGTGTACTGTATTCTTGTTTGAATTACCATTAAATGAATTAGCAATATTTACTTATGTCAGCGAATTTAAGCTCCGTGTAAATTCCAATTTCATAGTAATATTATTTATCCATGAATAATTTTGATCTGTAGTAAAATGGTTAGCCTTGTATACACACTAATGACACCTCTGCTTCGCAATTTTCGTTATAAAGTAAATATATTTATATACAACGTGATGTTACGGGTTTGGAAGTTGAGTTCCAAATTTTAGGAATCTTAAGCAGCGCGATAAGCATTGAATTTGTAAAAGTGATTGATTGATATGATGATAGGGATCGATTGTTACAGGTGTTCTGAGACATAGGCATTAACTAGTCCGGTCTATTTTCCCGCATAATATTGTTCACAGCTATTACCCTTTTAATGAAACTGAAATTTTGCCTCTGTTGAATCGACCGCATGTAGAAGAAATTAGTTACATTGTTACAACCGAAATGGTCAAACGCATTTTAATTTGTTTCCTGCTCTTCCTAGTAAACCATTTGTATGCGAGTGATTTCGAAATTAATTTGATAAAGCAACTGAGCAGAGGTCGATTGTCGCAGAACTTTGTGTTCTCTCCATTTGCGGTTCACCAGGCTCTCGCACTCCTCTATCTGAGCAAGAATAATGTCAAGGACCACCAGTTGGAACAGGCCCTCGAATTAACCGGACTTGGTCAAGAGGAGATCTTGTCCTTTTTCGGAGAAGCTCGGGAAAAGGCTGTTAAGGAAAAATTTACGTTGGCAAATCGGATTTATTTGTCCGGTGATTACAGTGCATTGCAGAATATTATGCAATTTAGCGGAAATCTCGGCGTGGAGGTGAAAAATATGACGTTCTCCGGCGACCACAGTTCAGCGGAAGAGATCAAGAAGTGGTTGAATAAATCCATCAACAAGGCTGGACACAATCTATTTGGCAAGAAGGATATAACCAACTCCACTAGACTTGTGGCTGTTCAAGGAATGTCATATTCATGTGTGTGGAAACACCGAGAAATGGCGATGACAAATAGATTATTTAGCTTTATACGGCCAAACAGAAAACCATATGTCTATAAGGTCGAAATGATATACACCGAAGCACCAATGGAGTTTTTCAACGAGGATCAAGTTCGCGGTGTTATGGTCCCATTCTCTAACACCGATATCGGAATGCTGGTATTGCTGCCAAGGCCACGTTATTCCACCCAGCAAATACTGCAAAACCTGGACAAAATTTTGAACATTAAGTTGCGAGAAGCGGAGAAGACGCATCTCTTCCTGCCGAAATTTAAAGTCCACGAAACTATTGATCTTAATTCGGCGCTGAAAGCTTTGGGCATCAAGGATGTGTTTACCAACGGGAATATCAAATCTAAGTCGAATGCTGCTAGTTTTAAGCAGTATAATTCCCTGGATGTGGATCAAAATCGGGTGTTAAGTAAGTTAGCTTCGGAAGTGCGCCTTCTTAAGCTTATCCTGAAATGATTATTCGATCAACATAGCTGAAAAACTAATTTCAAAACTGTAATTTCAGTGACCATAGATGTGGGCTCTGACTTCGACGATAGAGTCCTATATGTCAACCGGGGCTTTGTGTTCGTAATCAAGGATCAGAGCACCATTTACATGGTCGGTCGCATGGAGTCGGTTTGACAGTGCGGTTGCGGGAATTTACAGTGAAATGTCAGCTGAGTTGTAAATTAAATTAACTCGAATTAATCCGAGCAGGAGCCGCACAGAACTGAGTTTATTTCGGCCATTAGTCAGAAGGTTGGTGCGGGCTTATCCCGCAAATTCCCCGATGGCATTGTTTACAACGTTGCCGCGCATATTAATTGCCTGTTTAAGCAAATTGAGGCCACAAAACATCAGCATCAACGTTGTTTTTCAGCTCCTGTTCCCTTTTCCCCTTTTAATTTTTTTTCTGCTTTGTGTGTTTGGTGCCCCGTGGCATTCCACAATTACTCGCGATTGCGGTGCCACCGAAGCCAAATGCTGACAATTGCATCATGGCAGCCGAGTGGCGACCCTCCTCGCAAGCTGCAATTGCATAAATTATAAGACTGGGGCACCGGAAACCGACGCTGATTTCCCACCAACCCAGCGGTATGTTACCACAAAGACATCGACGGCAGCCCTCTAAGTGCCGTTCGCTCTGCAGGACTCCAAATGCACGGTATTAAGGATGTGGAAAGTGGTAGGACCGCCCGGTCGGTCTCCTGAGCTGTACACGGCTTTGATTTCGGGTTAGCTGTCACTGGTTTTAAGGTCGAATAAACACAGGTATCCAGTGTCGCAATAAATTATTCAAGTTCCGCGTTACTCAACCGTTTCTCGGCAACTATTAAACCGTGAATCTCAAAAAGTGGTTTCTACTTTGGTTTAAAAAACATATAGGTCCAAACCATAAGCCTTTAAGAGCATATTTTCAAATGCAAGTATACTTATGTATATTTTGTAGCTTTAATGGGATCACAATTTGCCAACGCAAAAAACAATGCTGTGTCTTTGTAGGGGGTACTTCACAATTGATGAGTTAATGGACAAGAACTGCCGAATAACAGCAGCATTTATAAATTAGCAAAATAATGCAGTAAACGTTCCATGGCTCATCAAAGAACAATTAACCCAAAAAGAACTACCCCAATTTGCGGGTTTTTTAAGTTGTTACACAACATGACATTGCTCATACGCCCCGTTGGCCGTACAATCACAACAAACTTGCATGCACCAAGTGCGTTCATAGGTTATAATAAAACCCGATGGCGCCTACGACTCACATGGCCAGCAGGAGTTCCCGGTCCGGGCAAGTGCATTATTTCCCCGGGGTGATTGCTGACACGTACAGCTTATAAAATGCAACAGAGTGCAGCGACAGTGACTCGCCACCACCGGAATGCGCAACGAATTCCAGAGCCAACGGTCGTGGATGACAAAAGAAAATCATTAAAAAGGTGGATCAATTCAGATTGGCTCAGCTACGGGAAAGGTCAGATATCTGCCACAAACCACGGGAAAATGCAGGAAAAAACCACGAAAACAGTGTTTTTCTTTATAGTACATCCGTGTAATCAGCGATTCCCGCCCCAAACAAGGAACATTTTCTTAAAAACTAAGCTGTCGATATAAGAGCATATTTGAATTGTTTAATTTGAGCACTATTAGAAATATAAAATAATGTTCTCTGCAGCAAAGCTCGTTGAAATTGACCTTCTGAATCGGAAACTTCAAAAATATTGCTGGTCAGAAAATCGCTTCAAAGTTTTTAGCTTCGAGCGTTGGATTTGTTTCACTATAAAGTTCTTGTGACAAGTGGTGAAAGCAGAACGTTATCTTTGATAATTTACCCATAGTTGAAGTTTACAATATTCTTGATAGAAAGTTTGAAATTATTGATTTATATTAAACAACTGGTAGGAGCCGTAGCAAGTTCCCAGTAAGCGTGGCAACTCTCACCTAAATAATTGTTTCCAAGTGGAACGAACACAAAGTAAAAGTCGTGAGAAAAGTCAAATAACCCACGAATCGGAAAACTTTGATGAGAACAAATGGAAACAATTATAAGGCAGACAACGAACGGATACTGCTACTCCTCATAGAATCGCTCCCTTTGTTCTCGCACTTCAACTTTATCCTTGGCTTTTTCTTGCTCCTCCTCTGCACAAAAGTTAAACTCACTTAATTGAATTGAATGCCAAACATCGACGTCGATGAGGATGAGAATGAGGATGATCATGATGGAGGCAAAGTGCACTTGAGTGCAAGTTATTCAGCCAGCTCCTCTTGCAGCGGGCAATATGGCAAATGGATTTTGGTAACAATTCCTTAGATTATAACTGCCTGCCGTTCGAGTCGAATGGCAAAACGCAGCAAGGAAATGAGGATGTGTACTAGCGTGTCAAAACGGCATAAACTAAATCACATTTTAGCCCATTGTTTGTTGTGGGGACATGGCAGAAAAGGGCATAAAAACGATAGCCGACAAGCGCATAAGAAATGGCAAACGTTCACGGGGGTTGAATATCGGAAAATCTTTATCTGGGCATTAGCATTGAATGAATTTTACGGGTATAGCTACTAAAACAAACACTTTGCTAATAATTTTGATGCATAATCGCAAAAGACAAGAAACGAAGCTCACACAGCCTTGTAATAATTATATATTTCAAAGAAAAGTGAACCGAGCAAGAACACTGGATGATACTTTATTATAAATTAATTTTCTGACTGTCTATAGCACCTAAACTATATAGTCGTCCGATTTTAGTAAAATTAAATGCAAAATCATATATTGTTTACAATCTAGAGCATGCCGAAAAAACAGTCAACATTAACAATATGAACAAAAAGTTAATTTTCTCTATTTATTTTTTGATATTTCACTGCGTCACTTCTGCCTAAAATCAATATACCCTCTGCACAGGTGTAAGAAGTACCAAACCTATGTAATGTCCGAAATGTGCCAGAATAAACATAAAGGTTAATTCGATGTAATATGTTGGAATTTTATCTAATATCCAGGGGATGTCAATATATTTCTATGATAATCCCACCCAAATTAAACCTTGTAAGCGACCCTCGTTCAACTGTTGACTCTCACCTGTCCGGCAAAGGTTTTCCTTTGTCTCTGCCAGATGTGTATTGAATTTTCACATGACTGTGAACCATAGCCAACTCTAGCAGTTCACAGAACCCCCGATTTGCTCGCCAGGATATCCAACCCACAGCTCATTTAACACATTGACTTTTGGCCTATTAACACCGGGACACAAAGGAAGGGTGGTCAGGTTCGTGGCGAGACCGGGCTGTTTAACTAATGGACTGGGCATTAAATCGAATACGCTCGTTATACACCTGACTTCGATTATAATCGATAATGATTTGAGTGCGTAAGTCAGGGGAAGCCAGTCGCCAGTCGCCACGTGCCATTACTCGCAGATTATAGTAAGTGCACATGTTGATTCGGTGTTCCCTGCTTTCGAGGCATCTGGCTCGAGAAACTTAAATAGGGTTTTTTACTCTTCATCAAATTTGAGTAAACCGCTGAACAGCTACGATAAAATGGCAGCTAACAGAAGTAAGTTAAGGAACACATCAATTTATTTCAGAGTTTTAGCAGCTTACTTAATATTAGTGCCTTAAATCACTTCTTGTAGAAGAGTTCGTTCCGCATTTGTTTACTTAATGTGCTCTCCCACATTTTGCGGCCATCGACTTCGACTGCTAGTTCTTTTCAATTATAAACTTATTTGGCACATTTCAAATGCTAAACTAGAAGCGGTCTAGCAAATTTGGTTCGCCCGACAATTTGTGGCTGCTCCTTGGCGAAAGTTTCGCCCTGCGAAAAGTCGCGTTGTGCTACGCATAGAAATTGAGTTGCCCCCATTGTTGGCCCCATTGTTATTGTTGTGGCCACAGAATGGTTGGCGCACAACAACACTTAAGCTTAAGTGACTGCTCGAGACTTTCTGTTTTTCCCCTCTTTACCCATTTTATTTTATTTCGGCGAGAGGAGCGGAGAGTCCTTGCGACTGCGTGACCGGAAAGTGTTTGGTACTTCCGGCTGCCGCAGCCACCGAAGCGGCCAAAACCACCGCAGCAGCCAAAACCGCAGCGGAAGTTTTGCCACGTAGACAATAACACCCATACAAGCGCAGTTACAAGTACACGGCCACGAATACAATGACAGAATGGACGAGGGCTTCCACCTTCCACCTATTGAGACCGAAAGCATTGAGACCCAATGAATTTTGTATGCTCTGAAAAAAATATTGGGTGGTGTCCTGGAAAAGAGTGGCAGCCAAAAGAATATATTTTCAATTTCTGTATTTCTTGGGTTTCATTTTAAATTGGTAAGGTTTCTTATCAGACATTCTATGTATTCACTGCGAATAATTCCATCACTTAAAATTGGCCTGGGCTGTATAGCATCTCTGCCTCTCCGTTGTGAATTCCAGTCGCCTCCTGAAGAGTGTTAGGAAATAGCATTCCGAATTCAGTTAAATATTGGATCGCAGGAAAGCCCGTACAAAGGTTATTCTAAACAACAGCTGTTATCCTGAAAACAAAGTGGATTTTCGAAAGTGGAAAGCGACAAATGCGGTCAACAAAGAACGGGAAACCCTCGCCGGACCCAAAAAGCTAGCAATGCGATTCGGATGCAGATACAGTCCTCTAGAAGCAGATTGCTCATAGGCAGCGGAATGTCACGTTCCGACCGTAAAATGTGCTAAATTGTTAATTCGGCAAACATGCCATAAGCGAAATCGGGTAACAACAAAAATCCGGAGGGAGTGGGTCAGTTTTTGGACATCCCTTTTTCATTTCGCTGCCCTCGCGATTTTATGCATATTCCGTCTTGGGAGGAAATACCTGTGAAGGTGAAAAATAAAAGTTGAGTTAATTGCTTTTGCATAAAGCAGCCGCCAAGAGGCAGAAAGTCAAAGAAAAAGCTGCCGAGGGAGTCGAGTGTTGAATGGGGAATGGGGATTGGAGTGGGGAAGAAATGAAACTCAGACGAGCTGCCAGATGAGTTGGTGCTCAATTGAGTGGAACGATTTTTCATCCATTGGCTTCCCTTTTCTGGGAAGCTGTTCGGGAAAGCTGCGGAAAACTGAAGAAAGTCTGAGAACAAGTTTAAAATTGTGCAAACTTTTAAGCGCAGCCAAGTACACAACGCTGAAAAAATCAATGAAAGCCACAAACTCATTTTCGCAAATGAAACTCAATAAATAGAGGGTTAGTTAATTTATTAAAGCGAACACAATAAAAACAACTTAGAAGGCTTTAAGTTAGCAATAAAAACATTTACTTAATATTAAAATTTTCCTCTGTGCTATATTTGTTCTGAAAATAATTCTAGATTTTCATTAGACCTATACATATATGTCAGTATCACACTCTTGGAAAGAATAATGACCTTTAGCAAGCATGTAAGTTAATTCTTTGCAAGAAATTAACAACAAAGGACGTTTACAGGCCAAATTAAGCGTGACTAATGCAATCAAGTGTTTTGGCGTTTGTCAACAATCTCTGCCAAATCATGATCGAGTTAGGGTCAGTCCGAACCCATTTCAGTTGTCAAAGGCAACGTGAAAAGCTGCCCGTAAGCCAAATAAATTCGGACTGGGGTTAACTGGCCCCATAAAGAAGCCCTATAAATGAGGGTACGAGCGGTTCTTAGCAGCTAATAAGTACTCCAAACAAGTTTCTTAATCCCATACCCATATCCCAGCATTTTCACGACTAGGTCAACGAACAGGTTGACAAACACTGAACCCCTTCTGAAAAACGCAGCTGGGAATCCATTAGGGTCCAGCTGGCCATAATTCAAATACTCCTGAGCCCAAAACAATGGCTCGACTTCAATGAGAGTTGAACGACTCCCACAAAAAAGCGTAGAAAAGTTGCCACCGAGAGGTAAACGACTCAGTTTGCCCGACAAAGTATTCTATAACATTTTACACATGAAAGTTTAGTGCCGCAGCCAAAAAACCAAGAAAAGGTCCGCAACCCGGACAAAAACACATTGTTGGCAGCACGGGCTACATAAATAATTTCCACCACACACTTACTCACCAGCCGAGTCCTGGCACTTTGACTAAATGGTGTGTAATAAAATTTAAATTGCTTTTGTCTGGATTTTCTTTTAGTGTTGAAGTTGTAGGGGCCTCTGTAGTGGAGGAACTTCCTCATCTAGGCCCCTTGGTCTGAACACTTTGTCTTCATTAAAACAAATATATGAAAAATATTGTTATTCTCATAATTTAAAAACAAATTATTAGTAAAGAAGTATTTTAGTATCCACTTAGTAGTGTATCCACTTAGTATTTGGAAGAAGACTTTTGTTCAATATAAAAGGATATTTTAGCTACAGTCATGCAAAAAGTTTGGTAATAAATCCAATTAGACTAAAAAAAGGTTTATAAACTTGAAGCGAACTATGAGTTCACTCAATGAGCATGTCATGCAATGCCAAATAAATACCCAGCATTTCAGTAAAGCATTTTAAAGGATTTGTATATACATAGATATACTTACTTAGTTTAAATGATCATACTGAAAGGGAATCCGGAAGTGCCCCAAGGAATATATTTTTCGAAACTCTTCAAGGGGCTGACCAGAGTGATCGGAAATTGCCCACTGTGCCGGACAAGGGCCGCACATTTCGGCATTTATAACAATTGCCCAAATTGCTGCTAATTAAATATGATTTAGCTGGCTGGTGGCAACGTCTGTCTTTGGCTGAGCTGTCAATATTTGTCAGGAAGCGGGCGATAAAGCTGCCGTGTCCTTACACTCACACAGACGTGACTGGGCCTGGCCCTGACCCCTGACATTAGACCGTGCAGGGAACTGGCCTCGGGCAGCCAAATTTGTTTATAATTCAAATAGCAGAAAAAAGCGAGCTATGCAACAGCAGCGAACATTGTGGAATTGTACAAAAACGGGGCAAGGAAAACACGTTAAGCAAACACGATAACGATACTATATAGATATGAGAAGGAGCCAGCAAGGACAACAAGGACACTGCCGAAACACAAGCAGGCAAATTTATTTCAATTTAAAAATTTTGGTCACGCTCAACACAAAAAGCGAGTTAAGCGAGTAAATCTAGAGGGGCAAAGTAAAATTGAGGGAAGGACGCGCGCCAACTGCCATTTGTATAATTGCTGTCGTGATGAAGGAGCAGACTCTGCTCCTGTCCTCTCCCAGCCCCTCGAAGATGCCCACTTTATGCCATGACACGCTCCAAGGACGCTTGACAGCAAATGGATAAGGACATTATCATCTGTGGACAGGGGGCTTAAAAACGGCAATATGAAAACTAGCCAGCTCGAGGATAGCCGGCGGCTAGATGTTATTGAAATTCGAGATGAGCAATGGTCCTGCCAGAAAAACAAAGCAATCTAAATTGGAGTTCAACGTGCAATTGACTAAGGATGCATAAGAAGCAATTTATTTATGGTTCAAGCAAAGAAAAATTGTTGCTTAGGCGAGAAAACCGTTTAGAGATGAAATGTATTTTCCTGCTTAAGTCTTAGTAATTTGAGTACGAAATAAACTTAGGTATTTCGCAAAAACCAGTACAATACTTGCTAGAAGAAAAACGCAGTTTAATTTCAGTGTGATTTTTTCGTCTTTTAACTCACTTCACGCCGCCATCTCCTTTGAAATATTTATGCAGGAAAACGAGCCAGCCAGCCAACCGTCGACGATTTATGTCTGGGAATTACTTGATATGCAATGGCGATTCGGAATCGCAGACGGGCAGTTGAGTGCCGACAAGGCTGCCAGTGCATATACTCGTATACGAGTATTGGAATGGTGCTATAGGATATAGCTATATAGTGCAACTTGACTGTCCGGGGCCTTGACAATGGCATTGAGACCGTCGGACTCGTGTGTTGACATCGATTGACAAGGTGTGCGGGTCGAAGCCGAAGGCCAGCTCCACCACCACGGCAAACTTTTTCCAACCGAGTTCGAGTTCAAGTCGCTGGGACAAAAAACAAACGTGAATGTCGTTAAGTTGAGGCAACCCACGTGTTGTCCTTGCCACAGCGACGGCTATGTGCAACAAGCAATCGGAGAGGCGTGGGGCTGGGAATCGGCTCAGATGTCCCTGTTTGTCTGTATGTTTGTGAGTGGTCGGATTGTTGTGGCTGTTGGAAACGGTCACTAGTGGGCCACACCATTTTCGGCATCCTTGAGGCAATCAACGAAATTATAGGGGAAATGGGAAAAGCCTGCAACTACTGTTGGGCACAAAAACTAATAAAGAGACTCATTTGAATCTTTGATTTCTAACTATCAAAGAGTAAATCAAAAAAGTCTGCACACTGAAAATGAAAAGAAGCGTCGTTTAATGGAGAACTCAAAACACTTTACCCCATTAAAGGGAAAAATCAAGGTTGCCCTTCAGCAGCCATAAATAAATCCGTGGCACACTAATTTATCACTTTGCCGTTTAAGTAAGGCCGCAAACACTAAATTATCGCACTCCGGAGACATTTGCCAGCATTTACCAGCACTTTAGAGTGTCAACAACAGCCATCAGTAAGTGATGCGATCCGCAAGGCGAACTTAATTCAAAGTAACGAATTGAATTGCTCAAACTAATTATCGGACCTTCCACCGCAGCTGGGGCAACACGGGGCAGCATGGGGCCGAGGAGGGTCCTTGGGGTTCCGGAGGGGGTTCCGGAGAGACCCCGGAATCGTGTCCGTGTCCGGCGACTGATTTATGCTCGCAGGCGTCGCAAAAGCATTCATCCATCGTGGCACCAACAGAATATCCTTCAACTTGACCACCATGAATGGGAAGGAGGTCGGTTCTTCATATTGCGGTTGCCACACACACACACTCACACACACACACACTCATACACACATAAATACATGGCTGAATGCGAGTGTTCGAAATGTCCTTGTCAAGCACTAATGGCGTCGTCGCCGTCGCCGTCGCCATCGCCTTTGTCCTTGCCAGCGTGTTAATGTGCGACAGTTTCCTGCTCTGATGTTTCCTTCCAGCAAGCTAAAATCGAATTGAAAGGCTACATTTTAAAATTCCCTGTTTGCTTGTACCAGGTAAAGCAATTGAAACCTGTTTCCGGCACGCCGTGAATCCGATCCGTCTCCTTTGCAGAATCGAATTGGGAGCCAGGACATCTGGTGTGCTGGCATGGGGCTCTGGGGTCAACAGAAACGCTGCATTTGCTGCTGCGAGACCGCTTGATTTATCCTTTTCTCTGACTCGTTTCCTCTGTTTTCCCATTGCAGAATTTATGCCTGTGCAGTTTTCCATCGATTTTCGTCTTGCGCCACAACGGACTGGGGATGAAACACCAAACACATAAAACGGATTTGATATTAAAAAAATATGCAGGTAAAATACGTGCCGACCTCAGAGGGTTAGGGTGCACCTATAAACACTGAAAACTGAATCAATTATGTTTTTATTTTTAAGAACTGAAACTTGTGTTTAAAACTTGTTGGATTTTATTGCGGAAAAGTTATCATAATTTGATAGGTATTATTTTCCGACCCGCATTGCTCACAAAATAACATAAGCTATACCTAACAATAACATAACTATGCAGAATATTTAGCGAAACACATATTAATTGTAAATAGGACTTGCACCAAAGTTTTTTGTTTTGTTTGATTAGCAAGCCACGTTACCCCTTCCATTTTTTAAAAACAAAACAAATGTAATACCATTAATGGCTAAAGTGCGTATGAGTGATAGAGCCGAACAATGTAAATTGCCTCTCCTTTAAATATGGGTTTAAAGGTTACAAAATACAAACATATTTAGAATTAGCGTGAACCATTTAAATTAAGAGAAGTATAAGTTGAGAAAAGCGTCGTCAGGACTTTTTGAAATACGCTGACAATATTCCATCGAAAGCAGAAGAACTCGCGTTCTGAAATCGGGCTTGCCTATAAGTTGCAATATGGCACATTTGTACAAGAATCGCCCTAGCCACATGTTGGGTGCCCCATGGGAGCCGAGCACGTGGAGCACCGAACTGAACGCCAAACTGCGAATAGAGAACACCAAACAGGGAATGGCACACATCGGCGACAAACAATGGCAAACAATGGCTTCTAGCGACTGCGGCTTATCGCCAAATGCAACATGGCGGCGGCCAAGTCACGTCTCAGGTGGCTCCTGGCGGTTGATTCTGCTGTTGTGCCACGGTAGTTGCCATTTGTCAGCGGAAAACAACACACAAGCCTTTTTAATACAGACACTCGACGAGCTTAAACAAGGGGCAAGTGCCACAGTTTAAATTGAAAAAATAATGCGCGAATTTGGCCGTGGGCATACGAGGTCGATGATGATCACCATGATGGCGACGCTTCAAATGGAGAACAGTTCGGTACAAAGGGATGCTGCATTTCGCCAACGCAAATATTTATCGACACTGCACGAAAATGTCAAAGCGATGGGCTCCCACGCAAGGGCTAAAATGAAATTACTCCGTGGCCAGAGTACCTGTTGCGGTCAATTAATTTCAAAATAGCAGCAGAGTTTCTAAATTATTGGGACTTTGAACCGGAAATGCCTCGCAAAAGCAGCGAGAGCTGCAAATGGTTGAGTAATTAAATTATGCACATTTTCCGTGCCAGCAAAATGATTATTTAGACGTGAAATGTTAAATGAAATTTCAATATATCATTTAATCTTAATTTTGTTTGTAGAACAGTAAGAACTAATTTCCACACCAGCCACGTATTTTAATACATTTGCTACATTTCTCATTAACAACAATACCGCTACCTAACCTATTCCCCAATCGATTATAACTAAATTATTTATCAGGAATATACAAAATAATTCTGCGAATAATTAATGCTGGCATACATTTTTTGTCATGACAAGCTCTTGATTTTCCTCAACAGGAAATTATATGACACTTATTAATCAGACGAACTTCATGAACCATGCCAATTAATGCCTTTCATTTATTCAACTAATTGGAATATTTCATTTTTTCGCTTGTAAATATGTGGAAGCTAGTTCCGTTCAAATCAAACCCAGAACAATGACGAAAATTAATAATTAACTGGTGCGAAACTAAAATATGCAACACACATGTAATATAAAACGGAATAGTATAGAAGAGGAATAATAATTAGTTATTGTGCATTATTACCCCCATTTAATTCGGTTAATAAACGGTCAGTTCTTTTAAATTGAATGTATTTATTTAATTGGATTTTTAATTATCAGAGTAAAACCGAGCCAAAAGAATACATTGCAAAAGTACCGCAGGTGAAGTGCACTCGTGCAAACAAGTTGATTTCCCAATGATTCCAGCCGTGCAAACAATACTAATGAACACCCAAACATGGAGAAATTGTTGAAAGCCAATTATTCAATTCCATCCGCGTTTCCACTTGCAGAAACAAGAAAAAAGGCGCGAGCTGCGCCTGAAGCGATTCTGGCGCTCCCCCAAGACCACATCCTCGGAGGACTCCAATGGCTATGAGAGTCCCACGAGGACGAAGGCGTCCAGTGCCGGCGGCAGCAGCGATGCCCAGAGATTTAACCACCTGCACTACACCAGCCTGTCGCAGGGATCGGGCACCTCCTCCTCGGCCGGCGGAGCCACTGCATCCGGAGCGGGGGCGCCGTCTCTTGGGCAGTCCGGCAACAACAAGCCCTCCTGCTCGCTGCCACTTTTGCAGGTGTGGCCCAGCCAGGTAGGTCCTTGTCTCCCCATTTTTGATTGGGTTTCCAGCTCGCAGTGGCGAAAAAACACGTTCCAAATTCAGGAAGTTCAGGCTAACGTAAAGCATTTTATTAAATTGTATACAGTCCTGAAATCACTCAACAACTGAAACATTTCCGCTGCCGTAAAGTATGCAATCGATGTTTTTATCCACTTAGAAAATTTAACTTTATAAATGAAAAATCCATGAAATATTTCAAATATTTTAAGACATTGCAACTCCCACATAAAGTTGTTTTGGAACCTGCTGTTTTCCCACATGCGAAATATAGTGTGGCAAAGAAAACGTAGACCAATATATGTGTTTTGGGAAAAAGCAACCGCTACAGTTTTGAAACTTGGGGCTTTTTAGTTTTATTTTTTATGAATCTCTCGCCAGCGAGCGGTTTTTATGCTGTGGGCAGTGGTGCGTTTTTGCGTTAATTCGTTTCTCCGACTCTCTATTTCTTCCCACTACACCAACACCACCAAACCCCACCTACACCACCAAAAAACCCCAACACCACCACCACCACCACCACCAAACACCAAACACCACCACCTCCAAACACCAACACCCGCCTAAAAAACATACATACCCCCCTGTGTGTGCGTTGCGTGTTTGGTTCGGTTATGGTTTGGTTTTGGTTTGGTTTGGTTTGGTTCGGTTCGGTTTGATTTGGCTTGGTTTGGCTATGGATATGGTTTCGGATTGGATTGGTTTTGGTTCTGATTCTGGTTCTGATTCTGATTCCGATTCCGGTTCGGTTTTGATTGCTGGTCTGCTGTGGTAGCCGCTCCTGCGCCAGGAGGGCTTCGTTCAGTTGCGTCGAAACAGCGGCCCCGAGGGTCAGCGGGTATGATTTCCATTCAGTTCCTCTTTTTCCAGCCTCTCTAGTCTGCTCCACTTCTTCTCTACTCTCTATCTTATACATATATGCTACTCGTAACTACTAACTACATAGATTTTTGCATGCCTCGATTAACTATTTTGAAGGAGCCTCCAACGGCTCCAATCGTTTTTGACTACTAACTGTATAAATCTGACCACAGTTCCCTTCTTGTTGAGGTTATTTTGTGTATTCTACACGTCTTTTTAACCTAGAGCTCGATACTCATGTAATTTTATTGGGAATTCTTTCGCTAAATTTTATTTGGTTTTTCATGCACCATTTTTTGCAAGGGCTGGTCGACATTTGTTAAGGGAATGTGCTTGTGTTTCGCATAAATATGTAATTATTTATTGGAATTTGCAAACAAAATACTTGGAAGTACACAATTTGAATAAAAGTAGTACTGAAGATCAAACTAAATTTAGCTTACTCTGAAATTCATTGGGATGTAACCCACTTTTGTCGATCAACCCAAGCTCCGCCACCCCAAAATCACCTTGTATAAGTAAATCCCACGACACTACACTTCTCCCTGTATAAAAAGGCAAGCCCCACCACCGAAATACGTTTTTGAACCACCTAACTAACCAAGTCACCTCTGAGAATATACCACTCTTTCCGAAAAAGCAGCGAATCCCACACTGCACTTGAGAACCGGCTTGAAAGCTCCCCGAACCCCCTACGTAACTCCCTGAATGATCCTTTCCAGAAATTAAATGCAAATGAAGCCTATCTTATATGTGATCTGGACTCTTGCAGGATTCGCCGCGCGGCGAGGCGGATGGCCAGTCCTTCGTGTTCCCGGCCATTGTGGAGACGAGTGTCAGCAGTCCGACTGCCGTCGCGAGCGGGAGTGGCAGTATCGGGAGCACCAACCTGAGTCTGAGCGCCAGGAGGAGCAGCAACCACCTCAGCTTGTCCACGGACCGGCGGAGTTCTCTGTACTGTGATACCCTGCACGCCGGCGACTCCGGCATCGATTCGGTGCAGGCCTCGCCCTCGCCGAACGCCTTCATAGCTCCACCGGGGGTTCACAACCTGCCGCTGGGCCAGACGGGCGGCGGATCCTGCCATGTGTCGCCCACCAGCACGCCCACCCAGGGATCCCCCAATTTGTCGCTGGGCCGCAGGAGCATGCGAAACAGCATTTGCGTGGTGCCCAGTGGAAACGGGCGGAGGAAGTCGAGCGCCCTGCTGCATCCGGACCACGCCCGGCTGTTCGCCCTGCGGATGAAGCATGCGGCCGCCCTGGAGAGGGCACAAACCTCTCCGGACCAAACCTCCATCGAGGACGCCAACGAGTTCCACGACAATGGACTGGCCACCAACCTGCGGCTGTGCTCGGCCTCCTCGTCGACGACGTCGTCGCTGACATCCGTGGCCGCGGTCAGCCTGGGCGGTGCCGGTGGTGCGGGTGGTGCGAACACGACCTGTGGCTCCTCCTCCGGCTCCGCCTACGCTGTGGGCGCGGCGGGCGTCCAGCAGCGCGTCTCCGATCCCTGGCTGCAGCCGCAATCCGATCGGGAACGGGACTCCCGGCACGACGGCAGGCGCAGGTCCTCCACGATGACCGCTCGCTACTCCCTGTTCGATGCCCTGGACCTGGAGTACGTGCTCTTGAGGGCCGCTGCCCGCGGTTCCGTGGGTCCCTACAGCCTCAGTGAGTCCATACACAAGCTCACCTTCACCCAGTCATTGGCTTTCCCGGCTCTGGCCCGGGGCCTGGCCACCAAACGGCGGAGGTCGGCCACGCACACCAGCTCACGGCCCCTGAATCCCCATGAGTCCGGTCTGAATACCTGCGCCAAGGTGGTCACCGCCGTCGTCCTGGTGGCCCTGTCCTTCATGGTGTTCCTCATCGTCTACAAGTTCGTGAGGACGTGAGGTTTGCTCCTGGCCCCGTCGCCAGAGCTCCCAGTCACATATCAGGCCAACTACGGAGCGGAGGAGGGGTCCACATCGGAGGGGTCCTCCATCATCTCGTCGGCGGGCCGCAGTCTGGGCAAGCACATGTCGGGGTTCAGGAGCAAATTGGGTCTGCGTCAGGCGGACTTCGAGTGATTCTTGGGAGGATCGTTTAAACAGACATTAGAACACTGGTCGCCAACATTTTTGCTACTCGGAAAGGATTAATAAAGAAAAACGTTCTACAAAAAATAACAAATTTCCTTGAAAAGTACCTACGGAAACTATTTTGTTTTGGTAAAAAAATGGCCGACCAGTGACATTTTTGTGATAAACTATCAATGAAAGCTAATTTTTCCACAAAAGAAAAGCAACACAGAAAAACAAGGGTGGAACATGTGCATGTAAGTTAATAAAATAAAAAAATTAAAGGCTTAAATAAAAACAGCTTCAAGAGGCTTGCCAGAGTTTCATCAAATTTATAATATATGTACTTATGAATAATATTTTTTATAAATATAAAATCGCAGCTCGCATTTCCTAGGCTCCTATTTAGCGAAGATTTTTGAATGAAAATCCAAATCCAGTTACATTGTTTGCAGTTGAAGTGCCTAACTAATTTTTATCGAACTACAAATTAAATTAATAATCGCTTAATTTTGTTCTCTTCTTAAAAACGAATTTAGAAATTGGCAGCTGCTTGGAAAATGAAACTGCTTATGCGCTGCGGTAGTCCACATAATTTTCCAGTAGATAACTTTTTTGAAGGAAAAATGGAAGTGGTGGAGGAAATTGAGAGGACATGCATATAATTCAAAACTCATTTTATAGCATTTTGTTATTTTACTTTAGAAAAAAAGTTACAGTTTAAAATGAGCATTTGTTTTTTTAAGGCATTGTTTTATAATTTCTTATTTTCCATTCTTATTTTTTCCGCTTCTTAAGTTGATTTTAATTAATTTTTTAAACTCATTTTGTATATTTTTAAAAATTGTATTCGCTTGTATATGGGAGCTCCTAAGTCAATTGAAAACCCCATCAACTAGTTATTCTTTTATAATTATGCTTAACTGATTGGTTAACCACTCCTCACAAGATCCAAAACACCATGTTAGAGTTATATAATTGGCTTTAGTATTAAGGATCAGGAAATTGGCTGGCGAATAGGAAACTACAAACAAGATAAATTTGTACTGAGTTGTTAAACGGCTAGATGATATAGATGATATGATATGGAAATCCAGGCATATTTAATTAACATATTTATGGTAGCTATATATAGTTATACAAGCAAATATATATGTACATATATGTATACATGCATTATATATCTGTATATGGGTGTTTATAAATTTATATCTAAGCGGCTTAAATGTGACAAAGCACTTGCTGAAATACCAACACAAACTCTCTACTCTTAACTTGCTGCCTTACTTTCCTCTAGTGAAAATAGTTCAAAATATTGAAAAGATTAACGAAAGAGCCCCGACTAACAAATTCTTCATAAATTGCTGCCTTACTTTCCTATACGAATAAAAAGAAAATTGAAATAAACCTTTTGAAGAAACCTCTTTATCTCTCAGAGCTTTTTTCCTATTTCCTCTACGAGCTTGGCCTACCAAAGAACCTAAAATGTGCAAAAAAGAAGCAGACACATTTTATATAGAGTAAAGAATTATATACTAAATGTAAAGTTAAATAAACGATATTAATATTAAAGCTGGCTAAAGGATACATATTTTGTTGCATAAGTATAAGTTATTCCTTCCCTTTCTTGCATAAATTGTTTCTATATTTGTCGATGGCATTCATCAATATTTATGCATAGTTTTACAACCTCTCCTTTTTCATTACGATTGGTGTGCAACCAACTATGGTTAAAAAAAATGCATATTAAATGTCACAAAACCAGAATGGAAAGAAATGAAAAACCAACTGTAACCGTAACTGAAGTAAGTTGAAACGTGCAACAATAAAAACGAAGATATTTTCAAATAAACCATTCCATTTGTGTGTTTTGCCTTCCTTCTCTTACTTTTCCCAGTGGCATCGCCGAACATTAAATTAAAAATGTTACATTTTCAGCATCGCATTTATGTCTCGAATTACCTCTGGCTGCCGGAAATTGCAGATAACTAATTGAGAGTGACGTGGCTCGGAAGGATCGAAGATAATAAGGATAATGGTGACTTATCGAGAGCTGCCATTTTATGCACAAGAAAAAGGGAAATACCTGAGAAAATAAATGCTGCTGATGAAATCGAATTAAGAAAGTTTGAATCGAATTATGGATTTAAGTTGCATTATGAAGTTGTTCGTTTATTTATACAAAGTTCTTCCTTCTACAAAACATTACATTAATTGCCCGTCTTTAAACATAAAAAATCCTTTTAGCATATGAAATATTCTTAAACTGCCTAATTTAATCTTATAAACTTATATATTTTTATGTACGATGTCAAAGCATGTGACACTATTTAATTGCCCCCAATTAAGGATTAATAATATAAACAAAACACAACTAGCACGAAAATGAAATGAAGCATTTTATTCATTGGATTTTAACTGTTCAAATATAGTCCACATTGATGCAGAGTAATTAAAAGGAAACTATCAACAATTAGTTGTCATTATTTTTTCAGCAGCCAGACAAAGTTATTTTATTAACCAAGCTATTCAGTTAAAATTCATTAAAATTGCATGCCGTGTTTGAAGTACGAGCCACTGATAATTGAATCCTCAGTAAGCCGGCATCGTTGCATATTTGGGTAATCGAACTGACGCAGATTGATGTGCCACGAGAACTTTACAAATGGCAGGAAATAAGTTGATTTGGGAACTTTGCCCAGTTGGATGGTTCAATCTCCAGTTTCCCATTTATCCAAGCTATCACAGTTGGAATTCGGGCAATTCGCAAAGTTCTTCGGGCATTGTGATAAATCGGGCTGTCGATGGTTGTCTTTGGGGTAAGTTGCTAATCTAAATAATTAAGCAAACCCAATTAGATTTGCCAGGGCAAATATGGACACATATATGTACAAATGTGCGGCACATGTAACACCCATTCGTTTCTGTGGGTGTTGCCAACTAATTTATCCATAAAGGCCAAAGCAACTCCCCAGCCAGACGAAATGGAATGAAAACACTAGCTGAAATCAAGGCAAAGGACATTTGGCACAGATTGCCCGAACTAGGCCAGAACATTTGACGAAAGCCCGGCCGGATTAAAGGAGCTCGGGCCGGAAGAGTCCATTGCCACATACTCGTATACACACATATGTTCATATGGTTTTCTGGGGGTCTGGTGCATAATTAAGCACGCAAACCGCAGAGAGGAAAAATAAAAGCCCCAAGTGCGGAATCGGTGGCTGTGGACGAATCTATAACAAGGGTAAATACAATTTTCAGGACCTCCGATTGCTACTCGGTCGGATACATATTTTCATATATGTATGTATGTGCTGCATATCACGTATACGCAGTGGGTGACCAGTAAGGAATGCGTAACGATTGCCCAAATAATTGAAATGCAATTTTCCACGATTCCCCCCCTCCCGCACTCGAAACGGTCCTATATGATGGCTTTCAATTTCCAGTTCTGCTTTTCGACGCATTAAAAATCTTCCAACAGATTTTACTCGTGCTCACTGAGAGAATATAATACACAATATGCGCATATTGCTTTGCTTATGATATAATAATAATACAATATTACGTGTATTTTCTATGCCCCTTTATAATAATGCACAGAAATGAGTAGCCGTATTAGGTAAATATTTAAAAAATTATACAAATAGTTTTTCATTATATACATATATATATTTAAATATTAACATAGTAAGTGCATACAGTCAGTACTTTTTTGACAGCCATTTTTATGAGTGCATTGCTGATGCCGTCTGTGTTGTATTTGTATCTTTTGATACGCCCGGGCCGTATATTTTTAGAACCCAAGGTTGTCAGAGCGTTGGATGCTCATGCGGATGTGGATGATTTGAAAAGTGGTAGGCAACAGTTAGCAGGTTGGTGGTTGGTGGTTGGTGGTTGTTGGGAGGCTGGCTCGATTTTGGTGGTGCAGGGAGAGGGTGAAGCACACACGAGCCGCCGCCTTGAGAGCCAAGCCGCAAATGCACCTGCTTTATTTCGCTTTTTCCATCGCTTTGTGTTTAAACTTGTTGCAAATACGAGGCGAGCTGCAGCGAGCATCTGTCGAGTCCTTGACTCTGACTGTGGATGTGTCCTTGCAATGGGGCCTTGGGCAGAAATTGAAATTTTGTCGGCCTGCTAAAACGCTGCACACGAGCAATATATTCCGCCTTTTTTTAAAAGAGCTGAAATGTAGGCAGTATGAAGTTGAAAAATTGGACCTCGACTTGGAACCAGGAATAAATGCATGCAATCAAGGAAGGAAATGATGTGTGCATAGACTTATCTGTACCCAAGTTTTTAAGTTATGCCATCTCTGAAACTCCAACCCGTTCGTCAGATTCAAGTTAACGTACAAATATTTAGCTGCTAAAACAACTTCAGTGCAAAAACAAGAGAGAACGCTATAGTCGAGTTCCCCGACTATCTGATACCCGTTACTCAGCTAGTGGAAGTGCGAAGGAGAATCTTCAACACTGACGGTTTTTGTCGCTTTGAGGGCGTTAGAGTGGGCGTGGCAAAAAGTTTTTTGGCAAATCGATAGAAATTTACAAGACTAATACAAAAATGAAAAAATATCGAAACATTTTTCAAAAGTGTGGGCGTGGCAGCTTTGGGCGGTTGGTGGGCGTTAGAGTGGGCGTGGCAAAAAGTTTTTTGGCAAATCGTTAGAAATTTACAACACTAATACAAAAATGAAAAAATATCAAAACAATTTTCAAAAGTGTGGACGTGGCAGTTTTGGGCGGTTTGTGGGCGTTAGAGTGGGCGTGGCAACATGAATCGACAAACTTGCGCTGCGTCTATGTCCCTGGAGTCCGTATGTTTAATCTCAACTTTCTAGCTTTTGTAGTTCCTGAGATCTCGACGTTCATACGGACAGACGGACAGACGGACGGACAGACGGACATGGCCAGATCGACTCGGCTACTGATCCTGATCAAGAATATATATACTTTATATGGTCGGAAACGCTTCCTTCTGCCTGTTACATACTTTTCAACGAATCTAGTATACCCTTTTACTCTACGAGTAACGGGTATAAAAACTGATTTTTACATATTATAATTTCATTTTTTTCATTTAAATTACTTATATTATTAATATCATTATTAATCAACTAATATTAGCTTTAAGCCTTTAAATTGGGAGGACTATTGACCCACGCTATGAAAATTACAAAGACACTCACATAATATCATACATATCTTGATTTATTAGGGGGATGGCCAAGTTTCAAAAACAGTTGCTATTCCGTAACGACTCCCAGTGGTCCTGTCTTGGTGACCTATTAAACTATTAAGCTGTACAACTTATTACAATGATTCGAGATATTTTCAGGGGTCAATAATAATGTACATACTTAGTTTGGTCTTATTGCCAGTGCCTTTTGTGTTACAACTAACTGATTAAAAGATGTTTAGAAAGTATTCCCCTTAAATTATTGAAACTAATCACAATTGCGTTTTCGTAACCTTTGTAGAGGTCAAACTAAATTTGATTAAAATTTTAAATTGCTTACACGATGAAAGCGATTTTGCGAGTGATGATCCACGAAATTGGATGATTGGGGCAGTTTGAGGATGTGGATGGAAGACCCAGCCGTTTAGAGCAAGGGAAATGCTAATGGTGTTATATAACCAGATAAGGCCTTCTGTGCTGAGGCATTGCGCAGACCTTTTACATTTCAATTAAAAACAAGAGAGAACGCTATAGTCGAGTTCCCCGACTATCTGATACCCGTTACTCAGCTAGTGGAAGTGCGAAGGCGAGTCTTCAACACTGACAGTTTTTTTCGGTTTGTGGGCGTTAGAGTGGGCGTGGCAAAAAGTTTTTTGGCAAATCGATAGAAATTTACAAGTCAAATACAAAATGAAAAATATCATAACATTTTTCAAAATTGTGGCGTGGCAGTTTGGCGGTTTGTGGCGTTAGAGTGGCGTGGCAACATGAATCAACAAACTTGCGCTGCGTCTATGTCTCTGGAGTCCGTATGTTTAATCTCAACTTTCTAGCTTTTGTAGTTCCTGAGATCTCGACGTTCATACGGACAGACGGACAGACGGACGGACAGACGGACGGACAGACGGACGGACAGACGGACATGGCCAGATCGACTCGGCTACTGATCCTGATCAAGAATATATATACTTTATATGGTCGGAAACGCTTCCTTCTGCCTGTTACATACTT
Organism: Drosophila teissieri; assembly: GCF_016746235.2. Taxonomy (NCBI): domain Eukaryota; kingdom Metazoa; phylum Arthropoda; class Insecta; order Diptera; family Drosophilidae; genus Drosophila; species Drosophila teissieri. The sequence goes on along the minus strand of NC_053031.1, from coordinate 19,324,459 downwards.
TTCAACGAATCTAGTATACCCTTTTACTCTACGAGTAACGGGTATAATGATTAAAGATACACAAGAAAAAGGTTAAAAGGCGCGCATGCAGCACAAATTTGGTTGCGGGCAAATAACTTTCAAGGGGAACGAAAAACAGCCAGAAGGAAAAGTTGTAGAAGCCAAGCTGGGAAACTGTCACTCACACTCGAACAAACAGACAAGCATTTCAGATTTTCTTTATGTATATAAATATTTTTTGTATTTTGGAGGCATACATTATGCGAACGTAGGCCGAAGGACTGGAGGGAAAAATGGGAACGTGCAACCATGGACATTATTTTTGCTGACTGCAAAGTAAAGGAAAACAAATGCGGATACATATTGTTCAACCCGGGAAGGAAACTCGAAACTCCAGTGCAGCGAAGTCCAAAGGAACAGGGACGGAATCGAATGAAAAGCGCGTGCAGTGGGTTTTCCCTGCCCCAACGCAATGGGAAAAGTCCCCGAAAGGCAAAGGGGGCGAAGGGCAGGCAAAGCGACACAGTGTCTGGATGTCGACGCATGTTTCTGGTTCCTTACAGCCATTTCCCTGATTTTTGTTGCCTTTTAACAATTCTTTTATGATTTCCGTAATAAACCAAGTAGTAAGCTCAAGGACAATAAAGCTATAACAATTTCAAACTACTTAAAAAAAGGAATTTCTGAAAAATGTATTTCTGGACCGTAGCCAACAGTTTTTACTCATTTTCAGATTTTTAAAATTGAATGTGCGATTTTGCTGATTATTTTTTTCACTGGATGGAAATAAGCTTAAGCAGCCACCGAAATTTTCGCAATTTCAATTTCACAACATATGTTTCCCCCTTTCGTATTTCCATATTACTCTCTGTGCTCTGGGCTAAAGTATTTTGTGCTCTGACCTTTCTTTTAATGAATTTTAAATTTAATGCATACGCTAAAACCACCAGCTTAATCAGCACTTTGCCGGGCACGACTATTTGCAAATTCAATGCCGAGCGAGCAATGGTGAGCAAACAGGAGGAGATTCGGGCGGGTCCAAGTTCGGCCTGCGACTGACAGCTAATTGAGCCCAGCCTGCTCCCAAGCTCCTTTGCTCCCTTGCTCCTTTGGCTCCTTACGGGCTATTTTACGGCCCCAAGGATCCAACACAAAAGCCGCACACGCACACACCTGAGGCTGGAACTGAAGCTTAACCTGAAATCGGGCCCGCTTCCCAGTTACCCAGTTACCGACTGTCCGCCCACTCTCGTAAGACAATTATGAAATGCCTTTTTTTATAGTCCTATTATTGCCGGGGTCCTGGGACTTGCAGAAGGACATCGGGCTGCCGGGTAAGTGCGGCGTACAATCGGGCTTTGTTATATGGCCAAGATCGCTTTGTCTTGGCCTGCCGTTGATTAAAAATAAACGTGCGTGCGGTTCGTATAAGAATGTCCTTTTTGCTTCAAGAAAACAAATTTGTCGCTGGTTGAAGTGATTAAATTTAAAATGTTTAGAAAAAACGAACGGACAAAGTGTTTCATGAAAGGTAATTGCTCCTAAGAAGCTTAAGGTGCTCTTTCTTTTAGTGAAAACTTTTTTCACGAAATGAAGGGCCCCTCTTTTTAAGACCATTTTGAATTACTAATTTAATTAATGTGGCTGATAAATAAGTGTCATGAACTATGATAGGAAGAACTTCAGGAAACACAAAAATAGTGTTTTAAAATCTTTGGTTTTACGAGAGGAAGCACTGGATTCGTTGAAAGTATTCAACAGGTATCAGAAAGCACTTCCGATAATCCTCTCTAAGTAAGAACAGCTAGGTTTTTGGAACTATAAAAGCTTGAAAGATTAAGACTAGGCTATGCAGTTTGCTTTAAGTTCCAAGTTTGTTTCAGCAGATGGTCTAGTCCACTTATACGCCCAAAATGTTCCCAAAACAAAAATTACGCAAATTTCGGAAATATAACCGCTTTAATTCATAGGGATCCATGGAGTCGACTTTAAAATAAATAAAAACATTTTTAAACCTATTTAATTTTAAAATTACTTTTAACCAACTTTTTGATGTTGACAACCCTAGAATCCTTACTTTTGCAGTTTTCGATAGTAGGCATTTTAGAGGCGCAACTCAAACGGTCACACTGCTTGGCGGCTTCGTATTTGGCACTAAGATTTCAACATTAATTGGGATAAACACAGTAAAAACATGCAGCATGAGCCCGAGGAACAGACTTTTCAACTCCAGGCACTAGAGATCCGTGAGCCGGATAGCAATTTCGATCCCCTAAAGCCGCCGGAGTCCGGGGAAGAGTACCTGATGCACATGTTCTACGAGAGGAAGCGATGTCCAGCTGTGGTGACCAAAAGATCACCCAAAATCAGGAATAACACGGGAAGTACCACACTTGAGATGTTGGATAATGTAAGTTCGGGCCACTCTCTACTGAGCAGTTACTAACTAATGATGTTGTAGCCCGAGCTGCCACCGTTTAAGAGCCTGCTGCCCACGCCCGAATGGCAGGACGAACAGGTGAAATCCTTCCAAGCAGCCCGCTCCCAGGTGCTAGTCCTTCGTAGGGAGCTGGTCAACAACAACTACGACCAGTCCGCAGAACCGCCTTTGACCTCCGATCAGGAGAAGTGGCAGGAGTTTTGCCAGAATCAACTGCCCCTTCTGAGCACCCTTCTCCATTTGACCCAAAACGACTTGGAGCACTTGCTGGAAATGCTTAGCAAGTGGCTGCAGGATCCCAACTCCACGGTGGACCTACTCCACGATGTCTGGCTAGCTCGCTGGCTGTATGCCACCTTGGTCTGCCTCCACCTTCCACTGGAACCTCACGTGTTCAGCACTCTTCGGTACATCGCCCGAGCCTGCATCCATCTGAGAAATCAACTAAAGGAAGACGAGGTGCAGCGAGCAGCCCCCTACAACCTACTACTAACACTCACCGTTCAGGTCTTTGCACAGAGTGATTTTAAGGATTACATATAGGTATCATATTCTTAATTTAGAAAACCCTAATATAAGCACAAATCTAATTATTTGGTTACCTTAAAAAGTGCAGAAGCTAAGCTGGAAATTGTGTTTATATTGTTACTCAATGTTTCGACATTATTTTAAGTGTTCTGTTGTAGAACTTAAAAAAAAAATGTTAAAAAAAACTTTGGTTAATAAACAGATTTAATTATGTATAGCAATCAAGAGAAATTATTTCCATAAGGTACTTCAAAATAAAATCGAAAATCATCAAAGTGAGCAAATATGGGTAGGGCTAAACACCTTTACTTGAATGCACGTGGATTTGCAGTTATCAATTTAATGAATGTATATTTTACAAGTATTCTATTCCAGTCTTCTTCAGAAATCATTAAAACCTACTGAAATGTCGCCAATTATATAAAGTTGCAATTGTTTCGCGGGTGGTAACAAACAAATGTTTAGTTTATAAACACCAACCGATTTCTTTAAACCAATAAGACTTATTTGATAAATTAATTTGCTTATTTATTCAGTAAGAAGGAAACATGCGCCTATAGGCCTGGCATATATCGCAGCTGTTGTGGTGATCATCCAAAGGGGTACTACAGCTGGACAAATGGCTGCACTGCGTCAGGGAGGAGCTCTGGCTAAAGCTACTTAACTGAGTTGTGCTGGAGCAGGAGGACAATCGTCGTTCCTGCTGGTTCTGTTGGGCAGAAGAGCCACCTCTCCCAGCAGCGTAACGGGCACTTGGATAACAATTGCCCAAATGGCCCAAGCAGCGGCTCTCGACGTGGCGACTGACGGGAGGCACAGAGTACTCCCGGGAACTGGAGCAGCTGCACACCTTTTTTCGATCCTGCGTGGTCAGTTGCGCAGATAGTTCCACCTTGGGCGCCAGGATTCCCGGAAAAGCAGGCGTCGCCTTCATCAGCAGCTGAACATTGGAGCTGTGGGCACAGCTCAGTCGCGGAAACGTGGGCTGCATTACATCCGAGAGACTGCCCACGAAGTAGGCCAACCTTCGGCCATTCTGCCACACGGTTATCTCCAGCTGCTCAGCTTTTAGTAGCTCGTGCATGTCCTCCAGGCAGCCCACGCTCTTAAAGTATCCCTCCATCGTAAACTGATCGTGGCACAGCATCGGAAACCGCGGCTCCATGGGTCCAGTTCGAAAGTAGTAGCCCAAGGTCTTGATGGTGGCCTCCAAATATCCGTGTGAGCACAGCCAAACGCCAGGACAAGTGAGCTGAAAGTGGAAAGGGACTTGGAGTCAAAGGTACTCCCACCGATATAACCACAAACCGCATGGAGCTGCAGGTCTAACTTTACGTAGAATCTCTTGTGGGACATTTCTTGGCTAATTTCAAGTGAAAGTCAACTTGGCTGCCGGAAAGAAGCCATCTGTTGGGCGGGAGTCGGGGATTGGGGGGCGAAAGCGCATGGTTCTTTGTTTTGGAGCCCCTGGTTGCCGGGGCAGCGCTTGAAAGTGAATTTCAAAGTCGATTACTCGCCGATAACGCCGCCACTTTGATTAAAAGCGGAAAAGTTGAAAAGGGCAGGTTTTAGGGAAAGTGATGTGTGTATTTAGTTTTTGGATGAAGCTTTTCCAGTTAATAACCATGTTAATAATAAAACAAAAATGTATTTCATTAGCGTAACCTAATGACATTTTTCCTTCGTTACATTCCCTTGTAACTCACTTTTCAAAGCTATACCATTAACTACTGATAACAATGCGGATATTTCTCACAGTGCACAGTGATAGCAGCAGCCGATAGGAAACCTGACCACTAGGTGCATCACTAGTCTTAGCAATAGTAAACACCAATAAACAAGGAACCATTGCCGGTAGAGATGGCTGCAGTTACGGATATACCAGTACACCTGCCGAAGCTGCTGGCGCTGTTCAAGACGGTGGTGCCCAAGCTGGTGAACAACAAGCACAAGGGGCAGTACGGACGCATCGGAGTGATCGGCGGGTCCTTGGAATACACCGGTGCGCCCTACTTTACGGCCATTTCCTCGATAAGAGTGGGTGCCGACTTGGCGCATGTGTTCTGCCACTCGAATGCATCGGCCATTATCAAGTCCTACAGTCCCGATCTCATCGTGCATCCAGTTCTGGATTGTGTGGATGCAGTGGAGAGGATTACGCCCTGGTTGGAGCGCCTTCACGTCATTGTGAGTAACCATATATATGTTATGTATTTCAATGCTAAATTTAGAATCGCCAAGGTTATTGGACCTGGACTGGGTCGGGAACCGAGCATCCTGAAAACTGCATCCAACATACTCAAGCTGTGCATGGAGACCAAAAAACCAGTTGTCATAGACGCCGATGGGCTGTTTCTGCTCAATGATAACTTGAACCTGATCTGTGGACAGCGAAATGTTTTGCTCACGCCAAATGTCATGGAGTTCCGGAGACTGTTTGGGGAGGATTCCGAGAAGGCGCGCCAGAAAATGTCCCTCCTGGGAGATGGAGTTACTGTCCTGGAAAAGGGCGCCAATGACAAGGTCTATATCCCCCACTGCAACGAAGTCCACTCAATGCCCACCGGCGGTTCCGGTCGGAGGTGCGGTGGTCAAGGTGACCTTCTCTCCGGATCTCTAGCCACCTTCCTCTCGTGGTCGCTGCAGTCGGACGAACCCAATCCCGCCCTAGTAGCTGCATGTGCCTCCAGTTACTTTGTTAAGAAGTTAAACGCGGCTGCCTTCCAAAAGTTTGGACGCAGCCTGCTTGCCAGCGACATGATCAATGAAATACCCGGCGTATTTCAGGCCGAGTTCGAAAACAGCGATCCTCAATAGGCATTCACTGGTGACTTAAACTACGACTTCAAACTTGTCCATGCTGCCCGTAATTTCAAATGGGCGACCACTAACCGAATTCTTAATTATCGCTGGACTTTTATTTTCATATAACAGGAAATCTGTTGGTGTGGATATTAATTTTATGTAATTTTTAAAAGCCAGATTTTCAAATTGCATTTGCAACGAAGTAAGAACATCTGGTTCGTTGATTTGGAGAGCAGAAACTTTTTATATTCGTTAAATGGATTCTATTTCACCGTTTAATGATATATACTACTAAAATGGTAACAAATTTTATAAACAAATAAAACAAATTGGGATACGAAAGCTGATTTGGCTTTTTTTGATGGTAAATAAAAGCTAAAACGGCAGAGCTGTTCGGTGCTTGGTGTTTTGAAGCACTGGTCTTATCGCGAGCGGCATTTCCACGTCAGGTTTATTATTGTTTTCGAATTTATCAAGCGGTAAAAATGCTCCTCAAAGGGCTTTCTGGTTTTGTGGCACTCTGGCTCCTCCTGCAGTTGGCCGGAGCGGATTCCCCGGAGGAGGAGCAGGGAGTTCGCTATGCCAACCGCTGCGAAGCCTGCAAAATCCTGGCCACGGAACTGGAGGCGCGACTTGGGGAGACCGGCAAGTCGCACGACGTCATCGAAATCGGATACTCCGTGGACGATGTGAAGCCCAAGAAGCGCACCGAGTACCGCCGGAGCGAACTGCGGCTCCTCGAATCCCTGGAGAACGTGTGCGAGCGAGTCCTGGAGTACAATCTGCACAAGGAACGCTCGGACAGCACGAGGTTCGCCAAGGGAATGTCTCAGACCTTCCAGACCCTCCACGGCCTTGTGGACAAGGGCGTCAAGGTGGATCTGGGAATACCCTACGAGCTGTGGGACAAGCCGCCAGTGGAGGTCACCCAAATGAAGACCCAGTGCGAGAACCTACTGGAGGAGTACGAGGAAACCATCAGCGATTGGTACTTTAAGCACCAGGACGAGAAGTCCCTGAAGAAGCATCTCTGCGAGGACCACGTCCTCAAGAAAAAGGCCGAAAGGGAATGCCTCAAGGAGCAGCTCGCGCTCCCGGAAGCCAAAAAGGGCAAAAATAAAAAGGCCAAGGGCGACAAGGAGGAGCTGTGAGCCAAAGAACCCATGTATATCCTAGGAATCCCTACAATATTGTAATTCCATGTCGTAAAAAGTAGGTGAAGTGCAGCTATTGTCGATACCTTTAAAAAGGAACACCAAATTTAGTTTTTGAACCTACTCCAACTATGGAAAGAAAATGTTATTTACTCAATGATCTTATTTTTTTCGAAATGGAAGTCAGATTAAGCTTTACCGAACAAAGCGAAAAGTGTTTAATTAGCTTAAGTAAACTCACTATGTCTCCCAATTTTATCTGTATAACTTCCACAACGACTGAACCACCAAATGCTACTGAAAGTTTCGCCTGGGGCCATTGGCTTATTGATTTCGGCCACGAATTGGGGTCGACAATTAAAAGTTGACTGCCCTCAATGAGGTGGCCAGCCATTGCCCCCAGCCAACAGTTCAGGTGTTTACGCCACATTATGCTTATAAATGAGATTTTTTGCATTTTCCAGGAACCTTTGGCACTGAATCAAAGAGTGCTTCTTGATCGCCTGTGAATTTTGTAACGAAAACTTAGTATTGATCTTAAAATATAGAATGTCTGTGCATACCAATTTTTATTTTACTGGGGAAGTTTTTACGTTATTTATTAACGATCTCGTTACGAACCCTTGTGAGTTTTCGTCCTTTTAATGAGACGGATAAGGCGGAATATAGGTTTCTTTAAATAGAAGATTTTGTTTAATTGTCTGTAATAAATACTTCGCGTATATTTCAAAGTAAAAAATATAATTATAATTAGTATTGGATTTTCCATCATTAGATTCTAATTCGAAATCACTACGGGGATCTGCTAGTCATGGGGTTTTTCCGCCCAAACGAGTTTTGTAAACGCTGAATCTAATTCGCAGTGGCGGGTGGGAGAACCCCTAGATATCAATAAGCTTAGAGCTTCATCACATCCCAAGGATCGTCCATATAGTGCAGGATGGCTTTCTCATGCAGTCTTTCGCCGAAAACTTCCCTAAGCAGGCGTAGAACGCATTCCTCGATGAATGCCACCTGGTCCTGGGGGCAGTAGTCGTCCTGAGCGGAATGGGCCATCGTAATGGCCACTGGAGGAACTGGTAAGCGCTCTAAAAATCTCTTGAAGTTTGCAAAGTACGTTTCCAACTCTGCGGCGGTGCTGATGTGGTGAGGCAATCCATTATTATCGGTGGTGCTGCCCGAATCGAAGATCAAGTGCCAGTCGATTTCATCGTCTGGATATTTCTCCTGTAGCTGATCGGCCAATTTTACAATTTTAGCGTATACTTCGGGCGTGACCACGGTTTCGTCTGGTTTCTCCAGTCCATCGAAATTGCGCTCCTCTTCCAGATGCCAGAAAATCGTCTTCAGAGCTTCCAACTGAGTCTGTCGCCTCTCCGCTGTGGCTAAATAATCTGCTATGGTAGCGGTGCCCGACTTTTTCACCTTTTCCACGCTTTCGAAGTGAAAGATTTCCTTCAGCTGATTGTAGCAATCGGCATCCTTGTATATTTCCAAGAACGGGTTGGAGGTGCTGAAGAAATCGAGGTCAATATCCAGCACGAATCCCTTGGCGTCCTTCTCTGTAAGGAATTCGTTCGGATTCAAGCTTTCGCTGTCTGCATCGTGGACCTGCAGCTCCACGCTCTTAGCTTCCTGCAGATCCTCCGTAGTGCAGTAGTTACCATCGGCAATGAAGTAGTCCAACGGGCAGTCCACTCCAATGCGGTCGTCCTTTTGTCCAACCTTGAAGTCATGCCTGCCAGTAGGCAACTGCTGGCACCACGAATTCTTCAACCACACGACTCGGTTAAAATGTCCTGAAAAGAAGTATATTGTTTTTTATAAGGAAATAGTACTTATCAAAACGAAAGAAATTGATTGTTATCAAGTGCTGATGATGCAAAGGAATGTTTTGAAATTCTTAGGCAATTTAAAGTGAGAATGGAATTATCTTTGGATATTAATTTCTTGACAACAAAAAATACCATTACTTCAGTCATCTGACTTGTTACAATTCATTGTTATTTACTTCTAGAGATAAATTACAGCATTTAAAACTAAGGTACTGCGTGATAAAGTTCTCTTTTCCTATGGATTTCCTCACCTGCATATAGTGTGGGCATGATCCAGTTCTCGATGCTGAGCTCGTTGAGCATGGTGTCCTTTTGGTAGGTGGAACTGGCGGCTATGTGCCGGGGAATGACCAGATCCGGATGCGAATCGAAGTGGACGAGGGTGTTGTTCTCCAGCGGGAGGTGGCGGGTGGCAAAGCAGCGGTAGATGAACTCTAGCACATCGTTGTGGTAGTCGACGATGAAAACGGGGATGCGTTGGAAATGCCTCGGACTGATGGTGGCGCCAATCTGGACGATGCCCTCGCCATCATCCTCGTCTTCATCATCCAACTCTTCGCTCTCCTCGGCTTCCTCGTCTTCGTCCCGATTCTCCTCCTTTTCGTCTGCAGTCTTTTGTCTCTTTGTTGGCGGCGCCTCTTCTTCCCCTCCCTTTCCATTGCCATCCCCCTCGCCCACAGCCGCAGTCGGCTCCCATTTCTTCGAACTTTCGGGACTTTCACTTGGCGATAGTTTCTTTAGAGCGGCCGCAGCACTCTCCTGATCCAGCGTATCCGATTCCATTTTCCTCGCGATCTATTTGACTTTACGCCTCGGATCTTAGCACTCTCTTCGATTACTTGCACGGTAAGCAGACTTAATTTCTTTTGTATTTAATTTTTTGGGGGTCTTTGACCATCAACAGCTGTTTGACAGTGTGGCCAGCTAGTGCTCGACTGTTAACGACGTATTATGGTTAAATGGTTACCCTGAAATATGGTCCCATTAATAGGACCCTACTATCGATATATCGATTTAATTTGAGAGTTTGAATTTATATTCGTTATATTCGCCAATGTAAATGTTGAATAGAATAACTTGATTTGGAATTTCGTTTTCAAAGCATGATCTTTGATCCCAGAAGTACTTTCAGAACTGTTCCTCATTTTGAAATAGCTGGAAATATGTAAAGTACTAAATTTAAAAAGGAACTATGTTTGTAGCCTCTTTATGATTTTGCATGATTTTGTATTTAGCAGCATTTTACGATATTGAAAGCAACACCTGCAGACATGTTAAGTTATTCAATTTTTTACTATTAATTTGACTGCAAGTGCTGGTGGAAAATGTCTTATAGTTAAACAGCGTCTTTTGGAAATAGGATGTATAAAGAGAGAGTATCTGATAGTCGAGTCACTTGGCCATATCTTTCTTTCCGTGACTCTGCTGCAGCCAACGAAAGATTTGAATTTCAATTTGCAAGTTCTTGAAACCATTTTTCGAACAGCAGTTCATTAATTAAACAGCACTTTATAAGCTCAGCCAGCACACGAGCTCTTTGCCATCCGCAATCCACATATCTCACACTCCCCTCGAGCCCCTTCCGAACCACCAGGCTCTGCCTTCTGTCCGCCGACCACCCACATTTCAAGGTTACTTCAGATTTGGAGACTTGCCCCCAATCAATATTCCGTGTGTATCCGAAGCTTGGACGCTGGCATAATGCGATTGCCATTGGGGCGGGGGAGCTGAGGTGGCTCTGGAGCTTTCAGCCCGCAGAAAGCTGGCCCAGCTCTCCGCCCACGCTTCGCAGAAGCTTTTCATTCATAAGATTTTATTATATCTGTGCCTATGTTGTATATTTGTACATACCTCTGTGTGTACATATATAAAGTCATTTGCAGCGGGGAATCGGACGCCCACATGGCTGATTGGAATGCGTAAAACGCTGCCGCAGTGTGTGTGTCTGTGTATCCGTGAGTTCGACTTTGTATCTGTATCTGAGCGCTCGTATCTGCGGCCGTCTTTTTCGCCCTTTGCAGCTGGTGGAAATGAATGGCGGCTCGGTGGGCTGGAAAAGCGCCGACTGCGCTGCTCGGGCGTTGGCGTGCAATGTTTCCGCCGCCGAGCGTTATCAAAAATATAACTGTATATGGACTTTTGTGGGTGTCCCTGTACATAAGCGACACTCTTCTTTTATTACCATTTATTTTGTATTTTTGGCGAAGTTTTCGCGTGGGCCGAAACACCCTCGGTGGCGTCCATTAAGCCGAGTTCCACGTTGCCACGTAGAATCTTTACTACCAAGTTATCTTAGTCAATCGGCTTGGGCTTTAAATCTGTTGTAGTTGGTGAGGTCTTTCCGCTTTCGCGCTTTAATTCTTATCACTTTGAACCTATAATATCTAATAATATTTATGAATTCAAACATTTCTAATCAAATTTTAATTGAAATAACCACTAAGTACAAGTTATATGGTTGACCACAGTATTATGCACAATCGATACTTTTAAAACAGTAACCCAGTAAAATTACTTGGCTCAACATGACTAACGAGCCTGCCGGCACACTCAGAAAAATAGTTTTTGGGCGGGATTTTCCCAACCCTTATAACACAGCGGAAGTGCCAACTTTGAGAGCATCGGCCCCTTAACTCGATCAATTGGCTGCAATTTGGCCCCTCACTTTTGTTCTTGTATCAATTACAGCAGCTCCGCGCTTTCTCTTGCTGTCCCACCCAATTCTCGCAATTAATTTGCCTTCAGCTTGACCCTGGAGGTCAAACACTGGCTCGCATTAACCTTCGTTGGCCCCTCCGCTGACTCAATTGGGGAAGGAAGCATGAAAATGGGGGGATGGCAGGAATTTCTGCTCTTGATTGCTCCAGTTTAGAATACATCCCGTAAAGGCGACTGCCAAACCGGATAAAGATTTAATGGGGTTTTAAGTAAAACATTTACAACAAAACTGCAGTCAGAAGCAAATTTAGAAGACACAAGACTATTCCATTCAAATATTCCAATATTTTTAGAATTTTTGACACAACTTTTTGATGACGTTTTTGAATACATTTATAAACATTAGCACATAACCGTCAATTTTACTTTTGAAAGATTTATGAAATGTTCCCATTTTTTTGCTGTTTTCAATCCAAGCACACCTTTTAATATTAAAGTAATTAATATTTAATATACATATCTTTGAGGTACTCACTTATATCAAGGATACATTCTCGTACTTTATAGCCACCACCTCTAATGAAGTAGGTCACATAATGAGTTTCTAGTACTAACTGGCGGTTCTTTTACACGTGATTACTGTAAAAACGTGATCGTGATCAAGCCATGAACAAAGTTATGGCAGAAATACATGTTGAGTTATTTGAACTTTTGCAATCAGTACATCGCAAAAGAAAAGGTAGAAAATTCAATGGGCATCCGCCGAATGACGTCAAAGGGATTTTGAGTCTGGCGTAGGTGCCCCTTTTTCTTTAGCCCTGTGAATTTTACTTTTACTTTACTTTCCCTTTGGAGGAAACACGTGGCACAGGCTGCTGTTTAAGCCAATATGAGCTGAGTGGAGTGGCCAAAGTGAGATGAGTAAGATGAGTCAGAGGGCCCGACAACCCGACAAAACCAATCCCAAAGTGAGTACAACCAACGTCATTCGCATCTCAATTCGCTGAATAGTACCTCGTTTGGCCAGGTCGCCGTTTGTTTCGTATCAATCGCAACTTTTGCTCGCGTGGGCGCTCAAAGCCAAAAGATTGTTTCACATCTGCAGCCTCAACTCGTCATCAGTTCTTCTTTTTAGCGTCCGGAGCAGATCTGATTTTTCAGACATTTTTTATCGCTGGAAGCAGATACTTTTAAGGGGGTCTACACTTCACAGTGACGAATTGTTTAACCTCAGATGAGGAGAGATATATCTTCGTATTTGGGATAAACTCGGATTTCGTTTATATTATTATATAAGTCAATTTGGTGGGTAATTATTTCCAATGACAGATAGCCCTTAGAATTGTAAATTGAAAGACTTTTAATACAATTTAACATAACTTTAGCATAACTTTTACAATCAGGGTATTTTTGTTTTGTATGTTTGTTATGATAAAATTGTTGTTAAATGATAATTTAATCGTTTATCCCCTCTTTGGCTACTAAAATGAAACAACTCTTGTCTGGAACGACGTCATCGGATTGCCCAGAATCTTATAGATTGGCAGTGTGAAATTCGGCAATGAACACATACTCGTATCTAGAGAATCTTTGAGATATTTCAGCCTCTTTGCTCTGGTCAAACGTCAAACGCACGTCGATCGTGGATCGATTGTTGATTCTCGAGACATGTGGCGCCCACCGACATCCGCTGTTCATATGGGCGAGTGATTCACAGTGATCTTGTGGAACGGAACTCTGGGGGCTGGACATGGATGTGGGATGGATGTGTGCAAGTACACACACTTCTGATTTGGCGAAGCGGAAATATGAATGGCAGATAAACGGACGCGCCGGTTCTTAATCCCATTTCAGTTGTTTTAGGTCAGTAAAGCGGAATGCGAAACTAGTGTGGGAGAATTCAACTGTGCAGTTGCGCTGAAGTTGCATTAAGGAAATAATTATATGGCCGTGATATCGCTTCAGCTAGTAAATGAAAGTTCAAAATACTTACTGTTTTTTAACGCGCGAGTCCCACGGCCACACCTCCCGCCCAACCGACCGAGGGGCGCTGCCGTGTATCGTACGGCTCGAATCGCAGGACGATAGACGCGATATAGAAGACAGTAAAGGACGAGGAAATATATGCATACTAGTAGTAATATCTAAGAATTCGTTAAGTACGTTAGTATTGATCGCTTAAAAAACGGCAGAGAGTCAGAATTAGAGATAATAGGATAGAATCAATTATAGTCAGAACATAATACTCTGTAGGGATCATGCAACTCATAGTTAGATCTACAATAGATACAGTTGCAATCATACGAATTTACGTCAATTATGATTAAGTTTCAGCGCAGTGATAATTAATGACTTGCTGGGAAATATCTGAAAAAGCCTTTGCTGATAACACAAGAACACTTTCTTCGATAAGTCACATGCAATGAGTGGAAAAATTCTCGTAATAATTTCACGTTATGAATAAAACCCTACCAACCACATATATTATACATAAGTAGATAATGACGATGATCCATATTTGCCCCCGTTTCCCTAAACTTTCCACGCCGTCAGAACTATTTCAAACAAGAAATAGATATGACTGATCCTACATATATGTGCATAAATATATGAACCCTCGGGAAAGCGTCATCATCTTTATATTGATTAACGTTTGGCCTGATATCGAGGTATATGCCGTCACTTTCACAATTTTGAATGACAATCGTGATGTGCAAAAATTTAATTGTATTCTTCACTTTCGACATCAGTTTCCTGCTATAAAACAGATAATGCGCCACGTGAATCACTGAGCTATAGAAGTGGGTTGGGTATTCCCTTTTGGCTGGGAGCAGACTTTGAACTTGTGTCATCGAAGAATGGAACCCCGAGGACTACTGACCTTGGCTTCTACACTGTCAGAAATATATGTATCGCCAAGGCCAGCCCCAGACACTCTGAACGTGCAATTGGGCAGCCTTTTGAAATAAGCTATCCAGGTGCTTACTTCTAATTCCTTCATACTTGAGTGAGACACTGATAAAAATGAGGTATTCGCGATATGCACAAAAATGAATGGTACGATGAGTATGAGTGATTGCGAATGCGTTTGCATACAGAACTCTGAGTGTTTTATTATTTTGGTTTCCGACATAAATAAAAACAATATTTCTTCTTGGAGCAAAATTGTGCTCTTAATAGAAGTAGTTAAAATGTAAAAAAAAAGAAAAATCGTTTTGAAATATAAACTTGTATAGGCTATAAAGCAGTCTCAACACGTAATATAAACATTAATTCACTGCTTCTCCAATTTCAAACTACGTTTAATATTATATATGTATTTCTCTTCAATGTGATTTATATTAAATTTCATAGTATTACGTATACAGTTAGGAAATATTTTCTATTAGGACGGTTCAAATAAAATGTAGTGTACTAAAGGGGCAGCTGAGTTTTCTCAGTGCACTCCCCTTCCTTGGCACCCCACCCCTTCGGCCGACGAGCCTTTGGCCTCCCACGCGCCAGGGCCGATAGCAGAGTAAAGTCCTGGGGAATTACGCCCTTGGAATCTCAGGAGCCGCGTGGCAAGCCGAAAGTGAGCAGCGCGAAAAGCGTGGGCTGAGCATAGATTTCGTATGGCCGTTCCTTTCCCTCGCCGACTGTCTCCGTCTCTGTCTGCCTGGCTTTCTTTGTTGCTCCAACGGTTTTCGCTGCTGCGTGTGACTTTCATTCATGAAAATGTAGCTCGAATGTCGTTAGTTCGTATTTAGGTACATATGTACATATATATAAATGTATGAATGTAGTATATATTAGCACGCTGTGCTGGGCCTTGCCTAACGGTATACGGGGTGTATGGGTGTGTGTTTTATATAAAGCTAGTGCAACGCAGGCGCAGCAGGAAGTTGGTTGTTTGTGGAGAAATTTTTGCACGCGCCGCATATCCTTGAAATTGTCCTTCCATGCGATTTCTGTATGGGTACACACGTATATCCTTGTGTGAGGGTCTTCTTTTTGGGTGTAAATATCAGGGTCATGGTTATAAAATTAAACATTTCGCCGAGTCTCCAAAATAACTGACACTTGGCGAAGCATTTGCGCAGGAGCTTTCGTTGGAGAGAAGACAGCAACTCGACTCCATTGATGATTCCGATTCTTCTGGGCACCGTAATTTCTTATCGGTCTAAATTAGTGGTCCATTAACTTTTGCACTCCATCAAGTGAAATATTAACCGCGCTCTCGCAAAAAGAGAGTAAAAATAAAGGAGATTCCATCGTGAAGGGGAAGGTGGGTGGAGGTGGGGTTAGTGGGAGAGTGCGAGAGAGAGCTAGTTTGGATGGCGAATTCAATGAATCAACACGAACATACGCATTTTACTTGCCACACGCACACCACAGCACAAAAATATCAATGAACTTTACACAAAACTTTGTGAGCGTATGCAACGTGGAGAAATAGTCAAAGTGCCAAAAGCTAAAAGAGTGCGGGAGAGAAAGGCAGGTGGGAAATTTGAAATACGAACCCAGTTACGAATAAATTATTTAACATAAACGAAAATATAATTCTTATTTTCTTAATAACTACAATATCATTGTCCCTAAGAAAATAAATTTTAATTTAAATTTTACGAAGCAGCTTTCCCAATAATTACTTCTTTATTCCTACATGTTTCCCCTCTCCTTTTCTAACCAAGCAAATTTCCAAGTGGGTTTGTGCCTGTGCACTGGCTCTGCTCACCTTTTTGGAGAGTTGCTCTTCTCTCTGGTTAGTGTACATGTGTGCGCGGGTGAGTTCTACCTTTTATTGCGTGGACTGCCTGTTTCGAAATAATAATTCCAATCTGTTTTTTTTTTTCAAAGAAGTAAAAAGATTTAATTTTTAAAAACACATTTCTTCATACTGGGGCTGACAAAAGCAATATTGTTATTGGGGTTCGCTCTTCGAATTCCAACAGAGAATTGGAGAGTCGGAGAGCAAGTGCAACTGTGTTCGTGATTTTGGAGAGCAACGAGGCTATTTAAGCAACCCGCGAAGCGCGTATTTTGTTATTGCCCGATTATCTTTCACCCGCGCTGCTTGTGTGTGCTCGCTTTCCATTCGAAAAAAAACATCAACTCAAAATATGGATATTTGATAGGCAGAAGTAATTACCAATTTGTTTGGGAAATATTCAACGGTATTTGGATGTTTTAGTGACTCGATGACAGGTTCACCGCACGTTTTTCATTCGATTCAAAACTGTTGTTGATGTTTTAGCGAAGCACACCTAAAAAATACAAAACCACTCACATACACGCGAAACATACACACGGTTGTGATTTGGCGCGCTCTTGTGTGCGTGTGTACATACAACAAAAAGCAAAAGGCAACGAATTTTGGTGTGTAAGAAACATAAATCGGCAAGCGAGGAAATCGGAAAGCCAAAAATTCAAAAAACCAAAACAGTGCACGTTAAAGTTTACCCTAAACGAGTAAAAACAAAAACACCTTTTTGATTTCCAAGATTTTCATCTGCGCGGGTGTGTGTGTGTAACAGCAACAAATACCAATACCAGCGCACGACCAAGAAAGAAGAAGGGAAGCAGCGCGAACCAGAAGAAGAAAGATGATGTAAACTTTGTTGTAACCGAAGGAAAAAAGAATAACATAAAACACGAGTAAAGCAGAGAACAGAGAAAAACCAGAAAAGTAGTAGTAGTGCTTCGAATTCTTCAAGTC
This sequence comes from Drosophila teissieri, assembly GCF_016746235.2. Taxonomy (NCBI): domain Eukaryota; kingdom Metazoa; phylum Arthropoda; class Insecta; order Diptera; family Drosophilidae; genus Drosophila; species Drosophila teissieri. The sequence continues at coordinate 19,307,341 of NC_053031.1, read as the reverse complement.
TCTGAGTAATTTTTTGGAGCTTTTAAAATGCCAGAGACGGAGCACGAAACTTGCAGCAAGGAGTGGCTGCAGTCGCAGCTGCGATCCCTGGACTCCAAGGAACTGATCCTGCTGGACTGCCGCGGCTCCCACGAGTACAGTGAGTCCCACATCCGCGGAGCCGTCAACCTCTGCATCCCCAGCATCGTTCTCCGGCGCCTGGCACTGGGCAAAATCGATCTGGCCTCCACGATCAAGTCGCCCGAGCTGAAGCAGCGCATTCAGTCGGGCTACAAGCTCTGCTGGTTCATCCTGTACAACGGCGAGGGCGTGTCCGGCCAGAATCAGGAAATCGCCGGAGCCGGATCCCTATCCATCGCCATGGACTCCATCATCAGCATTTTGCACCGCCGCCTCAAGCAGGACGGCTGCCGAGTGGTTGCCCTACAAGGTGAGTCATCAATTGATTACTTTGGTATGCCCCACAAAATTGGTCTACAATATTACAACACAAATGAGAGAGTTACTCGAATAAACTAAGTGTTATACCTTGAAACTTTCGAAAAAATACTCACTCTAGAATTGCCACATGTAAGCACACAATGTAAATGATAATAAAATAATTTTCAAATATCTCTAAAATATATGTATGTATGCCACTCTTTAGAATCGAATATACCTAAAGTATAATTTGAATAGCGATTATTAAGACTTACATTGTGCTTTTCTCGGAATGTAATGAATCAATAGGATATAAACACAAGAACTAATGGGTGGAATTTTTGGTTAGTTTATTACGCACCTGTATCGAAAAAGGAACTCCTCATTTGTTGATCATGGCTGTGCTATCGGATTCTTCAAATGCCTGATACTTCCCAACACCTCCCATAAATCAATGCCGCACATTCCTGTCCTAGGCCTAAGAATATCATAACTTATTTATACTTCCCCAATGTTGTTTGCGGCATTTTTAGCCTGAAACCCCCAAGGAAGAAAACAAAACAAAGCAAAGGCAAAATAATATTAATAATACAAGCAAGCACTGCCATAAATAAACATTTGCATGGATTTGTTGTTTTTTTGCGTTTGCGAAACAAGGCAGGCATTCTTTTGGGGGCGGAGACAAAATGACAAATGCAAAAAACTAGCAAAATATAATGTAATCCGTAGAGCTGATAAAGCTAGCGCCAGATTAGACTTATATTTAGTCTGACTGATCCTGTTTTGTATTCTGATTATAGACATAATAGACTGAATAGACTTCACCTTTCTGAACTTGTTTTTGGTTGACACGATTTTGTATTACTTTGATCGATGGAATATTATAATCGCCTGAATTTGTTAAATGACTTGTTAGTTAAGGAAACGTGTATATTAACTTAACTTATAACTTAACTTATTATATGCCAATGCAATGGAATACGGTTTCTTATCACAGCTGCAAACAAGCTATAATAAAACTTGCACAAAATACCAATCAAACCATATCGGCGGATATAAATACATATGTACAAATATGTGGACATATGTACATATATGTTTGCCCTTCCAATTATGCACTTTATTCTTAAACACAATGCCCCTCCTTGATTGCCCCATATCAATTAAGGGGCGATTTAAATATAAATGTGTGTTCAAAATCGTTTGGTATTTTACAAACACGTTCGGAGATTAAGGAAGTCATAAATAAACATCAATTCTGTCGATATTATTGAGGTCTTCCCACTATTATTGGCTACACATTTTCTTTGTGTTCCCATAGATTTGTGTCATTCAGAAAAATGTCACAATTGCTTTTCAGAGACTCGAGGCTCGACTTCCATGACTCAAAGCCACATAACTTGCCATATACACTGCTATACATATGCTTATTTATGTACATCAGTGCTTATATGCTGGCCTATATGTCTCTGCACATAGTCCAATATATACATAATTATCTGTCGACTGACTATGGCTTCGTTTTTATTTTTATCACTTCAATTTCCGCTCGCTTACAAGCCCCACAGAACCGTGATTGTACGGATTGTACATAAGAGTATATACACATTTATGCGCCGAACGAGCTTTACGCACGTTCTCCTCTTCCATTCAAATGTTTTTGTGTGTCTGCCTGCTAATATCGCAAATTGACAATAGAGCGTCAACAAATGGACCGGCTTTTCAACCTTCTCCTCCCCCCTCCTCCTCCACCCTTTGAGAAACTTTTCTTTTTGTGCCGATTTCATTTCGAAAGATAAATAGAACTTGAAAGGCCGAGAAATTAGCATAACATAAGGTGCCTTCTCAACTATGACGTCAAGCCGCGGAAAGAGATGGCACCATAGAAGGAGATCGCTGCTGCAGAGCGTCCTGTGAGAACTACCTGTGCACAGGTAATTAGAAGAATAGGTATGGAAAAATTTTACGACCGGCAATACCAGGGAAACACCCAAGAAAGTAAGAACCTCTTGACATTCGCCAGATGAACAAAACGAGGTTGGAATGAAATGGAAATAGGAATAGGGCAAGAAGCGAAGGTGGAAAGATAACAGCGTGAAAATCCAGTGTCACCTTTTAAGGGATTTCATTGTTTTCCCGTCCTGCTGAAGTGCCAGCTTTGTTCTACCGTTTCCTAATGATCCCGAAATGGTAAATGAATCCTGCGACCTCAGGCAAAAATGTTGAATGGAAACAAGCGAGTTTAATGGCGTTTCCCGAAACATGCTCAATAAACCCAATTTCTCAACTTGGGCAAGATGCGAATACTATTTTCATAATTGTTTAAATTTAATTGTTTCGATTTCGTGAAATGATCTGGAAATAATAACCGTATTATCGCCCATATTTAGTTGGCTAAATTCAAAATCCATTCCGCGATTTCGCCGTTATGATTTGGACGTTAAAGATTTGGACATTTCTGTGGAAATCGTTGAACGGACTTATCTTATCACATGGTTGGGTTTGGGTTTATTTGCCATGCAAATGCACAAAAAGCAGTTGTGTGGAGAGGAAATTGTGCCATTTATGTGTGTTCTGTATCGGAATGGGGGATATCTAAAGCATTTGCTTGCGATTAGAAGTGGGGCAGGAAGTTTGGGCTGGGAAGCAAGCGGAGCTGGGGCAGGTTTGCAAAAAAGGAAGGAAACCCAAAGCGGAAGAAAGAAAGAGGATGTAAATAGTGATAAATTTATTTGGTATTTGCAACAAACTTGGGCACAACATTCTTTCTACGATGAACTATAATAATGAAATCAATACGAAGAGTTAAGTAGTTAATTAATTATTACAATACATAACAAATCTCTTGGCAAATTGATAATTGGTTACTTCAAATTTTTTGTTTTAATTTGGCTTTGTAATAACATCAATTCTTGAACTTTTCTCGTTGGGACCCTTGAAGTGAGCACCATGTTATATTATCGCCTAATGGCCACTCTGTGTAATCCCCTTTCTTGTTGTGGCCAACAGAAAATCTCCGGTTAACAACCGCCAACCAACCGGCGGTAATCAGCTTAAGCTGGCCGAGCAAAGTTCTTACCAATCCTGGGTACAATAAAGATTTTCCCCCGGCTTGCCAATAATTAACCTTGAAATTCAATCAAGTCCGGGCAATTATGCGGTCTTTGTCAGCCTTTGATGCCGTCTCTTTCCACGAGCAAGCAGCCGTTTTTTTTTCAAGTTCCAGCTTCAGGACTTTATGAAGTCCCTGGGCAGCATGAAAAATGCATAATGCATCGCGGGCAGCGCTGAATTCAGCTTCAACTGGCGATGTAAAATTCATTTTAATTAAATGCCACTTTGTATGCATTTCTCGGAATTAAAACAATTAAGATGGGGCCAACTGGGGCACCAACTATATAGGATAGAATCCGACATGTGTGCACAGATAAGGTCACGCGAATAGTGGCAATGTTTTAGAAATATTTCAAACCTTTGAGGTACATCCTATGCTCTGTTCATGCTGCGCGGAAAGCGATATATATCTTGTTTCATTTCCAACAAGTATTATTTTTAAGGCATATACAGTAACATATTTACATACGTCGGTCTATGGCTTTAAACTGCAGTCCGTGTATCGTAAACTAAGCATTTCCGTTGACGGAATTTAATTCAATTAGATCTAGCAGAGTTCCGAACCGCGCCAGCACAGTTGTCGTTGTGGTGGTGGTGGTGGTGGTCATGGCGATGGTGTTGGTGATGGTGTGCTCTCTCTTTGAGGGAGTCAATGAACGAGAAGAGATGCATCTCTCTCTGGAGACTGGGAAAGCGGCAGATCCGATCCGCGCGATGAGGCATTTCGCGGCGAACTCGTCTGCTTTATTTTTGCCTTCTGCCTTCTGCCTTGTTTTGTATGTTTTTATGGCCAGACGGATACAGAGCTGCGCTCTGTTGGCAGCCGACCCTTTTATAGAGATTGAACCCGAGCTGCTGCGCATGCGCCATAAAAAACCACTTTGCGTCGGGCCGCCCGGCTGCATTTCCACTGGCTTTTCCCAACTGGCTTTTCTCCGACTCTCCGATTGGGAGTGTTGTTTGCCTCATTTGCTGTTTTTAACGAATTCGTTGCTGCCGCTTTTTGTGTTTGGTTTATTACTTTTTGGCCTGCGACGGGTTGGCTTTTGATATTGTTTTTGGGCCCTGGTTGAATTTCTTGAGATGTTTTCCACTGCATTTTCTCCATTCCAGTTGAATACTCACGATATGCAGGGAAACCTCACTAAAATACTCCAAAACTTATTGAAAGCTTCATATCGTTGTTTTGGAATAACAAAGTTGAATCCTCCGTCAATATATATAACACATATATTTGTATATTTAAATTTTATGTAGATTTAATTAGAAACGTTGAACTTATCGAGGTCTAACTGTGAAAGCAAAGTAACACGTGGCAAAATCCGAAGGCCAACCAAATGGACCGTCTCTCATTACGATTTCATGATAACTCATCACAAAGGCGGTGGCTCCCACAATCTCCCTCCCCCTCTGAGTTTTCTCGTCCCCTCGCCACCTCCTCCCCCGCCTTCCCCCATTGAGGCAACTCAGCCAACTGGTCTACCTTCACCGAAAAAAACTCAGCCACAACAAGCGGCTACAAAAAAGACAGTAAAATAACTGAGAGGCTGAGACAGTTGGCCCGGTTGCCCACCTACGTGCCAAAAAGCCGTTGGGCCAAATTTGTCGGCGGATACAGTGGGCTAGAATGGGTCACGGAGACACATAGTAAACGAATATATTATATTATATATATATTTCACAACAATAGTGCAATGCACTGTAATGTTAATAAATAAAGACTTCTTAGAAATATATAAGGAATTCTTCAATATTCCTTTAGTATTCCTATAGAATGAAATACCGGAATACCATTCCTTTTTTAGCTAAATTCAAGTCCACCTGGACCTGTAGAAACAAGTGAGTTTCAATAATCACAGAACAATCCCTTTGCCCCACTGTGCCCATCAAACGTACTTTGTTGGCTTGTTGTTTTTTGCGGTTTCTGTTGTTTTTGTCGCATGCCCACATGCAAAGTGAGCCGAAAGACAGTCGGACATCTTTCCAATTGGAATTGGCGTCAGCATCTTATAAAGTAATCATAGTACTGCGGCAGTGCTACAGAGAGGCGGGATGTGGGGCAGAGGGAGTGAGCGAGAAGAGGCGTATTGGGGCTCGTTTGGAGGAAAGGAGACAGCAACAGCGTTTGACAAACGGGGCGTTGAACATTCTCTGAAATGGAAGAGGGGCAAGGAAGGGAGGGGGGATGCTGGTCGGTCGATCTGTTTTGACTTCCAGCCTACGGCCAAAACATTTTGAATGTTGTCTTTGCGGCTAGTGTAGATTTGGGTCAAAGCTTGTGTGGGCTGTAATTGTAATTAAGCAGGCGTTGAAAATGGATAACTTAACTAGCAGCTAATGGCAAGACCGACAGCGAAGAACGCTTTTCCGGCGGCTGTGCAAATATTTGCATCCTAACTACAGTGAAGTTTTCTTAACTGTACTTGTCGTTACTTTCAAATGCAGAAACAAATTACAAAAGTTCTCCAAACTTAAAAAAACTTTTGGAAGTGCTAAACCGTACTCTGTGTTCTTTTATTTTCTGAATAATGATTGGAATGAATGTAGGCAAAATATAAACCTTTGTACATTGAAAAAGGAATACTCTTCTTTCTAATTCTTATATTTGTTTACCAAGGAATTTCGATTTCCGTTCGAGCTGTTGAGGTATTACTGTATTTGCAACATTCTATCGCTCGCAGTCGTGGGCCACAACAGCAACTACAACGTACAGGCAATAACAAAGACTTCCGGTCAAATTTGTGTGGGCGTGTTGCGTCTCTTTCTCCACTCTACACTCCCTCTCCTCGTTCCACTCCCCTTTCCCCACCCACTCTCCTCTCGCGGCTTGCATACCTCAACGTTCAACGGAAGTTTCCAGGGCGCATATAGCATAAACACTCACACGAGCGCACGTGGAATGGGAAACAGAAATCAACGGCGCATTGCGAATGGAAGAATGTGAAGGAAGAAGAAAGAAGGCAGGAGTCGAGCTTCCCTTCATTCAATTCTATATCTTTTCTTCATTTTTTCTTGGCGAGGGACGACGCGTAAATTGTTATATTCTCGGAATTAGCAAACGGCAACAAAAAGTTACAACAACTTCAGTCTGTCACGCAAAAAGAAAAGCTACATACATGCTCGTATAAAAAAGAGAGGAGGGCATCAAAATGAAATTGACCTAAAAGTTGTAGTCGATGCGCTCGCGTGCATAAGACTACACTGTAGATTCTACAGAGAGGAACAAAGAGAAGAGTCGAAAGAAGAATCAACAGCCTGAACGCATTTTATCAAAGTGAAAATTAGCAACAGATTCCAAATCGAGAAGAGAACGAGCCACAAAAGGCAGTCGAAGAATCGAAAAGGGTGGAAAAGAATCATCATCAAGAAGAATGGGCATTCGCTGCAGAAGAAGCCAAGTGAGAAAGAGACGGACGGATACCGACCTCCTGAGTTGTTTTTATTAAAAGGGCATACAAATGCTTCGGAAGGAAGCATATGCACGTTTAAATGCCCTAAGTGGGCAAAACTTAAAGTTAAAAATAAATCAAATTTTTATGAATTCTACATTAGTAGTTACATATGTATATAAAAAATGCATTTCACCTAAATGGTTTTTTCAATTCAGATAGAGCATTGCATATTCGTTAGATGGGGCGTAGTTTAGCGTCATCTGTCGTATCTTCTTTCTGAATTGCAATAGTCGGTGGGGTCGGTGTGGGTTTCCTTCTCTGCCGTTAGCTGCACCAGAAATCTTTTCCACTCAACAACTGTTTCCTTCTGGCTTTCCTTATTGGACTTTTACTTGTTAGGCAAAAGAAAGGCAATAAACTTCTTGAACTGGAAGAAGACGCCTAGCGAAAGACTTTTATCTTAGAGGTCATTTTCTATTTGTCAGATTGCAATCCAAAACAAAGCAAAGAATCTCCTTTGTAACTGGGAAAGTGTGTAAAGATTTAGTCCTCTGAAAGACAACCGCTTAGAAGAACTTACAAAGTATGGACCATTACAGTAAAACTTCTCGAATGACTCTCGAAGTTTCCTTCTTTCTTGACAAAGTGTACTGCTTAGTCGACCTTCACTGTGTTTTTATTCATCTGGTGCATATGCAATATTTATAAAATCCCTGGGACCTCCCCCGTCATTTCATTTCTTATATGCCTTTTGCGCTTCAGCGCTTTCAGCATTTCAACTCCAAATGAAATTCAACGCACGTGTTTGTAGTAGGATACATGCTACCGTGCAAATGCTGCTGTCGTCGTGGCTGTCTTTTGTTATTTGTCCGCCCAGCTGGGCATTTGCTTTGGCCATTCCTGCGGGTGTTTTTTATATTTATTATTAGAACCTTCAACATTTATTTTGATATAGCAAACATACTAAAATCATATTTACAGAAGTAGTAAGTCGTCAAATGCTTAACTAATACATTTTGATATGTCGATATCTGGTTTAAATTCTCCACAAGTGCTTGGGAAAAGAAGTAGCTATGTGTACTGACATATCTATCTACTTTGCTACTTGTTGCACCTCCTGGCAAACCAGGGCACTGATGTTAGTCCCCTGCAATTATAAAAAGCATCGGAAGAAGAGGAGCAAGAGGCAGCAACAGGATGCTGCACATTAAACTTGACCCATTTGTGAGGCTTCGCTTCAAAAAGCCGAAAACAACACAAGCGCACTCACAGGACTCACCCACACTTACAGAGGCCTGGCTCACTCAAGTATCCTGAATTGGTTCGGCTTTCCATAGCGTATTTTCGCCAGGCAACGTTGCCAAATTTCGCCACCCCTGCCAACATTGTCAGTTGCCATTTTCAAGCAAATACAGCGCCATATAATTAATTAATAATGCGGCATCCACAGAAGTCAGAAGCCAGAAAAAAGGATCTGCGTGTGCACTCAGGAAAATGTTCATACTTCTTTCGTCATATGCTCCATTCAAAATATTAAAAAGGAATTTGAGCCTTAGGGAATCTGGTTCGCTTCACCCGGAAAAAATTTCTCCAAACTGAATTTTAAGTTTCATTTTGAAAACCAGATGTTTAGAGTGTTGATTCAGGACCCAAAATGGGTCCTAGGGCAATGTATTGCTACTAAAGCTGTGGCTTCCTGCTATTTATAGCTCCCAGCTCCCCAAGGGATGAAGCTCTGGTCGTGAAGGAGGATTTTATGGGGTTGGGAAAATTTCGGGCGTGCCTAGACCAAAATTAGGTTTTTGCTTATTTACATTTTGATTGATTGGCTTACGCAATTTGACATTTTGCCAGCGACCCGAGCACGGATGCCAAAGGTAATCCCCCGGCACCCTCAAGAACTCTTCCTCATCCCGCACCCATTAGAGGGTCATTAGATGGGTGTCCCCTAGAAATTTATGGAACACAAGGTGAGGCTTACCAGGTCTGCTCAATTGTTGACTAAGCGTTAAATTTGTTCGTCTGGACATGGAAATTATATGAGCGGAAATATATGTGCATCTGGGGAGTACTTGAGGTCGAGTTGAGTTCTTTGGCAAACAGTTTAGCTATCGAGCCTGTTTAATTGCTGAATAACTTATTAACCAAATAGAGAATCTTTAATAATTAATTTTACGTGTGGAAAATGAGTATTAAGGAAATATATAGCTACTCAAAAGGATATACTTTTAATCAATAAGATGGGAAAATATTCAAGGTTTCCAATAATAAGAACTTAAGACTAGGAGAAGACACCATACAGCCGTATAAATGCAATCATCATAAAAAATATAGTTATTTAGCCATATAAAACTCCATTGATGTTCAGTCGGGTTTCGTCACTATCGTTATAACCATCGTTACGCGTTCGGCACTTATACTTACTCATTTCTCCTTTGCTACTATTAGCTCGTACCGCCATGTAGAACGGACGTCTAACTAGCTTATTTAACTATCCACTCAGTGAGTGAGTCCGTATTGAATGAGTGACCAACTGATTAAATGAGCAACTGATGCGGTGACTAAGCTCGGTCTTTTATGTCGACGGCATTCTATTCTCCTGTTGCTTGCAATGCGGAAGTGGCAACAATGGCTGCACAAAGTATAGGAAAGAATGTTGCACATTCGTTACAGCCCCATTAAAAAATGATTGAATGAATAAAACGAATGAATATTTAGATTATATTCAAAGAATTAGATATTCTATATTCAGAATAGTTATGTAGTGTACACATAATATATAAAATATGTACTAATAGTTCTGACCAGACTAATTTCTTTAAAACGATATCCCACGTTTTTTCTCTCCGTGCCGAAACCTTTCTCACTCTTTCGCCGGCTCCCCGTAGTAATCCCCTCTTCAATTGCAGCAAATTGGGTGTGGAAAAAAAACGTAAACTTAATTGAATGCATGAATGAATGAAATGGAATGGAATGAAAATGGACTTTAACTACTTATGGACTGGTTCAGTCTGGCTCATTTTCCATGCAAATATGTTGTCGTGGGTTGTTGAGCAAATAGTTGCGTGCAAAGTTGCCACTTAGCTTACCTACGAAGCCCCATCGGTTTTCGCCTTCTCTTTGCGTGGCTCGCCTGGATTCATTCATAAAAGCAATTTTGGCTGGGAAGGCGGCTTACATAAAGGCGAACTCTTTCACTTTTCCACCCACATATATATATATATACATATATGTTATATATATCAGGTGCAACAGCATAAAAAGCTGTGTGGCGAGGTTCGGGTCCGTGCTACGCATACATATTTATTTTTGTTGATTTTTAAGAGGTCTGCCTTCGCCCATTTCTTTATATTTTTCTGCGTACAACAATATTTTCTGGTAGGCGAGGCATTTATTTAGAATTTTGTGCTGTTTGTTGCAGTTGTTACGTTCATTTTTGGTTTTATCGCCGTGGGCGGGGGATTTTCAGAGGCAAGTTGCCGGTGTGGGCGACTCCCACGGCAACAAAAACCGGAACACATCAACTGCCTCGGTAGCAAAAAAAAAAAACAAAAAACTCAGCAGCCGCCACTGTGACTTTAGCTCTGGATTTTATATATTTGTGTACGATTTTTTTAATGCCGTTTGGCAGTTACGTCTAGTGTCCGGGCCGGTTAAATGGCCAGGTACAGTGAAGCAAGCTTATAGTGAAGTAGAAGTTTTAGTTTAATCAATGCTTAAAGATGAAGATATCTAGTTTTTCACATGTAAATAACATGTCTGTTATGCTATCATTACAGACTTCACATCTTAAGTTCCCTATCTAATTAAGAGTGCCACCCAAAAACAGAAAGAATTTGTAATTAAATATGCAAAGACGAAGCAAAGTGAATATGGTAATCTATCGATCACCATCCAGTGTCAAACTCTTTGATTGATGGTCTTGAAACTTTCACCGAATCAATAATTCAAGAGTGCCCTTTAATTCACACCACCCTGCCCGTGTGGGATATTTGCTAAATGCCAGGCAACTTTGAGGTGTTTTCATATGCAAACGCCGGCGTAATTTCCGCTTTTTACCACTGGCAAAATGGCCAAGGGCAATCCAAGTGCAGCCAAAGTAAACGTGAACGTCTGACATTCTGCAAGTTGCTTTTCGTGTCTCTCGGGCTCTGCGCATCAATCAATCAAGTTATAATCAATCAACTTCCGTTCCTTAACACGAGTTGAAGTAGTTAAAATGTCAACGCTTTCAGACAAGCGAAAGGTACACGGGCGGCAGTTGATTAAGAAATTATTCTCATCGGCGAGAAAATGCAATGATTGGCAAATCAGCTATTCCTCCATCGAAATAAACGCAGGCGGAAGTGGTAGACATTAATATTTTCCTCAAGTTGTTTTCAGTCCCGTTTTTTCTTCGAACGATTTTCTCTGCACTTTGTTTATGCCAAGCTGGAAAAATGTGCCTCCATATTTCAGAGCAAGGCAAACGACAAAAAACCGATTTTCTTCGTAAAATTCTAGTTCGAACTTAAAAAATGTTAATAATGATTATGTACGTTTTTTGGCATATGTTTCAATATGTTTATAGTTCGATTAATTTGGTATAAGACAGCAATCTAACTTAAATAATGTTTTTTATTAATGATTATATATCAATATAAGAAAATCTGATACACAATGTTTTTCTTGTGGTAATAAAACAATAACAATTGTATTTCACAAGCCTATGCTATTATGTATTTTTAAACGAACTTAATAATCTTTACGACTGAATAGAAGTTCTGCCATTTTCCCTCAGTGGAAGGCATAAAAAATTCGATTCGAATTTTTTTGGGGGAAAAGAGAAATGTAAACAAAATTGGGGCCACGTTGGGTGGGGGAAAAGCACACGCACCCGCCCACATCGATGGGAGATACTAAATGCTCTATATGCATATGGCTAATGGATATGGGGCCCCAAATGGGACTCGCATTATGATTGCCGTTGTGTTTTACGGCTCTTCCTCGTTCCTCGTTGCTCGTTGCTCGATCCCCATTTTCCTTTTCCCATTTTCCATTTCCCATTCCAGTTGAAACGGAAAAGCGACAACTGCCGACTACTGACTCATTGACAAATAGCATTGAACTGCAGGCGTTGTCTCGTGGTCTGGTTTTTCATTCATGCCAGCACTCCCCATTCTGCCACCCAGCGCCTCACAAATGCACACATGCGTGCGTGTATATGGCATATACGTACTCATGTACACACGTACATATGCAGATAGGTTCTATATATTTATAGTACCGAGTATCTCGGTATCTGGCATTGTGCAATGACCGGCTGAATGCATTTGCCAGACCAGAAAGCACCGGATTCGCTTCGCTCCGACCTGGGTGCGAGTAAACAACGTTTACCAAACCGCCGCCGCACACACTGCGTATGCGTAATATCGATTTCCTCAACTTCAAAACTCCCTGGGCAAACACTCCTAATGGCTTGAAATCCACATGACAAAACAATTCGAACAATTAGAAAAAGAGCAACGTTGTCCGGAATGCGGCTGAGGAATTTGTGTGCCGGGTGCGATGAAAAGGCATTCCGGGAAGCAGATGAACCATGATATGAGCCATAAGAAGGGATTTCAAAATTGTTTGTATGAAAAGTGGGACACCGTTTGAAGTTATTCATAAATATAAGGATAACAAACTTATAAACACTGTTTTTAAGAGTTTATTATTTTATTGAATCAAACAAATTGTGTAGGACCGAGCGCTTCCTTTTGGTTTCTCCTTAATTCTTAAATCCATTTACAAATTTCCCCGGAAAACTTTCGAAAGCAACCCAAACAAAGCCAAATGAACACAGATGCGGGAATAGAAATGGACCCGTTCGCTCTGCGCCGTGTTCCGCTGCATGCATGTGCTCAACTTCCGGCTTGGGGGCTCCGGGGCTCCGCGGAATCCATCAATGAGTGCTACCGATGAGTGTACGTGCCTCGATTCGCTGGGGATTCGGTTTTGGGGTCTGGTTGCGTATCGGGCTCTGCATCCAGTCCAGTGTTCCACTTTAGGGATCTGCGTCAACTGCAACCGCAAATGAATTAAACAAGGCACACACTCGAAAAACGCCCACAGAATGGCGAACCATACAAGGGCTTCCCCCTTGAAAAACACTTCTCTAACTGTTTTCATGCGGCAAAATAGAAAAAAGCGTAGAAAAACGCGCCTACGTCATATCCGTTGGGAGCAAAAAAAAAAAAGCTCAGAAAGGGGTGAGCGGCGGATTAGGGAAAGGGGATAGGGGTTCTGAAGTGGTACCTGTGAATGAATAGCTTGCGGTTGTGGGTGTGGGTGTGGGTGTGAGTGTGCGCTCGTATCTGAGTGCTCGTCGTATCCGTATCTGCGGAACTGCTGAAACCTAGCGAAGTGAGCTAAAAGTTATTTAACTCACGTTTTGTCTTTTTTGCGGCTGTTGTTATTTTTTATATTTACACACGGAGATAAACAAAACGAACAAGAGAGAGCCAGATAAGCAGAAAAAAAGAAACTAGTGGGGGAAAGGTTATTCGTACAATAATTAAAAACAAACAGATCTTGCCCAGAAAGTCCATATCTTTAGTGCTAATTAAGAATAAAGCCAAATATTTTGTTGTGCATAGTATTTTCCTAGACTTTTTATAAGTAATTAAATACCTATCAATTACCATAACCATAACCATTAGGAACATTTAAAAGCAACCCAAAATGTACAGCATGAAACAAAAAGTTAATATTAATGAACATAACAAATGGTTCAAAAACGATGTTATTTGTATTTATTTTGAGCTAATCAGATGTGCCGATTAAAGTGGAAAATGAGTTAAAAATATTAATACCCTAAAAACATGAATGAGCGGAACAAATCGTTTAAGCCCCCAGACTGTGTCTCCCTCTTAATATAGCCACAAGTTTTTTATAATAGCAACCAATTTGATGGTGAGGGGGCGAGGCTGATGGAAAGATATTTAAGTGGGTTGCTGGAGTGCTGATGGTGTGGTGGGTGGGTGCTTTCATTGAAGGTGTGCTGATGTTGCCAAAATCCGGTTTTCTAACAGATATGAGATAAACTGAAAAGCGTTTTCGTTTGCCTTTATTTAGTTTACGCTTTGTTCAGTTCAGCAATTTGTTGACGTTTTTTCAAGTTTACATTTTCAACGATTTGAAGGTCGTTTCCACTGTTATTCACGTTTGTTTTGTGGTTTGGTTTTTTCTTTGTTTTGTGTGAACTCATCAATGAAACAATCTAAACACAAAAGCACTCACAAGTGTGACACAGAACGTGACAAAAAAATATAAAAAACTATAAAGATACAGATACGTGCACATACCCACACACATGTGTGTGACTATCAGCCATATGAGGGGAAAACAAGTGGAAAACGAGGAGAACGATGGCCATATGGGAGATATAAATTGGTTATTTTATAATAGGGAAAGTTACCTGCAGGGGTAACATAATTGGGGGTTCTGTATGGAATGGTATACAAATGTGGAAGGAGGTTACGGATTTTGAGTATACTTTCTATAGAAATCAGACAGAAATTAGGCTGTGGAGGCTAAAGTAATTACTGAGTAATTTAAATTAATAGATATTTAGCACTGAACTAGCACCATGTTATATTTTTTAAATTAAATACTGGTTGCATTTTGTGTATATAACTTTATTGTTTAAACTCATCATACTATCTTAACTCTAAATTTTTAAGAGTATGCGGCTGTCAAGTTACCACTTATCCTAGTTCAACCAAAGAAATATTTGCAGAAGTGACCACCTAAATATTTAATTATGTGCCAAAAATACTCTGGCAAACCTTGGTGAGATACCATCAAAATCCAATTTTAAATAGCAATGATGTACACCAGTTTCCAATGAAATGCTTATGCAGCAGTTCCGTGCTATTCAGCAGCCTTTCTATGTTTAGTTTCATCAATTTCCTTCGATTCATTCGGCGGAACTCAATGATAGGCCGAGTTAGTTTGAGAAGGAAATAGCAATCGAATGCAGTTTGCTATGTCATACCGCGGATTGATATCCATGGCCATGGTCGGTTCAATCCGCCTCTATCTTGGTTTATTTTTAAAGTTCTTCGGAAAGTGCAGATTGCGCCGGCAGAGTGCGTATACCACCCGTTGGCCGACAAATAAGTTGATTGCCAGCGAACCTTTGCTGCGCCTTCCGTTTTATTCAATTTGCTGTTTTTCGCATTTAATATGCGGCAAGTAGAAAATTGTAAGCTTCCGTTTTGCGTTATGCTTATGAGCAGTGGTCGTTCGCGTTTGCGTTTTTTTTATTACAATTCCCATACAAGTCTCAAGCTTGGAAATATAGAAACAGCATTTCCGTTGGTGCGGCCACTCGCACTTCCGTTTCCTTTTGGAGAAAAGATCACCAGTACCCTCCCCCTCCTCGCCCTTTTCACTTAGTTTTCCTTTCCCCCTTTTTATGAATGATTCGCTTGCCAGAATTTCACGCATTCTTGGCTTTGGTTGGGTTAATAGCAGCTACATGTCGCGTAGGTGTTGTCTTACCAAAGACGAAAGACCAAAAAGCTACACTTGGCCAAGCATAACGAACGTCAAATTCCAGAGGCCTCAAATGACACGTTGGTCCAAAGGAGTTGGGGCCTTCAGCGCTTTGCTCAAAAAGCATTCTAAAATTAACCTCTTTCTTCTCTTTTCTATCTTTCAGATGGCTTCAACAATTTTCGCCAGGCATTTCCTGAATGGTGCGAGGACGATAATCAGGCGCACAACAAAGAGATAGAATCTAGTCGCAATGTTCAGACCGATCAGTTAATGGGTCTTAGGTAAGAGGGTCTTAGTTAAGATATCAATACCACTATATAGTTTTAATTTGATCAGATTTTTGAAACCGGAAAGTAATTTAAAGAGCTTTTCAGTTTTATATTTTATTTTTCATTTAAGAAGTTATAATAATTGTATAAAACAAAATATTTTGCTCCACTTCACTTACAATATTTCCTAACACCTTAATTTAACTCTGCCAAATTTTCTAGGTCCCTACGCATTTCCACAACGCTATCCGATTCCGCGTGCAGCAGTTCGGCGGAATCGTCGGATTGCGAGAGCTCCAGCCACCATCACCACCACCAAAGTCACCACAATTACAACGAGGCGCCCGTGGAGATAATTCCCGGACTTCTCTTCCTGGGAAATGCCACCCACAGCTGCGACTCAGAAGCATTGAAAAAGTACAATATAAAGGTGAGCACTATTCACATTGTTAGTTAACTTTATTTAATCATATTTTTGTATTATAGTATGTTTTGAATGTAACACCAGATTTGCCAAATAAGTTCAAGGAGTCGGGCGACATCAAGTATCTGCAGATTCCCATCACGGATCATTACTCACAAGATTTGGCCATACATTTCCCGGATGCCATACAGTTTATAGGTAAGGTTTTGTAACTGGATAAGAAATACACTTTACACTTCTCTCCCTCTTTGAAATTCGTAGTTTGAAGGGTAATTTTATTAAAGTTCAAATCTTGTTTTGTCAATTTATATCTAATGCTTTATATCTATTGTTTCCCAAAATTCGCAGAGGAAGCGCGGTCCGCAAGCTCGGTGGTGCTGGTCCACTGCCTGGCCGGAGTTTCGCGCTCGGTGACCGTGACGCTCGCCTACTTGATGCACACCCGGGGCCTGAGTCTCAACGACGCCTTCGCGATGGTGCGGGACCGGAAGCCGGATGTGTCGCCCAACTTCCACTTCATGCAGCAGCTGCTGTCCTTCGAGGGACAACTGCGCCTGAGACCTGGCTCCAGGTTCTCGTGCAGCTGCATTGCGCCGGATTGCAATTGCATGCAAACCACGGGCTATATGGCCGCCCATTTGGCGAATACCACCGGGGTCTCGCCAGACTCCGGCATCGAGTTCGACCGCTGGACCCCGTCCGACACGGGTCTTAAATGAGAACAGCTTGGCGGTAAAAGTTTTGTGCTGCCACCAAGTCAGGAGATCCCAGTTGCAGCCGCCGCCACATCGCCGCCGCCCATGTGCCTGGCGGTAAACCCGGACAATATGTCTCCGGCAAGCACCACCAGCTCGTCCACATCGACCACGACCACTGCGGAGGCGGTCTCCGTGGTGGAGATGGTGCAGCATCGCGATCACGAAATGGTCGAAGAGGACATCATAACCAGGGGAGAGGACGATGAGGATGCCTGAATTGCGAAGCTTTTCCTAACTTGGTTCTCGCGCAAATCACCCGTATAATCACATACATATGAGCCGCTAATTAAATAGGGGTACGAATTCAAACTTTAATAAATGTACAAAGTCTTGGAGAAATACCCAACGTACACATATTGATTAATACCATATAAATAACTTAATATTTAGTACATTTTTAAGTAAAGTGCAGACAAAATCCAACGTTATCCACATGCAAACTACACCTACATTTACGAAAAGAATGAAAACTAAAATATATAAAATATATTTATATATACGCAGTGTACATGTTTGTATCTAACTTCTAAGCCAAGTCAAGAGAATAAATATATTGAAGCCGAAGCGAAAATAAACAATTAAGCTGAAAACAGTTCTTCTAGGCATATAGTTTTACTTTTAGTTTTAAATTTTACTAAACTCGAAATCGTTTATAAATGTAAAGTTTGTTATATTCGGAGCGATTGGCCGTGAAAGACGGCCCCTAATATAAATATACTACCACTTAATTACCGAATGCCAAGTCATATAAGTGTAAAGTAAACTAAAATCCCGAATATCGAAGAATTTTTAAATTGAAAACAACAGAAAAAACACTAAAACAAAGAAAATAAAATACAACTATTTGCACAACACAAATAACCACAAAAAAAAAAAACATTTCCCAAGAGCAAAACATTTTTTATTGTTTTTAAGGGGTGATCTGAAAAATATCGGCATAGACCATAAAAAAAAACAGAAAATTCTACGAGAATTTGTCTAGATTTTAGGAAAAGCCGAACGGTCGCATAAAGTTATTTTCTACAAACGTATGATAACGTTTTAGAACAGCAAGATGGAAATAAATTAAGCGATTTATTTGTTATGTAATGGATAAAAATAAAGGTTATGTATGTCAGCTGATTTCCAGTCAGGCAAAGTTGGTACAAAATTTTATCAGGTGTCGTTTCAAGAAACAAATTACGAACCAAACTGCATCTGAATAATGGTTTATATGTAAAAAAAAAACAAAGAAACAAAAAGAAAAACTACAAAATTCCCAGAAACTTTTTTGGAAAAATAAGGCTGTGCGCGATATAAAAACAATATATATATTAACGTGTGTTGAGAGTTCGAAGAAGAAAGGTTGATATGCCAGAATTGATAGGTTACTTGGATTTATAAGATCGCGAACAACTCTCCTTGGCCCAAGGCTAGGATTTGTTTCCAGCCGAAGCTCGACTGATTCGATTTGATAAGGATGGGAGAGATGTGTGCTGATGTGGTAAGTGAAAGTCAGAATATTCTAAATTTTAAAGCTCAGGAACGAAGGGCAGCCCGTCGAGGGTTGCAAGAGTGCGATATTAGATGCTTGGGAAGTATAGAACCCAAGTTAGGCTGGTCCCACACAATATGCGAGTGCTAAGTCGCACAACCATAGAAATCCATAGAAATCATGTCCACTTTAAAGAGTTTTTATTGTAGAGCAACCTTAAGTTTCGAAGCGAGACAAGTTTTGATTAGAAAAAACGGCTTTATTAAAGCAACGAATGAGTTTTGATTAGGCAGCTAAATACGGATAAGAAGTTCCTGGTCAAAAGGAAGCTTGCTAAGCTAGTTGCTCTAGCCCCTAAGATTTTTGCAAAGAAAACCCCTACGATTTTGAACGAGCTTTCCCAGCTAAGAGCCAAACATCTAGGAAAACTTACTTAAGCATTAATCAAGTTTGAAATGCCAATTTATTGTTGAAAGCCTCAGTCAGTATAAATAACTAAGAATGCAATTAATAAATATTGAAATCGAAGCTAAAACGGTCCCAGAACCCCGTAAATAATTGTGTGTCGAACGTTTTGCCACTTAATAATTAAGATAACAAAAATGTATTAAACAGTGTTTGCTGATCCATACGACAAATTCCATTTTTAAGGCACAAGTCGATCCACTTTTTACAAGCTAATGCGAAATGGAATCGAAATTTTGCTGCCAGGCAGCGCATGTGTGGCGCCCATTGCCCCCAAAATGGGCGTGGCAAGGGCATATCTGCTGAGATTTTTTCCTTTTTGGTTTTTGTTAGCATAAGATAAACAATTTTACATATTGTACATCTGAGTGTTGAATTTTTCCATCAATATTTAGCACCGAGATAAAGAGATATTCAAGCAACAGTGCCAACAAAAAAAACACCTAAAACTATATATAAAATTGAATGAAACGAAATTGTACCTTGAGAAAGTCTAAGAAAAACTACTTACGGTGGTTGCACTGAATGCGAACAAACCGATCTATAAAAAGTCGAAAAATGATAAAGAGTACCCCTCTGTCAACGTTTAAGGACGAATATTCTATAGCTACCTAGTTGTGTTTTGCACATTTTGTAAACTTTACAACACGATGAAGGAAACCGAATATCTAAATAAACGACAGCCCCGCAGCGTTATATATAATGATATATATACTTATACAGGATACAAGAACATAACTAATAAAACCGTTTTTAAAACCCGTGAAACTTTAGTATTTTTATTTACTTTTATTTCAAACAATGAGTAAATTAGTCTCTAAATGAAACACAACGACTTTTGTTTGTTAGTTATTAGTGGCTTTTAAAAGCTTTCTTCCGGGTGGTATTGTTGGTGTTTCTATATTTTTGGGCAAGCATCTCAGTTTAGTTAGCTTCTCAATGGATATAAATTATCAATTATCGCAGTTTTCGCTACCTTAACGATCATATTTTAAAGTAATAAATAACGTGAACACTGTTTAGGACATACATATATGAACATTAATACCCATTAAGTGCTAGCCATGCTACGGTTTTCATGAGCAAATACAATTTGTTGGGCATTGAAGTCACTAGATAAACTATAATAATGTTTTCCCTGCTACACTGTAGCATTATATCAGACCATACAATTTAAAAACCTAATAAGCGTAGCAGGTTTAAATAAAACATTTAAATAGAGCTGAGATTCATTTTAGCTTAGCAACTACGACAATTGACATATGACAAGGAACAACTGCAACTGCAAAATTGCGCGATCTACAACAGTAAATGCTACATAGAACATGACGAGAACGGATACCACCAACACACAATAGTTTTCCATCAATTCCAGGATTATTATCGAGCCGATCTTACAGACCCTTGTTGAAGTAGACTCGCTTGGGCACATTGCCCTGGGTTTTCTTCTCGAGGTCCTCGTAGAGTTCGGGCTCGAAGGTGCGCATAATCGAAGTGTCCAAGGAACACTGCTGGGGAAACAGTGCGCAGGCAGTGGGCACCATGAAGCAAAGGCTGAACATCAAAGAAAAGATAGATTGGCTGAAAGAACTAGTGGTCGAGGGTAAATTTACTTACAAGCACCCAACCAATAGGGTCTGGAATGGAGCATTAATCCACTTGATGCGCCTGTAGGCAGGCATTTTCTCCAGCCTCTCCATTATCAATGGCAGCACCAGCATTCCGGGCGCCGCCATCGCAATCCTGGACACAACCACCTCACCTATTCCCTTGATGGCTGCCACTCTGCTCTGGCCCACGACCTCACCCTCGCCGTTTTTCACCTCAATGCCATTGATTATCTCATTTTGTCGCATCAGAGGAATGTTGACGAAATTGGCCGCCGCCACAGCCGCGAAGGGCACAAATCTTTGGAACAGCGGAGTCGCTTTCTTCGACCAATAGTTCTTGCATCCAATAGCAGCTACTAGAGCCGAAGTCGTGGCGGATACATAAGCCACGCCCAGCTGCGTAACGCTGGTGGGCGAATTGGCATTGCGATTCGTGTAGTTGACAACCGCGTTGAAGGACTGGTTGATGAACTGCCAGAGCACCACGGCGGGCACGGTGCGATAGAAGGCCAACATGCCACCGGTGATCAGCATGCCACCGGGTACCTGAAGATAGACCAAAAGCACACAGCAATTAGTGAGAACGGTCAACAGATGAAGTCTTTATAAAATCAATTTAAAAAAGCTCTTTAGAGAAATGTATCCTTCATGCAAAAAACAACCATATTTAAAGATGATTTATGACACTTAAAGAACATTTTACATGACAGTTTATAAATAATGAAAGTGTGAAAGTAAGCATTTGTCTTTAAGATTTTGGCCTTTTGTGCAATTGGTCCTGATATCGTGCCTCCCCTGTGTTTTTGGCAAACCATTCACAACCGTTCACGCCAGACGATTCTATTTTCAGCACCCACGTGCCAAACCCATCTCGAGACTTGCCTGAAAACTCATGCGACCACAAAAGTTCTGCAGCTCGCCAGTATCCGGATGAAAGGCCGAGTTGTATAGCTTCATGTTGTAGTGCACCTCCTCCGGCTTCAACTGCGGCGACTGCTCTCCTTTCCGGTAGCGTTCCACCATAGTTTTGGCTTCCAACAGGCGATCGCTGGAGGAGACTACGGTCCGGGGATCCGTCATCCAGGCGAAGTACTGGAAGCGCCCCGCGAAGGTGCTGAGATCGAAGAGCGGCTTGTCCACATCGATAAGGGCTAGGGTTAAGGATTGGTTGGGTCAGTGGCCAAAGACTGTTTGTATCTTTGGGCTCTCACAAAAATCAAACACTTTTCAGGTTTATTACGTACGATGTTTTAGATGCTGGTAATTTTTAAAGGTTGGATTGTTTTAAAGAAAGATATATTCAAACTATATTAACTCAAATATTATAAGCTAGCTAGCTAAATAGCTCAACAAATCTAGGTAACGTAGAAATAACAGAACAAGTTACAACAATTTTATGTATTCAGCATAGGTAATTGTTCTAGATTTTTACATATTTATTGACAAATGAAAAAATCTATTAATAAATATACAAGGATTTAATACTGAAAACTGTTTTGTCAAAACACATGAGTAAGCATTTTAAGATATTGAAAAGCAAATAAGTGTTTCCTGCTGTCATAAACTGTCTTATGTTTTCGAAGAGCTTTTGACAAAAAACACGACTAAGCTGATTGGATAATGAGGAGGCTATCAGCGGAATCAAGTGATATGCTTTTTTTGTGGTTTATTTTCGCAACAGACACACAAGCAAAGACTCATTTAACACGGCTCAAACATATTTCCCTTGACTCCTCTGTGTGTGTATTCACTTCTGGGCTCAATTGATTCGATTTTCGTGGGAGCCCATACAAAGTTGGGTCAATTTGATTCTTACTTGATACCTGCGACATTTTGGCTGCAGATCCACTGGCCTAACTGCTTGTAATTGCGAGCGGCTTACGTAAGCAGTAGCTTTCAGCTGTTGCCGGTTTATTGCGGCTCGTTGCTGTTCTTGTTGTTGTTGTTGCTGCTGTTTGTGCTTTTGGCCAGATTTTCACCTTAGGTGTTTGCTTAGGGCCGATTTAACAGCAAATGATTCGTGTAAACCATGCACCTGATCCGCCAGCTGTTCGTTTCACTTTCTGCTTCGTAATGCGGTTCAAATGTTCACTTTTTATGTCGCTCGCCGTTTTTTGGCACTCTTCCAATTTGCCAAAAAATTTGTTTTGTTTGCCGCTCTCTGCTTGTTTTTTCCTCTGCGTTTGTGCATCCGATTGTACTTCTTGTGCACGCCGCAACTACTCAATTTAACACTTCTTTTGTCGAGCAATTTGCCGAATGATTGGCAACTGAGTAGCGTATAAATGCAAAATTCAAATTGTTTACTGCGAAGGCGTGGAAGAAGAAGCAGAGTGGCGGGTGGGGGTGGCTTTGCACACTAGGGAGACCGTTCGTGGTTCAGGTGGGAAATACCAGAGACAATCATGTCCACTGCTTGCATTGGCTGCAAGCAAGCAGTTCAATAACATAGCTAAAGGTTGACGTCCGCGCTACAATATGCAGTTCAAAACTGAGCATATATAAAATACAAGTAACAAACACTACTTAATTCGAAAATCAATTTGACACAACTTCCGTAATACTGGATTATGCAGTGATTTTTATTAAAGATGGTTGCAAAGTCAGGTATTCAGCTCTTCTCTTCGCACAAGTTGTAAGTTCGTTACAATTCCACCCTGCTTGATTTTAGGACACTTGAGTAAGTGAGCCAACGCTGATGCTACTCTCAGCTGCAAAATAGCTAGCTTTGCCGGTCTGCACAGCCAGCGGATCACCTCTGAATGCTATTCCCAGGAAACGCCGACACAGCCGCAGTTGTTGCTGCCGTTCTTTTCACTTTCGTTACCTTTGCACTGAATTTTATTTGGTGATTTGTGTGTTTTTTGAACAGCTAGGATATTGTGCCATCGCATCGGTGCAGCAAGATGATGAAAATCAGCGGAATAAACGGGAGCAGAAGCAGCAGATAATAATAGAAGCCCTGTGCTCGTGCGTGTGTTGTGTATGGGCTGAGTGCCAGTGTATGTGTGTGTTTTTGCGAAAAAAAACCGGAAAAGCAAAAACACAGACACGAATGCGGATGCGGATGCGAACGTAGAAGCGGATGCAAAGGCCACTGCGGATATTATCCACAAACACAAAATGCGAATCCTGCAGGTGTTTTTGGGCTCGCTGCTCTGCGGCATCGTCCTGGGCGCCAATATATTGGCAGTTTTTCCCAGTGTCTGGAAATCCCACTATCTCTTTGGCCGGAGATTGCTGCAGGAATTGGTGGAGAGTCCGGGAAACCACTCCGTGACTTTGATCAGTCCACATGCCGCGCAGGAAGACGTGGATGCGGAAATACCCAGAATCAGAGAGCTGCGCATCGAAGGGCTGCGGGAAAACTGGCTCGACATGGGAATGAGTTTCGGGGCCGAAGAAATGCGAGCGCAAAGTGTGATGGAAAGGTTCACCCGGCTGATCTACGCGGGCACCACCAATGTGGACATCTTGCTGTCGGATCCCCAGGTCCGAAAGCTCCTGACAAGCGGCGAAAAGTTCGACTTACTCATAGTGGACTTGTTCCTAAGCGATGCTCTGCTAGGGTGAGTCTAAAAACGGGGTTCATTAGGTATCTACTTCAAATGGAAATCTGTTTTCTTTTAGCTTGGCCTTCTACTATGGCATACCCACCGTTGCCGTCAGTCCCACCGGCGCGAATTCCTGGCTAAATAACATGTTTGGCAATCCCCAATCATCCTCACTGGATCCCAGCAATTTCCTACCCTTCACGGAGAGAATGAACACGAGGCAGCGGATTCTAAACTCACTAATGAGCACCTTTGAGCGCCTGACCTACAAGTACGATCCTCCTTCGGTAAAACTTTTATAACTGTGTATAATTTCGAGAAAGTGTGGAAGTCAAATTATTCTTCAGCAACTAATATTATTTGTAGAAAAATAATCCTCGTAAAATAAATCCCTTAGATTTAATTTGACCGGATCGTTTTTTTTTGTGTTTACAGCTTTTTCCACCTGATCTCCCAGCAGTCGGTGTACACCAATCACTTTGAACTGCTCGTAAAGGAGCTGCCGCTTTATAGAGATCTGACAAAGAATCTGAGCTTGGCCTTGATCAACTCCCATCCGGGCTTACATTATCCTCGTGCATATTTGCCCAATATGGTGGAGGTGGGCGGCCTCCACTTGAGCCACTCAAATGACTCCCATTTGCCAAAGGTGTGTTAAATGCATTGATGGCTTCTAGCCACTAACTTGAATTATTTCTAGCATCTTCTGTCGTTCATGGAATCCGCTCCTAGTGGGGTTATCTATTTTAGCCTGGGCGCCGATGTGGAAACAGCTCAGCTGCCTCAGGAAAAGTTGGCCATTATTCTGGACGTGTTTGGCCACCTGAAGGAGTTCCACTTCTTGCTAAAGTGGGAAAAGGAGGAGTTCACGGCGGACCAGGTGCTGCCGGAAAACGTTATGATTGCTGACTGGTGGCCACAGCAGGCAATTCTTCACCATCCGCAGGTCAAGATGTTTGTTAGCAGCTGCGGCCAGTTGAGCGTTTGGGAATCGATTAGTGGACAAAAGCCAATACTTGCCATACCCATTCTTGCCGAACAGGAGGTGATGGCTAAGCGCTTGCAGCGCCATGGAGTCTCCGTGACCGTTGGCTACGACTCGATAGCTTACGATTCCCTGCTCCACGGGATAAGACATCTCACCCTGAATACCAGCTATGTGGAAAAGTTGGGTCAACTCAAAGAACGACTGATTACCAGGGACCCCACGCCAGTTGGGAAAGCAGTGCGAAAAATACAGCTTATTTTGGAATCTGGAGGAGCCGACTTTCTAAAATCCCACGCCAATACTTTAAACTTTTGGAGAGCTGAAGGTGTGGATGTTCTGCTTATAATAGCAGTGGGCTTTTTTGGAATTTTAACCATTCCTTTCCTGGCCATTTGCTTTATACTCAGAAAATCCTACCACAGCCAAGCCGCGCAGGATCAGCCACCATACAGAACCAACCTAAAGGTGGTTGGCAGAGTTCATAGCTATGGTGACCAGGGAAGTGGTAGATCTCCCATGGGAACAGAGTCGCTCAGAAGAACGCGATCCGCTCAATCTTTATCGCCTCGGTCCAGCTCTTCGAGCATGAGCTCCAACTCACCGACGAGTCCATCAACGGCGTCCACTACGCCACTGGACCTAACTCCCCCACCTCCGATTCAGCTGCTCGGACAGGTACCGCCCTTGCAGTTGTACGTGAACCAACAGCGGATATACTCAAGCGATCGCAAGACATCACAAGAGGAAGCAGAACGAAGGTTTTCATAACGATATATCTCCCGATGGAACATATTACTAGAACTTACGTTGGTGGATCACATAGAAAGGATGTTCGTCTCGATTTCATGTCCTCATGTTAGGACGCTGTTAACTGGCCTAACAGGAGGACGGGGAAGCAGGACTTGGGATGGGAAATTATTCATTGGACAATCTACAATGAGGACCCATTAAAGTTGCTCACTGTCAATGCTTACGTGCTCCAACTATTAGGTCCTTGATTGCCCACGGAGTACATTCCGATACCATAATCCGTGTCACAAACCTATCCGTATCCACTAAACCTATAAACCTATACATCAAAATATCGTCTAGTGTTAAGTGTGATTTTTTGTTAATACATGTGGTTTTGTATTTCGATAAGTTTTAAAATTTATAGAGTGTAAATATTTTGAATATTTGTATTGTGTGTGAACGAACGTTCAAACTTTGAACAGAGGATATTTGTACTGACAAAGTATAACAATAAATTGGGTACTTGAAATTGATTTTATATTCTGATATTAATGTCAAAACCCGTTACCGCTATTCCCTTCAATTAATATTTCAATTCAAAGACTGACATCTTTCGTATATTTTCTAAAAGACAAAGCTGGATAGAAACAAATGCGGTTAAACTGCAACGGTTCAGCTTAAAAGCAACTGAGTATTGATGTAATATCTATTTTACTTTCGAGCTGAAACTAAAATCTTTAATGTTTTTATAGTACATATGTATAATGCGGTTCCCTATTTTACAATGGGAAAACTCGCTGCAGTTTTCAATTCGGTTTAGTTGTTCTGAATACTTTAAAGTAAGGATATTTTATAAAGCCATGTATGAATTGTTGAATAAAATATAAAATAGCCTCTAGATCTGGAATTTGTTTTCATCTTACAGGGCAAAATCTATTTGATTATAGGTTTTAAACATCAACTCATTGAATTCACATATTTGTTTAAATTATATATCACCGTTTATTTGATATCTACTTAAATTCCCATACCATTCCGCGCATTCCTATTTGTTTCACGTTTTGTTTGAACTCTCCTTGCACAAATTCCAAATTCTTTTTGTTGGCCTAGAGCAGTTAGCGTTAATTATGGTTTAATATGGCATCTCGGGGCATGGGGCGTGGCTAATTAGTCGACTGCACTGGGCTAATGTCGGCAGGCTTTGATGTGCATGGCGGCGTGTGCACTTCATTTAAGCCGAGTGCGCCTCAAGTGTCTCTGAGGATGTGCCGCGGATGTGGATGCGGCTGCGGAGGCGGATGCTCCGCAAAGGATGGCAGGATGCCAGTTGTGGCAGCAAAGTCACCTGTTTGCTTTCATCAGTCCACACACGTAGACAAAGGGAAAACGAAAGCAGGCGAGTGGAAATTCGTGGGATGCATGTGTGCCCTGTGGGTGGCGCATTTTCACTTGCTTTCCTCCTCCGGCTGCCTGTTAATAAAACTGTATTTTTGCACACATGTCGTGGGTAAGCTACTGAAGAACCCTGGGAGGAAAATGCACACGCGGTCTGATTTGCTCTCTTTATGCACATATTTTTGGTTAGACATTGGAAATTTGATATGTAAACCACAAGTGACATGATGGTATTCACATGACATGGCTCTTTACTGCAAAAAATCGAGATTAATTCTGGAGCTCCATCTTCATAGACTTGCTCTAAAGGAGAGGAGAATTCCTAGCCATATCCAATATATTCCGCATTTTTAATTTTTTAACATTTTTCACGTTTAATATGTTATCAAGCTTCAGCTCTTCAACAT
Organism: Drosophila teissieri; assembly: GCF_016746235.2. Lineage (NCBI taxonomy): Eukaryota > Metazoa > Arthropoda > Insecta > Diptera > Drosophilidae > Drosophila > Drosophila teissieri. Next base: position 19,279,813 of record NC_053031.1, on the reverse strand, counting down.
TTAAAGGCACGAAGTCATATTTGAACCCCTCACAGGCGCTCATCGGATTCCAAGTTCAAGCCCCATTAATGGCGGTCCACTTCTACTCTATTTCGCTGTCAGCTTTATATCCCGACAGTCCTATTTGGTGTTCCATCACAGCCACACTTGTCACAGGGGCACAAGACTGGGAAAGATGGTGGGATGGGGACCAACTGGAGTGGAGGCCATGGGCTCGACCGCCAGTCGCGAATGTCAACCGCAAGAAGAGCGGCAGAGTCAAGTGAAGACTTCTCGCATTGACAGGCGGCCAGTGCAGTCGGCCGCAGCATGAACACATGAGAATGGGGTTGTACACCGTCAAAAAATATGGTAACCTTTGGCTAGAGTTAGGTTTTCCACTAAATACATCACATTCTCCTTAAAGTCGAGAAAATCTACTACAGGGTTCTCTCTAGTTTTTTAAGATAGATAGATTTAAAACCAGCTTCTTTTAGAATCAGCTGAATGCCAAAAGAGGAAAGATAAATATTTTATACAGGACTTAATACTTGTAGATTTCATGATCAGCATCTATCAGTTTAAAGGAACATTATTAAATCAATATCAAAAACAAAAATCTATTATTAATTTTTTAAAAGGCGTTATAAAAAATTAAATATTTTAATGTATATATATTCAATTTGTATTTATGATGAAAACATTCCAGTACGTCTTTTGTTTTAACATTTTCCGTACTCTTGGATATTTATTATTTCTCTTCAAAATTATTTAGTATTCGGCCATTTTTTTGGTTTCGAATGAATTTAGAATAGGTTTCTTTCAGCGCACCGCAAGAATTTGACATTCCGGCCATGGGAACAGAAAGAGTTCGAATTGGTTTTGGCCGCCACTGGGGCTTCCCCTGCGCACATCTCAGTCTCCCATTAGCACTGCTGTCAGGGTCCCATGAGGATTGGGATTGGGATCGGGATCGGAATCGGGATGCGATGGGGAGGCACGGCATCAAAGGCCCCATTGACGGAGCTGCCGAGTTGTTGTCATCATCTGTCCACGGGCGGCTCCTTTCAGCTCCTTTGAAGTGGGGCTGCAAAATTAATTGCATGCTACACAAATCCCTCCTCGGCCCATCTGGCAAACTAAAAACTAAGAACTCTAAATCAACAATCATCATAACTATAACTTCGTACAGAACCAAAGGAATGGGGTAGGGGGCTGGCCAAGGGTGAGGGGAGCATATGTGCTGTCAACATGCTGCCAGTTGCCTTGCTCGCTTCATTTCCCTCCCCTCCCCTCCCTTGCTATTTTCAACACTTTTGTTGGGAACACACTTGACTCTTGCCACGGCAAATCCCACGCAATGCACACGGAAAAAAACTAGTTTCATGAGGAATTTTAGATAATAAACGAGTCTCTCTGAATTCAACATGCTTTTTACGAATGAGTACTTAGATTGCTGAGGATCAAATTTACTTCGAAGTGACTTTTTTCTTCTGAGCTTCATATAGCTAGTATTATATTGTTGATAATTAGATATATTATAGTTATTTATAATTAGTTGAAAAGGTGCATAGAGCATATTCCATTTACTTATGCCATATTTCATTTATTTATTTATAGAATCATTTTTGACTTGAATAGCTCATGAAGTATATTACAGTGCGGCTTCAGCACGGACATGTGCCATGCTCCCCATTGCCCCGCACATGGAGTTTCCGGCTTTTGTGTGCATTTTGCACTCTGTTTCAATTTAATTACTTTGGAGTTTTGGAGTTACGCAACGAGGACAGGACAAAGATGGCCGGGATGTAAATGGAGCAGTGGCCGAATGATTTAGTTGTCCTCGATGTCGACCGCTGCAGTCTTCAATTTAAGATTCATAATTCACAAATTAAATTAAATGTGAGGGAAATCCTCAGCTGAAATCCTCGGCAAAGGATAACAAGGGAAGTGTTCCTGGTTTCGTTTGCGCAAATTTGCATTTATCGATTGGACGAGTCGGCAGGTCCGAGCAGAGGCTTTCCCAGATTTCTGTTTTTTTGCTCCTGTTTTTTGGGTGACACACAAAAAATAACAACACAATTTGCATAAACGTCAACAGCAGCAAAAGAAAAGATACAAAATGCGGCAGCTGTTGCAGCAGCAAGGAAAAACAACCTCAGAATAAGTAAGTAGAGGGCAGAATATATGGATGGGATGAATGCCACGGGGGTTGGCATAGGGGCCTCCTGGCGAAGTTGAGATAGGAAAGCCTGCTGCCAGTGCTATAACCCGGATCAAAGTCCGCAGGTATCACAATACCTGAAGTGAATTATCTTTCAAATGCTAGCCAGGATTTTGTAATGTATATGTATATGATAGGAAAGCGGCAATTAAGTCTAATATAAACAGCTAAGTCTTAGGTACAAAATGACAAGCAAGAAGTAATGTTTTTCATTTTGGCGAGTAAGTTTAAATGCAACTTTCTCGATGTCCTATCCAAATACTAAATAAATACATCTATTTCTATATTGCAGGTAAAGCAGTTGCAGCATTATATTTAAGATTGGGTCCTAACAAAGTGTTGATTTACCGATTAAAATGCCTCGATGTTACTCAGTGGTACTGAGTACGTAATTAAAGCACATGGGTGCACCTAGTTGGGTACTCACTTTTATTACTCCCCTGCGGAGCAGAAACAAGTATGTTCGCAAACTTCTCCAACAAGTCTCCCCATGTCCTTTATTTGAGTACCAAAGTACCAAAAGCCCAATTTGGTTGACCAAAAACCCTTTCCCACACTTCACATGACTATTTTTTGGGCGAAACTTTATTGTGGCTGTCACGGTTATGAGTGTGTTTGCTTTTGTTGCCAACTTTAAAATGCATTCGAACACGGCTAAAACTTGCCCGTGGGTGTATGAGTGCGTTCAGGGGGCGTGGCACTCCGGGGGCGGCAACAGCAGGAAATGTATCCCATAAGGAGTAGACCAGAAACAGAACTGTGCAGTGCAGTGCAGTGCCGAGCGGAAGGCACTTCCTGTGGATGTTCGTATGTGCATGTGCTCCTTTTGCATCGCTCCTCCTCCGTACTGTCCTGCCCCAGTCCCCCAGCCTCCCAGCCACCATTTCCCGCTCCCCGGTCCCCGTTCGCTTCCTCCGCCTGGTTTTGCTCGATGCAGATAAGAGGCATATACGCTTGTCAAGATTTGCTTTGATGTCTTTTTCATGTGCCCGACTTGGGTGCGGCCAGCTCCATGTCCAATGCTCCATCTCTGCACAGGGGAAAATGCAGCACAGAAAAGCACATAATACATAATACAATTTTTGTAAATACATATTTTTTTTAATATTAACTGCAGCTCTAGAACAAGGCGCTAAATCAAACTGTTTCTTAGTATTTAACATTTGTTTTAAATCTCAAGAGCTACATGAAATACCTACCAAGTTCAACGCCACATCCAAATGTAATGACTAATTTGGTTCTCAGCACATCCCATTATGTGTTGGTAGGCTTTATAAACTTAATTTAATTGTTTTTCGCGCAGTGAGTTGTCGCTTAGCCCTACCGCTCTGGTTGCCTTGTGTGGGTTGACAACAATTAAAAAGTGACGGGCAAGACAAATCGGCGGGAAGGGAAAGGGGAAGGGGTGCGGATGCCAGGAGGTCTGCCAACTTAAGTAGCAGCAAATACACAAAGAGCAAATTCCCTTTAGAAGAATTTCAATTGGCTTTGGCTTTGGCTTTGTTTATGCGAGAGATTCCCCCGGATAGCGTCCTCGAATTTGCTTTGAAGTCGAGCATTTCCATGGGTCCGCCACGGTGTGAGTAAGTTTTATTTTTGGTAGCGAAGAGATTTTATTGGCAAAAGGGTTGGGAAAGCGCTTTGAAGTTCAAGTGTAGGCGCAGCAGCGGCCCCATTAATATATTTATTTCCCCACACAATCGCTTGCTTTGTGGCCGTCGCAAATTGAAATATCGCATCAATTTGCCATGCCGCCGTCGCGCTTTGTAATAAAAGTAAATAATAATTTAATAAAAAGGCAGCAAAAAGCACCGCAAACTACAAAACAAAACACCGAAATGCGGCGCAAAAAAATCCAAAATCGAGTGAGCAAAATCAACCATTAAACGCTGCCGGCAAAGAACAAAGCCGAAGCAACCGACCGGCAAAAAGCCGCCAACAGCTGGCCCAAATGCGCAAAAAGCCAAGAGAGCTGCTCGGCGGCAGGGTGGCAGGGTTGCGGGGCTTTGGGCCAGCGGGGCGGACTATCACCATCGCCCTCTATGTGTCAGTTGGCCGACAGCGGCCCACCTTCGAATCTGCCGCGCATGCGCACATTTCCGATGTGTGTGGTTCCCAGTGGTGTCAATAAGGAAAGGCTTGAACTAGCCGATAGGAAGGGTCCAGCGATTTTCAAACTGTTTAAAACAATATGCTGGCATAATAATAAAACAACTTATATTAATATATTTTATTTAAATATCTATGCGTGTATATTCTTAATTGACATTGGTAACACTCAATACTAACACTCATAATAATAATACTATTTGTAAGGCATTGCATTTAATTGGATCACAATATACAAGACCTTTTTCAGTTACGAAAACCAACACTGTCCTATTCAACTCCAAAAATCTGTAAAGAGAGAAAAATATCATGTGGAAACAAACTACATTTCGTTAAACATGAAGTCAAGGACAATACTATTAAATTTCATTCAAAAGTAAATTGAATTGTTTTAGGATTATGAGAACAGTTTTACCTGTAATCCAAAATTTTATGATTTTCTAATTTTTTAAAATTACTGACTTATTTTCAATAAAGAATTTGTCTTCTTACTCTTTATCCGGAAAAAGGACAAACTGGCAACTCTAGAGGTTCCCCGCTTGAGATCTCCCGAGATGCCGATGCCAACCGCTTCAAATTGATTTGAACGAGCGCAAAAGCTTTCGGACAAGTTGATAAGAGCGGCGATCCAACATGACCGTTTTGCCGCTTTTATGGTCGGGATGTAACCGCTTGGGGAATATCGAAATACCCTTTCCCGACACTATTGATTAGCATAAAACTTCCTCTTAACACTCGAGCTCAACTTACTTAAACTTTACGGTTCACCGGACTAACCAGACCAGACATTGTACACAGCTTATGCAGCCCTTGATAAAAACTTTATAATCCTAAGTATATAATATTTAAGGGCATACCTAAACTTCGACTTGAGTGCTCTTTCGATTAGGTTTTATCGTACTTTTTTCGCACGGGTGGCTTTCGACGTGGCTGAACTGTCCAGAGAGATCCGACTCTCGGCCGAGATGGCGGTGCAACTTCAAAGGAAGTGTGATGGGCGAATGTGTGAGGTGGCCGCCTGCGGACCGGGCTGAAATGAACATGCACACAGGCAGGCGGAGGGGCGGAGAAAATTGGGAGGAGGGGGAGTGCCTGGAGCAGGAGGATCGGGTCTGTCCAGCTAATCAAGCATCAACTTCATCATCATCACCGCGGATGCACCGTGAACAGTTACTCATATAGGAAATGCATGGGTAATCGGAGGAAAATGAGCGGCTTGCCTTTGATGAGTTGGAGATAAATATAGTTTCACAGTTATTATGAGGATGCAGAAATTATTGTATTTTGCTGTATTTCAATCGTTTTCTACACACTATGTCTGTGATAACTTCCAAAAGATTTATTATGTTCATTTTATGACGTTGCAAAGAAAAATGCATTTCTTTGCGAAATCAAAGTTTGTATTGAGTGATCTAACGCTACAGATATTCAATTACCTTTCCAACAAGTTCATATATGCATGAACTTATAGCTATTGGTTGCAAATAATAATAACAAGATATAGCACTTGCAATACTCTTTGGATAAATTGAGAAACATATAATAGTATTCTATTGCAATACTCTTTGGAGAAATTGAGAAACAGATAATAGTATTCCATAAAACAAGGTTACTTCCATCTGCGCATGCGTGAGTCCTTTTGCTCAGTAGGAGCGGCCAACGGGTCGTATGAGTTATGGCAATCGAATGGGCACACGTGGCTGCCGGTCCAATAGCCAGTAAATCAAACTTTTTGGCAGGGCGTGTAAACAGTGTTATAAATCAGAAAACCGCAAGCACCCACCAGGCAGCGACCATATTGTCCATGGAGGAGAGCAGACAGTTGGCAGACTGAAGTCGGACGAAAAGACACCCACACAGGCGGGAAAATGCAAGGCGGATTGCAATGCGCCAGGATGCAAGTGACGCATAGTGCTATTAGCATATTGCCAGGCGGGAGTGGGTGGCTCTCACATTCAGTTCGTGCATGGAAGTGCGTGCCTAACTCTTGAGAACTTGAGAATTTAATGAAAACATAACACGGCCTAAGCCAGATATTTTTCTGCTGCTGAATTTGCCTTGCGTAAGCGTGATATAGTTGTTGATTTTAGTTATACTGAAAACACCATAAATTAATTTTTATATACGGGGTCGCAAACAAATTTTACACAGATTTTGATGGACTCTTTGTTGGCAAGAGGATAGAAAGCATGAAATTTAATAACAGCGACAGAAATCCGTACTAATTTTCATTCGTTTCCGTGTATTAAGGCTGATCCAAGATCTTAAGGGTCATTCCCCTGTCAAGTATATAAAAGAACAACGTTCGTTCAAAGGGCTTATTGAGGTTGTGGAAAATGGCCTACCATCAGCTAACGTTCTCAGTGCTGTGCGTGTTCCTTTTCTTTCAAAGCACATTCCAACAAAATGTATCTCTACAAATGTTAAAGGAAATTGACAGATACACTCCCGAGAACTATGTACTATCATTGCTGAATATAGAGGTAATTCTCTTTGAGATCTATGCCGCTAAAGCAATCGAGAACAGTATTACATTGGAAAGGAACTTGATCACAGGCACAGGAGACCCCGACGCAAGAATGGAAATCCAGAAATGGGGCCTGAGATATCACAAAGCCTCGAGGGCCAAGTTCGAGATGGCTAATAAGGTGGCCGTGTCTCAGAGACTACCATTATCGAAAAAGTTACGTCTGATAAACGAATTTCTGATCAGGAGTGCCAAGAAGTATGATGTATCAAAAGATGTGAGACCCTCAATATCAATGGACAATTGGTTGTCCCCACATTTGGATGATGTACTCGGCTCCTTTGTCCAAGTTAAGAAGATAAACGCGGCTGAAAGCATTGTAGCCCTCAGTGGAATGTCAGTTACTCCCCGTTGGAGTACTCCTTTCCAATCACAGATTAACAGATATTTTGTCAAGAAGCATGGCACCGGATATGGCTCGAAAGACCCCCTATGTGTGCCCATGATGCACTCCTTGGCCATGTATGAAACAATGTCCACGGACGAGGCCAAAGGTATATACATCCGATTCTCAACGGCAAACATGGGTATGTTGATCCTTCTGCCAAGAAAAGGAGTCAGCTGCAAGGACATTTTAGATAACTTGAGCAACCAGATCAATGTGGAAATGAACGATCTCAAGTATATTCACTTGATACTGCCCATATTCAAGGAGAAGTTTGACTACAATATTGCTAAATTCCTCAATGGAATTAATATTTACGACGCGTTTAAAGATTCCGGGTTTATTTCGAAACCCAATATCAAAATCAATGATTTTAGGGTCAACCATGGTGTACAATTTGAACCCACCCAACGTTTAGGTAAGCGAAATGCAATTTCATTCTATTTTCCTTTTCCTTTACATTAACATTAATTTATTTTATTCGATCTCTAGATGTAGTTGAGGATATTGATACTCGAAATGCCGAAACATTTGAAGTGAATCGCGCATTTGTGTTTGTCATAAAGGATAGTGACTTCGTGTACGCAGTTGGTCGAGTTGAAAACCTAGATGGACTGACTCACAAAGTGAATTGCTCAAAGAAATTCGATAATCTTAAGTCGTAACAAGTGTGTAAAATATCTATGCACTAATAACATGTTTCGGAGCGTAATACAAAAGAAAAATACAAAAAAAAATTATAAATTTTATTATTAGGAATTACGTAATTATAATGATATTAGTCTGTTTAAATTTAAATTAGTTCTTATTGTATGGTCCACTTTTTCTGAACCCTTCAGTGTATGATCCGTGGCAAATGCGTGTTGATTCCATTTCATACTCTTTTTAAACGTGCATTGCAGTTTCTTTTTTTATATCGATATTATAAAGTTAGAGAAGAGGTAACTTACTCCACAAGGAAATCCCTGTAAGTAAATAATGGATCTTCCGATCTTTCGTGTCAGTCTACATAAGTTATAACTTATTAGTAGTTGAATATTTTGTACGGATCCATTTATCATTTAATGTTTTGTTTCAAATTGTAAAACACAACAAATAATTATTGTTCCAGTTGCGTTTTATTAATATTCGGGATTTGAAAATAACAAAATGAGAGATGTGCGACGGATATAAATTTAAAAGTGCGCCATGAAGTGCGCCAGTAATTCGATTAGAGTTTGGACGGAGATGCTGTTGCAATTAATGGGCTGATGAATACGGATATGACATGGATGGGCCCCGTCTGGAAATGGAACCGAGTTCTCGGGTGGAATTGAGTGCATTTACATATATGCCATACTATACCATACCATACCAAGTACATGTAGAGCGTTCGTTGAGTGATGTGCGCACTGCGCATGGATAATGAAGCAATGACGGCATGACTGACAAAATGAGGCGGCAACCTCTATAAGATCGGAGGGTTCTCTCAAAGGGGCAGCCGCCCATGCACGACTCCACTCCACCGGCGACTTGAGCTCCGCTTGCGGCTAGAGCGTTTAATTAAAAGGCAACAAAAAGAAGAAAAACACGAAATAATGGAACATATATATACGTATATATGTATGTATAAGTATAAAGAAAAAGGCGGCAACTGAGGCGTCGGCCAGCAGTTGATCATTATCAGATACGGCAGCGTAGATAATGCAGATACAATCATACGTTTCGGGGGGTAATAGATGCCGTGTCTGGGCAGCACTTAAAAAAATTATTATTATTTTCGCTTGGCCCCAAAACCAAAGTCCGACACCCTCCCCCATAATGCAGCTGCTTGTAATTTACGAGTGGATACCAGAATAAATGAAAAACTTTATTTTGGTCAAAAGCGCGTGGAAAAATAAATGAAAATGCATAAATTATTACTACTTTGCCTGTGGTGCGACCAAGATTTCCACTTCATCTTGGCGGCAATTCCAGATTTCTGTGTGTTGCAATTTGATTATTTATTTGTTAAATGTTTTCGAATGGTTAATTTAAGTTTGAGGGGGCGTGGTCTGATCAAATGGTATCGCAGGGTGTTTTTCTCTGATGGTTCCAGCTCAATTATATGGATATATAGTAATATGTAGTATGAAGCAATACGCTTTAGTAAAATAATGGTATATATCTCCTTCTATCAATGGTTAAATTTTGATAGGATTTTATTGAAAATTGCATAACAAATGTCTAGACCAGAGATATGATTACAGGCACGATGTTTGTTTCGCCTTAAATAAGTATTATGGGATTTAATAGCCACGATTTACAACGAAAGTCATATGAAAACGCTTTGTAAAGTGATTCAAGTTCCAGACCTGCAATTTTAAATATTTTATATGAGTTTCTTGGAAGCAAAAATTAAAGAAAATATTATCTTCAGATCTTCAAAATATTCAAAGATGCCTCAGAGATGCTTCTTTCCTCGGAAAGAATTCCTGAAAGCACACACAACTCAACCCACTACCCACCGCCACCCCACACTTAAATCGCTTTTATAGCTCCCATTTAATCTATCGCTTCCCATCATGTTTTTGGCATCATTAATCTGGTCATTAAGTCCCACAGAAACCGTAGACCCATAGATACAGCAGATCCACTCCCTATATACATACATACATACTCGTATATATGAACATCCATGGAGGGCCTAATCGTTTGATGGACATCGATGGACGGCGTACTCTTGTAAATGTAAAATCGTAAAAATCCAGTTGAAATGGGCGGGCGAAAAGCGCCCAAAAACACTCATAAAACGACTGATTGAAATGGCTTCATTCCGTAGGCAACAATTTGTTGCCTCGTCGCTGTTGTTGTTTTGATAGAATTTTAATGTTTTCGGCCTAATAAGCAACAATTGGTTGCACTACCCATCCCTTGCCCTTTTCCAATTCCCCAATCCCCATCCCGATCGCAATCAATGCACAGTTACAATTTCCGCTTTGGGGCAGCAAACAAACTTTCCCCCGCTCCAAACCAATATGCATCTTTTGCTTTTCGTTGTGGGCCGCGTTTATCAAAATTAATTGGAAATTTTCGTCGTTTTTTAACGACTTCTGGGTAAAAGTCATTTGAGCGCCGAGAGGTGGGGACTTCAAAAGCCAAAGGCCTGTTGCACATGCCACCAAGGGACTGAAGATCTCTTTGAGGCTCATTTGGTTCTCCGGACCTGCCAGTTTTATGGCCTATAACACAATATAATTTCCTGTCAGTCAGACGACGAATGCCAAAAACTACAATTCATAATTGCTTCGGAAATATGTTTATAAACGCGTCCCACTCATCCACCATCATTGGGGGACAACTTCATTTGAATTTTACGACAACCGTACAAATACTATAAAATATAAATATTTATGGCCAGCACTTACAACAAAGTTAATTTATTGAATAGTTTCACAGTGCACACGACCCTATGCATATGATATTTATTTCAATTTCGTTCATTTACGACTTCCAAAAGAAAAACACGGATTTTTTTCGTCGAGCCGATCGTGAATATATATATATTTTAATGAGATCCAGCGCCGTTTCGATTGTGACGCAAGTTGAAAAATATAATATATCTGCTTATCTAATTTATTTTCTCCCCATTATTTACTGAATAAATAAGACAAATTTCTTTCGTCTAGTTTAATGGTTTAATGGTATTTAAACAAAATAATCATTGATTGCTGAAGTCTATTCCTAAATAACATTGAGAATTTTGCTTTGTTCTAAGAAGTTAAACATAAGCATTCGAAATAATTAATATGGTGCTTAAATTGCTGCTTTAAACGATGATCTTTAATGATTATTGGAACGATTTGCAATACGAGGAACGGAAGAAAACGAAAATACTTATATAAAAGATCTGGCTCCTTCTCTTCGAAAACATTAAAATTACAATCTAATTAAATAAATAGACTTCGTGAAATTGCCCCTTAATGCTGTGCCCTGAAACGCACCATACTTTGCGGAAATACCGTTCGAGACAAGGCAATTATGTTTATCTCCTGTAGCTAAAATGACCTCCGTAACCTAATCAACTCCACAATGCAAACACACACGCCACATAGGGCCCGATTAAACTCGGCTAACCCTTCAAAAACTCATCAGCATTGCCAATATGTGTGAAGATAGGGAAATGTCTGTGGAAAGCGGGGGAAAGCTGGGCAAAAAGGCGGGGGAAAGTGGCACACAGCGAATCGAATACAGCCTCCTTGTCAATTACAGCGACAGTTGCCATGGCCGTCACTCCGTCATAGTCATAGTCATCGTCATCGTCGTCGTAGGGGCAAATGTCAGGAACCCTTTATATGAGCGGTCGGTCAGATGTGAACAGGAACACCGCCCACCGAATTGCAGGGCCGCCAGACATGTTCCACTCGTTTTTGGGTAATTACATTTGCAGCCAGCTTGTCCTGTCCTGTACATCGACTTTTGTCAAATACAAAGCGGCAAAATGTTGTGCGAAGTTCAGCAGAACAAAGTGCAGGGGTTGCAGGATTGCAGGGGCTGCAGGGGTAGGGGCTCGGATGCGAAACCGGAGAAAACATAAATCAATATCGGCTACAGGGCGGACAGATCCCCGACATCAATCAGGGGCCCGCATCCGAAATGTAGGGAGCGCAGGAGACGCGGCCTCCTGAAATTAAGACGATGGATCAATGTATGACGAAGGCACCACAAAGGAGGCTCCGACAAAGAAAGACAAGCCCCAGACCCGAAACCCTTCTGTTAGAAGGAGGAGGTTCCCTCTGCCGCCTTTGTGGAGCCCCTTCTTGATCCCCTGCCCCTCCGTTCGATCGCGTGTTCTTCTTCAATTACAGCGCCATTATACCGAAAGCCGAAAACGTTTTACGGTGCGAAAGCCTGCGGACCCCGAGGGCAAAGTTAACCCCTTGGGAGCGGTCTACCCCATTCGAAAAGATTTGGGAAAATATTTTTATAAATGTAAAATCAAGGAACGAGTATATGGTGATCTACCTAGTTTGCGGTTCCTAATTACGAGGATAGGGGTAATATAAATTTTTGGAACTTGGTGATATCTTATGTTATTCATTAATCTACTTGGTACACAGTCGAAGTTTCCAGTTACTATCAATCTGGATACTTCATAAAATTAATCATTTTATGTATTTTATTTATCGAACTAAAGCAACTATACAAAAATATTTATATTAAATCATATGATTTATTTCTACAAAATTTGTAAATATGTCAATTCAAAAACAGAATTGAAGATCCTAAAAATATGATATTCATTTGAATTACCAAACATACCCTCATTTTTTAAAGTTGCCTCAATGGGTTAAGGGCAAGCCGATCGCCGCGGGTTCCTTCCACTTGCTTCGATCGCCGAAGAAAGAAAGAGCTTTGTGTTTCTTCATCTTTTTTTGCCTCTGCGGCGTAATTCAGGATTCTCCTTGCTCTGTTATTATCGGCGGGCTTGAGCTTGGGTTTGGGGTTACTTTTTGGTTGGTGGTTGGTAATTGCCCTGATGTTCAAATGTTCAAGCTCAGCAGGCGGCTTCTTCTGCGGAGCGTAAACTGGGGCAGGGGCAGTGGTCGGGATCAAATTTAAAAACAATCAAATTTTTTTCTGTTGCGGCTATGCATAGAGGCAAATTAAAACCGGGTATTATCCGAACACGTGTATAATCAAAAACTGATGGTGGAGGGAGCAACAACCAGTCAAAAATTAAGCTTGAAAGGTGTAAGGCAAAAGAAAGCTCTGAATTCGAGGCGTGGAAATCGCTGCCATCAAAGATGTTGCTCTAATAATTGCTTCTTTGTATGCAATATTAAAGAACATTCAGATTGGAAAAAAAAGCTATGCAAATTATCATTTGGATCGCAAATATATATGTACATATGTATATGCAAGTATATGTTGCACGCATTAGCTATTAAATGATTCATTTCCTAAGCCAAAAGAATTTTTCTTTGCGTTAAAATGTTGTTTAAATTTTTAATGTATAAATTTGAATGATAACAGTGCGTTTTTAAGTTTTTTTTATTTATTCTCCTAGTTTTATTTATATTTTTTTATTTAAAGGCATTGTTAGTAAAGTAAATAATTGTTACAAATTAAAAAATAAAATATATTAAATATATATTTTTAATTTGTAATAAATCTCTTACTTGTTATGAACGAGAGTTCCATCATACCCTTTTCGAATAGTAGAAGAGAAAACCCGCCTTTACGAATTTCGAGTTCGAAATTGAGAGAACGTATTCGAAAGAGAAAGAGCGGCGCTCTAAGTCGAAGTTCGAACAACGGACGTCTTTTCGATTCTCGAACGTCTCGCATTTAGATTGTTTTCGTCCGTTGATTCGAAAAGACGTGTGAACTGAGACTCGGAAAGTATCCGACACGGAGCGGAAAGTATCTAGAAGATACGCGTAGTTTGGCCCACCAGAACAACTACTGACCGAACGGTTTGTTGTGGCCCAGTGAAGTTATCGTTGAAATTGGAAATTGATCAAATGAATAAATGTATCCGCGAGATACGCCCAGTGAAGTTTTAATTTTCTAGCCGGAGAGAAAAATCAAGTGTGAAAAGCCAAAGGGAAAAACGAAAACCGCCCCCACAACAATAATAAAATCAACCGGTACGCCCGCCACCCCCCAAAAATTGACGTCGCAGTCGCCCTCGTCGCAATCGTTTGGAAATAAATCGTGTTTTTGCATTTGTTGTTTTTTGTTGTTTATACGCCAAGTTATTTACGTCGTCGCAAAGCAAAGAGAAAAAATTAAATAAATAACAACAAAACGGCTGGCGAAAAACAAATCGAGTCGGCGAAAATGTTTTACAATTAAAATTACGCGCGCAGCGGGCACAAAGGTACCAATATACCAATATACGAGTGCGAGTGCGAGTACGAGTATCTGCAAGATACACACACGTAGATCAAATAAAGCAGCGCAATATGCGCAAATTAAACTAAAATGCAGCACATCAGAGCTGTAAAAACTTTTACGACAGCGACTACGACCGGTAACTTGCCACCCGCACAGTCGAAAATAATACCAGATACAAATTAAGGTCGCCCAGCGGCAGCGCATAAACACGGTGGAAACACGGGAAGTGGCTGTGGAAGTGGAGGATTCTGTTTCCTCCTACCTGGAGTATATTAGTCTCAGTCCTCAGATCCTTACACAAAAGGATAGCCAGCCAGGGAGCGCAGAACGCACACACAAGGGCCGTAAAACATTTTGGGCTGCTGCTATACTGCAGGTCTCCTCCTCCCAGGACTCGTAAATTTCAAGCCCAACCACCACCACCACCATCGTCACCATCACCACCCGAAAAACGGAAAAATAGAAACACCGAAAAATCCAAGACACCGCCAAGTAACTGCATTCTCAACCCGCTTATATATACAACTATATAGGTACATATATCCGAGCAGCGATGGCGGGCAACATTGTCAAATGGTGGAAGCATAAAATTCTCGGCGGCTACAAACAATTCTCAGGTAAGCGAAAGCCAAGCGTTCTCAACTTGTTTAGTGAATTTCCAGATAGTTGGCAGCAGATATGGAAAAGATGGATGTTAATGCTCTCGTGGGGAGAGACAGCTGGGCGATAGCATTCAGGGAAACAATTTGTGGGCCACAGCCAAGTAAATTAATTTAAAAGGTTTAGTGCGTCCGGGATTCCCTGGAAGTTCAGGAAGAAATTTCAAATTGCAAAACATCGGTCAGGGTTCTGGTAAAATATACAATTCGTGCCTTTTAATTGCTTTTATTATTAAAATAATTGCATACACCAATACCCACCCACCTACCTGAAACCAAAACCACTAATCCATGCAGTAGGTTTTCCTTATTCATTTTCCTGTTGCCCCTTATCGAAGGCCATTCCCATTAACATACGACTATCTGGGCCGAAGATCTAAAATATTACCTTCTCCCAAACAATTGTTCACTCACCCGCACACAGATATTTGTGTGTATCTTCCATTACCATTCGAATTCATTGAGTCAAGGGCTTCTCCCACATCCTTTTCCAATAATTACGACGAACAACTAAAAGTTGAAAATAAAATGTAGGCAATCGGCCGGCTGCATTTTTATCTGGAAGATACACAGCCGTTCGTTCGCTTGTGGTCTTTGGAAATGGAATTGGAAATGGGGAGGAGAATGCCAGGGCAGCGACACACAAAAATAGAACGGAAAATCGGGCATGGTGCTGAAGAAGAAAAACACAACGGCAGAGCAGATCAAAAGGAAAGCGACCCACGGAAAATAAATAGAATTTTTGGAAGCAGATCGAAGAGGCGAAGGGATCGCGATCGCGAACGCCATCAACGCCATCAATAGAACGTTTCGCCTTGGCTCCTGCTGCTGCTTAGGGATCGGCTCCTAAGTCATGGGTAGCATATCATCGACGTAAATAAACAAGGCCCGCGTTCTCGAAGTGGGATCCGATCCGAATTGGAAATGGAATATCGGACGACCTTTCTGCCAAACGAGCAACGTTGATGTCCGAATCGCTGAAGTAACATCAATCAATCAATGTTTCTTGGGTTCCTTTTTTCTGTCCACAAATTCATTGGAAATATTCTGGGGCCCCCTTCCGCCTCTTTACTTTTCTCGAGTATTTTTTCCATTGGTTTGTTTTGTTTTGTTTTGAAGCCCCAGAGAGAGATTTCCTCCTTGGCATCGGCTGGCAATTGGTCTGCGCCAATTAAATGCCAGGCCAACACTTTGAACCCTTTGCAGGACGACAAGCCCCGTACACTAATTGCTGGCAGATGCAGGGGGAATTCAAAGGAAACCTCCAAAGGCACACCGAAGCATGCAACTTCAAAGAAAGCAGCCTCGAAAACACTACACAACAACAAACGGGAAGAGAGTCGGACAAAAAATGAAAATCAAGCGAATTGAAATGCCGACGCCGTTTAAAAACAACGTACGAACATTTCTTACCTGTTGCAGGTAAAACCGAAGGCAAGTCGATGCCGCGATGGAGGTGGAGTTGGCCCGTTGCTGATGGATGTACTGGGAAAAATTCCACTGTCCTAGGACACTTAAATCCTAGAAAGTGGCATTAATAATGGGTCATTTAAGTAATGTGCAAAGTTACAAGAGAATAATGTCCATTACTCAAACTTTGCACTAATACAAATCCAAAATGTTAAAGGTGTTCACATAGCTAGTTTAATATTACATGAATCATGCCAGTAACATTATATGGGAGGCTTGTAATGAATGTAATATCCCTTAGAAATCATCAAAACCTTTTCCCAACAATCGCTAGAGGTTGAATAATTATTTCCTGTGTAGAAAGCAGCAGCTGCTGCGAGGCCAAGATACTGATGCCGACTCATACACAAAAACCTTTTAAAACCCTCACGTTGATAAAACAACAACAATAACATTGGACATCAGCGGCAGCAAGTCGTCGAGCCGCCGCCGCAAGCAAAAATAATAATAACTGAGCGGCAGGCGGCAGAGTCGTTGCAAGCTCCCCATCTCCATCCCCATCCCCATCCTCAGCTCAACCCCCCACTCCAACCAAAACTGAGAAACTCCCCAACTCCATCTCGAAGATACATCCACATCCACGTCCACAGCCAACCAGTTCCGCGGCCAGGCCAACTATGCCAAACATCTCGGCAGCGGCTACACAAAAGCGGTTTAGAGACCAACCGACGATCGACAGAGGGACAGATGGACGGACTTTAAGACAAACGGACGCACAGACGGACGGACCGAGGAACGGCGATCCAGCGATCCAGCGAGCGTACTCTGTTTGTATCTTTGAGATACACACCGCGCCGATGCTGCGACTGCCAAGCTGCGCTTTGCGCTCTGTTCAAAAGATGCGCTTTTTGCTTTGAGGCGCGGCACCAGAGGCCGTCTTGCACAGTGGTTGAAAATCGTGTGTTTGAATGGGGATTATCGTGGGTACTTACGGGCAGGAAAAATTTGAAACCCAAACTGAGAGGCTATTGAGGCTCGGAAGATTTTAAGCAGATTAAATACGATTTAATAGACACGTTGTAAAGATGCATTTAAGCCATACTTACGGTTGCGATCGGAATATTTGGTAGATCAGATGTAGCACTGTTAATTTATTCTACTTATAAGTTATTATAGCTGAAAATGTTTTAACATTGTTATAACATCTAAAATATCTGAATAAACTTACATATATTTTGGTCATCGAAACGAAAATGAAAATAACATTTACGTGTGCATATAGAAGTTAAATGTGCAGCCTTTTGTCTTACCATACTAAGCGAAAATTTTACCCTTTTACTTAATTTATAATAAACTTAAACTTTAAAACATGAGTCATACATTTATTTGACTGACTTTTCATTACATCAGACTAAGTAAACTATAACATTTGGGTGATTTTCATAGGCACAATATTTACTTGGGTTTATTTGTTGGTAACCACTGTATCTTCTGCGGGTTTCACAACGTTCGCCTTGGCTTTTCTTCGATGCCGTGCTGTTGCTGTTGCTGTTATTATTATGGCTGTGGTTGTTGTGAATTACGGTAGAAGGCAACAGGCGGATCGCGTCGGCATTGCCTTCATGACAGGCCGAAAGCAACGTGGCTCGAACCGCACCGGGCTCAAATCGCAGCCCCGAGGTCCGGGAAGCGGGCTCCAGCTCTAGCTGCCACTACCAACTTTGACTTGGTACTTTTTGGCTGATCCGCAGAACTCGAGAATTGGACGGGGGATGGGGCTGGGTATGGGGATTGGGGTTTGGGGTTTGGTATGGGAGCAATAGCCTGGTATAAGCAATTTTCGTAATATTAGCCAGGAAGTTGCCGCTCTGCCTTTCGATATGCCAGCGACCCTATATGGCCGGTTCGGTTGGGTTTGGATCGGTCGGATCGTTCAGATCCGATGGGTATTTCGCCTTGTTTTGGGTTTTGGTCCACCGCAACGGACTGGTTTTTCGAAGGCGGCTGCCAAGTCAAGCCGAACCAAACCAAAACAATGCTGTGCCGCCTTGTGCCAAAAGATAAAAAGCTGTTAGCTCGTAGCTTCTGCATTTCTGCAGGCCTCGGCTTCCCGGGGATTCGGAGGTTGGGGGTTTGGGGCCACTCAAGATATATGTAATGACTTTTGAGGTTTTTGTTTTGGTCATCGGCTTTTGTTTGTGTTGATTTAGCAATTGGCTCTCGGGCCACTTCTTGGAATTATGCCGCACTTAGGCTGCCGCTGCCTTTCGTCCACCAGACCATAACTTTTGGCCTAAAAACAATGCTCAGACTTTCATTAGGGGGTCATAAAGTTGCCTGAAACGTTACAGTAAGATAAAGATACAAATTAGTCCAACAAAGCGTAAGGTTACGTTTATTTTCAAGACTAAAACTCATGGAAGTTGTCAAAATGTATCAATATATGAGCAATAAAATCAAAGAGTAGTCCAACCTTGTATAATTATTAATACAAATTGCTTTCCAAACAATAAACTAACTAGTACCTTAAAAAGGCGTAAAGGAAAACACGTTCTAAGCAAATATTTACGGAAACTCGGGTGCCGGTTTGTTCCAATAACTCTGATGGAAGAACCGTGTTGGCTCTTCTTCTTTGCAAATTATATATACGAGGGTCGGTACCTCTGACGTCTGATTGATAAGCGAACCCCCGCGCCTTATCTTAATAATATTTAATGCATGGCAAGGCGAAGCGTGGCGAGGCCGAAGCGAAAAGTGTTGTCACCAAGGGGGAAGGGTGAAATATGCGGGGCCCGGGGGCTGGGGGGGGCTGTTGGGGGCCAGGGGAGTAGTTTGTGTATAGTGAAAATGAAATTGAAAATAATACAAAACGCTTTGTCGGTCATTAGCTTTGAGTGGACGCCGCCACCGCCGCTCTTTGCCGCTTTCGAGTATTTTTTGGGGATAGTCGCGTCATTTGCGCGCTCGGTTTGCTTTGGGTTCGGTTCGGTTTGGTTTTGATTATGTCAAAGCGAAAAAGCCGCCAAACATATGTGCCCCGACCACATGGGCCTGTGCCTGGCTGCTTTGTGGAAAGCGGCCTGGGAAACTTTTGGGGAAGACCCCCTTAAAGTGGAAACTCTGGATTTATGTGCCAGAGGGGAATAAGTTCATTTGGATTATATATCTCCTGAAAAAGTATTGTCAATATCAGTACTGTTGTACTTGGTAATCATATTATGTAAAAAAATACATTATACTACGATTTATATCTTCAACATTCGAAAAGGAAGTTCTACTGCATTTTAACGATTACTTGCCATGTCCACGCATATGGAAATGATCAGTATTTAATGATTTTCCATTTTATCTCACTAAAGTGGAATGGCAGGCGGTTTTTCAGGGGGGCGATAAAACAAAGGCGACTAACAAACAGAAAACCAGCGAACCAAGCCAACTGACAACAAAGCGAACTATGGATACCCGTAGTATCTGTGTGTGAATCTGACATAATGTGGGTGTGTGTGTGTGTGTGTGGGGGTATTTGGGTGCCTCTGCCGCTTTTGTGTATGCGTGTCAACGGCACACACAGACACTTTCCGCTTTTGAAGTGGCTTTTAATTGATAAAAAGAAAAAAAAAGAAAAACAACAGGAGGATGGTTTAAACCGTAGCGAGCAACGACACAAAAAATGGGCATTACACATACGCCATGGTGGCTGTGCCGGAAAATTGAGAGCTGATAGCAGCAGGAAAAGCTGGAAAAGCAGCTGCACCACCAACACCACCACCACCACCACCACCATCGTCATCAACGACAACGACATTGATATTAATTCCCACGCTGTTGATGCGAAAGTGCTCCGCTCCTCTGGACGGGATTTATTTTCGGGTCTGGAACCGCATCCTCCCGTGCATTCCATTCCGTTCCGTTCCGTCCACCTAGTTAAATGATAAAAAGGTGTTGCCGTGAAAAGGGCGTTGCGGAAGAGATACTTTAAAATGCAAAAGCTCCGCAACAATAGAAGCAAAGTGCTTTGGGAATGAGAATATATAGTGGATGGCTTGCAGACAAATGACGGCAGTTTTGTCGAAAATTATTTGCCTAGGTGCTTGGTAATTATTCCGAAAATTCAAGACTTCAATTGACGCAGACTTCAACTTTTCATATTTCTGTCTCGTAAATACGTTTACATCCAGCCCAACAACGGGAAACGTTTTCAAAGGCCTGTTAGGAGAAACCAAAAATCCAGACTAATATAATTTGTGACTTCAAAGGCTGCTTCAAAGGGAAGTTGTCAAAGGAAACTCATAATTCTCTTAGCTTTGAGTTCACCAGCTCTTTCCACATTTTTCCCACACTCTCTCTGGACCAAAAATAAAATAAAATAAAAGTTCCATTTCCTTCAATCGCCTGCCGCAGACAAAAATTAAACTGTTATGTTGCCGGCCTCTGCCAATTTATAGAAAATTTCCAATTGTGATTATTGATTATTCATTTCCTCCGCCGAACGACCGCTCCAACTCGGGCTTCAGCTTCAGGTTCCAGCTTTATTTTCAGCTTGGTCTGGCGCACCTACATTTCGGTTCGGGATTGGGATTGGGATTGCTTAACCCACTTCGCCCCGCCGTTCCGGTTCTCCTCCGCTCACCAGGGGTTAAGTTGAGTCGTCTGTGGAGCCGGCATCATCATCGACATCATCATCATCGAAATGGTAAATTGGACTGCAGAGTTTTCATATTGGAATTGCTGGAATTGTGCTGTATTGTACAATAGTTTTTCGTACCATTCCACCATTTTACCATTCCCTTTCCCGCATTTTGGGTTATTGTCGGGATTGGATTGCTTTTGTGTGGAGGGGGCAGGATTGGGGGTAATCATAACGGGTCGCTTGTTAACATGCTACATTAAATTTTTATCAAGAGCCATGGCAACAGCAATCGTGGCGCACATCTACATCTACAGGCCATCGGCGCAGCTTACATAAATATCGTAAATATCATAAATATCCAAAATAATGATGTTGTTTGTTGTTGTTGTACTCTCGATTATTATGATTATTGTGGAACGGCTGCAATGTAGCATGATTAACACAATCCCGGTGGCAAACTCAGGCCCCAAAGGGAAACAATCGGCTTGAACAGAACCTGAAAGCATCGAACTCTGCCTTCCCCCATCCATGGATGCCTCCCTCCCCTAACATACATTACAAATAATCATAATAACAATGGACCCTCATTGCCTGTAAAGATTTTTGGTACCGCTGACCAACTGGGAAAATTGTTTGGGGAAGTGAAGAGGGTTTCGTTGTTATTGTTGCCGTTGTGGGTGTGGTCAGAGCGGCATAAAAAAGCATAAAAAGCGTAAATTACGGAATGAAAAATGCCCACGGCCAGTACTTAAAGTCTTTTTAAAAATAAAGCCACAGTGGAGGGAAAGTTGTTTATAGGCTAGTCACTAAGAAATGTTAATCTAGAGAAATTGCATATATCTATGTATATATGTATATATGGAACTGATTGCTCGGACTTAAATATTAAATTAAATAATTTTAAGAAAAATTGAAATCCTATGCCCTACAAAAGTGGGAAATATTTTATTCATGAAATCAAGCACATTCTTTAAGAACTCTGACCAAAAGACAAGTTCCACATAACACCCCAACCTTCAAGAGGTCATATATCAAGTTTCCCATTACCGCAAATAACAGAAAATATCTATGGAAACCTCGTTAGGAGTTCGGACCGTTGTATCGAGTAAATATAGCTTTATAAATTATTTCCATGATTTATATAATATTTATTGCACAGAGCGAAGACCATAACAATAAACATAATGACAGGACAAACAACAACAAACAAACAGCATGAACATGTACACATGCGGATACTTTAATGTATTTCCGAAGTTGGAGTTGTCTGAATGACGAAAAGTTTTAATCGCTTTGGGGGCGGAGCAATGGAGGGCGGACTCCATCCATTTGGGGCTTTATCATACATTCAACTCGCTATCGGCCGTATCACGTCATAAATTTGTAGCGCCAATTAATCACTTTTCCAGCGGCAGGGACCGAGGGTAAAGTTTTCGTTTGACTGCATTGCAGTGCAGTCTATTGAATAATTGATGATGCATCTTGCAGATACATTAAAAATGAGCGTACTCAGAGATACAGGGCGCGAGCAAGGCCCACATAAACATATTTATTTCTGTACAATAAACATATGAAATGCCAACAAACTGTCAATTCCAATTCATTAAAGACCCTGTGCGACGTGTGGGAAAAAAACGCCACCGACTGCAGCAGCAACAAGTTAAGATACAGATATGGATACAGATACAGATACGGATATGGAGCACGCAGAGGTAGGGATGGGGAAAAGCCAGCAGAAAAGTATCTAGGGTAATGAGAGAATATTTCAAAAAGGACTGCTGCGTGCCGCTGAATTAATGAAGGGATGCGGAAGGGACTAGGAGGGACTGGGACCCAAAAACCCTCGCAGCAAAGATGATAAAAAACTCTTATCAAACAGAAGCCCAACAATTTTTATTGCTTTGACAAATGCCGAGAGGTCCGCTGAAGCCGATGCTGATGCTGAAGCTGATATATATATCCATTCTTTTTCGGAGAACTTCAAGTGTTATTTATGTTTGTACAGTTAATTTGCATCCCATTGATGTCGGCCCCGAAAGGGTTTTAGAGCGCTTCAAAGGGTCTCAAAAGATATTTTATGCGTACATAATTAATACTTGGTGTGGTGCGGGCGTTTCGGGGCCTAAGCGGAAATGCGGTCCTAAAAATTCCTCGAATTCCACTCCACGAGCATTGTTCGCCGTAAGCTGGCATTAAATTTTCATGGCTTAAACAGCGGCACGGAATAGGCTTAGGTTTCGACCACTCACCAGTGGTGCTACCTTTTCTTCTTCAATTTTCCCGTCCATTCTTCTCCTTTCGTTTCCCCTCGATTCTGCCTGTGCTTCTGCTTCTGCTCTTGCTTCTGCGACTTCTGCTGCGTTTTCATCATCGGAGAAACATTTTTCACTTGAATTTCTGTCGGCGGCCATATAATTAAGGTGCATACGGCAAAATATGAGTGCAACGCAACACTTTGTGGCCAGGGCTCGATGGAAAAAGGGAAAGAGAACCTGCGATTTGCTCTGGCCAGGACTGGGACGCTTGGTCTCGGGTGAAGCAACCAGGTGAAGCCACCAGTCGGTCGAAGATCCAGGCTCAAAGTTTCCCTGATGCGACCACGCTGCTCATTAAAAAGCCACATAAATACACGGAAATACAGGGGAAGCGAATTCGATATTCCTTTTTATAGCGTAACACTTTTATACTTACATATACATATCTAAATACTCCCAAAAATGAAGTCTGAAAAGTAATGTTTACTAAGTGTGTCATATTTTTATTAAGTGTTTAATATACAACCAGTTCATATGTCTAACGTTAGTTTGAATTTATATTTATTCAATTTAATAGTTGTAAAATTAGGTCAGCAAATTAGCTAGATGTTTCTTATATATGAAAAACGCACTACTCCCCGTTTTCCGCGGTGTATTTATTAAACCTGACCAACAAATTGAAGCTGCTTGGTTAACGGGGAGTAACTAAGGGGTGCCGTGCCCCAAAAGTGCTACAGTTAATGGGCAGCAAACAGTCCCGGGTCCTCGACATCGTGTCTGTGTTAATTTGATATGCTGCAGGCTGCCCAAGAAGAGGTATCCGAGTGGGCGGAGTAGGGGGAGTGGTCGGGGCAGTGGGAGGTGGAGGTGGAGGCGGAGGAGGAGGAGGTGGAGGGGCTGCCAGGAAGCGGCACGGAGCCATCTGTCAGGCGGAGTAATGGCAAATGCTCTTTAGATTGCGTTACTTTTTCGGTCTTTTGATGAATTTCGTTATAGATGACTTAAAAGGGAATTTTTAATAGGCTTTGAGTTAATAATGTGCAAAAATGTTTTCAAAACTGTATTATGGTTAGTAGAAACCTGAGTTCAAGTTTACTTATCCAAACTAAAATTTATCTACAGCTTTCATTATATTTATTTCAAACGGCTTCTTATACTATTATGTGCATGTATAGCAAAGATTCCGTCCACTTCCAATTATGCCTTATGTTCATTACCTCACCTAACAATCACTGAAAGTCCAACGAACAACTTTCTACGCCGCCTCGTAATCAGATATCTGTTTTGGCACTACACCAACTGCTCGGCGAGCATTTAATGCAATTTATTTAATTAGTTTTTGGAGGAAGTTCGCCTGTCTTTTTGTTTCTGCCACCGTGAAGGGTATTATGTGTCTGTCGTTGTCGTTGGATATACATTTCCGGCTACGCAATTGCAAAAGACACCCCCTTCATCCAACGCGCCGTTCGAAAATAGTCAAAAAATTCCACAAGCTGAAATGCGCTCATAATTCACTTCACAGCGACTGGGAATAACAAGGTTTTGACGTTTATGAATTGATCATTATGCTAAATTGTGATTTGTAGCGTTCAAATTACAAATTTGTTACATATTCTTTTCCCTGCCCACCTTCTCCACTGGGGTTCCTGGCTCGGAATGTTTGCGCCAATTTCAGCCAACCACAAATCATTTTTTTCGACTCTTATACACATATACATAATCGAGTATACACATCTGTATATGTACATGTACGAATCGGTTTATCTGGCCCCCATCTTTGCTCTGTGCGTTATAAAAATTGACTTTTCGCAAAGCGATAAACAAGAAATACGGCGGAGCAGGGAGGCACGCATATTTACGCATAATTTGTGTGGCCCCCATTCCGATAATAAAAATAGGGTACCCCAGGAGGCCAAAAATATGCATAAAATCGCGGAAGAGGGGGAAAGGCCAGGCGATCTGAGGAAATGCAGTTTTTCGTAGTGTTCGAGGTGCTCCTTGAGGTGCTATAAAATGATGAACGGGAAAAGTCTCAACTTATAATGAATGAAAACAGCTGAAGAGACTTAAACTACCTGGGATGCTAGGGGACTTATGTATTTATGAGCATTTGCATTGGAAAACGTGTAGTCCTATGTGGAATTCACAGGTTATTAAGTTGGAAAAACTTTAATACGAGTAGTCAAATAGTAACAAGTTTTCAAGTATTAAATTCCAATAGCTTTCTTCTGCAATTCACGAATAGTTATATTATGAAGTCATCTCTAATTCGGTTTAATGGCAAACATTTGTCAACTTTTGGTATCTGCCGAATGTATCTGAGTTGTACGACATTCTTTTGCCTCATATAGATGCCACCATTTGCATTCCAAGCAACCTTTCCCACTTCCTCCAGTGATATTCAGATCCCCGTGAAATATTTGAGATAATGCCCATACATCAACAGTCGGACTGAACCCTCTTTTATCGGAGATCTAGCGTATTTCTGCCACGAATATTTGGCCGCTTACTCATCCAGCATTTCATTCAAGCTGCCAGGCAAAGCATTTGCCTAATTATCCGCTTCAGAGGCCAAAGATACAGAACCGGCTCAGGGCTAAGCCGAAACGGAGTTCCTGGAAAACCTGACACATTGTTAGCAGCTATAAAAACGTCAAGGAGATCCATGGTCGGATAGGCAGGACACATGGCGAGCACAGTCTTTCCAGGGATTTTCATGGCAAACAGAACAGTATGACACATGCACGGCAAAGAAACTACGATTTCGATTGCAGCTAATGATGGCAGCGGAGCGTCGTGTGTGTCTTTAGGAGATTCCTCCGTATCCCACTCCACTGGCAATTGATTTTAATTTCCATATGTGTGTGTTCCCCTGCGACTGCACTGAGGAAAACGAGACCCAAGTCATTCAATGCACTTGTATAAATTGATTAATGAAAAGGAAATAGGACCTGCTTAAAAAATACGATGGTTATTATACGGAATTTTATTCTGAAATCCCAAAAAATGCAATACAAGTTGATCAAAAGTAAAGAAATGATTTTAAAATATTATACAATTTAGTTAAATATTTTTTAGATATTTGGACCGGATGCGCCTTTCTCTCAGTGCTTGCGAGTGTGTGTGCGGCGGTTGTTAAAACTTCCGCTGCAGCCTCAGTCGGAGAATAAACCGCATCCACATCCACATCACAGCTGCTCCAAAATGCGGCGCCGACGATTATGTGCCTCTTCCCCTCCGGTTCCCTGCCCCTGATAATGCTGTTCGGATCCAGCTTCTTCTCCTCTCCTTCCGCCGCCATCACGAGCTCTTCTTCTGTGCACTTCCGTTCCGCACACACACTCGCAGCTCACATGGAAAAAGTGACCCAACTGATGGGCAGGTGTTGCCGTTATGCTGGCATTTTGTGGTCTCCGAATGCGGTGGAATCGTATAAAATCGGATGAAATTGGTTGCATCGGGTCCAGGGAGCCGCCATGGGTGTGGTCCCTCCGATAAGGGCGAAATACATTTCAATTCCGAGTGGAAGGGCCCGATTAGGCCGATTCCAGATACCGTATGTGTCCAGCTGTCATTAGAGCGGGATGTTATGTTGTGGCCACGGAATAGGTTCCCCGAAGTGATTGTCTTTCTTTCTTTGCCCTTCAAAAGACCTTATTGTGATTGATTGATTGATGAGGCAGCAGTCTGGAATTGGGACTGCGGCTCAGAGTGATTAGGAAAGAGATCATAGACGAAGACACAATGAGAAATGTGCATGGTACATGGGAAGTACTGAAGCATTGTCTATAGTTGAGGAACCTCAATTGATATTCATTGTGGTTGGGAAAGAAAGGTTGAGCCGGCATCGGATGACAAGATTGAGTGGGTTCAAAAAATGTACTTTTCAAAGTGGTTGGTTTTTGGAAATATTGCTTAAAAGTCGTGTCCCTAAACCTCAATGAAAGTAAAACCAATCAAAACATTAAATATCTAAATTTAAAGTTCTAGTGTTCTATAAATATATTTCACTTTGGAACCTTTCTCTAAAAGAAAATACCTTTTAAGAGCATACAGCAGGATAAGGGTTCTGCTTTGTTAACCCTTGATCCTACCATCCTATCTTTATTCCAACGAAATTTGCATGCGGCAAAAACTATGTTATCCCATGTGGATCTTGGCATGGGTTTGGAACACCTACCTCTGCCTTTTTTTTATACTGTCATTCACCACTTGCCGGCTGTCATTTGTAAAATTTATGACTTGCTGTCAATGAAATGCCACCCAAAGCGTTCTGCTATTGTTGACACCACACGGGGACACAGACACAGATACAGATACAACCACAAGTGCAGATACAGATACACCCAAGACAAAGGAGCTGGCAATTGAGCGATGTTGTCGCATTGTTGCACATATTTAGCAGCCATTTTCAATTTCATTTGTCTCACAATTTAAAATGCAAAACACAGGCAAGGATGTCTGCGCCCTGGGAGTAAGTACATGGCATTGTATCTGGGATGGTCGGGATGGGATGGAATACCAGGGGACTTTGACAAATGCCGCTGCCACTTGGCCTAGGTGCTAATGGTTCGCTGGTGGTCGGCTGTCCGGAGAACTCGGACTTCCAGCTCCCTCCGCGGCGGGCTTATTGAAATTGATGAGCGGCCAAGTACGTGGCGGCTTAGCTTAAATCTACCCCAATCCCCAATCCCCAGGCCCAACCCCAACCCCAACCATGAACCCCATCTCAGTGTTTCTGACGCACCCTGACCCTGACCCTGGGCCTATAAGCGCAACTCAGTCTGACTTTGACATTGATTGATTGCTCTGGCAGTGTAATTTATATGATTGTATTAGGGGAGTTCGCGGGGTCTTCACTTCTCCACACTTTGTTATTAATAGTTGCGCCGCCTCTGGTTGTTATTTCAACAACAAATTCTGCTGAAAATTGTTTTCGCTTATAAAATATGCCCGGCCAATTCGTTTTTAACGGTTTGCCATGCACTTCAGCGCTCCGAATCGGCGAATATTTTGCCACCCAGATCGAGTCCCAAATCCACACCAGAGTTGGGAGATTTGGGGCGAGAGCTGCTAAAAAATTGGAGGCAAGTGCTTCCGGGTGAAAAGGTAAACCAGACATATTCTTTGTCAGAGGAGATTAGGCATAAATTGGGGAATATTAAGTACAAGCTATCAGGCGGGCTTAGGTTACAATGAATTTAGATTGATAAATTTATTAATTTGCGCAATTTTGGATACCGAACTTTAACATATTATTTATTTGAAGCTGTTTTACTAGTTAGTTTGCGGGACAAAACACGTTCAAGTGCACATTACCCTTTTAAAAGCCGAAATTCTTGCAATTTTTGGGCATACCCTTTGGGGGGCCCTGGTGAAAAATATTTCCCAGTAGAATTTCATCGAGCTGTATTTTGCACAAAATTTGATACGTAAAATATGTTCCAGCTGCACAGCAACAGGAAAGGTTCTCGATGGGGATATGCATGTCTGTTGTATGGGATAACCGGTCACGTACTGTGGAAATGCCACGGGCAAGTGCAGCCAGCAATTTTCACACCCACCACAGTCACGCCCCTATCCCAACGCCGACCCTTTTCCACGCGGCAACCAAGCAATTTTGTTTTGGTTTTCGGGGAAAAATTCGCATTTTATTTATGGCAGACGTTTAGCAGCGGAAAGGTGGCGAAGGGAATTTAAGTTGATTTTCAATTTCCAGCAGCTGCTTTAAAAAGTGGCGCTCCGAAATGTTTTGCTTACTTTTTTCCGTAGCTGCTTTTGCATGTTGTTTTTTATTTCTTGTTATTTCTTTTTGGTGCTGCACTAACTTCATTAGGCATGGAGAGACGTCGGAGTCTTGAACTTCTGCAGCTGCCCCGGGCGAAAGTTTAATGTCTTTTCTGGCTAATTGAGTAGCCGGCACCGGCAGCTCCAGACGGACGGATAGAGGACGGATCGACGGACTTTTCGACGGAATTTTCGACGGACTTTCAGACGGACCAAGCGAACCGCACATAAAAAGACCCTGCCAAGTCATGCATCTAATTATGGGCAGCCATGGGGCTTGGGGTATGGAGGTGTGTTCGCTTCGATGGGAAGGGATTATGGATGGGGTTGGGAATGGGGATGGGGATGGGGATGGGGATGGGGGTACATGTGCTCCGGTATGGCTGGTTAGAGGCAATTAACTGTTACTTACGTTGGCATTTTCCAACCAATTAAAAACGCAGAAAGTAAGCAGACCAAGAAAGCCATTAAAGCTAATGATTTTCCAGTTAGCCATTAGTTTCCGCGTGTTTATGAAGCGATTAGAAGGGATTGTCCTATGGAAAATGTGAGGGTTAAATTTGTTGATGTTGCAGGAGCACTGAA
Organism: Drosophila teissieri; assembly: GCF_016746235.2. Lineage (NCBI taxonomy): Eukaryota > Metazoa > Arthropoda > Insecta > Diptera > Drosophilidae > Drosophila > Drosophila teissieri. The sequence continues at coordinate 19,250,402 of NC_053031.1, read as the reverse complement.
GTAATTGCGAAATGTTGAATACTTAATAATAATACTCGACACACTTTGTTAATAAACTAATCACGCTTCAGAAACTTTTCAGCCATGTGATTTATCATCCACCTTCTGATTTTTCGTATACTTCATGAGCAACCATTTGAAAGAAACTTGAATCGAGCTCATCGATCAACTGGGCCATCCATCAGCAGTAATTTTTATCCCATCTCCCTTAATAACCTGTTCACTTCCCACGGGGATTCTCTTGGCCAACCCCCACGTTCTCTTAATTAAGCTAATCAGGCCAAAGACGAGCTCTAGTTACTTGCGCTTCGGCTTAAACTGTTAACTTAAGCTGCCACAGCTGATGTTGGCCCTAAGCCGCTTCATTGAATTAAGCCAACTGAAGGCAACCGTCCCGACCCCTCTTTCCCCCTCTGAACGAAAGCCCCCCTATAAGCCACCTGTAAATACAGGGAACGAGGGAAAAGCTCCCGGCGCCATCTGGCATCCGCAGAGCACCAATAAAATTATACACCAATGTCTCTATTGGACCATCTTCTCTGCCCTTTTATATATCTGTGCCTGGTCGGTCCACGGTCCACCATGGTTTTTTTCCTTTCCCTGAAGTGGGCCATTCCCGATGCGGTTTTTTATGTGGCTCTGGCTCTATCTCCATCTGTAACTATTTCCAAGCTGTTGCCAGCAATTAAACTTTGTGTCTGCTTCTGGCGGCGTTCTTGTCCCTCTCCTCTTTTTAAATTGCTAATGCCATAAAATGAAATTAAAGCTGAGGGGGTTTAGGACCCGGAGTTCGAGGCCAATCCATGGCTGTGATATTTCCGTGCACTTAAACACTTAACGCCATTGTTTATACACTTGAGTGCACTTGCCTCGTCGCCTTTTGATGTGGTGTGAAAAGTCGTCGTCAATGGCACAAGCACTCGCCCCGCACATAAGCTCTGTCGCATTTCTCTCATATTTTCCTCCGGCTTTTCCCTTTTTAAATCCCAAAAACGTATCCGCTGAGCACAATACTCATAAGTGTTCGGCTAAATGGAAAAACATTTCTTTTAAGCGTTGACAAAACAATAAAATAAAAGACGCTTATGCTCTGGAGAGCATTTTGATGCCGTTTTGCGATTGCGTTTGTGATTCCGATTCCGATTCCGATTCCTACCTCCTGGCTCCTGGCTCCTGGCTCCTGGCATACATATAATGAAGGTATCTGGGATTGTCTAAAGTAGTAGGAGTATTTCCCTTTTTGGTGCGAAAACTGCCATCGAAGATTTCCGTTAAGACAGCAAAGGGCCATTTCGAAGGGGCTATGGCCAATTTGAGGGGAAGCAATTTTCAACCATAGAGATATGTTTTTTCTTGAAGGTTACGGAAAGAAGGATCCGTGTGTGCGTGCCGCGTAATCTGAAATGGAATAGGGGACCCAACAGGAAGGTAAAAGGAAGCGAAAGGATGTTCAGGTGACAAAGATGTCAGTGTCAATGTCTGCGGTGGGAGAACTAAAGACATGAGCGGAAAAATAAAGAGGGAAACGGAAATGGAGTGGGAAATGTCTGCTTGTTGTAGATTTACTATGCCAATGAGCAGTGAAGACGGGGCCATAAGGGAACATTACATGGGAATTGATAAGGCCATTGTACATATCTGAATAAGTGAGGAGGAAATAAATGCGTTTATTGCTAATATACTTTTGTGTCAGAAAAGGTATTGTAATGTCCCTAAAAAGTAAAAGGCATTATAAAAACTTTTACTCTAGGATATCCCTTTATGTAGGGAACTTTAGGGACAATCGTGTTCTTTGGTTCAAAACCTCTTTAGTAATTTGGTCGCCTTGGCTAACTTAACCCCCGTTTTCGCAACAAGAAACTGGGTCAATTCAATGCCGTTTGTGTGGCATTTACATTTGTGTTGGCCCATCTCAACCTATTATTGTTATACCCCATCTTGCTGTTGGATTTCTTGTTCTTCTGCGGCAGCAGTTGAGCCAAAAGTGAAATGCCAATGTAGCCCAATTATGCCATGTCGCATTTCCTCCCCTCCACTTCTCCACCCCTCACCATCGAATCCGACTTAGCCGAAAGGTAACAGCCAACTGCTAACAATGCAAGGCCTACAAACGATGCCACTCCCCTAAATGTACATGTCCTATTCCATATACATACTTATATATTTTTGCTTATTTCGCCTTTTCGTTTTTATCTTTGCCATGGCAGCAGCATCTTCACTATCCCCAGCCGCAGCCCTCAACCACCCACCCCCTCGCATTTCGCCCTGGGCAACAGCTGTCAACCAGGTTACGTGTGTGAAAGTCAATGGGGGTGGGGTGGTAGGCATAAATTTAGCCCCCTCCCCGGCCCTCACCTAAAATTGCGAAAAGCAGAAAAACACCAAAAACCGAGATGACAATGCTACACTGGGAAACATTTCACCACAGCTAGCCAAAAAAAAAATATAACTTTGTTCAAATTTCAATAGCTTCCCTAGTTTCAGGAAAGGCTTTGGCAAGTATGCAGATAAGAACTTGTTAGGATTTAGGATTTTTATTAAATTTTTTTGTTATTGTTAACCTTTAGCTAAAAGATGGCTTAGTTTTATAGACGTTTATAGTGCACGGGTCATCTCACACGTACACACTTACATCCATATATGCAGCTATATGGCAACCTAATTCGATTTCAACGCACACAGAATTAAGGCAACTCCGGAGGCCTTTTGTTCTACGGCATGGATTGGTTTTGGCCAGCATGAAAAGCTATTGAAAAATCATGCATGGAGCATGGAGCTTGGAGTGGGTAGTGGGTAGTGGGGAGTGGGAAGTAGGGAAGCCGACAAGAAAAGAAACGGAATACAAAAGACAAACACAGCAGAAATGGAGACTCATCCACAGTGATACGTGCCTGGCATTCGCCAAGCTGGATTAATTTCATTCCACAAAACAAAACCTATATACATATGTACTTACATATACTGGGGACAAGAAAAGAAAATACCCCACAGATACAGAAGCCTCTCGGATAGCCCTCAACTCCCCGATAATGGGAGCATTAATTTGAATTGCATAATTTGTGTTGTGCAGAAAGCAGAGACGAAGAAATTAAGTCAATGGCCCAAACAAAATATAAATATCGATTAGGAGACGAGCTGCAAATGACGGGGAAAATAACTCTCTGCCAACCCATTTAATTGGGGAAATTTAACACGTACGCCGCATTTGTATTCATTCTCGGTCTGCAGTCGCTGGGAAATTGGATTAAAGACGTTAAAGACTCTTGGCCCTGTTGTCATCGCCGTATTCGTTGTCTTCGTTGTCTTCGCGGCAACTGTAAATTACATTTCATATTAGCGGAGTAGCGGGGGAATATCTCCCGAAGCTGGGGTGATTTCCCCTACAATGTGCGAAAAAACGACAAGAGGCCCTCCCTACGAAAACAAAACGAAGTTTGTTAGTATGCCATAATCGTATGGCGACGAGGCCTTATTTATAGCATTAACGCATATTAGGCCTAATGGGCATAGAATACGATGGCAGAATGGGAAGTGCTCCAAACAGGGGGCGTAGGTCCTTATAAACGGCATGAAAAGCCAAGAGTATGATCAAGAGTTATGCATGTGGTGAAGGATTTCAAATGAGTGCAGGGGGAAAAAACACACATATTAGGGAAAATCAAGAAACTACTTTAAAAGAAATCATAGAAACTAATTTCCGCCTAAGTATTTATCGATTAGCATCGGTACTAAACTCGGGCTAAAAAAGAAATTCAATCAGAGAGCGGAAGTACTAGCATTATGAAAACATAGAAAGATGGCAGAGAAGAGATGAAAGAAAGCGTATATCTAAGCTAGTTCCGTTGCGAGAAGAACCCTATAGATGCACTGAGCCGTAATTCATCCCGCAAAATAACAAAACCTTATCCAGCCCAAACATAATCCAGTCCCATTCTCCCGGGGATTCCCTCAGCCATGGGCATATCCCAATGGCTACATGTCAACTCCATCACGTTCTAGTTGATTAAATAAACTGATTGATGGCATGCCTGATTGATGCCTTCATCGGAACGCCATACCCCACATCATTGGCAGTTTTCATCACAACTTCCTTGACTAATGCAACCCTTTTCTCTTTTTTCCTTGCAGGTGTGTACCGAACCAACTTCAAATCAAAGAAGTCATCCCTTAAAGGCGTCGTAAGCTCCCAATATCATACATACTTGTATGTATTTTTCCCTTTGTGTTCGGGGGTGTGTTGTACTTTTCACGCTTTGACAAACTGGGGAATCTCAGCTGGAGAGAACTTTGCTTGGGAATATTTTAAGCATTATAATCGCATTAGAGCGATAAATGCCCAAAATCGATAGGCAGCCAGCAGTTTTGGCTATTTAGTTTCAGTCGCCGCCAAGCGAAAAAATCATCGAGGGTGACTTTTGACAGCCCCCAACGAGAACTCCAAAAACGGAGTCACGTACGTTGGTTTAAAGCAACCCTTAGACCCACTCCCCTTATTCCTTTAGACCTTATTCCACCACTCCAGCGAATAAAACCGGCTTAAACGCCCCCAAATTAGAAGAGCTCGCGAGCAGCCCAGACAGCCAGGAAATATGACAAGAGTCGGGGATTGCTATCGCCGGATTGCAGGCGGCCGTTTGCTGCAGCGGAAGCAACCCCAAAAAACCGGGATTGGAAGCACTTGGCGAAAAATATACATGGAATGTTTCCAGATATTCCTATCTGAAAGAGAACTAAGGGGTCTCTCTAAAAGCCTTTAATTGAAAAACGTGGAAAGCCTTAGCAGTACAATTTGGAATGACCATTAGAAAGTTGAACTTTGTTCATTTGTACCACTTTAAGTACCGATGGCTCTTTGATTCAAGCACATAGTTTTCCCCAGTGTATGCCGCAGTTCCTTAATTTCGACCGCCCGGATTTTACTGCCTTCGGGAGTTTCTTTTCGAATTTCGCAGTTTATTGTCTGCTGATGATACAATGCATCGAATAATGAAAAGGGTTCCAGGAAATGCGCCACAATTATGCCAGGGATTTCCACACACTCCAGTCCATTAGTCCATCAGTCCATCCAGCGATGCGCTACCACCCTCATGGGAAAACCGCCCCAAGGCATTTGAAAAACTTTTTCCTTCACACTCTCAAGTCGCCATTTCCTTTCTTTTCACAGTTCTGCTCTACTATGTTTTCTTTTTCGCCATACAAAGTGCAAACAAAATTTATTTTCCATTTAGTTTTATAAAGCGCAAACAGCACACAACAAGAGAGAAGAAAATCGAGGAACAAGAAAAACATTGGTGGGCAACATAAAAAATGTAAGGAAAAACAAGAAAGGCAGCTGAAGGCAGCTAAAGGCAAAGCCAAACAAAGTTCAATCAAGTTAACTTTGTTGCCAAAGCGAAAGGAAGTGGGCGGTTGGGCGGGGAAATCGGGCGGGAAAGTTCAAAGCAGCTTCGGACTTTTGACTGTAAGTCGTTGCCGATTTGACCAGGACATACTGAGCACTCCACAACCTGGCCAACCATCCTGGCTAAGTGTATTTAAAAAAGTTTTTCTTTTTTCCTCGGTTTTCCTCCAGCTTTTTCTCTTTTTTTTGCCAGTAGTTTATCACTGGAATCTGGGCAACCGCATTCTCCTATTTTCGGACTGAATGCCCCACTCATTTTTCAATCAAGTTTAAAGCCAGCCAAAAGCGACTTTAAGTTTAAGTTCACTAGGGAGGGTAGATATGATTGGCTCTCAGTCGGAATGTTTAAGTAAGTATTCTGTTTAGTGAGTGAAAATTTTGTTGAGTTTTTGTCACGTTCTGTGATTTTCTAGACTTAGGAGGAGGGTGGATGAGTAAACAGACGTTTAAATTGCGAAAACTTACTTGGGTTGTAAAGAAATTTAGTTTTGAGGCAGGGATAAGAGTTTATACCATGAAATTTAAGTTAAAGAAACCAAAAGTTGAAATCTAACGATTTATGGTCCCAATAAAAATCCTACTGGGCACTGTAATTATTACAGTATGAGTAACTCCAGTACAGCCAAGAGAACCCTAATAAATTTATCTCCAACCCAAAATCCTTGACCAAGAATTCCTTGGGCTCAACCGTCAACCACTTTTGAAAGTGGACCAAGTGTAACTTGAAGTATGTGAGATATTTGAAAACTGCAACATCTGCTGGGGAGCATCCTCAAAAGGCCTTTTGTTGGTGAAGTATCTTCTTAAACAAAGTCTGGGGGAAAATAATTCGCAATCACCACGGACTTGCCATTCGTCCCCTTCCCACCCCACATAAACTTGGCTTAAGTTTTCTGTTCATTTCTTTTTTTACTTTCCGTAATGACCCGGGGTACGCCCAGAAAGTGGGTCAAGTTATGGGCCAATAAGGCATGAACGTGGACATGGACTTGGATGTGGATATGTATATGGGCCTAGGAAATGGGTATTTGCATAGAACTTTGGCGCGATTTTGCGGCCTGTGTACGATGGCAATTAAATGGTTTCTGCGCGAGTGGAGCGAGAAAATCAATTACAAAGCCCCACTTGGGAGCGCTCAGAAGCACTGAGGAGCGCTGAAGAGCCAAATGACTTCCGTTCAAGATGTTGTGGTCTTCGTCGTTCCCGGTCCGCTTAATTGCTGGCCCGCAGAGTCTGGAGAACAGAGCAGCAGCTCCTAAAACGGAAATCATGTTATGGCCACGGCTCTGGGGATGCGATGGCCAGCGACAGCAGTTGTAACTCATAAATATAATGACAAATCAGAAAAAATTCAAGAGCCAGCTGGACAGCAATCAAAAGCTGATGAAGAGCCGCTCCTTTCTGCTGCCTCTAGTGCTGAGTCAGAAAAATAATGGAAAACAATTTGGACTCTGTGTGTGCCGGGGCATATGAAAGAACGGAGCGGAAAGGACTGGACTGGTCTGGACTGACCATGGAGATGAAAGAAAAGCCAGCAATAACAATTGAATTTTCAAATGCTGCTTATTGTTTTTCCAGCATCGCAGCCAAAGACGATGAAGAAATTGGCCCGACCGAACCCCTTGTTAAAATGCAATCAAATTGTAGCCGAGAATGCTGCACGGGGACTCGTACTCGAGTTGAGCTGGAGTTTCGGCTGGGGGTCCAAAGCCAAACCACAAATATTTGCCGGCCAGGCCAAGAGCCAGTTTAATTTTGGCCTCAAGCGGGGAGGGTCAGCGACAACAACAATCTGCAGTGCCCCATAAAAGAATAACAAAATAAATAAGCTCGTAATGGGACACGAAGCTTAGATACTCTGTGGGTTGTCTAATAGCACAAAGCAATAAGACTTCAATGGAATGAAGTATATGTAAAATATTATTATGTTGATCAATTGAGGGATTGATTTCATTATGTATTTTATGCAGTTCATTTCAACATTCAAGAATCTATGAATTTTAAAAGCGGTCAGTTAAACAAATAACATTATTGATTAAATGAATTTTCAGTCAGGTGTATTCTTAGTTTCCTAAGTAAAAGATGAAGATGTTATATTTTATAAGATTTTATAATATTGTTTCTCATTCTTCAACATGGATGCATTTAGGAATTATGAAATATGATTGATTTAAAAAGGATCTCGCAGGTTTTCAAGGAGCTATGCATAAATAAAATCCTCTAGGTTGTCAACTGAAAGCATCAGCTTCCTTGGAACTTTTGCTCTCCATAATTGATAGACCCCTCAAGTGCCAGGGTATAACGAGTAGCAAACCTCAACTTTTTGGCATTCACTCGAGTGCAACGTGGCACGGAGGCAGCCAGCCTGCAAGTTTTGGGCTGTTCTGCCGCCACTGCCACTCGGCTACTGGTTCTTTTTTGCCGACAAGCCGCAAAAGAAAGAACTGGAAAAAAGCTAACAAAAAGAAATCCTTCAGCGGCCAAACGGTAGCCCCTTGTCAGAGCCCACATATGATTCTGACTCCAATCCCCGATCTCCGACCCCGACCCCTGAAACCCCCTCTATTCCCAGTTGAATCTCAGTCAGAGTCTCGCATGTGCTGCTGGCAAGTTCCAAGTACGTAAATCTGGAGGCTTTTTGTTTCCTTCCCTCTGGACTTTTTTTATTTTTTAAATATGCTACGTGCAGCGACAACCGACAAACTCGACTGGAGAACGTGCTGCGTGCGGAGTATTTGTTGTTTGAAATACGAAAAAAGCGACTACAGAAGAAACAAAAAGTTACCAAGAAGTTGCCGACAACGATGTCGGTTGACTTTGTCATATGAAAAGTAAACAAACGACAGGCAAAAGGCAACAAAAATTCTGGCCCACACGGACCAGGCCAAGTCAAGTCAAGTAAACCAAGCCCGAAGAGTCGAGTGAGAGGCAAGTTATAGTGGGAAAAAGGGGGTTTCAGGGGCGTCCTAAGGGGATCGGATAATCTAGAAGGTGGTCTGCAGAAGGTGGTCTCGGCGGGAAAACTGCACAATACATGTTTGGCACTCGCATCTCATGTGTTCATAGATATAAGAAGTGTTGGACTGCACCTTGATACTACCAGAACGAGGGTTTAAAATTCTTGAGTGTTCCTCTCAAACTCTTTCATTAGGTCCTCAAATCCCCGTCGTAGTTTCCCATTGACCACCCCTGTTTCACTTCAACTTTGCCACATAGTTCAGGGCTCTCGACGAAACTTCACATTAACTCTCGCGAACGTCGCACACGTATGAACTTCTCGGGACCAAAGGATCCCACTTAAGCCCTCTGGCTCAAGATTGTTTGTGGCACTGACGAAAAATAGTTAATTATAGTGGCAAGTGGCTTAGGAGGAAAGGCGACAACTCCGAGAGGCGGGGCAATAAAACTATTTTATGACCAGAAGTTTCGCATTCAGAGAAAGCCGAAAAAAAACTTGATTTAATAAAAGTTTCGTGTTTGCTTAAATAATATTAATATTTGATGGCTCATGGGATACCGAACTGAGCTGGATGCAATCAGCTTATGCAAATCCTTGTTGATTTTAAAATAATGAAATCTTCCTGGCCATTGCATGAATAATCCACAAACAGTTGAGCTCTGGAAATATCCTTGGTACAACGAGGCGTATACGCAATTCTGTTATTGTTGCCCTGGCCAGCGTAATGTAATTGCAATCGAAAGACAAAGCCAAAGTCGTATGCCTGGGAAATGCGCATATTTTCATTAAATATTTAGCCAAATGGTCGCCAGTCTCGTTTTATTTTTTCCCTCTTTGGGCCGAATGGTGGGGGTGAATCCAATATCCATTCTCGACTTTATGTGCAGAAACTTAATTTGCCGCCGTTTGCACAAAAATGGTTCGCATTTTGGCTGTGTGTGTGTCTGTCTGTTTGCTTTAGAGGTAATTGTGCAAACAAATTGTGGCAGAGGGGCCGGGGACCCGTCCCGCCCACATTTGGCCCACAAAAGTGGCAGAAACTTCAGATTCACAGCGGAGGCGGGGCAAAAACACGGAATTTGTCGCCGATGCCGAGGCGTCGACTTCGTTCTTGACACAGTAGCTATAAAAACACCATAAACACTAAGAAAATATGTGAAATACTCCTCAAAATTCAACCGAAAAATGGGAAACTATTTTGGAGAATATAAGAATGCTATAAAGTTTAGAAATTAAGTTGGAAGTCGGCAAAAAATAACATCGGAACTATAAGTTAATTACAGTCTCACTAAACTATTGCTTAATTATTTGTTCAGTCTTCATTTATTTCAAGATGTAACAGCTTATTTAATTTACTTTTTGGAACTGGATAATTTATATGAATTAATATCAATGCATATTAATACCCAATTATATTGGAATTTTATGATCTTTATATTTATAGATAGAGATAATTATTTAAAATAATTCCGAATTTCTATAGGGTAAAGGGAGAACGAAACATAGATGTGAGTGAACCGAGAAGTATACAAAACAAATAGGGTGAGATACAATACAAAGATAATCCGAGGGATACCAAGATACGCAAAGAGCGTGTGTATTGAAATATCTAGGCCGCATGCACTTGAGATGCATTTTCCGCCAGAATATACAACCAAGAAATTACTGAATGAGTTGGCCGGCTGCGTGGGCAATCAACTTGTTGGTTGGTTGTTGTGCCTGATGTGTTTTATTTTATACCCGAAAATGAATTAACAATATACATATATGCGTGTGACGCATTCTGGGCTCTCAAAGTCAAAGCCGAGACAACAACGAGCGCAAACAAAAACAAAGTATAAATCTTCAAAGTATTCTTGTTGGCAAAAAGTAAAAACAAAACAGAAGCAGCGGGCAAATTGTTGTTTTTAGCCAGCTAACTTGAAGGGAAATAAAGGGGGCGGGAGGAGTGTTGGAGGCATGGGGCAGAGGGGCAGAGGGGTGGGGACTTAGCCAAGTAGTTGGCAGATAAAAGCCGCTATAAAAACTGTCAAATAAACATCAAAGCGGATGCGCAACGCTTGACATGCTAAAATATACTTTATAGTCATGCGTGGCTCTGTGAGATTGGGATGAGAATGTATCCGTATCTGTATCTGTGAGATCTATCTGCCTTGTATCAGAGTGTGGGTCTGTTTAATGGCTTGTCGGAGGTGCCAGATATAAAAGGGGGGTTTTAGGCGAAGTTGGGCTGCCCTGCACGTTTTGTAGGGTGTTCGCCAATGCTAAAGTAATAGCACATGGCATAACGTAACATAAAAACATTGATGGCTGCGAGTGATAGAGGGCCCTGCCAGGGGCGGCGAGTGGAGGGGTCGATGATTGATGTTCTTATTGAAATATGATAGAAAATAATATTCTCCGTGGCGTTGAGTAATGTTTCGCAGGATAAGTGCTTGTAAGGTGTTGAAGGAGCCAGAAGTGAAGGAAAAAAGCGATAATACTGGTACTTTTGCATATAAAAGTATTTGAAATAAAATTAAAAAGGAATTTAAGAATACATTATTTAACGTAACGCTTTTATTAGGTGATTAAATTAATTAATGGTAATCATTAAAGTGCATTTTTATTAGTAGTTAAGGCCAGTTTTACTGGGAATTTGATATGATACTCATAACACGTTTGGTTACTTTTTTAGTGTACAGGTATAGTACACGGTATTTAACTGCAATTTGTATTGCCGTTCATGAGTAGCTTACACTTTTAGGTACTGAAAAAAAAACCTATTCTGGCATTGATATAAGTTCTTCCATTATTTACATTGGGAAATAAACATTGTTTGCCCAAAGGCAAACAAATATGTCGCTGCTTCCCCCGGCGCAAAAAAACCAATTTCAATTTTCACACCGATTTTGAAGACCGCATGTAAATTTCATCGGGAATGTCATTTATTTTAGAGCTTCCCCGAAGCCACGCCACTGCCCGCGGTTACGCAACTGGGCCTCCCTCCAGACAACCCATAGAAGGTGCCCCCTCCTCAGCCCATCGGCACATTAGAAAACGTGACAAAAATTTCATATTGATGTCTTCTTCTGGGATATGGGGGAAATCTCCCATTTTCCCCCGTCCGTTGTGTTTTTGATGATGCTGCTATAGGCAATACATAAAATTTTCACACACAGTCAGAACGATGAGGAAGAAGAGAAAGAAGAGGACAAAGTGTGAATTAGGCGCAAAAGTTGAAAGAAGCATAATAATTCAGTTCTGTGTGTATATTTTATTATTATAATACTACCAACACTTTTGAAGTGTCTTCTGCGCCGAGTTTGCGTGTGAATCATGGCGAAGGGAAGACGAAAAGCGAGTGGAGTATATAATAATCATTTTTCAAGTATTTTGTCGAGTTTCTGTTCGAGTGCATATGTCAGCGGCAGAAAAGCGAGAGTTTCAGTCGAAACACGCCTCAAGTTCATAATTTGTACAATTTTATTGTCTCTCCGCCGAGGCGCATTGTGCGTAAATTTCTGGCTAAATTATTTATACAAATTTTATCTCTTATCTCGAATTTGGCATTGCAGGTGGTCGTAAAAGAGGCCGCCTTGTAAAAATAAAAACGCATGGACTGTCTTTTCGTTCGCGCAATTTTTACATGGCCATAAAAAGGGCCAAGAGTCAACAACAAAAAGCGACACAATAATTTACGTAAATGCCTAGGCATATGCGATATGTGATATGTAATACTTGAGGGTTTTTTGGTACCACTTTGAGGCAGAAGTGGAGGCTACGGAAACCGTGTGTGGCAGCTTTGGTTCTTATGTTTGGGGCAAAAACTTTCGCAGTGCTGAATCTGAAGAATGCTCGAGTTGGACAACAGGAGTATGTACACCAGAAACTACAGAGTTGCTGAGCGATAATAATAAGATACAAACAAATTAGTGCCTGAATATAAAAGCATTTAATTTAACTTGACAAAAAGTGGAAGAGGGTGACCTCTTCAAATGAATTCTTCTTGAGAAATTTATTACAAATAATTCTCGAGCTTCACTCCTCATCAAAAGTCACAATCTAAATTAGACAAGTGTTAAAATGCAAATAGAGAAGGCTGTACAACTGGGCTCACCCCTTTTCGACGGGCCCTCGTACTATGGAATCCACCCTCGCAGCATCGCGTATCTCACGCTATCTTATCATCTGTCTGAAAGTTCTCAGCTGAACTGAACAATCCGAGTGTCGCCAGCCTTGTTCCGATACAAAGTACATGAATATTTACACAATTCGCTGCAGCTCCTACGCTTTAGCAATCAAATTACTGGGCAACAACAACAGATGATTGAGACAGCGTGACAGCGTGAAAACTGGAGCATTGTTTGATTGACATTTGATTGACAAACACAGTCACAAAATTCAAAAGCAACCAGAACGACTGCGAGCATGCGAATACGCATAACTAACTACCATGGGAATGGGAAACTTTTTGCTTTTGCCGGCGACATGCGAAAAATGTTGATAAAATTCCAGAAAATTGGCGCCAGCAAAAAAATTAGATACAATGGAGTGGAGTGGAGGCAGCGAGTAATTTGCTTATGTCGGAAATTAACGCCTTTGAGTTAATGGCCAAAAGCAACAACAGTTCAGCATCTGCCTATGGGGCAACAACAAAATCAACAACAGCAGCAACAACAACAACAGCCTTCGTTTATTATGCCGCTCATTCATTATTGTTTTTATTTTTTGTTGCTGCGGCGAGTTTAAGCCCGCTGTTTGTAATTAATTTCCGTTTGTGTGTAGCCGCAGCAAACTTGGGCGCAAAACTTAAATAAACCGCAGCAGGAGACAAAGAGCGAGAAAGACATACGCCGAGGGAGCGAGAGGGCAGTCAAAGCCAAGTTAACACACACGTTCATATTTTCCGAGTGAAGCTGAGCTATAACGATAAGTTCGTGCCCTAGTCTTAGATTTATTGGTGGATAAAAATCGAGATTTTTATACAATAGGTAATTCTTTATTGGTTGAAGACAACAAGCTAATTGATCTTGAAACATATGTGGTAGTTATAATTTATTTTAAGTATACTTTAGCCAAGGTCTGTGCTTTAGTCTAATGCAAGCATCCCAAAAATATTCAAATCTGAACAAAAGAGTATCACAGTGGAAGCATTTGCCAAGTTCGTAAGCAATTTGGTATGCCCATCTCTGGCTTATAGAGATACAAAATCCAACAGATACAAATGCCCGGCAAACCCGTTCTCCGAACACGTTGCGAGCGGCAGAGATGAAGGCCTCCAACCAGCCGACACGCGCTGAGCCCCAGCTCAGCTAAAAGCCAAAGCCCAAAGGGAGCGGGCACACGGGTCTAGAGGGGCCGGAGTAGGCCAGAGTGGGCCAGAAGGGGCTTGGGGCCGGGAGGAGGGAGGAGGGAGGAGGGGCTCAGAGGGCCGCCGAGCTAGGGATAGCCATATGTATCGGACAAAAGGCACGCTCGATCTGACGTGGTCGTTGTCGGCATTTGTTTCACTTGATTTGTGACATTAAAGCAAAGTTATAAAAACGCCGACCGATCGGGCCTGATTGAAGCTAAACAAAAAGCGCATTATCCATCCGCAAATAGCTCAACTCAACTCAACTCAACTAAACACAACTGAACTTAACTCAAAAGGTTTCCCGCATCGTCACAGCCATATTTATATTTATATTTCGCCGTGAACTTCAGATAATGAACGCTGATAATGATGATAAGTCTGGGGAGTCCATCGTGTAAAGCTGTTCGGGTAGGCGCATCGATTATCGGCGTTTAATTAAACGTTACCAGACCCGGTTCCGTAGTAAACCCCCCATTTCTGGGTCCCACTTCTTGCTTCCCCTCGAAATAATTGCTACTGGTATTTAGCAAGCATTCCCCTGATAAGATTTAGCCCGTGAATGGTGCCGGTGGAAATAAAAACAGAAACACAAAAACAAAAGCAAAATAAAAGTAGGTAACAAAATGTGAGGCAGATTTCTTCGGCTGATAGGGAATAATTTTTTTAGGACCCGTTTGATTTTTGCCGGTCTTATTGCCCTGGCTCGATAAGTGCCATGCCAAATTGTGGTTGTAAATTGTGAAGTGTCAAAAAAATATTATAAAAAATAGACGTCGAGTATAAAGCACAAATTGGAAGGCACTCGAGTCGGTTTGATCGAATTTCGATCAGACGGACTATTAAGTCTGGGACAGTAAAACAAAATTTCGTTACAGTTTCTTTCAAAAATTTAAATAATAGTGCATTTAGGTAATATATTACGTTTCTGGACTATTTCACTGAATTTTTTCTCACCGCCGGATGCCCGAATTCAGTTATGTATGGTTTCTGGATATAAGTAAGTAAGTAAGTTGAGTTTTTGGCATTTCTTGATCTTTATCACGAAGGGCCGAGCATTTGTTGTTTTCTCGCCACTCGCCCGACTCGATGGTATGCGACTTCTCATTAATTGTTTGTTGCTTTGGTTTTTGCCGGTCGTTCGCGTCAAAAACACTTAACTTCATTAACACTTACATGCCAGATACGAGATATCTGGCCACAACTACTCGGAGCAGTAACTTTTTGTTTTTCGCTCCCCCGACTGCCCTCCCCTCGGTTTTTCTGCTCGGCCACACAGACGCAATTATGAAGATTTATCTCTGGCTTATATCTTTTCTCCAACGAATACTTTTGGCCCGGCCATGTTGGCACATCATCTGCCTAATAAATAGTGTTGCCATGCGGCTCTTTGGGTTGTACTTGGAGTTTATGAAGTGGTTTTTCACAAAGAAGATTACTTTGAAATGGCTTGAGCACAACCTTTCAGTTATTTAGAAAAAGTAACTTTTGCCTGTTGCTTTCAACTACTTATCCATCTAGTCTTCGATTTCGTACATTTAAATGTTTTCGGATTATCTTGGTTGAGCTATCTAGGAGATGGTGTTTATTTTTCGTTACTTGGCTTCTACACCTTTTCCAATTAGAAGTCGACAGCTTGATGTGCCTGGGATCTCTGACTCGGATTTTTTTCTGTTCTCGGCCGCTTTGTTTTGCGTTTAATTATCGCCTTTGTGTTCCTTTCAGTTTATTCAGCGTCTTATACTTTTTTCTGAGCAAATGCCGCGGCCTTTGCCGACGATCGTGGCGCCAAGATAAACCAAAAGAACATGTTTTGCTCTCAAGTGGCCGCCACAATGGGAATCAACTCGTTGTTGTTGTTGAGTCATCAAGAAAGCATTTTGGCGTCTGATATGAAATACGCCGCCTTGAAAATTAACTTGGACCTAAGCCACTCCAAACAGATATAGGCGCAAATTGATTGCCGAATGCCAGGGGCCACGGGCTTACGTGACTTGCCGATGACCTATAAAGGGAATTTAGACTGTCATGTTTTCAAGAAGTATGTATTTGCAAGTTTACAGTGAAATAGTTCCGAAGTTACCTTATAAAGACAGAGGGTTACAAAGTATTTAGAAAAAATGTATGCATGTAAAACGAAATACGCATATTTTATAAGTATAGATGCGAAATGCCTTACACTACTTCGCAACAATAAATCAGTATAATCTATTAATCTATTACCATTTGCCGTAAATTGTTTGTGCAAAGCTTAAAACAGCTTGGCAGTAAAATTGTTGAACAGTAACATTTTCGACGGCAGCACTACGTGAAAAGTAAACAAGACTCACGCCTCCACTTGCAGTGAAAGCTCCATACCATTTAAGATGACTTTGAGATGCGAGGCCCCGCCCTGAAATGTTGGGGATTTCAAAACATAGAGCCTTCAGGCAAGCCCTAAGCCTGTGGGCATAATGAATTAAATTTGTGCATATGCGTAATGCGTGCGTAGGGCAAACGGAATGAAAATGATTAGCTTCGGGCACACGGACCACTTCAATCCCTCAGACAGCCGCAATGGTTATTTTCAAGAGACTGAGGCCAAGCCCAAGGGCTCCGAGTTACCTGAGACGGAGACAGAGGCAGAGGTGAGGTCACAGTGTCGAAATGAGCGGCCCAGCCTCATGAATTTTCTATGATAAATGGAACGTCACGGCCTGCGGCTTATCTATCAAAAGAAAAACAACGAAATTGAATGCGGCCTACGTGGCGGATGAGTAATGCGTGCAGAGTTCCCTTCGTGCTGCTGCCCAATTGATATAATATCTCTTCTTCGGAATTCAGTCGTGGGATCGTGTTAGGCTCAGCTCAAATGGTATCCATTAACATATCCGAGTCCATGTGTTCATCTGGGCTGTGTAATTTTTGTGTTATCAAGTCACTGGTGCCGCTGATGCTGTAGATAAAAGTTGTCCAGCTGAGATTTGCATAATTAATTAGTGTGCTTGTGACTGGGTTTTATAGTGCAAATCAAAAATGCGCATAAATTGGATGAAAACGTTATAAATTGTCCGTAATAAAACACGAATTTACAAAGACATATTTTGAACGCTTAGAAAGCAGGTGGCATTTGATGGCTTTTACAAACTTATTTCGAAAAGAGTTGGCACTAAGGAAAGTGAAAAATCCATTTCCAGCATATCATCTAAGGATACAAAATAATCGTTTGATATTATAATTGTAACTTAAGCATTTATACATAAATATTGACGCCTGGAATTTGTATATTGGATTTTAATGGGCTGTTTCCTAACAATTGCCTAGAATCTCTGGCATACGGCCTACAATTTTAGATTGTCGAGTGGTAACTGGGTCAACTCCTGCGGACCCTCCATCGTTTTCCCACCTACACTGCAGTGTAAGCAACTCCAGCACTTGGCAGGACTCAACGACTAGCTCATTTCCCAGGCACTTTGGCTAATTGTCTTCAATTGTCGCCACCTCAGCAACTCTTTTCGCAATCCCCTCCCCGCTGGGAAATAACAACAGAGGCTGAGGGAAGGCGACCAACCAACAAAGTATACAAAATGTAGACTTGGGACTGCTGTGCTTGCATAATGTTCATGCAATTAAAAGCCATGTCCTGGCTCCACTCAAATGGGCGGGGTCCTTGGCAAGGACGCGGCTCGCACAAATGAAAAATGAAAAGCGTAATGAAAAGTGAGAAATGAGAAATGGAAAATGGAAAATGGAAAAACGCGCGTAGAAAGCGGGCTAAACCGCAAATTTGGGTCAGCAGGCGAGAAGTGGAATTTGCCTCATCCCTCCGTTTTTTAAGCGCGCTAATTAATTAAAATGAGCCAGATACAATGGAGCCAAGAATGGATAGTGCGGCAGAGGAACTTAGAGTGAAGTTACTGGACTGAATTACTGCAGAGAAAGGCGTTGAATGGAGCCAGTGGAAAAGGGATTTATGTGTCAAGTGGGGGTTATGCTGCATGGTGGTGGGTCTTCTTTAAATAAATCTCCTTGTGCAGTCCGGAAAATGCCATTTGCTTGGATAAATAGTGTGAAAACATGTGAGCAATAAAGTTTGTAAAGGGGTCAGTTGGAAGGCAATGTATATTTGAATTTAATAAATGGCGTAACTCTAATTAATGTCATCCTAAATTGAATTCAATTTACTTAATAAACCGGATTTTGAATATAGTTAGCCCATTGCTTGTGTATATATTTTTAAATGAATAATGTATTTATTTAGGCCGCAATGAGCAACGAAATGAAATAGAAAGGTACTCAAAACATCATCGCTGCATTAAAAGTTAATTAAAATCACCCTTCTCAACATCAAATAATGTAAGCAGTACAAATTATTTAAATTACACATTCCGCCCTGGTACCATTCCTGAACATCTAACAATCGGTGCAGTTGGACCCGCTTCGCTTTGGTGCGGTTCACGCGTCGTATGAGTAATGTGTAATGAATGGGCCAAAAGCGACCGCAGACCGTAGAATGCTCATCTGCCGGCTCAGCTCAGCTTTCAGCTCTTAGCGCTCGGGTGGCTACCACCACCCGGATAATGCTGCAGCCATTTAAATTAAAAATGAAAGAAACAAAACCGAAACCGAAACCAGCTAAAAAAAGCCGAAAAGAAAGAAAACTTTGAGTGCCGCCGCCGCCGACGACGACGTCATTAATTAGGAATGCTCTCCGAGCTGCCGCCTTTCAAGTTTCTCGAGGGGATTCAAAGAGATCGGCATTGGCCGCCTGGTCGCCATCGCTTTGTGTTGGCGTTGAGGCATAAACTTTTGTGCTGTTGTAATGCGCTTTGTGCAAATTGCAAATAAATTGCAAGACGCCGGCGAAAGGCGCACACAGAAAGAAATTGTACAGGAGTTGTTACTATACAAATTAGTGAAAAATTACGTGTTACATTTTTTTGAAAACAGAGAATTTATTAGCATCTATAAATGTATTTTATGTGGTTTTCAATGGCCTGACATTTTTTTAATCGCTTTTTGGCTTTTATATAAGTTGCAAACCAATATTTATTTATCTTCAATTGGAGTGTACAACAAATTGGAGCTACTTATTTTAATGTGCAAAATATGGTGCACAGTGCACACAGAAAAGCCGACAAAAGCCAAGGGGATTAGATGTCCAAAGGGAGCAGACTGAGACTGGGCGCTGCTTTCATGCCGCCAATTTCATGCCACTTTGCATTTTAATTAAAAGCATCCCACCCCTCTTCCCGTTGCAGTCCAGGAATGCACCACAGACTCCGAGGAGCTGATGTACCACCAGGTGCGGGCCTCCTCCTCCTGCAGCGCACCGCCCGACTTGCTGCTGGTCAGCGAACGTGACAATAATATCCAACTGCGATCGCCGGTGGTGAACATAATCACCACGCCGCCGGGCAATGCGTCCGGTGGGGGAAGTAAGCAGCAGTCTCATCACCAGACGAACCACCACTCCTCGGGCAGGACTCATCCCGGCCACCCGGGCCATCCGCAGGATGTCAGCAGCGGCGGCAGCCACAGCAAACATCTGCGCATCAGCAGCACTTCCAACGGCAAGCACGGCAAATACTCAAGTATGCAGCAGCACCTGCCGCAGGATGAGGATGCGGTGGATGCGGCTGCCACGATGCAGCAGCAGCACACCGGCCACGCCCACTCGCGCCACCTGCACCACCACAAGGAGGAGCGCATCCGACTGGAGGTGAGTCAGCAATGCCATTACCCAAATAGCGCCACTGCTCCCAGTGAGCAGGTACTCGTACTTTATGAATTATCCCATGGACACAATCAAATTCCATCTTCCGAGCCCATAAACACTGCGCTTAATAGTCCATTCTGATTTTAATTTTAATTTCAATTTCCATTTCAATTTCCTTTTCCATTCATTAATTAGTGAATTTATGGGGTGGATTTGTCTTGTTTTCAACGTTTCATAACACAAATATTTATGGAGCCATTAATTGGCGCTCACTTCGAGAGGGTTGTACGCAATTACGTAGAAATTTGCATTTACGCAAGTTGATATTAATTAGAGTTCGCCGAACTTCAAGGTGGCCTAAATAAAATTAAGCATTTTGAGCAGATTCAATCTCAATAGTCAATTTAGTTTCAGATAACTACCCTTTAAGTACTTTCCATTTAGTGTAGTGCTAACAATTTCAATATAATGGCAAATGCCATAATTAGGCCTTTATTAATATTATCATCTAAATTAAAATGTTTCCTTTTGATAGTTTTACTAGAGTATTCTACTAGCTGGTTTGCCCTGTGCTCAATTTCAATTAGCCAAACAATTGCATTGCTTATAAATACACGATGATAAATTAAATGATGTTTGCTTTTCCATTTGCGGGATTTTTCTGACCCCCAGCCAGGTGCTTGGTGTTGGGCCAAGTTTAATCAACTCGCCTGGTGTTATTACCACGATTCCCGCCCATAATTCATGGCCCACAGGGCACATCGCACATCGGACATAAACTCAACATTTCAATGTGCTTTTAATTAAAATTTCAATGGCTGTTCGCTCACCGCGATGGCCTCAGATTCGGCTCCAGCATCATTTGTTGTTCCAACATCCACCCACGAAAATGCAGTAAAATCGAGAAAAAGAGGGAAAAAATATTTCATTAACACAAGGGCGCCGGCAGTTTTCCATTACCACCCACTGCGGATGGTGGTTTTCTGTTTCGGACGCCGCTGCCAGTTGTGCCAGTTTCGCCAAAAAATATCAAAACATTAAAATTCAATAAAACCCATTAAAAGCAAAACAACAAACACGAAAAGCACTCAGGGGCAATTAAAAATCTACGAGCCGAGCAGCAGCAAAGGAAATTATATTTATTTATTTGCGACTCTGAAGGGGCAGCCAAGTGGGGAGTGGAGGTTCTGCCTGCTGGCTGTGGATGCTTGGATCTGCCACTTTATCAGAGAAAATGGGGATTGTTTTGTGCCCCCTGTGAGGATGACGATGCTGCTCCTTCTGCAGCGGCAAATTAAATATTTAGTCAAATTATGGCCACAATTTTCGACTGGTTTTAGTGGTCCTGAACAGCTCGCTATTGTTGTTTCCACTGGCTTCAGTTTCATTTTCGGCTCCCCTTTGCAATGTGGCCCCAGCATCCCCAACATGTTGCATCTGCAAAAAGTGTTGCCTACTTTCGGGTGGGCTGTAAATTTACAGTGCGATTTTTATGCTCGAAAGTTTATTAGCAGCGTTTTTTGTTTATTTTTAGTTAGTTTGCCTTTGCGTCAGCCTTATGGGGCAAAAAGTTTTAACACATTTGCGGGTAGAGGAATTTAAGCCTTTGAGTTTGTAGAACACTTTTAATGGAATGGTATTTATTTGTCTGAGGTGTTAGAGAGGCGATTAAAATTGCTGGCATGGTAATTTATAAGGAATAACACATTATAAGTTTTTGAAAAAACCGTCAGTAGAACTACAGTTTATAATAATGGCAGTTTGAGTAGTTCAGGTAATTAAACAGTAGTTCAAAATTTATCCTTAACTATCAACAAGATACAAGTTTTTCTTTCCATGCTTTATTTCTATGATTCATTTAAATGTTCAACTACCATATGATAACTAAACATAATTGAAAATCAGTTTCAATCTGCTGAGCTTAAATGTGTTTCCTTGGATAGAAAAATATATTTGAATCTTTAATTGAAGAATCCTTAGTTAAGACAGTGTTAGAGCGACTCTTGTACACCCTTGGGATAATGAAATTACCATAGAATCTTGATTTGACGCTCTTGATTTAAATCAAATTCAGTCCGAGACAATCAATCACTCATCCCGCCAATGTATTTGTATTCCAAAACAGGAATTCACCTGCGACGTGTCCGTGGAGGGCGGCAAGTCATCGCAACCGCTGCAGTTCTCGTTCACGTTCTACGACCTGGACGGGCACCACGGCAAGATAACAAAGGACGACATTGTGGGCATTGTGTACACCATATACGAGTCCATTGGCAAGTCGGTGGTGGTGCCCCACTGCGGCAGCAAGACAATCAACGTGCGCCTCACCGTCAGTCCCGAGGGCAAATCGAAATCGCAGCCGGTGGTGCCCGTTCCGGTGGCAGCCGGATTCAGCAGCAGCCACGCCAGCAAACTGAAGAAGTTGCCCACGGGTCTGGCGGCCATGTCGAAACCCCTGGCTGGAGGAGGAGTGGGATCCGGCGGAGCGACGGCGCTAACGACATCCGCCGGCAACCGCCGCCAGCATCGCTATCGACCACGCAAACTGATTAAGTCCGATGACGAGGACGATGACAGCAACAGCGAAAAGGAGAAGGACGCCCACACCCACAGCCACACACCCGCCGCCGACCAGCCCAGCGGAAGTGGCACAAAGGCGACTGGGAAGAGCCATCACCACCAGGCGCAGTCCGCCAGGTACCACCAGAAGAACAATTCCCGGGCGGAGCAGTGCTGCACGGAACAGAATACGCCCGACAATGGCCACAATACCTACGAGAATATGCTGAATCTCAAGTGCTGCAAGCCGGAGGTGGACCAGGTGGACTGTCCCTCGCACCGCCAGCACCACCAGAGCCACCAGAGCCACCAGAACCACCAGATGCGCCAGCAGGACATCTACATGAAGCAGGCCACCCAGCGGGTCAAGATGTTGCGAAGGGCGCGCAAACAAAAGGTAGGCACAAGGTAACAAACGAAATCGTAGCAAAAACAAATCATTTGCTCATCCCAACTAAAACTGCTGCCAGCCTAACTCAAGCGAAATTATGCATGAATGTTTTGACTAAAAAATATTAATAAGTACTTTGCATCCATGACTACTCATGTTAAAAATGCCCTCTAAATGAATTATAAAGATAGGTATAGTTGAACACCACAAAGTTACTTGCCTGTTACAATTTATGTAGCAAATTGTGAAATTTCCGAAAAGATACTTTAGAACTTTGGAAATAGGAGAACGATAGGTATCTTGTGTAATCCCAGCTTGTGTGGCAGCAGTTGCAAAACTGAACCCGTTCCCTTTAAAATGTCGTCTTTTGTTTTTGTTACACTTTTGTTGCTTACCAAATGCGTTGAACATACATTATGTTTTGCACTATTATAATTTAATTTAATTTAATTTCCTTTATTTTTGGTTAACTCATCGCCATCAATCAAACACCAACCACAGTACCAGGACCACTGCCTCGAAACGCGACAGCGCAGTCTCTCAGTGGGCAACGATTCCGCCTGGCAGAATCGCCATCTGCAGCTACAGCAGCCGCCGGTGGCTCATCCCCAGCCTCAGCCGCTGAACCACAAGAGCGCGTCGGGGTCACCACCGCTGGGGGTGGGTGGTGGTGGCGACATGATGCTCGATGGGGTGCAGCTGCGCCAGCCACGACCCCAGTCCCTCACCCCTCAGCAGCAACAACAGCAGCAGCAGCATCAGCAGCAGCGCAAATCGGCCGAGTGCTGGAAATCGGCGCTGAATCGCAACGATTTAATTAGCATCATCAGGGAGAGCATGGAGAAGAACCGCCTGTGTTTTCAGCTGAATGGGTAAGCCAATCCGAGATGAATCCACCCCCAGTCCACAATGATGAGGATAGAAAGTCAACAGTGCTAATGGCAGAGGTTTGACATTTTCCAAAAGCAATTGCACACGGCAAATCATCTAGTTTGAAAGTGCGTCGATAGATGACATTTTAAACTAATATTGAATGACAAACTTTCAACTTATAAACTGAATGTGCTTTGAAACGATATTGGATAACAAACACTTTGGTATTTTCATATTAGAATATCTATACACAAACATTTTAAACTAAATGCTGCAGTATCATGTTAAAATATTTCGTAGTTAGCTAGCTTGCCACTCGATGACTACTTGACCATATACTCTTTAATTAATTTACACTTTAATTGATACCTGTTTATTTGCCATGAAATGAGCTGCATGGAAATGATATCTCAGTCATATGCTGTATACAAAAAATATAGAGTGCAAATTTGTTGTGCCTAAATGTATTCCATTTAAAAATTTACATTATTAATTTGCTTTTCTTATGATTTCAACTTTTTGGCGACTCCCAACTTCCTAACCGTTCCCAACCAAACAAATTAAAAAAGAAATCCTTTAAAGATGACTAATTGGAGGCCTCTCTTTTTGAATTTTCCAGAAAACCCCAAGCCAATGTGAGTCCCATACGGCAACCGGCAGCACAACAACAACCACAACAACAGCAACGCCAACGCTGCAATACGGGCTCGAAAATACCCACGTTAATTACCAACCACAGTCCGGTCGCCCAGCAGTCGCCGCTCAGCTGCATTCCACCCACGGCGGACCCCACCACCCCCACCATTCCAGCGGCTCCGCCAGCCATCGAGGTCAACGCTCAGCAGCAGCACCCCACTCATCCCAGCCACCACAACCACCACGAGCATCCCCAACCGCACATACCTATCTACCATCAGCAGTTGGCCATTAATCCGGCCGTCCTGGCCGCCCAGCAGACGCACAACACGGCCCACAACAAGCTGAATCTGTGTGGCTACGACTCCTTCCTGCACGCCACTATCTGTGGGGGCGGGGCGGCCGCCCACTCGCCCCCGGCCACGCCCAGTAACGTGGCGACCGTTCAGCCGATACCCAAGAAGAGCCAGAAGAACCTGCTGCAAGGATACCAGCGGTTGGAGCAGCAGCAGCAGCAGCGTAGCAGCAAGGACTACAAGAACTACGGCAACCTCATCTATGCCAAGCTGAGTGAGCAACTGCAGCAGAAGGATCGGGAGCAGAGGCGACAGCGGCACAAGCAGCAGCAACACCTAATCCTGCAGGATCAGCCCAAGGATGCGAGTCGCTCGGAGCAGCGACCTCCGACTTCGAACTCCAGTTCCGGAGGCTCCAAGATCTACGGCGACGCCGTCGAGTGCGCCCATCTGCTGGCCAGCGAGGAGGAGGACCTGGCCCCCAGTCCGCAGCTCACCAGTACGCCCAGCAAAGTGGTCAGCACGGATACCCTGATCGATCTGAACGACGATGTGGGCGAGGCTGTGGCCGAGGCAGTTACGGAAGGAGGCAAGCAGTCGCTGGAGGCCGAGGAGTCCGGCCAGCAGGTGGAGGCGGAACTGGACACCAGTGCCTCCAGCTCCATGATCCACCGCTATGTGCACGAGCACATCCACCACCACTACCACCACTTCAAGGAGCAGCAGGATGTCTAGGCTAATCGGGAACCACACTATAACTATTTGAATGTTGCTTATGTGCAGTCTATTGGTTAATGTAGCGCGAATTGTAATTTAAAGTAAGCATTCATCAACTAAAACAAGAAAATATTCAGAAAACGATATTAGGGCCAAAAACAGTGGGGTTGGATGCGTGAGTTTGGGAGGGTTAACCGAGCACAAATCGATAAAGATTGCTGACAAAAATCAAATTATAGAAATACTAGATACTACATGAAATAACTGATTATTATTTTTTGATTTGCTTCTAACTTTTGTAAAACTAGGGTAAATATTAAAAACAACAAAGTGAATTTAAGATAGGTTCCTGAATAGGTAAAGCGGTTAACCCATTTCGAACTCTCATCTCCAATTTCTCCAAAGAAAATCTTTAGAACCAAATTCGAACTCATTGAAGATTTAGCCCACTGTGAGATCCTCTGATCCCAGCATATACATACATTTAGCCTCTATAGCTTACGCAAAATCGAAAGAAAACAAAAATCATGCGCCTTTTGCCTTAGCAACAATTGAATCGCCGCTTCGCTATGCTACATGTTGCAGAAACACATATCACTATCAGAAACAACATGTTGCCAAGAGCATTTTGTGTTGCTGAGCGTGTACGTGTAAACTAATGGGAGAAAAACTATTGTTTAGTGCAAATTATTAAATCAAATTGTTGTCTATGATATAAAGTTTTATGCGCCGCTTTTTACGTGCTTAGACAAACAACAGATGATTGTGGTGCCCCTGTGGCCGCCAGTTTAAGTTAACAATTGATATGGATCATGTATATTTATGTTATCTAAGCCAATTAATTTAAATACTATTCTTAGTTTCTAACACTAACCCCAAACAAGACAAGCAACAATGCAACTAGAACTAAACCACAACGACCACCCACACAAATCGTAGTTCAATTATTATTTTAAAAATCGTTTTAACTTCATCATATGTCAACCAATCGAGTTACCAATCCAATCAATCAATCAAACAAAACAAGCACAAAAACAAAATGCATTTAACTCTTATTTACATAAAAAAGACTGATTTCCAATTAAACAATATATTAATTAATTGCATATGAATAAAAGTATATATAAATATATATAGACAATTTATGAGAAATACTAAATAAATTATTGAATTGCTAAAATGAAACTTACTCAACGTGTTTTAATCATAAAGTAAAATAAAATATGGTATGTAATTGGGAGAGATGCAATATTCAGCATAATACGGGATCGTCAAACTCTTTTCCATTTAAATGTATATACGTTTTAAATTGATTACTCCAGATTTGTACCCTAGTTTTCTTGATAGCCCATTAAATAACGAATGAGGCCCGTAAAGCAGGATTCCATTCTACTAGATCCTTCATTTAATCAGTTTCAGTTTACCACCAAATTGCCATTTATATTATGTTCAGGACACGTCCAAAAATATTTCGCCGCAAATATATGGAGTGTTTCCATTTAGAGTAGAGTAGTAGTGTTTCCATTTCGAAAATATCGTCTGTAGATTCACTTTTCCTCTTCAGTCTAAAGTCAATCGGAAAAGCTACCATCGGATTAGTTGGCCAATAAAAAGCTGGCCGGTGCCTGATGCATACACTCGCTCTCTCTGTGGAACTCGATAAATATTAGGCATGAATAAATATTGCCGGCTGCCAACAAATTGGACATTGTCTTGGTTTTCAGACAACACGACACAGAGGTCTAATTTTAAATAGTCGTGCGCCATGTGACAGAGAGAGATCCAAATCCGCTCGAGCGTTTATTTTTTGGCAGCAGACGGAGACACAAAGGAAAATGTTCTCGCCATCAGATCGCGAGTAGAATCCGAAGACGGAGCACTGAAAATTGTTTGGTTGCCTCCTCAGTGAAATTTCAGTCGCGGGGCATTACGCAAACACAGATTAGTGTCAGATATATAGGAGATCAATCGAAGATCTTCCTACCGCTGGAGGAGGTTGCTGGCGATGGCTTCCACTTCGCTGACTTGCTGCGCCCTGTGCCAGGCCAAGGCATCCCAGTTGTGCGCCGCCTGCCGGAACGTGGTCTATTGCAGTCGAGAGCACCAGAAGGAACATTGGAAGAAAGGTCACAAATCGGAATGCAAGTGCTTCGAAATAGCCACCAACGAGGTTTTGGGCAGGCATCTAAAGGCCACCAGGGATATTAAAATTGGAGAGCAAATCTTGAAGGAATCTCCGCTGGTTTTGGGGCCAAAAGTAGCCTCTGCTCCACTTTGCTTAGGGTGCCACAGAAATCTTTTGGCTCCCGAGAAATCCCGAGGTAACTACCACAAATGCAGCTCTTGCAGTTGGCCTCTGTGTGGGAAGGAGTGCGAGGACTCTGTCCACCACAAGGCTGAGTGCCAGCTGATGGAGGGTAGCAATTTCCAGTCCAAAATAAACTATGTGCCCGGAGAGGAGGAGCGAAAGGAGTCGGCCTACTGTGTGATCATGCTGCTCCGTTGCATGCAACTCAAAGCCAATGATCCCGAGGCCTTCCTCAAGCTTTACACCCTGGAGGATCACCTGAAGGAGCGCCTGGAGACTCCTCTTTACCAAGTGTTGCGTGCCAATCTCATCACCTTTATAAAGACTGTATTGGGCATGAAGGATTGGCTCGAGATGGATATCCTGCGCATCGCCGCCATACTGGATACAAACACCTTTGAGGTTAGACAACCCAGGGAAAGGAGAAAAATCCGAGCTCTCTATCCCGAAGCAGCCATGATCTCGCACGACTGTGTTCCGAATATGAGGCATCGCTTCGATGACGACATGAACATTGTCTTCCTAGCCAAGAGAAAGATAGCCAAGGGAGAGATCTTGAGCATTTCCTACACACAGCCCCTGAGGAGCACCATCCAAAGAAGAGTTCACCTGAGGCAGGCCAAGTGCTTCGACTGCTCCTGCGCCAGGTGTCAGGACCCCGAGGAGCTGGGCAGCTTTGCAGGAGCTCAAACGTGCCTCAAATGCAAGGCAGGAAAGGTAAGAACTGATCTAAGCCAGGATTTGAAAACCAATAAGAACGGATTCCGGAAAATTCCGACTACTATTTTAGTAAGAAACTCTCTCCTGGAACTTTTAACGTTCGTATATTGCCCTGTCCGCCTGTTTGTCCGTATGAACGTCGACATCTCCCGAATTTAGGAATTTTAGATTAAGCATGAGGTTTATAGTGACGCCCGTTGGCGTTGCGGATAGACGGTCATGACCGGGTCGACTCGGCAACAGATCAAGGTTATATTTACTTTAAAGGTTTCCTTATACCTGTTACATACCCACTAGATTATGTATTTTGTTCCTCTCTTTTAGATTATATCACTGAACCCCCTGCTGAACTCCGCGCCCTGGAAGTGTCAGCTGTGCAATTATAAGAGATCAGCGAAGGAGGTGGTCACCTCAGATGCCGAGCTTCAGCAGGAATTGGAGTCGTTGGACAAAGCGACACCCGTTGCTCTCGAGGAATTCATTTATCGCCATCGTGCTGATCTGCATGAGACTAATACCCACATTTTGCAAGCCAAATACGCTCTCACTCAACTGTACGGAAGTGCTTCGGGATTCGCAATGGAGGGTAATAAATTGATTCAATTTTGTGTACATTTTTTTTACAAGAGACCCAATGTTTTAGAACTTTCCGAAGAATCGCTAAACAGAAAAGTGCAACTATGTGAGGAACTACTTAATCTGGCCGACATATTCGATGGCGGATGGAGTATATTCCGGGGCAATCTCCTCATAGACATGGAGGAAGCTTTAGTAACTCAGGCCCTGCGCTCGAAAGAGCCAGTGGAGTGCGAGGAGAAGCTGAGAAACGCAGCGGAAATGCTCAGAGAAATTCGAAACATCATGAAGCACGAGCCGGAAATGCAGCAGTTGTTGCTGGAACGCCAAGTAATTTTGAATTCTGCGCTTGAGCGTTTTGAACCAATTGAGAATTAAGCAGAAGAAACGCTATTGCCGAGATTCTGTTTATCATATGTATACCCGCTAGTTGGAGAACTAATCAATTTTAGAATAAAACTGCCGAAATGTGCAAGCCAAAACAAAAATGGTCGAATGGGTTGTTATGATCAGCTTTCAGATTTTAAAATCGTATATCTTTTGGGCACTTTTGGTCTAGAAATTATATATAAGAACACTTATAAAAAACATTAAAGGTTTACATTCCAATCAATTGGAAGTTGGATGCATCTCAAAAAACTTTCCAATGACGGAATTAGTCAACTAGGTGCTAATTCCCTACCCAAAAAGTCACTCATTTAAGTGCATGGCCACTTACACTCCCACATTGACCTTGCAATCTTAAATCTTTTGAATTTGGCGCCAAGGAGTTATGTATCCGATATCTTTTGACAGCTTGCAGCACAGTCTTAAGTCTATTAGAAATTGATAGTATTGTTTAGCAAAGACACCCACCTCTGCTCACCTTATCAATTAGTGTTTATATACATTTTTCACTCGACGGTCACACTGCGTCTTCTTCACGTGTTTTATTTCTGTTTATATTTTATTTTCCCTAATAAATCGGTTTTTTATAACCAAATGGAGTGCTTAAATTCGGAAATTCCAGCTGACGGAGTGGGTAAAAGCATAGAAGTCGAGGAGATTGCGGAAAATGCAGTGAAAACGGATGAAACCACGGTTGCAAATGGGAAGGATGAAGCCGGAAAAGCCGGCGAGGAATTCGCGTATTTGGAACGAAATGAATTCACTTCGGAAATATTCAAAGTTGAAGTGAAGAACATGGGATATTTCGGTATTGGGGTAGGTAGTTGAAATCGAATGCACCTAGATAAATACATATAACAACATTGTTTTGCAGGAGTTCAAGAAGCTTTTGAGAACCACCCTCAAATTCGACGTGACCAAAATCAAGGCTCCAACCCGAAAAGAGTTCGCGTTTGTGTGCTTCCGCAGTCAGGAGGATCAGCAGAGGGCCTTGGAGACCCTAAATGGATATAAATGGAAGGGAAAGGTGCTGAAGGCCCAGGTTGCCAAGGCCTCTGCCGATCCTCTACAGAAAAAACGGGCTGCCGAGGATCAGGAGTCGGACAGAAAGCCCAAGAAGCAACGTACGGCGGTGGAAGCCACGTGTCCTTTGTCACACATTGCTTACGACCAGCAGCTCAAACAGAAATCCGAGGAGATGGCGGCACTTCTGGCGAAGTACACCCAGGAACTGAGGAAGGTCAACCCGCGGGCGAAGACCCATTTGGATAAGTTCCAGTTCCACGGGGTGCTTCCCTCACCCACCGTCAATGGGTATAGAAACAAAAACGAGTTCACCGTCGGGAAGAATTCCGCAGGTGAAGTGGTTGTGGGTTTTAGATTGGGCTGCTACAGCGATGGATCTGTGGAAGTAGCCGAGGTCGCAGACTTGCCACATCTACCGGAAGAGGCCAAGTGGGCTGCTCGCAGTTTCCAGGACTTGGTGAGGAAGTCCAAGTTTCTGCCCTTTAACCCGGACGGAAATGTAGGCCACTTCCGGCAGCTGATGGTGCGGTGCTCCAGTGCCACAGGCGAACTAATGCTGGTGGCGGGCATATACTCCTCGAATTTAAGCGAAGACGAGCAGGGTGAACTTAAGCAAGAACTGAAGTCCTTCTACGAGGAGCTGGCGAAGGACGCTCCGTACAAATGCACCTCTCTGTATTACCAGGATGTCAAACATCGCGAGGCAGGGCAGACGATTAATCCGGTGGAACACATTTCGGGCAGCACCCACATCACCGACACCATACAGGGTCTCCAGTTTCGAATTAGCCCTCTGGCCTTTTTCCAAATCAACACAGAAGGAGCCAACGTTTTGTATCAAAAGGCCATTGATCTAGTTGCTCCTACTAAGGACACAACCATGTTGGATATTTGCTGCGGTACTGGCACCATTACTCTTGCTTTTGCCAAGCACTGCAAGAAAGTAATGGGCGTGGAAATCGTCCCTGATGCTATCAAGGATGCCGAGTTTAATGCGGAGGCGAATGGCATTAAAAATGCGAAGTTCTTCACAGGAAATGCAGATGACTTTATCAAGAGTATGGTGCGGGAAGCCCTCTACGATCAGGAGCCTGGCAAACCATTTGATCTTATTGCCGTGGTGGATCCTCCTAGGGCTGGGCTGCGTAAGTTTACGTTGCTTAAATCATTAGCTTAAGTGTCATTTAAGTTTTAATGTAAGACATTTAACTATGCCTGAATTCGTTTGATATTTATCTTGTGCGTTATACCTTTTAAACTGTTGTATTTTCTTTTTCAGACCACCGGTCGATAGCTGCAATCCGATCAGCAGATGCCGTCAATCGTCTGGTTTACGTCTCCTGCAATCCGCATAGTGCTAAGCGGAATTTTATCGAGCTGGCCAGACCGGAGTCTAAGCAATATAAGGGGGAGCCATTCTACCCGAAGTCCGCTGTGGCCGTTGACATGTTTCCCCACACCATGCACACCGAGCTAGTCATTCTGTTCGAGCGTGAACCTAAAACAAAGGTGGATGAGAAGTCACCGCCAGAGGAAGGGGCCGTACAGTTAAAGTCGGGGGCAACCGAAGAAACTATAAGCGAGCAGATCACCGCATCGGAAACGTGACGTGTTTGTTGCTGGGTACAGTTCATCCCGCTGCAATCTCTTGCACATTTGCTTAATCTCTTTCTATAATCTTTTAGGTCAGTTGCGATTCGCTGAGACGCCGAACACCCAATACGCCTCATTACCTCCTATCTGCCGCGATGCTGGTCTCTATCATTGTCTCTCTTTGTGGCGACTGCTCTACGACTTTTATTGTTTTAAATTGATTTAATTGTATTTACGCTGTGCGACGGGGAGGAAGTGAAAAAAGTGACAGAAGCGACTTCCTATTTAGCAAAAGACTAAGTTGAAAGCGCTGTTAAACTCGACATAGTCCACATCCCCATCAGTTTTATTCAGGCCTCTGAAGGCGTCTGTGTGCGTGATAAGAATCGCTGATCGGTGGAAGTGTGGTGTTCATAAAGGTGTAGCAAAGGCGTGAAAAAACAGCTGAGAGGTGCTCCAAGTCCAACGCCCCCTCAAGGGCATATTGGTGAACAACGACCCTGAAAACGATTATTGATCATGTCCGACCAGGTACCGCTTAACGATTACTTTAGAGTCTAAACATATGTTCTATTGTTAAAAGTAGAAAGGGTAGTATTTAAAAGATGTTGACGTTGATATTGATCTATCAACCGTATTAAAAGATTCAAAAATGATTTCATGCGTATGACGCGAACTCACTTGTTTTGTTGCTTGCCTAATGAATAGTTTCATTAATTTACTAAGGCAATTCGAGTTATGGTTGTTTTGACTGATACTGGAGACAAAAGCCTTTTAATTGCCCTGGGATTTTTTATAAAGTTTTATATTTAAAAAGTCGTAGAAGTGCAATTATATAGTTATAGCCAGATATGTGCCGTAATGAAATTGATCAACTTAATAGGAATTGCTGATCGCGCAGTTATTGCTTAATAAAGTGTGTTTGTATAAAGCTTATCTAAGGTAAACAATAACATTCGCTTATTTTGCCTTTCCGATTACATGTTCTAAACGAGAAGTGGCTGGGTGATGTAAACAACAGATGAGCCACACACAAAGGCTTATAGCATATAACAAAATATTATTGTTTTGTGAAAGAGAACAACAAGCAAACGTGACCGAAATCATGTTGAATATACTATGTAGAAAAACAAATCGGGACGGGACAGCCCTGACTTTTTATGCGACTTGACTTCCTAGAAGGGGGTGTGTTAATAGCACACATCTATAAGGTGGAAAGCTAAATAAGCTTTCGTAAACATTAACGAAATAAACAAGAAGAGCAACTGAATTGGACTTTGGAGCCGGTGGTGCGATTCGTCTACCCGGCAATTTGATTATACAAAATATAAAAGCATAAATAAATGTGTTGGAGCGGGAGGGGCCCAGCTGAAA
The DNA here is from genome assembly GCF_016746235.2 of Drosophila teissieri. Taxonomy (NCBI): domain Eukaryota; kingdom Metazoa; phylum Arthropoda; class Insecta; order Diptera; family Drosophilidae; genus Drosophila; species Drosophila teissieri. Next base: position 19,217,553 of record NC_053031.1, on the reverse strand, counting down.
ACATATACATATATATAACAAATATTATAAATCAAGAGAAAATGAGATCGCCAAGAAAGCGAATAACATTCCAATGAGTTTGTTTATTCATATGGCTATATTCGTACTCTTTTGTAAGGCACGAAATCGGTGCCTAGCAACATGAAAAATATGCGATTACGATCGGAACAGGGAGCCCAAGACCTTGACCGGAGAGCTTTGCTTCCGAAGCCCAAAAGCTTGAACAGTTCTTGTCTTATCAAACGCCCAACTGTGCGATGTAAACAAACAGCGAGGAAAACAGCAAATTTCCAACCGACCAAAACCGGTTCCCCTAGAGAGATATATGGCGGTCTTCCGGAGAGAGCTTTTCGGCTGTTGCCATTCATCGTCGGTGGACGTGGATGTGCTGGTGGATGTGGACGAGAGGCTGTGGCGAGGGCCCGGCTACGTCTACGCCCCACAAAGCGGACTGAAAACGGCTTCACGTGCGTAACACCATCGCCGCCGACAGCTGCACACGACCAACACGTTTTCTCGGCGGAGCAAATAGCCTCGTGGCATAGTGGGGATGGTCTCGGGTCTGGGGTCTGGGGCCTGGGGTTTGGGCTCTCCAATATGCGCCGCTCCCAGCGAATTGCTCTTGTTGTCATCCGCGCTCGGGCTGAGAGCTTTTGGATTGCTAGTTACGCCGAGCAGCGCAACTACAGCGCGTTTTATGGGGAGTTTTAGTGGGATACCCTTTGAAGTTGGGTATATTTGTAGACTGACCTCGCATAACTCGGGCAGGGATGGGGTTTCAGCTGTGAATTTTGGTATGCAAAACGGTCTGTTTATGTTCAAACATTGTATGGCAAAGGATGATTAAAGCCAAAATTATTTTATCCGACCAGCATGGTATATCTCTATTACAATGTACGATATTCCCTAGTTAGTCTCACATTAAATCTTTTTTATATAAGCAATATTCTTTGCTTATATTTTCCTTGTTACTTCTGCAGACAAGAGAATCAGTGTTCCCTTATCGATATCTTACAAACAGTTAGCCTAGGAACATTTGATTACCACTTAGACGGTTGATTATATTTCCCTGATTCCGCTTTGTTCACCTGTCCTGATTCTGGCCGATCGAGAGCATTGCTAATTCGATTAATCTTCATGTTTTCTGTATTATCTGGTGTGTTTCTCTGTTTTCTTTTTTTGCTTTTTTTTTTTTGTTTCGCCGCTGTCCGTCGGTTGAGGCCAACAACATTTCGAAAAAGCCCCAGCCGCAACTGTACCGCCAGACTGAAAACCAAAACAAATCGCCAAGTCGTCGGATACGACTACGACTCTCGCACAAAGAAAAAGCTCCGCCACTCAGTTTCGATAAAAAGAAATCGTTTAAATTGCGCGCACAACAAAAGCGCCCGAAACAGTTGCGACTGCAACGTCGATTTGTGACGACGGACCGTCCACAGCGTCCTAGTTCCCACTGTCCACAAAGGATACAAACCTAAATAGCAAACCAAAGCAGCAGTAAATAAGCCAACAGGCCAAAACCCAAGTACAAAATGCTTGCCTAGCTAAAGAAACTGAAATATTGCGCATACGCCGCATAGTGCAAACAATTAACTGTGATACAAGTTGAATTTTCTTGATTTCGTTGGTCCCCGCACCAAAGCACCCTATCCAACCTAACTTACTTGTGCTACCACCGGAACCCAAGCAGCCGAAGAGAAGCAGAATGTCGGTGCCAATGCTGCTGACCCCCATGGAAGCCCAGAGTCCGGATGACCACATGCAAAATGTAATTACCCACATCCAGTGAACAGTACCGGAAATCTTTGTAAATGCATAGGCTCTACAGATTTCTCCGACTGTCGGCATAGTGCAGGTTTTTGAGCTTTTGACTTTTTCGGGTGTCTGAAGGTCGCTGCTGTTGTCATCGGGCATTTGCATGTCTTGCACGCGTTTTGTTTATGCAATTTTCGTGGGTAGGGGAAAATCTATATTCGACGGGGGCAGGGGGGTATACAACGATATACCTATAGCTACCAGGGCAATCACATGGGCGGGGTTAATAATTGCCAACTTGTTAAGAACAAAGAGGTTAAATTTCAAGCACGCCTAACTTGGGGATTAGTTTATATATTTTTATATGTGTGTCAGAAGAATTGTATCCTAATGATGTCATTCCTGTAGAAGTAATTCAGCACTCCAACTATAGTATCCATAGGTTCCCAGTACAGTATCCCACTCCTCCGAGTTTTTATTTCGTACGAGCTCTTCGAACTGAATGCCACATGTTGCAAAAGGTCGCTACCACTCGTGACTCAATCACTAGAGTACCAAGCGTGGTATAAGGTTAAGCTTTCGAGAGAGACCCCACTCAAGTGGCCCATGTTTGATTAGATGTTGGCTTATTAATCTCTCAAGAGGCTGTCGTACACTATTATATGGTTGATATATGAGATGTGATACTTAGTTCACTGATAAAGAGTTTATCTGTAATACAAGCCACAAAAACACATGGGCGAGCTTTTTCCCTCCACTAAAAATAAAACGCACCGAAGAAGTGAGTGGAAGTACAAACGCCCCAAGTGTGAAAAGCTTTTCGAGTCTGAAATTTCCCAAAACAAAAAACATATGGTCGAGTATTCAGAGAGGTATAGAGCGAGTAGCAAGAGCGCCTGCGTTAGAAACACGTGAAGAGGTGTTTGGAAATCGGAGCAAAGCTCGAATATCAGAAGAAAATAAGCATAGAGTTGAGAAATCAAAAGCTGAACAACATATTGCTCGAAATCGAAATTCTTTTGAGAACTACGCGATGTTTGGGGCGTTACTGTGGGCGTTTCTCCCCCGCAAAAACTCACAAGGCTATGCTAATTGTGCCAAGAACGGGAAATCGCTCGCAAAACGCACCTTCTGACGCAATTAGTCTAAAATATAAAAATGCGGAAAACTGTATGCTGCCTTGCTAACTAAAATTTCACCAGAACACGCGACTTTTGCCGTCGAAATGTTGCCAAGGCGGCTGAGGAATCTACATGCCATAAATCTACATATAGCCAAACTGAACAGTCGGTCGGTTAGGTGGGTGGTTGATCGCCTTCTGCTCCGCCGATAATAGGTCTACATAGACGGCCCGGTAAACGATTTCTGTGCGGGCACAGCACGTGCTAGTTTACTCGATATTTCGGTTAATTTATGGGGCCGCTCCACTTACATAAACTGCGCCCACTGCGAGTGAGCTTAGCGCCCAGTTGTCAGGGGATCGTCGGCAGGTGTAGAGCACTCAGCAGTCGTTGCATCAGCGATCCTCTGCCGTGGCACTCATGGCAGTCGCCCCAGAAGTCGCAGCAGCAACAGCTGCTGAAACCGCCTCAATTGCACCCGCTTCCGCGCGGCTTGCGCGCGATTCACTCAAAGGTAAACCGCTCGATATCGAATGATTTGTAGCGCGTGCTGCTAATTACATTTTGCAAGTGGAATAGGAGGAAATTAAATTATTGCATTCAGGTTTTGACGTGAAACTATATTTCCGTTTGAACAGTTCAAAATTTGAAAAAAGGCCGCAGCTAACTTATAGTAACTATGGATATATGACTTATTACTCAACGATGAACGCAACAGACGAATTAGTTGTTCCAATAAATCAAACTAAATTTATGGCGGATAGATTGTAAATACACATGTACGAGCACGGTTATAATCAAATGAAGCCATAATTCATTTATATTTCCTTGGCAGATTGGCTAGACCTCTAACTATGGGATTTCGTCAATATATTTATATATAAATATTAGGGGTTATCTACGTTTTGACAAATAGTTACGCAAATAGAAATTCGACGAAGGCAGGCTTAGCAAAAAGGCACGTATAAATAAAATTACTGCACGTCAGATCGGTGTCCAAGCGAATATATTGTTTTTTAAAAAGCTGAGCCAAGCTCTTGATAATCTGGATGATCTTTAGTCGGGCCGCAGTACAACACGTGATCTTGTTTGCGCCTGTGAAAGTCACGAGCGGTTTTGGAGCGACTAAAGACGCGTGCTTATCGCGCGAACTTGTTTTCGATTCTAGCTTCAGAAATCGGCGATTCCGCAGAGCCGGCGGGGGGTGTAGGGAACGGGGGCTAGGGAGCAGAGACGGCAGACAGTCGACGCCCCGCTTAGAGAAACTTTATCAGCCAGAAACGGAATCCGCAAGGGGTCATCGACTAATCTCGCTGGCTCAGCAGGAAAGTCGCCGTGCATTTAATAGCGGACTTCGCCGCTCGATCGACTTTCAGTCGGCGCGCGATCGCCACTCTAAGCCGATGGCCATGTCTCGGACTGTACTAATCCTGGCCGTTGCCTTGTCCTTGCAGTGCGCCGCCTTCGTGGACGGAGCCTCCATCAACTATGGAACCGGAAACGAGCTGGAGACGGGATCTGGATCCTCCGCCGCCTGTAAGCCCACTCTGCGGGAGTTCAATGTGCGGCTGGAGGTTCCCCTGGCCGCTGAGGAGCAACTGGGTCTCACCGGCGATGTGAAAGCCCTCGGCGAGTGGCAGCTGTCCAGGAGTGTGGCTCTGGAATCGCTGGACGAGCTCAACTGGCAGGCCACGGTGCCCCTTCAATCCTGCCGCCAGCTGGAGTACCGTTACTTTGTCTACGTGGAGGATCTCTCTGGCTACAAGCAGATCCGCCGTTGGGAGACCCATTTCAAACCCAGGTACCTGGGACCCTGCTCGGAGCTACAATGCAGCCAGTTGGACGTCTTCGGAATCACCTCGGACAACTCCGATCTGAAGCCCCAGGTGCACCGCGGCTGGCTCAACCATGAGGCCATTCTGCAGCTCAAGTTCAACGGGGAGAAGATGTTCCAAGTCCACGACATCGAGACCTTTGACCCCCAGCACGTCCAGCTAAAGATTGTGCCTGTGGAACAGACCTCTGGCCTCCATGTGGAGTACTCCAAACAGGAGTATGGCAAGAGCCAGCTGGATCAGCAACCCACCTTCGGAGTACCCTACACCAAGGGGGACATTGTCATCTTTCACATCACGCTGCCGCTGGAGAGGATGATGGGGCAGCACTTCCGCTTGGAGTGCTACAGCATGTCCAACGAACTCCTGGGCAGTGCTACCCTGGTCACCTCGGACTTGACCGGCAGCGAGGGAGTGCTCCACCTGCCGATAAAGTCGGCTAAGAATGTTGATGAGACCCTGGCCAGGCTGAGGCTTCCCTATGTCACGGTGCAGCCCTACCGCTACTCCCCGCTAGACTTCAAGAACACTTATGCTCACTACTGGCCCAAGAGCTGGCCCAACCTGGATGTGGGTCATCGTGGAAATGGCAAGAGTTACATTGCAGACGCTCCTGCGGAGAGGGAGAACACTATCGCCTCATTCCTGAGCGCCCATGAAAATCACGCTGACATGATCGAGTTGGATGTCCACTTGACTGCTGATGGTGTGCCTGTAATCTACCACGATTTCGGACTGCGAACGGCTCCGCCTGGCAAGCAGATCAGCCGCCCAGATCAGCTGGAGTACGTGCTGATTAAGGACATAAACTATGAGCTGCTTAAGAGGCTCCGCATCTTCTCTGTGATCGCTGGACAGGTGAGAGAGTATCCCTCGCACAACGCCGAGCCCAGGATGGAACACCGCATATTCCCAACGCTGGTGGAGGTACTGGAGCAGCTGCCCAAGTCTCTGGGCATTGATGTGGAGATTAAGTGGCCACAGCGTCGCCAAGGTGGAGGATCAGAGGCCGAGCAAACCATTGACAAGAACTACTTCGCCGACAAGGTGCTTCATCAGGTGATCCAGAAGGGCTGTGGCAGACCCGTAATCTTCTCCAGCTTCGATGCTGATATGTGCACGATGCTGAGGTTCAAGCAGAACGTCTTCCCAGTGATGTTGCTTACGCAGGGAGAGACGAAGAAGTGGCAGCCGTTCCTGGATCTGCGAACACGCACCTTCATTGCTGCCGTAAACAATGCTCAAGCTTTCGAGCTGGCTGGCACAGCTCCACATGCCGAGGACTTCCTGGGCGAAACTGCCTCGGAAATGCTGCGAAAAGCCAAGGACCTGGGCCAGATTGCTGTGATCTGGGGAGACGATGTCAACTCCAAGGAGCGGGTGCTGTATTTCACCCAAATCGGGGCCACAGCCACGTGCTACGACCGCAGTGATCTCTTCATGCCGGAGGGCAAGCGGGAAGCCTTCTTCAAATCACCCGCACTGATGGCCGAGTTCGCAGCCCAGTGCCGGATCTAAGAAATGGGGTTACTAGAATGAAACGGGGCGGGTACAATTAAGCTATGGCCAATCATTAGGCTTTTTAAGTTAGTTTGTATATTTATTTAAACACTAACTGGGAAAGAGAAATGTGGGAAGCTTTAAAGTGGTTGGGTAATTCGAAGTTTCTCGTTGCCCAACGGAAACAACGAAACGGAGACCAATAAATAAATCATCTCTATGCACGTTAAGCCGTCATTTGGCAAAATTACACATGCAAAAAAGAATTCCCCCAAAGTTAAGTAGCACCACAAAAGACAATGGGAAGAAAGCGAAGCGACGGATTGTTAATTACAAAAATATATACACCTACATTACCTGCTTTAAATCAATCTAGCTATACCTCAATGCAAAACTTGCGAAAAAGATGTTGCTAATAAGCTTTTCTTAATTAAATTCAAACAACAAAATACTATTAAAAGTTGGACGGAACCGATATCTACAGATGCTTGTGTAACTTTTATGTAAAAGCAGAAGACATTTTATTTAACTGTTGTAAATCCTGTTTGATGCGTCTTCTTAAAATTTTAAAATGTACTGTTTTTAAAATTTGCATCTAAATTTATGTAAACTATTATTTTAAGATGTGAAAATAATCAATAGTATCAACTTAAAGGCAAAGCGAAAATATTTAAAGAAATCGCTTACACTCATCCAAATCTATGAAAAAGCAATAATATATTTTTATCAATATTACAATCAGTTTTATGACAAAAAACAAAAGTGATTGATTCGTATGTAAATAAAATCACACCAAATATTTTCGTAAAAACTAAACGCCAACCCAGTCGAATGACGTGTTTTACTCTGATCCCAGGCAAATGAAAAAATAAATGCCTGCCCCACAGACCCACAAAAGTCGTATGTAAAAATTCGATCCGCTTACATTTGATGGCCCCGTGACGAATGTAAAACAGCCATGAAAATGCTGAGCCCAAAACACGGCCCATAAACGGAAAATGGAGAGCGGGCCATTAAAAGGTTTGGCCCTCGTGCTGGAAGTCAGGCCTAAAGTCCGTTCGGTTTATGGCCAATTAGAGAGCGCCTCATTTGCATCGGTCTTGGCATGGCCAAATGCGAATGTCTCCTCGCTGCGGGCCTGGTTCCATTGATGCTGACCGGCTGCCTGGTGGCCACTTGGACTTGGAGGTGTTTGTACAAAGAATTCCCAGTGGACGTTGAAAAGGTGGGCATGATCTTGAAAATCGATAAACGAAAGACCGCTAATAGCGGTAACTTGATTTGTCTTTTCTAGATCAAGGGCGGCTGGTATGTTTATGCGACTAGTCCTGGGAAAATTAAGGTCTGCTACTTTGAAGAGCGTAAGTTGCAGTTCAGTTCACGCTAGTTGGTAATACCAAATATATGTAAGGTTATTAGGATATTATTATTTTATTGTTTTTAGCCAACAATTAGAAGAGTTGAAACGCAATTTCTACGACTTTTTTGTCCATATATTACATACTTGGTAACACTTTAATTGTCTGCTTCTCAAATTGCTTATATTGTATTGCAGTGGATCTGTATTGGACAAGGATCACACAAACAGACTTTACAAATTATGCCGTGGAACTGCACTGTTCCTTGCCTTGGATGCGTCATCAGATGGCGATTTATACCCGGAAAGCAATCCCGAGTGAAAAGACTCTCAATGATATAGCCTCGTACCTCAAGACAGTGGATCTGACAATCAAAAACTTTAGCCTAATCCGGCAGAAAAAGGACTGTCGGTCGAAGAAGCCTCCGATCATGCAACGCTGGCATTTGTCCCGATATCTGTACATGGATTATAATCCGGTTTATGTCAAGCCCTTGGTGGAGAACGCGAACATCTGAGCCAGCTATTGTGCGGCATCTCTCCTCTCCAACGGGCCACTTTCTTTACCCCGAAATTTACATATGCCAAATTTGGTACAAATATGCGAATGTCATACCATCGACTGTCGCATAACACAGACCGAGCGATCAAGAAATCCGAAGTGGCGATACCCTTCGCAATAAAAAGTTTGGAGTTTCTCGCACAGAAATTATGAGTGCATGATTAATGGGCCAAAATGCTATCCCGCTCTCCAGGGATCCCAAAAATAATTTATTCAGTGAAAGGTTGCCCCCAGTCGGCAATTAAAATTCCTCATGTCCCGATTATATCTCAATATTGTATTAATTAGCCCGAGTTTTATCTGCTCACGCTGTCATCGCTGGTGCCCAGTGGTCACCAACCTTACCCATCAACTCAATTAGTGAGCCGCTGACTTATTAGTCAGAGTTTCTTCGATCGCAGCTGATTCGGAATCCGATTCCGATTCCGATTCCCAGGCCAACTCCAGTTTCGCCTGAAACAAAACCACGGTGAGCTTTAAGAAATTCTTTCATTCGGTTGTTTGTCATCGTTGGGTCAACTTGCCTTCGAATCCGATCCAAGTCGCGCATCTCTTAGTTTTCGTTTTCAATTTCGTCTCGGATCTTGGGCTATTCCGATTTATTTTGGCCGCGAAAGAGAAAACTTGTTTCGGTGGCGCAAAGATGGTGATGTTGCTGTGTGGAATGAGGAAAAATGTGTCGGTCTCGAGTGTGTTTGAATGTGTTAAAATCAATTAGCATACCCCATGGGCTGCTGCTGTTGCAGCTTCTGCTTCTGCCTCTGCCCTTCTGCGGCGCCTTTGTGAATGAAACCTCTGTTTTCGGGCCCGAGAAGCTGCAGGCCTTCAAGATCTTCGACGATGAGCAGCCCAGCAAGATCTCGGGACGCAGCTTCATCTGTGTGCCGCTCTTTCGGGTCTTCAGCCTGGAGCTGAGGCACAATATTCGGCTGGCCCCCGATGAGTTTGTGGCTGTGAGTGGAGATCATCCGACCCTGGGCCTCTGGCAGCTCGAGAAGGCTCTGCCCCTCAAGGAGCAGGACAAGGCGCGCACCAAGTGGTATCTGAGGGTTTGGATATGCGCCAGCCAAAGATTCTACTATCGATACGTGATATTTTCCAAGAACAGCCAAGGCAAGCGGATCCTGAGGAGCTGGGAGGGCCAGAGAGTGGCTCGAATGCTGCAGACCTACGAGATCTATCGCTCGCCGGGTCTGGACATACTCGGCGAAGCCTACCCCATCTCAGTTGGTGGGGGTTTCTACCTAGAGCGTGGTTGGTTGCAGTACGAGTACGTAATAGAGTTGAAGTTCGTCTGGCAGGATCATATTGCTATATCTGGAATGGCTAGTAGTGCCAAGTACCGGTTGATCTTAACACCGCTCAACTTAATAGACGACACCCGCATAGAGGTCTCAAGATATGCCTACAATCAGTCATCGTTCAGAGCACAGAACCAACGGGGAGTGCGGTACACACAAGGCTCCATTGTTGTCTTCCGGATTTATCAGCCGCTGGACACCTACAATGCCCTTCGCTTGTCCATTTATCAGGTATCAAGAGATGTCCAGTTGTCCTTGGGAGAGGCGTACATATTTCCGGATCAGATTAAGGGCAGTCGTGGGATTTTGCAGGTCCCCATCTTTGCGAGCTTACAAAACTTAGCCATTGGGGAGATCACCCTGCCCTACTTGGTGGTTCAACCCATGCCAAAAGTGGAGGCGGGAAATCTGAGAGCCAGCTTCCATCACTACTGGCCGGATAATTGGCCTACGCTGGATGTCGGATATCGAGGCTTGGGAGCCAGCTACTTCCAATCTTCAACCAGTCTGACGGAGAACACCATCGAAAGTTATCTGGCAGTGCTGAAGGCCAAGGGGGATATGGTCCAACTGGATGTGCAGCTGACCAAGGACTACGTTCCTATAGTCTGGCATGGTTTTGGATTCTACACCTCGGACAGAGATCGATCTGTAAGGGATCGTTTTGACCTACGCTTTGTACTGATACGGGAACTGACCTACTCGGAACTGAAAGCCAGCCGCGTGTTTATCCTAAAGCGTTGGACCGTCCAGGAATACACCAATCTCAATGTTAAGGATGTCAGCCAAAGTCGCAGAATTTTCCCCAAACTCTCGGAGATTTATGAGGCACTACCAAATACGCTGGGACTTCTGGTGGAGATTAAGTGGCCTCAAATAATGGCTTCTGGTGTGCCGGAATCCACCCAAAGCTTGAACAAGAACATCTACGTGGACAGGATTCTACAGACCACAATTCATCATGGGTGCGGACGTCCACTAATCTTCGCCAGCTTTGATGCGGATATATGCTCAATGGTCAGGCTGAAGCAGCATGTCTTCCCTGTGATTCTAATGAGCATTGGAAAGTCCCAGATTTGGGATGAGTATATGGATCTGAGAACCCAGAGTTTCCAGCAAGCCATTAACTTCGTTCAGTCCGCAGAAATTTTGGGAACAGCTCTGCATGTGGAGAACTTTCAAAACAAACACCAGCTAGTCAACTTGGCCTTGGATCTGCAGCAATCTCTCTTTTTATGGGGTAACGATCTGCAAGATGAACACCTTCTGGAGCAATTTCGAGCGTTGGATGTGTCAGGCCTCATCTACGACCAGATGGATCGAGTGGGTCCGTCCACCTGGAAACGGTCAGAATTTTTCCGAGCTCCTCAACTTATGGAACTATTTGGAGCTCAATGCATTAGCAGTGGAAACTCCACGACCGTTCCGGGAATAAAACCAGCTAAGCCAACCATTTGGCCTAAGTTGAGATAGTGCTTGGGTAAGAACAGTAAGAATTTATAGGAAAATATTTGTGAAGGAAGTACGTTCTGTACATAATCGGACTTTCATAGTAATCTAAGTTAATACTTATAAGTTATACAAATTAACGAGTGGTAACCAAAGGCTTTAGATACAAAAGGAATAGAATACGGTGCTAAACTTAAGTTTTTCAAAACCAAAATCTTCTTATGGCTTAGGTTTGGTAGGAATTGTGCAAATTTATTGTACTTTTACCCTTTAAGTAAAGTAGTAAGTAAGAATTAAATCAAAGTTCATACGTAAGGAACCAGAAACGATATACAAAATATTTTAGTTTTTATCGCATTTATCACATAAAGATGCATAGAAATTATAAAAAGTGTACTAAGATCAAGATCAATAAATACTCAATGCATAAGTAGATAGAATAGAAGTACAGTAGCTGAACAGTAACCGATCTCATAATAAACAATTTGTAGAAAATGTAAAATTTTATTAAATGGATTTATTTATACAAGCTTTGCTGACTTCGGGAACCAGGTAGTCGCACCTCGCACAAAATCTGAGCGCACACACACACACGGACAATCAATCAATCAATCAATCCATCAATCAGGGCGCAAGTGAACCCTTCTATTGAGATGAGCAGTTTGCATCGGTGTAGAGGTCCATGTAGTCATCCGAGACGCAGGCGCTGCCAATGGGCATCGGCTGGCAGATACCCTGCACCTTGCTGACGATTTCCACGTGGCAGGTTCGATGTCCGTGGGCGGAAAGCTTATGGAATCCGCTGGTCGGGTGCTTCAGGATGATCTGGGGCTTGTGGCCAGTCCGATGCTTCGTGGGCGGAGTGGGTTCGTCGAAGGTCAGCCAGTCGGGCGGCATGGAGTGCTGGGGCCTGGCGGCGGACTGGTCTCCGGCGACATCCTGTTCCACCTCCAGTGGCAGGTCCACACCATCTACTCCGTCGTCCAGGTCGATGGGAAACCCGACTTTGGATTTGCCCTCATTTTCTGCACCCAACAACTGGGGATTCAGTACCAGGGCGTTGGCAATCAGCAGAGTGGTGGCACAGTGGAGCAGCAGATGCAGTGGGGCCATTCTACCAACCGATTCCAGCTGGAATTCCGAGTACTTTTCCCGTGCACTGGCCGTGCATGAATGTGGCTATCCCTGCAATCCAATCGCGCTTTTATAGCTCCCAACTGTGGTGCGGATAGTCAATGACCCAACAATTGAAATTGAAAAGAAGCCACTCAAGGAGGAAGCTTCTATCGTCCGGCAGCCAGCGTTCGGCATCCGGAGAAGACTCTGGGAGTCTCCACCCACGCGGACACAAAGGGCGTAATTAATTATAGTTGAGTATACGCCACGTAAGCCGCAATGACAAGGACGCCCTGCAGTGCTTCCTCCTTGGGAGCCGAGAAAATTGGAAATCTATTCCCATTTATTCCTCGATTCATTCTCTGCCTCGATTCTGTTTGGTTCGGTTTCGGCGCCGCCTTCCTTTTGTATTTCCGGCAATTATTTTCGACGATGTGACAATATTGCCGACAATCGGGATTCAAGGAAGTAGCTGAGTGTGGGATTCCCAGTCTCGATGTGGTGTAGGGCTCTTAACGACTTCATAAGCATCGCGTTCAATTGAATTCAAATGCAGTTGTCTTGGTCCCGGACCCGCAGGAAAAACACGCACACGCACACACACAAGGACTCGGAAACGAAATCAAAGACAACATTTAGCGGAAGTGAAGCTGACGCCATTTTTAAAATGGCGCATACGTGTGCGACGTGTTTATGGCAGATTTTTTGGATAAATGACATGACAGACAGCAGCTGCCTAACACGGCTACCCGAAGCGAAAGCCAACTCAATAACAACAGAAAGGAAAGAAATTTTTCAGAATGTAGCTCAGGCCGCGATTGCCTAAGTGACATCCGATGATTTCCCCACGTGACTATTTTAAATTTTCAAATATTTTACAGCCACAGTGTTTGAATTTAAATCAATTGAAAAGCTAGAATGCTTAACGGATATCACACTTAATGGCCGAGATAACTGCTCTATTAGATGGCAATGACTTAACGCAACAAATGACATTCCATTAGGTAATTTTCATTTTCAATATCAATTCCCCCAACAATTCCAGTCACAGTTCAGATCATCTCTAATGGAAACATGCTTAGGGGCAAGCAGAGAAACATCTCTGGCGGCACGCAGGATGAATAGCTAAGGATAAGGAGCCCAGACTAGACATTGTCGACAGGACTCGCTGAATCATAAAATTGTACGCCAACCAGAGGCAACCGAGTCTGCTGCTTAGCTTGTTAGCAATTCAATTCGGTCATAATAGGACGGCTGATAGGCCTAAGCAGCTCAACCCCACCGCGGTTCACCTCAATTTCCTAGTGAGGGCGAGCTAATTAAGCGCCTTAGCCATAGAATTCTGCACCCGACGCCTTTGCCCAGCTAATTAGAGCAGCTGTCACAGATGAAGCCGGTAGTTGAGTAGCGTGGAAGCCAAGACGAGAAGGCAGTGCAAATAATTCAATTAAATTGCTTACGAACAGTTCACTCAGCATCAACAACAAGGTCGAGGGCAGAAGGCAGAAGACCGAAGACAAACCGCAGCCACGGAAACCGAGGCTTTTCCACAAACCGCCGTGTCGAGCGAAAGCCAAAGCCAAATTCAAAGCCAAAGTCGACTAATGCAAATACCCCTTTTTGGTATAACCACAAACCCGAAATGCCAAGTCAAAATTGACAGAGACAAGGGGCTATAATAATCAGGGGGAAATGATTTCGGTTTCTAGAATAGTTCGCGTCTAAAGAGTAACAGCACAACTAGTAGTAAGCCTTTGTTCAACTAGTGTGTCTTTTAATTAAATAGTAATTATAAGTATTCGGCTTGCACATATAAACATACTACTAAATATAAAGGAAACAACTTATCAAAATTACTATCTATTCGTAATATTAAACTGCGCTTATGCGTTCAAAATTCAAATTGAATTAAATCATAATAAACGTAAAAACGATTCTATCAAACAGGTGAAAGATAACGTTGCATATGATTTTATTTGAAATCGGATAGGAAATTAAACAGGAAATTGAATTTAAATTGAGTTTTGTTGTATTTATATCCAATGATGATTGGTGCTTTATGATTGGAGTTTTCAAAAGGTACTGCAAGGAATTTGCTTTGCATATGTAACCACAATTTTAATAAATATATTTTTAATTCGTTGAAAAGTATGTGACAGGTAGAAGAAAGCGTTTCCGACTATATAACGTAGTTAGTGATTTGGTCCACGCCAATGTAATCAAATAAAAGTCTAACTTTGTAACACAGTGTAATGATTTTGTTTTTTGCTGCTCATCATTTCATTATAGAACATTTAAATGGGATTACAGGAATATATTTAAATGCGTGGTGTTTTTGTCACTGAATGTTTATTGATACTTAAGATAACACAATCAAGTATTTATGCAAATAACAATGAAGTGCACTTGATACGTTATAGCCGTTAATTACACGTGGCATCTTAACACTATGGCCATATAAAATCAAAAGTAGGCTCAAAGTGGTTACAAGACCAGGACTAATTTAGCCTGCTTTAATGTCTCACTCCTGGAAAATGTCATTAAGTTTATGGTCGACCAACCAAGCAACTCAGCCGCCTTTCGACGCCTTTTCGTCGTTACAAAGTGCCAAAAACCGTGTGACAAAACTGGCAGGAGTTTGAGACGACTGAAACAACTGAACCGAGGCTAACTGCTAACTACCATTTGTTCTCCAGTGACTTAATGTGGCCATATACTTTCTGACTGGGTTTCTGCGCCAACTCCCGGGCGTCTCCTTGCTCAATTTAATCTTTGACGCGCCGAAAATGATGGAGCACGGCCAACTTTTTGGCGCCGGGAACGTTTTAATTTGCATTAAACGCGACGCGACTGGAGTTGCGAAACTTGCGCGAGCAACTATTAAACTAAACTTACAGCACGGTTGGGTTATAAGTTTTTCGTTCTCGCGCTCCGTGGGCTTGCATACAAATGGGTCTAGGAATCGACGCAGGCGGCCCCAAGGATTCGCAAGATTACCTCCCCTTAAGGCTTTAAGAATGCCCGCTTTTGGCCACAAATCAGCGGGGTGGCGCGGGCGAGGGGCGTTGAGGTGGGAGGAATGTGGCCGAGGGTCCAACAAGTTGTCGGCTTAGCATGTGGGCCATTTAGTCTGCCCAGCGGGAATCATAAATCGTGTGATGGGGCTTAGCCGCCATGAAGTATGGCCGATCGGATAAATGAGTTACGCTCATGCCGGAAAGGTGGAAGGCCTAAAAGTTGAATCCTAAAATCCTGCTACTGTACTCAAGCATATGGGATATTCAATCAAACCCAAATGACGTACCTGGCATAATTGGTTACTACTGAGTTCAAGATATATATTTTGAAAGTTATTTTACCCGTTACTAACCAAAGAAAATCGGATTAATATAGTAAACAGCAACCTCCTGTAGTGTCTGATCTTATACGTCATAAACTTATCTTTCATTTTTAACTTGAGAGAGATCAGATTGAACTCCCATCTGCGTTGATTGCCCACCATCCCGAGGCCGGGCCACTGTGTTTCCAACAGCGCGCTGCAGTTGCAAAAAGCTTTTAATTTGTGCGAGTTTCGGCCGAAATGAAAGCCGAGGGCGAGGAGCAGCTGGCTCTTTCTCGTGTCCCCTGCTCCACACCCAATGCTGCACACCACATGGCACACATGGTGCGCGAACATGCCGGCAGACGCAGCTCCCCTAGAGTTCTGGCCACTTGCGTGCCTGCTCGATGTGGATTGCACTGCCACAAGACTATTTAAAAATTAATACGACTGAAATCCACCATTTTCGCGCCAGTTAAGCAAAATGGTGTGGGTGGGAAATAGTAAGCGGGAAATGGGAATGAAAAGCAGACGGAGATGCATTGCAATGAGCTCGGGAGTCCGGCCCACATCTTTCCCACATCTCAGCCGCCTCCCTTATTCACAGCCCGATGCCCACCTCCAGGATCAAAGGCAAGGCACCAAGTAAGCGAGAAAAAGGAGCAGAGAATAAAAGTTTTAATACTTTTGCCAAAAACGAAGAGTGCGCGACGAACGTTGGGCGCCATAAACTTGGCCTCGTCCCAGACAGGCTCAAGTGTTCACTCAGAAAAATGAAATGCTTAAACATACTTGTAAGTATTATTTACATATTGAAACGATCAACTGAATAGTTTTTCATAGTTGTATTATTATTTAACCACCTTATTTAGAGCTAAGCATTATAAATATCTATTTTTGAGAAAAATGTAATTTTTTAGAGCACTCAGGGAAAAGATATAATTTTTCAAGTGAACCTGGTGATTTAAGTCTGCAAAAACGAGGACGTATTTATATGCAGCAAGCGCCTTAACAATTTCCCGCTTCCAATTTTGCATAATGGGAAAGGATCCTCCGCTAAGCTGGAATACTAGTATCCTCAGACCGAGTTCAGCTGTCTGATTACATTAAAGTTGCCTACCATTAAATGCTTCACACTTTCCCTTGTTAAACACCAAATTGAGTTGTAGCCATGAAATTTTTATTTGAAGCCCATAAAACCAGGAGCAGACAGGTGGAAGCCAAGCTAACCCAAGTGACTGACCAGGCAGTCAAATTAAAGGAGCCACCATAAAGTAAATGTTTAGAGTTCATTCGGACGTGTGAACCGAAATGCAACGTATAAAATGGACGCTACATAAAGCTGTTTATAGAGGACGAACTAGATTGGGGGGAACTAGATAGCTCTTTTTGAGCGTATTATAAATCTGTACTTTAAATCCCATGACTTAAAAATATCGATTCTGTTAAGTGGTGCAGTATAACAAGTCATGAAAGGGTTGGACTCGAATGTAATGGTAATGTATATTTGACAAAACTGCACTATACAGAATTGCGAAAAATTGTAATCCCATTTAATTGTTTGACTTTTGTTTCAAGTAATTATTTATCTAGTCTTTGTCATTGGTGTTCTTTTAACGCATTGTGAAGCAGTTAAAGCATTCTGCCATTTACAATTACAATTACCTATTTATTGTTTAAACGTTAAAATTAAATCCCTTCAGCCTTCTGCAGCAGTTTAACCGCCAATTAATTAAGCTCATTTATTTGCTATTCATCGATTGGAATAAATTAAAATTAATTTGCATATATGGCGCGTGATTTACAATCAGCTGAATACTACACAAGTCGATTCCTTATTACCCCCGCTCCCTTCGGGTAAATAAAATACCACAATTAAAATGCGCAAGTGGCAGATGTAATTCATAAATATTTGTCATGATTTTATTGTTTTGTTGCCCGTTTTTTTTGCTTGGATTGCATTTAAGCTGCAATCAATTTGAGCTGCACGTGACTTTTGAACTCCGATGTCTGATGCTGCTGCCGTGGCTGCTGCATGTGGCATGCCACATAGATATAGCCAATCGCACTTGATGCCTCTTAAACCTGATGGAGGGATTTATTTTTTAATGATTTTCTTCCCGCCCACGTTTTGTACGGACGCTGTTCATTTTCCGGCTGGGGAAAGAAGTTTATACTCGGTTTATTTTTTAATTTGTGTGCTGGTCAAAAGTTTTTCAATTTAAAATTTCTCAAACACTCGCCGCCGACTGAGTCCCTGATATTTAATATACAAAATGCTCGGCACACCTGTTCCCAGAACCGACCTTGCGATGCGGGTAAAAAGTAGGGAATAAAAAATAAAGGCGACGGGCATTCAATAATTAAGTTGACGCCAGGCATAAAACTTTATGCCCCGGTCGTCTTGGTCCAACTTTGTAAATTTGTGGGTTCTGATAATTTGAAAGTTGATAGCGGCATGAGTTGATGGGGCGTGGTTGGGATCCGCCGGGAAACATTTTTCATTTCACTCTCGGCTCAGCATGTTTTTCTATTTGCCCAACACTTTAACTTTTTTCGTACCAGCCCAACTTCGCTGCCTGCACTCCAAAGTTGCCTTTTTTGGCTCGACATGGCAATGAGTAGTTGTAACTGCTCGAGGTAGAAGGGTCGAAAAAATGGGGGTGGGAATCCCCTGCTCACTTGGCAGATGAATCAACAATGGGTTTTTATTTCCCGCTGTTTTTAGTGGCAGTTGCTGATGCTAGTTTCCAGCGCCTCGCCTCGAGGTGTAAGTAGATGTTAAGTGCTTGCTGACTTCAGATTCCGTTTGCCAAGTAAACTTTTACTATCTTTTCAAATTGATTAATGATGTGTTGCTGTTGGGCGAAGGTTCTTTCCTTCAAGCTCATTAACTTTGTAATAATAATTAATTGCTGATCTGGTCTCTTTAAACTCTAGACTACTTCATAAAATGAGAGTTCTAAACAAAACATATTTCAAGCACCTAGAAAATTTATTCAAAAATTATAGTTTAATTTGCGGAACTTAGGGTTTTGCAATCTTAAAATGAAAAAACACACTTATGAAACATTCCACATATTATAGATATTAAATGAAGTATTTGCCTAAAGTGCAATTAAGTTCACACACTTAAGGCATTTAATACGTCGCAATTACATCTTCAAGTCAATAGAAGCTCAAAACCCCAACTTGCACTTAATCACTTATTGAATTTCATATTTAATTTATCTTCTCTTACACTTAATCCATCACCCTTTCTCCAGAATTTTGTTGTCCTTCGGAGCTCAAGTGTTTGCCAACCTAATGATAACGACATTTATGTTCGCACACTTGTTGGAATTTGTCCTTGTCGTGACCGTGGGTCCCCCTTCGATACTCGTGCCCCTAATCCATTCCCGATATACTGATAAGTATATAGATATAACCATATATTGTTCTTTTGTTCTGTGTGTATATCTTAATATTTATTTTTCTACATGTTTGCTCGCACACACGCGACGTGAAATATAAGGGGAAAACGAACACACATACAGCTACTACGTTTATGCAATGTGTTTTCGTGATTTCTTAAAAGCGTGAAACTAAATTACTTCCCCTGCGTGCTCCCGAAATTCATGCTTTAATTTGGTATAATACATCCCATAACATATGATGAAAAGAAAATGGATACTCTGATAATATCGATTTAATTATCGTACTATTTTTTCAACACAAATTTAGAGACTACAATCATCTTTGGTGTGTTAGAGGATTCTTGAAAAGGGGCTTATGTACACACGGACTGGCACTCTTTGGGGAAAAAAAAGAAAAGTGCGTCGCATGAACACAGTGATAGTTACCCATACACGGACACTCTCCTATTGAAACAATTGAAACGTGACATGCATTGAAAATTGCCGGGGGACACCGCTGCGTATGAGTGATTTTATGTTGGATCGCATTCGGTTAAAGCTTATGGCGCAAGCTTCAACTTTGAACCCAGCACTTAATTTTTTATTAAACACAATAATCTGATGCCGAGGGAAAAAGAACCAAAAAATAACCAAAGCTGAAACTGAAAGAACCATGTCAACGAACTTGATTGACGAGGGTGATTTAATAAATGAAACGAGCAGTGCAAAAATACAAAAACGGAGGGGAAAAGTAATACCATAACGAAATATTCAACTGGCCCCATACAGAATATATATCCACACCCATTTCGCGTCCCGCATCCCTTGGGGAACATGAAAAACGTCGCAAATCTATGCAAGCTCCTGGACTCGGTGCCACAAAAAAATGCCGGCAACCAGGCGGTGATGGGCACCGTCAGCGGCAACGCCAGCGAAAACAATCAGCGAGGTCCTGGCAGAAAGGGACTCTCCATAAAGAGTCAGTGGCCTGCTATGCCACGCAATTCTAGAAAACCGAAAACAAAAAACACAGCTGAACAAATAGCCAGCTAAAGCGAGACAGGGCCAGAAGCGATGCACAATGAAAACGCTCGTAAAAGTCGAAACAAATGCAAACAGAAAAAAGGGGGAAAACGAGGGACAGAGAAAGTGAGTGTTGTCATGGGCGTAGCATAGGGATATAATACAACTTCTGTGGCTCTATTGTAATGGATAATACGGACTTGGGTTTTGATACGGACACAAGCCAACTCTGCAGTATCAGCAATTATGGGTTTGGTTTACCTTATTATATCCTTATTCCTGTTGGGCAAAGGTATGAGAGAAAACTGCATAGCTTGCTTAGTGAATTTACGAAATCAAAATCAGAGCTAACCTTTAATATGAAGATCAAGGATAGAACCACATCTTGCTCGTTCGAATAAGTAAATAATTTCTACGCCCATGAGTAGAACCGTTACAGAGTATAGCGATGGAGGAACTGGCTCGCTTGTAAATTGAAATTGACTTTTTGTTTCCTTTGGTTTAACACTTTTGATTTGGGTATTTTGCACTACACCGAAGCAGAGAGCAGCCATAAAGGGTTAATGTAATCAAATAGAAAAGATTTATGTGCATAATGTTCTTCCGAATATGCTTTCTACACCGTGATGTGGGTCAGTGTGATGTACGTTTATTTAAATTTCTTTTATTTTGTAAAATGTGATTAAGCGTCTGTTGGAGTGACTTGACCCCAGAGATCGGCAAAGGGATTATAGGGAACTTCAGTTCACCGCACAAGATTTTATGAGTGCTCTCTTGTATTAATAAGAAAGGCAATTGATATGGTTGCAATTTAAAGACCTGCCAAGCCATAGCCATGTATATTTAATTTTGATTTACCCGTTAACCACCTGCCAGCAGCTCGTACACCTGAAAGCAATTAAAATTTGATAGGCAGTTGGCAGCTCCCCCAAGTCATTTGCAGTATACAATTTTAATTGAACCGAAGCCGAGACTTGATTAATTGACAAATAAAGAAACCATTTCGGGTCTCGGCGGTTAATGGCAGCCACAGGTGCGCCAATCCTTTCCATGCTGCTCCTCTTTGCCGTGTGTCGGGTTTTATGGGACCTTTTTCAAATTAGCAGCTCGTCGAGGGAGCAGGCTTAGAGCATTAAAAACACTTTCACTTCCATGTTCCGCCTGAGTAATGCCCATAAATAAGCGAAGGGTCGAGTTGGCTGGCTGGTTGGTTGGCTCGATGGCAGGTGCATTAATGTTCAGCTGCCATATCCCCTTTACAAACAGCTGTCTATATCCTTTGGATTCCGGAAACACTTCCTGCGAATTTGGCGAACTTCCCAACGGGCACAGCCCTTGACTGTAAAGGCGAGCGCCAGTGCCGGAATCCGTTTCAAATGCTGGGCAAACATCGGACTGAACTATGGATTCAATGAATTTATTCATTAGTTCGCTTTGATATGCACTTCACTGACCCTCGGCCACGCCCACTACACACCACGCTACACTGAACAAACAAAGTTAAATTCCATTTGCCACCAGCGGCTGAGCATGTGCGTCCTCCAATGGCATTCTGCCCCATCTCCCCCTGAAACCCACTGCACTTTCTATACAAGCGCAGAATCCGGCATCCGATGTACGGAAATAAATTAGTTGTAGTTATTATGATCAGATTGCTGTAAATGAAAATCATTTAGAAGTTTCCATACTGCGGTGGTATATGTTGATATAGGTTAGTTTTTTATATTATTCTAGTTTATATATAAAAATAACAATAGGCTTGGTCGCTCAGGGCTTAGAAACCGTTTAATGTATATATTAAAAACTATAAATCTCTTTAAGAAAGAATTTTAAAATTCCTGGTGAGAACAAAATATGTTTTAAAATTTATTGCCGTATTGAGTTATTTTCTTTAGTGCAGAGGTATCGATAGATCTATGTGTGTTTGCCTGGGAGCTAAAGCACACATGAGTTGGAAACTTAAAGGCTTAGAGAGGTGTGCCCAACACACACAGGCTCGCACATATCCTCCGGCTAATACGATTTATTTTTATGGCCAATTTGCTTGATTAGGTTTCGATTTTCATGCGCCCATTGCACTCGCTTCTTCACTGACCAAACTTCCTTTTTCTCAATCCTTCCAAAGCCATTCCTCACACTTTTCAGCGAAGCGGGTTCATTAATGTTCAGCCAACAAAGTTTATTACCAAATACAGCAGAGGGTGAGCATAGCCGCTGGAATTATGCAACTTTTTCTCATTCATACTTCACCGCTATTTTCTGATCAAACTCTGTTAATAATGCGCACAATGAGAAGCTAATTAACAATTTCCATTGCAGCAAAAAATGTTAAAAGGACTACAAAACATCGGCTAGAGGGGAGCCACAATTCAATTTAACCAGAAGAGAATTCTAATTAGTATTTGGTTAGAACAAATCAAATTTAATTACCTTACGTCGTATTAATTTATTGTATGAATACAGGAAAAATAGCAAATTCAAAATATCTTTAAATACCATGTCAATAATACGGTTCCTAATAGAAAAGATAAATATTTTTAAAAGTAATGAAGTGCCATAACTGACATAACTATGCACTTTACATATTCAATCTGAAACCATATGTTTATATATTCAAAAAAAACAGGGAGATCCCACCCAAAGCGATGAGCAATGCGGAACACACACCAAAAAAAGGAAGCGGAAACCGTGAAGGAGAATGAAGAGCGGAAATGCCGCATGGCATGATGACATTTATGCGCTATAAAAATATGCTCCATGCTTTTATGGCTCATCCGATCGGCGTGGTGGGGTTTTTGGTTGTGGGTGTGGGTGTGGGTGTGGGTGTTGCGGGGGCTATTCCAGTTCAGTCAACAAAGCAACTAAAATACGCCACAGCATCGTCATCTGCTCCCAGATGTGTGGGTGGGTGAGCATCATGTGCTCATCATCTGCATGTGCATAAAAAATGCTCCCCCTGGCACCTCTTTACATTCCCCGAAAAGGACTCGCCGTATAAAAATGGCTGTCAGCATTCCTGCTTTTTTCATTTCACTTTTACGATTATACCTATGCATAAAGAGTTTTGCGGGTGTTCCAGGAGAATGTTGCAAAACCCAGTGCGCATTACGCATACGCCCCGGGTTAAACAGCTGGCCGGGACTGCAGCTGACTGGCTTTAATTAATAATGGGGCAGCTGGGGATACATGCAACACGCTGATGCCGACTAAAATTGAACACATTTCCCTTATAGAAAAACGTTGGCCGCAAGAGGGAAGGTTGGGCAGCAGATAAGGCAAAAAGTAATCACGATGAAGGCAATGGAAACGTGACTAAATCACATTTGCCAATAAGACACGAAGCCAAGGGATCCGGTCCGGATCCGCCATCCGGCATCCGTTCTCCTTGGGACGCGTGGCCGGCCACGATGAAGATATAAAGATACATCTTCCAATAGCATCGAACTGTGAAATGACTTCATTAGTGAAAATATTGTATGTCGTCTGGCGGAGCCGTGGCCAAGTTTTTGCTCCCAGTCATGATAAATTGCCTCTGCCCAGAAAACCCACACATGCCCTCGCTTCTGTGGCGTTCTATCTATGTAAAATCAACTGGGCCGCAGGCAAAACGGCAAAAAGTGGGCCATATTAAACATAAAGCGCAAATTAATTGAGGCAAGTCGAGCGGCGGCATTGGAAAATTGTTGCTTTCCTTCTCCATTTTGTGAAAATCTCGTTTGCCTCAGTCGTCCTGGCATCACTGGGTGACTGGGCAAAGGGTCGGAAAAGTGGTCGGATGTGCCTGGGCCACATATCAACTTGAAGGAGCGAATCTGAGCCTGATTGCTGCGATTGTCCCGCTGAGGGGTCATGAGGATATATTTAATGGGTTTACTTCGAGCATAGCCCACATGTTAGGAGGAATATGAAACATCTGAAATCATTAAAGCCATCTAATGTGGAGCAATATTTACTTAAAAGTACAATAGATTGAATTAAAGCTGAAAGATGTGGCCCAAGATCAAATTAACTATTTTTATTAAAGAGACTTTGGAGACGCTTCTTTATCTATATGATTTACCAATTTAAATATTAAAAAACAAGTTTAGTAATAAAAACATAATAATCTCATAATAAATGCCTTAAACCAATTTCACATCAAGCGAGTGTATTATATTTATGATCTAGATTCCGATTTCGGCAGAATAGAACTTTAAATCCGAGTTTCTGGCTTTATTCCAGTACTGGCTAAAATAGTCTTAAGAAGTCCTTTTGCAGAGTGGCACACACTTTATTTGAATCCCCACTGTCATCCACTTAACAAACACTCAGCGGATTTTCATAATCCTTCAGCCTGCGACTGGCGTCTCTTTAAATTTTACTTAAAATGCGCATTGAGTGCGAGTCGAAGATGGCCTAGAGAACAGACAATCCCGGGCACAATCCGGTGCCTTCAGCCTCATTGGCATGTGAAAAAGGCGCCGCCTGCAACGGATTTGGGATTTCGGAGCGGAAATCGCCTCGAATGGATGCAGCAGTTGCCACCTGTCGACGTGGCCAAACAAAGGCGACAGCCACGTTGCATATGCTGCAAACAATTGGCGGGCGAAAACACGAATTCTTTTAACGAAGCCGTTTCAGATCAAAGCCAACAGAATCTCGGGGGGGCAACAAAAGTGCGTGTAAGCGTTTCGTCCTGGCGCATCTGCTAAGCAGACGACTGTGTATCGAAACTGAATGGCTTTCCATTTGTTGTAGCAGGGGGATGTATAGCGAACCGGATGGTTGTAGGGATATGGATATGGATTTTTCGTTTCTATTTACCATCAATTTCCACGCAGTGCTCGGTTTAATTGATTCGCCCGCAGCGACTGCATAATTATGTGTGTTCCAAGAAGGAAAAAACGATAGCACTCACTGGATGGAAAGACAGACATGCACGACAGCGCGTTGACAGCTCTCCTAATATGCAATGAACACGCGGCGTATGCGTGATTTGAATCTGCTCGAACGCGTGAGGCCGACAGTCAATGTCCTTGCCAATGCTAGGCATAATTTTAATACATGCTCCCCAGGAGCATAGCATAGAGCTAAGCAAGTCGAATTCAGTGTGTGCTTTAAAGCTCTTTAAGAGCTCTTTACCATAAGAAGATTACAAGTGGGTTAGGGTCCTTTTTAGGTGGCTATAAAGACTGATTTAAACATTTTGATGAAATAAGTTTTGCTTCTGTTATAATATCTGTCTACCCAAATGATGTGCAGTTTTCAATTTTCTTTGTTGTATATCTTTAAATAATTCAATTGCTGATATCTCTGTTTCTTTTCCACCTAGTTTTTAGTATCTTTTATAGTGGGCAATCCACATAAGCATGAATGTTGCCACGTTGAGAGAGCTTTAAGTGGAAGTTGCTGTCTTCAAGCTAGCCACTTGGGGCAAACCTTTTAAATTGAAATAACAATTGCTAGCAGCAGGGGGCTGCCACGATGCTTGGCCACTGCAACTTAAGTGCTGCAATTCTCCAGACGGCGCCTGAAAGCCTGCAGCACAAAGTTGCACAATCTGGAGAGCATCAGCAGGGCAAATTTCGTTAATTTGCTTGAACTCATATATATTAAAAACTTGCTCCAACCTGCCGTTCGCCTCGTTCCTGGCCTAACTGACCCATCATCGTGCCGCATTCCCGGCGCATGTAACGCATGCAAATCCCATGACCCAGCTCACGTGAGTGCGAAAGAGCAGGGCGCGTGGCGCCCAGTTGACAATGCCAGCCAATTGTGGGTGCACTGGAAGAAATATTGTATGAAATGCAAATGCGAAGGAATATTACATATCACATTGAAACGTGCAGTAATAACATGAGGTAATATTGTTTTATATTTAACAAAATAACGACTTTAATCTTGTTTGTTGTGATTATATATAATCTGGTAAAATTTGTAATTTGTAATTTGAAAAGCATCTTAAGCTGAGACAATATGAGAAGTATCCAATTACCCACTGCATTGTGCTCGCTTCTTCCACATTTTTTTCGAGTTTATAGAAGTGGGCGAGGGCAGAGTTTGCTCCTCGCTCGTGCGAGCCACTGACCGCAGAGCAAATTGTGCAGCAGTTTATTCCATCAGAAATGCTCCCTCCGAGATGCAGCTCTTGTTGGACGGAGGATGCTGAACAGAGGATGCAGGATAGCGGACTCTGAATGCTGGGTACTGGATGCGGGCTGTGAGCTGTGAGCTGTGAGCTGCGCCGGCTGCGGTTCCATTTGTAGGATGATGTGTTTGATTCCGCCACCGGTCCTCGGTATTCGCCATTCCAACTGCCTCGCATATGCACATACATATACGAGTATGGCGGACACCCCGCTTTCGGATGGGGCGGTGCAGTTCAGTGGAGCTCAGCTCATTTCTGCAGCCATTGTGCATGACAATCAAATGGCATGGCAAACATTTTCCCATGTCGCCCAGCCAGCGGTTGGACCCCGCTCACTCGCTCTCATTTTCCCCTGCGTGTGTCGTCTTTGGCCCCGTTACATCCTGGTATTACTTACCATGGTAACAGATTAGATTTTGTGGTTAACAAAATGTTTGGCCACAAAGTCTTTCAAATGAAAACTCATTGTGAGGCGCTCTTAGATAAGCAGGAATTGCAAAGGGCTTAAGGATGATGTATGCACAGATGTGGGTTTCGAAGTATTGGGACCATTAAAGAAATCGTATTTGCTCTGGAAAGCGGTTTTAATTCCATGCTAACTAATGATTCTTTTAAAGCGTGTTTACGTTTGACTTTAAAATTGGATGGGACTAGTCTGTGTTAAAATATAACGGATACTTCAACCATAGCCGTCTTTATTTTGATATAAGTTGATAAGAGTTATAACATTTCTTTAAAGTTTAGGAAAGTGATATAACCACAATGATATATGTTTTGTTATCCCACATAATACGACGTACGAATATCCGTCGATTTATGAGAAAGTATCTTCTTTGTTCCTGCACCTCTCTCTCTCCGCTTTGTAATGTCCAAGAGAGTCCTTGGATGGAACTCGCTCCCACTGTTTCATTCATTTCCTGTCCAGTCGGAGACTTTCCCCCTGATTTCTTGTGCTGCTGTGACTGTAAGCACTCGCACACACACGCGCTTACGAACGCACAGCGAGTACACGGATACATATATAATCCATTATAAAACTGTTTACATAAGGTTTCTTTAAATTGGTTTATTGTTGTGGCGTCGGACTGTCCCCCTGCAAAAAGGGAGCCAACGGGGATGGCAGGACGACCAACTGCTAAGCCCTTTAAGCGCCAAACTACACGACCGCACAAGGACCCCGGGATACGTCCGATTCCAGGAGCGCAGACCAAACTGTTGTCCGCAGCATGTGTGGCCTCTAAGCGCCTGCCATTAATAATGCAATTGTCGGGATTGCTGATAAATTGCTGTGGTTTGACAATTTGCACAGCGCAACCGCAAACGAAAAATGGCAGAAAAGAGTGTAAATAAACCAAGGAAAACCCTACGAAATAACCAAATAAAAATCTAAATGCTTTGATAACGCTATTTGGATTGCGTAATAAAATCAAATTATAAAATTCTGTAATGTCCATATACACATTTTATTATTTGCCAAACAAATCGCAGCTGCAATTTCGGTAATTGGCGGTTCCACGTGACGTATGCGCCATTCCTACGCAAACGTCAATTAAAATGGATCAGCGATATAAGCAAATTAATAGAAATAAATGTGAATGCATTATAAACACGAAAGGAGGCGTGGCAAACCCGTTCCCAACGCCGCCGCCCGGCTGAACAATTAGCGAAAGTCAAATTGAATATTCATAGTGGTGGAAATATTTGCATGCACAACGTTGCGTATAAGCAATAAAAATGTCACGCACACGCTGAGTCATATTTCCCCCATTCGTGCGACAGTGAGGGATGCACGGATTAAGCGCAAGAGAGACAGAGACAGCGACAGGGTGAGGAAGAATGGAAAACGTTAATTGAATTTTCCGTCGGAGGCTGATAATAATGATGAGCCCGATGTTTCCCATCAACAAGCGGAACGAGAGCAAATACCAATGATTAAGCAGAAAGTTATGTGAAGGCTCTTAGATTGGAAGAAATACAATTTCAGAAAAAAGTGCTGACAATAGCACAAAGTTCTTAATGCTGTGCATATAAATCTAAGCATACACTGGTTAAAGGGATGCCATAATTTAACAAAAACTGTACTTACCACTTTAAGTTTAGCTTACTACGTACCCAAATGCCCTGGTTGCTCCCCGCTAATTATCTCCTTGCTATCCCCATCATTCTACCAGCTACAGCAGACCCATCTTATCATGCTGCTCATGCTTCCCAACCTCTCAGTCCCAATCAAGCCGCCCTCCAAGGCCAAAGACAAGCCCAATGTAATGTCACTGATTACGATTACTGTGTTGGACTTATCGCGTTCGCTACGTTCCTGCTCCGTGTGAACTATGCGTCGCAGGGCGCCCAGAAGTATGCTAAGCATTTCAGAAATTGAAATTTATAAAACGACTAGGAGCAGCCAGGGAGCCAGCGAAATGTAATGTCAAGTGCGATTTGCTCCAGCCAACGGCTTCAATTTGCTTTTACGAGAGTGGAACAGGAATAGCCGTAAACTATTTGCGAGGAGAAAGTATTCAGTGGAATGAATGCAATCTCGGCTGTGTTTGCAGCATCATTTGCGAAATGTAATTGCCGCAATTACCGTAAATTTCTGTTCAGAATTGTTGTGGCATTAAAGTTAATTTCAGTTGTCGCTTGCTTCGCCACTATTTCAGAATTAAAAGCGAGCAACATTCCCTTTTCGGTCGAATCAAAACACATTTGTCACCCGCCAAACAACGACGGCCTGTTGCACGTTGTTCCCAAGGAGCTTTCATTCTCTTCGCTCCTCCGAGACTCTCTTTGTTTTGCCACTTAAGAGAGGCACGTTTTTTGACCATTTTTTGGCTGAATCCCGATTTCGACTTTGTCCATTATGCTAAGTGCGCCCGCTCACTTTGAAGCTGCCAATTCCATTGCTTTGCCTTTGCTTTTTATGCTAAGCACCTGCACATTAGGCTGTTGATGGTTATTAGGCCAAAGTAGTTGCCCCCACAACCTTTGCCAGGTGTTTTGGGCACGAGCTGGGAATAAGACCAACAAAGGGGGCTGCACTTTTTTCGACGTAATGGAATTAGAACTAGGACTCTCGGATATAAGGCACCGGATGCAGGCTGTCTGCGATGCTAATTGGATCCGCTTTAATTGGATTAACGTGTCGGGCGGAAAGGTGGAGTAATCAAGTCGAATTCTAAGGCAACTCTTTGACGGCAGGACCTAAGCCCATATGTGTAGGGATGTAGGGAAGCATGTGGGAAAATTAACCTGGTGAATGAATACCCGTTAACTTTGTTTATTTTATCCACTTGCTCGGCATCGAGGTGTTATTATTGATTTAAGCTGTTGGACAAGCCCCAACTTAACTCTAACAAAAGAGAACGCTATGGTCGAGTTCCCCGACTATCTGATACCCGTTACTCAGCTGGTCAACTGCAAAGGAGATATTTCCTCACTGACAGTTTTTGGCGGATTGTGGGCGTTAGAGTGGGCGTGGGAAAAAGCTGAGTGTGGGGTTCGTGGTGCGTGGTGCGTGGTGCGGGGTGCGGGTTTTGAGCAAATAGATAGAAATTTACCAAACAAATAAAAAAATATCAAAACATTTTTCAAAAGTGTTGGCGTGGCAGCTTTGGGCGGTTTTTTGGCGTTAAAGTGGGCGTGGCAACATGCGCTGCGTCAATGTCTCTGGAGTCTACATGCTGAATCTCAACTTTCTAGCTTTTATAGTTCCTGAGATCTCGACGTTCATACGGACGGACAGACAGACGGACAGAAGGACGGACGGACGGACATGGCCAGATCGACTCGGCTATATCCTGATCAAGAATATATATACTTTATATGGTCGGAAACGCTTCCTTCTGCCTGTTACATTTTTTTCAACGAATTTAGTATACCCTTTTACTCTTCGAGTAACGGGTATAAAAATTAATCTTAATTTCAATTCAAACTAAAATGAATGAATCCAATGAAATTTAAAACTTTTCTAAATTCAATCATTTCCATTTCTTAAGTGCCATATCCTGAAGCCAATTACATATTTATTCATATTATATATTTCCTATGCCTTTTGCGGGAAATGCAAGATTAAAATGCAGAACATTAAATTAACTCTTTTCGAAATTCAAAGACCTCAACGGTTTTATTTTCTTTGGCAGAATAAACTTAAAGCGGCTTATCAATCCAAGCATTTTTAATAAGAATTGTGTGTGGTTGTGGCACAAAATGTTTTTCTTACCCTTTTACAGCTTCTCATCAATATCAAATAAATAAATAGGCTTCCCTTCTTTCAGCAGCACAAGTCGTGTCGTCGGCTTCAGGGGAAATTGGCCTACTAAAAGACAATTGCCATCAGTTGATGACTGAGAAAACCAGACAAGCCACAATTTGCTTTGCACTATTTGAGTTAAGCAACTCCCTTTCAAACAACCCAACACAAAGTTGCGTCAGGTGCCTTTGTTCTGCGTAGATACGTGTGAAATGAAAAGTTTACCAAAACCAAAATCACGAACGTAAATCAGTTAACTTGTAAACAACATACAGGGTAGCACCCACACCCACACACGCACACCTTTGGGTCTTATCTCAGAAACTTTTGCACATGTCTCCTGTCACCTCATTTGCAAAATTGAAAGCCAAAACTTGGGCGAAACTTGGCAAGGATGGAGGGAATGTAGGTCCTAGCTACATCTCCTGCTCGGCGAGGACCTAGCATGTTGTCTTCCGTCTCCCGTTTGATGTAAAATAAATTGACATTTAGTTGTCGATGTACCCGGAGCACTTTCCACCTCTTAAATCCAGATTTTGCCGAGGCAATTTCTGCCTGCAAGTGTCAAAACGTGTTAATAGATTCCCAACGTTGTCGGGCTTGTGGACAATTTTAGTTGCATATTTAAATTCACATCGGATCTCCGTGGGCTGACAATGGCACCTCCACCACCACCATCACCCAGGACAACCCACCCACCTTAATGTTGACACATTTCGGGTTACCTTCGCAGCTGTTTCTTGATGTATGTTGCCACATGAACCTGGCCCCCGGTGGATTTGCTCCGGCTCAGCTTGATTTTCCCAGAACGCACTCCTTTCAGGACACCAACTGATTGCATATCTGTGAAACAAAATCGACAGCATACCTTGCTTTCATTTAGCAGAAAGCGCCTTGTGGGAAATGTTTGCCATCGTTAGAGACGCCTTTCAGTATGCATTGCATTTGCATTTCTAATTTCTTTTCCTGCCAGGAGCATTGAGCTCCTAATCGAGCAGGAGTCTGGTTGGAATGTGTGTGCAAGTATGTCCTTTTCTGACTCTAGGCCTTGGGACTGCGATTTTAGTGGGGCTCCAATTTCATTAGGTCTGGAGCAACTGAAGTTGTGTAAACATAAATTACGGAGTTTTGATTGCGTGATCAAGGTTTAGAATGATTCAGCAACGTTGGTAGGTGCTATCACGTAACTCAAAGTGTACCAGCTTTAAAACTGGGACGCATAAATTACATACGCATTCAAAAGTACACATTTGTATCAAGTCTTTAAGAACTCCGTATTTGGCGCTTTAAATACATACCAATTTTCGTTATTTTTTAAAACAATGATTTTTCATATATTTTCCAGCTTACTTTGCACTTTCCACAGAAAGTTTTCCCCGACTTCTTGAAAGTCACCCCCAGCTGAATTTGTGTTCCCCGCTGTGAGAGGTGGCGAACGCAATATAAAAATCATTTGCCCTTCCTTACAAGTATGGCCAGCGAGAGAAAAACAAATACTTGCACTTGATTTTTATTCATGACTTCATTTAAATGGAAATTATTAGTGTCATTTGTAGCCAGCGAACCCCCGAAAAAGCGACAGTGAAATGAGAATTCTGAATATCTCATAAAATGGCATTTAGGCCACGAGAGGAAATTGCCGGAGAAATGAACCATGGCAACCATGTCGCATGTGACCTTGGCTAAGTTTCCTTGGGGCCCGGCTTTTCCATTTCCCCGTGGGTCCCAGCTGTCCTTCCTGGACGTGCTCTTGTTTTTTTTTCCGTTCGGTTTTTGTTGCTTTATTTGGAAGGACCCTCAACCATAATGTTTGCATAATTTACTTTCGTTTGCGTTTAAAGGTTTTCAAATTACTTTTTAATTTGGTTTTTCCGTCTTGAGTTACGCGCACAAAACGGCGATGAATGGCAACAAAAACAAGTCAAATAAATATGCAAATTTCTCCCTTCCTTGTTCCGAGAGTTTTATTTATTGAAAAATGGTTAGATGAGTGACGGGATTAGATGGAAAATCATTGCCATATGGAGGCACCTTTTGGACAAATTTCCTAAAATTGTTACAAAGCAGATTCTCAGAAGCAAATGGGGTTTGTTATGGATACTTAGCTATAAGTTCTTCACTCTTCTTTAACAAGTAGATGTTGATTCATTTTTTAAAAAGTAATTTCGCAATCACTTTATTTTATTTTTAAAACAATTACTTCACGGGCCTTACTCACAGGCTGGGCGAACACTTTCATTGATTGCCGCTTTCTCTGCGAAACAAAAGACATATTTTCCGACAAAAGAATTGCAGTGAAGGGAGCGAAGGTCTGCCTGCGATTAATATTGCAGAAAATATTAATTATGCAGGCGACACGGGGTAGAAAATGGAGATTCCAGTGTCTGCTCAGGCGCAGATAAAAAGCGGCAATAATGCAGCTCACAAACCGGCTGAAGGCAGCTCTGCGAAACTTTGAAAACTTTTGCTTTCGACGGCGGGGGATATTTCATATTTATGTTGCACTGTCGATGTCAAGAACTTTGCCATCCGTGGGGCACCAGTCCCACGAACTACTGCAAAACAAAATTTAAACAAACGCTGTATCAATATAAGATATAGGTATACCAATAAGTATAAAGTGTGTCGTCAAGTACGCTGTACAAATTGAAAGTCTCTCATTGCAGTTAGCAGTCATCTTAATTAAGTCCGCATATTTCTTAGAATACTTATAGACACCTCAATAAGTGACTTTAACCCCCTGAAATCTGAGGAGTCGAAAATAGTATAGTTTCTTTCTGTGTAGCTTCCGCATTCCAGCATTCCACGGCAATAGCCAAACAATGATAAACCTCAGGAGCCTCCCACTCGTGATGTAGAGAGGACACATTGGCAGGGTCTCGACAGAGGCTCATTTGTAATTCAACTCGGGAGGGACATTGATGTGTGAGTGGCAGCCTTGCACTTGGCATGTGCCTAAGTGTATGGGCGAATATGTGAGTACGAGTATCTGCGAGTGTGGCATGTACCCTTGCAATCCTTGCAATCCCTACTTGTTGGCGAGCACGTGCCTTTCAGTAGCCAGTTGCTGCTCTGCAGGATCTCTATGCAAAGGACTAATACTAATGGCTGTGGCCCAGTTGGCTCTATTTCAATATGGATGGATTGCTGGGTGCTTAGCTTTCGACCAGCAGCAAGTCATGCACAATTCCTCTGACTCCTGGAAATCCTGCTCCCCTGGAAAACCCCACCCTTCTGCCGGTGGATCTACTTGCGGTTGTGTCAATTTGGCGCAATTACTTTGGATGCCGTTTGGCATAAATTAATTGCAGTACGGTACCCACTTGATGTATGCGACGTATTAAGGCCTCGTTGCTACGTAATTAAAATAGTGCAATAGTAAATCAAACTGATATGCCGTGTGTGTGCATGTGAGGATGTGTGAAAGGCAATTTAAGTGACATTAATGGCTTGCAGATAAGATTGATTTTAGCTGAGGCTTGCCAACAAATGGGGCTTTGAAAGGCACTTGCGATTTTAAGTTTTTATTTAAAAAAAGAATAAGCAAATATTGGAATAAGCAATATAGGGTACAAAAAAAACCGAACTCGAGCCCCATTTTTGGGTCTTACACATTAAGAGAAGAAGAGTATTTTCAGATTTAAAGTACAACATTTAAATCAAATCTGCATTTTTGCTTATACAATTTAATTATATATATAATATATATGTATATATATATATATATAAATATATATATAATTGCTAATAAGTTCTTCCTTTTTGGTTTATAAATGGTTTTGTTGTTCAACCAAAAATTGTGTCCTCACGACACCAATTAATTTTTTCTGTGCACTTTCTTGGGCTCAGCTGCCACTTGACTCAATGCGAATGCGAATATCCATTGACGCCAAATGTCAAATGAATAACCAAACAGCTTTACAAATAAATTCCAAGAACTGCAAATAAAGAAACAAATAAATAAACAAACGGAGGGCCAAAAGAAAACACGTAAAATAGGAAAATTCCTTGGCCCACGAAAATGTTGAGCTGCAAGCTGAAAGGCAAATAAAAACAGAAAGCTGAAATCAGAAAGAGAAAAGTTGTAAACAAAATGCGTTGTATTAACGGGAGCAGCGCCCACTTCCCCAAAAAATCGAAAGGAGAAAATACGAGAATTTCGCACACTCCCCAAAATTGATGTGCAATCAGACCGACACGTATGTGCTACGTGTGTGCGTGTGTTGCTGTGTTGCTATGTGTGGGGGTGGGGTGTTGCCCCTCCTCCCATCGAACACCACCCACCGCCCACCGCCCAGCATGCCCTGTTCGACATTGACACCCGCAAGGAAACGGCCAACAGCGAATGCCACTAAAACCGAAAACCCAAAAACGCCAAGAGCAAAGACAACAACAATCGCTGACCTTTGCGACCAAGATGGTGGGCGTGGCAGGGGCGTGTGTCGGTGTAAACTGTGCAAGTGTGTGTGCGTGAGCGAGTTGTTAGGCATACAAGCGACCATTCCATTTGTCATGTGTTTGTGTTTATTTTGGCAAACACACATTACACTGGTGCACAAGGTTCTGGAATTTTGACAGGTTTTAGATTTTAGATTTAAAACTCATGTTTAAGAGAACCTCATTTTAATATATTTTTATTAGTGGAAAATAAGCTCTAATAAATATTTGTTGATATTTTGGAAAAATAAAATACAAGCAGAGGAGATTGCCTAAAAAACTTTTCAAAATCAAAATAAAGTACAATAATAAAGGTAACCCATTTTAAACTAATTAATTTTCCTGTTGTTCAGTGTCTCCGGCAATTCAGTTGGCGCCTTTTTTCTACGGCCATTACCATGATTCTTGTGCGTTGTTGTTGTGGGTACTTTAACCCAAGTTGTTTGCTAATGTGCTCGGAATTTTATGGATATGACAGTCCCCTCTAAAAGAGCTTTGCTTTCCATGCCGCCCACACTGTTTATTACTTTCTCCATTTCGCTGTGCAATTAGCGATGTTTAAAACCTCGAAAGCATTACGCATACGCACCGTGGCCGGCCTGATATGCCAATTACACAACCGCAAGCAGGCGCGCACCCCACACCTCTTTGGCCTCCATTTACAGTCAATTATGCAAAATAAGCACATCAATACATATATACACTCGCACAGACGCAATTCCCACCTGAACTACTGAGCTCATTTGGTCCCCCGTCACATTTCCCCATATTCCCCTCTTCGGAGTCCGCGAAATTGGTCTGCCTGCGATGCAATTGGAAAGCCAACTCTGCTGGCCCTCGGGGAGCAGGGAATTCAAGTTGATCTTTGAATTATCGCCCATAATTAACGAGGCTGCTCTGGTCAGAAATGAAAATCGATTAGCCACTGCCAGGCTGGTAATATGCTCGAGTTTAGATTTAAACTGCCAATAAACAGGGGTTTGCCAGACTGCCTTCAATAAAATGTCCATATATGTGCCACAGGAAAATTATTTAGTATAAATAGATAGAAGGGACTCTTTAGTACATGTAGTTAATATAATTATTTTTCATATTATTAGTGCTCTATTCTTCCATTGACTCAATTATTGGCGGACAAAGGGTTCTTGATTCCACCTGTATTAATAAACCCTGAAAATTCATATTGAAATTCCTTATAAATTAAAATAATACCTTGCACTGCCTCCCGAGCACAATACCTCGTTCAACACCTCCTTTCCAAGGCGGAACGGACCACCTCTTTGGATTTCATTTATTCATTTATGGATAAGACTGCCTCGTGATTTTCGCCTCCCTCCCACCATTTTTCATGGTACTGCGCTTGAGCTTGGGTTCTGAACGCAGAACACCAGGGGAATGCAAGTTATGTCCGGCAAACAATGCGAACAATAGGACCCACCTTTGCATGAATAAAAGAGCGAGTGTGAATTTACCATTATGGAAGGGAATTTGCTGGCACTGCGAAGGCGGCCAGGACATGCGGAACATTCAGAACATTCAGGACATTCCCCACCATGCGAGTGCGTGGGTAAACATTTCACTATTTGAAAATTAAATGGATTTCTATTTGGATTCACTGTCAGGACGAGGCAACTACTTGATGTGTGCCTCTCTGGGCAAACACTCAACCACTTCCCGGGCACTTTCACCATCCACTGGCAAGTGTATATGAGAGTGCGTTGACATACAGTGTGTGCCAATGTGGCTATCCCCCATTTTTTGGAGTGTTCCCCCGCCCAGAAAAGTCCCCGAAACCCCCACGCCCATGTCAAAAGCAGAGCTGCGTCAGGAACGTCCTGGGTCGGGGTCTTGGGGGTTCGTAATGATTGTGGCAAGCCAAACTAAACTAAACTCGACTTGACTGGAAGCCAGTTGTCAGTGTCATCGTTGGGTTAACTCCGGGCAACGCCATCCCAACTTAACCCATCCCCAAGCCCAGAGCCCCTCGGCGTCGTCATTTTGAAGCACCGCCTAGGGAAAATAGTGTTAATGATGCTGATCTCGGAGCACACGCGCAGCATCCTCGAGTCCTTAATGGCATCCTCCACTCCGCTGCGTCCTTCTTTCTGCAGTTTTAAATTTTTATGGCCTTGCTGCGCACTTCAACTCGCAATTGTGTCCTCGCAGTCGCGCCAATGCGAAAGTTTAGTGGTCACATGAAGCTCAATGGTGTTCATGAGACTGCGGCTAACTGGAATGGCTTTCATTTCAAAGGGTTAACCATATTGACTAGTTAAATCTGTGGTGTACAATTACCCTTCAAAGTCTGTAAATATTGGGTTGGATTTACATAAATGAACAAAGCATCTCATAATTCTAGAGCCCTCAAATGCATATACTTTTCTATAGAGTTAAATGTTATTTCTTTGTAATTTTGGATAGGGTATTCGATCATTTAGATCACAGAACCCCGATTAAGCATGTACGTTAAGATTTTATTCGTGCCATATGTTTGCTTGGCCAACAACCTTTTCCATCGATTACCCGGCGTCCTTTTCGCTCACCAAGGTATTGTAATAAATTGCTTTTGCGTAACTTAATTGATTAGCCCTGATCAGCTGCGCTCCAGGGCATCAGACTCAGGAGGGAAGGAGCACTCGGAAAACACCTCGAAAGTGGCACTGGCCTCTAGTTGGTCAGGAGCCAGCGCCTCCAATCTATTTATTCATTCCCGTGTTTATTCCTTTGCCGTTCCAGGCCGTTGACTGATGGTTTATTACTCCCCATATACACAGCTTGATGTACTATATACATTTCGATGTGTTAGCCAAGGTAGGGAGAGCAGGACATGGCCGAAACGGCTCCTTTCGCTAATAGTAAAAGTAATCACATAAGCGGAACCAGTCGGCAGGGAAAGAGTCTCCCAGGTCCTTTGATTAAGTAAATTGGCTGGGAGTATGCTTAGTACATAATTGTCCACATACAATATATTGCGTGCTCATAATACAGCTCTAAGAGCTTTTTGTTATTGTCTTTAGGCTATATTTCCATAGAACATTTATTTAATTTTAAGTTAAAATTTTTAACAGATGAACGAGCTTCCTTAAACTACACAAAAGCGAGTAAATTGATTTATCAACATATCCAGGTAGTCAACACATATTCATATTATATTTCATATATATTTTATATTTTATGGCCCAATTTAAGACCATTTGCTTATTCTGCCCTCTGCTTATTCTGCTATCAACCTAAGCTGAAAAGTTTTTCCAGTAAATTAAATTTATTTTTGTACCCATTTTTCCAGACGCCTGCTCATGACATCTTCCACGTTTTTTGTCCAATCAAGTTCAAAAACTTATTAGCTTTAGGAAAATTAATTTTCATTCGTTTAATTGCAAACTACTTAATCATTTATCCAATCACAGCCCACTGTCCCAACAATTGTTGCTGAGGAAGCGGACGATCCCAGTGACGTCCCCATTCAATTAAAGTTGTTTCTGCTGATGCTGCGACTTTCGCCAACGCCCTAATGCAAAAGAGCTGAGTTCGTCTACTTCTAATACACAACGGAAGATATTTGGTCTAGGTTAATTGCTAAATACTAATTCTTAACAAATATTAGACAAAAACTATTTGCACAAATATATATTTCACAGGAAAATCTATCACAAAATGTATATACTAGTAATACATCTAGTATACGCACCGTGGTGTTATGCATTACCAAAACATGAGAAATACAAACATAAAATTAGAAATTTTTGACCCCGTATTTGCTATTGCAGGACTTGGGACATGCAGCCCTAATTACTTGCAGTGTACCCCTATCTGTGGTCATGTCCATCGACCTCGGCAGGGGAGCATTTGACAAGCGTGTCGCCTTACCAGCGCCTTTTGCCGGTTTCTGTGTCCTGCATTAGCCTGGCTTTATCCGAGGCCGAGCTGGAGCCACTGGCAGTGAGGCACATATGATGACGGGGGTAGAAAGTCGGAAAAGTCGGGAAAGTCGGGGCCTCTGCCAGCCTTGTCACTTATGCAAAATCCCCTAATGGAGGCATGCCGAGGTGTAAGAAAAAGGACAAAAAACGAAAAACTCGAGCATGGCAATGCAGCCGGGATGCTGTTGCTTTTCCCTCTTTTTCTGCTCGTTTTCTTGCCATTACATACAAATGCTCTTTAAGCGGATTTCGTGGCGTTTTACTTGTTTGCCATTGTTAAACTGAGTGCTGAGCATACGGCGGCGACTCCCAGACGACCAGACTGGACCAGCAGGATAGTCGTTAAAGCTGAGGTGCTCCTTGCAGGATTTTCGATGGTTTCGAGTTCCTTTGGGATATGTGTTGACAGGTAGCTGATGGAATAGGAAGTTCCGTAGATAAATTACCTTGTAAAGGGAGCGCGGGTAAGAAGTACAAGAATTTTTATAAAAATGATTAAGCTAAAAATGGGCTAAAAATGGGATTCAGTTGTCAACGTGCGTACTTCATTTATTTTCATTCTAAATATAGGTTAATATAATAATATTATCATCCTTTATTATCATCCGTTTATGTTGTTTCCGATTTTAAACAAACTCATTTTTTATTTTAATTAATAAATTATAATTTTTTTAGGTAATATTCCATGTCCATCCCGACATAAAATATCTCTCCCAATTTGTAACAAAAAATCCAAAC
Organism: Drosophila teissieri; assembly: GCF_016746235.2. NCBI lineage: Eukaryota > Metazoa > Arthropoda > Insecta > Diptera > Drosophilidae > Drosophila > Drosophila teissieri. The sequence goes on along the minus strand of NC_053031.1, from coordinate 19,178,352 downwards.
TCGCCCGAAAGTGCTTAGGCATATTTTTCTTAACTTTTCCTGTTGGGGTTTTCGGCCGAAAAAAGTGGCAACAATTGGCAAACCCTTTTAATTATGCCAGAACATGCTCAAATATTTTCTTATGGCCGCTTTACTCTTTGCTGCTTTACATTAATTAACTCTCGGCTTATGGAAAGCTAAGTTTGTGTGGATATTTGGCCTGATGACTTGGGACCGAAAAAGTCAACGTTGGCTTGCCAATTTTAATTAAAAAATACAAAGTATATATGCCTTAAATAATAGGATATCTTTGTAGGATTATATACAGATTCCTGAAAATTAGCCTTATTATTTATAACTTAAACAGTTAAAGAGAAGGATGGATATTATAGAAAAACCCACGAATGAATTCAGCGATAAGTACTTATTTTCAGATGCAGTCGTGATATGGTTATTTTTATTCCCCTCGAACTTTGGTGCTATTACATATGCTGAGAGTTGGGGATTTGTGCCAACCAGCATATGAATTATTCGTCCTATTGATCCTTATGTTCGTCCATCAGTAAGTGGCCCAAATCGGGCGTCAACTTCCACCCATGGAAATCAATCAAGTATAAGGCGCAGACGTTTGCGATTTTACGAGGCGAACGGCATCAGAAACATCGACAAGCAGTAAGAAAGAAATGTCATAAAACTTATTTACTTAGCACCAGCAAAATGGTCCTTGCAGAAGCCAAAGTCAGGTTTCTTCTTAAACAAAGGCCAAAAAGAAGCTGAACAAAAAGCTGTGGGAGTACAGAAACAAGCGAAAGCAAAATCAAGTCAACGAAAATGGGGCTGTCAATAATCATAAAAACCCTGGGAGGAAAAACCGGGAAAAATTCGAAATCGGTGGAAAGGAAGCGAATGAGAAATGAGATTCTGGGCGATGAGCTGCTGCTTGAGTTTGTTAAATTGCCTGTGAATGACAAATATTGTGTTATAATTTCTATTAGGAAAATTAAGCAGCGGCATTACATTGCGTATGCGCATTATTTAATTTGTCTAAGTGTTGTCGCCATAAGTAGTCGTGAAACACGGTCCATTTTCGGATTAAAAAAGATGCTGCAAAAGTAGCTGGATCTTCAGGCCTCGATTGTCGCGTCTAATGGACAGTGACATAAGACACAGGATGACATCGGGGCCCAGACGGCTTTCAGCCCAATCCCTCTAACGTGTTTGGACATGGCCAAGAAGCGTAGACAATGGCAGACACAAAGTGACTTCAAGCGACTTCAAGTGGGTGGCGAAAACAGCAAAAAACGCTTTCTTTAATTTTGTAGCCCATCTACATACTTTCCCCTCCGCAAGAGCTTTATGAACTTTATAGGCACCCGAAAACTTTGCTACACTAAATTCAAGTTCTTTGGACCAAAATCAAGATGGCAGAGTTCGCCTTCATCAGAATTTGGTTGCCCACTTCGAGGCTGAAGAACATATATGATAAGAAATGCTTAAAATAGTTTTGTCACCAACAATTGCGTTTTAACTTCAGTTTAAAATGTTTTTAGCATATTTTTACATCCGTATTCTTAAATTGTTTCAATGGTTTTAAGTTTATCAACTTCTACCTAATATGGTGGCTTAGGGTTTGCGGCATCTTTAGTATTTATATTTTGTTTATTACCAGTTTTCACTTCGCACATGCGGGAAAAGGGAATAATATAAAATCAAAAGTCCGCAATGAATGGCGCTGGCTGTTCATTTCCACAACTCATCAAAATGAGCAGCGGATACTTAATCTGATTTACTCGCCTCAGACAAGTCAGAGCTACCAGGATGGCAGTCGGGCTCTGGCAAACCGAGCAAACAAGCGTCTTCATAAAAAGCGACATCTCGACCAGGCCAAGAGTGGATTTCTGGGGGCAAGAGGATGGGGGCACCGGAGTGCCGGGGGAGAAGTGTCCCAGGACTTTGGCTGCCATGGGCTGCGTTCTGCGGCGTTGTGTACATCATAAAACGGCGATAAGATAACCATGCCCAGCGACAAGCGACCGTGGCACTTGCCGTCTCCAAGCCCTGGCTATGCAACGCCCTCTAACCATCCTGCTTTAGACTTTTGATACCCCCTATATACCTTAACTGGCGGCACTCTCTTACAGGATTAAGGGTGAAGAAGTTGTTATGAAAATTTAAAATTAAACAAACCACACAAGCTATTAGTTCAGTAAAAATTTTCAATCCCAAATTATAGGGCTACCCCCTTCTACTTTTTTGAAGATATTAAAGATTTATAACATTAATAAGACTTCTGACGATTATTTTTAATTTTATTAATATTTTTGTAATATTTAACTTCAGCACAACAAGATTAACTTACTTTTTATATTATTTATTTTTTGTCATTTAAAAGTTGCACCAGCTTTGCTGTATTGTCCTGCATTTCTCTTAAGAATTTTTTTACAATTAGTCTCAAATATAAATTAAGCGGTATCCCCAGTATGTATATATTTCTCTCCCAGCTTTATATTTGATTTCCACTGCCCGACGGCCTTGGTCCATCTCCCACCAAGAAAGTACCTCATGCTGCTTTTTCCTCCCACTTTATTCGGTTTCGGGGCTGGCAGCATCTTTAGTGTGATTTATTTGGACAGAGCACAATGTACTTTCTTTTCAAATAAATCATAAATTTCAACGCACCGCCGTGCACTACACAATTGCTATTGATGTGGTTCCCACTCCACATTTTTGCCCATCGCCAGGATTTTTCCCGCATTTTCCCAGTGAGCCTTTCAAGCTTGAGATGGCCTATGGTCGCGTTGCGACAGCAATTGAGTTATCCAAAAAGGCTATCTAAACAGAAAGGAAGATGTATAAGCGTTCTGATATTTCATATTAAATTTATTGTGTTTTTATGGCACTTGGGCATTTGGCCTAAGTCGCCCAGCGTTTTGTTTGTCCTGTTGAAAAATGTAAAACTGATCTGGACCCTCTGCAAGGCCGCAGGGAGAATTATGAGCTAAACGCGACACGCATTTCAAACGGGATGGGTGGAACTTAAATGGGTGGTGGTGGGTGGTGGCACCCCCAGGCGAAGAACTAACAAGTCGAGTTGGAAACACATGATTTGTGGCGGTTTTGTTAAGCCAGCCAGTCAAGTGAGATTTAGTCGCAATGTTTTGGCCTTTAATTTTGATTTACAGACAACACTTCATTTTGCACTTCCGAAATTACTGGGACAACACTGTAGTTGAGAGTTCAAAGTAATATATAAATTTAACTAACATGTTTTTATTAAATTTATCACAATTTTTCTATTTCCTACAATCCTAGACATGCATACGCGCACTCAAATACGAGTAACTTCCTTCTCCTTATTAACCTCATCGATTTGAACCTGAACAGGAGTACGATATGCACTTTGAGCCATCATGGACACCAGGACCATTTCAACCAGGATGAGGATGTTGATGATAGCTGTAATAAATGGTAAAAATGTTATCATGGTATAAAGTATTATTTTGAAGTATTTGGCACGGTTAAGATATTCACTTTGTTTGTAGACGGTGTGATTAATGGGATACTCCCCGCCCATTTTGATGCCGTCCAGCTGGTCGTAAAGGATCAGATACTGCAGCTTGCATAGCATCACCACTAGTTGGAGGCAGAACATCTTCTTTCTAAGCTGATAATCCCCGCGCACCTTTGAGATCATCCGCACGGTGATTTGGAGGGACCAAACGCTATGGGTGAACAAACACTTAGTTCGCATGTTTTCACAATAAAAACGAATAAAGTAATTACCCCAAGACAATGGAGCTGATGATGAAGGGGATGAAGAAGAACATGACCTGTCGGTAAAGCTGAATGTCCCTGTAGTACAGAATGTTCATCACCAGCATGATGGAGCCCTGCCAAAAGGGCATTTGCCATACCTACGAAAGATAGTTCCTTTATAGAATAATATTTGCTTGCAAATCCGATTTCGGGCATACCATGTATCTCGAGATGCAGAGCTTCGCCTTGGTGGGAATCACCATCGGCAGGCAAAGGCAGCAGCAGCAGCACGGCGGAGTATTTAGTTGCACCGCCTCGGCGGCCGTCTCCTTTACGTAGTTCTGCTCCGAGTTCACGTAACGGAAGAGCAGGGTGCGGAACACGGGTCCGCCGACCATGAACATAACGTGCATCACCGTGTGGCAAATGAACCAGGAGTAGGGCACCAGAATGGTAACCAGGGCAGCCACCGAGATAATCGGATACAGGCCCACCATCATAATCGAGGGTCTCAGCAGCGGCTTGTCCAGGTGACGACGCAACCGGGAGGCAGTCGTTGCGAAGATGCTGATGTTGAGGATGGTCAGCAGGGTGGCTACGAAGATGGCCAGGCTGAGGAAGGCAGTCATGTCTGTAAGTGAGTTCCCAAGAATCCAATTAGTAGACGGAACGGCATGGGGGTTATACAACATATTAGTAAAGCTATTAAATATACGGTCAAATGAGCAGCTTTAACAAAATAGGACCTATAATAAATCTTTAATTTGTATACCAAATATTTGGTTTTAATAATAGCATTTTAATTTAATAAATATTAATTTTGTATGTAAAATTATTAACTTGGCTGTAAAAACCAACGTATTAAAAGAGGTAAATATTTGAATGGAAACACTTTATCATAGTTAATATTATGGCGGGTAAGAAAGAGATAAAATCAAAATATCTTGATACAGTAAAATACAATATATTATGTATATTTATGTTTTCTTAATACTTAAACTTAATAAGGAATATCCTTTACTCACTTTCATAATACTCTTCCACTGTGGGGAGTGTTCGCAGGCTGTTTGAATTGTTTCTGTTTCGGTCTAAGACCTGGGATATATTTTCCGTGGGGTCCATCATGGAATAGGTTTCACTGGCATTCATTGTGCGGCTTTTATACTTATGGTGATAAATTCAAACTGGGGCAAGTTGGTGCAATACTTCCTGGTTTTCAATGGCTTTTGCTGCAACACTTCACTTCACATCTTTATCATACGTGACTGTGTACCAGCTTGCAGACTTTGCACTTTATTAGCACTCAAACATGTATCTACATGGGGGAACGCAGAGATTTTGGTTATTTTCCAATATTTCAGGTGAAAGTAGAAACGTTTTTTGGTCAGTAATGAATTTGATCCCAAATAAAGGCATTGAACTTTACTAGTTCAAATTTTTTGCTTGTTTGAAGTAATTAATAAGATGTGAATATTATTTCATACTCGTATTTGATTATTGCTAACCAAAAGTCTAGACGAAGTGTTAATACCCTCTGACACGATCGCCAGGAGTTTCCGTAATCAATGGAAAAAAAACGACCGATAACACATCTTTTCCGAAGCCTTTTTACTTTTCGATAATTTCATGAATCCCTATTAAAGAGCTTAAGTAACCTTGTGAGTTTCAAAAGCAACTGAGAAACAAATCGCGTTTCACTGGATTTTTATATGGGCATCCGACCACTCACGTGACAACCAACAAAATCAATTCAACAAAAATTTACTATTCTGTGGGACATGAATAATTAATCGAACAAAGCGAGTTAAGTGAAATCGAGTTCCTCGACCATCAGATACCCTCGACATAAATTGAAAGACAAATAATAAAGCATGGCAGTTTTGGGCAGCTTGTGGGCGTTAGAGTGGGCATGACAACATGTCTCGGCTATTGATCCTAATCAAGAATATTTATTCTGCCTGTTACATAGTTTTCATGGAATTCAGTATACCCTTTTACTCAACAAGTAACGGGTATAAGCTCAAGTAGACAAGACGTACCAAAATACTCTTATTTTAAAATACTCTTATTTTAAATGATCTTCGCTGCAATATTTGTCAAGCTTTCACCTAAGGATCTAATAAATTTCATTCCAGAAAACTTTTCTGTATATAGCTCTTAGATTTTTGTTATTAAATACATCTGTAAAAAATTAGAATGAAATAATTATAGACTTTTGTGAATATACAGATTATTTGGTCACGTTTATCATTTTTAGTCCCCAATAATATAATATAAATCTTCCAACTTTTTGTGCACTCATAAGCTTTGAGTGTCGAAATTGCATGCAGCTTTAAGCGACCTAATTAAACATTTTTAAACAGCTGGCAATTCAGTGAAAGGGCAATAAAAGAGCATTTAAACGACAGTAAGCGCCAACTAGCCGTGATTTTCATAACAAGTCTGAGGAGACGAGCACGTGACCGAAGCCTTAGGCGAAACAAGAGAGTCCAGTCAGTTTTGTGAAACCCAAAGAAGACCGATTCCTCTCAAACAGATTAAAATGAGGAACTGGTTTTTGAAAGCAGACAGTAGGCAGGTAACAGACCGGGCATACAAAAGTGAATTTTACGAATAGCTTGCCTCATTGCGCAGCCCATTATGTAACCTCTTTGTTATTGTCCATTTCCAAACTGGTTTCATACTTTTGCACAGTAATAACACATACTACGTGTTGAAAGTACCCATAAACACACTGAAACATGATTCAACATCTCGTAGCACCACCAACGACCTTCAGATCTGCTCCGAAAACGTGTCAAAGTCCCCGCGATCTGACCCCAATTTGTCTCCGATTCAACGTAATCCGGAGTTGTGGAAGTGAGGAAGAATCATGGCTTATCGCCGTAACGCCGGAGATCTCTATTCCACATCTCACGATCCCATTTCATCAGCTTGCGAAAAGAGAGCAAATCCATAACCAATTTACAAGCCCGCCATAAATCATTTTTCAAGCAATTAGCATTCCCCGAGTCTTTTTGTGTTTAGCACATTCTAAGGTGCGTAAAACAAACCGCGAAAATAAGCGTCATAGATTTAATATGTATTTGAGTATAGGCATAAAGTAGGTGTATACATGCACTTTTGGGTGGATTTTTAACTGATCGCAAATGCGTTTGGCACGCCATTATCAGCAAAAAGTTTGAGCTATATTCTTGAAACGTGCTAATGGCACAGTCGTCTTTCACATAGTAAATGTGTATTATAGAATATCTTGGTAAAATAATGGAATTTGGTATTTTTATTTATATTTGATATTTTTATTTTTAGAAGCAATTGATTGTTTTTTAAAGGCTTAGTTTCCTTTGTTTTATTTCAGTCATAATTTAGGGCATATACTCAAAATGCTCGAAACTAATTGTAAGTATTGACCAAAAACGAACCAAGCTTTGTATTTTGATATTGCCACATTTTTTGTGGGATCATTGATGAATGTGGGATTTTTGTTTCTTCATTCAAATGAAGAAAAAAAGCCCACTGCTTTTTGCCGACTGTCATCTATTGGCCGGCCCTGACTCTTGGCCAAGATTCGGTTAACCAAATTCGAATTTCTTGGTGAGACAAAAAGCTGCAGAGTGAATGGGGAAATACACGACCTTACGCAATACAAACAAATTGAGCAAAGCGGAAAATGCTTGAAACCCAAAATAAAACCGAAGCCGTAGCCGAAAATCGAATGCAAATGCAAGTGCATTTTCTGGGACAAAATCAAAATCAGAACTCGGACCTCAAAATGTAATTTGTTTTCTGGTCGACATAGCAAATGATTTCCTTCTGAAAATCGCAAGAGGAATTTGCACAAAGTGAGTTGAAGATGCAAGAATTCCCCCATCTACGCGTACTCAAGATAGCAGTTCATTAGGGAATGTGTCAAGTGAAGACATTCAGGAATGACAGCTATCTAGATAAAAACGTAATTAATTTACTTGTCTGATAAGCTGCTTTAACTCCCAATTGCCACATATTTTCGACATGGGCTAAAGCAAAAACATTTTGTAAGTTCGCAGAATCCCATGGGGAAGTACGTAGTTCCAGTTTAAGTTAAAATCTTGTCAGAGAACGACAATATTGTTATTTGTTATTCTTTTGAATGGGGTTGTAAGAGTTGTGAACTTCCTAAATTGCAAAAGACATCAGGTTTTCTTGGCTGTAACCTTGACCATCACAGCACTTTACGTTTGCCCTTGGCATTGCACTTTATTGAATTGTTTAACGAATTTCAATTATAGTCAGATGCATTCCCAGTTGTCTTTAATTCATTTTGATTGCTCGCCATCAACGAACGAAGAGTAATTATTCATTACATGTTCACACTGCTGGCCCGAAGATCATCATACATCTAACGAATGTTAGTGGTTGATCACGAGTTAAGCCCATAATAGCTGGGTATCAATAATCGACAAAAATACTTTGCACTGCAGTTGGTTGAATTATTTTGTTTAATTTTGCACTTTTCTCTATTTTTATTTGCTGCTTACACTTCGCACTCCCTGTTTTCTCTGCTTTTTGAGCACTTTTTTGCCGCGTATGTCTTATTCGCTCGCGCTCTGTTCACCAACTGAAAATGAAACTCAAAATATTGTAGTGCCCATGCCGATCACGAACGCGAATGCGCCCATCACAGACCACGGGCTATAATGCTGGCAAAGTGGCTATAAGCGTGTGCCTGTGTGTGTGTGTTTGGGCCAAAACAGAGAATAGCGGTAGCAAAAGCAACAATACATGCACACCTGCTGACGCGATGTGCTAATCGACATTTGTCGATTGCAAACGCCGCTGCTGCTGGGAAAAGTTTTCTTAGCACTCGCTCAATACGGAAGTTGGCTATTTGCAGATCAAAAAGCATTTACTCTGGACAGCCGAAGTGGCACGAAAAGAGGCTTGTCCTGCTAACACGTCGGTAACCATTTCGAAATGAAAAGATAACTTGATGATCGAGAGTGAAAATTTGGACACACAATTGGGTAAGCCGAAAACATACATACATACATACATACATACATACATTAAAGGCACAAGTTAAAAAATGTGTGGAACTTTTTATTGTAAAAAATACATTTTTTTTTAAATTTGGTTAAGTTACACATAATTGTATTTTTAAAATAGTAAGTAGTATTGTTTCTTAGGCTTAAAATATAAATATGTTTCCTTTTTTCAGTTTTCTATATACATAAAATCCTACACATTCACGCTATATATATTTATTTTAATTACTGAACATATACCTTATATTTCTTATACAGGTCCCTTTTATCACTTATGTCCAGCGATAGTTGCAATTGTTAAAAAATTAATGTGGGATAAATATTCAGCACGGTTTTTTTTTTAGTTTTAGTGCCCTGAGGACCACTGTGCAATTGAGAAAATTGCATTCCTGTCTTCCGGTCCGTCCAACCCAATTTTTATCGCCATCGCCGGGCACTCAAGTTGAAAGCTAATTTGTATAGAAAAATGCCATCAGCTTATTGAGAAGCCCAGAACTTATGGATTTCACGCCAAAAAGCAATTAACATGTCCAACCAGGCGATAATTACTTACTCCAGGTTCGATATCCACTCCAAGGGACTGGAAGTCGCGGAATACAAATATCGTGATATATAATGAATTTAATAGCGGCGCTTCAGTTCTTAATTTGCACGCCCCGAGAGAAAAACCCTAGGTGCGATTATATTAATCGAAGCAAGCGGGGTAACATAAATTTCCCAAACAATTTGATATTCAAATTAAACTCATTAGAAATGCTATCAAGCCGAGTGGACTTCGAGTCCAAAACACAGCCCGCCGCGGGGTCATACTCGAACTCGTATCAAAAAACGTAAATCTAAGGCACATCCGCTTACTAATTTAATGAGCGACCCAATGGACCTTTTTTTGCTGTCTCTCTTCGCTCGCACGTTTTGTAACCAATCTGAAATTAAATGTTAATTATTCAACCCAAAAATTATGCAATTAATTATGCCTCAACTGCAAAATGCCAAGTTTGTCCGTTTTTATAGCAGAAGCTGCGGCGGTGGTTCATAAAAAGATATTATGATGGCAGACCGCTGCAATTCAACTTATAATTTGCAAATAAATCTAATTTTGCAAAGAGGGTCTGAAGTGATAAGGCCAATTAGTGGAGGAGATCGAAAGGGAAAAAGGGGAGGTCAGTTTGAAAAAAGCCGGGAAAACAGAGGAAAACAGAAGGGCTTTTTGCAGAGGCAAAGTTTGCAAACTGATTTAATGTAAACGCTTAAAAGTTGTGTCTGTAAACAAAGAAAAATTCATTTTGTGTACACGTCGGGCTGTATTATATTGCGAAAAGGTAAAAAACTGGATAATTAATTTTATTTACATTCCCATTTTCATTTACAACGTACTCTATTTATCAAAATGTAACTTTAAGTAAATATTTTTAGCTTACAGATTTCGGAAAATATAAAAAAAATCCTTAACACATATTTACATTACAAAATAATATTATTAACTTTCATAATGACGCAAATGCAAAAATGTTGTCTTTTATTAATTTTATAATTATAGTTTTATAATCCACCCCAAAAAACTCGAGGATTGTCTCATGAATTTTCAAGAAAACACCATGGGTTAACCAGCACCTTATTTGCTGTCAGAGATGATTTCTTGCTACCATTTCTTACCTGCAACCTCCAGAAACTGAGCTCCTTTGGATCCCAACCTCCTTCAAGTTCGGACTTCTTTTGAAAAGTGGGGCCAGCGGTAAAGCAAACTCTCCTCGAGCTTTAAAGAAAAGATAAAATTTTGGGGCCCGAGGCGACGCCTTTGAAGAAGACGTCGCCAATTCAGCGCCTTGCCAGCTTTGCTTGTCGGTTTTCATTTTCTCGCCACTGTTTATTTGCCGCCTTTGGGATTTTCTTATGTTTTCTTATTTTGCTCATTTTTTCGCGCTGCTTTTTCGCAAATAAGCAACAATGCAGCCGCCATTTGAATAACACAAAAAGACTTTGAAGGCGGCGAGATGAGGAGCGGTGCCCGGAGCTGACTTGGCGTTCATTTCTCGGGTCTTTATGCTCTCTGATTCATTCAACTGTCGCTGTTGTTTCAATTTCAGTCCGCACCTTCGTTCCCCCGCTTTTCGCCAGTGTTGTTTGCTGTTTAACGAAGCAAATCAACAAATTGTAATGATGCCAAAGTCCTTTTCTGCGTTGCTTGCACTTTTGCCGCCGCCCTTCCACAAATTTGGTTTTGTTTTATTCTTCGTCTCAAATGGCAGACCCGAAACCCATTCAGATCAAGAAATTACACCGTAGTTTGACAAGGTCGAATTAAGGATACCCAGCCAATGGAAATTAATAACACTAAATGCAATTGACGTACGAATAAGTAACAACTAGTTTCTCTCTATTGTTGTCTCCTGTAAATGCTCATATATTATTCATATATTATTTAGTGAAGAACAATAGCATTCTAAGCAATTATCCAACTGATGCCTACCTTATAGAATGGCTTTCCACATAGGCGAAACCCCTCCGAAGAGTACGGATGAAGGGGTATCCCAAACCCGTGGCCCGGAACCCGCATCGGCAGCCCTTTTTTGCATGGTGCGCTCCACTTGAGGCGCAGTGTGGCGTAAAATGAATTGAGACATTCGGGCTCGCATAGAAAAACCCGGGTTCTCGGGCCGAAAACCGCAGAGGTTCGGAGGTCCTTCAACAACAACTTTTGTGCTCTGCACCGCCCCGAATGCAAAAGTGGCAAAAGTTTTGCACCACTCGGCCGATGAACCACTTGAGCCCCCCACTTTGTTGTGCATTCAGGTGTGAAGTTTTTGGTCGGCGCACAAAAGTATGCTACAAATAATTAAATCATGCTAAGGCAATTGCTGTAGTGTGTTTGTGTGTGAAGAGAGAGGGAAAGGGATAGAGAGACAGAGAGACCGGAAATACTCGCTCCTTCTCCCTCGCGGCGAGACAAGTTCAATGCCGCCTTAAGGTCCTTGTCAGCCTGCCATCTAGTTTGATATTAACTAATCGATATTTATATTCCCCGCTCACTGCGACCGCTCCTCCTGACCTTTCATTTTCCCCGCTCGTTTGTTTTCCCTGAATTGGAATTTGCATATGACACAGGACAAGAGCAATGGACCCACAAAAACACAGAGGCGAAAGCCAGTAAGAACATTGGAACGAGGCCGAATCGAAATCGCCAGTGGCAAAACACGCTGGCCTCTTCCATCACGCTGGTTTACTTTTTGCGATGGCCGGCATTTCCGCTTCCGCTCAAAATGCACACCGAAACGTTCAATTGCAGAGCCAGAGGGAAATTACAACTTTAATAATTTGTTTTTTGCAAGTGAATTGTACGTTTTCCGGCACTCTCTGAATGTAAATAAGTTGGATTCTTTTTTCAAAAGAGTACTACAGCAATGTTATTGAACGTAGTAATATCAAAAAATTTAATTTTTGAAAACTAATATTATGTTAATCAAAACAGAACTAAAGAAAACAAATTGCCAGCTCCTACTTGTAATTTTTAGGTGCATTATACTACTCGTATCAGATATTTTAACAAAAGCCTAACATTAAAACTAGACCACGAAAAGCAACCATATGGAACAGTATGAAACCAAAACTCACGTCGAGATAAATCGAAGTTTATTTGCTCGACTGCTTGCGGCTACTGCACTTTTTCCAACTTTTCCTCTCCTGTCTTTGGCAGACACCATTTGCTCTTCTCACCTGCATAATTTATAAGCTAGAAATCATTTGTATGCAGTTTTCCTGCACTTTGTTTCCTCCGTTTTTCGATTTTCCTTTTTTTTAGCAGGAAGCGTGGAACACAAACTGCCAAGAAAGTGAAATGTTTGTGTTTGACTTTGGCTTCGATATGTTGCACTTAAAACAATTGACGGCAAACAGGGGGAAGGCATCCTGTGATTTGGTCAAAATATGAAAACTGGTCAAAATGTTTCTCTTCCGTTCGTGTTCCGACGCTCTCGCAAGAGGAAGGCTCGTCGGGAAAAGCTCCACTCGGATTTTCCTTATAAACGTAGCGCACTGATAAAAACTCGAGCAGTTACCGTTTCGGTCGCGTAACGAAAGCAGCAAAATCCGAGAGCTGCGTTCGTGGTTAAAACCAAAACAAAAAAGAACAACAATACCAAATATATGAGAATATCATACCAGTAAAGAGACGAAATTCTCACCGCAACTTGCCGGTAAAAAGTGCGAATAAGCAAATTGGATATACAATTATTTTTGCGCGGAGAAAAAAACAGAACGAAGCAAACGGAAAGTGATTTCTTAGTGCAAGGTGTGAGACTCAAACCAACTTTGTAATTGGTGAATTAATTAGCCGAAGCTCCACAAATGAGGTAAGTCAATAAAGAGCAAAAGGAGTTATTAAAGCAGAATCAACTTAAAAAACGCCAGAGGGAAAGCGCTTATTAGGAAGGTATCAAAAGGCGAAACACAGAAAAGTTTTAATGTGCAATAAGATAAAATTAAGCAGATGGCAGCTTAAAAGTAAAAGTGAGAGGAACTCCAAATATTTAAGGCTTAACACACAACATATTTACAAAATTACTGCAAGAAATACCAGAAGTAAAAACGAAAGACATACACATAGCTAAGTAGTTCGTGGTTTCATTACAATTTTAATTTGAGGACTTCAACAACTGTTATTCACTTCAAAATCACTTTCAGTGGCTCTTCAATATAAAAGTGCAAAATACCTTTTCATTCAAAAGCTGATATTCGTACACTCCAGCCCTTAACACTCGTTCAAAATGCTGCGAAGCGTACCGAAATCACATACAGAAATCACTCAAAAATGTTTTATTTCGTCTGCCTCCATTTCACAAAAAACCGTATTAAATCCCAGGGGGAAGTGGCAATTTAACAGCAGTTTGTACCCAGACAACCTTTAAAGCCCTGCTCCGACTTGATTTACCCCACTCCGAAATGGGTCTTTTGAGTTTTTCAGCCACTGTTGGCCTGGTGGAACGTATGGTCTTAAGTTAAGCACACTTTGCTCCAGGTCGGGATAAAAAATAAATTTGGAGGAAGAAAAGTAAAAGCGATGCTTAAGTGGCACGGCGCTTAACACAAATTAGACGCACTTAATTACAGCGCAAACAATCGCAGCGAACGGTCGTAAAATGTATAAAAAATATTATTGGAACCACAGCCCAGCCAAAGTCAGGCAAAAATATTTAAGCAATTCACCAGAGAGAGTGGTTTAAGAAGTGGCTGTGGCAAGAGGGTACTTTCAATTTCGGGCATTCAGAAGTTGCGGCTTAAAACTCAATTAAACGAATTGGCAAAAATTTAATTACAATTTCAGTTCCATTTTCGTTTTAAAGGAGATCACCAAGGAGCCTTTGAACGGAAAAAGGGGCAGGGAAAAAGAGGACGAGCAGAAGGGAATGGGGCTGAATGGATGCTAGATAGACAAGGCGGCGGGAAAATTGTTTTGCCAGCTGCTGGCAAAGTTCATAAAAAACTAATAGTAATGCAAACTGAAAACAATTAACTGCTTTTATGAGAGGAAAATGACTCAAGCTCAAAATGCTTGGGACTAAAAACAAACTTTGATGATTGTCATTTTTTATATTGCCTTATTAAACATATTTTTTTTTATTACTATAGGTTGTAATAAACTTACTTGTTGTTAGGATTCGAAGAACATTAATTTTTTTTAATTTCAAGCACAAAAGAAAATTAAAATCTACGGCCATTCTAGAATGTCAGAATAGCCGTTACCTAAATGGTTATAAAACCATACAATTAGAGCTCATTGATCGGTGGAGATTTATTTTATATAAATTTTACCATCAGAAGCTAATTACATATTTAAATTTCGAAAACTTACAAGTCTGCCCACGCATATCGGCCCCCCAAACTTTTCCCGCCCGAAGCTCAACCCTTCTGCTAATGCCAACAACTTCGGCAACAACATCAGCCATTTCCTGTGCCTCTGGACCCCAAGTTAGCCACGTTTTATCTGCCGAACAATAGGCTCATTAGTGGAACAGGCCACACCAACGCAAATGCGCCCGCCTCTTAGGCAAACTTTTCTTAATATCAACGCTGGCTTCCGGAAAAATACATAAAATAATATTTTCGTTGCCAGTAAGTTTTAGCGGCAATTAACTCGGGTAGGGGAAACTTTAATGACCAGGAAAATCCCCTGTGAAGTTACGCCATTTGCCATAATTGGAAATGAAAATATTTATTGAATTATTCAGGGCGAAGTCCAATGCTCCAGATATTACAAGTTCCGCAATGAATTCGCATTAAGAAACATTTAATTGAAAGCAAGTCTAAAACTTAAATCTGTTAAAGAAGAGACTTAGCACGGGGTCCTTGGGCCGAAAACTTTTCCATCAACTCAAGAGTTGGCCCGTCAATCGCAATTTTCAAGTAGCGACAAAGTAGCGCAAAATGAATATGCAAAATAATTCTTTGGAATAGACTCGACTTTCAGCGCTTGGCAATCCTTGCCCTCCTTTGCAGCAGCCCCTGAAACAAGTAATTCCACTTTATTTAAGTTTTTCCCTTAGCAATAAACCGCTTTCGACCAGAAACGGATGCCAATGCGTTTAAGTTTAGTTCAGTTCTGTTGAGGCTAAAAGGAGTGCGTAAGAACTGCACCAGAATGGAAATCAAGAAAAATGCTTTGCGGACTTCCAACTATACTTTTGCTCTCCGGGGCACTAATAAAAAAAGCGAGCAAAAGTTGTATCTTCTGCACTTCCTTGCACTAAAGTGCAAATCTTTTTCGGAGGGCTCACAGAGTCCTTAAACAATGAAAAGAGATCAAAATGTCCTCGGCACAAAATGGGGAAACCAAAATAAATGCACCTCACATTCAATTTAACAATAAACGGGAAAAATCGAGTGTCATGCGTAATGTCCTTTGAGGCGAGATGCGTAGTGTATTTTTGGCTTAAACTGATTTAATAAAGTAGTTTCGCTGTTCTTTATGACCAAACACAATGCTTTTAAACACTTATGAACATAAAAAACTATAAAGAAAGAAGCAAAAAATAACGACCGAAAGTGTCAGGATCTTAAATCTTGACAGCACTTCGTGCACTTAAATTTTCGAAACTCACGCAGCGCTAAGAATGTTGCGCATACGTCGCATGTGCCAAGCTCAAAACTGACATTGCTTAGCACAAGCAGCTATAAACATAAAAGCCTTGGCGATGAAACACAAAAAACAATAAATAATGAAATAAAAGTCTAGCCAACAAGGCAAAGAGGGCAGTCTGCCATCCCCCAAATGGAGTCCTCCAAAATTAAGGAAATTAAATATTTACGTATGAACGCTGTCGGGGAAATTACGCATAGTAAATTATAAAGAGAAAAAAGAATTGCTGTCCAAAGACGCAATGGGGCGAGGGTCCTGGCTTATTACCACAGCCCAAAGGCAAATATTTTGTCCTTGCGCTCCACACACACACACACACACACTCCAATCCCACACACACCACGGCCATTAATTTATTTTTATGCCAGGCATAATCTTTTCTGCTTGCGGTATTTTGTTTGTATTCATTTGCATCTTCTACCAAACTCCGTCCCCCCAAAAATGTACGTATCATACACCACTCCATCGATAGTGTGCCAAATTTCCTGCGTGGCGACAAACCAGAGAAACAAAGGCCACGTAAAAAGAAAAGGCCAAAAGAAAGGGACACTTAAAAAAATTCGATTGACGTGCTTGAAAAATTAAATACTTTATCGTTATTTACGTCGTGTTACTAACATACTTGGTTCAACATGTGCTACCAAATCGTATGATATTAAGCAACTTATCAAGTGCTATCAAATGCCATGATATGTTGCTTATCAATATGTTTTGGCTTAATATGAATCAAGATAAGTATAAAGTAATTACGATTTTGATGGGCTAAAAAAAACTGATAAAGAATATTTGAACAAACAGTACAAGATTTCAAAGACAGGAAAAACTTTTGGCTTGTTTTTTTCTTAGTGCATTAACGAATACAGTGGATATGAAAGGAGGAATTGGCGCCCTTAATGATTTGCCTTTGCCCACAAAGAAGCTGGAGGCGAGGGTTTGGGATTGAGGGAGTCTGGAGGTGCGGATCTGGAAAAAACCAAAAATCTCCCTCTTGGGCATTCAGCCGAGGCCACCCCTCCGTCCCAAGCCCAACTTTCAATATATCTGTGTATATTTCGGCTTGTGAGCCATTTGAATACGTATGCATACTTAATTTGCCACGGCTTTGCTTCTCGTCCTTGCTCAAAGGGCATGGTAAGGAGTGCGGCGGGGATAGCCGGATACGGCGAATGAATACTACATTATTGATTGGATATTTGTGCGGGAATTTAATAAAATATGCAAATTCCCCTTTTTTTTGTGCTCCGCACAATTCCGAAGGCGAGACGAGCACTGTCAACGATTGAGTGTCTCTTCGACTGGACAGGATTCAGGAGGTCTCAACTGTGAAAGGCTGTGACAGATCAAGAGTTTTGGGACTAATTAGAAATCTTTGCGGACTCATAGGAAAGGTCATGACATTGTCCTCTTCGAAAATAAAGGGACGGATTATATGGCAAATACACTGTTAGGCTATCCAGAAGAGATCTTAAACAATGTATTACCAATAAATTTGTCTTCTATGATAGACTGAAATAGATATACATACCAAATTGATGTTTGGTTGTCATACAATTTTAAAATAAAATAACACATAGTTCCTTAAAAATGTATTTGTTCTTACACTGAACCTTTTACCTTTTTATAAATTTATTGAGCAAATACACATATATCTAAACCTAATCAAATGAAAATCGACTCAGGATAGGCGCACACCGCACACATATTAAGCTAAAGTCGAGTCGAACCTATTTTCCTAAGTCTCATTAAGTTTGTGATGGATCGATGACATAGGGTTCGCTGATACTGCCAAGGTTGCGGAAATAATTCAATTTTGTTGCCGAAATTCCAGAACAATTCGAAATTCAGGCATTCGACCAGACCCCGAAACAACCATCCCATCAAACACCGGACCCGAAACAAACAGCCAAAAAATACGCCACAATTGTTTCACGGCAACATCAAAAGAAGACGGCAAATAAACCAAAATGTCTTCAGCAGCCGAAGCAAAATCAAAAAGCCTGGCCAAAAGCAAATAAAACAGCGAGGAAAGAAGGTCAACTTGTTTGACCGAAGGTTGTAATGCCCTTGGGCCTTAGAGCACACCTTTCAAATGTATTAAAATCAGAAATACCATCTAATAAGTACTTAGGTACAAAACTAGAAAAAATATTGAATTCAAGAGCCTATTTGAATTTTAGTTTCTAATGCTCGAAAATTGTCAATATTAAGGAAACTAAGAGAAACCTATAACAAGTGCTGGAAAGCAAATGGATTCAAGATGTTCATTTTAAATCTATTGTTTCACGATTTCAATGGATGATTGTTCTCAGTTAATTAACAACATTTTTCTACGTTTTCTCGAGGAATTGTAGGCTCAGAGTTGGTATCAAAGTTTACACAGCTTCAGCACAATGTTACTTTAGTTCTGTGCCAAAAAACAGCGAGAGTATTGGGGTATCAAAACATCAAGAAAAGTAGCAATAAAAGCAACGAGGCTAAAACAGTCAAGTGAACAACACGTGGCCTACATAAAACCAACAAAACTTTGGAGGAGCGAAGTGAGCAAAGTTTCTGGTAGACGACAATTGCCTGCAGCTGCAATGTCGGTCATACATATATATAGATACGAATATATATATTATATGCCGAAATCGCAAAGCAGGCAAATCAAATACTCACCCACTTGACTCGACTTCCTCGCACTTAATCAGTCAAATTATCCCAGGAGAACGGAGCAGCTGGCGACAGGCAACTTTAATTGCCTTTAGCTCGCACTTGTTCACAACGCATAAATTAAAGCGTAATCCGAATTTATGCAGCTTCGCCGGTGGAAATGACGAAGGAGCCGTCTCATTTTTTGGTCTTATGCTTTTGCAATTAGTCTAAGTGGACTTTAATATGTCAGTTGTGTGCGGACTCAGGACTCAGGGAAAAAGTGCTCCAAGTCATTTTGCGGTTACCGAAAAGTTCCCAGAACTCAGCTCAACTGACTAAGCTCAACTTTGCATTTGCCCCAACAAGTTGAGTGGAGTGGAGAGGGTTACCACTGGAGGGCAGGAGGGGATGGGACATCAGTTGACAGTTCCATGTCGCTGGTGGCCTTGTCATCCTCTAGTTTTGTGGCAAATTTTTTGGGCTCTTCTTAGGCTTGGGCCCACAACTCACTGATAAACTTTTGGTGTTGTCTTAAAGTTTTTTAAGTTTTTCTTTCACGTTTTTTCGGTTGGCCCAGGAACATAAATTTGTGGCTTAGGCTGAGGCTAAATTTGATTTCAAGAGGCATGCGATTTTAATTTGGTTTAATCCAATCCAAAGAAGAACGACGAAATTGAATAAGATTTTTTCTGAAAAGGATTAGGAAAGTATCATCTCAGAGCAGCTTTAGAGTCTCTGTAAGAACGATTTATTTAAACAAAGTGTAATGCGTTTAAGCTCACAAAGATCTTCTTATGCAACAAGGGCAAATTAAAGTAAGAGCAGCCCATTTCCTGAGATCACAGCCAGACCATACAAATATTATCCCCTACCTGTTGCTATTACCAATTTCACTCCAGAGCTGGCCCATTCCTGTCGTGCCCAATTTGTCAGCAATGGCCCCTGCCGTCTTACCTTTTTTTTTTGGCATCCAAGCACACATATGCAAAAAGAAATCCAACGCAACTGCGGCTTATGTGCCGTATGCGCAATTTACTAACTCAGACAGGCTGGCTGGTCTAAATGATAGCAATGTGCTCGGCTCGCCGGCAAATTATGCAAATGCTGCTGCTTGAACGTCGTGGCATATGAGCAAGGCATATTACGCATACGCCGAGTGTTCCATTAAACACCCATGTGGGCGGGGTGAGAAACGGGGCCCAAAAGGCAGGCCTAATCGCAAGAGACCTTAGAAAGTCGAAGGAAAATATCCGTGTCTACATACATTTCTTCTTTTTTTTTTCTTACAGAGGGAAATTTGATGACAGCAATCAATTTGAGTTTTAATTAAATTCTTCTTAACGAAATTGTATTTATTTTACAAATCCGAGAGTTGTTCATGCACTCATATGGTTATCAATAGAAATGTCATAATGAAAAAGACTCACGAACTATTCATTAAAGTTAAAGTTTAGCTACTGCAATTTCGTTAATTTGGCTAACACATACACATTATTAATTTTAATGATTGAGCTTTGCACATTCAGCATTTAATTCCGAAATAAAATTTGATTTGATTGAGGCTTATGATAAATTTGCTAACGAATCATAAATCGCATTTCAAATAATTGGCAACAAATAAGAATCATATGTTCAAATCAAAATGACAGCCCCATAATTTTCTATGCCTTTTGGCTGGGCTTCTTATTGAACAACATATTTTATTCGTTTATTTATACAGTTAAGTCGCTTTTTTGCAAATTATGGTTTAGGTTTTCCCAATTCTTTTCAGTTAAGAATACATGTACTGCGCTGTTTATTTTGTTTGGCTGCTTGCGAAAAATTCAAAAATTGCCGGATTTCCTGTTACCCACACTGTGCGACCTTCGACCTCCGAGGGCTGGAAAGTGGGGGTCGTGGGGAGACTTCCGTCCCTTTTGCCACACCTCCTAATCGAGTGTGCGTGCGACGGCAAATCGCAAAATGGCAAAATGGCAAATGGCGAATGGCAACCGGCAATGGAGAGCCGTGTCAGCGATGGCGTCTGTCGACATTGCCAAGTGGTTTCGTTACGCGTTGTTGGCTTCATTTTGTTAACTTTCACTCGTTCGCCGTGTTTACAAATTTAAAAATTTGTTTGTGTTAGCTCGCCCTTGCAGGGAAAAAGGGGAAGGGGGGTCTGTGGCTTCCGACTGAGGGCCTTCGCCATCATAACTCAGAAGTCTCTCAGGAGTCCGGGGGACTTTTAAAGAAATTGTTTTTACCGCCCCCCGGACGTTAGCATTAACCTCTTGCACGACCGATCCTAGAGAGGTGTCGTGACATTGTCTTTACCTCGCCTAATAAATGGTTTCATTTAATCAAAGGGCCTTTATGGAGCACGCATCCCAGGATTTACGGCTGTTTATCTAAGATGCCACCAGGCAAACTGGCGGCGAAACTTCCATGACTGTTGATGATCCGAGGTTTTCCGTTGGATAAACTTTTGGCCCTTTTTCGGGATTTTGGCCGTGCGTCTGCGGTTGACATAAATCAGCATTAAAGCTGATGAAAAGTATATTTGGCTCATCTGTGTAATGGGCTCTAGCTCGAGAATTCTTTTTAATGCGGCCCGACTTTTGAATTATTTTTTTGTAAGCAATTAAGTGCATATATTACGCAAATTAATTGCGCTGTCTGAAAAGGCTAAATTTAATGCCTTACTTCTACTACAATACTAAAAAGCTCAAAATAATATTGTTTGTAGGATAATAATCGAAGCATATCTAAAATGGAGCTTAGAAAATTGTATAATTCTATTATTACTAAGCACTTCATCTATGCTTTGTATATCTATCTAAGCTGATAAGCTAGCCAATCTTATTTCATCTTTATCCCATTTCATTTTCACCTAAATTTTAGACATACACTGAATTTCTTCATATACTCGTATTAAAAGTAAGCCAATAACATCAGAAGGAAATAATCAAGGCCATCAGCAACTTTGTCTGGCATTTGGCCAATGTTTGTCCAACTATCTGCGGTTATTTCGGATTTGGCTTTGGGGTCTGGACTATGTTGACTATTCGGGTTTTGTGTTTTGTATTTGAAATTTTTGTTTGCCATTTTAAGGCCGAACTGTAAATGAGATTTTTCTCACATTTGCTTTTGCCATCACTGCCTTCCTTTCTTGTTTGCCCTTCGCCTCTGGCATTCTAATAGTAATTTTATCTAGTACAAAGGCGAAGAGGGGGAAAATAGGGTCTTAGCCTATTTTTCAGTGTGTCCAGTGATTACAGTCCAGGGTCCGTCAGTAAGTCTATAAGTAATAATCAACTTTTGCGGAGGACGGCGAAAAGGTTTCTTATGACAGTTCCTTGTGGAAAGCTGTTGAGCAAGAAAAACAAACAGAAAACTTCAATTACGGCCACGAAAATAGGAGGAAAATTGAAAGCCGGCTAGAAGGGGAATATGAAGACATCTCAATAAATGGAAAAATGGAAACTTTCATTTCGAGCCGACAAAGAAAATATCTTAGTACACGGAAAGAAATTGTAAATGGCCTCGGATACAGCGAAATGATTACTCATAAATAGAACAGAAATTATTCGGAGGAGCTGGCAGTATATACATATACAAAAATTTATAAAATTAATTCCCACCGTTTTCTCTAAATGTACTGAAATAATTGGTCGTTAGTTGAATAAATATTGCTCTTAAAGTTTCTTCCCCAACAAGGCTTAAAAGCAATTCCATTGACTACACGAATCCTTGCCCAGGAATTTCTTTGCTAACCCAAAGGATTTCCAATCTGTTTACATGCTGCCACACTTCTCTTCCTTATCCCTGGCTAACGAAAACCTTTGACATGGCCAGCATGTCCAAATGCTGAAACATTAACTCAACTAAAGAACTTCATTATGGGCCCTGGTGCTAATAAATCTTTTGAGTCGTTCTACCTTTTGACTCCTGCTAGCAACAATGAATCATAATGAGTGCTCGACGCTGGCCAAACACCCGACAAGACAAAGCAGCCCTTGGAAATCAACATTTATACGCCCCTTTGTGCCAGCCAAGGAACCAAACCAAACAAAACTCGGGCCAAGAAAGCTAAGCTGTGGCCAAGTCGTAACATTATGGCGTGACGGCCAAGTAAGCAATAAGGCGTAGCATAAATTAGTCGAATAAACAGAAATGAAACAAAGGGCGAAAACAACTTTAATGTTTGTTAAGCAAATATTATCCCCGGCCTGGGGGATTTTGGGGGCGGTAGGGCTCCCATTAGAAGTTGCCCCTCCGGTTATGTTACACACGTATTTTCTGCTTTTGCCAAACCCCGAACAACAATGAAAGGTCTTTATGTGACGATTATCTGAACATAACCCAGGCCCAATGTGCAATTAAATGTGCCATCCAACGTCAGTGGGCGTATAGCTTTCTCAAATATGACACACTGAAATATATGGTCGCGATTTACGGTACAACTCAAAATGAAGCAGAGTCCTTCAATTGGTATTCCTTTGAGGGGAGATTGCCTCTGTGGTATGTGATAAATTAGATTTAAGATTCTGAGATGATGAAAGCGGAATGGTCACAGAAATACATTTCAGTGGTGTTTTGTGCAATATTTAGTTTAAAGTCATCTTTATTATATTTTTATTTACCTTGAAACCATCATTTATAGGCATAAAAGTATGTCCATGTACAATCACATTAATTTAAAATAACAACTATTTTTACCTTGTTTTCCATTTATTTGCTTACTGGAATTCTGAAATAAAAACTCACAGAGAAATAATCATGCATAAATAAAAATGCTAAGCAAACACATATTTTTTTTGTATACAAAATGCCAATTTTGTTCATATCAAATAATAAAATACAAGTGCTATCCTTTAGATAGGATAGCACAGTCAAAAAATATATGCAAGCACTGCCTCTTAAATACCAGTCAATCAAATTGCGCTGACCAACGAAATGGAAACATATTAAACACTGTACGCAACAAACAATAAAATGCCAAAAAGCAAACACACAATCTCTCAATTATTCCTAATTTATTGGGATTTTATGAACAGCATATGGACCGAATGCAATATATCTTTGCCTGCCCCAAACCCCATTGAAACCCATCGAATCGCCCACACAGATGGAGATGTAATGCGCTTAGAGTGGATCCCACAACCGCCAAAGTCATTTCCATGCATATAGGCTCCCCTCAGAGGCTTATGTCCCCACCCAACCTCCAATTTTGAATAGGGAAAATATGTGGGGTACCCGTCTTTTTGCAATGGGGGAAAAAAAGTTAAATGTGATGGGAATGTAATTCGTTGACAAGGGTTTTTTTTAAGTCCCTCTCTCCACCACAAAACCTTCAAATCTGTCACAGCTGCTGTCACACACTGCAATTCGAATTTTTACTATTTTTCATCATGAGTGTTTTTCGTGTAGTTATGCAACGTTTTTCGTGCCTAGAACGACGTTGCGTGTGTGCCGGAATCAATCATATGCCGATATCGACACAAACAATGCGGCAAACAATGCGAAACACAAAATACGACGAAACAAAGCCCAAAGTAATGCGATATTTTTTATTGATTTTTATTGTGTCTCCCCTGTGAAACAGGGCGCCGAGGGGGTTCAGCTTGGGGCCCCGATATGAAAAGTACTTGATGTCGGCAATATGCGGGCCCACTTGACTCCGAGCCAATGCCTCCCAATTGCAAAATGCAAAATGCTTTTAAGCTGTATACTCTGCACTTAGTTTACACCAAAATGGCTTTAAGAAATGTGGAAATTGGAAATTGGGGTCTCTCCATGTAGTTTTATAAACAAGATAGAACGAAAGTGGATTTACAAGCCTTATACAATAATATAAATAATGTAATCACTATTATAGAAATTTCTAATGATTATGGTGTAGTCAATTTAATTAATTTTTTCTACGTCTCGTATGGAGAAAAATATAATTTTATTCTAAAACAGAACACTTTTATTCGCCACCAAACAAGGCAGGTCCTCATTACTAAGACGTGTCATTTCAAATTCTAAATGTAAGAAACAAAGGGTCTTATACAATGAACTGCAGGATATGCAAAGGACTCGATCTTGTCATGCATTGTCCTAGTATTGTTATTTGGCCAACAATTTTTGTGTTGGCCTATTTTCATAGTTTTTTTACTTTTGCTTAGTCCTGCGTTTGTGTGCCACTGGTTTCACAGTTGTTACTGATATTTTATGACACTGCAAACATTTTACAATATGAACTCAGTTTCCACGGGTCGAGTTCTAGTTGGTACACTTCTGGCTGAGCAAGTGTGTGTGCTATCCATTCAATATGCTCAGCGGAGCATTATATGTTTCTATGGCGTGGCGTCCTTGCGAGTCCTTGCCCCTTGACGCCCCTCTGAATGCGTGAATATAAGTGTGTTTACACGCAGTGAAATGCCGGCAGAAGTGGGTCTTTATTTTATTTTTATTTTTATTTTTTGAGGTCAATTGAAATGGATGGGCAAAAAGAGAACCAGTTTATACACTATTCGCGAATCATGTGTCTCGTTTTTCGCAGCCGCCTCTGTAATTTGTTAAGTAGTAACTAATTGAAAACATCTTAGAGATTTGTTTGGCGTTGATTAAGTAAGTTTTCGGACAGCCCATTAAGTGATATTTGTCAAAAAACAGACAATTTCGTGGCATTTGGTGCGTGTTTTTTCTTCTTCCATCATTAATTACCCAAACGCTCCTCGAATGGCTTGAGTTTCTCTTGTTTGGCATGTCAGTTGATTGGACAAGTGAGGGTGAATAACTCGCGAGTCTGGCGAGCTAATGTTGAATAACTTTGCCAGATAGAGCAGCAACTTAAGGCACCTTAAGTGCTATTGTACTGGTATAAAGAGAGGAAACTTGATAAAAACCCAAAGTCTGATGACTGCAAGATTTATTTAAATTCGTCATATATTTCTCTCCAAAAATATGGTCGCTCAAATAGACTTTTAGGTTTATTCTAAGATTCATTTTGTTTAAGGGTAATCGGTTGTGATCTAAGCGCCAAACTCAAAGCTCTGATTTACAAATGGTATTTAATAAATCATCATTGGAAACTGTAAAAGCTAGTAAGTTATAATTGAGCAGGACGAATTCAGACACGAAGACACATAGCTAATTTCAAGTGATTTCCACTCCCACTCTAACGCCCACAAGCCGTCCAAAACAGAAACGCCTAGACTTTTTTAAATTTTAAAATATGTTTTTGTTTAAAATTTTTTGTTATTCCAATTTGTAACGATATGCTAAAAACTTTTTTAACAATTTTTTTTTAAATTCTTAAAACATTTTGCCGACGCCAGCTCCAATACCCAAATCTAAGCAGTAACAGTAAGAGTGTAAAAAGAGTAAAAAATAAATGATTCATGATCTCGACGTTCATACGGACGGATGGACACAAGGACATGACCAGAAAGACACTGCTATTGATCCTGATTAGGAATATATATACTTTATAGGGTCGTAACAATCCTAGAAACGGGCTTAAAATTACGAGTAATAAGAGATCTATTTAAAGAATTTTTTTATATATTATATTATTCTTATATAATTTTAATATATTATCTATATTATTATTTGTATTTTTTTTTAATTATATGATCAAGAATATATATACATTTTATTGCCGGAATCGCTTTCTTCTGTGTGTCTAATATACCTCTAATATCGTATTACCTGGTGTAAACATTTCATTAAAACTATTACAAATTCTTTACAAATAACTGTTTTATAAAAAGGGGGCTGTAAGTTTTAATTCAACAGCTTATACAAAAGCTTAAAAACCAGCCGTTGATAATCGGTTTCAAAAGTCTGCGCTATTTGCACGCTACATTTTTATATTTTTTGCCAGAATTGAGCACAAAGTCCGTTGTATGCAATCATGAGATATTTACACTATGACAGTCATTCAAGTTGCAGAAATTGTCCCAACTGAAATGCAGAAATAAAATAAAATAAATGCTCAATGTCGAATGGCGTATGAAAAATGTGTATATATTGATAGATTTTGGGAAAAATGGAATAAATAGCTGCACGCCATGCCAAAAAAAGTCCTCACTCACTATACGCAAATGACTTTTAAAGCTTTCAATTTATCTGGCATTTTTTCAGTCGGACCACTTTTTGATGGAAGCCTCCGGAACGAGGATAATAACCAGCCCGAGGGAACCAGCCTCAACGGCCACATGATCGCTACAATGTCCACGTAATGAAAACGAAGCTCGAAAACTTGTCGTGCCGTCGCTGAGCAGAAAAACTGCCCAGGAAAACGCCAATAATAAAAAATAGGCAAGGGAAAATGAAGTCTGTCATTTTATATCCATATGGACCGCTAACCGGCGGCACACGCTGCTGTCGCATGTTGCATGCCAAAAATTTGGCCATAACAAGTGCAATTTACACAATTGTAAGTGTTTGGGGAAATGGGCCACACCACAGGTCGTATACGCAACGTGGACAAGTATGTAATTTGGTTCTCGTTAGTGGAAAAATGTCAGGTATGAATGTATGAAAAAAATAACACAAATTAAAACGGGAGCACGGAATCAGCAGTAGTTGCAGCTGGTATAATACTGGCCTGTTAATTGTGGCACAATTAATAGACAAGTGTCGTTGGCCAGCGTTTTTCTGCAGCCATTCTGAATGTGCCGTGGCGTACTTCAACCGCATTATTGCCATGGGGGCCAAAAGCCGTAGAAATGCCCTTCCAGCGAGGGTTGTTTTGTTAGTTTAGTCGGACCACGAAAGCGCTAAGATACCTGAGGAAATGTAGATGTACATATATTCCCATTGAATAAGGCTGATTAATGAATGTTTTAGGACAATAAATGTACGTATTTTGAGAACAATCAGCTGAGGAAACGATCCAGAAGAACTAACATATTGAAGATAATTAATAGAATCCCCACGACTTATGTCATCATCAACCCTCCTGCTAAAGAATAAGAAAAAGGAACGGTAAAGTAGAGTTCCTCGACTAGAAGATACCCGTTAAGCAACTGAAAGTAGTTCATTTCAAGCGCCACCGTGCAGTTACAAAATTACCAAAACTTTTTTCATTGACAAGGAAAAACGTAGTATCATTTACGATTCATAACATCTTTAAGGATGTTTTTGTGTCTGTTATACCCTTGTACTTTACAAGTAAGGGATATAACAATATCCCAACCCCGTTGGACCTTGTAAAAAGTATGGACCAAACGAGAGCAAGTTGCACTCATTTCTTTCATCTCCAGACTGGTTGTATGTATAAATTACAATTACATGACGCTCGTTATGGCTTTTAATTTATGTTAATGGCAAAATCGTGCTTGGATGTTTCCATATTATTTGGTACCCCTCTTGCGAGGACAAAGTGGAGCTGGAGACAATTACAAGAAGTATAATGCAATGCAACTTGGCGGCAAACAATAGACACACTACACCCGTTGCAATGCCAGTTACCAACTCGTGGCGAGTAAATTAGTTTTTGTTTAAGCAGAGAACTTAAGTGTCTGGCTTCTGCAATTAGTGCTGCATTTTATGGCAGTTACGGGAACAGCCTCGGACGTAGCAAGAGAGATTTCCCCCATTATCCCCACCTTCATCGCCTACAAGGAAGCACTACGTGTTTAGCATAAACCTGAGTTAAGGGATCGGAGAGCCTTTCCTGGGGTCAGGTGGTTATTACTGGGAGTGCAGTCACGACATATAATGGATGTATCCCAAGAGCACGCCATTTTGCATTTGCTTATCTCAGTCGTTGCTTATTTACTGAACCACGTGGCTCGCCCACAGGAATTTTCGGTTCTGGGAATTGGTATCTCATTATTTCAGCAGTTTCGCAAATACTTAGTACCAAAAAAATATGCAGTCCTAGAGATTCTTTTAGATACCTTAATAATACTATATCGATAAAATAAAATCCTATTGAATCTTTAGAAAAATACCGTCTAACATTTTAATTAAGACAATGTTTTCTAAAGTCGTTTAAATGAATACGCGTATTAACGTAACAAAAGTACATTCTAGAGATTTCGAGTTTATTGCTTTTAGAACTTTCTTAAATTTTTACCAAATGTAACCGTAACTGCCACATTTAATGATAAACAAACTTCCAGAAGTTGTTACCTTCAACCCGTCCAGTGAAGAGACATCCGACTCGAAAACATTTTCACGTATTAATTAGCAAAAAATCCGATCCAACACCTCAGACCCTAAAATCATGTTGGGTTGACCTCCGTTTAAAAGTAAAAACGTGTTGTGCGAAATAAAAAAAGAGAATAATTTGGATTAAAAAGGAAAGGAAGAGGTGAAGGAAACACATGAGGGTGGATTTTGATGACCCACGAACCATTTTACATGCGGGTGCACACTGCGTATGCGTGTTATGTTCGCAAGATACATTTTACATTTCTCTGGTGACTCATTCATTAATTTACGCTACGGTTCTTTCAGAATATATCACTATTAATCGTGCTGATATACTCGTGGCGCATAAGTGTCAATATGCATAAGTCGGCCGACCTGCAGGATGTCTACTACGGTAAGTTCAAAGTTCTGTCCATTTTGCCTGCTAATTAAGCACACAGAAGCTTGTATGAGCCAAGCCCCAAGGCGGCAATAAACCCGAAAACTTGAACGACAAGCAGTCACATAATACAAAAGGCCATTTCAATAAATAAATTAAACTGAGATGAGAATGGTGGCAAGTCGTCATATATTAAATAAGGTTGGGTGGTATACATGCATCACAAGTGCAATTTTCTATAAAATTTGAGAGGAATGTTAGCTAAGCCATTAATTTTTGATAAATGAGATCTAAATTATATATCATTTTTACTTTCAATTTAATTACGCAAATTGTTTCTAAAATAAATGTATTGCTAAATTTCTGAATTATGAATATATAAACAGTTCGTCGGCATTGTAAAATGGCTGCAACTTTTTGAACAAATGGGGATAATGCATTTTCTCTTTATTGAACTACGTTTTAATCTTCGCTTTTGTTTATACATTGCAGGTGTACAAATTGCATATTTTGCCATAATCGGCACACAAATGTCCATGATACTGTTGAGCATTGTGTTAATATTTGGAATATGTCGGGTGAGTTTTCTTGTATGATACTTAAATCGCAGCGAACAGTATTTGGCGCAATGTTGGACCACACCAACCCACCACTAAATACATAAGAACATCCCACCCACAAATCGAAATACTCAAAATCAAATATCCGCAAATGTGGCGCATTGTGCCCCCAGAGCCTTTGAGTCAGGAAGTGTTTACCCAGCAAACAAAGCACATTCAAATGTAAATTACTGAAAGCGGTCATACCACGTTGGTTCCAGAATTCTAATATGATTTCTTTGGGCGCCGAACGCCACACATGGGGTGCCAAAAGTACACTCTAAAAATGTGAAGGAAGTTGTAGTGCTATTGAACTACAATTAGAAACAAACAAACTTTAATCAACTAATCGTTTGGGGCATAAAATATAATACAGTTCAAAATAAATAATATATAACATTAATATACAAGGATGGAATGCTTACCTTTGCAAAGCACTTACTGTTATCCTGCTAAAGTTAAATATTGAAGTTACTGTGTAAAATTTGTCCTCTGAAAAAGAGATCCCCTAAAAGTGAAAAACCCAGCATACCATCAACAGCGGCATGAAAATGTGGACAATTTGTCACACAATTGGCATAGGAATGGGATTAAGTCTGACTGACTCAACTGGAACCGAGCTGGCACGACTCTTGACAAGGATTGCATAGACCGAGTTCAGAGTTCAGTTCGGGTACATTGTGTGGTATTTTTTCATTTTGACGCTGACAGACAAAATTGGAATGCGAATTCGTCGAAAATGAAAGCCATAGTTGCCGCTGCCCAACGCCAATAGAAATGTTGCCAAGTCCGCTAAATGGTCAAATTAATTGCAGCTCGCTAATTGGCGCCCTATTCTTAGAGACTTAAGCTAAGGGCCCGCAGCAGATGGCCATTAAATAATGCATAGAGCATTGGTTCTTAATTAGGCTAAACAAGCTTTTGGACAACAAATGTGGGGAAAACAGCAAAAGTTTTGGACAACATTGAGGTTTATAGCCTGTATAGTAGCTAAACAATTCATTATTGGGCTGTAAGGACTCTTGCGGCTTGATTCCAAAACAGACGCATTAATTTTAGCATTCGAACTCTTGAAATAAATTGGATAATTAAGTTAAACAGAAAATAGAGTTAGGTTCCCTTATGCATTTTGTTCTGTTTAAATATTAATAAAGCAATCAATTATCCCTAGCGAAAAGGGTATTCAAGCACTGAATGCAAGTGCAATGCAATCAATTATCCTTTGCGTAATGGCTACTTAAACATAAAAATTTATTAAAAGGAATAGTTTGCTATCACATTAAATAAAAACCTCTAAAATACCAATTTGAATTAATGCAAAATAAAACAAGAGAAGTAGCTCATTAAACTAACCTAATAATTAAATAAAACTCGCTTGAATCCATAGTTATACTCGTTTCATAAATTCCCTTTACTACAGTTACTTAAATAAAATGTTCGTTACGGGATTACATGCATTTTCAAAAATTAGGCAACCATTATAGCCCATATTAAAATTTAATCCGCTGGTAAAATACATTTTCATGACCCCACAAAATTGCCATGCAAGCCGCTGCGGCCAAAAACTGTCAGCTGCACATCAGAATTTCCCAACGTGCTCAGCAAAAATTTTAGCACATTGAAAACCCCAAAAAATCCAATCATGGGTTTTGCCACCATGGCGAGATAAATTTCACCGCACTCACGCTTTTTTAACACCCACATCCTGGCAAAATTTAGAGTACGGCCACGAAATCGATACCTCCAATTCCATACAGGTACTGGTTTTGGTGGCCCTTTTAGCTTTATTTTCTAATGGCAATATATTCAAGGTGGTTTTGTCTTTTTTGTCCGTTCACAGGAGAACCCAGGACTAATTGTACCCTGGATAATTGGCTATATAACATTTATGGCCCTGGAAGCCGTCGCCATGGTCTACTCCAATGTCCTGCGCGACCATGTAAATAAGGTGAGTGTTCCATCGCATCCCCGGGGCCAGGGTGAAATGTTTTTAATGCATATCGAAGATGTTTTCATAGCGCAGTGCTGGGGAGACCATTTGTTTAATGGAAAACATCTCATACAGAGGATTCGGGCCCATCGGGAGGTCCTTGTTGCATAAGCAGACTATCAATTGCGCCTGGCATAAATCAATGGGCTTCAGCTCAGCTCAGGCAAGCGAATAAATTACAAAAAGCCTTCGACGACAACAAATCAAGCCGATTCCGTTACATATGTTAAAAGTTGGCGTCCTCTATGCTAAAATCAAACAAAGGCGCAGGCCCACTGCTGTGGGATATGGTCGGAAGTTGGCGACAGTTGAATGCATTGCCGGCAAGAGGAATGAGTGAACTTTCCAAGTAAATGTAAACAGAAATCCATGTGCAACAGGCTCCGAATTGGAGGGGGGACCAAAGGAAACCGGAAGCCGACACGGATGCGGAGATGACAATAGACAACAAGTCACAGATGTTCGATTTAGGGCCAATGGACAACCAAAGGGTTGATTAAAATCGAAAGCTTCTCAGCTTCGGGGGAATATTAAATGTATCAAAATTAGTCCTGCTCAAAACAAGTTAAAAGACTATAACTTATAATCCGAGTTAATTACTAAATGAATAATAAATTGCTTGTTTCATTCACTTTAACTTATTTGCTATGAATTCATTTCAAAGGTTGTTTCATGTGCTATTAAACGTATATTAAGTGTTACTATGTCTTGGAATTAATTTCATATAATTCATTTAATTCTAAATAACTCCCTCTATTGTCTCTTTTCTTTTCAATAGACAAACAAAATATTTTTGTTTAAGATACAATTTTGACAGATTAGTGGGAAAATTATAGTTCTTATGGGTTGTTCTGGTTTTCTTCCACGCTTGAGTACGTTTATCGAAATTCTAACTGAATTTACTTATGCAACGACCAAAGTGCCTTCGCAACCAAACGCAAGAAGCGCACAAAGCCCGGCTAAAAAATAGAAAAGGGGGTATAAACAAAGCCCGCACATAAATATGCAGAGTCAAACAGACAAACAAGAGCCCACTACACACTCGCACTTAAACAAGTGACAAAGTCAAAGCGCCGCAGAGGGTGGTGGAAAGGGGATAAACGGGCGGGAAAGCGGGGGAAGGGCTTCGGAAAACTCAGAGACCAACGGCACCCAGGCACAGATACAAATGTAGCCATGTATCTGTGTGGCTATGTGGATCCATTCTACGAGTATCTGCACATATGCAATGAGTTGGGCATTTTTCTGCACCATTTTCCTTTAGTATTTTACATTTGTCTGTGTCGTGCGGCATTTGTTTTTGTTGTTCGTTCGGCTTTTTCTATTACGAACGTGTTCAGCTTTTCTACGCTTTTCGTTCTTTTGTTTTTCCGGCAGGCCGGGGGACACGACAAGTTTTTTCTCCCGGAAAATTGTCACCTCATGCATAATTTATTGCTATCCAGAAGGTACAAATTCATTTTTCTCTGTTAGGGAATCACTAAGTTTTGCGTTGTTTTTGGATTTTTCCTAATTTGTTGTTTACACTTTTTGTGCAGTTTTGTAAATCATTTGCGCAGTACCTGTACCTCTATGAAGACATACTGCACAAATTATTCTAAGCCTAACCCCAAAACTCGTTTATTTTCAAACAATTAAAAGTGCAGAAGTGTTTTACCACTGAAGGCTTCCACTGAAATTTGAGATTTAATTTATGGCGCTGGCTAAACCGCTTGAATTAATTTAATTCGCTTCTGTTCAAAGTCAAACTTTCCATTTTCACGCTAGAAACTTTCCCTGCACCCTTGCAAATTGCTTTCCAAAACAGAAGGCAGCTAACAATTTTCGCAACTTTATTTCCAGCTGTTTGTTTGACTTCAGGGGCCAAGTGCTCGTGAAAAAATAAAATTTACGAGTATTTATAATTGCAGTAATGATATAAATGATATCATCTCTTAATTTCAGCAATTCGACGCAATGTGCAAGGCCGAGGTGGCATTCTTTATTGCTCGTGCGCTGATAAATGTAAGTACAACCAGTATTACTGAATTCCAAAAACCAGAAGAGTGACTGAAAACTGTGAATAAAAGAAAAATTTATTTTATATTACGTTGCAATGGCCTTTTACATATTTGAATAAAGGGTCTATGAATTGCAAACAGAGCCTTAGGTTTTCTGGAACATCCTGTTCTAAGGCAGCGGTGAAGGACCTCATAGCCTGGTAAACCAGCCATATAACCAACACATATACGATTGCATATATTGTGGTCCGAGTTCGCAGACCACTCTTGCGGCCGAAGTGGGCACTTATGGTCGCCCCCACCAGCTTCCAAGCAAATACCACCAAATGGACCCATAACCAGGGAGCCATGTGACGAGGGGAAACCTAGAATAAAAAAATTAGAAAAGTATATACAATTTGAATAGCTTATCGGTTTGGGTCTTTCATAGGTTTTTGGGTTAGTAAAATTTGTAGTATACTCTTAGGCAAATGAAACCCTTCACGTGAACTATATAAGTTCCAGTAGCGAAAAGTTTGGCCAAATGCAAATCGAGTCTTGACTGAATTCATGAAAATTACAACCACCTACAAATAACGCAGCATAAAACAAGAGCGTCCAGATATTTGCTTGTATGAAGGCAGCAGCAATGCTGAATCTTCTGACAATTTTTAGATTTTTGGTATTCCCGTCAACCTTTTTGGTGAAGAATGACCTCGTAAATAGGATAAGGCTATGTATCTAGAGGAAAATCATGTGAAATCGAGTTTCCGAATCTTCATAACCTACCGCTCCGTATAGACTAAATATGAGGACAAACCAATAATATATGGGATAAGTGGATGTGTCTGCATTCAGGAAGTTTCGAAAGCTGCGCCTCATACTTCTCCACTCCCTGGAGTCCAGAAAACTGAAGAACTTTGTTTTATCCCGGCAGGCATCTGCAATCACATCGTAGGAATTTCCCAGAGAACATAGTTGGTGCTTAAATGATAATAGTGTGAACATGCTGCAAATTACGCGATACAAAATTTGCTTGCGTACAAAAGTTCTATATGTTCTCACACGAAATTTTAGAAATATTTTGAGTCATGTCACGAATTGAAAATTGATACAAGGCAAGGGCATATGAGTAAGCTGAAAAATATCCTCTTTGGCCTACGCATCATTCAATAACAATAGGGCCCAATTCCCTTTGCGCACATGCCTCCCATTGCCTAATCAATATGTGTAATAAATAATTTAATTACCAGCTAAGTCCATTAGTCCATTTACGCAGCGTAAAAATGTTAGCTCATGTATTTCTAGGGAAAGTACGAGTGTGTGCAAATGTATCTGCGGAGTGGGATTTTATCTAATGGATATTTATGGTACCCAATTTGTTGCATTCCCTTTTGAACAGGTGCTGGCCATGTGGGGAGTGCTTCGCTTCTACAACTTGGTTCGCTCAGGAATCACATGGCGCGGACCAGAGGTAGGCTAATTAATAAAAATCTAGTGGACATCACAAGATGTAACCATAGTATTTATAATTAAAACTAAATTACAAGTTTTTTTAATAAGTTGAAACTAAACCGTTTCTAAACATAAATATAATTAATATTACGATTTCTGTGAACACCAAAATATAATTTTATTACCGACAGTTTACAGAAAACGTTATATTATTTGGCTTATGCAAAGAGAAACGTATGATTTTTGGTTCCTAGAAGTATTTATCACTACTGTCTTTCTGTTAATTAACTAATATTTCTTCTTGGTGAAGGTATTAATCCCACCATTAACGAGTGTTAATTCATTACCGTAATCATTTGAAATCCTTTTTGCTCTTATCCTTTCTTTCAGGCCAAGACAGCCATCTTTGCGCCGATGTACAAGAGTGTTAGTACCAACAAGCCGCACACATACACCTACAGCAAGCGGTCAAGACGCCGCCAGAGCATCGATTCGACTTCCGGCGGATGCTGCGCCATCTTCGACTTCGATTTCGAGTACGACGATGATAACGACGACGACGACGATGAGGCGGCCTACGGCGATGGTCTGGATACGGAGGATGAGGTGGGCTACGACTACGATGACTACTACGATTACTACGACGACGACGAACTGACGGAGCAGCAGCACTTGGGGCTGCAACAGGACGATGGCGACTGTAGCATGCTGGGCGGTGGCAGGGCAACCAGATCGCGCTCCAAGCCGAGATCCGCTGTGGTCAAGGTCAAGGGTCAGCGGAGCGGGAGTCGCCGCACCAACAACAACATCCGCAGCGTGCTGATCAACAAGAGGCACAACAAGTACAAAATCGCGCGACCCCAAACGCAACTGGAGGTCATCAACGAGTCGGAGAAGAGCGCGGGGAGCGGCAGCGATGAGAATGACTCACTTTTGGTGGCCTTTGACAGCAGTTCGTCGCTGGCGTCAGTTTGACATTGGCCGCCATGCAAATCGGGAACCGGAAATGGAAATGCAGCCGTTGGGACAACGGGAAGTGATAGAGCCAGTGGAACAAACAGCGGCACAAACACTGGAAAGTGCCATAACAGCGCCTGCAGCTGCAACTGCGATTGTAACACCACCGGAAGCGGAAGTGAGACCGACGACGACGGCGATCCTGACGAGGGCCAGCATCTGGAACCTGAGTGGCCGAAGGGCCACCGCCTCGGTGGTCAATGTTGTGGTCAGCGTCAACGCCGACGTCCACTGCGACGCGTCTACTGCGCTGTGAATCTGTCTATAATGGGCCTCCTGGTGGCCGTGGAGATTTATGCCCAGATCGCCATACTCCTATAGATCGACACACCGCTCTCTGAATAAAAATGGGTCTTCCCAGGGCAAAAATATATAATCTAATTTCGTGGGTCGTGTTTGGTAAACTTCGGTCAACAGAAATTGAAACATACTTTCTCAATGTCAGCCGACACTACAGCTTTAAATGTAAATAACAAGATAACAAATCTTGAAAGAACTAAAACACAGATTTTTTCTCACTCAAGCTAAAGCTATCACAATATATCAAATGCTATTATCTATGCCATGGATAATGGATAAGATATTTTTAGGTTTCATATGATTTAAAGTAACTAAAATGTTAAATATTAATAAAACAAAGAGTTCCAATAAAAAGTTTCCAACAAAAAAGAAATACTAATATAATTTAGTATAATTTAAATTTCTGTTAAATAAAATTTCAACAAACGTTCCAAACTTAAATAACTTCCTGAAGTCATCATAATCAGCTAAAATACTTAAAGCCTCTTAAAAAAAGTAACAAAATGTATATACTTCATAGCGAAATGGTCCGTATAAATAAGAACAATAATAGATATAAATCGTAATGTGTAAAATTTTAAAGGTTAAGTGCATATCCAGAAAGATAAATAAACACATTAGCTCTCCAAGAGATAACATTTTTATGTTAATGACCCAAATTCTCCAGAAATAAGTTAACAGATAAAGGACACTTTATTGCGCAGCCCGAATAAAAGCTTTACAATAATTACGCAAAATGAATCGCATGTCTCCAAAACAAACAAAAAGGCCCTACCAAAAGTAACCGAAACAATAAGAGTACATTTAAAAAAAAATAAACAATGAAAGATTTAAATGATTGCAAAGTGCTAAGGAAATTACTTTGTAAATACTTCAAGCTATCTCAAGTTGATGTCAGTGACGTACAAAAAATGAAAAAGCAAAATAAACCATATCTATAAATGTTGTATATATAGTAAGTAATCTTAAGTACAGTTGCGCCAAAAAAAGAACAATTGACAGCCAGTTTAAAACTAACCAATAAATGTGAGTTTATGTATACCTTACGATAAAGCCATAATAAACCCTTGATATTTGTGAAAAAGTTTAGCTCCATTACTGGGCGATAGCCAAACGTGCTGGGCACGTGAAAGAGAAAGAAGCTCCACACGGACCGCAGGTATTTAATTTGGCCCACACTCGGGAATACGCCTAATCATGGGGGCCAAAACTAATTAAATGATAATGCCGGCGGTGGGAAGTAAGCAGCCGAATCTGGGGACACGTGAAGCAATCAAAGCATCAGCAAGTGCCGATATCAACCCGCAAACACGGTCGCAATCAGTGGAATCTAATCAATCATCGGACATCCAGTTGGTTTAAAAGCACCCGGCCTTCCCGAGGGCCAAATCAGTTGCGAAACATGAAGTGTCTAGCGTTGATTGCCTTGGGTGGCCTCTTCTTGGCCAGTGTGCAGGCCAGAATCCTTCCCGCGGAGGATCTCCTCTGGGAGCTGCCCGAAGTTCCGGTAGTGGTCAACGAGATTGAACCCCGAGCAGGTGAGTTAGGAACTAAGGGGCCGAATAAGATGTATTTTAATTTAGTATTCAACTTGTTCAATTAAAACTTACAACTCTTCACATAATTGGAAGAAATATTAAAAGTTTGGGGAATGTTCTTTCAATCAAAATATTGTTTCACACTTTAAATTAATTGTAATATTTGTAATGTATTCTTTCTGTCTAAAACACATTTCATATTCAACCTTTAATTATCCAAAAAGATTGTAATTAAAATCCTCTTTATCGTAGCTGGTTGTTCAATTAAGATCCGCAGCTCTGAGCTGAAGGATCCCCAGCCCCTGTTGATCAAGTCGGGCACCTCTGAAATCGTTGGATTCTCGGACACCGGCTATGTGGATGTGGATAAGGATAAGACCATTGAGTTCCACTGCACCAGCAGCTTGGCTTCCCCTCTGTCTGGAAAATCGGTGACCGCCAAGTGTGTGGGTGGCACCACCTTCAAGATTGACGATAAGGAGCACGATCTGTCCGCCATCAAGTGCACATCGTGGCCTGCTTTTGTGGGCAAGAAGTCCGGATCCAGCTGCAATGGTGGCACCACGCTGATCAAAGTGGGTTTTGAGCTCTCCGGATCACGATTCGCGACGCAGTACGAGGTGTGCTTCAACGAAGACGAGGAGGTAACCAGGTACGTCTACCATCGCCTGGAACCGGGAAACAATTACTATGCCACCGGAGTGGATCGCATCACCTTTGGAGCCGGCGGCTACTTCGCGGGTAAGAATGTGGACAAGCTATATACGCAGGCTGTTCAGAAGGAGACCATCGACAAGGAGCTGGACATGGATTCTTCCCATTTCTTCGATTCGGCAAAGAACATCTTCCTGGCCCGTGGTCACATGGGTGCCAAGGCTGATTTCGTGTTTGCCCCGGAGCAGAGGGCCACCTTCCTGTTCATCAACGCGGCTCCTCAGTGGCAGACCTTTAATGCTGGTAACTGGGCTCGCGTGGAGGACGGAGTTCGTGCTTGGGTGGCCAAGGAAAACAAGCATGTGGAGTGCTGGACAGGAGTCTGGGGAGTCACTACGCTGCCCAACAAGAATGGGGAACAGAGGCAGCTCTATCTTTCCCACGATAACAACGGCAACGGCCTGATTCCAGTTCCGAAGCTGTACTTCCGAGTGGTCATCGAACCTTCCACCAAGAAGGGCATCGTTCTGATCGGCGTCAACAATCCCCACTTGAGCCTGGACGAGATCAAGCGGGACTACATCCTCTGCACGGACGTCAGCGACAGGATCAACTGGATCAGCTGGAAGAAGACCGACATCACCGCCGGTTACTCCTACGCCTGCGAGGTTCCCGAGTTCCGCAAGAAGGTGACGCACCTGCCTGACTTCTCCGTCAGTGGACTGTTGGTCTAATGTTGTTATGTTTGAATTAAAAAATACCACTTATAGTTAAAAACAATTGATTTGGTTGTACATTTTTTTTGCTAAGGGAAATTATGCGCAAAATCGGAACGAATTTATAGTATTTTTATACCGGTTACTCGTTGAAAAGTATGTAACAGGCAGAAGGAAGCGTTTCCTACCATATAAAGTATATACACATATTCTTGATCAGGATCAATAGCCGAGTCGATCTGGCCATGTCCGTCCGTCTGTCTGTCCGCCTGTCCGTCCGTTTGAACGTCGTGATCTTGGGAACTACAAAAGCTAGAAAGTTGAGATTAAGTATACAGACTCCAGAGACATAGACCAGCGCAAGATTGTTGATTCTATTGGCCACGCCCACTATAACGCCCACAAACCGCCCAAAACTGCCACGCCCACACTTATGAAAAATGTCATATTGTCGGGGACCTCGACTAAAGCGTTCTCT
Source organism: Drosophila teissieri (assembly GCF_016746235.2). NCBI lineage: Eukaryota > Metazoa > Arthropoda > Insecta > Diptera > Drosophilidae > Drosophila > Drosophila teissieri. The sequence continues at coordinate 19,138,594 of NC_053031.1, read as the reverse complement.
CTTGTTTTGGAAATGGACTAGTTTGTACTAAGCACTACAATTTTAAGATCACATCGGGTCAATCCATTATAACCAATTTTCCACATTTTGGGAATTTGTTTTCGGCTAAGACCAATTTCTTGAAATAGTAGCATAAACAAAGCTGCCTTCTTTTTATACCCGTTACTCGTAGTTTTTATATTAAAAAATAAAAATAGTGCATGTGTTAACTGTCAATTTATTTACAATTTTCTGATGTCGCTGGTGAAATATGGAGTATCCAGAAAAATCTTCAGTTTCCTGCTGTTCCTCTTGTTGCTTTTGCCGGCCTTTGATGCCGGTGATCCGATTGGCAGCCATTTCGTCCGCCGGCGGGGTAAACGCCTTTCCAGTCCATATTTCGACAAGGAGAAAACGTTGGTGCTGGCCAAGTATGTGGTCTCCATTCGATCACGAAGACCACACAAGTTCTTTGGCGACAATCACTTCTGTGGTGGCGTGATCATATCGAGAACATACATCCTCACCTCCGCCCACTGCGCCATGGAGTAGGTATAGAAAAGATCGTTATATGTTTGACTGTCACGTCCTTTAACCAATACAAAAGTAAACGCAAGATTATACATCGCAGTCGGTTTTTGGTGCTCGTGGCTGGAACCACAAATCGCCTAAGATCTCGCGAAGGACTCTCGTTAAGCTTGGAGGTGAAGAAGATCTTTGTGCCGGACAATTTCACAGTCTTCAATACAAACAACATTGCGCTGATGATGCTGGCCAAAAAACTGCCCTCGGACAATCCGCTTGTGGGTGTGATTAAACTGCCTACGGCTGACCCAGAACCGGGTATGAACTACACGGTGCTGGGGTGGGGAAGGATCTTTAATGTAAGTAGTGGTAGCTCACGAACTATTATCAGGTGCATTATTAATTACAGGGCGGTCCTCTGGCCTCCGACATCCTGCACATTGACGTGGAGCTATTGCCCCGGGAAATCTGTGAGAAGAAAATCCACATATTCAAGGAGGAGATGATGTGCGCCGGAAACCTGAACAACAGCATGGACGAGAATCCTTGTGCCGGTGATACCGGGAGCCCGCTGATCCTCAACGAAACAGTCTTTGGTGTGGTCAGCTACCGAGTAGGATGCGGATCTAAAACTTTGCCCTCTATTTATACCAACGTATACTTGCATATGGACTGGATCGAAGGAATTATGAACAAGAATGAAGCGAACCGATTTTGTTATACTCCCAACTATCTTTTAGCGACCATTGGTATATTCATTGGAAATAAAATTCTGAAAAGTTGTGGATTTTATTTGAAGACCACTTAAACAAGGAGACCTCCCTTGGCGGTCAAAGCGGGCAAGTGCTTCACGGTATTCAGGAAGTCGGCCACCTCGCAAGCATAGGACCAACCGGCCTTGATGTCTGTGGTCTTCCAGTTGATATAGGTCACCTGATCGCTGACATCGTTGCAGATGACATAGTCGCGCCTGATCTGCTCCTCGGTGAGATGGGGATTGTTAACGCCCACGAAGACAATGCCCCTGTGGGAGGAGGGGTCGATGACGACGCGGAAGTAGAGCTTGGGCACCGGGATCAGGCCATTGTTGTTGCCATCCTTGGCCAGATAGAGCGGGGTCTCCACACCCTGGTTGTTTGGCAGAGTGGTCACGCCGTAGACACCGGTGTAGCAGTTCACGTTCAACTTGTTCTTGGAGACCCAAGCTCTCAGACCGTCCTCCACACGAGCCCAGTTTCCGGCATTGAAGGTCTGCCACTGAGGAGCAGCGTTGATGAAGAGGAAGGTGGCCCTCTGCTCGGGAGCGTAGTCGAAATCAGCCTTGGCACCCAGGTGACCACGAGCCAGGTAAACATTGCTGCCACTATCGAAATACTTGTCGGCATCTCCGCCCAGTTCATTGTTGATGGTCTCCAGCTGGGTGGCTTGGGTGTACAGCTTGTCCACGTTCTTTCCATTGAAGTAGCCAGCAGTCTGGAAGGTAATCCTAGCCACTCCGGTCTCGTAGTAGTTGCTTCCGGGTTCCAACTTGTGGCGAGTGTATCGGGTCACCTCCTCCTCCTCGTTGAAGCAAATCTGCATCTGCTCGGCAAACCTCGATGAGGTGATTTCGAAACCTACGCGGATCACAATGCCACCGTTGCAGGTGGCTCCCGACTTAACAGCCTTGAATCCTGGCCAGGAGTTGCAGTACAGGTTCTTGAACTCGAAGTGAGATCCGCCCACGCTGAAGGTGGTTCCACTCACACAATTGGCCGTAATCAGATTCTCGGAATGAGTGTTAAATCCTGAGGGACACCACAGCTGCAATGAGCCGCCCGACTCGAATTCCATCACACCGACGTCGGAGAAGGGATAAAAGTCCTCGGAGTCGGTTTTCAGGTACACTGGCTGGGGACTGGGCAATCCTCCGCGAATGGTCACACTGCAGGCTATATAAGTTTCCGACATAATTAATATTGTACATCAAAAATAATTTATATGGTTGAAGGAAGAGAATATTTTCAAGATAGCTCACTACCGCAATTATCAATAGAAATTGGCAAGACAAACAATAAAAAGTGTGTAAGTGACAGCTTTGGGCTGTTTATGTACTTTTTACATCCAACTTACACAAATTCTAAGTCTTTAGTTTTCTAGCTTTTATGGTTTCGAAATCTCGACGCTTATATGGACGGAAAGGCAGACGGGACAGAAGCATATGGAGGATCAGGAAAACCTGTTAAACTTTTCTCAATTCTAATTACTTTTTAGAATAGCAAAATCATAGTAAAACCGTTTAGTTTATACAATAAATTCAATAGTTGTAGGAACTTGAAAATAATTACGAAGTTTTATAGATTTCACTTCAGTAGTATTATATAAGGCAACATAATTAGGTCACCTACCTCCTGCACGACCCACGGGCTGAGGAGGTGCCACAGCAATCCGTTCGAAGATCCCATCATCCTCGACCACTGGAGGAAGCTCCACCTCCGGATAGGGTACTCGAGCCCAGGCAGCCGGAGCCGCCAGCAGGCCAATGAACAGCAATGAGAATCGGATGCACTTCATTTCGGATTTAAAGACCAGAAGGCCCCCGCGACATCTTTAAATAGCCCCCAGCCATATCGTGCAAATTAATGAAAAATAGTTGATTAAACCAATCTCGCCATTCTGACCATTATCTCTGCAGAACAATACAATATTGGTCTTATCTATTCACGTGAAGCGTCGAAGTGTGCGGATTTATACGGCGTACGTAGACTCATTCATTCGAACTTAATTGGTTTGAGACACTTAGTGCTTCGATTATTTTGTGGACAAGTGGGGAAGTTAAGGGAATTACCCAAACAATGCAGATAATTTGTACCTACAAAAATAGAACGAGTTTTTTACACGTTTCAACCAAAAGTATATTTTTGGCGTACTTCTGGTATTACATTTCATATCTTATCCAAAGATTTGGAGTACCGGTTTTAGGACTTTCACAAGGTACAATCTCTTAATTACTTCTAAAACACTTTTGCCTTCAAGAATGTAGGTACTAAGATCTCCATAATTATTTTTTATTTTGCCATATTTTCATTTCATTATAATTAATCCAGCTCATTTTCATCCCAGTTATGACATTTTCGCCAATCAACCGTCATTTATGATTGGCCATTCAAACTAGCAGTTGATGAGCTCCGGCGACCGTCGGACGCCTAATTAAGTTATTTAATCAGCAGTCAAGGCGAGTGCTCTGCCTCAGGTTCTCCTTTCAGTTAGCAATAATTTATAATCAACAAGTAATTAAGGCTTATGGCCGCAGCAGGATTCGAATTTCTGGTAGCGGTTGGAATTTCCTAGGCCTTTCAAGGATATCGAGAAATTTTAACGTATGAACTGGGCTGGACTGGGGGACTGGGGTAAACTGGTCCCAAAAGAGCCAAGGGAAGTGCTCGTTAATCATTATCTGGCGCCATCCAGCGGCAGCTCCCCGCCCTGTGAGGTCATTTATCTATATCGAATCAATTAGCGAACACCTTCACTCAAGGAAAAATTAACGCTTTTCGATATCAAATCAAGAACGAACCGCATCAAAAGTACGGTAAACTCGAATTTTTTTGATTAAAGAACAAAAATTTAAATTCAAGAACGAATAATTTGAGACCGAAATTATGAATTTTGATCAAGCACTACAGTTATGGATTAGACGATAAATCTAATTTGAGTGGAATACTAATATTAAGTATTAATACTAGATTTGAACTCGACAATTCCCGATTCAAGTTGTACAAGTTGACAACTGAAGTGTGAATAACGTTACTTTGAGTAAGAAAAGTTCCTATTTTGTGAACTAGATATTCAAATTCAGAGCAAACAGTTTAGTTTAAGAACGAATCGTTCTATTTTAAATGTTTATTGTTAATTCAAATCAAGCGTCTTTATACTCGTATGAGAAAAACAATTTTATTTGAATTAATAATACATAATAATTGTGAGCTTTACTATAGGTTATTAGCCAAATTCTGTGATTCAGAAATGTTCTTATTTTAATTCTTTTTTTTAATGAAAAGTCTGTAATTTAGTTATAAAAAATAATAGTTGTAGAACTTGAAAATATGAACGTATAGTACATGGATTATAAAAAATTTTAATTCATGTCTCCTTATGGTCGTGCTTTAAATTTCTCACATTCTAAAAATTATAAGGTATCGGACATCATTATAAAAAAAATCACATTCTTGATTATAGCAAAGTGCTCTTTAAATTCAATATGAAATTAATATTGATAAACATCTCCTTTTACATTATCTCTGCATACATATGTCTTATTATTCACGTGACTCGAATTGCATTTATAGGCAGAGACTCATTAATTGAACTTAATTGTTTGAAACTTAGTGTTCATTTTTTTACAATGAATTAGAATAAACATGAATAATGTACTACAATAGAACAAACGTCAACCAAAGTAATTGGCGTATTCTGGTTTTCATATCTATAAAAATTAGATAAGACTTTAAAACAATCCAAATTCTAATACATTATGTATCAAGAAGATAGGACTAATATTATAATATTTTTTATATATAATTCATTTAATATAATGTATATGTATTATATATATACCTTATTTCTTTGCAATCAAAGATCATGTTACATCATCAAATGTCAGTTGTATATATTCACTTTATTCAAGTTTGTACTACGCAGAAAGGAACACATACATGCCATTCCTTTCAATGTTTCCATATATTTCATTTTCAACATTTGCTACTACGCAGGATTCAAACTTTTGTAGCGGTTGAATTTTCCTTTCAAGTGACTATGAGAAATTTTCGTATCAATAATATCGCTTTTGAAATGTGTAATTCAAGTACGACTAGTACTTATTCCAAGAACGGTTTTCTTAAAAATTTTAAGTACGACACAGTACATTTTTAAGAACGTTCGTTCTCAAATTATTCGTTCTTCAGTTTTCTGAGTGTTGAAGCCTTCGTTGCTGAAAATGGGGAAAAGGCATGGCAGCCACGTTCTCCTTTGTACGGATTTCCTTTCGTCCTTGCTACGTGCCAATTTGGCTCGTTTTGTTCGCTCATTCGTAAATCTAAACAAATCATCAATTTTCACAAATTATACGCGATACCCATCTGCGCTGTCCGGGTTTCTGGCTGTTTCTCCGTATCCGTCCAAGTTACCGTATCCGGCTGAAGGTCCTTTTCCTTGGAATTGGGGCCTAATTGCCCGACTATCTGCTTTCGCTGCTTTTCCTGCTGTGCGACGCTGTTCATTTTACATTCCATTAATTAATGTCAATGGCCGACGAACTTTGACATATTGAGCTCAATTTTATATCCCTCTTGATGTCTCCAATGGGGACTTCGTTCGGTTTGCCTAATAGAGCGTTTACTGTAAGATAAGTGTTTGCTTGATTGAATTCGGTCCGCAATTTATGAAAACGTCGCATTTTAAATTATATACCTAAACAACCCCGTAGGCTGTTACATTCATAATTGCACAATTAGTAAAGAATGATGTAATTGCTGTTACCTATTTATTTGATTTATTTAAATTATTTATCTCTTCATCTCATTCCTCAAATTGAATTCTGCTCATCGAGCTAGAAAAAGTCTGTCTCAATCAAATACATTTCACCGAGTGCTTTCTTTAGATTTATCATTCTTTCCTCACGTCATAAATTATCGTTCCAAATTTATGAGTTTCCAATCAATATTAATTGCCCGAGATATACTTCAGATGCCATTTCATTTGCCACCTGACACAGGGAGAAAGCATTTAACTTGAATCGCTTTCACCGCACACACGATTTCATCCCATCGCACGACAAGCAGGCATAAAATACTTAAATGAAAAGCGGAAATCGAGTAAAAAAGCACGCAATTTAATCCGAATTTTAGTCGATCTGACACATTGCATTGAGGAGCTTCGCACCATTTAAAGGTCCCGGCCCTTGATAAATGGCCCTTATTAATAACATACGTGTGGGCGTGTTCTGTATCTCCGAGGGTGTGTTCGAATCCATATACTGTATATACTGAGATACCTTTGATTGATAAGGCTGCCTAAGCGTGTTTGCCTAAGGGTGAAAGGGGAGGGGAAAGGTGGCACGAGGTGGCACGAGGTGGCACGAGGTGGCAAAAGGTAAACGGGGAGGGGCTAACGAATGAACGAGCGATTTTGCACCTTTTCAACAGGTTTCCCGGCCCTCTTATGTTCAGGCAAATTGAAAACGGGCAGTCAATAAAGCTGTAGACAGTCAGACATGCCCAAGGGCTAGACCAGGATCCTTTGAATGGATACATTTGCATTAGGGTGAACGAAATCTTACCAATACAAGATGTCTCTTACGAATTGGTACTGATTATTTGTTAGAAAATTAAAAAAGTGTGAAACGCAGTATGAGATTTCTAATGGGAAAAAAATATACGGGGGTAAAAGTAGAAAAAAAGCAGTTTGAAAAATACAATTTATTTAACTTAATTATATTATTTACTTATTATTATCGAATTACTTATTTTTATTGAAAGGTCTCGACTTTAAGGGCAGTAAAGTGGTTCACCCTTATGTAATTCAACATGTATGCCTGCGCAATGATGGATTAAATGTATTTCAAAGGCGTGAAAGCCAAAAGGTAGCACAAAGTAGCACATTGTGGATGCATAATAAACATCAAGCATACTTCAATTTAGCTTAGCCTAGTGTTACGCAAATACAGCCTTCAAAATAATAGACCCTAAAGGATACAAAACACCACAAAGGTAGCAAAGGTTACAGCGGCTCTATAAATACCGCACACTAATTGTCAAAGGCCTCAGGTCTTTTGTACCCTATGCAAATCAAACACAACCCGCCACAATCTTGGGCAGTCGAGTGAAAGATCTCCGATAATTGCAATGCCTTCAAAGGCTAAACCCTTCCACATGGAACGCAATCTACATGGAAAATGGGTCACCAGCCCAACATTCAGATTTGCATTAATTTAAGCTCAATAAGCCCGACAAACAGCGGATGAAAGGCAAGCTCCATTCGCTTGAGGAGCAATCATAAACTTTTTCATCCCATATGGATTACATAAGTACAAAGGGATGAGAGCAAAAAGTACAGTGAAGCAAGAGCGAGTATTAAAAAATGTACTGACCAACCGAACCCACAGCGTGAAAATTATAAAAGTAGTTGAACATGACAGGCGCACGTCCAAAAGCATGAGCGAAATGATTAATGGACTGCCGCCATCTAGCGGTGGCAATTACTCACAGCGAAGAATGGGCGGTAGTGTGTGTAGCACAAAGTTAAAGTCAAAAACTACGAAAGAAAATTCACAAAAAATATAGAAAATTAAGAAACCAGATAACAAATTTTGAGCTTCCTTCTTGCCACATAATAAACTTATTATTGCTTAGATTAGGCTTAAATGAATGTACTTTATCTTTAATTTAGCCTTAACTTTCTAGATAGAGAATTGCATTTCATAATGTAATGTTTAAAATCTTCGGAATAGCAAGGACTTTAAAGTTCTTAGATTTATCGGTTTTCTAGGTAGGCTACCAGTTGGCATGTTGGGGAAATTGTAAATTAAATTTCTTTTTTGGAAAACTGTCTTTAAAATTTATCTTTCATTTAAAAAATGCGGCACTTACAAATACTGAAATACATTACCCCGCGGTATGCAATCAACACGGCTTTTACCCAGCGATTAATGTCAAAATCTGATGGCAAATCTTCAGGTACAGGATCAAAAGGTACATCGGGTGTAAAATACCTATAGTATGCCCATAGTACTGTTGACTCTTTACAGACGCGAAGTGTAAAGATACTAAAGATGCAAAACCTTCAGAGGCGGTGAAGAAATCTCCCGAAGCAGCAAAGGCCTCCGATGCCGCAAAGAAAGGTTATAAAGCGTAGCTTATATATATGTATATATATATATATATATATATATATATATATTATATAAAATATATAAAATTAAAAATGAATGTTACATCCGTATAGGGACAACGCCGAAAGCGGCTAAGGAGGCTAAAGCTACGCCGCCAAAGGACGAAACAGCCATATCCGGTGGCTCAAAATGCCCGCCAAAAACGCCCCCTGCCGCAGAAATTAGTAAAAATAAAAAGAAACGGCAATCGTGTGATGACTTGTTACTTGGTAAAACTACTCCAAAGAAGAAGAAACCTCTAACAGCAATCCAAGGAGGGGACCTTGGCTGTCCTGGCAGGACTGGAAAAAAACCACGTGGGTATTGTCATATAAAGCTGGTTTTATAAAACTGATCGTTTATGTGTTTAGCAATTGTTGCGAAACACTCTAAGCTCTGGCAGAAAATCTCGCTCTTCGGAGTCCTGCCGATGGTAGCCATTCTCACCCTGTTGGTTTTTAGCACTCGATCGGAGGAGGAGCGTCTGGAGTTTAAGAACTATGAACATATGTACAGGCGGACGAAGCGATACTGGTTTAAGGATGGAAATCGCACCGCTTTCCACAATAGTCACTTTAATGCGTTGCCTCCAGCAGGATATGAGGACGAAGTGGACGAGAGCGGCATTGGAAAGGATCCAGAGACGGAGAAGGATAAGAAGGCTCGACTGAAAGAATTTGACAAGGTCGTCAAGAACTGGCGCAAACACTCGTCCAAAAGAGATGCCCAGCTCAAAAAGGAGGCAGCCGCTGCTGAAAAAGAGGCTCGAAAACAAGAAGCGCAATAAACAATGGTTCCTCTTGATTCCGTAAACTTTGAAAATGTGCATACAAAATTATTAACAAAAACCAACTCGAAGACGATTATTAATGATGATCATAGCCGTTGAAAAAAAAAACAAAATTGTCTACCATAATAAAAATTCCCAGTCTGGGATCGATGTTTACTACCTGCAATAAAAGTTGTTTACAAACTGTTTTCCGAAGGGTATTTCAGCCACAAAGGTTACAAAATGTTTGATCAAGGGCAACAGTTCGTATATTAATATTTAATATTTTGTAATATTTATTTTTGATAATATTGGTGTAAAGCAGGTAAAACCGTTTGATTATATTCTATTTATTTTCACTGCTATCTTCGGATCCAATCAAGGAGGCTATCTGAAATTCAGTACCCTCGTCTTAATTGTGTCGCTATTCTTTTAAACTTTAATTGAGCCCGAAAGTGTTTTTGGGCTGCACAATCGTTTCCTGTTCGTTTGGTACCATGAATGATTATCCTAGCCAAATGTCCTGATTTATCCTTGGCATGCCTCCCAGCTCGCCCAATCTGTGTGATAATCTGGTGTTGCAATCAGCGCCCTATCTACGTACCATGCCACAAATGGCAGCCACTTTGTATTGCCTTTGTTTCCGGCCGTTTCGCCTTCCTTCCGCATTTCGGCCATTTGTTTTTCCTGCTGTTTTTCTCCTAATGGTTTTCCTTTTTGCTGCGCTGCGCTTCAATAACTTTTATCACTTTTAATTGGATTTTTCTTTATAGTCAACGCATGTCTTAGAGGACTAACACATGTTCAGATTGTAATTGTGTTAATGTCGTCGGGAGTGGGGCTGTTTGCGTGGCCATGTCCTTATCCTTATGTGTTGTCGTTGTCCTGTGACATCGTGCTAATACCAGTTCCTCTATCCTACGCATGTGTGTGTATTTGTATATTGCGCCTTACGCTTGATCAAATTTGCTTATATTTTGCCATCTTACTTTTTGATACAGCTTTCTTAATTGCTTCTTAATGTCCATGCCTAGGGGCCAAATACTGGCTCTTGCACTGATTTAAGCTTGTTTTAAATCGGATTTGTAAAGAAGAATTTGCATGCTTAACTAATCTAAGAGCTAACTTTCTGAGGATGCAAAATACTAATTTTCTCTCTATGGCTCAATAAATTGAGAGTTGTTTGCTTTAATTCCACATGTCCACATGAATCAAGGTGCTTTGCTTAATAAATATTTATAATTAATTTAGAAACTACAATTAGTTGTTCATGTAAATCACCTACATTAGAAACGAATTACTGGTTATAGAATAATCAATTCACCGATGGAATCAAGTAAATTGGCGAAATTAAACCCATTGCGAAACTATCCAATTCCTTTTGGACCAAACTTATGTGCTTATCCGAAAGCCAAGTCCAAGTCCAGATTGTCGGAGCAACTTTCTCCGTTCCGGTCGTCGTTGACACGTAATTGACTTTGTCCGCACTTCCACGAGGACAATTTGCGCGCCACTTGCTCGGACCAATTAAACGCCATCGATGACCAATTGCAGTTGTCGCAAAATTGCTCGCGAAGATTGCCCTTCGTAATGACAGCAGATGTGTGCACATGGACGTGGATGTGTATGTCGGCATGGGTGTGGGTGCGGACGGTGACCAGGACCGAAAGGAAGCGCAGCGGAGTGTAATCAATGCATAATTTTAATGCAATTCTTGAATGCAATTACTGGCGAATGCCCTTTTGCCTATAAAAGCCGGGGACTCAAATCCCTGAAAAAGCGCGTCCGTGATATGCAAAAGCGAAAGGACAGCAACTCGTTAATACTCGCAGTGATGAAAGTTCAAGTCGCGCGCTGGCTCCCCCTGGTATTTTTCCTGCTCGTCAGTGGGACACCACGTGTCGCTGGCAGCTGGCGAAGCGAAAATTCCAGGCAGGATCCAGACCCGAAAACACGGTGGGGCAATCAGTTGCCGGATATGCTAGTCGCTTACTACCGCCACCACGGCGTTCACAGCCTGATGCTGGTCGTTTGTCACACGGACATTGGTGAATTAACCCTCTGCATGCAATGTGCTGCTGGGGACAAATTTATGACCCAAAAGTACACTGCCAAAAATGGGCTTAGGATATCCTAAGATCTTCAGGGATTTTTAAAACCCATATTTCGCTCTTTAATTTGCCAAAAGCCTAATTTTAAACCACGCTACCTTTATTAAACATACCATTTTTTACAACAGATACGCCGTTGCATACTTTTAGACACCTCTATAAATGCTTTTGATTTCTTACACCCCAATTCAGGCCAATGGTGATCTAACTTTTTCTTTATCAATAATCACCTTAATTCATCATCATGGAGTACTATACTCAATCCTTGAACTCTACATAATTTGTTTTCTCTGTGCACGTTGTTTCCCCTTTAGCGGATTTTCGCCTTTGGACGCTTTGGCAGCACTTCAACCTCAACAATTTCTATGTGCAGGTCAGTACGGAGACCTCGCTGAGGGACCTGCAGCATGTCGATGCCCTGGATGAACATAAGGACGCTCCACCGCCCAAGAGTTTCCACGCCAACAACTCCACCCACTGGGAGACATCCTTCCTGCTCCCCACGCTGCCCTACAAAGTGGGCATCCTGCTGCTCGAGTTCAGCAGCGAGGGCGCGTTAAATCTACTCCGCTGGTCTGCGGCATCGGAACATAATTACTTCACCACCAACCGGTTCTGGTTGCTCTTGACCGATGATCCAGGCGATATCGATTTTTTAGAGGATCCGGAAATATTCATTCCCCCGGACAGTGAGTTGCGGGTCCTCCACTATGAAAACGATGGCAACTTCTCTTCCAGCTTGATTGATCTGTACAAGGTAGCTGCTTGGAAGCCTTTGAAGAAAACATTGGTGGGACATAGCATTCGAAATTCGCGCCACGTCATTCATGCCTTGCAGCACTTTGGTTCGGCCATAACTTATAGGCAGAATCTGGAGGGCATAGTATTCAACTCGGCCATAGTAATAGCCTTTCCGGACTTATTCACTAATATTGAAGATTTGTCACTAAGGCATATTGACACTATATCAAAGGTTAATCATCGCTTGATGCTGGAGTTGGCCAACAGATTGAATATGAGGTTAGTGATAATAATTTCTCTTCTCCTATTTTTATTTTATTGTATTTAGATTGTATATTTGCAAACTCCATAAGTACAGGATCGAAAACCTTCCGTTTCAGCTACAATACCTATCAAACCGTGAACTATGGATGGCGACAACCGAATGGATCGTTCGATGGTCTCATGGGACGTTTTCAACGGTATGAACTAGACTTGGCCCAGCTGGCGATCTTCATGAGATTGGATCGAATTGCATTGGTCGATTTTGTGGCCGAGACTTATCGAGTGAGAGCTGGGATTATGTTCCGGCAGCCACCTCTTTCGGCAGTGGCCAATATATTCGCAATGCCCTTTGAGAACGATGTGTGGGTCTCGATTTTGATGCTCCTAATCATCACGACCGTGGTTTTGGTTGTGGAACTGTTTTTTTCACCCCACAACCACGACATGTCCTACATGGATACACTGAATTTTGTTTGGGGTGCCATGTGTCAGCAGGGATTCTACGTGGAGGTGCGGAATCGATCGGCGAGGATCATTGTCTTTACCACTTTTGTTGCAGCTCTCTTTTTGTTTACCTCGTTTTCGGCCAATATCGTGGCACTGCTGCAAAGTCCATCGGATGCCATTCAGTCTTTGTCTGATCTGGGACAATCGCCTCTGGAAATTGGAGTTCAGGACACTCAATATAATAAAATATACTTCACAGAGTCCACAGATCCCGTAACCAAGAATCTATACCACAAAAAGATCGCCTCGAAAGGTGAAAATATCTATATGCGACCATTACTAGGAATGGAAAAAATGCGAACCGGCTTATTTGCATATCAGGTTGAACTCCAGGCAGGTTACCAAATCGTCAGCGACACGTTTAGTGAGCCGGAAAAGTGCGGATTAATGGAACTGGAGCCTTTCCAGCTGCCCATGCTCGCTATTCCAACGAGGAAAAACTTTCCTTACAAGGAGCTCATTCGAAGACAGTAAGCATATCTCATATGCCAAAATCGTTTCGCTTTCCAATTAACTTTTACTTTTAAAAATAGGTAATTTATTCAATTTTATACTAAAAGTCCCATGTTAATTTAAAGTTTTAACTAATCAAAAGTGACCTATAATAAGTAATACAGGCAAAATATATTTTTAGAATCCCTATTATAATTTACATTGAATAACTTGCCCGAAAAAGAAAAAACAAGGAAAAATTATAAAATACTTCATTTTTACCAACAGATTACGCTGGCAGCGAGAAGTAAGCTTGGTGAATCGTGAAGAGCGAAAGTGGATTCCTCAAAAGCCCAAATGCGAGGGCGGAGTAGGCGGATTTGTCTCCATAGGCATTACTGAGTGCCGGTATGCTTTGGGGATCTTTGGGTGTGGAGCAGCCGCCAGTTTTGGATTGTTCCTTTTGGAGTTTATCTTCAAATACTTCAAACAAGTTTATCGCATTATTAAAGGTTATAGAGAAATGCAGCGCTAGGCTGCACACGTTTAATCCAAACAGACTTAAAACTTAGATGGGTATGGATAGCTCCCGGACAACGGCACGCAGCACCTCCGGTGTCTTAAACTGCCAGTTCTGGATGTTCTTGCTGACCCGACACCAGGATTCGCCGTGCGTGGGTTCTGCTGAAATGCACCGATCGATAACCTCCTGCTGCTGCTGCTCCGTGCCGTGGAGCAATTCGAACTTGTAGAAATACGCCCAAGCATCACCTAGATCTGGATCGATCTTGACCTGAATTAAACAAATGATTAGATCAGAACATATCTGTTTCTTTTCCTTTCCATAGTTAGTTTAAATTACTTACCGTACGATTAAACCAATCCCTGCACTTTGAGAACTTGTGCTCAGACCAGAACAATTTCGATACAGCCAGCAGCACATGTGGGTCATGCTCGCATTTCTTCAGAGCATCCACTGACTTGGTCTTTCGCTGGGGCTTGGTTTCCATGAAGATAGCCTCCGCCCAAAGCTCGCCAGCATTCGGACATTCCTGCAGAGCTCTGGCCATCATTGTGCTGGCAATCTCCTTGAGACCCGCACGCAGTTCTACCCTGATGGCCTCTAGCCAGAGAACAGCCACCTTGGGGTTGCGCAAACGACCTCGTTCCAGAATGGATCGAGCCTTCGTTAGGACTCCTTTGCGCTCTTCTAGATTGGCGGAAAGAATCCACAGTGGGATTGATGTAGGACACTTTTTCAAGCCTTGAGTATAGGTGGCAGCCGCATCATCTGTCCGTCTCTGCTGCTCCTCAATCTGACCCTTCATCATCCACAGTTTGGGGAAATCTGGGAACACTTCTACCGCCTCTTCCAGCAACCGCAAAGCTTCATCGAACTTTTCCAAAGCCCATTCCAGGCGAGCTGATTTCATCATCACCCTTGGTGTTGGTGCAGATCCTCTAGCCTTGGCTAACAAGCGCCTCGCACGCTCATATTCCGAATTCTCTGATTCCAACTTAACGGCAGCCAACCAGATGTCCTCGGAATTGGGATTGGCCTGGAAAGCCAAAGACAAAATACCTCTCGCGGCTGGAACGTCTCCAGCCATCCATTTGGATTTGGCCCCCATCAGCCAAAGAATCTCCGATTTAGGACAATGGGCAACGGCTCGCTGCAACAAAGCCTCCAAAGATTCGCGGGTTCCATGGTTTTTTTCAAAGTATGCGGCTCGCAACCAAATACTTTTCTTTGAGGGAAATATTTGCAGGGCGTGAGCGTATACAGCTCGAGCACACTCAAAAGCATTTTCCTTTGCGCACTGAAAGAGGGAAAAGAGATATTAATTGCAACCAACGCATGCAAAAATATTTCGTAAAAAGCGGGTGTGTGTTTCTAGATACTTACGAATTCAGCATCATCAATCCAAGTCTGCTTGCGATCCTCCTCCTCCACTCCTATTCCAATGACAGCCTTTACTATGGATTGGCAACAGTTAACAGCTCCCGATTTTTCCGCCTCGATGGCCTCCTGGAACCAGTGATCACGGTTGATTTCCACTCCGTTGACGGTCAACGAGGTCAATGATCGATCAATGATCTTTTCCACCATGTGTATATTTCCATTGGCCTCCTCCAACTTCGCAGCTGTGGTCCAAATCTGGCGATCAGTGGGAATATTCTCTCGAGCCTTGTTTAGGACCTTTCGGGCATTCTCGTAGGTTTCCAAGCGAGCGAGAGCCAACCAAAGTTCTACACTGGTGTTGCAGCACTCCACGGCGCGAGAGAGTAAAATACGTGCATCATCGGGATTCTCTAGTTCCACAGCAGCTTTCCACAGGCGAACAGAATTCGGAATATGTTCCAGAGCTTTTCTAAAAACCCTACGCTTGGCTTTAGTCTCCGACTCCAGGTCAGCTGCTTTAATCCAATCCTAACCGAGGTAGGAATATGACGAGCAGCTTGCGCGATCACCGCTTTGGCTGTATCTGGCGGCTGAAGACGAGCTGCCTCCAGCCAAAGATCCTCAGACTGGATGTTCATTTCGCAGCCCCTCATAATCAGATTCCTGGCCATCTGAACCTTGCCAGTCACCTCTTCCAAACGAGCGGAGGCAATCCAAGCGGGTGGATGGTTAGGATTCGTTTCCCTCACACTCTTGAGCAACAAACGTGCCTTCTTGATGTCGTTTATGTCACCACCGTAAGTGGGAATCATACTCTGCAGGTCGGTGAGATAGCCCTTGGGATCCACCACCGTTTGCCCTGTCACGGAATCGGAAACCTGTGACAATTTGACGTTCATAAGAGTGTTACGGGCCTGGCCAATCTTTCTCAGATCAAGATCTCCCGTAGGTGTCAGCATGCCAGGAGTGGCTACGCCGGGCACCATAGAAGCCAAGCCCGAGGACGGATCTAACGTAGAGGACGACTCGCCGCCAAGGTTTCTGGATATCAAGCTGTCCGGCAGGGGGGTAAACTTTTCGGCCCTTGGGTTTCGTTGCTTTCTGTTGCGACTATCGCCCACTTCGGGAATTGTGGACCACTCCTCCGATGTGACGCTGGCCAGTGAGCGTTTCAGGTCGCTGAACTGCTGCTGGATTTTCGGTCGCTCCTGGCGGTACCGTTCCAAATCCTCGCGCAGCCGCCGATCACGATACTCTTTCCGCTTCTCGTCCATTCGCTTGTCTATCGAATCGTAGATAGCGTCCGCCTCCTCGTCATCCTTGTCGTACGGATCCTTGGAAAACAGGGAGCCACTGTAACCACTAAACTCGTCATAGTTTGAGTCGTTCAAGTCTTCGTCCTCCTCCTCCTCTTCGTCTTTTTTCTTACGTTTGGTGGCCGGCGGAGCATGGCGGTCGTCGGAAACATCGTTGGCGTCACGGGCAGGACCAATATCGGACCGAGTGGTGAATCCCGTGGCTCTAAAATAGGAAATATACCATTAGCAATAAGTTTTGCCCCGCCAGAAGTGCCTTTGGTGGTACTCACCCTCGACCAACGCCGGCAACATAGCCCAAAGGAGCTGGAACGCCCAAGAAATGCTTCTTGTTACGGTTGGCTATAACCGCCGCCGTTATGTTGGACATTCTGGCTTACTTCTATATTAATATTAACTACTTTATTTAGTTTCACAAACAATTGAAAGTTTACTAATGCGTGGTTCGCTTCTTCTTCTGAATAGTGATAGTGAGCCCGTAGTCGCAGATTATAATAAGTTATCGATACTGGACTGACATTATACCATGTGCACACAGAAGCCTTAACTTGCAATTTTAAACATTTCTGAGTGCCTATATAACTTTATAATAAAAAGTCCATGTTATAATATTATTTGTTTATTATATTATGTTGCATCAGGGAGATGGAAACATAGAAATGTATGTAGTTTTAAATCTGCCAATTGGTTTTCTACTAAGCAGCTATCATTTATCGACCAAAAGCGTTGCTCGCATTGTCCACCCCTACATTATCGATGCAAAATAATTTGCGAATCGGAAAAATTAATTGACAAATAAACAAAAACTTTGCCGAAACTTGTTTATTTTCCGAGGACTTTCGTAGCAAATAGAAGCAGGATGCCTGTGCTGCCGATGCCACCACTCATGCAGGTAAATACTAACCAAAATTGCATTATCTGAAGCCATATAATTCGCAAAAATCGTTTATTTCTTCAACAAAAGAACGCCGTTGAGCCGATGCAAGTAGACATCGCGCCGCCGAACGAAGACAACGAAAACAACGAGGAGCAGCAGATTGTGGTGGAGAACCCCAGCATCGATCTCGAAGTGTACGCCAATCAATATGCCGGGATCGTCCGACTCCATCGCCTAATTTATGTGGCGGACGTCTGCCCGGTTTTAGCGGTGGAGGCTCTGAAAATGGCCATCACTTACGTGCAGACCACCTACAACGTAAATCTCTACCAGGTGCTGCACAAGCGCTTGAGTGATCTAAACGCTGGGAACGCGCCCGCGCCACCAGCAAATGCTGCCGGAGATCAGGCCGCAGCAGCAGCTCCCGGTCCTCTGCCAGCTGCTCCCCTTCCGGATATCGCCGCCCAACCTGTGGCGCAGGCTCAAGGACAGGCTCAGCCCGCTGGCGAAAAGGATGCTTTCGCCTACGATGCCGCTTGGGTAGACACCAAGATGAAGAAGGCGGCTCTTAAGCTGGAGAAACTGGACTCGGACCTGAAAAACTATAAGTCCAATTCGATTAAAGAGAGCATCCGGAGGGGCCACGATGACCTGGCTGATCATTACCTTAGTTGTGGCGACCTTACCAATGCCCTGAAGTGCTACTCTCGAGCCAGAGATTACTGCACTAGTGGGAAGCATGTGGTCAACATGTGCCTAAACGTAATCAAGGTATCAATTTATCTCCAGAATTGGCCCCATGTGATGAGCTACATATCCAAGGCGGAAAGCACCCCGGACTTCGCCGAAGGTTCTAAGGAGGCTAATGCCCAGGTTCATACTCGCCTTGAATGCGCTGCTGGTCTGGCGGAACTGCAGCAAAAGAAATATAAGGTGGCCGCCAAGCATTTTCTGAATGCCAACTTCGATCACTGCGACTTTCCGGAAATGATCTCCACCAGCAATGTGGCTGTCTATGGTGGCCTCTGCGCCCTGGCCACCTTTGATAGACCAGAGCTTAAGCGTCTGGTAATCGCCTCTACATCCTTCAAATTGTTCTTGGAACTGGAGCCCCAACTCAGGGATATTATTTTCAAGTTCTACGAAAGTAAATACGCCTCCTGTCTGACGCTTCTGGATGAGATCAGGGATAACCTGCTGGTCGACATGTACATTGCGCCCCATGTAACCACTCTGTACACCAAGATTCGCAATCGCGCGCTAATCCAGTACTTTAGCCCCTATATGTCAGCTGATATGCACAAAATGGCCATGGCATTTAACTCGTCGGTGGGTGATCTGGAGAACGAGGTGATGCAGTTGATATTGGACGGACAGATCCAGGCGCGCATTGACTCGCACAACAAAATCTTGTACGCCAAGGAGGCGGATCAAAGAAACAGCACCTTTGAGCGAGCTTTGATCATGGGCAAGCAGTACCAGCGTCATACCCGAATGCTTGTCCTCCGGGCTGCGATGCTCAAGAGCCACATCCACGTGAAGAGCATTTCCAGAGAAGGTGGAAGCAACCACGGCGCCGAGCTCTGCGTCTCCGCCGGATCCTCGACAACTGCACAACTTGCCCGGATCTAGAGCTAATTAGAAACACCACATAATACCCCATAAATTCTTTAAGCTATGTATATCACACCAGGCAAAATAAATAATTATAGCAAAGCTAACTACAAGAATGAATTATTTCGGAAGTTTCAACCAAAAATGATCGCCTACAATACAGATGAGTAGCATTCTTTTTGATGGAAATTATATATAAATTAAATTCGCTTTTTAAATATGATGATACAAATTGGTACAAATTTATTGGTGGGTTTTACAAGACTAATTCTACCGCCTGGACCGATCTCTGCGCTCCCTCTCCCTTCTTCGGTCTCTGCTAACGGATCGCGAGCGATCTCTGGAGCGGGAACGATCTCTGCGATCGTCTACTCGTCTACTCTCATTGTTTCGACGTTGGTGGCTATGATCCGAGTTCTTTGACCGCTGATGGCCATTTCTTTTGTCGTCTCTGTGATTGCTTTTGTGATTGTCCTCGGAATCACTGCTGTCCGAAGATGAGGTGTCTGAGTTATCGCTAAGTGAACCCTTTTTTCTTTTCTGCTAGATTTGTCCTTTTTTGATTTCTTTTTCTTGCTATCTTTTTCGTGCCTTTCCTTTTTGATCTCTTTTTTGGGGGCTTCTTGACGCCCTCGCCTTTGCGCTTCATTCGTTCAATCTTCTCCAGTTTTTTTAACAGCTTTAGCTTTTGCTTCTTGGACAGCGATTTGAGAAAGACGAGTTCGGGATTTTGGTTATTGGCATGGGCCTCCTCCTCGCCATCGCTGGGCACCAGTTGATGCTGCTGTTGGATTGTCCTTATGCTCTGTAGCTCCTGTGCCGATCGCTTCATCATGAGTCCATCCTCCTTCATCTGTTCCTCCAGCACGTTCTTGGCCATGATGTCGCTAGCCTCAGTTTCCGCGTGCAGTTTTCGTGCCTCGCTCATGGAAATGCTGTACATGGTGCATTCCTTGTCCGTGTTGATGTGGCCCCACTTGTGGCACTTGAGACAACGCACGTTCCTCACCTGGATACCGAAGGGCTGGTCCCTGATCTCAGTGTCGCCCTTGCAGTACGACTCCCTAGGAGCGTTGTACTTTCGCTGCCACTCGAACTTGTACTCCGGCTCGTTGTCATCCTTTTCGCGCTCCTTTCGCACCCCTGGCGGTGGCTCGTACATGAAATTAACGCTCAGCTTATCCTTGCTGTCCTTGCTGAGCATTGCCTTGTTCTCGTGAAGATTCTGCTCCTTTTCATACTGATTTCGTAGCTCCTCCTGCTTCTTTTTGTACGCCTCCGCCTGCTGCTCAGCCATCCAGACCTGCAGAAGGTAATCCCAATAGTTTTAGGCATCTTGCTTCGAAAGAACATATTTCATCAAGGGCCTGAGACCACTTACCCTTTTGAGATTGTCCCTGGAGGCAGGGTGGAAGAATTTCTTGCACATGTAGTTGTTGAAGCCCTTGCCCATCTTGCTGTTGTATTTTCGCTACTAAATGGCAAACAAACAACCAATTTACAAATTGTATAAATATTTTCCAGCTGCAATATCAAGGCAATTTATCTGACTTTATCGATAGGCAGATATAAGTATCGCATTTTATTATCGATATAAAAAACAAGTAAATAAAGGGTTGCCGGACTGTTTGCTTTTACGAATACATTTTAAAAGCAATCTGAAACCTTGAAGTTTATTTGAAGAACAAATTCCTAATCATGATGGATAACTACAACGAATCCGATATGGTTTATTGCCCGTACAACAAGGAGCACAAAATGCTGCGCAAGAAGCTCCAGCAGCACATCCTGAAATGCCGTGTGATCTACAAAGACATGGTGGAACTAATGGTTTGTCCATTTAATAAATCGCATTTGATCCCAGAGCCCGAGTTCTTTGTGAGTACATATACTGTGTAGGTATATCATTTTAAAGCCATACCTTCTGCATATGTAGCAACACACCAAGTCGTGCGAGGATCGAAATATTATAGTGCACTATCAGACCAGCGCGCCTGCTGTTCTCAACGAAGACACCAGGCATCCCAAGATCGAGTCCGCAGAGAACTGGGACGACGACGACAGTGTGCCCGACTACGATCCTCAAGTCTACTGCTCCACGGCCAACATAGTGAGGGAGCCCAATGGGTTGTTTCCCGCCCAGCGGAAGGCTTTCATCGAGCAGGAGAAGCGTCGTCATTTTGGCGAGGATTACGAGGAGGAGAAGAAGCCGCCAAAGGCCAAGTCTCGCGCCGATCCTCGTCCCACTCCCTACGAGCCAAAAAAGCCCTTCTCAAGGCGCCAGTAATTCGATTCCACCATGAATTGCTCCCAGTGCCAAAGAACAGAAACCAAAACATTTATCGAGGCTTCTACTGACCTCTTTATTATAACCAAACAAAATCCATGGCCAAAGTGTTAAATTACCATTTAACATGTGCTGTGACACAAGTATTGCTCGCAGCTCAGATGAGCATGCGACATAATCTGAGATAAAAAATAACATATGTACATATCCAATATTCACCGCTAGAAGGTAATCAAAATATGTATGAAAACTATGTGCCTTTTTCCATTAACGATACAGAAAATAGTAAAAAAAAAGCCTTTCATTTTTGTTTCTATTTTAATAAATTCCTATTTCTTCTCCCCATCACGATCGCAATATACATTTAAGTCGATGCATTTGTCATCAGATTTATAGGGCAGTCTTCCTTGTGAGTTACATATGTATATTTTACCTACGATAGGAAAACCCTTGGGAAAGTTAAAAGGAAATATCGTTGAAACTAGGATCGGCTTGGCTTTTGATGCTTATCAAGTAGTAGTAGGAGTAGGAATACATTGTATTATTTATTTGTCGAGTTCAACTTCAATCAAGCATTTGACTATTGAATTGAATGCATTCCATCTAACTACACGTTACTTATGCGTCAAAATCAATTAAATTAAATTTTAAGCCAATACCATGTGTAACAAGTCAATTGAATGCTTTATCTTTTAGATGACCATAAATACATATATAACTGAAAATTGAGAAAATGTATACGGCACTAAAAGTCATCTGAAATGGGATCTAATCAATAATGTAAGTAAAACAAACAGAATGGCTCTTTTCACTAGTACAACTATTGCAAAACTATCCAGCTACATCGGGTTTCCTATACACTTGTCTAAAACTTGATCCATTTAAGGAAAAGGCAAACAGATCCAATTGCGAAAATCAACTTTTCTTTATTGTAAAGAATGGCGCCATTTCCACACGCATTTTTTCAGATGTTTTGTTTTTTACACTAAGCGTTACGGTAAAAACAGTAAACAGCGACGTCCCAGTTGTCCAGAGCAGAGTTTTAGCCGGCGATTTACGCGTCTCCATGGGCTGGGCGGCGGTCTCCTCGGTGTACTTGCCCTTGTCCTTGCCGAGAGCGGCCAGACGACCCTTGCCGCGACGCTCCAGGATGGCCTTGCGGTCCTGTCGAGCTTCAGCTTGACGATCAGCACCTTGCTGGGTGGATGCCCACGTAGACGTTGGTGCCGTTGGCGTTCTCACGCTGGATCTTCTCGACGTAGACGACGAACTTCTTGCGGTAGGCCTGGACCACCTTGCCTACCTGGTTGCCCTTGAAGTGGCCGCGGATCACCTGGACCTCATCGTCGCGGCGGATGGGCATGGAACGCACATTGTACTTCTGGCGCAGCTCCTTGGACAGGGGAGCGGACATGAGGCGCCTGCGGATGTGGGAGGGTGCCTGGAAGTGCGCTTGCGGTTCTTCCTGCGCGACGACGACACGAACGGGTTCTGTTTCATCTTGCTTGTGCGGGCTGTAAACAAGAAATGGCACTGCTTTATTGGTTGACTCTCCGAAATTCACAATAATTGCACGAACGAGTCGTGCGTTGTTTTCTCTGCTCGATTTCATTGTTTATGGGGCATAATATGTGAGGATGCCGGGCCAAAAACGAAATTAATCACGAAAACGCACTCACCGTCGAAAAATCAACGAAAAGAAAGAAATTTGACAGATGGGTCGCGGTTAGGGATGGCAAACAGGCAGAGCTGGAGGTGGTATTTTCTCTCGATAGTTGAAGCTGTTATCGGTTGGGTTTGTCTCGTTAAAAAGATATTTGTTTTGATGTTTTCAAAGGGTTCTAATAGCTCAGTTATTTGCTTCTATACGTAATTATTTTCGACCGGAATTTTAAAATTAATTACTGTTTTCCTTATTTCCTGTTGTAATTATTGTTTAATTCAATAAGTATCGATGACACTGACATCTCTATGTTCGTGAAACGTCAAACGTGGCATGTGCTGTGCAACACTTTAAGGAGTATGTCTTTGCTAAGTCCGTGACTTTTTTCACTGTTACATTTCAATTTTTTAATATCGAGAATTTATAACTACATTTTAAAGTCTAAATTGAGTTTTTATTGGAATAAAACCTATTATTTTGTTATACATTAAAGTAAAAATTATTTCTTATTGCTGACTATCGTTCAAAACACGTTTTAAAAGCATTTTTCCTGATGTTAACAAAGCGATAACAACAGCAAAAAGCTAGCAAACCCAACAAACTGTGTTGAATTTCGGCTTTGGTGGTGAAAAGCTGCTTTAAAAATCTAGCTGCTCTTGCGATCGCTTCTGCTGCTGGAGAATGAAAATTCAGTCGCGTGTGGGCAGCCAACTTTTAACGTTGTGGTGTTTCTGGGGATCAGATACGAAAATCAAAAAAAAGTCCAGTTTGGCCTCTTGATTAAATTAATTCTGCCACTTCATTCAAGATGATGAACAGCCTGAAGAAACTGCCCGTGCGCATGGTGAGTTGGCCACGCCCCCTGAACCGACACCTACATATGTCTGCAACTAATTCTTTTAATCTTATTTACTAACTTTTCAGCTGGCTAACGCTGCACGTCAGCAAAATGCTGCTATGTCCTCGGCAACAGGTCTCCCTCCACCCCTCACCTTCCTCACCGACGATGAGAAAATGATGAAGGAGACTGGTGAGTGTCCCTTGAATATACATGGATCATAGTACTGATGCTACTGTAAGACCAGTTGTATCCCCATATGAGATAGGCGGCTTTTTTCACCATGTCGAATTTTGATATATTTTTTTGGTGTTTAGTTGGACATGCTTGTTACGTAACACCAAGCATCGCATATTATTGCTGCTCTTCAAAACATTTTGCATTTTTCCATGTTACTACCCAACTGAACTGTGTTGAATTTCGGCTTTGGTGGTGAAAAGCTGCTTTCAAAATCTAGCTGCTCTTGCGATCGCTTCTGCTGCTGGAGAATGGAAATTCAGTCGGTGTGGAGCCAACTTTAACGTTGTGGTGTTCCTGGGGATCAGATACGAAAATCAAAAAAAGTCCAGTTTGGCCTCTTGATTAAATTAATTCTGCCACTTTATTCAAGATGATGAACAGCCTGAAAACTGCCCGTGCGCATGGTGAGTTGGCCACGCCCCCTGAACCGACACCTACATATGTCTGCAACTAATTCTTTTTACCTTATGTACTAACTTTTCAGCTGGCTAACGCTGCACGTCAGCAAAATGCTGCTATGTCCGCAACAGGTCCCTCCACCCCTCACCTTCCTCACCGACGATGAGAAAATGATGAAGGAGACTGGTGAGTGTCCCTTGAATATACATAGATCATAGTACTGATGCTACTGTAAGACCAGTTGTTTCCCCATATGAGATAGGCGGCTTTTTTCACCATGTCGAATTTTGATATATTTTTTTGGTGTTTAGTTGGACATGCTTGTTACGTAACACAAGGCATCGCATATTATTGATGCTCTTGATATTTGTTATTTATTCCACTTACTACCCAACTGAAGGTTTGCTGCACAACTATGTGTATTCGTATTTTCGAGTTTTGTTCTTTTTCTGCTGATAAAGTGTATTTAGTTGGGGGAAACGCGGGGGAGGCCGCTCGGCAGATAAGCACATTTTTATTTTGATAGTAGAAGTAAAATGTCACTAAGTCTCAGTGGGCAGGTTTGTCCATTTTCTTTGTTACGTTTGTTACCATATTACAAGAGGAAATTTCAGAGTTGTGGAATGACGATTGACTCAAATTAATATCATTTTTATTAGTTAGGACTTCCGAAAGTCAAGAAGTATTAGATCGATTTTTCTGATTATTTTTCTGATGATTATTATATAATGCTGTAATGCTAATTGCTATAAAGTTGTTAATTTTAGAGTAAAGGACCTAATAATATTTTTTATGTAAATGAGAATTTTGTGGGGGTTTAGTTAAACTTCGTTAGTTGGGTGTATATTGTGGTTATATATCCAAAGTGATTTAATGTGAAATTATTCCGGTATTTAATAATAATAGGTCTAAGGGATACCAAAATATCAGCTCAATAAGGAGCTTGGTTTACAATTGGGTTATGTACTGCAATAAATAGGTTTGCTCTTCAAAATCATTCGATTACTTTAAGCTGAAAACTTTCCTTTAGCGGTATACATACATATTAACCAATATATATACATACATACATATGTATGTACATTTAGAAACCAAAAAATTAATATAATTAAGAAGTTTTTACTGACTACAATTTTATATACATACATATGTATGTGTATGTACTACATAAAGATAAAACTTAGGTAAATATGAACTTTTAAATTAACCATTGAGTATAATTATTAAGACGTGTGAAGACTGGTCACCTCAAGTATTAAATGCTTAAGGAGTTATAATGTATATTATATGTACATACATACATATATATTATATACATACGGCGTACATAACTATCTGATTTATTGAATATCTCAATTATCGTGTCAAATGTGTTTAAAAGAATATTAGCTAAAACTAAATGAATGTATTTCTTCTTATACAGTGCATAATTAGTGTCCGAAAAGCTGCCAGCTTGGCAAGTTCAAGGTCTAACCTTATCACAAGCTTTTTCCTAATGGAAAAATTTTCCTCCCACCTTCTTAATTCTTTAAAATATTGTATATAATTGATAATAGAAATTAAAAATAAAACTCACTTCGGTGGGCTAAAGCAAAAAGGGGTGGGCCCGGCACACACGCTCTAACACA
This sequence comes from Drosophila teissieri, assembly GCF_016746235.2. Taxonomy (NCBI): domain Eukaryota; kingdom Metazoa; phylum Arthropoda; class Insecta; order Diptera; family Drosophilidae; genus Drosophila; species Drosophila teissieri. Next base: position 19,112,595 of record NC_053031.1, on the reverse strand, counting down.
CACGTGTTCTAAAAATAGCTTTTACTCGCCGCCACCGCTCAAAATCGAGTTTCGTGGTTGATATTTCTCGGTTGGCCGTGGCGTTCCTCGTTGAGCGGCCGGCATACAAAGAAAGTAGATTATTAAATCGCGAGTTCGAGTCTTAAATCAATCCGATCCTCCCTTTTCCTTGGTAGTAGTTACAGTGTTACAGTGTGGGTGGAATTTTCAGTATGTACTACTATGCATTGTGTCCTTAAGATATCCTGTCTACGTTTTCACAGGTCAGTCAGCTGTACGGTTCTGGTTTTAAACGTCAACCGAATAGCGTTACACCTGTGATAGAGCAATAAATGCGGCTGTGCCACGCCCCCTGCCCACCTGTGGTCACTGTTCTAGTGATCACGCCGGACAATCCGGGGCGTGGCACTTGGTCGGGCGCCCTTCCCTAGAGAGTTGAATTACCTGAGCGGGAGGACTCGTCCTCCTGCCAACCATCTAATTCCTAGTTGGGAAGGTTACATTTCCTTTTTATCACCCGTCACCTTGTTTTTACACCACATTCATTTTTCCTCGTCCCGCTTATCAATCTTTCAATTGGTCTCAATCTATATGGCTTTTCATACACACATACACACACATACATATGTAAGTGCGTTATATACAAATAATTCTATATGGCCTGACTGTTGCGTAATCTGAGCTGAATGCAAAGTGGCAAAGTGCATGGACTCAAACTGGTTTTTTATATTTTTCAAACTACCTACATATCATAGGCTTCGGCACAGTTAACAGTTATTATTTGTTAACTTATCTGTTTTATACGTAAATTTTAGTACCTTATTATTAAAGTAAACTTAAGGTACTTAACATAAGATGGAAGAATAGCAAACACTAATTTACTTGAACGATTTTTACCTTAAACCAAGTACAGTTGCGCTTCACAGCTGGAAGCCAAGAACTATGCAAACTTAAATACGATAGTTTTGTAGGCTATAGAAATGACCCGATTTAATTTAATTTCATATTTCCACAATAAGCCCAACTCCAAAAAGGACATGTATAATTTAACATCGAGCCCATTGGGACACGTCACATCTGCTAGAAATTTCCTTACTGACCCCTGTCCATATGTTGGAAAACTAAATGAATATATAAAGGTGGTTAATAATTTAAGCTATTCCCACGAAAGTAAGCGAAAGAAAGTATTTCCAAATGTGTGCAAAACGACGGGAAAGTGGATGAAGAAGGGGCAGCGGAGGTGTGGAAGTCTATGTGGGTGTGTACCAGTAGCTGGCTTTCCAAGCAGAAAAACAATGCAAGAAAAAATGCTTAAAAAAGATCAATAATAAATACGCTGAGAGAATAATAGAACTGCCGAAAGAGAGCCCCACGCGATCGGAGAATCTGGTGATAAAAAACACACACTCGAAGACTTTTTATCTTTCAGACAAACGCGTGTAGAAATACCTCAACCTACATAAACAAGAGATCCACAGCAAACATCGCGCCCCCTAGAAGAAAAAGAAGTCTAAAAAAATAAAAAGCGAAGAGCTTTAGATTTTACCTTTTTTTGAAAACGTGCAGTTAAAAGTTTCTTAAAGCTTTATAAAAACTTTGATATTAAGCTCTTCCACCGATCGTTAGATTCTATATCTACACATATGTATGTATATATGACTTATACTTAGGGCATAGATATAAAGTCTCCAGCAATTCTTTTTTGTCTTAAGTATATAATATAAATTAGATCTCTATTGATACTTTTACTTAAAATGTATCTAAAGACTGTATTTAACTCTTATATGAGTTATATGAGTTATTAATTATTTAAGAGGCTTAATATACCATAAATTGTTTATTTGAACTTTCAGTTGCCAAACTGGCCCAGGAGCAGATCCAGCCCCTGGTGAAGAAAATGGACTTTGAGCACAAATTCGACCCCTCCGTGGTGAAGGCGGTTTTCGAGAACGGTCTGATGGGCATTGAGATCGACACCGAGCTGGGAGGCAGTGGCTGCAACTTCATGACCAACATCATCGTGGTCGAGGAGCTGTCCAAAATCGATCCTGCCGTGGCCGCTTTCGTGGACATTCACAACACGCTGGTCAACTCGCTGATGATCAAGTTGGCAACGCCGAGCAGAAGGCCAAGTACCTGCCCAAGTTGGCCCAGGAGTACGCCGGCAGCTTCGCCCTGACCGAACCCGGAGCAGGATCCGATGCCTTCTCCCTAAAGACCGTCGCCAAAAAGGACGGCTCCCACTACGTAATCAACGGCTCCAAGATGTGGATCTCAAACTCCGATGTAGCCGGAGTCTTTCTAATCTTCGCCAATGCCAAGCCAGAGGATGTAAGTAAATATTCATATCAAATTAAAGGGGACACTAAGTCAGTGATGTGTTTCTGAAACCATTTAAATCAAATGCGATGTATACTAACGTAAAAACCATATATTTTTATTAGATTTTTTCCGATTATACCGCTTAGCTTCATTTTCACTTTTTCGCAGGCCTCTAAACGATTTCAAAATATTTTCCGTTACTAATCTTTATGTTATTCCAAATGATTGCCATCTAATCGCTCTTAGATCAAAGTTCACTTGATTGCAGATCGTTAAGTATTAAAAATGCAAATGTTTTTTTTTTTAATAAACGGTGGAGGAAATCTTATTCATAACATAATTAATGCCCAATATTAATTTAACACGTTTTCTTGAATTATATTTACTAAAAAAAATATATCTGATTACGTAATGCTTTTCAAACTAAAACGAGCCCAATAAATTTGTTTAAAGTTAGTATTGAAAGTACTCCAATCGGTTTTAAATATTCATCATAGCTATTTTGCTTATGTTCTAAAAGGAAAGTTTTAAAATTTTTCCTAATATGAGTTACAAGTCCATCATAGTAACAATTTTCCTTACTTTTGTAGGGCTACCGTGGCATTACCACCTTCATTGTGGACCGTGAGACCCCTGGACTGATCGTGAACAAGCCGGAGGACAAGCTCGGCATCCGTGCCTCTGGAACCTGCCAGCTCACCTTCGACAACGTGCGTGTGCCCGAGGAGAACATTCTGGGAACCTTCGGCCATGGCTACAAGTACGCCGCCGGTTTCCTGAACGAGGGTCGCATCGGTATTGGCTGCCCAGATGGTGGGCCTGGCCCAGGGAACCTTCGACGCCACCATTCCGTACCTGCTGGAGCGCAAGCAGTTCGGAGATGCCATCTACAACTTCCAGTCAATGCAGCACCAGATCGCCACCGTGGCCACGGAGATCGAGGCCGCACGCCTGATGACCTACAATGCGGCTCGTCTGCAGGAGCAGGGGGGTGCCCTTCCAGAAGGAGGCGGCCATGGCCAAGTACTTCGCTTCCGAGGTGGCCCAGAGGGCGGCGATCAAGTGCGTCGACTGGATGGAGGCGTTGGCTTCACCCGCGACTTCCCACAGGAGAAGTACTACCGTGACGTGAAGATCGGAGCCATCTACGAGGGCACCACCAACATGCAGTTGAGCACCATTGCCAAGTGCATCAAGAAGGATTATGCGGCCTAAAGAGCTCCCCCGATACTCCTCCTTCCCCCGACAAAACCCCCCACACAAGCTGAGATATCGTACGTCAGATACGTCAAGTGCATTTATGCGTGGGAACCGCTGGAACAATTTTAGCGGGGCATCCGTTATCGGTTCCCTCCATGTAACCGTAGCATTTACCACATAGTTCTTTCTGTTATGCATATTGTATAAAATACAATTAAAAATATATACACATATAAAATATATAATCTACTAATGACTGCCCTCCTCCATCCGTTGTGGTAAATGCGGCCAGCAGAATGTTGATCACTGTGATCATGAAAACTCCCATTACCAGAAGATCGTTGGTCCTTTCATAGCTTCTGTTCCTGAATCGCTTGAGACGTCGCTGTGAAGATTTCTCTTTAGTGAGCGGAACTATTGAAAAGGTACTCACATACTTTGAAGATCAGCATTAATCCAACAAACAGCTGCAGCACCAGGGAAAGTATCACCATAATCATGCTGTATATGTACGTGGATGCCTTGTCGTTATAAGTAATCAGGAATCGCAACTGATTCGCATTCGCCGAAAGCAAAGCTATATCCATTAGGCCTACAACAAATACATAGATCGGTATAAGATTAAGCCTTTTGTACTCCTTTATAATTAAAATCAGGATTCATATTAAATAGGCTAATATTTTACTTTTTTTGGCCTTCAGAGTTGTATGAGTATTCTCCCAATTTAAAAAATACAAAGATTCACTTGCACTACGTTCTTACCTTCAGCTACATTTTTGTTGGCAGCATAGCTATTTCCTGTAGATAGATCGCTGGAACATTTATTGTTTGTTTTCTTGGACTTTTGCAATTCATTGGTGGCTCCTAAAGGGAACTGCTCCTCCTCTTTATCCCTTTCATCCACCTGACTATCCAAATCCCTGCCAGAACCGCAACATGGACCACTGGTTGTACTGGCGAAACTTTCCCCGGAGCTGGGCGAATCCTCCAAAGATATTTTCACCTCGCCGCTATCCATTGTTCGAGTGCTAACCGATTAATAAGCATTGAAATGCTCTTCTTTTAAATAATGCGAGAAGCTTTTCTTGTTTTTGAGCATGGAAGCCGCAATTGCGGTCTATTAACTGATAAAAGGGAATGACAATGACCGAACTACCCCAAAAAACTGGGGGCATAAGGCGACACGAAAAATATCTCATGGGTTGAATACTAACTAAACATCTTTGCCCTTAAGTATGCTACATAATCTTATATAAAATGTATGTAAAGTGGATGTGTAAGATACATTTATAAAATATATGAATGTACTGAGTAAGGAATGCTGACACAGTTTGGGTTGGATTATCCCGACCTAAAGAACCCTTTTGTTTTATGCTCCTCAGGGGAAGTCATAAAAGTGTAAAAAAACACCTGAATAAACAAGACCCACACTTAAGTATCGTTGCGGTTGCCAAGCCTCAAAAATTTTCTTTGATTTGATTCCTAATGACTCACAAACGTTTTTTGGTGGTTACTTGTTTTTTCCAATTGTAACCAATTCACAGTTCAACCTTAATTATAGATTCGACAAGTAATTATAGATTCCTCGTCAATAAACTTTTAAACCTGACAGACAGCTGCCACGAGTATGGCAGTATCAACATCGCAAAGTGGGGAGGGAAGCTAGGACACTTCTGATATTCTGACAAAAGACGTTTATGGTCTGTACTTACAAAATATTTTGTAACATAAGAAAGTTTAATTTCTTACGTATACGCCCGATAGTTGTTTAAAGTTCGTAATTAATAATATAATTCTAATAACCTATTTATTATTTATATTTTCATTAACTTTGTATTTTAGAAAATATGCATGTATTTTATGAAAAATAACGCAACCAATATTTATTATTTATGTATTATGTTTTTATGTAATTGCTATGGAATCTAAAGAGTTGGAGGAGCACCCCTTGCAACCGCTGTCGAATTGCAGGACCGATTGGAGCAAGTGGCGTCACGACACCCCCTGCTTCTCCTGGTCATAAAAAGACAACCGTTTGGTCTGCTGCTGTTATCCTTTGCCCGACCTATCCCCCCACCCCCTCTAAGCTGAACGCCACCAAAGCAAACAGACACAAGGGCTCTCTCTTCTGCTCTCCGCTTTTTGCCATTCCCACTCCGCCCCCTTCTCTAACGCGGTTTAGTGTAGCACGTGCAGTTTGTTTGCCTTTGCCACTTTGTTTCGTTGTTTGTTATGACTGGAGCTGAGTTAGCGCTCTCTCGCAAATGCCGGGCTCTCCTTGGAGCCCTCGCACACTCACAGAAAAAATGAGGGCCTAAATAGGGAATGATGTTTGAAAAAATCCTAGTAAATTAGCTCATTTTGTTTTGGAAGTTAGATAATCATAATATCTAATCAAATCATATTAATAATTTGTAATACTTATTCAATAAAAGAGTTTTAACTCTGGAGTTAGTTAAATGCTACCTGCTACCCGCTCGACATTTGTTTTTACTTCGCGAAACTACTCGCAGTTAATTTGTTCAGTGTATGCGCTGGCTCTTTTTGGTTAGCGGTGTTCGGTTCTCCGTGTGGCTTCATTCATACATTGCGGCTGGTGTTGTTGTGTGCGCTGTTGTTGGAGCAGTTGCACGCATGCTCAGAACACGGACTCAAACGCAAACGGACTTTGTTTCCGAGATTCTCGTTTGGCAGTACGCAGTTCTGTTTCGAACATCGGACCGTTTAGCAGTAACGTTTCCGGCCTTCGGTTTTTCGGTATTCCATGCTCGGTTCTAGGGCTTTTCCTCTCTCTTTTCGCCCCGCGCCTACACATACGCCCCCCAAAACGTTAAGTAACGATTTTTCCGGACAGCTAGTGCTATATTCAAACAGAAAAAGATATTAAAGCATTAAAATCGTGCTTATTCATACATTGGTATAGGGTATATTTACTATCTCAAGACTTTACCTACATATTTCGCACTTGTTTTTTGGCTCGACCGTCTGCATTGTCACAGCCACGAATAATCTGCTTAGTAAGGGGCTCGACCAGATGTCTGGGTGCAAAGTTTCAGCCGCGGACTGATAAAGGTTTCCCTGTTCTTGCGTTTTGCTGCCCCAAGTCTTATCAGCAGACCAAGAGCTTGGGATGCGCTCCGCCGCCTGCTTATGTGGGTGAAGTGGTTCGGGCTACTCGGTGGCTATGTGGCGTTTTGCCTTCCCCAATCGCAGTCTTTAAGTCCAGAAGTGACCAACTAAAGAGGATTAAATATAATACATGCGTTCCTTTTTTGTTGAGCCTCGGATGGAAAATTCGATGTTTGTATGCGCCTAAAGTTACTTTTTTATAACTTTTTATAAATTATATTTTTAAATTCTCCAGATACGAATTTACACCTGCGTGTATAGAATCATTTTGCAGGCACATATCAGGAGGCTATATTTCAAAGTTATATTTGTTTTCTATTTGGGATCAGGAAAAACTTAATCTACTCCATGAATTTTGACCATGCTAAATATTAAAAAAAACATTGTTTGTCTAATCGATTTTATTTTAGGCAGTCGTGGTTAATATCATAAATAAGTATTTGTCTTCCGGGAAAATATTTACGAAACTAAAGTTTATCGTGTCAGCTTGTCATTGATTACCATTTCTTATGGTAATTTTATTCACTACACATTACAAGTGACTGGGAAACATTTTTGTTATAGTCACAAGCATTTAAAAACCTGTTTGAGCACTACAGCTAGAATTGTTGGGAAATCCATCTAACTTGTAATGTGTTCAATTTTAGCATTTATAGATGGGAAATACTCGAATTAATTATTATTCCTGAGAAACCTGTTATTGTAGAATGCAGTTTATGGCAGGTGCTTATGCTTAAGGTCAAGTATAATTTGAAATAAATAGATTTATCAGGAAATTGAAGATAAGAAAGATATTTATAATTATTTGTTGTTTCCAAACTTTTTAGATATGAACTAATTTCCTTGCCAACTAGGAATTTATTTAAAAATAACATATTGCGTAAATATTATACTATTTTAAGTAATTGCAATTGTAGTACATAAAATTTAGGTCGGTGTATTCGGTGATAAATACATGTATTGACATTCAATTTAATTCTAATAAACGCGGCTTCTAATTCCATAAATTATTAATTTTCTCATTTTGTAAGTATTTAGAAAAAAATGAAAAGTTATGCAGAGCATTGGACAGGCTTAATTGCCGAGTCTAGTCTTCTTATGGTTTGTTGCTCGTATTTCAGTTGCATTTTTTTCGCTTTTATTTTAAAACTGATAAGTCAAATTCGAGCACAGCAGATAAAGCCATAATCGCAAAACTGATGGGCAAGTGCAGCCATGTCTATCAAAAATCGCGGTCCATATGTATATTTGAATATTTGTAGAGCAAATGTGGAAAAATTAGACATCGATCAGTGACTATGAAGCATGTTTTTTTTAGTTTTCATATCTGGTAGGCTCAATCTACCCCTAATATAACCCTGCTGCAAGTCCAATTAAAATAATTGAACGCATTTTAATTGTTGTCACTTGACTTCTATAAAATGATACATAGGTAGATGAGTGCATATGGATAAACCCTAATTAGGCGGAAAATGAATGGCATTCATGGGCTGCGGTTTTGGCCCCTGGTTCAGCTTGATTGCGTTTGGAAATTGAGAATTCTAAATGCCGCATAAAGCCCCTTTTCAGTACAGTATTTCCCAACTAACCTATTATTTATAAAATCAATTTTGAAAAATATTTCACTGATGTGTGCACTTTTATTGATTTTTTTTCAGGCTATCTTCTGTACGCAATCATTAAGCTAAACACGTAACATCCACTCAGGTAGAAAGAATACTATAACAATACTACTGTAATAGCAAAAAACAATAATATACTAAGGAGAAACAAAACGATGACGCCAGAGAAATCGGTTATGGCCTACGTCAATCATTTGATTGTCAGCAATTTTTCATATTTCTGTAAGTATTTGTGTACGAGGCTTATTAATGATTAATACACGTATGTATGCCAGGAAAGCATATATGACCATATATTTATAAGCCATAATCGCAAAACTGATGGGCAAGTGCACCATGTCTATCAAAATCGCGGTCCATATGTATATTTGAATATTTGTAGAGCAAATGTGGAAAAATTAGACATCGATCAGTGGACTATGAAGCATGTTTTTTTAGTTTTCATATCTGGTAGGCTCAATATACCCCTAATATAACCCTGCTGCAAGTCCAATTAAAATAATTGAACGCATTTTAATTGTTGTCACTTGACTTCTATAAATGATACATAGGTAGATGAGTGCATATGGATAAACCCCTAATTAGGCGGAAAATGAATGGCATTTATGGGCTGCGGTTTTGGCCCCTGGTTCAGCTTGATTGCGTTGGAAATTGAGAATTCTAAATGCCGCATAAAGCCCCTTCTTCAGTACAGTATTTCCCAACTAACCTATTATTATAAAATCAATTTTGAAAAATATTTCACTGATGTGTGCACTTTTATTGATTTTTTTTTCAGGCTATCTTCTGTACGCAATCATTAAGCTAAACACGTAACATCCACTCAGGTAGAAAGAACAAACTATAAACAACTACTACTGTAATAGCAAAACAACAATAATATACTAAGGAGAAACAAAAACGATGACGCCAGAGAAATCGGTTATGGCCTACGTCAATCATTTGATTGTCAGCAATTTTCATATTTCTGTAAGTATTTGTGTACGAGGCTTATTAATGATTAATACACGTATGTATGCCAGGAAAGCATATATGACCATATATTTATTTGAATTTTTTGCAAGCAAGCAATTATTATATAATTTAAAAACTAAATATAATTATAACTAATTAATTATATATAAATATAAAATATAAAAAAAGTAATATAAATACTATGAAATATAATTATGCTTGTTATTAGGCATTTGTTAAGCATTATTTCGAGGCGCTATATAAATTTCTACAAATATATAATCTTTAAAAGCTTTTACGTTGTCAGTTTTAAGATTACAATAAAAGGAGATTACAAGAAAAAGCAAATTGACAAAAATAGTAAAATTACGTTTTGGTACCCCAGTCTAATCCATTTTATTTTGGTCACCTCCACAGGGGACGAGATCGATGGGTATCTGTACTACCTGGGAGGCACTTTGGGAACGTTAACCCTAGGAAGCCTGGCAGCTAGTGTTGCATACTACTTTGCAACGAGGCCCGTTCCGGAACGACCGTTAGTGCCTCTGGAAAACCAATCGCCACTGCTAGAGGTATGCTGATTTCGCAATCGATCGACTTCGATCACATCAATTACATCATTTAATGTTCAATTGGGAACTGTTTGTCTTGAGTTTTCTCGGGTTCGGCTGTGTTTGAGGTAAAACAGGAGAATCCCCGAGGCCAAAAACAGCTTTGATGTGCACATGTCCACAAACAGTGCGATCACGAGTCAAATTGCCAAAAACGGACTCTGCTTCGTTGTTGTCGTCACATGATTTTCACACATTTTCACCATTTCGATTTCATTTCGCCTTTGTTCTTCGACTTTTAGCCGTGACGTCTGCGCCACAGTGGTGCGAAAGTTATTAAAAATAGCTGCACCACCTCATGTTCTATTTGAGTGCCGAGCAGGGAAATGTACTAATTTCTCTGCCAAGACTGCAACATTCTCGCTGATAAATTATCGAATGACAGAGGCACGACAATAATAAATCTTGTCATGGCTCAATTGGCATTTTCCCCTAATTAGTCGCCTGGTTCTCTCAATTTCGATCTATGCAGATATTTTCCGCGGCCATCGCCCCACACGATTGTCAGAGAATTTCCTCCAACTAAATAAATTCGCCGACATTTTCCCCCAAATTGTTGTAACGGACCTTTCCTTTTGTGTTGATTTCATGTAAATAAACAATTATTGACACAATAGCATATTTCGCGCAATATTTGGCATTGCCAGAATGGCAGCCCCATTTTTCGTGGGTTGAAGGCTGAAGGTACAGTGAAAAGCGATAGTCGTTAATTAAACAATTGATTTATTGAATGCTAAGTGATTTTGTTTTTCTGGTAGCGTTTTAAATAGGGGAAAGTTGAATGAAATTGTTCGAATTTCACCTGTGTAAAGTGCATACAAATCGCATAGTAATAACCTTTTGGTTATTAATAAACTGCGGTTAAATCTGGTTAAGCAACAAGTTCTATTACAAAAATTAGCTTTGAAATAATTTTAAAATGTATAGAATAAATTACAAAATGTTAAGGTTTTTTTTTTATTTGATGTCAAATTCCATCGAACATGCACCCCCCCCCCCCCCCCCCCCCCCCCCCCAACCAAAAGCAAACAATAGAAGACAACAGAATAATAAGGAAATGTCAGGCTTTTGACAAGACAGGGCCAACCTGTCTACAAGTGAGCAGATACATTTGCGAGTGCAGTTGTAAAACAAGTATTATGTATAATTATGCATTTGTGAATTTCACTCACTTAGGGTGTTTGCCTAGTCTGGTCTGGCGTGCAAGTTCGAATGCACCAACATTTGGCACACTCTTTTCCTACATCGAATAGAGTGTTTTCCAATACAAGTGTGCGTGGACACTATAATTGCTAATGTGCGCAAATTGAGGTGCAAATGAAACGATAAATATGTGCGATATGGACTGGCTATGAGCTAAAGCTGAGTGGATCTAGAATGAAAGGTGCATAAATTAAACATTTATTGAAAATTGAGTAATTGACAGCATGTAAGCAGTTTGTAATAAATTTCAAACAATTAGCAACGAGGATAATTGCTGTGGGATGTGTGTGGCAAACATTTTTATTTCATTGGTCCACGAATTTTTGAAATAAAATAAAATATTTCGTTTAATTTAATTACCCACGAAACTTTGTATAATATGAAGCATTTTTAGTTTGGATGCCCAAAAGTAAACAAACGCTTTCTATTTTTGCCGGGCCAAAAGTGGGCGTGGTCCTCTCATATGGACCATAAATCATTTTGGTTATTAAAGAGTTGAAAATTACTGTCACTACCATAACAAAAACTAAATATATACATAAATTCCCATTGTTAGTTTACAAAAGGGAAAATTGAGACAGGTGGACAACTTGATCGAGCCAACCAAAAATTAGATCAAATCTATTTAGCAAAGGAAAAAAGAAAAACCATTTAATATCAAAAGAATATGAACGAATGAAATTTCTAGCCGAACGCTGCATTCTACTACATAATTCCCCCGAAAATACCCCTGAAACCCCGAAATCTTTCGCTCGATTTTGCTCAATCTCTCTCCCAAAAGTTAAGAAGATTCCTCGGGCCGGCCAAAATCATTTTTAGCCACGGCCAATATTTTACTTCTGCTCCTCAGTTCGAAATTTAACATCGTGTCGCGCAGATCGTGGCGGGCTCAAGTCGCCAGAATATATTTCAAATTATAAAAATCTCAAAAAAAAAACGAAATAACAAGCAACAACAACACAATGTACATATCGCAGATATATGTATATCTATGAAACAAACGTATTTTTTTATAAATAATAGCTCGTGTATACTAAACAAAACGAAATAAAGAGCGAAAAAACGCACGACAATTTGCAACAAATTGACAAAAATACAAGCGTTTAATCTCATTACGTAAAGCGCAAGAACCCCAAAAAATGCTCAAAAAAGTGAACGGAAATTCACGAAAAAAAAAGGAACAGATTTTCCAACTGAAATCGATTTGCCAAAGTGTCAAAGTGCCGTCGAGTTGCCACGTGAACTCAGCCCCTCAAGTTCAAGTTCACGCAGTTTCTATACTTAAGACATCTAAGAAAACCGCAGCCCCCAGATTAGTTATATACCTAATTTTAACACGATTTTGATTCTAATTTAGATTGATGGATGTTGTTGGCTTAATTGGTGTGGTATTTGGGTTGTAAACGGTTGATCTTAACAATACGCCAATACCCCATATAATTTTATAGCTGTTTATACTTAGAGAGGGCCAATTTTTTTCAAGAATTTTTGAGCCATGTGCACTTTGAGCATCACAGCATCAACAAATTTAAACAGACTTAAAAAAATTATTATTCTTTACAAGATTAAAACTCATCACTTAATGTTTTACAATTTTACATCTGTTTCTGTCAAATTTTAATTTTGGTTCTAACCAAACGGCAGCAATCTATCTTAATCAATCAACCTAAATGTCAGGAAGTAAAGCCACCGCACCTGCTGATCTTTAGTATATTATTTTCTATTACAGCTAATCAAATTAAAAGATTGTCTGTGGTTCGCTCTTTAAAAAAATTAATAAATATCATTTTAAATGAGAAATAAGTTAGCGGTGGAGCTCTAAAGACATATGTTTTTAAAACGAAGAATACGGTGAACACTCGAAGTAGGCAATACATAAATTCAGTGCGCTTTAAAAAAATATGCCAGCCACCTGGAAACAAAAAAATGTTTTCTTAAACGACCTTCAAATTCCCGCATATTTTTCCTGGGCTTCGTTTTTTTTTGTGAAATATCTATTGATACCTTGCAGATTCAATTGAAATTCTTCAGGGTCCCGGCTGTTCATTCATTTCTTTTCTTTGGCTCTCACTCTTTCTGTGGCCAATAGTTTATGTCCGATTTTATGACCACCACAATTACCATAACTCAAAGATGAATTGCTCATTGAGGAAAATGTTTGTTCTCTGCCAATTGCCTCAAAACATCCCAATGAGGCCCGAAACGCGTTCCCCATGAGTCAGTTCCCGATGGTCTCTAGAAAATTTCAAATTCTCCTCTATTTCTTAGCATAGTGCAAAAAGTATTTATTGCACTCGGTGTGTGTGAAAACATGGTTTGATATTTTCTTTTTTGATGTTTTTCTTTTATGCCGCCACACACACAAGTCCCATAGATAACAACAGAGTGGAACGTTTTTACCCACAAACGAACTATTTATAAATTAATTTGGGGCAGGCCAAGCAAAATCCGCAGACGACGCCTTGTCGATAATGTGTTGGCCACTCTCTCTTTTTGTCTTGGCCATTTTACACCGCTCTCTTGTTTTTTTTGCCAGCCCCTTTTTGGGGCCGCCCTGCAGCTGCCAATATTGAAAAATTATAAACAAAATGACTGGGCCGCACTTGCCAAAAATATGTAAACGGACAGCCAGGCGTCATAATTATGCTATGGTTTTTTACTTTTGGTTCTGCTTTTAATGCTGTACAAATTGATGTAATTTAAACATTCTGTGAGGTTTTAATACGAATCTTACCAGGTCTTAAGTGGATTAATAATAAAATATGATGTTATTAGATCAAAGACAATAATACATAATTACATCAGATATAATGGAACAACATTCGATATCAGAAAAGCAATACCCAATAATATCTGGATAATATCCGAAAAGCTTTTTCCACACACTCTTCAATTACAAATCTATTTTTACTCGCTAATTAGCATTTAAACGATCTCGATGTGGTTATGAAATGTGCCTCATGGGAAAATCTATAATTGAAATATACATTTGACCGTTTAAGCACGGGACGCAGTTGACACTTAAATAGCAGATATTAAATGCAAATTGGTCAATTGGCAAATTGAAAATGTGCCTAAATTTGTTTTTGTGTTTACAGTCGCTTGGAAAATGTGCGTATAAAATGCCAGATGAAATCTGAACGATCAATAGAGAAAGCCACAAGTGAAGAAAGTGTCTAAAACCTGCAAACATTGAGTAAACTTAAGAAGTGATAATCCAATTAAAAGGAAACCATGTCCTGTTGCGGCCAAATTACCAGTATACGAGTGCCCATCGAGCTAAGCAATCAGAGCGATGTGCTGAAGGTAACACTCTATAAGGACTTAAAACCTAAGAATGAAATGACAAAACTGCCTAACCAGATTAACTAAGCAATCACTAATATATACTTTATTTTGCTTCTTTTATTTTTGTTTACCGTCTCTTACATTTCGTGGGCTAGATCATATACGATCATCGTCAAGATATCCACCATAGGGTATGCCTCATGTGCCCCTCGGAAACTAGAACTAGAAACTAACCCCTTACCCCTTACCGCTTGGACTTGCGTCAATAATGAAATATATAAACAAAATCAATTTGAAAAGCACTTTAATCTGTGGAAAACAATTAGTTTTGAAAATACATTTGCATTTTGCTCATTAAAATCGGGCTGCAAAAATAAACAAACTAACCGTTAGGATCCTCTGACCAGAACCCCCCCTAAAATATTCGCCCATCGCAGAGTATTTTGATATTCGTTCTCGTACATCAACACTTTCGCGGGTTGCGGTTGTTTTTTTCGCAGCTGTTTACCATAAAGGAAGTGCTCTATGGGCTTTACTTTCGGGCGCACTAATGAAATCCCGCCGAGTGATGGGTTTATGTCTCTAGCCCCAAAATAAATAAAATAAATGATAAATCATAGCGATCGGCTACGTACATAAATTCAAATGATTATTGAATTTATTTTTCGAACAATTGGCTAAAGAAACCCCAAATAAACACACTTAAGGGGAAATGGCCAGATTGACGGACTATAAAAGCACCACATTTTCAAGGAAGGGGTTTCCGATTGTATAAATTCAATTAAAACTTGAAATGACGACAATATCCCATTGTATTTTTTTAGACTTTTGGCGTCCTATTTCCGTGGGTGGCTTTTAAAATATATGACGAAGAAATATTTCTTTATTATTTAGCTCAAGACAAACAATCCGCTTACCTTGAACATATGTACATATGTGCATCCGTCTACCCCAACATAAATACTCCATTTATATCTATGTACACCTCACCGAACTCTTGATTGTATATATTCTTTTCACGGTTTTCTACCTTAATATCTGAACGTCTCTCACACATTGCATGTCCTCGATTTTTCTGTTTCTTTTGGGGTCACTTCACTTGCATTGCAGGGTCCAGAACAAATACACGTCTCCAAGTTCTACAAGGAGTCCAAGAACGGCAAGTTCGTGTCCTACATCACAGAGAATGTCCGCACCCTGTACCAGACGTTCCGCGAGGGTGCCTACGCCTCCAACAATGGACCATGTCTGGGTTGGCGCGAGACCCTGACATCCCCCTACCAGGTAAGATAAGCCATTAAATAGGTAATATATGTATGTAGTAATATGATATAATAGCATTTACAAAATAAAGTAAATATCTATATAGTAGCATACCAGTCGGGATAGCTCGTATACGAGTATATCCTGATATTTTGTTTTAACCCAAATTCCTCTAGTGAGATTCCATAGTGATATGGACATATCAGTTACCATATTAAGAGAACTAAACTTCCGTTACATATATTTGAATGTGAACTATAATCTCTGTTCACGTAGTGGATCAACTATGACGAAGCCCTGCTGCGTGCCAAGAACTTTGGAGCCGGAATGCTGGCACTGGGAGCCAGGCCAAAGCAGTTGATTGGGATATACTCGCAGAACCGCCCGGAATGGATCCTATACGAGCAGGGCTGCTACTCCTTCTCCTTGGTGGTGGTGCCACTGTACGACACCCTGGGTCCCGATGCCTGTGCCTTCATCATACGCCAGACGGATATGCAGGTGGTGATTGTGGAGGACGATGGCAAGGCGGCCATGCTGTTGGAGAAGGCGCCGCGCAGTCTGAAGATCATAGTGGCCATCAAGCCCATTCGGCAGACGACCCTGGAGCGGGCTCGTAGCCGAGGCATACAGATATTCTCCTTCATCGATGTGGAGAAACTGGGTGCCAAAGGCAACCATCCAGAGGTGCCGCCGACGGCGGAGGATCTTTGCACGGTGTGCTACACGTCCGGGACGACAGGCAATCCGAAGGGCGTTATGCTTACCCACGGCAACGTGGTGGCCGGCGTCTGTTCTGTGATCCTGCAGATGGGCGACCATCGCATCCGTGCGGGTGATGTGATGGTGTCATTCCTGCCCCTGGCCCACATGTTCGAGCGGTGCTGCGAGAACGGAATGTACTATGTGGGTGGCTGTGTGGGCTTCTATTCCGGCGACATCAAGGAACTAACCAATGACCTCAAGATGCTGAAACCAACCGTAATGCCGGCAGTGCCTCGTCTTCTGAACCGCGTCTACGACAAGATCCAGAATGATATCTCAGCCTCTGGACTGAAGAGGGGTCTCTTCAACATGGCCATGCGTGCAAAGGAGAAGGAGATCGCCAGGGGTGTCCTGCGGAGGAACGGCTGCTGGGACAAGTTGGTCTTCAAGAAGGTGCATCAGGCCTTTGGCGGAAACCTCCGTTTGATGGTCGTGGGCTCCGCTCCATTGGCTGGAAATGTCCTGACCTTCATGCGCTGTGCTTTGGGGTGCTTGGTCCTCGAGGGATATGGACAAACGGAGTGCACGGGGGCCATTACCCTCACCGTTCAGGGAGATCATGTGCCCAACCATGTGGGACCACCCGTGTCCTGCAATGCTGTGAAACTGGTGGATGTGCCGGAGATGGAGTACTTTGCCAATCAAAATACTGGCGAAGTGTGTGTGCGCGGATCGAATGTGTTCCACGGGTAGGTAAACTAATACTAACATTAAACTGCTATTTAATAATTTCAATTTTCGTATAGTTACTATAAGGATCCCGAAAAGACGGCAGAGGCCATCGATTCGGAGGGCTGGCATCACACGGGCGATGTGGGCATGTGGCTGCCAAATGGAACACTGCGGATCATCGATCGCCGCAAGCACATCTTCAAGCTTAGCCAGGGAGAGTACATAGTGCCCGAGAAAATCGAGAATATCTACACGCTCAGTCAATACGTTAATCAAGTTTATGTCTATGGAGAGAGCTTAAAGGTAAATTGTGTTCCCAAAACTGGGAAGAAATGTTTGATAGGGGAATAACCTACAATGATCAAATTATTGATTAAAGAAGACACTAATTGCGAGTTTGATACCTTAGTTGATTGGTAAATGTATTTTCCCAATTCTTTCAGAGCTGCATTATCGCTGTTGTCGTACCTGATACCGATGTACTGAAGCAATGGGCCACGGAGAACAATGTACGCGGCACACTCTCCGTCCTGTGCAATAATAAGAATGTCAAGGAACTGATCATGAACGACATGCTCAACTGGGGCAAGCAGAGTGGACTCAAGTCATTCGAACAAGTAAGCTTGTGCACCACCAAATTATAGGTTTCAAGTTAATATCCGGGATATTCCATTTCAGGTGAAAGATATCTATCTGCATCCGGATCCCTTCTCGGTGCAAAACGGTCTGCTGACGCCCACGTTCAAAGCCAAGAGACCGCAGCTAAAGAGCTATTTCAAGCCGCAGCTGGAGGACATGTATAAACACCTGGATTAAAGCAATACCTATATACATACGTAGACATCAACAACGAATCAAACTCAAGAAACTGGAAAGCATTCATTCAAATATGCCTATACCGTTTTAAACTGATGATAACAAAGACTACAGATAAAGATACAGATACGAAAGCGAACTGTCTAATTTTGTAGTATCGTCAATTCTTAGCAAGTAAGAGGAGCGCAAGATACACCAGATACAGATACAATACACAAAAAAAATATACACAACTTCAAACTGAAAAGGAGAATCCTTTTGGCAGCCGCATTTTTTTATATCATTTAACCGAGAAGCGAACCTTAATTAATATATTAACTATATATTTCCCTTAAACACTTATGATCTAGTTCAAAGTGAATAGAAAACAATTGCGTAGTCTGAACCAAAACATATATAAATAACATATTGAGCAAAATGAATAAAAAGAAAGCTTTAATTAACTATTGTATACTACACTCAGCTCTAGAAGGAAACTAAAGTGAAGAATCAAATTTTTAACTATGTATTAGATACGCTAAACTAAATTAATGGGAATGAAATGTTCATTGCAAATGCTGAGGAAATACTTTTAACTTACAAATGAACGCCAACCGAGAAGCAGATCAAACCTAATAATAAATATGGAAATGATCCACGTCTTTGGACTGCACTGTCTGCCTTACAAAATACCAAATGAAAATTTATTAATAAATTGCTAAAATAATATACTATTTCATAATAAGAGCTAAACAATAATGTAAAGCAGCATTATATTAAAATTATTAAATAGATTCTTTATGTAGATACGAAAGCCAGATAACTCAGAATAATTTGAAATAAAACAAATATAAAGGAAATTCTGATTTTTTGAAAACTTTATTTGAATTGGGCGTTGCCACCTAACGCAAATACGCAGTCGCTAAAGCTTTCTGTGGGTAAAGTTGCCTGACCATCCCAAATAAATGCTTAATAAAATACGCTGAATTAATTACTATTTACTCCACTTTTTAATACATTTGACAAACTTTTAACTTAAAGGCGCGTTCTTTTATGTATGTAGTTTGATGACATTTAATTTCAGCTTAATTTAATTAGTGGCCATAGCTCTTGGAATGCAAGACAAGAAAATCGTTTGAAATCGAGTTAGAAAAAACAATTCAGACTTTAGTGAGCTGTTTTCTTTTTGTGTTGGGTTTACCTGTTGAATCGCATTATGTTCTAATTAAAATGTACAAATGTGTTTAGTTGTTATTTCGGGGATGGCTCTTAGCTAAGTAATCAAGTGTGTATCCACGATATTTAAATTCACTAAATATGTTGATTTAACTACGCGTTGATCACAGCTCGCCGTGCTTGGGCTCATGAGAAGGCGTCACAGTGGTGGCCTCCACCAAATCGTCACCCGAATCATCAACTGCCGAGTCCCTGCCATGCGAATTCTCATGATCCTCGATGCGAGACATCAGCGTCTTCAGCTCAGCATCGTAGTCCTTCCATTCGGGCACAATCCTCTGTGCGGCCGTGAGCTTGGCCTCCTTGGTCTGCGGGTTGTTGCACAAATCAATCACTTTAGCACTCTTGAAGTTGCTGTCGCTGCACCACGTTTGGCACCAAAGCCAGTCGTCAGGCAGGGATTTGATGGCGACCTGATGGATCATGTTGTTGGGCAAGTCCTGATCCAAATTGGATAAACTGTTTGGATCCTGGCTAAGTGCCTGGTACTGGCCTCTTAGTCTGTCTCCTGCCGCAATCTTGCGGAATCTCTTCAAGTCCACCACGTACAAAGCTGAAATGTGGTAACGCCTGCCCATCAGATGGCTTCGCCAGTATCCCTGTTTCCAGAATCGGAAGCCCTCCATCTCTTTGCGAGAATCACAGAATGGCGTGTAGGCATAGGGCGCTCCGCCGAGGTCCATATCATACAACTCCTTTATATCTGTTCTTACGATGGCATCGGCATCCACGAAAATGATTTTTCTCACATTCAGCGGGAACAGCACATCGAGGAAAAGGATCTTGTAGCCCCAAATGGTCCTCTGTTTTTCCGTTTGCTGATGCAGCCAACGGGGCCATTTGTACTGGACCAACTCGTATTGGAAGTTGTACTCACTGGCCATGTGAGGAAGGAAATCCGTAAATTGCGGGGAGAGGTAGTTCTTCAAAAACCAGAACTTCACAGGCGATTTTGTGTGCTTTAGCAGTGAAACCATCATGATCCTTAGAAGACGTTCGTAGAGATGTCCCGATGCCACAGAGAAAATGTTGATGGTTTCCGCATCCTCATCAGGGGCTGGCTGGTTAGCATTACTGCCACCAAAACTGCTGGCGATGCTGTTCCAAATGCCCGATTGCGCTGCCTGTTCGTTGTCATCTGACAGGAGTTCCGCCTGCTGCATGCCTGGCTTCTTAGACACCCTTAATTTGACAACATGAGACCGCAAGGAGGTTATAAGAACTTGAACTTCAGAAGACCCAGCGGAATGATGAGTATTTGTTCCTTCAATGTGGCTGATGGCATAAATATCCGCTGATTTGCCTTCACGTAAGCGTAGGGACCAAGCTCCTGGATTGGCTTTAAGCTGGAAATAACCCAAGTTCGCCATCACAATAGTATCTACCAAGGTAGGTTGACTCTGGGTACCCAGCACCAGCTGCAGTCCTCTGGGCGGAGCTCCGCTAGCAGCATCAAAGCAGTGACCCTCCAACAGCAGATACTCCAAATCAAACTCGCTGTGCACGGGTCCACCAATATCGGTCAACTTAATGTTGTCCAAATCGTAAACTGCTCTTACAGCTTCGATCAACCAGTTCTCTGGTACCTGCAGCTGCTGGGTCAGCAAAGGATTGGCCGGCAGTCCGCTGAATTTTGCCAAGGGACCATCAGATCGGCCTCCATTCACTTCGAATTGCACCTCCGGCTCCACAACATATCTGTAGAAGTTCTTTACGGGCATATCGCTGTGCTGGGGGACGGGAATCAAGTATAAGTTCAATTGGCAGTTCAGCACTTGACGAAGCAAAATAAGTATTGGCGTTAGTTTTTGCGCTGCTCGGGAGGCGGGATCTAAAACGGCGGTTACATCAAAATGAGGAAGTTTCTCCTGTTTGGGCGGTAGTTTTACAACCGAGTGATCGGTTTTCAAGTCCGTTGGAAGCTTAAAGCGAGTTTTGGTTTGCCTAGGAAGCAAACTGGCATACAACTTAAGCAATGTATCGCTCGTGAATTCCTCACTGACATCTTGAGCAGATTCCTTGAGGACCTGACGCACTTTGTCGCCATACTGTAGAGAACTGAACCTAGCCAGCAAGGCGAAATCGGCGCTATCAAAGCTTTCATCCGAGGAAAGAGGGCCATAAAGCCGTCCATTACCGATTACCAAGCGCTGGGATTTATTTAGACCCAACACTCGCTGGGAATAAACTCTCAACATCTTCAGATGCAGTTCTGTAGAACCCAGGATATCCTCGAGCTGAGATGGTATTTCAATTTTTTCCTTTGGTTTCTTTAGCCACTTGAGAACCTGCTCCGTGGCTTGAGTTGGTGGAAGACTCTGCATGGCAGCCCAAACCAGACGATTGAGATTCCTCTGGCTTGAAGCAGAAGAACTTTCAGTGTTAGGAATAAAAGCGACACGCACACTCTCTCCACTTTGAACATATTCGAGAGCGTGGGTGAGCAGTTCTCGACCCTGGTCAGTTTCCAAATCTGCAAACACCCAAATCGTAAGGAACTGCAGCGATGATCGGCCAATTAGCTCCGTAGACTTCTTGCCACCAAAGTATTTAAGATTATCCATTAACGTAGCGGTCATATCCCGGTTAGACAGACGATTTAAAACTCCCACATTGCCTAAATTTTTGTAGGCCACGCCGTTTATATCAAGATATTTTACATCCTCCTGACTAAGAATTCTCTGATTCAATCTGGGCATCACGTGGGGTTGATTCATCAGATAATCAATGGCTACATCGCTGTCTGTCATTTCACCTTTGTACACAGCCTTTTGCAGATTGCTGGTGTGGGTCATTATTTCGGTGAAAATAGCCTCCTCGAAGTCGCTATCAGCGGTCACAACGTTGCTGGGCATTGGAACACCATTCAACAGGGCCTGAGGTTGTCCCTTGTCTCCGAATCCCAGCCGTTGGATGAACTCCGTTGCAAGCTCCCTTCCATAATCGTATGTGGAATCTTCCTCCAGGAACTCCTCAGCTTTGGCAAAGCTTAAGGTTGTGAATTCCTTTGTGAGTTGCTTTACTATGTCCTTTTTCGAGACCACTTTGGTCTCACCAACTGCTGCGTAGATGTCCGTAAGGAAACTCAAAGCAGCTCGGGCATCCTTTTTCTGACTCACATAGTTATAGGCACACGTGATGGCTACGTAATCTGCAAGATTGTCTTCATTGGCGTCCCTCGCATCGAAGACCAGACCCAAGCGAATGGGAGCTTGATGAATGACAAACGACTCTGACAGCTTAATTACGCTTCTGGCTGTGGGCTGCAGTGCATCTACTACCAGAACCAAGTTGAATACATTCTTTCGGATATTCCTCAACATGCCAGGAAACGTTGGGCGCAAGAGATCCATCACCGATGAAGGCCACCTTCGGTACTGCGCATCGTTCTCAATATCGTTGACCCACTGCACTGCAGTATCACGGATATCGATGGCGAATTCTTTTTTGCTGGAGGCCGTAAGATCTAAGGCAAGCAAGGAGCTGGCAAGGCTACCCCTAACATTGTTACTGTGCAGGCTCTCGAGAACACGCATCTCCGAGCGCAACGTCTCAATCAGGGAATACAGGTCCATGGTGTCCGCATCGAAGAACAGTCCGTTGATGAAAAGGGCACCATCTGGAGGCGCTACGTTTAAGCTTCTACCAAATGCTTCCGTATTGTGTTTTACCTCCGCCCTTAGGCCATCCGTAACCTTGTGGGCCAGCAGGGTTCTGGCCAGCATGGGGAAATTATGCGCAGTATATTGAAGAATTTGCAGAGTTTCATCTCCCTGTATTTCTGCAATAGCAGCGGCCGCCTGTAGACCCAAGTCCTGGAACTCCCATGCTTTTAATTGGGCGATCTCATCATTCCCCTGGAGAAGCCTCTGACGCAGTTGATCTAGCGCTCTCTTAAGTGTAGGATGCTTCTGCTTTAGCACCTTGAAATCAAAGCCCTGGACGTCCGATTCATTAGCTAGATCCTCATGAGAAGTAGAACCCGCTTCGGGCTTGGGGGCATCATCCTGGCTCTTGTATTCCGTGGACTTCAAATGGAGTTCCACACCGTAGCCCGAAAGTCGTACCGGTCGCCTGTCCGTCTTGGCCAATTGATGACGCAGAATGTAACGAATCCGGCCAGCATTGGCTTCCTTCTCCAATAATTTGTGATAGATGCGGAATTGAGAGCTTCCCAAATCGCCGTACAGTATCACAGTGCGGGTATTGTTCTCACTGCCAGGAAAAATGTGATCAAAGCTGTAGGTGACAACAGGAGCATCCAAGCTTTCCTTTGCGCGCGGCAGTTCCAGCTTCTTCTGCAGCTCGTTGAAGCTGCAGGCCAGTTCAGAACCCACCTGGGCAAAAGTATAGCTCTGGCAAGAGCCACTGCTCCTCAGTTCCTCGGCCAACTGGAAGTGGGTCTGGATCCGAGGCGTCAAGCTGTGCATGGACACCACCAGCTTGAGCAGGGGCAATTGGGGAGAGCTCACATGGCTCTTGACCAGCTCCAAGGCGGCATTGTATTGCTGCGACTCGGTATCTAAAAAGCATAAATGTAATCAGAATAATCATGTTCTTTTTGGGGAAAGAGCACATTATAGGGCTTTGGGATTGGAATATATACATAAATAACAAAAAAATTTAAGGTTCTTGTATTTTAAGTTCTAAACTATTAATTCATGTTGTATTTTTTTAACAAATACCATGGAGTAGATAAAAATAAATTGGATTCAGATTAAGTAGAATAAAGAAGCTCTTTAATGCGGGTTCTCCCTGACTTATTTACACAAACCATATTCATTAAGAACCGTGTCCAACTTGGTCACCCCCGAAACGTAATCCCAGAAAAGACCAGACTGCTCATCAGCCAGATACTCGGCAATTTCCAGATATAGGGGCGTCTGCGTCCATTTCGCGTTGATCAGCGTGGTGATGGGATAACTCTGACTGGATTCCCCAGAAGTCGGCGTATATAGTGCTATGAGCACCACAGACACACACAAAGCCAGGGTACGTAACATGGTTTCTACTTGTTTTTAGAGGATTTTCACCACGCACATCACGGATACGGAATATAGAGAGGAACTTAAGGCTTTCCTTCTTCGATTATTTCACTTTTCACCAGTTTTCCGCTGGTTTTAGCCCAGTTTTTCTTAATTTGATTTAGAACTGATGTGGCGTTCGTTGCTGAACCGGCATGCCGCAGTGTGACCAGACAACATTGGGAAAGCAATCGGGGTAAAAAACATATTTTAATTTAAGTGCACAATATTAATATGCAAATTCTGTTCCATTCAAATATAAAACAAGTTATTGAAAAATAAAATTTCTGCAATACCAAGATAGAAACTTACTTTAAAATACATAAATGGCTACCCAATTGTTTGATGGTATTTTCCCATACATGTTGTGCAACTACTATCACTCTAATTTGTTTGTTTACAAAATTCAGCGCGAATTTCGCGACCAAAAATATAGTGCAAAAACTGCCAATGAAATATACCTTAGAGGGCAGCAATGCTAGGGGTACCAAATGAAAAGCTGCAAAACTTAATCGTAACTAATTTAATTATTTTTTTAGTCATCGCCAAAGCCGTACAGTCGCTGTCCAAGGTGGGCAAGGAAATGTTCATCGAGATAGACCAGCAATCCTTGCAGATGCGGGCCATAAATGCCACCCAATCCGCCGTGGGCAGCATATCCTTTAAAAGATCCATGTTCGAAGTGTATGACATGCCGCCGCACTCAGATTTTTACTGCAAGATCTCCATGAAGGGATGTTTGGCCGTGTTCCGCAACATGAATGAGGTGAGTTCAAAGTTATGCACACTGGAATTAGTTATGAAGAATAATATATTCTAGGTGGAGTACTGCGAACTCAACTTGCTGGACAACCAGACCAATCTGCAGGTGAATCTCCGCTGTAAGCTGGAGACCACAAAGGAGGCCACCATTTCCATCATAGACGACCAAAACATTAACACAAACATAAACACCGATCAGATGCCGAATATGTGAGTTTGATTCTAGATATTGAACTTTGTGTTCATCGTGTTTGGGATAATTATTAAAAATCGATCTACTTAATATACATTGACTCCTTGCTTCGCTCTATTACGCAGATGTGTGCCTTTCTGCATAATGTATTTTTTCGACAACTTCCCTTAACTAAATCATACGCTAATACTTGCATGCATCCCAAAAATTCGTATAATTACCTTATCTTCCCTTTCAGAATCCGCGGCGATCACAAGCTGTTGACGGACATCTCCAACAACTTTAACTCCTCGGAGGAGGAACTAACTTTGGAAGCTAACTTGGGTAGTGTGGTGGCCAAAAACTACATAGAAGGCGCCCGAGTGAATGATAAGTTCATGCGCACGCAACTGAAACTTAAGCCTAGTGAATTTGAGCAGTACCAGGTGACGAAGGAAACGGTCATTACATTCTGCATAAAGGAATTCCGAGCATTTCTTCTTTTCGCCGAGTGCTTAAATGCTTCGCTGACACTGGAGTTCGACGAAGCAGGCATGCCTTTTCTGCTCAAAATTAAGAAGCACGGCGAGATCGAATGCTTGCTGATCATGTCCACGCTATCCCCCGATGATATAAGCTTCTCGGAAGAGTATTGTCAAAAGGATCTGACAGTGCATGATGAGGACGTACGAGCGGCAGCTTCAAAGCGGAAGAGCACCGCTCCGGGCCCGAATGTAACCAACAAACGCAAAGGCAGCTCTTCAGAACCGGCTGCAGTGCAGCCGAAACGTCGAGTGGAGGAGACCCAATTAGAATCGAGCCTAGATAATCCTCTGTTCCTTTTCCGGGACTCGGAGGCGCCTTCTGTCCAGCAGCCTCGCATCCTTGCCGAGGTGGACACCGTGGTTTTAATAGAAGACGAGGCGGAACAAGAGGCTCTCATGCTGGCAGCCGCGGATGCCGCATTGGAGGCCAGCATAGCACATTCTTCAGGACCTCCAAACAGCACAGAGGTTTGTTTTATCAACACGGACGACTCTCAGCAACCTAAACCGCCAGAAATCTCCTCTGATGAGGATGAAACTATACCCCAGTCACCTGAGCGCCCTAACAAGGTGCGAACTATCTTCTCACGGTGCTTTCAGAGAACCTACGTTCCGCGGGAGCCATCACCCAACACTCAGTGTTATGCGCCCAATTCCGATACAGAGGATTAGCCTAGATTTGATCGTTTATCAGCAAATACACTCTACGTCTAAGTCAGGTTGCCTTCTGAATATTTATATGCGGGAGGAAGTTGCTGGTAATCACGGCAGCCACCCTGGTATGCAGGTCCTGCGCGTTCTTCTGAGCCTGCTGGAGAGATGTGTGGGCCGACTGAAGACTAAGCTGGGACTTGATGAGCATTTGGTCAGTGGTTACGAGCTGCTTTGAGGCATTCAACACAAAGCTGCGTGTGAAAGCGGTAAGAGATCTCCAAATGGCAATGTTGTTTTCAACTGGAAAAGAGCATTACGTTGCAATGTTTGGACACACAGGATTGGGGACTTACTTAGCTTCCGCTGGAGCAGATTATTCCGGTAAATGGAGGCCGTGCTGTTGACCTGGTTGCTGCTTCGACGTTGCTCGTAAATGTCTTCATCATCCTCTTCTTCGGATGCTTCGCCCGAGACTTCTGCAGCAAAAATCTGTCACAATCTGGTTTTATTATAGGAATGCTAATTATATGCAATATACCCAATAACCTTATTCTTGTCGTGCAGTTCCTCATCAGATTCAGAGGCTTCCCCGCTCACCAAATCAGCCATCATTTAGCTAATTAAATGTTTTGATAAACAATTTTTATTTACTGCTTTACGGTGCTGCCAGATCAGTTAAAACAGCAAGTTGTTGCTCACATCTATGTTAACAGATCCGTAGGACTACACTCACAAAAATTATTAATCGTAACATTTAATCATATCATTTAATCGTAAAAATAAGAAACAATTTAATTGATTTACCCAATTTGAGTTAATTGAGCGGCAACCCTGTAATTGTAAACGCAATTAAGCAATTTTCCCAAAGCTTAGAACATTTTTTTTTTAAGCAGTGCAAACATACATTTTTAAAGAATTTATTTAGGACTTTGAAGATTAACTAGAAAAGCGTGCACGAACATTTTTACATAAAAAGGAGCTCTGAACAAAGTGTAGGACATTATTTACTGAAAATATTTCTGCAGAGCTCCCGTTTCGAACATTCGTTTGATGTCGGTACCACCGCCAATGAATTTGCCATCGATGAAGACGCGCGGAACCTACAAAATACGCAAGATATAATAACCAAGCTTCGAAATATAAAATTTTTAGTGCGCCCACCGTTCTGGCACCAGTAATCTCGCCCAGAACTGCCTGAATTTCGTTGCCATCTGGATTTCCATCGAGTTCTATTATGGTGGCGTCCACATTGAGCTTTCTGAAGGGCTGGAACGCAAAGATGTGATCACGATTGGTGACTTTTTAAGGTCTTGTTACTCACTTCTTTGGCCATCGTGCAGTAGGGACAGTAGGTCTTGCTGAATATCACCACTTTATTGCTGGCAATGGTGTTTTCAACGAATTTGGCCTGCTTGGTAGACATATCAACTATTGGTGATCTTAAAGCGGATCCAACTGCGCCCATAAGCTCGAAATCCAGGAAAGGGTACGGAAACTTGGGGGGCAATGCGGGGAGCAATAAAAGCTGCGACAGGTGTAAGCTGCGGAGAATTATCTCTAATTTACTCAGTTTTAATCACTGATTACCAATCAGCTGTTGTGGCTCTTGTCAGAGTTGCCACGCTGTGAAATTACCGTCTCGTAATCATAAACATGTTGAATATTCAATTATTTCCATGTATTTATGCAAAGTTTATGGTATCTAGTATTGTGTACAAATAAAAAGACAAATTTGACTATTGCAAAAACAATGTTTATTAAACTCTGTCAAGACATTCAGTGACGCTGCCACATCAACGAATTTCTTAAAAACTAAGGGGATTCCTTTTACTTCATTATTTCAAATATAATAATCCGAGATGGTACAGAAATTTGTAAATTACCTTAACAAAGTGTATTTGTTAAAATACTTTGGTATAGATAATTAACACTTGTATGTCCGATTCCCTTTAATGTTAAAGTTTAAAGATTAAATGCAGTAAGAAAATCCCGTGAAAAAATAAAGTTAATTTTCAGGAGTCCCATTTAAAATATTTTAACAATTACACTGCTTATTGCACTTTAAGGCACAAATTGTAGTCTTTTGCTAGATGAGCAAACAATGTGAGTTAGCCATTTAGAAATTGCTCCAGAGCATCCTTTGTTTCCACTTCGCTGGCTTCAAGGACGACTTCCTCCAGAGCCAACTTGTTGCTGGTGGTTTGAATTTCTAAAAAAAAAGGGGGCGGTAATTAACTTCCTCATGTCATATTATGTTATCAGACTGACTTGTCAGCTGGCCGTGCTGTTTGTACTCCTCCATATCTTCTCGGAAGGCGTCGTCGAAAACAGCCTGTCGTTCCCTCTGTAGCTTCAGTAGGGTCTGCTCTTGATCTTTGATTTTGGATTGATGTTTCTGGGCGATTTGCTGGCGATACTGCTCTAGTTCGTTTAGTTTCTTTTGCTTATGTCGGGAAAGCTGAAACTGCTGCTCGAGGATGAACTCTTGAAGCTCACACTCCTCGCACAGATCCTCCAGCTTCTCCAGCTCAACCTCTAATTGCTGACCCATTTCCTCTAGGGAATTAAGGACCCGTGAGCTCGCCTGCAATTGGGCGATCAACGTGGGAATCCCCGCCAGACTGTTGTTCAGCTCACTAATGATCCTGCGCTGATGGCTGGCCTTGTTTTGGATTCCGGAGATTTGGCTAGCAATCTGCGCAGCCTTCTCAGCGTTCTCTTCGTTGGCGCCATGGATCTGCTGCCAATCGTCCTCATATTTGGCCAGCAAACTGCAACCCGCTGCCACATTTAGATGACTGGGCACTCCATCGGTTAGCTGAAAGGGAGCACTAAGGGATAGACTACTGCTCCTGCTGGACGACAAACTCTCGTTGAGGCCCAATGGCGAAGTGGGGGTCGTAATACCACTGGTTTGGCTGCTCCCCGAGTTCCCGGAACTGACACGCTGGCGATATTGCTGTTGCAGACTCTCCGAGATCACTAGACCCTCCTGAATCGCACTGCTCAGTTTCTTTTTCAGGTTCCCAAACATCATGCAACCACGGATTTCTATTTATTTAACTAAGCGATATCTAATTGTCTTCGCGCTGGCGTTTTCCATCGAAAATTGAGTGGTAAATAAAGAATCAGCTGTTCAGGCAGGTGCCGAAAGAAAATCGGTGAGAGAGAGAGAGCAACAGTTTGTTACTGTACTCGAGGGGCATATCAACTATAGTAAGAGGTCTGGTTTAAACTAAAAATAAATAGGAGTCCAAATCTTGAATTAGTAAAAAATAAAAAACTAATTTCTAAGGTGAAAGGAACTTAAATAATACTTAGTTAGGTACTACCTAACAGCTTAAAAATTCTAATACACATACAATAAATTTACCCAATGTAGATATATTAAACAATCGCATTAGGGCATCGACTAGTTATTCGGTGGTATATATTTAATTTCACTATTTAACTCAATTTGTAAAACAATAAACTAGATATGTTTTTCCTTTAGAACAGCGAGTGAGTTCTTTCAAGTTGGGTAAAAATGTCCATTCGTTTCTGTATTCATATTATTGTTATGTTTGTTAAATATACAATTTCTTTGTGATCTTGCAAAACGATCATTATAATTATAAAAACTTTAGCCTAATTAATCCTCAGTCAGGTCCACTGTAGCGAGAGCTATACATTCGTCCACCTGTTGATTTGCGTTATCCGATTGAGATAGATTATTAGGTTCAGACGCAGGTTCAGTTTCAGATGCCCTTTTAGGCTCTTCATGGTACGCAATTATTTCAATATCACTATTATTACCAGATTCTAGGGTTATACAGCTGCCGGCGCTGTTCTCAGAATCGGAGTCTGAGTCCGAGCTTGAGGAATCGCCACCGGACTCGGAATTCGAGCTTACTTTAATGGTGAGAACATTTTGCTCTTCGTCGCTGGATGAAATCGACAGGGCCTCGGGTTTCGCGGATTTGTCCACCTCTTCGTCGGACATCAGTTCTCTTACTATATCGCTTATAGGAGAGGAGGAGCGTGCCCTAGACTCGTTGGCTTTCTTTTGGCTGTTCGGGTTGAGTAATTGACCATAGGCCATGGCCACTGCAAGAGCCATTTGCTTCGAGTGGTTGAGGAATACATCTGAAGGTGTGGGTATATGTAACGACTCGCTAGGCGGTAGTTCCCGATCGCATTCGCTGCTGCTCCTTCGTCTTCTTTGTGATTTTTTGTGCTTCTTGACCTTCTTTTTGTGCTTTTTCCGCCGATGTGAGCTATTCCGGCCTCGACTGCTGCTCGAACTCCTGCTGCTGCTACTCCTTCTTCGGCTGCGCTTCTTCTTGGACTTTTTGTGGCGACTTCTGCTACGCCTGCTGCTGGAACTTCTGCTTCTGTTTGCACTTCGATTTCTGGGTGCATCGCGGCTGTAAAAGTAGTTGGACTTTCTCCTTTCGTATACATCATCCAGATCCTGCAGCTTCTGCCGGCAATTTGCCTGCGTGCGCTCCATTTCCCTATCATTATGCCGAATCGCAGTGTTAATAGTGCGACCGAGGAAGCGTTTGTTTGGTTTGCCCAAAGGATTCACTTTGCGTTCGATTTGTTTTTTGTGGCTGACACTAGACATCGGACCTTCGATTTCGCGCATCAGCTCGGCAATCGCCTTGCTAAAGAAGAAGTATCAAAATGTATAAAAAATGTATCGGTTTTTAATATAAATATTTACGTTGTTAGGTCTGCGTCCATATCCATTTTGTCTATGGCATTTAATTAAATACCAATTGCTAAGAATCGAAAAATACCGTCGACGATAAGTGCTACTTATTAGTATTTTTTAAATACTGAGTATTATTTAAAATATCGTACCTAAAAGCGAATATTGTACAATTGACTTAGCACACTCGCAGAAAATTATCAAACATTCTTTTAAAGAATACAATTAATTAGTCCAGACATTAAGTAATTATAATTATTAATATATATTTATAATTGATGTGATATGACAGTACACAAGGCGTACTTTATTACCAGCATTATAACCAGTAAATTTTAGGTTTTATTGAAAGAGAGTATAACAACTCTTGTGTTTTAAACAAGTCTTAACGTAATTCATTTATTTTACTTTTCAAAAATGTTTCCAAAATTTTTCAAAGGTTCACCAACAATCAGTTAATAGGAATTCTGCAACTAAAGAGTATAAAGATTTTGGCGGCTACGTAAATTAGCGATATTCTTGTCGATGAATGTTCTCAGAGTGCATCTACAAAATACCAACGATATCGATTGGCACAATCATCGATATTAGTTTAAAAAATGGAAACCGGGCCCAAAATTGGATTTCAAATTGGTTAAAGTAACGTTTATTGAAAAAGATCACAAAATAGACTACGACTAATATCACAGGAGAATCACAATCTTTATGTTCCAGATTTCTGGAAAACTATTTCCTGCCGGCTATCACTTTCTGCATCCAGGACACGTATTTACTGACGCGCGTATATATTCCGGGCAAACCTGGACGAGCACAGCCGATCCCAGTGGACACCACGCCCACGAGGTGATGCTCCTTGGACATCAGCGGTCCGCCAGAATCCGCCTGTGAAGGTAAGTAAACCCGGAGCATAACATTGGTGCCGTATCAGCCAAGTGAATACTCACCCAACACGAGTCGATTTGACCGTTTTCATAACCGGCGCACAACTGCGTCTCTCCGATGGTATTGCTTTTTCCCAAGGATCTGTAGGACCTCTCGCATGCCTCGTTGTTCCATATCTTAACGGTGGCCTTGCGCAGAACATCGGAGCGATCGTTTTCCGCCTGGTTCTCGTGCGTCCAGCCCCAACCAGAAACAGTTCCGTACTCCTGCTCCAGACTTCGGTGCCCCTCTTCGGATCCCACGCAACTGGGCTGGATGTGTGATGAGAATCGGATTGGTTGTACCAGCTCCAGTAGGGCTGTAAAAAAAAGGAATTCGAACTTTCAATATCTTGAGGACTACCAAGAATATGTAATTATTCATTTTCACTACAAGAAAAATGCTTTAATGGTCTAAAATTATACTCAGATTCTACTCTGATTTATTATTGTGCATATTCAAAGTGTTATATATGTTAATATCCAGCTGTGAAAAGGTTAGTCTTTAGGTTTGTAATAACCAATTGCAGCTTTATTTAACTTCTTTGCTAAAACACATTATAAAAAACTATATTTTTTAAGCTTGCACTTCTTTTTTTTTAAATGTGAAGTTATACATGGGGGTAATTTGAAAGCACATGTACATACCTATATCGTGTTTCACATCGTTGCAGTCGTATTTCGGATGGGGTACAATGTTCTTGAAGTCCACCCTCAGTGCATCCGGACCATTGCCAATCCCGTTGAGGTACTCCTTGATGCTGTGCAGGCCCACAACTCCTTGGATTTGAGCTGGCTTCATGAACTGCTGCAACCCATTGCAGATGCAGTGTCCCGCCGTGAGGATCCACCGCTCCGAGATGATAGTGCCACCACAAAAGTGACCACCTCGACGCATCAGACTGACCATAAAGGGCATTTCGTTGCGCTCCGCCTCACTGCCTCCCACGATTTTTGGATTTCGGACCGAGCATGGCTGATTGGTAACTGTCATGGGGTAAGTGGAATTAGAATTCGGGTGAGATTATAGTAAAGAATGTCAAACTCAAAAAATTATTAGATCGAGCTGACTGTAATTCAGTGAATATTTGGTAGCAATGTATTTGGTAGATTAGACTGTAATTAACGTTAAATTGACATTTATTAAATATTATATTTCGATTAATCTAGTAATCTTTTTTTTATGTTCCAAAACATCCAAAAATATTTTAATTGAAAAAGGAACTATTTTCAAATTAGAAATTAGCATAATTAGCATTGGACCATTAGAAGTTTAATTCACTTGATAGTCAAAGGCTGCGAACTGGAATAATATATTATCACAACATAAAAGGTCAAATAGTGCCGAGTGCACTTCAGTTACATAATATTTACTACTGTTTTTATCACATTTATCCAGGCAACTCACACGCAATTTGGGACTGTCCACACTTCACTAGCGACAGAATCGCGACTACGAGTACGATTTTGAACATTTTCTGTGTACACAACCAGAGTTCTGAGCACCAAAAACCCGTTAAGCACGGCTCAAGCTTAAACGAAACTGCCACAAAAATTCTGTGCGCCAATTAATTTATATATAGGTGTCTAGGCGTCCTCTCCGTTCCACTGACTTATTTCACTGCCATCCGGAGTTCTATGCGGATTAGCCGGAAAGCTCGCTCTCTTGGCCTGATAACAAACGGAAGTCGCAGTCGGGCCTTTAGCACCTGTTGCCTCAGCTCTGAGCTTTTTTCACGCTGCACTACGAACACCTGTCTCATCGCCGTTTTTGTGTGGGATTGTGGGTATGGGTGCCATGTGCACACGTTGTGGCATTTCAATTGCCTGGTCGGGGAATTAAGGAGCTGCCGAAAAACGCAAACGAAAACAAACCCAAAAGTAAACAATGGCCGAAAATAAAGTTGTGTATGTTTTGCGTTTTATGACCCAGCGAAGTTCATGGCATTGAATTGTGCGCGGCAAAAGGTGTGACAATATTTATGCTGAATTTTCGATGCCACCTCTACGGGATGAGGCGCTCAGTTTATTGCTCTTTTATCCTTATTTTAGTTCATTTGTACTGCGATTAACACGTATTTGGGGTGTTATTGAAATTGTTGCCTGATTAATTACGAGAGGTAGTAAATGTTATGACTTGTTAATCAACTTAAATGTTAGAGCGTAACTATTGACCCAGTTCTTATACCCCTCCCAAAAATATAATAGGCGAATAAAAAAACACTGTTTTGGTTATAAGGATATATATATTCAATGAATATATATATATCATTAAATCTATATTATATTTCTTCAGTTTGAATGATTTGGTATTCTTTAGAGGCGACATATCAGTTCTATTTCTAAAAAATAAAGTTTCCTAGACCTTCGCAGATTCGTGTAATCGTTACAGTTCGTCATTGCCTGCATTTGACACAATTAGTTCTCACATGCAGCTAACCTTAGACGTCATATTTCCATCAGTTTGGACCTGGTAGTACCCGGGTCTGTTATGCAAATTAGGATGTCTGCGTTGCATATGAATATGGCGATGGGACCAAAAATTAATTGAAATTCAATGTCGACGCAATCAATGTAATATTAGCCGCTTGACATTAACATTGCCCTTAAAATTAACGCGTGGCCCACACACTCAATGCAATTGGCGACATGGGAAGGTTGTTACATATCCCTCACATATCAAAGCGATAAATGCAGGTGGAAGTGCACTTCGCTGACGTATTTAAGACAATAATGCCAAAAATATAAGCTATTTAAAATTGGCAAAGCAGGAATTGAAACTGAAAGTTAAGACGAAGTATGACAAGTCTGCAAAGGCATAAATAATTCATTATCCACAATCTCGATTCTCAGTCAGAGCAGGCAAATCAGTTCAGTGGATCACGCAAATGCGCAAGAATACTAATTGATTTCTTGACTTTGGTTCCTTAACCGAAAACCAGATACCATCCCATTCGAGTTCATTGATCGCGGCAGCTCTGTTTCGCACTAAATGCTAATTCACTAACCAAATCGTCCATAAAAAACACTATCCATTGTCTGCCGTTGACTTGCGATACCAAATATAAACAATATTAACAAACACGAGTGCGGGGTTCCACAGAAACAAGTTTCAAGCGCATTGACACCCGCCTTTGGGCG
Organism: Drosophila teissieri; assembly: GCF_016746235.2. NCBI lineage: Eukaryota > Metazoa > Arthropoda > Insecta > Diptera > Drosophilidae > Drosophila > Drosophila teissieri. The sequence goes on along the minus strand of NC_053031.1, from coordinate 19,077,621 downwards.
AAACTTGGACGCATTCAATGTGAAGGTCGCTTCGATTTGAGGTACTTATGTTTGACAATTGTCATATTGTTATTTCGCTACACTTTTGTTTTCATTTCGACGAAGTTCAACGACGCTGCTCTCCGGTGACTAATTGCAAGGGGGAAGTCTTTGGACGTCGCTAATGCGGGTGTGTTTGGAGCTATAGGAAATGTTTTGGAGCGCAGTGAACCCGTTTGACTGCAAGTTTTCGATAGAATCTCGAATGGGTTTTGGGTTGTAAATAGAACATTTAGTGGGGATGCTTTAGAGTATAAAGTAGAACTGTCTGGAATCGAATGAATCTCAATTTAAGTAAGAATATAAAATATATATATTTCAATTATAGTTTATCTTATATCAAACATACTAATTAAGTTCTAACTATTGGGCAATCTTTCGCCTTTCAGTTATATATATGTACTTTCATTTCAACTAACCAGATAGTCTATTAACAACCTAATGAAATTTTGGGTGCAAAGATCAAACTTGTTTAATAAAGATTCAGAATTGATTGTATCATTAGTTTACGTATAAATAATAAATATTAAATTTTATAAATTGTAATATAGATAACATATATATTATAAATTTTGCAACCGATTGAATAATCTAAAAAGTATTTATTCGTTCAATTGAAGTTATAATCTTCTCATGTGTATTTTTAGGACCTTTTAAAATGAAAAACATTTTTACTTACCAACACGAAATGCAGTCAAATCTTCAACGTTGTAAGGATCACTTATCTGGTTTCAATTATTGCTCGAAAGCCAACTGTTAAATAGTAAGGGCTTTCTGAGCAACAATCAAAATTATATAAGTGTCCGTGCGGAACTCTTATATAAAACAACCAAACTTAGCCAAAGGGTTAACACTATTTTGGGAATCACAATGCACTAGCTTTTGGAATTCTACTCTAGGCAGGCCAACACGTCTGCTCGGTGTGAGAGCCGCACCGGAACTGCAACACGCTTGTTCAGCCGCTGACGTTGTATCCTTGTGATCCTGGCACCAGCTGCCCAGCAACACGAACGCAGTGCCTTCGCGAACCGAGCGGAAGCCAACAAGGAAGCAACATCCCTCGTTGTCGGCGGCTTTTATCCTTTGGGCCTATGCGGCGTATGCGTGTTATGCAAACGACCGCCGCTCGGCTTTTGCTCGGCAGCCTTTGCACAGGCGACCAATGAGAGTCCTGACATTTGGTTTTGTTGCCGAGGACCTACACTATTCCTTGTTGCGCAGGCGTAAATTATGTCAAATTTTGAATTTTTACCTTTTATTTTATTTAGTTTTGCTTACAGATGTAAAGGCTGTTTTAATTTATGCTTGGCTAATTTAGGCAGTTTTTCATTGTTTAAAAGGTTCTCATTTAGTTCTTTTAATGGCATTTGACCGATATATGTATGTTTGAGCTCGGAGAGGAAAATGGTCGTGACTGCTGCGTTGTTAAAAGATTTAAATATTCTGTGTGTAAAATAAGTTAGCCCGCAGTTAATGCACTATTGGACTTACAAAAGTAATTGTATAAATTTTAAGGCATCAGTAGGCATCCCTTTGCTGACAAGAGAGACTAATTAAGTTAAATGTGTGGCGTGTTCAATTTTATTTTAAATCTGCTTACTAAAGAATGTAAGTATATTTGTTAAAAATATTTACTATATGTTTACAATATAAAGCAATAATTTTAGGGGGTAAATGCCTAAATCTTAATTGGATAAAAAAGCCACTCAAATTCGTAGTCTTAAAACTTCTGAAATTTTGTATTCTTGGAATTTTTATGCTAAGTTAAAGTTTTATTTATGAAAGGTAGTTTTTGAATTTATTAAGATATTACTATTACTTCAGCTTACGTAGTGTTTGGGGTCTCAAACTATTGTCTTTTCCTCAGACTGTGGGTATGATAAAACTAGTGTAATTTCGTGAACCTTTTCTATGGCACTTAAATGTATGTATGTTTCGAGACTGCAATCCCTCAGAGAGTACCCCACATCAGCTTGCCCCACCGCTCCTCAATTATTTCTAAGCAGCACAACTAAAACACAATCAACACATTCGCAAACTAAATTTCCATGAGCTGACACTTACATTTTATTTGCGAAATTGTGATTGACAAGCTGTTGACACGCTTTTAGAGGCCTAAGGATGAAGTAGCCGAGGGATAGCCCAGTCAAATTGAACCCCTTTCGCGGCTGGGAGATTTTTCGCAATTAAATATTGAAGCCAGCACACGGCAATATGTAACATTGCAACACTCGCAAAGAACTGGGAAATGCAGCTATTACAACCGAAGTGCATCAAATATGCTGGCTAAATTATTTATGAAGTTGTTCCGGAGGCGAGGCCTGTGCAACATTTCAATATGCTAATTACTTTTTGACTTTGCCAAGAAGCATGTAAAGGGCAAAACAAATGCAAGTGGGCGCCACTTAAGCCGACAGGAAAAGGTAGAGCAAGTGCTAATCATTGCCAGATGCCTGCCACGATTTCCCAGGTGAATGCAAGTTCCGTAACAAATGCCAAAATCTATCGAAGGCGACACTTCAGCTGAAATAAACAGCAAAGAAAAGGCAGGCAATTGTATTGTATGGCTTCGAATGGAATGGAAAATGTGTCTAAAATTTGGAGAAGTAAACTTCGCAGACCTGACATCATCGCAGCAAAACCCTTATCCATCTATTCCGCGGCATTGTTTTTGCGTGACAATTGGGCCAATCTATTATTCATTAGGTTAAAAAGTCACAGGGCAACACAACACAACACGAACTGAACCCAAACTGACAGCCAGCCAAGTCTCAGCCATTTGTAATGCCGCCAGTAATGCCAAGTTGCTGGAAGGGATTCCTTGATGGATCCCGGCCAGCTCTAGCATTTCAACAATTTAACCTGCAACTTTTTGGGGAAATGTTCTAATTGATGTGCTGGGAAAAATCCTGTTTTCCTTCTAGCTCTCTCAACTTTCGGTTGAGTTTCGGTTCAAGTTTAATTCCGACAGTTGCGGTTTGAGATTCCTTGTTGGCTAATTAGATTGTGATCAGGTAAACAAAAGGCAGCCAAAGTTGGGACATGATATGCAGCTGGGCTTTTGTTAAAGATTTTTTAAAGGCTTTTGCAATACAAGTTTCAGAAAATTACCGACAATTAAGAATTTATTTAATGTTAGTGTAATGAGTCTGTTCATTTGCTGTAGAAAACATCATTTGAAATGTTTATTCGATTAATAGATAGTACAAAATAAAGTGCGAGAAAATAATTGATCGGGTCAGAAGTTGAGTGTCTGTTGAATGAAATAATTGTTTAAGTTAATGTTAAGCCAGTGAAGTGTAAAAGCACATATTTGTTCAAAGTTATGACAAATCGAATATCGAATAATACAATTTTTAAATTTTCGAACCGAATTATTTCTTATATAAGAAGAATATAATTTAAAATTTATTTAAAAGTGTATTGCTTTGAATACTGAATTTCCTTGACATATTTCATTCATTCTGTGCGAAGGAATCCTTTCGTATATATGTATGTTTTCTTCTTAGGGAGCTAGAATCAGTATTAGTATTTACTAGACGGTAGAGATTCAAAATGTGCATAAATAAATATACAATAGTCCTGGATATGCACTTCATTTAAGGACAGCTTTAATTAGCCTCTTATTCAAGGCTGAGCTTAGGAATCCTTAAGTATCAGTGTCGAATACGAGGCTAATTAAATAATGTAATTATTCAATAAGAATAAGGAATTTGTATTATTTGTTATTTGTTTGGTATATAATTATAAAACTATTGTATATTATTATATAATTCTATAAGGTCCATTCTATTTTCTTGAATATTATTACAAAAACACATTTACATGAGTTTAACAATTTTGAAAAACTCTGAACTACTATATAGAGATTTATAGTATTTTTGGAAGGGTGTATTCATCATCTCATTTCGATGCAGACTTTTATATTAATTAAGTCAGCCTTAATTTAAATCATCTTAAAAACCATCAATTCGCATGGCCATCGCATTGCCATAACTTATTTTTTCCGTCAAGGAATGCCGCAGCAAGGCCTAATGGACACAAATGGAAATTCTATTAAGGTTATTCCTTGGATCTCCACCTCCACCGCACTTGTCACATCCTGCGGAGTACTCGTCAATTAAATCAGGAAAGCAAACAAAAAAATGAGAATAAATCCGTTCGAATGCGAAACGGGCAGCGGCATTGTGGCTTTTGCTAGCTGACTTCGACTTTCAACCTTTTCGGGATGGTTACGTAAAAAGGATATGGAGATGTGCTGAGTGTGTTCGGCAAGTCAGGTGTCACATGGATGGGCGGAGGGGAGGGCGGGTTTTCCAGGGGGTTGACAGGAAAAACTGTCAAGCGCAATAATGTCTGTTGATACGATATATTTCCACACTTGCCACAGCAATTTGGTCAGCGTAGGACTTCCCAGTTCCCGATCCCTACCCCCTTTGCATATTTTCCGCTCGTTTTCCCTACTTTTCTGCATATTTAATGCGCAATTAAGCAGTTTGACTAGCAGCTAACACGGAAAATGCATTTTCCGGCTTTTCATTTGATCGCTGGTAGTGGCGAGAGCTAGGAAGAGTCGTGGAAACGTGGGGACAGCACTTCGTGTCAAGAGTTCAGGTGTACGCACGTGTATTAAGTTCAGGCTTTCGCTGCTAATTGCCGGAAAGTGTCGTAAAATATTCCCTCCATTTATAGATTGATACAATGTCAGAGGAATAGTCAAAGTCAGCGGGGAATCGATTTAATGTGTGTATAATTTAAAGAGTTCGGAACAAGTTTTGTGTAAAAAGTTATTTCTGGCCATGTCACATGGCAATCCATTTTAAGCTTGTTTGCACATTTTTTTGGAAAAGTTTGTAACGCATTATAATAGAAAATTCTATAAATGTTATGTTTTATTTTTGCTCAGCGAATCTTAATTTTTGAGCCTGCTGTTATCATTTGTGAATTGAACTTATTTTGAATGTAATATCAATTTAATTTTGAATATGGGCCGAATAGGTTTACATCTGCCCTAGGAGCCATTAATATATACAATTTTGTCATTTATCTAATAGGTAGAAAAGCAAAGTGGTTAAACAAGTTTTTGTTTGCATATCTAAAGCCAAATAAAAAAGCCAATCGGGTAGATAATCGGGTATGGGGTAATCAGATATAGGGTAATACGGGTTTTGGATACCAATCAATAGTTTCTATATTATAAACATGTTTCTTGTTATATGTACCCTTGCAGATGGTATATTAATTTAATTGAGAACAGAGCAACACAGTAGGTACCCTATAGAATATATATAATCCTATATACATACATATATATAAACTGATACCCGTTACTCAGTTGGTGGAAGTGCAAAGAAAAAATTTCCACACTGACAGTTTTTGGCGGTTTGTCGGCGTTAGAGTGGGCGTGGCAAAAAGATTTTTTGCAAATCGAGGGAAATTTACAAGACTAACAAAAATGCTCAAATTCTCTCAAATTTCTAGGTTGTGTAGTTCCTGAGATCTTGATGTTCATACGGACAGTCGGACAAACGGACGGTCGGACAGACGGACATGGCCAGATCGACTCGGCTATTGATCCTGATCAAGAATGTATATACTTTATATGGTCGGAAACGCTTCCTTCTGCCTCTTACATACTTTTCAACGAATCTAGTATACCCTATTACTCTACGAGTAACGGGTATAAAAAATACTTTCTTTGTTTTTGATCACCGAAAGTTTTAATTCGGTATACACCTGTTTTTCGACAATATGGAATTTTGATTTTATTTTAATAAAGATCTGACAGCTGCCTTTGAAAAAGTCGGAAAAATTCTTTCTAATTAATGGAAAATAAATCACTGGTTCGTTGTTTTTGGTCATAAAGCGTTCTAGTTCGGTATACATCAGGTTTTCAACAATATATAATTTCGGTTTTCTTTTGAAAAAATTCGGGCGACTATATAAAATAAAATAAGGGAGTATATGAACAGTAGGAGAAGTACTATTTAATGAATGAAAAAGATATGCAAGCTTTGTTGTTTCCAGACCATAAAGCGTTTTAATTTAGTATGCATCAATTTACATGTAAAATATAATTTTGGCTTAAATTTGATTAGAAACGGATGACTATATCACTGCCGTAGAAACTGCTTGAAAATGATTAGGTTATTAAAAGGGAAAACATAGTGTTGTTTTTTTATCATAAAATGCTCCTAATCGGTATGCACAGGTTTTTTTCTTTTGTGTATAATTACTGCAAGTATATAAGCTTCGGCATTCCAAATCCGCCTTCTTTTCTTTTTTTTATTAATTTGTTATGTAATTATCCCATTACTTATTTATGAATTTTTTCTATAGATTTGACTAGTAGGTTCCATGTTTCTTGGTCCTTTTGGACTATATGTTTGTAAGGTGCAATTTTCGCATGTTTTTGTTATTTTCAGCTTTTGGTAACGGGTTCTCTTCTTTTAATCATTGTGCAATATCCGATATATTGTATTATGTTATGTATTTGATAGAATGTCTATCCTTTCGAACATCTTCATATTTTCGATTAGTCTCAATTTATTTTAAAGTGTCTAAATGAAAATTGAATGGTGCTTAATTATCTGAACAATGGAATATATTTCTTAGGGTGTTCCTAACTCAAAAGTTTCGTGTGACATTTTATTTGATTAAAAGTATATTTTCTTTTACTTGATAACTATTTTAAACCCACAACAAATAGTTTTTTAAGCGAACTATGGAAGATAGCAGTAAGAAACTGCGCGGTAATAAAAAACGGGACCAGAACTATTTAAAATTTCTACATGCATCTAGCAGTAAGAAACTGCGCGGTAATAAAAAACGGGACCAGAACTATTTAAAATTTCTACATGTATCTATTTTTCAAGGTGTCTCTCCTTTTTTTTGTTTTGTTAACATTATTAAGGTAATGATTTAATGACTAATTTTTATAGGGGCTTGCTTCGTTTTTTTGTTCGAGTCATGTCATAAAACAGTCAAAGCTGCTGATTTAGGGTGCAAAAATTTAAAATGAGTCACATATTTAAAAAAAATTTATTATGCAGCTAAGTCCTTTATATATATGTAATTAATTTTGTTTGTAAGCACAAATGTAAAGTGTTCTTTTGATTGAGTCGTAATGCCAATGGTTAATTTGTAAATAATGGTAATAATGGTTGTAATCGTTAGTTTGTAGATAAACTATGACCCTTTATTTTTAATTGTGTACAAAACCTCTTGATGAATTTTTTATTCACAAAGGGTTATGTTTTTCTATTGCGTATCACTAATAAAATTTATTATCTCGGTCAAAAAAACAATGTCTAGCTATCTTTTATGTTGCAGTTTAGTACTGCGTTTTGATTTGTGTAAGGGATTCGTGTAGAAGCTAGAAGTGGAGAACTGCAATTTTCCCTAAGTTGCCTCTATACCTGATGAATTTACATAGTTAAATAGTTTTGCCAAGCATTGTTTTGCTCTTAGAGTTCTCGGGTTCTACAAGTGACATTTTCCTTCAACTTTGCCATTTTGTTCCCATGCCCATACCCATACCCACTGGCCAGTGGCCATTGGCCGGTTTTTCAGCCTTTACTGACCAGCACAAGGTCTTTCCAAATGCACTCACATATGTGGATGGATAATCACCCTCCCCGCCTACCACTATATTGTTATTGTTTCTTTTTGTTTAGCTATACCATTCCACGCCGCTTGACCATTCCACAAGAGCTGAGTTTCGGTGGTGGTGGTGGTGGTGGTGGTGACTGTCACTTCTAGGGGTAGTTGGCGTTATAGAGAGAGCTCTGTTCTGTGGCTTTGCATGGTCAGTCTGTCAGTCAGCCGGGCTGTCCGGCCCAAAATGATCTACTTGCCAGAGCGAGGGGTGGTTCTAGTTTTATTGGGTTCTGTTTTGTTATATGTGATTGCAAAAATGGCGTCTGCAAAACTGGAAATATGTCGAAAACCTTTTGTTCGCTAATTTAATTAGATTGTGACAATTAAGTTCGATTTGGAATAGGTACACGTATTATATATTTTTAATTTACCATCTTATTATTTGGATCGTTGTCTCAGTTATGAAAATGTTGTGTATATTGGAATTATTAAGTTGTGGTTTTATAAACAAGCTATTGCATAAATTTTAATACATTTATGGATCGTGAAATCAATAAAATAAAGATTAATTTTTTTTGCAAGTTTACAGATGCCAAGATTTACCATTAATGCGCAAAAAGATACCCCTTTTGGATTTTTTATTGATGTTTTAACTTTAGACTTGTCAGAAATCAGTGAAAATTTTATCCGATTCATTTTGAACTTATTTATAAAAATATGCGTATTTTAGTGTAATTTAATCTGTTGATAAAATGATATGTTTTTAAATTATTTTTTAATTTTTTTTGATTTATTATATTTGATTGTATTTTTGTAGCTCTCCGAATGTTGCCTACTTCGGAGGGCATCCTTTTCAATAGTGGAAGTTTTTTTTTCTTTTTTTTTTTATTTATTAAGGCGTACGGGGAAATCTTGGAGCCCCTTTGTGTAATAGTGGAAGTAATGAAGCTTTTGATTCAGATTGTGTACCCAAATTTGAATTGTTATAATCAAAGAAACTGATATAGATGATAGAGGGGAATATTACAGCAAGTCATTCCTCTTTACATTGTTTATAAAAGAGCAACAGCCGCCTCCCTCCCCCCTTCACACTCCCGCCGAACGCAACCACCCCCCGCCTGGTGTCCTTCTCACTCCCGGCGGCCATCTTTGAAAAAGTGAAAAGTGTCTACTGTCTCTATACGCACGTATAGTAAAAATGCACATGGTAAGAATGCCTCAAATTAAAGTAGTGTGGAAATTTTGAATACGGTGCATTGGTTTTTTCGAGCCGTTTCACAAAGTTCACAAAGTTCTTTTAGTCCAAATGGTTCTGGGTTTGCCGAATTTGAGTGTGTCCAGGCTTACCAAAAATATTCACCAATATTGCATAGCATGAATTTAGCTGATTTTAATCTTTTTATTCTTGGTAAACCTTTATCTTTTTTGTTTTGATTAGTTTTTAAATTTAGTTGTTTGTTTTTTTTTTTGTAACTTTTGAACGTTTGTTTTAAACAAATGATTGGGACCAGAATGTGCTGCGAGTTCGATTTCATAAGTTTTCTTTTGCTATTATTTTGTCGGCGTTTTTCACTTTTTGCTCTCCACGCGACGTCTGCTTTGGTTTTTGATTCGTTTCGCTCTCTCTTTTTACACTTTAAAGTTTCAAATGCGCAAAATCCAAAAAATATTTCGCCAGAACCACGTGCTTTTTATAAATTTGATATGAATGTATGTACGTACGTTGTCCTTAATTTTTGCCGCGCACTTTTCAAATTTTTGTGAGTCGGATATCGGATACTTTATGCCAGGTTCTAAGAAACTTACAGAGTTTTTTCTTAATAGATCAATGTATTTAAAGAAATTCGAAAATAGTACTGTAATTCCGATAAAATTAATAAGCTTAATGGAATTTAAAAAAGTTATTTCTTTAATTTGAACTATTAAATTGAAACTGTTGAAACCAAGTAGGGACCATTATTTAAAAATTTTTTTCGAATAAATTTAAGATTTTGTAATGGTTGTACTTCCCGGTAAAATGCTTCTTTATTTAAATACAACATCGTTGCGGAGTTTAAGGAGATATATACAATTAAAGCAATGTTTTAATTTCCGTCAAGACAAAATATAAGAAATTTAAGAAATTTTGAAGAAGATTTCGGAGCTATGCTGCTCATCCGGCCACGCACTTTTCACGACTAATTCCCCGTTCGAATGCGTCGACAAGAATTTTTTAAAGTATCCGCAGCGGCTGCTGCAAAAAAGTTTGAAACGATCGCTCTCGCCTCTTTTTTTTAGAGTTTTACAAAGGGGTGAAACGTAATTTGGAAGGACACGGGGAGTGGGGAGGGGGGAGGGGGGAGGAGGCTGGAGGATGATGTTCATCCCCTTGGCAGGCTGAATGGGAAACCCTTAAAAAACGGGTTGCCTTCGGCTCTCCCTATTGTTTGATTGCGATTGCTATTGCGATTGTGTGCCCGTGTGTGTGAGCCTGCAAATTGTGCAAACAGAGTCTCGTATCATCATTATCCCGAGCGTCATGATCTGCGTTTCCATCATCATGAGCTTGTCCTTGCCCAATAATCCCAGACGGCAACGGCAACAGCAAACTGCGAATTTCGATCCTCTCTTTGTTTCGGTCGTTTTTTACAAATTCCTCGTTTGGCGCGCTTTTTCAGATCCGTGATTTCTGGCAGTTCGCTTGCTCTTCCCGCTTCGGTTTCAAAGGACCTCTGGTCTTCTCTTTCTGTTTAGTCCTCTGCCTGTCTGTCAAATTAAATTTTTTTTTTTTTAATTCTTGGTTCATTTGCATTTTTTTATTTAAAAAGAGTAAATGAAATTGTTTGGCAGCTCACGGGAGAGCCACTTGGAATAAATTTAAATTAATTAAACGATGAAAGATACGGAACAAAGGCTGCAGCGATCAGTTAAATGGCATATATTAACGCCGATTTAATTGCTTACGAGAGATAAGTATTTAATACATCATTAATGCTACTTTGATTGCTTACGACGTACAAATCATTTTAAATGAAATTATGTCTAAAATTCAATAATTTTCTAACAGAAAGAAATTATTCGGAAAGTAGCTTAAGTTTATTTTAAAGGAAAGATACTTAGTATACAAAATCACTAACTAGTCCTAGAACTAACATTTTAAACTCACCTAATAATTAAAAAAAACCATTTTTTTTCACAATAATATTAAAAAGAATTTTTACATCTAGCATCTGAATTATTTTTACCAATTCATATATATAAATTTGGTCTTGATTACTTATTTATTTATTTATTAATGTGTCCATAATGCAAAATTAGTCGGATTTGTTTTAGATTTTCAAGAAACAAAAAATCTGGCACATAAGTTCCTTTACAAGTATAAATTATTAAAATAATCTCTTTAATACATTTACAACAAAACTACAAGGTAACGTCTCATTCCTTAGACATTAGATTAATAAGATGTGTTGCTAGGAAAATGATTAGCATGAGGATAAAGGATTAAAGTGCCTAGTTCTGCATTTGACTCGCAGATGACTATGAATACACTCATTATGCCAAAACGAATTAACGCAGTCTGTGTTGCATTTTAACAGCTTAGGAACTAACCCTTTTGATAATTTGAACCACTTCTTCGGGGATCCGGCAGACGGAACATAATCTTGGATGTTGATGCTGCAACCGATGCACATCTCAGTGATCCCTGCCCTAAAAGGTGAATGAACTGTAGGGAATGTGGGAAAATGTCAGGGGCCAGGTAACAAACAGATCTTCCTCCCCTCGAAGAAGCGCCTTGCTAAAAGGAAAAAACGTAGATTTTTTACAGGATTTGGTCCCTTCTTTTGTCAATCTTAAAAAAGGTAAAAAGAAGCCAAGCGACCCAGACAAATGTGATCGCAAGATGCGCAACTAATTTGAGACTCCGAAGGAGGGACAAATGAATTGGGAGCAGAGCAACCCCTAATTTGCATGGAATCCTCAAGATCACAGGAAAACCCATATATCATCCGCTCCACATACTCGTGGACTGTCACTCAATCAAGCAATTTTTCCATTTCTCCGGGCAGAGTGCATTAAGTTCAGATTTCGTTTTCCCGATCATTGCACAATCACGCTCCTCATCTAGCCTTTTTGCACAGTGAACCCGAGTCCAAATAGGTCTCGGTTTTCTATGGATTTTTTGCTTTTTTAATTGCAAACGAGGGGAGGGTTAGCGAAAACTGTAAAAAATGGTTAGGGTTTTTGGGCAAAAATAGAAAATATTTGCACGCATATCCCGGCAATTACTTACGGTTTTTTGAACACTTCCCTTGCTTTTTGTTTTCTTTTCCCCTAAAAAAAAATGGGATGAGTGGGGAAAGCTGGCAAGGAACTTAAGTGACCTTTTGGTGCCACATTTTCTTGATCATTTCGTAAGCAAGATAGCTAATTTCTTCTGGATCTCGGTAGACCCGCAGTAAAGTTTTCCCTTTAGTGATCTCTAACACCTACACTCCGATCGAAGTCGAAACTGGAGTGTTTTCCCATCAAGTGGCGATCAACAAACAGCGCTTCACAAAACCCTACAACCCAGAGCAGCTGCGCAAAAAATCATTCAACCCGCTGCTAAAAAAATCTCGCCGAGGACAAAACAAAAACAAATGCGAGACGGCCTAAAAAACGAAAGGGGGAAATTCAATGCCGTGAAAAGGGTAGACGCGAGAGGGTTTCCGATCCGGAGTCCTCTGCAGTTCGTTATCCTGGCCCGAAATCGTCGAAGGGGGCACAAAAAACACGCTCGCACAAAGCGGCATCGTCGCAATCAACGTCTGACAGCTCGGCGCGCAACTGCAGCGTCAGTTTGGTATAGTATGGAGTAGTATGGAATGGAGGATAGTTTGTATTATAGGGTTGCGATTTGGGGTTTACGGGAAGTTTCCTCTAACAATTCTGAAAACTGCAATGGGTGTTAACGGTCGCTGCGGCTGCGCTGATCCGATGCCAGCTTGCTCATCATGATCAGCGTCATAATGACGACGATGACGCGGCAGAAGATTGATCTCGTTGAAATCAAAATAATGAAATTTACTTCCGCTTTGTTCTTCCTCCCTTCAATGAAATTTAATACGGCCTGTTAATAATATTTTCTCAATTTGTATTCCCGCTTCTGATGGTAATTGTTGGCGGGGGAGTTGCCGTTGATTACCTATTCAAGGATGTTGTTCCTTTAGTCAAATACTATTGGGGTCCCAAGTGGCATCTTGCCAGCTAATTAAAAAGTAAAAAAGTTACTTCGTATCGTCAATTAACATGATTCGTAGATTTTAAAACTACCTTACCGTGCATTCATTTCATTTTATGGATATTCTACGACTACAAAATATCCGACTTGATAATGCTAATATTAATTACATGTAAAATAAAGGGGTATACTAAATTCGTTGAAAAGTATGTAAGAGGTAGACGGATGCGTTTCGGACCCTACACAATATATATATATATATTATCTTGTTTAGCAATGCTGCGATCTAGGAACTTTTTAGACTAGGAAGTTGAGACTAAGAATGCAGATTCTAGTGACGCCTACACTGTGCAGGTTTCAGAACGTTGCCACGCCCATTGTAATGCCTACAAGCCGCCCAATATGCCACGCCTACACTTTTGTAAAATGGTTTGATTTTGTTTCATTAGTCTTGTAAAGCTGAGTAACGGAAATGTGGTAGACGTGAAACTCGACAATAGCGTTTTTTCTTGTTTTATTTAATTTATATGGAAAACGTAAGCTCTTCGTTCGAGTTCACAACACGTAAGTAAAATGTACAGGCGAATTTCACAACCCAAGATACAAACCTCATGTTCATGTCAAATTACACGTATGTAAAATATACAGGCGAATTTAAACGAGGCGATTAAATGCTCGGGAGCGAGAAAGAAAGAGGGCGAATTCGGTGCCAAATAATGAAACAATATGCTTTGCTTTCATTATACCCTTACTATTACTCGTAGTGTAACAGGGTATAATAGAATTGCTGAAAAGTCTGTGCCAGATAGTCGGAAGCGTTTCGGATCAATAGACGATCCGGCCATGTGAGTCTATCTGTCCGTCCGTATGAACTTCTAGTTTCAAGAAACTTTAAGAGCTAGAAAGTTAATATTAAGCATGCAGATTCCGCAGCGCCAGTTCGTTTCTGTCTTGTTTTTAAATTGAGAATTTAAAATAAATATTTTATGTTCTGTTCAGCCAAAAATGATGACTATAAAATATAAAAAATACACTTAATAAAATAAAAAAAATGTTACTTTTAATGCATTAAATGGTGGTTTTATTTTTTTCTGTGATGAGCTCGGACTCGATCATATCCAGACCTTTACACTCACCCCGACCAAAGACATTAGAATAATAGGAAGACAATTCAATTTTTAGATTTTTACGCTCTCAATTTTAGGCGAGCGAAAAGAGTGCAATTTTGGTCGTCACCAAAAAAGTGGCTGCATAGTGCAAAACCAATGTATGGCCGTTACGCATCTTGTTATTCTAATGTCTTTGATTTCATGAAGTGCGGACATAAGCACCGAAGAATTATTGTCTTCTTATATTTTTCACACGTCGCACGCTGAATACTCTAATGACAATTATTCTAATATAAAGTCATATTTTAAAATTATTATGCATTATTATGTACATAGATTGTGCTATTATTATTTCTGTTTTGAATTTGAATAATTGTTATGTTAAGGCAATGCAAGACTACAGTTTTTAAGTGGTTTCAATTTATAAAAAATAATATAGATTTAAAGTCTAAGAACTTCTAAGATGAAGGGCATATTTTGTCATTTTTACAATGCATGTGTGCAAGAGAGCTGGTGGCTCTAGAGCTCTCCGCTCTCTGGCTTTTGAACAAAATTTCGAGAGAGCCTGGAGCCACGACGAAAAAATCGTGTGCAAAAAAATCGTATGGCGTTACGCATCATGTTATTCTAATGTCTTTGCCCCGACCCAGGATCCAAGAAGTAGCAACCACGACAGCGCCGCACTACGAACGCCTGAACATGGTCAAGATGCTCGTTACAGAGACATCAGGACATAGGGCCTGCCGAAAATATAATATTAATGGTGGATCCTCAGCTGACCGTCTTTACAGGAGTTGATGGACGACGTCGAGGACCAAAGACAGACGAGGCAATCATCTAGTGCTAACGCGTTACCAAAGTGTAATTTAATTTTATATTTTTTTATGACAGTGCAATGAAATATTGTAAATATGTAGATCTTTATTGTTGCGAGAAAGACGATGTGCGGCTATCTGTATTCCGCATATCAAGCGAAATTAGGCGCGAAAAATAATTGATTAAAAATTACAAAATTTTTAGAAAGTGTGTGCAATGGCAAAAATCTACAAAGCAGCTAAGACTCACCAGTTCATTCACTTGAATATAGTCAGTATCAGAAGTAGTCAGAAGATATCAATTTATTAAAATTAAAATATACATATAAATATTAAATTTCAAGAACGCAGATTTTTTTTAAATGTGGTCAATCATATCTCATTAAAGAATTTTTGTAATTTGTCGAAAAACTTTATAATCCGTTAAGTTTTAAATTAAAAAAAGAACACATTTTCTTTTTATTATTTTTTAATGTATGTATGTACATTTTCTCAACGGTAATGTTGCTGATCTTGATCTTCTTCTTCATCCGCGTCTTCGCGCTGCTCACGACGTCGTCTCTCTAACGGCTCCCCCTCACCTCTTGACGGACCCTATCAGGCTGGTTCACGCACTGCTCAAGACGAGGCCACTAGGCAGCGTCGCGCTTTTTAGGGCCATTTTCCTGGTCTTCCAAAAAGAAGTTGTTAATAGTCTAAAATGAATTAGTTGTTTTTAAACGTATTTATTTTAATTCATATTTATTTATTTATTACACATTTCAACATCGATATTTTCCTCGACATCTTTGTTCTTCGAAACTATTTTATTTCTGAATTACCGCGAGTTTCATACGTTGCCACTTGGCGAAAAAAGTGTTGTAGGTCGTACCCAACTTTTATCGAAATACCGATATAGTGGTAGCTTTAAAAATGGGAAAACTCTTTGCGCTTCGTATAGAAACAGAAAAATGCAATCTCCTCAAGAACTGTGCATTCATTGTTGGTGACTCTTATTGCATAAATAATTCATAAAACTGCAACATTTTTGACATACCGTGCAACTTTGAGCAAGCTCTATGAGCGGAGTAATACGAATTTGAAGCTAGCGCGGATATATTATCGTTAATAAAGCGCTTCACGACCTGCATTTTTTGTGGTACTAGTACTAAAGACTGCGGCATTTTTATATATATTTAACTCCATTTGAACCGGTTTTTCAATTCCATATTTTTGACAAATATTTGAGAATATTGTAGCCTCTTTTTAGCTATTTTTAACTTTCCACTTACACCTCTGCTACTAAGTAATGCTGTTAGGACTGCTCTGTTAGGACCAGCTGTAGAAACAGCTGATCACCACGCATGCAGTTGTGCTCTTCCTCTTTCACTTTTTGTGATTTCGCAGCGCACGCGAAAATCTGATAAATTGCTCTAAAAATGGTCGGAATAACGCCCGCTGAGAAGAAAGCGCTGATAACGCGCAATCTGCAGGAAACGCTCGGCGACGACAAGCTGACAAAGATCCTGGCGGAGCGAGACCTTAAGATCTACTGGGGAACAGCGACGACGGGCAAGCCACATGTCGCCTATTTCGTGCCCATGTCGAAGATTGCCGATTTCCTGAAGGCAGGATGCGAGGTGACCATCCTGTTCGCCGATCTCCACGCCTATCTGGACAACATGAAGGCACCCTGGTCTCTGCTAGAGCTGCGCACCCAGTACTACGAGCAGGTCATCAAGGCCATGTTGAGCTCAATCGGAGTTCCGCTGGAGAAGCTGAAGTTCGTCAAGGGCAGCAACTATCAGCTGTCCAAGGAGTACACCCTGGATGTATACAAGCTCAGCTCCGTGGTCACGCAACACGATGCGAAGAAGGCGGGCGCAGAGGTGGTCAAGCAAGTGGAGTACCCTCTGCTGTCCGGTTTGCTCTATCCCGGTCTGCAGGCTCTGGACGAGGAGTACCTCAAGGTGGACGCCCAATTCGGTGGCGTGGACCAGCGCAAGATCTTCACCTTCTCGGAGAAGTACCTGCCGCAGTTGGGCTACGAAAAACGCATCCACTTCATGAATCCCATGGGTGAGTCATCCATTGATTTCACAATAAACCTTCATTCAAACCTTGTATATCTATATTTTTAGTTCCCGGCTTGGCTGGTGGCAAGATGTCCTCTTCCGAGGAGGACTCCAAGATCGATCTCTTGGACTCTCCGGCCAACGTGAAGAAGAAGCTGAAGAAGGCTTTCTGTGAACCAGGCAACATTGCCGACAACGGCCTGCTTTCCTTCGTGAAGCACGTCCTGTTCTCGCTGTTCAAGGAGGGCGAAGGCTTTGAGGTTAACCGGGAGGCAGAGCACGGCGGCGATGTTACCTTCCTGAAGTACGAGGAGCTGGAGAAGTACTACGCGGAGGACAAACTGCATCCGGGTGACCTGAAGGGCACCGTGGAGAAGTACATAAACCGACTGCTGGATCCCATTCGAAAGGCCTTTGAAAAGCCAGAACTGCAGTATGTTATTTATACAGGATTAATTGTGCGAGCAATAGCTTTATATATTTTATATTTTAGAAAACTAAGTGCTGCTGCTTATCCGCCGCCTGCCAAGGTGAAGGCTGGAGCTGCTCCCGCTGCTGGAGCTGACGAGGACGCACCCCATCGCCTGGATATCCGCGTAGGCAAGGTCGTAGAGGTGGCGCGTCATCCAGATGCCGATACTCTTTATGTGCTGAAAATAGACTTGGCTGAGGCGGAACCCAGAACGATTATTAGTGGCCTGGTGAAGTTTGTCACCCAGGAGGAGCTGGACCAGCGATTGGTGGCGGTTCTGTGCAACCTGAAGCCCTCCAAGATGCGCGGCATCTTATCCGAGGGAATGGTTCTGTGCACCTCCAAGTGAGTTTTAATGGAAAGCATTCTGCAATCCTTTAATTCATTTCATCGATCTCCTCCAGCGCTGACCACACGACGGTGGAGCCCATTGTGCTGCCAGCAAGTGCTACTCCTGGCAGTCGCCTCGCCTTCGAGGGATTCAGTGGGACGCCCGATGAGCAACTTAACCCCAAGAAGAAGGTGTGGGAGAAACTCTCCGCCGACTTCAAGACGAACAGCGATGGACTGGCCGTGTGGAAGGACAACTTCCTGCTGACGCCCGAGGGCGAAAAGCTGTCCAGCAAGCTGGCCAATTGCTCCATTAAATAGAACTTTCAATCCATCCTACCTGAGCCGTGTAATACTTGCAACTAAGCCGAATGTTCATAAACAAGAAATTGCTGCTAATTTATTAATTCCTCTTTGTAAAGAAACTGCATTTTTTAAATAAAGCGCTGAAATATATGTATTCGGGATTTACTGCCATTTTGAATTCAGGAAATTAGGCTAATCACAAAAAAAATAAAGATTTTAATAACTTTCCAGAAAAACGAACTTTACATTTACATTTTCCAATCGGATAAATTCAAATAAGACGCGTTGCTGTAATGCCACTGTTAAACTTCACGCGAGTTAACAGCTCTGGTTTCGATCAGCTGTTTGGTGTAAACAAAAAACCGGCAAAGGAATTTTATTTGTAGAAAAATATGTTGAAGATAAGTCCGCGGTTCCTGATCCAGCAGTGCCTGCGCCACGCCCACAACCAGGTGCGCGTCCGCTTCGCCCCAAGTCCCACGGGCCACCTGCATCTGGGCGGTCTGCGCACAGCCCTCTACAACTTCCTGTACGCCAGGCACTTGGGCGGGAAATTCCTGCTGCGGATCGAGGACACGGATCAAACACGGCTAGTTCCAGGTGCCAGTGAACGGCTGGTGGAGGATCTGCTCTGGGCGGGCATAGAAATAGACGAGGGACCCGGGTTTGGCGGTCAACTAGGACCCTATGTGCAAAGTCAGCGAACGGAAACCTACAGGTGATTAGTGGCTACATCCTGCTTCAAGACTCGATTACACAGACGCCCATTCCCATTTCCAGCAAGGCCATTGAGGAACTGCTCCGCAATGGCACTGCCTACAGGTGTTTCTGCACCGAACGCCGTCTGGATCTGTTGCGTAAGGAGGCGCTGCGAACCCGGCAAGTTCCACGCTATGATAACAAGTGCCGGCATCTGACGCCGGCGGAGGTGGATTCGCTGCTGGCCAAGGAAACGCCCCACTGCATCCGCTTCAAGCTGACGGATCACGAGGAACCACTGGAGGACCTCATTTACGGCCAGGTGCACCACAACGTTAGCGACACCGAAGGCGATCCAGTGGTCATAAAGAGCGACCAGTTCCCCACCTATCACTTTGCCAACGTGGTGGACGACCACTTGATGGGCATTACCCACGTCTTGAGGGGCGTGGAGTGGCAGATATCCACCACCAAGCATTTGCTGCTCTACAAGTGGGTGTATTTCTGGGTTCCTTAATGATGTATACTCAGAGATATGTCTTCCCTCAGAGCTTTTGGCTGGCAGCCACCGAAATTCGGCCACCTGCCGCTTCTGGTGAATGCAGATGGCACCAAGCTAAGCAAACGGCAAGGAGACATCGGCATCCAGCACTTCCGGGAACGCGGCTACTTCCCGCAGGCCTTGGTAAACTATGTGGTCTCCGCAGGCGGAGGATTCGAACATAGGGCCAATGCCAAGCAGCAACTGCTCAGCATGCGGGAGCTTTACGAGCAGTTTCACATAGAGCGGGTCAACTCCCATCCGAGTCGCCTTAATCCCGAACTGCTCGATGATCTCAATCGCCTGGAGATTGTGCAACGTTTGTCCGGCAACGAAAGTCGCACGAAGTTGGTCAAAGAAGTCCAGCAGCTGGTGAAACAGGCCTATCCGCAGCAGTAAGCCCTAACATTGAATCGTGAATATCTGTAGCATAACTTACTAATCTTGTGCTATTTTAGGTCCAACTTAGATCTGGCCGAGGACCACATACTGGATGTGCTGCATTGGTCATCAAAGCGCCTAGTACTGCTGCAGGATTTGAGCAGC
Organism: Drosophila teissieri; assembly: GCF_016746235.2. Classification (NCBI taxonomy): domain Eukaryota; kingdom Metazoa; phylum Arthropoda; class Insecta; order Diptera; family Drosophilidae; genus Drosophila; species Drosophila teissieri. The sequence continues at coordinate 19,057,911 of NC_053031.1, read as the reverse complement.
AGTAAACTGAGTTTTCTGTGGGTGAAGCCATCCGATTTTCAAATCAAGGACCTGACCGCAGAGCAACTAAATCACATACTGCAACTAATCAACGCAATCCAGGACTTCCACAAAGATGAACTCAACGTTAAGCTAAAATCCTTTGCTCAAGAGGAAAAGATCAAGTTCCCACAAATGATGAAGACACTAAGGGCAGCTCTGAGTGGCTTAAAGGAAGGTCCCGGCGTAGCGGAAATGATGGAGATCCTTGGCAAAGCTGTCACCCTCGAACGACTCAAAGCAGCTCTGCCTAAGGAAAGTGTCCATTTAGAGCAACATCAGTGATTTGGTTAAGTTTGGTTGTATTTGTATGTATATATAGATTAATTTTTATATTGATAACTCTTGCAATTTCAGAATAAGATCAATGAGTAGACACCACATCTAGAGTCAAAATTATGTATGGTTAATCTGCATCAGTTTCGGAAACTAGTTCCTCTTCGTTCCGTTTTGGCATTCTCGTTTCGCTCGGTTAAGCACCATTCCTAGACGTTAGTATACTAAAATCGCTTAGCTAAAGTCGCGATTGGTAAGAACAATGGGCGCTGCAAGGCTCCAGCCATAGATGAAGACACCCAGCCAGCTGGAGACGATCTTGACCCACATGGAAGCCTCGTTGCCGTTGAACAGCTCGATTTCCGAGTGAGGTCTGAGGGAAAATAACATTGGCGTTGGCATTTTGCTGGCACCATTAGATCTGCTTCTACTCACTTGTACCAGTTGGTCAGGGTCATCATGACGTAGAGCGAAGCGCAGACGAAGACCAAATGGAACATGGACCAGGAATATGTGACGCCTTCGGTCTCGGTGTCGGTGCTCGGCTGTCCCTTGGCATCCGTGCCCGCCTCTGTGTCTGATAGAGCTTCTGTTAAAACTACATTAATCAGAGTGCAAAGAGGAACGCCAGTTGGCCATATTTTTCACACAGTTTCAAGTACCAAGTAACCAAGTGGATTAGTTGGGTTAGTCGGCAAAAAATAAAGAAAAAACAAAGCGGCAATAGGAAACGAGTGTTAATAACCAGTATTAGCTTGGGTTTTTTGTACAGCGAGGAAAATGAAAAGTGAGGGCGATCGAATGCGTGATGGAAACTGTGGAAGTGTGGTAATGGCTGGGAATGCGGACGGAGTACGGGGAATGGCCACAGAACACCTACCACGCTTCTCGCTGCTATCGTGCGAGATCTTAGAAACCTCCACCGCCGAGCTGATGCAGTTGTACAGGATGCACAGCAGCCAGACGACCAGTCCGATGATGTTAGTCGTGTCGAAAGTTACCCTGGTGGTGTGGGTGGTTGGTGCTGCCGTGGTGGTCGCATTGCCGAATCCCTCCATCATGCCGAACATGCCAGGATTGCATTCTTTTTCTATGGATTCGTAAAATACAATTGAGCAATTCATATTTTTTTTTTGCGCTATTTTCCTACCAGGGTTGTTGGCCACCGCGGACCAGGTCAGATACACAGTGTATAAGGTAACCAAGGAGCTCTGCAATAGACCAGAATGGGGCAAGCGTTCCTGCACGGCTGGCAAAATCGAAATAACGCTGATCGCTAGACAGAATATGAGATTGATGGAGATGAAGAACTTGTTGATGCCGCAGCCAGTACTCTAAAAGTATACAGATAATGCTAGTTACAAGCAAACAAGCAGAAGAAACGACACTCACGGTGGTGAAGTAGATATAAAGCAAGGTAATCCCAGTCAGCGATAAGATATAGCCCACAAGAGTGACTCCAGCAAGGGCGTAGTAATATCCACGGCTGTTTTCTGCGCTTTCTGTATGAAGAAGGCAATAATTAGCGAGATGAATCATTTGGGAGATGCGCAACAAGATGACTCACCTATCCAGTTTTCAGCCAGCGAGTGAGCGAAATCCACAATGATGACCAGCTGGACGAGTATGAAGGCCAGGCCACCTATTAGACCCACCCACATCATGGCCGGACCAAAGGATCCATCCGGGATGAAGATCGCTCCAATCGCAGCGCCAAAGCAGATCAGGAATTTCAGGGGCCAAAAGTTGTTCTGGATATGTGAACGCGGATCCCTGGAGCTCTTCACACCCAGCATAATCAGCGACATCAGTGCGAAGAAGCAGGCCATTCCAAAGCAAATTCTGTAGACGGCCATGTAACCCAGAGCGTACTCGCAGTCCACTTGCAGAGATCCTCCCGACACAGCGCTGAGTGCCCCGGAGCTATACGACGAGGTGGAGTTGATGCAGAAGGGCATCTTCTTCAGGGTGTCCTGCAGTCCAGGAGACAGCGCAATCGCCCCCAGCACGGTGCCCACCAGCAGGATGAAGGCGTACATGAAGCGCGACGAGGAGGCGTTGGTGCAGCTGGGGCAGGCGGAGCAGCACATGCTGGCTGCCGTGCCTCCGCAGCACATGGCGCACTGCAAGTGCAAAGGAGCAAAGGATACATATGTTAGGCATTATTTCTAGCTTGCTAATAAGTTGTACTCCGAACTGATTAGTTGGGTGATCCACTCATGAAGTTATTTGGTAGTCAACGATATATTCAAGTAGTTGCATTGCCTTTTATCTTTACGACGGGTTGGTAAAATTTGTCTTGAAACCATAATTGTTTAGATGCTCAGAAGAATATTTCACTTGTTTAAGTTTCTTACAAATTAAAGAACTTTGTGAGGTACAGTCTTTACTTGTATATGATATTATATTTATCATATTTAAATTACAAATTATTTATTTTTAAAGATTAATTAGCGAACAAATTAGAAATTAGTCAGTAGAACTCAAATTGCTCTAATTGAAACCTGCGTATTTATTTTGTAGTTTATTTAGTTTGCTGAATATAACCGTACCATTGATTATTATTGAGAAATTAATAAAATGGTACATTTCTCCGCATTTAAAAAAACATATGTCTGCTTTTATTGATTTGTAGCCAATGTCCAGAACTTCCTGCGAATTTTACCTGCCTAATTAGCTCATAACTTTCTCACCTGAGCGGCCGAACAGAGGCCCAAAACAGCTCCCATTGTCGCAGCGAAAAACTTTGATTTCTACTTCACTCAAACTGCGTTTTTAAGAAATTAAACAAATCTTTGTTTGTGAAAATGATAGAGGTGAGCTAGCCACTCTCGATAGTATCAGATATGTGCGGAGTAACCAATATAGCTACTACCGATATGTCGCAATCGATACTTCCAAAGTTGCCATGTCGATTTCCTCAGCTGACGGGAGTTGCCATCCGTTCTCGAATTAATTTTCATAACTTCTGCCACATCCTCGCAGGTGGCGCTTTAGTACACGAAGCAAAACAGTTTGTCTTTTATAATTAACCCACAGCAGGCACGATGCTCTTAAGACTTTAGTGCAGCTATTGAAATCCGAAAAAAGATAAACCTGCGATTAGAAATATATTTTTGTTTTCGTTCGTACATAACCGAGCATATTATTCTACCATATTTTACAAAACAAGTTTTACATAAATTGGTAGAGTCAAACATGTTAATGCAACAATAAGTCTTTAATAATAGTTTTGCAATGGTTTAAGTTCAGTCAACCGGCGGATATAAATCCGATACTTATACATATATACATATACTTAAGGAAGGGTACATATATTTTAGATCATACCAATAAATAAAGAATTTCCTAAGTATATTAAATCGAGTCGCTAAACCCTAAACTTAACTTTATAAACCAAAGGAAGAAATATTGTTATAGACCAATTGATCCAATGATCCAAAGCATAGTGGTGTCAGTTATATTTTCCTTATAAATTACTTGTTTTTCATTTAGTTTTACATTGCTATTAAATATATTTGAACTCTTTTTTTATGTAAATTTTCCTGCTTTCTTCTCAACATTTTCCGATCGCTGGATGAGAGCAATTTTTAGGGAATTTGCGTTTGCCGTTCTGCCGAGCGGATTTGGGGAGAAGTTCGCTGGGGCATCTGGCCACACTGCCAGCAACGCCAGCTCGCCTCCGCAACGCGAATCCGCTCATTTCAAATTTTCAAACTCCCGAGAGCGGTTGCGGCGGTGTCGATACAGCGGCTCCTGAATCCATCCGAATCCGAAAGCGAATCGCATCCAGCCAAGATATCCTATCGTGCAACTGTAACCCGAATCCGAGTTCGAAACGAATCGCAGTGGTGGTTCCTCTCTCGCTCTCTAGTTCTCCCTCTCTCTCGCGTGTGTGAGTGTGTGCGAGTGGCAGGAAAAGTGCGAAGCCGAAATCTTTTCAGCTGAAAGAAAGCGCAACTTCAATTAGCGAAAAGCAAGAGTAGCGAAAGAAAAGCGGATCGAAAAGAAAAAACCAAAAAAACCAAAAGCAACAAATCGAAATGGCAAGCGAAGTGGCCCAAATACCCGCCGAGGAAACGCCCGCAGTGGCGTCGGCGGAAAAGTCAGAGGAGCCGGAAAAGTCAGCGGCTCCGCCAGCGGACTCCTCGGCCGCTCCAGCTGCCGCCCCCGCAGTGGAAAAGGCAGAGGATGCCGACGGTGAGAAGAAGGACGGCGAGGCCGGAAAGCAGGATAAGCAGCAGGATGGAGAGGAGCCCAAAAAGGACGAGGCAGTAGCAGCCCCAGTGGCGGCCAAATCGGAAGCCCCGCCCGCCCAGAAATTCAATGTGCACAAGACCAACTTCGAGAAGGACATCATCTATCTTTACCAGTTCTCGCGCACCCCGTTGCTGCCCTCCCTGTCGCCCTACTGCCTGAAGGTGGAGACCTGGCTGCGTCTTGTGGGCCTGAAATACGAGGTGAGTGGAGATCGAAAGGTCTAGGGAAAAACCATCGAAAATTCATGAAAACCCCATTAAGACCCGGGCAAACATTAGGAATCCTTCTAAGTACCCAGGATAATTAGGGAAAACCTAAAAATGGACTAGGTAGAATCCCAGGAAGAACCGAAAACTCTCAGATATTCCACAAATCCCAGATTTTCAAGGCATTTTTGCGGTACAGATTTTTTCCCAGTTCCTGCGGGAGAGGGAGAGCTAGAGAGAGCGCAAGGGAGAGAGCCAGCGCCGCCATCATGGTGTGCTGCTAAGCCTGCCCGTGTGCATGTGTATGCCTGGTTGTGATTGTGTCTTTGTGTGTGTGTGACCTGCCCTGCCCCGTAACTGAAAAAGGGATACATTTGTGCCTGCCCTCTCTTTCCCCCGCCCATGTGTGTGTGAACCTGTAGCCTGGTCCTGTGCGCGTGTGTGTGTGCACAGCGTATACATAAAATTTGTGTGTGCGCCGACGCTGCGTCGCTGCTTTATGCTCCACTCTGCCACTGGCCTCTCCCCCTCCCCCCTCCTTGTGCTCCCCTTTGCAAAAGTCGTGCTTCAAATTTTGCACTTGCCGACTCTCTCCTTTTGTCTCGCTCCCTCTCGCCGTCTGCTCTTTGTCTTTTGTTGCTGCACTGTTTTTTATTTCACTTTTCTTTCGACTTCTTTTTGCACTGAGCGAAAAGTTAATGATGCACTTTCATCTTTATTCGGTGGATGCGCCTTTTGTTAGCATCTTTGAATTCCATGCGACTATGCTCACTCAATCCACCCAACAGCAAATTTTCTCTCTGTGTATGGCAGCAGCAGCAGCTTGTAATTGCTTTTAATAAAAATTGATGCAGTTTAAGATGGACTCAGAAATAGCTATCTCCCTCTTCTCCTTCCACCTACCGACGCCCCTTCCCCTTCCCCCATCTCCATTTCCCTTTCTTTTCTTATCCGTTAAGTAGCTGTAATAGTGTGTGGGCGTGGTGGGGGGAGGGGACAGGCAGACAAACAACTGTCAACGACTTCCAATGGTGCCTTCCATTTTGGCTTGTTTTTTTTTCCATTATTTTTTCTTCACTTTTTAAAGCGCGCGATGCGGTTTGCATATTTTTCATATTTTTTCTGTACGAGAGGAAAAACTTGTATGTGGCCGGGGGAGAAATGGGTGCGGTCACCCGCACAAAAACTGGCGACGCAATTGCTGTTTAATCTTATTAATTACATTGGTTAATGAAAAACGAGCCCCTTGCGCGGAATGTTAATTGATGCCGTCGGCTTCCAGATGCCGATAAGCAATCGCCCCCATATGTTGCATTCCACGAACGTAAGGAGAAGAGGCAATTATGATTGACAGTCCGTCAGTGGCCGCCTTCGGCCCGCAGCTGGAAATTACTTTCCATTTTCATTTTTCATGATTATTCCCATTTTCACTGATAAGAGCAGGCAGCCCAAAACGGCGGCATACGAAAAGAAGGAAGAAAAATAAAGAGTTCAACAAACTGGGGACCTTTGACATTTCTGGCATGGTTTTTTGTTGCTGCAGCGCGCATTAATCATGAAAAAAGGGAGGGTGACTGTAAATGCAACTGACTAAGCCAGTTTTCCCCCCTGCTGCTTGCGCTCGACTGCATTTCTTTCCTGCTCTCCTCCTTTGTATACACACATTCATCAGTGTAAACAAGAGCAGAAGTTGTTTCTTTATTGATGATAAACCAAATGCATATTTTTTTCACACCACATTCAAGGCGGCGCCCATTAATAAACACAGCAGCAACAACAACTGGGCATAAGTTTCGCTTTGAGGCGGTGGCCCGCATTGCTAACATTCCTGAGTGTCGCGCTTGTAGATTGTGCAATTAATTTACATTTTCTCTGCCATATGCATTGCGGGCACAGAGCGATTAAAATTCAAATGGAAATGCTGGCGCGCCATTTCATTTGTGCAATATTGCCAGGCTGCAGTTTCAAGGTATTCTGGCAACGCTGCTGCCTCTCCTGCTGCAACTGTACATGTGCGAATGTGTGCGTGTCGAATATGTGTTCCTGTTGTATTGGGAGGAAATGGAGTTTTTTGCTTCTCGTTATTTTGTTTTTTTACGTATTGTGGCTGCCTTTGTTTTAATTAATAAACCGCATATTTGCATTTAAACAACACACAGTGGACGGCTTTTGTTGTTGCTCACTCGCTCCAGTGCAATTCTCCCGTTCCGGCTCCCCTCTCGCTCTCTCTGGAACTGCTCTGCAAGGGTGTGGATACACTCACACTCGCGCACTCAGGCTGCATAATTGCATTGCTGTTGCTTCTTCATCTGCCGACTCTTACACTGCGAAAAAAATGAAAGAACGAAGATTGAGGAGACGAGCGATTGCCTTAATTGGCATAACGATTTAATAAAACATAAGTATTTGCATTGTGCGTGGGCACAAGAAGAAGATGGAGCCGGAGAAGAGGAAGCAGGCAGACAGGCTGCCTTTTTGTGGATCATTGGAATTGAAAAATGGACTCCACCCTTTTTGCAGAGCGTTGCGTTGCGATGCTGGAAGGCGAAAATCTCAATCTCTCTCCAACTACAACAACAGTGCTCTCTCTTTCCTTTCGCTCTCTCGCCGATTCTCTCTCCGGCGGCCAACCACACCCTGCCCCTCCCTTTTTTGGCTGAGGGCGCGAAAGCATAAAATATGCCAACCGTTGGCTCTTTGTTATGGCCCTCGTACATATTTCTAATTAGAAATTATTATGTAGATTTGTGCAGCGAAGCTGAAAACGAAAAGGTTTCAGACCGGACACCCGCCGCCTATAACTGTCACATTGCTAACGGTAACGCTTCGTGCGGACGTGTGTACACACTGGAAGGCATTGGAATATGTCAAAATGTTCGAATAGCGAGCAATTGGAACGACGTTTTCCCTCCCGCTGTGTGGCGTGTGTGTGAGTGTGCGTTGTATAGGGGTGTTGGTTTTTGGGTGGGTTTTTCGGCTTTCGAGTCTGGGTTTTGGGTTTTTGGGTTCCCGGGAGGTACAGCTAGCTTCCCGTGTAGTGGTTGGTTCATCAGCATCTGCTTGGCATACATAGGAAATGCCCAAATACACACGCAAACAAACGATTGCCGGCTAGATGTATGTCATGAGCGCCATCTAGCGGCCAGAATCCTTGCGGGGGAGTGAACTTAATTTTTCATTAGTCATAGGCGTACAAATAAAAAAATATCTTCCTGGTTCCATATGGACACAATTTATGAGTATCCTAAGAATCTTGTTCAAGCTGAAAAAATTTAAATAGCTGTAATAGAAAATATTGTTTTAAAAACCCCTAATGCCCATGAAACTAGTGGCAAGTCTACTAGAGAATAATATTAGGGGAATAAATGCCTAAAAGGGCCTAAAAACTAAAATATAAAATAACCATAAAAGTTATTTACATTAATTTGTATTACAATTGATATACTTATTAAATAATGGTATGATCAGGGAGTAACTAAAGCATTCGTAGTTCTAAAGAACCATCCCCAAATTGATTGTACTTGTGTGTATCCCAAATTGATGGCCGTGCCTCAAAAATAAATTCTTGTGAAATGCGATTTTGAATTTAATGACCAACTAAGGCAATATTTGTTCGTACTGCATGAGTGGCATGCTGGCCGCAGATAAAGGGCGGGGTAAACCATCACCCACTCCCCCACATTCCTCGCACAATTACTCATCCCACGCAAGGAAAAGTAAATTGTACATGTATTCGCTTTCTTCCCTTTGCAGAATGTTGATCACAAGATGCGCTTCCGCTCCAAGAAGGGTCAGCTGCCGTTCATTGAGCTGAATGGGGAGGAAATCGCGGATTCGGCCATTATCATCAAGGAACTGTCGTCCAAATACGAGAAGAACCTGGACTCGGGACTCACCGCCGAGCAGAGGAATGTCTCGTACGCCACGATTGCCATGCTGGAGAACCATCTCATCTGGATCATCTTCTACTGGCGCGCCAAGTATCCGGACAATGTACTCAAGGGCTACAAGGTCAACTTGCAGCACGCCCTCGGCCTGCGGCTGCCCAACTCGATTCTGAACTTCTTCTTTAAGATCACCTTTGGTCGCAAGGTAACTAGATAGTTTGTGAAATTAGTGGTCATGATCATGGTCCACGATTTTCACTTTCCCACAATTTGTATGGTTTTGATTAGAATTTTCATTGGAACATAGCATACTTTTGGTCATTATCGTAATTGGTTCTACAGAAGTTGTTTACTATCATTTATACCTAATGTTTCCTAGTTATAGACACCTTTTGACACATACTTCTAGCTGTAAATCTAATTTATAGGTTTTTATTGTTGGTTAAAGTAATAATACGTAAAAAGTAACTCACATTTTGGTACATATTTTTATTTGTACATTTCACGAATGCATATTAATCTATTAACCTTAACTGAAAATCATTAATATTTTGTTGGAGTAGACTGTACACTTCTTTAACTAAAAGAAATCTTTTGAACTCCTTTGTTAATCGAAATCAGACGAAATAAGTGAAAGTGGAAACAGGAAGGTGTCTGCTAGTCAAGTAGAGAAATGTTTTTAGTGTAGCTGATTTTGACGTCTCAGAAACTCAACGCCAGCATCTGAGCCTCCAGTAGTTCCCAAAACCGGAGATATCCGCACTTTGTTTAGATTAAAATCGTAATCCAAAGCCGGGAAGGTTCTCCAGTTGGCTGGCGTTGTGGATTAGGCGGGGATTGATGGGTAGTGTAAATAAACAATACTTGAAAATTAAAACTAAGCAAGCGGTGGCGTATTATATTGCACCTAGCTGTACATAAAAAAAGAAACTCCATACACCACCATCATCTCCACACATAGTTTATCCCAAAAACCCCGATGGCATAAACAATAAATCCGTGGCGGGACGCATTTGTTTATATCTCCATCGGTTCTCACATAACCAACCCAAAATCAAAACGCAAACGGGAATTTGAAAGGAAAACAATCGTTATTTTACGACTAACTCTTGCATGGTTTTTCTCTTTTTTCTTTTTCGTTCTTTTTTGCATACTACTTTGGTTTTGAACATCTAACTGGGTAATGCGTAATGCCCCCGATCCCCAAATCTTAAAACTCACATCACCTCCAACACCCCGATTCCGTAACGTATGCTTGTGCATCCCCCGTAACCCCCATCCGTAACTGCTGTACGGCAAAACAACTATTCAACACATCAAGTGGTTCCAGGGCACGAAGAAGCTGAAGGCGCACGGTATCGGTGTCCACAGCGCCGAGGAGATTGAGGAGTTCGGCAAGAACGACCTGAAGGTTCTTAGCGAGATGCTCGACTGCAAGCCGTTCTTCTTCGGCGACGAGCCCACCACCCTGGATGTGGTGGCCTTCGCGGTCCTGTCGCAGCTCCACTATCTGTCCAAGGACATTGCGTATCCGCTGCGTGACTACATGACCGAGAAGTGCCCCAACTTGATTGGCCACGTTTCTCGCATGAAGGACAAGTGCTTCCCCGACTGGGACGAGATCTGCACGAAGCTGGACCTCAATGCGCACATTCCCAAGCCAGAGTAAGTAGTCTTGACTCAAAACTTGCCAATGGATGTGATTGCTAATTCATTTTACCACTTTTCCAACAGGCCCGAGACTAAGGAGGGCAAGGAGGGTGGCGAGCAGGAGAAATCAAACGAACAGGAGGGCACTGAAGGCGACAAGATCGAGAAGGAGTTGGAGAAGGACAAGGTGAGGCTCAAGTAAACCAGATGGTCTATCCTTGGGCTGGAGTTGTAACTTGTTATTATATTGCACTCGCCAAGGAGAAGGAAAGACCCTCTAGTCTTGAATTAAACTTTAATTTTTCCACATACTAAGCCATGTTCTTTTTAACTTGCAGTCGAACGAGAAGGAGTCGACCGAGGAGAACAAAGAGAAGGAGGAAACAAAGTAAATTCGCCGTTAGTTATATGCGTACATATATCTAGTATATGTGTATGATCGAAGGAAACAAAAACACCCACATACACACACATTATATATATATACATATGTAGTACGATACTATATAGTAAGGCCCTATATAGCTAGGCGCTACGCTCTCATATATAAGCATTCAGACATCAGAAAACCACTCGAAAAACAAAAAAAATACATCAAGTACACCCATTTACAAACCTAGGACAACTGTAAAGCAAAAGCAGGCAAAACCATCAGCAAGAGAACGATCCACTAAGTAATGAGAAAAACAAAAAGCATATACAATAACGTAACGTAAAACTTTGGACATCTTTTTTTATATATTTACATGACGACGTTTGTATTACAAGAACAAGAAACAAAAAGCAAAAAATGAAGAAAACGTAAAAAAAAACCGTAAAAACCATTTAGTATAAAATTATAAAAGTTTATACGTATAAATATTAAGACGATGAATGAAAGCGATGAGAGCGGGGGGAGAAATTATAAAAAATTAGTTAAAGAACTCGAATAAAACAAAGAACAAGTGAGCAAAACGTGAGTAAAAAGAGTGAAGCCAGATAGGAGAAAACGTAAGGGGGGTGTAGAACAGCATTCAATACGCATTAATCATTAGTTTTCATTCAAAAGCGATCTATATAATACACTCATCGACACTCACACTCACTCTCCCAGACACTCTACACACATATACATAGCATATGCAGCAACAATTGCAACTCGATGGTATTGTTTACTCTTCCAAAATTGATTAAGCTTAAAGTAACGAAAGGATCCGCAACCAGTACGATAGGAAGATATGATATGGCGCATAGTGATGGTTAGTAGGGATGGCATGCAATGAGGATGAGAATGCGAATGGTATAGGAATGATATAACGGAATGACGGCAATTAAGTTTATTTTTTATATATATATGATTGCAAATAGTAATTTTGATTCTCGTGTGCAAATAATTAAACAAAATGGATAAAATTTATTACTTATAATTATATACATAAACATTATATACGCCCATTATGCATAAAGATGTGTATAAAAAAACAAAGCAAAACAAAACAAACAACAATGCATAAAAACTGTATGTTGGTTCTTTTATTATATTATACTTTATTTCTATAAATATTATTGTAATTGTACTGTGTATTATGATTTTGCTAACCAAAATCCCTTAGTATGAGATGCTCATCGATATTCACCCCCATACACAAAATCAAACCAATTCGAACCAAAAAGAACACTCGGCCATCCAAACGAACAAAATTTACCTTTTAATTTGTACGAATTTGTAACTACTTTTATATGTATGTATGTGAATTCTCTTTTGGTACGGCCACTGAAAAAAAATTATGTACGCCTCATTTGATATTTCAACTGTCTTGTGTTTTATACGATTTAATTTAATGATATGGATTATGCAAATATATATATAAATATAAACATATTTTCTATTGTAATTAAAATGCTGCAGACAACAAAGACGAACGACAAACTCATAGAAAACACAACAAACATCTGAGAAGCAGGGGAAGCAGGAACGGAAGAACTGGAAGAATTCTCGGCGGGGAGGTCACTCCCCTCGCGTTCTCCTACTCCAACACTTTCCCTTTTCCAGTCGGCCTCCCGTTTATTCACGGATTCCTCTATGTTTATTGTTTTCCTTTTGTTTTCGTCGACTTCTCATAAAATCAGAGATCGTCATCGACCACAGATGGGGAATGAATGAAGTCTTTGAATAGGGTAAAACTCATGCAACTAAGAAATAAAGGAATCAAGAAAAACGAAAAACGAAAACAAATACATATACAGAACCCAATGAGGCGCGACAGAAGCAGTGAAAACAATTTAGGGGAAGGTCAAAAACAAGAAATGAAGCAGGAGAAGACGAGCGGGCGATCGATCGATCCACGAAGAAATCTAAAACGATACGATTTGTAGACTACGCAAGTATTTTTATGTATTAAAGGTTATGTTGTAAGTTTTTATCACAATATTTGTATTGTAGCTCAGTGTTTTATATGATTATATAAAAAGGATAAAGAAAATGAAACAAAAACAAAAATTAAATGAAAATGATAACGATAATGATAAACCGAGATGAAACCGAAACCATAAAAGCGTAAAAACCAGAAGAGCAAACCCGGACAGAAAGAAAAATTATTGTATTACATACATCTTATATATAATAAATATGCTTCTTAATAAAAAACAAAACAAAACAAAGCCCCGAATGTGCGGAAACTGATTTACGATGCTGACACGCACTGTCCCGATAAAGAAATCGCATCGGTCGCCTTTAAGCCGGGGTGGCTTTACTTGGCCACGACTGTCCGGGAAACGGAGGAAAAATTTAATTATGACACCCGAGTTATCTTAGCAGCAAGACCCCTGATATCTCTAATTCAAGTTTGCTTATTCATATCTAAACAGTCATACTGGCCTAGCTGGCCCATGGTTATAAATTTTGCCCGATAGCAAGCCGGAATCTTTTCTGAGTGGACACCGTTTTTAGTGGTCAACAATCAGGCTTGATGAATCAGTTTGGTGGCACTTTTAATTGATACGATGATTTCTTCCAATTTTTCCAATTACAATTGATCTTAGTTAAGAAGTTAACCAAAGCCAGGCAATTCAATTAGGCCAAGTGAAGAAGTAAACACCCAGCAGTGAACTTTCTTGCCCGGCTCAAGGTCACAAAGGATATATAAATATTTTTACAGCTCCACATTATATATTTGCACCCAGATATGCCAATCAAATTGACATTCAATTCAATCTGACCCAATATCGCGATGGCGGCGATGGAGACGATGGGGGCGATAATCGATATTTGACCTAGGCCAATAAATTCTTTCCACCTGCCCCTTTTTACCAGAGTTTCGAAGTTGTCTAATCAACATTTAATTTGATGTTCGATTCGAACGCTCCGAAGCCATCAAACATCAAACAAATGGCAGGGGGCTTTTGGGAGCTCTAAGCCCCAACTAATCAAGGCAAACACATCGAAGAATACCAAGAAAAATCGTACGCCCACCCAACCCATTTACCCCTCCATTTCTGTCAGCGACATTTCTGGCAATTTATTGAAGACGAATATTCCAATCAGAGCGAATTTATTACGTCAATCGTGCTGAAGCCGTAAAAAATAAAAGGTAAGTGTGATATCGTTTGGATCCATCTATCGCCCATCCGCAGTTACAGCTGTAGTCAAAAGCACAGCAGTTCTTTTGATGGATTCAGAATAGTATGGATTATTTCAGTTTCAAAGGAAAGCATGACAACCATTTGCTTATCTGATGAAGCGTTTTGGTACTTAAAGAACTGCTCATATTTTGAAATCCACAAAGAACCTAATCAGAAATCTTTGATAATAATTGAAACTAATTAAAATGTATAAAAAGGCGAATTAGAGTTTAGATATTAAATATTAAATATTATAAAAAATGCCCGTTTATGTATATGATAACGACATATGGCTTTTTATGAATGTTCTTTGCTAATAACTTGATCACATCTGTGTACACCTATCGCTCTGACAAACACACTCATTCTTGAAAGAAAGCCTATAACGGTAACGCTATAACAGTACGTTTGTCCTTTGTGGCGAATATTTTTTACAGCTGACAAGATAGGCGGTTGTCAGAGCGAGAGGACGACAGCATTGGCGTGCACATTGCACGCGGCGACAGGTGGGTGGAAGGGAGAGGGCAGATGGGGAGTGCAGGAGATAGATAAGTAATTCCATGGAGCATGCAGCTTGGTTGGATGTCGATTCGGAATCGCAATCGGAATTCGGAGGCTCCCAGCATTGAATTGGTGTTAAGCACGAACTGAACGAAATGGAAATGAGCGAACGAGACTGAGAATGAAAATCAGCAGTTGTCATTGTCATTGGAATAGGTTGTGGACGGGCGGGCGGAAAGTGGGTGCAAAACGGGGGGTGTTTACCGCTCAAAGGCAAAAAAGGGAGATGAAAGACACGCCATCGAAAGGAGACTCCACCCAAGCTCCGTTCATCCAGTTGTCGCTGTTCACTGCAACTGCTCGGTTCGGATTCGCTCCTGCTCTTTTCACCGTTACCTAGGACAGTCAGTTTATCCGGGGAGTATCCCGTTTATCCGTAGCACCCTCGTGATTCCAGATGCGCGCATATAACAATCCGATCGTGCTGAAATTTCCATTTAATAGCAGTGCCTAATTGGAGCACGGTATCGGTATCTCGCTAATTGTGGAGGCTATCCCCAATTTACCGATCGTGCTGAAATATTTCCTGAAGTGATTTAGTGGTTTCCCACAAAGCTGTATAAAATTAACAGTTCCTAACGAAAAACCTTGCGTGCTATTTAAAATCTTACAAATTCGAAAAGTAGTTGTTCTTTTGAGTACAACATTGTTAATTACAATAAACAATTTAAATGTAATGATGAGTTTTCAGCTATGCGGTGAACTAAGTTAAACCCTTCATTAATTATGAGACCTAGTGCTTAAATCGAATAGTTAACTTTACACACAAGTTATAGGATTATGCCAAAAGTTCTTAGAGCCACCAACATCAAATGACATTTCGAAATTTCGCGTTTGTCAGCCGAACGTGCGAAAAGGTTGTAGATTCTGAGATAGTGGATGTATTACTAGTGGAACCAACTAAAATAATTATAATTTGAAAAAACCCCAGGTAATGTACATCGTAAAAACGGCCTCATTTTGGTGACTTTGCAAGGTTTAATGGCTTCGGGGAAATTAGGTTGATCTCAGATAGTGGATTACAATTCATTATATCAAATTGAATAATTAAATTCATAAACATTATGTAGTGTTCAGAAAAATGCAAGTACGCTTAAAAACAGTTTATATAACTGATCGATGCATTACTTAAAAAAACATATATACATACCGATACAATTTTTGATTGCTACTGCTATTGATTTCCTAAGAACTCGGAAACTCCGACATGTCAAACCAACTTTTCTTCCTGAGTTTGGCGGACATCTTCTCGGTGTATCCGGCCATCTTCAAGGAGCAGAGCAAGAAGCTGAAGAAGACCAAGCAAATCTATCTGCCCAGCGATGAGGAGTGGCAGGACAAGATGTACTACATGCTGTTGGAGATTCAGCGTCATGTGAACGAATCTTCCGACGACGCGCTAACCCTACACGATATCAATAAGAAGGAGAAACCAGTGTTTGATCCCCTGCGCATAACCAAGATCATATCCCCTGGAGTTAGTCCATGTGGAAGACGGAGTAGGACCCTTAAGTACTGTCATTCCACTTCAGTGAAAATCAAATTGAAGGCCGGAGCACGTTGGACTTTGCCCACCATCGCCAATGCCGCCAAACTCCTTCGCAAACCTCCAATTTTGGTGGACTTCCAAAATGAGCACGAGATGCGTTTGGCTTTTTCCTTGATCTACGACGTCTTTCGATGTGGGTTGTTATTATACTCATTTATTTTCATGAAAACGTTGAGATTTTTATATTTTAGATAAGGTGGTTATGTCGAACGCTTTGGACGATGTCTCATTCTTTGAGGAGCACAAAGAGGTCGGTGAACTTGATATTTTAGAAAAACATGGGAAATATAGATTTTGATGAGGATAGTACTTGACTAGAATCGTATCATGTATTGCAATATTACATATAAAACTAAAATTAGTAATCTTAATGCTTAGATTAAAGGAATTTTAGAATGCTGGAGCTTATCCTTAATATTTCGCAGTTTAAAAATGATGAGCAAAGGATCTGGTTAATGCTCTTCGAACTCTACGATCGGCAGTTTAAGGGTCGAAATTCCGAGGAAAAGGATTTGCAAGCGACGCTGTACAAGGAGTCTGAAGTTACAGGTGGGTGAAAATATTGTCTCCTGAAGTCTTTCTTAATGCAAATTATAATCAGAACTCGCGGATCTCCTGTGGCAACATCGCATTCGATTGGCAGCTTCAATTTCCCGGATGAGAATCGGGGTTGGAGCACTCCGGCTTTCGCAACTGCTTCCCATCCACCTCCAAAACGAAAAGGTGGCCATCGCCGCTGCCAATCCTGTGGTTACCGGTTGGATAAATCCCTTTTTAATACGGTTAGTAAATATTATCATTATACTAGGTTACTATAGACTCATAAAATGCATTTCGATTGACAGAAATAAAGAAGAGGCGGATAAGATCCTTACAGAAATGGGATTTACTGTCCACGGACCGGACGACGAGGAGCCACTTTTGGTCCAGCACTGTAAATGGGACAATATATGTCCTTTGGTCATATCCTGCATTCCCAAGGATCGCAGCGAGTTTACCAAATCCGTGCTGATGACTAAACATTATTTTATAATGCAGGTGAGAATCTAATTTTTGTATGACTTCGAGAAGTTACATTACTCTGATTCTTATTAACTCATATTTGGATATTGACGACCTTAGCTCAAGGGTTATTATTATCCAAAATATTTGTGATGTAAGACCAAATACATTTATGGGGTAATTTCGTTTTCACCTTTTTGCTGGCAATGCCCGATACTGCAATCGGTATTAATTGGAACTAAAACCGTCATTATTATAATCGTTTATTTCCGGATAACGCTAATAGTATCAATGTTAAGGTGTCCATAAAAATTACAAAGCAATTTGTTTGTGCGGTGAATTTTTTCCCGGAAAAGGTGCCGTAGACAGCTTATGACTACAACTTAAGTAAGTCAACACTGCGTATGATCAATAAACATTGACACTAAAGCTGGGCGACATGAAAATTCAACTTTATATAAACTAGTTTTCGTCTGGTAACATGATATCTGAAAACTTTTGCGAATGCCAAAACATATTTGTTGTTGAAATGCTTACAAGTATTGATTCCTTTCCAGGACAAGAACTTCACCTTTGGCCCGGCCATCATGTCCAAGTTGATGGATTACTTTGAGCTGGATGGCGACATATTGCAGACGCATATAGGTTCTCCTCGATCCACCGCATACTTGGCAGCCTTGTTTTACTCCATCAACCGGGTGAACAACTTTTATGTTTATGGAGCAGGGGCAAATCTGAAGGAGTATCGTCGCTATATGGAATCCATAGGGGTTAATAATATCAGGTTGTTTGGCGATGCCTTCACCTCGTTTCCGATGGAATCGAATCGATTTCGAACGGTGGTGGGAATCTTCGCCACTCCACCGAATTCCTTTAGTGCCATTTCGGATCCCATCGATTTAATCTGTTCCCGGGGTGGCGATCTGAGTATGCTGGAGGTGCTCACCGAATCGGAGGTCAGCGACGAGGGTCGCCAGCGGGTGGCCATGATCCTCGAGGAGCAGCTGCTGACCCTCACCATGTCGATGTCGCGACCGCAAGTGCAGTTTGTTCTCTATCAAACGCACTCAATTGTGGGTACTGAAAACGAGAATATGGTGCAGCATGTCCTGAAACTGATTAATAAGCTGGCTTTGGAAAAGCATCGCAATGCGTACAAGGAGCAGAAGCGTCTGGAGGCGATAGCCGAAGCGGAAGCAGCCAACATTCCAGCAGCTGCAATGAGCAAGGATTCGCCCAGGAAGAAGGACAAACCCTCTACGCAGCCGGAACCTACAGCTCCTGGACCTCCGGGCTCTACAGCTCCACCCTTGCCGCGCGTGGATAGCATTGACCTGATAGTTACTCCCGATATCGACGAGTTCGTGCAGGACACCGTGCCGGATATATGCATCAATCAGGATAATTGCATCAAACAGCAGGTCACGGGCAGTTACTTGGCCTTGGTACGCCGCAAAACCCTGACTCATTTGAATGAAAAGTACCTGATTCGCCGGGCGGAGCAGAGAGGACTCTTTGGCAAGCCCGAAAAAGATGTCAAGGAGCGGTCGAGACCCAAGACAGTGAAACTCCAGGAGCAGCAATCGGAGCCAGCGCCCCAGGACATGGGCTACGATCCGAGGGGTTCCGCCCATTGTTCAAGTGCCCAGCAAATTGTAAGTAAACAAACTGTGCCAAATCTGATACCCCTGATCGTCCAACACAGACATACAAAAAGGCTGTTAGACTTTACACTTTATTGTTAAGAAAAAACAAATTTGAAGGTGGGCGATTGTTGTTAAAAATAGTCGATTTGCGGGAGATATAGGGGGTTATGTGACTGGGGCTGCGGTTGAGGTGTGGGGCTATGTACACTCGGGTCTTATGAGCTAATAATTAACATGTCGATACTGTCTGCAGTTTGATCATCATCGATGGACACGCGATCGATGTCATCATTATGGAAGATCGAACATCATGCACTCAATTATCTCGATCGGCTTCATTATCTGGTATTTCGACAAGATCATTGCTATCATCTCGAATTAGCGATTCATAATACTTCCACATCATATACTTTTAGTTCTTTTGCGTTTTAATTGATAGTTCATTGCTCGGTTCCATATGCACACGTTCTATTATCGCAATGCCCCTACTTTCTATTTCTATTGTCTTCATCTGTATGGTTTGTTTCGGTTAGTTTTATTTGCATGTGCAATCTAGTACGCTTAATCCGTGGAGGTATTTAAATTGCAGCATTGTTACTTATAATATTAACAGTTGTATTATTTGTTTTATTTAAACATTCACATCATTATCATCTTAGTTGTACTGATAGATAGATTTGCTATGGTTATCGGGGAACAGGGCAGATCAGCTCCATCTCGTTGCTCCCAGTAGTGCTCACATCACTTTAATCTATATTCACATCCTATAATCTTCGGCCACATCATCACCATTAGAGGGTGAGGTATCTGGGTAATTAGCATGAGGTGGCAAGCACTTTGCCTTGGCTTAGTCACAGGCTCCAAGGGGTTAGGTCATGCTCGATTCGCCTATCTCACTGGATCACTCATCGATTGGGAGGGAGATCTATCCATGTCTATCCATGTCCACTACTTTTTCCAAGCACTCGCCGATGAGGTCTTCGAGTAGTTCTGGCTCTTCTGCTGCTGGTAGTTCTGTTTGATGTCCGACTTCTTGCCACTCGAGTAATTCGATCCCATGCCGGAGTTGTTGCTGGTGCCATTGTAGCTGAAGCTGGACTTGAAGGTGGGGTTGCCCATGCTCTTGAACATGGGATGATTCTTGCCGGCGCCCACGGGAGGAGCCGACTGGTTATAGTAGCTCTTGGTGCTGTTCTGCTGGCCCTTGTCGTTGGACATTTGGCGGACGTAGGAGGAGAGTCCCAGGCCCACGGCGCCCATTCCCATGCCCATGCCCACGCCCACTCCCACGGTGCTCACACCCACTCCGCCCATTCCCACTCCGTAGGACTGCTGCTTGTGGCTGGTGCTGAAGGTGGCCGCCTGGTGGTCACTGGCCAGAGATCCGCTCTGTGTGTAAAACTGCTGCTGCACCTCCACTATGTAGCGATAGGCCTCCTCCATGCTCTTGGGATTCCGCCGCAGGATCATCGAGTGTGTGGGCTCGGGCAGGTGATCCCTGAAAACCTGCAGGGTGATGCGCTCGATGTCCTCGAGACTATACAGGGTGTCATTGTGGGTTAGCTTTCTATTGATCAGTCTGTGCTTGAGCTTGGCCATCTTCTGGTAATACAGCTCTATGTTTGAGTCCAAAACAGCGCTCCGTATCTTGTGTATCAACGAATAGCTGGACTCCCTCTCCGCATAGTTGTACAGCAGTTGATCCTTGAGTTTCAGCCAGGACTCGGCCTTCAGGAGGTGGCCATTCCCGGCTCCATTGCCATTGCCCACAGGAGCGCTCATTTGTCGCGTGAAGACCGCCTCCCTCGCTCGTTCTGTGCACTTATTTTTGATATGTCCTATCAACTGAGCCTTGTAATAGTCATCGAAACTGTTTATGGCCGGCATGAGAGCCTCGATTTTGTGGAGAAACTGCGGCAGCTTGCCAGGATCACTGCCATCGAAGTTTTCCACCAGCTTCAGCCGGCTCAGAACCTGATTGTATTTGTTCACAAACTCGGGATCCATCCTGGACTATCCCCTACTAGCGTTCAATGAGGCGCCTTCTATAACTTTACCGTTAACCGATCGTTGCGTTCGCGGCGACGTTTCGGGCGCGACTGCTTCCAAATTCGAAATCGCCGCCAAGCGACTGCGCGTCAATAATTGTTGTGTATGGAAAAACAGATTTTAGATTCTTACAAATGTATAAATTAACATTCATTAACATGAATTTTACTTGCAAGACCCTCTCCGATCCAATCCGACAATGGCTACGGAGCGCCGGGCTGCGAATTCGCAATCGACACGAACCGTGGTCGCACCAACCGAGCTGAGCACTACTGAACTGAATGAGCGGATCCGAACCCGAACAGAAATCAACTGGCAAAATAAAACAGAACGGAACACAGCGCCCGCCATTCATTGTAGTGGGAGTTGTGGTACCCGGTGTATGTGGAGTGCCAGGGGTGTACTAGGCCACCCATGTGGTATGCTACGATCAGTAGGAAGTCACTCTGCTTTGGGTTCTTGATGGTCTGGGATTCTTGGAAGTTTAGTGCGGAGTCTGCATCTTAAGCTTCAACCCTATAGTGTGCTACATTTCAATACTTAAAACATGCATTTCAACACCACTCTATGCGACTTTCTTAAAATGTCTCATCAATATTACTTCCTTTTAAGAAGTATGACGGTTCTTATTACTTTTTTTCGTTGCCTTCAAAAGGAAAATACACTTTATGTAGCATACATTTGGGAGGATCATGTCAGAGGTCCTGTTAATGGGAGGGTAGTGAGGAATTCCGTGTTAATTCTCAGTTCATTTCCGCTTTAAGCTCACCTTTAATACGAATAAAAATACTGTTAATTTAAAAATATAGAAACCCCTCCAACCTGCCGCCCAATTGCAAAGCAGCGACACAAAATCGCTTACGAGATCAATCCACTATTACTATGAACTGCAAATTTGATATGCCTATAAGCGTACAGTATATATAGTCTGGCCTGTACTTAGTGGAACAGCTAAATAGCAACAGTTTCCTAGATTTAATGGGTATCTAAAAGGCGTGACCACAAGCCTCCCCCCATTGCTATTTGTTTACTGTTGTTGCGGCGCTGAGTCATAGCCACAAACCCCAGCACGGCGACACCCTGCGACCGATCGCGACAGATATAGCCGGGCAGATAGAGATGGAGATAGTGCCAGCCCAACGGACACGGGCCACAAAAAGGCCGTAGCACGCACATACCCCTAATACAACATCAAACACAGCAGCGAATTTCATTAAAAAGCGCACACAAATCGCTTAAACGAAGCGTTAGATTTGTGTTTGTTTGTCTCGTCGCTCGCCGTGTTAATTGCCGGGGGCAAATGGCTAAAAAGTAAATAAATGGGGAAAGTGTACGCTAGGACAACATAATTTCCACTGACAGACAGGCTGGCGCACATAAATATTACGCATACGTACTGATTGACAAC
This sequence comes from Drosophila teissieri, assembly GCF_016746235.2. NCBI lineage: Eukaryota > Metazoa > Arthropoda > Insecta > Diptera > Drosophilidae > Drosophila > Drosophila teissieri. Next base: position 19,035,778 of record NC_053031.1, on the reverse strand, counting down.
GAGAGATGTGATTTTTGCCATTATTCACATGCAAATTGCGGCACAGAGCAATTGCATTCAAGGTCCTTTCATAATTTCAGATTTTTTCGAAGAATCTAATTGCTCGGCTCACGCTGCACCCTGCACTCGATTGTTCATCGCTTGATCTGCACTCAATCGACCCCAGCGGCATCTAATTCAGCTCGATTGCCTCCAATCTTGACACGTGCACTGACAGAAAATGTGGTTTTTCTAGGGTTTAACAAAATAAGAAATTACATTGTTTGCTCTGTCACATTTCATCCTAAGTTCACCATTTGTAAAATTTAAGAAATAATAATTGTTAGGAGTTTCTTATGGTTTTTTGTGCGCTCCAATTTTTAGGTTTTTCTATTGATTGTTTATATGCACCTGAAGATGAGCTACTATTTTCAGGTCAAAAAATTAAACTTTTATAGATTTTTGAAACATTATTAGTCAAATTAGTCAGATTTTTAAACATTTAGGAAGGAAATGAATTATTTCTCGCGGTGCACCGCCACTCATCCCAGCGTACACCTTTATTAGTATTCGCCTACTCTTAACCCGCCACCGCCCCTCTTCCCGTCGATGGGTCGCTTTTAAGGTCTGCTGCGCCGGCGTGCGCGGTTCAGCTAATTAGCAACAATTTCTGAGCGTTAGCGGCTTGTAAAACTGTTTAATAATAGCAAAAACTTGTCGGCGTGTAGTCATCGCCGAGGACAAACCGCCAAGAAGTCACGGGATTAGGGGGTCGTGGGGTTTCGAGATTAAGGGGGTTCCATTGGGGTGCTAATTTGAATCGAGTCTCTAAACTGATAAGCGGACTTAATTGCTATCAACTTCGAGTTGGATGACTCGGCCGCCCCGCCTGTCACTTCAGCTCACTGCGAAAACAATCCACGCCGCCTTGCAACTGTAATTTCAATAGTTATTATGTGGACAACAACAGCGACTTGCTGCCGCTTTGATAAGCAGGTTCAGGGACGCACACCGCCCACCACCCACCACCGAATCCGTCGAAGCCGCACCCAAGCGATCCCCACTCCCCCAACCAGAAATACCAGAGCTATTGTGGAGTTTTCCGAACTTAAGATAACGATTTCTTGCTCGAAAGGTGATTAATCATACAGATAGTGTCGGTATATTATCATTTCATTCATAACTGTTTATAAAATTTAAATGATAACGATATTAGCAAACTTTCTGTCTCCAGATATGGCTCAATACCTTCAAAAAAACAAATGCTTTTTGCAGTTTATTGAAATCAATAAAATATCACATAAACTTCGTGTTGAGGTGATAAGCGTTTTTATTACACTGCGATTTTGTTTTCTATCAAACGATAAATTTTTAGTTCATAAGGCGGAAAAAAAATATTTATAGATGCTCTGATTCGATTATTGGGTGGATACCTACATTTATGACCTTAATTTTATAGTTTTTATACAAATGTAGAAAGAATTATAGAAATAATAGTCAAATTCCAGTGGAATCTTAGTCTTGAAAGAAATAGCTTCCTTTCATGAACGACTTAATGTTTGGGTGCTTGAAACGCATTAAATGTATCACCTCTCGTTTTCTTCTCTTCAACCACCGCTTAAATACAAATAAAATAGAAACAACGCATCCCGATTCGACGGCATTGTTTTCCAGAGCCAGGTGTCTAGTTTAAGTACAATATAGTACCGAGTACACTCAGTTATGGGCCATAACTCAACTGAAACGCAGCGCTATTCGTATCATTTGCAAGCCAAATTTGGCGCGAACTCTTTGCAAACACTTTGCGCATATTAATTGTGTTCTCAAAATGTGCTCAATTGTTTGGAAAACTAATTACGTGCGCGCGCCATTCTATTTTGCAGCTCCAGCGTCTGCAGCGCTCGACGAGCGCCAGTGCGATCCGTTCGCACCTGACCAAGGTATCATCGACGTACCGCCGGCCCATCGCCTTCAACTTCATTCGGCGCGAGTGCAAGCGCTTCTACGTCTTGCCCGTCTACATGGTGAGTGTTTTTCCCGCTGGACACCTTTTATGGTCCCATAATGTTTACTGCCACCCCACACATACCCACTGAAACCAACCACTGCCAACCAATGCCAATCCCGTCCCGATTCCAGCACAGCACCAAGCAGAGCATTCGGTTATGGTGGCAATATGCGTACAAGTGCGTCACGCCCTCCGCCTCGGCCGGTGCCGTATGGAATCCGAATCTGAAATTCCGGCTCTACTGCAGCCGGCAGCTGCGCATCCGGAAGCTGAGACGTGGTCCGTGGTCCAGGAGGCAGCCACTCAAGCTGCATATCAATGACATCAAGCTGTTGTGTCAGGTGCGCAGGCGAAGTAAATAAATGGGCTGATTGCAAAGCCCTAAAAGGTTTGAAAAAAATTCCATGTTACTTTTAGTTTGGCATATGAGTGTGGTAGAATTCAACAGAAAATTCTGTTTCAAATTTGAACGATAAGCTTGCCGCAATTTAAGGGCATTGCCATTCATATTAAGTCGATAAGCCAAGCCAACCAGAGCTGAAAACGCTAAACATTTAAATTTTATAAACACCAATTTCAAAACACATTCTGAAATTTTAATAAAACGTCTTTTTATTTTGTCGAACTATTTCCTTTTGGTTCAATAGGTTGGGCGAAAATTAAATAAAAAGTGCTTGTAAATAAATATGAACTTGTTTATTTTACCTTTAGCATGGAATTGTATGCAACGAAACAGAAAATAAATATATTAATTCATAAATAGGTATCTTTCACTTAGCAACCATCTTGGTCAATATTAAATTTTCAAAAATTAATGATAAAGTTGGAAAACAAGGAACAACATTTGATCGATCCGATTATAAAACAGAAAGCATTTCGCGGGTTCTTCAAAGCGAAGTGCATTCAATCTCAAAATGTTCAATTCATTTTAGTTGCACATTTATGAAGGAAATATTATTATTATATGTAAACCCTATCAACTTAATTAAACTAGGCATATTACATTTTAAATTACGTTTCATTGAATTAATTTCTTGCAATTGTACCAATTCACCGCTCATCCTATACATAAATTAAACAAATTAAATTATTTGTCCAAAGTAATCTTAAGGACATTTCATTCATTTATAGGACGACCGGTTATTGAGTACAAGTACACGAAATTAATTCAATGATACGCAATTGAAAATATTCCGTCATTGTCCTGTATCCTTCAGTGAGTTACGTGGTTGAGTAAATATAGTAGCGCATATGCGATAGTTATAGATTATAAACATTAGTAATGCTGATATCCTAAGTGTAGTCTACTTAAATGCCACAAGTGCGGTAATGTGAGTCCCAACCTCGCAGCTGAAAGGAATGTGTTATAAGGGATAATTAAAAATGAGTACTTTTCCTTAAATACGTCCAAAGTAAATAACCATTTTTGTGCATGATTCTAACCGCTTTTGTACCAATTGCTTACCTGGCATTCACGACTGCAGTACCATTGATTCTGGCAGTTGGAGCACATGTAGGTAGCTTCATACAGCTTGCACTCGTGGCAGTGTCTTCCCGTTTTGCCGTTGGTAGTTGCGGAATTCGAAGATTCACGATGAGACTTATGGGTACTCTTATGCGGCTTGTTCTTGTGAGACCTGTGCTTCTTTTCGGCCTTCTCTTGGTCGTTACTATTAGCGGAATGTAATTCTTGGTAGTGCTAAATGGGAAAATTCATTTTCGAGTAAACTCTAAAATATTATTATTAAGTTCTTACCTGTCTATTGGCCAGTTGGCGATGAGAGACCATCGGACTGCTGTTAAACAGAGGTTCGATCAGTGATTCATTATCCAAATTATTGTCCAATGGGATGTTGCTAAAACGGGATCTTTTTTTCAAAGCCTTAATCTTGTTGAGCGATTCTGATAGAGTAGCAGACAGATTTGCCGAGGAGCTCGACATCTCCTGGTTCCTAATAAGTATATGACATTAAAATGATGCGTTCGGGTATGAGTTGCATAATGTTTAATTTTGATTTTCTCACCTGTCTTGCGGGTGCATTAATTTTGGTCGCTTGGCAAGTGGAGCTCTATCTGGACTTCGCTCTGGCTGATGGTCATTTACTACATCCCGAGAATCGTAACGCTGATCGCGCATTGATTGATGACTTGCGGGCATGGAATCTCTTCGAAAAAGCATTTGGTCCTCCTCGAAATAGCGCGGATTCGCGGGCGGGGCGCGTTCCTTTAAGCCCATGATACTGAAAATGGTTATCTTGAACTTTGAATTCTCACAATTGAACATTTAAGTTTACCCGCGCAGGAGGCGTATGTTGTTCTGGTTGTACTCGGCGAAATTCAGACATTTTTCGACGGCCGACAGACCTTGTTTGGAAGCCATCGGAGCATCCTGTTCCTCTTCTAGCATCGCCTGCATCTCGCGCAGCTCATCTGCGCTGCAGCTCTTGTTGAGAAGGACGGGCAGTAGATCCCTAATGAGCGTCATGCGCTCCTTTCGCTGCAGCCGATCATGCAGCTCCTTCTTAACGCATCGCAGGTGCAGCAGTCGGTTGTATTCCTCCTCCTTCTGGGCTATCAGTTTATCTAGGGTTGCAAGATCCGCATCGATGCGTTCGCGCTCTTTTCTTAATGAATCATTTTCAGGACGCACCGAGTCAATTTTATCTATCATTATCGTGTTAAATTCTTCAAAAAGTTCCTTGATGCGATAATGGAAGTTTGCATCACTGTTGTTGAGATCAATGGACGACTTTTGGCGAGTTGTTGAAGAAGACGTTGGAGACTGCAAACCCTGCGTCTGGGTAGACACCGTATCCGATCGACGGGGTTGCGGCTGCTGGGGCACCGCAAAGTTGGGAGCAACAATTGGAGCAAGATACGGTTGAGATGGCGTTTGGTGGACCTGCTGTGGTGGGGCAATCTGATGTGGAGCAGCTTCCCTTTGTGGGGTTAACGGCTGTACCGAAGCTAGTCTTGATAAATCTGGTTGCTGTGGTGGAGCTACCTGCTGTGGCGGAGCTGATCTCGCTGTACTTAGCTGCTGTGGTGGAATTGATCTCGGCGTGCCTAGCTGCTGCGGTGGAGCTAGATGCTGTGATGGGACTGCTTTTGGCGGAACCAGTTGATGTGGTGAAGCTAGTCTCGGTCGAGCTAGGTGTTGTGGTGGAGAGGATGACGCTGAAGGCAGTTGCTGTTGTGGAGGTTTGGCTGCAGGAAGCTGCTGTGGTGGAGCTGATCTTGGGAAATGCATCTGTTGCACAGAGGCTTGTAGTAGTGGAGCAGCCTGAGCTGGAACTCTCTGCGCGAGGGCAGCCACTTGTGGTGCAGCAGCATATGATGCAGCGACCTGGGGTAAAGCCTGTTGAATTGAGAAAGTCTGCGCATCACCTCTCATGTTATTTGACAGCTTTTCGTTGGGATACGATATCTCCATGGGCGTAGCCGTTGGCGTAGGAGTATTTAAACTGTAAGATTCGGGAGTCGAATTTTCAGATTGCTTAGCGGCAGACGGCGATGCCAGAGAATACGGTGTGCTCAGCTTAAAAGCTGGCTGACACTGAAGAGGATTAGCCGTTGGAGTGCTGGGCATTTGAAGATTTAATGGTGGAGCTGCCTCTATTGGTTTTCGTTGCTGCACCGGTAAAAACTCAATTATCTCATCATCCTCGACTTCCACATTGTTGCGCCTCTCGTCGATTGCAGGCGGTGTTACCGAACGGCGTCTCTTAAGAGTGGCATCAAGCACCAGCGACTCTGCCACATCTGGATCACCTTGCGATTGATCCTTTAGAGCCTGTTCCAATTCCAGGCACGCGGAGAGCTTTCCGTAGTCAAATACCGGTGGATGAGGATCCTTCTTTACCAAGAACTCGTCGAGGATAGAGGCACCGTTTTCGTTGCTTCCAAGAGTGTTAGCCCTTTTCCTCTCTGGCATCTCGTAGTTCAGTTGGGGCGGTGCGGGAACACGAGACATATTTTCCTTGATGGGCGTAACCCTTGCCTGCGGTTCTGGTTTCTCAGGCGACTCCTCGTTCTCCGTGTCATCAAGACAAATGAGTTCAGGCGAACCACTGCCGCTGCGGCTACGAGAATAGCTGCGACTACGACTGCGACTACGACTACGGCTAAAACTGCGGCTGTGGCTGCGACTACGACTGGGGCTCCTGCTGTCGTAGGTCCTGCGCCGCCGGGCGTTGACGCGAACCAGGTGCTTCAATTTGCGCTTGGCCACCAAGTCCTTCAGGCCATCAAAATAGCTGCTGTATTCCATTTTATTGGGTCGCAGCCTGAAACGGGATAGGTAGGGGATAAGAGTTTCGGTAGGTTATTTAAGGTGAATAAGCCTTACCAGCGAATACTGCGACGCTTGAAGTAGAGATTGGGCAACCTGCCCCGCTGTAACTGCAATTGGCGGATCCGGCGGAGTGTTTCCGAGCGTGTGGAAGGCGGCACCGCCGCGTCAACCGGCTTTGCATCTTTTTCAGTGGCAACCGCCGACTCCGGAGCTCCATTTCCGGGTTTCTCGGTCTCGGATCCCATGGATTTTGTCTTCTGGGGGCGCTGCTTGCTTACCGCCGCGTCCATCAAGGCGTCGTAGTCCTCCTCCTCGTGGCTATACTCGTCGCTACTTAGCTGCGAATTGGAGGAGTCGTAGATCTCCACGTTGGTCATTTCAGCTGCAACTGGACGACGGTCAGGTATGTACATCTTTGGCATTAACCCCCCGAAAACTCACGCGCTCACGTCTGCAAATTTTGCCCAACAAAACAGCGTCTGCCGGCTGAATTTACCGATCCGCCGACGGGCTCGCTCTTTCAGCTGATGAAAACCACTTAAAACCTTGGTACACGACACCAAAAAGGCTGATTCGGGTTTATCCCAGTTTTTAAGTGATTACTTTCAGGGAAAATCTAATTTCCAAATGCGAGAAAAATAACTTGGTGTTCAATTTTGCGAATGATTTCGGACAGGCATTTAGTGTAGACGCAAACCCTTAGGGTAACCAGGTTTTGGAGAGTTTAATACTACCGATTAAAATACCTTTTCCATACTAAGAGCCAAAGAATATTAATAAATCGAAGTCTACTCTTATTAGTAGTTTCAGTTGATAGGTGAGGAATGTAAATATTACTAGCTTGGGATCATTCGCTTTAGTAATTAGTAATATTCTAAAACTAGTGTTATAAAGGTGTCCCAAATGTTGTTCTTATGTGTATAGATTTATAAAAACGTTTGCGTAGATTATAAATCATTGAGATAAGCAATACAAATTTGTAACTAGATTATAGCCTGACAACACTGCCGACGAATACTAAATATTAAAAAAAAAACTAAATGCAAAAGTACCGATTTTCCGATTGTCCACCGGTGGCAACGTCATTGCACTCGAACGGTCATACCGTTTGGCTTACAAAAGAAAACAAATCAATTCGCACAAAAACATTGCCAAAAAGGTAAATGGCGGGCACGACGGCGCCGAGTGATACACATATAGTAGTGACCAGTGACTAGCAACCGATTCCCGCCCAGTGACATTTGTAAACAAAGGACACAACCCACAGTGCCATGTACTTATATGTTCTCTATATATACATATGCGTAACAGGGCATAACCGATAAGAGCGGCGCAGCTGCAGATTGATAGCCCTTCCAATTGGACTTTGTTATTGATCATTTGTGGGTGGCGATGGATTCGCTGATCAACTGATAACCATAAATGTTAACCACGTCACGCCACCCCACGCCTCTCCCGCACACACACACTCGCACACGTGGGCCAGCTGAGCCATATATGCATGCACGTACGCACACATGCACACTCTCGGGCGCAAAACTCTTTTGTTGTACTTTATGTAAAGTGGACGATCGAAAAAGTAAACTAATTCAATGCAAGGGGTTCGGATGTCAACGTCGGGGTCACCAATTGAGTGCAACAAAAATCCAATCAAGTTGTCTCAGCGAATTTTCGGTTTATTCAGTCCATGTGGGTGTACATAGGAAATGGCATGAACAAGTTATTGAAAATTACTCCCTACCTCATTATGAAATTTAAATCCCACTATCGTCTTTAAAAGTTTTAAAAATTCAGTGTTTTACAATAGAATTGATTCATTTCTATTGAAAAAAACTATAGTGTTTCATTGTGCATGTAAATATATGTCTCTTTTTATAGAACGTGATTTCCTTCTATCAATAGCTCCTTAACACCTTTGTATTTAGCTTTTTTTAAATATTCAATTGAAACCCTGCTTATAAGTCACTTTTGCTTCATCCACATGTTCAAAGTTTTTAATTCATGAGTAGGAGACGAAAATCATTTGAACGAAAAGCATATTGATTATACAAAAATGTCTTGCATTTAAATTTTATTTATTAAACATAAAAACTTAGCGACACTTTTATAAACAAATTTAATATTTATAGATCGTACATGTGCATTTGCAAAACATATATGGATAAAAATCATCGAAAATCATATTTTTTTTAATAGTTTCGCACTATTATTTTATTTACCTATTCCAATATCAAAAAAATATCTGAAACCAAATATTTAATAATGAAATATAAAAATGGATGTTTTACCTCGATGAAAGGATTTAATTTGTTTAAAGATGTAAAGTAGTGAATTTTACTTAACATTAAAACGGTTGTTAAATCTTTAGTTGTTTCTGAAACAAAGTTGTGAATTTTACTCAACATTAAAACGGTTGTTAAATCTTTAGTTGTTTCTGAAACACCCACATGTACTAAAAATTACACTTAAATGTCATCAATTTTTGCTAAACTGTTTGCACACTTTGGTCCCCATAAACCCACTCATTCTAAAGATTATTGACTTTTGCGAGCTTCCACTGTGAAGTGCGAGTATCTGCCCTATAATGACTATCCGCCGGACAGCCGGACTTTGTCCACAGCGGCTAGCTGTAGCTATTTCCGACGGAGAAGGCATCGATTGGCCAAGGCTGATTAGATTCCTCCTCCGGCAGCGGCCTTAGCAAAATCTATGAAAGCTATAGTCTATAGGCTATAGCCTCTGGCCCCCGCCGATATCTGGCGAATATCTCTGCCGTTCGCTGGTTGCCCCAGTCCATTGCCAGCCGGTGGTGCAGGTGGTTGCCTTCCCGGATTTCACGCTTTCTTTTAACTTGACCGCGTGCTTTTGATTGCAGAAAACGCAACTCGAGTGAGTGCGGGAACTTTGTGTAGTGGTCATAAACGCGGTGTTCCACCCGCGGGGCCATAAAGTGCGGGTTTACGAGCACTACCGGGGGAACAACCTACAATTAAAGTAGTGATTACGTAAGGACCGCCGTTTAACTCGGTAAACATCGCTACTTGCAGATCAAAATGGGTTCCCTGGAGAAGCTGAAACAATTGAGACTGATACACCTGTGCATCGCGCTCACCTTCTTCACCAGCGGGCTGTGCATCAACTTTATCCAGCTGCTGATGCACGTCTTTATTAAGCCCATAGACAAGCGACTCTTCCGCAAGCTGATGTACTATGCTTGCTATTCGCTGTACTCCCGTGAGTATATCCTAATCAGTTACAGTAAGGAGTTGGAAACGTAATACCTCCAATCCCTTAGAACTGATCTTCGTATCCGATTGGTACGCCGGCAGCAAGATGACTGTCTACATGGACAAGGAGGACTTCGAAAAGCATGCCGGCAAGGAGCATGTCCTCCTGATTATGAACCACAAGTACGAGATCGATTGGCTCAACGGCTGGATGATCTGCGAAAAGTTAGGCGTCCTGGGCAACTGCAAGGCCTATGCCAAGAAGGCAATCCGCTACGTGCCCATCATCGGCTGGGGCTGGTGGCTGGCCGAGTTCGTCTTCCTCAACCGCAACTTCGACCAGGACAAGACCATTATCACCGAGCAGCTCAAGGTGGTCTTCTCCTACCCCGATCCCACCTGGCTGTTGCTCAACGCTGAAGGCACTCGCTTCACTCCCGCCAAACACGAGGCCTCTGTGAAATTCGCCCAGGAGAGGGGCATGACGGTGCTGAAGCACCACTTGATCCCACGCACCAAGGGATTCACTGCCAGTCTGGCACCCATCCGCGGTCTGTGTCCGGTCATCTACGACATTAACTTAGCGTACAGGCCCACAGATAAGGTAACTTTACATCTCTTACGAAAGTACTTGAAGTTATATATTTCTTTATTTTTTTGTTCCATGCAATTAATGCAGAATTCTGCATGGCAAAGCTTTTCATGTATTTTTGATAAGGCCTATCAGCCAGTTCGATAATACGTGTCTGATTACTTTGCTCTAATCTACTTTCATTTTTTTAATCCGATTATCTTGCTCATAAAAGAAGTGTCGAATTTACTATACTACCACTTCGAACAGTCATGATTTCTTGAGATGGATGCTCTTAAAGATATCGATCGATTAAAATAAGCAAACATTTCAAGGTTAATCGAGTCGTCACAATTATACCATCTTTTTATAGTATGTTTGATATTCGTTACCTGTGTTGGCACTTTGCCAACATAGCAACCATAATATTTAATCGGAGCGTTCTAATGATAAGTGCACGGAATTCAGCAAACTGCATTTTATTGTGGTTTTAAATTAAATTTACGAAAGCGGTTAAGGGGTTATCAAGATTTCATAACGTGTGATTGTGTTGTTTAATGAAAAATTGGCACTTAAAGCTACTAAAACTCTATAGATTAATTTGTAATTGTACTTTTAGAACCCCGCCACAATGCTGAGCCTTCTGCATGGAAAGAGTGTGGAACCCCACCTGCTGATGCGGCGTATTCCACTTGAACAGGTCCCTGAAGACGAGAAGGAGGCGGCCGCCTGGCTGCAGAACCTGTTTGTGGAGAAGGACAAGATCATCGATAGCTTCCTGGAGACGGGCAGCTTCTTCAAGACGTCCGGTGTGAAAGAGGTCCCGGCATATGTGAATCAACGCCGGCTGTGTTCGCTTGTGAACTTCGTCTGCTGGGCGGTATTCTCTCTGTCCTGCATCTTCTACTACGTGATTACTTCCCTGCTGGCGGCCAACTGGACGGCCTTCATCACTGCTCTTTCCGTCCTGGGACTTTGTAAGTTTGGATCTTAGCCTTAACTTCTGTATATCTTATTGAAATTTCTTTTTCTTGTTCCAGTTTACTGGCTTATGGGCCAGGCCATCAACAAGACGCAGATCAGCAAAGCATCTAACTATGGGTCCTCCAAGTCCCCAAGCGCAAAGTAACTTTCGAATTCGCATTTAGTTTCGATTGTTGTCGAACTCAATTATCTACAAGTGACTTTGTAAAAGGCAGTCCTCTCACAAATCTCTCTGCTAAATGGATCAATTCGCGATTCCTCCCCGGACGATTTCAAGTGTTTTTAAACAGAAGTGCATGTTTTTCTTGTCTAAGTTTATGGTTACGAGGTAACTCCCGCACACTGGAGCCATCAATTTGCGTACGTAGTTGGTAGTTGTACACCTAAGTGGAAATTTAATTGTTTGATCAATTGTATTTTGGCGAGCATTGCAATAATTAAATTAAACAGAACGTGAGAGCGTGAGTTTGTTGTGTTTGATAAGGCGTACGGCAAGCAGTACCCTGATAAGGACTGCTGATAAGTGAGGGCAGACAAGCAGTGCATAGAGTGACCTTAACACAAAATACCGCCAGCATTTCTTAAGTGGATATTTGTCTAAATAATTGGGAAATCAACATATTTGTATGTAGAGTAGTGTAAAACGTTGAATTTTTTACATTTTCAGGACTATTAAAGATTAAAAATAGTTATTCTTGAACAGGAGTAGTAAATTGTAACAAATGTGCAATAAACAAAGCAAATACCCACATAGTATAGAAATTTGTGTTTATCAGCATGCTTTACACGTTCGGTTTCTTATCAGTTGTAACGATCGGAAGCGGCGCACGTTCCGTTAGTTCGACTGCTTGCCCTTGGCTATATGATCAATACAACCACACGCCAAGCATAAAATCACCTTTATTCGCCGATAAGCAGTGCCACCTATTCCTATTGACTGATAAGAAGTGATTAAAAGTGTTAGTTGTGGGTTTCTGTGTTGTACTATCGACGAGATCCATATCACTAGGGGCTCGGGCGCCTAGAAGAGTCACTTTCATTCAGTCGAATTCTACTGGTCGATAGAACAAGTTGCAACTTCCTGGTCTCTAATTGTTAAGATTCCGCTAAGATAGGTGAGTGTGTGTGTGTGTGTTCTGGTGTAAATGCAACAGTGGACTGTCGCAAAGTGAAACTAGAACGTGAAAAGTTGTAAGACTGTATGAACGTATGGCATTGTCTTTATCATTGCTACTATCAAGAGGATACAATTATAAGAATTGTAAAACTTAATTTGGTTTCCCTAGTCGCACTATGCAATAAAAAATATCTTAATTGATTATGAAATTCGTTCTATCGTTTGAAATTCCCGATCCAACGATAAGAACTGAACTTCTAGGTTTGCATATTATAGAGAGCTCACTGTATCGATACTGTGTGTGTGCGTTTACGGTACCATAATTTAAGCATTTCAATTTCCATGACACAGTGGGAGCAAAGTTTGAGTGCTGGCCATATAATCAGAAGTCGATATCGTGCGCTGGACATATTTATTAACTGCATTGCAGACACGACTTTCGACTTTCGATTACGTAAACGTTGGTCCAACTGACCGACTGATTTTATTGAGTTGCGTGTATTTTTAGCCTAGGATGTCGCACCTCAGGGGCTTGGGGCGACTGCTGATCGCCGTGACCTTCTTCACGTGCGGATTCTTCGTCAACATTGGCCAGCTCTTTCTGATTCTCCTCGTTAGGCCCTTCGATAAGAAGCTCTCTCGCAGTCTGGCCTACTACCTGCACTACTCCTTCTATTGCAGTAAGTACACATCATATGCTGAGCATTATACTATCATGGGAACAACGGTATATAGTCAATTCACATCAAGTATAGTGTAGCATTCAGCACAATTCCACTTTTTTTTTAACCAAAGATTAGGTATAAATATGTAATGTAGTTACGTTTACGTATTTCTTATTTAAATAATGAATGTTGAAAATGTACTCGTTACTGAATCGTGCAAATACCTTAGAAATTTGTTATCGCAAGCGTTGCCCAACGAAATTGTGTAATTAAGTGCAGTTATTTCATAATTATTCTGAATCTGTCTCCCCGTTTCAGTCCTTGTCTGTGTAGCGGAATGGTATGCGGGCAGCAAACTGAGGGTCTACATCGACCCCCAGGACGAGCAGAAGTTCTTTGGCAAGGAGCACGGACTGCTCCTGATGAATCACACGTACGAGATCGACTGGCTAACCGCATGGATGATCACCGACAAGCTGGGCAATCTGGGGGGAACCAAGGCGTATGCCAAGAAGATGCTGCGCTACGTCCCGGTCTTGGGTTGGGTATGGTGGATGGCCGAGTTCATCTTCCTTGACCGCAACTTCGAGAAGGACAAGGTCGTGATCAAGACGCAGCTGAAGGAGGTATTCTCCTATCCTGATCCTGTGTGGCTACTGCTCAACGCGGAGGGCACCCGTTTCACTGCCGCCAAGCACGAGCTGTCCGTCAAGTTCGCCCAGGAACGAGGTCTTCCCGTCCTCAAGCACCACTTGATTCCGCGCACTAAAGGATTCACCACCAGTCTGCCCACCATGCGAGGCATTTGTCCTGCCATCTACGACATCAATCTGGCCTTCAAGAAGGATGCTGAGGTGAGGATTTCATATCTTATATGAATAATTAAGTCTTGTGAAATTACAATTTGGAACATGAATTTCTTTACAGCCAAAACCGACCATGCTGTCCCAGTTGAACGGAGAGCCCGTGGAACCGTACATGTACATTCGGCGAGTGCCTCTGGACGTGGTTCCGGATGGTGAAAAGGAGGCCGCTGCATGGATGCAGAACTTCTTTGCGGAAAAGGACAAAATCATTGACAGCTTCCACGAGACTGGCAGCTTCTTCAAGAACTCCGGGGTCAAGGAGGTGCCCGAGAAGATCTACAAGCCGCGCTTGAGTACTCTCCTCAACTTTTTGGGCTGGGCTACTTTTGCTGTCCTGTGCATCCTGCACTATTTGGTAACCTCACTGGTTGCTGGCAACTGGTTTGGCTTCATCACTGTTCTGTCAATTTTGGGAGGATGTAAGTTGGCAGTTGTAATTTCGAGGAAATCTAGTTAACTTTTTAAACTTCTTTCAGTCTATGGCCTCATGGAATACGCTGTCAATGCTTCGAAGATCAGCAAAGCCTCTGCGTATGGTGCAGCTGCAAAGAAATAGATTTTTATACCTGAGTTTTATAAACTCTGCGACAGTTTTGGCACAGCTGATAAGTAATTACTTGACTGCAAAAACCATAGAAATATTATGTACATCGAGTTGAATGTACAAAAACCAATTGTAGCTAACCGAATAAAATAACATTGTATGCGAAATTGTCTTGCAAGAATGAAAAGTTCCTTAGAGGTAAATATTGAATGTGGGAAGATTTCTCAGTCTTCTAGCACCAAAGACTTAAACGTCGAAAAAACAAACGTTATAAATTTTGTTCATATATAGAACAAAGCTCGATATTTTCATGGGTTTGAATTGTACACATATGTATTTAAAATATATAAATTATTTACGTTATCGAATTTTAAATTTAGATAGTCAAGCCAAAAACGATAACTGCTCATCTCAATCAGCTGAGTGCGTTCAGTGCAACCCTTAGCGCAAGCAGTGCGGCTACACATTGGACATTTTCAGCCAGCTGAATTCAGTATTCCGCCGCTCGTCACCTGCGGTCATACTGATTGCAACTTCCCAAATTTCTTACAAAAATCCAATGAAAATTAAAAAACATCTTTTCGTACCTTTAATGCAATAATATGTGCATTTTGAAGGTGAGTCAGTGCAGCACAAGTGCCAAAAACTGCTTTAAATCGAGTTTCTGCGAAATCCACGGAGCAGAGTGAAAAGTGAAACGTAACGAAAAAAACGTTGGGAGAGATTTTTGTGCAGTTCAGTGTTTTTCCTGGGGGATTGCTCAGTTTCAAGGACCTTTCTCTAGATTGTGGCCCTAATTTTTGAAGGTGCCATTCCTTGGGTTGGTACATCGCATGGGATACTTCCCCAAATTCCCTTTGTTCGCGTCTCAAAAGAAAGCGGATGCTTGATGACGTTGAAAGCGAGTTACGTTTGTGTCCCATTAAAGCAGTTATGCCTGTGTGTGTGAGTGGCTCTCTCTAGGGGTCTCAAAAGGATCTTGAGCAATCCTTTGGGCATGTAAAGTCCCGAAAAAGTTCTCCAGGAAGTGCAACTGGGGTATGAAAGTATATATTAGCTCTATATACATACAGATATACTTGCATGCGTGTACAAATGCCTTCGCTCACCAACATCACCAGTTTTGTGTGTGCGTGTCTGTGTGGGGGGAGCGCGTGAGTGTGTGTGGCGACAGCTGACGTTGGGGGTATGGCAAGAAGAAGAAAAAGACGAAAGCGAAACTTTTTACTGTGCCACTTTTGATCGTTGTAAATGGAAAATAAGTCTATCTTGAGTCACGTCACTTTCATCGTTTCATCAATTAGCTAATACGCACATATTTGATCAAAGTCCGATCTTATACGGTTTACCCTTTTTAGGTCTATAATATAACTAATATTTATGGTCAGCTTCTATACTGATCTTAATGTGATCATTCCCCTTAAGCTTCGACCTATAGATGTAGCATGTTACAAGTCTGTTTAAAATATAATTATTCATTTATATATTAAAGCGAATGTTTTCCATAAAATTAAATCTGATAAGGATATCATTTGAATTACCCATAGAGCATATGTACATTTATGGCATGATGTGTTTAACCAAGATAAGAAAATTCACACATTCTTGCTTGAACCTGTTACAATAAATCAACAACAATAAACAATTAATCCACGCTATTCTCAAAATATTCATTCATATTTATTCAGATTTAATAAGATTCTCATACCACAAAGAAGCCAATGAAACAAAAGATTTTCCCTACCTTTGAGCTTAAATCATCTTAATTGGAATTATTATGTCTCTTACGCACAGCATGCCGATTCAGGCTCCCTCATGGACAGATTTTCTGAACTGTCCCATCTGCTGCAATGAATTCGCGGCCAGCCAGCGATGTCCGGTCAGTCTGGGCTGCGGACACACCATCTGCAAGCTATGCCTGACGACCCTCTACAACCGGCAGTGTCCCTTCGATCAGGTGAGTTGCAGTCCATCTAAGTATTGCTCCAACGCTAATTGATCTGCTCGTATCGTTTTCTCAGACCGTGATTGTCAGCGATATCGACAATCTGCCCATTAACCATGCCTTGCTCCAGTTGGTCAAGGACTCGGAGCTCCTCGACCTGGGACCACCACCGCCCAGTGTGCAAAAGCTGGAGACGGAGCATCTCAAGTGCTACCAACTGGGCCAGCGGTGCATCGAGGAGCTGGCTTTGCACTTGAAGTCCTTCCTCAACCTAAACGGAAATGGCAATCTCCTGACTCGACCCATGCTACGGAAACTGGTTACCCTGGTTAACTGCCAGCTGATGGAGGAGGAGGGACGGGTGAGGGCGCTCCGAGCAGCAAGATCCCTAGGCGAACGCACAGTCACCGAGCTGATCCTGCAGCATCAAAATCCCCAACAGTTGAGTTCAAATTTGTGGGCAGCGGTGCGGACAAGAGGATGCCAGTTTCTGGGACCCGCCATGCAGGAGGAGGTGCTCAAACTGGTGCTGTTGGCCTTGGAGGAGGGATCAGCGCTTTCGCGCAAAGTACTGGTCATGTTCGTCGTGCAGCGACTAGAACCGCAGTTTCCCCAGGCTTCAAAGACTAGTATCGGACATGTGGTACAGCTGCTCTACCGTGCCAGCTGCTTCAAGGTGTCCAAGCGGGAGGCGGACTCGTCGTTAATGCAGCTCAAAGAAGAATTTCGAACATATGACGCCTTACGCCGCGAGCACGATGCCCAAATCGTTCAGATCGCCACCGAGGCGGGTCTGCGCATTGCACCGGAACAGTGGTCTTCCCTATTGTATGGCGACGTTATGCATAAGAGTCACATGCAGAGCATTATCGACAAGCTGCAGACGCCAAGCTCCTTTGCCCAATCAGTCCAGGAATTGGTCATCGCCTTGCAGCGGACCAGTGATCCTGCGAAGCTGTCCAGTTTGCACCATCATTTGAAGTACCTGGCCAACATTGACCCCTGTGCAGAGGTGGCCCCGTGGTCGGATTTGGCTGAGGCCCTGGATGCAGTGCGCCATTCGGTCATTGGACTGGTAAACTTCCTTCAGCATCATGGAGTGCGCAAGGCGCAGGACGGCATCAGTGGCGGTGGCAGCGGTGGGACGGCCAATAGCAATCCCAAGTACAAGATCAGTTTATGCAGGGACTTGAATGTGCGGAGGGTGTGTCCTCGAGGTGCAAGCTGTACATTTGCCCATTCCCAGGAGGAGGTAGAACGCTATCGTGCACGGAATCGAGGAAAACATATGAAGACACCGTTGGCCCTGCAGGGGCCCCCAGCGGTAGGAGTAGGAGCCATTAAGAAACCATTAGGAGAGCAGGACGGACCGGCTCTAGGAGTGCCACCCATGTTGCCTATGTCGCCAATGCATTATATGGGATCTCCCAGGGGATATCTGGATCCCAGCTTGGGACTATCGCCAGGAGGTGGACTTCCACCGCAGCAGTCGCCTCTGCTTCATCCGTCGCATCACAGTCCCATCACCCGACTCATAGTGCCCAGCCGCTACGATCCTCGCTTCAGCGGCTTTGGCGTTGGCACGCCTAGGAATCCTTCTCCCAGAGAATACCAAGCAAACCCGGCGCCAGCACAACGCAATGCCAACCCACCGAACTTTAGTGTGAACAGTAATCTGCACAAGGGCTACATGTTGCCCGGTGGCGGTGGAGACGTCTTCCATCTGGGCAATCCCTGGGAGCAAGCATACCTGGCACAGCAGCAACAACAGCAGCAGCAGCATCCTCAACAGCATCCCCAACAGCAGCAGCCACCGTCCAGCAAGCCGAGTGCCAGCCGACCGTTGTCGATTTTAGCCGCAACAGCTGATACCTCATTTTATGAAAAGAAACCGCCGAATAATGTTAACATAGATCTGGACAGAGTCCCGGAGGTCGATGTGGATGCAGTGAATCTGTTCCGGCGATCCAACAACAACCACAACAACAACAATACCAGCTCCCACAACAACAACAATCATGGCTCATCGCTGCTGTTTTGGAACAATACGGGAAAAGAGTCAGCAAATTTTGTACGATCAGACTCCATATTGGATGACGATGCGTCCACATTCGACGTGCCCACTGGCTCCTCCATGCTGAGTATCTACGGCCCCATTTGTCCCAAGAGCAGCACTACCGGCAACTGGAACAACTTTGATCTGGGATATGGCGGCTTCAAGAGCGACAGAAACGATAACTTCAATGCCAATAAGGTATGTTTTTTTTAATATAACTGCTTAACTTGTTGGGTCTTCTCAGAAATTATAAAACTAACTATATCTTTACAAAACTGCATTATATATAATATTTAACATTCTTTTTACGGAATCAGTTAAGTTATCTGACGGATCTGATGTTCAGGTCTTTTTGGATATTTTCCTTTTTGATAGGGTTGATAGTGATTGTTCTCATTATCTTTTGGGTCCTTTTTTTTATAGTATCAATGTTACTACTGCTGGCACTTCTGTTTCTTTCGAAATCCGAACTAATGCGCTGGAATAATGTTATTGTATTGTTATTAATGTAATTGTAGTTAAATCTGATCAAAGCAGGAATATTGTTCCTGGCGGTTGGTCAGTATTATGGTCTGATCGAACAGACATAGTCAAGCTTTCTATTTGCATTTATGATGGCGTTATACAACTGTTTTTCCTTAGGGGTGACGAGGCGTGATCCCAGTGGGTGTGCTAGTTAGGTAGGTGTGCTGATTCTAATAGGGGGTGTGACCTATTATCATTCTATCTATTTATGCAATTTTAACTGTTTTCGCCTATGGGTTTGGTATATACACATATGTACAAATATTTAATATTGGCTGCCATTGTAGGTCCATTGTGAATAAACTTTAATTTTTTAGTTGATAAGGCTTTACAACTTGTTTAATCTTTTGTTTAAATATCTTCCTCAAAACAGCAACAGCAGCCAGTGTGGGGCAGAAAGCCACAACTGATGTCGGAGGACAGTTTCGAGGGCGGAATCGACAGTGGAATGATGCTGCAGCTGGAGAAGAACCTGGTGGACATCGTCGATCCCGATGACAGTGGGATCAAGGTGGACTAGGAGCTGCAGTCCGGCTCACTCAGCCAGAGGATATTTCTATATAGGTGTTATATAGATCGAAAGGGCGGGAGAGAATATGTATAATGCAATCATTTTACGCATCGTTAGAGGTTTGTACCGCACAGTTCAAACTTTGGTAGAATTTCAAATGTAATTGTAGTTAAATCTGATCCGACCGATCCGTTATTGGATCGGAGCCAAAACAAAACATCAATTGGGTTGGGTACCGTCTATTAGAATCTATTAAATAATTGTCTAATTAGTTCATTGTTCAAATTTTGTGAAAATGTGTTACTCATGTTCGTGTTATGTTTCAGATTCGGGGATTGTGTCGAGTACACATAGTGAAAAGTAAAAGCAAACATAAATAAACTCAACCTAGATTGTAAACTATGTGTGTAGCCTAGAATTCAGCTCAGACTCGTAGATCCGTAGGAACCCTCAAAAGAGGCGATCAAGAGTGATGACGATGAGGATGAGATATGCAAACGCTTGTTGAGATCAAGCAACATCCAGATTTGTAGCAGCGAAGATTTTAAAGCAATTTTCTCAGATGAAATAGCTACTGTGCACTAATTAACTGAACCATGATCACAAGACTTCGAAATCTAGGCAGAACTCATATTCCTATCCAAAATAGTGTGTTTGTCATCCCCCCTCCTGATTATTTGTGATCACATTTTGATTGATTGTGTAACGCTGTAAACATAGATATAAACTTATATATTTTTTTTAATAATTAACTATTTCAAAACGCTATTTTTATATATACAAAATCAGCAGGGCTGACAGGACCTGAAAATCCTATCGCCCTCAGAACACAATCACATACATACACCAACACGCATACATACTGAGCCACAGAACACGAACGATCATTTGTATGTGTGTGAAATGAATGTTTATATTTCTTAAAGAAATTTTAATAACGCTATTGTGCGATGTTGTTAACTATTGTACTATATATTATTAAATTTATTGAAAATAAATTAAAATCACGTCCCATTATCCCTTTTTGTAAACTGTGAGAAAAGTAAAGTACAGGAGAATTGACAAACAGGAAATTAAATGTCAGTCAGGGCTTTGAGAACATTTACACATACCTACTCTACGCAAATATAAATTTGTATTTATATCTAGAAACTAATCAATTGTGCGCTCTATTATTAATATTATATATTAATGTCAGTTGAGCCTGCGTTTTGCTTTCAAGACTTTGTACATCAGTTTGATTTGAAGCAAAAGTGAAAGATTTTGTAACTTGTATTTGTTAAGCGATGAAATCAGGAACCCTATATATAACCACGCTTGGTCATAGAAGAATATAACATATATATCTTTACAAATATATTTATTGTTAACGAGTTTCGATGCCGTGTGTGTAGTAGAATCCATGTAAAAATATATTCCCCGTCCCGGGGAGTGCGTGTTCAGTTGTGAGCTAGTTTTAAATTGATGGAAGCAATTTTAAAACAAAAACATATATGTAAATGTAATTTCCTATTACTCAGAAACTAAAGCATTCAGTGTATAGAAGCGAATTAAGGGAGTAAATTGGATTTCTTTAATCCATTTGCCCCCTGCCAAATGCGAAAATATGGAAGAAGGTTGGGCGGAGAGTCCTTCAACTGCGTACTTAAGTCCCAATTGAGATACAAACGATACGGACTCAGATCCAGATTTGGCGATATCCGCTCAGACTTTGGCTGTGGTGAAGATTTTTTTTAGCTTAAACCCAATGGGTTCAGTTCATAGTAACGTATTTGTTGAGTTGAGTTTTGTAACTTTATAATTTACAATCAGTCCAGCAACCGCCAGATCCCCTCAACTCCAATATTTCAAAACTGACCGAGGCTCTTTTTTTAAACAGATCGTGCCGAGCAATTCACACATACACACCGACATTTTCTCTTTACACACACTTAATTAAATGCATATATATAATTACACATACATATGTTAATTAAATGTATTTTTGGTATTATCACTCAATGTTTCTACGCTAAGCAAATTTCGAGTTTTGTTAATCAAAGTGGAAAAAAGTATGCAAAAAAAAAAACAAATTATTTATTTTATTTACCAATAAATTTTCACAAAACTTTAGTTGTTTCGGTTTACCTCTACCATTATTTTAAGTTCAAGACGAAAGATGAGAGATGATGTGCAAAACATATCAAAGCGAAGAAAGCAAACGAGAAACTTAACCAAATAACCACCAGCAGAGTATAAGAAACTAAGAACACCAACAGCAACCACCAGATAGGAAATTTAATGGAATACAATATGAAATCCTATAGTTAACGCAACTAGTTACAGACAATCCGCATAACTTAATAAGATAAACGTAAAAT
This sequence comes from Drosophila teissieri, assembly GCF_016746235.2. Taxonomy (NCBI): domain Eukaryota; kingdom Metazoa; phylum Arthropoda; class Insecta; order Diptera; family Drosophilidae; genus Drosophila; species Drosophila teissieri. Next base: position 19,014,126 of record NC_053031.1, on the reverse strand, counting down.
ATGGTTAAATATGGTACGATTGTAGGCGCTTCTGTTCCTCAACCTAGGGTTAGTGACGTAAAACGACCAAGGTCGCACAGATACAGATACAAACGACTTTGCAGTAGCTCAGATTCAATAAGTCTACTATAACCTGCCAGGAGATTGCTTGTCGAGCCACCCAAAGAGATCCTCGATAGAACCCAGCACTGCAATCGAGTAATAAGTAGATAGCCAGGGACTCTCTTTCAGCGCATCTAATGTGTTATCGTGGGGACAATACGATACTTTCAATCTAAAGCCCACTACCCAAAAGTCGAAGCTCAATGGAAGAGCACAAGCTCCCTGAAAGGTCAAAGGTCCCGTCTCTGCAAACGAACCGTTGCTGTTTTTGGTGTAACTTATTAGTTGAAGACCCTTGAATTGTGATGATGTGAAATTTACAGTTAACATGAGAAACTAATCCCAGTTCAATGGGAACGAACAAATGTCTTTATATTAAATGCTAGTTGAAACTAACTATAACGAGTATAATAATGTATCTAAATACACACACTACATGCCACTGGAAGAATGAATCCGAGGGGCGAGTATTGTATCAAAGAACTATGTAAGCAAAGATTGTATTTTACATGCATTCTACAGGAAAGGTTTGTCACCTTCACAATCCAGAGGGACGTGCTTCTACTTCAAGAGATCTCCCAATACCTTCGGGTCTGTCCATGGTCATGATACCCCAGAAAGGAAGAGTCTTTACTTTCTATTTTTAACTTTAATCTGTATATTTTAGTTACTAAGAACTTTGTGCTGTCCCATTTAATTGCTGCTGGCAGCTTGAAAACTGGGAACTTCGGATAAGAAACTGTTTTACCGATAACTGATCTGCAAAAGCTCTCATCATAACATTTTTATTTTGTTTGTGCACTCTGGCAGATAAAATCGAGAGTCTCTAAAACCCAGAGCATTTTAGAACGATGACATTTTCTTTTCTTGGGTATCCAAAGTTTCGGACTACCGAAATCAGACATCTCTTCTAGTTTTGTGGAATGTTAACCGATAAAATGTATGTTCTTGGATGTGCTGAATTTGTATATTTATCTTCAAAATTCATTGTAAATGTTAGATATCAAAAACCGAATACTCAAAAGCAAACTAAAACAAACTCAATTTTGTGTGTGTATGCCTGCAATTTAAATAAAAGAAACTTAATCGAATTATAAAACTGAATTTGATATGACTTGATTTGGTTCTGATTGCCTGCCAACTTGATCCCTTCTTGCGGTTTGTGTGGGATTCCACAGTACACAAAAATGTTTATTATATGTAATTACATTCAGCTTAAACAGACGAATATTCAATCATCTAGCTGGGGATTCCAAAGGTTTGGTATGTCCAATTCGTGGATCTCACCCAGTTCCAGCATAAGAACTGCTCCATTCTTGGCCGTCTCGATGGCGTGGACTGTATTCCGAGCGCAAACCTCCACCGTCTGCCGTTTCACCTTGCTGAAGACGGTCCGCATTCGAGTCTCACAAAATGGGAATGTCGTTTTCTTGTCAATATCCTTAAGAATCCCGGTATCCGTATAGCCTGGACAGATGGTAATGAAGCCCACACCGGAGTGAGCGAAATAGATGGGACTCTGAGAGAAATATTAATCAATATATGATTTGTGTAAACATGTGCAAAACTTACAGACATGGCCCTGGTAAATGTGGTGACACCAGTTTTGGAAGTTGAGTAAATGGCCATCAAAGGCGTGGGTTGGAGTCCGGCCACCGAGGAAATGTTCACTATGAGTCCACCTCTACCACCTTTGGACTTGTCCATGTACTCCAGTGCCGTCAAAGTGCTGTTAATAACACCCATCTTTAAGAAAATGGATAAGTAAATCCCTCTGAACGTGTAATTATATTAAGTACCAGATTAATTTGAACGGTCAGTTCAATCAGACGATCATCCAAAAGGCCAATTCCGTTGACCACCACATCAAAGTGACCAAGTTTTTCTGCGGCCGCTTTATAGGCAGCATCTATATCCGATTTCTGAGTGATGTCCACTTTTTGGTAGAAGACTTCAGTTTTAGAATTCTGCTCTTTCCACTCCGCCAAAAGTTCGTCGTCCACAATCAAGTCAAAAATGGCCAGACCCTAATGGAGTAGGGAAATAGTATTGATACTTAGGACAGTTTGCTGTTAGACCCACATTTATTTGCTTCTTGAGCAGTTCTTGTATACAATCTTTGCCTATGCCACCGAATCCGCCAAGGTAAACCACATTTTTTCCTGTCAAGTCCATTTCGCAATTTAAAAATTTTCTACCAAATTCCGTGCAGTTCAGTTGGCAGCAGCTTGCGCAGTACTGTTCTTAGGATAGACAACTTAAAAGCATTTCAGTTCCCATCGCTCTACTTTTTAGTTTATCTTAATTGGGGTCTAGAGATTTGATAATTTGATACTATTAAATAGCAACGTAACCTTTTTTCTGTCCGTGTGGTCCCATTAAATGTTAAAGAAGCTTTATTAACTGATAACATTTTATTTTGAAAGAGATTTCATATCTATGCATACATATTAGAAACAATAAAGCGGCATTAATTTTCCATCTGGGGCTTCCACATGACTGGCATGTCCACCTCCGTCGTCTCACCCAACTCCAGCATTAGAACTGCTCCATTTTTGGAAGTCTCTATGGCTGAGACCAAGTTCCTGGCACAATCCTCGGCCGACTGTCGCTTCACCCGGTGGAACATGTCCAGCATGGGAGTGTCGTAAGTGAATGTCGTCTTGTTGCCGATATCCTCTAGGAGTCCGGTGTTCGTGAATCCCGGACAGATGGTGAGGAAGCCTACTCCAGAGTGAGCATAAAAGAAGGGGTTCTAAAAGGGATAAATATTTAAAGTCAGAAAATCATCTTTAAAATCATTTAAGTCATTTATATTAAGTTCCCTTGCCTACTTACAGCCATGGCCCTCGTAAATGTGGTAACGCCCGTCTTGGCCGCCGAGTAAATGGCCATTATAGCTGTGGGCTGGAGTCCAGCCACCGAGGATATGTTCACTATGAGTCCACCGTTCCCACCCTTGGCCTTATCCATGTACTCCAAGGCGGTCAAAGTGCTGTTAATAACACCCAGCTGTGGGAAAGCAAATAAATAAGCTTTTTAAAGTAGTAAACAAACTCTCCATGCACATGCCAGGTTAATCTGAATAGTAAGTTCGACCAGACGATCGTTCATCAGTCCACTGCCATTGACCACCACATCAAAGTGTCCAAGTCTCTCGGCGGTGGCCTTGTAAGCCGCATCTATATCCGATTTCTGGGTTATGTCCAGCTTTTGGTAGAATATATCCGTTTCGGGATGCTGGCTTTTCCACTCAGCCAAGAGCTTCTCATTAGCATCCAGATCGAAAATGGCCAGAGTCTAATGAAGTAATCAATTCGAGTTAGTTTTAAGTCTCGGGTGTTGGTCAACCCACCTTAAGTTGTCGCTGGAGCAGTTCTTGCACACATTTTTGGCCTATGCCTCCGAATCCGCCAAGGTAAACCACATTTTTGCCGGCTAAGTCCATGTCGCTGTGGTTAAACTATTTCCTCTATTGGACACCGTGCAATTCAGTCCGCGGCAATTGGCAAACTGATCTTTCGATCAACAAGTTCTACCGACCTTATCGCCAGTGCTCTTCGTTCTCCGCTCTCTGAGCTTTTGGGGCCTTAACTGCTCTCGCGGAGAATATAATGTTTTTTAATATAACTGCGTTTGCCTAGCGAGTGGTGACAATACGACTTTTAATTGGCTAAGTATTTTGATGCGATATTAGTATTAAAAGCATTCTTCAAATAAGTTTCGATACTCGACCCACTTCGTATGTCCGAAGAGCTAGTTAATAATCCACCTTCCATATGTCGGCCATTAAAACGGGAGTCACTGAGTCCGTCTAGTAATCGAATACGGATGTTTATCTCATTAAACATAACAAATAGACTTTCCCCATTTGCTTTCCGCTTGAATCCAGGTTGCGCTTGCCACATCCGCGGAGACACAGATCTTAGGTGGAAGTGCCGCCCAATTGCGCAAGCAATGGATCCGTGTCTCAATATTAAGTTCACTATTGCAACATCCGTGCGGTAGCGTACCAGAGGCCCCAAAAGCAATCGACACCAATCGGATCGCAGCGGATCGACTTGCGCATTTCGAGGTCATTGTGCAGACCGGGTGGTGGGTGGCGCCTCGAGTTACCCGCAGGTGCTATAAAACACCCACCGGGGAGTCACTGCAGCATCAGTTCCACAAGAGGAATCAAAAGAAGAGGATGCACTGCTTTACCTGGACGATTCTGGGTGGCCTATTGGCCCTTACCTCAGCTGCAGGATTGCCCCAAAGGGCGAGCAGTGGTTACCAGGAGCAAGATACGGCCAGAGCCTTCTATTCCTATGGCTACAGTGATGAGAATGCGGCCAGGGCTGAGTACTCCTCCCGAGATGGAACCTCCCGGGGATTCTACTCCTATGTGGATGCCGATGGAAAACTACAAACGGTTCGATATGAAGCCAATGGAGTTCAGGGCTTTAAGGCCGAAGCGAGTAACCAGCCCCAAGCACCCGTGGACGAGGGAAAGGCTCCATTGCCGGTAACCGACACTGAGGAGGTGCAGCAGGCTCGTCTAACCCACCTGAATGCTCTGCGGGAAGCCAGAGAGAAAGCTTTGGCCACCAGTTTGCGTGAGGAGGTGGACAGAAGGCAGCAGGATCAGAACAGGAACAGCAACGAGGATCAGCAGTCGGGGGAGCAGAGTCTGACCGATGAGGATGCGGCGATCTTGGAGAAAGTTCGCGCCGAGTTATCAGCTATGCTGGCCGATCGTCAGCGAGCGCTCAGTTTGCCTAGGAACAGAGAAGACCAGGAGCAGCGGAAGGATCAGGAAATCCGACAGGATCAGAGACAAGACCCCAGGCAGGAACAGAGGCCAGATCTGAGACAGGAGCAAAGGCCAGATCAGCGAGAAGATCGACGACAAGATCTGCGACTTAATGGACGACAAGATCAGCGAGAAGATCGACGACAAGATCAGCGGGAAGATCGGCAACAGGATCAGCGAGAAGATCGGCGGGAAGATCGGCGAGAAGATCGTCGAGAAGATCGGAGGGAGGACCGGCGAGAAGATCGGCGAGAAGATCAGCGAGAAGATCCGCGAGAAAATCGGCGAGAAGAGCAGAGAGAAGATCGTCGACAGGACCTGAGAATTGACCATGAATCTCGTCAAGACCAGCGCCAAAACCAACGTCAAGACCAGACCAGGGATCAAGAATCTTTGCGAGAATCGAGTCAAATCCGGGAGAATGATCGTCAGATCTCCTCTGATCGCGATGCCGATGATCTGCGCCTGCGCACCATCTACTCCTTGGCTGATCTAAGCTCCAGCAGTTATCTGAAGCTCGGCGGCTTGGCAAGTGCCGAGAAACTGCTCGAGGATCGGTTAGACAACAGTGATCTCCGTGTGCCAATCGGTGCCTACTACACCCTGGTTTCCCCAAACACCAAGTATAGTGTGACCACGCCCACGGAGCTGCGAACCCTGCGCCCGGTGGCCCTTAGCCGCAGTTTGTTGGTAAGCAAACGCAATTGAAGGCGTGATGATGACCTGCTAATGATCGTGGAACTAAGTGAGGTGTAACTATGACGAGTTTCCTAAGAATAAATGCAAGACAGAGCACCATTGTGCCAAAAGTCAAATGTTTTTCTTTTTTCTTTTGTGGTTTGTGTTGTGGAAAAGTACACATCCAGATTAACTGAAAATCTGTATATAATCTAAAGACGAAAACCAGAAAGGCATTGGCGGCTTTAAATGGAGCTTAATATATAAAAATATGGATTCAAATCATGGATGAACAAGTTAATGTGTACACCCGATAAGTGAAATAGTGTTTTTGTAACTACAATTAAACATTACCAAGGACATTTACAAAGGTGTCTAAGAGTAGGCAGAGGACAATCATAATTTTTAAAGAACAGCCAGGTTTAAATTAAATTGGTGCATACTTTTAACCACGTTCGTTAGTGTTTTCTAAGCTCTTCTCAGCTCTTGACTTTCTCAAGGATTTTATAAAAGTTCAGAATAGATGTTATGTATTTTAAATTTCCGACTTGCATCATTTATTGCTCAACAAATAACATAATTTTTCGTAGACGACAAACCCAAAGATTAGGCCACTGGCAGGTAGTTCCTGGAGGGAACCTGCGACTGCGTCTTGGTATGATAGTTGTACACGAATCCAGTGGTGGGCTGGTAGACATATATCGGCTGGGAGCGAACACCGATGGGAGCAGGATTCGCTATCACCAGAACTTTCTGCTCGGCGAGCAACTTATTGCGCAGCTTTTCGGCTTCGAAACGCTTAAAGAATGCATCCTTTGCGGCGGCCACCTCGGGAGTGTCCTGGACAGGCTGAGGACCAGCGGAGTAGTCTCCGGCCAACCTCAATTTGGCCTGGTTATGCGCCTCCAGATGCTGTGCTCGCAGTGCTGCCACCTCCGGGGTTTCTTGATTGGCCTGCTGATTGGGTAGACTGGAGGTTACATGGAAGCCCTCGGCGTCGGCCACATAGTCCACGGTCTGGGTTTCGCCATTGGCATCTACGTGGGAGAAGGTTCCCCGGATCACACCATCAACGGTGCGGGTCTCGTGCTTGGAATACAGTGGAGCCATGTAGCCATATGCGTACTGACCATGCTCATCCTGGGTGTGATACTGACTGATCGTATCCGAACTGGGTGGGGTTCCGTACTCCAAGGTCGGTGAACCGGCGGCCAAGCCGATGGTGGTAAAAATCAGACAAAGATTAAGGAAGTGCATATTCTCAAGCGTGGCTTTTTAAGATTATTAGGCGTTTTTTTAAATCTTTTTAAGGCGCTGCTAGTGTGGTGAACTAGTACTCGCTCTAGAGAACTCTGTGCTGGGATCGGTTGAGGATTCTGCCTTTTATAGGCGGCGCCTCCTGCCAAAAATTTACAATTTCGTGAGTTCTCAGGAAGGTCGTCCGGTTGGGTTTTACTTTCATATTCCACCAGGCTGGATTATTGTTCCTTTTTCCTCTTCCTCTGCTTCCTCGCATTTTCGTACATAAATATTTTGTCGATTTCGATTTCAACAAGTTCAGCATAAATTTGAGCACAAAAGCCGCAATTTGTTTTCATCTGCGCAAGGGGCAGCAACACGTATCTTATAAGTATCGCATGGTATCGGATGTGGACATGTACAGAGACAACCAACAACGTTCCGCAATGCCACAAAGCAAGAACTTAATCAGGCTGCTCTTCAGTGGGTCTGGATGTGCACTGGGAGAAACTGGAGTTTGAAAAGTCGCATCTAAAAGGTTTTCTATAATTCATCTTTAGAGGGAATCGTTTTAATAAGTATCTTCGAATGATAACATTATAACGTTAGTGTATACTAATATTTTTTTATAATTTGATTCTCTCAGTGTGAGTCCAAAATTGTCAGTAGAGGGGTCAAGGAACCGGGTGGGGCTTTAGGACACGTCAGCTTCCTTTTCCAGTTTTAGTTATTTAGGTTGTTGCCTTTGCCGTTGTTTATGCTGCTATTAAATTTAATTGAAATCAAAATTCGGCCCACATTTATGAAGAGTTTATGCTGTACATATGTATATGGAATGTGATCGGTTGGTCTGGGGCCAAAAGGTTGAGGTAGGGCAGGGTCCGAGTGAACGGGTTCCGGTCCTGGAGTTAATCAGCCAAAGGGTTCACTTTAGCCGGATTTTGAACTTTAGGTGTCGCGATTTTGGTTATAATTAAATTCAACCAAAGACTCCATTACCAACTTTAGAAACACATTTTGGACTGCTTAGTTTGATTATAATCAACCAGAGTCAACCAATTAATAAAATAAGTGAGCACTTTCCTCATAATATCCCATCAATACTTTAAATGAAACGCCGCAGACTAATTGACAATTTATATTTTAAATTCGAAATTCTGAATGATGAACCAAATCGGGCGAAGGCAGCTGCCATTCAGTAGTAGAATCCGGGGGTGTAGTACCTGGGAATGGTATACCCGTAGACTGGAGCAGGAACCACGACATGGTGGCTGCGAGCCACAGCAACTGGAATCTTGGCCAGCACCTGGTTGCGCACCCCCTCATCATGGACACGTTGAATATGAAGGGACTTGGCCGCAGCCACTTCCGCGGTATCAGAAACGGGATGAGGCAATTGGGAGTGGCCACCATGGGATCCGGATGGCTCTGAGCCAGAAATCGAGTGGTCATGGTGCTCGATCGGATGAAGCCCCTCTGGAAGAGCACTTCGGCCGCTTTCAACAACAGTGTGATGATGTGGAACCTCAACGGGATGGTGGACAACAGAACTCTGCACAACAGGAACGGAGTTCTCGTGGTGCTCGACGGGATGGTGTCCCTCTGGATGAGCACTTCGGCCGCTCTCAACTACAGTGTGATGATGTGAAACATCAACGGGATGCTGGCCAACAGGATGCTGAACTACAGGATGCTCGATATGGTGCTCTACCGGATGGGACGCGCTCCTGGGAGTAAATTCCAGCGACTCCTGGGAAACTTTGGCCTTTGGCAGATTAGTGGCTGCCACATGGAAACCTTCGTTATCGGCCACATAGTTAACCCTCTGCAGCTTTCCCGCCGCATCCCGGTAACTATAGTATCCTTGGGTGATCCCGTCAAGGGTGCGGGTCTCCTGTTTGCTGGACAAGGGCTCCGAATAGCCATAGGAGTACTGACCTAACTCATCCTTGGCGATATACTGGCTCTGGGTGGGCGTGAACACGGCTGATCCCTCGGCAGTGTACGCATAAGGATAGTACAAGGCCAGTCCGTGGGCCAAACTAAGGCTTCCTAACAACAGAAGTGGATACTTCATGGCTTGGCAGTGGAAGATTCTTTCGAGTAAGTCTTGTTCGTCAGTTCACTGGTAACTGTTGGTTCTGAGCCCAAGTCTTCATCCTTTTATACCCAGCAGGTTCTTTCGCGAGTTCTAGGTCTGGTTCTGGCTGAGGTTCCTGACGGCCAGTTTCTGCTGTCCCTGCTGATTGTTCTATTCTGCTACACTGTCAAAAAATTCTAAAAGCATTTAAAATTGTTATGTGCATAAGATTACCATTAGTGTATCCTTAAAAAGTGAGGCTGTGTATTAAATCTGTAAAAAATTGACTCTAGCATGAAGAATGCTTTTATTATTAAAGTTTTTTATTACATAACTGAAAACCGAAGAACTTTTTTTTCGTAATTTGTAAATTTTTTTGAATTTGTTTAGCAATTTGTAGGAGCTTGAATCTTGAATTTTAAAAGTTTCAGTATTAGTATTATTTAATATTTTTTTAAAAGAGTCTCTCTCATTTCAATTGTATTTCATAAGTAAAAAAGAAGATTAATGGATTTAACAAGAAAAAAACACAAAACATATAAAATACACAATTAATTTATTAAATAAAATGGTTATAGGCTTCCACATTTTAAAATAGTAAACAGTCAATTTAGTTTTTCTCGAAATGTATCCATCAGATGCACTTTAATGCAAACGAGGAGATGCGAATGCGTCGTCGTGTCCACTTGTGTCGTTAACGGACATTGCAGCTCCGCCTTTCACTCCCCTTCTTGGGATCGCCGCCTCGTGAAGGCGGTGTCAATTTGGTTTAATTGTGGCCAAGGCTGGAGTGGGCTCAAATGAGGGAGGCAGTCTCAGGTCTGCTTCAGCAGGAGGAGCAATCGCTGCCTGGCATCTCCAACTCCATCTGCATCTGCATCCATCTGCATCGAACCAAGGGCCTTGGCTGGGTGGACCATCAAGGCCAAAGACCGCATCCAGACCAGCGTGTAATTGATATGCAATCGTTGTTGCTGCCACAGCATTGTGGCATCTCAGCCTCCTTTTTGTCCGCACACTGCAACGGGTCCACTGCAACAGCAACAACAGGAACTGCAACTGCAACAACTGTGGCAACAACCGACGACGACAACAACGGCATCTCAAGGTGAGTGAAGGCCAAGGGCCACATTTGGCCACAGCTTGGACGCGGGAGTCATGTGCTTCAGTGGCGAACACAATGGGGGTTTTTGGGGGGTGAGAAATCCCCATATACTCTATATACTATTTACTTTATATATATATACTACAATACTTCATATACTTTATATTCATACTGTTGAACTACATTTTTGTTCCTAGAGTTTAAAAATATGACAAAGTACCTATTTCTATGTCGTATTTTTGCTATTAGTTAGTGCGCTAAATTAATTACAACAGCTGTATCTCTTTTACTGCATACCTTTAGACACCTACTAAAAATGAATTTTAAAATCCTATGGCAACCGGAAATTACAGTTTTAAAATTTTATAAATTACATTTTGTAAGCAATGATGTTAACTATATAGTTCAGCATTATCATGATATTTAACCCGATACTAAAATTTTCCAGAGAAAGCCCCCTAAAAATTAGGTTTCTCTCAGTCCCTGGTGAATCTGCAGCTGCATTGGTATCTCCTTCGTTGGGCATTTTTATTTTTAGCAGCGGGCTTATCGGATGCCTCAGATCTGCGGTGCTTAAACTTCGCTCCCGATTAGGAGGAGGAGCAGTTGCAGTTGCAAGAACCACATTGGATTGGCCTTGACGGCCCGGCTGATAAGTGCGTTTTAATGTTAGCCCCTTGGCACTTAGTTTCAATCAAAGCCCATTTCTCTGCAGCCATTCCTGCCTGACTTAATGAGCTGGTTAGTTCTGGCCTGGAATTGAAGTTGGATTGAAAATGTGGTCCGGTTCTCTTGGAGCACTGCCTTTGTTCCGCCTGGCGTGGGCCGTGCCCTGATTTGTGTACCATCACCGGTTCTCTGAACTGTCGTGGCTAATTAAAGGTACACTAAAGATAGTCCAGGTGGCAAGAATCTTGTTTGCATTTTTTAGACCTGGCAGTACTTCGGTTTTTTACCCTAGATCGAGGGTATTTCATTCGTTACTTAAAAAGGTATTCTTTTGTTAGAACATTTAATTTAAATTTGGAAATGATGGGAATGTATTGCTTTCAAATTTTAATATTATTATTTGTTTGAGAAACTGGATTAGACGCCATGAAGACATTGCATGATAAATATTTCAATTATAAATTGAAGCTTATAACTGGCTGTAAATGGTACGTCAATAATAAGGCTCTGCACCACGACCTCAATCTTCCTGCTGTGGAATACCAGATAACATTTCATTTTAGCGGGTGCAACGAGAGGCTCCAGTACCACCGAAGCAGAGTAGCCCAACATTTACATAGCGCAATTCCCATAAGAAGGCCATAAAGAAGGCACTCCAAACTTCTCTGTAACTAAATAAAAAACTACTAATGCTAAGATTGTAACAACTAGATTTAAGTACCAAAAGGTAAACGTAATAATAGACTAGGAGAAATACCAACGTTAGACCCCCATTAGGTTATGGTAAAATTGGTTCTCTGATTCCTAATGAATTATTAAAAAAAAAAAAAATATTATAAATCAATAGTTAAATCAGTTTTTATAATATCAATATGTAATTTAGGAACATAATTGGGGGTCTCCTCGGGCTATTTCGGTTTTCAAGTTGCGTTGTATTTTGCTTTTGGGCCAGGGCTATGACTTCATCGAGTTGGCCACAAAACTTACCAAATTCCTCTGGCAGTCAGTTCTCATAAATCAATGTCAAAGGTTTTTTTTCGTTTAGGGTTTGTTTTGGGGCTTGCGCTGCGGTTTGTTGTTTCAGAATGTGTTTAATCATTTTATGGAGTGCGAAGTAATTTCCTTTTTGACTTTTACTTTTTCCTGATTGTCCAAAATAGAACAGTTCAAAAAACCCATTTACCCAGTAAGGCGGCCAACAAATCTTAGCCGCTTGATATACACTCTCATTTGCATAGCTGAGCATGAGCTCACTGGTTAGTATAGCCCAAGTCACACCCCAAAAACACGTCGAACCAACTAAAAAAGATACCCCTCATTATTCCAATTGCCTGGCACTTGTTGTGCGTGTTTTTGTCCAACAATTTCACGCATCGTTTTCTGTTTAGGTGGCGGGCACTTACAAATTGCCTGTTTTGGTACCTCAGACTGTATGGCGAGCGCCTTTCCCTTCGACAATATAAAATCATGAAAAGCTTTAAGCTTTATTCCCTAGAATTTCACTCACAACAAACCAAAATTTTGAGTGTAATTTGTTGGTTTGATAAGATTCTGGTGCCTAACGTCACTTTTGTTATTCTGAGTTGCTTTAGGTTTCGTTTGTTTCTCTTTATTTTTGATAAATGGCTTCGTCGTGTGGCTTTCGTTGTTAGTTTTCGTGTATAAAATTTTGTGAAATGAAGTCATCGCTTAAAAAAACGAGCGGTTAGTAAAAGTGTGTATAAAATCCAAATCTTTTTCCCTTATCTCATACGAAAGTTTTGGAATTTATGTTAGCTCACATTTTGATTTGCCATCTTTCCCTTTGATAAAATGCTGAGGACGATTTTGCCTATAAGTTTCTATTTCACTCTGCGAAAGCTCACTCAAAACAATAATATCACTCATACGCCGCTTGGGCCTTCGCTAGCCACTGGCTGCGCATTTGTCCAAACAGTTGAGTTTCGACATCGCCAGCATTCGCGCGTTTGCCTTAAAGTGATTGAAGAATAGCTGAGGAATAAATCAAAGATAGAAATATATTCAAGGATTTTGACACTTTTTTAATAACAAATGTAAGTAGGAAACCTTTTAGAAGGTTTTATTCATTTTTTCCGAAAACGATGCTGTATCCTGTATCTATAAGCAGACTCCATGCCAAGGCTATATTTTTTTTTAGTTTATGAGTAGCAGGTTCATGTTTTCAAGAGCAGATTTTGACCCAATTGCCGTGCATCGTGTTCCCCCTTTCTTTGTTTTCAATTTCCGTTGGGGGTCCTGATTTAGGCGCATTTTCCCCGCTTCCGTGTGTATATATGCGTGTATTTGAATCATCAGTCTGAAATTCCAGCCCAAGCCCCCAGAAACCCCTCCTCTAAACTGGCGCTTGCGCGTTTCCCAGCTCCCAGTGATGTCATCTGGGCTACTGGTGATGTAGCTACACATTTCATACACATATTATGTCCCGAGCATAAGTCCCCTAAGTCAATGATTCCTCTATTGCGTTGCGTGCCGTATCAGAATCCCCATTGCTTCCTGTTTGGCCCCCCAAAAGAGCTCTTTTTAATTTATGCATTCAGTCCGAGGCGCTAAATTTCAGTATGTTTATTTACGCACGTGAACTCATGTTTGGTGCAGTATTTCATGTTCTCCCCCCACCCAAGTCGATTGTTTTATAAATATACATCGAGATGACCCAAATTTCCCCTCCTACATTCGCTCTCCAGCGGTTCACTTGAGGTAGGTTGGGTTTATAATTGTGACCCCCCTCCAGGAAGTCCATTCTTTTCGTATATGGTATGTATAACCCATTCATATTCCTATTCAAATTGTGCTCATGAATATTGCCCAATTAACTTTTACCATTTTGGTAGAAAACTAATTAAAATGTTGGCAACGAATTCGCCAAGCTCGACTGGAGCTGGATGAGAACTTGTTCCCCTGATCAAAAACACAGAGAAAGAAGCCAAAACAGAGATGGGAAATGAGAAGAATCGAATTATTTATGGTCTGACAGCCAAGCGGATTATTTCTGATTTAGACTATCCACGCTCCCCATCAGACTGCCTTATTTTCTGTCGTCCGTTTTGCAAGGGGTATCTGCACTTTGAGTTGTCAAAGAATGATACAAAATAATTTATTTAGTATGGATATAGTACCCAAGTCTGATCAGCGCATCCTGTGGCGCGGTTATCTGAGGATCTTAAGGCTATTTTTCGTTTTTGAATGCGATGATTTAATACTTCCTCTTTTTATGATTACGGGAAGCATAAACTGTTAGTGTTTCCCTCAACTGTTTGTATTATTTAAGTTTTAGTATAAACATTTTACAAAATTATTAAAAACTAGATAGCATTAGATAAATTACTCAAAAAAATCAGTTATCAGTTAACTAATAACGAAAACTACGTACTACAATTTGATAAATTCAAACTAGTTCCACTGATGGCTAATGGCAGTCACAAAAGGGTGATATTAACAATATTACACTAATTCTATTGTCTTAAATAGTAAAACATATAAAATCAATTTTAAAACTTTTTCAAGGCAAGTTATCTATATAAGTTCCGATTATACAGGTCATTTCCCAGTCGGCCTCTTGATTTTTCTCATCTTAAAACTCTTCTTGCATACTCCAACTTCTTTTGTGGTGTAGTTTGTCAACTTTTCTTGTTTCCGAGTATTTATGGCTTCCAATTACACGAAAGGGCGAAGTAAAGGGTTCCATTAGTCTTGTCCGGGGACGTGTTCGGTATTTTGTCTTGAGCGGAGTTCAAGTTCAATAACCCTGCTCTTGAGACCAATAAGATGATTAATGACCGGTGGACTTGCGAAGCATGCAATGCTCCCAATTAACCACTCAGTTTACATTCTATAGATGATTTTGGTGGATTATCTGCGGGAATATGGGCTATGAAATTGCCTCACCCCACAGCTATTCAAAGCTGATCCCAGAACAGCGTAATCAAGATGAGGCGATGACATAAGCACTCACTCTATTCAGTCATTTGGATTTCGATTTGGATTGCGAATGGGGCCAGGGGGTGGTATAGTATTTGACATGCTCGACGGGCTGCATCAAGGTCATGGTGTCACTCGTACCCCCTTCCACTTCGGTTTGATCACATCTGTGCTGGCACAAGCCGCGGCATCATATCTCACGGATAGAGGGCTCCAAACTGGTTGCAGTCTCATCTTATCGCCGCATTAAATGGTTGCCCAAACGGCTTCCATCTCTCCTGGGGCTCCAACTTGCAACCTTAAGTGGCGCGTAATTAATGGCCCCGCCAATAAATGCTCACGTTTTATTTACTGTTTATGGGACTGAGGATTCGGTTGCTCTACCATGCCTTTTTAACTTCGTGTTGGGTAGCCTGTAAACACGAGGACAATTTATGCTACAAGCAATTTTAAAACTAAATTATCATCCAAATTTATGCCACGTTCGGTGCGTAACAAATAAAGCGAGGTATTTCTGGCGATGGGTAGGAAAACTTAAAATAAATAAATAAACTTCCTATGGTAGTCCCTTTTTTTATTTTTATTGATTCTTTGTTATTTTAACAATTTTCATTATTTATTGTTCATAAGGCGGTTTAAATATCTTTTTACTCAAAATACACAACATCGTCTTACGAAACTCGAAACTTATGTTAGCTATATGCCAAAGACTTGTCATAATAGATCTTGCACGCTACCGCCAAGTTCTGACCCCCATAGAAAAACCTATGTGAGCCAAACCTGTTGACTATTTATTTTGGGTTTGCCAAAAGGCGATAATTAGCTGCGCTGTGAGATGGGGGACCAAACCGATGACGCCATTCCATGATGTGGTCTCTCCCAATTTGCCTTTAGATTTCCACCTCTCGAAAACCATCTGAGAGAGCTTTGGTCTAGCTTTGGGTGGGTATAGCTTTGCCGTTGTCCAGTATAGGTTGTGATATCATTGCGAAGGCGAAGTGAGTGAAATACTGATAAGCTGCTTGTAAAGATACGACTGGGAATATAGCCTCGTTAGTTGACGCTGACGGACAAGACCCACCGCAATGTTGGTGAGCGTGGTGGCCCACAGGTGAGGAACTGCGTAGATGATATACCCAACCGATTTCGCAGGAGCGGAAAAGTTGCGCGAAAGAAGAAACCACAATGAAGTGTAAAATAAAACACTGACCTATCAGGCTAGGCATAATATTATTGTGTATGATTCCCATCTGTGGAATTGAAGGTACTTTCCTGAGTTGCGTATTGTTTAAAATATCTGGAGACTTCCGTAAAGGTTCAAAAATATAACTATATATTATCTTTTTATCAGATCCATCATGTCCGAGGCAGCCGCAGCAAATGGAAGCCCCTCCCCAGCTCCAACTCCAGAGGTACCGGCGACCGAGTTGGCCCAATTGGCTCTGGAGGATGAGCCCAAGGTTAGCTTTGCGGATCAGTTCAAGGCCTTCTCCAAGTTCGGGGACTCCAAGTCCGATGGCAAGCTGATTACGCTCTCGCAGAGTGACAAGTGGATGAAACAGGCCAAGGTTATCGACAAGAAGATCACCACCACGGATACGGGCATCCACTTCAAGAAGTTCAAGGCCATGAAGATCTCGCTCAGTGACTACAACAAATTCCTGGACGATCTGGCAAAGACGAAAAAAGTGGAACTGTCGGAGATCAAGCAAAAGTTGGCCGGTTGTGGAGCTCCAGGAGTGGTATCCGTTTCGGTGGGTTTGTTATGTCTATTGCGAAATCAAATTTTACATTGGTCCACTATTTAAAATTGTGTATAAAGTCGTTTAACTTTGAAAGGACATTATGACTTAGTTGGAGTTATATTTTTGATAGGCAAGAAAGTTTCTCAATATTAACTATTATATTTTTCCATTTTACTCTTAGCCACTAACATTTTCGATTGGGACTATAAAATAACGATTTTACTTTTTTGACATTCCACAGTAGTATATTTTATTCGCCCTTGGAATTTTTGTGGAAGAATAGTGACCATAAATAGGGTTAACAAATTTCAGAAAATGTTTCTTTTGATATCTTAACTTTGTATTTTGTCTTAGAAGGAGGACCTAATCTAGTTTTGGTAAATATTTTTAGGCTGGAAAAGCCGCAGCTGCCGTTGATCGATTGACGGATACCAGCAAGTACACCGGTTCCCACAAGGAGCGCTTTGATGCCACCGGAAAGGGCAAGGGTATCGCCGGCAGGCGGAACGTGGTCGATGGGTCCGGATACGTGAGTGGCTACCAGCACAAGGACACCTACGACAACGCCCACTAGATGGGGAGACCACCGTTTTTCACCCTCTCATGAAACTGTATTTCTAACTTATGTGTTTTCCTAGTTAATGTCTCACAATTTAATTTATATTTGTGTATAAATTAGGTTTGTGATAATTTAAGTGCTTACAAATAAATTTATATATTTGATTTTATTTTTTGAGTTCCTTTATTTTGGTTTTCTTTTATTTAATCGTCCATACGTAACATTTTGAAGCGGCCCAAAAAGTTCAAAAGTAAATCCCAATCAAATTTATATGTATAAACTTCATGGTTCTCGAATCCATGTTTGGTAGTTTTAAGATAACAGATAAACATTTAATATTAAAATTTGTGAAAGAAATTTAAATATCACATACGGAAACCAAAGATATACGACATACATAGATATGTTATGTTTCACAAGATTTTTGCTTGAATAAATACACTTTAACATATTTGTAATGCTATACATTCTTTTGGGAAGAAATTCAAATTAAAAACCACCAGTTTTTCAAATTTAAAACATTTATAATAGAATGGATATTGACTCTAAATATACATTAAATTGTAGAATGTAAAAGAAAGCCTTACCTATGTATGTATATATGTATACCTATATATACATACATGTATTTATAAGTCTATTAGTTCTACTTCTGGTGATTAAGAGATCATTGCTTTATCTCTACAATGACTTTATCACTGATGCAAAGCTGACATCGAAAAACCAGAGCGGTGTGAAGCAGACTGAACGCTAGAGCGACCAGATGAGGATGAAAACTGATATATGGGCATAAGTTGCATAATCCTAACCCAGAGCAGGTGGAAAACTAGCTATTGATTGCAGTCGAACCAAAGTCACTCAGCGATATATCATATAGCCCTTGGGAAATAGGTATAAAAGCGGCGATCATTGCTATTCCCAGTCAGCAGTGCAACTGAGGAGCTCAGTGTTTGATGAAGCCACAAGGAATACCCCCGACTACTACAATCAACCAGACCAAGATGTCCTTTCGCGGCAAGAATGCAGTGGTGACCGGCGGAGCTGGAGGCATTGGGCTGCAGGTGTCCAAGCAGCTCCTATCCGCTGGAGCAGCGGTGGGTTAATTACAGATTATTATGTGAACAAATTTCTAAAATATCTGCTTCCTAGAAGGTGGCCATCATTGATTTGCAGGATAATCTGGAGGAGTTTGTGAAACTTAGAGCCGCTCATCCCACCCAAAGCGTAATGATCATCAAGATGGATGTGGCCAACAAGAAGGGTGTGGAAGCCACCTTTGAGGAGATAGCCAAGACGTTCGGGAACATCGATATCGTGGTCAACGTAGCCGGGATTTTCAATGACAAGGACGTGCAGAGGACTCTGCTGGTGAATCTCGGTGGAATTATCAACTCCACGCTGAGCGCATTGCCCTACATGGGCAAGGATAATGGTGGCAAGGGCGGCATTGTGGTTAACATGAGCTCGGTGGTGGGTCTGGATCCAATGTTCATCATTCCCGTTTACGGAGCCACCAAGGCTGGCATCATCAACTTTACACGCTGCTTGGCGGTAATAAGAAAGCCTTAAATATCAATTGAATTATGCTTTTCATTCAAGTATCTTTCTCCATTAGAATGAAAAGTACTATCAACGTTCGGGCATCAAGTTTGTGACTGTTTGTCCTGGAGCTACGATGACGGACATGTTCACCAACTTCACGGAAAAGATCATCTTCCCAGAAACTAGTGACGAGACCTATAGGATTCTAGATAGGTTGAACAAGCAGAGTGCCGCAGATGTCTCTCGCTGCATTCTGAATGTCCTGGAGAAGGACAAGAACGGAGCTGTCTATGTCATCGAGGGTAAGCGCGTTTATCCGTTGGAAATGAAGCCCCAGTGGACGGGCAAGGAACAGGCTCTCTAAGCATGTTAATTCGTGCACATCCTAAGCACACACATTTTACAAATATGAAGATATTATGGACACTAGGTATTTAATAAACAAACGAAGCACAGAAATAAGTCCTTGTGGTAATTAGTCATCCCGCCAGCTGACCAGCACTTCGTCCGTGCGGAATCGCTGAGTTACAAAAGCTTCATCAAAGGGCATCCTACTGCCAGAGCGAAACATTTCGGCACCAGCATGGGCAATCATTAGTCCGTTGTCTATGCAGTAACGTTCATCAGTGGCAAACAGTTTGCCTCCGCGCTCCTCGCACATAATGCGCATCATCTCCTGGAGTCGCTCATTGCAACCCACACCTCCAACTATGAGCACCTAGAAAAAAGTGGGTTAGCTAATTGATTAATATAAAAAAAGTCCTGCAATTAACCTCGTTCGAGCCACAGTGGGCCATGGCGCGCTCGGTGATCTCCACCAACATGGCAAAAATGGTCTCCTGCAGCGAATAGCAAAGATCCGCTTGGCTGTAATTCGGGACCTCTTCATCCTGTGGCTTTTTTCTCTTATTTTGCCTTTTGCCCGGCTCAGCCAGATCCTCGATGTAGGACAAAATGCCTGAAAAGCTGACATCCATGCCCTTTACCACATAGGGCAGTTTAATATAACGATTGCTTGACTTGGCCAGCTGCTCGATGTTGTAACCCGGACTGGGATCGTTGGACAGCTTGATGATGCGGGCGAACCGATCCAGACAATTGCCCACTGCAATGTCTATAGTTTCGCCAAAGATGCGGTATCGTTTATTGGAGTAGGCAATAACCTGTGTGTTTCCACCGCTCACATAGAGAACTATGGGATTCTGGGCACCGGTGATCAGGCGACCCATCTCGATGTGTCCAATGCAGTGATTCACGCCCAGGAGCGGAATTTCCCACAGAAGAGACAAAGTGCGTGCCACAATGGCACCGACCAGCAAAGGAGGAGCCATTCCTGGGCCTTTTGTGTAACATATAACATCTAGATCAGAGGGTTTTAATTGGGCTTCCTTTAAACTGGATTTCACCAAGCCCAGGATGGCTTCCCTGTGATGTTTGGCCGTTTCCTTGGGTAGGAAACCTGTTGAATTTATGGTTATGATGAAATCTTTCAAAGCCGGCGGGTTAGAATGTAGGAATACCTTCTCCTGGTGGGGTTATGTACGTTCTCCGTACGTTTGCCAGTACTTCACCATCTCGAATTATGCCTATGCCAATTTTATTGGCACTGCCTTCAATGCCCAGAGCGCAAACCATGTTTAAAATTACTAACAAGTTAAGCAAATTGTAATGTAAATAAACATTAGTGTGCCCCTTTGCGCCAAGCGTTAGCTGTGGTCATACTCAAAGAGGGCTGCCAACTTTTTCAAATTAACAGCTGCTCTGCAAATATCAAACTTTTGTTGTATAGCAAAAGTACGCGAAAATCATTGTTAAATTTAAATAGATGATCAAATAACGGATCTGATTATGGAATCAGCGCAGGCAACATCGCCGGCTGAGATGGCAAATCCGGCCAGCGTGGAAAATGGGGATTCTGGCCGGAGTTCTAACAACATTGAGGAGAAAACAACTGGAGACGTGGATATGAAAGCGGATTTCATTGAACACCAGCAGCTGGAAGAAAGCGATGTAAAAACTGAGCCTAATGGAGATCAGTTAAAAGACCAAGATGAGGGTAAAATAGAGCAGGATCTCAAGGCAGCCGTACTGGATCAAGTGGCAATCGAAGAGGAAGGACTTAGCTTGCGATTCAAGGATCTGCAGGCTCAGGAAAATGAGAAGGAACTGCTGCAAAATCCATCGCTACCTCCGCAGAACAACATTCTATCCCATGTCCACTGTTTGGCCCAGCTTGAGGAGCAGCGGCGCAACTACGAGCAGCAGTTGGAGCAACTGCGCACCTCAAACATCCAGAAGGACAACATGATCACTCTCATTCAGCGGGAGAATGCCATCCTGGGCAAGGAGAAACAGGCCTGCCGCAAGGAAATGGAAATGGCCAACAAGGAGAAGGAATCCACCGTCATCAAGTTCGCCATGAAGGAGAAGCTTCTCATCGACGCTAAGAAGGAAAAGGAGGCGGTGGAGAAGCAGCTGGCCGAGGCCAAAAAGGAAGTAAAGAATGTGTCCACCAGATTTCTGGCTGTAAGCGAGGAAAAGTCCCGCATGACGTACATCATCGATGAAAAGGTATGTGAAAATAAATGATTCCACTTTGAGTTATACAAGTTCCAATTCCAATCATAACATTTATCTTTACCTTATCAGTGCAATGAAGTCAGGAAGTATCAGAGGGAGTGCGAGAAGTACAAAACTGAACTGGGTCACTTGGAGTCCAAGCTGAAGTATCACATAAACAAACTGAACATCGAAACAGAAGCCAAGGCGGTACGGAATGATAAGCTAAACTTATATTTTAGCTTCACTGAACTTGATTCGCATTTCAGGTTGTAGAACGCCAACTAGAAGAGGAAAAGAATGCGCCCAACAAACTGGAGGAAAAGGCCAATGGTGGGTTTAGTTTAACAATCTTATGTGTTAAACACGTCTTACCATTCCCCTTTTATATTCAGAGAAACTTAAAATGGAATTCGAAGCCAACACAATACTCTTGAAACATGAGATAACCAGCAAGACTGAGGCTCTGGATAAAGTCACCAAAGAGCAGCAAAGACTAAGCGAAGCCAACAAAGATATGCAGAACCAGCTTCACGAGATCACCACAGAGGTAAATCAAGTTTTGGAATATTTCATTTAATTTTAAACTTTTTAAAATTTATCCTTACAGCATAACCGGCTTACAGATGAGTTTAATCGCTTGAGAGAGCTGCACGATTCCGTAGAAGGTTCCTACAGTGATGAGCTGCTTAACTCCGCTAAACTCAGGGGGCAACTGGAGGAACTTCAGCTTCTGCGTACTCAGAACACTATGTAGGTTACAGGAAATGTATAAACTAAGATCTATCTTAACAATTATCCTCTTATCCATTATCCATTAATCTGTATACTAAAATTAACTAAGGCAAATCATTAGAATAGAATATTAGAATATAGAAAATTTCTTAAATGTCCTTGTTGAGTAACTATTTATATAAACATTATCAATTTCTTTGTAGAAATGAAGAAAAGCTGACGGAAGAACAAAAACGAGTCCAGAAACTGGAGGCTTTGCTCAAAGACCACGAATCGGACCTGGAGCAGCTGAAGGTCAAGAAGCATGAGCTACTTACAATTAACAAGGAGATGAGTGAGCTAATTGTGAAGCTGCAGAATGATATTTGCCTGGCCGAAGCAAAGGTAAGTTAACGTAAAAAAAACCAAAAAATTCGACATGCCCCGGGTGAGGCTCGAACTCACGACCTTAAGATTATGAGACTTACGCGCTGCCAACTGCGCCACCAAGGCTTTGAATGTCTAACGATTCTAAGCAGTCAACATAAATGTCGGGATCAGATGTATCCTAGGCCATACTGTTCAAGGATCTGATGATATTTCCTTATTTGGCAGGCCCAGGGACTTGATGCTGAGAACAAGTTACTGAAGCAGGAAAAGCTCACTTACGACACGAAGTACAATCAATTGGAGCAACAACTAAGTTTGGAGGCATCGGAGAAAAACGAGGACCGATTGCTGCTGGCCAAGCACTTGTCCGAAAAGACGAAGATGTACGAACTGACCAAGCAGAAACTGGAGGATGTTCAGGGTGACTTTGAGGCTACCCAGCACAAGCATGCCACCGTGCTGAAAGAGCTCCACCGCGAGCTTAACAAGTACAAAAGAGGAATTACGGAACCGAAGACTTCGATCAGCTACTGCAGCAACTGCCAGCAGGCAATCAATGGGTATCCAACGGAGAATCCTCAGCAACGGAGTCATAGTCGCTCCAGTAGCCACGGCAGCATGCACAGTAGCAGTCGACGGGCCAGCGAGTCCTCTGAATCGGAAACAGTGGCCAGTAGTGCCACCACCGTGCAACAGCCGCCACTGCAGCAAGATCTCCAGGCGGTACCGTCCAAAAAAGTCCTTGTGGAGCGAATACTGCGACTGCAGCAGGCCACTGCCCGCCAAACCGAACGCATCGAGTTTCTGGAGAACCACACGGCTGCTCTGGTGGCCGAGGTGCAGAAGAAATCGAAGGTGGTGCAACACTACATGCTCAGGGATCAGACTGCTGGCGCATTAACCACGTCGCGCAGCGATCAGAACAAAAGCGAGTTGGTCAAGTATGGAAATGGAATCATGGCAGCCATCTATGGAGGATCCACTAAGGCGGGAGGCGAGAATAAGGCCATGTCTCTCGAACTTTCCCTTGAGATTAACAAGAAACTGCAAGCTGTGCTCGAGGATACTCTCTTGAAGAATATCACGCTGAAAGAGAACCTCGATGTGTTGGGACTGGAAGTAGACAATCTCACGAGGAAGTTGCGCTCCCTGGAGGGCAGTTGCAAGTAAATGCAAGTCTTCTTATTCCATTGTATTCCATTCCAGAGTCTTACCCGCGTGTAGATAGTGTACAAATCTAATGTTCGTATGTTTAAGTTTATAATAGATGTATTTAATATTTCAACAATGTCCCAGGCTTATAATAATCCTTCGTAAAGCTTGGCGCTTACGGGTTTTGGCTGCCCAACACCAAGAGCGAATTTAACTGTTGACTTTTCACCATCCTTGGCTAATCTGGCTGTTTTGTTGTCGGTAACTTTGAAGTGGACCTTCATCTGGGGATTGGGGTTGCCCGTTTCCTCCGATACCAGTTCGCGGAGCAGAGGCGGAAGGTCAATCTTGGTGGGCAGAACCGCCGGTTCAACCTTCTTCTTGTTGTTCAGGTACTTTGCTTCCTGATCCTGGGGCACCAATTCGAAGTCCGCCTTATAGCTGGTGCTGTAGATCTCAACGGGCTTTGGCTGAGTTACGCCGCGCCACGTTTTTTCCACTGTAACGCGCACCTTGCGGATCTCGCCGGGCTGCTCGTCCACGGACTGCACCTTCAAAATCCGCATGTAGCAGGGCTCCGGATATCGCTGGAACATGTTACGTATGAGCAGGCGGCCCACTCCCCAGTTGGGCAGGTCGGAGACCAGCTCCCACAGCGTGTTGCCACGAAAGTCTGTGGTGCGGCCAAAATACTTGATCACCTTTTGTGCCATTTTTCTGAGTTCTTTCACTATTTTAATTGAATTTTTGTTGCAAGTTATAAAAACAGTGAGTTTGCCAATCACTGGAAAGGTCGAACAGCTGTGCCGGCTGTCTTAACAGGGCTGTTAAATGTTAGCAAAGGGCAGTTCTAAAAAGTACTTTTTGTGTGTTGGCAATGCTGTGCGGCGAATTTCCCGCCGGTTAGTTTTAAATCTGTAGTTAAAAAGTTCGTTAACTTCCTTAATAATAAAAAAAAGAGATACAATTGGTATAACGAATACATAACGAATTTCAATATATTTGAATCATGTTCTTGTCTCCTAGAACAAGGAGTTTTTTGTAGTATAATATTTTTAAAACAATTTATTTATTTTATTCCCTACAAATTTTAGGAATAATTCTTCTCTTGATCCATTTTAAAGTGCTGATAATTCACAGCCACATGAGTCTGACTTTACCTATATTTACATAAATATTAGTATCAACTAAGTTTGTTGTTTTAACAAAATCTAGTGATAGGTAATCCCGTACTAATAGGGAGCTCGAACGTGTTCGACTAGAACCTCTCCTCCGCCGGTGTGGCCCACTTCTCCGCCACTGGTGTCCAGGTGCTCATCGTAGGACTCCTCATCCCCACCTAACTCCTGACCATCGTGGTCGTGGGCCGAGGGATTTGTGCTCTCGTGCAATCCGATCGTGGCATGCTGTGCCGCCTTGGATGCATTCACCTGAGCCGCAGCTGCGGAATTGGCCGCCTTCAGGGCAGATTCCTTGGTGGCCGCATAGTCTACACGCGCCTGGTGCAACTGCTCCTCCACCTGTTCTAATCGGTTCTTGGACTGACCCACCATCTGGGATTGTGAGGCCAGTTGATTGTTCACCTCCGTGGAGGTTTGTTCAGCCTGCTCAGCCACGGATTTGGCATTATTTACGGCTGCTGTTAGCACGGATATGTGATGATGTGCCGCTTGGGCCGTTTGCTGTGCCAATCTGGCGGATATCTTGGCCGCCTTCAGTTGCTCTAGCTCGCGGGACAGAGATCTCTGGGCCTCGGCTGCCTGCTGCTCCAGCTCTTGGAGAACAACTTGCTTTCCCACCAAAGCCGCTTGCGCAGTGGCCGCCGCCTGGGAAGCTGCTTGGGCCAGGGTATTCTGGGCTATATAGGCCGCCTGCTTGGCAGCTGCATGCTGGTTGGTCACTGCACTGTGGGCCTGATCCGCCGATCCCTGGGCAATGGAACGTAGGCCGCTGCCAATGCTGTAGCCACCGGATCCCTTGCTGGAAACTGACGATCCACCTCCCGATGAAGAGTAGTAGCTTTTGGGGCTATGTTGTGGCTTCTCTGGCTCAGGAGGCTCCACTGCCGGGAGATGGGGCTCGAAATATCCACCTTGATGGATTGGTGGCGGTTGCTGAGGTCGGTAGTGATAGCCATTTCGCTTGTGCAGGCGTCCCAAGGCGTCGGACAGAAGGAGCACTAAAAGGATTTGGATATAATAAGATTTAAGGAGATTTTTAGCCCAATAGTGTAAAGATGTATTCATTTTGGCAATTTTAGAGAATTTTTGTATCTATATTTTTGTAATTTGTATCACTATATTTATAACAAGCTTAAGGAAAGTTAAGGATGCCCAAAGAGAATCGCTTTAATTTGAGTATAAGGATTTTCACTACGTTTTCCGAAAAGTCTAACATTATTTATAAATTATAACTCTTTGAATGCATATAATTGGCATTTTTGTTATTTTTTAACAGATCACTATTATTTTTCACTTCCTTATTAAAGGGTATTCCCCGGCTTACCCAAGACAAGCTGGGCGAGAAGAAAACGTAATCCTTGGGCGTACATCTCGCTAGCGCTGCTGGAACCGCATTGAACTTCAAATTGAATGGAAGTGTACAATTTATAAGTCTTTCAGAGCCGCCAGCCGAGCATAAAGTTTTTCAAGTTGCGGAAAGTCGGTTGCGGTTTTTAAATTTAACTGATCGCAGGCATGTTATGATTTTCAAACTCCGAGCTATTTGAATAGCTCTGCCCACTATTTGGAGAGTTGGGTCCACACACATGGCACCTTCACACCCATTTCCATTCATTCCATCCCATCGAGGAAGCTCAAAGCGACCGCTTTTGGGCCGAAAATTCGGTGGCGTTTTTTAATGGTTCGTTGGCACGCTTGTTTGGACCAAACGGACAGTGTAAAGTGGTTGGGCTGCTCGGGTTTGTTAATGTTTTAAATTTAATTTGCATTTTATGTGCTGCACTAGTTTGTAAGTGAACTTTAAGTGGCGCTTTTGGCCGGCTCCTCGGTGCAACGATGCAGGGAAAGCCATTTCAGGGATTACGCTTTCGTTCAGATTAACTAGCCCACGAAATTTGGCAATTTACGAACGGGGGAATTTTCAATCAAAATTTGAATATTATTTTAATTGGAAAATTATATAATGCTAATATACTGTAGGAGTCGGCACTGCTATAGAGCTCTTCAAATTATGAAAAGGCCACTTCCAACAAAATACAATTTAAAACAAGGGAGAATGTTATAGCCGAGTTCCGCTACTATTAAATACCTATTAGTCAGCATGTGGAAGTGCGAACGAGAAATTTAAACATTTTATCGATAGAAATTGGCAAGATAAATAATAATATGAAAATAACAGTTTTGGGTGGTTGGTGAGCGTAAGAGTGGGCATGGCAAATTACTGACTTCCGCTGCGTCTATGTCTCTGGATTCTGCATAATTAATATCTAGCTTTTATAATTCCTGAAATCTCGAAGTTCATACGAAAGGACAGCAGACGGACATGGATCAAGACTTTACTTTATAGGGTCGAAATCGCTTCGTTCTACCTATTACCTATGTTTTAACGAATCTAGTATTCACTAATACTCTAGTATAGTACTATAGTACTTTAATCACATATGTGGAAGAGCTTTAAAAGAAACAAACATGAATGTCTATAGAATAGTTTTCGCGGAATAATCATGCGGATTATTTTTGTTTCTGTGTGTTGGTATTGACAACCTTTAAAACAATATATCCATAGAGATAAAAATATTTATAAATCTTTTTCACAAAGCAATGTACAAATATGGTTTTTCCATATCTCTTGAAGATTTTTTTAAGCCAGGCATTTTACTTGGTAGAAAAAGACACACATTTGGTTTATATAATATTACCGACTGAACACTATCTTATTCTTCCCACCCAAGTACCTAAATGAATTACACATGTTTTATATAAATTATTTTTTATTTAAATACATAATTATTTATTACCAATACATAAATAAATAAGTTATGACAAACACTATTTTACAAGACAAAATCGGAACTCGATGGTACAAGATACGCGTTACCATTAATATCAACAAGTGGTGACGCGACGGTTGTGCGTCTTCAATTGAGCAACAACTGTGGGTAGCTAATGAGTGGGTCAACAAGTGAAGTGAAGTGAAGTGAAGGGGCGACTGTGGGCGCATAATATACATAACAAAATATAACAGGTATTCAAGGAGACATCCGTAATAACTAAGAGTGACGACGCCGATAAATACGATGACGAATGCCACAATCGAAACGATTCGGTAGTTGCAAAAGTGTTGAAAGATGGCTTCGATTAGAAGTGGAAAACGAACTCATCGGAGGAGGTGTCGCTTGGAATGGATCCAGGAATATTCGCATGGTAGCCAGTCACCTCCTCCTTTTCAGCCTGATGCTCCGTTAATCATTGATAGCTCTGGGTGATTTGTTGGATCCAGGGCAGGTAGGCAGATACCTTTACGTAGACTCCAGGAACGTTCACCTGGCCGCATCCAATGCCCCAGGACACCACTCCGACCACGTGCATGGCTCCATTCCTGTCGCACACCAATGGACCACCACCATCACCCTTGCAGGCATCCTTGCCCTCCTCTCCGCCGGCGCACACGAATCCGGGATTCAGTTTGTAGCTATAACCCAAACGGGTGTTCCTCAGCTGGGCCTCGCACTGCTGGTGCGATAGGATTGGCACATCCACCTCCTTCAGGATGTTCTGGTACTTGCCGTGCTCGCCGAAGGCGTCCTTGCCCCATCCAGTCGTCCAGCAACGAGCTCCAGTGAAATCGGAATACTTGTCGGGCAGACAGGCGGGACTAATGTGGGGATTCTTGGTGAAGTCAACGGGTTGGTCCAGTTTCAGAACAGCCAGATCATTGTCCAAAGTGCCGGCATAGTACTCAGGATGGATGTGCACGGAAACCACATCGCGTTCAATGTAGGGGAAGAACTCCACATCGTGGTTGACATCCCATTCGCCCAGACGCACGCGAAGATCGAAGCCATTTTGACTGGATAGGAAAAAGCAATTGGTTAATCCTATGGTGAAAGATACCTTTAAGACTCTAGAACTTACGATTTAATGCAATGGGCAGCGGAGATGATGTGCTGGGCATCGATGAGGGTGCCACCGCAGGCGTAGATCGACTCCTTGGGGTCCTTCTTCAGAATGGCCACATGCCAGGGATACTCGCCGAACTCACTGTCTCCGTCGACGTAGACGGGATTCTTGATGCGACCGGTGATTCCAGCGGCGTTCCTCACTCCACAACGACCAAATTGCTGGGGAGGAGCCTGGGGACGCAGAGGACGACGGCAGCAGACCTCGTTGATGCGGCAGGTCTTCTCCACGGGTCGGTTTCCATAATAAGCACGCTGGAAAATATTAAGAAAGGCGATCGCAATTAGAATAATCTTGGAGGAATGGCTTACAATCTTATCTGGATTTACTACTTTTCTTATAAACTTTGAATGCCACAGATTCTTAAGGAGTATATATTATTACTCCAATTGGTATTAAGATTTGTTTGTAATAAGATGTTGTTATAAAACAATAAAAACATATGCAAAATATATAAAACATTGTTCGATAATTGGGTTCCTCATGCAAATTTTGAATTTTGTACCTAAGAACATTGATAATCTATTAACTCTATTGAATGAACTTGAATGCTTTATCCACACATGGTTACCTGCTCCTCTGGAGCTGCTCCCGCCCACACACCATCCTCAACGCTCCTGCGCCTGCGATCCCGGGGGAAAGTGATCCGGTCACTGCCAGCGGCCTCACCAGGAGCCGGAGTGGGGATATTGTAGAGGGGTCCCAGGTTCAACTGTTTTCCACGACGACCGGAATTCGATGACACGTCTGCATCACCACCGCTCACATTGGCACTTCGTTCCACATGCTGTGAGTACTCGCCAAAGCCCCCGAAATCGGGACTGGATCCGGGATATACCGAGCTGAATGAGCTCTCATAGGGAGACGATTCTTGGTGGTGGTGATATTGAACGGAAGGCGCAGAAGGGCCACTGTGATACTCGAAGATGGGAGTGCTTGGGACCATTTCCACACTAAAGTGGGGACCCGGGCCAGATCCTCCATAGAAATGCGGGTACGAGTGGTGTTCGTGGTGTCCATGGTGATCATAATCGTGATGCTCGTAGCCACTATAATGATCGTGGTGGTGGTAATGGGTGCTGTACGCTTCGGTGGGCTTCTTCTTAAAAAAGTCCCCCACTTTTTGAATGAGATTCGCATTTGGGGTGACATGCAGATTGACCAGTGGCTTCACCACCTTCTCGCCATATTCTGTTTTGGCCACTTGCACCGATACCAGAGGATTCACATTCACCAGACCGAGATTTAGACCATTAGGCCCCACCGAACCAAAGTACGGGTTTTGAGCGGGCACATGATCACCCAGGATATTCGAGGGATAACCTCCATAGCCGCCACTGGGATAGGGAAGCCCGAAGCTCACACCGTAAGTGGGCAGCACTTTGCGTTGGATTAGTTCTATGGCCTGGAGAGCGGGCAATGCCAATGGAGATCCTCCGAGCGGGGACTGTCTCTATTTGTTGATAAGGGGAAAACATAAGAACGCTAGAGGTGGAGTTCCATTTCTGGTTGCCGGATGCAGGTTGCATGTTTCGGGTTGCAGGCGTGCGATCACAAAGGTCGTGCTTGGTTAGCTGGTTTAGTTCTGGGATTAGTGACTGGTCTAATCGGAACCGATTTGCACTCTGGTATTTTAGTTGAGCTTGGAGCGTTGAACGATGGGTGCAGTTGTCAAATTGGTTTTATTTGTTGATTGACTGATTGATTTATTGTTTGGTTGGATGTGTGTGTGGGAGGGAGGAGCTTGGCTAGAACTCGATTAGAGGTCCATGTGAACCATGTGTGATTTGGCATTAGTCGGGCACTACTTAACCTAAGACTACGGTCTTCTACAGAGACTTCTATTGACTTACCCCTTGAGCATCGAGTGAGAGATCGCTAGCTTCGTCATCCTTTTGATCAGCCTGTCGACGGGTGCGCTTCTTGTCATCCTCGTCCGCCTTCTCCTCGGCCTTCTTACCCTCAGCAGGAGTGGTAGCATTGCTGGACAGAGCATCGTCACTCAGAGCCTCAATGTCCTTGCCCAGGTTGCGGGGATCAATGGGCAGAATGAGATCTTCCTTGCGGCCAATGCGGTCGGCAGCGGGGCACTGGGAGATGGGCACACACTGGCAGTCCACGATCTGCTGGCGGGAGGTGTCATAGCCACTTTGGTACTGTCCCTGACCCTGGTAGCCACCAGAAATGCCATTGTACTGGTTGGATGCTCCACCTTGTAGCTCCTTCTTGTAGTAGTCGGGGTTCTGGCTGTGGTAACTGGAGCTGGGCGATCCACTGAATCCTCCAGAGGCGCTGCTGCCAAAGTTTCCTAGTCCTGAGTTTGGTTTGTAGAGATCTCCAGTGTTTGGTTTGTACAGATCTCCAGAGCTTGGTTTGTACAGATCTCCAGTGGGTTTCTGGGAGATTCCAAAACCATTCTGCGACAGAAGCCCACCCTGAGAAGCACCATTAAAGCCAGCATTGAAGGCATTGGACTGGGAGTAACTGGATCCGGAAGAAGTCTGAACGGAGGGAGTGTATGTGGCAGAGGATTGGGCCAGGGCACTGAAGTCGGTGTTAATGGTCTGGCCAGCTCCAATAGGAATTGGCACACTGGGAACCTTGGCTCCCTCGCCACCTTCCACATGATGGTAATGATGGTGCACATGTTGCTGCAGGCTATCGAGCGGGGCTCCAACCACTACTTTGGTACTGGAGGACGTTGCCGAGGAGGAGGAAGCTGAAGACTGCTGCGAGTAGAAGCCATTGGGAGCTGAGCTGGCGCCCTGAATGCCACCCTCGGGATTCTCGTAGTTGTATGGAGGAACTCCATTCGAAGCACCATTGAAAACGGGTCCAGCACCCAGAGAAGGACCTCCGGTGTAGATGGGTCCTGGTGGTTTGCTGTCGTAGATCAGGGCTCCGGGTGGGGGCTTCGTGTAGGTGATACCGTCGGATGAGCCGTCAATGGCGGATGGTGGAGGATGCTCCAGGTAGCCACCGGGTCCAGATGGCCTGTAAGGTCCAGACATTGGTTTGTAGGGTCCCTCGTAGCCCACCTTCCTGGGAGGTCCAAAGGAGTTCACGGAGCTGGCCGGAGGTCCAAAGGAGTTCAGGGAGCTTGGTGGGGGTCCGTAGGATCCTGGAGGTCCACCCATTGGCGGGCGACCGCTGAAGTAGCTTGGTGGGGGCATGGGCTTTGCTGGACCATAGGGACCACCGCTGAAACCGGATGGTGGTGGCGGACCCTGGGCGTAGATGGTCGAGTAGAAGGGACGCTTCTCCTCCACATCGCAGCTCATCAGTCCCAACCCGCACAGTTTATCCCTGATAAGATTGCGGGCCTGCAAATCGTTTCCCTGCTGCAGAGCCTGATCGATATTACCATCAGCATAGACGGCATCGTACTCTCCCAGATTACGACCCTCACGGCGGGAGTTGATCAGCTGTTCAATGACCTCGTCGATCTGGGTGGTGCTGTTGCTCTGGATGGACTCGTGGACCAGGTAACGTCCCTGTATGTCAGATTGTTCGGCGGGTTTGGTATCAACAGATCGGCGGCTTGGCATCGCATCCTCCATGGGCGCCCACTCATTGCCCCAGTTGGATTCTTCGGCCAAGGAGGCAGTGGCCAGCAGTACAACTGCCAAAAGGCTAGCTCTAATTCTCATTGTGAAGCTCTGAAATGATTTGATAGGGAAACTTTAGGATTTCAATTCTATAATATGTACCTATATATTTAATCTTAATTTTACAATCTCAATGATTTTCATAATCTAGTGATTGATTTACGATCTTTGCCGTCTTTTATTTTGAACGGAAAACAGATAAAGAGGCTTAGTCAGGATTGGTTATGACATAAGTGCCAAGTTGACACCATTACCCCAAGTCATTGTGCCAGTTTACATTTCTCCCCCTATCCACCGGTCCCCATACCATCTCTGGCTTAACCAATCCGTAACAATACCGAATCCGAAGCCCAAACCGGTTAACATCACGAAATCTTCACCGTGACTCAGACGCCCGTATAAGACTTTTACTTTCGTTGGAGGTCGCAGACCGCCGCACTTAATTGCCTGATTTTGTACGTTACTTTTGCTCGAAATGGAAGTCGGGATGGCGAGGGGCGGCATGGCTTCAGCTCCCCGTAATTTATGAGGTAATTTTCCTACAGATTTAGCAAGCCTACGACTGCAATGCCACCGGCGACCATCGCTCAACTTGATCTCTCCCCTGACAGCCGCTTTCCGCTTCGTGTCTCTTTTAGTTTTGTAAAATTCACTTTTCTTTTCAGCCTTTTTCATGGACTTTTGCATTGCAGTTATGTCACCGGCTCAGAGCGAGGGCGGATTTTGTAAAAGATCGGCTACACTTCAATCTTAAAACTTGTATTGGTTCAAGGAGTAACTCAAGATTATATTGTTACCACTTGGAATGACGACTAGCTTGGGGTTCGGTAAGCAGTATTATATGTTTAGGTAAAAAGTTGTACTAATTCTTAGAGCAAATATTTTAAATAACTATATAAGGAGAATTAATTTTTTACATTTCCTAGGTCTTGTTTGAAATTTTTTGTGAATTTCTTCAAGTGCCTCAAAAGTATATTTTCCAGTTATGTAAATGGACTTTTGGATTTCTTTAGGCCCGCTCTTTGGACGGAAGTTGTGCGCAGCGTTGCATTGCAAATTGCCGGCAACTCTTTTGCTTGGATTTTCTTTGGCGAGAAGTGCTCGTAAGCGATGCTAAATGCCGATTGGTTGGGTTTGGGAAATTGGTTAGGTTTTTCCATTGTATTCGCAGTGAAAGTTTCGCTTGTTCGATTGGCTTAATGACGCGGAGGCTCTTGGCCAAGAGTTTTTATTATATGTGTGTCGATACATTTGCAACATCCATCATTTTATCTGCTGCAGACTCACAATTAATAGCCACTAATTTAAATTAACTTGCTTTCGGTTCACTCGAGTTCACTTTGGTCGTTTGGTAGTTTGGCTCACTTCACTCACCTTTTTTGTGTCAAGTTTATTAATCCAATTGGGTAGTTATCACTGTTGTCTGGATAATCCTTATGCAATTTACAGAGTCTGTTATCCTTTCACTTCATTCACTTTCTGCACAGATTGTGCTTTTCGTTGCTCTGCAGATCGTTCACTGATTTCGCTTTCGTCGGCCGCGCACATTTTATACAAAAGCTGCGCATGCGCGGCGTCGACGTCAAGCTCCAACGTTTCGCTGTCTCTTTCGGATTGCCTCCGTCTCCTTCTAGCTTTCATACCGCTTACGGTTGCGAATCGGTAGCCCAAAACAAAAGATACAAAAGCGGCAAAAGGCTACAATGTTTGGCAACCCGTCTTTCTCGCCGTTAGTGTTGATTTTGGTGGGCAATCATTTTTCGTCTGGGTTTTTTCTCAAATCCCCAATTCTGCCAAACTACTGGAGGTAACTAATCGAGGGTCTAGGCGGAAATATCACTTTGGTAAGTTCACTATCAGTAAGAAACCCAGAAACTATCTTCACTTCATCAAAACATCTCCTACATGACTGCCTGTGCTAACCAGCCAAATTGGTCATTGTGTTTTTTACGATTTTAACCAAATTTTGAATAACCAAATTTAGCTTCCCGGAAAGGCGTTGCTTGAGAAACCGGGATTATGCAATTCTGCAATTATGAATTGGGTCAGAGAGGAGCAACCGCTGAACAATAAAAACATCGTGAAAAAAGGGTAAAATTGGGCATTGCTTAAAACCGGATCTTTTGGCATACATTCATCTTTCTCCATTTTTTCACTTCTTATATCTGCCTCTCTTTTCGCTTGCAGTTCAGTAAAAATCGTCTGGTTTTAACCCATGGTCAATGCAAACGTCATCAGTCGGTCATTCGTTTCATTTTCGTTTTTTTTTCGATATTTTTTTGTTTTTTATTTTAACCTAGCTCACTGTGAGTAAAAAGCGCTTGGCGGAATTACCCGAAGTTCATAAAAATTAGAGACATTCCCCCCAACTTATTCACGATGATCACGCTCGCGTGCCACTACCTCAAATCCCAATCATTATCAGGTTTGCGTTGTGTATGGTCAGTGCTGCCCGCAGTGAGTCTCATTGTGATTCAGTGGATCCAGTGGCTTCCACTTGTGTTACTGACCTTGGTTCGATGAGCTGGAGTCGTTTATCTAGCCCCACTTAAGTGGCGTTTTATGTTAAACATTCCAAGAAAGTTGATAATGACCAGATCTTCGCAAATTATGCTAATCACATTGATTTGCCGTAGTTGTTATTGTCGCCGCTCTGTGTAGTTTGCCAAACACCTTTCGGCTATTTGCTCGTGATTAATTCGTGGTGTTTTTATCAATCACGGTAGCGTGTGGCGTAGTTTTTGACCATCGGGTTTTTTATGACTCATCTACTTTGGGCACTTTGGGCTTTTCGATAAATTTTTGAAGGAGGTGCGTCGAACCTATTTCCATTTCGTTTACGCTCTTCATGGGGGGGTACACCAAAGGGTTGGCAAAAGTTACTTAAATAATAGTATTATTTATAAACTGTTTTCCGAATAAATCTATAAAACTTAATTATAGAAATGTTTAGTAACTAATACGAGTAAGTGCGTGATGTTTAAGTTTCTATAATTTATCATAATCAATTAGCGCTATGTCCTAAACGCTTCATATATTATTTAAATTTGAATAGATTATATTTAAAACGTAACTTAAGCTGAAGTTACAGTAAAATCTGTAGTAAAATAAAAGTAATATTTTGGTTTCTATCCCTCGAGCTGTAACACGTTATAATTTTAAATGTATCAGATCTATTTATGTTAAATAGTGTATCTACCATTGCGACTTGCTGTTGTCCAAAATGTTTTTCTTGATAAAAATAATTTTGGTAGTTAGCTGAAACTTGGCTATTGGTAAATCCCAGCGACTGATGAACTGAACTTGAACTTGGACCTCGCCGGAGACAACTAATGCCAGGTGGACAGTTTGGAATCCGATGGGGTTACAGGTTCAGGGCCTCGATATTGGATCTGCATTTCGGATTTGGCATATATTCACTTCAATTTATGGTGCGCTCCAACTTTTTGCACATTTCTTGGGCCGTAGTATTACAACATTGCTCATGTTGATTATGGCCAACTTGTTAATTGTTTGCCCAAATGGATTTGTGTGGGAATCGTGTTTGCTCTACTTTGTTAGCTTCCTCCGACTGAATCACTCTCTCCTTCTCTTTCTGGTACTATTCCTTTCTCTCTTCCACCTTCTCACACAAGCATCGCAGTTCAAGTCCAAAAGCAAAAAGAAAATAAAGAAATATTGTCACTAGCTCAAGGCTGAAATGCCGACTCCCTGACTTAGATTTGTGTCAATTGCTCAACAAGTTGAGGTCTTCCACCCACATGCACCATTTGGCCAAAAAGCTAAAGACAATTGGGCAATCTCTTTAGACCAACTACATACATCGGATATTGAGTATGGATTTAGAGCTTACATTTTTAGGAGATGTAAAAATCAAGCAAGCACACATTTTTGTGTAAGACGATTGAAATTAAATAAGGCAGTTAGAAACTATCTTCATATACCATTGGTTTTATTTAAAGCTTCCTTTTATATATGTATTTTATTATCTTTTTATTACTTGTAGCTACTTGTATAGTAAAAAAATCGATGAAAAGTATGTAACAGGTGGAAGGAAGCATTTCCTGTCCTATTAAGTTGTATATTCCTGAACAGGATAGCTAGAGGAGTCGATATCCGTCCGTTCGTATGAACGTCAGACCTCAGAAACTATATGAGCTGTAAAGTTGAGATTAGACATACAGATACATACAGATACATAATAACACCAAAAAACCGCCACAAACTCCCACGCCCACACTTTTAAATTTTTTGATTTTTGGATATTATTTAATTTTAATTCATTAGTTTTTTTTATTGTTTCTATCGATAATCCAATCTGGTTTGCACTCCTACTAGGTGAGTAACGGGTATCTGATATTTGGGAAACTCGACTATAGCATTCTCTCTTTTTTTTATTTTGTTATGATTTTTTCTCGATTTTTCCTTTTTCCACATCTAACTATTAGATATAGAAATAATCATAATCAATTGAGTACATCAGTTTCATCGATTTTAACATATTTCTGGCTGAATATATTTGGAAAATAAACATTGCTTTTTCCAGTGCCTGCAATTGCATTTCGCCTTTTTACTGCATCTCCAATTGTGCCATGGATTTGCCCAAAAACTATTCGCCAATCCACCGATGGAAAATCCCAAGAAAACCGAAGTAAAGTTTTTGGTCTCGCATTGTTGGCCTATTCAATTCTTTATTGCCTGCTGCCGGCTTAAACAGCTTTTGGGCCTTGGGAAAACCCCAGTCAAGTTTGTGGCCAGCATCGCATGGCTGGATTTAGTGGTAGTAGGCTTGCGTAATAATGCAGTTGAGTGCGGTGCAGTGAGCCGGGCCTATGATTCACGTATTCGGAGTCGATTTGTTGTGGCTTCGATTCGGTTTGTGTGCCTGGCATGCGAATGAGTTTGCCGCTTTTGTTTTCGTCTCCGATTCGTAGTGTTATTTGCGAAATGGCTAGTAATAAAATCGATGCGTATGTTTAGGTTTATTGTTTTATTATTGTAATCATCATAGTTGGCCAAAAACGCCAAGGTCGTTCACCCACATTGTGTGATATGCATACGGATGAATGGCGTATGGTCTTAAAGGGCGGAGTGGGTGAGTCATGTCGCCAGCAGACATCTCTTGCTCCCACTTATTCCCCATAGTTATTACATAATATCCCGAATTATTTCACCCGCATCAAATGCTTTTGCTGCTGCTGCTGCCCTTTCACTGCTCTTTTACTGCCTGGCTCATTTAACGCGGCTTATTGTCTTCATCTGGGCTCAACAAAATTTACCTACGAGCTCTGAACATTTGTAAATTAATTTGAAAACCGTTGCTTGCCACACCGGAAAGTTTGGGAGGGGGTCTGTTGTTCTCCCCTGCGCAGATATTTCCGCTTTAAGTGAAACCCCCCTCTGAAAGTTACCAAATAATTGCGCTTTAAGTTGAAACTTCTCGATTACATCAAATATTTAATATGTTTTTGGGCCCAGGTTCTGGGAAAGCCAGATTTTTGCGGCTCTCCACTTATGCTAAGTGGCTTTCCTTTGATTTGAACAGACGGAATTTCATTCTCCGTCTTCTGGATTTAAGTTATTAAATTCCTTGTAGACCCCCCCGGGTTGGCTGGCCCTTTAGAGCTTAGAGTCGCCAAGATGACAGCATAACGATGCATTCAAATGGCGGTTGTAATAGACAAACAAGCCGATTACCCAGCAGTCGAGCACCCAAATCACCCACTGGGCCAATTGAGAGTGGCCATACTATGCATAGCCATGGTATGGTAGCTCCAATCAAAGCCCAGACCCAGGGAGATGCAATGAACCTCGGGCTACCCAGAGGTATGGGAATGGCGCCCAATGCTGGGGCTTTCATTGTCCGGTTTTGCGGAGCAGCCTTTTGGGCGGTCCATCTGCTTTAAATGGTGTGAGCCCAAAAGGCTGCTGTGCTGCAGACTGGGAAACAAAAGCCACGATGACGATTGTGGCGATGATGATGATGCCGATGGGAGGAGCGATGGAATCTACGCCTCTTTCGAATTGCATCACTGAGATGGCTGGATTTCCTGCAAATGACAGGTATTGAGTACTCGACAGAGACAATGCATTTGTGCATCAATCGATAAGCAAACTGTTCTGGCCACCTTGATGCTTTGACCTTAATGCAGGAGCTTATCATCCTCCGTCTTGTGTAATCCGATAATGCCGAACTATATACTTAATGCCGTCGCATTACTTACCCCTTTCGGCGGTCTGCGTCATTTTGCCCAGCAGGTTGTTTACATGGTTAATTGACATCAATAAGCCCCTTGCCGCCGATTGCATAACCGGCTTTTCACTATCGGCCAGGACATAACCTTTGGCCCTCTCTGGGGTTCATTATTTCCATTGTGACATTTGAAACTCCATTATCTCAGATTTTTTGAAGAAATGGTAGACACATCCCAGGGCTTCCAATTGTTGTCTTTTGTAAGACTTTTCACATACATACTCTGGGTGAAAGCCCTAAATTCATACATTCCTCACCTCGTCTGCTCTTCTGGGAACATTGCTAGATTTTCGGCTACTGACCCTGGGTCATTCCTATGGAAATTCAGGAGAGTACAACAGCCTCCGAGATCCTGAAATAATACCGAAACATTTGCGTACGGCACGTCAATCATCCTTGCATCAATGCACCCAAAAGTATTCCATCTGGGGGTATGTGACCTGTAAGATACTCATTCATTCGGTGTTCATACTGGAAAAATGTATTAGTGATGCATTAAGTTAATGTTTTCTTGCTTTCTTGAATTATATATAACGCTAAAATTGTTCCTCCAATAAAGAAATGTGATTTAGTAAATAGTAATTACTAATTACATTTTCTTACCTTCTTGTTCTGTATTCTTTAAAATGTCCACCTTGCCTATTTAATATTGTTTAATACATCCATATACTTATGAATCGGGATGGGTCCAGGAGCTGCTTCATTGAACGCAACACTCCCCTGAAATATCCTTGAGCACAGGATACCAAATCATTGCTTATTTCGTGCGTTTGTTTGCTCATCTGATGACGTCAGTTGAGTCACATCCTGCCACCCAGCACTCAATCAGAAGTGCAGTGTAGCGCAAAATCTAATTGGCAATCGTCTCCCCTCAATCCAGTTGATAAGGCCACACTCCCCATTTAAAATGCAAAACAAAGTGCTTTTAGGGGATTGGGGCACTTGTTTTATTGTTCAAACCCAAAGTTTGGTAGCCCAATTATTCGAATTGTATCCAATTCAGATGCCTATTTTCTGTAGAGCGTGTTGGTCCAATCGAAAAGTGGATAACTCCAGGTGGGATAGTTCAGGTAGGTGGACCTCAAGGCAGGTGTCAGCAGTGATGATATCCTTGGAACACTACGATGAACGATGGTGGAACTCTGGTGGGAAACTGCGGTGGGCACATGCTCCACCAGCTGACCCACCTTCGCAAAAGTGGGTTGATGGTGCAGGGTCATCAAGGGATGGTACATTTGCAGATCGGCATTTCCAAGTGCCAAAAGGCAAAACAAGAGAGCAAAAGATACGTTCTGTATGGACAAAATTAGTATGTTTTAGATTTAAAAGTGTTAAAATGTTTAAAAAGGTTTCTCTTCACTTACCATACTCTGTGACATCTTCTTGGTTCAGTTCACTTCACTTGACTGTTGTTCGTTGGCCATTCTATCCTCCGCTTTTATAGTCCAGCTAAGAACTCAAGATTGGAGAATGGACCAGCCATTCTAAATGAATGGTCCCAGCCCTTGAACATGAGAAGAGCATGGGCGTTAACCCAGACCCTGTGCCTGCCTAATCCTCCAGAGATCTTGATTGCACACAATTTGAGATTTCGTTGGGAACAGGGGGCGGATGTGGCATATTTATTGTGGTCGTGGGCTGGTCTCTGTGTTAACTTTATTGATTTCCTGTCGCACCAACAACGCCCAGGAATCCGAGCCAGATAAGTGAAAATGCAATGGGTTCGTAATACGCAAATGCAGGACAATAATTTTACATAAGATGGGTAAAGGGATAGATTTGCATGGGCTAGCAAGTATAGTATGGAAATTATGATGGAGAAGAGGAAGTTTTAAAAAGTCATTTAAGCCATTATTCATTATTTTAAGTTTTCTTTATTTTATGAAAGAAAAAGAACAAAATCGTTTAAATGCAAATGCGAAATATTTATTAAAGGCACACTACCGAAGAATTCTACAGAAAATGGCAGAAGAAAGAAGACGTAGAAGATAGAACATTTTGTGGGTTATTAAGTCCAGATAGGAAATTAAGAATGGAAGTATCATAGATTTGGCGAGTTCATCTTGTTGATCTTTGGCATGGATCCTCAGTTGCGGATGAGGACCACTCGGGGATCGGAGGCCACGGTCCACAGAAGTGGTGGCTGCTGGCGGATCACCTGGGTGGTGCGAACAGCGGGAGCTACTATGGGGGTGACCAATCGGCGGTGATCGTGGACCACCGTCTGGCTCTGATGCGAAACGGCAGTGGGCACGTGCTGCACCACCTCACCCACCTTGGCCACGGCTGGCTCCTGGATGGTCAATACGGTTCGAAGTCCATTACGAGCGGCCAGAATCAGAGGAAGAGGCACAGAGACGGGGATTCCGGCAGAGACAAGGCGGGCACCAATTGGATCCACGCTGCCACTGGATGCGGAGGACACCTGTTCTTCCGCCTCCTCCTGGGATGCCTCTTCCGGCTGGGCAGCGGATGAGCTGACAGATCCCGAACTGCCATCGGCTAACTCAACGGAATCCTCGCTGGCAATAGGAAGCAGCTGCGAGGACTTGACCGAACTGAGGGCCACCAGATTGGAGGGCCACTCCAAGCTGGCTGCATCCGAAGCTCCAGCGGACACTAGCACAATGGCCAAGACGGGCAGGAACTGGAATTTATTAAATATATTAAATGTATTGGTCCCTGGAAAGTAAGAAATGAATTACCAATCTAGACATGATTACAGGAGACTCCCTTCGAATCCGTAAACTGAAGAATGAATGATGCAGTTTAAGATTAGAATATCTGCTTTTATAGCCCTGAAAGCGAGACTGAATCTTTCGCTTGACTGCCCAGAGAAATGCATCATTGAGTAAGCGAAACATCGAACCAGAAACATTTAATTAGCTGACAATTTGAAATTTGATTGGGTTACACCAGAGACATATGTTAAAGAATATTCTGCGGCAATCGAATATCACACTTTTGCTTGTCCTCAAGCCAAAACTTCTGCAGATAGCCGATGGGATCGCGGGGCATTTCGCGGGCCAGTCCCAACATGCCCTCCATTAGAATGGGAACCACCTCTTGCTCCAGATATATTCGCCTGTCTGCTGGTGGCTTAAAGCTTTTCGTTCGGGGACATTCCTTGGCCTCAAGGCCATCGGACCCGGATTCCTTCTTGGGTTTAGGATCCTTCTTGGGCTTATCGGCATCTGGACAGAGGATCGATATAATGGCTGATGGGTTCTTCTTAGTCTTATTTGGGCTTGCTTTCATATTCTTGCGGGGACTAGCTTTTTTATTGGATGACATTTTGATAAGTTATCTGCTTAAACATGGAAATAAAAATTATGTACGCAAAAACAGATTACACAATGGTTACTTTATGTTAAAAAAGGATTTCAGAAACATCTGTTATATTATACCCAGATTATTTTGGTTTTTATTTATGTTTCGGTCAGTGTATTGAAGTAGCCATCCCCGTCCATTCTACGGAAACTAAACGCTCAGTTTTAAAGCTATCTTCAGAACACTTTCCCAAAAATTCTTTCTAATGCAGGTGTACATTAGTTTCTGATTATCATATAATTACTCCAAGGGTGTAGAAGCTTCGGTTTAGTTATTGATAAAATGCATTATATTATTATTACTCAAAATAATATAAAACAAAATTCATGGTTTAGTTTTCTAGTTTGTATTGAAATGCATGAATTTATACTCAGGCAAATGTATGCCACGGTACAGCTGGTTGAGCACACTGGAGCATCCACTAACCTGTGGCTGTAACCGAGCACTTCCCCCGCTGCTCCATCGCTCCTCTGTCCAGCAGTGGCCGCTTCTAAGCTGATTAGCATACGTAACCCGATCAAGCGAGACATCTGCTGCAGTGATCCAATCGCTTGGCTGGACGGGTGGACGGCGGTAACTTAAGCCGCTTAGACCTGCAACCCCCACACCCACACCACCCAATCTGGAGGGGATGTGGAGAGCAAGTGGTTTGATACGATTACGCAATGCACACGAGGGTTTCAATCGAATTCCGCAAACGCCCACGTTCGCCGGACTTTAGGCTCCGGCAGGCGTTCGAAGAACTTGCTTAAATCCCTCGAGAAGCCACCGAAGAGAGTGTATCGTATCTGGTGCTCCAATAGCCAAATGAAATGATCCGTTCGATAGCACAGCGACAGGAACTTAAAGGCGGTGGTCATCACGATTATGTGGACCATCAGCTGATGTCTGGTGAAGCCCATAATTACGGGATTTTTATAGATTTCCAACATGAAGAGGAGCGAGAGGAAAAGTGCAAGTTTTGAATTGCTGTAAACAGGAAATAATTAGGTTTCCATTTTAAAGGAAATATGTGTATGCAACAGACTTGCTCAACTTCAGGATGGCCATCTGGTTGTGTTGGCATCTATTGATTAAAAGACTCGCCACCGGTTTCAGTACCTCGGCCCCACTGCCCATTACTGTGCCCACCACTAGCATCGGAATTGGAGCATTTCCGTAAACCTGTCCCGCCAAATGGACTCCTCGATCGATCAGCTGAACCTGGCTAATAGTGGACATGGCGGTGGCCAGGATGCGGAAGGTCAAGGTGCTGGTCACGGCGTGGCCCAGGTCAAAGGGACAGTAAAAGATGCAGTACCTACTTGATTAAAAAGAAAAGAAAAGAAAAGAAAAGAAAGCCTCATATAAACGAAATCAATATGTTTCTCACGCAGCGGTAGGCTAATCTTTTTAATAGATCCCACTCACCAGATCAACGAACTTAGCAGAATATCTGCGGTATTACACAGTGGTTCCAATGGGAGACTACCCAAGAGCAGGTTGCCCAGGATATCGCCAGCGTAGTTCAGCAGCAGGTTGACAAGCCACAGGACGAAGGGCTGCCACTCCAGCAGCTTGTTTCCACCCCGTTTTAATCTGAAGGATCCTGCAGAAACCACCAGTTCTTCCCGCAGCTGCTGGGAGATCAGGGAATAGTGCAGGATGCGAAAGATCAAGTGGTTGGGGAGCTGCTTCAGGATCAGCCGAGCATTCATCCCTCGATTAGCTAGCTGCCCCACTCCTTCTCGGAGATTCCTGATGTTGATACCAAATTTTGGCTTCTCGAATCCAGATAATTTGATGACTATAGTATTTCAACTACATTTAAAATACTTATTATTGTGAAGAGAATTTGCGTAAACGAAAATATTGACAAGCGAAACTTAGGTGTCTGTACTTGTGTGGATATTTGAATGCAAATAATAATAGTAGTTGTCATGGTTAGCAAAATTTCAATAGTGCAAAACTGCTTGGGGCTGATGATTATTGCAATATCAACTTGGAATCTCCAAATTTGAACCTTGATAAAAACACTTGAGTCGGTTGAGTTGTTAAGTGTTACTGCTTGATGTTTTAGTAGTTTAATTGGAATATATGTGTTTTTATAAGCTATGATGTAAATACTTATGATTTAAAAGTTTCTAGACTTCTATATAGCACCTCAAACGGGTGACAAGTTCCGATGGGTATGGCTGTTAAGGCTGCGAGGCCCTGGGATCAGGGAGGAGTAGCTAATGTTTCGCACGGGCTTAATCCTTGGCAGCATCTGGTGCACCACAGGATGGGCGGCGTAGGTGAGGTGGGCGGGTGTCTGTCCAGAAGGGGTAGCCAGCTGGGCCACCTCATCCTCCGTTGCCGCCTGGAAGAACCTCTCGACCTGTTGTCGTTCCCCAGCTTGGTGGTGATTAACAATCCTGGCGGATGGAATGACCAGCTGATGCGGCTGCTTTGGGGACTGAAGGACTAGTGGCTCCGCTGACGATAATCTGGTGAAGCTCTGGTGGGATACGGCACTGGCCACCTGTCCGTTGCCATGCAGGATTGTCGTGGCTGCGTGACTGTGGCTCAGGCCCCAGGTGAAAAGGAGGCAAACAACCTATTGGTTTGAATGGGGAAACCAGAAAGGGGGAACCAGTGAATACTGGGAGCTGGGAG
Source organism: Drosophila teissieri (assembly GCF_016746235.2). Lineage (NCBI taxonomy): Eukaryota > Metazoa > Arthropoda > Insecta > Diptera > Drosophilidae > Drosophila > Drosophila teissieri. The sequence goes on along the minus strand of NC_053031.1, from coordinate 18,969,889 downwards.
CTCGAAAAAAACTATGGAGACTACTCACTGTGATGTGCATGATGGTCACTTGAGTGGGCAACTAATTACCGTTAGACATGTGCCGCTGCCATTTATACATTTATTGCTGGACTTGGCCAAGAGGACTCCTTGACCAAGAGGTCACCATGTCTTGCCGCCAAAAGATTTATGGGCCATTTTGTGTGAAGCTAATTAATTAATCAAAAGCTACTCCAATACGACAGCCCCCCATGCGCTGCGTGCACTTAGAGCTTCCATTACGCGCCTCCGGCTAATCGGCTAACTGACTGGCTGACTCAACATAGCCGGATTGCCGGATTGCCGGCGATTGTGCGAAGCCACGACAGCAACTTTAGCTATTGAAACCTCTAGAATTGGTATTGGTGCCTAAAATACCCTGCAAATAAAAATGTCATAAAGCTTGTGCCTTCAACAGAAGGTTATAAAGGATGCCTCGGAGTGAGGCTTAGTTATATGGCATGATTAATTTCCCCTTATGTAATATAATAAAATACTACAGATTTATAATTTGTTGTCATGCAATGTCATAAAATAAATGGCATCAAGCATACATACACAAAATTATGATTCGCCAGATTTCGTAAAGTCTTAACTCGAGATGCTAAAGTGGATTTACGTTAAATTCAGAATACTTGTTTTTATCAAACTTTTAACATAAAGGGTATTCCCTAGCTGGCTACAATAGCCGCCAGAGCAAACCAACTATCGAACCACAGAAGTTGGTGGTGCGGGGGCGGGCGGCGGAGGTGCGAAGTGGAGCGGAGTGGATCAACCTTCAGCGAGTTGCGCAGACGCAGACGGCGTCGCATGTTGTGGGCTTTGTTGTTGCGGTGCTATTACTACAATATTTGCGGCGTTAGGCATTTATTTATTTATATTTGATTTTTTTCGGTTTGTTTCTTTACGTAAAGCTGCGTCCAAGTTGAGACACTCCCACAATTGCAAGATAACCGCGACTGCGCGCGTGTTTCCAACGCTTCGATCGCAGATCGCGCCGTTCTCCAGGGGCTCTGCTAGGGGGCTGTACCGATGGATCTACCCCCTTGGCATGCTCCACGCCCGCCCCTGCTTGGGCCAGCAACGGCTCCACCGTGATTTCATGGCACAGCAATTCACACAGCACTTCAGTTTGACTTTGCCACTCGCTCCGCTTTGTGTTTGTTACTTGGAAGGGGAACCTCCAGTCCTCGATACGATTCGATTCGATCCGATCCGATCCCATCCCATCCGATCCGCCCACCTCAGTTCGTCGACGGTGTTCTCAGTGATTTAAACTCTCCCATTAGGCTTGGATCGTTACCATGCGGCATCTGGTGAGTGGGATGACTATTCCCATTGGTTTAACCAACACTCTCTTTTAACACTCTGCTAAACTCGAATTTACGACCCTTCTAGGTGCTTCTGGCCGTAACTTACGTGGCTCTGGTTTTGTCCAAGCCGGCGACGGAGACGCCTCGCCTGCTCATCGATTCAGCACCCTCGGTGGTCTCCTACCAGGGTTCCTCGCAGGCCCAGACCCGCTTCGTCATCGCGCCCATGGGCCGGGCTTTGGGCTACGTGGAGCCCACCAACCTCAATCGAACCTTCCACACTAAAGCAACGCAGGAGGGCGGCGCCACCGGGTACGAGCAGCTCAATCTGAGTCCGGTCTACGTGCCGAGTAGCTAGGCAATGGAATCGCATAGTTTTAGTTAGTTAAATGTGTAAATAAAGGCAGCGTGTATAACAAAAACTCCATGTGCACGTTATTCATTGTCACTCGGAAAATCATAACAAAAAACCGAAATCATTCTTACTTTAATTGAGACTTTAATGTATATCTACACACTGTCATAGAAAAGATGGAAAATCTACATTACTACACATTAATGTATGCATACCTTTGGGGATTAAGTCATACTTTGTAATCATAAATGCCAAAAACGTATTCTTAGTAGAACAATGAACACAAGAATAATCACGGAAAGCATATCACCAACGTATATATGCTACAAGCACGCCTTCTTATCAGAATTATAGGAATTTTCTTAGATTTTTCAACAGATACTTTTTAGAACTACATAGATATGTTCCTTGAAGTCGTGCTTCAAGTGGTGCTGCTTGTTTCCCTTTTACCCATTTTTTTATTCTGATACATCCGACTTGTGATGATTTACAATTTTTGTACAGCAAAGTGATTATTATTGCTTGTATTCAAAACTAGGCTATTCGATTATATGTAGCACCAAGTAGGCTGCGTTTAACCACTTTTAAAGTAAGTCTGATAAATAAGGACGACAATACAACTGTGCCGCAACGATAATCATGTCGAATACCAGTCGCCGCGATATTTGGGTGCCCAGTCCCGCCATAATACTGCATCAGTTGCAATCCACCGAGGACGTGGCCGATGAATCCGCCCTAGAATACCACGAGAGCTGCAACCAGGCGTGGCGCGCCCAGTACAAACACCCCGTCATGGCCAGAATGGGAGTCGGTTTCGAGTTCGTGAACTCGACCTCTCGGTACATGAGCTCCCTAATAAGCACGCAGGATGACGACACAGAGAACCACGTGATCGGTAATTCATCTTCCAGCACCAATCGACTGGGGCCCACCCTCCGAATCCCCCATGTCGAAATTCAGCCTTACAGTTTCGGGTCGGATGACGAGAACCTGATTCAGCACCTGGCCTAATCCAAATACCATTTACTCCCAAAATTCCCAGTGTTTGAAAGCCTTATCCGATTTCCTCGTTTCCCTCACCAGGATACTCCTGCCTGACCTACCGCTGCCGCATCTGAGCTCCAATGAATACGGACCCGGACTGGACGCGCGATGCCCTTAATTGTGGTCTTTTATAGTTTGGAATTAAATTGCATTTCATCTTGTTTTGTTTGCTGTCATGAATCGCAAGACCTTCGCCTGGGCTCTCTGAACCTGAACTAACATTATGTTTGTGGTATTAATCTGCTGGGTTATTGTTCGGGCTTTGAAAACCTTTTTGGGCCCAACGACAATTGATTGTCGGCTGCTGAATTCCAAGTGAGGGTTCGCAGATGCTTGGTTTAGAGCCGGGTTCAAGTTCAATGTAAAACAAACAAGTTTTTGCCAATTGCTCGTTAGTTGGTTTTTGCTGAAGGACAATCTAGCTGGCGAATTTTTGGCCATATAAAGCCGTAGACTTGGTTTGAAATCAGCAACAGTCACTCGTCGACTTCAAACCTCCTCTAACCAAATTAACATGTTCCGCTTCGTGAGTATTCGAGTATGGGATTTTAGGATATATTTCAGGATCTAACTTGCTGTTCTCAAATTCAGATTGCCATCTGTGCCCTGGCCACCATTGCCGCCGCTGCTCCGGGATTTATTGAGGAGCACCCTGTGGCCATCGCCCCCGTTGTGGCCAAAGTGGGTGCCGTAGTGCACAGTGCCCCACTGGCCACCTCCCACCAGAGCTTCACCCAGTACCACAACCAGGCGGTGCTCACTCCCGTGGTAAAGCATGTGGTGCCAGCTGTTCCCGTGATCAAGACTGTGGCTCCAGTGGTTCCTGTGGTCAAGCATGTGGCTCCCATCGTTCCCGTGGTCAAGCATGTGGCTCCCATCGTTCCCGTGGTCAAGCACGTGGCTCCAGTGGTGCCCCTCATCAAGACCGTGCCCGTGGTGCACCACCAGACCTATGTGGCTCCCGCTGTGCACCATGTGGCTGCCGTGCCCGTGGTGAAGGCTCTGCCCCATGCCGTCTCCCACCAGAGCCACACCCAGGTGCACCACCAAAAGACCATCATCACCCCTGTGGTTGCTCCCCTGGTCAAGACTGTCGCCGTCGCAGCTGCTCCAGTGGCCCATGTATACCACCATTAGGAAACTTTTTGCTTGAACGGATTGTTATGATTGCTTCTTTGAATAAATTTAATTGTTGAAAATAGAAAATGTGAAATTTTGCGAATTGATCGATTTTGGCAACAGATTGATTGGTTGATCGGTTGGGATCAATCCAATTAGCATTTAAATAATATACTTCAAAGGCTTTTAGTGTGGCATTCATTAGTATTCATTGGCAATCTCGAGCCGGTAGCAGAGTGCCAAAACAAAAAACATAAAATAAAAATATAGCACACAGTAAAACCGACCAGAGGCAGCTCCAAAAATAAATTTTGCAAGGCAATTATTGTAAACAATTTTATTTCTCGGTTAATAAATAAATTTTAAGCGCACTTATGTATGAGTAAATGGCTTTTTTACTTTTTCCGATGAAATTTGCATTCATCGAACATTGCTATAACCGCTACTTGTACCAAAAGTATGTAAGAGGTAGAAAGATGCGTTTTTGACCATATAAAGTATAAATATTTTTGATCAGGATAACTAGCCAAGTCGATCTGGTCTCTCTGTAATTCCATCGTCCTGATGAACTTCGAAAAACCGGAAACTTTAAAAGCTCTTTATATGCCAACAAAATGTTGAAATTTCCCCTACTAACCGTGTAACAGGCATCTGATAGTTGAGGAAATCAACTATAGCGTTTTCTCTTCTTTTAAATTAGGCCTGAAAGTGGGAGCACTTAAGATACGGATTTTTTAAAGTAATAATAAACTACTTATAAGCATATTTGAGTAAATGTAAAAACTCGTGAATTTCATAAATATCTAAAAAAATCATAGTTAAATTGAATTTCAATGTTTTTTTTATTTTCCCGTTCAACAAATGTATCATAACCATGTGAGCTCGATTTCAATCGATTTACTTGTGGTAGGCAGAGTACACAACTGGGGCGCTGTGGACAGTGTGGACCAGAGGGGCAGCTGGGATCACGGTCTTGATGATGGGAGCAGCTGGGATGACTGTCTTGACCAGAGGAGCGGCAGGGACGACAGTGTGGACCAGAGGAGCTGCGGGCACCACAGTCTTAATGACGGGAGAGACAGGGATCACAGTCTTGACCAGAGGAGCGGCATGCACCACTGGGGCGGCATGAACCACCGGTGCAGCGTGAACCACCGGGGCAGCATGAACCACCGGGGCAGAGTAGACCACTGGCACCTTGCGCACCAGGTTCACGTTGCTCTGGTGGGTGATGGCCGAGGAGGCGCTGGTGTCCACGTAGGCGGTCTTGGCAAGAATAGCCGGCTGAACAATCGAGTGGGTCTCGGCAATCAGACCGGGGGCAGCGGCGGCCACAGCCAGGCAGGCGAAGAAGGCGACCTGTGGAGGAGGATAATGGGTTACAGGACAGCACTCAGCTTCCATCTCCTGGGCAACTCACGAATTTGAACATCTTTGGATTGGTTTTGGGGGGTTTGCTGTGATTGCTGAATCGATTGCAACTGCTGATGATGACGGGCCAAACGCGGGGCTTTTATAGTTGCCTAGTTTGGTAGTTTGCTCCAAAGCCCAATTGTTTGTCGCAAGTACTTGGCTGAACTTGAGCCGCCAACCGGTTTGGGTTTTTGAGTTAAACACTTATTCGGGTTTTCACTATTCAGCTTTCTGGCTTCTAAGCGCTTATCAAAGTCGCAGTTCGTTAACTGACCTAGGTTCCAGCTGCTTTGGCTCTGTGTGTGGGTGAATGTGAGGAAGTCGAGAAGTCGGGACAACAAGCCAGGCCAATCAAACGACAATGGGCCAAGTAATTGGCCTTAGATGCGGTCGCTTACGCAAATGAGCCTGCAGATGCTGGGCTATCCCATTGAGTGCGTGGGCTATCCTTATATTCTTGTCCTTGCACTTCACCAGGCGACACTACATCTTCCTCCTCGTTGGCCTTTAACAATCACTTGATCCGCCGCGTAATTGAGTTGCATTCTCGTCTTGGGGATTCACCCCATCTTGTCTGGTGAGTGTGTGCTTGTGGGTATGGGATGTGGCTCCCAGTGCTCGTTATGCGACCTTTTACCACATAATTAATGAGTACGCCAATGTGTGCAAATGTGTAGATACCATCGATGAGGCATTTGATAAGAGTTGCTCACATAACATCGGTAACATTGACAGCAGGAGATAATCAAAGGTTGGGACCAGGACAATTGTCAGCGAACGGAAAAGTGTGATTGCCAGTTACCTTGACTTGGTCATGAACTAAGCGAATGCGCTAAGAATAAAGGTGCCCTTTGCAAATTAATTGCTTATTTAATTCTAGAAATAAATGACCATGTCAGGGCTTAGATGTCGCAATTTTTTGAGGACACACGATGGTTTTGGGTTAAGAGCAAACCTGATTTGTGGAAACTTGAACACGAAATTCTGTTAGAACGAAATTAAATAATGCCAAAAAAACAGTGTTGGTCTAATAATAAACATATTTGTATACTTTTCCTTGGGCGTTTCTCTTTGCTGTTATAAATAGATCTGTAATAAGCAAATAATGATAGATCAAATGACTAATCAATTTTATGACTGCGTTACAAATCAAAGAGGGACTTTATTAAAAGACAGGCTTTTGTTTTGTTTACATTCACTATTGAATTTTACTTTACTAGTTCAGTAAGGAATATTAGTATCCTAGATTCTCTACTAATTAAATATTTTTTCTTTACATTCAGTTCAGTACGGAACAGCTCACTTCATATGAACCCTGAACTTGACCCAAATCAAAACCCTCGAAACTGTGCCCTTCATAGAGCGGGTCGCAAACAAAAGCGCAGTAAATTATAAGCGTACGCCTGCATTCAAATTGAAGCTGGAGCCGTATTTGGATTCGTATTGCAACATCGACAGTGGATTTCGTCCAGTTGATGGCTGCGGCTCCTCAAGTGATTCATGGCCAGGCCATAAAGACCTGGCTACCAACTTCCAATTTCCAACTGCAGCGGCTGTTAAGTGCCGCTCGAGTGACAGATAAAGTGCCCCCATTCCCCGATTCTCCGATTCCCCGATTCGGTCACAGTCTCAGACTCAGATTCGGATTCGGATTCAGATTCAGACTCAGACCCAGTCCCTATGTCAAGGTTATCCGCCGGACAAGCCCCACGCGCACTTAACCCACAATTTGGAGCTGGACGCTGTGGTTTCGCCGGCTGTGTCATTGTGTTTTCAGTTTTCGGGGCTCGACTTTGGATCGAGCGACAGTTACACGTACTTAAGATAAGCATCTGGCATCTGGTAATGTGGAAAATGAATACCCAGAAAATTAATTTGCGGTCCCTGTAATTTTATGGAGCGATGGTTGCCGATTGTTATTTTACGTTTGTGGTTCGAACACTTCAATCAGTCATCGCAGGATAAAAAACAAGTTGCTGACTTATGTTATTTATGTGCTTATATTTTTAAATAGCTTGTAGCAGCGGTATTGTATGGGTTGGGAAACAAGATACTTGGGTAAACATATGTTAGCTAAATTTATTAATTTACAACGTGTATTTCACAGCTGCGGGCCCTGATTGTTGTCAATTTCACAATAAAAGAAATGTTTTTTCTGAAAGTATTTTGCTAGACACCAAATAAGTGATATATTCATATATTTTCAGCTTTAAAGTATTAATTTATTTATTTACAAATAATATTTGGGACTTTTTAATACTTCTTCAGATAAGCCTCAGTTCAGTTATAATGGTTATATTTTACGGATTAGTGATCGAATAACGTCCAAACCGTTTTGTGGTCCATTCAACCGATTTGCTAAATGAACCCGTTGTAAGACCTTCGTTAAATTTGGCGTGTCATTTGTCATTTTGGCAAATCTATTGACAATTGGGCTATATAAACGGTGCGTAGGCCTCATTGGGTCATGAGTTCTTACTGGAGTTTCGCAGAGCCAAATTCAAACTAAGACTAGATCCAATTTCAGCTGCCTCAACATGCATAGAATGGTAAGTGTTATATTTATAAATTAAATTTACAACTTGAATTTATTTTTAATTTCTTTGCAGCTGCTCTACACCTTGGTAATCGTTGCCCTTGCTTTGGTTCAGGCCTGCCAAATCCATCATAATCTGACATTTCCTGCTGTGGAGCAAGTTTCCGACTGTTCTGGCCACCACCTCACTTTCCGTAATCGGAGTTTGACAAGGGATCTGCCCACATTAACCTCAGGCGATTGGATGTCTTCTCGGCTTGAACTTTGCTTTTATGGCAAACCTTTTACGCTGGGGCACTAGCCGTGCATTGTTGTTGCTTTGTTATTGCTTGAATAAATTGTTGTAAATTATTAATCATTTAAAAGGATTCTGTTTACTTATTCGGTATTGATAAAGATGCTTGATTTCGGGTTTAATTCGAAGTTGTGGTTACATTAGATAGTTGGCAATTTATTTTACCTAAATAGCTCTAACTTATATATAAATAAATACGATGCTACATTATTATACCCGTTACTCGTAGAGTAAATGATAGATATGTTGAAAAGTATGTAACAGGTAGAAGGAAGTGTTTCCGACCATATAAAGTATATATATTCTTGATCAGGATCGATCTGGCCATGTCCGTCTGTCCGTATGAACGTGGAGATTTTAGAAACTATAAAACCTAGAAATTCAAGCTAGATTTAGCATGCAAGCTTGTCGTTTCATGTTGCCACTCCCACTCTAACGCCCACAAACCGCCCAAAACGTGACTTTTTAAGTGTCTTACTTAAATTTTTGTTCGATAAAAAAACCACCTATTTACGGAACTGATAATTTTGTATTTTTTATAAAAGGATGTAAAGTTTTAAAGATGTTTTAGACACCCTGAATTAACCATATTAAATGTAATTTATTATATAAAATTAAACTTCCAGTTCCAAATCCCATTTATAAAGATATACAACATATTTCGTACTTTAGGATCAATAATACTTTTCAGAATTTTATTTTATTTTCATTTAACTGGTTAACAAACAAACAATTTAAAGGTTTTAGTGGTGCAGGGTGTAGGCCAGAGGAGCGGAGTGAACCACAGACTTGATGAGGGGGGCGGAGTGGACCAGAGGCACAGAGTGCACCACAGGAGCGGAGTGCACCACCGGCACAGAGTGGACGACTGGAGCGGCGTGGACAACGGGCACGGAGTGAACCACTGGAGCAGCGTGGACAGCAACGGCAGGATGGGAGTAGGTGGTGGTCTTCACGATGGGAGCAACCACTGGCTGCACCACCGCCTTGCTGTGCACCTGGGTGATGCTCTGGTGGGAAACCGCCGAGGGAGCTGAGTGCACCACCGATCCAACCTTGGCCAGGACGGGCTCGTGCACCACATGGTGGGTCTCGATCAGACCGGCGCTAGCGGTGGCGACCAGAAGAGCGATGACAGCAACCTTTACGAGTAACAAGTTAATTTAGATCTTCCAATTTATATGAATCTTTGGACTTACAAATTTGAACATCTTGAATAAGTTTTGGTTGGTTGGTTGTTTTGGGGTAAGCTCAGAGAGATGACTGATGCTGGTGGAACGTGCAGATGAGGTTTATATAGCGACTAAGCAGCGCAGGCTAAGGGCTCAAACAGCCAGAGACTTCGGTATCCGAAGTTGTCCACCTTGAGGGGCTTTTGATAAGGCAGCACATACTTCAGACTTCGGGCTCCAACGATCTGAGCTTTTGGGTTTCGGCAGCTGCAGCAACGAGAAATCATAATGAGCTTACTCCGACTCGATTTTGGATTCCGAATCGCCATCTGATCAAACTTGGGTCATGCAGGGGCGTACTGAAGGTCAGCGGTTGGGTTTAAAGCGTTGGCATCGCTGGACTCGAGGTTCTATATAAGTTGGGTTGGCTGTTCCCAAACATCATCAGTTATCCAACGAATCTTCTCAAGCAACCAGCAGCACTTGCTTCAACAATACCAATATCAAAATGTTCAAATTCGTGAGTAACATAGGGAATTTTATCCTCTGGAGCTGAAGTAACCAAAGTTTATTACCTACAGATCGCAGTCCTTGCTCTCCTGGTCGCCACCGCCAGCGCTGGTCTGATCGAGACCCACCATGTGGTGCACGAGCCCGTCCTGGCCAAGGTTGGATCGGTGGTGCACTCAGCTCCCTCGGCGGTTTCCCACCAGAGCATCACCCAGGTGCACAGCAAGGCGGTGGTGCAGCCAGTGGTTGCTCCCATCGTGAAGACCACCACCTACTCCCATCCTGCCGTTGCTGTCCACGCTGCTCCAGTGGTTCACTCCGTGCCCGTTGTCCACGCCGCTCCAGTCGTCCACTCTGTGCCGGTGGTGCACTCCGCTCCTGTGGTGCACTCTGTGCCTCTGGTCCACTCCGCCCCCCTCATCAAGTCTGTGGTGCACTCCGCTCCTCTTGCCTACACCCTGCACCACTAAGGACGCAAATGTGATACAGTATTTACGATTTTTTGTTTAAATAAATGTTTTTCTTTTTGTCATAACAAGTCAATCAATTGTGTTTTATTATTTTCAAAACATCAGAAAAGCTTTATTTTTGTTAGCTTTGTTTGGAATTAATGGAATTAGTTTTTATATTAAATATTTCTAATTTATTTTTTAAAATTCCACAGATATTATTAAAAATTATTAAAAATAGTATTATAAAGCAGAGACCAAAGTATAATTCTTTCTTTCGCATCCAATTCTTATAAAAGTCTTATACTTACCTTTGGGATATTATTCGAGTATACTTTTGGGCTGCTCTAGAAATCAATTGAAGTGAAATAAATGCAAAATCCTTTTCGCTCGCTATAACAAGTATGGTAGGTATTTATTGCTTGAAATGTATTTTAGTGTCTAAACATTTTTTTGTGATTTTTTCTTCTCATTGCTGAATTGGCTGGCATTATAAACAGGGCACAGGACTTGTGGTTGAAGTAATCCGCAGGAAATGTTATGGTAGAACAGGAGCTGATTGGCTGGCGTGTGGGTGAGACATGTGGGTGGTTGGATCTCCAATTAACCGATCACAACGGGTCCCAGGCCATGGACGCTCTTGATCAGCAGAGGAGAAGGATGCACCTGGGTGATGGCTGCATGGGAAATGGCACCTGGCACCACGCTCACAACCTGGGGAGCAACCAGATGAGGTCCGACGACGGTGGGTCCCCAGATTCCAGGTGCAACCAGGCCAGGGGCAATAAGTCCAGGAGCAGGAGCGGGAGCTGGGGCAGCAGCAGCCAGGCTAAGGAGAGCAACGAAGACGCACTGGGGAAACATGTAAATAGTTATATATTATATTAGAAGGATGCCACTTTTATCAGCGTGTGTCCACTTTTTAGAATCCTTTTCTTACAAAGAATATTCTTTGTTGGCTTTAAGAACTCACCAGCTTGAACATTTTGTTTTGTTGATGGTTTGCAACGATTTGACATAGAATTGCACTCTCGACTGGCCTATTTATACGGAATAATCAGAACTGCAGTTGGCGCTCTCCAAATGGGTCGCCAACACGCCTCTGCACTCTGCACTCATTTCACCCGTGTTTGTTACATTCCGCAGCATTCAAGCCAAGTTAAGCCACACAGAACCAACTGAGTCGAGCCGAATGAAAACCCTTCCGGGGCAGGTTCTCGGGTTACCGAAATGCACCGAGAAAAATATATTCAAAGTAATGCAAGTAATACAAAACGTACCCATTTCTACATTTACATTAATTGTACAAATTAATTGATCTGTGACCTCAATTAAGTCGTTTCTGTCATCCTCTTTCATCTGAAACTGTGATGTATTATTCCCAAACATGTCTCTCGGCATAACTATTGGAATTTAATTACTTCAAAGTCGAATGTTCCCAAAACTGTCTAGACTTTTCCCCCACTGCATTCGTTCTCCCTCAGTTGGCTGGCTACTTCAATGCGATCTGATTCGATTCTATTGGATTTCGCCGCCTTATGATTTATGCAATGCGAGACATGTTCTAAGTGGACTCACTCCCTCCTCGTTCCGCAATCTCACTTGCTATGGGGACTATGCGGCGTATACTTGACACTGTTGCATGCGTCGCACAATTAAGCAAACAAATAAATAGAATCATGTCAGGGGAAAATATGTAATGTGAGTCCAAGAAAAGAATCTACTCAAGCGGCTTAGTTTAGTTTAGTTAACGGGGAAGAGGAGGTGGGGCTTGCTCTTTGCACTTTTGGCTTGCATAAATTAAGTTCCCAACTTGGCGAAACGTTGATTAATGTGACTTGCCAATAACGCCGGCGGTCAGTTGGTAGTTCGGTTGGTCGGCCAACTTGCCCCGGGGCTCGGCCAATCGACAGAGATTGTCTCCAAAGCGATTTTGTCTTGTGCAATACGGCGACACCAGCACATCAGATACATTTTATGATCACTGTCGCGGGCAGTGAGTTATTACAATGCCGTCAAGTGCTGTGGATCAGGAAATATATTTGCATTTGCAAGAAACATTTTTTAGGGATACCACTCTTACTAGCAAAAGAGTTTGATAGTTAAATTATTATTCACTGGATTGACGGGTTGTAACACATATTTTAACTATTTTTTGATACTATACACCCATGCTCTGAGAATAAATCTGAGAACATAGAAATCATAAAATCACATGTTGAAGCAATTTAAGCTTTGTGTGTAACTATGTATTTAAATTATTTTCATTTTCATTAATTTGATATTACCTCCCAATTGATGTACAAATACGTAACTGAAATATTAAATAATTATAATTATTAAGTCATCGCTGTATGTAAAGTTTTCTATTTCGCCAGCTTTGGGCATAGATTTAATTTAGTTAAATGATTTCTTGCATTGTGAGTCAGTTAGATCTAATGTGTATAAACTATACTCATCAATGGCATACAAATAAATTTTTTTTAATATTTTGTATCTCCCAATGCTATCGATTTTAAGCCTAAGGTAGACCCCACCTCTTTTGCCAATTGCTCGTTTGTTTACCGTTAATGAGCTACCGAATCACGTGCCCGTACAAAACTACAAAAACCGCAGTTACCTTGCCGAATCTATTTGTTTATTATTTTATTTCATTTGCCTCGTTTGCCGGTCAGCGAACCATTCCAAAAAGTTGGCTTATACCATAACCGATTTGCGGCTAATTTCGGCGATGAAAAGACTGGCCAAAACAAAAAGCGAAACTTTTTCAGGGTTAGTTGCTGAATGATATTGATTCTGATTTGATTTTAATGCACCAAACAAGGAAGTATTGGTTTGTATAAAAACAGGAGCGCACTAGGAGGTAACCATAGTATATAAACCCCTCTGTGAAACACCTCTGCTTTTGCCCTACCCCACAATCTGCATATATTCATTGAAAATTGGTAATATCTAATTGATGTTTATGTCACATTAACTGTTCGAGTATCCCATTAGACTGGCTTTATGGCAATGTTTGCCGATTAAGCTGATTCCGAATGCGAGTTTAACGACGGGTGTGTGGGTAAAGTACTGTGGCGATTTGCATTGGCTTATGCAAAACAGAAAGTCGATTGCAAAAGCCAAGCAGACTTGAACTTGAAATAGATCTGGATCCCTTCTGATTGTGTTTTCATACCCTGCATGTCTACAATGGAAACTTACATGCAACGGTGGCAGCAACAACTATTTATCACCTCGATTGGCCCATCCGAGTGATATGCATTCCCCACCTTCGTCCCCCTTGCAGAGACACAGACATTCATCATCTGCTTATGCACTGATTTGCATAACAGAGAAATCATTTGGTTGCCACATGTAGTGGCAACGTGTGTTGTCACCATGGGAAATGTGCCATCCCCCATCGACTGTATCGAATGGTTTTTTCGGATAATTACTATTACCCAGGGGCTAATTATGTCAGCTATATAAGGAAGTGATTTTTGTGCGACTTCGCGACACAGATATCCGATCGGATTTGACGTCACTTTACGTATTAATTTCCCACTTAAAGGAAGAGAAGATTAGTTTCAATTGTGTAAGTGCAGTAATATTTTATCCGGGGTGATACAGAAATAGCTTTTAATCAGATATGACTGGGACTAGAACGGGAATTGTGATTGAATCACTTTTAGCCGCAGGGATTTCCGTGATACCAAAACGTGGCAGATGTACGTACATTCCTTTGTCTAAATAAAAATATTGCTTTTTCCATTTACCAACTTCTTTGTATCTGTGCTCTTCATTATCCCAAGTAAAATAACCACCTTTAGGTGTTGTATCTTTTATGTACAGTTTTATAGATAGATGGAATAGAATATTCAGCAGCTTACAGCGAAACCTCCAGTTGGTCCTTACACATGAACAATCGACACACGCAAACATACACAGCATACACAGGTTGCATTCTCCCAGTCGTCGTTATCGGCATTCAGTTATCGTTATCAATCATCAGTCAATCGTCAGGTTCTTCGATTAGTGGAGGTGGTAATCGTGGAAGTCGTGGTGGTGGTGCAGGTGGAAGGGATCGTAGGGGTGGTAGGCCTTGATGATGGGCGCAGGATGGTAAGCCTTGATGATGGGTGGATGCACCACTGTCTTCACCACAGTGGGCAGCAGGACCGGCTTGATTATGTGGTGCGGCACACTGTGCACCACCGTGGAGCTCTGGTGGGAGACGGCAGCGGGCAGGTGGTAGTGCAGTGGTTCCACATGGTGGTGGTGAGGATAGTAGGGGATCTCCGGATAGTGGTGGTGGTGGCCATGCAGGAATCCAGGACGAGCTGCCGCCAAGGCGCAAATGGAGAGTAGCGAAACTACCTAAGAGTTGGTTATATATCCTTAGATTGGTTCTCAGCCAGAGTTAATCCGCGGTATCCTTACCAGTTTCATCATCTTGTGGGTGGTTTAATCCTCGGTGGTTGGTCTTGGTCTTGGTAGCTCGCTGCTTACAACTGATGCCACTCGATGGTGTGGAGGTGGCTTTTATTCACTTGCCACCTAGCCAATTGGCCACCAGCAACAGCTGCGGATTCCGCTGCAGATGCTGATGCAGATGCAGATGCTCTCGTTGCCATATCCGCCGCTGCTGAGAGGCTTCAATGTTGTGGAACCTTGCGTTTGCATCCGCAGTTTGCAGTCTGCCGCCTGAAGTTGCCGTTGTAATTGCAGCTCGTTTCGGTGTTCATTTCAATTGTTGTTTTTGCGTTGTCTGCCTTTTTCGCACACAGTTTTGTCAAGCGCCGCATTGTTTACCCGCAGTCTGAGTCGCTCCATCCATCGACCCCTTCCAATCCCAATCCCAATCCCAATCCAAAGCGCTGAACTCTGCCAGTTGGGTTCAATGAGGTGGCAGGCACGAGAGACGCCTGTGATATGGGGATGCCCTAACTCAAGTTTTGGTAGGAACTATAAGAGAAAAGTACATAACAGTATCTGAAATATCAGAACATAGAACTCATAATAGAATTAAGTAATTTACTTATATTTTATTTGTAATTTGTAGACAATGCATAGAGACAGAACAAATATTAGCCGATCGCTTATAAAACATTTTAAGTACCAAATAAACAAACAATTTACCATTTAAATAATTTTCGTTGAATTATATATCATGGTTATGGATTTATTTATTTCTTTGAAATAGTAAGTCTTTAATTATATTTAACTTGCCTAAATTGTTTTATTGCTTATGATCGTTTGTCAAGTATTGCTAAATTTGCTGTTAATGGGTTCAGTTTTTTGTAAGCTAGTTTTAGTCAACTTTTTCGCATTGCTAATGTACCTCAATTAAGTAAAGAGTATGCGTTCATTCATGGAGCTTTTCCTAAGGTTGTCGCTGGTTGTATTTACTTGTTTATTTTGGCAAGTCTTATAATATTAAAATGTCCCAGCGAATGTCGACGTTCTGTTCTCGATGCTCGTCTGCTGCAATTGGTAATTGTAATTGTTGCTGCATCTGCTGCAACTTTTTTGCACGTTGAGCTTGCAACTCGCTCTTTCCGTTAGACCAATGTAAAAACTACTGCAAATTGTCTCTGTATTTCTGAAGTTGTGTCTATGTATCTATGTATATAGTAACTGCATCTGTACAGTAAGTAGCATAATTTATGCCAGTGTTACATTTGCCCGCTGCGACCTTGACTACTTGAAGTTTTTGGCCCGCAAATTGCTGTTGGTTTTACAGCATCGCATTTTTGTTTCTTGTTTTTTATAGTTGTTTGGCTCTCTTGTTTTCGTTTCTTGGTCAGCGGAAATTCACACTCGCCAATTTAATTGTTGCAATTTTTTGTCGTGGAAATTAGTTGTCTACGTCTATTTCTTCTATGTTATCTCTGGGTCTGAGAATGCGCAAGAAACGACCTTTTTTTTAGTGTGTAAGAATCGAGATATATGTATATAGTTTGTTGTCATCATATGCATTCTGCATACAGCCGCGATCGAAATACTAGCTTTAATTATTGTAATAGGTGTGGGAAAACATGTTTTAGTTTCAGTTTTTCAACATCTCAAACAAAATTATCCAAAAAGCAATATTACTTCGTATCTTCTATTATTGAACTATTATTTTATAAGACACCCTTAAAAATCATATGCTTCTTAATAATGTTGATTAGGATGGTTATAGGGACTTATTGTCTAAAATATAATCTCCATAAATTGGCTTATTGGTTTTTTAATGCAGATAATACTACAGATATCTGTAAATTTGTACGATATTTAAAATAAAATGTACTTATATTTTTAATAATTTATATTTTAATAATCATGCAAAGTATACAAAGAACAAACAATAGCTTGTTCATTAAAGCAGTTAATAAGGTTACAAGCCAATAACTGCTTTGATGAACAATGAAATAAAAATTGTTCTCCCAAAGGCCCATTTTCCCAATTTTTATGTTACCTAAGCTAACATATTCGCCTCAGAGCTCATCCTCATACACCTATTGTATTGACTGCAGTTGCTCAGCTTCGCTTCAGTCTGCCATCGATTGCGATATTTAAGGCTTCCATTCGCGCCCTGTCATCTCATTTCTGCAAAGTTCACGAACGGCAGCGGATTGAGCTTCAGCTTGAGATTCAGATACAGATACAACTCCATGGCAAACTAGAACACTTGAGTCGAGAGCACGAGCTCATTAGAATGTCGTTTGGTATTTTTACAGGCAACTCGGACGGCAAGTGCTAAAATGTCAGCGTGCGAGGCTATAATAATCGGCATCGCTATAATAGTCTGGCAAATTAATCATGATTTGCACTAAGCGGGGTAAATATTTGCACAACAATTCGCTGGGGTCCCTGGTCAGCACTCCCAAAAAAATGGGAAAAGTGGAGCCCAAAATGAATTCAATTGCTTGACTTATCTCGACCAGGAAGCACTGCATCTGCGGCATAAACGGGTTGCAGCGAGTGACTATGTTGCAACTGCAACAGTGGAGTGCTGCAGCACTCCACCCAAATGCCCGATGCAGTTCAGTGGGTTAGTGGGAGCCGCAGTTCGCAGTCCGCTCGTTATCTTCGACTTGGAATCTCGAGTTATTTTCAATGTTATTGCAATTAAATTGTGAACCAAGTCAGGCATCCGCTGACGCAGCACTTCCAATCCGAGAATGCCGCTCAATTGATGGACACATCTGACCTTAGCGAGTGGCCAATGGCCAATGGCCAATTGGTCGCCCGGCCACCTGTTAGGTGTTCTCGTTGAGTATACGCCAGAGTGGCAGCCAGCAGGCAGGCACCTCGGTCTGCGAGTTAGTCAAACGTAATTACTCGAGGGGCCCCCTGGAAATGAAAATGAATTTTATATACGAGTATTGTGCGGCATGGGGCACCGCTCTACTTGCCGCAGCTGCAGCACATTTCTCACCACCGATTGCCATTTGCGTAATGCTCCTTCTGGCCAGAGTTTCCGACTCCATCTGAGTTTCTGAGTGTCCAGCACTCTGACACCTGAGTGAACTGTGCCAACAGGACAGGTCGTATCATTTGTGGCTGGGCCGGGAGTGTTTGGCAACTACATTGAAAACCCGTCAGATCGGGCTTGGCCAACAACGCTCTTTTCTGGCCCACAGAAATATTCAATTTCACGTAACATAATGGTCAACTAATTTTGAGTCATTCAAAGGTGTCTGCACTGCTAACGGAATGCTTTTGTACTTAAGTTTATGGACAAGTTAATGGGTTCAGTTTTGAATTACTTCTGTAGGCGGCAGAAAGGTAGGTCGACTAGCTTCTAGCAAAGGCACTGGCGGGATTTTACTGTACGGTTATAAAAATAACTATTCAGATATTTACTATACTTGTTTAAAGAAATATAAACGTTTAATAAAAACTGAATTATTTGTTTTACGTTAAACAAGTCATCATTATCCTACAACTACATAATAAAGGCGATCGTGAAAAGTACTTCTCAAATTCGAGTAAAATGATTGAAATACTCTGTTATTTGCTCTTTATTTCCACACCATTTGACTTATTTTTCTCAATCGACATCCAGCCACTACTTCCTCATTTATAATTTCTATACATTATTTACATCATTTCCGTGTGATCTAAGCCGACCTTTCAGCCAGTAACGTGTATAAAAATCACAATAGTACAATGGCCGATCAGAAGTTAATATTGAAAGACTCGGAAACACTGAAAAATAGAGGTAATTAAGGTAAGAACAAGACTGAAGAGTAATGACGCTTAAAGACTGTCAACAAGTGTTTCTGTACTCCCGAGTAATTGATCTTTAAGCGCGGCTAATTGTTGTTCATTACGTTTGAGCTGAGATCAGCTCGAATGCCTCTAATTAAAAGCGAAATTGAGTTTGGTGCTAAGCGGTGGCGATAACAGGCGATCGAACCGAGTTTGCCTGGGGAACTGGTTCCCTGTATGATAATTGCCTGGCAGTTTCTTAATGTGGTTAGTGCTCTTGTATCCAGTCTTATGCAATGCCATGTTAAAAATACAAAAAAGAGACCAAAACAGCCACAGAACTGTCACTTGCCTGCTGGCCATAAGGCGTACATTACCCCCAGAGCAGTACCACTCGAGATCCCAAGAGAGATACAGGAATGTAACACAGATGTTGGCGCACACAGCCCGGATATCGCCAAGGAATTCACCAGAAATAGACTCAAATCTATTAAAAGTCACTCAAGAATTTCGGCTAACAAAGCGGCGGGAGGAGGGAATGGGAGTTGTGTCGCCGGATCGAAACATTCATTAATCATGCTAAAAATTGCTGACAAATCACCATAACGGCGGCGAATACAACTCCAGTTGAACACCATTGAAGGTACAGTTGTGTTTGTTTTTTGTGGGCAGTGGCAAGTGCGGGGATCATTAAGGGGGGTCATCGAAAACAGTATGTAAGGCGTCGCCCAAGTTCTAGCTAACCCCCTTTTAACGTTCTCTTAACCCACCACTGTCCATGGCGTATGAGCGATCTGCGCGCCTGCTCAGTCGCAATCGCAATCGATGTTTGCTTATTACACAAAGCGGAACTCCAGACCAGTCCCGAGTGCGGT
The DNA here is from genome assembly GCF_016746235.2 of Drosophila teissieri. Taxonomy (NCBI): domain Eukaryota; kingdom Metazoa; phylum Arthropoda; class Insecta; order Diptera; family Drosophilidae; genus Drosophila; species Drosophila teissieri. The sequence continues at coordinate 18,950,609 of NC_053031.1, read as the reverse complement.
TCTATGTGGGATGTGGCTGCGATTGTGGCGGGCTTTGGGTCTGCACCTTCTGGTGCTTTATCGCTGGCCCGTCTAGCTGGCCATTGTTATGCCAGACAATTGCAGGCCGAGATTAGCATAACCAGAAAATACAAACGGAAAAAAAGGGGTGGAGAAAGGCAGATACAGTAAGGCAAGGTATATTCGGATATCAATTCGGCTTATAGGTATATGCTTAATGTAAACTGACAGGAAAATAGGATTCAATAAATATTGTACAACTGCAGAATAACGAAAAATGAAATAAAATTAATTTTATATTTTCAATATAGTTAACACTTTACTTTTAAATACGTATGTGAAATGATACATACACTAATATTGCAAAAAGATGCTATAATTATATTTTCTTGTAACTACGTACTTACTTCAAACAGTTAAGAACTAATTCTCTAGATCTAACTTGCCCAAAATTCTCTTAATGGTATGCCCTACTCACCTCCGCACTGAAAGCGAAATTAAGTAAGCATAAAAGCCCACTGTGAGGCTTGCTTAAATATGAAGAAATTAATTTTCATTTCGTTTCGCGTTCGTTGGCCGACGTGATGGGCAACCAAATTGGCCAGCGAGTTTGCGCACATTCCTTTCTCAAGCCGGTGACGATACCATAACCATTAGCTCTTACATTACTACCTCCATTACCTCCTCCTCCGCCTCCGTTGGCCTTCTCCCGCAGACGCAACAGCCGAAGAGGCAAATCCCCCCTGCCCCCGGACACCAGAGCCAGTTATGTTTTGGCCATGACAGATACTCGTACACGCAAGTGCGTTTCCATTGAACTTGGGCTACTTTTGGGCGGGTTTGGTCGGAGGCTGCTGTGCGTGTTGCAGCCAGGGGAAATTTTCACGGTCAACTCCGAGGAGGAAAATGACAAGTGCAAAGCACATTTTCAGCGACACCCGTCTTGGCCCGAAGTGCTGCAAATGGCGGCTGCTGGCCAACTGCCCGAGTGGGCCAAAAACCTAGCGTCTGAGAGCTCAACCCAGTCAGACAGACATTACATTTTGACTGGTTTCTTTTTTTTGCAACCTAATGGGTACGATGTCTTAGGTGGGCAGTGGCCACCACACTCGGTCAGTCGGCCATTTGGCCATTTGCTGAGTTGCCAAAGGGGGTGGGCCGGGGTTTTCTGGCCAAAAAGCTGTCCGAAGACAGAGCGAATCAGCTGCTGCACATGCAAACTCGGCAAACTCCCCGTTGGCGTTATTTTTCAGCTTTTCTTAACGATGCTTGAAGAAGGAAAATAGCAAATGGCAAAAAAAGAGCATGAAAATTATTATTATTGTATTTTCTGCATTTTAAGATTCGGTTGCACATGGGCTCTGCTCGGGTTTTTGGGCACTATAAAAGCTGCTGCGGACTTGGAGCTAACCACACAAATCGGCGAGGCGTCAACACAGACCAACAGTTCAGTAGTTCAGCCAATAGCTAGCGCACCAGGATCGCAAGGATTAGCAAAATGTACAAGTTGGTGAGTCTACCCTATGGCTAAATCAAATAGTTCTGGACATAATGCAATAATCTCCCCCAAAAAGGTGGTGTTCTTCGCTCTGCTCGCCGTAGTGGCTGCCCGTCCGGGTTACCTGGAGGCTGGTCCGCTGCTCCACAGCTATGCCGCCCCTGCCATCATCCACGAACCGGCTCTGGCCAAGGTGGGCGCCATCATCAAGACTGTTCCCAGTGCCGTCTCCCACCAGAGCATCAGCCAGGTGCACAGCTCGGCCCACATCATCCAGCCGATTGTGGCTCCTGTGGTGAAGACCTATGCCGCTCCCATCATCAAGACCTATGCGGCTCCTGCCCTCCACACGACCCTGCTCTCGTCTCCGTGGGCCGGACATGGTTGGGCTGGCCATGGCTGGGCTCCCTCCTGGTAAACGTGAACGAGGTCCTGGATGGCATTGCGTGGGCTAGCAACTTTGGCTTAACCTCACCCAGATACCATGTTTAAACTCTCTACCCTGCTGTTTTGTTTTTCTTCTTTCACATTTCGACTGATGTAAATAAATCCATGTTTCATGCTCAAAATAATCCTGTGGTGTTTATTAATGGGAAAATTTTCTAGCTACCAGCAACTGGATGTTTGATGACCCAGATTGACTAATGGGGACGAGGAAACTATTCAACTAAATAAAAACTGTTAACTCATATTGTATGTAGTTTTTGTCTATCAAAATTTGTATACTTAACATACATACAACTTTTTAATTGTACATTAATTTAAACGTTTAAAACAAGTTGAAGTTAACAATTAAATGACTATTTGTTTGTTGGCAATTTCTAATAATTCAAAAATATTTGAGTTGTTACGTTTAATTGCTTTAATTATTAAGCAATACAGTTGATTAAACTAGCAAGCTTGACACAAGAAAGTACTTTTGGATTTTGGACGAGTATTCTGTATCTTTTCTTACTGAAGCTTATTGTAAAATAGCTATAGACAAGAGAGAATGATATAGTCCATTTCCTGACTATCAGATACACGTTACTCAGCTAATGGAAGTAAGATCAAGAAATTTAAAACTTTTTATGGTAATCGATATTCATTTACCAATTTTTCTAATGTGAGGGCGTGACAGTTTTGTGCGGATTGTGGGCGTTAGAATGGGCGAGGCACGTTTCACGTTGTGAAACAAACTTGCTTGCATTACCAGATTGGCTTCACTATTGCTCCTGGTTAAAAAATATGTATACTTTTCATACCCGTTACTCGTAGAGTAAAAGGGTATACTAGATTCGTTGAAAAGTATGTAACAGGCAGAAGGAAGTGTTTCCGACCATATAAAGTATATATATTCTTGATCAGGATCAGTAGCCGAGTCGATCTGGCCATGTCCGTCTGTCCGTATGAACGTCGAGATCTCAGGAACTACAAAAGCTAGAAACTTGAGATTAAGCATACAGACTCCAGGGACATAGACGCAGCGCAAGTTTGTCGATTCATGTTGCCACGCCCACTCTAACGCCCACAAACCGCCCAAAGCTGCCACGTCCACACTTTTGAAAAATGTTTTTATATTTTTTCATTTTTGTATTAGTCTTGTAAATTTCTATCGATTTGCCAAAAAAATTTATGCCACGCCCACTCTAACGCCCACAAAACCGCCAAAAACTGTATGTGCTGAAGACTCTCCTTCGCACTTCGAATAGCTGAGTAACGGGTATCAGATAGTCGGGGAACCCGACTATAGCCCAGATAGTCGAGTTAATCCCTTAATCTTTGCTAATACAAAATTTAAGATAATCGGAGGAAGTGCTACCTCACCTTTTTCAAACAGAACAAATATAAATTTTTTTAACAATCACATTTACTCGCAATTAAACTCAATTATGTACAATAGGAATGTTATTTTCTAACCGTCCAGATCGCTGGAATAAGCCCCCAAAGGTGCAGCCTTCCGATTACCAGCTGGAGTTGTAGACAACTGGAGATGCGGCGGCATAGGAGGTGTGCACCACCGGGGCAGCATAGCTGGTGTGGACAACGGGAGCAGCAGCATAGGCGGTGTGTACCACTGGAGCAGCTGCAGCATAGCTGACCACCGGAGTGGACTTCACCACCGGGGCGACGATGTCCTCCACCACATGCGAATGGCTGTGGACCACCGACTGGCTCTGGTGGGACACCGATGTGGGAATGCTGCTCACGACAGAACCCACTTTGGCCAGCGAGTGCTCCTGGACAACGGTTGTGGCAGCTGGAGCGGCATAAACCAGAGGAGACTCATAAAGATGACCGGGACGAGCGACAGCTACGGCGAGGAGAGCAGACAACACCACCTGTACAAATATAGAAAAATAGTTTTAGAGGATGATGTGATATAATAAATGTATTATCAAACTTACCAATTTGAACATGTTTAAGGATTTTTGGTTCTTGGTCTGTGTTGTGCTGCTGAAGCGAACAAGTTGACTGATAATTTGACAACCGCAATTGCCGCCTTATATATGGTTAAAAGTTATGTTCATCGTAGCCGCAAAGCGGCTGCAAAGCGAAAAAAGAGTGGTTTAATTAAAACATTTACGAGCAGAGCAGAGGGCAGTCAAACCCAAATGAGTTGTATAAATCTGCCCTCGCCGGCACAATAAAACATGAGACTTGCACTTGGTCACTTTGAAACCCAAAATCCCAGACCCATGCGCACAAAACCCGAAGCCCAAAAGCTCACGCACTGCAAGTTGACCCTGACTCACGGCACAAAGTGCAAGTAATGCAGTCGCCGAGGAATCCCAGTCTCTAATGGCAGTCGAGGGGCTAATGGCTGTGATTCGGATCAATGTTACACAGAAGACATAAGGGAGCCACTCTTTTGATGCGCTAATATTCAAATTAAAATATTGAAACTAAGTAAAGATTGTGGTCACATTAAAGAGGGAACAAAATAAAATATTTTTAAAAGTATTTACTATAAAGTTTCATAAGTGCAGGCCCTATTTCAGATACTAATAATATTTCTCCGTGTACTACATTTCCGAGTACCCGAACAAGCAGTTCGCTTGTCTCCGCTGAGCCGTCCACCGACGCTAATTGCTTATTGATCGTCGGCCAGAATCTGATATGGGTATGATTTCGGGCCGAATTGTGACGCACTTTTGTGAGCCGGAAGGTCAAAGCCAAGTGGCTGCTGTATAAAAAGATAGATGCAGTCCGGCAAACGGCAACAGTTCTCGCAAGAAACTCAAACCGATCACTCCTAATCGTAACCAGTCAATACAGACCTAACCCATTTCCAAAATGTTCAAGTTGGTGGTATTGTCTGCTCTGCTCGCCGTAGCCGCTGCCCGTCCCGGTCACCTGTTGGAGTCCTCCCCGCTGGTCTATGCCGCCCCAGCGGCGACGACCATCGTCCAGGAGCCCGTTCTGGCCAAGGTGGGAGCCGTGGTCAAGAGCGTGCCCACCGCCGTGAGCCACCAGAGCCAGTCGGTGGTACACAGCCACGCGCATGTTGTCGAGGACGTCGTTGCTCCGGTGGTGAAGTCCACTCCGGTGGTCAGCTATGCTGCTGCCGCCCCAGTGGTTCACACCTCCTATGCCGCTGCTCCCGTTGTCCACACCAGCTACGCTGCTCCTGCTCCCGTTGTCCACACCTCCTACGCCGCCGCCGCTCCCGTTCTGGCCACATCCTACGCCCAGGTGGCCGCCTCCTCGCCGCTGACCTACACCGCCACTGGTGTGTGGTAAATCCATGGCCCGGCCCACTCCCAGTCCTACTTCTCCAACTGCTGACAGGTGACCAGGATGCGTGTGCATCGCTGGACGGTTTGTGATACGAATTTAAATAAATAAATGTTTTGCTTTGAAATCGTGCAAGTTGTTTTCTTCTCCCTCCACGTCATTAATCTTCTTGTAGTTCCTAAAGAGTCTAAACAGATGACAGTAACAAGTTACTATTATAATCACCAAATCTATCTAAAGGATTTTTTTTTAATAATAGATGAAATGCATAATATACGTTCAACTGCTAAACAACGTAGAAGTCAACGTTCTGAAAAAATATTTAACAAATGGGGCTGCTCAGTTACTTTGGCCTGAAATTCAAAATGTTAAGCGAAGTGCTGACACTTTGACGTAAATTTAGACTTTTTTCACATTTTGCGGCGCGTGGGCACTCGGTCTTAACTCGCTTGGTGTACTAAAAGTGTCCCGGTTCAATGCCCTGTGTCACGTATCTACTTACTTCCTGCTGCACCTGTGTCATGGGTAAATATTGGACACCCATGTGCCGGGACACCCACAAATGTGTGTGAAAATTACTTGGGTGACAGCATGGGCATCCCGCTGTTTGGAAATTGCTGACATTGCCGGGCAGTGAACTCGACGAATCATTAGCCATTATCAAGGACATTTCTGAAAGTCACTGTACCCGAATAACACGTATGCACCTCCATGATTTAAACGTATTTAATTAAATAGGTTAAAACACATTTTAAATCACTTGTTTTAAATTGATGACAATAAATTAATTAAAGTGTTTGCGGTAGTGTGAAACCAGGGGAGAATCCTTTACCTTATCAGCAAAAGAAGCAAGCGGCTTCAAAATCATAGATAGTACTCCTCGCAATCCCTGATCCTCCTCTGTCATGTTCAAGTCCCTTCTGACTATTTCGTGGCGGCCATACACATGTCCATTGGTGCAGTGGAAGCACAGAAAGAGAGAAAACAATATCTAGGCAGAAATCAATTTTCACATTGGATTTTTAGGAATATTTTTGATATTCTCTTACCGCTTTCAACAGGAAATCCATTTGTGGTGTTAGCAAAGGCGGGTCAAATGCTATAACTGGTGCATTATCAAAGTTCTACGCATTTATATACCAAATTCTGTTCGATTCTCGGGACGAGTGTTCTGGATGAACAGGTGCACTCACAATTTTACGGAATAGAAAAAATAAACACAAGCCGTGTTTTCTTGGAGGAAAACTACACTTCAAGGGGCAGATTTTGCTTAAAGGTTGTCAACAATAATACACCCCCTCTTTGGAAAATGTTTTAATGCTTTTTCATTATAGCCGTTACTCGTAGAGTAAAAGGGTATACTAGATTCGTTGAAAAGTATGTAACAGGCAGAAGGAAGCGTTTCCGACCATATAAAGTATATATATTCTTGACCAGGATCAATAGCCGAGTCGATCTGGCCATGTCCGTCTGTCCGTCCGTATGAACGTCGAGATCTCAGGAACTACGAAAGCTAGAAAGTTGAGATTAAACATAAAGACCCAGAGACATAAACGCAGCGCAAGTTTGTTGATTTATGTTGCCAAGCCCACTCTAACGCCCACAAACCGCATAAAACAGCCACGCCCACACTTTTGAAAGATGTTTTAATATTTTTTCATTTTTGTATTAGTTTTGTATTTCTATCGATTTGCCAAAAAACATTTTGCCACGCCCACTCTAACGCCCACAAACCGCCAAAAATTGTCAGTGTTGAAGACTCTCCTTCGCACTTCCACTAGCTGAGTAACGGGTATCAAATAGTCGGGGAACTCGACTATAGCGTTCTCTCTTGTTTTGTATTAGTTTTGTGAATTTTTTTTAATTTTATTATTTTATTCCAAATTTTTATCAATATCGCAGAAATTGTTATAATTCGCACTTCCACTACTTGAGTAACGGATACCTGATAGTCGGGTAACTCGACTAAAGCATTCTTACTTGTTTTTTTGAACAATTCTATGAGATTCCTGGGACTGACATAAAAACCTGCGAAAAAGTTAAAGTTTATATTTATTTTATTCTCTATAATTCACTTTCAAGAAGACATCCATATTGCCCGAGCGCGGATTGCAATTGCAAGATTTGCATTATAAATAAATGGTCTTTATAGCCGGAATCTATTTTTTAGTCAGATCTGTTTGAATGAACACTTTCTAGCATTGCACATTCTTGGAATTTAAGTAAAAGCCACTAAGTCATAATTCACCCGGCCTTGGAAATTGGGTCGGAAGCGATTCCGATTGGCTCGCAATTAGAAGTAATCTCGGCCCTTGGTTCTCCCTCCTCACCAGAAATCGATCTTCAGGTGAGTACGTGCGACTAATGAGCTCCGAGTTGTGAAATGAAATCAAGAGTGGGTATGGCAAGCAATGCGAGGCCGAAAATAAGTGAAGTAATGAGTGGGAAAGGGGAGCTCGGAGGAGAAGGTGAGCCGAACAGAAATTGGCCACGAATAATAATCTGGTTTATGGCCAAGACCCGGGACAAGCGGCCAGAATCCGTTCAGGCACGTTCGACTTATGGCTTATTGTATCCGCCTCAATGGACAAAAGCCGGCGAAGTGCGTGTGTGTGTAAAATGTGAAGTTCAAGTATAAAAGACGTTGACAGTCCCTCAGCTCAACACATTCGAAGTCTGTCTCCCTATCCAGCGACACCAGTCGAAGAAGCCAACTCCACACCAAAATGTTCAAACTGGTAAGGACCGGAGGGAGCCCTATATAGGACTGCTTTGGATTACCAACTCTTACTACCTTTTTCAGTTCGTTCTCGCTGCTCTTTTGGCCGTGGCCGCCGCCAAACCCAGTCACCTGGCTGGGTCTCCTCTGGTCTACGGCGCTCCCGCCACCACCACCGTCGTCCAGGAGCCCGTTCTGGCCAAAGTAGCATCCGTGGTGAAGAGTGTGCCCACCGCCGTGTCGCACCAGAGCCTGACCCAGGTGCACAGCACCCCCGTGGTGGAGGATGTGGTCGCCCCCGTGGTCAAGACCACCGCTGTCCACTCCGCTCCCGTGTTGGCCGCCGCTCCCATTGTGAAGACCGTGGCTCCCGTCGCCTACTCCGCTCCTCTGGCCTACTCCGCCCCGGTGGCCTACTCCTCGTACGCCGCTCCTCTGACCTATTCCGCACCCTTGGCCTACTCCGCGCCCCTCTCCTACGCCGCCCCCGCCCCCCTGCTGCACCACGCCCCCCTGACCTACGCCGCTGGCGCCTGGTAATGTGGTGAGGATCGAAAGAGTTTGAACTGTGCCTTATTAGTTGGAAAAAACCGAAATCGAAAAATAATAAATTATATGTGAAAAACAAACAGTTACTGTGTGTTTCTCAAAAATATGGGGAGCTTAAAAATAATTCAAATATTTGCAAAGAATCGTTCTTAAGAGTGCGGCATTAAACAAACAATGTTCCTACATATACGAATGTTTTATAAACTGAATTGAGTTCATTTGAAATGCAATACTTCTTTAAAAATGGTATCTATGCAGAACAAAATTCTTTAAAAAAAAAATACCTATTGCATTTACCAAAGCTGTATTGAATAAAGATTTTATCATTATCCCAGTGAATGAATACCTGTTTTAATATTGAACTTTAAATTAAAGTAACCTTTTAAAGTCAATAAAATTGACTAGGAAAGATACAGACTGAAGTAACTACTCCCACATTCATTAAGCACACTTACCTTGCGACTAGAACTAAAGTTTTCCTACATTGCTATATATACTCGTATTCTATAGGCCAAGAATATCCAAGTTCTTTTCACTAAAATTAGTATAGGCAATACTAGTACGAACTAAAGCAATGTGTGAAATATATTACCTCGTGTGGAACGTTTATTTATCGCATATTTGGTACAAATGGAAATTGCAAAACCGAAGAGGTAATATGTTACACATATCCAAATATGAGATTTTCTGCGGAAAGGTGTTTCCTATTTCGTGGTTCTACTTCAGGTAAATGCTGGGGTAACTGGCTCCTCCCCAGATTCCCGGCTCGTACCATCCCGCACTGCTGCCGGAGTATCCAAGTGGAGCATACGAGATCGAAGTAGTTGGGGCATAGGCTGCCTTCAGGATGGGCGTGTGATCCACAATGGGGCGCCAGTAGGGGCGCTTCTCGTGCACCACCGTGGAACTCTGGTGGGACACGGCGGCTGGAAGGGCGTAACTCTCGTATCCCAGCACACTGGGTGCGTATTCCACGTGCTCATAGCTGGGCAAGTAGCTGGGGCGAGCCTGGATCAGGACAGCGAACACTCCGCACAAAAGGAACAACTAGGGAGAAGAGGTGTTGCTGTAGTTACTATCTAATGATATGTGATTTAAAGGAAACTCACAACTTTGAACATCTTCGCTGGGGAAACTCTGCAACAATGTTTGGCAGTTGAAGAAGTCACTCGGGTTTTATACAACCCCGACCAAGGGAATTGGCTTCTTTACGTTAGAATTGGCACAAACAATCGAGCCATCATCTAAATTTTGTGAGTAGTGTTTTTTTGTTTTTGCCATGCTTGTGTCTTTTTGCGTTTTCCTCAAGCCAATTCCCAGACCCAGATGGCTCATTAGTGACCCATTTGGGCGTAACTGAGCGAGCGGCTTTGGCCGAGGCGAGGCTAAAACTGTAGCTGACAGCCGAATAGGGAAATAGGCAAATAAACAAGCCACCCACCAGTGATACCTGTTGCAGCACCCACACCCATTAAATTCACTCCCAACTCCTGGTTATTTCTTCTACTTGACTGCCACACAGATGTGGGACAGCGTTCCAGGCATAAGCCATTAGCATAACCAACAGCCAAACTGTTTTTTTTTCCTGGCTGACTGAATTTTCCCGACTATTTTTGGGTGCCACCAACGCAAGTCGTACGCCAAACACGATATGTCGCTTGAACATGGCCTATACATTCGCTAACTTTGCTTATAATTAACCATACACGCCGAGATTCCCAGCCCATTTGCGTTGACCTTGGCTCTAATTTAATTAAGAAGAAAAACCGAGGCAGAAATATAAAAAAAGAAACCCACAATGGGTTTTTTCGGAAGCGAGATACATAACAAGACGCTGACAGGCCCCGAAACGATATAATCATTGGCCAAGTTGCTCTTATTGTTGGCACAGCTACTGCTACTGCAGAATGCCATTGTTGTTGGATTCGGTTCACTTTGGTCTCGGTGCCCGCAGACATTGTGGTCCAGCCAGCTTGTAGTGTAAATCACTGGTTTGTTTAGCAGTAGTTGGCACAAATCTTTGACTGGCACTTACCGCCGGGTGTAATATTTCTAGCGGCAGAAATAAAAAGCAAGAAACAAATAAATATGTTAAAAGAGCTATATAGGGGCTACGGCTTTGAGACCAATTCTTTTGTCATACGTCAGAAAAATGGAGTATCTTTCTGAAATATAGTTGTATACTTTCGAGCTGCCATCTTAAAGTGGAGCTTAGTTTTAAGCTTTTCGTAACTTATGCAAGCTTTGTCTTTTGCTTAACCCATGAGTGCACTGAGGCACTCAATTAACCACATATGTGACTATGCCAACGCAAGAGGAACGGAATTTCTTACATCCAATTAGAACAGGCCAAAGTACCAACAAATACTTTAATGCATTTATTTAATGCCATTAATTCGTAGCTAGTTGGTAATCTCTGGTGGCCTACGCCTATTAGGAAGTGAAGAACTTTAACGTCGGGTAATCCACATTTCCAAAACAATTCCATAAACAATCTCCAAGTAATTGGAAGTTGGACAAATGAACAAGAGTTTTTAATAGTCTGGCTAATAGAAGTTGACTGTGTCCACTGGGACTGGCCCGAATTTAACTCGAACTCAACTGCATTTGTATCTGTATCTTTTGGGTTGTCAGCATGAAACATGCAACTTAATTAGCTGTAGTAAGCAATGCCCAGTCTGAGATATTTGTTGTAATTATTGGTGCATTGGTGCAAAGTAGCAACACTCTGAGCTGGCCTTATCTGCTCGTTATCGGTGCGACTCAGCTTGGCCTGGCTAAAAACAGCATTGAAAATCGCTCATACGCCATGTCATTAGATTTGTAATGGCCACATCCGCCTCCAGGCCAAAACGTTTGGGAAATGGCTGGCTAGGCCAGTTCTTGCGCCGCCTTGGGGATTTTCTGTCAGCGTGTTTTTGTGGGGCGTGTGATCTGCATTGTCTTATTAATTTTAATGACTGAATTATACAAAACTAGACGCACAAGCAACTTTTTGCCGGTTGCAGCTTGCCAAACACTAGAGCGCCAACAACTTCCTCGATTACACAGAGTAACTGAAGTAAAGTTGAGCGGAGTTCGTTTGTCTGGCGTTGTGGTTCTCAAATCGAATTCGTTTTGATGTTGTTCACTTGTGGATATTTCGTTTTTTCTATATAATTTACGTACATGAATTTAATGTTTTAGATGTGGCTATCATTAAGTCTAATTTACTTTTTATCGCTTATGGTGTTCTCAGTTTATTGTTGCTTATGCTTGTGAGAAAACCAAAGCAGAGTGAACTTGATCAGCAGATTGGTAGTTCATAGAGCACAACATAGGGATGGAAAATTGTTATCGAGTTCAGAATTATGAACCGCCATGAAAACTTAGAGAGTATTTAGTTTGACTGTGTATAACAATATTGTACAAATTAAATACTGGAGATAGGAATCCCGGAACGGTACGTTGGCGCCCGAGCAGGGACCTTAATCCGGATAATTCCTGCTCGGGCGCCACGGCAATCTTTTGGGAAAGATTCGTGATTATTAAACTGCCACCTCTAACTCAGATACAGATACTGCCCTCACAGGTGTGCAATCATGCTTGGATCTCGCCCAGTAATTTGATTTCAGCACAAGTTCAGGGTGAGTAACTACACAAGTCACCGAATTGCTCTAGAACAATCTAAGATCGCACAGCAATAAGTGGCAGCAAAAGTGAAAGTCAAATCAGATGCATTAGAACCTACTGGATTTCTAGAACAATGGGCGAAAAGGGGAATGCGCAGTGCGCACCCACACGAGAACTTAATTCAATTAAAAAGCACTAATCGAGTAACGAATTATTTCGGACAGCCCCTCGCATAAATCTCCGCAACTGGGAGTCAAACGATTTGCATACAATTTGGCGACACACAAATTTAATTTACGAGCGTCAAAAGGGGCGTGAGTTGTTCGGCGTGTTGTTGCTTTTTCAGTTGTTATGGTGCAACTCAAATGGAGACACGGCTCCGATTTAACTACTTAATTATGAAGCAGATTTCGGTCTATTTGCATTGGCAGCCAGAAAGCGAACACTCAGTGAAGCTGTCAAATGATCTGTGACCAAAATAGTTATAGCATGCGGCAGGCTGATCAAAACAACAAAATTAGCTACAAAAACAAACGCTTTACGTGCCATGAGCCACATTGCGCCATGTCCCCGTACAAAAAGAACTTCAAAGCAAAATGAAACCAACTTTGCAAATGATAATTGTTGGCCCAACCTCGAGGCGAAGTCGAAGGTAATACAGCTCTGACATAAAACAGTAGCCGAGGAAGGGTGGAAAAAGGGGGAGGATGGGGTTAATCCACCTTAGTTCGGTTTAATTCCATAAATGAAAACTCTGATCCACGTTGCTCAGTGTGTTTTTCTAGAGCTTTTTTTCTTTTCACAGCGGTGTCTGCCTGACATTTGCTTTATTGAAGGTGGAAAAACAAAGCGTTGATTGGTACCCTAGAAACATAATCACGGAATGATATTTCAGACCCATTAAAAAATACAAACTCGTAATAGTCTTGCTACGAAACGATTTTCGGAATGCAAAAAAACTGCATTTATTCTGGAAAATTGGTTATACGATGACATGCTTTGATTTTGGAGATTTGTATACAAAACGAATGGTAGTACTTTCTATAATTAAAGAAACCTTTGGATTATAATTTTTATTTAGGTTGAAGCTCGCATTCAACTTGACTTAGTATGCATTTATACTTGTAAAATAATTAAAAATAAATACACGAAGGCTTAGTCCAGCTTTGAACTTATTTATAAGGGGTTTCCAGGGTAATTAGGTATACACATTTACGATTTTTGCCAGCCATTGTTACAGTTTCGCACTTGGCTGTTGTCGCTATTCCTCTCGGTATTAATCATTATAAAACAAGTAATGGTCGGGCTTTGCTGTACACATTGTAATGTGCACGACATTGTGACAAAGGCTGGGGTAAGCACGGCCTTGACCGAGTGGCGTCCAACATGTGGTATACTTAATACTTAATTGGCCACACTCGAGTCACAGCCAGCGATCCGCAGATGGGAGTCAGCTATGCAAATTGGCCTCCACCCAACCGACAATTATGTAAAACTATAACAAATTAAAAATTAACTCTTTGCGGTCACATGCTGGTCTAATCAAATGCATGTAAGCCGAACTAATCACTTCTGCTCCATTTGCGAACTCCAGACCCCCAGAAACTCCAGACTAGGGAAATTTCCTTAGCCAGAATGCGGCACACGAATTTCAGGTCCGACTATTTCCTCAGAAAATTCGCATAAATCACGAACGGAAAAAATATTGAGTTGAGCCACGAGTTGAGTTGGAAAATTGACGGCTTTTAATTTCGACTTTTGAATGATTTGTTGGCAATCAAAGTATTTTGGGCGTCGCTTGGGAAATGCGAATCTGAATCAAAATCGAATGCATGCATTGGATGGACGTTGCTCAATGGCCAGCAGACAAACAGAATGCAATTGGGAGGCCATTAAAATGCAATTACAGGCCACCAGAGTTTGGTGGTCAGCTGCAATCGGAACCAGCACCAACAAAATGAACCAAAACCACCGAGTGGGTGGCATATTTGGTTTTTCGGTTTTGTGGCTGCGGATCGATAGATAGCCACGCAATTTGGCATCCTGTTTGGTGTCAATCAAGCCGCCTGCGATTGAGATTTATGCGACAATTTGGTTAGCATTTGCATAACGCCACGGGTCGAAATCACGAGGTGTTGGCTTTGGTGAAGGGTTCGGCTTAGTTTTAGACTTTGCTCTTTTGACTTGCTCTAAGCCCCGTTGATATGCAGATTGTCCATTTGGGGTCCAATCAGCCACGATGCCCAGGGTCGCAGAGTCGAAGAATTGTCGCCATCGTAATTGTTTATTGATTTATGATTCATAAACCTTAAGACGGTCTTTGTTCGCCCTGGGAGAATTTCGATTTTTATAGAATTCTTCAATACAAAACAGCGGTTCAAGGCCCAAAACAAGCAGTTTGCAGTTCTGTTCGAGCCATGTGTTCTGACTGATCTTGTGATATGATTTCGAAGCTGTCTAGGAATTAAGCATGGCTATTAGGAAATCTGGCAGGCCGTTCGAAAGGCGGCAAATATGATTTACCTCTGATTCCAATTGAATCCGCTTATTCCACCCAAGTTTCCAATTGACTCTGCTCCTTCCACACAAGTTACGCATACGCCATGTGTGCGATAACAAATCAGTTAAATATTAATGCATGCAAAATATAGGCGAACCAGCTGCCGTCCAGCAGCCACCAAAATGACCAACTGCACCAGTCTCCACTCTGTGTTTGTCAGTTATTAAAGTGAGTAATTTTTCATGGACCACTTGAGTTTATTTGCTGCGTGTAGAGGCAGCTCCGATTGATCATTTGCATCTGGAGAACAACATTTTCCACACCTACGGATCTCTATATCTCTAATGAGCTGTCAGGCAGTCAGTCAGTCAGCAGATTGATAATAAAGTGCGTGTTGTAGGTTTTAGAAAGGATTTAGGCAGATATGCTAAATATGCCTGTAGGCTTTTCTCCCAGAGAAAATAAATCAAATATGAAAAGTAATTAGTTGGCTAACAACGATCTTTAATTTAACCTAATACATATATAACAAATTCCCTGGACTAGCACCTTATTTATATCCATAACAATAAAGTCTTATGTGTAAAAAATAATTGTCAATAAATGAATGTGCTTGCAAAGGAAGTGTAACTTAATAGCCAATTTAGATCTCGGGAATAATTGGAAAATAATTTATAGACAGAACCAGGCTTAGCAGCAGAATTTTCTCAGCTGGAAACCCCCAGAAGACAATTGTTCATTTCCACGCCGAAATGAATGGAAATATAAAAGTTTCCGTTAGAGCAAGACTTGCCGCCAAACGCTGACAAAAAATACAAATTGAATTAAGTGCCCGTGGTGGTTCTCCATGAAAATCTTGGGGATTCGGTGGCTCAAATCTCGAGTCTTAGCCAAAGCCGCCGCGTGACTGATCTCTTTCGCGATCTGCTGGTCGGCAAATGCACAAAGCTTCGGCTCTCGGCCGTCGAAAGGGGCGTGTGTGCTCTCCCTCTCCGCCGCTCTTTGGGCCGAGATTTGTCAGAATATTTCTCATGTTGCGGGTATAAATAACAGGGCTACTTGAGACGTCTAAGCATAACACATTCAGCTCTTCGGTCAAGAAGTCCAAGCAACACCAAACCAGCAAAATGTTCAAACTGGTAAGTTCAGGATTACAGGATACCCCTCATATGGAGTCAACATAGCAGTTCCCCTCCACAGATTGCCCTCGTATCTGCCCTGTGCGCCGTGGCCAATGCCGGAGTGATCTCGCCCTACAGCCATGGATACGGACTGGGATACGGAGCTGCCTTGGCTCCGGCTTATGCCGCCCCGGCCGTGATCTCGCACGCCCCGATCATCAAGAGCTACGCCGCCCCCATTCTGGCCCACCCGGTGGCCACCTCCTATGCCAACACCTACAAGGTGGCCACCAAGGCCATCCCAGTGGTCCATGCCGCTCCCCTGGTGCACGCCGCTCCTCTGGTCCATGCCGTGCCTGCCCTGCACTCCACCTCCACCTACCACGGATCCTATGGCGGTTACGGTAGCTACGGTCTGGGATACTCCGGCTACGGTCACGGAGCCTACCTGCACTAAGGATCTGGATGTCGGAAAGGATACCAGCCCCGTTGACGACCCCGATTGAAGTGAGAACATTCAGCGGATAATTCGCATTTTGCTGCCGTCAAAGTGTTGAATTTGCATTTCGTAGTCAGAGGCGGAAATACAAATTGTGTACAAAAATCCTCAAAACCCAGACACCCACTTGGAGACAGAGACAACTAGATAACTAAGGACAACTAATGGGAGGCGGCGAGAGCGAGAGATATTGATGAAGGATCAAGTTTCGTTGATTTTGTTATTATGGTGCAACTCCATGCATTGTGGCTTAGACACTTTCTGTAAATAAACGATACATGACTCTTTAAACGAATATGATTGCAGCACTGCAAGTTTCATTATTTTTTTGATTTACTGGTTGTATACACTGATTATATTTTTAAAAGGTTTGATGGAAATTATGGTTTCAAACATCCATGAATAACACATTTGGCAATGTGCCTTCTTACACAAAACTCTAGATAATCGCCCAATAACTGTGACGATGCCTAAAATGTTCCAAAAAATGGTAATAGCAATTTATTGTTTAATATGATTTCTTAAATTCAAAATCAGAATTTATTTGCAGGTTGTTTTGGTATAGAATTATTTTTGGTTGTCCCTTTATTAAAACATTTCACAATAAAAGGTTTTAAACACTTATTTATTAATGAAATGAATTCTAAATTAAGCGTGAAGTGTTCAGTATTGTTCGCATTTATAAGGATTCCAGATAGTGTTGCTAGATCGTAGACATGACTATTTTGAAGCAAACTGCTTGCTCAGTTTTCCAGCACCCAGTTCCGAACTCACCCCAACCATCCCCTCCATTACGATTGCCATTCAGCATTCAATTGCACTTCAAATTAATTTTACTTGAGCAACTTGCTCGATTCATATCGACTCCCGTCGGGTGTTTTGAAACTTGGAAGGAAAAAACAAAATACCGAAAAAATTGTTTTATTGCAACGCCTGGCCCAGCCCACCTGCCCACTCTCCCACCCCTCACCTCCCTTGCAATTATCAGTGCGGGGAAACGAAAGACTCAAGCGACAAACGCGCGCGCCTGTCAACAGGTTGAGCAGTGAAAAGTGCGTTGAAATATCTTTTTATTAATGCCTGGCCAACTGTCGCAGCTAAATGCTTTTCGCCCAGTTTCGCAAATGAAAAATGGGAGCACATCAAGAGTTGCTGAGAAGTGAATTGAGTCACTTAATTACCTTTTTAGCCGGCCAGCTGATCCTGGACCGAAAATACCAACCATAATTCATGCGAAAATTGAAAAGTCGTGTTGTGCTTTTTGCCGGCGGCGTAATGGAAATCAATTTAAGATTTTACCTAATAAATGTTATTTCGCCGAGTGAAAATCATAAGATGATGGGTGGGGTTGCTAAATATAATTCATATCGCCCATAACAATAAGCCATTGTTGGCAGCTCTTCGACCTTGACAGCCGTACAACTCAATTGTGCCCAGCTACAAGTTTAATTTGTCTCAGCTCAGCCCGGCATAAATTATGTCCCCCTGTTCATAGCCCATGTCGTAGTTATGGACTTATAGCTTATAAAGACAGCATTACCGTTAGCTAGTCAAGCGATAATTCGGCAAACGACCTTCGAACGAACGAATTTGCAGACAAAAGGTGGGCCACAACTTCTGCTTCCTACATCTCCCAGGCCATTGAATATTCATTCGAGCTCGTCGGTTGACACTAAGTGGATGCATTTTGTGGCCGGTTCTCTCTTGGCACAGTTGCAGATCTCACAAGGGATTCCCACAACCTCGCAAATGCAACACACCTGTTGTTTGCCTGCCGCTCTTCAGATTGAGTGAAAATCTTACCAGCTTAATTCTCGGTTTCCCCCTCCCATTGAGTATATCAGGTTAGCCCGAGAGTATGCTAATTGAATTATTCAAGTGGAATTGGCGTTACTCGTGCTCTAAATTATTAACAAGTCACTGAGTTCAGGCAGGGCAAGGACCTCTTCCAGGATACGAGACTAAGAGTCCAAGCCCTCGGGCAGTGCAATTAAAACTGCATTGAAATGAGAATCTCTGTGCAGGCGAATTACGATTCCGAGCATGGATAATTAATTTCAAAGGGTCAAGCTCTCTTCCAGGAACTTATTCCTAGCCGCAGGACTTGCACGTACTGTGGAAAGGGAAAAGGAACTGCACACGTTTTCATCCGACCTTGACCAGAACATTGACCAGATGCAAGCAAACACTCCCGCACACCCACACACCCACACTCAACCATCGCCAGTAGTAACTTGATTGTTATTTGTGAAACGGATTTGCAAGCGATAATTAAATGCAGCTCTTGCCATGGAAGTCCTTGCTCTGAGTTCATTGACTGACCTCACTGCGTATAAGCAATGAGGAGGGTTATATAATTGAATAAACATTATTATGTGGCAACATTTGCATTTCAAAAATACAATTGCAATCATGGGAAAGCGCGTACATTTTCCCAATTGATGAGGGAAAATAATTCCATGATTTGGTATACGAGTACATTCAACGAAAACCATTTGAATAATATTTGTAGCATATCTTCCAGCCACTATGCATACAGCATGCGCAATCAATTGAGTGAATCAAATCAGCTGAAACTTCAATAGCTTGCAACAAAGTATTTTTGAGGGGGCCAAATTCGCACTCGTTGTTGCCGAACACGTGCAGCGATTTACCACGCATTACATTACAATGCGGCTCCATTTCAAGAGCACCTGTTGTCATCGGCGGCGGAAAATGTGTGGAAAATTTGTGTGGAAAATGGGGGAAATCGCGGAGCAACCACTTCAGGAGGAGAATCAGCTCAAGTGCTGGGCGTGTGCTCCACTTGAAAAGCGAAAGGAAAAACGTGCGTGGAAATTCCCGCTATTTGTGCCCTCTTTTCGGTTCAGCGAAGGTGAACATATCGATTTCTGATTTAGCCACTTTGTTATGCTAATTTCTCCGGCTTTCCCTCGAATTTTGCCTGTTTTCTGCGTCCTGTGCTGACAATTTCGATGAGCGCGTGTCGCGCATTTGGCAGCCCAATTTAATTGGCCACCCGTGCGGGAATTTTGCCTGTTTACGACAGATTCGGGAGCAGATTTTATGGTAGCAGTTTCTCGCACACGTTTGCCCACTTTCGGGCGACTTGGAGGCGATGCGAAAGACGCGGCCAACTTTTGGGCTTTTCCACGGCTAATTGAGAGCTTCGAAAACGGCTTTGTTGGCGGCGGTAATAAATCGACTTTTAACTGGCGTGTGATATTTTGGCATTTATATTTCGGCAACGGCCATCAATCAGAGTCATAAGGTATAAAAAGGTGCCTGGAACGTGATCGCAATGGGTTTCTTGCAGCTCTTGCCACTTGGTTGTTTTTTGTTATCTTTTTTTTTTGCAGCTGGTGGCGGCAGTAAAAGTTGCTGCAGTGGAGCGCGTGCATTCAGAAATGTGATCCGTGGCTTTGGGCAAATGAAGTGCACATGCTAACAGTAATGGCTTCTGAGTTGGAAGAGAATAAGTTGTTGATACCAACAGGTTTAAAGATCCTTCAATAAAGGATTTAGAAATGCTTTTTACTGACATATGATCCTAATGTGTAAGCTTATTAATAAAGTTCTTAGTCCGTAACTTCTTTCATTTGACTGGCCCCATAGATAAAGCTGATGAAAAATAAGATGGGAAAATGAATTGTAAAGCTATTTTTGTTTCACACTATTGCAGAAAGTGTGCAAAGCCACGAAAGCATTGACATTTCTGGACTGAAAACTGTTCTTAAGACTGTTTGCAAATATTTGTCATTTGTGTGGCTGTGTACCCACCTTAATTACCCCATTTGAAGTTTTGACCACCGACTGCGGACTGCGGTTCGTACTCCATCCGCATTTCCCCTGAGGATGGGGCATTGCAAAACTTGTCGCATGCATTTGCCGCACGATTCGCTTGTCGATTGCACGTCGTGCGCAGATCCCTTAATGGAGTTTTTACCTTTCGGCTCCCCTAGTTTCCAGACCCCCCTCCTCCTCCTCCTCCCCCCTCTTAATCAGCATAATGCGAGCGACGCAACTCGGATCGAGGTACATATAAACCTGCGGTGGTCAGCCAAAATCGATTCATTGCGCGTGAAAGTGTCGAGGAGAAGTGACTTAATACGGAAATCGAAAGCGGAAGAAAGCATAACGGGAGAAAATGTTAAATATTTTAAAAGCAAGTGAATTGAAAGTGACTTTCAACTGAAAAGTAATAGTTCTTTTTATATGTAGATATCTTTGATATGTGTTCTGATGTGTCTCGGTGCCCCAGCCCTTGGAAGTTTCCATCATGAACCATCGGCGGTGGCCGTTCCCGTGGGAGTTCCCGTACCAGTGCCTGTTCCGGTGCCTTCTCCATATCCGGTGCCTTCTCCAGTCGCGGTACCTGCTCCAGTAGCTGTACCCGTTTCCGATACTGTGACGGTGCCGGCGGCCTTTAGTGCGCACCAAGGACTTACCTACGGAGCTGTAGAGCATTATGGTCCACCACCTCCGGCGATCTTTAAGTATGCAGCTTCCTATGCGGCACCCCAGCCAGTTATTAAGTACTCCCTGGGGGCCCCAGTGACCACTACCACCACCACCTACACCGGATTTGCAGCAGCAGCACCACCGCCACCGGTTCATTATGCAGCAGTAGCACCACCGCCACCACAGTTTATAGCCCGATTTGCACCTCCACCCATTGGCTACCAGTTTGCAGCTGCTGCCCCCTCCTACGGCAGATACAAACTCCACTTCGGGTCACCACCTCATCATTCTCCGGCCGCCGTCTATGGAGCTCCCCCTCCTCCGGCGTTTGGCACTCAGGGCTGGTAACTCGAGAAGCCCCAGATGGGATCCGGCTCATTATGCATAACTATGAATGATAATTTCCTCAAATTAGCAATTAATTGAATCTAAATAATGTTGTTATGTTTTGTATTATACGCGACTCGTGAAATTATACGAAGAACGCGAAGCGTAGCGATTAAATTATGCTTATGTCAATACCCATTAATAATTCAAATTTTTTTTTGGCTCGAAGTTATTTTTTGGCTCAGCCAATTTTGGCCAAAGGCGAGGCTTGACTTTGAGAGGGCCCAGAAAAATGCATAAATAATATGAATTTGCCGCTACTAGCAAAAAAGCTACGACTTTGGGCCAACTGACCTAAGTCAATGAATGAAAGAGGGAAATAGCGGAGCTATCCGTCAATTGGGTCAACAGTTTAAACTTTGAAGAGCTTTCGAGTTAATAGATAGACAGCTTGATTACACTACAAATATTGG
Source organism: Drosophila teissieri (assembly GCF_016746235.2). Classification (NCBI taxonomy): domain Eukaryota; kingdom Metazoa; phylum Arthropoda; class Insecta; order Diptera; family Drosophilidae; genus Drosophila; species Drosophila teissieri. The sequence continues at coordinate 18,929,133 of NC_053031.1, read as the reverse complement.
TATTAAATATATAAATCAGGTAAATTGTCTATTTCCGCATTTAAAACGGATTAATTATATATGTGGGTGTTGGCGTAACATTTATATTTAATGTTTAAGGAGACATATTTGTTTTTGTCCAATTTTGGATATTAATTTGATCTTTTCATCTTCAAATTAGACTACATTCAAACTATAATTTTCTTTAGATATCTCCGTATAAGCCATTAACTCAAGCCGCATTTAAACAAACATAGTAGTTACTCGACTATCAGATACTCGTTAGTCAGCTGGAGCGAACCATAAATTTAAACATTTTATTTTGTAAATCCATAGAATTTGTCAAGACGAATCATTAAATAAGAACAAATACATTATTCTAATGTTTTGTGAGTTTTGATGGGCGTATATACCCTAATCTTTTTAAACGACTTTAGCATACCCCCTTACTCCACGAGTAGCGGGTATAATAATAATAAATTTGTATTTGAAATACATTTGGATAGTACTTTACTCCCATTTTCTTTCAGTGTGAATTAAATTCGGATGCGCATTGATTGCGATTAAGTTCCGCCGTCTGAGGTCAATCTGCGACGAGAGACCCGCGCCGAAAGAGCGGCAATCAAACGCCGAGATACGGACAACAATCGGGTGCTTAGCATGCAAATCTCGCACCGATCCGCCAAAGTCCTCCGTTTTGGCCGGGCTAATGGCTTTTATGTTTGTGCGGCGATTCTGGCTCCTGTCACATGACGCTCGATTCGGCTTGTGTTTAATAAGCTCAAATGCTGTCGACATGCCTGAGGTATGCAGAAAAGCTGAGAACAGTGGTGGGGTGGTGGGGGTTTTTGCAAAACCAAAGCTCCAATTTCCCCCTTATGGTTTTGACCATAGGGCCCCTGCTAATTTGTGTAGTTGCATAGTTCGGATGCCAATAAAAATGACCAACATTGATTTATATGCAAGGCAGCCAAATATCAATATTATCAATAGACGAAACTGCCCGGCAACCGCTTTGTTAGGCCACCAGAAATAAACAAAGTAAATAAACAAAGGCAGCAAAATGCCAAAAAGCTTCGTCTTGGCCTGCACTCAAGTGTTGGCTCAAAGCCGTTCACAAAGAGCCAAAAGAAGACCTGAAAAGAGTGGGACAGAGAGAGAGAGGTCTGAGAACCGATCGCAGCTCCTCCATACGCATATAAAAAGCATCTTCAGCTGGCTCACAAATTTTAATCAGCTGCCAAAGCTGCGCCAGCGCACATCAACGATTATAAGATCCGGGAAAAGATTGGCCTTTAAACTACATTTCCCTCAAGAACTGGAACTCAAAGAAAAGTGAAGTGAAATGGCGCCCAATGTGAGAACAATACATAGTGTGTGAAGAGCTATTAAGGTTTAACCCTATCAAAACACTTTCAGTTGACTTGTGTGTGGATTGCTCTGCTGCAACTCATGAGCTTGGCTCTGGCCGATGTCTCGCACCTGGACTACTCGATTGCCCCTAGCACCCAGCTGGGCTACTACCACTATTCCGCTCCCAACAGACCAGCCGTGCAGCGAAGCCAGAGGAACCAGTACCAACAGCCTCAGCAGTATCCCCAAGTGGCCCGTCAGTTCACCGAGCCCGCCTTGGAGCACGCCGCCTTCACCCAGGCCTTGACCAGCCAGGGTTACGTGTTTGGAGCACCCTCGTCCGCCCTCCAGGTGGCTCCCTCGGCTCCACAGCCCCAGCAGGTGGCTAGGGCCTCAGCTGCTGCGGGTTCAGCCACAGGTCGCTCCATAGCCTCCTCGTCCGTGGATGCCAACTCCCTGAATCTTAAGCTGCCCGTGCCCTTTGGCATCGTTCCTCTGAATGTGGCGCAACTTCCGCTGCAGGCTGGGGCCCCATATGCCAGTGTGCCCAGAACTACAGGGCTCACTTCCTATGGAACACCGCAGATCCAGAGGCGCTAGTCCAGCGATCCCCGTCCATAGAATAGCAATAAATTTAACAGAGCCAGAGCCATCCCGACTGATCATCAAACTGCGATGACTTCTGCTCTTAGTGAATATACATTGATAATAAACTTGCCATCTAAGCTTAGCCTTTCGGTTGAGTCTCTTTTTATTGGCCATTTTTAGTCTCATTGCCATCGATGGAGACTGCATTTGCATAATGTTTTGAAGGTTGAGCACGCGGGCACAAAAAAAGAGGTCTTCGTCCATTGGATTTACACCTTTCACTCTCCACCGGTGGGTTAATGGTTGCTATTTACATACACACAAATCGGGCCAAGAGATCTCCATCATCCGCGCCTCATAATGAGACCTCAAACTTGGCATTGGCATTCGGAATTCTCTTGTGAAAACAAAAGAAATCGAGACAACGACTAACTTTTGACGTATATTTATGAAAGCCAATTAAAGTCAAGTGTCATTGATCAGATCTGGGAACGGAACTGGGAACTTGGGACTGGGATCTGGATCTATATCTATATATATTTTTTATGCCAGCGGTATAGAACCTGCTTTCCCGCGAAAACAAAAACAGGAATTGGAAATGCGATCTGCATAAATTTGGGGTTTAAAAATCAATTAAATCAAACGGTACTGACGACAGTCAAATAATTCCTAAGTGGGATGAAGCGTCTGATGAGCCTCTAAATCAGATTGCAATCAAGTTAAAAAGGTTAACTAGGAAGTGAGCGGATCGCACAGCTGTGAAGTGGAGTGCTGATGACAAGAAGTTGATGGTGATGGCGATGAAGACGAAGATGGTTAAAGATACACTCATTTCCGTGCTTCAGTCACCGGAAAATTAGCGCGTCACCGGTTGAGAATTTCAGTCCAGAAATTGTATTAACAAGTGAATGGAGAGGTCACCCTTGGAGTTGGACTGTACCAGCTGTGGTGGCTGCCATGATTGGATCAGTCGGATCAAACGTGGCCCCAATGCGGATACAAGATACAGAACATAAGGAGAAGTATACAGTTACATGCGTGGGGCAACTTGATCACCAGACATCATATATGTACATATGTATCGCACTCTCGACTCGTCATCGCGACAACCTTGAGATCGGCGTCATCACCGGTTCAGATTCCAGAAACAGCAATAAAATGCCGACCATTCAGATGCTCTGTTCAAGTTGTAAGTTATATAAATGTATATTATTTAATACATCGGACAGTTCCTGTATAGAAACAAGAGGTCAGTTAAATAAAATCCAAAGCATTCTAGCAGCTATTATTAATGCCACTTTTAACTTTGAATGAAATGAGGAATTTCATAATCTATCGAACTCATAATTACGTGATTATATTCACAAGAGATTAGTTTTTGGAGACAGAGAAGAATGATGATTCCTAGTAGTATTTGTTGACTTCTGAATATTCGAAGTTGGTTAGTATAGAGGAACCTGTTGCTTTGTAAACTCGCTCTTAAAGATCATCTTCCATATTGGTTAGTCCAAGTCATTGACACTGGAATATTGCTATTTGCAAGTACTGATAAGTAGGAAAAGTACCCTGCCATAAAGAGTAAAACAATGCAAATCAGAGACACCCAAGCCATCAGATGACGACGATGCTGCTGAACAGGCCAGCACGTGACCGAGAGAGCTGCGATGGCTCATTAAGTCCGCAAGCCGGTTTCGACTGCTCGATCATTCGGCCCCGCACCTCGTTGGCCAATTAAGCTGGCCCCAAGTGATTGGGCCACTGGATGAGGATGAAGATGAGGCTGCATCACATCCTGTGGCCAGATGGCGTCAAGGTCAGGTCAACACGAAAACAAATGAAGACCCGGCGGCAAGGATGAGAGGGAAATTTACGACTGTTTTTTATTGGCGACTCTGCGAGCCATTAAAAAGTGAACTAATGAGACACTGAGTGGGGCGGAATCGTGGCCTAGAGGAGGGGTACCACTTTTATGGCCAATTTGACTTAGATTGCGGCACATTCAATGCAAAGCGGCCCATATTGATGGCCCAAACAGACTGCAAATTACGCCAAGACAGCCCGGCCACCGAGACAGTCTTCAATTGCATACAAATGTCGATCACTGCACTTGGAAAACACTGGGTGTCCTACATCAAAAGTACCTTACTGATAATATTACTTTGGACATATTAATTAGCTTTTGTAGGATTTATTAAATAATGAAATAGTTACAGATTCAAATCAGATAAGCATAACCTTTCTTATAATATTTACCTAAATTCAACCATTTTTCCAAGTGCAGACGAAATACACAAGCGACAACGTGGACAACTTCCGACAGTCCATTAGGCAATTGTACGCGAATCACGTCGTGGCCAAATGGCGATCATGTATGCTGCCTGGCACTCGACCAGATGGGCCAGCTGAAGAAGAAGCGACCAAAAATCGGCTCAGACAGAATGTCCCCCAAAGAGCACGGATATGGGCACGAGCTATATAAGCAACTGGGCTGGCTCCAAATGAACATTATCGCTCAAGAGCTTTAGACAAACCCAACCACAGCAATATGTACAAGTTTGTAAGTGATCCTATGGGGATTATCGCCCAAAAAGGTGGCCTAAGTGCCGGTTAATGATTACCTATCCTATTTTCCAGTTGGTTCTCGCTGCCCTCATCGCCTGCTCTGCGGCCAAACCAGGAGTCGTAGCTCCACTGGCTGCTCCCCTGGCTGCTCCTCTGGCCTACGCCAATGCTCCTCTGTACGCCGCAGGTGGCAGCAGCCAGGTGGATGTCCGCAACAACTACGACGGCACCCTGTCCTCCTACACCACCGCTCCATTCGAGTTCGCCGGACCCTACTCCAGCCGCTACGTGTCCGGAGTCCCAGCTGCCCCCGCCGTGGTGGCCAAGTACGCTGCTGCTCCTCTGGCCGCCGCCTACTCTGCTCCTCTGGCTGCTCCCGTTGCTGCTCCTCTGGCCGCTGCTCCCTATGCCGCCGCCGCCTACTCCGCCTATCCCTATGCCTCGCCCTACGCCGCCCCCTACCTGTCATCTCCATACGCCGCACCCTACGCTGCACCCTACGCTGCCTCCTATGCTGCTCCCATCGCTGCTGCGGCACCAGCTCCAGTGGTGGTCTAAGGACACACCTGTGAAGAGTCCCATCCTATAGACAATTAATGTAACCAAACTTGACAATAAATTACGAACAAACAATCAAAGCGCACCTTCTTAATAAGCCTTGGACATTTACCTAAATGCGATGCTACTTTTGCTATTACCTCGATCTTTTTTGATTAATTTTGTCATTGAAAATTTTTGTGAGTGTCCAAATATAATACATAACTTTAAAAAATATAAATACCTAAAAGTTAAAATCAATTTTTATTTATATGCTCCCTTCTGTACCAATTGTTTTATAAAAAATCGGATATCTTACAGGAATTTAAAAGTTTTTATTTCATAAAAGAAAGATCTTGATTTTTCGTACCTCACTTTTGCCTTTAATTTTCAAAAGGCTGTTGTGATTGGAAAATACTATTCTGGTATAAATCGAATTATCTTTAACACAAATAATGCATATATCAATGGTCTACATTGAAGTTAATTTTAAAAGGTATTTTTCCGAATAGCTTCTGGAAATTGAGAATATTGACAAAATAGCAACATTAATTTGACTTAGGGAAGTTCAAGTCACACAACATAGTCACCATGTAAACTATATTTGTTGTGATTGCGTTGTCACCTAAGGCGCAATATCGATTGTTATTTATGGTCAAAGCAATATTTATGGGTTATCATAATCATATTCCACTTATGGGCAACTGTCAATGTCTGGGCTTGGTTGGCCCCATGTTATATAATCATGGGCCGTGCTTTCGAGTCGCCCAAGAAGTTATTGGCCCCTCGATCGAAGGCAGTGCCCGTCGCAGACGCAGTCACGACTTGCTGGCCAACTAAATGGGATTGGGTTACCTCACCTCAACTGAAGCAATCCATTAAGTTAGGTGAGTGGGCCAAGTCGGCGTCGAAAGTGAAGAAATGCAAGTGCAAGTCTTTTGATTGCGGCCCGCCTTCAATTCGCTATAAATATTAATTGAATTTGACAATGGGAAGACATTAACAGCCGAACCAACAGGTCGAGCACATCGATCGAGAAGCTACTCCCCCAAAGAAACCGATCTTCAAATCCCCCAAGCATGATGTGGCAAATGACATGGGTCAGGACTAAGAGTCTTTGTTGATAAAGCATCTTAATTATTTAATATAATTTTCTTTGTAGGCGTTAGCCTTCGCTTTCCTGCTGCTGGGTGGTGAGGCCAAGCCCTCCCATCTACACTACAACCACTTTGATCCTCACCACGTGAACCATTTCGACGGACATCATCTGAGCCACTTGGATTCTCTGCATGCTCTGCCGAACCACTTGGATTACGCGGTGCACGAATCGGTTCTTCCTCCTCCAGCTCCTTTGCTTCCTGCGGTGGCTCCACCACCAGCATTTGCTCCTCCACCACCAGTATTTGCTCCTCCACCCCCAGTTTATGGACCTGCACCCCCGGCTCCTGTATATGCTCCACCACAACCTGTATTTGCTCCAGCTCCACTTTTACCGGCTCCTGCTCCTCTTTTACCTGCTCCTGCTCCATTTTTGCCCGCTCCAACACCACTTCTGCCAGCTCCTGCACCACTTTTACCAGCTCCTGCGCCACTTCTACCAGCTCCAGCATTTTTGCCAGCTCCTGCTCCACTTTTGCCAGAGTTTCATGTGCCGAGTGTCACCCACCAAGTGCTGCCACCCGTCCTCGAGGCGGTTCCCTTTGCACCCAGCTATCGAGCCATTCCCGGACCGAAGACTACCACCCACCGCGTGTCCATTGGCTACGCCTTCCCCAAGCTGCTGACCGCCCCCCACGCCCATCTGAAAGCCCTGCCCCTTAAGTTCGCCCATCACCATCGCCACTCGCTGTGGTAGATATCCCCACCTCAGGGATGATGGAAACCTCACCAAAGAGTCACGCAAGTCAGCTAGGAAATCTAAAGCGTTAATCATCAAGTATATGTACCTGCATTATACAATAATTTATCGAATAAATATAGTCAAATAAAACGAAAATAAAAAATACATGCATTATTAAATTATTTGTTATACATCGAATTTATAAGGGTTTTTTTACAGTTGAATTTACCCATGAAGTTCTTAACCATATAAAATATAGCAATATACTCGTATATGGAATATACCCTCACATTCTTAGCAATTATTCCCAAAAATAGAAATCCCAGAGAATGTAACTGCGGATGATAAAATCATAGGCACACCAAAAATTAGCAAAAGGAAACATATTCGTATCTGATTCAGACTCTCATTACGAACCAGACGCCTCGTAATGTCGCCAAATGGGGTTTCATTTATTCGGCCAACACATACACACAAGCTATTGGCAACACACACACACACAGACACAGAGTTGCGGGCACAGAAAAGTTGTTAGTGGATTTCGAACTGCACGCAACAAGAAATCAAATCAGAAATTCCAGACACAAACAAATTCCAGAGCCGAAACACGCGACAATTGTTGCAACAAAAAACAAAAAGCGGGTGGACGAAAAAAGTGGTAATTCAATTAAATGATTGAGCCAAGTAACACGTACTCTGGTTAAATAATTGCAGCTCATTTCAAAAGCACCACCCACCGAAAATATCCGAAAATATCCGAAAACCTCAACTGTCATAAACCCGAACACAAAACCAAAACCAAAACGAAATCTTGCCCAACATTGGCCTAGGTTATGGTCGGGAATTGCGTGCAATTATGAAAGTTTTCGGGGGCGATCGACGTAAGAGGCTACCGATTGATTATTAAGTACATATACGAGTATCACACCGATCCAGCAACGCCCTTCATCAGCTCCCGATATAGAAAGTCTTCCAAGGTGTTTTCGTATGCTTGTCCATGGATATTCCGAGGGCTACAGAATTATAAAAGCGTCACCCAGTGGACAATTGGATATCACAGTTCACTCTGCCTTCAAGCTAATCACACCTAGCCAACCATCCCCAACCCAATCAAAATGTTCGCCAAGATTGTGGTGAGTTGCAAAGGATGTCCGGATCTATCGAAGTGGATTATAAATATTCCTTTCCTTACAGCTCGTTGCCCTCTGCGTGGCCTCTGCTCAGGCTGGTCTCCTGCCCTTCCATGCGCCTGCACCTTTGGCTGCTCCACTTGCTCCTGCCTTCGCTGCTCCCCTGGCTGCCCCTGTGGCCACTGCCGGAGTGGTGGCTCCCTATGCCTCCAGCTTCAACGCTCACCGCATCAACCACGCCGTGGCATACCCAGTGGCTCCTGTCCCAGCTCCAGTGGCCTTCGCTGCTCCCGTTCCCGCTCCCCTGCCCGTTCCTGTAGCTGCTCCCGCTCCAGTGGCCTTCGCCGCTCCTGCTCCCGCTCCAGTGGCCTTCGCCGCTCCTGCTCCTCTGCCAGTGGCTGCTGCTCCTGCTCCGGTGGCCTTCGCTGCTCCCGCCAAGGTTGCCTTCGCCGCTCCTGCTCCAGTGGCTGCTCCCCTGGGCTTCGCTCCTGCTCCGGCGCCCGTTGCCTTTGCCGCACCAGCCAAGTTCGGATTCGGGCCCTTCGCCGCTCCCCTGGCTGCTCCAGTCCCAGCGCCTCTGGCTCTGGCCCCCAAGTTCGCTCCCACCCCATACTTCTTCTAAGGATTTAGCCGCAGGATCACCCAGCCCATCCATTCCCATCCGTCCTATTAGGTTGTAGAAACTAGCCCAAATCTTAATATCTAGAGAGCAGCAATGCTTGGCGAATAAACCATTATCCAATAATCAAAATTACAAACTTGTTTCTATGAGGAAAATTACTAGGTGCTACCTTAGTAGTCTTTATAAAACCATATGGATGGTTTCTATAAAAATGTAAGTACAATGTTTTAAGGATTTTAAGGTATATATTATGGAAACCACGTAACTAATATATCCAGTCATTTTTGTTAAAATCGTAATGGGTGCTGCTACTATAATTCCAGTAACTACATAACCGTATTATTATTATTAACATTTATTTTTTTTATAAATTAAATTATTTGGTTGTAGGGAATACATCGTTAAAATCTTATATTTTTCACATGACCAATCCTCTGGAACAGCGGAACATGTTCGTAGGGCGTATGCGAAATGGGCACCGAGTCGTAGGTGACGTGGGCAATCTTGGTAAGAGGTGCAACGATGGTGTAGCCAGGATGGTGAGCCAACTCCTGGGGCGTGGAGGCAACGGGCAGAGGATGGTGGTAGATCACCGGGTGATGGTAGATAACCGTGGCGGCTAAGCCACCACTGAAGAGGGCGAGTAGCACGAAAAGCTAAACACAGATGAAAGATAGAGTTTCTTAGGGGGAACTAAGAATGTATCCTGTTTACCTTGAGCATTCTCTGGTGATATTGTGGTCAGAACTGCACTTGCACTAAACTGAATGCAGCCGAAGGCCAATCCATTTATAGGCTCGTCTTCATCGCTGGCTCTTCATTCCGCTTTTAAACAGTTAGGGGAAACCGGTTGACAGTCCCCTGAAATCACCGTCTGCATTTCCCTTGCCACCTGGAACCTGTTGCAACATCCATGTAGTGGGAGCACTACTTCCCTGGGCCTCTTGTCCCCTTCTCTTCGAAAACCTGTTTTCAAGTTCAAGTTTAAAGCGTCAACGCCGAAGATTATCAAAGAGTCAGTGACTCTTTTGTGCACTTAATTATGGCATATCGTTGGTTTTGTTGTCTTACATTTCTCGGCTTTTTGTTTTTTTTTTGGGCTGTGAGTTAGTTGGTCACACGTCTTCGCATTTGCCTTTGTTTACCCGTTTTGATGTCTCTTTTCAATTTTGCCCATTGCCCAATCTTGTGTTTTTCGAGCTATTTAAAGTGTCTTTGGAGGTGTTAAGAATTGATTAGTTCGACTTTATTCAGAGGCTGTTCGGGCTCTTTACGCTTAAGCTGTTATAAACATTGTTTTATGTTAAATACTAGCGCACTCCGTATAGAGAAGTTGGTTTTGTGGCCAGTCTGTCACATTTACACTACGGTTGAGATATACATATGAAATAGATTCCTGTAGATAAAAATGGAAAAGAGATTTGCTAATTTATTAAAATTAAATCTACAAATGAAGCACCTTTCTTTTTTCGAATTAGCAAAGCCTCATCGCTCTTACTTATTTAGTTCCCTAATCTCATGCCTGAATAAAACTCTAAAGACCATTGACCCGAAACTAAGATCACTGTTCTTAATCAGATCTTGTGATCCAACCGGAATCACATGAATGAAACGAAGGAAAAGGCCACCCACCAGACTTAAAACCCCCACAGGCCAAATAAAAAACTGGAACTGGAACCATTGTGGACTGGTAAATGCCAAACCCGATTGCAGATTATACAATGTTGCCCAAAAGGCAAAAAGCAGGTGTTGGATTTTCTTTTCATTTACAGCAACCACGGATGGTTTTGTGGCACGCCGCTAACTTGGGCAACTTGTCAGCGATTTAGATTTACTTTGTGGCACTGCTCATTAGATCACCGATGTCCATGTGGGGATGCAATCCACTGAACTGGGATTTGGTATAAAAGAGGCCTGCTGGGATCAACTGCAGCAACACAATTGGTTAAGCCTCCACAGAAGCAGCCTGATAATTACCTACAACAAGATGAAAGGAGTAAGTAGTACCAGGATATCTAAGGATAATACGAGAAATACTTTAGACGACTATAATGAATAACATTTGCCTTTCCTGTATATACAGCTGTTACTCATCACTATCGCCTGCTTGTCGACCACCATCCTGGCAGCTCCTGCTCCTGAACCCGCTCCAGAGCCAGCTCCTGCTCCTGCGCCTGCTCCCTCTCCATCGCCCAGCATTGGAATCGGAATTGGTCATAGCTACGGTGGATATGGCCTGGGATTGGGTCTAGGAATCGGGCACTACGGAGGACTCCTTGGCCACGGCTACGGCGGCCACTACGGAGGACTGGGTCTGGGATTGGGCTACCACGCTCCGATCATCTCCAAGACGATCATCGGCAAGAGCTACTTGGGCGGCTACGGCTATGGCCTGGGCCACGGATACCTCGGAGGCTACGGTCATGGACTGTACGGAGGACACGGTCTGGGTCTGGGATACGGACTGGGATATGGCTATGGCCATGGTTGGTAATGGTGCTCCCAAGTCAAGTAAAGTTCAATCAAGTGGAGCCGAGACGGGCGTGCAACATGTGAGAGTTTTCAATCAAGTCATATACTTCGCAGTACCCAAATCTTAATCAGTCAGTCACTCAGCAAGTCAATAAATCAATAAAGACAATGCAACAAATGTACAAAAAAAGAATAATGGTCAACTTTTTTTTTGATATTGGTATTTTTAAAAGGTTCTATAAGTCGAATTTGCTACAAAATTGTATAACAATTAAAACATCCAAAATACTTCCAACATCCGAACATCCAAATACTTAAATAATCTATAAATTATCAGCAAGTTTTTTCATATTTCCTTAAACTCTCGAACAAATAAAACTCATAGGATACATATATTTTTTAAATTCAAACGAAATATATTTCAACATCAAACCCACTCTTCACAATCGGTTTTTGATAATTTGATTTCACTTCACAAAACCTTCACTAATTTCTCTCTCTCTCTTTTTTTCTGTGTATTTACACCTCCTTTCTGACCGATCCAAACAAAACGAAATACATGCGGAAAACGATGCTGTGTGGCATGGAGCTTCCTTACCATCCATGGGCGAGTCCATAGGCAGGAGCAGCCAAAGCTGTCTTGTAGCCCAGTCCCAAAGGAGCTCCCAGAGTTGGGTAGGCCGACTTATAGCCCAGTCCCAAGGGAGCGGCCAGAGGAGCGTGAGCCAGTCCCAAAGGAGCATGAGCCAGGCCAATGGGACCATGGCCGTAACCCAATCCGTAGGCGGAAATGGCCGGAGCCGCCAGAGGAGCGTGCGCCAAGGCCGGAGCGGCATAGCTAAGCCTGGGGGCCAGTCCGTAAGAAGCAATCGAGGGAGCAGCCAGGGCGTGTCCGTAGGAGATGGCCGGAGCAGCTGCAGCCAACGGCAAAGCCGGAGCAGCTAGTCCACCCAAATATCCAGGAGCGGCAACGGCGTTGGCCAAGCAGAAAGCGGCAAAAACGAACTAGTTGGTGGGAAAAATGAGATGCACATAAAGGACTTTAAAGAAGTTTAGCTCCACTTACGTATTTGAACATTTTGGTTTTGGTTGCAAGTTGAACTCGTGGCAAGAACACAAAGCTGAATAATGCTTCGGTCTAAGGCACAAATGCTTTTATAGCCCAAAGACCTGGCCAAAATGCAGCACGAGAACGGATCCAAAGTGGCGGCCCAGAGACTTTTACTTTTGTTCAACCGAGAGACATAGGCATAGCCCAAAACCGAGTCCAAGAGAGCCACATGCAAAGCTGGCCTGTCGGGTATCGAGATGGCGATAGAGGCCTGGGACCCACCGGAGCACCACCTTGCCCCGCCCAGCACCACCGAGCACCACCTTGCCCCGCCCCAATCAACGCGGATGTGGGCCTGGGCTGGGACTTACCCTTTCGGTGGGTTGTTGCAAGCAAATGAAATGGGAGATTGTTTTTATCCCATGAAGAAGAAGGATTTTAATGGGCACTCAGGGAGATCACTAAATGAAATATCACACTTATTTTCCATTGAATATGGAATAATTAGACCATTTTACTGTCCTTGAAGTTGGTAATAATTAGTACATATATTGGGAAACAAAGGCTTACATAATAAATCCACTTTATGAGTTATCATGATTTATTATTAGTTCTTCTCTTTAAAACTGTCTTATTTATATAAATGTCTATCAAATGATTATTCGATATTTTTTTTAATTTCTCCAGTAAAAGGGTATTCCCGCTTCGATCAACGCGTAGACAGTTTTTGTTTTGATTTTGAATAATTTCTGATAAATTTGTTTTTGGTCTATTTACCCTATGCCGACGCCGCGACAAGGTGTGCGTGAGAAAAACTTAAATTGCATTTTGTATGCTGCCTTTTTTGGGTTCTCGTATGCATTTATTTCCATGCAGGCAACTAGTTTCGCTCATTCCGCCGTTTAAATTCATTTAAATGCGTGAGGCTATTTTGCTGTAGAAATTTTCGCAGTACATGCTCGAGCATTCGGAGCCAAAGTCTTAATTACAACACAGACCCGCAATGAAAGGGGCGTGGCAGCTACACACCTGTGCGTAAAACCGAAGCAAAACCAGATCCAGATCCGCCTCGAGATCGTTGTATGTGGGGCAAATGCAGTGCGCGCCTAGAACAATAACCGATCGCAGACAGGGGCGTGGGCAAGGTCGATCTTCTCGCAGAGCGGGAGGGGGTCCTGGGCCACACTACGCCTCTGGCGGTGGTAACTTATGAACCAGTGCACCCATAACTCATGCGACTGCAGCAACAATGCCGAAGGAACTGCGGCTGCCACTTAATTGCCGGCGACCCACTCGAAGCATATTTTCCAGACAGCGCTTTACGCAAGCTCAAAGCACTTAACACTTATGAAAGGGGCGTGGCTAAAAGGGGGCCGAAGGGGATCAGATTGGGGACCCAGTCCAGCACTTGTTGAAATCCCCGCCCTGCAGGCGGTAGTCGAACCAAAAGTGCCTGCGTGCTCTTAACACCTTCTGCGCAAGTAAATAAAACTCAATGCGAAATTTTTTGTTTTTTGACAAAGTATCTAAAAACTAATTAGTAGATTTGCACGCAATCAGAAGAGAACATTCTATAAAAAATACAAAAGGATATATAATTTAAATTTAATAGAACCACTAATATGTATATGGCAAACCAAATGTGTTTGTACAATTCTGAACAAAGTTTAATTTTTGCACAAAAAGACGGGGTCAATAAACACCCAGCAGTATCGAAAGGGTTAAGGAAAGGCTTAGCTCAGTCCAGAAACAGCCTGCGGGCAAATGGAAAGGCACAAGCAGTTGACAATACAAGGTGGCCAAGATGGGGGAAAAGGGGAGCAGGGCAAGAGCCTGGTTCCCAATGCGTAACTCGAAGGGGATTTGCATACGCATACGCCGTGTGGGCGACTCCGATGGCGATTCCGATGGCGATGGCAGTCCAGTCCAGCCGAAGTTCTCCACCCGATGTGCACTTTTGGGTTGTAAATCAAAGTAGCCAAGCATTTCAATTAAGAGCCTCCTGAGATCCGGCTCAATGCGCAGTTGGTGCCGCGCTGCTATCTACACAGTGCGAAAAATCGCAGGCAATTAATTTTGTGGCACTTGTGCAACACAGCGATTAAATCAAAACGCAATTTATTGGGCAGCACAGCTGAAATGCGAGCGCCTTTAAATCGGGTTTTGCTTTTTATTGATGTATCCGCAAATTGATCGCAGCAAGTTCTAATCGACGCAGCCCGGCCATATCGTTCCACTGCTCTCGAATGACAGTGTACAACTGTCAATTAGACAAGATTGTTGTAATCGGCTGAGCAGTCGCCCAGCAGCGGGGGGTAATTATAGCATATGGGCCTAGAAGTCCCCTAGTTGGCCAACTTGATGTGCGTACTGCTAATTGGAGGTAGGATGGATATCATATTCGATTTGGGGAGCGTCTGGTATTAGCTAGATTACATGGAGATACGATGCAGCTACGTATTAACTTAAGAAAGGGTATTAAGAACTGAGCTCCATCAATAAAATATCTGGTGTATCTGAAAAATTAGAAAACGAATATTTTCAAATCCTCCGACAAACTACAATTTAGTATACGCCTTATAGTAACTTATCTCCAATTAATTATAAGACAGCATTAAAATCTGAACTTTCAAGGAAACAACTAACTAAAATACGGCACTTTAACAGTAAGCTAGACTGTTTAACAATACTAAACATTATTTCCAGCCTACTCACCCCATCTAAGCAACTCCTTCGTAGAGTACCCCCAACTGCAGCCTGGGAAACGGAACGTTTAAGTGCAATTTCTGGGGCTTCGGCAATTATAATTCGCCGCATGCCTCGCGAGGGGGCAGCTTATTAATGGGGCGTGACCATCGAGACAAAAGGCAGCGTTAAATTTTAATTTAATTTTCCGACTGCAGCCACAAACAAGTAAATTAGCTGCAAGAAGTGCAACTGCACGTGCAGAAGGAGGCGTTTTTCTGCTTTTCAGGGGGGCGTGATGAAGGCGTTGAAAACATCGAGGGGAACTTAGAATCAGCCACTCAAAGACTTGAATTAATTTGCAAAATGCAGTTTCTTAGTTAAATGTCGTTCTCTTGATTTGATTTTCAAATTTTTCGACGGTTGCACGCGGCGCATGATTAATGCCAGAGTTGGCGTAGTGGGCTCGATTGAGGCGTGGCTTTGTTCAACTTATCGATGGCGGGTGATTAGCAAAATGCAATTCAAGCGGCGCCTTTCAATGGAGTCCATGTTTTCCCAGGTTCGCAGTGGCGTTGGAAATGCAATGACCTCTAAGCTCACACACACGCAACTTGCAATCAAAGTGATAAACAATGCCGCGAGCTGGCCGTATAAACCGCAAAGGGTCAGGGGATAAGGGATAAAGGGGTGCGAACTGGGTAAACAAGCTCAAGGATTGCGTCCTGGAACGTGGCGAAGTGTCGATGAACCGGAATGGGTACACAAACAGGCCAGAGTTGGGTACACCCTTCGAGGGCACTCTGTCATATGGGAGCTGTCTAATGAAAATAGTCGCCTGATAACCTTAAATGAATACATTACAATGCATCGTCGCAAAATAATCTTTTAAAGTGGTCTTGTGACCTTTGGCATAGTTAGAAAATTGAGCACTCGAGTGTAATGCATGTTATTTAAATGAAGTTAAGCTTATAATTCTTTGCAATATCACAAGCCAAAACCATACCTATCATAATGTAATGTATCCATATGCATTCTGATATATTTATACACTAGGAAAATCCTATCCAGGTATCTATTGAAATAAGGCACGGTTTCTGCAGAACAACCGGCACTATCTGTTTCCTTTGAAGAAAAAGAACAAAATTCCCGTTGCCCACAGCAATATTAAAACCAAACGGAAGGAATAAAACTCGATTCGGTTCTTAGTCGGTCAGTGCGTGGGCCTGATGCATTGCGTTTTAATTTCTGTTTGCCTGCGAGCGCAAGTATCTCCATCTCTGTTTGTATCTGTATCTTTTGCAGCGGCAGTGACGATGTCTGCTGGACACGTGCGGCATCCTTGCAGGATCCCTTCGGCATCCGGGGACATCTCACTTCTTGAGGATGGTGGCCACAGGGGCGGCGGCATAAACGGCGGGCAGGGCGGCGCTGTGGGCCACACTGTGGGCACTGTAGCTGCTGGCATAGGGGGCGACGTAGGGGGCGTAGGCGGAGGTGTAGGCGGCGGTGTAGGCGAGGGGGGCGGCAGCTGGCAGGGAGCTGTAAGCCAGGGGGGTGGAGTATGCCAGGGGGGCGTTGTAGGCCAGCAGACCAGGACTGGCAGCAGCGGCGGCGAACAGGGCGCACAGGACAACGGCGAACTGCAGGAAGAAATTCCAGCAAACAGAACACATAAATACATATTGAAAGGAAGTTCTATAAATACAACAAATAGCTTGTAAAATCTAAAAGTTATTTTTTACAATCATTTTATTTGGAGTACACGTCTTTTCGTTTGACTTTTGTAATTGTTATTTTAGACTTGTTATATTTTTGGAACATTCTTAAATATTGGCCACTTACGAATTTCATCATTTTGATTGATTTGGTTGTGATTGCTTCGAAGCTAGACTTCTGATTGATGACTTGTGCTGGGTCTGAAGTGGTTTATATAGCCAAGTATCCGCTGCATCCTTGACAAAGCAAATTCCAAAAGCAAAATCCGGCAGGTTTAACGCATTTCTATCACGTACCAGGGCTAAAACAGGGCCAAACATTTGGTTGGTTTTTACTAGCTCAATTAAAGATTTGCAGATCCATGTTTGTCGATATGCCTTCAAATGGAAGGCATATGTACGCATTCCATGTGAATTTATTTTCAATATATGCTTTTTCCCGCCCAACTTGAGCGTTTCCGCAACTGGCGTCAGCAGCTGTCGATTGCGGATTGAATTATCATAATTTAGCACTCAGTGCGTTTTGTGGGCGATGGACGTGCGTGTCATTCCAACCGTCTTTAAGTTTCAATTGTCCGCCACTCGAACACGCCACTTTGCATTCTAATCAGAGATGCAAATAAAAATAGAAGCGGTTTATCCAGTTTCGAAGGACGTCATCGAGTTGAGCCCTTGGCTTAAGGTTGAGGACACCAGAAACAGAGCATCGCGAGTTCAACAAACTGGCGGTCTCGTTGACCCTTTTAATCCAACGTAAGCACAGACAACCCACCACGGAGAACAGAGTAACCTTTACATTTTCTATTTTATTGAAGCAATAATACGTATTTAGTCACAAAAGATTATGAAAACTTTTCCAGATTGTTTTGATATTCAAAAAAGCTGGATTTATGCAGTTTATCGATTAGGCGCTGTTAAAATAAAGGTATAGGTTCCTACAAGCCCGTGGAAATTAAGGAATTAGGAAGGCTAGAAAAACACATAATGTGTGGGAACTGTGCAGTGAAAATATGGTATCTCATATTTCATAAAAAATATTTGCCTTACAAATAACAAATATTTGCATTGGTGTAATGGTGTAACAAATTAATTGACCAGTTTTGTCAGCCTTTCAAGTGGTTCACTACAGAAGAGCACTGCCTAAAAGTATGTGATTATATAAGCAGTCTCACATAAAAGTTCACTAGGTGATGCAAGAAAAATGTAAGAAGTGGTGTACGTTTTACGCAAAATGCAGTATTTATTTCAACAAAAATATTTTCTTTGTGTAAGTGGTATGTCCTGTTCCCATGACTTAACTTTCAGCAGTCGGCACGGCAGAGGTGGGAAATTAGAGTCCGCCGAACTAATACCAGGGATGTGAGAAGAGAGCGCTGGAATGGTGTGGGTGGTTAGCAGGAACGTATCCTTGTTGCAATAGGTATATGTGTTCAGGTCCGGTTCAGTAGCCAAGATAAGATCACGATCTAGTCATGCAGTTAGCGGTAGTAGGCGGCGTAGGGGTAGGCGGAGTAGGCGGACGCGTACGGGTACGAGTAGGCGGAGTAGGCGGCGGCCACTGGAGCGGTGTAAGCGGCGGTGTAGGCAGCCGAGTAGGGAGATGCGGCCACATAGGGAGCGGAGTAGGCGCTGTAGGCCAGTGGGGAGGCGAGCACCGCCGGCTTGGCAGCCACACAGGCCACGATGGCGAACAGGCAGAGAGCGAACTGAAAGGATAGGAAAGGTCCTTATGAGTAATCCGTGGCGTGGAGGAAGTCCGGTTATCCTGCGATCCTTACGTATTTGAACATGTTGGCTGTTTTGGGTTGGTTGTGAACGGTTGGTTCTCAAGTACTAGACTGATATCTCCTAGACACCATCCACCCGGGTATATATAGCAGAATCGGTCGAGAAAATTCCAAGCCACATCGAAGCGAAGGTGATGCCTGGCCATTGGTATGCACAAGCCATTCTCAGATCGGTTCCAAGTCCATTTTAGAGCCAGCCAAGGAGAATCTTGAGCATTATGGCTTTGCACTTTTGGTTTCGTTTGGTATTTTTAAAAGCGTGACGAAAAGCGAAAAACAAATCGAATGTGAGTCCGTGTTTTGCATAGCAAATCGTCGCTGGATATTGATCCATCCATCGGCAAGTCTTGGAATGACCCACAAAAACTGCCGGGTTGGGTTCAGAAATTTATAAAGCTGGGTTCTGTCGCTTCGATCATGTTTATTTCGTTTTCAGAACGTTGAGCTATCAGATCTTATCAGCTCGGATAAGCTATGTACAGGAAATTAGTAAGTCTCAAGCGGTTCTCCGCGGAGAAGTCGATGCACTTGCTCAAAGATGATGAGGCCTCGCCATCGGTGGCCATTTCAGGTGGTACTCCTCCTTCTGATCTACCTGGCTGCCGCGGGTCAGATCCAGGATGCTGCCGAGGAGATCGAAGTGCCCCCTGCCCATCGGGCTGCTCCACCACCGCCTCGCCAGGAAGCTGGAGCTGCTGCTCCCCCACAACCACTGGGGCCACCACCACTTGTCGGCTCTGCACCGCCGCCGAGCTATCATTTGTTCTACCCAGCTGCGTGGCTGCCATTCGGACGCTACAGCACCTCCATTCCCGTTCACCTAGTGGCTGCCTAGGGAATCGTCCTCCCAGTGGCCATAAGCTGGTCAAGGGCCCCTCTTGTCCCTCCTGTTGAATCCTTTTCCCTGTTATGGTTGTTAGCTTACTCGTTATTGCACGCTTTGAATCGAAAATATATATTTTTAGACACGCACATGCATAATTACTTATTTGGTTGACGCAACTTTCAGCCGGCATTTTTTAAACGGCCAACACGTGATTCTCCTACGAGAGATGCCGCGTACCTACCTATGTATCTATACAGTTTGAGAAATCTATCACTTTTGCCATCTGCGATTTATCAATGGATAATGACGCAACTGAATTGGTATTTTGTCGGGTACATTTCCGCATTTTAAGAGGGCAAAACAGTCGGATCCAGAAAAAAAGATTTAGAAAAGGTGAAACTTCTAAATATGAACTGTAACAATTACAATTACAATTAATTACAATTTACCAATGTATTTAAATGATTTTCTTTTGAATTATCATAAAAAACTTTTGCTTTCGCCAAAGGATTGGAAAACAATAATTAATTTTAGAATACTCACAAAAGCAAATAAATGAAAAATAACTGAACAAAAATAAAAAAATGTTTTTTTGTCATTTATAAAAGGAACACCAATCCCCGTCCAAGAATAATACTTTAAAGCTTTCGTTTGATTTGTTTTATTGCCAGTCGGGTCTATTCATAGTCCATTTCAAATCCTTTTTGGTATTTGTTAATCCTTTTACAAAACAGGAGTGTACGCGGCGCTGTATGGGTAGGCGGCATAGGGATAAGCGGAGTAGGCGGCGGCAACTGGGGCGGCGACTGGAGCGGTATAGGCGGCGGCAACGGGAGCGGTATAGGCGGCGGCAACAACTGGAGCAGCAGCCACGCCGTTTAAGTTGCGGGCCACGTACTGCGAGCTGGTGGCGGTGACCACTCCGGCGGGAGCAGCGGCAACCACTGGAGCGGCGGCCAGGACGGAGGGCTTGGGCTCAGCCACGGAGGAGGCCACCAGGGCGCAGAGGACAACGAGGGCAGACTGTAAGAACATAGACAGTTAAATACACTCCAGGTATCGGGATCCAAATGGATGACCATCCACTTACCAGCTTGAACATGATGGTTTAGTTTAGTTTGATTTGAGCTAGCAAATTGGACTATGAGTTGAGTCGCTCGACATGCAACTTTTATAGCTCCCGAACACCGCGTAGATGCTTTTGAATTTCTGGGCACACACGATAATCGGGCGAATGATTCTATACCACCTGCATGGGAATGCAGAGCGGCCTTTCAGTAGCTCAATTGGCCGCTTGGCTACGTGCCCGCCGCCCGCGGAGGTCGATTCCAATCCCAATCCGAGTCTGAATTCGAGTCAAAGCCCATCCATTATTTCGGGCACGTCCGCATTGTGAGCCCATAAAAGTTGTCGCCGCGAAGGTGACCAGTAGCCCGATGTGATTGATGCCAGCAGACACGGCTAATTGCCGATGAGTAACCTCCTGCGCCAAGAGTTGGCCAGGAATCAATGAAATGGAAGTGCACGCTCCAATCCGATTGCGATGTTCGCATAGTTTCAGGGTTACGTTCGTCGGCTGCAACGGGCTTTATGCAATCCAAACCATGTCGTCCTCCCGATCCTTCGTTTCGGCCAAAATCCAATCCGCTTGGCTGATGCAACGCGGTCAATCTCACCCACGAGCCAAAAAACCCCAGTTACGTACGCACTCGCATCGCATCGTAAGGTCAATAAACTGCATGGAGAGATGCAGATGCAGTTTCGAGGGGGTCGCCTGATAACAGAGGCTCTAAAGTTAGCAGACAGTTTTTTATAAGAGTCAAGCTCAGCCTACCATCCATTCACAATCGAAAATGTGCCTATATGGGCTTATATCTCTGGTGCAAAATGAAACCAGACATGTCTCTACATCCTAAAGGGGAACT
This sequence comes from Drosophila teissieri, assembly GCF_016746235.2. NCBI lineage: Eukaryota > Metazoa > Arthropoda > Insecta > Diptera > Drosophilidae > Drosophila > Drosophila teissieri. The sequence continues at coordinate 18,908,058 of NC_053031.1, read as the reverse complement.
CTTTGTGAAGAGGACGAACTATGTATACCCTTTACTCTTTAGCTTTTACTCTTGAATGCCAGAAGCACAAGACTATCCTGGTTAGCCAAGATACATACACATGTGTAAACACTAGGTATTACCAAAATTGGTATGCACAACCTTGTTATTACTGCTATATATAAATATATATCGTGGGTTGAATTCCAAATGAGATGAATAAAACTTTTTATTTTTTACCCCAGATCAATTACAGATATTTTACGTCTTGTAACATGTATCTTTTATTAAAAGAACTTATTGAAATTGCCGTTAAAATGTAGTGCATAATAAAAGTATAAACAAAACAAAGTGCAGACCGACAATATGTTATCACTATTGCGCTGGACTACTGAAAGCTGGCAATCTTCGGAGGAGCCAGATAAAGTTTAATCAATGAATACAATACTATATGTAAATACAAATGGAGTGGAAGCTGGATGGCAGTCTGCGAAATTGCACTGATGCAGTTTACAATGTTAATTGACGGCGAGCGGTTCGTATCAAAGATGAATAAAACGCGAAGGATACTCGAAGTGATCCTTATCCTTATTCTTGTGATATCGGGTTGTGATGGCAATGGGGGAGACATCCCCCTGCGATGCGACGAGTACGATTCCATGGGATTTATGGACGTGAACGAGGCATTTTGCACGGTCACCGGATTCACGGTCACCCACAGTCAGAATGTCGTGATCAAGAACATACCACCCGGAAATATGGTCAAGTTCATGAAGTTCTACGAATCAACGCTGCTCTATATGCCCTTCCATCTGTTCGAAACATTCCCATACCTAAAGACCCTGGACGTCTCGAATACGAATATTTTGGAGCTTACGAGGAATGCATTTAGTGCTGCGAGTAATCTCACGTATCTGAATCTGGCCTACAACAATCTGACTTCTATCCAGACATCTGTGTTCATCGGTGCCAATGTCCTGATGCGTCTGGATCTGTCCTACAACGAGATATCCTCGCTGAGTGTGAATGCCTTCTGTGGCCTGCATACCATTAGCCAGATTTTTCTAACGGGCAATCTGTTGAAGGAGCTGCACAACGACATCTTCAAGGATAACGAGTACCTGGAGAAGGTGTCCTTAGAGGGAAATCTACTGACTAGCATTCAACCGGAAGTCTTTCGCAATATGCGGCGCATCAAGGAGGTTAATCTGTCCAATAATCGCCTGGTTTTTATCCATCCGGACACTTTTGCCGACGCGGCGAGCTTGGAGAATCTGGTCTTGTCCTACAATGAGTTGAAGAACTTTCAGCTGACAGAGAAGAACATTGTGCATCAGCTGCACTTGGATAATAATTATCTGACAAATTTGACCATTAATGCAACTCGATTCGTTCGCGCCAGTCACAACCAAATTTCTGAGCTCTTTCTGCACCAGAGTTTGCACATCGAAACATTGGACTTAAGCGCCAACAAGTTGACTAGCATATCAAATATCACAAATATCACACACATGCTCTATTTGGATGTATCGGGAAATCCCATAGGTCCCCTTAATGTCAGCACCTTTTCGCAACTTAAGAGACTGAGGGGCTTAAATTTGCGAGGAACCGGAATTAGAGAGCTTAAGTTTGGAATGTTTTCGAAGCAGAAGTACTTGGAGGAACTGGATCTTTCCTTTAACAACCTGACCAGTCTCAATTTGGATATGTTTGTGCCCTATCTGACTAATCTGAGAAAGTTCCTCATCGACGGCAATGGACTGACTGAGCTGCAGGGAAATCACACGTTTTCCAAAGCTTTTCCTCAGCTTCAGAAATTGGGAGTATCTCGGAACCGCTTCAACTGCTCCTATCTGCATCACCTGCTCATCCCACCGTCGCTCGCCGAGTCCGTAGTGCTCAATATTGAACCGGAAACCAATCTGGAGGAGACCCCACACATCCGAGACGTATCCTGCATCAGTCAATCCCAAGAGGCCGTTAATGCCTCCTTCACCGCCGAGGAATCCCGGCTAGAGTCGCAGATCCACATGTTATCGAAGCAGTTGGACATTGTAGGATCGCATTCGAAGAATCTGGAACTCCACCTGGCCTTCATGCAGGTCTTCGCCTACGTGATGGGCGGCCTGGTTCTGGTGGGCGTGGTGTCGCTGATAGTCCTCCGATATCTGAAAAATCATCGATCCGGTCGATATGATCGCAGCAGCATTGTCTTCCGCTCCAATGCCACAATGGAAGCTAATCTCACCATGGGCAGTGAAGATCTTCAGTAGTCTCAGCTAAAGTACACGTTTTTATTTTATGACAAAGTGGAAATAAAATTGCAAAATAACATTAAATTCGGAAAGGTTGTAAAAAGATTTCATATCGCAAAAATATCTCCAAAAATAAATAAATAACGTCCTTATGTCAAAAATCTCTCATTAAAACTAGTGAAATAAAACATGTTATATTCTGTTTTGGTTTTCAAAGATCTTTGCACAAAGACAAATGCGGAAAAGAAATTGATAAGGTGTCAGTAAAGGAAGACGAGAATCACTTGGAGGCTTATCTGAAGCGACCTTGCACACATAGATCCCACTTCCTGTATGGCACTGAGTTCTGATAACTGAGAGCTGGAAGACCTTGAAGTAAAAGCGTAGGAAAATAATAGTAATAAAAGCGTTTTTCTGCAAATATGTAAATGTTTACAAATGTAACATATGTGTCCTGATAAGCCCGCTTTTCCAAATTATTTTGTTGCAACCATAATTCACGTTCTCAAATAGGTAAGCAAATGTAAGTCTATATATGTTTAGCAAAACTAAAGATTGCTAAATAAATGTTTCTGCATAATAATAAAAGAATTGCGTTTCGCTTTTTATATTTTTATTATTTTGTTTATTTCGGTTTGAGTTGTACCATCGATTTCGCAAAGTCCTGGATCATCCATCCTACTTCTTCAGCAGCAGAGGAGCGGTGTAGGGAGCAGCAACGTAAGGAGATGCCACGTAGGGAGACGCCACATAGGGAGACGCCACGTAGGGAGAAGCCACGTAGGGAGAAGCCACATAGGGAGATGCGACGTAGGGAGCCGCGAAGTTTCCGTGGTATTCCCGGCTGTAAACCGCAGCCGCCGGAGCAGCAGCCACCAAAGGAGCGGAGTAGGCCAGAGGAGCCACGAGTCCGGGCTTGGCGGCCACACAGGCAATCAGGGCGAAGAGGGCGACGGCGAAGAACTTGAACATCTTGTTGGATTTGGTTGTTTGGATTTGCGGGCAAACGAAACTGATGACAACTGCTGGATGAACACGGCGTTTTATACCCAAATGACCACCCACAATTAGCCTTGGCACTTAAGCTCAGCTCTTGGATTTCTTGGCCCACCAATTTAATTAGCCAAAGTACGCGCAATCGTACCTAAATCCGTTCGCAGAAGCCAACTGCGAATGGTACGTGACTGGCCTGAGCAACATAATTGTGTTTTCGGCCGGAGACCTTGCAAGGTCGCTAGGCATTCGGTTGTGGGGCTATAAAAGCCACAAGTCTGGACTGTTTTAGACATCAGTTGCATTTGTTCAATCCGACAAGTAAAACCAAACAAAAAACCAAACCTCCCAAGATGTTCAAGTTCGTCGCCGCCGTCATCTTCGCTCTGTTTGCCTGCGTGGCCGCCAAGCCCGGAATCGTGGCTCCTCTGGCCTACTCTTCCCCCTACGTGGCCTCCCCCTACGTCGCCTCCCCCTACGTGGCGTCTCCATATGTGGCATCTCCCTACGTGGCTGCCCCCTACACCGCCGCCTACACTGCTCCCTACACCGCTGCCTACACCGCCTCCTACGCTGCTCCCTATGCCGCCTACACCTCTCCTCTTCTCCTGAAGAAGTAGATTGCAGGAAGAAAGATCAATCTGGAAGGATAACACACGGACACTAGCAATGAAACTGAAATAAACTCTCAAACAACCGAACACATTTCTTTTACTTTTCAAATGGGGTAATACTGGGATCGGAAGAGGAACATTGAGGTTCCATTGATATATACTTTAATATAGATAGATATATAGGCTACTTTAGATGGACATATAGTTTACTATATATATCAATGGCATCTAACATAAATGTGTAATAATATTTCCGGGAATGTGTACAAATTGGTAAACTATTTCAAAGAATTTGTTTATTTTATTTATTCTAAATGTAGCGTTTTCTTCAAAGAAGAGTACATATGTATATTGCTACATGAAACTAGAATTTGAAGTAAACTAAATAGAGAAATTAAAAATGTTAATAAAATCTAAGAACTATAATTCTTTATATAACATGAAATGAAAACAACTGATACTCGTCTCTAATAAAGGGCAAACCTACAGCTTCTAGGAACAATCTCATAATCAGTGATGCGAAGATGAATGAACCACTTACATCTAAATTCCAGGTGGACAAAGGAGCCGAGTGTCATGAACAGGGCCAAACTATTAATAATTGCAGATAATTATCCTTGGAATACACACATGTTGAACGGCGTGCAGCCATTTCATTTCGGGTAGAATACTCTACGCTTAGACAATGCAACGTGCGGCGTTTAAAATTAGACACCGTGGCGTATACGTAATATGCGGCAAATCAAAAACAGATCCAAACCAACTCGAACAATGAGCTTGCATTTATTGTGTGTTATGTAAAATTCGGTTTAATTCAAATTATAATGCCATGGCCAGCCCAGAAGTATGTTACCATCTGGCTATTGATTCAGTGAAGCGGTGTGTTAACCCTTAGTCCATCCATTGTGGTTAACCAGACTCCGACTCTTGCTGAAACTGATGCTATTGAACACTCCCAGGTTGGCTGACCAGCCCAGGGTGAATGAAATGTTACCGAAGGGGTCAAGAACCACCTTGTTTTTCACGGGCTTCTGGTGTTTCTGATGGTTCTTTTTGGCATTGCTCTGCAGTTGGTTGAATGCACTGTACAGGGAAGTCGGTGGGTTCTGCATGAATTCTTGGACGCCGATAACAAATTTGTTTACTTCTCGAAAGAAATCATTGGGCTGGAGTAGCTTGGCGGGGTCTTCAATGAACTGAATCCCTTCAATTTCTGGTTCCTGGTAAAAAGTATCCTCTGCTGTGTCAAAGCTGCGGGCTACTTGAGTTGGCATGACGAAATATATTGGTTGACACCATACCGTGTTCAATAAAACGAACCAAATCGAGATAAACTGTCGAAGAAATCGTAGTTTCAGTATGGATATGTAGCTGATACAAATTTAAGTATCTGAACTATACTAAATTATTTTTAAATTTATATATTTGTCTTACAACTCCATTTTTAAGTATTTTTTTAGAAAGATATTTGGCTAAAACTGGCAAATGTTCGACTAGTACGCAACTTGGCTTTTTAATAATATATTTAATTTTCTTTATATTCTAATAGTTTTTGCCAATAAACCATATTTTGTATTTTATAAAAAATGTTAAGTTCATGCCAGATATAGCTTTAAGTTTTATTAACACTAGAACCCCTACTTTCTGTAAGTGTACCTACAACAAACATGTCCCTTCCGAATCTGAACGATAACTAAGCCAAAGTAAGACAACAACGGCGGCTTAAATACCCCATAGGATGGAGCGTACCCCTCCTCCACAAAAAAGATGTTGTGACACATAAATTTCAGACCAATTTCAGAACTTTATTAGAGGCATGTCCGTCAAAGAGATGGCTCAACTCCGGGGAACTCGAGTTGAGCTTCGGGCGACAGGTGCTCTGGCGGCCGAGTCTTGAGGACGCCTATTTGTGAGATGGCTCCTCCTAGATCCAGCCATATCCAAGTCCACGGCCATGGCCGTATCCCCCGTAGCTGATGGGATGCACAACGCTGTGCGAGGTGGTCCAAATGGGCTGGACCACGCGCACCGAGGGCAGACTGTGGTAGGAGCTGGTCAGGATGGGCGAGGAGTGCAGGTAACCTGGAGCGGCACAGCTCAAAGCCAGACAGAAGGTGAGGAATACGAACTGGAGGCGGAATGAGTTGCTCACTTAATTAACTTCTTTTATACGGCGAGAGGCCAGGATATCCTTACCAGCTTGAACATTTTGAAGCGGTTTTGATTGCTGAAGAACTTCTGGAACGCAAAACTCAAAGTGGAACTCGTTGAGAAGCTGCCAAAAGATGGTTTGATGGCTGGTTGAGTGCGATGCCGGTTTTTATAACTCAGCTCAAAAGCCAAGAAGCCCCAGCAATCGCTCGACCTTGGTCCGATATACAAAACCCCACGAGTCTCTTTGAAATCTTAGCGGACGCGGAGTGCTCAGATTTCCCAGTCCGCGAGCTTAGGTGAGTGACTGGCTGCAGTGGCCCACCCACCAAAAATTGCATCACTAATGCGAAGCTGATACTATGATATACGCACCGCAGAAGCTCAAAATAATGTGCGGAAACTGCGCAATTTTTGGGCAAATAACAAATCAACAACCCACATAAAAATGAAAATATTTGGCCGAATTACACAGCTCGAACAATAAACTCACTTAATTGATTTCGGCGTGGGAGTTTGTTTTCACTGATTCGAAGACAAAGGAAACTTGGCCACTTTTCCGCACCACCCACACCCACCACTGACCTTGAAAGTCTCCCGATTGAAGGCGGGAAAACACCGGAAGTGCGTCTCAATCCAGGACGCACTTAATTGTTTATTTTGGGGACAAGAGCAAGTCGCAGTCCAAATCGATGGAAGTAAACAAACGTCAAAGAGATGCCTACATTTGCGCCTTGGCAAAAATAGAACATACATACACTTATAGGAGATGTCGCTAGTTGATTGATGATAATTTTACGTAAGTGCTCTAAACAGAAATCCTTCTAAGAACTTTAGCTTATTTGAAGTATCAGTTATTTTTAGGTTTGGCTAAAATCTTGTTTACCGTCAAAACACTATATGTAATAAATGATTTTCTATAATTAGTTATTAGAATACCACCAAAATAATAATTTGTTCAACTATGAATGTACAAAATATCCTTAAGAATCGATCCAAATCAAACAAGTAAACTATACAGTTTACGTATTTGCTTTCTGGCGCACTCTATCGAAATAATCAGGCATTTGGCGAGGAGAGGCAAGGCTTTGGTCCAAATGGGAAGGAGGCAACTAGACTTCTCCGCAGTTCTACAACCCAAGAGGAATTGCGGTTTCGCTGCCTTGTCAGCGGACTCACGACCATGCGATTCGCAACTGGATTCTGAGTGGCAGGGAACGAGTTCCGCTGGCAATTGCAATTGCAACTGGCCCATTCAAAGTGAGTTAAGGGCTTCTTTCATTTGCCGCCTGCTGGGCAAATACCTTTGACCTTGGCCAGCAGCCAAAGTGAAGGTCTGATTGCGAGTGGGAGCTATAAAAGCCTGGAGTAGCGAGGAATGGCTATTCAGTTGGATAGGTGATCTTCAAGGAACTGCAACGAGAGAAAATGAAGCTGGTGAGATCGGGAAACTCCTCTGTATACCACCTTACTTATATTTAACCAAATGCTTTTATCTAACAGCTGATCATTGCCTGCTTGCTTGCCCTGGCTGTGGGCCACGAGGTGTATTACTATACCCCCAGCTATGGGTACTACCCCAGTACTTTTGCCAGGTCCTCGGCCGTCCTGCCCTTGGCCTATTCCCGTTTGATTGCCCCGGCAGCCGCCGAATCGCATCTTTACCACAGCGTGGAGACCCCGAACTCCTTCCAGCAGCAATATCGCAGCGACTACAAGCCCCTGACCTATGAGTACATCTACTAACACCTACTAGCTGGCGGGGAGCAACAAACCTTCAAGTGAATTGTAACCAAGTGAAATTTGAATAAAGTTCGACCACTCCTCATCGCAGGTGCTTAACTCCAGATGATAAGCCCCATTGTATGGAGCTGTCTGACAAAACAACTTTCCTACTTCCCCCAAAACCGAGTGACCTGGCTCACCCGCTGTCTGTTGAACTCGGCCTCCAATTGTTCAATTATAAAGCCCCTTACAACAATGGCTATATCGAATAACCCCGCCCAAATCCCTGTCCTCACATACAGTTGTTCACCTATGCTCCTGGAGGCGTGTCTAAATTTAATAAAATCACAAAAGTGACAACAAATCAAGACTCATGTCGCACGGCCAACGTCACCGTAGCAAAAAGAAGCCGTAGAATCCACCGCAAGGTGCAATGTGACTCCCACAGGCTGCTTCCCCGATTTTTGCCCTTTGGCGTGTGGCACGTCGATCCCGAGAGGAATCACTTCGGAACGTGACCCGAGGCTGTCACATGGCATCCACCCATGGAACACACGCAAATGCGCAGATTGCTGGATGGCCATTGATACTCAGCAGGGCTAGTAATGACCTCTTAATCGGGCTTATTAATACCTCGATGTCCTTGGAAAATAACATAATCCCCTTGACTACCCAATACAAATAAATAACAATGAGTTCAATTTGCATAACTACTTTTAAGAAGATCGTTCATATCAAGATTAGATTGTTCGACCAAAATTATTTGATCTACTGTGGGTAAAATCTTAGTCTTAATACTACTTTACCTTCAATTAACAAGCTGAATTAAACAACTATTTATACATATTTTTTAAAATACTTAGTTCACTTACATTAACAAATAATGAAAACTTTATAAGTATAAAGATAATAACCATATAAAAAAATCACTGAATAATCAGGTTACAAATAAAAGAATAGAATTGAAGTAAAGATTACGACTTAAAGCTTACTTTTATTTACTTACTTTTATTACTTACACTTACTTACTTTTTGTAAAAAAAAAACGTACTTTAATTTCCACCGAGTATAATTATTGCAAGTAATTGATTGATCGTTACAAAAAAGTATACAGTACTCAACCGGCTATCAAAAACCAAGATTGATGATTACGAAACCAGATTGAGTTCGCGTTAATTATGCAAAGCTAATTAGAAGCTGCTGCTCTGGCCAGCAGATACATCTGATTGGGTGGAATGGCGCGGGAAGGTGGCATCCGTATCAGCTTACCAGAGCGCATCATCTCTGTGGAAAACCTGTTGCTTTCCAGAGGAGCAGGAGCTCCACCGTCAGCATCATCTGCATTGGCATCCGTTTCGGTCCATGGGGAAGTTCAAGGCTGTTGCAATGTCCAATTAATGGCTAAAGAAATCGCAGCCTCGACTAGGCAGGCAAATCTATGCGAACAACAATCTTACATAGCTTAGCAAAATAAGTACACTTGGACACGATTAATACTGTTTAATTCTGGTAAATATATTTAACAACGAAGTATGTTTAGTTAAGATGTGTTAATAACTTATGACTTGCCTTTCATACTTTTTGTAGTAGACAAACACACTCTTTTACTGTAAAACTGGATTTAAAGCAGTATATATTTTAAATAGTGTATGAAGTTAAATTTACTCCATACATGTTTCTTTAAACTTGAAACGTTTTTCGGCGTGCAGCTGGCAAAAGGGCGACCAGAATTTAGAACGGGCTGTGGAAGTGGACCCCCGTCAAGTTGTTTACCCAACGTAAAAACAGGCTTTGCATCCCAGGACCCCAACCTTGGATATAAAAGGTCTTCGGGAGCGCAAGGAGGAGCTCAAAGTGAGAAAGACTCTGGACGGCGTAGTTGGCAGTTTGAACAGAAAATGCGCAATTATCTCTGGGTAGGTAGCCAATTCCATCGGCAAAGTACCAGCTCCTCTCACCTGCTCCTGTTGCAGTTAGCAGTGCTCCTGGTGGTGGCCACCACCTGCATCAAGGCCAAGCCGCTGGTCTCCTTCGGCGTCAGCTACCAGCAGCCTTACCTGGGCCCCCAGCCAGGACCCTACTACTACGGAGAACCGTACCCGGCAGGTGGCTACTACAACAACTACCAGAACTACCACAACAGCCCGGGACCGCACGGATACCCCTATCCGTATGCCAATCGCTATGGCGCCCTCGATCTCGGAATCGGCGCCCTGTCGCTATCGTCGTTCCTGCTCTGATTCCGTTTAAAAGCCAAAAGCCACGGCAAATAGATGCGCAAATCACACAAAAGACTTTTCACTATTTTCCTCGCACGCACTGCTGAGCCTTTTTTTTTTTGCCCAGGTCAGGATGATTTATATATATTTCTTGAATAAGGATATATATAGTGGGAGGTGGGCTTTGAGTACGTGCCATATCCCCGGGGACTCCGGTGACCCACTGACTGAATTTTCTGGATTCTCGATTTCCTGTCACAAAACCCTTCGATTGGTTCTCACAGAGAGCACTCGAAGTAAGCTTTATGTGGGCGTCTTAATTTACGGTAGCCAATGCCACGCAGAACTAAAGAAGGAACTAAAGTTAAATGTTCATAGCACACACTGACCAAAACATGTTCCAAAATATCCATTTTATGCTATTTAAATTATAGATTTAGTCCAGAATTTAGAAATGACAATGAGTAGTTTATTGAAAGCTTGTCGAGCTAATGGCAACATTAATAGGACGACATTTCCTTGCTTTGAATGCAGGGTATTTAAAGATTCGACCTTTTCGAACCGCCGATTATGCTAATGTCCTCGGCGGTCTATCAATTATTTATAGATGTTGTATCTTCAGGGGGCCCTACATAACCGAAATGCGTTTGCAAAACGTGCAGGCGCAGCTTGAGTCTTCTGCAGCTGCAACCTGTTGGGTTGGGAGGAGCACATAATTGCAGAAACCATCGGGGATTAAGGGAATCACTCTCCGGCTTTCACTCCATCCTTTCGATTTCTTGACGACTCGTGATTTGCAAACACATGGGTTAAAGTTTCAGGTGCGACACCTGCACGTTGAGCATGTGTCAGTTTTAGCCATTTCCTGGCCTGAGCAGCTATTAAGGTGTGCGCCTTACTTGTTCGTCTAAAGGTGTTGCTTTCCACACTGCACAAAATTGGGGAGTATATATTATTGTAATAAAATTTGGAATGAATTTGGAAATTAGAATTTGGGAATTTTATGGCTGATAATACATATATAGGTTGATGATGGCCTAGCTCTACTTGATTACTTTCCCTTGTAAGCAATATTTCTTAATTAATTAATTCATATAATATCTGAAGTAAATCATTTTGACAAGTAATGAAATCTTTGAATCTTTATTTTACCCTCTTTAATTATACTTTGAGAGATATTTATAAATGGAATAAAACTGTCTAAATGATTCGGACTTTCATATTCTTCTGAGCAAGAGGTGTTAAATTATATGTTGAATAATTGTTACATTTTAAACCATTTAAACATTTAGCCAAATTGATATTTTTCTTTGTTTTGATTCTGTAATTCTAATTCTGTACAAAGGTCAACTAGCACGACCATTAATTTTGGCTCCCAGAATTGCCTTTTGCACCTGCCTTTATTAGTTTCTTACAAATTTCTGGAAGTGTTAATCAACAACCTCGTCGCTCGGATGAATGACGTGCACGGATCACGTTCCCAATCACGCACAACAATGCTAAAAACTCAAAAGTGCAACCAGCGACGCCCAAAGTGTTGTTAGCTGCCTTTGTTAGTCCGGTTAAAAGGGGAAGCATCAGCAGTCACGTTGAGTGGAAAACCCCACGGCAAGCAACAGGTACTCGCCTCGACTCGTTGCGCTTCGAAAAGGAGTCCTCGAGTGGTGTAGTGTAATGTAGTGTCCTTCTCGACGGCACACAGGGCACTGATTTCCGACGGGTGTGTGTCAGTATGGCAGGCGAACCCACGTCGGGATCACGAAGCTGTAGCCGAGCGACGGGAAGTGTCCTCGTGGGGGCGAAGGTTAGGATGCGAAGCTGCTGCGGCATTGAGGAGCTGTATAAAAGCGGGTGCCAAACGCCTGCCACTGGTAGTCTTCGCCGAGACATCAAGTGTTCGCGTTATCCTGAAACAAGTTCCCTTGGAGAGCCACTAAAACTGAAAGCCAGAACACGAACTGAATTACTGTGCCAGTGCCAAAAAATAAACTAAACTATATCTGATAAATTCAGCGAGAATACAAACTCACGCCATGGATACTCTGTCACCCAACAATGGCTCCAAGTCGAGCTCCAGCGGCAGTTCAGCGGCCAGTTCCTCCATGGATCTCGGCAAGCAGCAGCAGAAGGAGAAGCTGCATCGTCACCCGAGGAATGGGCCCAAGAAACTTTCCCGTTCCAGGAGTTTGCTGCAGTTGCTCAGCCGGCACCTGGGCAGGCACTTTCACCACCAGAACCAACAGAACGAGACGGTCTACAGCAGCCAGGACGACATCAGGAGCAGCTCCACGGATTCCTTCAGCTTGAGCTACGAGCGTGGCAGCCACGAGTGCCCTACCAATGGTTCCTCCCTGGACCTGGAGCACACATCCCGGACCTCGAGCGGATCGGCCTGCTCCAGATACTCGCCCGGCCTGGATTACTACGATCAGCAAGGGCACATCTATGTGGAGGCCGTTTACAGACCCGGCAGTGCCATGGAGCAACTGCATCCGCAGCTGCACTTCGAGGAGGACACCAGCGAGGAGGGCAGCAGCAACGAGGCGGAGGATGAGGTGGAGCTGCGCCACGACGAGAACGAAAACGAGAACGAGAACAACAAGCCACGATCCGCATCCGCCGCGTCCGCAAAGTCACCGGGACTGCACCTCAGCCGGATTTCCATCTCCTCCTCGGTGAGCCGCATCCTGCACCACTTCTCCAGTCCGACGGGAAATGCATCGATGCGCTCGTTGTCCTGCAGCAGCACTCCACTGCGTCAGCCCAAGAAATCCCTGTCGCCGAACAACTCGAACAACAGCAGCAGCAGCAGCTCCAGCTCCAAATCCTCCCGTGCTCCGGCCGCCAAGAAGGAGGACAAGAAGCAGCAGAGCATCCTGCGACCGCCAGTCCAGTACGTCTACATGAAGGGCATGTCGGGACTGTATTCCCGAGTGCCCAGCTATGCGGTCTGCTATCCGTATACCCTGCAGCACATGTACTAAAACACCTTGGACACCAAAAAAATGGATGGAAAGCAGCAAGCTGGTTGGGGGTCTTGAACAATATACTTAGGAATTTTCTAGTGATGTACGAGTAGTGCCTGAAATCCAGAGATTTGAGTAGGGGAGTGTAGAGGGAAGATGGGGGCTCACGACAAGAAGCAGCATATTTTATAAATGTGTCCAAGCTGAGTTCGCAAACCCGATAAGTGTACCTAAAGCCAAGCCCAGAAAATCAAAAAACTATCTATGTGCTACGATGTACTCCTTAGACGATCTAATTGTCTTCGGATTATTTAGGGACTTTCAGTTTACAAAGGAATAATAATTCAATTTAGCTTAATGGAAAACCAAATGTTATTTAGAAGCCTCTCACATATCTTTCGAGAATAGCTCTAGAAATTACATTTTCGGAACACCTTAGTTGAAACGAATAGTTTAATTTAAAAAACAAACGTTTTTTGCACTTTTGAACTAGTTTAACATATATTTTGCACTTATTTGGACGACTATTAAAACCAAAACAAAACTTTACGAATTTATACAACGGCAAAAAACGGAAACCAAATTCCTTAAGATCACACTAATAGAGGAACATTTTACAATAATTCACATTCCAATAAATCGAAACTTTTTGTAAAACAAAACCAATTATTATAAATAATGCGGAAATATCATGATGGAATGTATATGGTACGGTAGATGGTAATGAAAACTTAGCAAAATGTTTAGAGACTATATATTTTTAGATCCTAACCGAACCTAACAATTAAGTCTAGCTGTCAATAAAATAAAATATACAAGAAAATAAAACATAGCGCCCTCTTCATTGCATTCAAGGTGAAGGGAGCACCAAGCGAATGAACCGAGCTGCGTTGCAAAAGGAACTTCGATTCGTAACGGTTTTACCGAAAGCTTAAGGACACCGTTAACGTAGGCCAAAGCTCGTGCCGAGAAAGAGAGCGCATTCTGCGAGAGAGCGGCAAAAAGCGGCAGAGAGCGGCAGAGCGCTCGTCCTGCACGTGGCCTCCTTTTGTTTGGGTTACAGTCTGCGGAGCACTGTTCCCTGGGAACAGAGAGCCTGTGCTGCTGCCGCGATGATGTAGGCAAAGTCCTCAAATCAAGGCGCCGAAGGACTCGACCTTATAGTTTTGACTGGCGCATATCATGTCCGTGTGACGTTAATCGACACCGCTGCACTTGGCGGGCGTGACAAACGAAAGCGTTTAAAATTTGATGACACCTCAATTATTAAGGCTCCTCATGCCGAGGACACCGGGTGGTCCATGTCCGTGCCCGTGCCCATGTCCCTGCCCCTGCCCATGACCATGCCCACCCCCGAAGTAATCATATCGAGGTCATTGTCTCTGTGAACCCTTTCTTATGGTAGCAAGCCCACAGTAAACAAGCCCCAGGTCCAAAGGGTTAGATATCCTTGGCACAGTTTGTCCTAAAAAATCAAATTAAAATGCATGATTTATCTGCAAACAAACAAAAGCCTTTAACCCGAATTTCTGCCGACAAAGGGAGACAAATTGCTTAGTCTTTTTGATAGTTTTATGACGCAGTTCGGAAATGAATTGTAAGATGCCTAGATGGTTTGTTATTCATTCGAGAAAAAACAGCTTTTTAATAAATACCTTCCAGGAATTCAAAATACATTTCGGGTGGGGTTCTGCTTCTGGTATTTCTAAGAAAATTTTATTTTCCCAATTTCGATATGCCAGAAAAATGTCGAAATTTCTCGTCAGACATACCATATGCAAACCATATGGTATGCAAACATATAAAGTATACATATGTATGTATTCTTGATCAGCATTAACAGCCGAGTCGATACTAGTTTCACAGTTTTAAAGCTATCTGCTATCAGTTGCAGCTAATAATCTAGGTAAATCAGGGTAATTTTTATATTTTCATAAGTTCGAAAAAATGCATATTAAAACTGAATACACGTACAATACGTACATTATCTAATCAAAAAAATGTATAAATCGGGGTCAGTCACCCGCAGGACAAACTGCTAGGCTTATTCACTAATCTTTTGACTAACTTGATTAGGTCGAAATGAGTAAATGCGTTGTTAAATGGGAGCGACAGGCGCTTAACAAGTCGGCGACAACGGATTTCCAGCTTTTGACCCATCGCATCCCACTGGCCAAATTGAGTCCCGAGTTGTGTCATTTTGGCCAAAACAAAAGCGCTGGTCGCTCTGACGTCAGTGGGTGTCAACAATTGCGCCTCTAATTAGATGTTCATGGATTTTCTATCGCGGCATGGGAAAATCCTGTCGCTGTCGACACCTCCTGATTCCTAGCACTTACCACCCTCCCCCGCCTTTGAACTTTCGTGTCGTCCCGTTTTATTATCTAAAAGTCAAAACAAAGGACTTCATTAAGCCGCCGCCGTCTTAGCCTGTCTTAAAATGCGTTCACCCAAAATTGGCGTTCGACTTTATTTATAGCGCATTAAAATCAATTTTGGGCGCAATTAAATAAAAACCAACAACACAAGGGACCGAATGGGCCGAATCTATTTTCGACCCCCAACTTAAGTGCGGTGAAATTTTGATAAAATATTGCTTCGCCCAAGAGCCTCTTGGTTCCTTACGAGGCACCTCTTAGAGTCCTTGAAAACATTAGTCTCCAAGGATATTTTTAGGCAAATCAGGCACTCGCCTCTCAGGAGTATGCATCAACGAGCCCTTCGTGCTATTTTCGACAATGGCCAATTGAATCAACCGGGAAAGTCAAACGGAACAAAGTGAAATGAAACCGTCTAGCTGATTAATAATTGATGGCTCTGTGGAAAGAGAAAATAAAACAATTAAAGGGGGAATAACCACTGCCCGGAATTCCCAGAAGTTCTGTCTCGAATATTAAATGCCTTATACTGACTTAAAATATAATCTTTATAAAGATAATTACTGAATGCAAGAAATCAAAGAAAATACAAAAATTACAGCGTTCAGTAAATTATTTACGCTTTGCACGAAAATACTTTTCATCAACTAGTTGTGAGGTCTAGCTTAAAAAGTGGTGACAAATCATTTATATTATTTTTATTCAATCACGTAAAATATAAACCGAACGCTGTAATGATGTTAATAAGTTAACATTTGATAAAAAAAAATAAATAAAAAAATACAATGTTGACCAGAGCTTGATTAATAATCTTATTAGATAAAGGCGCTAGCCTCTTACTCATAAGTCTTAAACTATCCAAAAAAAAAACGTATAATTTCGGCCTTCTAAACGTTTTCCGCCTTGGGTGCACCATACCTATATTCTATATCTTACACCTCATGATGCCAGGTATTTGACAATCCAAAAGTCGCTGGAGCACACCTCGACTGCGTGCAATGACTCCACCTGGCGGCCAGCGTCGCAGGCTCCTGGGGCAGTGCAAACAAGAAACCAAACAAACCAACGGCGGTAAACAAAAGTCGCTTCCCGTTTTATTATTAGGCAACAATGCAGGAACAAAGGATGCGGCAAGGAGGTGGGGTAGCTGGGGGTCCTTGCAGAAACACTGCTCCTCTCTGCCGCAAAATGTGTCTCCTCTCAGCACTCTCGCTCTCTCTATGGACTCTGTGCAGAGTGCCGGGCGAGGCTATAAAAGACAGCGGCTTACGATTTGCCGACTCACAAGCGGCAGGACAACGTGCCCAGTCGGTTCTCTCTCGCTCTCGCTGGAAAAAGGCAAAGGTAAACAGTGGACAAAGACACCGGTAGTGATCACAAAGGAATCGGAGAGTATGTGCACCGGAAGCGGAAGTGCAGCCATTTGCAGTATCCCAAAATAAAGGAAATTACTCATACGCATTACCGAAATTACGCATACGCACGGTAGACCACGAAGGCAAGTTAGACCACAGCTGAATAAGGAAATTAAGCATACGCACCGTTGGCAGCTGCCTGATAATAAGGAAATTACTCATACGCCAGCGTGGCAGTTGGATGAGCTAGGATTTTGTCCCAGCAGAAAAGATGGGTACTCCTCATGTCTGCTTTGCCGATGAGCAGCAGCAGGAACTGCAACAACAACACAGGACAGCCAGTAATGGCAGCCTGAACAACAACAACAACAAACTGGATGTGGGCTACAACAACACCGCTGGCACTCCATCGCCGGGCGGCAGTCTCAGCGTTTCGCCAACACCGCGCTACGAACGCAATCTGGGCTTCTTTCGGCAGCTGAGCCGCCGCTTCGGCCTGAGGTCGCAGGATGACCTAGTTCACTCCGATGACGCAGCCAGCGTTGCAACATCGAGGAGCGGAGGAGGCGGGTGCGGAGGTGGAGTAGCCGGGGTCACTCTCCAGGAGGAGGACGCGCACAGTTCATCGACCGACTCGTGCTCCTCGGGGCGTGGCCTCAACGCTCACCAGTCGCGTCTGGAGCTGATGTCCATGTCGTGCGCCTCCAGCGAAACGAGCAGCACGCTGGACATCGAGGAGCAGCAGGAGCAAATGCAGCAGCAGCACTTGCAGCAACAACAGGCGCAGCTATCGAAGCGGAAGCCGATTAGCCGGTCCAGCTTCTCGCGTCTCCATCGGCGCTCCACATCCTCGCTGCGTCGCGCCTTCGAGAGCCTTTCGCTCACCTCCCGTTCGCTGTCCTGCAGCGGTCCCTCCCCTCCTCCGCCTCCTCTTCCCCCAGCCGGCGCACAGCCAGCAGCTGCATTGCCTTTGAAGTCGGCTCTCAAATCCGCCTCGAATGTCGAGCTGCACAGGCAGCAACAGCAACAACAAAAGCAACCAACAGGCAGGTCATCATCATCAGCGTGCTGCGGTTCAGCGTCCAAAAACAAGGTGAAGCCGCCGCCGCAAAGGATCCTGCGGCAACCCGTCTCCTACACATATCTCAAAGGCATGTCAGGTCTGCCTACGCAGCGAGTGCCGCGCAGCTCCGTTTGCTGTCAGTACGCCAGGCGTTAAGGATCTCACGATCAATGGTAAATCATACAGAACAGTAAAGGCAGGATTGAAAGGCCGTAAGCAGTATCAGGAATCAGCTAATCAGCTAGTTAAACAATCATGATCAGTATTCCCTGTTTTTGTTTTTGTTTTAAAAGTTAATGCACAAATATTTTAAATTTAAAAAAATTAGATTTTTTTTCTTCTTGATACATTTTAATTACAATCGAACCTTTACAAGCTAGTGCAATTTTGATTAATATTTTTAAAGCAGCTAGAAACCACGATCATTGCATACCAATCACAGTTTACTAAGGTTATTAATTTTTTTTATAATATTTATAGTATTATTTAAATAAAATATGAACCATCAAACCCTTTAGGTAAGTCAGCGAAATCTTAAAGAAAAAGCAATCATTTGCAATTTCAGGTGGTTAAAAATAATCAATATACTATACACATCACCTTCCACAGAATTTCCCCTATTCCCCCGTTCCCTGAAATTCGTTTCAAAATCTGTGATACAACAATCGTAACCCTTTCCCAACCCTATCACAAACAACTTCCTCTCCAAGTCCATCACAACTTATTCGATTTACTAAAACATGGTCAGAATTGGTAAATTTCTTACAAACTTACATGATAAAGTTTTATAACAATTTGAATAACTTTTGCACCTAATAAATATGAATTGAATCGTAGATGCGTAGAATTTGTCAGATATAGAGCGAATATACAAGTACACACATTTTTCACCGCTTTGATGCTAGATCAAGATCATTTCATACCAAAGACTGTAAACGAAAACAAAACAAAATTGAGATGAAATTAAGAAGTTTGATTAAATCGATTGGAAAAGTCACAATAGATTTCCTTTTTGTATAAATTCTTATACAATTCGTGCCTTTATCAAAAAGTCAAAGCAAACAAAGATTCACGTAATAAACATTTGTTCCAGAACAAAACACTTAAGAAGTATATATGATAAGTTTAAGTAAATTTCCTTTTTAAATGTTAAATGGGATCAAAATTTGTCAGGCATTTATCTATGTTTCGCAATCCTAACTGAATCAGCCAAAGTAAACTCTCCTAGGAAACTTAAATTATTTAAATTAAGAGTTTTTATTCAAATACAAGTAATACACTTATTTGCCAACAATACTTAACACACTGCAAAGATATAATAAACCCAGCACTCCAGTAAGTAGAGTTCAGATGTAGATGATATATAGCAAGTCAAAACAAGCCGCGAAACTGACTTAAAAGTATTCAACATATACATTAATATAGCAGTTATACACATTTACAGTTTATAGAGAAAAATATTAAATAACGCAAACCAAGGCCTAACTATATATATAAATGCCAACGCATTGAATCGCAAGCCAAAGCAATAAAGTTGAAGAATTATACAGAACAATATCAGCATTAATATACACATTATATACAGCAGCATCTACTTATAAATAACTATTTACCTAAGCAGCCAAAAAGCAGCAAAGAATTGTAATCATCTGAAAGGCCGATAGCCCAACTGCAAACAGAGTTCAATAAAAGTGAAATAATTTACACCAAAATCGAAGTGTTTTCATTTCTATTTACGCATGGGTAACTCCATTAATATGAATCCAATTTCATCTGAGTATTTCAAGTGGACCATCTTTCATTTCATAATATCACCATTTCCATATCAACTAAACCATTTAGCCATTATAATTATCGTTTCTGGAGCAACAAAACTTACACCTCCATATACTGGTTACTTTATCTCCACTTCATCTGCTGGATGACACGATTCGAAAAGTTTTTCCATAAAAAGTTGCCCGAAAATAGCTACAAATCAATGGCACATACACATTATGATGATTATGTGGAAGCTGCAATTAGGAGAGTCTAACGCGGAGGAGAAAGTCCTAACGCTCGGGTGAATCTCCTATAATGGCCCTAGCATCGAACCTATCGCCAGCCATCTCAACCCGTCGCCATTGAATAATAATATGTTGTGTCCGAGAAAGTAGGTCAATGATTGAATTGCCATCAAGATATCCCTCTGTTGCTCCGTTACCACTCGTTTTCGGTTGTCAAGACGCTGTGTAGATATCTTGATGGGGATTCATGCTGAATTTATAATGAGTCTGAGGATGTCTGAAGGCATTTGATTAATACGATTCCAACTCAACTGGCAGACAATAAATATCGAATAACCAGCGCCCCAACCGCACCGCACTGACAGTTTGATTTGACGTTGGATTGAATCGGGAGTGGGTTTGAATTTTGCATTGATTGATTTGTGGCTGAGCGACAGATTTCGTATTAATGGCGAATTCCCGTTGGGAAATCCATCTGCTTGGCAAATAAAATTAATGAAATTAGCAGCAACATTTAAGCATAAAGTGGCGGTAACTGGCTTTGTTCTTCCACCATGCCGTGACGATTTAATGGCCCATCGAAGTTCCTGCCACTAAATGGCCGCCGCAGTCACGCACTCCATGTTTCTGCTGATTTGTTGAGGCTCAACAACAAATTGCTGGGTGGCCAGCACCGCACTCACACGCTCAATCACTTAGGCCTCCGTGGTCGTGACGTGACCGAAAAGTTGATGAAAAATGGCAGAATCTAAATATTTTCTCAGCCCAGACCACATCAGAAATTGGCATGCTCACTAGTCGGATAGCTAAAAATATCCTTTGACCTAATTCTCGTTGACAGTCGACAAATGTGGGGGCATTAAAGTGAGATAAAAAGATACCCAACCAATTGTGGGACATGCGGACTAGGGACTAGGGGGCGTATGTGTGATTTTTACAGCTGTGATTGTTGCTCATACGACGCGTTGGCCGCTCTTTGCTCGGCGTCTCCCATTCATTTCGCCAGTTGAAATTGCCAATGCTCGTAACAATAAAGTAAGCATTTCCAGCAGCCAGCCACAGTCACGTAATCATTTTGACACTATTCAGGTCTAGGTCTAGTTTCCTCCTACTCGCCTCCTTTGCGCTCGACCGATTTTAATATCCCATTCTCCAGCAGCTGTCTCTTCCGACCATGAGGATAGCTATTTTTAAGCATTTAATTAAGTGGCTGTCTTGGGGAACATTTTTAGCGTTTTCCTTGCTATTTCTATGCGGGACTCAGTGAATTCGCCCCTATATTTGGGTTTAAGTTTCATCTTCTTATACACGTATGCGAGGTTATGCGAAGTTCTGCTCTCAGCTTATTAATAATAAACGGAAATAATTTTTACATTCGTTTCTGCGGTGAAGTCTCGCGTTGCTCTCTTTATGGGCCCCTCAAGGTAAGCCAAGGATATCATGAAGGGAATCGAATACGGGCTTTCTTTTAACAGGTTACGCGGCATTAACTTCTCGCAGGGAATTCATGCCCTCAGCCCCCAACTTTCCCCACATTTCCCGAGTTTTGTTCTTCGGAATGGGGACTCTTTATGAGGCAGGGTGTGTTAATTTGCTGCACGCGCTGGGCATGAAAAGTTAAGACGGCGGAGGGGATCAAGGATGCGGTCAACTTGTTGCCACTCCACCGCTTTAAATGTATTGAGTGAGAAAGATACCTTAAATGTGTTTTCAACTTCTAGAGAATTTATACCAGTTTTTAAAATTACTTTATAACTATTTTTAAATAAACTTTAAAGCTTATAACCTGCTCTAATAAATTCAGATAATTTTCGTACAAATTTGGCAATTATATGATTACAACGTTGGTGGTTTTTAGGCAAGACATTTTATAGAAATGATTAGTTTTCATGCTCTCATACTAATAACCCTATTCCCTATTGTGTTTAATATTTTAGAAATGGAAATGTTATGAAGTCTATTTACAGGGCACACACATGAAGACCGCAGCGAGCAAACAGTAACAAACAGTAGCAAAATAATTAATCTTCTTTCGGTCTTCGCCACACATGAGGGTGAGAAAAAATTGTGGGGAAAACTCAAACGCGGCAACTTGAAGAACAATCTGAACTTGCGGCCTGCTTTGTCAACATCTCGAATGTCCTTTAGTGGCTGCCCTCACTTTCCGGCCAAGAAGTTAGGGAGGCAGGAGCCGGAGCCCTGCATCATTTTCATTTTTATTTCCATTCCATTCCCTGCTTATATGAGTGCCGCTTTCCATGTCAATATTTACTTGTATCTTGTTTACCTTTGCCATCTCATCATCAACATCAGTATGGCCTTTCCCCTCCATATTTTTACGCTTGTTCTCATTTTATGTTGTGTATTTTTATTGCTCATGTTTCCTGCTTGTTATCTTTGTTGTTTCTGCCGCTTCTTAATGGCACTCGTTCTGTAATTTCATTTTTCATGTAACACCAGTCATCAGTAGGGGAAATTTTAATGAAATTTTCAAGAGTCCTCTTTGGTCCTTGGACAACACGAGCTGCTATTTTTGGTTCGCATAAAATCATTCGCTACTGCCAAATATGCGGCAGGCACCACTTATGCTAATTCGCACTTTGACCCAAATATCGGTCTACGTGAGAACAATCAAGTGGCAGATTGGCAATTGCTGTGCAATATTGGGTGAAGTGCCACTCGAGATGGATCTGTCTCCGATTCTCATTAGCTATGCAGCCTGTGTGTCGGTAATTGAACTTAATATGCTAACAAAATGTCTACATTTCACAGCGACTGCTGACAAGGAGACCCCAAAAAGCAAGCTTCGAAAAAGGAGCAGCTTTTCTGCTGATTGATGGGCGTGAAATTGAAGAAACAGGATACCCTAATCGCGATAACAAACAGAGATTTGCATAATTGCTTTCATTAAATAGTAACATTTAATTAATCACAGCATTCGTGAGACCAATCAGCATAAAAATAATATATTAAGTGAATTTAATGTTAGTTTCGCAAAGCGAATGACACCATTGCATTTATTATGCACATCTTTTTCGGACACTCTCACATTTTAATTTCGGACCTCTTTGAAGTACCATATTATCTGCCCAAGCCCATAAATTAGAACTCCCTCCGAGTAATTAGCCATGTACTGAGGCTCTTTAGGCCTTTTCCCAGGGGGACTTTAATTATTTATAAGAAGTGACCCAAAACGAATGCATAAGCTGACATCTGCAGTCGGTTCTCGGGAAAAACGAGCTGAGCAAACTACGTGCCTGGACCGTCCATTTGTCGGATGGAATCCGAAATAGAGGAAAAATAAAATAAACAAAACATTTATTCCAAACGCAGTCGAGCAGCCAACGGGAAGGTAATAGACCGCACAGCTAACTGGGCCAATGCACGTGCCATTTGTCAGGACGAGAAAAGGCCTAAAGGATCCGAGTGTGTACAGAGTTGTGGTCTTATTATAATTAGTAGCCACATAAGCACTAAAGTAGGTCAGCCTCATGGTTTTACTGCTGATTTAATACACCAAATCCAATTTTACTGACAAAAACTAAACAAAGCTAAGAATATCATGATTACTGTGAAGTAAAACATTTCAAAAGAGTAGTTTATAGGAATAAAAAGATAAAAACTATTGAAAATGTTCAAAGGTCCGAAAACCTTTATGGATCAGCCATTTAAGCACATGTTTTTGTAACGAGGGGGAGATTCTCAAATTGATGGAAGCGGTAAAACTGGGATCTTTGGCCCTGCTTTCATTCACAAATCGGATGATGCAGTTGTCGACGTCGCCGTCGTTGGTCGAAGGTTAACGCCTGCCGTGGAGGTCGTCCGATGACGGTGACGTTTACCGCAACGGGAGCTGAACCGAGCTGAGCTCGTTGGAGCCGGGCCAGGAATCCTTGAGCGGCTCCAGAGAGCAAGAGGATGCGAGGAGCAGAGAGACTAAGCGACCGAGCGACCTTGGGCAACTGCCGGTGGAACGGATTTCGCTCCTGAAAGGATTTCATTCATAATTGCCCCAAGAAGCCGTCCAAGTTCCGCACCCACTGGATCACGCATCCTGTCCTCGACCTACTTTCATTCTGGGAATCGGGATGCCCTCGGGAAACCGCACACACAAATTGGCAACTTTGTGCGCCTCATTGCTCCACACGTCGCCTGGCATTTAATTCGATTTTCGTTGTTCGCTCCGGTTCACTGGATAAGCAGTGTGCTGCTCCCATAGTTCGACTTTTATTGAGCCAAAGTCCACGGGAGGGACAGTCAGCGTCTGGCCGGGATGGGATGATTCTGGCAAAGATGGTTGCCACAAGGACACCCAAATGTAAGCTTCACAAAACTTATGAATGAATCGAATTTAATTGCCTAAGCATTGAAGGTCTCGTTACCTACTTACTTTCTAATGGGGAAAGTTATTGCCGACATTTCAGATATTCATAAAGCGATTCTACTTTTTAGTCAGCTTTTTATTCTGAATTTTGCTGTGTTAAGCACTAAAGCTGCTCAGATTTTATAATTGTAATCAAGTAGTGCAAAGTAATAAAATATTAGGAAATACTCTTACAAACAAAACATGTATAAAAAAATATACTTCAGCATAGTACAATAAGACTGCGATTTCCTGAAACTAAGCTCATTAACCGAATATGAAGAAAAAGTGGTATTGCCATAAGATCCTGTCCATTTTCAAGAAAATCAGTGTGCCCTTTTAATCAGAATTGCTGCCATTTCATCTCAACTGACGCAAGCCCCTTTAATTAGAGAAAGTGCAAGGACAGCTGAATCGGCGAGTCGAGTGCCGCATATGAATCCTGGGCAGAAAATGACGCATGGCAGAGTAATAAAAAATCAATCGATTCCCCGAGCAAGTGGCTTCATATCTCAGCTGAATCTCTTTGGCCAGCAGCTTCCACTTGCCGTTTGCCATCGCAGTGGCATTTTATGCATTCCACGCGTTCTTCGCAAATTGAATTTAAAGCTCAGTAATAATCAGTTTATTGCGTATACGACCAGTGGAGCGGAAAACGGAACTCGGAACGCGATACGCGGAAAGTAGACATTTGCATGGTGCGGTCCGGGGTTCAAAGGGTGCTCTTGAGTTGGAGGCGGGCGGGGGATGAGGTGGATGTGGTGGCACTGGAGGAGTATCTTCGCTGTTGCCGCTGCGATAAGGCAAATGGCAAGGGCATCTGCGCTAAGCATCGTCATCCGTGCACCTAACGAAGGTTCCCAACTAGTGACGTCGGCAGTGTCTCCATCTCTCTCTGAATCGGTCTACCCTTCTCTTTCGCTCGCAGTCTATCTCTCAGGTTTTAAACTGGGTCAGGGGCTAACAGCTCGACGCCGTCGTTGTTGTCCTTAGAGTCGTTGACGTTTGTCGGTTGCGGTTTTCCGCCGCCACATCCACACTTATTCGGAAAACCCCTTTTCCATCGCCGGAACTTATAAGCGTCATACACCAAAATAAAACTGAAATAGGCCTTTGATAAGTTTAGAATTCGCCATAATACCATACAATATTATTATTAATATTAGATCAAAATATGTTCTCTATGATTCTCTATTTTCTTCTAATATGATGTTTATTCTTTTAAAGTATTGTGTCCTTAAACTTTTTGGTTATATTATTTCTGCTATTATCTGCGGACATTAATAAAATTCGCAATAATATAGTTTTGATAATATTATATTAAAAATGTTTTCAAGTGGAATGTGATATTTTTTTAACATAATTTCTTATTAAAAGATACAATCTTTGTATCCCTACATGTATATTTACCCTTTCGAATACCTCGAATTAATTGTTTCCAGTGCAGATGTGATGATCAGGCTTGTTCGGACGTGGCCTCCTCCATCTTTTTGCCACATAATTGAATCGGCTGTGAATAAGGCCACCGGCCACTGGATTTGGTACAGTTTCCTTCCAGCTCATGATTGTTTCTTTTTTCCCCTTCTTTTGGTTATTTATATGCAGGCCACGCCCCGTTCCGCGCTCGAAGCATTCATGTGCAGCTGAGCAGTCAGAGCCCGCTTCGCACTTATTAATAAACCAAAACACTGGCGAATCCAAAGGCGTCACTCTGGCGTGTTGTGCCTTGGATGTAAGCCGGGCTAAAACGGATGCTCGGATGCCGAGACATAAATAAACTGCAGCTAATTTAAATGCACCGACCCTGAGACGCGCCCAACGCCCACCACCCCGTGGAAAGACAATCGCAACAATTTGCATTGTGCCACGCAGGGCAAGGATACTTTTCGATGTCCTGAGATCGCTTTAGCCTCAGAGGTCAGAGCTCGAAACAATCCGAAGTCCTCGAGCACACTTGACCCACTAAAATTCTTAGAGACACCTCAACGAGATGACTGACGAGGATGAGCACCAGTATCCGTATCCTTGGTCTAATCCTTTCAAGGGATGCAACACTTCGACGCGGGCCTAACCCAAATACTCGTATGTTTGCAAATAATGAAGCTTTTGTGTTGCTGCCCCGCTGTCGATTGGCCTTCGAACACTGCAAGAGCGCGGATGACGTCACACACACACACACACACACCCACACACAAATGTATAGTGGGCATACATACATATACATATACTGATATACATAGAGCCGATTTGGTGGCTTGCTGAATGTCACGCCCCGCCCCTCAGCTTAAATTTAGCCAAACGAGAGGCGACAGCCCATAATTGCCGGAGCAAAGTAAAAATAAAATGCCAAAATCAGCAGCACCAAATAGCCCGATATGGCATTTGAGCCTTTAGCATTTAAGAGGCTTACCGCAACACACGCGCCCCATTTGGCCAAAATGCTCGAAAGTAGGCAACGAAAACGGCCCAAAGTGAACGACAAATGTTTATGGGCCGGTTGGAAGTCAGAGGGCAACCAAAACACGATTTGTCAAATGGGCGAATGAAAATGGCAATTTTAATTGTCGGGGGTTTTGCAGAAAATTAATATGTGACCGGCAGTGGGAAAATTGGAACATTGAGTAATATGAACGAAATTTCAAGTAAATGAATGAGATTTAATAAATAAGCAATGTAAAGTGCAATATCCAGTTAAAATCTAGTTTTAGTACTCGTAATGAGGCAGCTCCTGAGTCACGCCGATTTGTCGGGTCAGTTGAAAGGATTATCAGAGTCAGACTCGCCCAGCACGCAGATATCACGCACCCTCACACACATACCCCCCACACACACATACACTCTCGACGGCGTGTGCAAAGCTGGGTGTGTATCCTTCAACTGCAGTTTAAATGCCAAATCAGCGTAAATTGTTCGTCTGGAGGGGGCTTACCTCACAGCTGCTGCAATAAAGGGTGCAGGGGTGAAGGGGTGGAGGGGGAGGACTGGTGTCCAAAGGACCTTTGGCTTCTGCAGAATTCGCCAAGCGGTTGTTGTAGTTGTAGTGGCTGTTGTCCTGCCTGCCGCTGTTCTTGCCTTTCGTAATGTCACTCGACGGCAACTGCAATGTCCTTGCAGCTCGGGTTCATTGGCCCAAAACGCCGAGCTGCAGTCTGCAGTTGCGCTCTCTGCGAGAGAAAGTAGCTAGTAAGAGAGAAGGTTGTCGGTGTGCGTGAATTTCAGAAGGATGTGGCAGAAAGTAGGTGAGAGGCTGGTGAAAGTAGCCATTAGTGAGAGAGAGAGGGAGAGAGCGAGGGAGAGAACGAGGCAGAGAGAAAGAAGGCCGGTTCAACGGACGGCAAGTAGGTTATAAAATGGCAAAAGGCCGGCCCTAAAAGAAGCATACCTATGACGTCATTGTGAAAGCCGCACAAACACTCACACACGTGCACTCACACAAGGAGAAAGGCGGCCGAGAAAGAGAGGGCGAATGGCATCTGCATTATCTGTGTGTTTGTGTCTTTGTGCAAAGGCGGCTTAATTTTCAGTTGAGAAAACAGAGAATATGCCTACATTCACTTTTAGACTTTTCCCCGGCCTACCCCAATTATCCCATCCCCATTCCCCCGCCCCATTCTCGCAACCATTTTCTTTACCCCCCGCCAAGTGTGAATGTGTGTCTCTGCAAGTGTGAATACACTCATCTATGTGAGTAGGTCTATAAAATGGGTACAAGGGCATTTAATGCGGCATTTATGCTGACATTTTTTTCCAGCCAGAATCGCAAAATAACGCATATAAGTGCACATAAGTCGCAACAAAAGGAAAGCAAGCAAATATTTAGTAAATTGTGGTAAATAGAGAAATATGTAAAGCTGGTGGAGCATTCTTAAAGAAATGTTTAGAAGGTGGGGGAATAATTCCTTAATTAAATATTGATTTAAGAAATAATATAGAAAAGAGTTAAATAATTAAATATATAAAAATGCAATTACAAAATAATAAAGAATACCATATAAAATCAAACAATAATCATTCCCTTTTATATTTACATATTGGTAATATGTAGACATATGTAGAGTAGACAATCACTACACATATCACAGATGTCTCATATGTCCCTATAGTTTAACACCAAATTTTCCACACTTAACCAGCGGTACAAAATGAAAGCACACAGTGTACCTTTAATAGAAATAAATGATTGAGAAGTGAAGAAAAGACCAGACATTTGCCTAGACTCATTAGCATGTGATTTCAGATCGAAGAAAAACTAATCACAATAGAGGGTGCAGAATAATCCAAGGGAAGGAAAAGTGCGAAAATGGAAGCCAGACAGTACGGAAAAGCCGGAGACCCAGACACAGAGATACCAGGACATAACAATAAGAGTGACACCCAGGACCAAGAAGCCACAGACAATAATGGGAATCAGACAAAAACATGTGCCATAACAAGCCGCCCCATCGGCGGTAATAACTCGACTTCACACCTCAGACTGAACTTTAACCCTGGCGGGAAAAAACCTTAATAAATATCCCGCCAGTGTCCGCCTAATGGAATATGCCGAGGAATTTTGGAAATAACCATAAGGCCGACAGCAAAACATTCCGTCCTGTCATGCGCTAATTATGAGCAGCCAACCTTTTGACAAGCCCCCTAGCAAGTAGCAGCACGGAAATGGGCTCGCCAGAAAACAAATCCCATGAATAGACAACATTTTATACATTTGGTAAGATGGGTACCCTATTCAAAAAATATATAATAAAGACCAAAAGGGAAATTCAAATTTAGATATAAAGCATTACAAAATGTAGTTATATAGTAGGATATTTAATTTTTTTAGTGAGGGAGTGAGTGAACAAAATGAACAAACATTATCTTACAATAAGCACTCATTGCTGTTCTATTCCCACATCACCCAAAAAATATGCAAACCCTTTCCCAGGACCCATAAAAATGAGCAGAAATATTCCATTTGCTTCGGGGAAAACCGAAGGCAATGGAGAAAAGCTTTCCACCATTGAACACCCAAGAAAAAAAACGAAAAAGAAAAGCGCGAGCAAAAATTGAACGGAAAAGTACTGCGTGAAATTTGCATGAGACAAATGTGGAAAGATACTCACAACTACTTTGTTGTACCGAAGAAATGGAAAATGGTAAAAGTAGCAGCAGGAAAAATGAGTAGGAAAATAACTGGCTCAAAGCAACAAGCAATTTTGCATTCAAATTTAGGCGGAGCCAAGAAAGTTAGACGGTATTAAAAGTCGAATTATTTGTCGTCTAATTTATTGAACACCTTAGGTATATTAAGTCTCGTGTATCACAAAGCCTAAGATAGGCTGAGCTCCTCAGCATCATCTCGGTCTTCCAAATAGTCCACGTTCTTCTCGAAAAGATAGCTCTGCTGCCAGTTGGAGTCCTTAAACTTTCCAGAGAAAACGGGTTGCCAGTTCCAAATTAGGTGTCGGGATAATAATTGGGCACTTGCGAACTGATTTTTGTTGCGGCGGCAGAAGTCAACGAACCGACTGCCGAAGATTTGGGCCAACTCGATGCCAATATGGGAATGCGCCATGTAACATTGGTCCTTCGAGTTGAAAAGCTGCTCAAACGCAGCGCGCTCTGGATGAAACTGACATCCAAAGATGGGAAAATACCGGTGCTCGACAATCGTGATGAATTCCAGCCCTGAAGTATCCTTTTGAGTGGCTAGAGGATGCCAGTCCCTAGCTAGACCAAAGGATTCCAAACTCTCTTTGGTGATGCAGTACTGATGCTGGTGGCAGGCAAATGGGTGCTTCTCCATCTGATCGGCAACCGACCCTGGCAGATTTCCAAGGAGCTGTGAATATTGGTAGTCATCGACTAGTTTTACTGGCATCGCTTCCCTCATGGGCTGGCAGCCGATTCGAATATTCGGTGCTTCGGCGGCATGAATAAGGAGCAACTGGAAGCCAAGGCAAGTTCCCCAAACTGGAAAGTATCCGCCAGGATCATCGAGTTTCTTCGCCCGCCGGTTACGCTCCATGGCCAGTTGGTAAATGAGCTCGGCACTCCGGACACAATCGCTGGTCAGATCCGGATTCGCCTGCCTATCAGCCTCGTCGATGAACACGGCTCCTCCTGGCAGAAGGATGCCGTTTAACTGACTCATAATCATCTCATAGTAAGCTCGTTCTCGACCGATCCTGGGGAATACAATTATTTATTTATATTTATGGTCATAACAGAAAAGACCACCCAGCTAGCGAAAATTTGTGAATACAATCAAGATACATGTTCATGCCATGTTTACATTCTAAAATTTGTAGTGTTCCACGTATATTTAAATGCTTTTATGCCCCCGCAGTTTTGAAATGAAATCGAAAGCTCTTTTGTTCGGCGACCACAATAAATAAACCTTAATAATGAACACTTTTCCTCGCTCATTCGTTAATCGCATTGCGTTCTGAAAGACTTTTTGGCAAATCGCCAGTTGAGGTAATTAATTCTCGCACATCGTATGTTTATGCAATTTGTATATTGGTAACCAGATGGGCACTGCCAATGCCCCAACCGCCTCGAATTGCTTCAAGTGGGAAGCGGGCTGATGGCTGTGCCCCTTGGGGTCGCAATTGTGGCCGAGTGACTTGGCCAAATCGATGCACGATGCATTGGCATCATGCAGATCCAGATTCCCCATCAAACGTATCGATTTTGCCATACATGTGAGCATTTTCATGAAAACAGCAACCTGAAATGCAACTACGTGACTTTAGATCTGAACTGCTTGGAATGCTTTCGGATAATAGGATATGTGAATATACAAATTAGACCGTACCAAAACATTACAAATTGATTATGCACCCGTTTTGGTTAATCGAACGCTTTAGAAAAAGTATTCACTGAGTCACTTTTCTTTTCAATACATAAAGAGGAATAATAAAAAAGTAAAAATCTGGAAAAGGTTGGAAACGAAATTATTATAAGTGGAAGCAATGCTTTGCAATTACATATTTTTGAATTATTTAAACTTTTGTGTACCACTATTTCAATGACAATTAATCACTAGTGCTTTTCAGTACTTACCAAATGGGCACGACATGGGCACCGGATGCCTCTAAAAACTTGACATAGGACGCAGCTATATAGCTGTGGTATGCCCCACCAAAGTTCTGCCGCAGTCGCGTGGCAATATCGATGCACATCACGCCAACTGTGGGTACGCGGTTGAAGTACGGCGGATTGGGATGTGCGCCATCCGCCATCGTCGTCTTCGGATTTCAAACTGCGACCAACTGAGCACTGTGCACTGCGGGCTGTGCGAAAAAATGACTCAAACTGAGTGCACTCGCATTATTCGACTTGAAAATGATATAACATTGATCATTCGGCAAAACTTAAGCGGCGCATATAAACGGTTAGATTAATTTATATCCGTTACACTTAGATGAAGCGTTTTTGAAGCACCATTTTATAAATTCACTGGTCAACCTCTCCGTCCGTCTGCCGTTCGCCCGTATACACGAAGTTTGATATACATAAGTTCCTCATACACCTCAATAAGCTAGTGGAAATAGGAAAATAATAAAATGAAAAAATATTTAAATGTCTTTAGATTCTTACTTTTGTAGTTTCCGAGATCACGACAGACATGGCCAGATGACAAGAACCACACGTAAATGGTAAGGGTTTTTTAAAACAATTTTCTAACAAATTTCACCCGTGACAAAGAACTCCAAGAGTTTTCGTAGCTTAGCATTTACATACTATAGGTCTTCGTACAGTACTCTAATATATTGAATTTATGTATACATATGTACTCCTTCCGATATGTTAAGGAAAATAAAAATCCGAAGTTTGCCGATGGCTCATTTTATTTTACATCATGGGTTTGACACACACATATATATTTTTCAACATTACTCAAATTTCAAACTAAATAATTACGAGAACGGAAATGGGACTATTTGGCAAGTTCGGGCTACAGTGTTTTAGCGGTGTTTTCATACCGATGAAATTCAATCGGTGTTATTCATACGCAAGTACTGCAATGCTTATTTCAATAACTTAACATGTATGATATCAGGGGTGTATGTACCTTATAGGGTCGGATACGTTACCTTCTACCTGAAACATGCTTTTTAACTATTATAGTATGCCCTCTTTCTCTACGAGTAAGGGGTATACAAATGTTCGCAAGTAATGCCAACGAGTTGTAAGCAGTACTGCTCCTTTTTAAATGTAGACTTCGTAAGAAAATTTTACGCCAATCACACTTAAAGATGGGATTTTGCTTAGCATTATCCATCTCCATTTTATTAAATAGCTATGAGTAACTAGTATCTGATAGTAGAAGTGCTTTTCGCATATAATCTCTTCATGTCT
Organism: Drosophila teissieri; assembly: GCF_016746235.2. Taxonomy (NCBI): domain Eukaryota; kingdom Metazoa; phylum Arthropoda; class Insecta; order Diptera; family Drosophilidae; genus Drosophila; species Drosophila teissieri. The sequence goes on along the minus strand of NC_053031.1, from coordinate 18,875,648 downwards.
ACTTTATATCCAGTGATACAAACATAAAATTACCTATTGAGACACCCACGGCAACAAGGACAATTTCTTTTTGATCAGCAATCACATAGATAACTTGAAAGATAAAGTTATAAAATCGATCAAGAAAACTAATTCCGTAAATATCGTGTGCATAAATGAAGTGACCATATGAAAGTCCAAGCAAAGTTCAAAGTTCTGGTCACTTATTTGCCGAGCAAAGCAACCAATTAATTAATTGATAAGAGAACCAGAGTCAGGAGTAATCCACTAAGAACAGGCATAGTGGTAGAACTGCCACCGCCTGGTACAATAATGGGAATATAGCCGCCACTACTACCCCCCTCGTTATCACCGCCCTCATCAGGGATGTCCGGAATTTCCATTTCATCATTGGTAAATAAATATTGCTGTATGTACGAGGAGCCCAGAATCGAAGTGTACTCCGGCTTATAGTTGTAGATTAGCGTCCTCGCCTGTTCCGTGGCATTCGAAAAGCTCTGGTTACTTTTTCTCGCCTCACTCACAAAGAAATCGGCGAAGAATTGACCACTCAACACAGCAGCTCCGGTATGAGGAATGCTCTTCTTTGTAAACTCGTACAGCGGCTTCTCCGGATGGAATTGTACCCCATAGAAGGGGTACTTTATGTGCTCTACAGTGGAAATGAACTCTATGCCATTCCAGTCATGATTTAGGGACATAACCCGCCATGTTTCATTAAGAAGATCCCTCTCGAAGTCTTTTTCCGTATAGCAGAACTGATGCCAGTGATAGGTCACATTCTCCTTGACCATGGTGTTGACGACATCATCACTGATGGATGCAAAAAGGCGGCTCTTCTTATAGTCTGATAAAAATATGTAGTTTCTGTATTCTGAATTTAATATATATTATAAGTAACTATACCTGCTTTAAACTCCATCGGAATGGCCATTCCAGTGCCCTCGCAGTTAATCCGGTGTTCAGTTTCGTTGGCCAGTTTGTAAACCATCAGTTCCATGCCAAGACAAGTGCCCCAAACCGGCATAAAGACTCCCTGATCGTTTAGTTCGATGGCCAAGTGGATGAGGTGTTCGCCTGCATCGGCGTACCCATTGCTCTGATTAAACCAAGTGGCTCCACCGGGCAACAAGACTCTGTAAAAGGAATAATAAATTTAGATGGCGGGAACTTCCTAGAAGGTATATTTATACTTACCCATTTATCTTGTGCATGAGATCGTCGTAGTAGCTGCGATTGCGCCCGATCCTGTCAAAGGTATTTGTATGAAAATTGTTTATTAATTGATTTCAGGCAATCTTATCAATACAACGCAATTTCGGTCTCCAAATCAAATTTACTCTTTTATATGTTGAATTTATGTTCTATAAATACACGTGTCGGAATACTTAATGCCACCCTATTCAGCCTTATCAAGCTTTGGCAGAATTAGCGGTCATGATAACATCTTTGTATCTGTCGGCTGACTTACCAAATCGGCACAACTCGGGCTCCAGCACCTTCGAGATACTTCACATACGAGGCGGCTATATAGCTGGTCTTGTTGTCAAAGTGTCTCGAGATCAACCCATCTACGTAAACTTCCTGCGTAAGAACCCCTATGATGGGTGATGAGATGTCTGCCTCTGACGCGGTCAACAGAGTTCCGATAAAAATCACCAAGCTGATCAAGAAGTTTTTCATTTTGTTAGATCTCAAAACGAATTTTCTATCGTCCAGATCAGTCGCAGTTCTTATATCTCGTAGAGGTTTCCTTCCGTTTTCTTTAGGTTACTCTTTCTTTGGTTCTGTTGGAGGTATTTCCTAAAAAGTATCTTTCGTTCCCTAAGTGCCTTGTTATGAGGTATTGATTATTTCACAGGTAATTCCTTAATAACACACTATGTTGGCAAGCAAGCTTTCTCAATAATCCGTAGGTTTTCCGTTTGGGAGAACTATTTCCCAACAAGAAGTCTTGGCGATTCCACAGGTAAGTCCAAACTCGGTCACCAATTAATAGGAACTGTCCGCTGATGCGCCTGTCGATTTGAATTTATATACGGTGCGCCGATTTTCCTCACCTATACAAATGACTCAGTCTGTGTGAGAAGGCATGAGTTTGCTATATGTATTTCTAGGTTCTTCAGGGGGTGTACCCCTGGCGACTTGAGTCCAACAGATAGTGCAGCGATTAATTGATTGTATTATTTTTTCCAAAGTGTTGTGACCGTGGCACAGGGTGCTCAATGAGAAGGGGAATAACTCCTGGGGCTTCCATCGAAAGTTGGATAAAAACCTGTTTTATTCGGGCGCTGTTGGATAATTAACTAATTGCATCGATCATAACTGTTGGATTGCGGTTTTTATTCACATTATAAAACAAACGAATTCACTGTTATTGTTTACTTAACAGCTGATAGATAGCAACAGGTGGATATGTGTGCGTGATCAGAACCGATTGCCGCCAAGTCGATTAATGCCAGTTCAGCTGCCCAGCAAACTTTGTTGCTTCTGTTTAATGCTGTTCTGAATACTCAGGAGGTACTTCATCGCTACGAGGGTTTCTTTGACTCCCGAAAGATCTTGGGTTTTGAAAAGGATATTTAACTTCTGGGCCATATTCTCTAGTTCATTGATAAGTTGCGCATTTAAACCCTCCAGCGTTTCGGTGTCTTTCGCATCCTCCACCTCCTCGTTTCGCTCCATCATGGCCATCAGAAATTCTTTGTTTAGGGCGCTATTATCCTGCGGCATTTGTTCACCCTCCAGTTGAAGAAGGTACTGACCACGCTCTATGGGAGTGGAAAGGGTTTTATATGCCTTGTTGATGAGGGAACTCCAGTCAGCAGAGTTGGTTTGCTCCCGGGAGGTTCTGCAAGCGAAGGGGTTTTTATCGTTGCCTTCCTGTCTTACTTACATATGACTATACCCACCTATTACTATACTTATCCGGATGCACAATGGTCTGCAACAGGCGAAAACTTCTTGTCAACTTCTGAGACTCCAAAGAAAATTCAATAGGGAAGCTGAGAAGTTTGAAGTAATTCTACAGAAACTTAAGGTTAAATAAACTAAATAATATTTATACAAGTACTCACTATTCCTGAATTAACATCCTGCAAGTGTCCACAGTCCGAACATATCATATTCTGCTTTAATTCCGATTTCTTTTGGCAATTCCAACAAGCCGGCGCAGATTCAACTGAAAATTGCCGTGTTTCTGGCAACCGGAATTGCTTAAATTGATTTGCATTTCTGGCAAGTGTAGTATAATTCGTTGCTTTTACAGCACTTTTAAGGCCATTAATTACGCTTCGCATTTTTTCTACTATAAATTTAACTAAAGTTCATATACAATTGGAAACCCTTAATTACACAAGCTGACAATAACAAAGAACAGCTGGTAAAAAAAACTTAGGTGGCAACGCCATTTCATTGGGGCTATCGAGCTTTAAACTTTAGATTTTACTTTTTAAATATATCTTCCTCAATCCCTAATTTTATATTTAAAATGAGATAGAACTTAAATATTAAAAATAAATAATTTATCAACATATTGCGTATTTATAAAGACACAATATTCAAAAAATTTTCAAAAACAACTAATAAGAACAGAAATGTTTGTAAAAAAATACAAATGAATCGCTAAAATTAGAAATATTTTAAATGATTACTCGTATATATATATTCTTATTCTCTATTATATTCTTAAATTAGACAAGGAGCATGAAAGAATATTCGCATACACAATCGCAAAGTCAAGTGAAACACAGAGTTTTATGTACAGAAATGTAAATTTATTCCAGGCTGTGGCTTATAATCTAGAGTTCAGGTGGCATGTCCTTGGAGCACGTCCTTACATGGAGTCCTTGCGGTATGCGCGGTAGTTGTTCATCTCGTTGGGAAAGGTTTTGTACAGTTCCAGCAGCAGATTCGTCTTGAACTTCTTAAGGCCCTCGATTTTGCCCTTGACCTCCTCGTTTTTGGCCAGTGCCTTCTCCACGCAATCCTTGGTATACAGCTGGGGATTCTTGTCCTGGTCGATGTAGTCGAAAAACACCTCAAAGGGCACATAGACGTCCTGCACCTGGGAACGTAGCTTGTCGATCTCTTGGAGGCCGGTCACCAAGCTGTTACTAATGATGGAAAATATGTAGACTATTGTTTAACAAAATTTTAGCATTTTCTTACATTTTCTGGTTGAGTACGTTCTGACCCTGTGGCTGAAAATCGCTTACGATGATGCGGATCTGTCGAACGTTCTCGATGAACATCTCTAGCTGGGTCTCAAGGTTCTCCAGTGGGGCAGACATTATCCACGAATTTATATTGTGCTTACTTTCTGTTTATTTCGTTTATCTGTTTGTTTTCCTTCGCAGATATTTTACTTTTCTCTAAACTCTTCTTCTTCTCGAAAACACCAAGTAACCAGGGATACCAAAACGCAATTTTGAGTTTTCAGACTTATCAAAGAGCAAGGAATAGCAAGGTCACACTGTTTGACTGCACACTTTTTTGCTACAAAGAGCGTGATTTATTTTTATAGAAGCAAAAACTAAATAATTGCTTAAGTTACTACAATAATTCGACTGAAACCCAGACCTCAGAATGTCGGATGGAGATTTGGATGCCTTACGCGCCCAGCGCATGTCCCAAATGCAGTCGCAATTCGTAAGTGAAACATTTTTGTGACTCCAAACCGGCTACATTCCTCTAGAGAATTCCAAAAATAGTCATAATTTGGAATGAAGGGAAATTAGAATTTCCAAAATAATATATAACTGTTTAGAATAAATAAACCATTGTATGTTTTGTTTATATTAATAGGCACCTTTTATTTTAATCCCTATGAGTCATCCCACTCGACTGGGACACCTGTTCTTTAAAAGGCATATCCTTCATTGACCTTACCTCCTTTTCTCCTATTTTTAGGGCGGTGGCGGCGGCAATGATGCGGAAAAACAACAAGCCCAACAGGAGCAGATGCGCGCCCAGGAGGAAATGAAGCACTCAATATTATCTCAAGTTCTGGATCAGCAGGCCAGGGCGCGACGTATGTGTTGAACACGTCTTGATCATGAACACCTTCACGTTATAATACTTAAAATGTCCTTTAGTGAACACCCTCAAAGTCAGCAAGCCGGAGAAGGCGCAAATGTTCGAGAACATGGTCATTCGCATGGCCCAGATGGGTCAGGTGCGCGGAAAACTGGATGACGCTCAGTTCGTCAGCATCCTCGAAAGCGTTAATGCCCAGATGCCGCAGAGCAAGTCCTCCGTGAAGTACGATCGACGTCGGGCGGCCATCGATAGCGATGACGACGAGGATTACGGCTGCTGATCCATCCGAAATTCCACCCAATTTTTAATTTAAGTTATGCCCGCTCTTCACATCCGCTAAATCATGTTTATTAATTTTACTAACTTAAATCGAGAAACAAAACTAGACGCACGAATGCGAATCGATTAATTTGTGTCAAATGGCGAATCTTAAAGCGGATTGGAAGTTTGCGCCCAGCGGCAATGAGATACATTGACATAGGACAAGATTTGGCTTACATTTACATGCGGTAGAAAAGTGCTCTAGAGGATGGGTGGGGTCTTCTATGACTTCTTATAGGGTTTTTCATTTCATAATCTTGTTCGATCCTTGTTTCCCATGATAATGCTCGGAAATGCACTTTGAGATCATCTTATTTACCTTCAACATGAAATCGTTCACGCTCAATCCAAAGCTTTTACAAGATTTTATTTTAGTTATCCTCTTACTCCTTCTTCTCGTGATCTTCATCGGGATCTTCTTCTGTGACCAAGCAATCGCCGCAAAATATGGAGTACATGATGAGCGACAAGAATCCCAGCGGCAGGCCGAAGATAACAGTGGTCAACACGGGATTTCCCAGCCACATATCCCTTAGAGCTCTTCGCACTTCAAACAACGCCCGATTTAAACGTACAAAGTACGTATCTCCTCCATAGGCAATGGCACTTTCGTTGCGGATGGATTCTAGGAAAAGATGCAGAGCCTGTGGAGTCATTTGCATGGGATCATCTTCGGGTATGAAGTGGTGTTGGGTGCTCGAATTAATCGCTATCAAGTGAGGCGTTGGCAGTTGATCCAAGATAATAGAATGAGCTATTGATGGCTCGCCAATCTGAAATGGAAATATTGATCAGCGCCAAATAGATAACTTTATATGTATCACTTACCCATCCAAATTGGAATTTGTCATGATATCGCGCCCTGTGTTTTCTTATCACACCCTCCACCATGTCCCGAAACTCCAGCTCATGCGTGGCTATCTGATTGAGCTTATCCTCCTGTACCACAGCCAAAACCAAGTACTTGTTGGTCTTCAGCAACTGGTGGATGTTAAACCGAGTGACCTTTGGAAAGAGTGTGAACCTCTCGACGTTCACCCACTGGAAAACGGTTTCGTTTACTTCATTGGGGTCCATTTCGTGGGCCAAATGCCCGTGCGGATAAAAGTGGTGCTGCTCTTCTTTGTAGACTATCACGGCTGGCAGTTTCTCAAAGTCAAAGTGCTGGGCAGCAATATCCTCGCTGGTGGCATAGAAAAATCCATGCTCCTGGTAACCTTCGGCTGCAGCATAGTATGTATCCCACACCACGCCCTCCTGTTGGCCCACGAAAATGAAAAATATCGTATGGGATCCCTTAAGCATGTCTACACTCTCCGTTCGCGTGACCAGCTGAACTGGAGGACCTGACATCCTCAAGGCATAATCTACCAGCTCATCGCGACCGCGGTCTCCGTTGTAGGTGAACTCCATGTTGCCCTTGATGAACATGATGGTGGGATAACCACGAACCTATAAGATTGGGAAAGCTTAAAAGGGTCTTGGACTAAAAATGGTCTATTCCCACCTTGAACTCCTTTGCTGCGGCCGGATACTTGGTACAATCCAGACGACCCACTCGAACGTTGGTGGCATGCAGCGCCTGAGCCACCAGAGCAAAAATGGGCTCCGTTTTCTTGCAGTAGCCGCACCATGGGGCATAGAACATGACCAACCATTGGCCCTCGTGTCGCACATCGATGAACCGGTCACTGAGCTCCAAAACCTTCGAGGATAGCCCCGCCGAACCCAAGGTCAGAAGCAGAGCTGTTGGTTTGGTAAATAATTAAGCACCAGCTTGGATTCTTTCTATTGCTCCTTATTTATTTACCACTTATGAGGCCGAAGGTCCACATAGAATTTGGCGACATCCTTGCAGCTGGTTTTATTTGTACTTCCAAGTGTGATTTACTTGCTCCTTTTCTGCTAGATCATGCTTTATGGTATTTTACTAGCTTCTTTATTTAATTTAATTAGTTGATTGGTTTAATTTTCAGTTCGAATTTATTTTCCTTCGGACCGCAACAACAAAAGAAAACATTTGCAAAAACCACCCCCTTCAGAGTGACCAGATTTAGTTGGTATCCAAAATACTTTATGAGATACACTTTAACCCTATACGTAACTCTTAAAAATTTGGTTTTAGGATTTTATATTTCAAAATAAAGTTATTTAATTTATAAGCATTCCAGATATCCTGCTACCATAGATTTAGAAATTACAATTCACATGAAAACTTATTTTCATTTCACAAGAACATCTCCTAGAGCTGATCTTAAATAAATATGTAAATTATATTTACAAAAGAACTTTCAATTTTGAAAACAGTTTTAGACGCCCATCATAAGTTTTAGTTTTAGAGCTGCCCCCTAAGGGTTAATCTGGTATATTCTTACCCAAATGGCAACTCTCAACCTTTGTTTACTTCGCAACATAGAACATCTGGCCACTCTTAGGCACACACGTGCATCTCCAGTGGAATTTTGTTTCAGTTTTGCTCTTTATTTTTTCTTGCTAAATAAGTGTATTAACTAATTACAATGACGAATACCGCGAAAAAGGAACCACAGGAAAGGGGGAAGCATCAGGTGCATAATGTGCGCTTCTACACGATAAAACCGCGTGGAATTGTCAGCTTGGCGTATAGTAAATCGAGCAAGTGTCTCGCTCTTAGTCGGTAAATTATAAAAAAAAAAACCCTACGAATTATTGTGATTATTGGGATCACTAATGAGTACACTTATTGCAGTGAAACGCCGGTCATAGAGCTGTGGAACCTGGAGCACACCCCCTACTTAGATCGTGTAATCCACCTGCCTCCCGACTCACCAGCAGAATCTTTAGCTTGGGCGGGAAACCGTCTGTTTTCCGTGGATCTCACGGGTAAACTGATCGAGTGGGATTTGATTACGCTGAAACCACGATACGAGCACTCTCCCACTGGTAATGCTCTCTGGAGTCTCGACGTGAACCCCGCAGAAACGGATATTGCCGTTGGCTCAGAGGAAGGGCACATTAACCTCCTGAGCATCGAGAATGACGAAATAACCTATAAATCCCTTTTTAACAAGCAAAAAGGTCGCGTTCTCTGCATCAAGTTTGATAAGACAGGAACTAAATTGGTGACCGGCACCGAGGGATGTGTTCGCATTTGGAACGTCCTCAAGGGCACCACTCTGCACACGATGTCCCTCTCCGAAAAGAATGTAATCGTTTGGTCCCTACAGGTCCTATCCGATAATACGATTATTGCTGGCGATTCAGCAGGATTTGTAACCGTTTGGAATGCAGAAAACGCGACACAGATCGATTCAACACGAGTTCTTGATAAAAACGTATTTGCCCTGGCTGTGAATAAAAAGGAGGATCGATTGGTTTGCAGTGGAATGCAGCCACCGCTCATCCGGATTTTCAGCAAAACCAAGATCAAGCGGGAGGAGTCCACCAGCGAGCGGTGGATTAAATTTCTGCAGCGCGATGCCCACAAACACTATGTAAAATCCCTGTTGGTTATCGACGATCAAATCTATTCGGGTGGCTTGGATGGCATATTGACCATTACCTCCAGTGAACGGATGCATGCACACCTGTCGCAGCATGCTCCCTTTCTGAAGGGTTCCGTAGCATCACTGTCAATCAGTAAAAAGCTTTTGCTTTTACGATATCCCAACAGCCTACACCTGTGGCGTTTGGGTTCTGTGGCCCCGCAAAGCGAGGACAAGAAGAAACCCTGGACCCACCCAGTAGGTCATACGGAGGAACTACTTTTGGAGCAGCCACCCCAGAAACTGCTCCAACTAAATGTCAAAGAGCAAAACTTTATACAGTCTGCTGCCATTTCACCAGATGCAAACTGGATTTGCTACTCCACCTTAAAAGAACTCCGAATCAGTCGTTTAAAAAGTGATCCCCTGCAAGTGGAGCGTCTGGTAGACGATCTTCCCGAAGAACTTCAACCAGCCAGTCACATAATTTTCACAAAGCAGGGAGGTCTAGTACTGCTCAATCAGCAGAACAATCATCTTAGTTGGTTTAACTTAGAGGAAGATCGGGTGACATTCAAATATACTGTAGATTTGAGTGACAATTGTAAGAATACGATTAACCATCTGGTTATCTCTTCGCATGGCGATTATATTGTGGCTGCATGCTCAGACCACATAATATCGGTTTGGAAACTACATGGAAAGCAATACAAGCATCTGTTAAACCTACCTAGACATCGAGCAGGTACCTCATCCCTATCCATGCACGAAGATCACCCACGTGTGGTGGTCGCCTACGCCAATGGAAAGCTGGTGGAATACGATTTCGTCAATCGGATATTCACCTGTGAAACTGATGAGTACCTGATACCGGAGACCAGGCACCATTGCATCAGTGGAATCAGCCTGGATCCACAAAACCCCAATATATTTATTGTTCACACCGAGACCAATTTGTATGTGTTGGAGAGGGATCAGCATCTGGATCCAAAGGAGCTTGTGAGAAACAGCAAGTCCAAGAAGTTATCAAACGGAAACTGCTCCACACTTGCTGCCGGCTCTAAAGGGTTGAGCCTCAAGACGCTGCTGCCACGACAGGTAAGAAAAATGGAAGATCATTTTAAGCATTTCGTGACACTTTGAATTACAAAGCAATCTGATTTAAACTGAAAGAACTGTTCAGAATAAGAGGACTAAAGCTACTATTAGGCATACAAACTATACATTTTTTAAAGTTTTTCATCCTTTATATAGTTGCAATAAATCCCAAACCTCCCCCATTACTTGCAAACACTTTCACACCTCCATTTTTCTCTTTGCAGCACCTGGTGCACGTGTCTCGCCTGAGCTCTAACGAACTTGTCAACGTCAGCATTTCGACAAACAATCTGTTGGCTCCGCTGCCGCCGCCGTACCAGCGGAAGAAGTTCGGTGCCTCGTAAATGGAGCGCCACAGGATGAAGTTGAATGGAGTGGAGGATCTCCACTTTGGCTTACCCAGTAGTTTCCACTTAGTTACCAAATAAAATCAAAAGTAGAAAACAATGGTGGAGTGGATTTTTCGAAGGCTCGTGCGGCTTGCACTCAGCATTCGCACGGAAATTTGTCAAATGTATTGCCAAAAATTTGTCTCCGACGTCTCGTCGACGACTACAATGTCTCTCGGTCCCATTCCCGTGATTTCTTTCAGGCGGTTCTACGTGGATTGTGCAACATTTCGCTTCGTTTTGTGTCGCCGGCATTTACTGTAATTGTTGTTGCTGTTATTTTTTGGTTTTACACTGTCTAGCCAATGTCTAGACAAGTGCATACCACACAGACAGTCGAAAACACACGCACACAGAGGCAGCGGGCGACGGGGTTTTTGGGGAGTCCTGGGGGGACGTCGATGCACAATTCAACTTTTAGCTCAAAAACTCATTGGCCGGCTGCCTCTGCTCCGCCGCCGCTCCACCATTGTGGCTGAATGGGTGGGCGTTCTGTTTCTGATTCTCGGCAAAAAAGTCCGAGTATCCCGCAGCCATATTCGAATGCCAGGAGAGGCCTGCACTTGGGCTGGGTCATGACCACTTTGGGATCAGAAAGGTGATTAAAACTTTGCAATCGCAGCTCGGAGTGGAGTCTCGCATCTGACGGACTGCTGTATCGCCGTAATTAAAATGGATGAAAAGTATTAAACAAAACTAATTTAGAAATCGCTTTGCTTTTAACTTCATTTTATAAGCCAAAGCTGCAGGGTTTTTCTCTAAAAGCATGTATTTCGCATGTACTAAGAAGTATATTTCCATTTCTTAAAATGTAGGTATATTCACAGTTTATGTTTTAAGTAAATTGGGTTTTAAAGGGTTGTGTTCAAATGTTATTTTACAGTATTCAGAATTCGGTTTGTCCCTTTTACCTTATTTTCCATCTTGTTATGTGCATTGCAATGTGCAATTTTTGGCCGTTATTTTTTCCTTTTTGCATACAATTTTTTGACCAGAATGGAAACCCCTTTCCGACTTCCCCGTGTTTCCGTAACTTTTCCCGGATCGGACCAAAACCGACGGAAAGACCGACGGGCTGCGTTTGTGGGGGCGTGTTATATTTGTGGGGCGACAGTTTCCGCATAGCAAGCCAAGTGGCGAACAGACATGAATAATGAGTGAATCGAGTGAAGTATTCAAACTAAGCATACAAACTATAAATGCACACATAACGCATACGCAACGTATGCCAATTTGGCTGGAAACCCCAACCACAGTGCTCCGCCCTCGGGCGCTTTTGTCGGCATTAAAACTCACTTAGCCGTTGAAAGGCACAGGGTAGAATGGAGTTTGAAGCTTGGGGGAAAAGTTATGCAAACTACGCAATGCAAACTACGGGCAAAAGTCGTACTGCAGTCGAAGGAAGAAGTCGTGAGAGTCTGCCAAAGAAGTCTAGACAGGCAATGGGCGAAACTTTGGCGGTGGCAAAAAAAGTTTTTCCACATGGGGCAAGCGAAATGGAAGGTGTGTGATAAGGGAAGGCAGGACAAGGAACAATGCCTCAAATTGACATTTAATTGGTTTGCAAATTAGCCAAGGAACAGAGCCACAAAGCAGCAATCTTCCTATGGGAATTTGCACCTCAAATGCACTTTTCAACGTCGCATGTTCAGGGATGCAAAGTGGTTGAGTATTGCAAACCAAAATAAAGGATATTATTTTTCGTAAAAAAGAAAAAACCTATTAAATTGTGAGATAAATAGAAAGTTTAATTTTCAAAGGCCGTTTTTTGAAACGGATATTAAAAAAATAAATTAAATAATTATTCCTATGAAATTATAAAACTATTTTATACAAATTTAAACACTTTTAGTTAAGAAAATTGTATAAAAAATGATTAAACGTTAATTTTTTACTAGTTTGCCTAAGACTACGATTTTCGTAGCACTCTTTCTAAAACTGGTTTCGATTGGAAACTTTTTATTCTAAATAACATAAGTATCTACAATAGAACAGCTTAAATCAATAAGCCAAAACAACATATTTTGCTGGGGTATTCAAATGATCAAATATGTTAGATCCTATTGGAACCCTGCTAAGTCCGTGTGAATCGCCCACCGATTCGAGGTGCTAATAAACAAGGACTCTTGCGGGCTAAATTACAGCCGCTAATGAATGAAATGGGATAAAGCTTAATTTGCATTTAATAAAATTAACGCGTGGCAAGTGCAGGGGGTGCTAATTGGGGGGTGGGATGGGGGTAAATGCTCGCATCAGCATAAATCGCATGCGGTTGTCATGGCAGTGGTTTGGGGGCAACCAACTCAAGTCTAGACAGGGATCCATGGGATGCAACAGCAACCGACCGACCAGAGGACAATGTAAGGACAAACGTGTCCTGTCTGTCTGGCACTCGTCGGGGGGTTAAACCGGAGGGGGAATGGGTGCTCAAGGGGTAGCTGCGCTCTTGTCTGAGGCATCGTAACTTTTGGCTCAACACAAAACTTGATTGAATTTTATGCTCGCCAACAACAATGGGGGAAAGCAATGGAGGAAAGCCAGCACTTAATTGGTCTGAAAGAAAACTCTTTGGGAAGCCGCAACAAAAACACAATATTAATGAAAGTGCAGCTGTGCAGGTGATGACCACCGCTGAAAGGTCAGCTGGGACCTCTGGCGAACTCAAGTGGCGGCGGGTTCATAAAAATCCTTTTTATGACCGAATCGAGGGTACCAAGCGATTGTATTTTATTCTTTCCGTCTATTTTTAGTCATGATTTTCACTCATTGGCCCTTAACACACTTCAGAAAATATCAATCTCTATTGTGAATTTATGAAAGTCGAAATTACCGTATTGATTAATATAACTGTTAATATTTTAGACAATCCTGTAGAATATTTTAATTATAATTTCTTAGATAATTAAGTGCAAAATTTAGATAAACGAATAGCTATATTTTATATAATTATTTTGATATTATTTTGATACGGACATTCAAATCGTATAAATTTATTTGAATGCAACATGAAACTATTCGATTTCTACAAATACCGGAAGTATATTTTTGTAGTGCATCAGCGAAGACAGGAAAACGTTCATTGAATTTTGTCCTTCGCTGAGCTGCCAAAGGACAAATGCACAATAAAGAGAGATACATTGAACGGGGAGTTCGCAAGGAGCAAATAAAGAGCAGTGGGGAGCTTAGTTGGGGCTCCGTTCGCCCGCACTAACACCAACAATTTGATATGCCTGACGCTTCCTGGCTCGTCTGGAGTAAGTTTTCCAGTTTCATTGCACTCGTCGCCAAGTCGAGTCGAGTGCAATGTCATCCTGACACATCCTGGCGCCCAACCACCTCCCACCTCCCACCACCCGACACCCATCGCCCATCTGGCGGCGCCTCTCCTCCTGGAGAATCCAGCCAGGAGTCAACTTGTCAGCCAACTACAATTTACGAGCATTTCACTTCGTTTGCTTCGATTTTCATTGCATACTTTTTGGGGCGGCAAATGAAGAGAGTCGAGTTGAGCTTGCAGCTCCATAGCGATTTCCCTCCATTTTCCTTCGAGTCGGAGAGTCCTTGGAAATTGCATTTCATTTCCCGCTGGATTTAGCTTAAGTCTTAAAGTGTTCCCCCATGAATTTCAGTTAACTTTCCTGTTAAATCGAGTGACTCCAACATTTCTCCACGGTCTTCAACACTGTTATTTTTGCTAGTTAACTTAATTGCTGTTACTGGGCTTGTTGTTGTTGTCCTCGTGTTGTTGTTGGTTTTGTTTTCAGATTTATGCATAATGTGACTAACGTCGTAATCTTCATAACGATGTTAGCCAAGTTTTTGCCCGTTGCAACGCGTTGCCCTCATTGCGGTTTTTATAAATGTCGTATTTCTGCGGTTTACAGATTTAATGAGGGAAAAACATCTTAGTTCTCGAAGGGAGCAGACCCCGCGATGCCCTTTAAATAATAATGATGCTAGGTTTTCTAATAGATGCATGTACATATAATTAAACATGTTCACATAGATATGTCCATAAAATTTTTCTTGTTCGCACATTCCTTTAAGTTTTCTTTAAGGATTTATAAATAAGCAAATTTCAGCAGGCCCGTGAAATAAAATAAATTAAAATGAGGTCAATTATATACATTATACATATGTAAGTACATATGCATTATATACATACAATAAAAAAATGTACATGCCCCGGGTGAGGCTCGAACTCACGACCTTAAGATTATGAGACTTACGCGCTGCCAACTGCGCCACCGAGGCAATTGATGACTGAGATTCCTAAGTATGCATTATAAGGTACTTGGATTTGCGAACGAGGATCTAGTTTTAAAAGTTAGGAAAGGTGAAATGCACCTCAGCTCCAGATCGCGTATCGATTGGACATTTAGCACAGGGTGTTTTATGCAAAACAGCTGCCTGTTGCAAGCGAACCACAACCACCGCAGCTAGAACAACAATTGCAATCATAAAGTGGCAGCCCTGTTGTCTTTGTTGTTGTTTTGTGTAATTTTTGTGTACGCGCTTCGCTTCGCAAGTGGCAACCACAATTTAATTAAGCCAACAGCAACCGCCCAGGAAGGCGGTGGGGCGAGGTGCAGGGGGGGCGTGGCTGATGGACGCCGGCCTGCTAGATTGGACAACATTAGCATTGAAACAATGTTGTTGATGTCAGGGCAATGTGTTTACTTTCTAGCTCGGTGCACTGAAAAATAATGTATGTACTTACTATCGACAATTTTCTTTAATTAAAAATAACCGTTTTCCACAAATTCATTTTTAAAACATAGCACTACGGCTTCTATAATTATAAAGTATTACGGGTAATCTTTGATTTTTTGTTAATACTTATAAATTAAAATGTTTTTTTCTTCTCCATATTCTTATATATATTCTTATCTTTGAAATACAATAATTCTGCTTTAAATATAATAAGTGTTTTTGTGGTATTTTTGTTTTTGTTTAGTGGTATTTGTTGATCTCATAAAAAATGTATATTTAAATTAATATAAATAATATAAATTATTTATGCAATAATTGTTGAATGTATTGCAACCCGCTTTTAAACTCTTGTGGCGCCAGAAAGGGGTCGCCGTAATTTTTGTAGGTGTTTGCCTTGTCCAGAAGTGACCAACTCCAGACCAGGCTATCACTTTAATAGACACGTTCTCATGTGGCCACCACTTCCTCCAATTCCTACCCCTGCCCACCACTGGCTTCACCCCATTTATGGAAAGCCACTCGGCGGCGCCTGCTCGAGTGACCGCAAACGGAAAATGTGGAAAATGACTTGTCGTTGCCTGCCTTTCGTTGTCGCTGCGGCTTGTTCTGGCTGCCAGCAGTTTCCCCCCTTTCCTAACTATTACTTACCCATTACCATCTCTTTTTCTGTGGGTTTCCAGCTGGTTGTTGTAATAATTTGATTAAATTGAACGCTTTAAGTGATTTGCATTTTAAATTTCAATCAATATGACGTGACTTCCAGTCGTGGCTTCAACTGCCGGACAGGATGCAACTATCGCCAAGGCGAGACAGAGAGATAGGAAGATAGGGCTAGAAAGAGACGGAGCCAGAGGGGAGGAAAAAGAAAAAGCGCTAGGAAGGGGGCAGAGGAAGTCTCTGTCTGGTCAACTGGCGCCAGGATAGCGCTCTAATGATGTACAACCATCAACGGATTCTGTTTTCCCAGGTTCGTGCATCTCTCCTCGGTCGTTTTCTATTTTCTAGCTTTCCAGCTCTTCCTATGGGTTTTTCTATGGAAAACCACTAACTCTTGGGAAAAAAATCCAGGAAAAGTTGCGACCAAAGTCAGGGTCAGATTAAAAATTTCTAACTATGTACACAGCTTGGAACACTGTTGTGCTGGAAGTCACTGCTGCAACAAAGCTTAAGTTGTGAAAATAAATAAAAATAATATATAAAATAAAATACATGCAAAAAAATACTACTTAAAAGCTTACTACTCAAAGACTACTTATCCTAGAGGAAAACTAAGAAAAATAAAAAATGTTTAATACTTTTGAATTAACATTCCTAACAATCTTTTATTTTGTAAGCACAATACTATCATATCCACTCCCTGAAAATCAGAATTCATCTTATCAATTAAAATAACTTAAATCACAATGCTAATTGGTTAAAATAAAGTCCCCATTTGTTTTTCTCCCACACGTATTACGTTTACGTACCGATGCACTTCTGGAAAAATGCATAAAAAATAAAACTTACATAAAAGCCTATTCATCACTTGATTTGTCCCTTTTCTTCTAGCACTTATCGAGCTACAATAATTGCCAGACAAGTGCAATGAAAACCAACTCATCCGCCAAAATATCGCTGTGCTGAACAATAACAACACCATCAAATTACTGGCAATGCAACTAGAGATCCTTGGCAGTTGAGATATTCTGCTCCTTTAGTTTTAGTTTCGCTGATTGCATTTCCACGTCAACGAGGATGTGGATATTGTTGGTGCTGCGCTGTTGCATAAAGTGCAGTTGTTTATTGTAATTATGTATTATTGTGGCTAGGAGGCTGGATGTACATAGTTGGTTCTGCCGATGCACTAGGAACAATTCATTACAAATTAAATATTTTATTGTTGGTTTGACATAAAGTTAATGTATTAGAAAATAATGGCATGTGTAATTATCATATTCTTAATGTTTTGCTGATGATTCCGTATCGCCATATGGGAGACAACGTATTCCAGCATTAGTTACCTTTCTCGGAAGTATCTTACCCTTTTTTCAGTGTTCTTTCCTCGGCATCAGCAAGTTTGCTTAGTTTACGCTCTTGGTTTACTTTTTTGTGTGGCCTGGCATTGTTCTTAGCCAGCCAACGTCGCCGCCTGGCAGTTTCCTGTGCTGCATCTTGCAGTGGCAACTTCCTGATTTTCCCCGACCACGCCCCTTTGCCAGCACCGCCCGCTGTGCATTATATTTGCCGAAATGCAAAGTCTAAGGACTTTCGTCTGAGTGGATTTTTTTGCCTGGCAGCTCCTTCCACGGTTCCATCATCATCATCATATTCCTCATCATCGCCAGAAGCAGCAGTAGGTAGAAGCAGGAATGGCAGTTTCCTCTCTCCCCGTTTTTTTGTTTTCTAATTCATGCAATTTTCACATAGCTAAATTTCTTTTTTTGGACCAGGCGTTACTTTTGTGCGGTGCTGCAAGTGGAAGATTTTCAGCGGTTGCTGGCTCATTGTTCTTTTCGTGGGGAGCTCGGCATAGACAGCCAGGGGGCGGGAGGATCGGATGGGGCTGGGGGCGAGTGAGTCAGATGGATCTGAAAATAGCCCAAGAATCCCCACACATGGACTCCCATTCGGCGGCCCTATCCTCGAGAATAGAGAATTATGCATCGGTTGAGGTATTTTTGTTGCCGGCTTTTGTTTTTCCGAAGTTATTGCTGGTTATAGTAAGGATTCGGTTCAGACAATTATAATCCATGTGTTGGTTTTTTGTAAATGGAAGTTTTTAATAATAAAAATCTTAAACAAGAAAATTCTCTAATACAGAGACGATTTTAAGGCATCCTCGAAAGGAAAGGAAAATGTAGGCTCTGCTGCCTAGAAAAATAACTGATTTTATTACACTAGGTTTACACAATGTTTTGAAGCTCTACCACACAATATTTTAATTAGGCTCCACAGGGTTTAAACTGTGACATTAGAAAGTGAAGTA
Source organism: Drosophila teissieri (assembly GCF_016746235.2). Lineage (NCBI taxonomy): Eukaryota > Metazoa > Arthropoda > Insecta > Diptera > Drosophilidae > Drosophila > Drosophila teissieri. The sequence continues at coordinate 18,857,658 of NC_053031.1, read as the reverse complement.
CACATAAGAAAAAATTATTTTATTTATATGTATATTATATAGATTATATACTAATTTTTGGGATATGAAATTGTGTTTTGTGTACTCAAGCAGAATTGACGTACACAGAGAGCATTTTGAATTCGGATTGATGACATTAAGATCGTTGTTTTGGTTGTCGCCCTCTTGGCCACCTCTGCTCCCCAACCTCCTCCACTTATTTGTGCAAAAATTCTGCAACATTCTTATTCTCTACTTGAATAAAAATGATGTTGCTTGTGTCTGCGTCGTTCATGCCACTCTACCCCACCGTTAGAGGGTATTTTTGGACCAGGTTGTTGTTCTTGTCGCCAATTCGCGTCTCTCCCGATGATAGCGAAATAATGAGCAGGGCCAGACATTTGGACAGACGGGTACGGGCAGACAGACGGAGACGGAGACGGCGGCAGGGAGTCAGTTGCCGATCCTCGGAGAGAAAAACAATGCACTGGGCAAATAAATGTGACTATCCAAAATGGTATTTTAGATTGCACAGGCTGAATAAGTATTGTGTTAGGTTTTACGATCTCTGGAATAATGACCTATAATTAGAAAATTGTATATTGTTAATGCTGTGAATAGCTTATCCCTTTCTTATTAATTGCAACATTTGTGTCAGCTTTTCTTTAAAATGTAGTACTTTAGAAGCATTATTTCAGGTGTAGCCCTTGAGGAGTGTAGAGTGGAGACTTAAAAGTGGAGAGGAAAACCGTGGGGAGCAGTGGCAGCACTTTTCACGCTTGATTTTCCTGCGCCCGTTGTTGCAAGAACAGATGAAGAAAATGCTTTTCAATTTATTTTTAAGTACAAAAATAATGTTGCTACTTTCTAGTTTTTGTTTTCCATTCGGCTTTTCCTCCGCCCTGCCCGCGAACAACAACACAGTGAGCGGTAAAAATAAAAGGCACGCCTGTCGCCGCGTCGGAGTCTCAGGCCGCCCCTTCTCAGCCCCCTTCTATATTCCCGGCCGATGCAGGGACATATATCGTCTATATAGACGCCGGGGCCCGAGTGCGCGAAATGTGTGAAATATTGGAGACAAACGGGCAGTTTTTATGTTAGCTGCGAAAAAAATCGCATTTAGTTCAGTGCGGCGCAGGTTGGCGGCTAGATCGGATCGGTGAAAGCTATATGGCCATATGGCATGGTATCGGGAACTTCGTGGATAAGCGTGCTATCTCAACAGTGTAATTGAAACTCACCAGCAAGTGATTTTAATTTTTTTCACTTTTTTTGAAACATTCAAGTACGACAAATCCATATCAAAATACCGTCAATAATTGTTCGAGAGAGAGAGATGCAGTGCGAGAGAAAGAGGGAGAGAGAAAGTGCAGTGTGAAAGGGAGAGAGCAATCGCAAATACTTGGTTGTCATGTGCGAAATTCCTCGATTAGTGTGCTCGATATTTTCGGCGTGACACGGGCTCGAAAGTCGTGCGTGAAATAGTCTACTCGTGTCGGGATCGAGGGGGATTTCGAGGGGCGTTTCCTCCACTTCGGCGCTGGGAAAAACTTTCCTGGGCCGAAATTCTTCGAACTTACGTCTGCTCAATGTCAAATCGAGCATTCGACCTTCTGGTATGTACGAGTGCGAGGCTACTCGCTTATCTGGCAAATGCCAATGCTCGCTTTTTGGTGTTTTGGTTTTTTATATCGATAACAGCCGGCTTTTCTCGATTACTCGCGAATTCTTGGGTTTTCCCCCGTAACCCCCCAGTAGCGAACTGCTCGATATGCTGCAAATGGAAAATAAAAGCCTTCGATTTTGTTTTTGCCGGCACCGAAATAAACTCAAGAATGTGGCGTTTTGTTTAAAAATAAACTGGAATGTGTTTGAATTAGATGAAAATGCTTATGCTCAGAAGTTTTTCTTGTTTTTTCGGCTTATTGATATGGTTATTTATATTGCTTTTTTCGCTTAATAGTTTTTTGTTTGGTAATTCCCCTTTTAAATAGAGCCTATACCAATAATTTGAAATCACATCTTGAAGGTCACAGTATTGGAATCATACTCTTAATCGCAAAGCTTAGAAACTTAAATATTTGTTTCTTGATAAAATGAGTAGAAATTTACATTTAATTTATTGGCATATTGCAAATGACCGCAACGTTGAAAAGATTTATTTTCACGATGGAGACACTTTATTTTTACTGCCACATTCCAGCGACTGAGTTTACTTTGTATGGTAATTTCTTTTCATAAAGTTCCGCACTCATACCTTTCATTCCCAGCACATCCAGTGCAGCTGGTGCCACAAAAAAAGGTCCAAATAAACTCGGTCTCAAAATGATCTTGACTCACGCGAGACTTTTGTTTGCGATCTGCAGTTGGAAGGCAGAAAGCACTTGTCAGCACTTTATGGCCACATTTCTGGGCCCGTTTTTGTTTTGCATTCTGCATTTCGGATTTGGTCCTCTTTATTTTGCTGTTTTTTATTAATTATGACTCCGAGTCGGAGATCGTGTTTTTATGGCAAACATAAATTTCGTCTTAAGGTCGGGACCCAAGCGCAGTGAGGGGCGGAAAATGAAGAGGCAATCAAATAAATTGCCGTGGCTCTTGAGCTCTTGGGCTCCAAAAAGGAGAAACAGTAGCGATCCCCGGCCCGCCGTCTCTGTCCGTCAGTCCGTCTGTCTGGGTAACAAAAACAGATCAAACACAAACACTACAGCAAAGGTTGTTGGTTGTTAATGATTATGGTCGTGGTCGTGATCATAAGGAGGATATAGCAGGATGATGACGATCGCCTCCGACACTTGAAAGGAATTTCAATAAAGCGAATAAAAATAAGCGAGCAACAGACGAACAACAGAATCAGAATCAGACGCAGATGATGAGGATGAGGCTGAAGTTGTTGATGTTGATGAGTATGATTCGTCTCCTCAATGCGATCCATCTTAATGCTGTCGTTGTTTTGTGGCATCAATCTGTCTCTGACGCACAGCGGTGCAACTTTGTTGTTGCACTATCAAAAACATATAAAAAGGTATAATTAACCTAAAAGTTTGCTGGCTGATAGGTCAATAAAAGTTTTCTGAATAGATGTTAGAAAATCACTTAAATATTAACTTTATTACTTATCAACATTTACATAATTTGTATATGAAGCTTATTCATAAAACGTCAAACTTTTGGTATTCTTAGCGAAATAATTGAAAGTTGTTAGAGTGCTTATCTGGAACTTACATTGTTGATTTACTTTAGTTTTTCTGACCATCTTTTCTTTTATAAGTGGAGGAAAACGAACAGGATTTCCATCCTCCCATTCTTTGTGTTCCTGTTGATCTGCTTTAAATATAGAAGTCGACGACGACGACGACGATGAAGATGATGATGATAATAAAAACGAAGTCGCAAAGAAGTGCAACATAAATTTCTGCAAAATATTACGCATACGCAACGTGGAACAACAACAATGCCGCAGCATCTAAACATACATATGTACATATATTATTGTTGTTCGTGCTGCAGTTCTTGGGGTTATTTATGCCCACAGGGCGATGCTCAGACACTGTCTCCTCTTCTTTTTGCCTCCCTTTCACCGATTTGCCCCGCCCATGAGTCACTATGTATTTTCGTCGGGGGTTCGGGAGGAATCATTGTGGGACGGTGGATACTTTGCAACAGACTCTGGGACAGACTGGCACAAAACAAAAGCAAATGCAGCTAGTGAACGCGACAACAAGGAAAAAAATAACAAAACACAAGAGCCAAGTGGGCGACCACACAGCATAAGCACACTGCAAGAAAAGCGGTGCACTATTAGCTCACAGCGGGTAATAAATGCATTAAGTTAGTTGCCAATCATTTTATAGATGAGGAAGTTCTATATTAAATGCCAATACATCAGTTCAGAAAGGATTTAATAGGTTGGATATACCTACATAGATAGTGTTTACTTGTAGTTAAAAGCATCATGAACTTTATCATTAAATGATTGTAGAGAGCTTTTTTTTGTAAACGATAATTACGCAAGCTAATAACTAGTTATGTAATTTACCTTTTAGCACCAGTAAGGACTATTTAGTTTAAGATCAGTTTGCTAAACTAAAGTTTAAGTAAATATATTATTTTTATATTATATATATTATTATTTATTTTATATATATTATTTATTTTATATATATTCTTATATATAAGAACATGAACATTAAGTATGTTAGACAAAAAAAGTTGTGTTAGGAACTTAATTCAAATGTGATGTAACGAAAAAATGTAAACTACTTTTTGTATATTCTATTTACTCCTTAATATTTACTTCATTTATTTTCTATTTACTTTATAAAATTTAATGTATTTAGATTTAATATATAAAAATTCCATGGTCTGTTAAAAATCAATTGTTTCCTCTCTTGCAGCTATAATCACAGCAAATTGATCGGGTACTTGCACCGCAATTGACCATGCGATTTGGGGCATTTCCGGACGAAAGCACGGCGTAAACAATCCGATCGCCGGCGGCGGACGACGCTGTGGCCCCCACGCATGCAGCCAGTGGCGCCGCGGGGGCCCGCTGCACATTGTGGTGGTGCACAGTGGTTCTGGTTGCGATCAGCCTGACGACGCTCCTCCGGCCGGGCTCAGTTTCAGCCTCAGCCCTCGCGGTGCCAATGCCGGGATCGGGGCTTCTCCGTTCCAGTCACACCTTGCAGCAGGGTCACCAGGGATCCGCCACCTCGCCAGGGTGGTCGGTCATTGAGATACTTAGTCGAACTAAGCCCGGTGAGCGGCTGAGTAGAAGCGGTGGCAAGTGTCGGAGATGCCAGAGCAGCGATTCGATCAGCAGTTCAATATCGAATGCAACTGGAAGCGGCGACGAAAGTGAGAGTTCTGTGGCAAGTGCGCAGGCGCAGAGCGCTGTATATAGTGGTAGTGCAATTTTGTGCAGTGTAAATAGTGCAAATAATACGCGTAAGTTAAATTTAATTCTGAGCAAGTCGCAGCAAAAGCGAGGGGAGCGTTTCGCTGTTGGCACAAATTTGCAAAATAAATTACCAGCATCGAGTGCGGATTGCCACTTAAGTCCAAGTGCCGAGACAAATATTCGTACCACAACCACAGCCGATCCACCGCGATCCCCGTCCTGTCCGCCGTGTCCATATAGTCATCTTCATCTTCATCTTCATCGTCATTGGCATCGGCATCGGCACCGCCATCGTCCTCGTCATAGCCAGCAACATCATCGTCATTATCGTCATCGTGGTTGTCGTAGTCGTTGTCGTTGTCGTAGTCGTTGTCGTTGTCGTAGTCGTTGTCGTTGTCGCGACGCGTCGCAGTCTGCATCCGCATCGCCCGCGTCTATGCTCTTGCCATATCAAATTAATCAACGTGCTACATTGTTGCAGCAATCTGCAACAGCAACAGCAACAAAAGCGGCAACAACATCAACTACATTGCCACATGTGCCCGGGGCAGCAGCAACAACAAACGTATCTCTGCGTGCCGTGCCTCGTATTTTTAAACGCAAACGTGATACGGTCCAAACAGCGACCACTGCATCACCTTTGACCCCGCCGCAACATCCAACAGTCGCAGCAGCCACATCAGCCACATCCACAACAACCACGCGGAGATCGCGACTCGAATTCATACTGTACACGGAAGTCTACCAAGTCGAGGAGGAATTGGTTTCCCCCAGCGATTTGAATCCGCAAGCCAACGGGGGCAGCGAAGATCCCTTCTGGCAGAACTACGGTAAGTGATTAATAAACAATATAATTAAAATGCAAAAATCATTTCAATTTGAACAGATAATTTGGCTTGGGAGTACTTGTAATATTCCTTATGTACTTTACATACATACATATTGAAGTTTTACTTAGGTTTTCCTGAGAATGCAATAAAAAGGTTATTAAGGATAAGAACAAATATATTAACAATCTATTTAAATAGTTTATGGCTCGGTGTACGTCCTATTATATTTTATGTTATATTATCTATTATAATAAAGTATAAAAATTTATACTTACCTCATTTTACGACATTAAATGGAACTCCGTAGTTCGTTTACCTGTCAAAAACAACATGCGAACACGACAAATGTTCAAAAATAAACGAAGCATAGCAATGCCAAAAAAACATACTGCACTTGTTAAAAAAATGTCAGGGAAAGAATAAACAAAAGGAGCGAGAATAAGCAACAAATCGCAGCAACAATTGCCCTGAAATGTTCCAGTACCAGACATCGTATCTGAATAATTTTATGCCTTATGCGATATGGCATTTGTCTTCAGAAAAAAAATCGGGGATGGGGATTGGGGATTGAGGATTGGGGGATGGGGATATATGGATATGATGTGGGATTTTTAACACAGCTGGCTGGTTAACATAATTTTCGTGGGCATTTCTTTTTTGTTGTTCTTGTTCTGCAATTCAAGGGAATATAAGGCGAAAAACGACGCTAAAAACAACAGACAGACAGAGGGAGTGGGACGGGGAGAGAGTGAAAGAGACAGTTGGAGATTATGGAGGTGAAGAAAAAAGAATGCAGATGTCGAAGAATATTTGCTATCTAGTAATTATGATAATAATAGCACGGACTAATTACCAATGAAAATATAAAAAATGTATTAGCCAAGTTGGCTAAGAATACAGAAGGTTTTAATGATGTGTGGTTTTAAGCCTGTTATTGGTATAGAATTATTAATGAACCAAGAGCTTAATAACATACTTTAAAATACAAAATTCCTATTTTAATTAGTTTATAGCTATCTTTTCAGAATAGGCACATATAATATTTTAGAATTGATTGTAACATTTTCTAACTGTAAGAATTCTAAAAATGCCTTACGGTTTTAAAATATTTAATTGCCTATATACCCCTTGATTATATTCGATCCACTCGTAAAAAAGAATACAACAAAAAGTGGGCAGAAAAAGGAAGGCGACAGAAATCAACTTTTTCCAACGAATAAATTTCGAGTTTTCGATAGTCTCGGTCTGCCACAGACCGTGGTCGTGCTCTCCGTGGACGTTGTTGTTTTTGTCGTCGTTGTACTCGTCCAGACGGCAAGATCTGGCCAACGGGGGGCGGTAAGGGGGCGTGGCAAGGCGGGAAGAGGGCAGGGGAGGGAAGGGGCGGTGGCGAGCGGTTGTTACCGAGGGAACTGGGGCCATTCGTGGGCTCCAACAGCGTCAGACTGTCTGGTATGCCACTTTGCCAGTGCAGCCAGCTCTCTCCTTTTCTGTCTCTCTCTCTCTCCGTCTCACTTCCTCCCACTCTGCCTGTCCCTCTCTGCGGACTTATCGCCGTCTCTGTCTGTTTTGCGGTTGCTGCTTTTGCCACATGTGGCGTTGTCGATAGATAGTTGTAGTTATGTGTACACTCAAAAATGATATTTCTTTCTTTATACTTATTCCAAAAAATCTGTTGTAACGAAGTGCATTTATATATAAATTGTCGTGTGGAAAAACTTTTAAATTTATTTTATAAATTTATAGAAATTGCATACTTTTTGGGATAGTAAAAACAGTAAGGTTTTTGTAAAAACAAAATATCCAGCGGAATTATAACAAGTTATATTATATTATACTATATATATGTATTTCTTTAAAATATTCCAAATGACATAACATAAAACATAAATATAATATGAATTTTCACATTCATTCATCAGCGAACCTCGTACTATCAGAAGTTTTGCCAGATAACCAAACTATTATGAGGCTTAGACAAAAACTGAAATTCCTTCAAGCTATATCGATCGAATTCCCGATAAATTGCGCATTTTTAATGCAAAATGTTTTACTCCTTTTTTTGCTTTGTGTAGCCTATAGTTTTGGTGTCAGCTGTCTGCCGTCTACCTCATGCGCCTCTGTGTAGGCGTCATCATCATCATAATCATCATCATCAGCGGTCGTAATGACCATCGGTTTCATCATGGCGCTTGGTTTGGCCAATGCATAAAATTATACGTAGACATGACATGGTTTTGAATAATTAAACACTACGACGACATCGACATCAAGTCGACTAAATGGCTGCCAGTCCGAAAACCAGATGAAGGGGGAAAGCCCCCAGACAGACAGGAATGCAATGTCCTCGACTAACTGCCGAATCACTGACCGGGAATCTCTCCATTTCCACATCCATTTCCACGCTCCAGTCTCGACTCGAGTTAAACTAATTAAGCTGGTTAATTCACTAAAACGAATTACAGTTGCCAGTGCGCAAAGTAGGTTGTCATGAAAGGAGGAAAATGTCTCGCTTGCTGCGAGTCGGTAATTTCCATGAAGAAATTATTGAAATGTATGTCATAAATTGATTAGCATTAGTATTGATTTTCGAAGAACAGCTTGAAGGGTTCTGGAGCTAAAACAAAGCTATTATCAATACTATATATAATAATTGTGTATAACATTATTTTTGGTGGTTTATTCAAATCGGATAGGGATAAGTATTTGAATTGGGAGCTGGCCGGCCAGTTGGCACATATTTTAAAGCAAGCTTCAACTCAGCAGCAATCCAAAAATCCAAAGGTAATCTCAGCTCCAGACATGTGGCATATTTTAGAAACTCAAGAAAATGACTAAAGAACAAAGCTGACAAGAAACAAAAGGCCAGAATAAAGAATGGAAAGATGGCTCAAACGACAGCGTTGACAGACAATATTGACAGCCGAGAATGGTTCGCGCAGTTTGGCAATGTTTGCCCAATATCTCGGATGTGGACGTAGACGTGGATGTGGCCATTGTTGCTGCACTGTTGCAACTGTGCAATTGAGGTTGCCAGTTGCTGCTGGCTGGTTGCAAGTCGGCTCGTTTCAGTTGTTTGAGCTGTCAAAGAGGTCTGCCCGTCTGTTGTCTGCCGGCGTTTCCTGTTGTTTCCCTTTTGCCGTCTGCAGCCAGCAGTCAGCAGTCTAGACACAAGTCAAAGTCGAACTCAGCTGAAGACCCAAACGAAATACAACAGAAAAAAATAAAAACACGAAAAAAAGGCGGCTCAAAACAAGGCGAACCCCAAAGCTCAGGTGCATTCCCACAGAAAGGCAGCAGGCATTGGGCAGCAGGCATCAGCGACCTGGAAAACCTCCGCGTGTGAGAAACCCAGACGGAACGAGCTTGGCAACCAGAACCAGAAGAGGAACCTGGCACCAGAGACCAAGTCCAAGTCGAAGCTATGGCCAGGGCTATTGCCATGTACCCATATAGCTCTATAGGTGAGAGCAGACCCAGACTCAGACATCGCAATCGACATTCACATCAACGACAACGGCGATGTTGTCTGTTTGTCGTCTGGAAAGTTATGGGACAAAGTTGTCGCTGTCACTGGCTGTTTTCATGCTCTGCCGGAGGGTATATTCACTATAAGTAAAAGGCATTATCAACAAAAACCAGAGAACTACTGCTGATAATAAGCAGATTATCTAAATCATTTGAAAACAATAGTTGTTCTTTAGTTTACTCTTCAAATCAATCCTCTTAATGCATATTTCTAAACTTCCTATCTATCTACATCTATCTATATTTCCTATCTTTTTCAAATATCTTACTTTTAATGAAATCAAATTAAACTTCAAGCAATAGGCACAGAAGCCAACTAACATATGTGTCTTTCTGCAATGCAATCGGGTTTCATCCTTTGCATGGGTTGCCATGGAGATGATCCCACTTAAAAATAGATCGTGTAGGGTATGTGATATGTCGAGCATTTCTGAATTTTGACTTAGTTACTTCGGCTGTTCTTCGTCGCTATCTGCCGCTCAGTCGCACTGTCTGGTGACTATCCGCGCTGACAGCCTTAGATCAGAGTGCAGTTGATTTATGGCGGCGTTGAGTGGCTTTATGCTCACCTCAAATATGACACAAGGTGGACATAAGACAAAAAAGACCCCTGCATACACATGCGTGTATGTATGTGTGAGCGGGAAGGTCCGCGTGTCCGGCAAACGGAAGTTGTCCTTTTTGCACCCTTCCAGCGCCGAAAGAAGCCTTCCCCTTTTATAATCGCCGGCACTTTTCCGTCTGTCCATTCACGCAACAAGCAAATTATGGCAATTATCGTGGATGGGCACTGTGGAAAACAGTGGTTATTTATTAAAGACCCTTTTCATGAGGTACTCAAATCACTTTAAAAGAATTGAAATATTTTATACACCTATTTGGTATTTCGAGACCAAATAAAACGTATTCTTTTCCTTTCCATTTAATCCCCAAGCATTCAATCTTAAATTACATAAATAAACATAAACAAAAATTATAATAAATGATATAAAATGTTTATTTTTATATATATTTGTTTTTTTCAACATGTAAAATATGTGTTTTATAGACACCCATAAGTATATTCTTATGATCATTAAACCCCAATTTTAGTGCTTCAATACGCTATATGCAATATAAGCATTTCCAGAATTTAACAAATTCATAACTTTTTGTTAAACTGGATATGCTTTTTTCAAAGTGTATCCTGCATGGCCGCTGGTCCCCTTGCATTGCCTTGCCCACACCCATGGAATAGAGAACGATGTCCACTGCATGTCTGCCCAACGAAGCGTGACGACATGTCGCCCCAGCTCTGCCCCTTCCGACCTCCTCGACCGCCCTCAACCCTTTCACTCCCACTCCCTTTTGTCCATCTGTCAATGCATGTTCATGTCCCACCTCCACCCACTGAAAACACCCCCTCTCCCCCGGCGACCAGTGCGCTTTTGTACTGCAATAAATGTAATTATGGTCTCGAATTGTATTCAAAAATACCCACTCTGCACTCGAATCCGTCTGGCACATCGTCCAAATCGCTGGGGCTCTCATAAGGTGGTGCCTTGTGGCTTGACCACCTGCAATTTGTGTTTGGCTCTCGGACATTGATTTTGCCGGCAATCAGGGAATTAAATTGGTTATCAAAGTGAGGCGACCGTAAGTGGATGGTGTGTGAACTAAGCAGTTAGGGGGCTTGTTTTGGGGGAGTTGGGGCTGCAGAAAATGGTTAATAATTGCGGGTGGAAAGGCAAAAGAGACACAATGAATAACAAATCAGATTTCGAACAACTGATACGGAAGGTAAATTCATTTAATTGGAGGCGAATGGTATGCTCTAAACTTAAATAAAACACATTCGCTTTAATGACAGCAATTATATGTATTAACGGTACTTAACATAAAAGGGGTTTTAAGATTTGTATCGCGGCATTGAGTTAATTTCAGTAGTATAGTATACTAATAGAAGACTATTCTAGTTTGTACTAAATATGAATTGTAAGCCTAGGGTTTTTAAATGGGAACATAAACTTAAAATAAATATTGGGCACCCAATTAAATGAAAGACTTGATTACTCCTTGCAAAATATCTCTCTATTTTACACCCACTCCGAAACTCTGCACTTTCACCAGACTTAAAGTGACTTAATAAAGGTCCTACGAGACTCCTATGCACCCCCTCGATTCCCGGAGGCGCCTATTCTCAATTCCCAGTGAGCAATTGGATATCAAAGGCAATTTGCCACATTCTGGGGATTTGGTGTTAAATATTCAATTCCGTCTGCAGCGGACGTCTGCGTTTGCATCGCGTTTCCGTCTTGGTTTCATTCCGTTTCCCATTGCAATGGCATCGGGGTGATGATGATGATGGTGATGATGATACTGGTGATGCAGGAGCCTGGAGATTCGAGACTCTACTGGTGGAGCGGGAGGACATCCAAGTGGCGTAGTCTGTGGCCATTCTCTGACAAACAACAAAACGTGCAGAAAGAATAAACTTTTCAATGGGTGAACAGAATAGAAGAGATTTGAGAAGAGTTCGCCAAATGCAGAAGCACTCGAAAAAAGGAAGTATCAATGATTTACAAAAAATCATCAACCATATGAAACACCAATAAAGAAATATGAATTCATAGAAACTACTTATATAAAATTCAAGGAAATTGAGACACAAAATATATTATATTATCTAATGAGATTGATATGATATGATATGATATGATTTAAATATTAAGATTTAATACAATAATGTTCCATTACTTTAGGAATTCTGTCCATATAATTAAAATTTCAATAGAATTAAAGCATACAAAATAGTTTGAAAGTAAAAATCCTAAGTAAGTTAATCCTAAGTAATTTAAATAGGTATGTGAATAATTCTAGTTTTTTTGATGATCTCTGACATCTCAGATTTCAGTATTTGTCTGCTCCAAATTCAGCGAATTAAATATTTTTTCGAGTGTATAACTCTGGAACTGAAACTGGCGTAATGTGAAGCAGATGAAACGGACAGCGACCAACGAACGGCAAACGAGACGAACGATTTCAGTCAGTGGGACTGGATGGACATGGACATTTGGAGGCGTCGAACGGTGGAGAAAGAGTTTAGGCATGTGGGGGCATAGGCAAGGAGTGGCAGGTGGAGGGGGTGGAGCAACAGCAGCAGTCTGAGCAGCAGAAATTGCAACCGATAATAATTATTTTTATGGAGTCTAGTCTGTGTCTAGACGATTTTTTTTTCTGCCTTTGCTGCTGCTGCTGTTGCTGCTGCTGCTACTGCTACTGCTGCTTACTTCACTTCACTTGTCGACCTGGCTAGTGTCTGGCCTCTCGCTCGCTCCCATCGCCCCGTCTCTCTCTGCTGCCGTCTAGCTATCTCCCTCCTTCTACGGCCTCTCCTCGCTTGACTCCCCTTACTAAATGCTGTGCTAAAGCTACTGTGTCATTGTTTTCGCTTTGATTCCGATTTTAACTGGTAAACTGGCATTTAACTGTTTTTCTGTTGCTGTTTGACAAACAAGACAGACGGACCGAGGGGGGAAAGTCTGAAGGGGCATGTGGGGGCTTTTCCAAGGAGCTCGAGTGAGACGACAAAACGGCGACGACTGCAATGAGATAGTGAACCTGAGCGAGGCATGACAGACTCCAGTTAAATGCCGCAACAGAAAAAGACACAAAAGACAGTCGGTCAGACGTGGGGGGATAGTTGGTAAGGGGGCTCAGTTTGGGAGCACTAGCGGAAGGGGGTTTTTGCTTGGGGCTAGACAGGGAAGAAAGTCAGGCAGTGAGCCAAGCTTGCGGAGAGCCAGGCCAGACAAGCCAGAGGCGATCAAAGGCGGTGACAATATGCAACAAAATGTATCACTGAGTAAATATAAATATATATGAAATTAGAAAACTAATAGAAGCTATAGATTAAGGTTTACCACTTATTTTACTAATAATTATTTGCCTAAATAAAATAATCTAAATATCTCTCTATCATATTTTAAATATTTAAAAAAAAGCTAAACATTTCTTTTAGGTGTTGAAGAGAACAATGCTAAAATAATTCTGTATGTATTCATAAGCTTAATTGTCATAAATTATTTATGATTAACATGTTGACATCTTAAACTTTTTTGGTTTATAAAAAGGAATTGTAGGATAAATATCAAAGTTATTTTTGTCCGCAAAAGTATGCTACAAATTTATGTTTTGAGAATCCTTTACAAAAAAGTACAAAAATACAAAATATAAAAGTGACATGAATCTTAAAATGTAGATTCTTTAGTCGATTCACCAGGTAAAAACATTAATACTTCACCAATTTATTTGAAAACAAAAAACATAAATTCATAGACCAGTGTTAGTTCAAACTATATTCAGTCGTCTTCATGTAAGCAACTACTTTTCACAACCACTGTGCCGGCTCCAACTGGCAACCCCTTCTGCTGACGGCGCTCCATCAACTGCATTTAGCTGCTTGCCTCGCTGGGCATGAGAATAATGTCACCTCCACGGCCTCGGGTCCAATGCATGAAGCCCGGGGATCTGGGGGCATTGGGGGAATCGGGGCTCTAGGCTGGCAGACCGAGACAGGGACAATTGTCTGGTGCTGTCCGTCCGTCATTCCGGCATTCTGATGCCTTTTTTGGCCGGAGAGGAGGATCTGTCTAGGAGAATATGTCCCTCGACACCTTTCGGTCGGGGCTTTTGTTGTTGCAGCTGCCGCTGCCGCTGCCTCGAGATATTATGTTATTATGGCAATTATAGTTACACGACTTTGGCGGCATCTATGGCATTTTTGGCCCGACGACAGCTTGGCATGTCTGCAGTTGCTCCTTCCCTCCTCCTCCTCTTCCTCCTCCTCCTCCTCTGTACCCACCCATGTAGGTATTTATACCTTCATATATCCCGGGGTATATGTTTGTGGCACCGACTTCTATCCCAGATTCCCGCAGATAAGAGAAATACAGGCAGTTCTCACTCGCCGCCGCCGCCGCCGCCGCTGACTGCTTGCAATTACAAACATTTTAATGCAATTAACACACACCTGAGACGACGGGCGGCCGAAAAGGGGGATGCCCATCTCATTTGCCTGGCTCTTTTGCAATCCGAAACTTCTCTCGGTCCGAAAAAAATCAACATCTGCAACAAAACAAGCAACTTCAAAAGCCAAAAGGCGACATTCGGTGCGTGTGTCAGTTTCCCTGTGCCGATCTCTTGATGACGCCGCCACCGCTGCAGTTACCTTCGTCCCCATTCCCATCCGAATCCGCATCCACCTTCCAAAGCCCCCACCTCCACCCTTCAGCACCTTATTTGCGAGGTATTCATTATGCCCTTTCTGTACAGGGTACGCAAATGTCGTGGAGGTGTTTGTGAAAGATGTAAAAGGTTAATAAACTGTAATTAAAGTCTGAACTTTAAACGAAGTTTGAAGTTTGAAAATAAATAAATAAAAACAAGAAAAAAATAACTTAGTGACGATAGATGCTTATAAAATATACGTTGACATAACATTTTGTTATATGATATGAATAGAAATGCTGGTTTTGCAAGTGTATCTGAGTCTTCGGATTGGAACACGACCTCCCCTCTTGATTTGCCGCTCCAGTTGTTATCAGTGGCTGTGGCAGAGCGGCAGATACAGATACTCAAAACGTTGTCGTCGTCATCGTCGTCGTCTGTCGTCGCTTGCCGCCTTTTGTAGTTGCCGCCCTGAGCTGCACTTACATGTGAAAGGTGGGAATGGAGTCCAGGAGGATCCGCAGGTCCCAGGGGCGGAGGCAAGGGCATTAATGCCATGTCCAGCAAATCGTTTTGACCATAACCCCACCACCATAAGCAGAAAACGAGCACAATCAGTTTGCGCTTCATTTCATCGGCTTAATATGCAGCAGAAAAAAATGGTTTGTCTTTATTATCGCAGGGGAAAAGGAGGCACACACATCCTGGCCGAATGCACACCCTTTTCCACATCGACTGCAACTGTCGCTAGCGGCATTCGAGGCCTCTGATCATCTGCGGCTTCCTTCGACTTCAGCTGCATTGTTTTGGCCGCCTTTGGTGCTGGGTATCGGGTATTGGTTGCGGGGTATGGGTTATCGGCTATGTGTTATGGCTATTCCTACCGATTCACGTATGCGTCAGTACTCTGACGTCGCGACGTCAGCCAGACGACGTTCAATAATATTCAAATCACTAGCCGAAAATAATAACAACAAATCTTGCGCCGAAAACAATACAAAGAAATTGGTGATTATGCGAAGCCATGTCAGGATACTCTTTCCAATTGAACAACTCAAACTTCTTGTAAAATGCGACCTTTTCGATATTGTTATCTAAAAAGTCTAGTGGTGTTATTTAGTGAAAGCACGCCAAATCCCCCAATAGGTACTGCACAAATGTCAGCACATTGTAACAAGTCGCATGCTGTAGGCGCTATACCCGCTTTATTTGCTCGCGACTAAGTGTAGCGCATGGAAAGCAAACGCAAAATGAGGCAATAATACATTTATGGAGCTATCGTCTAGACATTCGGCCATGCCGCCAGTGACGAAAGCATTTGGATATCGAAATCGCAGTGCGATAAAGTAAGGCCCCAGAACAAAACCGCAAAAAATAGGAATGGAAAAAAGCGGCACAAAAAAGCGTTATCAATGTAATCAAATGATATTGATTATTCACTTCTGTCTGACTGGCCGACTACCTGCCTGCCCAATGCCAAATGTTAATGTTCTCCCGGTCTGCTTTCTGTCTGCCTGCCCCTGGCATTTGCGTAGAATTAATGGCAAATCATTTATAATCCGACAGACAAACAGTCGAAGCCACAAAGCTTCCACCTTGACCGTCGGCATCTGCAATGCACACATACAGTGTATACAGTGGCGGCCAGGAGCATAGAGCTGAGCACTTATAGGTGCATTCTTCCAGCTTTAAATACTCCATCTCAAGAACTAGCCTTGCACAGCCCCACTACCTAGAACTACATATATTTATACATTAAATCAAATACTTGTATTTCAAATCGGCGACTTTCTTAAGTAAGACTAACTTTTAGTTGTATGTATAAATATATTTCCACAATTACTTACCGATGGATAAATTGCCCCCTTAATTGCGCTATTATGTTGACCCCGTCTGTATATATTACGCAATCCGCTAAAGATTGGGTCATGCTGGTGAGTGGGGGCACTAAGGAACTTAGTCAAGCGATTAGCTTCCGTTTCAGCGACTGCCTGTGGATGACTTGGCAGCCTTGATAGCCGTAGCCCTGGGATTTCACTAATCGGCGGACGGGGAATGAAGGTAGCCTGAATTTGTATTCTAGGTCATTAGGCGAGCAAAAACAGCAACGACGCAGGGGGATGAGGGCAAACAAAAACCATTCCAGAATCCCCAGAAACCAGACGGATGAGGAGAGCTGGTGTCGCCGGGACTGGCAAAGGCGTGCCAGGGAATATGTTTAATTTATTATTAATGGATGGACCCTCCTTCCTCTTACGCACGCTTTTTGATGAATTATTTCGAGTGATGCTTTCAGACGTTCCTGGAAAAATACCTACCTACGAAAAATGCTGGCCCAGGTTAAATGAAATTAAGCAGAGACTAAGCCGCCGCAGAAATGTGATAAAAAAACAATTCAGGTTTAAAACATTTCAACACAATCAATACAACTTTTATGACTTTATAGGGAACAAAATAGGTAAGTTAAAAACATTATAAAGACGTATATAAATGCTTAGTTCGGCATCAATAAAACCTTAGATGACCTTTACTTATTCAATATATTCAAATAAATTTTAACTGAAGCTCGTGGAATTTTACTTACGATCCACTCGGTGTATATGGCATAATCTCCGTTTGGTATTACAATAAATCTTCCGTAATCCTCCTCGAGATTTCCGGTAAAGAGTTTATCCACTATAATATCGTGCTGGAAATCAATGATTAATTATGTTTTTTTTTTTAAGATTACTTACATTATAGGGACAGGTGTGATTCATGTTGGAATTGCGTTGGAAAGTTTTATATAACGTTTTAATAAATATATTTTTCTGGTTTTTCAAGAAGTGGCAGGCATCGTAGGATAGATCGAAAAAGAATGGCTTGTATCCATTATCAAAGCGTTTGTATTTAACATTTACCTAAGGGAAACATCGATATGGTAACTCAGCTCAAAAATCATTTTAATTACGCAAAAACTTACCCTAGCTTCAACAATGGGAAGCTTATTTATTTTCGCGTATATACTGATATACTTATGGGTTCGGTTAACCGCCTTAATGTGACACGTGGGAAAACTCATAAAGTCCAAGTCATGCGAACTGCAGTTAAGGTTGGTAAATGTTACATGGCCCAAACATATCTACATTGTAAAGCAAATCTTTTATATTCGGTCTTAGTATTCCTATCCAATTACCATTGGTAAAGTCACCCAAAATTTAAGAAGCAGCCACTTCGACATTTCTACTGAAACTGTTTTTAGTTATTGATTGCTTCATATTAAATACATATACCTCATTAGTTCGCTTAAAAACCGTGAGCACTTATTTTAATTGCTTAATATGTTAATTATTACTCTTTTAGTTTTTAGTGAATGTACGTACAATTTTTTATATAAAATAGGAAGTTACATATTCAAAGTGTAGTTATGTAGTTAGTGCCAAGTATATTATCAGTTGATATTAAGCAGCGGAAGTTTGTTGCCACGCCCACTGAAACTCCCACAAACCGCCCAAAGCTGCCACACCCACACTTTTGAAAAATGTTTCGATATTTTTTCAGTTTTGTATTTGTCTTTTAAATTTCTATCGATATGCCAAAAGTGTGTTGCCACGCCAAAGCTGACACGCCCACAGCTTTGAAAAATGTATTGATAGTCGGGGCACCCGACTATGGCATTCTCTGATGTTTTCTTTATAAATTATACTCCTTAAAATTGTGTATGCAGAGGACATCAGAAGGAATCAAATCAGAATTTGTTTTGGCAATGAAAAACTATAACAAGTTACACTTTTCATAAATGCACACGTTTAAACTATTATGAAAAACATAATTGAACATATTTTTATAGTTAGTTATACCTTTCCGAAATTCTTAAGTATAAGTTCACATATGCGCGAATAATATTATCAGTCGACCAATTGCTAAATAGGGCATAGTCGCCATTTATCATTGGCAAGTATTTCAAGAAATCCGATTCTATATTTCCCGTCCAAAGATGATCCACAATTATGTCGTGCTTAAAAAGTGTTATATTAGTAAGAAACATTATATGGGCTTCGATTTACTTACGTCGAACGGACATGTGTGATTGATGTTGGAACTGCCCTGGTAAATTTTATAAAACAGTTTTAAAATCGGGTGCTTTTGATTTCTAAGGAACTTGCATCCATCGAAGGTATAGTCTATGAAAAATGGTTTATAGCCGTGGTCATGTCGCATAACCTTAAACGAAATCTGTGAAAACCAAGTTATTAAAAATTCACCTATTTAACCTTTCAGTTTACTTATACTTACTGTTACATTGTCGATCGGTAACTTATACAGATTTACATAAACATCCACGTACTTATGAGTACGGTTTACAGCTTTAATGTAGCAGCTTTTGAAATGTGCAAACTTGGGGTCTTTTGTGCCACATTTTATATTGGTAAACGTCATATGGGTGTGGATGGCCTACGTGGGAAAATTGGCGTTATTACCTCTTCTTCATTTATCCAAATTGTTACCATTAGAAGTCCCATAATAATTAATATATTAAAAAGCCGTCGCATGATGACCTCTGCCGGTGAGCGCAGACTTATCAATATTTTCCGTTTATTTTTCTGAACAAATATGGCTTTTTATAATGACCAGGTGAATTAGCAGCCATCGATATATCAAAATACCATCAGTACACAGCGGAAAAATTTTAAAATTTAATAAATAAATATCAGCAAACAAGTTTTCGTGTGTACATATGAAATGCAGTTTTTGACGGTGTGTGGGCTGTGAAATGTTTTGCTCTCGACGTTCATACGGACGGACAAACGGATATAATTGTGATAAAAATACAATTTTAACAGATCTAAGATACCTTTTCACTTCACGAGAAAGGGGTTATATATATAACAGGTAGAAGGAAGCGTTTTCGACCCTATATTTTCCTATGTATTCTTGATCAGGTTTACTTACTGAGTCGATCTGGATACGTCCGTCTGTCCGTTTGTCCGTATGAAGACCATGATCTCAGGAACTATAAAAGCTAGAAAGTTGAGATATTCATAGAGACGCAGGACAAGTTTTTTGCAAAATTTTGCCACGCCCACTCTAACGTCCACAAACCACCCAAAACTTCGACTGTCTCGTTCACACTTCCACTAACTGAGTAACGGGTACTCAGAAAACTAGAGTATATTTTAAAAAACTGTATTCTTTATAGGTTTCTATTTGGTACTTGTATGTATATATTTATAAATGCACGACCAACATTGTAAACAGACCATTCGGAATATATGGCGTAGTCGCCATCAAGCATGGGAATGTATTTCACAATATTTGACTCTAGATTTCCAGTCCAAACGTGGTCCACAATAACGTCGTTCTGTATTATTACCTAAAGTTAGTTTGAGGGAATCGATTGTTTTTAACTATACCTATGTATATATGGGCACGTGTGATTGATGTTGGAGCTATTCTTGTATATTTCATACATCTTTTTTACAATCGACTGTTGTGGATTCTTAAGAAACTTGCAAACGTCAATAACAATATCTAAGAAAAATGGTTTATAACCATTATTCTGGCGAATTAATTTTACTTTAGCATTATTCGCTCTTTGATACAGATTTACACGAATATCGATGTACTTATGAGTACGGTTCACAGCTTTTATGAAACATTTTTCAAAGATACGACATTTTTCGTCTCGTGTTCCGCACTTTAAATTTGTGAAAGTCACATGATTGAAAACTAAGTTGTATTTTTGTATCTTCTCAAAATATCCCAAAATTATGAATATAAGAAAACACACTTATGTACATGCCGATCTTTTTTCTGATGGGTTCAAATCTCATACTAATCCTTTCCCAAAATGGTTGAATAAAATGTGAATTCAGATAATGACGAAGCCTATTAGCAACTGTAAGGTTGTGTATATGAAAAATAGATAACTTTGAAACGATTTGAGTATAAAGATAGTTTCACTTCAGTGGTGTTATTTACTTGTAAAAATGATGTGAAATTTGTATTTACTTATTTTCATATGTCTTATTATTTATTTTAGGTATTTTTTTAATTAATATGTACATTTATTCTTTGCTGAATAGATAAAATTGTTTTCAGAACTTCAGCTCACAATATAATTTTCAAATTTCCCCTATGTTTTTATATATTTTTTTTTTTATTTGTTTGTACATACATATGTATAATATTTGTTGGAAACAATCGATAAAAATAATTTTACCATACACTCCGTCACAGTTCACTTATAAGCTAAGCTCATGTAATGTTCTACTGGTTGAAATAAATGTTATTTTAAATATAATCACCACGCGCATTACCAACAAAAAGATAAATTATCCAAAATGTTTTGATGTCTTATCAGTATATGTACATATGTACATATAGAAACAAACATTAAATGTTTGCCCAATATTTATTTTGTAGTTGTACATCATTTTGCAATGTTCGTGCTGATGTGTTTAATCTTTAATGTCCAACTAAATCCTTTTTCTTTTATCAGTTGTTTATTTGAAAGTAGACTTTGACCGATACACGAGGAACATTCGAAGAATACCATGTCGAAAAAATGGCATAATCTCCGTTGGGTACAGGAAGATATCGCAAGAACGCCATTTCCAGGTTACCAGTCCAAAACTTGTTTACCGAAATATCATTCTAAATGTACAATAGTTTTTTAGTTCTTTAACATTTTAGAACATATTACTTAATTACTTACATTGTAAGGGCAGGTATGATTTAAGTTTGAGGCATTGATAAAAGTTGCGTGAAGTTCTTTCAAAAAAATCATCGATCGCTGGTTTGGATTCTTCATATACTTACAAAAATCGAAAGTCATCGACATAAAAAATGTGCGGTATCCATTGTCATACCGCTTCGATTCTATTTTAAGCTAGAAATCACAAAACGGATATTTACTACTTTCTTAATCTTTTCATTAAAATTTGCCGCACTTACCATTATATTATTAATAGGAAGTATATTTATTTTTAAGTCCATGTCTATATATTTATGTGTTCGATTTACCGCCTTGATGCGACAAATTTCAAAATTTCCAAACTTGCTGTCGATCATATCGCACTTCAGATTTGTAAAGCGCAAATGAGCTGTTGATAACTTAAATGAAGAAAAATGGGAATGTGATAGGGCTTTGTATTAATTATGCTTACTGCCACCAAGTAGGCTAATATCACATTGGTCCACCACATCTTGGATTCGTTTACAAACTGAAACTCATAATATTTATCCGCCTTTTTTCAGAAATTCGCCTTACTGCCCCTATTAATTTAATGGCATATGAACATGTTAATGACATCGTTTTTAATAGCTTTTTATAATAACAACTCAATCGAAGATTTTGATTTTATACCCTTTACTCGTAGAGTATAATAGATTCGTTGAAAAGTATGGTGTACTAGAATCGATTAAAAGTAATTATCTGGAGAAGGAAACGTTCCGACCTTAGTGAATCTGGATCTGGATCTGGTCATAATGATCTGTCCGCAAGATTCTAGGTCCGTCTGTCCGCCCTATTGTCCGCCCTATTGTCCGTATGATTGTCCGCAGTCTCCGCCGCGTTCGGGGTCTCCACTTCGTGTAATAGGGGTAATAGGTATCATCTAATCTAATCTATCTAATCAGAAATTTAAAAAATTATGTGTTAGTATTATTTGAGTATTATTTTGTAAGTTATTTTGAGAGCACATATATTTAAAAACAAATATTAAATAGCAACAATGTCTATAGTATAAAGTTAATGAACGCAGCGAGCAGGCAACTCCATCTGGTCAAGATCATATTTATTATTGCCGCAGACACGTTCCCAAAACATATTCGAATTTACATATTATTTAACCTGCCCGAGTAAAAAGCCAGACGAAACCGAATAAGAATCCGTAAAATGAATGTGCCCGCGGAAGAGATGACTTAAGTGAGGCCCAACTGGGCAGTTGCAAATGGAAATAAAACTGGCCAGAAGAAGAAGTAGCAGTGCCGGTCACAAAAATCCACTCCAGACAAAAAGAATTTTATTGGCCTTCACTTAACGCTCATAAATTTGTCTGCCGCAAAATCTGCGAGACGAGACCAGAAGACCAGAAAGCGAGGCAACAGAAATTAAAAGAATATTGTTTATAGTGCCACGCTTCCGCAGATGTCTAGATGTCTGGAACTGGTTCTGAAACACACAGTTTGCCGTTCTGGAGGCGAGAGACGTTTTGTAAGAGCTCCCCCCGTTCCCCATTAAAATATTGTTGCAGAACTCCGATGCACCGGATCCCTCCCATTTCTTGTTGAGGAAAGTGCTCGCGGGTGAGTGCCGAACTTCACGCACAAATCTGATTAAAACTCGGTCCCAGTTAATGAACCAAGACCCCGACCATTGCCCCCGACTGTCCCCTCCAGCTCCCAAAGGCGGAGTGCATCTGGATGGACTGCAGCAGGAAGATGGCCAGCCAGCCAGTCGCACAGATAGTGCACCGTCTATATTTAGCCAACAGCCAACGAGCCACATGTTGGTCAAGTTTTTCACTCTCTTTCCCGCCTTTAGTACACTCCAGAGGAAGTCCTCCAAACTACCAATTTTATAAGAATAGCTATATATAAAAAATAGCTATATTATCTTCGAGCTAAGCATGCGTCTTTACCAGTTAGATACTGTATAAGCAAAAATCAGATCATAACATTTAAGCTATCGAAATTATCACACAATTTTTGGGTGGTATGTGATCGCTCAAAGGGCTTGACCAAAATGTTTATGGTATACCAATAGAAAACTTTCGAAACAATCTTGCGCTGTGTCTATGTCTCTGTAATCTGCCTGCTCAACCTTACCTTTCACTTATAGTTTTAGGCAGACGGACAGATGAACAGTCGGAAAGATGGACCGACAGACGGACATGGCCGGATCGACTTGTCTATTGATCCAGACTAAGGATATATGTATACTTCCTTTTAACTATTACATAGATACTTTTGAACTAATCTAGTTTATCCTTTTACTTCACAAGTAACGGGCATAAATATATGCATACTCGTTTAATAAGTATTTGAATTATTTATTTGTCCAATCGATTATGCGGATTAATATAATATAATATATAGATACATAGATCCTTAATAGATTTCTGAAGTCAGTTCATCTTTCTTGTATCCATTTGTTGTGGCCCTGCTCAGCAAATGCTGCCCACATCTGTTTTTTTGAGCAGCAGCAGTTGCGCTTTTGGTTGCAGTCCGAATTCGAGACCTCGCTAAGGTCCCCATCCCATCGCATCCTATACCATTGCATCCTATACCATCGCATCCCATACCATCCCATACCATCCGAAGCCAGCCCATCGAGTCGCCGGTGCAACAGCAACCATCTTTTAATAAATGCGAACGTGATCGCGTTTCGTGCGTCACTGCATGCCCAGACAACTCACACAGGCGCAGATACTGTATGCCATGTGCTGGAATATAGAGACCCGACTTTTCGAGGCGTTGCACCTTTGGCAAAGGTGCATTGATCGGGATTGGGATCGCTGTCTGGGCGAGTTTCTGCCGCTTCTGCTCCTCGGACTCCTCCTTGTCCACCTCCTTTTTTTGCCGCGGCCATTGGCTGCGCTTATTTTGTGTACATGCTTTCCGCTTTTTTTTGTTGCATTTTTGTTCATTTTGCAAAGCGAAATTATTATTGTATTATGCACGCGTATGCAACAACACAGCCAAGTATCCGGAGACAGAGCTTCTTTTCCCTTATTTTCCTCACATTTTTTCGTTAACGACGCGTGCGTCGAGAGCCGAAAGTGCGTTCAATGAACGCAGCGCGGAGCAACGATCGGGATGGTTAATGCTCAGACGATAACGCCGGACATTGTGGATCGGTGGATTTCGGGGGCTAGTGGGGGATATTGGGGGTTGGGGATAATGGGGGCGGCCGATCTGGTGCGACCAACTTGAGTCAGCGGGCCTGTTTTCGCACGCCCTTGGCATCGTCTGGAAATATCGTAACTGGCCAGTTGGCGCTTTTATAAAATGTTGGAGCAGGGTTAATCGATTTGCTAAAAGAATATTGCGTTTTGAAATATTAAGAAATGCAATAATAAACATTGTTATCCTACGAGTCTTAAATTTCCGTCAGACTGATAAAATATACAATGAAATATAGAAATAAATAAGAGCGGCACACTTTGAGAAATGTTTCCGAACCTAAATTAATTATGATAGTATTGTCAAACATCTAAACAATAATAAAATAAACAAAATATATAACTGTGTAACACGGTTTTTTTAGTTATTTAAAGTCTATAATTTGCTGTCTGTTTTTTGTATGATATTTGATAAAAAGGTATTCAGTGGCTTTTAGCATGTATGCGATTTGATTTCTTTTTCCATAACGGAAAGTTTTAATCACGTTGCTAATGGAGTTTCTAAGAAGATGAGAAATTAGGTTGAGACCTAAGGCTTACAATGCTATGAGTACATTACATATTTTTAACGACTTGGCGTTAGACGCTTTAATTTGCACACTCTAAAGAGTAATATGTATATGTATAAGCCCAATATCCAAAGAGTTTTTAATAGAAATGTGAACTGCATTAAATTTGATTCACTTTTAACTTGGAAAAGATAAACGCCCGCTATCAGCGAATGACTCACACCAGAGATTCCAATGGCGTTTCGCGAATACAACGGCGACACGTGCACACTCGCTTTCACCATTTGAAATTTGGCTGTGACAGTGCGTTATCGCAATCGCAGGCCAAGTGCAGTTCATCGAACGAAAAGCGACGCTGATACGACCCAGAGAGATGGCGATGAATGGGCCAGGCAATCTGAATTACTGGGAGCCAGACCCAGATCCCCTCCAGCTCTGCCTGCTCCGCCTGCTCCACTTGCCAGCCCGCCACTTGATCCCCCTGCCCTGCGAGCATTGACGTCGCTACCCACAAATCAGTAAATGAAATTAACTCGCTTTCAATCGAGCAACGTTTAAACACTGTCTGATGGCATCAGTCGTGGCTACGTCGCCGATGATAATAATAAACCAATAAAATTAATACAAATTGCAATTGTTGTGTGTGTTGTGGCTCGATTGGCGCGACACACTTCAATTGGTTTGCTCTTTTCAGCTCCTCTGCTCGCCGTTCGCTGTTCGCCGTTCGCTTGGCTTTCCTTCTTTTTATTTGCCTTTTATTACGCACATATTTATTTAATGCAGGTCTGGCTGTCTAGAGGCCTTCCCGTAGCACCCGTAGCACCCGTCGTACCCGTAGTTCCCGATCCTCCCCATCTATATCCACCGACCCATCCAGTCTGTCATGTGTGCCTCTGCCCGTTGCGTGTTTGTTTGTTTGTTTATTTTATTGTTTGCCCTTGTTCTGCTGCTGCCGCTGCTGCTGCCACTGCCAGCTGCAGCAATCGAATGTCTGGCTGAACAATATGTACATATATAAATATAACCATGTTCAGGGTGCTTCAGAACTCTAAGGCATTTTACAAATAAAAAACCTGGCACTTTAATTATTGCCATAGGTCTGGAGCAAATCTTGAATTACTTTCAGTCAACAATCTAATTATCAACTCCATTTTATTTTTAGATAGGTATTTTTTTGCAACTATATACACACAATAATATATTAGATTATCTATTTCCTGTGGTTTAACTTATTCAATATATAGTTATTAAAACTTTCTTTGTAATACAAAAAAAATTAATTGTATTGACATTTGAACAATTTTTTTTAATAGCACTCTATAAAGTCCCTAAATGTTATACCCTATGCTTATTTTAATCAGAATTGCGGAAGTTGATTTGTATTACTTAAATAGCTTTTCTTGAGAAATAACAACGATTACATAAAAGAAATTTATAAGAAAACAGCCAAAGAAAAAATTCTTCTTCCTTGGGAAAAATTGCTTCCTGTAAAATTGAAATCAAACAGTTTAGCATAAATGCGCACACATGTCTAGAGCTGTCATCAAACACATTTCTTAAATTGTCATTTATTTTCGGTATACATTAGAATAAATAGCAAAGCTCAGAATACACACATACGTGTGCATTGCGGGTCCTTTATTTTTCGAGTGAGGCCACGTGGTATTTGCTTAGGAGGCAAGAACGCAGTTTTGCGGCATAACTTTCGTTGAATTCCGCCTGAGACCCGAAAATGTTACGTAATCAACAGCGGCGTCGGAGGGAAACACGTTGCGTATGCTTTATTTTGTTGGGCCGCACACACGCACGTTACGTATACGCCACCGTCTGCGCCAAGCCGGAAGAGGGAGAGTGCGACTCGCCAGACAGTGAGAGAGAGATGGAAAAAAAGCACTCAAATGTGCGTAGGCCGCACACACACACAAACAAAACTCGACTGTGTCCTTGAGAACCATTTCCAGCAGCACCTTTCCCACATTTTCCGCATTGTAGGTACTCCCAGTTTATCAGCTGCGTTCAGCTCTCAATTGTGAGCCGCTGGTTTTCTCTTTTTTCCCCGCTTTTCCTGCCGCCTTTCGACGTTCTCTAACCCAACCCCGCCACCACCCTCCAGTTTCAGGCTCGGCTTAACGCGTTTGAAGCGCATATCCTGCGTCGTCATCCTCGCTTATGCGTAGTTAGTTGTCTGCCGCTTTTGTGGCCTAAGCTTTTATTTTATTGTGCCACCCGGACTCCTGCTCGTCCTGCTGATCCTGCTCCTTGCCACTCGGTAATCCCATACTCGTTGTGTCTGGTCCTTCCAAAATGCCGATGCCGCAACGCACACACAGACAGACAAACAGTTGACGGAGTGGAGAGTGGTGGGGGGTGGGGGTGGGTGGCATTTGAGTGGGTGGTGGGCCAACTGAAGTCTTTGGTGTAATGTAATTTTGTGAAATTCCATGGAAAATAAGGTAGATTTCGGTCACGCTACCTAAGTTCTGGATTATGAAATACATTCAGGTCCTTGCGATGTTCCATTAGCCATGCAAGTAGTCTATAATAATGTTGTTACACATAAAAACTAACTTAAATATTTGAAAAATAACTTTTTATATACAAAATATCTGTTTAACAATTTCATCCAATTATATGAATTCCATAATACTTTCGATGAGAATACTATCCTCAAAGTAGCTTTTTAAGAATAATAAATACAATCTTCATACTCGAATGATTATGTTAAAATTATATATTCTTTGCCAAAGTATTGACAGATTTTTAATATATATTGTTGATGCGCCGTATTTTTCCCACAAAAATATGCAGAGAATTAGCAAATTATTGAGTGAAAATTTAACAAAGAATTAGGAAACCAATATTAGGGCATTGAGCAAGTCCACATAGTCGGCAGTTTGTGGGGCAAAAATGTTTGCTGGCATATTTAGTCGGCGGATCTTGAAGGTTAAATATATGTAAGCACACCTTTTGTATATCCCATGGGCATTATGCAGTCGCCCGTTGTTGTTGTGGCCCCCATTCACCCCCCTTCGCCCCCCTGCAGCTGTCTGTCTGCGCCACTGCCTGCCAGTTTGTCTGGCAGTTTTGACTTGTTTGCCAAATGGCGTACAAGATATTTATGCATATTAAAACAATTTGCTTATTATGCCTGAATAATTGAGTGAGCACCAGAGCCAACGACTATGGAGGGCCGTATCTCAATCTAAATCTGAATCACAGGCTTAAAACGGGGCATGAATATACAGTAGTTGTCGTTTAAATGTTAAATCTTGGAGGTGCGTAGAGTAATGCTCAGTAATGCTTCATAAAATATATCAAAGTGATAAATGATTCATGCTAGTTGAGTACAGTAAACACCAGTTCGTTGCTCTAATGATAAATAAGTCAAATTATTTTGTAAACAATAAACATATGGCTAGACATGTATGTAAATATCTTGAAATTTATTTGTAGACTTCTATGTTTTGTCATAAAATGAATCAAAAACTAAAAAAATCACTTTGACAACATATCTTAAAATAAGTAGTAAGCAATAAAAAAACCAAACAAAAGAGGTGGTTATATACGTGATTGGACTCATTTGCGTATGACCCAAATTGAAAAATCTCTCAATAATTACAAGCAATGGCTACTGTACCGAAAGGGAGGGGGGCCGCAAACGGGTCGGCTACGTAATATTTGCCAGGCATTACATTTGACAAAGTCTACGTCAGGCGTCTAGGTCTACATCGATGTCTGGGCGGCGACATCGAAGCGCAAACTTCAACAAAGCGTTAATTAATACTCGCAAATGTTTGCGCTTCGTCTGGCAATAAAAAAGTTAAGCGAGACAACGGACCAGGGCAAATACACCCGTCCAGCACCCCTTCACTTCTCAGTACCAGCTAGAGTCAGTCGCTAGTCGCGGAAAGGGCGGGAAAAAATGAAATAAAATAAAATAAAATACTACAGATAGGGAACAAAGTCCCGTCATAAGTCAAATAAAAAGCGCAGCGGCAACAACTGTGTCGGAAGTGGTGGAGTCACAGTCACCGTCACAGCCACAGTCCCAGGCAGCCGATGAATAGGCGCGCATACAATTTTCCGCTGCTCGCGAAATTATTGTGGGCCAGATAAGCAGACAGGTGGGGCGCGGCAGGTGAGTCAGGTGGGTCAGGTGCTTGGGTGGTTGGGTGGTTGGGCAGGAGCTGGGTGGCGGGTGAGTTGGGTCGGCGGAAGCTGCGTAACAGCTACATTGCCCACACAATGCAAAGCTCCCTTGGGTTGTGTTTGACAACTTAATAGGCGAGCGATGCTGCTACTCAGGGATAAACAAAACCGAAACGACTCTATATTGCACTTTACCGCAGAAACCTCTTGTAAATAAGTTCAGTTTTTATTGCAGCCTACAGTAGCTGAAAACTATGTTTTTACCACTAATGGGTATTTGTAATATTAATATCATAAAGGAATAGCACTTTGTATAGCACTTTGATTTATGTATAAAGCAACACTACATGATATTCTATTAATTAATTATTTTAGATATAATTGAACATATTACTTATCTTTAAAAAATTAAATATAAATTAAAACGGCCCTTAAAATGGGTGGTATACCATCACGCAGTGCTTAAAATCAAATACTACATAAATAAAATAAGCTTGCTTTGTACTTTGTTTGTATTAGGTAAGCAAACAGTAACTTTACCATTATGGAGCAAAGGAATTGTATATTTTTTTGACATAACTGATTACTAAGTATTTTCAACAGGATTTCTTATAATCATCTTTACTGCTCCCAAAATACTTTAGTTTTTATTTATCCAAGTACAGTCACGGATTGCATTCGCAATCGCAGACGGGTCAGCGAGTCCGGCCGATCCGCTTGCCACTCGCAACAAATTTTTATTTGACGGCATCAATCAGTCTCCTTGGCCGTCTGCCCCCCGAACCAACCTTATGCCCTGCCCCATTCCCGGGGCCATCTCGACTCCGTCTGGTCGGCTTTTGGTCCCTTTTGTTGCCCCAAAAGCAAAAGCGATCCAAGTGCAGCGGCAGACGGACTCAGACTCACAAACAGACACAGACAGAAAAGCAGCCGCAGTCGCAGTCATTTTTAATGTCTCGACCCCAAACGCAAAAGCAAAAGGGGCGAAACAAGAAGGTGGGGTGCTGAAGGCCAACGAGCGAACTGCAGACGGGGTACACCTGAAAAAACCGCACTTACCTGCCACAGGTTTTGGTTTCATTCATAGAAAAGCTAAAGTAAGCTTGAAAGTTATACCTTTACCACGAAAACTTTGCCTTACTATCGTAAACTTAATTTATAAATGACCTAAAAAAATATTAAAGAAAATAATTGTAACTGATTCATAAAAACATAAAAAAAAAAATGGTGATGAATATTACAAGTTCTTTATAAGTTTTGATAGGCGTTACATTCAGGTCTCTCCTTTTAGACAATAATCCTTTTTCGTATACTCACACAACAGAGTTTCCTAAGTGTAATGGTGGTCGCTTTTCTGCAGACGACGCCGGCAATCATCAATTTCTCAGTGTCGCATTAGTTTTCATTAATTTGAGCGGCGTCGGCGAGGCAAGCAGATGGACCAGTCGCAGTCACGCCCCCTTTTCCCCGCCGCCGCCCCCTCCCGGGGCCAGACAGCAATTGCAACTCACTGCAACGGAGCAACAACAATTGGATCCGCTGGAAGCATTATTGATGCATTTGGCGAGCGGCGGCGACAGCGCGACGACTGATGACGTTGACAGCGATGAGAGCGATGCCAGCGACGGGGCGAATGCAGTTGACGTGTGGCGGACTCGATGATCCTGGACAGGCATAATGGAGGAGGAGCAGGAGGAGGAGCAGGAGAAGGAGCAGGATGGGTGAGGGCTAGTGCGCTGCAGCTGCACGGCTGTCAGGGAGCAGACAAACTCATAAATAAAGCCACGTAACGTAACCAGGGGAATAAGGAAAGGCAGAAGTAGTCGCGAAAAAAATCAAGGGAAAAAACCAAGACAAAGCGGCCCATGAATGATTGCCAACTAACAGCTAAAGTATTCCAATTTGGTGGTTTCACTAAACTTGCAAACAAAGACCAAAATAGAACCCTATTCTTTTAATATTCAACAACTTCAAACTTGCACAGAATATTTATTTTCTTTAATCTAGTATTTCTTCATGGAAAATGTACCACTTTATATGTGTTTTTAATGAAGGATTTTTCAAACGACTACCATAAAGAAAAACCATAAGACAAATCACAATTAAAAGCATCCTTGTGAAATTTCAGCTGAGACATTACATACCAAAAACTCATCTCAATTTAGCTAAAATTTCGTAATGGTAATAAGTTGCCATTTTGCCAGGGTCTTAGCTCAACTTTGACATTTTCATTTTCCCGGAACATCAATCCGCAAGCGAAGTCAGTGGAAGAAGCAGCAGCACCAACGACAAACAAAAAGTGTTTGTAATTCATTTTAACTTGGCCCAAGGGGTCCGCAAAGTATTTCTCAATCGAAATCGTGGACAGGGGCGCAGCGGGGGCAAACCCTTTTCCCTTTTCCCCGCCGCCCCTGTCTGTCTGGCTGTCTGGATTTCTGGCCAGACTTTCAAGGCAGCGCTTAAAAGGGGTGCAAAAGTCACTTCTCGGCACTCTGCCCTGCTCTGCTCCTCAATTCCAGTCCCATTTCCATTCCCATTCCCATTCAAAGTCCCAATCTCGATCTCCCGCCCACCGCAAAAATATTGAATTCAATTCCGAAAACTCAGCCACAGCTTCTGTTGCCTTAAATGCCCGAAAAGATGACGATGATGAAGTGGGCAAAAAAATATAACAATATAACAACAAAGTACGGGAGGAACAATAATTACTGTGCTATCTGAATGGATTTTCGGAATTTGCAAATTAATAAGACTTTTAAAATCCGAATGACCTACAAACCTTTAAAAATCAATTGCATTTTTTATAGAATATACATTTATAATATTAACATGTTCTTTTTCAAAGTTAATTTAACAATAATTATTGTTCAAATCATTGTTTAATGTTAACAGTATCTTGTCAAACGGGATTTTAATTTATAAATTATATTAAAAATGTGTGATACTGTTCTTATGTCATAAATAATAATTATTTAACTTTGCGTTAAATTAAATCAAATGAATAAATTTCCAACTTCAATCATTTTAAATATATGTTTATTTATTTTGACTTTTCTATATTATAATGAAAATGTATAGGAATAATCGGTCGAAAGCAATAATAGCTTTTACCAAAGTTTATTTCTGTTAAACGAAATTGTTGGAATTGCTTCCATTTTAGTTAGTGAGTAGCCACTGTAGCATATTTCGTAAATTTCATTTTACCAACTCGCCTGGCTGAGAGAGGATGAAAATCGTCGCCGGCCTGTCAAGTTGCCAGGGGTTGTGGGTCGCAAGGGGGTGGCTTTCTGTGGCGGTTGGGGTCCGACTGGACTCGTTCGTTTTTCAAGGTTAAGCACACGCACACACACACATACACCCACACGGCCACAGGCACAGACGAACCTATACCAATGCAGGAGCGCCAAGCGGCAGACGCAATTGGAAAAGGGGCAGTTTGGGGTGGTGGTATTTTGGGGGTTTGGGATTTTGGGTGGAGCGGTGCCTCGTTGAGTGGGAGTGCATTTCAGCTTACGCTTCACTTAATTTTCGGGCTATAAATGTGTGACTTTCAGTGTATCTGTGTGTCTGCGTCTGTGCTTCGGTGTGCGTGTGCGCTTTGCAGGCTCGAGGGTGCAATATTTTCGACTCTGGATGAGGATGAATGACGCGCCAAAGTTTCGCAACGCCTTCTGGCTTTGTTTGCACTTGGTCGACTACTCCTCGGCGGCTTCTACTTATTCTATTCTATTTTATTTTATTTTTTCTGATTTTCTTGTTTTTGGCTTTTTTGGAGTGACCTGCGGCATTTGGGATTGTAGCCGCCATCGTCTGAAATTTCGTATTTTTCGGCGTGTATGTATTTCAGTTTTCGCGCTAGAGTGCGAGTTACATGTGATAATGTGATTTACAAGGTGAGTTCCCCAGAGGTGAGTGGAAAAAAAGAGTAATGGCAGTTCAAATAGTTAAAGGAAACTCGCAGTTTACTTGCAAAGTTCTAAATTGTGTGTTATTGATAGATGAAAGTGGTGGTAAAGTTGAAATGGTCAATTTATACGGGGAATGCCGAGAAAAGTTTTTTGCCAAACTGCTATTTTCTTATCGAAGTATTTCTCTATAAGGTTGAAAACTTTGGTAAATAAAAAAACACTTTTGGTTACATATGTACAAGTGTTGGATATGGAGTAAAATCTAAATCTAAAGGATTTGCTTCTTGCGTATGATCCACATTTCTTAAAGCAATTATTTAATTAGAAAGTTAAAAGAAAAATGGTAGCTTTTTATATCAAATATTTCCATAATGTTCCTTATATTAAGATACATATTCTAGATCCAAAATATATGGAAATGTTAGGCGAATTCGATTGCAGAAACGTGCTAACTTTTTAAAACCTTTTGAATCCAAAAACCATTCTTAGGAGATGGCACTGAAGTTCGTTTTTTTAATGTGCATCCCACTGTAGTGGCGGCCTCAAGAGCCGCCCGGCAAAAGCAACAAAAACGTGCAGAGCCATAACAACAATGCCAAATCGGCAATAATAGACGCCGGTGCAGACATCGTCAGACGTCCTCGTTCTCCGCTCGTTGTTCACCGTTCATCGTCGTTCGTCGCTGCCGTCGCTGCCGTCGGCAGTCGAAGTCATAAACTTTATTTTCTGTTGCCTGCATAAAGGCGCAGCACACGCAGCAATGGGCGCGAGCGAGATGGCATGCGTTGCACATGCGACGAGTGTCTCTTATGCTGGGTGCACAGAGAGAAAACACTTCAGTATTGGATTTGTCCAGGAAATAGTTTATTCGTATTTAGTTGGCAAATTAGGACTGTTATAATGACTAGATAAAATTTAAAACGAAGGATTTTGAATTTTCATTATAATGAACTTGTAGAATGATTAATATATTTCACTTTAATCCATTCTCATATAAACTTCAATTTTTGATATCCCAAATGCGATTAAACAATCCCTATGCGAACAAAAATCTTCCACCAAATAATAAATAATGTTTTAAATAATAATAGAAATAAATGTATAATCTTCTACAACTTTTGACATTCACTTCTTAGCCACGCGCAACAGACACTTTTCTTCGGTTCTAGTATTTTCTTAATAATATTTCAAAATGGTGAACTATGTTTCTCAGTGATTCACTTGTCCCACCTGTCCCCTGCACCCCGCGCCGCCGCCATTAACCCGGTGTGTGGGCGGTGAAACATTTCATGCGTTTTGTAGTCTCAATTCGCTTGCAGTTCGACAGCAGCCGCCAGACATTTTGGGATTGGGTAAGAGCGACGACAATTTCTGGGGACTGGGAAGTCTGTCTGGCTTTTGAGGCCCTGTCTGGTCTGTTTTACTTTCCTTTTGTGCTCGTTGTGTTCTGTTGTGTTATGCTGTGTTGTGCTGCTCTGCTCGGCATTATTGTGTATAATCAGCAGCACTGATTGTGCTGCAGAGTCGGAGACAGGCGGAAAGTTTGCCCCCTTCCACCGCCGCCGGTGATATCTCTCCCCTAATTAGCTGCCCATTAGGCATATGGCCACCGTATTTATCTAGCGGGCAACAGGTCCGGCAATTGAAATTCAATTCAAGTGTCGCCGTGAGTCATAACTCATCCGACTCATGAGTGCGAGTAACAACCCCCGTTCGACCAGATAGGGTAGTTAATATCGTGATTAATTTGCCCGACGAACGACGCCCGACGACCTTCAACCTGTCCGCAAACAACAAATGCCAGCCAGCCAGACACATTTCCGAAATCAAATTTTCAAAAAGAAAAACACAAGTCCAAAAAGGTTCAACAGGCGAGAAAAAATGCCAAAGTAAATTCCACCTTGGGCCCAGACCGTTAGCAACCCCCTCAAATTCTGGACCGCGGATTCAACCCATCCGAAAAGACGAAAACCGAAAACCGAACACTCCACCCACTTCCGTCTGCCCGACTGTCTGGGTTTTCCACATATTCCTGGCCTTTTTTTAAGCTAAATAGTCAGTGGGTTTGGGTATTTTCAAATTCCAATTGCATAAGTGGAAATTAGCTGTAGGCTTCGGAATTACCTTTTCAGAAGCAGACAGACATTTTTAATTTTTCAAAATCCAGCCACTAAAGTTTGTTACTTGCCAAACGGAAACAATCAATAATACACTCCAGTCCTACAAGTCGTTTAATTTAACGCACCTCTAAATAAAACTCAACAATGGTAGAAAACGCCTTTGGGCCCCACTTTTTAACTGGCCGACAAAAAACAATCGAATGGCCGCCTTTGCTACGTCTTCACTTGAATGAAATGTGGCCCGAACCCTTTGGCAAACGAAAAATCCAAAGAGGAAACAGGCCAAAGGAGCAAAAAAGGTGGACAGACAGACAGGGACAGAGGCGACTGGCAGCAAACGGAAGCCAAGGAAGCCAAGGAAGCAAGGAAGGAGTCTTGGACATGTGAATGTGATTACATTGAAATTTATGTGCATTTGTTACATGGCAATGTGCAACATGTGGCCTCTTTTTTCGCCACTTTTAGATTGCAGGATGTTTGTCTGCGATTCTTTTTGGGGGAGCGCCTTGCCAATATCCTGTTGCCAGTCGCCATAAATCTTGGGCACACACATGCACACATGCACGGAAACTGATCCCAGACCTTATCAACTGCAAGATGCTAATTATAAACAAGCTGCCCCAAAACGGCAACAGAAGCGGTGGCATCATCATCAACTTCATCATCGGCTACTGGACATGCGCGGCGCTCTCGAGAAGAAAAACGAAAAACTGGTTACTTTGTGGCATTTAATACACGACTCTTAATCGCCGGCCAATTAGAATAACAACTACCTTCTCTTTGAAATTTATTAACGTTTATCAATTGATTGCCGGCGAATGCAATTACACGTTACAAACTGGAATTCTACCCCACCCCTTCGTCAGCCCTTTGACTTTCAATTCAATGTGTTTCTTGGTCTTTTGTTTGCTTTTTTATGTCTGCTCGATTCCTTTTGACCCCTCCTCCTGCAACCAAAATAGGCGGCTGACGTCAAAATGCAAGCCAGACGGCAAAAAGGGGGGTGAGTGGGGAAAGAAACCGAAAAAGCAAGTTGGAGTCGCCTCTGCAATTTTGCGGCGCGCTCAAAAAAATGTTTTGCACAAAAACTCCAAACATACGACAATAAAAAGTACCCGCGATAAGCATTGGTATACTTTTTTTTTTGGTATTCTATTGCATGTAAGTTTACAGTTTATACTCGTAGGCATTTAGAAAAATTACTTGCACCAGAAATAATATATATTTAAAAATTATAATAATTATTAAAATATATTCGCTACTTTCCAAAAGAATTACCAACATAAACATCAAGTCTTAAAATTTTTGCTGCTTTTTGTGCAAGTCAGTTGCATCACACTTCTATAACCAATTATATGAAATATATTTTACTTAGTTACGCTTCGATAAAAATGCCAATTGTATTTTCGAAAATATATTAAAACCCTTTTGTTTTGCAAGTGTAAGAGCTCGAAAAAACCTATCCCAAAAAATCCTCAAGAGCAACGACAACAACAACCACAACAACAACGACAAGGGCAACAACAAATTGTGCCCAGCAGACAACAAGGAAAATGCAGACGGCAACAACAAGAAGCACACGCAAATATCGGCAAGAGACGCTGATGACGACAGCTAGGCACAAACACAAACACAATCACAAACACACGCGCAAGCAAAACCAAACGCAAACACAAACACAAATACAAACACAAACAACCACCGACTAAAGCAGCAGACTTTATGGTTTGCTGACGTTGTTCTTGTTGCTGTTGTTGTCGGTCTGCAGACGAGGAATACTTTTCAAGGTCACGCATAGAATTTCGGTATTTTGTTTCATGCGTCTGCTGCACACAACAC
Organism: Drosophila teissieri; assembly: GCF_016746235.2. NCBI lineage: Eukaryota > Metazoa > Arthropoda > Insecta > Diptera > Drosophilidae > Drosophila > Drosophila teissieri. Next base: position 18,820,798 of record NC_053031.1, on the reverse strand, counting down.
ACACATACACGAACAACACGAATGCAGAGCAAAAAAGCGAGAAGGAAGACAGACTGCGACAGACTATCCCTATCCCTTTTCGGCATTAGCAGAGGGCTTTTTGCATACCCTGTAATTGAAGAGGATCCTGGTTAATCCTGGTTAAATAAAAAGTAAATTAGGAAAGCGCACTATTCAAACAAATAAATAATAAAATAGTTATTAGAGAAATTTAAAACATCATTTTTATTGTTTCACTCCGCTAAACTGAATTTAACTAACATACAAAGTGCCACCTTAAATATGTGTATTACATTTATTAAATTATTATTATTATTAAATTATCTTTCAGTATATACAAACTTTTATTTTACTATCTAACCCCAGATTGTTATCCTAAAATGGTTAAAAGTATAAACAAAGATATGCGACTGTTCCAAAAACTGTTGTTAATCAGAAGTGGAGCAAACAAATTTAAACAATTCAGCTTAAATGATAATTTTGTATATTAGTATGTTTGAATGTATTAAGACTCATTTAGGTTTTGAGGCTTATCTGTATTACTTAAATATACACAAATATTTTTTGTTTGAGACGTTTAGCCATAAAAACAGAGATATCTTCCATAAAAAGTTCAGGTCAAAGTACAACTCTCTCTCTCCTCACTTTTTAATCGTTGTTTTAAAGACACTTTCGGATAATAAAGTGAAAGGAAATAACTTATAGCAGAATTTCAGTGCTTTACTGTATACAGCTAATAAAAACTGGGTATCCATTGGGTCGAGTGGTCCCCTGTCTACTCCCGAAATTTCCATGCATTTGGGGGCTATATGTTGCATCGATGAGAGCGCAAAGAGCCTGTGTTTGAGCAGAGCATTTGAATCACTTTGAGGCGTCTGGTGTCTGTGTCTCGCTGTCTGCACCCGTTTGACTGTGTCTGTGTCTGACATTGAGCCACTTTGCGACCGGTCGCCTGTCTCCTGTCTCCAGTCTCCCGATGCTCCCTTTTCTTGTCGTGGATGCTCCACACATTGGGGAGCCGTCGTCTGGCGGAGAGCTGTAATCGTGGACACACCGAAAGAATATATTCCCCATTGATCTGGTACTAAACATCTTTCGGGTTAAGTTTATTAGCAAGACTTTTACCAACCCGGAAAATGAAATAAGTTCGATATGGAATTCTGCTGAATATAAACCATCTCAGAGTTTTAAGAAAGTAGGAAAATAATTTATATGTTAGAACCAATGCAAATACATTTCTTTTTATTATATTAAGTTTAAATGAAATAAAGAAACTGTTGATTTAACATAGCTTAACATATAAAACACCAAACGTTTTCCCTGTGCAGTCTATGGAGTTCGTGGGAAGGAGAAGTTCGGGGATTGGTTGGATTCCAACCGAAAAAATTGCCTTAATAGCGCATTTTCGTTGATTTTTTTGGCACTTGTTCTTGTTGTTGGCCGTAGTTGTCCTTGAAGTCGCTCACGTTGCGACTGCCTTTCAATCGCCCTTTCCTTGCAGTCTGCCCTGCCCTCCTCCTCCCCGTCCCTGTCGACTGCCAGGGATTCGAGTCGACTTTAAGGACTTCGTCGGCGCTTGGCTTGTCCTTTATTTTTTTTAATGAGACACTTGTGTATCCTTTGCAGAGAAGGTACATACAAGTGTCCTTTTCTTAAGCTTTGTTCGACTTTTTCTCAGGTTATTTTCTTGTCTTCTTTCGCTACTCTTCCGTCATACACTGGAAATAAATATAATGCAAATTAAAAGTTAGGCGAGCTGAATAAATTGAACAGCAAATATGTACTCATAAAAAATGGGTATTTAAATACTCGCTATAAAATAATGTTTTAAACCATATGCTGTTTAACATAAACTTTGAAAACACTAACTTTGCAGAAAGATTTACATTCCAAACTGATTATGATTCTATTTTAAAATTCGTCCAAATCTTTACTTTCAAAAAACTATTTCAAAAACACGTATATTATGGTTAAAAAGAAAGAATTCGTTATATTTGTTTTTACAATTTCCTTCCAATAGTAATTATGGTGCTATTTTCATTCAACGATCTCGAGTTCTCCCGGTGTACGTTTTTCGTGACTTTTTTCGGCCTGGCACTTAATAGGATAATAAGCAAATAGGCTTATGTAAGGCAAGGAAAAAAGGACACACATCCCCAGCGAGGAGCCGTTGACAATGACGTTAGTCCGGAGAGTTGCGGGCATACAAAAAAGGAAGAAGCCCAACAGTCAACAGTTCATCTCGAAGTTTGGGGGAGGACAGCAAGGCGATGAGGAGGACGGGTGAGTGAGGTGAGTCTCTGGTCTCTGGTGTGAGTCTGAGTCTCTGCCCTCTGGACTGTGGCCTCGCCTGCACTTATCGTAATTTTATGCACAGACCGCAGACGTCTGCCCAGCCCCTTCCCTTCAAACACCTCCTGCCCCCCTTGCAGCGCTTCCCCACGCCCCTGGCCACAGTGAGCTCACCTCTCAAGCGACCCCTGGTCCGCCAGCCAATTGCTCCGACTGCATTTTTTGCAGTGCCCCTTTGGACTCTGAGATTGTCTCGTCAAAAATTGATAGGCTGCTTGCAGATGTGCCCAACGCTGGCACAGTGGGAAGGAGTCAGTCCATGTTATGCTAGAAATGAATAACCAAATAGTAAACGAAAATGGTAAATTATTTTACCATTTTATTGGCTTAACAACGAACCGGTTTCCATTGAAACAAAATGGGAATTGAAAGGTAATAATCTTTATTACAAAATTGTTAAAAAAGGATAACAACAATACTAATACGTTTTGCCACAGCATCAAACAACCCATTCCTGTGTGTATAAATTGTATACATTTCAAAATAGGCATTTTCCCAATTATTACACATTTTCGAAGAACTCCAACACAGTGTGCATATTTTTTTTACATTCGCTGAGAGGATGGAACGCCAACAAATACGTCGAAAAAAGCGCGCTCAAAACAAGCTCCAGTCCCCCAGCAACAGTTCCCTCTTCCGAACCCTATCCCTATCCGAGTCCCGATCCGAATCCCAATCCCAATTCCATGTCCGTGTCCGTGTCCAGCTGCAAGACCAAGACGACGACGCCGCGAGTCCAGCAGACGACTGACTGTAATTATGGTCATGTCAAATATGGGCGACGTTGACGCAGCAGCAGCAGCAGCAACAGAAACTGCAGCAGCAACAGCAACGAAAGTTGCATCAGCAGCATCAGAGGAGATGCAAGTGGATTTCGACTAAAAGCTGGGTCTTGAAGGATGCTCACTTGAGGGAGCAGCAAACTTGAGGGGCACCAGTTGATTGATGTGGTCTGGCTGACGGGGAATAGCCTGGTCGTTTGGTCTGTTTGGGACTGCATTTGGGAGCCCCGAGTTCGTGTCCGATTCGCTGTGGGTAAGAGTCCGATTTCCTATCTGGGCCTGGGCTGACTCTAAATCCGAATGGAGGTCTTCGTCCCAGCTCCAAATGGAGCACATGTTGCTGCTGACTTCGGCTTTACTCTACCCTTTGCCATTTTGCAATGCAATATGTGGGCATATTCATTCTAGGTCGAAGATAATTAAATATCACATTTAAGAAGGGTTACTTTATTAAGTATTGAATATACAAAACTTAAAAGCAAAATGTGCTTCGTTAACACATGGATATTGAAACGTTCGAAAAATGTTAATGTATTTTAACATTGGATTTTTTTATAGAATTGAAGATATTTTAGTTTCGTCTTCAAAATAAAGGGGCATAATCTAGTGCATGCTCGTGTTTCAGTACCGAGCATCTTTGGCACCTTGATGTCTTCGTAATCAACCATACAGCCTTCTCCTTGCCTTCATTATTGTTTTCTTGTGTGTTTGATTGGACATTGCCTTGATTAAATCACTTTTCAGTCACTGACAGTTAATCAAGGCGTAGGGAAGTGAAGCTGGGACCGTGCAAAATACAAAAAATAGGGGGGAAAACGCATTTTCAAGGTGCACCATGGGGCGTTCGGTCGTGACTCGGCCCGTCTCCCCCTCTCCCTCTCTTTCTGGCCATACTGTTCGCTCTCACTGGTTGTCCGGACAACCGACAACGGACAGCGGACAACGGACAACCGACGACCCAAGCGTCGCCGCCATGCAACTTCCGCCTGCTCCAATTGTTTGCGCATACAAAGAAGCCACGTCGCATCGATGCAACTGTGTGTGTGTGTGTGTGTGTGTGTGTGTGTGTTTGTGTGTGTGTGTGTGGTGTACATAGGTGTGTGTGCGTGGTGCACGTGTGTGTATGTAGGATATAATCCAAACAAACATATTGTTTTGTCTGCAGTTCTACCCCCGCAGGAACCCCTCTTGTCACGCTTTTCACCACTCTACACCCCACCATTGAAAAAACCCCGCGCGACCCCGTCTGTTGCCCATGTCCCCTGCAACCCCCTTGCATTTTTTCTCTTTGCAACCCCCTCACACCGCCCCTGTCTGTGTGTCGATTGTATTGGACTGCATATTTGCAACAAAGCGTCGTCGTCGTCGTTGCCGTCTGAAGTGCATCGCCAGGAGAGGCGAGAGCAACAGCAGCAACAGCAGCAACAGCAGCAACAGCAGGAGCAGCAGCAACCGGCGCAGCAACAGCAACCGATGCAACTGCAAAGCTCAGCATGCAGTTTTTGTAGTCGGTTTATTCGAGTTTACGTTTTAATTTTTTACCCTTTAGTTTTTGTGTTTTCTTTTTTTGTTGCTTCTTGTCCAGACAGTGGGCAATTTTCGTGTCCAGCAAAGATCGGAGTTTATGGGCTTGTTGACCAGAGGCCAATGCCATTTGCTGCATTGTGGCATCGCATCAGTCAGCTTAGTGTCACAGCAAATGGCGAGTAACTAGGGGATTTGATTGGGTTTCAATGATCTCAGTTTGGTTTCGATGACTACAGCCAAGTAAATCAGATAATATTTAACGAGTTTGAGAATGAATATATAAAGGGTCCTGCAACAAGGCAAGGATTAAGTTTATACTTTTATATAGCATAGTACTGGTTTTTTAAACATAACTTAAGCATAGAGCACAGATTTTATGGGTATTATTATATAATATATACAATGGCTTTTTGTCTGGAAATAACGATCTTCATTAGTAAATATTTCTTGATTTTTGTATTTAGTTCTGATTCCATTCGAACACATTTCTAACTATCCAACGATCCCGCCATTGGCTTTTTGTTCTAGAAACAATTTTCTTGCAACAAGAGCGGTTCTGCAACTCACATGGCTTTTGAAAAAATGTTCTACTCTGCTCAACAGCATTAATTATTCCCTTTCTATGCAATACTTTCACCCAAGCTTTGCATGTCTCATTTGTCCTGGCAAATCTGTTCCCCTGGCCCCTGCCTCCTGCCTCCCGGCCCCTCGTACCGTCGCCGTCGCGTTCTTCTTCATTAAACTTTGCAACAAAAGCACTTTTGTGTCAGTCAGTCCAGCCAGTCGACGAGCAGGGCCACCGGTGCCATTCTCCGGCTCCAGATCCGCTCCATTTTGAAGTTGTCTGCGTCTCAGACACCGGCGACAACAACACAGCGGCAACATCGGCGACAGCAACAACGTGGTGCAGCCTTTTAGTTTAAGTTGTAGTCGTCTGGCCCCGGCCAGAGATGCACTGCGGGAAATCGCCGTGAAAGTTTGAAAGAAAAATGTACTTTTGATAGAATAATAATAATCAATTTATAAATGTTCAATGGTGCCAAAGAAATATCATTGAAACTATGCAACAGTACTGACTATCTCAATCTATTTAATGAGTTACAGACAATTGTATAAGTAATTAAATAGTGGTTGGCATTTTTAAGATATCCTTGGGTGTTTAAATCTCGAGGGCGACAAATTCATAATTTATTTAACTGTTGTAATCTTTAACCAGTTTTTTCAATAGTTATTTAATGTATCCGATGTATCAACTGGAATATACAACTTTTCAATTACTTTGTTCTTATTGTGGGCAGTGCAAGAATATTGAGCGCGGGACTGGGAAACGGGAGTCTGGGTCTCTCTAACTGCGGCTTAAGTAGGTTGGCTGGCTAACCACCCTGTGTTCGGCCCTCAACCACCCACCGTACCGCCCACCGCACACCCCCCTTTCTGCGCCCTCTGATGTGCCCTCTTCTCTCGCCTTCACTGCCTTCTGCTTTGTTATTCATATTATCCGGCAAATATTTGTCGTTGTCATACGAAAAATGTCTACAAAACGAACGAAAAAACACACACACGCCGGGCGAGGCAAGAAAAAGGGTTGCTCTTGCATCGACTACCCTACTCAGCCGCATCCTCATCCCCATCCCCATTCCCATTCCCATTCCCACTCCCATCCCCATCCATAGTCCTCGTTCTCGTCCTGAGTCTGAGGCTGAGATTCAAACTCTGATTCGGATCCAGTGCCAGACGAGCGCTGTTCGTGCCCCTCGATCCGCACTAATGGCCGCAATTGTGGGCTGCCTCCTCGAATCATCGCCCGCTCGGCAGATTCATCCCGACCCAAATTGTCAGCAGCAATGTGCATGGTTTGTGCACTGATTCACCCCTCAGATAATATCTTAATAGATTCTTTTCGCCCGGCTGCGGCTTCATTTGAATTTGAATTCAGTGCGACTTTCGCAGGATTGCCGACTCTGTCAGTCATTCCATCAATGTCTCTGCGGCTATCCAAGGTGTCTTGTCCAGAGGCCTTTGGCTGACTTCTTAGCGTTCTCGTTCCCGTTCTCGTTTGCGTTTCGTGAGGTGACAGGATCCTTCGTCTCCCTGCGCAATTTGTATAATGAGCATTTGGCACACAACTCTTTTGACTTTCAGCACCTCATTGTGCCCCCTGACTGGTGGCATCTGGATTTTATTGTGGAAATGAAAGCTGTTCTCTGCATCCTCCTTCTGGGTTATTAATTGGATTTTATTAACACTGCTTAGTAGTCTCAGTTTTTGCAATCAAAGTCTGTAGCTCACAGTTTTACATTCTGCAAATTTAATGTAAAACTCCAAAATGTACTTACTACCCATTTACGGGAAATGCAATTTAATTTAAGTACTCATTAAAATGCACCAAAGAAAGAATTTATTTTATAAACAAAAAATTCCAAGTTTATTTATCTTATTGGTAAATTATCTTTTAGGGAAAGGTAAAATTAATTACCGTCACACCTCAAAACGGCTGTTAATTATTTTCCATTCGAATAAACTCTTTAAAAACCCGAAAGCTTGTGCCAATAATTTATAAAATCAGAATGGGTATTAAAAAACAATTCAACTCTAAATGATGTGAACAATTAGGCATTGGTTTATTTTATGTTATTCTGATAAAATGTGCGGCTTGCAGTATTTTTAAGTGGAACATTTATTTTGCTGCATTTATTTAAGCTGCAAAGGTTATCATGTCGTATGTGCTGAAAAAACTTGTTATCCTAGTAACATTTTTATTGACATGGAGATTAAGTGTAAGCCAAATGTATTGCTTTAACACCAATCGAATTTAAAACGAACCACTTCCTTGCAGTATTGTGTCACTTATAAACTTACAAATGTGAATTGCGCAAGCCACAACAATTCATGGGTTACAATCAACGAGTGTCGCTTGAAGGCTGTCAGTCGAAATAGAACAGTTTTTAACTTCAATGCAACCTTTCATCATCCGACTAATGATATAGTAATGAACTACAGATTTTTGAAAAGGGAAAGCGGATATAAGCCATGGTTGTACAAAAGGAATATCGACGGTTGCCGTTTTTTAAAAAAGCCCTACGATATTCTGACCATATTGATATACACTGTTTACAAGGACTTTTCAAACATAAATCACACTTGCCCGCTTTATGTAAGTATTGCAAATGCGATAGACGTTATCTTTTTTTATTTTTTTACTTGAAGGGAGACATTTTGATAAGAGGAATGTACCTAACGACTCAAATTAAGGCCATTCCCTATCCCTCCGGCGAATATATGCTGCAAATTAACTGGATTTTCTATCGGAACATTCAGTTCGTAACCAATGTTAGTTACGAATTCATTGAAAATTTATTGTAATGGATATTACTTAATTAATAAATAAATATTTTATTTGTAATTATATTTTGTATTAAATATTTTCGTTTAATTTGGCACCTTTTATAAACACATACACTTCAATTACAAACAAAAGAGAATGCTGTATCTCGACGTTGATACAAACAAACAGACGGACGGACAAACAGACGAACGGACGGACGGGCAAACGGACATGGTCATATTTACTCGGCAAGCAGTCGTGATATAAAAGAATATAACATACATACTTTCGAAAACTTGTCCTTCTTTCTATTACATAGTTTTCAATGCGTCCAGTATATCCCTTTAGTTTATAAAAACAGCAACATCATCGTAATCAATAACTCATTACATAACTTTAAATTTCGGCTTATTATTTATTAACATATATATAATATTCAATCACAAATACTATAAAAGAGATCCAATTAAAAAGAGCTTGAAAATGAAATTAATAATATATAATGGGCTATCATTATTAATAGAGCAAAACCATTTGAAGTTCGGCAGTATTTTAAAAACACGTGAATCATGAGGTCGGGCCTGAAAATAGTAGTTTTTTTCACCATTTTGTGTTTAATCTTAAAGCCCAGTGTAAGTTTTATTTAATATTTTGAGTTTATAAAATACATTGCGTAATAATACAGGGTCCAGTCGTCTTCAAACTGACAAATGTCGTTTGCGCCAGCTTCAATAAAACCTGGGTTCGGATAAATCAATGCCGATTGAAGGCGGTCAATCGCCATAAGACTGTGTTTAATTTCAATGCCACTTTCCACTATCCAACCAATGATATCTTTGTTCAGTACCACATGTATAAAAGGGAGAATGGCTATAAGCCTTGGCTTATAAAAACACAGATCGATGGATGTCGGTTTATGCGAAGGCCTTATGATGCCTTTGGCATATTAATTTTTAAAATGTATAGGAACTTCACTAATGCCAACCACTCCTGCCCGATGTATGTGAGTTTATCGGTCCAATGCGATTCTTATATGCGATTCACTTGTAATTATTTTGTTTATTTTAAAGGGTGAAATTCTCGTAAGGAACATGTACTTATCCACGACAGCTATGCGACTTCCACTGCCCACGGGTGATTATTTACTGGCCATGAACTGGCTGTTTTATGGAAAACCCCAATTTGACACGAATGTTAGTTTTCAATTTGTTGAGGACATATTGTGACTTAATTGATAAATTGCTTAATGTCCTTAAGACTGTAAAGTGATTTATATCTCGAAAATGAAAAATTAATAAAGTGTTTAGTCTTTTCTACTGAAAATCTTATACCACTCTCCGCCAAGATGAATATACATATACATATACGAGTATCCATTAGAGGATGCCAGGAAATGTGCTTTTTTTAGGGAACGCGTGAAATAACCCGTCATTAGCAGGCCTTTGGTAATAGACCTGTCGCCTCGCCGGCCAACTCCAAAAGCCATCCTCAGCATATGTTAGACATTTATGTCTTGCTTTTCCACACGAAAAGCACGAGCAATACTCCAGCACACTGAGAAAATCCCTTACCCCTGGAAAATTAAAAGAACTTACAGTGGGAATATTCTTTGAAATAAAGAAAATAAACTACGATCATCATAAACTATTAAAGTTATGAAATAAAAATGTTAAAAAAGTTTTATTGGTAGCAAAATCATAGAACTATAAAATCAGTTCAGTATAATAATGTAATTATAATCACAAAGTGCATAATCATTTCTTCTACGATTTCATATTCAGAGCTTAACAGAAATATGTAGATTTCATTTAGATTTGAATTATACAAAATAAATATTCGAGTGAATTAAAAGGTTTTCCTTAAGAAAACACAGTTACAAGTCAAATCCAGTACTGAAATAAAATTTTACTTGACCTTGTTTCGCTCAGTGCACTGATGCGCCGACCCACCCCCAGAAAATCTCGGCCGCAACTAGCAAACGTTGGCGTTGGCCCTCGGCGACTATTATTACTACATTTACGACCCTGCTCCTGCTCCTTCTTCTTGTCCTTCTCCTCTCCGGATGGAGCTGCTCACTCCGCTCCAGCTGGAGCAGCATCCCCGCCAGCGGTGTCCATAAAAATGGCATTGTAATGGGACTTTGGAGGCGTCGCCATCGTTGCCACAGCAGAGTCACTGATTGACACTTTTTATGTTTCAGCGGCTGCTGCTGCTGGCAAAAGTTCAATGAGTTATGATTCGAGACAGGGCTCTTTGTATTGGCCATTGTTCCATCTTTAGCCAGTCAATGGAGGGCTTAATGAGCTGGCTGTCTTCGGGAGCGGAGAAAGGGGGCAGGAAATTCATTAGCGCGGCGGAATCTTTTGGGGCATTTGTACCTGTTGCACACGTTGATAAATCGAACTTTATGCACGGAAGGAAATATATTTGTATGTATATAAATATATATTGTAAAATAGCTATAAGTTAAGAATTAAGCATTATTATCGAACACTTTTAATAAGTATTTCATTATATTCAATAGCACAAAGTTAATGGGTAAGCGGAGCAAAAACATGTTTAAAAACTTGTTAAAATTACCATTTTAAAAGCCGGAATGTGTTTTAATGGAAAATTGGAAGATAAAATGGCTGTGCAATCATCATTTGTTACCTTATCGTTTTTTTCCTGTGTGCAAAATTGTCGATGCATCATCAATTGTGGTGCAAATTTTGAATGAACTGAGTGAAGAGTCGTGTGTTTCGCAATCATCATCTGTATCTGCCCTGGTGTATCTGTATCTGTATCTGTATCTGAATCTGAACCGATGCCCGACTAGACTCATTGTCTGGCCAGCATGTGAGGCGATGCGATTTGTGTGTGAGTGGTGCCAACGCCATTTGCCTTTGTTTTTTACTTTTCTTGTTACATATTCTTTTTGCCGCGGCAGGCTGACTGGTGGTGTCTAAAAATATCAAAAGCAGACCCATCGCATCACATCGCATCACAACATCGGTGCAAGTGAAGTAAGTGCAAGCTGGTCTGCGATGTCTTTTGTTGTCTCGCTACAGTCTGCTTATCACAATCGCAGCAAGCCAAAACAGCAGCATCTGAAATCTGAAAGAGCTGAAGTACAGGAATCACTATCACAATCGCAATCAGAATGGGAAGCGGTCGCTTGTCGCCCTGCCAACAGCCGCAATGAGTCAAAAGTAGTCTTTTGCACCAGTCACGACAATAGCAAGTTAATGACTAACACTTTGGCATGCAGATTAATGCACATTTGTGGGCGATACCCTATATAAACCCTATAAAAGAACTGGCCACTTCAGTTCGTTTCCTAGAAGTTGGCTAATTTGATAGGCAGCAAGTGTTTGCGGTGATCAGAATATTGGCAGGTAGGCGAGCAGATAAAGTGAAAGTTTGCTAGCTAATTATTACAAGGAACGGATACACTTAACCTGTTCAAAAAGTGGTTTATTTATTTGAATTTTCTGTTGTTTAATTAACAATGATTTAAGTTAAGCGTATTCTGTTTCGCATAGTTTACGGAATCAAGCAAGCACCTTAAATGCGATTCTCGCGGCAAAGTTTAATCGACGGCCTGGGGCATGAGGTGGTGTAAAGGCTGTCCCCCAGCTCGTATTACGTATACGACACGTGCACCGCCTCAGCGCTGGCTGACAATTAAAAATGCATACATATGCATCCATTTTATTTATTTAATTGCCACAATTTATTTATACATGCAGACAGACAGCTCACAGCCTTGGCACGATCACTTGATCGCATCGATCCAATCGATTCTATGTGATCCAATGCGATCCAATCGATCAATCCAATGAGTCGAACGGCCAGGTGGCTCAAAGCAGCCGCCAAAAAGTCAACAGAAAGCAAATTGCCACCGCAATCGCCAACCTGAGACCCAGAACTCGTCTTCCCCCACACACGAAAATGAAAAATAAATACAAAAAAGTGAGAAAAAAAAGTAGGGAAGATACGTCAGCACATATTAGATTATCAACATAAACAAAAATGTTCCGTCTCGTCGTGTGTGTACACAATTCTTTTTTATGTATTTTTCCCCAACATTTTGGGAATATTCATGGTATGAAGAAAATGAAAAAAATGTATTTCTTTGTATGCCAAAAAAGCAAACACAGACGAGAGACGCGACCAAGTGCCAGTTTTGGGTGAATTGCGGGTTTTTACTTCGCCTGGGTGGGTTATAGGTGGTGTCTGTCGGTGGTGCAAGCGGTGCGCTGAGGTGGTGCAGGGGGCGGCGGTGCAGGGCGGGTGGGCGTTTCTCCTAGTAACCGCAGGTAGGTCGCCAGACATTGGCATACGTGAGAGACCCCGGCCAGACAATGTTAATTAGCACTTCATGATAAGTTGTCTCAATTGTTGCCGTCGTCGACTGTCGACAGTCGGCTGAGAAGTGCGCAGCGGGGGTGCTGTAGTTGCAGGGGCGGAACACGGCGTTGCAGGGGGCTATTGGAGATTATGGGGCTATCGGGGGCTATTGGGGGGTTGAGGGAACTTCGAGCGACACGACACATTCGATTAACAACAACCGGCTAGCCGGCAACAAAATAACAAATCCGCAGACATGCTAATATATTTGAAGTTTCTATTTTAAAACAAAGCAACAGTGTCTGGCACACTAATATGGAAATCAACTACCAGATCTGGACAATATGTGCTACCCAGTGCTGATTTCATTGGAACGAAGAGTATATATAATATGAATACTATTGCAAATACAGCTAGTAAGTGAAAACTCTTTGCAAATTAATGCAAATACCAAATTAAATGTACTTAACAAGCGAGCTATGTAAAATTTGCAAACCAAATCTCTATCAATCAAATTCCAAATACCGTTATGCTAAAGGTCTTCCAGACTCTATGATACCCCTTACTTAAGTCAAAACCATTACCTCCAGATATTACAGTATCGAGAATATAAATAAATTAAATTTGGAGTTTAAGATTTATTACCTTAAAGTGAGTAAAGGGGCATTTAAATAATATACCCCACAATCACCCAGCAATGGTAGCACAAAAAAAGGTCGAAACGCGTATCATCAAAGGAATGTCACATGTGAATCATATCATTAAAAATAAAACCAAACAAAAAATAAAATAAAGGCGAAATAAAGCTGCATAAATAAATTTAATTAACGTGCGGTTGTCGGCGCCCCTTCCCCCCGCAGCTCCACCACCCCGACCGCCCGTCTGACACTTTAATTTCTTGGACTTTGCACGGCGGCTCAAGTCGGCAAACAGAAAAACCGCAAAAAATCGAGTGACAATGAGCCAACCGAAATTTAGCTTAACAACAAAAAAGCGAAATAAATATTTATAAGCAAATAAAAGCGTGGCAAGTGGAGTAAGATGAAAAAACGAAAACAAATTGTGGGTCATAATAGGAGACGAAATTATGAGATATAATTTATAAACCATAAATGGCGCAACCTAAAGTAATGTGCCAAATTAAATAGTTACAAATTCCAAGTGTTTTAACCACAACGAGCACCATTAAACTCGAAATTAAAAAACGCTAAAACAAATAATTTAAACAAAATATAAAACAAAAATGTATGTAACAATAAAAAAAGTTTTATTATAAATATATTAAAAAAATATATATTAATAGATATGTATATAAATATGACCATAAAGTACTACAAATACTTAACTGTGAGCTATAAAATAGAAAATAAAAGGCAAAACGCTACTGTCGAGTTTTTCGACTATCAGATACCCGTTACTCAGCTGGTGGGAGAGCGAGGGAGAAGTTTGCGCATCGAAGTTGCTTCGTCAGCGTCTCTAGAAACTGCTTTATCTTAAGATTTTAGCTTTTATGGTCCCTGAGATCACAGCATTCATACGACTCGTCTAGCGACTAAGAATATATATACTCGTATACTTTTTTAATTTAATTTTTTTCCCAATTTCTATCGATATGCCAGAAAAATGTTGATATGGGTATCTGATAGTCCAGGAACTGGACTTTCAGATATCTCTTGCTTTTGTTAAAAAATCCCAATTTACACTTTGCGCTTTCTCGAACTGCTGACGGACTCGGAAACTTACTTTATGTCCGAAGCTAGCAACTGCATCGGCATCCGAACCAGGACCAAGTTCAGGACCAGGACCAAGCCTTGGCGTCCACAGTGGAGCTCCGCTTCTTGGCACCTTGGCGGGGGATGGCGATGTTGGTCGGTGTTTGGGGCGCAGACTCCAGAATGCTGTGCGCGAACTTCTTGATCATATTCAAGTCCGCTAAAAGGCGTAAGTTGGTAACTATAGACACAGACATGTTGCACTTGCACTTCCAGTCGCGGAAGGGAAAAGTTCAAGAAAGCGAAGAAAATCTTTCAAACTGTTGTTGTTTTTTGTGATCAAAGATATATATTTATATTTTTATTGTTGTTCTATTGATGTGTTTATTAATATAATTTAATTTACGTGTTTTTTTATGTGATATTATTGTTATTATTATGTAAATCAGCTGTCCAAATAAATACAAATATAAAACAAATGCTTTAAGAGAACGAAATTGAAAAGAAGAAGAAAATATATAAAACATTTAATTTCTTGAAATTCAGAAGAGAAAATTATTCTCTTAATGCTAAAAACTCAACATATGTTAACATGCTGTTAACAGCAGCTAAGTTGTTCAGTTGCCACCCGTTCCGCTCTCGCTCAGTGGTGAAGGTGAAACGCTCGGAATCGTAATGGAATATCGAGTCCCAGTCGTGTTTTTTTCCACTTACGCTCATTGAAACTTTGCGTGCTTTTCGGTTCAGTTCGTTCCGTGCGCGCTACAAATTATTAAAACTCGAGCAGAAAACACCCAGAAAAGCAGTACGCCAACAAAATATGACAACCAGCCACAGTTTTTACACCGAGCAAGCAGCAGCCAAACAAAGTGAAGCAAAATAAGCAGCAGCAAATAATAAATAAATACACAAAGCCAACATATTCAACTCACACAACTCACACAACATACACACACACACATAGCCAGCGTTCCTGTACTCAAAGCATTCCTAATCGCCGCAGAAAAAATAACAACAAGCATCAGAAAGCAGAAATAACATCAACAAAAATTCAACACAAATAACAGCAAATAAACAAATTGAAGGAAATTAAGTTGAAATCAAAAAATCAAAAATAAAGCCATGTATATAAGTGTTGCTTAGATCAATTCGCCAAAAAGTGTCACAAAAAGTGTCTATGAAAATCAGCAAGTTTAAACAAATTTAGGAAATTTATGCCCTCAATATAGCGCAATTCCTAAATCAATTGTAATCTAAAATATATAGTTAAAGCCAATACACAAGTAAAAATCGAAATAAAAGCGGGTATCACGTCGATAAAAGGTGAGCGAAGCACTTTTATATTGGGGAAAAACCTTTTTAAGCCGATTAGCCATAAAAGCACAGCGTAATTGAACTTTGGAGCTGCAAAAGTGTGCCCAATATTCGGTAGTCGCACTGTAGGCGCTATCTAATTATAAGCTATTCATATTCCATCCGAAATCTGCTCTCTATAAATCGCATTCCGGCGACTTCCTGTCAACACTCACACACCACCGCAAACAGAACAAAAAACAATAAAAACTCGTACGAAGAGCTACAAAATCCAGTCAAAAACTGTCCACTGTCCACACAAATGCAATAAATTTTGAAATCAGCGCTGGTATTTTTCACTATTTCCAACCAGACGACAGATATCACACCCGCGCCAAGAAAAAGAGTTTTCTGGCACGTATAGCATTTGTTTTAAGGCAGTTTTGAATGCTTTTAAGACCCTTTAATATTTTTTGTGGCTGTCATAAAGCATCTTGTAATAAATTAGTCGCGGGACAGAAAATATATGATTATTGTTTGGGGGTCAGGAAGATATAACAAATATTTGGTTATTTCACTTGTGGTTTGGGGTGTGCCTTTGTCCGACTTTTGCGGCTTTGGACAAATGCCGTTTCACCAAAATTAATTCGAAAACTGAAATAAAATAAATATGCAGTATGCTTTAAGTTGAATAAATTGGACGTTAATACTTGGGCCTATTATAAACCTGTCTCTTTTAATATCTTGATATCTAAAAGTTAATCAAAATAGTTAAATTATTATTTACATTAATGTAATGTAAATATTTACAGAAGACATGAAAAGTCTATGAAAATCCTATACTCTATACCATTGTTATTAACAAAAGCACGAAAAACTCAAGTTTAATTAGAAAGAACACTGTAAAATCGGGATTTTCTCACCTGAAACACAAAGCGCCTGGCTTGGCTTTGATTAGATCTTGCAAAGACGGTTTTGGGCCAAGAAAAAGCTAAGAACTTCCCAGAAGAGCTTTATCTTTTCTGCTCTATCGGAGCCGCAAGGTTCTGGCTTTTCTTCGACTCTGACTCCAACTCTGGCTTTGGCTTTGGCTATGGCTTTGACTATGGTTATGGCTATATGGCTGTGTGGCTGTGAAGACAAAAGGCCCGGGCCATGGAGTTTTGATGGAGGAACCAGAACCGAACAAAACCAAGTCAAAGTCGCGTGTAGTATCTCCCCTCTTTATCTAGGCCCCCTCTCTCTCTCTCTCTCTCGCTCTCTCTCCGCCGCACAGCAGTAGGCAAATCACTTCCGTTCAATGAACCCATGCGTAAGCTGGGTTTTTTTTTGCTTTTGCTCTTGCCTTTTGCTTTTCCTTTGCTATTGCTATTGCCATTGCCTCTTGGCTATGCCACACACACACTCACACACACGCGCGCTCGCACACCACACACACACGAACAGCCAGGGACACACAGACCCTCACATGTGGCTCAGTCTCAGTCTTTTCACTTCGCCTTTTACATACAGATGTGGTGAAGTTAATAGAAGCGCCTGGCTTATAGCAACTTCAACTTTAAATTGTGTCAGGAAAATAACTGCGAAGCTAACTCTCAATATGTTTGATAAATACGAACTTAGCAGCACATAGCCATGTCTTAGATTGCCAATATTTGTTTAACAAAAAAGGATAATTTCTTTAATGTTGAAACATACCAAAAAATTAGATATCAAACTTCATATTTGAATTGGTATCACAACGAAAATCCAAGACATTGCTCTTAAAGTACTTTCCCCGACTGTAGGAAATTCCCACAGTCGCACACACGTGCAAGCAAAAGAGTTCCCAATGCTTTGTCGTCTTTGGCTTACCTTTACTCATCCGTATGGCCTCCCACCTTCGGTTTTCCCCTCTCCCGTTTTCCCCGCAGAGAGCATAAGAATGTTACGCATACGCCTCGTATGTTGTCACGGAAAATTTGACTCACTTGGCCGGCGAATTCCGAACATCTTTACGGCTGGCCATTAAAATGGTTATTATGTTTTGAGTTACCTCCTCCAGTCGTTTACAAAAATGCCAAAAATTTGCGCAAAACCGAAACGAAAACTAAAACAAAAGTGTATCGTTAAAAGTTCATGAGAAAATCACGAAGCAGCGACGGCGGCTCGATTGACCAGAAAATTAATCGAAAGCTAATTAAACAGCTGACGACATGGACACACTCACACGCACACACACACACACACACACACACATATATATAGGGCCAAATCAAGG
This sequence comes from Drosophila teissieri, assembly GCF_016746235.2. Taxonomy (NCBI): domain Eukaryota; kingdom Metazoa; phylum Arthropoda; class Insecta; order Diptera; family Drosophilidae; genus Drosophila; species Drosophila teissieri. Next base: position 18,803,215 of record NC_053031.1, on the reverse strand, counting down.
TCTTTTGTTTTTGCCATATCGCCGTCCCTGTCGCGCAATATATCGCTCATACGCCCCATGGCCGCTTATCAAGCGTCTGGTCTGGTTCTTCTGCCTGCTTCAGCCTGCTTCTGCGTCGCTTCTTGGCTTCTGGACGGTGTGAGAAAAGGTGGAGCCAGGCAGCCGGTCTTGGTCTTATCACCAGAGTTCTCGTCTCTTCTCGCATTTCTCTATTTTGTGCGCTTTTTTGCGTTTCGTATAAAAGTGCCAACACAGGCGCACAAAAAACAGAGATACCCGTAGAACCCATGGACTTGAGCACCTGTCCGACGGGCCGACGACGTCAACAGCGCTTCCCGCGCCACCCACATGACCACCACGGCGGAATCAGCAGCACTAAACACCGGAGTGGCAGCGACACCACACTCGGAAAAATGAATCTTTGGAATTCCGGAAGAGAGCTCTTTAAACGCGACGCAATTTGGAATTTCCAGGGAATTTCATAATAAGAATCTGGAATTGCAGATAACTGTGATTAAAAGTGACCTACTTCAGAGATACTGTTTTCAAATTTGAAATCAATGTTGCTACTACTGAGTTTTAGATAGATACACAGAACGGTATCTATTGAATTCATTAGCTTTTGATACTTTCTGTTACACTTTGTATTTCCTGTAAATAACTTGTTTGAATTCAAATTTCTGCGAGTGCACAACCAAAGCGGCAACACCACCAACACACACAGCAACCGAGCATTGAGATTAGAGAACAGCAACGGACAGCAACTGACGAACGACGGGCGACAACATTCCCCAAGGTCATTAATAGTGCTGCAGTGGAGCAGTCCGAGTGGCGAGGTGGGTGGGATCGGGTGGGATAGCCCCGCTGCAGGCGGGCGGCGACTGATTGAGGGACCCCGGTTCCTTCGATAAGGAAATCGCCATCGAGATGACCAGCCAGATAATCACGTGTTGCGACGGCACTGCCGACTGCTCGTTGATTGACCCTCAAAAATTTGTGAAATAGTCGAGTGGTTATGGTTATGGCGTCCAGGCTCTCACTGCCTTCAGTTGATAATAAATAAAATCACTAATTGCCACGAGAGAATTGGTTTTGTTGAGAGCTTAAGAACTATAAGGTTTCCGTACTCTTTTAAAATGTTTTACAAAACATATTGGAAATGTTTCCTTTTGCATAAATGAAATGCATTGTCAAATCTTCTTTAAAAAAGCATAGAAATCATAAATAAATGGAGAGTGGGAATATTAATATTATTGTTTAACATCCAACTTGACTAACACACTGCCCAGTTGGGCATACCCGACTCGAGGCTCCCCCATTGATACCCTTTAAACCGAGCGAATCATTGGAGTTCGTAATCAAGTTTACATACACACACAGCGGCTGAGAGCCGCATATATAGTCATCAGTTCATTCCAATCGGAATCGGCCAGTTGTCTGGGTCGAAGTCTGAAATTTGCTGTTTTATTTCGCTTCGATTTTACTGTTTCTGCGATTGTTGTTACTACTTTTCGAGTTCGTTTCTTCGCCTCCTTTCGCCATTTGTCGTCTTTCCATTGTTTTCGTTGGCGACTTTCCTATAGACTTTTGTATATTTGTATATTTCGATCTGCGTTTTGTCTTCTTTCCTATTCGACTTTGACTTTTTGTGATATCCGCCAGACGAGATACTTCTGCGCATGCATACATTTTCACCCAACGCCGTCAGCTAATAAATGCTAATTTCTGTTAGTTTCTATATAAGAAACAAAAAACGAAGGTTCACCGAATATCTGGAATTCGGGGCTTTCTTTTGTCTAAAGTCTACACACATTCATTCCCACCATCTTATCAGCTTTGTTCATTCAAGAAATACGTATACAACAAACCGAGATTTAAGATTTGCACAGGAACAAAAACAACAAACACATGATGTTTCCAAACTGGACAGACAAGCGGCGAAATCGCTAATCGATTGACATGCGGTCTTTGCCTGATTGTTTGAAGACGTCCCAAGAGTCCAGCTGAAAAGTTCACAGATTATGAGACTCGCAGGGCTGGCGATAGAGAAAAATAAAAGACAGCCCAGATTAGTCAACACATATTATAATACGCCGTCTTATTAGGGAGAATAAAAAAGGGTGATTTAAAAGTAAAACTAAACTAAACTGCAAAGGGATAGTGGGCGGAAAGCCTGCATTTTTATCACAGATTTTTAATCGATGGGGTGAGGCACACTTCAAAAAAAATTTATATGTACAATCTGTCCTTGTGAACGTAACAATGAATTGCAAATATGGAAAGTAGAAGCCAAGATAGATTACCAAAAATGTTCAGTTCAGATAGGTCCTAATAATCAACAAATTTAAATTCTCTGAATATAAATTGAATGATCACAATCTCTTTTATTAAAGAATTAGCATATTGATAAGTGGAAATTCCCAAAACGACCCTAAAAGCAATAGATAAAACTGTGATGAAATTCAACTTGTCTATAATATCGGATACCTATTTTTAAAATTTAAATTTTATTAATTATCTTTAAAATTTTCATATTATTCTTTTCTTGCATAATATTCGTTATTAAATTCACTAGCAAACCACGAATTTGGAAGCAAACTTAAAGCTACTTTTCGCAGCACCATTTAGATGAGATTTCCATAGAGTGATGATAGGGGAACAAACCCCCTAAAATGTAATATAATAAAGTTTAGGGAATACCCCAACCCCATAAAATCCTGCTACAAAACTGAGCTGAATCTGCGAGTGGAACACGTCTGGGCCAGAGGAGTATCCGATTACTTGGAGCGACCCTGACTTGTGCCACGTCATGCCACTCGCTCCGTGCGCTTGTGTGTGGTCAGTAGAGGGTATGGCATAGCCTGGCACATACTCGTATGTAGAGTGGTATGTGGTATGGTGAGCAGTCAGCCAGACAGCAGCGGATGCCGGTCGCAAAGGGGTGGAGCTCGGGAGAGGGGCCACCTGATAAGGCCATAAAAAGGCGAGTCGAGGCCTAGAAATGAAACGGAAGCTGGCTATCGCTGTGTGGAGCCGTTGGAGCAGATCTACCCACTGCAGCAAAGGCCCAGACACTTGACTAATGCTCCTCCTATATCGCTCAACCGCTCCCCCCGCTCCATCCCTTACTAAATAAACCACACAATAGCGCGATAGCCGAAGAAAAAAGGAAAAAGCGACAGAAACTCTTTCGCTTCTTGGAAATTTGTCTCGACAATCAGCAGACTCCCATGACTTAGGCAACATTCTTGGGTTTCTCACACAGTTAAAAAAGAGGAATGCCATTAGGTAATCAATTTAATTGCACACTACAATCGAAATGCCAGTATCTTTTTTGAGAAAGTACTTTATGTGTTGGGGGTGTTTAAAAGTATAAAATCAAAATTAGGCAATTATTCATTTACCTTCAAATTTTTTGACACGTAAACCTTTTTTACTTTAACATTTATATGGCAAAACAATTATAATCAATGTTAGAAATGGTAAAACAAAAATAATAAAAAATAATAATGACCAAAAGTAATCAAAGTCCCATATAATGCTAATTTCTTTAGTGTTGCATGTTTTTTTTCTGTGTGCACATTTATTTTTGGCTTGGCAACCGCCCAGCGACCACGCCCCCCGAGTTGAGCTTAGGGCCACTGGCTGCCTGTGGCCTACATTTTCGTGAGGCACGAACCCGTGACTTGAAGCTCCCCAAGTGCGGATGTGTGTGTGTGTGTGTTGGCTTCATCAATGATTTATTTGCGTTTCGCGTGTGTCTGTGTCCTGCTGAAACTTCCTGCTTGAATGTTTTCGGGTCCTCGCACACACACACACACACATACAGACACGCGCGCGCACACCCTGCTTTGACCCCTCCCCCTCCGCCGCGCTGCACCCCTCGAAAATGTAGGTCAAATATTTATCTTCCGCCTGATATTACGTAAGATTATTTCTGTCTGGGGGCACATGAGGTTTAGTTTTTCAGCCAGACAGCAATTAAGGCCCATCATAATTTTCCTGGAAAGGAAATCCCTTCAAAGCGCCGACACAAAAGCGCTAAAAACCCATTTACAATCGCCCCATGGCGTCATAGTTCAGTTAATACCTACCGGCCATATACTCGTATATACATACATATACTGTGTGTGAGCTTTAGTGTCTGCTTCCATCGCGAATCGATATGTAATCGCAATGGAAACGCACACGTGCAGTGGAACTCGGAATTCAGAATTCAGAATTCTGAATCAATGAGCGATTACAAATGGAACCAACTATATGTCTGCTGATAATGCCCGTAGACAGGCGGCAGGGGGAGGTGGAGAGGTCGGGGTATCGGAGTATCGGGGGATCGGGGAATCGAGGCCCCTGCCACACCGAATAATTCCACGTGCTGTGGGCCCAAAGGCGAAACTAACAGCCGAAATGTTGAAATTTAAAATTCAAATTTGACAACAAAAACACGGCGGCCTCTCTTTCCATTTACTCTTTCGCTCGTTTTTTTTTTCCTACTCATAAAAAATCAAAATAAAATTCCGCAAAAATGTATTTTTATGTCTGGCTGTCTCATGTAGGCCTCGAAAAACATTTCTCCTTTTTGTTTGTGCTTTTGTACAGATGAATGATCTCTGAGGTGGCTGAAAGGGGGGTGTGCGCTGCACATATATACACATATACACATATATACATATATATATGTACCGAAAAAATGTTATTTTGTTCAGCCGAAATGTCGGACCCAATTTTCCGACCGCGCCAAAGAGTAAGGCGGCCAGATAGACCAGATAGACAGACAGAGGCGATATTGGTAAAAATAGACAGACAAATTGTCGCGTCATGCTAGAAACAACAAGTAAAACAAAAGCGAAACAGAAATTCATTTAAAAATAAATTTGAAAACATTGTCAAATGCCTTTGTTGTTCTTTGCCTGTGCAATGAGACTAGGGAAATACAATTAAAAAACAGACCGACAACAAGACAACTAAATATACACACATATACTTGTATATAAATATGTTTGTGTCGGCAGAGGCGGCGTCTGGCATTTTAACTTTTGTTGTCCGCTGTTTGCCTTTTTGGCTTACCGAGAAATTTATGGTCTTGCAACATTTGGACAGATTAACTACCCGCCTTCCTCTATGCATCCCTCCTTCCTCCTTCTCGCTTATAAATGAGTTGACCCTGCTCGAAGTTGGACGCGGCAACATTAATTTCAATGAAATGCAATTAGCATAGATAGATCGAAATTCCAAGAGGCCGCCTTGATTGCCGCGATCTGTGAACGACGTTTTTTGGTTGCAAAACCTCTGAAAGATACTGGGAAATAAGTAGTATCCTACGATAGAGCATTCACTCGAATCATCTTACACAATAATACTTTGAACAAATAACTGATTTCCGTGGAAGGACCATTCGACAACGGTAGTTGCAGTGGATTATTTTTCTTGCTGTGTGGCAAACACCATTCTCGGCTTTCATCTTTCAAGTGCTGCCGAGTTTGGGCAAGACGACTTGGATTACAATGGCAATGACAAGAGAGTGACTTCAAAGCGGATGCGCCGACGCTTGTCGCGCCAATCGCCCTGTCTCTTTCCCTTCCCTCTCTACTCAGACTACTTCTGTCTCATTTGTTTATTTACTTGTAAGAAAAATCGATTGCCTCGAGTAGTTTGCCGGGGCATAATTACACTCCCAGTGGTAAATGCTTGCTAATTCAATGGGTAAATTGTTAATTCACTTGATAACATTTATTTTTGCCATGTTCGCGTACATAGTTTCTAGAACAGAAAACATTTTGAATGCAGTAGCCAGACTACGTAATTGTCGGGAATTTTCGGCAAACGTATAATTACTCGTACCCCCGTCTGCCTCTGAATCATGACGAACGAAACCCAATTTTAAAAGCATTCCAGACGCGAACTGGTGATTACCAGCAGCGATTAATGAGCTATATTGTTTCGTGGTCAACTAATCTGGCATACAAGTGCACCCATTGATGCCGGGCATTCGTATATAAGCATCCACACATAGGGGTAGCCACAAAATGGCGACTAATCAATCAATTAATATTATTTAAAAACCATTAATAGGCTTTCACTAATCATTTTGTTTGGCCAGAATCGGAAACTGAGCCGACACTTTTATATAAACGTCCGATGGTTGAAAATTATAAATTAGCCACACGCCCTGATATCAATTTGCACGCCTCAACTCTGTGATAGGCGATAGATAAAAGCTAAATAAGGCAAAAATGAAAAAAAAAAACAAAGAAAAAAAGGTATCATAAATAAAAGTGGCGAATAAATGGCAGTGACCATCACAATGACAGAATGATGACGGTCGACTGATTGATTGATTGGTATATAAAGAGAGAGAGTTTTAAACTTGTGATAACAGCTCTATAAATATGAAGAAGAAATTAATTGAAATGGCTTTGCTTATCTGCAGACTATTGCTGTAATGCAACAACGCAATTCCCCGGCGCTGTGACCCGTGGCGTATGAGTAATCGATGGTATTACGTATACGCCCAGCTAACTGCCATATATCATTCTGGGCTGTAAAATCATCCGAGCCGAAGGAACTGGAGCGCAGACAGTGCTGTACAACACCAGCGGTTGACACACTTTACCCGAGGTGGTGGAAAATTCGCTACTTGAGGATATATTTTCTATGTATTGTTCGCGAAAAAGGGCCCACGAAAATGTAGAAAAAAGTGGCAAACCCCACTTTGGCGACTTCATCCCCCCTCCATCCATACATGAACTAGATTTTTCGGTCTGAGAGCCATCCACCGCCCCCTGTTCGACACGCCCACTGACCCAGTTATATGGGGTAAGCAGCGCTGGAGAACTGCAAATTCTAGACATAGGGAACCTAAACCAGGTCAATGAGTCATTGGCCGCAAGCAAACCGGGGAAAAATGGAGCCGTCTACAGCGCACAAGACTGAAACAACTAGAGTATAGAATGGACAAGAGCGTGGCCATTTAAACATGTGAATCTCACTTCCCTTTTTGCGTAATATTTCGAAGCCTCTGTCAATATTTGCCAGCCAGGGAGCCATCATCATCGTCATCATCGTGGTGGTGGCCATCGTCATCTGCAGTGGCTAGGCAAACAGAACAAAAGTCGACATCAATATAAATTTCTGGGGTATCGGACGATGCGGGAGGAGTGAATTGGAGCCGAAGCTAACGTCAAGTCCAAATGGGGGAAAAACCAATCTGCAAATAAACAGAAAGACAGAATCAACAAAAAGTATGACACAATGTTGCAATAAGACAGGGGAACCAGCAAAGGCGCCGCAAAGTGCAGGAGGTTGAGTGCGGTTGGATACTTAGGCAAAGTATAGAAAAACACGGACTAATGCGTAAATTGTCTAAGTAGGATCAAGAGAGTAGCAATGAAAGCACTGAGGAAAAAGTCACCATTTAGGAAAAACTGTATGTATAATGCTTGTTTTTGGGGATTCCGATTAAATTTGAAACCAGTGGTATTCTTTTAAGAGTCAAAGCTAGAAAAATTGAATGTTTCATTCACTAAACAGTAGATCCTGTTTCTAAAGCGCACCACCTAATGCATCAAGAATTTGTCTACTCTATTATCAAGTCGTAGCTACGAGAATGATGATGAAATAGCAAACACACCAAACGCGATACGCTGCGTATACGTAACCGCTGAATTATTGCGCATACGAGGTGTTTGCACAATGTTTGCCACGTGATTTCCCATTAATTAAATGCGTTTGCGAATTATGATGAAAAAATATGAAGTAAAAATACACCCAACCGCCTTGCTTGGTTAAAACGTTGGAAAAAAATAAGAGCAAAATGGAAATGGATTCTCCGCGCCAGGTTGTTGTTGATGGAATGCACTCGCTTCGCTTAAAGGTCAAACGACATCCTCATCATCGTCATCATCCTCATCATCAACATCATTACCATTTTCATCATGATGATGGGAAAAGCACTGCTGGCTGGGCGAGGTCGACGTCGCTGTTCTCTCCGTCTGCGGTTTATTTCAGTTTTTATTTCTATTTTTCCCTCTGCGTTTGCTTCTTTGCATTTAGCTCATTCATTTGCATTCCCTGCCCTGCCACTGCCTCTCGTTTTCCCAGTTTTTTCTTCTCCGTCTGTTGCCGTGCGCAGTCTAGCTGCAAACAAAAAAATAAAATCAGAATCCGAATCACAGAAAAAGGGTTGGCCTCTCACAGTGGAATTGAGAAAAAGAAGGGGTAAAACGCTGACGGGAGCAGGCATTCCGACTTTTCATCTTCTGCGCCAGACAACATTGTAATATTTTGCACAAACTAGACAAAAATTGTTGCCAAAAAAAAAACAAGTCAGCAGAAATAAAAATAAATAGAAATCCAATTGCAGACGAAGCTGACGTCAGCTGATGATGCTGCTGCTGAATCTACTTCCTATATAGAGTGTAAATCCCTTTTGCACCAAGGTTAAACTGAATAATAAATAAACAAGACGTCGAGTTCTAAAATTGCAATAGAGTTTGCTTCAAAGTCAGCCGAAAAGTTTATGATAATATTATTGTTTACGTTCAAATTCGAAACCGCTTTTGATTCCGCCGATTAGTTCTACTTTTACGGGTTCATTATTAAAAAAAAACCATCCAAATATTAATTGTTCCAAGTGATCATAATGGTTTGATCATAAATTGCTTAAATTTTTTTATTAATATTTATTAAGTGAAGTACGTAATCCGTACATCATAATATTGTAAATTAACATCACAGGGTGGTATTAAATGAATTCGGTTTCTAGACTTGGAACTATTATAAAAAAGATTTAAAATCGTTAGAAATGGTTTAGTAATGTTGAATTCTAGAAAAAACTTGAAAAGCGAGACTGTAGCAATCCCTTTTAATCCAATGCTATAAATCGCACCTAAATTGCATCAAAATATCACACGCGATACCGAGAAAATCTAAACTGAACTTCAAACAACAAAGGCACACAATTCAACTGGATTTTTCAAGTTCAATGTCACCTCAATGTATTATGATTGCTGAAGCTTATGATAATGGCCTTAGTTAGTTTATACACCCGGCGAGAATGCGATGATCCTCGCACAACCTTGACATCCAATCAAGGTGTCAATGGCATTGCCTCTGAATGTTTTTTCGGCACTTTTTCTATGGGAGGAGGTGGGATCAAGTGCTGCACTTGACTGTCATTAGCGCGGTAATCATAATCATTGAATTAATAACTTTTGTTGTGCGCCAGAGCAAGAAGGAAAGTTGATCGAAAGTGATCTTCGTTCGCGGCCCAAATCGCGCACTTAATCAAGTGCAATTGTCACCGTGGTGACATCAAAATAAAAAACGAAAAGGACTGAGATCAGATTATATAGAGACATTATCTGCGGCGGTCAAGGAACCTAACTAGTCACACGAATTAGGAGAGAGATCGAAACAAGTTCCCCCACTACTTGTAAGCTTGCCCACTGTCCGTTCAATGTCCGTTCCACCATAAAAATAGCCACGAAAGCCGTTTCAATGGCTGAAAGTGTTAGCCAACTGTCTGATCTGTCTGGTCGGGCTGGTCCGAATTGATTTGATGTGGTTTGGCCGGGTGCGAGGTCTATTTGTATGGGATGTATGCGATCTGAGGTCTGAGGTCTGGCATTCGCCGATTTGCGTCTGGTGTGATCAATTCAAATATTGGATCTATTATTTTAGCACTTTTTCAATAGTTGGCGACCACACGTGCGTCAGAGGTTCAATCGAATGAAATCCGGGCGGACAGTTGAACTGTTGCCAGGTATTTCTTTCTCTTTCGTCGCCCCGGTTTTCTAGGGTATCAGGTGATTTGTCTAGCTGCACATGTACGATTATATATATATATATATCCATATTCATGTTTGTGCGGCGACTCCAGACGTAAACGAAGTCCCCAGACGTGCTCAATCATTTCACCTGCGATAAAAATAATTGCAACAAGCTGAAACGAGCGGCACAATTAAAAACACAAAATAACGATCAAACCAACTGTGGAGTGATCAAATAAGCTAGTACCTTTTGGTCTAGTGAAACCGGCCTTAAATCCCCCGACTAGTTCTGAAGTCGATAAACTTTTAATGGAAACTTACCAAGAATGTTCAAAACTTGTAAATATAATTACTAAGCGAATCTTTCAATTGTAGGTAATGTCTGAGGCAATCGAAGTATTATTATTATAGTAAATAATTGCAATTGCAATCCAAATGCTAAATTTTGACATTTTGAATGAGGGAATTATTCGGATCTAAAGTTTTATTATAGCCCAAAGTAGCCGTACATATCAGCTTTTGTCACGCTCTATAGTTCGTGGTACAGGGTAGCTGAGCTGGCAAAATAATTATCTGAAAACAAAAGCCATAAAAGGCAGACCGAAAGCAAATGACTGCCAGCCAGCATGGTTGAGTCACCTGAGACGTTTGAATCCGAGTGACAGCGACTGGGAATGCGCAAAAGTCTAAAGTGCCACTTGTTGTTGTTGCTCCTACCTGTTAATATTAGTTTTCTTTTTTTGTTGTCTGTCGCGCTTGGGTTGAAGTCAGACAGACCGACAGGCAGACGGAGAAAGAGTCATAGAAATTGTTGACATATTTTAATTGGTTGGCTGGGTTGTTTTGTGCCTCTTCACAACGTAGTTCGCAGTAGCTACATTTTAATTTCAGTTGATTAACTCCAGTCTGGAATTTTGTGAATAATTCGTTCATGTCTGCGCGCTTTTAGTTTGTGAACATTTTCTCTTTTCCACCCATCCATCCATCTACCCATCAGAGATCATAAATTAATGAAATCCAAGCATTTATGTTTTCATTCACCCAACGATCGTTGATTAGCGCGAGACAGAGATAGCGACGTTAACATAGCTGCGTCATTTTCGCCTTGATGAAATTGCGCTGCGGATCGCTGTTGGTTTTTGTAAACGTATATCAGACGGATCGTCATGATATATTCCACTATACGTAGTTGTAAAATCTTGTTGCGCAAGCTTTTCGCGTGTATCTGTATCTCAGTCGCGGCGAGTATCTGTATCTGTATCTGTGCTGGTATTCGAGTCTCGGTATCTGTATCCGTGAGTTTGCTCTGTTACAGGGTCTGCGACCGCGACGGGTGGCCTCCGTCTGTCTGCCATTCTATCAGTAGTAACGTCTGGCCGTACAATATCGTCTATATAATACCCATTACTAATTGAAGTGTTTCGGATTTAATAATAGCCCTAAATGCTGAAAGGCTTTGGCGGTGATAGCCCGTACACTTACACCTAAAATAGAATTCGCATTACAAGGTTGTAATTGTAATTGTCACTATCGTCACAAAGGATCGCAAATGGGATTATTCCTTTACGGTCTGCGGAGTTCTTGGGGGAATCACATTGTTCCAAAGAAACGATTCGTAAAGTATCTAGCGTATGTACTTCTTGGTTATGAAATACTTGATGGCATCAATAGTGTACCTTGAACCCACCGCCCCACTTAGAGGGTACCTAAAGTGCCAATCAATCCCTTCAATGGGGTTTTTTATCGAACTGCTGTCCGCCTACATTTGCTGCCTCGCTCGCACCCACTGCGCCCCGATTGCGCATGTGTGCTTGTATCACTTAAGTCGTCTGCTATCTAGTCTAGACGCATATGTACACACATATAGCCGTAGCCGTAGCCGTACGGCGTGTCCGGCGGCCATCCGTCCGTAGACGTAGACATTGCACGGGGTCTTTCTACAGGGCGAAATCATCGGGAGAGAGCCGAGAACGACGCGCACCTTGTAGATACGGACTGAAATACGTGCGGGTATCGGTATCTACGAAATACAAAATACGACAGTTGCACGTCGTTTGCTCTTTTTTTACATTTCGCTGCTCTTCCATTGTTATTTGGTCGGTTCTGTGGGCCGCATTCGCTTTGTTTCGCCTATTTATAGTAATTAAACGCGTTCGTGAGTGGGAATTAGTTGTTTAAATTGTACAACAATCAAGCCGAAAAGTAAAAACCAATTGTGTAGTTACAAGTTACAAATTCAAGATAAAAAGATGATAATCTAGTTTACATAAAATAAAACATAAAGGATAATACGAATATTAATTAGTTATTAGTTATAACTTATTTCTAGAGAGAGTTAAGGTTAGTCTTAAAGAAAGAAAATGAGATTACTGCTTACTTATTTACCGCATATGTATATGAACAGCCGATAAATGCACATGAGAGACGCCCAACTAATATTTATTTTCCGCTTGGCAATCGTTTTAGGTCGCTTGTTGCTAATCGCCATTAGTTTATCCGTGTGCCTGGCCTGTGGCAGTGTGTTGGTGGCCGCGATTGCCTTGCGCCGCTCGGCCAACGCAACAACTGCACTAGCAGCAACACTAGCGGCAGCAGCAGCAGCAGCGACATCAGCATCAGCGGCAGCAGCATCAGCAGGAGCAGGAGCCACATCCGCAGCAGCATTAGAAGCGGCAACAACGCGCAGGATACGGCACAAACGTCGCTCGTCGCAACGACGGCGCAGCAACAACAACGCGGTGCTGTCATCTGGGATTGGGACTGGCATCGGGATCGGGCTTGGACTGGAAACCAATTCGGCTCTGGCCCTGCCACTGGCAACCACACCACCAACATCGGGCTCCACAGCAGCGGATCAGACAGCTATAGCCCCCGCCGCCACCTCCGCTGCAGCAGCAGCAGCAGCAGCGACAACACCAGCAGCAGCCGCAACAGTATCGACAGCCGCAGCAACAGTTACAACAGCACTTTTGCCAACCGAGCCGGAACATTCTGTACCCGTAAGTACTTACCCTTCGCTAGAACACAAGAAAAACCAGAAGAACAGAAGAAAAACCAGAGAATACGGGTGGGAGTGGAAGTTTTGCAACAGCCGATGGGCGGGATAGTGGGTGGCCATGTCTGTCACTAAACTGCACTTGGCAAAAAACGTAGGAAGTTGTCACGTTTAACAAAGATTACCGAAATATATTTACACAAACTGAACTACAACGTATGTTGCATACTTTTAGGTCACATGGCGTCACTGTGTTATTACGAACTTTGGTTTCTTGAAAATGTGTCATCTCTACTAATAAGAATGTTGTTAACCAATTTTAGGAAATTATATGTTACTATTTTTAAATTTTAACCTTAAATTTAAATTGAGCTGAAATACGGTTGACAAAATGAAATTTCACGATAAGAGCACTATTTAAAGCGAAAATATTTTTATTGGCATTACGTGGCGTGCGGGCGCTGTTCATTATTACCAATTACCTTTTTGACCCAACTTAAATGAGTATACACTTTTCTCTCTGTACAGCCATAAAAGCAAGGAGACACGTGTCGCAAGTTTCCTTTTTCACTTTTTCTGCCCTCCCTTTTGCCTTTCGCCTTTTTCCTTCGCTCTTGCCAATATCCTATGCATTCCCTTTTGGGCGAATCAGAGAGACAGCGGCAGACACGAAAGGTGGGGGAGAAATGGTGGGCAAGAGCGAGAGAGACCCAGCTCTCTGCCTCTGCAGTGAAGGTCCTTGAAACTGGGGAGTTGCTGGGCGGGAGAAGTGGTTGTGGGTGGCAGACAGGCCTGAATTGCTCTCGTCGGCGCCAACGCAAAAGTTCTTATGTAACTGCGCCTACACCGATTTATACTACACGGTTCCCCAGCCCAATTTTTTCTTGTGTATTGCGAGTGTTATGCAACGTTTGTGGAATGCACAGCACGTCCTTCTCTTTTTTTGTTTTTTTTTTTGGAAGTGGATGGGCATGGAATCTCCATTTTGTGTCTGGCACTTGTGCGCGTCTTTATTTTAATGGACAAGACAAATTCAATTTCTCCATCGGCACTTTACTTTGTCTATTTGCCCGACTTTAAATGCCTGCCATTTGTCTATAAATTGTATTCATCTGCGCGTTTGTTTATTGAATTTGCACTAGACATTAGCCGGCTTTAACCTTGAGGCCAAGCGATTTACTCCAGCGACGGAAAGCGACAATCTTCCCAACGAAATAGCCGCCCACACATAACAAAACACGTATGGATTTTGTGGATTCTCGTATTGTGGGCTGTTTTGGCCAAAGTTGTTAATGCGGCTTTGCAGATTGTGGCTTTAAGATTTCCCATAAATGGTGGGCTGGGGGCATGGGGGCAGAAGTAGGGGAGTGCCGCCCATTACAAGAGATTAAAGTCGGCAACTTTGACAAATTGTTACTCGCTTTGCTGACATCTTCCAGTGCGCATTTGCTCATTTTTATTCTCCGCATCTAGAATCTTGTTTCATATTTTTCCCCGTGCTTAATTTGCCTACGCAAAATCAACATTATGAATGAAACACATCAGATACGGTGGACACTCAATAAGTGGGCACGGCTTCGGGTTAAATTAATTGGCATTTTATTATTGAACTTTTTATGTATGCATATCTTAATTTTTTTGCACTTATCTTTATGGATTAAGATATTTTACGATAATTGGGCATTTAGAGGCATAAGTTATCGTAAAAAAATTTAAATATTTCATAGGATTATGCACAGATTGAGGTTTTATTAGGATTCTTCGAATAGAAAGCGAGGTGTGTTTCTACTGTAGCGAGAACATAATAAATGAGTGCTTTTCAACATGCCCCCCTCCAAAACGTGGGCAAAACCCATTTGGAAGCCCAAGATGCGAATGGCAATGTGGAAACGGTTACGTTTACGAATGTGGATGTAGATGTGGATGTAGAAGCGGTGGGGACATACTTAAGTGCGTGGGCGGGATGGTTGGAGGGAAATGTGAAACACAATTGCCGCTAATAACCCAAGGCGTTTAGCAGAATCAGAAGCAGCAACGTCGGCAGCGGCGTTCTGTTTTAATCGAATTTTATTTGCCGCCGTTAGCCAATGAATAATTCAAATTGATTATTAAAATGTACGCTCGCATGTGCGCCAGTGTTGGAGTGTGTGAACTTCTGTGGGCGTTAACATTAACAGCATTAGGATGTTGCTGTGGATGTGAATGTGCGAGAGCGGAGCTGGCTTTCATTAAAACCGTTATCTATGCCAGACGCACGCACCAGACGCAGACGTGCATAAATTAATTACAATTACAGCAGAGAGAAGCACGCACACACTGACAGCTGTTCCTCTTTTGGAATTTTTGGCGGCCTGGAAAAATGTATACTACACAACTAATGGAAAAATACCGTTAAAATCAAAAACAAATACATATAGTATCCTAAAATGATAAGCCTGACAATACACTACATTTTTACTTAAATAATTCCATACATTATATTAAAACATACATAAATATTTAGAGAAAGAAACGTGTTACAGAAAACGTTAAAAACATTCTGTTAAAGTCTTGTTATGTTTTCAAATACAATAAGGAATAGTTGCGTCTCAAATATGAAAATAGTAGAGTGAAATTGTGTTGCTTTGTATCAGTTGGAACATTTGAAACATTTGATATTTGGGCATTTCTTTGGGTACCCTAAGCAAACGCAGAGAAAGTCGGAAACTTTCAAGGATTCAAACAAGGCCAAAGGCAAACAAGCGGGGGCAAGAACAAAGACAAGGGTTTACCCCAAATATTATGTCACATTATTGGCCATAAAAAAGGCGGCAGCAAAAAGATAAACAACAACATGCGACAGATGCAGAGCAGTCGGGGAAAGTATGTTAACTTATGGCTGGGCTTAGGCCAACGAAAACAACAACGACCAAAAACAAAGGCAGACATTTCTCTTACGTCAGAAAGTCTGGCCCACAAACACACATGCAGACAGGCACACGCACACTAGTGCACAAACGGAAAATGAGGTTATTGCCAATCCCGTCTGCAATGCTCGAGTAAACATTTTAACCTAATTTTTTTTGCCACGGGAGCGGGACGATTTGGGGGCTATACACACAAATATGCACACACATATGCCCATGTATGTATGTTTGCGAGCGGAGACGCCCCAGACAATGTGATGCGATATTTTTCGGTGCCTCAGATTACCCAAAAAGAAGGGAAATATTGCAAGAAGAACAGTGTAGCGTCCATAATGCAAACGTTGCATCTGGCACATATCACCAGATATCATTGGGAAATGCAGTTTTGAAAAGAAACTCAAGTAAATGCATGTGAACATCATTTTATAGCTAAATAGTTATCCAAAAAAGGCACGGGCAATAGAAGGGTGCACATGTCCCCTAAGTTTATTCACAGCAAGTTTATGGATTTACCTACAATGACACTGCAAAAAACTTCCATTAAAAATACTTACTGCTGTTAAAGTTCACTTGTACCAACTTTATGGGCCCCCTTTAAATGGTAATAATGTCTGTACCCAGGGAAAATAGTTTCTATTAAAACTGGGAAATTTCGCGCCAGCATAAAAACATTATGAGTATAGTTATGTGGTACTTGGTCTGAAGTACACTTACGAAAAAAAGAAAATTAGTACAATAACATTTGAATATAATATCATATAATAAAAGAAGAACAGCGCAAGTTTTGTGAGGTCGGAAGCAACGATTAGAAATAATGTAAAATCTGAAAATAAATTCAAGTTAAATACTTTGGCTTGTGCAATCAAATTATAAGGAATGCTTGCCCAAAGAGCTCTTACCACATAGTTTCACGAGTTTTTAATTTACAAAATTGCATTTGCATATTTGTATAATTTACAAAGTACGCGGCCCCCGACGTCGCCGAAAATATTCGTGCTCTTTTATTTGTTGCCCGCGCAGAGATTTGTCATTTCTTTCATGCTCGCTTGCACACATCAATCGCCAGGTGGTGTGGTGGGGCATTAGGGGGTTAAGACACGCGAAAAAATAAAAAACTTTGAAAAAGGTGGCCAACGGAATGTGGACCATGCTGAGTTATGCGAATCGCCTGTACAGTGTACGGTGTACAAATCGTGCAGATTGGATATATACAATTGTTCCTGAACATAACCTGCATGCAAACCTAAAATAAAAGTAAGAAATAGTTTAAGTGCTCTATACAGAACAGCATAAGATAGATAGCTGTATTTTAATTCACCATTTGTTATAAAATATCAATGCTTTTTAAAACATGCCCGAAAACCGAAGTTTAAAAACAGTTACGCATTACCCAACACTATTTTAAACTGATACGATAACATTAAGTTGGACACACTAATATAATCGGTCAATCGCTTTTACAAATGATGCTAACAAAAAAAGAAAGTTACGTTTAGAAGACTTTTCTAATAACATACCCAAACATGATATGTAAAATATTTATCCATTTTTGTTGAATCCTCTAAGAAATTCTTTGACCATTCGTATCATGATCGTATCATGACATGATTTTTATTTATCAACGTCCTATATGTGACGTCACAACTTTTTTCTTTTGCGCCACCCTCCCAATCGGTTTCATCCTTTGCAATGTCACTTCAGTTCGCTTGGGAACTTAATTAGCTTATTTATTCGTGCAATGACTGAAAATAAGAGTACAAACTTGCTCAATCAGAAAAATAAAGCTATCAGCGCTCGAAAGAAACCTTTAAAACTAAGTCTGGCCGATTTCCACAATCAGCTGGATAATATACAAGCAGCATGGAATGGACGAATGGAAGACAAGACGCGCGCGGATATTTGGAAACACTTTCTCTCGAATAGTGGTGGATTTGCAAATGGAACTCGTGGTCGAGGAGTTTCTTGTGAGAAGCTACCAATAATTTCCCAAAATGTGGAACATGCTATAGTTCAGAATGGAACCCCTACTAAATCGAGAGTGAATAGTGTGGCAAATGGAAAGAAGCATGCAGAGAAGTCGGACAAACCCAAGACTGCAAATCAAACCGGTAAACTCAGCGATACCAAAATAACATTGCTGCGCAGACCTAATCCCCAGGATGCTTCCCAAGAACGGCGCAAAACGCGAGTTCGATCCTTTTCCCGGATTCCCACTCCGCCAAGATATGTACCCAAAGAACTGGAGAATTTGGATCGCATGACTTCGGCGGATTTTCGGCACGATACCGCAGCTCGTCTGGATATAATGCGATCCCGGGAGAAGGATCAGGAGCACATGCACTTCTTTCAAAACGTCCTATATGAGCAGCGGAATCTCATCAAGGATCGCACAGTCCTGGTACTCTGCTGCGGAACTGGAACTCTAGCCCTCATGGCAGCCCAAATGGGAGCGAAAAGGGTGTACGCCGTGGACTACTCCAAGGTCACTGGATATGCCACCTTGGTGGTGCGGCAAAATAGCTATGAAGGTGTGGTCACAGTCATGAATGGTCGCATGAAGGATCTTAAACTCCCGTCGAAAGTGGATGGCATCATATGCAACTGGATGGGTCACTGCTTGCTCTACGAATCGGAGATATTGGAGGTGCTCGAGGCACGCGATCGCTGGCTGAAGAAAGACGGCTTTATCCTACCTGATCTGGGTTCGCTATATCTTGTTGCCTCCGAGGAACACAAACTGAAGAGCGAGAGATGCAATCACTGGCGGAATGTCTACGGATTCAATATGAATGCCATACGTCGATATGCGCTGGCTGAACCTTGTATTGCCCTAACGACCGGCGAACAGCTTCTGACCATGGCTCATTGCATTCTCAGACTAGATTTGAAAAATGCCAGGAAAGAAGATCTGTTTATAGACCGAAACATCAGACTAAGTGTCAATAGAGAGGGTTATCTGGAGTGCTTTCTTCTCTTTTTTGAAGTGCAGTTTAGTATTAGCTTACACTTCAAGCTGACTTGTAATCCCTGTTTCAAGTCGCCTTTCAAATCGCTTTGGATGCAATCGGTGCTCTTTGTGGAGCAGCCCTTTGTAATGCGAAAAAAACGTCACTACACGGGTAACCTGAAATTCAAAGCCCTGAAACCGAACAACTTTAGGGAAATGGAAATACGTATTGAGTTTTACGAGGGTCGTGAGTACGATGAAGATTGGATGATGTGTACTCGTCTGGTGGCCAAAAGATGGCTCATGCTGGAGGGCTGTCAGACTATAAGTGATGTGGAGAGCTGTCAGGACGAGCAAGGGGAGAATGGTGGCCAGGACTTTTAGGTCTCTTTCAATTATTTTATGTTAAGCCTTTCAGTTGATTTTATGCTAATTGTGGTGTCACTTCTTTGCAGATGCTATCGGTACAGACGGCCGGCTGCGCGGGAATGGAGCGGCTCGGCGTTCCGACCCGCACATCTTTGAGCACACCACCCGATGATAGGTAAGTCAAAGTCCTCATTGCATAGCAGTAAATACCTAGAATATCATGAAGTGAATTCTTTTAAGAACAACGCTACTGCTTCTGAAGTTCCTAAACATAACACAAATCCATGCTTATTAACTTTTACTTTAATTGTAGGGATCAATTTAGATGTAGAATGCGCGTGGATGCGCTCCAGGCACGTGAGCTTCTGGCTGTACGTGGCGACACTGTGATTCGTGGCGCCGGCAACAATCAGAACCAGCAGCAACACCATCTCCATCACAGCAGCAGTAGCAGCAGTAGCAGCAACAAGCAACAACATTCCCACCACCAGCAACAACGCATGACAACTCCAAGCACGCACAACTCCAGCGGCGGCGGCGGAGGAGGAGGAGCAGGCGGTGACCACCAACACCACCACCATCACCAGCTGGGCAACAGCAGCAGCAACAACAACAATAGTATTAGCAGTAATGTGGCTCGGGGCGGCATAGAAGCCACCACGCTCAAGTACGGAAACACGGGCAGCGGGAGCGGTAGTGGTTGCTACAAGGGCGACTGCGGCAACTCCTCATCCGGATCCTCGTGCAGTTCGCTGCAGAGCCACAGCAACGACCACCACCAACATTACCAGTACCAGCTGCAGCAGCAGCAAACTCCCCGCTGTCCCCATCACGTACCACTGCCGGACAGCGAGTACGGACAGGATCGACACCTGCAGATCAGGAGCAGCTATCAGGTGGGTTACCTCAAATACGCTTTACAATCCAATTCGTATACTTAATGCTTTAATCCCAAACAGCAATCCGAGATCACCAGATCGTACACGAAACCGCCGCCCAACAAGACGGTGCGGGATGTTCCAGAGCAGATCTCGGCGGGCGGCTGTGGCGTCTCCAGCTCCAGCTACCGTCTCACCACGCTCCAGGCCGCCTCCTCCACATACACGCCTGCGGGCGTGTCAGTGTCCGCCTCCTCATCGTCCAGCAAGTCGAAGCCGAATGCCATAACCAAGTTCTTCTCACGGATCAGTTCGCCCAAGTCGCCGCCGAGCTGTACAATGACCTCAGTCGCCACAGCCTCGCCTGCATCCTCGGTCTCCATGTCGTCGTCCGCCTCCTCGCTAGCCTCCTCCGCCTGTGTGTCCACCTCGTCGTCGGCCTCCTCACTGGCTGCCGCGCCCCTGCCCACGCTGCCGGTGTCCAATGCATCCCTGCTGAAGAGCACGGCCTGTGGCTATGGCACACATCCCAGTGGGATCTACTCAGGACTGGGACCGAGCACGCAACTGCTGACCAGCCTGGGAACCGGAACAAGCGGCAACTGCAGTCCCGAAAGAATACCTACACCACCTCTGTCTGTCTCCGTGCCAATCGGAGCTGGACTGCAGCCGCAGAGGAGCAGCAGCAGCGGGAGTAGCAGCAGTACAGTCAGCCTACCCGCCGTTGAGACAACCACAACTACAGCCACCACTCAGTCTTCCTTTGCCGCCGGAGCGACGGGGGATCTCCCGCTGACCACGATGAGCCGCAATAATTCCAACTCTAGCATGATGAGCTACCACTGCAGCTGCAATAGCCGGAATTGCAGCCACTGTGCGGCCAACTCATAACTGAGCTCGTGTTAAGTTTAACTACATTAAACAAATCTGGTGGAGCGGAAACCACTGGAGATTTTAGAACATTAGTTAAGTTTCAAGTGCTCACTAGCTGATTTGAACTTCACAAACTATAAGACTTTGCATGGTATTTGATCATGATTTGTAAACTTACCACAGGTCTTGTATTTTTAAAAGCTTTACTTGAGGTAAAACATTGCCAAATTTAGTGAAATACTTATCTTTTGTTGTCGAATCTCCAGAGATTTGTGCGGTACCTCCAAAATATATATACATTTATATATATATACATATATTTTTTTTATGTTAGCCTATGTTTATCTATTATGTTAAAGTTTAACAGATTTATTTTATGTAGGTCTGTCGCCAACTTTTGCGCTGGTACGAAAAGACTGTTTATTAGTCAGAATTTAATTTGTAAATTTGAGTAACAAGAGGGAAGAAAAGTTAGAGAATGATACGGAGAAGACATATGTATAGCTGCGCTGCCGCCTTTTAAGCACTCACCACAGACCGTAGAAGGTTCATTTTTAAGTTATGTAACATTATTTCCATTTGTCACTTGATAAAAGTAATAAATTTGTTTAGTAAAAAACAAGAAACAACAAACTTGAAAGAGACAGACACAATACCACAAAACTTGAAGAAGGGAATGAGGAAAGTAAAAAACAAAACATAAGTGAATATGTAACTGTACTTTTATGAATGAATATTGTATACACTTTAGTTTCAATAACTCTAGTTTTAAATCGAAGCCAACCAACTCTTAACTATACTCTACCCCCTACCCCTATCCAAATACCCTATTATTATTGTACGCAAGGCCCATGTGCTGGAACACACGAAAACACACAAACAGTTTTTAGTTCAATTGAAATTTGTATTGGTATATTTGCTAACGGAATTACGATGTAAAGAAAAAAAACAAAAAATGAAATGAAATCTATGTAAACCAAATTGTAGAGAAATTATTGTTTTAATTTTTTATTGGCTGAAGCTAATTGATTTCGGTTTCTAGCGGGATTTATTTTTAATTGAAATTTAATTTATTTTAATTGAAACTTAACGATCGATGAACCTGAAGTTATCGATAACCTGCCAGAAATCTGGCAGCAACGGACGATCGTGTAGATTAAAGTGCAACTCTGGTCGAGTGCGGCAACCTCGAAATATTTTACGGTTTATTTTAAATGAGATTGGCATTATATTTTGTATGTTCTGAGTTTAGGAAAATCAAAGAGTTAAGAAAAATCCCATAGCAATGTATATTATAAGCACAATGAAGCAACTCAGAGCTTTTCTTGTTTAGATACCCAGCCTTATTTTGTAGTCTTTATTTTCACGAATTTCTGAAATTCTAAAAATGTGTAAGTTTATCTATATTTAAATTATCAAAGAAAAGGAAAACAAAAAATGGTTTCAAGAACTTACGATCCATTAAATCAAATTTAAACCACATTTAACCAACATTTTAGATGAGAAATGGAATGCGAGAAACTAGGAAAATATGATAACAAATGCAAAATAATGGAAACACTTTACTACGCCAACAAGTCCTACAAGCCTACAATTTAAATACATAACGATAACGATATAGTTCGATGTCTATGGATCAAAGAATACTTAAAGTAATGCAACCGGAAATAGCCCGAAATATCACAGAACGAAGCGAAAACCGGAGACAATGAATAACTAAATTAAACGCGTAGAATTTAATTACTTAATTAGTTCTAAACAAATTAAGTCCAGCTAAATATCGAAGCGATTGAATTCGTTTGATCGGAGAATCATATACACATTTATACAAACAGGCCTAATTTCAACTACCTCCAAAACTGTTTTTTAAATTAAAAAATTAAATTATAAACGAAGTTCAAGTCTACGAATTATGTTTAGCAAAACTAAACGGAAACTAAGTAAATCAAATAAAAGAAATCGATTAAATTATAGTAAATCAATTGATTGAATTACAATTTTTTTAGATTCAAGCAGATCGATTAATTCAATAAATCAACAATCATTGACAAGTAATTAATTTTACACTTTATATATACGATATTTATTACTATATGGTATCTATACATTTAGATCGAGAATACAAAGAAAAGCGCACACGAGCTGCGTTTCGAAAATGCAAAACCGTCGACTGATATATATAACAAAGGATAAATAAATAACGTAAATTACAAGAAACGTATAGAGATTCATTTGTACATACACCGAATGCAGGACAATGCGCTGAGGAGCATTATGTTAATGTAACCACACCCTTTCCCAAGCAGTTCCCCAAGTTTTCGAAACCATCCGAGACCATCTCCCACTTCCCAGTGAATCGAATTTGATTTTTGATCCCTGCAGGCAAAGTGCACCCAATACTAGCGAAATTTTTTAAAGCGCATTAAGCAAAACGTCTAATATGCAAAAATCTGAATAAAAATCGATATACATATATCTAAATACATATATATTAATTGAATACCAATTATTGTTGTTGTCTCATATAAAAACCAAAAACCATTAAAAGCAAAAAGAAAAATGGGAAAAATGAAAGCAAATTTAAAATATATTTCCAAAATATATAGAACATAACTTTGAAAGCATAAAACATTGAAAACGTTGTTTCTTTAAAGCGGAAGAGTTTGTTACCAACGGGCACCTTTTGATTTTGATTGGCGGCACTTGACACACATTATCGCAGTTGGGGTTTGACTGATTATAGGATATGTACCCCACCTTCGATGCATCATGCTTTTGATGGCTATCAGTAGGGTTTAAGTTAATGGACATATCTGACTCGAAGAAAATTCCCACCATAAATTAGTCAACGAAAAGTGCTCATGTGAATCATAAACTGTGTTTAGATTTTACCAACGATAGGCACCCACTCAATGGCAACTTGTGCCATCCATTTGCATTAATGATTTGCGCAAATCCCCCCAAAGAAAGAGACTGGTCATTGCCTAAACCTACACTAGTAGGTCGCCCTGAAAGACGGTGAAATTCTCACGTATTTCTTATCAGCCACAAAACAGACAGATTGTGGAAATAAAACAGCAAATAGTAATTGCCCGACGAGGGGAAACGGGGCAATCCAGGTACAAGAAAAGTACAACCGATCTAAGCGATTTTTTGAACTATTGATAAATGTTAAACATAAGCTAGGGTCGGCCAATGGCACGCGTTCAGTGTTAGCCAGTCCGTCCAACGGTTAACAGCTCCTAAAATTAGCAAGTTTAGAGTGCAACCTATCAAATCAAATTAACAGCAGCTAATAAAAGACATTCCTGAACACCGGAAAGCAATTAGGCAATCGAACCAGCAATGTCACAGTTGTACGAACTCTCTGAAGTGGCCCAGCAAAACGGCAAGAATGGCAAACCTTGCTGGCTGATCATCAAGGGCAACGTCTACGACGTAACCAAGTTCCTGGGCGAACATCCTGGCGGCGGCGAAGCACTACTCGAATATGGCGGCAAGGATGCCAGCAAGGCGTTCAAGCAAGCAGGCCACTCCTCCGATGCCGAAAAGGACCTGAAGAACTACAAAATTGGAGAAATTAACTCAGCTGCACCCATTCAAGTCCAGCCCACGTCCATTGGTGCAGCGAAACCCACGGAAAACACAGTATCAGCAGATCCCGAACCCGCGAAGAAGAGCTCTTCCGGCTTCTGCTGCTGCTAGTCATTGGTTTACATGTCATTTGATTGATTTATTAACATAGGATGAGGTCGTAATTAATTTAGCGTAGTTAAATTGTAAATAGTTCTAGGTATATCTCATAATAGCTACATCATCACGTCCACAATGCTTTCCTAAAAAGATCAACTCTTCTTACACGATCTGAATAAATTGCAAACAAAGCCGGTGGAGCTGCTCCACCATGCTCAAAAAATTAAACTAAACCCCAACCGACGCCTAATCTTTCGGTTCGACCTCCGCGGATGGCTCGCTGCTGGGCGTAGATTGAAACGTACTGCATGCAGCGTCGAAGTGCTCCATCGTGAAACTGGTCACGTTGACCGTGTGGTTGCGCAGATAGTGATAGAATCTGCTCGACTTCCGCTCGAGTCCTGCCCGCTCTTTTTCGCTGCGGCAGATGGAACGCAGGGTGGGCTCAAAGTCCAGCGATTTGGCGGAGTCTGAACGGAGAATTCCGTTGCCCAGGTGCTCGCAAATTGAAGCCCTGGAAATTACAAGAAAGTTAGTTACAGAAAGTTATTACTACTTTAAAAATTAAGTTAATTTGCTTGAAAATCAAAAAGAAAACGAATAATATCAGTTTGGTATCTAAAAAACAGTCTGGGGTATGAGTTGATGAATAAGTGTGTTTTAAAGATAGTTATATGATCGGTCATTTTTATGACAAGACTATTAAAATTCAGAACTCTAGAGATATCTTGTGACTGGTGGTATTTATGACTGCTGTATGATATCAAAACCCTGATTTCCTTTTTCCATCGATTACCCCGATGACAGCTGATTAAGTTAGAATTTTTTAGCCTTAAAATATATTTAAAGCGAAATGGGTTTTAAATAGAAAATGTCCATTGGTAGATATAAAAATGCGCTTTATGTGTAGATAATGTTTTAAACATTTGTTGACTACCAGAATATAAATCTTTTGATATTAATGTGTTTGAATCTCGGGCTAAGTGAAAAGTTGATCATAATTTTTAAAAACTTACCTCTGAACCGGCTTATCAAACAGATTGTAGGGGCACTCCGTGGTCGCGAGTCCAGTTTGGAGAGCCTGCTCCACCAGCAGGTGACCGATTTCCTCGGACAGGTGCCACTGCAAGCGATCACTGCAATCGGAGTCCATCAAAGCAGCCACCGAAATGTTGTCATAAAAGGAAGACAACGTGGCGAGCGATGAGCTGTAGCCATCGGACTTCTGCCCTGTGGCGCTGCTCAACCAGGCTTTCTTCGGTGAGCGGGACTTCCGCTTGGCAGTGGTCCTACTTGCCCCAGCCGGTGGCTGCTGCTCGTTTAGCCGAGGCGAACAAGCCATAAGATCGGGGAGATTTAAACGCAAAAGACTAAAGTCAACGGGAAAGGGTATCCGGTACTGCACATTCTGCGGACTTGTAAAGAACTCAAAAAATCGCTGATGGATTCGACTGCCATCGACAGTGGCCAGTCGGCTATTTGAGGATTTCGTTGGCGATTTAATGCTACCCGTCCTACCGCCAGTCGGATCTCCACCACTCTGAATGTAGAACTGCAGCTCCATTAACGTCTTGCGCAGATTCTGCTCGTTGTACAGATACAGGGATATTAACTCATCCAACTCGATGGGACAGTTTTCCATTAGCGATAAAACGGCCAGGAACCGGGAGATGTTCAATGCGTTTGGGGCTTGAAAATGGATTATATTCTGCTGCATTAGGCGCTGCAAGTGCGCACAATTTGGATCCGTGGCAACTACAATGACCGGCCTCTTGGAACTGGCGGCTAAGGTATAAATGGCATCCGTAAATCCAGCATCCATGTTATCGAACAGGATATCAGCATCTTCGATTAGGATCAGAGATTTCCGTACTTCGGATGGGGGTTCCACTGTGGCTGTTTTTGCCTTCAAACCACTCTTTTGCAACTTTTGAAGCAATTGCTGTGAGGATCCCCCACCCGTATTTCTGTCTTTCCTTATCTGATGAGACTGCGTGGCCTCTTGGAGTTCCTGTATCAACTTCTTGCCCGTCCTCTTCATCCCTGCATTTATCTCCAAGACATTAAAGTTCATGTCGTTGGCTAAGGTGAAGACGGCATTGGTTTTCCCGCTAGATGAAGGTCCCACCAGAACCATCGTGTTGCTACTTGATCCCATTGATGCCGAATCGTTGCTCATGTCGTAGGTGTCATCCATGCCCTGCGAGTTGCGATTGCTGCCTCCATTTCCACTCCAGCTGGACAGGAACTCCCTAAGCTCCTGCACTGGCGTCAGATTCACCAGAACCTGTTCGAACAGCAGCGGTTTGTACTTCTCGGTAAAGAGCAGCTCGCCATTCGGAGCGGAAGGCGGTGGTTTCGCCTCCTCATCGTTCTGTGCCATATTCCGCTCCATTGACCGACGGGTGCGCCGCGTGACCACCAGTGATTCTCCCATTTGCTGCGTATCCTGTGCACTGTCAATGGCGCTGAAGTGGCGGTACTTCTCCCTCATCTGATTATAGCACTTAAAGGTGGGAAACCGATCAAAATCATTCTTCCAGAGCTTCACAAAGCCGCGCTTGTTTTCCAGCTGTGGTAAAGTAGCATAGTTGAACTTGTTTAAAGTTTTGCTGCCTGTAAAGTCCGCGGGCAGGCAGCTGGTGATGCTACTCGTCTTGGAACGTCGTTTGTTGGAGGGTACCGCTTTGGTAACCTCTGAAAATTCCTGTTCTGCCCTCAGAGCAATAGTTAACTCCAAAGGACAACCTTTGGAACTGAAGCTTTCACAACCTATATGCGCAAGTCTAGGAAACACTTCATAGCTCTCTTCGTACATCTGCTCGAAGTTCTTTTGACGGATCTGCTCCTGCCGAATTTTGTCTGGAACTCCGGATTGTAGAAAAGCCTGTCGAGCCTTTAAAACCGACGGATCTGGGCTGGGCTTTGGCAATTGACGGACGAAAAGCGGCGCTAGTTTCTTTGGTGTGGCAACTGGATTACTATTGTCTAGGTCAATAATCTCTACAGATTCGTCTGCCTTTTGGGTCTTCGTCTTCTGTTGCTTGCCGGGACTTATTTCCAGATCGTAATCGTAGCGCGCCTTTCCCACACACGATCGTCTTGGTCTTGCCGAGGGAGTGGATTCGGCAACAATGGGTGTCTCCTGCTGGCTCTTTCTGCGCAGCGTCCTTCGTTTGGGTGTCTCTATAGGTGGAGTTTCGATCGCAACTATCACCTTTTCAGCTAACTCCTTCGGGGACTCCACTTTGGCAAAGTAGCCCAATAGGCTGTCACGCTTTTTCGTGGGCGACGAAAGCTTCGAGAGAAACTCTTCAGTTTCTGGATCCTGAGATTTTGCTTCTACAACCTGGGACTTTGATTCCACGATTTCGGGCTGCGCATCCATGGAACTGATTCGTCGAGAGCGCGGTCGACCTCTTACACGCTTGACTGTTGGATCCGTGGGTGCTGAGGATGGAGCCGTCACCTCTTTGGCGTCAGTCTTGGTCAGCATTTTCCTTAATCTAGGGAAATAGAATCTTATATTGCGTTCTAAATCGTATGAAAAAGTATTTTAAAAAAATGTCCACAATTCCATTTCTTATTCTTTACCAAACTCACCTCTTTGCCCTCTGCTCCATCTGCAGTTCAATGAACTCCCCGCGAGCCTCGTCCGCCAGTCTTCTCTTGGCTCCGCCCTTGCGTTCGTTCCACTCCTGGAGGAGTAGCTTTCGCTTGGTGGTCGGCGTTGCTGCCTCACTGCCCGCCTCATGATCCGCGGGAGATTCTGCACCACCTTCATTTACCCCTAAAGAGCGATTCCGAGCATTCATCATAAACTCGAAGACATTAGTGGCTGGCTTGGGTTTGGCTGCTGTCACCGGGGAAGCAGCCAGGTTCTCCGGCTTTCCTGCCTTGGCAAAGTGCTTCATGATGCTCTGGTTGTCGGCCACCGGAGTGCTGGACTTGAGCGGACTGGAACGCCGTCGGCAGTTTTTAAGACCGTTTTCTTGGGAGGTTTTCTCGCGCAGTGGCTGCGGTTTCTCCTTGCCCTCCGCCTTGGCCTCCTCGGAGGTGTTCTTCTGGTCCTCTATTAGCGCTGCTCGGCGCTTCTCCTCCCGCTTTCGCTTGTGTTTCTCCCGATGCTTCTGCTTCACCGAGTGCAGCACTTCCTCCATGTTCTGGAGGATCAGTTTGGATTTGGCACTGGGCGGAGCTCTTAAAACGAACGGGGATGTCGGCTCGACGGAATCTGTGCCAGCATTTTTGGAGGGAGTTCCTGGTGGACTCGCAGTGGTGGTGGTTGGTGCAATGTGCTCACTTGTAAGACAATTTACATCGGTCATTTTTGTGGGTCTCTTTTCGGTTTTCTTTTTTGGTTTAATGCATATTGCTGAGTGTGTGCGTGTGTTTGTGTATGGTGTAGTATTCTTTTGTAAGATCTAAGTACTTAAGCAATTGATATATCTATAGATAATACGAAAGCCAAACTCATAAGATCGCAACAGAAGATCGGAGGCAAAAGCAAAAACATGACAACAATACAATAATAATGAGATCTACCTTCGCATCGACTTTTCGTCTTTCGTATTTGTTACACTCCCGCACACGCACACACACTGCCGCGATCGCACTGGCGTCCCGTTGATCGCGATCCTCTTCCTAACGGTACTTGGGCCCCAAGGTGTTAGTAGTTTCTGATATAAACTTTATACGTTTAATATCATTTTATCCGAGTATATTTGAAGTACAATTTGTTAGCACAATGTGCTGGGGGGAAAAAAGGCGCGAAGAAACGGTGTTGGTAAACGGTGGAGGAAGTACTGATTTCCAGCACTGATCGGTCAGGCCGTAGTTAATTTTTTCAGTCTGCTAGCAGATTGTTTTCAATGAATTTGTTTGTAAGTTTCTTTTTTATTTTGAAGGTAAGATATTTTGATAAAATTTCCAAGATTGGATTATAGTTGTTAATAATTAAATGATTTACCTATTTAAATTACCACAGCTGTTAGTGGTATATATACTAAAATAATTCGCTTGTCGAAACTTTTTTCGAATTCGGTCACATTGCGATTTACTCTGTTTTGGTTTTTCGTGAAAATGTCCACATACTACTTTGTTATTGTGGGGCACAATGATAATCCCATCTACGAGAAAGAATTCAGCACGGTGAACAAGGAACTGAGGGTATGTAGGCCTGGGCAATGGCTCATAGAACTGGGTATATTCTTTTTCTTTCTGCAGAAAGAGGACCACAGGCACCTCACCCAGTTTATTGCCCATGCCGCCTTGGATTTGGTGGATGAGCACAAATGGAAGACGGCCAATATGCAACTGAAATCCATAGATAGGTTCAATCAGTGGTTTGTCTCGGCCTTCATCACAGCCAGCCAAATACGATTTATCATCGTTCATGACAACAAAAACGACGAAGGCATCAAGAACTTCTTTAACGAGATGTATGACACGTATATCAAACACTCCATGAATGCCTTCTATCGCATCAACACACCCATTAAATCTCAGATGTTTGAGAAAAAGTCTGAGATCTTTGGCCGAAAGTATCTGTTATCCTAAATTTGTTAATTTATGTACCCATTAAGAAACTGTGTAATATAAAACTTGAACTAATTTGAAAGCATAACTCCGCTCTTCCCTTCACGAGGATTATTCCTGATTTTTATGATTATACTGTTAAAAAGACCCAATCTCTATTTTATTTAATTTATTTAGAAAAGCAGCCTAAGCTTAACATGATGGACTTGTTTTATTCACTTTTTACTCAATGCGTCCTCGAATCAAATCTAAAACGATTTAACGCCCGTCTCCAGACGACAGTCCCAGACTGGAGTAAATTAGATGTGTGGGTTGAATAGATGAACAACGCATGGAATCAATTTGAAACTAAAGCAACAAAATATATACGGAATTTGTAATGGGTCTTTGCAAAGAAATCTCTTGGTGGTGAGGAAAACATCCGTCCCGCAGCTTAGTGCTTCTTGTTCTTTCCAGAGCGCTCGTATTTGCTCTTGGACTGGTGCCACAGACCCAGAGGAATGGCCAGGGAGGGCAGAGTCATCACGGCGAAGGCCACCCAGTCAAAGAAGTGGGAGGAGAAGCGCTTGTTGTACTCGTTCAGGTTGACAATTCCACCCTCACCGGGCTCGGAGCTGATCGCCAGTTGGAGCTGCAAGAAATGTTGGGTCAATTATTTTGTGCAAAATCTCTGTGGGCTTATAGCAGATGTCTACTAGAAATAATGGCTTTCTAAAATCGATTTTTCAGCAGGACACGAGCGTTTTTTTTTAAAGAACCATAACAAAAAGCATTTGAACGACTGGATGTTGTGTATGCCATCACTTTTTACTTAAGATTATGTTTAAAAGTCAAAAAGTTTTCTGTAACATTGAGATTAGATAAGAGTCTTCAGGGAAGACATTTAGACGTCCCTACCATCACAAGCTATAACTTACCGTCTCTGACTCCTCGACAGCCTTGTAGGACACCTCGGCGGCGGTGAAGTTGAAGTAGCCGAAGGCCTTGGGCCTCACCACCAAGACATGGGTGAAGTTGGTCTGGGGAGCGATCCTGTCGACCACGGCGGTGGGCTGTCCCCCAACAACGTCGAAAGCCTCCGGGTGGAAGCCGGAGTCTACCAATTGCACCTTGGTGGCGGCACCGCTGCCCACGTTAAAGATGGTGTAGCGCACCAACAGGTCGCTCTTTTCCACCAGGTACTTGTTTAGGATCTGCTTGGAGACCAGGAGACGGGCACGGGTCTCGTCCTCCGACAGGCAGGTGCTAAACACCGCGCACAGCGCGAACAGAGCCAGCAGGTTCTTGAACATTCTGCAATAACAGATAATATGAAGTTTAGTTTTCACGTTTCTCTTTTTTGTTGACGTGGAAGGGTCGCCGAAAAACGAGCGGCACAAAAGGGCGACTACTTTTCCGGTGTGGTTTTTAACCATTTACGCATCATAGGTGCGGAGAGCACACATTCCACATAAACGTACACTTCTTAATTCATCAATTAACTACTTACTTGGACTTGGGTTATATCTATCTCGAGTATTTCAATGAAACTAAACAGCAGTCGTAGCAGGCGGCCGCTTTCTCGGTGGTTCGTGACGTGGAATGGATTCGCTGTCAAACTTCGTGCGTCAGTGGTGCCAGGGCTGGATCAACCTATCGATGTATCTGCAGGGTCCTGCAGTATATTAATACCAACGCATTAGTATTTTCGTCGGCTATGAAACTAATCAGTTATTAGAGTTTTAACACACACAGTTGTAAACCGTTAACGGGATTAAAAACGTAATATTACAAAATAACTGTTTTGCAGTTGATATCTTCAGATTGTTGCTCAATTAATTGGCTTTGAAATTGTTTGAACATTTTTTTCTTAAATATTTTATTTGTTTTACATTAAAAAAAAAGAAATGTTTTTTATTCTTATATTCATGTATTATTTAGTATAATTTTAAATTGCATTCAAAAGCAGTTAGAAAGTAAGAAATTTAATTATAACTTATTTGTGTAAATAGTGATTTTAACTCGCGGTGACTCCGCAACTCTGCTCGCCACCGTCTGTAAAGACGCTGTTAAGCGAGCTGCAGCTCCTGTTTAAAATACTATAAACAAATGTAAACAAAACTGTTTTTCAGGCTACTATCACATTAACTATTTTTTTGCTAACTATTTTTTAAATAGTTATGGACTTTATGTGGCTTTGTTTATAAATTTGACATACATTTCGCTTAGAACAGCTGTTTGCCGGCACCCTGGAATGCCCTTGAATGACATTGCACCCTACAGCAATGTTTTCGGCCTCTCAGTTCACAAATACAATATGATAAAATTACAACAAATCACGAAGAAGTAATCAACTTCGAGTATTCAAAAAGAGATAAATGGATTCGTGGGTTTTTTAGGACTTTAATGACACACCCCCGGCAAATAGATAAGGTCTGACTAGTAGCACGCACCAATGATAGAGGTTATCTTGATCACCATGACCGAACCGATTTGGCTTATCAGTGGGAGGCAAATTTCGCAGTGCTGTGCTTGACACTCAATTTTCATCGCACGCAAACGCGATTCAGTCGTCCAGTTGGAATACAGCCAGCAGCCGGAAAACTCCAGTGACATGTCGCTAACGGTGGAAATTGTAGCCACAAAGCCCTACGAGGGTCAGAAGCCAGGAACCAGTGGATTGCGCAAAAAGGTGAGATCTTCAGAGGGCAAAAAAACTCGTAGTTGCATTTCATAACTTCTGAAATCTATTCCCAATCCCAGGTTAAGGTTTTTACCCAGCCGAACTACACGGAAAACTTTGTCCAGGCCATATTGGAGGCCAATGGAGCTGCTCTTGTCGGTTCCACCCTCGTAGTCGGTGGCGATGGACGTTTCTATTGCAAGGAGGCTGCCGAGCTAATTGTTCGGCTATCTGCTGCCAATGGTGTCTCCAAGCTGCTAGTGGGTCAGAACGGCATTCTGTCCACCCCCGCCGTTTCCAGCCTGATCCGTCACAACAAGGCTTTGGGTGAGTTCAATGCAGGCAGTCTCCACTGTGCTCGTAAAGATCTTAGTTGATAAGAAGCATCTCTATACAATCAACGGGTGGCGGCTGTTCGTTGACAGAGGTCCCTGGGGTCGAATAATAACTATGGATTCAATCGGTTAACAGAGAGTTCGTTAATCGGGCAACCAAATATGAATCGGTTACAATTAATTTAGGTCCTCAGGCAATGGAAATTGAATATTAAATAGTTTATCAGACTAACTCTTAATTGTATTTCATGCTGCAAATACTTTAGCGAATTTAGGTTTAAGTTTTTAAATAATTTCGATATAAAGAAGCAATACTGCTAAATCCATATTAAAAGGCATCTTAATACTAAGAAAGATTTAAATTTTAGCTTTTTACTTGAAGGACTAACTTTCAATTCTATTTTATGCTGCAAATACTAGAGCGAATTTAAAATTATTAAAAATACTTTTAAAAAATAGACAGATAGCCATCTGTCAAGCGTATATCATTGCGCAATAGAGAAGCAATATTACAAAACCGATATTAAAGGCATCTTAATAATATAAAAGATTTAGATCTGAGCTTTTGTACTTACCCGAAAGATCAGCAAAGCATATTTAAAATAGTTTCAGAAACAGTTTGTCAACATTAAAACAGGAAACCCTCTGCGAAAGGTTGCCTGATTGGTATTTTAAAATTCTATTAGATCTCTAAGCACACAATTATGAATATAAGCAGGCTTTAAAATTGTTTTTTAAACCTTATAGGCGGCATTGTTCTGACTGCATCCCACAATCCCGGTGGTCCCGAGAATGACTTCGGCATCAAGTTCAACTGCGAAAACGGAGGACCTGCCCCAGACGCGTTCACCAATCTGATCTACAAGATCACCACCGAGATCAAGCAGTACAAGCTGGTGCGCAACCTGCAGATCGACATCACCAAGGTGGGTGTAACTTCGTTCGACATCGCTGGAAAACCCTTTACCGTGGAGGTGATCGATTCGGTGGCCAACTATGTGCGCCACATGGAGGAGATCTTCGACTTTGCCAAGCTGAAGGACTTCGTTAGTGGAAAAGCCACTGGAAAGCCTTTGAAGATGCGCATCGATGCGATGAATGGAGTTACTGGCTCTTATGTGCGGGAGATCTTCCTGAACCGCTTGGGTGCCACCGAATCATCGGTGGTCCACACCACTCCACTGCCGGACTTCGGGGGTCTGCATCCTGACCCAAATCTTACATACGCCAAGGACCTGGTTGACACTGTCGCCCAGGGAGACTATGACATAGGAGCTGCCTTCGATGGAGATGGTGACCGCAACATGATCATCGGGAGCAAGGCGTTCTTCGTAACTCCCAGCGACTCGCTGGCAGTGATTGCCCACTACCTGGAGTCCATACCGTACTTCCAAAAGAATGGTGTTCAAGGATTCGCCCGCAGTATGCCAACTGCCTCCGCTGTGGATTTGGTGGGTAAAAAGTTGGGCAAGGAGGTGTTTGAGGTTCCCACTGGATGGAAGTACTTCGGTAACCTCATGGACGCCGGAAGGTTGTGTCTGTGCGGAGAGGAGAGCTTTGGAACTGGCTCCAATCACATCCGCGAAAAGGACGGTATCTGGGCAGTTCTGGCCTGGATCTCTGTGATGCAGCACACGGGTAAAGGCATCGAAGACATCCTAAAGCAACACTGGTCTGTGTATGGACGCAACTATTTTACTCGCTACGATTATGAGGAGTGCGCTTCTGATCCTTGCAACGAGATGGTGGCCACCATGGAGAAAACAATAACCGCTCCGGAGTTCGTCGGCAAGAGCTATTCCAGCGGCGGAAAAACCTACAAGGTCAAGGAGGCCGACAACTTCAGCTACACAGATCCGGTCGACAAGTCGGTGGCTACCAAACAAGGTCTGCGCATTGTGTTTGAGGATGGCAGCCGCATTGTGGTGCGCCTCAGTGGAACTGGAAGTTCGGGAGCAACCGTTCGGTGAGTCATGATGAGATTTATTCAAATAATTGTTTTCAATAATCGATGAATTGTCCCTATTCAGCTTGTACATTGACTCCTATGAGAAGGAGAACGTTTTGGGTCAGGCCAGCGTGATGCTGAAACCCTTGATCGACATCGCCCTGGAGATCTCTCAGCTGCCCAAGTTCACTGGGCGCAACGCTCCCACGGTCATCACGTAAAGAGTTCCTGCGCAGGACCACTGAGATTACCAACCCATCCAACTACAATCTCCTCTTGTACCTCAGCAAGGCATTTCCTTGTTATGTTTTCGGATTTATTAAAGTTTGTTTAGCCCAAACCTGTTAGATAGTTTTCATTTTAGCGGTGTGGATAGGTACTCGTACTCGCTAAGTATCATATTGGGGATGCGCTGCTCCAGAACTCCGAGTGGCAAACGACCAATGCGTATGAAGGCTAGTAGGAAGTGCAGGGTGGTGACCACCTCGGGACCCAGAATTTCTTTATCCCTAATAAAGAATTAGAATAAGTGATATTAAATTACCGGATTGTCTTGTATGTAATGTACTTACAATAATTGAGCTTCCGATACAGTCACTACGTACTGACTCAAGTAAGATATATACAGCATCTTGACATTCTTGTGGAACTGCTGCATGATCGTTATTAGACCCACAATAAAAGGCACATTATCAATGTTATCTTTGGCTGATTTTGGCAATAGACAATCGGTAATCGTGGAATGCTGCAGACGACCCAAATGGGCAACGGTGAAAAGAAACATAAACAGCGCCATATTGTGGGTGTTCTTAGTGACAAGGAAGACCTGCTCCAGGGGCTCAAAGTTTCCCGTATAGAGAAGGGTTTCTTGTAGCTCCGTCAGCATGACCACGCCCTTTTCATCACAAAGATCCTTGCTAAGGTACAGTTCCAGTAAAAGCGCTCTGGGTGTGAAACGAAATTGAAATATATATATATACTTGTATATAAATCGTTAGTTGATAGATTGTCTTACTTGTTTAGGGTGTCAGCCGTGTTCTCCAGCAACTTGGCATCACATTTGCTGCTAAAGCTTAGCTCTCCAGCAATTTCCTTGCGAAGCAGCTGTTTCTGTCCGATGGACAAAACCCAATCAAGCAGCGTGGGCCACACTTTTAGCCATCGGTGGGTGTATGTTTGATAATACTTCAGAGGCTGCTTGAACACCTCCGGAGATGGGAAGTCCCGGGCCTCTAATTCCCGAGTCAGAGTCTCTAACGTATCCACCCACATACGATCCGAGGTAAGGTTACGTTGTAACCTTTCCAGGTTCCGCTTTAACTCATTAGCCAACATGTGCGCGTAGAGGCGCTCCAATCCCACCATTCCCGCCGGAGCCAAGGCTTCTCTAAGTATCTCAAAGAATCCAGAGGCGGCAAGAACTTCCTGGTGAGGAGCTTTCTTCTCATACCAGGTGCTCTTTAGGTCGAGAAAAATAGTTTGCTTGGGATCTGTGCAGCGCAGAATTTCGTGGGCCAGACGGCCAATAAAGTTGTTAGAAGGATCTCCCAACAGCGGTGCAAAGTTGGGAATGGGAATTATCTGACTCTGGTGCTCCGATTGAAATTCCTGCACTTTGTTGCGAAGGAAGGCGTTGCATTCTTTCTCCACATTGTAGTTAATAATGCGCTGCGATTCCTCTAGCAGGATTCGAAGTCCCTGAACTCTTAAATAGTCCTCTATATATTCGAAGGATCTACGATATCCTTCTATCGTTTTCGCCAGCCCATGCAGCTTTTGTTGAAGAAGCTGCACAGGAGTTTTGCCTTTTTCGGGCGTAAATATCAGACCCAAATTGTAGGCATTGGCTAGGTGATTTACAAGCTCCTTGCGTATTCCATCCTCCAATAGTTGTTTCGGATCCAGCTCGATTACTCCCACTAGAGTTTTTTTCATCATAAGAATTCCCTTTGTGAAAACAGCGATGGAGTTCGTAAGCTGAGCCACCTTGGCCCGCTCCTCAAACTGGGCATAGTCCTTTAGACGCTCCTTTTCCACTTTAGTGGGAAACTCCTTGATTACGTTTGTAAGGAGATATATGATCCTAGACAGAATACTGAACATGGTCTCTGGAACAATTTGCAGAACGCGTCGCAGGAAGTTGGCAAGCTCGGTGCTGTAGTAGTTTGACACAGAGACCAGATCCTCGCTTTTAGCCTGATTGATCCGCATCAGCGGCACCTCCAGGGTGCTGGCCAACTTGAGAAACACCGCTCGTATACCGATCACCGCTTGTGGCTGTCGTTTGATGTGTTCCTGCATTGAAGGCGTGAAGTCCCGCTGCAGAAGATGCCAAGCATAGCTGAAGTCAGTGATCATCTGGATGTGAATCACAATGTCTTCTTTCAGGTTTATTAGCTGCGGAACGTACAAATTGGTTAAGACATACTGATATCATTGGTGTAAGTCGTACCTGTGCCATCCGATTGAGCATTTCCCGCGTCTCCTGCAGTTGCTGCTTCACCAGCATGTTGGCATGAAGGTTGTGATACTCCTGCACATCGTCCAGAGCCTGCATCACTTGAATAATCAGCCGTCCGGACTTTTGCGGCCTGGTCAATTCCAGTTTTTGGAGACGTCCAGCAACTTCCTCAAACCAATGCTGCAGTTGAGAATTCTGCTCAATCTTGGTCAAAGGTCTGGAGCCGGCAAAGGCTTCACTCAACTCCTTTAGCCTTTGCATGGCTTCATCTCTGCTTTTCGTCCAGCGATCCTCCTTAGTCTGCTGAATCTCTGCCAAGAACTCTCTCACACTCAGTTCCATTTGGCTGCAGTTAAGCAGCAGGTTATACAGCGTATTCCGATCGAATTGTAGTTCCTGAAGCACCATTTTTTGCACTTGACCCGGTAAAGTGGCTGCGTGAGTAAAGATGAAAACCTCCCTTGAGGTGTGCAGGCAAAACCAGCGGAGCAGAACATTGGATTGCCTCATCAGGAGTATGATTTTGTTGGCGTGCTCCAAAACAAAGTTGTCATTTAGAACTCCTTCACGAACAATCTCCTGAGTTTTTTGAGTGGTCTTGTCCAACTGCTCTTTTTTCTGTTGACAGAGTGCTTTAATCGCACTTGGATTAATCACATTTTGAATAGCAGATCGAGCGGCTTTGAAATCCAACCAGGCATCCACCAGATTCACAGTGATGCCCATGTACACGGATACGGTCCAGTTGTCGCAAAAGAACTTGTCTACAATCTCGCGCATCTGGGAGCCTTGGGAATGGAGGACTTTAGGGCAGAAATACAAGCACACATACAACATGGCCGCTTGAGTAGACAGAGCCGTGGAGCGATGGGCGGGATGTGGGTACAGAGTCAGTTGGTTGTATATATCATCGCACCGTAGACGAGCCACAACTAGATCCACGAAATTCTCATCGAAACAGCAGCGAGAGAAGTAAGCCTCCGGGTAACGGGGAACCACTAGGCTCGCAGCTCCGGCAGCTGCCTGTTTGCCACCCAATCCCAGAACTTTAGCGGCATCTAAGGGATTAACATATCCCGTAGATCGGAGGAGAAGACAAACATCATGGATATTACTCTCGTCTCCGCTGGGCGTTGCATCTCCTCCACTATAACGATAGTAGGCGATCAGCAGGCGTTCTCTCACATCTCCAGGAATGTGAAAATCGATCAAAAGGAGAATCACACCAAAAAGATACAGGGATTCGCAGAGCAGCTGGCGACCCTCCTCCTCCTGAAGCACCGTCTCCAGTGTCTGCTGTATATAGTAGCCACTGTTCAATTCCTCGATATATTGCTGGAGATCGGAGGCATAATGATGGATACTCTGGAAGGCCAGGTAAAATCGTGTGATTAGCGAAAGCTGGGCACGCGCCTCATCATCCAGTTCGGTCAGTTCCTGCAGGAGATCAAGGGGTTAAATATAATATATCAGGGAGGGTTTGATATAGTCATTTCACATTACCGGACTTTGTTCGATCTTCTTCTCGTGATCCTCGGCTATCTTGAAGTAGCTGAAGTCCAGAATAAGCTCGCCATATTTCGCCTTATCAGCCTTGTTGTCCAATCTGGGGAGGAGTGCTCACCAATTAATCAATGAACGATTCCAGACATTTAATCTATGTTACCTATAAATTCTGGGCACGTAATCCTTGAGCCTCAGGATCTCTGCTATTATAGAGTTACCCACCGACACTATATTCAGCAGATTCTGCCCACATGCATTATTGTCATCCAGGAAACTCATTTTGCATTTCCTTGACTTCTGGGATTGCAACAAATGCCTCTCAACAGAAAGCTAAATGTCAATAATAGCGAAAAATTATTGTATTAGGTACGTGTTTTACATACATTAAATCACTCCACAAATTTATGTTTCCGTTTGTTTATATTGTCTTTTCATTTAGTCCTCTCCATTATTCTTTGCACTAGTGTTTTATCTGAAATAATCTTTCTCTAAGTCCGGTCACACCATTTTGATGTTACAGAGTTACCAAGTGCCTCAAAAATGTTGGCGCCTAAACTTAAAGTGAAAAGCTGATAACAACCTCTGATGTGAATAATTGAACAACAGTCACTGAATTAATTCGATCTACTATTGTATGGAATACTAAAATCAAAATCGTAAGCTTCAGTATATAAATCTGTTTGATGTATTGCCAACTTGAGTTTCACGATTTCAATTTTAAAGTAATTACGAAAAGAAATCGTACAAAAATATTAAGAAAATTGCCAATTTTTTATGGGTTTCTGGTTGAATCCAAACTTGAATTTGGTTCTGTTTATTTTGTGTTAGATTTTCATTCTATGGGGGCTACACCAAATTTCAGTAAGATTAATTAACATAATAAATGAATATAAAAATATCAATAAAATTAATTAATTCAACTACATAAATTGTAATGATTTAACTAGCTAATTAACTGAGATACCGTTACACATTCCATACGACATAAAATAATAACTTGCATAAGAAAACACTGCGCACTTAAATAAATTCTGCGTTTTCCCAACTAATAATTCTCAGTGCTCAGTTGAAGTTTTCTGTATTTTTTCATTTATTTTTTGCTTAATGTTAAAACATAATAATAATAATATACATATATATATATATGTATATATATTCAGTTATATGCTTACCAAACTATGCGCTGTTTATGGTTGCGTCTGCTTTTTGTTTATCATATTAATTTATACACACAAAGAATTTTTTTAGAATGGTTCAATTTTTTGCTTAGTTTTACTGAAATACATTAATTGTTGTCAATTTATTTGTTATATTTTTTATGGGACTTTATTTTACAAGATTTATCGGGCTAATTGTATAAAATTTGTCTATTTTGTGTGTAGTCCAGATTGGATTAGGGGAGTTACGGATCTATGAAGCCTAAAGAACCGTGTTTCTTGATGGATGAACGAGCGTCACTCTTAAAAACATATTTTATCTCGGTGTGCCAAGGTGTCTGCGTTCGCATCGTTCCTAGCCATCGATAATTTGTTAATTACGTTTGCGTTTTTACCTAGTTATCTATTTGAAAAATCGTAGCCTAGCATGTATTTACAATTTGTTGGGTTTGTAGTGGTCTTGCCTAACGATTGATTTCCGTTTATACAATATAGGTAATTAAAAATTACATCTTTTACTTTTTTAAACAACTAGAACTAATTCAATGTATGTTTAAATTGATATTTTTTGCGGTTCTGTTTTTGATGTGTTCTTCTGTTTTGCTGTTGCTGAACTTGTTTCGGTTTTCTGGTTTTAAAAACCATTTATCTGTAATTCGGTTTCGATTTCTCTTCGCGCGCGCGCTTTCTTTTTACTTAATATCTAGGATTTATGCTTCGTTTTCGTTTAACAAACTAAGCTAAAAATTTAAATATTAATAATTATGTTTATATCGTTTAGATAAGGCCGTCAATGCAGTTGATGCAAACATTATTATGTTACAAATTACAAATCAAACGCCCGCTGACTGCGCGTTCTCTTTTCTTTTACTTTCCTCTCTATTATTTTATTCTCTTCGTTTAGTTTACGTTACTCTGGTTATGTTTTGTTTTTGGATTGGTTTGGTTTAAGTTTTACAGACAATTTATTGGGAAAATAAACGAGCTTTAAATTAGGCTTAAAATCAAATACGATTAGAATTTAGGAATTTATGTAAGTAAAAGTAAAAATAGAAATTAAATAGAGCCGCCTAACTAAAAAGAAACAACAGGGGAGACGCGACGCAGTTAAATTTGAGGCTAAATTATATTGCAAATGGATGAAATCGTAAAGCTGAATACACAACAACGACGACAGTCCACGGAGTAGGAGGATCGGCGAGGAGAAGACGGTGCGATTGAGGGGCAACAGCAGCGATCACTTGAGGTATGTCTTGAACAGCATGGAACTGCGACAGAACTCGCGCTCTTGCTCCATGTAAAAGAGCATGTCGCGCAGGTTCACACGTTTTATACGAGGCCGTAACGTCGTCGGCGCAGATCCCGAGCTGCTTAGCACTCCGCCGCCACTTGAACCCTTTTTGGAATAACACAGCTTAATTAATAACCGTTCTGGGAGTCAACTAGCCTACATTTAAGGACACTATCTTTAAGAATGATTAAACAATACATACCGCTCCCGAACTGACTGCTTCGCCATCCAGCTTGAGTTTTTTTCGAGGTCCAATCGCCTGCAGCGCCGTCAGATTGGCATCTCGTTGACGCAATTCCTCCATTTCGGCGCGTTGCATCTCCTTGGCCTAAACAATAAGAGAAGGTCTTGAGTAAACGGCTACAGGAAGAGGCGATTGCGAACACACCCTCGCCTTCATCTTGGCCTGCTCGGGATCCTCTACCCTCGAGCGTGACTTGGCTGCCCGCAGCAGCATCTCACGCTCCAGTTCCTCGTGTCGTTTCTGCTCGGCCTTGTCCAGCTCCTCCAGGAACTTGATCTGGCCGCGCACATCCTTGGCGGGCTCGTAGCGTGGATCCAACTGTTATAAATAATTAATCAATACTTTTCTTGAAAAATAAAAGAAATTTCAACATACCTTGATGACATCAATGCGGTGCTCCGCTATCACAGCCAACTTCTCAACGATGTTCTTCAGTCGCTCCTGACAGGCGTGCGATATCAGAACGGCCACATCCTGCGACGGCTCATCCAGTCCCGCCTCCGAAGTAATTGCCCGTATTCTGGCTTGCAGGGAGGGCAGATTGAGAAATACCTCGTCTTTGCAGGAACGAATCTGGGTGCCGATGTTTTCCGTGCAGCCAAGAATCCGCTGCGACTCCTCCGCCAAATTAACACCACCCATGGCGGCCACATCGTTGATATCATCGTCACCGTACATCGAGGACATGGAGCTCTGCTGGAAAAACGAGTTGGCAGCTGACGCCAATGCTCCGCTCGATGTGTTCAATTTGGCGTCCATTTCCATGGCGTCGCGTTTCTTTTTCCCTATCGACTTGCTGATCGGGGGCGGCGGCCTTGCCATCGTCTTGGCTCCAATTGGTGTGAGCGATGCGTTGATCCGCTCCATGTGAGGAGGATGCAGAGAGGGCGCCTTAATCTCCACCAGTTTAGCTTCAAAGTGATTGTTGTTGTGGTTCAGTGAATTTTGCATCTGCTCACGGGCTCGAAGAGCTTCGGGAGGAAGGTGGACCGTGGGTAGCGACGGTATCGGCAGCGATGTGGTCGAGGCGGAGTTCAACGTAGACAAAACAGACAGCGTGGGCGTCGGCGGTGGTCCCCCAGAGATGGCCGCCAGCGAGGGTGGATGCAGGCTGGGCGTAATCGCTTTGATTTGCGTCTGTCCCACCTTGACGGCAGTGAGTTTGTTCGCGGTGGGCACACTGTTTGGCGGACGACTGGTGGCCCGGATCTGGACCGATCCCGTGCGCTGCAGCTGAGCATGCTGCGGTCCTCGTATTTGCACAATATTCTGCAAATTAATATGTATATGTTTAATTTATCTAATATCGATAGAGGCAGAGTTTTTATCAAATATAAATAAATAGCCTGTAAGAAGGTTAAAATCATTGATTAGCTCAAGACTGAAAACGCCCCTATTAAAAGGTTTTTCAGATCAAAAGTTATCAAATGCAAATGGGATATATGAGAACAAATTGATAAGATAAATTTAAACTTACCGCCTGTCCAGGCACCTGCAGCGAGGGTATCTGGGTGCGAATTCCTCCTGTATTGACAAGACGCGGGGCCGTAGGCAGCCGAATGTTTGGCGGCTGCTTCGATATCGTGGTGTGGCCAATGGTGGGCCGCGGCGTGCCCAAGGCGTTCGGCGTTATCATACGCACCTGCGTCTGTCCAATGGTCGTTGTCTGACTGGGACCGATTGGACGGATTTGCGCTTGGATTTTCTAAAACAGAAAGAACAGAAACAGAGAATTAATAAAAACTCCAAAAATCAGAGGGCTTGGTAGACTTACAGGCAACTGTTGAGATAGTCCGGCCAGGCCGAGAACGTGCTGCGGCGGAGGTTTAATGCCTTCGATAACCAGCTCCTTCGTGTATAGTGCTTGTCGAAGCAGAGGCAAACTCTTCTTAAGGAATCCAATCAAACACGGCTGCGGGCTGGCGTTGAGCAAGCGCTCCAGGCGGTCACAAAACTCCTCCGGCTCGACATTCGCGTTGACCAGCTCCTGGATGAGGGTACGCACATTTTTCTCCACCGGCTTCGGTTCCCGTGTCGACAATTCGATTAAATTGGCTAGAAACTTGCGACACTTTTCTTTGGTATTGCCCTGCTGCGTCGTCGTCGCTGCCGTCGTACTGCTGACCGCCGTTGCCGTTCCTCCCGCGGAGCTTACATTGTTCACCTGCTGCTGAGACTGCTGGGCCGGTATTGTTTGGATCTGAGTAATCTGCGGCAGTTGTGGCGCCTGCGCATTTAATTGCGTAAGGTGCGG
Source organism: Drosophila teissieri (assembly GCF_016746235.2). Taxonomy (NCBI): domain Eukaryota; kingdom Metazoa; phylum Arthropoda; class Insecta; order Diptera; family Drosophilidae; genus Drosophila; species Drosophila teissieri. The sequence continues at coordinate 18,759,388 of NC_053031.1, read as the reverse complement.
CGGTTGCGATGAGTTTGCATATCCACTGCTGGCCACCGAATTGACAATAATGTTGCTGGTGGCGGTCGTGTTGGTCATAGACTGCAGCAAAAAAAAGGAAAATGAGTTATTCATTTGTTTAAATAAATTGAAGTCAAATATAGTAGTGCAAAATTAAGACCAAAAAGCGTTAGAATAATTATTAAAAATATTTCATAGCGGAATAAAGATGGATGACGGTTCTTTTTTCAGGATAAATTGGTTAGGGTCCTGGTTTCCAATTATGTGTGCAGGGGGCAGGGCTATGGCTGGGACATGGATAATGAGGTGAACTGGTTACATTATAGTAAAATGCCCTAAAAAGCAAGGTTCATTTCTTTCGGAAACACAAAGATTTATAGTTTGAATAAGGTAATTACATTTCAGTACACGACATTAGGTAAACTAAACTCATCTAAAAATTGGGAAAATAAAATATAATGACTATATTTAATGCTGTAGATAAAATAATTGCCTTGCAAAGGAATATGGTTAATTCACATATTTCGGTTTAGATAATTAGAATCGGTTAGAAAATATTAATCAAGAACGAATCCTTTAGGAATAAGACAACAGCCCAGCACACATCGTTGGTAAGCCTGGGGCAACCCGATAGCCAATAGCCAAGCCAGGCCTATTACATTATGTTTGGCCTGGAACAGCAACTCGTGTACAGCGCATATAACTAAATCGAATCGAAATAAGGAGTATCGAAAATACACAGACAGTTACACAACGCAGCATGCAGTACATTTACATATATATATTATATATGCACTCATATATGAAAGTATTCTGGATAAATCAAAATGAAGTGTTCGATTGTGACGAACCAAAACGGAACTGAAGCGTAGTAGTTATATAAATAAGATCAAATCCAAATGCATAACAGACAAAGGAGAACAGAGGAGAGAAGAGCAAAAAAATGTTCGAGTAGGAGTATATCCTGCTGGCTTCTCTTTACGTTTTGCTTGATCTTTATGGTGGCTGCCACATTGGCGGCAGCTGCTGCAGCAGCAGCGGCAGCGGATGCCTGTTGCTGTTTCTGTTGCTGCTGGGCCTTCAGATGTTGCTGCTGTTGGAGCTTCTGTTGCTGCTGTTGGTGGTTAGTAGCGGGTTTGTTGTTGTTGTTGGTATTGGTGGTGTTGGTGGTGGTGGTGGCATTGATACTATTATTATTATTATTGCTGGATGGGACTGTGGATGAAGTACGGACAATCGTTTTGCGCAGTGCAATACTAGTGCTGGCGGTAGTGTTGGTAGCTTGTTGCTGCTGTTGCGATTGCTGCTGTTGTTGCTGCTGATGTTGTTGTTGTTGGTATCTACTTACAGCTGCAGCCGGCACAGTTTGCAGACGGATCTGTGTGGTTGTGGGATGGTTTGTGGTGCTTGTCGTGTTGCTGTTATTGCTGGTGTTGGTTATAGTCTGTGTCACCGTCGGCGGACCCGTCGTCGTGCCCACGCGCAACAGCTGGAATCCGTTATCCGTCTTGACCAGCAATGCCGGGGTCTGACCCGTATTAAGTGTGCTTAAAGTTATCTAAAAGTAGAGAGAGAAGACAGAGATACTCGGTTTTCATCTGCTGGAGTATGGTGTGTATGGTGTGCGTGAATGGTGGGCTGTGCACATGCTTGTTTGTGAGGAGCGTGGCTAGGTTAGGGAGTTCTGTGAGTTAGTAGGGAAGAACCCACCACAACAACCGTAGTAATAGCATCATTATCCTTCATACTCACCGATGGACTCTGCGGTCTAACCCCCGCCATGTGGGAGTTGATCACCACACGACTGAGCGGGTTGGTGGGCACATTCTTCTGCTGCTGCTGTGACGGCGCCTGGTGGCGCATGCCCACCACCACGCCTGCCGGCAGCATTGAGTTGAGCAGCGGCTGACCGGCCTGGGAAATACACAACATTATCATTAGTCTATCAATCGTTCACTAGTTTATTTCATCAATCTTTTCAAAGTCTATTTGGACCAGAGGATGCATCGAAAGGTTTGCGGGGTTCTAAGTTAGCCTACATCATGCAGCAGTTGACTTAATCGCTCGTCAAAGGATCCGAAATAGTGCGGAAATAAGTTGTTTAACCGATTCTTTCAGTGCTAACCAAATTTGAAGGCGTGTGATCTACTATATTTGTTCTATAGAAAGCGAGCACTAAAAGCAATAGTTCTACAAATGTAATGGTTTGGAACTTATGTAAAATAAGGTTGCGGTTGGGCTAGTTCGTGTTTTTTTAATAGTAGTTAAGGATTTGATCTTTTGGAAAGTTTTCGGCAATGGAAAAGGGTACATCCATTTTAAGATATATCTTTTATATAAGAAAAAGTATTAAGCTGCTGTAAGTTCTGATTTAAATAAAAGTATTGGAATAACTGAAAAAAACGTACTTTAATACAGTTTTAAAATTGACTGTAGACTCAGTAATTAATTTCAGAATTCATATTGATGTTTATAGGAAATGTACCTGGACTAAAGGACATTGTTTAAAGCGGAAAGCCTGGGACTAACCCCATTTGGATAAGGATAAAGGATTTTCGGGCAGCGAGGTAGACAGATGAAAGCATAATAAAAGTATACAACCAAAGTGTGTGCGACCACTACTATCCGATTCGAGCGAGGAATTGAAAGGGATTTAAATATGGAACAGATTTGGACGAGAGATACGCCCGAGTTGCGATCGCCTAGTGCCCGAATTGGGTTTAGCTTTAATATGGATACCTGATTGATGGTCTTGGTCATGGTTACGATTCCTGCTGGTGCACTTGAGACTAGACCCGCCGGCAGGGTGACAGCATGGTGGTTGGATTTAATAACTAGGGTTTGAGTTTGGGTGGCACCTACGGATTGCGTCTGCTGCTGTTGTTGCTGTTGCGCCTGCTGCTGATGTTGGACATGATGCACTTGCTGAAGTCCCTGATGTTGACCACCGATCCCCGCCTGGATCGTCTTGATGGTGGTGGTATTCGGCAGCTGGGCCGTGGAGATGACCGCGCCGGGATTGCCGGCTATGTTGATTGTGCCATTGGGCAGCGGCTGGCTGGTGAAGGTGATGCGATTGCCGGCAGCTGTCTGGCTGGTGTTCATCGTGCTGTGTGGTGTTTATGTTTTTGGCGAGTGTGTTCTTCCCCTTCCTTTGACTTCTGTGTGGTGGTGTGGGCGAGCGATCCTGTTCCGATCAACTAGTTGCGCACATCCTGTGTTGGTGTTGGCGGAGTTGTTGCATGCTGTGCGCTCCAGAAGCGAACTGCAATGCAAGGGAAGGCGCTTTTAGTATTTATACAAGATGAAGCTCGAGGCGGTGGAGAAACAGGTAGGCGGTGGAGGGGCTACCTGACCGCCGGCTACCTGGCGACCGTGGGCCATAAACCAGATGCTGCGGACACCTGGATGCCGCGCACAGGTAATCGCATTCACCTTGACCAAAAAAGCGGGTGCTCCGCTGACTTGGTGCTGCGCTGGCTCACTCGCACTCGCCTTCGCCGTCACTATCGTCGCCTTTCTCCTGGCGCATCCGTTGCAGTCGTCGTCGCGTGTGTGTTATCTCGCTAAGTTGCCTTTTGTTTGCTTCGCTATGCCTTTTCTTCACTTTTCCCGATCGGCGGTTTTTCCTGCGCACACACACACCCGCGTGCTCGCATGGACTGATTGTTGAGCACTGGAAGAATGCTTTATTTTGATTATTTTGATGTACAAAAAATTTGGCAGCGACGGTGCCAGAACGCCGCCATTTTCACGAATGCGCGTGCAAAGCGAAAATCGAGGGAGGCGGGCGTTGCCAGATAGCTTGCGAAAAACACGTAACCAACGATCTGGCAATGCTGCGCGTTTATGCGGGTGACGAGTGCTTCATCTTCATGAATGCACCAAGTTTAAAAAATATTTCAAATCGAAAGTGGAGCACTTAAAAGTTGATGTTTTTTTATTACAAAAATGTAGTATTTTTTCGAGAAACCACTTAAAAATATTGTAAGCGATAAAAACAAGATTACAACTTTTACATGTCTCCAGTGGCAATATGGAGCATCGTGCCAACCGTAGTATTAGTAATTTCAACTTTTGCGGCCAGCGGGTGGTGGCATAAACCCACGTCCGTGTCTATGCGTCTGTGTGCGTGTGTTTCAGTATCAGTTTTGTACAGCCTGCAATGTCGGGGGAAATTTTCTGGGCCCTGCGGCAGATGCACTCACTTCAATTCATTTTGCGTTTAAGCTCGGTGCACTTGGGCGCATTTTAAATGATTTCCCGTTGCGTTTCTCTGGCGATTTAGCCGAAAACCGAGTAAATATTGTTTACGGACCGCCGAGGTACGGACGAGTTGTGCGGTGTGACCGTCGTGGGTTGAATATCACCGTGATAAACGCGATACCGAAAGAAAATACTAGAAATAAAGGTAGTGATTTCCCAATATATTTATTATATTTAATACTAAATATATTCGGTGAAGAAATAGTATTTCGTTACGGTTAAACAATCGATAGTCGTACCTTACACGCCACACCACCAACGCGATTCTATTTTTGTTAGTTTTTGGTATCTTGGGAATACTGATCTCCTGCACAACATTTCACTGGTAAATTAATTCTTCAGGTTGATTTATGATGAAATCAGTAATTACTTATATCCTACAAATGACGGCTTTTTCATAAAAATAATAGACCGTGCCCATTAGTTATATTTAACTTATTAAATTAAATAAACAACATATATATTGCAATGGTATATTTATAATGGTATACAAGGAAAATGGTACAAACAGTATTTTCTGTCTTAACGGTATAATTTTTCGATAACTCTGCGGCCACACTATTACCGGCGCATATAGACAGAAGGAAAATTTTATTTAACAGAATTGAGGTAATTATAATTTCTATTAACTGTAATTTAGCCATGCGCAACTTGAGCTAAAGTGCCGTTGGAAAGGAGTTCGCCACGTGTGTTCACTCACATGTGGACTAGGCACGCGAAAAGTGCGTCTAAAGTTGCAGGGTAAAAATCGATATAGAAAAGGAGATGAAAAACGGATGGGAAAGTGGTGGGGGAGCCCCTTCTTCAACATGACGTGACTAAGACCACTTTGCCTTTACAGCTATAAACAGGCTATTACGCGGAAAGCACATATAAATTCCCGAATAAATCCGCATTCGAAGTCCCATAAATATTGACAGTCAGTCGGATAGGACAGTTAATGTAAGTAGAGCACTTGGTGGGAATGGGGACTGATACAAAATGCAAATGCCAATAGTAAACTACTAAACAGCAAAAAGATTGTCAAACAAATTCGATTTCCGTAATTGCAGCACACCGACGACAATGGCCAACAACAACTACGCCGGGTTTAACTACGGCGGCACCCAGTACAATACGGGCCAGGTCTCGTACCCGGCGGTAACCAATGCCACCTACGCGAATGCGGCCGCCTATCAGAATGCCGCTGTGGCCGCCGGACAGGGTGGTTACGGCGGAGCAGCAGGAGCGGGCGCTGGCGCTCCCTCCGGCCCAGGGGCGGGGGGTTACGGTGGTTACGCCGACTACCGCAGTGCCATGCAATCGTACGACGCCTCCAAGACATTCTATCAGCAATCGTCGGCCAGCTACAACGCCTCCGGTTCGACAGCCTCGGTCAGCAAAACGCACTACTCGGCTCCGCCAGTCAAAAATCAGGTTAAGGGCAAGATGGACAAGTCGAATGGTGGTCCCAAGCCGCCTAGTTCGGCTCCTCCGGCGGGCAACAATTACAGTGGCTATGATACAGCTCTCTACAATGCGGCTAGCATGTATGTGGCCCAACAGCATCAGGGCAATCCTAACCAAAAGCCAAATGGCGGCGCCAATAACTGGTATCAGCGCAAGATGGGACCCACCATTCCGGGAGCTCCGGCCATAAGGGGTATGCGTCCTAAGGCACCACCACGTCCCCAGCAGCTGCACTACTGCGAAGTGTGCAAGATCTCGTGCGCCGGACCGCAGACCTATCGCGAGCATCTAGAGGGTCAGAAACACAAGAAACGCGAGGCTTCGCTCAAGATGTCTGCTAGTGCCACCAGTACTACACAAAATCGTGGTAACAACTACCACTGCGAGCTGTGCGATGTGACATGCACTGGTACGGACGCATATGCCGCTCATGTGCGCGGAGCCAAGCATCAGAAGGTTGTCAAGTTGCATCAGAAACTGGGCAAACCCATTCCATCGGAAGAGCCCAAAAAGATGGGCAAGATCAACTTTGTGCCCGCTGCTGTTGGGGCTGGTGGAGCAGCCGGCGCTGCTGTTGTTAAGACCGAAGGCGGCGCGAACGAGAGCGACGCAGCTGGAGACCTCGATGATAACTTGGACGATTCGCTGGGCGAAAACACGGACAACATTAAGCCGGTGGGTGGCGAGTATATTGAGGAGGTCAAGGACGAAGAGGGCAAGATATTGAGCTTCAACTGCAAGCTATGCGATTGTAAGTTCAACGACCCGAATGCCAAAGAGATGCACATGAAGGGCCGTCGCCATCGCTTGCAGTACAAGCGAAAGGTGCAGCCAGATCTAGTCGTCGACTTCAAGCCCACTCCTCGCCAGCGTCGCCTGGCTGAGGCCCGTGCTAACCGGGCCATGATGTCCTCGCATCGCGGCGGTGATGATCACGACGGCGGCTACTGGGAGGAGCAGCGGAACCGACAATACAACGAAGAGTATGACTACAACAACTGGATGTCACGTAGTTTCGGAGGTGAGTTTACACGTTATAAGACTTGAGGTTAAACAGTGCACTAGCTTAAACCAACCCCTTTGGGTAAGCTTAATAGGCAAAGGAATAAACATTCATATTAGGAAATTTATTCAATGAAGCACATTCCATTACGTAATAGTATTGCAGGGCTGTAACCGCAGTTAAAGTGCCGAAAGATAATAGCACTTTTAAACTCGTTAAACGTAGAGTAAAGTATGTAACAGGTAAAATGAAGCGTTTATATGTATATAATCTATATATGTATACACACTTTTAATAAGGATCAATAGCCAGCCGAGTTTGACTGTCTGTTCCCTTTTGTTAGATAAGATATTAAATTGGAGCACGGTTGATTATTCTGAGCACATATTTATATTTCAAATTACCATTGCAGGTGCCCAGCGCTTTGGGCGTATGGGTAATGGACCGCCGCCGCACTTTGGCATGATGCCCGGCGGAAATGTTCGTCGTCCGGAAAGCACCGATGATCGCCACGCCATTGCCCGTCACGCCGAGATTTATCCCAAGGAGGAAGAGCTGCAAACCATCCAGCGCATCGTCTCGCACACCGAGAGGGCCCTCAAATTGGTCTCCGATGCCCTGGCCGAGCAGCCCAGCGATGCAGGAGCGGCCAATAAGAAGGACAAGGCTGACAAGCCGTCGGAGAAAGACGGACGCGACAATCAGATCTTCTCGTTCCACAAGGACGCCGACAATGGTGGCAATGTCGTGCGCATCCTGAAGGGAGTGATGCGAGTGGGCTACCTGGCCAAGGGGCTGCTGCTCCACGGCGACAACGCCGTTGAGCTAGTCGTCCTTTGCGCGGAGAAGCCGACTTCGGGTCTGTTGCAGCGTGTGGCCAATGTGTTGCCCGACAAACTCAAGGAGGTGGCAGGTAAGTGAGATGGGGCAGATGCCAACGTAGAAATTGCATTTCACTATTCTTGAATGACATTTTGGTTGTCCTAATAAGAGGAACAGAAGAAAACTTTTTCCAGAGAAATGGCTTGAGTGATAAATGCGGCTGAAAAGCATCACTGAATCATGATCAAAACAAAAATACATAAACACGTTCTTAGCTTGGCCAATTTCACACTGACTTGTGCAGGTGAATTTGGCCAAATTGGAAGCGGATCAAACTAATCAACTAAAACTAATAAACGAAAACAAATCGATTTTCGGAGCGCTAAATATGCAAGATGAACGCACGCAACTCACGATACGTTCACATTCGCTATTCATTACGTTCACGTTCGACGGGCAATTTGTGTGGAAAAAGTCAGCAAAATAAATCAAATTTAACTATATAAAATTATTGTACATAGAAACTAGGACAACTAGAGTTGAGCCCTGTTGTTGCGGTGGATATAGATTGCCACGCCCGCCAAACCGCGCCCAACGCCCCAGCCAACATAGCAACTAATTGCGAATAAAAACGTATTTGCCGTTTTCAGCTTCTCTCTCTGCAGGATAAGTTTCGAGCCTCGAGCCTTGAGCCTTAGCCTAGAAGCTCTGTGAGTCTAGAGTCTTGAGTGTGTCGTTCAGTTAGCCATCTGTAGCTGTAGCTCAGCCCTCCCAGGTTGCTCCTCTTCCCGCTCGGCTGCTGCTGCTCCGCTCCACTCCAATCCAATCACCACCAGCGGATCGTCACGGTAACAAGCGCGGACTCGGTGCCACAAGTCCAGCCTCCTGCAGTCTAATGTGGTGTGGTGTCCTTGATGAAACAGTCAAATCCAAACTCTTAACCAACTGAAATTCGAACCAAAGGAATATATTTATACAAAGTTTGCGCGCCCTCGATTCGATTCCGGATGAAACTTTGTGTAAATAAAGTCCTTTGATGGCCTGGCCAAGAAGTTGAACAACACAACAACACGCCAAGAAGCAATGCGATTGATCCACACACTAGAATGCAAGTGCTTGGGCCAAAATTGCAGCGCCGATGTGCTGCCTCACCTTTCACTCGAAACCAAGCAAATATATCTATACTCTGTAATCTCGTATACATATATATGTGCAAGCGGCCGAATTGTGTGTATCAAGCTTGATTGTCCAATATAGAAAATATATATGTATATCTAAAAATGCAAACAAAAATTGCGACCGAAATTTGCGTTGCGCACCGTGAATGGGGAGTACTGAACACGAGACGTCTGGTCAACGTTTCCCGCAGCCATAAATTTCGTTCAATATTTTAATGCAAACTAACCAACAAACAAATCAAGATAATTCCGTTTAATAGTTCAAGTCGAAATTCAGTAAAATACAGAAGTGCGCGCTCTAAGTGGAATTGCAACGGGTGGATGACGCCGAGTCCGAGTCTCGAGCTTGCAATTCCGTTTACGAGGCCCCAAACGGAGATACCGATCCCAGCACGCAAGTCGAACGAATCTCCTGTTTGCTGGGAACCGAGCGAATACGAGGATCGTGGGAAGAAACAAACATTATTCGTGCTTTTCATACCGTGCATCAAGTCCCCATTTGAACAATATATATCTATATATTCAATTGTTGCTAATCACTATTTTACAATGTATACATACGTGTAGTTTGCGGGCCCACACTGGAATTTTGTTTCACCCACAATGTTTGTCTCTTTTTCCAAGTCGAATCTAGTATTTCGATGTTTTGAGCTTCCTTCAAAAACGCCCTTGTCACATTTTGTTCCATTGCTCTCTTGATTTCAGGCGAAATTCAGGTCAATTACCGTGTGGAGGTCAACGCCGAGGACGCCGCTCTAATTGTGCTGGACGAGGCTGTCTCGGTTAAGATTACCCTCACCTCGCCTTTGCTGCGCGATGCGAATCCTGGGGAAGTTTCCACCAGCGAAGATGGTGAAGGCGATTCCGAATTCCTGGCTCGTGAGCCCTGTCTACGTGTAAGTATCCCTAAAAACCAATTAGAAAAGTCTTTAACCAATTATGAATATTTCTTTAGGCTTTGGCTGACTTGCGTCACGCAAAATGGTTCCAGGCTCGAGCGACAGGCCTTCAGTCGTGCGTCATGGTCATTCGCATCCTCAGGGATCTGTGCCAGCGCGTGGCCTCCTGGCAGGCGCTGCCTCAATGGTCCTTGGAGCTCCTTGTAGAGAAGGTGATCTCGTCGGCTGGCTTTCCCATCTCACCCGGCGACTGCATGCGCCGCATCATGGAGGCCTTATCCTCGGGCTTTCTAATAAACGGGCCGGGCCTGCTGGATCCCTGCGAGAAGGACCCCACAGACGCTCTTCTCGACTTGACCAAACAGGAGCGCGAGGATCTCACTGTGTCCGCACAGCTTTTCCTGCGCTACATTGCCTTCCGCCAGATCTACAAAGTGCTCGGCATGGAGCCGCTGCCGGCCATGAAGTTTCCCATGCGTCCATGGCGCGTCAACCGCAAGCGACGTAGGTCATCGGGCAAGGCTGGTGGCCCCCCCGGCACGGAAACGGAGTCCAATGACATCGATGAGACCGGCTCTGATGAGAAGGTGGCCAAGAAGGAGGGTGCCGGAGGCACTCCTGCCAGTGCCTAAGCGGCGGGAATAGGTTATATACACGTAGTCGGCTACTAAAATTACAATTTCTCTCAAGATAAATGCGCGTCCAAGCGCCACTTAACTATAACCAACTCTTATCTGTACACGAGTATTCAAACCAATTTGGGCACAAGGAGCTAAGCATGTCCAACATGTTGCCCAATTGGCGATTAGTGAATCCCCAATACACGAAATTTAACTAACCATATTTAGCGGATCATAAAACTTGTATTTTTCTAGCATTAGTGCAAGACAAGGCAATGTATTCAGTTTGAATGTGAACATGTTGGCCCTCACACTCATTTACACAAATACAAGAACGAAGCGGATTTTAATAAAACGTATTGAACAATTATAATGAAATTATTTTTTTTTCAATAAAGATAAGTTTAATCCATTTACAACGCTAGTATTAATATATTAGAAATTCAAAAGAATGTCAGCATCTACCAACAATTAAATTTTTAATGAATTTTATTCCTCTTCATGAGGTACATATATTTTTTTAAGATTTACAAAAAATCGCTCCATTTAGAGCAACTTTTCTTATTAGCTGACGGCATATTTTCAGCAGAACGTTTGAAGGACCGTGGTTCTGTGCGCCTGGTTTTCTTAAAGTCCATCGAAATTTCGCCAGAAAGTTCTTCGGTTATTCTAGGTTCCGCTGTAGACTTTTGAGTAGGTACAAGTGGTTTGTCTACATAGTTAGCCCATTTATTTGCATTTTTTTGAGGTGTAGTGTTTTCTTCGTTATCCAGACAGTCTTTCTCCGCTTCGAGCTGCTGCTTTGCCGTGAGAAATAAAGCATTTAGCTTATCTTCCTGCATTCCGCGCTCCAAATTGAGATGCTGCACCTTAACCCGGCATTCTGCTGCCGATCCTCGAAAGAACTCTTTAAGTAAATTTTGGTTTTCCCGGCAAATTTTACACTGCCATGTGTTAGCCTTTTTCACGAAGTCCACCTTATTTAAATGAAGTATTTATGTATTTATTGACTTCTGAGGATTAATTGAGTTTTTTGTGCTAACCTGGTACATTTTACATTGGATGCATTGTACCACGCGAATTTGCTGGGACATTTTTCAAATTTGTGAAAAACAAAATAAACAGACCAGGGATGGAACCAACAATTCTTGGAACCAGTGGAGTGAACTAAATATTTTTTGGAATACATCTTAATAATTTAACAAGCAGTTTTATTTGGCCCAAATTTGTAATTCATTAACTTTTGTACCTTTGGCTTATGATTTAGCAGGGTGCCGATTCCGGTTCAAAAGTGAACCAATTGAAGGCCAATTGCATCCCATCCCTGGTCAAAATATAAACAAACTTGCATCGTTTAGTCGGCAGTGACGGTTTATAAAATGCGATTGGTAAGTCATCATGCTAGGTTAATAACAACCTAATCAGCGGAAGTGACTCTCATCATTGCAGTACTGTCTCAGCGGGGACCTGGCCAAGCCATGTTACATCATTACCTTCAAGGGCCTGCGGATAATGCTGGACTGCGGTCTCACGGAGCAGACAGTCCTGAATTTCCTTCCGCTGCCGTTCGTCCAGTCCCTGAAGTGGTCCAATCTGCCCAACTTCGTGCCCAGCCGGGATCACGATCCCCAGATGGATGGTGAGCTAAAGGACTGCTGCGGCCGGGTTTTCGTGGACTCGACGCCTGAGTTTAATCTGCCCATGGACAAAATGCTGGATTTCAGCGAAGTGGATGTGATACTTATCTCGAATTACCTAAATATGCTGGCCTTGCCGTACATCACGGAGAACACGGGGTTCAAGGGCAAAGTCTATGCCACGGAGCCAACGCTACAGATTGGCCGGTTTTTCCTGGAGGAGCTGGTTGACTACATCGAAGTTTCGCCCAAGGCATGCACCGCTCGGCTATGGAAGGAGAAGCTCCATCTCTTACCCAGTCCATTAAGCGAAGCCTTTCGCGCCAAGAAGTGGCGCACGATCTTTAGTCTAAAGGATGTCCAAGGCAGTCTGTCTAAGGTGACCATCATGGGCTACGACGAGAAGCTTGATATCCTCGGGGCCTTTATTGCCACTCCTGTCAGCTCTGGCTACTGCCTGGGCTCCAGCAACTGGGTACTGAGCACGGCCCATGAAAAGATTTGCTATGTCAGTGGTTCCTCCACATTGACCACACATCCTCGGCCCATCAATCAGTCGGCGCTTAAGCACGCCGATGTGCTCATCATGACCGGACTGACGCAGGCGCCGACAGTCAATCCGGACACGAAGCTGGGCGAACTCTGTATGAATGTGGCCTTGACGATCCGCAACAATGGGTCTGCCTTGATTCCCTGTTATCCTTCGGGCGTTGTCTATGACCTCTTTGAGTGCCTGACGCAGAACTTGGAAAACGCTGGCCTCAACAATGTTCCCATGTTCTTCATTTCCCCAGTGGCAGACAGCTCCTTGGCCTATTCCAACATCCTGGCCGAGTGGCTGAGTTCCGCCAAGCAGAACAAAGTGTATCTTCCCGACGATCCTTTCCCACATGCCTTTTACCTGCGCAACAACAAGTTAAAGCACTACAATCATGTCTTCTCCGAGGGCTTTAGCAAGGACTTTCGGCAGGTAGGGTTTGTCTATCATATATCTATATATATTTTTTATCACTTACTTTAAATTCTCTCGCTTTTTTACAGCCCTGCGTGGTCTTTTGTGGCCATCCCAGCTTGCGCTTCGGCGACGCTGTTCACTTCATCGAGATGTGGGGCAATAATCCCAACAACTCCATCATATTCACGGAGCCGGACTTTCCGTACCTTCAAGTACTGGCGCCCTTTCAGCCACTGGCCATGAAGGCTTTTTACTGTCCCATCGACACCTCTCTGAATTATCAGCAGGCCAATAAACTGATAAAGGAGTTAAAACCAAATGCGCTTGTCATCCCAGAGGCGTACACAAAACCACATCCCTCGGCCCCAAATCTGTTCATTGAACAACCGGACAAGAAGATAATAACGTTCAAGTGCGGCGAGATTATACGTCTGCCATTAAAACGAAAGCTGGATCGAATCTACATTACTTCGGAATTGGCCCAGAAAATATCGCCAAAGGAGGTGGCGGCCGGCGTGACCTTCTCCACGTTGACGGGAGTTCTGCAAGTTAAGGACAAAGTACATTGCATCCAGCCATGCGCGGATAGCATTAAAGAAGAGAACATCTCAAGTAATAGCGCTCCGACCAAGGAGGATGTGCTAAAGAACGTCAAATACGAGTATGGCAGCATCGATGTGGAGGCAGTCATGAAGAGGCTGACGCAGGATGGCTTCTCCAACATCAAGCTAGACCGCACAGGCGGCGCTCTGACACTGAACCTTATCAATGAGGACACAGTTATCAAGTTCGAGGACAACGAGACGCACATTATCTGCGGCGGAAAGCCAACGACCCGGCTCAAGCTCCGCGACACCATCATGAAATGCCTTCAGAGTTTTTAAAAACAAATGTATTCCTTACACCTAAAAAACAACACTTCTTAATGCTTAGTTCTTTGCATTCATTACGTCAGAGCATCGTTGACAGGTTTTCTGCTCATCCTCCAGACCATAGCGACGGCAACGTGGGCAAAGTGTTGTCTGAAGTGTACTCAGAGCAATGTCCAAGTCGTCATTGTTGGACTGTGAGAGAGTGATTGACCCCACTTGCAGTATTTCGCACAATTCAGAATTGCTGAAAGCCTCTCCAAGAGGACTGTGAAGTTCTCGCAGCAAATCCAGCTGGCCGTTTTCCTTTCCTTTGATGGTCACGGCCAAGTGCCAGGTGTTAACATCGCCAGCCTGCTGGTTGATAAGACGTTTAACATCGAACGCTGCGTTTATTGCTTCAGTGGCTTTGTTGTCCCGCCATTCAGGTTCAGTCCGAACAATCTGCTCGTGGAATGCAGCACATGTGGTGTCATAGTAGCTCCAGCTTTCTTCCACCAGGAAGGGAACAATGGGCCATAAGCTCTTGCAGAGTTGTTGGTAACAGTGGGTCAGAGTCTGACGAATGGCCAGTATCTCCTGATCATCACCACAATAAAGGCGGTCCTTGATGAGATGCACATAGACCGCGGACACCTGATTGGCAATGAAGTTTTGAACATAGGCGACAACACGATTGTACTCATAAGCATTGTAAAGCTTCTCCACCTTAAAAGCGAATGACATGATTATATGAAAAACAGAGCTTACAACAGTTTCCTACCTCAGATTCAAACTCAACCAACTGGCCTAACAAATAACGATTAAGATAGCTCTTATCTGAAGTTGTTATTAGCTTCTCCGCCAGTTGTTTCTCTCCAATTACGCCTTTTAAATACCGCAGAGTCCCACGGACCTTGCTCAGACTTTCTGCCGCCTGCTGCAGTAGCTTATCGCTAACCGTTATGGACATGTGTTGCGTTCCATGGGAAGCCACCCACCAACGCAGTGCATCCGTCCCATACTTTTTGGTAATCTGTTTTGGGGAAATAACGTTACCCAACGATTTCGACATCTTGTATCCCTTCTCATCCACTGTGAATCCGTGAACAAAGAGGGCCCTATTGGAGGTAAAAATGGGGATGATGTTTTTTTTTAAGTATTTCCTATTAACTTACTTGTAGGGAGAACATTCCCGAGCAGCAATGCTCATTAGGAGGGAAGATTGAAACCAACCGGTAAATTGATCATACCCCTCAAGATACAAATCGGCTATCTTATCCTTCGCCAGCACAGCAGACCATGTGCTGCCAGAGTCGAACCAGATGTCCAAAATGTCAGAGCCCTTGACAAGATCTTTGGCTTCGCAGCGAAGCTCACGAAGTAAATTAGCGGGCACAAGTTCCTCCACAGATTTTACCCACCAGAAGTCGATTGATCCCTCCTGGCGCAGCAGATTGCAGAGATGCTCTATGAGAGTAGAATTAAGTACCACTTTTCCGGACTCCCGACTGTAGAAAACGGGAATGGGAACGCCCCAAGCTCGTTGCCTGGAGATGCACCAATAGGGTCTCTTCTGGAGTTGGGTGAGCAATGCCTTTTTGCTGGCGTCAGCATTGGCTTTAGGATAGATCTCTACTTGTTCTAAGGCGTTGGCAGCAGGCGACTTAAGCTTTTCGGTATTAATGAACCACTGTTCGCTGGCACGAATTATCACAGGCTTTTTTGTACGCCAATCTATGGGATAGGAATGCTCCAGCTTGGAGGAGTGGACAACATCCTCTGCTATGCGTTCAAGGACTATGGAATTTCCCTGATCCAACACTGATTGTCCGCGTAGAAAATCAGGAGCTTCCTTGGTGTAAGTGCCATCTTCATTCACAAAACATTTAACAGGAATTTTGTGGGTCAGACTAACAAGAAAATCTTCTGGTCCATGGGCGGGTGCTGTGTGCACCAAGCCAGTGCCTTTGCTATCCTGCACATGACTGGCTTCGAAAAAGGGCAGATTCGATTGTTCTTTGTCAATCGGATGATTATAGCTCAGCTTGCTCAAGGATTCTCCACTCAAATGCTGCACTATCTCACATTTTAGCTGAGTATTGGCCTCAAAGTCTGCCATAAGAACTGAAGCCATGAGGTATAGCTCATCCTGGTTGCGATCCGACAACGTGACGAGAACGTACTCCAAAGACGCATTGTAACAGATAGCTTGGTTACTCGGCAAGGTCCAAGGAGTTGTGGTCCAGACGAGTGCATAAATTTGCTTATCCTGTATATCGAAGCTACTTGGATTAAGAGCCAATCTCACATATACCGAGGGACTTTTGTGATTGACATCATATTCCAGTTCCGCCTCGGCCAGGGCTGTCCTAATAAAATATTAGATAGTGTAAAGTATCCTTTTATGTTGTCATTAACGCACTTGGATGAAGGTGACCAGTAAACTGGTTTTAAGTCGCGATAGACCAGTCCTTTCTCGTAGAGACTATAAAACATTTGCAGTTGATTGACTATAAAATCTGGCTGGAAAGTCATGTAGATATTATCTTTCTGCCAGTTAGCCAAAATGCCCCAACTGCAGAACTCCTCCTTTTGCGATTTAATGGCCTCCAAAGCAAAGGCACGGGCTATTTGAAAAAATAAAGTAGTAATGGAATCTATACCAATGGAAATAACTCACATTTTTTGCGGATTTCTTGAGCACTCTGATTTTGAGCTGTGCTTGTGGCCTTCAGTTCGATTGGCAGGCCATGACAATCCCAGCCAGGAACGTAGTTGACATGCTGACCATGTGCTACTCGCTGGCGCAGAGTGATATCTTTAAGGATCTTGTTGACGGCGTGGCCCATGTGGAGCTGCCCGTTGGCGTAGGGCGGTCCATCGTGAAGGACGAAGGTAGGTTTCCCTTTCTTCGCCAGTCTCTGCTCCTGGTACGCATAGGAAACTGCAATCTTCTTCTGCGAAATATAATTTGATACAATAAGATTTGGTTACTTCACATATCCAAGAACCTGCCTCCAGAACTAGACGCTCCTGTTCCTCACGTTTTGCTGCGGTCAGGCGGTTGGGAAACCTGGTCTTTGGTAGGTTGATGGTGTCAGTGTATTTCTTTGCATCCTTTTTGGCCGCTTTCACAGAATATAAGCGATTTCCAACGCGAAAATTGAAAATCCTAAGCATTTTGCTGCCAAATAAGAAGAAGAGGCAAAACGTAACAACAGCCGGCAAAGTGGAAACCATATGGCCTGTGGAACATAAGCACTGTTCACACTGCCCGCGAGGTGGATCGTAAGTTTTATATGAGTTTTGTAAATTCTTTAACTTGGGAGCATATTTGGTATTTGCTCAAAGGTTGTTTTTCTATTAATATAAAAATTAAGCTGAGTTGATAAAAGAAATATTATATTTTAGGTTAAAAAAAATTCACAAATGTAAAATTCCTATAATAACTTGTAAAGGGTAATCTCGTAGATGGAATCACTATTAAAATTCCCTAATCTTTCTTCTCCGGTTCTTTCGACTTGTCATCCTTCGCTTCCTCCTTTTTGTCTTCTCCCTTCGGCGGCTCCTCCTCTGGCTTTGCCTCCTTTTCGTCCTTGGCTTCCGCCTTGGCTGGAGGAGCATCTCCTGACATGGTGGCGGCCAGTTGGGTGGCTTTGGCTAGCACCTCTTCGGCATCCCCGACCATGTAGAAGGCAATCTCGGGGATGTCGTCGTATTCCCCATTTAACAACCGCTTGAAGCCCTCCACACACTTCTCCACCGGCACCAGCTTTCCCGGATGTCCAGTGAAGATCTCAGCCACTTGGAACGGCTGCGAAAGGAAGCGCTGCATCTTGCGGGCCCTGGCCACCGTTAACTTATCGTCTTCGGACAGTTCATCCATTCCCAGGATGGCGATAATGTCCTGAAGCGACTTGTAGGCCTGCAGAGTTTTCTGAACTGCTCGAGCCACATTGTAGTGCTCCTCGCCTACAACATCGGGATCGAGGATGCGGGACGAGGAGTCCAAGGGATCCACAGCCGGATAAATACCCAACTCAGCAATGGGACGTGAGAGCACGGTGGTGGCATCCAAATGCGAAAAGGTAGCCGCCGGAGCAGGATCACTGAGATCATCGGCGGGCACGTAGACAGCCTGAACGGAAGTGATAGAACCGTTGCGGGTACTAGTAATCCGCTCCTGCATTGTGCCCATGTCGGTTCCCAAAGTAGGCTGATAGCCCACCGCCGAGGGAATGCGCCCGAGCAGGGCCGACACTTCCGATCCCGCCTGGGTGAAACGGAAAATGTTGTCAATGAAGAGCAGCACATCCTGCCCGTCCACGTCGCGGAAATACTCGGCGATGGTCAGTCCGGTGAGAACCACCCGAGAGCGAGCGCCCGGTGGCTCATTCATCTGGCCAAAGACCAGAACCACCTTCGAGGACTCATCCTCCAGGGATATGACCTTGGACTCAATCATCTCATGGTACAGATCGTTGCCCTCGCGTGTGCGCTCTCCTGCGCCCACGAACACGGAGTAACCGCCATGGGACTTGGCTATGTTATTGATCAGCTCCATGATGAGCACCGTCTTGCCCACGCCGGCGCCTCCAAACAGCCCGATCTTGCCGCCCTTTACGTAAGGAGCTAGCAAATCAATCACCTTGATGCCGGTGACCAGGATCTCTGGCTTCACGCTTAAATCGGTCAGCTCCGGGGCTTCGTTATGGATAAAGGAGTAGTAATCTGACTTGATCTCACCGCGATCGTCAATCGGATCGCCCACCACGTTGAGGATGCGTCCCAAAACGGCCTTGCCCACCGCCACACGGATGGGGTAACCCGTATCGATTACCGGCTGACCCCGACGGAGCCCTTCTGTGGAATCCATGGCCACGCAACGGACGATATTGTTGCCCAGGTGGTGAAATACCTATCAGAATCAGCAATCAGAAATGGGTTAAAATAATTTTGAATTATTTATATATTATTGAAATAAATAGATAATAAATCAAATTTAAAACTTTTCAAATAGTTTTATAGTTATAGTTATATTAATTTGTCTTAGTGGCGTCGATCTAGTAGTTGGATAATCCTTTGACTCACCTCCAGCACCAGGTTTTCAATGGGGGCATCCTGCACCTGGAGGGCGTTGAGAACCTCCGGAACATCGTCCTCGAAGTACACATCGATGACAGGGCCGATGACAGCATGGATGACACCCTTGCGACCCTTGCTATCCAGCACCTTGCCTCCTCCGGCCGACTTCTTCTCCTCACACTCATCCTCGCGCTCATCCTTCTTCTTGACCAGTTCCGCGTCCGTCTTGCAGACGTCCTGCGGTTCGGGCTCGCACTCATCGCCTGACTTCTTATCCTTGTCATCCCAAAGGGACAAGGATGCGTGAAGGTAGCGAGCATGGCTGGGAAGCTTCACAGGATTACCAAGATAGTTGGCCCGATGACCTCCGGTTCCCGGACCCATCTTTATGCCAATCCTTGCACATGCTAACATAATTTTTAATTTTCGGAGGAGGCAGATCATGTGAAATTCGTTTATTCTTCTTACCCGTAGCCATTTTAGCCCACGAAACCAACATTTTAAATTATTTTATATTTCCTTCGCTGCTTAGACGTCTTCGCTGCAAATCAAACTTGCTTGTAATGACAGATGGCAGCAAAGCCTCCTAAAATATGGTATTCAAGGATTTGTACTATCCAATTTTTAATGGGTTGTCACCTATTTATTTTTTGAAGCCTTTTTATTTTCTAACACTTCTAAAGAGGTTTATAAGATTTGTCTAAGTATTTGAACGTTTTTTTTTTAATTTAATCTTCATTATAAATTGCCAACATTTAAGATATAGAGCTTTCGCCAAAAAAAAGAAAAAAATATTAAAATGAATAATACTTGTACATTAATTAATATTCATAAAGCAAAGATAAAGCTTAGACTCACAATTGATCTTCAGATATGTTTCCCTATAGCTCTTCTTAAGGGTTGAAGCGTTTGGTTTCCTAGGATACCGATAGCCACAAAATATTGTAGCCATAACAGTATAATTTTGAAGCTGAAGGAAAATGGACGTACTATCGCATTACAGCTCACCCGTGGTAGAATTTCCGGCAACACAGCCGTTGGAGAAGCAGCACGCCCTGGTGGACAACTGTACGGGCACTGATCCACCGCCTCCCAGCAAAGACGTCGCCACCGGAACGCAGGAGAAGCTGCATGTGGCCACACAAACGGAGCGACGAGTAGTTAGCAGCAAGGATGTGGAATACGATGAGAGGGCTTTGGCCAAGTGGCTGCGACAAATCTGTCCCATGGTAGAACGAGAGCTAATGAATCCCACTCTTCTGATGGAGGATCTAACGATGAGTCAGTGTCGCTTGGAGGAGGAACTGCAGGTGTACACATACCAGAAGCTGGCAATGGGAGGTGCTGACAACTCGCAAGGACTGGCCATCTGGCTGTGTGTGCATACCAATAATGCTCCAGTTCTGGTGGCCACCACGGTAGCTCCCCATGATGACTGGTGCGAGCATGTGGATCAGCAGCTAAAACTGTTTGTTCCCCAAAGAATGTCCAGGGGTAACCTGGTGATGTACACAGAAGCCAAAACTCTGCCCCTAAAATCCTGCTTGCGCAGTCTATGCACAAATCCGTTTAACAAGACCATGTTCGCTGGATCCACCATGGACGGAGAGCTTTTCATCTGGTTATATGAGCAGGCGAGGGGTTCCAATTCCAGCGTCGATATTAAACAGCTTTACAGTGTGTCGTCTGCTCAGGGAGCTGCAGTGGCTCTGGACTGGCCGAGGGAACAGCTTCTGTTGGCCTGCTTTGCCAATGGCAGCATTCGACAGTGGGATTTGAGCAGGCAGATGGCTCTGGATTGGGAGTAAGGCGCTCTAATCACTAAACGGAACTTTTTCCCACAGTAATCTTAAATATTCTTCCATTAATTAAACACCAGGTACTCCCTTCCCGCAACGATTACCTCAGAGCCCACGGCAATGTTGACCCTTGGACTGGATGATTTCGTCGTGGGCACTAACGAGGGTGGCGTCTATCGCTTCTGGAACTCTGGGCGCGAAACCGCAGCCACCAAGCAGATCAAATTGTTGGCCCTACGGCGACATCTTTTCATGGTGACCACGCTGATTCGCACTGAAATGGAAGGCAACCAGTTCGTCCTGAGCTGCGATCTCAGTGGGCAAGCTTTCTATCACGATATGCGTCTTGTGGATGAGGTGATTACATGGCAAACCAACCGGCTGAGCATTATTTATTTCCTCTTTACTCTTGTACAGGATATGACTCAGTTGATAGTACAAATCCCACTACCGTTTAAGAACGTAATCTCCTGCAGTCGGGATGGAAACATAATCTACTGCCCAGCCAATGATGGATCACTGGAATACTATAGAGTGAGTGATGGAGCACATGCCCACGTCAAGGGAGGACTTCGCGGCAAGGGAAGCGTTATCCGAAGTAGCGACAATGGGTGAGCTAATTACAAAAAGAAATCATAAAATCCACAGTTGTGAATAATACTTATCTTACAGACGCTGGTTAATTGCAGGCCTCTATGGCGATGAGTTCCAGATATTTTACGTTGAATATTAAACGGTCAAATTTGATCTTGTTCTCAATAATCGCTTGTATTTGCATGACTGCTTATGTTAATATGTACGGTTTCATCTTCTCTTAGGGTTGCTATATACACGATTTTATTTTAAAATTTCTCAGATCTCTAACAAATACCACATGTAAATATAGACTATGTATTGTATAAACAAGAGTTTATCTGTGTAGAATTTTGAACAAAATGCAACAAACGAAAAGTAATTTCGAAAGTTTGGCGTAAAATAAGACTGCTTTCTCTGCGGGAATCTCCTTAAAAACGCGTTTTCACATACGATTCACAAAATAAAACGTTCCTTTTACGACTATAGATCATTTTATAGTACTCACTGTTGATCAAGTTGTAGGTGACCATATAAAAGAAAAATATGCTGTGTAGAAAAGTGCTACAATGACATAATTACAAAATGGCAATAAATGAATACACTAATCTTTTATAACCATTTGCCTACAGTAAAATAAATTATACAATTAACATTAACGAGATATATGCGATATATAAATATATAATAGAACTGCACACAATTTTGCTAAATCTCTCACGTTCGAACGTCCGATCCTATCTGTCCTAATCACGCGATTCCACTCTAATCCATTTCAGTCCACTTTGCATCCACTCGTTCAACTTTTCACTTAAGCTTAGATTGCAATCTGCATTTTGCACATAGTTCACATAATAATAACTAGAAGCAGCGCTCGCCCAGCTTCTGATTGGCTGATAAATTCAGTTGAAGAGCACCGTATTGGGGTCTTCGTTATCCATCTGCTTCACGTGGCGCAGCACATCTTTCTTGGTAATTACTCCAAGTAAGCGACTGCAATGGAATTTAGATTAGATAACTTGAAACTGGTTAAACTGCTTCTAGCTAGAAACTCACCCGTTGTGTGTAACTAATGTTTGTCGCAAGCCTAGCTTTCGGAACATGTCCACTACTGTTTCCATTGGCGTTTGATCTGTGACTGTAATTGGTGCCATGTCCAGGATCTTTTTCAACTTCAGCGGCTGGGGTCCCAGATTTTGAATGGGCTGGGATGATGTGAATAATACTATGGAGCTGCTGCTAATGCCCTCGATCAGACGCTTGGCATTGCCTGTAAAAAAATTAATAATAAATTATAAAACATAAGCTCGTAGCTAGTCATGACTTA
The DNA here is from genome assembly GCF_016746235.2 of Drosophila teissieri. Taxonomy (NCBI): domain Eukaryota; kingdom Metazoa; phylum Arthropoda; class Insecta; order Diptera; family Drosophilidae; genus Drosophila; species Drosophila teissieri. Next base: position 18,736,924 of record NC_053031.1, on the reverse strand, counting down.
CCTATGGCCAAGTTAAGATCCCTGCGCAATACAAAGCCCACTAAATATTGATTCTCCCGCGAGACCACAACTGGATAGCCATTGTGTTCTGTCTCTTTAAGAAGGTTTTCCACATCGTCCACCGTCATGGAGTCTTGGGTAATGACATTCAAAGTTTCATTTCGCCTAAAATGAGGTATTTGTTAGATCATTTTGATGATCATTTGTATTCTTTATACATACTTTGGCTGCATCACATCTGCGGCCAGTGTTGTATGCGCAAACTCTTCTTTGCTATCAAGGAACGGATAACCATTCAGCGCTATGTGCGCATCGTAGATACCTTGCCTGCCGAGAGCATCACCCACCCACTTGGAAGCCATGGCAGCAGCCATTAGGGGCACAATATACCTCACGCCGCCTGTCAATTCGAACATGATCACTACCAGGGAGACGGTCATTCGAGTGACACCTCCCAGCACAGCTGCTGCTCCCACAACCGCATACAATCCGGGAGTGATAAGATTGCTGTCCGCACACTCGCCGGTGAAGAACCAAATGTTGGGATAGCTGTAGGCAAACTGCTCCACGCCGATTCCCACAATGCGGCCCATGATGGCGCCGAGCAGCAGGGACGGAATAAACAGACCAGCGGGCACTTTCATGCCGAACGTAAAGATGGTCAGGGCCAGTTTTAGTATAAAGGTGAGCATCAGCAGCCAAATGGAGCTGTAAACACCGGGACCTGGCTCCGTAACCTCAATGAACGTGTTGCCCGACGTTATGTTCATGCGCTTGTAATCACTGCAAGAAAATAAATAGTTATTATAATTAATATCATAATATATATTATATTATTATCTAAAAGAATTGTTATTTAAAAACGTACCACAATGGATTGGTAACATCTCCGGGTGAGCACTTGCTCACCAATAGGAATATAAGCTCGTTCATGTTCATACGGGTAAATGGATTGGGGTAGCAAATGATGGCAGTGACCAGGGTCACGAAGAGCACTTCCATTACTGGATACTGGCCAAGCTTGCTGAACTTCCTGTAGCGGCACCACCACAAATTGGCCTTGATGAAAAACGTGCCAATAACACCCTGTAATAAATAGTATTTTAATAAGACAAAGTACTTCAAAATTACATTGTACTTACCCCCATAATTCCGAGGAATACAAAAGGAATAAGTTCAAAAAAGATCCAGGGCTTGTTGTACTCCACGAAAAAGAGCACGGAATGCTCGTTGCCAAACGGAGTCAGCGATCGTAAAACGAATGCGGCGATCAATGCACAAAAGAATGAGCGCCACAATGTCTTCAGTGGAAAATAGTAGGACACTTCCTCCAGCGAAAACAGAACTCCACCGATTGGTGCTCCGAAAGCCACAGACACGCCTGCCGCTGCTGCTGCCGAAAGAATCTCACGCTTCTTCGCCTCATTTCGACCATATTTAGGAAAAACGTGCGAAAAGATGTTTCCAATACAACTGGCAATGTGGACCATGGGTCCTTCCTTTCCCAAAGTGAGGCCGGCGGACACAGACAGCATCAGACCCACCGATTTGATAAGAAGCGTCCATTTTCCTAGGTAGCCGCGTATGATAAAGCCCGACAAAATGGTCTTAATCTCGGGAATACCAGATCCGCAGGCGTAGGGCGCAAACATTCGCACAAGAGAGGCACTGAGCGAAGCAAATAGCAAGGCCCACAGCACATACCAGATATAAGCGACGATATATGGTCCGGTGCCATTTCGATCCAAACCGAAGATCTCCGGCCAGGTTTTCCACTGAAATTAAATGCGGTTTTAGTCACATATCTGTAAGAAAATGTAGTTTTACTCACCGTCGAGCAGTTGCCTTCTTCAAACACCGACTGTTTGGCCGGATAGCAGCATTGTTCCCTGTTAAACCAAAAGGCAGGTGGGCAAATGCCGTGCTTTAGATCTGACATCCAACTGGCTCCAATGTCCACCATGCCCGCAACACAGCCTGCGGCGATTCCGACGAGTAAAACACATAGCCAGCCAGATCCGGCATCAATGGAACCCTAAATTAAGAAGATTGATTAGTTAAGTGTATTTTAAATCATAAACGATATTCTACCTTTATCAGATCCCACAGGGAGTCCTGTCGCTTCTTGACTATGTAGCGATGTCGCATCCGATCGCGGGCAATGTCCCGCTGCCAATCAATAGTGTGAAAATCTTCGTACTGTCCAATGCCAGGAATATCATCTTGCACGTCCGAGGAACCATAGAAGGATAGTGCTCCTAAAGCAATGAAAAATAATAAAATAAACATTTCGGATTGGACACTGTAAGCTCTGATTCATATAGTCGTAGCTTAACGATTATTATACTGATTACTATAATTTTAATGGTTTTATGTCAAAGTCCAAAGAGAAACAGAGTCTTATAAGCATTAGCGCAAAAATTCTGCCTATTTTACTTGCTTTTCATTCAGGTGTCGAGACGAAGAACGTGTAAAGTTTTGTAATACATGTTTTCTGATAACAACAATTTAAACTGCTTTCTAAAAAAAAAAGGATTTAATCTTATAGATATTGATCGTTTTAATTTAATTTAATTGCTAACATCATAATTGCTTTTGTGATTGAACTCATCATCACATATGTATATGAATAAGTATTTACCAAATTCATTTATTTTCGTTTTAATAAATAGTTCCGAATAGAAATGCCAGCTGGTTGTTTAGACAACTCAGTGATTATTTTGCCAAATTTGCGTCACGTGAGTAAACAGTGGCTCTGTGGTGGTGGTTTTATTTATATATGTACGTATTTTTCGTGAATTTAACTGGTGGCTCCACAATACATGTCTGTTTGCTAATGATTGTACATATTAATTAAATTTCCCAGGGAGCGAGTACAGCTGTGAGCCACGCCACCGAATATTCAGAACCGGCAGTGAGGAAAGGTGACGTAGCCTTACTCAAATGATCATGTTCTTGATTAACACCACAGACAGTGACAGTTGCTGCTTTACGCAATGGATCTCTCTGAACTCACCGTCCATGGGATCGCCGAAGGCACTGTGAGTTGGCACATGCTGGTGCATTGTCCGCTGATTGTGGTGATTGCCGCCGCCGCTGCCGCCAGAGTGTCCGAAATCTCGTTCGGTGTCCGATTCGGTGGCCGTTTCCCGGTGATAGCCACTGCTGCTACCTCCTCCGCCGCCGCCGATCACATCGCCCGGACTGGAGCGCGGTGTGATGTCGATCATGTCCTCGTCGTCGGTGCCCGCCGCCGTCAGCGAGGTGGTCAGTTTCGTGTGCTGCGCCAGCGGGTGGTCACGAAAAGTTCCGTCTAGGTTGCCGTCGCCGCCGGCTCCGTTTGTGTGGCCGTTCGACTGAATAAGCAAAATAAACGAATAGCTATAAGATAAGGTTTGTGAATTTGGAGAGCTAGTCTCAAACGCTTTGTTTACGCATACGCAATGATAAGATTATGATCTCGGACAAAGCGACACCGTTAAAACGTTAAAAGCGACACACATCTGTACGTTGAATTACAATTGAAAGCATTTCCGCCCCCTTGTGCCAGATGTTTCTGTGTCATTTCATAGAATACAGCCGTAATCAGGGGTTTGGCCCTTATCCGGAAAGCTTTAGCAGTCTATTCAAATTAAATTCCAACCGAAAGTTTGCAATTATTTGTTTAGAATTCGGATAAAAGAGACTCCTTTATTGGGCTTTGTGCCATTTTTTGAAAACCAAAACTCGCAGAAGTAAGGATTTAAGGATTTTAAAGTGAACAAAATCCCTTCTTAAAAAAGTTTAATTTAAAATGACTGTGCCAGCAACAGCAATAAGTATTTTTCCACCATATTTATCTAAAATTAAGCCACATTTTACTTTTTCAACAGACATTTGTTCTGCTGCGAAAGCGAAGGGGGGAAATCCCAGTGGGTTTTTTGGTGGGCTACCTTTTTCATGACTGTTTGGTAGGCGGTTATGTAGTTGTTGCCCTCCGCGGCGGCCTCCCTGCTGCCCTTCAGCGGAAACTTCTCCATCCTACGTTCAGGCGATCCTACGTTGGCAATTTCTATGGATAGCTATCCAATATTTTGGGTTCCCTTTTTGCGTTGCAGTCCAGCTAAGCGGCGCAGCAGCAGCGCAGCGAGCGCACGTCACTAAGTAGAAACACACACACGCACAAACAACTGTTCGTGGGGCGAATCGGCAATGCAATCACTTTCTATCCATTTCACTCGTTTCGCGGATGTGAACTCGATCTCATGGGCATTACGATGGCTCGAACATGTATTTGATCGATTATATAGTACACATTACTTTTGTAGTGCTTACTTTTGTGTGCGAATAATTTATTTGCGAACTGCCAGTGTGACCAGAGCGGGCGAGCTGATGAAATACCGAATACAATGTATCGAACAGGAATCGATAGCATTTGCGATAGGTATGATATCCTGACGCGATCACTCTGTTCATTGAAAAAAATGCAGACGCGCGAATTACTTGCAAACTCAACACCAAACAAGTTTCAATTTCATCTAAAGGAAAACCATATTGTTCACATACACTAAAGTACAAGGATTCCGCCATGTCCTTGCAAGACGTACTATGGATTGTACTCACGGTGCAATTGAGTTTTGGTCTTTGTTATTTTGAAAATAACCAAAGGACGCAGGACTACGATGTCGATAAAAATGGTTCTGTACACCACAAAAACTGGGTCCGTGACGAAATGATGGATAGCTTGGGAATGTACTGGCTCAAATGGTGGATAAACGCCAACGAAAATAGCATTTACTTCGAAGTTACTGTTCATACGCGAGGCTTTGCCGGCCTAGGTTTCTCCAAGGACGGCCGGCTGGCCAGAGCGGATATGGTTTTATTGTGGGTGGATGACGCCACAGGACATGCGAACGTGTTAGACTGCCATGGGGCAAACGGACCGCTACTGCAGGACGATACACAGAACTACGATGTCATCGATGGCAAGCAAAATGGGACGCACACATTCCTAAAGTTTAAACGTAAAATTGAAACCTGCGACCCATTCGATATTCCACTTTCGGTAAGTTATCTTCACAATCGATTGGAACTGAAAATAACATTGTTGATTTATTGCAAAGGCCGACACGTTTAAGGTACTGTGGTCCATTGGAGAAAATGATCCTATTCATGGAAACTTGGATTGGCATGGTCAGAGCAGAGGTGTAAAATCGTTGCAATTGTTTTCGCCAATGTTTACGAAAAATAGTAACTCGATCGAAGGGACCCAAAAATGGGACATAACTGTGAACAACGTAACAATTGAGAAGTCAATGGATACACTTTACTGGTGTAAAATAGTGCGACTTCCAGAGTTAACTGGCAAACAGCACATAATTGGTTATGAGCCTCTGCTGTCTGGAAAATACAATACGAATGTTGTTCACCACATGACTCTTTTTGAGTGTCAATCAAAGTTATTCTCTGGATCCGATCCTTCATCCTGGGACCTTTGGGTTAGGAGTGCCGGCACTGTGTGCAACAGCAACCAACTTACACCACGTGACTGGGATTCGTGTTCTACGCCAGTTGCAGTTTGGTCCTTGGGATCTGATGGACAGTTTTTACCTCCCCACGCAGGGATCCCAATGGGCGGAGCTTCTGGAGTTAGATATTATATGCTGGAAATACACTACGATAATCCTGATGGAAAGGAATCGGTAGATCATTCCGGTTTCCGAATACATTACACACCCAATCTTCGAACCTACGATTCCGGAATACTTATAAGTGGTGTTTCCGTTTCGGAAACCCAACTCATCCCGCCTGGTCAAAAGAAATATCGATCTGTCGGCATTTGTGGACCTTCTTGTTCCAGCGTCATGTTCCCAAAGGATGGTATTAAAATAATTTCCGGAACGTTGCACTCACATCAAGCTGGCCGCACAATAAGTCTTCGGCATGTTCGATCTGGTAAGGAGTTAAATCCTATCATTGTTGACGACAGTTACGATTATAGGCACCAAAAAGTCCATCAGCTTGCTAATGAAACGGTCATATTGCCTGGAGATTACTTAATCACAGACTGCTCTTATGAGACAGAACTCAGAAAACGACCCACATTCGGGGGCTATTCGTCAAAGGAGGAAATGTGTCTCTCCTTTATTACTTATTACCCGAAGATTGAGATGTCCGGATGTTATAGTATGACACCAGTGCGCGAGTTTATTGAGATGTTCCGTGTGTACCAATTTTATTCCTTTAATATGACTGATGTTGAGAATATGTTTCTCTACAACACTGACTACGATGTAGACAGTAGACACACAAAGAACGCGACAACGAAATCAAATTACGGAAAAACGTCCAAAGAAGATGTAATTTACCAAGAGTCTTTGTTGAACAAACTTGTTATATCTGACCCACCCGAATTTCATGATCGCACATTTCTATCGCATTTGAATCAGTTGCCTTGGCATGATCCTCTTTTTACGAAACGTGTTGAACAAGCATTTATAACTGGAACACATATGACTTTCTGTCGTGTATCCAAGGATTCATTATCAATTCCATCGGAAATAATTCGCTACCCCGAATTCGCAGCGTACGTAAAGCCACCAGCAGCTTGTTTGAACTATTTTTTCACTGATAATGAAGAACTTCGTTCAGGGAGTTCCAGATTTTTTACGGACTTTACGTTAAGTCTTTTACTCATTCAGCTTGGGATTCAAACAACATTATTGTAAAATAAAATTGGGTTTGAAAAGACCTGTATTATTTAAGCCATCCAAAACGTTTTCAGTGAAAATGCTAGCTTACCAAATGAACGATTATTAAATATTCAAAATTATTATTCGTAATATAAAAAATGAAAATATATCAAATCGATAGAAACTATTTACTTACATAAATTATTATAATTTCAATAGAGATTTATGGTACTTTAAGACTTCTTTGTAATTTTATTTTAGAGAATTTAAATTTGATTTAAACATTTTGCACGATATGTAAGAAGGTAAAAATACAGCTCAGACTTACATACCAATCAAAAATTCTTCTATTACCAAGGTAAACAAAGTTAAGTTAAAGACAATAAAATTAGGATTAACTAAACAGGTAAAAAACATAGTAAATAAAAAAAAACATAGTAAATAGTAAAACAAAAATTTTGTTTTGCAATATTTGGTTTTTTTATTCAACATATTCAGGAGTATTAGCGACTCAACTTTTCGATGCCATTTTGTGGTACGGTTTCTCCTTTGCTTCAAAATAGACCTCAGTTTCGGCGATCACCCCTTCATTCGACGAAATTTCTTTCCAGGGAGCATTCTTTTGAGATCTGAAAACAGGAAATAGTCGCTGGGGGCCAGATCTGGAGAATACGGTCGATGCGGAAGCAATTCAAAGCCCAATTCATGGATTTTTAACATCGTTTTCACTGACTTGTGACCGTAACACGGTGCATTGTCTTGGTGAAACAGCACTTTCTTGTTTTGGAATGCGGCAGTTTCTCGACGAGTTCGTCCTTCAAACGGTCTAATATCTCTATGTAATTGTGATGGTCATTCCTTTTGCAAAGTAATCAAAGCATATCCAATATATATATTTAGGTTTTCATATTTTGTATGGTTCATAGAATTTCTGCTTCTTTTTCGGTATACTAGTAATATAGTATATTTCAGATATATATGCAGTTTTTAAATAAAGCGGGTAATTTATAATCAATAAAATTTTGTTGAGTGTAGAATTGGCATATTTCTAATGTGGCCGGCTTTCAGATACTCATTCGCCGTGGTATATTTGAACTCTGCCCGCACGGTCACTCTGATCAATTTGTTTACGCCGTATAGCGCACGAATTGCAGTTGGGCCAACAACAAGGCGCGAGCATAAACAGCGATACCAACATGGCCGGCTTCGTCGCGGTGCACACAGGTACGTATCTTGGCCATGGTGATTCCGATCCGCCGGGCAGACAGCCAGATGATTGATGACCGCCACTTGCTCTCAGGGGCTGGGAACTGCATCGACGAGACGAAGTACCAGCGGGTGATCAAGGAGGCCTGCCTGCGCGCCACAGAGATCCTCCGCAACGGCGGCTCCGCCGTCGACGCCTGCGAGGCGGCCATTGTGCGGCTGGAGAACTGCGGCTACACAAACGCCGGCTACGGATCAAATCTCTGCATGGACGGCTCTGTGCAGTGCGATGCGGCTATAATGGATGGTTCCACGCTTAACTTTGGGGCCTGCACAAACGTTAGCCGGGTTAAGAACCCCATCCAGTTGGCGAGACGCATCTGCGATGCCCAGTCCAGTCCACAGCTCCTGGAGCGCATTCCACCGATGATCCTCGCCGGCACTGGAGCGGAACACTACGCCGACGAGGTGGGTTGCTCCATGGTGGAGCCCGGCGTATTGATCTCATCGAAGGCCAAGTTCCAGTTTAATCACTACAAAAGCAAATACGATCTCGTAGTCAACAGCAGATTGAGCAAGGCTACGTCCGAGGAACCAGTCACAGTGCCGGAACCGGGTAACGAGGTGGAACTTGCCGCTGCTTTGGACACAGTGGGAGCGGTATGTGTTGATGGGGCAGGGAACACGGCAGCTGGCTGTAGCTCCGGTGGCATACTGCTCAAAGTTCCAGGCAGAGTGGGCCAGGCAGCTACTTATGGTGCCGGCTGTTGGGCCACCGATACGGACGAACTGGCCATAGCCACTTGCACAACCGGAAACGGTGAGTACCTGATGAAAACGCTGTTGGCCAGAGAGATCTGCCATGGGGCCTTTAGCAGTGATTGTGCGGTGACCAGTCTGCACAAGACGTTCAAGCAAAAGTTCCTGGACTCTCCGCTGCTGCCGCGAGAGCAGGATCTGTACGCTGGAGCTCTAACGCTGCTCTATTATCCGGGCCAGAGCAGCGGCGAGGTGATGTGGAGCCACACGACGCAGTCGTTTTGTGTCGGCTACATGGCAACCAACCAGAGGGTGCCAAAGGTTCGTACACCCATCCATCATTTTCTGATTTTACATATATCTAATTCGGCGTGTGTTTATATTTGTAGTTTGTGCATTCGCCGCTGCCCACGTACAGCGTCCCGGGCCGATCGTGCGTCGTCAATGGCCATAATTTCCATTTGCGCATTTAAATGTGGGCTGGCCAACTAGCCGCAGCCCCCAGCACCTTCCCGTAGCTTCTGGTCCCGCTGCTCTGCATCTGCAATTCATTTGATTTAATGTTTAATTGCCGCGACAATCGCTGCCAATGACATATGGCAGCAGAAGGCGCCCGAAGAGCCGGGCAGCATTATGTATATGCTTCATTCTCTCGGCGAAATATTAAGATAATTAAGCAAAAACTTTTATTGTAAATTCTCGTAGATCGTAATGTGTGCAGTACTAGTAGTAGCAATGAAATAGGATTTCGAATATATTGTATCCCTCGTCGAACCGGGTGCGCTAGATAAATCAGCCGGCGGCATGCGAGTCGGTTCGGAATATCATATTCGAGGGGGCATATGTATATGTTTGTATCCGTTTGTATATTTAGACGCGCTGACTTGTGTGCGCATCTGTGTGTTTATGTCCAAGTGTTTACGGCCATCAATGTACAGAACTTAACCCATTAATTTCAGCTAAGCAGAAGCCACAGCATGCACACACAATATCAAGGTCTCTAGTATCGCGAGTTGTCCTCAACATAAATATTGTGAAAATGCTTTTACTTTTTAGCGTAAATCGATTTGTACATACATACATACATACGCATATGACGCGAGTTGTTCTAAACGAAACATTCATAGGTATTCATTTTTCCGTTTATGGGTTCCAGCTAATAATCCTATGGTATTTCACGGCATATAGAATGCTAGACATCTCGAGGCTTTTTCACCAACTACATGCACCAGCAAAAGTGAGTTCCATTAGATGATGAATAATACTTGCGGAATAATACTGCCTTCATTTTAGTCATAGTTAAAGCCATCAATAACGATTAAACACCAATAACAAATTTCAAATGTAACGTATTTATTATTTCGGACTTATTAAATGTCTATCGAAGATTGTTTACAAATCTAATATGTATATCGTTTTATTATTTTAGGAGGTTGTAGAAACCATTTCAATGTTTTCATTACAAAACTTTTACCGGTAGACGTTAACCTGTGTTAAGCACTAGTGCGAGCCGTGGAATCCTTGGCTTAAGAAACAGTCGTTGAAGTTGTTGAGGAAGACTCGGTGGATGACTCCGTGGTGGACGAAGACTCGGTGGAGGATTCCGTTGAAGACTGCGTGGTGGACGACGACTCCGTGGAGGATTCCGTTGATGAAGAAGCCGTGGAAGATGCAGTCGTTGGTGAAGACTCGGTAGAGGATTCCGTTGAAGACTGCGTGGTGGACGAAGACTCGGTGGAGGATTCCGTTGATGAAGGAGCAGTCGTTGGTGAAGACTCGGTAGAGGATTCCGTTGAGGAAGAGTCCGTTGAAGAAGCAGTCGTTGAAGAATCAGAGGGCGACTGGGTCGTAGTAGTGGTCGTGCTGGTTGTAACCGAGCAGCTGGTCGGCCTGGTTGTCACACAGGAGCTGGTGGTCGAGTCAAAGAAGGGCTTGGAGGAGGCACAAGTCATGTAGAGGGCTACCCAAGTGGTTCCAGATTTCTGGCAGTACAGGTAACTGTTGCACGTGGAGTCATCAGTTATCCTGGTAAAGAAGTAACTAGGCTGGGAACTAGGTTCGCCATCATTGCATAAATCCTGTTTTTGCTCAGCACTCGGTGTTGTCGTCGGTGCCACTGTAGTTGTTGTGGTGGGCTGATAAACACTGTTGCTGCAGGTGGCATCCAATCCAAGCTGCAAGGAATCATAAGTTACAATGGATCGTTTTTTTGTCCAACCCAACCTACAAATTCGGAGGCACAAGACGGTACACAGACTGTTTGATAAGTAGACAGAGCATCCACGATACAAATCTCATCTGCGTCGCAGTTGTACACACTGGTGGTCAGCACATCACCGGTGGAGGAGCAGCGGGCATACTGGGAGCTGCTGACACAGGCGTATTTGGCGCCTGAGGAACACACTTCACACTGGGCCCCATTTCCACCAGAGCCTCCACACACATCCAATACTGTCGAATTCAGCTCGGAGATATTCGCACAAACACTGTCAGAATTGGAGCAAACAGTGTTCGCGGGACATTCGACCACATCTCCAACTGGAGCATTTTCTGAGGTAACAAAAAGAATGTTTCAGTGTCAAATGTGATTATTGAAAGTGATTTGAAGGACTTCAGCTCGTAAAGGACTACGGCCCAGGACTTACTCATACAGTTCTGATAGCTGTTCTGATCAACGCAATACACATCGTTTTCCGCCTGACACGTCTGACAAGACTGAGCTGCCACGAACGATAGTCCACATGCCATGATGGCCACCAAAGCGATTATCCTCCGCATGTTCCTTCCAAGCTTTTCGCGGTATTGCTGCTCAACCTGAACGATTTTCTGATATGATCCATATCACCCATCTGCCGTCTTATATAGCGGAGGAGCGTACTATGCATTAACCTTCAATTGTTTATGGGTTGATAATATTGTTTGTCAGATTTCGTTGTCTATGCCTGCCAAAAGTCTATTACCATAAAGTAATATTGGAGCGATCTAAATGACAGCAACATGCTTTTTAATTTTACGTACTTCATACCTGGAAGTGCGGTTCATAAACTGTAATCGTATTTGGTATTTTTGAAGGTCTATTGACATTCCTGTTACCTTTTGAGTCATGTTTTTTCGCTTTGAATTCCTTCTTACCATCAGATTAACAAGATATTTTATGAAATCTGAAATGTTGTCTTCTTTTTGCATTTTGATATCAGTAATAAAACGAACACAACACTAATAGTGCCCAAATCCCAAAATATATTATTTAAAGGTGCTAAAATTAAAAATTTAAACTTAATGATATTCTAATGATATATGTTTTGCAAACAAAGGATTATCTGATTTAGGAGCATCCAGACGGTTTCGTCGCTACGCAGAGGCTGGAAGTTGAATTGAAATATGGCTGGGGTTGTTTGCAGGACAAATAGGCGGTGTCCCATGTGCTTAAATTTTTCTGGCAGTAGAGATAAGTGTGACAGGAAGTATCCTCTTTGTAGATCGTAAAGAAGAACAAGGTGGCTTCCGGTATTTCAAGGTCTGTTTTTGCTTCAGAGCAGGCACTCTTTTTCTGATCTATACTGGGTGTGACAGTTGTCGGAGCTGCGGTAGTTGTGGTCGTGTATTCACTGTTGCTGCAAGTGGCTCTCAAGCTGAGCTGCAAAATAAGGATGAAGGATGACAACACAGCTCAAACCAGTTACCTAAGAATACATACAAAATCCAGAACACACGAAGGCGCACAAATGTTGTCGAAATGTTCAAGAGCTTTCGAACTGCAAATCTCATCAGTATCGCACTCATAGATGTTGGAGTCCACCAAAGTCGATCCAGAGCATCTTGCAAATTGGTTTTTGCTAACACAAGTATAATTTTGATTGCACGTTGCACATTCATTTCCACCGGAGGCTCCACAGACATCGACTATACTCGTAGTTTGTGTTAGCTCAGAACTTTTCACACAAACATTTGTGGAATTTGTGCAAACGGTATCGGTGGGGCATCTTATCACGTTGCCAAAAGGTTTACTTTCTAAATGAAGTCGTTTCAGATTTAAGTACCAAGGAACTTTGTTCTAAACTTACTGATGCAATTCCTATAGGAAGTTTGGTCTACACAATACACTTCGTTATCCGTTAGGCACTCCTGACAGTTTTGTGCCTTCGCAACAGATAGGCCACAAAAAACTATGCCTATAATCAGGAAAGTTCGCTTCATTTTCCAAGGACTACAAGTAGGTTCTCTGGTAAAACCTCAAAATAGTTTGAAGATTTCGTTCAATGCACTTGCAGTCTTATATAGCTGAGGATTTCAAAGCCCTAATAAATGCAACTTTTAGTGGCGTTTGTATGGCTCTTCTGATAATATTGTTTGTCAGAGAAAAGTAATATTAAGAGCTTTTCTACAACGAACAGGGCTGACTATTAAATATCAATATAAGTAAAATCATGAATCATTACTGGATCAATAAACTGGATCTGCAGATTTGTGGATTATTGTTTACCAGACGAAGAATAACCAAAAAACAAGTACCAAATAAATTTCACATGTTAACCTTAAGGTTTGTCTTATCAATAAATAAATAAAAACCTCTAAATGCAGACAATAAACATGAGGATACCCTGTAGTCGAGTTCCCCGACTATCAGATGCCCGTTACTCAGCTGCTGGAAGAGCGAACGAGAAATTTCAACCTTTTCTGGAATATCGGTACAAATTGGGGAAAAATCATCAACATACAATTTTTTTTTGGATTTTTCAAGAGTGTGGGACTGACAGTTTTGGGCGTTAGAAGGGGCTTGGCCAATGCCGATAGAAAATGGCAAGTCAAATAAACAGATTTCAAAAGTGTAAGCATAGCAGTTTTTCGATAAAAAATTAAAACAATACCAAAAAATTTGGGGCAGCATTTGGAAACAAACTTGCGCGCGTCTATGTCTTTGGAATCTGCTTAACCTCTGGCTTTTATAGTTTCTGGGTATAAACGGGTATAACGAGTATAAAAATAAACCTGGGAACACGTTGAGTGAAAGATATCACCTTCACAATAGTTGGCTTTTTATTATCTAGGCGAAAATAAGTATAATTCCGAGAAACACCTTAGTACCCATTCATCCTTGGAAAGTGCAAAGGGAAACAACGTGGATTTGCTTGCGATCACATTTATTAAGTTTCGTATTTGAATCAAATTTTCATAAATATTTTCTCACACAATTTTACATATTACACAATTCACGTTCTTATAATTGTTTATGCTTGATTATCGTTTCCATTTACGAGTAACACAAAATCTCTTAAGCGAATTTAATAAATAACAGAAATATGCGTATGATCATTCGTTTCGTTATAAGCGAAAGTAAAATATAGTACGATGTAAATGTATATAATACGTTTTGAAGTAAAGGAGAGAACTAAAAGTGTCTGCTTATCTTAAGGTACTCAAATAACAGAAATAATTGGACATACGTAGTGAAACCCATCCCGATCTATAGGACAGCGCCATGGAGCTTATGCAAAAAAGTCTCCTCAGTTTAAGGGTACACATGCTATAGCTTTTGATGGTATCACCGATGCCTTTATCTATGCAGCACTAAACACAATTACAATTGGATGATAATGATTACACTTAGTAAGATGACGCGTGGGCTGGTTACGACACATCTCCGGAGTCTCATGAACTGGCGGTCTGGATCTTCGATGATATTACACATTGACATGTTGAACTTATGATTCGGTTGCTTTAAATATATATTATGTAATGTGTATATATAATTTATATATGAAAAAATATATATATATATTTATATGTATCATGTAGTTAAACTAATCTGTAATGTAACTAGGGCTCATTTGATGATTATGTTCTCAGTTTGTATGTAAAGGTTTTCGCTTTCCATTTCATTTCTTTTGATCTTCTGATAGTTATACACGTTGCGTATGTTTATGTAAATATAGTTAAGCTTGATTTGTGTAAGTTTATTTATAATTTTCTCTATTTCGAATATAAAATTTGACCAAATACATAAGAATTCTTTATATAAAACGAACGAAACAATTCTCAACGATATTTGAAACATGGTTTCACCTAATTCTTAACGGCCTACACAAATAATAAACAAATTTTGAAATTTTCACGCGAATATCCGGCTTTCGCTTGCATCGCATTTTGCTTTAACATTCATTTTCATTCTTTTTCAGCCTTCTGCCAGCTGGTAACTAAAGTAAAATTGTTGCTTCTCGATGATATAGGTTCTCAGACATACATACACTGAAAGTAAAACATAATTTCATTTACTTAATTTGCTAATTACTCTAATCAACGCGGCGTTTTCCTCCTTCAGGCGATGATTATCCGACTTGTAGGCATCGAGTTGCTGTTGAACGGATGAGAAGAAATTAAGTTAGATCACTTTGTACTGATATCCAAATAAGTATACGTTTATGGCAGGGGAGACACAAGTCTTGGAGTTAGATGTGCATGGGGCATGCTTCGTTAATCTATTGGGGATGCGGTAGCCGCAGCCACAGCAGCAACAACAACAGCAACAACAAGAAACAATTAGTAATTACCTAAAAATGGAACGCCCTAATCTTGAGAATAAAACCAGATAGCATGCACTTAACCACAAACTACACTCGAAACATAGGCGCTTAGATAATTGTCTCTGCGAAATCTGATTCGTGTGATCTTTATGACGCGTGTCGTGTGCTGTGATAAGCGAGCTATAGACGAATCGATCATACAATGTCGAATGAATCTCATGAATATAGATGCCTGATGCGAGTGTTCCGTAAATATACAGCCACCCAATTTGGCGTATTCAAACAATAAACAGAAGTAATAGAATAAGATCGACAGTGAGCAAAATGTTATTTATTTCATATTTATATATAAATATATATAACTCAAAATCGGTCATTGGTGGTGTTGTGGTAGAAAACACACAGAAGGGTAAACAAAATGGCAGATAAAACTGGTAACAATAGTAACAAGAGTTATAAATCCATAGTATAGTTTAATAGACACTATTTAAAGAGTAGAGTATTAAGTAAGTATTGTTTATATGTACATTCAGAGTGTTTCAAAGTGTTGGTGGATTGAAAGCAACACAGCTCCTATCCACATTTCATAAAAATTCTTTTATTCCGTACTTTTCCTCCTAATAAAACAAACATATTATTTTTTAAGGCGCAACCAATTTTAAAAAGTCTGTATTTTGTTGCTAGCTATTTCCAACCATTCTCCATCAGTTTGAAACACTCTATGTTACAGTTATAGCCATAATATATTTTATTATATTCTTTATATGTGGTATGTGTATAACAACGAAACAACAGCCAGCTCATAATATTGGGGCGCAGGTTCTTAGAATGGCTCAACTGAGTGTCAGTGGTGGGTCATTTACCGTTAAGCTTCCAGCATCACCAACTAGACCACTTCGCTCTCCCTGATGATCGACTTTTGGAGACCCTTTATATAGCCTCCAGATCCTTGGGCCGCTAATCGCCGATGCAGTTTTTATCTTTTTTTGGTGGTGGGGACTTGATGTTTGATCTCGTTGGTTTCGATGAGCTTTACTTTGATTTGATTCGAGAGTGGGCTGACTTTTGATTTATAAGTGCTTATCGGCCGTACAGTGATATGTAGGGACCATATGATATAGTTCGATATAAATTACATTTCCAATTCGCAACATTTGCACCTAGCGAATGTGTAGGTTACCAAAAACGAACAAGCCGTGTGAGTAATATTTTACTATTAAAAAATTAACTACCTTTAAAGTTTGTGGTTCTATCAAAGGGTCTGTAGTATATAGTAACTCCCAAGGAGTAGTAGTATATATATGTTAAATACCTATGTTATATTACCAGTGACCAGTCCAAAGCCAATGAGCTCAATGTGAACTTAAATTTAGCTACGATACATTTAATTATCGTGGTTTTGGTTATGCTTAAATATCCATATAATATTTTTAACGACATCGAAGTTATGTATTGTAAAAACGAAACTGAAGCAAGAAAAACATCGATGATTATTGGTTATCGATGTTTACCTGCAAAACATCGATGCTTTTCCAGTTCTAATATAAACGATATAACGATAATCGCGACATTGTGCTTGTGAGCAAGGGTCGTGACAATTTTGGGGTGTATGTGGGCTGGTGCTGGGCAATCTAAATGCTTTTGATCTGCGCCTATTTGGTCTTGGCCAGCTGACTCTGAGCCGAGGTGGTCAGCTTGGAGACGACCCGCGTGAGGGCCCGATTCTCGGCTCGCAGACGGTCGTTCTCAGTCTTTAGCTTCTGCAATAGCTAAAATCACACAAAGAATAAGGACAACAGCGGCGACGCAAGAAAAATAAGTGGAAAATAGGCATGTTTTCATTGAGCGATTGCCGTTAATCGATTGTTTCGATAGTTTCGATTGTTTGTTCGATCGATGAGGCGCGTGGGAAGAGAGAGAGAAAAGAAAATCAAATTTGAGTGAGCGTATTGTTCAATGAGAGCGCTTTTGTTTAAAATTTGTAACAAATAGGTGAGTGCGATTGGTAGACGTATAACGATAAACGTGTAACGTATAAACGCATGGGAACAGTGACCAAAAATCATAAAAGGTGGCAAATGACAGAGCGAGAGATTGAGCGAGTGATGAATTGAGATGCGATGATGACAGAGAAACATAATGGTCTTCAGATGAGAACATGTCTGATGTCTGTTGTTGCTGTGGTGTGATATGAAAAAATAACCATAGAAAACAAATATATGATCTGATCACGAGGCGGTGGTGGGGCAAAAATAAATTGGCGAGGGAAATCAAAGCGATCGCTTCACTGTACAGCGGGGTGGCACAAAATTATACAAATACTATACACAGGAGGAGTTTCAAATCAAATCAAGTGCGATGGCATTCATACACAGAAGACAACTAGTCAACTAACTAGGTGTTCTATATGGTGGCCAAAATGGGAAAGGCAATTAAAATATAAGGGTGATAGAAACGTGTGCTCGAACTCAGTGCGAGAGGGGTATTATGATTTTGGGTTATAAGAACAGAACAGCTCAATTCGAGTTAATAATAAGGGGGTTAATAAATCAAGATTTCGGACATGCAACAAGGCTTTTCGGGGGAAAAGTATCACAACTCTTGGACAAATCATATGGGGTATGGAACCAAAATAAAAATAAACCAAAATAGCAATCAATTTTGGGGTCCTGTTCTCAGAACACAAAAACAGCAGCAGCGGCGGCACTTTTAACGCTTATGGTTAGCAAAGGACACTTTTGTAATTACCTTGAGCTCTTCTTCCAACTCGGAAAGCTTGCGTTCCATAGCTCTTCTTTCGCGTTTCTCAAGTTCAGATAGTGAATTTTTCGTTGTCTGCGAATGTGAAATGAAACAAGATGTGGTTTTGCGATTTTTGTTTTTCGATTTCGATTCGGGTCTTGGTTTTTCTTGTTCAGTTTTGTGGTGTAGTTTGTTGTAGTTTGTTGGGGTTCATATTGTTGGTCAACGGATCGAAAAAAGATATATATACGACAGAGCGGGGTGTAAAGAGCGAAAGAGAGCGCGAGCAGTAAGCTTCACATGAGGGGAAAAAAAAGGCAGCGAGGTGGGTGGTTTTTGTGTAATAAAGATATATAGTAAGTATGTTTATTTTAGTGGCATCCTAGAACTAAGTTTATGGTGTTGCGTGTTGTTTTGTTGTTGGTTACTGCTGCCAGTTTCGGTATTGGTTTATCGGCTTTCAGTTTATAGTGGGCTGATGTGGGCGTGGCATGTTAGGGGCGTGTTTCTGTACTTACGGCATTGGCGAATCTTTCGAGCGTTGCACGGGTCTGCAGGGCTTCATCGTCCTTCTGCTTGAGCATCTGCCTCAGCTTATCGTTCTCCAACCTATATGGGATTATCGATTATAATCGGGATCGATTACATAATTTGGGGTTCTTTGGGGGCAGCTCTACTCACTTTTCCGCTTCCCAGAGCGCCTTGTAGTCAATGCCATCGCCATTCTCCGTCTTGTCATTACTGCTGGAGCTCTTTGACTCGCTGGTGGTAGCCGTACTCGCGGTGCTGCCCAGGCGGGAACGGGATGTCCGCTCACTGCCGCTCTGTAAGGAGGAAAAGACAAGTAAACAATTTTAGCATTTAAAACAAAACAGTACACGCTGGGAGCCTTTTCTAAGAACTGCACTTTTTCTACTACTTTCTGGTTTCTTTAAATGCGCAACTGTTCTTGATATCGTTACACTATTTAAATAGGTTATAAATCTTAAGCACGTAGCAAGACTAATAATTAATTAGTTTTCTATTATTTACAAATATCCTTCTATAGAATAGGTCTTATCTGTTCTACATGCTTCTCAAGTTATTTAAAAGTAAATAAAGTAAATATATAAGTGCTAAATCGTATACCAATTACAACAACAACAGCATAAAATAATTAAATACGAACAGACTTAACCAGAACACCTGCTTACTTCATATCCCTCACTCTTCTCGGAGGAAGCACTAATGGATCTCTGTGCCGCGCTCTTTGACCGCGTGCGATTGCGAGACTTGCGCTCCTGTTCCCGCAGAGAGTTGCTCCTCGTGGCTGCGATGGCCGCCACAGTGGCTCCGGCACTAGTTACTCCATTTGAGGATGGACCACCATAGGCTCCATTCAGGCTGCTATTTGATGCCGACAGCGATTTGGTCTTCAGTAAACGAGAAGTCTTGAAGGAATTGGACGAACTCAAACCGGGTGACTTGAAGGTCAGTGAGGCGGTGGTCACACCCTTATCATAACTACTCGAATAGGGGCTGACATATCGATCGCTCGTGGAGTACGAAGATCCAGCCGAGGAATAGGAGCTGGGATTGTACCTGGAACTGTCGTAGCCACCACCACCGCTGCCTGTTCCATTCGAGGCCGAAGAGGAGGACGACGACGAGACGGTGGACAGAGAGGAGGAGAGAGCAGAGGCTTTAGACTGGCCGTAACTATGGCTCTGGCTTATATGCTTGCCCACCACCAGGTGGCCATAGTGATGACCACCGCTTGTGGTCGCCGAACCCGAAGCAGATGAAGAGGCGGTGGGCTGAAGCTGCAGATAGTAGCGATTGCCCTGGTGCGATTGCGTTTTAGTTGCTGGCATGGCGGCATTGGACGCAGAAGCTATGGATGCCGCATGGCATGTGGATGCGGATGAGGTTACTGCCGTCGAAGGGCCACTGCTGGGAGTTGGCTGATGGGAATGCTGATTCGAATAGTGGTTGGTGCTGGTGAACTGCTGATGCTGATGAAGATGATGATGATGCTGCTGCTGAAGGAGATGATACTTGGACGCCCCGTAATCGTAGCGACTGCTCGCATTACCATAAGAACTCCGACCAGCACCTCCTCCGCCATACAAACTCTCCCTCGAGCTGTAGACACTGGCATAAGGACTCTGGTAGCTGGAGACGCCACTGCTGCTGGGAAAGTAGCCGGTGCTCAAGGGACGACCAGTGCTGCCGGAGCTGCTATAGCTACTTCCGTTGTAGTTATAGGCCCCGGATCCCCCACTGGAGGGAGCCATGCGCGAGCTGGAGGACAACGATCGACGCCGACTGGACAGCGGCGCCTGGGTTCTTGGTCTCGAGCGAAAGGACATCTCGCTGATGGAAGCTATAAGCTATAAGAACATGGGCCCCATTAGTTTGCCATCTGGCCTGGCACTTCGTATATCAATCGTCAGTGCCAAAGTGCAATTACGCTTAAACCGTTCAACCAGAAGCCACATGATCAGAACGCTCTTTCCTATCGGAGGGAATTTGCCATCTGGCCACAGGTTTGCTATGACTTTATACTAGGTAAATCGTTTCCAATCTGTTTTAGCCATTGATAGTTTTACATAAGTAAACCAATATTAGCTTAGACGCATTCTTCACTATTTGGGTTTGAAGAATTAATAGACGTTATAAACTGCGATCTGAAGTTCAGCACATTCATGTGCTTACGAAATTTAAATCAAATGAAATCGGTAAGTGAACTTTAACTGACAATAAAAACCTTTAATGAATGTGGACAGGTATCCTCCAAAAGGCTCTTTGAACTTTAGTTCAAATTTAAGATGCTATATAAAGAACGCATGGGAACGAACGACACCCCTGGGAACTATTTGCAATTAAAGGGCATTTCGAGTTCGATTCTGATCGATTTATGTTCCAATTATAGACGCGCACACAAAAGCCAATTACAATTATAATCAAAGCAAACACACAAAATGTTCTTGACTTCGGCATAAACAAAAATAAAGGAAAACATACAGCTTTTCGGTGTGTTTACATGTCTCTATATCTCGGCTGTATACTCGCGGGATATATTTCGATTTGGAGAACGCAATATTGACATGTGGTTTGGGGGTCGGTTTTGGACGTGCACCGGGAAAACCGAAAATGACGTCAAGGCATACATTTTGACAATTTTCATTTCGGATTTCGACGTATGTATAGCTCGACGGGATGCTCTTCATAGGATTGAAAACACATAGAAAACGTGATATATGGGTGCGAATATCCCGCTGCCGGCCTGGTATTTATTTGTTTCTCTAAGTTGATGCCTCTCATCCTCCGCCCACGCGATACAAAACAACAAACATGAAACCGACCGTCAGACCAGAAAACGTTTTCTTTTCAAGCGATTTTCCAATGCATATAATTTATGACGAACCGTTTCTGTTTCCTACAAGACTCGTTCTATGTATCTGCCTTTTAAATGGCTCTATCTATAGGAAATCGCCCATGAATGAAGCGCCTTTTTTAATGTTTAGTCTTTTGCAATAATTTTCCCCATTTGTGCCTTCTGTATTGTGGTAATTCAAACATTTTGCTTGGCAAATATCGCGTAAAATTTATAAAACGAAGCTTTTAAAAATAACATTTTCTGTTGTGTCATCCGGAAGATAAATGAACTAGCCGGGTCGCAAAGGCATCATAAAAAAGATAAAAAAGATTAGGAAATGGACGTAAATCAAGAAAAAGGATAAATACTAGCGAAATGATTTGGCAATTTTCAAGGAAAGTATCTATAAAAACATGACTAAAACGCTTAAAACATTTTCGGATTTATCATTTACAAAAATATTATTTTTTTAATGGAAAATTAAATGTTGAACTTCATAGATGTTCAATGAATTTTTGTTCAGTTCTCTTGTTAAACTTTAGCATTTGTGGTCACGAAAAATACAAATAAATTAGGCACGTTCACGAAATCAAATTAAAAACTTATCAAAATAGCTGACCATATTTGCAAAAGCCACCTGAGAGAGCATCAACTTGAAATGTCCAAAAATTATGCGCAGTTGGCCAAAAAAGGCAACGCGGAGCGATTCCATCAACTGAAAACGAGCGAACTTTTTGTGGCTGGCAGTCAAATCATCAACTTCGGTTTGGAAAATCCCCTCCAGCTGCTACGATCCCCCATGATCTATGATCTCCCAGGGGTAAACTGATCTAAGCGTATTGCAGTTGATTTTTTCCCCCAACAATTCTTTGACACATTCGACAGGTCTTGTGGTTTTCGGTCTCTCGTTGCACTTGACTTATTGAATTCTTGAGTTTAATTGGGATTTACATTGAGATTTAGACTGGTTTGATTGGATTAGCTGGGTTTGGGTGATCTGAACTGAATCGAACTGAGATGATCCGCTGTGCTGGGCGCACAAAACTCAACTGTGTTGCTCGCAGACGATTTGAAATGTTTTATTTGAAAGCGAACGATCGGAAATAAACACGAAAGAGCAGCGAAAGAGTGCCCACATGGAGCTAAGAGCCAAGTGAAGAGCGGAAAAGCCGGAAAAATAAAAGAAGACCAGGTGGCGGCATATTTTCAACTCAAATATGAACACAAGAAATAATAAGAGCAGGGAAAGGAGCCAAATTTTCACTTGAAATTGCGCACACGAAAATTCGTTATGCGAGTTTTTCACCTGGTTGAGCCACATCTAAATTTAGTAAATCGCACACGTATTTGGCCCAATGTCCGAGACGCAAAATTGTTAACTATGCTGGGGTCAGAAGAAATCAGGGAAACACGCCACAAACGAGAGCACTGCAAACTGGGCCAAAAGGCGAAGCACAGTCATTGACACATGACTGCACCGAAACTAGGAAAATTTGATCAAAAGCAGACATAGGCAAGCGAGCATAGGAAAAACTATTTTTGTTTGCGTTTAAATTTAGCGGTAAGTGCGCGACAGGAGGATCCAAATTGGGGAGTTTCTCACTCCTCATAACTGGGCCAAAATCACACCCCTGCATGCTGAGTTTGTACTTTCGTTGGATGCACTTTCCGGCTATAAATACCACATGACGATCCTTTCGTCGCAGGGAGAATGAGGAAGCAAATGCCTGCAGCAAGCTGTTATAAATTTAGCCGCACATATTCTCGCTTTTTCTGCAAAGTTCAACGTACGTGTGCCAGCTTTTCTTATTATTATGCGCTTCTCTATATAAAAACAGATAAACAGATATTTCCTTCGGTTTGGGTCGTGCCTCTGTAATTGCCCAATTTATTATAAAATGCAAACTGTCTGCAAAGACGATTGTGAAAGTGATTTTCCCAGATGCATTTGCAAGATGAAAACTAAAAAGTAGAATAAATGCACAATGGCACACTTGACATCGTCAATCAAAGAGCTTCAAATGGTCTGCCGTCATTTTGGATGGATCGTTTGGGGGAACACAGCAACACATGCTGAAAATTGCATACTATTACTTATTTCTCCACGCCACAGGAAAACGAATAGTTAAAGCCTCAAATTCCAGGAAAATATAGTGCTCAAACTTAAATTTCCATTTCAAATTTAGACATCGTGTTACATCATTCACTTCATGGGAATGTAGACCTTCGTATCGCACAATTTCAGACAAGTAAATTACCAATTAAATTCACTTTTAATGATTGTGTGTATTTGTAGCAATAATTCACAATGGGCCTGTATGAATTGCTCTTTTAATTTGTTAAACAAAGTAGTTTATAAAAAGTAGTTCTAAAAGACTCTTCTGTACTTGCCTAGTACTTTATACAATTTTCAAATCATAATAATGCTATCCAAAATACTGTCTTGTCATGTCTTCTTAAAAAGCTTCTAAGTTTAACTGGCTTATGAAACTATATGAAATGCAAATATGTAGCATTTATCAATGCTAAACCGAATGCAAGATTTATGGTTCGTCTTTAATTGACCAATGGTCAAAACAATTAATAACTTTTTATAAGAACAAGCAGATCGCACGTTAATGACAAGATGCACTCAGAAATTGTGTCAGATTTTAATAATAGGCGACACCGGCGCTGACACTTGCTCAGATAAATTGTTAACAGGTTCTCGGGGCAGACTCGTGATTTCTATGGACGCAAATTGGATGCGCACTAATAGTTCTGACCTCGGCCATGAAAGGATTTGCAGTTGCCTTGCACTTACACTCGAATTCCCACACGAAAATTCCGAACCCACAATGCCACGTGCGCACTTTCAAAGTGGCAAATCATAATTTCGTTTTTGGGTCGTCCGCTAATTGGACCAGACATACGATGGGAGAAATTGTGGGCCAAATGCATGGAGGAGGGGCACTACACTAGCTACTTTGAAGGACGCGGAGTGCTCTGAAATTGTGACAAGGTGTGACGAAGGCAAAGGCACAAAGAAAACACATGTGGTCAGGTGCAGCTCGAAAATAAAAGGCTGGCACAAATATTTTCTAATTGCTTGGCAAGGTGTGAAATATTCAATAATATTGATGCTGTTGCTGTTGTTTTTGTTGTTGTTGGTAGTTCACATATGGTAGGCACTAATTATCGGTGCACGGACTCACCTCCTTCTCCTTCTCCTCGTTGTCGTTGTTGGACGATTCGTTCTGTCGCTCGGGGTCCAGTTCCTGCAGCAGAACAAAAGATATTTTCACTTTAGCATATTCCCATTCCTCCGACTAATTAGCAATTTGACTGAGAATAGTTGGCATACGGCTCTTGGACCATGGCTCATTTATTCTGACAAACTGCCTGGCAATTAGGCGCCCAAATGATGTATCTCCCGGCCATACTTACATCCATATCGATGTGCACCACGCCCGTTGATCTGCGCTTCGGCTTGCGTCGCCTCTGAATGACGGTCTGTGTGCGATTATCGTTCTCCTTATCATTATCTGTTAAATAATGGAAAGAAAGATCAGCTTTAGCTTCTATATTAGGCACTAGAATATCCTATTCCATATTCCTATTCAATACTCCTAATATAATAAAGACAGATTCTTAGGCACTAACTTCACTTCGATGAATCGTAATGCATTTTTCCTATGTTACATGTGAATTTAGCTATAGATACTATGGAACTAGGTCTGTATGTTTCTAGCAGAACTTAACATTCATTCAATTTGGATCTTGCTACTCCTATTAGATACCCATGAATCTCAACAGTTGCTGGACATGATTCCCTAATTCACATCCACATCTCCTTACCCTTGTCGTCATGGTTTGACGTGGCATTTGGTGCCGTAGCCGCTGTATGATTGGCACTGGTGGGAGACACAGAATTGGAGGTTGAGTTGCTAGTCGTGATCGCTGCAGTGGTTGCTCCCGTAGGCGTGGCATTCGTCTCGAATTTGCGAGCTGAGGGCGAGAAGTAGGCACTGTTGTTCGTGCCCTCGCTGGGCGCGGAAACTGGACGACCCACAGAGTTGAGCGACTGATTGGAAGCATTTACTGCAAGGGAAGTAGATATTACTATTAGTCCGAAAGTTAGGCTACATATCAAATATCCTTGATAACTTACGTGCATTGGGACCGCTGCTGATGCGCCTCTGGACACCAGTTGTGGTTGATAAGTTGGCGGCTGCCATTACCGCCGGAGCACTGGGTATGATGGTGCTGTTGTTGGGAGGATAAGTGCCACCGCTGGTTATGTCCTCCAACTTGAACTGCATGGATAAAGAAGCTTTTACTAATTGCTCAATTCAATGATGAAGATACAATGTTAAATATCAATATATGTTTTGAAATGTTTCTCTATAATTGTCGTATTTGTTTGGGTTGTGTGCGATGTATTTGTTCTTACAAGAAGCTATGCCGTGTCTTGAATCATTCGAATGCAGCGGGAGTTAGTTTATACTAAACATTTAGTAGTAATCAACAAGTATCAGACACCATATCCATTTGGGATCCATCAGTTAGACCCCGCTACCCATTACCTAAGCTAAGCAATTTCTGTATCTCCCTGAACCAGTATAGTACAGTTAATATTAGTTGAACAAAAATGTAAATGTTAAGTAAGTAACATGCAAGTAGTTAGTTATATTTTATAATATATAATTTTGATCTTTTGGTAATCCAGATTTATAAAAAACGGAAGTTCAACATTAAGAAACACACATGCAAATGCAATCTATTAAATTTTTTAGCATGTAATATTTACAGAAAATGTCTATCAGCCGAATGAAGAGAATTGGTATCTAAGTACACACATACGAAAAGCGGTAAAAATAAAAAAGTAAATCTATTAAATAATACATAAGGGTTTACTTAATTATAAAAGACTTATATTTTGAGTACATCAAGCACAAGTTATGAGCAAATTAAAACATGAATAAGTACAGATGCGTAGATAAAACTAAATGCAAAAATCTTAAAATAAATAATTCAGGCGTTTAACAATAAAATATATATTCAAATAGGCGGATCACTTCATTATTTATATGTTCTTGGAAAAGGAATGTTACTTTCTACTTTCATTAAACATAAAAAAGGTAGGCGTTAAGTTAAAACGGTGGCGAAATCGAAATGATATAAAACAATGACTTTAAATTAGACTTCGAAAATTCAAAAATCCATTTAGAGACGATGGGTTTGTTTTATAAATTCGACCAAAGCAAGGCAAATTTTCGCATCTTTCTAAGCAGAAGTTCTCCATTAATCATACATACACTAATCAAAATAACTCCATGCTACACTTAGAGATTAACAAAAGTATTTACGGCGCACACGAATTTGGCAACCGATCGAAAAATAGTCTTGACGTATATTGAGGATAAGGCTATCGGATTCGCTTAGAGGGCAGAGTTGGGTAGTGTGGGCATACCTTGGAGCCGGCATCGAATTTCAGGCGCCAAGACGGACGCCGTTCTGCTGCCGATGTTGAAGACGAGGATGCAGCTCCACCCGCAACACCTACACCACCACCTCCTCCTCCTCCCGCGCTGCTGTCCGTTGTGCGTCGAGCGTATAGACTGAGTAGCGAGTCCCGGGCATTGAAGTCCGGATGGGAGGACACGGGCGAGGCGGTATCGGACTTGGTTTCAGATTCCTGGCTGCCGGACCCCGCCAGACCCCGCTTGTCCCGCAAACGCACTGGGCTCTCGAGGGCAGCGGGCGTCGTAGCCGCCGAGGATGATTTGATAGCTTCTGTGCTAGGAGCAGCGGGAGCCGGAATCAGTGGCAGATCCGTGGGCCTGGCATGTGGTGGCTCCTCGGCCTTCTCTTCGCTGGCGGTTTTGGCAACTGGGTCAGTCTTTTGTGGCAATCTTATGCTTTCTACATTCTCTGAGCTTTCGGGAAGCCGTTCCCGCCTGGGCATTATCGTATAGCTGGCACTGACTACCGCCTGATCCTGATCACCCTCCGGATCACTATTGGCATCGGCCTCTCTGTCGGCCGACAGGGATCTTCGCACGGGAGCGGATAGCGTAAAGCTAGCAGTGGTATCGTTCTGACTTTGGGCAGCTGGAGGATTGGACACCACCTCCTCGATCTCCGTCTCATCGGTGGCCGTTGTTGTGGTGGGTATTATGGCTGGCGGTGGAGTGGTGGGCGGTGGCGGTGGTTGCAGCTCGTCCTGCTGCTCAGTGCTGCCGAGGATGGATGGTGTTGGAGCTGATGTCGATGATGCAGAGCTTGTTTCGTTCTGTTAATAATATTAGTTCGGAACAAATAAAAAACAGTTGTCCAGAGGCGAGGACGCGAGTGCGTTTCAAACAAAAATCAAAAAGGTCTCACTATATATATTGTATATAAACAACAATTGCATACTATAATGATACTTAGGGTGACCCGATTTGATTACGCATGCAATGGGCCATGCAAAATGATAATCATCAACATAATCCATAGACATACAGTTTATTGCTATATAAATATAGAGCCTAGTGAGCAGTGAGTAGTAAGAGAACTGAACATAGAGATAACTTAAGGGCAGTAACATAAATACAAATCGGAATGGTAATTACGCTATGGTTCGCTGATCTGGAGCTGCTGATGATTGGAAATCATATATATATATAAAGCTACGCTATAGAGAGTACTCAAAATCGATGAGGCGGAGGCGGGGCGAGTCAAAGGGCGTGGCAGGGCGGAGCGGAGCTGGGCGGAGGCGCATTACGCAGGAACTGAACTCAACTTGATTGGTTAAATGCAATACTGCGATCGATCACGAACGAATAATAATCAAACGGGTGGCAACGTACGTTAAATGAGCTTTGATTGATCGATGAGACTGGATCTGATTGAAATGATGACAGCTTACGGCTGCGTTCTTTGTGGAGTGAGACAACAGAATGCAGCAGGTTTCAATTTACCACCAAGATGGCTAAAACAATTTGCTTTCATTTTGTACATTTATCAAGATCAAAACTGAAAGTGCTAGCAATCTTTGAAAGCACTCGATTTAATATTCCATAAATTTATGAATTTTTACATTATTTTTGTTTATGGATAGATTTATTAATATGTTCAAATTCATAGCATACTTCTTAGGGCATTTCAAAACCTTTTGCATTCTGCATACTACGCGATATTTACTAAACTACAATCACTATTTTAGTATATTTTTCGCTCACTCACAAAATCAATCAATGGTATTGTTTAAATTTAATGATTGTGTTTCAGTGAGTGAACAGAATCGAACACATAAACAGAAAGGGATATCCATACAATGGGGACACCATAACCATAAGCATATATTTTTTCGGTTTTTGATCTGGTGTGTATTGCTCAACGTTTGAGTGGGTGTGAACTGCATGTGGACATCGTGTGTGGATGGTGTAATCCCGGCTAGGACTACAGGTATGATCTAACAGTGATTCTATGAAGAGAGCTTCCTCGAGTGTGAATGTTTCGGCTTGGTTTTTGTTGTGATAGCTTGGATGATCTGGTTAGAGTGGCCACTTGGACACTGGACTACTTACGCCGCTGTTGCTGATCGTGTTCGTGGTGGTGGTGCTGATATTGTTGTTATTGTTGTTGTTGGCCATGCCCATGTTCTTCTTCTTAACCAGCTCCTCGGCACTCTTGATCTCGTCCAGGGTGACACCTTGGGTGGACCGGCGAGTCTCCCTCACGCGCTTAGCATGTGCCTTTCGTTGCGTTTCGCTCTCTTCATCACGCACCGGTGGCACAAAGGATCTACGTGTGGGTTGAGTAAAAATATGTAGTTTTAGCATATGCTTTAATACTAAACATCTAAACTGCATTAAATAAACGGGCTACAGCGTTGGAAAGCCAGTAGAAACACATCGAGCCTTTAAATGCTAATTAGCACATGTTAATTCATCGATCGGAAAGTTTAAAGGTAAATTTAACCTCAGTTCTAAATCACAAATCATGCTACAAAAAACACTTCGCTTTCTTGGGATCAAAAATCGGGTTAGCAGCTGTTTAGCGGGGTTAGCTCAACGTGAATGAAAACAACCATTAATTCATTCTCATTACTTGAAGAAGTTCTTGATCATATTGCTCGCGGATTGTTTGGGCGGTGGCTTGGAGCTCTCGGCATCGCTGACACTGGCCGTGGACGAGTTGCCATTATTGCTCTTTTCTGCTATTTTCGCTGTAACTTGGCTAATTGATCGACAATGGAGTTTTTAAAACAAGTTGTGCACATTATGATTAACCAAATAAACTTACCTGCGAATTGGTGGGGTCTGTACAGTTGTCGATGGAGAATGGATCGCCGTGGACGCTGTGCTCGTAGGCGTGGCAATCGTAATCGTCGGTTTCCTGAGGGTAATCAAAATAGAAAGACTTTAGAGAAGGGTTCGAGGATGAACTGGGAATACAGCCAAGAGTAGGTAGACGACATTGGTGCGTGGCCTAGGAAAATATGTTAAATAGTTTGGTGCAATGAGTTCTTATACTGAAGGTGTAGCCGAGAAGAAGCTAAGCAAAAGCACAGTTACGACAAATTAGGGTTGGGTTAACAGCTATGAGTAGACACGATTTTTAAACTAGATCAGATTGTAGTCCATGAAAATACCATTACTTATAAGCTCGCATTAGGTACTAAATAATACAAAACTGAGTTTGGATTATATTAAGAGTATTGCATACAAGGTAAGCTTTATCAGCATCTTAGTGTCCTAATTTAAACCTTATTAGGTTCCACTATTTCGATTTACAACTCAACAAATTCAAATGAAGCAAATGAAATACATACAATAATAGTTCCCTGTTTACAATTTAACAACTTCTACTTAATGTAACTAACAAATCTGATCTAGTCGGTCTTTTGGGATGCGTTGAATGCAAAACAAACCTGTAATACATTGAGTTATCTTTGAGTGAGGCCGATCTTTGTACGCTATATAATTGATTTGCTGCCGATGCTGCTGCTGGTTGCTGTTGTGGTTGTTGTGTTGTGCTTGTGCTTGTGTTCTTCGTGTTCGAGTGGGTGTTGTTGAATGTACTGGTTGTTGTTGTGGTGGAGGTGCTTGTTGTCGTTGTTGTTGTGGCGCCAGCAGCATATCCCAATAGCAGATCGCTTTTGTTGTTGTTATTGTTGTTATTATGATAGTTATTGCTACTTAGGTTGTTATTGTTATTGGATTTATTGGCAGCAGCGGCACTAGCATTTGCATTCGCCGGCAAAATGGGACAGGAGTTGGCCTTTATGCGTGCCCGCAGCTCATTGTACTTTTGATAGAACCTGTCATTCGGAATTTCCGATTTGCGGATTGGCGGTTGGAGTGTGATTTTCGAGCGTTTTTCAAACGTTTATTCGTGCGGGCGGGCGTACAGGTGGGCGAGCGGAGCGAGCAGGTGGGCGAGCGGGCAGGTTAGATTTCGGGATAAGCGTTTTGATGAGTTTGTTGTTTTTGGTTGGTTGTGGTGCGTTGGCAATGCAATTTTTGTTCGATTTTTGATTGTTGTTTAAAAGGGTGGAAAAAAATAAAGCAAAACAAAAATTTTAAAATCAATACAATACTTTGTTTTCCCTTATTTGTTGCCTTTTGCAGTCAACGCTTCACTTTGCCATAATGCGAGTGGTGTTATGGAAAAAGCTCATAAACGGAAAGCTTGTGATTCATGGAGATTCCCAGAGCTTTCCCAGATCATGATTCCATCATGGGTAAATTTAAACATTTTATCAGTATATGAATTTCCAGAAAAGCTAAATGAGTGGTTAACAGTTTTAGCGTGAGTATGTGTGATAATGATAATGATGATAAGCAAATGCAATCGGCAAAAGTGAAAAGCGAACTGCAAAGTCAACCAATAAATCAAGACCTTTGGGTGCAATTTGGCCGATCGATGTACATGATTATTGTATATGTGGGTTAATCTGAGATGCGATTGGGTGTTTGTGTGTGAGCGGCACGCAATGTTTTATTTTCTTGGGGTTCAACTCACTTTTGATCGTTCTCAAAGCTTTGCGTGCGCCGCAAAATGACGTCGTTGGCGGTCTCCGAGCTATTGCTGCTAAGCTCTCTATCAGGAACTTCTGCAAAATGGTAATTATATTGATTATTACTATCTGATTTGATTACAAACGTTGCCAATCAGTGCTCTTCAAGGGATTGCAGATAGCTGTGATCATTGTAGATTACAACGTTCGGTGCATTGATGCATTAACACACAAAGGCTTTCCTTTTTGGAACAATTCATTAATTTCTTATCTGTAACCCCTTAAAAAGCACTTGACAATTCCATTAGGACTTACGATTATTAGTGGGACTGTCGTTGGGCGTGCGGGGCAGTTTGCGTCGCCATGGCGCCTCCTCCTCCACTGGATGCTCGGCGGCGTGGATCTGCTGGTTGGGCTTGACGTTCTCAGCTGTAAAAGCAACATGTGAAAAATGTTAATGTGATCCTCGAAAACAATTTAAAACTAGGAATAGGTTAGTGGCTATTGGACGGGCTTATCACAGAAAGGGTTCGTCGAGGAACTCCTCAATCGGGACGCAAAACAAATGCCGACTACCTTCGCTCTCGGAAAGACTGGTCAAGTGTGAGCTTTCCGTGGAATCACTCAGCTCTTCTGTATCGCTCTGGCCACTGGCCACCACTTCGCCACCTCCACTAACATCATCATCATCATCATGAGCAGCGTTTGGAATCGAAGAATCAGTTTCGGTAGCTTCACGTGAGCCACTGGCAGCTGCAGTGTGCGTGATTTACAAGCAGAGACAATACACAAATACAGAGAGAGAGAGAGAAAGAGACACTATACAGATACAGAGAGAGAAAAACAGGATACCACTGATGGATGACCGTGATCATGATGAAGGCAAATTATACTGGACAATGTGATCTTGAATGACTAAAATACGAGAGGCAGTGGCAAATGTTTTACGATTAAATGCTCCAACAACAAAAGGTTATCGCGCATGAGAACCTAAACAGGATAATAAACAGGACGAACACAAGAGTGTGTGTGTGCGAGAAATCAAAGAAAGCTATTCGTTTATATTATGAGTTCAGGGTAAGCTGGAGATAGCTCCGATTTGGAGGCATACGCACCATCCTTTGTGGCATCAGTTCTCACTTCAACGCGCACAAGTTTAGTGGGCGTCTTGTCCACATGATTTTCCATTGCATCTGAGATTCTGCTGAAAAGTATGAACAATTCATGCATTAGTTATGTGTTTTTACAGTTCCCAATGCTACAGATTATAACAACATAATTTAACAGCAAAAAGTTATCAAGAACTTACATTTGTTTCAATATTTTTGTATAATGCGTAATGCGTAATTTTCATTGAAATAATATTAAGATAAGTGATTCACCAAAAATACTATGACTTAAAATTCCTCCTTTTGAATTTGTTTCAATTTAAAAAACAACATGCTTTTCGCTGTAAAATATTTGTAAACTTTTTAAGCTACAGAATCCCTCATTTTGTTTTCATTAAAAAATTGTTGTAATTTTATAATTCCCTCACCTTATTTGACTAGATGGTCGCCGCTTGTTGCGTTTGTTGGCCCGCAGTTCTTCCAGGAATTTGACTATTTTGCGATCGGCCACATCGATGCATGACTGCCCGGCATAGTTTCGGATATCCATGTCGGCCAGTGACTCCACGAGCATCTCGGCCGTCTCCCGCTGACCCCAATGCGATGCCGCGTGCAGTGGCGTCCAGCCATCGTTATCCTGGCGATCAACATTGCCACGTCCAGCCAGGAGCAGGCCCAGAACTTTCGTATAACCCTTTGCGGCGGCTACGTGGAGGGCTGTGGCTCCCGTTTTCGGGTGCGGTCTATCCACCTCGGCGGCATCGCTTCTCAGCCACTTTTTGGCATCGTTCAGCATCGCCTGCTCCTCGGCCTTTCGAGCCTCATCCACATTGATGTTCAGCTCCTGCACCATCTTCTCCATGTAGTCAATCATGGCCATGTGCTGCACATCGATGGCCAAATCCAAGGCCAGATCGCCATCGCTGTTCACAGCGGCCACATCAGCGCCGTTTTCCACCAAATACCGAGCTATGCTCACAAATCTAGGAAATTGGTCAAGCACAAAATGAGTATTGAAACTGATTGGAATTCGGACTAGAACTCACCCGCAGGAGGCAGTGGCGTGCAGGGGCGTCCAGCCCTCGTTATCCTGCCGGTTTATGTCGGCACCTCGCTCCACCAGAAACTCCACCATGTCCAGATTGTCGTCTATGCACGCCTGTAAAATGAGTATCCAAAATGAGTATCTGATTTAGAAAGCGGTATGGGAATTTTTTTCACAAAAGATATGAGGCAATTTTAACATCTTTATATATTTATCTAACTTAGAGTATTCATAACTTAAAGCATAAAACTATAAGTAAAGTGAGATCCAGAAGCATTAGCAGCTAAGACCTTCTGCTATTCTAGGGTGACAATGATATTTACAGTGCATGAGAGATACAAATTTTATTGAATGTTTGAATGAAAGACACCTGTTCTATGTAGGGAAAGGGAAGGATTTGTCCATGTAGTGGTGGCATCTTTAGCTGTTTTTCATTGCCTAATATGCCAATGTGACTGGGGCTCCAGATTAGTTAAGTTTTTGGGAAGTGGTTAGAGACAAGGTTTCTTATGCTATTAAAAGCTTTACTCACATGAGTTTGTATAACAACGAAAAAAGGTGTCATGGTAAACTCACTTAGGTATTTACATGGCTTTATATGACGATATAAAAATTAGCTTACATATACTTTTTACGCATCATTTTTGTAATCATTGCAATGTTCATGACTTTCATCAATTAAGGGCAAAATGAACTGCATAATAACGACAATAAGCAAATCATATTTTCTGGTGAGTGTGCTCAAGTAAATTTTCTCACAAAATACAAACGTCTATCTACTATAAATTACTCATCTTTTGGATGAGACTTCCCCATTGTATTCCAAATTGAAAGGTCGAAACCTTAAACATGAATCCTTGAAAGCGTTCTACTTTGCCAAACGAAACGTACTCGTATTTATTTAAATTTTTATGGCCAGAAAAACAATTCGATTTCCCGAACAGAGTCGTAAATGCAGTGCATCAAAAGTTGAATCAACTTTCGTAGATGAGATTCGCTTTGCAACTCGCCTCGATTTGCTTTTATAAGAGCTAGTAAATGATTTAAAAATGTTGTGTTTATCTTGCTAAAACGCGAAAGTAAACAGCCAGAAGGCAAACGCCAAAGCGGAGCGTATCCAGCATGGTTCGGTTGTTTATGCGGATTTCCGCTGAACCCGCCTAGACATCTCTTCATTTGGCTGGATGGTTAGATGGCACATGCAAGCCACCGAACGACGATGATATCATCGTCCGCGACTCCGGCGCTTCTTTGGGCCGCTGCTATCTGGGAACCAGCGAAGAACAACCCAGCCCAGCCCAGCCCAACCCAACCCAATCCAACCCCACAACAATGGCGGGGCGACACGAGTGGAGTTTTCGTCTCCACTCGCGCCCGTAGTTGCAAATGCCGATAAGCATTCTTTGGCGCAAAAGCCACAGCTCCGTCGAAAGAAAAGAAAGTAAAAGAACAGGCCCATAACAAAAGGCGCTAACTCTACTATATCAATGCACAGCCAAAAAAAATCGAACAGGCACATTCCAATTGTATATTGTATGGGTTCTTATCTGCGCGATATTCATTCAGCACGGCTTATGTTATTGGCATATTTTTGGAAGCAAGCTAATAACTAGTTTGCTTATCAAAGTTTTCAACGGCAGAACACAAGCGACATAATTAACTCAAGAAGTCTACGGTCTGCCTTTTCTGGATTATATTCACGGCAACGCAAACTGCATACAAGCCATTTTTAAATATTTTTTAAACAGCAATAACTTAATTACCAGTTACATTTAGTTTTAAAAAAAAGTATTAATTGCTTTGGGTACCAAATTATAAAGAATGAAGTATTTCATGATTAGTACTGTCTCATAACATATTTAAAGAACAAATATTATATTATTTTTAAGTGTTTCCGGTGTCATTTGTTCTTTTTTTTATTTTCCCAGTGTATTTCCCCCACCTCCCCTCTCGCATTTGATAACAGAGCCCGTTTGAGGAGGGGGCATTATACAAATCAAATGACCGATTCTCGCCTGTGTCTCTCTATCGTTCTCTTCTCTGTCCCTAACGCGGCATATGTTAATTCGAATTTTTTACTGGACGAGCTTCAAAGTGACTTCTTTGCCGTTGCTTTTAGAATCCAAAAGCAATTTCCATTTCGCAGTACAACGCATAACAAAAAAAGCAGAAGAAGGCTAGAAAGAGCGAGCGAGACGACGGCGGGTGGGCCGCACAATTTGTAAATCTGGAACGCAGCCAATTAATTAATTATGAACAATTTTGATAAGCTGACCGACCGGCAGGAAAAAGGGGTTTTGCGAAGAGACAACGCCCACGCGTGACCATCCGCAAATCAACTTGACGACAATGTCCAATGGCATTTTGTGGTATGCAAACATTTTTGACACGAGCTATTCCATCAGCGAAATTCCCTCGATTCCCCAGATTTTGGGCCTTAATGTCAGCAGAGCAACGGATTCTACGCTATTTCCATTTGCATGGCCAACCCGAAAAGCGGTGAAAAACGCGAAAAGAAGAAGAAAAAACAAATGCATGCTAAGTTTAGCCTTTTGTTTTGGCACGCCATTGAGCGGCATTTTCAGCCGTTGCACGCCAAATGTTATTCACCTCGCCGCATTACGTATACGCCGCGTAGCAGCCCCCATCTGCAGCCAGAAGCCAACAGCGACTTGTTGAGACGGCTTTCAGACTCTGGGCCGCCAGCCTAACGTGGCTCATTACGCGGCAGTTTGCCAGGCGCCAAGCTCCATTTGGCCCCCGCTTTCCTAACCATCAATGCACATAATTCTGGCTTATAACTCAATAGCCTGAATAATTCCTTTGATGAAGAGGCTGGCAGGAGAGTTCCACGGAAAACCCTGCTTCAGAGGCAAGGCTTGGGGATTTCAGCTTAACTAGTACGCGATTACATATTCAAGGCATAACTAATTAAGTTAAAGATGAACTTTGGAAAGACAAACAACGCTTTGATAACCAACATTACTACAAGTTTAAACTAAGCCATGCTAATGAGATATCCCTTTGAAATTTGTGCTTTGTTGTTTGTTGAATTGATAAATCAAGATATATTTAATCAAACATAATTTTTTATTCAATACAATCGAATATTTTACATGATTTTCTTTTCATAATTTTCCCTGTTCCCTGCTAAATTTCTTTCTCTTTGTTTCATTTCGATAATAAAAACATTAAATATTTTAAAATACGTCTTAAGAAACATTCCTCGGCACTCATTGACCTGCCGCCTTAGTATACAATTATTCGGGAAAAAGCAATTGTGCATATATTATAATTGAAATGCCAAAATAGGCGAGCCAACCGCTTGAGTTCAATAAATTACAAATTTGGATTAGCGCCACAAGATAAAAGCGCGAAGAACAGACATAAAACATATGATATATGTACAATATACACACATAGAAAGTATATATACCTAAACGTGCCTATATCCCACCGATTTCGAGGCAGTTGCTCTGTGTGAAATGTTTTAAAATATTGCAGAGCCTTTAAACATTTCGATCGTATCTATTTCTCTTATTTTATCTAGGGGAAAAGTTCTCATGTGGCTCAATAGCATTTCGCCACTAAAAATGCTTGGCATATTTTTGCCAAATTGTATAACGATTTATACAGCGCCGTTTGAGTAGGCGCTTTTGGTCAGCAAATTGTTTCCGACTTTCAATATATTTATACCCGTTACTCGTAGAGTAAAAGGGTATACTAGATTCGTTGAAAGTATTAACAGAAAAGCGTTCGACATATAAATATATATTTTGATCAGATCAGTAGCGAGTCGACTGGCATGTCGTCTGTCCGTCGTCTGTCTGTCCGTCTTCGTATGAACGTCGAGATTCAGAACTAAAAAGTAGAAATGAGATAAGAATACAGATCCAGGACATAGACAGCCAAGTTGTCGATTCATGTTGCCACGCCACTCTAACGCCCACAACCGCCAAAACTGCACGCCCACTTTGAAAAGTTTTGATATTTTTCATTTTTTTAGTCTTGTAATTTCTATCGATTTGCAAAATTTTTGCACGCCATCTAACGCCACAGACGCCAAAACTGCACGCCCACTTTTAAAAAGTTTTATATTTTCATTTTTGTATTAGTCTTGTACATTCTATCGATTTGCAACAACTTTTGCCACGCCACTCTAACGCCCAAACGCCAACTGCCGCCCACTTATGAAAATGTTTTGATATTTTTTCATTTTTGTATTGTCTTGTAATTTCTAACATTTGCAAAACTGTTTGCCACGCCCACTCTTGCGCCCACAAACCGCCAAAAACTGTCAGTGCTAAAGACTCTCCTTCGCACTTCCACTAGCTGAGTAACGGGTATCAGATAGTCGGGGAACTCGACTATAGCATTCTCTCTTGTTTTATTTCTCACTTTTTTCCACTAGGCCAGGTGGGACCAGTCAACTGGAAGTGTGAAAAATAATGAACACAAGCTATTCCAAAATGAAAAATAAACAAACCGAAAGAAAATCCAAACGGAAACAAGAATCTAGGCAATTTTCTTATGATTCTTTTGATTCCAAAATTGATGGTGTGCTTGCGAAATTACATTGTAATTATAAATTTAAAGAAAACAAACGGATATTAACTCTTATGTAGAATGAAATAGATCTTAGAAATAAATTTTACAAAGCTTGTGCTTGCAGTAAGCTTTAAAAAACAATCTTATCTTTTCAATGTTTATTTACCCAAGATTTCAAGTGTGAATAAGCTGATATGATAATCAGTATTTCCAGTCTAAACTTTCACCTGTGCAGTTTTCGATTCAACGAAGTTTTCGTTGATAAAAAAATATATAGTTCTAAAATTCAGGAGAAATCGTAAATGAGTAATAGAAATTCTAAGAACTATCTAAATGATTTGGATATGGAAAACATTTCCTGCTGGGAAATGTTAGAAGTTAGTACAATTTGAACGATGTTTCCAGGAAAAAATATAACAATACTTCCATTAAACACGTATAGAATTGAACATATTTTTCCGCCGAACTATTTCTGAACTCATGTCGTCATGGGTTGGCAAAAATAATCGTATTTTTCGTATAGTTCCCGCTGGTTTCGGTTGGTTTATCCATAAAACAGCAGATTTCAAATCGTGTGTGTGCGGCGCGTGCGAGCTAAATGTACATATAATAATTATAATAATCGGGCAGCGGCAGAATTGGCAACCAGAAATGATGGAAAATAAAAGATTGGATAGGCCCAAGTCGAAGGAACTCGGTTGTAAAACGAAGCATTTTTAATGGCATACATTTCGCGTCTGGCTATGGCTAGAAATGGTATTATGCAACGCACACACATCACATACTGACAGCAGATACAGATACAGATGCGAGATGCGGACTGCGGGCTGCAGACATCACATCAAATTGTATCTGGCATAGAGCGAATTTTCATTTTGATCATTCGCATTCGTTTGTTATTTTGGGTGTAAAGCACGAAACGAGAAATAAATCAAATCAAGTGTAGCGACCGCATCCATTTATATACAACCAAAACCAAACAGATACATCCAGAGAGATCATTCTTGAGGATATTCGATTTGTTGTATCTGTGAATCTGTGAGTCTGTATTCTATATTCCGTAGTCTGTACTCTGTACTCTGTAGTCTGTAGTCTGTAGCTGTGCGTTTCAACAGCTGTCCGTCCCGTCAGTCCGTCGAGAACCGGGCCAAGGTTAGAAAACACGTCAATAAAGCGCGTTAGCCGACAGCAACAAATCTACCAGCGCTCATGCTGTGTGTATTTCTCATTTTGGATTTGGGAAAACTCACGCAACTTTTCCCAACTCCCCAAACACACCGATCCGCTCGGTCCGCCGATCAGGACTCGTCATCCATCCGCGACTCACGATCGTCATGACAGCGGATCGGCAATTGTTACGATTATTATGCACTCAGCACTGACTATAGCTCAATTTAGCAGAAGTCTTGACAGAATAATTTCTTAATTTATGCGGCGCCGGTTGGCCTGCCCTTGTCCCGTTCCCCCACCCTACAAAAATCGAAATATATCAATTGCTAATTGGCAGAAATGTATGTATATAAATCAATTCTTAATTTGAGCAAATCATTGATAGAGGCTGATTAATGAAGAAACACAGATTCGCACTCAGGGGACCAAAACCTGATTGGATGTTTAAAAGAGTTTCTAGTATATAGATGGGTAAATTAGGCAAAACGATAGTTTCATTCACAAAAGAGACATAAAATAAGTATAGTTTTTTGATTTGCTCTTAATAGTTTCACTTCAGAGCTACAAAATGATTCATTTGATTATAATTAACGCACTAAAAGAAAATACATATGGCCGTTAAACCCACGTATTTCCAAAAGTTCTTATTTTAGCACTCACATCTAATTCATGTGAACTGGTGTGGACCTTGAAATACAATTATATAAAATATATTTCGAATAAAAAGCGCCGCACTATCCTTGAACTGTATTTAAATGTAGATTTCTGAGTCTGAACGCCTGTAAACAGCCGTAATTTATTGCCATTTCTTTGATCATTTCCCACTTGTCCCCCTGCGAGTTTGAACGTCATTGCACGCAGCCAGCTTGTAGGCCACATGAAAATCAAAGTCAGCCAGCGGCATGGATACATGGTCACTTGCAACAGCCTCCTCCCCATCATCTACATCACCTCTATCCTCGCGTTCCTATCTTCCTCTCCATCAGTCAACATCATTCATATGAAGACCAAGGTAGCGGCGGTACACAGTGGAACTGGTGGCAGCCTAAGATTTCCTAAATATTTTATGTACTTTAGAACTAGGTTTCTCACTTCTGATTAAGTTCCATCGCGACCCAGCAGTTCATTCCCTACATTTGTTTATCAAGTAAATGTTGATGTTGACGCAATACACAATACAATCTCACTCGCGTGCATAACAAGTATTTATCACTAAGTTCAAAGTTTATGTTCATTTCATTATACATTTTCAATATTTCATGATTTAATATTTCACGCAATTTTCAGACATTAATTTGCATATCCGCTGGAATGAGTTATGTGGTACTAATAAATACTTCTTCACATACTAAGAAATGTTTAATTAACACAAAGATAAATCGTTATTGTTAACGTATAATTTATACAATCTGTTGTGTATCAAATGTTTAATATGTTCTTGAGAACAGCTTATTTGAAGCGACAGAAGAATACCCTCCTGCCAGAGAATAGATTTTGGAACCATTTCTATGAGACTTAAAACCACTGTGGCCCATCCTGTCCGCAGCCGTCGTGTCGCATGCCATTGAAAATGTGGTGCAGGTGTGGTGCTGTCGTTGTCAATGCTCATGAATGGAAGGCCCAAAACGTAGAAAACACTCACCTGCATGGGTATATGTGAATGTGAATGTGAAGTTGGTGCGGCATGGGCCAAAGGAAAACGACTAGCAAGAGAAAGGGCGGGGGAGGACTTTTGCAACCATTAGAGGACTTGTAAGTGCAGCCGATAAGATAATTATTTTAATAAATGCAATCGAAATTCTGCTTTGCGGTCTAATGTCAGGAACGAATGTCAGGAACGACAACGGCAAGTGAAGCAAATAGCCGCAGGTTGCGGCCGCACTTGCACCGCAAACAATGTGGCAGGTAATTCAAAACGTTTGCACTGTTCCCATTGTTATTATTATTTATTATTGTGCTGCTCGTAGCCGCTGTTGCTGTAATTACAGTGCACTCCCAGACAGTGAAGCCTCCCCTCAATGCCCGCCATGCCCGCACTCGGCAAATTAGCATCTGGTTAACAAGTGCGCCGCGGTTAAACGGTGAAAATCTACGACTCTTCGCTGGCGCAGCATAATTAGAATCAATTATATCGAATTGGAGCAAGGCAGAGCGCACAGTGAGTGCAAGATGGGTGCGGACAGGCGGCACTCGTGGAAATTATCTTAGGAATTTGATTGGGAATCCCAGGGAAAACCATTTCGGCGATACGAATTTCATTTTTAAATTTACAACGTGGTGTGCCAGATGAATCAGATTTCTTTTGTTGTTCTGTTATAGTTATTACCAAATTCAATTTGAGAGTGCCCATCTTGCACTGACTAAGAAATTTGCATAAGAATGGGAGATTCTAGAGGCTAATTTATTTTGAGTTTTTTGAAATTTAAAATAGGATTGCAATAAAATTCTTACTAAACCCGAATTTTCTTTCTATTGTTTCATATTAATTAATTATCTT
The DNA here is from genome assembly GCF_016746235.2 of Drosophila teissieri. Classification (NCBI taxonomy): domain Eukaryota; kingdom Metazoa; phylum Arthropoda; class Insecta; order Diptera; family Drosophilidae; genus Drosophila; species Drosophila teissieri. Next base: position 18,695,307 of record NC_053031.1, on the reverse strand, counting down.
GAATATTATAACAATCAAAGGAATATGTGTATAACAATAAAAAGAATATCCATGATATAACAGAAAATTGCAGTCTTAACAGTTGGTTTTATATCATTTCCGTGCCAGCAAAGTATCATTAAATTCCTATTCTTCGACATCGCACAAAATCGAGTTAAACAAATGGGAGGAAAACTGAAAATGATTTTGCGAAAATCTTTGGGCTTTCAATATGTAAACGCGCTTTCGTGTGTATGGGTTTTGTATGTTTTCTTGACTGTTAAAAATAGAACATTTTGTATTTTTCTTATTTAATGCTTTTGGCCGTTTGCCTTTTGCTTGTGGTTGTTGTTGCTGCTGCTTTTGGTTTTGCCGTTCTGGCCATTCGACTTGTAAATCGTCGGCTTGCATTAGCCATGTATTTGCTGTATTTGTTAATATTCGAAATTCGAATTGTTGCGGCGGCGGTGTTGAAACCGCAGAAAGAGCACGAAATACCCAACAACAATTATGGTCGAGCGTCTAGCGATCGGCGCTGCACAGTGGGCCTAAAAAGGAGGATCATTCTTGACCTTGAGTGGGTATCCTTTAAAAATGACTAAACAATAATAACATCGTTGTTGTTCCATATCGCATTAATTATCTTCTTTGTTTTAATCTTGTAAAAAAAATTCACAGTGGAGGTTAAATCATGTAGATTAAATCAACTTGAATAAGATTTATATTATATTCTTTATAGTAAATAGTTAATTCTTTCGTTTCTCACAAGATATTCTTGTAGAACTTTGATAATTTGATTCCATGACCCCTTGGAATTTGACCCACCGTGCGATCCACGTCAGCACCACAGTTGGACGCAACGCAACAGTGTCGAAACTGCAGCACACTGCGCCCGTTCCACCCCATCCCCACCCCCATTGCACCCCTCACCCCTCACCCCCTAGCCCGGTCGCGTGATCGCAGTTGCAGCAGACTGACGCAACGCCTAGCTCCCTTCTATAGGGAAATCAATCCGTGGTGCAAGGGGATGCAGTGTAAATATATGTGAACATACATTAATTAACTGGACATTGCACCTGATGCAAATCCACCCTTGATAGAATGCCTAATACTCGATAAATACTAGATAAAGGACGATACATGGAAATCGAATAAAAATTCGTATTTTGTCTTACTGGAACCGATGTCGAATTTGACTTGTTACTAAGGAAGACGAAGTAAAAGTCTTCTGAATAAATAAGGAAGAAAAAGAATATTCTTCTTTACTTTAGTTATAAATCTTTACTAGCTTAAAACGCACCCTTCCGAACCAGGAAATAATAAAGTATAAGCCAGGTAAGCGAATACTGGCAGACTCACCTGGTGCAGGGCGGTGAGTCCATCGACGTTGGCGGTGTTGATGTCGGCGCCCTGGTCGAGCAGCTGGACGACCTCGTCCTTGTCGCCGGAGAGGCAGGCGGCGAGGAAGACGCAGCCGGAGCTGAACTTGATCCTGCGCCCGTGCTCGTGGCGGGGGGTGGGGGCGGCGCGGTTGGTGTCCGACTCCTCCCAGCGCTTCAGCTGCTCGGCGCGCTTCATCATCGCCGAGTTGTTGCGCGCGTCCAGCGAGGACATCTTGGAAGATCCTTCTTGGCCAGACGGACGATCCTTCAGATAATCCTGCTATTTGCTGCAGAGCAGGCGCTCTGTGAGATCGCTCGACTGATCCAGATGTGTGTAGCTATGTGGCGCTGTTGGATTGCTGCTGTGTCTTACTGTTGTTCCTATTATTGCTTTATTGCGCTTTTGTTTGCAGTGGGAATTGGGTTTTGATTTTGCACTATTTATAGAAAATGCTTCACACTTTCGATTTTCGATCACAACTACACTTTTGCTGTTTGTACTACTGTTGCTGCTGCTTCTTCTTCTCCTGCTTGCTGATTATTATTATTTTACGATTTTTCTATTTTCTTTGCGTGTGTGTGTGTGCGTGCGTGTGCGTTTGCTTTATCAGCCAACTTCTTGGCGTTTTCTTCTCACTCACTCACACAATGCCGCAATCGGAAACGCTCTCTCTCACTCGCTCTCCCGCAAAACAATGCTATTTGTTGTTGTTTAACGCGCACCTTTGTTGTTGCATTCAATGGAAATTACACAAGAGAGCGCGAAAATAGGACGAAAAGTAAGTGTAGTTAACAGGGGAAATTAATATTTTGCAACTGCTTTATTTTGAGCTTCCAGCTGCCGGGCTACATAGTGTTAAGCAAACACATTTTCATATCAATTGAAAACACTTGCAGGCATTTTCACAGCCGCTTGTTTTTTTTACACTTTGTTTATCATTCTTCCTTTCGCGCTCTCTCTCTCTCTCTCAGACACACTCACACACACCCATGCAGTTAGGGCTTGCATACGGAGAGCGCGAATGGCTGGGGCTGCATGTGTGTGTGTTACCAATTTGACATAAATTCAACAGCCGCTACGCTGACGTCGCGAGTAAATAGAACGAAGATGGAAGCGGCGTATTTTTTCACGCGCTGAAATGCGATGATTTTATGTAATTTGCCTGGCTGGCGGAATTGCACAAAAGTCCTTGCAAATGCCCGTGTAATTATGTAAAGGCATTTTTACATCGCCCCACATTTTACATTCCACTCCACACACACACACAAACTCACTCGCCTCACACACAGACGCAACACACACACACGTATGCCGCACACGCACGTAGAAAAATGGATTGCAGTAGAAACTTTTCACACACACCGAAAGACCAAGCGAAAAACGCACCTTTCCCGCGAAATTCCCAGAACTTTAAGTGCTCTCTGGACTTTAATGGCTGCAGGACTCTCCGCTGAAGCGCTCCTCGTCCGCGAGGCACTGGTATTTCACTTTATTTTGCATATTTTCGCTGGCGTTCAAATCGAATTTCATCCGCACGAAGTTCACAGACCAAAATTTTTTGACGATGTGAATCGGAGGGCAGTGCGTGGTATATTCCCAACTGGCATCGACTGGTCACACTTACGGTTCGCCGCTCACAGAATTGTAGATGGCGTGTTTGTTATGTTAATACATAGCGTAGCTGTTATGGACCGATATTTTTTAACGATGTCAATTAAACTATAAATCATTTATATTTTTGAATATTCGCAATTATTCGCCGTATTATCAAATTTTTCCTGTCGCTCTTTTTTTAAATCTTTAATTTTACTTTTAACTTTAAAAAATTTTCAGCGTTGTTTTGACTAACAGAAGGCGATATTTTTAATGATGTGCGAATTCTGTTTTACTTCCTAACAATTTATTTAATTCTTTATTTAAAGAAGTCGTGGAAGATGTGACACAAGATACGTTATAGACTGCTTTTGAATAGGGATCGACTAAACAAGTATGTAGAAGCGATAGATTTTTGATGTTTATTTAGCCAACTATTTGATATTTTAAAGAGCTAGAGTTTTTTAGTGGACAACATAACTAAATAGATAGACACCGTGAATATAGAAATAGTCAGGAACAGAAGAAGACTTTCAGCGTCAAGAAAGGTTGTTTTGCGGCTAATTTAAAGAACAAAACACCAATAATACCTTTGTATTCCAAACTATGAACAGATATCGCTGTTCTTCGACAAAAATCTGAGATTTTAAATGCTCAGTCCACGACAGACGAAGAACAAGTTGAGATTAAGTTTTAAAAATAAATATTTCTAACCAGTTGTTAAAAATATGTTATTTTAAAAAATGTAAACCGAAACAACAAACAAGGACCTATATTATTTTAAATTAATTTATCTTGTTAACAACAAAAAGGGAGGGGAAGAAAATTAGCAAATTAGGCTCAGCTTTTGACTTTTATTGGGATCTCAAGGTTAACTCAAGAAGAAGAAATGTCAGTTAGCCGCTCATTCCGATGAATCGAAATGAACTCTGTTTTGGCGCTGTTACAGTAGCAGCCTGTACAGACCTCTGTTGTATTTTACATCTTTTGCTCATTATTTTAACAGGTCTTGTAATTCAAAATTTCCATCCCGATTTCTAAGCCGGTTTATTCGATAAACAGTGGTTGAAAACTTCGCTATTGGTTTACCATAGACTTTAACCAACTGCGGCAAAGTATCGATATCGGCCGTCCGCCTATCGATATAGCAGTTAGCCAAGTACCTTAAACGGTGTGACCCCATTCAGAATTTATTTCAAACCAGGGCAGCATGCACTTGCTTACAATTGTTTTTTTGAAATTTTAAATATTGAGAAATATAAAAAGCTTTCAAAATAGTTTCTATTTCCCACAAAAAGTTAAAAAAAACAGCGCAGCTTTTAAGATAGAGAGCTGAAAATAGCGATCAAGAGAGCGGACAACCCACCCCCTAAAATAATTGCGCATCGCTTGGGCGGCGAAAAACTATTTCGGCCGTTCCGCCCCGCTAGTTTTCTCTCTTTTCCCCGCCAGAACCCTCTCCCTCTCCAGAAAACCAAGCAAAACAAAACAAATGAGAACGCAAAACCGACAAAACAAATACCTATAGGAAAGTAGGCTATATAGTCGCATAGTTTTGGCGTAGTCGCTGCAAGGCACTCAAACCCACCGGTCGCGTGCACATCGAGTGAAGTACATTTTATAGCAAAACTAGCTTATTTCAAAGCGCTCTTTTAATCTTATCGTAACTTAAACACTTTACGTCTCAGAGCCAAAAAATAGGGGAAAAGCAAATGATAAATTGATACGTTATCACTGCTTAAAATGTCTCTGGTAAGTGAATAATTGTTTTTTTAAGTAGATTAAATTTTTTATAGAATAGATAAAGTACACACACAGTCATTTCCTTATACGTTTCAGTTGTCTTGTGATTTTTTTGATTTCTATGCGATTTAAAAAGGGTTAACTTTACTATAATTGAAAAAGGCTGCATACAAATAGGCGCCGCCCGACTCCCCTTCTCACTCTTTCGCTCCTTTTTTCATTCATGTCCTTACTCGCATAACCACCCCCTGGAAAGTGGACACGGACCCCACCATTCTCTCTCTCTTCCCCTCTCGCTCTCCCGCCGCTCTCTGGCATTTTCCAGTGATTTCGAAAACAATCTGGAGGTCGGGATAGGGTCAGGCTGCAGTCTTATCTACGTCGTTCTATGGGTTTTGCGGGGCCTCTGTGTTACCTCCTACCTTTGAAGGAGATTCGAAAGAGTATTAAATATAAGATTTGGAAACTATCTATAGAAAATAAACCCTTGGATGCTTCCACCCAACCCGAAACCTGCACATCCAGGTATGACGCACGTAGATATTATCTAACATTGCATTCTAGATTGTGCCAGTGTACCTTTTATCTCCGCCGATGCTGAGCTCATTCGCCTCGCATTTCATTCATGATGAAACCAACCCCACCCCAAGCGGCGAAACCCACCCACTCGTAGAACGCTACTAGCTAGAATTTTCCTATTTTTAATTACCGCTCAATGTCACTTCCATTTACAGCGCTGCGTAGGTTTGGATAATTGATGCGATTTCGCCAATAGCATCAGCTGCTTACCTCACTCATTTTACTAATACGAAATTCCACTTGCCTAGCTGCATTCTGCTTTGCGTCATTTTGTGCTTAACTTGGCAAACAACAACTTCTCACTATAATTACTTCCGCTTCTTGTGGCGCCTCGTTCTGTACCGTTGATAAGAACTGGACTTTAGGGAACCAGAAGTTCCTGTGAAACAACTGGCATATCATATTCCAGTCTATTCCTAGTAACGGTGACTAGCCCGGTTAAACAGAAAGATTGCGATTCTTATTCATGAAATGTATGAAGTCACTAGCAAGTTAAATAGAATGCTGTTCACAGCAGTACTCAAACCTCCTTGATCCTGATCTTTGATCTAATCTACCAAATTCCAAATTTCAAGGCTTGTATAAAATGTGCTTATTTATACATATATTTCAAATTTTAACAATTAAACTTTTTTGCTTTTATGTATGTATATAAAACTATGGCATTTCCGAACCCACATTAATGAAATGTACTGATAAGTTTGCTTGGAGTCCCCCTGGAATTATCAAAAAGTAATAGGCATATTCATGTTTTCCAATTACTTTTGAGGCTTTCAGCTTTCAATAAGCCGAAAATAAGAAAGAAAACCATTAAAAAGCCACACGCATCGCAACACAAGGAATATTAAAAAAAAATTATAAATACCTTCAAGTAATTTCTTATCTCTTAAATTATTTAGTGGCAAATATTTCTGAAGTACTACTACTATTTACAATTGAATTATTTATAATTTCGCCAAGCGAAGAAACGTGTTTAACTGTTGCCATCATGACCTTGTCTCCATTATACAAATAAACAATTTCGTTAAAAAAAAAAAAAAAATCTCCATTGACCTAATCCATAAATTGAGTTACGAAATCATTGGATTAAAATGAATTGCCATGGTTACATATGTACATATGGATTTGTTCATACATATATATCATACATATCGTAGAACATATCTCTTTTGAGCTTCATTCATTTGACAGCAACAGATCCGCAGGACACCTTAGATCGGTGGGTTCATTATTGGATTGTTCCACACATCCACATACCCAGAGGATCCTGACAAAGGATCGACGGCAGCTGGCGACGTCATGTGCCGCGCGATCCTTTCACTCAAAGCGGGCACAATAAGGATGAGGACCCCTGCCCCAGGAGCAGATGTTGCTGGCTCCGCTTTCGGCGGTCCCCTGATCGGTTTATACTCGAAGTTGCTGCAGCTGCCGGCACACGTCCGCAATTGTCGATCCAGTTTCTTTCTTTCTTTTTTGGGCCCTGATTGGAGCGGGTAATTATATGGTGGCTAGAAAAGGGACCGACCGACAGGCAGCACATGTTATACGTAATAGGTAACGGGCAATCTAATCGAATCGTGCCCAACTCGGCGGTATGACGGTATGACACCTTTTGCCAATCGCCTCGCAAGTGAAGAGAATGCAAAAATGGCAAACAGGTTTTTAGCCCGCTGGCTGCATTTGGCTGTCAATTAAAAAGCACAGACGAAGCTAGCAAGAGCCATTACGAATAATACAGTGGAACGTCAACAACGACAACTTTCTTTCGAAAAAAATGTAATTTGTATTACGTGGTTATTTATAATCTATAACTGAAACACCTAAAAGTGTGCTATATAATATTGTTTTTGAACCTCAACAGGAGGAATCTGGGAACGACCTGCAACTATGTCATACTTCTGGCCAGCTCATAAATATTTTTTTTAAGTCTAAATATATCTTCTAATATTTAAAAACTAAACAAGTGATGATACCACAAAGTCCTCTGTTACGATTACTCAAATTGAGTCACAAACGCAAAGTTGTTAGTTTTATTATTACATAAAGCAACAAAGTGACTCAAGTAGTTTGCAATACAGCTGTGAAGGCAGTAAGATAAGCCGCTGTAGGCTAATTACACTGTGGATAAAATAAACTGCATGGGTGAGCAATCGAAATCGCAATCACAGTGAGCAGCAGCAACAACAAGAACAACAAGCGAGTGCAACAACTTTAAAAGGCCTTGCAAGGCCGTTTAGCTCTGAGCCAGGGATTTTGCAGCTCAAACTTGTCCGGCGACTCGAGACCCAAACGCTGTGTGGTCAGCGGAGTGATCTTTTGAAACCGCAGGCACCGTCCGCAAATAGAATGCTCATATAGCCGCCACATTTTCGCTTAATTTCCACCAAAAGACCGCCTGCAATAGTGTCGCCTTGCAACATGTCAAAGTCGTCTAGACTCCGCATTTATAGGCAAATTTCTCAAATGCGTCGCGACATCTTCGTGGTAAATTTAGCAGCGTGTATTTATAAAATTTGAAAAGTTCAACCCGTTTGCGGGCGGACGCCATATGCACATGTCGCGCACTGTTGCCGCGTACTTTCCGTAAATGATTCAAACTTGGCAATCTTTTGTATTTCAGTTCTCGAACGTGTCGGCATTTCCCTTGCCAATACAACGTAAATATTTATTTTTATGGACATCTAAAACTCCATGTCATGGGTGCTTAATTAGAAAAGCTTGTAGGACTTTGATTAAAAATATTTCAAGTACTGACTGTTCATAGCAAATCATTTCTTATCATGTACATACAAAGCTAACTGATGCTATTTTGAATAGAGCGAAATTTCTTCATTTTCAATCGACTTTTAGATAAAAGCGCCAATTCAATAAATATACATATTTATTACATTGTTACTCGTAGAGTAAAAGGGTATACTAGATTCGTTAAAAAGTATGTAACAGGCAGAAGGAAGCGTTTCCGACCATATAAAGTATATATATTCTTGATCAGGATCAGTAGCCGAGTCGATCTGGCCATGTCCGTCTGTCCGTATGAACGTCGAGATCTCAGGAATTACAAAACTGTCAGTGTTGAAGATTCTCCTTCGCACTTCCACTAGCTGAGTAACGGGTATCAGATAGTCGGTGAACTCGACTATAGCGTTCTCTCTTGTTTTAATTTCCAATAAGGTTGCGAAATTTAAGTACATTACTTTAAGTAAATACATATATTAAAAAAATAGTTTAACAATACTTAGTGGAATCTTCACATTTAATATTCTTTACCAATCATTTTCTTTAATGTGTTCATTAATATGTATCATAGAAATTCCAGCCATAGACCATATAACCTGTAACAATTACTCAGTATTTGTACTTTGTGCAATATAGATATTAGAGCCAAGCCCCGGAAACCCATTTTCTGTAACCTAAAACCGAAGCAAATAGCTGACTTTTCAAACGACTATGAAGACATTTAATAACACAAAAACACAATTAAAAATGTGCTTTATTCGAGTTGTATATGATGTACTGTTGTTGGTATTGAGTCGGTTACATTACTAAAATTTTTATGGGCCTATCAATCCTAAAGATGTTACAAAGCTTATCATAAAATGAAAGATAAGATTGACACTTCCTATAGATAGCCTGTGAAGACAATCAACTTGGGCTTAACCTGAAAAGATATAGTTTAACCAATATTTCTTTTATATTGCTTGTGATAATCAAATATACATAGGTCGCTAATAAGTTAATAAATTTAGAGCGTGACTAAAATGTATAAAAGTCATCTGTGTCGGACAACAGAAAATGTTAGACCAAAAGATTCTTATCTACCTTTTGTGATAACCGACTTCAGGATATTTCCAGCTGCTTCTCTTCAGCCGAAGGAGAGGCAGGTAAGGCGCAAATGAGAGGGGGGAAAGGTGAGGGCGGAGTGGGAATGAGGTGCATACACAAAAACTGCAGCTGCTGTCTGCTCTCGCGCTCCCTCTCTCTTTCTCGCGGCGTCTGGAAGGAATCGTTTCGTGGGATGAGAGAGAGCGGTAGAAATGCGGTGCATTGACACGCGCCACATCCATCGCCCGGCGCATGCTCTTCGCTCTCTCTGCCAGGAGCATAAAAATCAATGATCCTGTCTGCTGCATCTGCAAGTGGGAAAGAGATGGCCACACAGCCAATAGTAGTACGTCTATTACGGTTTACGTACTAATACTAGTCGTAGTACAACAACACCATGCACTTGCAGTTGCCCATTTCACTTGTTAAACTTGAGCACAATAATAGCCTAACTGTTTGGTTTGAAACAACGTTAATTGGTCCTGCCTTCGCAGACTAAATAAAGTTTCAGCTTTGCGATGTTTTTTCCAAAATTACAGCTGCGAAAGGCCGAACTGCATTAAAAATTCTCCCTTTCGCTCACTCACCCTGCTGCTGCACCGTTGTGTGTCTCTCTCACACGCTGTCAATGCTAACTTCGGCGGCGCTCGTCTCGCTGGTTCGTTTCAGTTCGGAATCGCAACTCGACTCGTAAAGACGCAATGGATCAGTTGTTTTGAGCGCTGTCTCGACTTAAATTTATGCATTTAAAGCTAGAATAAAGTACAAAAAAAAAGTATTTACCCGGACTCAATTGTGATAGTTGGCTTTGTAATTGTTGGCGACACAGCAGCAACAATAAATGCAAATACAGAGCGTAGAAGATAACAGAGAACGTGTGCTTGTCTAAGTGTAACATTATTGTGTTTTTCCGTTCGTTTTGTTCACGGAAAATCAATAGTGACTGTGAAAGCGCATTATTTACCCGATTACCATATCGTCGAATCTCAACGTAGAGGAAATTTTCCAGTGGAAACTTGAGTTTTTCAAGAAAAAGAGAAAAGCCGTCAAGGTGAGCCCCAGTTCCATAGCGTGTAGTGCATAGTATTTTGTGTACCCAAAGCGAAAAAATAACCCCAAAATTTAATGAAAACGTGACATCAGAAGGCAAAGGCAAAAGCTAAAATATATTTTGTTTGCTTTGCTTTTATGTTCACTCGCGCACACACACTGTGTCAGGAAAAAAACACACAGGCGCACACAAGCATACCAGTGTCCAGACGACAAAGTTGTCGCATGCGATTTAACTGTATAAGTTATTTATGTTCCCATTTGTTATAAATACAAAGTACATATATGACTGCAGCAGTATATAAATATAAATTATCAGTAAAGGTTTTAAATTAACATTTCTTTTTAATCGAAAACGTTCATTTATTTTTCGTCGGCTGCGAGCCGTTTGTTGTGTGTTCCCGTTTCGTTCGCCCCGTCTCGCTCACACCCGACGACCGCTGCGACGAGAGATTGTTTCGTGAAAACATGGCGGCCGTAGAGTTGCTAAATACTCGCAGTCTTATTTACTTTAAATTATTTACAAAATTACAAACTTTTGTTTACCCAGCGGATTCGGTGAATTTTTTTGGCTTTCGTAAACATCAATTCAAAATGACACACGCTTGTTTGCACGGCTTTTCTGGCTGTGGAAACACGAAACTTTCCGCCATATGGTAACCCTGTTTTCGCATACGAGTGATTTCATCCAAAATTCCACACCCCGTACTTCCCCCTCGATCAACAATGCTGTTTTAAAAACAACATTCTCAATTGGGCATAATGTGGATGGAGAAGAATAAGGGGCGGTTATTGTACCATACAATGCCATTAATTTTATATGTACATATATTCATCCAAAATTCGGACTACGCAATACACAGTCTACGTCTACGCTTAAAATTAAGCGATGACTATAGCAAGCAAAATATTCCAGTTTACCCAATTTTGAGCAGATTCGAAGGTCACTTTATGTGTCATTCTTCCAACAGATGAGAACTCCATCATGTTCTAATAATATTTAATTGTATTCGACACGGAAATCATTGGTAGATCATAGTGGTTATGGTTCAAAGTAAAAAACCTTTCTAGTTCCCTTTTATAACTTTGAAAACCATGTCTGAACGAGTAATTTGCTTAAACAGCGAAATAGTTTAAAATATAATTTCTTATGGCAATGTATATAGTAACTTAATTTTTTTGAGTGCATTTGAATAAACAGATGACGCGTCAGTTTACTGGGTATATACACATACTTTGCTCCATACGATATACGATTACACTGTGTGTAAGGCACTTCCTCTTTTACGCACACACTCAGTGGCATAATCCGGCCCAACCCACCACCGTGGTGGTATCGCCATCGCCAGTACCACCAATTCCGGACTGTGGAGCATTAGCTTCTTTGTCTGGCACATCCGCTGCTAGCGGAAGTGGTGCACTCATGCGTGTTTTCCACTCTGCAGAAATGGAGAGAAAAAGAGTCGAAAAACCATACCCATTACCATTGCCACAGAGACGAGCTCTGAAAACCGTTGAGCTGTTGCCACTTTTCACTTTGTCTTTTTTGCGCCGAGTGCAGTTTTTATTTTATTTTCATATTTTGCGCACTGTGCCGCTTTTTATGCTTCATTGCTTTGAACTTTTGCGTTCATTTTTCGCGGAACAAAGAGAAAGTCTCGCCAGTCTCTCAGTTTCTCAATTTGAGCTCAGTCCGAGCTTTGGTTTACAGCTCAATACAGTCCGACTTCTATACACAGCTCAACTTCCCTTATCGGAACCCGAGCTTACCATAGCAAATCGTAAGATCATGTGTATTGAAACCGTTATGCCATTCAATATATCATTCCATTTTAAAACCGAAAGAGTACTTTAGTGTAAAACATTGGAACACCCCAAACGCCGTCTTTCTTTTTCGATACTAAGCAAATTTATGAATACTTTTAGGGATAAAGTTATTTTAACCGAACGAAGAAACTATAAAAACGTCTGCTCAAACTGGCGTTTCCTTATAGGGATTCCAAGTTGTGGCCTGTTTTCTCGCTGGCAACGTTGCAGGGCCACCACTTCTTCAATTTCCATTATCGCCGCACCCACACACCATCGATGGTGGTCCCTGCGCCCACATTTCCCAATCCCAATCCCACTCCCACGAATCGGATTCCGGGAGGAGTCGAGACAATTCGTTAATAAAACGATAGATAAGGTGCTTAAGACACAACAAGCAGTTCTCACGTAAATGCTGGGAGTAGAATTTTCCCGAAAAGCAGAATAGAATCTATTGTTTGCTCGTCTGAGTTCCATTTGTTATCGCCAGCAGACGCGACGGCAATCAGCACATGAATGGAAATGGACCAGTCCACAGCGGCCCTTGAAAGAGAATCCCGAACAAGACCAGGCATAAGATGAGGAAAATTACAATTCGGAATTCCCGGAATTCTCGATGCTCGCCAAGCTGAATCATCTCGTTGCCTCCACGACCTTTGAGCCTGGACCGCGTGAAAAACGACCTTTCAGCCATTATTTCCACTAACGAGGGGTCCCCGCATCCCGTCCGCCGACTCCTCGTTTCCCCTGATCTTCATCTCACTTTTCCATGAGATCGTACCCACATTCCAAGTCCCATAGAGATGCTGCTGTGATGATAAATGTTTCGCCATCTCACTCGCACACGACTTGACTCTTCGGGTTTGAGAACAGTTTTCCCTTGGTTTTCCGAGGAAAAACGCTGGCGGCGTCGGCGGCTCTGGTACTTTGAACCAAGCCGCCGTTACTTATTTGGACAATCGATCAATGTTCAATAGGGAAGAGGGAGAAGAGAGGCATTGGTGGAGCGAGAGGGCTATATGGCTTCGAGACAATCTTAATGCATTCTTTAGCAGCTCGGATCGGGGCGCATTTATTATGATTACAATATTGCCCTTTGTTGGCCAGCATCCCAGAATCGCTGTCGCTGTTGTTGTTCCTCTTGTTGTTGTTTCATCTCCGTTTTCTTCTCGTATTATCGACGTCGGCGGTCGTTTTGTAGCTGCATTTCTTGGAAGGCCACAGCACGCACGCTCACGCACACACACACACACACACTCACATACACACAGCCATACACAGACACACTTTCATGCAAGAATGTTCGTTGTGTGTGTTGCATTTATTTATTTTTCTGCATCCTCCTTCTGTGTGCTGTGCGCCCCTCTTCATCATCCTCCTCCACGGATTCTTCCACTTCGGATTCTTCAGCATCATCTTCTTCCTCTTCTTGAGTTCTGAGCACGACGACGACTCATGCTGCAGCAGCGGTGGTAGGGGGGTATCTTCCACCTCGCCCTCCGCTGCCCCTCTTTTAACCCTAGCTCTGTGTTGTTGCTGTTGCCCCTGCCGTATCTGGTATCACCGCATTCCAATCTCGGTTTTTTTCTGTCGATGGCAACAACAACAGCAAGAACGAAAAGAATGGTAAAGTGTTTAAAAGAGTTTCCCACAGTCGAGCTCATGTCTCCGGGGCTCCCAAGGTATAGTGAAAACAGCTGGGGTCAACACTTTAGAGCAAATGAGTTTGTAGAGAATTGTATTAAGCAGTACTTGGTTAGATGGACTTTCTAGGGAATTTGTATTTTTTATTAAGCATTCCCGGATTCATGTAAATTTTATTTAAAAAAAAAATATCTTTAATCTCTTTCTATATCAAATCTAAATTAAAAAGTATAACGCGTGTTAAAAAGTATAACGCGTGTTACGGACAGCAATAAATTTACTGACTTCCTTGATAACAAAATAGGTACTACCATTATACTTAAAAAGTACTTCATTTTGATATCAAAATCCCTGGAATGTGGCTAGAATAGAAACTAAATGTCATAGCGAATATATACCTTTTATAGTATCCTTGTAAACCAAAGATGTTAGGAAGGTGCTAAGACACATATGGGAATATATGTATGCACTCCGTGCGATCCTATTACTTTGCGCTCGCCTGTAGTTGTAGTTACAGAACGCAGACCTTCTCCACGGCTTTGGACCTCTGCGGTTACCTTCACTTACTACAACGATAGCAACAGCAGAACTCCAATCACTTGGGCCCAGCTTTACTTACCCACTGGGAACGGAATGAACTGGCCTGGCCTGGGCTGGCTTGGTTTGGCTGGGCTTGGATCGACTGGGCTTATTCCAATCAGAAAACTCGAAAGGCAGCTCCAACCACTATGCCACTCCAACCCAACTCCGAACTCCAACTCCAGTTTGATTTTCTGTGGCGGAGTTTTGTAGAAAAGTTGCCCGACTGCATTCCATTGGAGGTTCGTTGGTTTGGTTTTGGTTTTGGTTTTGCTCTTGTCTTTCGTGTTCGTTTGTTCTTGTCTTTTTTTTTATTTGAGTTTTCTGTTTGTTGCCTTGCCTTGCCTCCTGGGCCTAGCCTTTTACGTTGGCCTTTGATTATGATTTTCTTTGCTGCGAGTGGTATTTTCTTTTGGTCTCTGGGATCGAGCTCCCATGCCATTCATGCGCCGCCCAGGAGGCCTTGTCTCTTCAGTCGGTCTTCGGTTGGTGTTGGGTGAAGGCTCACGGTTTATCCATCGCTCGATATAAATAGTGTAGTTCCTTGTTATTCGCACAATAATTTTGTAAAATAAAAATCCATTTTAAAGTTCAGCGAGTTTTTTGTATTTTGATCGAAACTGGTAAGTGTATAATAACCTGTATAATTGAGTAAATGCAATTGTCTGGCTCTTGAACTTTTTGCGGAATTTCCTGATAGCCCCGGTGAAATTCCAATAGTCGGTTTGCATTACAATTGTTAATGGGCTTGGCATTCCACAATAACAAATAACAGACGTCGACAGAGGCAGCTGTAATTGCACTTTGTACTGGCTAGAGAAGCAAAACAAACCATAATGAGGGGGCAGCACTGAAGACCGAAGATCCGAATACTCTTGCTAAAAGTCTTTCCCTTTGGATTCATATGAGACATTGTCAATTCATGCACCATGATATTACTAAAATATCCTTCAAATCTTAAGGAATTATCTTTACACATTTGAGCGATATTTGTTTTTGAAGCTAGAGCATCCAAGGCATTGCAAAGATGCAATGCCGCCTAAAAGAGTAGCCAAATTGCAATTGCGATGGCAGACAGCATCTCAAGCTTTTCGTGTGCGTGTCTGTGTGCTGCTGGATGCTGGCTGCTCCACTTCAAAAACAATGCGCAATCTGTGCACAGAAACAGACCCCCATCTGTAGCATCCCCCGATCTAGGAGCATCATCAATATGTACATATATCCCGAGCTCCAGAAGTCAGCATTTGTAAATTACAATTGCTTTTGTTTTTGCTGCACTGTATGTGTACTGTTTTTTTTCTTCTTGCTTTTGCGCTGCGCTGCGCTGCACTCTGTTTTCCCTGTGGTTAGTTGTTTTTCCCATTGATGGTTTCGTCTTTGCACCACATGGCCGTCTCGCTTGCACCGCCAGGCCACCAATATGCATTATATGCTGCGCTTTATGCTGCAAGTCGGGCTCCATGGCGGTGGAACTGGAGCTGGAGCCATAGCCGGAGTCGCCGAGTGCGCCGTCGCCAGAGTGGTTTGACTGCATTCCATTAAAACTTTCTCACAGTCGGCTAGCTCGGAGTGCTCCACAGTGCATGGCACTGCCAGCTTACCCGCCGATGGCCCTCTGGCCCCCAGTGCCTTCACCGCCCGATCCGTTGCAATTGTTTGGCGAGTTTGGCTGGTTTGTGGTTGAAATTTGGACTTTGAACACTCGGGCCCCAACTCAGCGGTCGTGCTGAGCTCTTTTTTTTGTTTGTTTGCTGGTGGCCCAGGCGAGTAAATGTCGAAAAACGGCTGTACAATCTCCTTCGAGGAGACCACCGCAGATACAGTTTAGGTTCCCAGTCAGCAGTCGATAGATAGAGACATGAGGCCATTGATATGATGTTACTTTGATCTTTGTAATATTAATTAAAAAACTTAAACGAGCCTTCATAATTTGCTTTACAAGGACGAAGACTACTTTAAATGATTGTTCTAGTTCGAATTTGACGATTATTTAAAATATATCGATTGGCAAATTCCGATAAATTGACTCGGTAGATATACAATCTTGCAATGAACAGTTGTATAAAGCAAACTAATATTTTTAATAGAAACACTTAATAAAAAGCAGTTAGTTAAACGCATGTACATATATGCTTTTCCTGTCATTACTATAATTGCCAACACAACAACTGACGAGCAATTGAAAATTGCCGCGTGGGCTGCCAGCCCAACGATTAGCACAGTGATTTATTTGTTGCCGCTTTTTGTAACTACAAGTTTTTTGTTATTAACTTTGAAATTGTTTGCTCGGTGAGTCAGACAAGTATCGTTATCGAGTGTTTTTTTTTTCTGGCGCCACCCATTCGCCTATGATAAAACACCACCCTCTTAGCACCCCACAGCAATCCATTCGGTGGTGCTGTTTTGAGATTAGAATACTAATACTCGCTGCGATTCGGCGCACTGCGAAAACGAGCGGTTGTAACATTGCGTACTCTATGGCACTACGAATACTTTTTCGGTCGCAACTCGGGAGTTTTTCCCGAAAGGAAAAACCACCCTTGGCTCGAGTGCGAGCGGGACAACCGCTGTGTTTTCCATCATCTAAGGGCTCTTAAAGTTCGTTGATGCTGCATCTCCAGTTTCTTGAACTGCGTTTCAGTTTTCCCTGCATTGTACATACACACTCTGAAAAACGTAGAAGTGCGACGAAGTGTCTGGAAGCTTTGTCCGAGAAAATATTTGTACTTTTCAAAAGAAAGGTAATAATAAAATCAAACAGTGATTGATCGAGTTTATTTTAAAAGCAACGATAACGTAAACACTGTTTAATCGAAATACTCGTTATCATTTAATTAAAGCTGCACTTTAAATGTGTGTAGAATACTTGCTTGGCAGAGTATGCACCCAAATTAATGGTTTTCAATGGAAATTGTAATTTCAAGAGATAACGACATTGTTCTGCCCTAATTGAGTTGTGATAAGAAAATACGTCAAAACAAGTTTTGTTGTCGCAAAAAATGTATGTTATTCACATCCAAATTTATAGGTTTCATAATAATACAACAATTTTGAGTGGGCTTAAGCTTCCCATTGGCGCTATCTACGGTTGACATTATCTACAATTACAATTGTTTGATATAGCGAATTTCAAGTCGTATAAAGTAATCTTGCGATTTGTTGTGCCTGCCAGTTGCTAGCAGAACGCATACAATGTCGGTTTCTCGGAGCGAGTAGAGCCTTCCAAGAGCAGGAGCTTCGAGTGGGATTGGGAAGTCAGGTGTACATAGTCTTATCATGTTGATAACTCCTATCGCCTATATTAACGTATGGTTTCCTTTGTTCTTCATTTCAGTTTCGAGTTCAGAGGCAAGCAGCCGGAGAAGAAATTAAGAATCAGCTATCCAAAAGAGAGAACATCTACCAGAACACAAAATGGCATATGTGGTAGCCGACCTTCCACAGTCTTATGGACCCAGCAATTTTGGGCTAGTAATCGATCAGGTGGATAACAACACGAACGCAACCCAGCTATTCAAAAACAATAAATTCAATAACATAATGAACGATCTAAACCGCGAGGAGGCGCGCCTAAAGACCTTCACCGACTGGCCGCTGGATTGGCTGGATAAACACCAACTGGCCCAGACGGGCATGTTCTTCACACACGCCGGCGACAAAGTGAAATGCTTTTTCTGCGGTGTAGAAATCGGTTGCTGGGAGCAGGAGGATCAGCCCGTGCCGGAGCATCAGCGTTGGTCGCCCAATTGCCCACTGCTGCGCCGTCGCACCACCAACAATGTGCCGATCAATGGCGAGGCATTGGATCGCATCCTGCCGCCAATAAGCTTCGATATCTGCGGCGCCAACGACTCGACGACGACGGTGGAGCTGAGGGAGCATGCCTACGCGGAAGGCCGCATACCGATGTCACACCTAATTCAGTCGATAGGCGTGAATACAGCAAATGCGGCAGCCAGTGTCGCTGGAATCGCATCCCCGCAGCCGAGGGTAATGGTCGCCACCCATGCGTCGACGGCCACACAGGCCAATGGCGACGTCCAGCCGGAGACATGTCGTGCTCCAGCCGCCAGCGGAAATTATTTTCCCGAGTATCCCGAGTACGCCGTCGAGTCGGCACGCCTGCGCACCTTCGAGGCGTGGCCGAGGAACCTAAAACAGAAGCCTCACCAGCTGGCCGAGGCGGGTTTCTTCTACACGGGCGTTGGAGATCGCGTCCGCTGCTTCAGTTGCGGCGGTGGTCTCAAGGACTGGGACGACAACGACGAGCCCTGGGAACAGCACGCACTGTGGCTAAGTCAGTGCCGATTCGTCAAGCTGATGAAGGGTCAACTCTATATCGATACGGTTGCCGCCAAACCAGAGCCGGCCGAGGAAAAGGAGGAGAGCTCTTCAATTGGAGGGGACGTGGCCAGCAGGCAAGCTTCAGAAGAGGAGCAGACATCACTGCCATCGGAGGAGGTCGGTTCGGGGGATGTTGCCCCATCCGTTGCTCCCACGGCAGCCACACGCATCTTCGACAAGATCATCGAAGCGACAGCGGTGGCTCCCCCGTCCAGCAGCAGCGGCTCCACCTCCATACCAGAGGAGAAGCTGTGCAAGATCTGCTACGGCGCCGAGTACAATACGGCATTCCTGCCCTGCGGTCATGTGGTGGCCTGCGCCAAGTGCGCCTCCTCTGTGACGAAGTGCCCGCTGTGCCGAAAACCCTTCACCGATGTGATGCGCGTATATTTTTCTTAAGAGCCCTATTACGCACCCAAGTCCTCGACTTCACCATAAACAAGAGGAAATCCATTTCGAAATGTGTTAATCATAAGCGTAGGAAAAAATGGTGGTTCAACAGGCGATCGCAACGGCCAGCTGCTGGGATGCCCGGCAGCTGGCCGTTGCACTTGACAAGATCACAAAGCCTGGTAGTTTATGTAAGCCTACATTGTAATATTAGCTTAGTACAGCACTTCTATGCGTTATTTATAATAAAACTAATATATTACCGAAAACTCATTGTCGTTATGCCGTGTGGCTGTGCCACGTCGCTGGGTTCACGACCAATTTCGAAGAAGTATCAGGGGAATCATTCAGCCACATTGGCTTTCTGGATTGCAATCAGTTTTATAATACTGTTTTTGTGTGGTTTGTCAATTAAGACGAAGAGCGAGCAGGGAAAGCAGTTTATCAACAAAAATTTATGAGATTAAGTGATAAAGAGCGCTTTGTTAAAAATTTCGAAATATTTATTGCTTTGTGCAGAAACCTTATCGCCTGCAGTCGTTGCAGGTATGCGATAAGTATAGTCCACAGATCAACGTATATAAAGCGTGGCATAGGTAAGGAGCCCTTATCAGACATTGGAGTCATAAGGCTAATAAGGTTTTGCCATTACACACTCACCCACGCCTAAACAAAGTGCATTCAACTGCAATTACAACTGCAGTGGGGAGTGCAGTGACAAATCCGTGCTCTTTGTTGCGTTTGTCAAGCCGTACGAATGCTGAAATTTCAGGTTTTTGACATGGTGATTTGTTTTTGGAACTCAGATTCGGATTGAATCGTTTTCCACATCATCAGATAAGCTCGCAGTACACTTCAATTAGTATAGATCCGGTTTCGTATTAGCCAAGGTGAGAATGCTGCATACCCTGCGAGCGGGTAGGTTCGACTTTATGGTTGCATCACCCCATATGCATATGGATGTGACATATTCCGGTGCGATTGCACACGTGTCAGATAGCAGGCTCTTGCGATACATATTTCATTACTAAACGCCTTGATGAATGAAACATTTGCCTGAGTCATAAGTTTTAAGAACTGCGAAAGGTACTTGTATACATGTGCTACTTGCTATTTGCTAGTAGACTGCAAATATCAAAGATCATAACTGGAATGGCATTCGACTATTGCCGATCTATTATGCAAATTGCTGATCTAGATTCAGCTGCTGGCGATCGTAAAGTCAGGCGGTGACCTTAGATTGCGTGAGGTTTTCAATTAACAGTCGAAAGTTCCTATGGAAATTGCCTTGATTTGTGTGGGAAACCAACAATTACACCACATCTAATCTTAACTAAAAAGTTTTTTCAAGAGCTTTAGA
Organism: Drosophila teissieri; assembly: GCF_016746235.2. Classification (NCBI taxonomy): domain Eukaryota; kingdom Metazoa; phylum Arthropoda; class Insecta; order Diptera; family Drosophilidae; genus Drosophila; species Drosophila teissieri. Next base: position 18,675,035 of record NC_053031.1, on the reverse strand, counting down.
AATAACAATTATAATTTAACTGTGCTTACTTGGTTTGTGAATTTAATAACGCAATTGAGAACTAAGTTCAGAAATAAAAAATCCAGATACTCGTTAAATACTACTGCGCTTTCATAAATGGAATATGTGCAAATAAATATGTCTGAAATGTTTAATTTCCACGTCTAAATTTGAAAATAACATACTTTTGGAGCTGCCATCCTGATTTTAACTTTAATCGATGATTTGTTGGAACTTATTGGGTTGGGTTTGGTTCTTAGCTTGTTGGAACTTGTTGGGTTTGGTTCTTAGCTTCTGCGTTTTAAGTGGTTCATGTGCTGGCTGAAAGCTAATTGGCAAATGGGTCCATGAGTAACAAGCGCTGCCAACCTTTTTTAAACATATTCTTAGCGCACACTGATCAAAATTACTTTTAGTTTTCACAAATAATTTATTATAATTGTTGAACCAGTGTTTTAAGATATCTATTATTGAAACAGGGGTCTATATTATTACAAGTCTCAGTACACGTTAAAAATTTCCAAATTTATATAATCGTTGTTGGCCAAGATAAAGGCCTTGTGCGCATTGACTTGTATGGCCAGATCCACGACATTCGTATTGCTGAAGTAGTCCATGGCAACCACATTGGCATTATTACCCCAAGGTCCTTTTAGCCACTTGTTTATCTTGGGATTGAGCACCGTTGCCCGCTCCTTGGAGGTCTGCAGCTGGTGGGCGTTCAGTGACTGCTCCATGCTCCTCACCGCCGTGAATATCCAGCCAACATTCCGAACTGGAGAATCCGGCTTCCTGCTGAACAGCAGACGCATATAGTCCAGGGTTTGAGAAATATTCATGAAGCTGGTGCTGAAACGCTGCCAGGGCGGGCAGAGCATGTTCGATTCTGGAAAGGTTTTACATATGGTTTTAGAAATATGGATTATATAAAATATTGTTGAATGCTTTCAACCTTGCAAGCAGAAGTTTCGGAAAGATCGTTTTAAGAACTTCTATAATTTCATGTCGATCTTAAAATGCCAACATACCTTTCTCCGGATAGGGCAGTTCCTGCGTGGGAAATAATATCACCAGATGCCTCTTTTGCAGCAGTACTTCGCTTAAATTTCGATTCGCGCAGTTTTCGTCCTTGCTCACATTGCGCCGATACGCCTCATCACCCAGCTCCTGGCGAAGCAGGCGGAATAGCGAACTGTAGATCTCCGGGTGTTTGTAGAAGCCAATGGGAAAACTACTGAAATCCAGGACTACCATTTCGCCAGATCTTTTAACAAACTGACGAACATCACGCAGAACTCCGAGCAGAGGTGTAATCAGCATGTTCTCGTTGGCTATCCAGAAATTATCCGCATCCTTATCCGTATTCATGTTCTTGTATCTTGCGGTTTGGAAAGTGATTTGTGTATTGGTAAGAAATAACAATTTATTTTAATGCTCACCCTATGCTTAAATCGAGATAACGAATGCCAAAGACCAGCTGCGACCAAACATCGAGTTGCTGGGCCACCAGGTAATCCCTGACCAGTATCGAATCGGACTTACTGGAGCTGCCCAAGACGGCACCCGAGGCATGTGTGCCGGGCAGGAAGATGTCCTTCAGCGGCAGCCGGCTGACGTGCTTCGTCTGGGCCATCCAGTTGGGCTGTATCTTGAGGCAATCCACGGTGAGCAGCTCAGTGCCATTGTAGCTGGCCACATAGTGTGGCAGGCACTTTCCCATGGGATATTGCGTTGCCAGCTGGTCGCCACTGTCCTGTTTATTCCAGCCGCCAGGAAAACGCAGCTTGCCCAGCTTGATGGACGTCAGCATCTTGCCGGTCCTATTAAAAATCCCATTGATACGCAGATCGGGCTGAAAGCTGGAGATGGTCGGATCCTGGCTGTAGATACCCACCCACTGCGGTGGTCCAAAGCAGTTGGGACCCCAATTGATCTCAAGAAAGGTGTCCTGCAGCGTTTTGCCCGTCAGCGAAATGGTGAGGTAAACAGGACAGCCCGCTGCAAATAATACGGGTATAATCAAGGATTAAATGGGGACCTCTGTGGCACCTCCAGTATCTCAAGCTAATTAACTCAACGGGGCTCCGTCTTTGTTTCTATAAGAGTTTTGCTCACTACGTCTGAGTTTTGTACACATAAAAAGTCGAGAATAAAACCAATAACTTTTTGCAAGCTAAGATATTACAAGACGAAGCATGAGTTTCAACGAAGCTTATGTAAAAGGGCTAAGATAACCAACTTTACTTCATTTTTTCTGTACGCAATACTTACCTTCAAGGGAGCCCATCAAAAGAATTGACTGCAGCAAAGGCACCAAGAGAATATGTTTTTGTATCATCTTTAAACTTGACACTCAATTAGAAATTACGTGCACTTTGAATAGATTTGGCGTCTTGTTTGCTCGGCATCCAGAGCCGAATTGAGGCGAGAGATACTTGATACACATACATTTCTGTGCATTTCCACACATCTCGTTCCCGGCGACAATTGAATCAACCATTTTCGCCCCGCAACGCCTTTAACCGCCATTTGAGCATCGCAATGAGCGATTTCGCATACTCAACTTTGATGTCGTTTGACCCGAGAGAACATTTCAAACGAAGATTGTTTTGGGGAAGAAACATTCTACAATACATTTATTCCGACAAAATAAACTGGTCCTACTTTCCAAGATTGATTTTGGACTTCCACATAGGTATATCCTGGGCTGTCCAATAATTGTTTAATTATTTACTATAAACTTCAATGTATACAGCAGACCTAAAGATTTTATAATATGTTTCTTAGATAAAGGTATTACAAGAACTTACAATCTACCCGATTTTCAATTGAAATCATTCTTTGCAAAGAAAAGGTAGATATTGTTGAATAGTTTTTACTTGTAGGGAAACCATTCCACGAATTAAAGTGATGGCATAAATCGAAATACTCGTAATTGCATGCTTATGCATTCTTAAGATTTAAATCTTGACTTTCGGTCGTCGTTGGTTTTGTCAAAAAGGCTGGTACTTGAACATATATAATATTTTCTGCTTTTAATCGATCATTTGATTTGAGAATCAAATTCAAAGAGGTGATTAGCTTAGCGCCTGCACCGATTGCAATCTTCCACTTTGCAGTAGCGATTGCCATTGCCGCCACAGCCGCGATAGTTCATCTTTTCGCACTTCCTGTTCCGGCTATTATAGAACCACATACCATTCTGGGCAGTCAAGCCGCAAAGTCGTCCATTGCGATTTCCCTCATCCTTGCCGCCAGTGCACAACTGAAAGACTTAATTCGTTGTCGTGGTTAAGAGGATCTTGGACATCGCATTGTTTTTTTACCTGGACGACCTTGGCAAATCTGGCCATTTATATAGGCCACATACAGAGTTAGGCCAGCGAGGATCAGGAAAAGGAACTTCATTCTGAATACCTCACGTGTGGGCGTTCGATGCAACTGTTTCACCATTCGATTTATAGGAAAATATTTATAGGAAAATACACAAAAACGCTCGATGTAAATTTCAATAAAGACAATACCTTTATTTGAGCTTGTCCTAGATTTTCGCCTTTAAAACTGTTCTAAATTTCATTAGTTTACTAGTATTGATCGCTATTTTTAACTGAGGATATGGATGTGTGGGTGGAACAAAGCACATAAGTGTGCTAATTTTGAAAACACTTGAGTGATACAAGTCAGCGGCCTTGGAACTCTGCCTTTAAGCAGGATTTACAATAGCGGTTTGGTAGAAATAATTCTATAATTGAATTCACTAAGTTTTTTCATGATGAATGAATTAAAGAATAAGCCAGAGATGCACCTATAACTTCAATTCAAAATGGTTTAGCTTCATTTCAACGCTTAAATTGTAAACAGTTGATTCGGCAGTCTTGAAGAGAGCAGAATCTATTGCTGCTTCCTCCGCATCCGAGGTACGGCATCGTTTCGCATCTCCGGGATTCCCCGTTAAAGTACCACACTAGGGGCATAAACCTCAGACCACAAGTCAATCCAAACGGGGTTCCAATGTTTCTGGGTCCAAAACATGTCGGATTGCCTGAAAAACGTTTTTAAGATCTCAGAATGACTAGAAATGTATTTGACTCACTTATTCGCGCGCGGCAAAATATTTGGGAGTTTGCAAAGGCCACATTCAGAGTTAAACAAGCGAGAACTAAAAGGAAATTCATTGTCAGCCGAATCGAAATGAACGTTACAAGTCTAAATCTCACTGTTTATATAGTAAACAAGATTATTAAAGCTCGGCCTAAAAGCACTGAAGATTAACCGGAGCATTGACTTAAACATTTTGTTATTCACAGAAATTAGTTATTATTATATTTATATAATCACTGTGAAAGCAGCGAAGGCAACTAATTAAAATCTGCTGTAATGAGATATTTTTGGAATGAGCTTTTAATTTGAAATTTGGTATCTGACCTAAATATGTTATTTAAAGATATATTTAGAATGCATATAGAAATTATATGTATTCGACAGTGCAAAACGTAAGTAAATAATTATTTAAAGTTTATTCACCTTATTATTATAAGCAGCGAAATCTTTTATGTCGAAAGCCTTTCCTTACGTAAAGAAGAAGTATTAAATAATTGTTCTTCGAACTATTATAAGCCTATTATTCCCCTAAAAACACGTGCCTCTTTCTTGTTTTGCTTTTCAGCTTTTGTATAAAACAATGGCACGCCGAAAATAAAGTTGATCAAATATTGTCAGAACTAGACTTTAAAAGGGGCCTGGCAGCAGAATTAAGACCTTATTCTGCAATCGCAACTCACGAGTGCAAGTTTGTGGCCAAAATGCGGATAAGCACTTTGATTCTCATCGCAGTTGTTATGGCTGTATGCCTTTTCGCGGATGTAACTGGAGTGATTCGGTGCAAGGGGAAGCCCAGTAAGTTGTTTTCAGCATCAAATATACTCAGTACTTTATTTTGAAATTTTAATTTATTTTTCCAGAAGACTCCAAGTGTGCGGGGAACCTCAATGGCGGTAACAATCGCAAAAGCAAGTGCAAGAAGTCGGCCAACAAGGATATGTGGCACTACAATGCACTGACAAAAAACTGCACCCAAATTAATTACCTAGGATGTGGTGGCAACGACAATCGCTGGTGCACAAGAGCGTTATGCGAGGGCTGCCGACGGCCAAGATAAAATTGTGCACATATATAAAAAGTAGAGTATATAAATAAATGAATAAATAATTAGACATAGTTTGAAATTAATTATTTTTCGGGTTTATTGGATTGGTTTCCTACTTCAAACATTGGTCGATTTCATCTTTTGAAAATGATAACCAGTTCATTTGAACAACGCTAACAAAAGCTATTAAGCTTGCGAATTGCATTACGTGTATGATTATCACTAAGTTTAAGTACAACAATTCTTAGGGCTAAACTTCAACCAGTTCTGTACAGGCTTAGCATAAGCTACTAGTTTTAAATAGTTAATTTGTGTGCGATTTATTCTCGTTTATCTAGAAATTCTTTACAAACATTGCTACAATTATTTATTCGATTTGTTCACTTCGCTTCTGGTTAGCTATTTATTATCTTTTATTTATTTATTCATTTTCTCTTCAACGGAATGCGGGCGGTATTGAGTTAGGTATTAAGTATTTGATTTTCGTTGCACAGGTACGCAATGCTATGTGAAGGCAGCTGCTTATCAATTTCATTCATTCTTACTGATCTGAGGTAGGTACAAAATAAGTGTATAAAAAAAATATAAAAAAATAATAATCATATGCGTGGGGCATTTGAAACAGTCTAGATTCCACACAAAAGTAAAATCCTAAACGGGCCATAAATTATCAAATAAATTACATAAACATTTACGTTCATTAAGCATATCTATGTAAACTATGCTATTTATCCATATATATATGTAAAAAAACATAAAAACAGTCTTGTGGTTGCATTTGTGTTTAGTTTCTCGTTAAGCAGATTTCATTTCTTTGATAATGATTGCAGAATGCGAATGAATAAATGTGGCGAATGTGAATGTGAATACGAGTACGGATACGAGTACGAATACGAATACGAATAGGAGTTGCAGTTCGAGTAGGACTATAAATAAATTCTGCTTAATTACTGGGTACTATGCGCATGTCTTTTCTTCTTGGTGTGTTCTAGGAATTGGAGTTATCTCCGCTAATGTGAGTGTGTTTTGGGGTGGTGTTATGTAATATTTACAGAGCGGCCCCACCTACAAACTATATATATAAGGGGCGCCTATTTACAGTAGGGTGGGTCGAGTTCTATAGACCTCCAAAAAGTGCTTGCAAATCGTAGGGTATCCATTTTAGAGATAACCAAAATTAAAAGGAAGAACTCCTCCTTATTGATCTTATTTTTTGTAAATGACTGAAGGAATATCTAAATCGAGTGCAGCTAAGAATCAGAACTCTCTTGTCGTTTATAAAACACTAAGATATTTAACTAACTTGTCAAGTGTTAAGCTTTAAGATAGAAACCAAGAAGCTGTGCATAATATCCCTTAAGTATTTTCGATCTCCTACGATTTCCTTGCCCATTTTTGGTTCCCCCCAAAGGGGTAAAGGGTATTTGGTGAGCCTAGTTGGCCTGCTGGGTGAGCATGTTGACCAATTCGGTGCGCTCCATGTTGTTGAGCGTGTGCATGTCGACGCCCAGAGCGGCGGCCACCGCCTCGATGTCCAAGCCGAAGGCGGTGAGCAGCTCCAGGAAGCGCATCTCCTCGCCGGTCATGGGATTCGTGAGCGTGGGACAGGAGTGATTGCACTGCGGCCAACTGCAGCGTTCCAGGAGACGGAGGCCGCACTTCTCCGGCACTCGCGGAACGCGATTGCGCTTCTTGGACTTTGTGCCCGCGGAGGCGTTGTTGGAGGAGCGTGTCTTCTGGGGCGCACTCGCCTCCAGCAAAACACCAGCTGCCGGCTGTTCCCGCTGCATTTTCACCTGCTGCTGCTGGGCTTTCCTGCGTCGCTTCCGCTGCTCCTGCCTTTCCTCGGGAGTCAGCTGCTGGCGCCGCCGCTGCTTCCGCTGATCATTGCCACTGCTCGACTTGGGGCTGTTATCCTTCTTGTTCCGATGCTCCTGCGCTCCATTGGCCTTCTTCTGCTGCTGCTGGCGGCGCCGTTGCTTGCGCCTCTGTCGCTGCTCCTGGCGCACTCGTTTCCGCTCCTCCCGCTCCTCCCGCTCCTCCTTGGTCAGGTGATTGTGCCTCCGCTGCTGCCCTCCAGTTTGGGCCACGTTATTCTGCTTCTGGCGCTGCAGCCGCTGACGGTGTCGCTGGTGTCTTTGGTTATTGGCATGTGGTGGATGCGAGACCGCCGTCGATGGCTCCGTGGAACGCTTGAGCTTGTCATGACGCCTGCTGCGTGTTGAGTGCTCCCAGCAGCGCAGTGCCGAGGGCAAGGATATGTCGTCGATCTTGATATTGACCCAATCGCGTTTGAACAGCACCCCATGACCTATGCAACTGGGTGCGAAGACGGCGCTCACATTATCCAGCGAGGATCTCAGGGCGCCGCCCATTTCGTGGATGTAGTTCCATTGCTGCGGCGTTACGGGTGCTCCAACATTATCCACTCGCATTTGGGCCTCGTCGAAAAGCCATTGGAAGACGAAAAGGGGCGCTGTTTGGAGGTGAAAAGCGGGTTAAACAAAATCTAAAATCTCTTCAAGCTATAGACAACATACTTTTTAGAGTGGGATACAGTCGGTATCCGTAGTAACACCTCCAGGGCTCCGTGGGATAACTCTTGGTGCACTCCTCGGGCAGCAAGCCCTGCCACAACTTCCATCCCTGACGCACTGCCTCATTGGAGGCCACTGCCGCCGGCGTGTATGGCTCTCTGTCCAGGAACCAGCCAGAGTCACTCACTCCTCTCACGGTGATCTGTAGCTTTTTCTCGTTGACAAGGAAGTCGCGAATGCGATCCAAATTGAGCATCACACCCAGGCCACCAGCCGATGAGCCCACGAGAAGCAGTTCGCCGCCCGGCACTCGACCCAATCCCACGGGAATCAGTTCTGCGATCACCTGGCGCAGGATCAGGGCTCCCATGAACCGCCAACTGTTCTCCCGATCGCTGGTATCCGGCTCCGTTCGCGTTCCCGACCACGAGTCACTGCTGCAGTACGGGATGAGCACGTGGTTGGCATTGTGCCAGTAGGGATTCTCCTCGGGATGGGGCGACAGGATGCCTCCAACTGGAAAAGGGAAATGTATGATTACTATTCGTTGTTCCGTTTAATTTCTTAGATTAGTTGAATATAAAAAACAAATTGCTATGAAATGCAAAGTGTATTCGCTATCAGACTCACCATCTCTCGTCTCTGGCCACTGGGAGGAGGTCATGAGGTGGCGCAGGCGCATCCACCTGGCGCGGCACGAGCGCACGTCGAAGCAGTGCCAGCCACCCTCGAGAAGGACGATCCACTTCTTGGAGCTGGGATGCTTGCGCAGGTAGAAGCCGGCGTGGCTGCCATCGTTGCAGGTGATGCTCGAGTTGGCCAGGTTGGCGCGCTTCAGGGAGCGGCTGTGGTCGCCGGAGCCGCTGGCCGAGTGCATCACCATGTAGTTGCGCTGGATCATGTTCATGCTGGTGTCCCTCAGAGGATCCTTCTCCTGCAGACTGGCTGCATCCAAGATGCTGCTGCTGCGCGCGGCTGGCAGCTGACTAAACGTGGCCAAGAGCAGCAGAAGCGTTAGCAGCGGCGCTGCTGTCTGTGTGATCGAGAAAAGAGCAGGGAAGAGAGTTGCTTTAGTATCGGCTTAGACTGAGAGTTTACAATTTATGGCCAAGATGATGGGAGAGATGCTGCTCTCTGTTTGGGCCGAAAAATCACTCGCGGCTCTCTCACGCGAGCAATGGTGTGTGTGTGTTTTTGGCGGAAAACTTGCTTTGATCAAAATGCGAGCAAGAAGCTTTGCGATAAGATCAAAGAAATTGTTGCCGCCTGCCGTTTCGTTGTGTTATTTCCTCCCCCCTTTCCCCTTGTCTCTTGTTTTTTGGTAGATTTGTTGTTGTTTTTGGTTTTAACATAGAGAGAAACACGGAGAGACAACCTTAAGGTATTTAGTCAAACACGGCAAGAAATTGTTGTTAATCATACGCCCCGTGGGCCAGTCAAACAAATTTCAATTTCACAATGTCATGGCCGCTGACGCGTGGTAATCACCAGTTCTTGGCTTTGAACTTAAGGTCGCCTCGTTGTTTCTTTTTTCCCCTTTTTTTCTCTTGTTCCCCCCGTTTTTTTTACACACATCAATCAAATGAGCTATCTGGCGATTTGCTTCGTCGTTTCGCTGATTCTCGACTTCGACTGCGAGTTCGGGTTCGGGTTTTTGTTTAGCTATTTTCCAGCAATTTGTAAATAAGACAATAACAATAAGAACAACAAAACACATTTGCCGACAGCATGGGCAACGATTTTAGTGTCTCAGTGTGTCAGTCTGTCAATTCTGTCTACGGTCTTGCCTCCGCATAAATAACCATTCAGAAATCGTAAAGAAATCTTCAATCAATGTTTATACAGGCCTTTGAAGTCCGCCGATTCCTGCCGATTCGTTGCCGCCAGCCACGACAATTTGCAGACAGAAAAATGCAAATGACACAAACACGAAACGAAACAACAACAAAAGCTCTGGCAATTATATTGGCCAAAGGCCTACAAAGTATAATTTCGTTTGGGCCAACTCAACTCAACTCAATTCAGCTCAACTCAACTCAAATGCAAAGTGGTGCTAACGGTAGCCAGCCAGCCGTCATTAAAATATATCCATATATATCTGCGGCGATATCGGTGGTTTTGCCACTTATGTATTTATATATATTTATAAACCCAACAATCTGGTTCCCCCGAATTCAGATGAATTATGCAAAATGCAGGAATTCAGATAAATTTGGCTTAACAAAATCATTGACAAATACCCTGGTTGATAACGTTTTAATAATAGTGAATTGATTTTATTTGACAGTATGCTTTATAAATTTCGATTAAGATGTGCGCAAGCTTGATTTATGAAAGCCATCAATTTATTTCGTTGCTGAATCAAATTTAAATCAATATAATAATGAAGTCGGTGATTGATTCAATTAATAGTTAATGACTACATTTAAAGTACGGGTATATATATAGTTTATAATAAACGATATTTAATAAAAAAGCTTTGGTATTTGTAATGCCATAGTTTTATTTTGCCCTAATTTTGTTTTATTTTACTAAAACTTTTAATAAGTACCTCCATTTTCAGCTTTTCAGACCGAACTCGCCCCATTCCTCTAGTTCTCACCCCATCCCCTCGACACTTCTTCACTCTGCACGTCTCTTACAACAGGTTTGGATATTTTTCGGGTCGTCTTAGCCGCTCGTCGTCTGATGTTTGCCGCCAAACAACGAAATTGACAAGAGCTCGCTCCTCAACACCAGATGAGTAGTTTCCATTGTTGATTAGTTCAACTGCGCCAACTGCGGCCACAATGAACCACCAACCAACCAAAAAAAAGCAAGTAAAATAAATACAAATAAAAAGATTTCACGTGTGCGTGCGCGGATTTACGTTTGAGTAAACACCGGCAAAGAAACAGATACAGATACAGATACAGATACAGATACACCTAGAGATACGGGTGAGCGTACGTTGCACTTGTTGTTTACCTGTTGCGAGGGGAAAATAGTGAAAAAAACTAAAGAAAACGGCAGCGCCGATGAACAAAAAACAAAAACAGAGGCGGCGTGGCCAAAGGAAAAATGTTCACAAGCGCCGCTTAATTACCCTATATAGAGTCTTAAGTTGCGCTATTAATTGCGGGCACTGCTTATTAATATTTTGCCTTATTTTCCTCTTTTTTCCACCTTTTTTTCTTAACTCATACCCCTCCCTCCCCCAGCGGCGAAGCCGACAAAGGAGCGCTATTCTGCTCGATTCGATTCGATTCGAATCGAATGTCTGGGGGCTGGCTGGCAGCCAACTACTTGTCGCACCGATTATATTGTCAGTTTTTATTAATTGCTGCAAATACTCGGTCGCGATTGCGACGCGATGGCGCTAAGCGTTCTTTATATGCACGGTGTGTTTTTTCTTGCCACTTTTTTCATTTATTAAAAAAATCGAGTATACGCCCCGTTGTGACTTGAATTGATTTGATTCGATTGCGCTGCCAATTGACTGCGACTGTGCGCCCCTTTTAAGTGTTTTTAATCGAATTGCCATTTGCATTAGCTTAGGGATTGCGAGTTACGCCAATTCGTGAAAGTTGATTTGATTTAAAAAGATTAAGCCATATTTGCAACCGTAGCTATGAATTCTTGGCAAATATTTTGAAATTTTTATTCTAATGTGTCAATCCATTAAATATATCCGATTTTTATAACTAAATTAAAGGAGTGTTTTAAACATTAGTTTATTAAATCTTTGATCAATCTCTAGCAGATCATTTGATATTCAAAATAAGCTATATTTAGTGTGGAAAAATCGAATATAGTACTTCATTCTGCTAGTTGTTTGACCTAGCGAGGCTTGCCTGTATGCTGAGTTATCTAAGCACAATCCATAACGACCTTGTCCAAATCAAAGGGAGGCCGTCGTCGCTGGGCTCGGAAAAGTGGAGGCAGCTCCACTTCAGTGCCATTGTTGTTGTTGTTCTTGGCGCACTTGCAGCAGCAACAACAACAGCAGCAGCAACAACATCGCCAAGAGCAATAACAACAACTACAAACGGACGAGCGCTTCTCAGTCACTCGCAGCTTATCGCAATACGCTTAAGCAAACAGCGGTCTGGGGCATAAATAAACTTCCGTTGCCGTTCTCATGGCACTTGTTGTTCTTGTTCTTGTTATTATTGTTTTATTTGTTGTTGTTGTGGTTCCTGCTGCCAGTTTGTTTGCGTTTCCCCATCTCTTCCCACCCATATGAACCCGTATCGCTGTCTCTGTCCCGGTCTCTCTGTTGTTTGCCGGCTTCAATTGCCATCGCCTTCAGTTTGCGCGCGTAACCAGAATCGTTACGAAAGAGAGCGCGCTCTTACCAAATAGAATAAAAAAGTTTAGAAAACATCACCGAAATGCAAGTGATCGTACTGAGAACTGGGATAAAGGACCCTTTATGAGTTACGGAAACTATAATATGTATGCAATTTTACACATATACCAATCAACAATGATTATACATATAATATAATTATATAATGTTGTCAGTAAAATATATTTAAAAAGTATATATTTTATATATTTCTTGTTTTATTTATTGAGTTATTATTTTCAAGTTTGAGACACAAATTGTTAGTTTGTAACGCGTTAATGGAAGTGAACATTTTTATTTTGCCTAAGGCCGCCTTTATGGTTTTCCACGCTGCATAACTTTCTGTGTTAATTTTCCATGGTTATTTGCTAACTTTCCCACTTTTACCTGACTAATCCTGGGCAGCTGTAAAAGATTGATTTGTTCACCGGTTGTGACCTGAATTGCGTTTTTTTTAGATTTTAGAATACTCAAAGCCACGGGCCTAGGCGTTCATAATTGCAGTTCCCGAAACCTGAACGCTCCGCCTTTTGGTTTCAGTTGTTTTTCTCTGCCTGCCGGGCATAAAAATACACCTGTTTGCGGCAATTTAATACTTTTTATGGCAGGGAAATAACGCAGTGGCTGCTGTTGCGCTGTTGTTGCTGTTGAGATGTTGCTGCTGCGTGACTGCCGCTGCCACTGTTGTTGCTGTTGCTACTGCATTGCTGGCATGGCAAAGGCGCAGGTAATTCGGAAGCAGCCTCAAATGAAGCCGCAGGCCAGCGGGAATGGGAATCCGAAGGAGTATATGGGTATGGGTATGGGTATGGCCATTGGTATGAGTATGGGTATGGGTATGAAGCGGTAGTGGAGCGGCAACAACAAAAGCGAAGCCGCCGAAACGTGTAGCCAGTGCCAACAGCAGCGTTATTAGACCGGCCTGATCTGAGTATCTGCATCTGTATTTGTACTTGTATCCGTTTCTGTAGCTGTATCTGTATCTGTATCTGAGTATCTGTATCTGTGGATGTGCGTACGTCTGCCAAGCGGTCGCCTTTACCGCTGCTGCCCGCTGATCGCTTTTTACTCCGAGCGCGCTAAACCCGTGCCGTTTTCGGCTTTGTACTTTGCCGCCCATGGACTCGTGTATGTTTGCGGCATGTTGCAAAGCAGATCGAAGCTGGCCAGCACGGCACCGAGAGAAATTGGGGGGATATTTAACTTTAATATGATTTTTGTTCTTTCTAGTTCAGAACTGCCAATTAATTAAAGGCAATACGTAGTAGGTTATACGAAGTAGATTATAGAATCATAGTATACTAGTAATCATTTGTACATATTAAACATTAAACATAAAGTTTCGTACTTAAACATGATTATAGTTACAATGTAAGCAACTAACATCAAAAAATAGATGATTTCACCTATAACATTTGGCAATCGGTTATAAAGTTTCTTACAATCTGTCAATACCCCGAAATGCCTTAGAGTTAAGCACCCCGTTTTATTTTGAAAGAAATTATTCGTAAAATACTTAGATCACTGAAAATACCTCAGGCTTTGAACAACAAGCTAAATTGTTTGCCGTGCAGTTCGGGCCAACTACAAAAAGCCAAGGCATCGTCGTCGCACTCATTGATCTTAACTTTGAAAACAGTAGCTACTACGGCCGAGGAGTGGAGTAGATGTGGCTCTGGCTGAGGATGTGGATGTGGCAGGGGCCGCATGGCAATGGGGATGTGGGGATCTGGGGCTTCGACTTGAAGCGAAGTGGGGCGCACGAAGGCGGCCTGCACTTTGTTGTTGCTGCTGCTGATGAGGGTTTTTGGTTAGCTACACTTAAAGACCCATTCCCCGCTCATTTCTGTCGGCCTTTTTGTTTTCTTCCCATCCGAATCCCCATTCCCAATCTGCAACTTATTTTTCTTTGCTCTTTTTGTTTTCCGCCTTTTCTGTGGCTTTTTGCGCACGCAGGCAAATTTAATCTCGTTTTTTATGCCCTTGCAAAGGATTTTCAAATTGATTTCGACCCTACTATGCTAATGTCGTAAATAAAGCTGTAGAGGGTTTGGGTTTTCGGTGTTTTCTCAACCGAGTTCTCACAACCTGGCCAGCGGCTTAAGTCGGAAGCTATTAATTTTAATTGACGTGCTACTGTATTTTTTGGGTTTTCAGCTTAAGCGGCAACTTTTGATATCCCCCCTTTTGCCTATATTAATTTTTTTTTTTGATATTAATTCGCAGCAGCTTCATATTTCATTTGTGGGGCTACCGTATTTCGGCGTTCGCTTTTGATAACTCACCTGCTGTGGCTTAATCCATTTATTTGTAGCTTCTCCGGCTTTAGCTGCCATTTTATCAATTTGTTCGACTGCCATTTTCGATTCGATTACACATAGATATAGTATAGATTAAATATAGATTTTCTGTTGTTTGTTTTGCTTATTTCTCTTTTTGTTCAGCACAGTGTGGAGCACCTTTTGGGGCGCTGCATTGTATGCGATCGGTATTGATTTTTGTTTTGGCACTTATCAACTTGTGATTTTGATTTCTGTAGGGCGGGGGTTTTTCTGATTTCTCGTCGTTTAACTGTGAATTAATGTATTTGATTCGATTCTATTCTGTTTTCTACTCTGCTGATAGCACTGCAATGTTTTGTTATCTGCGGCACGGCACACGCGCTCAAAACGTCCGCTCACGTCGAATGCTCGCCACGGAATGAAATTTTACCTTGCGCTGTGGAAGTGCCGAAGTTGCTGCTCTGCTACCGCCGCTGCCGCTGCCGCCGCCACTGCCGGACTCGCTGCTGCGGTCGACGTCGTCGCTCTCTCTCACGTGCTTACCGCTCGCTCTCGCCCTCTCACTCTCGGCGGTATTTGTATTTGTATTTGTTTCGTTTGCGTTTTTGTTTAGAATACGCAAAATAATAACAAAACTAATAATAAACTGCAGGGCAATGCAAGTTGAGAGAATCGCGGGCAGCGCTGCAACTGCGACGCCGAAGAGGCAGTGGCAGTTTTATCGGCAGCGGCGGTAGCAGCAGCAGCATCAGGAGCAGCACCTACTTGTTAATAAGCGTATTAAGGTTCCCTTTGATCTGCTTAATCGAATGCCGAAATGAAACGCAACGCGCTTCTGGTCTTCTCGCTCGAGTTCGTTGCCTAAGTCTTTTGTTTTCTGATTGCGCCTTTTTTTCGCTCTTGCTTGGTTAATGCTAATTTAGTGTAATTGCAATTATAATGCAAACTCTCATAATTCGCTCATCGCATATATATGTTTTTATTGTTTTCTTTTTTTTGGCTGGGTCATTTGGTGTTTTATAGCTGTCGGCATTTCGTGGAAACGAAGCAATTTTGATATGGCCCTGGACATTCGGCAGCTTGGATGCGGCTTAAAGACATAAAATCTCAATAAAGTAGCCAGCGACTTTTATCTAATTGTAAATCTAAAGGCGAATTCCCCGTTTCAGCAGCAGACCCTTGCCACACTCTTCTCTATAGAAAACTCAATTAATAAGAGATCATTAAAAATTCTTCTTTTTCGGGCCTTTTGATTTTTGCCGTATTTGGCCCCGAATTCGAAATACTTTTACGATTTACCCCCGCCCCAACGACACCCCGGCACAACCATAAAATTGATTCGCTTTTGCAAAATTTTATCACTGACCAAATTGATTTTAGCTGTTCGCTGCCGTCTCAGCTCTGCTTCAATAGAAATTGTAGGCCTAAAGGAAGAAGGCAAAGATAGCAAAAAAAAACGAAAGAAATGGAAAAATGAGAAAAACAAAACAGTGCCTGAAAAAATGATGTCCAACTGGCGGCGACGGCGGCGGCAAACTTGAAAGTGGCAAATAGAAAGGAGCCGACCCGGTCGACCAGTCCGATTCAGTGCAATATTTATGCATTAAGTACACGCAATTATTATGCGACAACGGCGGCGGCAGCATCTCAGGAGATTATTGATGCTCGCATTGCTCATACGCAGCGTGGCCATCTGCCATCCACTTGGCGCTTGTGCCGTTCCAGCAATTAAAACGCCGCCAGCACGCGATGAATGCCATAAACATTTGACGCGCAATCAGCAGCAGCAGCAGCAGCAGTTGCAGTTGTAGTTGCAACTCCTTCGGCTGCAAGAGCAGCAATTACAGCAGCACAAATTCAAAGACACTCCATGACGCTATTGCCAGCGGGATGGGCATGTGGCTGTGATGAGTGCTACTTTTACTGCACCGTGAACTATAGGGGCATAAACCAATTATTTTAATATTAATATATGATATTGTATTCTTATTGATACCTTAAACTTTTTACTGCACCGTGAACTATAGGGGCATAAACCAATTATTTTAATATTAATATATGATATTGTATTCTTATTGATACCTTAAATTTCATTACTGTTATAAAACTTATACATATTTATGTATGTACATATGTATATATATTGTAGCAACCACACCTCAAGTGAAAATTGTAAAACAATAAACAAAAACGATTAGCATATTCAAAACAAAGACAGATATCTATGTATGTTCAATGAAAAGAAATTTAACAAGTGTACATCATTAGCAGGTTTTGTGAACACTGTTGTGTTTTTAAAGTCTTAGCAGTTTATGTTGCCTAACAAAATCAAACGTTGCTGATGTTCATAGATGTGCTATTTAGCAAAAACCTCAGTGCACTGGAAATGGACAACAAATTAAATGAGTATAACTATAAATTATTGTTGTCTAAGAGGCGAAAAACTAAACCTGATAAGTGTCAAAAACTATTTGGATTATTTTCGTTGTTTGCCTTACAATTTTGATTAACCGCACCACTCAAAACGGCGATGTTCCCATCCACAGCAAGGTGTGCTACTTTTACTACACTGGAAAAACTCTTTGTGCGAAAAGAAGCAAGCCCAAGTTTTAGCTAACATAGTTATTAAAACTTCTCACTGAATTAAAAAAAGAAAAAAAGGAAGGGGTATTTGCTGTTCCGATTAGCTAGAGCTTATTCCAATTTGAAAGTGCGTGGATTTTCTTGCGGTGTGGGGCCAGGAAAACAGATCACGGGCGGACGGACATGGACATTTATTTCGCTTAAGCGCACTAACCGGGTAAACTGGTCGGTGTCTTTGATCCTGGCATTCTATTGTTCCGTTTCAAAGGCCACTATTATGTAAACAATCGGCGGCTTTGATCTTGGCCGCATCAAAGTGTTGCCGCCGCGTTTCATCTTCTGCCGCATGCAGCAAATAGCAAGCAGCAAGCAACAAGCAGCAGCGCCAGCTGATGCGGTGCCCCAGCGGAAGATGATGAGCATGATGATGATGATGATGACGACGATGAAGATGACGATGACGAGAAAGAGGACGGCGAGGAAGCGACAGGCACTGCGTAGTTAAAGCTGCTACATCGCTACCACCGCTGCTGAGCTATATAATTTCGCATGGGCCGATCTGTTCACCTGGAGAACGGAGCACCTGGAATACAGAGCCTCTACCTCAGTCTCAGCCTCAGCCGCAGTCTCAGCCTCATAACTTTGGGCATAATCTTCAAAGCGCCGACCGACCGATCGCTTGACATCAATCGAGTCGACCATTCGGCCGCTCTAATCCCAACAGATGGGCTCCCGGATCGCCGGTCGCCGATAAGCAATTAAAATTTCATTTAATGCACAACTTTATTATCGGTTCCAGTCACGGTCACGTCCTTTGATCCTTTTGCCCGATTTCAGGATCCGCTGCGCAACTGTTCTCCGGCGCTTCTTCTTCTTTTTTGCGAAAAGCAAAGCGGCCTCTCTCTCCGTGGGAAACGCAACAGGTGCGCCGAGGCTCCAGCATACAGAAACCAGCATACAGCATCCAATCTCCAGGCTGCAGCAGCATTTCTCATCCATCAACCGGCGGAGCGGGCATCTCTAATTTCATCCAGCCGGGGATCATAATTGCATTGCTCTCCATTGACGGAGGTCAGTGATGTTGGATGGTCATAAGGCGGGGAATTATTAGGAATTTTACCAGAATTGTTTGTCACTTTATTTGAATGAAGAAAAACAACCATTACATATTGTTAAAATATATTAATATGGCTATATGATTTGAATTCCCTCCCTGAATTCCTACAATATTTTTAAATACTTTCCATTAAGGTCAAGATATCCTAGCTTTCATCAATGAAGATGATAATGAATCATAAAGTGTTTATAAGGAGCAAATGGAAAATTGTTCAATCTTAATGTCTTAATACCATGTCGAAAGTATCAAATAGAAAATGTTAAAAAATCCTTGGGGAAATGAAAAGTTAATCATCTAGCTAACATGATTTACAATGATTATTGTAAAACTTTGATTTTTGGTAAAATTTCCATTAATTTTCTTTATCTCTTAGGATGAATGATTTGTTTAATGAGCGGTCAGCTCTATGGTTACCCCAAAGGCCGCCAGAGATGGCTGAAATGGTTTCCCCACTTGGCCAAGGGGCAACCACTTTCTGGTGGCACTCTCTCGGATCGCACGCTCCAATGTTGCACGCTCCTCAGGTTTGTGCTGTGGCTGCTGCTGCTGCAGTCCACTTCGAGGCAAATTGCTGTTGCATGGCGATGGTGTTGTTGTTGGCCGGCAACTAAGACGTAGACAAAGTCGGCGAAACAACAAAGCGAAAATCTCTGCATAGGGGCACACGCCATTCCGAACATCAAAGCGCGCCGCCAGCACAGATTTTCTGAGGTTACCAACGCCACCGTTGGGGCAGCAGCAACATCAGCAGCAGCAGCAGCAACAGCAGCAGCAACATCAGCACCAGCGACGCATGCGCAGAACTCTGCTCATTTGTGTTTTGAGGCGCATTGTGCGACGCGCGTGTTAAGTGGACTGTGAATATGAGAGGAAAGTTCCCAAAGGAGCCAAATAAAAAACATGGAACGAAGAAATGGCCACGACTATAGGATACTCTCTACATTCCCTAAACAAGCAATCATATATCAATTATATATGTCATAACTTTCTTAATTCTTAGGACGATACATACATGCTACACACAATGCTGCATACTTATGAGCGTTTATTTCTTGAGATAATATATCTTTACAAGATGGGCTTAGACCTATACCTATATACAATAAACATAAGATTTATTAGTGCTGATTGAATTAATTTTGTATAATTTAACAATTTCCTATCAGTGGCCTAGCATATAAATGATCAGATTGACAAGGCAACTTAGGCATTTATCATGGTTCGCCGCCACCTCTCTAGCCACGCCATCCATCAAGCGCCCGCCGCACAGATTTCTGAGGTTACCAACGCCACCGTTGGGCAGCAGCAACATCAGCAGCAGCAGCAACAGCAGCAGCAACATCAGCACCAGCGACGCATGCGCAGAACTCTGCTCATTTGTGTTTTGAGGCGCATTGTGCGACGCGCGTGTTAAGTGGACTGTGAATATGAGAGGAAAGTTCCCAAAGGAGCCAAATAAAAAACATGGAACGAAGAAATGGCCACGACTATAGGATACTCTCTACATTCCCTAAACAAGCAATCATATATCAATTATATATGTCATAACTTTCTTAATTCTTAGGACGATACATACATGCTACACACAATGCTGCATACTTATGAGCGTTTATTTCTTGAGATAATATATCATTACAAGATGGGCTTAGACCTATACCTATATACAATAAACATAAGATTTATTAGTGCTGATTGAATTAATTTTGTATAATTTAACAATTTCCTATCAGTGGCCTAGCATATAAATGATCAGATTGACAAGGCTTTATACATTTATTAGAGATATCATAGTTTTGTGCTTCATATTCCATGTGGAGTACAACATACCCTATTTCTGGACAGGTAACAGGTATGCACATTTCTTGCCGCCAAATAAATGCAAGTCAAGTTCCTGAACCTCCTCGCCTCCTTTCCCCGTCATCTTCTTCACCTTCACCTTCCAGCATCCCCTCTGTTCTTAATCAAGAAACGCAGCCGCGGCGTATCACGGTAGCACTTTAAACGTAAATTGCTTTTAACATGGTTATTACAATCTTAACGTTTGTCTGGGCCACGAAGCACTTCAGGCGGCGGCAACCTGTTGTTGTTCACGTTGTTATTGTTAGTGCTGCCGCTGCTGCTGCTGCTGCTGTTGTTGTTGTTGTTGTTGCAGTTGTTGTTGCCACAGGCGGCAATAGAATTCCGGCTAAGATCGCTCGCTCGTTCGGTCGGTCGTTCGGTTGATCTTCGTTTGTATCTTTCTCTGGGATTGGGATTGGGATCGGCATTGGGATCGGGACGGCGACTGAAACTGGGTCTGGATTACTCTTTCGGAAGATTCGTGTAATTATGATTGCCCGATTATTATTGGATTGAATTAGTTGTCGGTGGATTTTGCTTTAATCGAAATGGTTTTGTTCTTACATCCACCGCTCTTTTCACTGTCTCTGTGGCTTTCTTTGCTAATTAGTCGAGCACACGGCAAGATCAAAAACGGCATCATTTTGTACACAGTAAAAAACAATTAAAATAAAAAAAATATTTGAATTAGATTTAAACCAAGCTTTTATTATGGTCTCTTCAATTTAAAATATCTAATATTTTTGGTACACTACGACCACATATTATTATAAACCCATTTAAGCCAATAAATATAACTTCTAAATCAAATATCCAGTTAAATAGAATGTGTGTGGAATTCCTGGATACGAAAACATGGTTAACATGGTTAAAACTATCTTTTTAATGCATTACAACAACTATGTATGTTTTTGGTGCATTTTCATTACTCTCCTGCACGTTATCAAAAAACGTTTACATTTTATAAAGGTCTTACATGTTGGTAAGTAATTAAAAAGGAACATAAAATTGAAACTTTAAAATTACAAATACTTTTGCCTCGAGTATATGATGGCAATAAATGTTCTCGGTGTAAGTTGGCCAGTTGAAATCGGAGAGACTGCAGGAGCGACAGGATTAAGTGCGGCGAACTAGCCTTTTTGGGCGATAATCTTGCATTTTAAATATTTCGCAAGAACCAACACGCAAATCCGCTGACTTGTCACACCTTCGACCGCAGGTATACCTATACATAGGTGGGCAGCCAGGAAGCAGGGAGGGACTTAAACGTAGCACCTTGTCAGGTGGTGCTGATGGCAGTGGGAATGGCAATGGCGATGGCGATGGCGATGGCGATCCCGAGATGGTGATCAAAGCAACAGCCGCTGATTAAAGACAAAAAATGAAAACACGACGCACACATGGCAAAAAGGGGGAATTTGTCGCCTTTTGTGTAGCTGCATTGCGCAGCGCCGTCAAACGAAAGTATTTAATTTCAGGTAAATTTGTAAGATAAATAATTGTCGTTTACCTGAAAGAGGGGAACACGATGCGCTTCAAAGAACCTCATTGTGTTTTGCATATGCTGCTGGCGGCGTGTGTGTTCGGGCGAACGGGCTACGGCCAGAACTTTGGCCCAAAGGACCTTCAAAAGGTCCGCCGCTGGTGGTGTAGATTATGGGACAACGATGCCATTGTTGCAGCCGGAGGATCGGATCGCCTGCTGCGACCGGATCACAACAGCGGGACACGGACGATCAATAATGACCCGGATCAGCCTCGGAATCAGCACCAGCCCCGCTCGGCAGTTCGACGTATCACTTTTGATGATTCGAGTTCGGGAAGGAAAACGCCGAGATTCCCATTTCGAGCAGCTCGAAATGTCAAAACACCCGCCACACACATCGAGCCATCATAGCTGCGATTGAATCCTCAAGAATCTCACAGCTGGTGGCAAAGATGACGAATCGGAAATGGAACTGGATGCGCCAATGCCCAAGCGTCGGCTATAATCAATAAGCCGAGAAATTTGGAACCACTTGCAGGGCAGCACCGTGGTGTGAACACACAAGTTGGTTACTTAAAAATGCTAGATCTCTGTATTTCAATCTTATCTTCACCATCAATGTTATATTGTTATATATTTATACCTTTCCTCTGTTCTTGCCAGTTAATACATTTTAGGTACATGTCTGTCAACCAGAATCTATTTTCGTATCAAGCCGATACAATTTATCAATAGATCCCAATAGTTTAGTTTTACAATTTTATACAATATATATTAATGTATATAATTCTTTCAAAATTACTCATTTAATTTTTAAGACGCATACACCTGTTGACAAATATAGTTTTTGCTATAATTTTTCGACAATTGCAATTTGTTATAAACGTAAAGTCAGTAACGAAGAAATATTTCAGCTCTTTTCAGTGTCCGAAAGGCATTCTTTATGACACCTTTATGGCCCACTGTGCACGGGTCACGGCCCATGCCATTGTCTCCCACTGTGCACTCATCAAATTGTGCCAAGATTTACGAGGCCCTTGATTGAGTTTTCTTGTGCTTTGAATACGGCGAACTTCACACAGGACCACCGCACAGAAACTGAACTGAGATATAAGATGTGAGCTGTGGAATGGGATGGGATGGGATATGTGGGCTATAAGATGGAAGATGGGCGATTTGGGAAAACGGTTTCCTGGTAGTTGGCCATTGTGATGTTCCGATGGTCTGCAGTTCTGCTTTTAGCCATGGCAGTGGCTAAACTGCTTCTGATCACGATGCCATCGGACCTGGCCAGAATCAGAATTTCAGCCGCGCTCTCCGTGGTTTATAAGATGACAAATTGCGCTGATATCGCAACATGTTGATTGAGCGCACACGCGGCAACATTGTTAAGGCTAAGAGTGGTTGGGGCTGGGGCTTCCAATGGGGAATTCACTGAGGCGGCTGGGGAGCTTGGGTAGATCGTTTTGCAGTCCGGGATCTCGGTGCCCCGGGGCCCAACGACCGTCCCATCGACCATCGACCATCAGCCATCAACCATCCCGTTCTGTGCGCGTGCTCACTCGTTAAGCTCCATTTCGGGCCAAAGCCGGGCCCCAGGTCGTATCTCAACCCAAGTCCCTGGCTGCAGCATGAAAGCCCAGGGAAATGAAGAAATAAATAAAACAGGCAACGGCATAAAACAGACTCCAGCCACAGCAGAAAATGCACCGAATAATATTGCACAAGAAAAATTATTTCTGTCTTCTTCTTAAACATATTTATTATAATAAATTTATTATTATAATATTTCTCTATAAACATACATTAAAATAGCTTTTTAAAAGCTAGAAGAAAGTGTATCAACTTTCCTAGAGAAATATATTATTCATAGATTTGTTTCAAAAGTTATTTAAATGTATACCTAAAACTCCATTTGCATGTAATTTTCTAATAGGCATCAATATTATAATAATTTATTTAAAATGATTTAATTTATGTAAAGATAATAATTGATGAGAAATAAATAAGTATATTCATAAAGTGTAATAGGTTTTATGCAAAATGTAATTATTATTTTTAAATCTAAGAGTTGTGCCTAACTTTAAGCTGTAAAATGCATGTATCTTCGAGTACAAATTATTTAGCAGTGCATGGAGAGAGGGAGAGCGATCTGGATAGGTGGAGAGAAAAAACAGAAACACAAAGAAGACTGGAGATGCCGACAAAGTAATAAACCAATTAGGACATCAAAGTGTTCAGCCGACAGCGGCAGAGCAGCGGCAGAGGCAGCGACGTTGGCAGAGAGCAATCGCTGGAGATCTGAGAAGATCACAGAAATTTGCGCTGATCCGACTTTGATTCTAAGCTACTAAACGCAACCTACATATGTCACCGGTTGCCACGCCCCTCCGCCTCTAGGGCCCAGAAGTTCTGCTCTAGACCCGGAACCATCCATCCTCTATTTCCACTTTCATATGCCGAAAGATTCATTCTCCAGTTTCAGAGGCAAAGCACTTTGATCTCGTCAAAAGGATCAAATGTTCTGCGGGTACTTTTTAGACAATAGTATTTCAGTAATTAACCATCTGTTGTTTGCTCAGCAAACAAGACTATTCATAGATAATGATGAAAACCCATTAAATTAATTTGTAAAAAGAAATTTTAAAAATGGAATATATCAACTAAAT
The DNA here is from genome assembly GCF_016746235.2 of Drosophila teissieri. Lineage (NCBI taxonomy): Eukaryota > Metazoa > Arthropoda > Insecta > Diptera > Drosophilidae > Drosophila > Drosophila teissieri. The sequence goes on along the minus strand of NC_053031.1, from coordinate 18,651,046 downwards.
TAGGGCTTAAAGAACTGAGTTGAGTTTATTTTAGTTTTTTTTAAACTTGTATCATTAGTTAATGAGTTTGTCGGCCGCACATTACTGTATTCAGAAACAAACAAATCGATTCAAAAGTCATTAACTAAACAATAATTGAAATGATATGTTTATAGTTTATGGTGGAATTAAATATGAAACAGTACAGACTTACACAGCAATTCTGTGCTTTTCGAATGAAATTTGAATTTATTTTAGTACTTATGAATATTTATTTATCATTGTGTTGATTGGATCGGTACAAACAGCGAAATAAGCTCCTATTCAGCGTAGTAGAACTGTTTCCACTTCCTCTTGGCCAGCAGAACCCATCGCATCATAATAATCCATATTTTCATCACACTTCGTCCGAATCTGCGGAATTTCGCGAGTGAGCAAGGTGTTTCGCTGGGGTCGTCATGCTGGCGCCTGGTCATCGCGACTCCCACCCACATTATGGCATTAGGTTGTGATTATGTTGGCATTATGCAGATATCTCAATTCGTTATCAGTTAAATCATCGGCACATGTGCGCCCACGCCAAACGGGAGCTGATCTGCGGCGGATCTGGCCAAAAGCGGCATTCATTAAGAATTTAAATCGCACATAATTAAGGCTCAATAAATAGCCGATCCGGCTTCAATATGGGGCATATGATATTAAGAGGCGGGGACAACAAACAAAAACCAAAACCGAGCGAAGATAACAAACGATAACCGCAGCAACAAACGGCATAATTAAATCATAAGACGTTGAACACATCATTAAAATCGTTCAAATCGCTACTCGACTTGAAAACTGGCTGCGAGCTGCGAGCTGCGGAATCTGCTTACCCCTCAGCTAAACAATATAAATAAACATTTATAAAATGCATATTTATTTATGAGCATTGCTTTGTTTATTAATTCGAATGGGGGTCTGTGTGTCGCCGATTTGATTGGATCATGTGGGTGATCAGCGAGCGCTGATGGCTACTCTTGCTGGAGAGGATTGGGTATGAGATGGGATGGGCAGGCGGAGTGGTTTGAACTTGCCACGGCACGTGGTAAACGCGCTGCTTCAAAGGCGCCGGCCACATCCCACCTAAATGTAAAGCTGGCTTCAGTCTGGCGGCATCGGAAACTCTGACCAACATCCACCAAGATCGAAGATCGAACATCCAAGATCCCGCTTCTCGAGTCCAGCGGCGGCATCAATATATAATCAGGCCGCTCCGTCAGGCTGCGGAGGCGATGTCCATAAAACTGGTTGCAAACGCACATAAACCATTTAAGCCGAAAAGAAATCGGCGCGCTGGCAACTCTAACGAGATAAACAACTCGGAGCCACTTTGAATGGTATTTTATTTTGTTTTTCTGAATTTTCGGCTGCGAGTAAGAAATCGATTTGGCTGTTATTTTCGATATTTTCGCCTCTGCGTTGCGGCCTTTTGAATTTCAAAGGGGGCCGGCATTTCATTTCACAAAGTCAAAACAGTTAATTTATATCATGTCGCGACTACTGGTCTTACTGATTTTGCATTTTCGACAGACCTCCGGCTACCGTCTTTCGAAATTGAAATATGAAAATGAAACCAATTTGGGGCCAGAAACCTGATTAGCGCCCCCCGCTTAATGCACGCATAGAAGATTGAAGCTCGGATTGGATGAGTCTTGGATTTGGAAAATCGAGAGATCGCAAATTAGTCAGATTATAAATGTACATACAGATATGTGCGGCCATAAATTGCGTATATATCTCAGTGGCATTCGTTTGCTGAATGGAGCTGAAATCGAAAATGAAATCGTACACCGCACGAAACTATTGGTGATTTGCGGTAGGACTGTTTGTATTATCTAAAGAAATTTTTGCTTTGGACCTGACTATTGGTAAGAAGATTCCCTGCTTAAATATATGTATACTCCTTAAGGAAATAATTTTACATATTATTAGATCTGTAATACTTCCATGCTACCTTCAAAAGTGATTGCAATAAGTGATTGTGCTTGCCTACAATATCGTCGAATATTGAAATATAAGTTATCCCGATTTGGTTTGTAATACACCCTACAGGAACTATGGGCTATACATATATATTTAAATTCAAAGAGCAACATTATTATTTAACTCGAGTAATTAATAAATATGTATAATATGTATATCATAGATAACAATAATGAAAGCCAATCGCACTACTTATTTTTCCTTGTGCATCGAGGCGAGCTGGACGAGATGCGGGCGACGACGGTATGTGGCCTTGACGCTGCGGTGCGACTGCGTAACTAAGTAGCCGCCACAGGACAGCCGCACCGTCACCATCGACTTCACCATCACCATCACCACCACTACCATCGGCAGCGGCAGCAGCATCAGCATCAGCAGCACAATCTCCGCCAGCAGCAGGTGCACCAAGTCAAGTCGGCCGGGCTCAAAAGGTGCCGCTGAGCCTGAGCTAATTTCAAATTACACACTTCATTCGCCCGGGGAACTGGGACAGCGACTTGGACTGCGATTGGGATTGGGATTGAAAACGGTATTGGTATCGGGACATGGGGCTCAGTAAGCCGCTTTTGAAGCCAACCACAATTGACAAGCGTGCCCCGCACACCGCACTACACCACACCACTCCATTCCATACCATACCATACACCATATCCGTACCATACTATACCATACTATACCGCTCCGATCCTTAAGATCAAAGCCGCTGGCCGCCCGCACGCTCAGTCCTCCGGTGGGAGAAAAGGTCCGAGATGCAGTCACTTGCCTAACGGTCGATCGATGGGCTCGTAATGTGCGTGCAAGATGGATTTTCGGGCACCGTGGGTGTGGCTTATTTTAAAGCAATTAGGCCCATAGGGAAGCGTGTCTGCTGATGTCTCTGATGTACGAGGACACTTTTGACTATTGTCCGTGCCAGCCTTTCATCTCGGCCGCTAACAGATCATTTGAGCGGGCCATTTCGGGCCATTAAACTGATTAGTTGCAGCCAAGGGTACGCTTGGAAATTACTCAAATCTGTGATTGATACTTTACGGTGGCAATTATGCATGCTGTTTAGGCAGGCAGGATTTTAATTACCGAACTTTTTGATGGATGAAATGATTTTCGTTGAACTGAAGTGAACTTATTCTGACGATTACTTTGTGACTCGTATTTTAATAGAAATGTACTTAAAGTTGTTACTTAATTATCAGCAACATCGGAAATTAATTATTCAAAAGTCAATCAAAACATCAGATTAAATTTGACCAGAATAATATTTTTTAAGACTACTATTTATTTTTAATTAAAACTGAAAATAAATTTAAGAGGGATATTCTTTACAGCTTTTGAATATAATCTTATATAGATCAACTAAAAAATGATTCAATCATTATTCTAATCTTTATGCTGACTCAAATTAAAACAACTTGTATTACTAATACAGTTTACTAAATACTTATCCTCCATAATATCTACACAGCCCATTTTTCTTTGCCCAGTACACGTATATCTACATTAACTATGAAGTAGATTATCGTGTAGAATCTAAAAACGGTATAAGCCATATTACTTTCTATCGTTACATTTTTGTTGCAAAGCATTCGCACTTTTTCCATTGTGCGCCATAGAGTGACCGGAGTTAAGCAACTATATTAGACATTTCCTGCGTGTCGGTCATACTGATATCTATCGCATCGTATAGCATGGCATCTATCGCTTATGCGACTACGGTCACACTGTTCGGTGGTTGTAAAAATTCCGTGACTGTTTCGCAGCGATTCCGATTTTAAAACGCGATTTACCCAACAAAAGAGTGCAATATACCGTGGAAAGCAAAGTCCACCCGCCCAGCGATCTTGCGGAGTGGTAAAATGTCTTGTGCGGCCACCCTCTCGTCGGCCAAGGACTCCACCAATGCAAATGCCAGTGGAGGAGGAGCACCAACAAACAGCAATACCAACACTAACACCAACACACAGTCCACAGCTGTGGGTGTGGTAGTGAGCAGTGCAGCGGGCGGCGGTGCAGGTGGTGTGGTAGGCGGAGGAGGGGGTGGGGCTGGTTCCCTTCCCGGAGGCACCACCTCCTCGTCCTCCGCCTCCACCAACGGTGGCGTAGCAACGGGAGGCGGCGGCAATTCAGCAGCGGCCCTCGTCCGAAGATTCTCCATGGAGGGCGTGGGTGCCAGGGTGATCCGCGGACCGGACTGGAAGTGGAACAAACAGGTGGGCAGGGTGGAGGGTCTCCAGTTTTGGTGCTGGTTCTGTTTGTGCTTCCAGTGAAAAAGAACTCTCCCCGTTCTCAATTGACCGATCAATTTATTTAATTGCACACCGCGCAACTTGATTCTTGACATCTCGCCAAACTAGTCAAGTTTCTCTTTTCGCATTATTAACCAGAATATCAATGGGGACACATGTGATCCTAGAAAGTGGGTATGAAGTCCTACTTAGGTGCACTGAGAAAAACCCGTTCATGAAACTAATATAATTGTCGTTAGTTTCATTTAGAATTGCAATTTAAGAGAGATCAAAGTGCACGACCAAGAAGTATGTAAATTTATTTGAGGAGTATAGCATCTTAACCCATTTAAAAATAGTACCTATGTAACTATGTTGAGTATTTTCAGTTAACACTTAAAATTATTCATTCACTCGATTCTTCTCTTCCCAAGCTTACATTTACATTTAATAAGTGTTACCTTTGCTTGCCTAATTATGTCTTAACAAATAGCGTGTGAGTCATAACTCATACATCATAACTCTGATGCAAGCTTTGAAAGTCTGTTTGCTTTAGCCCAGAAAAACGATTTGAAAGTGCAGAAAGATACAAAAAAGCAAGATTAAAATAGTCACATTTCCGCACATAATTGTAATTGCTTTAACTGATTTGATGAAGATTTGTAATAACATCTATTCAGTGACTTGATATGAGAAATCATAATGTTGATAATACCTGAAGCATTTCAAAATTCGAGAATCATAGTATAAATTGAGCAATGTAACTTGTTATACATTTTTTTAAATTCCCGAAATCATTAAATAATTAAATGAATAATAATGCTTTCAGTTAGATGATGGCAAGCGCGGCACAAAAATAACCCTATAACATTGAAATGAGGGTATGCAAACCCTCATTCCGTTGAGATTTATTTATTTTCGACTCGTTGATCCCATTGAGAGATAGCGAAATGAATTTGTAGCGACTGCCTACCTTAACACTTAGTTAGTTGCAGTTATGCACTTCGGCTATAACTTTCGCGTCCTAATCAGCGTGGGTTACGAAATGGAAAATCGAAAGATTGACTGAGTCACTACTATAATAATTTTCCGTTTCTATTCTCAGGACGGCGGCGAAGGACACGTGGGCACCGTTCGCAATTTCGAATCCGCCGAGGAGGTGGTGGTGGTATGGGACAATGGAACAGCTGCCAACTACCGCTGCGCCGGAGCCTATGATCTGCGCATCCTGGACAGTGCACCCACGGGCGTAAAACACGAGGGCACTATGTGCGACACCTGCCGCCAGCAACCGATCTTTGGCATCCGCTGGAAGTGTGCTGAGTGCATCAACTACGATTTGTGCTCCATCTGCTACCATGGAGATAAGCACCATCTGAGGCACCGCTTTTACAGGATCACAACGCCAGGAGGTGAACGAACCATGCTGGAGCCTCGCCGTAAGTCCAAGAAAGTGCTCGCCAGGGGCATCTTCCCGGGAGCTCGTGTAGTTCGCGGTGTGGATTGGCAGTGGGAGGATCAGGACGGAGGCGTTGGCCGGCGTGGTAAGGTCAACGAAATCCAGGACTGGTCTTCGGCCTCGCCAAGATCAGCCGCCTACGTGATTTGGGACAATGGCTCCAAGAATCTGTACCGCGTAGGCTTCGAGGGAATGGCGGATCTAAAGGTCGTTAACGATGCCAAGGGTAGTAATGTTTACCGGGATCACCTGCCACTCCTGGGCGAAAACGGACCCGGAAAAGGCCCGCATGGCTTCCAAATCGGAGACAAGGTCACCGTGGATCTAGACCTAGAAATCGTTCAGTCCCTGCAGCATGGACATGGCGGCTGGACCGATGGCATGTTCGAGTGCCTAAGCAACGCGGGAATGGTCGTTGGCATCGATGAGGATCACGACATTGTGGTGGCCTACAATTCCGGCAATCGCTGGACTTTTAATCCAGCTGTCCTCACAAAAGTATCCTCGCCAACCACTGCTCCCCCCGAGTTTCAGGTGGGCGACATTGTCAAGATCTGTTCGGATGTGGAGAGCATCAAGATCCTGCAGCGAGGACACGGAGAGTGGGCTGATGCCATGCAATTGACACTGGGAAAAATCGGCCGCGTGCAGCAGGTGTACCATGATAACGACCTTAAAGTGGAGGTGGGCAATACTTCGTGGACCTACAACCCGCTGGCCGTTTGCAAGGTGGCTTCTTCCACTGCCTCCGATGGCGGCTGTGCTCCAGTTATCCCCAGTAGTGAGCGTCTCTCGGCCATTCTTAAAAAGCTGTTCGAACCAAATGTCTCCGGCGACGCCACTGAAGAATTTGTCAAGGCAGCAGCCAATGGATTTGCGGTAAGTAAAAGAAAATACAGTTTCAATTGATACTAAAAAAAATTGCTCCATGTGTCCAGGCACGGTGCGAGGAATACTTGGCTGGCGCAGCTCAACCCTCGACTTCCAGTGCCTCACCCAGTTCAGGTCCAGATGTCAATGTCAACGGTGTGTTTGCAGGGCATACTGCTCTGCAAGCAGCCAGCCAGAATGGCCATATTGAAGTGATACAGGTGCTTCTACGGCACGCCGTCGACGTAGAGATTGAAGACAAAGACGGAGATCGAGCTGTCCACCATGCCGCGTTTGGCGATGAGGCGGCGGTGATCGAGATATTGGCCAAAGCAGGGGCGGACTTAAACGCGCGCAATAAGCGAAGGCAAACGTCTCTGCATATTGCTGTCAACAAGGGCCATTTGAACGTAGTGAAGACGCTTCTTACGCTAGGTTGCCATCCTAGTTTGCAAGATTCCGAGGGCGATACCCCCCTACACGATGCCATATCTAAGGAGCACGACGAGATGCTGTCCCTGTTGCTGGACTTCGGGGCTGACATTACGCTAAACAACAATAATGGATTCAATGCATTGCATCATGCTGCTCTGAAGGGTAATCCTAGTGCCATGAAGATCCTGCTGACCAAGACGAACCGTCCATGGATCGTGGAGGAGAAGAAGGATGACGGCTACACAGCTCTTCACCTGGCAGCACTCAACAACCACGTTGAAATTGCTGAGCTACTAGTGCATATGGGTAAGGCCAATATGGACAGGCAAAATGTTAATCTCCAGACGGCTCTGCATCTTGCGGTGGAGCGTCAGCATGTGCAGATCGTCAAGCTGCTGGTGCAGGATGGCGCAGATCTGAACATACCCGACAAAGACGGGGATACTCCGCTGCATGAAGCGCTGCGACATCACACTCTCTCGCAACTGAAGCAACTTCAAGATGTGGAAGGATTTGGCAAGCTTTTGATGGGCCTGAGGAATGCTAATAATAAGAAGGCCTCTGCTTCGATTGCATGCTTCTTGGCTGCAAATGGAGCTGATTTGACTTTGAAGAATCGCAAGCAGCAGACCCCACTGGACCTGTGTCCGGATCCAAATCTCTGCAAGACCCTGGTCAAGTGCTATAACGAAAGGAAAACCGACGACTCTGAGTTGCCCGGAAATGTGGCTGGTACAAGTTCGAATGCCAGGGCAAGAGCCGCCAGTGGTACTCTAAATCAGTCCTCCTCAGCCAATTTGCCGCTTGCCAGCCTGGCTGCCTCATCAACTTTCCCTGCTGCCTCATCATCCATATTTGCTCTCAATGGCATCGCTAACGAATTGAGCCAATCGCTGCACGAGGATCCTCCGAAATCGTCAGCCAGCCTTGATGAGTGCATGGTGTGCTCAGATGCCAAGCGAGATACGGTGTTCAAACCCTGTGGCCATGTCAGTTGCTGCGAGACCTGCGCTCCGAGGGTGAAGAAGTGCCTCATCTGCCGGGAGACAGTTTCCTCACGCGAAAAGATCGACGAGTGTATGGTGTGCTCGGATCGCAGGGCAGCTGTTTTCTTCCGACCCTGTGGCCATATGGTCGCATGTGAGCACTGCAGTGCTTTGATGAAAAAGTGTGTCCTGTGTCGCACGCAAATCGATGAGATATTGTCGTTCAGTCTCTGCTGCGGAGGAGGTGGCCGACCAGAGAAGGTATCCGTGGCAGCTGGAGGAATGGCATCAGTGGGATTGCCACTGCCCGACGAACGCTTCATGGAAGCTGCAGCAGCGGCAGCATGTGCCAATGCCTCCGGTCATAGCGTGGCCATGAACAACACTGTAGTTACTCCGGTGGCTGGCAGCAGCAATCAGTTGAATAGCCAGAATAATCTGCTGGCCGCTGCAGCAGCCTCTTCAAATGTATCGAATCTAGCAGCTGCTGGAAACGCGATAGTGGCTCCTTCCAATGTCAACAACTTCCAGATGGATGATGTCCAAAAGTTAAAGCAGCAGTTGCAGGACATCAAGGAGCAGGTGAGTTTGAATTTGTTTTAAAATGTTTCAGTCACTTATCCTATATTTATCTTATAGACTATGTGTCCTGTCTGCTTTGACCGCATAAAGAACATGGTCTTCCTATGTGGCCACGGCACGTGCCAGATGTGCGGCGATCAGATTGAGGGGTGTCCCATCTGCCGCAAGACTGTGGAAAAACGCATCCTGCTCTTCTGAAGCCCGTTCCCGGCTCACACATTCCGCGCACAGTCTGCACAGCCTTCGAAGTATTAGGATATTTAAAGGACTCACATTCTTATACACACACATATATCTACACTATATCATATATATAACTATATATCGATTGGTCTTATAAAGCAAAAATATATTTTTAACAAATATTCAAACGAAACATTAAGCAGAAATACTTTTGCTTGGCTCCTTGCTAATCAGATCCCTCAGTATATCCTTCTTGGCCTGGAAATAGTCGCGGAACCAGAAAATGTGATCCTTTTTCTCTTGGGCAGTCAGATAGGGATTCTTGGACAGGCCGACGCAGACAAGTTCCATGAAATGTCGAATAGGTCCCTTGCTAGGACACCAATCCTCAAGATGCTGTTCAAGGAAAATGTGTTCCGAGAAGTCTACGTTCTGCTCGTCCTCCCAATCCTGCTCATTGTTAATAGGAAAGCGCCACACCTTTTTCTGATCCGTCCACAGGACCATTTGCTCGAAGTAGTTTGCCGGGGGATGGGAAGCCTGGAGACTAAGCTCCCTTTCGCTCAGCTGTGACCAGGTTGAAAGGATGTCGTTGGAAATGGGCAGCTGGGTATCCTTGAAGATGCCCAACGCTTCTCCGCCGTACAAGTTGACACTGCCCGTAAATGATTCTGCCTCTCGTTTGGTTTGCCTCTGTGGCCGCTGGTAAAAACCATCTCGGTTCTGTGGCTTGGATCTGGAAGCCAGAGAGCGGCGAACGTACTCGCCGCGAGTCTGCTCCACCTGCTGTGGCTGCTGGCGACGATCGATCTTCATGCCCACTATTAGATCACTGTGGTATCCGGAAAAGAAATTCAATTAGATTAAAAAAAATATCGTGCTGAGGTCCATTAAATTTGTTCCCACCTCAGATTGAGTTCCTTATCACCAGAAGGAGATGCTGAAGCATCTGTCGTTTTTTTTTCTCCGGTCGCAGCTGGAGAAGATTCGCTTTCATGTCCCAGGAGCTTGGCCAATAGCTCCGACTCTGTCTGCTTCTTGTCACTCTCACTGGTGCCCAGCATGCTAGCAATGTTCTTAGCCGCAGTGAGAACATTCTTGGCGGCCGCCTCTTGTTTCTGGGCCTCCCTCCGCTTCCTGTTGGCATCGCCAGGACGGGGGAAATCAGATGCCGAGAGCTGATCCGTGGCCTGCATGGTGCCCAACAGGCGGTTTAGCCGCTGGGCCGCCGTTTCCGCAGGTTTATCCTTCTTCTTCGTGGGCTTTTCGTCGTCCGAAGAGGAGTATCCATCGTCGTTTTTGGACTGCGAGGAGGAATAGTTGACCAATCCCACGTTTTTAAAGGCAGCCGGTAGCAGGGAACTGAAAAAATAGGGGCCAGGTGAGGGATTATTTTTGGTTACTTCTAATTAATGCCCTACCGTAAGCTTAATCTCTGGGAACTTCGTAAGGCCAACATTCTATTATATTTCTTTGATAATTTTAACTAGAAATAAAACGAAAAGAATCGCTCGCGTAACAACAATTCGGCGGCGAGTTGCCAGACCTGCACAATTATTTGCACTGCCATTCAAGCTAGTTTATAGCTAAATTTGGCGTTATTTTAAGTTTGACTTAATTTTCCTTATTTATTTTGGTCCTGATAGCCGGTAGAACTCAACCACATAAAACGGAACTATCCCTAACTGGCTTAATCATGTGATAAACAATTGCTTTTTTATGTGGTGTAAAGTAAAGAAGTAAGAGGTTCTTAGAATGGCATTTAAAATCAAGAATTTTAGAAATACATTTGGCTAAAGTTGGCAGTCCATTGCAGCCGAAAGTATGACCTTTGATTTTCAAATTTGGAAATCCATGCATGTGATCATTTATTATAATGTTGTACGTACTACACACTTTATTTGTTCTTTCTAAAAAATACCATATACCATTCTTGTAAATAATTTAGTTATTTCTAAGAATGTCTTCGACCTGTACATCTAAGGCAAATAGGAAGTGTTACCACTTTTTCGTAGCACTTTGGTATTAAGTCTCCCATCCACCTCGGTCACTCTAATCACACGTTTTGTTTTTTGCGCTATTCCTGTTACTTTTTTTCGACGTACACACGCGTTTTGTTATTTTGCGCGATTAATTAATGGCAAAAATTAGAAAAAATTTAAATAACGAGACGAAATAACGAAAACACCAGCGGCCGAGCAAGTGTGCGTACGTGTGCGTGCGAGAGTGTGTGTTAGTGCTGTGTCTGTGTGGGCGTTTATAAATAAAACGCTGCGAAGCTGTGTGCGAAAAGCAGACGCGGATAAAGAAGTAAAAGAATGAGCGCAACCAAAAACAAGAGCGAAGGAAAGAAAGAAAGTGTTTTTTATTGAAATTCGTTGAAAAGTTTTGAATTTACTTAAACCGAGAGGCGAAAGTGCAACAGAGCTAAAGAGAGAGCGATAAATAGCGAGGTGAATATCAAAGGGAAAACCCATTTGCATCGAGAAATAAAACGAAGCGAACGGACGGCCAAAGCGTAATTGTAAAATTCCACTGTCTGGGGCAGGCTATCAATTGGTGCATGTGTGTGTGTGAGCTATATATACGTGGTAAATGTACATATGTATGGCATATATACATGACACTTACCATATATGCGAAGAAAACATGGAATCATCTCGCGATAATTGCAATATCCTATGTATCTCTATCTCTCATGTGTGCGCAACATTTTGCAGCTATCCTATCCGAAACCGATCTGAATCAGAATCTGAATCCGAATCCGATTTATCAACCTGTTAAGCGAAGTGGAGCCACAAACCGAGTGCTTAAATGGATGCAACATCAATAATAACGCAAGTTTCCCGCGACGACGAGCAACTGAACGTCTATCCCAGCTATCCCAATGACAAAGGTGAGAACAAAAAATGGGGGTAAAACTGGGGAAAGCGGTGTAAGCTCAGACCCCATACATACTTGTACATACTTATATATATAGAGCTCCCCTCATGACTCATCGCCACTCGAAGGCGTCACAACAAAGGCGAAAGGACACTTGTCCGCTGCCAAGAAGTTTCCCCCACTTACCACCCACCACCCAGCATAACCCCCCCAAAAAAGAGGCCCCAACACCCCGCTGACCTTTCAAACTCACCCAATTGCGGTCAATATAATTGTGGGAATAAGTTGTACATGTGTCGTACTTTCTGAAAGTCGCAGCGAGTTAAATGGCATTGGCCTTTTTAATTTGTACAGGAACCACTCCAATAATGAAAAAATAATATACAAATGTTTTTGAAATTTGGAAAAATATATTTAAATAACATGCAATAAACGTATCATTAGCTATTATTTATTTGCACGACTGTTTCCAGTTCGCCGTACTCTCTGTAATTTGAAACCAATTAAATGGCAATTTCTTTGCTATAATTGAGAATCTAATTTCCATTTTAAATATCTGTAATTATTCTGTTTAATACTTTCACCTTAGACTAGAAGTTTGACCTTAGAGACACTTTTTTCTGGTAAAATAAGGCTTAATTTAAAATAATATTTATGTGATAAACTTTAAACTTTAAGAATTTTTCTACAAAAAAAAGATTTAATATTCTCTAATGATAAAAGTTCCCAATCATGAGTTAACATTCAAATGAATGGGCTTGCACAGGTTTTCACTGCGATGTATAACAATACTTAATAATAGTGTTATTTTCGCGGCAGTTGTGTCTGTCTGTTGTGTTTGTTTCGCCCCCTTTTTTATTCAACACAGCACAGCACACAGTGTTTTCTTGTTCGTTGGCCATTGTGAATGATCTAACCACTTGCTGGCTTCGCTTTGTGGTTATTGAATTATTTTGCGACGCAGTTGCAACTCTGCCGCCAGCGACCCACCAACCACCACCCATCGCCCATTTGCCACCCACTGGCCCACTCCCACCTGTAATCAATTGATGACGTCTTTCGGCGCATGTGACGTCATGGAATTTCGACACGAAAGCCTTTACTTTCCTCCCATCTTATTTTCTTTTCTCGTTCGCTTAACTGCCTAACTGCCTTTGCATGTTTACTTTCGAGGGTCCAACAATAGAAACTGCCAATTAAATTGCACAGTAAAAAGCAGCAGAAAAAACGCAAAAAAAAGTTAAGAAAAAATACAGGAAAACCGGTATGAAGCGAGAGACAGCGAGAGAGAGCACAATCAAACTAGTTGTGTGTTTTTTTACAGTGATGCAAACAAACAAACAAGCAAAGCAACAGACGAACAACAAAAGCGTGGCTTAAAGGTTGCGATACGGTTGTAATGAATGAATAAATGAATGGTGAGAGCCACGAGAGAGCGGGTTAACTACACACCAAGAAAATGCGATCGAAAGGACAAAATCATGACGTTATATTTAATACACAATCCCAGGTGTATTTACATATTTAATGAATTGAACCACCCGGACTATTGTCATCAGAAACAAGTGCCTCTTACGTGACTAAACCTAGCATTCGCTATTATTTCTATATCGAAATGATATGAACATCAATGAAAAAAGTCTATTTGATCTAAGATTTTCGTATTTTTTATTTGTGCAGAGAGTGAGCAATAAAAAAGTAGAAGGGCGGGGCTGACTGAGCGCAGGAAAAAACGCGATGAACGCTTTTAAGTAAAGTAATAACTAATTTAATCTAATCTGCGGTCGCCACTGCACCTTATATACATGTTCACACAAATGTACATGGTATATTATATACAAAATATTTGCGGTTAGGTGCTAATCGACGTCGCTCGCTCACTTTGATTCTGATTTCGAATTTGATTTTGATTTCTATCGACTGTGTTGCCAGCTAGCCGCAAATAAATGTCTTTCTTTATCGCCTCGCCGATCTATATGTGTCACCAGAAAAATATATGTGTACATACATATATATTGAAAATCGCTTCGGGAGCCTACATCTTGAAATCAAGTTATCCCATTACGTTCCAAATAGGGATCTATGCGGTTTCTACTAGTTTAGCTATAGCCAACTGAGAGATCGTGAGATAATGAGCAAAACGTCACCGTAGCTGTATGCACAACACTTGTGGTCAAGACTGTAGTACACACTCAAAAACGTAATAATTTCCAACTTGCTATCACACAGTTTGTGTCTAGGATCGTTATCTATTTTGTTTTATCTTTGGCTAAGTAAAAATAATGTAAAATATAATTTTCATATACATATGTCAGTGTTATAAAGCCTGAGTATTTACAGAAAAGTTTTGGTTATACATGTTGGCAATAAATTGATGCATCAATATGATGTGTACATACAGTGATGTATCACTTGAGCTTAGGATACGAGATTTCAGGCCTTCACTACTATTATTCTGATCTCAGCTGTTTTTCGTGAGTGAGCGAGTGGGTGTGTGGGGCGCCTGTGCGTGCGAGGAGCACGGCAATAGGGGACAAACCGGCAAGCGAACAGCAACAGTTGAAATATGTTTTTCTTTTTTATTTGAGAGTGGGTGCCGCCGCCTAAGTGCTTTTTGCTTTGCCTCACCGCGTATAAATATTTATATAGATATGTGTTCGCCATACCGCCAACCTCACGCCCCCTCGCGCTCCATGGACTCCCCTCGCTTATAAATACATCTATATTGTTTTTATGGGCAAACGCAAATGCTCTCTAGTATCTCATTTCTAGACGCCTCAGCTAAACTGCTGTGATTTTTCAATTTTCTCAAGGTCTTAAAAGCCAAATTGCTCGCGCACACACAGACTGCGCGCTTTTCTTCGATTAAACGCCCTTTCTCAAAAATTTATTATTTTTCACATTTATTGAGCGATTCTAAAAATAGCACATATAATGTTAAATTAAAGAGTGCGAATTGAGTTCAAAGATCTCGTGCATAAACAAATTTTGGAAAATGGGAAAACTGGATTGTACCGAATGCTGAACATTTTACTGCGGCATGCTGAAATGTTTATACTTTTTATTTCATAAACATATTACTTGTTCTTTTATATAGAATTTTTTTTTATTTCATTTATTGCTGTACACCAAAAATAGTAACGTTAAATACTATAAACATTTGTTGTACACTCTGAAATATTTATAATTTAAATGTATAAACATTTCATATTATGCAATTATTAGGCAGATCCAAAAATAACTAAATGTGAAGGTAAATGGCAGAAATTTATTTATTTGGTTGTATAAACAAACTCGATTATTTTACAATTATTGCGCTGGCCCAAAGAAAGTTAAGTTTTAAGACCTTATTTTAAACAGAACACTAGACGAACTACCGGTAAAAATTAGACTGCTAGAGTGATATATGTATATTTTGTTTATACCATTTTATGGATAACATCTATTCAAGTTTATTAAATCTTGTTTATAAACTAACTACATTCAAAATTGGTGTTAAAAATCACTTCTAATTGACAAAAATAAGGGACTAAGAATTGGTTTTCTTGCTACTATTTCGCCTTTATCTATATGTGTATCTAAATGACGACATAATGGACCCTAAAATACACAAAACAGACAGTGAACAGATGCATTGCAATGTTTAATTATTGAAAATAATATTATATACGGCACAAGATGAGCGGACTGCGTGCAAAAGATTTGTGTGATGCTATTTCCTATATACTATTGCTCACAGAAACAGAAGAAACACTTTTGAAAAAGACGGCCTTAGTTTTTCCTTTTTAAATCGATAAAGGTCAACGAGTTCTGAACAAGGAGATTTTATCTTCGTGGTTAATATGGGTTCGTTGAACTACGATGGGGGTTAAATAAAGGCCAACAGCTTAAAGAAGATGCGTTCGCAAAAAAAGCTGGATTCGGTAGAAGCAAATTTTTAGAATTCGAAAGCTAGAATCGTTTACCCAGAAATTAGTTTTGTTTTGCCCACGTTTAGTTATGAAAATATGAAATTTCAAAACATGGGCAAGCACTTCCAGCTTTTAAATTTATAAAATTTGCTTTTTCGGAACCCAGCTTCCTAAAGCTAAGAACAACCCCCAAAAACCAAAGGCGACTTGGGGTGCTTCAATTGTATAACAATTTTTACGAGGGAGAAAGGAAATTCAGTTTTCAAAAATTGTAAAGCAGGTGTACCAATTGACACAGTAAGAAAAAACTGTGAACTTCTTTCCTTTTCATTTGAGTAAATATTTAAACAAAAAATAATTGATCAATAACTTTACATTTATACAGTCCCTTTTCCAATATTTACTGTAGCCATTGACACTTGCTTTTTTGCCCATTTATATCACGTGCCATTAACTTTGTTTGCCATCTTCTTTGGCGCGGCTTAAATTTTAAGCTGCCTCTATCTTGAAGTTTTTAAAAACAGAAAAAAGACCACGAAAAACTTCATAAATATGCTGAAGGTCGAGACTGTGTGGCATTTTTGTTGCTCTTGGAATCGGCAAGAATGATATCATGGTGTGCCCCCTGTCAGATAACAAACATTTCGATTAGATAAGCGTCTGTGGCCGAGAACCGAATAAAACAACTCAATTGTGTGTGTGCATGTGGGCAATTATAGTCTCGATTTCTTATGAATTTTTCTTTTATTTGTTTTAAATGAATTATCAAATAATACCCCCTGACGTGTTTCCCCTGCTTATCTGACATAAAAAAGACCTTGCCCGCCAACAGAACAGAAAGTTGTCACAGAAATATGTTCAAATTATAACAAAAGAAAATCTTTGGGAATGGCCAGTGCCGTTTCGCATCACCAGATATATGTACATACATATACATATAGTTGCTTTGGCTTTTCTTGAGCTGTAGGTTGTCGGTTTGTCCTGAAGATCAAGCCCAATTGACGCGTAAGGCCGTTTAACAGTCTGGCGGAGAAGGAATCGCATTTGCATAATTCAATGCACCGATTATAGTTGCCTTCGTCCTTGTGTACATGTTTTCTTTAATATTTTACATAAATCTGCGATTTATTCTTTTGACCTCAGCTGAAGTTATCTGCATTGAATGTGGTTTGCTGTTATTAACCGATGCATTTACTTTAGAGTTGCTGGGAATTTACCTTTTATTGCTATTATACAAATCGTATATAATTGTTATAGCTTCAATTAATTACGTGAAGTAATATACAACCATTCAGCTGTATTTTATTTTTATTAGTTTATACAGAAGTGATAATTAATCAATCATATATGTTTATCATTTGGTGTTTGTAGCAGTTGCTATTAATATCTTCATATAACTTTTATTTAAGTACTTCGAGTGTAAACGGTAACCATCATCAATGCAACCTGACATTTGAAATATGAAGTATTTCAACGTGGCCGATTCGTTTTGCATACTTTCGCCCATATTTGGGTGTCTATTAAAACAGAATCTCGTAGAGACTTGACAGATTGTTGGCCCAATAATGAGCTATAAATATGGTCATCTAAATATGTCTGGAAACGAGCACAAGAGGAATGCGAAGAGGCTGCCCACACAATTCCATCGACGGTTTGCTTGAAACACCTTAAAAATAGGACAAAAGCCTATTTGAGTGTGATGTGGGTGGGATGGGGTGGTTGTTGGGAATGAAACGGATTAGAGTAGGTTGGCTGGATGGTTGGTTGGTTGTTTGCTTGGTTGTTGGAGGTGTTGCTCCATTGACGACCCAAATATAGATTGCCTATCAATAATCAGCCAGGATACAGAGCAGTTTTCAACAAGTTGAGTGTTTCGCGTTGGCTGTCGGCCCCTTTTTATGCAAAGTTATGCAAAAACTTGAGAGGTGAGCGGAAAAGGAGCGGAAAGGAGGTGAAGGCTGTGGGGATTGGGGGTGGTTCACCTGCCTAATAATTACAAATGCCAGACGCTGGAAAAAGCTTTCATTATGCTAGCGAAGCAGCAGCAACTACAACAAGAGCACACGCTCATAAAATATTCAAGTGCATTTGCACTTCACTGGCAAGGGTTCTATGTGCAAAAAAATACATTAGGAAAAAGCAAGAAAGAGTAACGCTAGGTTTAAGTACCCTTGGTAGACCACTTCTTGCGAGCTGCGATCTCAGAAACATTCGTATACAGCATACGAACAAGATTACACGTTTCTCCTAGATTTGAATGGATAACTAGCTGAGTTAAATTAATATTTCCGGCCCATGTTAAAGGCACTTTCTTTGAACTTTGATTACTTTTTAAGATCGTTCTAGAAACGATTGGTTTTCTAAAATATCAAGATTTATTTTTTCTGCTTGGAAGAAGTTTTTTGTTTTAGTTCTCTAATAATTAGATTACCTCCCAATGGTTTTATAAAACATTGAAATAGATTACACTTTATATGTGGATGCATTTTTTGCACATCAATTTTGAAACCCATTTAAAAGGGTATGGTGAAAAGAGGTTCGCAGCAAGAAAATGCTCGACATATCCTAAGCTCAGTTTTCACTTGGCTAACGGTTCAATGAACCGTTACGTCTAGCTTAGCCAGCAAGAAGGACGCTCCCCCACCTCCCCCCTTTGCCACCACCCCCATCGCCCACTTGAAGCTTGTTTTCCCTGCTAAGTGATGTTTGACTGCCGTTTCCTTTTGTTGCCACACAATGCAAATGGCGGACGGACGCATTCTCGCTATCCTCTATCGCTGACTCCCCATCTGCCAGCCATCCCTCATCCCTTTTGGCCAAGGTGGCCGCACCTCAAGCCAGCTTAAAGGTCAACCCGTGACCTTCTATCCATCTATTTATCTATCCGACTAACTATCTCTCTGCTCGCTGTATCTGCTACAGTGCAGCTTCGATGGCTTGCACTCCACCAAATTCGCGCTCTAGAATAGGGAACTATAGTTAAAAATAAAATGTATTATTAATAAAGAATGTCATAAAGAATGAATAATAATTAAATACTAAGCGTTCCAACTATTTGTCATATAATTATTATGCATTTATACAAAACTAGTATGAACAAAAAACAGAAAAATACATTTTTAACAATTATTTAAATAATTGTTGTTTTATAAGTATGTAATTTTTATCGAACAGAAAACTTGTCACTTAGAAACAAATAGTGTGAAAGACCTTCTTTACTTCTTAAATTAGTAGAAATGATACAATGATGTTGGACTGTAAAACACGGACTCGTTCACCTGCTCTACCTACTTTGTTTGTGTTTGTATGCAATTATAGCATTTCCCATCGATTAAACGCATGTTTCCACCCCCTGAACCGCACACCCTCCCCCGCCCCTCGAGCAACCGTGTTGCTGCCTTCTAGTTTTGCCTTTGACTTCTATTTATAAACAATTTTGCACAAAAAAACACAAACCGCAAACCAAAACACACTGGCGGCCAAACGAGAAACTATAACAAATTGTCTGCACTGCATGTACTGCAGTATTAACCAGATATAGAAATTGGAATAGATCTATATTTGTATTATGCAAATGTGGCAAACAAAACAGACAATGTTTATGTCACTATGTGGCCAAACTGACAATCTGTAAATAGTAATCCGAGCAAGGCGAAACATCCAGACGAAAATGGAATGAAAATATATACGCACGTATGGGAAAACATCGTGGGCGTACGAGTATTTAGGGGTCTTAAATATTGCGCGAGAAGTTTTTATGAGGCGGATAGAATTTTGTTTAAATTAGTGGAGGAGTCATCGAGAAAATGCTCGGAATTGCTGTTAAAATATATGATGTTAGAGCGATGGAATGTATATGGCATTTGGCTATCCTTATTGAGATTTATGATGTGCTTAGCTACATCACATGCTGAAAACTAGTTTGTTTTATTTGAAAAACGTGGCTGAAATTTTAAACAAATTTGAGATTTCAGTGGGTGGATGAAATTTTAAACAAATTTGTGATTTCAGTTTTACTGTACAAATTAAATACTTTTAGTCTTTTAAGAAAGGATCACCTTAAGTTCTAATAATACTGACCACAAATCATTAAAATATTTACTAAGCCCATATTTTTGATTTATTTCTTGTGTATCTCCAGATGATGTGGATCGTTTAAAGCCACAGAAGCGAGGATTATTCCAATCTCTGCTTTGCTGCTGGCGACGAAACCGAACGAAAACCAACCAGAATGGCACACAAATCGATGGTTCAACAACACCGCCACCACTACCGGACCAACAAAGGTACCTACTACCTCAGGTTAGGCTTACCGATATGCACAGAAAGTGCATGGTAATCGATTTGGATGAGACCCTAGTGCACAGTAGTTTTAAGGTGAGTGCATCTGGATAATCGCCTAGTATTCCTCATATTCATTTGAGTTGATGTTGTACTTGCCAGCCCATACCGAATGCTGATTTCATAGTTCCCGTGGAGATCGATGGAACCGTACATCAGGTATACGTTCTGAAGCGACCGCACGTGGACGAGTTTCTGCAGAAGATGGGCGAACTATACGAGTGCGTTCTGTTTACAGCATCACTAGCCAAATATGCAGATCCCGTCGCCGATCTGCTAGACAAGTAAGTTTAAATTATATTTATGGTTATATTGACCCTTAATTAGCCGCTTAATAAAATTCTGTGGACAAACTTTTACTTACAGAAAACCTTTACTTAACTTTACTTACTTAATCGTCATTTCAGGTGGAATGTGTTTCGTGCAAGACTGTTTAGGGAATCATGCGTTTATTACAGGGGTAATTACATAAAGGATCTAAATCGTCTGGGGCGGGATCTTCAAAAGATCGTCATTGTCGATAATTCACCGGCCAGTTATATCTTTCATCCGGACAATGCAGTAAGTGGAACAAAAACTGATCAAATATAAACCCCGTATTGAATTATTTATTTTCTATGAAAGGTTCCTGTGAAATCCTGGTTTGACGATGTTACCGACTGCGAACTGCGCGAACTGATCCCACTCTTTGAGAAGCTTAGCAAAGTTGACTCCGTCTACTCGGTGCTCTGCAATTCGAACCAGCCGCTGAACAATCAGTCCAACCAGCAGCATCCACAGGAGCTGCAGCAGGCGCCGAACCAGCTGCATCAGCAACAGCAACAGACCATCTCTGCCACGACAGTTATTACCCAGGCAACCACTCTGTCTGCTCCGACCATGTTGAACCAGCAGCAGACAAGTCCGCCCAGCCAACAAAGCGAGTTGCTGCAAAAGACGTAACATCAGTGGGAACTAATGTTTATAAATATATGATAAATTGTATACATATTACAAGACCAAGCAAGCCGACAAGCAAGCAAACAAAACATCCCTTTCCCAAACCGTTCACTCATTACCCCAGGACGAATGAGAATGGGGCGACGAGATGAAACCAACTACCATTTGCTATCAACTATAATCCCCAGCTCGACAGCTAGGCCTAAGCATAAGTTTTATATGATATACATAATTTTTACAGAACCCAATTTACACGGCACATTTGTTATTTATTCTTGTTTTGCTCTACCAATTATAATAATTATTATTTTTTGTGTTTTTTAATCAACTGCTAATTGCTTACTGCGTTTTGCGGTACCCCAACTAAAGGGTATATTAAATCCAAGCATAAGCCTCTATTTTTACCCAATAATCATAACTCTGTATTTAATGGTAAACCAACTGAGCAAGCAAAAGATTTAAATGCATAAAACAAAAATGATAACTATACATATGAACAGAGAGATAAAATCAAATTCAAATAGCTATATTTATATATATTTTTTATTAAAAAAAGGAAAACAAAAAGAAATAAGAGTAAAATGGGGAGAAGAAAAAAAGAAAAGAAAACTAAAAACAATATATATAATACATGTACTAAAACAAATTTATATATACATACATACATGGATATATATTTAAGGCATGTGTCTACACATGTTTCTAGCACTTAGGCATGTATAATATTTCGTATATTTATTAAAGAATTAAGCTTAAGCGTGGTCTCCCACTCACTCTTGATCGTTGGCACTGGTAAATTTTAACGTTGGTATATGGGGTTTGTCCCATAAATGGCTTCATCGTATCACATTCTGGTTTCCTGAAATGTCTCTCAGTCGTGAGTGGTGAGGCCGCGCTTAAAAGAGCTAAGTTGCATTGCAAGAGGGTGAAAATGGGCTATCTGTAAGCCACTTTGTAAAGCATCTAAAAGTCTGCGGCGCGTCCGTAGTTAATATATAAAGAACCGCTTCGGCTGCGCTTGACGGTGTTCCTAAATCGGGAGTTTCCTTTCGATCCTGTTCTGTACACACATTCAATTCAATATGGTATAACGAATACCGCACTGTCCTAGCGCAAATTCTAATTGCCGTCTTGGGAACTCGGCCAAGCGCAGTCGTAAAACATTGTATTAGGCTTAAAGAATAATTATACATCTATATATTTTAACCGATTTATGTTTATTCCCCCTCTTATCAAGTGCGCTTATGAAACGCATTGCAATATATATTTACTCCTAATTTAACCCTTCTTCGACATGAACTTCATCTTCGGCCGCGTTCTGTATTCTGTGTTAGCATGTGAAAATGGGAAACGATTGTAAACGATAAAACACCTATAGCTTCTTTCAACTCCGACCAAATATCAATCATTATATAGTATATATATTGAGCTCAAGCTGGCCACGCCGAATTCCCACCTGATAAATATATTATATAGACAAAAGACGCTATTGCTATCCAAAACACACGATTCGCTCACAGACCAGTCCAGAACTACATTCAATCTTTTACTCTATATGTAATCAATGTCTTGTATTTCTCAACTAACTTTTGCAACCATTCTTTTAATTAGCGCATAAGCCCTTGTGTTTTTTATTTGCTTAAACTAAAAATAATAATATTGGAAGGATACAAAAATTGGCTCGTTGCAAACGCGCGAAATTCTCATATTTTTTGCAATCAAGCAGGTAAATTATAAATACTGCTAAAATAATATATGTATTGTATATCATTTACAACCGCTGCAAAAGTCTAAGGCAAACGCTAGAAAATAATTGCAACTAATCACGAAGTTTAAATCGCAGTAAATCGCATGAACTCGTTTAAATTTCCTATTTTTAAATGTTTTACTTTTTGTAAAAGCAAAACAAAAATCAATCGATAAAACCATTCACTTAATTTATCATAAAAGGGAAGAAATTCTATTTTTAAAGTGAGCCTATTAATGTAATGCATCAATGTCGACAAAAATGAAAAAATAAAAACAAAAAATGAAATTTAAAATCTACAATATTATGTCATCAAACAATAAAAACAAATTAAAACCCAATCCGAAACGCCTTTCATTTTCATTTGTTAGGCCTATCAAAACACAATTATAAATGCGAACTCTGCCCTTTTTGAATACGGAATAAAGGTCTATTTATTATTTAAATTTGTTTTTAACGCACATTGTTACACATACACATACACCTCATCGAGCTCACAAGTTTCATCGTTCTACACACTATTTAATACATTCATTAATATATCTTTAGTTAAATATATTTGTCTTGAACTTAGTCGCTAAACTAAAGATGTAGGCAATGGGGTTGATTTGCTTTATTAAATAGGCCAAAACACTTAGTTTTTACGTTAATATGCGCAATGCTTTGTAGGGGCTTGCTTGATGTTAGATCTTGTTCGGTTTATATAGTCTTTTGAAAGCTTTCATCTTCTAGCAGTGTGAGCGAAAGGAATATACAAAATGGATTTGAAACATATAACTTCATAGCAAATCCTTCATCTCCACTTCCGTTTGTATAATCTCAAATACAAAATACGTCGAAAAAGTTGTGTTTTTATCAATATATCGTACAGTACATAGTTGAAAAGGTTTGCTTAGCGATTGTTTTGTATTAAAATGGTTTGTAGACTTCGTTTGAATTAATATTTAAATGCATTTAAGTAACGTGTTACAATTACAACATATTTTATTCATTGCTATGCGGTTTATTCTCAGGTTGCTGAAATTCCTTTTACATTATAATTAGATCATTTCATAGCTATATGGGTTTATATAAATATGCAATTTATTTATCGAATTTGTGGCTGTAGTTGCACTTTAACATTTTACTTAAATAATTTTCTGACTAGACTAGTGCATAATTAGAATTGGATCGCATTTAGAATTAATTCATTATTGATTTAAGTATGCTAGTGCTTGGGATCAGTTGATTAAATTGCTGTCTTCGCTGCGTTTGCCACATTAATTAGTGATATTTGAAAAGTCTTTGCGTGTCGTTCTCGAAGCGAAGTTATCGATCCATAGAGAGCTGTCAGCTATGAAGACTGCGTATTCCTGAATTTTCGGTATAACTATACACTTCTCTAATAGATTATGCTCCAATGAGCAGCCCGCCTAGGACAAACTTCGCTCAGATTCCACCTCCGTGCAATCCCTTAAAACTTTGACAGTTTACTTTTGGTGTTACTTTTTGTTGTGTGCGCTTTACAATTTGTTAATATCTCAGTAAGTGAATTAGAATCTTGAATATTACACGCTCAAACAAACTCTGGTTTGATTATGGTTGCATTGTTAAATTTGTTCGGTGTTCATTTGCTTACGTTTGCATTTAGGTTTTTTGGTATACAAATACTTTGAAGGACAAAATGGTTTTGTGTACTTTCGGCTTATGATCGAAGAGTAAGAAATACGCAGAAATATACAGAGTAATTACAGTAATACATTCATAATATGTACGTTAGTGAAGGGTAGCCACGGCGGGCCTGGACCCCAACTCGTCCATCCGATATCGGTCAGCGATGACGCTTCTGTCTTGGTTGTTTTGAATACTTTTTTGCGAATCGCAGTTTATATATTTTTGCAGCAGATCAGTGGGGACCAATTAAAATGGTGGCGAAAATGAAACGAATTGGATTTTTGGAAAAGAGAAAAAGCTGTAGCGGACTTTCTAAAGCGGTTGGTTTTGGTTGTTAAACATGCGCAATAGGCATTTGAAGCGTCTTCGCATCCCGATAGGACTTATCCTACACATACTGGTGGTCGCCAGCCATCCCATCTGGGCAGTCCACGCTCAGCAACGGCTCCTTTTCGATGGTCTGATGCGTTTGCGCATCGTAGTCGTAGTAGTTCATCCAGTCCACCCGCTTGGGCTGTACCAATCCAAAGCAGCTGCACTCGAGAAAGTCCACGAGGTTCTGAATGGGCCCACGTGTGAACGGACTGTGGCCGCCCTTAGCCTGGAAGTGGCGGTACCGTCCCCGGTTCATGCGCTCATTGGTGGTCATGCCCAAGCAAATTACCTGATATGTCTGGCAGATCGTCAACAGGATCACCCAGGACATGTGCAGCATGGCGTTACCCATTACCCAGCCCACCCAGGCATCGCAGTTGCCAATGGCTCGCATGGCACCAAGAAAGTCTGTTGGCAAACGCAATTTAAGAAATATTCTGAAGGCTCAACGGTTAAACTTACCATCGAATCGAACATTACACTGATTCACGTAGTACTTGGAGCCTCCGTACAGCATCCAGGCGCACATAATCAGCAGCATCCAGAGGAATCCCATAAAGTAACTGTGGTTCTTCAACCCGATGCAGTTGCCCACCCAGGGGCAATGGTGATCAAACCTCGCTACACAGCGATCACACACGGAGCAGTGCTTCGAGCGGATGGGCCGGCGCACTAAGCAGCCAGAGCAGAAGGAGGCGGGCTCAAAGCCGATTCCACCCCGCTCCGACAGCTCAATGATGGTCTATAAGGTTATGAATAAGGAATATAGCGGATTAGTTGGAGCTAGCTAGTATGGGCATATTAAAAATTAAATTAATAAAAACAGACTCCTACCTTAAATCGCTGCTCTCTGGTAGGTCGAATAATACCAGGATCTCCCTTCCACGACTTGAGGAAGCACACCCACAACAAGAGCGAGGAGATCAGGAAGCAAACGGTGGCCGTAAGTGAGACGGCATCGTCGATGTACATCAGCCAGGTGACATAGAACCATGCCTTGGTGGCCAGGTAAACACTCAGCGGCAGCAGGGCCATCAGGTGCTCATCGAACAATGCCTTGCCGATCGTGTGGAATATGGCATACAAGCAGCCAAGCAGGAAAAACTTAATAATGTACAGCGTGTTTACGGTGAATACGATGCCAGCCAGATAGAAAGCGGTAAAGGGGCAGGCCACCATGGACCACCACCTCAGGCGTTTGTCATGCCGCAGCTTGGAGAGCAGCGACCGCCTTTGCTGCGAGGTGAGTGCCGCCTCTTTCACGCGGTCCATCACCTTCGCCCCTATCCAAATGGCTCCTGTCTGGGATTCCAGCATGGA
Source organism: Drosophila teissieri (assembly GCF_016746235.2). Classification (NCBI taxonomy): domain Eukaryota; kingdom Metazoa; phylum Arthropoda; class Insecta; order Diptera; family Drosophilidae; genus Drosophila; species Drosophila teissieri. Next base: position 18,625,139 of record NC_053031.1, on the reverse strand, counting down.
TAGCGGCGTTTCGCCCCGCAGATTGGGCACATCCAGCGAGGCCTTCGACTTGAGCACGAGAGTGGAAATGGCCGTGGCATTGCGGGCCAGGATAGCCCAATGCAGCGCCGTGTTGCCATGTGTATAATCAACCATGGCGGGATTCGCTCCGAGGGTCAGCAGCAAGCGCACAGGATCCAGTGCGCAAACCTTAAACAAAAAGAGTTCATTAGTAGTGACACAACTTTTGAACTGTCCTTTTATAAGGGTTCTCAAGTTAAACTATGTATATTTGTTCTTTTTTTAGAAATTCACTTATTCCCAAAAGATTGATTATATTTTTTTGTGGAAGTAGTTAGGGCATGACTTCCTGATAATTTTGTGAGTGAATCATTAATCATTAAAATATTTTATTTTCTTCGGATTCCTACCATACCATACATACATACATATGTATATAATGCTGGCGATGGCCAAGTAGGTTGTATCAAAACCAAGCTTACCTTCCAAGCTGCCCACATCAGCGCCGTCATTCCGCCTCGATCCTGAAGATCTGGGTCCACGCCTTTGGCTATGAAGTAGGCCACTAGAGCGGTGTGCGCGAACTGGGCGGCGATGTGTATGCAGGAGCAGCCCTCCGCATCCCTGATTCTCGGATCTGCACCGGCGGCCATAAGCAGAACGACGGCACCAAGATGTCCCTGTCGCGTAGCCCAGTGCAGGGGCGTGGCATTAAGTTCGCCTCCCACAGCATCCACGGTGGCGCCCTTCTCGAGGAAGTACCGGATGATGTCTCTTCGATTGTTGATGGCCGCCCAATGAAGCAGGGTGACCGTTTCGCTGTCCGGCTGATTAACATCCCAGCCTGACTCGACCAGCTCCCGGACCCGGGCAATGGCCCCATACTGGGTGGCCTTAACGATATCGAAGCCACTGTAATCAGGCTCCACAGGCGCGGTGGGGGGTTGTTGGGCGATCAGCGCCGACTGTCGCTCGTTGTCCGGCTGCTGACCAGCTCCCGGGACACAGGAGCCCGTGGTGGCTGCCTGGCAGGCACTCTGGTACATCGCTGGCTTCTCGCGGTTGCCGTTCCCTTGGGGTCGTCCAAACGTGATTCACACTGCGCTGAGGTGCTCGTCGTAACATCAACCGTCCATCCCCCTCCTTCCAGCGGGCGAGCGAGTGAGAGGGGTGAGTGGATAGAGAGAGAGGGAGAGAGCAGGAGAGACACCCCCACCAGGAACAGTTTCGAGGAATTCACAGGTTTGTCATTTTCACCGGAGTGTCCCACGACAGCTGTTTTCTCCTCCGTGCTGTGGCACTCTCTTCTCGGGAGGATCTCCTGGTGACGACAGGGCTATCGCGGTTATCAGTTTAATGCGTTTTACCTGCCAATTTTGGAGGAATACAAGTAATTTTGGTGGTACAATGCAAGCTGATAGCACTGAATGTGTGGCGCGACTTCCAACACTATCGCAGGGAATTTCGCAACTTGTGTGGTATTTTTAAGAAGAGATGTGGTATTTTTAAGCGAAGCCGCTGTGTCATTTTAACAATTAAATTTAGATAATAAAGTTATATTTTTCATTTATTATAGTTGTTACCCGCTGATTTTCGAATTGATCTCTTATATTTGTCAATTTATTTTTTATATATATATAAAGACGTCAAATTTTTTAAGAATAATTTAACAATAATGTTTGGAATTTACACAATAACCTTAGCTTCAGGAAATCTGAAACATTTGACTTTAACTACTTTTATGGTATTACTAAGATTTTAATTTTTCTTCTTTATGTTGGTTGTTCTTAAAATATTTTCAGAACTAGAAAAGTTTTACATTACAGTTTTCTACAGCTGCGGTCACACTGACCTGTCCACCTGCGAAAGCGCGCCTTATTTTTTGGCATCGCATCTTATGGTTTTGCAAATAAAAATTCCCCGAGGAACCCATAATGGACGGCAAACGCAAGTTTAATGGAACCTCCAATGGGCATGCCAAGAAGCCCAGGTGCGTAACTTTTGGAAGGGCGTAATACAAGTCGATACAAATTTCCCCCGCAGGAATCCCGATGAAGATGAGGAAATGGGATTTGAGGCGGAACTGGCCGCCTTCGAGAATTCCGAGGATATGGACCAGACTCTGCTAATGGGTGATGGACCGGAGAACCAAACGACCAGCGAGCGTTGGTCCCGTCCACCGCCCCCAGAACTGGAACCCTCCAAGCACAACTTGGAATTTCAGCAGCTGGACGTGGAAAACTACTTGGGACAGCCGTTGCCGGGAATGCCAGGGGCCCAAATAGGACCCGTGCCTGTGGTCCGAATGTTTGGTGTCACCATGGAGGGTAACTCTGTGTGCTGCCATGTGCATGGCTTTTGTCCGTACTTCTACATAGAGGCGCCCAGGCAATTTGAGGAGCACCACTGTGAGAAACTACAAAAAGCTTTGGATCAGAAGGTTATTGCTGATATTCGCAACAACAAAGATAATGTCCAAGAAGCTGTGCTCATGGTGGAACTGGTGGAGAAGCTAAACATCCATGGATACAATGGAGACAAGAAGCAGAGGTACATAAAAATCTCGGTTACGCTGCCCAGATTTGTGGCTGCGGCTTCACGACTTCTCAAAAAGGAAGTAATAATGTCGGAGATTGACTTCCAGGATTGTCGCGCCTTTGAGAATAACATAGACATTGACATTCGTTTCATGGTGGACACAGATGTGGTGGGCTGCAATTGGATTGAGCTTCCCATGGGTCACTGGCGAATAAGGAACAGTCACAGCAAACCATTACCTGAATCCCGCTGCCAGATTGAAGTAGACGTTGCTTTCGACAGATTTATATCCCACGAGCCCGAGGGTGAATGGTCAAAGGTGGCTCCCTTCCGCATCCTCTCCTTTGATATTGAATGCGCTGGCCGCAAGGGAATCTTTCCGGAGGCCAAAATGGATCCAGTCATTCAAATAGCCAATATGGTGATTAGGCAGGGCGAGCGAGAGCCCTTCATCAGGAATGTGTTTACCCTAAATGAGTGCGCTCCGATCATAGGCAGCCAGGTGTTGTGCCACGACAAGGAGACCCAGATGCTGGACAAGTGGTCTGCCTTTGTCCGGGAAGTTGACCCAGACATTTTGACCGGATATAATATCAACAACTTTGACTTCCCCTATTTGATTAATAGGGCAGCTCACTTAAAGGTTAAAAACTTCGAGTATTTGGGAAGGATTAAGAACATTCGTTCAGTGATCAAGGAACAGATGTTGCAGTCAAAGCAGATGGGTCGCAGGGAAAACCAGTATGTTAATTTTGAGGGTAGGGTTCCCTTCGATCTTCTGTTTGTCCTGCTCCGCGACTACAAACTTCGCTCGTATACTCTCAACGCTGTGAGCTATCACTTCCTGCAGGAGCAAAAGGAGGATGTGCATCATAGCATCATCACAGATCTTCAGAATGGAGACGAGCAGACCCGTCGTCGGCTGGCCATGTACTGTCTAAAGGATGCCTACTTACCGCTAAGATTGCTAGAGAAGCTAATGGCCATTGTTAACTACATGGAGATGGCAAGGGTAACGGGTGTGCCGCTGGAGTCCTTGCTTACCCGCGGACAACAGATCAAGGTTTTAAGTCAATTGCTGCGCAAGGCCAAAACCAAGGGATTCATCATGCCCTCATACACCTCCCAAGGATCGGATGAACAGTATGAAGGAGCTACTGTGATTGAACCAAAAAGGGGTTACTATGCAGACCCCATTTCAACGCTGGATTTCGCCTCCCTATATCCAAGTATCATGATGGCGCATAACTTGTGCTACACCACCTTGGTTTTGGGTGGAACTCGTGAGAAGCTGCGGGAGCAGGAGAACCTACAGGACGATCAAGTGGAACGTACTCCTGCCAACAATTACTTTGTGAAGTCTGAGGTGCGCCGTGGTCTGCTTCCGGAAATTCTAGAATCCCTTTTGGCAGCCAGAAAGCGTGCCAAAAATGACCTAAAAGTCGAAACAGATCCGTTTAAAAGAAAGGTCCTGGATGGCAGACAGCTGGCGCTAAAGATTTCGGCTAATTCTGTGTACGGATTCACTGGCGCACAGGTGGGAAAGTTGCCATGCTTAGAGATCTCGGGCAGCGTCACCGCCTACGGACGTACCATGATTGAGATGACCAAAAACGAAGTGGAATCCCACTACACCCAGGCCAATGGTTACGAGAACAATGCAGTGGTCATATACGGCGACACAGATTCTGTGATGGTTAATTTCGGAGTAAAAACTCTGGAGCGCAGCATGGAGCTGGGACGCGAGGCTGCGGAACTAGTCAGCTCAAAGTTCGTGCATCCTATCAAATTGGAATTCGAGAAAGTGTACTATCCTTACCTCCTAATTAACAAAAAACGTTATGCGGGATTGTATTTCACGCGTCCAGATGCCTACGATAAAATGGATTGCAAGGGCATTGAAACCGTGAGGAGAGATAACTCTCCTCTGGTGGCCAACCTGATGAACTCCTGCCTGCAAAAACTACTCATCGAGAGGGATCCCGATGGTGCAGTGGCCTATGTAAAACAAGTAATAGCCGATCTTCTTTGCAACCGCATCGATATCTCCCACCTGGTCATAACCAAAGAGTTGGCCAAAACGGACTACGCCGCCAAACAGGCGCACGTTGAGCTGGCCGCCAAGATGAAGAAAAGAGATCCTGGTACGGCGCCCAAACTTGGAGATCGAGTTCCCTATGTGATCTGTGCGGCAGCTAAAAACACACCTGCTTACCAAAAGGCAGAGGATCCGCTGTATGTGCTAGAAAACAGCGTGCCCATCGATGCCACCTACTACCTGGAACAGCAGCTATCCAAACCGCTGCTAAGGATCTTTGAACCTATTTTGGGGGACAATGCCGAGTCCATTTTGTTAAAGGGAGAACACACGCGCACACGAACTGTGGTAACATCCAAAGTGGGCGGACTAGCTGGTTTTATGACCAAGAAAACAGCATGTTTGGGCTGCAAGTCGCTGATGCCCAAGGGGTACGAACAGGCCTGTCTGTGTCCGCACTGCGAGCCGCGAATGAGTGAGCTCTATCAGAAGGAGGTGGGTGCGAAGAGGGAACTGGAGGAGACCTTCTCCCGCCTGTGGACCGAGTGCCAGCGATGCCAGGAATCCTTGCACGAGGAGGTGATCTGCTCCAACAGAGATTGTCCCATATTCTACATGCGACAGAAGGTTCGCATGGACCTAGACAATCAGGAGAAGCGGGTGATGCGATTCGGCCTGGCCGAGTGGTAACCAATGCATGAATTTACTGAATTGTTTAATCCTATAATTTAATAATTATATTACTAGAAGTTATTACAAAGTTTCTTTCGGTTCGTGGATTTTTTGCGCAATATGCAATTTGAAAAAAGCTGTAGACGTTTCCTAGCTGGCGATGCTTTGGACACACATTTTTACACAGGGGACTGGGGGTCTGAGGACTGGCTAAGTATCTACTTGCGACTCTGCAGGGTGTTGGACAGCCAGTCCATGGCCTGGTCGAGTCCCTCGCCCTTGGTGGCCGACGTTTTAAATATCTGAAATGTGCGGTTCTTAAGGTTCTCCAGCCCTAACGCGTGGTGGACTTCCGCGACGGTCATGCATCCGTCCATGTCCTGCTTGTTCGCCAGGACCACCAGTATCGCGCCGGCCAGCTCCTCCTCGCGCAGCATGTACAGCAGCTCGTCCTTGGAGATGCCAATGCGGTCCCGGTCCGCCGAGTCCACCACGTAGATGATGGCGTCTGTGTTGCTGTAGTAGCAACGCCAATAAGGTCTGGAAAGGAAATAGCACAAATTTAGATTAAGATTACAATTTGATTCTTAGGGACAAAATGTTATCGTTCACATCATGGTTTTGTATTAACAGAAGGTTATTACTGATGTTTTTAAATATTATCGTGACGTAGTACAATTTCAGATAAACAAGACGATAGGGAAATGACGTGTAAACAATGTAGAAAACTTCCGGACGTTGAAACATGAAATAAAAATAACCCTAATGCTGAAGTGACCAAATATTTTAATGGTGTAATGCGATTAGATCTCAATATAAATAACAAGAAGTACAAAGTACATTTTAGGAACCAGACAATATTTTGAAATCTGAAAAAATGTCGTCAAGATCGGATTGTTTTTTAAATTATACTTTAAAAAAGTACCCTGAAATTTTCTCGGAACACCTGAAGGCCGTAATTCCCGTAACACTTGGGTGATGTTGGGTAAGAGTATGGGTCTCGTGTAACCCACTCACCTAATACTTGTCTGGCCACCCAAATCCCAGACCTGGAACTTGAGGTTCTTATAGGTGACCTGCTCCACGTTGAAGCCGATGGTGGGTATCGTGGTAACCACCTCGCCCACCTGCAGTCTGTAGAGGATCGTGGTCTTGCCGGCGCCGTCCAGACCCAGGATCAAGATGCGCATCTCCCGGGAGCCGAGCAGTCCGCGAAAGTAGCTGAGCACCCCACCTGGAGGGAAAACGTACGATTTTTATGACTAGACTTCGTCACCGGGTGTCGCTGGAATGGGAGGTTCCGTTCCCATGTTCAGTGGTGTACAAACCCATGATTACGGCTGAACTTTGTATAGAGCTGGCGCTGCCTCTAAATGCTTAAGTGTAAACCTAGTTAATTGTATTTGGTGCTACAATTAATACAAAATCGAAAAAGTCTTGTTTTCACTTTTTTTGGGCTGGAGAATGGTTTCGGTTTTGCCATTCGCAGGTCACGGGAACATGACGTGTCACAGCGTGCGTTCAGCAGTCAAATATTTTTGTAAAAAATAACTTTTAAAATACGTTTAATAATTTAAATCAAATTAAAATAAATAAAATTTAGAGGAATAACATTTATCTCTTAGAGATATATTATAAAAATATTTACTGTTACTTGTGCTGAACGCGCCCACCTTTATTGCCGGTTCACAGAGTTGCCACCCTTGCGTGACTTTTGTTATAGAGACGGCCGCCATTAGAGTTTTGCTGTCGCGTCGCGTTGTGAAAAGAGAAGAAAACCTTCTAAAAACAGTGCTAATAGGTAATACTTTCGGTACCAAATGGAGGCATCCGATTGAGTTTTCCGTGTGCGAGAAGCGTGATATTGAATTCATCCGATTTAGCGTGTCTTTGGTCGTTAATTTTGTGTTTGCACCGGTCTGCGCAAAAAAATGTGCCAAAAAAAGCCACTAAAACGGTAGCTTCGATTACATATCGTGGCTATAGTTTCTATAATGTTGGTAAATACAGTGCATTGACGTGTGTTCCATCTGCAGATACGGCTGCACCAGTTGCTTGGATATCGCCCTTTGGATAAATCTAGGAAAAGGAGCTGCAATATGGCCTCGCCCTCTCCGGCGAACAGTCCCATGCCACCGCCACAGGCGCCCAGTCCGATGGCCCCGCCCTCGCAGAGCCCCGCTCCCTCGCCGCACAGCCCCTATCCTCACCAGCAGCCGGGTCCACTGCAAGGACCTCCGCCGCCCGGGCATCCCGGTGCCTATGGACATCCCATGCAGCACGGACCACCCGGCCAGGGTCCCCCCGGCCATCATATGCCACCGCACCACCAGGGGATGAGTATGTTCTTGAACAACCCACCACCAATCGCACCAGTCGCACGTAATTATCCGTAGTTTTCTCAAAAGGTCCGCACATGGGAATGCAGATGCCGCCGACGGGTCCGAATATGTCCCCCTACCAAACCCACGGAATGCCACCCAATGTAAGTGACCCCGTATAAATCTTTTTTAGACATCTCAGTTCCATCTAACAGTTTATTGCAACAGATCATTCTTCAAATCTATGTCATCTGAAACAATAGCTCAGTACAAGCATTGATCATTCTTAGATATTTTGTTTTTATCATCAGTTATTAGGAAGCGAGAGATTTTCAATTATGTTTTTGGGAATTTTAGAAACACATATGCGTATCTAGAGATTTATCTTTAAAAATAGAAAGGAATCATATTATATCCTATAAAATTAGCATATTATACAAAATTGGAAGATTAATGATTTCTTAACAAACCTTTTTTGACTTTAGGTAATGCATGGGATTAATATTAACTTTTATGGAAAATATCGCTTTGCTACCTTTCTTCAGAGGGATATTTGACTCTGGATATAAGTATGACCAAATGGGATATTTTGGAAACTTGTTAAAAGAGTATAGAAATACAAAGTTTTCCATTTAGGTAACCTTTCTTGATTTATTTGACAGCTTACTGCTTAAAATTATGGTATTATCATAAGGAGTGGAGTTTCAAAGTCTCAAGTGAGAGTGCCTTGCTTTCCCGCCTTTTTAAAGTGTATCGGGGAACAGCTGCCGGCGATCAAAGCTGGAATATATCTAAAAGCTCCGCAGTTGAAGAGCTTCGAGCGCCAATTGACAGTGAGCTGACCCCAAGCTTTTTAATTAAGATCGTGCCTGCCTTGCTTAAATTACTTCTGCACCGGCTTCCCTCCTACGGACTCCTCCTGGTCTCCCTTGCGTAGAAGGTCTTCGATTTCCTTGCGCAACTTCTCCGTGCCGGCGCAGATTAGATCCGGCTTCATAATGTCAAATGGTCCGCCAGAGGGGTGTGTTACCACGCCTCCCGCCTCCTTAACCAGCAGGGAACCGGCGGCACAGTCCCAGGGATACATGTCCTCAATGTAGAAGGCATCCAGATTGCCAGCGGCCACCATGCACAGCTCATCCACCACACAAGAGTAGGCCACAAGTCTGGGGATGTATGGGATATTTTGTAAAGGGTGCTAGGCTACACTTGCTTATACATAATTAATATAATGTTTGTGGAACAAAAGGCGATTGAAGCTTTTTATTTAACATCGACTGGTTAATTGTTTAGTACTCAGATGTTATTGTTTTGCTTTTTACACAGACAAGTGATTTTTGAGAGACGGGTTTAAATTTGATTTCGATAAGCTTTTTTGATTGTTCTTAAGTGCTTGTTAAGCACTGACTACTATATACACAGTAATTAGGTGTGATACTGCTTCGCAAATGTATAAATGATTTACTCACCGTCTGGCATTTAATCCCATATGGTAGATCCTTTTGATGTGCTTGTTGGCCACCGAATGGACATGCAGCAGGGACACTTCGTAGGCCACATTGGCATCCTTAACGCTCTCGCAGTTGCTTACATGGATGGGTTTGCCATTGCAAAAGGCGCCTTGACCCAGTTTCGTTGTGAAGAGCTTTTTCTGAACAGGATTGTTGATCACCCCCACCACGATTTGTTTGTTGATCGCCAAACCGATTGAGACGCAAACGTGTGGAATCTGTTTGATAAAGTTAGAAGTACCATCGATGGGATCTATGATCCAGGTTGGAGCATCCGTCAGCTCCCCGGACACGTTGTTGTTCTTGGCCGTCGCCTCCTCACCGATGAACTTGTGTTCCGGGTACCTGGCCAAAATCTTCTCCATTAAAAAGTCCTCGATCTTGTTGTCGTAGTCGGTAACCACGTCGTAGAAATCGCCTTTGATGGAGACGTTTTTACTGGCCATCTCGTAGCCCTCCACGAGGATCTCGCCGGCTTCGATGGCCAGGGGGTGGATAAAGTTATACAACTCCTCGATATCCGCTTGTCTTACTTCTGCCATATTGCTTCAATGCGTATTTCTTGGGCGAAAAACGATCCGTCGCTGCTCAGCTCGCGGGGCCAACTAATCGGAGATATTGCACCCCACTGGAAGTAGCTCCACGCTCCGGCTGATTTTGCCTAGCTGGCGCTGGAGCAGTGCTTTCGGTTCGGTTAAATTCACTCGTTCTATGATTGTTTGCCTGCCTCGCGTTTTATGATCGCTGCGACATCGCCCCATAGGGTGTACTAAAAATTGGCATCTCACCTGGCTGCGTGCCTCTGTTTTATCTCAATTGGTTTGATGTACACAAATAGACATACTCTTTTTATCTCCACAAGCAGACAGTCAAATAGTTGTAAAACCCGTTTTTATCAGCATTTTCCCCGCTCTCAGACTTTATTATTGGATGATTTACACTTTCGAGCTGCAAGTCATTATAGTCAGAGAGGCCTTGCAGATATTATGTTAAAAATGATCAGGTCTCTTTTATAAAGATCAATCATTTGTCTTATTATCTTTGAACTTTGCCTTTATGTCTAAGTGGGATTAGGAAATATATCTAACAATATTTGAATCGTTTCATATTTCCATAACTTCCAACCTATTGAATATGTTGTTTAGCCTTCATAAATATCTCTAATGCTTTATACAATTTTTATTTAAAAGTATAGCCAGTAATTTGGTCAGCTGCTTCTATTAATTCGATTACATCTTTGGCCAATTCTTCAGAGCTGGTGCACACACAATCGGGTTTCATCACATCGAATCTCTCTCCGCTGGTGTTGTAAACACTGCCGCCGGCTTCCCTGAGGATTACCGCACCGCCAGCCAGGTCCCAGGGCTTAAGATTCTCCACATGATAGGCGTCACATCTGCCGGCGGCTATGTAGCAGAGCGTGAGAGCTGCACTTCCAAAGCTGCGAGTGCTGATAGTGGAATGCGGTGTAGATGATGGGAATAGATCAAAGTTCTTTGGGTCACTTACCCTGTGGCATTCGAGGCCAGCTTGTAGAGACGCTTCACGTTCTTGTCCCGCCCCTTGGGCACCACGATTAGGGAGATCTCATAGCCCACCACTGCTTGGTTCACCTGCAATTGTTTCCGAAAATGCTTAGTTCACTTTTATGTATTGCAAGAATTGGCTTGCGAACTTTGTAGCAGATAGACTGGCGGGAAAAGATATTATTATTTTATTTGGATGTGGGTTTTTAAGCTTATTTGAAGGAAACAAAAGTTGTAATTAAGATCAGTTTAGGGTCAGGTGCACTTGTTATTTTACTACCTTGTTATATAATATAGTTATATATAGTTATATTGTCAAGTAATAATTTTTATAGATTACTTAAAACCATTAGGGGGTATTCACACATCCAGCTTTTTTGGTATTTCCACAGTGTGTCCGTTCCCAATCTATAAGATAATGCATGATTTCATCACTTTCGCGAAACCTACCTTTTTAGCGTTAGAAACCTCAATGGGTTGCCCATTTAAAAAAGCTCCGTGACCTTGCCAAGCTGAATACAACTCATTTGCAGGTGGATTATAAACAATCCCCAGCACCAGCTTTTTGTTTATGGTCAAACCCACGGAAATACAGCAATGGGGAATCTTTTGCACGTAGTTGTTGGTGCCATCAATGGGATCTATGATCCACGTGGGGGCATCCGTCAACTCGACCTGGGTCTTGGCGTTTGCCATAGCTTCTTCCCCTATTATTTTGGATTCCGGGAAGGCCTTTAGAATACCATCTGTAAGAGTGGCTTCTATTTTCTTGTCGTACACGGTGACCAAGTCATAGAATGCTGTCTTGACTTCGTATTCGGTTTTCGGTTTCTGGAAACCCGCCAAGAAAAGCGGACCGCACTTTCTGACCAGTTCCAGGGATACCTGGTAGTATTCTTCAAGTTTTTCCTCGCTGACCCGGTAACTCATGGCTCCAGTAGTGACTGATCAGAGTATAAACTAATAGTTTTTCAGAAACAGCTGGCATTTGGCAAAGCTTTTTTCGCAAGCTTTACTAGATAGAGATCCTGAAGTTCTTAGATTATATACATAGTTTGTTTTATTGTACTGGAATATAAGCGAGTAATTACAAATGATAATCGTGGATACTGTTTTTGCATACTGAGCCATTAACTGTATTTACTTGAATGTGTACTCCGTAATCTGACTGGCCTCTTCGATAAGGCTAATCACATTCTTGGCCAACTCCGGCGTGGAGGCGCACACGCAATCCGGTTTCATCACGTCGAATTTTGATCCGCTGGTGTGGCATACAGTGCCCCCGGCTTCGGTCAGAATGATGGCTCCGGCAGCTATGTCCCAGGGTTTCAGGTCCTCCACATGATAGGCATCGCACTGACCCGTAGCCACGTAGCACAGGGTTAGGGCGGCACTTCCAAAACACCGGGTTCCAGTGGCATTCGAGGCCATCTTGTACAGTCGCTTCACATTCTTGTCCCTCACTCCGGCGGCGTGGATCAGCGAGATTTCGTAGGCGATCACTGCTTGCTTGATCTGGAAGAGGGTACATTAATTGAGAGGGAATATATGTATGTGCGTAATTATGCAGAGCTATTTTTGTTTGGCGAAATACCAACGAGTGATATTGCCACCGGTCCACTGAAAGAAATGTTCAGCAGATCTAATTGATCTAATTTGTAGCAATTTTGTTATAAAATATTTGAGCTTTTAAAAAAAGGCAGTTATAGAAAATTAGCATTTTTTTTTAGTATTGTACAATGCACATTTAGCAAATTGCTCAAAAATTTTTATCGAAATGCATATTTAATTTTTTTCTGTGCACCAATAAACCTGATTGCAGGAATAATGTCATGCACGGTTATTTGTTAAATTTCGTTTATCTTGCTTGTCGCTATATATTGTTGCTCCCAGGTTATATAAGCATTCTCTTACCGTCGTCACTTTGGATGTGTGGATGGGTTCGCCATTCAGATAGGCTCCATGTCCCTTGTAGGCGGAGAACAGTTCATTCGCCGGCGGATTGTAGATGATGCCCACCACAAGCTCCTTGTTGATGGCCAAGCCCACGGAAATGCAGCAGTGTGGAATGCGGTGGATGAAGTTGGTTGTGCCGTCGATGGGATCTATGATCCAAGTGGGCGCATCGGTCAGCTCCGCCTGGCGCTGTGAAGCTGCCGACTCCTCCTCGCCAATAATCAGGGATTCGGGAAAGGCGGCCACCAATCCCTCGGTCAAAATATCCTCGATTTGCTTGTCGTACACGGTGACCAGGTCATAGAAGTCCGCCTTGACCTTGTAGTCCGTCTTGGCCTTCTGGTAGCCCTCCTGCATCAGAGGCCCGCACTTGAGGACCAGTTTCAGGGCCACATCGTAGTACTCCTTGAGCTTGGACTCGCTGACCGCGGAACTCATCGCTATTTCTGTTGATTTCCGACTGAGCAGCAGAACTATATAGACGCAACTCAGCTGTGGAATAGTTGCGACGAAAGTGAAAAGCTTTCTGGCGAAGCTTTCTTTGATGCAATAGAACTTTGGACATATGGGAGAGCGCGATAGAGTTGCTTTCTAACTGCTGTTTCGGGTATATTGGTGTTTTATTACTACACTGGTCAACCCAAAAATGGCAAAAAGAAATCAATATTATTATTAATCGTAAAAAAAATAAACTTGCTGCTCTGGAAATTCTTGCCAATATTTAAGGCAGTCATTTTATCTATAGAATACATGTTTTTGATTACAATAATCATTTACAATGTGATAAGAAAGATGCAAGTAATTAAGAATTTTCCGATATACGAATTAAATATTCCAGAACTGAAATAGTGTTACTTCTACTACTATTAATCATATCTACGAAACAGTTTCCTGAGACGTTGGGTATTTCAAAGATAAAAAGGCGTGTTTGCTTGATGAGGGGTGTAGTGTCCCACTTTGGGTTATTAAAGACTGTCTTGTGGATGAACTGAGCTGATAGCAGTTTATTTGTAGAGCAAAAACAAAGGAGCCAGCGTTTAAATAAGATTCTGTTTTATGTTGATCATTAGACTTTTATTTGTTGACAAAACCGCTTTGGCTATGGCGAACAAATCTTACTCTGCACCCACTTGCTTCTCCTGATCAGCCTTCCGAATGAGATGCTCTATCTCAGCTCTCAATGTCTCTGTTCCGGCGCAAATTAGGTCTGGCTTCATGATATCGAAGGGACCACCATAGGTATGGGTCACAACTCCACCGGCCTCCCGGATAAGCAAATAGCCAGCTGCACAGTCCCAGGGATACATGTCTTCAATGTGAAAGGCATCCAAGTTGCCAGCGGCCACCATGCATAGGGAATCCACGACAGCTGAATAGGCAAGGAGTCTGAAAAGGATTCCAAACTTATATGAGGTGGAGTTTGGCATATGGAACAACCGCGCTCACCTTCTAGCATTAGATCCCACATGGTAGATTCTTTTGATGTGCTTGTTCCGGATCTTTGGAGCGTGCAGCAAGCAAACCTCGTATGCCACATTGGCATCGTTCAGATGCTTACAGCTGCTCACATGAATGGGTTCCCCATTGCAAAAGGCACCTTGGCCCAATTTTGCGGTGTATAGCTTATTTTGTGCGGGATTGTTAACTACGCCTAGCACGATCTGTTTCTTAATGGACAATCCGATTGAAACCGATACATGTGGAATTTGTTTGATGAAGTTTGAGGTCCCATCGATGGGATCTATGATCCAAGTAGGGGCATCCGTCAGCTCTTTGGTCACATTGTTATTCTTGTGGGTGTCCTCCTCTCCAATGAATTTATGATCCGGGTAGCGCGCCAGTATCTTCTCCATGAGAAACTCCTCTATCTGGTTATCATAGGCAGTGACTACATTGTAGAATTCGCCGTCCTTGAGGGCCACCGCCTTGCCAGCATTTTGATAGCCCTCTAGCAGGATTTCTCCAGCTCTCACTGCGAGCGGGTGTATAAAGTCGTACAGCTCCTCGACTTGGGACTTACTGGCTGCCATCTCAGTTGCTTCTCCAATCTACTTATCTATGTACCTATCTGTGTATCTGACAATATGTTTCTGCGATATATTGCACCTGTTCCGACTTCGTGTCGAGTGAATAAAGCACTGAGCAGAGTCGGTAGAACGAGTTTTCGCAGTTCAGTAACTTGGTTATGTGTCTGGCATTCGCTAACTGAGAATCTGGGCGAGTGAGAGCTTTTATTTTTAATTTATTTGCACTTAAAGTCAGCTTTTTGTGCAAAATGGATTTTGTAGTACGTATATCATAACATTTTCGAAATACTTATCCTGGATTATCAATTTCTAAATTGCTTCTGTGTTAAGCTAGTTTGGAAAGCGCGTTAAACTTATTAGCATTACGTTGACTATGTGATTGATGAAATCGTTGTTAAGCTAAATTCTCGTCTCTTTCAGGCTCCCACACAACCCTGCATAGTGTCACCTGGTGGCCCACCTGGGGGTCCGCCACCTCCGGAGCGCTCGAGCCAGGAGAATCTGCACGCGCTTCAACGCGCCATCGATTCTATGGAGGAAAAGGGCTTGCAGGAAGATCCTCGCTACTCCCAGCTCCTGGCAATGCGGGCCACCTCAAAGCACCAGCACCTTAACGGCAATCAGGTGAACTTGTTGCGCACACAGATCACCGCCTATCGGTTGCTGGCGCGGAACAAGCCCATATCCATGCAGATGCAACAGGCGCTTCAGGCGGCACAGCAACAGCCTCCGCCAGGACCACCAATTGGACCACCTGGAGCACCAGGTGGACCGCCGCCAGGGAGCCAACATGCAGGGCAACCACCCGTGCAGCCGCAGCAGCAGCAACAACCTCCCCCTTCAGCAGGAACTCCGCCTCAGTGCTCCACGCCGCCCGCAAGCAGTCCTTATGGTCCGCCAGTTCCTGGCCAGAAAATGCAGGTAGCGCCACCACCGCCACACATGCAACAGGGACAGCCATTGCCACCACAACCGCCACAAGTGGGTGGACCCCCGCCTATCCAACAGCAACAGCCACCTCAGCAGCAGCAACAACAGCCGCAACCTCCGCCACCGGAGCAACATCAGCACCAGTTGCCAAACGGAGGCAAACCCCTGAGTATGGGGCCATCCGGAGGGCAACCACTAATACCTTCATCGCCCATGCAGCCACAAGTCAGAGGGGCTCTGCCAGGAATGCCGCCAGGTACTCAAGTTCCTCAACCAGGAGGAGTTCCTCCGCGACAGGTTCCACCTGCGGGCATGCCGATGCCCAAACCCAATCGCATTACAACGGTGGCCAAGCCCGTGGGCCTGGATCCCATTACATTGCTGCAGGAAAGAGAGAATAGAATAGCAGCCAGGATATCACTGCGTATGCAGGAGTTGCAGCGTCTGCCGGCTACCATGTCCGAGGATCTTCGGCTGCAAGCGGCTATTGAGTTAAGGGCCCTAAGGGTCTTGAACTTCCAGCGACAACTGCGTATGGAGTTTGTTCAGTGCACGAGACGAGATACCACTTTGGAAACAGCGTTAAATATTAAGCTCTACAAGAGGACCAAGCGGCAGGGTCTGCGGGAGGCACGTGCCACTGAAAAACTCGAAAAGCAACAGAAGCTAGAGGCTGAACGGAAACGCCGCCAAAAGCATCTGGAGTTCTTGGCTGCTGTGCTTCAGCACGGCAAGGATCTAAGGGAATTCCACAGGAATAATAAGGTGAGTCGTGCCGAACTGAGAACATTAGTAAGATCTTAAACTAATATATACTTTAATTCACCAGGCCCAACTTGCAAGGATGAACAAGGCCGTGATGAACCATCACGCAAATGCGGAGCGTGAGCAAAAGAAGGAACAAGAGCGCATCGAGAAGGAACGTATGCGACGTCTGATGGCCGAGGATGAGGAGGGTTACCGCAAGCTGATTGATCAAAAGAAGGACAAGAGATTGGCTTTCCTACTGTCGCAGACAGATGAGTATATTAGCAACCTAACTCAGATGGTGAAACAGCACAAGGACGACCAGATGAAGAAAAAGGAGGAGGAGGGCAAGCGGCTGATACAGTTCAAAAAGGAACTGCTAATGAGCGGAGAGTACATTGGCATTGATGAAGGCAGCATTGTTGCTGATATGCGGGTCCATGTGGTGGAACAGTGCACTGGCAAGAAACTCACCGGCGATGATGCCCCCATGCTGAAGCACTTGCACCGCTGGCTGAACATGCATCCTGGCTGGGATTGGATTGACGACGAGGAGGACAGCTGTGGGAGCAACGAGGATCATAAACCCAAGGTGGAGGAGCAACCAACGGCTACAGAAGACGTCACTGACAAAGCGCAGACGACGGGCAACGAGGAGGACCCCAAGGATCTAATTACCAAGGCCAAGGTGGAGGACGATGAGTACAGGACGGAGGAACAGACGTACTACAGCATCGCTCATACCATTCATGAAAAGGTTGTGGAACAGGCCAGCATCATGGTAAATGGTACGCTCAAGGAATACCAGATCAAAGGCTTGGAGTGGTTGGTTTCGCTCTACAACAACAATTTGAACGGAATTCTGGCCGACGAAATGGGTTTGGGTAAAACCATTCAGACCATTTCGCTGGTAACGTACCTTATGGATCGGAAGAAGGTTATGGGTCCCTACTTGATTATTGTACCACTTTCGACCCTGCCCAATTGGGTACTGGAATTCGAGAAGTGGGCGCCAGCCGTGGGTGTAGTCAGTTACAAGGGCAGCCCGCAAGGAAGACGATTGCTGCAAAATCAAATGCGAGCCACTAAGTTTAATGTGCTGTTAACCACCTATGAGTACGTCATCAAGGACAAGGCAGTGCTGGCCAAGATCCAGTGGAAGTACATGATTATCGACGAGGGTCACCGCATGAAAAACCATCACTGCAAACTCACCCAGGTGCTAAACACCCACTACATTGCTCCCTATCGGTTACTTCTCACGGGTACACCTCTGCAAAACAAGCTTCCCGAGTTGTGGGCGCTACTTAATTTCCTGCTGCCCTCGATCTTTAAGTCCTGTTCCACATTTGAGCAGTGGTTTAATGCTCCATTTGCAACCACTGGCGAGAAGGTTGAGCTTAACGAAGAGGAGACAATCCTCATTATTCGTCGTCTGCACAAGGTTCTTCGTCCCTTCCTGTTGCGTCGTCTCAAAAAGGAGGTAGAGCACCAGCTGCCCGACAAGGTGGAGTACATCATCAAGTGCGACATGTCCGCCCTGCAGCGTGTTCTCTACAAGCACATGCAGAGTAAGGGTGTTTTACTCACTGATGGATCCGAGAAGGGCAAGCACGGCAAGGGAGGCGCTAAGGCGCTAATGAACACGATCGTTCAGCTGCGCAAGCTGTGTAACCATCCGTTCATGTTCCAGCACATAGAAGAGAAATACTGCGACCACACTGGCGGCCATGGAGTTGTGTCCGGTTAGTTCCCCTTATTCATCTTTTTGTTTATTTAAATATTTATTGTATTCTTTATATTCGTCTTAAAGGACCGGATCTGTATCGCGTCTCCGGCAAATTCGAGCTGCTTGATCGCATCCTGCCCAAGCTAAAGGCCACCAATCATCGCGTCCTTCTCTTCTGTCAGATGACTCAGTGCATGACCATTATCGAAGATTACCTGGGATGGCGCCAATTCGGCTATCTTCGACTTGACGGCACCACAAAGGCCGAGGATCGTGGCGAACTACTGCGAAAATTCAACGCCAAGGGCTCGGACGTGTTTGTCTTTTTGCTTTCCACCCGAGCCGGTGGTTTGGGTCTTAATCTGCAAACTGCCGATACTGTAGTAATCTTCGACTCCGATTGGAATCCCCACCAGGATCTGCAAGCGCAGGATCGTGCCCATCGTATTGGTCAACGTAATGAGGTGCGCGTTCTGCGACTAATGACAGTCAACTCCGTGGAAGAGCGCATCTTGGCTGCAGCCAGGTACAAGCTTAACATGGACGAGAAGGTCATCCAGGCTGGTATGTTCGATCAGAAGTCAACGGGTAGCGAGCGGCAGCAGTTCCTACAGACGATTCTGCACCAGGATGACAACGAAGAGGAGGAAGAAAATGAAGTGCCCGATGATGAAATGATCAACATGATGATAGCCCGCAGCGAGGAGGAGATCGAAATCTTTAAGCGCATGGATGCGGAGCGCAAAAAGGAGGATGAGGAAATCCATCCGGGTAGGGAACGTCTAATCGACGAGTCCGAGCTACCCGACTGGTTGACAAAGGACGATGACGAGGTAGAGCGTTTCCACTATCAGTACGACGAGGACACCATTCTGGGTGAGTTACACTGCTCCCTGTTATTTAATGATTTTTCTGACAATAACTTTCCCGCTTTAGGTCGAGGCTCCCGGCAGCGAAAGGAAGTAGACTACACTGATAGTTTGACTGAAAAGGAGTGGCTGAAAGCCATCGACGATGGCGCTGAGTTTGACGAGGAAGAGGAGGAAGACGATTCAAAGCGCAAGCGACGAAAGCGTAAGAATCGGAAGGAAGAGTCCGACGATGATTCGTTGATTTTAAAACGGCGACGACGCCAAAATCTGGACAAGCGGTCAAAGAAGCAGATGCACAAGATTATGAGTGCAGTTATCAAGCACAACCAAGATGGACGCACTCTGTCCGAACCATTCATGAAGCTGCCTTCGCGGCAGCGGTTGCCTGACTATTACGAGATCATTAAGCGGCCAGTTGACATTAAGAAAATCTTGCAGCGTATTGAGGACTGCAAGTATGCCGATCTCAACGAGCTGGAGAAAGACTTTATGCAGCTGTGCCAGAATGCACAGATCTACAACGAAGAGGCCTCCCTGATCTACCTGGATTCGATTGCCCTGCAAAAGGTATTCGTTGGGGCCAGGCAGAGGATAACAGCTGCAGCAGATGCAGCCGCTGTGGCGGCAGGAGATAACACTGGTGAGGCGCATGGAAATGGAGGCTCGGATAATTCGGACAACGACGACGACGATGGCGGCGATGACGGCTCCGACGACGAGGAGATTGCAACCACTTCAGCGGCGGCTGTCAAAATGAAGCTCAAGCTGAACAAATCTCTGGCTAGTGCCCCGGCTACGCCCACGCAATCATCGTCGAATGTCAGCAGCGGAGCGGCTACCACATCCAAGAAGCAGACGCGTCGCAAGCGTTCCCAAAAGAAGTACACTATTTCAGACGATGACGACGATGACATGGACTAGCTACCGTTGGGAGTGATCTTCAAACGCGGTTCGTCGGATGTCGAAGGCATGGGCAATTGATTATTAATTAGTTTAAGTCTAACCACTTTCAAGGACGATGCTTACCAAAACCCTAACTTAAGGGTTTTCTTAACCATCTTGCCTCCCTATCATGCTATTACTTTTATCTATACATCTCTCCTAGTTGTAAGTTCCCGATTAAGTTTCCTATTCAATTATTTTCGCACACAAAATTTATTTCTCCCAATTCTATTGATTGTATAATTATGTGCTATAAAATAAATGCATACCTAACATAAAGTAGTTTAAATCTGTGCACGGCTGGTTTGTCCAGCAACCAGTAGAATTTTAAAAACTTTTTCTGGTTGCTTGTTTAATAATTCTTGAAAGGATCAAAGCAGCAATGTACCTTTTGTGAGATCTTTCGGCCGAAATACAGATCAATTATTGCGCGGCTCAACGGGCTCATTGATGTACGCCACCCCCAATGCCGTTTGGCCTGGATAAAACACTAATAGAGCACGCCATATCCTGGTAGCCGTGTTATAATGCAAAAGGTTAAGAAAGGGTAAGTTATAATGTTGTTTTGTTAAATTTGTATTTTAGGAAGTCTAAACGTAATTAAAAGTGGCATCAGCATTTAAAAGATGTATAACTACGCTTCTTCAAATAAATGCATACTTAAACATATTGATATGGTTGGTAAGGCTAAAGCAGGTAGTGGAAGTACTCGTCGCACATCTCTTGGACACTAGCGGTATGCTCCTCGTCGCCGCTATCACTGCTCCGCAACGTGATTTTGTGTGCATTGGCGTACAAGTCGTCCTCATCAACAGCCGCATCGTCAGTTTCTATTAATGGTAATTACAAAAGTGATGTGGCAGAATTGATATTGGAAGTCACTCCATGATCTTACCTCGGTACTTTTGTTTTCGCCTTAACCTTTGCTTGGAGCTTGAGAGCACAGCTTCATCGCCCAGATCTAATTCGTTTTCGCGGGAGTTCCTGGAGTAACGAATTGGCGGCGCCAGAAACCAGTAGGATTGTATGATGCCTTTGAGACCGGGCATTTGACGCAGTTCCGCCAGCTTGAGGGGCTGCCTGGACAATGCTTGAAAAGATCGCAGCTGCAGTGACACTGGTTGCGAAGTGCAGTTGATCAGCCTAATCACGGACTTTGCGGCTGTGGAGCAGACCATGGGATATATTTTAACATCCGGATCCGTAGGTACATTGGTGTAGGCCACTCCTAGTGATCTGCGATTCAGATAAAACTCCAGGTGGCCACGCGTTCGATCCAAACAGACACCAATCAGGCAGCCCTGCGAGAACTTTTGGCCATAAGGCAGTAGCTCGCCACAGTGCTGAATTCTTCCGGAGTACGAGAAGCCCCAGGACTGGGCATTGGTGCCCAGAGCCGAGACAAAGTGGAACTTGAACTGCCCTAGATTAACGCTTTCCGTGCCGATGCCGAACATCTAGGAAAAGTTGAAAGAAAACGAAGGCAATTATAAAGAGAGCATTATTTACATTGAACTTTAGCTGGCTTATCATCTAGTTGGGGTGCTGAGATTTCCTCCTCCCGCTGTGTCTGTTATCTTATCGCCGCGTTACAATCTGTAATCCATAATACAATGAAGCGAACAATCAAGCCGTCTCCAATGGAATCGAGTACACCAGATGCCTGGTTAGTGGTGTTCTATTTTAAGGCGACGACTTTGAGTGACATTCGTCACGTTGAGCGTCCCAACTAGTTGCCAAGCCGAGCTGGTAACTAACCACATCCGTGCCGGCCAGAGTCGTGATGACGCGCATCTCCCAAAAGTGCACCATGTTTGCTTTCAGAGCTTGTTCCCCCCTCACAATCGCCGTGCCCTGACTGTAGGTGGGATGGAAGATAATGTCCCTGTCGTTGACCACGGCATCCGATTCATCAGTGGCGTGCCACCGCCAGGCGTTCACGTTTCCGGGCTCGTCCTCGCCGCAACGGCACCTGACCAGGTCAGGTATGTGGCCCTTGTGGTTGGTGACCTCAATGGAGTTGGGAAACGGGCAATCACAGAAGCCGGGATTGCAGGCTTCCTGGTACGGGGGCAGCAGCATGCTCGCACTGGGTCGTCCTCTCTGGTTTCCCTTCGGTTGCGTAGTAATGACTTGTGACAGCCTTGTGCAATGATCTCGATCAGTCGACGGACGGCAAATGTTTCCAGTTAAACCAGCTGCAGCCTCATATATAAGCACGTTACTTTGATCTGACTGAACAATAAACAAAACGATGCGTTGTAAATAGACGTCGGCATCGCTGCCGACGTCGCTGCCAGTGTGACCAAAGGCCACAGTTCATGGCATAAATATACTAAACACACCTAAATTATAGGAATTATCGCCAGTTGTATACCACTTTCATTTGTGTAGTGCTAGTCCGAATGCAATTTAAAAAGCAACTTTTTAAAAAGGTTTTTTTTTAATTTGGTGTTTACAAAAGTTAATAGGCCTTACCCAAAATCTTAAATATGGATCTTAATTTTTTTAAATATGGTGGCGCGCGCAAACAATAGGATCATATAAATGGCAGCCCTGGTAACGATTTTCAGTTGCCTTCGCGCATATGGCAACTCTTTCGGAAAATAGACTAACAATCTGGCAGCACGAGTAACCACAAACAGCGGCGTTTCTCTCCGATTTTTCTGCAAAAAGTTGTAAAATAGGTTAATTTAAGTGCAAAATACCCGTGAAAACCACTAAACAGTCATGGCGGATGCCGCAGCACGTCAGCTGCAGTACGAGTACAAGGCGGTAATTGCAAATTCCCGCTCGGAAAAACTTTCCCATTCCATGCGGCGTCTGAACCGAATTTCACAAACACGTAAAATGCGTTTTCCATATTTCAGAACTCCAATCTTGTGCTGCAAGCCGATGTCCGACTCATCGAACGCCCGCGGCGCGATGAGGCCACTGGCGAGGTGTGCTCCTTGGTGGGAAAGCTGGACGGAACTAGAATGGGAGATCGGTACCAGCGGACGAAGCCGGAAAAAACGGAGGAGCGCAAGGTGAAACGCCAGAAGCGAGACGAGGCCCAGTATGACTTCGAGCGGATGAAGGGAGCTACCCTGCTCTCCGAGGGCATCGATGAGATGGTGGGCATTGTGTATCGGCCCAAGACCCAAGAAACCCGACAGACCTACGAGGTCCTGCTCAGCTTCATCCAGGAGGCTCTGGGGGATCAGCCTAGGGATATCCTGTGCGGTGCCGCTGATGAGATTCTGGCTGTCCTCAAGAACGATCGCTTAAAAGATCGGGAGCGAAAGAGGGATGTGGACAGCTTGCTGGGCGCAGTTACTGATGAGCGATTTGCCCTGTTAGTTAACCTGGGCAAAAAAATCACAGACTTTGGCAGCGATGCCGTGAATGCTTTGACTGCTGCTCCCAACAACGAGGAGCAGATCGATGAAACCTACGGCATCAATGTCCAGTTTGAGGAATCCGAGGAGGAGAGCGACAACGATATGTATGGTGAGATTCGCGATGATGATGCCCAGGATGAAGGGGAGGAGGCCCGCATCGATCACACCCTGCATGCAGAAAATGTGAGTAATGTAGTTAAAATTTCGATTCCTATTTATAATTCGTGTATCCTTTTCCAGTTGGCCAACGAGGAAGCCGCCAATAATGTAAAGAAAGAGCGCTCCTTGCATCCTCTGGACATAGATGCGTATTGGTTGCAGCGTTGTCTGAGCAAATTCTATAAGGATGCCATGGTGTCGCAAAGCAAAGCTGCCGACGTGCTGAAGATCCTGAAAGATGCCGCCGACGATCGCGATTGCGAAAATCAATTGGTGCTTTTGCTGGGCTACGATTGCTTTGACTTCATTAAGCAATTGAAGCTTAACCGGCAGATGGTACTCTACTGCACCATGCTGGCCTCGGCTCAAACAGACAGTGAGCGGCAAAGAATTCGCGAGAAGATGCGCGGAAATTCTGCGTTAGCCAAAATCCTTCGTCAATTGGATACGGGAAAGTCTGAGGATCAGGACGAGGGCGAAGCACGGGGAAGTAAGCGTGGAAAAGGAGATGCAGAGGATGGTGGAGCGGCGGCTGCCGGTCAGGTGGCTGGTGTGCGACAGCTACTCGAGTTGGAAGAGATGGCATTCACTCAAGGATCCCACTTTATGGCAAACAAGCGCTGCCAGCTGCCCGACGGTTCCTACAGGAAACAACGAAAAGGCTACGAGGAGGTGCACGTGCCTGCGCTAAAACCCGTACCATTTGATGCCAATGAGGAACTTCAGCCTGTGGACAAGCTCCCGAAATATGTGCAGCCTGTGTTCGAGGGTTTCAAGACCCTTAATCGTATCCAAAGTCGTTTGTACAAGGCCGCACTGGACAGTGATGAGAATATGCTGCTGTGCGCCCCTACTGGAGCTGGTAAAACTAATGTGGCCTTGCTAACCATGATGCGGGAGATTGGAAAGCACATCAACGAGGATGGCACCATCAATGCTCAGGATTTCAAAATCATCTACGTGGCTCCCATGAAATCTCTGGTGCAGGAAATGGTCGGCAATTTTGGACGACGCCTTGCTTGCTACAATCTGACGGTCTCCGAGTTGACTGGAGATCACCAGCTGACCAGGGAACAGATTGCCGCCACTCAGGTGATTGTGTGCACACCAGAGAAATGGGACATCATCACTCGAAAGGGAGGAGAGCGTACCTTTGTGAGCTTAGTGCGATTGGTAATCATCGATGAGATTCACTTGCTCCACGACGAGCGTGGTCCGGTGCTTGAGGCCCTGGTGGCACGTACGATAAGGAATATTGAAACTACCCAGGAGGAGGTGCGTTTGGTGGGCTTATCTGCCACACTGCCCAACTATCAGGACGTGGCCACCTTCTTACGCGTAAAACCCGATAAGGGCCTGTTCTACTTTGATAACAGCTATCGGCCTGTGTCCCTGGAGCAGCAGTATATCGGTGTGACGGAGAAGAAGGCCCTAAAGCGGTTCCAGGTGATGAACGAGATTGTTTATGAAAAGACCATGGAGCATGCTGGGCGTAATCAGGTCCTGGTTTTCGTACACTCGCGCAAGGAGACTGGAAAAACGGCTAGAGCCGTGAGAGACATGTGCCTGGAGCAAGATACCCTTGGTAGCTTTCTAAAGGAGGGGTCAGCAAGCATGGAAGTGCTGCGTACTGAAGCCGAGCAAGTAAAGAACACAGAGCTAAAGGAGTTATTGCCCTACGGCTTCGCCATTCATCATGCTGGAATGACCCGCGTCGATCGTACTTTGGTGGAAGATCTATTCGCTGATCGGCACATTCAAGTTTTGGTTTCCACCGCCACTCTAGCTTGGGGTGTGAATCTGCCTGCCCACACTGTAATCATCAAGGGCACGCAGGTGTACAATCCGGAAAAAGGACGTTGGGTGGAGCTGAGTGCCTTGGATGTTCTACAGATGTTGGGTCGTGCTGGAAGACCGCAGTATGACACCAAGGGTGAGGGTATTCTTATAACCAATCACAGTGAGTTGCAGTTCTATCTCTCCTTGCTCAACCAGCAGTTGCCGATTGAGTCCCAATTCATCTCCAAGCTTCCTGACATGCTGAATGCAGAGATTGTTCTAGGAACGGTCCAACATCTCCAAGATGCAGTTAACTGGTTGGGCTACACTTATCTGTACATTAGAATGCTGAGGAATCCCACGTTATACGGAGTTTCCCACGATGCCATTAAGGCTGATCCTCTGTTGGAGCAGCATCGGGCTGATCTCCTGCACACCGCAGCTTGCTGTCTGGAGCGGAGTGGCCTTGTTAAATACGATCGAAAGACGGGACACTTCCAGGTGACTGATCTGGGTCGCATTGCCTCTCACTATTACCTAACCCATGAAACCATGCTGACTTACAACCAGCTGCTTAAGCAAACTCTTAGTGAGATCGAGTTGTTCCGCGTATTTTCCCTATCCTCGGAATTCCGTCATATTTCCGTCAGAGAAGAGGAAAAATTGGAGCTGCAGAAGCTCATGGAACGAGTGCCCATTCCCATTAAGGAGTCCATTGAGGAGCACAGCGCCAAGGTCAATGTTTTGTTGCAAGCTTATATCTCCCAGTTGAAACTGGAGGGCTTTGCATTGATGTCGGATATGGTGTTCATTACCCAATCTGCTGCCCGTCTTATGAGAGCCATTTTTGAGATTGTATTGACCCGCGGATGGGCTCAATTGGCGGACAAAACGTTGACGCTCTGCAAGATGATTGACAGAAGGATGTGGCAATCTATGACTCCTCTGAGACAGTTCAAGAAGATGCCCGATGAGATTGCCAAGAAACTGGAGAAGAAACACTTCCCTTGGGGCAGGCTTTACGATCTAGAGCCACATGAACTTGGTGAGCTGATTAGAATGCCCAAGCTAGGAAAAACTATCCACAAGTTTGTGCACCAGTTCCCCAAACTGGAGCTCTCCACGCACATTCAACCTATAACAAGGGGAACCCTGAGAGTGGAACTCACCATTACACCGGATTTCCAATGGGATGAAAAGGTGCATGGCCAGTCGGAAGGTTTTTGGGTTTTAATTGAAGATGTCGACTCGGAACTCATTCTCCATCATGAGTTTTTCCTGCTAAAGCAGAAGTATTCCCAAGATGAGCACCAGCTAAAGTTCTTTGTGCCTGTATTTGAACCTCTGCCACCGCAGTACTTCCTTCGCATTGTCTCAGATCGCTGGATAGGAGCAGAGACCCAATTACCAGTGTCTTTCCGACACTTAATTCTGCCCGAGAAGAATATGCCACCTACGGAGCTGTTGGATCTCCAACCGCTTCCTATAAGTGCACTGCGGCAGCCGAAATTTGAATCGTTTTATTCGCAACGCTTCCCGCAATTCAATCCCATTCAGACCCAAGTCTTCAATGCAGTCTACAATAGTGATGAAAATGTCTTTGTTGGAGCACCAACTGGATCCGGAAAGATGACTATTGCGGAGTTTGCCATCATGCGCTTGTTCACTACTCAATCCGATGCCCGATGTGTCTATTTGGTCTCGCAAGAGGCTTTGGCGGATTTAGTTTTTGCAGATTGGCATAACAAATTTGGATCGCTGGATATAAAAGTGGTTAAATTGACCGGCGAAACTGGAACCGATCTTAAGCTTATAGCCAAGGGACAGCTGGTGATCACTACTGCGGATAAATGGGATGTGTTGTCTCGTAGATGGAAACAGAGGAAGAACGTACAACTGGTAAACCTGTTTATTGTGGACGAACTGCAGCTGGTGGGAGGAGAGGATGGTCCTGTTATGGAGATAGTATGCTCTAGGATGAGATACATTAGCTCACAGATTGAGAAACAGATCAGAATAGTGGCGTTGTCTGCATCGCTAACGGATGCCAGGGATGTCGCCCAGTGGCTGGGCTGTAATCCCAATGCCACATTCAATTTCCACCCAAGCGTGCGTCCCATTCCGTTGGAGCTGCACATCCAAGGCTATAATGTCACCCACAACGCTACCAGAATTGCCACAATGTCCAAGCCTGTTTACAATGCCATCCTCAAGTACAGCGCCCACAAGCCGGTGATTGTTTTCGTCTCGTCCAGAAAGCAGGCCAGGCTCACTGCAATTGACGTTCTGACCTACGCAGCCTCGGATTTGCAACCCAATCGATTCTTCCATGCTGAGGAGGAGGACATCAAGCCGTTCCTTGAGAGAATGACAGATAAAACCTTGAAGGAGACCCTGGCGCAAGGAGTGGCTTATCTTCATGAGGGACTATCCGCCTCAGATCATCGCCTGGTGGAGCAGCTATTTGACTCTGGCGCTGTGCAAGTAGCAGTGGTCTCCAGGGATCTTTGCTGGGGCATGAGCATCTCCGCTCACTTGGTGATCATCATGGACACGCAATTTTACAACGGCAAGAATCATTCGTATGAGGACTATCCCATTACAGACGTGCTGCAGATGATTGGTCGAGCCAATCGACCCAACGAGGATGCGGATGCCAAGTGCGTGCTGATGTGCCAGAGCAGCAAAAAGGACTTCTTTAAAAAATTCATCAACGAGCCGCTGCCCATCGAAAGTCATTTGGATCATAGAATGCACGATCACTTTAACGCCGAGGTGGTCACCAAGACGATTGAGAACAAACAGGATGCTGTGGATTATCTCACCTGGACGTTCCTCTACAGAAGATTGACCCAAAATCCCAATTACTACAACCTGCAGGGCGTCACGCATCGCCATCTCTCCGACCATCTTTCGGAGTTGGTGGAGAATACGCTGAGCGATCTAGAACAGTCGAAGTGTATCAGCGTCGAGGATGATATGGACACCCTGCCTCTCAATCTGGGCATGATTGCTGCTTACTATTACATTAACTATACAACTATCGGTATGAATCAGTAGATTTAAGTTGAAGCAATTGTCATCTTCATTTCCCTATCATTTTTCCACAGAGCTCTTCAGTTTGTCCCTTAATAGCAAGACAAAAGTTCGTGGCCTGCTGGAAATTATTTCATCGGCAGCAGAGTACGAGGATGTGGTGGTCAGACATCATGAGGAGCAGGTTCTACGCACGCTATCTCAGCGACTGCCCAACAAACTCACAGGACCCAATGAAACGGCTCCAAAGTAAGAAACCACTATATCTAGAATTGGAAAAAGAACCTTACTATTGTAATTTCAGATTCAATGATCCGCATATCAAGACCAATTTGCTGCTTCAGGCTCATCTTTCACGACTGCAATTGGGACCTGAACTGCAAGGCGATACGGAGCAAATACTGAGCAAGGCCATTCGTCTTATTCAGGCTTGCGTAGATGTGCTAAGTTCAAATGGCTGGCTTTCGCCGGCTGTGGCTGCCATGGAGTTGGCTCAGATGGTCACGCAGGCCATGTGGAGCAAGGATTCGTATTTGAAGCAGTTGCCGCACTTTAGTCCTGAAATTGTCAAGCGGTGCACAGAAAAGGTGAGAGTAACAACACTTTATTCTCTAGGCTTATCTCACGTTTCGTTTTATATTTCAGAAAATCGAAACCGTTTTCGATATCATGGAACTGGAGGATGAGGATCGCACTCGCCTATTGCAGCTCTCCGATTTACAAATGGCCGATGTTGCTCGATTCTGCAACCGGTACCCCAACATTGAGCTCAACTATGAAGTGGTGGACAAAGATCGCATCAACTCAGGATCAACCGTCAATGTAGTGGTTCAACTGGAACGTGAGGATGAGGTTACCGGCCCAGTCATTGCCCCATTCTTCCCGCAGAAACGTGAAGAAGGATGGTGGGTCGTTATAGGTGATCCCAAGACCAACTCCCTGCTCTCCATCAAACGGCTCACGCTGCAGCAAAAGGCAAAGGTTAAGCTGGACTTTGTGGCACCTAGCCCGGGAAAACACGACTACACTCTGTACTACATGAGCGATTCCTATTTGGGTTGCGATCAGGAGTACAAGTTTTCCATCGAAGTGGGTGACTTCCAGTCGGAGAGCGAAAGCGAGTCAGATTAGTTTTCTTAAGGATCATTATTTGAGCATGACCGCACAAATGAAAATTAATCATTTTACAATTTACTCCCATCAATTGTAGCAATAATTTCTTGTACTTCTTTAGGAGGGGAAAAACGAGCACCACTGAGTACCACTCTATTCAGTGATCCGTACAAAACAAAAAAATAAATACAAAATATTAAAAACGTGGTTATGTCTTTGGTTGATACCAAAAGGGTAAATATTTCATAGTCAACAATGCCAATTCGTGAGCTTTTACAATTCCTAGGGTCCAATTCAGATTTGTAAGTGAATTGTAGTCATCAGACCGTTGAGATTTTAAAGAATATCCCAAGTTATCTTTAATTTAATCATAAATATTTATTTGGGTTTTTTAGACATTTGCACATAGGATTGCTGACCAATAGATTAACTTGGAGGTATTTTCCCTGTAGGCTGGATTTTGCTTTTAACGGCTGACAGACACTGCCGACCCATGGCTATTGCCATGATTGGCTCCTCCATTAGCGAAGCTGTTCGTGGAGCTAAAGTTGATTGTCTGTCCATTGGGAAGGTGGTACACCTGACTCAGCGAAGCACCTGCCGCATTATTGGATCCGAAGGGGCTGCTGTTCTGGGACTGAGTAGCCGTACTAGCCGAGGAGGCACCGAATGATCCATTGGTGCTCTGCGACTGGAAGCCTTGAGCCTGGCCAATGGCGGCCGAGGATCCAGAATTGAGTCCATTGTTGTAGTTGCTGTGGGCAGCTCCATTGGATGCGGCCTGCTCCTGGTTGTAACCACTGGGTCCAAGTGGTCCAAGCGGATTTAACTCGACGTTGGCATTGGCATTTCCGCCGTCTGGTCCGGCTCCAACATCAACCCCCGCTTTGGTTCCTCCAGCACCGGCCGATGTGCCTGCCTGAACTTTTCCACCGAGCCCTGAATTACCACCAAAGCCTGGATTACCACCGAATCCTGGATTACCATTGAATCCTGGGTTACCACCGAATCCCTGATTACCTTCGAATCCTTGGTTACCTCCAAAATCCTGATTACCGCCGAAACCACCTCCAAAACCAGGCCCTCCACCGAATCCTCCGCCGAATCCGGGGTTTCCAGCATACTGACCACCAAATTGTCGTCCAAACTGACGCTTCACCCTCTTATGAGTAGCGTGGATTCCGGATATTTGATCGAGGACCGAACGGACGCGTCGTACCTGTGGGTTAGACTTCGGTTTTATGTACAAGGCTGATTCCACCACTACTTCCTCGATAGTGGCGCCCTTGGAAGCTGTAAAATGAAAATTTTTATAAATTATCCAATTCTTGGAGCTGTAGCTAATAAAAGAATCCGAATAATCGCAAGAGTATTATTTAAAAAGTTCTCTGAAATCTATAAATTTACCAAATATTTCACTCTTTGTTCGCACTATTTGAATGTACATATATTTGAATAAATTTATAGATAGATATTTGTGAACCATTACAAAATTTTGGATTAGAAAAATATTATTTTCCAAATGCATTGGGGAAATTTTACAATCCAATAAAAGCTAGAACACAGTTTTGCTAAGATTTGAGAGTCTTAAAACATAAAAATCAACTCACGCAAATCTTCAACGCCTGTTTGGACCTGCTTCTCGTTGCGCTGCCTCAGTTGGGGAAACGCCGATACAGCTCCCACACAGATGAGGGCCACAAATAGCACCGGAATTGATAGATTCATTTCGTGTTCTTCGATTAGATTAGTTTCCCTCTGGAGATCGCAGCTGGACACGTCCGTTGGCTGCGCCGCTTCGCCATCAACTGCTGGATGTATTTCAGCCTGGCCGAGCGGCCGATCAACTCTCACTTTCCATCGCCACAGGGGGCTGCCCCTTTGGTCTGATGGCGCTAATTGCTTCTATCAATATTCAAGATGTTTCGGCAAATACGAACAAAAAATTAATACGAAAACTGGCTTGTATAATCAAACGATTTTTGGCACATGTAACAGATGCAAACTTTGAATAATGTTGTATTATGTAGGAAAAAAACAAAACGGGTGTACAAAAGCCGAAACCGGTTTGCATTCAAAGCTCGTGGAGGAACTAGTTTGGTTTTCTTTTGTTTATTTTGTCGCTGAGAGGTGCCTGGTTTTTGTTGCTTTTCGATTTCCTTTTCGGGAAACAGATGTTGTCCAGAACTTTTACGGGTCCCAAGAGTGGAGGCGGCCAGATTTCTCCAATGTGTTGGTGCTCGCAAGTGGGGGGCATCCCAGTGAACATTTGTGTCGGATTTTCAAATGCAGACGCTTGTCTGCCCTTTCAGTTTAATTGGAATAATCAGTTGTATAACTATTTTTAATCTAAGAGAAAAACTTTCAAAAATAATTTGAGATTACTTAAATATATGCAAGAATATTGCTGTACCCACAATAATGAATAAACGAATTTCTTTTACAATTTTTAATTAAAATTTTAATTCATAATTGAAAAAAATTTGACGTAAGAGCAAATCTTTCCATTATTTAAATAAACTGTTTATTACTTGTTTCACATTTATTCTAAAAGTATTGACAAATATTTCAGAATTTTAAGTAGGGTGTGCAATAAGAATTTAAACGCGAATTAAGACACTCACAGCTTCCTTCTTTCTATCAAAATGAGAATGAAGTGAACGATAACGAAGGGACAATTGTTGAGATCGCTTAATCAAACATATAATATTGGGTATGCGAACGATTTAATGAAGTATACGAATTTGCGTACTAACTAAATGGGGAGAAACAATGAACCGAAAGTAATATATATTTTTTGTACAACTTGAAAGTCGTCATGAGGCGCTTGAATGGTTTGTTTTGCGAGTTTTTCCTTACAATATTGTTTTTAATGCTTATTCTTAAGTTAAGGAATCAACAAAACTGAGCACTGTTCGATATAGTTAGCATTTAACCTATGATAAGTGGTTAATCAGCGGCGGAGGGCCTACTCGATGCCATGGGCGAAGATCATGACCAAACCTGGATCGATCATGACGTCCTCAGTCATGTGGAGGTTGTCGCAGCTCAAAACGAGCACAGCTTGCTTGCCTGCGAATGAGTAAATTTCAAGGTAAAGCCTGCTAGCTTCAGGATTTTAGCTTATTACCTGGAATGCGTCGACACACATAGTTGTCGTAGATCCTGCGGTTGGTTTGTCGTGTCTCTAGCGAACTGAGTCCTCGGGGCCAACGTCGTTCGTGGCAGAACTCCATGAGACTATCCAGGATGTGTGGCGGACAACCCGACTCGGACAAAGCGCGCTTGATCATGAGCTTTGAAATGAAAAGTGAATATAAGTTTTTTTAAAATGTAGACTCCGGGCTTCACCTGCAGTGCATCGTCGGGCGTAGAGATCATTCCTCCCCAGCGCGTAACCCTGGCTCGCGGCAGTGTGCTACTCCAGCGGATCACCTCGTCACGCTCCATCTGGTCGGCTATGGCCCGCATCGCAGGATTGGAGACACGCATGGCACGCATAAAGTCCTTGAATAGCTGCAGCTCACGCTTCAGTTCGTTGATTGTCAGCTGCTGGTCGGTGAGCTCCGATTTGAGCTCACCCATCTTTTCAGTCTGCTTGACAATTAAAGTGCGCAGCTCCCGCACGCAGTTGTGGTCCTTTAGCTCATCCTTGGGTATGTCAAAGCCGCAACCCTTCTCGCAGGGAAATGGTCGCTTCGGGTTGTGAATGCATTCCTCCAGATGGGAGTTGTAGGCGTCTAGCTTTAGAACAGCTGTGCAGCCATAAGGTGCATTGTCACAGGTAATTGACAGTCTGGTGGGCAGGGGTCAAAGATTAGTAAGGGGTCACAAGGGTGGATAGTAAGAGACGTTGGGTGGTTCTCACCTGGACAGTAGGTTGCGCAATATGCGAGGCACTGCTCGCAAGTTGGCAGTTGTCAGGGCATTGCGATCCACCGGACAAGTGGGCTGGCGGGTTAGCCACTCGTTAATGCATCCGCGGCAGAAGGCGTGCTCGCACATCACGGCCTGAATCGGTAGATATGTATGTTGTATATTTCATGTATATGTATGATGCGTGGTGTGTGTTCTTTGCAAACAAAACAAACCTGCAGCGGATCCTCCAGCACTCCGGAGCAGATGGGACAGGTGAGCTCCTCGTCCACCTCCCCCTGAAAGCGATTCACATCGTAGCCCATCTTAGGTCCTCTGCGCGCTGGCCATCCGCATAAAAATACTATTCATAAGTCTTTTCTGCGGATTGCAAAATCTGTGTTTTTTTCGTTTCAGTCAGTGCAGTGTTGTGTAGTGTGAAGCAGTAGTGCTGGGAAGCGGGGGTGGCACTTTAGCTATATTCCGCTAGAAATGGCTTTTTAAAATAGCTGCTTAGCTGGACAATATTGAATAAATAATTTTTGTTTATTATTAATTTTAAAGTAAACGTTGATCCTTAAACTCAAAATTATTTATATAATAGGGTTTTTATTTCCCCAATCGTTTATTTCAGAGACAACATTTAAGACAAAATCGTTAGTTATACTATTTAATAAGCTTAGACAGGCAGCTTAATAAATGAAATACCCCATTGCATTGGTTAAAATCTGTTTACAGATCCGACTATATATATATAACCATTAATATACATGTCCTGCCCTAAGGACCACGTCATGATAAACACACAGTGATGAATTGCTTTAAAAATATATTATCTTCACGATAGCTAAAAATATCAATGTATTTAACAGTCTGGACCGTTGGCATGACACAATTTGATTTGGTATACAAAATGAAATTCATCGAAATGGGAGTCCAAGGGACTCCATAGGCTAACACAACACATAACACATTCAACGCTTAGTCAGATACCCCCCGTGCCCCGCACCCTCGTACCAAGTTATCCTGTACTATATCTCGTTGCGATCCTTCCATCCATATTTCTGGCGCTGTTGCTTTTCCCTACTGTTGCTATTGCCCTGCCTATTGCCGTTGTAGGAGGAGCTCTTCGGAGGGGCACAATAGCAGGATCTCTGCTGGGAGTCCAGATAGGACCGGCATCCCAGGGTCAAGGTGCCGGTGAACAGCATCTTGGCAGCCGCCTTGCAGCCCTTCATCATCAGATCGCTGGCTATGGACTTCTCGTAGCTATCACAGTACTTGTACAGGCACCTCTTGAAGTCCAGGTCGCACAGCTCCTTATCGCTGTTGCAGGTGTCGTAGCAGATATCGTGGTCATTGCAGCAAGTCTCCATCTCCTTGGCCGGCAGATAGTCGGTGCTGATCCTTAGGCCAAGGGAACCACATCCATCTGCGGTGGGGGTATAGAACTTATTCTGAACCGCCCTGGGTGCTGTAAGATAGCGATAAACACACATATAGATGCTGGGCAATTTACATAATTCACATAACTAGAAGTGCGTCACCACACCTGGTCCTCCGATATCCGGAGCGGGGCACTGGTATATGCAGTTCTCGTCCACGGCCGCATCGAAAACCTCGTGGACAGTGCGAAATTTGCGCACCAGAACTATCAGGTTCTTGAACACGTCACCAAAGATCGCCTCCGCGGCTATAATGGCATCCCTTAGCTAAATCCGGGGAGAGAAGATACAGGAGTACAGAAGGCATCTCTCACGGATTTCCTTCGAAAAGAGGTGCACCTTACATGGACTATGGTGCTGGATCCATAGCCTGAATAGGCGTACGTGAGGAACGTTAGAAGGTATATGGCCACCTTCATCCACGAAAACTGCATGTTCGATGATTTATTCCTTCTGGAAAGGTGAGCTATTTGTTGATTGCGCGTAATAATAAACTAAACTATCCGAAAGATATTTCTAGCAGTGTGACCGAGCGCTGACCGTTCAAATATGCCAACCGGCTTGGAGGTGGCCTTTATGTGGCATTCTTTTAGGCACCGCTAACAATGTTTTGAACTCATAATGGCAAAACTAAAAGGGAGAAAATATTCTTAATGCTTTGTTGAAGCTCATTTACCTACCCTATACCTTTTATAAGGGGTTTTAAACTTTTTTTCAGACTATGGTCGAAATAAATAAGATTTTTAAAGGTGGCAGAAAAAAGCAATATATATAACAAATATTTAAGACGGCAAATTAATCTTGTTGTATCTTTGCATAGAGTATTTTAAATTGAATTTTAGGACAGTGGCGCCCTCTGACACACACAAATCGAAGCACAAACTGACAACAAATATATCGATAGTTCGGGGGGGAAAATTCAAAAAAGTGTAAATAAAAAAATATTCTCTTTAAATGGAAATGTGGCATATACTTTTGGATCGTATTTTAGTGGTTTGCAGAGTCAGCACATGTGTTTTTGCGAATTTCGGCTTTGGATTATATTACTGCTGGAAGCAATGTGAGTTGTTCCCACTTTTATACTTAAAGCAGCAAGTAGACTTACAATATTATGGCTCACAGTATGGGGCGACCATGACATGGCTTCCGGTCTGCGGGCAGGACTGGCCACGCCCACTCAAGGAGGTGAGTGCATGCAATGTCCTTGCACTTGACAACAGGCCTGAAGCAGGCTCAACAAGAAAATAGAAAAACACAGAAGTCACACACAGAAAACGCAAAGCTTGCTGACATCCCGTGCCTGCCTTCGCTTAATTATACCATCAAATTGAAATGCACACGGCAATTGTATGCGGCACCTGAAATGAGACTGTGGCACGCAGGCGTCACTCGTACTCGTAGTCGCATTTCGTTTGCACCTGACCTTGTTGGCCTTTATTACAACGGCCAACAAAATCAACGTGCATAAACATGCGAACGCAACACCCGAAAACCGTTAAAGAGGCGCGCACGCTGTTTGCTTAAACCGAAACAGAGGGCTCGTAAATACACAAAACATATTTCCCAGATTTTCTAAGCAACGCAACGAATTGCCGCTGCCGCAAAGTCTACTGAAAACAAACAGAACACTGAGGAAAAACACCCCCACCATAAAACCAGACACTTACCTTTTGATTTAAAGCGGGCTCTTAAACGCTTCTGGTTTGAATCTTAATTTGGCACATTTTATATTAAGTAGTCTTAAGTTGTTGCCATATACATATATGTATATGTTATATTTAGTCAATTCTAGGAGGTTTTACAATCGAATTTCCAGCCGCAAGATTTTGCCTTAGTCTGTTTGATTTATTGAGCATCTCTTCTATAATGTAATACATACATACATATGTATATACATATATAGGTTTCTAGGAATATTCAAAATTCGCTGCTGCCGAAATGTCTGCTGAAACTCCCACACTTGGAAAAACCCCATTTATCGCCATATTCCGGATTTCCACATAATATGTCTGTTTAAGCCGTTTAAAGAAAACTAATCTATGTATGTACGTATAAACTACCTAACTTAGAATTCAGTATTACATTTCTTTTAATTTCTGTAATCAGATAACGGACTTCAATTTTGTAAAAAATGCAATTTGAATTTACTCAAATGGAGAAATAGAAAATCAGTTTTAATAAATTAGTGAGTTTCAAATGCGTTATTTAGCAATTATATAATTGTATAGATCGTATAAACTTATAGAAATAGTTTTTAATATACATTTGGTTAGTAAAAATAATATTAAAATTTGTTTGCACATTTATAAGCTCTATTGTGTAATGCTTAACTTGGTTAAAATATGTAATTAATATTGTATTATAAGATTGAATTTTTCCTTTCATAAAAAACAGAAATGTTTGTAAACACTTTTTTTTAATTTTTGTGGAAGCAAATTATTAATGTAAAATTCTGATAAGAATACCGAATATGTGTAAATTGCTGTCTACACAGCGACAAAATAGGTACTTTTTTTTCTGTTTCTTCAAGATAAATTATTGTTGTAGACTTTCAGTTCCATGATGGTACTGTCAATTAGCCGGGCGCACACCATTTTGGCCGTCTTATCACCATCGGTGATTACGGACCGCCTTCGCCATCCTGATGGTGATGATCCTGTTGCCGCCAAACCGTTTAGGCCCTCAAATGGAACAGCACTCGGGACACTTGGCCAACACCAAATGTCTGCACACATGGAGAGCAAACACAAACACAAACACATCCGACTATCAAGCGAGCATCCCCAAGCATCTCCCCTTGGCCGCCATCAAAATCATCATTATTGCCATCGTCATCATTGGCCGCTGCCCCGCCCCCTCCGACCAGTCCGCCCCCTTTTCCGAACCACCACGACTGCGCTGCGACAGCGACGTCGGCGTCAACGTCGAGAGCTGTGGCAAGCGATTCGCAGATTTTACGTTTCAGTTTCGTGCAAATCGTGGAAGCGGCTGGTCAACCCAAGAAAAACACCACAGAACACTGAACATCGAACTCTGAACAATCATCCGAAAGAAAATTGGAAAACTCGGCATTGGTCTTCAGAGTAGAAAAACACATATTTAAAGTTTGCAATCATCACGTTTGATTAATTGCGCTAAGTTGGAGTAATTTGGCTTTGTGCTGGCCAAACGGAGACCAACGAAAAACGAAGAAAACTGCAAGCTGCATTGTAAAAACCGGAAATTCTAGATCTCTCGGATCTCACGATCCCAGCGCACATAAACAAAACAAAGCGGCACATTTTGCCACACAAAAAAGCGAAGAAAAACCCACGAAAAAAGTGACACAAATAAAGCGAATCGCGATCGGTCCAGTGTCCAGTGTGTCCAGTCGATCTCTGGTACCCATAAACTAATACCTATGGCCCCCGTATACCTATAACACCCATAATACCTATAGCAGCCCCCCGCGAAACGCTGAGTGTTGAGTTTATTTCTGTTTCTGTGTCGGCTTCAGCGGTTTCGCCTTTTTTCTGTTATTATTGCCGGCCAGAAGCGAAGGAAAAATCGAAATCGACGAAACGGCTAGTCGCGGAAAATCGTGCGCTCTTAAAGTAACATATTTATTTTTAACAATTTCGCAAGCGTTTGAATTTTGCTCCAGCAAAAAATTCAGAACTCACAAGCCAGACAATCGCAACCTGAACAACAACAATAAATATAGATCGGCTGTGGGATCGTTAAGTAGAAAAAAAGCCAAACCAAAAAACCGAAAAACCAAAAACCAAAACAAAAAACAAGGCAACAACGGCCGGCAACTTTGGATCTCAAAATTTAGCTTGGTGAGTAATCTTTGGTAGTGTAAAAAGTGGAAGCCAGCAGTCAGCAGTCAGCAGTCAGCAGCCAGCAACAAATCATAAATGCTTGCTTTCCAAAATAGAAGCAAAATGTGGAGATAAATTCGTTTGATGATTAAGCTTTGAGTACTATAATTAGGCGAGCCGATTTAATTAGTGCAATTAGCTAATTACACCTCACATGAAGAGGTAAATCTTGGTTTTTGGAGTGGAATAGAAGCAAAAAAGTGTCGGTACCTAATGTGGTTTTTTCTTCGCATTTTCTCTTATAGATATTTTGAGATCTTGCTGATGTAGTCATTAAGTTAATGAGCTTGGCAATTGACACGTCTTTAAAGGTTTAAATGGAGCAGGTAGATATAACTGCTCATGGTGTAAATAGAAATATGGAAAACATAAATAAGAATAAAATGTTGATATGTATAGTTTGAATTTTAATATTTCCGATTTTTTTTGGCATTGATAATTGTTTCTCAAGTTGTAGATCCCAAAGTTATATTTCCGAGAAATATAAATTTATAAAAACTTTAGTTCACATATATCTTTCATCTGTGAAAGAAAGCAAATTATTCATTCGGATAAAATGTACATTTTTTTAAACTTGTTAGAGATTTCAAAAATCAGAAAGCGTGATTAATTATTAGATTCTTTACCGACAAATAGTAAGTATTTGAAGAATTCAAAGAATTTAAAATCTGGCAGGTGACCCCATTTAAATAGCTTTTCTTCATGTCGCGCTTCAATAACTCTGCGCAAACTCAGTCAAGGACTTTCGAAATCTATTCCCCATCTTCCCCATACGCATAAATGTATGTTTATATGTTTCGCTAGCCAAATTCAGTGGCAACTTGAGTGAGGAACTAGCACAAGGACAACGGAAGTACTTGCTCCATAAAAACAAATCCAAGACCATAAATCTGTTTCGCCCTTATGAGAGTTCGGAAAACCCTCCCACAGAAAATACTCGTAAAGAAAACAAAGCGTGTCGCTGGCTGTTATATGTATTTATGTTATGATTACATTTAGCCGGCGTTATTTTTGACGATTATTGCCATTTGGGGTTTATTAGCCGAAAACCAATGGAGTGGGTGACAATCCTTATCCTTGTCAGCCGACAATGGCCCATGAATTCTCGTTGCTGTAACACCCCCATCATTAATTCCAGCGTATGCACTTATTAAGATAATTACATATCCTGGCGTACGAAAAATATTATTAATGCCAACGCCTACGGCAATTCTCTTTCGCTGTTTGGAAATTTCGAAAATACACCGATGACGATGATATAAATATGAGACGCTTTCTTTTTATAAAAAAGCTATCTATAAATTCGTGCACATATTTTTAAACAAATCGCCTCGCGCTTTTTTTAATTAATTAAGCACACAATTTATGCCTTGGGTCGCCCAACGAATTAATAAATGATGCAAACATTGCACCTAAAATTAATTTACCCAATAAAAAGGTCAATTGGCTTGTAGTCACAGGATTAGGAAATCGCCTCTTGCTCAGCGTTTCAAAATATATTCGCTGATATTCCGAATAAATCAAGTCTCTTAATGTTAGGTGAGCTAAGAC
Source organism: Drosophila teissieri (assembly GCF_016746235.2). Lineage (NCBI taxonomy): Eukaryota > Metazoa > Arthropoda > Insecta > Diptera > Drosophilidae > Drosophila > Drosophila teissieri. The sequence continues at coordinate 18,585,146 of NC_053031.1, read as the reverse complement.
CCATGGGATACGTGGAAATTTCCTGAAGCATAAAAGTTTCACCAAATTATTTATAAGAATATAAATATAAATATTTTGAATGAGTTATGGGGATATAAGTAATTTAAAGTTTTCAGGTTCCTTTTTCTGGATTATCCATAACGATTTTGGATAGCAAAAAAGTGCAAATAGAGAAAGAGGGGGGTGTAAATATTATACATATTTTAAAATATATGTTGTAATTTAAGTAGCTTTTGAAAGTAAACGACATAAAACGTTTATTGACCCTTACACGGAATCGGTCTTTTAATCAGCATCACTTCTCCAGAAGAAGATAACCCTGATCTTGCGCAATCTCACACCCCACTCACCTGATCTTTGCATCTTATCTCGCAGGCACTAATTCTTGTGCTTAACGTTAGTACGGGGCATATAGTATATGCTTTTTATTGCGTTTTCCATTCACGAAAAGTGGAAGCGTCTACAAGAGCAAAAAAAAGAGTGCTGGCCAACGGAAGATTAGGCAACAATTTAACATTTGGCTGGCTGGCTGGCTGGCAACGACGACCCCAATTTCCATTTCCATTTCCATTTTCAAATTTGGCAGCCGCCAAGGTGAATGGGGCCGATCTTCAGTGGGTAAGTGTAAGTGGGTATATATGAATATACATTCATATGTATATCTGTATATAGGACTGGCCGATCGGCTGAGATCGGTTGTTTCTGTTTCTTGGTTCTTTTGGCTGCTTGTCTAATTTACAGCCCGAGTGATTGTCTACAATAATTTTTGAAAAATTATTCTGAAAACAAGCCATGCACTTTGCCTTAGACAACTTTAATTTATATTTCCGCACTTTTATGTGTTGGCGTTTCATTTTCATATTTTCCTACCGAAAAAGTGCAAACATCTTGATCGCGTACGTAAATAATCATGAATGACAGTCGTTCCTCAAATTAATGTATGTGTAATAATAATAATAAAAAAAACAAAACAAAGCGAAAGCTTAAGGAAATATTCCAAGAAACTGTCGGGTGGTATTTTTTGCACATATCGAAACGTTCTACCACACAAGGTTTACTACAATAAAGCGATTTAGATATGCATATCCATACGTATACTTAATATTTCTCGAGGCGCAGTTAAATGCATTTACGTAAATCCAGGTTTATCAGGGGTTGCTCTTCGAGGCGTGTCGATTGCAATGGGGAAGACATTTGTTACGTGGGTAAGATATCTGTATATCTGCTTGTCCCTCAGACAACTGCAAAGTTAAGCGAGATGATACCAGGCTTAAAACTAAAGGGTAGATACTTTTTAATTAGCCTGAATTCGTGGGAAAACCAATCGAGTATCTGAGTTATTATACGTAATGAATGATTGACTAGGTTGTATGTAATGAAGTACTTGATTTCTCTTTCCTTACTTCCTTAGATAATGCTTCTAATTATACATTGTAGTGTATGAACTTAATTGCAAAGGAACCATTATTTTGGACAAGGTTGGGTACAGTGTACCCGTATTTAACTTTCTTCCTCCTCCATTGAATAGTACTTATTTGCACTTGTTCTTGCCGTTTTTACATTTTTTTACATTACTTTCTCCGAAATTGGCAATAAACCCTTTCGGTGCTCGGTAGTCAAATGCCACTCCTGACTAATCTATTGTCATCTTCTTGGCCTTCGAACAGCCAAAGCTGTAGTTAATGATGCGCATCAATCCCTGCCCTCCAGTGCACATTTTGGGTGGCGCTCTTGTGCATCCTCGAGTCAGTCGAATGCTCTTCTATGGACCAGCTGGCCTAGATTGCCCCGGCCACCGCTTAAACAATAAAAGCCACTCAGGCCAGCCAAGAATATGCGGATGGAAGCGCCATGTAGATGGATATTGATTTTATAGTCGGATGCGTCCATCTCGATTTTGCATTTCGGGTGGACCGACCTCAATACCGCTTTATCGACTTTATTATTTCTTGAGTTAAATGCATCGGGGCATTAAGGCGAACCTCAAGAAATTGCCTCTGTGTCTGGGGCCTCGGGGGCTTTCCTTTTGTTGGCAGCCGGGCAACCGGGCAGCCATCAAATTGAATCAAGACTGCAGTCATTGTTATTAATAATATTAGTACGAGATGTGATATTAACTGGACTGCAGCCTCCTTTGTGGCGGCGGTGGAAACCCTTTGGCATGCGAACTCAATTTTCCTAGGCTGACAGTTTATAATGCCTTTTGTCCTCACGCCTGTCTCTGTGTTGATAAAACACTTGTTGCTGGATGCACAGTACATATGTATGTATGTACATACGAGTGTAGTACCAGCGGCCATTCCATTTCACTTTCAATTTACGAACACCACAGTGAGTGGACCGGGCCCAAATACAAAGCCATCATCACTATCCTCGGCTGGTTAATTAAACAACCATGGTCTGGCAATGGGAGCGGACTGGACTGGATTGGATTGTGGGACTCGGCGTATAAATACACCCCAAGGCAATTTGAAAGAACAATGGAGGCGGCATTTAGCCGACCGTACTGAGCTCTTAATGGATATGTGAACCGAACTTAAAGAACGGGAAGTGAATAGAAAGAATGCAGGTAAATGGTGGAAACAACGTGATTGTTTCCCCAAATGTTTTGAGGTCAAAGTCAAAGATTTCTATAGTGCAGTACAAGATAATATATTAAATAGACACGCATTTATTGATTGGCTGTTTAGGAATATCTTATTTATCTTTCTCACTATATTAAGATTAAATCAATACTTTAATTTAAAGTTAAGAATTTAATTATAAAAGGCGTACTCAACATAAATTGATTTTTTGTATGCAGTTGTCCAAGATTTAAATGGGTAATTAATTATATTTCGACAGCGCAGTACCTCGTATTCAAATGGTTACGTGAACTGCCAACAGCGAAACGTTACGGCGATGTAATTACGGCAAGTGTAACCCCTTTTTGCCCTTTTTCCCAAACTGCTTTCAATCAATCACGCCGGCTATTTGCTTTGTTATCCAAATATAACTCGACAATTCATTTCCAATCCATTCGATTGCAGGAAAAGCGACAGGAGACAACGGGACGACAGGAACTCCGGCAAGGACAACCGGGAATCCGCAGGCGAGGATTGCGAGAGAGATGTCCACGGCGACTTGTGCCCGCTTCTGCACGCCTTTGTCATCCGGCACGGCAGGATCCACATCAAAATTGACAACCGGAAACGGAAGCGGCAACACGATGACGTCGGCGTACAAGAAGAAAATTCCATCAAACAACAGCACAACAGCAAATACAGCAAATACAGCAAATGACAGCAGCAACACAGAGACAACATTCACATTCAAATTGGGCCGCTCGAACGGCCGGAGCAGCAGCAACGTAGCCTCCAGCGAGTCATCCGATCCCCTGGAGTCCGATTACAGCGAGGAGGATCCGGAGCAGGAGCAGCAGCGCCCCGATCCGGCGACCAACAGCCGGAGCAGCAGCACCGCCACCACCTCCACCACCAGTTCCGCTGACCATGACAATGACGTCGGCGAGGAGGATGAGGAGGACGACGAGGACGAGGAGGAGGGCAACGGCCGGGATGCGGATGACGTCACTCACGATTCCAGCGAGAGCATCGAGGAGGACGATGGCAATGAGACCGATGACGAGGAGGACGACGACGAGTCCGAGGAGAGCAGCAGTGTCCAGACCGCGAAGGGAGTGCGCAAATACCACTTGGACGACTACCAGATAATCAAAACAGTGGGTAAGTCGGATGCTGTTTACACTAGCCCCACGGGGCGTATGATTGATGTTAGGGTCCCACGCCTTTCAGCCTTCAACTTGTCGCGCGGCCGCGAATGATAGTCTACGACTCGGTTTCGATCGATAGTTTCTCGTGTTTGTTGATTTTGCCAGGAAAACTGTTTAGACTGGTGCCATCAATACTCTTTCGCTTCTAGGTCAGATGAGGTCATGGGGATATGGATGCTATTTTAACCCAAATAGCGTAGTTTCTGACTTAATACCTTTCTAATTGCAGTAAAATCTCTAGGGAATTGAAATTAAGTCTTTTAAAAATGTTTGCAAATGTACACTAAGACTTTGAAAGTGTGGCTTAACCAATTTTTGTGATTTTAGACATCTCTTAAATATATAAATAAATATCGATTTAAAAAACATTTCTAGGATTCCTCAAAGCAATTATCCACTTGTTATCTGGACTGCTTCGTTTGCAGTAAGCCAAAAATTTCTCGCCAAATTCGTGGAAATCACTTGTATTCCTGTCAAGAATGGGAAACTCGCCCAGCACACATTTGAAATTTCATTACTTTGATTATTCCTTTTAATTAAAAGAGTTTTCTCACCTGTTCAATCAATTCGTTTTCATCCCCAGTTGTTTCATCTGGAAAAGGAAAAATGTATTCAAATACCATTGTTTTACTTTTTCTATGCTTTTTGTTTGCTATTCTTTGATTTCGCTCAACGATTTAATTTCAAATATTTATTACCTCATTTTTGAGCACGTCGGTATGACCGAGCCTCTTTTGGCTCAGCGTCAGCTTCACTTTCCTATTGCTTTTTATTGGCTTTATGCATAAATAAATTCTTATTGATTACGCAAATTGAATGAGGCAGTGAAGAAGACTAGGAGCTCGTATTATGATTATTATGAGCTTTTCGCACCACAGCGGGCCAGGGAATTGTTTTCATTGCTACACGGCGATCTGGCTTGCGTAAAATTTAATTTAGACAATATTTAAAGTGAGTTCGTTTACGTACGATTATATATTCTGGGACTCTGCTTAGGATCATCAATGGGTCTTACGTACTCGCATAGACGCTCAGCCAATTAATGCCCATAATATTTTGATTTGTTTTCCCATTTTGACGTCTTCGGTGAGCAAAGCAGCCCCTTTTAGTATACGACTAAATTTAGTATACTATTCAAACACTCATTAAGCCTTGTGGCATAAATATTTACTTCAGTTTGAGGTGAGTTCAGGGCATTTTCCTGATTTATTGCCACAACAGTTCCTCTGCTACACGTGTGATCAATTTGGGTTTGCCTTACTATCAAAATCATTTAAATGGATCGTTTCAGTTCCAAAATGCAGAGGCCAACTCAAACAATCGCCGAAATATTGTGGGAGTAACTAATGGCTTTTCTTTGGACTACAATTACCTTTTAAATTGTTTTTTGTATTCGCCTCTTTTTTTGTATTTTAACAAATTAATGAAAGCTATATGTTTTAGGAATCCATTGAGGGAGCTAATGGCTTCTAGCTGCCTACTTAAAATCGCTTCTGCGAATATTGTAATTATGTTTGTTTTTCCTTGTTCCTAAGTAATTAAATTTAATGGAGATTAAGTTTGCCTACTTTCGATTTAAATTCATTCATTTACTGCTTATTTCAATTATTTCTATTGTTTTTCGGTGTAAAAAGAAATGGCAGTTAAGATCTTGACCTATTGTATAAATCTTTGTAGAATTAACCTTTCAAATCTTGCCCTATGTTAAGGAGAACTACTTGCTGTTCATTGTTTAAAGTTAATCAGTCAGCAGAACTTCCGCGATATGAGTAATTCCGCTGAGTTCCTTTCCGTATCTGCTTTTCACCGAGTTTAGAGTGTACCACACGCCGTATGAGTAATGTAGCATGGATTTCAAACAATTGCCAGAGCCCAGAAGGTATTGAGTGCGATTTTCGAGAGAAATCCGTAAGAAGTAAATAAACCAGAGCGGATGTCTTGCCATGCGTGTGCATGGTATCCCAAATGTATTGGGAATGGGCTGCTGGATTATTAATGGCAGTGAGTCACGCTTCTATTAGGGCATACGGATAATCAGCCGGTCTATTTTACCCATTCCCCTGCCGATAATAACAATTACAGGCGATGGATAGAAGTGAGCATCATCGCCATAATTGAGGAAAAGCCAGTGGATGCTGAAAGCAATATGGCAAGAGAATATGAAGAAAACCCGCACTGAAACAAAACAAAAACATCGCCAACTCTAAACATGTGCCCCTCAAGATTTACTATACATATTGATAGTTGTTTCGCAAATCCCATTGATGAAACCAGCGACCTCAGGTCTCTTTAAAAAAGGGGGTTTTTCATGAGAGAAGATTTCCCAAGAAATGTTTTCAAATTTTCGAAAACAACAGTATAACTTTTGTTTGCCTTTTGGGAAACAAACAAAACATGTTTTTATTTGTGCATGTTCTGGCTGCATGTGATTCGACGATGGATTAACAATCAGCAAATGCCATTAACTTTGGCCTTAAACCTGTCAAATCAACAGTTGAGGTGCAATTAACACCGCAGTGGAATGGACTTTGGTTGTAACTGGAAAAGGAAATGCTCGTCTCGGGAAACTGGATTGAAGTTGAAGTCTTGCCTGTCTGAGGAATACTTTTATTTGAGTGAAAGTCCATGTCTTATCATTGCTAAAGTATCCGGGAAGAAAGTTAGTATTTATTTGAGTAGTTAAACCGGGATCTATTCAGGTATTGTTATAAAAATGCATAGATAGATTTATAGATAGATATAAGCAAATCTGTAAGCTGAGGTGTGTGTAAATGTCCACTCTCATTAAATTACTTTTAATGATACACACATTCCTCCTTTAACAACCGAGATCGTATACGGATCCTAAACCAAAATCCCGAAAATTAGCCCACCCAAGAAATCCAAAATGTCTGAATTAAGAGCGCAAAATGGTCTGATAGTCATTATTCTGGAAATGTGAAATGTGTTCTCGGGCGATCAATTGGGTCATTAAAAATTCTGAAATGTGCCCAGTGCTCTAACATTGTATAAATTGTTGGAAAGTGCGCTATATTTTCGGCGAGGATCAATAACCCCTTCAGTTAGCGAAGGAAAAGTTATACATTTTTCACGGTGGCCCACTTTTTCGACTAAGTAGAGCCAATGCGGAAATCCCTGACAATTGAGGTGCTGACCTTATGTTTCTCTCAGGTCTCCACAGCTAATATATCAACTTGACAAATATTCCCAGTGGGGGGTGTCTGACTTTGCGGACTTTTCAATGGATCGTGGTGCGGTATATTTTTGAGCTGGCAATCCTTTTAGTCTGCCCATTGATTGATGGATTTTGCACAGATAAATATTTACGCACGGTTCTGGGAAATACAATTAAGATGGGACATAAGACTGGCCAAAACACAAGAGCCCGTTGCCGTTTGCCAATTGAAATCGCATTGAAATCGAATTGAAATCGCCGAGTGTCAGACGGCGTGTGTGGCAGGCGTTCCTTTTGGCTGTTTTGGCTGTCTTTTGTGCTTTTAGCATAAATTGATTTTTAAATAATAAAGGCCAATCAAATGTTGTGTCGGATAGCGAACACATGTCCCAGTGTTTGTGGGCCGTGTAGAACAACAAGTTGTGTGTCGACATTGCGTCTGCAAAGTATAACTCACAGTTCAAATGGAAAATGGAATACCTCCTGGTCGCTTTTTGTTGTGTGCTAAGTGCCTAACAAGTATATCTATATTTTCTGTATAAGTAATAATCATTTCGTCTGTGCTCGCCGCATGAAAAGACAAAATCAGTCAACGGCAAATTTACGATCGTATGGAAAATTTGAATTCGCCTCGCCCGATCTCTGTAAACTTTGTGAAGCTCCGACGAAAATGTGAATTTTATTTCAACAAAATCGCGCCAGCGTATAAGCAAATATTATAGAAATTATTATTTGGCAATGTGCCGAAAGCCAAAGACCCCCATCACTCGGCCCCCCTTTTTTTTGGGGTGGAGGAATTGGTGAGTTTTGGGGACCCAGTCGGGATGCCAGTCTTTCAAACATTAAACTAGCATATACCTATAAAACTGCGTTATAAGCACACTTTTCGCCTCTTTTGTGTCTTATTTAAAAAGGTGACCTAAAAATGCATTTTGCATCTGGCCGAAATAGGCAAATTTAACTACACCCATTGCCCAAAATAGACGCAATATGCGGAATAGGCGGAATGATTCTCTATATTTCGACATCAGATTTATGTTCGATCACGCCTCCACCACTTTGCGGTCTTGTAAAGCTGCAGTGTAAAAACTTGACAAATGTGAAAACATCATCGACAGGCAGGGGCAGGTGGGCTAATTTCTATATGCTTTGTGGTAAATGGTAAACATCTGCTTCGAAAGTGTCATAAATCGCTTAAGTTATGACTGGGATGTCGCAAATGGAAGGGTGATGCGGCGGGGTGAGAGGTTCTGTGGGCGGATTGGTAATTTCCGCAGTACGGATCTTTCCAATTTGCTCTAAGGGTATAAACCAGGAAGAAATGGGAAAGAAACACTTCTAGAAAGTTGATAGGTAGTTGTAATATATAAATAAATATAAAATAATTAAATATATTGCTATATTGCTATACTAGTCAAATTAAATACATTTTTTTTTTTTGTATGAGCGCAAGTATATATTTTATTTCTGACAATATATATTGAATTTTTTATATGATTTCCTAGAACTGGGGCTGCTTGAAAATATTACTTCAATCGATTCTAAGAATCACAAATTTAATTTAATAATTACATAATTACATTTATTTCATTCTCTGTCCAGTGAGAATATATTTTAGTATATGACCCCGGGCAAATGTGACTTGCAAATATTTTTGTTATCTTCAGTTTTTAATTAAAATGCGTCTAAATAATTAAACTGAAAGTTTGCAACCAAAGTGCGAGGTTTGACACCCCTTTACTATTAAATTTAGCAAAGGGTATAAATCAGTGGTTTTGTAACCCATTTGTTTGCTACCTCAATAAGGTATGAAAACACATAAATAAAAGCCGGAAAGATCGTATCTTGAAAGAACTAATTGTAAAATCAACAACAAGTTGCAACTTAATTAGACCAGTCAGTCTGCAATTATCACGCGACCTAAATTCTCGTTGTTTATTAGTATTTACATCAGCTTAAAAATGCGCTTTTAATGCCTATTTGGAAATGTTTAAACTTACGATCGTGCCAGTATTATTTTTAACCTGGCCTCTGAAGCTTCGTGTCTCTCACTAGGTCTTCCTTTATTTATGAATCTTTAAACAAACTTTGCCTCGACGAACTGCATAAAACGCAATTAACTTTATTTAACTTGGTGCGGCAGCTGGCGAGAACTGCAAATGGTGCCAAGTTTATATTCGCATTTACATGCTCTGCTTTCCGAAAAACTTTTTACAGTATTTTGACTCTTGGCGTACACAATCCATTAAATACAGAAACAGATACGCAATGATTTTTATTTGCCAGCGCAAATGAAAGTCATCTCCATATATCCATCCATCCATCCATCCATCAGATGTGCACTGTCAGGCGGACGGACGAACTGCATCCATGCCATGGGATGGCCATTTCACTGGACAGTTTATGCCATCGCTTCGTCAAATAGAAAGTTTCGAGTATTATGTAAAATATGTTTCGCCTTTTTCCACGCACTTTTTCCAGTTGCATCTCTGCAACTCAAGTGCGCCGTCTCCGTCTGTCTGCCCCTCCATTGCCAACAGGTTTTTGCACAGCCACATCTCGGCCAGACTTTAATTGTGGCCGACTATCGACTTGGTCGGTCGTCTGCATCTTTGTCTGAAGACTGGGCTGGCACTGAGCGAAAAAGGTGGTCATAACGTACAAAATCATTACGTTAATTCTGAAATTTAGGTATTTCTGAAATATGAATAGGTTGTATTCATTAGGCATTCTATCGCTTTAAATTTGGGTAACATGTATCTCTCACTGGATTATCACTTTTCTGTTTTTATTTAGTGAACTTAGAAATAGGCGCCTATTTCAAATTCTGCATAACAACTAATAGTGATTTCTCAATAGTTTTATTTATTATTTGTATTTTTATTTTGTTGCCAATAATTCTGCTGCTTATTTTAGTGCAATCCGTAGTCTCGAGTTTGTCTGCTCCGCAGCTGTCACAATTTCACTTTGGCCAGACATTTAGGATCAGCCGCCGGCGGCGGCCAGTTGGCGGCTGAGGTAGTGGAAGTGGTAGTAAAAACATTGGTAAAAGCACTTTCCTTTGCACTAGTCGAGATCGACTTGAGGTGGAGTGGATCGTACATATATGAGGTGCTAAGAGATCATTTTAGATGTTTGCCGAGTGCGAAGATGCCGCTTCTTTTTAGAAAGCCAACTTGCAGAGTATTTAAGACGTGCTTTGAGCATTTACACAGTCATTCTACTTGACATAAACCAGCGGCTTATGCGATGTTCAATTAACATTAGGATGGGCTTAATATCCACTGTAAGTAAAAGGCAGCTCACTTTTCTGACATATTCAGTCCTTTTAGAGAAAAAAGTAATATTCAATGGAAAATGTTATAAAGACAACCCGAGAGTATATTTTATATATGATCCACTAGCAGATAAATGTAACTATTTAAGTGCTGTACCAACTGCACTGGAAATTCCTTATTTTAAACAAAGCCTTTCACTTGTTTATTTTTCCAGCACCCTTCTACATTCCCTTTCAGAAAATATGAATACTTTTCGATAAAATTTTCCACTATAAAAGCATGTAAATATTTAAAAAACTATTTTCTCCGGAGCAAAGCCTCCGGAATTATTCCACACCAGCCATGTGCCCCCATGCAAGGCATGCAACTTGTTGCCAGCCAGAACTTTCCGAGTTTTCATACCTTTTCCTCAAATATTTTTCCTATTTCCTGTGATTTTCTTCTCGCTTTATAATCACCATACCATGCAATGTGCCGGTGTCTGCCATTTAGCCTGCAAATTTGAGATGAAATCGTGAAATATTCTATCATTGGAATAACTACATCCAATCTGGCATGAATTAAATATTTATTCTTCGTTTAGTCAAGTTATTTATTTTGAATGCCAAGGCAATTGCTAAGCATTTATCTCGTAAATATTTGACTCATATGCACGTCTTATGGGCTGTTTATATATGAAGGATTAAATAGTTATTGCATCTTTTAGTAGAAGTTTGCAAAGTTCGATTCTGGGGATTCCTCGTGCTCGAGTTTGTTTGCACTTGAGCAATGTGCCTATAAAAATGTTTTAAACAATCCGGCCAATGGTTTGGCACTTATAAAACATTTCTCTGGAATTTCTGGAAATTTGGAGATTTGCTTTTAAGAGCATGAATTTCAAACTCAGTTCGCTAGAAGTGTTATGAGCTCATTAAGGCGTCTTGTCTCTGGGATTTATCAATAAGACTCTTAGACATTTCACCCTCACTTTGCCCGCTTTTTCATCCCCACCTCAAAACTTATATAATCCCACTCTCTTGCTTAGTCATTTCAACTACGCAATCGAAATGAACAATTCATTAATTACAAAGTCGGGAATCATATTTTGATTTGCACGCGTAATGCTTGCCTCATCAAGGTGTATCCATATGGGCAGAACCTTGCCCACCCACCCACGCCCCCTTACAGCAGCAGGCAAAATATTAGTGCAGGCAATTTTCAGCCCAAAACTATTACATAGCCAATTGTTCTTAGTAATTTTTCGGAAAGGAGAAAGTACTCTTCTTCAATTATCTCAGTCTTTACTTGTAGCTACATAATTATTTAATTGTAAACTTTCTCATTTGATTAGCCGTCTTTCCTGTTTCCTTTGCTTGACCGCAGCTGTAAGAAGCCAACTATTCTGGCAAGTTGCTCGGACTGCGATGTTTCATTTTTCGAGGAGGAACGCACGTGGCAAATAATTGTGGCCGAGTTCAATAATCTGCTCACTTCTGCTTTATTACATTGAAAATCACGGCTAATTATTGTTGGCATGAACGGGAACACCGAACATCGCGTACACACAGGGAAAACGTGCTGAAAAACTAAAAGCAGCTGCAGAAAGCGAAACTTTTCCCACTCCTCCCGGCCTCATCGAATTGAAAATGGTTTGATTGCGTTTCGGCTTTTGATTTATAAGACAAATCAATTTGTAGCGTTTTGTTGTTTTGGCATGCCATGGAAAACAAAACAGAGAATATGAAAAGAAAGAAATTTTCAGCCGTCGCTCTTGGCCACAAGTGTATCTGGCCAAAGTGTTTACGTGAAATCCGAGAGGCTCACACGCTCCGTGTTTCCTTTCCTGCCAGTTAGTTACTCGTTGGCCCACCGAATGCGAGCCCGGCGAGTCGGGCGTTAGCCCAATTAAAAACTCAAGTGTGAGAAAATCTCGGGCGGGCGTGTAAGCCAACACCCATGTTGGCCATATTAGTGGTAGTGGTGCTAGTAGTGGTAGAAGCGAGCTGGCTTTCGTAGCCTCAAAACGTGCTCGACAGTGAAAACAGTAATTATGCAAACAGTTGAGGTTCGAAAAGTGGTTCTAAAGATAGCGCTCATTAAATGGCAATATACTATGATTCAAAAACTTATATACATAAGTTAACTTTGAGGTAAAAATTATAAGTTGCAAAATAAATGATAGTAATTCTTATTTGAAACAATTTCATTTAAAATGATTGATGAAGGAATTCCAAAAAGTAATCTAATTCATTGATATAGTTGGAATAATTATAAAATAAAAATGGAACTTTCTGAGTACTATGATTTTCACCTTGTCTGTCACTAATTCACGTTTTGGTTAAGCCGAGACCTTTGCCATATCATTTGCAAGCACTTAAATGGGGCATGCCCCGATATTTAAGAACGCTGTTTGCGGTTTTGGCTTCGCTGCACTCGATAATACGATACCCTACATTACCACCTCTTCCCTTTCCCTTTCAGGCACGGGCACCTTTGGACGAGTGTGCTTATGTCGCGATCGCATTTCGGAGAAGTACTGTGCCATGAAGATTTTGGCCATGACCGAAGTCATTCGTCTCAAACAGATTGAACACGTTAAGAACGAGCGGAATATATTGCGCGAAATACGACATCCGTTTGTCATCAGTCTGTAAGTAAAGCAGTATGGAAAATATCTCACAATTTATTCTAAAAAAATATTAAAAATTCTTGATAATAAAGTTCTTAAAAAAATGTAGATCGAAAAAAATTAAAACCTATTACTTGCACAAAATTAAAGCAACCTTTTCTTGTGTTCAGTTTATTTATGTTGTAAATTTATCAAGAATAAATACATATTCCTTTACTTAATGATATTTTTTAATGCAGGGAATGGTCCACAAAGGATGACTCAAATCTGTATATGATCTTCGATTATGTCTGCGGCGGAGAGCTGTTCACATATCTGCGAAATGCAGGAAAATTCACTAGTCAAACCTGTAAGTCACCATTCTATTAAATCGTTTATGTATGTATCAATAAAAATGATTTTGATTTTAGCCAACTTCTATGCGGCTGAGATCGTCAGTGCCCTGGAATACCTGCACTCACTGCAAATTGTTTACCGTGACTTAAAGCCAGAGAATCTACTGATCAATCGGGATGGCCATTTAAAAATAACAGATTTCGGCTTTGCCAAAAAACTGAGGGATCGCACTTGGACTTTGTGCGGAACTCCTGAGTATATAGCACCTGAGATAATCCAGTCCAAAGGTCACAATAAAGCCGTAGATTGGTGGGCATTGGGTGAGTCTCAATTCGCTAGCTAACGATGGTGGTAATTGTAATTGTAATGATGGATTCACTTTTAGGAGTTCTCATCTACGAAATGCTCGTGGGCTACCCTCCTTTCTACGATGAGCAGCCCTTCGGGATTTACGAGAAAATATTGAGCGGAAAAATTGAGTGGGAGCGTCATATGGATCCCATTGCCAAAGACTTGATCAAAAAGCTGCTGGTGAATGATAGAACCAAGCGACTGGGCAACATGAAGGTGAGAATCATATGTTCATATGTAGAATTTGTAGATTCATTAGTTTAGAAAGTCTCGAAGATCTAACATGGGAATGCAATAAATAAACAAATAATTTGGAGCATAAAGTTTGTTCAGCTGCCGTTCTATACATCAAGTCATCTGTTTGCTTCATTCGATTTCGTTTCTTTCTTTTAATGAAAAGTAAAATTAGCACTGTCAAAGTTTATTTATTTGTTTCACCCCTTCAATCTCCTTTACTCTTTCCTTAGATAGTCTCATAAAAATACTTGGCAAGGCTTTCGTTAACATTTTCCGGCTTATTAGGCCCCATATTTATAGAGAATTGTTTACACTTGTCGCGGTCGGATTTTGTTGCTGGCATTAAAAATTGCATCGCATATATCAAAAATTAATTGTTGGCCATCACAAAAAGATATGCACATGCTCGTTGTCAGTTTGCCTAATACATTTTCTTCGAAATCATTTTTCACCTACCCCTGAATTTCGTTTTCGTCGCCCCGCACTTACTTATATTTTAATAGATTTGTCGCGCGTTTTTTGCAACACGAGCTAGCCAAATGCAAAACGTTATTTATGTCCAATATTTTGTATTTCATTCTATGTTCGCCCTCCGATTTCGGAATATACCTCATCCCCACAGAATGGCGCCGATGACGTGAAGAGGCATCGCTGGTTCAAGCACTTGAATTGGAATGACGTCTACAGCAAGAAACTAAAGGTGAGTTCAAGGGTCCTCTCTGTTTTCCGATTTTCCAACTTTCCTTTTTAATTATTAGTAATTGTGGTCATTACTTTGTGTGGATTTTTGGCACACTGATCTCTGCCTCAGCTTTTGTCAGACGGCCAATGTATTTTCATACGTTCTCGTAATTAAAAGCAAATAAACAAATAAGTTTTCCAAATTAGCTGTGCCTTTAGTTAATGACCGCAGCGTCTATTTCGGCCTTTCGGGTGGGTGTTGGACCCATAAATCTACCGATTCCCTCTGCCCAGTCCAGTTGGTCCAAGTGCGAGTGAAATGTAACAAAAGGGGGCATTTCGCATCTGCAGGAGAAGGTGTTAATTGCCCACATGAACGCCTCCGTCCAGGCGGGAGACAATGGGTTAAATGCGTCACAACTGATTGTTACAAACGTGCTGAATTTTGCGCACATTTCGCAAATTTTACCCGTCGACTACGTATGTTTGATGTGATTTTCATAATGAAAATGCTATGGCTTGGAATTCCATTTTATGGATCTAAATATAAAACCAAATAGAAGTTTGCTATAAAACTTATATAAATATTTTAATATACTTAAACATGTATTTGGGATTCAGTTTTCTTGTGTTTAAACACTAATAAATATTCGATAATTAGTTTAAAATATAAGATATACAATCAAGCAATAATTTTTCAAATTTTCTTCATTTACAGCCACCAATTCTGCCCGATGTACACCACGATGGGGATACCAAAAATTTTGATGATTATCCCGAGAAGGATTGGAAGCCCGCCAAGGCAGTAGACCAAAGAGATTTGCAGTACTTCAATGATTTCTAAATAAGAGCCGAGAAATTGTAGTTTTTTGTTTTCTGTTGAAAATTTGTTATAATTTGCGACAGCAAGAACATTTATTATTTATACTGGCAATTAAGTGTTTAAAGTGCTGTGCTGATGCAATGATATGTAATGGTACATATATTTATATACATAAACTATATTATACAATACGACTATACATAAACATACACCCGTACATAGTAAGACTAAGTTTATACCCGTTATGTTATGTCTAGCGATTGGCGTCTAAAATTATTTATATATACTTAATTGTTTAAATGTTCAAATAGCGAGCAGTCCCCACAACTAGAAAGAAACACCTATAAGAGTACAGCTAAAGTACAGTAAAGAATATATTATAAAAAAACAACAAAATATTAACGTAAAACGTTGAATAAAGTGATACAAATTGAAATTTGGCCAAGCCTTTGTATTTTAATTTCGAATATATTTCTCTACCTTCGGGGGATTAGTTTTGGATCCGTAAATCTGTCACATCTGAACACGAGTCGCTTTGCTGACGAGCGTGATCTTTGTTTGACGTTTGCCTGTATACATATATTTTTAAGTATTTTGGTGCAGTTCTTGTTTTTCGTTTTGTTTTAAAAAGTTCGTCTTTTTAAATAGATAAATTGATAATTTATAAAATAATTAAATCAATTTTGATGTAATGAAAACTGGTTTTTATGAAATTCAAAAAAGAATTTAATAGTTAAATATGTTAAAGTTATTCATACAACTATCGCTATTTATCTTACACCTTTTTAAATCGATGGCGGTATATATTTGGCAAGCTTGTCTTTTCTTATTCTGACACAAACGCTTTTTTCGTTTTCCGGTTTGTGTATCGGAAAAGTGGTAAGCGATTTTAATCGATATCAATCGGAGGGAATTTTGAAATAAATGAAATGGGTACCAAATGCAACGTAATGCATAAAAATAAACTTAACTATCATAAAACATAAAATAGTAGTACTACAGCTGTTTTAAGTCTAAGCGGTTTATTTTGAAACTGAGAGTTTAAACAGTATTCGCCACTGCATATAAACCCTGTCGGATCTGAAACCCTGAAACCCCTTTCACTATCGTATAAATATGGTTTTTAAAACCCTATGCCAACTTAGTAAATTAATTTCATATAAAAATATTAAAATTTTTCGATAGCAATGTTATATGCATTGCAGATTTCAACATATTTTGAAATTCTAGTTTGACCATGACTCAAATTGGCCCACTGTGCCTCGCGCATGTAGTCTCTTCTACAGGGTAAACGCTGCGTGCAGGAGTCACCCTGTGGCCGCGAAACTACCACCACGGCAGCAGCAACAACAACAGAAAACATGGGACGTGCTTTCTCTCAGAGAGCGCTCTCTTCCTTTTGGCACGGCACGCTTTTTACAGTTATACAGCAGAGCGCGGCTTTTCACAAGCCTCGCTCCATAAAATCATTCAGTTTGTAGACAACGTTTGCCGTGGCCAAAAAAGAACGGACAAGCACTACTTTAGTTGGAACACCATTTCCAACTGTAAACGGCAGCGCGATTATAGGCAACAAAAAAATAAGGAGAAAAAGAGTACGCCAGTGTGTGTGTGCGACAGTGCGTACGTCACAGAAGTCGCTCGTGTGTGTGTGCTGTGGGAAAAATCAGTAAAATGTTTATGCAAATCATTCGACGAATGTGCGCCAATTGCGTTAAATCGTAAAGTGCATTGAGTGAAACAAAATTATATAATTAAGGAGCGGTCCAACGAAATAAACGAAAAGTGTTTTTTTGTAAAATACAAAGGAAAATCGGAGGTTGCAGCTCCTCTTCCTTTTCTTCGCGTGTGAGTGTGGGTGTGTTTGTGTCTGCGTAGGTGTAGGCGATTGTGGCCGTGTGTTGGTGTCTCGTGGCCAGCTGTCAGTGTGTGTGTGAGCGGCAGTGGGTGCCTGTATGTGTGCACTGTGGGTGCAACAACGTGAACGCTTCATCCCGGAAGTGATTTGTATAAGGCCGAAAGCCTCTGAAATTTTACACCCGAGCGGAAATAGTTGGTACGTAGAGCCCATACATTATCCATAGCAGGTTTGCATTCTTGCCATATTGCTACTCATTTGTTTTTGGGGGTTGTTGAGCACCAAACCAAGTTTAAACTATTTTATTTGCGTCTAAACTTTTATATTTATATGTATATATTAAACAAATTCAAAAATATCGATACATTAATTGGTATAAAACAAAGTATTCTAAAGGATTTCCTGTCCCGCACAACCTGAGGTGTTCATTTGTGTTTGCGAATCCTTACAATTAATATTCATTTTGTCCAATTATAAAATATAAATGAGTTTTCGATCATAGGTAAAAAAGAGTGGCTTATAAATGTTTAAACTCCATATTTATTTCAGTGCTTTGTTGATGAATTTACGTAGTTCCTATAGTTGGCGCACAGAGACCACATATTTTTCTACGATATTATGCATGTTTCGCATTTTTTTCTTTTGTTGCTGTTTTGTTATTATGGATTTTTTGTTTCTATCGATTTTCAACCAAAAACAACTGGGAAACAACATCGAACCATTCATCCGTGCGTCCGCACACACAAACACCCAAACACCCATACACCCACAATAATTTCAGGGGGAAACCACAAGCAACCGCAACTACGTATGGCTACACACATACTGCGAAAAAAAGAGTGTTAAGGCAAAGTTGTAAAATATAGAATAATTTAGGACTTTTTCGGTTTACCATAATTTAATTACGAATTTTTAGACAAACGGGTTTGATGCGTTTGTTTGAATGAAAAACAAATATTTTTCATACATCCTCTTATTCAAAGGCTTGAAATAGTGCATTACTAAAGTGTGAGATAATTTAAGGACAAGTGCTTAAATATTCAGCCTTAGCATGTTAGGACGCAATCTGTTTCAGATGGTATATTTTCCCTCAGTGTCCTTGTACGCAGGAGACTTCAACTCACTCATTTAACAGTATTTATAGACAGTTTTTTGTTTCTGCACGAAAACGAAGTTGAATTGCAGAATTTAATATGGCGGGCGGATGTGGCTTTTGAGTTTTACGAGTGCTCACCTGCGAGCTTCGAGAAAGGTGGCAGAGGAGCCGGGGCCTCAATGGGCACTTCAGGTGTTTGCCCTGACAGTAAGGGCATTAATCAAGGGGCAAGGAGGGGGTGGGACGAGATGGGGCGGTTCGGAAAATGAAGGAGACACTTGTGGGCCTGAAGAAGTTGGCCCTGCAAATGGCTAAACGTCTTCGTTATCAAATTGTCCTCGCTCAAAATATTGATATACAAACGGGCGGCGGATTGCCGAGTAAAGATGATGATAAATACTCGATATTGATTGATGTCATGCTTTTGTGTACCTACGTCAAGTATCCCCAATAATTTGCAATCATATTTTGCGGCAATGACGTCATCTATCCAGAAATACTTAGGAACGTGAGTTCATAAACATTTCCATTTTCAACCCCAAGCCGTGATCCCCTGTCTTGTTGTCTGTTTTTGTCAGCTTAGTTTCTTTTGTGAGCATTATAGTTCCGTATTTATAGCCAAGTTCAACCCTCAAAATGTTGTTGTCAACATTGCACTGCCCTAATGAACTACTCTACTCTATGGCGTACCAAAAAATAAATCCATGCAATAATAAAAAGTCGATGAATGGCAGGACATTGTTTTTAGGGAGCAAGGGTAAATGGAATATTATCTAAAATTTATTGAATTTCGGGTTTAAAATGTATATGCTCTAAAGTACCAAAAATTATTTTGCTTGGGAAAGCAGTTATTCAAAATAAATTATTGTTGGTAATTTCGCAACTGTCAGACGAAAGTAAATGTCAAATCTTCTGTAATGCTACATTTGTGCTACATTTCATGTAACTTGCTTATGACATATTCTTTGGAACTTTGCGCTTACAACTTGCAAACTTTTCATCAGGCAAAGTCAAAGTTTTTATCAATCAAACGCAAGACCAGGAAAGTCCTTCATATCTCACAGATACACGGCGGACAAGTTGGCTTATCGATAGAAATGCCAAATGTTAAGCTCCAGTGGCTTTCGTATAATTTTATCCTTTCCTATCTGCGTTGCCATCTCTGTTTCTAACTCAATTTCTATCTCTATTTTATTACAATCTCTTTTTCTTTTTTATATTTCCATTTTTGTTTCCTTTTCCATTTCCATTTCCATTTCCAGCCCCCCTAGCACTTTGGCTTTCATCCTTTTCGCAGCCAACAATTAAGGTGTCCTTCGTCTTGGGCAATAAGAAAAACTGTCGCGTCAGATCAAAAATGCAGCATCTTAAAATATGAGCACCATTTTGGCTTCCGGTGGATTTCTGTCCTCGGTTGTTGTTCCCCCGCCGCTATTGTTGGTGTTGTTCAATATTTACAACCTGATGGCGGCGATGAGGAGAACATCGCAGAACTGAATAAAACATGCGACAATCGGCAGCCGACAATGTCCTGGCTGGAAGCATCCTGCGATGCTGCCGTTGCAGACACGTAGACGCCTTAATGACCCGGGGGATTACCGCTGTAGACAAAGTCGGGAGTAACCTAACCGTGGGCGCTAGTTTCTGCAGCCCGAAAATCCCCAACAAAGGCCAGGTGACCAGGATGTAAACTATGCAGTGGCATTGCCTCATCCAATTAGTTTAATAAACGTAAACAAAAATGTTAACCGTTCCTATTTGCAATTAAAAAGCTATAAGCGGCAACCAAGAAACGAGGGGTTGATGGGTGCAAAATGGGGATGCGGGGAGGGTGCACTGCAAGAAATTATTATTTTGATGGGTCTCTCAAAAGAAATTGAATTGAATGCCTAAAAAAAATAAACAAGGTAAATACTTTTAGAAATGGTTCGTTAATATAATTAAGCTTGAGGTATGTACATATACTTACAAATTGGTTAAAGCATTAAGAAATTCACTTATTTCGCAAAACAGGAAAATGGTTCCATACCTTTTGTTTGAATGGACAAGAAAATGCTTTACATTTGTGTAGCAGATTTGCGGGTAATACTACCCCTTACAGATGAACAATTTTGAGATAAGCTATAAATCGCAGTAGTATTTATAATATTCCATATTCATATTCATTCAATATTCTTTAAAAACTGTCAAATCTGAAGAACCTTTTTTCTTAACTCAACAGTTAACAGTTTTCAAATAAAATGTTAAGCTCTTCGACATTTCCTTTTTTTTCCAGTGCACCGCTGTCTTACAGTGGGGCACATGGCAAACAAAATGTCAAAAGCAACCCTGCCGAGAGCACAACAATCACCCAGTGGGGCGTGTAAGCCGCAGAAAGGGCGGCAGAGCAGAGAAAGAGTCGCAAAGTTCTCTCCGTTCTCTTCGGATTAACCCTTGCGCGTGCGCCGGACTTGCCAGCGGACAATCACAAAAGTCCATTGGCAATCCTTGCTGAGCAGCTACCCGCATGGCTTTGTCAACAGTTCCGTTTCTGGAGGAAGCCCTCTCTCGCAGCCCCAAGCCCCAAGCCCCAGACCCCTCAGCGCCGCAGCCCCAACCAGCGATAACCCTCTCCGGAATCCTGGCAACGTTTTTAAGAATGAACCACATTCCCGTACGTCACTGCCTTTGATTAAAGCATATGCAAACGTTTTTTTCCGTTTCTTCCACATTTTTTCCTTCAACTTCTGAGCCTGGAACATGTGCCGCATGTCCCTACGTACGTCCTCTTTAAATCCGTGGAGGATTTTCATTGCATATGGCAAAATCGAATTGGTTATTCAGCTTGCGCCACCTTGCAATTTTTGCTCGGCTTGTTTGAAAGTTGAAATTTGTTTATGCGAGCGACCGCATAAATTTCTGCAAAGGGAATGTGTGTCCGCTTGTTTTTCTAGTTGTTGTCATAGGTTTAGCCAGTATCCGTTGAAGGGTTTTCCGATGCAGGAACCGAAACATTTGGGCAAATATTATGGGTCCTGGGAACGCTTTATTGCCTGCACGAGTGGAGCCAGAATGAGCGGTGGAGCCGAAGCCATCCCCATCCAATGGCCCCGAAATCGATTTTTTTCTTCAGGACTAACCGAGGGGAATTCTATCTGGCTTCGTGTGAAATTGGTTATCTGCGAGCTGCGAAATAGTTTTCTGCTTCAAGGGCAAGTCTAGTGTGTTAGCCTCAGCAAAAGATAATTTATTTGCATATCTTATATATAATATCTTTTTTGACTTTATTGGGAAGGCCACTTAGAATCATAACCCCAACGTACAAATAAAATAAAAATATACGTATGTATGTATGTATGTATGTATGTATTATTTAACTCATTTTGCAATATTTTGTATTTTACCACAAGGAATTATTGAAATTTCCCCTTTATTCAAATGGTAAACTTCAAAGACTTATTCCCAACGAAATTAAGAGTGGGCAATTTAAGGGCTCACTTACCTGCAAGACGTGCCCAACTGGCCTTGGATGAGCCCCCAGCCACCTGCCTTGACCTGCTTGTGCGGCCCCGCTCGGATGTCATCAATTATACAGAACTGGGCTTACATCAGAGACTCCATCAGTCGGCTCGGGTTCGAGCCATCTGCTTAGCCCTAATGCGATGGCTCAGGCTGCCAAAAAGTGCAGAGAAAGAAGGGGAGAAATACACGTTACACAAATGTGACACAAAATCCAACACCAGAATGCAAAATCCTTGACAGCAATGGAGCCGAATATCCGTTTATTTGTACTTTAAGCCCTAAGCCTGCCATTAAAGGCTGGATCGTGCCTCAATGTAGTTTTGAGGTTATTGTAGCTCCGTTTTTCCCACCAACAGTATGCAACACCAGAATTGTAGTTTACAGTTGGCACTTTTTGCCTCGAGGAATGTCGAGTCATAAATTTAATTTGCATATTTCAGTTGTCTGTCAGAGGGATTTTCATTTGTGCAAAAATTGCAGTTGTAATTGGCAAAATAATTTTACCCACCGCTGCGACAAGTGCAATTTTCTCAGTTTTCTGCAACATTGTTTTTATCTGCCCACGGCAGTTGGCCCTAACATCATTAGTTCTAATTGAAAAGTTCTGTCGACTGTCTCCAATTAAGCCGCATCTGAAGTGCAATACCAGCCACCAGATGGGCCTGTTGGACCCCGTCAATCTCACCAAGAAATTGCATTAAACACACCCAAAGTGCCGGCGAATTAAAACGTCAAAGTGGCCGCGCGAAAGGCGTAAACACGTTCGTCCTGGCGGTGAAAAAAGGAAACAAATTGTGCCAAGGCAACAAAATAACGAGAGGCTGGGAATCGCAAATTGGCCAGGCCAGCATCCTTGGGCAAAGGAGGCGGCTGGAGGGCGTGGCGCCGGCATCACGCATGCATAACTGAGTAAGTGAGAATTGAATTAAGTGCGGTGGCAAAACCACGAAATATACGCGTTTCTCGTTCTTTTTTTAGCAGAGCAGCGCAATCACTCAAAAAAAGTTGTTATATTTGTGGATGCTTTAAATAATACCTTAATCAAAATGGTATTAACAGATTTGCACTTAATGACTAATAAAATGTTTTCTTCAGATCTGTTTATAAGCAATAGAAAATTGGGTTCAGGAATTTTGTTGTCAGAAGGAAGTATATATTTTTATTGAATTGCAATAAAATAGATCTATATTCACAGTCGTTGCATTTATAAAGTTGAAATGTGAAGTTGAGTAGTTCAAAGAAATTACCAACTTATTATTATAGTCTAGAGTACTTTAAATCAGAAATTATATAAGTACATATGTATGCTAGGACCTATAAATTTAATTTAATTTAAATTTTCTCTTAGCCGTTATAGTAACTTTATGTAGAAACTAATTCGGTATTATTTTTATATATTTATTTCATTTTTTTGAAAATGATTTAATTAAATTCTCAATGAATCTTATTCTGAGAGCAAATAATTATGTTAGTTGCATATGAACTCCCAGATTTATTGCTATGGGAAAATATCAAAACATTGAAGATGGACTGTACTGTTTTCTTCGAGTGTCCATACAACTCCTGCTCCTCCTGCACCCCGCACTCCCTAATTGAATTCTAAGCGGGCTGGAGTGGAGCAGTGGAGCCTTGGAGAATTGCAGCAGCTGGAGGTGATGGAGGTGATGGTTGGCGAGAGCCCGTGGCTTTGGCAAACAAATGCGGGCTTTGCCAAGTCCGTGCTCATGTCCTGAGATCTTGTTCCCCGGATTGTGGATTCAGGAGTCCGGATTGTTTGCCCCACGGGCAAGGTGCGAGGATATCCGAGGTTAGAGGGGTGGCTGCTTGACGCGAAAAAGTGAAAAATGCCCTGCTTGTTTTTCGCCCTGTTTTTTTTAGATTGTTGTTGTTTGGTTTAGGTTTTGTTGCTCTTTTTTCCTGTTGTGGATTATTTGTACAACTAAACTTGATTTCCATATTTTGTAAGAAAAACACTTTGCGGGGGAGTTTCCTTTAAATGTGACCGGAATAAGGGTGGAAGTTCCACGAGCATTTCCCACACTCCTCATTGCCTCTGTGGGTCTTCAAAGTATAATAAATTGTCTTACGTGAAATACCGATGAGTCATGATTTTTTGGTAATTCGAGAATAATTATTGGATTCTTTTTGAATTTTTATTCTATTTCAACTGGTAATTTTTAAAAAGGATGGAATCATTCTTTAAAACTATAGAATATAGGACATCCTTGGACTTAAAGTCTGTTTAACTATCTCATCCTTATCCATAGCAATCTTTCTTGATTGAATTGAACCATCCACTATGCAGAGTTTTTGGTCCTCGTTGTTAATTGAGTTTTTCCATAGTCCCTGCCATTTCCAGCTATTCCATTCACTATTCTCTTTTATACCGATGCCAATTTTCAGTTTTCCCCAATTTTCGCGTTTGCATTTTATTTGGCTGGCTTTGCAATCTTTTTTTTTTTTCAAGAAATAATTGAATTTTTTGCCGCTCGGGGGATTGAAAACGGTGAGGCTGGAGTTCAGTGCGGATGTTAGCCATCTAATTGCGACCTTAATCATTTCATCTTTTTAGTTTCCGGGCAGGTTAGTCAGTGGTGTGTGTTCGGTAATCGAAATCGTCCTGCCAAAAGGCAGGGCAAATAAACTGGCAATTTTCGAGGACGAGAGGTGGACACTCCGTAGGCAAATACAAACTTGATTCGATGCTGGTTTCGCAAAAAGATGAGCAAAACTGGCAGCCAGCACCGCTCACTTAGAGAAAATGCCTGCATTACAATTTTCATTCATCAATAACTCGATATAGATTGTAAGAATCTGCTACTAAATCTTAACTAATAGGTGGAACTTTTTAAATTAGATTTATTCTTTATTTTAGTTATTCGGATGCTAATCGTAGATTTCCTTTTTGAGGTACCCTTTTTTTCTCTGTGCCTGTTTGCTGTTTGTTCCTGTTGCTGTGAACAGGAACAGCTGCTGTGGATGCCTTTGGCTTTTTGGCCCTATCGAATCGAGTTAATTTGTGCTGGTCCAGGTCCTGCAGACTCAAATAGGAGCCGCCTTCTCCTCCGGCAGCTGTGTTAGTTTTTGGTTGATTTTAATCGAATTTTTGCTGTTGATCTAACTGCGGGTTTTTGAACAGTTAACTGGGGTCTGGTTAAAGTTTTTTTTTTCTGGTTTGGTGGTTTTGCATTTTGCGTGTTGATCTAAGCGGTTTATTAGCCAAGATTTGCAAGTAAGCTGCTTAACATTGGCCCCTCCACTCTGATCATTGTTTAATAATGAAAAGAGAAGTATTCAATCTTCATTTCCATCCAGCTGAAAATCTGCAAGCTTAAAGTTGATGTATCCGGTTTGAAGAGGGCCTTGTCTTTCGGTTTATTGGCTTTGTTTTTGTTTTCTCCGTTCAAGCAGTTGATTCTCCCGGAAACTTGTTTGTTTTCGCAGAAGAGAAGTATTTACCAACTTGTGGTGGCTATTCTAACAAAGTGACAAATTCATTGAATACTCTTATTGATTTTCTCTATAAATGATTAATTGACAAACTTAAGCTAGTTTGTTTAGGTCTTGAAAGACATCTAAAGGAATGGAAAGCTCTATTGTTGACATTGTTTTCATTTAGTATTCTTAGGAGGGGGGTTAATTTAATTGTTTTACTTTTAAGTAATTATTCAAAAATGATTAGTCTATGAAATATATATATAAAATAACAATTTTTTAAATAGTATCCAAAATGATTTAAAAATCTTACATTTCCTTTATGAAATGGCGAGCTCAAAAATATTTTCTGATTTAATAATACAAGTTTTTCGAATGTCCAACCACATTCAGTCAGCTTAGCAAAAAAGTGTTTTTAAAATAAATTTTCCACATATTTAATTAAGCCTTACATTTTTTCATTCGTTGCTGTTATGCAATTCAATTATTCAAGGAATTCAATCGAGAAATTATCGGAAAACTAAAAATTGTTTGCTGCTGCTGACACTGCAGAAGCGATCCGACATGAAATGTGGAAATCAATGTTAAATGACAGTGTCAAATGACAACAGCACTCGTGTGGAGCATCCGAGGGGCGGAAGTTAGTTAAATATTGATTTTAATTTTCCACATAATTGCAATTAGTTGATGAATGTGGAGCCAGCTGTTGCAGTCCTGTTTCCCCATGATTGCCACCACCGTCGCTCCTGCCGGTGTCTGATTCTGATTAAACATGGTGTCGGGGAAACATCACAAACAGGAACGGATGCAATAACAGGCATTCAACGAGAAATCGTGTTGAGGAGCTATCACGACGGAGGCTCAAAGCGGCACAGTGGTCAACGCTAATATAAATATTTTTGAATATATAAAGGAGTCAATAAAGCGAGAGTAAACTAAATCGCATAGAAAACAAGTGAAGTATGGCTTATAGGTTTCGTATAAGTTTGATGATCTTTTCAATAAATGTATATATTTAGCTTTTTAAAATTTCAGTGCATTTCAATGTCTAATTTTGTAAATATACATTGTTCTGTTTATAATCTTCTTAAATACAGTAAAGTACATACAGTACATATGGTAATTTTACTCAAAAAATGTTCTTGAATGGCCAGATGACAGATTACGGATAATATCGGTATAGATGTTCCCATTTTTCCACCCTTTCCACTGTGCACGAGTTCTCGTTATTCTCTTGGCAGCAACGCCCTTTTGCTGTTCCTCATTTGGTTTCTGCTGCTGTTTCAGAATTTCCTCAATTCGCCTCCTCACAAAACTCTTGTCAGAAGGGGGCCATGATGATGAAAAGCCACTTACGCACAATTTTCACAACTCAAAAGCATTTTATTGATTGCACTTTAAAAACGCCGGGTTGAGGGCGAAACCAAAACACTCATACGCCACGTTGACTGGCATACTGCTCCAGTGAATTTTACAGACCCTTTCAGATATGTGCGTGTGAGCTGGGTGCCTTTATTGACTGTCGTTTTTGAAATTGAGTTTTTCTGGCTCTTAGATGGCACCACCTCCCCTTCGAACCGATATAAACTTGGTTAAACTTTGGGGTCTTTTCTCGGCTGGGCTGCAAAAGGCAATTTAGCCCTCGAGCTTTCATCCAGATGTATGCAAATGTGGATGGGGCTCGCCAGAGAAATCAAAGTCATTTTTGCTTGCTTTTTTATTCCATCTTGCTGCTGCTTAGATAACACATTTGCCTACGGAAAACTCCTTATTTTCCGGTGCTCGTGGCCCCTCGGGGTTAGTTGTGCGAGATGGCTAATGAACATGGAAATAGGGCAGCATCTGGCAGCTGCGTTGTGAGGCTCAGCTTGTTAATTGTTTTTAAAACCGTTGAGTGAACATTAATAAGATGTAAATTCGAGGAAAACTAGAAAAGGCTGGTGCGGGGGGTTGTATAATTGCTAATTGGGGGTTTGATTTTGGCCTATGAAATATGAGTAGAAAAGTTTAATTGGTTGCAGAAATAACTTTGATTGTTAATTGATATGCTAATGAGTAGCCCTAATGATAATAGATTTTTAACAACAGAAACTTTTACTTATCTAATGTGACGTTTCAAGCAAACAGTTTTTTCTTGTTTTGGTAAAGATTCAGTACTATTCTGTTTTTACTTTAAAAGTATTCTGTAAAAAGGTTATTTGTACTAAACACATAAGAACATCTATTTGGTTATCAATTTAGCATAAATTCACTGCTTCTTTACATATGACTTGTTGTCAAAGTATTTTGCCAATTAATCGAACATCGATCGATTTCAACACACATTGTCTCAATTTCCTTATGTTTCCCATTAAGTAATTTATGCGAAATCAAGCCATCTCGAGCTTCGATATATCTCGGCACTATTCAACGCCTTTATATGGCTGTGCATTGTTTGCAAATCGCTTAATTATGGTTGATGGCGTTTTATTGGGGCATGGAGCCATAAAAGTTGGTCAGATCCTTTGGTCTTTTTGGGCCTACATCAATAACGGTCGTCTCCATTTTCTCCTTCCTGCCTCAATAACTTTTGCTCTTCCCCTTCCCGTTCCGCTTTCTTTTTTGCCTTGTGAATTTCTCCTAGTTGCCACGACCTAAAAGCATAAATTTCCCGTGGCTAGGCCAAAATCAACGCCAAATGCTCTAAACGTTTTGCTTATGATTTTTATTGCACGCACACAGACGCAAACTTATTCAGATCCATACGGACATATATGTATATGTATATATAAATAAAATGGTATGTTTATATATAAACCCTGTGTAGACATTTTGCCGCAGCCCCAAGTGCGAAGGCTTCAGAAAAATCTGAAAAAGGCGACCCATGACGATGACTTGTTTATGGCAGTTGGCAGCCACGCCCCTTTTATACTTGCTGCGCCTATATGGGCGAGCACTTTGCTTATTTCATTAGATTTCCTTTGAGGAGACGGCTTTCCTCAAATGCCGTGAAATGCAAAAACCATAGCATACTTTTCGGAGAAGCATAGGAAACTTAAAATTCACGGCTTGTTATCATGGCACAAGAATTTAGAATTATTGATATGAAGCCACTTTTGTTTTCTAGCCATTGATAAAAGAAAGTCATTTTACTTTACTTCGGAAAACTGCCTAGCAAAATACTTACATCACACAGAATGGAAATTCCTGCCGAGTGATAAAATCGCCAAAGTACATGCAAATGAAAACTTTAAGTTATGCGAAGTATCCACCATTCGTGGCTTCAATTTGGCCTTATCTTGGCGCTATTTTTTCTGTTGGCACTTGCCAAACAATGTCAGTTCTCAACTTTTAGCGCATTTTTCAAATTAGGTTAACGGAACAGCAGGGGGAGGGGCTCGGGGTGAAAGGATGTCAGGATGGCGGGGTGTGCGTGTGTACGTGTAAGTGTATGAGGGTGTGCTGGTGCCAGTGAAAGTTTCTTATTGTTTCGGGCGGAAGGGAAAGGGCTTGGCGGTAGGCTTGTTAGCATCCTTCCTTCCTGCGCTTCCTGCGTAAAAGCCACCATCTGCTGCCCGTTTAACCTTAATGTTAGGGGCAAACCAGAACCGCACCCTTCACACCCATGAACTCCTCCCAAAGTCCAGAGAAAATAAAAAGTTTAGTTTTTAAAAAGAAGGTTATGAAATAAAATGCCTTAAATATGTCAAAGTCATATATTACTTAAAATCTAGTTTAGTGGTAATATTTATTGGATATTTGCTATTAAATAGATATTAATAGATATTATGTATATATACTTGTAAAAGGGTAAATATTTTGAATTGGTTGTAAGGGGCACTCCAAGGTAATGTTGAACCAGTGATAATATTAAAGTAACAGTAGATCAAAATATGGCTACCAAAGCTTATGTGTATTCCTCTTTGTGTATCCACATTTGCGCACTGTTCCATTTTGATGTGCACTTATTTTTCAATTTGAGCGCGTAAGCATCCATCGTCCTGTCAGTTTGGCGTCCCATTCAAACCCGTCCCAGGACTTGGCACTTCAACGTCATCTCGGTGAATTATCAGTGACTGCGTCAGCATCTGAATATAAAGCTTACCTGCTCTCCCCCTCGTTCAGTACTGTACAGTACGAATCCCTGGCTTTCTATCTTTGGGTGGCCTTTGTTCTTGGCCATCTTTCAGGCAGTCTGCGTTGGCCAAGTTTTATGCTCGCTTTTTATGCCAACACGCCCCGTTGGGCAATTGTTGTTGCTTCTATGGGTGTTTTAGTGCTTTACTAATGAAATTTTTAAACGATTTCGTTTTACTTTACGGCCAGCAGCAGATTGAAAAGTGAGAATTGCCGAAGAAGTTGCAAGGAAAATTTCCAGAAATTATTTCTACCTCTTTGTCTGCCTTTCTTGACCCTAAAAATGGTTGTTCGAAATAAGTTCGTCCTAAAGGGTTAACTCGGTAAAACTCGAAAACAACAGTGTATTTTATTAATTGAGTTTGGTAAAAGCACGCAATTGAGCTAATTTTGGATATTGTTATTTAATCAGTTAGATTGCCTCAATGATTGTAGTTAAATTTATTAAATTGTAGATGCATTTATATAATGATAGAGATCAATATCTATTTAATTGTTTTTAGTCACTCCAAAAAAAACTCTTTATGTCTAGTATGAACAAAGCCACAAAATCGCAATAATATTGAGATACAGATTATATTTTGAGCTGCTTCGAGGCTTATCAGTTAATCAATCCATTAGGCACGAACAATCAAAATAGAAATAGTAATCCCTCTACCGCATGAACATCTACTATAAACAGAATGTGAACCTTTAATTAAACTTAATGGGCAAGTAATTGAAAACGAAACACTTAAAAGGGTAGAGATTATTACGAAATTTAAATGAACCAACAGACACTAAAATATATGTGCTTCTCACCTGATTATGTGTGTGTGTGTGATGGTTTTCCTGTTCGCAGGAAGCTGTCGGAGTCATAAATTCTCTCCTGAAATGGCCAAAAGCAGAAGCAAACACACAGGCACAGCTGGAGGGATTTAATTAGAACACCTCACTAACTAAAATACACACTACCTCACGAACATCGTTATCCGGCAACATAGTTAGTTTCCATTTATTTCAATTAAAAATTCAGTTTGGTCAAGGGGGAACATAAATATTCATTGGTAATCACATTGACCTTACTAACTCTCTCTGCCTCTCTCTCTCTCTCTCACCATCGCTCTGTCTTCTTCTCTCTCTTTTATTGCAGCCAGTATTTTGTGATGAAGTCATGTGGAAATAGCAGTACAATTATAGGCAAAAGTTAATTAAACGCTGCATCATTTGCAAACTGCAAAAAGGAATTCTTAACAATCGCAATAAAACTTTTTGTCGAACAAAAGTAATTAAAGGACCTCCCACCCATACCCATACCCATACCCACACCAATACCCACACTCACTTGCAGCTATGCGACAACAAAGTTGGTAGGCGTGGCAAGGGGGCAAGGCGGCGAGGAGGCGAGTGGGGCCAGGCGGAGCACAGGAGTACATGGCCAGGAGTCAGCTGACGCTGCCAGCCGCAAACAGCTAACAGCTAACACCCAGGAGCCCCAAGCAGCGGGCGCCAAGGACGCAGGGCGCAGGACGACAGGACGCAGGACGAAGTCGAAGTCGAAGCGACGGCCAACAAAATGCAGAAGGAGAACAATGTCACGGCGGAGAATTGCCAATTTGTGGGGCCCTATCGCCTGGAGAAAACCCTCGGCAAGGGTCAAACGGGTAAGTGCAGGAAAACTCTTTCCTTTTACGGGATACTAAGTGGTGTACTAGGTGGTGGCTGCATCGGGTGAAACTATCATTGCATTTTATTAGGCGGAGTGGCTGTTCACTCGAGACTTATTTACTGTAATTGCACTTGAGTCTGCTATAACTATTCGAAAACCTAAAGCAGCTTACTCGACATCCATTATATTTGACACATGATTCAGTAAAAATAAATTGTCTCCAATGTTAAAATGTTATAAAATCATCAGATGCATTTAAATATATTACGTTACCATTCATTTATTAAATTCTATTTTTATTAGAATATGCTTCAAATCGCTTTAGCCAGTAAAAAGGATTTAAATAATATTATTGTAAAACAATATGCAATTGAATTCGTCTTTGGTTTCCTTTATCGATTAAAGTCGCTCATAAAGTTAAAGCAATTAGCCATTCTAGGGGTTTTCCCCAACTGGAATTACCTTTTTCCTACTCAAACTTGGAAACCACTTAGGAATACCTGCAGTTGTCGCAAATTAAAATCGCAATTACGATTTCTAACTTATTCTTATTGTTTCGCAGGTCTCGTCAAGTTGGGCGTGCATTGTGTGATTGGCAAGAAGGTTGCGATTAAAATAATCAATCGCGAGAAACTCAGCGAATCGGTGCTAATGAAGGTGAGTGGTTTTGCGGGGTCGAAGGTCACGACTCGATGAAAAGTTTCGCTGGCATCGGTTTATTGTTTTCCCGCAGTTTATGATTTTGTTTTTCGTTTTCTTCTCCTATTTCTTACTTATTTCTTGTTTGTCTTCTCCTGGCATACGGGACATAAAAAACTGTGACAATAAAATTTGTTTTGTGGTTCGTTGTTTTATTGCCCTCCTCCATGGCAGTGTTCCGTGTTTTTGGGGCTGTGTAAAGGGCGGATCCGGGGATCTAGTATTGCAGTCAAACTTACAGCCATTTGGACTTTTGGTCTTATATGACATGATGGGGAAAGGGAAATGCTTTGGGGATTTAACAGGCTTGCGGCTTCCATGGGCTTCGTATCTGTTGTGTGCCAAAGTCAGGGAAAGTCAAAAGGATACTTTCCATCTTTAGTGGGACTTACAATTTTTCAGATTCTTTGTGTCTGTGCTTTAAGGTTTTAATCAAGAAAGCTGCTATTACATATGTAAATATCAATTATCATACAAATGTACGGCAAATTATCTGTGGTAAATATTCATTTATTCTCTATCGATTTTCTGCCGTACTCGAGAACGCACCACGTCCATTATAATGCGTGTCAAACACTGTAAATAGATTTCATTCATTCAGACTCGCCGCCATTCATTCGCTTCCAATAAAAGTCAGAGTAAAGCTCAACTATTTATCTTTTCTCTGCTGTCATAATAGAACCATGGAAAGGTACCCCACCCACAACCACTGTTCTATATCTACCGAAAATGTGGTGCACTTTTTTGTAGGACACTGAAAGGACATGGGACAAATTAGTGCGTGCGACAACAAAGTAAAACAGAATTGACTGCCCTCCGCCTTTGGGGAGGAGTTTTTGGGGTGGGAAAGCTCAGACATGTAGCACAATCGAAATGCAAGGTGAGGTCGAGGGGTGCAAATGAGGATAAAGAACCGCCGATGATTGCGTGTGGTGCCCATGTTGTGGGGCCAGCTGGTCGGGACACGCAATGAGAAATCGGACGCCATTCGGAGGACAACAATGGGCTATTATGGTCGGCCGAGCACCAGGCACTTTGAATGCATTCTAAGGATAGGTGCACTTTTCAAAATACTTGGGAAATAAGATCCGTTTTTAATAGATTAAAACAATATTTTTTTTGTACCTCGTCTGCTACTTAAGCTTTTCAATACTCTTTAATTAAAGTTATTTATGATTATGCCAAATCGTTGGTTTTTTTTCTGATTATTGTTCAGTTGTATTTGATTGATTTTTTCTCCGCGTGTTGGTATGGGGATTTACGAGGAACCTGGCAACATTGTCGATAAGTCGATTAAAATCGCTTGTGTGCTCCACTCTCCTCTCCATGCAAAGGTCGAGCGTGAAATCGCCATAATGAAACTAATCGATCATCCACACGTCCTTGGCCTGAGCGATGTGTACGAGAACAAGAAGTATTTGTATTTGATATTGGAGCATGTATCCGGCGGAGAGCTCTTCGATTACCTGGTGAAGAAGGGTCGATTGACGCCGAAGGAGGCGCGCAAGTTCTTCAGGCAAATCATCTCCGCCCTGGATTTCTGTCACTCGCATTCGATTTGGTAAGTCCCTGTTGAAAACTCCCCTCCCGAACGGCAATCAATATTGGATTTATTCTGCGTTTCAGCCATCGGGACTTGAAGCCGGAGAACCTGCTGCTGGACGAGAAGAATAACATTAAGATAGCGGACTTTGGGATGGCTTCCCTGCAGCCAGCTGGCAGCATGTTGGAGACCTCCTGCGGCAGCCCACACTACGCGTGTCCAGAGGTCATACGGGTAAGTCTCCCAGTGAAAAATGGCCAAAAGATTGCCAGCCCAGGCAGCTCCTCCTCCTCGCATCCCCCAAGCCGCTCGAGTGCGGCAAACGCATAAACGTCAATCAAGGCGAACTTTCTAGCACATTTTCAGATGCAGCAGCGGTGCCTTCAACTGTGCGGAAAGTTGGTGGAGGCGGCTCCTGGAGTCGCTTTCCTATGCAAATTTCGTCAGCTCCCTTCTATGCAAATGCACGTCATGTGCGCATATGATTTCCCATCTCGGGATGCATTGCGTTCTGAACAGCCAGCAAAGAGTTGCGATTCCCCCTTAAAGCGTTCGATTTTCCGCCAAGGATAAAGGACCTCCTTAGGTTCTCCAGATAAGCATTTTATTGCGAGTTAAAAATCAGTTATTTTACTTTCCAGCAACCTTCAATTTGAAGAATAACTTTCACTTATTGCTATACCACGTTTTAAAATGAAAGTAAGCTAGCAATTTACTTTGCCTCTAAAGAAGCTTCTAAATTGTTTCTTACGTATTCATTAGGAAGGACACTTTATAAAATTTTTCTACCCTAGAAACAGGCAGCAACTTATATAAAAAATGGAGAGTAATTTTGGAATTTTCTCAGTGTACCCTGCATCGTATCCTTAAAGCAGGAGCTGCTGCAGCTTCTGGCGAATCTTTATAACTCCTGCACCCGTAATAAATTCATAAGGGGAATTTTAAAATATCTCCCCGTTCAGTCTCTGGTTATAAATCTAGCTCGGTACGTGATGTTTAGCTTATCTGCACGTACATATATGTATGTTCTTTTATAAATATTCAACAGTCAGAGCTCAGTGCGGACGGGTAGTTCCCTCCCAACTTCTAATTGATGGCTGCTAACCAAATCTGCACTGTAAGGGAAAAACCTTGACAATTTGTAGGGGAACATGGCGTGGAAAGCCCATGTACTCAATCACATAAGTGGTCGTTTATCAATCTTTGGGAGGTGGTTGTGGCTGGAACAAGCGGAGCTTCAAAGCCGGTTTAGGGTTACCGACAAACCAAACTGGGTTTGGGTAATCGAGCGTACACCAGACTTATAATCTTACAAATTGGAGTTTCGAGACTAGCTGTAATTGGAAAGTGTTTATGAGTAATGGGTGGGCTTGCGTTAGTGACAGGGAACATACATACGTGGTTTTTGTAGAAAACTTAAGGTTTATTGATTTTCATTCATCATCGGAATAAAAGGTGATATAAAAATGACTATAAAAGCAAAGTTATTTAAATGACTTCTTTAGGTTACAAACAGCTGATGTAATATTTTTACAATCATTAAAAAATATCTTTCTTTCGTGCTTCAAGGCCTAAATATCTCGCATTAAGTGGCCAGTTACTTACAATCGTGCTACAATTACACATTGTAGTGGGCAACAAACTACGAGTCAGTGTCCCATTTACCTGCCAAGTCAATGACCGTCCCCTAGGAAAACCACGATTCGTCAGAGTGGGGCAAACTTGGCATTTGATGGACACGTCGATGGTCGTCAACGAGTTGAAGAGACCACCCCCTGTCCGTCTTTAAATAGAAAACTTTTTAAATTAGTAAGCATTCGGACAGGGATTATGGCAATCCCATACGAATGCGGTTCGATAAAAAAGGGATAACGAGTTGGGGCCACGCACAAAGGCCAATCGAATTTCAAAATAATCAAGCTGAAAGCAACCATAAACCGAATATCCAAACAAGCAAACAAACGCCCGTCTTGGAAATGTCTCAATTTCTGATTTCGCATTTTCCCCATTATTATTTTTCCAGGGCGAGAAGTACGATGGCCGCAAGGCGGATGTCTGGTCCTGTGGGGTCATCCTCTACGCCCTCCTGGTGGGTGCGTTGCCCTTCGATGACGACAACTTGCGCCAGCTGCTGGAGAAAGTCAAGCGCGGCGTCTTTCACATACCGCACTTCGTGCCGCCGGACTGCCAGAGTCTGCTGCGCGGCATGATTGAGGTCAATCCGGACCGGCGGCTCACGGTGAGTCATCCCCCCCACACTCACACCCGAAATGCAGTGGTGATCTGATCCAACAATGTCAATTCCCAAACTTTGTGCACTTGAAAAAATGTTGGGGGTCGAAAAAGAAAAAATGATTTACCTCTAAACCATCTGTAATTGCTTTTCGAACTATTTGTATATATTAGAGTGGAATAATTTTCTTCAAAACGGTTTTAACTTTGTAGATCTGAGCTATTTAATAATTCAAACTTTAAAGAATTATTTCCTTGTTAAAATCTCGAAGAAGAAAAGTCTGATTTTTAAAGCTAATTTAAATATATTAGCCTGTTGCATGTTTTTTTTTTTGAGTGTGGGCGGTGAGTCATTTTGGAAGCCACCCTCCAAGCGATTGTTGGTTTTTGGGTCACCACGTTCACACTCTTTTACCCACCCCCTTTGGACTGCCTCCCCTCAACTCGTTATACCCGTTACTCGTAGAGTAAAAGGGTATACTAGATTCGTTGAAAAGTATGTAACAGGCAGAAGGAAGCGTTTCCGACCATATAAAGTATATATATTCTTGATCAGGATCAATAGCCGAGTCGATCTGGCCATGTCCGTCTGTCCGTCCGTCTGTCCGTCTGTCCGTCTGTCCGTCTGTCCGTCCGTCCGTCTGTCTGTCCGTATGAACGTCGAGATCTCAGGAACTACAAAAGGTAGACAGTTGAGATTAAGCATACTGACTCCTGAGACATAGACGCAGCGCAAGTTTGTCGATTCATGTTGCCACGCCCACTCTAACGCCCACAAACCGCCCAAAACTGCCACGCCCACACTTTTGAAAAATGTTTTGATATTTTTTCATTTTTGTATTAGTCTTATAAATTTCTATCGATTTGCCAAAAAACTTTTTGCCACGCCCACTCTAGCGCCCACAAACCGCCCAAAGCTGCTACGCCCACACTTTTGAAAAATGTTTTGATATTTTTTCATTTTTGTATTAGTCTTCTAAATTTCTATCGCTTTGCCAAAAAACTTTTTGCCACGCCCACTCTAGCGCCCACAAACCGCCAAAAACTGTCAGTGCTGAAGACTCCTTCGCACTTTCACTAGCTGAGTAACGGGTATCAGATAGTCGGGGAACTCGACTATAGCGTTCTCTCTTGTTTTTGCTTCATTTCCGACCGCGTCCAGCTGGCTGAAATCAACCGCCATCCGTGGGTCACAGCTGGCGGCAAAGGAGAGCTGGAGCTGGAGCTGCCGATGATGGAGGTGGTGCAGACACACGTTATTCCCACAGCCACCGCGGTGGATCCGGATGTGTTGAACGCGATTTGCTCGCTGGGCTGTTTCAAGGAGAAGGAAAAACTCATCCAGGAGCTGCTCAGTGCTAGGTGAGTTTGAAGGTCTTTAATATTTAATTCCGAATTTTATGTAACTTAATCGTTTTATCCGACAGTCACAATACGGAGAAGGTCATATATTTCCTGTTGCTCGAGCGCAAACGAAGGCGACCTGCGCTGGAGGATGATGATGAGATTGCGCAAAAGTCCCGTAGCGAACTGGACGCAGTGGATCCGCCGCGTAAACGCCTGGACACGTGTCGCATCAATGGCACCAATGCACCCAGCTATGGACAGATATCGGAAGGATCACCGCTCACGCCAAGACGACAGGCCTTTAAGTGAGTATTTTAATTTCTAATACAACTTTCCTGAATCCTGACTAACTCATTTATTGCTTTTTCTCAGTTTCCGATCGTACAGCAGCACCCGGAACCACCAACGTCGATCGCCCACAACTGTTTCCTCGTCGGTGCGGAGCTCCTCATATCACAGTCCCACGCGCTGCAACTCTCCGATGAGTTCGGCGCAGCAACAGGCGAATGCCATATCCCGACCATCTTCCCCGGCGGCGGGCACCCGGCACTCCACATACGGGGATCGAGATCGTTCCGGACACCACTCCTCCGTCAGCCGGACGCCGTCGCACAGTTCGCAAAAGAGCATCGAGGGCGATGTGGTGGTGGTGCGGGAGCCGCGGATCGAGAGGAGGGATTCACTGCGTCAGGAGCGCGGCGGAGGATCGCCGAGGGAGCGAGGCGATTGCGGCATACCGCCGGGCAGTCCGGGCGGCAACTCGAGCGGATCCACTTCTGCCTCGCCGTCGGTGCACCACCGTGCCAACTCAGGTCCGACCATTGCCATTAGTATGTTCCACGATCCAGATTCGAATAGTGGTGTGTGCATGCCCCGTAGATCCCTTTAAAATAGCAAACTAGTACAGAAAGAAGATCAGTATACATCAAGCAGTTATTGATCTTGGTTCATGTACTAAAAACCGATCTGTAATGGCTAATTATGTATTTTCAAGTGCTAAATAAGTAAAATGTAAATTTTTATCGATAATCTATGCTTGAAAATATCAACTGAACCATAAGACACATCGGTTATATAACTGATATCACGATTTCTGTATAATGATGGTCTGGAATAATCTTTACATTTCTCCCGTACAGTTGTGAATCCCAATGGTTCGCCCATGATGAACAACAGCAGTCCGGGAATGCCCGGATCTCCTTGCAATACTCCCGGTGGTCAGTTGTGGAAGACGCGACTGACAAACATCAAAAACAGTTTCTTGGGAAGTCCGCGGTTCCATCGCAGAAAAATGCAGGGTGGGTGTTCTTACTAAATTTAAGAAAATAGCAAGAATAAAAATATATTTGTTCAAATATCTTTTCACAGTTTCTGCCGATGAGGTGCACTTGACGCCCGAATCTTCGCCAGAGCTTACAAAGCGCTCCTGGTTTGGAAATCTCATAACAACCGAGAAGGATGAAACCTTTACCATTTTGGTCAAGGGCAAGCCCATTGCCACTGTTAAGGCGCATTTGATACACGCATTTTTATCCGTAAGTAGCAATCTATATGATTAATAAAATTGATTAATTCTCATATTAACTGCGAGTACTTCTTTCCTATAGATGGCCGAACTATCTCATAGTGTGGTGTCGCCCACTTCGTTTCGGGTGGAGTACA
This sequence comes from Drosophila teissieri, assembly GCF_016746235.2. Lineage (NCBI taxonomy): Eukaryota > Metazoa > Arthropoda > Insecta > Diptera > Drosophilidae > Drosophila > Drosophila teissieri. Next base: position 18,546,748 of record NC_053031.1, on the reverse strand, counting down.
AGCGGAATGGCAATGGACCTGTTATGTTCCAGCGCCATGTAAAGTTCCAGGTGAGTTTTATGAACCATCAGCAGGAGCTCAGTGTACCAATAGAATATGTATAATTTCAGGTCGACATCAGCGCCATTTGCAAGCAAGGTGACATAGCAGATATGCTGTTTGCATTGACATTCACGCTTCTGTCAGGTAATCAATACGTCGTTTCTAAACTATGTATACAGTCTTATTGATCTGCTTACTTGTGCAGGTAACATTCGGCGTTTTCGGCGCATATGCGAGCACATCCAATCCCAGGTGTGTTCCAAGCGATTCCCAGGTCCCAGTAGTCCGCCAACGGTGACCAGCGTGACCCAGGCGGTCTCGGAGAGCTCCTCCTGCGGATCGGTGTCCAGTGAGAGATTATCGTACAAGCGACAGGTGGTAAGGTCCATTAAAGAGCGACTCCTCAGATCGCGAAAGTAACTTTATTGTATTTAGATTGAAAACGATATGGAGAACGATTCCATATTCTCGTACAAGTCGGGCAATGGACGTCGGGCCTCGACCACCAACAACAATAATGCCAATCCAGTTGACATTCCCGGAAGTCCAATTGCTGTGCGATCCAAGTAAGCAGATCGTACTTTAATATTTGCAAAACCTAGATAACTATTATTATTTCCGGACTTTAGTTCATTACCTAAAAGAAACTTGTAAAATAGTACCCGCAATGGTAGACTCGTTAATATGAGTTGTTAAAGTGCCAGTACTTTTTATTTTATTGGCCCTAACACACCTATGTAACTAAATCTTGTATCGGAACTATACATAAACCATAAAAAAACGCGTATAAAGAACATGTATAAACAACTTGTATACAGAACTATAGTTTATTAGGGAACTAGAAAACTGTTCAGCTAAAAGCTTTAATTTTCCATGAGTAAAGGAAATTGATGTTTCTAAAACTACTTAATGTGTTGTATATTATTTATATGTAATTATTATAATATTTCAAATATATTAATTGCTTGTCTCTCATTTTTTCCAGTTCTGAGACCGCTGAGCACGAACGCAACCGCGAGCTGCAGAGTGAGCGTCAGGCGACAACGATGTCCGGTAGTGCAATCGCATGAGAATTATTTCTCTGATTTAGTTACATTTTTCTCAAGGACATTTGTTTAGATATGGCACTAGTGGGCAACCAACGCAAACAAATATTGTAAACCAACTAGAAACGAATCAGCCACTCAAACAGTATTTTTTCTAGAGTACCATCAGCCAGAGATCTTCAAACTAAGTAAAACACACACGAAAATCCAAATAATATACCAAAGCAATAATAGTGGAATTTATATGAAATAGCATATGTAACGAATCTGAACTTTTGAATGCCGATCGAATGAACAGAACTTTGCTAGCTGCTCTAGCTTTTATCGAACTTGATTTTCTATCAATTGTTAATTTTTTATTAACTTTTTGTATATGTTCTTTTGAGGGACATTGTTGCCGCCGCGCCTAAAAAGCTTGCAAATATAAACACCGTGTAAAAATATACAAAAATCAAGTTACCACTAGCCTAAGTCGAACCAGTTATTCTAGTCATTTTCTTTACCTAGACTAGGCCTCGTATTTAGCTACGCAAATGAGGATTGCTACTCAAGAAAATTCGCTGACGATTTGTATAGAGTGTATAAAGGATATTACGCAAATGCACTGATCTTTAAATACTAACTAAAGTAACGAACAAGAAACAAAAAATAAAAAACAACAAGATAACTTTTGCATTACCTTAGCGTTGCTGTTTTTTCTAACAAACCAAATCGATAAAACTATTTTGCTAGCCATTAAAACAAAAACCGACGAAGCAGGACGGAAAACGCAAACTATTTTTCCTAATAACAAAATACTAAGCAAAACGCGTCAACTTTCGAACTTCAGACATGCATATATGACGATCAAAAGAGTGTTGTGCGGTAGATAAACTCAACAGATATTGATAGGAAAGAAGGAAAACAAAAATATATAATGTATATAAGACACCGAATTACTAAAACGACACAGCACATGCCCAATAAAGCATACACAAAACATTAAAGTAATGACATTAATTACCAGAAGCAATATATTTTGCATGGGCATGAAATAAAGCTTTCTTAACCGATACTTGTATAAATCGATTGGGACGAAATATATATCTATGTATAGAAGGGGTCGGGGATTGTACAAATTGCTGGGTTGCATCATAGACAAAAAAACCTAGGAGAGAAATTCGATTGGAGGTGGTATATTTTTTATTGAAAAGCAAGTAGAGCAAACAAGCTGTCCAAGAATGCACAAGTCGCAATGCTATTGGCGACCTACGATAGTCTTTCTCTCAGTGTACGACGTGTTTCGCATGGCAACCCCACTAACAATCACATTGAATCCTTCCCTACCTTACTTTTGAGTGGTTTTCATAGTTTATAGATTCTTTTGTAGCACCACCCAAGCCAATCAGAGTTCTTTATATACCGCATACGATGATTTGAAACTAAAAGACTTAAGAAATCGACATAAAGCTAATGAAATCCAAACAAAAAACCGTCCATTTATCCACTTAAAGCTAACAACAATGTAGATGCACCTCGGCAATTTGTGGAATCTACTGGATAAGAATGTAAGGGAAAACTGAATATTGTTTGTAACGTATAAAAGGATATAGATCTATACTGGAACTGTGTATGACAGCAATATCAAAATAGTCAGAGGGGAAGTATGAAGCGATACTAAAACGTGATTAGAACAAATATTAAACGACAAATTACGACAAGTTAATAAATGCTTAATGATAAACCGAGTTAGGGTCGCGTAAAACATACATAATTAATATTAAATATACCTATTTAAAAGTATTGAATCAGTACTTGGAAAACAAACACGAGAACGAACTCAAACAAGAATCATGCAATAATATTGAAATGAAATTACTTTCTAGCATAAACTATCAAATACATCAAATTATTTATCGCTCATCATATGGAAAATACTCAAGAGAAACGCATTTAAGCTGAACACACATTCAAAATTAAGCTCACCGACTTGAAGAGATGGCATTCATATATTTATACATGCATATATCATATACACCACGATCATATTGTATTCTGTATTTACTTTCATATACAAGAACAAAGTCCTACCAGCATACCCAACATATACGAAGTATACATCTATATGCCTCACCTGCATTCGTACATCCATATATATTTACATACAAGCGCATTTAATACAAGTTACATTTCATCACCAAGATTGTACCATAAGAAATGTAAAGATCATATTTTTCACTCGATACTAAAACCTAATAACACTACACCTAAGCATTACTAAACGCTCTGCAAACTAAACTCCAATCGTGGCTACGAGGAAAAGTATAACGACAATTGCTTTATAAGGACTCCAATCCAAACACCTAATACTCAATGCTGCATTATGCCACGCCTACCTTTTTACCTTAACTGAAGCCTATACTAGATGATCAACCAATCTTTCGCGTTCTTCTCACAAACATAATCACCACCAAACCCAACTAACTCATTTTAACTGCTTCGCCTTGTGCATTGAGCAGCGAATATTTGCGCCGAGATAATTTTATATGCAACGTATACATATTTCTATCTATAGTATATATATACACCCCGGTATATATACATATACACGCATTATACACCAAAGCAAGCGCTTTACTTCAGATGCAAATGTAGTGCAATGGAGAATGTTTATTACTCATTACAAAATAAACGATTCGCATACTTATTAAAATACATTTAGAGGGTAATGTTGTGTATTGTACTACGCTTTTTACGTTGTTGTTTTCGTTTTCCCCTGCGTTTCAACATAATATTGTAATATTGTAATTAGTTCTGCAAGTGATTACGGCTAAGTTAAATACTGCATTGTGCGCTTTGTTTTGTATCTTCGGATATATGTAAGTTGAATGATTGTATTTTGTAATTTAATTTTAAGCTTGAGGAATCGCGTCTGAGGTGGATGAATCGCAGCCAGGCCGAGATCGAACCATACAAGAGATAAATATTAGAACCAACAAGTGTAAGGGAAACAACAAAACCAAAACAAAACGAAACAAAAAAAAACTAACAAACAAACAAAATGGCATCTGTTATTAGGTTAAAAGAATTATTGATATTGTTTGCAAGAAAATGTGTGAAATATATATAAATACAAATAAAATACCACTTAGCATAAAAACAAACCGTGAACAGACAAGCAACCAACAACAGATTGTAATTGCAATTTAAAAATAAAATTAATATTTCAAATAATAACTAAGGCTTTTTTAAATGCTCCCCATGGAAAATTCTGTGCGGCGTATGGGTCGTATACGTAATTTTATTAAAGACAGCTATGTATCATATTATTTTAATCTGTTGTTTGACATTTTTTGTTTGAAATTGTAATTGTTTTTATTATAAAATTGTATTTTATAGTGTCAGAAAATGAAACCGATTTGTTAATTTAAACTAATTTTATTTGTATTTTTATAATTATTTATATATTTATGTTGTTCTTTTGTTATATTCTTTTTGGTCCTTGCTAAAGCTTCTATATATTATATTTAAAAGCACATAAATTATATATCAAAGAACTGTTATCTGTATATGTTTTTATTTTCAATTTTAATAAATAGAGCTTGCTCACTAAAATCGCCTAAATACCCATCTCAGCACATTTGTTCTCCGGAATGCGCATCCGTCCCACTGTGCCACGTGCATCCGCAAAGGATTACGTCACTTGCCGCCTCGTCTTCAACGACACGGAGGCTGACCATCGGCCATCAGCTGTTTTTACGGACGAAGGATGAGTGGGAGCAGCGGGGCAGAGGGGCCAAGGGGGCCAAATGCCGCATGCACTGGCGGCAATCAGCTGTGGAGCTTTGGGGCACTCGGAAAGCTGCCCAATTCGAGGAGCTTCGGAGAGAGCCGGCGAAGAGCTTTGGCTCCGAATGGGAAATAGGAGGCGACATCGAAAAGCAAGCGGCGCACCAGAGACTTTTCGGTGTTCGCCGCGCTTCGTCATCCTGCTTTTCCGCTTTTCCGAATCGAAAATGCGTGCCAAACTGCATGAAAAGGAAAACTTGGTCAGTTGAGGTCTCAGTTCGGGTCGGGTTTGCACTTCAACAGCACTGCGGAAGCGGAGAAAACTCGTCGCCAGAGCGGACGGGCCAAACAATAAGCCAGCGTAGTAATATCGACTTCACACCGCCCTCGATATATATATTATATATATGATATTCGCCAGAAAACGGTATCGGAATGAAATCCAAAAGTGCCAACCCATTGAGGGGCTAATCCAATGCGTTGGAAAATGATTGAAAATCGCGTGGAAAATGCAGTGTGCGAATTGAAATGTGTATTTGTGTTTTGAATTTTTAACGCTCAACCCAAGTGTTTCCATTTTTTGCAGTGAGTGAGTGAGCGAGTGAGTTATGTAAAGCTCTGGTGTTGGGTTCTTTTTGGTCTTCGCGTTGGGTGCGGGATAGTAACCCACACCGCCACCCTCGCCCCCCACAACAATAACAACAACAGCAATTGTGGCAACTGCACCACCAGCAACAACAAAAAGAACAACGAGCGTGTGAAGCGACAATAAGCGTTGCAAGATTGAGTGGCTTCAAGAAATGTGGTCATTAAAAATTAAAACAAGAGAATTAGGATGCAAAGAAATGGGATTTCAAACCAGGATTTTTCTGGCGGTGAAAATTAAGTATACGCACCCACGGAGTAATGCTAATGTATGCATGAATTTGAAATCTTGACAATCTTAGTGCATTTTGGCGTGCTAAGTGAAAATAATAAGTGTAAGATGTACTTAAAAATAGTTAACTCCTTTCAAGGCCAAAAATAAATATAAAAAAATGTTAGATTTGACAGTTTAAAAACCCATAATTTGCGCACAATATCTAAAAATCTGAAGAGTAGGCAGTAAATTAGTTACGCTTTCTTTTTTTTATAGTCACTACTATAAAAGACTTCATTTGAAGACAACATCTCAAAGAAATTTTATTTTTTACCGAAAAATATAAATAAAGGGTTCAAAAGTATTTACTCTATATATTAAGTATACGCACCAGAAGCCAAAGCTTGCCTCATGTAGAAATTAAAAATGCGAATAAAATTGACTTGCCAACAAATGCAAAAAAGTATTAAATACTTAAATCATTTTCTTTTCAATCAAATAAATATATGTTACAAATTAAAAATAATATTTTTGGTTTTGCACATTCTTAGTCAAAGAAAGTGTAAACGAGGTTGTATCATTACAAGAAACTTATTTAATGTTGGAAAACTTTGCAGACATGCAATCCAGAATTTAAGTTAAGGAAAGTCTAACCAGACCCACTAAATAGTACATAAAGCCCAAAGTTATCGCTGCTTACCCCGCGTGGGTAAATCAATCAAAAACCATTTTGAGTCGCTTCAATCCCCGGCAATCAGCCCATTGAGTAAGCTTTGTGTATCATAACACAATCAGTTTGGGTATCGGCATCAATTACCAATTATAACTTGACAATAAAATCGCCAAGTGTCCGCATAAAGAGCCCAAAAGCCACAAACACACACAACCGCCAATCAATTCTCTTTTAGCAGTCTCCGACTATTTTTAGTTGCACTTGCTTTCCTTTTTTCAGGTTTTTCTGTTTTTTTTTTAAGTTTATTTTACTTTGCACAATATTAGTGTCAAGGTGCAGCCAGTGCACAGAGACAGAGATGGAAATAGAGTCTGAGAAAGAGACGGCGACAGTCGAGCCAAAAGAACAAGTCAAGAAAACGCAAAAAGAACCAAGCAAAGGGGGTTCCCCTTTTCTTGGTGGCGGCGACGACATCGCGAGAAAGCAACACACGAAAAGGTGGCTATCAAAAAATAATAACAAATACAACCACACGGCGAGGAGGGTAGGGGAGGGTAGGGGTGGTGTAGGTGCATTTGGGGGTGACAAGTGGGCGAAAAGGGGAGATCTCCTCAAGACTTGTCACATCGAAGAGAATGAAATTGAATTTATGTCTTGGGTGGGTTGCCTTCAATGACAATTAGGCTGCTAAACCGCAGGTCTCTCTATATATGCTAACGCTAAGAGCAGTGGTAACGGTAAAGCTATAGCCAACAGCTAACAGCCAGCAGCTAATGCCAACGTAACGGAACCGTGGCGCGTGTTTCGTTGGAAGGTAAATCGCGTTAGCAACAACAACAAGGATACGCAGGGCTCAGTTTTCAGGCGGCGACCCACATTACTTAAATTACGAACTACACGCAAAGTCGCCGAAAGCCCACACACAACTGGGAAAAGTCACACACGCTGGTTAGTCATTCCCTCAGTCATTCACTCAGCCAGTCAGTCAGCCAGTCAGTCAGCCAGTCAGTCCGTAAGTCAGGCAGTCAGTCAATCATTATCCAAAATGTCCTATGCGTCAGCCAGTATGTGACCTACACTCTAAGAATAATTCTGTGTATTCGAATAAGTGCTCCTTTCTTCAAGCTAAGATCGTTTTGAGGGAAAGGTAACAAAGTAAAATTTATCTAAAGCCATACGTGTAAGCAAAATATGTAGAAAAGAAAAAGGAATAATTAGAACCTTATTAGTGAATGAACGACTTCCAAAGTTAGCATTTTATATAAATAACATTACATGACAGTAAATATAATATTGCTTACCATAAACACAGTATTCATTACCATTTCCTTTGAATACGTGTACTTGAAACTAGATCTAGAAAACAGAAAACAACTTCTTAGAAATGCGGCCAAACTTTGGAACTATTCTTTTTGAATAGTGCAATGTCCTCATCCTTGCCACATTGCGTGCTCCTGGGTGGAGCCTCCGCCACAGAAGAAGAAAAGTGGGTATGGGATCTGGTGGCAGCGGGATGGCGGGACCAGGAGACATGTTGCATATTTCGGGGCGTGTTGGCTGCTAGACAAAAATGTCGTTTTCGACGAAATTCCCGGCATTCCAATGCCGTGTTAAGGACAGACATTGAAACAAAGGCATTTGTCTGACCGCCACCCTCGCAGTAATGAGATGAAAAACACCGAAATATACTCAGCATTGTGGCATTTGTGTAGCGACGAGCGGGTAAATTTGTTTTAACAAAAAACACAATTAAATTAGATTTAGTGTTCCTTGTTTTTGGCTTGTTAAATGCCGAACTATCACCCATTCACATGGTATATTTTCTGGGTTTTGCTTTGGTCCGAAGCTTCGCATTTTTGCATTTCTCTTTGCATTGCTTTGGTTTATTTTTAACAGATTTTCTCGGAGCGGGTGAAAAATTCCCACCTTTTATTACATTGTCTGCCGCAGATGATGCGAAATAAATGTATGATGGGGCCAAGATAGACGTTATTTACGATCTCTTTGGTAAATACAAATGGGCTTCCTTTTCTTTTTGGTCATTTCGATAGTAAAATTCCAAAAACTGCATCATAAACGCTAGTATATATATTCAAGTTGGCAACGATTTGTCGATTTGCAATGCCAATTGAATCTACTGCCAGGCTGTTTTTTCTTTCTTGTATATCATATTATTTAAGCGCACTATTTTCACGCAAATACTCGCACGCTTGGCAATAATAAAGAGTATAAATAAATAAAAATAGTTCATTGAGGCAGAAGACAAACACGATTTTTACAGCCTGTGCTGTTTATTCGCATTCACATTCAAGGGGTATGTAAAATACATGTCAGTATAGGAAGTGCTAGAAATTATTTATTAATGAATCGCTGGGAACAGGCAAGTGTACAAATATAGGGTGTATGGACAGTTTAAGGTGGCTGAGTTGAATCCAAATGAATAATAGAATAATGATTTTGGTATGAGGAACTCGGGAGAAATATTTTCTTGACTTGGTGTCTTGGTGTTAAAAGAGGTAAAGAGCAGCTCATTTTAATAGTAAGACTCCAAAAGTGTACAACCAGCGTCCTTTTACTTTTGTACATACTGAAAATCAGTTATTTTTATATATTCTTTGTTTCAAGTGTTTCTAATTGAATGTCGATTTAGTTTGAACATAGGGTTAGTACTGTGTTTTCCTATATATATTATATATAGGTGTCTTTTAAACAGTTTGAAGTAACAATTAATCCACACATAAATTAATATTTTTTATTAAATACAAAACTTTGTATTACTATTGTAACTATATTTTTATATTTTGTATGCAATGGTAATACAATTTTTGTTCTACAATTTCCTTTTATTGCTCCAATGCTTTATCAATAAGCCAGATTCAAGTTTAGAATCAGTTCTCCGAACTTTCAGACGTTTTACTCAGACTTTAGGTTACTTGAAAAACTTCAGCTGCTCCCGACCTCTTCAACTCTACCAGATCCCATTATAAATTTTCCTCCAAGACGCAGCCTGTCGCCCCACCGACTTTTATCTGGGTCCCAACTCTACATCACTTTCCATAAGTTTCCACCTCAAGGCAAGTGTTCCTTGCAGCTTTGCCCGCTAACTGCTTGGCAAATTGCTGCCACTTACATAAGCTGCTCGACCGTCAGTTACTCAAAGGAAATACAAAAGTTGTTGGCCAAAAAGTGGCGCCAAATGAGCAGCAGCAGAGTGAAGGTACAAACGGAAAATCGGAAAACTTTAGCATACATTGCTGGGCAGTTAGGACGTCAAAGTAAACAAAACAATCGTAAAAGACGACTGCGAATGTGGGAACAAAACACACAAAGGAGGAAGCAGAAAAAACAGGCAGAGGGACAGAGTGGGAGAAATAAAGAAAATCACATGGCCAGGCATAAAGCGTCAAAAGTTGGCCAAAATAAGGCGAAACCAAATAAAAAGTGAAATAAAACCGGGGGTGTGAGGCCAGAAGCTGTTGTTTTTGTTGTTCGAGGGGCGGTTTCAAAGGACCTAACGCCCCAGCCCCAACACTAGTGCAAATCAAAAGAAAAACGACGAAAGCGAAAAAAAGAGAAATATACATTTCAAAGTGTCGTACCTTGTCGGCTGCACGCGAGTGTGAGTGCGAAGCGTGGTGTATGTGTGCGTGCGTGTGTGTGTGTGAGTGTGTGTGTGTCGTTCGTCAGGCGATGTGATGCGTGTCCTTGCAACTTTCGGCTCGTCCCCTCGCTCACTCACCCCATCTCGCTCACTCGTTCACTCGCACAGGCCACAGCCAGCGGCAATTGCACATAAGTTGCAACAAGCGAAGTAACAACTACAACAAGAGCAAAAACAACGTAACAAAATAGGTAAAACAGTATAAACAACACAGCATTGTAAGCTGGCTGCAAGGCGTTGCCAGATTGTTGGCCAACAGCAACAGCAACAAGCACACTAACAACGGCTACAGCAGTACTACAACAACGACAACCACAACAATTGCCCAAAGGGCCAAATGAACGTTGTCGGCTAGTCCGTCTGTCGCCCGCTTGGTGGCGCTAGCTAGCTGGCTGAGCAGCAACAACACTGCGTGGAAATCCTGTCGCTAATTAGGTAAGTCACTGCCATTCGGCCGCAAGGAGTGTGTCCTCTGTGGTCAGGAGGCATTTTATTTCATTTCGGGGACGGCCTGTAATTATGGCAATTTACGTCAGCCGCGAGTGCAGTAAATGTTACACATACGCGACGTGGCCACTAGCTTATTTTAATTCGTAAACGTATTTTGTTTTGGCCTTTCTATGGCACTTATTTAAATGTTTAGTTGTTCATAGCCTCTATGTGTTTAGATCCGATGTTTTAAAATAAAACACTTTTATATAAAATAAAACACATTTTCTTAAAAATGTATATCGATGGAGAGAGCATATTTAAAAATAATAATATTTATTCCTATCTTAGATTATAGAAAAATACGTGTCTCTTATCCCTGATTGCAGCACATTAATGTGTTAAATAACATTCACGAAACACTTTTATTGGATAACGATGCTCAACAGCTATTACCATTTGGAGCAAATTGTTTTTAATTATTTCCTTCTTGTTTGCAACGGAAGAGAAGATAGATATTCCATTTCTTTTAATCGCACAATTCCCTCTATAGTCGATGCACAGAGCAGAACGAAAAAGCTATTGAGCCGATTTTTCCTCATTTTGGAAACCGCGTTGCGCCAAATTGAATTTCCCGACTAAAGTGCCACGAGAGAACAGGGGGTCATATAATCATTCACGCAGGTGAAATGACGCTGCAGTGTTTGGATTTCATTTCGTGTTGAATAGAATCATCCATTGCATTATAGCTGGATGATAAATGGCATCCCATGATTGTAAATCGATGTCCAATATTTTCCGGGTCTTCCAGCAGCTCCTATTTATTTGTTATATAGCTCTGGATATCCAACCATCAATGGAAATACTATGCAATGTACTGTTTCATGGCAAACTGGCCAATTGCATTTTTTGTCATGTTTCAATTGTATTTTTTCCCAAATTCTTGTTGATTGGAGCCTAAATTGGATGAAAATACAATTTTTGGTTAAACGAATTGGTAGCTCGGTTATTGTACTGAGAACCGTTGGGAAGTTGTTTAAAGAAAACAATATGCGGAAAATTAAAATATGTTCAATTCAAAGGAATCATAAAAAAATTTATTAAATTTTTGGATTTGCTTGCTTTGTATGACAAAAATATTTTATGCTCATTTGACTTATCCGAGATATGCACAGACACTATATTCCAAAAAATATTCCATGCCTTTGTATCTGATGGTAAAACTGACCCACATAAAGGCACAGGTAACTGAAAGCCAAGAACATTAAACATGGAGCCTGGGGAAAAGTGGAGGTGATGTTCTGGCCAAATAGAAAATCCACAGCAAAGAGGAGAAAGGCCAGCAGGCATATAAGAGGATATTCTGGGGCAACTGACTCCTCTTTTCCTGGGATCAAGCGGACAATTGAATGGCCCGAAGGCAGCACCAGCTAGCTTGGCCTTTCTGCTGCTCGCTCCTCCACAAAGCAGGCTCTATTTTGCTGCCCCTCGGTGTATCCTTTCTGCTTTCGCGTTGGCGCATCCTTTTGTTGTCATAACTGGACGAGCATCCCGGCCAAAGCTGGCAACTTGGCTAATTTATAGTCGATGGTGATGGGACTAAACTTATCTACTGGGGAACTAGTAGATATAGGGAACTTGATATAAAGGCATAATTAAATTGGTTGAACAATGTTTAAAAGGTATATATTTTTATATATATTCTAGATCAGGCGAGTCGATCTGGCCATGTTCGCCTGTCCATATGAACGCCTTGATATCAGAAGTAGAAAATAGGCATGCAGGTTCCAGAGACATTTATTTCCAAATGTTACCACGCCCACAAACCGACCCAACTCCCGTGCCAACACTTTTGACATTTTTTTTTGGATTTTTATTTAATTTTATTATTTTATTTTATTTATTTTATAAAGAATGTGACAAATTCTCGTTCGCACTCCCACGAGCTGAGTAACGGGTATCTGCTAGTCGAGTAACTTGACTATAGCGTTCGCTCTTGTTCTTAAATCTCAAGCTGGCAACACTGAGCACAAGCTCAGGAAAAGCGACTCATCCTGTTGGCAGGACTATCTGAAAACTTATTGGCCCTGTAGTGGCTACTGCATGTGTTATCCTTTTTATGTTTGGACAGCAGCAGCGGCAGGAAAACTGCACTTGTGCAACAACTACTGCCCCGTTCTCGCTGCGCGCTGTTCCCCGTTTCCGCCCTTTGTGTGCACTCAATTTAGCCATTTCTTGCAATTCGGCGCTTTCTTCTGGGACTGGAAGCTGCGGTGAATCCCCCCCCTTTGGTACCGCAGCCTGAACAAATTTAATCTATTCTGAAAGTTTTCCATGTGCGCCGAGGGAGCTGCAAGTGCTTGTGGGCGGCGGGCTTTCGTCTTGCCCAAGAACAGGTTGCCAGAAAATGTGACAGTAACTAATTAAGTCAGTCGGGAAATTGCACTCGACGTTTCCCGAGGTGAAAGATGCGAAAGTGTCGGGTGAATTGGTGTGGGAAAATCAAGAGATTCGTACCCGGAATGTGGTTGCTTTCACCATTTTGGCGTTGCAGGACTTCGGTGATTTGGTGCACAGAAGCAGAATGAAATTAGGGTCGGTCTGATTTGATTTTGATGCAATTACCCTTCTATACCTATAGAAAATAAAAGGCGGTGTCTCTGAATAGCCCCTAATAACTTAATAGGTAATTTAAGTATCAGCAAAGCTACCCCTCAGCTGAAAATTGTGTCAAAAATATGTTGACGTTTCCGTAATCATCATATTTAAAGTATGACTAAATGAATTATAGTATACAAGTATAGTAAGGATAACAACTATTTAAGATCAATAGAAATTTTCGCACCTGAATGTTTTGCATAATTTTCCACATGCTCACCTATTCAACCAATTAATTGTTGGCGGAAGCCGATTCCGGCTATGTTCTATCGCATTACGCATGCAACCCCGTGGCTTAGTGTCAAATTATCAGCTACTTATTATTATTACAGTCATTAGACCCGCCTTTGCGTCCGCCTGCCGGCCTTCGGTGGCCTTCGGTGGCCCAATCAATGTCAGCCGTTGTCATTGTTAGCATTTTATTTGCCCTCTTGTTGGCCGCTTTTTTGTGCGCTTATGTAAACCCTGAACAGCAGACAAAAGCCTGCCAAATAGCGCAAAATGTGCGCCAATTTAGTTGTCGTTTAATTTGATGGCACAGCCGATTTGGCAGGCAAAACGGCAGTGGAGGATTAGGCCGGAGCAACGCTGGCCACGTCATGAATGACTGCCCATCGAATGCTCGAATGCCAAGCGGAAAAAGTGCTGAGAAAAGCGGTAGCTCAAACAACTGAAAAGGAAAAAATACTCAAAAAGGAAAGCTCCGCATCGAAGGCTGAGCGGCAGCAGGACGAAAATAAAAGTGACCAGCAATAAAATGCTAAAAGGAACATACGAGTACATGCATACCGTAGTAGAAGGCCAGGAACCCAAAAATAAAGTGTTCAGTCAAACTTCCATATCTGAAACCCTGGCCTTAGATCTGGTTTCACAACCATTTTCATTTTTCTGCCATGAAGGTTGGCTTTGTTTATTATTAGATATATGTACATATGCGATGTTATAGGAATAGGTTTAAAATTGTAATAGATCTTTTAAATGTTATATTCTGATCTGTAACAGATATTATTACTTCAAACTAGACTCTACAAATAGACTTATTGCGCAAAAGTTTGACTGTGACATAATATTCGAACTCTCCTTACTTCCTTAAAAAGGCAACCGAGTGCTATGCGTGTTATCCACTTATATTTAGAGTTTATGCCTGAAGATGGACACTAGCACTCTGAGTGTCGGCAAATAATGCAGACCATTACATTAATGACTGCGGCAAAAAGTCGAAAAAGCGGCAAAAAGTCCAAAAACGGGCAAAATGTCGAAAAAGTCCACTGGGCAGACTAGAACAGGAAAACAATGAATGGTAGCCAGGGAAAAGCCAGAAAATCGAAACATTATGAGGTCATTTTAATTATTTATGTGTGCGTGTGGCCAGCCTAGAAGTTGGAATGGACTTAGCCAAGGTTACGTACGGAAAAGGACCTCGCCAGACTGGAGATTTCATTTCATTTCATTTCATTTCATTTTATTTGCAACAGCATGTTTGCCCAACTCTTTAAGCGGCTTACGAGTGTGGAGGAGAATCCATAACTCATGCCATGACCCAGATATCTGAACATATTGAGTGGGTTTATTTGGCCAAAAGTATAACGCGGATATGACGCTCTTTTCTTAGCTGTGCGTGCTTGGAAACTTTGATTTCTGCGATGCCAAATTCGGATTTATGGTCTGTCTTCAGTTCTGCAATTCTAATTTGGACATAGATTTATGAGCTGTTATGTGGGAGTCTCTGTTCAATTGGCACTCGTTCAGTTGGCAAAACATCAAAACATCAGGGCAGCTAAAAAACCCATAAGTAAATTAAGCACAATTCCAGTGCTCCCATCTTGCTTCTTTTCCTGCAATCGATGCTGGTGGCAAGCAATGTGGAAAATTGCCTATACGTCATGTGTGCGCCTGGCAGCTTAACGACTTGAAAAGTGCCATAGAAAATGTCTCAATTTGCCATCAAAAATATATTTGCATGCCTGTATTCAAAAGCAATTTCCTCGCTTTATCTAGAAGTTATTTTAATGCAGACAAAATCCATTTTGCGTACCCACCGAGATGCCACCAACTTTTTGGCCATGCACGGCATCGACATCCTTAACATCCCACATTTTTTTCGTTCTTCATCCGCCGTACTCTTGCATACATTAGCCGATTCTGTCTGCTTTTCAGCCACTTTATTTTTTGTTGTTGGCCATAAAACGAGTATGTGCGAACTGTGTTTATGTCCATAAAGCCTCGGCAATAAATTTTGCTTCATTAGCTTCCAAAACAGCATAACAACTCGATCACAACAATGTTCAAAAACTCTGGTTTTCATTTGCATATAAAAATAAATACAAATAAATATTTTAGTATAGAAAAAAAGAACTGCTGTGTACAGTATACAACTCAAAATAACAAAAATAAGTTATTTTATATTTATAAGGCTAAAACTTGAAACATTTGTTTGCCTTCGTGATACTGTTTCCTTGGAATACAATTAACCCAAAACCTGGATTCGGTAAAGTTACTGATGAGAAAGCGACGCAAATTTCAGCTCACATCCGTTGCTAAAGTAATAATTGTGTAATTCGAGTCTAGTTTCCTGATCCATTTGTTTTGCGGCCAAAAGCAAGAAAAATTACCCAAATTAACCCAGATATTAAGTTAACCTAGTTCTGGGCGCGTGCAAACTTAACATCATTAATACTAATCTGCTGGGAAAAACCCAAAGAACCGTGTCAAAGTCTGCAAACCCAAGAAACGGCTACATTTTTGTTTTGTTGATTATGTAACATAATTGACGACAATATTTCCCCACAGACTTCCAAGAAAATGCTAATGAAAACTAAGAAAAGCACGAGCCATTCAAAGGCAAACATGGCCCAACAATGGCTGACTCATAGCGACTCTGTATTAGCATGGCGGAAATGCCAGGACATCCGGTGCGGTGCGGTGGCCAAGCCTACAACGCACCACCACCACCACCCCCCAAGGATTTGGGTACAGAGAAAAGAAATCCTCTAATATTGAAAATAAAAAGAAGATTTGCAGATGTGCGGCCAGTGCTGTAGGAATCTTACATAGGAAACTAGACCATTCGTCTGTAAATAAAGGATGTTCAACTTCACTATTAAAAAATGATTTGAAGTGTATGACAAATGAAATATTTGCCATTAATATATAGTTCTTTTTACACTAGAACTATTCGAAGTTCCCTGAAAATATGCATGCAGTCAGCTAGTTGTATAATTTGTCATGTTAGTTTTAGTTATAGCCTATATAATCTCTATATATCTCATAGCAGGACATCAAAAAAATATCCATTGTACTTTTAAATCTCAAAATAAAATGGTTCCAAACAAATGGCTAATATTAGCTCAATCCTGTCTGTTTCCAACTGTTTCGCATATATTGGGTAATTTCTTTACCAAAACTACATTGATTATTTATTGGGTTCTCTCAGTGTGCGGGGAAAATTCGAGTGAAAAGCTGCCCGCTTTTCTTTGTGGCTGGTCGCCTATTACCCGTGAAGTTGCGACGAGAATCCGAGGTTGGTCCTCCCGTTTTCTTTGGGCCACAAGTGCCGACTGAAGTGGCGAGTGCAAGTGAATAATGGCCGTCTTGACTGCAGTCATGTTGGGCACATGGCTCACAAGCAATCAGTGTCAGTGCCACGGGCAGAATCGAGAACGAGTATCGAGAGCCAGAAACAGAAACAGAACCAAAAGCAGAGGTGGAGCTCAAACGAATCCAAGTTTATTTGCAGGTAGTATCGAAGGGCATAAACCAAATCAGGAACAGTTGGACGTGGTGGTAACCCGGAGTGGAGTGCATTGGATTGGCCTTCTCTTCTCTTGTCGCCGCCGCTGCCGTCGCCTCTTTCAGTTAGCTCAATGTCCAGCTCAGTGGAGCGCTTGGTCAAACAGAAATTGATTTGTTGTTTCTGCCGTTGTTGCATATACATATATGTATATTTACTTGTATATTTGCTCGATATTTTTTGCGTTCTTTCCAGAGCCAAAATGAAAACGATACCGGGCTTTGGACTAGATGGTAGACGGATTTGGAACTGTCACTATGCGTTTTTCAGCACGTCCAAATCAAATCTCAAAATTTCAAATAAACCAAATATGGAAATCTAAAATGGATATGTCTGCTGACCTGGGGCGGCATTATATTGGTTTTTGGCATTCATAGAAAATATTATTTCTCCAAATATTTCCAAGCTAAGGAACTACTTTTATTCACGTTATAAAGAAAGTTACATTTTCGTTTTTCAAGTACTTAATTTACATTTAAATAGCTTTCACTACTTGTTCTCAAGTAAAGTTTTAAAAGTGAGGCACCATAAATTCAGTGTGGTAACAAGTTTTCAGGATGCACTACATATTATTCCAAAATTAATAGTATTCTTGTCTTCAGCAGTTTCATGAAGTTTTAACCATTGTAACATCAATCATTTACTTAACAAAACTTGATAAAAACAACTCTATCAAAACTTTATCTAAAAAAGGAAGTTCCGTCATGTAATAAGTTTAATGAATGTTGCAAAGGACATATTTTAACTTGTCGGGCTCTGAGTCCTTTGCCTTTCCGTCCTGACACAGAACATTTAAAAAAACCGAAAAAAAATTGGTGGTGAGGGGTGATGCAAAACTTTCACATTTCGCGCTCAGCGTAAATTATGCAAAACTTTCACCCTTGGCCGTCACATAACCAGGCAGGCAGGTATCACATGTCACGGCTTAAATGAGTTACCCTTTCCAATCCTCGTGCGATTTTTATGTCGTCGCAAAGGAAATTCGCGTTGGAAATACAAGCTTCGAGTGAACGGGAAAATATGCGGGCAATGATGGGAAAAATATCTGAAAAACTGGTCGAAGGGAGTTGCATTTTACAGCCACTTTGGCAGGCGACACGTTGACAAGTCGAATGGCGGCGTTTATTGAAATATGACTTGAACCGTATTGACTTCAATGTAATAAATGCCCCTTTAATCTTCCCACCTGGATGCGGGTTATATGTCATCAAAAACTCAAACTCAGGAAAAACCAGAAAATGTCTGGAGCAGGCGAAAAGTCAAACTCATTGAACATTCAGGGCGGTGAAGGTGGAAATGGGGACATGGTGTCATCTGCAGGGCGCTGAAATCCAAGCCATGCTTTCAATACAACAATTTTCGTTTACATTCCCCTCAATGCAAGGTAAAGCATGTACCACAACGAGCATGTGTGTGCAGGATTATTATGCAGGACTTCGCCAGCAGGAAACTCAAATATGCTCTCTGTACGAAGGATCCTAACTCCGGTCCTCGTTTTTCCTCAACAATTTTCCTCGCCACATGCTGTGCAACAATTTTTGCTGCGTTCGAGGAAAATGGTGTATGGTAATAAGTTAGTGCAATTCATATGTGTTCGTATGCGAGTGGGGAATATTTTAAAGATTTTCCGACTTTATTCTTATTCCCACTTTGATGTGGCACTCGGCGAGCAAAGTAACAATTCACGTACTTCTTTTCCACTTTTATTTTCGTTTTTAATTTAAGAACTATTTGAACACTTTCTCTGTCAAAGACGGCAAAGCTTTAAAAATAAGTAAAGAAGTGTAAATGAAATTCACTATATTTTAGGAAATTCGCATAACATTCATTATTTTTTTGATATATATTAACAAAAAACGTTTAATTCGATTTACCATTATAATTGGTTCTTCTCAATATTTTATAATGTCAGTGCCGCTGAATTCAGGCATCGCTTTTCCATTGTCGCTTAATGCAACACAATTACTTTTAATTATTTTATTATGTAAACATTTCGGTGGACCAGTCCACAGTGGACACCCGTGGAGACCAATTTAATTGATATAAACATTGTAGTTTAATTGCCTTAAACGCCAAATGAACCGGTTGACTTTATTACCAAACAGTTTGACGTGTTGGTTTTTTATTTCTCGTTTTACACGTTGGTGTTTTTTAATTAAATTTCAATCAGGATGAACCCTAGTAGCATGATTTGCAATGGAGCGTAATTCTGAAAGAAGTGAAATGCAGGTTGTGGTTTGTAGCGGGTTGATTAAATCGTGTCATGTTTTGCGGTTGGAATAGGTGCATTAAATTGCTGGTAAATCTGCATTCCTATGGCTTGTCTTTAACCGATTCGTGATCAGGACAGAGGCTAGGTGACCCAGCTCAGAGGACTAACTAGCTCCCTTGGCCACACACCTTTGGTAAGCCCGCATGCATTAGGCCGAATCGTGCGTCATTTTGAGCATTAAAATTAATCCATGGACACGCAAGGATAATCGCTTGGATGACACGCTTTTTTATGGCCAGGTAGGCGCCTGTGAGCCAGGATTTCGAGATGCGAACGCGTGACTAAGAGGTCCACCAGAACAAGTGCAAGTTAGGTATACGCCAGCGTGGCCACGTTGTTCTTTGTATCGCAAATTGACTGCAGCCCCTGTAAATTTCAATTTTCAACGCCATAATTGGCCGTCTAATTATAGTTGCATTCTGGCACAGAAGGGCCTGCCTGGGCATTAAAAGTAATCGCCTCTGATGAATAATATCCCCGGCAAGGACTCAACTCAGCACTATTGAAATGCTAATCATAGTAATGTCCTTTGGGTGTTTTACACATATATGTATTATATTTTCGTTCGTTTTTCGTTCTTAATTTCTCGAAAGTCGTGCGAGAAGTGGCAAAAAAAAATGAAAAAAATAAGTGTAGGAATGTGTGTGAGAAAGTGGCAAGTGTGAAAACTGAGGGGTCACCCAACTACGTCACGCATGTCCTTGCACGAAAATGTGAAAACTTTTTGTAGATTTTCCTCTGCCTTCCGTTAGTCTGCTACTTTTTGCGCAAACAAAGGTTGTGCATAAAACTAATTAACTTTGCTATTTGCCGACTGCACGGGGAAATGTTTGTGCTCCTGCAGAATTTATTATTTGCACTGAGCAATCAAATTAGAATAACCATTTAAAATGTTTGTGAGAAATGTGCCACTGATCTGTAGGGTGAAAGTGGCCTCTAAATTTTGAATTATGCATTTGGGACTATAAAATACGGTCTTGTCGTGTGATTTCTAAAACCTTAAATCACTAAAAATATTTGAAAGATTTTTTGCCATTTAAATATCTTATTATATATCTATGTCATTGAATAGAAAGGATAAGCCATTTATCTAACAAATTAAGCTATCCATACATTTAAAACTACGCACTTCAGGGGCCATGAAACTAAGCTTAAATAATTTAAATGCCCGGGGTTATTGTGATATTTCCACTTATTGCCGTAACCAATAATATTCGAATTTAAATGCCTTAAAGGTAAGA
Source organism: Drosophila teissieri (assembly GCF_016746235.2). NCBI lineage: Eukaryota > Metazoa > Arthropoda > Insecta > Diptera > Drosophilidae > Drosophila > Drosophila teissieri. The sequence goes on along the minus strand of NC_053031.1, from coordinate 18,526,309 downwards.
CAACAACAACGTTTTATTCCCAAGATATGAAGCGAAATATCCTTTAATAATTTTCAGACTGAACCAATTTCCAATATCACATGCCTACTACCTGTTTTATGCCATGCAAGCAATTAGCAGCAAAAACAAATCAAAAGCAAATGCAGAATAAATATTTTTGCAAATAGGCAAACAGCAGACAGTATGTTGAAATACTTGGCAATGGCAAAAAAGAGCATTAAAACAGCCAGAGATTCGATGGGAAAATCGATAGATGACCCCGCAACTGCAATCTCCGTTGCCCCGCAGATGTGGCCAAATAAATGTTGGATAAACAAATTCAAACAGCTACAAAGCCAATTCGGTGTGCCCCGAGCTATTTGACTGGTTTGATTGAGCCATGTCCGCTGGCCAAATCCGCATGTCCGTGTGCTCTTGCGAGGATTTTAATCATGCACGTATTTTGAAGCCTTTCCGCTTCCCAGCCACGAACGCCATAAATATCCATCAGAATGTGAGCGAGCGATTTTGGCTTATCCGCGCCGCGAACTATAAACTCCAATAGCACCCGAGGTAAATTGACTGAAATACCGGCAAAAACTGCCATTAATAAATTGATGTGGACAGAAGCCACATAAAAGCGTGTGCTCTACCGCGAAGTGCGATGCTCATTTTGTTGCATACATTTTGAAATAGTTTTATCCGATTATAATGCTCAGTAGTTGTTAAAATTAAATAGTAACTGCTTTGTGTTGCTGGTTTGCAAATCTAATAAATTTCTACAATTGTGGGTTTTCTTTAAATTGATTTCCAAATTGCATTCAGGATCAACAGAAATGTTATTAAGTCACTTCATGGGAACGAAAGTTTATATAAAAAAAATTTATACAAAATAGTAGACAAATGTTACAAAGGGCCTATCTTTATATTTAATATATTTTATACCACAATTGCATCTAAGATAACAAAGGAAACCAAAAGTTCAATGTAACAATTTTTAAGAAATATTTTCGTATGATTTTCACAATAAATGTCACACAAATCTGTCGTAATATATTTCAGATAACTAAGCATTTACTTTGGCAACAAAATTATTATAAGATATAATTTTATGTTTTACCGAACTAGATTTTTGCGCACTGAGGAAACTCCTTTTATTTATGGGAAACCACAAACCAGATCCTGCAAATTTCGAGTTACTCTCACCCGTCACCACATACTTTGCCCCGAATCTGCTCCACCTGTTCTGCTAGGTGCACCTTTAGTATTCACTTTGTCTATCTGAGTCTGGCTCAAAAACTTAACCCCTTTTCAGAGAGTCCTGCTCAAATATCCTGGGGCTTTGCCCAAAGAAAATAACAAATAAAAAAGAGAAACAAACACGGGAAATGCTGATAAAACAAGCATAAGCGAAAAGTAGGGGAAAAGTGTTAACAAGCAGCGTATAAATTATTAATTAAGCCGCTCTACTCGGCCAGTCTGGGCAATTTGCTCTATTTAATGAAATGCAACTGAAAAAGCCGACTTTGCTTATGCACAAATTTATATTCCCTGGCATTTGACATAAATTTCATTTATATCCATGTGAATAGGTCTCTTGCAGAGGCCTAATTATTTAATCAATATATGCCCATAAATATTGCACAGAGCTCTCAGGCATAGGAGAAGTATATGTATATGAACATTTGTTTGTGTGTCCCAATTGGTTCAATTAGTGAAAGTAAAACAAAAGCTGAGGTTCCCACAATACTAAAGTGCTTGGGCCACCTCGATTCAGGCAGCAACTCTATAGTTACGAGGATAATTATGAACGAACATTAAAATTTAGGGGCCAGACAGATCCTGAAGGTAACAACACCTGGCAAATAAATGGGTGTAGATGAAACTGAAATAGATGGATATATATTTAAAGATGAAAGCAGAAGACTCTTCATATATCATATTGTTCTAAAGGCTGTTTGTCTTCAATTAAGATCTAAATGTAGTGCTAATTTATGTGAGCATCCATAAAATCAATTTTACTACCAATCACTGGAAGTCCCTAATTTGTACACTGTTCACAAAACCCACATTGAATTGCTTTCTGCTTGACTTTGGCACTAACCACCCTCCCGAGGAGAACAAATGAGTTGGCATTTCCTGGGAAAGGCTATCATGCTAGCCTAAATCTAAAGCCCCAGTTGGGGGCGAATCCTCGTGGCAGGTTTGTAAATCGTTTTGCGGGAATAAGGCCTCTACTATCTTCATACAATTATAACACAAGCGCGACCTTTGCTCACTTGTCCCTCAGCCAGAGTCCTTTTATACGACCACGAGTCCTAGCCGTAGAAGTCCTAGCTCAGTCTGCCTCGCAAAACGTTTCTAGGCACTAAAAATGCGTGCGTGCCTTGGTATTTCTTTTTTATCGATTTGCATATCTAAATTTAGTCAGGCGACATATAATGCCCCACCATATGTGTATATAGTGTATGTTCGCATGCACATATGTTTAATATATACTAGTGGAGGCCGAGCTCCCTGGCCACACGCACTAATAAATATTGCATTGTGATACTGGGAACGGAGTCCGTTCAGTTTGAGGAGCCGTGGTTGCCGTAATTAAGGATCTTCCACCATCTGCTTATGCCAATGCCTTGGGGCTACAATTAGATTTTGGTGTTAGGTGTACACATGCATACTTACACTTGAATAAAAGTGTTTAAATAAGGATTTGAATATGTTATTATTTGCTGCTTACCAAATTGTACACAAATTAAAAAAAAACGCTTGTTTGGGATGAAAAGTACTCCCAACAAGAAGATAATATTTTTTAATATTCAACTGTCATCAACGCGTATTCCTCCGCAAATATTACCCATAAAATCGAAATTAAATTTACATTATATTTGTAGAGAAGTCATGTTTCTGATTATGCTTTTCAATAAAACAATTGCTTATTATTTATTTTACTCCTAAACAATGTGCTTTAGTGATTTTACATTTTTGTACCCGACTGAAGTGTACGTGATGATTTCCAAGTCCACGTGAGAACACGACCTCAGATTGGCCGGCAAATGCCTTGGTCACCTTGAACCGTCGCCTCGGGGAGACAGAAGGATAAAGGACATCGCAGGACGCAGGTCGCAGCTCGTAGGTCGCAGGACGCGAAACGCTGAAAGGGGCCATGATAAATGAGCTACGTTAACTCATGTGGCAAATGTGACATGTGCTCCGGCATTTTTATTCTTTGTGTACCTGGTCTTGTGTGTGCTGATTGCCATGTGAGTCCGTGGAGAGACAAGCGCTAAAATTACCATATTACAGTCCCCCTCCTTCCGAGAATTCTTGGCCCAGATCAACGTGGCCCACTGTGGAGCACGGCCCGTCCATTCAAGCGTACTAACCGGCTTCCGAACCCCGAACCCCAAGGCCCGAAGTCCGAAGTTCAGCCGGGCTAATAGGTCAGTTTAGTTGGCCGTAGCATGTGAATTATGGTTAATTTTGGCTGCCACATTGCGGAAGTTATTAACTCGTCTGATTGAACTTGGCCGTAAGTGATTTAGTACGTGTGGCCATGTGCACCAAGTCCAAGTTGATGGCTTAAGTGTATTAAATAAGTGGGGGAATTTCAATATTGTGTGTCCATAAACAAGTTATTGATATGGTTGGGAAAGTCGGAAGGGAAAATCTTGTAAAAAGGGCAATTAAGTCGGTACTCATTATGCGTAGAGACTTTAATGAAATTGTGTGACGGAAATTAATATTCCCTTTCCTTGCTGGAGCTAATAAATTTGGCCATATATGCAATGGACAATATATTGTTATATGTCGGCTTGTATTTGGCTCACCAAAAGTGTAAAACCAAAGCAGGATTTATGATTTCAGTAATCAATTTGTGGACATTATCATACAGCTGCAGCTTAGATAATAATTATTCTGCAGCAATTTATTATTTTTAAGAGCCTAATGTTGGTTATACTTTTGAATCATTTAATCTTTCCTATACAATCTTTATGTGTACCCACATTTTATATATTTCATTAAGTAGTAAATATAAGTTAACACTCTTTCCTCAGATATCATGCATTAGACTATAATTTCTTATGAATTCTTTTAAACTTTTTTAAATACAACTGTGCAATATGTTTATGTTCCTTAATATAGAACTTGTTTACATCTGCGGGCTAATGAAGTGATCTGGTAGGGTCCGTCATAGCTTAATTGTTCGCTGAAAGCCCTTCGCTCTGATTTTTCATTAGTTCTGCACTCTGCTTCGAGAAACTTGGCCATAATAGCCAAGGGACAGCCCCGCCCCTCCGCCGCCTGTCAAATATTTGCACAAAGCCCAAGACGCAAAAGTCTCGCCTCCAGTCGCCAATGCCCGCTCGTCGCTCAAAAGTATGCAGCAGACAAAAGCTCATTAAGAACTCAGACACAATACCCACTCCAGAGCACTCCACTTCTTCCAGGACCACTACAACCCACTCCTGTCCCTGTCATATCCTCGTTGTCATCGTCCTCCAGTGCCCCGCACTCCGTGTTAAGTGATTTCCATCATTTGCGCCGCAGGCACATGCTGGGGAATTCCAAGCTGCTGATGCCGACGACATGAGTAGCTGGGCCTAAGTCTCGACCCCTTTCCATTCGCATTGAGTCGTATGCTTAATTTTATCTAAAAGCCGCTCTCGTCTGTTGCTTCTCGTTGTTTTGAGAACCAGTCCCCACAATGGGGAATTAATCCCAAACACAACCCAAACAATCTGGAAGTGCGGAACTCCATTGACAATAAAAACTCCATTTAATAATTGGTGCTTATCTTTTTCAGCGGTCTGGCGACGTGTGTGCCCATGCAGACACAAGGCGATAGTGGATTCCATTGAAGTGGCTGCCGGGTTAAATTTGGTGAGTAGAAAACATATCCTTTCAGTCACAATGGCAGCGTTTACTTGTGCAACGCCCCACCAGCTCAATCCAGCTCAGATCTTTGAATGCATTTGGTTTCAAAGAATCTCATACGGGAAATACTTAAAAATACAGTACAGGACATAAAAAATGCAAAGCACGAACCAGCAGTGCTCTACAGGAAGAGAAAAGTCTAAATAGGTATTAAAATCATTGCGATTAGACTGAATTTAGAAACCTGAATATTTTGATTGAGAATTAAAGTAATCAATTGGTCTTTAGATACATCTCAAGATATTAATTCGTGTTTAGTTGAAAATTGATTTAGTTTATGCAAGTTTCTTCATTTTTTTTAGTGAAAAAGCTTCTACCTTTAGTAGGAATACATATTACAAGGACCTCTTCCGCAGTGCAGCTGTGTGCATGTGTATTTGTGAAGGTGCGGGCTAGTTCTTGGAAAACTTTTGTGTGTTTAATTTCCGGCTGCTTTAATACAAGTTCAGTCGGGCATGCACTTGAGGCTTGGCGAGGATTGGCGAGCCTGACGGACTCGTAAGCTCCCAAGGAGCTGCGTGTCCTGCGGCGTCGTGTCCTTGCGGCTTATGACCCGCAGATTTGTGGTCTACGGCAAAATATTTATATAGAAATTAAATAGCTTCAGGACCGGTATTACTTAAGGCAAAGGTCAGTGAAGTGTGCCTCTCCGACCTTAAGTAGCTCTATAAACCATTGAACTGGAGGCGAAGGAGTGGCTGGTGAGGTTGGGTACCTCATTCAATTCATGTAATTGACGTCCTTTCATGCAGATTATGCTGACCAACTGAAACGCAGACGTGAGAAATCACAGTAAAGCTTTGCAATGTGCGCCCAAACTACAAAATCCTTTAATCAGTTGGTTAAAATGCTCCAAAGTTTAAATATGCATTTATTGCGTATACGCACCGTCTAACGTTTTATTTAGAGCTTGATGTTCAGACCTAAAGTTTTTATGTTTTTGTAATGATTTCAGTTTATAAAATGAGTCCATAACTTACAGAAGTAATGCATTATATGGCATTCATGCTATGTTTGGGAATATGTTCCACTATCAAAGGCTTGGCTTAATGTTCACTACGCGATGAGATAAATCTCCTGCATGAGGCAAGTTGTTCTTTATAGATCCCCCTTTTTCGTTTGGCTTGCTCCCCTTTTTACAAGCCACCTGCGCTTAAACAGGTTTATATAAAGGTATACATATATATATATATAGGAATATATGTGCTCCTATATAAGCTGGGCACATTGTTAGAACAAACGACCCTTGAGATATATAAATAAACTGCCTCAAGATTAGTTTAAATGGTTGGCGACGTGCCTTTGCCCTCGTTTCGCAGTTGCAGCTGCAGCTGGTAACTGCATCCTGCCAGAATGGGTGACATCCCCTAATTTCTCTTTTGCCAACGCCCCTCAGCAACTACACTTAACGAAGGGAGTCACGAAATTGCTATTTCGGAAGATGAAGTTGGTTTTTAGGATCAAGAATAGAGACAGTGGCAAAAATATGTCACCTGACGGCAGCGAAACTTTGTTCCTCAATCAATCAAACCGCGTTCTCTACACGCAAACAAATTAATAGGTTTAAAATAATAAAAGCGATAACTTGTATCTTGAGTGATTCTTAATTTAAAGTAATTAATTAATAAATTAAAAATATGTGTAGAAATAATGGATTTTTCTTAATATCAAAATCATAAGTAAAGTTTGCCATGATGGCGTTGTGCTAACAACATATACTTTCCAGTATATTTATTTATAAATTCTTCCGTCCCAATATTTTCCCAGTGTACATGTGTGTGCGTATGTGTGTGCATGTAAAGTGGCGCTTATTCTAGCACTAACAGAGGGAAACCAACACAAAAAGCTCATTGGCGCTCGTCATGTCCACGGCGAAGGGGGCGGGGAAATGGGGGGATGATGCCTAGGGGTAGGCCACATGGCATAGGGGCAATGTGACCCCCAAACAGCAGCCACCCCTCTCAACACGCCCATTATGCTCATTATGTGCTTTGGTACTTGGCTCGTTTTTGTCTTTACTTTCCTCGTTTGTTGTTGCTTCTTCAACGTCTTTCCTCATGTTGTTTGTTTGTTTGTTCGCTTATCTTGTTTATTTGCTTTTGTGCCAAATTATTTGTCGCTGCTTGTTCGCTGTGCTTATGCTACTTGTTTTTCCAATGCTTATTGCGTTTTCCTGTCATTTCCTTCCTGGCTTTTTGCTGTTTTGTGGGACAAACCCCGGAATTTGATTGTTCAGATTTTATAAAGCAAAGAGAACACATGTTGTGGGTTTCAAATCCGAAATGGTGTCAAACTGAACTTTATATCCAAAGAACTATAAGTAAGCACAACTGGAAAAATGTAATTTTTAAGAACCAATTTGACTTAAAACATAAATTTTAAACTGGTCGTATCGGCTTGAATTCATCTCTTGGCCAATATCGCCGTAAGCTGCTTGCCCTGGGCGCTTGTAAAAACAGCAGAAACCACCAGCCAAAAGAGGGAAAAGGAAAAAGGGGGCTTAAGTGACAGACAGCTCCCAGTTCTCCGAGCGAAAACCAGAGCGAGGAGCAGAGAAATGTCCAAAAAATGTCAATTTATTATGGCGAAATCAGCGCGGGACACACGCGACCAACACGCGTGACCAGCAGCATAAGCCCACCCAACTTTCATTTTGCAACTGCCACGCCCACATCCCAGAGGGGCCTTCAGCCCACCGTGAAGAATTTTCCCAACTGACTGTGTCATGTGTATAAATACTTTTTAATCTGAATTATTACGGTCTGCAAGCTTTTCTTCGCTTGATTATAATTTATTCACATAAATTTCCATGATGCATGGCATTTAAGTGGCTGTGACAGGACGAAGAGCATTCGAACTCCTCCCTTCGACATTTTAGGAGGACTCTCGACGCACAAAAAACAAATCCTTGCCAAAGCCCTTTAACGAAACTGGTCATGATGTGCGGCAAAAAAATGTTTACAAAAAAGGACGCAGCCTCGAAAAGTTCGATCTGAAAATGGGATCAAGGAGATTGCTCGATTCGATTGCTTAATTACTCAAAGAGCGGCGAGTGGTGGCCAAAGTTGAAGTTCGGAGTCCTGTAATCTAGGGTATTTAAGAGGAACTTTGTTTTCCAAAGGATATATTTATGATATGACTATTATTAATGTTTCTTTTTAGACATTTATTATAGGTGATACCACAGGCATTCAATACGAATTTGTAACTATGAAATGCCTAAATCGGCTGAATCCCCAACAACTCGAGCTGGCAGCATTAATATTCTGACCACAACTGTGCACGCAACATTTGCGCGCATGACATACTTCCGCTTCACTTAAAGGACCTGTGGTCGCGGTCATCCGTGAATATCCACCGCAATTTACTCATTCAATTTTAATTATTTATGTATTTATTTATAAAATATGTGAGCGCAACTTTGCCAAAGTGTTCAACCGAAAACACGCTGCATAAACAAGGCAGCTGGCGAAAATTCCGAAAGTCAACATGTTTGACCACCATCTGTTCGATTTCAGTTCTTATTTCCCTGGGGCGCAAAAGGAAACAAGTTGTCTCTTCTTCGACATTTCTGCGTTTGAAGTTCGCCTGTGCTGGCCAACATCGTCATCGAGCTGACCAGAGCTTATTGTAAACAGAATGCGATACCACGCAGGCAAACAACGAACTTCGCCACGCCCCCACATCCCATAAGTGCACCACTAGCTCCTCAGCCCATCCGAATTCCCATTCCCACTACCCAGTTAAACCGCAGTGTCTGCTCTTTCTCCAGACGAGCGTTGCACTTGCACACTTGCACTTTGTCATTTTGAGTTAACTGTGCGCAAACCTTTGCACCGAAAACTGTCAAAAGGGGCAATTAGTTTGGCTAAGTGGCTCACCTCAGCGGTGAATCGTAGGCCTGGACAGAAGGATATGGTTTAATATATTGCTACAAATGCCAAACATTTTCCTAGAAATTTGTTTTTGAATTGCTTTAGTACTGTACCAGTACTGACATTTGAACTAAGGCTCAAGCTGAAAAATGCAATCGAAATAAATACCGCAGGAGTCGGAGCACCTTTTATTCAATTACACTTGGCTGGCATTAATTAATCGCGCACGTTCGATTATTGGAAAATTCTCGGTCTCCAACAGGTCGTCGTCGTGTGTCAACTATGTCGTCGCGTGTTCCACTTTTCCGAGCAATAAGCTGACTTAAGCCTAAACGGCTTAGCGTCCCACTGAGTGGTTTGCATTTGTTGAGTGCCCGCCGCCCGTTTGTGTCTATGTCTGCACTCCCATTTTAATTGAAATGCGAATGAACTGCACTCCACTCCACTCCGTTCGAGTCGCCGGGCCATTCCACTCCGGATAACCACCTGCATTCCAGGACTGAATCGCACTGCATCTGGCCACCGAGTTATTTAATTAGGCATGGCAGCATGCAGATTGCTCTTACTGCCGATTTCCAATTTCAATTCGCTCGCTCGGAGGCTGGCAAAAGTGGGTCAAGTGCCCTTCTTCAGCTACCACGTTTGCCAGCCAATGCAATTTTGGTATTTGCCATGACATTTTAATAACTTTTAATGCAACAGATTATGGTCCATTATGGCTAGCGGTGAGCTAAGCTCATTAAATATGAATTTCGTGTATGTAGTTCCAATTTGATTGAAGCGCAGGACACCGATGTAAATGTGACATGGCCACAAGTAAAGGATTAACCTAAAATACACCCAATAAATCACGGAGAGAATATTTTCATAAATAAATATCTTTAAATATATTTCAAAAAACTGTGCTATGAGAAATAGGATTAATCAAGATAAAACTGTATAATAAGAACGTAACATTTTACATATTACGTTTTCATTTGGCTTGCATTCTACCATAGTTTTGAAAGGATTTTCTCTTTGTGTGACTGTAACTTTTTCGGAACAATGGATAAGTTCACAATTTGTTGAGTTGTCCACATTCATAATTCGTTGAGCTGCCTTCAACACAACAATGGCCCCATTTAGCCTTTCTGGTTTGGCCGCCCCCAATCCTTATATATACGTGGCTATATAGGATACGTTAAAAGTCGGGAATATTTTCAATGGGTTTAATCAACTTTATTTTGCTCTTGTCTTTTCTGTCACTGGAAAGTTCGTGACTTCGAACAATGGCGCCATGGCAAACACTGAAGCCCGAAAAATCGATATCAAGTTGTTTGTAATTGTTGCTTGTTGCTATTGTTGTGGGTAAAGTTTGTATTTTTATTTCGTTTACTGAGGTTACCCATTGGTCTGTGACCGATACTTGTTCCTCTACGGCAAATTTGAATATTTTCCTTAAAAGGTTTTTCGACAAAAGAGATTTGGGTAAGTGAAATTACCTTAAAAACCAAATTCGGCAGATTTGGTTGGTTGAATTTCTTAAAATTTTATGGAATAAACTGTAGCTGAAGATAATCCATAATAAAATTAAGAATAAATAATAAACGTCAGTCGATGCAACTTCATTAAACTAAATTGGACTTACTCCAATTACCAACAAACTCTTTTCCACTGAACATCAGCTGTGGAGTGCAATTACTCATCCCGACGAATAGTTTCGCTTCCATCAAATTTAATGGAATTTTCAATTAACTCTGGCGAGCTTCGAAAGTGTCGGACTACCATCTAATTGGATTGCCGCTTGATTTGGGCAAAATTGCAAATTAGGGCATTAAAGCTGATACAGCATAAAACGTGCTCGAAACGTGCTGTTTGTCGGTCAGAGGGATATTAAGTATCCGACATGTGGCCACTGGCCACCGCAACAAAAGCGCCCGCCCAAAAGTATGCAAATAATGTTGCATGCAAATTCCGCACAGTGTCAAATAATTCGGAAAGGGGAGGCAGAAACTAGCAGCAAATTATTAAATTGACTGAACAAGTCGCACCAACAAAATGGAGATGCAAAATAAAGATTCAGATACGGAATATGAAAAGTTGCTCCACTAAAAATATGAAAAAGCTGAGAGCGAAAAATAAAATGCACAACGAAATAGACTAAGCTCAACTTGGGGGAAAAAGGACGAAGGGATGAAAAGGATTGGTCGTGTTTCGGGTTGGCTGTTGGCTTGGGCTGTCAGTTGGCGCCGTTTCCGGCCGCCAGACGATGGCAGGATTAACTTTGACCAAACTGCAGTCGTCGGACTCTCGAGCGCGGTTTGTGTAAAGTTATGCCCCGGAAGCCATGAACGATATCAGCGGGGAGTTCCAGGAAGGATTCAAAGGAAGCCAGTTGTGAACTGATCTATGGTCAGTCATTTTTGTATATATTCTGCCCCTTTTTTTGTTCCAAGCATTCTGCTTCGCTCGAAAAGTTTGCTCATTCTGTTAAAGTTTTTGACAATTTTGGAGCAACACCACGAAAATAAAAGGAAAGTCGAACACAAGCGTTTAAAACAGATTGAGGCCAATAATTGTCCTGGCACATGTGGGTGGGTGTCTGTATATGTACATAAGTATATGTCAAGGGGGTCAAGGAAAACACGTATTAGCTATATCGCTAGCAATTTGTATATGGGACCCATTTACGAGCCCACTTCTTTGGCTCTGCCTAGTTTCTATGCCTATTACTTTTGCTATCTGCTGTCTTGGGGTTTATTTTTGTGCTTTATGGCCAAAGTCACGTAAAAATCGAATAAATGTATAATGAAGACCCTGAATACGGTGGCGGATAACCCAAAGCCACTGAGTACCCGCTTTTAGTGGGTTTGTCTGCGTTTTCTGCGGTTTTTCTTTGATTAAAAGGGGAAATGGGGAGCATGTAGAGGACGGACTCACTCATGTCAAAGTTTTTCACTGGCTTTTCCATATGGTTGGGAATAAGCTGTTCGGGCAATCAAGTTTAAATTGAGTGCGGTTTGCTTGCATGTTTTCTGGATTCTTAATCTGTAAACTTCTGCTAACAGTATTAAAATAAAGTTTCCAAAAGCAGCTTATGCGTATTGTACAAAAGCCGATTATATTTCTTTTAAAAAACATGTGTTCATGTGTTCAAACATTCATGGTATGTGTACAAAATAACTTATCAAACCCAAATCACTCGTGCTCAATGGATGTCGTTTTATTTTTCAGTTTTATTTAGTGAAAAGCGGAAATTGAATTTTTGAGGTCGGTATTCATTTCACTGGAGCAATGGCCGTTTAGGTCTTTGCATGTTTGAAAAATGTCAAAATATAGCCCAACTTGTACTTACTTGTACTTACACATATGTACTCTTTTGGTCGAAATGAAAATTGCATTCCTCCGTGAGTTGGCCACAAATTGACAAGCACTACAACAGCAACAACTGAATTGGCAACAACCGAAAGGCAGCGAAAAGACAGCCTTTGACAGGCAACAATAAAAATTCGTTTGGACCATTGACTGGCTGACTGACATTCGTTTTTTGGCCCTGGCCTAAACCGCTTGTCCCACAGCAGAACTAACTGGTTTTATCACTTTTGGCAACATTCTCCAGCTGAATAAGGCATAAGAGCTTGAGATCGTAGTATATTTAGAAAATATAATTTATTTATAATTCTAGAAGTTGAAAGAAGAAAAATAATGATGAATTTGATTTGTTTATATATTTTTACCTAATAATATAATATATTTGCTGGTAATAAAAATATATTAGGGTACTCACCCCAACTTTTCTAGCTCACATTATATTCACTTTCAAAAGCCCTCAGAAAGGAAACTTGTCCATATAATCCACGGAATAATACCACGGAATTTTTCCAAGTGCCTGCTTATGGTTGAATTTACCTGGAAAATTAAAGTTTTCCTGTGGCAGTCGTAAATCCGGTACAGGATGTGTGTTATTTGGCAACTGACATTTACGGTTAGGTGTGCACGCAGGTGGGCGTGATCGTTGGGCCGAAGCAATCCAATATTGCCACATCAATCAAATCCTATATGTAGCGCCGCGAGTGTTGATGCAGCCAAGTCATTGGAACGACAATCAAGTGGGTGACGATAGATTTTTATTTCAGATTGTGGCGTGCGAATTGCTTTCGTCGAGCTTAATTAGTTTGACTGGGGTGCAGTTAAATTGAAACCCCGACAAAGTGGCTTTCTGATGGCATTCTCAAAAATATTTGTCTGCGGCACTTTGACAGTCGTTTAGCGTTACTTATTGTACGAATTTTCTAAAGATATATTAGATTTAATTGGATTTAATACTATACATTACCGTTTTTTATATATTCCTAATTTGTTTTTCTGTATTAATTTCGTTGATGAATATTTTAATATATCATTAATAAATATACTATTTTAAAATATATTCCGTAAATGTGATTCAGCTGGCATTAAATTAAAAAAGTTATTCAAGAAGTTTAAAACAAAATGTATGTTCTATTACTTGGCAATAAATCCTTATTATTTTGTTATGCTTAAAATAAGAAACAGGGAATGTAATGAGACTAAAGTGATAGTTTCTTTAACAGTATTTCTTAAATTAAAGTGTATAAAATCAGAAAGTGATTGACATATCATAAAAATAATACCCTTTTGTTTGGCACACCATTCCTTGCAGTTGTCGTAACATGGGCTGCGTCTTTGAAGCGGCCAAAGAGCAGCCCCACAAACCGAGAAGCAGGCAACTGAGGCGCAACCAATGCCGTGGAAAAGCGGAAAAGGCAGCCGCAGGGACCAGAGGCAAGGTCTCTGTCAGAGGAAACAACGACAAGCCAGCTGAGGACATCAGAATCAAGGATAACCATCAACAAAACCATAAAACGCAAACCGAAACACAAACAGAAGTAGCAGTAGCAGTAGCAATAGACGCAGGAGCAGAAACAGAAACTGAAACGGAGGCTGAGGCCCAGAGAGAAGCAGCAACCGGGCCCGAACATCTAAAAGCGGCGGCTCAAGTGCTTTTAACGATACGGCAGGCACGTCAGGAGAACAACAAGCACAGTAGTCAAGTGGCTGAAACGCACAAGGACGAAGGCGAGGACGCGTTGGCGCGGCAAGGATCCATTGTCGATACAGCGGCGGCGGCGGGCAGAATCGGAATCGATATTGCGGCAGCAACGATTCAAATCGCCGAGCGGCATGAGGATGGGCAGCATTGGCAGCAACACAATGTCCGCCGGCGGAGGCGCCAGCCAGATCCTGCAGTGGATCCTGCGAGCAACTCCAAAATTTCGGCCATATCCCTGCATTTTCACGCCCTCGCCGCCCTAGCGAAAACGCTGCAGAAGCACGAGGACCTCAGTCCTGTCCAGCATCGCCAGCCCCAAGCGTACCGGGCGTGGCAAGGACATCCCTATCCCGAGACCCAACTGCCCGCCACCATGACAGCGGCCATCATTGCGAACGTCGGCGCCACGGCAGCGGCCACCTCGGCGGCAGCCTTCCAGTATCTCGGCCAGCACTACAAGCACTACAGCCAGTCGATCAGCTTCTACGCGGCCTCCAGCGTCCTCCTGATGCTCTGCTATCTGACCACCGCGTCCACGGCAGCTGCCACGCAGTCGGAGACGGGTGCCCTCGACAAGCATCCCATGTGAGTGCAGGATAAATCGGATAGAATCAACACAGAGTCACGCAAACCAGAAGTTCGCCTTGATTTCCCTCAGCCAAAATAGAAACATGGAAGAGAGATAGCTTCGGCAAGCCAAAGTTTATGTACCCTTTTCCTTTGCAGTATTTATATTTAACAAAAAGGACCTATCAAGTGAATCCGAAGTGAAACCAATCAGTGACCATATAAATTGTATATATTCTTGTTCAGTATCAACAACCAAATATATCCATGTCCGTCTGTCCTTATGTCCGTCCGTTTCTTTCCACGCAAACAAGTCTACCAGTTTGAAAGCTATCTGTCTTAAGACTATTCCAAATACGATATCCTTTGGAACGGAGCGGATCAGACTTCTATATCAAAAAGCGGTCATAGAAATAAAAAAAAAAAAAAAGAAAACTTATCAACAATGTTTAATCAGGAGTAGAATCGGGGCGAACTCGGCGCATTCATTAGAACAACCCAATTCATTTAGGAATACTACCATTTGATTTTGTTACCTTCAACCCGCCCACACAGCCTCTATTTTCCTAACTATCCATCTGTCTCTCCATATATCTTTCATTCTGTATCGCCTGGCAATCCTTTTCACAACACGTACAAAAATTGTTCTATTTATTTTTTCCTTTTTGAAATTCTTTCAGTCATGGCATCGATTGGTCGAAGTAAGTTAATGCACACCTCCTTCCATCTCTAAAAAAATGAAATACCGAAAGCTGAGAATTATACGGAAAAAGAGAAAACTCGAGTTTTTGGTTACCCCTTTTTCTGGAATTATTAAGTTTCGTTTTCTGCACACACTATACTTTTTGAGTTTATTTGATTTCCAGTTGAGGTAATTGGTTTTTCTCAGCTTCGTTCTGCTGATGTTTTGCATGCAATTTGAAATAAAGATTATGAGTTGCATAAAATAAAATGCTTAGCCAACTACTTCATAGCAAGTCAACTATTTTACTCTCTCAGACTTAAACGATAATTTTTAGGATTTCTAAAACTTAAAGGATTTCTTAGATTCTCATTAAAGAATTGAGAAAAACAAGATTATTGTTTTAACTGCTTACCTACTTATGAGTTTTTTTATTTTATCTTTTAGTTTTTCGGCTGAAATCTTCCCATCTACTTAAAACAGCACACAAAACTGTTGTACATAAAAGATTCCTTGGGAAAATAACAACTTACTATTTTGTCAATTACTAACACAAATTTACATTGATCGCAAAAATGTCTACAAGTTTTCAAATGATTTTCTCGTGTTCTACAGATTTGATGAGTCCAGTTCGGATAAGGAAATATTAGATTTACTGCTCGAGAAGAAGCGCTACGATAAACGATTACTGCCGCCTGTAAATGGTAAGACGTTTCAGAAATTATCCGCCATTTTCACATTGTTGCGATTCAATTTCCAATCTTACTAAGTGGAGACTGGGGAAAAACTGCACACAGTGTTTGTGCCATTAAGAGTTGCTTTCGTAAGAGGGGAAAACGGGTATCTCGGGTATCTCGGGTTGTTTGCCAAATGACATCCAGCAGACAACAATTGGAGGAGCCAGGCCACGACGTATGGACACTATAAAATCAATTAAAGTTAATGGCTGCACTGCCATGGATGGGATGCACAAAAGATGTGGACACTTTGGGGTTTGGGTGGCCAACATCTGCAGCCAAAGAAAGTATGCAATGCAATTACGTTTTCTTCGATATGCTTATGCTTTGGAAAATCATTACATTACATTACATTCCGCTGTTAGAGCTGTTAGAAAATTGAATTTTTGTTACTAATGGAAAGTAAAAGACAACAATGCAAGAGGATAATAGGGATCGGAAAAAGTGATGAGACTGAAGTTAAACATTGGTACTCGAAATGATTCAATCTAATTTAATTCATTTTTGCAGATGAAGACTTTTGCTGTGGTTTGCAATCGCCCGATATGGCAACTAATCAAAATGCACGGAGACCACACAATCGCGGTTGGTTTACTCTCGCGGATTTCTTTATTATGTAGATGCACTTTGTATCTGTACTTCTTACTTTCATTGCGACGTCCTTTCTGATTTTCAAGTATAATTTTTCCTATTTTTCTCAAGTTCTAAACCAGCTATTTATTACGAAAAGTTGTAGTTTCTACAATGAAACTAAGAGGAGCACTGAAGCTTTAGCTTTTTTATAGATTTGTTAAGTGATGATTAAGTTTTGCATTTCCATAAACTAATTCAGTAATTCAGTAGACATTTTGCTTTTATCGCTTCTCCGGGTAGCTCATTTTGTTCTTCTTCTGGCACTTGGCACTCCAATAAAATATATGTTAAGTAGACCACTACCGAGTGTATTGAAATCCTTTTTTAATAGGCACTCTGACGGTGAACGTGAACGTGCTGCTCCTGAGCTTAGCATCGCCCGATGAAAGCAGTTTGGTGAGTCGTGCTCATAAATGAAAATCATTTAATGTATATATTTTATTTATATTAAATTGGTCGCTTGCAGAAATACGAGGTTGAATTTCTGCTGAACCAGCAATGGAACGATCCGCGACTGCAATATGGCAATAAGTCTCATTATGACTTCTTAAATGCTCTGCATCATCATGATAGCATCTGGACGCCGGATACGTATTTCATTATGCATGGCGATTTCAAGGATCCCATCATACCAATGCATTTCGCTTTAAGAATATTTCGGAACGGGACCATTACGTACGCAATGAGGTGTGTGTATACTGCTCTGTAGCCCGATTTGAATATGAATGAATTTTTTATACAAAATCCGGAGACGAGGCCGGGCTAAGCGGCTTTAATGGCGCCAGAAAATGCAAATTTTCGCTCAAAGTTCATATTCATTAGGGATAGCAAGATGACAGGCGAAGCGGCAATATTTTTTTATTCTCTGTGCTTTTTTAGTTTCTTTTGCTCAATTTTCCACCTTTTTTTTTTCTCCTTTTTTTCGTTTTTTCTCGCTGGGTAGTGGAAAATTTGGGGAAAGGGCCCTCCAAATATGTAAGCTAGCCCGCCAAACATACGAGGCCGTAATGAAAAAGAGCACAAGAAATGTAGAAGGCAGGAAAATAGGTGAATACGAGTATGAGTAAAATGTAAAGTGAAAGTAGGTATGTAAATATTTGCCCAGGTACAAAGTACATATATCCCAATTCCTGGCCAGCTGGAAATTTCAGTCTCGTATGGGGGGAAAAAAAGCGAGGAACTTTTCACAATATGACCAACATTTGTTGGATGGTCTTGTTTGTCTTACTCTTCCCTTTTTCTCGCTCACATCCCCTCGCTTTTCCAACTTGTCTACATTTTTAATTCAACAGAACTTTTCCAATTGACTGCATAGCGCAAAAGTGTCGTCCAGCAATTAAAATAAGTTGCAGTTGCCATTTACTTTTCCCAGCATTTTCTGGTCCAGCATTTCCCTTTTGCTGTTTGCATAGCCGACAAGGAGAAACGTCGGAAAAACTTGTTGGAAAAGCGACAGCGACACGGGGTGGAAAATTATGAATTGATGTTGCCGAACAAAGCGTGATATTAAGTGGCAAAGACAAGCATGAAATTGCTCGAGGCTAAAATGCAAGGAATTATAAGGTCAAAAAATATTTTACGGTCGATGAGCATTGCAAAAACCAAAATGCACAAATAATAATATGCAATATATATTAATTATTCAAAGGTAAATACTTTTGCTTAGGATTAAATTCAACATACACTTGTTTGTGCGCCCAAAAGCAAAACAGAGGCTTTGGATATCAATAGGAAACTAATTTCCTGAAATTTTACAGAAAATATGATACTTTTATGTAAATATATTTATTTGTATATTTGTCTAAACAAATTTTTCGATTTCCTTGTAGACGTCACCTGATATTATCCTGCCAGGGAAGTCTTCATATATTTCCATTCGATGACCCCAAGTGTTCCTTCTCCATGGAGAGCAGTAAGTTCACATTTTATTATTATTAAACAGCAATTTAAAATAAACATCAACCAAATTAAGTTATAATGATGATGATAAGAATATATTGGATTGCACAAAGAAAGTTGTCAAGAGCAAGTGTTGAGCGTTAAGTATTTTTTAAACAATACAACTGAAGTGGGATTAATGTATAAATGATGTGAAAATCCAAAGTGTTGAGGGGCAACCTCAAGATGTTGATGTCCTGATGATAAAAAGATGGGCAGGCGAGCGTGTTGACTGCCACTCAGGGGAAATCTTCGCCACCATCTGCATTTGCCTATTTGTTTGCCTCTGTGTGTGAGTGTGTGTGTGTTCATGCAACAATGAAGGAGGTGGTCGGAGCGAAGGGGGCGTGGCATAGGGGGCTAAACGACAAAAGCTGACAAAGTGACTAACAAGGCTGACTGCCTGCGACACACATACCCATACACACACACACCAGTCAGCCTTGTTGTGGGCTTTTTGTCTTTACATTGTTTTGCGAAAGTTGTTTCCGGTTCCCAACCCGCTTGGAAACATCGGCCAAGAACGTGAGCAACATCGTAAATTACTTTGAGAGGAAGATGATGATGACGTCGGTTCCTGCCGAGATTGTCATCTATGAGTGGGGAAACATCCATCGAAGTGTTGTGCCTTTCGCATTTCGCCTTTTGCCCGCTTGTCACGGCTTGTTTGTCAAATATGATTTAATTTGCTGGGTCTGGTCTTCCTCGAGCCCCAAACAAATGGCTCAGACAATATGCATTTGTGTGTGCCCGCCTATTTAGATTAATCTAATTAATTAATGATATTGTGATGGGCTTACTTGGGGCTGAGAACCTAATCCAATTGTGCGAGCCAGTGATTCCTAAAGCGGAATTTCTTGTTTATCCTTATGCAGTTTCCTACGAGGAGGCCCAAATCAAGTACGTCTGGAAAAACGACGAGGACACCCTGCGGAAGAGTCCTTCGCTGACCACATTGAACGCGTACTTAATCAAGAATCAAACGACGGCCTGCGATCAGAACAGCTGGAGAGGTAAGTCACTGGGATCTGAATTGCCAGTAATCGAATGCCAATCACTTCATTTGCTTATACTTTGTATTAGCCAAAGAAATTACAACCGGGAAATGTTTTGCTATTTAGTAACCATTGTGTTTTTTATGGTAAAATGGTATTTTCTTTGTACAACATACAAGAAGGTGTATTCAATACAATTATTTTAGGGTTTTCTTACAAAAAGGACCTTCTTAGTTTAGTACTCCATTCTTTGGCTTGGCTTTAAAATATTGATTATTTTTCTTATTTACTTACGTAGTCTCAGATCTCGGCTAGACTTGCTTTGCAGCTTATCCATTTTAGCAACGAATCTACAAAAATAAATCCAATGCCTATCTAATGGTCTACTCTTTGTCTACCTTCCCACACCTACTCTCTTATAAAAAACGCTACAAATCAACCAACAAAAAATACCCGAAATGCAATGCAATAATGCCCCTAGGGAACTACAGCTGTCTTAGGGTCGATTTAATCTTTACCAGAGATCGTGCATTCTATTTCACCACCGTTTTTATACCCGGCATTATATTGGTGACGTCGTCCTTTATAACTTTCTGGCTAGAATGGAATGCCGTGCCAGCTAGATCGATGATAGGTAACAATACCAAAAATACCAACCAACCAATTTAAACAAAATAAGAAACAAAACCAAAAACCAAAAACCCATAACCAAAAACCAAAAACCATAAACAATTTTTGCCCTCGCTCTCTATATCTCTCACACCAAACAAAACCAAATACTCTTAATAAAAATACGTACTTTTAAGAAATTAACCGAACTAAAAATCAATGGATTTGATTTTCTTTCCGCCTTTCGTAGCATTTGCCTTTTTCGATTGCCCTTCTGTAAAGTAATTTGTACATTTTATGATTTCCAATTGTCACTTTTCCATTTCATTTCAATGCGATAAACGTTGTAGTAATTTATATGAAATACAGTGCCCACTCAAAGTATGCCCACACCAAAAAGATCCTAGACTTTAAGGTTTGCTGCATGGGTTCTGTTCCTTGAATGAGAGCCATCCCACCCAAAAATCTGGAAAGCATAACCCAAATTACCGAACCACGAGTTTAGTTCACCTTACCATCACTTACAGCTTTACATATTTGTTTCCTTCTGAAAGTATGAGTATAGCTTAGCCAAAGTAAGCCAAAAAATCGGGAAAAGTACAGTGTAAGGTCCTCTGTGGAAAATAGTTCTAACCAATAGGCCTCTCTATCTATATATCTCTCTATCTCTCTCTGTCTGTCTCTGTGTGTATGCGTGTGTTAACCTTTGGCCGAATTTGCATAATGCATAATTCCGGACTTGTTTCTTAAGGTAATTACAGTTGCCTACAGGTCGAGTTGACATTTACCCGTGATCGTGCGTATTATTTTACAACCGTTTTCATACCTGGCATTATATTGGTCACCTCGTCGTTTATCACATTTTGGCTGGAATGGAATGCAGTCCCAGCCCGTGTTATGATCGGTACGTAAAAAAAAACAAAATCAAATTGAAAACTTTCGAAAGAAGTTCCAATTTCTCAATAAAGCAAACAGAAAACCTAACAAAAATCGAAGTCTTCCAAACCAATGAAAAAACAGTCCAAATCACATTTTAGTCGTTAACGAAATGTAGCAGTTCAGTAAGTTTTAGTCCAAATTTAAACGCAACCACGAGACAATTGGCCAAAGCTTAATGATAATATAGAAGTGATTTAGCTTAGAACAGCTTAGGAGCATTTAACTCATAAACCCATTACAAGTTCAAGTCTAGCTAGCCGCTCCATTTAAATGGATTTCTTTTTCATTTCGATCCATTACTTGGACTGATTCTACCAATGTTGATTTTTTCATTTTGTATTTTTCTACTTCCTGCACTCGTATTTGGTAATCGCCCAACTCCCTTGAGTTCTTGTGCATTGCATGACTTCTTAACTTAAACTAGGCAATTTACAGCTTTTTTTCTTTGAGAAGCTTTGGTGAAACCATATACGAAAATCAACTGAAGCATACATACACCATGCTGAAACAAATGAATACTCCATTACATGTTCAATTAGATTGCAACACATACATTCAAATATAAAATGTTCCAATATTCCAAATAATAAATATAATAATATACCAATTGTTACGTACCAAAAATTACAAACAAATAAAACTATCAAAAGAAGTAAATCAAGGGGGAACACTAAATTCGACTATCAGATACCCGTTACTCAGCTAGTGGGAGTGCGAACGAGAAAGTTTAACATTTTTTGGCATATCGATAGTAATTGGAAAAACAAATAAAAAAAAGGAAAGGATTCTCAAAATTTTCAAAATTGTGAGCGTGCCAGTTTTAGGCGGTTTCTGGGCGTTGGTGTGTCCGTTCATACGGACAGTCAGACATGGCGGACATACAAACATAGCCAGATCGATTGCAGCTGATTGAGGATATATACATACATATGTATATGCTTTATAGGGTCGGACATCTTTTTAGCTGTTATATACTTTTCAACGAACCTAGTATACCTTTTACCCTCAGAGTAACGGGTATAAATATAAAAAATTATTTATTATAAACAGTAAACTTAATTTTAATAATAAAACGGATGGCATTATATTTACCTTTCTTATTATAAATAACAACAAAGGGACACCCAAATATGTTATGTGCATAGGTAGAATATAAACTTCAAAATTAAGCTATATCAAATTAGAAAGTTTAAGCTGTAATTAAAAGATGTATTGTTAGGGTTTTAAGAGCATGACATAATATTATCCAAAGCTCAGTACTGGTATAATGTTCTCAACTGTACACAAAGTGAGCCTAGGATAATGCGATTACTATGTTCTAACCCTGGCCAAATGTGGGCAAGGGAAGCCGAAATGAAAATAATGAGAGCAGCAAAGGGAATGTCAGCCCAAACATCAGGATCCTACGTCGTTGGCATCTGCATCGGGACAGGAGAAACAGAAACACGGACACGGCCGTATCCTGGTATTTACACGGCTTGTGGCAAACTTCACATCCCTGGGATCATGATGATGATGACGTGGAGCGGTGGTCACATCATACATGATGATTTATGCATAGGCCATATGGCCAGCATGGACTAGACAAATGGAACAGAACGCTCTGTGCGTGTAATGCAAAAAATACAAATCTAAGGCACGGATGGAAAACTTGCAGACTGCGTTAAAAAAGCTTAGTTCTCGACTTGACTTTAAAATGCAGTAAAATATATATACTAAAATCATTGTTCAAAATTTGTCAATACAATTTAGCAAATTTGATATAGTTTACTAGATGTTCTTGGTTCTGTTAAAAAATGTTATTCTAAAATTACTCATGTGTGGGCAAAGTCTTAAGTCTATAACCGGAAAATTGAATTCAATTTCAAGTCTAAGCTGTGACGTTTTTAAATTGCTGAAATGATCCTTAAACAATTTTCCAGTAATAATGCACTTGAATCCTCCGATGACAAAACGACGACATGGCACTCAAATAGCATTGTGAAAATCGAAGGAGGGGAAGGATAATTCCATTTCTGGCTGCCATTGTCTGCAAAGGGCAAACACAATCAAACGACATTTCAATGACAAAAGGAAACTAAATAAATAAATAGTCAAAAAACGGCGAAATGGCTCCAAGGCAAGCGATGCCATTTTGTTAGTCAAAGTGCTGACATAGCATGCATTTTACAGCAGCTCCTCCTTCTTAGCATGGCAGCATCCTTTTTGCCTCATTTGTGACCCACTCGCAGCTCGCAGTTCGCAGCTCGAGCTTTTCCTCGAAGCATTTGCAGTTGAGTGCAGCGTTGAGATTTCCCTCAGTATTTTTTTTATTTCGTTTGATTTCTTGGTAAGAGTAGGGCGGATACCAGAACGCTGGCAAATTGAAAATCGATGTGCTTCGTGGATGCAGCGATGCGGTTGCAGCAAGAGTTCCTTGCAGCATGCCAAACTAGTTAGAGAATCGTTGACGCAACTAATTAGGCAACCAAGATGGATAATGTTGCATATCCAGTTGCAATTGGTCGATAGCATTTTTATGTCGCTCGGTTGTGAGCTGAATAATTAATATTAAATGCCAGCATTACCTCTGATTAATTTCATTTACGCTGCTGCTAATGCCAATGGGGAAATTGATTAATGAAGCAGAGAACTTAGTAACTTGCAGCACAATGCTGAGTTAATGGATCTACGTAATTTAACACATGATTTTGATAAATAACTTTTAATGCGTAATGAAATATTATTAATTGCTCTTTTTGACTTTAGGTTTAATGAAACGAAATTGTAATTATCATAAATTAATTTATTAATCAGAATCATAAACTATAAATTGCAAAAATGTGAAATAATGGATTAAAAATTACACAAATGTGTTTAAGTTAATACAGCATAATATTGTAGGTGTTGAATTATTTTACCAGTTAAGTTCCTATATTGTTAAATAAATATAAAAGCTTTTAATACTTTTAGGGCACAAGAATAATTACTGTTTTTAATTATTCAATAAACAACAATAAATTCCAGTAAAGCATAAATAAATTAATTAAAAAATACAAATTATATAACATTCATAAACATGAGTCAATTAAAACCAATAAACTAGTAACTTAAAATAATAAATCATCCGGAACAATACTATGAAAAACTAACATTCGATAATGCAACAATACAAATATTACACCAATACATTTTCGCATATACTAGAACTTATGCTCCTTATCAAAGAAGTAGAATTGATTACTTTTCTTTAGCTTCTGCACAGTTAAAAATCACCAAATAAAAGCAAATTTATAAACCAAACACAATTTGATATGATAACAACCTCTAACTCTCCGTAAACCGGACCTAAAATTAAAAACTTTTGTACATATGACAAAACCACTTAAACAACTCAATTAATTGCCACATAGAATATATTCTACATATGTACATCCTTTCGTCCTTGACACCCGTTTGCCCCAGCCCCAAAGTATGCAATGCTTTTTTAATTACGTGTCAAACGGCTAATACAACTTTCTCTACCATTACCATCCACAATCCCCAACTTTAAACACAACTCGAAACAACTTGGATCAACTTTGACAACCGGAATGAAGGCGTGACAACAATGCTGAATTTCTTCACTACCTCGAACGGTTTCCGGAGCACTCTGCCGGTTGTTTCTAATTTGACGGCGATGAACGTGTGGGACGGCGTGTGTATGTGCTTCATTTACGCCTCCTTGCTGGAATTCGTCTGCGTCAATTATGTGGGGCGAAAGCGACCCCTGCACAACGTCGTCTATCGGCCTGGCGAGAATCCCGTAACACAGGTAAATTAAATAATCATTTAATCCGATTCACACCAGGCAGCCCCGTCCAAGAAAAAAGCTAATTTCGTATGCATTTTGAAAGCAATTAAATATGCATTTTACATGAGCGTGCAAAGCCAACAAAAAATCGTATATATACATATATACATATAAATAAAACCAAGCAAACGATATAAAAAAGAACACACAGCGTACACAACTACCTACATTCGTACTATATAAGTTATTCAAGTTATTTGTTCTTCCTTTGTTTAGCAAGCCAGCAACACCTGAGCCCAAGTCATGAAAACAAACAGAAAATATATATATAAAAACTCAGACGAAAACAATTCGATATCCTCCATTGTGTTGCGTCCCCCTCTTTCTCTCTGTCTCGCTATATATCCGTCTATATCTCTTCCTTTCTCTATATCTGCGTACACCCAACTTTGATCACCTATCCGTGTACTGTCCAGTCTTATTTAATGGTCCTTAGTTATAGAACCATTGCCATATTTACTATTACATTATCAACTACAAAATGCTCGCTATAAAAACTCACTTTGTGTTAATCCCGAAACTTAGCATTTTGTACAACAACCTTTTAAAACTATAGTAAACGTAACTTTGTGTGCCCCAAGATTAACGAAATAACTCGAATTTACATTTGATTTTTGTCCACACACTTCTGATTTGAATTTGAGTTTTGGTTTTTGTCCTTTATGAAGATACTGTCGATGTATGTGTATTTATTGTGCCGATGCTCAGTTGTATAATTTGTTTGCATTTTATTAACCCAATGAAGTGGCATTTACCCCGAGAAATGCCCAAAGACCAATCTTCCTCTATTATAGAAATTTTAACATTCATCTTTTGTTATGTTTCAATTATTTTCTAAATGTTGTATTATACAATCGTTCGTAAGGAAAACAATGCGTTTTATTCATCGCCAATTAGTTTGAAAAAACCTAACAAAACCCAGCCATAATATGAATAATACAAAAATAATTCAAGTGTTGTACATGCCGTAGGTAGGTATGTTATTTATGTTTTCATTGTTTTCTAACGAAAATGAAGCAACAAAAACTAAAATTGATTAAACAAAATAAAACCAATAAAATATGCATTTTGTTTTTACGTAGGCACCTTTCGAATTAAGATCAAATCGTTTACAATGCACGTTAAGCATTTTTTTGATGTGTTTTACGAATTTGTAATCCTTTTTATGGGAATTCATTTAAGTGGCATGTTTAACGAGATTAAAACCTAAAATCATTTTAAAGAGCTCATGAATCTACAAAGCTGATGGTGCCACTTAAATAAATGTCACTTTCTAGCCCCATGCATCATAAAATTTCCTCATTTTAAACCAAGAGAGTCGAAAGACGTAAGCGTAAACGACAAAAAAGAATCGAACATTGTTCCCAATTTTAGTGATACGCAACTATTCGAAACTATAACCTGCAGCCAAATTTAACTTACTCTCAGAACTAGCAGCTAAGTGAGAACTGAGCAAAAAATAGCAAACAGAAAACCTGAAAACCAGAAAACCAAAACTTAGCCCAACCAAAATGACAACCAAATCAAACTTAAAGTGTGTTTTGAGTATGAACATTGTTTTGTGTACATTTTTGCAGCGTCTTCCAGCAGTACTAAGCAGGATCGGAGTAATTCTTGCAAGTCCTTTGGTAAGCTATCAACCACAACTCATGCACCACCCCGCCCCGCCCCCTGAGAAAACAGAAAACTTTAACAAAACCATTTAGCAGCAAACGGCAGCAAACCAAAAAAAATAAAACCAACTTAACACACACAAGCCAAGTAAAACACACACCCACACTGGTACACCCACCGAAAAGTCCTTTTTCCCCCTCTCCTGACCAAAAACAGCGAAATGTAAACCTAAGAAGAAATGGCATGCGAATTTCGCTTTGATGAAATGCATTGAAAAAGTTTTGTTTCGATTTTGGTTTTTGTGTTTCCCAAAAACAAAAGCAGTGTTTAATTTGATTTTCGAGCCAAAACGGAAAACCAATGAAAATAACAATAACTATAATTCAAATTTAAATAATTACCTAATTACCTAGTAGATTCGCACTCGCTTTCAATGTATATAACTCCATATTGATTACAACGATTATTTTCATAATTTATTTACGTTAATTCGTTTTGAATCAATCATAAACCAACTCGTAATATACTTTTACACCTAACAGCCAATCGTGCGTATACTTGATATGCGTGGCTTAATTGTTTTTGAAGAATCTATTTCCACACAACCAACAGCAGAAACGACAACTACAACCACAACAAATAAAAACTCATGATGAAAAATAAATGCAAAAATTATATCTATATCAATAAAACACACTTTAAGGTCACTTACAATTGGGAAAAATGTTACGAAAGAAAATTGTAACAAAAAGCGAAAAAATGATTACCAATTATGAAAAAAAATTCTTTCTCCTTTTACATATATGACAAAATTATATCGAAAGAGCTATAAATCAATTCTGTTATTTGCCCCTGATTTACATTTTAATTTTTCTATATGAAATTTGTCTTGCAAAAAATACATTTAAATTAAGTTCTTTATTGATTTTCTGACACGCCCTGTACCACTAAAAAAAACAAATATTTCTTTGGTTCACTAAAACAAAAACAGCGATATATCGTGCCGGAAATGTTGGCCGCTATTAGTTATGGTACTAAAAAGAAGTAGCTGAAGCCATTTTGTTTTTTGGTTATTTTCCGTTGTCAGTGTTTGCTTGAAAGCTTTTTGTTTAGGCGCATAGTTTTAGTGCATTTTGTGCATTTGAATGTTTTTCAATAAATACTAAAACACTAATGCAATCTACAACGAGACACCAGAAACATCGAAAACGCAATAAATGTATTATATCTGTTTTTTCATAGGCGGGAAACAGTATAAAAAGATTTAAGGAGCATGACTGATATATATGTATATACTTTACACTTAAACATTTTATAAAAAAAAAACAAATAAAAACTATAAAGACAAACGAGTAACGGGTATAATAAAATTTAATGTGAGAGGTCGCTTTCCAAACTTTAGAGATTTTGTCTTAAATCTAATAGCTAAAACAAATTTCTATGAAGAAGAGAATCAAGAGACCACTTAGTAGTGGAATCTTTTAATCAACTTAACTTACCATTTCACCACAACTGCTTGACTCCAAGTAACCGCTCTTGATAATGCCCATCAATTAACACAATTACTTTTGTGGCCTTGGATTATCCTGACTAAAACCACCTGTGTGTCTCTCTCCGAAAATTGTCTTTCTCTTTCCCGCGTTCAAAAACGAAAAACCTTTCAAGATACCAAAGCTAGAACCAATCCAGAACAAATAAAAAACAAACCAAGACAAAAACTATCCCCATTCAACCAACCTGCTCTGTAGGTAATAATCGAACGCGAATTTCATGCCGCTTTTGTCCTCCGAAAAGGCAAGCGCCGCTGCCACGCCGGCTATGTCGATGATGGGCGGTGCCACGCCCATGTCCAGTGGCACTCCGGCCGCCTCCTCCTCGGTGGCGACGCCTGGAACCCCAAGGACCACCGATCCGGAAGAGTTCTTCGGCGGCGGTATGCGCTGGCAGGAGGCCCATGGCGGAATCATTGGAGCTGCTGTCCAGAATTTGAGGGCACGTTCGATAAAACGGAAGGCGGCCAGAAGTCCATCCACTTCCACATCGCCCCATCCCAGTGGACGACCCACTGAGCATATCTACGAAGAGCCCGGTGGATCCACAGCCGGCGTTACAAGTACCAAAGTCAAGTTCAAGGACGAGTTAAGGGAGGAGCAACCGGAGGAGCCGGAGTCCAGCACCAAACTACGCCGATCGGTGGCCACCAGTACACCGGCTTTGGTTGTAAGGATCGAGGCCGAAACCGATCTGGAGGCGGAAGCCCAGCCCAAACAGGATATGGAAATGACAGAACGTCAGTTGTCCTTGCCGCTGAAGCCACCGCGCAGGAAGGCCTCACGCTCCAATTCACCAGCCTCGGTTTACAGCGATGCATTCGAGAATGTGGAAACTACAGTGAGTAAAGGACACACCAGAAAACCAGATTCGCCCTTCGAGACTAACCGAAAAAATCCACAAAAAATCTTAACATTCGTTCTTGTTGTTGCTTGCACAACCGACTAATAACTAACCAGAAAAAAAGCAGAGCCAAAGAAAAACGTCAGCAAGAGGAAAGTTTGGCCAAACTTGATTGCCTGCGGTTATTTTGATTGCCATTTGCCCAAAAAAAAAACACCCACTAAATGCACCCAAACACCCCCAAACACGCACACTCAAAGTTGGATTTTTCCCCAAACTTGCGATTGAACTTTAAATGAAAAACTAACAATGACTAACAAGAGTAAACTGCATTAGACATGAGGTATTGGCTGCCAAAGGCACAGAAAGGTTAAGCAATTAGGACTGAGAGCCAGGCTGGGTTGTCTTCTACCAAATCAAATGCAAGCAATGAAGATGTTTTCTCAACTAATTACCCTTCACCTAAGTGATTTAGTCATTAGGGCTTTGAGGGTTTTAATCGGCTTAAAGAAATTGTCTTAATGCTGGGATTTAAGGGAAAACATAATAATATAAGTATTGATATTTAATCTTAAAAGTATGGGGTACATACTACATTGGTTATTATTGGTTATAGAAACCAGGCCATTTAAATATTTGTAGAATATTCCATAACTCAAAGTTTGTTAGCTCAAAAGCGGTAGATATATTTTTATGATACCACGGTGGCTGGGACACTTGCATCAGACTTTTTGTCCTTTAGATTTGCAACCGATTTCCAGGACATAAATCACTAAACTTCCCTCAAAAGTCCCCAAGTGAATTAAACTTATCGGAATGGAAGAGGAGAAACCGCCATCAAGATAGAAATATAAATCCAGAGGCAAAGGCAAAGGCAAATAAAAGCAACTAAAGTGGGCGTGAAGACCCGTCTGCCGAAAAGCAAAACTATTTTATGGGAAGTTGTGAAACGCTGACGACGACTTCCGACAGAACCAGAACACCAGGATACGCAGCCCAGGAAGGAGTTGCAGCCTGGCCAGTGGTGAAAAGCCGGGAAAAGGCGGAAAACCGTCGACAACAAGGTGGCTGGGAAAATGTTCTCCACCATTAGCATGTAAATTAAAAATGGTGTACGCGTTTAAATTGGCGCCCAGGCAGGTGGACAGCGGGACGACTGGGCCGCAACAGGACAAGATAATTATTCATGAGCGCCCCAAAGTGGAAAATGCCGTAATGAGCCCGAGAGCACCGGAAAAACCAACGACACGAGAGTGGAAAACAAACAAATGGCAGCCAAGGATGCGGTCGAGCCTGGCCGAAAGAAAACGAAACGAAAATGAAATGAAAAACGAAATAAAACTCGTCTGTACATGCATCATAATTGTTGAAAATTTTCCGGGAAGGATTTTCCATCGGAAAAGTTCGAGCCCAGAATGTGCTGACACTCCCTCCTTTTGGGAGTCTTATGCAAATGCAAAAAGTACGCAGAGCTGAGGAAATGCACGAAGAAAGATACTTTCGCTTCACACTTTGCCCCCAATGATAATTGCACCGGGTACATAAATCTTCGCTTGTCTTACATTTTTCCAGTATTGCGTTAATAAAATTAAACTGCTGAGGAAGCATCTTGGGAAACACTTAACGTTGAATTTACGAGAGCTGTTATTGTTTAAGATTTCTCGGACAAATAGATTTTGAATAGAGTTTTTTTTGCGGATAGTAGTTCTGACCTTTAAGTAACGCAATATGCATTTTAAGCAATCCTTTATAATCACAAATCGTTTTTGAAAACAACAAACTATTCTATTTTATCCACTGATCATTAAAAGCGTCTGTTGATTTTAAAGAAACTAACGAGCAGCAAAGTTCTGGCACAGCCACCGTGTTTAATTTAGGTCAGCCACGTTATCCGGCTCCCTGGCTGCTTAAACACACCCGCATAATACATCTTCCCTAAGTAACTGTTTCCTCCCAGCCCATTTCCCCTTTTTCCCCCTTTTCCCATTTTCCACCACTTTTCCGTTCTCGCAACCCCACCGGCCACCTTTGCCGGCATTTGTGCACTCGGCAAATGGCCGCCAGCTGCTGGCAAACAAAGACAAGTCAGCCAAACGCCCACCAACCCAACCAACTAACTAACCAACCGCCCCCCATCCCCAGGAAAATTCCCTGATTTTTCCCCTGGTTCGTTGGCGTTTTTAGATGCAACTTGGGCAGTACGTGCCACTGTAGCTGCATTGAATTGTAGCATACTTGTGAGCGGATATATAAATTTACCTTTAAACATAAATATATATGCAGTAAAATATAGTTGCTACACAACACTAGTTGATTTTTCTCTGTGTGCTTGTATAGTAAATAGCCTGTACATATATAAAGTACTAGTTTTAAACCAAACACCTCTGCTATAGTTATATCCAAAATAGAGCACGCTTTAAACCACCAAATAAAATGCACAAAACTCAACAGAATTTTACCTAAACTAACCTTGTATGTGTTCATAACCAATCATTAAATACATTCGATCCAAATAAGCAGTCCACATCACAATAAACCTACAACAAACGCAACATTACATTATAGACCAGAAACTTACAACATTTTTTTAGGCGTTTAATGTGACATTAAGTGTTATTTAAATTTGGATTTGAATTTTCATCACATTTGTGCCTCTTTTAATTTCAACCCACCCAAAATGAAAACACAGCAAAATTCTCATGCCATTCTCATATCAAACAATATACAAAAATCTACTCAAACTGCTATAGCTTAAACAGAAATAACAAATGAATAAAATACTGTACGTGCAAAATACAATTAGATCATTTTGAAAAAAATCAATAAATATATTAAATGCGCTGTGGTTATAAATAGAAAACCGTGTATTAAATTTAAATTTGCTCTTTTTTGCTTTTTCAACTGCTGCCACTGACATAATTACAATACAAATAATAAATTAATTTAAAAAGCCCGTAAGTATGCCGACCTACTAATAATAATTGTTTTTTCAAATTATTTCTGTAGTTAAATTTGTAAAAGCATTCCAAGCGCTTTTGTGATAAATTTCGTAGTGTTAAATTTCCATTTTTGTGCCACATGTCGAATAAACTTTAATAAATCAAATATTTTTCTACCTTTTTTCATATATTTTGAAAATACTTATACGCTTTTTGCTGGGTTTTTGCAAAAACGAAATGCAAACAACCAAAATATAACCAAACTGCAACCGCCAAACCAATTTTACGTTTTTTTTCGTATGCGTATGCGTATGTGTGTGTATGTATGTGTAAATAACTCCTTTTTCACCACTTGTATTTGACTTGTAAAATTGCCAACTTGTTTGCCAACCACCACCATGGTCCAATCAAAATTAACGAATAAGTTTTTTAAATTTACCGCCGTCTATCAGGGCGAAAAGCGTCAAAACGCCGGGGCCCCGAACGAAATCGTGGCATGCACCACCTGCGGCGGCAGCAACAGTCCGTGCACCCATTCGGCGAACAATGGATGTGCCACGGAGGTGAGAACATAAACCAAATATTCTATTAAACTAAAACTGAAAATAAGTTTCCTGTAAGAACTATAATTCATCTTACATGCATATAGATTTTTATTACTAGCAGGATTATTTTAAACATTGCGAAATCTTTATTCTACTGGTCAATTAAATACCCACAAAAGAAAATAATTTTTAAATTTAAAATAAAATAAATTTATTTATTTTTTTTAATTTTAAATTTTCTCTATTAAAAATTGTTTTATAGTCAAGGTTAGTAGAGATACTTGAAATCACCTAGGAAGTCTACATGATATAATAATTTAGTTCTGTTGAATGAAAATAAATACTAAGTACTTCAAATGCAACTTAGGCAAGAGGTATTCTCAAAGGGAAACTTATTTTCAGAGTCTGAGCCTAAAACACATATTCACAACTTTCCATTTTGCTTGCAGACCTGCTTCGTTCAAGTGCGGAAAAAAGAGCCACCGCATCCGATTCGAGTGGCCAAGACGATCGATGTCATCGCTAGAATTACATTTCCAACTGCTTATGCCATTTTTCTGATATTCTTCTTTGTACACTATAAAGGATTTTCGTAAAATTAAGCAAACACACTACAAGCAAAGCATAAACATACATATATAGATACTTGAACACGCTAAATTGCCGAAGCAAAGCCAGAAAACCCGTAAAGTAATTTGTAGAGAAACATGCAGACCGACATGGAAACTCGTTTGCTAAATTCTAGGGCCTTGCAAAGTCATCTAATTTTAATGGAACAAAGGGAAACACAAAGTACATCTAATTATTCATTAACGATTTTTTAAATGGCAACAACATGACAAAACCAGTGATAAAAACGTCAAAATGAAAACATTAGTTTAAACTGAGTTGTTAATGGGGGAAAAAAAAAAATAAATGAATGAGTTGTTAATAATTAATATTTACGAAAGTTAAATTTATGCAAATGAGCAAACATACGAAAGAAACATTTTCGACTGCCTTTTTTAAAAATAGTAGAATGAAACAAACCAAAAAAGCAACAAAAAAACTTTAAATTAAATTTGCAAATTTTTGCATATGCTCGAAAATGCATTAGTTAATTATACCAACCAAAGAAACACTGTCTAGCAATTGTAATATATAATATTTAAACAATTTAATAAGCAAACAAATTAATGCTGAAAGTACCAAAAAACACGATCCAAGAAGATAAAAAGACCTAGCCTATAACTATGAATTATGAAACGCAAACCAAACAGCTTTAAGGCTTAACCTATTTGAGTAGTCGAAATGATGCAACCTGTTTATACACATATACACACTATAGATGTTATATATTTACAAACAGCTCTAGTCGAATATTATGAAATTAAAACCCAGTTTTGTTCAATTCAATTCGATGAGTTAAGATGCCTCCGCATATGTCAAAGAATATAAAACTGAACACACAAATTGTTACTCATCACACATATTTTTACGTTACGCTTTATTGTATATAATATTGATTTAAATGTTTATTTAAATTCTGTTTATTTTTTCAATAAATGTTCGATATATAAACCAGCCCTGATTTTAACGCATCGCATTGATTCACGAAAATGAAACCGCCGCAAAGTAGACCACAATTAAAGCTTTCCTAAACTTAGATTCGGGTGAAATAAAATCGTATAAAATAAACTCATTTTATAAGAAGGTAGCGAAGAAAAATAGTTCACACAAAACAAACACCTTCAGAGATTCATTTCATTTGGTCCATCAACGCCTTTTTAAGTAGCAGCAGGAATTGCCTAAAAACTTTTATTAAAATACATATCAAAGCTCATAGAAGAAACATAAACGAAGCTAACTAAAATATTTACAAAAAAATATATGACACGAATCTTTATAAAACTCTCATAAGTAGCTACAAAGCATATGCCAACCCAACTATAAACTCACAAAACTAACACACAAGTATTTTAGATAAAATGTATGTCCACAAATGCTGGCAAGCGTTTGTTGGCCAAGTAAAGAATAAATACAAAACCCAAAAAAGCACGACCTAATTCAAAGAACGTTAAACCTAAACCAAATTTAAACCTTGTGATAAAGAACACAAACAAAAATCCTAAATTTAAACGAACCTTTGCATACGAAATTTTATTGAAATTAATTGAGAGCAGGTTATTGAGGGCCACGGTTACCAATTGTTTAAATAATATTACCTATATAGAACACAATATGCGTATACACGAAATGCTTTTTGCAAATAAATACATTTATGAATTTAGAGATTTGTAGATTTTTGGGATTTTTCTTTTCGCCATTTTGCAAGCTCTTCGCAGTTAATTCTCATTTAGCAAAAAATATATTCTTAATACTAAATAACAACTACGAAAAGGAAAACCCAAAGACAAGGACAATCTTTTTGCAATTTACAAAAACGAAAAAGTTAATCTGAGTAAAATAAAGTGCTAAGCCATCTTTCAAACAAGCAATGCCGAATAATTCAGAATCCTTTTGTAAAATTAGCTGCTTATATAGAAAACACAAAAACTGAACTCCAAATTCATCGCGTCCAATGACAAATGTTTTTGTTGCGGAAGTATAGTCAAGGGTAAGAAGTGAGAGTGGAATTTGCTGAATATGTGGCCAATATAAGGAATGTACAAATAAAATACGATAAAGATGGACCCTATGAAACTATATTCGATTCGTTCTTTGAACAGCTTAACCATGTAACTCTGTTAAATGTTAGTTAGCAATCGATTTGAGTGAAGGTGCCTTCTTTGAGAGAATTAAAAACTTATTGATTGCTTAGATGGTTTCAGGCGAAACACAGTTTTTGTTATTATGGATGGGAACCCGACGTATAAGGATAAGGCCCTATAAGGATTTCTGTTTGGGATTGTTTTTAACTCCTCACAAGCTAAACTGCTGATAAAATGAAGTAGAAGCTAATCCAAAGACCAGTAACATTATAAAAATGTATCTAAATATATATAAAGCAAAGCCATACAAGTTCACACTTAAAAAAGCATTGATGAATTTAGCAAACAAGAAAATTAAAAAAAAAAAAGATTTCAAATGATTAGAAAAATCTGTTAAATTTCATCAGATTTGATGAACAATGCAGGATAAAAAAATGTTTAAATTGTCATTATTCCAAAGCTTTATAATTTGTAAATGCTATGAACGAAATGTAAATACTAATATATCAAGACAGTTAGCAGTTAAATCATTTTATCGAATAACTTTAAACTAATTTCTTTATAAACAATATTTGCTAAATCCCTGACAGTCCAACTGAACTGTTTGCTAGAGATTTGTTAAAAAATTATATATCTGAAATACGTTTAGAAAAGCAAGTTAAGACATTGGGACAATTTCTGTTGTCCAATTTATTTCACATGCGAGTAGATTTCTTAAAGATCAATTACAAAAAACCGAAGACCCCACAATGCTACCAAACGTAATATTTATAATAACAACTTTTTTATAAAGCACAATATTGAGCATAATAAAACCGATTTATTAACATTGCATTCCCGAAACGAACATCATGTAAATACACCAAGTACATAAAACGAGTCAGAAATTAGTTATATACGAGTAAATATTTGAAAAAACGATAAATTGGAAAACAACAAACGAACAAACCAGAAAACTAATAAACAAAGCAGCTTCGCATTAATAAAAATCGTCTCAATCAGAAAACGAAAAGAATTATTAAATAAAATGGAAACACTCGGACTTTTTATTGGGCTGGGAAGATGTATTTGGGGCAAAAACTACATATTACAGAAAAGAACCTACACAACATTACATCCGATTAAAAAGGAATGTATGATTTCGTTTCTGATAGGTGCTGTGTCTTTTTACCAGATGACTTTTGTTGAATGGAATTTGGCTGTTCCCACGGCATATGATTCATCATCCATTCGCCCAGTGCCATCTATAATCGTACAATAATGATTTCAGATTGCCATCTCTCCCTCCTCATAGAGTGGATGTTGTTTGAGATACAACAACAGGGCATAATATCAAAAAAGGCGCGCTGCGTTTTCAGGTCAATGCACACGAGCCACAGACGCAGACACAGACACAGTCGCAGTTGCCGTTAAGACGGGACTACCCCTAAAGGCGACACCACACGTAGGAAACAACCTGCCCATCGAATGACAACTGAATGCGCTGGTGCTGCAACTGTCCCTGCACTGAGAGAAAATATTTTAATCGAAAGTGAGCGGACCTTTGGACTTGACTTGTAATTTAGTATATAATAAAATATATATTGGGTTATATTGGGCTCCAGGTATAACGTGTATATTAATCTTAATTATTTATTATTTATTCAAATTTATATTCAAATTTGTTATATTCAAATTTGATTCTCGGATTCATAAATAAATATTGGTTTATATTTAAACCTTCAAAAAATGTATTGAAAACTTTACTTAAGCGGAGTGCTTTTAATACCAGTCGTCACATGTTAAGGAAAGTCACCATATTTCTCCTCTATTTGTCCCTTCACATTTCTCCCAGTGCATTTATCGGATCTGACTGGTTGGCAGATCCCAGAGCCGCCCTTGCCAGATAAACCAGCAAACAGGTTCGGCCAAAAGGTTCAAACTCGGAACCGGCGAACGAGGACAAGTGTTTTGACCCGCGCAACAGCTTCCTTCCGCCCTGTTCGAAGTGCAACTGTCTGTACACAGAAAGTAATATAAATTATAAAAAAAAAATAAAATATATGTAATATATTTAAATCAATTTTGTATTTTCTGTTATTACAACTTTCTTACTATGCCTCTATGCTAAATGCTCGAATAATCAGTATTTCTCTATGATATGTATATGATATTGTAATTAGTGTTAGGGATGGCTGACCCCATATTTTCCAGTGCACCAGCTTGAGTTCAACTGGGATCGCGAGGGCCTCGCTTCGCTGACTTGTGCACCTGCAACAGCAGCCGGCGATGATGGCACGCGGTAAAGGTAAAGGTAGAGGCACTGTAGAAGTAAGAGTAAGGGTATAAGATACAACCCCTGGGGAAGGGGCCAAGTTCTACCTGGATGCAGTTGGCCGTTTGTCGTCTGCCGGTTGCCACTTGTAATTATTTTGTGCCTCTGCAAGTAAGTGGCCGAAAAGGTAACAATCTCCCCTCTTTGGGACACGATGCAAACGAATTATAAAAATACGTTACATTTGGTGGAGGGTGTGGATTCGATCGAACACATGTGAATTGATCTTAAGAAATATTTATGTCACGGTCAGTCTCTGGAGGAGAACATGTGTGTTAGGCCATAACAACGAGCAGAATGTCGGAAGACAGCTGATGCTGCCTACTTTGAAAATATAATAAATGGTTTGAATTGATAATCCCGTATGAAAAATACATAAGCGTCACAGAGTCTTAAATGAGCAAAAACAAAGGCACCTGGAATGTAAAAAAGTTTTCTTCTAATTTTAAAAGAACCACATCGATTTACTTATTAATTATATAAAGAAGTAAGCGTTTATCTAATATGGAAATACTACGCAAAAACAAGTTTGAAATGTATACAATATAAAATTAAATGTTTGGCCATAATAAACATCCAGTATATCCAGGACACCCTCTATGGAACTACGGAAGTATGGAACTTTATGCCCAATGACAACTAACCCTGTATGGCTGACCCGCAATCTCTGCTGAACAATCAACAATAAAACTCAATCATTGCTTGAGCACTGAACTCGATTACAATGAACTTGGGTGCCGAGTGGCTCGTACACCCCTGTCATTAGGAAATTTCCATATATGCGACACATGCAACGCCAGACAGCACCCCCCACACAAATAACCCCCTTTTGGGCGCCCCATGCCCCGCTGACACGTGGCGCCAGGCAATTGCATGCAGGACTAACTAACACTCCGAATGGACAGAAAGGACTTGCCAAATTAGGGAGCAAAGGCGACGGGGGCGTGCCAATTAGTCGCTTCAGGTGGCCAAGAAAAATCCAAATAAAAATTAATAACCACCAGGAAATGTTCCCACACTAAAAATGCGGGAATAGTAGCAATAATCCCCCTGGTGCCAGGCCATTATAAGGATATTACGAGCCCTATGTCGTTTATTCCGAGCACAGAGCACAGAGCACCGAGCTATGCCGTGAAGTAGCTGAACCGCATCGGAAAACTAGCCACCCTGGTAAGTAACCCCTAGTCACAGAACAAGTACAGCCTAACCCGCTCCAGCTCCAAATCAATCATTTACATAATCGCTATAGCCACATTTGCTTTTCCAATTTTCACGCGCTTTTTCCTCGGAAATGTACAAGTTGCGTGGTTTTAATTGTTTCTATTTTCCCATTCGGGGGTTGGGCTTGACCACTCCACCCTCCTTTCAAATGCAATTGCTTGGGCATTACAGAGCGAAGTTGTAATGACTTGCAAGGTGGGGCCATTTGTCATATTACACAGATAAGTTGGCACCTGCCATCAGCTTTGCAGGAGGTGGTTCCACACTTTCTCTGCAGCTATAATTTCTACTTGTATCCAATCGATTCCTAATGAGCTCGAACATTATTGAATATTTGTATTGCCCAATCCTAATAAGTCCTGTGGAATTGTTGGGTTGCTGACCAAAGGAGTTGGAGCTTGGGTAAATACACACCAACGTCATTGTCCATCGATCGCATTGGGTGTAATGCATTTCGAAGAAATATTCAGTCAAATTTTTTGTTTGGATTTTTTCATTTTATGAGCCTTCATATAGCTTATTTCAAGATATTCTTAACTCATTTTGATATTTAAATACCTTATTACTCTGAAATACTAATAAAAAGGTATTTATGTTATTCAATTATTATTAAATGTTGTTCTTCCATCAGTTTATAGTAATCGTTACTCAAAATTAAAAGCCCAAAAATGTAGTTACAATTCCTACAACTAGATCAAGAAATTATATGCGAGTATTTACAAGGAGGCATAATACCCAATAAAAGCATTTCCCCAAATGCGGCTTTTACTTTCCCATTCATGGAGATACAAAAGCGAGTCGCTGGAAACATTAGCACTACCTCTTATAAAGCATTGTTTAACCCGTTCCAAATTTGATTCCATATATTATTACTCCCTCTGCTATCCTAAAGTTTCTGATCCTGACCGAAAAAAGTCTGTTAGCAACAAATGTACAACCAAAGGATAAAATGGGGAAAAAATGGATCGAAAAGCAAATGCTACCCATTAACAATAAAATACACAGCGAAAAAACAGTGGGGGTGGCCATAGGCTGGTCGAAGAGTAGGCGAAATGGTTTTGGGGGGATAAAAACAAGGCAGAAATTCGTGTTTTATGTACCGCGAGTTTTTTATAGTTCGTTGTTGTTGCTGTTGTTGGTGGCACGTTATCAACAATCTCGTTTTACCAAATAACGCAAAGTGCGCGTCATGGCATTGGTACACCGAAAAAAACACGACTTGTTGTACTCAACACATGCCATGCAAGGAAACTTTGTATAACTATTTCTAATAAGATCAAAATAACTTTTTAAGAAAGTTCATGAAAACATACCTATATATTTCTTAATGATATAAAACCAATGAATTTGTTGATGAAATCCATCTTAACTCTTTGATGCTGTAAATAATTAACACTTTAAAACATTTAAAGGAATCGATAAAATCTTATAAACAGTGCCCAAAAGAACTATATATACTATTGAAACTATCTAATAAGGGCGAGCACTGTTGAGATCACCATGGGTGTGGATATTTTCTGCAGTGCATTCCTGGGCTGGTGCTGATGGTGGTTCCTGGTGTTTCCTGGAGTTTCCTGGTGTTGGTGGTGCTGTTGGCATATAGCACACGCTATAGTTCGCTTACGGAATAGCTGAAACTGCATTAAAGAGCGGAGGGAGTGGTCGTGGTAGATGGCTGTGGTAGTGGTAGTGGTAGTGGTCGATGGTAGTGGCAGTGGCAGTGGCAGTGGTGTTGGTATTGGTATTGGTCGTGGCCGAAAGAGAGTAGTTCTAGAAGGCTAGGGCTAGTGGAAATTGGTAGGAACACTCCGCCGTATATATCGCATTATATTTTTTATTTTTACTCAGTTTCGGTGGCGGCTGGTGGTTGGCCAAAAGACGGTGGCAGGATGACGACGATGATGATGATGATGATGACGACAGCAGGGCCAGGTCCAAGGGCGAAGGCAGGGACAGGGGCAGGGAACCTACCCTCAGATCGCTCGGGCGCTCTCTCTCTTTCCTGCCCCTGCCCCTTCCCGCTCCCGCTCCCACTCCCGCAGCGCCAGGTGTGTCGGTGTGCGTTCCTGCGAGCTGCTCGCACCGTTTTTGCTTTAAAGT
Organism: Drosophila teissieri; assembly: GCF_016746235.2. Taxonomy (NCBI): domain Eukaryota; kingdom Metazoa; phylum Arthropoda; class Insecta; order Diptera; family Drosophilidae; genus Drosophila; species Drosophila teissieri. Next base: position 18,485,721 of record NC_053031.1, on the reverse strand, counting down.
TTTGTGTGGTAGCAAATAATATTTTAGTTAGTCACTTGCCGTCGTCAAGGATACGCCGTTCAGTTATTTGTTGTGCAACGTTGCTCCTGGCAACCACGAGTCCTCGGGCAGCAAGGACCTGTGCCGCTTCGGAACGAAAGGCTTTCAGTGCCAGGCTCGAATCGAGTGCTAGCGACAGGGACAGCAACATTAGCACCTGTCTAGATCTAGAAACCTTTTTATATACTCGTTTATTATCCGGCCGGTAGGCGGCAGCGCTGCCAACTGCGCAGTCGACGTCGACGTCGCTGCCTAGCTCACCTTACATAGCCGCAAATTCAAATTTGAACTTCAGTCAAGTGTCAAAGCTCAAAGGATTAGCATGTCCTGGCAGCTGCAGCATGTGTGAACCAGTGAACACCAATGCGAAATACAATCTTCAGAACCAAATTACTCACTGACTTGCCAAAAAGTGAAGAAACACGGCCACAAACCGAAAAGGATCAACCTGAAAAGTGCTTTACAACTGCCAGATTTGGAGAAACTATCTAAAGGTAAGCGATCTCAGGTGATCTCCGCTTAGAAACTGGCGATCCAGAACGATAGCTCTTCAATCTGCTGACTTTGAGTCTTGGCACTGGGAGAATTCACAGTTGACTCTATTATTCTGTGGTTCTGCGGGTGCCAAAACTTAATCAACGGCTCTATACAACGATTTCTAAAAACTAAAATTTAAGCCAAATAAAATTAGAAGTTGTAACTGGAGTTAGCTGATTACACGGATATACTTGTGTATGCATAGGCAGATGAGTTGTTTGTTACTAGCCCTCAAAACCGTCCTTAACAAATAATTTATGCTAATTTTAGAAACTTGTCTAAACATCTATCTATATACCTAATAAAACAAGCCTGAAACCTAAATTCAATCATTTTTTTTCATTTAAGTCGTTTTTAGGTTAAATTAACCTTTAAAACTATTTTCACTTCACTAAAACAAACGTTCTTCATATATTCAGTAATAAATGAACGCCATAACATAAAATCGATTGAAAATAAAAGTCGTCATATCATTAATGAAAAGTACTTTTCCCAACCCCAAACGAACTTTTTTCTTAACCAAGTTTGAGCTTCGACCCTCTACATTATCAAATCACAGCCATCGCTATATTACTCATACGCCCCCAGTGCCAACCCCATTGAACTGCCAACTTCACGACTGCGTTGGTTCCTCTACTTTTATTTTAGAGTCCAATGCGCAGTACCCAAACAAAATTAATTTCCACCCAACACGCAACGAAAATATCGAGGAGGATTGCAGGGGAGCAATTAATTGGGGCTAGGCTCAAATTGTTAAAGACTTAAAAATATTAAAAGCCCAGAGTGCGACACAATCGCTGGCTAAACTTTAGAGACATTGAACTTTCGGGGGGTCAAAAGTATTTCCTAACTTGGCCCACTGCCCGGGCATTAATGTGTTATGAGGGGGCGGCAGTCAAACCCCCTTGAAACAATTAAGTGCAATGCAAAGGGCGTGTCAGAGTTCAGTAATTGACCTCACCAAAGGAAATTTACATTTGAACTTATCTTGATTGGAAATTACATTTTTAAATGTCCATTGTACACGTCCAGCTGTCCAGCGTAATCAAAGGCGGCCCTCACCCAAGGATATCCAGCGGCAGGACTATTGGCCCAGGTGGAAATCCTTTTGCAAATTGCTTCACTCATAACTCATTTCTCTAATAGAACCGGGGGCGTGGCCCATAGCCAAAGGCACCTGTCCAGAGAGCAAATAAATATTTGATGAGGGAATTCTGAAAACTTCTGTAAATTCCATTTCAATTGCAGTTTTGAACACAAATAAGGTCCTTGGGGAGCACCTCAGTTAAAGTTCTTTAAATAATATTTAAAATTGAATAACTTTGAGTGCAGCCGGAATCGATTTCAGAAAGTTGTATCTTGAAATAATAAAGATTTGAAATCGGAAAGCAGTTATCTAAATAATCAATGGAGTTTAATTGCTTTGAGTGCAGTTAGAATCAATTTCGGATAAATTAGACCATTCTATCTTATATATAGGCTGAAATACATTTTAATCTTTAATCTTATCATAACTTTATTTATTTGAAAATTTGCTTAGTGTTAGTATTTTGAAATGCATTTTAAGGAATACTCTGTTTTGGCGATCTCCTGTAAAAACGAAGCAGTTTAAGCACTTATATTCTAGTAATTGGAGCCCAAAAATATTTCAGCACTCTAACCGCCGCCAAACTATATAATTTGAGCTCCTTCGCTGCATTTTCCGGCGGCATAAATTAGCATTAATTCATAAGTCAGTCAGGCCACCAATTGAAATCCAAAAAAAAAAAAGAGAAAACGAAGCAGAATGGAAAATGTTTTTCGGCTGGAAAAGCGAATTTGCATACAAACTGCAATGTTCGTACAACGCCCCCCGAACAACAAATTATGTGTGGGCCTACAGGGGCTGTGAACTGGGGAACAGGGGCTTTGTAGGCCTCGCAGGATTCCGATGGCTTGAGTTGGGCTGCGGAATGGGGGATTGGATGGGTGGAATGGGGGAATGGGGGAATGGTGCGACAGCCTAAACGCCGGCAATGTACCTGAATAATGGGCCACCGGCGCCAACTGACGTTGGTAGGCAATTTTCTAGGAATCTAGTTGGGGTTGCGTCGTGTGTCTATGGTGAGGTGCAACTAGATATATGTGTATATGTGCCATATAGGTGCACATGTTGTACGGCTGAGGGCTACTGCATAATTTATTTAATCGCGGGCAACAAATCTAAATTGATCGTTAGGCGTAGGCGAAGGCGAACGAACAGCCAGCTGAACCAACAAAATGTCTAACAAGGATATTGCATGTTCTCTATATGTATTAAACTATTTTTTCCTCCGCTTTCCATTGCAGTGCCAATTACCCAGAGAGGTTTTTTAAAAACCGGGCAAACGAACATGGCGCCTCAACAACAGAACTCCACATTCATCGATGATAATCTGGACAGCTGTCCATCGCTATTAAATCTACCCGAAAGTCCCATTCTTCCGCCGCGACGCTGTCAGAATCAAGACACCAACAATAATAATAATAAGCAGGCATTCGAGGAGCGCCTGGTGGATGAATCGCTATCGGTGGGGGAACCACCATTAGCACCACCTATACCCATACCTGTGTCTATGCCCATGCCCATGGCACCAGCACCACCACATCGGCAAGCATGCAAAAATAAACACGGCAGGGAAAACGGGAACGCTGGCCAGGCCAGTCGTCGCCACCGTTCCATTTCCCTCTATGGCGTTAATAGCACTGTGGTAAGTGCCTCCTCCTCCTCCTGCTCCTGGTCCTCCTGCTCCTTTGGCTACTCACTACCCCACTCGAATCCCCGCCTCTGATTTTCGGTAGCGCCAGCTTTTCCACTGAAATCAAACAAATCATCTAATTGGCAGTGGCAGGCAGAGGCGACAGTCATATGTTTATGTGGGTAGTGTTATTCTGACATAGAAGGGTATGGGGAACTTTGAGAGTGCGTCTGTTATTCAATAAATTGATTGCAACCTTGCGTTTCGTAGCAATCATAAGTAGAAACATCTATATATGCAATTTACTGGCTCGGGAAATAGCTTAAAATACAAAATGAAATCACTTGTTAAACGGATTGACATTGAATGGAGATTCTTGAAAATTTCAAAAAAATTGTTTACCTCTATAAAATCGTTCAAGGACAAAGACCTAAGCCAATATTGTCACTAATAAGGAAATATATGAGCTATATATGATGATATTATCCTGGTGCTCTTTTATAACTATCTAGTATCCTATACATTGATACTAATTCAGTTGATACCACTATAATGTGTATAATTATTTCCCAAATAGTAAATAAACCACATTAAATATTTATGGGATTACCTTATTTGTTTATTAAATATCTCTTCACTATTTAACCGAAAAGGAAATACTTTGTTAATTTCCCATGCTTGCAAGCCAATACCCCACCCTACAATGCATTGCCAATAGCCTGACAACCCTGTTAATTGATCCCTGTTCTTCTGGCAACCCATCAGGAGCAAGGCCACAAGGAAATCCCCATCTGGATGGACGATGGAGAGGCGCGTTACGTATCAGGAGTGACGAACAAGACGACGTGCGATGACATAATCAAGGCGCTGATTGATGACGAACTGCGGAATGGCGATGGGTTCTACTGCGGCAATAATCCGAAAGGTGGGTTAATAATAATAATTCCCAGCTGATCCTGTCGTGACTGCTATTTTTTATGCATCACAATTTGGTTTTTATTTATTTATGCTCCTTATTTACAATTTCTTTTATTTTCTCCCATTTTGCGTTTCGTTTCGTTTCGTTCCGTTTCATTCAATTTTCCCGCTTTCCGCACGTTGGAAAACAAGATGGCGGCCAGAGGAAAGCGGCAGCAGCATCGCGTGACTACAGCGATTACATTATAACGGAAAGTTGGGGCGGAATAGAGCGGTGCTATGATGGCAACATGGCCATTTTGCCCGTTTGGCGCGCTTGGAGCCGTGTACACAATGAGGTAATGGCAGCAGTCGGTGGACCAGGGGAATCCCACCTGGCGTGCAGAAATAAAGGAGCAAAATAAAAGAGAAACACCAGCAAACTGGGCCCGAAAGCCCGAAAGAAAAAATCGAAAAGTCTACAGTGATTGCATAATAAGCGCTTTTTTCCTGGCGCCACACGCAAGCCTAGAAATGTGAAATTCATGTCGTTCTCGAAATCCCACTCCATACATTCTCAGTATTCCCCTTTCAAAGTCACACCCGCACCTTTTATATATGTACATATGTATATATAGTACCACTCGCATTTGACTTATGCTTTGGCTTTTCGTATTTATTTGTTTATGACGCACCGAGTGAAATCAATTTGCCTATTGATTTTTATATCTAAGTTCATGTTTTCGTTTCGGCCTAATTATGCTGTAAATGTTTTATGACCTTAACCATTAGCCATAGGAATAAAGTTACTCGAGGAAAACGAATTCCTAATTGTTATTTGATGATCTTATCCAGTTAATGGAGGGCAAGAGTTAGAACTAGCGCCAAGGTGGTTTTATTGTTAGAGCTGTTTTAAATGACAATATAATCACAAAGTAATGTATTTACTTGTATATTTTTGGGTAGATAATTATTTAATGATAAAAAGAGGTCAATTTGTTACTTCCAAAAGGGGAATACACATTGAGGAGTAAAATATGTTCATAGAGTAGTAAAATGTTTACCTTTTTAAAGACTTCAATTCATTTATAAACAAATATTTCTCTTTCGTTTATTACAGCTGCGCATCTCGTTAAAACACCGTGATAGCTTCAGAGATCCACTTGCCATGCAATTAGTGCCCCATTCACAGACACCCACGGGATTTTCGATGTACAAGTGGCTCAAGAAGCTACTGCATCTTAAAAAGGAAAAAAAGGCGATACCGAAACCCACAAAAACGCCTCCGAAAGTGCCTAATAAATTGAAGGAGAAGAAAATGCACGGTCAAAAGCAAACAATGCCCAATGATTTGGTGGTGATTATAATGCCAGACCAACTGTATAAGGGTACCGAAAACACCGCCAAATCCAAACTTTATAAACTGGCCGAGAATCGCGTCTCCAAGCAGCGTCATCGAAGACGAAGTCGTCATGAGATAACGAAAGCCTCGGTTGAAACATTCAGAACAGCGATTCCCAGCGAATGCAATAACAACAACTATAATGTTAATAATTGCATAAGGAGGCGAAAGGATAAGCCGTTGCGAAATAGCGTACGCTATAAGCTGGCATCTCTTCATGCGGATATGAATGTTCGCTATGAAAAGGAACACGCTCTAACACGACAGCTATCGGAAAAGTGCCGACTGTACCGATTGCAGAACGAACGGTACAAGGGACCGGAAATGGAGGTATCGGTCGGGCAACTGCAACAAAATATCGAAGCCTATGCCGAGGACATTATTAAAACGGAACACGAACTTCTCGAATTGAAAAATGAGATCAGACACGATATATCGCTGATCAATAATTTGAAACGTCTGACCTTGGAGGAATCGGAGGCAGATGCTGCCTGTAAAAGAGGCGTGGCAAAAGTACCACATCCCTCACAGGAAAATGAAAATACCCCTCAAGATGCTAAAAATTTGCAGGAAATGCAGTTTGTTGATAATATTTACGAGTTTTGCGATAATAATGCCAGTATGCTGGTGTAATTACAATTATGTGTCAGTTGTTAAGTTTTTACCAAAATAAATATACCCTTTTTATAAGTATTATAAATAACGATTTTTATTGGTTGTGGTTTTTGTAAGCCCTTTCAGCTTACAATTAAAAGAAACACAATAATAATACAACTTTAAGCAGCTTTTGTTTGTTCGTAACATATTTCCTAGATATATTAACAATTAAGTAATTTTTAAAGAGTAAATTATTTTAAAAAGCTGGCGCTGAAGCTATTATTGAACTCTTTAATTTAACATTGTAGGGGTGAGTTCATTCCATATGGAGTAACACTATGCAACAGTAGCACACAATACCCAATTTAAATTGGTTCGGAATAATCTTCAAAACTCACTTAAAACATTTCTAAATGTCATTATTTATTACGAGTTTACGTAAATAACGTAAATACCGGGGCTTGAGTCAGGGTAAATGTCAATCAAAGACTCGAACCCACATATGTTGCTGGAAGAACATTTTGGATATACTTGAACTCTGGTCCCATTCAATCCAGGCAGAAAACAAAACCCATCAAATTAATAGTATTTTCAGACAAATTGTCAATAATTTCGGGTAACAAAACATTTTACTTTACAACGAGTCTTACTTAAATTCGAGGCTGCAATACCTGCATTTAGTACAGCCATCCAAATTTACTCGGGTTAATTAGGTAAGCTAAAATCGGTTCACAAAGAAGCGCAGAACGTGGTCGCAATTCACATTTTCACTTGCGGGGGTGTTTTGTTGTTGCAGTACAGTAACGCAACAGATTTGATCAAAATATTATTAATATCTTATCGATAGAGCTACACAGATCGCGGAAAATCCGCTCTTGTGACTGGGAACTCCTGATATTAGTTTTAAATGGGTGGGGGATAAAAAGTGAAAGCTACTGCGCTTCTGCCGCCTTTGTTGCAAATCCCGTTTGGGCCACAGATGATTAATGACCTTTTGGCAATCTTTTGAACTAACCCTACTATTTGCATTTGAGCAGCAAGCAATGGCACGTGGACACCAGAAGATCCAGTCGCAGGCGAAGGCCTCCGAGAAACAGGCCAAGCTGAAGAAGCAGCAAGGACATAGTGCCAACGATCAGAAAAAGGCGGCTCAGAAGGCACTTGTCCATGTGTGCGCCGTTTGCAAGGTGAGCTACAGTGGAGCTTCTGTAAAACGAACAAACTAGAGTAGATTAAAGCGGGGCGTTTGAGCTAGAGAATGCCTATCCCATTCCATTTAATTCTTCAATGCAACACACTCTTTGAAACTATCAGAAATCGTTACCCTGTGATATTGTTGTAACGCTAGTTTCGGCTTGTATCCATGTTTGTGATTATATAAAATTATTTTCAATATATATCACAGAATATTATACATATGTATGTACGAATACATTCCACATAAATTTGTATCCAGTTTCAACTTTACGAACAATAACTGCTTTCACTTTTTGTTAAATTAATTTAATTCGCTATAAAAAATGTCCAGTTTAAAAATAATATGATGGTCCAACGTCATCTTAAATTATATTATGACCAAATACTGGTATTATATTAGTTACTGTAAATGATAACACATTGATATGCTATCACCCCTTCTTACGGTTATATATTTCCGGCTCACCTTCCTTTCTATAGATAACAATTTGAACCTAAATCTAATCGCTTTTCTTCTCCATTTCAGTCGCAAATGCCCGATCCCAAGACTTACAAGCAGCACTTCGAGAACAAGCATCCCAAGAACGACATGCCCGAGGAGCTAAAGGATGTCTGATGCCCATTTTACTTAAAGCTGACCCACGAGATGGACGAGTTGCCTACCAGTACGAAACAATTGCAACAATAAATTAGCACAGCCCGAAGAAGAAAGCCACAATCAAGCCGAAGCCAAGAGGATGGATAATAGCCGTAATAATTATATATGCCAGTTTTTTCGTATACACACTGCTGCTTTTTGGTTTTGTTTTATACATTGAAATTAACACAGTATGAGAGTGCTCGATGTATGGCTGACCTAATACAAAGACACCTACCTACATTACAAAATGAATAGAAATTGTTTAATTCCTGTCAACAGGACGGGAAGATATCTAGGACACCATAAATAAATACTCCGAGCTCCGTTTTGGATTTGGTTTACACGTACAAGTTTTATACGAATTATGCCAGAAATGAAAGAAAATAAATCTTTTTGTACTATAACTAAATTATGTAAATGACAATTTATAAATAAAAATGTTAAAACTATAACCGTTTATGATTTGTATGATATTTTATTCTAATTCATCCTGTGCAATTATACTTGCAGTTTTAGAAAAGAACAATGTTTGTTTGTTGTATTGGTAAATTGGGTATTTATATCTTAATAATATGAACATATCCATTACCATATATTCTATGTATTATACCAACATATTCATTACCAAAATCAAAAAGAATGAATGTTTTAGAAACTACAAATAATAAGGAAAGCATTATTCATTACGAGTACCGTTAAGTGGCTTGAGACAGGGTAGATGTAAATCAAAGACGCGAACCCACAGACATTTATGCCTTAACATTTTGGATATAGATCAACTCTGGTCCCACTAAACCCTGACAACGAAACAAAACCCGACAAATTGATAAAAATCTACGGTTAATCGCCAATAATTTCGGGTATCAAATCAAAACATCTTATTAACAACGAATTTCACGTAACTCCAAAGGCTGCATCACCTGCATTTAGTACAGGCAACCAATTTTAAACGGCTTAATTAGGTAAGATGGGATGGGTTCGCAAAAGAGCGCAGAACGTGGTCGCAATTTTCACTTGTGGGGGTGATTTGTTGTTGTTCCAGTACAGTGTCGTGTCAGATTTTTCAAAACATAAATAATCGGTGTCCTAACTATAGTGTGCTGACCGGAAAGAGTACTTCCCGTTCGGTGACCCCAAGAGTGGCCCATTCAGATGTGTGGGAGAAAGTGAAAGTGATTGCGCTTCTTCCGCCTTTGTTGCGAATCCCGTGAAGCCCAAAGACCATGTACATATACTTACTCTTCCATTTCCATTCAAGCAGAAAGAAATGGCACGTGGACACCAGAAGATCCAGTCGCAGGCGAAGGCCTCCGAGAAACAAGCCAAACTGAAGAAGCAGCAAGGACACAGTGCCAACGATCAGAAAAAGGCGGCTCAGAAGGCACTTGTCCATGTGTGCGCTGTTTGCAAGGTGAGACTGCTATAATGAAACCCTCCTAATCAACAACTGCAGTGAGTTAGAACTCGTTTATTTTAATGTCGATGCTTAGGTATCTGCTGCATTTTTTAATACTCTTATTATTTCAGCTAGTATTTCTAGCAACAAAGACAGTTTGTTCACTTTCTTTCTCGATTTTGGCTCATTTATCTGAATACGTTTTTGAATTTAATAAGGCTTCTAAAAGGTTTGGAGAATATGGATATTTAGGAATTATTATTATTGGCGCACAGTATATGTATATCCGGCAGAATATTTTTATTTAAATAATACAACTATTTTTATATCATTTGAGTTTTTAAAAGCTTTAAAATATAGAAACTGTAGTTGTCATTCAGATTATTCCTTATTATACCTTCTATCTTTTCCCAAACTAATAGTAAATATTAATTCCTCGTACTTTGTGCTTTATGTGAAACCTAATCGAGCCTCCTCTCCATTTTAGTCGCAAATGCCGGATCCCAAGACTTATAAGCAACATTTCGAGAACAAGCATCCCAAGAACGACATGCCCGAGGAGCTGAAGGATGTCTGATGACCGATGTGGCTGCGTGCATATATAAATATATCAAGCTGATCGAAATCGACGAATTTCCTACCAGTACGAAACTTTTGCAACAATAATTTTACATCAGCCCAAATAAAAAGTCAGCATTTAAGCCGATGCAAGGGGCTCATAAAGTTAGAACATAGTTTCCAAAGCAAAGGGCCCAGCTGAATTTTTTATATACACACTGCTGACTTTTGGTTTATACTTTGAAAATAACCCATGGCTACCACAATACAAAGCAAATTTCCACATAGTAAAATAAATACGTTTGTTTTGATTTTTATTTTCCCTGAAAGGCAACGAGCAACTTGAGTAACAATAATTACGTGTGCTCCGTTTTTGATTTGGTTTATGAACAACGATGCTAACGATTTCGTAGTTTTGTATACGATTTATGCCAGAAATAAAATCAATCTTTTTGTACTATAAACCATTGAAAACATCATGTAAATGAGAATTTATAAATACAATAAATACGAAATAATTGTTAAATTTAAAGAGAAATGTCACTGCTGCAGAAGCATTGTCTTATCATATGGTTAGTGTGTAAATGCAAAGCATTCCTGTCTTTATGTAAATATTCGCATGGTGCGAGAATAGTGTTCTAAACTATAAATTTGATTGTTTCAATGCTACTTAACATTTGGCAACTACCTAATTAAAGTGTAGGGTTTCTATGTACATTGTTTTAACAAGCACATATCGTTCAATAGTTAAAAATATGTTATATTCCGAAACTAGCCATTCCCCTGGATATTCAGTTTCATGAAAGTTTTTTCAGTTCTTTGGTTGGACATTCAACTACAAAAGGCTCTCCTAAAAGTTGACTCCCGGTACTGCTTTCCTCTTTTGTTGCCAGAGTCTCAGCGGGGAATTCTTCTTGCGCTAGTTGCATGAAAACTAAATCTTCTTTGGCCGGAAAATCAGCAAGGACTGTAATGCCAATGTTGTTATCCGGAAGCGAGGGCGTTTCCTCGTGGTACCCAAACCAGTAGATTATGATTCCAGGCCCAAAACTAAAAACAATATGTATATATAATTAGGACAGTTATAGGAAGTATTCTTTCATATTACCGATTGCAGTAGCTTTGCAGCTGCTGTTGGATGTTGAATTTATGTCCCTTGGTGTCCCCGAAATTGGCCTTGCTTTCGATCCAGTTGATCACAGAGCCCTTGTAGAGGAACGGCAGTATCATCTTGATGTCCGGCGTCTTGTCATATCCCATTCGTCGCAAATCCTGCTCGTCGTAGAAATGGATTCCCGCCTCCTTAGCTAGATTCTTAAGCTTAAGTTCGTACTCCTCGCCCATGATGCGTCGTCGCAGGTCCGTAATGGATCCCTCTTGATTGTCGCTGATTATGCACTGCTGCACATTGGCCGCCAGCCGCGGATCGTCGATGAGGTGCGGATGCCTAAGAAGCTGTGAGATGTGCGATCGATGCCGCGCCTTGTACTTCTCCTGCAGCAGCATCCTGCAGAGAGCCACCGGATTCAGTGCCTCGACACAAGCCATTTGGATCAGGAGGGCATTGTCGTACAAGTTTTTCTGCTCCTCGTAGCTGAGCCCAAACAATTTGGATTATTATTGGCCACGGTCTCAGGAAATAACACGAATTTGTGGTCTTACACTTTGAGGAGCTTCTTTCCTCTCTGGTCCTGCTTCCAGTGGTGACCCCGCGCCCGATTGAAGAGCTCCGATTGCAGGATGCATGTCAAAGCCATTGGTTCCACGTCCCTGAAGAAACGATTCCTCAACTCGAACTCGCAGTCGATGGCCAATCCGTGGAAGCCGTTGATGAACTGGCAGATCCGATTGTACTCGCCGCCGCTCAGAATCTTCCGCCTCTTTTGCTCATTTCCGCCGGCCAAACCCGGGACTTGGGACATATTTTAAAGCCAGAAATACAAATTTATTTCAGAGAAAGGTATGAAAGAGCGCCAGAATAAACAGCTGTTCAGCCTACGCTTATCGGGTACACAATTAGACTTATCGATTGCTGAGTTTCCACATCACGAAGCGTTCACACTGGACGGCACTGTATATCAAAATGTTAAATTAGCAGGCAATTCTGTTATTTTCATAAGATTAAAAAAAAGAATACTTAGTATTTTTTACAGGATTTATAAATTGCACGAAATCTATTACTTCAATATCCCTTTACGTATATCATTCATACGCATTAAAGAAACGAATCTATCGGGCTTGCGTACCAATATCGGTAAGGGATACAATATCGTATCTGTTATACAGGGTACGATATTGTTCCTGTGGAACGAGCTACCGGTTGGTGTACGGGATTTCGTTACTGTGTACCGGGTTACAGTACCTTTTAACGGTACACGGTTGTACAAAAAGGTACAACAAATATTCATCCACAATCTATAAGTTATAGAATATAATACCGAAACTTATTAAGGAATATACAACTGTACAAAATAATCATTTTGTACATTTATTTTCAATTGGGTTTTGAGCATCGAAGACATTTTTAAACTCTTCAGCTCTTCTGCCTTGGCTGTAATGCTTTTAATAAAACATTATCGTATCTTAATTTTGATATATTTTATTATATATTCTTATACATAGCACGGGTTTACGATCATTTCTTAGGTTAACACTTCTATTATTTGCGTTAAGCACTTTTTTTTCCTTTTAATACAACTATAAAGAGTCATTGCTACGCATACGTGTATACGCATAGTGTGTGGTATGCGATTACTTGTGTTGACCATTGACTTAGGGCTATAATATAAATAAGCTTGGTTTTTTATAAATGCTATTCTTATTCATCATTTGGAAGCAAAGATAATTCCCTTTTGCTCGATTTAACAACAGTGTATAAAGTAATGACAAATGTGCACCCTAAAATAAACTAAATGAGATACAAAAGCGTGTAATAAATAATAATTTTGAATAAATAAATGTTTAATAGTGTTGGTGTAAAAGGCAACAAACAAAATGTGTTGTTATTGAGAGTCTGGTTGTGTTTTAACTCTCTTATCTAAGCAATTAATTCGAGTTGGTTCTTTCAGCTCGATGGTCAAACTTGGTTTAACAATAATTCATCTTAAAACTTGACCTGATTCCGGCCAAAAACTCTTACCGGTTTACGATCTAGGAGTAACAATATTAAAATGTATTCGCTTAAAGTTGATCTTACGGCTGTGTAATTGTTAATTGTTACTATTGAATTCATTTGGGCTAGGTCTAACTTCTTCATTGTGTGTGTGATTATCTTAATGGTTTTTTAATCTTGACAGGCTGAACATTCAATCCTTTCAAAGTTGCAATTATTCGGTACACTTCATATAGGCGTGGTATTATTGAAGATGATTGCAATGATTTAAAGTGTACTTGACTAAACAACAGAATTAAGTTGGTCGATCGAAATATTGCACCATTGTGATGTTTCATTTCGGAAAAACTTTCTTGAATTCACTCCTTAAGACTAAATTATTTTAATACCAATTTTTTACTTGACTTTAGAGCTCATCGTTTTAAGATTTACAACTAATCGAATTCGTTTCTATGTTAATATTTGATTCTGTGTTGTTTTTTCGAAAGAAGGCATGGTTATGAGCTAGCGATTTCCATGAAATACCACCAGCAACATTTAGATATTAAGTTATTTATAAAATATACTTGCTTAACATACAGTAAAATTATATATAATTACGCACAAAGTGATGGGGATGAGTGGTTGCAGGTGAACGGGGGAGAAGGGCAATGCTAACTCTAATACTATTCTGAAACAGTCTAACAGACATGCGCTTTAGGCTCTACCAAATAAACAATTAACAATTAATACAAAGCGATTATACTGCTAGACAATGGGGGGAAAGGTGTTTTGTTTAGTCGATTAGATTTGGCTTCGATTGCGGATATTGTTAGTAGAAGTGCGGCGGCGGCAACGTTTGCGAGGGCAACGTCGTCGGCTGCTGTTCCCATCAGACAACAGAATCTTTCCGGATCCTGAATTTGTTAGCATGTTTTCGGGGGAAAAGAGAGACAAGACAACATTTCATCAGCAATGGAAGGGATAGGAGTTGAGTTAGTTTTAGGAATTTGGTTGCTTAAAACTATTTTCGCACCACATATAGTTCTCAGTCTGAGGGGCTCGCATCACGCCCACGCCGCCGCCCAGTCGGCGGTAGTTCATGCAGCCGCACAAACGCCATTGGTTCGTCTCTGGGTCGTAGACCTCAATGGTTTTTAAATAGGCGGAACCATCAAAGCCGCCCACAGCATACAGCTGTCCATTTACGACGGCCAGGCCAACCTAAAATGACACCATTTCATTTAATTCAATACTATTCGCTGAAGAAAGGTATAAAAAACTCACCCCACTGCGTCGGGAGGTCATGGCCACGATTGGGCTCCAAGTATTGGTCAGTGGATTGTAGCGCTCGGCGGACGAGAGCTCCATGCAATCGTCTCGCCCGCCGACGGCGTAAATGTAGTTGTTAAACACAGCACATCCCAAGTGCTTGCGTCGCGTGGACATCGGGCTGACGGCTACCCATTTGTTGTGTCTGTAATGATTAAATCAGAGCAATGTAAATCAATCACGATACTACGTTCAAGTGCACTGTACAAAAGGTCATTTGTTACTAGTGACTGAAAATGTACTTGTATATCCCAAGTTTTTACATGATTTTGGGAAATTAGAGCTTTATAATATATGAATTGAAATTGCATTATATATATGGTTTACCTGGGATCATATCGCTCCACGGTGTTCAACGGGCACTGTCCATCCGAGCCGCCAATTGCGTAGAGAAATCCTCCAAGCACGGCTACCGCCACTCCCAGCCGCCTAGTTGTCATTGGAGCCACTTTGGACCATTTGTTCTCTTTCGGATCGTACCGCTCCACGTGGTTCAAACACTGAACGCCATCCTGGCCGCCCACCGCGTACAAGAAGCCATCGAGCACAGCCACACCCACGCTGGTGCGGCAGGAAGTGGTGGGTGCCACGTCGCAGGACCACTGATTCGTTTGTGGATCGTAACGCTCTATGCTGTTCAGGTAGCTCTGGCCATCGTGACCGCCCACGGCGTAGAGTAGATCATTCAACACAGCCACGCCAACTCCGCAGCGTCGTTTGCTCATAGGAGCGACCATTTTCCAGTCGTTGGTCTGGGGATCGAAACGCTCAACGGAGGCTATGGCATCGCCGGAACACCATCCGCCCACGGCAAACAGGACTTCTCCTCGTCGAGTAGGTTTTCGCGGTCTAGTGCGAGGACCCTGCATCAGCGGTCGCTCCTGCGGAAGCAACAGATAGTTCTTGGCCTCATCCACCAAATCCCGGCAGGCCTCGTCGCTGCGCACCAGGAGATCGGAGCCCACCGTGCCAACCAGGAACTTTGGAGAGAGTAGAGGCAGACGGACGTGTTGGAGCACCTGGGAATAGTAGGAAATATGAGTTATTTACTAGTTACAGTACATAGATATTGAATTGATATTGTTTTCGAAAGTAATAGCAATATTCTAAGAGTAGTATTCACACTTTGAAAGATCAAAAACAGCTTGCAAGTAGCTCACCTGTGCCAGATGTTGTCGCCGCTCAGCGACATTGTACTTGAGCCAGGACATGACCGCGTTGAAGACCTGCTCCTCGGAGCGCACGTTCAGCTCATCGCTGCAAATGATATCCACCAGCTGGCCGACGGGGAGCAACAGGAACTCCTCGCTCTCCATCACCTCCTGAAAGTTGTGCTGCGTAAATTTGTCCGCAATCCGAAGAAGTTCCCGGCAGGAGTGTGTGTCGGCAAAGGCGCGGATGCCCAGGCAGTTGGTGGGATCCAACTGCCGTTTGAGGAACTCGCAGCAGATGTCCTGAATCTCAACCAATTGAAGCAGGCAGGCGGCGGGAAGGAGGGTCTGGACATTCGACTCCTCGACGATGATGTGGGCGGTGTAACAAAAGTCGATGAGCAGCTCCATGGCGTTCTCATCGATGTCGCGTATGGTGACCTCAGTCTGGCGCGATTCCTCCAGTTCGCCAGTGAACATGGCACAGAAATAGGAGCTGCAGGCGGACAGGATGACCCGGTGGGCAAAGATCTTCCGTCCGCCCACGTTGAGCACCACATCGCAGAGCTCCCGATGGCGCCGTAGCATATTTAGTTCCGTGAGCGTGACCTTCGGATGTTTCTCGGACGTGTGGGAGAGGCGGGCGGGCGACGGAGGTCGGTCCACTGCCGTTGATCCAACGGAGGAGCCGCCACCAGCCGTGGAATTACCACCTGTACCGGTGACAGCTGTTGGCGAAAGATGTGATTTTGAGTTAGAAAATACCATATGTTTTTAATAATACAAATAAACGTAAAGGAAACGATTAATTTGAATTCTGACTATGGTTAAATACTTCGATATGGAGAAAAGGCCTTCTTAAGTTATTGTTGAACTAAAAGATTATTGCTTCATGAACAAATATGAAGCATTCAAGTCTTGTACTAATGGCAAACGGGGCACACAAGTTTCTCCTGGCTTGCTCTTTTCCCAATTCCAAACCTAGCTTATTTCAAATCCTTACCAGCATCCCGTGGTTGAGCGGTAGAGCCCGAGCCCGGCAGGTCGCCCATTCTGTTCGCTGCTAAGCGCAGCGGGCCGGAAGCAACCCAACCCCACACGGCGTCTATCTGTGGGTAGAAATCGTAGTTAGTGATCAGTGTTTGAGCTTCGACTCAAATCAAATTCATGTGTAGGTAAAGAAGGGCGGCAATGAGCTCGATTTTTCTGAAAGTAACTAATCTTACTTAATCACTCAATTAATTCACATTGTGATTTGTTAAAGCTACTTTTCCGAACTTTTAGTCCTAGCCAATTAAGTAATTGTACAGTTTTGATAAAAATAAAAGTCATATTCTGGGCACTGGATGTGGAAATTCTGATTTATTTTCCTTTTTCTTCACCTCCCTTTGCGAACCCACCCACGCACAGACATGCTGTGTAACACGCAAGCATTCACAACTTCGGATCTACAGACCCTAAGGTGAACCTTTCGGTTAAAGGAACAATTAAAGTTTAATACTTTAATGCATTCAAGTTTTAAAAACCACAATTCGTATACGAGATATAAAAATAATAAGGAATATTTATAAACTTTAAGCTAAAAACAATAACCGTCATGTTGGTAATTCGAAACTTCTGCTTGTAATCGACTTCAACTCCTAAAATAGAATAGTTCTTCAAGGTAAGTTTTAAAATTAAAACATTTGCTATTATTGGTAAACAAATTGGCAGAGCTAGTCGATTGATGGATAAAATAAACTGTTCTTCAGTTCAATAAAATTCTTGTGGTCTTATCTTCAACAACATCGTATCAAAACTGAAAACGATTTTTTCCATGCGATCTATATTCATTCGTTTTTACAACAGCCACTGCACGGAACACCTTAAATTTGAAAGGTAACCTGGTCCACCCACAACCGCACATACACACACACACACGCGGCCGATGTTGGTTTAGATTTCGGTGTATATGTAGGTGTCCCAACCTTTGCGTCTCTGTTCTCCACGGATACAAAGCACGTCCAGGGCCAGCTGCAGGCGGAAAATTTCGAAAATGCAATCTTGATGGCTTAAAAGGACCACATCGAAGATTTTCCCTGCGCGAATTGCACTTTTCACCACGGAAAAATGGTTTTTTAGTTGGCCTGGAAAAGTCGAAACACGAAACGATTGGTATGGTGCTAGGGATGTGATAAATGCATAATATTATCAATGTATCGATATTTTTCAGAATAAATAACGTGATTGTCTATTGAAAAGGCGGATATATCGATACTAAGATTATTTTAGTTTTAACATGAACACATACTTTTTTAGATGAAACCATACATTTTAAAAATTTGAAGAGATTAATAATATTATTTTAATAGTTTCATTTTAAAATGTTTGTCAATATACTAGAATAATAATAATAAATAACATAAGACACAATTTGTACAGACATTTGGGATCCCTGGTCGCAACAGAATCATACGGTATATTTTGGTATCTTCCTGAATGGTATTTTTTATCCCACCACTCAATCCCACCACCACTATTTCTATACGCGACGCTGTCCGAGGTAGGCGAGTTTTGAGCAGTTGAAAAGCCCGTAAAATAGTGCAAAATAATAACTAATTTTAAGTGCAACGTGTAAATAGAGGCAATTCAGATCGCGAAAAAGTTCCGCGAGCACATAATTTGAGATTGGAAAGTGGAAAGTACGGGAACTGGGCGAGAAAAGAAAACGCAAAAACGTGAGACTGTGTGCGTGCGAAGAATTTTCCGTCTCCCTCGCACTAAAGTGGAGCGCACTCAATTATTTTGTGGATGGAGTGGAACACAAACAACAAGAACCACAACGACTACAGCAATAACAAAAGCGACGACACAGCAACAAAAACAACAGCAATAGCAACAACAGAATTAAACGCAAATGCAAAAAATGTTGAGGGAAAGAGAGCGAAAAGCAAGAGAACAATAGCAAAAGCATTAGAATGTAATGCAACCGATGGAATAAATAGAGTACAAGTACAAAAATTGCATTGGAAATTGAAATTCGTGCGACAAAAGCGGACGATTGCAGAAATTTTCAAAACTTGGCAGCCATATTTACTACAAAAGCAACGCCGTTGTAAAAATACGTGACAAAACGCTTACACACACATACTCTCATTCGTACACCCACACACAGTTGCGCTCTCACACACACACACACACACACACACGGGCGAACCGAAAGAGAGAGGGAGAGAGAGAGACGCGAATGTGAATTAACAAACAAACAAAAATATTTTGCGAAAAAGACAAACACAAAAACTAAAGCCAATAAAGTGTATTACATAAACAAACGGAGCTCCGATATCGAAATAAATATTATGGAAATCGCACCACTGATCAACAACGCCGTCGCTGTCGTCACAGCCTCTGCCTCTGCCGCCGTCTCTGCCTCTGCTAGCGTCAGCAGTAGCAGCCAGGATGATAACGGTAAGCGGGTCTATACGCGGTACTCTCCCAGTGCCAGTGGATTTATAACTATATAGATAAGAAAATATATGTAAATTTAAAGCATAAGGTGCAGTAAGTACTCGATAGAGTCAGTATTACTTGCACTCGTTAAAGATCTTCACGTTCGCTCCGTATTATTTGATTTCCAAGTTTCCAAAACTGGAGTAGACAATCAGAATGTCTTCTAATATTGACTAGACATAACGTTGTACTTTAACAAACCGGGCTAGTCTCGTCCGCCAGCTATCTAACTTCACAATTCGTAATCCGGGTTAAACCGGCTACAAACCAAATACATTTATTTGTTTCTTTACGTAATACATAATTTGTTTACATCAATCATATATTTTGAATACGCATAAACCTTAATAGAAAACTAAAGGAAAGGGGGAATTTCTTACCTGGCATTCTATTGTTTATTAAATTATTATTCTCTAAATAAATTAAAATTAGAGGCGGTCTTGATTCAGATTCATTATTAACCAATGAAAGAAATAACACTTTTAAGGTACAATGGAGTCATGCTGAATAAGCAATTATGAGTAGTAGTATGAGTAGCAGTACCATGAGTAACATAGAATTGGTAAAATTTTCCATGAGTATATCTTCATCATGTACTTGCGACGGTTAATAAAAAAGAATTTTTTGCCAACTTTCAACAAGCTATTTGTCAGTTGTCCACCTTCTAGAAGTCGTACTGTAGCACCCAGTGCACATTGCACAAGTAGTCACCCACACCAACTAGTGTGCGTGTGGATGGTGCAACACATTTCAACGGGGGTCGCTGAACTGCCCGTGTGTTTTTTCTGCTTTCAATTGTTTTTTAGAGGCCAAGCGAACGGAGTACGACGGCAATAGCATAGTAATAGTAGTGGTTTTGCCACTCGTCCCGCTGTTTGTTGTTGCGCAATTGGCAGCGCAGAAATGTACGTAGATCATTGGCCAGGGGATTGTGATTACTCAGCAGTTCCTCAAGGTGCTCCAATAGCATTTGCCACAGTTTCCGAGACAGCATGGCAACCAATGGTCGAAAGGGGTTATTTTTAGGGTCTTACATTGGGTGCTTATCAAGTCAAGGTGTTTTCCATGAAAGGTAAAACTGCTTGGAAATCAATAGAGTAAGACTTCTTTCAAGAAATATGAAGAAGAAATAATTCATGAAACATTTTGTTTACAATCTATAAGTAGAAAGCCAAACCAGTATTTATAAAACGTAGTTGTCTTGATGGCATTGTTTACCAAACATATTACCTTTACTACGCATTAACAAAGATTCGTTAACTTAACGTCACCAATTCATATACATATATACAGTTTCTAAAGAAGGGTACGATTTACAGGTAAAATACATTATATTTACTTTTATGACCTCTGCTAAATATAAGTACATGTAATTGCTTTTATTTTAAAATACATAACTGGCACCTATGTGAATTTATATATCTGAAATAAATATCTTTCAGCTGTTAAGGTGGTTCCATCAGTTCGGGGTGTTTTTATTACTATCATTTTCTTGGGGTCGTGTGCTTATCTTCCAATTTTTGCTTTTTCTATTTGAAGTCAACAATCTGGCTCTACTCGCGTCGCTGACTTTACAAAAAGTGCTAAATATCAACAATAACAATAACCAGCGCATCAAAAACCATAACCACAACCACAGCCACATTAGCGATAGCAAACAACACGAGCAACAAAAACAGCAGCAGCAACCACAACCACAACGACGAAACCTCGACACTAAGAGCGAGAATGATGTACTAAACAAATTGCTAAAAACTGGAGCTGTTTTCACCGCCACGCCCACAGCGCCCATTGCCATCGAAAGGAAGAAGCAGCAGCAGCAACATCAATATGCACAACAGCCACATCAACAGCAGCAGCAGCAGCAGCAATACAGCGCACAGAAGCAACGCCTCAACTCATCCATATCATCGACCCACTCATCGACATCAACGAACTCCTCATACGGCAGCTCATCCTCGGAGGAAGCCGCGGGCACATCAGCACCATCGGCAGCAGGTGCATCAGTCACATTGGGAGCATCAACAGCAAGAGCAAGTACCACGAAGGCGTCCAGCAATAAATTGCCAGAGAAATCGAAAATTCCGTCCGATATACTTGATGATCTGGCCAGTCGATTTATAATCAATGTTCCGGACATGGAGCTTAACAATCTAATACGAATGTGTTTCCAAATCGAACTGGCCCATTGGTTCTATTTGGATTTCTTTTGTGCCCCCGAAACTGGAGAGGATGGCGAGACCCCTAAGTGCGTGCAGCGAAAGCTGCCATCGGTGGGCATCAAGCAGTTTGCAATGCAGTTGTTCCAAGTGAGTTTCGGGTCTGAAGTAGGATCTTATGTTGTCTGAATTGTATTGATTGTATTATTGTTATTTCACCAGCACATTCCCTTCCTGAACAAACATTTTGGCACCGTGGATCAAATCCTGGACGAGTGGAAGAACTACAAGCTGTCGGTGCCCACTTATGGAGCTATTCTGGTGTCCGAGGATCACAATCACTGCTTGCTAGTGCAGTCCTACTTTGCCCGCAACTCCTGGGGATTTCCCAAGGGCAAGATCAACGAGAACGAGGACCCAGCCCATTGTGCAACGAGAGAGGCAAGTCGGGAATAAATTAGAATTCCGAATTAATGGGGCAGTAATGGTGAACTCATTTTTGAAAAATCAATTAAATGAGATTATTTTTATATGCTTAAGAAAGCAATACCATATAGTGCTTAAAAAAGTGAAATAGAATTATTGATAGGGGATTATTGACTTTGAAAATAGTTTTATTAATCTCCGGCGCTTTTTTAGGTTTATGAGGAGACCGGGTTCGATATCACGGACCTCATCGATGCCAACGACTACATCGAGGCTTTCATCAATTACCAGTACACGCGGCTGTACGTGGTGCGCAACATACCGATGGACACGCAATTCGCGCCACGCACCCGCAACGAGATCAAGTGCTGCGACTGGTTCCGCATCGATGCGCTGCCGGTGAACAAAAACGATGCCATATCAAAGGCCAAGTTGGGAAAGACCTCCAACTCCTTCTTTATGATTATGCCGTTCGTAAAGCGCCTGAAGAAGTGGGTGAACGATCGGAAGGCCGGAATCGAGCCGCGTCGCCGCAAATGCTCTGGCCAGCAATCGCCAAAAGCGGCCTCGCCCACGAATATCAACGGGAGCTGCAAGAAGGACGTCGCAGGAGTGCGCAATGAATCGCGACGCCAGAGACACAAGTCCATGGGTGACTTGGATGGCGTCAAGTTAAATAATCTCAATGGCAAGGGGACCGCTGGAGCGGGAGTGGGATCGACAGCTCCCGCCTCTGCCACCGCTGCCATCAACTCGATGAACATATGCAATAGCAATGGGAAACGCAATAAACAAAATGCGGCTGCGGGCAGCAATCAGGCAACGCCAACTACAATAGCCACGCCAGTGACGTCAAATGGAGCCGTCGGAGGCGGTACTGTATCCTCGAAGCGTCAACTGTTCCATAGCCAAAGTCAGAACGATGCGCAGCAATCGGCAAGCAATGAGAAGGTGAGTTGTCTCAGTGTTTAATAATAAAACGTATTTAAAACGCAGCTTCTTCAGCAGATTGTCAGCTCCTTCGATTTAATACGCAAGGAGAAACAGCAACAACTTAAGGCAGCAAAGGCGCAAAAGCAACAGCAGCAGCAACAGCGATTGCGCACCAAGTCGCAGAGTGATAAGCAGTACAATCCACAGCAGCCAGTCAAAATCCTGGGACAACAGCAGCCCACCACGGGCATGGACTTGATAGCCATGCTATCGGCAGCTGCGGCAGCTCAAAAGACATCAAATAAGGAGCAGCAAACACAACAACAGCAGCATCAGCCACAACGACCACGACCAGCTTCTGTGTCGCTTAACCTTGGAGCAGGTAGTGCTACCACAAACCATGCAACACCATCCGCTCCGGATGCCCAGGACATGCATAAGCTGCAGCGCATGGCCTCGGGCACAAATTTGAGGATTCTGAAGCGGGCACAATCGCAGCAGCCGCAGCAGCATCATCAGCAACAGTTGCAACTAGAACAGCAACAGCAGCAGTTGGGAACTGATTTTACGCCAAATTTTAATTCGTGGACGAATTTCTCCTTTACCAAGAACTTCATAGCAAATGTGTTTTGCTAAACTTTTTATACAGTCAAAAACTTCCTTTCAAAATTCTCAATTGATGCATTTCCCCACAAAAGGCTCGGTTACCGGGAACACCAAATAGTATAGAAGGCTCTGTGGAGTTTACGAACTCGCGCTTTGGGTAGCAGAAATTTTGGAGACTTGCCAGTAAATGAAAGCATGCCAATTGCATTTAACAAGTTCATTTGTTATAAAACTAACACTACAACTACCAACACTATGGACAACTAATCATGTCTAGTCCTAGGCCTTGGAGACTATGTATATAAGTAAAGTTTCTCGATCTCTGAACTGGGGATCAAGCTTTTCCAGACATATATTCTACGTTAGGGAACTGCAAGCACACTTAAACTCGAAATTGAATGCGATCAATTGTATAAGACATTTTTAATACGAGAAAGAACAAGATTTTCATACCGAAAAAAAAAGCATAAACGAGAGTCTTCCGCTCAGCACACGTAAAGTAATATTTTGTAATAACACTACAATCGCTGTTCGACTTTAAGACCGAAGTGAGACCGAACAGATTGAGTATAATTATGTTAGAATCCTTCCTGTAAGCTAAAAAGTGTTTATTGTGAGCCAAGTGAACCAAGCCTACTTCGAGCAGAGTGCTCGCCGTTTGAACGTATTTTTAGAGAAATCAACAAAGTAAATCTAACTTAACTAAAGCGTAGCTTTAAAACGCCCTGAGTACAGATCGTTGTGCTTCAATTTCAAAGTCCACAGTTGACTTCTAGCAGGAGCAATAAAACGCTTCGGCGGGGCAAGAATAAGATGGTTAACAAATAATATTTCCGGGCCGTATTACTTACTGCCCGCCCCCACCTAAGAAAGATAGACGAGAGAGAGAGAGAGAGATGTGTAAGAAAGAATACAAATAATAACAATGTAAATAATTAAATTGTGATATAGTATTTCTTAGCACAATTGTGATCTTAACAAACGGCTGGCAACTACAAAAACTTTTATAAGCGAACCACAACACCATTTTAATCAATCAAAACAATGCCCCGCACACAAACCGTTCAAAATTAAGACCCACTTTCCCACAATCAGGGGCAATATCAGGCATATCTCAGCAGCAAAGTGTTTCGTCAATTTTTGACTGACATCTTGGGAATGTGAAGCTAAACATGAGAAAACAAAACATTTAACGAATTTAAATTAGTTTAAAATTGAATGCTTAAAACGTCTTCAATCATAAGACGTTTGTATGATATATACGATGAGAGGTAGATGTATTTGAGCGACTTGTAATTTTACGAAAAGCAAAACGGAAGTATATTTTTGTGAGCCACTAGTGCGTAAGAACGGGGGAGAGAAGCCTTTTTAAGAAATGTTAAGTCTTTTGATACCTGCGCGTAGAGTTCGTGATGGTTTTCAGCCAGGCCAAGTTTCCTATAATTCGTAAGCATGTCAGCATGTTAACTAATTCCTCCTTCAAACAAACGTAGTCTCCAATGTGTGAAACAGTTGCCTATTAGCGTTTATCTTTAGACTAAGCAATGACCAGCAATGTCTCCAAGGTGGTATCATCAGAGCCTATAAGTTTACAGCACCGAAAATCAAAAGAAGTTCCCTGTAACTCGGTCTTTTGTGTACAATTTGAATGTAGTTCTTTAAGCGTATCAGCCAAAAACAGTGAGAAATTTGCATTTGCTTTAAATCTTTTACCATTGACTTTTAAAGCTTTTTGAAAAGCCATATTAACTTTTATTTTATATGTTTACTTAATGAGCTGCAAATCTGTTTTAAACACTTCTATCCTAATTTGGATTTGGATTATACTTCATTTTTATTAAAAACCTATAGTTTAAACTTTTATTTTTTGGAAACACTCAAGATCCGTTTCCAGCCGCCCTAGACAAATGCCCAACGAAGTTGACAATAATTTTTATCCATTCTTATTTGATGCCTTCTTTCTTCTTTCTCGTAATATCAAAACGAACTTAACTTCTTTGGCCATTTGTCTGGGCCAAGTGACAAACAACATCAAACTTATCCAGCAAGCAATGAATATCAAACTACAAGAACAGCGTTGTTTACACAGCTTGAAATTGCAACAAAGCCAAGAATTAAATATTGTAACATTTTGTTGTAAAAAAGAAACCAACTCTAAAGTGAAACATTTTAAATATGAATCCAAACAAACCGACTCCTCATTTAATGATGAACTGCATTACAATTTTACCAATCCAGAAACACATATTATACTTTAATTTCAATTTTTGAACAACCATAGACATAGCATTAGTTAACTTTAGTAAAGGGCTCCTGGAACAACAACCGACCACATTAAGTTAATTTAAGTGAATGTTGGATGCGTGAGGACTTGCTATACTGAAATCTTGCCAACAACTGAAAGTCAGAACCGCCCGACGATCGGAGTGATCCGAGTTACGGCTCCGAGCTAAATTTGCTATGCATTTTAACCATTGTATCGAACATAAACAAACCAAAAACAAATCTGTAAACACGTCCAATACAAAATCAAGGAGGAATGCACGAAAATAGATTTTCTGTCAATGATGTGGAAAATAACCCTGATTTTTTGGTTGGGCAATCTATTCTAGTGTAAACACCTTCAAAATCATACGATATCAAAAATACAATTTGTAGAATTTAATGCCAAAACAACCAAATACAAAATCCAAGTTAACTCTTCAATCAAGAACAATTGTAACGTAAAAAGATTATTAAATAACTTATTTGTGGCAATATATATTTCCAACGTTTTCCCCCCAAAAATTTCCGGCAATAAATTGATGTACCAAGTTTTAAAACAATGTTTGTTTTTGTTGGGATGGAAAATTTCATTTGACGTTTATCCTTGAAGAATGTCACAGACTCAACAACGAGACTGATAATAATAGCTTACTCATATTAACAAAGTTCTACTTAAAGTTGCAATCTGAGTATAAATGACCAAATATGGCCATATCCTATTTTCCAACCTAGTTGGTAACTACGCGCTTTGATTATCCCCAACATTAATGTATTTTCCCTGCTGCAGGGAAAGTTCCTTGGGCAGGCTGATAAACTCTCCTCCGTTGGAAGAACAAAGCGTCTGGGCTTCAGTGAAAACCAAGTGTCGTTTGCCGTAGGGAACCTTTCGTCGATCCGGTTCTACGCGTTTCATAGGATCCAGGATCATAAACTTCCCCTCCCGATTGAGTCGACCTTGCTGTGAGTGTGAACGCATGTGAGTATGGTAATTCCAGGACGGTAATTTGCTATTGCATCCAGGAAAGGGGCACTGGGAACTCCGCCCCTTGTGCCACCTCATGTGCGACACTAATCGCGTCCACACCCGAAATCTTGAAACGCAGTCCTTATAAGGGCACTCGTAAACTTGCTGCTCGACACCGTGGTTCCGCAGGTGCTTCTCGTAGGATCCTTGGTAAACGAAGGACACGTTGCACTCCACGCACATGTACTCCGATAGCCTGTGGGCGCTGTTGTCGTGGCGGATAACGTCAAAATATCGTGGGAATATCTGGTTGCATCTCAGGCACAGGAATTCCAAATCCCTTCCGCCACACTTCGTCTTGAGGTGTCCCATCGTCTTCATGTGCTCCTGTAGCTCGCAAAGTTTGGAGAACTTTGAACCACACTCGCGGCAATAGTAGACCGGATTCGGGCGGGGTTTGGCACAGTGCATGCGGATGTGGGCCAGGATTTCGAGCACCTGGCCGCAACAGGTGCACAGCATCCGGGTGGCTTGGGTCTTGTCCTTGAAGAACTTGGTGACCGCCAAGCCATCGCGGGCCAATCCCACGCTGAAGAAATCCTCGGACGGGGGCTTCAAAGGTTCTTGTACATCAAATTCCATATGCTCCTTTTTACCAGATAGATCATTGTCTTCCTTCTCTGGCTCCGCAATATACTGATTAGTAGATTTCTCATCTTTCTCGACTGATTCCACCTCTTCTTCGTATGCTGGAAACTCCAACTTGACCTGAAACGCAGTGGAGTCGTCTATTTCAATGGGCTTGTCGCGGATCTCTTCCTGGGCCATGCTCCATTTCTCGAGGGATTCGCTTATACGCAAAGCGTCCTCAAAACAGAGCTCGCAGATGCAAGAATTTTCTCCCAGAATGGCAACCTAAAATAGGTGGATATGTTTGCTTTCAACATCCATGGACAGACTTTCCGAACTTACATCAATTTTGTACCAATCGAACAGTCTTTGCAACAGTTTGTTGACCGATTTGAAATGTGGCTTCTCAAGATCGATCTCGGTTGCGCGGTTACCCTTGCATAGTTTGCACACCTCAGCGTCTGTCATTTTGTGGATACTTTCAAAGAGTTTTAAAAACCATATTAATAAACTGTAAAATAATCAATGATTTCTTCGATGTCTGCTATCGATACTCTCGATATATCTTTAATAAATCGATATATTACAGAGCTGCTTAACATCGATAAGCAATTCAATTAATCGATTTTTTGTCTAATTTTTAGATTTAGAAATTTATACAAACCTAAAAAAAAATATAATTTTGTTTCGTTCCATCTCATTGTGCTACTGTACAAAGAATTAGCTGTAGAAAGCTGCAGTCATCAATGATCAGAAACTTTAGTATTGTAAACATACATACTAAGCTGAAAATATATTCATGTTTAAAAAAAAGATGCACTTGAAATGCAAAATTTGTTCCGTTCATTTAAACTTTGGATTCGTCTTTTTTCACAAATTAAAGGATAAATCGAAACTAAAACATAAAAACAATTATAATTTGCTTTTAGCGGTGCAGTCAAAGGCTTAGCTTCGTTGACTAATGGCAATTTAAATGTAAAATTTTGAATTAAGTGAATCTAGATACTAGGAAACTAGTTCCATACGCCTCCGATAACCTCCGAGTATCGATAGGCTTCATCAGCTATCAGAATCGTGATCTAGTTCGGTTCGTGTGGACCAGAACGCAAAGTACAACAGGATTTTTTCGTTCCGTGTGACGTGAAAAGTGCACATAGTGTTTGTTCGAATTAGTTTAAGGCTAGTTAACTAACTAAACAAATAGCCATGGTAGGTAGTTGTAGATCGATTGAGATAAAAAAGTATGATAAAATGCTGACGCAGTGAGCGGTGTACATATGTGTGTATGCATGTGAGCCGCGCGTTAACTGGTGTGTGTGTTCTTGTCGTGGCAATGTGTGCGTGTTAAAAAAAAAGCGGCCGCCGCGTCACAATACAAAATTGTGCTTCGATTTTTCCTAATTGCATTTCGATTTTTCCCCATTTCCGTTTTCCCCATTACCCCTTTTTCCCTGGATCAGTCGTTTGCGGAAAAGATAACGGGTCTGCTGGCACGGCCGAATCAACAAGATCCAATTGGACCGGAGCAGCCCTGGTATCTCAAATATGGAAGTCGATTGCTGGGCATTGTGGCCGCCTTCTGTAAGTCGTAGGATATATATGTACTAAGTTATCTACTAGCTTACCCATTAAAAAGTAGGAAAAAACATCCGTGACATTGGGCGGCCCAAAAATATGTTGCATCGATTTTTGTGTACCACCCTTTGTTGTTGTTGCTGTTATCTATTCGTGGGTGTAGGTGTGCAGTTGTGTTCGTGTGTGTACGCACGCTCTCTGACATTGATAAAGGAAAAGAAAGAGAGACAGTGAGAGCGGAGTAAAGAAACATGGAAAAGACAACACAAAAAGGATACACAAATTCGCACACTGAAAAGAACACTTGTTATGTGTATAGCGAAAGTTAATGTTTACATCAGTTTGTTAGGAGTAAGGCTGCACTTGAATTAAGAAAGAAACGTATAATTGTACGATAAAATAAAGTCCACAGAAGATACGAAGATATAAAATAATACATATACCCATTTAGTTAAAACAATTGTCGATTTATTATTTACTTATCTAATAACATCATTGGGTAATTTTTTTTCGTGTAGAGGAAATTGCAAGTGTGTATAGGAGCTTTTCTGTGTCAAGTTTGGCGCTCTGTTTTTTCTTTCCGCATCGAATGTAATTCTCTGTGGCCATTCAATCGAATTTCGCATTGCCTTTGTTTTATCAGCATCCCTTGTCTGCTCGTTCCTTCTCTATTTTTAACTTTGTTTTACCCGTTTACTTATTTGATTTTTATCTGGAATCATTTAACCTTAACCCTTAGGCTGTCACACGTGGTATAAGTGCAACATCGTAACAACTTACTGCGAATCTTAAATTCAATAGGGTCATCTATTGTGTAATTTCATCATCACCTTCTGAATGCATAAGAAATTAAGTTCGATGAACTTTAAAGTATTCGTGATCTACTTTGATCAAGTCTTTTTAATTGCAGTTGATTTGATTATGCTATTGGGTTTCATGTCATAGAATACTTACTTTAAAAATTTGTTTGGATGAAAATCTTAGGTTCTTAGTTTCAATAAATATTATTTAATTGATTATTCAATTTAAAAAGGATAAACAGAAAATTGTATGAATGGTTTAAAACTATTTATTTCGCGTTATCGGAATCTGAAATTTCTACAGAAACAATATGTTTCATTGTCTAGAAACTTTGTACACTTACACATATTGTTCCTGGAAGCTATACAGTTCAGTTCAATAAATGTATTATATATATACATTGCAGATAAACGTTTCTACATATTTTTTGTCTCCGTACAAACGCATCATTTGTTGTTAAATGTTCTGGCAATGATTCTCACTTAGGGAAATGGAGAAATTGCACAACAAATGAACACCATCCACTTAAAATAAATATACATATAAATAGCTGAATACCTCAATTAAGGGATCACAACTCACTCGTGCGGCTTCCACAATGAACCGGTTCTGTTTGCGTAAAATAAAACCAAAGTCTATGATTAATAAATAATTTTATTAGCCGGTCCGTGGAGCACAACGACTTCCCCAAGTTGGGTCAGTTTGCCTGGGTTTAAGAACCGCAATAACCTCAAATCCCAGATCGGATTTCGCAAAAGGAAAAACTTAGCTTGCGAAGCTAAAGATTAAAAGTGACCTAAATCGTGGAATCTTTATATTCTTTTTTATGTTTTCAGTCTCTTAGAATTGTGCAAAAGGAAAACCTCGTGATCTTTTGCAGCATTTTTTCCAGCTACTTTATCCAATTATCACGCCCCAGACATTTGTTTATCTGTGAATTGTAGTCGTATGTGCTGTTTACTCTTTGTTTATGCTTCTATCATAGACCAAAAGCAGCTGATAAAATATTTTAATGTAATTCACTTGTACGCCCCTAGCGATATCAGGTGGAATTTAGTGAATTCTACCTATGAACTACTATCTACTAACAATTTACCCAACTGTTTTTTATACTGTTTGTCACGCTTCTGTGGCTGGTTATTGTTTTGAATTTTTGAATAAAAGGAAAGGCCCATAAAAAGTTGGAAATTGGCACAATATGAGTCAGCGTTGTAGATTAGATTCCGTTTCCACGTCTTTTTCCATATGGGGCAGTTTGCCCTACATAATGGGTGTAGTGGGAGTGTGAGACTAGCATTTTTGGTTAGTCCCCCGGGTCAGTGCTTGCAGATAAAGATATACGCCTTTTATTGGAATTTAAAAAAGGAGAATACCTCTACTTGACCTCTTCATACATTCAACACAACATATAGGAATATCAGAACATTAAAATTAGTTTCAATTATATTTGAGAACCTACTTGTTTACTAAATAACAAAACGACTATAAAAGTTAGCAGTAAAAAGAAAGACGTGAGTTATCTGAATGCAGTAGATTATGTGGCAAAAACTTAAGAGCCAAGAAAACACTTCACGTATTAATAATATATTATCATAGGCTTGTAACATTTAATAACTAGCAACACTTATTCTATGTCTTCCTTCCAGTTGCCATTCTCTTCGGCCTGTGGAATGTGTTCTCCATCATCACTCTCAGCGTATCCTGCCTGGTGGCTGGCATCATTCAAATGGTGGCAGGATTTGTGGTGATGCTCCTGGAGGCTCCCTGCTGTTTCGTGTGCTTCGAGCAGGTGAATGTGATCGCGGATAAGGTGGACTCCAAGCCCTTGTACTTCCGGGCCGGGCTCTACATTACGTGAGTAACCAATAAGTTTGTCATATTGTATTAGTTTCTAACGTTTATGTTTTTCATTTCAGCATGGCCATTCCGCCCATTATTCTGTGCTTCGGACTTGCCAGCTTATTTGGCAGTGGCCTGATCTTTGGCACTGGCGTGGTCTACGGCATGATGGCGTTAGGAAAGAAGTGAGTACGGGGCGGTAATCACATCGGGAAATCGCAGTTAAATTCAGAAGAACACAACCAGTCCTAAGAATTGTAAAAGAAGTAGAAGAAACTGGATCACCAATTTCGAAAAAAAAGGCTTTTTGGAGATTTTCTAAATTTGAAGTCGATTTCGATGTACCGTGTTGGGGTTAGTTTAGTTGCTAAGCGAACGGAGGAACGAGCGATTTAGTTAGTTGTGCTAAGCCATTTTTGCTAATCGAAACCAAATGTTTTCTCTATATTCCCACGATGTGCTTGCCACTGTGAAAACGCTTAAATAACAATAAACTAACACGTAGAGCTTCTCGAGAGGACATGGCCGCCGCTGCCACATCGCCCACACAGATGGCCGGCAGTCAGGCGGGAGGTCAGATGCAGATGGGCGGCGATCAGCATATCACACTCATGGAAGATCCCGATGTCTGGCGCCCCACATAAATTCCTAGCCGCGCCATTAGTAACTGCCAAAAACCACACTCAGATACAGATAAAGACACAGACACTCAGATACATCCACACACAAAATACTCCACTAGAAATGCGAACGATGCAAGAATTGATCGAGTAACAAATATTTTACGGCGCCTAGTTTTTAGTGTTCGTTCCGAGGATAAATGTAACTAAATGAAGAGGAAAATCACTACAAAGCAGCATTGTAGGGCATCAGAGAACTAGTATACAGAACACCCCACCAAATACAAAAATAAATTGACCGAAATTCTCATTACTGTTAAACCGAGCGTGTTAGAAGTCAAAGTGTATTTGGGACAAATGCATTTCCGTCATTCGTCCCCTTTTTTCATGAGATTCGTATTCATATTACAATTTTTTAGTATCTTTTGTCCAGCGGTTGGTGTTGTTGAAAACTACAGTTAAATATATTATATGCATAGAGAAACTACTGATAACAATAACGTAACTCACATGTCAAGCTGCAGCAAGCATATATTTTTAGTGAGAAACTATATTTGAAAGCTAACCGAATGCAAGAGAAACCTATAAGTTAACCACAGCTTCCACACACTCACACACAGCTAATGCTAATGAAAAGCCACTGATGATATGGCCAAGTGAATGCCGAGAAACTAGAGCAATATGTACAACTCAGAAAGTATTAACTTTATATGCTTTGCTTCGATGTAAACCATAAAATTAAATGTTAAACGTTATTTGAGAATCGATTTGCTCGCAGGATAGTCACAATTTGAAATTGAACATAATCAAGCATACAAATAGAATATATATATACAACAAGTTGAGAATTTACCAGTTATATTTTTAAATGTTGTAACTGAAAAGTGTCCATTTCAATTTGATGCATTGTTATGCGGTTTTCTTTTTGGTTCATAGGTTTTCTTTTTCGGGTTTCGTATGATTTCTTATTTGCTAGAAGTATATGCTTTTTTTTTTTAGTATACCTAAGTTATTTTTAAGTGGTTATTCCAATCGTTTAACTTTGAAAGTCTGAGAAAAACGTTTTAAATTACTTTTGTTGTTGCCTATTGGCATTCTTACCACAAGAAGCATTCCAAAATTTGTTTACGTACACATAAGTTATTGTATAATTTTCCTATTATAACTTTAAATATAAATTATTTAAAAGAAACTCGCGATAATTTATTACAATATAGCCTTCGCCAGCAACTGAGAGTCTTACCCAAAGTAATAATGAATCGTAATCAATTTGTTGAAATTTGTTAATCATTGAACGCAACACTAAAAATGACAACATGTAAAATATTTCGTTTGAACGCGCATGAATCAAATATCAAAGACTTTGTACATGTCACCTGAAAACTGTCCAGAATCCTGCCGTTTAAGCCAAGTACATTCAACGGCGGCAAACAACGATAAACAACAATATACGATTTACGTTAACGAGTTCACATCTTTTGCTGCGTCCAAGAGATCACAAAGGCAAATACATTTTGAGCTTTCCTTTTTGTAATTGCTAGCGATTGTAAATTGTATATTTTTTGTAGATTTTGTCAATGATCGAAGACGTATTTTTATTTGCGCACATGAAGAATTAAATAAATTTAGATTAGTTCCTGTAGATCCCGATATTTATGTAAGATTTGTATACTGCTTTAGTTTTTTTTGGTTGTCTTAGAAAAGCATTGGTTTAATCTACTTTTAGAACAATCGTCCCTTTGGTTCTATGTAGGCAAAGTCACAGTTTTTAGTTGAGCACTTGTAAATTGTATAATTTTGAAAACCATTTTTCAGTATTCTGTATTCAAAAGACTAATGAAATCACCTTTCTTCCCAACAGAGCATCCGCTGAGGACATGCGGGCAGCTGCACAGCAAACCTTCGGAGGAAATACACCTGCCCAAACCAACGATCGAGCGGGGATAGTGAACAACGCCCAGCCCTTCTCCTTCACCGGCGCCGTGGGCACGGATAGCAATGTGTGATGCGAAGGAAGGTGATCGGGATTTCGAGGAAACGGAGAACTGGGTGTGCCGTGAGAAAACAAGACTCAAAACGCAACATTTGAAGGGCAAACCTAACCAAGAGAACATCGGCAGGCAATTTACATAATCATGTGCAATTTCTAATTGTTCAAAAACCAACGCAAATGGATAACTCAAGTTTTTAAATCCGATTAGCTCTGATCTCTTTCTAGAGCAATCCAAATAACTCGATCAGAAGCCCCCTTTAAAAAAATCATTAAACTATAAACCATTTTTGTATTAAATGTATGTAAATGTATATTGGTTTTATAAGCGTTTTGCGTTTTCTGTATCCTATTAATTGTGTTGCCTGTGTCCCATCATTCCAAAATATTTGGTTTCAACTAAGTAGAAATTGCAAATAAATTATTGAACGACATCACTAGCGAGGTGAAAAAAAATTATGTAAAATTTATGTTTAGTCATAGTTTAAATATACCTTAAATATATTTAAATGCATAATACTAAAATGTTTAAATTAATGCAAATAACACTATAAATATTGTATGTAAACCATATTCAAATTGAATTAAACATACTTTAAATTATGTTAAATAAAATTAATTATACAAATCATCGTCGTAATCAACGCCACTAATGTGGGGCATGCTTTTTGGATGATTCAAGAGGTGCGGTATCTTTTGGGGGAAATAAAAAAAGGTTTACGTTCGCAAATATTTTATATTTCTCAAACTTTTCGCGATAACAACAAATACTATTTATAAAAACCAACATTACAAAAATTGTTAACTAAATGATTAAGATTCATTGGAGGCGCTTTCATCAGAGGCACTTTCATTGGAGGCACTTTCATCGGAGGCGCTTTCGTAGCCTTCAGGATATTCTATGATCCAAATTTCCTCGGATCCGCTACCGCTATCATCTTGATCGTCATCGTTCTCAACGTCATCATCATTGTCCTCTTGCAAATCGTTGGCAGACTCATCAGAATCCTGCGAAAATTCCCAACGGAAACGACGATCGCTGATCACATCATCCTGTTCCTGAACTTTTGAGGAGAGGCTGGCGGCCATCACCATGGCGATGATACCTATGTAAATTGGATTGGATGGACTTGGATAATTTGGTATCCTTCTTCCGGCTTTCATTTCCAAACTCACCAAAGAACACGAAGACAACCTTGTTGGACTGCATATTTGATGATTGATTGTAGCTTGAGATGCTTTCGATGCAGAGTGAGCTTTTGGCTTCAGCTTTTATACCCAAATTTTGGCAAATGCCTTGCGAATCGTCTGAGCCGGCAGATAGTGTTTGACTACCCCAAGATCAACGAAATGCTCTAAAATTCTACATAGAAACAACTAACAAAATATTAGCATAGCTATTGAGTTTGAGGCTACTAGTGAGTGATCCAAGGTCAGAGCTTTCGGAATTTGCTTGGTGATTTCTGTAGGTAGAACCACGTTTTGATGCTGTAAATTGGGTTGCGAATTGGGTGGTAGTAAAACATCTTAGATATATACTAATTGGATATACTTAATTCCAATATTTCGGAGCATACACACATGCACACGTGTCAGTAACTGAGTGTTTTTTGTAAAGAGAAAGAGTAATCATAAAGTTTATGATTACAGATGTAGTGTTCAATAAAATATAAGTACTGAGTGTGCTTTTTTCCCAAGCATTTTATGGTTAAGTATCTTAAATTATCTTAATAATACTGAAAATGGTATTATGTTGCCAAATCTATTTATCACATATTTTCTTTGCTTTAAATAAATTGTATTATTTAAATTCATTTTAATTATATAAAAGGAGGGTTACAGCTCAAAAGTATGCAGTATAAATTCAAGGTAATGTAAAATATGTTATAATACACAAGTATAAGTAGAATTCCATGTATATTTAAAGTATAAGAGTCGCGTGTTAAAGGTTGACCCTTAATTCACATGTTTGAAAAGTGTATTTACGTATTTTTAAAAGAATATATAGATTCTGAAGCGCATTAAAAAATGTAAATGGCTAATTCTGCTCCTCGCAAGCATCAATCCAATCGTTGAAAATATCAATGGCTTCTGTAAGATAGTTTACAGAGGTTTGAAACAATTCCTGACACACGTTACAGGCAATTCTTCCCAGTTTTTTCGCCTTATCTCTAGGAATACTATGCAATTAGTGGTATTAAACAAAATTTTGATCACTACTCACATTTTCACTTCACATGCCTGCTTGTGATTGCAGAAAGGACAATCGAAAAGAAGGGGCATCGGCACAATGTTTTTTCTTCTTGGGGGTCCTTTGCGTTTGGACTTGCGACGACCCATGGTAAATTGTACGAGAAGTTATATTTTAATATCTTAATAAAAATATTTATTTTATTTGGACTCGCAAGCTGCCGACTATGCACTTTAATAATCAAATTATAGTGACAGTTTTTGCAGCGGTTTCTGTAATTACATTTTAGCTACAAAATTGATTGATTCATTTATAAAATGAAGGATGTTATAAACAATATTTTCTATGTTTTTTCAAATGCATTCATAATTCTAATAAGTGGACTATATATTTGGGATTATTAAAAATATAATTTTATAGTTCCCTTTCCAACTAGTGAGCTTAAGTGAGCTCAGTGAATTGTAATAATCTGTTTAATATCCCTTTGCCGCTTGTCTGTTTTTGTGTGGGGTTTCCAGTTCAAAAATTTCAATGTTGATAGAGATTCGTTTGGATAGCTAGGATCTTCAATTGATTGAGCCCACATAAGTTGAGCATCTGTCTAGAGATCCTTTAAAGAAATACCTTGGGATC
Organism: Drosophila teissieri; assembly: GCF_016746235.2. Classification (NCBI taxonomy): domain Eukaryota; kingdom Metazoa; phylum Arthropoda; class Insecta; order Diptera; family Drosophilidae; genus Drosophila; species Drosophila teissieri. Next base: position 18,449,046 of record NC_053031.1, on the reverse strand, counting down.
CCTCTTTTTACGTAACTTAATGTAGCAGAAAATCCCTTTGTCCCTGCCATTGTATCTCAGCAATCGATCGTGAGTTTGCCTTTGGGGCAAAGTATCGATTACGCAATTTGATTGAGCAGGAAAATGGGTAGTTCGGTGCCCAAAGATGTGGGTCAAGTGTTTAGCCGAGGAGTAGATTTCAGATGAAACGACACCAGATACAGACATGTTCCCACATCGCATAGGAACCTAAGGAACTTTCTCTGGCTAAAGCGCCGCAGGACAAAACTCTGCGATGACAGCCAAATCTCTGTGGAGTGTTAAGGGATTTCTCTGCTCGCAGCGTGAATTTTGAGATGGTCCGGTTTTTCGGGATGCCTGCTGCTCACCATATTAGCACCAGGACATCAAAGGACAGCTGAATGTGTCAACAGTTCTTGCCCAAACGCTGTCGGCAAGTTAAGAGAGTCGCAATTTTGTTCCCAAAGCCAGCATGAAATTTGTACTAAAGTTGGCAGCAGGATGCCGCATCTTTGCAGGATACCCAGCTGAATTTCAGCGGCATTTATTCCATTCGCCATGCTTTTCGATACCGGCTGGCTACTAAATATGTTTTCCGCCAAATGGGATTAATTTGAGATTTTTTAAATCGAGTAGCGAGTAAAAGTCTTAAGACCTTGCTTCCGCTTTTAACCCTCCTTTCTGCCAAATGGCATTGTATTCAGGATCTGCTGCTCCTTTTTCCTCCTGGCTAATCTCTACTGCTCACATCTTGGCCAGCTGCTCCGCACCGTTTGCCTTTTGTGGCTTGACCATTTCGCTTTGTTCTTCGGCTGCAACTTCAATGGGCCCGGCCAGGACTCGCGTCCTTTGTCCTTTTTGTCCGTTCATTTGCTTAAACGCATCTTATCCTGTTAAAATGTGCGCCCCGGCTTTCCGTTTCGCTGGAAAATTGATCTTTTTTGCAAATTTCCTCCTCAGCTCCTGGTCTTCTGCTCCTTTTAGGACTTTCTCGAGTGCACACTAATTGAGATTTTCCTCCTTTTTCTCATTATTATTGCTGGTAATGTAATACACGAGTTCCGCTTTCAAGTCGACGACAATGGAATTCGAAAGAAAAGTTTTTGGAAAAAGAATATCAGAACTAATCGGGCATTGTAAGGTGTTCGTTGGTTCGTGGGCTACTATATCCAATATTTTACATCAAATATAAAATACTTGTCAAAAAACTGTAAATAAAAAAAAAAACAATTTGAACCAAATTTAAAATTAAAGTTCTATAATTTTAAAATAACAATAAGAAACCATTTTGATATTGAAAACTACTTAAAAATTATATTATATTTGGCTATAAGATGAATGACCTTACCTTAATAATTAATTAATTGCACACCTGAGTGAATCCCAAATATCCGCTAAAAAAAGGGAACAATTATTAAAGCTGTATTGTTCGGCCAATTAGATGTTCTAAAAGCCATGAAATTATTATTATATTGTTGGTGCCATTTTAGGTGCCCCATCCACATTATATTTTTATTTCGTTTCCAATGCGAGTTCCATTTACATGTTCATGGCACACGCAGCGCATTCATAACCATATTTCATCAAAAATTCAAAGCGTTTCCCCCCGAAAAACATGATTATTAATTAAAATTCCCAAATCAAAATCAAATTACGAGTAAAACACAATAAAAAACGAGGAACATGAATAAATTTCCCCAGCACAAATATATACTTTTTGTTGATTGGGTCGAAGTTGGGGAGCGAAGTTGGCAGCCTGTCGCCAGCGGCTTCCGTCGCCGAACTTCTAGGAATTTCTGTAGCGGCGAAATGTGCTCGGAAAATGCATATATTATATACAAATTAAATTATGCATAATTTCCCTGTTTTCCTCTCTGCCCTCTAATTTGGTTGCCTGCATTTAAACCAAAACAGCGTGGGGCACGGGCAGCGGCACCCAACACCAAAACCATAAAACTGTCATAAGGCGCTGCCAACGAAATCGAGAGGAAAGGAGGCGACTGCCAGGAATCGGGAATTATTGTCTTCTGGGGACACATGTGTGACCAAGAACTACTTGCATATTATGAGGGGATAGGAAAATAAACAGAAATACACAACATTTTGAGGCGCTACACTATACAACGTGCTATGGTTTCTTACCACACATTTGATAGAATAACACATACTTTATACTTTATATTGCATTGCAACTAATTACATTTCAGTGCTCTTAATACATTGATTTTTTTAAGTCATAAATTAAATTTGATAATACATTAAAATTACCACAAGTATTTTGGTATACCTACAATTTTTAGCAACGTATTTAAATACTCTGCATACTTCCACTTAGCGGCACTACAGTTATCGATATTAGGCGGATGTTGTCCTGGTAAAAGCATTCCAATAACCACTTCCTTTACAACCCTTACTCTGTTCTAGAGTGTAATAAAATTTCCATAAATTCAAAATGTTTGGTGCCCAATTAGCGTGTAAAATTGTCATAACCTTCCGCCAGGCGCCCTATCCGCAGGCACGGATCCAATCCAATCCCAATTCCGTTCCCGTTCCCAATTTGAGTCCCAACCGATCAACAGGTAAAAAGTGATTTTATATGCGGCAGAAGGACCGCCGACCTGCGTGGGGATAATGCTGCTCATTTTCATTCGGTTTCGCTGGAAAATTATGTCTGACGTTGGCGCAAAGTGCCCGGGGCATAGCTTTCCCCATTTTCCATATTTACCTCCGCTCGGTGCGCGTGGCGCGATTTAAATTATGATGACGCCAAGGCGCCAACTTGGCCTGCCGGTGGGCCTCCATTTCCATCTCGTTTCCATTTAATATTTAGAGGCACTCGGAAAAATTTGCATAGGGTCTTAAAGAAGTTACAAATAGTCCTAGGATTTGAATTATATACCTAGTTTCTATGTTCCCTAACTACATTACTGTAGTAAACGTATATTTCTTTCCTTAAGGGTAAGTTATTCTGTAAGTTTTTTACATGGCATAACTGGTTACACTCTTTTAGTTTATATAAAATTGTTGCTTACCTATTTATATATTATTTGGGTAGGTTGAATTTTGAACTCATTTCTTGTAGTGTTCTGTGCGCAGGAAACAGGAAAGGATAACAATGTTGGTCGGCGCTTCCACGGAACTATAAATTTTCCAGCTCATGATTACGCCAAGAGAAATATTAATTGGTCAGGAGCTGCAGCGGAGCAGCTGCCGCCTAATCTTATCAAATATTTGACAATAACCCAATTAGTAACCACCTACAGGAGGATCGAGAAAAGAACATCGGAACAACAAACAATCATTGCGCAAAAAAGGAAAAAAGGAGACCTTTTCGGACCTTACTTCTTTTTATTTTCGAGAAATGCTACCAGGGAAGCTGACAGGGAGTAAGACATCAGCAGATATAGATGCAGCTGCAAATCGAGGACAATGATGTCAAGTCGGAGTCAAAAGATGCGCGCGTCAACCATAAAACTAGCCGACCTGAAGAAAGGAGATAAGACTGAGGAAAGGACCGCCCTGAGGGGACATCCTTGCAGGACTCTCGGCGGGCAGCCAGAGCCTCTAATTTGTGAAACTTGCCTACAGTTTAGAAGGAGCGACGGGCAGTCTCGGTCCCCGGCCCATGACATTTGAGATTTTGCAGTCGATGATTTTCAATGCTGGACATTGTCAGATCCGAATTGTAAGGATTCTCGATCCGTCGGCCGTGTGTGTCGTGTGGATTGGGAAAAGCGCAACTGAAAAGCCACAAAGAGCTCCGAAAATTTGCCATAATCATGACATTTTGTTCGCCCGCCCTTTTGTCCTTCGATGCATTCTTCTCTCTAAAAAGATCCTCCTTCGCCTCGCAGTATAATCGTTGTAATGTTGCATCTTTATCGTAGTTATGGCCGATCTCGCAGAATGGAGATGCGACAGTGGATGATGACTTTCTTGTTGATATTGTTTGGGGATGGTTCTTTTGATGTCTTTTTTAGGGAAAAATTGCTTGCTTCAGGATTATTCAACAATAGGCTTAAGTCTATTATCTATAAATTCCACTTTTTTATATTAAAATCTACCGTTCAATATTATTTCAATAGCCTAATCTCGATATTTTTCTTAGCCAGGACTTTAATCTTTAAGAATTGAAATTCTGTTGATTGAATATGATTCATAAATGATTTCCCCTTCTAAAGTTCCCTCCTCTGCGATATAAGAGACCGCAAATATTTCTCCTTTAACCCCCACAATGAATCCAATCAGCCCCAGAAAACTACAACTACTCTGGTATCCAGCACCCCATTCAGATATATATTCCCCCCGAAGCAATCCAAGAAAATGCAGACCCAATTAAAATTAATTTTATTCAATTCGAAATCAAGTCCCAGCAGTGTCTTTTCAATTTCTTGCATTTCTTTGTGCGCCCGCTTAAGGAGCGATTATTTAATCTGGAGCTATTAATGCCGTGGGGTCCTCCGAGGAGCGGGGGGTGCTCCCCAGTTGGGGAGTCGTATACTTCGTATCCTTCGCTTGTTGTTGTAGTCCTTGTGCCCGGAATGCGAATCCAGTTAGTCAATGCTTATTGATGTTTAGTTGCTGCTGCCGAGCTGCTGTGGTATTATTTCACTTGCGTTTCCGCTTTTGGCCTTGTTTACTTTTGCGCTCGCTCCCAGACAAAAGCCCCCCAAAGATCCCCAATCCACAGTCCACAGTCCACAATCCCCAATCCGCATCCCCCAATAAACCGAACAAGCCGCACTATGTTTTGGCATTTGGCTCACTTGTTTTTCCTTTTCGATGTGTCTCGCCTTTTTTCCTCCGTTTGCTTTCGTTTTCCTCCTGACTCCTGCGAATCCCTTGACAATGCAATAAATTGCGCAAAAATTGGAAAAATAGAATTTTAGCCGCACCACCATTTCCAATAACAGTGGCAACCAGCGGTACAGTTCATCTTGTACGAAACGTATGTTCAGTTATGAAATAACTGGGTTTCATTTCATTTTTTTAAAGCATAATTAAGATGCTTGATCTGTGCTCTTATAAACGTTAGAGTTATTTGGCCACAAAAGAAGTATTAATCATTAGCATTATATGTTTATTATAATATGTAAAGATTTCTTTGATCCATTACTTTAAACTTGCTTGTTTCTAACAATATTTAATATATTTATTAATTTGATGCGGTAACTAAAGTGTATTCTCTTTTCCGATTATATTTCTATTTTCCCCTTTAACGAATATATAGTTGATTCTCGTTGCGGATCGAACACATAGAAGTTTTACTGTACGCAACTGGGTAAAGCTCCTCTGGCTTTCACGCAATATATCCACCTCCGCTCCCCTTGTCCATCCACCCCACTCCCTCCACGGAAATCAAGTGCTAAGCTTCCCACAACGCAATCAATTGATTTCTATTGTTTTGTTAAAATGTCGTGCCGGGTCCCCGACTTCCTCCCATCCCCATCCTCCAGGAGAAGTATCCCCCACCAATATTTCTGTTCTATTGGAGCTTTCATTTGTTGTTCGTTCGCCCCTTACTTTCTGTGGCATTTTTATAAATTGCTTTGTTGTGGTCTTTATTGAAATTTTTGAGGTTACTTTTGTGATTGTTGCTCCCGCTCCGGTACAAAATAACGATAGAAGCCCCAACAAAAACCACTTCTAAATAAAAATGTCTATCATTTTTGTTTATTTGTTGATTTTACATTTGGCGTCTGTCGCACTTTTTGCATGTCCGGTATTCCATATTCCAGTTCACTCTATATATTTTTTTGGACCCTCTTTTTTTGGGTTGAAATATTCATGAGTTACGTTTTGGGTTGTAAATGAAAAACGCTCTTTTGGGGATTTATGGCAGTGACTTTTTTCACGGCGATTCTTTCAATGGCTTGATAATTTATAGTTTCGGATATTCTGCTAAAAGGGTTCTTTATTTTTATTCAAATGTATTTGGCTAGTGGTGAATCGGAACATCGAATCTGGTCGACAATGTTGCAACTCTTGGTGTTCCATTTAACAGGACATAAATGGAGAGGAGGCAGAAAAAAGGGCTTTGTGCAAGCGAAATTTATTTTGATTGTAAGATAAAGCGGTTAACTGTGTGTTTCATTTTAATTGTAACCGAATTATTGGTAGTTATAAAGGTTTTTATTGGTTATTAAATTGGGAATTGAATCAATTACAGAATGATGCTTTACTGCGTTTTTGCTATTATTTATCACAACAGTTAAGCACAGTGAAATATAACTAGGTAATTCATTGAGCCATTGAAACTTAGAGGTATTCGTTCTCATTATAATAGGTAATAATAATAATGAGTATTTAATTATGTGTTCGGAGCGCATAATAATTGTATGAAAACAAGTGATGATTCATCACTGGCATGACCTAGGGATTCATCACTGTGACAATCATCGCAAAAACAGCACAGACTCCCCACAACTTTATACGATTATCTGATTTTTTTGAGTGGCGATGCATTGTGGAAGTGCATGGATTCTGTTGGTACAATATTTCAATAAAACACGAATATATTTTTCATAATATCCTTTGCACATGGGAATACATTTATCTACTTGTATATTTTGATTTAATCTTTTATTCAAGGCTCACGATTATTTTAGCCCGCATCACCTGTTGAGAATATTCCTACCAAATACTCACAGGCTCCATTTGCTCTGCATCCTACAGCTGTGACTCAACGATCATAGGTGAGTCACTGATGCAAAGCCATGCCGAACCATAAACTATCCACCAAAGATGTCAGGCCACAGATTTCTATCTCTGGCGAAACCCTAAAATCCATTAGATTTCTTTTGACAGGCGCGCGTTTATTAATACCAAAATTTTATGATTCCCAAAAAGGAATAAAGGAATTGGTTCTGCGGCGATAAGCATCGAACTCGAGAAAGGGTACTACAAGGAATTGAGGTTTCATTTTTATGTAGTCTTACCTGGAACCACAAATATGACAAAGGTCGGGGTCGGGAATTTGGGACATCTGTTAGGGGCTACACACCTGTTGATAAGGCGGCTAATTTTATTTGCCGGCCATAAAAAACTTTTCCCCTTTAGTTTCGGTGCGAGTCGGGGCAAATTAGTCGATGATTTGTTCAAAGTGTTTGGCCAAAACTTTTGTTGAACTCTCACGTTGATCCTTAACCCCTGCAGCCCTTTGGGGCTTTACCAAATGAAGTGTGAATGGGCAAAACTTTGCCGGAGGCCAGAATGTAATCAAAATGAAAGTAAATAATAATAAAAAAAGGAAAAGCAAACAGTGCCTTCCGGGCATCCTAACTGCCTGATTCTGTTGAATTGTCCATTTAGTTTTGATAGACAGCTGAAAATGAAATCAATGCCACAATCTAAGTCTAAGCCTTCACCTCGTCTTCCCTCAAGGATCCATCCTTTGAGGATGCACCCAACCGGCCGTACGCATCTTGTTTATTTTTGTTTGCCCGTAGGCATTTTATTATCCTTTCTACTGTGGGAAAAGAATATCCAGGCATAAGGGTACAGAGAGCGAAAACTGATCAAGTTCAGACCCACTGTTGATTTATATATGGTTGCTGTCGCAGTGGCTTGCGGGTAACCTTAACTTTTCTCACTGTATGAATATTTGGATAAACACGAACCCTTCTGATTTGTTGTTTTCGCTTTCGCCTCCAGTTAGAGTGTCCTGTGGATTGATTGAATCTAGGCCTGGTCAGCATCGTCTTGAAAATTTGATTTCAGGTTAAACGCAATTAAATTTTGCCTCTGGGTTTGATTTGATTTTCCCTCGACTGCCAAAGCCTTTTTGGCTTGTTTATGCTAGAGAAAATTGAAATTTTATGCATATCCCCCAAACCAAACCCCAATTTCATTCTGACGTCGTTGTTGTTTTCGGAAAGTTCCATCCAGATGCGGTCAACTGTCGAAAGGATTTGGCAATTTGTTGAAGTTTGGTTTTGGTGGCCGTTTCAGGCGTTGATTAATTGATTACATATTACAAAAAGATGCCCGGACATACGTCGAAATGAAAATGTTTTGGGTTTCCTTTGACTTGTGCTAATTAGTTTTTGAGGTTTCACTTCGATTGGCCGAAGTTAAGTGGCGTTAGTTTTGAAGGTTGCTGGTGTTTGCAATTAATTTAAATGGGCTTACAGGTACTTATGCCTTTCAGAAATCTTCCTGCTTTTATTATGCTTCTATTATTTTAAAATTTGTATGAATTGCCTTTGTCAAACGAACAGGATACGCAATTACTTAAACAAATAAATTTTATCTCGAGCTTATTCCCGCCACTTCGTTTAATAGTTTCTATTGCACTAGCAGAATTTTTCCACTTGACATGCCAACTTCTGTATTGCATCCTGCAATTTCCCTTGATCAAAATTTATTACCGAGTTCCGTGCCAAAAGTCATGAAGTTCCCCAATATGAAGTTCAAGGGCTCTCGACGACGCGACTAAATAAGGCTAAAATAAAAGTCCTCTGGCGCATTTCATGCTCACTTGGCGGCCAAAACGAAAAATTTCCAAAAACGTATTTTACACTCGCGCAGCGTGATCTCACTACCAAAATAAAAATGAGGAAAAAAGGAAGCCAAACGCCGGCTAAGCGCCAAAAAAGCTGTAAGGAAATAATGTCTGGCCAAGGCAGCGAGCAAGGAGCGTTATCCTTGGAAAGTCACGGTGCGAAAAAGCGCCGGCTGAGAGAGCCGAGCACATAAAATTCAATAAAACGCATATTTGGCTGTCATTTGTTCCGAGTTTTGGGCGCCAAAGTGCCACAAAATTTGCCACAGAAGCAAACAGAAAACGGCGCTAAAGTTGCAAAAGAATGTGAGCAAACAGAGGGTGAAGAACTCAGATGCCGAGCGACTGGGGAGCAAATGGGAGATAGACAGATGAAATAGACGTTGGGCTGCCATAAGTTAGTGTAACGCTATTTACAGGGTACAAGGGGTATGCTAAGCTTCATGTAATATCATTTGCCCACCAACTTCATATTGTTGAATATAATAAGTGAAACTACGATAAAAAATAAATATATTATGTATGTGCCTTTTTTAGTACCTCTACTACAAGCTGTATTATTAATCATATTTATTTTTAGAACCATAATTCACAACAATTTTGTATCCTGATTGAAAACATCATTTTAGTTGACTAGAGCATCGAGTAGTTTGTGTGCCCCTATTCCCTGAAAGCCATCCTCTTCCAACCGCTGTCACCATCATCATGGTCTTCATCTTTTGAATGATTATAAACATTTTTGGCTGATTTAGCATATTTGGCTCCTCACTCGGGAGTTCCTTATCCCCTCCCCTCCCCTCCCCTCCCGCCGGCACCGCACGTCCTCCATGGCACGCACTTCCGTTTCCTCCATGCTTGGTTTTTTTCCAGAGTCGTTGGCCTAAAGACTTCCGTTCTTTTGCGCTCTAACTTCATTTTCCTGACGCCCGTGAACTTTGTTGCTGTTTTGCGGCTTGTTTGCATATGTCGGTTGGGACTGATGGCAGAGGGGGTGGAGGGGGGGAGGGATCGGGGGCGTGAGTCAAATGTGCAAATTTGTTTTGCTAATGTTTATGCAAATACGCGAAAACACATCAAGCTGAAGCGAGGAAAAAAGCAAGAAAATTCTGCTACTGATGTTTATGAAAATGTCTGGTGAGTGGACGACTCCTTCCTCCCGCTCAACTTTGGCTGCTACGCCTCCTCGCTCATTGTCGCTTCTTATGTAAATTTAATGCTAAAATGTTTATTCTAGTAAGATTTGCTTAGCTCTTCAAATGCTCCTTCATTTTCCGGGGGCCGGGGCAGTTGGCCTTGTTTATTTCTCGGGCTGACAAAAGTGGGGGATTTGGGACATCCATATAATGCTAAACGACGCATAATTGAAACATTATGTCAGATTATTGTTAGCAATGGTAGAGATTTACTTAGTTTGCTATTTTTTTGCTGCCGTTTCAGCTCCTTTCCCTCGGTTTTTGTGTCCTTCGTGGTTCGTGGGGTTGGAGATAATTGACGGGCATAAACAATATTGCGTTTGGGGTCAGGAAAAGTTTCGCCAAAGATAAGAGGAGTTCTTCTGGCTTATTTAATGGAGTCAACATAAAAGCTCCAGATTATGGATACGTATAAGATAGCAAAATGCGAAAATATGGGAGTTTTGAGGTTTCTCTTCGGAACCGTAAGGAAAATAGAAATTTGGTAGAAGAGCGCTTTAAAAAAATATTAGGAAAACTTTAAGAAAGTTTGATTAAAAAGGCAATTTCAATCTTCTTTATTGAATTTTCCCCTTAAATGTAACAAATTGAATTGTAAGTCGTGTTTATATCATTTGGGTATCTAAATAACGGGAAATGGTCAAAAAGCAAAGAGCTCCCACTTTTGACTCCTCACACACACAGAGCACTGCCTAATTGAATTGTAGCAAAAAAGAAGAAAATGTTACGAAATTGAAACAGAAATTGGGCAAAGAAACACTTAAAACCTTTTGATGCTCGGACAAGAAGCCAGGACAATGGACCATTGTGTGTGCGGGCAGAAAGGAAGTTATATTCACTTTAAATGAATCAGGAGACGGAAAATCGAGGGAAGCAATAAAATAATTTTTCTAGACCGACTTGAGAGCGAATATATATTTTGTAGCGCTTCCGGCGTCCGAAAAAAAGTAGGAAATGAGAATGAGCAGCAGGCCTCCTGCTGAAGACAATTTCGTCCTGTGGCATCCTGGCTTCGTAGTCTTGCCTCCGATTCCCTTGCAATCACAAAGGACAAAAGATGAAGGAAGAAAAAACATTAAAACTATAACTATAAAACTATAAAATGCAATCGATCTAAACGGTATAAACCGGAAAAGAGAAATGTGGCATTGTATAATGGAAATGGGTTTTTCCCATTTTCCTCCAGCGACTCGCAAACACTGCCAAAGAGGGAAATTGCACTAGAGCCCGGGGAGAAAATGGAGTTTATCGGGGGAGTCGGTAAAATGTGTGGATAGAGTAAAATACGTTTTACCGGACGGCGAAATGAAAAACTGTGATATTGATAAATGCGATATTAATGGCAAAACGTTGGGGGAATTTAAAAGTTTACTTCACCAGATTCAGTTCGTCTTTCAGCGGGCCGGAAAATGGGTTTCGGTTTCGCGGCTTAAGACTTCATTAATCATGCGCTAGGCGAAATCAAATATATATCTTGTATATGCATGGGCTTGAAAAGTATCGAGTGGCGTAAGTTGGATAATTGAATTGAAATTGGTTTGCCAAGACGGCTAACAGTCAAGGTCACATTAACCCAGGTCCTGCCATTTCCCACTCCCCAACGGAAAAATGACCAGAGTAAAGTAACCTAAAACCCGAAAATCCTTAACTGTGGTTAACATCTACACGAGCAAATCGAATCTGCCCATTAACTTGCACCCTTCGAGCGTGAAAAGAGGCGCCGCAGCTGCGAGGCTGGCCCAAGGACCAAAGTCCTGGATCTGGGGCAGAGTCCTGTAGCTGAATCCTGTTGAGCTGCGCTGCGCAACAGTGCGAGAATGGCAAAATAAAATAGAGAAAATGATGAAGCGGAATGGAGAGGGGGGAACGGTTTTGGGATACCCTCTACTGCGGATGAACCGAATTTACTTGTATAAAACTAATACTAGAGAAGTAGGTGAGCTTATAATGTAGTAAACTATTTAATTACTTGTATATTTAATATAGAAATAGATCTTATTTACACATATTACGTATTAAGTATGTTAAAACTAACTCGCAGGTCGTTTAGATTTCATAGAATTTTACTTACCCTACATTTAGGGTATCATCGAGCGAGTACTCGGCGAACTGCAGAACGCATCTATGGCTGGCAGAGCACATCATTTCATAACACTTCCAGTTCATATAATCTATTTAACCCAAATTTAAACGTGCCGTGCGTTCCGCTCAATGTTTAATCAGTTGTAAAGCAATTTTCGCAATGTTTTTTCTATAAACGAGAGCAGGATGTGAGGTTCTGGTGCTCCGCTGTCCTGATGGGGGCGTGGCAATGGGATAGGTCTGCGGATTGGAAGTGGTTCGGGTTTCTGGCTTGGGGTTATGGCTTTGTGGTCCTTGCTTTGTTCGACTCCTTGCCTTGGCTGCTCCTTTATTTTTTGTTTTGCTTTCGGGCCATCTATCTAACGACTTTCTGCGCCATTTCAACGGCAACTGTTTTGCAGCTGATAAAACTTGGCAGATCCCAAAGAGGAGCAAAGAGGGAGAGGGTGTCCTGGGAAGGTCCTTGTTGGCGGCTCCTGCCCGCTGTCTCTGGATTTTAGCGGCGTGCCTAATCGTCTGCGTAATTGTCCTGCCGCAGTGCGTGAGCCTGATCCCTAATGGAATCCTGGAGCTGCATTTAAAATCCTTGCAGCTGCACCCACGACATTTTTCCTCTTGTCAGTTCCAGGGGATAACCTATTTTGGCGATAACCTACGACCGCAGCATTTTCAATTAACTCTGTCAAAGGTTATCCTTTTATCCCTTTTCCCGCCGCCGAATGTCCTCGTTTAATTTGATTAATTGGTGCGAAAATTGTTCACTTCCTGGCCAAATGTTGTTCGTTCCATAGGTGTTCTGAGTTGTTGTTTGAGTGTTGACTGCGGCGACACACAATGGAGTGGAAGGATTATGGGTTCGATTCTGTAGGCGTACCTCTATCCCGTTCGCCAACTTGGATTTTGATTGACACGCAAATTGGGTTAACAAAAACAAACAAATAAAATAAAGGAAACATTGTAAATCGTATTAATAAGTTTTATTGATTTATTACAATACAGTTTGTATATATTATTATTTTTTTTCAAATAAAGTAATGCTCTTTTTAAGTAAGAAAATTGCAGAAATGTAAGATCAGAGCGGTATAATTAAAAAGGGCAATCAAAAATGTTGTGGCCTACAAGTTGTTTATGAGGCTAATTTTTAATCAAATTTGATTTTAGTAGGTCTGATGTCTATAATTGTAAATCCTATATTTTAGATTTCATTTTCTGAGACTCAGTAGTTGAGTGCAAGCTATTATACTTTAATAACTTGATTTAACCACACCGAAGAACAACCTGACCGGAAACAATCAACCCACATCAGGCTTATCCAAACAGCCCTATTGGCAATCGCCTTACCCAAATCAACCCACAAAATACACAAATCCAGACCGGCAAATATGCTCGAGCACAACATCGAGGATATCGGAGCCAAAAACTATGCAGACTTGTCAAAGGATTGAATGGCTCGCCTCTCCAATTTGACACGCACTCCGGCCAAAGGCGAGGGACATCCTTTGGCGAGCTTTAACTAACGCAGGATGTGGATGTGGATGTGGATGGGGGTGTAGGTGTGGGTGTGGGGAGCAGTAGTCCAGACATGGCCATGAATCATAATGGAAGCCCAGACCTCAGATTCTTTGCCTTCGGGCCACTTTATCGTCGACTTTTTGCCCGTATTTATAATTTAATTTAGCAGAAATTTTGTGGGCGTCAGCCAAGAAGAGGAAACCAAAAAAGTAAAAATAAAGCAAGGAAAAAAGCAGGGAACAAAAATATGGAATGCTCCTCGTCGCTTGGCTGTAAGGATTCACTTGCTTGACCGGAAATTTGAGAACCGCCCTCTCCCCCCAAAGAGCCTTTTATATCGGGGCGTAGTTTGCATGTTAAATGCACATATGGACATCGGGTTTTTGGGATGTTTAAGTTATGTACACTTCATATATAAACTAACAAGCAGACGCACACACACACACACCCACACCCACAGATATTTGGATATAAATATACGCGGAGTGAAGTGCGGAGTGTCCTCGACAACTTTGTGGTCGAATTGCGTTGGCGTGTTTTGGGGTTTTGGGTTTCTCCTTGGGGTCGCTTGCCACCGACTTTGAGTTGCCTCCTTTTGCGGCACATGTGTTTATGAATACATAGAAATTTTTGACATTTTTATGGCTGCTCTGGGCATTTACTGTAGTCCAGGCCCAACCCATGTCCCCAAAGCTAAAGGCCAAGTCAGCAACTAAATGATAGCACTGATCGTGTTACAATCGTTTAGTTGCCGTTGGGTGATAAGGATAAGGCACAAGATATATGTGTAAGGTCTGTTATAATCTGAATAAAAGGACCATAAATTCCCATTCTGTCATAAAGATTGTTTCCTTGAGCAAAAAGGTATTGAATACGTATCTTTCTTGGTTTTCATATTTCCTAAGTTTAAGTTGTGTCAACGCTAAGAAACAAAATAAATAAATAAGTTTATTGTTATGACTTCATGAAGTTTAAGGCCGGTCAATTAGCTGTTCTCCACATTTTAAAAGCCTGCCATTAATATTTGAAAATTCAAGTGTTCCTCATTTCTTGGCTCCTAAATACCAGCTTGTTCTTATTGCACATGAATAAGTATTTCAATTTTCAGAGAGTTATTCATACTTTGCCATTCAGTTTGACCTCTGCTATTTCCTTTTAATGGAAAACCTGCAGGGCATTTCCAGTTCCCCACAAAGCCCCCATGTGCTCCAGATTTCCTTTCCTGTGCTGCGTTATTCATTTGGGCAGTGGCTTCGACTACCAACCCCTTGACTTGTTTATTATGACCAGAAACCGCAAAGCCATACGGTCAAGTTCTGTTTGTTAGTTTTCCATGTGGGGGTGTTGACTTTTTTAATGTTTCAATATGGCTAAATGCCCCCGAGTGAGGAGCCAAGTTTGTGTCAGCCTCTGAATTTGTGGGGGACCATCCCACTTCTGTGCTGCTTTGCGTTTCGTGTTTCGGTTTCGGTTTTGGTTTTGGTTTTGGTCATATTTTAATTTTTCCATATTTTTTTGGGGACGGCACTACGCCTACCTTCCGTTGCGTTCGGTCTGTGTTTCTGTATTTATAGGACGCTGGATATTGGCGGGGGTCGAGTATCGCATGTGCGTCATGGTCGATATCCTTTTGGTTTTCTGTTACGCAAACAGCTCAAGGAATCGGAGCCTTCTTAAGCACTTTGACAGCCACTTTCGGGGGGCTTCTTCTGCGGTGGCTCTGTCACTAATGAGGCTATCAAATGGCCGCTTACTTAGGACCCCGCTCGCCTGTCAAAAGTGTCAAAATTCCCACTACATTTCGGATTTCTCGGCTGCCTTTTGCCGCTTTTCGGGCGTCCCGAAAATCTCATTCACATGTGTCTGCCACACTTGTCACTTATGTTTTTATAGCAGTTTTGTCTCCGGAGTGCCTCGTTCTCGAGACTAAAGTGCTAAAATCTGTGTCATTTATTAATTTCTGACCGCGTTCTGCTCGGTTGCGGTTCGGAAAGTTTTTTGGCTCCTACATTTGTCATTAGCAGGGATTTGACATTTCAATTATTGGCTGAGATACATAGTTAGTGTAGGTCTGAATTCGTTGTATGTTATATGGGGGTTCTCTAATGATTTCAGCAAATGCGGGGAGATGTTGAATGATGTCCGCTACTTATGGTGATAATGTTGCTTTTAATTGGCTGATGAAAGTAAAGTAAGGGTATCTATTTGGGGAATTTTATTAAATGACCAAAGTGTATAACGTTTTTAAAGGGGTAAAGGGTTTAAAAGCAACCAAATGTGGTAGGGTTTCATTATTTATATGGTGATATTCAATTCCTTTACTAAAGGTTGTTATTGGTAGAGGTCATAGACGAGAACAAACTAAACTAAGGAAAATGAGCCAAACTGATTGTGAAACTCTGCAATTTGCCTGGCTAACTTGTGTGCCGAAAGGCTTTTGTTAATTGACGGCATTGGCGAATGCTTTTATTGGGCTTAACAACAGCCATCTGAAAATCTGAAAGCATTGCCCCAGTTCCACACTTTGAATCCTCAATTGCCTTGTTCCGGCTGCAATTTTCCTCTATGAACCCATCCAGGAAATTGCTTTCGACATTAGCTAAACTGCAGCTGACAACTGTTACGAAAAGCGGAGCGACCATTAACCACATCGGATCAATAGGCGAACACCTCATCCGCTCCCACTCGCCACATATACAAGATGTACTACCGGTACAGAGTCCGGTCCGATAGGAAAGGCCGCTCCGACCAGAATATGCGCAATTTTCGAAAAGTTTTTGCAATTAACAAACAATTTGATCGAGGGATTGCAGCACGGTACCCTTGACTCTGGTGACGATGGCAGGTTGGACAAATCCGTTTAGCCCCGGGACGTTTCGCAAACAAAGGCCGGGCCATCTAGCTCCCAAAAGGGTCTTACTACAACAGGAGCACATGTTCCAAAAACGGCTAAGCGAAAAATGGAAAATCAGGTCAGCAGAGCCAGGCGTCCAATGTAGTTGTAATCGTTAGAAAATTCGAACATATTTGACAGAGCACAAACGTAAACAAGAAACTAGGGGGCTTAAAAGGGGCTTACTGCTAGGGTGGATCGATTCGGCGTAAGGTTTAGGACATGTTTCATAATGGCATAATGCTCTGCTCTGGAACAGCAAACTGAAGTTGTATACATATCAAGAGAGATGCAGGGTCAAATCATGTAACCAGCGTACTAATTCATCTTCAAAATGAATCATATCTTATTCATATTAGGTTAATTTTAAATGTTGGTAATTATGTTATGTACAATTAAGTAACGTTTATAGATCTGTCATATGCAATATCTTACGTACGTATATTGACACCTACATATTTCCTATATGATGAAAAATTTATTTACAATTAAAAGAAATCGTTGTTCTTTTAGTTCCTCATTCCAATAGTTCGAGCCACCCTAATTAATCGAGTGGCATTGTGAGAGTGTGTGGGTATTATCCTGCCAGCCTGTCAGCAGTGAGCTAGTGAGAAATGAGCGGAGCGATGAGAGGGTGTGAGTGGAGCACATCCAACAGCTTGTTGAGCGATAAAGCAATTAGAAGGAAAATGGGATTTTGCATTTGAAATGTTGCTACAATGCTTGGCCATTATTCCAGAATGCCAAGCACCGAGCACCAAGCACCAAACACCGAACACCGAACAACGAACACCACTGGGTGTTGAAAATGGACGAACACTTTGTTGTTTGCACAATAAGCAAGGATGTGCTTTAAGTCCCTGTGTGGAAAATCCCTTAACTGACCTACTTCACTGCAGCATAGAGAACAATTTGGCCACTAAATCTGGGTTCCGTAATGTAAGCCCAAGCTTCTCATTGCCAGAAAGAATCGCCGGTTGATGGTGAGTACATGTAGCAGATAGCAAGGATTGGTTACTTAATTAAAAGTTTTAATAATTTTCTGGCATAGAATGAAAATATTTATAATTTTTTTTAACTGTTAATAAGGCGAGTTTGAATTAAACACGAAAATCTGCATTTCCAGTGCCCACTTTTGCGCAGTGCAGCTGGTGTTCTGCTTCTATTTCTTGTTCTGAATGCAGTTTTGCTGTCAAGGAGCTCGGTTCTTCATCTTCTGCAGCGCCGCGCCCTCTGAATTTTTATGCATTTGGCACAAGCTGGAGTGTTGGAGTGCTGAGCGTTGAGCGTTGAGTCGCATATGTGAGCGAAGGGTCCTGAAAGCTGCATTCATCTCTCCCAGTGCGGTGCAGATAAAGATGAGAGATTGCCTTTGGAAAAGGGAATTTCGCATGGCTGAGCCGAAAGTTTTCATATTTGCCCGCCTCGTCGAACTTTGAGCAGCCAATTTCTGCAGTATAGATAAGCAGCGATGAGACACTTTTGACTTCACACGACTTTTCTTGGGCGCCCAAGGAAATGTCCTCGAGGGGGCTCTTGTGCGATTTGGCTTGCGGAATGATAAACCTGAAAAGCAAAGGGTGCGAATATTCGCAGGAGGAGTATAAAGGAAAATAAGCCAAAAGGGGAGCCAAAGGACTTTCTGATGGGTTTCGCCTTGTATGCTGCTCAGAAGGATCTGCATCTGAGTATCTCCCTAAGTATACATTGAAAAAGTGAACCAATTATAGCTTTATTTAAAGCCTTAACTTAGGTAGCTAGTGTTCTTTGCTGAGGATTCTATGGGGACTTTTGTGTAAAACGTGCGTTCCACTTGCGATTTCCTTAGAATCTTAACCTCTTATTCATATATTTTGTATAAATAAAGTTCAATAAGTACTCAACAAAAAGGGCAGCCAAATGAGATTAAATTTAATGATAATTCTCATATTTCCCCCGAGACTTGTGGGTGTCTTGACACCCGAATCACATAACCATCATCAGCTCATTTCTTCCATCGCACTTTCGGACAACTAACTGGCTCATCGCCCCTTGGAGTTGGTCCAAAAACTCGGTCCGGAGCCAAATTGTATTTGCCCTAAACCAGTGGCAAGTCCTTCAGCAAAGCAACTAACATTGAAACCCTCTGCGAACCGGGCAACTATAATTTTTATTCGGCCAGTAAAGGAGTAGACAAACAAACAGACCCGCAGACCAGACCAACTAACAAAGATCCCTAATCTCGAGTAAATCCACAATTGTCCTTGCTGATGTTGTTGGTTTGTGCTGAAGTTTTGGCTGTTTTTGCTATTGCTGGGATGCTAAATTATTTGCACATATGCAAAGTTGGCAAAAAGTGCGAACAAAAGGGAGGAGCAAAAATGAACGGATAGTCGGTTGAAAGTAGAGGTTCAAGAGGGGATGCCTGGCGGTCCAGGACCTCGAGTCCTGACAATGACTGTGCAAATTTGGTGCAGATAAGCACAGTCCGAGGGCACCAAGGACAGCAACAGCAACAGCAAGAGCAACATCAGGAACAGGAACAGCAGCAGCAAGGACAACTAATGCCCGCTGACATGCAAAAAAGGGTAAATGAGTGACAGGACAAAAACGGATCGTGGGGTGAGGCCGACCCACCAAGGGTTAACATCCGCCTCTCTCTGTCGCTTAACCCTCGTTTGCTTTTTCTATCCCCGTGCCTAGTTTTACACAGAAAAAAATGTTGGCTAATGCCGACTTAGTGTCTTTTATAGATTAAGATTACATTATAGACATTACTTTATACTTAAAATAAAATGTTATTTGCTTTTAGAAAGCATAAAAATCAGTATTAGAATTATAATAATAAAATTGCTGAGAACGTTTTTCTTAAGTTTTGATATATGAAAATGATATTATTACTTTTGCCCATTGTTTTCTCTCTGTGCAGACAACAATGGACTATTTCATCCATCCCTTTCCGCATTTCGTATAGTGCTCAGCTCTCGTGTTAAATGCTATGACAATTGCTATAATTGTCAACTGTCAAATGGCATTAACAATTTCTTTGTTGTTGCTGTTTTTGTTGTTGTTGTTGTTGTTGCTACAGTGCTCTTTGCACTTGCCCGCACACTCAATTGTGTGCGTAGGTGTGGAAATTTGTGAATTGCCAAAGAGTGGAAACTGAAAAGTGCGGAAAATGTGCGATTTGGATAGGGGAACAAAGGGTTTAGGCCTAGACCCACAGCTGGTCTTTTCATGTGTGCTGCTGGCAAATGAGATTAGATTAGGATTTTACCGAGGGTTAAAGGGGCGGAAAACGAGGCTGATTAGCGAAAGCGATATGCAAGAAGTGCGGGGAATACCATGGCACAAAGAACCTGAGATTCAAGACCCTTTAAGTTGACCAAAGACGGAGATTACCCGCCCACCTTTTGACTTCTTCTTACCTCGCTGGCAGAAAAAAGGAGTCCATTAGAAACCCCATTCAGTGCCATCCATCTATCAACGGCAGACAGGAGGAGACTGTCATCCTGACGTACCGGATCCTAGCTTCCACCCAAAAACCACCCATCCTGTGTATCCTTTCACGTCTGCCATCTTGTTTGCACTTCGTGCTTTTGCATTCAAATTGCGTTTATTCAAATAGAACCAGAACCGTACACATTTTCAATTATTTTATGCTGATTTCCCGGCAGCGCAGGTCCTTTGTCTGCT
Source organism: Drosophila teissieri (assembly GCF_016746235.2). Lineage (NCBI taxonomy): Eukaryota > Metazoa > Arthropoda > Insecta > Diptera > Drosophilidae > Drosophila > Drosophila teissieri. The sequence goes on along the minus strand of NC_053031.1, from coordinate 18,429,188 downwards.
CCGGATACAAAAAAGGCACTGAGAAAACTTTTTCCAAATTTAATTATGCTAAATCTTAGGCCTCCCAGTGTTCTTTACTGTTATTGAAAGTCACTCAAGTCATGGGAAATAGGAACAGGGATTCCGCACATTTAGCTGTCATTCTCATAAAAATGCAAACCATCACGTTTCCTTTGATGACACTTGAATGTCACATATGAGACAGGACGTGGCTGCTGTCCCGCTCACTCGCCACTCTCCCCGTCTCACTCACGCGGGACCTCACAAAGTTTGACATTTAGTGGTTGGCAAAAACTGTCAGGATTCCTGGGCCAAACTTGACGATGATTGCTCGATTCGGGTTGGACTTGAAAAAAGTTTGAAGATACAACGCAAGTTCAGCTGACTGAATGGGAAACTTTCATTTCAACCCTACAGGTAAATAATGTGGCTTCTGTTCTAGTTTCAGCGAATCAACATCTTTTCTTTCCAACTTAACTCTAGAATATATATTGTGTTACATGACAGTACATGAGTATTCTTAGTACAATTTGAAGATACCATGGGTTAAAAAGGTTACCTAAGACCATAATCAAATTAAAACTTTGGCCGGATACTTTGCTCGCTTCGGGCCTCAATTGAGAGGAAGTGACAGAAATGTGGGATATTCAAATGAAGCTGAAACTGGAATTCTACCCACACATTTCCGCTCCTTTCTGGGTTTACTACTACACTACATTAAAGACTTCTCCGTGGACAATCTTCCCACTTCCCACTACCAACTACCTTGCATATTCAAAGAAATCATATAATAAATTATATTTATAGGCTGCTCTATTGTACTAGGGGCCAGTGTGTATAATCAATTTTATAACACGATCCTTGTGCCCGAGGAAAACTCGAAAACAATAGATCGACGTGTGCTTAACACGATATTCGTGTGTTCGAAGGCTTTTTGTAGCCACTGGCCCAACACTTTGCCCATAGACAATGTCAAACCCATTTTTAAGGGGAACTGGTACAAAGCGAGAAAAAAGAAGAATAGAAATTGGTAACGAGAAATAGAAATGAAATTATTTTTGTTTTGTGTCATCTTTTTGTTCGAGTTTTGTACACTTTTCCTGAGGCTGCAGCACCGCGAGACACCGAGTTCCATTCCTTTGTCTGTGGTTCTTTGTGTGCCCACGTTTGTAAAAAGGGGAAACTCGCTTTTGTTAAGTATGTGCATGTATGTGCCTTATACCTTATGGTGGGGACGTGATTGCCACGGCCACAGCCACAGCCACAGCCACAGGTGAATGCGTGAGAATTTTCCCCGATTGAATTTATGTGTATTTTGGACAGTTTGATGGCCTCGGCCTTCGACTAATTTAATGTCTGCCCCTTTTTGTGGTCGCACAATTGCGAAAACAATATGTCAAAAGGGCAAGGACAATGCCAAATGCCCAAGTGGGTGGCCCGAATGGCGCCAGACTCTCGTATAATTTACAACTTAAGTGGAAATAAAGTTGTTTGTGCCAGTGCAACCGTAGCTTTCACCCAGTTTTCCAACAGACTGACTTCTCATGCATTTTTTAGCAGCCACATTTCGGTCATATATATGCCCAGAGTGCTCCTTCTCCTTGATGCCTGGCGCCTGAGAAGCCAGGGAAGCCAGCGAAGAGCCTGAGGATCCTGCCAAGAGCCTGGAATCATAACCCACAGTAGTGCTGCTCTCGGGTTACTCATTCAAATATTAATTTTTATATGCTTACGAGCCCAGGTGGCAATAGTTGTGGGCCAGGCCAAAAGGCACAAATGCGCCGTGCAGTGAGTGAGCTCGGCAAATTGAAATGTGGAAAAGGCGCTTAATGCGCATATGAAAAATGGAGAAAGGAAATTGCATTTTCCTTCTGCCCGGAGCAGCCATCTGCGGACTTCTGCTCCTGCTCATGCTCCTCCACCTGCTGTTGCTCCATTCTGGAGTAGGTCAGGCGAGGTTAAGCCCAAACAGAAACGGGTGCATTCAACCGTGAAGGACTTGGCCAAGAGGCAAGGCCTGAAGTGCATTTCGCTTAACGGCGGGTCGGGCAAAAAAATTATTATTGATAAATACAAGTGGGGCCGGCCAGGCTGGATCGGGCGAGCTCAAGGTAGAGCATTTTTACAATTCTTACTCAAAGTAGAGAAATTACAGAAAACAAGAAGAAAATGGAATCTCTATAACTGAAGAACCTTTAAGTCCTTAATCATTGGACATTCAAATGTATTTTCTTCATGTGTAAGAACAATTTCTTAACCAAAGACCCCAAACTAAAGTGGGGTTTAATGCTGTAGCTAAGTGATAGAAAATATGTATATATTTAATTGAATCAAAAGGCAAACAAATTCTATTGTTACATAAAATGTAAGAATGCCAGCAATCCGGTTTTTTCGATTGAGCACAACATTTCGATGAACATAAAAGATTGATGCAATTGAAAGCAGTATTTTCCCACAAGCCAACTTATATCTCTATTCAAAAGTGGCTGCCACTGCAAGGCGTATCTTTTTGCAATGCATCGATTGAAATGCAAATACCGGCATTCAAATTCCTTTCACAGAAATTCTTTTCCATGTCATTCCAGCAGCTATTATCCTGGATTCGCTGCGATTCTGTCGCCTTGGCTCACGCACGGCAATTTCCATAATTTGCACAACTTGATGAACAATTTAAACACACAAGAAGTAATAATGCAACTTTGTGTGTTCGAGGCTCTCTGCTAAGCGCCAGGCAAACAAATGGCAACAATTTGAGGTAAATTGCTTACTGGGCGCCCCGTGGCGTCACCTCCGACCGGCCACGCCCCCTTTTACACCTTCGAACGGGTTGGGCGTGTGTGCACGCAACTGTGCACTTAATGCGGCCAAAGCCTGGCAAGGACACGCCCAAAAACCGAATACCGAATCGTAAAATACAAAGAAAAACCGTACGAACCAAAATGGTTTCCAACAATAACTCAGCGCTAAGTTGAAATGCTCTCCCCGTGACATTTGATTGATGTCCCCCCTTTTCGGACAGCTGCAAAAGTGCAAAATTATGGGGAAGGCCCGGTATCCTGGTATCAGCTGAAGTTGGCTTTCGTGCCGCCTATCCAATGGTAATTTATAATTTGGACTTATTTAGTTAGCGCATTTGCATGGGACTGGCCACTCAGTTGATAACGCTTCCACTTGGCGCTATGTGGCTCACATGGGAAATGGTAGCTCGGGATACCTATACCAAATATATAGTATTAACTAGCATTTTAATTCCTTTAAAATGTATATGTAACTATACAGCATATTAAATGGCACTGAATACTCAGAAATTAAACATGTATTACTTGGGCAATTACGGCTTTTAAAATAATAACAGTTAAGTAAGCAGGTCAATATACATTAGTGAAATATTCATAGACCCTAGGGGCCGCCGCGAAAATAGGCTCCACCCATGCGACTCAATATTTCCATGTGATTTTTCTCCAAAAACTCTCTCTTTAAATATGCATGAACGTGAAATTTTGCACGAAAATGTGCCACTAGTGTCGGCAACTCAACGTAGGCAAAAAAAAAACGAAAAGAGGGGAAAACCGACTACAACGTTTATGACAAAATTCCATTTGGGCCATGCCCACTTGGTGAGTTCCGGTGGAGAACTGGGTGTTTGGGCTAATGACTTCTGGCATCGGCTCCTATGGCTCCCTCCTGGGCTGTTTTGGAATTTTCATGTGGAATTTGTCATGTGTCAGTATGACTTAAATACCGAGAAAATACTTTTCTTTTTTTTCCCATAGCGGAAAGGAGAGGTGAGGAGTACGTACGGTGGAGTAACTGACGTCGGCATCGCAAATTATGTCGGCTGGCTCGGCTCTAATGGACTTTGATAAGGTGGCAAAAGGTGAGCACCTGCAATACGGGGCGAAATTTATGCAAATCCGCCTTTGACCTAAATTAGCACGAAAATTTGTTAGATTAGGCGCTTTTCATTTCCGCCCTGGCACTCTCCCCACCAAATAGAGAAACCCCACTTTTTCGAAACCCCCAGAAAACATGAAACGGGCCCATTTCAATTGCCAAAATGGGAGGTAGCTTACAAGCCATAAAAATTGCATGTCCTGGTTGTCGTATGCATGCTGAAAGCTGCACTGGAAAAAATATTAGTCGTGGTTTTATTGGTATACGAGTATGCAGTTGATAGGTATACAAGTCTGTCACTTCTTGAACATATATTGACATAGTAAGTGCTTAAATTCTCTAAAAATACTTTTAAAATAATACCTAATAATAATACCTAATTAAATTCATTGTCATTGTTGATCATCAGTAAGAAAATATTTCTCCAAGACTTGCATAACTTTGGAGTAAAGTTCCCTCACATTGTTGTACTTATCTCTATGCTCTTATCCCAACTAACGCTCTCATCCCAATAATCATATATAATTTGGTACATTTTAAGATTGTATTATCTAATATAACCAATTTAATAACCAACAATTCCGCTGTGTAGTTCCTGGAAAATGGATGGGAAACGGGAACATTCGTGGGTGCTTTTTAAGTGCAACTCTTTGTATACAACTTCCGTTTGGCGTGTGACGTTGTCGGCGCTGCTCACAAGAAATGCAAATTTCTGCACACACACTCTCCTGCCTCATGTACCCAGATATACGTACTATATATACATTTATCGCCTTTTGGAACCGGAATCGAAATCGCAGTGGAGTCAGCGAGCGCACACGCATTCCATTCCATTAACTTTATCAATGTAAATCACCGAAATGTGTTGGCTTTGCTTGGCCGCCGACTCGCTGGCGGTTTTGGTCGCTTTGTGTTAAGCTTCACCGTATAAATATCGTGGCTTCTGTGGGTCGGAGAGTGGGGCCCCGATAAGGCCAACACGTCTTGGCCAAGAATGCGTGCAGTATCCTGGAAAGGCGCTCATAAAAGCGAGAAAGGCTTTCAGGATTGCCGATAGGGCCCCCATTCATCATCAAAGAAATTATTTTTATTTGTTACAAGGCCAAGTAAATTTGAAGAAATATTGCTTTCTACAAAAGCAAGCACAGTTACAAAAGAAAACAAAAATAATTGGTCTGTCTCATACGTATGTTTTTACTGTATATACATATAAGTTTTTATTAAAAAGAATTAAATGTCTAATTAAAATATAAAAAAAGTTTCAGATTTAAGCACCATTCGTTTTAGTACGATTGTGTCCTCTTACAACTTAATTTTTCATACGGATCAATATGCGAGATGAGATATTCCATTCCAAAAGAAACAATTGGCTTTCCCGACAAATCAACTTATTCTTACGTTTTCCGAAAAGTATTATAAAATGATTTATTGCTTATAAATCTATACAGCTGTGAACCAGTACGAATTCAATAGAAAGTCAACCCAAAATTTACATACATTCACTCATTATTAAGACGTTAATAGCTTTTAATGGCTGCACAAAGGCCTTAAGAAATCCCCAAGAATTACCCCAATATTTTCCAAAGCCCAGCCCAATCCCGATTTTATTAGCCTATCAACTTTCATTTGATTAACTCAATCAATTTCCAGCATAAAAATGGCTCAAGCCAATTTGCCTCTATGCGTATTTACAACTTCGATATAATTAATTACGCAACAAAAAATGGAAATGTCATAATAAATCTTTATCAAAAACAGGCCGTCGGGAAAATATGACAAATTATGAGCCAAAGTCTCAAGGCACAATAAATCAACAAATCATTTGTGAGGGATTTTTTTTCTGTCAGCAATTAGAAATCATTTAATTGCAGCGGCAAAGTCATAAAAAGCCATCAAACTGGGGGTAGAATTGCTCATCAGTTCATCAATAATAATAATAATCAAGTTTGATGCTCAGTAAAATTTACATGATTTGCCCATAAATCAATGAGCGGCGGAGAAAGTGCGTGAAAATAAGGGTAGGGCATTCGTAAGTTTGGATAATTTCATTTCGAGGTGGGGCTCCTAAGAAATCAGTCGCTTGAAGCTGTGAAATTTAACAATTGGGCAAAATCAATAGCCAACAGAAGTTGCCTAACATCAGAATGCAATTTGCTAGACCCATCAGCAAACCTTTTTGGCTGATTTTCGTGTATGTGCTCTTGCCCACCCCTAGATATTATTTTCGATCTGTTTTTTTTACACATAAAGCCATATTTCATTCGCTGCCAGTCAAATCGGACAAGCTAACAGACAGATCGGACCGGCAGTCGGACGAACTGTGGGAATAAGTTTCCAATAAAACACAAAAAAATGAAAAAAAGAAGAACAGGGGAACAGGGGAACTCGGAGGCAAATGCAGTGCACATGCCGGTATCTCATGTAGATACCGTTTTCCAGCCCGATCCGCTGGATATGCCACCCCCACCCAAAAGTAATTTAACTCCACTTCAAAACTACAACCCAACCCAACCAACCCAACAACTCGACCAGGGAAAAGGAGGAACGGAGGAAAGGAATCCTCGCCGTGCTGCTGTCACTGATTTTCCGCTTCATATTTTTATATCAACGAATGCCTCCAGAGGGCCACAGAGATGGAGATGAAGCCGAGCGACAAAAATTGTGTTTATTTTTATATGTACTCGCACTCCAGATATAATGCATACATACATACATATATACCCACCTATCCGACTCAGTCGACTATGTAAATTTCGTCTGGCTCTTCCCGGGATTCCTCAGTCAATGGGGGATTTGTAGTTGACGTGGAAATTGTCAAAAAGGCGCTTAAAGTCTTCGCCTTTCTCTGGCTCAAATTAAAGAAAATGTTATTTTTAGGCTGACAGCCAAAGGATTGACCATATCCAACTCGAAGGCCCCTACGAAAATCGCTTGCATATTTGGGGTATTTGGGGTTGAGTCCGACATGCTAATGGTTTGTCACTGGGGGACGTGAAGTGGAAATTGCCGATGGCGGCCTTGTATTCAGTTACACTTTTCTCACGCCACGGCGGAGCCCAGAAGCCCAGAATCCCAGATGGATGATGTAGTTCTATATTTGCACCTAGGCATGAAAAATGATTGGGAAAACTCTGCGCTGTGCGATGGGGGAGTCGGACAAATGGAGATTAATTGATGGGTGTACAAATCAATAGCAAACTGATGTTTTCTTTAAACTTGAGAGAGATGTTGTGTAGAAAACATTCTAAAATTGTGGCACTTGACAGAAAACAAATGAAATAAAACCCAGATACTTAAGATTTTAAAACATGTTGCACTTTTATAATTTTAAAATGCTCTTTATTAAATGAAAGAAAGAATAAGTTCTATTTATTATTATAAAAAAATATATTTTATATGCACCATATTAACCACCTTTAAACATCAACCTTACTTTATTAAAAGACCTTTATAAATAAACTGCCGGATTGGTGGCATCTCCTAGGCATCCCCAATTTGGCATCGATTGTCCTGCTGCTGCGCAGCTCCCAGAGCTATTTTTACATAGTGACTAACTCAATTCTTGCCAACTTGTCGCCCCGTCAAATTATGCAGAACGTATATATTTAGGCATGAAAGTTAATCAATGGCATTACATATGCGGCCTCATCAGTCGGCCCTTCGCGTTGCCAATCCAATTCACAGGTCCCCAAGGCAATCAGCAAAAGTACATTTGATTTTTCGTTCGGTTTTCCGATTTTCGCCTAGGCAGGCAGAAACTGCTGGCCCGTTTTCATTATCGGGAAATAGTTAAATTATCGCCCATGGGCCGCATGATTGACAGGCGGACACACGCCGGGGCAAATAATGGGTGGGGTAACTATTTCTTATTTCCTCAGCGGACAGTCGACATTGGACATTGCACAGTGGTCAGTTTTTATGTCCCTCCTATCGAAGTCTCTCGTTTCTGGGATGTGCGGGCCCAGTGGACCATCATAAACTGACCATCACTTTGATTTTGTCATTCGTGGGGCGCTGCAAAAGGGGAAGGATGACCGATGTTTGCTTATCCCCCGGGCATTTATGGCCTTCGCCAGCTCTTCAAACTGACCCTTTCCTAATTTGTTTTCTATTTGGTACTAATTTCTTAATTTAGTGAGGCGTAGCCATCTGCCTGGTCCGAGGGTCAGTTCTCAGATCGATGCTGGTTTTCCATTGATTAAATGCCTTTGCGGAGAGAGTGCGCCCGTCTGCCGCTCCCCAGTTGCTAATAAAACTTTAATTTCGGTTGAAATTAAAGTGGTTTGGGCTTTGGGAGTGATTGGGCTTTAATTTAGATTAGTTTTCTAAACGTTTCATTAGTAAAATTGATACTGACAATGATGGGCTTTGGACTGCAATCGCATTTGCTTTAAAGTTGTAGAAGCAGACGAAGATAAGTTACTTTAGCATTTTATCTACTATATCATATCTTATATCATATCTATAAAAGAATTTGCAAAACTATTTTGTGGTGCTAAAAAGTACTACTTCAAGACAAGTTCAACAAAAATACGCCAACAGAAGTCTAGCACTGAAGAAATGCATTTAAACAAATTAAGATCTACTGCGTATGAACGAACTACTTGTCAAAAACTTTTGCTATTTATGAAAAAATATTTATTAAAGCTCGAAATTACTGGCTTACTTTAGGTACCCCTATTTCTTCCAGTTGAATACCAAACGTGATTTCATTTCGATTACCAACTTTGGCAGTTCTGCTCTCCAGGTTTTCTTCCTGCTTGTTCAAATAACTTTCGTTATCTTCACTTTTGCGTTTGCTGAAATCAAAATTGCAGACTGCAGCTGGGAAACATTTTTTAATTAAAATTCAGAGACGCAGACACACCCACTCCCACACCTCGAAGTTTGAAGCTCAGCTCTGCACTTCGAAACTCGTCCTCCTGGTTCCCCAGCTTACATATGCTCTTTTCAGTATTTACCTGGAACGTGAGCCAATTATCGGGATCGAAATGGAAGGAAAAGGGAGCTTAAGCCTTCGACACTCGCTTTCTGTGTGCTCTGTGTGAGCTCAAGAGCAATTCAGGTTATTAATCTGATTTTTCAAATCGTCAGCATGCAACGTCATCAGCAGCATTGTGATCATGATCTTATATAAACAGGAAACGCAACTTGGCTGCAATTTCCATTTATAAGCCAGCTAAGCCGCTTATCTCCGGTATTTTCACCCCGGCCACCAAAAAATCCGGACAAATTGGCTGCACATTGGCTGCCGGCTGACGACAATGCCAACGAAAATGTCAAAGTCAAACTTCGCAGACAACCGAGTGGTTGAAGGAAAAGGTAAGGTAAATTGAAAGGTAAATTCCAAGCTGGAGTGAAAGACATTGATTGGGCTTCTCTTTCGGTGTTTGAGATAGACAGTTCTTAGCTGAAAGAATTACGACTTTGAGCTGGGGAATATTTCATAATTCCCATAATATCCATCAGTTCTATCTGCACGGAGAACAATTTCAGTCTTTAACGTTAAATATAAATAAAAATATTGTTTGTGTAATCCCAAATACTTTATAAAATAAAAATTATTTCATAAAGTATAATTATGGGCTATCAGGTTTCTCCCTGTGTTTTCTGCCTGTCAAAACGAACTATTGACAATGACTCAATTTTATTCCCTATTTTTTGAGCTGTCAGCGGGAATAAAAAATTCAGCTACTGCAAGGGATGCGGGCTGCCTAACTGTCTACCTACCTTTTTAGCTCGGCCATCGTTGACTGCTTTATTTATGAGATTTCCACGGTGGTGGAAAATGCGATTCAATAAAAAAATCAAATTTCACTTGGTGGAAAAGCAGAAGTTAATTGCCTGACAGCAGCAACACCAACACCAACACAAACAGGGCAACAACAATTGCACTCATTTATCATGCTTAAAGTTTTGCATTGGACGCGTGCAAGCCATTTACAAAAAATAATGAAACCTATTCGGGAAAACTGGGCGTGCCAAAACGAACACCTTGGGTGGTATAGTATATGAAATAACAAATACTCGTAGCAAATAGTACGGGAAGCTATCAGCGGGTGGTCACTCCAATTTTTTACGTGACATCAGCATTACCAGAAGAACAAAGGAGCAAACTAAGTAGTGGGTGGTGGAGTGTACTGCTGCATGGGTCCTTCGTCCTGCGATTACAAATCAGCGAGAAGGCGCCAAAAAGTATTCGCTGCCAGAACAAAAATCACAGTAAAATCACTTTTTCCCAGTGATTGCGGAACTGCCTTGGCATGTAATTGAATGGGCGTGGGTGGCTTGGCAAGCAAATGGATTGTAGGCGGTGATAACGTGCGAATTGCGAAAGGATCAGGAAACTTGGGAGGACTCACTGGAATGTAGTGGTAATTGCAGATGAAAAATGTGCTGTTCATAAGGTAAAACCCTTCTTCAATTGATGAACAATCTTCGTTCATTTTGATAATACTATAAAGATAGTTAAATATTACGATTTTGGCAAGCTATAAAAACACTTTTAAAAAATATACTTTAAGAATGTTTTATTTACCAACCTCGCAATTTCGCCGTCAGTGGTCCATCCTAGATATTTTCTTCTCCTTTAGTCCCGCACCACTTTTTTTTGGCTGTTTCCGCTCTGTCTGTCAACCCATTTCCTGCCGCCAATAATTAAAGTAATTGCTACATTTCTGCCACTTCCTTTTTGTAGGGGTCCTCCTCCTGCATTTTTTCCCCGATGTAGAAGCCACTCCAGACGTTGTCTTTGCCAAAAAGGAAACTATTTTAAAAAGGCAAAACTACTTTGGCTTTAATTGCAACAAGCCCCGAACTCCCCGCCACCCCCTATATCCCCGTAATGCCCGTTCCAGTACTACCATTGCCACTCCCCAGAGCTGTCCAATTGTCTAAATGTCTGCCAACATTGTAGTTCTTGCTGCCCGGCTCCACTTCGATGTGGGTCCTGAGTGTAATGTCCTTTCTACGGCCCTGTGTTCGCAGGCAGCAGCTACAATGTGCTTCCGTTTGCATGCAACTCTGCTAAGCTGCTTAAGTTTTGCCTGCAAGCTCAGGACCACACTGGGAACATTTCTAGGCTGATTGCTATAAGGTGCTTACATTGAAAGAAAATATGATGGGTTGTTAAATTACAGTGCTCCTAATATATAAAATTAGATTATTAAATACAAAGATTTTAAGAATACCGGGTTAATTTCTAAATTTAATTTCTAAAATAAAAAAATGGATACTAATATGTTGCTAACCAAATATAATTGTAATTTTTTGTACATTTAATAATCTCGCCTATATGAACTTTTGCGTAAATACAATATGCAAAATTAATACTTTTTTAAATAGATATGAATACTTTTTGGTCCAGTGTAGGCCGAGCATGGCAGTGAGCTCGGTGCGTGTTAATGATGGCTTGAGCTGCCATTTGTGGCCTGTTGTGTGTTTGGTCCAGGGGCACGTAAAAATCAATGTCACCGCGCTGTTTGCTGTTTGTTTTCGGTTAACATTCCTTGGTTCCGCTGCCATTTCCTTTCCGCCCCCTCCACCACCTCCACCATCTCCACCCCCTTTCAGGCAACATCTAACCGCCAACCGTGATTTCCCTGGCCGTTGTAATGGCAGCCGCTGCAATTTTCCTCGGCCAAGCTGCAAAACTTTCGACGCAAAAAAGGGAAAACAGAAAAGTTTTTCACTTAAACTTCGCCGCAATGCAGCAGAGGATAGTTCCTGCACAGAGCGAGTGCCTGAGTTTCTGAGTTCCTGAACAGAACGGTCCGGAATAATGGGTATTATTACTTTTAAATTGTGTTGGCGACGCACAACGGAAGTAGATCGAGGATTCTTTATTGATACGGGCACGGATTTCCTATAAAAATTATGCGTCGAAACTTTTGTCATCCTTACGGCTTGTGATTTTAAGCTGCTAACAGTAGAAAGGTTCATAAATTTATATTATATATAATTTTGATTCAAGCAAGATGATATTTATGATAATTTATTTCATGCGAATATGAGTTAAATTATCATCGGACATATCAAACCCTAAACAGAGTTTAAATTTCTTTTGGTATTTTAAAGTATTGCCATCTGAATTACAGTAGACAATAATTTACCTTTGGGCAATGCCATTATTTATGTGTCAGGCAAGAGTATTTCCCCTTTCGCTTTCTTACAGATATCAAATTTCCTTTTAGCTTGACAGTGCTTCTGATTATTCCCACGTCGATGTGCCACTCCTCCGTTTGGAAAAAGGGGCGCGGGGTGCAGCACTTAAAATTTGTTTAAACATAAGTGGTTAATTATCTTGAACGTTTGCGTGGCAGTCGAAGAAGCAGACACTAGGCCATATCGGCTACTGTTTGACGGGCGAAACTGAGGACTCACCTCAGTGGAACAACCCTCGGCGGATGGGACCCCTATAATTAGTTTTCATAATTCTATTTTATATCACTGCGCTTTCGAGAGCTGTCTGTCTATCTCGTGTTACCGTCACAATGCCACTTTCGAAGTTTCTAATATGTCTGGCCCGCATGAGAAGTTGTTTTTATCATCTCCGAAAATTAAAACAAAATATTTACATTGGCCATAAGTTGCGAGTAACTTTCCCAGAGTTGCTCTTTTCGCACTCGCCTTATTTTCAGCAGCATCCGAGAAGTTGCCCCAGCTGCCGAAGACTTTTCCTTTTGCCAAATTTGGCTGCTCTGTTTTCTGGCTTGCTAATTTCCTTTGAGCCCAGCTCCATCGCCAGCTCCAGCTTCAGCTTCAGTTTTCAGTACGCCGTTTCCTTTGCTGCTGCAGTTTATGACAACTTGACGGACACTTTGAATTATGCATGACAACGTCGCGTCTAGGTTTCCAGCTTTATGCATAACAATGGAGTGCTCAAGAGCAACTTAATGGCACAACATTGTCTTGTCCGAAATGCTAATGCTAATTTGCATTGGTTGCGCTAAAACTTGGAGTAGGCGTTGAAGCGTGGACGTTGCAAGTAGTCGGGTATAATAGTATACCTCCTCTGGATGAAGGATGAAGAATAAAGGGTTTTTCTGCGAATTTGAAAAGTATTAGTGACGGTTGTGCGCGCGGCCAAAGAATCGGGTAATGAGTTGGGTAAGGAATCGAGGAAGTTTTGTAGCACTTTACAGAGTTTTCAATTAGTACCTCATAATAAAATGATGAGGTATAATTTGCATAAAACATGCCTAAGTGGCAGCTAACAAATGCTTCTATAAAACCATTTATTTATAAAGGCCTAATGACACTTGCATTAATTTGAAATTGACTTCAAAAAGTCATGAAATTTAAATCAAGATATTCAAGTACATATAAATGCATTTAAGAAAAATGTAAACAGAAAATGCCTTAAGGACAGAAGTGATTTTCAATATAAAGCTCAGTAAAATAATCACTTCTTATAATAAATTCTATAAAAATATTATAATATTATTCTGTAAAAATGATGCCTAAGCCGTTACGACTGAAATAGCTTTTGAACTTTTAGTTTTGCCTAAGATGCTATCTGAAATGGTTTACACTCCTTTCTGAAAAAACCTTATTTATGGCCCTATTATAATTCCCCAATGAGGTGAATCCATTTAATTATGCTCGTAAGCTTCAATCGTTAAGAGTGTGCTCCTCGACTTAATTAGCTAAAAGCCTTGGCAGCTGGGCCACCTTCTGCTTGTCGCCGACTCAATATCAACTGCCTTGATCTAGGCCTCTGGCAGTGGCCATAAAAGTATATGTAAGTGTATGTGCAGGGCGAGACGAGATATTACCATACGCAATCTTATATAATACAATATAAAGTTGCTGGTGACGTCCTTCCCTTGGCGCACTTAATAACTTAATTAACGACAGCGGCTGTGAGATAAAAATCAAGCGCAAAAATTAACAGAAAATCTGCACAAAACGGAGGTGGCAATAAAAATACGCCAAGAGCGTAAAATAAATAAAAATCGGAGCCCGGAATTAAAGGGAAAACAGCGAAAAGTCGGGCGGGAAGAGCAGAAAAACATAAAAAATTAAGCAATTACGTGCACGCAGACCGCAGGATGTGATCGGGAAATGCACAGAAGAATTTTATTTGCGTCATTTTGTCATCATCATCAGCGGAGGAACCCCGAAATCCCTCGGAATACATATACAATCAGGAAATTAAAGCGACTGCCGACAAATCACCGAGCAGAAAACCCGCGAGAAAGACAAAAAATAAGAAAGAAGGGAAGGCAAAAAGTTGCGTGTCTTAAATTCGCCATAAAAATGTCACACAAGTGAAGGAGGACGCACCAGACTGACAGGCAGGACATGGAAGGACATGCGTGTCCTTTCTTTTTATGCGACACGCCCCTCGCACTGCCAAATGCCAAAACCGCAGCCCATTAATGGCGGACTGGGAACGGGGCACTGGGAACTGGGAACTGGTAACCGACATCGCTCGAGCTTAGGTTCATTTGCTCTAAATCTTTTAAATGCCTTTATTTAGACTAAAAGCGTCGGAGCAGACGTGCCAGGCCAGTTTGTCTTCAATTCGAGAGACAGTGATGGCATTTCCATCGCCCAACTTGGTATTTTCAACAAACGATTCACTGGATGTAACTCATTCTGATATTTCAAATTTGAAATATTTGTTTAATTATTATTTATTAAATCAGAGCTAAGCCGTCTTAGTTTTACCAAAAATATTTTTTTGACTGAATGTACAAAATTTCCACTGGAAGCAATGTATTCCACAACATAAAAATGAATTATAAAGTTAGATAAGTTATTAAATAAGTTCGGCACAAGTTTTTATTTGAGTGCGGAATATATAAAGATTACGTGTGTATTTTGTATTTTTACGAGCAAGCTTATCTTCGATATTTTTAATCAAATGCAAATCTGGCATCACTGCTTTGTTGATGGAGTGGAGTTGCTGCCAGGAAGAAGGTTTGTCTCCCTCTGTTTAAATGTAAGCGAGGCAGGCAAAAGCGTTTTCATTTTGTTTTTTGCTTTGCAGGAAGCCTGAGACTCCTTCAACTCGGTTGTATTCTATTCTGTAGCGTTTTGTTGGCTTTAATGTCTCGTTCGCATGTCCTTGCCATGTCCTGAACTGAAGGATACTAAACCCAGCAGATCCTACCCGAATGGGTGAGGGTTCTCAGCTGGCTTGCGTGCTGTTTGCGGCGCGTGTAAATATTTTGTTTTACAGCTACGAGCCGAGCCAGCCGACCCTACTGCCGACTAATAGACTTGCCCGTAGGTGTCTCAATTTTCTAAATAGTTGGGGGCTTTCCCCACCGAGAGCGTTGAGCAAACAAAAACCACAAGCACACATACGCGTGCCAAACGCTTTGCAATTTTCAAATCAATGCAGGATACGCACTGTAAAAAAAATTTCAGAAATTAATGCTTAGATAAGAAATGGATGTGGTGAATAATATTTAATACGTATGTACATCATGTAAAGTGTTTTAGTATTATTATTTAAATTTACTTTGGAATTGATTTTCATTATTTTAAATATGATTTATATTCTCCAGTAGCAATTATACTTCATAAAATATTTCGAACTGTGTACGAGGACAAGCTAAGCATATTTCTTATTTGCTTGGGACTTGGTGGAAACCTTTTTGGGGACCACCACTTTCAAAGGACCGCCTGAGGTTCCCTTTGTTGGCTCGTCAAATTGAAGCTTAAGTTTCGACAGCCATTACATTTGTTGTTCTTTATCAATGAAAAGCTTTTGTGGGATATGTGAGGGTTCGCACTGGGATCTCATGGGTAAGCCACGGGCAAAGTAAGGTTTCAGATGAGGTGCGTTCCAGCCTCGCATTCAATCTAAAATTTCAAACAATTTAATAAAATATATTCCCCCTATTTTCTGTATATTTTTGTAAAATTGTATTTTTTTTATCATTTTGTTCTTATTTTGCCATTTCTAAGAGATTAATGAGTTGAGTTCACTCAACAAACTCCGTTTTTCTTCAACAATCTGCAGTTGTAGGCCCCTTTCTGGCTCATTTACCCATTTTTGCTGAGTAACATATGCAACTAAG
The DNA here is from genome assembly GCF_016746235.2 of Drosophila teissieri. Classification (NCBI taxonomy): domain Eukaryota; kingdom Metazoa; phylum Arthropoda; class Insecta; order Diptera; family Drosophilidae; genus Drosophila; species Drosophila teissieri. The sequence goes on along the minus strand of NC_053031.1, from coordinate 18,413,259 downwards.
CCAGAAACCCAACTCAAGCCAACTGCCTTGGCCGAAAATTCTGCAATTACAGCTTACAAATGCCGGGCACAATCCAGTGCACATGAAACACCATCAATAAAATTAGAGCAAGGACCCTCGGCAAACACTCCACTGCAGCCACAGGGCAATTCTTTATGGTCGTAAAAGCATTTATTAAAAATTCTCAACGCAAATCCCGCTTGTCCCTTAAATTAAAACAACATCATTTTGATTGAATGCTGCTTGAGCTGCTTGGGATGCCTGGGTGGCTGAGACTCAAGAATACCGCATCTCTCGACCGCATAACATATGCTACCTCGGCTTTGTCTACCTAGATTTTTTCCTTCATTTTATTACACAAAAGAAAAGCGAGCGGCAGGGTATGAAAACCACTTGAGGAGGGAAAACAAAGAGCCAAGGACGGGGCAGTTCGTAAATTGCATTTCTGTTGAGAGCCAACCGCAGAACCTGAGGAGTGGAAAATGTATATAAATTGACTTCTTTATTGTGGCGTTCGCCTTTAATTTCGCAGAACTCGAGGGCCAAGCATCTTGGAGAACAATTTACCACCTAAGAAGCCGCAGACGCAGCCGCAGAAGCTGAGTCTCCGCCAGAATCTGAACCCCAGTGCCTCGAAAACCACCGAACTGATTGAATTTTACGCTTCATTTAAATTGAATTTATTACCCGGGTTACCCCCCGCCACTCAGGTGGATGGATTCCATTAGAGGACAGGAGAGGAGAGCCTGCCTGGAAATCATAATTAATAGACACGAATATATTTCAAAAACAAAAAAGAGGGCAAGGGCGGGCAGCTTCCAGCTAAGAGCTTTTCCCTGAGCCTAACAAATTTCCACGCTTATTTCAATTACCTCTCAGGTTGAATCTTCGGAATTTCTTGACACTTTATCATAACCCCGGCATTCCGGTGGATTATGTCTGGTCCGGGAGATATGTATGTGCTCCAATTTGTTTGGTACTTTATTGGGTTTTTAGCCTCTTTTGGTTTTTTCCTATTTTTTTTGCCAGCTATCAGCCCCAGCTGACTTTATTTTCTTGGGGGCTCCTTTTTTGTTTTGGCCAATATTGTTTTAGCCGCTCCGTTTGCTTCACGTGTTTACCTTGTTGGCAAGCTTTTCCAGTGTTTTTCCTGTCAGAGTTTTCTGTTACAATAATGCTGGGGGAACTTTTTACTTTTCTGGGGATTTTGTTTAGTGGGTTAACAGGTTGCCAGGGCGAAATACTTGGCTTATAAGGAGGGGTCTCCTTAAAGCAGTCCACTCCTCTTTAAATTCAAGAGGAGTGCTCCACAAAGTTGGAGAACTTACCAGAGAAAACACACCTTCCTTCCACTGGGGGCATCATCAATCAATCAGTCTTTGGCAGAAAACTGGGGGCAAAGTCATCAAGTCGAGTAAACTGACAGTTGAGTTGAGAAAGATCACGAATCAAATGGCAATCAAGATGGTTCGACTGAAAGCTTTTTGGGTTTGTGTAAATGCAAATTCGCAGTAGGAGTATGATGTTGATGAATGGCCGCAAATTACTAATTATTTTGAGACATGGAGTAACTTGGAGTAACTATGGCAATGCTGGTTTTTATCAACTCTCATCGGTACAGCATCTCCCGTTCCTTGATAGAACTACCATTTCAATTTAGAAGTGTCATCATTTCATTTTGTTTAACTCCAGCACACATTCCACATTGTTCACTGTGTGGTTTGGCCTAATAAAAAAATTAAATTTAATTACCAGCCACAAAACTAATTTGAAACTTTATCTCTGCATCGGCAGTCGAAAGCAGCACGAGTCGCTCCGGCATTATCCAACATAAATTCCATATTGCGTGTCCAAATGCTATTTGTTTTATCTCCTGGAAACGCACCAAAATACACTGAGAAAAGTCGTACAAATATATATATTTTTTTCATAATAAGTCTCATTTTATACTAGATACATTAATATTCATGTATCGTATTCTAAAAGTAAATACCACAAGTTTGAATCGAAGTATTAGAACTATAAATATAATAAAATCAAATCATCTTCATATTTCAATTCTAAAAATAGTATTTAAAATATATAAATTGTATGGTACAAGTTGGTTGCTAAATACAGGGAATCTGAAATATATATAAGAATATTCATCCATTAGGCCACCTATTTTTTCTCTGTGCACCCAGTCAGTCAGACGAACTGACAGTGGTTCATTCGGTGGGTCACTCAGTCCCATGTCAGTCAGCAAGTTAGTTAGAGACACGTTTCCCTGTGGTTCTAACCAAATACATTTCACCACTTTTCCATTCTGTTCCCTCAGTTTTCTGTGTTTTCTTTTTTTTCTGACATTTTCACACACACACACACACGGAGAATGGCGTGCATTTTTGTGGTTGTCTCTCAAGCTGCCGCCCACAACCCCCTTTCAAATGCAGGAAAAGTAGGAAAATCGGGAGGCTGATGATTGCCTACGCACTGGGCCTGGGAAAGCTGGGTAAAACGGGGGAAAACAGGGGAAAACCCACTAACTAACTGACCCTGCTGGAAGAGCAGTATTGTGGCCCATTGTGTGGTACGTGCCGCAGGCTAATGCTCCTTTTGGCCAAAAGTGTGAGACTTTTGCTGCTGATTTAATTGGCTTGTGGTGGTAGGGATGGAATATACTCGTATATGTGTGTACATTTATTTCTAGAGCAGGAAATATATTTTCGAGCTCGTTGGCTTGTTGCGGTACAAGATATCCTAAAGTTGCCCATTTAATTGTTGACTTTCCGATCGCTTCCTCACATAAATTGTGCTTTATGAGCATTTAAATGAATTCCCTTGTAGGGCAGACTTCCATAGATATATAGATTTTCCATTGTCACCCCTTTTTGGCGTAACTATGCCAAAAGGTCTAGCTGTGCATCGTAAATTATCCGTTAGTTTGCCACCGTTATTGTCAATTGCTCAATGTCGTAAAAATCAATTTGTGCGGCAATTCCCTCACTTTTTACGATTTTTCCAATTAAACAAATTACCCAAACAACAGTTTGAAATGTAAAATGCGCAACAGAGAAGTTTTCTTTTTTTATGCAATAAATAGTGATTGTTGGAAAGCGGAAAGTGGCACGCGTTAACAGGATTCGATTTTGGTGCGAGTTCGTATTCCGATTCCGATTCAGATACAGATACAGATTCAGATTCAATCAAGGCCCGCATGCTTCGCGTGGCCCATCAAATTTAATTTACAGTAGAATCTGCAATTGTTCGGCGGCGTTGATTTAAATAGTTTTAAAAATTTAATTTCGCTTTATTGTCGGCAGAGGCACTCGGCACAAATCGCCCACACCTCATCACATTGTGGGATGTATTGTTTGATAAATGAATTGTTTGATAAACGACGAAACGCAGCCAAGTGCAACGAATTGTGCCCTCGGCTTTCTTTTGTACAAACCGAACTGAAAAATTAAATTAGTTGCTGCATTTTTCTTAGGAATTTCCGCTGGTTTGGCGGTGACAAAAACATGGTGCGCTCGATTTTTCAACTTTTCAGCGCACATGTCGGCGGCCCACGACCCACGACCCCCGCACCCTGCACCCTGCACTCTGACCCCTGACCTCTGGACCCGAAAAACCACCGGCCAGTGGATGACTCGACCTGGCCAACGGATCCGATGCCGCAGGGCCAACGATTCTCGTTGGCCGTGTCAACCAAAGTGTTATTAATGGCTTGTTTTCACTAAATTTATTGCTTGCTATTTATTAATTTATCGACTTTTAATGCAATTAGATAAGAGAAAAGTGCATTTCGGTGGCCAGCTCCTCTGCTTGCCGCTCGTTCAGTTAATTTTTCTTCGGCGTATGACATGTGTAATATGCACCGCAGCTGCCCGATAAGAAAATTGTGATACTTTACCATTCAAAAGGCTAACAAATGGCACTATTCTTAATTACACTGGGGCTTGGCAGATTTTTAGTACAAATTTAATAAAATATTCAGCCGTCATATTTGGGTTGTAAAAATTAAATCTCTGCTTCGAGGAAGATTAAATGTTGGAACATTTCCTTGTTAAGAATTGCAAAATTGCTAGAAATAAATCAAATTTATTTGTAGTGATTCCAGCTCAAAGAAACTGGTGTCTCCAGAATTTATTATATAAAAGCCTTTAAAGATTCACACACAAACTTCACATCGAAAGATAAAACTACCCGCAGCCAATACCTACATAACATTGATTGATGGTGTTTACACAGTTAGGAGCTCTTGGTGAAACTTTTCAGATACGCATATCTACGTACATATATATGTATATATTTCCATAACCCGATTTCCAATATTAAATTGTTTGTTTTTGCGTTGGCTTGTTTTTGCTTTTCCCAGCCACTTAGACCGAAAACATGTCACACTTTTAGCTTTGTTCTGTTTGTTTCGTTTCGATTCGTTTCGCCTCGCTTTGCCAATCAATAACAATTTAAAAGCTGTTCCGACAACATGTGTGTCCCCCGATTTCCCACTCCTTGCTCCGTACGGAGTGCCACACCTCTTGTTTTATATTTTTCCCTATATTTCCAATGAGACCCTTCCCAAAACAGATTGCAGCAATTACACAACACGCCATGCAACCAGAGCAAACAACTTGGCCAAAGACAAGCGCCATATTGTGGGGATTGGGGAAAATTCCGGATGGCAGGATGGGTATGAGTATGGGTATTGGTCTTGCCACCCCGAAACTGCTCCAGCCGAAAATTCTATGTCACATTTGTGTCAGACGCCGAACAGCCGAAAAATGCCAAAGAAATAAGCTGCAAAAGCTTGGGCAGCCAAGTATAAATAGCTGGCGAAATGCGACAAAATACGACAAAACACCATAAAAGTTAAACAGTAATTTTGACACAGCGGACGATGGCAACAGCAGCATATGTGGGTTGAAAAACGTTTTTCCTCTCCCCCAAAAAAATCCAACGATTTGGCTCCTTTTCATTTTCCAATGCCGAGCGTAAATGTTTTCTAGATAAAGCGCCAAAGTGCGTGGGCGTGACCCAAAAACAGGGTTTTGGGCCAAAAAGGTCATGGTAACTGTTTGGAAATACGAATGTTGGTCAGGGAAATGGCCTTTAATCTTTTCGTCCTTTGAAGTTTTCTCTACCTGTTGTACGAAATTATTCACACAGCAATGATAAATGTTACCAAATAATAATCATAAAGTTTTATCCACATTTTTTTGCTTACATCTATTTAAAATATGTTCTTTTCACACTGAGAGAGGGATTTCTAAAATATTTTCAATACTACCACTGCCGCTTAATGCTAAAATGTAAGTCTAAATATTTGAAATATTTTACTAAAACAATTTTGATGTTTAATGTTATGATGTCATATTGTATAAGTGTATTTATTTCGCTTGGCATTTATCAATTTCGTTGTGCTGCAGAAGGACGACAATTTCGATGTGGTTTTAGCTGCCACTGACGGCTGCGGTCAGTCAACGGTTTTCGGGTCCAGCGGCTTGGTTTTTAGAAGCATTGCTCTAAACAATGTTGCTGGTTTTTGCAGCGTAATTGTTAAAATGAAATTTCGGCTTGTGGGCACGTTTTGTGGAGCGGCACAAAATATATACATACATATGCCGGTGGAATAGTTTCCGTAAAACCACAAATCAAATTGTCAGAAGTCCCACAGCTGTTGATGTCTCTATGGCGGATTAGATCATCATCATCTGCAACTGGAAAAGAGGAAATCCAGGGGCTACTGCATTTTCCACTTTGGAGATCGATCCGGACCTTCGAACAGCGGGCACCAACATTTGGGCCTTGCTAATTATACCCGCAGGCCATGTGAACGGAAAGAAGTCAAGAACAGGAGTTCGTATACCCAAAATTATGCACCCGAAATGCAACCGTTTTTTGACTTATTACCTTCATTTGTATGACGTTGGTTGAGGGTAATCTCCTCGAGTTTCCTCTGGGCCCGTTGGTAGTCGTAATTACCAAATTACAGGCTTACCCTTTTGGCTGACTGATTAGAGCCATTTACAAAAAAACAAAATTCTCCTCCACTGCATTTGGCAGCCAACTGCTCCTAATAGACAAATTAACTTATGTTCTATCTCCTTTCGTTCTTCTCCCCCGTAGTTAAGTTCGATAACATCTTGTAAATATTATGTAATTTTTTACAAATTTCCCATAATTATAGTGGCCATGTTGTTAGCGTATTTGATTTATAAGTGGACATAATTCGCTGTAGTTTGCTCTTCATTGGTGGATAAAGCCAGTTAAAGTATCAGCTGTCTGGTCTTTGGTAGTTAATAGCCAGAAAATAATTTGCTTTGGACAACGTGGAGATAATCTGATAGGGATTTGGTCATAAAAGTGTGTAATTTTATGTGGATTTATTTGTTTTCATAAATTGGTGTTAGCTAAAAGATCAACGCAAAGATAAACAAACTGTATATATTTTACAACAAACTTTTACTTATATGTTTATCCTGAATTGGCCATCATGTTTACCTTGTTTGAAATATTGCAAATAAATGTACATTTATTTTGGTATCTAGAGACATAAAGTTGAATTAAACTTTAGCCCGCTTTTGAATATCTGAATAGAAGTTAAAATGTTGTTTTATTTTGGTATTGTAAATAACAATACCTTTTCTGAAGCTGAGGAAGTTGGGTAGTAAACATGTTTCACGCGTGTAAAACATTTTCTTTTCCCTGACTTTATGTTAACTCGCTTTTCTCTCGCTCATTTCGAATTGAATGGCAATCACAGCGGCAACAAAATCAACATTCCCTGGCTGCTCATTTCACTGAGTACTTAAATTTTATTGGATTACATTTGTTTACTCTGTGCCTTCATTTAAATAACCCACCGATGATTTGCTCCACGTTTTGTATTTGCTAATGCCCAGCTCTTTAGTACTCGCACTAAAGGCGAACTCATTGAAATGTTTTGAAATGCTGACTTGGGGAAGTATTATCCGCGCTCACTTTTCCGTTTTTTAATAGAGTTGTTAAGGTAAGTTGGGATGTTTTATAGATTTTCCGTGTTTCGACAACGGGCAACAACTTAAATCAATTTGAAATGTGCTCGCCGAAGAGAGGCAGTTTTATGGCGTATTTTGAATGGGTTTTCCAAATCCATTCCCAACTCCAAAGCAATTTATCATGGAGGGAGCCCTCTTAACGAGCACGCCTCGAATGCGTTGACTATAAACAAACAATTAAAAATATAAAAAGCGCAGCGAAAACTAAAACTCAACACTTTCATTAGGCACACAAAGAACGGAATTGGGCAACAATAAAATATCTTTATATGGCCCTGAAAAGCTGTCATATCCAAGCCATGTTCCAGTTCCAGTTGGGCTTTCCTGCCGGGGGAGTGATCGAAAATAAACAAACAAAAATGTGTCTGAATGTGACTTAAATGATAAAAATGTCAGAAAAGTGTCAAATGACGTCGACGAGGGCGGCGAATGATGATAAAGAGCTGTGACTAAGCGGCTCGTCTCCGATTTTCACCCTTGGAAAATAAAGTCTCTTTCAAAAAAATGACAATAATTAAGCGCACGAGATGGACGAATCTGAATGGCAGCCCTTTCTTCGTCTTCTGCCTTCCGTCTTCCGTCTTCCATCTTCCGTCCTCCGGATCCCGAACTCCGCCTCCGACTTTCTGGCGATCGAGTTGCAGTCCCTCCAGAAGTCGATCCCCTTAGGAGCCGATCTCTTCCCCATGCCATCTTTATAGCTACGCCCCTGCTTCCTGCCGCTGGTGATCTTCACTGGCCCCCACTCCACTCCAACCCAACCCAAGCTCCATTCCACTGCAGTTCGCCGCCTGCCGCTTGCCGCTTGCCGCTTGATTTATGCGTCGACTTTACTGAAATTTCTGTATCTAAATGTGGCATTTAAGTTATCAACAACAACAAGAATCGCCCGACCGGCCATCTGCCGCCTGGTGGGGCGCTGGTTGGGGGTTTGGTCGCTGCACTCTGCGAAAATCGGACCTAAAGACTAGCTAAGCAAATAAAATGTCTAAGGAATGTTATCTTAAATATGAAAAGCCATGAAAGAAAGAGATTAATATATGTATTAGTATTCCCACTTATTTTTGTTGCTATTCAACCGCATTGCAGAACTTTGCACAACTTTGCGCTGTAGTGTCCTCTTTAACTTATATAGTTTATAGTTTATAGTAGTGTATAAATCCTTTGTTAAGCCTATTATAAATATTTTTTCCACGTGTACACGCGATACAGTTCTCCTTTGTGAGAGCAGCAATCCCTGAATTATTTCGCGGCATGATTTAGTTGCATTTCACGCACATCACACGCAACTCGTGGTGAGGAGCTGCTGAGCTGGCGAGCTGGGGGCATGGGGCATGCGAGTTGGTGGCGTTGCTGGAATATCTTTAGTGCCAGACCCCTCTGTTCTGGTTCCGATGCCGTGTCTGTTTTGGGGGGATCCGGATCCTCGTCAGTGGATTCCCCATGTACTCCCGCTGGGCGCTGCTCTTGTGCCATATTTCTCTCCAATATTTACGGCGTAAGTCGAACTGACTGGCGGACTCATCAAAATAATCGCATACGCAGTCGCGGTCCATTGGCTGCTATAATTTCTGCGGTTCGGATGGTTCTTTGTGCCTCTTGGGCATATTTCTCCAACACTTCAGATGTATTTGCTGCATTGCCTGGCCTGAAAGATGTTTGTGTAAATAAAGAGATTTAGCTAATGATGGTGATGTAAATCTTTTACCTCTGCTCTTGCATAAAATATTGCTTGGGCTGCTTTATTTTCGTTACAAGTTTAACTCTTTAAAGAGTTTGAAGAAAGATTTGCAATTATACTGAAGTAACCAGAAATTATTATTTATTTCTTGAAATATATGTAGCCTAAACTTACGGAGAAAATACAAGAGTGAATATAATATCACACGTTTAATTATTGAGAGATTTTAGTAAAACGTAAGAGCTGAGTATAATAACTATCAAGGAAAACTGAAATCAATATTTAATTTAAAATGAACTATTTTTTTTAAGGAATACTTTTATATACTACCATACATCTTTTTTGTGAAAAAGTTTGCCGGTCTTAAGCTTCATTTAAGCTCAAGCCATATGCCTCTTAATATCCTCTGTAGCACATTTCATATTTTTTGCAGCTTGCCAAAATTTGGCTTAACTCATGTTGCATCTTCTTATTTTGCTTGTTCGCTCCATGGGGGATTTGAGTTTAAGTTTAAGGAAACATCTGCCTGCCAATCTGCCGCTGCCTACCTCGAAGATCCTGCCTGCCCAACTAGCTGCTTTTGGTTTTTTCTTTCTTTTGATTTAAACACACTCGAGGCTCTTAATTATATTGTTGTGCGCTGGTGATTGTGTCGGTTTTTTTCGGGGGCTTTGTGTATTTTTTTATGGAAATGAAATCACCTGCGGCGTTTTGATGGTTTTCTGTTTCGGTCCCTGCCCAGCTCCAATTCCGATCCAAAATCCAGTTCCTGCTGTGTTGTATTCGCTGCTTGGCATGTGTTTCATCTTAATCATATTTCATGTAGGAAGGGCCCAGGAAATTTACTTAGTGCTAATGCCAGCTAATGAAGCTGATTCCGTGTCCAAGTCGGACTCAAAGTCCGGGTCGCGGTTGGAGCTCTTCGCCTGCAAATTAGAGCGGGCTTTTACTTGCCAGCTAATTAGCAAAGCTGTGCATCGTTCGCAGCCATTGTTTGACCCCTGACCCCTTTCCACCTCCCTCCCCCCCCACTTGACCAACAACAAACTGGTTATCATAATTAACGGGCGCGAACGGGCTATGTCCAAAGTACAATTGAAACGAGATTCTCCCGCCCCTCGAAACACAAGAGCCACCCATCGAGCCGCTTCCTTTTCGGCCTGGCCAACTGGCAGAGCCACGGCCACTTGAACCGGACCACACACAAAAGCCTGTCAGTTCCCGGACAGATATCCGGAGTCGGGAGTCGCCGGAGCACGAAAAACCGTCCCCAAAGAGGCCTCGCCTCGCCTCGCCTCTCCTGGTTGGCGGATGACTGACGCTCGAACAACACACTGAATCCCTTGTCTTTTCGTGCAAATTGAATTAAATCTTTTTGAAATCTTGTATGAATACCTCAGGGAAAAGTGTATATATAAATCTGTGAAAACACCATATAGATAAATTTATAAAAATGCTGTTATTTATAAGTTAAATAGACTTTAAACTTAGACTTTAAATTTAACAAAAGTTATTGCAATAGGCGAAGCTTGCAGTGCTGTAATATTTGATTTCATATATTATTATACTCGTACTTTAATATTTTTATTATATTTTGCATATAGCTAAATTTGTAAAAACCCGCAGTTAAATAGCTTTTGAAAATTACTGTACTGTATCATATTATCTACAACTTGCTTGTTTTTTATAATAAAGGATAAAAAAAGAGCATTTATAATTCGTCCCTGCCACGGCGTTCTTTCTTTATATAGAACCAAATAATATTTTCTGCCAGCGCCTCTAGGCGCGACAGTTTCGTCAGCAAGTAGCAACGCCCGCCTCGGATTTCCCGGGAAAATTGCAGTCCGTCCGCCGTCCGCCGTCTCTGTCCGTCGTCCGTCGTCTGTGGTCTTCGTTTTGAGATGGTGGCCTCTGTGGTCTGGGGAAAGTCAAGTGCTGACAGCTCTGGAGCGGCCTGCAGGCGATTATATGCCCCCGATGGAGGCTACTGTTTGTTTACCCTCCTGCGTCCAGTGTCGGATGAAAAAATGGGAAAACTCCAGAGGAACCAATATGAACCAAAATGATGCATGATTTACAAATTTAGAACGCTCGAACCTTCAACTGCCCGTGGCAACGTTGTCTGATGTCGTTTTGTTTATTCAGCCAACTGCGTGTGGCTGCTGCGTGTTATTGTGTTATAGTGTTACAGTGTTATAGTGTGTTGTGTGTAGGATGTGGTAGGTCCACTTCAGGGGATTTGTGAGATTAACGTGTTAAAAAATAAATATTTACCCTGGTTAGTTTTTGCCCTGCAATCCAACTCTCACAATGGAAAAACAAGAAAATTCGAGCGCAAAAAGCAGGGGAAAGAAAAGCGAACTGCACACACAGAGTCAGAGTCAGAGATGCAAAAGTTTTCCATTCCTCGTCAGCAGAAGGAGCAGCAGCATCAGCATCATCATCATCATCATCCGTATCTTGTTTTCCATTCGGGCTGCATCTTTTCCCTGCCACGTTGTTTGTTTGCTGTTTTTGAGATGTGCATAAATTCATTTTGGTAATGGGGTATTCCCAGCTACCCATTTTTTGCTCACTTCCACTGTTTGTGGGTGTTGCGTTCGGTTTAAGAGATTTGTTGCCGCTTGTTGCCATAACAAATGTTCCTTTGACTCTGACTTTTCCCAGTTTCCCAGTTTCCCAGCCGGCGGCGCTTTGAGATTCAGATAGCTGGATGGATGACGCTGGTTGGTGTCCGTTGCTGGGATGAAATTAATTTGAAATTGAAATGATTTAAATGTTGTAATCTGCTGGACATAACGAATTGTTATTTGATTACGAGCGAACTGCAGCTTTGGGTTATGCCCAAATATGTTTCCGTTTGTTCCCAGGCCAAATTTAACACTCTGTCTCGAAGTCCGTGTGAAAATCATTTTAAAACACAGCTGCGGCAATGATAATACCTCGAAAAAAGGGTCCTGTTTTTCAGTAAATTTGCATCGCAGACGATGAGTAAATATGAAATATTCTGCTTTATTTTCTTTAATAAACAAGAAGGCTATTTTTGTGCGTGGCACGAATTACCGAAACTTTCTTAAATTGTATTTTCATAAATATATATTGCAATATAAGCAATGGAAATACATACATTCCTTTTAAGGTGGTATACAAAATTTATTAAATAAATCTCCCCTAAATAATGTGTCTGACCACAATGGTGAATTGCAGATAGTCAATCAAAAGTATGGTTCTTTTGAATAAATATCCTGAAGCTGAAATTTAATATTTCCCATGCGAAATTCGAAAAACCCCCGACCAAAACCAAACCAAAACAAAGCAGAATCCTGGGAACTCAACCCCGAAAAGGTTTTTCAATGCACAATTAAATAGATGACTAATTACGTCATGGCCAATTAGTCGTATTTGGGTCACCCGAAGGGGGTGGCTGTCTCACTGTCTGGCTGTCTGGCTGCCAAGGTGCGTCTATATAGGCCCCGGGTCAGTTATATATTCCCGATCGATGGGAAAATTAATATGCGACGGCACTAAATGAAAAGCAAACACTGAGCAGCGACTAAGCAGGCAGCACACCTTCGAAAAAGTGGGCGGAGTATCCTCAAAGGGTTAAAGGGCAAGCGAAAGCCCATGGTTGTTGTAATCGTGGTTGTTGACATTTCCGTAGCGTAAATTGGTATTTACATATGCCCAGAGTCGACATTCCCGATCGATGTCCCCTATCCCAACATGCATTAACAATTGGGAATTTTGTTTTCGTCCTTTGAGCTTTTTCGGCAGGCCAACAGAAGGCGAATTGGGGATGGTGATGGTGACGCTGATGGAGGTGGAGGTGGGGAAAAACTCCCAATGCTCACGTTGTTTGTATTTATTTGGTGATTGTCCTGCGAGTGGTTGTCGTTGTCCCTTTTCGTCGACATCGTCGTCGTCGTCCGCATTGCAGCTGTTTCATGCCCATTTAACACCTTCAATCCGCTTTGCTTTCAGCCAGAATTCGATAGATTGACGCTAGAGATGGCGCAGTGATGAGCGGGAATAATAAAGAGTATGTTAAAATATTTGTTTTCCATTTATTAGATGCTTAATTCCCATTTATATCTAGAAAATCATAAAATATACCTATTAGAAACATTATAAACAAGCATGTTTTTGAGCACTCTCTATTTCGTAATTCCCTTTGTAAAAACGCCTTACTCGATTAAAGGACTAATCCTGGACGTTCTTATCACGTTCCCTTCTCTAAGAGAAGCGCACTCCCCACATTCCCCGCATTCACACCATGTATACCATTTACTTGTAGCACACCATCGACATTCGGGAAAATATTATCATCTGACGTACTCCGTGTGTCAGTTTGGCTGGAAATGTTTGCACGTCCTCGTACAATCCCAGATATGTATATATTCACACACCCGCTCGAACATCGTATCTCGAATCTAACGAATGCACAAGGCAATTGGTTTATTTTCCAATACGGTAGCCGTTCAAATATACACAGCAGAGGGGGAAAATCGGAGGGGCAGATTCAGATTCGTAATTTGTGTAAACATTTGCTATGCTTTCTCACTGATTTTTTTGCTTTTTCGGAGCTGCCCTGTTCGCCTCTCCTTTCGAATTTTATGATAAACAGTGTGAGAATCTTTTCCTCTGCCTCGCAAGTTGTAAAGTTGTAATTTGAATTTTTCTCCTTCCGCACCACATTGCTGCTTTGCCGACACACATTGGAGATACATATGCCTGCAAATTGGGGAATCTCGGCTGCATAAATTGTGAAACATAAATTTTGCGCATTATGCCTTCGAATTTATGAGAATGTTTCATCTACCAAAACGCAGCGATCTGGGTCAAACAGGAGTCCGCTCCTCACCCCAAAAAAAGTTTGTTTAAAGTTGCATCTATATCTATTTATTTTCTGGCTGGCTCATGCATTATTGTAAATCAATTTGTAAATATACGTCAAAGTTTCGTAAATGCGGTAATGCCTCGAAATCGATGAAAATCATTTGGGAAAACTGTGTATGCTTCTCGTTTTGGCTGTGTGGACATGTATGGCATGTAAGTGGATTACATGCGTAATATGTGACTAAACAGTTGGACTTGGTATATAAGTAAAGTCAACTTTGTTTTTCGGTGATGAATTAAAGAGTAATTTAAAAGTTATTTGCTTTTACCTCTTGCTGAAGTATACCTACTTCGAAATTCATTTTATATGGTTTTAATAATGTATTGTTAAGCTAGAACAGATAGCCTTGTTAGAGTATGATTATTATTTCTATATTATAGCTGTACAAATGAACTAAAATATCAAATATATATTTTGGATTTCCCATAATACCTACCGATATAAGATTGCCTTCCCTTTACTGACCTGCACATGTTGTCTTTGCGTGTCTAAATACTTTCCCATAGACGAAAATTGCCCAAAATACTTGCTAGCTGAACAAATTTTCCTGCATGCTCACAAGTTAAATGATCTGTAGGACACACACACGCTCGAGTGGCAGGGATGACACAACACATTTCCCCGACAAGTGACAGGCAGATACACATATACGGTTTGCCACCCACAGTCATATGCGATCCCCGTATCCGAGGACCAGCCTCATAGATGTACAGCCTACGAACATAATTCCTTCCCACAAAAAGCGAACCCAAACTCACTGAGTCACTAATTTTCGCCATGCGATCACCTAGGGGTGGATTTTCCGCCTTGGGATGCTGTCAGCCGAAAAAGCGAGAGTGACCCCAGTAATAGTGACCATATTTATGCATTTACGCATTTTGTTAATCAGTTACGGCCCGAAATGATAGTAAAATGTTCGAGGGTGTGTGCGTCACGGTTAATGAAACTTTATAGCGCCTACTTTGGGAACTCGCTTACCTGTCTCGCAATTAAGAAACTCTGGGGCAAGCAGGTGTATTACTAACCAACTGAATTTATAACGCCCACATTTCATTCGCATTCGAGTTGTTATTGTTTTTTCAAGCGTTCTCCGGTTGCTGGTGCCTGTTTTCCGTTGCTGTTTTCCCCAGAGTGAAAATCCGTTTGCGTTAACAACAGAAACATATTCCCTCCTGGTCCTGGCCATACATCAAAATTAACAGAAATGTCAGCTGCAGTTCCAACTACGAGTAGCAACTATTTCCAGCCACCTGAAGAGGTCTCCTCGCTGTTTTATTTACTCGCATTTTCTCGTTCCTGTTCTTTTTTATTTATGTTTTTATAATTCATGCTCATTCATCTTGCTCGGACTGCGTCTGGCATATTTGGTATTAACCGTTGAGACCTGGCCCGCATCACCGCTCCCTGCAGATAATTACAATTGTGTCATATTTTTCTCATTAGCGCCGACTTTCTACATGTCTCTTCTGCTGTATCCAATGCACTTCCTCTGCTTCTTCCCCCCGGCCACGCCCCCATTTGAAAAGCGCACTCCACATGCATGTATATATATGTAGTTACACCTCAGCCATGGGTGCTGTTGTTAATTAGCTCGGCTTGATTACTTTTAAAAATTACAAACTGTCAACGTGTTATTTATGAGCCAAATTGTTTGCTCTGGCATTTCCTTCACTTCGGCCTCGTTTGCCAGGAAGTAATGCAATTTTAATGGAGGTTGCTTAGAAAGCAGCATATGTCTAATAAGAGTTTAATAGGGTGAGATGGATTGATCTTAATGTGGAATCGTCTTTAAGGAGTTACAGTATTCAAAAGCGAGCAAATAGCTTGGTCAACATTGTTGACCAACGTATAGTTGAAATCTTTGGAGTCATATCAAATGCGTATATTTATTCATATACGATATATATAATACTTATAGGCAAATAAACAATTAAAAAATGTGCCAAATATTATCCGTTGATATACGACGTATTTTTGCCGGATATATAAACAAATTTCAATCAATAATAAATTAAAGAGGAAAGAAACGTGTTTGTTTGTTATGCATCAGTGCATGCTGACAGAGGTAAAATGTACATATGTACACATAATCTACATACATATCAGTTTTTATTATTGACAGATCTCATAAGCTCGGATATCTTTACTTTTTCCATGCGATTAGCTACATCCCATGTTCCAAATAAGCAGCCCGAAATATGTCACTTTCAATTATTTAACCAAAGAATAAGCTTGAGAGCTCGCAACCCAGAAACAAATTCCATTTAACCTTAACACAAATGTGAACATGACAAGTCAAACACACAGATGCGTAGATCTACGGTGAAATACCTCGACATGATCGAATTATCGATCTGATTTTTCCCCCCACAAGCCACATCTAGATGAAAATTCAGTTGAAGTTGCCGCCGTGTCTGGAGGAGCGGAGAAGTGGAGACCCCAGATCGGATCCAAACGAACCGCAACAGTGAGCCCAATGGGTGTGAAGGCAATCACTTCCGTTTCGGTGAATCCAAACCGCCCCTCCCCACGAGGTTCTGCTCTTTGAAGTGATCGTGCGTGCTGATAAAAGCAAAAGTACGAGTATCTCGTATCTGACAGATACGCATCGCTGGTATTTACCTTTAGATTCCTGTTTGATGTGAGAGTGTCTCGCTCCGCGTGTTGATAGTTCTGCGAGCAATTAATTGATTGTGACAGATTGCTCCACACCGACACTCCATTCCATCAGAATTCCTTGAATGGCCTTTGGGGGCTTTAGTTCCCGGCTTGATTGACACTTTTGTGTCTCGTCACCCGTTTAAATTGTGAAAAACTCTCGCATCCTCGTTCGACAACAAAAGAAGTGCAGGAGTGAGTGGCTTTCAGGAGACCTGTGCAACTGCAGCTGGATGCAAAGAATTGCATTCAATGTTGCCCCCGGGTTATGCTAAACAGATGTTGATCCATGTAGACTCAGTGTCGCACTTGCTGAACTTGTTGGGCTGTCATCAAAATCGTTTCATTGTTGTCCCCAGCACGCATATTAATTTTATGGCTAACAATAACATGTCCATCGACAAACTATTGTGCAACGCATTTAATAGTTGCAATAAAAGGGGAGCGAGCAAAATGTAGCGCAATGTGTTCAAAGGGATTCAGATTGCTCTGTTAATAGGGAATTGAGAGTGCTCTACTTTCGAGGGAAAAACACTTTTAAAAGCGTTTAAGCTTGTAGAACTAAGTACAATTATTGAATGAATAATGAATAAAATATATTCTAAAATTATTCTATATAATGGAATGAGACCTGAAAAAACAAAAATGTAAGTACTTTGTACTTCAGATCAAGGTTATGTGGAGTTCAAAAACTTTTAAACCTTAATTCTTACTTAAATTCGATAAAATAATTCAAAAGAATCTTTAGTATTTGGAATTGCTGCCTGAATCTCACAAACGCTTTGAAGGTCCTAAACCTTTGCGTATCCTCTCGCAAGCTCACAGGATAAGAGAAGAAAGCGGCACATTACCGTTCACGACAACAGGAGGACATTCAATCCCTGCGTGCAGCTCTCACCTCCGCCCTACCCCCTCTTCCTGCTCCTTCGGCCCCCGAAAACCCCCCGCTTTTGACAGGCTGTCAGTGGCAGAGGCGAGTCAGTAGTCAGTGTCGTCATTGTTGTCGCCTTTTTTGCCAGTCGCCGTTGCATTTGTCGTTGTCGGTATGCCACATGTGCAGAAGGCGGCGGGCACAAAAAACAAACTATAAGATTTTATTGCTTTCTCGCATGTGAAGAAATACGGGCTGCTGCAGGTTATTCCACTGCCTCTACTGCTTCTACTGCTGCTGATGTTACTGCTGCTGGTGTTGCTGCTGCTGCTGCAAATGCAACATCCATTGCTGCTGGCAGGAAGCAACAAGCCGGTGGCAGCAGAAAAAGCAGAAGAAGCTGCCACTGCAAACAAGGGCGTTGCACGACCTGTCAAAATGAGCAATTACTTTGCAAAAATGTTGCAGAGCTCACGTGAACAGGGCTCACACAAAAAGCAGATCCAGAAACAGATCGAAAGCCCTGTTCTTGCAGCTACACAAAGAGACAAAATGATAAATAGCTGCTAGAACTAGAGGTGTTCTTTGATGGATGCCTTTTGGATACATGTGTTAATTATCTCGTAACATTATTTTGCAACATCCCTAAAATCATAAACAAATGCTTATGCTTTCTATACTATTTATTTATTCATAATATGCCTAAGCCTTCTTCATTTCTGCAGGTGTCTAAAGAATAAATAAACTGTTCTCACAGTGCACCGCTCCCCAAACTGACAAGTCGTTTGTCTTCTGGGCAAAGTTTTTCGGCGGAGCGCTACCTCAAAACGCTGGCATATGAAAATGGATGGCATTCTGCTTGCCTTTGAGTATCTGGGGGATTTGCAGTAAATGGCTGTCGCAATTGCTAATTGTCTGGCATTATTAGCTGATTAATGTGGAGCTCAGTCCTCACTTCGCGCGGCAAAGAAACTTCAACTGCAGCAGAGGAGCTGGGTGTGAAGTCTTCACATTGGGCAAGTGCAATATGTGGAAAACTATTAGCACTCCTAAGTTCATATTGCATCTGGGGAGGCCATTACAATTTCGACTTTGGCTCAATCTCAGTTGGGAATTCGCTGGTGTGGAGCTTGGAGGGCTTTTTTCGCGACCTGTCAAAGTCAGCCGTGGAAAGCTGAGAAAATGCACTGCGAGATAAAATTGAACTATCTCTAAAAATTGTTTTAACCTACTTACAATATATGTATATATTCTGTTATTAAGTACTGATTATGTTGTAAAAGTAATTTCCTATCCTGCACTAGCTTAGATCAGTGCTTTTTCTCAGTGATTCCTTGTGAAAGATGTCGGCCTTTACGAGACGTGAACCTCACCTCTATCCTCTCATTCATCCTCTCCTCCATCCCCTCCAGGAACGCCATCTGGGCTATGACGAGGAGATGATGTTGCCGGCTGGTGTTGCTGCTTCTGTGGCTCCTGATGCTGCTGCTGGGACTGATGCTGTTGCTGCTTCTGTGCTGCTGTGGCAAAGAGTGTTCTGCCCATCGGGTCGTCAGCGGGTGTTAGACTTTTGTTGCCATTGCTTTCTGGCTTAGAGCTCGTACTGCTTCTGCCTTCTGTTTCCGTCGTCTATTCGATTTTTTCGGCTGGTTCCAAGTTTGGCCGTTCATTTAATGGCTTCATTTTGCTTTGACATTCCTCCATGTGCCATATAGCTCATCCTCCCGCACTCTTTTGGCTTGTCAGCCTGTCAGTTGCTGCCCGTTTTCCCCTCTTTTTTTGGCTCCTCCACTTTTTCTGGCTGCTGCTCTTTTTGGCCTTTTAAACTAATTGCATTGCCGTGTGTGCCGGGTGGGGAAAAGTGCAATAACTATTTAAATGATTGCCTCCGAGCACACATGTGCAGCCACAGGCTCCCCCGCACTTTCCGCACGTTCGATGGCATGGCAAACCGACTGACTTGCTCATTATACTCTGATAATTGCCACAGTAGTTGTGGTCTTCTCTTCCATGATGGGAATGAAACCAGAATTAAATTTCATGTTTTTAAAAAAGTTGAGGTAAGATAATTAGTTACCGCAATCATATTTAGTGTCTATATCGGACATTTTTTACTAGTTATTTTCTATTTATTCCAATCTTTTTCGAAAAGAGGGCATTCCAAAGTCCATGGCCTCCGCCTGGAAACTTTTTGTTTTGGTTGCCAAGTGCCAATTAAATGTTGCTTATGCTTGATTCGAGCTGTCAATTTTGTGTGTTGCACATTTGTTGGCTGTTTATGCGATGCACGAAGAGTCCAAAAGACTTCCAGCTGTTTGACATCAGTGTCCGCTGCAATGGGAAAAATTCCGTTTTATGCTTTTCCGTGGAAAGGCGGAAAAAGTTTTCCCACTCTCTCGTGGCGGGGAGCATTGACCCAAAGTCGAATTGCAGGGGCGTGATAGAAAGTACACCCCTGTCCGCCCCAATAATTGTGCTGTTTTGCAGGGGGACAACCCCAACACTTGGCAATCAATTAATCATAATCCTGATAGGAAAACATGTAACAACCGCAAACAAGGAGTCCGCTTCGGAATGGTAAGCCGATCGATAACACGAAAAATCCGAGCACGAAAATTTAACCCCACAATCGAGAGAGAGACAGTGTGGGGAGTGTGAAAAACCATAACATGTGCTTATCACAATGTGCAGCTGAAAACCATGACAAATCTAAGCACCCCCCTCCCATCCGCAATCACCTAACACCTAAAACCGAAAACCTAAAACCTAAAACCACCCGCCCCACCTCATCCAATACGAAACGTGCCCCATTGCGGCACAAACGATAATTACATTTGGCCAAAGCTCGCCGTGGATGCCATAGATTCGAATTATCCTCATTGATCCTTATGGACACGGCTTAAATGCATTGCGAGCAGGCATAACTTGGACAGTGATAAATGGTGGCCACTAGTGCAGTGAAAGAAAATCTGCGGAAATCTCAAGATCCCGGCGAATGATGCAGTGGTTCGTAGTGGTTCGTAGTTTCTTTTGCCCATTGTGGCAAATTTATCGCATATGTCGTCGGTCTCACATGATGTGCGAGATTTTTATTCCATAATTTTTAATGGTCTGCTTCCTGGGATCTCCTTCCCTGCCAAGCAAGAGTCCTGGAGTGCTGGAGTCCTGGACAGTAATAGAATTTTGCATTCGCTCGCTTTTGCAAGCGATAAATGTGATAAATGAGTGCCGGCCATGTCTGTATGTTAGTCGGTTTGGGGAGATAAATGCATTATGCAGATGCCCGCTGGAAGGATTTATGGGCCCGATGTTTGTCTTGGTAATAGCTTAAGTCGAGAGCGGATATAAATATTGGGCAAGGCATTAGATTGTCTGAGCATAATGTGGCCGAGTGTTATGAATGCGGTCCGACTCGATTCGAGTGGCAAGGTCCTTGTGGCCTGACAACTCGATGAGCAAGCAGATTTGTTGCACAATTGCCAACTGGAGTTATAAATTCAGCGTCTTGCGGGTTGGGCATTGCGAAAGTTAACGCTTGCATAGCATGAAAAACAAGTATTATCTGAAGATAAAATACCTATCGAATTCCACAAGACTGCTGTTTAATATAAGGCAGCTGTTTATTCATTTTGGACTTCCTGTTTAATGACATACATTATAATATCGGCTAGATGGAATTTTACAACTGTATCATTTGATATAATACATAATGTTGATACCCATTTCCCACAATCTACTGTATTTTGAACCAAATTTATATTATATCTCTTAAGATTTGCATTTCCTAAAATGCGCATTTTTTACTGCCATTATTTTATTACGACTATATCCCGTAACTGTATAAATATGCCATCAATTATTCGCAGAAAAAGTCTGAAAACGAAAAGTAATGTCCAAAACTCACTCCACTTGGTCCTACTTTGATCGCAGAACTAAAACCTGTAAGTGCAATCTGAAAACTGTCATAAACCGTCGTAAACCGGCTACCAAATGCCAAATATTGCGGACCCCCAATAGTTTGCCCATTCCGAGCGAATACTTTTACATTCAGCGCAGTAACTTCTTTGCGGCAGATTTCGCAGACCACCTGAACGATCGCGATTTTCATACTGGTTAACCGGCAAACTGCTCGACCGATTTATGGCAAATAAACATTTTATTTTCCATTTCCTGCAATTTATTTTGCCAACGCAGTGCAATTGCATTCAGTCCGCTTATCAATGAAAAGCGCACAATAAAATAAAATCGGCGAACAAACGAACGGCGAAGCTCACCGCCGCGGAATCGGAGTCGGAGTTGTCATAAATGTTTTGGCCGTATTTATTTAAAAAGCATCGTGTGTCCTATTATATTTATTTGCATATTAAAACGCAAACAAATGACAACGGCAGCGACATCAACAAACGTTGCAAAACCACCGACAACAAACACTGCCGCCGAGCCGCGAAACCCCTTGCACAGTATGTACCATAGTATGTTACTCATATACGAGTATGTGGGAATCATATATAGAAAAATGTTTATAATGCCCGGCGCGTGCACAGAATTTTAAATCGAAATATAAACACGCTGCGAGAATGAGATATACCGATGGTGCGGGGGATCGCCTCGCTATACGGCACACTTAAAAGATTAACCACGAGCACGGAACTCCGCTTTGTTCGCAGCTCCAGCTCCAGATTCCAGGTTCCAGGTTCCCATGCCATTCCGTCCAGATCCATACTACTCTACTTGTATATGCACTCGCAATGTGTGCTCGCACGTTAAAATCGGAATTCCCTCTTTGTTGGCTCGGCTTTATTTTTGTTAAATATTTAACATTGCTTAAGCCGCTGAAAAAAACAACAAAGGCCACTCGCCCACATCTTTTTGCCATGGACAGCGCGCTTCGTTTCGTTTTTTATTTATTTCTCATACACTGTAGACAAAATTTACATACCTTAAATATCTTTGTCTCGCGCCAAAATATAACAATTCTTGAAATTCTTTTTGTCAATTAGATCTTTACTATATGTAAATTCTTAAATACTGTAAAAAAGGTAATAGTTAATATTATGAGTACAGTTTTAAAGTGTATGGAACACTTCGACTTTCTGGGTGAATTTTCGTTTTTCATAATTACTTGCAAAACTTTTGATACACTAAAGCTTTAAGGCGATTTTCTCCGCTGATAAGCTCCCACTGATTTTACTTTGATATACATTTTAAATATTCTTAATTTATTATTTAAGGATTATTAAACATGTTAATTGACTGACGAACCAAAATAAGTAAATTAAGATCTGGACATTTCTTGAAGTCACCAGTGTAATGTTGTCAGGTATAAAAGAACATAATTTATTCTTGAGCTGGTTATGGTAAAACTATTGTAAATATATACAAGCACGTTGATAAGGCAAATTAAAACATCTTAAATTATTATAATTTAATCAGTAAAACACGTGTCCGAGTCGGTTGAATACATTAAATAGGTCTATCTGTTTATTAACTTAGTAACAAACCATTTTTAATAGGGGCAAGCCGTTTATTTTCTGAAGTTAATACGAATGTTAAATGAATGAATTAAATATTAAACATAAAATAAATGCTTTATTATATTTGCATCCATCCTTTCCATTTCCAATTCAATTTCCTTTTTTCTTTTCCCGCATTTGTTGGCTTGGGAAAGATAGGGAATTCCCAATTCGTTGGAATATTCCCCCGAATATCCTTACTTCTTTGCCTTTTATTTACATAAGCGACCTGCACACCGACAAATTGTTTGCTTTTGTTTTCAGTCAATATCCGAGGAGCTGTAGCTGTATATGCACTTGTCGCCATCATCGCCGTCGTTGGGTAAACAGAAGTCCCACGTTACGTAACCGATGGCAGAGGACTCCGCCGACTTCATCTCCCGCTTTTCTCTAGGGCAATGCAGTGCATCTCCAACTTCTGCCGCCAAAATCCACTTGACTTTCTTTTGGGTGAGATACTCCAGAGTTTTAGATGGCTATGAAGATGGAGAAGGAGATGGAGATGGAGTTGGAGTTGGAGCTGGGACTCCGTACGATTTCTAATTATAAACCGCTCCGTCAGCGGACCAGAAGGCAAACCTTTTCAAGTCGCTCTCCTCAAGTTCATGAACTTGTGCATTGAACTTCTTCGCTCAGCCGAGCGGTAAACCAACTTTAGCTCTGGGATTGTCTTTTTTCGGTTGTTTGGGAGTGGTTTGCTTGGGGATGGTGAGGGGTAAGGTTGAACGGGTGAACGGGTGAGAAGTGCGGAGTCCAAACACTTTAGACACAAATTCGGGCGATTTTCGTTGGTGCTGCTTGTTTTCATTACGTTGCAGTAGCCATCTGTTTCTCCTTTTGCAACTGCAGCAGACTTTTAATTTCGTGTGGATTTTTCGGTTCCGTTCGGAGTTTTTCCAAGAGTTCATTGGGTTAGGTTGGGATCGGGATGGGATGGGATGGGTTGGGTTCCGGGTCTGGAGGTCGAGGCTGAGGTTCCGCTGGCGTGCCATGTAATGTAAAGTGGAAGTTGTAATTTAGTTGCTCCGAATGACTTTTCGGCACAACATTATCATTATGTGCATTTAATTGGTGTTTGTCTTGCCTGTCTACTTGACTTTGGCCGCTCTTCCTCCGTTTCCCTGGCTTTTCCTCTTGACTGCCCTGAATTTTCCCGACTTGGCTTTAATTTGTGTGAGTTTCACTTGGTCTCTTATTATTTCTGTTCTGGCTGCCCGGAACTGTCTATCGGGAATGAGGCGTGGATATTAAAGAGTGGTGCGGTAGGTTAATGAACCCCAAATGAGCCAATTGTTGTGTGTCAGATATGATGGATTCAGATGGATTATACGGAGTATTTCTTTTGTGTATAAATAGGTGAGATGAGATAAGCCATGTGATTATGTTCTATATCTTAAGATTTAAGTTATATCAAATTACCTATCAACTCTAGTTGATAATGGCAGAAATTGCATAAGTCTTCCTTATGCCTGAAATTAGTTTAAATTCTTATGTAGAGATGGGTTATATTAATATGTTTTCCTAATAATTTAAGTATTTTTGCACTACTTGATTATTTGAAACGTGATTGCAAGCATTGAAAGACTAAAGCCCGCTTTAATTCGCTACCCAATGCCTTTATCCTTCTAGATGTGAATATCCCTGTCACCGTGATGCCGCCCATCAGGACATCCTGGGCAACCACAATCAGTGGGACAGGACCTCCCACACACAGAGGGACCAACAACTGTCCGCAAGCACAAAACACATCAGCAAGTACGGCAGCTGCAGAAAAACGTTGAAATTAATGAGAAAATTCTCAACTTGATGCAAAAAACCGCAAGATAACACAGCGGGCTGGGTTGCAAAAGGACGTGGACAGGATATGCAAGTCCAGTTCAAAATGCAAAAACACGTAATCCAGCGGGGGAGTGAAAAACGGAGCGGAGGGTTGGGATATCCTTTTAGAGCAGGTAAAAATTGCATTGCATTTAACAGCATTAAAAACCCAACAGCAAACAAAGTGCTAAATAAAATTAGTAAAAAAGGGAAGCAAACAGCAAGTAGCAAAATAACATTAAGGACGAAAGGATGCGAGCACAGAACAGCGCGAAGTAATGACAAAAGCCGCCATTTGTTGGCTTTTATTCGCAGGCTATCTTCATAATCATCTAACCCCACTATTCTGCAAGGATGTGGGTGCTGAAATACACTGTGCACACTTAAGAAAGCGCTCTGTTGTGGGCTCAAAAAATATAAAAGGGTTTTGAGATTTATATGACTAAGAAAACTAGTATCTATAATCCTGTGAGTAGGTGATTTTTATGTCGTAGAACTTAAAGAATGTTGGTTTGTCTTAGAAATTGTCATTAATTTTGTGCAGTGTTCTGGGAAGCTATCCAGGAACAGGGGCAATAGTGGCAGTTGGGACTCACGTGGAACATATGCTGACAAGTGCATCGACACGTGGCAGTTGCCGTAGTGGAGTCGAGTGGAGTGCCAAACGTTTGTTGGACACGTGCGCCAACTTCAGTTTACAGCCGTTTTCCGGTGGGTGGGATGTGGGTGGTAGGTAGTGGGTGGTGGGCGGTTGGGTGTATGGTAGTGGGTGCTGCTCGACTGGCGGAAACTTAATTTTCGTTTTTGCACCGCGTATCTGACGTACTGGCAATCGGTAACGTCATCGTTATCGCTGAGTGATGCGCCCATTCACTTGGAACCGGTAGATGAAGTTTCGTGGAAAGAAACGGGGGTCATATGCTATAGATGCGGTGGTATAAATATACAGGTGGCTTCGAAAAAGAATGTGAACTAATTGCCCAAAAAATATAATAAAGCATGTATAAGAAAAAACAATTTTTAATTAAATTATTTTTTCAGCGATTTTCCAAATATTATCTTATATATTTCTGTATTTCTGGTAGGGAAAATTATAAAACTCCTGTAATCCTATTATGGCTTAAACTGTAAATATATGAATGAAATTGCTGGCGGATTAAATATAAAGGTGGCTCCAAAACAAAATATAACTGCGTTTTAAGCAAAAAACAAAGTGAATTGGAAATCGGCCGTATTTCACTTATCAATCCATTTTTCTCGCGGCAACCAAATAGCCCTGGTACAAGGATACGCATATTCCGGGAACGACAATGTGAGCAGCCGTACAACTCCGTCCGATTGATTGCATTTTTATGATTAATGGATGGAGGCACCGGGGACCGCCTGCGTTTTCCCTTCGATTCGCAAGCCAATCGCTCTCGCACTAATACACCGGCAATTTAATTAAAGCCCGTCTGGCCTGGCCCACAAACGGTCATAATTATGCAACAGCTTTTCTGTTTTCTGTTTTACGTTTTCTGTTTGATGCGTTTATCGATTTATTGAAGTGTTAACCAGCGTGACGGCAAGTTGTTGATATGCCTCGATTATATATTGCCCCCCGTGGATGCCCCGCAAGCAGAACCACCCACATCCACCCACATATACTCGCATGTATGGCATGTACGTATGCATATTGATTGACAGCATGCGGTTATTTTGTCGTTGCCACGCCCAATGGGGCACCACCCACCCACCGGGCTGCCCCATTGTGGGCGTGGCCCCACCCACTAATGATACGCTCCAACGCGTTTTACATTGATTTCGCCCCGTTTGCATGTTATTTATTATTATATTGCCGCTGTTCGTTGGCCTTTTTTGCTTTTGCTTTTGTTGTTGTTTTTGCCTTTTCATTTGCAATGCATTTAATATTTTCACTAAAAGTGCTCTGATCCACCCACTTAGCCACTTGGCCACCCACCACCCACCCACTGTCCTTGTGAAATTAATTTAGTGTAATGGGTTTTTACGAACACTTCGCGTGTATTTATGAATATTGGATAGTAATTATATGGTAAATCGGCTTTTGGCCGCCACAATTAACCGTATAAATTAATTAATAGGTTTTCGGGCACCGTGCAACTTTATGGGTTTTCTAGAATTTAATCCAATTGATTGGGAAACGTAATTGTCCTAAAACTTGTGAATGCATATTAAGGCAGCTTTTTATGCTCACATAAAAAACCTTGTGTTAAAAAACCTTGTGTAAATGAAAGATGTATACTTAATAATTGGAAATGCATAAGTTATAGATCAAAGCAATGCAGTATTGTTCTATTATTTTCATTATCTTCTCTGTGCATTACAAGCTTTAGTGTTTTGTTAATTGTAATTGCGTTGGCTCTATAAATAAATAATTAACTATGCTGAAATGTCACGAGCATAATTATGCTAGGTCCATGGTGAATTCGCATTCCCAACTGGCTTATGCAAAAACCTTTCTCAAAAATTAACTAAACAAAGGGTGAATTAATCCAAACGAAAAATGGCATTTCCCTTGACATTAATTTTGACGACGTACCACTCGGGCCCCACCCAATCCACTTCCGGGCAGGCCATTAAGTTCGAGGCATTCTGAGCACTTGCGAAACAATTAAAGTAATTTGCCACATACTCGCGTCGTCCCCCGACGCAATGCAACAACCAACAACCAGCAACCAACACCCATCAGCCAACAACCAACAACCAAGTGCGACCAAGTTCCTTTGTGAAAAAGAAGGCCAAATTGCCAGCACTTAACTTTCGCAGCCGTTGTCCAACTGTACTCGCTGCGAGCGGGCAGGACATGCCAGGATCCGATCCTGAAAACATGCCGCACGCTGCTAGAAAAACGCCAACATCAAAGTCGGGTGGCATTCTGGGGAATTTTGCACTTTCGGTCTCCCAGCCTTTTGTGCTGCCCCTCCCCCCTTCCCGCCACACACGTATTGTCACACATCCTGGCAAATTCACGTAGACAAAAACTCGTACTCGTAGCTAAATGAATTCAGAGATTATGGCTGGCTTGAATAAGATACTGATGATTGAGGGAAAATGGAGATATTACTGAAAAAATCATTTTCCTAGCTATTCCTACATAAATCTTTATTTTCCAACTAATATTATTAATTAATAATTATGTAGTAATAATATATACTAATAATTTTCTTATAAAGGTTGGCATTCTTAAATAAAAATGGAAACTGACATCTACATTTAATAAAAACACTTTAAATGCACAGAACTATGCTTTTTAGTAGTTCATAAAATCCGCAAAAAAATACTTAAAATTGTTGAATTATTCAACCACGAATTTTTGTGGGTCCGCGCCTGCATAAGATATTTTTCGGTTTCTAAAAAGAGTATCCCCGAATCTTTTTTCCACGCTTTTCACTCACTTCACTCAAGTTGCTGCCGTTGCCTTTGGTTCAGTGGTTGTCGCTCGGGCTATGTGTGAAATATGCCACTTTAATGAGCCAACGTTGCGCACTGAGTGCTCTTGCATGCAACCCTTTTCACCTCCCTCCCAGCCCCCTCTCCGTGTCACCGAAGTCCTTTTCCAGTGCCTCCTGCACCACAAACCAGCACCACCCCGTTCGGCCCCCTTTCACCCCCCCCTTGACGGCACTAGTTGTTGTAGGTGCAGTGGCGTGGACTAAACTGAATCCCGCTAGCGGCGCTTGGCCATCTGAGGGGGAAACACTGAGAAAAAGTGCGATCTAGAAGTACATATATTCCCTATTTAAAATAAGACTAGAAGTACGTACATTCATAAAATCACATAAGCCAACATCACTTCCTTAAGGCCACACGGACCATGTTATGTGAATGTTTTAGATTACTTTTGTGAGTGTTTTAGAGTACCTAAAAATATATTGTATTAAAATTTTCATGATGTTCATTTCGTTTGTAATGTAAGCCATGCTGATTAAATTAACATTTTTGTGACATATTCCAAATAACATTTTTAATTTTTTGCTACCCATGCTTTTTTCGGTGCATGTGCAACAAACACTCGCAGGATTAGAGTGTTTCGGAGTCCAGAAATAGAGACCTGGGTCCTTGTTTGAGGGAATGGCTTTGGGGCGTGAGTCCTTTCTCTTTTTTGTATGCTTTTGGGATGGACTGCCTCAATTGACATTTTGAATTGTGCAGCTGTTGCCGCTGCAAAAAACGCATTGCATATTGCTGAGTGGGTGGGTCAGCCCCCAACCTCTTCGCCTTTTCCCAGACCATCCCCCTCCATCCCCTGCCGTACACCACCAGTTGTGAGAAGTGCCTAGGCACAAGGATAATGCCGGGCAAAAAACACGTGTTTAACGCATAAGTGCGAACGTGACGCTAAACTCATTTAAAGGATTACGTTCTGCACACTGTTAAGTGTAGATGAGAGCTCCTGCGGTTGTGTGAGTGTGCCCCAGTCAAAGGGTGTGTGTGTGTGTGTATGTGTGTGGGTAAATAAGATTAAATTTGTTGAAAGCATTGCGACGTCAGCGGCCCAAACGCGAAGTGTGGTCCACACTTTTTATACCCAACCAATATGGTTTTTAGAAGGGTATATAAAATTAAAAGTTTGTTTATTGATTTCTGATAATCATTAAAACTCTCATTTTTAATATCAGAGAGATGCCAACTTTATTCACTAGACCTACATTTTCTGACCAGGAAACCAACTCGTACTGAAACTTAGCAAAAACGTTAATATATTTGTTAATATTTCTTTCTTCTTTACATTTTATTAATAACTGAATTTAATATATTTGGACAATGAAAATTGTAACTAAAATTCATAAATAATATGCTTATTTCTTAATAGTAATGATAGTAATTAATTTCAACTGAGTACTAGAATCCGCACTGTGGTTTCAAACACTTTATTTGATCCCATGTGGCGTCCATCAAGTTTTTAATGAGTAACCCTCTAGTTCATCAGTCTGAACCACCAGCATTCTTACTTACTGTTTTATATACTCACGTTTCCTCGGCGGTACCGCCATCAAGGGTTAAAGTCTATTTATGCATATGTGGGATGGATCCGAGTCTGTTTACTCGCAAAAAAGTAGGTTAAAAGCACTTTTGGACTGCGCCACGCCCCCATTTTGGGTTGGGCGCTGTTTGCACTGGCGTTTGTGTTTGTGCTTGTGTTTACATTTTGTCTTCAGTTTTGTAGTGTACGGTTTTAAGCCTCAAGTTGTTTGGCCATTGTATTTGTTAATCCTTTCGGGGCGTTGTCTGCCACCCATTTGCCCCACCACCGAATCACCCATCCGTCCTGTTGGCTCGACTTTAAATTTAATTAATTACAATTTTATGCGTTGGCTGCGAAACCCATTCAGACACCATCGCCATTGCCCCGTTTCATTCGTTTGTTTGCCTGTTTGCAGTTCCATAAGATTAAATATCAAATATTTGTCCAGCTGTTTGTCTGTCTGGGCTTAGCAAAAGTCTTGGCCACTTGCCAGTTGGTCCGGGAATCCGGAACAGAGGAGCCAATTGGTTATTTTGCCTGGGTTGTCAGGTGCATTTGAACAGCACTTTGCCATGTTATCTCATGTTGTGTCTGCATCGATAATGCGAAATTGGAATGGTCAATTGATGTGTCAGATGCTGGGAAAATAATGTTGGCTTTCTGAATGGGTTGAAACTAGAATCAAATCATAATATTAAATGGAATATGGGCATTTAGTGTATGTGTTAGACATTCATTTCAGATAAAAATAGTTCCAGAAGTGTTCTATGCTTTTATTAATATGGTATAAAAATCAAATCTAAATTGGGTTCCGACATGTACACATAAATAATTTGCTTAACTTGAGCCCTTTGGGTGCTATTTTTGAGTGGCTGACAACCCTGGCGAATCAATTCCTGGAAAGGGTTAAAAACGCTGAACGCTCATTATCATTTTGACAACTAACAGACTCTGGCTTTTAACCCACCCCGACTGGCAGCTTAACCCCTTCGTGCCGACCTTATCAAGTGTTTAATTAATGAACTCCAAACATAAGCATTCCGTCTGCAAAGTAATATCTATCGTTTTTCCCCGGTTTATGCAACGGCAGCTAATGATATCGGTTGCAGTCGCGGAGCAAAGAAAAACATGGCTTATCGATGCTTAATTCAATTATGCTAATTCGCTCTGAAGCGACTCGATTCGATTCGAGTGGTTGTGTCAACGCCATAGGATAAAGTTCAGGCTCAGGCTGGGTCGGTTCAGTCCACTCAAGTCCACTTCAGTCTACTCCAGTCCAGAGTTACCGTAACCCAGACCCACTCACAGGTGGCCAACTGAGCGTGAATAATGATTCGGAGGAGGAGGGAATATGTAGATGGAGATGGAGATGGCGATTCCGATGGTCAGCGGGTGTCTAATTATGCAGCTCGCAGTGTCGCCGTCTTTCTTTGTTCATCAAACTGTTTAGGGAATCAAGATAAACTTTTTAATTCCCGGCCAACTCGTAAAAGCCCTCTACACGTGGGAAGTGACGAAGAGTTTCCCAACTAACCAACAGCCAGCCAGTTTTGTACAATTTATTTAAATTTAAACTGCTACAGCAACTGACGAGCGACTTGCGACCATAAAACTGGACATTTTACGAGCGCACTTTTTACTGGCACGTCGTGTCCGAGGTCGAAGTTCTGAGTTCTGGCTGCTCCATGAAAAGGGTTAATTTGCCAGCCCCTAACCCTCGCCTAAGTCAGGACCATGTGTTCTGAGCCGAGGCTCTGAGTGAGTCCTTAGACCCTTTTTTATTCACTTAGTCTGGCCATCTGATAATTAGAAATTTATTAAGCTTAATTATGTGTCGGCTGGAAGTACGCACTTTTTTGGATGTCCCGAGTAGCTTGATTAAATGTGGCCGACAAAAAAGGCAAAAAAGGGTTCCCTACATTTTTGTGTTTGGGTCACTAGAAATCCCTCCTTTTGGGGGCGCCAAAAGTTTCCGCAATGTGGTGGCGTTTTATGAGTCATAATGAAAATAAAATTAATTTGATGCCTTTTTCAAACGAAAGAAGCGAATTTGCATTTCGACTCATATCCTTTAGTGTAATAAAAATAAAATCATAAATTCTTGGTCAGGGGCGGCTGCACAAAAGAATGTTAAGTTTATGACTAAGAAGTGGGTATGGTTCGTAACTTATTTCCTCAGGAAGTAAAAGCGACCGTTATTAGGGGTATAAATGGAGGCTTAAAAGTATATATTGCACACAAACAGTTTATGCAACACTTTGGAATGTTTATTCAAATCTGCTGAACTTAAAGGTTTTTATGAGATTTAATTATATAAAATTGAAGTTAAATGTGCTTTTATGAAATACGATATAAGAAATCTTTAAGAATTTGACATTTTTATAAGAATGTGGATAGCGTAACAAAAATGTAGAAACAGTTTTGAAATAATATTTACGTGGATTTTTGTCGCTTTAATGTGCATACAAAATATTTAAACACGCGGTTTAAAATACCACAAAAATGTGTTGAATGGGATTAACGAATGTATGTGTTCCCCAATCCAATCATAAATATTTCCGAAACCATCCACACATAAACGCCCAATCTAAATGCCATAAAAACAAGCCGAAAATACCCGAGATGAGAAGAAAACTTTCGCTGGGGAAAACTTTCCTTCATCATTTCCCCGTTGAGCCCCTTTTAATTGCCGCTGATCGATGATTTTGATGATCAGTGCAACACATTCAACGTTCAACATTCGATAGAAACGGAAATGTTTTGGCGTGGGCTGCAAAACGGCGTCGAGGCCTGAAAAGCATGAAAATTATTTAAGAACGCATACAATTTGCATATTTATGCCCATCCCAGCGACTTGGTGTGTTTATGGCGCGAAGCGGGGAAGGAACTATCATCATGGGGTGATAAAAAACATTTTAATTGGGTGATGCCCATATCTCGGCCGATAAGTTTTCGACTATTTGAGATTCATATTCATATATGTATATGTATGTGCCAAAACAGCGGGGAAATTGTGCAGATGGAAGCAGATGTTGTCGACGTCGACTTATTCGCTACGTGACCAATCCAAAATCCGTTGACTTATGTCAAGATGACGTAGAGTCGCGTTTTGCCAGGAAATCGACTGGAATCAAATGAAGATAGACGCCGCCAGACGGACGCAGTTCGTCCGTCCGTGTTCGAGCAACTTTTTGGCCGTTGTGAGAAATGAAATAAGGACGCAGCAGACACAGATTGCCATTGCAGCGGCTGGTCGACCGACTGAATGACAGAATGTCAGACAAAATGACAGTCTAGTCGGGGTTTTGAACTTGGAATTATTCGCACGACACTGCGCATTTCGTAGGGAAGCGGGCAAAAGACTTCAGCGAATCGTATTTGTTTAGGATTGCTTGAAAGAGGCATTTGCATTGCATCTAATTGAGCCCTCTAAAATGTCTGGCTGAAAATTTTTGTATTGGTTTAATATTAATGGCATTACTGTCGTTTCATTGGGAATCTTTTCCAATTTGATATTTTCTTTTTCTTAATGGTATACTGCAGCTAGCATATTTCAACATGATCTATAAATAAATATTTTAGCTTAAAAAATAATTTCTAGAATTGTATATATGTATGTATCTGCTAAAAATTGTTAATGATCAGTCGCGCTTAAAAATACATTTATTTTGGTTTTAGTTTTTAGTTGCGTTGCCAGTTCTAAATTTTTAGTTCACACATCACCATTAAGCAACTGACATTGCCATTTTTTCCATCCAGTACCATTTTATTTCACACCACGCTGTCAAAACATCGGAAAGTAGTTTCTGCCACCGGATTAAAGAGCTTAAATCCTTTTCTATCATTTTTTCTGAGCCAGCCACCGACCACGCCCCCTTTTCACTGCCGCCCCAGCTCGACAGCTGTCAACAGTTTGGCAAAAATGGCGTTCAATTCGTGCATGGAAAGCGAATGAGTGCAAAAAAAAACAAATGGCGAAAAAAGATGAAAACCTTGGTAAGTGTTTCGCCAATTTTAATAACCTTTTTGTGTAGGCACGAACTCGACAAAAAGCGAGTTCAAAGCTGTCAGCAATTTTCGTCTGGCGGCGAATAAATCGGTACGCTGTACGGTATATGCTATGCACAAATATATATTCAATTTCCCATTTATATTTACTTTGGCCATAATGCAATTTGACGCCAAGCGGCGGCAATTGATAGCGATGCCAGATAGCAGATACCAGATACCGGGGACTGGTCGGTCAGCAGGATAAAGGATAAGGGGGCTTTCCGGGATTCGGCCATCGGGTAACCGGAGACAGGCGACAGCAGACGGGCGACAGGACATTCAATGTTGGCTTCTGCGGTCTGCTCGTTTTTCTGGCACGTTGACGCCTCTGACCAGGACATCAGCTATATTCGGTCTACCAGTGATCCCGCACAGGGAGAAAATTCAGAGGCCCAATATTCGGATTGCAATTGCAATGGGTGTTCACAGATGTGTTTCCACTGCTTGTTATATTGTAATATTTTTTTTATATAGGAACACATTACAGAGTGTTCGTTTATAGATATAAATCTATGGTAACTTTTAAGATATTTTTCTTAAGTGCAGGCTTGTGGGTTTCCCCGTCTGCCTACATGCTCTACATGTCCTTCGATGCGTTTGGCCACAGAATGTCATGCACCTGTCAGCTGGCCCGTAATAAGATGCCAAAACAGTTATGCGGTTATCCCCGACCAAGGGATAACACGTGAAGGGACACACATCCTGTTTCTTGGCCAAACACACACACACACACAGTAGCACAGACACACGTCAGGAAGTGCGTCATGGTGAGCTTTTGGGACTTGAGGGGATTAGCTGTAAGCGGTTTAAGGATTTATGAAGGTCTACATCTTGTAATTGGTGGATCGAACGGCAGACGCATTAATTCGGGATTGGAATAGGGGAAGAGAGATGCGCCTTTAATTTAAATGGTTCATCCCGAGTGTTTTCTAAAAACATACCCCTATTTTACAAAAGGTACACCAATGATGTCCTTGATGTCAAATGAAAAGTTCATAACATGCAAATAATTATTTTAAGTTATTGCAATACTTTGGAATAACTTAAAATTTCTTATGTTGACGGTCATGAGCGGTGAGGAAACCTCTTCCATATCCAGTAAAACATAAATAACGCTTATCTTGCTAGCCAAAGCCCTTGTCCTCGACTAGTTACAACTTTTCTTTGAATTATGCAAAGTTTTAACGTCATCCTGCTAATTTTTCAATTTCTTTCATTTCGTTAAGTAAACTTCATCCTTCGCACCCATCATCTAGTTGAGTTCCCTTTTCGCTTGCAGAATAAATGAGATTTTATAATCCGGCCGTCTTGTAATTTTTCGCACTCTTCAGCAACTATTTCCCTGCATTTTGCCCATCATCGTCATCTCGCCAACTCGCCATCGTCAGTTTCAGCCCGGACACTTCAAAAAATATGCCAAGCTCATAATTTTAATCCAGCTTTCAGTCGCAGTTCCGCCGTTTTCCGGCGCCCACGTCGCACGCACAATGTGGCAAATTAGCAACAATATTTAAAACTAACTGCCAAGGCTTTGCCACTTTCCCTTTGCAACTTCTGCTTGCCTTGCCAATTATTTAAAGCGCAAACTTTTGCCATTTGCAACAAGACAAAGATGGCCAACAGGGGCGGCAAGTTGGTAGGAGGTGGTGGTATGCAAACTTTATGGTCAAAACATTTCAACTTTAGCAAGAGCCACCGAAATTGTCGCACCGAAAAGCACTCAACAGAAATTTGTTGGGGCGAGGGAGGAACAATAATAGCTGAAATTTTTCACACATTTTTCTGGGTCAACCATAAAATGTGGATTTTAATTTTCAATTTGCTTGGCTGACAATTTTTAATTAAAAGCGTGAGCAAAATAAACATTAATTTTTATTACCGACCGTCGTTGCCGGTTGCCGCACTCAAAAAGCTGGTGGCTTATCATAAGCATTCCTATGGTAATAACATCATTATCAACTGCCTGCCCCTCACTTCCTCACTCTTTCGGCCAGTTCATCCTGGATCCTGGCCATTTTGCGTTGACAAAGTCCTCGCTCTGGCTTTTAACGCCTTTTTGTCCGCTTGCCATTCGCCATTTGCCATTTGGCTTTCCGGTCTCTGCCTTTCGCTGCCTAATGTACAAGCGTCTTATCCTTATTACCATCTCATCTTCATTTCTGCCCGTTCAGCTTCCCGGCCACGCAAATCCGGGCATCAAATTTATACAGCATTTCCAACGCAAAAACCTCGAAACGAGTCAGTTGAGCTCTTTGTTTTTTCGGCTAAGGGCTTAGCATTTGTTGTTCTAGCTATTTGTTTAGCTGTTGTTCTTATTGCTGTTGTTGTTGCTGTCGCTGTGCTTACTGTGGGTTTTTCATATTACCGGAAATTGTGGTCACCGGAAGTGGGATTATGTTTTCAAGTTTGTACCGGAACTTGGGCGCTTGACGGCGAACGGTTATTGTCGCAACACGAATCTGGGTTACGGTTCAGTTCAACTCACTTTGGGCTCCATTTTCGGGTTGTGTTAGGTCAGTTAGGGCTGCTGATTGGGGATGGATATTAATTTGGCCACATTTGCAGCTAAAAGTGTGTATTAGAAGGTGATTTCTGGAGCTCTTCAAGAACTTAATAGTCCGGAAAGTTCATTAGGGAAAATGAGTGGTAGTTGTGGATATCTGAATATTCGTATTCCGTATATAGTAAATTAGTATTTATTCAGGGATTAGTATAGTTTAAAATTCCAAGTGTGGTCGCGACAACTTTTGGCAGCTTTTGTGCGAATATAATCGTTCGAATCATCATTATTTGTGAATACTATTTAATTACAGATCTAATATAAGTGCACATTAGCTTAAAGCTTCTAAATGGACTTAATAGTTTAAGCCTTTAAAGTGTTTAATCCAATATTATGTTAGGCGTTCAATCGGATTGTTATCACGTCCTCTGGCTCCCCATTCCATATTTTCCCGTCATCAATTAATTTTACGCCATTCGCCGAAATTTCCGCCCATTCCCGGGCATTATTTATGTCAAAGTCAGGCTGGCAGGCAGTTTGAACATTTCTGCGATTTACGTGGCATAACTTTTATTGGCTTGCGGCGCCTTTCTGGTGCGTCCTGTTGTCACCAGGATTCAGCTGTATTCCTGGAGCTGGAGTCCTTAAGTCCTGGAGGCCTGGAGCTAAAGTCGTGTCCCCAAATGGGACGTAGTCAATGGCAGCGCCTCGAAGTTGGTCCTCGCCGTCAATTTGTGCACTTAAAGTAATTAAGCGAATTACTTCAAAAGTCGCCAAGTTTTCTAATTATATCGAATAAATTTGTTTAATAGTATTCCTTGGGGTAAAAGTTCCTACTCACAGGCATCGCTGTCTTTCATTTTCTCCTCCCATCTGGACCAGAAAACCAATTTGCACGCCATTCAAATTTCTGTTGATTTTTTCCGATTTTCCGCGTTTTTTTCCCCATTGGCTCTTTTTGTTTTCTGTGATTTTGGCGCCACCGTTGATTGTTTACTCTAGTGGAAATGTTAATTTCTGCACTTTTGACTGAGGCGAGGCTCTGCGCTGTTTTCTGATTTCAGATTTCTGATTTCCACTGATTTGAATGATTTCGGATCGCTGTGGATGCTCAATTGGGGCTCTTGTATTCGGGCCTTTGTTTCTTTTGATTATTTGGCTCACTTGCTTATTTCAATTTCCGCTTCGGTTCGTCTTTTTATTTCCGCTTTTTGTTGCTACTCCCGTCGATTGGCCTGCTCATTTGGAAACTGAACGGCTTTTTAGTTTGGTCGGAGGTTGATTGAATTTTTAGATAAACTTTTGCTGAGCTGGGGCAGATCTTAAAGAATTTAAGCTTGAATTGTTAGGTAAAAATGAATCGACCAATGTAATTTAAATACTGTGCGCATCATCTTCTTTTTATTCAGAGCTCTCAGAAGGTTTTTCCACCTTAAGAGCACTCCCATGTAGGTTGTTGTTCTTTCCCACCTTAATTAAATTCATCCGAACTCCGAACTGTCCACTTTAATAAAGCGTTTCATTTGTCTGATCTGGAGTTGGTAACTGTATCTGTCACATAATCAGCTCGCGCACACACTTACCCAACAATCCAATCTATATCAGAGGCAAATAAACACGCGCCTCTTGAAATCATAACCTACCCCTCTTAACACCCTCCTCCCCGTTGAACCAGCAGCACAACAACCCGGCTTAACCCCCAGTCCAACTTACAGACAATTGTAAGTTGGTTGTGTCTGACCCAATTCAAGTTCTACTGCTGCTGCTGCTGCTCCTGCTGCTGTCTGTGTAACTATATATCCGTAAGTCAACTAACCGGAGAGGAGGATCCTGATCCCACCGCACACCCGTGCACCAGGACACCAGGACACCCGTACCCTCGACTTGTTAGGTCTTAATGAAGCAACGCACGTAAACAATAAGCAAACTTTGAAGCGAAAATTTTGCGCAAATAACGCTGGGAGTGGAAAAATCCGAGGGTAACAGGGAGTTGCGGATGGGAAGGGGCCAGATACGGATACGGATACGTGCGGCGTGAGGCAGGAACTGGCACGAAGGTCGAGGGTCCTCCGCCCCTTAGTCCCTGCCTCATGCTCCGCGTGCCTCTCAACCTCCCTCGGACTGAAAAAGTTTCGCTGCTGTAACAAGTTGTTGGGAATTAGTTGCGAAAAGTGTGGCAACGCCGCCGCTCCTCCGCTCCTCCGCTCAGCTCATTAATTTTAAGGCACAAAAGCGGAAGCGTGCAGCCGGCTTCCGGATACGGATACCGAACTCGACCACGGGCCGGAGACAGCAGCACGGCCGTGTCAGGACTCCGGCCCTCTGCATTTCTTTGTTTGGCTACAGGGAAAGAAACCACAGGTATATGCCTCAAGTCCATCTGAGTGGATAGCAATGGAATACCGAACAGTAAGCCAAGGCACTATTCCAATCTCTAAAAATGTTACTATAAATATTTATTTATTTACTTTACTCATATCAACGTGTACCATTTCCTTTGCACTCTTCTCGTTTTTCCAGTGCACATTTGTTTGTCTGCCTGCCACACTTGAGTTATGGTGAAACATTTCTGTTTCGGCCTTTTTGTTTCTCTAGCTCTCTTAATAAGCAAGCGAAAACTTCTGAAGTGCGCGAAATATGCGCAAATGGCACGCGAGGGGCGGAGAAAGGGGGATGGTGGGGCAGCGCAATGTGGGGCAACAGCTGATGCTGCCACAAGCACTCGTTGGACTGGTGGTGCAACATCACCCAGTTCTCCGCCCGGACAATGAATAGGAAATTAATGTAGGTCGAAATGGCAGCGAATGCTCTTGAAATAGATTAATTAGATAATTGGGTTGGAAAACTGAAAGCTAAGGCTGTACACAGCAAAGAGTCCTTCGAGGATTTTCAAAAATGCTGCGCTGCCATAGACATGATGAATGGAAATCGCCACTACAAAGCTAAAGAACGACTCTTTATTTATGTGGGGGATCATGCTTCAAAATAATGTTAAATTAATTAATTAAATTAATATTATGTTAAACTAATTGCGAATTAGTTGAGACTCTAATCTTGAACTAACCTACGTAATGGCATATTGTCCTTTGAAAATAATATATTCCGTTTATTTGGGACACCCCCAAAAGTTTCTTATACGGAACCATGGATCAACACCTCTGGTGACTAATCGTAAGGCACATTCTCGCACATCCTTGAAGATGCATGCCTTCCAGTTGAATGCCTCTGTCGTTTGCCTATATACTCTGGCCATAATCCTTTGCCAAAAAAATCACCAGTGTTCATTTATGTGGCGTCTTGGCCGTAGTTTGCATAAACAACAGCAGCAATGCCCGGAGCATATTTCAACTGCAAATCCTTTTAAAACTGCTTCGTGAGCAAGGCCTTTTGTTTAGCTGCAGGATGCAGGAGTTGCAACAGGATAACGGGGGGAGTGTGGGGCAGCGTGGAGAAAAGGCCTCTATATTTGTTTTCTTTTCTGCTGTTGTTGAGCAGCAACGAAAATATGCAGCTCGGCACAAAAATGTGCACTTGTTTGTTTTATTTGTCAACAGAGTCCTGTTGGCAGTCCTTTTTGTGGTCCTGTGGCCTGATGTCTGCAATGCCTGCATATGTTGTCAGCGCTAATCAAGCGCACATATGATAAACAGACTCACAGACTCTCAGACAAACGTACGCAGGCTGAATCGGAGATATGCAGAGAGAGAAATCGGTTCGATAAATTAATTGAAAAGATGACTACTGACACAATCTGCAAAAACAATTGCAGAAACTCCAGACAAAAATGCCCAGCTGAATAAAATGAGCTACAAGTATCCGTAAATTCATAAAAATAAGTTTTTATTGTTAAGTTATTTTTAAAAGATATCTCCCTAAGTATATTTTAAATTAATGAGTATGAAATGGTACACAAAGTAACCCTTACTAACCCCCTACTATTCAGCCTATTATGAACACTATTTTCTTTGAGTGCACACACCACACACACATGAAGACATGCGACACTACAAAAATAACAGCTAGCAGGACAACAACAACAGCGGCATCAGGACTTATGCAATTGTATTTGTTTACCCGGACGGCTTAGCACTGAGTTCCCTGCCTCTTCCTTTGCATTGTTTGCATTTCTTTCACTTCCTCGGCTTTGTACGTATCCTTTGTGACGCGTCCTTTGGCAGAGCGCAAAAGTTTCTGCGCAATTTCACAGGCATTTAGCACCGCACATGCAACTGCCACTGCCACTGCAGCGACCCAAAGGTACAAAGGTGCTTTATGCCCTTTGATTGATTTATGTTAATCTTGGGCAATTATGCCGGACACGCACCCAATCGCAATGGTATGCAATATGGAATGGGGGTTGAAGGCGGGGGTATGGGGGCTGGGTTCAGGGGTCGTGGAAAGGACCTCTCTCCTGCGAAAGGAGATGCTAATTGCATTTGGCCATTAAATGCATAATTTGCCATTGATGGCATGCGGACACGGCGAATGGAAAATCACTTTTGCATGTTATGTGTGGCCTGCTTTGGGATATGAATCGATTTGAATAATGAAAGGGAACTGGGATCTAGTTGTTTATTCACCGGCTGTTGCATAATCAGCATCCGAATGAATATGCCAAACAGGAACCCATTGACAGGCGAATGGATTGCTTACTTGGGAGACATCGGGCTTTGCAGGGTAGTGTGTCATCTTAATTAAGTATTTATCATGTAATTAAGACGAAATTGAATAAAGCGGTTGAATATGAAGCCATTATCAACATTAGGAGAATTTTCAGATTAATATATGTATGTACTTGAAATATTCAAATAAATATGATATAATTCTGACTTATGTTGCATACCAAATAATCGCCAGTTAATTAAATGGTATGTTGAATTTGAACTTGGCGTTTATTCAGAACTTACTAGCATATGAAGTTTAATTGCCTTTGATAAGACGTAAGTAAGAACTACAAACAAGAGTGTTGAGGCGAATATGAGTGTGAGAAGTCTATAGTTCCCAGATTCGTTTAAGCCGCAAAAACCATTTGCTGCTCCAGAAACTGCACTTAAATCTGCACTTTCTAGACTCGCAGAAAAATGGCATGGAGAAAAGTTGCTTAGTGGCGCAGTTACCACTGTGAAAAAGCGTCTTTTTGCGGGCGGTTTCGACGTCTAAACTACTAACTAAAGTAACATTTTATTATGTCACTATGTCACACACATCCACACACCCGCACACACCCACACACACCCACACGGGCACCAACACCAGTGCAGAGGCACACATACACGTACGGGGCTGACATGTTGACATGTTAAAGAGCATGTAAGTGAAGTGTGATGGAAGCTGGAAGATAAGATGAAAGCGGAGCGAGTCATGCACAAAGCATGGAACCCGAGCCGGAGCCCAAACCCAGAGATATAGTCCACATCCTTCCGTCCTTCAGTCTTATGGCCACGCCCCCTCCCGCTCAGCGCCCTTTCCTGCTGGCGTCTTGTCTATTTTATGGTTTACTTTTAGTTAGTTAGTAAAAAGAATACAAGTTCGTCGTCCTTTTTTCGGGCGCTCACGTCAGCCAAGGTATTTTTATGATGGAATTTTTAATGAATTTACTTTTAGCTGGGTGTCACGGAGCATTCGCCTGCGCTTGCACAGGAGTCCTTGCGACTCCTGTCTGAAAGACAGAATATTCACAATTTTCTAAGGACTCGTATTAAAATCTCGCAGAGACGGGCTGTGAGGTTTTATACCTCGCTGCACACAAACGAAAGAGGTGTAAACTTGTTTATCAAACCCCACTTTTGTTGGAAAATATCGTGCGGGGTTGGTTTTCCATCCGAGCAGATTGAATGCGACAAGTGAAGTGATGTGAATTTAATTTGTATTGCCATCAAAATTGGATTACAAACGAAGAAATGCGAACAAATGTTATTGAAAGCTCAAAGAGGCATTCCAACAAATCAAATTGTGTGATGACATTTTTGTAGTATTTCATAAAGGCGTACAAGTGAATTATTTCGAGTTCCTACGAGTATGTTTGGTCTTTGTGAGTGAACGGGTATAAGAAAATATGTGCGATGCCAAACTTAATTCCTTTGTTTGAAAAAAAGTCTCCGAGCTAGTGTTTAAATGTATATATAATAATTTTTTTGTTCACCCAATTTGTAAAACTAAGTGTTTACGTTAAATTTAAACCCTAATACCTAAATGATTCGTTGCCACTGCAAGTTTCGACTTTACCAAAGACCTATGTACATATTTTTAAATAGACCAAAAGACATGATTATTTTCTAGCTGCATTTAGGCCATCAAAGTTGCCCTGAACTACCCAACGAAGTATGCCCGCAAACACGCATTGATTAAAATCGCTGCAGTTAAAACTTATGCTCAAGTTCAAAATTAGTCGAGAGCTAATTAACGATAAGCTCGGCTTGCCAAAGTGCAGTGCAGAAGTTTTCGGCGGCTCGGAAAAGTTTTTAATGCATTTATCCAGTGACTTTGGGCTCCAGCTAAGTGCTTATTATCGGGCATCTATTTCAATTTCCCCCTGGCAATTACAAGGCAGCCGAAACTACACAGTGTAGTTGTTTGGGAAAACTACGTGTTTTCCAGCCGCCCGAGCCCTCTGACATTTTGAAACACCCACAACACACCGTGTGACCTTTAACCCAGGGCAGTTCAAAGGCAACTGCCATCGACTGCTCATTTTCGGTTTGGTTTTCCGCCAGGGAAATGGGAAAACCCACTCACCAGGGAGAGCGAGGAACGCGAGAGAGAGAGCGAAAGAGAGAGAGTGCGCAATCGAGTGGGAGAGAATTTCCCTTTCGAGTCTGAGTCTCTGCGAGAAAAACCGGTTTTCGAGTGGGTTTCCGCATAATATTGGAGTGAGTTCGGGTGCAGTACATTTGTTCCACTTTCTGAGCAGGATATTTTTGGCACGTTTTTGTGTCGTCGGAGCCTTTTGTGCATTGAGTTTGTGCCACACTGCCGGCTTATGGTCAACATGAGCAGAAATGAAGCGTGCTGTGGGTCGAATCCCCTTCCTGGTTTTTGTTGTTTTGTACCCCATTTTAGCCTTTTTGGAAGCAACAGAAACTGCTGGCAGCAGGAAGCATTGCGGTATCCTGACGCTCGGGGGACTCATAATGGTCGAGATTTTGAGTTCTGGTTACAGTTTCAGCTCTTGGCCACTTTAAAGCCGTCCAAAACTGGGTTAGTTTAAGATGGCCAAGAGCCAGACGTCACATAATTTCCATAAATTCTTCACGCCCCAAACAAAACTTTTCGCTGGCCATAATTCTTCGTTTGATTTGGCGCAAACTTCGAGCTCAGGCTTATCAAATGCCACAGAGCCCCGTTTTGCTTTTCATTAAAATCAGCTCCGACTGAAAGTTTGCCACAAAGCAATTTGCTGGAAAAACACAAGACCGAAAAGCGTTGGAAAAACTTTAAACAACGAACGTGACCGAGGTGAAGTTTTCCCTTCTTAACAGCGTTTTTTCTCTGGCTTTTCGTACGGAAAATATAGTTTTTGGTCAAACTAGGTCAGCTGGTAGAGCTGGCAGAGCTGGAGAGCAAAAAATAAGGAAGGGAGAAGGCGAAAGGACGTCAAACATTTAAAAACATAAAAGACATGCCAGAAATTGCATGCTTCTTTAAGCAAGGACTTGACTTGATTTCTTGAGTGCCTCGCCCACAACTCACTCAAGAGCGAGTGAATCGAGGAAATGAGTGAGTGGAACGAAAATTTCCCCTGCCATGGGATTCTCAGCGACCCGATGTAGGCATTACACTCTGCCAGCGAGCAGTCAGTCAACTTATAGCCGCTCCAGCGAACGGACGCACCGAAAACCGAGCTATAGAAACTCTACGGCAATTCCCATACAAAACCCGAAATCGAACCCATGACTTATATATAGAGCCCAACGATTTGTTTACGTGTCGTGACGCGAGTGTGCCAGCAGTTGTGTGCGTGTGCCAGACGCAAACAGAAAGTAAAGTTGAAAAGTTAAAAAATTGAA
Source organism: Drosophila teissieri (assembly GCF_016746235.2). Lineage (NCBI taxonomy): Eukaryota > Metazoa > Arthropoda > Insecta > Diptera > Drosophilidae > Drosophila > Drosophila teissieri. The sequence goes on along the minus strand of NC_053031.1, from coordinate 18,369,256 downwards.
ATAAATCAAAGGCAATCACCATGATTAGCACCACGGATTATCCATCGGTGGAAACCACCACAACTGCCGAAGAGCTGTATGCGGAGTACATATCCGCGCCGGCCAGCAGCATGAGTCCCGCTGCCATTGCCGAGCACCTGCAGCAGAACCAGATCACCTTCGAGATACCCAGTGCCCACGATCTGCGCCACATCGACGCCCTCAACTCCTTCAACGCCCTGCTCCAGAGGATCGGCAATGCGGCGGTGTCCTACGATCCCGCTCCGCCCAGCGTCTGGTCCCCGGATGGCAGCATCAGCACGGAGCAGCTGTCCAAGTCGGTGGTCCTGGATCTGGCCGACTTGCGGGACAGGTCCGAGGAGTCGGGCGAGTCCTCGTGGTGGAGCCAGATCTTCGGGGATGCGGACATGCATGTGATCATCAACTATCTGTGGATCGGAGTGGTCAGCTCGCTGGTCATTCTGTCGCTGGTCTTCATCCTCTTCAGCTGCTACTTCTACAGGAAGTTCCGCACTTGGAAAAAATGCAGTAAGTTTCAGTCGTGTAGCCGTGTAGCCACCCAAATATAATCCCCACTCATTTTCCGCCCCCGAAATGCCATACATCTGGCTTTTATGTGCTCGACTTTAATCAAAATGTTTCGCCAAAGCCTTATCTCCGGCCATTTATTCAGCTGGCTAAACAATATAAAATGCAGAAACAGAAAGAGCACCCGAAACAGGTCCCACCACCCATCGGTTCCATCAGTTCCATCAGTTTGGGGGCTTTGTGGAGCTCCATAGAGCTGCTATGGCCGCAAAGCCTCATAAATTTTTTGGCGCGCTTCGAAATTGTCAGCCAGCCGTTTGCATCGTTCTGTTGTAATTTTAGATACACAAGTTTATTATGCCACAAAATATATGTGCCGCATATTTATAATATTAAATTGACTCGCCTCGCAGGCATTGTGCCCCTTTTATGATAGCGATAATGTACGAGCTGGAGAATATGGCCGACCTCGTCGACCCCCCACTCCCTCCCTCGGAAAAGTGAAATTGTTGCCCCGAAATTTGTTGCTCTGCAGCCGAAAGGCGTGAAATTGTGCCTTGATATTTATATATTGTGTTCTGGGGGCCGAGGCGATAAAGAGTAATATAATAAAATAATGATGGACCATATCATTCAGCTGCGTAGCTAAAGTCCGGGGATGTATGGTCTTTGTAAATGGGGGAGATTGTAAAATAATATAATATGTATTTTGTTAGCTATCAAATGGGGCCTCAAAATATGGAAAATGGGATTTCATATTTTTCTGACATCTCCCACACTTTTAGTTTGGCTGCTACAGCCAGTCCAGTGTGAAATCCAAAATCAATCAAGTTTGACACAACTGTTATCAAAATCCCACCTAAATCCCACCCAGATTACCGCCACTCAACCCAAATAGAGCCCATGTAAATATATATCTTATCTGCTCGAAACCTGTTGCTCCCAATCCCAAAAATAAATCATATGTTTAGGCACTTTACACATAATTACGGACCACCACAGCCAAGAACCCAACTCATGCTAAGCCAAACAGAACAGAACAGAGCAGACCAGAACTAAAATGGAATTGTATTGGAGGGGCTGGCCGAACAACCTACACAACCTACACAACTAACAAGACTCCGACTCAAGTGTCAAACTTTTTGCAGACCAATTTAGCCAAATGATTTATTTAGGCCGGGCAGCAAGTGAAGGACTACGGCCAGGAGCAAACTTTGCTCCTGTTCCTGCAACTGTGAGCGCAACTTCTTGGGCCAAAGGGCCGTGGCCTTAAAGCCTGGCCAACTCAACTGTCAAACTGTCAATTTTGTGCTAACGAGCCTTAAAAACTTTGCCCTGCGATTACGACACGCGACCAAGACCAAGAAGGGTGGATCCGGAAAGCTCCATTTATATACGTATATACGTGAAATATCAATTTGAGCGATATGTGTTGCCGGCTTTCGGGCGTCCAATGCGTCTAATTAGTTTCGTTAGTGTCGTGTTCTGTGCTTTTTTCTCTGGTTTTCTGGCCTAGATAGATAGCAAGTGGTCGGTGGGATAGGTTGCCCGGGATACTGGAGTACGGGGATACTGGAATACGGGGATACTGGGATACGAGAAGTACGTGTGTCATTTATAATTAAGCAACTAGGCCGGAGTTCACTTCGGCTTTTGTGCATTTAATGCCAGCTACGTGGCGTCTCGCAGTGTTTACCTTATAAATGCTTAACGAGGCCCAATCACAAGTGTGTCTGCCCCAGTTGCCATTCAGCCAGCCAGTCAGCCAGCCAGCCAGCCAGGCTTACACCTTATTTATTAAACTGTCACACACACTGGCGATGGCAAACTTTTGGTCCTTTGGCTTCGGCTTTGGCTTGTTATCAATTAGTGCAGCGGAGGACTACGACTGAATTTATTAACAGACCAGATGAAGTTACTAAATTAAAGCCAAGCAGGGAAGCGGCAGCCACTGTTTATCATGTTGTATAGGTCCTGCATAATTTAGTTGCGTAAAAATGTAATTAAGCGTAGCATATTTGGCCAAGACCAGAAAAAGTTGCTCTTAGCCCGGCAGTGCTTTTAAATTTTTAATGGTTTTCCCTGCGAGCAGCGCAGAAAAACTAGAAGCTGTAGAAGCTGCTCTCTTTTTCGGCCATGGGAAATATTTTAGTTGCGCTTGTAGTTTTTTACCCCCATTTTGGCAAACTCAAATTGAGTGCTGTAATTAACCAAATTGTTTTGTAGCCGACCAGCACTTAGTGGTATGGGAAAGGCATACATAATAGAGCTGGCAAAAGTTTTAATGGCTGAGACTGCACCTATTGAGTGGGAAAAATGGAAACACAAAATTCGAGCACCCATTTCAATGGCCGGCTTAATAACAATTGAAAGCAGCTTAAATCCAATGATCATAATTCTTAAACAAAAAACTCCACACAGCTCGAATGAAGCCAGAAAAGTTGGTGCGTTTAAAAAATTAACAGACATTTATGGCAACACAAAATAAAGCAGCTCACTGCTTTCCATTTGCCAGTTTTCATTCGAGAGTGCCAGCTTATTGCGATGAATTTAAATTGTTGCATACATTTGGGGGCATCGGCGACAGAAATGGGGAAAAAAGACAGGATACAAATGCAAAAATAAAGAGAAGGAAGGCAAAGTGCCAATGCAGCTGAAAAACAAAAGGCATCAACGAATGGCGTGCTAATTTTTTTTGCCAACCGCACAGAGAGCGAAATACAAGCTGCATTTTGTAGCTGTATATTTTTTCCATTAGCGGTGCTGTTTCTTCCAAATAACATTACTAACTGGTTGCCAAAATAATAGCAAGTGAATGTACAAATTTTTGATATGACCATAGGGTTTTAGTTAGCATTATATTTTTTCTGCGTGCATCGGCCACCTTTTTCCCGATTTTCCGACTTTCTTTGCGGCCATCTGCAATGCTTGAAATGGCTGAGAGGCTCAGAGGCTGAGAGGCTGAGGGGCTACCCTTTTCAGGGGCGGCTGTTTGTTCAACACTTGCATAAAATATGAAGCCTGCAGTCCGTGTATGAGTGGGCCACGCCCCCTCAGTCCAGCGCCCTGTTTGCAGGCTGTCTATCAAACAGAGAGCAGGAAAAAAAGCACGGAAACAAAAGTCGAAAAAGGGAAAACAAAGAGACAGAGTCCTCATGTGGGGTGTCCTGGCCGAAAAAAGGATATACATGTGTGTGTGCCACAGTTATAACAATAAATCAACAACTGCTGGCAGCCACTGTAACTGCTGACTGCTTCTGCTACCGCTGCGTTTTAATATTGTAATGCGCAAATTTTTCAACAGCCTTTACCCCCGGCCACCCTGCCACAAAAACCGAAAACCGACCACCTTTCCTTCCTGCGAGATGCGCTTTAATTGAAAAAGCGTTTTCGGGAACAGGAACAGAGAACAGAGAATTTATGAAAAATACAGCCTGAACAATTAAAAAATGGGCGACTTTTTCCACAGCGAGGCAGCCAAATTAAATGACACAAAAAACGGACAGAGGCGATCCCCTATTTATTTATTGAATGCAGTTTAAATTGCATTTAATAACACTGAATACCTGCCTCTTTTTGCAATGCCACATATGCATGGGCGAACTTCTATTTGAGGCAAATTATTGCTTCATGCATTTTTAATCAAGGCTGTAACTCAAAATACAACCAAATTAAATTCTTTGATGGCCTCGGCTTAGAGCGCGTGTGCATGGAAATTGGAATTGGAATTTTCCAATCTTAATTTAACTCTGCTTAATGTGGAGCATGCACACACACACGCATGGCCAGCAGCTGTGGCATTATAAAAATTAAATGCTTTCTGCTGCCTACTTTCCGGGGCCGTCGAGCTTTTATTTCATTGCAGTTGGCAGTTTGCAGTTGGCGAGGGTGTATGTGTAAGCCTGTGTGTGTGAGTGTCTGTGTGTGTGTGCGAGATGGTATTTTATTTCATTCCATTCTGCCACGCGCGCACTTCCGGCATATTATTGCCTAGTTGCTGTTGTTGTTGTTCGGGTGGCCTGTTGTCAGACTGCTGTGAAGGAACTTCGCCTGTCCTGCCATCCTCGCCGGCATTTCCGGTCAGCACAAAACTTTCCGCTTCCCCTTTTTGCCATTTTTTCGCTTTTTTTGCCTCTGCATTCGGAAAAGTTCAAGCGTTTGCGCCTTTACGCTAAATTGAATTTAATGCCACGGGCCCATCCTTCTACAAATGTCCTTTGACATGGACAAACAAAGTAATGACAGAGTCAAAACTTTGATGCCTGATTGGGAAGCACCCGCACTCCGCTCTTCCTACACAGAAAGAAACACATAGGGAAGTCACCAAAAAATGTAAAAATGTACCCATTTCGTGGGATTTGGAATTTGTATCTCATTTGATAGGTTATATTTCTTAATTTTTATTTATTTATTTTTCTGCATTGTCGAGCCCAAAAAGTCCCCATTTTCTCGCTGTCCATCTAAACAATAGAAACTTTCTGCTGACAAACTCAACTAACAAACTCCGTTCTCTGTTTATTGCAGATAAGGACATACGTGCCCAGATCCATGCGGCCAGTGACTCGTACTCCTCGCACCTGGTTGGATGCGACGCCAGCAGACTGCTGTTGCACCAGCAGATGCAGCATCCACACCATCGGAGCAGCGAGGCTGGCTTCTACCAAATCGAATCGCCGCCCTGCTACACAATCGCCACCGGATTGCCCAGCTACGACGAGGCACTGCATCATCAGCCCCGGCACTTTGCCTACGGCATGAAGTTCGTTTATCCCTCGTTGGCGGCCGTGCATCATCATCACCATTGCATTTCCAATTGGGAGAAGCAGGAGCCGCTGAATAAGCTGCAAAAGTGCAAGCTGTCAGCGGCAGTGGCAGTGGCAGTGGGAGTGGCAGCGGAGGAGGACAAAGCCGACTCCTCATCGTCCACGTCTGCTTCTGCATCTGCATGCCCATCCCCTTCGGAATCCAGCAACTTGGCCACAGCAACGCCTGCCATTTGCATTAACATGCCGAATGGGCGGCAGGATGAGGAGGTGGATAATTCAGATTCCGATTCCGCAGTTGCACTGGCAGCGGTGGCGGCAGCGGCACAAAGTTTACAGCCGGCGGCGCCTGCCGACGATGATTGCGCCTCATTGGTCGTTGTTGTTGCCGCGTGATTGCCCACCCAAGGGTCAGGGGTCAGGGGCTAAGGGGTCAGTCGAGGGTTTAGGGCCGGGAGTAGCAGCCCAATTGCTTAGTCACTTGTAAATAGTTGCATCGTCTGCTAATGTTGTTTGCCCCATGTAATAACATATATCTCCGGGAATGTACCCTCCTCCCTCCTTCCTCTAAGCAAATTTAGTTTTCGTTTTTAGTTATCTGTTATATATTATTGTATTACGCAAGACTGAGTATTATTTATTGTACTATGTATAAAACCGAATTGTCTATCGATTAAGCCCTAATATCTAAGCGAGAGTTAAAGAAAAAATATAAAACTCGAATGAACACATTGCAAACTAAATTGAAATTTTCGTTTTCATTTCCTTATCAGTTTTTCAGTTCCCAATGCCCAATGCCAAAAAAATCATATCCAAAGTTACGCGATTTCCACTCCCATTATTGACCTTGCTGGCACTGCACGAATCCTAATCCCTCAGATACCCGTACTTTGGGCAGAGCAAATATCAGATGCCGTTTGGGGTTTCGGATTTGGTTTTGTTTTGAAATTATGTACGTGACTTGGATGCGGCTGGTCGAGATTAGGTCAGCAGAAATGCACTGCAGCTGGGGAATTCCCCACGAACGTGCACTGCTGAAAGGATTTTTCAGCATCCGTTTCAAGTGTTACTCAAGGATCTGGCCAAATAAAGGATTAAGGCAGAAAAGTTTGTAGGAGAAATTAAGCTGATTACACAAGCACGGCCGTAGCATTGCCTTCAAGAATGGTCTGTTTATTAAATGAATTTGATCTTCTGGCATAAAGAATTTATGTTGCCTACGATCCATTAAGTTATCCACTGGATATTCTAAGACCCCGCTTTCATGTTCAATTATGGTGATTACTTTCCTTCCAAGGATTCCGCTTCAATTTTCAACATAAACATGTTTGTCCACCCTTAAGACATCATTGATCAATAACTAACACACACAGACAGTTTCTTAATGTTGCAGTTACTACGATTAAATAGAAACATTAACTAGAGTAAAACCTAAAGCTAAAGCTCACAAAAAAACAAAACAAATAACAGGAATAAATATTGTCGACTATGGGATGAAGAAAAGGAAGAAAATAATTATGCAAAAATATATATGAAAAGATATTATCAACCAAAAAAAAAGAGAACAAAATCTGGAAATTTTATTTGCCTGTCTGGGATTTCAGCTCCTCAGGCGATGAACCTAATTGGGAGCACTGAAGACTCGAGGAACCTAACGGCCAACAAAGCAGCACTAAAAACTCGAGTTAAAGCTTCGTGCGAGCATAAATAATTTCATGTCAAATTTGACACTTTTGTTGAAGCTTCTGCGTCTTTAATGCTGCAATTTGTATTCAAATGTACGATTTGTTGATGAGTCCAAGCAGACGGAGGCATGGACGTGGACGTGGAGGAACTGGAGGGACTGGAGGGACTGGAGGCACTGGAGGCACTAGAGGCACTGGCATGGCACATCAAACATTCCATAACGCAGCGTGGAAGTGAGCGAGGAGCTGCAAACACCAAACAGGGCCATAAATTATATTATCGTGCATCGTGTATCTGGTTCAGGTCGCCGTCATGAGTGACTGTGCCTCAAAACGGGGCAACAGCGGGGGGATTCCGAATGGGAATGCCAACGGGATTGGGTTCGGGGGAGTGGGAATTGGGGATTGGGGACTGTGGACTGCGGACTGCGGACTACGGAGTGGCACTGACATCAACACCAGCAGCTACAGTACATCTAGAGAACTTGTGGCTCTCGTTCCCTCTGTGTGTCGTGGTCGTGCCTTGCGTTCTCGCCATGATTTGCCAAAATGCACAAAAACCCAGTCGGAGACAAAAAAAGTATAACCCTCGCAGAGAATGGCGAATACCAAATGCTCTTGTGAAGGAGCGACAGGTGAAGGAAATACACAGCAGGACTGACAAAACCATAAGGTAATATGTTATTTAAAATAAGGATATAGACCAACTGTTTAACTAAGCATGAATAATTAAATCTTGATAGTCTTCATCATAATTGATTAATACTTTCTGATGACTAAAATGAGACTCTTCATAACATTTTGAATATTGTTTAGCAGACGACTATTATTAAAGCTATCGTTAAGCATAGGCTAAGTCTGTTAAAGAAGTTATCATCACAAAACAGCCATTTAGAAGTAGTAATACCCTGCACTGCCAAACGATCCCCCAGAGTTACCCTGACCCCAACAAGGTGAAAGACCAAATAGAAGCTCCACCAGCGAAAGCCGTAGGTGGAGTGCCGGCCCCACAGATAAGCGATGTGGTCGGCATTCATACATGCGAGTAAATGTGTTCTATGCGATGAGTTACTACTGTACGGTGCGAGTATCCGAGTATCTGAGTATCTGAGTATCCGAGTATCTGGGCACCGGAGTACGGAACGGTACGTTTTTATGGTGACTGCACGTGTGTTGGCCGTAATTTGTTAAACGGTTTTTCTGATTTTTTCCTTCGGCAGAGTTCATTGAACAGGTTGTTTTGGCCTGACTTTTCGGTCGACTCTTGTTTACCCCATTTTGTGGGCGGCTCATAAATCCCTGAGACATTAATTTGTTTGTCACCTGTCGCACATGCGGTTGAATAAGATGTGTTGCCCTCTTTAATGAGTGCAATTAAATGCCTAATGGCTCTGATGACAATCGGCAAATCGGATTAAATTTATAGAGGAAAATAATTCATATATTGTTTACGGCTTCTAGAGCCTATTGCAATATGCTCGAACTGACGTTCAGTACAAGTTTCTCATAGTCCGCAAGGTTTATTGGATAAGGCTCTCTGGTAATTAATGGCTCAACCCCACGGTCTGCATTTGGTCGATACTTATCTTCGTGGAAATTCTGGTCTATAATTCTTCGGATTTCATCTTCGGATAGCTCCTCCCATGGAGGTGGGCTGACTTCATGAAAGTCTTTTCGTCCTTCTGATAAATGTTGTCCGGTTTGTCCGCTCATTTCATCCTTTTGCAAGTTGTATTCCTTATTACCGAATCCGCTTTCTGTAAACATCTGTGAGCTTTGCAGAAAGTTATTCTGTCGAGAACTTGGATCACTTTTCTCATCAACAGCAGTAAAATCTTCAATCTTTTCACGTTGAATATAATTTTGTCGATTATTGCTCGCTGAATAAGAATCCTCAACACCTGGAAGGTATTTCTGATTGCTGGAGGGTCTTGCCTTAGGAATAATATATATATGAGAAGAATCGGTTGACGAATGGATTTCCCATGAAGGATCATCAATTGGCTGGTAGTCTGCCGGAGGAAAATCGACGGTTGGATCACCAAAGCCAGCGGCCGATTTTCCTTCGGCATTACCAGCATCAACTTCTGGTCCAGTATTGGGATTTTGATAAAACTTATCAATCGGATGTTCAGAGTGAACATTGATGGGCACATCCCTATCATCGTCCTCCATTATGGGACCTGTATCCTCGTTGTGAATCGGATGCACTTCATCATCTTCTTCTTCTTTTGAGTTTTCGCCATAGCGGTCATCGAAAGGTACAACCATGTCGACACCTTGCGTAATATATTCAGGGTCCCATTCCTCAGGCTTACGATGTCTGTGGTGTACGTTCTTTGGTTCCGGACTTTTAGTTCGCGACCTTCCGCGACTCCTAAATCCATTTTTTGGCCTTTGATTGTAAACTGACCAATCTTTTGTGAAACCCCTATTACTTGGCCCGTGTCCGTCAATGGGGTCTCTGTCATTAGGGTTCCGATTTCCTGGCTTTCCTCTACCGCTTGGCATCTCGGGATAGTCTCTATCATAACCGTCATCGAATCCTCTGGTGAACCAATCTTCGCCCCAGGGTGGTTGTGTTGCTCCTGCATAAGAGAAAATATAACTATTTCCACTGTAATACTTTTGTACGTAATTACCGTCAAGACTTTTATAAGTATCGTTTCTTCTGACTGAGGAATTGTAATACGGAGTAGATGTCTCTAGCCAGGAATTAGGTGTGATAGGACGATAATGGATCTGCCAATAGAATGTCAGCCAGAAAATGATGAGGAAGTCGTGGAACAGAATTAGAGATCCCAAGAAGAAATCGTTAAGTCGCATCTCAGCGAATCGGTTTCCATTAATTGTTTGCCCATGGTACATTACGAACTAAGTATAAGAATACTGAAATTATATAATCATACGTTTGGGAAGTACTTACCAGTAGGATCATAAAGGTTACAGATATTTCCACCACTGAATAGGCATAGGGAATTGTTTTCCGCACAAGTAGTTCAAACAATAGTATAAAACTGGCCACAATCAGGAAAATAAATGCTAATATAAATAGAACTGCTATATCTAGGGTGAGGTCCGCCTAGAAAATGTATTTGTATGCAATGATAAGATTGTTAAAGCTCAAAATTCATATCTTACTCGTGATGGTAGAAATACTCCTATTACAAGAAAGATTACCACCAATATTAAGGCAACTGCAAAAAATGTCAGGACATCCGCCCACCAACTGAGGGCGACTAGAGCAAATGTGGATACGATCTGAAGCTCCACCTGAATTAAGTTCAAAATATCAGTAATATATACATTTATGTTCCAGCTACTCACTATTATCAGTGACATGATAAAGTTGAGACCTTTGATGAAACGCATCTTCTCAACAAATATGAAGATCCCGAATATCACGATTGCCAGTGCAAAGGTCGCTAGGCAGATGTAGTATAACGATCTGAAGGTTTTCCTCGCACTCTCACTAGTGAAATGATGGATCCATTTTCATTTTTATATATTTGTAAATATTGTAACTTACATTAATGCTATCACCAGCCATTGGGCCAGAGCTAAAACGAGCCACAGAACAAGCAAGCCATAGGTCTTAAAAGAAAACTTTCTTCGCGCCCTGCGGTACAAACGATGCTCGTCGGATACATACATCGTAACTCATGGGTCTACTTTGTTTTAATTCGGTATATCTGACTGCAAATTTGTCCACGACCACGAAAGGTTATTAGGAGAAGATCGAAATGCCTTGTTTTTGGGTATTATTTTGAGAACAATTCTAAAAGGAGCCTCAAAACTAATGTGATTTTCTGTAGTGTATGAATATTTATTCTATAACCGAAATACAATTTTTTTTATATAATATTTAACTTTTACAGCTCTTTTGATTATATGTCCTCATCTTTGATATCCCAATTATCGGGATTGAATCCATAATTGGATTCGTTTTTAGCCGACCAGTCATCCTCAGATGCGTTGTTGTCTGCAATGTTAGATTATGATCAAAAAGCTCTTTAACCAGAAATGAATATCCCTTACCGTAGTAATCATACTCAATATTCTCGGGTGTCGTTCCCTCTGTATTTAGGGTGCTGGTCGACATCCAGAAGTAGTCATCTGATGTGAAGTAGCTATAGTGGATCTGCCAGTAGAATGTGAGTGCGTAGATGAGCAGGAATTCGTGGAAGACGAGCAAAGCGGCCAGGATGAAATCCTTAATCCTCATCTGGACATACCGATCGCCATTAATTGTTTGAGCATGCAGCATGATAATCTTATAATTAATGGCTATAAATATATGGTAAATTATGCTGCTGAAAAAACTTTACCAATGTCATTACAAAGGTTAGACCAAGTTCAAAGATGAGATAGGCATAGGGCATCAGCTTCGGTAAAAATAAATGGGCCAACAGAAAATACGCGGACATCATGGCCAGTATAAAGCTCAAGATGAAGAGCGGAGCTATGTAGCGAGTTATATCCATCTGATGGTTTGAGTTAAATGATAGACTTGTATAATGATTTGAAAGTCCTACCGAGAATGAAAGATGACATCCAACGACCAGGGCTACGATCAACAGGAGCGTGCAGAGAAAGAAAAAAGCCAGCAGGTCTGGAATCCAAGTTCGAGCTGCCAGCACATACATCGAAAATATCTCCAGTTCCACCTGAAGTACATTTGTGGCTTTTAAATATATCCGGAAATAATCTAATAAACTCACTATCACAAAAGCTACCACCCAGCTATAAATCTTGTGGTTGCGAACACCTTGGTTGAAAACGAAAATTGTAAAAACTATGCCAGCTAGAGCAAAGGTGCCCGAGCAAATTATCTCAAAGTCACGGAAAATCTTACGACCACTTTCCCTGTGAGATTAAATATTGTGAAATATGTCAGTTATTTTGTACCTCAATTACCCACACCAAGCAGACCAGAATCCATTGAGCCACAGCTACACCCATAAATATCACGAGGGATGCGTAAGTTTGCCGGCCAAATTTTTTCCTTTTGCTGTCAGTGATATCCATGCCGTTCGAAAAAGTGCTTTAAAGTTCCAAAGTGACTGTGGATTTAAGTAATAACAAGATACAAAACAAAGAAACAATTACAAGCAGGCAAAGAAACTAAATAAAATACTACAAATAAATTCGTGATGTATGCGTGAGAGCTTACTATTATCCCTTAAATTGGGATCAAAAAGTAATTGTTGTTGATAGTAATAATTATATATTCGAATTATTATTAATTCATCGACTTGCATTGGCATTATAATGACGATATGCATTGAGATTGTCATATTTAAGGTAGGGAAATCCCAGTACTATTCTTAGCCAAGCTGAGCATTCCAGAATTTACATATGCCCTGATAATGTGCCAATTACCACATGATATTTCGAAATTATTAGCAAGTTTCGTCGACCCCAGGCAGTTGAATTGGCCCAGATGCAGGGGGAGCAGCCTTTGAGTATCTCAATGCAGCTAGCCCTATCATTGTGTCAACTAACTTCACTGCTCCGTTCACACACAGCTGCGACCTGGCCCCGATACAAATACTGCAGCTACAGTAAACACACAGTGGGGCAGCCAAGCGGCTAACGCGTAAAATCAACAAAAATTAACGTGGGGCAAACAGGGCGAGCACGGAGCCAAGGTTGAGAAATTTGTGCTCAGCTCGATGCAGCAAACAAATTTGCACTTGTTAGCCCGACTTTGGGTTTTTTCCCTCACCATTTTTGTGTGTTGTGCGCTGGCAGCGGAGAAAATAGCGCAGAATATGCCAAAGCGACTGTCAACGGCAAGTGTTAAAAATGCCAGATAAATAATGTTAGAGCAGCCAGACAAGAGCCACAATGGCAAACAGACTCACTAATGAGCTGACTGCACTGTAAACTCAACTTTTCTGGCTGACTTGCTGACTGGCTGACATTCTGACAGATTCGAGGCTGACTCGCACCGCATGCGTCACACACACAAAAGATACAAAGATGCAATTAGCATACTAAGCCCTACGCGCGTCACACGGTGCGTATGAGCAATGAGGAATAAAAATCATTAAGCGACACATTTGGCATATCAAAGCGGGCTAAATGGCGTGTGGCATTCCCAATCAGCAGTCGTGTGCGTTTGCTAACTCCCCGAAAAGCGAGAGGCGAAAAGCGAAAAGCGACTTGAGAAGCAGCTAACTATCTGACTATCTGACTGGCATGCAAAATTAATTACGGCCAGAAATTTATTTACGACGACTACGACGGGAAAGAGAACGAGAACGAGTCGGTAGTAGGTAGGTTCTTCATCTCCACGCGCTGCGGCAGCCATAAAAGTTTTACGCTTTAGCCGAATTTAGGAGCCGGAAAACAGGGAGCAGCGAGACCAGGAACAAGACTGCAGCTTAGACACATTCTCCTTTTGCCGCCGCCATAAAATCCAGGCGCTGATGACATTTCGCCAGCTGCATTGCAGTGGATGTGGATGTGGACCAGGACGAGGACGTGGTCGCGGATGTAGATGTGTCACCATTGCGGTGCTTCCATCCAGCGACTGCAGCTAGTGGGGACTTTACGAGCTTTTGCAACACTGGTTTGTGGGGGTTACTGGGGGTTTCAGGGGGTTCCCCCAGAGAAGGGTGTGCCGAAAATCACACCACTTAAGTGCGCGTAATGAAATTTTAAGCAGCATTCGCTTCTGTTTATGATTTGAGCTGTAAAATAGATGCATTCGCAGGAGCCTCTAATTCAATTTGGTTTGGTAAGTGCGCATTTCAAATTATTACTTGGACATTATTCAACTACGTTTACAATGTAGCCATAGGGAAATATACAGCAAAATGCAACTTCAAACTAATATCATGTAAGAAAATATATAATAATAGTTTACAATAATAGTTTGCAATAAATTTAATTATTATACAGCAAAATGCAACTTTGTTGGTCTCTATCAAAGTCAAACTAATATCTTGAGAGAAAATATACAATAATAGTTTTTGCAAATTTATTTATTGGCCAGCCCTAAGTATTTGGAATTTAATTATTTTCGTGAGCCAATATTTACTTCCATTTTATTTATTTCTGAAGTTTTCCTAATGAAAAGCTCTAATGCGGTGAACTAGATCACCCCACTCCAGTACATGGAATTTGTTATCCCCTCTGAAGATTAGCTACAGCTAAGCAAACACATAATCCGAAACCCCTTCGATTCCGAAGATTAGGAGCATTTCAGTTCCTATCAAACTGGGTCGCTGTGAGATTATTCCAGCCATGAAGCACACTCTACAAACTATTTGTATGAGTAAATGCCGCTGACTTAGGTCAGGGATAGGTTTATTCAGCGATAAGCCAGAGGTCTTATCCCCACGATGACGGTTCCCAGACGCTTAGCTAATATAAAACAAAGAACAGTGCGGCTAACTTGCTGTTTGTTTAAGCCAAATGCAAACAGCTAGCATACGCTCATTAGCAGCAGCACACGACGGAGATAAGGACCACACCGGGTCTGGAGATAGCTTCCCAGAGAACCGAATCCAGAGTACGGAATACAGAATACAGAATCCGAAATCCAGATAAAATGCCGCAGGCCAAGTTCAAAGAGGCGGCGAATCGTGTGTCGTCACATCATCAAACAAAATGAGCAGCAAATTAGAGGCAGCGACTACGGAGACTACTGCCGCCCGGAAAATCTGTCGGCGGAGATGGGGTACCCACTTTCATTTCCATTTTCCACTTGCGTCATCGAAATTTGTAGCAGCTTATCAAGCTGGCTGGCTGATAAAAAGATGAGCTCCGGAAAATTCTCGGATCTCCGGAGTCGGTCGGTGTTTCAGTTTCTGTGTGTGACTCACTTTTGCCGCAGAACAGAATTCCGAACGTGACCTGGCACTTTAGTGACACTCACTCCCATAATCGGAGTGGAGTGTTTTTCCTTGGTCCAGCGCCTTTATCAATTTTACGACTTCCTCTTCAGTCCAAGTCTGGCCAGTTACCAGTACGTGTATGGATATGTATATGGAGCGTGGAGAAGGACCACCGGCTAGCTGCAATTAGTTTTATTTTCCGATTCGTGGTCTTGTGGCTCGCTTTAGTATCTTTATCTTAGCTAATTGATATTTATGGCCCGAACACGTTCTTCCACTTCGCTACATTCGCTTCATTCGTTCAGGTGAAAATGTGAAAATTCTCGTGGTGCGTTTTCGTTTCGATTTTCCTTAACCAAGGTATTGGCAACGTGGAATTATGGACGGCAGGTTGGGTTCCTTATACTTTATTGGGGCATGCGGGAACAATTCTGGGTAAGCGGTGACTCAGACATTAGCTTAAGTTCCGTGGGGTCAACGATGGAGTCACGTTTTGGTTTTACACAGAAACAAGATTAGAGTCGTAAACAGTCGCGGAGAGTCCTCTTGGCTGGGAATGGCTGGGAAATGGCTGTGGAAAGGTGAGTTCCCCAGCTTGAGTCATCAATCACACTGCCCCGCATGATCCAGATAAAAAAGAAGTGCACTCACAGGAAGCCCAAAGGATACTCCAATCGGCCAGCTGTCCCGCCAGCGAAGTTATAGGCTATCATATTTCCCTCTGGCATATTTATCCTAAAAACAACCGTGAGGAAGCACATTTTTTCCAATAAACACTTCACAGGCTTCCTCAAAAAAAAAATGTATCGAAAATTAACAATACTTGTAGCCATTGATTTATGAATGAGTTCCTCTAGTTGTGTGTTGTCTTTTATGGCAGGATATTCTTTTTAGAGCATGATGTTTGAGTTTTTGCCGTGTTTTTTGGGAGGCAGGATATTATGAATGCATTTAGGCTGACTACTTAAAAGTAAATAAATAATGTAGGAAATTGCTGCTGTGTTTATTCAGGAAACCTGGTTGAATAGAGAATGAGTTGTCGAACTAGATGCGAAAGTGGGGACTGAAAGGTTCACCCAGGAAAGCGGAACAATATCAGCTCCTTAATGCAATATCTCATTGTATGAATATTATTTGATGACTAGGAGTTTTCGGAAAACATTTATCAATTCTTATTTAATATTCCAATTTCACATCGCAATAAGATCTCTCTATGATTTTAAAGTTAATTGATAAAACAAAGTTAAAATATGGTTGTTTAACACGTGAAATGATGTTTTAGAAACGAAAAATTCGACATATAATATAAAGGGTAAATATAAGAGGTTACTTCGGATGAACTCCTGATGCTTCCACGATTTCCATAAATATTTCCCAGAGCAGCAGGAACAGCAGCCAAACTCGACTTGACTTGAAGTTCATTCTTAATTTATGACACTTTCAATTAGGAACTCCTGCTAAAAGGCTAACATCAGGTTGGATTCCAGGGAAACCTATGCAACTCCCATCCACGCTGTGTGTGCGATTGGATTCCAGGAATAAATTGAAAACCATAATTATGCTCACGCTTACAGCCTTCGTCCTCCTTCTCCTCCTCCTCGTCGACTGTCAACTGCAAAAACAAACAGGAGATGGCAAAAAGAGCAGGCAGCCAACAAAGGCCAAGGCTATGGACGTACACATTGAGATTCGGGGAAGGAGTAGTGGAAGAAGTAGTGGGCGATACTTGCAGATACTGGAAGATAGATTGACAATAACGAGGCCTAGGCATAGAGCCAGCCCTACCTGCAGCGCCTCGCAAGTGCTTTGTCCTTGGTCGGGGCCAAAAGATAGAGATGCTGAACAGACATTGTCAATGTCGCATGTCTGGTGCTGACAAATCGCCAGGAAAAGGGGATTTATGAATAGGCCGAGTGCCTAAGAAGCCAAGGAAGCAGGATGAGGTTTGGACCCCTGATCGCTTCATTATTGGGCAGAACATGTCAATTTGGAACTTCATCCGAACTTCGCCCTAAGAAATTGTACAAAAACTGAGCAGTTCCAGCTGCGACTTTGTCTCATTCATAAATTGCAGCACAAATCTATCAAAATCCCCCAAAGTTGATTAGGCTGTCAGATAAATCAATTTGTCGCCGGGCATAAAATATTTTTATTTCTCCACAAAAGTCCGGCTTAGGCTGAAAATGTTATGCCGTAATTTAGATTGATGGCCTCGAGATACGGGACAAAACGGAAAGTGTCTTTGGTATAATTGCAAAAGCAAAAGTAAATGGAGTTTCGCAGTCCTTGGAGATGCCAGGAGGAGGTGGCTCGAAGGCCTCTGCGCTAATTTTACGACTAGTTCGTGACTGGAAACTATGGGGAGCGGTGGAATAAGGAAGGCCAGGACTCACCTGTTACCTGTTACCTGCATCTAAAATTCAGAATTCACAACTCGCGACCGACACGCGTTCCACTTGAAAATGTGCTCGCAGCGATGGCAAATAAAATAAAAAATTTTACGTGCCCACGCGTCCTCAGTCAACAGTTTTCGCCGGCAACAACAAGAGCGGAAAAACGAAAATCCGTTTGCACGTTGTTTTTCCAGAAAATTAGTTTAAAAGCATCATAAAATAATTTTCGTGCGGCGTTGGGAAATTTCGCGTTTCGTCTCTCGTTTTATTATTGCCATTGACTCCCTTTCAACTTTGGCCATTTCGGGTTCGCTTTTCGGCCATTCTCACACCCATTTTCGTGCCCAGGTGGGTAAATGGATTTGGAGCGCTTAGATAGCCCATCATCATCATCATCATCATCGTCAGCAACATCAGCACCATCAGCATTGCCATTCGCTGGCTCTCTTTGAAATGGTCCGGCGCCATAAAAGAAGCAAATGCACAGGTCCAAATTAGATTTATGTCTTTTTATTCCCAGATTTTTCGTGGGGCAGTTAAAACCGAAAATGGTCTGTGCCCTCTGCACTTAGGTCATCGTTGGGTGAGTCGTAATTAGAGATACAATTTATGTGTAGATGCGAGGGTCAAATTGAAAACAAATTGGGGCAGGTGAAAGACAAATGGGACGGGGTGATCGAAAATAAATTAAGTCTGTAAAACTGAGAAAATAAAACTATACAAATAAGTTGATAAGTTAAGCATGATTTCATCAGCTTTGCATGAAAATCCCCTTCAGTCTACATTATCATCGTGTATTATGTGTTTAGATGTAATTACCTCTGTTTCTGGTATCACCCTCTGAATCACGCAACTTAAATTTAACCTGATATTCATCTTCCAGATTGCCGAATTTCGTCATTCGTGATAAGGCACAGTTTAGAGACTCATCTCTTTAGACCACCAGTCTGAATCACAGCCGAGATAACAACATTATTTGGATAGTTGAAGTATCTGTTGCCATGAGCAATTCCTTGGGGCTGCATATCGTAAAAAAGCAGTTGAGCACAACAACTTCCTTATTAGTCGGACAAATTTGTATCTCGTCCCACATTCAAAGCAATATCCTTCTGGCTCACGTGTAATCCATACCGAAATGCACTTAAGTCCGCACTCCCACATGTATCCTTAAGACCCAAGGAGAGTGCCCTGAAATTCGAGCAATTTGTTTTCACAAAGGATGCCCTCTGCCACTTCCTTCTTATACAATTTGATGGCAATGGCCACTAAATAGTATCTGGTGTCTTAAAAAAAGAGTGTATCTTTTGTTGTTGCTTGTTTTCGTAGGAATTATGCCAGGGAATTTGTTGAAAATCTCTCAAGCAAAGCATGTGTGGATTGTGGCATTACTCGCATGTTGTTCCTCCTTTTAGCAGTCGCTTCCTCTGAGAAAACAATCACCAACCAGATCCCTGCCAAACCACTTGGCCAACAAAGTGAAAATTAAAGAAAAACTAAAACCGAGGACCTGGACTTGCGGTCGAGGCGTGAATGTGTTTCAAGTGCCTTTCGCCGCGCTGTCCAACAAATTGTTTGCTAAGCTTTTTTAATAACAATTTGCCACAAATGTGGCCAGGTTTTGTTCCCTTCTATGCGCCTTATGCATTTTTATATGTAAACATAATTTCTTTAATTGGATTTCGTCGTTGGAGCTGGGCAAACATTAAAAGCGCCGTCCAGTTGGTGACAATGGCGGTGTGAAAATCGGCGAGGGGTGGTGCTGTCGCTTGGCTGTGACTGTCGAACAAAAACAAAACCAGGCTCAGAGGCAGAGCCAGACGGCGGCTTCCAACTACCAACATCCAACCATCCAGACAAGCCAGTCGGCCAGCTGGTGGAACCCGTTAACACTGCGCCCAAATAAAAGAGTTTGTGGCTTAAGTGTTTAGTTTAGGTCTGCTGAACTTTCCTAGGCACTGCAAAAGCATTGGTAGGTGTGTGAGGGTAGACTTTTGGAAACTGTTGACTCTGTTCTGGAATTAAGAAATTAATAAAAGAAGCCTATGGAATATGACTTATTACTGGGTAACTGATTTTATTTAAATTTTAAAATGTGTATTAGAAAAGTGCGTTTGCATACTTACATTATACAGAATTTAAATATTCAAGTCTGTAAGTTAGTAGTAAATATGGAAAGGAAATTACTTTCTTAGCTTTTAAAAAAGCATTCGATTCAGCAACCATTTAGTGACTGCTTATCCCAATACAACTTGTTTCTTTGCGAAAAGTAATGAAAGTGCCTCACTTGCAAATACATTACAAAGCTAGTTTACTACCTTCTTACGGCTTTAGCTGACATAAAACTACCTGTAAGACCCACCGAATGCCTCAAGCAATTCTTCTCTGCGGACTTTCTTTGTTATTTTATTGTCCTACCCCATGGAACTGTTGAGCTAATCCTGGCCCAGTGCGACTTTTATAGCATACTACATCCTCCCATC
The DNA here is from genome assembly GCF_016746235.2 of Drosophila teissieri. Classification (NCBI taxonomy): domain Eukaryota; kingdom Metazoa; phylum Arthropoda; class Insecta; order Diptera; family Drosophilidae; genus Drosophila; species Drosophila teissieri. Next base: position 18,349,560 of record NC_053031.1, on the reverse strand, counting down.
GCCCACCTCCCATCTTCCATCTTCCAACTCCCAGCCGTGCCTTTGACCGATGACCATGTCCGAGTCACTCTTCATCCGTTTTGGTGGAGTGTATATCACCGCAGGGTATTCGCTCCAAACAAATGCCACTGACAGGCGACAGCGCGACACGCTGTCTAACAATTTTAATTTTCAATTTTAAACTACGGCTTCGACGACGTCACGCGGCTGGCTCTTAGCCAGGTCCAAGCCTACACTGTGAGAAACAGTTGTAAATATTAATTATAGGCCTTACACTTCCTGCTAAAAGTGTCGCGCTTGAGCGAAATCAACCGGTTTAAGAAACGGTTGAAATTATATTAAAAATCTTACAAACTAAATATATTTGTAAACACCTAATCAATATAGGATATCATTTTGAGCCTGACTCTAATTTATCTATTACAATATGAACAAATAATTTAGGACGTTTTAATTTAACTAGGAACATGAAAAATATTTTTAAAAATCTAAAAATTAAATAACTGATTGACAAAGCAATTGCTATTATGCTCTTATGTTATATATATATTTTGTAAAATATATCTTTGAAGACTGAGTTTCTTCTGCAGTTCAGTGAGTTCTGCTCACAACTCGTCCACTTTTTCTCCAGCCGCTTTTGCAGCGCCACGTATCTGGGTCAGTGGTGTCAATCGCTCGCTGGTGTCGCTGCCACTGTTGCTTTTGCTTTTGCTTTTGCCATTGCCATTGCTTTTGCTTTTGCTTTGCTTGTGCTTTTCTGGTGCTTTTGCTTTGTCGGTGCTGTTGTTGCATCTGTTGTTGTCAACTTAATTATGTCGCAATTGCTTTGAAGTCGGGTTCTCGTCGTGCTGTATTTTTTGCAAATGTAAAGCAGACAGCAGGTGGCAGCAACATGGCCACACTGCTCCGCCGCCGCTGTCCAGTTGAAATTGCGCTTTATTCAATTTTTATGCCAGCTCGCAGTTCCCACCGCCCCCAAAGAACCCCCTCCACCAGCTGGCTCCCCTTATGCCACCCATTGTCCTCCGCCCACCGCCTACTTGCCCTTTTTAGTGGATGCAGTGTCGTTGTCACTAGTTTAATTGGATTTGGATCCGCTGCCTTGCCAGAGCTTTGTCTTTGGCCTTTTCCATTTCCTTTGGACCAAGTCGTGGATGTCCCCCATCACCCACAGCACAGCGAGAAAAAATGGGCTTACTTTATATTTTAAAGATACCAAAACATTGCTGATGATTGCTGATTCATATTATCAATCGGTTTTTGTCTCTGTGTATCATCATCGTGATCGCAATTCGTAGCTGTAGCTAAAAAGCTGAAGCGCATTACAAATTGGTTTAGTTATTGGCTTAATTGAATTGTTGCAGATTGGACTTTAAATAAGCGAGACCCAGTCTTCGCTTCAGTTTCGAGCGAAAAGCGCCAGCGGCAATCGGTGTATAAATTTCCATCAGGTGCGCGTGTAAAAGGTAGCATGCAATTAATTTTTAGCGTGGGTGTGGGTGTGGGACGACTGCCGGCTATATAGTACTATATATAGTGTGGTGTCTAATTGGAACATTCGCAGATGAGCGTGTGAAAAGTGGCAGAAAAGGCAGAGGGGCTAAAAGCCGAGGGGAAATGCTGAGCTTCTGGGCTTAGAGGGGGAGTGGAAATCCCATTACAAATGCAAATAGTGCGGAATGATGGGGGATTATCTTATCTTAATTGCTTTTACTCCAGCTGATGTTTAACTAAAAGTGGAGAACGTTTAATAAGATATTGGTGAACGTAAAACCACACGAATTTTGCAAGTCAGCATAGCTACAGTTAAATGCTTAAATCGTCTATTATTACTTGTTACCAAAGGCGTAAAACAATTGGCATGCAACTATTTAATATAAGCATGATAGTCTTTCAAATGGGTAGTTGGACATGAAAACAATTCAATAAAATTATAAAATATCTCCTTTGTTATCTTCCTATGAATGCATTTTCACTCAGCTCCAGAAATGTAAGGCATAATAATATAAATATTCCTCTACTATCCCCCTGCCCCGGCGAGTTCATTCATGGAGTCTTGAATCACTCTGGAAAGCATAATTGACTTTCACTTCATTCATTAGCACGCAGCACTCAGTTCGATTGTGGGATCCTTTTGGCCCAATCACTCAGCTGCCATTCACAGGCTAACAAACCTTTCGAGCCCCTTTCAAACGCCCCAATAACCGATTTACCGAAACCAAAGGAGAGGGGGAAAGTGAATCTGAAAGGGGAAAATGATATCCGCGCCAAAAAAAGAGGCATACAATGCAGTGAGAGTGACACTTCCAAGAATTGCTAGGGCCGAAAAGCAAATGCTTTGTAATGCTACTGTCGCCGGGCAGAAAAACTCCCCCAGTTCCCCAGATTTCTGGTTTGCATGCAACGTTGAGGAGGCTAAAAGAAAGAGACTGAAAAAAGAAAATGTCAGCAGGGAAAAAATTGGGCTTCGAACTCTTTTTTCGGGCCTGATTGACAAGGAAATCAGTGAGGCAGGGAAATGTTTTTGTTTCTTTTTCGGCGACACTCGAAAACTAATGCGCTTATCAGTGGAAATGGATCTGGGGTCCCACCGAAAAGTGCAGGTGATTGTTGGATCGTGTGTGGAAATAATTAACATGTACTTTCAATTTCGTGAGCCGCCAAATGAAAACTGTGGCGAGGGCGCAGCGAAGAAAAATGAAATGAAAAGCCAGAAATAAAACCCCAACGACACCCAGCGGACAACAATCAATAACATTTGTAATGTCAATAATGACAAGGCCCACAAAGCCGGGGAACCCATATATCTGGAGGCGCAGAGAGAGTGCATTGATGAATTGCCCAAGCACATCAATTCCCCGGGCACCTTGCATATTATTTGATAAGAGGGCTGCGATAAGGAAATACAGAAATTAAAGAAGTTTGGGCTGCGGGAAGGAAAGAAAGAAACCCGAAAGTTTCCCAACACCTTGTGAACATGAGCAACACGATAATCAATAATAAAAAATTTGTTTATTGATCGACTGCGATGGCCTGACGAAGCCAATTGGGGTCAGTAGAATCGGAATCGGGGCTTAAGTGGAAATCGGAAGAGAAAATCGGCTGGGCGCCAAGTGCGAAATTAAGGTTAATTGAAAGTCTCCCATCGATGTTAAAGGTCTCTGGGTCTATGGGGCTGTGGGTCTCTACTAAGGGATCCCACACTGTGAGCAGCCCAGCAGTCGGTAGAATTAAATGAAAGAATTCCACTCGCCCTGCCGGATTTGATGATCTGGTGGTTTATTAGACAAGTTCGGTATGTTAATGCAATCGAATGTCCACCACGTGCGAAACTGGTTTCGCTCACTCGGGTTCAATGACTGGCCACACATTGCAGTTGATTAATTAAGATCTGATTGGGCCAGATCGCTGGGGTGATGCAAAGTTTCCACAACGCACTGATGTCACTAGATTTTACGTTCTATCGTGATAATGCAGCTAGATCCTACTGCTGTAGTTTCTTGCAACTCCCCTAATGAGTCTCTTCATAATGAATGTTACTTTAATCTGACTATCTGGTGAGCAACAAGGTGTTACATGGCACTATCGTTTCCTCAACTCAAGAGCTAGACCGATTTAATTACAGATCTCGAGCAGCGACAACTTGTTGCTGTCGGCGTAAGCGATCTATAAGTCACAGTGGATAATAATACAGTTGATCGGGGCATATTAAACTGAAATTAATATATTCCGCGTTCTATCTTCAAATGAAAAGTAAGCTTTGATTAGTTACAGTAGCTGCAATTACGAGTCAAATGAATCAATAAAGGTAAATCGCATTGCTTGCAAAACCGTTCCAGTTACCCGGTTTATAGGCGGATTTTATTTACTCACTCGATTTTGAAAGCTATGCATTTATCGGATTGCGAGCTGCGTAATTTAGCTCTTCTGCAACCCAGTGTTTTGCAACTTGTTTGATTCGGATTGCGTTTGATTCAGTGTAAATTTAGCATAACATTCACCCCATTTGTATTTATAGATTGCTTAGACACTCGGATCATAAAAGTTCCTATCTATCCATCAGCTTTGTAACATCTAGGTTCTCCCCCACCCAATGGACTACAAATATTGAAGCCTTATACAGCCAGTTAACCCTGTCGAGAATGTCGAACAAATTTATGCTTGAGTGCTAATAATGTTCAATCAATTGTTGTATAGAAAACCTTTGGAGCGATAAACCAACAGAAAACCGAAAACTTTGACAGCCGGTGATGGGGAAAGGTCCCCAAGACGGCGACAATAAAATGAAATAACATCATAAGTACTACATGGATGATATGGCGATGGCTGGTGGAGGTGATGGGACTGGGGACTGGAGGTGGAAGTCTGGCCAAGCGCAACGAACTTGGGGCTAAAACGCGCCCAAGATAATCAGACGGCAAAACCATAAACAAATAAAGTAAAAATCCAAGCAACGACAGCGTCGGAAGGTGGACAGTTTTGGAGTGCTCCATACCGTGTGCTTCTATCTGTCTCTGCAGCTGCAGGCGGAGAAAAACCTAGTAACATTAGAAGTGTATATTATTGCATAGTTTTATATACATTTTCTAGTATTATAAGTCAAGCTATTATGTGTTATAAGTCCAAAATTATGATTACCATCTAATTACAATCTTAACTTAACTTTTGCATCTCATAGTAATTCATAGGATTTATTTGGGACTGTGACTATTTATTGTCTACCTGTAAATAAGCATATAATATATGTTTTAACAAGTTTCTAAAAGAATAAAATACTTTATAATTATTTATGACTTATTCGACCTAAGTCGAGAATTGCGTTCTGGGAATATGTTTTTCCTGCAGTGCACTTGTAGCTGTATCCGTATCTCTAACTGTGATGGGCGTATAAACATTACAACTGCGGTTCATTGACATTGAATGGGTGGGTGCCTACACGCAAGAGGTTCCTGTGGGTGGGGGATTCGGAGGTTTGGCTTGGCTAAACTTGAGCCAGACTTGCAGCTATTCTGCTAGCTCTATGCACAACTGCGTTTTTAATTGTGCCTGGAATAAAAGGCGCACTCATCGCTGCACTTGTTGTCTTCGGACTCAGTTACAGATACAGATACAGAACACAACATAATAGGCCCAAGCTACTTGGCGCGTCACATAAGAATATGAAAAGGCTGGCTGGAATGCTCACGCGTAATTTCTACGAATCCATAACAAACACAATGGGACCAAAGACAATGCGGAGTCTAGAACTTGGAGTTGGAGTTGAAGTTGAAGATGGAGATGGCACCGGTACCTACTCGGAACCTTGAGGGTTGCATGACCTATATCACAGATTAGGGAACTGCGAACTGACTTTCCCATGGCAGCGGCACGTCTCGGTTTCGGTCCATATGACAAATGTTTCACATCACTGCCCCCCGACAACTGCAGCAATTACCTGGCCAGGCCACTCGCACTTACATACATAGTATATGCTCCTGCCATGACTTTCGCTCCGTCACAGCTCAGTTGGTTGCAATGCGTCTTGCTGAGCTTCAAAAAATGGAAAAGGAAAAGGCACAAGATACGTATCCAGAAACTGCGCCCCGGGCAGGGTGAGAAAAAGTCGGAGTGGAAAAGGAGGAACAAGTGCTTCTAGTTGCCCGGCAGGATGTCATGACTTTATGGCCCATGCCCACGGGTGGCTGGCTATTTTCTGTTTCTGGTTCTGGTTCTGAAACTCCGGATTCGGGAATCTGGGTTCGGGGATTCGGGGAATCCGTCTCAACTGCGAGACTGATTCGCCCAATGATACTTCTCCTGATCGCTCAATTAGAGCAGTGTGCCCTGTAATTATATGGAAATCAGTTCGATTTAGAGTGTGCCAAAAGTGTAGGGTTGAATTTACAACTCAATTAGAGCTGGAAGGAAGTGGCAGTCACAGTGCCAAGGGGTTTCCAAATGCCAGCTGCCTCTGGATAATTGTTTCAATTTACAATTTTAAGTATACATTTCTTAGGTGGAAGGGCGGTCATTCATTAGTCCAAAGCCAGTCCGTCCGAAAACTAAACTAATCAATAAGTTTATTAAAGTAAACACTTTTGGGGTCAGTTCACTCGAACTTTCTAGATTATTACACAATCAATATTTTGTTTACTCTAAGCAGTGTAATCAGCAACAGTTTTTGAGATATTTTAGTGCGAATTCATGGCTCCCCTTTTTCATATGTGACTGAAAATACAAATCTATATTTAAACATTGGTTAGCAACTAGTTCCGCCTCTGCAGTACTTTTTGCTAATAATTAACAGATTAGGTGACGTAATCTGAGTAATTGTACAGCGAACGTACGGCACTTTTGCAAAACGGTCATAGAAGTATACAAATTGAAAAATAAAAACGCGAGTTTATACGTCAGAGTTCAGCAATTAACTCAAATCAAAGTAATCGGCCGTCACAGTGTTTCCTATACAATTAAAGCCGGTCCATTTGAATCACTCCCTGCAAGCCGATTATGGAGCTGAGCATAACTCAGGGGCTCGATCGGCGGATTCTTTGGGGCCAGCTTCTAGCTAAGGTCAGTCGCCATCATCAATAATGCACGCACGCAGCCCCTGAGATACAAAGTGCCCTCAGCTAGGTCGGGAATCAGAAATACACCGCTCAAGATCAAATTTAAGCCGATTTATTAGTGTCAGCAGCGGTTGACAGGCGACAGGGGGCGACAAGGGGCGACAGTGAGAATACCTAAGCCGAAATCCGAAAAATTAATAAACTATGTAAAAATTGTGGCTCGATGGCCGGGCTGCATTATGCAAAGCAGCCCAGAGACCCCGATCGCAGAGTCAGTGAAAAATTAAGCAGCTTTATCAGCATCAGAGCATCTGAGCATCACCCGCATCCGAAAATGAGGCCCCCAAAAAGCAGAGACTAAACCCCGAGCCCCAAGACCCAAAAGCCAAAGAGCCAAAGACCAAAGACTAAAGACACCAACTGGCCGTGGACTCATTAATTTAACTTTTGTTCGCGGGCGACGAGGAGACGAGCAAAACACAGTAGTCGGCATTGAAGACACAAAGCCCAGAATGCCTAAATGGCTCATTAGGGTCTTAAATTAAAGCTACTTGGCCCAAGTCGGTCAACTAAGCCGACGTGCGGAGAAAGAAAAAGAAAGCAGCGCGAAGACAAGACCACAATGCGGAGGAACCCAGATATACTCGTACATATATGCACATACATATATGCAGAGGCTACCGAACTACCCTGAGAATAGGCATAGGTTAAGGCCCAAGAAAACCCAAGGCGGGCCTTAGCCTCCTTAATTAAATTGCCATTGTCTCTTCTCACGGTCCGTGACAGTTGATTGCAAAAGAACTGCATACCTGGCGTACTTAGATGGGCGGTTCTAAGTGCAGGGAATGGGAATGGGAATGGGATTGGTATTGGTATTGGGAGGAATGGCATTCGCCCATATGGGTTAGCCGCACTAACCAGAGAAGAATGCCCGGATAATTGTCCGTCCCCTGTCTTCAAGACGTCATCGTGCCACAGACAACCTCCGGCATTTTGCTAATCTCGCCAGCCTCTCTGCTGATTCATTTCCTCCGCGAGATTAGCCGGTCGTGATAAGGACTGCTCACTTCTGGCCGCTCTTCGATGAGCTCATCAGGAAGCGTTGGGCCCGGAGACCATCCATAGGCAACCCTTTGTGAATCGCAACGAGATTCATCATAGACGGCGTCTTGTTGAAAAGAGATTTCTCCTCCATCTTCCAGCGGGTGCTGATCTTATCCGGCCTGTTTTGAGTGCTTGTATTTATGTGATTTTTATCGACGGGGGCATCGTAATGGGAAATGGCAACGCATTTCGGAGGGGGCTCGCCCAATTTAATTATTAGGGGATGGCTACATAGTTTTAGTTGATTGTTATGGGGTCTGGAAAATGCTTAGAAATGTGATTTGCCATCAGCAAGAAAAACTAATGTTGCGACTCGCTGGGAAATTCGTTCCAGAGATGCATACTAAAATATTCTACCTTCAATATTTAGGTACTTTCATTGACAACCGTTAAGAGGCAAGCCCGAAAGCATTTTCCAAAGATTATGTCATACCCTAGTCTGCGCCTCTTTGATTGCAAGGATAATCCCCCGTCAGCTTCCCTGCTCATCCACAAAACCTCCAATTACACACACATCAATCCCATAAATGGACAACTATTGTATCTATTCGATCCTCAGTGCCAATCCCATTCCCCCACTGCCGGTTCCATTCTCAAGATCCAAAGGCGAAGGCGAAGACCTAACCCTACCTGCTGCTATCGCCAAAAAGTGATCAACCCAAAGCCAGGTGATCATCGCGTCGCCCACAAAATTGCTGCCCGAAATAAGATATCTGCACGTAGCTGTAATTTAAAACTCCACCGAGCCAAAGGAAAAAAAAAGACAAAATTGAAGAAGAACAAGAGACGTCTCGGGCCCCTTTGGGCAACAACAAGAACAACAACAGTCCTACAAACACATTATCCTACAGCAATAATTTCTTTTTCCCCGACGAACAATGCAGAGGAACCAGAACTGAACTGTACACCCAGCGGAAAAATGTGCCGTGAAATTTAGGGAAGGAATTTCTTAGATAATTCGAATAATGACAACAAAGGTCGACAAAAATACGAACTAGATACCTTTGGTATAAACATTTAATTTTCAATTCAACTTTGAAGCCTTGCCTTGGGCTATGCCAAGTAAGTTATCGATTTAACCCTTCTGCTTACTTGGATATAATTAATATACGAATTCAATTTAATTTGCATCCAACAACTTGCTATTTACAAAATATGTTTCCTTATTTTTTTGACTGCAAGGAAATGGAGATATGTCATTTGCCCGGCTGCAGAACGAACCGAAATCGAAGAAGCCGGCAGAGAAATGAAGATCGATGCCACAGGGTAGTCCCTCTGTCTCTCCTCTTCCCACCCGATCCCTATACCGATGCCTATTGCGATCCCGATCCCAAATGCTCTCCCTTCTCCCTCTCTGCTGCTTGAGCAACATGTGCGCCGCTTTGTAACGCCAATTATGGTCCCATAATTCCAGGGCATTGTCTGTTTCTGTGGGAGCACAAAAGATGCGCTCCGGGAATCGGAATCGGAATGGGAGTGGGAATGGGCATTACAAGATACAAGATCGTTTCGCGGCGAGAGAACGTTCTCAGCGATGCGTATCCGAGCGGCAAATGAGCAAGGAGAGAGCACTGATCGAGATCTTGGCCAGGTAGATTTGCTAGATTTACACTCCGGATCGGATCGGATCGGATCGACTCAACTCGACTCGGTTCGGTTCGGTGCTCTCTTGAGTGGAATGGAGTTGAACTCGGGGAGCTGGCTCGGCTTGACCGCTCGACGATCGGCCGCTCAAATCAGTTTGTTTGTAGACTCAGACGTCGACGGACGTGTGCGTTCGTTAAAAGAAAGCGGAGACTAAGAACGATCCACGAGATACAGATACAGATACAGATACCGATACCGATAGCGCAGCAGTGAAAGTGTGCCGCACCGGAGACACGGATACAAAAGCAGCGATATAGATACAGATAGAGATTACACCCGCCAGTCGACCGATATAAAAGTAAACCATGGAGGGATTGCCGCGCGCATTAAACTACGAACTCTCGCACGATTTGCATTTCGATCATTACGCCGGTGCCGCAGCTCAGAAGATTCTGAACAGCGGGAGGAGTACTCCCGAAGCCTCCACGCCGACCATCACCACATTGGATGCCATTTCCAGCAGTGATTTCCTGAAACAGATTGGCCAGCAGATCCTCAGCTCCATCCAACTGAAGCATCAGCATCAGCTCAACGAAGTCAGCCATCCGAGGAACTCCACCAGCGAGGAGATCATGGATTTCGATCTGGCCAACCGGGTGATTCTGGACAGCAGCAGTGTGGATCAGCTGCAGCAGCAGTTGGAGTACGACAAATTCATGAACGAGGTGTGGATCGGCATCGTCTTCACCCTCATCCTCATCTCGATGGTCTTCTGCATCTGCTCCTGCTTCCTGTACCACCAGTTCCGCACCTGGAAACGCAATTGTAAGTATTCCGCATTGGAAATGGGAATTATATATAGGGCATTCATACTCGTATATAGATGTTTATAGAGATTAAAATCTTATCGAGTGCCTGTTTTGATTAGCCAGTACTGCCAAAAAAAGAAACAGTCACAATTCAAGCCACATAAACAAGTAAAAATTCCAGGCCATTATAAACGATTTTATAGTTGAAATTAGGTGACCCGACTTCAACCGTCATCAGGGAAATATACTCCATTAGGAGTGGAAATCTTTTCGTATTTTATTCCGTCTCTAATGATTCGCTTTATTACGTCAATCCATTTTTTGGGGTCGTAAAAGCAAAGTATTTCGTTAACTGTCGTCAGGTTCAAGAACAAACAACAATTTTCTATAGTTCGTGATGCGGCCTAAAAAGTCTGGAAACCTTGGGAAAAAATTAGCACATCGCCAACGAAATGGCAGAAAAGTGCGGCAAAAATTTCAGAGAAATTCGTCTACCTCGTGTTTAATTCGAAAGCGGTGCCAAGGCAATTATGGAAAAGAATGCAGCGAAGAGAAAATATTTTCAAAAGTTAATGGCAATGAAAGCCAGCAAATAGGGCAAAACAAATGCGGGCAGAAGCCAGTGTAATATTGCAACTGGGTCGAGGTCTTCATTAATCTCGCCCAGTCAACTGCACTCCAACGAAGGCAAATACTAATAAACAATTATTGTTCTTTGTTTTGCAGATCGCAACAATGCAAATGGCTCGACGCAGTGCACCATTGTGGACATAGAGGCGTTGAAACTGCATCCGGATGTGGAGGATCCGGTGCCGGAATACACCCTGGTATCTGGATTACCCAGCTATGAGGCGGCTCTGAAGCTGCTCCAAAAATCCCCGCAGTCCTCCTGCCTGATTGTCTACCCGAGTGTGTTTAATGTGTTCAACAAGCAGGAGAGGAGCAGCCAGGAGCTTCTGCATCCAGGTGCTGCAACATCAGCACCTCCAGCCGCACTCGAGAATCAGCGGGCACCGCAGCCACCTTCGTTCTGTGAGGCCACAATGCCGCTGCTTCCAGCAACAACAGCAGCAGCCACTCACGCAGCAGCAACAGCAGCAACAGCAACATCTGCAACACTGGCAACTTCGCCCACGTGCGAGGCGATTAAGCCAAACTTTGTGATGATGCCAATTGTGCCCAGTTATGCGGAGGTATTCGGCAGCTCGTACAAAACCGTCGACGAGAAAAAGAAATCGAAGTCGAAAGACAGCCAGGTGAAAGACGATATCAAGCGGTAAAGCTAAAGGTAAATGCAAAGGTAAAGGCAGAGGTAGAGGTAGAGCCAATACCGGATACGGATGCGGATACCTAGCCACCACGCAACTGAGCTCTGTGATATTTTCATGTTCATGCTGGAAAGACATACCCATATGTAATTAAACTAAGCGCTGTGATTATCAAAAAGACGTTACTAAACATACTACTCGCTACTAAATGTGTTAGCTAGCTAGTTACGCCACATTGTACTTAATGAATTCGTATCCAGTACTTATGGAAACGCAAAGATGCACATTGTTACTAGACTTAAGTAGGCCACAAACTAAATATTAATAAATTATACACCTAACAATTTAAATAACCATTGCTTTTATTATTCCCTAAAGAACCAGCGCTCTTTTAAAGCCAGCAGCATGGCATGGAGCTCTCCATCTGCCAGCTCCTTTGATTATTATTTTGCCATCAATCAGTTGGCATTCAAATTGATTCATTGATGCTGCAGCAACTGATTTGATTGACGCCAGGAACAGATGGCATACAAATCCTTTCGCCAGGCGGTGGCTACTCCCCGCTCCACTGAGCTTTAAAAATAGCTTGCTGCTTCCAGCTTCCAGCTTCGGATGCCGGAGCACAACATCAACAATCAACAATCCGGCAGATTGAGATAGTTGTCGTAGATAGATGGATAGATGGAGAGATAGATAGATAGACAGATAGAGACAGTTCGATTTGACATTGAGCTAAGGACGTGATAGCTTACTCGACTGCCGCTGCTGCAGTGTGCTCAATGCATTTGTGCAATTGTAATTTCGCATTGATAAGCTAGTAAGTCCATGTATAGGTATGCAAATCGCTGCCGGAGACAATAGACATAATAAATGATCTCAAGCAGTGTTTTCCTAGCATCGATGCTAAGTCGGTGGACGTGACTCCCAGTTAACCCCGTGCAGGAAAACGTGGCCGCTTCCGAAGGCAATACGAATTGCGGTAGGTCTTGGGATCTATTGCTCTATCTTTAAGAGTAGGAGGTTTTGTTTTGTAGATTTATTTCCATTTTATTTTTGTTCTACGCCACACGGTCCCGCATTCCAACAGCTGTGCCTGTGCTGGAAAACACTACTGCAACTAAGTTAGTATCACCTCGCTATCTGCAATCTGAACAACCCGCTATCGGCATTAACAAATGGAATGAATTCTATGGAAATTAATCTCGCTGTGCAATGGATTTGTCGCTCTTTACCGCCAAGTGATTTTTATTTATCATTATTATTATTATCGTTATTGTTACTGTTGTATTTATAGATTGCCGATTGCAGTTGCACTTGCAATGCACTTGCAGTTTCAGTTGCTGTACGCTTCCGTGCTTCATTATTATTATATCCATTTGAATGGGTAAACAAATCACCGTCAACCAACTAGAAATCCACATGTGAGGGTGCGAATAAATTGCATTTATGCGAGTGCCATTAAAGTTATTTATCTCACGACCAGTGACTCGCAATCCGTGATCGGCGATCACAGGTCCGTGATCGGTGACCGGTGATCAATGAAATGGGGCAAGTTCTGGGGAAGAACCTCTTGCGGTGGCATTTGCATATTGCTTGGAGCATTGGAACAGAACAAACAGAAAACAGACTTCGCCTGAAAGCCGCTTATGCAAAGCAATAATTATTAATTGCAAATGCAGTCGAGATTTACGATCGCTCTTTGTTTATTTGACAGCTTATGACATATTCCCCGATGCGAGACGCCTAACTAACTTAGCCTCATGTCTAGAACCTATGAATATCTTAGCCAGCGACCGTTTTCACCAGGGCTCGAATGATCTATGGATTTTATTGTCGGTCGGCCGCTCGGACTGTAAAAATAAGCGAAACCTGACCGAAGCCCGCCCACCAATTTGTCAGAACGCCACAATGTGTGCAAATTGTTTCATTAGTTGAATTTGGGCGCCGTTCAAAACAATGCCAAAAAATTCCAATAAGCGCGTGGTCAGTTGTTTAAACAATCGCCTCACGTACAACCGACAACAGTCAAAGCTTTCGGGCTACAAAGACAGCCAAAAGTATTGGCTTTACTGGTTAGGAGAGCCATTCTGGATTATTCAATTGTTCGTAGTTCAGCCACTTATTAGTGTTACAGCAGGCCATATAATTTCATCACTGCCATTACCGGGCATAAAGCAAACAGTTCCAGTGCATACTTGAAATTGTTGCTAATGAGTTTTAGTATCGGTTTTTATGTTAGCCCCGCTAATTGCCTGGCTAATGGGTTAAAGACCAATCGGTTATGAAGCTAAATTCGCCAGTTGCCGGCCTGCAAAATGAGGCAATTTGTCTATGCTTTCACCTTGGCTCCAGACAGCATGTCCAATTTTATTTCTGTTTTGAGTTTTAGTTTTCGATTTGCATTTGCATTGCCGGTTTTAACGGCTGCCGCCACGAAAACATGTGTAGATCGCACACGGCACATCAAAATATTATACAGCATAAACAACATAATTAGCTCGAGATGCAAATTCGAATGGGAATCTGAATCCGAATCGGAGAGGCAGCGAGAAAGCACAACCAAAGGGCAATTTATTAAAAGCCCATCCGTCGGATGCATCTTTCGGATCGGTGAAAGTTGCAGGTTGCTGGGGCAGAGGGTACAACCTAATGAAGCGGACAATTTATTAATAAAATGCACATTAGTCCACGTTTACGGCCCCGCACAACACACGTCGACTTGGCCAACTGAATTTTCAATTAGGCGCCAAAATCGTGGGCCAAGTCGAAGCTAAACTTTTAAAGCTGGAAGTGGAAGCTGGAAGATAACCATACCCATACCCGTACCCATACCCATACCCATACCATCGAGGCTCCGATCGACTAACTCCCAACTCAGACGAGTCGCCGCCGATGTTTGAAAGCGAAACCGGTTGGCCAACAGCCGCTGGGTAAAAAGCAACGTCATACGCAATATCTGACCCACTTTATTGTGCAGGCGGCTAAAACCGAAAACCAAAACAAAAGCCAAAATTGAAATTGGAATTGGCAAGCCCGCTGTCTCTAGGAAAACGGTCACCAATTGTGGACATCTACACATTTCTATAAATATTTTTATGGGGTCAGCGCTGCTTGTTCAAATATTACACATATTACACAAACAAGCCACGGCATTTAAATCGATTTTAGCCTCGAGTAGAGAAAATATTACAAAAAACTACAAAGGCTGTGTAAATTGTATTGAGCCAATATTTAAATATTCATTTAAGCCCGCTGACCTAAAACCTAAAATTTATTTAAAGTATTTAACTTTTCAAGGGTGATTACCGGCGATTAAAGTCAGCTTTTTTTCAGATCTCAATGAAATGTTTATTTATGCTTCGCCGAAATTCTTATTAAGAGCCACACAGTGGCTCAAATTTGTTTAACACTCGTGTCAGATGTGGAGCTTTTTTATAATGCCATGCGTTAAGTTCAGCCGCGATTTATTTATCTTTTCTTTTAGACTTTGGGCAAACATCTCCAACTGAAGCTGCGCCATTTGCTTGGATATTACCCCAACTTAAAGGTGAATGAAAGGTCTGAAAACAAAAAAAAAAAGATAAAAATGCACGCAAACAATAGTAATAAATATTAGCAACAACTTCTCTGCCAAGGCGAAGATTTTGCCATTTGATGTGTTTGCCTTTGTAAGTGGCAAGTGAAATTGCGGCGCTTGGAAAAATATTTGCTCAGAATGTTTTGCATATACGTAGATATGGTGAAGTGTAGTAAAAGCTTTGCCACGCGGGTTAAATAGCGAAAAATTAAGAGCTTTCTTAGATAAATAATCGACACTAGAGTTCTGCTTGCCTGGTTTGCGGCGGACCACAAAAAGATATTCATTTGAATGCTGTATCTTTGCACACAGATGCGGAATACTGAAATCCACCTAGCTGAAAATCAATTTTCCGTTCGACAAAATTAAAGAATTTTCTGATTGAAATTCCATAAAAAATAACAACAAATTGATTTGGGCTCGGCTTCGAGTGCGAGATTGGGTCAAGCATGGAATGCGAATTAGTAACTGACAAACGTTCTACGCTCCAAAAACCCAGCAATACGAGTATAACAATCTGTGCACTTCAAATTTGTATATTGGCAGCAGAAAAGTGCAGGCGGTTCAACTTTTATGCTTAATTCAAGTGAAATATTTACCTCGATTGCGTTGCCAAACAAAAGCTAAATTAAATTCTATCTTCATGAAAATATATAAAAAGTTGGAAAATATATAAAAGTTCCGAGAAGCCTGACTAAAAGAAAAACAAATAAAAATGCAAATAAAAGTTGTCCGATTTAAAGTTATGGGCGCTCTGCTAGATACTCCAGGCCTGAACCCAGCTCATAAAAACCCAACAGGAAAACTCCGTCGAACGAGTTAACTGCGATGCGCTAACTGTTCCTATCTTGGGCGCTCCCATCGAAGGAACATCAAAGTGCAGCAGTGGGGGATCGGATCGGATTGGATTTGGGACTCGGAATGGGATTGAAAAGGCACTGTGAAAAACTAGTGCAGAAACTTACGGAGAACTAACTTCGTTAACAGCATAAATGACTTGCGCTTACTTATCATTTACAACACATAGCCAAAAATGTTATCAAGTGAAAAAATGTTATTTAGAGTATTTCATATACATGCTATTTAGTTTTTCTCCAAAATATTTTTTAATTTTTATTTGTACTATTTATATATTATTTACTTTTATTTATTTATATTTTAATATTGAATTGCAAAAATGGTTAGTCCCGTGTACTATCTTTTACGAAATAAATACGCACAATTGATGCAGTTTAGTTACCATTTGAATAGCATTTTATAAAACGCGTGGTTGTAATAATTGTGCTATTTTAAAGATTTTTCTCCGTGTAAAAATGGGATTGGGACGCGGGTTGGGAGCTCGCAGCAGCCAGCCACAGCGGTTGCAGATGCAGATGGAGATGCAGACAAAGATACAGATACATATAAAGTAGGTTGCTGCAGGTTTGTTTTCCCGATAAGCTCGCGCCATGAGATTAGCCTGTTTTCCCTCCACCTCCCAGCAATTTGTTTTTTGTCCGTCTTTGTCTGTTCTGCGTATTTGGCTGCGGTTTAATTTTATGGGCCAAAGATTTTATTTTGTAACTTAATGTTTGTTTTGCCTGCAGGAGACTCGAAGCAGCAGGTTGTTGGATCTTCTTTTATTTGGGAACTCATCTGCTTTCAACGGAAATGCACTCAAATTCAGAGATGACGACCGGGACAGCCGTTTACATTTTATAACCGCTTTTCCGATTACTTACTATTAATTGCGCCCATTTGTAGTGCTAAGTATTACTCAAATAGCATTACTTAAATAGCATTGATCCAACAGTCATCGGCTTACTTGCCAAATTGTATGATTATTTGATTGGTAACCATGGTTACTTCGTTATCTGCACCGCTAACCACACAATTGCCCCCCTTCCGTGATTGGATTACTAAAATGCAATCAAAGCTCGCTAATCTTATCAAAAATGTTGCTCCCAGTGGCCAGCGAATCGTGTAATTATGTTTAATTGGCCCAGCGAATCGAGTTAACACTTTGCGGACTAAATAAATATTCTAATTAACTATTCAAATTGTAGATGCAATCGTGAAACCATTCGCCAATTCTGTTTCATTAAGTATAATTAAAACGACCACAAAATCAAGATTTTTTTTCGCCAAAAATTAAAACGGCCAATTAATGAAGTTCTTTTTTCGCAATGAAAAAAACTAATCAATGTTTAATTATAGGAACTGCTTAGCCATAGAATGTATCTTCCTACTAAAAATCACTTAACCGTACAAAAAATAGCTTCCGTCCGCTTTCAAATACCAAGCATGAGTGCACATCGACCCCCGAAAACTATGTGGGTTAAATTCTTTCTTCAGACTGATAACTGTCTTATCTAAAATTGACTTTTCCCATGCATGTGATCAAACTTTTATAATAGTCAGTTTAAAGTCATGACTTCACCTAGACGCGTCTATTATGGCCTCTTCGTGGCTTTAATTCTGTTCTTGGCTTTCACTCTCTATATTAGTGTGGGCGAAGTTGACAGAACACCCGCAAAGCGAAGTAACAAGCACACTCTGGATCCCCTGTACGAAGATATCAGGATTCTCTGCATGATACCCTATAGTTATCATTACCCCGACACTGCCAAATACGTGAAGCGCACCTGGGGAAAGCACTGCAATGCTTTGCTATTTGTGAGTGGGGATGTCGATGGCGAGTTGGAGCCCTATGTGCCTGTGATTAACTCCACGCATACGTGGACTTTGGTCCATCAGGGGCTGATGTACGCCTCTGTGACCTATGCCGACAAAATCGATTGGATCCTCAGAGTCGAGCCCTCTAGGTAAGACCCCGCAATATTCACCAGAACATAATATAATTTGAATCGTTCGACGCAGTCATAAATTGCTGAAGAGCTCTATTATCATTCTCTTTTATCGCTAGAATATTGTTATGATATTCTAAGCGCTCAACTTCCACTCTGCCACTACACCGAAAAAGATTTTGCCATGCACTTAAAAAGAATATACCATTATAAAGTTTGTCATCAAATGTAGTTTCAAAGTCCAACACATTAACTATTGCCTATGCTCTTAACCACAATTTGATTTTCTGCCATAAAAGTGCACATAATTTCACATACGTTATCTACACTCATACTTGGGATTAAAGGACGATTAAAGTTGGCTACAACTGCCAATTAAATTACAGACAACCTATGGATTTTCACATTTTATACAATCTTACCGATGTTGTTATTTTTTTCCGTGGCTCCTTACTCATTCTTGTTGTTTATTTTTATGAGCGTTGAGTTCGGTGGCCGCCTCACTCAACATATTTTGACTTCTTTCATTGATAAAGTTATCAGTCAGCCTTCGGCAGTATTTGTTTGTGCTCGAGTTTGAGTTTGGGTTTCGATTGTTGTTTGCTGGATGTTCCCGTTTGCGTTAAGGTCTACATCCCGTTCTGCAGTCGGTTCCGTTCTATTCACTCCATTGTTGATCGATTTTTCCTCGGCTTCCTTTTGTGGTTTAGCCCACGGAGCGTTTCCTTTATCTGGAGGAGGAGCTGGGGATGGAAAAATGTGCCAAGGAAGTGCGAGTATCTATGGGCGGTAGTTTATCTGTCTTTTGTAGGGGACACAATGCACTTCCCCACCCCCATTTGCCGGTTCCCCATTTTCCTCTGTGTATATGTCGCTTGATTGCTCTCCGGGGAGGTTTGCCTTCATAATTGGTACAAATTTCAGTTCGAAGTTGAAAAAGAATATTTTCCCATGGATTTTCATTCACGGTGCGGAATGCCATTAGCATAGTTTGCCTCAGATTATGCTGATAAGTCACAAATGAATTTCTATTCAGAGCGAGTGATCGCAACCCTATCCCAATGTATTCCCCATTCAATTCCAATTTATGAAAATAAAATGCACTCTGTAAACTAGACATTTATAGACAGGTCACTCCGTCATGTGTCATTCCGTTTCACTGGCATTGATTAGTTTAAATATATTTGCAATTGGCGCTATCAATTTATTTTGATATTTTGCGCACTTTTCAAATGCAATTCAATTAATCCCTGTTTACATTCAAATGCCAACTTAATGGTAATATAAATGCTAGAAGTTTCAATATGCCCCGGTTATAAATGCTATTGATTAGAGCGCATTATCAAGAGTTTTTTAATATTGGTAAAAATGCGTGCCAGGAGGTCAATTAAGTGTGCCGGAGAGCTGTCGATTGAAATAGTGTTTTCCTAATTTATGCCGTCATACATAATTGGAAATTTATTGGATGTGATGTCAACACCAGCCGTAGAATATTACAAAATCAATTGAATTTGGATTGGGATTAGACTTGGGAATATTTATACCCTGCTTAATCGTCTCTAAAATGAGTTGATAACTTGACTTGGCGTCTACTTTGTGTGGTCGTTGACTGACAATTAAAAGTTTATGTTTGTAGCAAGAGTCATTAAAGTTGGTAGTTTTATTGGCCGGCTCTGTATTGGTCATATAATACTATTCCCAAAGACGGCTTCATCTGTTTTATCTTCGTAATTAATTATAAGAATTCGTCTGATGGGAAAACAATGCGAAATTGAAACATTGTGTTCGGGACTCTTCACGATTCTATCTCCCATATCCAAGTATATAGCACCTTACCTCATCGACATTATCTACAATTACTTGTATCTTGGTCCGGTTGTTTGGCAAATATTTAACGATGTGTTTATGATTTTGTACGTTTATTTTCGTTACTTTTTGTGTTTTTTTGTAGATTTTAGCCATCGTTGTTTGCGTCGCACATTTGCGGCTTGAACTTGGACTTTGTTTGCTTTGCGTGTCCACGATCCATTCAAAAACGGATCTTGCCATGTTGTTGACACGGTTTTTCTAAATGGCAATTGTTTGCCAGTCGCTCTACCCGTACTCAATTTTTTTTAATATCCATAAGACTCACATCGACCAATTTGGCCAAACAACACTCGCACATATTTGCATTGCGGCTTTGTATGCAAAGCTGAGCAGTGATGGATTTTATTGATATGCACGATTTCGCGACGTGAATGAAGAATGAGAATTCTTAGTTGGCACAAAGGAAATTTTCGACTGAAGTCTAGTGTTTTCCTATTTCAGCTTTGTAGTTGTGGAGAATCTCCGGCATATGATAGACAAGAGGAAATACCAACCCAGTCAACCGATATATTTTGGCTACGAGCTCGAGAATATTGTTACACATGAGGTAAGTTTTATTTTGAGTGATAAGCTGAATATAAGTATCAATATTTGGCACTATTTGTGCAAATATGTTTTATTGCTGCCCTTAGCCCTTTGTCCACGATCGTAGTGGGTATGTGATAAGTCGAGAGGCCTTAAGACGATATACGGAGGCGTCGAAGGATCCTGAGAACAAGGATTGCACTCATTGGGAAGGGTATGTTGAGGGTCTGGACATACATCGGTGCTTGAGTTTTGCTAACGTTACGGTAGCAGAAAGTCGCGACGAATTTGAGAACGAGACATTCATACCCGTTGAAATGGATTACCAGTTCCAAGATGGCTATGATACTATACCCTGGCTGCGTAACTTAACTTATCACAAAAGAACAGAGGTAATCTATTACCAAGCTTAATAAAGTTCTATGTAATACTTCGCCTTATCACCTTTTCAGAAATCAGTTCCCATATCCAGCCGCGCCATTGGGTTTCTGGTAAAATATCCGCCAGAAATGTACGATTACTACTATTTTGTTTACCGAGTAAAGTCCTTTGGCACCCCCGTCCCAGGCTCCATTGACCGTAAAAGGCCGTAATAAAAGACTCACCTCTGGCAGCTGTCGACGAACTTCCTTCCTGATGTTTCAATTACTGAGAGGCAGAGGGCCTGGTTCCACATGAGGTTACTTCCTAGTAAATCCATGCAATCCAAAGTAACCCACATATCATGTACATCACATAACTCATCTCGCATGTGGGAAAAAGGGGGAGGATAAACGTGTTCATCAATGAATCTGTCGTCTCGTCTGGCCTGGAGTCTCATTTTCCCAATGCCCTTTGTCTGTGCAAAATTACTTCCGTTTCTCTTCGATTTTCGGTTTTTTTCTCTGCCCAACTGCAAAGTGTCATTGTTACATCATGTCTGAGGGAAAGGAGATATTCACATGAATGCAATATTGCACTTTTCCCTGCTTCCTGTAACCCTTATCATGTGTAGGCCTATGGCTTACCTGTTAGATGAAAACTTAGCTCATCTGGAAACTTGAGCACGTAAACTGAGACATTAATATCCCACATAAGCGGAATATCGCTTACCTCTCGCAGGTTCCTTATTTTTGTTTGACAGTTTCACATGAAACCCGTACAAGCCGCTCACATGTGATTATCGAAATCCATACAAACGTTTGTGGGCCTTTTGTTTTTGCAACAAAAGAGGTAGGCGATTGAATAATATTTTCAAAATATATGTGACTTTGTTGTGTTATTTTGGGATGTCTAAAAATAGATTCGAGCATCTATGCAAATCTAGAAACGTGTTTGAATCGTGTAAAGAGTTGAAGTTTCGGATTCCACGAACTTTGATATAAACAGGAAACATGAGCACCAGATGTTGGGTCGCAGTAATCGATACTCCACTTTAAGTTTGTGTAGTTTACGCAACACTTTATGAACTGGCCAAACCCTTCCGGATCTTCCGAGCCACTCGCCCCTTCACTTTCAACTGCAAAGTTTTGCATCAACTTGAAAGCCATTATCATCAATGAAAGACGATGGCAAGGCGTCTTCGATGCCCGAGTCGTCAGGTGGGTTAATAATTCTAATTGAAAAAGGCAATTTGTATGCGGCGGGCACAGGGAAAGCAAAGGCAGCGCGGACCGACAAAAGCACTCAATGTAATTAAATTGTCGACGGACCACCCAGCGCCAATAGTTCCACCACCCGAACCGCCGATTGCAGTAATCGTTTAGATATGCCACGACTGTTCAGTACACGGCGCCTCTTCCTGGCCGGAAAGAATGCAATTTATTTGCTTATCCTTTTCACTATATTCTATACGGTTACGTTGCACCTTCCTGGGAGCTTGAAACCTGAAGAAGTGATCGAACGCTCTGGTCCACCACCCCCTAGGATCTTTTGCATCATATCCACATATGAATATCGCCACAAACAGGTCGCAACTCACATCCATCGGACTTGGGTCAGGCACTGCGATCACTACCTCTTCGTCAGCGATGACAGTGACCACTACTTGGAGCCGGCGGTGTTTATGCATATGAATGACAAGTGGCACCGAATGAGGGCCTATCTGGAGTACGTCTACAAGTATCACTTCCATCAGGGCGACTGGTTCCTCTACTGCAACGACGATAAGTAATAATGGCGAATACTGCATGCAGAAGTACTCCTAAGGCTCTGAGTGATAATAAATGGCCTTTTCAGCTTTGTAGTCGTGGACAATCTTCGCCACATGCTGAAGACATATAGTCCCAATGAACTTATTTACTTTGGATGCAAACTGCGAACACCCAATGGCCTGGTGAGTTTATTTCCCAATTTTAAAAATCAATTGAAGTGCGGAATAATCAATAATTGCTTTTCATCAATTATTTCTCTGACTAAGGATACAATGATAATATAAGTGGCACTTTTAATGGCTGCCTTATATATTTTAATTCAATTTCTAGGTGTACATGCTAGAAGGTTCCGGGATTGTCTTCAGTGGAGCTGCTCTTAAGCGATTTGCACTCGCAGCCCTGACCAACGAAAGTATTTGCAGTTCGGAGGAGAGAGGCAATACTTTCACTGAGGAACTGGGTCGATGTCTCACTAATGTCAATGTGATAGCCGGGGATAGTCGGGATGAGTTGCAGGGACATCGATTCCTGCCTTTCGATGCGGATTTGCATTTGGGATCCACATTTAATCAATCCCTAGAACAGCACAAGTATTTTCTGGATCGTTCTTACTATCCAGTAATTGATGTGGGTTTTTATACTAACTTAATTTATTGATTACTTCATTTCATTTCATTATTTTTTCGGATTCATTTCAGATGCACTTGCCGGTCTCTTTGCATTTAATATGCTTTCATATGAATTACATAATAAACATTTATGATGTGTACTACTTTGCATATGTAACTAGAGTTTTCGGAGTGCCGCCTAACTGGGACTTTGAAAATGAAAGGATGGTACTTGCAAATAAAACTACATTAACTGATTAGAGTTCGCCACACCTTAATTGTTACATAATACAGTTACTCTTTCCTAAATAACAAATTTAAAACCTAAATTAAGTTGCTTAGGTAGACCTACGGCTTCTATATATTTACAAATCAAATTCGGCAGTTTTAGACATAGCTTTTGACAATACCTTAAATTTCTCCTACTGCGTCTTGACATTATCCCAAAATTGTTGTAGCCTTTGGTTATTCTGATATCCGAATTTCCACCTTTGCCTATGGTTTTTCAGGTCACAGACACTCGAAGTAACCGCATTTGATTCCGGCTGCGCCTCCAGGCAATGCCTTAAGTTTTGCTGTTGGCCGGAGATCACCTGATGGGTCTTGGAGTCGAAGGACCAGAACTGGTTTCCACTCTGGCCATGGCATTGGTATATATGAACATTCACTCCTTGATTGCGCACCTCCAAGCAGTAGAATCCAGATCGCAACTCCCGACGATTGGTTAGGCTCCAATACTGCTCCGGACTGGGGAATACGTGGTCCGAACTACAAGGACCCAGTTTGGGTTGACCATTCCGAGGTTCCTTGCGATCCAGGCAGAGCTTCGGTGAAGATACACTTTGTAATACTCCAGAGGCGTATTCTGCGGGATCTAATATGGGATATAGGTTCAGGAAATCCGCTGCGAGGTTGTCCAAGAACCACTTGAAAGGCTTGCAGTGAAGGCGCTTCTTGAGGTCTCGTTGCTCGGCCAGATTGCCAACCGGAATCACTGTTAAATGTGGCATGTTGGCAAACAGCTTGTCCTTGTATTCATCTAACCAAATCTCAGCCACTCGACGGTAGTTCTAAAGGAGATTGCAATCATAAATCATTAATTTATATTCAAACTATTTTTTGAAAGTAGCCCAAACGGAACTCACCCTAGAAATAAGTTTCCTCTCGCTATTTTTATCCTTGTTGGTATAGCGCACTTGGAATTTTCCGTCTCTGAAGAGGTGGCCAATCCTTGAGCAGGGTACTTCTAGGATCTGTCCGCCGCACAACCACAACTTAAGGCTCAGCTCGAACTGCTCGGCTCCCCAGATCTTCAATCCCTTGTCGTAGCCACCAAGCTCCGAGAACCACTCACGTCCAATGGCAAAGAGACCACCATTCATTATGGGATTCTTATGCGGTGCCGGCATGGCTACGGCCTCCTCCTTCAGAAGTGGAAGCTGAATATAATTGAACTCCCAGTTGAAGAAGCCCCTCGACGGCTTGCCCCTTCTGTAGGCGAAGTTATCAAAGTCAATGGTGTCTATGATAGGAGTAGTGCAGGTCCTGTTGTCCTCCAAAATGGGAGCAAGGAGTGGCTCCAGCCAGCCTCTGGTGACCTCCACATGGGAGTCTAGGAAGACCAGGACGTCGGCCAGGGCCAGTTCAGCGCCCACCACTCTGGCATGCATCAGACCCACCTGGGTTGTGATCCTGCGGTGCTGCACCATATTCAGGAACTTGATCTTGATGAAGTCGTTGAGCTTCTCGTCCACCTGCGTGCTCCCGTCGTCCACCAGGATAACCTCCCGCAGCAGCTGGACCGGAGTCCGGCTCCTCAGGCTGCTCAGCGTGCGCAGCAGCACGCTCGCCTCCTCATTGTGATATGTTATCACCACACTGACTGACGGGAGCTTTTCCAGCGGGTACTTGAGCTTTTTGCAGCTGTGGAAAGATCACACGTTTCGAGAGTCTTATCATAATGAGTGATGACGATTTGGCTATTTTTATGAGCGAACTAAGTTGATGACAGCATGTAAGGTCATTATATTCGACTATTTTTAATATGACACTGAAAGGACTTACACATATATTTTTTGTATTTTTTAGAAATATACTAGATATAAAGTGTGTCAATTTCAATTGAAAATGTATCTGATAGTTAATTGGAGAATATTGAGTTGGCTTTGACTAGACCATTCCTGGACATCAACACCAATGAGATGGGTTTATCTGAGAAATGTCTTGAAAGCACCGGCAGTACTGAATCGCATCCCACTCTTATAAAGCTACCGATCGCCGCTCAGCAAGCTCTTCAAGCCAATACTCTCGCCACTCACCTGCGATGCCGCATGTCGTAGAGCGTTCGCTCAGGTGAGATGCGCTTGGAGAGCCAAGCATTGTAACCCGTTTCCCGCTGACTTTTGGCGATGGCCTCCAACTGCTCTGCAGTCCAATTGCCCCGCGCCGGACGACCCAAAGCTCCCAGATCCGGAATGACCTCCGACTCGAAGACCGCCTGCAGATCTCTAATGTCACGCTCCAAACGAGAAGTGGTCGAAGCAGCACCCTCCTCCAGCTCCCGCTCCAGTTTCAGGGTGTATAGATAGTAGATAGTACTGCCGATGGCCATCAGCAGTAGCAGTGGCAACACCTTCTTCTTGTGCCTCCAAATATCCAGGCACATCGTATCACAGAAACAAACACAGCCCTCCGGAACGGACAGTAGACTTTCGGCTTAAACCACACAGCGTTTTGGCCAAGACTGAAGCTGGCCAGCTGAGAGCATGACGAGAGCGGTCTTCCACACCAGTAATCCCATCTTATACGCTGAGAAAGTTTTCGATTCGGTGGCTCAATGAGCAGATCATGTTCGGGCATATTGAAATTTCCGAAGACCATTGGAGTGGGTTTCAGATGTTTTGCATTAAAAGTTGGCGACGAATGACTTTAATAAATCCTGTCTTAAGACAATAAAATATACTGGCTTTTTTAAACAAAAATGAATAAATGAAGTTCCACTTATCGTATTTCACGTAAGTCGACACAGTTCTTGTTGTTATAACTAATCTGTTCAAATTCAGATATCTTATGGGATACAAAACTGTCTTAAAGATACAGAGCATGTTTGTTGTGCCCAAAAAAATATTTAAAAAAAAGTGTTGGGGATCCCGAAAGTCTTTAGTTGTCTAAATACCCTATCGAATGAATTTGTTCCATGCAAACCGAATTAACCCACTCCTTTAACAGTTTTTCAATAATTTCTTCAGTCCGGTTTTAATCACAATGAAACCATTACTATTTGGTACACCGTGCAGCTGTGCGATCTTCATTTTGGCATATTGTATAATATCCATTTTTATCTGGCTTTTGTATACAGATAATGCCATAGTTGACTTTGAATACTATTCAATTCAAAGTCTTGGCGAACTGGGAAAAGATGCACATTTGCAAATGACAAAAACGGATTTAGTAGATGCTGCAGAAGAGAACGAAGAATATCAATACAATGCCTGGCTCTCTGAAAGAATTCCGCTGAAACGAGCTCTAGAAGACTATAGGGATCCACAGTGAGAACAGTAAGTAAACCAATTTACTTGCATATACTAAATCCCATTTTTTAGATGTCGCAAGATCAACTATAGTACGGAAAAAAGGGTTTCTGTTAGCATAGTCATAGCCAGCCAACAGGAGCATCCTCACACTCTGCTGAGAACCATCTATAGCGTTATTGCGCAGACATCAGCCTCCCTACTCAAGGAAATAGTACTGGTTCATGATGGGCATGCCGATATAGATCTCATCCAGCACATTCATCAGAAACTTCCCATAGTTATTCAGCTGGAAATGGAAACTGTGCAGGGAATTATTCATGGTCGTTTGACTGGAGCTAGAATAGCCACTGGAGATATTCTCGTATTTCTCAATGGCCACATGGAGGTCACAAAGGGTTGGCTGCCTCCTCTACTTGAACCCATACTCTCAAACAACCGGACTGTCACTGAGCCCATTATAGATGCCATATCTAGAGAAACGTTTGGCTACCAGAGGTTGGTGGAACCGGAGCAAATGGCATTCGACTGGCAGTTGGATCACATTTTTCTGCCCCTGGACCAGCACTCGTGGAATAACCTTCCCAAGCCATACCCATCCTCCCAACTGGAGGGTCGTGTTTTCGCCATCGATCGCAGGTGGTTCTGGCATCTTGGGGGCTGGGATGAAGGACTCCAGGATTACGGGGGCGATGCCCTGGAACTGAGCCTCAAGGTGTGGCAGTGTGGTGGTCTCATCCTCGCCGTTCCCTGTTCACGAGTGGGAGTTATCTATAAACGCGATGAGCTTGAGGCCCAGATGACACCAAACAGAAATCCCAGCTTGCAAGTCCAACAGGTTGGTTAACATCACAAAACTATATCTATTTCTTATTTTATTCTTTTCTTTTTTGGGGATTTGGTACATTGCAGAACTTCAAGCGTGTTGTAGATGTCTGGTTCGACGAATATAAGCTGCACTTTTATCGATACAATCCCAGGCTGAGAAACCTTACCGCAGAATCGCTGGACAAGCCACGAGAGTTACGACGTCGCCTGAATTGCAAGTCCTTCGGATGGTATAGAAGCCAAGTGGCGCCACAAATCAGGAACTATTATCTTCATGCCGGACTTTCCAGCTATGCGATAGGTAAAATAATGCCATTTGTGGCGCCACACTTTTGCTTATCCATCAAGGGAGGACTTCCTGTCATGAGGAAGTGCAACTCAACTAATTTCGAAGACTGGACTCTTACGTCTCGTTGTCAACTGAAACATGGTAACATGTGCCTGGATGTGGACTATAAAAGTAATGTGCGGGCTACGAAATGCTCTAAAAAACTACCCAAAAATCCCTGGCACTATAATTACCTGCACAGCTCATTCGTCAGCAACGGAAACAAATGTCTGGAAATTGATGTCAATAAAGTCGGCCTCATTTTAAGTGCTTGTGATTCCGATGTGACGGAACAACGATGGAAGTTCACTGGAGTGCAGGACTCCTTGAAAGAGCACAGCAGGGATGTTTGCTTAAATGTAAACCAGTGAACTTTTTGGCTCTTACTTTCAAAGGATTTCTTAAATTTTTATTTTAATAATTCTAGTTTTTAATTTACAAAATTAATTTATCATTATTCCGTTAAAGCTACAACTACAGTTCAAGAATTATAATTTAATTAAAAAGATCCTGAGTTTCAGATTGCTTATAAGCCTGTAGAACTTATCGCTTTCATAAGGTAGGACTTCATAGTCTATCTATCTATCTTAATGTTTGTACTGATTGCATTACACTTCGATTAATGTTATCGAGAATCCATCTTTGCTTTCTGTTCGCTGCATTGCAAAAATTCAGGAAAATATTGAGTTCATCTGCGAATTCTAAGCACTTCGTATTGCTCACTAGGTGATTGTTTACCGAATCATAATGCCATCTTTGCCCACCTCCTAAACTGTGGCAAAGATTGTAACCCAACCTTAAATCGGGCCGCACTTCTGCACAAATATTTCCAGCTACGCGTAGATCCTTAACATAGGTTAGTGTCCAGTTTTGAAGAGTATTATTTGCATTGCAGTGTTCTAGAAATAAATGCTGACTTTTAGCATTCATTGTCAAACACTTCTTGGGAAATTCAAGGGACTTTGCATGTCCTGAAGCATAATCCGTTCGATTTAGGGCCGTAACGTGGTTGAGACCTGGCGTAATGTCATTTATAAACACTTTTAAGGACTGGCATTCGTATTGCTGATATAGTTTTCGCGGCTCGTGGAGATCCCCCTCTGAGATATTCAGGAGATGAGGCTGGTATTTATAAATGACCGATTTCAGATCCCCTGCCCACACTTCTATAATTCGTTTGAGGTTCTGGGAAAATAAAATATATAAAACAATTCAACATTGATTTGATTTTATTGTTTGTACATACCCTTGATACTTGGTCGCCCATTTCGTAGAGATCCCCATATCGCTTTAGGTAGTCCTGGTTCTTGGGCTGCAAGTGGCCAACTCGGGAGCAGGGAACTTGAACTATTCGACCACCAGTACACCACACTTTGAGGCTCAGCTCCGACTCAGCAGCTCCAAAGCCCCGGAGCTCTTTATCGAAGTTGGATATGTCCTGAAACCAGAGAGCGCGAATGGCAAAGACGGAAGTTCTTACGGCAGCCACTTCGTAGGGCCTTGGAAGGTACGACCTCCTCTCTCTGGACAAAGGAACTTCCCGACGAGTTAAGCTCCAATCGTAAATTCCCCGCCTTTCTATAGATCGCTGGTAGGCCAAAGTCTGCTCGTCCAGATTGTCCAAAATGGGAGTGGCCAGGGTGAGACTCTGCTTCGCAATGGTATCAAGTAGTGGAGGTAACCAGCCGTTTGTGAACTCCACTTGTGCATCCACGAACACCAAGTTCTCGGCCTTGGCTCCGTAGGAGGCCAAAATGCGAGCCTTGATTAAGCCCACCTGTTCAGGCAGGTGAAGAATCCGCGCTTTTGGATGAATATACCTGTGCACATAGCTGTCGAAGAAGAAGAGTGATAGTTCCTCTTTCCAAAAGTCCGTATCACTGTGATCGTTCACCAGAATAAGCTCGTTATAGAGATATTTTGGAGTTCTCTCCATCAAACTGTGTAATGTTCTTAGCAAGACTACGAGCTGCTCGTTTCGGAATATCAAAATAATACTGGCTGGTTTCATCTCATCAGAATCCTCATCGTACTCCAGCTTCAGGCAGCGGGGATCTCGCAAGTCTGGCAAAGAACGCCGTAGTGGAATTCTTTCAGCCAGCCAAGCGTTATATAGGTAATACCTCCAACCCTGCTTATATGCATCGATTTCCGAGGATGGAACTCTTAAATAGGAGGCAGATCCATTTTCACCCAATCCCGAATGAGAAAGCGGTCCCATCAGGCCATCCCACCTGCTCAGATCTCTGTGCAGGAGCACGAGTACAATCAGGATCCACAGGTGTAAAACTACGTATTTAAGCAAGTAATTTAAAACAGTCGCGGAAACTTCCATGTCTATGAAGCAACTGATTATTTAATACGCGAAATTGTATACATACTCTTAAATAATTCATGGTTGTTTTACAGCGTATCATATTAGTTAAAAGTGGAACACTTTTCAAGAATTAAGTTTTCGTTTCATAAACTAGAAAGATCGCAGTGGAAAGTATTCAGTATTAAATCAGTGTTATTAAAATAAATCCACTTAATATATAGGTTGATATTATGCAGGTCCAGATAATTTTGTGTATTTCATAAAACCATATTGAACTCTGTAAGTTCGTATATAATAATCCATCACACTCCTCGATCACAAAATAAACTTTAAAAGAATTTGGATCAAAATTTACAATAATATGATTTTCTAACCAATACAATGTGTATCAAAGACTTGTGTTTACTTTACTATCAGAAAACAATAATAATAACTTAGAATTAGCGACAAGCAAAAATATTTGTCAATCAAAAATATCCATTTTCGTCAGAGATAAATATATTATATTCCCGAAACCCGGTACTCTATCCACCCATTTATAGTAGCAAACCGCAGCCACTACAGAGTTTCCACACCCCACACCTGTCACATACGTGCGCATTATGCATCCATCATTACTCATGCCATAAACGGAATCCACTTAATCTCGCAACGAAACATCCAAACATTTATTAAAGACATCGCACGTTGAGGGTTGCCAGCCCGGAGATCCACGGAGTTTCCCCCGAATCTTGAAGATATTCAGGCAAAAACTGCAACAAAAGGTACAATTTATAGTTCGACACCCTCGACACCCGGAAAAGTCCAACCCCCAAGATTTTTTGGGGGGTAGCGCACGGGCAGCCAAGGACGTTGGGTGGGTGGTTCGAAAATGAAATTGCTGCCGCCCCAAAATTTGGCAAAGACCTTGAAAAAAATCCAAAGAACAATGTGGAAGGGAAGGTGCTTTTGGGGGAACGGGGGGCTTGGGGTGGAGGTGAGTGATAGAACTTTAAGCTCAAACGCCCGGCCGTATGCAATGAATATTTACGACTAGGTCCTCTGAGGATTACATTGTCGGGCTTTTGGGCCTGGGGCTTTATGCAATTGTGCGCAAGTAAAAATCTAATTTATCCACCCACCACCCAGCCGGCGTTTTGTTTGACAATTGCCTGAAATGATGGCAATGCATTGGCATGAGTTCTCCGCTCTGCGGAGCTCTGCCGGCACGTAATTCTTCCGGTCCTTCGATCTTCCGGGGGAATTCCCCCACAAAGCAGGCGAGGCTGGAAAAATCGCTTCGCTTACGCATATCAATGCACCCTTTTTCGGACCACCGAAGGCCGAGGATTTGGGGTGGCTCTGCCAAGTTGTATGGGGTGGGCGACTGCCGGGTGGGTGGTGGTTCGGTGGCTCAGTGGTTTGAAGGTCCCAATCCTCATCATAACACCACATGTTCCGAAATTCAGCGGCGACGTGGCGTCTACTTCATGTAGATTTCTATCTATTCTATTGTCTGACTTTGTCGCGTGGTAAATTTCGGCATTCATTCCGTTTGATGAGGCGCAAAGTTGTGGAATTTATTGCGTACGGGAAAGAAGTTAAGTGGATTTTACGTAAATTAATGAGTTTCCATCGGGGGTTGATGTCAGCCAGTGGCTATTTAAATAGCTATACAGGATGTTGGTCTTGGGTTGAGGAATGCTGGGTGCGAATGATTGCATAGGATCGCTAAACAGATCGCTGCAGGATCCCCCTGCAGTTATTGCCCTGCTGATTTATGCTGCAAATAATAGACATCAACTGAATGCCGTAAAACATTAAGAGCGCCATCAGTTGGACATTCTTCTGTCTCCAGTGGGGGTACACGGAAAAAAAAGGAAAAGTTTGGTCAGAATAACATAAATTTATTATCAAATTTCAGTTGTTTATTTTGTTTAAAAGACAATTCTTAATCGAAGAACAGTTTGTCCCAACTTTTTTAATGCACTCATCCAATTCATTTACAGATCCTTTGAATGTTTTTCTGTGTAACCATCATAGTGGACACACAAAGCACCCACAATAAATTTCACTTATCAAAGTTTTCGCTAGCCGCCGGAGACAAAAATGGAGCAAAGGAAGACGCGACGAGGGCCATTCGAAAAAGAGCTGAAAAGAAACCACGACGACGACCAACTTTATTGCATGGCCCCAGTCCAGATACAGATACTCGCCCTCCACGCACAGAAGGCCAAAGACGACCGACGACGCCAGGCGGCGGGAAAATTAAATGTCTTTTGTCAACAGACGTTGCAAAAGGAGCACTGGAGCACCAGGAGTCGCTTGATGGAGGACTTGGACCGGAGGAGCGGGATCTGGCCGAAAGACAACGAAAAGCGAACGTACAATGACGCACTTTTTGGCCAAAAGTTCGCCCACTCTGATATGCATTAAAGCCGAGTCGAAGAAGGAGGTTGATGCCAATGGCCGATGGTCGGTGGTCGATGGTCGATGCTGTGACTATGGCCAACTCCAATGGAGCGCAGAGCAATCTCGCTGTGCAAACTGGCATCATAATGGGCCACTTATCATGGCAATCACTCAGCAGTCAGTCGGGGAGTTTGCCTCTGCACTGGGAAAAATACCTCCTAGATTGGCCAGCAATTTGAGAATGGTTCATGGTGAGATGGATCACGCTCTTTCTATTTCAATTGTAGAAAGTCGTGCATTTCACATGCTAGCTTAACTGACTGATAATAATGGAATAGTCATAGTTATCGATTTACATATAAAGGAATTATTTTTAGAAACTGTTAATAAGTTTACAACGAATTTTCTCCCTGTTTCCGCAAGGAGTGCAACTCCAGCGCTATGTTCATCGACACCCCAGAGCTGCGCTCCCAACTTTGCTTTACTACTTTCCGATACTCAATCGCCATTTGCCTTTTAATACTTTGGGCAAACACATTAAATGGAAATTTCGTGCAAGAAGACCAACACCCCCATCCTTTTGGCTCAGCTGAGGAGCTGAAGAATAGAATGTCCTGGGGGTAGTGCTTTTCCGACTGATTTTCCGAGAGTGAGGGTGAGCCATGCAAAGTGCCGGCATTTTTGGCAAACAGCAAACGCATTTTTCATGTGACATTTGCCAAAAAGAGAAAAGCGAAACAAACTTTGGCCCAAGCGTAGGACTTTCAGCCGACTGTTTGATCTCTTCACATTGCATTGCTTTTCATAGTTTTTTATTTTTCCCCCATCTTTGCCGGCCTGGGAAATCCTTGCGTCAATATGCCCGAAAAACAGTTTGGACATTTTTTCTCGTTTCGAGTGTTTTATAAATAAAAGTTCGCTTTTTCTCACTCTGCCTGGATAACTCGGAGGAAAAAATTTCTGTCTGTTTACTTTGAAAATTGCTGTGATTCGGGGCAGTTGGTTTGCATTCCTTGCGAGCAGAAACAGGACCAAAAAGGGAGGCACTCAAGTGGCGTCTCTTAAGGGGGTTTAAAATTGAATGATTGTTGAATTAGCAGATTAAAATTATTCGCCCTAAGGAGGATTTCCATGACGAGAAGCTTGCAGTGTGCTTGCGTTTGGGATCAAATGAATTTAAGGTCTACATCACATCTTTATTTGGCAAGATTATCAGACATTTATTTTGACATTTAAAAAACATTAGATAATCATTTCATTCCAAGAGTAATCTTTTTAATCATTTTATCTTATATAGAAACCAATCGATTATTCCCGACCATAGCCTGCAGTGGAAAAATAACACTTATAAATTAAATGCGATCTAATTTGGGACCCAAACAGAACTAGAAATAAATGGAAATTCAAGTTCAAGTTGCCCATATGCCCCGGCATTTGTATCTGTATCTGTTTAGGCATTCGTATCTGTATCTGTATCTATATCTGCATATTTGTACATGCATCCGAAGCTGCAGTTTAGGACCCGTCTTTCGGCATCTGAGAGTGCCTAATTAATTGTCAAACATTGCGCGCTATGTGACGTTAATAAATGTCAACTAAATGAGCTGCATGTACGGCAGCCAAGCGAGGCGAGACGAACTACTGGAATGGATGTGGTTCGGGACTCGGGACTCCGAGATTCAGGAGCTCTGGAGAAGGAGGAGGAGGAGGGGCTGACTCTTATGACTCCCTAAACAGATGCTGATGATGCAGACTGGGGCTACTTAGTGGCGTTGCCAATGCCACATGTTGCACTCGCCGCCGAAAACAAATGAAAACTATTTTAAGCCGATTGTCTGTCGAGTGGCAGGCAGGTGTGACTGAAACTTTGTCGGCGCACTGAGAAAATGATCTTTAAATGTGATTGCATACGAAACAATTTAATTGTATGCGAGAATTAAGGTAATATATTTTAGAGATTTTCAAAAACTAATTGTACTGATTCTAACTGTGTAGTTGTAAAACAACAGTGGTATTAAGAATCAAAGCCATTTGTATTGATTTGCGGAACCGGAATAGATTCAATATATAAATAGTTTTCAGAGTGGTATGAAGGAGTATTTCTCGCAGTGCAAATCGCTCTCCTTCAAACCAGCCCCCCATCTCCTCGGTCTGTTTACCAAATTAGATGCATTTGAATTGATGTGCGTGCATAAATTACGTCTCAAATCCGAATCTCACATCGACTCTGGTTTTGCTCGGTGGGTTGCTTGGGTAGCTTGAGTTGCATAGGACTGGGGGGTGGGGCGATTGCCTGTGGACAAGTTTAAATTAAATGTTTAACATTCAATCAGGGACGGCGGCCAACTCAAACCACTCGTTACTTCAGTTCAACCGAATCCCTCTGTTTCTGAGCCGGCAGTTGAAATGCATTTGTAAACTTTTCTATTTGTCAGATGCGAGATACCAGTTGGGATACATAAACTTATTCACCCCCCCACTTCTAAACTTGCAATCAAGGCAACTTCCTGCCTGCCGCTTTCACACTTTAATTTCCGGTCTTTATTGTTATAGTTTCTTTGGGTTTGTGTTACGGTTTCGGCTTGAGTTGAACTGAGTTCTGGTTGAGTTCAGCTGACAGGCTCTATATGGCTCAAGTGGTTTCGGTTATCTGTCATTCGAAGAGGGCGGGGCTGAACTCAAAGTGACTAGGATGTGGACAACCGCGTTTTGGAATTGAAAAGTTGGACAGAAAATTAATTAACATGAAGGCGCTTAGCCGAGAGGACATGGAAAATGGAAATTTGGCAAATTGTCTGGGAACTTTCATATTTGTCTGGCTGCATGTATCGTAGAGCAGATTAATTCAGTTAAAAAACTTGTATTTTTCATACCAAATTTTTAAAATATAAATTAAATATACTGTAATGCATTTAAGAATTACATTTTATTGACCATTCTCGACCAATTATGCAAAATAAAAGCTTCTGCCTTTGCTACCATACGAGTATTGGTCTGAAAAGTTATAAATTTTCCAGAAGCGGCTTTCAACATGCTTCGGTAAGTGATCACCTCTCACTTGAAGCGAATTTAAGCTGCAGCAATGGCACAACTTTCCCTAACTTCCTGATATACGAGTATCATTGACATATCATACAGCTGAACTTTCGCATCTGGCCCCGGGCTAACAACCTTCAGCAGACACACACAAAAAATGGGTATACTCGTATATAGTTAAGGTGCCTGGCAAGCTGAATCCGCTTTTCACCTGCATGCAAAGCCACCGAGGAAATCTCCTCTTACCTTGGGTCATTTTCAGCAAGCCGAGGAAGGGTTTAATATGGTGAAACGGGGGGGATTCCCCGGCACCGCACACTTAACCCACCCGCACACACTTGTCTCATTTGGTATTTGTTTTGCGCTGAAAGTGCGAAGGCGGCGGCGAGGTGTGGGAAACATGGGTATAAATATGCGCTTGGGGTTAAATTCTATTTGAACTTTCTACATCCGTTTTTGTGCTGGTGAAAGGAGTACTGCACCGAACAGGGGGCCATGGAGCATTTCATTCACACTTTCATTACAGTCTGTAGAATATATTGCACCCCCGGGACGTTTGTCACAGTCACAATCCGTAGAAGGAGTCGGAGCTCTCGGAGTCCGAGTTTGAGTCAAAGTCAGCGATGGACCCTCAAAGTGGTGGGAGATACGAGTATAGTATATTTGCATTGAGATTCGCCTTTCAGCGTCTGCCATGCGGAAGTTCTCTGTGGCAATTGCAATTGCATTGGAATTTCCACTTTTCTCCAGATATGTACCTTCGGGTATCTAGTCCATCGCAACAATGCGCCGCAATTAGTTGATCGCACGCCTCGTGCAACTCATTTCCCGAACAACAACTGGGAAAAATAGGAAAATACCGCCCAGTCACGCGGCCACATTAATCAACATTGGCTTCACCGTCGCGTTGCAAGTTGCACGTTGCGCGTTGCACGTTGCCAGTGCCAAGTTCCCAGTTGCATTCCACTCGGATATAGGTGCCGGGCTCTGTTCAGCATAGCCCATCTCAGCCATCTCAGTCAGTTCCGAAGATTAATTAAGGTCAGCAGGGAGTTCAGGCTCAAAAGAATGCCGCCTAAGACGGCTGACCTAGTCTAGTCATGCCAACTAATATGGGAAGAGCCGTGGAGCCGCTTCTCTCACTTCCTTTTGCAACCAAATTTAATTTCTGGCCCTCTGTATCTCTTACACTGTAAAAAATCACTTCTAATAACACAGCGACTTTTGGTAAGACTGAAATTCGAGTTCTGTGTTAAACAGCAATCTTCCAGAATACCCATATAGTAGGCTATTTGTATTATCAAAATACATTAAAAATGTACATAAAAATGACGGCAGCATTACGAAAGCAAGAATTAATAATGAGTATAAGTGATTTATTTAAACTTTTCATTAAATGCCTCAAACCATTTTAACATATGCCAAAGTACTGAATTACTAATAATAACCATATATGTATATATGTACACTTGGTAACTATATATTTATTAAGTCTTATTAAGCATTATAAATAATCATATATAAGTAATCATAAGCATAATTAATCAATGTTAGACCATTATTTCACTATCTATACCTCTGTAATAATTTTTTTAAGTAATTAGCCTCATGTATTTTTCTTAGTGTGTAGAACTAGCCCCACAAACAGTAGCACTGCCAGAGATCCGCTTCCAAAATCTGACTTCAAGGCTTCCTGATGCATGTCGAATGCAGCGTAATGAGCGGGGGGTGGCTCACCATATGTGGTCCCCACTTCCACCATCCATCCACGTAGTTAGCGGGCGAAATCTACGATGAAATCGACTTCAGGAGTCATCAAACATCATCAATTTAATCAATGGTCAGCCCACTGGGGTGTCCTTGGCACGAGGGGGCGAAAGTGGGAGTCGCTGCACTTCCAAATTGCAAAGTCAAGCAGGCTGAACTTTTTCTGGGGGATGACCCGGGAAGCTTACAAGTAATTAAGGGTGGCAATTTTAAGGCAAATCCTTGGGGTAAGGTGTTCCCCGTTCCCCCGAACAATGCCAAGGATTCGATGGATTCGTTCGGATTGGATATGTAATTGAGGGGGGTTTGCTGTGGGGTGTCGCTTCTGTCGCCCTGAAGTACGTGATAAGGGCATTAATGATAGCTAAGCCGCCACCTTCCGACAGCCAAATAAAACTTGATGAGTTTCAATTATTCTGCAGACGGGGAAGCTCCCGATGAGAAGTCGAATTTGGGCTGAGAATGCTTCATTGAAGTAATAACCTTCCGTTCATTTCTTTGTTTTAGATCTATGATAGCCGGAGTCATCAGCTATATTGGATGGGTATTTAATGTAGAGAAGAATTTTAATAGAATCTTAATTTGTGGTCATCACGTTTATTCTTCTTAAAGAAATATTTTCCAAGATTGAGAATAAGCTCTCTTTCCAATGCACAAAACTAAAAGAAAGTTGAAGGAGTGGCCGCACTATTCATTCATTAATTATTAGTCAAAGGGAACTAATTGCTTTTCGCCGTTTCATAAAACAATTTTCAGTGAAAGGCATCTTTCGTTCACATTCAATAAGGAAATTAAGAGGAAATACGAATGAAGCACAAAGTCCAGGGTTTCTATCAAATAACTTTACGGATATGAATTCCTTAATTTTGCTGTGCAAAACCAATAAATTAGGCTACCAAAGCCTCACATTTCCAGTCCAGGTTATGGACCACAAATTGTGTCTAACGATAATTTTCGGTCAAGAGGAGCCAACATCCGTCAATGCAAGGTGCAACTTGCAGCTATGTTTTTATTCTCAGCATCATCCACATTCTAACCGCAGGATCGCAGTCAGACAACATCCTTCTCACATGGAATTATCAAATTGCACCTGCTGAATTCATTAAATTTGGCTAACGATCTGCTTGAAAGGCTGCAAAACAGACCCAAAAAAGGAAACGTCATAAAAACTAAAGCCGAAATATTTGTCTTCCGCTGGTTAAAGTGCTACACATAGCCCAGCACAAGCATCATTAATTTTGCACGTAATTATGTGAGGCAAGTGGTAAAACACCTAACCGAAACCCAAACCAAAAACCCGGCCAACCAGCCAGTCAGCCAAGCTGCAAAAACACAAAACTGTAAATCAGTGCAATTAAATGCGACTTTTCAACAAAATGTACTGAAAATTTATGACAACAAACGAGACTAATTACGCGACGAGGAACAAGAAACCGAAACGAGCGAGAATCTGATGATGAAGTTGGGCGACGATGAAGACGGCGACACTATAGATACTGCGAAATTGAAGGCAATAAAATTTCGTTGGCCAAGAGGCGCGACAATAAGCCCCAAACGAGAGCAGAACTATCATTAATCAAGGACCTAATGAGAGCAGACGAGCCGGGGAATATATGTACATATATCTAGTCTGGGCAGGAAGGACTTTATCGCCAACTCGTCATCGATATGTTGGCCAGCCATACATCAAGCCAAAAGCATCCTTCGCAGTTGAGGCACAGCCCACTTAACTAAACTGACAGTTCAGCTGCTACAATTTAGTCGATTAACGTCAGATCAGCAGACGATCCTGACTTCTCCAATCCCAATCCCTGTTCCGAGGGATCAGCCCTCTGCGATTGTTTCATTCCTCCTCCTTTTTCCATTTCTACTTTGGCCCTGGCAACCTGTCGTCATCAATTTTGTGGAGTCGTCTGGGCCCGAAAAAAAAGTAGTGGCAGCTGCTTGGCCTGGTCAACAAACAACGGCCAAAATCACTAAGTGGCCTTAGTGCCGCAGGTAGCCAGACGGCAGGAGGCACGATCATTGATCAATGATCGTCGGGACAAGGGCCATCCAGCACAGGTCGCGATTGTACACTCAGAGAAAATGTGGATCTAGGTGACTAACTTCAAAGTAGTTGCTCTTTAAAGTAGTACAATCGAACTTTTGGTACCCCTTTAGGTAAGATGAAAATATACATGTTACTAAACATAATATTATATTTATATTTATATATATTTATTCTGTAGAATGCTTCAGAATTTATTTGTCCAACCAGCCAACATTATATTATTCATTAATCAATTTTGTTCATTGCCTTTCTCACTTACTTTTCACTTTAACTAATGCATACAAATCTACACACTTAACTGGAGTACCAATCAAACTTTTTGTTGAGTGTTTTATTGAACCCAAGCAGTGCGCAGGTGACTTTTTACCTTCATATATTCCATTTGAATTATGAAATTATGCATCCCAAGAAGAAAGTTAATCCCACAGATGCGTATTCCCCAATTGAAAGCCAGAGATTTTCCTAACGTTACATGATATGTGACCAGATCTCAATCGCTACCAGGCCAACAGGCCATCAGAAGTATAATTAAAAATCGTTCATTCGGGTCGTTTTCATTATCTCGGTATACAGATCTATTGATTGCCTTTCCTGGAACCGCGATATGGCTTGTTAGTTAAACAAGCTGAAGGAGAAGCTGCGACTTGGCCAAGGAGACTGCGGCTGACCATGTAGTTGGCCGGCTCCATCTGTTCCTCCAAGTCCAAAGGCCATGCCATAGAGAAGCATACGATTTTGGTGGCCCGGACGCGTGTCTGCATTTAATTTAATAATATGGTGTCATGTAGCAGTTGTTAGGATGCGCTAAATGCCCCATCCTCGGTCTACGAAACTCGGACTGGCATC
The DNA here is from genome assembly GCF_016746235.2 of Drosophila teissieri. Taxonomy (NCBI): domain Eukaryota; kingdom Metazoa; phylum Arthropoda; class Insecta; order Diptera; family Drosophilidae; genus Drosophila; species Drosophila teissieri. Next base: position 18,309,651 of record NC_053031.1, on the reverse strand, counting down.
TGTTTGAGTTTTCGGAGTTGTGTAACCCAATGCCAGACGGCTCTCGTAGACAAAAGCAAGCTGTTCCTGCCCCGAACAAACCTGATGCCTGATGCCGAGCCTGAACATGAACCTCAATGGAAATTATAGCAAGTCTTGTCCATTTGAGGGGATTTAGGTTCGGTAGGTTCGCATTTGTATGCTAACAAGGGCGTGCGCTGAATGGTCTTTAAAGTAGGTGCCTGAAAATAGAAGAAATTCCCCATAATTAAATGCAAGAGAATGCAGAACGATTCTCTGGTTGAACAACTGTCGATGACTGATCTAGTTACCTCAAGTGCCGGCTCTTAGTTTGCCCTTCTACTTAGCAGCTTTAGATGGTATCTTTAAGTACGTGAAGGAGCCGTGAGATATGATGCAAATTCGAGATACGCATCTCCACTTGAACTGACCACACAGTCACTCTCTTAAGTCACCCTTAGTTGTTAAATACCTGGAATTATTCCTTAGTTTTCCCTTTTAAGTATTAGGATGAAATAGAACTACAGACTTTCCTTGGGATTACCTAAGAATCTGATCTTTGCTTAAAACTAACCCACTATCTAATCCACTAACTAATCCACCATCCTATAAAATTTCGAACCAAAACTGATACTTTCAGCCTGAATTTAGCGTAATTAATCGGATGCGTTTAGTGAGGACAGGTATATATTTAGTTCATGATATTTCCAGACTGCAGAATAAATAATCACAATCTAGCAATCCAATCTCATATCAGCCACAACAATAATACCACTCACTTTGCCACAATATTCCAAAAGTGCTCATGTTCATTTGCATTCATGTTAGCATACCATAATTCGTTTGATATTCTCTGTTTTTTGCGGAGGAGGTCCTTTTCCTGATTATCATGCTGCGTATCCCATCAGTGGAATGTCCTCGCACTTATTACATATGCAAATGGCAAACAGATTTATATACACCGAAAATGTTGACAGGACCCGCAGCCAACTTTCATTTGCCAACTTTCCAACTGTGGAGCTGTGGAGCTGTGCATCCCCCGCATACCATTCAAATGCAAATCCCCAAACTAATTTTTATTTCGACAAAATATTCACGGCTCGCTGCATTTTGTGGAGCCACCCGAAATTTAACCCTTTCGAGGGTTCAGATGGATTCGCCAGCTGGTCCATGGCCAATGCACAGAACACAGAACACTACATAATACAATCGTAAAATTTGCCACAAAAGCCACTTGGAAATATTAAAAACAGCCGCAGGACAATGACAGTCACGCTCTCCAATAAATCGCTTACGCACAACTTTTCCCTCCGCTCCTCGAGGAGTGATGAAAAATTTTCCATTTCCATTTTCATTTTCCTACATGCAATAAAATCTAATAATTTTTGGGGGTTGTGATGCCAATTTCTGGGAGGCTGTCGCCGACAAAATAGCTACAAACAATTGGCAACACTTGTGTTGTGCGGCGACTTTGGGGTAGAACAACCCTCAAGTAGTGCACTTGCCACATCTCAAACAAAGGGTGTGGGTGGGGCAGTGCCTGATGGGTGGTGGGGGGTGGGGGATTAGCCAAGAAAATTGGGGGAGTTATTGCAATCAAAACGAAATCATTTTTATGCGATCCCCGCTTCGCTGCCCTTCCGCACGACAAGTTTTCGCTTCTCTGATATATGAGATGTAATTAAAGTCCGGACCACGAAATCAGTTTTGGTTTAGTGCAATAGTTTTGCGGTGGGTGCCTCTGACTGCGGGGGTGGTTGCCTGATGGGCGGTGGGCGGTTGGCGGTTGGCAGTCGGTGGGTGGTGGGGCGTGTCGGTTGATTGCAAATTGGTCCATGGCCTGTTGGTGACGTGTCTTTGATTACGCCGCAAGTCGCTGGCGCTGTCATCGTGTTCCCGGATTCTGGCTTCTGGTTTCTGGCTGCTGGCCGAGATTCCCGGACTCCTTGCTGTTTGTTTTTAATATAAATGCAAATTTCGCCAACGGCATTCGCCAAGCGCCATGCTCCACAGTACATGTGTGTGCGAGCCTGTTCCGGAGATCTGTCATAATTAATATTTTGAAGCTTTGGCCACGGCATCGCAATGCGTGCGGATGTCTACAACTAGCTGCAGGACGCATATTAAACAGGATAGCTAACCGGCACTCTAAGAAAATCCCCCGAGGTTAATTATAAATTGACCGAAGATTACCTATGAAATTGTACGTTTTTATGAAACATTTTCAAACGTCTTGTATGCGGAGATCCCCCACTCAGAAGTGACACAATAAATAAAGAAATAATGACGAACTTAATCCAATATTAATAAAAAGTCAATACATAATTTAAAAAATAATAATTCTTGCTGAAAATTATTTATTCATGATAAAATATTTTATGGTTTGAAATTATTAGCTTAATAATGCTAATAGTATTAATATTTTGGTTGGTTATCTCTACTAAATGTTAAACTAAATAAACATTACTATATATATATTTTTAGCGGAGTATTAAAACTCTATCTATCTTAAGCTGTGCAGTTTTTTTCTTAAATTAAGAATATGCACAAACATCAATTACCATAAATCGAATAACATATTTTTGCGAGTGAAGGCCGCACAACTATGCCGCCGGCCTATGAGCAGTTTTAATGCAATCTAAAGTTTTTGACAACCCCGCACTTCAGTTCAGTTTCGTATCTGTGTCCTGGGCCCGCAAGGATCACCGCCCAGTGTCCTGTCTCCAGTGACCAGAGTCCTGCGAACGCTCTGGTCCTTTTCGAGAGCCGGGTGAGGGTTTAATTTATGACTTGCAATTAGCAGTTGGCAAATGTGTAATTTTCATAGATGCAGAGCCCTTTCGGAGTTGATATATAATGATAGGACTTGCCTCCGCAGGATATTTCGGCTAATCGAGATTTGAATTTCCAGCCATTTCGGAACAAAAGGCAGCTTAAACTTTTAAGTGGAACAGAATTGCCCAATATTAGGATGCCATTTAATTGTGGTAATCTGAAGCAGCCCAGAAAGTTCGACTTTCAGGAAATGTTGCAACCAATTTGTATCAAGATATGAATCCCGAACTGGGTCAGCTTATCACAATAAATATAAAGTTTCTATGAAGTGCCCGAAGAACTTTAATCTGCGTCTGAACAAGTTTTTCATTACAACGATTTATGGTTGGAAATAAAATCAACAACCGACCCGCAAAGGAGCTAGAGCTCAGCACTCCAGATTCCTTAACAATTCAACGCACTGCAGCAGTAATTTCTCCGCTCCGGACATTCGTTTTCCGTAAGCTGCAAGGGCAAGCTCAAATATTTATAATGCTGTCCAACACTTGGTTGACCACTACTGCTGGCCTGGTCTGGCCAAGAACATTGACCGCAGCCCAAAAATACACAAAAAATAAAAATAAAACCAAAAACAAAAACGCCAGGAAACAGGGCAATCGATGGGGAGGGCAAGGCAGTAAATTGATTTTTGTATCTCCTCGAACAAGTTGAACAAGTGCAGGATACGGGCAAAAGGAATATATGTATCCAGAGTGTTCGCACACGGCCCGATAATTATGAAATTCGAGGCAAGGAAAATCTACAAAAACCCAAAAATAAAGGAAACCAAATTTCTACAGAACCAGAAATCAATTTATGAAGCGAACACGCCCCAAAAACTTTGCAGCCACGACGTTTAACTGCAAAACGCCCAATCTCCAAGGCGTGTCCGAGCAACAGACATTTGAAAGGATTCGTGGCGAGGCAGCCGAAGGACAATGCCGCGCCGCAACATATGCGAAAGGGATAATAACTCACTGGCCGAAAGGCGATGGGAACAATGGTCGCATAACTCAGGCGCGCCAGATGAACTAAGGACATACACATACTATATATGTAGGGATACAACGGTCGGTCAGCTCGACCGCATTATGGACTTGGGATCGCTTCTAATTCAAAGGACACGCGCTCAGCGGGATGTATGCGATGTCCTTTTCGCCAGCGTTTGATGTGCGGCGGCGACTAGAAATTGACGTTTAATGAGCACAGTCCTCGCTCCCACGCGGCTCCGATGGGAGTTTTATTTAAACACTGGGAATAAATTTGATTCAGTTGTGATTTTGTAAGTCAATCAGAGTCTATACTATGCAATGCAATAAAATATAAAAAATACTTTGTACTTAATAGGAAATGCTTTATATATTTTATGATCAAATCAGAGTCTATGAGCTATGCAATAAAATATAAAAAATACGTTGTACTTAATAGGAAATGCTTAATATATTTTATGAACAAATTTTAAGAAATGCTTTCTCCTATTTTTTCTTGCTTTCTTTTTGGACATTAGGAAACCGTATCTCGATCTATCCAGACTACTTTCTACTTGCATATTTTTCTAGGTGCATCCTCTTACATAAATCCCGACTACGGAGGACCTCGTTTGTGCAACACCTTTTGTTATCGCCGAAAACACTTGTCCTGTGGACCAGGACTCCTTGCTGCTCAGTCGACTGGCAAATATCACATTGTTACCTGGACTGTCCCATGTTTGTTGTCTGCTGTCTGTCCGTCCGTCTGGCCGATGGGGATTTTCGATTAGCTCTCTCCTACACATATCAAAATCGGACGTTAATTGTTTTCAGGTTCGTGGCATGTCAACAGCTCCCAACACGTCGCCGGCTTCATCGAGGTTTTCTGCTCGATTTATCTGTCTAGCCGGCTACATTTTATGGATTTGTTTTGTTTGGCAGCACTGAGATTGCAACAATTACTTATGATTCATGAATCAAGTTGGCGAGACTTAGAGTTAACGACTTATTTTAAGGAGCGCTATAATGCGATTTTTGATGTGCACATTTTCTCGAGACTAGTCTGCAATCTAAAACAAGCCATTGACTTAACGAGATAGCAATAAACAACATTCCATTATTTCCGTATGATTCGACTAAAGAATTGTTAACTAAAAGTGGAATACTTTAGTGGAAAAAATACGTATCTCATAGTTACACGTTTTAAATCATCTAACCGATACTTTTTTAGTAATGTAAGTTCGGAAAACTCGTTAATTCCTTACGAATAACTTCAAAACAATTTGTACTTTATGCTTTGATTTTTTCCTATGTATCCGACTGTTGCTGGTTTATTTTTTGATTAGAAAGCAATTTGTACTTGCCATTAAAATCACAGCTAGCCCTTTCCACGCGTTTTTCTATGGGATGGAGTGCTCGCAAATCGCTTGACTTTTGCGCATTTGTTTGCCCTTCCAATGAATTAAAATCCCCGGCACTCACGCAAACATATCGGCGAAAAGCAAACAAGTGCTGAGGCGAGACAAGGGTCCTTCAAATTGACCACACTGCGGCCAAGTACTGGTCGCGTTCTGGCCCAGGAGCACCAGCTGTTGCGTAGACCCACCCACTCAGAGATGGTCCAACCACCCAGCACCCAGCACCCATCACCCATCACCCACCACCACCTACCACAAATTCCAGCCGCGGAACAACCAACTGAATTCTAATAACTTTAAACAAAAACAAACTTCCTGGCCACATGCCTCATGCCTCATGCCCATGCACCCGCGTATTACAGAAATTACAATGAGCGAGTTTAGAGAATTCGTTTCGAAATTTCACGCCACCGTCTGTGACGAAATTTTTCTGTTTAATAGCAAAGGACAAGTGCAGCCAGGAGCAGGATGAGTCACCACCCCGCTTGTGTTGTGTCTGGGGCAACCCTCTGTGGCAAGTGGAAAAAGGTTGCAACACGAAACCTAAACCGAAAACCCAAAAAAGCATCGCAACCCCGTAGACACAGTTGCCACTTTTAATCAGCATGAAAGTTCCCGTTCCCATTCCCAACCGGCTGTTCAGCTATTTAAGGACCCCGGAGATTCCGATTCCCCCGAATTAAAACTCAGCCGAAAATGAAAATTTCTATAGTGCGTTAGTTTGCCTTTTTGTTGAAGGCGAAATAAATGAATGCATGAATTCCAAAGCAATTTTGATGTTGACATTGAGTAATGTTGCTTCCGTTCAGCCTGGCTGCTTTACTCTGGATCTCTGGATCTCTCCGGATTTTTGGATCTGTGGATTTTTGGAGTCGGGTTGCTTCGGTGGGTGGTTGTTTGGTTTGGCATTTTCATATCATTTTCGAATATTACATGCGGATTAGCATTTCCTCATCGGGATTGCAACAAAACGTGTGCCCATCTATTGGGGGGTTTTTCGTGGGGTGTTTTGCAGTTGTGGAACGGGGGGCCGCTCCATAAAAGGGGGTGGTTTTGGGTGGTTTGGCCTTTGTCTGGGGGAGTGTGCTGTCGATTACCCTCGGAAGGTGTTTTTTAGTGTTCTTAAAGGCCATTGTTCGGAAGAAATTAAAGTTGTAAGGAAGGCGTTGAAGAAGCTAAAGTGATGCAGAAAAGATAAGAATAAACATGAAAGAGGGTTATTTTTTCTATACAACTAGTAGATCAAAAGGAAACACCTATTTTCTTTAACACTTTAACTCTTTTAACACTAATATATTTAAAATAGTTATATATTTAAGTGTCTAGATATATGACGTATCTGTGCAGTTTTTGATATAATATAGTGGCCTACTAGCAGATGTTCTTAATAGGTATGTATATATTTGAATTATCCTTTTCGTAATAAAACTCACTGAATCCAAATACTACTAAGCTATTCAAAATAAAGCTGAAGAACACCGCATTGCAGCCATAGTTCGGCAAACTCAAATAGCTTTCCTCATTTTCGTACTTAAGGAAACTTGCCATAATCTTGGCATATATACCTCCAACAACTTTTGGCTTTTACAACCCGACTTTCGGACAAGTTTAAGGAATTTCCCAAATCAACAGCCTTTCAGAAACAGAACTGGCGTCAAGGGGGGTTTTCGGGGGCGGACGGGAAACCCGGCGTCGAACTAACTTTTCAATTTTCTTTTCACGCTCGCATTTTACAAGCTGCTACATGATTAGGGTCAATGGTTGCAGGCTCCCTACTTCCTCGATCCGGTGGAAAACTGTAACAAGCTGCCAAATTTCACACTCAGTTTCTGATTCTGAAATAACTCAAACGAACACCTAACGAAGTAAAAGTTTGTGGAGGGGCGGCGACTGCGACGGCGATGGCGATTGGAAGGAGGGGCTGTATCTGTAAATCTTGTCATCACTGCGATTGTAATCATAATCACATTCACTGAAAATTTTATTATAAACTGAGAGTTTATTAAAAACCCATTGGGCTGCCTGGTCGGCTCAGATTTGTTTGCCGGGATTACTGTTTGCTTTTGGTCTTGTTTGCTATCGAGATCATGGACACATGGCGGGGATGGCTGATTACCGACGCTAGATAAATATTAAGCAACTATGTGGAGTGCTTCCTCTTCGAGGACTCGCAGAAGGATTCCGGGAAGGATGACGACATCATCGGGCGCTTCCTTGCTGTAATTGACTCTCTGCCAGAGGGCACAAAATGCTACCCCAAAAATGGTAATGAAATTTTGGGTTCGAGTGCTATCAGCATATATACGAGTATATGGGGGAATCCCCCAGCCAGCGAAACTCCACTCGAGTTGTTATTGTTGTTGCTTTGGCACGTGGCACGTGCAACGTGGCCAGGAAATGCCCTGAAATTGATTTTTATTTTTATTTTAGTTGGGAGTCTTTGCTTTTTTGCTCCTCTTGCCCCGAGGTCTTGGCGTAATTATTTCTGTCCGCCGTTCCAGCATGTGATTAGATTTTCCAGTAGAAGTTTACTCAGCTTTTGTTGTCGCTCGATGATAATTAGAAATGATTACCTCATAAATATTTCCTCCTGTCGAGGGTGAGATTTATGCGAAGGTAAACCAAAAGGCAGCAGATGCCCCAAAGGCTAGAAAATATATTCCACTTAAAAGTAATGCTCACCGAGAATTTGGGGGAGGTAATCTAAAAGTTTGAGCCATGGCTAGTTAAAGCAATTCAAATTTAAATAAATTAGTAATGTTTTATTCTTTACTCTATTCATATTTAATACGCTCCTAAAGATGCATTACATCGGCAATATTTTCACAACTGGCGTGCATTGCATTCATCTGCTTCACTATAATCAGTCAATTTTTAAAATTATACTTGATAGAATAAATTACTTGGTTATATTCTTACACAAACACTTTGTAGCTGCCAATTCACAACGGGTGATATTGCTCCACTTGGAGCCAATTTCCCGACTGCAGTTTCGATTCAGCTCATTTGTCATTCTATTGAACTTCCCCATTATGGTTTCAGTTTCCCGACACTTTAGCAACAAGTCATTGCATTTGAATAAATCTCCAAAATAGTTTCCTTCACTTCCTATAAGAACACTGACAACTTTCGAGGCATTATAGGCACAAAATTATATTAAAACCATATAAAAAAGGGGCTTACCTATCAGCACCAATATAATTGACATCTTTAGTATAACTAAATATGAGTTCATATTTTAACTGATTTTATAGAGTTGGACCTTGAATAGGCTTTGTTTGTTTTTATTTACTTTTGATGAAACAATGTGTTTATTACAAGACTGTTATTGCTTAAGCTTTTGTTAATATCTTCTGTTTTTGAACAAAACATTTCCTATAAAGACTGGATTACAATTCCAAGACATCCGCAATGTTGTTGCAGGACATATCATCACAGCGCCGAAAAATCACTAAAATATCAATCAGTGAGTGGCTAAAAGACTAAAATGGAAAATGTTACTCACAAAGGCAAGTGGCCTTTTCCATTTCACACCGAGATACACTATTCCACCTTCCTCTGCGCTCCCGACGACAATGGCGATTAAAGGAGTCTATCGTCTCATCAAATCGTCCTATTCTGGGAGTAAATCGCTGACAATCGTTATAGACATTCTCGCAGTACTCTCGACTCCATTGAGCTTCAATGTGGGTCAAGTGCAGGACACAAAGAACTAAAAAGGGGTTGTGAGAAAAAAAAACAATCGGTGACAAGATAAAACTCTTACCCAATAGCAAGAATATTTTCCACATTTCTTAGCTTCCCAAACTGAAGTGACAGCATCTGAGCGGTTGTATTTATACGGGCAATCTGATCAAGGTTCCTTACCATAATAATAGGAACACCTTTCCCAGCTCTATTTTAATCAGGTGGTTCTTTTGTTGTACACGAGTTTTGATGTCAGTAGTCCACATTGTGATATGGCTATCCTTGCTCCAATTAGAATTTCATTATCATACAAGTGTTTTTTCTCTGTTCGCCTGTGTATAAAACGACTTCTCTCCGTTTCCAGCTATCAGTTGTGATAAAAATGCGGCATCTGTGTGTTTTTTTCCTAACCATTTTTCTTTGCTGCCTCTCAATAAAGGCTCAGAGCTTAAATTGCACCAGGATTCGCGAGCATTGTCGTCCTTGTACCCGCCGCTTAGTGGATCCTGTTAACAACCTGGAATTCATTAATAGTGATTGTAGGGAAAAACTTAGAGGGCGTTGGATTTGGCGGGATGTAAGGCGTTGTGATATGCAAATTGTTGCGTGCGAAAGTAAGATCTTTATAAAGTATAATATATAGAACTCTGAGAATATTTCATATATTGCAGATCACGAAACCCGACTGGATTGCGAGAATGTGGCTAGAATAACTGGCATGAGACGGATTCGTTGATTTTTCTTTCCTCTTGAGAGTAACTAAAAAATACATGTATTGTTAGTTTTATTTTAAAACGTAAATAAAGAGACAAAGCATTATGTCCAAGTCTTAATGTCAACTCTTTAACCCAAAAAATGAACTGCTTTTCTGGATCTTGGAAACTCTATTAAAATTTAGCAAGTTATCACTTATTCCATTTCTCGTTATTTTACCCGTTACTCTTAGACTCAAAATATTAAATAAATAATATAAAATAATCTTTTATGAATCTTTTCTTGAAAAGAATGTAACAGGTAGAAGGAAACATTTCTGACCATATAAAGTATGTATAGTCTTGATCAGGATCAATAGCGGACCGTTCTGGCCATGGATCCGCCTGTCCGTCCGTCTGTCTGCCTGTATGTCCGTCCGTATGAACGTCACGATCTCAGGAACTATAAAAGCTAAAAAGTTGAGATTAGGTATGCAGATTCCAGAGACATAGACGCAGAGAAACTTGATTAACTGATGTTGCCAATAATAAGAATAAAAAGCTACATCTTGCTTTATAATATTGCTTGTTTCAGTTTATTTACGTAACGTTTGCAGAGTGCTCTTAACTTGATTACCAAAGACGCATGCGGTGGGCAACATTCTTGCAAGTCGGTGTTTCGCAATCGCGCACAGTAGCTAAGTAATTAAAATAAATATTAGTTTGGTCCTTCAGTTTTTGGAGAAGTTTACTCACATAAACAGGCTATACGGAGAAGATCACATCTGCTTACATCTGACCAGCCAGAATCAGATCGGCGACAATAGTCGTTAAAGAACTTGGAAGTATCGTCCTGTTTTCCCAACCTAGCTTCATTTTCGATACACTTATCGAAGGAGCGAATGCAGAGGTTATGTCGTCTGTTAGCTTCTTCAGGATTGGCTTGTATGTAAGCCATAAACAAGCACACAAAAGCTGTAAGAAATTAATGTACTAATACTTAAAAATACCTATTGGTAAAGCTTACCTAGTGACAGCAAAAGTTTTAACATGGCGCAACGCTTGAAATAGTTTTATGGTCTACTGGAAAGTGTCCCGGGGTATTTATACCCTAAATTGTACATTTAATGCTGTCTTTTGCAATTGTCCAAAAGGCGCTATAGAATTTATTGAAAACCCTTCTGAATTTAGCGCAGGTATTAAGACCATATCTGTTTCTTTATTCAGATTTAATGAATATCAGGCTAAAACGCTATAGTCGAGTTTCTCGACTATCAGATACCCGTTACGCAGATTGTGGGAGTGCGAACGAGAAATTGTAGAATGTTTTTGGTTTATCAATAGAAGTTGGAAAAACAAATAAAAAATGAAAACAATAAAAAAATCCTATGGCTGATTTGAGGGCGTTAGTGGGCGTGGCAAAAAACTTAAGGCATACCGATAGAAATTGACTAGATAAACAAACAAAATAAACAAAATTTAAAAAACCTTGCTTCTCCCTGTTACATACTTTTCAACTAGTCTAGTATACCTTTTTACCCTACAAGTTTTGGCTATACTAAATTCATTATGTTCGATAAATTGGGGACATTGAAGACCTCGCTTCCTTGTTGGCTATCGTATATAAAGCCCCATTCTGAACTCGATGTTATGACAGTGCAAATCACCACAAAGTCATCTGAAGATGAAGTTGACTCTTTGTTTCCTGCTGATCCTGGGCTGTGTGGTAGTCCATGGCCAATCGCCTGACTGCAAGGAGATAAAGGATATTTGCTCTAAGTGCATCCGAACACTTAATGATCCCTATAACAAGGTGGAATTTATAAATAAAGGATGCAGAAACAGGGTTCGAGGCAGCTATGTATGGACGGATCAGAACCTTTGCGAACTTCAAGCGATAGCTTGTTCCGGTAGGCCAATATATTTTTCTTAGCTTTATACAGTTTCTTAAGTTTTTAATTGGTGTTTTTCAGCTCCGAATAGGGCAATGAATTGTGTTGTTATCGCCGAGCTAGCCAAAATGCGCAAAGTGACTCCAAGACCTCCAGGATAACAAATGTACTAAAGGACTTGGCCAATTAGGACCAAATATGCATATGATGGACACGCACTTTGGGAACTGGATTATATTTATTTGTTTCTCATATTCTTAGAGCAAATATACTGATTTTCAATAAAATGCATTTATCGAAAATTCTACGTTTTACCATATTTCTACTACCATTTACAACATTTTTAAGGAGGAAACAAAAAAAATTGAAAAGAGAGGCGAGGTAATAAATAAAATAAGGGCCCTAAACCTGCAGAAATGATTACTAAAAATGTGATTTAAGCTGGTTTGCGTTATAAATTAAAATTCACTTTTAGGAATCTTTTAAGTCAATATCTTTCAAGTTAAAGTTAAAAGTGAAATCGATACGAGCAATTTATATGTAAGCATATTATTGTGAATCTCCAATTCTGGCCAGATATTTATAGCACATAATAAGCACTTGAGTAACAGCTGTGGATTAATTATAAACAGCGATATTTCGACCAGATAACGTTCCTTTTCCGGTTACAATAAATACAGATTTTTGAAGGTCTGGTAAGTGTGAGATTCGTTTCCTTGTTGCTCATATTATATAAAGCACGTCTGCAAAGAGACTCTATTTAGATGCAATGATCTCAGCAACGATTAAGTCAAGTTCTTTTTGGATCCATTTTCTTCTGTGTTATTTTGTCGTCAATGGACTATCACCTGACTGCCAGGAAATTGAAAAACACTGTTCACAATGTCTTCTTAAGCTAAACGATAGCTACAACAAGTTGGAGGTCGTTAACAATGGATGCAGGCAGAAGTTGCAAGACGTTTACATTTGGGAGGATCAGGATCTCTGCGATATGCTGGTAATCGCTTGTGAACGTATGTATATACACATATGTAGGCGTTCTTTAGCATTATGTCATTATTTTCTTTTTCAGTAAATGGTGTTAGGAAAAAGGATTGTCTGACAATGGCCGATGTTACCAAAATGCGAAGAGTGAAGAGTGAACTTTAAGCCCAGAAGAAGTTTACATTGTGTTATTATAGGCATAAGCATGTCTGAAATATTATGATATTCTCAGCAGTAAATGTTTAACTTTTTGTAACTACTAAACTAGTAAACTAGATAGATATATTAGATAATTATATAATATTAGTGGAAATATTCTTAAAGTTTAAGCAAGCCCCAAAAATATTATAAATAAATGACTTCATTTGCTCTCACTGTTCTGCTGACAACACATTTATTGAATCTCACAAGAGTAGAATATTGAAATTTCTTAAGACCGCAGGCTATCGGCAACATTTTTGCAGGATACATTGTCGCAACGTACCATAGTTACTGAGAAGGAAAAATCTTAATGAAATATCCGATAAAACAAATATAAGCTTGCTTACATATACATGAGGCTTTCACCAGTTCACAACGGGTAAGTATCCTCCAGTTTCGATCATGTCGTCCGCAGTATGAATTAAATAGATCCACCGTATCATCCCTGATTCCCACGGTTGGCTGCTCACGAACACAGTCGGCGAATAAACGATCGCAAAATTGGCGACCGGAGGGATCCTGAGCAAGGACCTGGGTCATTAGTATGCAGCAGAAAGCTAAAGGAGTAAAGTTTAATAATCGAAGTATTCTCTTTTTAAAAACTAGCTTACCCAACAAAAGCACAAGTTTCGACATTGCAGAAGTTCTTGAGGTGGACTTGATCACTACTCTGACTATTTCGAAGTGTAGCCCCTGTATTTATACCCTAAACATTGCTCAAGGAAGAATACGTTTCCAATTGTCTGCTAACAGGTGTAAAAGGGCTTTATCCCTTTTCTTAAACTTACAAATACAATAGGTCAAACTAGCTGTGCATCTGTAGCGCAAAATTAGCTGCTTTATTATCTCCCACAAAAAATATAGGTAATTTAAAGAACAGATGTGGTCCTATCTGGAACAGAACGCTTCCTTGTTTCCAACTTATATAAAGCTGAGCTTTCTCAATGTAAGCCAGAAGGAAAACTCCAGTTGATTTACTGTCACGTAAGCCTTAAAATGCAATCGACATGTATTATCTGCCTCATCTTGATCCTCGGCTCCGTGCTTATTAATGGACAAACTCCTGACTGCCGCAAGCTAAGAGACACTTGCAATCCTTGCATCCGAAGACTCAATAATCCCATCAACAATGTGGAGTTCATGAACGATGGATGCCGCGAGAAAGTCCGTGGTAGCTACGTCTGGAAGAATCAGACTCGCTGCGATCTTCAAGTCATCGCTTGTGGAGGTAAGTTAATATAACCCCTTGAAATAAGACTAGCTGCTTTTAAAAACTAGTTCCATACAAGCTTCTGAAAACAATTACTGCAAAGCAATTAAAAATTCTTCAACAAAAGGTAATTTAAGTTACTAACGTGGTTTCTTGGATTTAAAGTTAACAAATGCAGTAATAGATTTTATAACCATAGTGTTAATTTATCCAACGAACAATAACTAATATAAGATATACAAGGGAAACTAATTAAATTTTATTTTTGTGCATTTCATAACTGTCTGTTTCGGACATCAATGTATAAAAGTGCCTAACCATATTATTGACTTTTCCGGCGTTTGCAGCTCACAAGAGGAAACTGGATTGCCTGGTAATAGCAGAGCTTGCTGGGATGCCAAGGCGAACTTAGAGGAATGCCCACCAGCATTATAGTTACCCCAACGGAGCACAGCTAAAATATTAAAAGTGATTTTGTCCAAATAAATGCATATGTGAAGAGATTTGTGTTGGTTACTCTAGCTTGTCTGTGCGGCCAATAAAGCGATATGTTCTTGTTGCAGTCGCGGTCTTGGCCTTCAATTTTCCTGGGCCCTCAGCTCTCAGTCTCAGCCCTTCCAGGAATCAACAGTCGCCCGACCCCGAGAGCATCTTCCACGTACGGGGCATTATCGTAAAGACGGGTCCAGACCAGCATCGCGATGAGCTGAGCCAGGCACGCACATCGTGCACATCGTCATGCTTGTCTTGCACTTGATGCATCCTCGTCATCTCGTCTGGCAGTTCTTCAAAACTCCTCCTCCCCCGCCCCTCCTTCGCTTTCCAAAACATAATTTTTCAACGAAATGTTTTTGATTTTCTTGATGCCATAAAAAATGGGAATTTATTACTTGGCTGTCTGAGATTGCAGCCAATGCTTTTGGTCCAAGCGCTAGACGGGAGTTCATCCGAAGATCTGAACTTGACGAAAATTTTCCACGCTACTCGTGCAAACCGATGGCGCTTATAAATAAGTTGCCTATTTGCATGTCCCAAAATGTGCAGCGACCCGAGTTTAAGTCTATAATTACATTCTTTCTGCAGCTATTTACACAATTGCCAAGTCAACTGGCCCAGTCTGAATGGTATATAAGTTCTTTATGGAGGTATGGATGCACACAGTTTCCGAAAACTTCCTAAAGGGGTTTCACCATGAAACTAACTGTGGTCTGCTTAGTGGGTAAGTCACATTAGAAAATGGATAAATATCTTAGCTACAATGATCCTTTTAGTGAGCTTCTTCCTGCTCCAATATGTCGAACACAGTGATGCCTGCTTGGAGGTAATTGAGAAAGCTTTGGGTCTCGAGCCGTGCAATGAAGGCGGTCACAACAAGGGTCATAAGGAGCCTCGTAGGGGTGGTGCACGACTAGGACCAGGACCTGTGAGAAACACTAGGAGGCACAAGGTAGTTACTAGGAGATGTGAGAATCCTAGACCAGAACAGCACCATACCAGACGCTGGAAGAATCACCCAAGAACACGGAAGCCTAGGAAGACTCGTCCACCTTGTGAAGAACACACTACTCGAAGGAACAATCCACCTTGTACTTGTACAGAAACCACTAAAAAACCTAATCCACCTAGTACTCAGAAGACTCGTCCACCTTGCGGTTGTACAGAAAGCACCACTCGAAAACCCAATCCACCTAGTACTCAAAAGACTCGTCCACCTTGCGGTTGTACGGAAAGCACCACTCGAAAACCCAATCCACCTAGTACCCAGAAGACTCGTCCACCTTGCGGTTGTACAGAAAGCACCACTCGAAAGCCGAATCCACCTAGTACTCAAAAGACTCGTCCACCTTGCGGTTGTACAGAAAGCACCACTCGAAAGCCGAATCCACCTAGTACCCAGAAGACTCGTCCACCTTGCGGTTGTACAGAAAGCACCACTCGAAAACCTAATCCACCTAGTACTCGTCCTCCTCCAGTGACAACAGCTTCGACCACCACCCGAAAGCCATGTGGATGTGGTGAAAATCACCCACCTGGATGGAATCCTGGCGGTCCTATAATCCCAATAGTCTCAACGACCACCACCCGAAAGCCGTGTGGATGTGGTGAAAATCACCCACCTGGATGGAATCCTGGCGGTCCTATAATCCCAATCGTCTCAACGACCACCACCCGAAAGCCATGTGGATGTGGATCGCCAGAACCTTCAGGCTGGAATCCCGGCGGTCCGATTAGGACACCACCTCCAACTCCTCGAAAGCCCTGCGGATGTGCATCGTGGAATCCACCAGGTTGGAATCTCGACGGTCCTTGGATACCCACATATTCCGGATCTTTCGGTCCCGGACCGATCATTCCGAACAATGGAGAAAAGGGATTTGATCCAGATTGCCCGCAAGGCTGGAGTGCCGACGGTCCTACAATACCCGTTCCCGAAATTCCCGGAAATTTTGGACCCGGACCTGTCATTACCGCCAGTGAAAACTCATGTGGATGTGGCTGCTCCGCTTGAACGCATCCAAAAATCAATGTTGATGGAACACGAAAACTGACAACACGATTTATTAACCATTTATAATTTTTACCTAATTGTTGACCATTGAATTATATTGTTTTTCACCAAAACAGACCGAACTATTGCTAGAAATTACTTATTGTGCGTTGTGCGATGGGTGCCAAGGTCAGTGTGACTTAGGAAGAATTTAGCCGTATGTTGATTTAATGGAACTTAGCAAAGCATATACCCTCAATATGCTTTTAATATAAACTGTGTGAATGCATTTGTGTCCGTGTGAAGTGCTTTTTAAATACTTGTAGCGGTTTAAGCTTTTACCCTTACCAGCCAACGGACAACCTGCCCCGACCCCAAAACTCCCACCCGACACCCACTTCAGTTCACGTCATGAACATGATTATGTACTTTATGAATGTGCAGGGAAGCGATTGGGATTGGAGTGCTTAACAGTGAACGAACTGGGAGTTCTCTTAAAAAGAGAGATTGCTTATTAAACTTACATAAATTATCTAATTTAATATGATATAATTGATTGTTTGACGTATTGGGCTTTGATCCATAAGTTTCAAAAGATCAAATCGTATATCTTACCAAAGTATTTTATTTGTTACTTTTACTTCTCCAATATAAAGTCCATAATTACACAAAACTATAAAATATATGAGATTTTTCAATTTAAAAGATTTTAAATTAAAAATTAATATAGCAATTCGGTTCGCGGTTCTGATAACAAATAGACCCAATACCAAATACAAAGTTAGGGCATGGATGGTGATGATTTTCCACTCAGCCTGTGCCAACTGCTTATATAATATTTGAAAATTGAAAATCTTTTTGGCGCTGCACTTGAAAAATGCTTAGACCAGGCCATGATGATGAACTTTATAAAACTCTTGACCACATTTGCCGCACCCGTCGCCCCGCCACTCCCCCCTCCCATTCTGAAACGTCTTTCCATTCCTTTCCTTTGCTTTCCTCTCGGTTCCCTTCCACTTTGGGCATGTCTGACCAGCTGACGTCCGAAAAAGTGGTTAGAGAAGGGGTCCGAATGGATCGAGGCTGGGGATTTGGGAATGGGAATGGGGATGGAGATGGGAATGGGGATGGGGTATATGGAATGCATTGCACTTGACTTTAGCGCCACTTGTAAGTGTAAATTTTATTTGAGCCAGCGAAGTAGGTACACATGTAGACACTCACATTCAACAGCCATGCCCTTTGTCAAGAGAGCTCCACATCCAAAGTGCCTGGCCAGCGATATTGGCGTTCGCACTTGGTCGTACTTGGTCGTACTTGGTCTTCATTTTGGACTTGGTCTTGGATTTGGTTTCGGTTTCGTAGTCGCTTTTTTTGGACCGGAGTTTGGCGTCGTGTCGTTGACAGCTAAGTGCTGATAATCGCTTTGGAATTGAATCTGAGCTGAGCAAGTACGTTTACAGGCAGACCAAGTTAAAATTCAAAAATGCAACAGTGGAAAGATGCAAGAGTTTTGGTCAATGGCCGTCGGACAAAAGGCGTCACTTGTTTTGCCTCAGTCTGTCTCATTTTTTGGGTGGGCGTTTGGGTTTTTGTGTTTGGGTTGCGGCTTATTCAAGAGTCCGGATAGGGAACTACTACGGTTTGTTTGGCTGGTTACTGTGGCTTTAATTTGGTGAACTGAATTTACGGCTTCATGAAACGAATAGACCCTTAAATGAATTTTTAAAGTCAAAAAATCAGGACTTAAAGTCGTAAAAAAACGTGAAAAGGTTCTGCTCGTGATAAATGAAAGAGATAAGTGGAAGAGCCCATACATTCCCATCTTACAGTTCTAGCACATGAGTTGAGGTGTAAAGAATTCAAGTTGGTACTTCAATGCCCTCTGCTGTTTTTATTATAAATCAATAAAGATACATTTTATTCATTAACACGTTCCATCCGAGCAAGTTCAGCAATATCATTACAATTCATGCGTCGATCAGATCCTGAAGCCAAAATAAGGATAAGGATTAACATTTATGTATATAGTACTGCTTTAACTAGCTAAAACTTACCCAAGCAGTTCAGCCTGGTGAGCTCACAACGCCCCACATTCCTCCAACGCCAGGTGTTCCGAGTCTTAACTCTGCACTCATTATTGAGGGTGGGCAGGGTACGATCGACTACATTATTCAAAGTTCCCACGCAGCGTTCACACCTCCGGGTCAATTCATCGCAGTTCCGATTTTGTCCAGCCACCAACGCCAGGAATAGGACTACAAGCCAGTTGAATTTAAACTTAATTATTTTGGAACATTACTGCATATGTAGTTTCAAGTCCCAGCTTACCAGAAAATACAGTCAAAACAGCTTTAAGATGCATAATTTTAGTTTTAAAACCTATGGCTGCTGACGGAAACTTATCAGCTAGGTAACTACCGAAGACTTTGACAGAACCTGACTTTATATAAACACCATAACCCATGCGTAAGCAAGTACCAAACCAATAACATCTGCCCACAACAAAAGGTGAGAGTTAAAAATATGAAACAAAAGCTTTACAAAATTGTCACAAGGCCTATTCAAACCCTTCATAAAAACTGGGCCATCTTTTGAGCGCATTGAAGGGCATTAAGACAATAACTTCCTGGTTTAAATAAAGGGCTTAATGCATCAAGCCACGTGGTTCTTTCCCAAAGGCTGGCAAGCACTTTATAAAAGCCCAAGACCGAAGCACACTTATCACTGAAGTCAAACAAGGTGTCAGTGGCAATACCAACATGTCGAAAATTACTCTCTTTCTTGGTAAGGATGTAGGCCGCTTTACTATAAATATTTATTAATCCTTTTAATACCCATTTTAGCTGTTATTTGCCTTTGCGCGGCTGTTCAGGCTCAAAGTGACATTTGCCGTAAAGAAAATGAAACTTGCCGACGAAATGAACGGAGGTTGGGAGTTCAAAATGAAGTTTCGACCATATTTAATAATCAGTGCCGCCGCCAGCCAGGAGTTAGAAACTGGCGCAATGTTTCTCGTTGCGAATTGTCGCTGGCCACTTGTCGATGTAAGTTCAGTTCTACATAAATAGTAATAACCATCTCTTATATAAAAGTATGATTAACAGTGACAATCGAGCGTTGTGCTGCAATAAACTGCGAAAATGTGAGAACCAGCATTGATGGTGGGGTCACCGGTCGCCCTCCCACTCCAAGGACTACCCCGCGGATCCCTGACACCCGACGACCTCGAACTACTCGTAGGACTCCAACTACTCGTCGTGTCACCACACGGCGTACTACTCGTCGAACGCCAGCTACTAGATCTTCTCGTAGAACTACACGTGGTCGGACCACAACTACTACTCGTAGATCATCTCGTAGAACTACGACTCGTCGACCAACTGAAGAATGAAACCGAGAACCAAGTCGCTCAGAATAATATCCTGCAAAATGTATCCTACTGAAAAAATATAACAACTTTAATGCTCTAAAAAACATTACTATCAATATTTATAAAACAGTTTTTACTTTATGTATAAAAATAGACGAAGACTTTTTTATAATTCATAGCTCTTACTTAGAAGTTAATATCTTAGGGCACGGAAACTATTGAGCTATTATCGGCTTTATTAAATTCATCAGGGGTTTCTTTCGTGCCTATTGTGCTTAATTCTGTAAGAGCTTCGCTACTCTTGTCTTCTATCTTTTTTGCGGCAGTATCCAGTATCGATGTGGCATTTTTGTTTAAATTTTGAGGGTTTTTCAGTCCAATAATGTTCATTATATTCCTCGAGCTTTCCCTGCAGTCTTCGTTCATCAACGAGTAAAAGAGTATTCCAGCTAAGAAAACTCCAAGTATTATGCCGAGAAAAAGACAACCGATAGATTTTCGGGCGGGTATTCCTTTAAATCAAATATTTATTAATATTTAATATTATTTATAATAAGCACTCACCTTCTTTTGTGAGGGCTCTGCTTGCCAATTTCCTATTCAATTTTGACGAGCTTATTGGGATCATTTTTGGACAAGGTATCTTTGTCGAATAAATTAAAAACGTGTTGAGCTCATTCTTTTCGTTTCAAAATTTCACGACTCTGAAACAATTGAGTAAACATAAATTTAAGATGCATTAAAAATTGAGCAGACAGAAGTGCGCACGAGGTAATTTAACCCGTTTGAGCTTCGCCTTTATTATTTATATAAATGAAATGACTTTTTCGATTGCCAAAGAAAATTCCCTTAAAATATAAATTTATATTTTTACTTGAAATATCTAATATATTGTTATATATGAAATAAATTTAACTTGAAATATCTTTTATATATATGTAGATTATTTTTCCATGAGTTTTATTTATATCCCCAAAACATTTTAAACATGTGAGTAGAGAGCATTGAAGTATTTATTTATTTGCAGAATTAAAGTTTTTGTTTTATATGTCTTTCGAAACGGGTCTCGGTATTTTATTAAGCAAGGACTCGCCGGACATTCTCGCAGGACAGGACATCACATCGTTCAAGGGTCACTGCGCAATGGGAGTATTTAGAAAATATATAAAAATATACATTTAAATATACTTACATATGCAATTGGCTTTTGCGAGCTCGCATCGGGAGATTTCGCGCCAATTTCTATGGGATCGCCGACAGTTCTCGTTGAAAATATTCGAAATATCGTTGTTTCTTCCGTTTCTCAAGACCCTTGACTCGCATCTGGAGACAATTCGCCTACAAATATCTCTATCGCTTTGTGCCTGAACAATGACGAAAAGGCAAATAAAAGCTAAAGGAAAGGATAATATAAATATTTGTTAATATAAGTTGTTGGAATCAGAAATGGCATTGCAGATCCTTACCAACAAACAGAGAAATCTTCGACATCGTGACGTTCGTACTAAAAATCGTTTATGTTCTGTGTTGAGTGAGCCTAAACTTTTGCTTTTATAAGGTGCATCCCGCTTTAAAGGAAAATACCCGGCTCTTAATTTTGTATACCTTTTTAGATGACATTCAGGAAGCAAAATAAAAGGCATATTCAACTTAACAATAAGTTGTTCTACTTTGAATACATTTCCTAAAACGTTTCCACCCTTTACTAAAGGCTTTTATTTCTGATTTAAATACCTGCCATGTTTTAAAACATCTGGCATTTCTGATTTATATTGTTTGTGGTAAATATATAAAGTCAAGTTGGATCGAAAACTTCTGTAGTGTGCCACTGTTTCCCATCGTGAGAGTTTAAGCTAAAATGATGCGCCCGAAAACAGTGTTTACCGTCTTTTTTGGTAAGTTGGAAATATTTATTATATTACGTTCATAACTTCCACATTGGACTCTTAGTCATTTGCCTGACGCTGGTTGCTGGCCAAGAACGGGACTGTGACGAATTGGCAAAGCGATGCGAATCCTGTGTGAGGCGTCTAGATAATGCAATCGATCGCGATTTACCCCACTTCAATAGGGAGTGCAGACAAAGGACCGAATTAACTTGGCGCTGGCGGAACGTAGGACGCTGTGAGCTCAGCAAGCTCAACTGCTTGGGTAAGTTTTGCCAAATACCTATTGGAACTTGTATCTTTAATAAATATTTTCATGCTCTAGGCTGGGAGTTACCCATGAACTGTGAAGACATTGCTAGGAGGGCTGGAATGGAACGCAGACGTATTTAATGAGCATACACCCACCAAATGAAATGATTAAAACAACTAAAGAGAGCATTGAAGTAAAAAACTAAGTTATTTTATTTGCCATACAATTCAAATTTCTTCGTGCCGCCTATGCAACGCATAACGCACTATTCGATCTTCAACTTCATGTTCAACGTGTGGATCATGTTCAACGTGTGGATCATGTTCAACGTGTGGATCATGTTCAACGTGTGGATCATGTTCAACGTGTGGATCATGTTCAACGTGATGATCATGATAATCATGGTGATCATGATGACCATGGTGATCGTAATCTGTGTCTGAGTGTCCTGGATGGTTAGACAAACGTAGAACATAGAAAATTCGCTGCACTTTCGTTTTATCATTCATACTACCTTCAAAACCATCCATTCCAGTGGTTAAATGATCATCGTGAGGTTCATCATAATGATCAGTTGATAATTGCACTTGGGGATCTGGGTGGATGGTACTGTCGTGGTGTTCATTGTGATAATCATACGACATTGTCATCTCATTATCACTGTCAGCCACATCCACATCAGGCCGTGTTAGGTGATCATCTAGGTGTGCTTCTGTATTGGCGTAGCCTGCATATTCAAGGTCTGGTTGTCCAAAGTCTATGCATTTGTAATGAATTGAATACTCAAAATAATTTGCAGAAACTTACTTAACTTACCCACTAGCAGTAGAACGCAAAATAAATTAAAATGAATATAACATCCCATGTTCTCCTTGTATCTCTGATACGGATAATACTGATGGATGACATTAAAAAATTCATTGCAATTCCCATTCCGAGCTTTATTTAAACAGCATGTTTAATATGTATGGTGTTTACCTGGATCAATTTAACTTACCAAAAGGTATATCCATGGGATCAAAGCTTTTGGCTGTCTCAGGGCCAGTTGTCAATCTAAAGAAATTAAAATAATATGCTTTTTGAAGTTATTCGGTTGTTCAATAAAAACTAGGGAAGTCTGAATGTTAAAATAAAATGTTTAAATATCTTTGTAGCGAGATATAAAACCTCTTATATCTTTGTTGCTTCATTTCTGTTATATACTCAGCAATGCCCGTACCCATAATTGAAGTATTTGAACAAATTATTATTATACATATCCATTAAGGGACTTTAAGTGGTTCTAGCCAGTGGACAGTAGATGCTCTTTGAAGAATTTCAGAAAGCTTCTGGCCATTCTCCGCAACGGAGCTTCACCTCGGTCCCAGGGAGAATCCACCACGACTGATCAGCTTTGGCTAAAACTCTCACTGGTAAACAAAACTCGGTCGAGACCCGCGAGAGGAGACGGCCAAAACGGGCCTGTCTGGCTCAAAAAATAAAAACAATTAAACAAAATCTGGCAGGCAGGCGTTAATACGCGTACAATATTGTTTAAACAAGAGACGAGATTCCGTCGTTGTCACTGTAGCTCGATCTATCTGCTTAAACACATAATGTGATAACGAAGATTGCGCGTATGGGCCTGAAACAATCTTTCCAAACTGCGGTTCAGTCGCCAGCTGTTGTCGCCGTTTTTCGCACACAAAATACTGAATCCAAAAGCCAAAACCGAAACTGAAACCAAAGGAATAAAATAAATAATATATGCGCAGACTAAACGTTGAACGGGCGTTCTACTAGTTCAGTTTGCTGGCGAGTTACCAAAGAAACGGTCGCGTTTGGCGGCTTCAGTTCATACGTTCTCGTGCCAAATTTAAGTTAATAATAAACTGGTGGAGCGATTGGCTGATTGATTGATTGATGGACTTATTGAGCGAGTGAGCTGCAATCATGGCTAATTACACAGTGGTGCGTTTGACCAAAGTTCAACCATATCTGCATACGGTGGGCAGTAGTTTTGCAGCTTTGGCCAATGCCGATAGCTATTATGCGCCGACCTTGGAGGCCGAGTTACTGGATTTCCATGCAAATGGCACTGCAACCCATGCCAATTTAACGGCGGAGAGCGTCCTGGTCCTCATCGGCGACGAGAACTACAGCTATCGATCCACCTCGACCATAGTCCTGATGGTCTCCGCCTGGATCCTGCTCATCCTGGGCTTTGTCTTCTGCTGCTGCGCCGAGTGCTGCGGTGTCAGCGTGTGGCGCGGCCGAAAGTCGCGGTCCAGCATCGATATCGATGGCCTTAATCAGGTAGAACAAGGTGGAAATGGAAGTGGGAGTGGAAGTGGGATTGGGAGTGGTAGTGCCTCCGCCCACGATGCAGCTGCAGGTGAGTGCTCCAAGTTCGCTCTATCATGGAAAGCTTTTGTTTTGGGGGCTCGTTTGCATACTTTTAGGCTGCCGTCGAATATTGATTGGCCTGGGGAGACTGGCCAAGTTCACCCTTGTCTGTGGATAACTAAAGTCATATTTCACGAGTATCCCATAAATGGCTACAATAAACGAGCGGCCGCAGGGATATCCAGGATCAAGCAAGTGTGCGATGTACCCTGCGATTCAGTTTGGCACAAAACCTCAAGAATAAATATAAAATTTAAAGTAAACACAATAAACTTGCTTACCAATTTGGAATAGATGGCCAAAATTACCATTAAGCTTCTTAGACAACAAATCGAAACAAGTGTGTAGGTACTTTCCTAAGAGGCTGATTTAGCATTGTTTGTTTTTAAATTAGTGAAAAATGTTCTGCTTCTTGCGCGGATCCTTCACAGGCTTATATCCTGATCCCACAAAAATTCATTGGCCCACAACTGAACTGCAGAGTATAAAACTGCATGCGAATGGCCTGTCAATGCGCTTTGCTGCCATTGCTGAACTACTTTTCGAAACAACACGAAGGGGCTTCTGTGGGCTTGGGAGTTGCTCTGCGGAACTGCCTGCCTCATCGATATCATAAAATATTTAGCTATTTCTCTTATTTCGCTTCGCTCCGTTTTTGGCAAATTTGGCATGCGTTTTGGCTGAAAATTGGCTTTTGGCCAAGTTAACGAAACGTTCAGAGAAATGAATGCTTCTACACAAACACTCGCACACAAATATGCCATACGAGCATACACATACACAGAGGAAAACGGTAGCCAGTTTACAAAATAAGTTGGTTCTTGTTTTACGAAATTGTGTGGTTCAGTTTAAAACAATAAAAATACATAGTTTGCGAAAGAAATGCTGGCCAATCTACTTTTTAAACTGTACTTAATACATATAATTTTGCGTGCAGTATAATTACGAAGAATTCTTTTAACAAAGACAATCATTTTTCTATTTAGGTTCATATGGAGTTATAATTTTCGGAATCAGTGCGATAAACGTAATTATTTTTCTCAGTGCTCGGGCAGTAGAATTTCGTCGGATAATTTGGTTGCATATGCTGCGCTCAATGCAGCTTCGTTTGCATCGTTGGCAATTAGCATTGTCTCGAAGATATTGCGTTTCATTAGAGCGATATGTGTTTGAGAGTGTTTGTTTGCGCCTGAATGTGCGTATGCGTGTGCGTGTGCATGTGTGTGTGAGCCCAAGTGCACAGCAGTCAATGGGTCATTTCGATAACGGCAAAATTTGTTGCAAAATTTGTTTGGCATTTAAGCCAAAACTGGGATTTGTGTATTGTGTGGCTGTGAGAAGCTTAAGTTGTTGCATTTCTGCCATGGTCTCTGTCGATTTTTGGTGTGCTCTTGTGTCCTGGCATTTCAACCTAACAACTGATACCACAGCTGAGCCATTTGTGAGTAAGCACAGATGATAGGTTCGGAGTGCACATAAACAGGACTCTGTTACGCCCATTTGGGTGTGCAAAATTGTGTCTAACTAAAGCGATGAAACAGGAATTTTGGCATGGTTTTTTGGGAACTATGCATTTGAATGACCCAGCAAGAGGTTTTCATTGGATATAATAAAATCAAAGAAATAATAACATTTTCTGAGCATCTTGCGAGATAGTCGTTTATTTTTAGCTGTGCAGAAGCATTAGTAGTTTCAATTTATCAACTCTCTTATCACCCAGTTAGATAAATGGCAGATCAATAATCCCACAACTAACCTAGATAACTTATTTCTTTGCACCTACCACATGGCGCATGGTGGGGCACATTCAATTTATACGCTCGAGCGCATTTGGCCCATTTCGATAACAAAATAGGATGGCAGAATAGCATCTTAGTATGTCAGTGCAATAAATTCCTCCACTTTCGTTTCGAACTGTGGCCACAAAACGTGCCTGGGTTCCATAGACCTCCCCGACCAATAGTTGCCTAGTTAATGCCGCTGTTCTCTACTCCACTTTTGCCCCACACGGGCAACTTAAAGTTGAAAGCCATAAAAATTGCGCCAAGTCACAAATGTTTTATGAAACTTTTTATTTTTTTCATTTTATTTAGCCTGACGCTCATTTCGCTGCACAAGTTTTAATAAAAAACTTCAGCCTCTTGTGCGAACCAACTGCAGTCGATGCCGCTGCTCCTCGACTTTTCTGTTCAGGAATTCATAACCGCATTTCTCTGCCGGGGAAAATCGGAGGGGGAGAGTCGGAAAACCAGGAGGCGCAGTTGTACATACCAATTGCTTATGTATCGACAATACGGGGCTGTGAGTGCAGACCCCCACTTTTCCACCCAAACCCCCAACCACCCAACCACCCACTGGGGTCCCAGCTGATGCGGCAAAAGCCCCGGCGTATAATAAGTTTTTGTGTCTTCCATCGAGGAGGAGCGCCTGCCAAGTTGCTCGCCTCGAGTTGAATCTATAATTCAGTTTCGCCAGCTATTTTCTTTTGTCTTCGGTGCGTAGACCACTTTAAATTTCCTTAGCCAATTCGCCAGGAAAATGCCGGGGAACATTCCAAGATAAACCCTTTGTATCGAAGAAGAGTTGTTGTCCCGTTTTAATATTTTGAAATATTTTAAAAGGTTTTCTTTACGTTAAACGATGATTTCAAACTTAAATAAACTATCAATAGATTGGAGGTAAAATCGTATGAATATAAAATTCCATTTCTGCTTTGAATGTTATAAAGGTTATTAAATGTTATAAAAGAATACTTCGAAACTACACGATTTTCTACTTCGCGCAACGCACCCAACGTAATAAGGGAACATTTTATTATTTAAGCGAGTAAAAATTGCGTAAAATTCTCTCTCAACTTTATTTCCTGTTTACGCGCTTCATTTGCGGGAATCAAAACACCGCCCACTCAGCTTCAAACCACCCACAGCACCCATAACTCCCACAAACACCCAGTGTCCCGATAATTCGTGTACATCATTTTTTACAGCCCCTCATCAGATGGTGGCTCTGCTTAGTTAGTCTTTCATGGCACTTTGATTGCTCATTTGGCATTTATTTGATGATGCCAGGACCCCTCTGTCTACGGAGTCCTTAAATTATTCATTGTGCGTGTGCGTGGCTCCTGCGTCTCCTCGCTCGCCATCTAAACATCTAAAACATCGTCTCAATCCTGCGATGAGCCTGGCGAATTTTTTAAAATATTCATGTCCCGCCGTTGGCTAGCGAAAAGAGCAAAAAAGAGCAAAAAGCAAAAAGGAAAAATGAAACCATTCAGCAGACAAGTCGCTGAAAACATCCGCGGACGAAGGCGACCAACTAAGAGTGCGTAATTTTTACCGACAGCGCATTGAAAATATCGCCCTCGGCGATAACAGCAGACATCAAGGATTGGGAGTGGGGAAGGATTTCCGCAGGACTCCTTCAGGGATGGGGGCGTCCTACGTGAGCTTGAAACTTGTACTTGGTCAGGAGTCGGCCAGGCGGATTGGATTTGCACCATGTTTCAGTCGGAGGCGCAGCATAAAAAAGCTTTTAGGGTGGATCTTAATCTTACTAAAAAATGTTGTCATAAAAAAATCATTCCACCTTAATTAGTAATGCTGTGGATCAAAAAAGTACAAGGAATATCTTTGGGACGAGCAAAATCAACTTAGGAGAGGTTAAAAATATATGCTTCCTTTAATAGGGTCAACCAATTGAAATTAATTTTGTAAAAAGCTATTTTAAGAAATTCTTTTGCAAAAGATATATAATATTACCTAAAAACTTTTACAAAGTTAATATTTCAGAAAACTATGATAGACGTACTGTATTATTTGGTTCACCCCAGCGACCAGCGCCTATGTTCCCCAGTTGGCCTGTTTTTGCTTTGACATTTCGTCTAATTTGTATTTATTGTGTTGGATTTTCCTCTTCAAATTGCGCACACAATTTACATTTTTTATTGGCGCCGGCTACTTCGAGCATCAATTTCCCCGACTCTGCCAATTTTTCGACATCATTCTGCCATCTATTTTTTTCACACGTTCCATTATTGATTGAACTCGGGCAATGAAAGATGTTCGATGCTTCTATTGAAGGGAGATGGAAATTCGTGCTCGGCACCTGCAATTTGAAATGCAGGTCAATTGCATTTGTTTTATCGAGGGGTGGTCCTGCATTTGAAGCTGTCAATTTGCAATTTGATTAAGTTGAATTTAATTGCTTTTGTTGTATAATTATCGAGTAATTGCAAATTGCATTGGCCTTACTCTAGTGTCACTTATTTTGATAAATAATGCTCAATTTATTTCATAGCAAAGCACTTTTTTAATTCTACCTTTTGGATTTAAATGACTGGGCAGTGTGTGCTAAAGTGGTTAATAAATGAATTCTGAGCTGCATATGGAGTTTAAATGAATTAATGGATTAATTATAGTGTCAGTGGGAAAAGCAATGCCAAAGAAAGGTCCGTCATTGGAGTAACATTAATCAATTAAATAGGTTAAATCAGACAAACAGCGCAATCGTATGAATCAACCGATTTAATTATTTAACCAATATTTGGCAACAGCTCCTTAATTGGCATTTAATGCTCCTTCTGCTTTAGCCGTAAATCTTGCACCCATTCAACCGTTTCAATTGCCCACTTAGCAGCCTTTCAACACAAATTACCATAATTCGAGCTCTTTCTGCATTCTCTTTTTGAAAAGGCTCACACACACTTAACCTTTAATTAAGATACTCGAAAGTTTTCAATATTAAGCTCAATTGTATGCAGTGGCGCCGCATTGTCGGCTCCCTTGCACCATGGTGCACGTTCCCATTTTCCGCTTTTCCACAGGTTCTACGACACAGGAGAAAACAAGGTGATCTAAGTCGTTGGAAAATGGAAAATCCCAAGCAGAGAATTTCATTTGCGAAACTTTCAATGAATATGCAACAAATATATAATGCGATTCCTACTTCACTAATTTTTATATAGTGCTCGGTAATTCTTAAGAATACTTCTTCACCCTGAGATGTTAAGATACAATATGGTATTATGATGTACGGATTCTTTACTTAATAAATAATTATAAAAATATAATGCGTTAAAAAAGTTACCGGCAGTTGTTAAAATGTCTAGAACTTACAGAAACTCTGTTTTAAATGTATACATATATGCTTTCTTTAACAGGATGGCATTTGCCTAATGGTCTTGTTTAGAAGTAATAGTTTTCTAGCGAAAATATTTTAATTAGCCAATACTTGCCATAAAAAGATGGTTAATTGAACTAATACTGATTACACGGACTATTTTCCCCAGTGTCCCGGCCCTCTTAAGCCCATTACCATCCGACTTTCCCGACTCCCATCATCCGGTTCCCCATCGCACGCTCACATGTCAAGTCGTTGCAATTTTCCATAACGAAATTAACGCCATGCCAGGCGGCGCTGCAAAGTATGCAACGTAAATTTTTGCGCCGAACCAATAAAAATAATTGAGGCAAAAGCGCCACATGTGATGGGTTAAGGGGGCTCGGGGGCTTGGGGGCTCAGGGGTATTGAAAATGCAGGGGGTCCTTGCTCCAATGGCGATTTTGCTTTTATTGCCTGACTGCCTGATGACGGCAACTCCTCTTTTCACAGCCCTTTTCAATCCGTCCCGCTGACACTGCACTGAAATCAATTGCTGAACTCTTTTATGAATGAATAAATACTTGAAATATGTTTTCTTTATAATGTCATAAAATTGATGACAACAAAATAAACCTTGTACCGCCAAAACTTAATAAAATCCAATTATTTAGGTCAATGTTATCGGTTTTCATAGTCTTAGAACTGACTTTACTCACATTCTAGGTTCATGAATTATACAATTATTACTATTTGCTCATATTAATCAACTCAAGACCGCTTAAAGACGGTAAGCGTGAAAAAATCGATTTAATTCAAAAATTGAGAATATAAAATATAGAAAGTAAGCATTATTCTCAGTGCATCCGTGCGACGTTGACGCTGGCGCCTTCGCTTGGCTTTTAAGTGCTCAGTCTTTGTTGTGGCTCGCCTTTGTTGTTGCAGCTTTGGTTGTTGTTATTGGCGGTACTTACACTCTTTTCCTCTTTTTTATGCCGCTGTCATCGCTCGGTTTGCACTTGCATTTATTCTTGTTTTCATTTCCGTTGCGCTTATCACATTATTGCAAGCTCATTGCCGCGGCTTCCTTCTGACGCACACGCACACACACACAACACGGATACTCTTAAGCTCGCACACAGATACACACGCACACAAGCAGAGCCCCTTGATGGCAGTCAAGCTGTCTTGAATTCTCTTTGGCAAAAGGTACTTGTGTGCGTGAGTAGGAAAAATATTAATGCGTTACGGGTATTAATGCTATGTTAACAATGGAGGTGAAGCCAAAGATAAATGATAAGTTATATTTGTATGTTTAAAAGGTATTTAAATATAATTAAAAACTTGACTGACAAAATCTATTACTTTAATGGTCATAATTGGTCAAAAGTATCATACAAAATACGTAAAAAGTACCTCTTAAAAGATTTAGCTATTTTTATACAAGCCACAGTTTTTAATCTCTACGCTTTTCTATTCACTGTAACTTACTATTAGATATTTGCGTATTAAAATGTACATGAAAATGGAGAGCATCGAGTTATTGACATTTTCTAACCTTTTCTACCCCTTGTCAATGTCCAGGAAAGAAGAAAGTCGGGAAATTAAACACAAAAATGTCAAATCCTAACTTCCCAGCAGTTCAAACCCTCTTTAACTACGGCACTTCCCCGTTTCCTGCGCTCTGGGTCCCTAGATTCACACAATTTTGCATAGACATTAATAAATAATTTGGAACGTGTGAATGATTTTCATATAAATCGCCGCCAAGAAGGAGGAGGTTCCGGCAAGAAGAAAGGCAGGCGATGCTCTGGCCTCCATGTGTGTGTAACGTTTGTCTACTCTTGCAGCTCATGTAATATTCATGATTATTTGAAATTTGCGCTTCGTTATCCTTTATCCCGTATCCCTTTTTATGTTTGGGCGAGGCAGACGACAATCATATGTTAACGCGGCGCCTTATCCTTCTTCGTCGCCTGCACAGATATACCCATGTATGTAGGTATATACCTATACGTACTTAAGGGATGGAGACGTGGGGCTGGGGGAGGTCCTTGCATATCAACTGAGCGTAATCGGGTTTTCATGCTTTGCTGCCACGCAGGACACACTGGGGAATTCCTCCAATGCCATTGATAGCAACTCAACGCGACTCTGGTCCGTCAATATCCCCTGGCAAACTGTTGCGTCGCCCATCCTCGCCTGCCAAGCGATTTTTTCCTTGCCACACGTTTGTCGCTGCACTCGGAAAAATATCTGCTTTAATTTGAAAGAATTAAACTTAAACGTAAGGTTCGTAAGATTCTTTGATTCAAATATTAATTCGATTGAAAAGGAAATATACGATGTAGAACATAGTTACATGGAAAACTAATAATAATCATCTCATTTAAAACCTATTTGTTTTCGCCAAGTGCACCAATACACCCATACCCTTTAAGCTAGTCCCGTGTCTGTGTGCCACTTCCGTTTCGCCGCTTATCAGCTTCGTCCTTCGTTATTGTTGTGGCTCCCTGGGTGCACTTTTTGCTGCAACTTTATATGCAATGCCGATGCCGCCAAAAGCTAGCAAACGCGATTCCTTCCTTTCCGGTCGCCGCCCATATTCCCGCCCACAAATGTCAATGGCTTTGTGCTGAAACTTGCTTGATGCCGCTGGAAGTGGGCGTGGCCAGCCGCCCACCGCCACAACCTGGTTGCATTGCGATAACAGACAACTCGAAACTCCAGCACCACCGCACTCGTAGTTTGTTGACAAACTGAGAAACAATTATGATTGATTGTGTGTCCAGGAGACCAGGGAAGAAACGCCAGGAAGCCACTGGAAACTGGCTGGATGGCTGGCTGGCTGGCTGGCTGGCTGACAGGGAAGCAAACTATTCAAAAGTAATTTTTGAGATCGCCCAGGTAGATAGTGCTGAAGGATTCCCGGACACACAGGAATCTATTGCAAACAAGGTGATGAAAACTTTGAGTTTCGAACTACATGGCAGCGTTAAAGTTTCAAAAACTTAAAGGTATATTGAAGAACGTCCAAAAATATACATACTGTCGTACTGTATCTAGAATTCTTATAATTTTATGAGTATTGAGTACTTGAAATCGAGAATTTTCCTAAAAGGTGCATCTTAAAACAGTAAGTATTCAAATTTTTCCCATTTGTTTTAACTTTAAAAAGAATGCTACGAATTCATTGACGACAAAAAGATAGAACAATTGAACATTTTAAATACAATTTCGTCTACTTCGGAATGAAACCTCACACCTTTTAAAATTTTTTTTTAGGTGGGTTGGAAACCACCTTATTTCAACTGGAACTTCCTCTATACCATCCCCTACGTCTTTCTTGTGGATATTCCTCAATTAAATAGGATAAAGAATGAGCCAGTGTGTCGCCCCCTGACATTAAGACGATTTGTTCAATATTTGGCCTAATGAGTATTTAAATTTATTCAACAAGGAGCGGAAGCGATCAAAAACGCCTCATTAGCTTGCTGCTGGTCAGTTTCAGATCCAGTCTTCGGTTCTTTTCGTCCAATAAAAAACGAAATAGATTTTCCTGCTTTGTTGACAAACAGCTCGTAAATTACACGCTCGTTTTTCAGACATTTTATGAACAGAACCGGGCCAAAATCGACCTTTCAAGCCGGCTACTGTGTGTGAGTCGAGTGCATTGGCCACGGTTCTGGTCGTTTGTTCTGCAACGGAAGTTCGAATGGAGGCAGGGGCGTAAAAAGATTGTTGTATGGCATAGTACTTGCCTGGTGACAATCCCAATACAAAGCAAAAAAAAAGAAAAAAATGATTACAGAAACCGCTTGCATAACTCCATGAGGAATTCCTGGGCCAATTTCCGTTCTCACAGTGGCATTGGGCATTGGCCCAAAGGTAAACAAATCAATAAGCCGAGAGAAGCGCGAACGATTGCATCCTTATCATCGCATATGTCGTCCTTGTACCTGTCGGAGGTGCAAAGCCGAAAAGGATACAGCCTGCTGTCAGCCTAACCATTTCCGTTTAGCAAGCCAAACAATAACAATGAGATTTTTCCTCGCTGCGGCTGTCGCTCCGGAGATAAAAGAGGAAAAGAGGCCGCGACCGGAAAAGCGCATTTAACGCGATTTGATGGTTTACAAATTGGCTTAAAGGAACCGGAGAACCGGGGAAACTGGGTAGCCGGGACATCGGGGTGCCGGGAACATCGGGAGATGCCTCACAAAGAGGAGCGTTCGAACAACTGACGGCATTTGTTGGAAGGGTCGGAGGGTCTGGGGTTCTGAGGTTGAGAATGAGGCTTGTTGTGTTTGGATAAAAGATTGTTGCGATAGGGTTGCCAATGAGGGATCTGAGGGAGACAAGGTGCTTCGGTGCTGGAGTCGAGTGCGTTGGGAAGAGATGGTTTATCACGAGGACGAGGGTTTTTCCGTTTGGAGATTACGGGAATATGCAAAAGGGCTGCTCATCTTTTACTGTATATTTAATTGGATTTTTCGTGGATCCTAAACGCACCGATTATTAGAATAATAATGCTTACTGCGTACAGAAAATATATAGGAAACAGAATTTTAACAATAGCATAGGGTTCTAATATTCATATAACTGCAGTGCTGTTGGCACTTAAATTCAAACGTTTTTGCTTACAATGAATATGCCAGCTTAAAAGCTGTTTAAAAGCCATCGAGCTGCGCCTTCTCCGTAATTATCTTGGCCCATCCGCGTTACCTAACTATTTCATAATTCAGAAGCAGTATCTTTCTATGCGGTCAGTGCTCGTTCAAAGACCCCGGTTACTCAGAAGTCTATAATTAAGTGCATTACAGGCGGCGGCCACCGTGCCGCGCACTTCCTTTGTTTGCTCACCTTTTCCCGCCAAGTGGAGCCAAGTGAAGCGAGTAAGCGGGTAAAGCGCAAATAACGCTGACTATTTGCCAAGTACGAGTATATTCAACTTGGCTGGAATGTTCGCATCGCATCGGATCGGATCGGATCGGATCGGGGCTGATATAGGAAATGCCCGGGGTTAATAACATTCCACTCCAGAGTTACTTAATTGATGGCTTAATCAGCACATCAGCATGACTGTGAACTTTCAGCGGCAATCTCTCCGAACGCCATCAAATTCCAAAGGTGATGAATTTATGATTTTAATATAAGAACTTTTATCTAGATCTTATCACCAGACCCAGTGGCGTCACCTTTTGTCTGTTGGCCTCATTTGCTTTTAATTAAACGAAGCTATTCGCGGCCGTGTGACGAAATCATGCGGCTAATTGTAGTGCAAAAATACCAAAACAGGTTGACTTACCTACTTAAAACAACATGCAGTTTCGAGCTCATCACGTGAGCTGCGTCACTTGATTATTCTGCCCGGCGCATGCGCAACCGGTTCACATCTTTTCACTTCTGCCTGCCGGCGTCTGGCACGCAAAAGATTAAAAACGTAAACATCTCAATGATATATATTAATGTACCAATGTAAATATTAATAATACACGTCGGTCGGAGGCTGGATTTTGTAGTATTTCTGTTTTGTTGTATCTAGTTGATCAGTTGTGGTGAGTTTGACCTAATTTGGGGAGTTCCCTGTCCTAAGGAGTTTCCTGAGGGGTCTAATTAGATCGGAAGTTAGCGAGCACCACAACCCTTAGTGGTGGCTGGATCTCGTAGTATTTCCGACTTTCTGTATCTAATTAGTAATTTGTGGTGAGTTTGTCCTAATTTGGGGAGTTTCCTGTCCCAATGGGTCTAATTAGATCGGAAGCTAGCGAGCACCACAACCCTTATTGGACCAATTTGGGTTAAAAACCATGATAGGGATTTGATAATGCGGTGGTGAATTCGATTTTAAACTATGAGTGATTCAAAATTTATTCACTTACGTCATCAAACAATATTTTCAAAAATTAAAATATATATATAAAATTTTTAAATGGTATTTAAAAGTATTTTGTATAATTTTAAAATATATTATATGATTCAGTTTTATTAATTTATAAAATAAATGGAAAAATCTTGTTCGAATCGGTAAAAACAATTACTTTTTTTACTATAAAGAGTTAAGAAATAAGGCTAATAATAAATTCCCTTATTGCTTCGCCTCTATATAATAACCCCTGTAATGGAATCAGAATTTGTGTTATATTGTTAGATAAAAGACATTAATTAATTTGTATTTAAAACGCTCTCTAAACAATTTCATCCGTAAAAAGTAGTTATTTTAGCCCACAAAGTTGTATTGCCAAGCTATACATCCGAATAAAAAAATAATTATAGCTAACGAAGCTTTATTGCCAAGCTTATGCAAGAAGAGCATGCAAAATACCAGATCGAACCAAATCGAACCAAAACCTACAGAAAACATATCGCCCGCGTGAAAACACATGCTTTGTTTTGCCAAAAAGGAAAAAGCATTTAGCACATGTTTAATGTAGAGCGTAAATAGTAATCTGACGAGTGAGCAAGCTGACAAGATGATTGGTGGCCACTCGAGATAAGGAATCGCCGCGATACACATTGCAACCGGCTACTCCAAATAAATCATGTGTACTCAGATACTTTAGATTAATGTTAGGGGGAAATGGCCGGGAGAAATGCCCACAAGACACCTGGAAGCAAATGTAAACATTGGAAACAAATATCATTTATACGACTTTAAAACAATAACTCAATCAGCCATTGTCCACATCGCCATTCAGGCCTCTTAACCCAATTAATTCCATTCAATGTAGCTTTTTGCTGCTAAAGAGCAAAATGAGGTCAATATAATGCACTCAATTGCTGGTGGATTCGCCAGCGCCATTTATTTGCAAATACATGTTCCGTAATCTATCAATTGGAAAGCCCGTGACAAAGGCTCTTGAAAAGCGATTAAGAGCACCCCCTTGAGTGCAAACAGGGTAGCTGCTTTAAGTGCCAGTATCAATAAAATAATTCGAAATTGATAAAGCTCTAATCATGCGTCACTAAGCCTGTGCAGAATGCTAATTGCAATTGATGCTCATAAATAGTGCAACACCACACAGAAAAGTCAATATTAGCAAATGGAAAATTCATAATCAGGCAGTCGATCGAATCAATTTGTGATTTACAAATAGTTAACCGCAAACACAGGAAAAATTACTTCCACTAAGCACACAGACAAAACAACTTCTGAAATTGGAATTATGCAATTGCATTAAAGCACAACATAATTGAAATTTCTCTACATTTCCAACCGACATACATAGTGTAGGCGGCAAAGTGCAGCAGCCGCAAAATTCCAAATAATGTAATGAAACGAAATAATTAAATGCAAATTTTAATAAACACCAAAAAGATAATAAAACATACACTGCGACAGCCGAGCAGCCAAATAACAAATACTACCGAAGCACTAATGAAATACTCGCTGTGAAATTGTCCATGAAATGCTCACGTTTCGGCAGCATAAGTCCAATGCATAAATTTAAATGTAAATGATATGCAATAAACATGAAATATGCATGGCCGGATTAGAAGCACAATTTCTGATAGTCTCCGGCAAAAGTGCAACTAGAAATAAACCAAAGCTGAACGCATTAAAGCCAGGCTGGCAGATATTTACGAGTATATATATCTGGTAAATAGTAAGCAGTCGGAGCTTGAGATAAAGAAGAAATATATTTAGTATTTATATTGCATATAAACTCAAATAGACTGTGTGAATAGGAACTCTTATTACTGATTAGAAAGAGAGGGATCGTAAATTATCGCAATTTAATAAAATTCAAATAAGCACGATTGCTTTCACTACAATAGGTAATAGGTAGGCTGTAATTCTTTGTAAGTATATAGACGGAATATATTAAGCAACAAATATACAATAAATTGTGAGAAATGAATGGCTAAGGAAAACGACAACTTTACAATTAAATTATTTAATCATAATTGTTGTAAATCATAAATACAAATTACATACGATATCAATCAAAACTCAAGAAGTTCGAAACCAAAGATCATAAAGATCTATATTATTAAGTGGTGTTATATTTTAAAATAAAATTTAGCCGGAACCACAAGCTAATCAAAACAAAACGTCACTCACAAATAAATCAAAGAAAATTGTACAATCGAGCAAACTCAATTGCTGCAATCGGCTCGTGGTGATTACTGATTAGCTAGTTTCAGTTCTCTCGGCAAACTCACTGCGCGTAAAAAAATATGAATTTAATTTCCATTTTATTATTCAATGTAGAAATAGTGAATGTTTGTTCATTTAGAATAAATATTTCAAAAAAAATTATTGAGATATATAAAAGATGAAGAAAAGCAATGCATAATTAATAGATGTATATCATTTAAATGATTTATAATAATAAGGAAGTGATTAGACATTACATATACGCTGATAAATGTATGAAATATATGTATTATTTAGTTTATAAAATAACTAGTTTTCAGCTGTAATAATTCTCTAAGTGTCATTTTCGTCTCCGGGACCGTTGATCGCGTTGTCTCACTTGATTTGAATATTTTCCGCGTCTTCGCGTCAGAAGCAGTTTCGGCCAGACATAGCTCAATCCCAATCCCAATCTCAATCCGTATCTGTATCTGAATCTCAGCATCTGCCGAGGTTCCGTCATTCAGTCAATCTGTCAGTTTGTCACATGCTCAGTAAGTCATTCATTCGGTTTGTTTGCCAAGAGCCGCTGGCTTTTTCAACGATATTTTGCGGTCGCAGTCGACGTAGCGCTGTCACCGCGGCGGCAGTTAACTTCTCGCTGTTAACGTGGCTATAATTGCAAGACGCAAGAAAGCAGTTTTAATTGTTGTAAGCAAGCGCGCCTGGTCGGTTCATTGGGCTAAACAATAACAAACGGCCAAAAGTTCTCCCGCGAGTTGTTCCATCATTTGTTTTTGTTGATAAAGGTCTTAAACGGAAAACCAAAAAACGATTGCCGCCAAATACCATAGTAAACAATTATTTGAAATAAGCAGTAATATAAATAGAAGTGAAAACTAAATAATGATATAAAAAATGTGTTTATAAAAAGTAAGCTTTAATAAAAGCGTGTGCTTCCTACTTTTCAATATTGCATGTTTGCTGATTTGCTGCGTCTTCAATAGAAGTGTGACTACATTAAATTAAATTATGATGAAAAACCCGGGAAATATTAACTCAAAATGACAAAGACAATAAAAAACATAGCTACATTCACACGATTTATTTTTTAAGGAAAGAGTACATTTCCCTAACATAAATAAAATATTCTATAAAAAAAGAAACCCATTAAAGAGTGAATGACAATTTTTATCAATGAAAGCCATCGCATTGATTTGTTTTCTTTTTTGCGAGCATTTCAATTAATATCAACTTCCAATATATGTACATTTGTTATGACGTTAAATTGATTTGTTAAACATGTGCCCGAGCTCTATACATTTATATACTATTCTCGTTATCAGTTGTTGGTTTGATCTAGTATTCATAAGCTCTCCAATAATTTTGTATGCAAAGGCGTTGAGAGCTCAAAATTTTCCGCTTGATTTATTCATTAATTGCACATACTCGTATTGCGCGCCTAGACCTATAAATGCACAGATATCTGTACTGAAATTCAATAGGGCTCCACCAGTTTAATTAATGTTTATAGATGCTGGAAACAAGCGGCCTAATTGACTGTTATTGAAGCTGTTCTAAATATAGAACAGTCGTCTGCCATAAAATGAGATGGGTGTGTGCTTCAAGACTCGGAAAAGCCTCTGATTGAGGGCTAAGTTACGCCTATCTAGTTGTCAGTGGGTCGAAAATGACAAAAGCGAATAGGCATTCATGATTGAGTATGTACAAGTGGTTTTTAATGAATGACCGATTTGTTCCTAATAAAAATAAGCAAATACAAATTGTTATTAATTCCCGATCTTATAAAATATCTTTCAGTTAATCTAGTTTGTGAAATATTTTCCAGTGCTCTGAACGATATTAAACAGATTTCGAAATAAGTGTGCTTGTGTCTATAAACTTTTGGTAGGAGCTTATGAATCTGGAACCATCATAAAGTAATTTACTGTGAAAATCGACATTTTACACGTGGGTTGCCTTGGATGAGTCCATATGCACTTCACGTGTAATTGAGAATTAGCTGGGCAAATATTCAAAAGTGGCGGAGATTAAACGAAACGGAGCAGAGCTCCGGAGTAATGACAAATGTTTCCCTCATTTCCACTTGGCAAATCAATAAAACTGAACTCATACAGATAGACAGCCGAAGGATGTAGAGTATATGCATATGTTTATTGCTAAGATAAATTCCCCGCCTGCAAAACAGTAAACAGCAGAAATATATATGAAAAAAAGGAGAGCTTTAATGCCAACGATCAATATTTGTGCAACAAATCAGCAATGAGAGCGGCCTGTATCTGTGAGATACAGATACAGTTTTCAACAAAACCCGTACGAGATGCGTGAGGCGAATTAACACCGACGCGTTAACACAATTAGTTGAAAAGTGAAAAACCGCGTAAAGTAGAAGCTGAAGATTAAATAAAATAAAATCTATATGCCAATCGGGAGTGTCGACAAAAAGCGGGCCAGCGAATTTGCAACTTTACACTCGGCGCCCGTTTTCAGTCGC
The DNA here is from genome assembly GCF_016746235.2 of Drosophila teissieri. NCBI lineage: Eukaryota > Metazoa > Arthropoda > Insecta > Diptera > Drosophilidae > Drosophila > Drosophila teissieri. The sequence continues at coordinate 18,269,711 of NC_053031.1, read as the reverse complement.
GCAATGAAGCTCCAGCATCGCGGCTGAGTTCAAGAAAGAAATATTCGAAAGCACATGTGCCAACCGTACTAAAACTAAGTGGCAAATAAATACTACAGAATACATCGAGTTCTGAAACATGGCTGATTTATTGAAGGCTCTAAATATTACGGGCAACCTGCTGGCAGGCCTTGAAGACACCAGCAATCTCACTGTTGCAACTGCCACAACCACAACGCTAAGTGAAGGCCTCAATGGCAATGCGACGACCTTGGACGCCGCAGCATCCACCAATAGTGGCGAAAAACTCGATCTGGGCGGCTTCGATCTGCCCGGCAACTACTCCATACTCATTAACAAACTGGAGCAGCTGGCCTTGGGCTTGGACTCGGCCCTGGGAAATTTCACCATCGATCGCCAGGAGGTCGAGATCAACTTGAGTGGCGCGGCCTCGGCCAACGAGGTTGCCGATGTGGCCGACGATCTCTTCGATGTCCTGCCAGCTGCTCGGGCACCTCCGCCGCACATAGCACACGGATCAAGGATATACACGGGCGACGATGGCCAGGACTTTGCCCACGTGGTCAGCGATATCTGGATCGGGGTCATCCTCACACTGCTCATCGTCTTTGTGATATTCTTCATTTGCGCTTGCTTCGTTTACCACAAGTTCCAGCAGTGGAAGAATTCATGTAAGTGCGACCAATAAGGTGTATATGGGGTTTAAATGTATTCGGAATCCATTGGGTGTCAAATTATTCCCTTGGGATTTAAGTAATTTTTGCAAATCTAATAGTAAGCCCTTTGAATTTCACCCATGTCAGCAGATCAATAATCAGCGCAATACTATTTCGCCATACCCCGCTTAGATTTAATCTATGGCTTCATATTTACATACCTGACAAATCAAACATAAACAATCAGCCACACAACGCGATTGCGCTATTGAAAATTCAAATTCGCGGTAATCCATAAATCAAATTGCAGAATCATTCGGGCTGAATTAAACGTCAGTGGAAACTCGTTTAGACTTGGACTTTGGCGCGAAGAGCGGCGAGAGCCAAGCAAATAAAAAACAAAAATAGAAACCGATAAAAACAAATAAACAAAAGTACCAAAAGCAAAGTCTGCGGCAGGAAAGAACTTTTCCAACACAAATGAAAAAAGCGCAGAACAAAAGCAAAACAATAAACTCTGTCCCAGCGGAGAATGATTCACCTCCAAAAAAGGGGAATTGAAATTTCAGCCAGTATTTGTTTAGCACATACCACACGCAGTCGTGTCTTGTGACTTGGAAACAGCAGCCCAGAGCCAAAGACATTTCACAGCTCTGCTGGCTAATAAACAATAAATGAGTGTGTTCCATGAGCTGCCTGTTTGCGCCTACTATTTGCCAAAATAATAATTAGAAGCCGCAGATCAGAAGCTAGAAACACTGCAAAAATTACCACGCCCCATTTATAGACAAAGATATATTAATTCAATTGCCATTCTGATATACATTTTGTACTGCATTTAGTTAGACAAATTTCAACAACTTGCAATAGTATATTTATTTAATAGAATAAAATTGCCCATAAAAATGCTATGATTTGCCTTTTTTATTTATCTATTAAAAAATCAGACAATAGCTCTTGCTCTCCTTTTAATATATATATTGTTCCATAAAAATATAAACAAAAGATATTTCTCTCAGCACCACTCTACAATAATTATATATTGTCCTGTTTCCACTCTCCAATAAATCAGAAAGCAATTAGCCCAATAAATTTCCAACTACAATGATTAAACAGTGGGTGGAGAACAGGTCCCAGACAATGTGTTTTGGGCCCTTATCTTTCGAGAACCCCATCTTCTTGGCTCTTGGATCTTGCTGCTCTGGGCCATTGTCTTTGCCGTTGGCCGCCTTCAAAAACAAACATAACGTTTCCAGTTAATTAAAGTTGCAGTCAAGTGGCCCATTTAGAGTGAGAATTTCAAGCATTTGCCGTTGTTTACATTTGCCAACATCTTGAGCCCCCAATACTCGTACTTGTGCTTCCAGCGTCTCTATTACACTGCAAATTTGTGTTAATTAATTAAAGTTCCCTTGTCCTGCACTTGGCCAACAGACTGGATGTCAATTGTTTGCTTACTGCTAAAATGACTGCTGGCTAATTTCTTTTCTCGTTTGGCTTCAATTAAGCCAGCTCTATTTGGCCCATAAGGGGCAAATGTAAGTCAAGTGCAGGAAGTCAAAGACGTCGAACATTAATGGGTAGATGGCAAATATTCGCCATTCTTCACTGATAAGGTCAAACACAAAATTCTAGTTGCCCTTGGAAATAGTATTACAGTATTCCTTGAGTAGTATTCCTTGAAAGTAGGATTCACTATTAAAAAAAGGTTTAACAAAAATCACAAATCCATTCAAAGATTTTGTTCACGTAATCCAATTTACTTTACTTATTTCTATCATCATCATTGTCAATTAATCAGGAGTCATTTTAAACGATTTTATATTCATGTTTCAGTTTAATTCGATTATAAGAACAGTACTGATTATTTAACTTAAATATACACCAACACATTTTTAGAAGAAAATACAATTTTTAAAAAATATTTTAAAAAGTGTAATTTTGTATCCATTCAAAACAAATTTCCCTCTCTTTCTGAGCTAATCATTTCCTAACACTTTTCTCCTGCGATCTATTCAACTTTTTTTTTGCATTAAATAAACTCTAAAAACCACCAAAAATGTTCGAGTTGGCAACCAAGCAAAGTCAACAGTCAGATGCTAAATACTTTTGGATAGCCACACCCCTGGTTTATTGACGATAACTTTTGTTATAATTTTTAGCCATTGCTTTTTGTGGCTAAACTTTTTGCTTAGACACGTTTAGAGGAGATCTGCTCAAACAAACGTACTTCCACTTATTTATAGACGGTAAAGTCATTTAAATTTTGCATTTCGCACAAAGTGCTTTACATATCAATGCCCTTATTCAATTTCCTTTCGGTGAAATTATTTTTTTCTGGAGAAGTAAAGAGAGTCTTTATCAAACCACGAAACGTCACTCACGGAATGCCAGACAACAGTGCGTATGAGTGACGGGTCGTGACATGGTGTTCGTTTTGGTTCACGGCTGTTTAATTTCCTTTTAATGAGTTGTTTATCTTTGTGTTGTTGCTGTTACTGCCGGCGTCATTGTTGCGGCCATCCCATTGTTATTATTTTAACTGATTTGCCTTCCAATTTACCGCTTTTGGCTGCCCGTAACACTTATTGTTTTAAGCTGACACCCTTGACTGGTTTGCTTGGTTAAAGGCTTTAAATAGTAAACATATGTTCGGTATTTGTTTGAGGCCAAAACCTTAGGGCAACAAACTTAATTCCGTGCTTTAAGGGATTTATGTTGATGGGCAGGTTAAGATATGTTAGGATCCAGCAGGTTCGCAGAATTCTAGGTTCCACAAATTTAGCAAAAATAAAAGCAACAACTAACTACTGGGTCAATTTATTCGCCATAAAGATAATTTATTAGTAGCACGGTTAGTAACCTTAATGTGAGTGCTACCAATTAGCTGAGAAGCCGAAGTACCAAATAAAGATAAGGTTTTTTAGGACCATAAAATCTTCGCGTCGAGACCCTAAAAATAAACCCCTTCAAATCAGGCCATAAAAAGTCGCTATATAAATAGAAAACCTTAATATTCCCATCGAGGGCAAACTTTTCAGTTCAACTTAACTGAACTCTTAACGCATACTCTCCCCAAAATACTTTGCGAACTGTAATGAAAACTCCTCCTACAATTTTAATCAACTTGACCACGCCGCAAATAAAACTTAGCGATTGGTTAATTAAATTAGGCTGTTCGATATTGATTGCATTTGCAAAAGTAATTAACATTTGCGGTGCTTCATCAGGTTTATTAAAGTGCAAATTGCAATGGCAACGGCGATGCATCATCATCAGGGCCAATGTCCACAGGTTCTTCAAATCGAACTTAATCAAATCCAATCGTATTAAGTCCGACTTTCTCCGCCATTCCCCCCAAAAAACAGCGATGGATTCGGTTTAAGCTGCTTTATATAATGCAGGAGGGCAAAACACTGACGTCAATACTGAATGGTTTTCACGGCAGACAACAAAGCCGTAAGCGGCTTACGGATCTATATGTAGATTCACGTTTAGGATCAAGACTTTAACGTTGTATACATATATGGCAATGGCATTTGTTGTTTGCGATTTGTGGCTAAAATTGAATCGAAGCGCAAAATTCGCATAAAAATGCTAACTGAGCGGGGAAAAATGTTGCGCAAATTAGCAGTAGTAACGAAAATGGCATCTGCATTTGTATTTGTAATGCACGTAATAAGGCTAGCACTAATCAGTATTTCCTATACTTTAGTAGACTGCTAAATACTGTGGATAGCGTACTTTAAAATCCCCTTTTTCAGGGTTCTGTTAGTTTTACAGGTATATGAACTACCCTTTTATAGTATAAAACTTAAAGGTTATCCCAGAATCACTGATCACCCATATTTCCAAAATAAAACTAAATTCCTTATAAGTCTTTAATTTTTTTGTTATTCCTAATAAATCTATTGAAACAAAATTGAGTTGGCATTCCCTTTACTATAGTAAAAATGTTAAGCTGTTTCATGAAAAATTTATAAAAATCTTTATCCTGATTTCAGTTTTGTATTTTGCACTCTCGCAAACAGACTTTTCCATCAATCAATCAGCGCCCAAACAAACACGCATACCCCAATTACCCATTAATTGCCTTAAATGAATGGCCGCAGAAAACAAAATCCCCAATCCCATGGCCTATTCCCGGTTCCATTCCATCGACCGCAGGGTTCGAACCAATCGACATGATGCTTCAGTTTATAAGCCACAAAACGTGTTGGATTTGTTTCAATGGCGCTAATTGCTTAATTGAAACTGTTTTTGCATTGGCAAGCAGCAGTGGGCTAACTGTAAAGCTATAGACATGTGTTCGGCCCTATTATTCCACCATTTCCCCTCGTAGGCGGCATAGCGAAATGTCAATTAGTATTTGGTTGCTAAAAGCCAAAAAGGAGGCAGCAGTAACGGCAACAAATATCAGCTACCAGAATTAGCGTGTACCCTCACACATGTCAAGCTGTCGTATACGTAATATACACTTTGATTAGCGTTACGTATACGCCACGTTGAGCATTCGATTCGGCGTAATTCGGCTGGGGAATCGAATCTGTGTACTCGTATGTAGGTGTGTGCACTGCATATATTTTAATTGCAAATTTCCTCCGACTGCATCATAATTGGGCAGCATATTTCAATAATTGAAGCGCGCTATATTTTTAATTAGTTAAATGCGCGTTTAATTAGCTTTATAAATTATGCACATTCAGCGGTTAGTCGCAGTCCATCTCGCTCCCCCGTCGTGTTATCCATCTCACTTGCCTGCGGGAGCTGACTTTGGGCTTTTTTACAATTATGAATATTTGTTTGTTCGACAGAGCGACAGGCCGCATTGTTGTTTCCCGCTGCTCTGATTTATTTATGCATTTGGCTATATTTTTTTCGCGTTTATTTCCATTTTTTAACGTTTTCGACTTTGTTTGTTTGTTTATGTGCCATTTCACTGTCGACGGGAAATGAACTCGAATGCATTTTTTATTTATTAACGATTGCATGATTTATGGATAAATAATTTTTAATGCATTTCATGAGCGTGAGGCTTGTCAGCAGGACTTATGATTAAAAATTGCTGCTAACGCTGGCAATATCGCTTGGTAGTCGTGTAAATCAATTGAACCAATCCAAAAAATGCGTAATCCTGGTGTCGTAAAATAAACTAGTCAATTGCATTTCGTATCGTAGAATTAATATACTATTAATTTGATTTTACGGTCCTGCGGGCTTTAATCACATCAATATTATTCTATTATATCAAATACACTTTGGGCGTCGTGCAGAAGTAAATTTATGACTCTAAATTATTAAATCCATTATTGTTCGCGTTTTCGATTGAACTAAAAATGGGAAAATAAAAATGCTATGGTGTGCCTTTCAAGGTGTTCCGATGATTAAAATGTTTATATAGTGTTTTTTTTGCTTTTGAGAATACTCGTGCGGAAGTTAATTTATTACGATAAATTGTTAAATCATAATTCGCTTGCTTTTCCTATTGAAATAAATAAATAAAATATTTATCAAAGCCATGCCTGGCTATTAAAAGTCTTTACCCTACTTTTAGTTTCTGATTTAGTATAAACTAAGGAATTTTATAAATGTAACGTCAAGCTACTTTCCACTATAATCATTCATACGCACCGTTGGCGATTTAAAATCTTTAAATGGCGCGCGTTCGCTTGAGTGTTGGAAAACTTGACAGTTCTCTCATTCGCTCTCATTTGCCGTACGCACACAAACACAAGCGTCGATGGCAATGCGGCTCACACATAAAGCAATGAGAACTGCGCAAACAAATCAACAAAGCCAGGCAACAACACAACCACTAGCGCATTTCAAGAGCGCAGAACTTAGAACATCGAGCGGGATATCAACAACAACAAAACACGTTCAGCTGCAAGTTAACGACCGCAAAAAGAATGCAATGGATGAAGAGCAGAAGAAACGCAGCAGAGAGACTTAGCAAACAAAAACAAAAGCAGAGAGAGAGTGAAATGAATGAGAGTCTACACAGCGAAAAAATAGTATACAAATTTTGCCACTTCGCTTATTCATTTCTGTAATTTTCAAAATCACTGTGCCAAATGATTTATTATTTGGTATTGTCTAAGATTATTAAATGGTTTTATTGATTTAATATAGAACCGCGGCAGCTATTACTTTAGTAAAAACGCCACAAAAAAAATTATGTACTAGTTTTTTTTTCAGTGTTGGCAGGATGTAATTGTATTGGTACCAAAAACCGCTGCCTCTGGCTCTGCCTCTGCCAACATCGGCGCAGCGTGTGGCTTTATGGGTAGTTTTAAAATTAACCACAGCGAAAAGAAAGAGCAGAAAAACCCGAAGAAGTCAAAGTCTGAGAATGAAGCAAAATTCAATTAAAAGCCAGCAACATAAAAGTGTAAAAATGCTGACGAGACGAGCCAAAAACAAAACAAAACAACAGAGGAGACGAGTGATGGAGAGAGGGGGAGAACAGAGAGGGGAGAGCAGGCTTGATCGGCACACAAACACAGACAGACACGCAAACAAACACACACACACAACGGGGCTGTACAACGGGGCGTATACTCGTTTTTTTCGGCGCTTTGCTTTCCACAATCGCCAGCCCAAATAATGTGTATACGTACAGTTTTTGCTCGCTTTTTACGCTTTCTACACCAAAAAACGGCGAGAACAAAAGTCGCCACACTTAATTTGCATATTTTCGCACACACCCACATGCACAACTCCCGTGCACATTTGTGTGTGTGTTTGCGTGTGTGCCTATGTGTTGTGTGTCACGTCGACTATCTTTTGGCTTCCCCCTACTTTTTTTGTCTTCTGGCACAATCTCCCAAACAAAGCACGCGGTACCACGCGTCGTATGCGTAATATTGCATTGAAAGCAAGCATGCAGCAAGCAAATTCTTTTTCTCTTCATATTTGGCCTCTGCTATTCGCTGATTTTAGCATTTTTTCCCCGGCTGCGCTTTTGTTTGAGAGCCAAAACTAAATAAATTGTCATTGCTGCTGCCAGATGATAAGCATATGGCCGAATCATGCAAAGCAAAAGAAATTGGCTTTTGTTTAGTCCGGAATGTCGGGCGAAATGAAAATGTCACTCACCAAAGAAGTGCAGAAGCTTATCATTTTTATATTTACTTTTTTTTCGCTTACTTGCTCCTATATATTTATTCATTTGGCATATAAATTTCAAAGTGAGATAGGGAATTTTTACAATTTTGAGATAATCACAGTCAATCGTACAATGTTGATGTAGAATCTAAAAATAGTTGAAATTATAGCTTTTATATGAAAATCATTACTTCGATTTAACTTTAAAATTTAAAATTTGGAAATGTAGAGTATATGTTTTTCAGTATTTCTGAAACCAATCCTGATATTCTGGCCCGTAAAGTTCAATGATCGCCTAGGAGATAGCTCTTCCACCTGGATCGGAGCATAAATCTCCTTCAGAGCTCCATTTGTCCCGCTTTATTTATCTCTCTCACATATCAACCCTCTGGGAGCATAAAATGAACCGTGTACAACCCCATTAGAAATGACAAACTGCCGCTCGACATTTACTCTCCGGTCGCTTGGACTCTCCGTGGTCCTTCGTCCTTCGACCACCCCAAAACGCATTCCTCTCAAGCAATAGTTAGTGCTGAAAATTTGACAAGGGCTGCAGGAACAGCAGCAGCTGCTTCTGGTTGTCCTATGCCATAAACATAAAACGTAACACTCGCACACCCCCATTCAAATAATTGCAATTTCGGGGTTGAAGTACCGGGCACAGCAACCGGCAAGTGGCATCAAATTAACAAGCGACAAATGTGAAATTATAAAGTAGCGTATATTCATCGGACTCTCTTAGATGCTACAGAATGAGAGAAGCTGCCACAAATTCAATGTACAAAAATGCGTTCAGTGTATGTAGGAAATAGGCGATGCTGACTTTTTGCATTGCATTTTCTCTACGTTTACGATTCGAGAAATTAAGTAAATATATTAAAGTAAATGCGTAAAGTATACAAAATAAATATAGTAAGCAGTGGTGCTGAGATAGTGCAGAATTCTTTCCAAGGGAAAATATATAAAAACTTTTCCCGAAGCAATTCATGTGCTTACAATATAAATATAAAATTTAAAATTATATTCATTAAATTACGTTTGTTTTGGAATTTCGAGCATAGGTTGCAGATTTTGTATAAATTGCATACTAAATGACGTGCAATTGAATTAATGTTTGCAGTGAAATTAAATGAAATTGTGAAATATTCTTCAGTTTGATCGGAATATAAATGCGGGGGGAATGGAGGGAATATGTTTGCAAATCAAATTCGAATCGTTGTGCGCACTTGTTTATAAATATCAAGTTTTGCTGATATTGAAGCTCGATAAGATTGAATTGGTCGAGCGTTTGTTTACAAATTAGTTATAAAAACCTTGATTGAGACTTCAATTCGGTGTAAATGAAATTTGAGTTGCAGCCATTGAATTTTAAAATATTTTAGTTGCTTATTGTTGCAAACATATCCCATACTAGCTTACTGACTAATTTATTGGTATTTTTTTTACATACTTTAACTTATTTTGTTCACAAAAGTTGCTCTGTCTATAGAAAAATATATATATTTATGTATAAAACTCTTTGCAGTCTCTTGCTTGATTTCTTCATATCAAATATCATTATTTCTTTTATAAAGTAGTCTTTTCTTGTTCTTGTCGGCTTTTTGTCCTTCACAACGTTGAATATTTCCTGGCTATCCGTATCCTCAAAATGAGGTCGTAAGTATATAAATAGAATATATAGAAAATACTTGATCCCTGCTGCAAGATTGCATTTTAAATCCAAAAAGTAAAATTGCGAGGTGTGCGCTACGCTAGGGAAATGTCTCCATCATTTCCAAGTACAGTGGCATCTTAAAAGTTAATGAGTAAGAAGTGTTGCTGACCCTGAACTTAAGTCTTTAAATTTCCGCCTGCTGACCCACAACAGTGAAGTAGCTGGCTATCTTGCGACTCGCCTTTGTCTTGCCATCTGCTGTCATCGAGCTGGACAAAGCGTTCTCCTTCTCCGGCGTGATCTCCTCGTCGTCCTCGGTATTGGGTGCCGGCTCCATTTGCATGGACAGAGTGACTTGGACTTGAGCATGTCCTGCTCCCGCATCTGCCGGCAAGTCCTGGCCAGCTCCATCGAGTTTGACCTGCGTTGGCTCCTCCGGTATTTCTGGCATAGCACTCAAGCTGCGCTTCAGGTCATTTAGTAGCTTCTCCTGAGCAGCAATCTTTTGCTCCAGCTTCTCGCGTCGCGGACGTCGTGTCGTTGCTTTGGCTTTGGGTTCGTTTTCCTGCTCCTTTTCTTTTGCCGTTTTTGGGTGTTTCTTATCCGCCGTGCCAGATCCAGAGACTTGCTCCTCGATGCCATGCTCACGCTCCTGGTGGCGCAACAGATTAACACGGGAGGAGTAGCCGCGCTGACAGGCATCGCAGTTGTAGGGTTTTTCACCTGTGTGTCTGCGCATGTGTACCCGCATATCAATCTTGCGGGCGAAACGCTTGTCGCAGAGTTCGCACTGTATGGGTTTATCGCCGAGATGAGTACGTCGATGAACTACCAGATTTTGGCGAGCACGGAACGCCTTACCGCACAGATCGCAGCTGTACGGTTTTTCACCCGTGTGAATCCGCACGTGGATGGACAAATCTGAGCTGCGTACAAATCCCTTGTTGCACTTGTCGCACTTGTAGCGCCGATCATTCTTGTGATGACGCATGTGCAGCGAGAGATCCTGCTTGGTGGCCAGCGGCATTGAACAGATATCGCATTTGTATGCCTTCTCAGCGCGATGACGCAATTGATGCTCCACCAGACGCATCTTTAGACGAAAAGCCCGGCCACACTGTCCACACACGTATGGTTTCTCTCCGGTATGGAGTCGCAGGTGATCCTGCATTCTTGAGAAGCGCTTGAAGGTCTTGCCACAGAAGTTACAGGTGTGAATTCCCCCGATTCCGTTGTGCTGCGATTCCTCTGATGACTCACGTTTGATCGAGGTAAAACTCTCATCGGTTGAGCTGTTGTGCGGCGATATAGTGGCTGAGGAGTCATCATCCACCTCAGCCTCTTCCTCCTCGTCATCGTCCTCCTCTTCATCTTTGATTTCGACAACGTAGTCCACATGCTGGCGGCTCTTACGCATGCGCCGCTCTGGGAGTTCTGGCTCCTCCTTGATTTCTTTGTCTCCCAGCGGAATGAGTACGGGGGTCGGAGACTTGCGCTCTTTGCGTCCGCGCTTGCGCTTGGTTGAATTGGTGGGTTCCTTCATTAAGAGGGTTTTAATAGGCAGCTTTTTAGATACATTAAAATGCGAGCTTACCTCTTCCATATGCTGCTGATCCTTTTTACTCTCGTCATATTTGTGCTGATGCTCTTTGTCCACCGATTTAGATTGTCCAGCATTCTCCGGTTTGGAACGACTTTCCTCACACTTATCCAACTGCTTCTTGGCTGCTTCTTGGCTGCTGTCATCTACTTGCACATCGTTTGTCAATGGTTTATCCTTGATGGCTTTCTCCAGCTGTATTTTCCCAGTTTCTTCTAGTGCCACAGATTCTGTCTTATCCGACAACTGGTGATCTTCCTTTAAATTTGTCTCACCTTTCGCTAGATACTCCGACTCAGTGCCAGATTTCTTTGCCGGCTGAGTACCGTCTTTCTTTGATCCCTTCGGGTTTTCTTGAACTTTTTCAGCATTATTCGACTGTGGTTTCTCCGCTGCAGCCTTTACCTCTTGCTGTTCCGTCTGATTACTTAGTTTTTTGGCCTGCAATGGCTCCAAAACTGGCTGCTGTTCCTCCACTTTGTTTAGTTTTGTCTTCTTCTCCGTCTTCTCCACATTATCCTGTTCGTCCCGCACCTTCTCTGTCTTGGTGCGCTTCCTGCCCCTTTTTTTGGGCATAGGAAGCTTTATGATCATCTTGTTGACCTTGGGACTACTGGTTTTCTTTACTCGCTCGGCTGCAATCTCCGCCACCATGGCGTTGATCATGGCAAGATCCTCCTTGTCATTGGGCGCGGTACTTAACGGAGCCTCCTTGACGTCCTGCTCGGGTGGCGGAGTTTCCGGAGCAGGAATGGGCAGCTGAAGCTGGGTATTGGCCTTGCTCAGAGCCAGAGCCCCGGGAATGGTGACCATGGCATGCGGTGGGAGATCAGTGGGTTCCTCCTTGGGCACCAGCAACTGAAAATAACCATGCTGCTGGCTGAGATGCTCCTGAAAACGTACCACATCCACAAACTGTGAGTTACAGGCGAGGCACAGTTGCAGCACGGAATCTCCTTGGACGAGCAACTGAGCACAGGGCTTAAGGCGGCCCATTTCCAAGGGATCAATGACCAAGGGAGGAGTAACCATGGTCTCTTCAGCAGAAGCCTTGGTTTTGCCCCGCTTCCTTTTCGGTTTCTCGGCATGCTCTAGCTGGAAGTGTCTGGAGAGGATTAGGTTGTCGGCGTAGTGGTGTGTGCAGCTGGTACAGCTGTAGATGAAGCGGCGTGACTTTTCATCTGCGAGAACTTGAGCGGCCACCAGGGAAGCACTGGAAGCGATGGAGGCACTGGAAGCCTGCGAACTTGTGGATACCTTGCGTTTGGGTCTTCCACGGGCCTTGCGATTGTTGTTGCTGGGTTTTTGAGTTTCCTCCAGCTGCTCTTCGTTACCGTTACTGACCTGCGCTTGCCGTTGTTGTTTTTGTTGCAGCTGCTGGCGTTCTTTCTCGGCCTTTTTTGTTGTCTTGGCTGCTTCCTCTTCTACCAAACGAATGCGCTGTGCCTCTAGTTCCGCCTCATCCTCGCTGTCGATTTGGAGTGCCACATCCGGCAGATCGTCCTCCTCCTCATCCTCCTCCTCCTCCTCTTCTTCCATATCGGACTCATCGGACTCCTCGTCGCCGTTTGTTTTCTTCATTGTTTGCATTGGATTTGCAACATTTGCCACTTTCAGCATGTCGGACGTGAAACGCTTGCTTTTCTTTTAACAAATCGGCAAAAACTGCGGCGCAGCGCTCAGAACAAATCCAAATCCACCGACGCCGCTGGAAATTTTTATTTTTCTGCTTTTGCTCTCTCTCTCTCTCTCCTCTCTGTTCGCGTTCTTACCCCGATTGCGTTCGTGTGCGAGCGTGCGAAAATTGGCGTGCTTGTGTTGGTGAGCGTGATCGCTTGCAACACTGTTTGAGCGGATCAGTGCTGCAAAGCGCCTTCCCGAAGGGCAGTGTTACAGGCCGAAGGTGCCGAAACGCGCTAAAATTCAAATAAAAAGGGCGTTAAGTGAAAAATGTTAAAGTAAAAGAGCAGCTGCCGCCACTAATGTCATTTTGATAGATATTTGACTTTTGGCGCAGAAGCGGCCAACTATTTGTGTATTCCGTTCACGCGCTCAAATGGCACGTATTTCCCATGCACTTGTTTTTGTGTTTTATTCGCCCACTTTTTGCACTACTTCGTGGCCAACAGAGAGGCCAAAACTCACGTCAGTGCAGCTGTCTTGGATTTTGTAAGCCTACTTTATTTAATTGTTTACTGAAATCTGCTTGTAAAACATTTTGTATTATTCTTAATCCATAGGACAAAAAATATTTGTTAATTAATTATAATACATTCTTAAAAATGAAAGAGTTTTTAAGCCTTTCAATCTGCTTTTATCATTTCCTTTGTGGATAGTCCAACTTTTTCCCATATAATCTTGCCAGCACTGACTCGCACACACCCAGACGGTTTAAGCCTATTGTGCTATGTTTTTTGATTTTAGTGGAGCGTACTTTGGCTACATTGTTTGCCCGCATTTTCGCTACGGCGGCAACATGTGCAAAAGTCAATTTGAAAATTGCCGCAACTGCCGCACAACGCCCAATAGGCAGGAAAAGTGGTACTTTGTGGTTTAAGGCTTGTTTTCCACGCCCAAGCCCCCACATAAACAATCGACCCCAAACATCCCACCGGGAAGTTGTTTATATTGTTTTTAATAACATTCAGCGCCTCGCACAGGCAAAGGGCACCATGTGTGGCTTGCATTTTATAAATTACACTAACTTTTTTCTTCCCTTGCCTACGCACGCCGTTTGCATTTTATGTATTAGTTGAACTTTCAGCAAGTTCAATGTACATAAATCAAATGGCCCAGCAGCAGTTACTCAAATAAAAAAGATAATTTCCACTTTGGCTTATACCGAAAAGTAATATCACATTTAAAAACATCTTTAAACTCTTATTTGTGTGTTTATTTCGTAAAATATAAAATTAAACTTTTTAGAAAAGATTCCACAATCGTGCTTTTGAATTTGATAACAAAATAATATATATATTGATTTTATAATAATTCTATTATATTTACATTATTATTGGAAATCCAATTATACTTACCGAGTCAATACTTCTGCATACTAGCATTTATTAATCGATCACTTAAAAATTCCTCGTTTATTCCGTCCCCCATATATAATATAAATATAATATATTATAAAATAAAATATATATATTGATATGGCTGGCTGCATATTGAAAATATTTAAATTTATTGGATTTTTTCTTACATGTTGAGAAAAGAATTTATTCTTCTTTGAAATGAGACCCCGGTGCTAAAGTAATACTTCGCCAATTCAAATGGAGTTTGTTAGCCAAAGCCGTAAACAGCGACTAAATTTGATGTACGATTGTATAATTTAGTTTTGGGAAATGCGACTTTCGTGACAGACCCCTAGTTTCGTCCTTTTGCAAAGGACCCTGCTGTGGGCGGAACACGGGAGATAGAGGGTAAACGGCACGGGAAATGAAATATTCGCAAACAAATAGACACACTTATTACTTTTTCGTCCTGGATGCGGCATGTTGGATGTTGGATGCTCCTGGCGCGTGTTTCGCTTACTCCTGCTGAAGACGTCTTCATGTTGTCGGTTTTGTCCTTTTTATTGTTGCTCCTGCCTTTCACTGACATGCCGCAATTTTTCTTCATTTCTGTTTCGTTTCGTGTGCAAGGACCCACCGAGGACCTTCGCCCGAGATGGATGGGTTGTCTTGCTAATAATTTAGCAGTTAGTTTTAATGCGCTACAGTTGCTGCTGATGGGACATTTGTCCGGGAAACACAAATGCCACGAACATAATGCGCCTAATTCACCGTCGAGCCTATCTGATTCGAACCATTGAATTTAGGGAATTAATCCACTTCTCATCATTTTTAGGACGGGGCATGAAAATATTTTCAAATTTTTTTACTAATGAAAGAGAGTCTGATTTGATTCAAGTTGCTCATTCGGAAGTTGTCAAATTATAAAGAATTTTAAAATCGATCAGCCTAGTAAAGCAATTGTTTTATATAGTAACAGAAAAAGTTCGTCATATTATATTATTTATTGATTATTATATTATATTATTTATTATATTATTTATTAATTTAATTATATTTATTAAAAATTAGAAACATATTTATTCAAAGCCTTTATATTACCAATATTTCCCTTAAATAGTAGGCCATTTCAAGGCCTTCAAGTTCGAACCAACCGTGTTCGGATCCTGGCCATGGGCAACATCATTTTTCTTGTGTCCGGCTCAACGAAAACAATGCAATTCTGACATGCGTTTAGTTTAGGGCCTAAAACATTCTTTCGCATTGTTTCCTATCTTCTTTCATGCCAGACCGACACGTGTTTTTCCGAGGCAAGGCCAAAATGGTATGGTATTTGCATGCTGGCTGCTACAAGAGTTTAATTAGTTAAACAAAGAACAGAGGCTGCAGCAGACAGTGCCATAAGTTAGCCGAGTAACCCCTGGCAAACCCAGTCCAGACCCTTGACATGGATCAGAGCAGCCCCAGATCCCCAAATCCTGTGGGAGGCATAGGTAGCATTTAACGCCTGGCCTTCGTGATCCGCTTCCCAGGAATTGTCTGGCGGCGCCCACAACATCAAATACAAAGTTGTCGGGGGACTAAAACCCCCTTGGGGCATGGAACTTGCTGCCCAGGTCTTGGGGCAGGCCTAACAGGTGGGGAAAACGGGGCGTCACAGTCATAATAATGTTTCAAGGCCGCTTTGGCCCCGGGCATAGACATTGGGGAGAAATTTAAACGGCAATTTGGAGCCGTGTTTACCAACCCCAAGGACATGGAGATGGAGAAGGGGCAGCTGGCAGGACGACGACGGCATCACGGCGGCAGCATCCAAAAATGTGGGCTGAACTCTTATTTTTGGCTCTCTTCTTTTTTTTGGGGGAAGGGGGTCGCCGGGGCATAAACTCCTTACGTGCCTGGCAAGCCTTCGAGTTGGCTGCTGTCTGCCTTCCATTCAGCACTCAAAAAAACATAAGAAAGAAAAAAAAATTTAATGAAATTACAGTAAATTGTCTTACAAATATCTTTTAATTTAAATGTTTCCAAATTTACTAATTAATTAATAAGTTGCTTTTGAAGTTCTAATAACTTTTATTGTTCTTTAATTCGAGAAACTTTTCAATTGAAAGTAAAAAATCTGACAAAACATTTCATAATGGTATTGGAAAAATCTTAATTCTTAAATCCATTATTTGTATGCCTGCGTCGCCTTGACTGTTTTTCTTAAATATCTGAGATTTCGTACGTGATTTTTGGCAGTGCTTGCCCCAGAGGAAAGCACTTGCCCCTTTCCATTGTCGCCCACTTTTTTCGGTCTGCTGGCAGGCATGTCGCCATCACCATCGCCATCGCCATTTCCATCGTCCTCATCCTGGGCACGTCACTTTTGGTTGCTTTAGCTGTGTGTCGTTTGTTTTCCTTTTCTGCTTTGGTGGTTTGGCGCACAAATCCACAAAAACGCACAGCACCCCCACTCCCCCACTTCCTGCGTTTCATTCGCCTCCTTGGAAGACCCCCAATACAGAAGGAGAAGGAAGCCCCAACATAAAGTGTGTTTAACTTTTTGCGTTGATATTGTGAAAATGCCCAAATATCTCTGCCTGCCTTAGGTAAGGATGCTCTGTACTTACACAAAAATGAGTATAAATGGGTGATGTTGGCAAAACATTTCATAAGACAGTAATATATAAAAATTGAAACACTAATTAACAACCAAGTTTCACATACTTACATAGATGATTAACAAATACGTCCTAGTACAGTCCAGCTAAATTCTCTATCAATTACAACAAAATATTAATATTTAAGTAATATTCTCCTTGCAGTTTTTCTCCTTCTCTGCAGTTTTCGGCATAATTTAAAGTGCATGTGCAGATTTTTCTTTCTGTGTAGCTGTAGTTTCAATCCCGATGGCAGGCGAGTTTTTGTTGTGGGCGCTTTGGCGCTTTCACGACCTTCGGCATATTGACTAGTTGGAAATTGGGGTGTCCATTTTGCTGCTGGCTTATAACTTGTGGCGGATATTTTATGCACAACGCACTTACACTTGGGGCTTTGTTTATTTTTGTTTCATTCTGGCAAGCGGCTTTCGCTTTTTTATGCGCTGCACTTCATTTTATTGTCGTGCTAAGCTGCGTTTGGGGAATTGAATGCGTATGTCCTGCGGCTCAGGATTATGGGCCCAGACAGTTCATCTAGCCAAGTAGTTGCTGGGCAGGTCAAATGGCGTCCTTTTCGGCTGGGGGATGGACAGTTTATGGCCAAGTGGGGGTTGGATACTTCAAGTAGAGTGTATGCTCCAGCAGAACTACAAGCCGCCTGCTTATATTGGCTTTTCAAAATGAAAACTTGTCTTTTATGTGTATCAAATACTTAATAAGAAAATAACATAGAAATATTTAAAATATATAGAATATTGAAATAAACTTAAAACCATCTAAAAGTTAGATAATGCAAAAAGAAAATGGAATTTTCATCGGCAATGTAAAATGTATCTATTATAACAATCGTAGACTTCTAATATAAATGTCAAATGTATTTTTTTTCTGATTGTTCTTTCCTTGAAGCTCCACCACTTGACTAAGCTTAAATTAATCCCTTTCACTTCCTTTGGCCCCTGTATTTAACTGAAACCTAAATAATGCATTTACAAGTACGGACGACTTGTCGCAAAATCAAAAGTGTATCCCCCGACATGAAACAACAGTCACGTCGCTGAGAAGACCATACGTTAAGCTCGATGTAAGCCGGCCATAATTAACTAAAGTCAATTGAAAATTACAAAAAGGCTTAAGCACGTTGAGCTGTCGTCGGAGGAAAAAGTAATGGAGTTGGGGAACTGACAGCTCCCCCAGGGTGGTCCACTGCCACATAGACGAGCTCCAGGTCGTGAGCGCCCAAGCCCACCCGAAATGAGTTTTCAGTTTCAATCCGCCCGCTTTCTTGCTACATTTTCCGGCCATCATCAATTTAATTTCGTAAGCTCACAAAGCGTTGCATAAAAAATGAATGAACGTCCATTCATGTGGGTGTGAAAATGTCGGAGAATGTCGGAAAATGTCGACCCGTAGGCTTTAAAGCCCCGCAAGTATCCAAAAAGCAGGAAAGAAAGGGTGTGAACCGAAGCGTGTGCCATTTTCAATATTTGCCAAAGCCACCCAGCATGCGGCTAATCTGGAAAATCTTGTACCACGTCACGGGGAAACGCTTGCCGCATCAACAGTTCCATGTACTCCATCACCGGGCTGCTGACTCACCTTCTCTGGGTGGAGAAGATTCCCGGGTAGATGGTTTTCCCATCCCGGGAGCCACATTTATTTCACTCCTCCTGCTGGACAATTGCAATAAATGTTTTTGTTGCCTACTTTCAAGGGTTGGGTCGCAGCTTGCAGTTGGTCGCCTCGAGGGCTTTTCACTAGCTTTTAAACGAACAAGCATGGGGTATAAAAATTTCATTTAGATCCGCAGCAACATCCCCAAAAACTGTAGGTAACATTTCCGGGGCTTGAAGGCGATTTAAGTGCCGTGGATTCCCAATTCTCGAAGGGCAGCAAATGGGAATTGATTTGATAATTCGGATTGCTCTTTTGTATTCGTTTGATTGTCAGATGGAGCGGGCTGGAATCTGGGGGAATAAAACAAAAAGGATAGAGTACAAATAAAAGGCGCAGTAAATCTAATTTTCGAAATAAATGTGTACCTAAAATACCTAAAAATGTACGTGGTACGACCTAAAATATGTACATAACTATCAGAAGAAATATATACAATTCTATATTTGTAATCCTAAAATTAAGCATTTAAGGATAATTAATGCGCTACTCAAGTCTCATTACAACTTTTAAAGGTCTCACGATTGAAATGTATTAATTTCCTTTACAGACCGTGCCAACCACAGTGATCCAACGATCGAGATCTGCCGCCGCTGTCCGCCGGACTACGAGGCGGAGTCGCTGCCCTCGTATACGATTGTGTCCGGCCTGCCCACGTACGACGATGCATTGGAGGAGTTCCGGAAGGCGGGCATCATCCTGACCCCCGCCGTGGTGCCCATCATCAAGATCTTCGAGTGCAGCGAGACCGGCAAGGAGCAGGCGGTGGGCTACAGCCTGGTGGAGACGAACATGGCGAATGCTGATGCGGCCGCGGATAATGTGTCGCTGGCCTCGACCACCTGCAATTGTGGCAACTCCTCGCCCACCTCATCGCTGCCCAGCTACAGTGCCGCCACAGCGGCTGCGATGGCAGCGGCGGCGGCTGCTCCTCCCCAGGTGATCGAACTGTCGCCGGAACATCTGGCCTCCTTGTCCCAGAAGCGCCTCTCCCTGCAGATCTCATTCAATAACTCGGTGCGCAGGCAGTCGCCGCTCAGGAATCATCTGCTGAGATCCCGGGCGGTGGGAAATACCGCAGGCGTGGGTCCTTCGGAGGCAGCCGGTCCTGCCATTCACGGGTCAGGAGCCCACGGAGTCCATGGCGGCGGAAATGCCACCATCCTGCCCGTCCTGCATCGCTCCTCCTCCACGATTTCACTGTCCAACGAACGCCAGTTGCTGGATCAACGCCTCAGGCATCTGCATCATCGTGGTTCCCTCTACTGAGAACCCATATAGAGCATTTGAACTGCCTGACTAATCCTTCCTAGAGGGTACTCCCTACGTTATTCATATCCCAAGAGATGTTAGTTTTAAGACACAGACATAATAAACATGCGTTGTTATATGATGCCTTTTGTTTCAAACTTAATAAAGTGTTTTGGGGGAAAGTGATGTTATTCTGAGAACAAATAAAAGGGCGCCCTCTAATTTGGATATTGGATAATATTTAGACATATGTTTGAGTTTTTTTTTAGTTTTGATTTTTTATTATTTATTATTCAAGTACATTTTATTTATTGATGTTTTTTAATTTATTTATTTTTAAAATTAATATATATCAAATGCAAAACCTGGAAAATAAATCTTGAATTATTCACTTATTCTAGTGTTAACTAGCAAAAACTAAAAAAGTTAAAAAAGTTCAAGAAAAATTCTAAAAGCAAATATTAAAAGCAACCCCTCCAATATTTGTATATCTTCATACCATTTTGTTTTATTATTTTAAAATATGCTGAATATAAAGTAAGTAATGTTCCGCATTTAAATAGCTGTTTTTGAAGAAATACAAAGTCATTTATGGGAGATATTTTTCGTCAATGGTTGTTTACTGGTAAACGTGAGTAGAAATCGCTTAAAATCAATAAAAGCCAGTAAATACATCGGCGCCTCAACTATGTAATTACTATGGAAACTAAACAAAAACTTTTATGGACGCCATACCCGGCTTTTGTCGTCGTCTGATACTCAAAGTCTATTTTAATAGTAGCTATGAGCGCCACAACACGTACTGGATTAATTCCCACGCCCAAGAGGCATGTCAAGTATCTTAAAAAAGTAAGAAGCCAATCATTATTTTAATGTTTTTAAATATACTTTTTGTTTTTAAAACACATTAGCCAAAAAAATACACATATGAGATTATTACCGAAAGATAACTAAAATGTTGTAAGTTTAGTAATGAGCGAAAAGTAACTGCACAACTCCTTGTGGTTTGTTTTGGATATTAAACCATTGATCTTCGAGAATAAAATTATAAAAATTTGAGTTGAAGATGTACAGACGAAATTTGAATATCCATCAATTAAAGTACTCCTGTTTTAATAGCGCAAAAATCAGCATGGAGATATATCGCGAATGCCTCTCAAGTTTGAGGCCACGCCCATGCCGCTGTCGTTGCGCCCGTTTGGAGGACTCTTTAATCCTTTCGCCAAGGGATGCTCGGTGCTGTGCAATCATCCCGCACCTTCTGGGGTTAAGGATGTGATTAACCAGCTGAAGACATCGTTGGCGATCGAGGGCAAGGGCCAGCAGCATGGAAAGCAGGATAAAATTCCTGAGGAACCGGAGCTGCAGCCCCATGAGGCGGATAATATTCCGGAGGATCTGTTCCGGCGATATGCGGAAACGGATTCGCGGCCGATGACGCCAACGCCCACGGTAACGAGTATCCATACCAGAACCAGTGCTGGGTCCTTCTATCGCCGATGCATTACACCGGAATGGGGCAAACACGAGAATATAAAGCGGAAGAAGATCATATTGGACCTTCGCAGATCCCACTCCCAGGAGACGCTCTACTGGAAGCCCAGTTCGGAGTTGACCCAAAGCGGCCTGGAGGAGGACAAGAAGCCCAAGAGTGCCGGTGCCAACGAGGACAAGAAGCCAAAGAGGCAGCCCTCCAACGAGCAGAGACCGAAGTCCTCGCTGGCCACAGCAAACCTGGCACCAGGCGAAGATGCCACCAATGATCCGGAGGCCAAGCCCAAAACCTGCATCAATGAGCACGAGCTCAGCGACGAGGATGTGCGAAGGGGCAAGAAGCGCAAGAAGTTGAAGCCAGCTCAAGGTGGGAAACCTAAAAAATCTAGTCTAAAAGATAGCAATTAAACAAAATTGTATTCCTTATTTTGCCACCTTTTTTCTAAATGGAAGCCACCACCACATTCCACCTAAGTGAGGATCCCGAGACGCAGGTGGCTGCTTTGGGTCCCGATTCACTTAATCCCAGCACCAGACCCAGTTTGATACCCAACTCACTCACCTTGTTGCCCAAGGATAAGCGAGAAACTGAGCGGGAACCGATCCTCCTGAAGGGCAGTTTCCTCACCGATGAAGCCTTTCAGGCGTTGAAAACCGATTTAGATGTGGATCTTATAGAAAACACCTTTGGAAGATATGTAAGTGATACCATTTAAAACCGTTGTATTCTTCTTAACAGTGGGAATCCATTTTCTGAAGCTCAATAGAGCTCTTAGAGAGGCCATTAAGTACATGCCACCGAAACCCAAAACGGTGCCGAAGCCCGTCGACGATAAAGTTCCACCGGAAACAACGTCCAAAATGCCGCGAAAGTTCTCCAAATCAGCGACCAGATTCGATGTACCCATGGACCTTTCCATGCTAAAAAGTCAGTATTCTTCAAATATTTTAAGGAAATTAACTCTGATAAAATTACTCCTTCAGATATGACGCCCTGGGATTATTTGAGCAAGTGCGTCTGGGTGTCGCATCAGAGAAAACAGCTGTATAAGCGAGTATTTTTAAAGTACTTGAGTAGAATCGAGGAGCCCGAAAGCGAGTTGGCCGCTATGGGGAATGATGAGCTGCCGGAATACACATACCGCGAAAGAACGCTCGTCTGGCAGAGTCTGCCACAAGCTCTCGAGGATGTCTTGGAGTTCCATGGCACCGAGGAAAACGTGCAAGGCACACTCAGAATGTTGGGCTACGATGCCCAAGGATCGGGTGACTTGGACTTCCGCGCCTGGTGCGGAATTGTGTCCTTCGCCGAAAGATTGGCGCTAGCTGATGAGTCTGGATCGGATGACTCGTGCGACGAGCTGGAAAAGGCCGACTTCAATAGCATGGAGCAGATAATGCCGGACTTTACCGTGCCCGAGAAGCTCAGGGAAATTTTCGATATAATTCGAAAGACACATAAAAATAGATACTGATTTAAGATTTTACTTTTTTCACTGTAAAGTAAAACTATTAACATAGAAAACAAAAGAAAATATTTGAAATTAATATGAATATAATTGTTCCAAAAATAGCCCCTAATAATGTGTATAAGTAATAAAAATGGATGATTACTTGAGAAAATATTTTGAATATCGCGGCCTTGGAAAGTACATACTAACAACATGTCATTAAATACTAACGTAAAAGTTCGGAGAAAATAGAGCCACACTAATAATGTTGTACTATCGAAACTGAAATATCGGAAATCCGTGCTATTTATCACTATCGACCTATCGATACAACCATTAGTTGTTAATCCAGACTAATTAAATTGTAAATTAAAAGTAAAAACTCGCTAATTACCCATCATGGCCACCTTGGAGGACAAACTACTGGGCGAGAAACTGGAGTACTACTGCAGTAGCAGCGAGGGCGAGGACAACGGCGACGAGGGCGACGAACCCAAGGGAGCATCCGGAAAATCCCGATCCTCCGGTCTGACCATCGACACAAATCCTGATGCGACTCCGGCTGGTGGATTCCGGCAGCAGAGCTCCACGAACACAGGTCCCAAAGGCGTGGTCAAGGACTGGCAGAGATTTAAGCAGCTGGAGGCGGAGCGCCGGGATGAAACCGAGCGTCAACGTCTGGCGCTGGCCAAGAAGCTCACAATTACGACGGCAACGTCGGCGGAGGACGAGGAGCGCAAGCGGCAGGAGGAACTGGACGCCGAGCTGGACGAACTGATGAGCGAGGACTTCCTACAGCAGTACCAGAAGCAGCGGATGGCCGAGATGCTGCGGCAGACGGGACACCACCAGCAGTTTGGCCAGGTGCAACAGTTGACCAGCCACGAGGAGTTTCTCGCCTGCGTCGAGCAGGAGAACAAGCACACCACCATCATCATCCACATATACGAACGACAACTGGCCGCCTGTGCCACCCTGAACAAATGCCTGGACAGTCTGGCCAGCGATTATCCGTCCATTAAGTTCGCCAAGATCTGCAGTTCCGTGGCCGGGATGAGCAGGGACTTCCGCACAAAGGGACTACCAGCCCTGCTGGTTTACAAGGCCCAAGCGGTCATCGGAAACTTTGTGCGGCTAACCGATGATCTTAGCGACGACTTCTTCGCCTCCGACGTGGAGAGTTTTCTAATTGAGCACGGCATTATAGTGGACAGAGCTCTGTACAATTGAGTTGGTAGCTAGGTTCATGAACTGACAAGTAACTTATTCGAGGCTTATCCCACGGCTGGACCTTTAAATGTATAACTATGACCCATTAAAACAGAAGTGAAGTGGATGTTTCCAACAAGGCTGAAAATATTTTTGTTTCAAAACTAGAAGTTTGCTGCGAATTAATCTTTAACAAAATAGCCCAAACATCTTAAATACAGCATATCTTGGTTAAGTTCTGTATTAAATCCCAAATACTTACTAAACATTTTAATATAATCAGAATAATTTGCAGTAACTACAGAAACTAAGACCACTTCTTGGAATCTCCGAGGTACTTGTCAGTTTAGGCCTAGGGCTTAGAATTATCCGCAAAATTTTGACCAAATATGTGTTCGTAAGATTAGCATTTAAGAGAACTTAAGCGCGCCCTCCGTTTTGATTTTGCAATTGAATTATTTATTTTTTCCATTCAGTAATTAGTTACATTATATGTATGATTCTTTTCTCTTTTTTGTTTTTTGTATACAGAAGTTCTTGAAGTGCAACTTTCACAAAATGGAAAATGTCTCTAGAATGGGGTAAATCAAAAAATCATAAAATTTAATTAAAAATATTTGAAAAATGTATTCGAAATGCATTTTGCACTTGAAAATATATGGAACAGATCCTGCTCACTAAACATAGCGTATATCTATAACCATTCTGTCATAATTTACAACACGATTTATATTTATGTAATAGTATTTAGTGGCTAATGAATGTACTTCACTCGAACTCGTACTCCGTAAGATTTATACAATTATATATTTTATAGCTTATAGCCTACACATATACAGCAATAAAAATGATGTCGATAAAATCAATTCTTCTTTGTTTTGCTAATCAACAAATTGGTGTTTCTTGGATTTCTCATTCCTATGTTCTGGGCAACATTCAGAGCTTTAAATTCTAGTTTTTACAATTTAATAGATGCGTTCCATACTACGTATGAAATGGCAAAATAAGTTGCTTTCTTTTCCATTCGTTTTATTTCCTTAGCTAACATTTAGATTAATTATGTAAATTCAATTTAAGAAACACACCGAATGTGGCCAAACACAGCGAGGAAAATGTTTCTTTCTCTAACTTCGCAAAGAATTTTTCAATTAAAGCTGAAAAATCTCCAAGTCCGGGATGAATAGGAAACAGAACTCTAGAGGCGGGGCAGTGGAAATCAATCTGGAGAGGGTCCTTTGGGACCTTCTGGAGACTATACTTGGATTGGTACTATTAGTAACTAGTCGTAGAGGATTCGCTAAATCAGATTCTATACAAAATGGAATTATCTCATTTGCTTTAGCTGTTGTTTGGCGGTTCTGCTCCCCGCAGGAAGGGCTGTTTTAGCATATCGTTTAGTTAATATACATATTAGATATATCTTGGACACATAGACATACACGTATATATGTACACATAGCACTATTAACGATAACATCATTGAAATAACATCCGATTTACATGTTGATTTCCTTTCGCAGTTACAAGTTTAATTTGAAAACGCTTATCTAGATATTAAATGCTAAGTTTTGTGGTTTCTATCTTTGTAAGAGTAATGTAGAATTTGTATTAGATATTTTCGATTGGTTTCTGTTTAGTTTTGATTTTGTACTTCACTGTATCAAAAGTGATATATCTGGTATATCTGTATTCGGGATCTATGATTGCCTTTAAAGAGCTCCATTCATTTGATTAGTTTCAATTTGCATAGCTTAGAAGTAACATTTATAGTGGTTCCTATAAAGACAGAGAGCCGGCCTCGAAATCGATTGGTTGGATTGTTCAGATGCTAAAGAGTTTCGAAATTCTTCTGCTTTTTGTATCGTTGTTTCGGTTTGCGATCAGGTGAAAATTTCGTTTATTTTTACCTTGACAATGTTCAAGTTTGAGAGATTCTTGGTTAAAACACAATGTAAAATCAACCTAATACACACAACGAAATGAATGCTGAATAAAATTTGGCAATTTGTTGCATAATATAGTTAGTTTCAGTTGTAAATTGTTTGTTTGTTTGTTTTCATTCGTTCGTTTTTCATGTTTTTTGTTTGTTTTGTTTGTTTAACTAAAGAAAATCAGCCTTTTCTTGCTATACACATTAAATACATATATCGTTAACCATAACCTAATGTATGATGTTATCTAGGAAGGCCACCGAAATCTCTAGAGATTTAACTGCCAGATAAAATGCGGTCAGTAAGATCAGTAGCATTGCATTAAAATCTCTATAGGTTTCTTTGGCACTCCCGTTCTTGTGTGTGTTGGTTTGAGTTGGAAGTATGTATACGTATTAAAAAATGGTTAGATCTTAACATATTTATGGGCCGAGGCTTCCTGGGTGTGCTTAGCCTTCGGTCGAATGGGCTGCTGTTGTCCTTGTTACAGCCGCGGCGGCTTGAAGCTCAGCGTGGTGCTGCACTCCATACCCACGTCCATTGCATCCGGCGTCGAGATGCCGCACTCGGCAATGGAGTTCCTCACGGAGGGCGGCTGCTCGGCTCCCGGCAGGAGGCCCACCATCAGTAGGGGTTTGTTTAGCACCGCAACTCCGCCGGCCGATCCTGCAGCTGCTCCAGGATTTCCGGTCAACTGATCACTGCCCAGGCTATTGCTACTGTTGCTCTGACTATTGCCGCCGATCTGCTTCTCCTTGTTGCGCCGCAGCGAGGATCGATACTGGCGCGGCACATTGATGAGCAGCCGCCTGGAGGTGGGATTGTGGGTGGTGGTGGTGATGGCGCCGCCGAGGCTGGGATTGAGGCCAAGACTGGCGACCGGTCGTCGGGCTGCATACTGAATGGACTCGGCGCTGTTACTCAAACGGATGTTGCCAACTAAAATCGGGTTCGGACATAGGGTTGGGACAAAGAAAAAGAGGAGAAATAATATTGCTGATGAGTTCATTTGTTTCATTCGGAGGTCTGGGAGTAGAGCAAGTGAATGTTGGTGTTGGTTTGTGGTTGAGGCGCTTTCTTGATGTTATATGGCTTACTACTCTCGTTTGCTGTGGTTGTTGCTGCTGCTGACCGTCTCTGTGGGCGTTCCGACCACAACAACTCACAATCACAAAAACGCTAACAATTAGTGTACGAAATGTGGACAAAACACACAAAACTCGGGGTTAGTAGGCAAAATCAAACAACAACAAGTACAACACACGTAATTATGCATGTATCACATGTATCGGGAGTATCGAGTGTAAGAAACACACAAAAAACAACACAAAAAGCTTTCAACATATTTCGATTTCGGTTATACACAGTATAAATAAATAAAAAAGTTTATTGTTACAAAGCAAAATCATAAATGGATAAATGGATAATGGGAGCAAAGTACACAATACGAATAAATAACTAAATTACTTGATAGCTAAATCAAAAATAATACAAATTAAAAGGTACACTTAGCAAAATTCCGATGGGCTGGTGGTGGCAACACAGAAATCTTGGCCTATCATGCTTGGTTAGGGAAATTAAAATTAGGTTGCGTATTCCGCTTCGATTCCATCTTAATACTTATGTAGACACGATAAACACTTTGAGTTCCTTCAACAACACGAAAATAAATAAAAATCTTAAACGTACGTATGTTTAGCATTAGTTGGACATAAGCAAAATTCATGATTGGATGCAATTGGTAGCTACAAAACACAAGACATTTCATTCCGATTGTTCAGCTCGCATTTGTTCTCTGTTTTCGCTTTCGCTTTCTTCTTA
The DNA here is from genome assembly GCF_016746235.2 of Drosophila teissieri. NCBI lineage: Eukaryota > Metazoa > Arthropoda > Insecta > Diptera > Drosophilidae > Drosophila > Drosophila teissieri. The sequence goes on along the minus strand of NC_053031.1, from coordinate 18,242,207 downwards.
TTCTTTTTTCATCAAAACAAAAAGTCCAAAACATTGAAAACGACTGTGGCAAAGTTGTTGTTGTGGTTATGGCTGCTATTATTGTGGCCGCTCCTGTTGTGGCTGTTGCCCTGGCTCAGATCGGCGGAGGTCACGTCAAAGGATTGGTACACGGACGAGCCAATGCTGCTGCGATGCTGCTGCTGCGGCGTCGAGTGCCGCAGCAGCAACATTGCCGCCTGCCGGGGCTCCACGTGATGCTGCAACTCGTGGGCCTGCAGGGTGTGCAAGCCACCGCCGCCGTCCAAGGAGTCGCCATCGACATCGCCATCGCTATCGGTGACCTCCACCAGCTGCTCCTCGCGCACAACGACAACAGGTGGCAGGCGGTTCAAGCATTGACTGGAGTAGTAGCATGTGTTGCTGAGCGGTTCGTGTAGATAGTTGGCCAGATCGTCGCCGAAATGAGTGTTGTTGGTGGTGAGCGTAGTTAGTCCAGCGTTATAACTACCCGAATTGACGTCCAGCAGCAGGCGACGTTGCTGCTGCTGCTGCTGCTGTTGATGATGCTGATGTTGCATGGGCGGTGGTCTTAGAAGACCCTTGGAATGTAATTGTTGCTGTTGCTGCTCCAGCTGCTGCTGTTGCTCCTTCTGCTGTCCGTAGCTATCCTCCGTATCCATCATGTCGTCATAGTGTTGCTCCTGCTGCTGCTGTTGCTGCTGCTGCTGCCTGCGGTAAAAGTGATAGAGCAAGGCCGCCTGGTTCCGCTCGCCCTCCGTCTGAGCCTGTCGCATGTCCCTGGTGCTGCCGCCACCCAAATATCCAGCGGCTGCGGCCAAACAGCAATTGCTGCACGTGTCCGCCGGCAACTGCAACGTGACCACCGCGTCCCGGGGACCCAGGAACCACTCGGAGCGGGTGCGCATGCGTGCGGTTTGGCGTTCATGGACCTAACACAGTTTCCCATTTCGGATATGTTTCGACATGGCAATTATTTGTTTGTTGGTTGATGTTGTTGTCGTGTGGTTGTAGTTGTTGGTGGAAAGACGAGGGGGGATTCAAAATTATCGCATTAGAGTTTTTGGCAATTGAAATTTAAGTTTTAGCTAGCTGTAACTTTTGCTTGATTCACTTAATTTAAAAAATTGAAAAGCCAAATTAAAATCTTTGAAATAAACAAAAGTCCACAAAAGAAAATGGGTTAACAATATTATGTGATATATAAAATGCAGCAAAATCAGCGCAGTGGAAAAAGTGCAAGATTATACAAAATGATGGAGAGAATATTCACAGGGTATTCACCGCAAAATAAAGATGAAGAAAGAAAAGCCTTAGTCCAGCTTAACTTTACCACGAATACCCCGAATACTCTAAACAAGAACATTTTAATTAGGTATAGAAACATTCAGTGAAAAAACCGCCAACAAGCGCTTTGATTGCTTATCTTGAGGTGGAAAGAACAACATTTAAATTCCGACAAAAATAAGATTAATTACAAATGCAGTTTTGGGTTTTTCGGCTCGTGTTTTGTAGTATTCGCATGATGATGTTTTCGTATTCTCGTGTTTTCGCTTTCAGCTTAACAACTAAATGTTATGTGGTTAAGAATTAGCTACCAACTATTATGCAACGTGCAGCAAAAACATACAAAAGCAGGCATCTACGATACATAGGACAGATAGCCAAGCGACAACGAATCAAAATCAAAATGGTGCACAGTTAACAATATTCTTCGGGTAGCTTAGGGGTCTAAAAAATATACTTAGTAACGATTACAACAAAATCAAAGGAAATCATACCGGAGGCTTATGATACATTGTTTTAGTTATTTCAGATATGCCACCTTCACTTTTTTACAGCAAATGATAAGAGTGGGAACATTACACAAATAATTACTAGGTGTACATGGTGTGCTACATCTAGAGATAACTACTTTATATATGGTGTCAAGAGTTTTTGAAAAGGCTGGTATACTTCTGCGATACTTATTCCAAGTTCTTTTTGTCCACAAAAGATTCGTTAAAAAGAGATTATGCGGATCCTTAACATTCGTTTCTTAAAAAGCTGCCTAATGAATACTTTCAAATAAAGCAAATCTAATAGAGAAAATCCTGACTACTAATTTTTGGAAACTTTTGAACTGCTGTCACTAATTCTATTCTTAGTATTTACAACTCCATTAACTTCTATACCGAACTTATATCCAATTGCTATAAACTTCTCTTATTGCATTCTTATTTTGTCAATCCCAATTTGTTAATTATAAAATACGCAATTTGGTGTTTAGTTTTATTTTGTTGCAACATTGTATAGCACTCGTTTTTTATTTAGTGAAAATAGGTCTTTGGGCATAGAAAATGTATTTATATAATGTTTTTATGTTTTTGTTGAAATGGTTTCACATTTTGTTGTTTTCGTTTTTTGACGTTTTTTTTCTGTTTAGCTTTGTTTGGTTTTTCTTTGTAAGAGAAGTTTGAACAAAAATAAAAAGGGGAAAATAAAATTAAAATATAAACATACAATGTAAAATGAAAAGTATTCAATCAATTTTTGCTCCGTTTTAGTCCTTTTTTACAGAGTTTTGGTGAAGTATAATGATTTCTTTTTTAATTTGATTTTTTGTACTTTTTTGTACAGTTTGGGGGTGTAAAGGGTGTGAGGGCTTAGATTCTTCAAATTCTTAAGTCTTAGTGTGTTGTTGATTGTTGTTTTTGTGTAAGTAGTAGTTGAGTTTCGTTGGCAGGCGCAAATTGTTTTGTTAGACTATGAAAATATTAGAAAAAACTAGGCAAACATTTCCAAAATGAAACAAACTTGAGCAATTTGCTGTGTGATTCGAGTTAAGAGAGGGTCAAAGTAGAAGTGAGTGATAGAAAGATTAGAGCAGATAACATTTCCAATTGACAAAATTCAAACACAAGAAACAAAAGATATTAAATTAAGGTATTACAAAAGGTTCAATTACAATAAATCAAAAATTCGCAACAGAAAACGAAAGAAATAAAAAGAGAAAACTTAAATACTAATTTATTCTTGGTTCTTGATTCTTTTCTTTTCCTGGAAAAAAGAAACCAAAACTTAAAAGAAATTCGAGCATTTGCAAAGGGGTTAGACCTAGGATCTATATAATAGATGGTATGTTCTACACAACGGTCGCAAGATCTCAAACGGAAATGCGTGAGCCCAGCAAGAAATCGTCCCTCACCTGTGGCAGATACGAGAGGCTCTTGGTGCTCTCCGCATATCGGTTGACGGCTCTCAGCTCCTCCATGGTCATGCCGCCTTCGGCGCCTCCTCCGTTTCCGGCTCCCGAGCCTCCGTTGCCTCCTCCTCCGCTGTTGGAGCCAGTTGCTCCGGCGGAATTTGAGCTGCAGGAGCTGCTGTGCCGAATGCCGCGATTGCAGCGGCTGCATGTTCGCTGCTTGAGCTTGGGAGGCGTGGGATTGCCAGCTGCTGAGCCTGAAACACCTCCCCCTCCTGATCCTCCCGCTGCTCCCGATCCCGTGCGCCTTTCTCCTCCGCCATCGAGACTCTTGGTTCCAGTGCGCAAGCGCCTCTGATGATGGCTGCTGCTCGGCGGCGCCGGCTTCTTTTTATTCTGTCGATAGCGGCGCTTCACAAACGTCATCTCATCCTCATCATCGTCGTCGTCCTCATCGTAGTCCCGCTGGTGCTGGAGCGGCAACTGCTGCTGCTGTTGTTGTTGGTAGTGGTGTGGCTGCTGGGCTCGCTGCTTGTGGCGATAGATGCCACGACTGCCCTGCGGCGGAGCTATGCTGCTGATCTCCAGTTCGGCACCAAAGTCGTGAACGCCGTCCAGCTCATCGTTGTCCTCATCATCGTCGGCATAGTCATCATAGTCGTAGTCCGTGGCATTGCCGTTGCCGTTGCCGTTCCCATTGCCATTGCCATTCCGCTTCGCGGGCAACGGCGACGATGTCATGGCATAGATGCCGGGTCCCTCCAGCGAAACCGAGAGACGGGCGCAGCTCTCGATGAACGAGTGCTCGGGGGAAACACCCAGCGACAAGACACTGTTCTCCAGCGCGGAACTGGAGCTGGTCAGCAGGGCGGGCGTCGAGCGGGACTCCTCCTGGGCCACTAAATCAGGTCGGCAGGGGGTTAACAAATGCATTGGATGACTCGTCAGAATGAGAGGGGTGCAAACAACTACTGGGCATGCGGCACAAAGCTATTGAATGGGTGGTGCAGTGCGGGTGGGGCTAAAAGCTTATCTTTCCGGGACACCAGATGACCAAAGATGAGCTAATAAGATATCAGATACATGTCTTTCGACCGCATTTCCCCCCACACACACACACAGACAGAAGTTAGATCGGACAGTGTGTAGAGTAAATAGAGGTGGAGATTCCAGAAGCAAAGCACAATAGAGTATGATTCTAGCTATATCTACGTATAGGTAAACACTTTTCAGGTACTCACGTAAGCCCCAACGCTCGCATTGGCACTGCAGCCAGGTCTTCTCCGCCTCCAAAGAATGTTGCACTGTGTGGAGAAGCGATAAGAACTTATTAGCAAGAGAATATCTGAGGAATTTTCATTGCTTTCATGGACGGACAGAAGACCGAACTCGAAGTTATTTAGCCAATCAATAAATCGATTAAGGACGCGCTCAATGGAATGAGTCAACATCTTAATAATTCAGCGACAAATTAGTTTGGTAAGTAATATCTAGCATAAGCGAAGGAACGAATATCATTTCAAAACAAATATTATTTTAAAAGTACAAACTGTTAAAGTGACTATTTATGAACGTCATTTGTTTTTTAACTTATATTGTTGAGTTTGAATTACTATATAAATTCCTATTGAATGAATAAAACCCCCTTTATTCATATGTTTTTAATCATAGTCATATATTGATAGCAATGCTATTCTAGGGGACTTCTCATATTCCCAGCACCACTCACATGCGTATTTTTGTTGAGCCAACTTGCCACGTGGCGGTGGTGGATACTGAAAGCTGCATATCCACTCGTCCTGCACCTTGAGGATGCGTCCTGTGACGCGGGCGTAGTACTCGTAGTTGTCGCGCCCAAAGATGTCGTGTGTGGCAAACTTATCAATTATATTCTGCATGATCTTCGTGGAGACCTGTAAAGCGCAGAAAACAGACTTTAGAAATGTTTGATATAATGCAGAGCTAAGCGGACTCACCTTGAACTTGAGCACATCCTCCATGCGGGCGGTTTTGCCATCGCTGACGCAGGATTGAAAGAAACTGGGGGCTACGGAAACGCCCAGCGCCTCGCTGGTCATTCCGGTGGAGGCGTGGGCCGCATTGCTCGCGATAACCCGGAATGTGCCGAACAGTAAGACTAATAGATGCTGTGTGTATTTGGGCAGCGAACCGAAGAGTCTGCAAGGGGAAAGAGAAAGGTTCTTTAGAAGAATGTCGGCAAATTTATCTTAGAGATATCAAAAGCGCACTGTGAAAAAGAGTTTCTTATACTTGTGTTTCTGCGCTTCTTTAACTTAGCGAAGTAACTTTTATGGTTTTCAAGCTATTCTAAGAGTTTGTGATGAATAATAAGCATTCACTTGTTAACCCAATCATCTCCTCTGGTCGTTTTTGATGAGCCTGACACTAATTCTCATTTGGCATTGTAATTTTATTGTCTTACTGAGTGACGATCGTTTTCTGTACATGTGTGGGCCAGATTGTAGATTGTAGATTGTAGATTTCATAAATATTGGTTGAGATCTGTTATCATAGCGAAATAAATTGTTGTCAGCTTTTTGAGCTGGCAAAGCAATTGTTACTCATGCTATTTGTTTGTATTACCATTACAGAAGTGCACTGACTCATTCTCAGGTGAGCTCCTCCACTTTTGCTGGCCGCTTGTTACCCATCAAAATCATCGTATGGCCGAGCGGAGCCGGCAAAGAAAGTCAGAGCAACTCAGTTCAGTTCAGTTCAGTTCAGCTCAGCTCAGCGCTCCCCTGTTCACACTTTCATTTTGGCGTGCCTAATGATTTTTCGAAACAAATGGTTAAGCCAAGTCTGCGGGCCCCCAGCTGCAGCCCGGTGACTTTGGCCGGGGAAGAAGAAAAACTGGTTGGCAGCCTCCTAAGCGTCCACATTACACAACTCGATAGAGGTAGCTAACCAAAACCAAAACCAAAACCAACAAAAAAATACCAAGGCAGCACCAAAAGCCAACATGAGACAAGCCAAGCCAAGCCAGGCAGGCCAGCCATACGATGGAGAAAAAAGAAAGAAATATAAAACTCAACTCAATCAATTAATGCTTTAAAAGCAACACTCGCAACACAACATCTCTCCCCAGCTGGCGCTTAAAAAGTGAAAACTTCCAGATCCAACAATAAATTCAGGGGGAGATGGCGAAGTGGGGGCTAAGGCTAAAATCGCTTGACAATGAACTATACTATAATGCGATGGCTGTCTGGCTCTATTTTCATTTTTAGATGTGGTGTGAATTGCCCCGAGAAGAAAGACTGGAAAACAGACTAACGAGAGAAACGACAGCTTAAGCCGATAAGTGTTGCATTTAGAATGAATATCTCGGTTGGAAAAGGGAGTGCAGCGATAGGGTTTCTCGAAATATACATGGAAAATATTGAAATGTCGCCAGACTCGGTTAATTGAAGTGAAGAAATTAGCCAACACAACTTCTACGACGATGGAACCCGCATGAACTGTCACAAATGGAGAAATCCAAAGTGGCGAAGTGAGAGGTGGGTACCTCAAATGCTGTAAATTACCCACACCAGTCATTAGTCCATATCACACTGCACAAAACTGAGAACGAGATGACCAGCGGTTTCTTGGAACGCCTAATGGTACTAAAAGCGATGGTTACAATAAAATAGAGATGCAAAACATATTTTTCCTCTCATTTAGTTCTTTCATCAATCATTACTTAAATGATTGTGAATATATATATCATAATATAAATCATTCCTTGCCAAAGAAACCTTCCCTGGCAGGGAAACCTTTCAAGGGTTATCGTTGGACAAGATTCCGACAGGTTCCCAGGTTCATTAGTTCATTGATATCCCCCAATTTGTTTGCTGAAAACTACAGGCGAGTCAATAAGGCGATGTGAACAACCCAAGCAATGCCACCGGACCCAACCCAAGCCAAACAAACACTATATAGCAAGTAAACCACTATTGCATTGTAAATAAAATCGGGAAAAAGGTGGCGCCAAAAGCTATAGCAAAAATTTTAAAAAGAAGATAGGAAAGAAAACCTTATCTTATCGATACAAATTTGAACTACACATGTTGCGGCTTCTTCGTGGCGAGCATCTGAACTCCTTGGAGGCCAGCTAATGATCACCTCGAACTCTTGGCCAAATGTCGCCCGATAACGACGATTATCAATTACTACGAGTATATAGGCAAGATAGTTTTCTGCTCGTTCTGGCGCCGGTTAACCGGTTAACGCCCATAAAGCGGAATGCGTACAAATCGTTTATTAATTGCATTAATTACGTGGAATGCTGTTAAAAAAGCATAAACAACCACCGCAGAAACCACAGCAACTGAAAGCGGAACAAGTGTTTACGTCTGTTGATACTGGAGAGATAAGCAATATCATTGAACCGAGAGCCGTATTTCCGAGCCCTACGATCCCAAAAAAAGCACCTCAATGGCGTGAGTAATTGTGGTTTATTGTTAACTTTATCATTTGATGATTTCTACTTTTTTGTACCTTCGCAGCTTCGTGATTGATCATCGGACCATTAGGGTCTATGGATTTCATTATATAATCGCGTTGCGCTTGCGTCGTATCACTTCGTTTGTATACGCCACTCATTTACATAATCAATAGGCCAAATAATCAACAGACAGAGCCAAGCAAATAAAGACAATAAAAAAACCGGCAAAAGCATTAGCATACACCTATTTCCACGAAACAGTGCTAAATAGTTTCCGATTTTGGAAATATTTAGCATTTAGCAGGCGTAGCTTCTGCGTATTGTTCATTGACAATCAGACAACTCGTCATTTTATTTAGATGAATCATTTTCATTTATTGTTAACTTTGTTTATTTGCCCTGCTGTTGGCTGCTTCGCTGGCTGTATTTTTTTTTTTTTTTTCATTCATAAAAATGAAATATGTCGGACAATTTTTTATTCGCCTCTTCTCTCGTTTTGTTTGTATTTTGCCGCATTTGATTTGCTTTTGTAACAGTTTTTTATCACAGTATTATATGTGTCTGCAGATATATGCGATTTGTTTTCAGTTCGTTACGTATGAGAAGTCTCGGAAGTTGAAGATGCGATACAGATGCGATGCGATGCCCTACAGAGAAACCAGTTCCCCGATGTTCCCACAAACCCAAACCCAAACCCAATTACAAACCCAACGCTTTTGTGACACTTTCGAGAGGAGATCTCCAATCTCCATCTCGGTCGCGGTTTCAGTTGCTCCGAGTGAGTAAGTCAAGTGAGTGAATTATGCCGACTGTCGAGGTCTGTGTATGTGATAAGTGAAATATCACACACAAGATAATTGAGTTTCCTTATATACATATGTACTTCAATGGTTTACATTAATGAACAAGTGCATAGTATACTTTATGGAATTCAACTGAATGATAGCTTGCAAATGCGGAATTATTCAGTCTTTTCTGGGGAATTTATAAAGAAGTAGGAAAATTTGATTTACGAGAAAGTTTCTATAAGCGTAATAATACGATGAATGTATATCAAGGAGCTCACGAAGTAACTAATGCAATTAGGAATTAAATATGTATATGCTATAATAAAATAAATCGTGTGTTAAATCCTTAATTGCAAATAGAAAGCAAGACGTAAACAGTTGCTAAATGAGGTGTCAATATTTTCAAATTGAGAAAGTGTAAACACAAACTTCTTCGAGTCGAAGCCAATTTAAAACGGAAGTTTAAGCTATTAAATATTTATTCCCCATATGAACTATAAAATATAAAAACATTCGTGTTTCCGTGCTACCAAGTGAAATCCCATTTTCATACATGAATGTTGGTCAGTTTTTATCTGCAATGTAATCGTCTGAAGAGGCCTATAAAAATAACAATATGTGGATCAATTGATGTGGTCGCCTTCGCTAATGATTCATTTACATTAGGTCATAAACCAATGAGTTTATGTTAGTCTGGTAAGGGCATTACGCATCACTCGGGCGAACAAAGAGCATCCAGTATCTGAAGGAACTACAAGTATAGAAAATGTGTGTGTATCTCTGGATCGCTTATCGCATCGGCAACATTTTTTGCCTACTAAGCAGGCCGGATCGGTCAGTTTTATAATTATGCTGTCCGTATCGCTTATATCTTGAAGCTCCCTTCTCTGTTTTTTCTGTATTTTTTCTGTCTTTTTGCATCAGCATCAATATTCATTGCGACAAGCTCAATCTGCATCTTCTGTTCACTTCCACGCCCAAGATTCGCGACCGGAGAGTCGAGTACACCGAAAAAATATGCTTATACTGAGCTTAACTGATCATTAATAGAATTTATCAGTTATTATCGTGCCATGTTAGGCATTTTCATTTGGATATATGACTTCCCCTTTCTTAAAACGTCTTTTCAACTAACGAAATGATATTCGAATGTTTTTTAAATGTCTTTAGTACACATTCAGCTGAATGAATTGGCTTCTTGTTCACTCAACAGATGCGAAAACATAACCGCATCGGCAGCAAGTTTTTTATGGCTGTTGGTCGGCAGAATACAAAAGACAATACGTCATAATAACGAACCAAGGAAACGCAATACTCCAACACCAACCACACCAAGTGCACGATGATAAAAAGCAGTTTATAGCATACATATACTAAGTGCAAACATCACGACATGCGACGGATGACGACTATGACCCACCAACCAAGCTAAAGACAATGCCCTGATTACACTCGACATCCCATTGTTTGTTTCCATCGCGGTGATCAATCATGAACATCAGATAATAAATTCACTTCTTCTCTGATGTAAGAATTTCACCAGAACAACGTTTTAATAGAAGCTTAACTGTGCTATATACATAGTACTTCAACAACGACTGATATAAAATAGGTCATGGATCGTTATAAAAGTTGGCATGTGTTCAGGAGCGGAAAAAACCAAACCAAGATTTCACTTTGTCTGCAGGTAAGACATCTGCATCTTTTATAACTCTGCCTTCTATAGAACTTTCTCGTTTTTGGGTTAGCACTACCTACCTACTGCTCCTTATAACCAATGCACCCCCTTTTTTCTCTACAAATTCTGTCAATACTGCCAATTGTTGGAAAACAAAGATAAGCATTTAACGAAAAAAAACAACGGGCCAACATACGCTGTTATCCAAAGTTGTTATAAACTGGGCAAAGTGTTTTCGGATACGAGCAGTGCCCTGACCCCCAAGGAAACCAATTCCCTGGGGACCAGTGTATATCCGCCATATGTTTTAGTGGCTGCAATGTTCGGTTGTTCGACGTTCAGCGTTCAGGGCGATTCACTGAGCACTGAGGGAAAAGTGCGAACCCAAGAGAACCCTTGATGAACAGAAATACCGAGCGAGCAGTTCACTGACGTAAATTTCCAAGCTTTTCGTCTGTTTATAAGTACATTTTTTTGCGCTCGTTTCATTTAACATTTATTGGTTTTGTTTGCCATTGTTGTTTATACACGTCGGCGGCAGTTTCGAGTTTTTATTTATGCAAAGTCAAAGTCGAATGGATACTCCTGAGGTGGCAGTCGATAAGACAAAGACAGAATTAGCAAATGCATGGAGGTACTTGCTGTTCTACCTCGAAATCTACAACAAATAGTAGATATGAAAATAAAATTATAAAGATTTAATATGTTTAATATATTATAAATATTTGGTTGCAATAAACTTTCATGGTTTATATAATAATTATATAATGTATAATATATATATAAAATAAATTTAAATTCTGAATTATCTTAACTGCCTACATACATTTTTTTAAGACAACAATCCACCCAAAAACCCATCATATCATATCCAAGGATACACCCGGTAAGAGGTTGATTTACCATTTTGTTTTTAGAAATACAATTTGGTGGTATTTTACAGAAATCACAAAACGTAAAGAATTAGTTTTGCATCCGTAGAACTTTTGTTTCAAGCAACCCCGACCGAAAAACCGATATAAAAAGAGAGAAAACAATGCACGCTTGTGAATAACCATATATAATAATAATCAGGAAGCAAAACCTCGGGCGTCTGGAAGTGGGCGATGGAAGGGAAGAGTGGAAGGGGAGGGGCTCTTCCAGACGTCGGATGACGACGACGGCTTATCGACTTATAGACAAGAACGTTGTTGTTTTTGCCGTTGTTATTGTTGTTGTTATTGTTGGTAATGCCATTTGGGACAATGCGGCTTTGTCGTTTTTGCACTGCAGTTTTTGCCATTTGTTTGTCTAGTCCAACAAAAGCGGGTAGAAATTTTCATTTATTCCTCGGCTCCTCCTCTCTCATTTCTGCACTTATCAGTATTCGCAGCAGACAGTTTTCCGTGGGCCATCAGCAATTGTCCACCAGGCAATTGTGTAAATAGCCTATTAACTATGTATGGCCAAAGACTAAGAGGCAGAAGGATAAGGAATATAAAGATGGAAACAAATAGAGAAGGAGCAGTAGAGAAAAAGACAGCCAATCGAGCGAAAAATGTAACGTAGGAACGAATTCTGAACGAAATTTACTGAGAGCATCCTCCTCAGGTAAAAATAATATAACCCTTAATATCGTATTCGGTATTCTTTATTTAAACACTATCTTTTGCTATCTTTGATAATATGATATCAAGGCAATAAAATCTCTAGCAAATAGTGTTTAATTGGTAATGAAAAGGGGGAAAGATTACCTATGCTTGTAAAACCACAGATGTTTTCATTTGGTATTTTTAAAATATCCACTTCAATCCTTTCCTTGTACTGACAGCCCAATATTGCGGTGGATGTTGAAAGCAAATAGCCATTAAAATAGATTTCATGTTTCTAACAAGAGAGGGAGGATTTTCAGACTCTACAGAAGTTTAAATTAACAATGATAATATATCCTTAAATGTTACTTTAAGTAAAGTCTATACAAAGCTCAATTTGTATCTCAGTCGAGCTTGAAAATCGAGGAGTTTGAGTTTGAGAACTGTACAGATAGAAGTTAAGCGAAAGAGCAACAGGCGTTGGAAAAAGCTCGCGAAAGCTCTTTTTCAGCCAGGCAACAAGTTGCGAGTAACAGGACTCACGGCAGAGAGAGCCAAATCGGCAGATGCGTGTAAGCGCGACAGGGAAAGCACTAGTCCCACTCTCTTCCAGCAGCTGCTTTCTTGGTTTTTTCTTTTCGCCCATCCGCTGTGTTTGTAATTTACACAAAACAAAACGGCAAGAAAAACAATACACAATTCATTTGCACAAACGTACGTTTGTATTTATGTAGGCATGATTGTGGATATTTTTGGACTATTGCAAAAACGTGCAACAATGACGTCGATCCGCTGCAATAACAGCGGCAGCAGCGGCAGCAGCAGCAACAACAGCAAAAAGGCCAGCAGCTGTAAAGTACACAAACAAAAACGATGTGCCAACTGATGGAATTAAACACTATCTGCCTCTCTCCTCTCGTCTCCTCCACACTCTCTTCCTAATTTTGCGTTTACTTTTAATTGATTCAAAGTTTCCAACGCGTGTCTATTTTTAAAGGCGTTGCTGTTGTTGTTTCTTTCGGCAGAGGCGCTATTTTCGCGCATTTTGTTTGATTTGATTCGATTGTGATTGCCCAATGTTTTTGTTGTAGCTCTGGCAATTGTTGTAATGGCTGTTGCTGCTCTTGTTGCTGCTGCTGCTGCTGTTGCGCCTTCCCCAAAAAGTAAATAAACAAAAGTAGCCAACGCAGCAGCAGCAACAACAATTACAATAAATGTGTATATAATTGTACAGGTTTGAAAAGTTTACACACACGCACAGCAAAGGTCAAGAAAATAGTAAAATGAACAAATAATGCTAACTTTTTATGTAATTTATTTTTATACTTTTGTAAAATGTAAATTTCCATTCAACAAATTAGGTTAAAATATGATATCAAGATTGTATTGCAGTTTTCTAATTTAAAATCTATATAAAATAAATCTTTCTTTAATAAAAATATTAATATAATTGTAGATCAACTAAATTTTCTTAATTGTTGCTTCAAACCAAACGACTATTAAGTTTATTTGCTTGAGCCCGCTGCTATTATATCAGCCCCTGCTGTAGAAAACACACAGATTGCCAAACTGAAAATTTACGTTTTCCAATCCTTTCGCTTTTTCCACCCGAAAAGCGCTTCCCGCGAAATGAAATAATTTGGCGGTCGATTTCTACGCATGTAGAAGTTTTAAATTTATGTTTTATTGCTGACGTTATTTGTTTACACGCACATTTGGCGTTTAGCGATCGGCGTTTCAGTGTTCAGTGTTCAGTGCTCTGTGTTCAGTGTTTAGTGTTCGGCATTTAATGTAACCAATGGATCTGCTGACGCAGAAGCATCTCCCATCCACAGCCAACAGCCAACAGCCACCAGCCAGCGAATCCCATATCCATCTCAATCAGATACTGAGTGTTTGGCAAATTAGGCAAACGCCAGAGGAAGCCCAAACAGACAAATCATTTCGGCCTGTCAATTGCAATCGATCGGCTATAAATGTTCGATTTCTTAATTACAGGCAGGCCTCTCACTTTGCGAATAAACCGATTTGAAGACCGAGAAGAAATTGCAGCGGCTAAGTATTTCGTTTACTTTTAATTGAGCCCGCGTTCGTGGGCTGGTTTCTTTGTGATGTGTTGGCCCACGCTTTATGCTCTAATTCAGATGGTTAGAAATCGATTGCAACAAAAGGAAAAACAACAAACGACCAAGTGCGCAAATGGGCAAACAACAGCAGAGAGTTAACCAAAAGCGATTCAAGAAATCCAAGCTTAACCCTTTCAGCGACTTCTGTTTGCATTTCCATTCCCGAGTTTCTTAAGTCCAAACAAGGCTGCACAGTGAATCAGCGAAAATCGGAAAGCGAATTAATTATACATATACGGTGGGAATTCAATAAGTTTTACTTTGCTGAGATATCTGCCGATCAACGAATGCTTTTTTAGGAATTTAAAGAAGTTACTTCTGTAGAAGATCTGTCTTCCGAATACTTTACACTATAAATCGGAATTCATTTATTTAGAATTTAAAATATATTCATAAGTACCAAAAAAAACGTCTGCTTGAATTGATTATATTAACGTTTAATTTATCTCAAGAGGAAGCCACATATTTAAACACCATATGTTGGTTCAATATTTGCAAGTAATACTGTTTACTATAAAGCCAAACATCCACTTTTTTTTCTGCTGCCGCACAAATTATGTAAATTGCCTGGCACATCTAAGGGTTAAGCGAACGCTTAACGCTCAAGTGAAAATTGGTGAAAATCCACACAAATGTGTCAACAAGTGCCGAGAAACAACAAAAACAAAAACAACAACGAGAACAACACCGATTTAACAACAACAAGAGTAGAGGCAGCGAAAACAACAAGAGGCTGGCTGCCTGGCTGACTGGCTTTCCAGTGAATTAACTCCCCCTGAAGATTCTTGGGGCTGCAACAACCGAATCTACATCTATATCTATATATGTACATCTAAGATCCGGTTCAGCAAGTTTACCGCAAGCTAGTTACACTACAACAAAAAGCCAACGTCTATGTGTGCGCACAGCACAACAGCGGCCACAATGCTAGTTGTTGAACAGCAGATAGCCCATGAAACTAATACCAATACAATCCACAATTCCCAGCGGTTTAAATCAAATTGATTTACTATAAAGGATTTACTATAAACTGCGTTACAAACTTGTAAAAATAGTACCCCTCTTAGGAAAGCAACATGTAAATAAACTCTTGTAATCCGGCACACGATCTGAATACTAATGCTTTAAGTAATTGGTAATACCATTCTGAATAAGGAATCGCAGGCATTTACTTGAATACTTTGTCTACTATTAATTCATTGTATTGTCGAACGTTTATGTTTGGTGAAAATATATTAAAATGCCCGCTTAGAATTTATGGACATTATGGCCAGTTTCCACAGAAGCATTAATAAAATGTCTAAATTTATAAATTTTCAAGACGTTGCCAAATTTATAGTCACTCCTATGAAATTTACTTATCGTAGATTCCTGGAAGTGATAGATACATTCTTAATTTTAGTTAAACGAAATTTCTTTTTTATGTAATTTCATTAAACTAATCCAAAATATACATATGACGTTGTCAGTGCTAAGATTACTAACCGCCTAACTGTTACAAATTGTTTAAACATTACAGATTGATTCTCAACAAATTGTATGATTTTATTGAATGATTCAAATAAAAAGACAACAATATTATTTACATTGCTAGCACGATGTTTTATCAATGGATTCCAGAGTGACTGAATCGTTTGTTAGTCGAATTGCGTTTTACTGAATTAAAAAATTCAAACAATTTCTTGTTTTCGATATGTCTTATCAATAAAATTCCATATGCTGAATCAAAGTAACTCTCATTTCATTTTTACTTTATTCATAATAAATATTTCCGTATATTTTACCCAAATTCATTTACTTAAAGCCAATTTTTCTGCCTTTTTTACAGACATACAGATGTCTTAGCATAAATATCAATGAAACGCCTTTTTTTTAGAATATTCTATGAAGTAATTCACATACAGCCGTGGACGTATAAATAGCACAAAATGAAGTTCATCTTTTTGAATAGTTTTTTTAATTAAAAAAAATTTCTTGGAAATAAAACAGCTTTCGTTCTTCATAGCTTAGCTTATAAACTAATAAATTAATTAATCAAAATGAATAAATGTTTAAAAAAAAAGATGTGGAAATTTAAAAACTAAAAAACAACGAAAAATGCGTGGTCACAGAAATAGCACAATTTCAAAATATCTTCAATTAATCATAAAAAATAAGTTTAAAAGTAATTAATGTAAAGCAAATTTAATATTTGATTGAGTATCCATGATTTTTGATGACTGCGTTACATCTTCAACCCATACTCTCCACAAGATCCTGACATCTATCCTTTGGAATGGAGTTCCAGGCTTCTTGGACACCTTTCCACAAATCGTCAAGATTCGAAATTTTTTTTTTGGATATCATAACCTTGACATCATTCTATAGATTTTCTATTGGATTTATGTCAGCGCTTTGAGCCGGCCATTCCAGAACTTGGATGGATTCGTCCTTCAACCACTTTTTAACGACACGATATGTGTGCTTTGGGTCGTTGTCGTGCTGGAATGTCCATTTCAGAGGCATGTTCTCAAACGTAAATGGTTCCATTTGATTTTTGAGAATGTCCACATACATAAAGCGATCCTTTACGCCATTGATCCGGTAAAGCGGACCCACACCTCGCCAGGAAAATGCACCCCAGCACATAATGGAACCGGCACCGTGCTTAACAGTCTTCATGGTGTACCTGGGGTTAAGAGCTTGGCCTTTTGGACGACGAACAAATGTTTTCCCATCGGGTCCTACTTTATTAATTTTTGTTTCATCGCTCCAAAGGATGTTTTTCCAAAAACTCAGGTCCTTATCCCGGTGGGCCCGTGCGAAACTTAATCGTTGCGATATGTTGCGTTTTGACAGGAGCGGTTTTTTTCTGCTGATGCGTCCAAAGAGGGAAGCTTCATTTAGTCTTCTTGCCACTAATTTCCTCGATACATTTGTGCCACATTCTTTATTTATTTCCTCCATAATTTCGCGGGAGGACTTGAAAGGATCCGCCTTGCTCTTCCGTACTATGAGCATATCTGTACGCGGATCAGTTTTTCGTGGCTTTGGTTTGCGTTTTTTTTGATTGGTCAAATATGCTGTGTTTTCCTTCACTACCTTTAGTGCATTATATACCATTTTCCTCGAACATTTCATTATTTCGGCAATTTCAGCAGGTGTATTGCCAGATTCAGTTAGGTTGAATATCATCCTCCTTTCTTCAACTGAACAATGCTTTCCTCGACCCATTTTTTTAACTTTTGTATTAAATTACATTAATTTGTTGACGAAATTTTTTAAATCACGAAAAAAAACTTAGAAAAACCACTTTTTACACGGAATTTGCTGTAAGTTCTTTAAAGTGTGATATTTCTGTGACCACGCTAAATAATCGCTCGCGAATGAAAATTAAGCATAAAGCAGAAGAAAAAAATGATAATGGTAAATTTTTGGGTTGTACGTCATCTAGAAGAGAGCAATAATCAATTCACATCAAAATTTTTGAAATCGAAAGCCAAATACTTCTGAAATAATCGATCTAAAGTTACTGTTCTGATGTGTGCTATTTATACGTCCACGGCTGTATGGTTGGCACCAACAGAATATTCATTTCTAGGAGTTGATGCTATCCTCGCGACCCCCATTGTTTTGGGTGGCCCCAGCGGCAGGCCCCACCTTCTTGCCACTCACCTGTGCAGTCGCTCCGTTTGCTCGGCTTCGTTTTGCAGATCGTTGATGGCGAACAGCTCCATCTCGCCGCTGCGCCCGAATATTCCATTGGGAATCTTGCGCAGGAACTTCTTGAGCACACTGGCGATGGTGAACACCGAATAGTTGTCCACGTTGACGAGCCGACCAGCCTGCAGGAAGTGTATGAGCTTCTTCATGGCGCCCTGGTGACCGGGGGCGCGGAATACATCGCGGCGGTTCGGCGACTCCTTGTTCAGCTTGAGGATCAGGACGAGCAGGGGCCCGGGAATGTTGTTGTTGTGCTTGCACACCTCCTCCAGCGGCACACCGAATTTGACCTTTTCGAGGCGGTACGGGTAGGCGGGGGCGGTGGCGGGGTGGCCGCAGGAGGTCACCACGTTGCCCAAATCCGCGGCGCGCCTATGGACGCGTTCTGCCCAGCTGGACATGGTTTTTCACGCGTTTTTCCTGCCTGTGTATGCTTGCGTGCGTGTGTGTGCGCGTATGTATGTGGTGGCGAGTTTTTCAGCGAGCAGAGGAAAATGTGCTCGGCAGATTTTATGGTTTTATGCTGGCCACAAACATGTTCACTTGGCTGGAATGCTAAATTGTTCGCCTGCCCAATACACGGAAATAGTCTTTTAGATTTTTACTATTTTCGACTCCTATTTTCGCGACGCAGACCCAGTTCTCAGTTCCAGCCGAAAAAGAGCAGCTTTGAAAAGCCAGCTTTGATTAAAAAATCGCCACCACTCCTGCTGTATGCATTTTTTCTTCTCTTCTTTCGCGTCTCTCTTTTCCACTGCGTTTCTGCGTTTCTCCGTTTCTTTTGCGCTTTTCTTCTTTTTGGCCAACGCCTCGGAGCTTTGCTTTGCCTTCGCTTGCTTGCCCCTCGCTTACTGAATTAAACGCCCGACTATCGCATTTCGTTTGGGTTTGTTGAAATCGCGGCGTTAGGCGTCACTTTCGGTTAGTTTAGCACTAGTTTAGTTGTGTTATTTCGAGGAGTGTTTAATTATTTTGTTGCGTTCGCCCGCACGCACGACTTTTTTCGCTGTATATTGAAAACGGAGTGTGACCATCGAGCGGTAGCAGCGAAAATCCTTTAGGTTCCGCGCGTCGTGCTAAAATACCGGCAGAAAATTCCGAAAAATAATACTACAAAAGTATAATGATAGTGGGGGTGTTCCAGCATTCGTTAAGTTTCAAAATCCTACTAAATCGCTTATCACAAAAATATGGAATTAAAAACAAACGGAATTATGTTACACCAGCAAAAAAAATATATTTTGTTCCCTGATTTTCCCTTAATGAAGTTAATACATATGTAATAGTAATTTATTACATGCACTTAACTATTAATGTTTTAATTGTTATTATAATATTTTGAATGCGAAATGCTTTAGAAGGAGGTTACCTTACAGATTAAAAGTTGCTTTCTGAAAAACAATTTTCAAGATTTATTTTAAAATTGTAATAATATCGCTATTTAGCTACATGTTACAATCTTTGATATATGTCTTACTTACTTGTTATTGAAAAGATAACCTGTTTTTATAATACAATATAAAAATTCATTGTATATATATACATCACCACCTTTATTTGTATTTAAATATACACTGATAGTTCTGTCTATCATAGCATAGTCAAATATTTTTTGTATAATTTCGAAACTCGCAAGAATTGCAATACTTGTGACGTCACTCCCGTTCGTATTGCTGCGCGCTGAGAACATGCGCAAACGTCACCTTCTTAACGGCAGACTCAGCGTGGCCATCCCTGGTTAAAATAATGCCACCCTGGTTTTTGTTTTGTAAAGTGAAATTGTTGCAAGTCAAACAAAAATAATAAAAAGCATTAAAAACACGTTAAAAAAGTCAAAAAAATTGCCCACACAAGTACGTATAATCGGGCTGTCGGCTTTGCTTTATAGAAATCAATTTTCCACTCAAGTTTTGGTTGGCAATCGGTAATTAATTCTGTGTTGTCTGCTGTGAAAGTAACAACAACAAAATCAAGAGTAACGTCAAGAGCAAAAATAGTTTCCCCCATTTTCAAAAACGACATATATAGAAGAATATTTCCGCAATTCTCCTGTACAATTAGACCAGGTTCTAAACGAAATTTCGCAGTTTTCCCAGCCCAGTATTTTCAAGCAGCCGCACAGTCATCGCTTTTGTGACGTGCTCACCTTGAATTCATCAGCAGGCAGCAAGATATTGACCCTGCAAATAGACACTCGCGGGCAAGAAAGTGGTAGCCTTAGATAGTAGCCATTTTGAACACTCCGTAAACATACATATTTAAATCAAAATATTGACATGTCTCGGCATTCGGATAACTCTTTCACAAACAGAGCACGGCAACAACTGCAAGTGGCTGAACAAATGACCACCGCCGCCTCCACATCGCAGCATGCAACATCGTCCTCCACAATGATGGCGAGCTCAGGATCCCTGGCGACCTCGTCGTCCGCCACCGGTGCCGCCCCAACCACCACGCCCAGCAGCTCGGCAGTTCGCGCCCTGGCCATGGAGTACAAGTCACTGCAGGAAGAGCCGGTGGAGGGATTCCGCGTCAAACTGATCAACGACGACAATTTGTTCGAATGGGAGGTGGCCATCTTCGGGCCACCGGACACCCTTTACCAAGGCGGCTACTTCAAGGCGCACATGAAGTTCCCGCACGACTATCCATACTCACCGCCATCCATACGCTTCCTGACCAAGGTCTGGCACCCAAATGTGTACGAGAACGGTGATCTGTGCATATCCATACTACATCCGCCGGTGGATGATCCGCAGAGCGGGGAGCTACCCTGCGAGCGCTGGAATCCCACGCAGAATGTGCGCACCATCCTGTTGTCGGTCATATCGCTGCTCAACGAGCCGAACACATTCTCGCCGGCCAACGTGGACGCCTCGGTCATGTACCGCCGATGGCGGGACTCACAGGTTAGACTGGCTCTTCTAGTCGTAGTAAATGTCTAGTATACGGACTTCTCATAATGAAAGCGATGCAAAAATGACAATTATGGAGTAGACTGATTTACAATCTACTTTAGTTGCTAGGCCCAGATATAGTTTACTGAGTTTCAGTTTACTGGATTTCAATGCCCAATTCAATGCTTCTTTTTTTAATTTGTTCGTTGTTATTCACTTTTAATTGCATGCCTTGATTTTTGTTCTTCAAACGTACATATGTCCAGTATTACATTGTAATACGTTCTCTTTTCATAAGAATTTAATAAATACTTGTTTTGCCAATGAAACTTATTCGACCTTTCTAATTCTTAATCTATTAATTGTAATTATTAAAGAAGACTAAACCACCAATCAAATCAAACAACGCAACGCTTGAAGTCCGTATACTAGACATTTACAAACGCTACTTGGCTCTTTAATAAGGACTTGCTGATTTCAGGGTAAGGACAATGAGTATCCAAACATCATACGGAAACAGGCACTGGCCGCCAACGCAGAGGCCAAGCGGGAAGGCATTGTGGTGCCGATGACCCTGGAGGACTATTGCCTGAAGCCCACGCGCAAGCCCACAACGGAGTCTGGCCTGGATGCCAACTTCTACGATGATGATTTCGACCTGGAGACGGAGGATGATCTGCCATCTGATGATGACTTCGATGAGGACGACGACGATGATGAGGACGAGGATGAGGATGAGGACAGTGCCACGGCGCCGATTAGCAAAAATAATGGAGGCAACAGCAAGTGCAAGAACAACGGGCTGGGCAGGGAGGCGGCCGCTGCCGGAGCGGACGATGCCGAATCCGCTGATGACAGCGGAAAGGGCGAGACCACATAATGCAGCCAGGCCAGGGTCGCGTCATCTCTTCCTCCCACTCCTGCCCAAGGCGGCGAGCCACCGCCTTTTCATTTCTCCAACATTATTACTATGATTAATTCTAATTATAAACGTTTCAAAACTAAACCGAACAACTGAGAAAACAATTATTTACCATGTTTATACGAGGGTAGTTGAAACAATGGTCCTAAGCTGATTTTATCTACTCACTTTTACTTTGATAACTAAGATGATTCGTATAAGCTACAGGTATACGCGGGCTAACTTAATTCCCAGCCTGTGGGTAAGCAATTAAGAGTTCAGGGACTTCTCCAAATCCTTTATACGCATCTAGCAACACAGAAACAAAAATAAAAGCGATAATACAAGAAACTCAAACAGAAACTGATTATCAATATACATGAATATATACACAGCATATGTACTAGGTATTTAGTATTTAAAAATATACATACACACATTTTTATGAGCGGAAACGAAATACAAATGTCCCAATTCGCGACGCGGCATCCTATCGTACATAATGACACAGCATACACATAATAAACAATCAATGGATTTCAAGAATAAAAGCAAATATGGAACCTAGCGATTAAGCAATTTTTAAGTGCAAAGTTGACAAAGTAAGTTTAAAACCAGCTATTGCAATATAGAAACGATGAAGCGCATTGTTCAAAGAGAAACAGAATTGCAACAAAGATAAATAGGCCAAATAAAATTACGAAAAAAATGATGGTCCTTGAGTTTGTTGGGAAAAAATGTTCTTGGTTTTTTTTTAAGAACGTAAAGGGTACACAAAACTACTCATTCCATCACATTGAATTCTATAATTTATTTGTTCGCCTTTGTCGATTAAAGTATTTAGATTTGAACCACGAGCTTAGCCCTTTTTCTCCAAGCCAAAAGCGCAGGCGTCAGATCCTTATCGGTAACAGCTGGCATGCGTATCAGTGAGCTGTAGACTCCGATATCTGCCACCGACATCTGGGATCCACCGAAGTACTGCTGTTTCTGCAGTCGCTTGTCCAGCAGGCGCACCATAGCCACCTGCGTTTTGTGCGTGTTGCAGCGCAACAGTTGGTAACAGATGTCCAGGACGAGGTCGATCTCATTGCAGAGCGGAGAGCCCTCATAGCGATATTCGGCTGGACCCACACGGCCCAGATAGCGAATGATGTTAACCTCTCCGTAGATGGGCACGTACATGGTGGGCGAGCTGATCATCTCGGTGTGTTCGCCTGGAATGCGTTGCATAATCAGTACTTGTACTTCGTGGAGGGGTTAGGAATGGGAATCAAGATCAGGTAATTCCATATTTATGGAGCGTAAAGGCTACTTTGCGATTTAAATTGCAGTTTTGGTGATATGCCATATCTCTTACTCACAGTTCTTCCAGATGAGCGTCACACTAATCTTGGGCAAAGCTGGGTTTACTGGAACCTTCGCCAAGTTGGCCTCGAATTCACGAGCTGCTGGTCCAATGTCGGCCATCGTGGAGTGCGTAAAGGTCTTGACATCAATGGTGTACAGATCACGCCAGGCATTCTTTAAGGCCAACAAGGCATAGGGTATAAAGTTGGGATGTCCATTGATGACGACATCCTGCAGTGGCACCTGTCGTTGATTTATTTAACATATTATAATTAAATATGCCTTAAAGGTTATGAAACTCTTTTGTTTAGCGAAGACTTTTCAAAGCTATGTTACGCATAATTAAATCCCATTGCATCAGCTTCTAAATATTGTTAGCTTTGAAGCTTTTCGGGAGTAGCAAACCGACTGTTAGGCTAAATTTCCAGTATTGACCTTGGCATACTAATAGTCGTACCTCCTTTAATCCACCATTCTGGAAGGCAGTCGTGTGCTGGAAGGTCTTGCCGCAAACCCCGAGTCCTGCCCGGATTTGTCCCAGCTGCGCCTTGAGCTCCTCCAGCTGCTTGAGAACCTTCTCCTGGCGGGCTGCCACTGATGCCGTATCGTCCTGAAAGTAAAGCAAAAATGAGGATATGTTAGGCAACACAAGGAGCTCCATAGTCAATTGGCCAAGGCCACAAGAACACACAAACGAAGCATGGATGCATTATAAATATTTCTGGTACTGAGTTTTTCTTTTTTTTTTGTTAGTCGGTGGTTTATAAATAGAATTTCGTATTTTAGTTTGGTGGTCTTAACCTTTAGCAGTCGCTGTATTTGTCGGCCTAAAGAGTCCAAATCAAGTGCACATGTGGCTGCGTTTTGCCCTGTTTTGCTGATCCAGTTGGCCTCCAATTTCTGGCAAGGATCACACATGCGGGAATGGAATGGATGTGGCGTTGTAGACATACGTCGTAAATTCACTGCCCTTGCGAACCGACCAACTTCTCACCGGCCTGGCAATTTAACTTACGCATGATGATGTGGACGCGGATGTGGGAGCGGATGTGGAGGAGCCGCTGGCCAGAGGATCCGCCGCCAGGCTCACGTTCTTGAGGTGATACATGCAGGTGGGCAGCTTGATGTCGAATTGCGGCAGCAGAGTCTTTAGTTCGTACATTTCCGCGGCGAAAATCGTTGGCTTAACACAAGAACCTCAGAAATTATTAATTCCAAAATGTGCTTGCCGTCCGTGAGAAACTCCACAAAATACCTAAAAACTTAACGCCATGCTATCGTTTGATGGACACCGATAGTCTGGTCACATTGCGCACGGTTACAAGAGCTATCGAATTTAAATTTAAAATTATTCAGTGTTCATATACCTTTTCTAGCAATACTACGGTAATATTTAGTTTTATATTTTTAGTAATGTGAAGTGCTTCAGACGTTTTGATTTTTATATTTTTGATTGATATGCAACCAAACTATAAACATAAAGATAAGCATATACACTTTCTAATAGATCTTAAAACCAGAATTGGGTATATGTGTTTTGAATTCTTTCCCTCACGGGTCTATTCATCTATCTATGTATATATACATCTTTAACGTTCGTTGTTATTATCCACACTCTTTTTAAACAATTTTGGTTTTACATAAAAGCTATTAATATTTATCCATCAAGATTGAAAAATATAACAGCGAGTTTCTTGCAACATTAACTATGTTCTTTCTTGATTTTCCTCATTTCTATCCTAAGTCCTATATGCTATGGCTTTTTTAACATTACATTTAAATACTTTTTTTAAATTTGAGAGTAAGGGCTCGGTGCAATCCATCATGCCCTGAAAAAGGGCATCCATTTCAATACAATTGTTCAAGATCTAATTCTAGATTTTTCCAAACAAGTAGACAAAAGTTACTTCCTTTTCATTCATTTTATTCAGATTTATTTTTAAAACTATTCCTAGTTCTATGCTATCTTGGCCTTGGATGGCACTTTCGGTATGCGCTTTATCCTCCTGTCCACGATGTGACGTAGACGCCTGTCCGGCTTGACCAGCTCGCTCTCAGTCATAGGCTCGATTACCTGACCCTTGCGCGTGATGACAGCCGGACGGGTCAGCATGCGGAAGGCCGTCTCCGGCACAAAGTTCCGGCCAACTGGGGCACGGATACTGGCTTCGTAGTCTGCCAGGGATCGGAAAGGAAATGGGATGCTGGAGACCATGTGCTCGCGCGCCTTCTTGCTGGCTGACTCGTTGAGGTAAAGATTATCCTTATTTTCGTCACGACGCTTTTCTGGAGCGGCCAACTTAAGTAGAAGCCGCTTGTTTCGTCGCTCCATTACCTCCTTCGAAATGCCAGCACCCGCCCAGGAACCCCATCCAGGCAGGGCCAGCTGAAGCTCAGTGTTTTTCAGCTCCGAGTCCTTGCTTTTGTCCCGATTAAAATCAGCTACAATGTCATCGTCCTCGAAGGCCTGACTGATTGTCAACTGCCGTTCAGCAGCCGCGTCTTCCTCGTCGTATTCTGCTGCTTCATCGTCTATCAGAGCATCATTAAGGCCTCCCGAGCTGTTCTTTTTTTGGCTGAACACTAAAGTGGTTACCTTGTTGGGATCTATGGTGTCCACAGCTGGAGTTTCCGTGCTTTCTGTATTAACTTCCAATTGGGCAGGGATATTAATCTGTGAGTCTTTATCATCCTCGTAGTTCAGAGGCTCGTCGATCTCCACCTGCTGCTTGCTCTTTTTTAAAGCCAGACTTTTAAGGTTTTGCAGGACGTCCTTCTTTTTCGTCTTTTTTCCCTTGACGGGGGCTTCTTTTAGTTTGTTTACCCGTTCCTTTAGTTTCTCCATTTTCTTAGTTAGTTTGGCTCTGATTTCATCTTCGTGCTTCTCAAAAATGTCATCAATGGTTTTTGAATTCGGGTTTCCCATGATTTTTTTCTGTTCAGTTGGGCTAATATTTTCCACCTGCCAGCCATTTTCTATCTTAACTTTCGATTTCTTTAGGTTCTTCTTGGTAGGTTTTACTTCGTCTAATGATTTGTGTATAGTTTCTTTCTCCTCCTGCTCGTCGTTATCTTGGACTTCTTCCATATTCCTACGATGCTCCTCCAGTAACTTTTCATTTTTATTCCTTTTTGTCCAGTATTGTCGCCAATTGGAATCCTCACTTTCACCTTTTCCATTTTCCGTTTCCTCCGTAGCTTTTCGTTTTGTCCAAGGATTAAAGGGATCGTAGTCATTCTCCTCCTCCTCGGGAACCACTCTCTTGTTGATAGTTTCATCTTCGCTGTCTGACTGGTGCTTTTTCTGGGTCAGTTCCCTGCTAACAGCCAACTGCTCGGCCAGATCCTTTCGCACATCCTTGTCGTATTTGGCCCGTATCTGCAGATTCTTAG
The DNA here is from genome assembly GCF_016746235.2 of Drosophila teissieri. Classification (NCBI taxonomy): domain Eukaryota; kingdom Metazoa; phylum Arthropoda; class Insecta; order Diptera; family Drosophilidae; genus Drosophila; species Drosophila teissieri. The sequence goes on along the minus strand of NC_053031.1, from coordinate 18,216,170 downwards.
CCCAAGTACCGGTGTTCTTGTGCCGCAGGCTGGCGCGCTCCTGGACTCGACTTTTTTCCAGCGCATTTAGCTTTTCCAGCGCCGCTTCCGGATTGGTTTTCTGCAGCAACTCGAACTCCTTCATCTGCTCCAACATTTTCTGACGCTTTTGCAGCTTGTGGAACTTTTTCGATTTGATTTTGTTTTGCATGCGTGCCTTTGCTGACTTTTGAGACTCGCGCATCTTCAGGTAAGCCAGCTCCTTGCGACGGGCGAAGAGCTCATCCCGTGTAAGCTTCTTTTGCAGTAAAAGGCGCTCCTGCTTGGCCAGCTCTTTTTCATCCGTGGTGTCCCCAATTTGTGCTTTCCTCAGTTCCCGTAGTTTCAGGTTGTTAGCCTCGAGTTCCTTAGCAAGATTGGATTTGATCCGTGTGTTTAGGGATCGTGTTTTCGCCGAAGTGTTCACGTAAACCGTTTCGGAGGGTAAGGGAAAGATCTGTAATATGTTTTGGAGTTAATGTCTTTCATCGTATGAATTGACATTCACTTACCTGCGTCTCCGCAGATCTCTGTTGAGCCACCACAGCATCCCAGCGACCGAGCTTCTTGGTCACTCCCTCGTAGCCAATGGTTCGCTTAATGCGATCTGCTGCTGGTTTCTCCAACGGCTTCTCAAGTACCTTCTTGCTGCCCTGGACGTTCTTAAGCTTCTTTCCCGTCTGACTGTGCTTGGTGGAGGTGCGCAGGATATCAACCAGATCGTTCAAACCCACGGCTCGGGGGGCACTATCTGTTTCCGCCGACGAAACACCTTTCACCAGTTGGAACTCATCCTGGCGCGACTGCCGCTCGTCGCGCGTGGACTTCTGGATGTACTGCACCTTGCCCAGACTGCCGATGGCCTGCAGCAGCTTCTTGTGCGCCTTCGGTTCGTAGTGCTCCTCGTCGTCACTCATTTCTTGTCAGGAGAATTAGTAAAATCAAATAACAATACAAAAATACTTTGCCCAGCACGTGTGCAGAGTTACAGCTGTAATCGATAACTGGGGGGGCCCATCACTATTTCGACATATGCCCGAGGACATGCGTGTGGAAAAAAAAGGGATTCTGTTATTCGCACTATTAGAACGCTCTGGGCATAGTTCCTCTTGATTAATTTAATACTTTCATTACATAAATATTTTAAAAAATGATTTTTTTAAGGGAAATGTATACTGAAAAATAACATGTACTGATCAATACATATATTTTTGCATTAACAATCTTTTTTAATTTTTAACAAAATAAAATGTATTTTTCTCTAATCGAACATTGACTGAAAATATTGCATTTTCGGGAAAAAAACCCTCTTTGTAACGCCTTTGATAAATACTATCGATTGTCACGCGACGAAAGACCGGCTATCGATGAGAATGTGATGAAAATATTTTGTTTACCAATTCGACATTCGAACCGTCATGGCCGACACGAAATCCGGTACTGGTCGGTACTCGGCTGCCGGGGGGAGTGGAACCACCGGCCTGTCGCCCTTGGTGCAGGGTCCTGCGAACCTGGAGTGCAAGGATTTTCAGGAGTACCTGCGCACTCGCCAAACGCCAGAGTCGCTGGAGAAGCTCTACAACTACCCGCCTATTTGCTTGGCCGTATTTCGGGAGCTTCCAGAGATAGCCCGGCAGTTTATCATAAGGATACTGTTCGTTGATCAACCAGTGCCACAAGCGGTGGTCACATCATGGGGGGCCCAACGTTGCGCCAAGTAAGATTCTATTAAATTGGTTTAAGAAACATCGGTGCGATCAATTACCTTTGCAGGGAGCAAGCCGAGGCAACCAGCTGCCTGACGGCTTTGAACGTCTGGCGGGTCACAGCCATTCCGGGTGGCCTTTCTGCATGGGAGCTATCGCCCACCTTTAAGAAAAGCGTGCGCCAGGTGCTGCTGGGCGGCGGAAAGCCTTGGCCCATGACCAACACGCTGGAGAAGGACTCAAAGCCCAGGGACATTGCTTTCCTGGATACATACGCCATGTCCCGCTGGCGCTGCGTCTTGCACTACATGGTCGGCACCGGAAATCGCAATGGCACCGATGCGGAGGCCATCAGTCCGGACGCCGTTAGGATTCTGCTGCACGCCAATCTCATGAAAAGGGATGAACGCGATGGTATCACAATCACCCGGCAGGGCTTTCAGTTCCTGCTGCTGGACACGCGAGCTCAGGTGTGGCACTTTATGCTCCAGTACCTGGACACGTGCGAAGAGAGAGGGATCAGCCTGCCGGAATGCTTATCCATGTTGTTCCAGCTCAGTTTTTCTACGCTGGGCAGGGATTATAGTTCGGAGGGCATGAACAGTCAGATGCTGACCTTCCTGCAGCATCTACGGGAGTTTGGACTGGTCTTCCAGCGTAAGCGTAAGGAGGGACGCTTCTATCCCACACGTTTGGCTCTGAATGTGACCAGCAAGGAGGCGGCTGCGACTGCCTCTGTGGCCATGGATGAGGAGGCTACCCAGGACTGTGGCTACATCGTTGTGGAGACGAATTACCGGGTGTATGCCTACACTGATTCTCCGCTGCAGGTGGCCGTGTTAGGTCTGTTCACGGAGCTTCTCTACCGGTTTCCCAATCTCGTCGTGGGCGTACTAACTCGGGATTCAGTGCGTCAGGCGTTGCGTGGCGGTATTACGGCAGAGCAGATTGTCTCGTATCTGGAGCAGTATGCGCATCCCAATATGCGATTGGTCGAGTCTGCCATTCAGTCCAAATCCTGCCTGCCTCCCACAGTCGTTGATCAAATTAAGCTGTGGGAACTAGAGCGAAATCGCTTCACCTACACCGAAGGCGTGGTGTACAATCAGTTCCTCTCGCATACAGATTTCGTAACGCTAAGAGACTACGCTCAGTCGATCCATATGCTGGTGTGGCAAAATGAGCGAACTCGCACAATGGTGGTGCAAAAGAATGGTCACGATGATGTCAAGCGTTACTGGAAGAAGTACTCTAAGAGTGGTGTTTAACCCGGGACTGCTTCCAAATAAGAAGTTACTCTAGGACTAACACCTGTCTCCATTTTGTTACTAAGCTACAATTTAAAAATATTGTTTAATTGATATTGATATATAGCATCGACATTTAACATACAAGTGAAATAAAATTAAAGTACACAAGTATCATACACATCAAAATATTTATACAAAAACCACTTTAAAGCTTTACCTAAATTGTCCTTTAGGTTGGGTCGACTTGTATTATTGCCAAACGTAAAACTGCTAAGTAACAGCTGACAAGTGCATACAAAATATGTTTCTTGATTTTTAATTACAAAAATATTACCCAATATAAAATCATATACTTTATGCCTAAGCAAAACAAATCGACTCATACTCGCCTACCTAAATGCAAATGGAAAGGAAACTATGTGAACCTAATACAAAATGGGCCGCTGGGGCATGCAAAGATTGTAGTAGCTGCCCTTGGCCCAAAAGTCCATGCCCTTCCAGCCGCACCAGCCTTTAATTTGGATGGTGGCCAGATCATCGGCACCTGTGTAATGGGGATCCAGGATGAGGAACTTCACCTGACCCGTCTGCACGCAGTAGTCCACTCCGATAATGGTGTGGGCCAGCACACCGCCACCAATCATCACCGGTGTTCCTTGCGTTTGGAAGTGCATCGCCAGCTCAGAGGCAACAGTAGCCAGCTCAGCTCCAGAGGCTACATGCAGAATCTTTGAATCCACGTTGAGGAATCCCTGCAGACACATGCTGATTTCCGTCGAACCAATCCACTGAGAGGATCCTACGAATGCAGCAGGTTTGTCGTTGATCTTGTGAAGGTATTCCTGCACCTCCAGATGCGTCGGAATCGGTGCGTTCGTATAACCCTGCAGCACAAACCAGGAGCAAATAGTCTGCAGCGAGCGATAGGCGCATCCCCATCCCTTATCTTGCACCTGCTGTTGCAGGTAGTGATAGTAATGGTAATTACCGTTCACTAAGTACTCCTTGCCGTCGACCACTCCACTGGGACGGACTCCGATGTGAGTATTTAGCAGGGGAGTCCATGGTGCGTCCTCCGTTTCGCCCAGGAAACGCACCTGGTTGGCCCTGCGGAAATATGGACGACTGACTGGCAAAGCAAATTGTCGATGCAGGCGCTTGCGTCTCTCCAGCATGCTGGGCTTATCGTCACCCAAATCTTCGAGATAAGCGCAGCTTACGAAGTGCCCAAACTCTTGGGGATAAAAGTGATAGCTAGCGGGCACCAGCAGCTTTCCACTTTCCGACTCTGTGAGATGTTCAATCAGGCTCAATTCGAACAGTCTCAGAGCTCTACAGATGCTCTCGATGAGCACGTCGTACAGCCGCTGGAGCTTGGTCTTCCGGCAGAGAATGGCCATGGCTTCGATCTCTAATGGAACCTGTACTCGGATCTGTTCCTCAGTGGCCACTGCAATGCTAAGTGCCGGATGAGGTGGTGAATCCCGGGCCACGGGGTCACGACTGCGCGAGCGCATCACATCGATGGGGATAACCTCGTAGTCACAGCCAGTCGGCGCAAGTCTCTTGATTGGCGTATTCTGACTTTTGGACTTCTTTTTGTCGCCACCAGTAGTCTCCTTTTCATGTCCTGGACTGGGAATGACGTCTATAAGATCCTGAATTTGGGAATCGCAGCTAAACCGCTTGTCCAGGGGCCCGTAGCTGTTGATGAAAATTTTTGTCTGCGGAACGTTAAACACAAGATTGCCGTCGGCCACCCTCTTGCGCAGCACATGCATTTCCCGGGACACGGATTCAGGTGTGGCGGCCGTTTGCAGATAGAATCCGCAGTGCAGCCGGGTGAAGCAAAAGTCGTTGTACAGCTGATCCGCCTCCATCACTTCGTAGGTCACCTCCTCCAACTTTCCGTGGACGAAGAACGAGGCCCGCAGGCCCACCAAGGTGCCCAATTCGCATTGCAATAGGATGGGATTATCGGTGATATCCACGGATTTGATGACCTCATTAAGGTGCGCCTCGCCATCAGTGCAACCACCAAACTTGACCAGTCCGCATAGATCCAGTTCTGCCGGGAATCTGTGTTGGATCTGCTCGTAGTTCAGCTGCCCCAAGCTGGACTCGATGTTGACACTCAGAAGGAGTAAGGTGCCTTCTCCGTAGAAAACTCCATATAAACAACCACTACACTGCTGCTTTGTTCGCTCCAGGCGCTGCAATCGGAGAGTCCGGGTAACCAATAAATGGTTAATTAAACTACTTAAAGTCTCACCTTCAGCAGGAATGCGGATATTTTCAGTTTGGGCAGCATATTCGTGCTAGATTGATATAGAAAACAAAGTAATTTGGCCAATAGCACAATTATTGCACAGCTGGCAATTTTCTATCGATAACTGCGTCTGTCTGGTTTTGACCTATCGACATGGGCTTAGGAAAATTAAACTTACTCATACAGTTAATTTTTTGAAAATTTTTTAAGTGTTTTTTTTTTTAAATAAATTGAATTTGGAAAGAACAAAATTTACATTTACATTTTGGTACGATTTAATTTTTCAAATGTATTAGATTATAATTTAAAAAAATTGAGCCGTAAAATATTTGTAATTGAACTTCGTAGCAGAAAGCTCTTTGGAAAAATAAAATTCTTGAAAACACATTTTTATAATAGACAAAGTCTATAATTTCCAATATACGCACATATTTGCCTGCTTCCTGTTCCTGATCTGTACAACTCCACACCAATCAAAAAGTCGCTTTAAGTACACACACATATAACATTTATTTAATATATATTTTATATTGAATTCGGCATAGTGTATAGATTCGCAAAAATGTTATAAACGCAGCCCAACACCGCGCCATTCCCTCCATGACTCTCCCATCGACTCATCATCCGTAGTCCACAATTCGTTAATTCTATCAATGTTACACATTTATATACAGTACATAATTGCGTGGTGCCTCTTATATTTGCTTCAGCTGGAATATCGTGCTCCTCCTTCTCGACTTGCTATCGTGCCTACTAATTTACATTAAGAGTTTTTAAGCGGTTTTTTTTTGTTTTCCTTTAGTTATGACATCTACAAACTACTAGGCTTCAGAATTTTCTAATTAATTTCATTGCTAAATTGTATGATTTGCGCAAAAACACAAGCTTACTTAGAAAAAAGGTTTAAAACGCAATCCCCCGCTACAGATACATATTGAATTCCTGCGGCTTTTCGTTTCCTGTCCTCCATCCACGCCCATTCTCATCATGGACAATTATTTAAACGCGAAACTTAAAACACAAGCATCCATATCCACCGCGGCTGCTCTGGCGCTACTTTCTCTGCTTGGCAGATGAAGTGGCTGCAGATCCTCCTGGTCCAGAGGTCCCTCCACCGGTCGCAACCGTTGTATCCTTGCGTGGTGCTGTGGAGATGGTCACGCTTGGACTGGCGGGCTTTGTCGTTGTCATCGAAGTTTTACAGCCACTGTTGTGGGGTTTAGTTTTGGGCGTTCCAGGAGTTGTGGTTTTACCTAAAAGGAAGCAAATAAGTTGCATATTTTCATTTCATGTGTACTCTGATTTTAGGCTAATAAAATCCGAATGTCTGATTCAAATCTTTGAACATTTTAAGTTCATTTGTAAATAAACTTGTTAGAAAATACTTCAAACTCACCCTGGTCGACCTTCTTGCTTTTGCCAGCAGGCTCCATCTCTGGCTGTTCGGTGGCCTTCATCTTCGTCGGCTTTTCCAGAGTTTGAGTAGGCGAAGACGAGGATTCTCCCTCCGCGAACTCCTCGATAGCGGGCATGAATCCTTCGGACACACTGCTGCTGTCTTGGGTACTGGTTGGCGAATCTTTCTCCTCAGCAATACGCGGCAGCGGTTCACAATTGGCCAGGGTGACCACAGCGGTGGCACTTGGATCAGTTCCGGCAGCGGTTGTGGACAAAACTGTTGCCATAGCAGTTTGTTTTTGAGATTCCTCAGAAGCAGCAGGCAACAACTGCAGGGGTTGAGCTGAAGGAGCTCCCAAAACCGCTCCTCCAGCTCCCGATGCACCTCCGCCAGGTGTCGACCTCCAAGTCGTTGTGACCACTCGTTGGTGTGTCGGCTGTTTGATGGGCGGCGAACAGCATAGTGGCGATATCTTTGTCTCTGCGCTACGGGGATGCAAGCGATCCGGTGACAAGGCGCGCCTTAGCAGCGGAGAGCTCGGTTCCGCCGACTTGGTTCGGGCAAATCCTGCCTTCTTGGTGTTTGCATTCACCGCCGTCTGCAACGTGGGCAGCGTGCTTCCCGGACTATAAGACTGTGTGGTGTTAGAGGCACCGGGCTGATGGCCCACCAATGGAAATGCCAATGGGGAGGGAGATCTTGTGGGTGACGATGGCAGCGGCGATGGTGAAGGAGTTCGCGCCAATGGAGACAGCGGAATGTGACCCACAGACTTTCGTCGATTCGGTAACGAATTGTTGCTCGTGGTATGTAGATTCTTGAGGCCTCCGGCGGGATTGTTTGCGTTGCCTCCGCCTGCTATTACGGCGGTGGCTGCATGCAGCTTGTGCTTGAGACCATGTAAAGTGGATGGACGCTGGTACAGCTGCGGAACGACTCCAGTGGGAGAGACTGTACAAAATAAGGATGAAATGTTCAATAAACTGATAAAGCATTCTTGTGGCTAACCCCATTACCCGGCACATTTCCAACAGAGGTGGGGCTGCTGCCAACGACGGCTCCCACATGGGGCAGGAGCACCAACTGGGTGGGTGGCGGAGCAGCAGGCAATTGCACACTGAGGGCCGAGGGAGCAACTGAAGCGGATCCTGTGTTGCCACCGTGATTGGAGCCACTTGAACCGGTGGGTGTGTTAGGCGATGAGGATGAGGGCGAGGTGGATTGCGATGAAGAGTTGGCTGCCGACTGGCAACAGCTGCTGTGATACGAAGAATCCAACGGCGACAAGTTTCTGGCCGATGGTGTGGTGGGTGAACTTGTGCCAGCTGAGTACTAAAATTAGGCGTATTAACAAGGAAATTAGTTTAGATGTTGGGCTTTACATAAAGCAACATTGGGATTTTACCTGCTGCATCTCTGCATTTGCACGCTTGCTGCTTATGCGGCGAAATAGCGAGGTCTTGCGCTTCTTGTCATGCTCTCGCTTTGTCTGCTTCTTCTGCCGATTCACACCCTTCTTGGCCAGCTTGCTTTGCATGAGATCGCGCTTGCGCCCACCGCTCTGAATGCTGGTGTGCTCGAGGGGAGTGGCCCGCAGGGTTACGTGCTCGCCACCACTGAGGAGCAGCTGCAGCACCTGTGTGTGGAACAGGCCTTGCACAGCCTCTCCATTAACATGAGTGATGAGATCCGCTGGACGCAGTCCCGCCTCGAAAGCTGGACTGCCCTCGTCCACGGCCATAACCAAATGATGCATTGTATAGAAGTCCGTGTCGCCATAGTACACACGGATGGTATGGACAGTAAAGCCGAAACCACGGGGACCACGTCGTATGATGATCGGAGGCTTTAGATTTGTAACCAATGGCGAGAGCTCCCGGCAAGGAGAAGTATCCCTGGAGCTGGCCGTACTGGAGCCATTGCCTCCACCACCCGGCGATTGAATTCCACATAACTGTGCAGCCAATTGGCTGTTGTCCAGAGATGTCATGAGTGACAATCCCAAGGCGGATGCAGATTTAACAATCGACCTAGACCGATGATGCTTCACACTGCTGCCACTGGTGCTGCCGTCCATTGATTTTGGTTGATGCTGCAGAGCCAGCGGCGATTGTTCTCTTGGCAAGTTCATGTTCTCCGTCGATGAGCTGCCCGCGGAAATGGTTTCATCTTCTATCGAGATGGAGAAACGCGGCAAAATGTCTCTGGCGCAAACACCCTTCCGTTTACGGTTGATCTGTGGCGAAAAATCATCACTGTCCGTTTGCGAACTCTCCGGCGTGCTGCGCGAAAAGCTGCCCACCGTAGCTGTTGGCGGAGTGGCCGCCATTGCCGCCTGAGTTTGAGTTGGTGGCGGAGTGGCCGGCGTACTAATGATCGTGGTTGTGTTTGGTGGCATGCTATGCCGCTGCTGCATGCGCTGTGTGGCGCCGGGATTTGGTTGCTGGAGATAATGCTTCAGCATTCGCAGCTCAGCATCGTTTCCAATCGTCACATTGTGCAACAATTCAGGCAAGTAATCGGCATCCGGGGTGGACGGCACCTTCAGGCAGCTTGAGGAGAGCTAAAAGAAATTTTCCATTAATAACTGATCATCAATCGCCGCTTTTCAAATAAATCAATACTCACATCAAGCTTTCGCAATTGTGGCGTATTCAAGAATTTGTTGACCACTCCGTCGTGGGAGGCGCTACCGGAACCACTACCACTGCCACTTCCACTTCCGCTTCCCATTCCCGATTTAAGTTTGGGAAGAGCGCCAGTTGATGCGGGTCCTACGGCTACTGCTGGAGTCTCCTGCGCACGCGATGGCAGCGATGAAAGTGGCGGTGGACCCGTTGGCTTCGCTCCATCGGTAGACGTGGGCGTGGCATGACGCGACCAGCTATAATGCTGTTTTCTGTACTGCGGAGTATACGAATTGAAACTGCCAAAGACGGGAGTGTCATCCGTGTCGTCCGTATCTTCTCCACCTAGATCATGGTTATAGCGATCCATTCGGGCTGTCGAAAAAACATTCAAATGAATTAATAATTCATTATTTCAATATAGCTTATAAAGCTTACTGTCAAAATAACTGGTATCATCATCGTGGGACAACTGCGGCACAAACTCTGCCTTCTGCCGCAGCAGAGAATTCCAATCCATGCCCAGAAAATATTCGTGCTCTTTCATTTCCAGCGCACCCGATTGGGTGCCCAGACGATCCCGCGGATTCTGCTGCAGCAGCTGCGAGATTATGTCCTTTGCCTCCGCTTGAACAGGCCAGTCCTCACAGTCCGGCCACTCGATGTCATCGTTGACAGTGTGCGCAAACAGTTCCTCAGTGGTTTCGCCAAAAAACGGCACACAGCCGATGAGAAATTCATACAGAATGATGCCCATGGACCACCAGTCGACAGGTTTGCCATAGCCCTGGCGCAATATCACTTCGGGTGCAATATACTCGGGTGTGCCGTAAACCTGGAAGGGATAAAGAAGTTGGCACTTAGATAATCACAGTATTTTCTTTGGAATCTAAAAGAAAATGTGCCTACCTGCTTGTCGGAAAACTGTCTCGTTTCTGAGTCGATATAACCCTCATACAAATTGGTTGCCAATGACATCAGACCCATCTTGGAGAGCCCAAAATCAGTGAGTTTGATGTGACCCAAGGCGGTGATCAAAAGGTTGTCCGGCTTGAGGTCGCGATGCACGATGCCGTAGCTGTGCAGATACTCTACGGCTAATACTGTCTCGGCGAAATAGAAGCGGGCCATATCCGCGGGCAGTGGCCCGATGTTCTTCAGCAGCGTTCCGCAGTCGCCGCCCTCCACGTACTCCATCACCAGGCAAAGGTGTTTCTTGGTTTCAAACGAACAGTACATGCTGACCACAAAGGGATTGTCGGCGAAGGAAAGAATATCACGCTCCGCAAAGACCTGCTCCACCTGGTTGCGCAGGATGAGATTATTTTTGTTGATTTTCTTCATGGCAAAGCGTTGACGGGTGGTCTTGTGCTTCACCAGGTAGACGGCTCCATAAGCACCATTTGAGATCAGCTTGACAATGTCAAAGTCATTTTCTTGAGGTGAGGGTTGTTGGACTCCACTGCCAGTTACTGGTGCAGCCGATCCTCCGGTTAATCCTTCAGCTCCTGTCCCCTTCGCACCCGATCCTCCACCTGCACTACTTGATCCTCCCTTCTCCTCATTCATCTGGCTAATAGCCAGCGCAAAAGAGGGTGCCGCGTCACACGAAGCCACTGGCGTTTGAGGAGGCTGTTGAGGTGTCACTGTGCCACTTCCCGAGTCCAAAGCAATGGAATCCAAGGCCAGGCTGCTTAACTGCTTGGCTGCACTGGTTAAGGGCGAGTTGAGTAGCAAACTGCCACCGGGTTGCAGTGGATCTGCATCCACGGTAACTTGTTCCGAGCACATCTGCTGTGTTTCCCTTAATTCCTGTTGCAGTTCTGCGATTGGATCACGGTTTAGCCCCAGCTTGTGGATGATGTATTGCGGAATGTCCGCCTTTATCACAGGCATTGCCTTGGCATGACCTTCTGCAGCCTCCAGTAGCTCGTAGAATTCTTGCGGGTCGAATTCTAGGCATTCCAGCAATCGAGCTGGTCGCGAAATAATCAAAAGCAGCTTTTTAATCACACCATTTAGTTCAGCTGCCGCCTCCGGAGATTTCTCCTTTGTCTCCACTAGCAAACGCTCCAGATTTTCACTCAGCTCGTAAAAGTATTGCGAGGTTATCAACTTGGCCTCCGATTTGTGCAGGCAATCCCTTGCCATTTCCAATACCTGATGATGCACAAAGCTGCAAAGAAAGAAGGAAACAAGTTGTAAAGGATTTAGACAGATTTGACTAATAAAAAAGGAGTCTGTCCGTATCATATACTCGATTTTATCAACTGAAGATAATTGAACAGATTTATGAACTAGACTCACCGCACTATCGGCTGCGAGTCCCTGAAGCTATTGCATGCAGCACTCTTGTTTTCGTTGATAAAGTGCTTCAGCCGCTCCTCCATTTGCTGGGTGGCCTTGGGAAAACGCTCCTTGTACAAAGTGTTCATCACAGCAATCTCATTGTCCACGATGGGTGAACGCGATGGGCTGGACAGCGATCTTGAGCGCGGACGAAAGTAGGGCGACATACGACCTCCAACTTGCATTGCACTCGAGGCGGAGCTATTCGCGGATGAACCACCATTACCAGCACCAGCACCACCACCGGCTGGCTGACCACCACAGGTAACGCTCAGCTCGGCACAGCAATTGACGCAGGCCGCTGTCATCAGTTTCTGGGGCTGCAGCTGCGATGGCTTCGGCGGCTGGGGCGTCAGTTGCTTATGGGAAACGGCTAGCAACAGAGCGCAGTGCTTGGGACAATGCTGTTTGAGGTGCTCGGCGCAGCAGGCACCGGCGGCCACGGCAGCGGCATCCGCCTCCTGCACTCCGGGCGGAATGTTGTGCGCCAACTGGTTGAGAGCCTCCTGACTCGAGCACTGAGACTGTGATACATGAAACCATTTAACAATTAACGTAAATATAAAACGTAAATGTTTGGAATATCTAAACAAACTTACCGACAAATTGGAGCTACCAGGCGTGGTTCCGTACCCCGAGGAGGGCAGCGAAGCGACGGACCAGCGACGTCCGTCTGCGACAACGCCCCGGCACGAGGCGATTCTTTTGATCGGAGCAAATGCAAATGGCATGGGTGAATTGAGGCGCGGACTATCCATGGGACTGGCCGAGTATGGGGAATGGGCCCGGGAGCCGCCAGCCGCTGCCACTGCAGCCGCGTTGGTGACCAAACTTAGTCGATGATGGGCAACTCCACTGGAGGAGCCACCACCGGAACCAGCGCCTCCTCCAGTTGACCCCCGCATCACAACGCCGTGCAAGTGATGGTGATGGTGGTGCTTGGCCAAGCCAATCCCAGCACAGCTGCCCGACCTCGAAATGTTGTGACCCAAGGGAGAAGCCCCAAAGCCAGGGGGCTGTACTGGTAACGGAGCGGCCAGTTCATGGCGAAAATAGTTGCCCGTGAGGCAGGGAGCTGACTTCCCCAACGACGAGTGACGCATACGTAGCAAGTTGGACGCTTCTGTAATGAACAATTAAGTAAATTTCCTGTATTCATTAGGTAATAGATGGAGAAGAAAACGAATCCCAAATGCTGCAACAAATTAGTGGCTTCAAACGGGATTAGTCTTTAAAATATTATAATTAATACGTTTTAATCTGAAGGTAATTCAATGAACGTTATTTTGGTTTTGTAAGCATACAAGGACAGCCAGACAAACATGATTAGTACAACAATATAGGTGTCAATCTTTGGGTGCTAATTAAGTCAGAATTCACATCTTACTAAAACGATAAAAATAGCTTGTAAATAAGCCTTTTTTTCAAAGCTAATATTATCGTTATTGTGGATAGATGGGAATATATACCTTACTTTGGTATGGAAATCTTTTCATAACAAGTAAATGGTTCTTCTAACGAATTAAAGCAGCAGAATTTCAGTGGTGGGGATATTCTCTTACCGCTGCTGACAGCGCGCAGCGAGTTGGTGTGCTGCTGATAGGAGATCTTTCGGAGCAAGGCGGTGTATCCCCTAGAGTGCAGAGAACTAGAACTTCCGGACAGACCGCCGGACGAGCTCTTGGTCAGATTCAGGTTGCGCATCATGGAGGAGCCGTTGGTGCTGTCGTTGCCGATGGATAGCTTGGCCGGCGAGGTGGGCAGCAGCTCCAATCCGCTGCAGGACTTGACGCTGCTGTTGCAGGACGACGATGCTGCCGCAAGTGCTGCTGCAGCGGCAGCCGCCTCCTGGTCGGAGTCGTCGAAGATGAGCACGCGTGCCGAGTAGCTCGACTGCGGGCGTATCCGCGACAGATTGGCCGTGCTCAAGTGCCGCTTGGGCACCGGACTGCCGCTCATAGTGGCTGTGGCCGTGGCGCCACTGCTACTGTCCGCGGATGGAGAGCCCGAAATGGACATGGCCTCGATCTCGCTGGCCACGCTCTGATTGATAAACTCCTGCTCCTGTTGCTCATCGTTCTTTTGCGGCGTTGAGGTGGATATCTTGCTGCCTAGGACAGCACTCGCTGAGTGGTTGGACGATGTCGATGATGATGACGATGTGACTGGGCCGGCCGCTCCCTCGGCTGGACGGGATGCAGCTCCCTCCTGACGACTCATGATCGTGCTGGCTTCGCGTTCGCTCTGATCTTAGCAGGATCGCATGTTGTTGTTTGTCTCCGGTGCTTTGTTGCTTCGACTCTTGGGCATGGCGTCGGCGGCTGCAATAAGAGCAATTAATTAGCATACGGCTGGCAAGGCGCTTCCCAGTTCTCAGTTCTCAGTTAACAGCTCACTTTCCATCCCATACCATGCCATCTCCGAAACCCAGACACTGGCAATTGCTTCCACACACAACCCCTGGCTAATTAATCTCGTTGGGCTGACACTTTGCACGAGCCGAACAGCAAATAATTATATGTACAAATCGGTTCAAATGGGATCGAAATATATTAATATGTATTACATACTACACATATTTGTTTACGGGAAGCGTTCGCCCACTTGGTTTTGGGAGATAGCCCAGAAATTCCACAATGAGCAAGTGCCTGAGTGGTTGAATCACAATGCCGTCCAGTGACAAGGGCGACACGGAAATCTCTCCCAACCGAAATCAAGTCCCGGTGACTCAGATGTCTATTTTAGTTGACTTAAAAACCATTGTTTTGAGTCAGAAACTTCCACAGACTACACTTAGATCAATTCTACCATTGCTCTTATTCTGCATAAAAACTAAAAACTGTTTACCTAACACAATCTGTGTTAGGAAACGCTCGATTGCCCCACTTTACTAATAGAAATTCTTCAATTTCTGACCATGAACATTTGAATATCAAGTTCACTATACTACATATAAATTTTAGTATTACTATAACATTTTATTTAATAATTTCAATATTTTTTGTTTAACGTAGCAATAAAATCTGTAAACACACATATGCATTTACATGTTCAGAGATATACTTGGCAACATGGATTCAATAATAGTTTCTCAAGTTCATACTACTACATATGTAAATGTTCCAAATTTCAAGATTCCCAAACACATTCGTATTTTTTTAATAATATAAGTAGTAATGTGTGATTATTTCCGTAAGATCTGTGCAAGAAAAATACACATTTTAAAACATACAAACAAGAAAAAGCCTTAAGCACAACATTTTAAAGTTCTGTAAACGTAATATATAGTCACAATGAAACCATATCACTTTGACATTAATAATGACAGATGAAAGATTAATTATTCATTAGTAAGACCAGTAAGATCAATCAGAAATCGCCAGTTAAATATTTAAAAATTCAGATAAATATTTATAATTATGAAGAAAGGCTGTGAAACTTTCTTGAATTAAACTGTTCGTTCGACGACTCCATTTTCCAAAACTTACACCTTTCGGGTGAATTTATATACTCGAAATGCAAACCAAGAAACCCAGTTTCTGTTCCATTGTTTACCCTTCTCGGTGGTCTGAATAAAAGGCCACTAAATTATCGGATTATCTGCAGGTGAGGAGCAGGGCGGATGGCATGAGCTGGGACGGGATCAGATTGGATCGGATCGGATCTCGAGGCGGCAGGGGGCTACAGCTATATAAGCGCTATAAGCTATACGAGACTATATGGCACGATCGTAAATGGTGCTCCGAGGTCTCCAAGTAGACGTTGTCGTAGTCCGACTTCTGCGGTTATCAGTTTGTTTTCGTTTCGTTTATTTTTGTGTGTTTAGTGGCATTTATTCACACACTATGCGGATTGTACACTAGGTACGCACACACGGGCAACTGGGCGTATATTTGTTTAAATTTCGCCCACTCGAGGCGAGACGCGCGAGTTATTCACATGATAATTGGATTCGCTAATGCGACCACCGCTGTTTGCACAGATTTGATTATATTGTGTGGAGCGCCCAGAACAGCAGACACAAAAAAATAAATAATAAATAACCAAGGGCAAAGGATTTTCGAGACCAAATTAATTATGGCCAATAGCAACAACAACAACAATAACAACAACAGCGAGTGGGGTCTTCGCATTGGTATGGGTAATGGGTGTGTGTGTGTGGGGGCGGCGAAGGAGCCCCACACACACATATAGCACACGAACACCCACAGACGTTGCGATTACGGGGTTTTTGGTACAATAAATTGTCAGTTTCTCACTTTTACATCGCCTAACAATCGATTTGAAACTTTACATTTTATATGCAGCATTTACAATGAAGTAGACACACACACTCGCGTGCCTAGCACGCGATTTAAGAGGTATTACTAAATATTTTTAACAGCGAAAAAATCGTTGTAACAATATCAATCAGCCGAACGGTCACATTACTAGCGATGACAGCCGATGCTGCGAAAGTTATCGAATCACGGCAGTGGTGGCCCTCGAATCTTCAGATTCATTGGCGGCGGGGCATTTAAAAAAAGGAATAACTTTATATACTAGCAACTTAAAACGCCACCTCAGCTTAATGAATGGTTCCGTTGTTTCCTAACTGCCCGGCTGTTTCTTGGGTAAGATATATAAACAGCTTATCGGTTCTTAACGGTACTCTTCAGTGTGACCGGAGAGAAGAAAAATTAACTTATTGCTATTTTTCCAAATATTTGTCCCACTTTTAAAAATTTGGAAAATATAAAATTTTATATTCAATGTTTTCTAAATTATCGAAGTATTTATAATTATAATAATTAAAAAAAACCATATCTGCACTTCACAAAAATTATAAACTTAAATGGCATAAAAATAATAGCTTTCGAGATTTATTTCAAAAAAGAAAATCAGTTCAATTTAAGTTTATCAATGATAGAAAAGCATAATAATGACAAAATATTAGGTACTAAAATAATACCAGAGGGACCTTTTAAGTCTATTCATATTCAAGGAAATAATATTTCATTTAGATTCTAAATTTAAGTAGGTTACAATTGAAACTGATACGCTTATATTCCTCAATTTCTAATTATTTCTAACGGATGAACTAGATGTTGTTTACCACTATCAATTTTAATGAAGAGGAAACCGGGGACGTACATTTACTAACTTTATTTATTTTTTATGACGCTTTTATAGAGAAAATGTAAATTTACCGGCCTTGCTTAGATTCTCCGTTATTTAGAATAATCAGAATAAAAGCAAATCTATCATTAATGAGAATACAATACAGTGTAACAATTCGTTAGCCATAGTTCATGTTTGTACTGTGCGAGGTCTGGTAGGCGCTGGATATGTTCTTCTGGGAGCTGGAGCTGGCACTGGACTGCTGCTGGAAGCTGGATCCCAGCGAGGAGTCCTCCTTGAGATGATCGTTCTCCTGGCACCACTCCACAAAGTCATCTATTAGAACCGGCCAGGCACCCTCCGAATCGTAGTTACTCATCCGATCGTCGATGTTGGTGGCAAAGTCGAGCAGCAGGTTCCACGTATCTCGCGAAATGGCCCGCTTGTGTTTCTCCTCGAGGAACTGGCACCAGATGTCCAAGAACTTAAAGCGCCCACTAAGAACGATGCACCAGTAGGCAATGGCCATTTCCAGGTCAATACCTTTTTGCCCCGGATCCTTGGCGTAGTTGAAGGTAAAGTGGTAGAAGTCCTTGAACTTGCCGGCATCGTTCAGCTCCTGCTCAAGGATGGGCAGTTTGGCCTTCAGCTTGTCGATGCTATCAATGCCCAGGTCGCACATGCCATTAATAAACTCATCCCGCGAGAACTCGCACTGTACCTCGGCGTGAAACTTCCACGCTATGATGAGCACCAGTTTTGAGTCTGGCTTAAGGTCCAAATCCTCCAGGAAGTGGATGACACCCTGGGATCCGATTTTCAGGGGGTCACTGGGATCCCGATAGCGCATAAATAGCTGTTCGATGCGCTTGCGATCCAACTCCCGGTAATAGTACTCCGGATTCTGGAAGTAATTGTCGCTGGCCAACTCGAATTTCCAGTCGTTCTGTTGCAAACAGAATATAGCCGTCTGTTCGCCCGTGTGTGTCAGCGATATGAACTTCTTCACCTTATCGCGGTGCGTGCTGGATTTCAGTTTGTTCTGCAAAATCATAATGGGGCGTTATTGAAGATGGTTATGATGCGAGTGTGTAGTTTTAAAGATTCAAAATCTAGTGGGTAAAAATTGAGGGATTTGGGATGTACGTTTATTTATAAGATTTCTCCAAACTTTCCAAACTTCTCGTTTGGATATGATTTCTCTATTTTGAATGAAAATTATCTACATATCTGCCTGCAATTTGGAATATTTACATATCTCGGTGGCTCTAAGTTAAAGGACTGAATATGGGGTTTTTGTTGTGATGATGGGCTTTGACTTATGGGTAACTTGTAGTCCGGAAAGTGCACTATACGATTCCAGCGTTCTTTCTTGTTTACTAGGCATTTCGCTGCCCAGGCGAATTGCATAAATACAACAGCAGCAGCAACAACAACAACTACAACTAGTGTGCCCAAGCTGGCGCTGCAAGAAGAAGCTGCTGGGGATGAGAATATGGATCGTTTTAGCCACGTTCTCCACGGTTCTTATTTTATGCTAACTGGGCCAGCACTCGTGTTGACAATTTGGACAAGTACTTACCATTGCACTGCCACTGATTCGATTTTTGCACTTGTCTAGAGCTGCGGTTTCCGACTATTAACAACAAGAAACTGGGGACTGCAGGTGTTGGTAAACGACGATTGTTTGCCTGGAGAAACTAAACCAAACACGTATCGAGCAATTCCGATAGGTTTAATTTGCATAACAATTCTCGCGAAGAGATTTTTGTTGTTTTTGGTAAACCTGTGTTAATGGTTTATACTACTCAGCCATATTTTCCAAAGGGATATTTTTTATTTAGTTTTGTTCACTGATGAGTGACCTTCACTTGTCAGTTGAAATATACCAAATAGTTCCACAAACATACCGAAACATAAGTAAAGAATACTAAAATCATTATAAAAATTATCGCCTTAAATGAAGTTATATTTTATTTGAAATTACTTCACAATTTACAAAAAAAAAACCCAAAAAACTAATAAGAGTTCAAAGAAATTTATTTTATCAAATAGGATAGGAAAATTTCGGAAACTCTTGTTGGTAATAGGAATATTTTATTAAAAAACTTAAGAAAATTTCAATGATATATAATAAATAAGTTTTATAAATTTAAAGGGATGACAAATAATAATTTCCTTGTCCGTTTATTCTTTGTTTTCATAGTTTTTTTGAACAAAAATCTTTTGAAATAAGCAATTGTTTAAAAAGCAGTGGAAACACATTTCAAACCTATCGATTGCTGTGCGACGCGGCAGTGGAAACGCAGTAAACAATATATCGCTCGCCCATCTGATTCACTATTGATTTTCTACAATAACAAAGCTGAGTAAAGTAGACAAAAATAACGCAATTTGGAAAATACAAAACTGGGAAATTCTGAAATTCGGAATGACGAGATGCACCCTGGTACTGGGTCTCCTGCTGGCCCTGGGCAACCTTATTCACGCCAGTGATATCACGGATAAAGTGTTCGCAGACATTAAAGAGGGCATTGTGGCAGCTTTCGGGGATTTCGATTCCGACGAACTCACGGATGTCTTTGTGATTCGCAATGAGATGAAGACATTGCAGATACTCTTTGGTATGTTCTCTGAGCCGGCAAGATCCATTTCCAAAGATCTAATTGTCTGTTTAACATAGGGCACTACACGGAGCCTCTGCTGAAACTGGGGCCCTACTGCCAGTACGAAGATAAGACCATTGTGAGTGTGATACCCGGGGACTTCGATGGCGACGCCCTGATGGACGTGCTGGTTAACCTGAAGGGCACGGATAAGGACACCTACGAGGTGCACATTAACTGGGGCAATACCACCGAACTGAAGTGCTCCAAGGAGGGACTCTTTACCAGCAAAGGAGAGGTAATGGCCCTGGACTTTAACCGCGACATGATTATCGATTTATACGGCCTCGACGATGCGGGAGAGCGCACATTCTGGATATTCAACAGCAGTAGACTTCCGCCGGAGCCTGTACACCAGGCGGAACCCACGGAAATCAAGGGAAACTCGTTGAGCACCCCCAATGCAAATGCCTATCTGGATCTGAACGGGGACTTCTTGGCCGATCTGTTCTTGCAGACGGAAGGCTCTTACGAAATATGGCACGGCATCAACGAGCGAGACAAGCAGGAGAATTTCAGCTACCAATACCAAATTAAGTTCCAGCCGATCGGAGGCAACGACTACCACATCGGTCAGGCTGTGTTCATGGACTTCGAGCTGAAGGGCGTGCAAAATATTGTGGTTCCTTTTTGCATATTTTCCAATTGCCGGAACTCATCAATCATGGTGCACGATGGCACTGATTTTCGAAATCTCCACGTTAACTTCCATGACCCACAGGGCATCACCTGGGCCTTTGTGCCGCCCGTGTCAGATGATGTTTACCTGCGAACCATTACGGCAAGGAGTGGGGACTTCAACCTTGATGGCTACCCTGATCTCCTGGTTACTTTGCAGCCACTGAACGTGGGTAAGCCAGTGATGCAAACGTTCCTGCTAGAAAACGTGCCTTGCACAACGTGTAATAAGCCGCTGAAGCGCACTTTCGAGGTGCGTTGGGACGCCCTTTCGCCAATGGGCAACAACACGGTGGCAGGCGCATTCTATGACTTTTACCAGGACGGTGTGCTCGATGTGATTCTTATTCGAAAAGATGTAAAGGGCAAATACCAGCCACTCGCTTTCCGGAACACGCTTGACTATGACGCTAACTTTGTGAAGGTGATTGTGCTGACCGGTTTAGATAACAAGCAGAACCCGGAACGACGCACTCCTTTGGGCAGGAAAAAGCGCACCTATGGCACCAACCTGCCAGGACCTCGCATCACTTATACAACAACTACTCAGGATGGGGATCAGCAGTGCGGCAGTAGTGTTCAACTTCCGCAGGCCTCGTACTTTGCCCTGCAACTGCCGTATACGTGCTTTGGTTTGGGTCGAACGCCAAATTTTGTGGATCAATTGACGGTAGGATTGGGCAGCAAGTTACGTAACTGGACGCAACTTATACCGAACTCTCAAATCATTGTGGTTCCAAAACCCCTGAATGAACCGTCACACTGGAAAGCTCAACTCTTTGTCACGCCTAGCAAATTGATCCTCATGAGCGTCGTGGCCTTGGGTGGTACCTGCCTGGTCATCGTATTTATCATCCTTGTGCTGTACATTAAGGAAAAGCGCGAGGATAAACAGGAGCGCTTGCAGGAGTCCCACAGATTCCATTTCGATGCAATGTAAGGTCGCCCATTAAATGTAAATTACCTAATTAACTCTTTTGATTCAAACAATTTAGTTGAGCTTTATATTTTATTATTATTTAAAGTTGATTAATATGCCCAAAAGAAAGGAGCGCCCCTCTTGACTCCATTATGAGCTTTCCCAACTTATTGAGGTTCTAAAATACCACAAACAAATTGATAAAAATGTAGGCACCATTTGAAATCTAAGCTCATAATGCAATCAAAAGAGATTCTCCTTAACATCATATATATTTGTATTATGGTTTAAGAAATGTGATAATATAAAAAAATGAAAACAAGATGAAAATGCTCAGACAAAGTACATAGGGTTTGTCTTCATGAATTCGGGAACAATGGTGCGCTTTGCGTACTCCTTCTTCAAATCCAGGAACCTAGTCGAGCTGGAACATTAAAAGAAGGAATTAAGCTCAAAGTACGGGTAACAAACATAATTATAATTACCCAGTGAGATAAACGCGGCCGCGTGCGGCTACCAAATGGGCTAAGTAGGCGGGAGCCGGATACGAGACCGAGCGAGTGCAACGAGGGAACATGTGGCACAGGTTGTAGGTCAACTGCTGCAACAGGTCGATGTCCAGATTGCCTGTGTTCTCAATCACATTGTACCGTGTTGGCTTGGCCGTGCCCTGGATGGACTGGTGGCTGACCATGAAGAACTGCATCTCGTTGGGATGCACAATGGTGCGATCGACCACGGTTCCGGGGTCCACGTTGTTGAACTTGTTGTACTGCGAAGGCTCGCCGTTGGGAAAAAAGCGAGTATGATGACGCTTCACCACAATCACACAGCAAAGCTTTGGTTTAATACCCACCTGTAAATTGACAAATATCATAACAATTAACTTATATTTAATACCTTCTCATGTTAAATAGCGAGGGAATTGAAAAATTTACCTTGGCACAGGCCTGATTAATACCCCTCAGTTCTTCGTTTTTGATCTTCGGAAACTGGCCATCGCTTACGCCATCTCGGTAATAGAGGATATGCTCAGGATAGGCCTTGCGGTACTGATGATATACGCGCAAGTGCTCCAATGTTATCGAGTACATGTCCTCGATCTCCTCCAGAGCTCCTCGCTGCAAACGATATTGCATGTTATAAGCGGCTCCGTAGGGATCGTGTGAAGCTGCTACGCCGACCACACTGGGAATCTCGCGCTGATCGGGCGAGGGATGGGTCACATCGGCGCCCATGTACATGGCGTTCTTTAGCATTGGCAGTCGAGGATCATCCTTGATCTTGTGGTTGATGCCATTCAGCTTGGAATTGACCTTAAGTAGAATATTTCCAATCGTCTGGGGATTGAGCTTTCGGTCGAAGGTGTACTGCTTAATGCACTGCGTCAAAATGCCATGCTGCAGCTCGGCCTTCTGCTTAATTATGTCGTAAGAAGATCCAGACTGAGGAATAATCACAAATGCCAGATCGTGCTGGCTGCGCTTCAGTTCCGCGAAAACATCGTCTAGGCTGCGATCGTCCGAGAATGTCCTAATTTCCGCCTTAGACTCCAAGCTTATGTTGACTGACTTGCTTTGGCCCAACACGTTTCGTTCAAAATCAGCCACCTGGTTGAAGTGCATTTTGCGACCATACTTCGGGTCAAAATACACGATCGCCCACTTGTGCGCCTTGGGCTTGGGCTCCAAAAACTTCATGTTGTCCATGCGCCACGATCCGTTTCTGACCCCACAGTACTTGTTACCTTGATATTCCACCTGTGGTGGATTTAGGGTGCGGGTGCTCACTACAATAAAATCGTTGGCAATGCGTATGCCAAAGCGACTGATGGTCGGATCCAGGTTGTGCTCGAAGAATTTCAGCAAGTTCATAATCTTGCCCTTTCGCACATTGGTCGATGTGGCTGCAAACTTTATCATATTGGCCACCTGAGTGGCTCCATCCTTGCGCTGTGAAAAGAATATATTTTAATATTTAGAATTCATTTAAATCATCGAATTTTTATGCTCATATCTTAGCATAAAGCCAAAGGGGTTTTTATTTTTAAAAACGCAATAACAAAGGTATATGTTATGACGATATAGCTGAGACCTTAAAATAAAGATAAAAATACTCTTTGTGAACTTACGTTTAGGGCCTGACCTTCCTCGATGGTGCATAGCTCGATGGGCAGCAGAATATGTTTCATCGGAGGTCCGACATGCAGGCAATGAAGTTGGGGAAACTTCAAGTTGTAGTTGCGACTCTGGAAGTAGGCCGCAATGGTGACCTTCTTACCATCGTTTTCGAAGGTCTCACTGCTGGCTGGGCCACTCGAAAGTCCATTTACTTTGTATACCCTTGGAGCGCTAGCAAAGGACTGAGGAGGTGTGTAAACCACATTGATGCCTTTAAGAAACGGCTCAAGGAAGCGTCGTGAATTTTGCAAATTGGTTGTGCTGTTGATTTTAGCCTTTAAGCCATAGCGCTCCAAATATTCGATCATCGACATGGCAATCGGAAAGGATTTGTGCGATATATCTACATTTAGAAATGGCTTATCGCCCAGCATAAAAGCCTGATAAAGACCGACCAGGGCCTCGTATCCATCATCCAGTTCGAAACGTTGACCAGGCTCTGACATCTTAAAGAAGGAACGACCGGCACGAATAGCTTTGTTGTGGCAAGGTGAAGCCAACACTACCTCCATGCACTGCATGGCTCGCATGGGTTTGTCGAAAATTCGGTCTTTCATATATCTGCAAAAGGGCGCGTTAAAAATGTAATTTTATGATAAACACAATTTTTGTTTACGTAGTTAACGACTGCAGATCAATACTCGGATCATTGGTCTCCTTAATTTCTATCGTGTAGCGCAAAGTGCGACCATTACGATCTGTCACCTGAGAAATAAGCAACGACGAGCAAAATATTAAAAAAAAAAAACTATTATATTAACATTAAATAATTGAAACCGATTCTTTATACATTTACAAATGTTATTACTCTTAGTTGGACGTAACTCAATAAAAATGTTATTACTTTTAGTTGTACATAATTTCTTGCCACTTACAGTCACTTCCGGGTTTTGGGACTTCAAAGGCAGCTTATCTACCGAATAGCAAGAGGCTTTGCCATCAAAGGCGACTACTGCACCGCCCAATTGATTCATGCGAAATTGTTCGAATGCATGCCTGTAAAACTTTTTGGGACGCTCTGGCATGATCTTCACATCGTAGTGATATGCCACAGGCGGCATCTTGGACATGTCAATGTCCAGGTAGTTGACGCCTACTTGGCCGGGTTTGCCGATTGTACCGCGCTTGATGCTCCCGGCTGGCTGAGGCGGTAAAGCGACAGCCTGCTGTTGCTGTTGTGGTCCACGAGATTGGTATTGGCCCTGGCTCTGAGCACCATGTTGTTGTGCAGGTGGGCGCTGCTGGTAGCCACCACGTTGCCCTTGTCCTTGCTGTGAAGGAGGACGCTGCTGGTAGCCGCCTTGTTGCCCTTGTCCTTGCTGTGAAGGAGGGCGCTGCTGGTAGCCACCTTGTTGCCCTTGTCCTTGCTGTGCAGGAGGACGCTGCTGGTAGCCACCTTGTTGCCCTTGTCCTTGCTGTGCAGGAGGACGCTGCTGGTAGCCACCTTGTTGCCCTTGTCCTTGCTGTGCAGGAGGACGCTGCTGGTAGCCACCTTGTTGCCCTTGTCCTTGCTGTGCAGGAGGACGCTGCTGGTAGCCACCTTGTTGCCCTTGTCCTTGCTGTGCAGGAGGACGCTGCTGGTAGCCACCTTGTTGCCCTTGTCCTTGCTGTGCAGGAGGACGCTGCTGGTAGCCACCTTGTTGCCCTTGTCCTTGCTGTGCAGGAGGACGCTGCTGGTAGCCACCTTGTTGCCCTTGTCCTTGCTGTGCAGGAGGACGCTGCTGGTAGCCACCTTGTTGCCCTTGTCCTTGCTGTGCAGGAGGACGCTGCTGGTAGCCACCTTGTTGCCCTTGTCCTTGCCGCCCTTGTGCTCCCTGCCGCTGTCCTTGGCCTTGCCACCCTGAGCTTGTGGATTGCTGCCTTGGCGCCTGTTGTTCCCGACCTGGATTTAAAAATCGAGTAAGAAAATTAAATTCTTTTTTTTTATTGAATGATGAGTGAAAATAATTACGAAAGGACACGTAATACACGTATATACAAACGACTACGCTGATGTAATTTTAACAAAATAAATATTTTATAAAAGCACAATAGAAATAATTGGCATTGTTCAAGTTCCAAAAAAAAGTGCACGCAAACTGTTGCCAACGCAAAATTATTTCTTTTTGAAGTGGGATGAAATGGCCATATATTCAGTTGGGACCATTTTTAAACAACTTGGATTTGGATTAATTGAACAGGGACTTGGCTCGACTTTGGCATTTCTATTGGTGGAGCAGTTTACAACACGCAATATAAAAATTAAGGAACATACATATTATAAGAATATATGTAGCAAAACCGCACTAGAATTAATTGATAATACGATACTTCCGACTTCAACTCAGGACGATATGAACATAAAACATAGATTTAACTTCTCAATTGTTTAAAAAATTACGGTCAAGTCAGCTGCTTTTGATCAAGGAACGGCTGGCTTATTTAAGGCCAACAAGGTAATTTTTTAGAAAATGCTCATATAAAATAAGGGAAACTTAGTTAAATTCAATCACTGTTATATCAAATTCACTTCAGAGTGAAATTTAAAACAGGACCGAGATTTAATTATTGGATGCCTCGACATCGGCATTTTTATACCCTTTACTCGTAAAGTAAAAGGGCATACTAGATTTTTCTAACTAAATAAAGTATATATATTATTAAGCAGGATCAAAACTGGAGTCGATCTGGCCATGTCCGTCCGTATGAACGACGAGATCTCAGGAGCCATAACAGCTAGAAAGATTGAGATTAAACATGCAGATTCCAGAGACATAGACGCATCGCATGTTGACCCATGTTGCCACGTACACGAACCGACCATAACTGCCACGCCACACTTTTCGAAAATGTTTTGAAATTTTTTTAGTTTTCTTTTAGTTTACTAAATTTCTACCGATTTAAACAACTTTTTTGCCAAGTCAATCCCACAAACTGCCATGCCTACTTTTTTGAAACGTGTGTTGAAAATTTTTCAGTTTACAATATTTCTTTTAAATTGTGATCTAACGCCGACAAGCCAATAGCCACACGCCCACTGATTTTATTGCTTTTTTAAAGTTAATTTTTATTTATATAAATTTATATATATGTACATATGTACATATATCTTTTTTTTTTTTGGTTTAGTTTACCGCGACATCCGTTAATGTCGTGGAATTATTAGGTCACCCTCGTGGACGTGGAAATTGCCAACGTCTTAAAGTTGGACAGATTTATAGGTTTATATTAATTTGATGCAGAAAATCTATAATGTGTTGATAAGCGTTTATGCGTTCGTATTTAGAGAAATGGGAGCGTTATATCTTGTTTTGAAACAGTAATTTATCAATTATAATAGTTTTAACTATAATATCATTTATTGAATGCCATGATTGTTGGCCTCTTTGTGCTGCTAGAAAATAGCTACATATGTATGTATGTACATAGATAAAAAAATTCCCGGCACATTTAGTTTTTGTTAACTAATGTCCTCGTTTCGATAATTATGTATATTAAATATGTCAATAATCCAAGCTAAAACACTGTTCCTGATATCTTTCTTAGTTTTGCAGCAATACCGACATGAATTTTAATTTGCCACTGTAAGTGAGTTCAACACAATCACACCAGTTGAATTTCATCATGGGTGCATTGAATTCGGTGATTCCCCGGTAATTGGAAATCTTCTGGAGTATTCGATTGTCCGCTCTCAAAACCAGTGCATATACATATGTAGATGTGTGTGTGCCAATTTTTGCCTACGCTGACAAGATCACTTTGCACTAACCTTGTTGTTGTTGTTGCTGCTGTGGTTGTTGTTGCTGTTGCTGCTGCGGTTGTTGCTGTTGTTGTTGCTGCTGCTGCTGTGGTGGTGCAGTTGCGTCGCTCGGGTTTCCTTCCGGCTTGTACTCTGAGGTGGTAATAAGAAATTTTCATATGTTGTAATGCTTTTTCTGCATTCGGTCAACTCACTGTTCTTCTTTCCCATAATTATATTTTGAGGTCTTTGATTAATCTACTTTGAGAAAATGTACGAATCTATTTGCGTTGTTGCAGTTCTATAGGGTCTCACTTAGTGATGGTAGGCCAAGAACCTGGACGTAGGGATGTGAAAAATATATACAAATATCAATAGATCGATAGTCCTTGACTTATTTTCACATCCCTAGCTGACCGTTTCTGGTTTTCGGTTATCGATAGTCAGATAGTGATAAGGCGTCCAATTCAAATTGTTAAGCTGGGCTATTTCGGGGAATTTTTACTTGAAATTTCATTGTTGCTATGGCACTATTTTAAAATGTCAGATCATCACTTTCCGCCTTCTCCTTTTTTTATGTCGTTAATGAGTAAGTACAAAATGTTCTATAAATAATTGTACTAGATTTATTTATTTTTTATTTGGAAGAAAAAATATATACAAAAGTCAAACAAATTTGTTCACCTCTTCTGAAAAATTTTGTTTTTTATATTCCCACGTTTAAATGAAAAATAATGATAAATTCCTGAAAACAAGATTGTTGTTTCTTAATCATAAATAAAAGCCAAAAATTCCTGCTGTTTGTATGGTTGTATGAATTTTATTTGGAATTGCACTTTTACTTTTGCCAAATTACAGCAACCAATCATAAAAGTTTTACAATTTTTTTGGATGTATTTTCTTGTTTTGTTTTTTTCCATTTTCAACGTTAAACATACAATATATGCGTTTAAAATGCTATAGCCAAAAAATAGTAGATAGTCGTTCATTATTCATACTTGTATATATATATAAATATATCATAATGCATTTTTCATGTTGTCTTCAATTTGTTTGTTTAACGCTTTTTAAATAAAAGTTTTTTGTCATTGCACGAGCGTTTCGTTTTTCAACTTCGATTCCTGGTTTTCGTATTTTTACTAAATATCTTTCTTTCAAAAATTTTCTAACAATTGCACAACTTCGCCCGCTTGATTTATACACAGATGCACAGACATACATAAAAATAGCTAAATTATATGTTATAGATATTATCGATTTGATAGGAAATCAACGGGTTACGCTTAAAATTTCCGTTAAGTAATTTTGTGTATATAAATTCAACTAATAAAAACTAGAATGACTCATTCAGAACGCTGCAAAAAGAATACAAAAATATCTGTATAAATATGTATGCCAAAAAATTGCACTAAAACGTAAAACACAAATTGTAAACATAAAAAACAAAATAATTGCTGCGAAATTTGATTAAATTGGGTTATACACTGTAAATATCCCTTCGGTCAGTGCAGCGCCGTCTTATAATATAAAACTTAACAAACAATAATTCATTTTCATAATTGGCTCGGAAATGGTTTTAAATTGGCCAGGCAACGCGGCAGGTGGAGAACGGAACCGAATTGGGGATACGGATACAGATACGGATATGGATACGGATGCAGATACGGATACGGATACCCATTATAAATTCGTATGCTTTCCATCTATTGAAACTCCAACTTGACGGCCGCTGGCAAACAGATGATGAAGAGAAACTTAAATGCTGCATATAGACATAGTTCGTTACATAATCCTCCTACATAGCTACATTATGGAATTGTTTAGGTATTTTATCTCGTCGTCAGCTTTCGTTATTCGTTTTGAGAAATATCGTTTAAAGGAACAAGAGTCATGCCAAAGACAGCACAGAGATTGAGCTCCGGGAGTCTTTCGTTAATTCATTCATTCAATCATTATTAAAACATAATGTACATGTTGCCTCCAACTGTCGGCTCAACTCCAATCTGGATTTCATATACAATCAGAGCCTATTTACTTTCGGCTTTCCTTCTATCTTTCTTGCATTATTTTTTTGTTGTCGTTAACTTTTTCATTACTTTGCTGTTTTTTTACGTTTTTGTTTTTGGTCTGTTGATTTCGTTTAATTACAATATTATTTAGCTTCTCTCTAGACGCTTTCTGGATTGGCTTCTGCATTTGAGCTTCTCGTTATTGTAATTGTAATTTTAATTTTAATTGTAATTGTGGTTGTTGCTGCAGCTGGTCATTTGCCTAAGCTAGATCAAGTTTATATAACAGGAATGCATGACTAATATACATAGCTTTATAATATAGGTCCTACAAGTAGCTAGGATTACATACACATTAATTATACGGTATTAGTTATGGGCATTCAGGCATCTGGGCCTTGTGGAATATTTATTATGGGGGTGCGGTGGAGCAGGAGTGAGGGGAATGTTTTACCGCTTTGTGCTATCCAAAAGCCGAACAAAAAATTCATCAAAGTTTCCTCGTCGCATAAATTCTTCAAAAACTCCCCGACCGATTAAATCGAAACAAAAAACCTATCTGAACCGAATCGAATGAACTAAACTGTACTGAACTGAACTGAACTGACATACACATAATAGATCTACAATATAAAACTCGGGAAGGCGGGCAAACAAGAAACGATTCCGGCTACAGAATCCCCTGGGTACCGAGGGGTCCATGTGAATCCGGGTGTTTAGGACTTTTTCACATTGTGCTTGCTAACTAGGGCCTGCAGTTTGTGCAGCTGACTAAGTAGATTGGCATTGGTCTCCTCCAGCCCCTCCAGGCGCTTCTTGTAGTCGTGGTTTTCGGTGACCAGAATCTCGACGCGCCTCTCCAGCTGGTCCATGTACTCCTTCTTCTTGCGGCGGCTTTCCTGAGCAGAGATCTGTAAAGTTATGCAAAAAGAAAGTTAAATACGATTTCTTTTCGCCGGTTGTAAACGATGAAGCTGCACGGCGTAGTACTGCCGCTGCACCGTTTGCATGGTGGTGTGCACCTACTTTATTCTTGATTTTGCGTCGAATCTTCTTCAGCGATTTCTCCTCGGCTTTGGTTAGGGGAAGCTTCTGCGGTATCGGATAGCCTTCGGCCAGCAAAGTGCGTTTCTCCTCCTCCGTCAGCAGCAGCGTCCCAGTGGAGCCCTTCTGCAAAGATTAAACAAGTGTGCGAAGAGTTAGTGAGTGACAAATGCCTTGCTAAATCACCGCAATTACGAGCTCGAATTCGTCATGGTTTTAAAAAGAAATTGTACTTCCTATGAGTAATTTCAGCTATTTGCTACTATGTAAAGTCTTATCGTGACATTTACTGATATGTATTTAAAGTTAGGACTTTCAGTTTAACTATGATCACGAACCTAATGGATCTTCATGTAAACTATTCCTAAAATAATTGCATAAAAAAACTTACCGGCTGCGAGCTGATCAGCGGCGTGTGGATCGGCTGCCGTGTCGTGGTGGCCGTTGAGCTGGAACTTGAGCCGGATGCAGATGCGGATCCGGAGGACGAGCGCGTGATGCTGGCGGCGGTGCGGCTTACCCGTACGGATGACTCGCCGGCGGCTGGATTGGCCACGGAGATGGAAACGGTAGCGTTGGGCGACAGGGGCGCAAACAGGTGTTCCGGACTCAAGTTACCTTCGGAATCGTCGCTGGGCAGGGAGGATGGTGGCGTCAGCGGAATTCCATAGCCGTGGGCATGCGATTTGCCCGAGCTATTGCTGGTGCTCTGTTTCTCGCTCTTGATCTCCACCTTGGCCATCAGCAGATTGTCCTGGCCAAGGATCTGTTGCTGGCGTTGCTGGGACTTTATGAGGCTGTTGGTGCTGTTGCCGCAGGCGGTCAGGAGGAGGCCACCGTGCTGCAAGAGAAACACCAGACGGGAAATTTTAGAAATATTTCACATAAAATCATAAATAAACATTTCATATAATACAGATAAGCATTTTGCGAAGAGTCCTAGTTGTGCTGTGTGAACTCACCGTTGGCTCGAATAGCATTTCCGACTGCAGGTGGGCCAGGTTAAGGCTGAGCTGGTGCTGCGAGCTGCTCGCTTGAGAAGTGGGACTGGCGGGGCAGCTGGAGTCCGGCGACATGGGCTCATCCTTGATGGCCGACTCGTCGATCTCGATGTCGGAGCAAATGTCCGGCGACATGCTGCCTTCCCGCAACGACGACACCGAGGAGCTGCAGTCGTTGTCGTACAGGTGCTGAGGTAGTTGAAAGTGCTCCAGATTGGCCACCACCACGTGGCTCGAGCCGGATCCGTGGTGTGGCTGGTGCGCCTGCAGGCTGTGCAGGCCGGAGGATCGTGTCAGATCCGCGACGGAGGTGTTTAGGGCGGGATTGCTGCTCAGCCGGCTGATGGGCGTGGCGTGCGTGGGCGGGACGTGGAAGGTGAGGCACTTGGGATCGATAGTCACGCGCCCATTGGTCGCCGTCTTCGGTGAAATGGCGGGAAAGCACTCGTCGTCCATGTCTGGGGAAGCGAAGAGATGGAAGCCATTAGAGATTTCAGTCAATAAGGAGTTTAAAACGATTTGAAATTATAAGAACTTATGGGACACGTCATCCCAATCAACAGCGACAACACTGCGTATGAGTGATCACAAAATTAAAGGTGCATTCATAAAATATCTCAAACTGTGTTCTTCCATTTCATTACAACCAAACTTTTGCTTATAAGCTGCAAAATGATTTAATCTGTTTTGCTATCATAAATTTAGTTGCTTTGGCTTGCGTCAGTTTAAATCGGTTTCAGTTTCAGTTGGACTCAGTTAATTGTTAATTTTCCCAAAAATAATTAGCTCACAGCCGTATTTGCTCCATCCCCTTTTTGTCCGCAGACAATAACCAAAATCAAATAGAGCAATATGTGGGTAAATATTTTGCCCAAATATTGTGGCTTCTAACCCACATTATTATGCAAGAATTGGGCCTCTTTAGACTGTAGTTAAGCTGTAGTCTGTAACCGAGCAAACACCGTATCACTTTCCTTTGCCAGAGCACGCGTCAATTGGCCGAGTTGCACTTGTGTTTGCATTTCATATTCTGTTGTTTCAGTTTTTTATATTTTTCTGGCAAAACTTTGGCCCCCCGCCTACGTCCGTAAAACTGCTCCAACACAACTACGAGAAATTTCGTTTTATTTTATTTACACAGTTGTACAGTCGTACAGTTTCCATAAAATTACAAATAATAACAACTCGAAAAAAAGAGAAGCCCAAAACCAAGGCAGGGTAATTATACACAGTTTGCCGTCATACATACGAACAACTGATATCGCGTCAAAGTACAAAACTTCATGCACGAGTACTGCGTTAAATTGCTAAATGCTACCGCGACACTAGAAACAGAACAGAGCGGATCTGAAACTGTTTTTCAACTGTTATTCTTGTCAGCCTTGTTTTCACTGTGTACATGGCCCAAATTAACCAACTGCCAACTGTGTTGGGATTGCTATTCGGGGCTTACAGACAGACCCCTTCCAAAAACCCAGAGTTAGTGGGTCTGCGTTAGGTGCATTTTCCCGAGTTATCGGTGATCGCTCTGTTTCAATCAGCAATCCTTCAAATTGCATAGTTTCACCTTCATGTGCATTCTAGCATATGCATTGTGATGCACTAATTCTTTAATATTTTCCATTGCCCATAACCCACATATTACATCTAATTAGGGAAGTTATTTAATCCCTTTAAGGATCTCTATGGATCTTTATTAAGGGTTGCAATGGCAATTATCGACAATCGATTTGTGTAACTACGGCCCTGTTACAGGCTAACACAGTAATCTACTCCTAACCTTGACTTCCGTTCCTTTGAATGATCTTTATGATTTAAGATTATAAGATCACGTGATGGTGTTATATAAATAAGACCTGGTCAGATAGAATCTATATACATAGATGTCCTAAGGTACTCACCCTCAATCTTGGCCTGGAGGCTTTTTGGTGAATCGGGCAGGGAGTCAACGTCGCTGCTGAGGCTGTAGGAGTGCTCCGTCTTGATCGGCTGTGTGCCATTGAGCAGGGCATCCGAGATGAGCTTGTCGTTGAGTATGACGGTGGGATCTTTGACGTCCCGATCGAACAGCCAGTCGTGCATATCGTGATCGGGGCTGATTTTCAAGGATTCCTGTAACGGTGGAAAATGGGAACAACAAAAATGGTTGGCAATTAGTTAATGTACAAAAGTCATTCATAGTCGTGCTGCACAGCGATAGCACGCTTATATAATTAAAACACAAAAACTGAATGCGAAAAACAAAGGTACATCTGCTCTACCTACCTACCTACATATATACGACCTATGGCAAAATCACACGAGAATCGCACACCCAAAACGCAACGCGGCCACTCGGGCCATGCAGATAGCTCAAAAAACGAAGTATATTGTATATAAATTCTGATTTCATTTGATTTGATTTTAGAAGTACATGTATGCATATATATGTATGCACGTACATATAGCGCAGATCTCGAACGGCCCCTGCATATGGTGGCTATGCAATATATTTTTGTTGTCAATCTTATCAGAAGACATTTTACCATCGACCACGCTCGCCGATTCGGACGTTTGTACCCTTGAAATCATTTTTGTTGCGCCGGACAATCAGCAGAGGGAACGAACCATTTTGAAGTTATCAATCGTTAAGTCATTATTTTTGGGGACCCGCAAATCAGTGGTGGGAATTTTTGTAGCCTAGGTGGGGCACCAGGTATTGGCTTCTAGGTTGGGTGATGGTACTCGAACTTTATTGGGCTGCGGTAAAATGAATGCTTGGCTGGCTTAAAGAAATGGTAATTCAGCAGAAACTTAATTTTTTTGTAGCCCCGGTAACAGGTAGCTTGGTATAGAAAAACGATCTTTTGGTTCCAAACCAAAGTGATGCATTCATACGGAAGAAAATGGGAAGCTCCAAAAGATATTTAATAAAATGCATTTAACGTCAAATAGAAGATTTGGACCATGATTTAAAAGTATGTACTATGATTATTTTGCTCAGAAATTTGAAAACGAAATTAAGGAGTTATATAAGGGTGAGGATTAATCGTTATTTTCCAGAAGGACCCATCAAAAGTATTCAACGGTCATTGCCACTGGATCCATTAGAGTCGTCAATCGAGTTTTGGGGCAAGTTGTTGGCAAATGGTTGGCAAATGGTTGGCACAAATTTAAATTAAAAGTCGCGTGGAGCGAAGTGTGCAAGAGTGTAATTAATTATAATGAAGAGGGCCGGTGCTAAGTGCTTTCGATGCTGAGATGAGCGCAAAACCAACCTTGCAAATCACTCACAATCACGATCGGAGTGCAGCACAAATAAGTCAAACGAGTTGGCCGTGTGTTCTATTCTATTTGCCGCCAAAAAAACCGAAGATCCGAATGGAATGGTGAAAACAAACAGCTCCAGAACATATCTATATATGTATATATGTATGTATGTATTTATTTTGAAGCTAAAGCTAAAGCCCGCCCGATGATGTAATCCCGAATGTGCCAGATTTTCGGACTGGATTCGCTTAATTGCCGCCCGCAATCTACGGCAATAAATTGCTGACCCATTTGGAGGTGGCATTTTGTGGCAAATATGCACATGGGTAAAACTACTTACATATGTACACATCAGAGTGACTGACTGTCTGTCTTTCTGTCTGTCTGTCTGCGATAAAGAAGTGCATGTAATTACGCTTTAAAAACACATTTGTATGTAAAATCCCAGCCGAGCCCCACCTCACCAAAGTTCACATTCTAAGCCAAGCCAAGTGGAATCCAGTTTTGGCCATAAAAAAAAGGGAACGTCGCCGTCGTACGTAAAGATACATACATACGCATGTATGTAGGCAGGTACGATTCTTCCCGGTTCTTTGTGGGTCTTTGGCTAATCGAATTCTTCGGGTTCCTCCACGAAATCCACCGAACAAGGCACACACCGTGAGTCCAAACATTGATTACCGTTTGCACACGTGCATTTGAAAGAATTTGTAATGATTATGCGGCACTCGCAATTTCGAACGAGGGTGGTTAACTGGGTTTTATCCAGGCAAAAGTGGCAAGATCAACCTGTTCCTTGTCGAGAAATTTAAATGCATATCTTAAGGATGGCACCAAAATCAGCTTGATCGAATATGTATGAATATTATATTGGAAAGTATAATAATTCCAGTTCATACATCTCCAAAATACAAATTCTTATTTCTCAAGTCACATAGAATTCATAATAAATTCCAGCAGTGAGCTGTGGATCTCTAAATTTTCTATTATTGCCCATTACCTAACATACAATAAAAATTATTTTTCATGAAGCTCCCAAATCAAGGAGAGTCTTCAAAAGTACAGCAGCCCCGTGATGTGTTAATCTCGAATGTAAAAACGGCAAATTGGAAGTTTTTGCAAATGCAAGACTTTATGTTTTTCTCAAAAACCAATAGTAATTAAACACGAATTTGACATTTAGTGTTGTAGCACTGTAAATTCGAAGTAAACAGATAATTGCCAAGTAGCAGCAGTATTAGCTGATGTACCTATTTCAACTTAACAACTATAAGCCATAAATTAGCGCTGTCGTTAACGTATTTATTCGTAAATACAAGTTTTAATACCCTTTGAGGTATTTTCTTTAATATTTTATGGTGAAGTGTTAATAGCGTCTTCAGTAATTAACCAAAAATGGCAAAGGGCCAAAGAAAGTGCTGAAATAGTCGAAGTTTCTCTTGACCAAAGACCACAGTCGATGTTTACTGTAATTCGTACATTCTGAAAGCCAACGAAAGTATGGAATAACCGAGAATTAATGATCTGCCCATTATGCTAATACTCGTGGGCCGTCCCTCGCATTTTTGTATATTTCATTGGGCAGTGCATTAAAACACAAATACACAAGTGCTTTCTCCGCATTTTAGCCGTCGCCGCGCATCGGGCCAAGAATCGGCAAGCAGTATGGTTTATAGTATACAGTATATACATACATACATACATACAGTATAATGCTTAAAAGCACCGAGAAGCGTAAATAAAATCCGAGTGTGCGTGCCCAGTGTGTGGTGTGTGGTATGTGTGTGCGGTGTGTGTGTGTGTGTTTATGATGAGTTCAACGAACCTTGGGAATTGTTGAGAATTAGCAATTCTTGAAAAATGCTACCAAAACGGGCAACACAGATACACACCAACACGTACTTCCATTCGAACATACAGATACAGCATACAGATGCCCAGGCAGTCGTACAAATACAAATATATCTATGTAAGTATGTACATATGTCTGTCTGTCTGTCTGTATACAAATATGTATGTTGCCGTTGATGAAAGAAAGAAGAAAGCCAGGAGAAAAACACAACGGAAAAAGACGGCAAAAATGCTCGCAGGCATTTGCTACCTCTTTTGTTAGCGGCTGCGGATCAGGTGGGGGCATCGTGTTCCGGGGGTGGGGTAATACACTGGGGGAAAAGGCACACTGCGTTTTGCAATGGTCATCCTCGTATCTTATCTGTAGCCATGCCTACTTGGTCCGACTTCATAACTTATAAGGACAAAGCAAACCCCAATATCATAGTGCTAAGATAACCTTTGTTTATTTTCCATTCTATTTATGTCAATTTGATCGCAAATCTTATCAGTTTCAAACTAAAATCCAAATCCAGAGCATTATTATATGGAAAGCCCCAAACGAAGATCGTTTAGTGTGCCACAACGACCTTGGCAGAGAAATTTGTTAATCACAACGTAAATATTGGCATTGCTGCCTAATAGTTCAATAACTTCAGTGAAGTGTGTGATGGGATTGACTAGTATTTATTATTTATTTGTATTTTAGTGTTTCCATTTATGAACCAGCTAGAATTATATTTGATGCCTTTTTCATTCAAATAGTACAACAATTGATAGTAGCTACATAAAAATGATGTAATTTAATCATAGATGTTTACCATTTGCCTAACAATTTGGTTAGGTATGAATAAAAAGTGCTAGGTAAAGACTTTATATAAACGATCTGTGATATCCCGATCTATTATTATGCAATCCTATAGCTGGTGCAGCAATTATTGAAATATTTCTCATGGTGCACCTGTGGCACCGTTTGTTCAACGTTCCAGGTGGGTTTCTGCCTCCGTACCACCTCCGTACCGCCACTTCTCCGATTTGTGTGTTCCAATGAAAGCGCGGCACCGCCGGTGAAATGGCTAAGGGCGCCTTCTCAAGTGGAAAGCGGTGTGGTGTGGCATGTGGTGTGCGGTGTGCGGTGTGTGGTGTGTGGTGCGATGCTCGACTTGGAGCTCGAGTTGGAGCTGAAGATGGAGCTGGAGTGGCTCTTGGGCCACAAAAACCGCTTGAATGCGGCTAAGCTCGACTTGACTTGAGTTGACTTGACTTGGCCGGGCAATCGATTCGATTGCCTAACCAACGGCGGAGGAGCCTGTGTGAAATGCAGTCATTTGACCCCATTTCATTGGCGATTCACAGAAGGAAACCTGTTGCTTCGCTCGAATGTCACGTGCAGAGAATTGTTCTGCCTCGCACTCCTCTCGTCAATCGTCAATCGTCACTCGTCACTTGGGAGCCCAATCAAGCAGGCACTTTGGAAACGATTAAGGTGGAATAAAATCGAAATAGCCGCCGGAGGGGTTTTCTTTATCTTACGGCATTAAATTAGCATACACACACTACACACACACACACACATGGGTGTTGGTGTTGCCGGGTCCCCCGGTTTTTTCGTTTACCCATTATACAATCTTATTCAAATTTCCAGTCTTCGGCTCGGTCCTCCCGAAAAAAATACCAAGAAAGGGTGAAAAAAAGAGCCACAAACATACAATTTCATAAAAATAATTAAACTGGTTATAGTTTGGCTTGGTTTCTCCTCTTTCTTCTTTCTTTTTACCTCTGTGTTTTCATTGGGCTTTACTTTTGCCTTTTCTGACTTTTTTGTCTATACTTTTTTTCGATTTTGCTTTTTTTCGCTTGCTCCACAATTTGGATTGATTAAATAATGTTGCAGCAAGCGAAAACCTTTCACATTTATAAAACTGCAGCCGTGTGCGTGCGGATCATTATGTATGTATCGCTTTTTCTTTGTGTTGTGCACAGCATTTTTAGCCGAGTCTTTATTTCTTTCCAATTTTTATGCCCAGGCTGCATCATTCGGCGCTGGAGTGTTGGTAAAGTGAAAGGTGCTCCCACAATTCAAAAAGAGCAGAAACCAAAAACAAAAACCAAGCGAAAAAAATAAAACACAAAAACACGGATACTGAACTGCCTTTTAACTTGAAAAATTGCTACGGTTTCGTTTTTCGTGAGCGTGGTAAATGGTAATGGGGCTACGATGTAAATGGCCATCGTCAAATGCCTCCGCTTTTGCCTTGAAAAGAAAGTGCGAATTGGCCAGGAATTCCGCCCGAGAATACGACTTTAAATCGGCCAAATCAGAACGCGAAATGAACTCACACATTACGTATCCGCCATGTTGCAGCCTCCAATGCGAAGTAAGAGTGTCTCCCAGACGTCCATGACGTAGTGGTGGTTATAAATATAACCTAATATGTTTATAAATAGCTGGTGAAAGGGAGAATAGGGTGGGTGGGGGTGGGGGTTCATTGCGGGCTTAGCTTATCACCACCATATGTTTGTGCGCTTTTTTTGCGAGGAAAGTACGTAAGCAGCACGTCTGACGTACACATGAACAATTTGCCAAACGGAAATCACTGTGAAAGTAGCCAAAAAATGTAGTAAAATTTATATGGGGGCAAAGGCACTGCCAAAGGAGGTTGAAACCCCCACAATCTTCGGTTATCCTGATCCCCCAGAGATCGTTTATCTTTGAGTTAGTGGGTGCTCAACAGAGATCCACCAAGTCTCAGCCTTCGAGACCGTCTAATGCCTTTCACAAAATCGCCGAAGAGCGTCGAAAAGCTAAAATCGTACATCTGCATATATGCAAAGCAGACATAACCAATTTGGCAATGCGCGGATGAGTCAGA
This sequence comes from Drosophila teissieri, assembly GCF_016746235.2. Lineage (NCBI taxonomy): Eukaryota > Metazoa > Arthropoda > Insecta > Diptera > Drosophilidae > Drosophila > Drosophila teissieri. Next base: position 18,177,285 of record NC_053031.1, on the reverse strand, counting down.
GAGCTGGGCGACCTTATTGGAGAGCCCATAATGAATTCACTTTCAAGGCTTCTCGGAAAGATAATGCATGAATGTTGAAAAATGTGCCTGTCGCCGGGTAATTACTGAATTCTAGGCCCTAACTTATGACTCTCTAATGGATTTTGGTGTAGTGAAGATTGGGGTTTCCGATGAATCCGATTAGTGCACTTAATTGGGGTTTGCCATGAATAATATCATGTTACGCAAAGCGTCTTTAAAATTTAGTGAAAACATACTTTATGACGAGTAATTCTCGTTTCTGGTTTCTTCATCATAGAAATGCTCTTAAATGTGTTGCAGAGACCATCAGCTCTAAGAACTCTCCCTTAACTTTTCCAAAGGAACCTTAAAGTCCATATGGTTACTAGAATTGCGGAATATTTAGTAGAAGAAACTGACATCTTTGAAAGGTCTTGAGGTCAAAGGGGTATATAAATTTGATGAATAATTTGTAACGTGCTAGAGCTCAAATAACTTACAGAACGTGAATGCAAATAAATTCAAGAGCTAATTTAAAGGTTCACAGTTAGTTATTTTACAGATTAATGAAATTGTTTAGGAGTAGAATTTATAATATTTCTTAGATTCAAAAATATCTTTTATGATTAATTCAAGTCTTACTATAAGATACCTATCTCGTTCACTGAATTTTACCGAATTTCTTTCACCAATCAAACTATAATCTTAAGTCCTCAAAGCTACAGTGATTATCACTTACTCGCCTAGTGCCAGATAAAATGTCCTATCAAAGGGTGGTCCTGTGGATACCCGCTCCCTAACGACTTCCTAAATGCTACTTCCAGTGCTTCTCCGCCCACAAGAAGCAACCTACTGTTGCTTCCTTGTTGCCTGTTGCCTGCTGCCTGCTGTTACACTTATCGTGTGGCACTTCATTGGCACTGGCAATATGTTGCAACGCCCACGCCCAGTTGGGGCACTGGGCCCCCCAGCCCATCCCCCCGATGAGGGAGACGCTGTAACATATTGTAAGTTGCGAGCGAGCGGGTCCATGAATAATTCACGCTCTTCGGGGCTTTGGCCACAAGTCAACTCCTTCGACATCCTGACATTGACGTCAACAAAACAAAGCGCAAACAGCTGGCCAAATGGCCCAAAGGCCGCCCACTCTTGTGGCCAAAAGAGAGAGGCGCTGCCACAACTAGAAAACCCGGTCGAAAAGAGCAAGCTAAGAGAGGGTTTTCCGTTTTCCGCGTGGACACTATGGCTATGGCCGCGCATCCTGCAACGCGCAGCGCGTGTAAATTCGCATGAATGGCCGACATGAATGGGAAACTATATATATATCTATCTATATCTGCAGAGAGAGAAAGAGAGAGTGAGTGGAGCCAGTGAGACTGGCGCACATGTAAGCCAATACTATGTGTGGGGGCACAAATTTAATTATGCGCGCTTTTTTCTGCTTCGGTTTTCTGCTCTTTCGCTGGCTCGCCATATGTTTGGACTTTTGGCATAGAAATTGTGTCGCTGGAGCGAGCTAAATTTGCAATAGCCGTCGCTGGGTTTCTTTGCATTCGCTTTGTGCTTTAACCTGTTTTGCAGATTGCAACGCTCCGGCTCATTGGAAATGTCAAAGTTAAGCAATACACAATACGTACAGCGTACGTATATACAAACAACGCGGCGTATACGCGATATACGCGATATACGAGATATACAGACGAGTGATAGACCATATTGAAAGTATCGTGCTTAGCTCGAACTAGTTATTCAAATATGCTCCCGAGAGTCAAGACTCTAAGCTCTCCAAGCTAACAAAATGCCGACACAGCCTGTTGCCAAGCACGTTTTTGTGATTTCCGTTTCTTGACGCTGGAGTTGGTAGTATTCTAGTGTGCATTTTAAGTAGCGGGCCTTGCATTGGGCCGTTAGAAAATCTCTGTCTAACCTCAACGAAATGCACATTTGCATTCGACGGCCAGGCAACAGGCCATATTCGTATATAGACCATAAAGGGTATCGAATTGGGCGAAAAGAAACTGCTAATACCATTATGCATGCCCCACGCCCCCGCCCCCGCCCGCAACACCTTTTTTATATTTTGCTTATATAAGCGAAAGTTGGCCCACAAAAAAGAATAGCTCTAGAAATGTCAGAAATATATATTTGTTGGGTTGGATTGCTTGTATCTCAATGGAAGTGGCGAAAAGTTGCTGACTTCTGGGCTTCTTGTTAATGCTGCAGTTTTTCCCTGCTTCGGTCTTTAACTCTTAACCTCTCACTTTCCGATTTGGCCAACAAAATAATTTAGGAAAGTCGCTGGTTTTCGACTTCGGTCAGCATTCTTCTCTGAAGGCGAATGCAATTTATTTTGCTCAAGGCAATCTTTTCCGGCAGTCTACTCTTTCGGCTGCGGTGCTTCTTTTTCGAGGCTACCTCTGAGACGATCTTGAAGACTTTTGGTTGAAAACACAGCTTTGTTTTCGCTTTCTTTCGAGGCACAACCCTTTCACATACTACCCTATATAAGAACGCGAGCTCTACTTGCCTATTGAGAAGATAAGCTCATTTCTAAATCCGCATTAATTAGGCATTCTGTTTCCATGTGCTGCCCTTATCAACAAAATGTGAAAATTTCAGCAGTAATTTTAGCGTTCAGCAGAAATAATTTTATATTGTATTTTCTTATCAAGGCTGGACCAGGGACCAGAATCGAAAGTCGTTAAGCTGAAACATTGATATTTATATTTGCACTGGAAATTGTTTGTTTGCCCCTTAAACTGTATTCTTCGTAAATTGAATAACCAGTTAGTCAGAGATCATCGTAAACATGATTGTTGTTGGTTTTTCCCGCGCTCGATTAATCGATTTTCACGGAATTCCCCCGATCGCGAATTTATATGTACACATGTATTTTTTTCTAAAGCTTTACAGATTCAGTTCTGCTGTGTCAACTCTTCATTTCTCATTGCTCCCAACTGATACTGATAGGCTGGGGAACCACTGCAAGATCTCTGAATGAAAAGGTAGGGGATTTCTTGATAACACCGATCGGAATCTCGGCAATGCGGGGCACGTGACATTATCGCAGCTCTCTCTCTTTGAAGACTAAAGCTAAACCCTACTGGGACTTTCCAATTTGTGGCCGATTTGAAGCCCCTTGCCAATTTAATAAAATTGATTATCGACCCGTCAAGTCATTATTTTTGGCTTTTTGTTTTGGTTTACGAAAGAACAAAAAATCCCATGGCATCATAATTATTATTTTTTTATATTTTTGTCAACCGTTTAAGTGGAAAATGGTGCGCTAAGGCTAATCAAAATTGGGCATTTCACGTCTTATCTGGGCGCAAGTTTACTTTTTTTTTTTGTTTTTTTGCTTTATTTTTTGGTTACAAAATACTGTGAGATAAGATTGTTGATATGCTTGAAAAGACTTCAGAATGATAGTTTGTTTTATTAAAATAATGCCAAAATAGCAAAACAAAAGGTTCGGATGGGATCTTTCATGGAATTTCAGCTATCTAGCCCTGGATGATTAGCTGGATCTTACCTCGATCTTGATCTCACTTCCGAGGCGTTTCGAGGGTATTAGGGCGGCGACTTCGCTCAGAAAGCGATAATTTCTTGTTATGGGCACACACAGGCATTTGAGATACTTATGAGGTAATTGAGCGCACGCCCCGGGTACGGGTACATTGTACCGCTTACGGCGGGAAAAAACAAAATGCAATGCAACAAAACCAATAGAAACTGCACGCGCATTTTCCCGGGCATTGGGCCTATTTCTGTCCCTCCGGCTACATTGTCTACAAGTCGAGTAGTCGCCGGCGCGCATTTATTATCTCCCAATAGTAATGACACTGACGAGCCATACTCTATTTGACTAGCTGCGAAGTGCAGCCGCAGCAGCAACAAGAACAACAACAGCAACAGCAGCAGCAGGCGAAAAAAAGTCATTACTTTGCATTTAGACCAGCTGATAGCAGCCTCTTATCAACTCCACATGTGTCCTCCTCCCAAGCCGTAATAGATTCTTTTCTTTTGTGCTCGCCCAGCAGAGCTTCCTCTACACAGAAAGCAAAAGTTGGGAGCGGAAATCTATGGAAAAATAGTGCACAGGGTAGCAGTGGGAGCCGAACTCGGACTCTTGTTACCTGCAATGACCAAATAGTTGACCTATCGATTGTTCAGCTTAAAGACAAATTCAGAAAAGACAATTTCACGAACTATAAACATGGAATTCATACCAATTTAACGGTGATTTATCATCAAAATTGAGTCAAAATATAATTTAGAAAAATGTAATAGTGAAGCGGACCTTTTCTCAGAAGATCACAAGTAAGAACTCAAAGCTATCAAATCAAACTGATACAATGGTAAGCATCTACCTAATTTGATTTTGATCTGTTTTTTACGGTGTACAAAAGCAAGAACAAGTGAAACGGACGGACTTGGGCTGGATGGACGGGCGGACGACATATATTCATTACTGTTTCCGCAGCGATAAGCAATAGACGACGGCATCTCCATCTATGAGTACTATGAGTACTCCGCAAATGAAGCTCAACCCGGCACTTTTAGTCATTTCATTATATTGAAACAGTTCACGATTGCCGAACGAGAAGTTCGAGTTGCGGTGGTGCGGGGTGATGGGTGATAGTGGGCGGAACTATGAGCACAAAACAACCGAAACAGAAATCGTTCGCTAATGATAAATTTCTTTTAATTTCTTGGAAAACTTCAATTATCATTATCGCGCGACAGAAAACAACTTTGTAGGACAGCGAAACTTCTAAGTTATGAACAGAAATGTTTCCTGAATGCCAGATATAGTCGCTGTTTCTTATCAAAAACCATGTAAAATGATATATTCGAACACAAAAAGTCACTAAAATTGTCTTTTCTCTCAAAACGGGCACGTAACTGCCAAGATAAAAAGCCTTGAAAGCTGCCTTTCCTTTCGGCACTAGACGGTTTGTTTGATTCGGGCGTACCGTATCTATTTGGCAAAGTTTTTTCTGTTGAGTAATGCTATTGGGTTCGGCAATCCAAGAACGTCCTCCACGAAAATGAAACCACAACTGTGATTCTGGGTGTGTTGTATATTACGGTGTCTGATGTCTGGAAGCCGGGCAGTTCGATTAGATTTTGGTTTCTTTTTTCACTATACATACATAGTGTATATTGTATAGTATGGCTCTTTTTCACATTCGAATTTTGGTGGTGCGGTGAGCGGACATTTTTATGAGGTGGCTTGGGACAGGTTTGATCATAGGCCAGTTTGTCGGCGATCGGTATTCTCTCAGGTGATCGCATACATATGAATGCAAACCACTTAATATGCAGAGAAGGTAAGGAAAACTGGCTAAATTCCGTGGGACCCTGAGATCGAAATTAGTTTCTTTATTTTCATTTTCCTTTCCTGAAATCGATCATCATACTTAGAATTCAGCTCATGAATAAGTTCACGTTTTTCTCCCCAAACTGATAAGCTTAATGTGGGTCATTAAAGTGTTTTCTTTAGATTTTTAAATGCAATTTCGTTTCGTGGAAGCACGACTCTTACATGACTTAATAATCGTATGGAAGATGTCTCTGTAGTCAAAGATCGAAGTTCAAGGAGTTCACCAAGTTGGGTGAATTAGTTGGGGCATTGCCACATAAAATTAAGTGAGCTATTATATATAAGAGCTACCTATGTACATACATATATACATTTGTATATCTCGGACAGTTTCTTATCGTTTCGTGCGACTTGGCGGCTTTAACTTTCACATATAGCCCATATCAAGCATACCTGCTGTAATAAAAGCTCTCAAGTATCAATGGTTCTGTTCTGACTGATATAATAAGGGGGTACAAGTTGCTTTTCGCGTTTTTTGTGTTTTTTTGTGTTTTTTTGTGTGCTCTGAAGTGGTAATTTAAACACTTACCGGATCTAAGTCGGAGTCCCATATATCTTTGAGGTCGCCATCGTAGAATTCCATGGTTCTTTGGGGTTGGCGCTTTTCAGATGCGCTTTAAGAACTCTTTTAGTTGGTTTTACGGTTCGGGGATGGTATGGTATGGTATGGTATGGGGTTTGGTTTGGTTTAATTCGGTTCCACTCGGTTGCAGTCACACAAATTTTTCTACTTTAACCCACTTAAGAACTGTCTTCTTATAACTTTTTAGTTTATGGTATTATACTATTATATTCATATGATTTTGCTGACTGAAAGGTGGCTCTTTCTCCGCTCTTTCTCTTTCTTTTTGCTTTTTTGCTTTTTGCTTTATACTTTATCTTCTTTATTCCTCGTGCTCTCTTCTACCTCTCTTTCTCTTTTATTTTTTACTTTACTTTTTTCCGAACGAACAGTTCTGGGTGATGACTGTTGGTTGCTTCTTTATAACACTTATTAAGGGGAAACCTGTTGCTTCCAGAGAATGTTTTCACTTGACATTGTTATAGTCTGCGTGTGTGTGTGACTTTTGCGTTTGTGTGTGTACACCGGGCATTCGTATTCGTATTGGTTGTGGTACTTGGGGTGTATCTGTGTACGGATCTAACTTGGTTTACAACTGTCGGCTGGATTTAACTTGTTGCATGCGCTTTTCTCGTCGGATTATATTTGGCGTTAACATTAATTGAATTATTAACTTTTTTCCCGATTCGGAAACGAAACACTCGATTTTCATAGAAAATAGTTATTATATGTATGTATGTTTAGAATCAACGTTAATAACCATATAATTTTAGTTTATTTGACTTTTCATTCGCTGTACTGTGTTTTGGACTCGATTACGATTTCAATTGATTTAATTGAATTTTTTTTGTGTGTTTTGTGTGTGGATGGGGCAGTAAACCGCTTTTGAAATGGCTTTGCTCGGCCCGTGTATAATAGCATTTAATATGTGTAGTTAATATCGTTAACTTTAGCAATAATATTTGTATGTTTGGATGTATGGGATGGTAGCACACAATTAGAATAAACTGTCCGTAGTGCGACTGCAGCCAAAAACGGTACTAAACTAAATGTCGGTGAAATTCTTGTGAATGCGAACGAACGAATCGAAACGTCAGCCCTCTGCCGGCGTCGCTGTCGCTGCTCTGCTGCTCTCTTTTACTCTACAACGCTCTGTCTCTCTTCCGCACGTATAGCGCTCTCTCTCTCTCCCTCTCTCTGCGTTTGCAATGCCGGCAAATTCAGAATTTAAGATAGAAAAGCTCGAACTGGAGATACTTTTTAAAATTATTTATTAAATACATTTAAACAAATTTAAAGTCTGGATATGTTTTATTAATGTTTTCTCATTTAAAATAAAAGTGAAAAATTAACATAGTAATTGTAATACAAAACCAGAAATCTAAAAGAAATTCTTGTATGCCAACCAGGACTAAGATTATTGCCTCAACATAAATCGTAATATCCTGTGTTTGTTATTGATTCGTTAATCTATGCGAAACGTTTGGGGTTGTTGCATTTGGTTCCCAAAGGTCAACTAATCGAATACCTCATGTTACATTTGCCATAGTTTAATTGAATTTATTGACTCCTTAACATGTTTGGGGTAGTTGTAACTGAAGTCTTGTATATTCCCATGGTTCTTGGCCACCAATCTACCCTTGCTACTGTGTAACATGCGGGCTAGCCGGCTTCGAATCCCAATGCGATTGTATCTGTTGCCGACTCTCTCCCGAAAACCGTGCTCGTGCTCGTGCCCGTGCTCTTAGTGAAACTTTCACGCTCTTCGGGGCCTCGAGAAGTGAATGTAAGTTGATTGTCGTAAGCCGGCTTTGACGTCGTATTGAGTTTGAGACCGGAGATCGGAGACCGGAGACCGGAGACCAGAGGCCCGAGATTTGAGATTTGAGACCCGGAGCGGCGGCATAGGAAAGGAAAACAAGTTTCTTCCGATGCCATGGGCTGCGTCGACTTCAGCGTTGCGGCAACATTTGTTAACCTGTTTTTTATTATAGATTTTGTGTTGTTGCTGCGACTATTTGATTTGGCCCGAATGCATGAAGGAGCAGGAGCAGGGGCAGGGGAAGGGGAAGGGGCAGGGAGGTGTTCCCCCCTCTGCAACCAGACCTGACTTTGGCTGCTGCCGCTTGGTAACACTCGCTCCGTTGATCTTGTCAACTTGACCAAGTTATTTGAACTATGCACATGTGCAGACCATAGAGAGTCGGTCCATTCCAACCCAGGCCAAGCCGCCGAGTCATTTGAAGGCTGTTTGCCGGAGCTGGGAGCTGGGAGCCAAGAGCTCAGCTCGGTGATCTTTGAGAGCCCATGGATATGGGGATGTGGTGATCTTTGGGGCCTGGCCTGGACTTATGCTGCTGCTGCTGCTGCAATGCTGCTGTTGCTGCTGCAATGCTGCGTCGACGGCGACGACGCAAAGTGAATGTACTTTCAAACCAAAGATCCGGTTTAAAGCTGCCCGGGCAACAGATACAGCGCAGACAAACGACGATGACAACGGCGATGTTTTCACAAAAACGCTTGTGTAATACATATGGAGAGGCATAGCTATATGGCTACAGCTCCGTGCATGTCATGTATACCCCCGCAGAAAATATCCACACAGCTCTCGGCCACTAATTTCTTGTTTGTTGACGTGATTTTATTGTATTCATTTGAAAATTTCAAATTTAAAAATCCCCAATATAGCTTACACACATAGTAAATCGAAACGGGTTGCCTCAGGTTCGCTTGATTATCGCATTGAAAATCCCCAAATAGACAATATAGACAACAAGCTCCCAAGACTCCCAGATCAATGAGCCCTGATAGCTGGCTGGGCCAACAAGACGCCTCTGAGAGGGATCGGATCATTGTGCGCTCTTCCTTCTCGGCGCTGAGTACATCGATTTCTCCACTCGCTTGGTCATAGAGAATTTCCCTGAATTATGACACAGATATTTGTGCGTTTTATGCTATATTGAGATAGAAAAGAGCGTTTTGTTGTTTGGTTCGCACGAAAACATTTCGTTACACTTTCTAATTGGGGAAAAGGTTAAGATGATCTTGTCAAACTTGATCGATTCCATGGCTTCACATCAATTGACTCTCGGTGTCCATTTAAGCGGTTTATGGTAAATTTGCAAGGGTAGCCTTTCCCTTCTTGTTTCAATATTTTGTGTATATACGCGAGCATACTTGAATCACAATCCCATCAACAACATCATCAATGTGCATTGTGAGTGTATAAACAGGCACATGAATCGACTAAGTGTGCGAGTGTTTTGTATTGTGCACGGAAAGAAAAGTTATATTGCTGTGGCTTAATGACTTTAATTATCTTATGAAATAATATCTACGAAAAGGTTTTTGTTTTCATAATGAGGTACATATTAGAAATTCAAAGTGGTGAGACATAAAATCAGTGCCATTTCATTATGCACTAATGTAGAGTTGAACTCCGTTTGAAATGTCAAAGTAATATTCAAAATCTAGTTCTATCTATTTGGTGCGTCATCTCAAAATGATATTACCTGAAGATCCACGTTTTTTTATGGGATAGACGATTTCTTGTTTATATGAAATGATGTTATCAATTCGATATGTATTAGCTTTGGTTTCTCTGCCGTTCTTTATGGATTTAAGGGTTATTTGAACGCCTGTTTGTTGATATTGATGCTTTATAATATGTTTTTTTGCAATGTAAGACTTGTTTTTCCAAGTGTACATTAAATTTCATTTGCCAGTCGCGAGACTGTGTGTAATAATTCGTCATGCTGGCCGCATTTGAACCCGCATAGCTCGCTGCCGCAGTCTGCGTCTCTGGTCTCTGGGTTTTGGTGTTCAGTTGGTGTTCGGGATTCGGGATTCGGGGCGGGGATCGGGGTCCGGGGTTTTTACTCGAGCCGTGCCGAGCCGGGCCGGGCCATTCCCAATGTTTTTCGTCCCCCCAGCCCAGCCCCAGCCCCAGCCCCAACACCGCCCCTAATTTGCGAGGCAGCGGCAGAAAGATAATGCCCGCTTCTCTTAGCTGCTCTCTTAGTTTTCTTGCCGGATTCGATCGCTCTCTGCGGCGGCTCGGCCTCGGCTTCAAGTGGCTTTTACAGTTATATAGTATGTAGAGAAAGAGATATATTGTGTCTTATGGATACGGCTGGCACAAATACTTTTCGCCACTGACGACGCCGCTTTTTCGTACGTTTTTCTTTTTCTCTTTTAATATTATATGTATATATTTTTGATTATTTGATTTGTGAATCACGGCAAACAGGCAGTTGTTGAGGTTGAGCTGTGGATAAATGGGTGTGAGTTGCTGGAAAATTAGAGATACAGCTCAGTTGGTGCTGGAAGATGTAGGTGTCTGTTTGTCCGCTTTTCCCCTTCCTGTTTATCTGCGGTAATATTTTAATCTGCACTCGAGATTTCTTTCAGAATATAATTTAGCATTATGCCAGAAAATTGCGATTAGATTCCTTCGCTGTCATGCCGCTGGGGTTGATAGTTTAATAACTTCCCCCTATGAATGAATTCTTGTTATTGCGGGTTCCTGTTATCATTCTAGATTTGCTACCATATTTTAAAGCCGTACAATATTTTAGTTTTGAGGAGTTGAACGCCTCCGCTTAAACATTGAATGCCGTGTGTGTGTGGAATGCTTGTTTCTCGCTAAACATATGTGTTTGCTGATAAGGATTTCCATAGCAGGACACAAAGGACCGCTTATCGCGGTGGTAAGATGAGTCACTTCATATCGCCTCTTATGCTCTGCCTTCTTTCCCAGCGGGTCACAACATTTGCTTATCGCTAATTATTTTTAGCATAAATTTCATTTGTAGGAAACATGATGCATAAGAGACCGATATAGGGAAAGATATTGGAGTGACCATAATATAAATCCGTGCGACAAGAAACTTTTACCTTGAAGTGTATTTCGCTTTTAAGTTGATAAGTTTAATTTATTCTTCGCATTGAACGAAATTCTCTTGTTTAATGATATGCTATTATTAGCGGCACGTATGAAAAAGCAGCTGTGCCTGTGGCTTTTGTGTGTTCCTCGGAAAAATACTAGGAAAATGCATAAAAACATATGCCATGGCATCTAAAAATATGTGCTCGTGTTTAGCTATTTCGATAAACGATGGCCACAAGGCATGAGTATTCTGCAGGACATTGATCTCTTTCAGGAGAGTTGCTAATTAGACATTCCGCACTTAGTCAGCTTCCAGCCTATAATAACTCCATTGAGTTATTTATCCGTCTGAAAGCGACAGCAAAATAAGCCGCACTACGTTCTGACCCAGTTTCATCATTATCATCACTTTGTCAAAAGCAGACTTCCAGATCACACACAGTGGTGATATAAATGGTAGTATCGTATAGTACCTGCCTCTTCGAGATACGATACGCATTTACCTTTGTCTAAAAATAATAAATGATCTCATTGTTGACTGTTGACTGTTTGTTCTCCCTCAGGACTTTTTGGGAACGATCGTGTGTTGTCATCGTCATATTTTGGGCCACTTGTTTTGGCCGCATGGAAAAGTATCTTTAGGCGCTGGCGAATGATATTAACACACGAGATTGTCAATAAATGTACATGTGGATGGTACATTAAATACACCTATATTGGGTTGTATCTATATATCGAGCAGTGTAAACATACGCAACGCAGCAGACATTTTGCCGTCGTTGTCTTTACAACTGAATCCACATACTACGAGTATATGTATCGTCAGCGCATTGAGCACTCTTTTGTTCCAGCTCGATCGATGTTTCCCGTCATCCGTTCTGTCCATCAGTCCAGCAGTCCATCTGTCAATTGCATTTAAAGCAAATATCGCCCATAAGAAATGGGCTATAATAAAGTACATTCGTACATTCGTACATACGTACAACAGCACGAGAAGATTGGTTACGTCTGCACTTGTTTAAACAATTCCCATAAAGAACTTCAGCCACTACCTGCGCTTGTTGATTTTATTTATATTTATATTTTTAATTTTTTCGATTTCTTTCCTCTTACAGGTGCACGATAAAGTTAGCCAGCATAGACCAGCACCCCTTTCTTCGGCCTTATCGTCCCTGCAAATGCTTGACAATAAATTAGATTTTGTGCAAATTCTCCCGTCCGATCGATCCACTCAATGGTGTCCGTCCGCCATGATGGTGCATAAAGTGGCAAGAATCCGAACTCCGGACGAGGAATATACTATACCTCGGGCAAATCGCAAGTTCGTGTGATTTATATCACAACAAAAGGTGGCGGGCGCGAGAGAAATGCCAGATCGAAGATTGGGTACCCTTCTGCAAATACTAACCACTATATTATCAGAAAATAAATAAGCAAATTACATCAACAAGAAAATCTATAGATATAATATATTACCATCTCTTAACTTTTTTTAAAGATCATATGTATATAATTACAGGATAAATATGGTTTATTAAGCTACTTTAGGACTTTAGCACATAATATTATTTAAAAAAAGTTTATTTCTATAAAAATAAAAACACTTACATTCTATCTATGATAACTTTCTTTTTGATCATAGATCATAAAAATATTTCAAGTATATTGATTACAATTCACTGACTATGGGCTGTGCGCTTAGAGGCATGACCGATCATAATTATAAAATGCAAAATAAAAGCATAAAATATATTATTTTGAACGTTAGAGCTAAAAATATTCTAGTTAAGAGATAAGTGCAATCTAAGATATTTTTCTAGACACCCTGTTCTGTCGAAACTTGGAGTACTTGATGCGAAATGGAACGTGCCCATTGATAATGTCCTATCTAAATTTTTGCCTAATTTTAAATGACGCTTTAAATGAGCATTTTCTGCCAGGGTAACTTCAAGTCTGATCGTTACCAAAGTACTCTTCAGCTTGAAGTCTTGGAGTTTGGCTATCCATAAACAAAATACGGCCAATGCGGCGTTTGTTGAGGTCAATGATTTCTGTTGCGTTGTCTTTTTCACGCTTTTTTGACGCTTTTTGTCCATATGTGTTTGTATGGCTGAAGGTGTGTGCGAGCATTTTGAATATTAATTTTAAAAGTTTTTCGGCTTGTGTAAACATATTCAGCAAAATACATAAGTGGAACCATCGACCGCTGTAATGTCGATTTTGCAAGCAAATGATGACATAATGGAAGATAGTTAAAACTCCAAGAGGAGGAATGCTGTGAATCACGGGGACCAGAATATTTTGTAATACAATGAACCGCGTCTTGAGTTATCTCGAAGGTCTTTTCGATAAAATGATATTCAATTATACTAAAAAGAAATGCATGTCGCTTACTTCTTAGGGAAAAACTCATCGCAGTGGGTCCATAAATATAATGGGGAAACAGTCCGCTTGATTCAGTAGAAGATTCCATACGGAGCCAATAAAATGTCCAAATATTTGATACACCTCTGCCTGCTGCTGCTCTGGAGCTCCCGGATAAATGGAGATCACTTTGACGAGTGCAATGAGATGGAGGATGGGGCGTTTGTGCAAAGTTGGGAGAGCTGCCAGTCCTATGTGTACTGCGAGGGTGAGGAGTCCCTGAAGGGCGACTGCGAGGATGGCGAATACTTTGACTCCGAGGCGGGAACCTGTGATGTTGCGGCCAATGTGCAGTGCTTTCTGGACGAAGTCGATGAACCTTCGGAGCCGGAACCGGAAGCAGAAGAAGAAGAGGAGGAGGAGGAAACGCCCGCCACACCGAGGCCAAGCGAACCACCAATTATAGAGACCCCAACCGAAGTGGATATCGTGAATATTGCCCCCGTGGTGAGGCCCAACTGTCCGATCAGCGATGATCCCGGCCAGGTTATATTCATGGCCAGCAATAGCTCGTGTGCCAACTATTACCTTTGCTATCACGGGCATGCCATGGAAATGCACTGTGATAATGAGCTGTACTTCAATTCCCTCACCGGACAGTGCGATTACCCAGAGAAAGTTCAGTGTGCCGTGAGTATCTCGTGCAGATCCCTTTACCGCGATCTGTTTGTGATCTAAAATTCACTTGCAGTTCGAAGATCCGCGATCCCACAAGTGCCTGCCACACATGACAGAGTTCTTTCCACACCCGGACAACTGCAACTACTTCTACTACTGCATCAAGGGTTTCCTGACCCTGCAACAGTGCCCCTTCTACTACGGCTGGGATATAGAGCGCCGGAGCTGTGTGCAGATAGGGGTGGCGAAATGCTACAGAAACTCCAGAAGACTAGGTCGGAAAACCCCACTGCCACCCAAAAAACAACTCATCAAGTCTTAGGGGAGTTGTCTACCAGATAAGAACTCTATTTATTGACTAGTTACAAGATTGTGGCGACATGAGACCTTTAATTAAATATAACTTATTAGGAAAGACCTTGATTTTGATTGCCTTGCCACCGGGCTGAGCTATAAAAAGCTTAGCCCACCACCACGAACTCCACACAGATCGAGAATGCAGCAATCTCTACGCTTGGAACTGCTATTCATCGCTTACGGGGCGATTCTCGTTGTCTGGGGCGTCAATGGGCTAAACATACCCGAGTGCAGTGGTCAGAATGGATTTATCAACAATACGCGATCCAACTGCAGTTACTCCTTCATCAATTGCTCCGGCCAAAACTCGGTATTCTGCACGGACAACACAACCTGCAGTGCCAATTTCACCTGTGGCGACATAATTCCTTTGGATAATTCGACTGCCTCACCCATCATCACAACTCCGACTGTGGTGACCACCGCCTCCACAACTGTGTCACCTTCCGACATCCGGCGAGAGTGCCGTCAGGGAGTTACCAAGAGATTCAGTTATCCGCAGAACTGCAACTACTTCTACTACTGCGTGGATGGCTTTCTGCTGGTGGAGCAATGTCCTATTGGCTATGCATTCGATCCCGAAACTGGAGCTTGTGGTGGTCGCATACGCAGCTCCAGCGACTGTACCTTTAAGTGAAAATAATCGCAAATCACTTTTAATTAAGCCCCTTGTCGTGTCAAATAAACCATTATAGCTAGAAAATAAAGTTAGTTTAGAGTCTTATCAGAGAACAAGCTAACCAGCCGCACAGCATTTCCACCTATAAAGAAGGCACTGATCTCGGCGATGAGGCAGTTGAATGCCTATTGCCTATTGAATGTGGCAATTGTTGATAGTCTTGGCCTGCCTGCTACCTGGTTGCCTCTGGGTGCAGGTGCAGGCGGTTTTCCTCGAGGAATGCAAAGGTGTGATCATCAATAAGGTGACTAACGAGAACCAGGAGTGCAGTGAATTCGTTCACTGCGATGGCGATGATTCCTACTACTGCAATGGCGATTGCCGCGAGGCGGTCGAGTGTTATACCGATGTGGTTACCACGCCAGCTACCACTTTACGGCCTACAGTAATCACTACGGAAAGAGCACCAGTCAACGAAGAACCGGTCAACACTACCTCTACTTCAGCTTCTACCACCCCTTCAACGATTGCTGTACCACCATCCACTACCACCCCGGCTCCGAGCACCGATGTCCATGTCATCTGCAAGACGAGTGGAAAGAATGGGGTCTATCCCTATCCGGCAAACAGCAACTACTATTATCAGTGTATTTCCGGTTTTCTGCTGCTCCAGCAGTGCCCACAGAACAGTCATTTCGATGTCACCCAGGGCCAGTGTGTTGCCACAAAACGCAATCGTTCATCGGGCTTACGTTTGTAAGATTCATATCCCGGTCTGTAATAAAGCAATTATCAAAAGCGTGTTCGTGGGCAAATTATTTTCTGATAAGGGGAGGTGGTAAGAAAACCCCAAGGGCTGCATACGAAATCGATCAGTTTACCATTCGAGATCGAGCAGAGAAGATGTTTCGAGTATTGGGATCCATCGTGGTGTGCCTTCTATTCCTGGTCCCCAGCCGTGCGGATATTTTCGATGAGTGTAATGATGGGAACAACCTATCTTTTGTTACCTCGCCAAAGAGTTGCGCACACTATATTTTCTGCAACGGCGATGAGTCATACGATGGTGAGTGCGAGGATGGCGAATACTTCAGTCAAGATATGGAAATGTGCGAGCCCATGGGCGATATCGACTGTCGCACGGGAGCGGAGGTGCCAAGGGAAAATACCACCGACAGCGCAACGGAGATTACCTCGGAGTCCAGTACGATCTCCACAGTTGTAATCAGCACATTAGGTCCGTCAGCAGTGGTCACATTACGCCCATCACTCAATCAAAGTGGAGCCACCAATACGACTTCCGTATCGCCGGGCATAGAGATTATTGTGACCAATGTGTGCCCGCAACTGGATAATCAGAGTCGTATCGCATTGCTGCCAAATCAGAACTCCTGTTCAGATTATTACATTTGCTATCGCGGCGAGGCACTCCCCATGAGTTGCGCCATCAGTTTGCACTTTAATTCCCGCACTGGAAAATGCGATCATCCCGAAAACGTCAGGTGTTTGGTGGGCTAACTATAGTATTTGGTATCTTATCATTTGTACAATAAATTACTTGCAGGCCATGACTTACAACCCCAGGGAGCAGTGCAAGCGACATGTAATCGATGTTTATCCGCATTCCGACAACTGCAATTACTTCTACCAGTGCCGTTCTGGTTACTTGATGGTCCAGCAGTGTCCCTTCTTCTATGGATGGGACTACGAGAAGCGATCCTGCGTAGCACTAGGCCAGGCCAAGTGCTACAACAAGCTGCAAATGCAAATGAAAATGTATTAAATATATACAATATTAATATAAGAACAAACATTTAAATTTATTTACTAAAATTGCTTTGAGGGAATCAATGAACTTTTGGGGATTTAAAGAAGTTAGATTTTCATGTTTACCCTAAGGTTTGTATATTTTAAAGCTGAGAGCGAAGATATAAAATAGCGCAAAATTAAAGTTTAACCTTCTCCAACTTGGTAGGTAGTTAAACATCTTTGTCAAACTCACAAAAAAAAAGACCGACCTTGACTCATTTCTAAATTTATCAGGTGATATCAACAGCAACAAATTTGAAAGATATTTCTGCAAAATAAGAACCTTGATCGAAACATTTGCTAAAATGGCTGGTAAAAATGGGCCAACCTTCGATCCAAAACATAGCAATTTGACCGATATGGTACTATTTTCCTCACAAGGACAACGTATGTCGAGATATCACCTAATCAACTTCCTAGCTAATCACGGCTTCCTTTTCACCTTTTTCACCAGGTTTAAAAATTAAAAATCCAGCATTAAAGATGTATCTCGGTGCCAACTCGAGATATGGTATCGGTTGATTGTGAGGAAAGGGAACCATATTTCTTTTTGGCAAAGCAAAATACAGAAGCCTTATCAACTTCTTCTTACAAGCAATTGAAAATGTTAATTTTCTGATACTGAGCCTCACACTCGGCTGTATCTTGGCGCCGAGTGTATCACATATATGCCAAGTTCTCCGGCCATTACGAAATTAGAATATAACTGCGCTCTACTGGAGTCTGACGAAAGCACAAAAGATGAT
The DNA here is from genome assembly GCF_016746235.2 of Drosophila teissieri. Taxonomy (NCBI): domain Eukaryota; kingdom Metazoa; phylum Arthropoda; class Insecta; order Diptera; family Drosophilidae; genus Drosophila; species Drosophila teissieri. Next base: position 18,159,876 of record NC_053031.1, on the reverse strand, counting down.
GCTTAACACGGGTTAGTAAAATTGATATTCAGAACTAATATTGTGATGGGAACTTATTGGTTTTCAGCCCTCTATTTGATGGTGAGCTCTTTGCTGGCCACAGCTCAAAAATCTTGGAGTCCAACCAAGCCCACAAACTCGGTGACCATCAGGCAAAGTGGGAGTAGATTTTGCGCCAATCATTTGGTTGGTGAGTTTGTGGAGCATGCGGAGGATTGCCATATGTTTTACCTGTGCGTTGAGAATGGGGATGCGGTCCTGGCTTCCTGTCCACCCACGATGCTTTTCAATTCGGAGAGCAGACTCTGCGATTCGGCGGCAAATGTAAAGTGCAGAAATGGCACGGATGCCGTGGAGAATCCTCCATTCGATGGTGGAAACGGTGATGGAGATCTTAATGACATGGTAACGGATGCCGGCACCTATTGCTCCACTTTAATGGGCCAACAACAATCCAGCGACAGACTTGTTTATGTCGGCAGTTCTAGTAGTTGCAGACAATACTATATTTGCTACTATGGACAGGCGATTTTGCAGGAGTGCAGCTCTCAATTGCACTGGAATGCAGTGACGGGGAAATGCGACATTCCGGAGAGAGCCCAGTGCACCCTTGATGGTCAGGAGGTTATACCATCGAGTGGGAACCCCGGCTTCCCATCGGGTGGATCCTCCATATCGAGTGATCTCATCCACTGTCCTGCCTACGGACAGCATTTGTATCCCCATATGCAGCGATGCGAGTTCTTCATCTATTGCGTCAAAGGACACGCCAGCCTGCAGCAATGTCCTTTCTATTATTTCTTCGATATTGCCACGAAAAGTTGTCAATGGTCGCGAACGGCTCAGTGTGTGCGAGATTTAAATTTGGCGCCACTAATAAAATAGAAGTTTTACTTTATTTTGTGCACCATGTTTTCAACTTTGGGGAATATTAAATGCTTCTTCAGGGGTGAGACAATATAAACATGTTTGGAAAAACTATATAAAAAAACCCTTTAGACACTATCCTCTAGGTTTTAAAATTCCCGCCGATTAAAATTAAAAGCCCCAACGTATGTGTACACACTGTTTTTCGACATCGATATCCACCCCATCGATTTCGATACCGCTTAATATTTTCCCACTGTTATTTTTCTGGTATTCCATCACGGTCATACAAATCCCACTATATAATGTTAAATTAATCATATTTATACTTATCTATATATAAGCAAAGCGAAATATTCGACTGCCCCTCGAAGTAAACAACCCAGGTGCTCCAAAATGAAGCTAACGAGAGTAAATTAAGCTGTGTCTACGAACTATCTCGAAACACACAAACTTTTCCGTCATCGAACTCAAACTGCCCAACTCGAAAAATCAACAATATATTTGTATCGGCCCAAAGGCGCAATAAACTCGCAGCTTCGAGTTCCGAGCGGCAGGTAATGTATGCAAATTCGACACAGCCACCAGGGATTCTTCTAGACAGCGGTAGCCACAAGAAAGCCCGAGAACTGGCCAGAATCTTCCAGAGAGCTGGTGGCTTCTGCCGGGATGTTGGAGAATTTGCGAGGTATTTTTCGGAAACGGCGTCGCTGCGAGACGGACACGCCCCCGCCCCCACCGCCACCGCCCACCAAGGAGTCTGAGACAATACCCCGATATCCGGAATATATAGACGCCGAGACACCCGAGTCCAACGATGGCTTTGAGGCCTCCTGGGCGGAAGCAGGCTCTTTTCACAGCCCACACTCAGATAGGTAATTGAATTCTGCGCATTCACGCTTCCTCTTTCTCTCTTATTGCAGCTTCAGAAACAGATAAAGTTAAGCTAAATAAGCAACAGCATCAAACACTTCGACACCCACTCGAAAAAAGCTAAAGACATTCCAAAAAAGTAGCCAGCAAAGCGGCTACAAAAAAAAACAAAAACCAAAACCAAATCGAAACAGTAGGCAGCTAACCAACCATCTTGGGTGACAAACACTTGACCGGCTTTTTGGAGGGCGGCAGGTTTCAATCAAATCTGGATCAGCCGCAGGATATGGAAGTTGATGCGCCAACAGCGCAGGAAACCAGTGACACTCATCTCCAGACCCAGAATCACCACCACCACCACCACCACCATAGTACCCATCGCCAGCAGCTGCCGCAGATCTCGCCCAGCGATTACCACTCGGAGGCATCCATGAATTTTGATTATTTGCAAGACCTGAGGGCCGGCGCCATGGCCTCCTCATCCACGGCCGGATCCGGAGGAGGTGGCAATGCCGGGAACAGCTCCTACGGACTCGTCGACGACAGTAGAGCCCTGGACAGGTTGTTATTTCATCATAACTAAAACCAAATCAGACACGAAACCAAAACAATACCGATTACATTCACACAACCTCGTAGCGAAACAAAAGTTATAAGTTTCTTATCTTTACTTCTTCACACTACCAGCTACCAGCTTCATTCGATTCTTTTGTTCCATAATAGTAATGGTGATAGCTTAAAGTATCTGCCGCGAACGCCCACACAACTCCAAAAAGAGCTTTGTGTGCGGGCGCCTTTTCTTGTAGACCTATTCTGGTTATAATTTCGTAGCTCTATAAGCGGTCAGTCGATCTGTAGCAGAACGATCTAACACTCTAACGTTGCTTGTCTCGTTTCATGACTTAACCACTGAACCGCAATCACACTTAACCAACATGTGACAGACCATTTAATGCCAGCGAGAGGTAAATCTTGAATTTATAATAACCATTGAGCGTGACTAACCTTTGAGTGACTCGCAGATTTGTCACCATTCTGGATAATTTGGACGCACGGGTGGAGAAGCTGCGCAAGGATGCCCTCAACCTGCAGGAGAAGAAAGACTACCTTTTGATGTCCATGGATCTGATCAAGAGCAACGAAATGATGCAGCACATGAGCGAGGGTGAGGAGTGCATATTGGCAGTAGTTCCTTAAAGTTAATTGCACCATCATAACTCATGAGATTTACGTTAAAATGTATATTTAAAAGTATGCAGTATCTAGTCTAGTTTGAAACCAGTTTAGCCTAAAATGTTTTTGCTACTTTGTTGATATGCAATTGGAATATTTTTTGAATCAATGGCTTCCGATTTTATACTCCCCATCATAGTTGACTGCGAACTAATTTATCCTTTTTCCAGCTGAACGAGAGGAGATCATTTTGTACATACAGCGGGTTAGCTCCCGCTTGGGCACCGTGGAGCTAAATGTGCGCACTGTGCGGGACAACTCCCAGGAGGATTCCCTCAGCCAGATAAATGCATTGATCGACAGCATGATCAAAATGGGTGATCCCGTGATCGCACGCCAACGATGCCAGTTGTACTTAAACGCCTGCTGCAGCAGCTCAATGGATCCATCCGGGCACATGGACACTGTGCCCGAGGCCGATGCTGGGCCCATCGATAAGAAATTCGAGAGCGTTCTGCTCGGCTGCACTCTGGACGATCAGAAGAACATCAAGAAGCGGCTCCAGGCCTTAATGGGTTATCTGAATAAGCAAACTGTTAGCCATTAATTTAATTAATTGTTTTTGGTCCATTAACTATTCATAGCATTATTATCAAACCAAACGAAATACATCACCAAGCCGGATGAAACGAATAATAAACAAAGCATATACACTAGACCAGCGGAGTTTGAATTAAGTATAATATAATTTAATTATTTATTCTACAACTAAATGTTACTAGCTAGGAAAGCACATGTCCTTTGCATTTAAGACCCGATCACTTAGGACCCATAACGCATCATTGGAGGTGAAGAAAATCTGCTGGATGTTCTTTGATGTGAGATATATGATTTCGTTGCCCTTGGCTGTGATGTTCGCTAGCTTGGCACATCGAACAACAGCTCCGAATTTGGGTATAACATAGTACAAGGTTCCGAAATTGTCGATGATCATGCTGCGACTGCTGCCCAGAAGACTGCCCAAATGTGTGAGTTTGATGCTACTGCTTATTGAGTTGGTTGCCAATTCGCTCTTTCCTTCAACTTCCAGCCTGTCCACTGTACTGTATAGATCGCCATCCTGGTCGGACAGGATGAGTTCCCCTTGAATACCGAAGGTGAAATCCACTGGCTTGATGGGAAACGATTGGTTCATATTCTCGTACTTATTGCTCTCTAAGGCTAAGCGGTGCCACGTCTGCTCCAGGATGTCGTAGGCGAGAAGTACTGGTTCCTTTCCCAGGATGAAGTAAATGTGGCGTTCGTGCTCGCATCCCGGACCCTTGGGCCCCATTTGGACAGTCAGAGATTGGGTGTCATTAGCTGCTATATGTTGCCCACAGTCTATTCTCAATAGCTCCGCGTTGTTGCGCATCAGATCGAAGACAAACAAACGGGGCGAGCACGTGCTGCCGGGAAATCCGATGTCTATGACCCACAGCCGACTCAGTGCGTCCACCTGCGACCAGTGGGCCTGCTGCACCAGCGAGCAATCCTCATGATCTCCCATGGAATGGACTTCGATGTGCGGAAACACGACGGTGGGCATGGGAAAGTAGGAAACCGGCCACTGCGCCTCGATCAAAGTGGGAGCATCGTTGCCCTCTACGTTTACGCTGAGGAACACTCGCGAGAAGTGCATTGATAGATGACGGACCTTGTAACTGGATTCGTTCAGCCCGGATTCGGATAACAGCCAGGCGTCAGTGGCCAAAAGTAGACCAACGAGACCAATGAGAAAACCCAAGCCGAGGACCCCTTGTGTGACCATCTTTAAACGCGAACTCAGACTGAGCTTAGGGCTAGAGAACTCTGCTTACGTTGTAAGTGCCCGGCGAAGAAGTCCACCAAAGTGTCTACATCAGCAGTTGGGATCGGGTGTCGCCGCATATCGGCTACCTGCATTAATGGGGACTAGCATTGGAGTGTTTCTCTATTTACTTGTGGTCCCAAGCGAAAAAAGCTTGCCATTGAAGCCAAATTCGATCGGAAAATATTCAAATCATGACACAGTTTCGCCAAAAGCAAATATATGGTTATATCTTTTAGAACAAATCGGATGAATTATTACAGTACCATGATAACCTATATTTATTTAAAATAAATGCATGGCATTTTAGGCTGCTGTTAATAATACCAATGCTTTTTTGTCACACTTTATAAACATTGATAAGGTTTTTGGGAATTGAACCTACCTTAAGTGCTTAGTTTCAACATTACCTTAATTTTAAATAGTATTTCCTTACCTGACCAGTAATAAAGCCCTATCATATCTTCCAAGCCATTATAAAGATTGCTGGAAGATTATTCATTTTCTTGGGAATTGCCAAAAGGCTATGGTAAACCCCCGAAGAATTTCGGATCAGTCATTGATTTCTATTTTAAGTACATTCATACTTGTGGAAGGTATTAAAAAAATGGTCTTAATAATTATAAATATTTTACTATGGAAGTTGGCAAAGTTATAAAGCATTTATCATGGCAGAAAAAGAATTTGGTTTGCTTACATTACATTATCGCGTATATGTAATTATTTATTATATGTAATAAATGTTTGGAATTGTTGCCTATGTGTTTCGAATTTACCTAATGGAATTATCTTGTTTAATTTGTTGCAAAAATATATTACTATTTTTGAGTGATCCACAACAAATCCTCCCACTCCGTAAAAAGGTAAGCTTTATGTTATAACACCTCTCTCCTGATTTTATTGATTATAACCGAATCTTTATCTCCTTGCTCTCTTTTTCCATCATTAGGTCGAGAGCTTTTCGTTCTTTTCACGCTGAAATGGGAAAAATGGCACTACACGTAGAGTCAGTTATCCATTTGGGTTGGTCAAGATCAGATCGAACTACGGAAATACTTGGCCAACAGTCATTTTCGGAAACAACACATAAGGTATATGTACCATACCATACGTTAACCAAGGATTATTATTACCCAAGGATTATCATAAATCAAGGACTATCATCATGTGCAACGCCATTTGTGAATGCCTTAAATGTCCTGGCAAAGTTATTTGCTGGTAAGTTTCCATGGGTTATTTACGACATTGTATATACTCGTATGTCTTAGTGAAAAAACCCCCAAAGGTGTTTCGTGGTATTTCAAGTACCATTCCTGGTATTAGCAGCTTAGTTGACAACTTCCCACTATCAGCTAATAGGTTTTTTGATAGAGATTGCTAGATCCACGAAGCATTACTAACTCTTCAAATTGAGCAGCATTTCTAGAGAGCTTCTACCAGGGTTTTATCAGTGTTAACAGGTATATAACTTCCTGCTCAGTAATGCTTTAAAAATAGAATGCTTGAGGTTGGAAAAAACCCCTCTTATTGCCAGAAAGTTGATTGTTGTCTCTAATCAATCTAGAACGGATGAGACATATCTTTACCCGAACAAAACCATTTGTCTTTGTCACAAACTCCCTGCGCCCAACTCCAGTTAAACATGATTCATCTACCTTTGCGACCCTAATCAAATTCTTTGTTTTTTGGAACTAAATAGTAAATAAATCTAATGTAGCAAACTATGTGCTGGAATCGACGCCTAATCGTAGTCATTGTGGTTGTCGTCGCGCTCACACTAATTTTCTTTATATTATTTCATATATATGATAGGTATTACGATCAGTCTCCCTTCACTCGAGATGTGTAAAAGAATTGCTTTATCTGTACTTTATTCTGGTGAAGTTGCCAGTTCCAAGTGATGGATAATATACCCATACCTCGTTCGAATGGAAATATTGTAAGCTCTGTTTTCTAATAACCATCACCCCCTTTTGTCACTGGCGTTGTGATAATTATACCCGACTCGTTATCAGTTTGTTATTTCGCCCGATATGATTAAAGCTTTCAATACCTGTAGACCCGAAATGCGGTCGATGACTGTAACCCCCTTCAGTTAACACTTTGTGTTGGTCAACAACGCATCGAGGGTCGGAAGTTACTGAATATCTATATTATAACATTAGCCCAAAACCGTCATCACCATGTGCAACGCTCTCTGTGAATGCCTCAAATGTCCCGGCAAAGTGGTTTGCTGGTAAGTTTCCATCGGTTTCTGACTCACTGATCGAATGCAAATGCATAAAACTACGGATAGAGTCCATTTCCTTGATAAAGGCTGATTAGCAATGCCTATCTGGAGTTGCATCCGTCCCATGTATTCAGAACTGACCCACTTGTCTGATCTGATTTGATCCGTTCCTAGGCACCCAGGATACTTGTGTAGACTTTTCTAACCAGACTTTTCTATATCTTTGCAGTTGCTGCTCCTGCGCCTGCAAGATGCTGCTGAGCATCGTGTTCTCTGCGCTTCTGATGGTCGTGGTCATCGGCCTGATTGTCTACTTCACGGTCTTCTATCACAAGGATAAGGACACGGACGAAGTGCAGAAGCAGGTCGCCCAACTGGCGCCCATTGTGAAGCGCAGCATTCGCGACTACTTCAGCAAGGAGTACTGATCTGAGGACATGAATTTATACTATAGGCCATACTAATAATAACCCCGTCGAAATCGAAATCGAAACGAACCAACAACCAGAGCCGTTCAGTGCATGACTTAATCTAATCGCGTCGGATGCTCGTTATGGGATTTTTTCTTATCTATAGATAGTTTGCGACTCAATTGAATGGGCAATTTGTGAGTTCTTTAAAAAGGTAGATACTGTTGTGCGCGGAAAATGTGACTCACTGAATGCTTGACAATACACTTTAAGCTCGAAACCCAATAAAGCAATCACAATATGTGTATGCAAGGCAGAAATAAATCAGAAATAAACGTTTATTGTAAGAAATGACACTCACTCTATAAACAAGACTACGATACAAAAAGTAGAACTGGATATAAAATATGGCATGTTTTTTGATTAAGCAAGCATATAATGAACAATATCTTCACATACTGCCTTTAAGTTTAGGTTAAGAAAAACGATTAATAATTTCGCAGAGAAATTAGAAAATGTCGCCATGAAAGTGGAAGACATACACTAATAAATACTCGAGCTAGGGAAGTTCGAATGTTTCCAAGATGAGGGTTTATCAGCAGGGAAACCCCTCACCGCCTCAGACCAATATGGGTCCTCCCCTCCAGCTGTTTTCCTAGTTGTATGTATACCATTGTTTGGGATCAGGTAGCCTAGAACACCGTCGAGGGTTGAAAAGTGTCCAAGGTCTGGTGGTCCGTGCAAATGCATTTCAAACTCGTCCCCTGACTGGCTTCAATCAACTTCGGGCTCAGTTGCTCGCCAGCATCAGGTTCACAATGACCTCCGATTCCACGCTGTACTTCAGTGCCGTCGAGGAAATGTTCAAGGAAGTGTTAACAATAGGGGACGACAATCGGCACCAGCATCCTGGGAAAGAGGAGTTCTCCGAAACCCCTAAACGATGTGTGCAATTGCGCCAGCAAAAGTTGTTCGCGAACGACTCCGCGAGTTTTGTGATAGGTCGTCGGTCGCCGAGGACTGATTCTAAAATCGATCTCAAGGGAGACATGTCACCTGGAAGGCGAAGGGAGCTGCGCGGCGAGGAGGTCCTTCGGATGCGCAAGGATCGGGCGGAGAAGGAGCGGATGAGGCCCCAAAGGCGACTTACCATGCGGATTTAATACCACCTATCCACCGAGTTCGTTGAGCTACCCAATCGAAGTGCTTCCCCGTTGTATGCTTTACTTTAGGATTTATTTTTAAGCTCACCTAAGTATGCCATGTTTTGCGTGCCAATAAAAAATTACGTTACTAAAAATACAAATTTTTAATTTAACATCTCGCTGTTGCTTAATATAGCTCCTTAATTATAGCTGTGCATTTTCAAAATTTAGTGTGAAAAATAGAGAAAATAGGGTGGATATTCTATTTTCAGTCCACGAAATGTTCGCAGTGCTGAATCGCAGGTGCTTGGGCAGATACTGATGACCATATGTACGTAGGCTTTAAATGTCGGTTATTTCCAAATTAATAATATTTCATACTGATGCTCAGTGTTATGGGTTTGCCAATAAAATAAATATTTGATTTCTGAAATAGTGTCTTTACCTTGTCTTTTGCTGATTTCGCTGAATCAATTCCTAAATAGACAGTCGGTTCCATATTATAAGCCACATCGAAATATAACAAAAAATATTATAGAAATATATCAATATTGGCAGGGAAAAGTATAGATAACCAATGAATTCGGAAATTCTGATTTGTTGACTATTTGTTGTGTAAAGTTTTTAGTCATATTAGGTTTTTTATTTTGAAATGAGTTTTTTTTACCTAATACTGTTTTAAAATATTTATACCCGTTACTCGTAGAGTAAAAGGGTATACTAGATTCGTTGAAAAGTATGTAACAGGCAGAAGGATGCGTTTCCGACCATATAAAGTATATATATTCTTGAACAATATCAATAGCCGAGTCGATCCTACCATGTCCGTCTGTATGATCGTCGAGATCTCAGGAACTACAAAAGCTACTAAGTAGGGATTAAGCATACAGACTCCAGAGACATAGACGCAGCGCAAGTTTGTCGATTCATGTTGCCACGCCCACTACAACAAACCGCCCAAAATTGCCACGCCCACACTTTTGATAAATGATTTGATACTTTTTCATTTTATTATTAGTATTGTAAATTTCTATGGATTTGCCAAAAATCTTTTTGCCACGCCCACTCTAACGCCCACAAACCGCCAAAAACTGTCAGTGTGGAAATTTCTCCTTTTCACTTCCACCATTTAAGTAACGGGTATCAGATAGTCGGGGTTCTCGACTATAGCATTCTCTCTTGTTTTCTTTTAGCTTCCTATACCTAAATTTTGTATTGTACTGGCATATATTAAACATACTCATTAAATCTAGTTAATAAAATGTGGTGCAACTAATTAATTAGGTTAAACTGATTTAAGACGGATAACTGGATAAGGATAACTGGCTTATCGATGTAAGTAATGTGAATAATACTTTTGTACAGTTTTTATACAGTTTGTAAAATTAATTTAACTCCATTTAGCTAGTACACAAACCATTACACAGTCAACGTAGACATTGTGTAGAAATACAAAAAACCGTAGACCTTTTTTCAACTTAAAAAAGTCACGTCTTTTTTGGTAAAAGAAATTTTAGCGTATACTTGAAACAACTATTTGCCTAACAGCACAATTTACTTTAATAATTTGTTTTTTATTTTGCTATTAATCAATAATTTCCAAATCAATTTCCCATAGTCAATAATTTGTCTTACTTTTGAAAAACTCTTTTTTTCCCAAGCAGGTTTATTATCTGTGACAATGTTTGGCCTTTCTTTGCCAGTTACGTGCCAACGACTTCTTTAACTTGAAGATGAAGGTAATTCGGGGTGGAATCCTAATCTTTATAGTTTTACCCTTGGCAGGTTTTTACCAGCTTAGCAACGATTAAAACTAATTAAGAAGCGCAGGCCACTTGAAATCGGTGTTTAAACCCAAAAGGGATAAGCTAATGGCCCTTAGACGGAGTAACCACTTTTCTACGAGTCAAAATTATATGAAGTTTATACACTTACAGGAATTTTGAAGGACTAATCACTTTTCTCCGAGGCAAAACTAAATGAAGTTTATACATTTACAGGAATTTTAAAGGAGTTATCACTTTTCTGCAAGTCAAAATTATGTAAAGTTTCTGGGACTTTGAAGTTCATTGGGATGAAGATACTTTAATAATGAGAAGATAAGTCTGCAGTAATGATTCTCCGATTTTTATGATCACTCACACAATGATGTGTAAAAAATTAATAGTTCAAAATACTATAAATAATCCAGGGAAGAACCTTATCTAACGCCATGACTTGAGTTTCTTCTTAGACACAGCTCTGAATTAGTTTAAAACGAACTTAATTCCCAAACAAAATGACAATGCAAATACACCGGCTTCCTTTCATACGCATTTAATATTGCAAATCACCGAGATTTCAAGTAGTGAAACCCCCGGTGACCTTCCATTTCCCCGTGGGATCGGAAAATCTTGTGCAACTTTATTTTTTCGACCCATTGATTGATTAGCCGTCTGCCTTTTCCCTTTCCTCTTTCCCACCCAATAAAACAAACTATTATCAGCCCGTGCGGCCAATTCAAGAAAGCTATGAACGTACATACATATGTACATGCGTACATACGTACATGCATAGATCGTCGCCGTCAACAACTTTTGATGAATTGTAGTAGTGGGCTTGTTGTAGTTGTTGCTATGTCTGTAGCGCGTCTAGTGAAGGCGGCTCTTCTTCTTCGCGAGGCAAACTATAACGGAGAATCTTGTAAAATTCGCCACAGCCCAAGTAATTAATGGTTTTAACTCAAATTTGGACAGTCGATGGGTGGGCGAGTAATCTATGCACAAGCCAAAAATGATGCAAGTAGCTCCGTTGGAACTCCCCCAAACCGACCAAGTCTGTCACTCCTCGAGAAGTTCTCCGATTTTTATGATTCTTGAAAAATCAGATACTTTTCAGCGATCTCTACTGATGGACCCGGTTTAAGCCGATTCCACGCACTCTTTCACATAGAAATCATTTAACAAAGAACAATTTAAATCTTCCACCAGCTGTAAACAAAAAATGCTTCGCTATATTTGCCCGATCCATTTGACTTATCGCCAAACACGCGGCTAACCGGCTCGCGTGGGAGCGAACGAGAGGGCCGAGTGGGGCGAAATGGGGGGCAATGGCAGAAAGAGAGCGAGAGCGAGCAGGAGAGATTATGTCAGAGGAGCTCCATTTGTTTGCAATTTGCTTTTGAGGAAGAGAGACAACAAAGAGCGGTCAAATCCGCCGAAATTTGGGTTGAAGGCCTGCTTATATGTATCTGTGTATCCGTGTATCTAATAGTTCGCACATAACTAAAGTATCCGGAATATTCCCAAGATAGCCTACCCGGGAAAGTTAAGATTTCAACTAGTTTGAAGAAATTTTTATAATATACGCTTAAACTATAAAACGCTTTTTGGCTGAAGGGATGTTAATCTTTTTAACTTTCTCGTATTTCTTATCATTTCATTATCATTTTCTTTGGTCAGTAAAGGTCGCAAAAATCTTATCCTAGTCTTTGTCTCTTGTGCTAACCGTTTTACGAAATAATGATAATTTAAAGTGAACAATACTTAGAATAATTTCCAAGAAAATTTATTGAATATAATAATATTTCGGCTGTTTTATTACAATTACAAGTACTCAATATACATACATCGCAGAAGTAAACAGTTAAGAATGCACTTTTTGGTGATCTAATGAAACTAACTAATATATAATCCACTTCATTTTCGCTAATCAGATCTTCACCTATGACTAAGTGCATTTTTCTATTTTCAATCGATTAGTGCCAGTCACTCCTTCCAACAATTTATAGACCCTCAAATTAAGTGTAAACTACCCAAACGTTTATGATTAGACAAAGCTACTGATAGTTTTCGTTTTTCATTTTATGGACCTGAACGATTTATTCCCATACTTATAAATTTCTAAATATGTGTACTATTTATAAGAAAGGCGAACGTCTTGAGGTCAGTAACATTACTGTCCTTGGGTAAAAGAAATTTATTGCCATGCCATTCTGCTAAAAAGAAAATATATTAAATATTTAAAGAAATAGTTATGATAGGGAGGTTTTCGAAAAATATTTTATTACATAATGAACAGACATGTTTTAAATATATTAATTATATAATACATAATGACCCTCTATATTAATTCTAGCTGAATTTCGTTCAGATCTTGACAGCAATGCAAACTCATTAAAGTTGAATAAACAGATGACCCAGCGAAATTGTTATCGGGTGTTTATGGCAGATAAGGCAGGATCCTGGACAGGAACTTAATATGACTTGCAAGCTGTTTATCACGCCAGATTGTTCAGTTGGTTATCATGTTGTTTTCGACATGGGAGGATCAAGTCGAATATTATTGCTCGGTATTAGCACGTAGCACCTCTGTATTTGCAGTATTGTATCTTTCAGGTGCCAAAAATAAGTTCATTGCCTTTGTTGCGAAATAGTACTTCATGGAAGCGGTTCTCCCCTGCAAAGAAAGAACTACAAAGATCTTTCCAAATCGAAGTCTTGTTACTCCAACCAAAAACAACTCTATCAACTTTGGTTTGAGATATTTTTATTATATTAACAAAATATATGCGTTTCATATATATTTCATGCGTTTCTAAGTCTAAATAATACACAATATGTCTTGAACAAGCAAATTATCCATAAAATTACCCCCCTAGGTGTATGATCTACGCTTAACGTCTATGCAGATTCGACCATGTCAGCAGTAGAGACCCTGGCCCTCGTTCTGCTCCACGTGGTAGTAGCAGTACTGCCGCTGGGTGGGCGTTAGACCCATGGTCTCCGCCTCCGCCTTAAACTGCTCGATGCCGCCGACTCCGGCCAGATAGCCGTTCAGCTTGGTGGCGACGTAGCTGGTCTGCAGCAGCTTGGGGTTGAGATTGAGCGAGGAGGCGAGGTCCTTGTGGCCCTGCAATCTGTACTTCTGGTGGTACCTGTAGGCAAACAAGGAAGTTCATATCGCGGAACTCAGATATTCATAGTCAAAACTTACGCCTCGGCTGGGTAAAAGTTCTCCTTGGAGGCAATCTCAGTGGTAATGACCTCCGGGGCTCGGCGCTCTTGCTCCTCCAGTTTGGAGGCGTGAGCCACCTGCTTCTGCTCCTCGTCGTGGAACAGAATCAAGGAGGCGTACTGCCGCTTGATGGGCGTAGTCAGTCCGTACTCGTGATTGTTCCAGAACAGCTCCAGCAGCTCCTTGAAGCTAATGACCGTGGGATCGTAGTCGATTTCCAGCACCTCCGTGTGATCGCCCCTGTTGAGATGGGTAGTTAGTACCGGGTCCGAAAGGATTATGGGATGCAACATGCAGGGACGTGAAAGGAAGACACATGGATGATTAATGCTCTTTACTTGCTCCCTTACATTTTACGGTACGTTGGCAATTCCGAGCTGCCGCCGGCGTATCCCACGGTGGTCCGCAGCACCCCACGGGTGGCTCCATACAGGGATTCTGCGCCCCAGAAGCAGCCCATGCCGAAGGTGGCCGTGGCTTTGGTAACATTCACATCGTGAACCGGCGAAATGCTCAGCTCCTTTTGTTCATTGCGAACGGTGCTCTGCAGGAAGAAGAAGAAAAGCGGAGTATGAGCAACAGATTTGTAAACTTTAGACATTGTATCTATGGTTTTTAGCGCACACCAGGAACAGAAATGTGAGGCCGTAACCGTAGCCCGGCAAACAGCGCATTTTGGGCACAAAATTGTATGTAATAAATGCAATATTCGGCAGCTTTTGAGTTTTTAAAGTATTTTTTGGGGACTTTGTTCGCGTCTGGTGTCGTCAGCAAAATAACATTGCACTTTCTGCGCTCTTTTTAAATGTCTCTCTCGCTCTCGCGCTCTTTTCGGGCTTCGCTCTCTTCGCCTTGCACTTGCAGCTGTCGAACAGCTGATTCAGCAACTATCTCCCTCGCACACAATCTTGCAAAATCAATTTCAAAATCAAGGTCAATGGAAAAACTGTTTTAAAGAAAGTAAAAGCCGCTCGTTTACAGCGCTCCACTTCGCATAGCAAACAACTAACTTAGTGCCAGCTTAAATCACTTTTTAAACTATTTAAATGCGCTGTTTATGTGGCTGAAACTTGCCTTGAAATTACGAAACAGTCGCGAAAACATTATTCGGTGTAAACTGCTCAACTGTTGGGAAGCAACTGAACGTGGCCAAAACAAACCGAATTCCTCTAGCCAGCAAAAAGGTGTTCGCATGTGCTTTAATTACTCTGGCATTAGAAGTCGGAAACTGGCTTTTATGACTACGCACATCAAAATTGGCCACTCGGCCTTGGTGGGGTTCAAGAAACTTTGAGGTTGAATTTCATGTTTGTAAATGAATATATTAAAAAAAAGCACTGTTTATTAGTCACATTTCGCAGGCAATTAACTTCAAATATTTTCCTTAAGCTGTCATAGCACTGTTTAAATTAAATTGGTGCTCTAATTGAACCGCAGGACATTAGGAATCAGTAGGCACAGGATTGGGTAACATTCACGCGTTTCTAGACCAATTACTCACCAGATCCTTGAGCTCAGGATGAGTGACACTGGAAGTAATAGTCAGAGACATGTTTTCACTTTTTGAAGTTGTTTATTTAATGTGTCGCTTTCAACACTTAAAGCAGAACTGATGCATCTGCAGAAAGTTCGGCCCAATTTATACTGCCGCCTCTCCCGCTTTCTACGCGAATGTTGAGAGGGCTGCGCTATCTTTATCAATTCTCCCGCTCTTCAATCTTCTGGCGGCCCGTCTCTTTCTCCCACTGCCGATTCCTCGCTGATTAAAACTGCGCAGCGCTTCAGGTTTCTTGGGGCCACAATGGATCGTACAGCTGGGACGTTTGATCAGGGTTATAATTTAATTGCCTTTAATATTCTAATTTGAACAAGTCAAGTGCAGTCTTTTGTGTTCTCCGGATTGTGTACAAACTGTTATTTGCTGGGCTCGTATTTTAGCCGGCTTAAACGTAAAATGAAGTCCAACAGGAACATTTGTATTTTGATCTCCTTCGGATTTTCGGTGACATAAAAGCCGGGAACGCCGGCCTTTTGCAAAGTGGATTGTTGGTCGTTAACCTGTGTAATGATATTGGTTATTATTCAAGTCTAGATTCGAGTTTCTATAAAAGCATTTGATGTTATGATTAAAATTAAGTGATTAACCATTCAAGAATTGTCTAATTTGTCTCAACTTTAGATATAATACCTCAGTTTGGGATAAGACTATTGTTATACAAGAAATTTAGATAGCAAGTGAACGACTCTTCACCTTTTGGTCTAGTATTTCGATAATCTTCTTGTCCGACTCGAGTAGTTTTTTGGTGTGCTTGATTTTCATTAGCCCTAAGATGTGGTGCAGCTCCTCGGGATCCTTGATCTTGCTCCTCCACTCGGCCACCTCAATTTCATACTCGTTCTCGACCTGCATTCGCATTTTAATCAAGTGTCTTTCGGTTTCGTGTTGCAACTCCATTAGTGCTTTAACTATCACAAAAATCCCCTCGTTTAGCACACAGTTGGCGAGTTCGGTGAGTAAATCGTAGGAAATGCGTGTCTGTAGGTTTCTGTTAATCATAAATGGCGTTAAATATTTAAATAAAGTGAGCACTAAGAACTTACTCGGGAAGTTCCGAGTGGTAAGTTCGCAGTTGGTCCACCAAATAGTATATTTTGCGCTGTAAAAACTCCGGAGTTGGCTGCTGATGCTCCACTACTGCCTCACTGCTGTTTGAACTACCTTCGCTGGTTGCCGCTATGTCCGCCATCTTAAATTAGTTGTGATTTTCTATTTATGTACTTTAAAATTAGTAGTAATTCCCAAGTATTTCCAATTTTTAATGATGTTTTGTGCATCCGCACTCCAAATTCGCCTCTTTGCTGCAAGAACAGCTGAGCGCCAGGGTTGCCAGATGCAGCAGCATCAGTGTGACCACAATCAGTTTGGCCGCCCACATATCGATAGGTCAGAGAAAGGCGCGCAACGTAAAATATTTAAAATGTATTTGTATTTATTATTTGTATCAGAGCGTGAAAAAAAATGTGACTTGTACGATTTGAAATCAATGCTGCTTATGACTAAGGTGATTACATCGGTTCGTATTATGACTAGAAATTCAATGATTTGCGTGCCTTGATGAATTGCTTGTCAGCCTCGTAAGTGCACATGCGATTCACTTTGTTTTTGCGACGTTTTTTGAGTTCGGTTTGGAACTTTCCGAGTCCTCCGCTGCTAGGGGTGGCTGGTACCAGGGAATACTTCTTGCTGTCCAGGGAGTAGCACTCGCGTTTCCCCAACTCCCTCTGCTCCTTTGGGGTTTCCACGATTTTCAAGCTGTTCAGGCGCTGCAGCAGTTGGTTGGTTTCATTGGTCGACGACATGATTACTACTAGGTCGGTTGATCAGGAAGTTAATGTGAAGCTGGACGTTGCTGACTCGCTACTGATTTCCTTTTGCCCCCGGCCCTCTTTATATCCCCTTGATGTGAGTGTGCAATTTCAAGACTGCCATAAATATCTGTGCGGAAAATACTGCTTATCCGTTTTCCACATCTGTCACTTTTATGGCGCTACCTGCTCGTAATTAAATTTTCGTCTGAAAAGTTTCCCTAATCCCGTTTTAATGCGTTCAGAATTACGCGAGCAGGTAGCCAGGACTTCGGCTTTATGTGTAATGGGTTTTAGTCTACCGCCATAAAGTCCGCCTTTTACTAATCGCTTTAAATTAGAAAGGGATTCGTAAAAACTCCTAAGACTATAGAGCATACACATCTCTGAGTCAAATTCTGACATTTGACGTTGTAAGTGCATAACTATTATGGAAAAGACTACTAAATCGCGCCTAACATTTTTGACACAGGATTGATGCCTGAGCCAAGTTTATCTATAATTTCAAGATAATTATAATATGGTAAAGACATTTGTATTGGGTCTATAAATGCTTTAGATAATTCAATATGAATACCAAACTAACTTTTAATGAAACATATGTTATATATACATGTTATATTTTAAGTTTTGGGATAATAAACATTAATGGTAGATGTATGTATTAAAAGTAGTCCCTAATCAATTTATAAGCTTTTAAAAGACGCGCGCAGGTGAAGGAACACAATGCCATTATAGGGTGTGCACACACTGTCGGAATCATATGGTGAGCACACACGTGCATCGGTTGAACAGTTTATGCGTCAATCGACTCCGCGAAATGTGACAACAAATCTCACTGATATTAGTTTCTAAACCATTTCCTAAACAATTGGTGTGGCTCATTGTAGTTGAAAGTCTAATAAAATAAGTGCGTGTCAAAGAAAAGCACTGCTTTAGGTTATTGCCATAAAGAAATGACGATCTGGGGAAACTCGAGATATCCCCCGCATGAACGCGTTAACATTCGGCTCTTGCGGTTGTCTCTCTTAACATTTCGTTATGCGATTTGAATGGGGCACTTGCATTGAAGCCTCATCCGCCGAACACAGAACGTTATAAGCGCCACACGCGTTTGCAGGAGCAATTGTCGGCGATTGCAATCGAAAACAATTGATACGGGCGCGGTGCGGCAGCCATCGAAACTAGAATCGGAATCAAAGAGCGCTAAATCAGAATCACTGCCCTAAGTAAAAGTAAAGTGTATTGTGTAACCTGTCGAGACGACAGTATGCCAATAGCCCAAAAGGAGGCGACGTGGGGCAGGGTGGGCTGCCAATGATCATATGATTGCCTAGAGCGGAAAAATACCCAAAAACATAGCAGTCGGCGAGGCATTTCGTTGCCAGAAACGAAAACAACCATACGTAAATCGAAAGGACAAAGTATATTTTGCCCTGGTATTCTACATCTCCCCACCAACCAACATGTACACAATCAACAAGGGACCCAGCAAAATCGTTGCTAAAACGCGTCGCGGTGAGTCCAAAATATTGATGATAATAATGGTTAATAATGCCACAATAGACCCTTTCAAGAGAACAGCTGTTATGTCACAAAAACATACTCAACAAATGCGAATACAAATGACTTAAGAGAGCATAATTTAAGAGAAGAGACGAAAATCTGCGGCGCTGTTAACTTTTTGTTTTGCCGGCGTTTTCCACTGTAAATGCGTATTTTATAGCTTTCCATCGCATGTTTTCCATCCGCAGGCCTGGCACAAAATTTTGAAAAATTCGAAAGCATCAAGGAGAGCGGCCGGAGGAACGCCAGTTTCGACCTGAACAGTCCCGAGGAGCACAAAAAGTAAGAATCCCATGCCCAAACCGAAAAATCTTGGGTGCTTATGCAAACGGTCGGCACATGGTGAAATGTGGAAAGCGGGAAAAGTGGCGGGGGAAATCGTGGAATGGGTGAAATGGGTGGAATGAGTTCAAGACCCTCGTCTTATCGCACTGACATTTTGTCGTAAGAATCCGCGGCGACCTAGCACAGTAATGCTAATTGCTCCCGAGCAAACAGTCTTATTCTCCCTAGGAGACCCATTGGAAACACGTGGGTCAGGCGTCGGTTATCGGCTCCATTTTAATTTAAATGCCCCGGAGGCATTGACTTTTCCACGCCCGTTATGTCACGGCTCCAACGTAACTTCTCGGCCATACCCCACAAAGGCTGTGCCAAAAAAGCCTGATTAATTTGTTAATTTTCCTGCAAGGGTGTGAAGTTACTCCAAAAGTCTAGCTTAAATCATTCATTTCAAATTCAATATAATTTTCCACCTTTTGTACCATCTAGAGTGCCCATAAAAAGCTTAACAGTGTATATCTTGTTCGTGTTTATCTTTGTGCCTCTTATATCAGCAGTATTGCGCTGACTGTTAAAAGTATCTTATGGATGCGACTCTTCTAGAACTTCCGATGGCCGTTGCATTGGAACAGGATCTTCAAGGCACTTAATAGATATACAGATCACACTCTAAATATTCATTACTTAACCCTTCACTGAAGTTCCCTTATCTAAATTAATAAACCACGAATCCTTGTCAGTCAATCGATGGGCACTGTTCCCTATCTGCCACTGTAGATAGCTTATCAGTACTCGTTGCTCTTATAAATAGCAGTATTCCATAACTTATAAAAATATGTTTTTAATTTATACTTTTAATATTTAAGAGCCAACATAAAGCGATTATTGTAATCGCTTTGGTTCGGTAAAATGCAGCGCAGTCGCGCCTTTCTCGAATTAAAATGCATTTTGCGTTCCTCAAACTGAGTAGCAAGTTGTCGAACTCAAGTTACCCCCCCTTTTTCCCTATTCCCCAAGTGATTTATTTTCGTAGTCCACATGTTTGAGGAGATTCGTGTGGCTTGCATAAGTGCCTGCACATGGAAATTCAAAAGCATTGTTATTAAAATTTAATGCATCTTTCCTCAATTTTCAAAAACAGCATACCGCGTCCGGTGTTTCAACAGAGTTTCGCCTCCAAGCGGATAACGCCTACCAAACTGATCGAGGATGAGGTGATAACGCCGCAGCATGAGGAAATAATACGTTACATAAATGACTGTAAGTCTGACAATTTTACCTTGTAAATTTGTATAAATACGTTAGCAAATATGTATTAAGTTGTAAGTAATAATCAATTACTTGTTGACAGCCTGGAACATGCTGGTGGCGCAGAACCCCTACGACTCCAGCTCAACCGCCAAGCCTGTGGAGAAGCCGGTGGCGGATGCCAACAACAACAGCGCCGCCAGTCCCGTGGAGAGCATAATGGCCAACAGCCCGGTGCCCGCAGCCTCGACAGCCACTGTCTGGGTGGAGCCGCCGAGTCCAGCGCTGCAGGACTTCAAGCCCTTCGACCTGGAGTCGTGGTGGGGCCGTCGCCTCTTCCAGAACATCACCAAGAGCCTCTAGGATGGATCGAAAGGGCGAATGAGGGGCAGAGCCTGCTCTTTGGCAATTCCTAGCTAGCCAGTGCTTCCTTCTGTGCATGTACGTTCGACTGAACATGGGCAAAATCACACTAAACGATGGATACATACATGTATCTATTTGGACGAAAGGAGATGAGACGAGACACTTGCGTAGTTTTCGGCTAGTGGCTGAGTAGATATCACTTTGGATGTTAGTGGCTAGGAGGCCTCCGAGGTGACAAGTTATCACCTGGCTTAGGTTCTTCTCGCTTTTAAGTGTGTAAATGAAGTAAATTAAGAGTCGTCGCCGTTGGCCAATGTAAATAATACGATTTCTGATTTACAATTAAGAATGTGTTATAGAGTTTTAAGAAACGTGTCATCTGGATTGCTTGCCAGTTTTTTAAAGTCAACACTCGTGTGAATTGTATAAAGCATAAGGTTCAAACTAACATCAAATTGTTGCAACCCATTTTGGTTTTACTCATTTTTGTAAATGCCGATTCCAGTCAAAACATTTGCTTGTACATACTAAAATAATTGGATTTTATTACGTCAACTCTAGTTAAGATTTAGAAATATCCAAAGTAGGAATTGGTTGAGCCGATTTCTCGCCACTGGCGTCGCCTGTATTTAGTTTCTCACTATAGGACGTTTTATGTTTAGCATAAATAAAAAATTCACCATGTTGCAAAATAATATTCGCTTTGAAAAACATTTCAAAATTTTATTTTATGTGTGGGAATATTCACTTTGTGTAGTTCATTGCAAAGTACAAATGAATTGTAAGTGAAATAAAAAATAAGTTGAGATATACCCTCCCTGCTTACATTTAATAATTGGTTAAATATTTAACAGGTATATAGTGAATAATTAAGTTTGTTTCATAAATTATTCATTACATATTAGAATTTTCAAATTCAAATTCGGTATATTTCCAAGCAGCTAATATACTAAAAGTATTTTATAACGGTCACGATGTGACACTCAGCTTTTGGTATTTAATAACGATCGCAGCCTGGTCACTCTTCCTAGACCTGCCAACGATTTTTTGTCAGGATTAAGTTTATTATTATTTTTTAAATAAATCAAAATGTCTGGCGATGATGAGGGCGTTGCAGAGCTGGAATCCCGTTTGGAGGATGTCAGCCTGGAGGACATAGGAGCCCGGCACCGTCGCGAGCGCAAGGAACTGCAGGCCAAGCTGCAGGCCATGAAGAAGAATGCGCCGAAGAACAATAAAAACAAGCGGAAGGAGTTCCTGGAGGAGATGGCTCGCCTGGAGGGAGAGCTGGAGCAGCGCCACAAGGCGGAACTCAAGGCGGCGGAAGCCATGGAGGCGCCAGAGGTGCTGGAAGTCAGGGAGCCAGCGGAAAAGCCGGAAGCTGTAGTGCCAGATGACGAGGAAGTTGAGGAAAAGGAGGAGCAGCTAACGTCCAATCAGCGCGTTTCCAAGGCACAGAAACGCAGGGATAAGAAGGCCAAGGAGGCACGTGCTCGCGAGGCTGAGATCAAAACTGAGCTGCAAAATGCTGCCAATCAGCCAACACCCAAGTTAATCGAATTGCAGCAAATCACAGCAAAGCTTTCCCAGCGCCAATTATGCCTTCATAATATACCCTCCGATGGCGACTGCTTGTACCAGTCCATCAGACACCAACTCATCGTTAATGCTCTTCCAGGTAATACTTCTCCAATCAGTCCACACAGCACGGAACTAATCCATAATCATTCTACTGAAGGTCACAGTGTTCAGGAGCTGCGGGAGGAGACTGCGAACTATGTGCGTGCCCACAAGGACTCGCTCATCTCCTACATGGTCCATCCGGAAACAGGAGATCTTCTGAACGACGAGCAATTCGAACAGTACTGCCACGACATAGCCAAAACTCACGCTTGGGGTGGCCACATAGAACTGAAGGCCATATCATCGCTGCTCCGGGTGCCCATTGAAGTTATCCAAGCGGAAGGAGCGCCGACACTCTTGGGACAAGAGGAATTCGGTGGGTCACCGCTGGTCATCTGCTACCACCGCCACATATACCAACTGGGCGCCCACTACAACTCCACAGTGGCAGCAGCCTGAAGGGGAAATGCCCAATGACTCCCACCAATTCAACTCACTCGATTTTGTAACAGATTGTTTTATTACATATTATGTTGACTTTATAAATACGTATGCATTTGGAAGATTTGAATTATTGTCAAAAATTGCAAGTATGTAGTAGTTATATACAATAATAGTCAATATAATAACAATTCTAGGTTAGCTAGCAACTTAGTTAGCTGGATTTGTTCTAAGAAAATATTTCCTATATAGAAAAATAATTCGTTTAGCTCCAATTAGTTTTCTTGTGGCGGTTTAGTGTAAATTCAAGCAATAATTTGATTATTCCTCGAGCCTAACTACTTATTACTTGGTAATATTGTTGCAACAACCCATTATTTGTCCTCTTTTCTAGGTAAAGCGTTCGATTTCAATTATTTGTCCTTCTTGCTGTCCTTGGGCTTCTTGGCAGCCGGCTTGTTGGGGTAAATAGCGAACATGGAGAGCTGAATGCCGCCCAGGACCAGCAGCAATAGATTTTGCAGCTGAAATAGAAGAAATATGGGTTACAGATAATCTCCGCGTTTGTATTTTCTTATATTCAATTGATAACTTACCACCATCACAGTATTCTTGATGGAGATGGCATACAACGTCCAGGAAAATGCCACCAGATTACCAGCAAAGATAATGGGGAACGGCATTCCCTCGGTGCTCTTCTTCTCAATGATCTTCGGCAGATGCAGCAGCGGAGAGCCCACCATCCACACCAGGAGGCCGGTGATCAGCATTCCCAGGCGGAACTCGATCTTGGCGGGATCCTCGAAGTTGGCATACGCTGTGATGACCAGTAGGAACACCGAGGAGTAGCCGATCTGCTTCCAGATCTTGCTCCTGCTGTCGCTCGAGGCGTAGTAGTAAAATCCGGACAGGAAGACGAAGTTGATCGCCAGACCGATTAAATTCGTGTTGATCATGGCAGCATCGTTCATAATGCTGGCCAGCTTTAAGCTGAGAATGGTCCTTGAAAGTGCAAAGATAAATGTATTAGTAAATTACTTTGATGTAAATTGAAAATTGAAAATGTAATGCTGATACCATTCCCACTCCCAAAAGGAACTAGCAATTTATTGAGATTCTTTCTTGTATTTTCCAAAAATTGTTTGAGCTAAAGAAGTTTTCTTTCGAAAATTCTTGTATATTAGGCTTCAAATCATATGAATTCCAGTTAGCTTATGAAATAGACCATAGTTTTTCGTGGATCGTAGAATTCTAATTTGTTAACCCTGCCCAAACCAGTTTTCCCCCATCAAATCGTTACAGAAAGTTCAAATCCAGAGAAATGGAACTAGTTTTCATTTAAAGTGCCCCAGTGAGCATTAAAATCAACATTTTAATCAGCTACCTCATTGAAAAAACCAGTTTACATATAATTATCGTGTTATCAGATCCTACGAGTATACTAGGAACAGATAGATAAATGAACAGAATAGGGTCTGCAAATCATGGTACACGTAGCAGTTGATAAGAAGCTCAACACGCGGAAAAGCAAATAAGCAGCATTATCATCGATCAAGCTATCATAGAGCCACCACCATGGTGAAATACACCTGCGCCGGGCGAAATGAAATTCAGACTGGCCGGGGAATCGCCCTTGACCCAGACCTTGAGCACCCATTGTATGGAGTGGAATTCGTTTAGCGTACAACTGTTGCTTCGCTTGCATGTCTGCGGGTCCTTACACTTGACACAGTCCACGTTAACACCTTCCGGGAAAGCACACCGGAAAAGCACCCCGGAAAAGCGCCAGTGATGGCATGGGTACTTGTGCCATTGGCACTTTGGGATCGTTTGGGATGTTCACTGTTCCCAGCGAGTAAACAGTGGAAACTTTCGACTTAAAAATAAAGATGTTCTTGTGGTGAGTAAATATCACGAAAGGTCATCCACTCGCGGTGTTTCAGCCAGTAGGAATCCGGATTTGATAACAGGAATGTATCATTATTGAAAATCTAGTGGGGAAGATAATGTTTTGCTACGCAAACACTACTATTCACATGTAGTAATAGGCAGTGCTATATTTATAGAGTCTATTGTTTGTGGGTACGAGTGACTTGACGTTCCCATCGCCACCACCAGTGGCCAGTGGCCACCCCCTTGGAATCTGGGCAGCCGCTTTATGCCGAGCACGTGGAGAGGGCAGGGCGCCTATCTCGCGTCCGTCGTATAGCGATTAGCGGCTCTCCCAGATTTGGACAGACTCTACCGGATCAGCATTCGTAATGGAGGCTCTAAAATTATACACTCCAGATAAGAGCTACGTGTTTGGAGGGGTCTCGCGTCGATAAGGCAGTAAAAGGTGCTGGCGGATTCCCGACAAGGTTAGGGATTTCGAAATGTAACGGTCGCGGATGATCGAGGTGGAATTCCCTTTGGCCATCGGAGTGATGTAACCGATTCCATTGTTATCTTCTCGAATCGAGTGCAAAACCGATTCGGCGGCGGCCTTGGGGAGAGTCGATTCTGTGGTGTCATGGCGACAGTTCAAAAATTTAATCAATTCCCATTCCCACACAGATGCGCTGCCTTTTTTGTGTTTTCCGCACTCTTTTTCTGCCCCCCACTAGTTTTCTGCCCCCACTAGTTTTCTGCGATGCAGTGGAGCATCACGGAAAGCCAATTGGGCTACTTACAGCACCACTCCGAAGAGGAAAGGTCCCACGGGGTAGACGTCGCTGCTACCCTTCTTGCGGATGTCGTTCATCAGCACCACTCCGGACAGGAATTGCAGGGTAGTAATGGTGCCGGCTACCTTGGCGATGAGTTCGCTGTGTGGCGCCAAGAGATCTCCCAGTGCCTCCATGATTCCAATTGCTCGGTCTTGCTGCCTTTCAAACGAGTTATGTGGGGACGGGAGGGGCGAGTGCCGCGAGAGTATAAACAAATGAACGAAAACAAAAACTAACGACCGGACTGGACCGACTGGCGGCTGCCGCAACAACAAACGAACAAATACTGAGCCCCAACGGCGGGGCTGGCAACCTTTTATAATCGAGAATCCCCTAGAAATGGACACGTCTCTCCGATTTCCCCAACGTTATCGCCCGCGGGGCTTATCGGATACGAATTGAATTTCAAACTTCCACGAAACGTTGCCGCATGGCAAAGCAAATGAGGCTTCTCTCTGGGGCAACAGCAACGTATTTCTTGGGGAGAATCAACACAGTAAACCTCTTCCTTTTCTCTAATATCAATAAATAACAGCCAAACAATAGTTTAAGCTAAGCAACTGCACTGATTACTTGATCAAACTGAAAGTCACTTGAGAACAATAAGTGTAACAGTGAAATTCGTGGCAGATTGGGCCTCTTAACACATCTTTCGAAGATTAAAATCCCACGAGTCTCCTTACAAAAATCAATTTATTTAAACTTATCCAACTACAGTCGCAAACAGCCATCCTCACACCTCCTCCTTCAGCACATGCTTCTTTTTCTCGCTGACGTAGGGCACCTTCTTACTCTTCTTGGTGTGCTTGCGCACATTGGCCTCCTTGACCTGCTCCTTCTCCTTGACCGTGCGCATCTTCTTCTGTGCACTGAGCACGTGACGCGGCACCTGGCGATGGCGGGCGATTCGCTTGATCTGCGGATGAGCGGCGTACTTCTGCTTCAGCGCCTCCTGGTAATTGAAGTTGACCCGCTCACGTGGACGGATAACACCCAGCTTTTCGGATGCCTTCGCCTTCCACATGCGGACGTTCATTTCGTCGGAGCCGGAGAAAACGTATCGATTATCCAGGGACCAGGCCACACAGACCACGTGCTGCATGCGCTTCGTGTGGTAAATATCCCGCGAGTGACTGTGGTGGGCATTGTAGAGCCGGATAGTCTTGTCATAGCTGGCCGAGACGAATTCCTTGCCCGTTGGCGAGTAGTCCACATCGGTGACGGCGGATACGTGGTCAAAGTGAACCTTTAGCGGAGTATCCAGCTTGCGGGTGTCAAAGGTATAAAGGCTGCGAAGGATATAGAGTCTAGCAATAGTTTCTCTTCGATTAGCCGATTTACTCACTTGCAATCCTCGTTGGCCACTGTGAAGTTGAACGCCTCCATGGGATTCCAGGCCAACTTGTTGCTCTTCATGGTGAGGACGACCTTCCTCAATGGCTGCGCCTCTCTCTGATCGTAAAGGATAATGCTGCGATCGCTGGCGCAGCAGGCCAGGACGCTCGTTTCCACGGGGTTATAGGATATGGTGTGTAGGGTATCGACGCCCCACTTTAGGGTCTTCAGAGGATCGTTGTGCGTTTCGTCCCAAATGGCGCATACCTCGCCACAGGTGGCGAACTTGTTGTCCTTGCGATTGTGCGAGATGCCGTGGAGTCCAAATCTACTCAGTATAGTGTTCACCGGCACCTCATCCTCACCGACTTCCGGAGCCTCTGCCTTCCACACCTTGATGGTTTTATCGTCGCCCACGGTGAAGATGCGACCTCCGTTCTGGGTGTAAGCGATGCCGCGAACGAAACCGTCGTGGGCCACGAAGTTCCGAGAGCTAATGCGATTGGCCAAATCCCAAATGCGCACTTCGCCGTCATAGGCGCCGGTGGCCAAGGTGGAAAGCTGCTTGGGATGCTTCCCAAAGCAGGAGACTCCATCGCGATGTCCGCTCAAGTTGCAGACGAAGGGCTTGGCAAATACTCGGTCCAATTTGGTGGCATTCAGGGCGCGCACGTATTCTCTGGGACCCTCCAAAGGATGCAGCGAAGGATCGTAGTTCCTGGGCACTGAAAGTGGTGTTCTTTTAATACCTTCAACTTTCTGCTTATTTGACCTTACTTTTATGCTGCTGCAGTTTGGTTTCTCGGACATAATTATCCGGATTGCGACTGATCATTTTCACCTTCATCTTGATGGCATTTATTGGGCTTTCCTGCGGCGTAAAAAGAAATTATCCGTGAATTTCGAACATAAACAACATGTGCGTGGTACGGTGTTGCCACACAGCACGACAGTCAGCTGTCAGCAGCTTGTAGTCGGGTTCGGGTGTGGCAACACTGATGTGAAACCTTTAGGGAAGCACTGAAATTTCGAATTTTTGGCGGGAATTTAACTCATATCTAAAGTGAATTGGCATTCAATCGCAATGCAATTCAACGTCTATTTTATTCAACTGCACAATACGGAACAATTTCTTATGTTATTACTTGAAAATCAAGTAACTTAGTACTGATAGCAACCAAAAACAGTAGCAATGCAGACGAAACTGCCGCCATCGAAGGTGAAGGTTATGTAATCATCAGAAAACTCATCCCAAATGGCGCGGGCGCCATAGAAGCATCCGGCTCCGGTCTGCTGATACAGCATTACGTTCACCACGTGCTTGAATCTCGGAGAAGAACCGCGTCCCTTCATCTTCATGTTGATATCATCGGCGAGCTCGCGGGTCCATTTCAGGGCTTCCGTCTGATTGTAGGTCTTGTTTGCCAGCTTGTCCTTGACCGCTTGGGTGATCAGCAGGCGAATGTACGGCAATGGGAACTTCTTGCCGAAGGCTGGTCCCATGTTGTAGGCGTTGTAGATGGTGACATCAGATGCCGGCTTGTCTTCGTTTCCCTGCTCCAATTCGTCGTCGGAGTCACTGTGGGACATTACCTCGGATCGGCTGTCTCCGCTGACCGCGGACGCTCGAAAGAAGTCTTTTCCAGTCGAAAAGGTTTTGGGTCTATTTGTCGACATCTTTGCGATATTTGTTCCTCAGTGTTTCGTTCAAATCCCAGATATATTTCGATTGGAATAACCGAGAAGTTAAGACAAATAATCAAATAGGACAATCTTCTCCTGGCTATCTGGGTTTTCTAAAGTTAACAACCTGTCTTTTTTGTATTCCTAACTTCTAAATTTGTTTTGAGCTTGGTTTTTTATAGTGCAATGATATCTATGGTTTTGTAAGGTTTTTATTTTGCAAAAACATATTTTTGTTTTTTTTACACTTTTCATTGGCTAAATGAAGCAATTTTTTTCCACATAAAAGACTTTAAAGCTAACCTAACGTTAAGTAGTAACTGAAAGGGAAGATTTAACGAGCTGAATGCCTGTAACGTCGGATACGAGGACGTCGGTTGGACAAATTCTGAACGTAGGTGCCACTACTGGGACTTGAGGGTTCCTTGGCCCTCGGAGTGAGTACATCATTGACTGGATTCTGGTTCTGGTGCTGGCCCTTTTCCATTTTCTCCTTTTTGAGCTGCTGCTGCTGAAGCTCGTGGACTTTTCGCAGACAACAGCAATTCCTGAGGGCATCCATAAAGCACTCCAGGTTCCTGCGGAAGTTCTCCAGATTCTCCGGAGAAATGGGCGTCTGCTCCGCGTGACAGCACTCATCAATGGCCACCTGGGCATGGAAGATGCACTCACTGGCCTGGCCGAGCGTATTCTTCAGGTTGAAGATTTGCTGTTTCTTCTTCAACTGCATCTGGATATATCGAGTGCACAGCATCTCGAAACGGCGCTGCTCACTCCGGTACTCATCGAAGAGCTCGTCATATTTGGAGTGCAGCTCTTCTGTTTCGCATTTCAGTACCTTGAGGGCCTTCTCCCTTTTGGCCAACTGCCGACGACTCTGGCGATGGGACACGGAGAGCTCATCGTATCTGCAAATATCTCAGGGTACCTGGTAAATATATCCGTTCTAATGTAAAGTAAACTAAAACTCACCGCTGCTGCATAAGCAGGGGACTGATGGAGTCGTACAACTCCCCAATGGAGTTCACATGGGATCCGCTGGGGCCCCTCTCCTCCGGATCGCTCTCCCCCGAACTGGAGCTATCGATTCCCCGGAGCAGCTGCACCAGGCGCCCGTTTCGCTTCTTCTCCGTGTCCAGGGAAAACACCAGTTCCTGAACCCGTTCTGTCTGCCGATCGAGGGCCATTCGTAGCTTGAACTCCTGCTGCCGATCCTCGTGAATGGTGTGCTCCAGCTCGTTCACCAGTCGCAGTATCTGCTGGACGGTCTGCTGGTAGGGATTGACCACCTGGTTTTTGGTCAGGCTTGCAGCAGCTGAGGCCAGGCGATTTTCGCCCAGTGATATGGCCTCGTCCTCTTCGTCCTCCGAGGGAATTAGGAGACTGGAAACGGGATCGAAATTAGAATTCTCGGAAGTGCAGCTCGACGTGGAGCTAGAAGTGGCCAGGGGACGACTTAAGTCCCCCTTTCTCGTGGAGGTTCCAAAGCCTAGACCGTTGCTCACACTCCTCAGGATGGTACTCAGGTTCATCCTTGGTCCTTTCCCACTTTGTGTCGCTGTCGTCGTCGATGTCTCCGTCTTGTCACCTGACTGTGAAAATACTCAGGTGTGTGCGGCGCTGTGTGCTCGGGTTGTTTGTCACTAACTGACTGCCTACTTGTGAGTACACTGGGAAGAATAAATGGAATAAAATAAAATATTGAGTTTTGTGGATATGATTCTCTCTATCAATGGCTTACAGAGAATTAATTATATAGATTTAATAGCAGAAAATCAAAAGGTTATGTAATTATGTTTTGTAATATGAATACCGCAATACTTAAAACTTTACTCAATATTTACTAATTAAAATAATGCAATTTTCTTCATTAAACATTTTTCCCTCATTGGTTTCAGAACAGTTTTCTGCGATTTTTCCGAGTATACCAACAGCTAACCGAAAGTTGGTGCCTTCCAGGCTCACTTTCCATATGGTATCGCAGAACTTTTTAAATTGGTTTCAGTTTTAACACCTTTGCCTTCAGTTTCCCCGGCACTCAATCAAAGTTGTCGTTTCTCCGCCACCGATTTCTGAAGGCTTTTCCGACTTTCCCCAACTGCCTTCCCTGGTGTTTGCTAGTCGTGCGTAAATTGCCATTAGCCAAAAAGGGTTTTCCAGACTTGATACACTTATTGCATTTTTATGGGCCAAACTTTTGTTGTTTTTTCCTTAGTTTTTCCTTTTTTTGGTTTTGCTGACATAAGAAGTTGCATGTATCCTTGATTAAGTGGGATACGTATTGTAAACTTGATGGAGGTAATTTTGCAATTGCTAGAGAATGTGTAGAATGCTCGGGAGTTGCCTTTGCATCATGGGTTTTAGTAACATTTGTTAACAAATAATGCTTTAGTTGCACAATATACAAAAATCGATTGAAAGGAAGTATATGCCATTTGTTGTAGATCAAAAAATATTATAGTAATAGATTCGACTTTTCACATATTTATGAGGCATTTCGCTCCCAAAACTCAATTTTATTAGTAGTTTGGATCAATATTATTTGAAAATATCTAGTTTGATAGATCTAACAGAAGAAAACCAACCAAATCCGCTTACAAAGTTCAGCATAAATCATCTACATTTATATCATTCGTAAATAGAAAATGGGGGACCACGTCCCATGTCTCAATGGTCTTAAAAACAATTAAATAGCTGCCTTTTCGATTAAAAGTCTCGGATGCATCAATTGTATTTGTTTTTGTCCTAGTCTTAAAGTAATAATAACCGTGTCCGATTTTAACGAATCCCCTTTTGTTATGTTCTGATAAGTAAACCCACTTTCTTCAATAGTTGCTGTCACTTGATAACCTCCAGCGACAGAAAGTCATTATTGAGAGCATATGATAAGCATTTTGCTATTATTGAGTGAGGTGTCATTAGATTACGTTGTTTGTAGAGGTATAGCTAGCCGGTTTATTCAGATTATTTATTTATTTTATTCTTTACTTACAGGTAAAATGCTGTTTACCCGTTTAGAGCAACAAATGATCCAATCAAAAAATAGGTGACGAAAGCCTTCAAAGCCGACGACGATATAACCCGTTGAGTTGAAATTCTGCTAGGGTGATCACATCTAATGGGTATAGTTAAGGCCAAAGGATATCGAAAAGGGAGGCTGGCATCGCCAACCCGTGCTTATGTGTATATACCCTTGCAGTAATTATATATTTTTAAAAATGGGCTTTACCGAATTGGAACGATTTATGAGCAAAAACAAGATTTCTTTTCAATTCATTTTTCAGCTGTTCCTATAGCAGCTACCATATTTAGTCTTCCGGGTTTGGTCAAGGGAAGACCTATATTTTATGTTGCCGTGTGTATACCAAATTAGAGTATTTTATAATTGAAAACAGCGAATGGCAGCAATATGATATTGCTAATAAGCTGGTGTATACCGATTTATTTCCATGTTTGTTTTTGAGCGTAAGAGTTCGTAGAAAACTTTTGAAATCTCAATATTTGTATAGGTCAAATAAGCGCCGTAAAAGTCGTCAGATCTGCTCAAATAGTAATCCTGATCAAAAATGAAAATGTTTGTTTTGGATATGCTTGTTTTAGCCCTCAAATTCCATTCACTGCAATGGAGTATTCGAAGTAACGAGCTCAACCGCAGTTCTCATTGGGTTTCCAAATGATAGTTTTTAGTTTTTATCTTAGTTTTGAACATAAACGTTACTTGTTAGTCATTTCTTATTCCTCAATGGTCTTAAAATAATTTTTGTATATCCCCATCTTCAAAGTTCGTTGGTATATTGATATTAAATGCTGAAAGCAACGAATACGATTTAATCTAATCTGTAAGCACTGATAAGGCCCTCTAAGATATCGCTTAGTTAACTGCATTTCAAGCTTTATTAAGCAATAAAGATTTACTCCTTGCTCTTGCTTGCATTCAGAAAACGTAAACATTTATATTTTCTCTTAGTTGACCGTCCTTCTCTTTTCTTTCTCTGTCTGGCTCTCTGCTTTTCACTTATTGTCTTTTGTAACAGCTGAGCCATCGTTCGGAATTTTCCTCAGTAAAGCTCCGTCAACGTTGGCGGCTGGCCGCTTCCAAAAAATATTCATTAGAAAGTTGTCACAAAAAATTAAAATTTGTTATTAAAATTAATCGAAATTTAAGTAAGAGAGATAATGGCTCGCTTAATTTCGGGAGTACGCACTTTGTTTAATCGCTATCCGTTCGTGACCAATAGCGCCATCTATGGGAGTCTTTATGTGGGCGCCGAGTATTCCCAGCAATTCGCATCCAAGCGCTGGCTGTCCGTAAGTAATTGCATTTGCAGACACTAGTGTGGATCCGATATCCGATATCAGACATCCGAGGGTATATCTGGCGATTTCTAATCCTGTTTTGGTGCCCTGTAGACGGCGAGCGAGCGCGAGGATATCGATTATGCAACAATAGGAAGATATGCCGTGATGGGCACTGCGGTATATGCCCCAACACTTTACCTTTGGTTCGTGCCTTTCAGATAAATGAATCTGTACATACCCACATATTATTATTACTTGTACATGTGAACAGTGATGGCCAACATAGTAGCTCTGCTTTTTTGTTTGAATTCTGATGGATTATTTAATAGTAATTATAAAAACTTAAATCGGATCCAATTATCTTGATTAATATAACAGAACATATATTTTTTTATACAAACCTATAATATATTTATTAATTTTCTAAAATCGTGAACTCTTCAAATTTCTGATTATTGTATGAATTAAAAAGGAACTTGAAATGTGAGAATATACCGTCGCAACTATTACGTTGACCGCAGCTGTCTGCATACTAACACATCGGTGGACCATTCAATTTACGCACACTTACATGCTCGCCATTTAACCATTCTTTTTATTTCCTCAATTTGCTTCGCCGTACGCTTCTGTTGTTGTTTTTGACTTTTATCAATTTGTTTACGATTCCGTAAAAGCTCCATGAGCACGTGTCGCAAGTCAAGAGCATGTCTCTCCGCCACTCACTTTCTCTTCACACTTTCTCTCTAGAAGCACCCACGCCACCAGAGCACCAAGCTTTTCCTCTTCCGTTGAGTGAGAGCGAAAAGCTATCCAGAAAAGCACGCAACGCACTGAGAAAATGGGGCATATTTGCACGACATAAAAGTCAAAATGCAACGTAAGTTTGGGATGATAATGATAATGTTCGAAGGAAGCTAGCTACCGGGAATCTCCCAATTGAAAAACAAAAAAAACTAAAGAAAACAGAAAGCACACAAGGATATACACACTATAACCCGGAATATTAAAGTAGCATTTCACAACACAAACACCATGTATGAACTACTTACACATAAAATAATACATACACCATAAATTTAATACAAATACACAAAAAACGCTATAAAGTAACTCCACATGCACTCTATATACCAAAAATGATCTTGCTTACTTAGCCTGCTTTAGCATTTATATATATATATATATCTTAGTTGTAATTAAGCAATTAATTAATTCAATTAATTAATTTCGCAGGTACAAATGGCTAGATCGCGCTTTTCCCGGCACCACTAAGGTTATAATAGTTAAAAAATTAGTACTTGACCAGTTTGTACTAACGCCTTATCTACTAACTGTGTTTTATGCAGGTAAGATCCCTTGGCTTCTTTATAAAGCAAAGTAAAAATGTAGATTAAATTGATAATATATGTTCATGGTTATTCAAAATTTAAACATGTAAATATATGTATGTACAGGCATTTCAATCAATTTTAAGTACATTTAAATGTGTGTATATTTCACATATATTCCTTGTTATGTGACAAATAACCAACCAACTAACCAACTAACCAATTTGAATTTCCAGGCATGTCCATCATGGAAGGCTCCGAGGATGTTTTCCTGGAACTCCGCGAAAAGTTCGTGCCGACTTTTATGCGCTCCTGTATTTTCTGGCTGCCCGCCCAGGCCTTGAACTTCTCCCTGGTGGCCCCTCGATTCCGTGTCATCTATATGGGTATTTGTGGACTGATTTGGGTGAATATTCTCTGCTGGACCAAGCGGCAGAGTCTGCCAGTGGCAACGAAAGAGATTGCAACTGATGCCAGCAAGAGTGCAGCTGCCATAAGGAATTCCGAAACATGAGATTTTAATATACGCA
Organism: Drosophila teissieri; assembly: GCF_016746235.2. Lineage (NCBI taxonomy): Eukaryota > Metazoa > Arthropoda > Insecta > Diptera > Drosophilidae > Drosophila > Drosophila teissieri. The sequence continues at coordinate 18,125,559 of NC_053031.1, read as the reverse complement.
CCGTAACCATGTATATAGTCCTAGATAGTTTTCGACAATGCATTGCCAAATAAAGGAGAAGCCAGCAGTGTGGTGGACTTATTTATTTAACCTGATTGCAGAGCGTTGGCATACAGTGCGTATGATTGATGTTCCCATAAACGGAAACTCATCAATTACTACTTACCCTCTATTCATCTCTATTTCTGTGAGTGTGTGTGCGAGTGCGAGTGTGGGTGTGTCTGCCGTTTATCAGCGAGCGTGTGTAAATGCGTTAAATTGTGTGCGTGTGTGCGTAAATGTTTCCATCAACATTTGCCACACACAAACAATAAAGAACTATCCACCACGTTTCCCTGAACCTTTAACACGTGGACCTCAATTGATGTGACATAAAAGCAAAACTTGCATTTTTAAAATTATTATATTGTCCATTTCCCTCTTTTTGGTATAGCTGTAACCAGGTGCGCTTCGTCACTACGTGCACTGCACACCACAGTAGTAATCAAGTTTCGTCACAAAAGTGAATATAAGAGCTTTTGTTTTTGGCCTTAACATTTATACTGGATACTGCTCCCTAATTTATGCCTCTTGTTCAATGGCAGCTATCCGTGGCTAAATGCATTGTAATTCCCCGATCGCATTAACTTTTTGCCTAATTATTGCTCATCTCTACCATCTCGGCCGTCTGATGCCCTCGAACGCCTGACCCCCTGACCCTTGAACCACGAGCTCCCGGAGCGCCCAGCGAAACTAATTAGACGTGGCGTGTTTCGGCTGCCTCCCTTCGATATCCACCCCATGTTAATGCGTTGAGTGTGTGCGTCTGTTTAACTTATTGCTGTCTATTTAAATTGCAATTTGTCAATACGCGTGTGTGTTGTAGTTACCGCACGCCCATCTGAGGCCACCTCCTTGTTTTTCCTCACAGTTTTCCCTTTGCACTAGCAAAAATCGTAGCTTGGACTCAAGAAACATATTATCTTTAATATTACTAATGCAAGTGCTTAGCTGAGAAACTTAGAAGCAAGCTGAGCAAATTAGTTTCGTTGCTGTTAATAAGTCGACTTAAATTAAGTAATATTATAAAACTATTGGACCTACAAAATATTTAATTATTGTTGCCCATAATATTCGTTTCTTAACTTTCCAATGCCTATTTTTCCTCGTGTAGACAGTCTTACAATTAAACTTCTTGTGCACTCATTAACAGCACATAACGTTGGCCCAGCCCGAGTCCAGGCTGAATTTGCTAAACTTGGCAGACATCGTAGCTCCAGTTTAACCGACCCTCTGAGCCGCCCCCCCTCCCCAAGAACTCCCCTTGGCCAGAAATGCGACTACTTCCTGTGGACCCCCTGCGAAGGTCCTTTTCCCCACGCCTTTGACTTTGACGTCTTCGCTGGATTCTCTAGGTTGCTGCTGGTTCCTGGTTCGTTTTTTGTGTGTTTCTTTTTTTATTTACATCTGCTTGTTTGTTCAAAGCGGAAAATTAATTCCATCTTGGCTTGTTTCCGTTTATCTTGAAAAAGTATTTCGTCGTCTTTTCGCTTTATACCGTAGTCCACCCCGCCCCTTCAACGCCGCCCCATTTTGTTTTACTTTTATTTTCGACAGCCTGCTGACCAGCTGAAAACTGCTTTTCCTACTTTATATTTGAGTGTGGAGCCGGGGCCAGGGACTATTTACTTCATCTACTCGTTCTGGGCAGACTTTTCGGGTGCTTTCTTGGTGCCCTATAGAAGGGAAGGGTATCTGCGGTTGGTTGGGCCGGAGCAGGGATTACTTTGATATTATTTCAAGCCAGAAATACAATACGGTGTCTGAAAATTGTAATAGTCTTAGACCAGCATATTTATCAATGGATCACAATTAAATGATTGAATATAATAACAGGTATTTTTGTTAAGTATAAATAATATATTATTATGGTAATTTGGCTTCAAATGCAACATTTATGTGGCATTGATATAATATGTAGAATAAACCCTAGTTTATCTTGCGTGAATATAATATATTATCTGGAAACTAGTGCGATTATGCAAACACGATTTGACTTACTCCCGCAGGACTGTGGACTTCACATATTTATACAGAGGCTACAATCTCTATAACCATTTTCCCAGTAGAGCATACCGAGTTCCGCGTCCAATGACCATTCGTGTTTGGCTTTCCACTTTTGTTTTGTTTTGTTTTGCTTCGGCTGTTTGCCTTGGGTGGGCGATGGGTGTGGCGTGGGCGGTAGATCCTTGGCCCCGCTCACTTCCTGTCGCTCCGGCCATCGTGGCGTGAAACTAGCGCGTCGCCCACCACACGTACATTAAATTAAAAATTAATTTACAAAAATAAACAGAGTTATGCCAGAGGAAGCGTCTCCACAGCGATACCGACCATAAGAAGCTAATACTAATGCTGCTTCATTTGATTCAATTACCGGAAGCAGTCCGTCCAATCCGTCTGTCCGTCCGTCCGTCTCTCTGTCCGTCTGTCCGTCCGGCGGAACGGAGCGAAGCGGATCGGATCGGAACGGCCGGACTCTGACGCTCCACGGAAATTTTCGTGTTTGTCTTGGACACGCGGCAGGAAGTTGGCTGGCTACCCAGCAATCTGAGTATCTGGGCATCTGGGCATCCATCCTGCTCCAAGGACTTGTCGTAATTACCGCACAAGACAAATAGAAAATGGCGCAAAAACGAGAAATTAATCAACGCTTGGCGCCCTGGCCCACTGCCACTCGATATAGATATACATATATAGTCCTGTTCCATCCATCCATCTATTCAACCTGATTGCGATTTGATGTGAAGCGCTTGGCAAATATGACAGTGCACAAAATGTCGAGTGATGGCTGTTTGAAATTAAAATGTAAAGTGTGAATTCCACATTCCACGGTGAGGAGTCGCTCCATGTGTGGCATATTTTCGAAACTTTGGAAAGAAAAATAAATTTTCTGTTAGAAAAGAACAGAAGGGTAAAACAAGAAAAAAGAAAATGATAGTTTGGTTATCGTTTGATTTAAATGTATTTTCTATAAATTTAGTAATTGATTGAAACCATGACTATTTATTGAACTATGATTAAATTTAATAGATGAAAATTTGTTTATTTCCTATTTAATATTATTTTGCTAAGCAATAAAGGTAATGAATATTGTCACAGAGTGTTCGTCGATTTAACTTTATTTACTTACATATATATATTACATATTTATTTTTATCACATTTAATAAAAGCAGATATTGTGTTGTCTATAAGAATGCGTTTAATTTTCTATTTTTCCTGAATGAAATCCGAAGTAGATGTACAACTAGTCAATTTCTTCCTGTACTGTGTAATATTCAGAAACATTTGTGTTGCTACTATTCATTAGCAGCTTAACTTGTAAGCTAGATTCCTTACAAGACTGCTTTCCATAATGGTTTAATTTGCACTTGAAAGGGTTAATTAGAGTTCGACTTTAGTTTGGAATGTAGGCACTTCCGGGGCCTTTGTTGCCAAGGGCTCTCCTTGATTTCCTGGATTGATGATGGACCAGCATAATGGATCTGCCCCGCGAAGGGGCATTATAATTTAAAACTACTTCTTTGGCAATCCGGCCACCACCTCTTCGCCCCTTTTCGCCCCTTTTGGCCCCTTTTCCGACGCCTCTGCCCCTTCTGCGCTGGGGGACATCCTGGTGGGGCACATTTGTTCGGCGGCATGTGAAAATTGATTGCTGTTGTTCATAGCTGCGGGATATGGCCAAAGTTTTTAAGTTCCCAATGCCTGTCCCCCGGTTCTGGAAAAGCGCCGTCCCACGCCACGCCCACTTATTTCCCCAACCAGCCCCGGCTTTCCGCTTTTCGGTTGTTGTTTGGGCGCTGAAAAGCTGAAAACAATGCGAATTTTCCTCGCGGGTCTGCCGTCGCCTTGGACCGAGTTTACTCCTCCTTCTGGGCCGCTTTTTTTTCTGCTCGTTGTATTATTAAGAAAGTTTTATATTTTTTTGTCGGTTTGGGGTTGGAGTATATTTACATTTGGCAGTTGGCTGCGTTAAGCGGCTTGCGTTGCTAGGGAAATTCCGGGAAAGCAGGGGAAACTGGCCGGGAAAACATCTCGGACGAACGCTGGTCAGAAAATTCTCTTGCTGCTGGTGCTGAAATTTTTAATACTCTGTTACCTTGTCGTGCAGACAATTTGATGCCAATGGGAATATGAGTTTTCCCTCTACTTCTCCCAAGCTATTTTTTCTCGGTTTTTTCGTTTTTTTGGCTGTGCAGCTATAAAATCCCATATATATTTATATGTATGATGCCGAGTGTGAGCCGGGTTCGTGTAGCTTTATAATTAAGGAAAGACGAGGCGAAAACAAAAGAATAATAGCAAAATAAGAGCTTGGCAACCGTTGGCAAGAGATTGCACCCATGGAGAGCCTGTTGATATGGTTCACCTTTAAATACTCCGAGGGTCAAGTGTGCAAACTAAAATGAAAAATGAAAATTCGGTGAAATTTAGATAGATGCGAGTTGAGTACTTTGGCATACTTTAGCGTAAGTGTTGAGATGTATTTATATAAAGCAAATTAATTTGGCAGGGCAATTCAATTGCAAGCAGACACATAATATATATTCCTCTGCTAAGTTATGGTATAAAGTATACATAATCTCGGTCAGGATCACTAGCCGAGTAACTATAGCATTCTTTTTTGTTTTTTACACGACTTGGTCAATTATAGAAACAAATAATTTGCGTGCAACTTACAATTTATTTACGTAAACATCCCCCATTTTCGTTTTATTTCAGTAAAAGCCGATTGAATTTGTGCAACGCTACTAATTGCCAAAGAAGTGTCAGCATTCAATTATACCGCTGAAGCGCCCGCATCCTTAGTTGCATATTAAAACTGGCAAATTGAAATTGCAATTATGCAATATCTACATCAGCCATTGGATAAATTAAAAGCGATAGCCCCGACGAAAAGGCTAACCCATTAACCCACTCGTGAGCAAGGTCAGCTAAGCAATTAAAAGCGAAAACGGGCTGTGCATAAATGTAACATAATAACGCAGACATTGTGGCTTTTAATGCCGACCACCCAGCAGCCACCCTCTTAGTTTGACCCCAGAAAAGCCATAACTTTTATGGCACGCACGCAGTTTTTATCCCAGTCGATCTGCACAACGAAATGCCATCAAACGCCTCCACTCCAACTGCCAGCCAACACCTGCCGTCAAAGTCAGCCATGTAAATACCCGTGTTTAAAAAAATAATAATAAAAAAGGTCGAGGTTTGTGCCGTGTTTGACTTCTGCCTTTATGTGCATGCAAACGCATAATCAAGCGTGAAGCGCAGACAACCCGCTCCAGGAGCATTCAGTCCCAGCAGATATATGATGGTGTGTGTTATATATAATAGTACGTCGGGGTAGTACGCATCCCCGATGTCCTCCTCCTTATCCTGCTTACATTTAATTTCACCTTCAGCCACCGAATCCGAACCGCCAAGACGTCGCGTCGCCTGCCAACCAAACCAGCCAGCCCTTTGCTGCTCCTCTTTTTCTTTATAATGTTCCTTTTGGGGGGCACATACCCTGCCAAGGGGTTGTATCCGGTTTTTTAGAACTAGCAATACAATTATTTATCTGCTAATGCGCTCACATGATGGCATCTTCTTGATATTCCTATTATAACTGAACAAGTCTTGATTGGATATATCTTGGAGTTTCTGTTGTAACCTATTTAAAGATGCATTATTTCTACGAGGCGCCCTTGGCCAGCAAGGATATCAAAGTGTCGGCCATCGCAGATAATATTTCGCTTATGTCCTTCCTTTTGGGGGTTCCTTGTTGTCGTCTGTGCATTTGACAGGAAAAATTAGTTGGCTACGAAAAGTTTTGGCCTCGCCGTCGCACATATACAAACGTGACTTCCTTGCGACGTGAGAGCGTGTGTGTGTGTGGGTGTGTGTGCTCTATCGCATGCCTCGTCCTTTTCGTCCTGGCAGTTGTAAAATTTCTGCTAACGAAAAACCATAAACAGGTGTTGTTTGTTGTTGACGTTGCATGTGGCCTGCCGCACAATCTGTTCTATTCGTATGTCTGTTTTCTACATAATCCGCTCGCCAAGGCTGATCCTGTTTGGTCCTGCCAAGGACACCCTTCTCCGCCCTCACCCACTCCAATCGGCAGTGCTTCGCAACTGTTCCGGGCACTGAAAGTTATTAAACTTAATGCAGTTTAATTGACCTTTTTGGGGGGCCAAAACTTTTGCACCGTCTGCTGCTGGCGTTTCAGCACGAAATGGGCAAAGACGATGGAAATGGGAAATGGGAAAACGGCGAAGGACAAACACTCGCCTTCGCATTATTGCTTTTAATTACGGCTTAAACCTATTGACTGGAAATTTTAATATGTTATTTATTTACAATTAACGCCCCAGCAAATGCTTTCGTGTACAACTGGGCGTATGATTTATGGCATTCTCGGCCCCCAGCAATTGTAACTATTGTTGAATGCAATTTCCTTTTGTTTGCGATTGTAAATATATACATATGTACATATAAAATTGTGCGTGTAACAGTTGCCTCTCGTAAATTACAGGTTTAAGGATTTTGGGCGGGGGTTGTGTGTCACTTTTAAAAGCCAAAATCTTTGGTCGAAGGGGTTTTTGGGGTCGGATTGAAGCCGAAATGAAAATGAAATTATTTATGATTCTCATTTGATGTGACAGCTTTTGGCCAACACGCCCTGTGCACCGAAAATGGGCTTTATGATGAGGCCAAGCGGAATCACAAAATGGGTGTAGTTCGGCAGGGTGTATAGGCTGTGTGGTTGATAAATTTGCACATAATATTTGGGTTTTATTACTAATTAGGAAGCACTTCTCCAATAGAAATCGGATGAAAGTGAATAAAACTATAGCCGTTGTTCACATTGTGTTTTAACTGCTGCTTTTCATCCTTGCACCAAAATTATAATTTATTATGTATGTAGCATATATATATTATATATGTACATATATATCGCTGGTTTTTATTATTTGCAAGTGTATTCTAATTCAGATTTGTAACATTAAGCTTTCATTGTTTCTATTTAAACTATTTTATTTAGTTACTATTCTGATGACTGAAAAGCAACAAAAGCCGGCAATGAAATGTTTAACAATTTATTTAATTTATGAGGGATGCACCAAAGTCTTGAATTACAGATAATCAACTTAACAATATAGCGTATTTTATTCCAAGAATATATTTAATCATATTTATTCAATACTTTATGTGGCATATATGTAAATGGGTTGTTTATTTTTGCTTAAGCTATTTATAGTCCTACATCTGGCAGTTTATTTCGCGTTCCAGCTTTCCATAATTACCCCGACTTTCCTGAAGTGCCACTGAAATTTGTTTTATAGTTTGTCCTTTAACCCTTGCAGCATCTTGCAATGCTTTCAGTTCTCCGAAGACTATATATCCCTGTTTCTTCTGCACAAACTCACTCACATATTTTTATTTGTTAATTACTTAGTCGCCTTGTTGGTAGAGGACGAGACTGTAAGTTCATACTCGGAAAAGCTGCAGTAATCAGCATATAGTTTTTATTTATATATAGTCGCTAATGGAACCCCGAACTGAGTGTTGCCTATGTGCAGACTGCTGACTGAGTTGGCTAAAATCGGAATGAACCGATCGACCACCACGTATTCCCTTACATTTTGTGTGCACAAAGTAGGTTGGGATATATTAGTACATGTTTCGTGGCAGAAACTTCTTATAATACACAAGCCGCTCCCGGGATAGGTTCAATTCAATATCATAAAATAAATACATGACCTTTTTCGATCATGCAAGAGGCGACCTCTTTCAAGCTGGTTCTTCTCGGAGACGGAGGAACTGGGAAAACCACATTTGTCAAGCGACACGTGACCGGCGAGTTCGAGAGGAGATACATTGCGACCCTGGGTGTGGAGGTCTACCCAATACTCTTCCACACCAGCCGAGGAGTGTACCGCTTCGATGTTTGGGACACTGCCGGTCAGGAGAGGTTCGGTGGCCTGCGGGATGGGTATTACGTCCAAGGCCAATGTGCCATAATAATGTTCGACGTTTGCTCGAGAATCACCTACAGGAATGTGGCACGTTGGCACCGCGTCTTGGTGAGGGTATGCGGCAATATTCCGATTGTTTTGTGTGGAAACAAGGTGGACATCAAGCATCGGAAGGTTAGGCCCAGGCGCATTGACTTTCATCGTAAGAAAAACCTCCACTACATTGAAATTTCCGCAAAGTCGAACTACAACTATGAGAGTCCCTTCGTCTATCTGTTGCGAAAATTGGTTGATGATCCCAGCTTGCAATTGGTCCAGGACCCCGCTCCAAAGCCCCCAGAAGTGGTTTTCACCGACGAGGTGCGCCGTCAAGTGGAGAGCGGGTTAATGGAGGCCAGCTTTTATCCTCTGCCCACTTATAACGATGATGATGATCTGTAAAGTTCTCGATTATTGTTCTTTCAAAATTCATGAGTTCTTGCGTCACAATTTCCCCCTTCTGCGTTAAACTTCGCTCACTTTTATGTCCATGATTTTTTAAATTTCTCTGCTGGTATTATGAAGATAACTATTTATTATAATGCACATATGTACACATTTCTGATATTTAACGGTGTATTTCTGAATGAATACTAAACACTGGGCGGGATGTAAGTTAAAGTTCATTTTACTGTTTTAACGTAAATACCTTTATTATGTCCGTGCATTGTTCTGCTGCAAATTGAGGGATCCTGGCCAATTTCGGGCGCCCCAAATGAACCGCTCCGTCAGTGGAGATCCTTATTAAGGCCCGCTCCGCAGCCATCTGCCTCGCCCCACCCATACCAGTGCACATAAGCGCTTAATGAGTATAAATGAGCTTGATTGCATATTCCAAGGCGCTGGCGGACCTACCCTTGTGCGTGTGTGTGTGCGAGCTGTTTTTTAATAGCCTGCATATGGCGTTGTAAAAGTTTTCATTACACAAACAGCAGCAGTGGCAGCAACTACAATTTACCGGCAACAAGAGCAGCAACAACAGCAGGGGCAGTAGCAGCAGCAGCAGCAGCAGCGGCAGCAGCAACAACAACTTATTGGCCTGACTTTTAAGCGCATTTAACACACGGCGTATGCGTAATGTGCTGGCAGAGCCAGAAAGCGGGAGGCTGGCAGTCAAATTGAATACAGTTGCTCGTAAAATGCTTAAGCACCTGCACACAGCAACGGCAGCAACAATTACAGCAACAGCAGCTGAAAAGGGGGACAGCACAAGGACTTCTGCAAGGACCTCACTGAAAATAAAAATATCCTGTATTTCTGATATTAATTGCATAAATATTTTATCGCAATTTTAAATGTTTATTTATTGCCTTTGCACAATAGCTTCAAAAACCTTTCAACCTCTTAAGAATTATGACATTTTAAGTTACACAATAAACATTCGTGTTTTCAAAGCGGATATACCTGTATATGATCACAACAGCTACCTTTTTTTGTGAGTGTACACTTTACGCTAATTTGGCGTTTTACCGTCGAATGATTTTTGAGCATACGCAAGTTACATGCCCATACACACACACGGTCGGGAAATTTTCTGCAAAAAGTTAACAACTTTTTTTCGACTACGGATAGCGGATGCTGTTCCAGTGGAATTTTCTGGGCAAAATTTCATCTGCGGTTGATTTTGATTGTGAAAGGATTTGCCAAATTGCTGTTTGCAACGGTGCGGCACAAAATCAAAGGGATTTTCAATACCAATACATTCATGCGGCAGTAGATCGAAGCCATATATGTGGGTGTATGGTTCAGCTTGTGGTTCGCACAATGGCACCACCCAGCCCCCCCGAAACACCCACACCCCCACTCACCCTCCATTCCCAACGCTTTCTTTTGCCCAACGCCAATGCGTTTAAACAACAGTTTAACAGCAGTTTGCCAGCCTTTTGTTATTGGTGAGGCTTTTGCCTTTTCTCCTCCGCAGCTCTCTGCTTCTTTCGCTGCATTTGCCGCCTTTGGTGGGCGGGAAATTGGGGAAAACTGGGGAAGGTGGGTGGCCATAGTTGCTGCTCGATTTATGGAAATGGCGCAATATTTTTTTGGGCTCAATAAGATTTTTTCAGTGGCTGTCTAGGGTTACCCAACTTTTGCATATGTGAGCCTAACGAAATGGTATACTTCCTTTGGTGTTGTTTTGGCCATTTTATATTTAAAGCTTAAACAATTTTAAATTTCCTGCCTTGTGCTCTCCATTTTTAGGACTGTGGTTGATATTTGTGGCTTTGACATTTCCACAAGGAATAGAAGATTCGTATTATACAAATGAAAAAGGGACCTGGATAACTTGTTGTGTATATAAATCATAAATATTGTAAAAAAGTATGTATGATAGACACGATGGGTATATTCCAAATAACATTTTGTAATATTTCGTTTAGATGATATGGAATTCCCGAAAAGCATTGACCCTACTTGCGCCGTTCATATTCCGCAATATACAGCCCCTACCATCAGCCAATTGTCCCTCGTTTTATTATTAAAAACCTTTGACTTTGTACCAACAAAATTTGCTTTTAGTCCATTTTCCGCATCCACGCCGCTGGCTATGCAAAAATAATGGAGGGGGAAAAAGATGCGGACCAGGCGAGCGCTCAGCAAAAAGGAATGCAGCCAATAACTTGGCGCTCCATTTTTGCACAATTTTGGGCGCCAAAGGCCAAATAAATAACTTGATATAGCCAAAAACGGGCACAAGAATAGTTAAGCTTTTTCTCCATCCATTCCATCGCGTAATTATGCGAAATGCGGACGCATTAAAAATTAATAACTAAACTGCCTTTGGCAGTATTTGCCATACCGTTGCCCACTCGCCACCGCCTCCGCACTTAGCTAAGTGGGCGTGGCAGTTGCGAAACTAAAAGCATATTTAATAAACTGCAGCAACAATGAGCGGCACTTGGAACAGAGCGAAGCGGATTAAAAGGAACGAACCGTGGAGACGTTGGAGTAAGATGGCTCTCGCAAGCTTATTAAGTATACGCCATGCTGTCCAAATAATAGAAAAAAACGGCGTCGGGAATGTGCATTAAAATAATAAAAAATTAATTAATAAATTAATAAAAAAGGCGAAATAAACCAGCGGAGAGTTATTTTATTATCTAAATGGTATTAAGCTGTTTAAGCCATATATCAGATATTAGGAAAAAACTAAAACAAATTGCTTAGGCGTAAATTAAAATCATGATAAAATTTAAAGTGAGTTATAAAAGGAATTTAGTTTGGCAATAATGCACGTTAAATGCCATATGGAAAATTTTAAAATATTTATTAGGAAGAACAATGAATCAACTGCTAATAAATTGTCTTTGAATATTCCCAAAAATTGTATAAAATATATCCGTTAGTATTTTTAATTTAAAAATGTATTTTTCATTTTCTTGAGCAACCCTTTTTCATTCGTTTGGCTTCTCCCTATTTTGGATTTATTACCGATGTTTTACAAGTATGGTAATTTATAGACGGAGAAAATGGTTTTCCATTAGTTCGCTTCGACAAGCCTTTCTTTAATTAACATGGCTTAAACCACTATTGAATATTCAACTTGTAATTGATTGGATATCGAATGGTGCGTTTATTATTCATAAGCTAGTTTCAAACTAAAGCACTTACCATAACTTTAGAAGACAATTTTTCCGGGAGGCAGGAAAAGTCAAAAGGCGTTATTAATAAATACAGAGTGCCATGGAGGGAGCGAAAGTGGGATAGATAGTGTGGCAGCTGGTTTTCATTCAACATTTTTAAGCTACTTCACAATCCCCCAGCGACTTGGCCCATTTGGGCCAACTAACGCCATTAGCTGGCCCATTGAGCGCTTTGTTGGCTTTCAATAAAAATTTCCATTAAATTGACCCACCCCGCCTCCCTCGGCTCCTTGTGTGCCCCGTTTTGCACCGATTTTCCCCTAGTTTTCCACCACTTTCCCACCCCGCTTCACGTCATTTGCTGCATCGCATAAAACGCGTATGCATATTGCCGACTTGCAACTGCTACTGTTGCGTTTGGCAACTGGGCAGTAAATTTTAACTACTGCCAGGCCGGCAATCCCCTTACCATCCTCGATTTGCCAACCCTTTTCCGCACTTCCCCTAGCTTCTGTTGGACAGATAAATGGCGGCTAGTTTTGCGTTTGCATGGCTAATGGAAATTTGCATCCAGTTGGCGGCTTCCACAAAACTCGCTAAGCGTTTTTTTCCACACCCAGCCCAATCGGCCCCCTTTTTCTAATGAAACATTGGCCGAAGTCGCAGCGGCCTAGAAATGAGCTGCAACAATATCGATGGTCGCTGAGAAATATTATATATGCAGCTGCTGATTAATAATACTTTCGGGTACATCAAGCAGGGGATAACTTATAAAAAAAAATGAAGACTTATATATATTATAATGGTAAAACGTGGGTATTGATGAACATGCATCGTATCTTTTATTCATTGCTCTTACACTGTTTTTAACAGATTGCTTCAATCCTAGAAGTAAATTAGGTTTTTTATAACGCCTGGTGATTTGCTTATGTATCCTTTTGTAGCGCGTTTCCGGATCGATCGAGCCTAACCGATAATCCCTCCTAGTTTCGAGTGCTGCACTAGTTCGCTTTCCCTGTGCCTGTGTTTCGAAATCCATTCGATATGGACTGTTGTTCTGAGAGTGCGCTCCTCTTTCTCACTGTGAGTGCATATAAATCTTAATTATGTACAATGCACATTTTCTAATTGACTGCCCGCACACACACACACATAAGCCGCCGAGCAGACAGGCAGAGACCTAGGCGTATTTTGCATGTGGGCAGGGCTTTTACCTAGGCGGCTCCATTTTACGTATACGTAATGTCAATTATGTAAGAAAAGTTACAGCTTCGAGCGATGCCGTGCGCCAATTTTCTGCGCCGACACAGGGAATACAATTAATGTGTGCACTTTAATTGTGTGTGAAATATCTCAAATGGTATTAAATTAGATTAAAGATATTTTGAAAAATTGTATTGTTGCATTTTTCTACTACTACTTTACTACTAACTACATTACAAAACATAAAATGCCTTTTTTTAATACATACATGCATACATACATGATATATAATATTATTAATAAAAAATGCATTTTTATACTAGTGGTTAATCTTAACCTTAAGTATTATTTAGTTTTAATTAAATATCTTGTTTAAGAAGTGACAAAATGTATCCCTTACCTATAAGCGGTTGGTTTGATTTAGCCCTTGCTAATTGGCACAAATAGTTTCTCGCAGTGTTTTTCGAGCTGAGCATGGGTCGCGTAATTTGTTTACCAGGCGACCACTATTGGAGGTCGACGCTTCGCAAAATGTCCAACCAACTGTTAAATTTACTATTATACGGGCTATTATCCTGGCCATGGCACTTACTCCTTTGGATGCAACGGCTTCTGATGCAGATGCTGCTGCTGCTGCTTCTGCCTTGGCTTTCGACCCTGTCTGCTCCATTAATGGGCGTTTGGCCATAGGCAAATTTTTTGGCAGACAGCGGAGGCATGGTCGGGCGTAAAGTTTATGCGCACATATGAGCTTTTAATTGCAATTTAATGGCCGGTCATTTATTATCTAGCGGCGACGACAACAACAGCAACAAAACGACAACACCGACAGCGAAGGGAAGGCCACATCTCATTGTCCGTGGACTCGGAAACTTTTCACTCTTTCGCCTTATGTAAATTGTACATTGTACACAGGCAAACTGCATGCAGTCCTTTACCGTTCCACTTTTTTTTGACAACGCTGCGTATGCGTTATGTGCTTTGGCCTAACTGGAAAAGTTACTAATGGTCTGTGTTTCTGTTATTGTTTGCCATTTTCAACCAATTTCGAAATGTTATACTCTCTGTTAAATGAATGGAATTTGTTTGCTTGCCCCCGAAATGTGTGTGCTTGTTATACATTTTTTTAATATTTAGGTAAGGCATACATCCAATTTGTTCTGCTCACTTTTTCTTTGATTTTGCTGTTTCTGGTTAAAGGTCTTAAGCCCTTGGCTAATTGTTGCTCTGAAGGAGACAAGTGTAAATTCGAAAATCAAAAAATTATACTAAATGATAAAACATCTAATAAATATGCATAAACATTTTTGTGTAACTGAAAGTTCTCCCTCTTTTTATATATAGTAAAATTGGATTATATTTGGATGTATTACATTTGTTTTGGTTTTTGTCTATTTGGTAGTTCATACAATTAATTCAATTTATAGAAATAATTTTTCACACAATCTCCCTTTAATTTCTATGCCTATTAAATTGTAGTTGCCATTTAAACGAATGCTTTGACACATTTCACACAAATACATTGCACGCACACAGCTGGAACCAAAACAATTCCAAAAATTGATTTCAAATGCGTTCCTTTTTTCGGGGCTTGGGGAGCAGGGAGGCTGGAAAATTTAAATTGGCAGAAACCATAACAATTGACAGTCACATGCCACATACAAGCCATAACACACTCGCATGCGAACGCATTAGCCAAACTATTTCAGTGAGACAAACTTCAAATGACCGCAGTGGAAAACCAAACAAAAACCATCGGACAGCCCAGGAACAATGTTTAAATATTGAATTTTCGCGTTTAGCAGCCAGAAGTGATTTATCTACCCCTCTCGCTCGCAATCTGTGCCCCTTCTCTTTCTGCCAAACAAAAAGGAGCCTAAAATGAACTTTGTCAATTAATTGCTCTGCAATTTTTCGAATGTCGAATGCAAAATGTTGCTTCACAAAATCCAGAACACAAATGCAGTCAGGAAAACCGAAAGTCAGATTGAATTAATATACAATACAAAAAAACAATTATTACTATTAATGCATTACTTTAAAACTTATAATAAATAAAACTTAATTATATTATATTACAACTTTTACTTGATGTATTTTTAAATATTAAAAATAAACATTGAACTTAACTCATTTGCTTTATTTTGGAGAAATGTTAAATATTTTGGAAATATGTGTTTATTTATGCACACGTTGATTTTCAGATCTCAGTGCTTTTTAAATTCAGAGAGTACAATTGCATTGTCTGTGGACTCGTGTGTGTAAATTAGCAATGTAAATACAGCAATTTAAAGTGCCGTACAATAAATATGAATGCAAAAGCGGCGAACAAAAAACAAACGACGATATCAGCGGCAAATAATTGAATTTACCCACAGCCAGTGGAATCCAGGGTTCCGGGGAGGTTTACGGAATTGGAAGGGTGTGGGAATGGGACTCGGAATGGGAGACCTTTGTTGGCCAAGGGCAGAGTACTACCCGCATTCCACACTCACGCACACTCACACACCCCCCCACACACACACAGACAGTCTGACAGACAGACATATTGTATGCCTTTGTACGAATCTAATAAACCGAATCATGTATACATATATGCAAAAATAACTTTGGCTCGACGTGTGCCTGTGATGTTGTGTCTGTGGTTGTGTATTTGCATATGTGTGAGTCCGCCTTATCGGTTACACTAAGCTGCAAGTTTCATTAAGATTTCCCGTTTGAAATATCATATTAAGTTTTTAATTTTTTTTTTTTTTAAT
The DNA here is from genome assembly GCF_016746235.2 of Drosophila teissieri. NCBI lineage: Eukaryota > Metazoa > Arthropoda > Insecta > Diptera > Drosophilidae > Drosophila > Drosophila teissieri. The sequence continues at coordinate 18,109,981 of NC_053031.1, read as the reverse complement.
TATAATATATATATTTATTGGCACAAGTATGTTGCAAATCTGATTCACATTGCATTACTAATTGTTTTTAATAAGGTTTCTTATGTTTATTTATATTATTTATATTTTATTTATATTATTTATATTAAGAAATGTTGAAACTATTTAAAGTAACTAACCAATCTATTAATTATTCAATTGTAGTGCAAAAAGAAAATAAAAACAATGCCTATATTATTGAATATATTAAATATTCATATTATTTTATTATCATCTATGTATAATAACATTTCTTTCTACACACCTTATATATACTCTTATTCTCTAAGTATTTTCTACTCTGTTCTGCTGCCTAGTCTAAAATGCGAATGAGGCTGTTTTGGCTTGATTATGGCGGCCAATACTCATGAAATATTGAAAAGAGCCCGTCACAGAGACGTGGCTGATCTAGTGATGGGGGTGTCGAGGGGTATACATTGTGTCACGCATACCCCACACCTCCTGGCTCCGGCTGCTCCCCCACATTGATGAATATTGCATGAAGTTGACTTTTGTGCCAGGCCAAAATCACGGCAAAGTGGAGCCTCATCCACCTCAGCGAATCTGCATCCGCATTCCAAGTGCACAGAGGTTGCCATTGTTTGATGTTGGGGTTATGTAACTTTAATTGAAATGTAAACTGCAGACCGCACGCGGATCAAACGATGTAAAACGGTGTTTTAATGTTCTAAAGAACGTGAGCTATTCCCCCACAATGCGACATAATTTCCGTGTTTTACCCATTTTAATTACGCCAAAAAGTCAAATCATCGAATTGGCTGCTCACTTTTTGCAGCTATGTACTGGTCTGGGTGGATTAATTTATTCACGTGTTTATTGTTGTGTTTTTAGCCGGTTATATCGTGCATATCAAATGAGCAGGTGCCAAAGTGTATGGCCACTTAAAATGTATCCAAAAATTGAATGATTGTATGAAACGGCAAAATCGCACGGAAAAGTATGCAAACATTGTTTTTCGTTTTGACAAATATTTTTGGGGGTGCATTAAAAGCAGAAAAGAAGTAGTCGTATCTTGTTTGTTCGATATGCTTCCTTAAGATACTTTTTGTTGCCCATTTTGAGATTAATAGTATACATTTTCGGAATTTACGGAATGTAAAAAAATATACAGTAATGCACAGAAATTTCATCCCGAGCTTTAGGCCTCTTTCAAGCCATAGTCGTAAAGTCGTAATTATATGGACGTCTTTTAAATATCAATGGCTTCTCTTAAAAAAGGCACCGTAAAATTACCATTATATATGATAATCTTAAATCAAAAGACCCATAAACGAAACATTTTTTGCTGCTCTATAAGAATTTATGGTTTTCAAGCGAAGACTGCCACTTGCCATGCGAAGTTCCCACTTTTATCTATAAATTATCCGGACATGCATCTCATACCCCCATACCTCGTTGCCAACTTATCGGGGCTGATCTTCCGCGACTTGAAAATATTTTTATAGTCATCGTCTGCTGTGAGGTTGCCGTTGTGTCTGTGTCACGTTAATTACCCAATAATTTTGCACATGACGCGACGTTTTTTGCGTTGAAATTTTCATAATCATTTTTATTTTTTGTGCTGAGTTACCTCCCCAGACATCTGGGCACTCCCCGCGGAGGGCGTTTCCTTCCCGCTAATGACAGCTTCGCCCCATGAAGTTGTTACTTTGTTTAATGTCTAAGGAATTCCGGGGTACTCACATGCAAAAAGCCAAGTGGGTGGGAAATACGGGTGGGCGGGTTTTGGACGACAAAGGACGTCGGCTGTGGCTTTCCATTTTTGCCTCAATGAGCGGATCAATCAACGTGTCAAATCGTCTTGAAACGATGTGGATGATGCGCACGTGATATCCGCTGGAAAACCGCTTTAACAAATTACCACAGCAGGCAGCATTTTTGGTTAGTTAAATTTTGGGTTCATCTCGTGTTTTTTTTCGTATTTCGTTTTTCGTCGGAGAATCAAAAGAGCAGATATGTCAGAATTCTTTGGGCAATCACGAACGACTTGAGCGCCCTTGATTGACGTTCGATTGAGAATTACCTTAGCCATTGTGTCAATCAAGGTGGGCTCGGGGAAATCGAATTTGTTTTGGCAACATATCAAAATATGCCTAAGACCAGCAGGGAGCAAATTCAATTGAGGTGTCAGTTGGGAAATTTAATTTGCCTGTCGCCTCTCGTTTGGCGAATTTTCATTCCCTTCATCTTCTCGCCGTTTGGCAAATTTTAAAACGTTAATCGCCGAAGTTTTTGTACGTTTTTCACTGTGTTTTCTTTCGGGGACATTGATGAATGGGACATGGACACTGGCTGACGATGGGGCGGGGCTGGGTAGGGGTTCAGATTGGAAAATAAATTGAAAAGTTGCTACGTTAACGTTATTTTGTACTATTTATATATACACACCCGTATAAATAAAAGAGAAGATGGCGTCTGCCGAGTGTTTGCCAAAGCGTAATTGAACGGCTCTGAAAGCGAGTTTAGCTCAGGCTTACAGCTTTAATTAAAGTCCCTAGATTCAATGATATCGAATTTTAGGTGGGTTCACTATCCTTGATTTAATTTCAAAGATTTTGGTTATTACTGGGACATTTGTGAATGGTATTGCGTGCATCATTGTAAAATTACAAGATTTCGGTCTTAGGGGTAGAGCCTATATGTATATTCTAAATTAGGACCACTAACCGCGCCAAGTCCGTTCGTCCGTCCGTCTGTCCGTTTGTTTTTCTGTCCGTATGAACGGGGAGAGCTTGGGAACTATAATACCTAAAGAATGTGTAATTATCATGTTGATTAATTATCAAGTAATTATCAAAATGTCACGCCTACTCTTACGCCAATTAACCACAAAAAGCAGTTAAAATTTTGAAAAAAGACTTTTTTCTTTCCTTTTCCATTGCTTCCTCACCCACATTACACTAATGCCACATTACTGCACTAGCTGAGTAATGGGTATCTGTTAGTCACTTAGCTCGACTGTAGCGTTCTGTTGGATTTTTTCCTACTAAAATGATGTTTTGCAAATCTTCGTTATTGTTCTACTTCAAATTAAATGTTTAATAGCTGTAGTTGTTAGACTGACATAATGTCTCGTATTTTAAGAGAAAGAAATAATAAAAAATTGGACGTATAATCATTTTATAAATGTTTCTATATTCTCCCGCCGTCCCACTAATTTTGGTTTATTTTTTCCAGCGCACATTTTGCGAAAAACAATGAAATTAACGAACCGTAAACGAATGAGAAAATCGCGATGCGAAACTCTCTGGCTTTGTCCCTAAAGAAATGCAAAGATATAGCCAGTCGATTGGGAGGATAAGGCGTGCAGCGGATTGTTAAAAGGAATGGAGAGTCGGCGGGGGGTTGGGAGAGAAAAGCAGGCGTCGCACAAAGAAAAAATGCTCAAAAAAGCGTAAAATCAAAGCGCCCTGCAAACGCGCACAGATGGTTCCATAATTAAATAAGCATCGACTGGCTGTAGCTGGGCGATCAGGGGGGATTGCTGGGGGCAGCTGAAGGGGCGGCAATACCGACACCATTTTTGAAGTCATCCAGTTGCGGCTCTAATACTGCTACTGTCTAAATGAACACTGCACAAAATATTGTATATATGTATATTATTAAATATCAAAAGGTGTCAACATAAAAACCAATAAACTTATGTCGTTATATTATCACCTTTCTTCTTACAAGGCATTTAAAATAATATGCAACTATGCCATTTGATTTACTTTCACTTAAGATATTTTTGGTATAAACAATGCTAAATATAATTTAATTTTATTACATGTAATACTTTTGAACTTTATTATCCTTAATTCTGGTCATAATATAAGTTTGGATATAACTATATATGCGCTGAAAATCATATTTTTAGATTGTAAGTTAAATACCAGTCATTTGGTTCTGTGCACCTGACTGTTTTTATTCCCCGATGTTCTTCTACCGCTTTACGAGTTTTCCCCGACCTTCAGCTGGTCTCACGTTTCCTCTTCTTTCCCTGCTGACACTCACTCATTTTGCCATTTTACCTAATTGGTAATTTTTACTCCGCCCGCTCGACAGCCCCGCCCTTTAGATACTTCGGTCGCCGCCCGCTCATTCTTCAGATACTCAAATACTTGCCATCTTTTTGAGATATTCCGGCTATAGCTCCTTTCGCCTGTCCGTCCGCCTGTCCGTTGGCAATTGATTTCGGCGTGGTGTGCGAGTCGGCAAAGGACGATTGACGAGTCGCCTGGAGGACACTTCAGCGCGACACTTCAGGTATGTCCTGGCTGCTTTTCACGTGCTCTTTAGCCTATTTCCCGTTTCCTGCACCGAATTCGAATCCGAGTGCCTTCTGGCCACTGGACTGGTGTTGTTGCTGCGATTCGTTAGCAAAGGGAGGACCGCCAAAGGACTTGGGACTTGGGTCTGCGGCATGCGCATGCTAATAAGTAAATCCAGCGATCCAATCCAGAGAATAAATATTTGACAAACGTACGCAGGGCGGAAAACTTGGAATGTAAGTATAATAAATGCGATTTTGAATTTGAGTCCTGGCGTTCGTTGTTTTCTGAGGGTGGTTCGATGGTCCTGAAAGCAGGACTCCGCGCTACGTGCCACTTGTTTTAAAATTCAGCGTCAAAATCGTTTTATTTGCCAATATTTCACTGTGCGCTCGAGTCCAGAGTCCTTCGTCCTTCGTCCTCTTCTCTTCGCTTCGTCCGTCGCTGTCCTGTCGCTGAGTTTATTAATGGTGTTGGTTTTCGGATTATTTAACGGTGTATTATTTTATTATTTATTTTTGCATTAATTTTTGATGTGCTCTCCGAATTACTTTACTTTACCCATCATCGCCAAATCCCACAAACCTCTCTAATGGGTTAAGCTCGGGCTTTTTCCAGCCCTGTTTCGTTAACCCTTCAATTATATACTTTATTGCTCTAAAGTTTTGCATCGATTATCGGTTTGATTTCTCTCATTCGGCGGACAGCTGTCCGGTAATTATTTATGCATTTCGATGGCGAAGTGAGTTAACTGGGGTTGGGATAGGCTGGTTTGGTTTCTATTGGAAATATCGTGACAGCCTCGGCAGCCTTTTTTAATTGTGTCTCTGGGTTGATGGGAAAAAAATTGGCTTTATTAGCTATTCAGCTCAATTGATGATTGGATCAATTGGTTAGGTTGGACCATTCAAATTGGGTGGATTCTTGCACATGTTCGTGAATTACTAACTAGGTATAAATGTTTGATAGATGTATACCCTATTTTAAAACTGTGTGTTTTCATCCAGGTTCTATCTTAAACTAACACAGCCCGACTAGAAAAGTTAATAGTATATCGATTATACAATGTTTTCAATGTAAGGATATGATTCAAATTAGGCTGGCTTGTCCTGAACATGGTCTAATTATGTTTGCTGCCATATAGACTGCAGTCTCAATGGACTCGTAATTGCATTATTCCTCCGCAGGAATCCCCTTCCATTTGGCCAGCCCTTCAATTGGCCCAAGTTCAGCTGCAAGTGCCAAATGCCGGGTGGCAGTTTGTCAAAGTGCTGGCTCATTAGCGGGGCCAATGTCAAAGGCTACGTGTCGCAGACACATATAACTCTGCCACCGCGTCCTGCCCCTCAATTGCCGGCACGTCGACATTTTTATTTAGTCCTCTTGGGTGGCAGGGAAGAGCCCCAAAATTTACAGGTGCCACTCTCGAGCGTCCTATCTATCCGGCTGGTGTTTGCCAACTGTCTGTCCCAAAAAGTACACCAAGGAGGAAAAATATTAAAAAATGAGCTGCCATATTTTTTACGTTTCGCACTTGCCTTCTTCATGGCGCTGTCATCTTATCATTTTTCTCGCAGACAGCACAAAATTTTCACTCGTCCCCGGAGGAAGGGAAATCTGCTGCCGTGGAGGGGTTAAAAAATTTGGAACCAAGTTCAAAGGCAAACGCAAATTGGCTTGCTGCAAATTACGACATGTGAGCGGCTAAAAATAAAAAATATGAAAAGTGTTGACTGAAAATTAGGGATGGAAGCCTGGGGGATTCTATGTCTGTTCGCATATGTCTGCCAATTTAGAAACACTTTTTGCCAAATTTGATTAAAATGTTCCCCAGGTCTTTGTTTTATTTTGCTCAAAAGAAAAAATTATATTCCCAACTTGTGCAAAAGTTGGCTTGCTTGGAGAAAATATTAAAAGTGGGTGTGAGTGCAGAGAATGTCTGTTTTTTGGTAGCAATAAATATTTTTGCATGTCAGATTGGTATGAAAATAATTGTTTACCTTTAAGCTTATACTTAGTTTATCTACCGATATAATTAGGAAATCTAGCACCATCAACTTACAACTTTATACGTTCTTAAAATGGAATTTCCAGTTTGCATATCATTGACAAAAACACTAAGCGTGATTCCGGATTGAAACTTGCATCGTTACCAAGTCAATTGCAAAACTTCCATACCCGGAGCTGGAAAAATATCCTGAAGCACCTATAAAAATATCTTATTTGCTGCCAACTTAATTTGTCACAAAACGCAGAAGTCATCGCCAGAGTTGGAGTCTGAGAGCCAAGCCGTGCAGGGCGGGAAAACAATTCATGCTAAATAAATTGCACAACGAAAAGCCAGCGAGCGATATAAAATGAAAATATTTCGCAACGCAAATACGTATGCAAAATATATAGCTCCTTCGGTTCTTGGCCGTAAGTTGCTGGCTCAGTTTGCCACTTAAACTCCGCTGCACGACTTCTTTTTCGCAGAGAAGGAGTCCAGGAAGTTGGCATTTTACTTTTCTACTTTGTGGCTTACTTTGCCTTTTAGCTTTTAGCCATTCGGTTGACTGTTTCTATTTTTCCACCCCCCAGCCACGTTTTTAATAAAAATGTGTATACAAAAAAATTCCAGGGGTATAGTTATAAATTTGTTGCAAGGGCGCAGCCAAAGCGCATTGTTCCCTGAATGAGATGGAATCGGAGTTGGGCTTTACAGGGAGATATACTTGTTATAGCCATACAGTGGGCGGGATCTGCACGCAACTTAACCATAAACAAGTTGTCTAGACTGTGGGAATGTTGAATGCTCTTTCGCCACCTCTTCTCGGTCGTTTTCTTGGTGGAAAAAGGCAACTTTTTGAGGCAAACATAATAAACATAATTCAAAATTATGTCCAGGTGGTTTGGGTTTGGGAGATTCGCCTCTTTGCTTTGTTTTCACTACCAACTGGTGAGGATAGACAAGTTTTGTAATGTATTTTTGATTCAGATCTTGTTCTTCAGGCGGGAAAAGGACTAGACGTCCTTTTTTGGGTTGAAGTTTATAAACAAATTAAAAAGCAATTATGTACAAAGTGGTTTCAAGATATATAAAAAGGAGGCTTTTACCCATGAGTTAATTAAAATGCTTATGCTTTATTTTTTTGAGTAATTTTTCATATACCTCTTTTTTTACTTCAATAAATTTATGCTTTCTACGTTATTATTTACCTTCGACTTAAAGTCTATTTTAAATTCTAGTATGTCTTAAGCTCTCGAAACCCGATCTGTAAAGTGCACAATTAAATAGCCATGGCAACCAAAAAAAAAACAGCCGCTCCAAATATATTTTTCCAAACTTTTCTGCCATGAGAATCTACCTTGAATATAATTTGGGGTTGCAAGAGTATGTAAAGGAAATCTGATCCATAATTATATGTGTAATGCCAATCAAAACCCAGCCAAAAAGAAACTGAAAACCATTCAATTTGTGCAACATTTCCGGGTAATGCAGAAAAACCAAAAAGAGCGAACAAAAATTATTCAATTTGTAACTTCATGCCGTTGGAGCCTTGACAAGCCACAAATCCAACTGCGGGGTTCAAGAAAACAAAGCAAGAAAGCAGACACACATGGGAGGAAACTTTAAATTAGCTGATTAACTAAGTAGTAAAACAAAACCATAAGCCAGAGGCACAGGGTCGGAGCAACTGAGGCAAAAGATTGTCATGTCCAATGTCTACATAGGATTTGTGTCTGCCAGGATAAAATGGGGCGAAGTGGAAGTGGATTGGGTGGCAGGAGCAACAGGAACAGCGGACGGAGGCAATCACAAAATACCGAAAATAATATTTTCTCTGCTTTCTACTTGCTGGGTATGCAATGGCATATTATATTCGTGCAAAAATTAATTGCCGAAATTAGATTTCTGATTTAAAGTAGATAGAAAAAGAGATCCAATCAAATGAGTTATTACAAAGAAAACTTATTTAATTGTAAAATGGGGTCTTAAAGGATGAGGCTATACATACCCAGTAAGATAATTATATAGTAGGTATTTTGTGGGCTGCACTTTTGACTATGGTGGTCTATCATGGCTTTTGTTTTAGCTGCGCTAGGCTGCAGAAAATGAGAAAAAAATCAGGGAAGTGAACGAAACACAGGCGGGCTAAAAAATCAACACAGCCAGAGCCAAAATCAAGCGAACGAAAATTGGAAAGAACGAAAAATGTTGGGGGAAGTTAGGAACTGCAGCGAAATGAAAAACGTATTTTATCTTTCCACTGGCGAGAGGCGAGCGCGAAAAGCGAACCAAAGCTCAGGAGCAACATGATAAAAGAGCACACCATTTATCAAAAAAGCAACAAAACCAACAGAGGCTCACACACGTATAAACTTACATATACATATATCCAAAAAATATTGCCAGCCTCGAAACGACCGAAAAATATATGGCGCACAGTGGGCGAAGCGAAGGCGAAGGAATCAGGCCCAACAAATGAGGCTTTTGGGTCAGCAACTTACTCCACAAATGTTGACTGAACCAGGTACAGTTGCGGCTCGTTTGCTAATTTATTTTCGGATGCAACTCTGTGCGCGACAGAGTTGTCACGCTAATTGGCCCCGCGGTTTTTTGGCTTGATTGTTGGCCAGACCACTGTGACAACTCTGGCCGAGCTGCTGTTGGCTGTCGGTGCCCTTTAGTTGTGACTTTTATGTTTTCGCCGCTCGCAAATATAAAAATGTGCACAGTCACGCACACAAATATACAGGCACACGCAACACACACATTGAAGACGTTGGGGAATACCCCTCTCATACTATCCAACGAATAAATACTTTGTTAAGGATATATGTAATTATAGACCGTTTCCATGTTCATTTTAATATATATCTTACCTATTAATATTTTTCTGTACAACTTAAGGAAAAAGTTGTAATATAATTTTTAAAATAATTATATCATTGTTAACTGACTTATTAATTTGTATTTTCATATAGGAGTTACTGTTTTACCAATTTCAAATTAAAAGTATTACAGGGCATCCTCAATTTCAATTCCCAATTCCCCGGCGGTGTTAACTCTTCCGTGGTAAAACATATTTTTTTTATTTGGCCGCCTGTCGAGCCAAAAATATTTGGTACGCTAGCAAAAATAACACTAAATGTGGCTTACTAACATTTTCGCTGGTAAGAAATAGGAACGCATCGTGAAGTTGGAATGAGGCGGAGCGGCAAACGGTATACGAGTATGTTGTAAAATAAAGCCAAATATGAAATGAATGAATTTTTGTTACCCACTGACACGATTTATTTACGAGTGTCCCGCTGCCATTGTGTGTAACCCCACCACCCACATCTCTATTCCCTAACCCACACCACCCACTTTTCCCGCCCACCACCATATCGGCGAAAAGAGTCTGGAAAGAACAACAATTTTTATTATCGCATGCTGGATGGCCGTACTGTGTACATCATTATACAACAATTGAAATGTTATTTGGCGTCGAGTTGGCGGTAACGAACAGATGAGATGAAAGTTTACAGCTGAGGGTAGACAAGTAGTGCCAATTGTGTTTTCCAATATTATTATTGCTTTCAGAGTCAATGTAATGCAATCTAATGTAAGGATTTAAAGCTTTAAAACGTTCTAAGCTTAATATATATACCACGTAAGTACATTTTACCATTGAAGTAGAGTCACAAGTTTCTATACATTGGAAGAACCTACTTGTCTTTCAATAATCTGTTTCTCCTTTTAATCAAAACTCCAAGCCTGCACTATTCATTCAATCGAAACTGTAAAAGTGTGTGTGGGTGGTTGGGGGGTCTGCAACCTCGTCATCGTCCTCGGACTTTGGCGACGAGAGGGCCACAGGGGAAGGCCAGACTGGAAAATCGCTGCCAACTTTTGGGCAATTGCTAAGACGAGTGGAGGGGACCTTGGCACCAAAACAAAATAAAACACAGGCCGATTTTTTTCAATTACCAGACATAATATATGGGTCCTATGTGCTGTCATGACCTTTGCACGAAATTAGATGGCATTTCAGGGGATTTTGCGAGCCAAGAAGGGAGTAAGGTGATACATATCACAAAATTTATGTTGCCATGTTTTCTAACATGATTTGCGAATCTCTTTGCTCCTTAGCCAAGTTATTGCAGCATTTGTGAGTTCTACAAATTGTATTCACATGCTGGGAATGAAGGTGTTTAATTCTTATGGTGTTTAATTCTTATATTATAATTAAAGTTAAATAAAAGTATAAAAATAAATAAGTTACACATTACTTTTATTTCGTCGGGGGTTAAGAAAGGTCTTTACACTCAAGGCATTACACTTCCTTAGTCTGTTTACTACTCTACTACAGAACTGTGTAAAGGCTAATCAAATTTCAACCCTATCGCACACAACCATCAAGATTCCATACCCCTTATCCTCTATGTTAGAGCGACTCGCTGTCATTCATTTAAATTCATACAGAATGCGAAATATGAAAAGTTAATTTAAGTTTCACTTACAAATGGAAATGAAACAGAATGAAATGAAATCCATCTGTGCACCCACGCCGTCTGCCCAAAAAACACAGTAAAAATGGCCGGCAAAACATCATCCGCTGTCTGGGATCTGGAGTCTGGGATGCCCGGACTTTTACCCGGACTCTTTACCCGGAGCCGTGGCCAAAATGCCGGATTCGGATCCGGATCCGTGGCGAGCGCTGAAAAGGGTTGCTCTTTGCTAATAGATTTCGCATAAATTTATGCGCCCCTTTTTCTGAAATATGAGCTCCCCGACGTCGAGTTCACGACATTTGTTTAGACAGCCAAAGGGAATGGGGCTTGTACATATATAAAATAAACTAAGGGAGGCGGCTTGTGGGTGGCGAATGTTTTTCTCTCTATTTGCACAAAATTAAACGCATTGCCAACTCTGCGAGCCAACAATTATCCGTCGTACAAATTCATTTGCCGCACTATTGTCCCGTGCAATTAACAACAAGGAACGAGGAGCGACTAACGACGATTTTTGATAAATGCCCCCAGATAAGCAGTGAAAAGCTGGCTAAATGAGAGGAAACTTCGAACACCAACTCCCACTCCCACCATATTTGCAGTCTGTCGTAACTTTTGGTAGCTGGATTCTGGTAGCTTTACGGGCTTCTCGCATAATTGCTCCGTCATTGTCGAGTTTGAGTTGGCCCGAAGACGTCTTGAGGAAGCCGGGGAACATAAGCATCCCGAGGATGCTAAAGCCGAAATGCGAATTTAGTTGTAAAAAGCAAATTGCGCTGGCAAATTAGTTGCCATTTAAGAAGGCATCGAGCCAACGCTGTCATGGCAGCAACCATAAACCGAAGGAGTAAATAGATGTAATCACATTTGATTTGAGCTGACTTGTCAGCTACTCTCTTGGTAATTTTTCGGTGCTAAATTTGAGGGAATAAATTAAAATTTGGGGAGTTCTTTACAAAGGTTGCTGCTGCAAGCGTAGACTTATAAAATTGGTTAGACATATGATACGCAGTCTTTAAAAATGGTAAAAATTAAAACCATATCAACTATAATAATATACTATTTTTTAACTTTTCCTTAATAAATAATGTAATTTTGCGTAATCCTATTGTTGGCCCATTATCTGTTGGCGAAGTCTTTTCATACTCTTTCTGGCCGGCCACTCAGTCAATACCATAAAAACTGCACTCGAGACAGACGGATTTCTTTGCTGGCCTTTTGCGTCCTTGGCAACATTGTGATAAAACCATAAAATTTTTGATTTGACAAAATGCATGTTTGAGAGCACGCGGGAACGCAACTCATCTCAGCTCGGCGTGAAGGCAAGAGAAGGGGATCATGGATGCAAAGCCCTACCTGAGTTCTACGCTTTTTTGCGAGTTGTTAACAAAGTTTGTCGCTAACGGGGAAAATGAGAAAAATGGGATGGGCAAGTGGAAAAACGGGAGAAAAAGTTAGCAGTTAATGCGACAAAAGGGATTTACGTAGACAAAGTTGGGCCGCATTGCAGTCATCGCTGGCTTCACTCGGTCCTTGGGTATATTAGCTCACAGAAAAGTGCACATGATGAGTGGGAAACTCTGGGAAAAGCGAAGGAGAGGCGCAGGAAAAGCTGACGGGGAAGCCCCTTGAAACATAATAAAGAGAGCGCACGCACATCACGCCGCCAGCATTGGCGCACTTCAAGGCCTCGAGACTCCTCCCTGCGATGAAAGAAAGGAGCACCCAGGATGAGCTCATAGGCTTGAAGGCGGAGATTATGCACTGGGAGAAAAGACATACATACATTATTTTATATAGGCCTTATAAGCCAATTCATTATTTATGGTAATACGTATGCATTTGCTTAATAACATTACCTTAAAACTCTATCAAAATCTAATTAAAACTTTTGAATTTCGATTGATAATTCTAAAAATTAAAGCATATTGAGTTTTTAGGTCATTAGTACTTGTTGGATCAATAAATGTATATTGTAACATTATGTAGTTTCACTACATATTGATGTTTTCCTCTGTGGAGTTTCCTCCTTTGCTGACTTTCGGATTTCGCCCTCCTCTCATTTGCAGCTTGTGGTTTGCGGCAACATTTTACAAAAGGCGGCCATTGTGTTGCTTTAATGAAATGAATTGCTTGGGGGGCTGGGGCAAGGGTGGCCCGAAGAGTTGCGAGATGGTCCTCGTGATGCCATGTAAAATTTAAAGCTCCTGAAAGATGCAGCAAACCACTAAAAAGTCCTGAGCCACCATGCACACATGACCCACAATCAATCAATGGAGACAATGGCGGTGCCACTGAGCAAAGAATCTCAAGGTTTCGATAGGCTTCTGTGAAACTTTCTGTGGGTATTTGTACACGATTGCGTTAAGATCACGTCCCATAAAAAAACCGACAATCAGAGACGCTTTTAATTTCTTAAGCAAAAATTTAAATGTAATTATAAAGTGGGCTGTGATGTCCAAATACAAATAAATTATTATTTTTTAGTCTACCCTTACTTATAATGCATATTCGGCTGGTGTGATAGCATGTATAATTAGTCTTCAAGATTTTGAGTGCATTTGCACTGAACTTACTCAGTTTGGTTCTCCAAAGAACCACTCATATGCGTATTCGTTTCCGCATTGGGTAACTTCTTCCATTCACAGTCGAAACAAAAGCCACAAAATAATGTGCCATGAAATAGAAATTGTTTGCCTCCAAAGCTGCAACTTGGGTTTCATCCCAGCATCCCAGCACCGCACTGCCAACGATTCCCATATATATTTGCGAATTTTCTGCAGCGTAACTTTTGGAGAAGGCTCCCCCCTTTGGCTTGTCACTCTCACTTTGGACTTGACTTTGGTAGAATTTTTCAATTACACTACATTCAGCTGTGCGGGCGCCGCTCTGAAGCGTGACTGCAGAGAGAAAAATTGGGGTTTTGTGGCTGAAAAAGTTGTCAAGTGCGTTTTGACTAAGGCATCTGAAAGCCATTTCTATTGGATAAGTTTACACCTATAATTACGTACATACGTAAAGAGATTCCTGTATCTAAGTATTTGCATTAATTACAAAATATGTTTTTTATAATCCATTTCGTATAGTTAGGCTTACTCTAAGTGGTTAAGGCATTCTTGAAGACCCTTATTAGTAGAGTAGTTTTTTGTACTATTTGTTTTGTGTGTTGAAGGGATCCTGGAGGTTGGTGTAAAAAACGAACTGGTAAAGTAACACCAATGTGCCACAAAGTGGCCCTCCCCATCGCGAACCCCTCCCAGTTCTCAATGTCTGTGCAGGCTGGGGGACATTTTTAAATCTTAAAAATACTTTCGATTGGTAGACGACCGGGAAGGGGAGAGAGGGGAGTTCCAGGGGAACGTGTCAGGATGCGTTGCGTGTTTTTTGTGCCACGCCGCCTCGACTGGAATTTGGTTTCGCATTCGTTTGGAAAACGGCAAGAGGTGGCAGCAGCTCAGCTCAGACGGAATAGAAAACTTACGCCAGGGAAGGAAATCGGAGAACAAATTGATGCATTTCTTTATAATTTATATTTACTTGGAATGAGTTTCGACGCAGCTTAGGTCTATGAATTTAAACTGATATGAAACGTTTAACAATATAGAATATAGAATATATTCATAACAAAATAAGTTAAAACAATTATATTCAATAAATCAGCTTTATTTACTATTACGTCAATTTAACCAATCTACATCTGTGGCCATATATTTTAATTTATTATTTAAATATATAAATGTATTTTAAAATAGGTATTGAAGTACCCTGAAAGTGGCCACCTTCAGCCCTGGCGACAAGAGCGCACTCCCAGTCTGGAAATTTGTTGCGCAGGCTATAAAGTCAGGTAAGCCGGGGGCGACAGGTGCCCGGGGACAGGTGGTAGTGGAGTTCAGTTTCGGGTGCTCCGGTTTTTGGGTGTTTGGGTGTTTGACTGTTTGGGCTGCCAGCTCCCCGTTTTGGGGCACGTGATGTTGCGTTTGTCGCCGTTGCCGTGGCGATTTTCATGTTACAGAGTCGCCATCCTCATCGCTATCGCCATTTCCAGTACCATTCTCGTGCTCATCGTCATCGTTGTCTGTCGCCTGTCGTCTGTTTTGTGAGAAGAGTTCCACTCAACTGGTAGTTTAGCAAAAAAATTATTAAAATTATATTTAAATTTGTACAGAATTTAAACGGGCTATAAAATTAATGTACTCTTCTAAATACATTCTTAATTGTTAGTATACTATTTTTGTAATTTATAGAATTTATTTTAGCCTTTTGAAACTTTTACCTAGCATTTGTCGAATTTTTTTAAATTTGTAAAGTAGTTAAAAGGTTCATGTGATTATATTTGATAATTATTTGTTGATAATTTATATAATCCTAAAACTGAACATTAATTTTTTCTGTGCAAAACTTCTTTTATCCAGGTTGCCCATTTCTGGCGCTGCCGTTTTGGGAGTTGGGTGGCTGGGAGGCGGGATTTGGCTGCGGTGAGTCATGTGTCTGCCATTCATTTCAAACTCTTGACCAGTGTCTTCGTTGTGCCGTGTTTAGAAATGGTTGCAAAATGCGTAATTAGCGTTATGGCGGGGAATTTTCCTGTCCTCCCCTCGGCCCTCCCACAAATATGGGGGCGTGTCTAATGGGCGTTTGCAGAAAATGTGGTGTTGCTAAGCATGCAAACTATGGCGCATTAAGGAGGATTGGAGTGCACGAAAGGGTGTTGGCCAAGCTGAATGTAATAGAACTGTTATTAAGGCAGAACTTGCATACTAGAATCTGTAGTTAAGTTGAATGGTATGTTAAACAGGGCACAACGGGGTTAGAATGCTAAATTATCAATTAAAAATACCAAATACATCCCCCTTTTTAGTGCTTTAAAGGTTTCAAACCAAATTTGTTTCTAAAATGCTTTCCCTTTATATCTTTCCTCAATCGTTTTTCAACTAGCTTGCACCTTATATAGAACTTTTGTATTATTTCTTTAGAAAAGTTAACTGAAATAACTTGCAACTGCCATGTCTTTTTATTGCTTTAAGTTGGAAACAAAATTGTTTTTCTCGTCTCTCGGTTTCAATCAAGTGCTAAGCCCTTTTCCGGTTGGCCATAAAAAACTAATTCAATGTCTGTTCCTTCGCATTCAAATTAAAAATGACCAACACAAGCAGTAAACTATATCCCATGTGCAGATCTCCATGGCAAGTGGGTTTTCATCTATACTCGTATGTACAAGCATTTCACGCATTTTGTTTGTCTCGATTTCCCACTCCCCGATTGTCTGCCCTTCAGTTTTTTAATTCGTTTTTTGTTGCTCGCCCTTGGCAGGAAATACAATAGGAGACGACAAGTGGGGAAAGGTGGCGAAGGGCCGAGGGTCTTGGCAATTTCCGTCTGCGTTATCGGAATCGTATAAACAATAAAAAAGCTCAAAGGAGCAGGAAACTATACACAGCAGACAGACAGTCGGGGCAACTCGGAGTGTCAACCCTTCGATGCGAGTCCTTGACCATCCTCACACCCTGTGCAAAAAATCTGATACAAGCCTGGTTGATGTCACCAAAAAATTGGTATTTCCTTTATTTTCGACTCTTGTCTTGAAGTGAAATCTTTTGGAAAGCTTGGTGGGGATTAAATAGGAAAAAGATATTAATCGGTAACGTTGGGGCAACAATTTCTTAAAATTCAATGTAGTTATTTATATAATATTATAAATTCCACTCTAATTTTGAAAGTCAGCTTTCCTGTATATATTTCTGCATCATAAAACGCTGACATGATAAATATTCCACTGCGTCCTAAAGCTGATGATGACCTTTAATCTAAATGGGCTCAGGCTATCATAGAAAGCGTCGATACTTAAGTTTAGTTTCCTCTTTTAGGGCATTCTCAACCTTGCGGGATAATGTCCTTTAGCTCTTCAATTTCGTTCTTTTTTGAGCTTTGCATTTATGTCAAAACTGGCGCCGGATTTAGTAGCAATTTTGTCTGGCGAAACGGGTAATAAAATGTAGAAAAAACTCTATGTCGGGCCATTTGTAAAGAATTGAAAAACTTTTGTGTCTTACCAGCTAACGCTGAGCAACTGTAGGTTTTAGGCATCGAAAATTTAAACAGTAAGCTGAAATTATAATTAAACTTAATTTGAATACACCTAAAACAACGTTATAAGTATGTAGTTCCTTCTTAAAATGTTCTACTAAAAGGTAAAACAAAGCGCAACTAAAAAAACATGATTCATTATTAGGTGTTAGAGATTTTAATCAACATAATGATTGATTTGCATAAATTTCCTGAAACTTGTCATGCTCTGAGCAACATCAAGAGTGGAGTTTTAATCAGAGGACTTTCGATTTTACATTGCGGTTAGATGCAATGGGCCCAGCACACATTTCGCGTTTCCTCTGGGCCCGAAATATCCCCTCAATTCCATCGAGCAATCGGCAACCCAACGGATATCCGCTTCGTTTGATTTCCGGCATGTGATTGAGTGCACAGCGATTGAGAGCGACGATGGATGGATGCAATGACGTCGCACGATGACGTGAAAATTGTTTGGCTCAGTGATGCAGAAACAGCTATTTAATAGCTAGTCAGTCAAGTCATAGAAGGTATTGGTAAGTTGTATAACAAATAGTTTGGTTTATAATCGTTGTTGTTAACTGAACTAAGTAATAGTCTATAATCCCTGAAATGAAGTAAATATACATATATATTCCCCAATATTTAAATTTTAGTTTTATAATCGAGGTAATTTTACTCTTCATTAACCTTTTTATAGAGTCGTTTTTCATACTTGTAATATATCTTTGCTCTTAACTTTTTAATGCTCTACTCGATGTCAGCACTGTCTTCGAGGCTGCTTAACTTGGGGGATGTGGCGTTTCTGGGACCCCTCATCAGTGGCGTTCATAAAGCGATTAGTCTTCGAACGTGTGCCGATTAATTTGCTGCATCGTTTTAGATATGCCAGGCACTCACTTCTGCATCAGCAGAAAAAAGTATCAAATTACATTTTTTCGGGCGTGAATGGTTATTCAATGCTGATTCTGGGGGTGTTTGGTCAGTTTGGGAGGTGTTCTTTTTTTTCGCTGCGGGTAGTTCAAAGGAATCACATCAAACGGTTGCAGAGGTAAGCAATAAAATGCGACAGGGTGAGATATTTATTCAAGTATGAATGGGGGATAGAGATTGCATATATTTCTGGGGATATATTTATGTGCGTAATAAGCATTGGTTGTCAAAATGGGCCCTGATCATAGCTCTTTGTCATTAAATATTTTTGTTGTATATAGGATTGTTTAGAACTTACTTATTTACATTTAAAATATGTTTCAAATAAATCTGCAGTTATAAGAAACTTAAGGATATTTTTGTATAACTCTCTTAACTCCCGCTTCATTTTTGTACTGCCAACTATTTCGCTTTGTGGTACTTTGGTCTGCTTTGCACTTAGTTTTTCATTCTTATCTGCATCGTCGTCTATGCTCATTTGCCGTTCATTCTTTTATAAATATTCCGCAGTCTCCCAAAACGGATTTCTCTTGCGCGTTTTCGCTTTCCACTTTTATGGGATTTCTTGCCCTGGCTTTAGCTTCCCCCCCAGACATTTTCCGAGTTCCCGCGACAATCTCTAGTGTCTTAAGCGACTATCAACAGATTATGTGATAGTTAAAGCCCGCCATTTTTAATTGCCATTGCAATGACATCTCATGCCAAGCTCTCGTTATCTTTTTGCTCCTTCTGGCCTCCCCCATGCACCCCGTTCATCCAGGACATCCAAACTATCCTCAAAACTTAGCCACATCATAAAAAGTGCTGGCAGGCGGTGACGCAGCCAGGAGTCCTGTTATGATGCCCACACTGTGATAAAAAAGGTTCAGGAAACAAGCGAAAAACTGCAAAAAGCTGATATCTTGTTGGAATGCATCATTAGAAAACAAAATAAAAATTCCAAAAATAAAATAAAAAAGAAACAGGATTTAACATTTTTAAGAGTATAAACTACATTTTTATGGAGCCTAAAATCTCCGTAACTGTTTTTGAACTGTATAGTTGGAAGCGAAAAGTCGTGTCCCAGCCAGACCCCAACCTCCCAGGCCCCCACTTTAACCCCCTAAGACCCCTAACCCCATTTCAGCCGCACAACCAGACCGCCCTTAACCCAGCACTAACCCAACACTAACCCCTACTATTCCCGTTTGATATCCTCGCACCGCACTTCATTTGAGACTTTGAACTGCAAATAGACAAACGTGTTCCGCAGCAGATCCACCCAAAGGGGGGTCGGCTGTCCCATCTGCGTTTCACTTTTCACATTTCCATCATCACGGCCTTTTGCGCCGCCTTTGCTTTCGTTTTTTGCTGTATTTGCATATCAAATTAAAAGCGCCCGAGTAATTCCAGCGCTTTCCACACAGAATCCCAGATGGTTAGATGGTTGTGGAGGTGTCCTCGGGAAATGGGTGGGGGGAAAGGAAGTTTGGCAGGGAACGCCCCCCGATGGCCTACACCACAACATGCCGCGTTTTTCCGGCACATTGTCTGATTGTCTGATGAGGGCACAGCCCGTAGCTGTGAAATAAATAAAATACACGTTAGATGGTTAGATGGTTAGATGGCTCGGCATTTAAAAGCTATAATTAAAAAGCAACCAAAAACACGTATAAAATCGGCAAACGGGAATCTGAGTTGGGTGGCACATACACACGAGTATGTAAGGCCATAGACAATCCGGGGATTTGATTTACTCCTGGTCTGGACGGGGATCCCCGGACTTTGCTTTGTGAAATATTCAAATGGCGCGATGCGTCGACACACAAAATGGCATTACAATCCTGTAAAAACGGCACGGCTCATTGATGCACAGAGATAAACCATTACTTAGTTTAATGTAATAATCTGGATTTTTTACAAATAACATATAATTAAAAATGTGTTTGAAAGTTGGCAATTAAATGCAATTGCTTGGAATGCTTTTTGCTAAATAGCAAACTGATTAAAAAATATTTGTTCAAAAAAGTTTGTCAAGCCTTTGTTTTCCGCTTGATTGTGAGCTATCGTTTGTAACTAGTTTAACCCTAAAATTGATTCGATTTGTATATTTAAGAACAAGGACTTTAAAAAGGTGTTGTTTAAGCCACTAACTATTGAAAAAATAGAAAAAAATATACCAAATGTGTACTTATAATACAAATATCTCTGAGCAACTTTATTACCGCAAGTGCTGACTACTTTTTTGGTCACGTGTGTGTATGCGTGTGCTCTGCTCAGGTGTGTGTGTTGTCGTGGAAGGTCCTTTATTATTCAAGATTAACCTGCGGGTATTGAAGTGCCGTGCGAAGAGCTGCTCTGTTGCTCGCTGCCACGAATTACGTGGAACTCCCTCGGCATCCTCACATCGATGACGTGTTTGCGTCGCCAGCATGTCTGTGATTGGGCCACCAGCCTCCCACTTTGATCCACATCCATCTATCGAAAATCAGGAGCAACTATAATGGCTAAGCTCTTCCATCTACAGAGCGCTTAGCTTCTACACGCATTCACGTCGTGTGGGTTTTGCTAGCTTTTATATAGAACCAATCGCTATATAGGCAGTTCTGTCCCTGAACTCTCTTAAGGAAATGAGAGGTCAGAAAATGTAATATATTTAATTTACCAAAGCTTTTGCATTGTTTACGCTTTATAAAAGCATAAAACAGTTAAAAACAGTTCAGCACTGGAAGTGCAAATTATATATATTTGAAGTATATTTGAAGCATCAATTTTTATAAACAAGCAGTACCCAATTATTATAGCTCTACAATTTATGCTAAGCATATAGACAAAACTTTATCTGACAGTGTTTCCGATTCGTCCGCCGGTGGGTTTAACTTACATAATTTGATTAGTCGCAGCCAAATTTTCGGGACTTCATCATAAATATTTGAAGCGACAGCGGAAAAAAGATTTATTTACTGATTATAGACACATGATTTATGATTGCCGCCATTGTTACGGCGCCTTGTCAGCCAGTTAGTCATTCAATCAGTGGTCCGTGTGATTAGCCCTGACATGGTATGTCAATTTTCCAAATCATTTTCTCCAGCTAGCCAGAAATCAAACAAAGGAATCAAGCACGGCAGCCAAAGGGAAGTGAGTATGAAAAAATCCTTTAAAAACTTGCCCAAACAGCGTTCTTTCATTAGGCAAACAAAAGCAGGACGCGACGCTTGATGGAATTAGTTTTATTTTTTTTTAGTTATTTGGAGCTGTGTGTTTTGCTTCCCGGTTTCCCCACTTTTCCGGGGACTCGTGCAAACCATTTAAAACGCAGATTGTCATCCATTAAGAGATTAGAAATTTTCAAGGGTGTTTTTTCTACCGAACGGTGTGTGTGTGTGTCGGTGTGTGTCAGTGTGTGTATGTGTTTGGTGTGCTCGTCCTTTGTCTCACTGGCCAAAATGGCATGAGTTTCGCAAACAGGATATGGACAGGACATTGGGAGCAGTCGTAAAAAATATCGACGCCGGATTTCAGGAAGCATCAGCAACTTTCCCATAAAAATCACTTCAAATGTCATATTAGGCTGGGTGGGATGGTTTACGGATTTCGGGCCAATCCCCTTAGCCAAAAGGACAATTGGCAAAAAAGAAGAAGCAGAAGCTGAAGTGGAGAAAGCAGCTAGAATACTCGTACAAGCGAATCCGTATCGGAAAATTGAAATCTCTGCGCCCGAGTCAAACGCATAAGTTTGGCCGGAGACGAAAAAGACGGAGATGAAGTTCACTCAGCCATAGAATACATATGCTCGACGTAATCCTTTTTGGCCGGCAGTGTCCTAGCACTTTGTCCTGCGCTTGTTCACAGGATTTTCGACAAATTTCGTCTGTTTTGACTCGGCAACTGCTGCCTCGGCTGTCGTTGTCACTCGAAAATCATTTTCAATTGCTTGACCAGAGGAAATGGGTGCTCATATTTTAAGTAGTGGCTGACTGTGGGAAACTTGCTTACTGTTACGCTTCAGCAAAGATCCTTTATCGGCCGAAACGAGTTGAGTCTGGAAAGGGGACAATCGCACATGTGATATGTACCACAAACAGGTCAGAAATAATAGGTAATAATGCCAACCAATTATTAAATTATATCATTTATAAAATCTGTTATTTTCATATTGAATTTAAATTATTTGTTAGTTTAATAAATATATCAGTATATATAGCTATACAATTTACCCCAATGTATTAGTACCATTACAAAAAGTTGCTGTTAAATATTTCCTAAGCTAGCAATTATAGACCATAAAGTTACTAATCTGCTTACAATCAAAAATAAGTGAGAAGTTGTGCGTCCTATTTTCATGACCGTAGCTGTGTGCTTTCAACAAAGCGATGCGTGTGTGTGGGATTGGAATGCTGCTCTCAAGTTAAAGTGTAATTGCATTAGCAAAGTGGCTGCAAAATTTAAATTACTCCATATTGTTCAGCTCGCTTTAATGCACATTTCAATTTAAATTTAAATTGCGATTGAAGTTTGATTGGCAAGTGCAGTCAACGCAAATGCGATAATAAATGCGTAACAATCGTTCGACTTTTTACATAATTAGTTCAGAATTTGTTTCCTCGAATAAAACTACTAAAGGGTCTAATTTGCAAAAAATGTACTATAAAACGTGAACAACAAGTAAAATTCTATTAATGTTGTCATAATGCGCATATTCTAGTAAACCAAGAGGGCCAATTAGTGTATTTTAATGTTACCTGTGAAAATTTATCACCGCCGGCATCGGTAAAGCAATTTAAACAGTTTTCCAACTGAAAATTGCCGCACTAGCAAATTGTTAGAGGACAAAAGCTAAATTTGCAAGCAAGGGTTTCGTTTTTAGTTACAGCTTAGCAACTTTTAGTCGACTGCAACAAGCGTTTTGTATATATTTTTTAATGAAATAACTATGAAACTCCTGTACTGAAGGTACTATTCTAACGATGTTGCTTCCGTTTTCACATAGGTTTTTTATGGCTTATGGTTGAAATTCTGAATTTTTAGTAAGCCAACGTCTTTCCATTAGAAAAAAGAAAGTAAAGAAAAGTAGAGATATGAATTCATATTTTGAAATTTACACTTGGCTTGCAGTGAACGTTGTATTGTTTGGACCAGTACACAAAGTTAGTAAAGTTTTTAATTAAAAGTTTAAGAGTATTTCTAAAAGGTAGTATGTTTTCATTTCAAAGCATTATTTAAAATTTATGATTTGAATATGACAAAAATTAACAAATCAAAACATTATGTTAAATAATATGGTTGGCTTTAAGGTAGGAATGCATTCATTCCGAGCGAGCCAAAATACAAATGGTAATAACTTAAGTTGTGGTCTGTGAAGAAGTAAAAACTTTGATATTTATGCATAGATCGCTCTGCTTAAGTTTGCGCACCTGAAACTGCAAGTTTTTACGCAGCTGTGAAGATTTGGTAACATCGCTTGTGCACTGGCTTTGATTTAATGGCAGTGCCATAAGCTTCAATCTGCTCAGCTATCACTTTAATAACTTGTCAATATACGTAAAATGCTGGTCGACGGGGCTGCCGCTTCCGAATGCCGGAAAACTTCCCCCTTTCTATGGCTTAACCCATGACTGCCCGGAACGTCGTCGTCGCGCGTCTGCTTTTAGTTTTCATCATGAATTTTCAAAAACTTCACTCGGGAAAATTGCAGCCCCGTTGGTAACGGCAAAGTTGTTATCGCTGTCGCCGTCGCATTCGCCGTCTCACTTATCTTGGCATAAAATTTGTTTCCACAACGAGGAGTTAAAGTGAGGAGCACGTGGGAGGAAACAGTGATTGCTGGGACATAGATCACTTTTTGACTTGAATATGATATCGTTGGTATTACAATAGCTGCCGAACACAGTAACTACAAAGCGGAACTATCTGTTTAAACCATGGTCCATTAAAATATATTTTTTACAAATGTTAATCTAAATGGTTGGGGACAGCTGAAAAAAAACAAAATATTAATATACGAATTCTATGAACTACATAACGTTAATAAATAATGCAAATAATAATATAGTAGTTAAGAGCTGATATTTGAATATTATATTATATTGATACTATTAATGAAAAACATTATTTACAACATTTTTTTTCTCAGCTGCAAAAGGTGGAAAATTCTCAATAAATTAAGGGTTAATATGAAAATTGTACTATTTAAAAAGACGATTTAAGTATATCACTAAATTTGAGGAAATATAGTCTGATATTCTTACAAATGGAAAATAGGCGAACAACTTGAGAGTAATCACTGTAACTTATTTGTTGTTGGCTGCCTCCCGCCACTAGCCTCCCACTTTCTTACCAACTTATTCCTGTTAACGGCTCTTTGCTGCTACCGCTACTTTTAGCCTGCTCGGCAGTTGTTTTTCCTTCTGGTTTGTTGTTTTAGGTGGAGCCAGAATTTGCGGTAAGATGGGGGCTGGCCAAAAGTGGGGCGGAGTGAGTGGGGACCGCCTCTCGTTTTAATATGTCCCTAGTCGCGCGAAATTGCTCAAGACATGTTTGTTTTTAAACAGATTACATTATTTTATGAACGCATTTGGGCTGCTGCTGCCGTTGATAATATGCAAAAACTTGGCAAACAATAACACAGAACGCAGAACGCAACCCAGAAAATCGTCAAATTCCACTGAGAAGTTACCCACTCACGCACACAACCACACGAGCACACACTGTTCCCCGAATTTTCCGCCCACTTTTCCGCTTTTCGCCCGCCCACGCGCTCTCAGCTGTAATGCTTGTGCAAACATTTCCTGGGAATATTGCCATAAGTTTCATCGACAAATTAATGATGAAAAACCATAAACATGCATTACATAACAAAACAAAGGCTCCAAGGAGGGGAAATTGGCACAAGACTTAGACGAGTTTTTAGGGAGTAATCGCTAAAGGCGGGGGCGTGGCAGCAGCGCGGCGCTTTTCCCTCTTTTGTTATGCCAAATGAAAAGTTCATTTCGCAATAGCACAATTCTGAAGGATTGTGAGTGGTCGAGAGGGGAGGGAAATTGCATTCGCGGAAAGAGCAATTTGAATGGCGTCGAGATGTTTGATATAGTTGTATACAAGTTGCTAAAGGAGGTTAGTTTCTAGGTAGAGGAAATTACAAAGCTAAACAAGTTTAAATGGTGTTTCAAATACATAGTTGGACAAACTATATAACTATATCTATTAAAATTGAGTGAGGATAGCAAAAATATGTGCTTTTATGTAGTTAATGGTAGCGAAGCCGATTATAATTTTCATTTTATTTTTTTTTCATTACCAGACCCAAAATCGGACTATACCTTCCACTCTTAAACCGAAAACAAAACATTTTTCCCTGTCAATTCCGAATTTTAGTTATCTTTCTACTCTAATTCCTTTGCCAGCTGAAGTTTACCTCTACACGTTTGAAAAATGTTTACTTCTTACACTTTTCACTTAGCTTTGTGTCGCCTGACTATCGCACATACACTGCCACGCAAAGAGAGCCCCATTCCCCTTGATTCAATCCCATGCCGACACACTTCAGACGCTTTACACGTGCTCCATGCCATTCAAGTGCCGCCAGCAAAGGCAACGGTAAAGCTATAGGAGGCTATGGCAGGGTGAAACGGTAAAGGTAACGCGGCCGACATCGCCGGCTCCTTGGCATAATCGCTCAACAGCTACAACCACAACAACAGTTGTTGCAACAACAACGGCCGGAAGCTGCACAAGGAAAAATGTGTGCGGAAAAAGTTAATTTGAACTGCAAATCACCTTTCTAGCACGTTTCAAAATTTGCCTTTCAAAAAGTAACTTATCACAATCAATACTTTCCTAAAAATAATAGTAAGCCCCTATTTTAAATCATTGCAGAAAATGACAGAAAAATGTGGAAAGATTTTTAGCCATAAAATTAAGTTATATTTTAGCAAAATATTTTCCATTAATTTACATTTTGCTATTGCAAAAAAGTCTTACTGGATTTTGAAGCACAGAAGTAATATAATATTACGTACATTTATGTGAAATGTCCTTTTAATAGAAAACACATTTTTCTGTTCAATTTGTATTTAAAATTTACTTTATTTGCATTTTCAAGAACTACATATAAATACAATTGGTTTCCACCGGTTTGAAATATTCTACTTCTGAAAAATTCAGCTTGTACTACTTGTAGTGCTGAAAATGAACTGCTACCAACTTTTTGCTCTGACTGTATTAGCTAGTAGCTGGGAAAAGCGTCAAGAGCTAAGACATTTTATCTGCCTTCGCCGGCGCTTGGCATCTCGCATCTCGCATCCTCGCGTCTTCGCAACTTCGCATCCTGGCAACCTCGCATCTTAGCATCTCGCATCTCGGATCTCGACATCGCGTTCCGTTGCGGATGCGGATGCGGATGAGGATGAGGAAGATGCGGAAGCTTGTTGATGCTTTTACCATTTGTTAAGTGCTGCTTGTTGCTCCAGCTGTCGATGCTGAGGTCAACTGAATGCTCCAGGTGATGGAGCAGTGAGCCACCGAACTGGCGAACTGGCGAAGCAGCGAACAGGTGGGAATGCCAGCCAGTTGTTGCTTTTGCAATTGGTTTAGTACTTAGACATGCAGGCAGCACACATACATCAGGCTGGATTTTGCCCACTTCCTCGCATTTCTTGCCTCTTCCATGCCTTTTCCACTTTCCTTTCCACCCAACATCCCCCTTTGAGCCGTGGAATTTCGCCAGTGCTTTGGGACTCTCCACCTTTACTACGTGCCCTGGCGTTTGCTTTTAGTTGCGCTACACGCTAATGCTAAGTAACTGTTGTTTATAGAGAAGCACAACGTTGAGCAGGCAACTAAAAAATAAAAGCGAAAAGAAAGTAAGCCAAACACACACAAGATCCCCCTGCTGCAGCATGCTGTATGCAATTCAGTCAAAAGTTGCCAACTTTCGCACACAAAAAAAACGTTGCATACCGCCAGGGGCGCGCCTTGGGGTTGTGTTTAATGCCCTGCTACAGGACCAAAGTGCCTTAACTTTCTTGATTGTTTGACAAGCCGCATATGCTAGTCCTGATGGGGTTCAGTTTCCATCTCTATAGCTATTTCGGTGTTAGCTATTTCTGTGCATAAAGTAGCTGCTCATATACAAAAAGAGCATAATTCCTTGATTAAATGTTAAAAAGGCAGCTTACAGCTGACTTTACATTTTATGAAACACCTCATTATATTTTAGCAGCATACATTTAAAGCTTTTAATAAAGTACGGATTTGTGAATTAACTGCCATATAAGTGTATTTATTCTGCACCTTTCAGTTCGATCCGCTCCCCCCTTTCAATCGCTAGCAGCACACTCAAAATATCCTGACAGATTGCATTCAAGGACTGCAAGCTCAAGTCGGTGTCAAGGGATGCGGGTTCTGTGCGGCGGAACTGCGATAGCTTAAAAGTGCATTTCTCAGTTAACGCCAAATGGCAATTTGTGTACACCGTTCGCTTGGCTCCGTCTCCGTCTCGCTCTGATGCGACTGTTGGCGTCTCTCTCAAATTACGGGTTTATGGGGAGTATCTGTATCTGTATCTATATCTCAATACGCCAATATTAATGCCAGCAGCTTGTGACTGTTTGAAAAATGTGCATCGCATGTCAGCGATTTACCTTTTACACTTGCTGATCTTTCTTTCCCGTTGTTTACAACTTGGGTTTCGGTTTCTATTTTTTCTATTTTTTGTTTTTTTTGCTATTTTTCCTTATTTATCCAGAGATATTCCTTCGGTTTGCCATACAAATTGCCAAGGTGCCAAAGCGTCAAACGCTGTTCGGTTTGCAGATACACTTTTTGCGAGGGCGTGGCCCATATCAATATCCATTTACATGAATGCAGTTCGAGGATAAAAATGCGAGGCGACTTTTTGCGGTTAAGCTGAGTGCGCTTCGAGTAGCTAAATAAATCGCGGGATACGACTTGAGGTCTTTGTTTTCCACTTACAGGTTGGTGGCAAGATGGATGGATAGATCCTAGAATGGTTGTCTGGGGATGGAAATGACTGCGAAAGTGCTTTGAAAGTGCAGTATTAGGAACCATGTTTATATGCAGGTTATTTATTCAAGTTCAATGCAAGCAAAGCCTTAAGCTTGGAGAGATAAGTATTCGTATAGCAGAAAAAAGAAATTAAATTTAAATAAAATTGTTAATAAAATTTTAATTAATTATCAAGGTTTGCAGACACATATTTTGATGAAGTCTAACGGAGCTTAGTTGATTACAGTAAATAACTTTCATTATATTTATAAGCTCAGATTCCCTATTTAAAAAAGGGAGGCTCCGCGAAATATATTTACAACTTCTGAAAGTAACCCTTTACCTAACTAAACAATAAAACCCCCCATTAAGTAAACTTTATTCAATTAGTTTCGGTAAACTCCATCCCACAGACAGCTCACTCAATCTTGAGTCCTTGCTGCTCAAGAGTCCTGCTGCTTCGTTATCTATAAATATCAATTAATGGAGCACCCCTTCATCGTCTAGGTATTTAATCGCCATTTGGTTTGTTTACATAACGCGGGATTAGGTTTCCTTGGAAAATCCTTTTACAATGCGTTTTCCTCAACCCTTGAGCCAATTACGTTTTTCAATTTGTATGTGTTGTTTACTCGATCCATTTGCAGTTAAATCGGAGTCTTTATGTGCATTCCTGCCGCAGACTTTCAATTAATTTCTATTTGTTTTAATTGAGTTTTCTTTGCCTCGGCGCTAAGCGAAGCCTTTGATTGATGCAAGCACTGGGTGGTGGGTAAAAGTGAAAACTTTCGACCCCGACACATGTTCCTTGCCTTATGCTTTGCAAGCATGCCGACAAGGTCACGGGATGGGCGGGAAGGTCAGTGGGCGGACGTAAATGTACCAAAATGGGATTTAAAGCAAATGCGCTGGAATGACACTTGGAAAAAAATCGACACTCATTCAAATATCTTTGATTTTCAAAATATTGATAATATCAAAATAAATTTGCTATCTCAACAATATTAGCTACGCAATTAAAATATATATAGCAAGTTAAATTTAATTAATCTAAAAATTGTAGTGCTGCAACTCAGTTTAACGTATGAGAACATTTTTGATTTTTTTAATTAAAGTGCAGTTTAGTTTAATTAATTTCCCTTAGACCTTGTCTGATAAATCGTCTGCCGGGAAAAAATGTTGCCAAAATGAGAAGGACGCAGACTGCAAAGGAAAAAATGCCCCGACAACCTTAAAGGGGGCGTGTCTGCGCCCAAACTCGAATGCTCTATCTTCATCACTAATAAATTACAAACAAAAGTCAATAAAATCATTGAATTCATTACTTTCGGGGGAGAAAGGGAGTAAGTTGGGTTTGTCTGTGCGGTTTCGGTAATTTAGGACTCTGCTCCAGTTTCTTCTTTCCTGGACACGCCCTTGAGGTTGCCTCCCATCAAGGACAAGATTGTGTGCACTCAGAAAAATGAGTTAACATTTAAAAAAGGTAAAAAGCATATAGTTTTTTTTCAAAAATCAGAAAATTCTGTTTTACTTTGGCTGAAATTTGTATTTTAAAACCCTATGTTTAGAATATAGGAAGCAAGACAAGAAGAAAGAAAGTTTGAAGTTGTGAAGTAATTTTTGTGCAATGCATTCCTTCCACTAAATAAATTAAACGACGTGCGAAGAGAAATTTACTTAAGTTTCTGGCTCAGCATTGAGGCTATTTCCCAAGCCGTATTTTCCGAATGTCCATTCATTTGCATCGGCCACACACCCCGCCCCCAAATGGCCTTCAACCGCCCATCTTTGACACTGTTTTGTCCTCTGTCCGGTGCAAATCGTCAACTAACGATGCGCGTAATTTTATGGCCAAGATACGGGGAGCGGACTTTACAGGGGATGCCGAAAATTTCTACTTCATTTAAAGTCGAACAGCAACGTTTACACGCCAAGTGCCCTTAGGTCCTGGATAGAGCCTATCTCCCAATCCGGACAGGGTCGCCATCGCCCAACTCCCCCTGTTCACACACTTCGGTTCGGTTAGATAATAACGTGTCCGGCTATTTTCTAATAAATTAACTTTGAATGAAAAATAAATCAGCAAGAGGCTTTGGGAGACATGCAAACACCGAAGCGACTGAGGAGGAGGAGGAAAAGCCCTGGAAGTATTTAAAGTAACGCAAGAGTGAATATATTGCTCAGGACTCGATTAAAGCGTAATTCGATTTCGTAATCTATCAAGTAGGTAGATTTATTCTCCAATGCTTGCAATCGCAACAAGTAAACCGAAGCCAAAAACCCAAATCTTAGTGCTCCGCACGATTTTTAATCAAGAGTCCCTATCCCATATGCGCATCTAAAAGCAATTAAATCGGAGTACAAGTTCTCCTTGGGCCAGCCGCTGGCATAGTTGGAATATTGAACTTCTGCGAATTTCGGGCTTCTGGGAAACAATGCACAAAAGTGCTCATACAACGCCTTGAGGGCTGTTCGACTTCCTTTTGGCCTCGGCTTTTGGCAGGCTTTCACCACGAGGTTTCTGTGTGTCTTTCTATCCGGCTGTCCCTCAATCCTTCACTTCATATTGCAACTTTCTTTCTGACGACACGACTTCCGTTCCATGTCATATACCTGCAGGGGATTGCAGAAAGTCCAAAGTTTCATCCGCTCATTCTACACTCGAAATTAAGTCTCCTTTATCCTCTATTTAACAGTGAGCCCAGCCCAACGCAAAGTTTGAACATTTTTCGAGTTTCTCGTACCGGAAATTGCTGGGAATTGTTCTTAATTTCCCAGACAACAGAGCCTCGGCATTGTTGTTTGTGCTCGGTGATGACCACATGCTTGAGATGGCATCCACTTCCACACTTCCACTTCCACTTGCTCATCCACATCCACATCCATTTCCATTTCCCCAGAAGTAGCGACACATTTTGAGTGATGCACACGCACAGTTCTCACACTTGGCTGGGGATAATTTGTTAGTTGCAGCCCCGAAGGCTTGCTCATCTCCTCCAGAGCTCGTCCTTTTGGTCCTGCCAATGTGCGTGTCCTGGCACCCAACACCTCCCTATTCCATGCTCGGTGCATTGATGTAACACTAGTGAGAAGCATTTTGCCGGGGTCTGAATTACTTGCCTTAAACTTTCAATATGAAAATTAAAATATTTTTACAATTTAATATGGTTCATTATATATAACTATGTATTCATTTATGTGTAATAATAAGTAAAGACAACTATTATTAAATTTCTTTATAAAATATATAGTGCATATCCTTGGTCATTATCCATGCCCAAGTGTTAGATTGTTACATTGATACCACACTTAAAATAATTATTTATTATGGTTCAAGTCTTCCACTAAATCCTAATTTTGTAGGCTGGTGTATCAGGTCCAAGGAAGTCCCTATGAAAGTCCTTTCTGGTCCAGGAGCCAGCGGCTTCTGTCCAAACGTTTCCAGCTTGATGAGCTAAAAAAGTTACACAGTATTTGGCTTCGCAAGTTGGTAATATTGTTGAGCGATTTCAGGCAATTCGTGCATAGATATTGGATGAATGGTCAACAGTGGGTAAGCGAAGCTGAAATGATCTATGCAGATCATTCAGTCGGACCATAGAAATAGAGACTATATAAGCAGTTCCTAGACGATATTCAAAGACACAAAATTAGTTTCAGTTAACAATTTTGTATTCAAATACATTCAAATTCAGGAAATCTTGGCTCAAGACATAACTAGATGAATATCTTATAGTTTAGGTGCAGCTTGGGATTTACCAATGTTTGCCCGGCATTACAAGTCCCTGATGAGCCCGTAATACCCTTCAAGCTCTTCTGGCTATATAACGATTTAATGTGGCCGTAGTTCTGTCGACGACTGTCAGTGCTCATTAAGTTGCCTGCTTGAGCACCTCGACTAACACTTTTGGCACATTTGCACCTACTGGCTCACTGGCTCACCGCATCCTTGGGATTCCCGCCCATATCCTTTGGCAAATCCCGCTTTGATCCCTTTGTTCGAGGAGTGTCGGAGTTGGGGAGTCTGGCGCCAATGTTGCGTTACATTTAACGCCCTCTCCGCTTATTGATGTTCTAATTCGCACTTAATCCAATCTAAGATTCGAATGAGCAATTTCAAATTATGATTATACCTTCGTTAGGTGGGAAAACTTCTCCAGAGACCAGTCAGCCGCAACGATTGCGAAGGGGACAGGAGAAAAGGACCTCTCTAGGACCTACAACACCAAAAAAAAATAATACCGGAAAACACAAGCAACAGCACAAAAATGGGGGGCGGAGGAAAATAAGGAAGAAAATTATTTGAAAATATGACGCTAATGAAATTTTATGGGCCATGCGAAGGTTTATTTTTACTTTGTTTTCATCTTTTCCTGTCCCGCTCTTTTTGCATTGTTGCAAAGCTGATGCCCAAATAACGGTAAATTAACCGAGATAAATCTGTGGAGCAGCTCCCCCAAAAGCCACCCAAAAACCTCCCAAAAACCACCCACAGCCCCCGAAACAAAGACGGGGAATTTAGGGAAGGGGGGGCATTACCGGGGGCCCAACAGAGTGGAATATTACAGAGTCAAGTGTTTGGCTGGGATTAAAATTTGTTTTTGTTCTTGTTTTTGCCCCAGTTTTCCTAGCCCATTCCTTCGCTAACATCGCAGCTATTTGTTTGTAAACAAGTTGGAAATGCTAAAAAATGTACATCATTTTTTATGCGCTGGCCCTTGGTTCGCATCGCCCCCATAAAAATCGGTTATAAAAATTGTTTTTAACCGTAAATGAAGTTTGGCGTGCATACGTATCTTTTGATGAATCTGTCTTTTTCCGGCAGATGGGCTTGTTTTTTATGGACTGACTTTAATTGCCTTATCTAAGGGGCTCGGAATTTATTTATAATTCCATTCGAAAGTTTTTTGCCGCTTATTCATCAATGTCATTTCAAGTCGGGTCAATTAGTGGAAAATATTGGAGCGGTTATTCTGGGGTTTTATTTATTTTGTTCATCACTTTGCAGCTTAATAAAGTTGTGATTGGTTAAAAACATAATTTAAACTAAGAGCATTACCGTCACGAACAGCCAACGTATGATTAGCTAAACTACGAAATGGTTTTATTTCAATGAAAAGCTTATAGATAATATATGCAATTGATTCATGTCTAGTTGTAATGTTATTATTAGTTTATTTTATATAAATATCAAAATTAGAATGTGTTAGATAAATTAATTAATTCAAAATCATATCCATTGGAATGCGCTATCTTTCTTTAATGACACTGAATGACATAAGCTTGCTGTGGCCTTTCCATATTGGTGGGTTATCAAAACGCAATTTATTCTCCCATAATCTCCATTCATTAGCGGCCTTCGGCTTGCATTTTCCCGCATTTTCCCGCTTTTTCCCGCCGTAAGCTTTCCATTAACCTAATTGATAGTTCTCAATTGGTGGATGTGCAAACAAAAAAAAAGAAAGCGCAACCTACGAGAATTATTTTCTATTCATGATTGATTTACAAATGGAAGAGATTTATCCCGCTATTAAAATCCCATCGATGAATATAATTAATCTAAATGTTAAATCTAATTACACACTGAGCTGCTGTCTCTGCTTGTCGCCTGTCGCTCCCCCTCGACTTACCCTTTTCACCCTTTTTATCCAGTGTTTGTTATTTTAAATTAAAATGTAATAGAAAATTCATTGGGCTCACATTAAAAATGCACTTATCGGCTTAACGCCGGCAAATTGCATGGCGGCAAAGCGAATTCCTCACCCACCCCACCCAATACACCCACCACCCCACCGAGTTTTCCGCTATTTTCCACCCACACAACCCCCTCTTGCACCCCATAGTCCCCATATTCCCCATTCTACCCCCCCTTACACACCTGTTTTTTGTGCAGCCTGCTGTTCTTGTTGTTTCTGGTTGAACAAATTGCATGAAATTAATTAAAAATGCAAGTGTGTATGTGTGCAAGAGGCGAGGGGATGGATGGTGGGGGTTGGGGGGGCTTTTGTCAAATGGGCGGCCTAAAGTGCCCCACAGACTGTTGCAGAAGCAAAAAGGGTAGCAGCTTTGGCTGCAGGTGGTGGCATACAGCCGATGTCACAACAATAGTGGTTATTGTAATGAGTGACTTATAAAAATTTAAAATGTTCTCTATTAAGGATCTTAGTACATAAGATGCTATAAATATACCACATATGCTTTCTTGCTTAACTTAACACAAACGTAATGCTAGAGCTGATTTTTATATACCTTTTTTGTAAACTATTTACACTGAAGTCGACAGGATCATCTTTAGAGAAATTTGTGTTAAAATTGGTTTCTTTTGAATTTATATGAAACAAACATTTAATTTATTTTATAAAACTTATAGAGTTGATGGCTTTATAAGAAACTGGAATCTTCACCACAACTGCCTAAGTGCAGGTGGTGGATTTTCCAGGCATCGACTTACTGATGCCATAGGAATGCGGAAACACACGACTTCCCACGCCTATAAAATGTATACTTTTCCGCTCCCTTCTTCGCAATGTCGCCGCGGAAAGTGGGCGTAAAAAGTTGGGCACGCGAAGAGATGGAAGTCGGCGGTTGTGGCAGCAGCATTTTTTGACGGCATCCATCAGTTATTTCCAATTTTGCATGTGCAATATTTATGCATGCAACGTGGGGAAGGAGCGGGAAATGGTACAAGCGAGTGAGAGGGCGAGAGGCAGTTGCATGTTGCTGCTGATAAAAATGCAACGAAGCTGCAGCAACACATCTCTGTTTTTCTTATTTTTTCCTCTCCGTTTTTTGGGTAAATCGGGTGCAGCAGATAGGGGAGGGGGGGAAAAGCTCCCAGGGGGCGGGGCGATGGGGCGGATAAGCTAACAGGAGGCGCAAGAGTGAGTGATAGGACTGCTGAAACTATGGCAGCTTATGCCACAACAGGCGAGAGTGGACACTGGAGAAAGTGGATGCAAAAGTAGCAATATCTCTGCTTTTCATTATTAACTTGGTATAAATACTATGTTAAATTTATATTATAGGTACATATACAAAAATGAATGCCTATATCTTAATAGCATTTCAGTATTTCATGGTACGTGAGAGCTTACCAATGTGAGGTCATGTTTTGGCTGAGTACTAATATACTAGTTAGCCAAAGGATCATCAGTAAAGAATAAGCAGTTCTTCGCAATTTTGTTGTTGTTTTTTATAGTAGTTCTTTTCTGTAAAAGAGGGAAGAATATAACCAGTAACCATTAACAAGTTGAATATTCATATTAATTTATGATTTTTCCTTAGCAGTTTGTTTCACTGTGTCACTCGCTTCTTCCTCTCGAATCGCACGTCAGTGCTTACATTCCTTTTTTCCTGCTCCAGTATTACGCTGAACTGCTGTTATTTTAAACGTATTGCTGCCGTTGCCGCTTCTACGGCACAACTTCCATTCCCAGGACCTTTCTCCGAGCCCTTTCTCCTTGCTCCTTGCTCCTCGCTCCTTTCTCCTTTCACCTCTCTCTTTCACTATCTATTTTGGCCAACAAAAACGAGACGACCCCACGCAATTTTTGCATAACGCATTAAGTATTCCAGTTTTGTGTTTTATTTTATGCTCCTGAATTTCGAGTTTCAATTTAAACGGCAAGCGACTGCTGCCTTCCAATCTCCCGACTTCTGCGAAAACTTCAATTCCCTGGAGAACTTTCAGAGGGGGTGGTGTGTCTCATTTTCCCCCGTTTTGTTATATTTTTTTCTATCCCCCATTTTAGTTGGGGGCAATGCAATTTTTATGCAGCTTTTACTTTCAGCAGGAGTGGGTTCTGAGGTGCAGCGACGAACTGCTCCACTTTTCAGCAATTGTGTGTTTGCTGGCCTCAGGACAAATCGTCCTCTGTCTCCTGTTGCCTGAAACATCCACACGGGAAAAATATATTATGCAGCTAAATAAGGTTATTCGTATACTGTGCTCGTTAAAGTGGTACGTTGAATTTTAAATGGAGGGATAGTTATTATTGCAGCTAAGAAGTCCGTTTGTGAATCCATAGTGAAGAGAACTTTTACTGCTTAATATGAAAAACATTCCATTATAATCCGTTGTTTTAAAGTATATAACAAAAAATACCAGTTACCAATTAAAGAAATAGGAAGTGGCACAACTTTTTTTGGCTTGTGCATTTCACTTGCTGCAGTCGAAAGTTAACAGCCGAAATATTTTCATACACCAAGCGATTTCAATCACCGACCGACTGTCAGATTGACTGTCACCCCACGAGCCACCCACCCACTCCTGCGACTTTTGCATGATAAATAAATTTGTTTTTTACTGGCAACCATTGGATATCTCTACACTCCTTCTTGCGACGAACTGACACAGCGCTTCCTTTGTTTAGCCGTCTTTCTGCTGCCCAACAATTTGCAGTTGAAGTTGAATGCTTTCAACGGCGACATTTAGATGTTAACGCTAATAGCCGAGGACGACAGCGGAGACGCAATTTATGAAAATTACTGCCCAACAATAATGTCGGGCAAGGAAGGATAACGCTCGCCATGGACAAGGACACTTAAAAATGCAAAGACAAAAACAAAAACAAAAACCAAAAGGACACCAGATAACGGCTTTTATTTTTGTGGTCAGGGGTGCTCACTTCGCCTTCACTCTGGTCATGTGTTGTCCTTGTTCTTGCCACCAATGTTGTGACACCATGTGCGGCAAGTGCCGGAATATTTTTTTAACGCACGAAACTTTACAAACTTTTCGTTTTCAAAATGGAATACTCTATCGAGTAGGAGGACCACAAGAATTCATTACACTCCCCTAAATGTTTATGTCTATTATAATTCACGCTCATTATATTTACTGTTTCCGCAAATAGTTCAACTTCATATTTATATTGACTCTAGTGTTATGCACGATCATTTGATTATCTGCCAGTTTGCATGTAAATGTGCAAAACACATAAAAAATAGCCGTGTTAGCTTTATGTTGCTCTTTTATGAAATATTAAAAGCATTTATGCAAATTTCAGTGTGTGCATATTTGTACAGTCGAAAAAATAGAGCATTTTCCGAAGTCGGCGTGTCGGGTTTTACTTTCCCTTTTGCGTATTTGCCTTTTCGTTGTTTTTTGTATAATTTCTTTTTGTTGCTCGTCTCGGTTCATTTAGCAAGCGCCGTCGCCATGCAAAGTGTGTCCGAACTAAAAAAATGTCTGCCAAAGAGCAGTACCAAAAAATATATGCGCAACAAAAAACAACAACAGGAGCGGAAAAGTTTATATTTTTTGCTATAACATTGCGTGGCAATTTCGGTTCGTCGTCGGGGTCTCCATTTCCCTGGGATTCTCCTCACGCGGGTTGATAATAATTTTATGCTTACCCAACGAACGCTGCTCTTCGCCGCTTTTTGCGCGCTCTTCTGCAAAGTTTTGCTTAAACGGTCATAACAGTAAAAAAAACATTTTGCACTTAAAAAATAAAAAAAAGCGCGCAAATATTTATGCATAAAAAATCATGGGGTGGCAGTAGCAGCAGCAGCAGCACGATAGTATCCTATGAAAATTGCATTGTACACTCTTTTTTTTTCATTTTAATGGCCGCTGCAGAGTTGCGTAAGTGAAAACTTGCCACACATTCGCAGATCGCATGCAAAGCAGGGTCATAAGTATATGTGGCAGCTTTGTAACTAAGTTCAGATTTTCCTTAGGTTTTTCCTGCGAAGAATTCCCCAGGAAAAGTTAATTCCTCAGCCCGAGACTCTCGAGAGTTTAAGTTCGTTAGGGAAGTTAGGACTTCAAAGGGCTCATTGAAATGGGATTATAATAGTTATTTCACAAGTTCAAAAAGTTTATTAATCCATTGCTTATAGGAATTAACTCAGGTGTTTTAAGTTTAATATTATTTTATAGTTCTGCAATTAAGCTGGTTTAATAATCAAACATAAAATATCTTAATAAGTTCCTCACGCATAGTGGTTCACACAAACTTTACGATCAGAACATAAACTTCCTTAATCCTGTTGAAGTTATTTACAAGTGTAAAAGCATGTCGCCGCTACTCCGTATGCTACTTTCTTTTCATATGCATCAACCACTCTAACCCATTTTTCGAAAATATTCTTTTTCATATGTGTATGTATATGTATAGCAAAAAATTGCGTATACGCCACCGTGTGCTTGGCCACTCAAGTTAATGCCACTTCTGCGAAAAGTTTTACTGTTACGCCATGGATTTCAAACCCATATATACGATTCGCGGGTGGGAAATGAGGAAATGGGGAAATGGTGAAAGGGGGAAATGGGGAAAAGGGTTGGCGCTTTTTGAAGTTTTCGCTGCGTGCATTTCGCGTTCATTGCAGCCAACAAAAGCCCCAAAAGCCCCGTGCTTACGTAACCCCTCCATCTAAAAACCGGGAGCGAAGCAAAGCCCAAGTTATGCCTGGAAGAGCCGCATTGTACAAATGGGTTTTAATAAATTTAACTTTCTATTTTTCCACTTTTTTCCATCCTGCACTCCATTTTGCTCGTTTGTTCAACAACAAAAGGGCCAGCTGCATTTGCACATGCGTTGGCCAAGAGGCGTGGCAATGGGGTTATGGGATTTGTTACCAGTCTAATTAAGCCTTAATGCAATGCAATTCGATTTGGTAAATTAACGCAGCATCAGCATCAGCAGCGGCAGCGGCTGCCTTTCTAATTTGCATGCATTTTCGTCCGCCGTTCAGCAATTGAAATTAAAACTAAACTAATTCAAAAGAGCCAACACACGCCTCAAGCCCCCACCCCCCGCCCTTCACCATTTCGAATTGATCATTAGCAGGGGCTTCCTTTTTTCCAAAGCGCTTTTTTTGCTTTTTCGCAGGCATCTGCTACAAATGTATTGGCAATGTGTTGCCAATGTCAAACTAATGGTTTGCCTCACCCACCGCCTCCATTGTTTGGCAAACGAAAAACTTTTGCGATGGATGAGAGAGGCGAAAGATGCACTGGAAAAAACTAGACGAAAATGATGCAGCTATATTAATACTACTAATTAATAAATGAAAGTGTTGATGATAATTGGCTTACACTTCAATAGGAACTGCATATTTTTATACATTTTTGTGTCACTGCACTTGCAACTTGACAATTTACTTTCTTAAGATCAACCAGCTTATGTGAATCTGTGGCAAGCATATAAAAACTTTTAATTAAAATCCTCGACTTGGGTAAGTACTGAACACCATTATCCCGCAGTGCATTGTAAGAGGTGGGGGAGAAAAGTGTGCCAAACACGGCATAAAATGACAGGCAAATGTCTTTTAAATGACGCGAGTGAGACACAAAAGGGAACGCCCCGCGGGATTTGGTATGCGGAGTGCGGGGAAATGGCGGATGCCAGTGGCCATGGGATGCCATGAAGAATATGCTGCTGCTGGTGCTTCTACTGGTGTTGGTGTTGCTGTTGGTGTTCCTATAGATGCCATAGATCCTGTAGTGGCCCATGCCACTCCTTGCCGCTCCTTTCCTCGCCGCTTCTGTAGTCGGCGTGGCTGACGATGCGCAACTAAGCCCGTAAAAATCTATTTTTCAAACCAGTTGACAAGGCACACGGCACACCGAGCTGATTTCCACCCGCGGACCCTCTTTTCCAGCCATTTGGGAGTAGTTTCGGAAGCGTGTGAGAATATTTTATGGCAGGCTAAACTGAAAATAAGAGGAGAGGCATAGAGATGAAAAATGATTTTCGTTGATAATTTTCAGAGGGGGGTAAAAATGTTAATATGCCCAAAAGTATCATAAATATGCGATAAGACTGCAAAGAATTTGGGGAAAATGTATATGCATCAATATACACATTTTTATTTACTAAGCTGTTATTATTTTTATTAAATTTTTAATAAAATATTTTGATTTTAATTCCTCGAGTTCCTGAGTTCCTCGACTTTCAGACACCCCTTAATCGGTCAGAGTCTGGGGTGTCTGGTTATTGTAGTCCCTTTAGAGGCTGGTTGCATCCAAGTAAGTGTCACGGCTTCACAATGGCGTTAGAATAGCTCTAAAGTCTTTGACTTCAACCTCAAATCATGAAAGTGCAAAGAGCCGATTGCTACATCATAAACGACAGCCTAGCAAATTACCTCTATATATCCTTTATTTGAGAGGGGATTAACCGTCACTAGGCTCTAGGCCCTACTCTCTAGGCTCTCCGCTCTACGATTTACGCTTCAGGATTTACGCCACAGGATCTACGCTTCAGGATCTGCCCTTCGGAATCTACGCTTCAGGATCTACGCTTCAGGATCTACGCTTCAGGATCTACGATCCTGCAGGCTATGGCCCCATCCCCATTCCTCGCGCACTTCGTACTGACCTTACCTTGCTGAGGTCCTGCCTCATCCTCCACCTCGGAGCTTTGGTGTCTCACCTGATTGTCCAACGCATGACCGTCGGATCCAAGGCCGGGCGGCTGTTTTCATGCCGTTGGGAATAACTTCAGCTTGAAGGCCGATGGCGTGGTTGGCCGTGTATTCAAGATTTGGCTTTAAAGCCATTTGAATACGCACTCAATTCACCTGGCGGAGTTCTATAAACGTTCATTACAAAATATAATAAATAAAACTGGTAGGTGACATTTCTGTGTGGCGTTTTGTTCTCCAACATGCCCGTGGGGAGACATTTCAATTATCAGGCCAGAGACCAAAGACCCAAGACAAAAATACACAGAACAACTCGCCAAGCAAACATATGCTCAAATATGGAGCATTGTTTGTCCTTTCATTTCTCGCCATATACGCCCATACGCCGTGTGTAACCTAAACAAATGAAATAAACGACGTCCAGACATCTGCAGGCGGCACAAAAAGCAAAAAGGGTCCAGGTCCTGCTTAAGGACGAAGGCCTCGCCCAGACAAACAAACACGGCAATCATGACACTTTTTATGCATTTGCATAAAAAACTTCACAGCCCGAAAGGAGGACAATGGGCAACCTTCGCAATCACCTCCCTCGTCGAAAGTTTTTTATTCAGTTTTTTCGCCGTCGCTGGAATTTATGTGCCAAATGGAAAATCAATAAACTGATGAACCGGTTTCGGTTTTAAAATGCACGGTTGATACCGAAAATGGTGTTTTAAGTTTAAAGTCGCTGTTTGTTGAACCGAAAGAGCGCTAAATTCTGATAAGGGCTAGCAGTTATAAAATTATTTATGTATGAAACTGCAACAGAAATTGCAGAGACTAGAATTTTTAAATAAAATCACACAGAGGTAGGTAAAAAGTGTATGTACATAAATACAAGGTTTATGAATGCTCTTCCAATTTATTTACTATATAAGTGCAGATTTATTTGTGTGCTTATATTTTGGCTGGGTTTGCTTATTGATATGACAAACCACTTTTTATATAGATATAGGACTTCAGTGTATATGTTGGGATGGTAAAGTTGAAATAATGAAATATTAAATATCTGTAGGTTAGTAGCTAGATAGTAAACAATATAACATATATGTATATAACCAGTTCTTCATAATTGCAGCTCGCAAACCGCATTTTAAATGCCAAATCGTTGGCCGAATCAATCACTGATTGATGACCCGCCCGAAATCTTAGCCGTGGCCAATCAGCTGCCGAAAATCTCTGAAAGAGTATCGTTACTTTTCCCGATGGAGCTTTCACCCTCGTAACTCCTCTCCTAAAAGGACCTTACCACTTGCTCCCTTTTTCAAGTGTTTTCGCCTTCGGGCTACTTTGCTTTGGCCTGCTTATCAGTTGACAATAAATTTTTGTTGCCTACGGCACATAAATTGAGGGCACGGCCTTTTGTGTGATGTATTCGCCGGGAATGAATGAGGCGGCCATCGGGCAGAGGAGATTTAAAAACCCCTGAAAAGGACGAAGAGGTACTCGCGCCATAAAAAATGCTGCATACTTTGCGGCATTAAACGTGAGTTTTATGCACAGAAATTTATGGTGATGCAGTTAAGGAGGCGGAGCAAAGCAGATGCCCGGAATCTGCCTTCGGGTGTTTGACGATTCTTAAGTTTAATTAAGCTGAAAATATATTTGTTGCTTTAAATAAGAACAGCTACAGAGTGCCATAAAATCTATAACAATAAACCGAACGAAAAACAAGCAAACGGCCAAAGCAATGTCGAAATGCAAATCCAAAGCAAAAATGGGCCGCCAGGCTGCCGGAAATAAAATGCTCAGTATAACTGTAAATACAGCGCTGCGTATGCGTAATGTGAGAATTTTATGCAA
Source organism: Drosophila teissieri (assembly GCF_016746235.2). NCBI lineage: Eukaryota > Metazoa > Arthropoda > Insecta > Diptera > Drosophilidae > Drosophila > Drosophila teissieri. Next base: position 18,068,009 of record NC_053031.1, on the reverse strand, counting down.
AGGAGCTTTTTGCTAAGACGAGCGTTTGGTTTGGTCTCCAAAAAGAGTGGGGAAAGTGCACAAGAACAAAATGTAGTCACCCAAGTCAATTGACCAAAATAAATCAGCACTAGCTGCACTTTAATTCAAATAAGGCATGGGATATTTAAAAGGATTTCAAATTAATTTTAAATGTTTGAAATATAAATCGTTTACATTATGAAGTTATTGCATTAAGTATTAATTTTTAATTAAATAGATGTAGCTTGCCTTACATTATTTTTAGAAACAAGATAAGTTTCCCGAATATTTCCTGTAGTTCACAATCCGTGTCGAGTTTATCTGTGCTATCCGATTTTAAAGGAAATTGTTTTCCGTGTGACAACTCGGCGGCGACGCTTGGGTGCCTTGGCCGGACTATAAAACGACGCCCAGCGATTCGGCGGAGTCCTGGCCTGGGCCACCATTTCTGAACACGGTCCTTGTTTGCCTCTTACTGTTACTATTACTGTTACTGCCTTGTTTTTGCCTGGCCCCGAACTCTAATTTTTCGAATGCCCCTTCTACCCGGCATTAAAATTTGAAGCACCAAATAAACTGCAGCTTGTGCAACAAACAAAAAGCGCGAGAGGCTTTATAAATACTCTATAACCCTGCGAACGAGCTTTTTTCAAGGTGTAAATGGGGTTAGAAAGTGCGGGATGGGCTGGGCTTACACATTTATTACTTGTGTCTAGCTTTTTGGGATTAAGAAAGGGTTAAAGTAAAGTAGTGATTTACTAAGATTCCCTTTTGGTGCAGTATATATTATTTAACCTAATAAGTAAACATATCATAAGCACATTTAAAATAATTTTAAATGTCATAGCTTATAATACTTTCTTGTATGCATGTAACAAAAGCTGTAGTTTAACAAGAAAATCTATTAAGAACAAATTTCTTTTAAAAAAGCATCAATGCATGGCATCAATAGTTACTTATTTTTCCACATAGAGCATTCCCGTTCGGACTATCATGCTTTACCCAAGAACTCAGCTATTTTCAACGTTCCGTATTTTTGAATGTGAGACATTTTGCTGGCCATTGTTGTGCTTTCGCCACTGTGCTAGTTTTGGGGCAATGGTGATGAAAATTAAAGTAAAATGAAATACACACAGCGCCGGATACCGAGGGGCGAGGGGAAATGCCAAGGCCCAAGCTGGAGACACAGTTTTGCGCCATTTCCTGTTGGTTGCGGAGGACTCCGTACACCAGCTGCTATGCTAATCGGAAACGGAAATGGCGCATATTAATACGCAAGCTGCTCGGCAGAGGAAATCGCCAGCGCTTCGCTGCCGCTGCCGCTGCCATTTCCATTTCCATTTCGGGACCTGCAGCAACATTGCCACTGCCGCGAAAATAAGGCAGCGCATGAAAATTTTAAAACCTAATTAAAATGTTGAAATGGAATTTGTTAATTTAAAATTGGGCAATTTCGGCTAAGCGAACTAGAAGATGACTGGAGCGACCCAGGAGAGCCCTGGCTCACCAGCTGGGGCAACGGCAGTTAACAACTTTGTTGTAAATTAACTACTCATAATGCCCCCCAATAACGAAGGAGTGCTCCTCCTCTGCTTTCTCTCCTCTGCTCCTTTCCACGTGGTGGAGGCACTTCTGGAGCAGCTCCCAAGTTGGCTTTCAGCTGCAATTAAGCGTTATTTATAAGCGTCTAGAAGACCTTCCTGTTGTGTGCGCTACTTCTTCTTGGAAGGAACAAAACTCGATATTCTATAAAATTCTATAAATTCTCTAACTTGAACTTATATGTATATATTATAAAGTAGTGTGATATTATGCTATATACTTGGATTAGATACGATCGACTTGCGAAGCTATAGTCTACAAAGCGTATTCTTTATCTTTTCTTTACTATGCAGTCAATTAATAGTTAGTTAGTAAGTTATTTAACTTAGAATATTTACTAATATATATATTATTATTTAAAACAGAGCAGTACTTAAAGATTCTACGTTTGTTCACCTTCAAATATTTTTAGGGAACAGTGGGTGCTTTACGGCAGGCCAATGACTTAACTGTTATTGCATTTTTCACCTTCTCTGTTTTGCTTCCGCTTTTCTCGCTTTTCCAACCATTTCCCCCTTCATTTTTCACGTTTCGGTATTGCACAGTTTGTCGGCGACGCTTTTGGCATCAACTTTTGGCGTCAATTGACAACTTTTGTTGTCTAACCCCCAACTCTGCTCTCTATTTTTTCCGAGGCCATCCTTTGGTATCTGATCGAGACACCGAAAGTGGGAAAACAGAATGAAAAATAAAAACTAGAAAACTGAAAGTGGGGGTGCAGTCACGGGATAACTCTCGCGGTGGTTTCAACTAACCGATATCCTGTCGTTTAAGTTCTTCACAAAACTTCACAAATTTTCCTGCCTTTGACTTATCCCATTATGCCCTGGGAGGTTTAATGAAGGGGTAATCCAAAGGCACAAAGCCCATTAGCAGCCAGCACGAGATTGAGATATTCCAGCATTGAGATATCAAGTCAGCGGCAATCTATGGATTCTTTTATTTTCTGCGGGACAAGTAAATTTGTCCTTTGTTAAATGTCAAATTTAAGAAAACTGGTCCAGTCTCAGAAAAAACTTAAATATATTTTTAAGGTATATTTATATAAATATATTTTAAATATATTAAAAGAATGTACTTTATTTTATATTGAAGGAATATAATTCTTTTCTATTGTAATTTTAGAAATGTTGTAAGAATGTACTTTATGTTATATTAAAGGAATATAATTCGTGTCTATTTAAATTTAAGGTAACATAAAATGCTGAAATTAATGTCAGCGGAAAAAGAATCCATATAAATATATTAATAGGGCTTTAGTATAGGTTCAGGGAACAATTATGTGTCTCGTTCCATTCGTACCTCTTAATTAGCCAAAGAGCCGTAAAAAATGTTTAAGCTCAATGCTTCTTACCTTAAACTTCATTCCATCTTTGGCTAATCTGCCCTCTTCTTATCGTCTGCACCTTTGCTGCTTCACGGTGCAATTTTTGCTTGACTTCACATAATTATTTGCCAACTGGCTGGAAGACCTCTCTCATTCGATGAGTTTTGCACTGAAAAAATTATACAAAACCTGAGCCTTCCTTTTACATCTAATAATTAAAAATGCATAAAATGTTTCTTAATCATATTTAATAATGGTTAGAGTTTTGAAATATGTAAAATGGGCTTATGAATTTGATTTGTCCGAGTCGTAAAATATAAGGCAATATTTTTTCAGGTTTAGTTTTATGTGTACTTCGTTTTTATGATTATACAAGATAGTAACGTCTTTATTGAAGAAATATCTATTATATTATATATAATTTCGGTGAGGTCCCTTTTTTGTATGTGTGGAGGTCCTGGTCCCCGGCTTTGTGTCCTGGCTCCAATCCGGCACTGCACTCGGAAAACTCCAACTCCATGGCGAGTGGAGCCGCTTTTGTTTTGTTTTACATTTTCTCCAGCATTTTTTGCCATTGTATAAAAGCGGGGTTTTCTGCTTGGGCTTCTGCTTATATTCTTTGATTTTTCCGCTGGCCCCTATCCAGATGTATTTAGTTTATCGTTCATACTTCTCCCTTCCAGCGAAACGGAACTCATTAAAATAATTCACATGCAAGCATATTTTATCGATCGTCGTTTGACGTTGACGAACGTCGTCTGGAAATACACTTTGCACTTTACTTTGCTCTCCATGCATTTTGTATTATTATTATTATTTTTTGTTGTTTTGTTAGCGCAGCGTGAGGCAAATTTTCCGTTTTCCGCTGCCGCTACCGCTTTTCTTTCACGTGACGTCGTCGTCCAGGCGTCTGAGCAGGAAATTCATTTGGCCCGCGCCATAAATTGTTCAATGCACGAGGCACACACTCGAACATGCGGAGACCATTAAGTATTAATAATATTTTAAAACGATGGCGCTAATGACGCGATGAGGCAGGAGCGCCCGAGGATGCCTACGATGATGAGGGTGCAGGATGAGGCGGAAAACCGGAGGTGGAGATGGTGCATCCCACTTTTCGAAAAATCAGCAAACGGCAATTAAACGGCAGACAATGAACGAATGAGACCGAACGACGGCTCTCATATTGATATAATAATTGAGAATAATGGCAAGAAATCGGTTGAATAGCGACGCACGAAAACCAACTACGATAAATATACATGGCAAAGAATTTCTGAAACAGGTTGATGATTTATAAAAGCATAAAGTAGAAAATTATTTAAAAAGATCTAGTTGGGTCAAAATAAAAATCAAAGATAAGACAATTAAATACTCAAATACCCTTAACTTTAAGTCCAACCATCGCCATTTTTGAACAACGTAGGCAAGTGCACACCGTGCCAAAAATACCCAAGGCCAACCCATCGTTATTGTAAAAAGTTATAACTTTTGTTTGATTTTTCCTGACCAGGCGAAAGGAAGACGGAGTGGGAAAACGGGAGTTGGAGAAAGCTTTTCCCTGCTGCATACTGATGAAGGTGCGTGTGCGTGTGCATGTGTGTGGTTGCGAATTGGATGGATTGGCTGTCTCGTATGCCTGAATGGAATTGCATTATCGAACGTCGAGCCCATGGGATTGAAAGTGCTGCACAGGTAGAAAGCAGGTGAGTCAACTTAATAAAGTATAAAAATACAAATGTAATTTTCCTGTAAATAATCTTATATACATACAACACGCATTTTGTATCGGATTATATTTGATTTACGACAATATTTATGAACCTATACCTACACTCTAGGTTATTTTTGGGCGGAATTCAGTGGTTTTTCTCGGTGTAGGGATTTTGAGAGGTGCAAATGAGACAGCGAAACAATGCGAAAGTGAGAGCGAGGATTCCCGCATTCCATAGCGAAACGCTTCAAACCAAAAGAAGCCATCTTATTTGTTCATCATCAATTATTGGCGTGCATCAGCAGCATCAGCGTTGATGGAAACAATGGATACGTCATGTATCGCATTCGAAATATATCGATGCCCACATTCGCTCGCACATTCGCACATATGTATACGCGTATAAGAGTGTCTGTACATAAGAACCTTTGTGCAAGCGAGTTGAACGTGTGTAAAGTGCACTGGTTAAGACGGGGTAAAAAAAAGTAGTAACAAGACCCAGTGTCTACATAACTGATGCATCAGCTGTTGTTCAGGAAGTGCCATGCTGAATAAGATCGAGATTTGAGGATGTATTATATCTAAAGGTGGAGAATATTTTAGTTTTAAGTACTCATTCCTAACACTTCAATAAGCAAGGATTCAACTTGTTTTTCTCTAAATAATGGCCCGAAATATTTTCTGACATTCCCAGATTAAACCTTTTGCTAATGTCTTTTGAGTTATTGAGTCTCTGTATTTATTACCAGAACGATTTCATTTTACGCCCAATTGGTTAGTATATTACTTGGAATTCCCCACTTGTCGTGTAAAAAACTTCCCCTATATGAACTAAAATCGTACTATGATTGCAAACTTTTACTTCTGCTGCTGACGCTTTCGATTTATGTTGAAAAATGCAACATGGCATAAAGTTTTTGTCGGGGGACTTTGCACTCGGGCCCGAGCAACCCTATATAAAGCAATCACCCCTGCAACATTTGATGTGGCTTTAATTTGATGGTGTTCTGGTGTTTTTTCTCTCCTCGAAAACCTTGTCCATGTTTCTGATGCTTTAAATCAAACGAGTCCGCCACCACCGCAAACGTCGCCAGCTCATTTCACACTTGAGATTCAAGTTTACACAGAGAAAAAAAGTACTTTTAGCCCAGAAACTAAAAATGTTACAGGTCTGGTTTAATTTTAAAAGTTGAATGATTTTAAAAAGGTTTAATATTGGTGAAAATATAAAAATATATTTATATTCGTATGATTTTTAATTTGAAGAAAAAACCACGTAATAATAAATTGTAATTATCAGCTATGAAAATTATTTTTGACATTGTTATATGATTATACTCGTAAATGTTGAAAAATGTACAATTTAATCATGTAGGTAATGAATGAAAGGTTTAAATACTTTTTCTTCGTGCTCAACATTTGTTCCTCGAAACCGAGGCAATTGGAATGTCCCCAAGAGTCTGTCGGCGGTGTCTGGTCAGTTTTCCTGGCATTGGCGCGATATGATTGCCAACCGGAAAATGTCAAGGAAAATTACATTTCCACGCTGTTTGCCGTGGCAGGGGAAAAGGGAACTACCGCAGAGCGAGGGTGAACGACTTCGACAAAAAAAGTTATGTACTACCCAAGATGCTGACTTCATTTATTTATTTTCCCGGGCCCTTATCATCTGGGAGTTGTTATTTATAGGTTATACTTCAATGTTTCCCTGGTAGTTGCTGTGTTGTTACCAATTTGTGTTGTTGTTTATCAGCAAAGTGCAGCAAACAGAAGGAGCGCTAATGGCGAAATCTTTAACTGAGGGGGGCAATTGGAAGTCCCAGAAAATGAGCAGAAAATTGACACAAGTTTTTATGGTGGCGCGTTCTAATTTCGATTAATAACCCTGATATATTGCCAATAAAAGAAAAAATCCAATACTAAACATTAAGAACATTGTTGATGGTTTTTACCTAATAGTGTTACATAATGTTAGTTATACAGAATGTACAAAGTCCAGCGGTATTTATTCATTTAACCGTGCAAAGTGTTAGATTATAAAAGCAAGCATGGTGTTTTGTAGCAGTTAGTTGATTAATTTGTAATCAGGGAAAGTGTTGCATTAGGCACAGACACCATATCCATTTTAATAATTTACTGCAACACCCCGACCCCAACCAATAATTAACCCATTGCTGACCCTTAACAGTTTTTGTGCCTGCTTTTAATATGCACTTTGTGGCCTACAAATAAATATAAATATCGGTATATCCCATACACGGCATAGCTGAAAAAGCATAAATAAAACTACGCGAGGCAATCAATGTGAGTGCAAAATCGTTTACCACCCGCGGGTGTGTCCACTTTCCCCATCCCGCTCTTATTTTCCACCGCTATCGTTGTTGTTACTCGAACTCTGGCTCAATAAAAAGCTATAGAAAATGGGGCAAGCGGGAAAACGGGGTGGCGAAGGGCCGGTGGCTCCTCTAACGGACGTTCAGCTGTCCTGAGTTGCATGCAAAATTAGCCTCGGCGCGTGTGCGGCGTGAAAATTTTTTGGCCGACCTCGAACGGAGTCGAATAACATAAAAAGAGGTGGGGTGGAAGGGAGGGGGTTTTTCGAGGAAAAGCGGCTTAGAGATGGAACAAGATTGCCCAAGGAAATTCTTGGCTAAGCCTCGAGTTTTTGGTTTCTTATTAGCAATATAGCAATATAGGTTTTTCTCAGAAAATTTTTAAGATGACATTTGTAGAGCATTCAGTTTGTATATCAAGTATTTACTCCGCACCAAGTTCTAATAAATATGTTAAATATATACTTTTGACTTTTTGCAACTTTCTTTCTAACTAAACATTTGTGTTTTAAACTTCCTTTAACTTTAATTAAATTACAGCCTGCACAGTTTACAATTAAATGATTGATTGGTTGTCTAACACTGCATTCCGTTATCGTTTAATCTCAGATTGCAGTTGGAAATTACTAGTCTTGCGTACTTTTCGATTGCCTGATATGATATTTCGGTTTAAGACTGCCTACATACCATCTCTAGCTGATAGAGGCCTTTCGAATGGGCGTCAATACAATTTAAGGCCATTAATACTAAAGGCAAAATTGCAAACACTGTAAACGGAAACGGAAGCAAAACTCGCATACATGTCGACTGAAAAGAGAGAGGCGGCGATTGGGAGGGGGTAATTGTAGGTGGTCGAGGCGAAACGCCTCCGATGACTACTTATACAAACCGAAAACTGCACCGGGGACCAGAAAAGCGGAGCCTGCGAGGGGTTAAGGCTGTCTGGTTGGTCTGGCACGTGGTTTGGTTAGCATTTCGCTCCTGAAAGTCCCCGAAAGCCCCCTTTCTAATGTGCTTGTGCAGCGTATATTAAAAAGGGAAATGAAATGATTGCGATTGCCACTGCCATCGCCATTGCGGCTGTGTGTGGGGGCATCGATATAAGTGTACAGCACCGATTTTCCCGGTGGTCAGTGCTGTCCAATCCAAAGTGCTTGCTCGTCGGAAAAATGCAAAAAATATTATATTTTAAATTTGATAAAAATGCACAGCATGAGCAGGCTATTATTAGATATAAATGACTCTAAAGAAAATGAGATTGGAAATACATCATTACAAAATAGTCAACAAATCTATTCCCTATTCAATACTTTGTATTATTAGTTTTTATTTTATTTAAAATGCACTAAATGTACAGCATTTATAAACATTAGGGCTTACATTGTACAAAACAGCAAACGCGTTTTTACTTGTTGTTCCTTCGTGGAACTGTTAGACTTTAAATGGCCAAAGTGGCAGCACTTGTGCCATTCCAGCTGGAGAACCAGATGATGACTCCAGACGCCGCACTCCAACTCCAACTCCAACTCCACTCCCAACTCAACTGCGATCCCAGAACAGAACTCGACCAAAAGCAATTGGCACAATGGCCGCAGAAGCATCAGCAGCCATCGAGCGAGCATTCAGCTCGAATCGTATCGAATCGAATCGAATCGAATGGAATCAAATGGAATCGCGCCAGTTGGGCAAACACTGAGAGGCTATCGATGGATGCTATTGCTATTTGAGAAAACCTAGAGCAAACAGGAATCCGATATAAAAGTAATTGCAGCCTACAAGCGAGCCGCCAAATGGATGGGCAAAAAATGGGAGAAGGACGGCCCAGATGCGATATGAATGTGTTCTGGACTGTTTTCGGTTTGGCGGAAGGGGAACAGATTAAATGAGGTCTGCGGAAAGCACTTTCTAAACTTGGCTGGATGAGGTGGAAAAACGGTGCCATGAATTTCCAATTTAGGAGTTTTAATTTTCTATTCGCGAAAGTACTGCAAGTAAATTGATATTTATGTTTAAACATTTCCGGCTGAATAAAGTGAAACCACGTCGTTATTGGGAAAATTATATTCTGATTAATGTCCAACGAGTACGGACATTAACTATTAAGTATTGGTATTCAAAACGAAAGCTCATAATACCAATTTCTGGGTTTCCATTTGAAAGAACCTACTGACTTTGTTTTTTAGTTAAAGAACTATCTCACATGAATAAATTTTACAATTTCGTGACCATAACCCTAGGACTAACTTAAAAATTCATGCCTGAGACGTGTCTTCGAGAAAATGAAAAATTTGTAATTCACATTTGCCCATTTCTCCAACGAAGTGCAATTATTTTTCCTGCCTATCAGTCTTAGGGGACATGGTCGTATTTCACGAAACCATAATCAAACTGCCACTTCTCCCAGGCTCATGTGAACTTCCCTTTGACTTATTGAGTCACATGTAACTGGTTTGCATGTCCTAAGGACTTCCTAGTTAACTTTCTTTCGACTCGTTTTTTCGCAATAGTTTGCGAGCAGTTTTTAAGTAGAGCTTGGGGTCTAACAACTTCATACTTCATATATCCGTTGCATGCTCCTACCGATTTTCCTGCACCGAGAAGAACGCAAATTGGCAATTCCAGTTTCTGCCACTTTTGATGCTTTTTTGATGAGCACACTGAGGAAAATGTAATGTGATCAACGAAACTTTGGAGATGTATGCCTAGAATACAATTTACTGATATTCAGTTTTGGAATTGTTTGTAGTTTTTTTCATATGTAATTGATTTTTAATAAAGCCTAAAAATATATTCTTAAAATCTTTGGTCTATATATTAAATTCCTCTAAAAGCACACTTTTTAGTGTATACATCATTAGGAGTTATTTTGGTCATTTGTTCGACTATTGCATTTTATATATAAGTAAGTTTATTTGGGTTTTCCAGTTGCGCAAAGCTTTTAAATTGGTAATTAACAACAACTAATCGCCATTCGCACTGTTGAAATGTTTTCTGTGTGCCCTGCGCACCTAACCCACTACGTATGCATAAAGAAAGTCGAATTCCTTTGAACTTGGCAAATTTTTGTCGCTTTACCTTTTTTGCCGCTCTGCTCCTCGGATTAGATGACTCCTTGTGACGAGGGGCAGCACTTAAAGTTCCCACACGTTTGTGTGGGTATGAAATCTGTTCAAATAACCGCACATATTTCGGGGGCGGGGTGCTGATAGGAACAGGTATATATACATATATATATATATATAGAGAGAGAGCGCTCGAATCCGAAGACAGCTCATTGTCGAATTCTCGATGCTGATAAATCTTTGAACTCAGCCGCAAACACGTAGAAGCATTCGGTGGTTACGGCAACAATTTTTTCCCACTTTCTCGTTGTCATAAAATGAAAATGTCCTCCACGTCGTCACATTTTCGGGGAGGGGAATGGGGAGCAAAGAGGGTGTGATTTGGGTGGGTGCGGCTTTGGGATATGTGCGTGTTGCCGATAACACTTAAAGCGCACTGCAGATTTCTCCATACTTATAACGAGGTGAAATGCCCCTCGCCCCAGGCTGTCCCCATGTTGTTCTTTTAATGTGGCAACCGTGGGGGGGAGCAGCCCCTTGGCTACGGGCTCTCAGGCTCCCGACATCTCCATCTCCATCTACATCTCGGGGTCCTTGCCATGTGCAGCATTTATGAGTAATGAACTTCTCGCTGGAAAATGCCAGACCACACCGCAAGGTGAGCGGCCAGCCCTCCGTTCCTCAGTTTCTCAGTTCCTCAGTTGCCGGCCCACAAGAGGGAAAAGCCCTTCGACGGGGTGAATTGCGGAATTCCTCGTGGAAACCTTTTGGGTGTCGACTGCAGACGACGTCGCCCTTCCGATAGCACTGAGAAAAAAGCTCTATATCATAAATCAAGGGAGAACTAAGAGTTTCCTATTACAAGTTTATATATTTTCCCATAAAATCCTTTTTAATAAGTTAGTGATTGAACTTTGCTAACGATAACTTTATAAAACCCTTATAAAAATCTTCACTGTACTGCATAAGTAAAATATTTTTGTCCTGGAAATTGGTTTTGTTTTGTCAATATGTTTTCTGTTAAATAATTTGAATTAATAAAATCTTATTCATATATCATCTTAATCGTGTATTTTTACTGAACGACAATTTTTCGTCACTACTCGGCAAACATACATATATAAAACATATATGAATATGTTATTATATTGAATATACCATCCTAAAATCTATACAAAAGCATTTCTTTCAGTGTAATGTCTGGAGGTGCGGAAGGAGGCAACGCTCCTGTTGAAAAGTAACAAACTGTGTCAGCTCGACTGGCATCCACAAGACGTGACTATATGACCTCCCTCGACCGCCGACCCCCGACCCTCGACCCACGACCCCCTACCTTGCCACGCCCCTTTCGCATCCCATCCATCCCCGTCACGTGTGTGCTGGTGTGTGGGTGCGTGTGTGCGACATCAAAACGACAATCGCGTGTGAAGCCAAAAAAATTTAATTTATATTTTGACATAAAAATTATAGCAATAAGCGGAGCAGCAGCTCCCAGCTCGTAGCTGTAAAAGATTCTCGCTGCAAAGATAAGAAATTTGTACGCCCTTAAACGAGTTTGTTCGGCGAACGTTTTGTTTGCCTTCCAGGATGCCACTGGCGACATTCGGCTGATTAACGCGAAATTGATTAAGTGACACGGCCAAGACGATGCCCCCAAGGAGGAGAGCCTTCACCAAGGGGATTGGATCTGGGATTGGGTCGTAAAAATGCAACGGAGTTTCCCGGCGAATGATGGATCTGTTTTTGACTGGCGAAGTAAAACGTAATTTACGCTGATGGGCGGGAAGATTTGTGCTTCGAGGAAAAGATTAAGAAGTGGTAAAGCAACACCTAGAGAGCTACTTAATACTCCAAGTTTTTAAAGCATGTATAAAACTAATGATAAATAGATTTGCTAGCTATTCATTTTTACTTAAATATTAAATAATACCATTTAATTAAAATTCTTATAAATTTATGCTTGCGTTATGGATGAAGAAGCAATAAATTTTGAGTTCGGAAATAATTTTCCTTTTGGTGTTTTAATCACTTTGCTCTTTCCTTCTCCCTCAAGTTCACTGTCTTGAAACATTTCCTCTAAAGTTTCCGCTTAGCGGTGGCGAAAAAAGTCTTAATAAAGTATTTAACATTTGACACTTGTCATAGCAACTTCCGCTGTCATCCCCGCAGCGCTTTTGCTTTTTGCCGCCTTTGTTGTTGGCAGTCTATTGAGACTCCCAATTGTTGTTGCCGCCGTTGCCGTTGCCGTTCATATTGCGCATTTTTCCGTTGGCTTTTTTCCCGTCTTGGCACTAAATACGCTCGGGAAATTATACAATACATTCTCAATCAAACGTTCGCTCAATGCTGCGAAAATACTTCTAAGTATCCCCTCCACATCGAAAACAAACTATGGCACTGAGAAAAACCTTAAACACCATCTTCAGCTTAATGGCATTAATAATTTAATAGCTAAAACAAACTATTGATTAAATTGGAATTTAATTATGCAGACAACTCCTATCCGAAGCTACAATAAAAGACACTATTGGAATGATTGCTACACTAAAAGACCTTATAAATTAATTTTCACTCAATATTGCTGTTAATTTGGATGTAATTTAAGAATGTAAGGTATTGTGTAAAACCCGATCCTTGATCCAGAACCTCAGCAATCCTTTAGAGTCGAACCATGAATGAAACCAAAATTATATGGGTTTACAGCCATATAATCACGCAGCGTGATAAAAATAGTAGTTTTAAAATGTTTGCAAGTATTATAAATAATATTTAATATTGTAATATGAACGTCGTGTAGTAGAGATCTGCCATGAAAACTCGTTGAAGAACATCAATTGTATAAAAATGGTAACATAAATTTACTGATATACATATATGTTGTTTAAGCTACTTATTTTTTAAGTGTATCGTCTGCAGTGCAGTAAGGCTATCGCACACCTCCCCCAAACCCCCGCTGACTGGCTGGTTTTGGCCGTCTGGGGAAATTTGCCATTTTCTGCACAATAAGATTTACTTGTCTAGCTCGTGCTCTTGGCTGCTTTTGTGGCTGCTGTTGCTGATGTTGCTGCTGCTGCTGCTGCAGTTGGTGCGACTGCTGCTGCGGCTGCTGCATTAAAAACTTTGACAGCTCATTTACTCGTTGTTCGAACTTGAATCTGCCACGTTTTTCCCTTTTATCAAGCTGCTTTCCTCTTGGCTCCTCTCGCGCCAGCTATGTTCAGGTTTAAAGTCTATAACTGTCCTCAGTTTGTTTTTCCATTCGGTCGAAAGGACTTGGGTCGCTGCAATCGCTTAGTGGTTATTCGCTCGTAAGTGCCGAAATAATGAAATCCTTTGTATTATCCGCAACATAAGTTGCTATTCGTGCTGCTTGGCTCTCTGTAGAAATCTATGTCGCTGCACATTTCTTTGGGCGATAAGTCGCAGACGTGGCAAATGACGCTATTCCTGATATCCCAAGAAAGCCAGGCAACATTGCACACTGCACACTGCACAAATTGGAGTGCTCCATTCGAGGTCCATTGGTTCCAGGGAGAACTTCGCCCCAGGGATGGGGATTAGCTGGATTTGTGGGTATAGAAAGCATTGCCATCGACCGTAGTATAGCAGAGACGCCTAGGAATCGCGGGAAAGGCTGATCACTATTGAAATGCCAGCTTAGTATGAGGCGACTGTGTACCAGTTGATTGATATCACTCCATTCAAATGATCTAAGCATTGATAAATAGATGTCATTTCTGCGGTTTGATATAAGGAGCTTTAAGTTTTCCTTTGTCTTTAAAGTTTCTCCTCGAGGGAATTTGGTAAACACTGTAATATATCGCTGCTTCTGGATTGATCAACTCAATTTGCCATTGTCGTTTGCTCTAATATTGAAAAATTACCATTGCCGCCTTCTCGGTTTCGTTTTTAACTGCAAATACATACAAAACAGATATATTACGCATACGCAGTGTGGCTTTCGCACATCCATCTCCATTAGCGCATACAAAGTTCGCCACCAGCGGCGATGTCTTGGCCTCCTTCATCTGCTAGTTTTCATGTGTCACTGAGAACATACTTGTTTATCTATAAAAATGTATTCTTTCGTGTTTTCCAAGTACGAATATTTTCAGATATATAATCCCTTACTTATGTGCTGTAAGCGTGCTTACTTGTGTTGTTACAGTTCTTGCTGTTATTTATCTAATACCCAAGTGTTGTGTCCGTAATTGTTTTCGGTGCATATGTAGCGACCACTTCGCTTCTTAAAACCGTTTGCTGTTAAATTCAATTTCAATGCTCGTTTGTTTCCATGCGTTTCGCTGCGAGGACTTCTCGTGGTGCTCCTTTGCTTTATTCCTTGCGGTGGTGCAAAGTTTTGTGTAAGTGGCCAGCCAGCCACCCACCCACAGAACTCCACCCGGCGAACACCACCCATTATTCGCCAAGTTGTTGCTGGATTTCTTGGCTGGTTGGCTGGTTGGCTGGTCGTGGTCGTGCATGAGAATGCAGCAAACGGCTTTTTTATTGTTGGCCATTTTGGCCATCGCAACGCCAATTTTGAAAGAGCCCAAATGGCCGAAAAGGCGGGCGCAACTGTTGCGGTTTCGTTTTCATATATGGGAGTTCGGTTTTAGTGCGCCCTCTTGAAATTGCCCGCTTAAATGGGGGCGGCGATTACCAGCAGCCGAGGCCAGAGCAGCAAAAATTGCAAAAAAGAAAAGCTAATTCTATTTTGCGGCTGCATTAACGTTCAAAATGCTCTTATTTTTTTTCGCTTTTTTTTGCTTTTGTAAATTTATACGAGCATTATACGATCTGCACTCGTTGTGTGCAACCCCCCTCGGCTTTGTGGCTGTCACATTTGGCAATTTCCATTATTTTATGTCCTCCTCATCTCCTTTTCTTTATCGCTCATCCTCGAAGCCAAAGTAAATTTTATACGCCACTTTTCGCGGCTAAACAAAAATTAAATAAAATTTAGCGGTCTTCTTTGGCCGCCCCAAAAGCCACGCACTCATCCGAGAAACCCCGACTCGACTCCCGACCTTCAACCTCCCAAAAACCACCCAAAAACCCCACCAAAACCCCCCAGAAACTCCAGCAAATCGCTGGTCCTCTGCTTATGGTCTGTCTAACGATTCCCGTCCAACTTGGCTGGCGTTGATTAGCCTCTGCGCTGAAGCCTGAATTAGGGCCAAAGACAAAAACGTGCCCCAAAAGCGAAACTTGAAGCCAAAGGCGCTGCCGGAACAGTGGAATAACGTGTTTGTGCTATGTAATTTAAATAAAATGCTGAAGGAGTGATTAAAAAAACGTAAATCATAGGAAATGAGGGTTTTTGAGGGCATTAAGTGAAGGAAAGCAAACAAGGTGTGCAAATGATACTAAACTCACTGGAACATATAATTAAATTACTCTTAAAATGAATTTTAGTTGAAGAAAGGGATGGCAGGGATGTAGTAAAATCAATGTGTTAGTTTAAAATAGCGTTTGTATAATTTAAAAATGATTTTAATTGGAAAGAAAAACATGTTTTTTAGAGTTTTGCATATTTAATCGAAAGCATTAAAGAAAATATACATTCCCTCTTTTTATGGAAATCAAGTTTTTACAATTTCCGCAAGCTTCAGTTCCTTCAGGAAGTGTATTAAAACTTTTTAAGAAAAAGGCACCATTTTCCGAATCCAATTTCCTTGACATTAACAATGAAATATTCAAGAAAAGTGGGCATACCTTGGGGATTTGTTTTCCCATTCGAACCACTGTGGCGCCGTTCGCCAGAATTATTTCCACTGTCACAGACGCTACCACATGGTGACGACTGTGACGTCCTGACGCACGGACACTGACGGCTGGTCTCATCAGGATATATGGTGGGTAAGTGCGGCGAGGGGCAGGACTGCGGGGGGAGGAGTGCTGGTACTGAGCAACATGCAAATGAGGCTGTCCCGTAGTTGGTTTTCCGCCTGGACGCTTCGCTGGCTTCGCTGCTTAGCCATTTTGGCTCGGAAAATGCCCTGGCCTTCAGAATTCAGCCAACAGGCTTCGCTCCTGTCATTGTCGTTTTTATGGACGCAGTTGTTAATAGAAAATGAGCTACACGCGGCCAGCTATCCGCCCATCCAGCCAGCCAGCCACTCGCTTCGCCATCTTGGCCAAATAATAAAGGCCTGGCCGGAGAGGCGCAAGAAACCGAAATGTTTTTATTGATGTAATTTGCATAAATTTACACTTGCCTCGCAATCTGTCAAAATATTTCGCTGGCCAAACGCCTCCCCCGTTCACTTGGAAAATCACCTCGGAATTTAGGACTCTTCGGGCTGTGGCCCCGCCTTTTTAATCGCCGCTTGAAAAGCTTTTGTGGCCATGGCCATCATTAAAATGGACTTAATTAAAAGTACAATGCAGCTGGCAAGCGGAGCACGTTGCGTATACGCAACGTTTGCCAAATGCGCTTAATTACGTCATTAGCAAAGTCAATAGAATTAGTTCTGTTGCCATTGTTGCAGCAGCACGCACATAGGTTCGCACATTCCGAGGCAGGAGTGTGGTGGAAAACGTCAGAATAGCCTGACATTTAATTTCGCACTTAAATCAAAATTAAATTGTTTAAGCACCGCTGCAACTGCACCAACAAAGGCAACCAAATGCAGGGATGTAAAGTCGTTGCCATCAAAACGCTGCAGCTGCAGCTGCAACCGCTGCTCCCATATTTTCCCCACCGGGTTTCCCCCGAATGCTCACCCGTTTTCCCCCAACTGACAATAACAATAGAAACTGAAGTGGCAAAACAATAACTGGCGCGTCGCGTCGGGATTTTCCGGGCATCAGCGAGACCGCACACACAAACACACAAATGGCCGCAAACACACACAAAATATGATGCCAACTTATGGAAAAGTCTGTTCTGGAGCGAAGGTTGCATAATCAGTTCAAGCGAAGTATTTCCACTTTGGGGCAAGTTATAGTTTAAAGACATTTATTTGTAGCAAAACAGGAACTATATATTCTAATACATGTTATTAACGAATCAATATCAATAGTTTACTTTTTAATTTGTTATTATTTTTAAAGTCCCTTATAATATAATTTCTTTTAATATACTGGTTTTTAGAAAGATAAAGATGATGCTGAAACATTTAGTTTTTCAATAAATAAAAATGTTATTTAAGTTAATAAAACTTTAAAATGTTAGAAAGAGTTGCAAAGCCAATTATATTTTTAATAAAATCGTGTGAGCTTACAAAAAATACATTTTTATTTTTCTGCAGGCAAGTGATACCTCTTCCTCTTTTCTCTTATTTTAAAAAATATTTATTTTTATGGTTTGATACAACATTTGAAACTTACCTCTTTGCTTCGCTGGCCTTTTGTCTATAGGCGCACATTACCATTTCCATTTTGCACTCCCGTTCCATTTGGTAGAATTTTCTTTTTCATTTTGCATTTTCATTTTCATCTCCTTTCGGGCTTTGTTATTCCTTTTTTCGGGGTTTTTCCCGCAGACCTCTTGACAAACTGCAGACATGGCCAATGTGCAATTCGCATCGACATCCGCATCCGCATCCACATCCGCACCGTGGAAAACCAGTCCTGCATGCAGTGGAATTCCCGTGAAGTAATTTTAAATGCCAGGCACCTTGCGCATTTTCCCGTCGCACTGTTGCGAAACCCAATTGCATTTAAATTGCTCGCTAATCAAAGCCTTGGAAAATCATTTGCATTTTTCGGCCCACCGTGCTGCGATGGCGATGATGAGCATGATAATGGCGCCCGGCGATGCCGACGATTCCATTTTGCTCCGTGCCATTGTCCCTGGCCAGCTTGCATTGTCCGCTCCTGGTCCTGTTTTGGTCCTGGTCCAAGGACCTTCCTCCGCACAGCAGTCTGGACTCAGGAGCCTCGTCCTCGTCTGGCCGCAAATCGATGCGCAAATTTTTACAACGCGCTGCGGTTAGCAGTCGCTGCCTCGGTTTGTCAACTGGAATATATTATTGCAAACAGGTAGCTCAGCTTAGCCATTCAAGTTGAATCCCCTATATACGTACTTTAATTAAAAAACGTGAATTCAAAAACCCTTTTGCTACGTCCCAGAATTTTGTTTTATTAATTAATCCAAAAATCTTGTAAATGTATACTCGTAACTTTGAACGTCTCTTATAAAGAATACTTTACTCCAGTCTGTAATTACTTTAATTCCATTTAGACCTCATATAATTTTATATTTAACTTAACATCCATTTTAATTAACCAACATTTTCCTTTTTACAGAATTGTTTTTGTATAATAGGCACACGAGAATTTCTTCTATCTCGTTGCTTCTGAAAACAAATATTTCTTTTGAGGTATTATAAAGTTCCCCAAAAACTGCATACAAAATTATTTCATTTTTTAAATGGTAAAAACACGAAAAGAATGCGTATTTGTACATATTTTATAGTGCTTTCTGCGAATTGGCTTTTTCAGGGTGTTGAAGTTTTCGTTTTGTAAAGCATTTCCACATTGTTTCCTTTTCTTGTTTTTTATTAAAAAATATTTCCCTTGGTCGCTGTTCGTCTGGGATCGAGGGTGTGCCACTGCCGCCGTTTGCTGCTGCTTGGCCATTCATTTTTAATTTTTATTAAAATATTTATGCAAATATTGAACATATGCCGGATTCGGTGACTGCCTGCTGTGCCCAAGCCCAGCGGCTTTAATATTGAAATTTCATCTGGTGTGCAAAAATCAAAAGCTATTTAATTAGTTGAAAGTGTGATACTGCGCAGCCCCACCTCTCATGATTTCCCGCCACGATTTCGGGGCGGTGGCAGTCTCCATCGACACTTGACTGTTAATTAATGCATGAGCTTCGCTCCACGATGCCAGACGGCAGTCGATCCCAGTTGTCCAGCCGCCTGTCCATCAGTTTCAGCTAGGGGTGAATATCGAACGGAAGGCTCTGATACAAGGTCCCAAATATTCACACCTAGCTAATACAATAATGGAGATAATCACTGCCGAATAACACTTAAGCCTAACCAATTACTTATAGCAATTAATAAAAAAAAACAATGATTAATGAGTAAAGTATTATAATTATTTATCTATCTCAATCATAGATTTACTTTTCAGTACCTACATCTCGAATAATTGAAATTTTTGAATTTTAAGTTTTGCCTATTGTAGTAATCTAAGTTATTCAAAAATCGAAAGTTACATATTACATGTTATCGTTAATATTTCTCCAACACCGATATTATCGATAGGTTGTCATCGCTGGTGCTACTGTCGCTACTGCACGCGCAATTAATTTCATATAAGTTTATTGTCGCCTCTCGACTGCATCCCCAAACCCTCCCCCCCAACCCTTACTTCCCCCCTCCGACAAATGCAATTGCGGGCAGCACAGGAAGATTTAATGGGGCTGGGATGGTGGGGGGTGGTAACAAATGGACTTAATTACGTGCGCGGAAATCAAGCATTTTCTACAAATTTACGCTCTGCCACGCCCACGACCGGTTGTGCAACCACCTCCGCCTCTGCATCCGCCCCTCGAATGCGGTTTACAATTCTCTTTTCTCGCCATTTCGGTTTGTTTGTATTTCAAATTAATCATACGCCCTGGTCCACGCAGCTGACGAACGGCGACCGGGTGTTAAATGCTGCAGAATAAATCTGATCGGTTCCCAGATTGACTTTCCGAGTTTGATTGGGAATTCGCAGAGAACTTCAATTTGGCCTTTGAAGAATATCATTTCCATTGCGTTTTAGCTGCAATATTTCGTGAATTACCAGATAAAGGATTTCAAATTTCTCTC
Organism: Drosophila teissieri; assembly: GCF_016746235.2. Lineage (NCBI taxonomy): Eukaryota > Metazoa > Arthropoda > Insecta > Diptera > Drosophilidae > Drosophila > Drosophila teissieri. The sequence goes on along the minus strand of NC_053031.1, from coordinate 18,048,189 downwards.
AGAGTGTACATAGATAATTTATAATTACAAAGTGAGTACCATTTTAATGAACGATTTTTAAATGTAATACGCCTGAGAGTTCGCATTTGTGGAACACTATTCCCAGGGAACTCTCCTCGAACACTCCGCATCACTTGACCCTTCACATAGGCCCCTGACAGCTCCGTATCGTCCTTTTGCGTGTGTGTGGAGTTGTAAATGATCCAGACAACTGCCAATTTGCGCATCAATTGTTGAATAAAACATGATAATCATAATAAACCAGGTCGGAATGGGGAGGGCCTGGTCGCATAAAAAACACGCGTATACATATACATATAAAATAAATAAATTGCGAGGAAAATAAAATAGTAGACGATGGTCAGTGGTCTGGCACGGAGACCAGTCGTCATGCATAAATGAAATGTGAATCAAAGCGATACCCAATTGAAATGGTCAATGACCAAAGCCAATCTAGGATGAGACGAGGCTGGTTTGGTCTGCTTCATAAAATTAAGGATCGCCATGGAGGGGTGTCCTTTGAAAGGCAGTGCCCTGTGCAAATAAATAATTGTAATTGAAGGCAATTATTGCTGTTCGATTGGAAATAAAGTTTTGCTGCGGGGTCGGAGGGTGCATACCAAAGTGTTAAAGCGTTTACCATCAGTGTCCAAATCGGGATTTCCCATATGTAAATTATTGTCCCTAATTTACAGTAGCACAAGCTAATCATCCCTTTATTTAAAATTAAAATATATTTTAAATTAGTATGCTACATAGTTATTATTCAAATTAATAAAAAAGTAATCAATTTGTACTCAATTTGTAATAATAGTAATTGAATAATACGTTGTGCAAGTCATTTGTCAATTAACGAGAGAATTTATAGTTGTTATGTGTTTAACGCAGCACTCAAAATCGATAATAGTTTCTTTTACAGGCGATTCCCGCTTACATTTCAATAAACCGGAAATAAAATAGACGCGGAGCTCATTTTGATAAATTGCTGGAAAAGTGATATTCCCTCCAGCCACGAACACATTTCTACTTACACAGACACGCACCTACACACACACACACACACACACACACAAAGTCGTCCTTACACGGGGCAAATGGCCGTATCCCTTACTATAAGCCACCTCTCACCTCCCGACCTTGGCCAGCTCTGCATCTATAATTTGAAAAGCAAACTCATAAATATTCAAAAAAGAAAAAGGCGGCAACGTCCATCGTCGCATTATTGTTGTGTGGTGTGTGTGCCTGTGAGTATCTATGTGTGTTTTATATGATTCGCCCACTATAAGCACGGACATTGGGGGCGGGGAAAGCAGCCACGCCCAGCCAAAAATGCGATTTTCTTTTTAATATAACCAAAGATGCCGAAAAGGAGAGAATGGATGGTCGTGGTTTTACACAGTCATTAATTCTTGGTCCTAATAATACTATAACTATAAAGTTTTCATCACATATTGAAAAGGACATGAAATGATACAGTAACTAAATATTTCTATATTCAACTACTTAAAAAGAATGAAGGGCTTAGTCTTGATTAATCGTTGAGTTTATGGTTTATGACTTAACTGAAACTAATTTTGACTAATACCACTATAATGATTCATTTCTTCCAGAAGAATTGGATATTTTTCTGAGTGCACGAGATGACGAGAGTCATTGTATGTGAGAGCGTGAGTGCGAGTGTGAGTGTGAGCGGGTGAGTGAGTGTTTATGTGTGTGCCTGGCTTTTTGAAAAGTCCCAACCATAAAATTGAATAAACCGCATTGAAGCACATTATTTTTTATTAACTGCAGGGTAACCCTCTGGCGAAGGAGAGGGTCCTGCAGAGTGCTAAACCGAAATCCCGAGCAGGTTGTCCTTTCGGTCATCGCCTTTGATCCCCTGCCCCCAGTGTCCTGGCACTCTGTCATGTCCTGTGCTTTTGACCGACGTTTGTCAAATAGTCCTTTGCAATTTACACACTCGAAAACTTTTGTGCGATGGGCGAATGGGTTATGTAACGCTGCAAGATTACCGTTCTGGGTTTCGGTGGAAGGAAAAGTCAGAACAACAGATAACAGTCTCTAAAATACAAAAAGCATACACGTAAATATGGTTTTAAATACAACCATAATTTATTTATATACTTACAATTTTTATAAAACTATAAAGTGATAATAAATTATTATTTGTCGTAATACCAGCATTCTTCCGTGATCTGATTGCCATGAAAATCAGTCACGCTGTCATCTCCTCTTTTTGGGTGCCCATTTTTGGGGATATATCAGCATTGGGTGCAGCGATTGCTGGTTATGGTCCCCAGACCTATATCCTTTGTGTGCCTGTCTGTGTGAATGTCCCTCTCGAAGGAGTGTGTTTGTGTGTGAGTGTGTGTGCACTTGGCTTTCAAGCACCTTATTTATAAGCACTTTTAATGGAGTTGGCTTACGGAAAGCGCACAAGTGTGAGTATGCGGAGCCTGGCAGCATATTTCTTGTCTGTGTTCCTCCCTTTCTGTCCCTGGGTGTGTGTGCTTCAAAATCTGATTACGATTTTTATATGACACTTTGATATGATTTATTTGGTCATTCAGCTTTTCAAAGGCAGGCCTCCAAGCTGAGGCATTGCCTTTAACCCCTCGGTGGCCACGCCTCGCCGAAAGGGTGTCAATGGCTTTCGAAATATCTGCAGACCATTTCATTTTTGTTTTTCCCCAGCGATGAGCCAAAATAAAATTGAAGAGAAAAACAGGATTTGTCTTCCGAACATGATACACTTCTATAAATATTACATAGTTAATATATATAAATGGCAAAGTATAAACTAGATTGTCCCTAAAAATGGGTACAAAGTCGATGCCTATGACAATAACTTAATCAATTTAATTGGCACTTGAAGCATATAGTGATCTATTTATAGTACAATACCTTATTAACAATATCTTAAATATCATTTCTGAGTATATTATTTCCCTTCTAATGCCAAGCGATCCAGAGATAATTATACCCTTTGGAAGGGTACAAAAAGGAATAATAAAAAGGATCCTGTCTGAAGGACCAGCTTCCTACTTGTGCTTATGGCCGGATAATGCGAGGCTTCAGCCAAGTTATTTGCAACTGCTTCTTCTTGTTGTTGTTTTTGGTTGGCGATGGGTGGTGGGGTGTTAACGGGAACAGGGGTTAAGGGGCGGGGGCTGGCGGACCTCCTGTAATTGATGACCTTCGCGATACGTTGTCGTCATCCGTAGATCCTTTTTTTGGCTCTTTGGCTCTTTCCTCGGGCTTCTTTTCGGTTGTTGGTTGTTATTTTTATGGCAGGGCACTAAAAATTTTCTTTTTTAAATTGAATTTAATGAAAGGCGTGAGCAAAGAGAGCGGAACATGGCAGGAAAAGGCCACGGGCACCATATTCAAATGGCATTTTCAAATAAATACGGTCGCACTGGCCAAGGGATTCCCTGAATCGTTTCCAATGAAAAATCGCCCATAAATATGGCCAGTAAATTTAGTTTAACGATTTTAGGGCTATGAAATTCGCTTATCAGCTTTCGTCGCGATCGGTCGATTAGCTATTCTTTAAACAACAAGTGATCTCGTGGGTGTTCTTATCTCGCTTCTTATCGCTTACAAATCAAATTTTTAGACATCGCCCACGCGGTGTCCGCTGATTGGTGCAATTAAACTCAGATAACAGAGTACAAAACGCACTTTACTTCTCTGCCCTAGGGGCTAGAGCTTACCTCTCGCTCGCTCTCATTGCTGGCTTGAGCTAAGCAATAAGAACAACAACCAAATATGAATTGTGATGATTAACTTATTTTTCGTAATAGAAAAATTTGTTTAATCAATAATGGACAAGAAAACGTCATCTAGCTCAGAGCCCTTAGTAAGGTCATTTGATGCTGAAAGGATGAAAGAAGTTGCTGGTATGACACCAGCTGATATACGCGCTATAATCGCAAGAGACATAGCCTTAAATCTAAACATGCCGCCTATTGAATTAAATAATTCATACGCAGTTACGACCAGCTCTGCCACATTTGTTACTAGCACAGTCACAACGTCCGTTGTGAATACTACTATAACAAATACAGTGCGTTCACGAACTAGTACTAGTGTTTGTTCTTCACTAGAGTCGCCCCTGAAAATGCCTAACATACCAACTCATCCTCCTAAAAGTTGTGTGTTTCAAATGCCACTTGTCTCTCTTAGCAGAAAACAAGCTAATACAGGCAAAGCATCAAAGACAATCAAGAAATCCAAAATTACACCAATCAATGTCATGAATAACTCAACTAAAACGTCTGGGGTGAACACCGTAAGCAGCAACCGCTTTGCTGCCCTTGCAGAAGAGGCTGAGGAAGTTCTGGCAATGGACACCTGTGCAGATGATGATATCCCTACCACAAGCTCACGTATGCAGCAAGGACAGACTCCGCATACAAGGGTTTTCCCGAAACCTCCAGCTATCTGTGTACCCAAAATTAACAGCATTGATAAGTTGGAAAGAGCACTCAATGCAGTTATAGTGGAATCAGACTACGACATCCGTACATCTAGATCGGGCATCTCTAGGATATATACAACTGACGCAATGACATTCAGAATGGTAGTCAAAACACTCTCTGAATTGAATTGTGAGTTTTGGCACCACCAATTGAAGGAGGACAAGCCATTTAGACTGGTCCTTAAAAACATTCACTCCTCTGTTCCTAAAGAATTAATTGAGCGAGCTTTCTCTGAAAAGGGTTTCTGTGTTCTCAACACTTACTGCCCGAGGAGACCTGATTGGCGAGAAATTCCAATTGAAGATGGATCTGACGAGCAAGCAGTCAATGCTAATACTAGACAAAATCTATTTTATGTCAATCTTAGGCAAGCACCAAATGTGTCTGATGCATTAAAAATAACCCATGTGGGAAGACACAGGGTTACTGTAGAGCGTGCCAACCGGAGAAAGGATCTGGTGCAATGTTTTAATTGCCAAGACTTTGGGCACACCCGAAATTACGGCCTTAAAAATCCAGTCTGTGGCAAGTGTTCACAGGATCACCAAACTAACTCCAACTTATGCCTGGCAGGTCTACCAGAGAAGTACATATGTGCGAACTGTGGACAAAATCATGCATCCAACGACAAAGTCTGTCAGGTGAGAATTGAGCTAATCAAAAAACTAAAACCAGCTGTTAGGTTACCTAAGGACGGACTAAGGCAGGCTGGAAGGCCCAGCACCAACAACTTCACAAATTCAGAGGCACAAATTATTTCTGAGTCAGTAGTTAAAAATGGCTTTTCTTACGCTGACATGGCTCGTCAAAATACGAGATTGAAGAACAACGGCTTGGAGAAACCAACCGTTTCTCGCCCAACTTACATACCGGACGAACACGGAATTGATCATAAATTTAAGATGCTGGAAAAAGCCTTACAGGATGTTAATTCCCGAATGGATCAACTTTTTAGGCTTGTTCAGGAGTCGATGGATGCCAACAAAGCATTCCGTGAACTGGTACAAAAACTAATTTCCTAATGACTGCGACAAATATAAAAATCGGATTATGGAACGCACGGGGACTCCTCAGAAACAACGATGAGCTAAAAGTCTTCCTTGGTGCCAACTCACTGGATATAATGCTGGTTACAGAGACCCACTGCCAGTCTTGCCATAATTTGTACTTTCCAGGATATGACATTTACCATGCAAATCATCCTAGCGGTAACTGCAGAGGTGGAGCAGCAGTGCTAGTAAAATCTGGTATCAAACATAGTCCAAAGGCCTCCATGGTATCGTGGAAAATGCAAATAGCGAGTGTAATTGTACAAACTATCAGCGGTAATGTAGTAATCGCCTCCACCTATCTCCCCCCCAATGAATCCTGGGCCAGGGCTGACTTCGACCATCTGATTAGTTCGTTTGGCAACAGATTTATACTAGGAGGCGACTTCAATGCCAAACACCAATGGTGGGGTGGTATCAGATCGTGCTCACGTGGCAGGCAACTTCAGGAAGCTATTGCCAACAGTTCATGCCAGATCCTAGCCACAGGCGAACCAACCTTCTACTCATACAATTCCCAGCTCACTCCGTCTGCGCTGGATTTCTTCATCGTCAATGGTATTCCAGACAACAAGCTCTCTGTAGACAAGTGCTACGACCTGTCCTCTGACCATTTGCCTTTAATTGCTGTCCTTCATCATGAACCACAACTAAAAACACGCAGACAACAATTACTTCCACCTGGCTCCTCTGTTGAGATTTTTAAAGCTGAATTGGAAAGCAGGATCAGTTTAGACATGTACCTAAATAGCGCTGAGGAAATCGAAGAAGCAATTTCAAGTTTTATGAGCAAAGTACAAATAGCTGCTGCCTACGCCAGCCCAAATTCCTCCCAACACCCTGGTCATCATCAATGAGGGCAATTGCCTCCAAATGCTGCTGCACTCTTGTGTCTCAAAAGAAGAGTACGAAGAGAATACGCTAGAACTGGAGATGCGCGGGTTAATTCAATATATAAAAGGTTAGCAAACCGTCTCCAAAAAGTTCTCAAGAGCTCCAGACAGGCTGAAATTGACGCACACTTGGAAAATGCTAGTCCGGATGCATCATCCAACTACTCTCTCTGGAAACTAACCAGACGATTCAAAAGGCAAGTGGTGCCAAAAGCCCCATTAAAAAACCCACTAGGCGGCTGGTGCTTATCTGATACAGAAAAGGCTGAAACATTTGCAGAAAATTTGCAGCAAAGATTCCAGACACTCGACATTGCGGACGATTCTATGCATACTAAAATCCAAGCCTCCCTAGAAACTCCGTACCAAATGTCCTTGCCTGTAAGCCCAGTGTCATTCGGTGAGGTTTCATTGTTAATTAAGCAGCTCAAGCTGAAAAAATGTCCTGGCGAGGATCAGCTGGACAACAGAACCATTAAGAACTTTCCATTCAGAGCGGTTCTGTTCATAGTCCTCATTTTCAACACGATTCTGAGAGTGGGGTACTTTCCCAAGCTGTGGAAATCGGCTCTTATTACAATGATTCCCAAACCAGAGAAGCAGCCCACTGAAGTCAACTCGTTCAGGCCGATCAGCTTACTTCCGGCATTAGGAAAAATGCTCGAAAGAGTTATCTTAAAGCGGATTCTCAATCTGGACAGCGTGTCAATGTCGATTCCTAAGTGGCAGTTTGGATTTCGAAAAAGCCACGGTACTCCAGAACAACTACATCGTGTTGTTAATTTCGCACTGGAGGCTATGGAAGAAAAGGAATACGCTGTGGCGGTTTTCATGGATATCCAGCAAGCCTTCGACAGGGTGTGGCACAAAGGTCTACAATGTAAGCTTAAGTCCTTGCTTAATCCGCAACTACATCAACTAGTAACCAGCTTTCTAGAGGATAGGACGTTCTGTGTAACCATAAACGGAATCAAATCTTCGAAAAGGCCAATTTGCGCAGGAGTTCCTCAAGGCAGCGTTCTCGGCCCTACATTGTACTCTCTGTACACTGCTGATATGCCAACTCCAAGATCGGTCCGAACTGTGGACACAGATGACGTGCTTATTGCAACATACGCTGATGATACCGCAGTTTTAGTCAGAAACCCCTCCTTGGTCATTGCCGCAGAAGCCTTACAGGAGTACGTTTGTTCCTTCGAAAAATGGGCGCAGGATTGGAACATAGGAATAAACAGTAGCAAATGCGCAAATGTTACGTTTGCGACAAGACCTGGAAGCTGCGGTAACATAACGCTTCTTGGGTCCGTGCTGGAGCATAAGTCCTATTATAAATACCTTGGGGTCATCCTGGACAGGAAACTTAACTTTGGACGTCATGCTACATTGGTAAAGCATACTATGTTGTCAAAAGCTGCAAAAATGTCTTGGCTCATGTCTCCAAGGAACAAGCTCTCCCTAAAAAACAAGGTGGCCATTTATAAAACAATCCTCAGCCCGATTTGGAGATATGGTCTACAAGTTTATGGAATTGCAGCCAAAACACATATAAATAAAATCCGTATAGCTCAGAGTAAAATACTGAGAACAATGTGCAATGCTCCCTGGTACATGCGTACTAGTGACATAGAACGAGATCTGGAAATAGAGAAGGTTGGTGACGTTATTCAAACGCTAGCTCAGAAGTATGAAGACAGGCTGAACCGGCATCCAAATGTTCTCGCTAGACGATTGTTACGGCAAAATGTAAGGCGACGATTAAAGAGACTCCACCCACAGGATCTATCTTTTAGAACCATGTCGTAATAAATATTCCTTGTATTAGTTGTCAATAAGTATTTAAAAAGATAAAACATCGAATATAATCAAAAATTGTTAACTTTATGTCTAATACAATAGTATTACTATGTCCTATTCCTTAAAGATATAATTGTTTAGGCTGCCTGAAGGTAGCAGTACAATAATTTAAATTTTACATGTATCCAAACTTTTTAATAAAAAAAAAAAAAAAAAAAAAGGGCTATGAAATTATTGATATAGGCATATAAGAAACGATTCAAAGAATATGCTGAAAATAAGAACAGGATTTACGACTGAAGATAATACAAATAAATTAAAGCTTGAGAATTTCCATTATTAAAATAAATTACCTTGTTTTATGTTAACTAAGAGTTTGGCATATTTTTAAGAATTCGAATACGCGAAGGTCCCGGTAACCTCACAATCACTCCGCAATAAATCCTATTGTGTAAGCGAACTGCGGAAAAAAGTAAATGAATATAAATAAATAAAAAATAAATCGCCCGATGCAAAGTCCAAGTGCTTATCCTGGCCATTTTTATGGGCCCGCTTCAACTTTGTTGGCCGGCTGTTATATATATTTTTATTGCACAAAAAGATTTGCCCTCTTTGCCGCCTTTCCCCTCTAATGCCCCCCCAGTCCCGCATCCTGCATCGTTATAATAATTATTGCAGGTATTAAGTCAAGTAGCCGCAAAGAGCCCTCGTTACCCCTGGCTCATCCAATCAGCCCTTTGAAACGAGGCCCCATTCCCAGGGACATTTTTTTTGTTCGTGGTCACTTTTTCATTGCCCTTTTTCCAGGGCCTTGCATAGCAATAATTCTGTCCCTGCGCCACAGTGGAGCTTCAATACTTTAACAAGCATTTTTCGAATGAACTCTTATTAGCTAAGTTAATCAGTAGTGCGAGCAGGCTTGGAATGACCAAAGTAAAAACAGTAACTTATATTTTTGTCAATTTATTATGCAAGTTCTAGTTATACAAGCTCTGCTGTACTGGTTGGGATATATACTATATATGGGTAGAAACCGCAGCGATTTTCGCGCAACACGGCCTTTTGCGGATCACGTTCATCTCCAGGGGACAAAACTAAATTGTGTTTAATTAATTTTTTGTTGCATAATTCGGGGATTTTAGTTTTACGCCGCTGCAAAATGGCAAAAATACCAAACAGTTTGCGGTTGTTGGTGCATCAATGTACAGCAACAAATGTACCGCACACGTGTACCATCAACAGTCGGTTGAAATACTTAAAGGAGGGCAGATACCAAAGTTCTGTGACATAAATATGTAAAAACAAAGGGATTTTTAATTTTTGAATTAAAACCATAATCGTACACAATGATAGTCTCTGCTTTGTATGCTAGCCAACCTTTCGCCTATTACCATGTTTTAATTGAGGGCATGTGTTTTCCCCACTAAAGCAATTGAAATTCGTTAGTCTTCGGGCTCGACCCTTTGGTAATGAGTTTCTTGGACAATCAGATCGCAGTACACAGGCGGGAATCATTCGATTGACAATATATCCTGGCTTGCACACACAAGGACCTCCGCAGATAAAAATGCAATTGGGCTTGCTCTTGGAATCACACGTTTCTGGACAAGCTGTGGGACAATCATCCGCCTGCGTTCCATTTATGGAGCAATCTACTTTCTCAGAAAAGCACTTTGCCGCCGAAAAAGTGATCAGTACCACAAGCGTGAATACTTCCCACTTCCACATACTATTTACGTGTAATGCGGTCTCTAAATAAATTATATAACAAATAAACATTGAATTTATGCATAACACTTAGGTGAACGCATTGTAATGTGAGGGAACGAATTTCATTAGTAACATTAAGTAACATGCTTTTGTTGCAAAGCTACCGTTTTAACGGACTTGACTACTTTTGACCAGATTCGATCAGTTTACAGAAAAACGATGTGCGACAGTCACACAATTTACAAATAAGTGCAACACTCAAAAAATGTAAAGGGAAAATGACTTACCGTGTGCAAATCTAAATCGTTTTACTTCTCATCTTCGTCCTTCTAAAAAAGCTTTCCATAACACACTTTTGGATGTCATATCTTAGAATTCAAGATGCGTTCCCAATACTAACAACATATTCCGGCATTTACAAGAAGCAACACAAATTTTGTTGCATCTTCATCTATCAGATTCTTTGGGATCATACTGCCTTAGCTCACTCTGTTTATTATTCCAAATTATCTGGATAACTATGACTAGAAATATTTTGATATATGTACATATATATTCTCTCTAATCTTTTCGAACAGCCCCCTTGGAAAACTTTTATTTATTTTAATGCCCACCGCATGCGACACATTTTTGTCGCTGAAAACTTTACCTCAACTTGGCGTTGTGTGAGTTTTCTTTAATAAAATTTCACTCAGTCTACTTGAATCTGCACTCGTTTTGTGGCCATGTGACACGCACACAGCAACACAAACACAAGCACAAACACACTGAAGCAGAAACCAACACAAATGCAGACAAATATCTTGCAATGTTGGCGGCTGCAGACTGTCATTTGTTTACTTGTGTAAACTTTAATTAAATTCCAAAAAGACGACGACAGCCGCATCTGGTGCAGGAGTATCCTCCTCCTTGTCCCCATTAAAACCCCATTGCCCTCCCCAACGTCAACGTGTTGCCATTGCACAATTTTAGGCCCACACTGCAGTTCAGTCTGCCAATTGCCATAATTATGAGCACTGGACTAACAAACTCCCACTTTACACAAGAAAGCAAACTTCAGTTAAATCCGAATTCTCGAAATTTTTAGATACGATATTCAGGCTTGTCCCCACGATATGTTCCATTAAGTTGAAGATGCAACTTACATATATACATTTTACATAAACCTAGTTAATCAAAAGGCTATTTTTAGGATCATATATACCAAATTTAATGAATAAATTTCGAAAATAAATATGTGATTACTAGATTGGCATCTTATATTACGAGTGTATATTTATTTCAGTGTACAAACAGCCATATCCATTCACTCCGCAAATGCTGCAAGTGCAATAGCAGAAACCCAGAAATGCAGCAACATCTGCCACTCCTGACACTCCGTGTCCAACGTATTGAAACAATTGTCGATGCATGTAAATTAACAACTTTGCTGAAAGCCTAATTTAGCAGTATAAAGCAATTAAATATTTTACGTTCAATTCCCCGAAATGTTCAGCTGGAAATTTGGCAGCAGTAAGCGAGGATAGTCATTAGTACAAACGTACAACATTTTAGGAGCACATCACAGAGATATAGTAAGCTCCGCCATACAATATAATATTTATCAACTCTCCAGAGCTGCAGCTCCATAAAGTCCCAAACTAATTACTACGCTTAAAATCTCTGCTGAATGTGAACCCTTTTCTGAAGTCCTTTTAAATACATTTTTTCGGAGCAGCTGTAGCGTTAATAAAGTGTTGGACAAAGGACAAAAAGTTTGCTTCCTGGCTAGACATAATTTTAGGGCTCTTTGCAGTGGTGTGGATCTGGATGTGGATGTGGATGCAACCCACGCCGCCTGCTAAAAAGAGCGGAAGAAAGTCCACTGGCCGCTGTTGGCAAGCCTGGAAAACATTGTCCAGCACAAACCAAATGTAATTTGTCCAGAAAGAAACGGAAAATGCGACAAAGGGCGAAAACTTGTTGGTCTGTTCGTCGGTTCGCCCACCATCAACATTCTGTTACTGGAGGTCATTTTTGTGCATAGTTCATTACGATTGAACTGCCACAAAGGTCTCTGTTCCCCAAACATGTGAGAGGGAAAGGTAGCTCAAGGAGAGAGGGACGGGAACAGGGACCGGAGAAAGAGACAGCACGCGACAATGCGACTTGGCAAGGCGAAAACCTTCCAATTTAGCACACTTTTATTTGGGCTCTCAAAGCTATTTTAATTGGGATGATTTACGTAATTTACACTAAAATGAAAACTCATTATTCACTACATTTGTATTCTATAATTAATGCGTATGATTCCAAAGCGCATCTAGGATACCTCTACGTTGTTAAAATAATCATATTGTTATGTCGACATGGAAACATAATATACAAATCATAAATTCAATAAAATAACAATAAGATATTTTTTGGACCTAAGAGAAGTTTAACCTAAATCCTACCTAATATAAATAAACTTAAAATTTTAAAGGACTTTAATTTCATTTTCAATACACAATATTACTTTTAGTGTAAAAGTCTATAAATATTTAAAACACACTTTTACCATATCATCTCGAGTGCCCTCCACTTTGCTGAATGTTTCGGGCACAATGTTTCGAGACAAATGTCATAAAGTTGCATCTTCCACTGGCCACGCCTCCGATTTCCCTCCGTTTTTCACCCCCATTTCCAATGGCCGGTACTACCTGATTAGTTTGGCTGAAAGCGAGGAGAGTGGGCGAATGCGGCTCCTGTTGCTTCGGTGTTGTCCATTGTGTTCGGCGACTTTCTTTTGGGCCATAAACTCTAAACTTGGAAATGCTGGCTAAGGTCGAGCGTGGTGATTCCACTTCCTGGCAGCCACACAATGCCCGGTGTGTGCCCATTACGCCCACTTTTGTGGGGGTTCCCCTTGGCCGTTGCTGCTACCATTTTGACCGTTAAATGTTGACATTTGTGCATTTCATTGTATGACCTTTTGGGTGCACAACAGCAGCCACTGCTGCGGAAATGGTGAACACGGGAAAATTATCCTTGAAGTCGAAAATGTGCAAGCTAAAAAGGAAAACAAATAGAACATATTTCATTGAAATAATATAATAAATATTAGGTATATTAAAAAATTAAATAATTAAAGAGGTATAGTAAAAACATTGTAAAAATGAGATGATTAAATGGAATTTATAATACACTATATAAAGAGTTATAATAATAAAACTTTTAGGAAAATAAATAAGAAATAAATTCAATCCGATTTCTCCCAGTGTGCGGACACGGGCTCAGCTGGAGCAGCTGAAGAAGATGCAAAAGGAGCAGAATGTGGAGCAGAAGTCTGAATAGGATGCTACTTCCCCACTATTGTCGTCGCTTGTCTACTCATAAACTAAATGTAAATTCCACCCCTCGGTGCCAACGTGCCACCACTTTTATTGCAGTGTTTCGCTGTCACAACGGAGGAGATACGTCGCCCCTTAACCCACTGATGCCCCCAGCTACCAGATCCACCCCAGCTACCCAGATCCTTGGCTCCATGTGTGGCTCCTCGCATTGTTCTCGTTGTTTTTGTCAACAGGCTGCAGTGCAGTAGTGGAAACAGCAGGAACAACTCGCCGCCTTTGACTTTATTGTCCCTCCGTCTCAATGTCCAACTATACGACTGTCTGACTGCCTGACTGTCTGCTTCGGATGCAGTGGTCATGATATTTGAATTTATAAATCTATAAAACTCCAGAGTGGTGTGAGGGGGGATGTGGGAGGATGTGTGTCTGCATGGGGCTGAATTAGAGGAAATGAGAATACGTTTTGTTCAAATGGAACTGGTTCAGAGCGAGGACACCCGAGGGAACTGTTAAACACTTAAAGCGGAACAAAGGGATTCAATCAGTTAGCTGGTTTGTTAGCGTGAAAACCGGGTATGTGTAAAAAACTCGTGTTCGGAAATGATACACAAATATCTGATTAAGTTGGGCGAAAGAACTAACAATTAATGGAATTTCTACAGTAAGCCAAACCGTTTTAAAACTATTTAGTTTCTCCTTGGTTTTACACTAACTTGAAAAACACATGTGAGTATGAAAGTGATCAAATCAAGCAGACAGGCAATTACTCTATCACGCATAATAACAGGAATAGAACACAGCCTATTACTATAGACACTTACACGAAAATGATATTACTTGACTTCTTCCATGGGTCATGGAATAAGCATAGTCTACTCACTTGCATCACGTCATTATACCCTATTGCCATACATGTATTTATCTATATTACTCCCAGGGATTTCCCGCTGCAGTCATTGTCTGTCGACCAACTACTTTACAGCTGTCAGATTACGAGGGGTTGGAGATAAACTGGGTTTTCAGGGGGCGCTGGGACTTAACACCCCCAAAGACTCTGTGGCCGCAACCCTTGAACCTTTTCTATTCACTTTCTAATGGGCCACGTTGACGTTTTTAGACTGCCACAATATATGTGTTTGCTTGAGAGTTTGTGTGGTGCATATGTCTAAGCTCTAAGTCCTTGCTTGCCCCCTTTTCAATTGTCATCATGCAATTGTGGAAGTGCTGGAGTGAGTCCTTCAGCCCTTCCCTCACTTGTCCGCATAAAAATCTGCAACTTGTTACATATTCCTTTCTGTGGCACATATACTCGAAAAACACACGTTAAAAGAAACTTGGCCAGAAGTGGTCATTGTGTTTTTTCCAAGGCTTGTTCGTTGGTATTATTAAAGAAGTATGTCGACCTATGAAAGATCAAAGGGATTAATAGATTCCCAAAATAAAATGTGTATGCTTTTGGGAATAGTATTGCCAGTAAATAATATTACAGTGTAGGCGCAATTCCGCAGCCTTTCCCCTCATTTGCGATATAATTTGCATTGTCGTGTCCATTTTGAGGCTTAGCGTACGTCGCGTATAAATTGCATAATTTATGTGAATTATGCCGCATAACATTGCGCTCGTCAGGCGGCGAACCCTGCACCCTCGTTAACCCTACAGAGCCCATCAATTGCACCCTTGTTTGGCCTTTGGGGTGCAATGAACTTGCAAAGTGGCCTTGTCCAGGACATTGCCATGTCCGCTGTCCCTGTCCGCTGTCCCAGTCCCTATCCCCGGAACTTAATTGTGACAATTGTCAAAACACTTCCTGGATCCTCCTTCTGCTGGCACAAATCCAATTAGTTGGCTCAGTCCGTGACACAATCACACACTCGCTCGCTCACTCAATAATTTAGCAAGGATTCAAAGGAGGCAAGAACGATGGATGGCAACTAGCTCACTTCCACCTTTTTTCGAGTCATTTGGCGAGCAAAACGATTCGTGTTGTTTCAATCAATGATGCCAATCAAAATGAGACCGATTTTTTGCCACAGAGTTTGAACTCCTAACCATCGGGCGGAAAAAGGGGAAAAGTGTGCGGGAAAATGCCGAGCTGCACGTGTAACTATATTTATTATTCGATTTACTTCAAAGAGGTTGTTGCCTTCGGCGTATGGAAAATATGTGTGCAACACAAACTTTTGCAATATTCCAGGACTTACTATCAAATGTTTCTTAGTGCATACCCATTAAATACATTTATTGATTATAGCATATTTGAATTTAAGTTTTATTAATTTGTTCAGTAATAAAGTTATATTTACAATTAAGATACAATTAACTTACTTAATTAAATATTGCCATGTGTATACTTTATACTTGCCTATCAAAATATTTAAACTTGAAACCAAGAGTCGGTGCTTGCTGCTCATTTTTATGGTTTCATTACTTCTTTCAGAATGTATAAAGCTTTTGAAAAAGTAATATAAGCTGCAGTTAGAAATATTATGCTTCTACTGCTATAACTCAAAGGCAGAAAAAGTTAAAACTCATGTATAATTCAATTTTGCAGCTTAAAGCAATTTCCTTATTCATAAAATTCGTGCCCAGAGGGCGAACACCGAAGCTCAATTACTCGGATAACTAACTCCTAATGCTCCGACTACTTAATGTTCCCACTGCAGGCCGTCAAAAGATCAAGCTCTATGATTTATATGCAATTTTGTGGCAAATGTTTGGTGTATCCCTGGTCTGGCCAAATCACATTTGCTTGGTTTGGCCTGGGCCTGGAGTTTTCTGCTCAAAACAACGCTGCGTATGTGTAATAAATAATTGAAATTTCCGCCCAGAGCCAAAGGTTAACCGGTGGCTAAAGGGATGTGGTGTGGGATATATCATGCTAGAGAAATGGAGAAATGGAGCAACGGAGAATTGGAGAAAGCGACTGAGACATGGCGAGAAAGAGATGTGTGTGTGTGCTTTAGCTTTTGGGCAAGTGAGCGCACCAAAGCGAAAATGAAAATAATTTTCATTGCGACTTGGAGACTGAAGACGGGAGTAATGAACACACTTTTCGCATTTAAGCTTGCTGCAGTAGAACGCTAATGGGACAACGACAACAAGCATTTCCACCAACAACAAAAACTAGAAGCAACAGCAACTGTTGCTATTTCCACTTGCCATCCTCACATTTTTAATTCCTTGGCACATTTGTGTAACGTGACATGAAATCCATTTGATGTCTCCGTCATCTTTCTCTGCAGCTCCCTTTGCCTATGTCTTTCCTGTCGCCATCTGCCGTCTCTTTCGCTCTCGTCCTGCACTTGTTAACAAACAAACACGCTTTTCTACTTTTTATTGCTAATTTTTATTTTATTCCTTGTTTTTTTGTATATCTCTGCTGCAATATAAGGCGGGAAATTGTGGGATGGGGAAAATATACCGGAAAAAACTTGATCAATTACATTTTAAATAAATATTTAACTATATTTTCGAGTGCCATTTTTTGTCCGTTAAAAATATTTAAGTAAATGGCAAACAAAAAAATTATTTGAACGGCAGGATTTGTTTAGCATTAAAGGACCTAAGAAATTTATTTTTCAGTGTTATAGGGTGGACGAAAAGGACAGCAGGGAAAACCAGGAAAAATACAGCGGGAACAGCGAAGCATTTTAACGCGATAACTCCCCTGGCAGTTGAGCTCATAAATTTATAAATGAGCCAGCGACTGTAAAATGCGAAACGAGCCGCGACGACACTGAAACTCGGTCGGAAAAACCAATGGAAAATAGGGAAAGGGCCTGGGGAGATTGCCTTGAAAGCACTCATCATTTTTTTCATCCATTTTGACAGAAATTTGAGATGTGTGAGGGTATCAAGCGGTGTCCTGCTGCTTGTTTAGGACGAATGTTGACAATCTTCTGGCATTGCAAAGGATGCAAGAACCCAAAATTAAAAGGATTAAAATTGCATAAGCAAAATCCTTTTAATGAATGAAATAAATAACCTTAAATTTATATATTCACAATGGAAAGGAATATGCTTGTAGTAATTATACTTTATTCATACCTCAGCGTTGTTTTTTATGGTAATGTCTCTATTAGAATTCACTTCCACGGTAATTAAGCTCTGTAATCGTTTGTAAGTAGTTATGAACACGCAGGTAATTAAATAACATTTAAATATTTATTACCTTAGAGAAGATTTATTCTTTCTTTAAATCACTTGATTTGTTTGATACCCAATTTAAAGCCTAAGCCATTAGAAGCCAATCTTTTATGCATTAAACGAAATCTTAAGCCAACTATCTTCAAGGGTATTTGCTTGTTTACTTCTGTTAATTTGCAATCATTTCCCTTGTTGCTTTTGCTTTTATTTATTTGTATAACTTTTGTCATTCATAATTATTTGGGCTGTTTGTTTGTCTGACTCGTTGTTGTCGTTGGTCCCTGACATCGAAACATCGGAAACGGAAACAAATGAAGTATCAGACGGGGAAATGTGTTTGCTTATGAAAATTGACTGAATGACTGACTTGCTGACTGGCTGGCTGGATGACTGAGTGCTAAAAAGCATTCGAGCTACTTTTAATATTTCATTCGCAACTCATGAATTTGTATTTCAAAGAGCGCTGGCTGTTGGGCGAATTTTAAATATGCATTCACGCTTTTATGGGCTCCAAGTAGGGGAGTCAAATTGGAGTGCCCTCCGATTCTTGTCCATTTGGGCATGCCACCATTTGTTTACGATTTTCTATGCCATGATTCAATTAAAATTTCTTTATTGGCCCTGATATTCTGCTGCGCTTGGCTGGGTTTTCTTTGTACATCTCTGGTAATATTCGGTGTTTTCCGGGCCCGAATGCAATTAGCAAAGTTTAATGTGGAAATATTGCCATGAAGCCAATAAAATTAAAAGTGCGGTCGAGCGGCATGATTGGATTTCCACGAGGTTAGCAAGCAATTGTAGTTAACGTTTTCCAGCATCAAAACATGCGAGCCGAATTTACCATAATTTCGATAGCCCCAAATGGGCGTTGATTATCATGAATTCGTTTTATTTAACCTACTTTTTTGAGCAAGTGAGTGGGTAGAAAATAAACTTGCTTCTGCATTTTCAAAGCAGGAATTCAATTGGCAATAAAATAGGGAAAAACTATTATAAGAAAAGCGAATAGTAAGCCGCAAAAGTGGAAATTAATCATTTTAGGGCAAAAAGCAGATATCTGACTTTTCACAATTTGTCTTAACCGCATGTAAATACTTTCTAGCAATTTGTTAGGTATTTCTAGGATTTCTTTGTGGTTTCCTCCAGTACAGCTACCACAAGAAGAATGTCATTTATTAATTTGTTAAGCGTTTGGTCTCCTTTACCTGCATTTAAACTAATCGACTTAGAAATGTATAAATACCTAAATCAGATCGAGTGAAATTACAAATGTAAGTCAAGCACAAAACACTCGCCTCAACGGGCCGAAGAAAAATGAGATTTGAACGTCTAGACGAATTTATCTTAATAGTAGGCACTTAACCCCAGCTAACCCGAAAAATGTTTTTGCATGTGTTTTCCCTGCTGCAGCTCGACCCCAAATGTTGGCTGCATAATTGACATTTTGACATTTATAAACATATTTTAAATAAACTTCAATCAATGTGCGCAGACAGAGCCACCCAACTTGGCCCAAAGCAATGCAAATGATAGACTCGCAAAAAGCCGGGGGGAAATAAAACAAAGCAGAGGCAAGCAAAAATGGGAAAACAAAGAGGGAAAATCACAGACAAAAAATAAAGGAGGTGTTCTGGGAGGTGGGGTATGCCTTAAAAGTCAATTTGCCGCAGGCATTGCTAACAAAACATGAAGCGCGACGGCCAACAGACAATGCATATAAAAAAGGTGCCGAAATTTCCACAAACACACGGGCATCATCGAATTTCCATATCCCAAAAAGAAGGGGAAATGTGAAAAGCAAGGAGAACATTTTCACGCAGCTTAAAAACCGCACTCACGCACAAAATATTTTTATTTACCTTTTCACTGGGGCTTTTCACTGGGGCGGCTGGCTGTTTCGCATGTTTTGCCTGTTTTGGCTGGGCAAACAATAAACCACCCGATTCTCCAGTTACAGGCTACAGTATCTACAGTATCTGCACCGATCCCTGGCACAGAAATCGGGCACTAAAAGCGCCGTATTTACGACGTTTACATGCAATATTTACACGAAATCTCTTACAATAACAGTTATGCCTGGCAATGAGCACCGTGCTCCTGAACCTGTACTCCTACTTAGGAACCAGATCCAACTCCAGTCCAGGACCCTCGCCAAAAATTCACAGGAATTTTATTGCCTCCCACGACCCCCATTCCATTTCATTAATTCGTCAGAAGAGGTGAGCCTAACGAAAAATCAGGGCTGCGAAATCGATCACTTTAGGCGTTAAAACATTTAAATATGGCTAAACATAATCCCATTCCACCTTAAGTGAATGGCAATCAAATATTCGGTGTGTGTTTACTTACAGCCCAATTAACCACTTCAAGCACTCGAATGTAAACATCACTGCTGTTTGCATTTGTTTCATTTTGGATCAGGTTGCAAATAACCAAATGTTGTACCTCACAGGCCTCATCATGCCTCATTAATACAATTATAAAGAAATAATAATTTCTATATATGTAATTTAAAATATATCAAAGAAAGCAAGAGTGCTCCCAACTTTTGTGTGACTAAAGTTGAGTCCCCAATAAAAGCACCCTTCCGATTTAGAGACACTCAGAATCAATCTATCGTCATCCCTGGAAAAATGTGCGAGTTCTTAGCCAAAAAGCTTCGGTTCCGGCGGTCCACGTATAATATTTTAGCATTACAACTGATTTCTCAACACGTAGCCGCATAGTAGGCAACAGCGGATGGCGGAAAAAAGAAAGAATTTCCATCGCCGTCGAGCCGCATTCATATGCAAATACACAAAAGACGCTCGCAGGGAGGGAAAAAGAATAAAGCGAATTCGCAAAAAGCGCGTTGCGCAAATAGCGCGCTTCCTGAAATAATAATTCAAATACTGTGATAAAAATCGACTATAAACTCGCATGCTGTGCATGGAAAATCCCCACCCACTTTCGGGCCACCCCTCCATATATGCAGTCCTACTACACGACTCTCCTCGACTCCCCTTTTTAGTCCCGCTCGGTGCGTACGTGCGCATATTTCATTCCCTAACGACCCCTTTTAACTGAGAAAATGTGTTTTCGTTACTTTTAGCATCTTTATCAAATAATAATATTACGCCGCACGAACCCAAACGTCGTCGAGGAGACCGCCAGTCCCCTTTTCCCTTTTCCACCATTTTCCCCAACTTTCCACCTATTGCCCACCCGCCTTTCCCTCTCGATACCGCCGAAAAAAATATTTTTTTGTTTTTATTCCTTTGCATTCTTTGCCATTTTGCACTCGGAGGTGGAGTGCGGAATGGCAAAAAGTATTATTGAAGAAATTGAAGCGGATGTGCGAAGGGTGTGTAGAATTAGATATACCCTTGCGATTATTTTCCAGCTTCTCCTGAAAAGCTTACTGAATGATAATTATCGAGTTAATTACTCAATTCCTATTTGACATTACATTATATGACTACTGACGTAAAGTAAACTACTCTGTTTTGATATATGTACATAACTGCGGTGGTTCATCTCCTTAACTTTAACTTAGATAGATATTTATACCAATCAATTTAAATACCTCAATCATACAAGGGTATCGAAATAGGGAAGAAATAAATCGACAGCCGGTAAGGACTTGCTAAAATATATGGAACAAAAGTTTACAATGCAATGCCGAGTGCGACTGCGAATGGATAGTGCTGAATTGGGGCCATGGCAACAGCTTTGACACTTTTTCAACGTTTTCCTGGGCATCGAGGACCGACTCTCCCACTTCCCTGGACATTTTTGTTTTTGCTTGATTTCTTTGGGGCTCAATTGAAAAATTTGCATGCCAAGAATTATGCAAAGCATGGGAAAGTCGGCGGTAAGGGTCAGCCAAAAACAAAAAGGTTGCTCTTTTCTTTACCTTTAGAACAACGTAACTCGACTCCTTTCCCCCGCCGAATTTTCCCTTTTCCATGCTTTTTTTTCCATCGAACTCAACAAGCAGCAATTGAAACCATCGAAGATCATTTCATTTATTTCATTCTCCTGGCCTTCGCATTGCTTTTCTTCGATTGGGTTTGTTTCCTCTGTCGACTGCAACCATTATTCTTGGCGGTAATTGAACAACGTGGCGCAATGTTTGGGGGCGTAAATAAATGTTGCAAAAAATATAAGCAAAGAATAAAAATTGCTTAGAACAAATGTCCTTTTTACGGCCACTCCTTTGCCACACGAACGCCCACCAATTGAGAAACAATACAGCTTCATTCTCATTGATGATATCGCCTGTTTACAGAGGAAGAATGTTCTGCAAATATAATACAAACTTAAAGTATATTTATGCTGGAAATATAACAGCAAAATTCTATTTAATACTTTCTATAAGCATTAAAAGCAAAAAAATCCACAATAAAAGCAACTGAAGCTACACAATGACATTCTTAAGCGATTGTTATTTTAATACTTCGATTTCTGCAAATGTTCATAAATAAATCGTCGTAGAATATATATATTTTAATGTTAAATATATATTTTTGTCCATTTCATCATTTCAATCATTTTCTTACTTGCAAATTTTGAACATGATAATTTGTTGGGGTCCTTGTCGCTTTCGCATTTTATTGACACAAATGGTGGCCACAAGGGCTTCGAGGGCTTTAGCATCACTTTTTCCGTTGACCTAAAAACCTTAAAATATTTTTACTAAAATTCACTTAAAATGTGAGCTCCCAGCGGGAATTATTTATTTTATTATGGCACACGTTCCCATGCATAATTAAAGAGTGCATGACCCAAAAAGCCGGCATCGAAAAATTCCATTTATAAATTTTAAGTAAAGGTCAGTGTGCCCTGCAGCTGGCAACTAAAAAGGTTCCCTGGGAAAAGGGCTCTTTACTTTGCAGCAATTTATGAGTATCTCAATGTTTTACTGTCTACCCCGGGGACTCTGGCCGCCACTCGGCTAGTAATTAGTATCATTCCTATGTTGCTGAGCACTTCAAAGTTCAAGAAGTTCAATTTCAATCGCCCAGTCATACATATTGATTTCGTTTTCCAGTCAACGATTTCCTCGGATTCTTATCTCCTCTTATTCTGCAAATTTTTGCCATTTTCGGGCCCGCGGCTGTGTTCGACACGTGTTTATCAGACACTTTTCTGTTTCTTCGACCACCTCACCGTCTGCGCTATATATGTACAAAATATGTACAAAACACGTACTTGCAACATTTATATTGACAATGGAAAGGAGGGGGCAGAGGGGATTTCAGGGGACACCAATGGCAACCCACGCAAATTTTCCATAGATTTTTTTGATGTGGTTAATTAGACTTGGCGAACAACAAAGTGGGAGCGCTTTCCACGGAGATGGGAAACAAATTGTACAATTGCTGTCTGAGCAGCGGGCGAGTGGAGATGGCTGTAACTGAATATTTTATGCTTCAGGGATATTCGACAATGGGGCCGAAGGCGGTCACTGGATTGACGTAGTCGAATGCTGAATGCTTTCCAAATTGGATTTTATTTTCGGCTCTGAACTTCGCGGAATAAAATGATCTGCGCTCGAGGAAAGGGATTACAGTTCTTCCTGGAATTCGGATTGCCTCATTTTCAATTGCGAAAGGTTATGAGACAATAATTAGGCAATAATTTGTTAGAATTTATAAGGTCACAAAAGTGTTTTCAAATGGAACTACCTTATAAAGACACTTAAACTTTATCAATGTCTGCCTTAGTGTCCCAAACGTGGAAAAGAGCTTTAATTAGTTTAAATGTTATAGCCTATTTAAGTATATAAATATTTAAATTTATTTCATTTAATTTAAATTTAGTTTAAAAGAAATCAAATGAACTTTATTTTTATGTAATAAAGAGTATAATAGAACTAAAACCTTTGGTACTTTTTGAGTACGCTATTCCTCAAACTCCTTATCTGAGTTGTTGCGATGCAGACCTTTCAGGGCAGGAAGCAACATGGTAAGTTGGCAAATAAAAGTTTTCATTGTTTTTCCCGTTACCGCCTCCGATCTGTCCCGCCCCCAGTAGCGTTCACCGCCCCTTTGGCCGGCATCCCCTGCTGGCTGCGCACCATTTAGCAAAGTGAGTCACGTTCAAGACTGCAAATCGTCGTTCGCCCTACGGCGGCCCAAAAGCCAACACCTACACCACCGCCACTACTTTGACTGCCACACTCTGCTACATGGTTTGGGTTATTGCAGGCGTTGTAATTTTTACAGCTTGTCACTTGTTGTTGAGTCCTGGCCCTGGCTGCCAGCCCGTTGTGTTTTTCCGCCCCGTTCCCATTCCACCGAAGAGCGCCGCTGTCATTGCCATTCAGTCAATTTTTGGTTACTAGGCCCCCGAGACGTCTTTAATTGAGACCGGTTGCTTTTGCTATTGTTGGGTTTATGGCCACCCCCTGCTGAACAATAAAACTGAAGAGCACAAACCTTTGACGTCAATAAAAAATACGGAACATTAAAACAAGATCGTGGCCGGGCTTTCGGAGAGCTTCCTCTGCGAAGGACTTTTTAAAGCCACTGCAGTCACGCATTTTAAATAGATTCCGAGCGGCGAGTGAAGGAACCTCGAGCGAAAAACGGAACCCAAACTGAGCGAATCAATTTGTAATAGTTGGCATATCTCCAAACCGCATTGCCCGGGGCACAACATCTTAAGGCCGTACCCTTGTCATTTCGGTTTTCATTTTTATGTCATATTAGGGATTTTCCCACCGCTCCCATCCGTCCATCCGTCCATCTGCCCATCCGCCCATCCAGCACCCTATAGCACATGCACGTACGAGTTCATTTTTCATTCTTAGCATGGCTTCGATGCCGGAAATGTTGTCGAAATGAGCTGATTTACTCCGGCACACATATCACATATGAGCTTGTGGTGCTTGCGCTCATTTGGGCTTTGATTAAATGTTATTGATAGGCAAATACACTAGAAATGCTCGAGAGGATAATATCGTTTTGTAAGAAAGATAAACATTTTCTTATATAATTTGTAATTATAAATAGCACTTATATTGGATTCAGATATATATAATTTTTTAGAATATCGCATTATAAATTTGTAAATTGAAACCATACCACTTCTATGCTGTCTACTTATGTAGATATTAAGTCAGCAAATTGGTTATTTCCTCTCAAGTTATGTAGCATAAATGTTATGCCTAGCAAAATTCTACTCAAAATTTGTCACTTGGCTTCGCCCACTATTAATCAGGTATTTACTTTCGTCGGCCATCCCTGACAAACTTTGATTGCCCCACTCACCGATTCAAACCGAATCTCTTTTGGCCAATAAATACAATTATACATTTAAGGACGAAAGTTTGGGGTTACGTAATCCAATATGTATGGGCAGTAAAGTGCACACTGATGAGTTACACTCAACTGCAACGATAAACATATTTAATTGTTCAATTAGGTTGACTGCAATACTATAATGAGATTACGATTCACGTGCTGTGGGAGTTCGGTTGGGAAAGGCAATATGCATAGGATATGTCAGTGTGTAAACCAAGTGCACTTCTGGTAATGTTCTATATAAATTGGAAATAAGAAGATTTTTATGTAATTCCGTACTTTATAGCTTCGAAAATCCATCTACCGCAAGGATAGATACTAGCAACCTAACATTAAATTGCATCTAGCAATTGAACGTTGCTGTTCAAATGTATTTTACGTATTGCTTTTAAACGTTATATATCAAGTGTACGCATATAAATCAGTTTTATAAATAAAATTAAAAATGGTTTATGCTTTGAATCGATTGAATTCAAGATCTGTACACTGTTTTCCTTACTCGGGACAGATAAATTCAGAAATTCTTCATTGAATATTCGATCCCCAGCGAGCAACTGAAACCAATACAACTTGAATGCTCTGCAGATGTGGTTTTACCCTCTTTTGAAGCCCAGCCAAATATCTGGCAAAGCACAGTGGGTTTTTGTTATTGTCTGTATCAGAATAATAATTAATACACAACTTAAGTGAGTTCTATGTTTAAAGTCTGTTATAAAGAAAGTATCTCTAGGGTGAAGCATGTGTTTCGAGTTAGTTTCATTAATTTAATACGCATACTATATGTTTTGTGTTACCCAAATTTTTACTAATTTCCCAGTCTGCTTCCAAATATAGATTGCTGATCTACAGGCCTGCGGATTATGCCATGAAAACCATGAACATCGCCCACTGTGCGGCGAGAAGGCAGCTTGTGGCTGCAACATCGCATCATGCCATGTCTAGTTTTTGTGTGGGCCCCAAAAGGAAACTAAATTCGAGGATTGTTGCGCTCTTTGGCGTTTTGTTCGGGGTTAGCCTTCTACTGACATCCTCGGTTTCAGAGGTTTTTTCCAAGGGGAGTCTCCGCTTATGTAGTGGCATAAAAACCGTAAAGCGGATGGCATGAATGAGAATTGTCGTCCCGGTCTGCCGACATCTCTGTCCCTTTCTCTGCCACAGCAGCGGTCTCTTTCTGTCCTTCTGTCAGTCTGTCTGCCGCTGCCGCCGTCTCTTTCTCTGTCGCAGTGCTGCCATTACTTAAACAGTGCGCTGAAAAATCAAAGCTGCAAAATATCAATATTTTATGATCTACGCTTCCTGTTGCTAGACGACAAGGATTTCCCAGTCATGCGGTGCGGCCAGTTACCCTGCAAAGCATGAAGATCGGGGGTATGCTGGCACTCGACCGTAGTCCTGTTGATACACATTTCGTCAGCAGAACAAAACTCCTTTTTATAGTATATTATATATATATACTTTTGTATTTAAGATTAATAAAGAATAATTAAAAGATGTAAGCAAATGGAAGCGGTTGTTATTTTCAATTGCGTCTAACCAAAGATACTGTTCTGTATATCTGATTAGATCACTTCTATGTGGAACCTTGGAGTGTACCAATTGATCCCTATTAGTGTACAGGATATCAGACGAATTCCAGAACTCTGTATCCCTTTTATTCAGCACAGCGTGCACTTGTAGCAATAGTTTCGCCAGGCACATATACATACATCCTTTGGCTGGGCTCGGTGTTTGCCCCCGACCTCTTGAGGTTTTAGTTCAGTGATTTTAGGCGGCGACTTCCTTAGTCTCCCTTCGATCCTTTTCCGCGCGAGGAAGGGGAGGAGCTGCAAAAAATTACATTTCCTTCAACTCGAAAAGTTTTTCGGCTTGAGAGTGGCGGCAGCAGAGCCACAGCCAACAAGGACAAAACAGGAAGAGGATGTGTTCGGTTCTGCGTTGTGGCCATGTTGCTGGTGGTTTCTCTGCTGCCTGCTTGTGCGCATTTCCAAATCATTTATCATAATTTTGTGGCATAGAGTGTGGCCCCAAGCCCCGGGACCCGGGACCCCTTTCCCGTCTCTTCTTTGGTATCGGCCATCTAAATCGTTGATAAAAACGTTGAACCGGGCCTAATTTATGTGTATATTGGCATTAGTTGGGTGCGGGTGCGTGTGTGCGTGCGGTTGTGTGTGTGTGTGTGCGAGTGTCAGGCGTATTATTAATTTCTAATTTGCATAACCTACAAAAGCTTTGAACTTTAAACCTCCCATTCCTGGGCATCCACATCTGTAAGCTGGCGAGAGTGCGAGCGTGTCTATTATGCAAAAGTTTCGCCCAACAAAAGTTCCCTTTATAATTTTCTCCTTTCGGTTCACGGTTTTACTCTTTTTTTCCCCCTGTTTTTTCTTTTTTGAAGCTGTCAGAGCAATAAATCGACTGGAATGAGAAAGTCGGGGCGAGATGTTGGGAATGGGAACGATGATGGGTTAGCTGCCCATAAAGGGAAGCCAAAGTTTCGGGCAAAAGTGCGTGAGAGCTTTTTAATGGTTGCACTGGATCAATTTTAATTATATTTCTGTGCTATGTGCCTGGGCATTCAGAAAGGCGAAACTTTGCTTACGGGTGTTCTGGGAAGTTTCACTTGCCCCTATAACAATAAAACCGAAGGTGAAAAGGAGTATCTTGCTCCAATAAATGTTTTTTACTATCCAGGCAATTGAATAAAATTCATAAAGAAGTTTTCGGGACATGCTTAAATATGGAAGATATCACTGACCAAAATAATAAACAAGTCTAACGATTCAGGACTTTAACTGTACAAACGTTATGTTCGAAAGAATGGATAATAGTTTCAACAGTTATATAACAGCCATTAACTTTGTTGGTCCCAGGTTCTGTATAAGATTTAATAATGAATGCAGTCACACTTAAAAGTCATTTCTACATCTGCTGTGTTTAAAATAAACTCTGCCAGACGGGCATTGTCCTTTTAAGAAATACGAAAACAGCCAGACAAATTCTTTATCCTCTTAATCGCATCCACACATTTGCCATTAGAATATGCTTCATTTGATCAAATGCAGCTAACGAAAATCAATTGTCGGACATCTTGTGTGTTTGCCCCCCCAATCGACTGAAATCACAATGGCAATAAAAACTATCTCCGGATTAAATTTGGCGCAGCTCCATGCCGAAAAATAAACATGAACATGCATACGTTTGGAAGAATATATGAATATATCTGCTGATAAATATAAGTACATCGTCGCATATGGCAAACTTTTAGCTGCATCGAAGTTTTGCGAGTTTTGCTTGGCTGCTGCTGCTGCTGCTGCCAATTTGGCCCAATCGATTTTGTGACTAATTCAGAACATTTTAATTGCGCATGCATTGGCCATGAATAAATAATATGCACACAGTGCTCCATTCTGCCGCAGTTATTATTTTGCAGTGTTGTGCAGTTTATTTCACCAAAAGCATAAACTATCAACTTTCAGAGCGTGCAACACACACTCAGCCCCGAATATGCAAGGAAGTTGCTCCTAATTCCAGTAAATAGTTTACCAGCCAGCCCAGACAGACCAACTCCACTATAGTAGACGAGGCTAAAAGACGTTGGCCAAAGTTTCCGGCAAAGAGCATAAATTTCCACGCTTGGACAACACGCAATGAATCGCTCCCGAAATACGCTTTCTTCGCCCAGAAAATGAGGGAAATGGCCATTTCCCCACCCTCGTTGAACTTTTTTCTGCCTTTCTGCACATAATCAAGTTTCAATTTCCAGTTGTTGCTTGCGAATTTTTTACAGAAACTATGCAAAAGACCGAAACAGGAGTTTTGGCTGTGGGCTGAAGACTGACCAACAGTTGTCAACGGTGGATTTTCTACTTCTTCAGAAAAAGGCCGCAACTACACTAGGCAACATAACCATCAAAAAGAGAACCGGCAATTCAGTAATTATTATTATTTCATTGCAGCTCAAGAAATTCGATGATATAGCTCTGAAAAAAGGTAATCCATGTTATTACCAGCGTTAATGTTATGAAAATCTATAAAATAATAATACTGAAACCTGTAGATCCAAAGAAAAGATATGGTAAATGCCTAAAACTTTCATTTTTAAAACTTAATATGATATCACGAAATGCATCAAATTATTTTGATAAGATTCGCTTGCGAGTCACATGGAAACCAATACAAAATACAAAAAAGTGTGAATTGAATTGTTTAATCTGATTGTAAAAGCTTAACAGTTGTAGAGCATAAAAATGTATGAAGTTTAGTGTCATCCTTTTAAGAATGAACTCATCCTTTTCCTGCGCTCCGCTTATTTTAACTTCTCCAACAAAACTCATTCCAAGTTTTCCCACATTTTTACCAGCAATTTAGCAAACGTCTTTCGGATTAAATTAAAAAATATTAAAGAGAAATCATAAGAAAAAACCGTACAAATCAGTTGCACAGAAAAAAGACGAAAAACTTTTAACCGGTCTTAGATTTTTGGATTCGTTTTTTTGTTTTTGTGTGAACCATTTAGGACCTTTTCCTACTTTCTGCACTGATATTTTTTAATGTTTCCTTTTTTCGCTGCTCGTTTTCTGGTTTTGGCCACCAAAAGACGTTGCTTCCACAAGGATTTCATTTAATTTGCTGCCCCCCACCAGCCACGCCCCCACTCGCCTAAGACTTCCGCCCACTTTTGGGGCCACAGACCCGACTCCAAAGTTCATTTCTTCGCTCATTACACTTTTGCTTACGAAAATTGTTTTCCAAGCCGCACCACGAAAAGATAGAGAAAGATAAAAAGTGGGGGCTTGGGTGGCAAAAGATGAAGGAAGCTGTGGAGCGGGTTAAGCGACTTTTCCTTTTGGGCTTCCAGCTTAGCTATATGGTTGACTAATTCATTTAATTCAAGAGTTTTAATAAAGTTTGTGCTCGAGCACATTTCCCTGACCCTCCTTCTCCCCAACTCCCTCCCTCCCGCAGGACCTCGAAATCCGAAATCCCGAACCCCGAGCACTTCCCCGTGACCCTTGACCGACACCCACTTGGTCACTTTATTAAGCGCATAGCTTGAAATTTTTGCGCTCTTTTCGGGGGTCGGACTTCCCATTTTTAGATATAGGCGAAATCCTTTTGGGCCCCTGATATAATCAAAAGTGTTGGGGCCTCCAGAGGCACTGGGAGAAAATATTACCAAAATGTATAAACAAAATTTGCTATTTTAAAAATAATGCTTACACTAATGCGCTACATCTAAATAATTTGGTTAATATTTACTTCCATTAGAAATTCATATCAAAATCCATTTATTGCAAGACTGTAGTCGATAATACAATTTGAGGTTTGTGTCCAAACACACGATCTTTGAGTATTCTACTATATAGGAGATCCTATTTTCTTACTTCAAAGATTTCTAAAAAATATAAGCCTCTTTTTTTTTCAGTATGGTCTTGTACTTAAACTTCATCTTCCCTTTGCACTCTTTCCAACATGTGCAATAACTCATTTTTGTGCGGCTCAGTTGGGGGAGCCTTTCGAAAATGCCTTGATTTGCTTTGTGGTGCGAAAACCTTTTTTCGCCTTCTTTCATTCGGTTCTTGCCCCTCGCTTGTTTATGTAAATTTGTTTGCTCTACTCTGTAATTTATTTTAAAAAATTTGTTAGGCTTATCTGGTTCTGGTTCTGGACCCCCTCGTTCCCTCATCCCGCAGACCACTAACTTTGAGTTTCCCTTTGCTCTTGAAAGTTTCGCTTCGCTTTTTTTCGTCTGGCGGTCATGAAATTTTGCTTGAGTTGCTCGAAATTTGCATTTTTATTGTAGTTTTCATAATTGGCAAAAGTTTTTTTCGTTCTTGGCTAGCTTTCTGTAAATTATATGAAAACTAATAAGTGATGAGGATTCGTTTTCGGCGTTTTCGATTCGAAAAAGTTGGGAAATTCAATAAATCAGGAGAAAATTGCCAAAGGCTGCGGAGCTGTAATAAGCAAGGAGTTGGTTATGCCAAGAAAAATAAGGTTATACTAGTCAGTAAAGGAAGTTTTAAGGAGGAACTGGGTTAGGTTAAAACTTTAAAGAGAAATTTTAAAATGGCTTTCCTACAGCACTTCTATTGCTTTAAAGCTTACGCCTGCAAATCATTAAAAAGTGAAAGTAATCCCATTCGAAACCCATCTATCATAGTGAAGTCCTCGAAGAAAGTGAACAAAAGTTTCTCTCAAATTGAAATAATCAATCAAAGTTTCCCGATGTTCCGCCCTTTAAGCAGCAAGCGATTCTTAAAGCAAAAGTTGCGAGTTCAAAGTGCGGCCAAAGCCAAGACCACTGGAGTCCATCAAAGACGACCATTGACTGCAAGCCAAGAACTGGGAACTGCGAATCCCCAACTTATGTAACCGCATCCTGTATAGAGAACTTTTCGCATCTAAGCGGATCTCCCCCGATTTCCAGAGAACTAAGTGCAACCGCAACGCCACGAAGGAGTTGGAGTTGGAATTTCCGACTTGGAAAGGGTTGGCAGCAAGTGAATGAATCTTTAATAGGGTCCAAGGACCAAACGTCGTCGCGCCACAAATCTCGTATATAAACTGAGGGAGGGGCAAGCATTATGCATTCTTTGCTGCAAAAACCACATAAATCTGCCACGAACAACCCCTAGAAATTTGCGGATATGTGTGCACACAAAAATACATGAAGGAGGGAGCGATCCAGCATTTGCGGCGTTTTCAATATGCGTTACACGTACGCATTAATAACTAATATATGCATATACAGTAACAGACTTGCAGAAAATCATGGCCAACTTCCACATCTCATTGTTTGCGCACACACCCGTATACTCGCATGTGTTTTATATGCCTTTTATATACATACGTGTAAATCTAAAAACTGCTCATATCCGCGCTGGCACAGACGTATAGTATACAAATATCATTACCAATGCCGCTGCCAAGCTATTTCATATCTCTCGGTATCTGACAGATATTGTGAACAACGGGAGGATTACGAAACAGAAAGCCCAGAACAGCTCTTTGTTCCCATTTATATTAACTATTTTTTGTTTGCTCCAATTGTCATATGGCTTACAAGTAATATTCAAGAACAGTCACTTCCTCGCCGAAGGCCAGATGACTTAATAAAATGCTAAAGTCAAGAAAAGAGCTTATAAATATTAAATAGAATGGCAGCACTAAAACGAACAAGAGCTGAAACTAGGCATTGAACTAGGCATTTGACTAAACAAACTGGATTTATAAATAAAAAACAAGAGCCGTATTTGACATTACATAATTTAGACTTAATTAATTGCAGGCATTGCATGGATGCATTTCAGATTTACACTTAATTAAAGGCCAGCTAAATTTAATTTCGCGATTAGTTCAGGCAAATATGTCAATAGACATTTTTTGACATCCAAATACTTTTTTTATGTTGTTTGAAATCTCGGTGGGACTGACTTTTTGCACAAACAGAAAAGGTAATTATTTAGTCAAAAATATTATTACTCTTCAATATGTGAAAAAATCAGCTAATTTATTGCTTGACACGAAACATTTAAGCTGTATGTGAATTAACTTGTTAGTTTTAAATCCATATGCTAAACTTATGTATTTATTTTAAAGTTCAGGCAGTTACTTTAATATCATTGATTTTTCGGGCTGAGGAAACATTAAGAATGCGCTGTTGAAGTGGCAACAAATTCGTTGGCAGGCATTTGCATGGCGTGTATTTGGGCTCTGACATCCCTTATGTTGCCACTGACCCCAACCCACGAAAGCCCGGCTTTTCCCATTGTTCCCCCCTGATACCTCGCTATATACCAAATGCCACCCATCATCAGTGGATGCCAGTTTTCCAAGTGCCAAGTTTAATCTGTTACAGTTTCCTTTTGCTGGTTTGTGCCTCGTCCTGGAGCCCCAAACCCCACACCGCCCCCTTCCAGCCCCTCGTTCGCATTTCCATGTCCGTTCTAACCGAAGTTCCGTTTGACGCCCCGCAGGCCGCACAGTAGGCCGCATAAAACTATATTGTTTCACTTAAAGGAGCCGAAAATACACAAAATTATATAGTATTTACTTGTAAGGGGAACTGAGGTTTTAGTTTTGAGGAATACAATATAAGAGGGTTTACACAAAATCCCTGAACACTGTCTATCCTTTTTAATCATTATATACATATATAGTTATCCGCATATAAACATTTTATTCGAGCACCATTAAAACTGCTTAGATTTATAGATTTCCTTTGGCAATTAATGCATATGTTGAAACGTGTTTTTGTAATTTATTTTATTTTCGGTCATTTCGGTAATATAGCTATATTTATAAATTGCTCAAATTGGATGCCATAAAATGTGTCTAATTGCTGCATATCCTGAGATAATAATGTAGTTGTTTTAGAAAAAACCAAATTTATGGAAGCTTGCCCACTGTGAACCGTTCACTATCTAACTACAGAAAGGCTGACTGGGTCAATAGAGCGAGACGGCGGATGGGAAAGAGATGGCAAGAGGGCGATGGGCCATGGAGGCAGCTGCCATTGTTTGGCTGTTGCTATTTAAAGCGCATTTGCTGTTAATTTTGCCAGGCCGTTTGCGTTCGCAAAGCTTTCGACGCGCACATGCCCGGATATCCGGTTTCCCACGCATGTGTGCACTGAAAGAAATAGAGATCACTAGCGGTTTCGATCTGCGGTGTTTAAGGGATTAATAAAGTGTGATGACGCTGAAAATAGTTTTATATTTATATTTGGATAAATAGTTTCAAATATTTTATTCTCCTAATTTACTAGCACTCAATCATGCATTTTTCTTGTTCCTTAGAAAATTATGATTTTTTTTCCTATTTTTTTCTCCGTGCAATTTGTGTGTGTGGCATTTCCGTGTGTATTAATGTGTGTGTTGGCCAACCGCCTGACTGCTCATTATGTATTTGACTGTCTGTGTTTAACTTGCACCGTCTGTGTCGACGGGAACTTTAATTGAATAATTTTAGCCATGAATATTTCTAATGGCCAAACAAATTTTTTGAGCAAGCACTTGGCAAAAACTGCAAACCCGTCTGCATTTGCTCGCTTTGTCTGTTTGTACAACTTCTACTCCACGTGCTATCCCAGCTACCCGACTCTTTCCACTGTTGCCGTCTCTATCTGCTGCCATCCCTCTCTCATTGTGTTTACCTTTGGAGGTAGTTTTTGCTGCATTTTTAATTATATGCACACAAAAGGCCGCCACAAAAGCAATTCGCCACCTTTATTGATGCTTGCTTGTTGATTTTTCGGGCCACCCAGGATCTGAACCAGATACCAGATGCAGACGGCCCATAGTTTTTCCGGCTGTGTGCAGGGAATTTCATCAACTTGTTCAAAAATTCAAATGTAAATAAATCTAGACGGACCTTGAATGACGGGGCGGGATGAGCAGGTGGCCCAAAATGCTGGCCAAGAGCGGGCCTGGCCAAGTGTTTTGTTAGCATGCCACAGCAATTTTCAATCGCCTGGACAAAAGTTTGTTTGTTTGTTTGTTTGCTGGTTGTTGGTTGCTGGTAGCTGCTCGGTTGGACGAGCCGGTCCGATGATGCAGCTTTCTGCTTTTGGCATATTCGCTGCACTCAGCACAATTCAGGCTCGAATCCTGGAGGTGTGTGCCCATGCCGGCTGCTCCCTTCGAGCCTC
The DNA here is from genome assembly GCF_016746235.2 of Drosophila teissieri. Classification (NCBI taxonomy): domain Eukaryota; kingdom Metazoa; phylum Arthropoda; class Insecta; order Diptera; family Drosophilidae; genus Drosophila; species Drosophila teissieri. The sequence goes on along the minus strand of NC_053031.1, from coordinate 18,013,858 downwards.
AGTGCGCCCAGCAAATTGGTACATTGTTGTCTTCCGAGGCTCTGGAACAGTGGAGCAGCAGGTGGAGCCTTCAGACAAGGATAAGTTCAATCAAGGGCATTTTAGGGCTCCTTATTCAAAATAAAATGAGGCCTTCGCATCGACACAAATGGACAGGTATGTATATCTCAGTAAATACCGTTTTTATTCAGCTATGTAAAAATTATTATAAATGTTATTATTTATTAATTCAATTCTTTATTAAGTATGCTAATCAAAAACTTTTATGATCTTTAAAATTTAGCGTTTTAAATAGAGCACAAAAGTATGCTCTAAATTATTTTCCCTTTTAATTAAGTTCCCTTTTTGGCTTAAATTGAATATTAATATGGCAAAACCAGAGAGAAGATAATATCTGTTGAAATAACGCATCTTTTAATAGTTTTCTTTGTATATTATATACCTTTCTAACACTGCTGTTGTCTATTTAATTACTAATTTGACAAGTAAAGCAACATAAATGAAATACCAGGAATCTAGCATCTACTTTCCAATATTTCCTCAAGTACCAACATGTTCTGACCTATATCAAATGCATTCAGTTGATTCGTCCCATTGTTCGGGTGCGTCGCTTGGCCATCTTTGGAAGTCGTCAGGCAGACAACAATTGCAACCTTGACTGCCATTTTGGGGATGGATAATGGATGGCGGATAGGCGAGATGGGACTGGGGGTGATGGTGGGGCTGGTGGAACGGTGGACTATTACTACCTCACCTTCTCTATTGGACAAGCCAAGTGGCTTTTGAGTGCTCTGCCTGCTGGTTTCGCCCGTTGTTGTTATTATTGCCATGCGAGATAAGTGCCCGACAGGGCACGGCTCACCTAACCTGGCTTTGACCACTGCCGATGCCTGTGTGTGGGTGCACCGAAAAAAATAAATGAAAATTACTGACCGTGCTAAAATGCAATTCCTTGTACTTACTTTAAAACAAATTATAGGCTGACTTGCAAGGTAGGGGACTTTCACAGCGTTTAAACATTTTGTCTAACAAACTAGACAAGAATTTGACATAATTAAATTTTAATTTCCTTAAAAAATTATGTTCTCTGACAGTTGGGTTATTTGAAAAATATATAATTACATTTTGGCACAGTATAGAATAGAATACAAAAAGAAACTTCTTGCCATAGAGGGTAATATTAAAACAATTAATTAATAATATTACATTGCGTATATTTAAATCTTAAGAAAAGCAAACATAGCAAATTCGTAGTAATGCGTAACCGTGTAACTGTCCCTATAATTATTTGGCATAATCTGAAATTAAATGGTATTTGACAGTTGATGAATTGCAGAGTAGTTCGATTGGAAATGCACTGAGAACCGGAGTGCCGCCCGATTGTGTGGGTGGGTGGATTTGTTTGCAGGGTGGGCATAGTGGGCACAGTGGCCGAGTGGGTGGAACCCATTGGACGCAGGTCCACCACCCCAAAATCCAGCTTAGTTATGCATAGTTTGGCAGTCAAAGAGTTTGTCCTGCTGATGCCACAGATGCCACTGTTGCTTCATGTACACTAATAATATCTTATCTAGTAAGTGGTCTGGCCTAAATGCAATTGTGTTCGGGGACAAGGATTTGGGGCTCCGTCGATGTTGATTAATTTGGAAGATGGCCTGAGCTCGGAGCTTTTTCACAGGCAGATCTCCTGGCCGGCTTATGCATTATAAAGGGTATTATAATGGAGTGCAGAACGGAATAGAGTACAATCAATTAGGGGTATGTTGAGGAAATTATTCATAGTGGCAGTATCAGAAAATGTATTTTCTGTTAAATAAGTTATTTAATATATTTTAAAAGAAATATCTCAAACGTATAGTTTTAATCTATGCTCTTCTTGGAAATACCTTAAACATATCTTCCTTTTAAATTAATTGAATAAGTGTATATTTAATTTATAAACTAAACTGATTCACTTAAGTTTTAAAGTATTTAACGATTTACAAACTTTAAAAAAAAACACTTTCGTTTGGGATACTTGTAAATGGTTTTCCCTTGCTCGCTTTCGATGCCATCAGTGCTTATTAATATTCTGCCATTCCATCACAAAAGACCGATTCCTTGTATTGCCTCTTTTGAAGTTTCCCTCCCCCGGCTGAGATCTTTTGTAATTGAAACAACAATCGCGAGATTTTTGCATTTTTAATAAGCGAATTCCCCCTGCCACCAGTCTACACATTATTTGCACAGCATTTCGCATTTGCTGCATTCGAAAGTAAACAAATTTTTCCCTTATTGTTCCAACCGTTCTGCTGGCCCCACGTAATTAAACTTTGTTGCTTCAAAGTCTGGACTGGTCGCTCAATTTGCGGCCAACAAAGGCGCAGTCCAAACATTTTTTGCCAGCAATTGAAATGTGCTACGCATTGTATTGTCCTGGCCATTTTCTGGCCGGCTCACTACCAGACTGGCTGCCAGTTTGCCTGTTTGGATGGCGATGGCAATGGCGATGGAGATGGCAAAACAGGACACTGGGTTGGTGGCAGTCTTCTATCCGGCGTGTCCTGCTGTAAACTGTTGTTATTTTAACGCAATTTTCAAGTGGAATGCAAATTGTTTAATGATTTCAATTGGAAAATTGCTCGAATACTTGACGAGAGGAACGAGATGGAACCAAGAAAGGCGGATTAATCAGTTCCAAGTCGCGATAAATGAATGCCCTGTAATGGTGAGTATGGAAATCGAAGGATGAAGGAATCTTTAAAAATACTCTCTTATAATTTAATCAGTTTGGGCTCGGAAAAAATATGTACATGAAAGGTACAGGTTAGGTGTTAAGCCTGTTCAACCATATTTAAAAATAGTATATGTCAATTGAGTAAGTCATATACATATTATTATTATTTAAGTTTTGAATGGAATTAACTACACGTAGTGTGTACTCCTTTGTATAGGGTATTGAAAACAAAATAGTGGAGGAGACAAGAAAGGTCCAGCTATTCCGCTACCAGCTTGTCCCTATAACATCTGGTCTGCAGCCGTACACAGAAAAAAAGGGTATTAAAAAAGAGGACTCAAAGAATAGGACTTTAATATCTTATTCAGTAAGTTATTAACCGTGCAACTGGGATAAAAGTGTTTTACTACAATATTTTTTTTATTTATTTAATACACATTTATAGACGTAAAACTCTTTTTTCGTGTATTAAGGTCTATACTTGAAACTTTTCCTTTGCCCCCTATTTTTCTCGGTGTACATTTTTCCGGCCCCGTCCGCTTCAGTCTGCTGAGCTTTGTGGATCCATGCGTAGGCATATAGCATAGTTGCAAGGGAGGCTCTGAAAGGGGGGATGGAAATCGCAATGTAGGGAGTGGCGGGAGCTGCTCCCCTTTGCTGCATTTTTCGTATACCGAGTGTCTGATTAAATTAAGTTGATGAGACGAACTCCACCCTGCGCCAAGCAATCTGTTTGAAGGACTTTTGTGCTATATTGATGCATTGTGTTCCATTCTCTCGCTCCGCAGCAGTTACTCAAACACTCGACTACTTCACTCGATTCGTTCATTTAGTCCGTTTGCATTTCGGCTGCTTTTGCTGCTGCACATAGCGAAAACTAACCACTACTGAAGTATATTAAAATATTTTCGTTATCACAAGTGAAAGAGTCGTTGCTCAAAGATAAAGATCTAAATATTTGACTAAGTAATTTATACTAAATATATTCAACCAGTAGAAGTATATTCATTATTACCAAAACTGTCGCAAAGCACACTAGTTTTATACTTACTCCTTTCTCCCTGTGTGATTTTGCGTCTGAATCAGCTTCTGTTTTTGTTTGCCTTTCACGTCGAAGGAACGAATAAGCGCCTCCACTTCCACTTCCACTTCAGCTTCAGCTGAATTTGTTTATCATTATTGGCATTAAAAGGATTCGAAATTGTTTATTGTCTAGCCAGGAGTCGGCAGGCCTGCTGCTCGCCACCCAGCCATCCTTCGGCCAGCTTGACTTTGTCCTGTCAGCCAGTCATTTCAGTCACTTAGTCAGTCATCCCACCGAAGGCCGACTGTCATGGCTACGTGCCTCCGAGTGCAATTTGTTTAGACTTTTGTTTCAACTGCCTCCGACTTTGTCGCCAGTTTCAGCAGCAGACCTTCCTTACCTTCCCCATGGACAGTGGCCCAGAGGTCATGGATAATGTGCCCGATTAATTGATCGATGTGGGACGTGGAGCTCGTCGAACTCAATGGAAATGAATGAACTTTCAAGGTGAGTGCGTGTTTTCGCCAGTCTGAGACATATTCTATTCATATGCGTGGTATGAGTAATTTGGGGGAACGAAATACGTACAAGTTGGTACTAGGACTGAAATCTGTAGCAGAAACCTAATTTAAATTTATTTAATTTAAATATATGGTCACATTTATCTCAAGTCTCATTAAAAGAAGCTTTGATTATAGACATAGAGCACTTTTCAATACAATTTTTAAATTTGGTAGATAAAATTAAGCATCCTATTAACCATTAATTAAATACAAAGTTTTGCCTGTGAACAAATCAAAACAAAAACCTATTTAAAAAGGAAAGTTGAGTATTATATTATTTATAAATTAATTATAAACTGTAACCTCTCTCGATTTTCCTCTTTTTCCCCACTGTCCCCACGTACATAATCCACTCCTTTTTTGTTTGCGAGTCAACATGCTATTTGTAATTAATTGTTTTTGCTCGACGGAGCTTGCCAACCACCACAACCCACCACCAGCCACCCAGCTCTGCAATCTTCCTCTCAATCAATCGAGCCCTTTCGGTCTACTTCTCGCAGGAGACTGCAGTGCAATGCACGATTTATTGAGAAATCAATTGTTTAACAACAGGCAATGGAAACCACAAGAGTTCTTTGCAAACAAACTTCTCGCCTCGAGCCGTCGCACAGCCACTTCCCTTTCGCTTCCTCTTCTTTTCGACTTCCGTTTGTTGATGCTTCCGGTGTGGGTGGTTTCTGGGGGTGGTTGGGTGCTCCGATGGCCGGCGGATCATTGTACGGGCATTTAATTAAATCGATGACAAAATTACGCCAATTAAAGGCGTCGTGTTCAAATTGGTCTAGCCGTTACGTAGCGTATACGCAGCGTTGTCTGCTCGACTTGTCAAATTGCAGGTAAAAGTTATCAAAAAAGTTTGCTCTTCCACTCGCTCGCCCTGCTGTTCTGGACTTTCTGACATTGAAACCCATCAATTCGTGTCAATTAATTTGCCTGAGACGACACGCCACACCCAGTCTCTTTTCCCCTTTTTTGCAAGGCAAAATTAGTTCGAGAAAAAGAGTTATCATACCTGCGTTTCAATGAAAGGCTTGCCCTCAATGATCATTTTTCGAATCTGTAGTGAAATTTCCACTTTTGTAAGTAAAAAGATGTTCTAAAAACGTAACTACGAAGTTTCCAAATCTTAAGATAAGATTGTTAACTATAGAAAATGCATTTTTTCGCTCTGTGTAAGCCGACTGCTGTGATGCCCGAAATGTCCCTTCCCATGTATAGCTTGTACTGTAATATAATTAAAAACTTTTGCCAGGTGTTGCAAATTTCTCAACTGCTCTTCGGCCGAGAGTTTTGTCCCGACTTCCGGAGAAACAAAGAAATGGAGAAAAAGAGGAGATCTCTTGGGGCTCCGGTCTGTTTTCAGCCTTCTGTTGTGCTTGTTACCTTTTTTAGGACTCTCTATCTTTCCGTCCAGTGGAAAAGTTGGTAAAGTTTGCGATGAAGGACTTCAAATTGGGGTGAGTGGCGGTCTGCGGAGATGGACGCTAATGCCTTGGCTTTCTGCTCTGGAGAGTTGTGTCTCTAAAACAAATTTTCTGTGTACCTTGTATGCCAGCATGTGTGCCTATCAGTGCCAGCAGCTCGGCTTCTGTTTACCCGCCTGCTGGAGGGAATTTGCAGAGACTCTCAGATTCTGCGAATAATCAGGATGACGACGACTACGATGATGATGATGATGCTGCTGATGGTGGGGATGAGGATGAGGAGTGTCCTCCCAACGGCGGTGGAACAATGGGAGACTCGCTGCTCCACGCATTATGCTAGATTGATATGTGTCTTTCGAATGTTTGCCTTGAACTCGACGATTGAAGTCTACCACCCACACACACACACCCATCTCGATGCTGTCCAGCGAGTTTGTTGACCATATATGCGGCTAGCCAGCCGATTGTTCGGGCTCTAGTCCACATATTAAATATTTAACCTTGCAAAGTAAATTTGGATGCCATGTAGCCAATGTTTGGTTTACATTTTTGTTATTCCATAAGCTTTTGATGAGTGCAAAGTTTCGTAGCATGGATTAGATGTAATATAGTGATTTGAAAACTTACAAAAAATAGAGTTCAGCAATTTGGCAGATGTTATATAATTACTATTTGGCTTATATATGAAAAAATAAGCTTGAAGTTTGTTATCAATCAGTAAATTAAGAGCCTGTAAATGCCCCATTTTTAAAACCGCAATTGTGGAAATTACCTATCATATTGTGTGTTTTACTTACTCTTGACACGATTTTGGCATTCGTGGCCCCAACAACAAATTTGCTCTTCTTGTTTGGGGCCTTAAAACTCATTTTGCAATTTAGGCTCAGAAGCTGCATTCTGGTTTGCTGTGTGCTTTGTGCTTAGCCATGTGGCCAGTAAATTCATAAACTGTGATTCCTCCGACAGTTGCGAGTTTGCCGGCACGAAAATCTTTGCCACAAAAGCCCCCGAGTGTGTCAGCTTGGAAGCGGGAGAAAGCCGGAGAAAGGCGGAGAATGGCGGGGAAAGTGGAGCAGGGGGTCGAACTGCGGCGGAGAAAGACGGCTGAATGGGGAAAAGAGCGAGGGAAATTTGAATTGACCGCCTTGTTGTTGTTACTTATCCTTAGCCGCTGTTGCAACCAATTTTCCCTCCCTCCACTCCCTCCCTCCCTTTATCATTTTGGGGTCTTTCGGGTTAGTTCGGAAAGTGCAGTAAAAACTTGCGGTGGCATAAAGACCTGAGACCTCCACCTCGCACATACTACCCATACACTTGGCTCAATGAATCACTTAAAGAAAATTATATCAATTATACATTATATACATTATCATTTTACATTGTAAGTTAAGTGTTGGATGGGTGAAAGCAGTGATACAACAATATATTTCCAACATTATTATCGTTACGTTAAAACCTCTCTTTAAATTTACATGAAAACCAAATTACAAATAAAATCAATGGCAATATCACATATATTAATGGATGATCACTCAATAAATCAACATTAAAGCGAACACTTTTCCCCCAGTGCCTGCAGCTTCCTGGCACAAAGACAAACTTTTGCGTGCTGCAATGGGAAAGTTGGCATCCAAGATGCGGAGCTTGGGGAACGCATGTGCAGCCTGTTTTCTGCGGCTGCGGCTTGAATTTGAAATTTTCCAGCTTGTTTTTAGCTCCCGTCCTTGGTAAAAATGTTGAACGGGGTGGCGAGTGGGTGGAATGGGGCAGAGGAGCATAGATCACATTCGCTTCTTGTGCGGGTCGCGATTGCGGCGAAAGATGTGAACTTTTTGTCAATGCGGTTCGCAGCAATGTGGCACTAAAAGTGCCGTCCAAGGACAGCAACAAAAAACCATCATAAAATGTGTTGCAAACTGAAACAATTGCGCTGGTTGATGCTGCTGCTGCTGGTGCTGCTTCTGCTGCTTTGCCAACATGTTGAGCCTAAATCGTTAAAGTTTTTCACAAATGCACTTGCGGCAGATCTGCGCCCAAATCCCCCATCAACCGCATTTCGCCACACACTGAACAAAAATTGGGTTACAAGTGATATGCGTGAACCATTATTACTTTATTGTTCATGACTTTGCTCTCGTTTCTTAGAACTCTCTCTACAAATAGTTCAAAAATCAAAATATATTTTTATTTTCTTCCCTTTATTTGGATTTTAATGGGGATTTTACGCCGAGTGCCGTTTGCAGCGCGAAATTACACGAAAGTTTCGCCTTGTATCCGAAAAAGCCGCTACCGAAGCCTTGTTGTTTCTGCTGTGATGTGTTGCTGCTGCGTTGTCGCTGTTGCGTTGTTGCGCTATTGCTGTTGCTGTTGCCACTTGGTTGCTGCTGGGTGTCGGCTATGTGTACTTCAAAAATTTTAATTTAAACTTGCGCCATTTTGAAGGCTTTAAGTGGTTGCCAGCTCGTTGACAGTTGCTCCTGACAGAGCCGACAGACGGCAAAGGCTGTCAGTCCTGCGAGTCCTGTCTGTCCTCCTGTCCCGCTGTCGTTTGTCCTTTACCGCCGCAGCCTGTTATTAGTGTTCTCTCTTTCTGCTGGCCGCCGTTGTTGCCCTTGCAGTTGTAGTTGTAGTGCAGTTGCTGTTTCGTTTTTATATTGCTAGAACGCGCGCACAGGAACACAATTTTACGCCGGACGGTGCGAGGGTGGCATCAAAAGTATACAAATATATATTGTTAAGGCAAATAGATTATAAAACATAATGAGTTGTCTCTCCTATATTTGTAATTATATCAATTTCCGCTCCCTCAAAACCTTTAAATATCTCAAAATATTAAACACATTAATGAAAACAATATATTAAATAATTCACATAATACCACACAGTTTTAAAATTTGCCTTTGATGCATGAAATTACATTATCTCAATTAGTTTGTCTCCTTTGTTCATTGTAAAATGCATTAGAATTGCCATTTACTAAATTACCTCTTTTAATAAAGTAAACTAAAAGAAATTAAACATTTATTTTGTGTTGAAAACTCCCTTTGAAAGTTGAATTTTTTTTTGGCCCAGTTTTTTGCTTTCTGCTTCTTAAGGGTATTTTCGTTTAATTGGAATTGTATTAAATAGTATATTCTCAAGGCAACCCACTCAACAAGTAGCCCTTTGCGGAGCCAGAGTTGGCTATGCAGTCATCATCGTCATCATCCAACCTCGCCACTAAACCCACTCATCGCCGCCGACCTCCAAGCCACCCAGCCACCCAACCAGCTCCTCGTTTTTCGCTGTTGCACATTTTTAGCCAGCCTGCAGTCATGTAAAAGCTTTGAATATTTATGCAACAGCAGCAACCAGACGAATGGCCCCACCCACTCGATCCGCCACCCCAAAGGCCGCCCCCAAACACCAACCACCACCCACCATCACCCACCACCCACATCAGCGGGGCCTTTTGCAACAGTTGCTCTTCACTTGTAGCTCTGACACATTTTCAAAAAAGTAGGGTCATCATCGGGCTGGCTGACATTTGCTTAAAACTTGCCATGTTCAAGAGCCGAAAGTGGCGGGTGGGTGCGGGATCCTGGCAAAGTTTTCTGCTTTTTTACGCCAACACGCGTAAGTGCCCTAATTTTTTTTATGTGGGTGGCAGAGTGTCCTGTTTTGCCTGTGCTCTTTGTCTGCGAGTTTGTGCCAGTTTTAAATACCCTAGACATTAGGATGGCAGAGTTGGTGATCCAGCGGCATTTTACTTTGACTTATCTTTTATTATCTTATTATACCTTAAAAGAATTAAACGATAATAGAGAGGTATTGGTTTTAGAATTACATTTTCGGAACTCTGAAAACTTATCATTACTTATGATTTTTAATGTTATGGTTCGGTTTTTAACTATTAATAGATCACCGCTTAATTTATTTAAGTTTAGGCTTGAATGCTGAATACACTCTGAATACTATTAAACTGTGGTAAAACATAGATTTATTACTAAGCACTGAAATATTTGAACGTATTGTGGTATAAACTGTCGTTAAATGTATATTTCTTTATTTGTTTTTAGTATTCGACCATCCTGTTTCCCTTCGTGATTATTATTGCTCTTTTTACAGTCTTAAGATAAGGTAACAAGGCCTATGAACAATACGCATTTGACAGGCTTGGCAGATTAGATACTTTACGACAGCTGATTCTTTTTAAAAGTCAACGATAATTAAACTTAAGTTAAAATAGTAAAAATAGTAAAAAGTGGATATGTATTTACATCGTGTGCTTTTACATTCATATTCATACCATTGTTAGTTTATGTGTATATACACATATAGTAAGTGACTCGTCTTACTACAAACAGGATATATATCACGCTGTAGTTAGTAAGGCTTTTCAAGATCTGAATTTATGAATGCCATTCCTTCTGTAGGAATGATTATCGAATTACGTTAGAATTTTCTTTTTTTAGAGAGTATTTGGCTTTTCCTTAGATCCGTTTGTGTTCGATGTACGGCTTGCAGTGGGGCGTTGATATTGTTCGATTGTTCAGAGGCGGCGCCATAGTCCTTTCTCTGCAGGTCCTTTGCCGTTTCCGTCGGTTGCGTTGGTTGCCCGCCCGGTGCGGTGATCTTTTTAATGAGTTGCGTTTTGTGGCATGGCGAAAGTTGTTCTGGGCGCCTTTTGCCGTGAAATGAGGTCGCACAAATAAAAAAATAAGGAAAAGTGGGAGAAAAGCTTTTGTGTTCGCAGCGAGTTTGCCATTGCCACTTTTTTTTGTACCCCAACTGTTGTGCTGTGCAAAATGCTTATTTGAAGAGGGCGCTCATCGCGAATTCGAATTCTGCGGAATTGGCCTTGGTAACTTAAGTGGATTCGCTTGTTAGACGCCTGCCAGTTTGCTGGATTTTTTTGGTGAAGTGCCAGTTACCCACTGAGTTGACTAGGGATTTTCTAGATGGCCAAGTATAATGGACTAAATTGGCATCAATTCCACTAACGCCGCATCTTCTCTAAATGCGAAGATAAGATGATTAAAATTTGCATTCAAGGAATTTGTGGTATAATTACTTTGACAACCTTTTTAGAAAAACTGGTATTTAGTTTAGTAAATAGAAAAGAACAATTCAATGTTGGGTAACTTAGGTTTTCACAAGTTAAGTAATAGAGTCAAAGGCAGCCACGGCTCCTATTAAATTGTTCAACAAATAGAAATAATACGAAATCTCTTCAGTTCAAATGAAATGCACCAGAGAGCGTTGTGACCCACTAGCGAAATTGGAACTTTATGACCAGCAATTAGTTGCAGCTCTCTGGGCCAACATTTTAGATACCCAGCCCAAAAACATATTGCTTTGGGGACTGTTCCAGTCAATCTTCTCTGTGGTTGAATAAACCAAACACATCTCCTCCCGTTGCTCTGGTTTTTGTCGTATCTCCAGTATTTACGAGACTTTTTGGTTGCAAGAAAAATGCTCGCTCGCCATGACCCATGACCCCAAGCATCGACCGGTGGTCCATGCCGCATAACTCCCCGTTTAATTATGAGTTGGTTTTTGAGTTCATTACGAAGCAGCAGCTAAAACCCTGCCGCCCCACTCGTAACCCCTCGGCTGTCATCTTCCGATTGGGGGTTTGTTCGAGCTCATGAACATTTTTGCACGTGAATGCAACAAGAACGAATAAAGTGCACGCCAAAAGCTGCACAATTTACATTTCTTACATTTGCAGTTGGTGCCGCACTCAGCCCCTGTCTGAATTTCCCGACCGCCCCCTCCCTTAGATTTCCCCACGCCCAATTCCCATTTCCCTCGCCGGGCTGTCAACGCGGTTTTTCCGCTGCTGTCACAATACACACACAAAATGGCAAACAGAGAGGAACCAGAAGCGTAAAATAATTTCGGATGACGAAGCTTATTATACCTTCAAATCGGCATCGGTAACACATTGTTGTCCACTTGGTATATGGTAAAATTTATAAACTAAATCTAGCTTAGATATATTTATGCTATATGATTTTTGTTAATCTTTCTGCGCAGGATCTTAAACAAAATCGTTCAGCCTTAAACCAATTTGTATGTAAATTCTACTTACAACTGTTATCAAACCTTCCTCCTCTTTCTCTGCCTACTCTAATCTAGCTTTAAAGTGAATCACAAAATTAAGGTGAAAGTCATAGTTCCCGCTGCTAGAGTATGAAAACAGAAGGCCTGAGTGAGAACAAGGCAACCAGAATGAAAAGTTACTCGACGAAGTGACGTGACGTCAGAGGTGGAATGACGTATACTTGAGGGATTTGTGCGAAACAATGTTTTTAAACCAAATTAAAATACGCAACGAGCACTTTACCCGTCATTGCTTGCATTTGTTTGCCGTCTTCAGCTGTCCTCAGCCTCGGATTCCATCACCTCAGCAGCCGCCCAACAAGTAAAAGTCAACTTTTATGCGAGTGTCCTGCGCGACTTTTGAAGGACTCGCCTTATCCACGCCCGACTTCAGCCTGTCAGAGGTTTGTCCGCCCAGCGCGATGCCCTCTCTCGCCGAGCTTTAAGTTTTATTAATTTAATTAAACTACTTACAAAGTTGTATCCCCGGCCATCCACGGCTGTCCAGCTTTTGTTCCTCCCTGACAAGCGAACAAAAACGTGGAGATGTTCATGCAAATATATATGCAGTGGCAGGAACATTTACCTGCACAGTAAACAAAAACTGTTTGTATGTTGGATTCGGGCTATCAAAATAATTGCTGCATACTTCTAGACACCTTTGATTGATCACTGATTTAAAACCGTTGGATTTTAAGCATTCTTTTTTATTAAATAATCAAATTGTGGTTGCCGTACGGGCTTTGCCTTTGCGCATCTTATAAAATATATTGAAATTAGTTAAATTTTGTTCAGTGCTCTAGTTAACATGCTGTGGCACAGGCTCCTAAGCCACGAAGAAGCTGAGCTGAACAGTTCTCAACTGAGCCTCGCCATGCCCCGTTTAGCACCTAACTCTCCTTGGCAGGAAGGCAACAACACTTTGTTGTGGTTGCCTTTTGCTGCAAGGGGGTTAATCAAGGAGTTGGCCAGGGTTCGGATTTACAAAGTGTTAAATATACTATACTGTATATACTGTTATATATACTATATATACTATGTACGTAAATATCAAACCCCTTTTATGATGTTTTGAAAGTAATTGAAGTAAATCTGTTTTGTGGATGCCTTCATTCCCCAACACCTTTAAACTTAAAATACCAATTTGTAATTTCGAACTGGGATAGGAAATGATAGGATAGGATAGGAAATTCATCGACTTTATAAGACACATTGATTTTCCTTCTCTTTATGTCGCAATTATAAGTTTTCAACCTCCCGCCGCTTTATGGCATTCATATTCCTTCGGCTGCTGTCGACCTTCTTTTACTGCGTGTACCTTGCCTGCGTACATTTGATTATTTAGCATTTAGTTGATTCCCCAGTACCTGTGCCCTCTCACCCCTTTTCCCCTTTTCCACCTGTTTCTGCATATATTTTCCATTTCTGTGAGAGTGAGCTAAACATGATTTCAGCTTTCAGTTCTCGCTTGCCAGTACTTACGCTCGAATAAATTTTAATAGACATTCGGAGTCATAGTTGGGCGACTCCTTGTAGTGCCATAACCCCTTCCAGGCTCCTTTTTTCATCCTGCACTTGAGGAATACCAAGGGTTCCATAAGTTCTATAAAGCACTTTAAAGTAATATCTAAAAAAAGTGATAAACCAAAATATGCAGAAGGTAAATAAAATAAAAGATCTTATAACTAAAAATGTTGTTTCTGAATATAATGCTTTATAATGTTAACGACTTCTTACAGGGTGTGTGGCTTTCGAGACACATATCGCGCAACTCTTCTTCCTTGTTTTGTTTATATGTGTGTTTGGCCTATGTGCTCGGACTTGGACCGTGTGTATTTGCATATAAATTATACGTAGCCGTTGACTTTGTGGCCTCCGCCGGAATGCCTCAAGCAGCTGGCTGAAAGGCCGTAGAACTGGAGAACTGGAGGACTGGAGAACTGGAGAACCGGAGGACCACAGCGTCTGTCTGGAATTTGTGGCCCCTTCTGGGATGTCTGGCCTATTCCGTCTGTCTGCCAGCATATGCTGTTTGTCCATTCCATAGCCTTTGGCCATGTTATGCAAATTATTTCAATAGGCCATAATATGTGCCGAAAAATTATTTAGCCCAACTCGAGCGAATGTGCAGAAAGAACAACACGAATTAATTATTTAGCAAACATAGAAAAAGCAGCGGGGGCAAAAGGAAATTATAATAAATTTCAAAGTGGGAGTCATCGATGCCATGGCCAGACGTCAAAGGCGGAGAAAATCCCATTGAAGCATTTTCCAGCCCGACAAAAGTCGTAGGCCAGCAGCCACGGGCGGTCTGAGCAGGGTACTTTAGAAATAGTAGTAGTATCTTAAATACATTTCTTTTGGGAAAAGTTAAATACTCTATAACAAGAAACAAAGGAAAATAATTCAATTTCCTATAATAATAAAATATATATAAAATCTTATATATAGGAACTAAGGAAGCTCTGTTTTATTATATACATATTTATAATTGCATTTGTATTATCTCTGTATATATGAACTTAAGATAATGTAATTTAAGGTTATCAAATATGTTATATAAAGGAACATAAGTACTTGTGTCATTACTATTTATGAAATTATTTTGACTCATATAATTATTATTAATTGATTGAGTTTATTCGCGACATGTGAAACCAAATGTCCTCTACCTCAATTTCAATCACTAATTGATAAATTGATAGACTCTATAATTTCTGTGGTATCTTAAAGCACTCGCATAGCCTTTGTTATGCATATTAGAAAAATTTTAATTATTCCCAAATTTCCATTAGTAGATATGTCATGCCAATATGACTTCAGCTAATATGACTTGAGCATTTGCTTGTCAATTAACCGATGGAAAGACATCCAAGCTCTCCATTGAGCGATGAAGATTACACAGCCGGAAGGATTGCTTTCGGATTTCCAGGTTCGACATCATTTTTATGAATTTCATTTCCATTCTAGGTTGTACCAGCAATCGTCCGAGTGTCCTTTTCCTGCTCGCAGAGCATCAGAAAGTGGACACTTCCGCTGACATTGAATCAAGAGGATTGAGGGGCGGTCTGGCTGGACAGAAAAGGGGTTTTACACTAATAAACTAGCAGGAAAACATGCTTAAAGTGTTTTATGATTGCCCACCCATGCGAGAGGTCGAGATGTCGCGCGTTGGCATTTTAGACCGCTTGTTCTCCCCCTTTCGGCCACGCCCCTTTCGGGCCGAGAATGTCCTGCTGCTAACCGCAAAAAGCAATCTACACGTGTTTTCAAAATTAATTGTTATGATGGCTTTTGTTGACGCCGTTTTTTTACCCGGCTATTCATTCCCTGTGTGTGTGTATTGCACAGGGAAAAGCGTGACAAATATTAACAAATTTTTAATGTTAGCAGCTTAGAAGAATTAAACTTTAGTTAGTTTTATACACAAATGTTCCAATATCAGTAATAAAGCTTTTAAAAGTATGCCTGAATGAACTACAGAGTTTCATTCGAATATTTGAAAACAGCACAACGTATTTGCAGACGCTTTTTTTCATTTAAGAAGGATTAATAGCATTGTTTTGTGCCAACATTTTTAAGGCTAAAGCACCCAACTGAGTGCTCTTTTCTCTCAGTGCTGGTCCGTTGTGTGTGCGTGTTTGCAAGGGACAGGCCGGCCACCGTTTGAATATTTGATGAGGGCGTTACGAAAGCACAAACACCGGCAATTTCATTTTGCTGTTGTTGTTCCCGCTTCTGCTGTTGCTTTTGCAGCTGTTTTTTTAACGCCTAAAATTATGCAGCATTAAACAAAACCCCGCGAAAGATGGCGTGCGAAAGAGGCGGCAACAGCGCGGCGCGAAAGAGAGGTGCTTTGAACCCCGACGACATTTGTGCCCGCCATTTTTCACCTTATTAAAAGCTGCGCTGACCGCAAAAACCGTGCCCAGCCTGTTTGACAATTGTAAACAATTTGCTGAATAGAGGACCGCGAATGTGGGCGGCTGTCGAGGGGCGTGGCACATGCACATTTCCAGCCAGCAAAAGAAGCAGTTTAGAAGCATCAACCGCAAAAGGGGTTTAGCACACCGATATAAATTTTCAGTAATTAAGTTTTGGTTTTTTTCGAACGTTGTTGTGCAACGCAAATGGTTGAAACTGGTCAAAAGTTCATGGAAAAGTTTTTATTTAAGTCTTAGGATATTAAAAATACCAGTATTATGTTGGGAGATTTTTTAAAAATTAAAAATAAATTATTAAATTATACTTAAAGTACATTTTTCTTGTTGCTTAATTCCATTTCTACAAGTTTTAACTCGAAACAAGTGCTTGCAAATGGTCTTAATGGTCTTGTTCTCAAGTTGCCTGAAACGCACAAATTCCTATAGCTCTCAAAACCGATTTGTTAACCCGTTTCAAGTGGAGTTTTCAACAATAGCCGCTGTAGTGTTAAGCTACGGTTGGAAGCCTCGTTTTAATTTCAAATGGTGGTTCAGTTCGAAAACCACATTTCATGGCCGGCCAGGAAGGGATGTTGATTTTTGCCATAGCCATAGCCACGCCTCAAAAAATCCCCGCCCATCGGTTGACCGCCTACGGAACGCCGTCCAAACGCTTGGATGCTTCTCAACTTTGATTTTTTGGCGGCTGCGGAAATTTTTAAATTGGTAGCCACCCCCCCGCCCTCAGTATTCCGCCCAACTCTTATGCGGTCAATGCCGTTTAGACGTTCGGTCAGCCAACTCAGTTAGAATTCCCAGGGGGGTGGGGGGTTTGGGGTGGATTTTCCGGGGGGCCATGGACATGCGGTTTGTTCGGTTTTTGTGGGATGGCAGCTGTTGATTTTTCGGGGCCAATGCGTTATAATTTTCTACAGTACATTTTTGTTTGGGCCTCTGTTTGGCTGGCCGGCCGGGCTTAAATTTAAAATGTGTCTGCATGTCGGTGGTGGTAATCCGAAAACGGGGCTGCAAGTTGACCAGCAATCAGGGGGAAATACCAATAAATTAACAATAGCCCCGTTCCTCCGCAGCCCTCACTTTGTTGCATGCATTTATTGGCTCGTAAATTAGCATGCAAGTCAAATAAATTAATTCTTTTTTGCAATATTTGCATAAACAATTTTGCATAATATGCGCAATAGTCGGGAGCTGGAACAAAATAGCAAAATGCACATGCGAGGGACAATTGGTTAGTTTAGCTGTGCAAATGGCTTAAAAATGCTTGCATTTCACAAGGGCTTAACTTCCAAATAGGAGGTGTTTCAACGCTTAAAATTTATTTTAATAGTTTATGGTAACCATTTTTAAGACCTAAATATTTTACACAATACAGGAGAGCTTTCTCTATCTGTGGGTTTTTAATATTTATAAAAGTTTAAATAGTATTTATTTTACTTACGTTTTGTTAGTTTAAATGAAATGTGAGTTTATTTTGTGTAAGTTGTATAACGTATATACCTGTATCATCTATTTGTGAATACATTTTGTAATGTTCTCTAGTATTAATCAGCTTTTTAATTGTTTGCCTAGCATTAACTTTCCTGTCCCACCACCAGGAAACTGCAATAGACTCCACTCCCCGCCTGTTTGCCTTTCCTGTTGGCCAGATGCACGACTAGACATTGGGCCGGCGCCTCGCAAAGGACGATCGCTTCGTATGGGAAAGGCATATAGTGGCATATAGCCTATGAATAATAACAACAACAACAGCAACAAAGGGGAACCACATGGCGGGCTGGGAAGTCGACCAAGGGCTACCCAAAGTGCCTGGCCTGCGATTCCCCCTGAGCCCCCTGCCCCAAAGGCGACCTCTGGCCGTGTCTGGCTTTTGCATTTGGCATATTTTAATATGTAAATGTAATTTCTCCAATGAGCTGACTTCATGTCGAGGCACCAGCTCCAGCTTCCACCTCAGTCCACCGATGTCTGCGGCTAATCAAAGACAAAAAGACGCATCACAGATGCGCACGAGAAGGATACTGATGACACAGTGGACTGTCAGGAACTGCACATTTCAGATGTTAATTAATACCTTACCTGAGCTAAATTTAAAATGATCCAAGAGCATGCTGAAATAACCAAAGTAGTTGATGACCAACAATTGACTAATCAGGTGCATAATGAGAACAAAACTTTAATTGCATTTAATTTACAAGTTTTTGCTTTTCTAATGTTCTAACCACACAATGCATTAATTGCTTTTATAACTTGGGCATCACCCAAATTAACTCTGTTTGCTTGGCTCCACTGTCACAATATATATGTATGCAATATATACATATGCCAAGTACACATATTCCGGTTGTAAGTACTACATAGGGGGCTTTGCAGGAGGAGAGGCATGTGTGACAATTAATATTGTGCCCTTTTGCCCCCGACATCGAAATCATCACAATCATCAGCATCATCACAATCATCAGCTTCATCAGAATCAGCAGCAGCGTCAACGCAGCGAGCAACCGCATTACGCATACGCCCGGTATGTCGCGCGGTGTCGTTTAATAAAAAATGCAAAGGCTAATGTCTGCACCGCAAATTGATGTGAGCCAAATGTGCGCATAAACGACGCTAGATGGCGCACTTTGCGCGTGCAAATTGGCGGCGAAAGGGACGGCGAGTGTGAGAGTGGAGAGTGTGCTGCAGAAAGAGTCAGAGCAACAAAGGCGAACCGGCCCGCAAAAATGCTCACAAAACACACACACACACACAAGCGGATTAAATTTACAGCAATTTCCCTTCAGTGTTTTGTTGACGGAAATAGGCGCCTTATTTTCCAGCACTCACACACTTTTACTCCATGTTGGTGTTTTTATAGAGTGGCGAAAATATTCTATAAGTTCTCAATGATCCCTACATTTGAATTAACTATTCACTTAATGCTTAATTATATTTGTGTCTTATTGAGCATATTGATTCAAAACCGATTTAATAATTATTCGAAACTAAAGGATCAAAAAATACCTATTCACTTTAATTTCACTAATAACCCCTCATGTAAATTCACAACATTAAGTTCTCTTTTTCAATCCCCACTGAAAATGAGCTTTAAAGTGTATTTGGGTATAATCATTTTCGGTGCCAGCATTTTGTTGGTGATTTTTCGCACTTTCCTTATCTCCAGCGTTGCCTTTAACTGCATTGTGGGCTTTTTGTTTAGTGATTTGTTCACCCCAACCAGAACAACCAGAAAAAACAACAAATTGAAACCGAAATACGATGCCAAAGGCTGCGACCCCCCATCTCCCCATATCAAAGCGGAATCTCTGGGAGGCTTTATATAAAAGCTGTGCGGCAGACAGGCCATCAATACAAAATGGCATAGAGTTGAGTGGGCGTTAACAATATGCCACACCCCCTCGGAAACCTCCAACGCCCCTTTCGGGGGGATGGGCGAGGGGCCTCGGAGGGGCATTCATTGTTGGCTGCCTTATAAATGCTGCGTATGTTTTGGTTTTTTGGCTCAACGACTCAACTCGTTTGCAATTTCTCTGCTGTCGCTCTATCAGTCGGCGTCCCTTCAGTAAAGCCACTGAAAGAAAAGGGGCCTGCTTTTACCTCAAATTAGGCATGCCACATAAATCAGGATATGTCTTGATTTAGAAGTGAAAGCGGGGATATAATGTTAATGGGAAATAACAAGGATCTACCTTACCCGGTGTGCTCTCAAGCTATTGTAAGTTGAAAGAAATTCATTCAGATTTCCTTGAATGAAACTAGATTTGAGTAATTGAAAATATTTGGTATTCTGTTTCTTATGTGTAAATTTTTAATTTATGCATCTACGCCGTATAAATTGTATCCTGGCACCTGGGAAATAGAACAACAATTTTACAATTTATCCACACTTTTCCAAGTGTGCTCCTGCTTTTCTCCTCCTGATCCTGGGGTCCTGCTAAAGTGTCTGCGAATATGACGCGTCACTCTGGGATCACACCAATTTGTTAAAAAACAGGACAGCCCGGGGGACGGTGGCTGTTTTTTCCAGGGGCGGGGACAAGGTTTGATAACGGGGAGCGGGTAGAGTAGGCTCGTCCGTTGGTTCATTCACTCAAAATGTCATCAACGTTGAGACGACAGATTGCAGTCATTTTGCTGGCATTTTTTTCTTGCCTTCGTTTTTGTTATCATCTGGTTTGGTTTGTTTGTATTTGGTGTGCGTGAAATGGGTTGACTGGGGAGGGGCGATTGAAGTGTTTAGGGAAGGGTACCAGCTTATGGGTAGGGTATGAGATTTCGCTAAAGCACAGCCTACTACTTGCAACTTGATGGTCTTTAAAGCAGGAATCGATGCTGTAGCAATACCAAATTCTTCTCTTATTATTTCTATTAAAGTATAATATTTCTATAATTATTTTCCACGCTCAGATTTTGCTTTAAAAGTAAAGCCTAAGTTTTGCTAAGCACCGTTGAAAATAGATGCGGAATTTCCATTTACAAATTACATTGTTTAATCGAAACCAACATTGATTGAGAACGTAAATGATTATTTTTAAGCAAAAGGACAGGGCATCCCATTTGGAAATCTCTTTCGGACAAGTAGCTCATCTGGACGTCTGCCTAACCGAATCAATTACCCGCATTCGCCTCTATTCCAATCCCGATGGCCATGCCGTTGACATTATAGCAGCTCCATCAGAGCCACTCACTCCATACTTTATTGCTTGGCACTAGGATGGCCGCCCCCATCATTGCTGCCCCCATATCCTTTAGTGTCCTGGTGTGGCGCTGTCACTCTGTGAGGATGCGTCACTCATGCCAGATGACAGTGTCGAGAGTGGAGAATTAGATTTAAATTCGAAATCTGCTTAAAGGCACAAACAGCCAACGAAGTGGAGCCGTCCTAGCGACTTTATAAATTCCTTTTATCCCACTCACTCCGTCTCGAATATATGGGAATATCAAAACATCGTTATCATCATCGGCCAGGACATGGCAGAGTGGAAAAACCAAGCCAAACTCAACTCAGCCAGAGGAAGCCAAGCCGTGCCAAACCAAACCGAACCAAACTGAACTGTACTAAGCTGAGCTGTGGAAACGCAATTCATTTTTCGCGCCATACCTGCACATAAACCATTCATATTCATAAAATTGCATAATCTCGAAGAGTCATAATAATCAAAAACATATTTGCGGCATGCAGCACCATGGTCTACTCCTTCCTTTCAGCCATAAAACTTCAACTTTGGCTTGGCTTGCCACACCTGAAACAATTTTCCATCATTCAATAATGTTTTAAAAAAGTATATATACATAAATATTTGAGGAGATTCAACTTAAACAGCTATTAAACGAAAGTTTATTTAAAATAGAAACTCATATGGGTGTTTCCCAAGTTCAAATGAAGACCCTGAGATTTCTTTAGGTGCGCTGAGCAAGAAAAGAAGGCAGTGGATGTTGATGCAGTGGAACGACTAAAAGGGGGTTTATTTTTTGATACAGGGGCGTGCTGCAGGGGGAAGCTGCAACAGCAATCGGCAACGGCAACGGCAATGGCAATGGCGCCCAAGTAGGCGGAAATAAACGTGGAGGCGAGCGAAAGAACCAAGTTGTATGATTTTATTTATGCCACTAGGTGGCGAGGGTGGCAAAAAAGGGGGCAGGGGCAGGGGCGAGGTGGGGAATGGTTTGGGGGTCATGAGGGGAGAATGAGGAATCGGAGGGCAGATTCTTCTCCTAGTTCGCTGCCTCGGCTGGCTGGTTGTGCTGGTTGTGCTGGCTCGTAAAGCTTAGTTGAACCCAGAAGCCGTAAAAGGCGTTGGCAGTGGCACACTCAGCAGTCATCATAAAACTATAAATTTCATATTTGCCACACACACAGCGCAGGAGGGGGGGTGGGGAAATCGGGGAGGAACGGCATGTTATCATTAATGGTCGGTAGAACTATGATCATGATGATGGTGCTGATGACGTTGGCTTTGGTAATGTTTATGGTGACGCCTGGGAGTTTTTGGGCAAGGCCTGAAACAGCCTCAGCTCATGCACTGTGCGAAATGAATATAAAAAGGAAATAGAATAGGGGTGAGCTTGGAAAAATACAAAATGCAACATTTACTAAAAAGAGCTACTAAACAAAAACAATTAAGATTCAGATAGCCGCCTAATCAAACCCATTTAAGGTATTTACTGTTCAATGATGGAATGAGGACATTTACTTTACAATGAAGGACTTGCTCAAAGTCGCAGATGTTCAAAAAGTATTGCATACTTTTGGGGAATGCATAATAATGAGTGAATATTCCGTTTTCTTTCAAAGAGATTTTCAAATCTCCAGTAATGGCATTTATTATATAAATACATATATATAATATATAATAATAAAGTAAATATATTAAAGGTTAATAGTTTCCATTTCTCATAAACAGCTTCCCCTTTTGAACAGTGTTGCCACAGCTCTACCTGCCACTAAGTGTTTTGCAAGTATATATATTTTATATACGTTGATTCCAGCGTGTGCCTGTGTGTGCTTTGTTATGTAGAGCATGCAATCATTTTATGACTCTGAGTCGAGCCGCAGAAATGTCAGGGGCAGTCCGCTAAGCATCCAAAGTGTACCCCCCACTCACCACTCCCCACTCAGCCACCCCGTCCCTGGAATCTCCCATGACTCCCAGTCGCCAGTCCCCGAACCCCGGATCCGCAACCAGCGACCCCTGTGACCCCCCTTTTTGCTGGTGCCAAGTGTTGCCGCAAATTTAATAAACTAGAGACGTGCGTTTGAGCTCTGGTTTTCACTCTGCT
Source organism: Drosophila teissieri (assembly GCF_016746235.2). Lineage (NCBI taxonomy): Eukaryota > Metazoa > Arthropoda > Insecta > Diptera > Drosophilidae > Drosophila > Drosophila teissieri. The sequence goes on along the minus strand of NC_053031.1, from coordinate 17,991,323 downwards.
CTCGGTCAGAGGTTGAGAGCTGCCTTTACTTAAATAGTTTAGCAACTAGATCAAAGTTTTGTTTTCGGCTTTTTACTGTTTCGGTTTCTGCTTTTGTATTTTCGTTTAATTTTTGATTTGGTTTGTGGGTCACAGGGGAAAGTTTTAACTTGCTTTGCAGCGGGCATGTAATTTATTTAAACATGTTTCGACATAAAGGGAATGAAAAATGTTGCCCAGCATGTTGCTGTGGAAGGAAACTCAAAAAAAACTTTAGACATAACAATATTAAACCTTTGGAGAGCCGGCCTTTTAGTTTTCCAAAAATGTATTAAGTTGACAACTTAATATAAAGTAAAAACCTATTGTGTGATTACTAGAATATTCTTTTTCTTCGTTTCATTATAAATATGTACTAAAACTACGTGTGTTTTGAAACATTCTGGAAATATCAGTACTGCACTTTTTCTTTTACTAACAATTGACGTCGTGCCATTTCCAGCTAGAAACATCATGTCCCATTCAAAAAGCAATACTCCGATTGACAAACATTCGATGACTTCGTTTTACCAATTACATGCCATAGCTGTAAAAGTTAACAGTGCGAGTTATGGCCAAATGCGAATAGTCTCAAATGATGTGCCATTTCTGCAGCATTGCATTAGTTAAAGTTCGTCCATATAGCTACAATCAGCGCCAGAAAGAGACGGGGAAGCGGAAGAAAGAGGCGGCACTATTGCGGTTATTGCCGCACGAAAATTTGTAAACGAAACGGAAACAGCTCGTAACGATTTCAATGGAGAGATGACATGGACATGTCGACCAACTAGGACATCGTCGATGCTTTGCTCCTGCTGATGGCGATTGAGATGGTGATGACGATGGCGATGGTGACGGTGATGGTATGCCGGTGAAAGGGATGTCCTTGGGGAAAGGGATATGGGGAAAAAGGTTCCATTCTAGCCATTTTTTAACTTTCATATTACAAATTTACCTCAATCAAATCACTTCCATAAGATACATGTAGTTATAAGAAATAATTCATTTTAAGCTTGGAAAATTGTATGTTAAGTCCCCAAAAACGCATCTAGTGTAGCATGTGTGCAGTTTTTGCAGCATGATTCTTGCTTCCATTGGCCACAGTTTTGATCGATCTATCCGTTTTTGTCTCTCACATCCAGACATCTCTGATGGGCAGTGGGCACTGAGGAGCGAGTGTTCTGCCAGCCTCTGATGATGACTGCCAAATCAGACAAATGTACGCAAAAACCGCACCGAAAACTTTTCGCCAATGCACAAGTGATGGAACCCAAAGGCGAAAGAGACGGAGGGCGGGGCGAGGAAAGAGAGGCAAATAGGAAATCACCTCGGGGCATTTGCTCTGCTGCAGTGCAACTCAACTCGACGGAAGGCGAAACTTGAAAGTGCTGCCCCTGACCCTATTCTCCCCAGCATCCTCTACGGTCCTTTGCCATCCTTTACCATCCTTTACCATCCTTTGCCAGCCTGCTTGTGTTGTTCCAGCAGGAACTTGGATGAGTACACGCGAAGAATAACTTTTCTTTTGACAATTAGTCTTTTCATCGAACAGTAATTAAAACAGATGGCTTCCATGGCATTATATCAAGAGTTATCTGAAAAATTCAATTATTTTTTTTGGCAGTTTAAATTCGGTTTAAGGCGCTTTTTCTAACAGTGCAGAGGGTCTGGGGCAACGATTGATGTGCAATAATTATCCAAAGTTGATTTGTTTGTTTGCAGCAGACCAACAAAGCGTAAAAGCCAAGCATACCAATCGAAGAGTCAGCCCTAAACGAAGGTCCTGCCTTTCGATTTGGTCCTTCAAAATGCGGTAATGCTGTAAATGAGTATTATTATGGCCCGGACTGCACTCCTTCTACCATCGAAAGTCGCTTTTGGATCTACTTCGGGGCCAAGTTTTGGCGAGTTTTCTTCAATGTTGCTCTTTCCTTATAGTTTTTGGCGTAGTTTTCGATGTGGCTCTGCATGACGATAATGATGATGACGATGGCTACGGGTTTGAGGATGCTGCTGCTCAATAAGATAAGTGCGCTGTTTAGTTTTAAAGCCAGAAGCAGAAAACTTTTCCTGATGCACACAACTTTCGCAGGGAAAGGGAAAGGAAAGGGGAGCGGGGCGGCGTAAGGGTATTTATGGGTATTTAGGATTTGCTGAATTATAAAGAGTTCAATTGGTTATTTTGTGCAGATAGCAAAGTTTGCTGGATGGCTTAATTGAATGGGTATTAAACGGACTTTGATTTATCAGCACAGTTTAATTGAATAAACTTATAATTGCGCCGCAATTTTAATAACAATGCAGTTTTCGTCTTCAAAGCGAGAGGCGCCTTCGACTTTGTAAGTTACGAAATACTTGACAAACTTATATTTAGCCTCTGAAGTGTAGCGAATGTTCGCAAAATATTCCCTTTTATTGGCATTTCCATCTAGTTCTTCTTCGTGTTCGACTATTTTGGCTATTCGCAATTGAGGAATTAGTACATTAACTTTTCCTTTGACGCCCCCGACAAATAAATGGTGGCATTTATTTGAATTGCTCAGGCGAGTTTTGCTCTCCATATCCCTGGCACTAATAAAACGAATGAAAGAGCCAAACAAAAAAGGAGACAGAACAACTTTTAGTTAAACTTGCTAACCTCATACGAGGCTGCCTTTACTTCCATTTACTTGCTTGGTTGCTTTCACTGTTGATTTACTTTAGCCTATTGCCTCGGCATTTAGGTTTTTAGTTTTTCTTGTTGTTCCATTTGTGAGCCGGAAATACACAGGAGCACAGGTCCTTGGATGGGAAGTGGGGCTGGGGATAACCTACTCGAACGCAATCAAAATACTTTGGCTATACAATTTATTGGCGCAAAAACAAGTTCAATTTCAAATGAAATTCGCCTTTTGGTAGAAGGGAGACTGGAAACCTCACACACATGTAGACAAGATAAACATGTGCACGTAGGAAAAAAATGACATGATATAAATTAATAAACAGCATGCCACAGCAGATTAGTTTTCGATACAATTTCATTTTTGTCAATTTTATAAATAAATTATAAAGTAAATAGAATTCTAAAAATATTAATCATACATCATAACCTTTTTTAGGAATATAGGAATGTTGGCAGGCAGAGAAATATTTACTTAACTGAAATAGTTATTGTAATCAGCACTATATTTTTTGTTACCTGTATTTTTGTGTACGGCTTTGGTTCCCGGATTGTAGGAGACAGTCAAGATTCAAATAAATATCAACAAGGAGCACTGAGACTCCATACATAGTTGCACCTTTGTGTGTGCCCAGTGTGGATTGTGTTTTCTAATATAGAAAATAGTTGGGAAATATTTTGCCAAGTAGCCAAAGAGAAGTTGTGGAGAAAGCGGGAAAGAGAGGCATTTGGCAAGACAAACAATCAGTTAAGAGCTTTGCGAAAGACGATACATTGCATACAAGTACAAGAGGGAGGGACTAAGACAGATAGCGATAGTCTGCACTCTTTTTATTGAACTTACATAACATTTTTGGGCCATAAGAGCGGGAGGAAATTACGGGGTCGCCGGAAGTGCTACTGTGTACTGTGATTTCCGTGCAGCTTCCTTGCCTAGTCTGTGTAATAAATATACACAAGAGTGCTTAAGATCAAATCAATTGATAAAGAGCGTAATAAACTTGTATCCAACTATTTACATAGAATTTCTCTCTAATAATATTATGGCAAAAACCTGGAGAGGATGCCTTGGAAAAGAAAATCAAGGATGCAGGCGGAAGCAATCGAAGCTCTTTGCTTTTCATGTCTCGCATATTTGGGTTAAAATGTATTAGTTTTTCCAGCCTTGCCCCACTCTCTTCCTTCTCGTTTTGCTGTCCATCACATATTTTCTTATCAGAAAATGCTATTTATTTCCATTCATCCTTTTTGAAGTTGCAGAATATTGAAGACAAGTGGAGAAACAATGTCGATCTATACATTTTTTTACATACGTTTACATACGACTGGCCTTCCAAAACGAGGTAAGATCTGGCAGACATTTAATTTAGGTCCACAAATCAATTTGGATTTATGTACGTCTTTAATCTCGCACAATTGTTGCAAAAGTCCTTGGCACTTTAAGATATAATTCAGAGAGAGTGTTGCATGCGAAACATCGGAAATCAAAGGGCCCATAAATACGAATAATCAAAGGACTCAATAGATAGCTCAAATAGTTAAACAAAACTCAAACGAAATAACTATGTTTTATGTTTCTTTTAAGTGTATTTATTTGGGTAAATTGATTTTCAATACTCCATTTACGTCAATTACCTATTTCCAAATCGTATGCATTATATATGAAAGTATAGCAAAACGTTAAGCCAAATGTATTTCTTGCTTAAACTTCTGAAATTTTCCAGCCTCACCCACCGGCTAGACATTCTACTTTTCGATATTTTGCATATCGTGTCGGTGCAATCTCGGCATAAACAACTCCACATAGATGTACACTCTATAACTCATGCTGATAGTTATTCCAAGCAATATCTCATGTACATTTGCTCGATGTCAACTTCTAAATTTATGCACATGTATGTATGTGGGACTCTTCGGTATCCGTTGGGTATCCTTTTTCCAGCTTGTTTTTGTTGCGGCTGTCGTTTTATCAAGGCGGCTAAAGCCGCTAAACTTTCCAGGACAACGGCAACAAACACGAAGCGGAAAAAATTGTACAAAAATTTTTATTGGATTTCGCGTGTCGCATCGGCCACGTTTTGCAGTTAGTTTTTGGTTTGCTTGTTGTTTTTGTCGATGTTACTCTTTTTTGAGGTTTGTTGGCCTTTTGCCAATGGCTTTTTCAATTATACTAATGACATTCAAAAAGAATTTGTAGCAATGCCAGAATGTAGCCGAAAAGACGAAAGCCATGGCGGCCATTTTGCCGCTTCACACATGCATGTGGCAACCCTAGTCCCTGTATCCACATCTCTTTCCCACTCAGTGGTACACAATCCCTATTTTTTTGGACGAATGTTTTTGTGGCTGTTTTTGTTGGTATTTGGCTCTTGGCGACTGGGCAAATAAAAACAATTTGCGCCAAATTAAACTTATGAGGCATAAAGATATTTTGGCTGCTCCCCGTTAATGCCACAAACACAGAACACACAAACCGATTCTCGGCAATGCGAGATGAAGATGGGAATCAGAGCATACCAAGCCATGTGGCCATGGAGCAAGGCAGAAAAAGACAACACACCCATGTATAACTCTGGCAAGTGATAAATCTAGGCACGACTTTCTTGAAGCCCACCAAAAACACAGCGGCTTGCTCAACAGTACAGTGTCAGTGAAGTAAATAGAATCCCTCATTTATTATAATTATAATTTATACGGTAAAATATCTATATTTTACATGCGACTTTAAGCAGCAAACAAAGGCAGCAGTCTTGTACATTTATTATTGTTATACTATTGTTTGATTATATTATATTGTTCATCTTAATAACTTCATTATTCATAATGGAAAAAGTTCGAATAAATATATGTTCTTTATCTGGTATTGGAAACATGTAACATACGAAATATATAATATTTATAAATAATTATAGTACACTATTTTAAATATTTATTAACTTTACTTCTATAAATTGCACCCCATCTGTGTGGATATGGGCAAGACAAGACGTCACATAGGACGCAACAAAAGCAGCGGCGAACGCCAAAAGACCAAAGTTGACGCTAAGAAAGGATATTAAAGATTAAATGATATAAGCGGCAAGTTGACGTTGAAACAACTCGAGGGAGCGGAGGAGGAGGAGCAGGCAAAGTGCCCCAAAAACGGGGTGGAAACTTAACCAAGCCAAGAACTCCCCCTACCACGTGAAATCTGAGCGCCATAGATAAAACACATGATGCGTTGTACACGAGTATGTGTGTGGGAAGTCTGTGTGGGTGACATTGAAAAGGATAACATCCCCAACACCATTTCCCTCTCCATCCCCATCAGATTCCGCCCCATCTCAGCTGTGGCCTCATTTCTGTTTTTGTTTTTGGATTTTTTTTTGCGTTGCTGTGTCTAATTAACCGCGTGCGTGGCGCATCATAAATCGTTTCAACCATGCACAAGGCCATTAAAATTCATATCAAACCAGATACCCGAAGAGCGGCATGTTCTTGTATTTGTCAGGCAAAGCAAACGCAAATTTCCCTGTGGCATAGAATTGGCGGGGTCTCAAATTGCAAAGGAGGCTGAAGAGATTTTTTTATTATTTTGTAAGAGTTTTCCGGTGCATGTAATCAGTTTTCATAATTTACTTAAGCAATGATATGAAATTAGTGTTTTTGTTTTTAAAGAATATGCACAAAGAAATTTATTAAAGAAGTTGGAAAAAGTTTTTTCAAAAGGTTGCTATTAAGTAAGTTAGTAAAGCGAAATATTAAGACTAAAAAATTTATAAAAATGTAAAAATTATATAGTTATTTACCACGTGATTGGGAATTTCGTTAAGCGAATGTGCTTTCAAGAACACCTTTGTTTCACAGTTTATGGCAATATTTAAATATCGTATAACCGACACTCGGCCATAAACAACCTTGGACGCATATTAATAATTCAAGTCAACTTGAAATTATTCTCCCCACTCCTTTTTTGGGGCACAGGAGCCGACTTTAATCATTTTGTAGTCCAAAGGCTGAAGTATGTAACTCCAATCCAACTCGACTTGATTTGGGGATTGCCGCATATGAGCACTTGTAATTATAATTTCCACTTATTATTTCTCGGGCTGGTTTGTTTTTTGTTTTCGGGCGATGTTAATGCAGAGCACTAAAGCTGTTTTCGACATTTTTGCGACAATTAAATTACTTTTCTCGGCCAGACATTCGCTGTGGGTGCTTGGGTGTTGTTCGCATTCATCGCATATAGTTGGATATGCTGGGCATGTTTATAATTTCATAATTTACCAGAAGTTTTGTACGACGCCACATGTCCTGCTGTGCTGCGTGTGGGTTCAACTGGCGCGGGCACTGTGGGGTTAAGGTGGGTGAGTTGGGTGAGTTGTGGTCCTTGGCTTCGCCGGTCGGGCTTATGCACTACAAATTTGTGTGGGATTTGGCGAGAGTTTCTGCGAAAAGTTTGACGATATGAGAGATCAGGAATAATTCATGAGCCTGAATTATAGGATGAGCATGCGCCACACAGTCGGAAATGGTTTAAACGGCATTAAAAACAGAAACACTTTTAATTTACAATTGTACATATATCTTTCCATAAAATACTGATAATCATTGCACAAAGTAATTTATACGAAGGCACAGACTTTGATATCACGCTGATATCAGATTGATATAAACCTTCGATTGATTTCAAGTGCAAGTGTAAAGTTTCTTTTTATTTGTCTGGCCTTTGCCATTGATAAATGTAGTTACATAGAAAATTCCCTGCCCCAGGCTGGATGTCAGTAATCCCTTCGGCTCAGCTCGTTAATCAGCTCTATTTTTTGCTCTGCCTTTTTTGAGGGCACCCAGCAGTTGGCAATACCCTTCTGCCGCACATCCATCGTTCATCAGCATAATTAGAAGCTGTCGCTTGTAGTTGAAAGTAATTTCGCAACTGTTGTTTGCCGGCACCCTTGTGATGATTTTACCTACTACAAATGCCTACCAACACTTTTGGCCCGCCCAAGAGCGAGTAGATCGCCCGCTGCGCGGCAAGGGAACTGCGGCAATATGTTGATCGCAAGAACCACCCCTGCGCAAAATTAGGGGAGGTGGAGTGTGGAAAACCAAAAGTGTTTATACATGATTTTCAGCAAGGGCCACCCCAGCGACGGTGTTCCATTAGGGAGGCTTCAGCAGGACGGCCACGCCCCTCTCTTTCGCGGTCTTTTGTGCTGAAAACTAAATTGCAGACTGTCAATTACAGTTGCCGCCTTCGAGTTGGCTAAGAACTTAATTGCCGAGCAAATGCCGCCGCTCGAAGAAACAGCATTCGTGGAACTCCGGCGCGGAAAAAATAAATTATTAATCGATGGGTTCTTAACCAACTGGCAATCCACACTATTTTGATAGTGACATTTTTTATATTTATTTATTTTTGAATTTATTTAAAAATACTCTGACCAAAGGATCTACAAATAGTATCATATTCATGTTGTCCTACAATGTATCTTGAAATAATTTTCATCTACAATGTATCTTTTCAAAAAGTGTTTTACTTAAGTTAAAAGACTTTTTGTTTTAAAATTTTTAAGGAAATCCTTTTTCTGAATCATACTTACGTGACTGCCCATTATCGCTTAATCTGAAATTCTGTTTTCAATCTCCCGCCAATGAAGTAACTCTCTTGCCGAAATCCTAATGCACAAATCCCCTTAATTTGGCGGAAGCTATGACAAGTCAAGTCATTATCATCCCGCCTGGTTTTCCAGATGTGTGGGTGGATGTCCTAGGGTTAGGACCTCCCCGACTCCCTTCCATTTGTCTGTGTCTGTGCAACTGTGTGGGTTTCTACGAGTGTGTGCGTGGCGTGTTGACGCAGTAATTACCAGATGATGGATTGTTGCGTTGCGTTTAAATTTAATTTCTCTGACATTTGGCGCCTTGGCACTCGCTTCACCAGCCCAAAATGGATGCGAGAAGTGCGTGTTCTGAGGCCCTGGCCAAAGAACTGTGAAATTATCTACATTAGTGTATACAGTAGAGGCCACAATAATAGAACTCTGCAAGATGTACGTCCTTGCCCCACTGAAAAGGAAGATTCAATGTCCACATAGTACACACTACAGAAAAACCTCCTTTAGTTTTGACAGAACCTAGTGTAAATACACTGTAAACACAAATTAAATATATTGCTAGTGCCTAGTAGGCAGTATTTACATTCCGCCGAATGTGTCATTATTGCTATTATTTTGACCGCACTGGTGTATTCGTATTTGTTCAGGGCGTTCGTATGTGTGGGTATGCCAGGAAGCGGAAGTTAAGTAATGTGTCAGTCAAGTCAGCCAGTTGGCATTGATGCAATGGGCGTGGAGAATTTATATGGCGACTGACATTGGTGGCAGATAATTTGGGTTACGTTCGCTCTATTCTAATGCCGCCTCGTCTTGTTAATGATAATGTGCTGGAGGGGCGGAGGTGTAGGTAATTCCTAGCTAAGGTAATGATAACGTCGAACGCGCTACTGTTATTACCTTTTATGATTATACACGTGGAACGCGAAGGAGACGCACATGCACGCACTATCACGAAGCATTTTCAATCGTTAAAAAATGTTCCCAGTTCCAATTTACGGTTCCAGCGGGGCCTTGTGAATTTGGGGTGGAATAAGGCTCAATTATAAGTATATTATTCGGACTAGAAACAGATAGAAAACAGATAGATAGTTCAGAAACAAATAACAATGTTTTAGTGTGTGCTAGAATTCATTAAAACATGTACAAAAATATATTAAAAAGTATACATTTCACTAACTACACATTTACATTTTTCATTCAATACAAAAAAGTAATTTTGTATGTAAAACAGATCAGAATTTTCCGTCTTTATTTCAAACTCTCCCATTGCATAGACCTGAAAATGTTGCTATCCCAAAATCACCTTAACCTTCCCCGTAATCTGATGAAGTCCTCCTGGAACTCAACAGAAAATACAAAACGAAAAAGGAAATTTCCATAAACCCAACGTCATAATTACTATGACATTTTTTCCATAATGACTTTTTCCCTGGAACAAAACCGATAAGACCCGCAAGTTGGAGAAAGGGGGGTGGCCAATTGAGGTGGAGTGTTGGGGCTCAGATATGCGTGCTGCAAGTTCATAGGCGCCTTATTACACACTTTAATTTAATAAAAAGCTTGTAAATGCTCGCACACATGGTCGCTGGAAAACTGAAAACGCTACGCCTTTTTATTACATAATGAGAACGAGACTTGCCACACTTGCCGCCCCTTGGATAGCTGCTCATTTGATATTCAGCTAACGCCGCGCGGCTTCCTGTGTCGAATGCTTGGAAAGTGCGTGAGTTTACTCCGAGCTCTGCACTGCAAGATATTCGTAACAGAACGTATTCTAAAGTATATATTTTTACACATTTAGCCGGGATTTTTCTATAGTTGCTCTAATCAAATGTAAATATATCAGGTTCTTTTTCGAGTATTAGCTGTTGAAAAACATGCATTTTTATGCATACTTGTATAAATCTTAATCATTTTAGCACAACAACTGGATTTTTGGTTTCATATAAAGAGTTTTCCAGATCACAGACACGCTCTCCATCACAGCAATTTATGTGCAGTGTGGTTTTGGTTTGCGTTTGGGCCCGGTTTTAAGTTCGGGCTTAGTTGGCTGCACCTGCAGGCCTGCCCTTCCAACTGGCCAACTTCCCACCCCTCTGGTCACTTGGCCCTGACGTGTCGGACATTACAAATTATGCCCGGGAGCCCTCGGTGCCCCGGAGCCCTGGGATCGGCGGCAAGTGTGCGGCATGTGGAATCCGGGGACGGACCACCATCAATGTCCACACAATGACGAGCGCCGACGTCCCTGACATTTGAGGAGGGTTCCTCGGCTCGCAGGTACAGAATGAAATCGAAATGGGAAACGAAAGCAAAACCGCAACATCGGTGATATCTCCAAGGAATATCAGCATTTCTATCTATCTGTATGGATGTTATTTAATTTGTTACGCTTTACAACTCTGAGGCCGCTCGCTGAAAGATCCTTGCGTGCATATTTTATTGTTTTCACTCGGGCAGTTTCCCTCTTGCGGCTTGAATTGTTCGAAAAGGTGTTATAACTATTCAATGCTTGTGTGAAATCTTAAATTGCAGTGCCGCCTAATTGAATTCTTTGTTGCGTGAGCTAGTTCTTAAATTCTTTCTCAGGGCCTATTGTCTAAACGAATTTATAGAGCAATGCGGGCGGTCGCGACTATTAAAAAATAGGAAAACTGTGCGTGCAGGGCATTGTGAAGAGGAATGATCGGGTATTTAGCTATGCACAGCTGGTACGGAATGGGAAATATATTGCATTCTACGCCACAAAATGATCGTTAATTTGTAGTAACTAAAACAGTCTTCCGGGTGGTCGCATAACCGAAAGGAAGTGGCATTGCACAACCGCAGGAAGGAACAGGAAGTTATACTTTATATGCGATCAGATATCTGCAGGTGTGAAAAGTAAATTTATAAAACTCCTAGCATGTGTTTGTCAAGGCAAAATATCAGAAACCTAAAGATATAAAAACTAAGTACATTTTAAACCGATAAACCATAAAGTTCCTTCTCTTAATACTCCGAAATATCCCAGCCCAAAGGGGATTAGTTTAAATTAAAGAGCTTGCCATCATCAATTTCTTCATCCATAACATTTGCTCCAGAATTCAGTCCGCTTATCACGGACACTTTCGACGAGCTTTTCCGCCAGATTGGGTTCTGAGTTAAGTGTCAGGATACCGGGCAGAAGTTGACAAAAATTAGACGGAAATCTTTTATAGTCTCCCCGCAAAAAATGTTATTGTTAACAGCTTAATGGAGCTATCCGTCATCAGGGGGAGCTGGATTTCAAGTTTTAGCAGGGGCACACAACAAGAAACAGCAATAATAAAGATTATACACGCGCAATAATTACTAGAAAATTGTTGTACAGAAAATCTCTGACATAACAGATGTCCCTTGTTCTCTGTTTTTTGTACATGGGTGGTGGCCCTTTTCGAAGGGGGCTTAGGCTTAAAAGAAAATGTAAAGTACAACCAATATTTATACAAACAAATTGACTAATGACTTACAATAGAAATTTTTCTCACATATGAACGTTTCTTTGGCGCATTCAAATAGCTAGTTAGTTCCTTTTCCGAATCCCTTTATCCAGAGGCACTGGAAGAACTTCTTTGAGCCCTTGGCTTCTTACACCCCAAGTCCTCCCACTGCCGCCCACCTACAACCCCCTTTCCACCCAACTCTGTCTCGAGGTTTCGCGGTTCGTTTGCTCCCGACTACTCCACCGTAATATGCACCTAATCCTTTCTACAAAATCATAATCGCATAGTACGTAATCAGAGCGATGCCAGCAGTGAGCCCTCACTCTCTCTCTCCCTCTCTCTTTCGGCAAGGACACTGTTGTTCGCCGAGGGCCTCGTCGAGTCCTGCATCCTGCCAACAGCTAACAGCTACCAGCTAACTGGCAACATTCATTCAGTTTTAATGCCAGTTTCATAACTCGTGCGCTCACTGGGCCATGAGAAGAGGAGAAGAGCCCGGCAATTAACGCGAGTCCTTCGACTTGCCGCCACAATATCCCAGCATCATTATCCTTTTGGCCTCTCGCTGGCAGCAGTGGGTTAAGGGTACAGCACATACACACACACGTATTTATGGTAGACCCGACGATGTAAACCCAAGACTACAATTAATCAAGAACTCAAATTTCAACTCTTTGCAGAAAGGGGGAAACTCAAAACCAGGCGTAGAATGGCGAGTCCCTTACCTAATCAAGCCTACAATAGGGAGGAAAATTTTATAAATTGATATAAATTTTTAAAAAATGAATTGCCGCCCAGACCTCGAACTCTTTGTCGTGGCTGTGACATTTGACAATAAATATATATAATTTTTTCCGCGCCTTATTTACAATATATGCTGCAGACAGTAGACAGTAGACAGTAACGGGGGTCGGCTGTTCGCAATGATGATGGATGATCATCCATCCAGCGTTCGGTTTTTCATTTCGGAAAATCTCCGGGCTGAAAAACGCAGTGATTTTGATGGGTTCCGGACTGGGCTCTTTCCCCCTTGCTGCGGTTGCTTTGCATACAAGTTGGGAAAACAGAAATTTAAAAAAAAAAGACAAATTAAATGAAAATGAATTAAAAATTAATTAAATCAAATTGCTGTGGCGGCTTCTACTTTTCTTTGTGGAGGGGGTCCAAATGATTCATAAAATATATGACAGCGGCTGGATTATTCTCCCTTTTTTCCTATCCCACATTTATGGGGGCGATGGCTCAGATTGCTAATGACTTAAGTATTCGGGTGTTTGGGGCGGGGAATATGGCAGATTTAGGTTGAGAAGAGTTTGTCTTAAATGATTTGGAAGTAATTGGGTGACATCAGCGGTGATTGATCTCCTGCTGATATATCGAAACTTTATGGAGGCCTTTCATAGGCGGACAGGCATGAAAGACAACTCAAGATGTGGGCTTCAAAACTGGATTAAATGATATAAATTTTAAAGGGAATTTGTCCTTATTATTTATCTAAATTAAACATTCCCTTTTCCCTCTTTCATATTTCAAGATCGAATTAGTATATTACAGTTATTTTGGGGTTTTGCTCTCCCTATTTCATTTTCATCACCATGTCATTTGCACATGTCCTTCAGAAGTAAGAAGCTTACGCATGTGCGACTTTATTATTGCAGATGTTTTACATTCTCGAAATCGCCATCACCATCGCTTCGCATCCAATAATAGTTTCACCTTCTGATGAGGCTGATAAACCCGTCATGACAAATTCCCCTTTTCAACGTCCCACCAGCCGACGCGTCCTTACAATCCGAATAGAAAGCTCTGAAACGCCTCAAATGCGCCGTTCGTTGTTCAATCCTAATCAGATAAGTTTCTTTGACCTACCCTAATCAAATTTCATGCAAATAACCTTCTCTAATCTATTTGTTAACCGACACAGGCGCACAGAAAGAAGCTTAGTCCATGGCAGTCCTTCAATCAATCAGAATCCTTGCATAGAGTTCCTCAGCTGTCACACATTTCCATCTTCATCTCGGCTCCTTTCGTTTTTTGTTCGCTTGGTGTAAATCCAAGTCAATCCGGGGATATATAATGGCACACAAAACTACCCTTGAAGACTTAAAATTCCACCCCGTTCTGGGGCCCCTTTGTGTGGAAATTAGACAAGAACTGCAAAAGATGCTGCGAATTTGTAATCCTTGAGGAATTTTTCACTTATTCCCCAGGGGGACAAGTCCTTCCAATGACTGAGATGGCTGGCTATGGGAGGAGGAGGAGGGGGCGGGGGGACTGGTAGCTAAGTTACACATTTAAGTTTTACTTTCCTTTACTTTGTTTGCTGTTTTATGATTATTATTTTTTCGCATTTGCCCAACTTCAGTTTCCATTTATGCAACTATGCCTGCGACAGATAAGTTATTTGAGTTCTGCCAGGACTCGTGCGAAAAGGACGAACCGAAAATGGGAGGACGAACGAATTTGTAAAATTCCAATTAAGAATCTTTGGTTTACTTTGTAAGTTGACTCTCAACTTATTTAGACACTACACAACGACACACGAAACACACTCACACATGTAAAGTAATACCCAAAGTCTGAGGGGGGGGCGGGGGTCGGGGGTCGGGGCCAGTAAGTGGAGCTGGGAAATCCTAACACACACTTAAGCGAAACAAAGAGGACACAAGACAACGGACAGCAACAACAGAGAATAAATAAGAGCAAAACAAACTCGCTCGCTCACACACTCGGACGGTCGAGGTCACAAAAATAGTTTGACGCATTAAATATATTTTTGGAGGTATTTATTTTAAGTCAGATTTGTTTGAATTTTGATATATATATATATTTTTTAGATATTTATTTTAAGTTAGATTTGTTTGAATTTTAAACAAAAATAAAACAAGGATTCAAGTTAGGCCATTTCTATTTAGATTCATACTATAAATGCTTTTATGGAAAGTTTCATCTTATTTTTCTTTATCTCAGCATTGCTTTTTAAAAGTTGACTACGAGTATATAACAACAAAGTTCGATTATTTGCCTGCATTCTAAGGCTTATATTTGCAAGTCCCCATAAGCTAGCTAATTTTCGGACCGCTGCTGTGCACACATCCTCGCTCACCAACACACACGTAGAGTGAAATCCTAGAAGGGCGAGCGGCGAGCGGCGAACGGCTCTCATGTCCTGCTCCACTCGTCCTTGCTCTAATGGACGAATAAATTGCTCGTGAATGAAATGAGAGTACGCTGGCCGCTCTGCTTCTTCCTGCCTGCTTCCGCCCAGCGCCCGCCCCCATGCGTGTGGTCGTGGCCGGAGACGACAACGCACTCATACGCAAAGCAAAGCAAACAGACAAACAACAAACTGGCAAACAGACTGGCAAACAAACAAACAAGCAAACGGAGAAACGGAGAAACGGAGAAACGGATGCCCGGGACACAAAACTAAAAACTAAAAGCGACATCCAAAACGAGGGGAAGAAATTGCTCTCGAAAATCTTATTTTTCTCGACCGGCAATGGGGGCAATATTGGTGATAAAATAAAATACGAGACGCGGGCCAAGACGATGACAGCATCGAGACAAGGATACGGATACAGATAGCCAGGGCGAGTCCTATCTGCCTGCCCCCGATCCCTGGCCACCAAAATTTATGTTTTAGTTAATACACCCAAAGACACAGAAGGGTTCTAATCGCTTGTAAATGGCATACGGAAAAGGTCTCGCCTGGGTAGTAAAAGGTATTAGTGCATGTGGTCGTGGTTAATTTAGTGAAAAGCGACGCCTTACGCAGTTTTATACTTCCAGGAAAGTAATAAATACATAATTCAATATTCCCTTTATATACATAAAGTTCATAGTTTTGTTACGTGTTATACAATTATATCATCTACAAGATACTATGAAATATAAAGACTAAATATATAGTTCAATCCTGAAATAAACAACTTACAGTACTGTTAAGCTTCTACAATCTATATGATAAGCCCAATACTACATTTAGGAATTCAGGAATATATTTGAAGCGACAAACCGAATGCAATGGCAAATTGTAAGTTTCCACCAGCCAGGATTCGATTTGTAGTCCTCCCCGAATATTTAAATTCCCCGATATCCTTCCTCCGATTCCAGAATTTTTGTTGTCCCAGCATCATTTTTAACGAGCATTGCAAAGGGTTTGGTTGCAGTTTCCCCCCCAGGAGTTCAATTCGCATTGTCCCCACTGACACAGCCAGACTTAACTCCCAACTGCCCCGACTGTTCCAACTGGCACTCTTAACCCCACAGTGCCCCCCTTACCCGTTCTGCAGCAAGAACAAGCGATTCCAGATAGAGACAGACACATGGCCATCGAGGATGTAGGTCAGGCGAGTGTTCGGGGCTTTTATGAATTGCCAGCAGCTGACTTGACTTGATGGCAATGGCGATGGCAGCAGATTTTGGTTTTCATTTTGCAGCCAAAAAGCCAAAGCCAAAGCCAAAGCCAAGACGACTAAAAATCAATAACTGTCCGCAAGGACACCGAAAAGGGCGCCCGAGTGGGTGGGCTGCTTGGCTGTTTTTGTTCGCTGATAAAACTGCGACAAAAAGATTTCAAATTAGAGACAGGACGCGAAGGAAGCAAACAAGCAAAACAAAAGTGATATCGAACAGGAAGGAGCGAATTTCGAAGGAAGCAGCAGACAAGTCGAGCAATTAGCAACCGACAAGGGAGATAATACAACTAATTAAAAGTAAAAGTTATGCGTCAGCGAATGAGATTTTTATTGGGAACACAGAAGGACCTTGAGCTGTCTGGGGGAGTGAGTGGGCGTGGCAGCTGATATATAGCCACCCCGGGTGGGAGTATTAAAATGCTGTTAACCCAAACAACCGCACTTTGCTACACCATAACTACCATGCCCCACCCCACCCCACCCCACCTTTGTCTCGGCCTAAATTATGAGGTTATAATTCACAATTAAGCAAACGCAAGCATAAAACATAAGCACATGACATAATTAAGCTCAGCTCTTTCGGATTTATATGTAGTGCGGCGAAACTAAGGCAAAACTGTGAGGATAGGACGCAAGGATCTTGGGAAGCATGGGCGTCACTTGGCCACTTTTGTTTCGCCCCACTGTGACCTCATCAGATTGCGAAGCTCGGAAGAGATTCAAATCAAATTAATGAATGACTTTTGCACCTTCGAGTGGAGGCGACAGGAGTGGACAAGGTTATTTGAGTGGTATTTTGAAGTAGACCGAACTAATGAAGTGCCACTGGCCGGAGTTCTTGGGGGCACTCTTTCAAATGAAATGAAATGCATTTGCACTGGTCGATTTTGTTTTTTAAGTCTCCAACTAAATTGCTGTTTAGCCACAGGATTTCGCCCATTAATTGCGTAATTGCGAAACTCGGCTGAAGAGATTGTTGAACCGTAATTGCAAATGTCCTGTTTATTTGCGTAGTGGACCTAGTTTTGTTTAACTTAATTTGTGTCACCCAAATATCTTGCTAAATATATTATTTCTGCGCTGATAAAATAAAACGCTTTTAATTTTGGCAATTTATTAATGAGCTTTTGCCATAGAGCCATAGAGCCATAGAAATAGCATTAATTTATGCGCTATCAGTTATTCGTATGTGTTTGCCTGCGCGTGTGTGTTATTATTTATTGCTAAAATGCATTAAAATTGGGACACCCAGCGGGAGGTCAGATTATTTATTTGGTTGCTGCTGGCCGCCATTAACTGACAAATTTTCACTAATTGCATTGCATTAATAAACTGAAGTAACGCAAACACACGCAGTGTAAAAATCAACTGGGAAAAAATCCAAAATCCATGTCCACTTCTCTGAATTATGGCCGATGATGGAAATTGCCGTCTAATTGCAACTGCAGTGCTGAAAGCGACTGCATTCGAGGAATGCTGGAGCAACAAATCAAAGGAATATCAATTCATCCACGACTGTCTGCGTATGCCATAAATATGCATCAATGCCCTGCCACGCCCCCTTGAGCCCCGCCCCTCGCAGGCATTATAATTTAAATGGGCTTTGGAAAAGCAATTATATGAAATTAAATTTTGCGCGTGTGTCTCTTAATCCTGCACTGAGCTGCATGCATAGTTCATGTTATCCTGTTGCGAGGAGTGCGCCCACCAGGCCAACCAGGCCAAAGTGGGTGTGGTCAGCACCCGCCGCCCTCTTATCCCGTGTCCCTTTTCCATCCACTCCATGGAAAAGTGCGTGCCAACACCTCGGCAGCACAGGAAGGATAAACAGGAACAGGAGCCGAGTGGTTGAAAGGGGGAAAGAAGGGGATGGCATTGCGTAATGCGTCTGGATACACCGGAAAAAACGGCGAACACAACAGATAGAAACCGCTTGAACTCAACAAGAAAATATATACTAAACATGAACTGCCAAATTAGTTATGAAGTATTTAAGCCCGGATTAAATCGTTGATGATTCACAAAATCAAATTCAGTTTGTACGTTGCTTTTTGGCTCAGTCTGTGTGGTGATTGTCGAGTACTTTCCATATGAATATGAATTGCTTGCGGTTGCATCAAGTGGCTCGCGAAATGCACTCAAAGTGCATTCAAACACACTCGCAGTCGCAGACACAAAGCGACTCGCAGCCAGAGAGCAGACTTCATTTGTGTATGGATTCATTTATCGGGGTTTATTATTATTGTGCAACTGATGACCATCTATCGCGTTTTTGTGATTATTAATTGGAACTAGCACAAACAACAGATTTGACTGAATACAAACTGTGGGCAACCTGAAGTTCCCAACCTCTATCAATTGCTATAAGTTAATGTACACCTCCAATTAATCCAATTAATATGTATATCAATTTCGTACCAAAAGAACCTTCCCATTTAATTCATAAATTACCATAAGAAAACGCCTTCGAGGATTGCAATTTTTGAAATAAATTGGTTTATTATTGTTGCTTGACTTCATATTGTTTTTTGTTTCTCCTTTGACTCTAATAAGTCGACTTTCGCTTGCTTCTTTCGCTTCAGTTAGTTTTGCGATTATTTAAAATAAATTTCCACTTACATACTAAATAATGGGCCATGTTCATTTCAAACAAAAGTTGTCAAATGAGAAGTATATTTTCACATATCTGCCTGCCTCGGCTTAATATTTCGTATATGTTAATGTATACATAGAAATCGACATTAATTTGCATAAGTGGCATTTAGGAACACAAAAATCTTATAAAGTATTTTATCCATATTTTCTGTATATTTTCTGTCACTTTTTCTGCTGGTCTAACATCGTTGCATTGGTTTTCTTTTTCTGAGTGATCGGGAATGAAATGTGTGTGAAAAGAAATAAGTAAACGTGATTTGAAATGTTCAAACTTTTAATGTAATATTTAGTTTTCCATCTTGTGAATTCTATAAAATGGAGATTTAAAATTGGGTTTAATTCGTCTTAGGTGAAATTTTATTTTAAATGGCAATTTATTGCCATTGGTTGTTCTTTCTTAATAAATTTAGCTAAAAGTTTTGCGAGTAACTTTTTATTATTTTGGTTTGCAGGGGATTTTTCGACGGTTTCTGTACAAAACTTAGACTAAACGAAAGTTTGAACAGTCCTCTTTGCTTCTTCTTCAGTTTGCAGTTAATAATTATAATGCTTAGTGAGTATTTTTAAGTAGTATCTCAATTATTGTAGGCCATTTGCTTTGCTGTTTTTTTCTGGTTTTCAATTCTTTTTTAATAAATTCATTTGGGATCAATTTTTTATTTGTATTAAGTCCATGAAACTTCTGTTTTATTGCATACATTTATATAAGTATTTATATATTTACACTTCGCATCCAGACTTTCGAAAACATTGTTTATTCATGTACGTTTTATTTGTAGTTTGCATAATGGAAAAATATGAAAATAATAATATGGCCCCCTTCCCAAAACTACCGGCGATTCTGCTCCCTTTTCAATCAATACGCTTCTGTTGTTCTTATTTGCTCTTTTGTTATTTTAATGGCATGCCATTAAATAATTTCATTAAACGCTTTGTATGAGCAGCGAACAACATTTCAGCAAAAAGAGCGTGAAAGTATGCTCAATTGATTGTTTGTTTGGTTTTATTTCGCGATTTCGATTTCTGACAGTTTCCTTGAACACATGATGTGGCACGCGGAAAAAATAACCGAGTTTTAAATTGAAATGCATACAAAGAAAATTAATATTAAGTGCTAATCGAGGAAAGAACCAAAATAGGAGAAATACGTTTTCAAGGTTACAAGATTGTAATTATAATATTTATCAATAGATCGTTCAACAGAAAGGTATATAGTTACTTCTTTTGTTTTTCTGCCTGTTCGATGCGCGAAAACAAATTATTTTAGAAAAAACGTGAATGCTGATATTAATCAAAGGAAAATGTGGAGAAAAAATGTTTAATTCGAAGGGGAAATAATGGAAAAGTCGTTGTGAAATGTAATTGCTTTCCAGACAGTCCTATAAATCGCCTAGCCAAACACGCTTTTTATGCAGAATGTTGAATGTTGCTGGTGAATGGTGTTATTTGAATGAAAAAATACGAAGCCATTAAGCCCAAAACTGCATTGCGTTTTATTCATATTTTCCGATCGGCATTTCGTAATGCAGCTTAATTGTTATCAACGGCAGCTTCATCGCTCGGTCGGCTCACCATTATCGCATTGCCAGGGCTGAGTGTTCAGATATATATATATAAACAAATATATATATATATAAATATGCAAGTGGGCATGAGAGAGGGGGTATGATTTACTATAATTTTATTTTCAGTTGTTGAGTGTCAGCTATTAATATTATTATTACGCGTATATACCTTCGATGTGTATGTGAGTTTTCATCGCAGTTATTATTATGACTTTTTATTGTTTGCAGCATTTTTAACGCGTTCTGTGGGTGGAAAAAAGTGCCCAGTGTCTGTTCCTTTTGCATGTTTACCATGGCATTGTTTGATGTTTATCGTACAATTTCCTTACATGCTAATTAATTTTCCTGGCTATCTGATGATGTGGAAGGGGGTGGCGGGTTCAGGGGCTGGGGAAAGTGGTAAATGATTGGGATTCGTTCATCGGTTTGTTTCTCATACATTTATTTTTGTTCAACATTGTTTTTCTTATATTTGCGATAGCTATGTAATATTAAATAAATTAAAGATTTCTATTATATGTATAAATATGTACAGGCCCTTACATAAAAACCGTTTTGTGTCTTTTTTACAATGGTTGTTGGATTATTGAAATCTCATTTTAAGGTATATACTATAGTATTTCATGTTCTCCTCTGGCTATATTTACAGGGTAATCAATTTTAATTTATTTAAAGAACTAAAAGTATCAGTCTGTGAGAACCATCCCAAAAAGTATGCAAACTGCAAACTGCACCTGCCACTTTTCACACTTTTTTAACTTTATAGTTTATGTTTAGTTTAGAGTTTTCGTTAAATCTTTATAAATTCACTGGTTGCGCAGTTTGTCTCCTGCTGTTTTTGTTTTTCTATCTCTCTCTCTCTCTGCTTAACCCCTACATTTAACCATTTAACCATTTAACCCCGTTACGCCCACAGGTTCTTCTGCTGGTCCTGATCCTCGTCCTCGTCGTCGTTCAGGCTCAAGTTGGACTCGTAGTGGGTGAGCTCCGGCTGCCGGCTGTTGTTGCTGCTGCTGCTCATGGTCACGCTGCTCTGGGTGCCGCTCTCGAGGAGATTGACCCCAATGCCGCCACCTCCGCCGCAGCTGCAGAGCAGATCGTCGTCGCCAATGCAGCTGCAGGACTTCTTGCAGTTGTACGAGGCGCCTCCGGGTGGCACAAAGTTCGAGCTGAAGCTGGACGGCAGTGCCGAGGCGGGAGTTTTCCCGGGAGCCCTCTTGCCCGTGCCCAGGTTGACGCACTCGCAGTTGGCATTGTTCTGCTGGCGGATCTGCTGCTTGGCGTAATCCACGCTGTCGTAGGCCGGAGCAGCACTTGGCAGATAGCTGGGCACCGCGTACTCGTGCTGGCTCCTGCGATTCGCCTGGTGGTTGTGGTGGTGCTGATGCTCCAGGGTCTTGGCCATCCCGGCCACACTGAGATCCCGCTGCTGCTTCTTGGACAGCTGGTTCATGGTGTTGAACTTACAAGCCGCCGCCGCCGCCGAGGCTGAAGTGGGTATGGGTTTGTAGCCACGCCCTCCTCCAGCTGCACCACACTCGTTGATGGTCGCGTAATTGTTGCTGCCGCAGTCCGCGTAGCGGGCACTGGGTGGCGGTATCACCCCGCCGTTGCCGGCCTGATACTCATGACTTGTGGCGTACATGTTCACGGAGGGAGTGCGGGCCGACAGGCAGCCGGATACCACGCGCTTGTTGTTGTTGCCCCGACCGTTTGGCAGGGGCAGGGCCAGGCGCAGCTTCTGCCAGAACTTCTTGTCGTCCCACTCGATGCAGGTGCTCGTGCGCAGATAGTGCCGCATGTCCATATCAATGTCGCGCTGGGGCAGGTCTCCGTACAGGATGAACACCACCCGCTTCCTGCGCTTCACCAGCTCGTGCAGGGCACTCTTGTACTCGAAGCGACTCCACTCGTTGTACAGGAAGTTCTTGGACAGCACCAGCACAAACTGTTTGGCACTTTCGGCGGCTTCGATGAGGGCGTCCGTGATGTAGGCATTGATGTTCACATCGCGGTAGTGCAGGCACAGTCGATAGCCGATGTCGTTCTCCAGCGTCTGGGCCAGGATCTGGTTGACGAAGTGCTCGTCCTGCAGGCTGTAGGCGAAGTAGGCATCGTTGGGCCGCTCCTTGTCCAGCTGGTCGACGAAGCGCGGCGACTTGTAGCAGAAGTTCATCAGGCAGTTGGTGGAGTGGGCCCACATCTTAAGCTCATGTCGGTAGCAGAAGAGGCCGAAAATCAGACCGAAAAAGGCCACAAAGGCACAGGTGGCAACCAGGAGCAGGGGCAGCAGTCCCTCGATCTCGTTGGTGTGCATGTAGTGGGCCACGCCATCGCGCAAAGTGCACTTGGTGCCGTTCTTCTCCCTCAGAACACTGGTGGCATTGTTGTAGATGCAGCTCACCCTGGAGGCGTCTATGATCTTCTCCGAGCTCTGACCCAGGTAGTTTCGGAACCTGGCCAGGTAACCGCACTCACAGCTCCACTGGTTGTCGGCCAAACTGATCTCCACCAGGTAGGGATTGGAACTTAGTTGCCACACCTCGAAGTGCATCAGTCGATTGCCATCCAGTCGCAGGACCTCCAGTTTCCTCAGCATCTGGAAACTGCCATTGGCGATGCTGGCTATTTTATTGGACTGCAGATACAGCTCCCTCAGGTTCTCCAGGTTGTGGAACTCGTTGCCCTCCAGACTGATGATGTGATTATCCTCCAGGTGCAGGATCAACAGGCGCTTGAGGCCACTGAAAGTGGTGTTGTATATGTGGGCCACATTCGAGTTGTTCGCATACAGAACAGCCAAGTTCTTGCGACCCAGAAAGGAATGTCCCGCCAATTCCACAAAGTTATTGCCATCGATATACAGCTCGGTGGTGTCCATGGGCACACGTCTCGGCATCTCGGAATAAGCTGCTCCCGAGCACTCCACAATATTTGTGGACCAGGTCTGGTCATGGAAGCACGTGCAATTCGTGGGGCAGGTCATCTCGCAATCGCAGGCATCGAACTCGCAGCAATGGCAGACGGCGAAGCAATGGGTCTTGTAGGTGCACAAGAAGTGTTTGGGCTCGGCTTCGATTAGGGGGATGTAGGCCCTCTCCCTGTTGTTCAGCAACTTGCAGTATATGGTCTCCAGATCCATAATCCTGGGATACTGCCTCGAGGTTATATGGTTGATTTTCTGCAGCCAATCAATGTTGCAATCGCAGGTGAAGGGATTTCCCCCAATATAGAACTCTGGCAGAGCTCGGTGCTCCCAAACTGGCAGAATCCTCAGGGACTTGATGTCCAGCGTTGTAATTTGGTTCGCATAGAGATCCACCCTGGTCAGATTGGTTTTGTGCATAAAGGTATCCGGATCCACAGTGGTTATCAGGTTGTCATTCAGGAACAGCAGTTCGATGGAGTTCGGTATGGAATTGGGTCCAATGCGCTGAAGCTGATTAAAGCTCACATCCAGAGTTTGCAGCTTCAGCTCACTATCCAAACCAAACCGATTGGACAAGGAACTCAGCCGATTCTTGTGCAGGTCCAGCCATTGCAGGGTGGATGGAACATGTCCATAGTCAAAGGACTCCAGACGATTGTCGGATATATTCAGCCACAGAAGGGAGGGCATGTTGCTGAACAATCCATTTATGTCGTTCAGCTCATTGCCATCCAAACGTACAGCTTGAATACTCGAGGTCATCTCAAAGGCCCCTGGTTCCACAACTGCTATGCGATTCCTGGCCAGATTCAGGATTTGCAGGTTGGGCAGATCCCTGAAGGTGTGCATGGTAATATTCTCCAAGTAGTTGCCAATCAAGCGGAGACCGTAGAGATTTCCCAGACCCTTAAAAGCACTGTCCTCCATCACGGTAATCATGTTCTCGCCCAGATCCACGGTCCTCAAGTGGCGCATATTCCTCAGGGCCAGCGGAACGGTCTTCAGCTGATTGCCGTTCAAGTTGAGGTCCTGCAGGGCACTGCAGTTCCGGAAGGCATCCGGATGCACGCCAATCAGGGCATTGTTGTCCAGCGAGAGCAGCGACAGCACATACAACCCGTTCAGAGCATATGCATCCAGATACTTCAGTTTGTTGTGCGACAGCAGCAGCGTGTGGAGGTTGTTCATCGGTGCAAAAGTGTCGGCTGCGATGTTCTCCAGCTGATTGTGGCGCAGATTCAGAATCTGTAGGGTGTACAAGTCGCTGAAGATCTCCGGCTCCAGTTTGGTCAGCTTGTTGTGCGACAAGTTGAGCAGAACCAGGCGAATCAGACCCACAAAGGTGTTCTTATCGATCCAGGTGGAGGTTATCTGGTTCATGGACAGGTCCAGGGCCTGCAGCTGGTCCAGATTCGAGAAGAGCTGGGGATTCAGAACACTGATGGAGTTGTTCTGCAGGTACACCTCCTGGATAATCTTGGCTTGCTCGGCAAAGAGCTCCGTGGGCAGGGCCACAATTTTGTTGGAGCTCAGATTCAGGATCTGCAGGTTTTTCAGTCCACTGAGGGCCTTGTCCGCAATCATGGAGATGCCATTGTTGTTAACCGAAAGGACTCGCAGCCTCCTCAGAGTGCCAAATCCATTCGCTGGCAGCACCACAAAATCGTTGTGGCTCACATCCAGGTACTCCAGGTCCAGCGAGCAGCTGGTGCTGGAGCTACTGCTCTTCTTCGCCGACTCGGTGGTGGAGGTGGATTCGGTGGAGCCATTGGCTGGCTCCTTGCTGCGATCCCTGAAGCCCAGCTCGTTGACGTCCTGCAGGCGATTCTCGCTCATGTTCAGGGCAGACAGCTCGGACAGGGTGCAGAATATGTTATCCGGCAGGGACCAGATGTTGTTCGAGCTCAGGTCCAGTCGCTCCAACCTCCGGGTGACCGAGAAGGCATCCGCCTCTATCTCGAAGTTCAGGGCTGGCCACAGGATGTTGTGCGTCCGGAGCGTCAGGTTTCTCAGCTGCTCCAGACCATCCAGCACGTGGCGACCCAGTCGCCCCAGCTTGCAGTACTGGATGGACAGCTGCTGCAGCCTGACCAGATGGGCGAAGGACTGCGCCTCCAGGCGGCTCTTGGCCATGATTTCGTCATTGCACAGGATGTGCAGGGCAATCGTGTGCTCCGCGGGAATGACACTGAAATTGGTTGTGTCAAACTCGCTGTTCACCGTGCGCAGGTTGCACGTCAAGGCTATCTCCGGCTGGTCCAGACCAGCGGCTGGCATGAAGTGGCAGTCGTCGGGGGCGTCGTACAGCGAGAGGTCACCTCCCGCGCCCGCGGTCAAAGGTCGCAGGGTTCGCGCCGGAGTGGAGGGCTGCATCAGCTGCGAGTTGGAGACCCCAGCCTCGCCCATTATCGCATTTGAGTGCGACAGCTGCTGCTGCTGGTGGTGCCTGGTGGACAGCGATTCCGTAGTGTGCTGCTGATCCTGGGCCAGGACCACGGGCAGTATGGGCAGTATGAGTAGCATGTAGTAGATCATTTTGGCGATTCGCGGCTTTGCTGCGTGGAGACACCGGAAAATGGGTTGGCGGAGGGGGGGTAGGCGGTACAGCCGGGGGTCTTGGGGAGAAACGAAAAGAAAATCAATTCCACTGGCTGGCCAAAGGAAAGTCTGCGCACATATTTTCGGCTTCTGTGCTCCCTCTGCTTCAAGCCAGATTTTCTTTATTTTCCCCCGATTCTTTAGTTAATTATGCTCTCCGTGTTTTCTTCTCTCTTACACCCGGCACATTTTCGAGCACTTGGCCTTTTCTTTCTTTCTTTCTTCTTTCCTCTTTATATTTAAATTTTTTATTCGTTTCGGCTTTCGCTTTGAATTATTCGCTTCGAAGTTTTTGTTTATTACACGTCGCGTTGTAGGAACCTTGGATGAATTTCAATTTAGCTGCGGGCACGACTTCTATTATCACTTTTTCATTTGGCTGAACTGAACCCACTTTTTCTGGGACTCGAGCGGTGCAGCGTCGATACTTCCCGGTTCGCAATGTAACGCGCACGTTGGCTGATTTTCGACTGACTGCCGCAACGTGCGCAACTTCTCTTTTAAATGGAGAGTCGTCCCCGAACTCGAAACCCCGAAAATCCGAAAAGCCGAACGCGAGCCGAAGGGCGCTGGAAGGCAGCCGAAGAGCAGCCGACAGGCTCTGCACGGGCGGGAAATTGTGAGAGTTTTCGGAGAGCATGACTAAAGGGAAATTCGCTCTGCCTCGGCGGATGCTGGAAAATGTTTTTCTTTCTCTCCATCTAATCGCATCGAACAGCTGGCGTTCCGTTCGTTCGTGTTTTCCTTTTGATTTTCTCTGTCCTTTTCCGTCGTACTCCTTATATCCTTTATTTTTTTGCCGCCGAATCGGAGATAGAGCCCCTCACCCCCCGCCGCTAACCGGCGACTTCGCTGCTGTCTCTGTTTTGATAATGAAAATATATGATGTGCATGGGCCAGCGCCAATCTTCATACAAACGTAATTTATTTTTATGCCATGTGCATGTGTGTGTCGGTGTCGGTGTTGGTGTCGTTGTAGTTGTCGGTGTGCCGAGATGGTCCTTCGGCTGCTTTTTGCTCCTGTTTCGTGGGCCCAGAGCCGTATAAAAATAATAATTCCTCACATTCCATTAAATTACAATAATAATTTTAATTAAACTGTTTTGTTTGCGCCTCATGTAGCAATTCCTGTGGTTTCATGACTTCTTTTTCGCCCAGCGAGCCAGCAAAGCAGCCAGCGGCAAAAAACTGTCTTCCCCATCAGGTTAATGATAATGATTATGGGCCAGCATTATGGGGTTTCGTTGGGCTTTGGATGTGTGGGGATTGCTGTGGATTTCTTTACTGAAATCCTCTGAAATCCGGAATGTTATGCAAGGACTTGGTTAGACTCGATTAGGTGATGCTGGAAATAGGAAATATGAAAATTCGTGAGCAGCTAGCATACATATAGCATCATATTATCATATACCCAGTAGTACAAATGCACATTTCGATTATAGTGATGTCATTGTGTAATTACTTGAATTTTGAATGCATTTCATGTTGTGTTCTGCAGTTTTAAGCCAAAGTTTCTTCGAGATTAATTTACACATTGAACATTTTACTATTTCAAATAAGCATTATTATTATTTGGCTTCAAGCGAATATGATTTCGATGCATGTAATAAGTAGCATCCTACCTGAGCTTACCTTAAGTAATCGAGGAATCTCTAAAGGGAAATCAATCCATCAAGAACATTTTCCAAGGGTTAATTTACAAAGAAGACCTTCTATTGTTCCCTATTTCGTTAACCTCCGGCATGAATTATTTTGATTGTTCAATATTTGGGTGAAAGCAGAAATATTGATGGATCACCGGCAACAAATTCAATGGCGATTACAGCGGCATGGTAACCTTGATAAACTTTGGGTCTTTCATGACTAATTCTCAAGAAAAACAGCTGCCCTGGACACTTTATCGGAGGGTAATATTTCTTAGCTGGCTTGAAAGTTTTCCCATATCCTTGGGTGTTGTGGCTAAGGATATTTT
This sequence comes from Drosophila teissieri, assembly GCF_016746235.2. Classification (NCBI taxonomy): domain Eukaryota; kingdom Metazoa; phylum Arthropoda; class Insecta; order Diptera; family Drosophilidae; genus Drosophila; species Drosophila teissieri. Next base: position 17,963,445 of record NC_053031.1, on the reverse strand, counting down.
TGTCGCCACTAAAAGCAAACACAAAAACATTCTTGCCAAATTGCGTCAGCCAACAGAACGCCTCCCACCCCTTTCTCGTGCTGGGCTAATGATTTGCCTAATGTTTCTAACAATTATGTGGCTTGGCCACACAAAAGAATATATTATGTAAGTTATTAAAATTATATCACCAGCAGGAGCGGCACCAGAGCCACGAACAGCAGCCAAGTCTAATAAGCCTCCTGCACAGTAAAGAAAACTATAGCAGTACAGTCAAAATTTTAGAGATTTTCTTAGATAGAAACTGCATTAATCAAATTTGTATATAAAATATGTGAAAATATTATTGATTTAAACACACGGTGCTTAAATTTACCATGTACTCTGGTATTGGGATTAGCTTCTGTTTTATTGATAAGTTTTCCTCTCAGTGCACCCCCTATTTTCCTCACCTTCAGGCTTTCGCAGGCTCTTTCAAATGTAAATGGCGGCAAGGACGAGGTTTTGTGGCTCGCTTTCCTTTGTGTGGTGGCACATGCAACCAAGGAGGAATATTTCTTCCCCGGTCTCGTATTCTTTTTTCGGTGGTTATCAATTTGGTGAACGCTTCTGGCTTTTGTCCGTGGTCCTGGTCGCAGCTCCTTTATTTATGTGCCCCATAACGAAGGTTTCTTTCGCTTCGTTTTTTTCCTTTTCGTTTTTTTTTTTTGGAAACACGAATGACAAGATTTTCATCAACGTCATTAATATTAACTTTTGCAATAATTCTCGAGCTGTGGAAAATTATGAGAAATGACCCAGTAGATAAAGCCAAAGGCTGGGCCAAAGCGGAGCTGAATCGGAGTCCACTTTTCGACAAAGCCATAACTCTCGGTGTGCAGATTGGATTGGTTTGCCGGCTATAGTGGATGTCCATGGTCGTGTCCATGGTCGTGGTATTAGCCTGACGTCTGGACGGCTTTCAAGTCAATCTTAATTGTGGCTCTGTGCTATGGGCTCGGCCTAATGACAGCATTTCGGATTACTTTCACTCAAAGCCAAGGGGAAGAGCTAGAAAGAAAGGTTGCATATTTTATGGCGCCCAAGAAGCTTTACGGTTGCACTGAAAAAAAAACCTTATTCAATTGAAACAACCCTATATCAATAGGATGAGTGGGACTCTCAAATCAAATTGGAATAAACTAACCTATGCTTTACTAACATTTCTTAGACATAAATGGAAAGCACTTATGGGGTTTCCACGTAATAAGTAAAACATGATTTTTATAATATTCCAAAACCAATTTTGCTTCCAAAAAAGCTATATATCTTCTGCTATGTCTTTCAGTGTGTGCATTTATGAGGCGGGGGCACAAAAATCACAATTAAATGTAACAATTGCGTCTCTGGGGACCGCAGGGCTGGTTAACAAGAGCATCGGACTCGATTCCCTCCTGTCAGTTGCTTGTCTGATGCCAGCTTAAATTGCCCATACACGTCACAGGCAAACACCACCCACAGCCCACCGCCCACTGCCCCACATCCTTGGAGCACCCACACAACGCCATGTGCCTTATCCCCACCCACAGCCATCGGATTCACCCATTCCGCTATCCATTTTGGCAGCTTTGGCTCGTCCTCGTTTGTCGTTTCTCTTTCACTCTGTTTGCGTTTATTAATTGTTGCCTTTATTTTGGCCTCATTTTATTTGATTTGGTTTTCCTTCGACTGGCCGACCGGCCTTCGCCTGCCTTTTTCTGCTCCTTTTGTTTTCACTAGCAGCGGCTATAAAGCCAAACCTAATTGACTTATCTTGCCATGGGTTTGCTAATTTCTCGGCCATTGTGTCTCGCTGACTTCGAGCTTGGAGCTCGGAACTCGGAGCTCGGAGCTTCTTTGGGCCATAAAAGTGCCCAGATAGCCAGATAGGATAAGTCAGTCAGTGAGGCATTTCAGGCAGCTCAGACAGGCGGATAGGAATCTCCAGCGCACTAATTAGCAATTGACATGAATTGCTCATTAGCAGCAAACTAAAGCTAAAAATTTTCCTAGGCTATCTGTCCAACTACTCGGGGATGCGCATCCGAAAGATACGGACAGGATAAAAAGTGTCTGTCACGAGGGCGAGCAAAATGGGGGTATCCTAATCTCCAAATACACTTGTACAAAAAATGTCTAATAGAATCCAATGGCGTTTGAGTGACACAAAGCATGGGGTAGCTGACAGCCAGTTTTCTTTTATGTAGAAAAATACTCGAGAGTCATCTTGCGCTCAATATAAAACAGCTTGGGTATCCTTACATATAAAGTAACCTCGAAAAACCGACCTTTAATTTTGATGTATTTGATCTGTGGATATTAAATTGATTTAGTATCCTATTTTTTGTTAAGTGAGCAATGGAGCATTAATCCGAGTTCATTATCCCTTATTACTTACTATACTAACGAATGAAAATAAAACAAAAATATATGAAAAATTTGAAACTTGTCAACTGATATTAGAAATGAAACCAATTCAATGCAATCTGCTCGCACACCCTCTATTCAATGTAATAAAATCCGAAAAATGTCCCAGAACTCAATTGAAGCGATAAAGCTGAGGTAAATAATCTTTAATATACGGAAATTCCGCAACTAACCCAATTTTTATTGGAAAATATCTTTCCACATGCCGAGCGCAGAAGGAGGCTGCGGTTTCGCCTCCCCGGCCACCACGGCAAATATAAATTGCAACAAATCTTGAATGCAGCCTGACCAAAGTCCATAATGACAGTTGTGCCCAAAGAAAATTGCACGAGCCAAGGACGAATGGAGAAAAGGATGAAACGAGGAGGCAACCGTGGAGGAAAGCGGTCGTTGCAATTGCAGCAGTTGGTCCGGAGCATTTTAGCCAAGTAATTGCCCGGTCGACCTTCGAGACGTCCACATCCAGCTCTTCTCGCCTCAGTTCAGCTCAGTTCAGTTCAGCTCGGTCCAGTTCCCATAAAAGTATTCCTGGCCACAGTTTTGTGGGTTATGAAAAGGTGGCTGCCGGAAATCGAACATGTGGCCAACTGAAATCGGAAGACGGTCGGTTGACATTTAATTTATAGGGAGCAGTCAGAGCCGTCTGGGTGGCTCACCTTGGGTGGGAAATAAGATGAAGTCCTTCGACCACCAATTTAGTTGTCAAAATACGCCAAAATGTAAACAATCAGATGACAAAAAATTGTAAGAGAAAAAAGGAAAATGCAGCGAAATGGGCTGACTTGACATTTACCTACATGTTAGTGCTTCCTGCTTCCGCTCCATTGGAAAATAAAAAGGGCAAAGGACAATGCACAAGGCTCATAAAGACATTTGGGAATCAGCTAGCAAACTGACAAACAAATTTTTTATTTCCGTTGCCGAGCAGAGAAAGGACAAGATGAATTGCCGATGGCTGTAAAATGTCCTTTTAAAGCAAATATCGAAGGACACTGGCGAACTGGTGAACTGGCGAGCTGGACCACCACCACAACTAATCTTGAGTATCCGCAAGTGTTTACCTTGGAGTCTCCTTTCAATTCCTCAATCTGCTCAATCTTCCTCAATTGCGGATTGTTCGAATGTGTGACTGTGTGCCTGCATGACTATTGGATTTTGCATTGAGGACTGCTTCACGTGGGCGGGGTGGGAATATGGAATTAGATAATATCTCCATCGAGATGACAGCCTCTGGCTTTGCAGTGCGATTCCAAGAGATACGGATGCGGATACGTGAATGCCCCGGCTTCTCAAAAGGATGTTTATGTTCCCTTCAATCTCAGATAAAAGTGTTGAGAATTTGCCTCTGTTTACCCAACAAAGTGGCTCGGATTTGCAGGGACACATTGAAAAGGAAGCTTTACGGACGAGAAGATGAGATGGTTAACTCTCAAGATGTCGAGAATTTGGATTAGCACTTGCAAGGAGTTCACAACGGAAGTTGGATTACCTCATATCTTAGATCAGCGGTGGGAAAAACTGGCGGAGCGACTGGGAAAAGTGGACATTGTAACCATGGAAAGAAAGTGCGTTGGTAGACTAGAGAGCAGAATAGGTGGGTAGGATAATGCTGGGATCCTTACCTGTACAAAAGAAATCTTAAGTAAAATGATAACCAGATCAGGAAAACATCGGTAAAACTACTGCAAAGCAAATCCTTATTTTAGAAAGGGAGTATCTATACATATATTATTTGAAACATAAATAATAGAATTTTTTCCATTGCCTCTATAAGTTTTATTCTGCTTATATAAATCACATTCGGACGGTTCTAGCGAGTTTTCAATCGGCTTATCCATTTAGGCAACCTTCTTAAGGTATAAATCTTGCTTCCCTAGCAAATTCGACACCAAAAAACTCTTAATATCCTTAAAGAGTCCCCCGAATCGCTGATGCACAATTGAAAGTGAAATTCTGCGAGCAACAAGACTCCTTTTTCATACTCAGCACTCTATAATCTTCTCATTTCCGCTTCGCGTTCCCCGGAGTTTTAAGTCTGACTTTTGGTCTGTGCCTGCTGTCAAAGCACTCCCCTCCCCTAACTTTCCATTTTCCCGGTGAGACCCTCGTTATCCTGCTCCACAAATCAGCCAGCAGTTTTAGATGTCGGGACAATTCTCGGGTAGCGTTTCTTCGTAAGCAGGGCTTCTCGAATTTCATAAATTTCGAGGACTCGCACCCCTCGAATGGAGCGAACCAGAGTAAAAGTGTCAATTTCCTAACGATTCAATCTAACTCTGCTTGTTGGACAGTTGGTTTTTTATGGCTGGGCTATAGATGTACATATGTAGTCGGCTGCACCTTTGGGTTTGATTTTTTCGCTCACTGGTGAAAATTGCGATCGAAACAAAAGGCTCTGGTGGCAGCGGAGGGGGAGGGGGTGGGAAAACAATACGAAGGCATTTGGCAATGCGCCTAGCAATCAGTGCTGCCTTTGTCCTCAATCCTGGAGATTTCACACTGTTTAGCTTGACATTTAACTGTCAATCAAGGCGGCACTATGGCATTGTTGGACTCCTTGTCGTCCTCTGTGTGATTCCTTCTGGGTGCACTCGAAAAAATGACGTTGTATGAACGTGGTGTCAATGTTAGAAATTTATACATTTATTTAAAAATCTATTTTTATATATGTGTAACAATTAAAAGCGATCCCTAAGAAATTGTCACCATCTGTTCACTGTTTGAAAATTCAAAGGGGAATTAACATGAAGTTAAAAAATTGCATTGCATGATCATTGAGGAATTTTCCTCATTATCTCCTCGGGTATTGAGTCAGTGTTGTTTTACAATTTCATAATTTATTTAATTTCTTTCAGTGCATGTCCCGTCCGGCTGCCGTGAAGTGTGACTCGAATCGAGGCGATTCAGTTGGATCGGCTGAGATTTGAGTTGAAGGTGCGAGTATGACAGCTACCATAATGCCATTAGGCGCAGCAGGAACTTGACTGGAGGAGCGCCGCAGGACTTCACACCGAAATAAGGAAAACTCATTAAATCGGAGCTGAGACAAAAGGGAACCGTTGGATATGTTGGATATTCGAAAATGGTTTTCTGAGACGGCGAAGGAAGCCCTCAAACGTGAAGTCAGTCGAACAATGCACTGCATGGGATGTTGCAAAGAGAGCGAGGAAAACTGTGGCAGTCCTTTCAATGTTTTTCCTTATTTTCCGCCTGCAGCTGTGTCTGTGTCTCTGTCTGTGAGAGTGTGTGTTTCTGTTTTCGAGAGAAGCACGACAGCTGTTACCCGTGGTGAGTTTGCTCAGCCACTTTGCAGACTGTGAAACTCACCACTTTCTCTTTGCGCTCTCTCTCTCGCTTTCCGCACTCTCATTTTCCGCACTGGGTCATTTGGGGAAATTTTCTCCCACTCTCTCCGCAACTTTCTTCCTCTCCCATTTCTCTTTGTGCGTGGGTGACACATTTTTCGAACTCCAATTTGTGTCTGTTGTTTTTTTGGTTTTGCTTTTGATGGCTTAAACTAAAATAAAATTTAATTAATTGCTGGCTAATCATTAGAGGGCTTTTAAAGACTCCTTTGCTTTGTTTTATTTTTGGATGCTTTTTAGACAAATAACCAAACAGAATGGGCGCAGACTTTTGACGCAGACTGTGGCAGCTCCACCTTCTTTTTTCGCAGTTTCCTTCGCCACTTCTGTTTTTCCTATTTTCCTTTTTTCTGGTGGTTTCCCGGTGACTTACTTTTCGCTAAGCAATTTTTCGGTGTCAATGTCGGCTTTGTTGTTATTTTCACTGGAGCCTTCCTCTTCTTCTAGCGATTGCTCACATGCTTTCGAAATTCCTTCATATTTATTGGCAATTTCATCTGTTGCAAGTTTTTATTTTCATATCGTTCTCTTTTATGTGGGAGCTATCTCGACGTTCAGGTCATTAAAGTCTTGTTTGGGTTGGCTTTTTATTGGAGAAAACACTTTATATGGCTTTCAGTGCTATAGGTACCACAGTTTTGGTGTTGATGACCACAGATATGGGTGTTAGTTTTACGCATGACATTATGATGTTGAGGTAGGTAAATATAATATCAGAATGTTTTGGTCAGGTGAACATTTTATTGCTGTTCTTGTTTTTTAAAAGCAAAGGGTTAAGGAAACCAACATAAATAACCCTCTTGAACGTAAGATTATATTTTTCATAAAGTCTGCTTAAGGTCGTCCCACAAAAAGTTAAGGAAGATTACAATGTTATAAACCACAGGATCGTCACAAAAAGTTTTATTTTCACTTGCCATTTTATATTTCCAACTGAGTACATCGCCCACACGAAAAGTATCTTAAGATTTCATGTTCTCCATCTGTATCTTTCGTCAAGTGTTCACTTTTTTTACTGCTGCTTCTTCAATTTTTGACACACTTTCCAGGCGAGTTTCAGTTTTATGCTCGGTTGAACTGAAATAGTTTACCCAAACCAAACCCGAGTTGAAAGCACGGCAGCCGTTTTGCAACCACAAATATGCAGCAAGGATGTGGTGGTGGTGGGTGGAAAATGTAGGGGAAAAGCGGTGAGCGGTGAAAGTGGGAGGTGAAAGTGGGATGGACTCAACCTGAGCATTAAAGTGCCTCTCGGCTGTTTTGTGGAGTGAGCAACTGACTTTGATTTCTGCCCGCAAGGTGCGTGTGTCCCAATAGTATTCCCCTTGCGTTTATCCTTAACAATTGTCCGTCGAGTGCACTGAGCAAAATAATACTGGCTTTTATAAAATAGTAAGCAATAAATTCATTTAAATTAATATGTACCTTTTTAAGTCATATTTTCAGGTTTGATCGGGATCGCGGATATACTATTTTCAATAATAGATCAATATTTTAAATTCGCTTATGCAAGAACTAAAATTTTTTGATACCCTTGACAAATATCTGCCAGGGTTTCCGGGAAAATGTGGAAAGGGTTGCATCTCCTGCTCTGCCATGGAAACAATTGAAGTGGCAACCGAACGATAGGACGCCAACATAGGATGTCAACATTTTTCTGCCATAATCAAAGGGAATAAATAACATGAAAGAACTTTTCCCTTACTGCCAGAAAATTCTCTCCGTATCTGAAAACACAGGCGACGAGCAATTAGAAATCAAATTTTCTGTGCACAGGAAGGGAGCGGGAAATAAATGGTTGGGGACTCCAAGGGAAATTAATTAAAATATTCCGGAAAGGCAGAAAAAATCGTGGTGGGGGGCATAGAAGAGGGCAATTAGATTTCATTTATTTCGTTCCACTCTTTTTTATTGTTGCTCCACCGACCACAACAAGTGATGGCATGGACTAGGTTAAGTTGGGTTCTGAACGGAGAGTGAAATGAAGACTGGAAAATTCCGGGGGTGGGGAGATTTTTAAGGGGTCGAAAAAATGAAAGAAAAATCCTCAAGCTATCTGGACACTAATTGCGTACAATCTTGTAATATTAATCGCTTATTATGAAAGAGATTTCTACGTGTGCATCATTTATCTTAAAGTATTTGGATTATGCTGTAAAAGAGGGAGTGCTATTAGTTTGAAAAAATGTGTCTTTAAATGGCGTTTAATCAATTAAAGACCTATGAAACATGACGAAACCACATGCAATTTCATTTTTATAAATACTCAATTTTTACAATATGACAAAGCATTTTTCCGCCAAATAAATATGTGCACAGCCTTAAATCCATTAAGCCCCTCCTCGAGTTTGAACAATTTCAAGCGAAACGCCATTAAAATCATGTCAATTGTAATACGAGAGCAGAGCTTCGATGTGACCGTAGTTAAGCCTGTCTCTTTTCATTCAACTTCTGTATTCTAGTGGCACCTTTTTCCCGATTGTCACAGTACATTTTTTGTTAGGCAGCTTTTAGTTTTGATGTGCAGGGCGTTAAATTTGTCGAAATCCTCTCGCTTGCTCTTTTGCCGTGCGAATATGGCCATCCTTCTCCCTACCCCCTACCCACTACTCTCTACTCCCTTCTCCCCTGTGCATATAGAAAATGTCATACAAATAAATTTTAATACCACACACACTCGCACCGCGAAAAAATGTTCTGGAAAAGTTTCAAGTGCAGTGCACAGCGCACACCTCAATTTACACACCGCCCGCCCGCCCACCACGCCACGCCAGGCCACGCCCACTTTTTCCAGGCTGTGCAAAAATGCCATAAATTAAATTTTATAAAAAACAATTACAGAGGAGCAGAGACCGCTCCCGCCTTGCACTTTTCCCCGGCTTTCCACAGGAAAACCTTGACAGGTCTACATGTGCCCAGGCTGTGGTTTACACTTGTAAGCATTTTCTGCCCGAGCATATTTCATGCAGAAGGACCCAAAAAAAAAACTGGGAGGGAAGGAAGGAAATCCAGGGACTAGCAAGCAGCATTTGCAAGTGTGTAAATTTTATTATTTCTGCGGAAAGGAGAGAAAGGAGGAGCTGACTTTACCTGCATTGCTTAAATTAGCACTGCCAAAAATATGTGGGGCAACAGGTCGCCGCCTCCTTTCAGGCGCAATTCTACTTTCCACTTTCCTTTTCGCTAAATTGGCAAAGGGGTGGTGGGCGCCTGCTTTCCATACATCATTTCCGCTTTTATGCTTTTTATGTCCTTTTAATAGATGTCTCTGCATTGGAAGCAATTTATTTTCCTTTTTTAGCCAAGGAATCTGCAAAGGAGTGGCGGCAAATGGGCATGGTGGACTAGAAGTCCTTGCCTGGGTCCTGTCGGTGTCGTTATTTGCATTTTATGTATTCAAATTGTGACATTTACACACATGCAATCGCACATACTCGCACTCCTGTGTTTTTCAGCACAGTCCGAGCTGAAATATTAGCAGAATATAAGGTTAATTAATACGAAGATCCCTAGTGAATTTAATAAAAAATCTCTATTTAATGAAATGTTTACAATATGGCGAAGAAATTTAAATATTTAGGAAAGTATTAGAAAAACACTATATAGATAAAAATACTCACTGTGTTGCCAAAAACAAGGGCTTTTCTGTACACCTTTCTCATTATATCTGATATCTGTTGGAATTCCAAGACAGCTTCATGCTCTGTTTCTGTAGCAAACCTTAAATTGTGTTTTCTATCTCCCTGGCTTTGGCTGTAGATATGCGGGCAACTCTCATAGATATTCATTTGTATGTCAGTGAAGTCCTTCTCGTATTCCAAGCCCCTTTTCCACCGTTTCCACTCATCCTGCACGAATGAATCTAATTGCGCAAATGTGTGTTAAATTATATTTTTGCATACGCAGACAATCTGGGGAAGGGGCCAGAAGGGGTTAAGGGGCGGCGGAATTCCACCAGAGGCGGGGCTTAGGGGGATATGTATATGTGCCAGCTGGGCCCCACATCCCACTTTCCTACCTTCCTTGTTCCTCGGGTCCTACCATCTAAATCTAACTGCCAGGTGTGCGCTTGAATATGGCGCCCTCTCTTTCGCACAGCATCTGCCTTCTCCCTCCCTCACTACGAGGGCCGTGTGAGCAGTTCTCAGGGCTACCAGCATGCTTGGGTTCAAAAAATAAGTTACTCTCAATTATCGAATGAAGTATCTTGGAAGAACCCGCATGGGGCGGGCATGACTTTGTAGTCTGATCACGAACTAATGAAGGCTGAGAACTCCTCTAAGAGACGCAGCTGGAAAAAGTACATTCAAGAAAAGAATGTAAAGTGTTAAATGATAAATTAACAGCTTGTTTAAATACTAAATCTGTTATATTTTAAATATAAGCTATAAAGGTTATTATATAGCTCTTGTGTGGGTACTACATCATCCAATTCGGGTGCTTTAACTTCTGATTGTTACAAAATGCTAACACTTATCATTCAACACTTTTCTTTATCCATCTTAAAATAAGTCATTCAGATGGCTCTTATAGAAATAAACCAGTTATAAATAAATTTGTATTAGTTCAACCTATTAGAAATGTGGACTGGTGGATATCTGCCCTGCTAACCTGAAGAATAAATCTGTGGCAACCACAGACCATATAGTACATACCTTGGAACATCCCGAGCCAAGGTCGCATTCCTTGATGCGGCGCAACCTTCATAAACTTACAACTTTTGAAATCCACCCTGCAGCATCGTTCGGCTATGTTCCGGATATGAGGGGGGTTGGAGGTGAAGGCAGTGGAAGGCAGCGGAAGGATACGGCATTCTTTGGTGGTATGTATGGCTGGTGTGCCATAATTGTCAGTAGCTTTTGTTGAATAATTGCTGCCATGCCAGATGCCAAAGCACCAAAGCATCAGAGGAGCTGGGCGAGCACTACCGCCGAGTATGGCACATTTATGGCAATGCCAATGGCACTTTACCTGTGCCACCAACATCATTACTATTGCCATCATCATCGCTTTCAGCTTTCTGCTTTCGGCGGAAGCCAACAATGTAAGGAGCCGTGGCCATGACTCTGCTCTTCTCATCAGTTGGGGCGAAATTTAATACATTTGGATTTAAAAGTCAAGACATGCGGCGTTGCCAGGGATTGGGGTTTAAAGGGGAAGGAGGGGGACTGGAGTGGGAAGTGTGACCCAGGCACACAACAAATTGCGACCTACACGTTGTATTCTACTTTGCATAAATTACAAAAGCACAACTCACTGGAAAACAAACTCCCAACACACCCGCAAAATCCCCATTCCGGCTCTCGTTTCTTTCCGTTCCGTCCCGGCAACGTGCAACATTTTTATCAATTAGTTTAATCTTCTGTTCCGAGGGGAGAAAAGTCAGTCCCCCCCACATTTCTCTTATCACAGCAACAAACAGTTGACAGAAGTTTTCTTTCGCTGTATTCCTTCTTTTTTTTCTGTGGCAGAGCTGACAACAGAAATCGTTAAAATTGATTTTGATTTCGCAGAAGAGCATTTCCAATCTTGCCGCAGACAGTGAAAACTTCAGACAGTGGCAAATCAGGCAAATTATATTAATTTCCCACATTGTCAAATCCCATTCGCATGACGAAAAAAGCTTCGTCCCAACTGGGAACTTCACACACAGAATACGCAGAAAATCGATTATTTTAAAGCAGAGAACTTGGGAAATGGGAACTGGGAAATGTGAAATGGGCAAAGGACACCCAGTTCTGGTCCTCCGGTTATGTTTGGGTAGAACTTTTGGCAAACGGCAGAGACAACTGCCCAAACAAATGGTCGGAAAAAAGATTACTTGAGTGGGGACAAATGCACAAACTCAAATTATAGAGCAGGCACAACTACGAAACGAAGTTTTCAAATTTGATTTCGGAAATTGTAATGCTCTCCAAAAAATGTAGGTAGCTTTAATGGTTTATTCAATACTAAGGACCGTGGCTATAGAACTTTGTATAGGTAATACAAAGGTGATGAAAGTAGTTTTCTTAAAGACTCTCAGGAACTTATTAATGTTGCTTCAAATATTTTAGCTAAATAAATAATGAACGGGTAAATATATATACCCTCATAGATGTTTTGGTATGTACTATGGCTTCTAATAATTTCTGAAATTCCTAAAAAGCATTTTTAGTTCACTGATAAAGCTTTTCCTTTGGTAGAGTATCCCGCACAAGACAGAAAAAAAAAGAAAACAGCAAAAAGGCTGATGGCCTGCCAACACATGGGTGTGTCACACAGACAGGCCGACGCACACACTCTCTCACACACTCACACGGACGGAGACCGAGTGGGGGACATATATAGTTCAAAAAACACTAAAATGCTCTTATTCAAATGCAGATTATCCCACACGCACACACAAACACACACACACCACGACAGTTTTCCAGGCTTAGGCCAAGGATTTACTTTCATTTGTGCAAGGAGTGCGTGCCTGTCGCCTACTTTCCGAAAACCTCCAGAAGTAGACAAATTAAGTAGATCCTCGAGAGCGGAGACAAAACTTAGAGCGCACATACACACATCGCTCGAAAAGGACACTTAAGTACCACCTCACATAACTCGATTTGGAGTCCTTCAACCTTTTCGTGAGCCTCAGTGTTCTCTGGTCTCTCCAGAAATGACCAGAAATGACCAGTGCTGCTTCCAAGTGCTGTCAACTGTTGCCTCGATTTTCCATCCTCAAGAGTCCTGTGATTTTCGGGACTGCTCCCAATCGCCTCCCAAATCGAAGCGAGGATATACTGATGTTTTGCCAATTATCGATTTGACACATTTCTGAGTTGTCGGTGCCCCAACATTTTGACACACGCATCTCGGTTATTGAATATATTTTGGCAGTGGGATTTCTCTCCAAATGGTCAATGGCGAAACAATAGCCAAATTGAATTGGTTTTCGGATTATCAAATTTTGTTGGCCACAAAACGCAGATGAAACGAAATGAAACCAAAAACCAAATCGAGAATTTCGTCCGTTGCCAATTTGCCAATGACGAATGGGAGACTCTAGGCTTCAAATTGTTTGACAAGTGCAAACCGATGTTTAACTAATGAGTTGGATGTGATTGAATCAGTCGAAGTGGTTTCAACTACTGACGTACAGAAACGAGCGGAAATATATCTTGATATATATTTTATTTTAGTCACTTTTAAAGGCTTTGGTTTATTTTGGTCGGGAACTAAACAAATCATTTTATTAAACAGTAGAATGTTAATATTAAGGCATACACACTTTTCCCTAAACTCACTTCATGCTCAAGTCCTTTGGAATCTAAGATATATAAGAGGGTATCGATTTGGTTTAACGAAAACCAGAAGCCCATCGATGGATTTTATAGGGAACTACTTATTTGTATAGCTCTTTTTTCCATCTAACTGATGTACTTTACTTTTTGTTCTACTTAAGCCCGAAGATATTCTATTCAACTTTTTTGGGTCTCGAATTTCGTGTTGTGTCAACAACAGTTGGCCTGAATGAGGAGCTCTGACTGAGAGGATCTCTTCAAGTGCCCGCCCTTCTGCGAATAGGTCGTAAATCCTATTAGATCCTCTGCAACATGTGACAGCCTTCAAAGTGGTTCGGGGGATAGCTGAGCCGAAGCTTCGACATAATCGGCTTAGGATCGTTTGCCAACAATTGATGCTGTCAACGAGTCGTCCGAAGGGGAAAGTATCTGGACAGAACGGACAGAGTTTCGATCCATATGATCGATCTGGTATCAACGAAATTGGACCAGTTTCCGATCTCATTTTTATCGGGTCCGAACGGAAATTCACACCTTTGCAGTCAAGTGTATGAAAGCCATCTGGGGTTCTAGAAATGTTAAAAATCAAGATCTATATTTATATTATGTCTTTTCTATTAAGATAGACAGTATATAGTTCTCTATCGGTAACTAAATTTAACGAAATTCATTTTTTATGTAGACGGAATTAAAAACACGTTAGGTGCACATAAAAAGTCATAAAGTGAAACCAAAACACAAAAAAGTCACATAAAATAACTGATAACTGTTATTTTAAATCTATTCCGAATGCATAAAGATAGCTATCGCAGAAATGAAGGTCTTTCCTTAGATGATATTCACACCTAGAGCATGGCATCTGGTAGCCCATCTAGATTATGCACAAACAACAAAACCCAAACAAAATCTTCCTACAAAATTTCCCTTAACTAGATAGCCGGGTCAAGCCGATCTTGTTTATCGGAAATGACTAAACACTTTGCTTGTATCGATCTAACAAGTTCTTGCCCCATAATTTGATGCCTCACCGAAGACCGAACCCATAAAAAATCAAAGAAAAAACAGAGCCAGAAACCCAAGAAACTATTTATCAATCTGCATTCAGGGCTGGGCCCACATCAAACGAGATCGTGAAAGACCAAGGAGTCAGCTGACTGACTGACGACTCCCAGGAGATGACTCTGGAGAAACCAAAGCGAAGCGAATAGGAAAACTCTGTGCCGGCTGTCGGGATCGCATCGGATCGGTTCAGATCGGCATGAATCGTTAGGGAAGAGCAGGGAGACCGGGACAGGGCCATATGGCATATGGCAACCCCTGTCTAGTTTTAGGGCCCGCCTCTGACTCCGGGCTATGCCATATGCTTCACTCTTTCTTCGGTAATTATCCTTTACTCGCCCGCTCTTTCTACTCTGCACTGGAAAATCTGAAAGTCCTTATTGTGGTTAGGAACTGAAATCAAAGACTCTGGAGGTTGGCATTAATCATTTGTATAGCACTGGAACCACATATTGGGGAGTTATTCAGATTCAAATAAATTGAAATGTTTTTTAAAGCAATTTACTGTTTAGTATAAAGCACTTAGCTAAGTTACTTAAACTAAGTTAAATTAATTTTATTTTGATAAAGGAAGGACTATATATTTCATATCATAATAAATATAACCATATCTACACGCCTAAGTCCCAAATTCCTATTTCTGCTTCGCCTAACCTCCTTTATTCCCAGTGTATTCCCCTTCCTGTCCCAGAATTAGTCTCAGTTTTTTCAATTTTTGGGTCTGGTTGCACAGACCAAAGCGGCTGCCGCAAACTGCACAGCGCTAGTACGAGCAAGTCGTGTTTGAGTATCTCATGGATGCGACCGCGGCTAATGCGCTTATGTACGCTCAATAAGACGCTGACAGCCGTGTTTTTGGGGCCTTCAAGGTGAAGGGCGTGCCCGAGACCTCGGCATTTGGTCTGGAAAAGGTTTTCCTTGTACACAGACTCATAAAACTTGCACCGGCTGGCCGCCATTCCAGCATTCTGTGGGTGTCTGGTTGTGTGTTTAGCATAATCTGCATATGTCTCCCGGTGCAGGCACTAAATCTAACGCCCTCGAATCTAGAGCACTTAGCGCCAGCTGCCTCAAGCATCGAGTGTTCCAAGGACCATCTCCTTCGGCGCAGCGGGATTCCCAGTTTGGGTTAGCAAAGTGCACTGAAAAAATAAGTGTTATGCGAAGAAATGTGATCTAAATATCATATTTCAGGTATAATAAGCGTACATGTGTTTGATCATGAACAATATTCAACTATGATTTCATAATTATTTCAAGAAAGGCTCAAATGTTCTCATATAGAATAGATCATTTCATAAACCATCAGAGCATATATACTTCATTTGAATGTTATGCAATCTTTTTCTCGATGTGTACTTAGTTTTCCTTTGTATTTTGATACTTTTGGTGTCATTTATCATGACCTTCAACTGCACTAAAAATAATCACTCTAGTTGGGCATGATGAAGAGCATCGGTCTTGGAGTCAGAGTGAGTAAATAAGGGCTATCGAGATAATGCGATCGGTGACGATGTACATGAAGTACTCATGGCTGTGTCAAAGTAATCAGCTAACTGAAAGTTTGATGGTCTCGAAGGAGGTCGGGAATCTATTTTTTTTATGAAACAAAATTAAACGCAGTCGACAGTGTGAAATATGAGATTATTAATCCTGACCTTTCTGCACCCAGAGGAAGGAAATCTAATGAAAGAGCGGAGATAAGTTGAAGTATCTAAAAAGAAAGATAGAAACCTATCAATATATTCAAACTCCAATTGGCAGAAAATGCAAACCCGCTGCGTTAATGAAAATAAGTATGATTCATAAAATTGTTTTGCTTATTTTCACGTCTTTGCCTTCTTAATTATTCGTCACTTCCTCTCCTTCCCTTAAGAGCTCCCCAGGATTTAATTATTTTATTGAAATCTCAATTTTCGTATATCATTAGCATAGTTTTCTCCTTCAGCTACCGAATCCCTCTCCTTTTTTATTTGAAATTCAACGAATTAATTTTGTTGTTGTTTCCACTCTCGAAAAAAGAGGAGCGTGAAAACGAAAAATCTGCGCAGTTTTCCAATCGCCCGCTGACTTACTAACTTAACCAACATGCCACGCTTCCTGCCCCCCAACCCCCTGCGATATCCTTTGCCAATTTGACCCCCTTCGACGCCCCTGCATCACCTCTTTGCCCCGCCCTGCCACTTGGCCCTGACTTTTTGCGTACAAGTGAATTTTAATTTAATTTCCCTACAACTAGACGTTGAGCTAGACGTGAGCTAAGCGAACAAGCACTCCACCCAGTGCTCCCGTTTGCCTGCCTCACAGCCCACCCCCCCTTTCCCCAACCCTGGAAAACCTACAGCTGCGGTCAGAAAATCAGTTGAAGAGAATCTGCAAATAATTAAAGCGTTCACCGCATTTTGAGGATTAACTTTTGAGTGCTGCGCTTCACAAGCGGTTTCTCAGTTTCTCAGCTGAGTGGTTCAGCAAGAGTATTATTGTGAATTTTAAGTATGCATATGTTTGATATACATAACGATTTGATTGTATTACTCCAATATGGGTTTAATTTTTAGAGACATTTTATCAGAATAAGTCAACTTACCTTAAAGTAAATAAGATTTTCCCAATTAACTTATTTAGGACTTTTTACTACTAATTTAATATTAGTTATTCCCCCAAAAAACGTAAAAAACCAGTTTACCCAACGTTAATTAGTATATTTTAGATATACGCAAACTATGGAGTCAAGAAATATATTGTACATACTTGTAAAGAAAGGACATTACCTAAAATGCTTTCTTTAAAAAAGTTTAAGATATTTGAACACCCATGTGATGCCTATTTTTTTCGCCACGACTGTAGGCAGGAGAGACATAGCTCTGCTCTCGAGATCCTGGCGCTTTAATTGTGTATGGCATGACAGCGCACAAAATGGCGTCGAGAGTTGCACGTCATCAGGCAGCAGGGCCACTCCCCTCAGCTCCTACGCCCCCTTTTGGGCTCCCCACCCCCCGCTCAACACTCCGATCTCCCTGTGCTGTGTGCGATTTTCGTATTTAGTTAAACAAAATTAAAACGTGATTTGTTTTCTTGTTTTCGCCAGGCACTTGCTCCCCCATTTTCCCGGCTGCTCCTTGGCTGTTTGCACATTTTTGGCATTCCTCGAGTGAACTACGACGAATGTTTTCGGTGGCCTTCTTCATTAGGTTCCGGCACTTGGCAGACTTAAAGCGTTTTAAATTCAATACGGCACAGCCTACTGTGCCGTCAATAGAAAATTTATCGCATTTACAAGTCGATTTATTATGCAGGGAAGAGAGGGAAAATACACAGGGGCAAACGAAATTTCCTAGAATCGATAGTTTTCAATATTGAAATCCCCCAGCTCAGCAAAACCCCAAATATGTGTGATATATATTGTTCAGAAATTACATATATTTTAGGTCCCTATGAGTATTCACATGCTTGATATACTTAAAAATGAGACCATTGAAAATCATATTATATTTGTAATTTAAAAATATTGTAATTTTGTGAAATGTTCTTATATTTAATGCGTTCTCTGTATGATAGCTGCAACCCATCAAAAGTGTCTTCGGTTTCCGGTTTTTTTTTAGTTTTTGTACTAGTGCTGCTGCTGCCATTTTCCAATCTGCACTTTCATTTGAAACGCTGCTGACAATTTCCATTTGGCGACTCCCGCCAGCTGTCTTCCTGTAACTCGGTTTCCTCGCTCCTTCACTGCGGAGCTTCGAACCAAACCGCAGCTGGTAACCAACTGACGTTTAGATTTGATTTGAAATGTTCAAATTACCAACATTATAAAAGATGAACAGCTCCGGGACAGTCCACCATCCAGAGCATGCAACCCACTCGCGCCCTCATTGCCACCCGTTCATTGCCACCCACTCGATTCCCTCCCACTCCCATACAAGTTTCAATTTGCTGGGTGGGTGTACCGAAAAGTTATTGACTTCCAGGGCCGAAAACTATTTTGCTTTACATTTCCTAATTATGGGAGATTAAAGGTAGTACAAGGCTTAGTTAGCATTCATTATGCTAAAATGTGCTTTAAAAGTTACAATTCAGAGAGGGAGAAGGCACAAGTAACTTTTATTTGTAAGCCCTACATATAGTTGAGAATCTGTAAAAAATACGTACTTTGGCTTAAAAAGTATGATAGCTATATTACTTTTACACCAGTACTCATGCAACATCCCCCGCGTCGCTCCCGGAAAACCCTTCCCTTCTGTACTTATCCCAGCGTCTGTATGTAGATGTGGATAGATCCATCTGTGGGTGTGTTTTAAACGCATCAAATGCTTGCGTGTGATTAGTTTGCATACAACTTGACAGAGACGAGTGCGGAGAAGACCAGGAGATCCTCCTCTGATGATGATGATGATGGTGGTTCAGATGATGGCTTAGCTGATGAAGGGGTGGTGCTGGGACCTGCTGAGATTCGGTGTTGGTCGGGTTGCCAAGGATGAAGAATCCCTTTGTTGACAAGTGCTGCATGGCATCAGTCATTCCTGTCCTGTCATTTGGCGTTGCTTCATTTCGCGGTTTTCACGCGCTTTCAATTCCCTTCCACCCTTCCCGTCCCCACTGCGAAAAGGAAACTCCTTTGGAAGAACTCCCCAGAACACCCAACAGTCATGGGAAAATGAACATTTTTGGGGATACTAAAAAGGAATTGATAATTACTGTGAACCCGATTCTGATTAGCGTTGTGATGGGCTTGCTAGTTTGTTGTCTAGTTAGTTAGTTGGCATGAAAAAATTGGTGCAAATTGCCTGTAATTTTGAACGGGGCTAACAGCTAACTAACCATGGTCCAGAACGATTGCCAATGGCAAACAGCACACAACATGAGTGCCTAGTGTCGAAAAATTGGGGCTAATGAGCATTTGAAATACGCACAATTGTGACTATAACACGGGAATTGGACCCTCAAAGTTCGCCTGTTTCCCCTATGCACTTCGCAAAATTCGTCGGTATAATTTTCGCAGTTTTACTTAAAAGAATATTTTCTTTATTAATTAATTTCTCATTTGAATCGTTTACACAAAATAGAATTCATTACTCAGAATAGTTTCATGACTTGTTTATCTTATAAATTTAGCTTTAAGTATTAATATTTGTTTTGCTTTATTTAAAATAATTATAAAATATTTATTTATATATTTAAAACAACGAAATAGCCTTCATTGCTAGGGAGCTAACGACTGGTCTCAAATTTTTAAAGCAAAAGAAAACTTCTACATACATATGTAATTTTTATTTAAAAGCAAAAATTAAGGTCATGTATGAAAATCAAGGAATTTTGATCTTGCGTCGAAAATTCTGTGTGTATTTCCCTTCACAACTAGTAGCAACCGTTAACAGCTCCTGGCAACTTGTTAACAAGCTGGCACCCGCAACAAGCTCTCGGCTCGAAGGGGGTGGAAGGGGGAAGCTGGTGGGGGAAATTGGAAGGAAAAGCGAGGGAATAGCGGGGGCAAGCGGCAATGCTGCTGGCTGTGTGTTGACAATTAAGCCGGTTAATATGATTGCCACTTGATGTGCTGATGCTGAATGTTCGCTGTTGGCTGCCGGCTGATGATGGCTCCTGATGAGGACGAGGATGCTGATTGTGGGCTGGGGAATATGGGATGTGGGATGTGGGATGCGGCTGGAGCCTCACTTTTCGGCCATCGAAATGAGCCAACGCAGTGCGGCCCTAGGTTTATAGCCGAAAAACTTTACCCTAAGTGTACTGTAGATATTGGCGATTATTACCCTTGACAGCACGTATTAGGACTTGCAAATGTCATTATCTTGACAATATAAAATACACCTAAGAAAATACTTATGCCAAAACATTAAACAAAAAAGGGTTGAATATATCCATAGAGACTTCTGTTTATTTCAAAATGTTTTAACTTGTAATCAAAGTCAGATCTAAGTCAGCTAGTTACTGA
Source organism: Drosophila teissieri (assembly GCF_016746235.2). Taxonomy (NCBI): domain Eukaryota; kingdom Metazoa; phylum Arthropoda; class Insecta; order Diptera; family Drosophilidae; genus Drosophila; species Drosophila teissieri. The sequence goes on along the minus strand of NC_053031.1, from coordinate 17,943,379 downwards.
AAACAAGAAATCAAATAGATTATGATCATAATTGTATCCAAAACGACTTTATCAATCTATAGCTAGTGGTTATCTAGCGAGAAGGTAGGTTAATGACTTGGCCTTCAAAGAGTGCATTCAACTTTCGTATTTCAGTCAGGTTTGATTTTCCCATAGATTTTCCCAGCTCACCTCCATTTCCGCCCACATTTTCTAATGCGAACTTTGCGCGCAATTTGTTGCCGTTGACAGCTGTGAGAAAAGGCGAAAGGGAGAATTTGTTCCTGTTCCTGTTTCTCGATTCTCAGTTCTCGCAGTTCCCAGTTCTATCTCTGTCTCTGCAGTTGTTGTGCCGTCCCTGTCGCCGCATTCAGGCCAGGATGTCAGCGGCAAATGCAACTGCAACTGCTGACATTCCCATTGTCCTGGAGACCTGAAAAGATATAGTCAGAGAAAGGGAAAAGGACAGGGATAGGGGCAGCAGAGAGAGAGGGCAACAGGGAGCGTGAGTGTGTCACAAAATGCTAACGACATTTTGTTATTTACTTATTGCATTCATTTAGCTTGAAGTAACCGTCCCACTCTTTCACTCAGTGTGCCCTTCACTCTGCAGCGAAAAAATAAATATTAAGTTCTAAAATGCAGCTTTATTTAAAAAGTTAATTCAAAAGTTTTTGTAGCACTCCTTTCCCTAACTGTATTTGGCATGCATTCATTCAATGATTTTAGCACAGATTAAATATCTTTCAATACTTTCTAAAGTAACCCATTTTGTTCTTCTCCACATTCATATTTATAAATTGTAGGAAATTTTAACAAGTCAAGTCTATGTAAGCAAAAACCAACGTTTTAATAAGTATATGGTAGAATCATCTCCCAAAGATTTTCCGCCGTGTATGCGTCTTTTGCACATTTTTAATCTGGGCGCCTTTTGTATTGCACTTAACTTGGCCTGCAGTCTTGGCCCGATGCACTCCACACTCCACACCCCACCTCCACTCATTCGCTCCTTGCAGAATGCCTCTCAGCCCTTAGAATTTAGCCTGGAACAATGGGCCTCGCATAATGGGGCAAATTGAATTTGAATTGCTTGGCTGGTTGGCTGGTTGGCTTGGTTAACATTCTAAGCGCACTCGCACACTTAGAGAGGGACGGGTAGAGGGCTCTAGATAAGGACGGGGCGAACGTGTGCAGGCTGGCCACATTTCAGATTCCCAATAATGCTTATTGTCAGGGAATTGAATGCGAAAACAATGCCATGTCCCAGAGTCCCTTTCTCCAGTGTCCTGCCATTGTGAGTGGCTTGGTAAATATTATTCTTCTTTAAAAATTTGTCCAATGCCGCAGGATACAAGGAGAAGGCAGCAGGAAGAAGGGGCAGATTTTCTAAAAAAAAATCGTAGAAGTAGGAAAGGTTATGACAAACACAAACCATTTGTCCCGAACAAGATAAATGAGAAAAAATTAGAGGCACACAGATAGCTCATAGAAATCAATTGAAGTCGAGTAGAAAATCAACAGCGTATTATTTTTCCTTCGACCATTTTCTTGAATCCTTTGTGCGTTGTGGCAAATGACAAAGGAGCAATTATGAGGAGCACCCAAGAATGTAGAGAAGGAGCCACAGGACTACTACTACTACTATTGCATCGGATTCGGATTTTAATGGAGAGGCAGAAGTCTCAGAAGAAGTGCTGAAAATCAAGCAAATTGTAATTCGAAAATAATTGTGATTACCAATGGGCAAGGTGTCTTCGCATTGAGAGATTCTTTTTTGCAGGCTTTTCTTGTGTAAAAGTGCGAACTGGAGAACAATTGCAGATGGATTCTTGCCACACCACTTGAAATCGATTGTAGGAAACAAATGAAAATAAGTGGTTGGTGGAGAAGGGTAAACCAAATTATGTATTGTGAAAGTAGATTAGATATCAGCAATATTTGATTTTTTATTTTTAGAATTTTTTGGGGTTTTTGAAAAAATAGTAATTTATTATTGATTCAACAAAACAAGGATGTTTTAACTAGTATATTTAAGATAAAAAAGTTGGCCACTGTACAAATATTGTTTTTAACAATTACATACAACTTTAATGAAGTTAAGAGAACAAGATAGATATTGTTCAAACCGGAAAAGGTGACTTCCCCCATTAATATTCCGTAGCTAACTTCTTAGGTTGAAACTTCTTTCAAGAAATCCTTTTTTGAATGAGCGACCGGAAGCCAAATAATTTTTCCAGCACTAATCTCCCTCAACTTGACCTCAAGACCGCAGCCACAGGATACCTTTTCAAGCCCATTAAAGAGTAATTCATTTACCGGGTCGAACAACCTCAATGAGATGATCTCATCCTAAGGCAATCCCTGCTTAACATATGTATGCACGGACCGCAGAGCCAAAGTCCAAAATCCCAAATCCAGAATCCAGAATCCAGTCCCGAAAACCTGAAAACATGCACCATACCCGTTGCTGGTTGTCATGACCGATTGAACAAACAACTAAACCGAAATGCTAATCCTTTTTCCCATTTTTTCCCGGTTTCGTCGGGTGAGTTCAAGTCCTGCATTTGTGCAGCTGTTGCAACGAAAATTACTTTTTTCTGTTCCTCTATTTGAAAGGGACAAATCCACTGATCCACTTTGCGTACAGTAGCAGCCGCCTCCGTTGTTTTGACAAAATGTTTTTGTCGAGTGCCATTGACTTTGGTAGCAGTCGGTAGTTTGGTAACTGCAACTGCAGCCCGCATTTACCTGACAAATGATGATGACAACTTCCGCTTCTGGCTAAAACCCCATCCCTCCCAGCACATATTTTAATTTTCGAAACAATCCGGCAAAACAAAATACGAGAAAATCAGGGAGACACGCCAAAGTCGAACGGAATACGCCGAGAGTTTTCCTGTCCGGCCACGTTAAGAGGATTATGTCCGGTCGGAATGCGAACGTGTGGGTGAAACTCGCAATTTTTATGAATATGGAAAAGCCGCTTTAGACGGCAGAGGAAATAATAACAGACTAACGAAACTTCAAACAAAAGCATCGCAACGAAGGAGTTAGGATGGGTGTATATGTTATTTGAGCTGAGCAATGATTACACGACCGAAAACCAATTTGAAACGAGATTGTTTGGCAAAAAATGAGGGGAGTCCTGTGCGAAATGAGGCTTAACTCATTTGGCAGAGTAAAACCTCGGAAAATGGTCAGAAAAAATACATGTCTCTTTAACAAATTTGAAATACATATTTGGAAATTAATTTGTACTCCCAATTCATTGCAGTATCTTAAACGAATGGAGGGACACCAAAACCAATTCCCTTCACACGCTTGGAATTTATGTCACCCGCTTTTGCCAAGTTTACCATATGCGAACCCATGCAGTTGGTTCTTATTTATGGAATCATACATCCCATATGAATATTTACCCAACCCACCCTCCAATAATTCTCTCCCCAAGTGGAGGAATGCAATATCCAAAGTTGTCGTATTCCCCCTGCATTAATTAGTTTCGCTCTTTGCCAATTTGTCACAGAGCCTGATGTCAATGCTCTGGCCATGTGAGGGCGAGATCTCTAACTACACCCCCAGAACTGCCCCTTTTCTGCTTTTCTGGGTCTTAAAGTCTTAGCCAGGGGGACTTTAAGTTTTGGCGCCCATAAATATGCCATAAAACTATTTGAACGCTCGACTAGATAAAGGGGGCGGACAGTCTGTGAGCAAGTGTAGCGAGCAACCAAAACAACCACCAGACGACTTCTGGGACTACCGACTACGCCAACCAGATAGACACTCCTCTCCCAGGCCCATAACAAAGTTAATAATAATAAAGCAGGGGTGGAGCGGGGAGAAGTCAGGGGCACGCCCCAGACAAAGTCCCCGCCAAATACGATTACAATTTGTTACACTTACGCAGCACAAAAGTAGTCTGCAACCCCGCATCCATTCCATGCCACTTTCATTCCGAGTCCCAAGTTCAAAAGCAGCCAAGTCCATCTTCTCCGTGGAGTTTGGCGTGGAGACGCCAAACAGTCGCCAGTTGTTTCGTCTTCGTCTTGTGGTTACACAAATCTCCAGACTGGCATCAAAACCAGCACCAGTAGTTCAAACAGAAGCATCAGCAACCTGACCAAAGAAATGCCCAAACGAATGTCCGCATAAATCAGAGCGTAGTTTGCGTCCGAGACAGAAAGGGGGAAACGGTGCTTCGGCTGCCCAAGGGGATGTTTCCTTCTAATCAAAATCAAAGCAAACTGGAAGGGAAAGGCCGCACTGCAAGAAAATTGTGGTGCGAATCGTTTTGTAGCCTTCACAATGTTACTCTGTATATGTCAGATTATCAACTGGAATATGTTGAAATACGATAGAACATTATACGTATAACAGTCTTAGCTATAATTCTAAAAAATGTATACGATTATTATGTATTATTATTTAATTTGTTTTATATTTTATTTAATATTTTCCTTATAGACCTTTGCAACACAGCTAAAATATAAATACAATTGTGAAGTACTTCCCAATAATACATGTCTCCCTTTAAACCAAAAGATCTTGGAATATTTTTGTACATTTTCCATTTGTCTGTTTCTTTCTGTGTAAACCCATTGGAAAACTCAGCGAGGAAAAGTCGGAAAGGGCAAAGGGGAAAACCACTCCCCGAGAAGAGTGCACACTCTCGGCCGACGATCAGCCGATGCCAATTAATTTATCAAAGTCAGTGCAGCCGGGAAAGTGCCATGCCCAAGACAAGGCCACTGGGAATTAAACGACAATGAACGATCCCCATTCACTGGGTTATTAATACGGCACACTCTACGATTTCGAAGATCATCGGGGAATCGATTCCGGAAGCGGCTGCAGTTGCCGTCCACATTTCTTTCTTCCGATACTTGCCTTTCTTCTCGGGCCCTTTCAGGTAGACTCATTTGACTTTTATTAATTACAACTAGATTTTTATTTATAACCAACAAATTGTTTACAATTTATCAAATTGGCTTAGTGATGCATATATGTACACCTTTATTTGTTAGATACATAATTCTCAGCATTTCGATGTTTCCCGTTCAGAGACAATCGCTGTATTTGAGCTTCTGCCATCCAGCCCGTTGCCGCTTCATTTCCCTGTAGCTGTTGGGCAGTCCGTAGAAGAAGTATATGGAAAGTCCTAGGCGAGTGGAGAACCGATTAGTTTACGGATTTGGGGGTATCTTGGGCATGCACTTAGTTTTGACACTTATAATACCGCTTTGCATAATACTTTTACGACTAGTTTTGAGTAAGCTTATGATAGCATGCGAGCTAATTTATGTGGCGCTGTGAGGTATGAGGTGTAAGTCTGGGAATCAGAATTATATATTTCATAATTAGACATTCCCTATATACTCAGGTTATATAGTTTTACTTTATCGATACATTTTCTTTAAATGGTAATATTTGTATGTATTTTACTTTAGCATTTTTATTGTAGGTTTCTTAACTTTTTAAATTTGGTGACTTTATGACTTTCGTTCTTTATACAAATGACAGCTCGACTAGTTCGATATGCTGAACTGTATGCTGAACTGTAATGAATAGTGAACTTATTTTAGAACATAAAAAAGAAGTCATGAATTGTCTTTTACCAAATTAAGCTACCTGACGACTTGCTAGAACTCCTTTCCATTTAATTTGTATTTAAAAGTCTTCAAAGGACCCCCAGGCTTACCCTCACAACGCACACTGCACTTATTATCTAGGATGGCTAGCAATCCGTTCTAACTACCGACTAGTAACTACCGCTATGCTAAATATGTACAGGACCAGCTGCATTTGCATTCCGCTCCACATGCTGGACCTAACTACTTTTAACTGGGGGGTAAAATGGCACCCTCTTTGGTTTCACCAGGGGCTATTGGGTTGGAATGGGTTGGCATGGGTTGGGATGGGTTGGCATGGGGGAGCGTAATGCACAGGTACGTAGGGAACCCCTCAGCTCTCGACCTCGGCCTCCTCCACTTCGATGTAGGTGGACTGCGGACGTTGGCGACGCACCAAGTCCGGATGTTGTTGGGTTCGGTGTGAGGGACCCCGCTGCAATATGGCCTCCAATTTGGCTTTGAATGGCAACGGCTCTGGCTCCGGTTGCTCGCCAGGATCCGGACGCGTCTCCGTCTGCGATTCCGGTCGCAACAGCGCCGGATTCTTGGCATCCACGATATGCTGGCGATTCAAACTGGGTCGCTGTTTGCGTAAACTAATGCTGTTGATGGTCTTGTACAGAACCGGATCGAATTTAGGTGGACGCGGTATGTTGCCACCACCCGCCGCTGCAACTGGAGCTCCAACTGTAGCTGCAACTGGAGCCGCAATAGGAACTGCACCGGGAACTGGGTCCTTTGAGGGGCTTCCTGTCGTGGTGGGCACTTCGGTGGGGACCTCATCAGCATTACCAGTCTCATTACGCTCGATTTTCAGCTCACTGATGGCCTTGAGCATTAGGCGACGCACATCGGTCTCACTTTTCGATTGCTTTAGCGGCGGCCTTGCTTGGGGCTCCTCCTCCTTCTGCTGCTCCTGCTCGTCCTGCTCCTCGCCATCCACGTCCTCGGACCTCTTGGCCACCACCTTCACCTGGTGGGCATTGGCATTCATAATGATGTGGCTTAATCGGTCTTTAAACTTGGCCGAATGCAGCGGATCCTCAATGGTGGAGGCCTGGGATGTGAGGGAAGTGTGTGAGCCCAGGCGCTGGAGAACAAACACAGGCTCGGCAGCCTCAGAATCATTTACAGGTTCCGCTTGCTCCTCCAATTCATCACCTTTCACCGGAGGCACCTCTTTGGCCTTGAGTTCCTCCAACTGTTCATAGAAAGCCTCGCTATTGAACAACTCCTCCAGCATTCGATGGGCGACCAGTTTGCATTCATCGTATCTACTCAATTTAAGGGTAATCTCACTGTGGACTTCATCATCATCGCTGCTGCTGTGAACGGTGGCCACAATCACGGTTTCTATAACACTGGGATACATTTCGGAGTCCAGGCTGAAATGCCGCTCGAAAATCATCTGCTGTTGGAGCTCCAGCTCCTGTTGGCTTTGCTGCGTATCCTCGGCATCGAGGACATCGTCCAGCATGGCGATTACCGACTGTTCGTCCTCCCGCGATGGAGCTTCTGGGTTGGAGCCCAACGTGGCAGTGGAGTTCTCACTCTTGGTATCCTCCACATAGAACACCTTTCCGTTGGCATTCTTTATTTCGATTAAGTCGTCGCCCACATCACTTAGGTTCTGAATGCGATCCAAGCTGCTGCTCGAACTCTTCTTCAGCTGCGTTTCTAGGGTCAGGACACTCTCCTTGGATATGCAATGATACTCCTGCTCCCGACTTTCCTGCAATCCTTTTAGAGCCTTGTAGAAGGCCCATCTCTCCGGGTTTCTCTTCTCCGGATTCTTACAATCGTATAAATACCAGCATGCAAGGAAAACGGGTATACCTAGGACATTTAAGTTAGTTCAAAGGTGCAACATGCATTACATTCTACCACATGCAAAAGGACTTTAATGTGGAGTGCGACTCACCCACAATCATCCAAACCCCAAATCGAATCCACGTCCAGGAATCCAGTTGAAGCATTAGATAGATATTGATGAAGATACTGATGGCAGGAACGACCGGTACAAAGGGAACTCTGAACAATCTGCGACGAGCTTCTCTGGGCTGGAGGCAAATCAGAAGGATCACCAGAAACATTAGCAAGACCAACACAACCAGGAGTGTCAAGGCCCAGACTTCCTTGGAGGCGATCAAAGGATGTGCCTGCATAATTAGCACTCCTACACCCAAGGCAATTACGCCTGCATAGTAGAAAAAGGGGTATTATAAGCTAAAATAATGCAATTGAAGGTAATATATTAAGTACTCACAAAACAACGTAGAGAGCACTCCCACAATCCTTGAGGATATTGCGTTGGGCTCCTGGACTCGATGAACATTAAAGAGTTGCGTGCATACTGCACCGAATGTGAATCGCTCTGAGCTCGAGGTCAAAGAAGTGGTTTCCGAGGCTCTGACTTCCCTCTGTCCTGGATTCTCGTCCACCTCACAGTAGTCCATGTACCGCAGAAGCATTATGGATATGGCCACAACGCTGTAGGCCAACAAAGTGCCGATTGAGAGCAGGCTGACCAGCTGCGACAAATCAAAGAGGCCGGCAATTGCGGCGGTAAAAAGAGCCGCCACAATGGATCCAGTGACTGGAACTCGGAATCTGGGGCTCACTTTGCCCAGAAATTTGAACAAAAGTCCATCCTGGGCCATCGAGTACATAACCCTGGGCAGTGGAAACAGTGCTCCAAAGAGACTGGCCAGCAAGCCCACCAAGCCACCCACGGTGACAATCCACATGGCCACCGGCCAACCCACATACTCGAAGGCATATGGCAGTGGTGCGTTGACATCTTGGATATAGTACGGCAGCATCAACGTGAGTACAGTGGACACTCCGAAGTAGCACAAAAAGATAATCAGCAGCGAGAGCAGAATCGATTTCGGGATGTTTTTGCGAGGATTGCGAACCTCTTCTCCCGTCGTGGCGATGCAATCGAATCCCACAAAGCCAAAAAAGCAGGTGGCTGCTCCTCGGAGAGTGCCTTCAAATCCAAAGGGGAAAAAGCCCCCTTCTCCGATGGTAGAATTCGCACTCACAGTACTCGGATCCACCGTCCAGTTGGAAAAGTCGGCTGGAGAGATAAGAAGAAAGAACATCAATTAATTTAACAACAAAATCGGGAATCAGCGGTTTTGTTTGCTTTATTATGTTGCTAGAACATTCTTTAAATTCCAAGAACTTGATTTCTGTAGTTTAATTTTGAGTGATACTTATAACTATGTAAGTTGATAATAATAACATATGTTTAAGTTAAATTATATGATTTCCAATTAGGTGAACCCAGTGGAAATATATTTCACTTAATACACAAAACTTACTATTACTTTTTTATGGTTTATTAATTTGTCAGCAATTGAAACTATATTTACCTTTTATAGCGCCAGCGATTATGACGAATCCCAGAATAAATATATTTAAGCACGTCACAAAGTTGTTTGCCATAGTCGATGTCTCCACACCAAAGGCCAGTGCAACTGAAATATTTAAAATTATTCTCTATACAAATATTTAAATTTATTGTTGCTCTCACCGCCAAAAACCACCACAAGGCCAAAGGCCAGAAAGTCAAAGTAGCTGCCCAAGAAACTGACATTCATAGGAGCAACCTCGGCAAAAGTGTTCTTCAAGGTATCATTCAGTAAGGAGTCCAGGTACAGGCTGATTCCCCTACAAACGCTGGCCGTGCCAATGACGTATTCCAGAATGAGATTCCATCCAATGACAAAAGCTACGAATTCCCCGATGCAGACATAGCTATATACATAGGCCGATCCTGCCTTGGGAACTCGAGCACCGAATTCCGCATAGCAAACTCCTATGGGAAAACGTGAAAATTAATATAGGGATATGTGCAGCTAGAAATTAAATTGTTTAATGCAAGGTTATATACAAAACGAAACACTTAACCTCATAAATTACAATAAATTGTGATTGTGGGGAAGTGTATTCAGATAAGCTGATTCAGATAATATTTAAATTCGTTTAAGTCTGAATATAGAAATCCAACATTCACTTTATAGGAGTTTAACTTTAGTCCACGTCGAACTCACCTGCCAGCAGAGATGCCAGTGCCGCGATGGCAAACGATAGCATCACCGAGGGACCCGCCTGATCCTTGGCTATCTGTCCGGCCAGCACATAGACCCCGGCTCCCAAGGTCGACCCCACGCCCAGGGCCGTGAGGTCCCACAGACCCAAGACTCGGTTCAGCTTCGAATCCCCCTCGCTGCCATCTGCTTGGAGATTCTTGCGCCGGGTGAGAACCTTCCAGGGCGAGAAGTGGCGCACCATTTCTCAGTAGCTATCTCTGTCGTTTGGCGGAAAGTTCAGTAAACCCTGGAATTCTGGAAAGAAGAAAATTAGCTGGGTCTGTTTCAGAGGTTTAGACAAGATCATAATGCACTTCGATCCGCCTATTGTCTTATCTTGTGACGCCGTTTGATTGTATAATGCAAATAATGGGGCTCAAAATGTAATCGTAAATGGCGGGGCCATTGTGAGCCTGAACTCGAGTGTTCCATTTAGAATTCAGTATAGGTAATATATATGCATAGGTTGGGAGTGCTATGTGCGAAGGTTTTTTGGAGTGGAGAAGTCTAAATGGAAAGTTTTCGAAGGCGCCTTTCATTAGAAAGTTTGAAAGGGAATCGGTTATTGGTGGAAATAGTTAAATCTGTGTATCCATTTTATACAGTCTTCAGAAAATATCTCTACAAATAATGATGCGAGATGCATAATTTCTTTATAACGCAGTTTCTACGGAGACATTCATCATCGTATTACAGCCCATTAAGGTGTGCAAACAAAACTCGCATGTTTTTGAGAATCAACCCAAGTCCTCACTGCATCCGCTATAAATCATTCATTATTATATTTTTTATGTTACTAAGAGGTGACTAACCAAAGCACCCACACCTTTTCCACACTTTGATAAGAATCAGATGCTCAAGTTTTACGTAGAATATCTTGTGCAGCTCTGTTTGCCTTTCTATTATTAACTTTATAATTCGTTTGCTCTGCCCTAAACGAAGATAATTAAGTGGGTCTAGGTGAGTTTGCCGGACTTGTCGAATGCAAAGTTATGCTGGGTTTATATAATTCTGGTAAACTTGATTCCACACTCACCGACTTTGAAAAACACTCCTGTCCGCACTTGTATTCGATTCCAATTGCAGTTGTTGCTCCAATGCACTCTAAGCTAATATTGTCGCCCCGCCTTTGTCTGTTTCTTATTAATGAATTGGATGTCTATTATTACTTTCCTCGCACTCAAAACAATAGAAATCGGACAACAAGACTGTGACCGACATACTTGGCGATCTGGGAGCGTCTGTCTGCAGGCTGTTGGTGTCGTATTACAGCCGCGAATTCTTCGCACACTCCTCCTAAGATAAGACCACCAGGCCGGCGAGCCGAACTCGAGTCTCCTCCGCCGCCCGAGGAGAGTGACTGCTGGCCATGGACGAGGGGAGCGGGGTACACGGCGAGAAAAACGTATCTGAAATTGTAGGGGTAAAAATATATTGTTCGTTCGAAGCAGCTCTTGCTGAAATGTAAGCGTAAACTGAACTATTAGTCATAAATTATAATTTTATAAAATATATAAAAAATAAAATATAATAATAAAATCCATTTCTTTAAATTTCTATTGAAAACTGTTTCAATTTTAAAATAATGATATCTAAAACTATTTTCAAACCTTCCTTAAACAATATGTATAGCTATAATAGGATTATTTTTATCATCATACAATATAAATAATCCAGTTTAAGAGCTCTTAAAAATGTAATTAATATAATTAGAAATCCAATTTGTATGCAAGCCATAAAAAACTGCCTTTTTTATCTCATTTCTTAACCCTAAATAAAATAGGGTGTTATAATTTAAAAACGAAAAACAACCATATTTAAATTTCAGTGCAAATAAGGTCAATGGAAACATAATAAGTATTTTATATTAATAGTTGAGCTATAAATAAATTGAATGAAAGAACCGCTTACGCTTTGAAATCGACTCGGAGAATCCCAATCTTCAATAGGCAAGATTTCTCTCAGTGCACACCCGAAGTTGGCTGATAAGAGACGAAGGCGACTTCAAGTAGTCCGGATTTGGTGGAGATAAGGCGCTCGTCGGGGGATCGGAGGGTTTCGAGATGATCTCGGTTGTAATTAGAGCGAATACAAAAAAATTAGCAGGTGTGCGAGCGGGAGGGGCGTGGGTGCGAGGGAGAGGGGCTGAGTCACACTGTGTGACGTCGCATTTGCTGGTTTTGTTTTTGATGTTGCTGCTGTGATATTGCTGCTGCTGTAGTTGTTGTTTGGTTGTTGTTCTCCGACTTTCGGTTTTATGATCTTGCGATAGCGAAACAACAGATTTTTGTTCACTGCTTTTTTTGCTTTGTTTTTGTTGTTGCCGCCACTACAACAAGGCAATTCCAGAATTTTGTTATTTATGTTGTTTCAGATAACACCGTTTGTATTCACGTTTTCGCTTCATTTCCGATCTGCCGGTTTTTTGGCTTTAGATTCCGAGCTCTCGTACTTTTCTCCCGCTCGGGCTGCTATCTCTTTCTCGCGCCGTATCGCTGTCTCTCTCGCACTGGCACACAGCGCGCGCTTGTTGACGGTTTCGGTGTATGGCGTTAACTGAAAGTGTAAGATAATATGCGGGCCCTATATACGCCGCGGAGAGCGCTACGAGAACTGGCCGTCTATATAGTGGAATGCAGCAGTAATATCGCACAGACGAACACAATATAAATGCTTTCTGCTCGTCTTCGCACTGCTATTGTTTCCATGTTGTTTTGGTCTAGATGTTGCTATATGCTGTTTGCTGTTTTTATTGTCGTTAGCTGTCGAGTGTCAATTTTTCAATTCGAAAAAGCGGTTAAGTCGGTTGATAAGCTCCGCTTATTCAATGGTTCTGGTATTTTGACTTTCTCCAAGTTTATTTGATACAATCAAAACTGCATTCGATTAGTAGAACCCACCTTGTGTGCCTTATCTCCCTGAAATCTACAATTACGTAAGCTCAGGCCATATAAGAAGGTGAATGAATGGCTGGATTTCGTAACTGCAGATATGATTTGCTGATACCAGATAAGCCGATTAAACAAATCTGGTTTGCTTGCATTGCTCAGGTGTAAATATTCTCCGTATAAATGGGTCTGTTTGACCGCTTATTAATTCCAGTGACTCTTATTTGTGTAGTCCATACTTTTACCCACTAATTCTTGGCACCATATGAAATTCGTTTGCAGGCGAATGCAAGCGTTACCAGCTGTTTAATTATCTATCAACTGATTAGAAACATTGTTAAACCGAACCCAATTTTTATTAAGTTTATTATCACGTGCGTGTGGCTCATTTTTCCGCTTTTGTATCTGGTACTTGACAGTATAAGGTTCACGTCCAACTGAATCACAAGACAAATGTCATTAAAACTCATATTTTTTCAAAATACATGCTAAAAATGTATTAAATATTTTGTAATATACGCTTTTATTTTAGTTTTTGACATCTATCACTTATATTTATTGAGTCAAGCTATGGTATTTAATAGATATTTTCCAATTACGGCAGGATGTGATATCAACGAACCGACCATTAGAACATCAGCAGAAATTGGCCGATAAGATACTCGCTCTTCACACTTTCCGCGCTGGAGTGGGAAAATCACAGCATTGCCGCTCGGGCTATTCACAATGTTTGCCGGGGTATTAAAATTTTACTGCACCTTCTTGATGCCGCCAGACAAACAGATATTCCCCATACGAGTATGTGGGCAAACATATATGGGAAGGAGCCGGAGGAACAGGAGCAGACTTCATCACATGTGCGGGCAAATTGGCCTTTGTGGGTTGTTGTCTGTTGGGCTGGCGGCAAATATAAATGATCTAATTTAAATAATTACGCCCACAAAATGTGACGCGCCTACCAAATTGCCTTCGTTTAATGCTTGAGTGGGAAAATTACCCCCGAGCCAAACCGAAGACTAGAACTAATTTCAAAGTTGGCTTTGCTTATGGCCTCACAAAGTGTTTCCCCTTCCCATTTCCATTTCCATTCCAATTGCCACTGCCATTGCCATTGCCAAGTCGATTTCCCAGCCGTTCGGCATTATTAAAGTTTTCCAATTGACAATTCTCGAGTATGACTGTCTCTTACACCGCTGAGGTGGCAACATGCAGCCATTTTGGCTGCTTCTGGAAGCTTTTGATGAGGTGAGCCATCTCCGATTGGCCCACTGCCATAGTTACTGAAATATCTGATAATGCGGCAGATGGCGCGCGAGTATCTACAAGATAATATGGGTGGATCTCCTGGCATTCCTGTGCTGCTTCTACTTCACGGCTGTGATATATCGCTATGCTCTCAGGGACGTCGATAAGCCGTAAGTAATTCATTGATTTCCTTATGATCTTAGAATTTTAGATTATTATTAAGTACATCTAAATAAACCCACTTTAAGAAAGTTACTATTTGTATAACCTCCAACCCCCTAGTATTTTCGAGGACATTGTGATGTACTGCCACAGCTATAGCAACCTGATTCCGCTCTCCTTCGTGCTGGGCTTCTATGTGGGCATCATCATAGAACGCTGGTGGAACCAGTACATCACGGTTCCTTGGCCAGATCCTCTGGCGGTATATGTGAGTGCCCTGGTCCGCGGGCAAGATGAACACGGTCGTCTGATGAGACGCACGATTATGAGATATGTGTGCTTGGCATTGACCATGGTGCTTTCCATGATATCGCCAGTTATCAAGCGTCGTTTTCCAACCTACGATCAGTTGATTGAGGTGGGTCTGCTGAACGCCAATGAGGCAAATATTATGAAGGCAATGGATGTCAAGTTTCCAAAGCACCCCAAGTACTGGATGCCCATCGTTTGGGCGGCCAGTATTGTAACAAGAGCTCGGAAGGAAGGTAGAATATGGGATGACTTCTCACTGAAGTCCATGATTGATGAGCTCAATAAGTTCCGCGCTGGATGCAATATGCTCATCCACTACGACACAATCTCAGTGCCACTGGTCTACACACAGGTTAGCTCACCATTCCATTCTGCCCCTTTATACTGTAGATTATCCAAAACGCAATATTTTTCCAGGTCGTAACCCTGGCCGTCTACTCGTACTTCGTGGCCGCCATATTTGGCCACCAGTGGATCGACCGGGATATCAAGCACTACAATAATGTAGTTAGTTATTACTTTCCGCTGTTCAGCACCTTGGAGTTTTTCTTTTTTATGGGCTGGCTGAAGGTGGCCGAGACCTTGATTTGTCCTTTTGGCGACGACGACGACGACTTCGAACTGAACTGGCTGATCGATCGGAACCTGCAAGTCAGTTACCTGATAGTTGATGAGATGCACAATGATCATCCGCAGTTGGTGAGGGACCAGTACTGGGACGAGGTCTTTCCCGCAGAGTTGCCCTATGCGGTGGAGTCCGAAAGGGCCGAGCATCCGGAAGCCTCCACCGCCCGGTTGGGCATCCCGAAAGTCAACACCGCGACATTGACGAAGAGCGAGGTGAGTTTGGAACACGACTTCACCGACTTCGACGATGAGGATGAATACAACCCGGAAGTAACTATCCGATTCGCACGCCGTGAGTTCACATGGAGCAAGAGTTCGGTGTCGGTGTCGTATTCCTTGGACCAGAGTAGGGATACCCTCGACTCGAAGATCGGAGAGGAGATGGAGGACGAGGTGGATGCAAGGACTCTAAACTCGAGCAGCAAGGACGACTTTGAGCGGCTCAAGGAGAAGCGGGAAAGGGAGCGTGTGAACCGGCAGATTCAACAAGCCGCCCTCGCCATGGAGCTGCTCAAAGGGGAACTTGGTTCGAATGGAGACTCGGCAGGATCTAGTCGGACTAATGTCCCGCGGAAGAATTCCGAGGTCCAGACCGACAGAAGCTACATCAGTCAAAGACGCCCGGATGAGGACAAGGACAGTAAAAAGAGCAGTGATGACTCCGAAAAATAATAAATTGTGATTTTAATAATTCTAGTCCTGCTTTTCTGTTTTATTTGGAGGGGGGTCCTTGCTGCTCGACGGATCCTGCTGAGCCCCGTCCCCGGCCTCCTGATTCTCGGACAGAGCTTCATCGGAGGGAGGGCGGAGAACCGTGATCGTATAGGGGGCACCGGAAGTATCGTGGCGCAGGTGGGTACTTTGCATATCCAGAAATCGGTGCCGAATGCGTTCCCTTCGCTCGCGACGACGCTGCTCAATTAGCTCGTTGAAATCGACTGAATAAATTTAAATAAATTAATTAATAAATTTGGAAAAGAATACGAAATATACTTGTGGATTGCGATGGCTTATGTGAGCTGTTGGCGTCATCCTGTGGCAAATCAAATTTGTTCTCACTGAAGCTCACTCGCGAGGGCCCATCCTCCATTTGGATGGAGTCCGAGTAGCTGCCAGTGGCAGATGGTCTTCCCAGTAAGTTTTGTCGGAAGTTGTACCGCGATCGGGTACTAAGAGTAGACGTTGCAGATCCATGGCGTTTTTGGAGCTGGAAATCAGGGAATTAGCCTATTCATAAGTGGGAATACAGGAGAGAAACTTTACTTTTGATTGTGATTCCATGTAGGCCGTGGAAGCTTCTGGAGGATTTTGACGCATACTTGGCTGAGCGTATGGCATTTCATTGGGAAAGACCTCTTCCCAGTACTGGTCCTTAACGAGTTCCGGATGCTCCTGGTGCATCTCATCCACAATGCAATAAGCCACGGTGATATTCCGATCTATTATCCAGTTGAGCTGCAGTGAAACAAAGCATTAAACTACAAGTTTGAGTATGAAAACAATTTTAAACCAGTTGGATATAATAGTAAATCCAAGGTAAATAATCACTATTACCTCAAAGTCGTCATCATCCTCTCCGAAAGGATTTATCAGCGTCTCGGCCACCTTGAGCCAACCCATGTAAAAGAAGAACTGAAGAACGGTCAGGATCGGAAACCACCTCCTAATCCTGATACCCTCCTCGTCGGCATGTTTTTCGTTCCACTGCTGCCCGAGGATGCTGAACAGGAAGAAGGAGTAGGTGGCCACGGTGACCACTTGGGTGTAGACCAGTGGAACACTAATCCAATCGTAGTAGAGCAAGAAGCCACAATTCCCGCGAAACTGGTTCAACTCATCGATGATCGTCTTGACGGCGTAGTCATCCCGGATCTTGTTCTCCCTCCGCGCCCTCATCACAATGCTAGCCGCCCAAACGATGGGCATCCAGTGCTTCGGATAACTGGGGAAGGCCTGGTCCATGGCCTCAATGATTTTCTTTTCGTTCTCCAGCAGAAAGCCAGCCTCAATGATGTGGTTGTAGGTGGGGAATCGGCGCTTGACACGCGGCGATATCATGGTGAAGACTATCACCTGGCACAGGCACACATATCTTAGGATGGTTCGCCTCATGACCCTGGCTCTATCGTCGGAGCCATGGATACTGGTGCTAATCAAAATGGCAATTCCATCTGGCCAAGGAATGGTGGTGTACTGGTCCCACCACCGGTTCATCACAATTCGCACGAAAAATCCCAAAACGAACGATAACGGAATGAGGGTACCATTCTTCTCGCAGTACGATATAATGGCCTCAAAGAACCTGTGGCAAAGCTTGTTATTTTTAAGCAGAATACAAACAAATGCTCACCGTTTGCCCTCTTCGTTCACCAACAGACGATATGTAACTGCCAGCAAACAGTACAATCCGAAAAATACCATGAGGTCCAACCATACTAACTTGTAAATACTGCCGCGCCATCTTTGGAATAGGCTTTATTTTGAAGCATAAAAAGGGGAGGGAATGTATTGAGGACTAACCTGACCAGCAGCCCCAAGAAATTGCTGACAACACTCGAGGTACTCACACGTGAGGTGTAGGTCACAGTCATGATGAAGAACTCTTTTTGATTGAATGTCAGACGGGACATATATTTTAATTAACAATGACAGTAAAAGCGAGGCCTTACTTCAAATAATTGTTCTTTGCATTGGGGGAAAAGCAGCACCGTTGTATTTATCTTTCCCCTTCAGCAATGTTTGAGATGTATTATTCAATATTATTATATTCTGGAGGAAAATTTAATAAAGACAAAAAACCTGTCGCAAAATAATTCGAGTGACATGATTAAAAAGGTAATAGCGCAACATCGGTGGCATGTATTTATTTTTCACACACAAAAAATATTCACTGTCCTTAAAGTATTCCATATGTAATTTTATTTATGCTCGAAACCATTTCCATTTTATTTTCTTTTGTACCGCGCAATGGTCACTAATGCAGGTGTATTGAACAGGTTGGAGTTTGAGTTTGGTGAATGGAGATACTCTTTCAATAATCAGTAGTGTACTTTATATGGCAACTAGTTTAGTTTCCCAAATGCAGAATATGGGCAGACTGCACAAGATTAACTAATGAGTATCAAACAGTCGGAACGACGTTCTCAGTTATTCCCTAGCGTGTTCCATTTACCCTTTTGTGGCCTCCCGCTGAAACTTCGCATCGAATTCATTGCTTCCTGTGTCAAAGATTTTCTTTGATGCGTTAAGACATTACGTACAGTTTTGTAAATCATTTATAAACCACAATACCCATATGCCTGTGTCATGTGCCAGAAAAGTCCTTTCTGACAGCGGAAAAACCACATGAAAAAGTATATCCAACGGGCTCTCATTGTGCCTTCCATTATCATAACCAAACATGGAAAATCTGACGCGATGCGTGTTATTATTTTTTACACTTGACAGCATTTTCCGCGCTGGAAAAATCGCGACAAAAACGAAATGAAATTACATTGGCCGCCACTGCGAGAAAGTAGAACTATGGCCACTTTTTATCGCATACACAACATGTTTAATGCTCAGATTGAGGGCGACTGAAGGGTAAAATATTTCCGATTCTCCCCGCCACTTAACTCATTTGGGGCTTTATTGGGGCTTGGTTTTTCCAACACTCTGCGCGCTTTGCCACATATAATTGAAGATCGATATGCTGCCATTAAAGCGCTTGCTCTTTTTCGTAATTTCATTAAGGCATAAGCAAGTGGAGCTTCATACAAAGTGACTACTGTACTTGGACTACTTAAATAAGAATTAAACATTACATCAAAAAGGATACCCGAAATTGTTCTATTTAGGCATGATATTTATTTTGTTCAACCAAGTGAATAGTTCAGATTATATCCCAATACAAAGAGTTCCTTTTCAAGTTTCTTTTCTGAACAAATTATTGCTCATCGTTCAGTATCTATTAGGTATTTCTTTATTGGTAGTTTTAACTACTTTTATTTTTAAGGCTTTACGGTTTTTGTTTTATTTTCTTAAAGCTGATGAATTTCCTTGATTCTGCTCTTTATTTTTAATTGGTAGTCTCTTAAAGTCTTCAACTGGACTCGACTAATTGGACTTCGGTTAGGAAGTTGTTTGATCGACCAAAGGCCGTCAGCAATCGCGTATGCCCCATGTACTAGTACTCGGAAACAATTCAGGCAGACATGTGTGTGGCCATAAATATTTCATATTTGCACATCGCGTAGTTTGTGTTTTGTCGCGTGCTGCTCCTGATTGATGACGCGGTTGAGGATTGCAGATGCGGATTTTCGTCCTGCGATATTGGGGCTGCACAAAAAAGGGGTTAATTTAATTTCGCGCTCGGGCGAATTTGTCCATAATTGGCAATTAGCATTGACCATTGCCATATACATATACATATACATATTCGCATTCGATTTCGCATTCGCGTTCGCCCGGCGAATCCATGGCAATCATCGCCGTTCTGGCCATCATCTCACATGGTCAACTTACACTTGCATTGCCAGCAGATCTCCGTTTGCATTTCTGCATTTGCCCATTGGCAGCCAATATTTGCCTGACGGTTGTGTTGCCTCTGATGTTGTTTTTTGTGACCATTTTTCAAAAAGCGCAAACAAAAAAACTGCCAGAATTATTGAGGCGTTGCAACAATAATCATCGTTTCAATCGCGCTGTCAATGGACTTACAGTGATGGGTACAATAATACAAACGATGTTTAATTGGAATACAATTTGCATGGGTATTGTTTTTGTATAGCTCACAAAATGAGAACTGATGCTTGCAGCATATATTTTACAAACGTTGGTTTCTATTTTTCTATATAGAGGTATCAAATTGTTGCGCTGCCCGATTGCAGCTGCTCTGCGTCGTTAATTGCAACACAGTCATGCAAAATGCATTTATTGCTAACTTTTTCTATCATTGCCCGTGGAGTTCCCCTGTGTTTTTCACACCATTTTTCAAAGTCAATTTCGGTTCAGTTTTAATGCGACCTTTGGGAAGGCGCATTAGGTATTTATACTTCGATGCCGTCCTCTTTCTATCGCTTGATTAGGAATGATGAGGGTTGGTAGGGAGGCTAGAAAGGGAGGTTCGCAGTTCGGATACATGCAACAAGCTGAAATTGATGAGGCGACCCTCAGGTAGGGTTTTGCTGGAAATTGTCTAGCCCCAGGGAAAACCTTGCTATATTTTCATGCATAAGAATAGATGTTTTCATAGTTGGCTTTGATTTTACTGGGTAACCATTTGGTTATTCAAAATCGGAATATTACAAATCAGGTAATACCTTCGATTTAACGGCAAGAGCTATAAAATAAAAGTAAGATATGCTAGAGTTTCCCATAGTGATTTAATTTTAAAAACTATGCATATTTGGTATATACTCAGGAAATGTAATTTGAATTTTGGTTTATTCCCTGTTCAGCAGATTACTTGCTACTTCTTATCCTGAATCCGTCCTCTTGATCTTTCTCTCAATGTCATTCATCATCAGAGCCTTGATTCTGATTAGGCGGACCCAACTGTAAAGATTATACTCATGCCAAAGAGCAAAACCCGCCACAATCTTGACTCCAATCGGAAAAGGGGCACAGTACCCGACAAAACCAAGATGCATTAGGATATCTTGGACATTATCGCTCCCGGTCATCTTTGACTTTCATCTAAGCCAAGGCTAATATCAGTCATTCAGCCAGGCAACCTTTTTCCAGGGCAAGGATAGTCCGATTCTGGTTGTTAGAGAGCTAATTATGTGACAGCCTATTAGCAACTCGATAAATATGTGCCCAGCGGAGGAGTCCCAGCCCGGGATGCCAGCAATCCCGCCCAGCTATACGGAAAAAGTTTGCTTGGTGGGGACAGCTCCTCGCCGGCGTTCTGCGCATTCATTAGATATGCGAACCTTGCTCCCGGGCTGATTATGACAAAGCACTTTTGCCCAATTGGGTAAATTAGGTGGAAACTGAAAACTAAATGAAACGGAACTCGGCACACGCCCACTTTTTTCCTCCGACCTCGCTCTAATTTTTAAACCCACCAAAGCCGGAAAAGGGCGGAGGCAAGGAATAAAATACCATTTTGACGTTTTACTTTCGTTTTATACTTTTTTCGGTGGAATTTTTTTCTGCGGAACTGGAAAACTCCGACCTCGTACCGTAGCAATTATTTTGCATTAACGAAAGGGTTTAACATTTGCGTTTTAGCCGACGTTTAACAACAACAAGCCGCACATTACGATGGGGCTTTCCGACAACTAAGGGGCGGTGGGGGGCGTGGCCAAGTTGGACAGTTGTCCTGAGGGTTGTACGCCTTGTAATTCGGTTCGTTACATACCCTGGGGCCTGTAGGGCCAATGGGGTATGATGTTTCCCAAGGCATCGTTTGGAATGCACAAGAAAAATGCGAAAGAATGCTTAGCCCTGTAATGTAATTTGTTTTCAACTATGGAAGATTAATATTACATACTCTAAAGAAATCAATTAATAAATGTACATTCAATTATTTTGACATGTTTATAAATATTAACCAAAATACATTATAAAAGCACTGAAATAAAGATGTGATTCTTCTTTTAAAGTCCAGGATAACCGGAACGTCGAATCTTTAGTCTGAAACATTTTTTGTGGCTGCTGCGACGACGACGATAAATTGTTGTAATTAATTTTTATTTAACTGTGAAAATGGAAATGCTCTCTTTTTTGGCCGTTTTCAAATTGGCTTAAAATGTAAATTATTATTGTGGCCAGGATCGTGCTACATCATGCCAAACGCCAAAGGAGCCGGGGATTGAGGTATTTCCCCTGCACTTTGCGATGTCTATTAATTAAGCTACATGTGTGTGGGCGGAACGGCCCCCAACCCACCAATCCCCCAACCCCGCAACTCTGCCTTTGTGGTTGGCAGTTTTGTTAAACCTGGAAAATGGAGGAAATGGGAAAGTGGGCGGGGCTGGCAGATCCATGTTGTAAGTGATAATTACAAGTTGGCAAAACTTTTCACACACAGCGAGCGGCGAAGACTGAAGGAGGCAGACAGCTCGGGCTTTTGGAAAAAGTAATTACAATTAAGCCGACGAGCATTTGGAAACTCATTTTATTAGTTTATCCATCTCCACTCCATCTACTCAGCAACTTGCAAGTATTTTTGAAGAATTTATTAAGAGACAAGTAAAGACAAAAAATTGATGTACAAAACGCTTCTCTAATTTCCACAAAAAGGAAGAAAATCAAAAGGAAACTCACCAAACAAACTTTTACGCTTTGAATCCTTTCACTTAAAGCCCTGGCTGTTCGTCCCCTCCGAGGAAAGTTTTGTCTAAGTATTACCAATAAAATTGATGGAGAAATAGTCAAGAACTATTTGGCTGTAGATAAAAACTTTTGCCCGCACACACAGAGATCTTGGAGATGGAGGAGGGTTGGAAAAACACCCGAAATGCAGCAGTAGCATAGGACAAGCTTAGCTTAATATTAAAATGGACCACCCTTTCCTCCCTATATGCATTTACCCCTGGCCAAGTGAACCGAGAACAATTTGGGTGTCGAGCTAAAAAGTACTGAAATTGGGGGAAATCCCATTGTTATGAAACAGGGGCGACTGCAACGGTGGAATACTTTTGCAAGTAAGTGTTGGGGTTAGTTATGCAAGACGGCCCCTGTTCCCCCGTTTATTTTCCGGGGATCAAAACTCTTTGGCATTCAAGTCCTCAAGTAAAGACTTTGGCAGTTTTGGAGTCTAAGGAAACTATAAATGGAATGTTTGGCAAAGCTTCAAATGAATAAATGAATAAACCCGATTCATCGAATGAATAGGAAGTTAAGGGAATTTATGGAGGTAAACGTGGTAGCTTAAAACCTGCTTCAAAAATTATGATTTTAAATAAATTACAATTATCTGAAGTATTGCAAGTAATTACTTATTTAATACCAAAATTGTATTTTATTTGTCGAGCAAAAATTAATAATGCACATAGATACATTTAGTTCCCCTTATTATCCCTACTTTTAAGCTTCATTAAAGTTTCATCGAACTTTCTCAATACCATTTCCTCATTACTTTCATTTCAAATCTTTCATGGCCCATAAAATAGGAAAATTATAAAGCTCTCCAACTAGAAGATACAAATTTTATAGGCCAATTATTGACACATTTGAGCCAAAAACCTACAATCTACAAGCTTAGCGCCGGGGCAATTCATATAAAACCCAATCAAAGTTTTTCTTCGAACAGGTGTCCGGACCTCAGTTTTCCCCTATACATATATACCCTATTTCCCGCCCATTGAAGCCGAAACACGCACAACTTTCAGCTACTTGTAATTAGCTTTTCTTGTTCGATTCGTTTGGCAGCAGCCAAAAAACGCTTGTCCCACCCAAATTTTCCACCGCCCTACCATTTTGGCCCGAAACTTTGCGTGCAAAAATTCCGCTTCTAACGCTGCCAAAGATTTAACTTTTTGATTGAGAAAACATCATTAACGCACGTAAAGGTGAACTAACTATTTACGGGTCCCGGCTCTATTTGTGTGTGCTTGGGTGTGCTGTGGTGTGCGTGAGTATCTGTGTAGGTTAAAAGTTTTTGCTTTCCCGATCCTAAAAATCAAATAGGGGAAAACAGTGAGAATGCGGTAAGCGAGGCAAGAAAAGATGCGGGATGAGCCGGCAAAGTTTCTAATCACATTTACCGCAATTACTAACAAGGTTTTTTGTTAACTTGGCTCAAATGAGGAGCGGGAGGGGTAGCGCGGCGGCGCGGCATTGCCCCAAATATGTGTGTACTACAAAGTAAATTAAATAATTTAATTAATTATGAAATTTGGGTTACCAGAAGGAAGCTGATGAAGCGGCGCCAATCAAGATGGCATTAAAAGTAATCTGATTTGGTTAAAAGAACACAAGGGAACGAAATTGCGCTGCAAAATTGTTAGGCAAAAGATGAAAGACGCGTTAATGAATTAACTGGGAATTTTCGAGGGGTTCGAAAATTTTAAAAAAGTTACGTAAATTTAGAATAATATATAAATTTCAAATGAAAACGGCTGATGGAAAGGCATACATACGTTGTGCCAAAAAATCTCTAATCAAATCAAAACAAAGTTTTAAATTGGGGTTGCTAGCGCATTGAATAAATTATAAACAGGAATGCGAAATACCTAGTTACTCATGCCACTTAAGCATTTAAAAATCGTATACAAACCCGTTTTCCGGAGAAACCCTTATCTGTAAGATAAACCAAAACCACTACCCTATCAAAATAGTGAAAAATTTCTGCATAATCAATTACAGCCTATCGCGGGGAACGACACCCCTAAAGCCTAAAAAACCAACCGAAAACGTTTAAATCGAACTAATTCAACCCCAACGAATTGATAATGCATTATCTAGGGAACCGAATTGTGCCTACTCCGCCATCCCTTTCTTTTCGATTCTCCATCAAAGTCAGCGACAATTCTACCTGGTAACTGCCAAATTATTTATATCGCACTTAAATTGGCAATGAATAGAAAATTAGGGTTTCGCCGCCGAAAGAAAAAGGGGTGAGAAAATAATGTCCTCGGCGACAGCTGGTCTCATCGCTCCAAATAATTCTCCTTATTCTCCTTAGACCTGCAGTCAGGCGTTAAGCCATTGATCGGGAGCCCAACCCCTCGCATAGGGAGGGTTCCTACTGATCCTAAGTAAATAACAATAAAGTCGCAACGGCAGAAGGAAAGGAGCAAGCAAAACGATCTTAATCTTGGGACAATTAACGTTGGACTTTAATGATAGGGGCGCGACTTGCAGAGGGCCCAAATGTAATAAGGAATAACAAGGATAATCCAGTGAAAGTATTCGGAGGCGGATAAGTACTCGATACTTGTTGTGTTTTCAAGTGCTCGGAACAGGGATAGCCAAGGAGTGGAAAACTTCAACAAGTATTCTTCGCTTTATTCACCCAGATGTGCTTTCTGGTTTCCTTCTTTCTTTTTTGCAGTATCAGTTCATTTGCTCCTGATTTTTGGGCCACGCTTAACAATATTTCAAACTGCAAACTTTTTCGTGCCTCTGCTCTGCTTTTCTTAAGCCCACACAATGAGGCCACAAAATGTGGGCAAAGAAATAAAAGAAGGCAAAAATGAAAAGCAAACTCAGATGTGAATGGCCATAGCAGTTCCCATTAGAGTCTGAGTTGCTCGCCACAACAAAAGCTGCAAAACTTGGGCCTCAACAGCAGGAGGTGCTGGCAGGTAAAGTGTGTTTGAAGTCTCGAAAATTGTGATGAAACGTGTGCATGTGATTACAAAAGTGCAACGACATTCGTATCTTTTATATATATGAACCTTTACATGGATTTAATAGGAAAAGGGCACAATATTTTACGAACTCCTTTAGATCATAGAATTTGTATTTAATGAATCGGAACTAGTTAAAAATGTTTGCAAGTATGCACTAGTAATCTACAAGCACGTTTGTGAATGAAATATAACCTTTTTAACTTTGCATTTAAATCAGCAATCTAAGCCCTTTCCCCTTCCCTCATTTTAATGACCGATTGAGAAATTAACATTGGATCCCAAATTGATCTTCCGCTTGCTACTTGACCAACCCCGCGACTTCATTTTCCGTATAGTAAACTTCAACTTCGTTATGTCGTCATTTGTCCGGAGCCACCGACAAACCTGGAAATTCCCTCACACGAGTTTTCCGTGCCCAAGCCAACACACACGCACACACTCTGGCAGAATTTCATTCACACACACACACACTTAGAAAAAAGCGTTACGGAAAAGCAAAAGAAAAGCGGAGAAAGCAGCCAGAAAAAATTTGCTCGCTTCGTTTTCTGCTTGAATTACAAATTGCAACATCAAAAGTTTGACGTTCTTCGTTCGCTTTTGCCACCCATCACCCACAATGTGCCACCACCCCCTGCCGCTCGATTTTCCCACCCCATCCCCCTTTGCGTTGTTGTTATTGTTGGTTAACAATACTTTCGCATTCGGCTGCTACTCCTTGGCTGCCTTCTGCTGCTTCTGCTGCTTTTCCTGCTACTCCTGCTTTGCTGAATGCCGAAAGGAAAGCAATTTTCCAGCAATATGTTGAACGTATTAGAATTTTGTTTACACTCGAAATGGAAAACATGTTGTGCAATGCAACGTCGCACATACGAACGAAAGTGGGTGGAAATCAGGGGGTGGGGATGAAGGCCACAGGCCGTGACAGAAGCAGGAAGCTTTCCACATTTCTGTCGCTCATTTGTTTGCATTGATATCCAGTTTGCAGACTTTCGGTGTGTGTGGAAATGGATTTGATTTTTGGCATAAAATGCCCTCAAAACATTTCCACCATCAAGGGCTGGGCCACGCCCCCGCCCGCAGATCGTATGCTAATTGCTTTCGAGCAGGAGAAGCAAAAGCAGCAGCTGTTGTAATAACTCAGCCATAAACTGCCCAGTATACACTAAAAATTATGCATAATTATTTCAAAGCGTTTTCATTAATTAGCTTCCTGCGGAGCAGCAAGCTTACGAAGCAAGGACCTCCATTCTTGCAGCCGTGTTCCGAAATACGCGATCCCAAAAACCTTCATCGATTTTGGGGCGAAAATGGAAACACCATTTTAACTATTATCTTTAATAGTTTAATGCAGTAAATTTACTATCAGGCCAACGGAAATATTCTGAATCTAATGCAAATGCGAAATTACACTAAAAGATATCCAAAAGTTCCTTATACTATGTGTGTTTTCTTGTCAAATGAGAGAAATTATTAACAACAAAATATATTGTAACTTTCTAAAGATTTTAATGCAACAATGACACACTTTTTATTACAATATAGTACTGAAAACATTACGCAAACTTTTCTAAATTCGGGAACAATATTTTCTCCCCTCCATCACGCTTTCTATATAGGTCGCTAGGTGGCGCCAGCCGCACAGGGCAGCGCAGATTTCGACAACTTAACACCTTCATTATTAATTGAAGATAGACCAACTAGGTGGAGTTGGAGTTCTGGGGGTCCTGAATTCGAAACTGGGTGAATTTTTATGCTCCTGCTGTAAAATTTTTTGTTTTCTTTCGCTGGTTTTTGCGTGTGTTTTGCTGAAAGCTTCCCCCCAACTTTTGGAATATTAATGATGAGAGCAGCTTGACTTCTGCCTTGGCTTTCACTGCTGCTCCTTCCAACTTTCATTATTATAGTATGCATTGTTCGGAGCCTGGGGTTTGGGGCTGCTAAATTGTTGAAACGTTTTTACCCGCGGCTTGTTAAGCTGAACTGCTTTGATTCAACTACACAGCAAGTATAATCGGAACCTAATATTTATTTTTTAAGATTTAATTCATTTTCTACGGCATTTTTCATGATCATTTAAATTACTAACACACCATTATAGGTTCTCTAAAGCAATAATGTTATTTGATTCAATGGATCAAAAGAAATTTAACATTTAAATATAATTTATTAAACAATGAAGTGTCATAGAAAGTATTTTACAAACTGCCAACTGATTTTTACCAGTGTTTATTTGTAATGCTCTGCAAAGCATAAGATTTCCTACAGATTTCAGTTATGGCAAATATGAATTTAGCGCAGGAGTAGGGATAATGCTCCTTAATTGCCGTGAAAAGGTCAGCGGGGAGGTCATTGGAAGGAGTGGCAGTACGGAAAGGATTTCGAGTTCTCTTGATTGAGTAACGATGATGATGGATGCTTGATTTGCTGCTCAGTTGTTCGCGTTGCCAAGTGGAGTATTTTTAGTCATTTTCTCTGAATAAGAGTTCATTGAATAGATGAGTGGAATTCTGTTATGGCACCGATTGCTCTCGGAAATTACGAGCTGAGTGTCTCAAGTGGCTTAATTTATGGAGAAAGTGTAGTATTTAGAACCTAAGTTAAAAGTTAATGTTTCTGAGGCATTTCCCATTGCCAAATAACGTTTAAATTTGTAACATTTTTGCACTTATTTGTTTCAAGACGAGCATTTATACCCACCCATTAATACAACCACCAATCAAGTGCAACAATCCCAAGTCAACATCACGTGATCCGCTGCATAATTCCACTCATTAAGCCTTTAGCCTCAGACATCTGCTGCAAATTCCTTATTGTTTGTGGGCTACGTATGGTAAAGTCGATGTTTTGGGTATTATTTAGCTATAATCCAGAGTAGACTTTCGCCGCTGCTTTCTCCGGCTCACCCTCCATAACTTTCCCTTACCGAGCGACTTCGCTCATTAGCGTTTCATAAATTTGATTAAGACAATCCCAAGGGGAATCCGCTGTTGCTATTTGCTTATTTGTTTGTCTGCCAAGGGGAGGGACTTTCAGCTCCCCCATTTGGCAAATTAGTTAACGTATAGCCACCACCGAATTAATGCACATATTGCATCATATACTTGGGGTTGATTTATATTCATTTATATGCAGATAGATCATGAAAGTCTTTTACAATTTCGACGCCGCTTTAATTGGATTAATTTGCATTAATATTTATTATACGCAAATGCAGACAGTGCTCAAAGTTGAGAGCCCCCGGCTATTTAAGCACCAGAATCCGAATCTCCGTCTCCGAATCTGAGGACAGAACCCATTCTCATATCGACTCGACTCGAGGCGACGAAGTACTCGTACTCCACCTTTTCCTGCGCACAGCAGAAAACATGGCCAAAAGCGGAACGTGGCTAAAATGTGCACTTGGAACTTGGAACTTGGAACTGTCAAAGCAAATATGTCAAACATGGCAGCGTTTGTCCTTGGCTGCTGCACCATTTTTTCCTTAGCATTTTCCCTTCTATTTGCTCAGCTCTCGAGCGCTGTTTGCCCTCATATATGTATGAATGTCCTGGCTCCTTTTCTTGCCCCTCTTCCCGACCTCTTCCTTACCTTCTCCTCCCGACTCCTAAGCTTCCCTTCCCGACCCTGGCCCTTGGCTACTGCCCCTGCTCCCCTGATCCTGCTCCTGCATTTGTTTGTTAGCAAACATGTAAGTTGCCTTTGGCCATCGCCGCAGGAGGTGGAAGTAGACCAGGAAAGAGGGTGTGCACGAAGAGAAAAACTATTAGCTGCAGAATTTGAATTGGAAATATAAAGAAATGGTTAGTTTCATGCGTATTAGGTAATGTGTAAAAATTCTATTATATTAATGGAGCAGTAAACGAAGAAAGTTAAAATAAGAGGATGAAGTAAGAAAACTAGAATTCTGGTAGTAGTAATTTGTACTTGCCAATCTATACAAATACGCTATTGTTTAACCATTTTATGCTATAAAAAGAAGTGGTAAAATTTTAAATATTAATCATTTTCAGTTAATTTTCGTGCTAAGATATTTTGGGAACTGGAAATATTTGAAGGGAGAGGGGACAGCGTTAGAGAAGAAAGGACAGGCGAGACACATCGCTTACTTCAATCATCTGGCACTTGGTTCCCCGTCTCCCTCCTCCGCCATCCTTTCCTTTATGTCTGACTATGGTCTTTCGATTCCATACCCCCCATTGCCATATCAACACCCCGGCCACCATACGTCGAAAATCTATTTTACAATGCAAGAAAAAGTCCTTTGGCTCGGTGGGTCTTCTACTTCAGTTTCGATGTCTCTGCTCCCTGGGAGCTTTGTGCCCATTTTATATTTTTTTTGGCAAACACTTCATACTTTTTGGCAGATTCTCCCCCCGCGTGCCACGCCCCCAATTCACCGCCCCTCGCTGATGTATTTGATTTCGCAAAGTGCGCGCTGGAAATTTGATTTCGACTGCAGCAGCAGGACGAAGGATGTACGTCTGTCATGTGCTGTGTGCCATCCAGTTCGAGCACACATCCACTATACACACATCCGACGTCACAGACACGCCCCCCTCGCCCACTCCCCGCCCACTCCACGCCCACTCGGCGCCCACTCTTCTTGGCCTTTGTCCTGCCGCCGATGCACAATGTCATATGTGCAGTGTCTGGAGACACAAATGGCGGCAAATAGCTTTGACTCTGATTTTGATTCCGATTCCGAATCGGATTCAGATTCGGATTCAGGCACATCACATCTTAAGCTTCAATTATCACCGCCGTCTTGTTGCATTTGCACATGGCAGCTGAAGAGAGAGGAAGGTCCGGACATTGGAGATGAATGGAAAACAGTTTTAATAGACACTTTAACAAGCAATCAGAGGAGAGGTATCTTAACACTAGACGCAATTACTATGGTTTATAATATGCTTGCAAAAAACTATATCGATTCTAATATTTCTATCATTATATTCATAATTATATTTATCAATTTCAATAGAAATTCGCCCAATTGCTGAATTTTCGAACTATCTGACAGAAGCCAACTTAGCCGCTTTGCCTTTCCCGTTAACTATGCTCACATACGAACTTCATTTTCCGCCACCAGTGTTACACTCTCAGCTAATTTCCTCCGCCAGCCGATTCCTCAGAATATCGCCACCCGTTAACCCCAACCACCCCATCTACCCCGCCCCCTTGACTTGACACCTTGCCATGGAAAACAAAAGCCAAAATCCATTAACGTTTTGACGCCTGCTCAGCCCTTTCCCAGAGTTTTCCTCCCTTTTGCTCGGATTTCCGCACGCATCGCATTCACTGGCATCATAACTATAACTATAATGCTTATCACGCTCCACACTCCAGCACGCTTAGGACTTTCTTTCGTGCTTTCCCCGACACTTTCCCATTTCCCATTTTCCATTTCCACGATCCAGCCAATGGGGCGAGAACAAATGACAAACTTTTCAGCGCTCTGGATTCGAATTTAACTCGTTAACAAACCATAAAGTGAAATTTATGTCGACTACGTGTGTGGGCCAGGGAAATTCAGTTTGGCCCACCGGAAGGCACTTTCCCACCAGGTTGGCTGTTGGCTACTTTTTCATTCAGCCATCCATCTAACTATCTGTATCTCGACGTGTATTTCTCTGTTTACAGTGAAGTATCCATAACGGGGACTGAAGTTTAATCTTTTTACAATTTAGAGCTTTCGTGATCTGTTTTACAAGACTTTAATAGTGCTACAATACTTTAATTCATGGCATAGATGTATAATTAAATTATGTATCAGTTTGAGTGCAATTAATAAGATGAAATTGACTAGAGAGGTAGACGTACTGTATCCCCATGCATCTTTATTCCATCTATTTGCTCGCAGTTGTCATTAGACTTGACTGCTGAATTTTCACTTTGAAGTTGTTATGCGGGGCGGCGGGGAATCGGGGAGTTTCTAAGGGGTTAAGCAGCAATCCAATGCCATGGAAAACGAAAGGATAAATCCCAGACAGGAAGGGAAAGGATACAGAGTGGGTTGAGAGGGTGAAAGCCCAGAACAAAACCCACCTCCTTCTTAGCCATTGTTCAAGCTGCATTTGATGCTTTGACTGCGTCAGTGCACGTCCTATGCGAATATAACTATGTATATCTATATATCTATATACATTCGCATGTAGTGTGTAGTCTGTGTACAACTGATATTTTACGTGCCACACACGCACTGCCCCGCTGAGCGTGTGTGTGTGTGTGAGTGTGTAATGATTCGTTGTATGTTTTATGTCCTTGGGTAACATAAATTGAATTTCACAAAATTGTTCAAGCATAAAACCTGCTTCAAGTGAAATTTTAGCGTGTTCATTCTCGTATAAAATAATGTTTTTTTCTGTCTGTCATTCCAATCAACAAGAAGAAGCAGACAAAGCTAGAGAAATGGGAGGAAAGTAGGGGAAAACCCCTTTCCAGGACCCAACAAAAAGAAAACTGCCGCGTCACAAAGCTTAGAAAAACAACAACCAGCGCAGCCAGATGAAGCTAATTTACAAGGCGTCCCACGGACAACATTTAAGTCATGTCGAGGAAAATCCCGGAGGTGAGGAGCGGGAAATTCGGGAGCGAGGATCGGGCCAATGCCAAACTTTAGGCCTTCTGTTGTGTCGGCCACACAGCCTGCACTGAGAACAATGCTTACTTACATTCACTTTAAAATGATTTGAATAATAGAATTAAATCAAAGAATTACCAAATCTAAAAATATATATAAAAATATTTATTCTAAAAATGTATGTTAGAAAGTTGTTGGTCAACAATGGTCTGCTTATAGAATCCTAAAATCATTATTTTTTCTATTTGGTTTTAATTTTGTTCCCTGTACATATTCGCCCGTCACTCACATACACACGTATCCTGTCCACTGAGCCTCAAGCGGCAATCGCCGCTTCCGCATCAATGCTTCAGTTTGGAACGTGGAGAAGAATCAACCCAAAAGGAGAAAGTGCTGGGGCCAGGAGGAATGTGAGTTGAAGTTTGAAAAAATACGGAGGGGTAAGCATACCCTACCCTTCAAAATATAATAAGGAATTAATAAGCAACAAAGTATAGATTTTAGTTAAGCAATAAAAATAGTAAGCTAAATGCTATTTAAAAGTTGTATTAATATTATGTATAAAAAAGTTTTCATCCCAGCAAGCTCACGATATTATTTATAGGTCAAATATATTAAATAGTTCATTTAAACGAGGGTATTTCATATTTCTTCTCCTCAACCATAAATTCTCTTCTCTGCAGTACGTTATTGAATTTCTTGTCAAATCATCTTGTAAATGTTTTTTTTGGCAATTAACCAGAAAGTCCTTGGAATGGGAAAAGCCAACGGAAGCAAAGGACACGTAATGAAGAGATTTATCATTTCATTGACTGCTGGTGACTCGAAGGTTTCGCATTTGGCCTTCTTCGGCTTTTGGCCTTATGTTACATATAGATTGCTCATTAGTAGCGTAACTCTATCCTGCCCTGGAAAATGGGAAAAGTGCTACAAAGCTTGATTTAATTTGTGCTTCGCTAAGCTTCACACTTAAATTGCTGCCCCCTTTTGTTCGCCCACTACATATGTAAACTGCCACGCTCCCGCCCCATTGCGAAACAGGGGGAGTTGGCTTCAGCTGATGACGTCAGCTATAAGGACCCTTGAGGGTTAAGGCGAATTGGATGTCTTGGGGTAGGTAAGCGAGTCGAGAGGGTTGAAGGAGTCTCGCTCTCGAGGAACTTCCCTTGAGGAACTGCGCCACTTTCCCCCACTTTTGCAGCCATAAGAAGTGCATCTAATTGACACTCGAGGGCTGTTGCCTGACAAGTGGTTGGCTGGAAAGAAAGGTTGCCTCACTTCCGCTCCTCATTTGGGGAAACCCTTTTGTGTTAGGGCCCCCTCACATTGTAATTGCCATTTTGGGCGGCATTAAACGTTTGCCACACTCGAAACTCCGGCTGTTTATGGCAAACAATTTTCGAAAACCAAATGAGCGTAAAACAGCTGCCTTGACGACCCCCAGAAACATGAATGGCTGTGATCCTTGCATCTGAGACATAACTTATAAAATGACCAAGGAACAGGGATGGGGAACAGTGATGCCAATTAGGAAATTTAGAAACTTTACCGAAACAGAGTATTGAAACATTTATTTTAACAAAAAAATGAATAGGTGGGAAATAGAAGTCGCAAAATAATTGTTTTTATGCAGAAATTTCTTATAAACATTATCTGTGTATCTATATAAAGTTTCATTTAACGTTATTATTTCCCCACTGAAATGCCAAATTTCCTAAGGCAACCTGAATAGTCCAGTCTGAAAAACTCCAGATTGTCAGCACTGTAAGGAAAATTATGAAGGTGGTCAGGAGAAAAGCGTTTCGGGCAGCTCCAAGAAAGCAGAAAAGGGGCAACAAATGAGGTGGATAATTTCATAAGCAAATGAGCAGATTACAGACCA
Organism: Drosophila teissieri; assembly: GCF_016746235.2. Classification (NCBI taxonomy): domain Eukaryota; kingdom Metazoa; phylum Arthropoda; class Insecta; order Diptera; family Drosophilidae; genus Drosophila; species Drosophila teissieri. The sequence continues at coordinate 17,909,688 of NC_053031.1, read as the reverse complement.
ACAAACTGGCATATTCCTTGGACCAAAGGACCCATCACATTCGACCCTCTTCCCCTTAAGTATGCTCCCTGGTGGTGACCCCAAACAAGAAGGTCGTGGGGCATTTTGTTGTCAAACCAATAAATGTAAAATTTCCTTTCAGTACATATCAAAAAGGATCATAAAATAAACCAATAAATATTGTAGTAGAGCTTCCCCCGTCTGTCTCATCGGCTCTTTAAACGCATTTCGGCATTTTATTGTGCAGTTTTTGCTCCTTGAGGCTTCGCCTGCTCCGTTGTTATTATTGTTTGGCCGCCATAAACTGAAGGCAAACATCGTCATTCCCACATATGGGCAAACATATAATAGAGGAGACATAAAATAAATAAATTCATGCAAATGCGAGTCTGTGAGAGGGTGAGATATGAGCATTGTTTGCCCTGGCAGTGTTTACCTTTCTGCTGATGCGTCTTCAGCTTCAATTGAGTTGAAGAATGGCAATTGCATATTAAACAGGTCTTGAACTCCGAACCCCGAACCCCAATCAATAAGCGATGAATGCACAGAATGGTTTAAATACCTCGTAACCCTTAAATAACTTTGCTGATAAACGTATTGATTTCTCCAGCATTTGTGGTTTTTGTATTGAAAATCATTGTGATTGACTCTTGATGTGCAGTAATTAAATGTAGGTGCTGTATTAATGTCACAGTTGCAGGAGAAGAAACAAGTATTTTCAAAGTTTCATAAAGTAATTAAAGTGAGCCTGTGCCGTCTAATGAAACATTTGTAGCTCAAAGCTATATTAAAAAAGTTTATAAATGTTTGTATTTTTCAAATAAGCCAGAGGCTTTCAAAACTATGCTTGTGGTTATAGTCTTGATTTTTGATAAAAACAATGAAGTGAGTTATTTTGCAAAACAATTAATAACCATTTTTCCGAGTGCAACGATTCGCATTCAAAGCCCTTCATCAAAGAAGTGCGTGATAATGGTATGTTAAGCAGCATCCTTGAAGCCTGCAACTTTATCGGCGGCAAGGATTCGGGTTCCTTTCTATCGCCGCCATTGGCGCGCTGCTCCTTCGCCTGCATTAAATTTCAATTTCATTTTATATGCAATTGCTGGCCCATTTTAATGACTGCCAAATTGTTTTCCACTTGCGCTGCTACTTTTAAATTTAACATGTCCTCTCCGTGGCTTTTTATGCGAGTGCGTGTTCGTGTGCGTATGTTCTCGCCTGCCAAATGACAGTTTAACAGCTTTAACTGCCTCCTTGGCTTTTCGGCATGCACGTGCCCCGTTTGTTGTCTTTGCTCGGGGTTTTCCTTATCCCAGTTGGATAATGCGACCCGGCCAAATGAGAAAAACATCCGATGTGTAGGCCCGGGGCTGCTTAACATTCATTTGGTCAACTGGCCAGCCCTCGGAAACACCCTTCTTCCCTATTCCCTATTCTTTTCGGATGCCTCCCCTGTTTTTGGGCCAGCTTTCTTATCGCTGGGCCATGCGACGCTTTTTAAGTAGCCGCCAATGCGTTAAATTGTGTTTTGTTATTATCAGAGACTTTGTGGGTCTCACTCCATTGCAGCTCGTCCATATGACACTTTTTTCGGCATCGCAGGCGGATTGAAGGAGTGGAGATTGTGTGACTTGGACTGGGAGAAGCACTGAGAGAAATGCATGCAATGTATTTCAATTTGAGAGAGATTATTAAATACTTCAGGCTATCACCTACAACAACCTAGAGAATAAACAAACTATTTGCTTACCTAAAAGGCAAGGACAAACAACGGAATAATAAATAATATTAGTAGTGTAATCAGTATAAGGCTGAAAACTTCTGAAAAATATACTTCATTCTGAACATTATACGATTACACAGAAAACCTTTTAACAAATGTTTTGGATTAACTCACTATGCACCAGTTAAATATGAATCAGTTACTTCTACTTACTTGTAGAAGTTAAATTTGATCACTAATGTGGTTCCTTATAATAAATGCATTTAGTATAGGGAATATGTGAATATATAATAAATATAGGTATGTTTTAGTTCCTGTGTATTGCAGGGCCATCCAGGGCGTTAAAAGCGTTTACACCTGCGTTTGCAGGGGTGGCCGCTGCTCTCCACCCCCTCGTTACCACCCACCGGCCGAGCTATGTGTGTGTGAGGGTGTGTGTATGGGAGTGTGCGTGTATTGTGCAATTTATTTTAACGGCTCACGCTTTTGGACCCTGAAAACCGCTTTTAATGCCCCAAACGCGTCGAGCTAATTTTGTGGCATTTTTATGCTGCGTCCCAGGAATCGAGTCCCCTTCCCATCGCACACACATATATCCTTAGAGCGAAGTCCCAGCTGTGCGATCGTTCCTCATTTGTATATAAATAAGCGTGTGCGCGGGGTTGTGTAGCCATTTCATTGTTTTTGGACGATATTACGCGGTAATTAGATTATAAAATATCACATAAAATATGCATGTGTCATGCATTGTGTCTTTTTATGGCACTAAAGCACATGTAACCGCATAAATTTGCACTTGCTGCCAAAAAACGAAGACCCTAAGTGCGATTCCGGTTCCTTTTATTTGAATCGCTTTTTGTTTTTCGCCTCGGTCAATTTGATGGCAGCGAAAGCGTTTAAAAGCCATGAAAAAGCATCTAAAACGCAGCTGGGGATGGGATGGAGTGGCCGCCCAACAAATTTACAAATTAAGCAAATCAAAGGCGCTGAAAAGATGGATGGGGCGCAGGGAGAGGCAATGGCAAAGGGGAGCAGGTGGCAGGGTCAGAGGGCAAGACACAACACAACACAGTGAGCGCTAAAAGCGTGGCAAATGAATAAGTAATCAGGAAGCAGCGAGTCACTTTTTTAGTGCCCCATTAGAGGGTATCTTTGGAGGAGAGCTGCCGGGCATGCAGACGATTACTTTCAATTTTTCTAAAAAGTTCCTTCTGCAGCATTAGAAAAATAATAAAAAAGTTTCATGTTCCAAACTTCTTTTCTGGTACTCAAAGCTTAGTAAATGTATGATTCGAACATTTTATTTCATACAAAATATAGTAACTTTTGTATTCAAAGTGTTCCATATTTAATAAAACCAAGATTTAATGCAACATAAATTGTGATGTCAAATCAAGGATCCTTTTCTTATTAGTGATATTTTCATTAGTAATCCTTAAATATGGTTCAAGACATGCGTCGGGCGGAATTCATTTGTTTCCCCGTACAGGATATCATAGAGTCCTCCATGTCGTTGGTCTCCTTTATTTGCAATTCCTTCATGCCCGAAAAAACCTTTGATGTATCTCTGTGTCTGGGCTGCAGGTCCATCTGGTGCCCGTTTGGCCTGTCGTCTGGCTCGTCTCTCCAGTTGGCGAATGGCGACCGGCGACCGGCGAATGGCGGCGGCAGCATTAGGACTCATATAATATGGTTATATTCATGAAATATGAACTCCCTGCTCTACGCCTGGTGACAACTACCGAGCTCTCCGCTGGCTGCTAACTAGCTTTGTATTTCAGTGGCGTTTTCAACATCTTGCGGGCCAACCAAATGCTGGTCGGGGATTTTGGGGAATGGGGTTTGGGGGAATGGGGTCGGGGTTGTGGGGCTTGCGGAGGATCCGAGGGGTGCCAGCCACATAAGTGTTTGTGTGTGCGGCAAATTATATTTGTACATTAAGTTTTCCCATCCGCGGCAGTTGACTTTGTTCAGCATCCTTGTGGCTGCCTCCTGGCCCCGATTGCCCCGCACCACTTCGTTGTCCCTGTTTGCCGCAAAAATTCCTAAGAGCTCATTAATTATTGAGATACTATAAACAAGCTGGCGCCCCTTCTCCCAGTGCTCTGGAAACGAAGTCAAGCTCGTTTGCGGCTGCCTACAGTGCAGACACTTTTGCAACGTGCCCCACTGCCCCACCAGCACCACCACCCACCCCGCCCACTGGAAAACACGCCCTTTGGCCCCTGAAACGACCGCTCACTGCTTCGTCACAATTCGCATGGCAGTGGACGGCTTTTCCTTTGAATGCCCTTTCTTTGGTGGCCACTTCAAATCAAGAAAAATAGTTGCGAATGTAATGGAAATTATAGGGAATATCAGTGGAAATAAATACTTGTTCATAATAAGTCAACATAATAGTACATATTATTAAAAAGCCTTGCACATTTTGCATATTAAGAGAAAATAACTTCATGAGATGATTAAATAAATGAGATATACTTAGTTTCCTTCTTATTCTTATTGGAACGCATGCACAACTTTTCGAAGCATACTTTTTGGGTCAGATTCATTCAATGTTATAGGTGAATAGTACTAGTTTTTAATCAATTTTACAATATGAAAAATGTAAAATATTTCTTAGAAGCACACTAACACATTTTTAGAAACATTCTATGTAAGTCCCAGAGGAAATGCTCAAAATTCTTATTAGAGAACTTTTGACTTCGCCTCTCCTTTGATAGTTTTTCCGAGCCTCCTTAAGGCACTTGCTTTCATTTCATTCCCGTCGCCGCTCTTACTTCATTTTCCTCACCACAAACTCACCCACACAAACACAGCCACGTGGAGGCATACAAAACATTCTTCCACACACGCACACCCACACTCGCACACCAACACTCGTACACACTCACACATACACATTCACACACGTGTGTCGCTCGCTTTATTCATAATTTATGCCAAAAGCACATTGGGCTTCACTCTCCTCCCAAGCGCTTCCCTTTCCTTCTAACGAACACCGGAAATGCCACCACACACATGAGCGTGTGTCGCAGTGTGTGTGTGTGTGTGCTTGTGAGTGTTGGGGATTCCTTGGGGCATCCATTGTGGAAGGGGCGTGGCAGGAAGACGGGGGCGGCAGTGGGGCAGACGACAATGCGTGACAATAAGAGGCCACGGCTGACACTTGAACTGCGCTCTTATTGTCATTTATTGTTGTTGTTTGTGCACTGCGAAAAAAAAAACCAATTGCGATTCTGCGATTCAAGTTTACTAATACTATATTTCAGTTTCAGTTTATTTGAAACTGTTATTATAGTTTACAAGAAAACACATTGAAGGGCTTTCAATGAACTATATTGTTTAAGAAGAATGTTTAGTGTTATGGTTCCATGCTTAAGGTTATACATACCTATCTTATCTGTTTAACTAACTTTATATGGTAAGTTGCTCCTGTTTATTTAGTTACTACTTATTTATTGCAGTGTGGCTCCGCAACCCCAATTTGCACGCTCTTTCCCATAACGGCGAATGCAGTTAGCCACCCCATCGCCAAACCCCTGCCCCCCGCTGTTTTTTCACTTTTGGGTGTGCTGGGTGGCACATAATTTTTTCATCTTCCCTTTTCTTGAATGCCGCAGAGTGCTAAAACACACACCCACACCCAACCCCCAAACACATATGTTCCCCCCAGGGAGGTCGAGAAGGGGGGGTGGGGTGGTTTTGGGGCGGGGAGCTGTGTCGCATTAGTAATAATATTTGACCCATGCACTGCAATTAACGTGGCACACAAAATAGACAACAAACCAAATGGGGACACACGGACTCATACTTAGAGTCCTGCACCCCGCTCCGCAGGCTTCCAGCTGTATAATTGTTATTGTTTGGGTGGGGAGGGGAAATGCTGGGGAATGGCACATAACTTACACGAAATGTTCCTTAAACTATTTGATACCATTTTATTCATACGTATACAGAGGAATGGGGGATAGCGTTTGGTAAAGCAAACTTTTTGTGTTTATGTACGGCAAGCATTTCCAAAACACAAAAGTTTATCTTACAGCAGGAATTTGACAGAAACTGGGATATACTATATATGGCAGGGCAAATAACACAAATTTGCGATAGCAAAACTGCTGCTCCAATTAGAAACACATCTAGAAATCAATATTTGACCATGTTAATGCTAGATGTTGTTTGCGAAATATGTACTGATTGTATGAGTTTATTTTGAGATATTAAGGATCTTATTTCCTCAATTTAACCTTTTTATCAGTTAATTTCTATCAAAAGGATTAGGTATATATAAAGAATAATAGCCAACGTATTGATTAACATTACATTTCAAGACATTTTGCAACTATTAGCCCGAGTATTTATTTAGGAAATAGATAAATAAAAGCTTGTTAATTCTATATTATACCATAATGTATATTTGTAGTAAAATCGAAATGTTAGTAAATGTATCTAATGTTTCGTAACAAGAAAAGTATGTTTCCCCTTCACTGATATGCAATTCAATTGCAGTGCTTTCCTTTTGCTGTCCATTTTCTTTATACCAAATTTTCACATCCAATCGCATTTCCTGATCTCTGACATCATTTCCTGCCTTTCGGAGCAGGACTCACATGAAGTTTTACCTTAAACTTTCCCTCTCGATTTGTCTTTCCGAACATCACTTTTCCATATGCCCATCTGCCGCTGTTGTTGTTTTGGCAGCATTTTCCGCAGACTCCTTCTTCCGAGGTGCCATTCAAATCACCAATCGATTCGGTTTGCTTTTGTGCCTGCACTTCCCGACCCCAGTGACCCATTCCGTACTAATTCCGATTCGAGCTCTCCATCTCTCCATCTGTCCGTCTCTTTCTGGCCCTCGAAGGCCATCTCTTTCGCCCATTAGGCTGGCTGTGTAATTTGAGTGCAAACACTTTTTTCGGACTGGGAAAATGTATGTGATTTGCTCTGTGCCGAAACTCACTCGCAAAATTTTCTTTTGATTTGTATGCCTTCCTGAACATCCCACTTCCTCCACCCTTCAAACACTGCGAGAAACTCTAGCTATATTTATCGCAATTTATTGCAAAACAGTCGAATGAAAAGCCGCACAAGCGTACAAATATTTCGTATAGAAGTTATTGATGGGAAAGTCTAGTTTTAAATGGGCTACTCAGACTGCAGTTTCAATTCCCTGTGTAGGCACATTTCCCTTCATATCTCTGCCATCTCCCTGCGATTTTGTAGGTCAATCGTGCTGGTTCTTTTCCCATTTTTTTTTTGGTATATGCGTTCTTTGCACACACGTCACTACAATTGGGTTGATGGAGAATCGAGGGGAGGGTGCTGCGAAAAAGGGGGCGGTGGAAATGTGATTGTGACAGTGGGCATGCCAGTCAGCCACGCCTTCCCACAGTTGTCATGCCAAATGCAGAGCAATCTCCTCCTGCTCCATGCTCCGTTCACCACTGCCCTCCACAGTGGTCACAAAAACAAAAATAAAATAGGATGTTGACCGACATAGAAATTACACTTTTACCGTTTGCATGGGGTTATCATAAGAGCTTTAAGATTTTAACTTGAATGTTCACTAATTGTTAAGTTGTTCTGCCAATTTTCGACACCAACTATATAATATATATATACGCATTTTAAGTATAGCTAAAATGAGAATTATTAATTTTCTTTAGCTATATTTTGGATTTCCAGCTTCTCGAAGCCTTACTGTACTTTGCTACCACACCATCCGTCTGTTTGTTGTGCATGCAAACGTCTCAAACTATAAATTCGCTGCATTTTTCGAACCAAAAATGTTGGTGCTGGTCACCCTGGTACTGGTACCCTGCCACTCCCCCTCCGCCGCCCTTCTCAACCTTCGCCCCTTCCACGTTCCCTTCAAACCCTGCTCCAAAAACGCGCCTGTCGCCTGCTGCCACCGCAGGACATAGTGCATATTTGATTTTATCTGTTAACTCTTTTAGCCACAAATCTACACAACTGCCCCAATGCAGCCCGAAATGCGTTCTGTTGGTTTTGGCTTTGGGCTTAGCCCATTGCTCACTGCCCACTGCCCATTGCCCACTGGTCCTCCCACCAGCCACCCACTCTTGTAGGATCCAAGGACTGTCAGATCCAGTAGGCCTGGTCCCTGGGTTACGTTCCGTTCCGTTCCGTTCCTGTTTTCTCATCCGATGATGCCGATGTCCAGCGAACGCTTTTGGCATAAATGCATGCATCCAATCCGTACCGCCACATCCACAGCCCACATCCCTCTATATATATATATGTATCTATATATATAGATATGGTGCACATGCCATGCTGGCCGATCTCCCCCGTGGTTGGAAATGGCAGTTGCGGCCACCCAATTTGTTTTATGACACACAGAATGCACAGAGTGCAGCCTCTCATTGTTATACCCAGGAGAAGTGCCGAAGCACGATATGGGGTCCACTCTTCGGGGGAGTATAATGGGTGCGTGATGGGGTTTGCCAGCACAATCCTCGCAAGGGGTAAGTTCCTTGATAAGAACTTAATGGCTCTGCATAGGTGGAATGCGACGGCGGAAATGGGGATGGTCGTAGAAGACTTATCAAGAAGTAATCGGTTGTGTGGAATGAACCTCTGGAGATTTGAAAACAATCGAAAAGTTTCCCGAGGTGTGCAATGAATTTATTTATTTATATACGAAATGAATTGAAAAGTTTCGAATATGCGTATATATTTCATGTAATACTTAAGTGGATTCAGACCTCCAGGGAGTTAATAACATTTTTCATTTTGATCTCTAAAGGACACGATTGCAGAGTGTCTCCTATTCGTTCACTGTCACTTTCCCTTCGTTGTTGTTTTTACGCTGGGCTTTTGCGTGTGCGGGTCACTCGGAAATTTATTGTTTATTGTGCAATGTGCAATGTGCAATTCATATTTTGTCATATTTTGCGGCACAGCGTCGGCGGACTCTGAGTTTGAGTTTGATTCTGATCCTGATTTTGATTTGTTGTTCTTGCCGCGTTGTTGTGTTTGATGCGTCCCGCATAAAATGCGGTTGGTGTTCATCAGCATTTGGGCGACTCGACTCGACTCGAATGTGGCAGCGATTGTTTTTGGCAATTTTCAATTTGCATGGCCTGATTTGGCAGAGGATATTGGAAATTTCCGCTCTGTCAAAATGCAATATTGAAATGTTTGAAACGGCGTTTGATGTCTCCAAATGGGGGCATTGCTGTGAAAAAAATGTTGCAAACATATTGTTACGAATTATTAAAATATTGTCAACACAGTCTCCATGCGTGTTAATCTGCCCCTAAAAGTAACTATTTTATTTATGATGGCAAATAATACCATGAAGCTCGAACATTTGAGTATGTAAAGTTGTTATTTGTGGTGATAGAAATTTATAAATGCCTGACCTTTTCTATTTTTTAGATACTGTGTTCCATTTATTTGTTTTGTATGCACATTTTAAACGATTTCGGTGGTGAACTTGTTTTGAATGCAATAAACTTTAAACGCTGTGAACCAAATATATTTTAAAACTCTCTTTTTGTGTGCATGGTTATTGAGATTGTTTTATATTTTGGGTAGATTTATTCTGCATCGCCTTTGAGTGCCCCATAAAATAAATATCAACTGCATCAACTTTCAGTGGACGTCATTGTTTGATTTTCAATATGAGCGCTTAAAACAAAGGCCAACTACAGAAATAGAACAGCATAGTGAAATTGTTTTCCCCTCCCCTCCCCTTCCCTTCCCCTCTCCCGAAGTGCCACACCCATTTTTTTCATAACGCCCCCTACCCCTACCTCCCTCTGGATAGTGGCCGGCAGTTGTCCTTTGTTTGCAATTTTCTTGCAAATATTTTAGACAAACAGCCGTAGAATGTTTTTTGCTCAAAACCAGAGAAATAAAGTCAATGCAAAGCAAAGAAAAATATAAACAAAACTGGCAGCCCACACCCGCTCCCCCTCCTCCTTCCCCTCCCCCGCAATGATTTGTTTGCCTTTTCTGCCAGTCTATCATGTTACAAATTGCTCAAGTGCACCAGATATTGGCGAAGGAGCCCAGAGGAGGGGCCACCGAGGGGCTTTGACTTGGCCACGTTTGTTCCACTCGCCTTTGTCCACATGCCACATCCACATCCACATCCAAGCTGGCTTCTTGGGTCCTTGAATGTCAAGTTTAAAGTATAAGTTCAAGTAAAAGTATGCCTTTGGATTTCTCTTTTAATGATATGATTTTATTTTCCATTTTATGTGATTTCGCATTCTTATAACAGACTTTTATTGAGGGTTTCTATGAACTGGATACACATAAGTTTTTAAATTTAAGTACTAGTATTTTGTCCGCAGCTGTGGAAACTACCCCTGCCCCGCCCCTTCGAAATCACTAGAGTGCCCGAGTGTGTGTATGTGCGAGGCTTGAGATAGGTGGAATGCTATGGAGGAGGGCACAAAAGTTTTCCAAAGACAAATAAAACTGTTAAGTGAACTCTTGAATATTTGTTGCTGGCATCGTCAAACGAAGAGTCCTGCTTAGAAGAGAGTTACGGCTGAAGAGGGGCTGGCAGGGTGAGGGGGTACTGTGAAAAGGGGGGAGCTGCTGCTGAAGGGCTTGTAAATATCAAATTTGTAAATACATGTACGTAATACGGGCATGTTTAGCATTTGCAAACATTTGTGCGCTTCAATCGGCTGACCTCCCAGCATTTTCACGATTTTCCACCCTTCCTCCTATCATGTCATCCTATCGGAAAATGCCGGCAGTTACCTTCTTTATGTCTTTTACAAGGGGATAAACTCGTAACAGGTGGAGTTTTCAAAAGATGGGGGCTGGCATGTTTTCCCATTTTCATAAGTGAGCTCAAATAATGGATAAAAATACATTTCTTCATTGAAAATAATTATGCCTTTATTTACTAAAATACTTCCTCACTTTCTAAAACGGAATATCTGCATATGAAAAGTAATACTTTGTTATAAATATATTATCTTATAAAATCTTTTTAATCTGTATCAATATTAATAGATTTATAATTACAATTCAACCGCCAACATAGAGTAGATTCCTAATTAATTTCCCAGATAAGTAAATGAAGTATTCCAGGGGCACTTGGATTGAACCCTGACAAATTTGCATGCGGATCTAGTTTCCAGTTTCCAGTTTCCCGGGATTAATTCGATTATTTATACGGCCATAAGGAGCCACTCGAACCGTTGATACCGGAACATTTCCGCAGCAGTCTATAAATCCCCAGTTCCCGTTGGCCCCATTCCGTTTCTGGCTTTCTGGCCAGGACCCTTACCTGTAGCCTGCATCCTGCCTGGTCCTACCTCCTCCTTGGATTTCCTTTTCCACCTCGGCTCACTTCGGTTGCGGAAATAAACTCTCCCTTGACCCGACTTCTTCCGCCTTGGGGTCCTTTGTCCTTGCGACTCGCATCCTCCCGGTTGCTTATTCTCCCACCTCTTCCGGTCGCTATGACAATGTCCGTATTTTCCGTTGAGTCAATATATTATACATTGTCGTCTCTGTTTCTTCCTCGAATGGAAAGTGGTCGTAGGGGAGTGGGAGCGGTGGGGTGGGGTGGGGTAAGGACCAGGGGGTCGGGGAAAGTGGACCGCTTAGAGCTTTGTTAGCAGTTTTTCAAGTGAACAATTTGGCAGTGAGCGGGTTGCGGGCTGCGGGGGGAAAAGTGCACAAGTAGCACAAAATGTCAATGTAAATAAATAAATTTCGAAATGTATATCTCTGGGTCTTCCTCCTGCACTGAGACAAAATGATGGAAGCTCTAAAATCAAATCTCTGCTTAGGCTTTGTAATTTCAACTTAGTTATGTTTTCATTCGGATTTTAGATTTAGGTCACTGAAATTTGAGGGTTTACCTCCATTATCAGCCACTTCATTTTGTCAATTTACTATAATTGCTTTTCTTGTATTAATTGATGTGACAAGAGGCCATAAAGTAGTATACTATGTTTGGTTAATGGGAAGTGTAATGTGTAAAATGTGGTCTAAAAGTTAAATGATCTATACAAATACACAGTACTGACGTTTTTCCATGTACACTCCAACTGCCTTGTATCTTTTTCGATATCTCTGACATCAACTACATGCGTTTGCTGCTGTTGTTGTTGTGTTTTCTATTGCTGTGTTTTGCATGTGTTGCCCCTTCCCTCCCCCGCAACCTCACTCCCCGCTCCACGCAGCTGCAGATAGCTACACATGTTCAGGTTGGCAAACAAACAGGAGCACACACATTGCGCATACGTACCGTTGGACGGTGGGGAAATGGCTGCTGTTATTGTGGCGGGTGGGTTTTTATATGTTATGGCTTGGGCTATTGGGAAAAGTCGTACGTTTGGTCCGCGTGTGTTATTGTGTTATTGTGTGTGTCCTTGTGTGGCAGCTTTGTGATATCATTTGTTGTTATTTTCTCTTTTTTCCTCCGCTCCTTTGTTTTATTGGTTAATTTTTGGTCATGAAATATGGAGCAATTGAGGGGCCGACTGCTCTGCGAAAAGGAAGTCAATTAGACTGATGGCCACGTGAGGCTGCGGCCAGCGAAATGTGTGCTTTAAAATATTCATATTTAAATGATGCGGCTTTGTTCCAGAATTTATTGGATGTTGGAAGTTGAGGTGGAATTTATATATTCTGATAAGAGAAACGTCGAATAAAATAAATGGAATTCGAATGAAAACTGGTTCTGCACCATACTAAATTATTTGTTTTCCTTTACAGTTTTAGAGCATACATCAAGACTAGGTACATACGCGAATCTTCTGTAATAATCTATGAAGTACACTATGATCCTTGGTAAATTTGTTATCCTATATTTGGTTTGTTCTTTACGGATTACCAGCAAGTACCCATCGTACAGCTATTAATGTACCGAAGTCCGAAGTTTAATGAAGTTGTGTACTGAAGTACCACTTACAGTTTGAGAAGCACTGTGCAAAACTAAAGGGATCTTGCAATGAGTCTTCGAGTTTCCTGCACCAAAAACGGTCTTACCAAATGCTTAGTGTAGACACGATCCATTTTTAGGTACACATAAAATGAGAAAATATAGTTCTCAAATAAAACTACAGTTTTAGGAATCTTGATAACAAATTTTTTTGAAAAATTTAAACCAATCATCAGGAAACACCATTAAATTAGTTTTGAAATTATTTAATATTAAAACGAGATAGAAACAAAGAATTTAAAAACTAAACAGATTTAAAGACATCCATATTGTCGTTGATGTATGTAAAGCGCCACCTATTGAGTGGTAGCCAAACAATAACCAATTTGCTTATTTAAGCGAGTAAAAGTATGCAACATTTCCTATTTAATAAATTCAATCATCATGCACAAAATTTGGTACAAATGAGTCTTTACATAATAAAATAAATAACAATAAAAATAATGATTTTAATAATAATAATTTTGTGACTGCTTTCAAAATGAATTCAATGAGCATTTGAGAGCTCAAAAGTTAAAGGCAACCAAATTCCGATTAATTAATTTGGATGCGCCAAAATCTATGCAGCAGTGTACTCTTATATTGAATACTTAAATTTAAAATAATATTTACATTTTCAAGGGAATTATTATTAATTAAAAAACGCCTGCCGAATATAGATTTATATCATTTATAATAATATTCACAACAGCTTATTTTTAACATACTAGTGGTGCATATTCATTTTCTTGAGCTTCCAAATATTTATTACTGAATAAGAGCTACACAGATGGGTGGCAACTAATTATCTTGCATTGAAAATATGAGCGATTTCGCGCAGAAGCTTGTCTAATTTATCATTTACTTACCATTTAATTCGAAATCGCTGTCTGCATCGATTAGCATCCGCTGGCAGCGCCCTGAAAATCCCCCACACTCCTGCCAACCATCTGCAATCGATGATGATCGGGCATATTTTCCATCTTGTGCAACTCTCCTACGGCCTTGTCGGCAACCACTTGTTAAGGCTACCGTTTTGCAGCAAGTATTTACTTATCGCCATTGCAGCATGGCTGCATGCAGCAGTGCAACAGTGCAGCTGCCCCGGAGTCAGCCGATCGAAGATCTCGGGGCCTCGTTAACGAGCGACACACGCAGCAGAAATCATCAAATGTTTTCCTCAAAATTGATGCTATCATAGTGAAATGATAATTATCAAAAGACAAATGGTTGGCCGTTGGCCGCTTGCCGCTCGCTCTCCTTTCCATCGCAGCGGCAGGCCCAGGAGGACAGGATGGATGTGGATGCTAAAAACCCAAGACGAGAGCAGGGCACACACCGAGAGAAACTAGAGAGCTCATTACAAAATTCCCTAAAAATGTACGTAAAAGATTCTGAACTATTGCTATGAAACATACAGAAATAAACATTGAACTCTTGAACTTTAATGAAGCATATTGGTTGATCCTAAAAATACAGGAGTTTTTTTAGAAAAGAAAAAAATATAAGAACGATCAGTTTTCAATAATCTTCGATTTCAAAACTTCCTTTTCCTTAATATACTCAAGGTAAACTTCAGAAGTTAAGTGCTCAAAATGTTTCTTAAAATTATAGTTAACACATCAAGAGATTCTAGGATATATATATTTTTACAAAATGTGGTATTGCTTGGTTTTCCTATGCGACTATTTCTCGCGGTGCAGGATCGAGCCAGGTACCCACAGCACGAGCTCGGTGGAGAGGAATCCATCAACATGTGTACATATTTCAAATCCAATTTATGTACTTGCATAGCCGAAACGCAATTACTTCGCAGTTAACGCCCAGTCTCGGTACCAGTATTCCTCTTCAATCTCCAGGCTTTTGCTTTGCGCTGCGTTCAGCTGCGTTGTGTTGCGCTGAAAGTCCTCACTCGCCGCCAGTCAGAGCATAAAAATCAGCGCCCATGCAACAGCCAGGCAACACACAACAACCAACACACAACAACCAGGGTCCAGCAACAACCATGGGGCAACAACAAGCATAGCTGGCCAAGAGTGCCGCCGGTTTGTGTTACCAACTCGTTGGCTTGTAAGCGATCCTGCGCCTATAAATTGCAACCCATACAGCAGAAGCCACAGCGGCAGCAGCAGCGGCATCGGCATTGGCAGACCCGCGGCTGCTTGTTATACACCTGATATGTTGATGGGGTATATCGATTATAGCAGAACATTTGATCGTAAAGTCCAGCCAGCGCGCTGGGATAAGGCAGCTGATCGCGGGCATCGGCGGGGCAGCCACATTTGAGGGATTCCGCCTTGGCAGCGTAAATTAAAGTGAAAGAGAACAGATGCTGCTGGTGGCACTGGCACTGGTTAACTCGATAATTGGCTGGTCCCGCATTTGATGGTTCATTTGGGGGATCCTTTCTCAGGTGTGTGCTTAAATGGGAGCTCACTCCGCTGGGATAAGCGTAGGCCATTAAAAGAGATAGGATGTTCTCGAGTTCTAACTCAATAAAGGTGGAATGGCAATTGTAGCGAGTATGCAGCGAAATTGGCATTTGAAATTCCCATGTAGAATCTTTGAATTACCTTCAAACTGTTTTCTACCGAAAGCAAGCGCTCAAAGCTAAAGTCAAGATATATCCCAATTTAAATTAGAAGTCAAGTTAATTGACTTTTATTTTAATTTACACAGCCGCTCGAAATAGAATGTAGCCTCTTATTGAGAAGATGCAGAGCCAACTAACAAGTGCTTAAGTTTTTTTTAAGTCTACATGCTGTTTCTCAGCGTGCTTATTGTACTGCACATTTATGCGAACGTTCTATTAACCTCGATATAAGGAAACTTAAATTATACGCTCATATTTTGAAATTTTACTAACGAATTCCCGCTGTTCTCTCGGCATTTCGCTGATGATCCTTACATTTAATAGTATTTTAAAGTAGCTCCCTAATCTTCCGTCAATCTCCACTCCCCTTTCCATTTACAAGGGCATTTCGAATTCGCACACTTGCCCCCAATTTCAAGCCTGCGTTGCATGCATATGCTGTGCGCACACACACTCTTCGTTGGCCATCTCTTTCTCGCAGTCTCGCCCCGTCTCTTTCGGCGTCTCTTGCTGGCCAGGCTTGCATGATGACCATCCATGCCAAGAAGTTAACAAGTTTGCGCCAAATGGGAGAAAGGCCAGCGATGAGTACCGACAACGCTGATGACGACGACGACGGCGACGGCGAAGACGATGGCAAGAATGCTGCAGTGGCTGAAGTTGCTGCAGTTGCTGCTGTTGCTGATGTTGCTGTTGCTGTTGCTGCTGCAGTGAAGTTGCTGCTGCTGCTGCTGCGTTGGCTGTGTAAATTTTAATGGCTATGGCAGTTGCTGCATCCGCGCTGCGCTTTCCCACTTCTCAACTCCCCCTCGGCCATGCGGCAAACTAATTTTCTAGCCAAGATCGTTGCGTAGGGCTCAAATGCACAGAGGAAAATATCCGTACTATTTAACAAGGAATTCGTAGTCTAAATATATTAAATTAAAATATTCAATAGAGGTAAAATAATACTTAAATATCAAACAGACAATGCCGCACTTTTCTGTTTAGTTAAATTTTGTATAGATATGTATGTTATATAAGTATACAAGTACACGAATGCTGAATGCCTTACTTAATTAAAAGTTTCTTTACATTCATATACATATCAAGCATAAGACTTGTTATCCCAAGAGTAGGCCACTATTTTGCACAGTGTACATCTCTGCTACTTATTCGGCCGCCTCAGCTGGCGTCGCTGCGTAATTGTAGGTCGCTGTTTCAGCTTGTTGTCGATAATTAGCGCTTGTTACCGCCGCCGCGCCCCTCGATCCCCGCAACTAACGCAGCTGAGCCCAGCCTGGTTATTATTTTTATGATCTTGTTGTTTTTCATCCTAGCTCATTGGCCATGACCACGACCATGCCCATGTCCATGCGCGGAGGCGAAAAGGAAGCGGCTCCCCCAATCACTCACTCACTAGCTCCCCTCCCCTCCTCACTGCACCCTGTCCGTTTTCCTCATTTAACTTGGCATTTTCCATAATTATTTTAAGTAAAACGGTCGCTTTAGCCGAGACACACACCCCGTGGCACACTCCAAAAAAGTGGAGCATTTTAAGAGACAGTACTACGATTTTCAGAACTAAACAAATATTTTTTAAAGGTATTAGGTTTTTATACAACTCGTACACATTGCTTATATTTCATGTGACTATATAGATATATTCAGTTTAATTTTAATATATTTGGTAAAATGTTATTTCTTTATTACCAGTTTAAACGAAATTTCAATAAATTGTCAGACTAAAATAATAGAAAATGTATGTGATGTTCATCTAATACTTTATAATTAAGTAGTATACTGAAGCTTTTCCTATTTCTTTTCCTATTATGTAATGTTATCTAAATGGTAGTATTATTAAAGTATGTAGGTATAATGGCATCCAAATTGGAATATTACGAACTTCCTACAGATAACAACGTATATTAGTAAATATTTTTTCTTAGTGTAGAGCCCTGATGATCGCCGAGAAAAGTAATATTATACCGAACAGCAGCAGTTAGTTTTCAATCATGTTCTCCCTCCTTGAAAGTCCCAACCCCTTCCTTTCGATATTTTCCCCATGCGAAAGGCTTCTTTTTAGAGTTGGTACTTTGTGTTTTTTTCACTTTGTGCCCCGCAGTTGTTTGAGCATTGAAAGCCGTTAAGGATGCCAGTCGTTTACACCCAGCTATGACTGCAGATCGAAAGGAGCCCCTTCCCCTAAAAAACGAGAGGAGCTTGTGGGGTTGTGTATTATAGTAATTACAAAATTAAAGCAGCCGGGCAGAGAGGATCCATAAAATCTTGCCAACACGATCTGTTCACTATGTGGCGCAATATCTTATCGAAATCAGATCAGATCAGATGAGATCCGAATCGCCTTTGTCCTGTATGGGCATAGTAGCTTGCTAAAATGCAGACTGTAAAATTCTCGAGAGGGTGCTATTTTGACCACATAAAGAATTCTGTTGGGGATAATAAAAATGGTTAAATTGGAAAGCGGGTTTCGGCCACTTATTACCTAAAATGTAGGAATCTCTAAGTAGTGAGTTTATAGTTCACTCCAATATATATGAAGTGTACTTTTATTTCAAATACTTTTAAATGATTCTTGGGAAATACTTAAAAAATTACTAGAAAAACATGAACAGGTATTTAGATAACTTCTCATACTGTTAGGAAATATAATCCCTTTTGAAAAGAATAGAATATTCTATGCGCCATTTGTAACCTCGTTCCCACACATTGTGTATGGTAACAGATAGAAAATTCTAATTAATTTCCTCGGCCTATGGGAATTTTCATTTCCTGCACTCATGTGGGTGTTCCACTCGGACCTTTTCCTTCTTCTCCTGGCTTGCGTGTCAGGGAACAATCAAAACAGATGCAGCCACATCCTTCCACTTTACTGAATTCTGAAACTCTGAACTCGGTTCTGGCCAAGTGGGCCACAGCAGTGGACCATTTAGCATGTCAGCAGTAGCTCGGCCCACCTGGTTTGTCATGAGAACTTCAGAATTCAGCATTCAGAACCTAGCATTCAGAATTCCAGAACTCGTAAGAGTACTCAAAAGGAGTCCTTAGGCCATGTGTCTCCGCCCTTGTGTCTCCGTGTGTGGACATGTGCAATTTTGTGGAACTATTTGTGAGGTATTTATCCCCATAGAAAGTAAACGACCAATATTAAGACTGTCTCCGGATAAACAAGAGAAAGGCAGAATAAAGAGTTCTTAAGCCGTAGAAACGATCGATCAAAATAAATCTTAAATGCGTACGAAACACAAACACAGGCAGGGAAATGGAAGACGAAAGCCTTACAATTGCACAGACAATTTTCCAATTTTCCACACACTTTGTGTGTGTTTTGGGTAAACAAACGTTTCGCCCTTGCTATTTTCCTTTTTTGCGTAACAAAAGAGGGAAATGCAGGCCAAGAAAATTGCCTCCGCTCAAAGGTTTTTGTACCTTTTCGAGGCAGCTGTCAAGGCGAGAAGGTCACGTTAACCCAGTCCAGTCCAGTCTGCATCGACAGCAAGAATAAAAAAAGGACAACATCTGCCGCCTTGCTGTGACTTTGACTCTATATATCTGGATATCTGGGAGACCCATTTCGAAATGCCTGGCAGGATTCCGGCAATAGTGCCTACCTTTTTTCCTTAGGGCGATGGACCCCATGGGACGAGAAGGCCATTGGGCCATTGTTAGGCACGGCAATTGCTTGGAAATTTGTGGTGTCCTTTAGGGCCAGGTAAGAAGGTAAAAGGTACAAGGACTTGCGGCCGAGATCGATGGCGGAACAAAAAAAATTATAAACATCGGGGATAAACACGAAATTGTGCGGTCGCGGTCAAACTGGCCATATATCAATGGCCAGAACCTGCGGTTGAGCCGGCCCAAAACGCGGCTTGACACTAATCATAGATCAGGCGTAAAGGCGTTGATTTGTTGCCTTCAGGTAACTTTTCCACTTTTCCACTCTTCAACTTTTCAACTTAACTCATTAGAGCCAGCCAGCACAGCGCAGCTCAGTTCGACTCA
Source organism: Drosophila teissieri (assembly GCF_016746235.2). NCBI lineage: Eukaryota > Metazoa > Arthropoda > Insecta > Diptera > Drosophilidae > Drosophila > Drosophila teissieri. The sequence continues at coordinate 17,890,443 of NC_053031.1, read as the reverse complement.
AACGCTTTTCGCCAACGAGAAAATCTTAATAAATTCATCAAAAATCAGCGAGCTGCATCTCACGATCCTCTCGAACGAAGGGGCCGCTGAAAAACAGCTGAAAAAAGCTGAAAAAACTGCAAAAATCAATGCCAGTTGATCGTCAAACAGAGAACTTACAAATATATTTAGCATTTTGTCGCTGCAGCTGGACACGTTTCTGTTTCTGTTTCTTTAGCCTTTCCGAATTCTGGGCATTCTCCGTTCTGCGCTGCGATTCTCCGATTCCCCGATTTCAAAAGTCCGTCCGAAGCGCGGGCCAAGTCGAGTTAGCCGGTTTGCTCCTCTGGTTTTTGGTGGCGGAGGCGTCTTTACACATTTGCATGCTCAAACAGCAATCGATCACAACAGCCACAGCACCGAGGAGCACACACTCGCACAGGAAAGCGGAGGAACGCCAGCAGTTGGGCAGCAAACGCGATCAACCGTTCACCAAGTTGACTACAGTGGGAACTGCTTAAAGAGGTTTGACGTCCATAATAAGCTTTCCCTCTGAAGCAGATACTCTTCCATCATCCTGCCGATAAAGAACCGTCATTTATGCTTATTAATATCTACATTTGAAGTATAAGAATGTAATAGTAAACATCGTTTCCAAGTCTAAAATACTTATTATATATTCTTTCAGTATAATGATCAAATACCAAATTGACATTTTGATATCATACAAATATATTTATAGTATAAGTAGTTCAAAAACCGCGAGTACATTCAAAAATAAAGTATGTACACCTAGTGTAGTGTCCACTGTAGCGGGTGAATGAGGAGCTGGTTAGCTGCAAACTGGTTTAGTCTGCGTACACATGCAATGGATGATGGTGGCGGCCCAGGCAGAGATTTTGTTGTTTTTTTTTGCTGCTCTTCGCAGCGATCGTTGTACGTACGTTTTTGGTAGTGTTGCATGCCACAGTCCCCTCCCCCTGCACCGCACCCTCCCCCGCAGGAGCTGGCCAAGTGGAGGTTAAAAAAATTTGCAAAAATATTAACGAAACGTAGGCAGAGAGCCAACGGCGGCTGCTGTTCCTGTTGCCACTTTGCAGAGAAAACAACTACCTTTGGTTACATCTGAGAATTTTATTAAATTGAAATCGGAATTTAACTATTAACCAAACCATCCGTGCAGTTATAAATCTAATTTAATCACCTAATTAATCACTTTTTTTATAAACCCCGTTCCTCTTCCATTCCTTGTGCAGGTAACTCGTGCTTCTTTCCAGTGCAGCTCCTGCTGCAGATCTCCAGTTGAGGCCGAATCTGAATCTTGGCCCGATCCATGGGCTGCTGCTCGCCTTTTTCCACTCGCACACATGCAGGCTGCAATTATAGTGAGCTGGGCCTCAGCTTTTTGTCGGTTTGCCGGGGCGGTTTGTTGAACTTTGACAGGAAGTCGAGAGGCCCGGAGAGACAGGCGCAACTCAAGTTGAGGAGATGCTTTTTGGGATGCGATTCGGATGGGATTCGGATGGGATTGGAGTTGGAGTTGGGCGGGGGAGGGGGATGCCTTTGTTGGTCGGGCGAAGGCTGTGAGGCATGCAGAGTGGCCAGAAGACAATTGACAATGTGAAAACGATGTCGATTAAGTTGCTGCCAGTCGAAATCCGAATCCGAATCCCAAATCTGAAAGGCAAGGGAGATCCAAGCCAAGATGCAGCCAAAAGGGACGACGATCGTTAAGCGGATCGAAGAGTTATGCGGAATCTCGGGGAGGGTTTGGCGCGGGGAGGGAGGTGTAAATTGTTTTAACAGCCTTGAAGGACGACCAGACGGTAGTCGTCGGTTTCTGGGCCCTCTTTTTTTGCTGTCGGTTAGGTGTGAACAATGCCAGCGGAGGTCACCGAAAGTTGATTGAGGAAATACCTCAAATTAGCAGGGGGTCGAGGCATCAAGCGGAATTAAATTAAATAATGTGTGGTTGGGCAGCGCACTGGTTGGTTATAAAGAAATTAAATCATACCAGCCGGCAATTGAGTGATTAAACATATTCTACTTGTTTCATTTAAACCAACGCATATATGGAATTTCTCACAATTAACTAAGTTAACTAAGTAACTAAACTCATATGCCTTTTAAACTCGAAAAGTACATTTATGGATTCAGTTCTACAAACCCTTTCGAATTTGATTTGAATGTTTATGCATTTTGGTAGTCAAATGATTGAACGGACGAAGCAAATTTGGCAGAAGTTTTAAGCAAAGTTACTACTTTACAATTGATCACCAACTTTTATATTCAACAAAGCAATGTTGCCTTGGAACGAGTGAATAATAACAATGTTGCAATCCAATTATATGACGTAAAACCTTTCAGCTTGAGAAGTCTCTTGAAGCATGCATTTTATATGTCGTTGGTCGTGCAACGCGCCACTTGTTTTATGGCTAAAAAGTAATAAAAAAGGCTAAATAAGTTCCTCAACGGAGCGTGAATAAAAGCTCGAGAATCAATAGCACTCCCACATTATCCACTTATCTGGGCGAGCAAACCGATCAATTTGATTGGTTAAGCGATCTTCAAACTCTTAATGATCCTGTCCTTTGGCACCTCCACATTAATCCTATGCTCTGTTCTCATAGCCATCTTGATCCTTACTCCAAATCAATATTATATGGCTCCTCTTCTTCCTCTCTTGACCATTATCCACTTGAAATCGCATTCGAAATCGCAAACAAACACACTTTTTAGCTAAGCACTTGAGCCCACTCGAAGTAAAGGACTTTGTCTCATCAACTCCACTTACGAGCATATCCATCGACTTGAGTTCTTGCCCCAGACAAAACCCGCTGTCATTTCTATATCTCCTCATTCCCGCAATCATTCAATCAATCAGCAGCTGGCCAAAGCAATTGTAATCAGCCGAAAGGAAACTTAAATCCAACTTATTGAACGGCAAAATGCATTAGACGGATACCTGTGGGCCCCTCGCATTTCCCCCTCATTTCAGCTTCATGGCTGACAAATCATTTTCCCAGCATTCTGCCCAGTTAGTTAAATAGCTCTCCGGAATCGGAATCCAATAAAGCTGTCACATGTGACCAACTCCAAGCGGAGACCACGGAACGCCGCATGAGCGCTGGATGAAAAAAAGCAGCGCCCAGCTTTTGTGGCACATTTTGTTGTTTTGGTGTGAAAATCGAAAAGAAACTTCACATGTACACGCTGGTTATGTCCCCCGCCCCTGGCCCCCAAATAACACCCCCCTTATCGCCGGCATTCCCAAAAAGTTTCGTGCAAATCTTGTTTGCCTGTATGCAGAACTTAACAAATTTCCATAACATTCACACCGTACAATGAAAACCGAAGAGCAGAAAGAAATCCCCGGCTTGGGTGCGGATCTCAATGTCCAGTTTGCTTTTACACTCGGAGAAATGGGGTTAAGTGTAGGGCGTACCGAAATTCCTTCTGTCAGACGTTCATGAAGGATATTCGATAAGAATTTATACATTTCATCCTTAGAATTTACTATTACTTTATAGTAAGATGTCATTCAACTTGTTTCAAATTCATAAATAGAAGTACCAATCTTTATAAGATTAATACATGATGTTCTAGTAAAGTTTGTCTTAATTTACCAATCAAACTAAGATACAAAATTTCCCAATTTTGTTTGGTTTTTTTTTTGAGTGATTCACCTCCCCTCCCCCTTGCAACCTTTCAAGCTGCGCTCTGTTTTATTTGCCACGTCATTTTTTTCGGTTAACTTGCGGTTTATAGTCAGATGCCAAGTATGCCAGCCTGTCCTGGTGCTGGAGTTGTATAACTTTTTGATGATTTTTACCAAGCATTTTTATCGTCGTTGTTGCTCGTGTTGTACTTTGCCGTATTGCCCGCTGTTGTTGTTGCGCCGTTGATTTCTTGCTTAAGTAGACACCTAAATGTGAATAGCGCGGCGAATCGTAGCAAGTATGCGCATCGCATCTGTCAGATATATATTTTTCTGCCTGCTTAGCGGTACGAGTGTGTAGTTAGGATCGATGGACGATTCGGGATCGTGCATATGAAGGGGAAATCGGTGGGCCAAAGGGGGGGAAGGGGGATGGGATGGGACGGGTCTGCCTTGTTTTCACCTTAACCTAGCGACGGATCATAAAAGCGGGGGCTGCCAGGGCCGACTGCCAATAATGCAATGGAGAGGCGTGATAATGCAGTTTAGTCACTGCTGCCACTAATGGGCGAGAGGGGGCGGGGCACGTCGGAGGCGGGACGGGGGCGGGTGAGGGGCGGGGCGGGGTCCTTGAGGTGGGGGTGCTGGGATGCAGAGTGGGGCGCTCTTCGACTGTCGTTAGTCAGCGCAGAGGCAGAAATGTACTAAAAACGAACGTTAGACGGGCTAAGCAGCTACACTTGGCAAAAAACTATGACCAAAATATTTAAATATTGTGCAACATTCTGTCTAACTGTAATCTAAGATATACAGTATAGTATTTGAATATTCTATTTATATCCTCAACTAAGTTAAAAGCTTCCCAATATTATTACCATATTATTATTGCTTGATTGATACTAATACAATCCGATTTAAATGAATGTACAATATATAAATATATAGCTAGTAATTTATGTTTTTTTTTTTCCCCCCATTTTATCAACACAGAAATGTATCATTTTTCTTCTCTTTAAACAGTGTTCTCAGCACTGTTTTAAATTATATATTGCTTCCTTTATGAGGAGCCCAAAGTTATTAATTAATTAAAATTATTACCCAGGGCCTTTCAATGACTATTGTCAACTTTTCCGCCAACTATCCGCTTTTGTCAATGACAGATCGCAGCGGTGCCTCAAATCAATCAAAATCAATCGAGTCCGCGCCGAGTTATGGCCATGGAGAGTAACTAAATAGGGTTCTGCTGGCCATTTCTGGCTAATGGGTCGCCAGCAGCTGCCCGTCTGTCTTGCTGTCGGAACGGCATTTCTTCCCCCATTTTCTCCCAGTGCAATCGATAGCCGGCAATCAGCGCAGTCACAGCTACGTGGCCTCCGCCGTCTAACGGATTGAGTGACTGACTGCCGCCGCCTCAGCTGCAGTTTCTAGGGGGCCAAAGGGGGGCGGATAGGGAGGGGGTAGAAAGGTGTACATAGTGGTAAAAAGGGGGAAGAACGGCTTAGATCTACGTGCAATATGCAGCACTTGGCACGATATTTTTCGCTGTTGGTTTTAAATCATTTAACTTGCCTAGCAGACGACGACGACGACGATGATGACGAGACTGCAAACTCCAACTCCCAACTCCGAGCTACGGATCCGAGGAAGGCGCAAGACACTTAAAACGTGATCGAAAAATGATGTTGCCCCAACCGCAAGGCAGCTCCCCAACACCCCAGCATCCCATCATCCAGCCCATCAGCATGCAGAGAGAAGAAATCATACGCATAACATTATAGGTTTTGGGAATACGGGTGAAGAAACTATAAATAAACCCAAGTTTCAAAAGGAATATAAAACCATTGGAAAGCTTGTTTAAATAAAGAACAAATTATATAATACAAACGATTAATACTTAATACTGAAATGCTGGAGCTAGCAAACCATTGAATTCACATATTAGATTATTCATTTGATTGCTATTCTTATTTTGTTATCAGTTAAGGAATTCATCCATCCGCAAATGGCCACAATTCAAAGTCCTAAATGATTTTAATAAAAATGTATATAACTTATAAGAGAAAATGGTTTGGATTTGGGAACTCTTTGGCAGTATTATTACAATCTTATAATCATCTATTATATGTGATTATCTATTTTATATAGGAAATATTACATTTTAACTTGAAATACCTAAGAGTTAAGCTACTTGGATTAGTTTCCGCTGCTTCTTGAGCTGCACTTTCCCAGTGCAGCATCCAAATCGCAAAGCTTTTCTAACTCTGAGCCAGGCTTTCGCGTCCAGAGTCTTGAATCTTGAGTCTTGAGTCCGCATCTGCATCTGAGCAATTCTGACAGTGCGGGGGAAATAAGGTCACGTGCAAAATATGTTCGTGGTGGTTTTCGGTACGGTTCTGTTAGGTTCGGTTAGGTTTGCATTGGCTTTGGCGTTGGTTTTGGCTTTGGCTTTGGAGTTGGCTTCTCTGCTCGCTCCCCAGAGATGTTAATGATTTGCAGCTCTCGACTGCAGACGCTGGCTGGTTGGCTGGCTGGTTGGCTGGCTGGGTGGACGGTCAGCAATTTTGCATATTTTTGCCGCGCGGCGAGATAGTAGGTAATATGCTCGTTAATGTGCCCAGTGCTCCCTCGACCGGGTTCAAAAACCAGGAAGTGACTCAACAACAGAAACGACCACGGCAGTGGAGGTGAAAAATATGACTTGGTTATTTATTGTTGAAGTGTTGCAGTGCAAAAAAAACAACAGATCTACAGCGAAAAACAACAACAGAAAAGAAAAGCACAACAAACACGAGCGGAAAGGGGCCCAAACTTTAGCTTTGGGTATTTAGACTGTGATTTATTTCGCCCAACGCGGCGGGCGGTGCGAACAACCAATCCAACACCACCGCCGCAAATTGTGTTGGGCTGCAGCGAAAACGGGGAAACCACATACCGTACCACATGCACTCCCCATCCCCATCCCCATCCCCCATCCCCAATCGAACCATAAGTGAACTCCACATCCATCCATTCTGGCGACTACAATAAGCCATAATTATCAAATGCCAAACTGATCAGATTCAGTGGGGTTCTCTTCTGGGAACTTTAATTTGTTGAGGGCAGCGGGCCAGCGGGCCAATTGCCAATGTCAGAGGTATCATAATTCATTAAAATTAGAGAAGATTTGGGTACACACGGATTATTAATTGGGGGATACAAAAAGGTTGATTCATGATTATACGTATCCGTATCCATCCATATGGAGCTTGCGAAGGTGGAGCGGATTAAGATATACGAACTTAAAATCCCCAATCAGCATAAGAACGATAATTAAGTGCACATTACCTAAGCTGATCGTAATTCATCCGATAACGAATTGCCAAAAAGCGAGGTAATTAAGAGCGTGTTGCTTCGCCTTCCGAGCGGAAATATGAAGAACATATACGTCCCTTTTAAATGTATATAGGAATGTTCATATATTCCACATCTGGAAATGATAAGGCAGAGCAATACCTATTTGCATATAATTTTCGGACGAGAGGGTAATAAATATTTTGGTAATAACTACAAGAAAGCTTTCTCTTTCATCGGCACTTTTCTTATCATGTCTTCTAAACCGGATATTGCATTTATGGTGGTCTTTATGCGATTCGAATAAGCAATTAAGGCTGTCCCCAATCATAATTAAACATCGTGATGAATATTTTGAATGTCGTGTAACCAGGCTGAAATCGGTATGGCGCTTTCATTTACAACGCAATTAGCCGAGTTCCCTTTACAATAAAAAACGCATAAAGCTCAATAAAATGTACATTATCTTGAAGTCAATGAAAAAAGTTATTAATGATTACAATTACTATGGTAATTTGAAAAGGAGACCCGAAAATATTTAGAGAGAAATTTTGAGGAAATCTGAAAGCTTATCACCTCCTTCATTAGCCTTTCTTCATCTCCTCAGACGGATATCCCGATTACACCGTTGACTACTAATGCGATTTGAAAGACCAATCAAATCTGACCTCAAATCGCATTAGATATTTGAATAAATGTCCCGATTGCCAGTCGTGTAACGTGGAAGTCCTAAGCAGCCAGAAATCGGATCCCAATAGATAATCTCCCATGCTAATGCCTTCTCACGCCTCCCGTCTTCCCCCTCAGCGATCCGCTGGGATCCTCGAATATATATTCACTGTCACATACGGCATAGACCCTTCTCAATCAAATTCGATTGGTAACATAACTGCAGGCAAACACAAATCGAATGAGCGAGCAAACATCTAAGGTGCTCCGGAGCACCGACATTTCCACGGGGGCAGGGATCGGACGCCGGCGATCGCTGATCGGTGATTGGAGATCGGAGATGGGAAATGGGAGATGGGGGATGGGGGATGGGAGATCGGGGTTCCTGCTCCAAATGCTGATCGCTGTCCGAATCGATAAAATGCACCGCGATCCGTGCGGCACACATCAAATTAGTTATTAATTGAAGTGGAAAGTTCTCAGAATGTGTACGCTCAGCGGGCGGTCAACGCGCATGCGTCTTGCTCTTGGACTTGGACTTGGACTTCGGCTTGGAATCGGACTTGGACTGGGACTCAGAGCCGGGTTTTCGGGGAGGAGGATGCCCAACTACCAGGCTAACTCTCCACTATACCCATACCATACCTGCCTGTTAGCCGGGGTCTTCGGTCTCGTTTGTTCGCTGCCTTGTTAACCATTTAACCTGTTTTACCCCTACACTCAGACAAATTATACGTTTCGTTCGCAGGATAATTAGGCTGTCTATATAACTGTGATGATTAATTGTTCCACTTTTGACCCGAATTATATTACATTTTAAACACATTAAAATGCTTTCAATGCATATAAATTTGCCTTATGTTTCCTACTTTTTTGCATCACGTATGTAAGTATTCACTTAGGACGGAATTATTGTGGAATAAATCGAAGACCTTCTAATTTGCAAAGCTTAACTCAGGCAATTCATTTGAGTTTCCCGTCTTTCGAAGTTTTTCCTAAGCTCGTGATATTATAATCTACTCACCATGAATCAATTGCCCAGTTAGCGAACAACAGTGCCTACTTACCACTTAAAATAATTTGTACGGGGATATGAGCCTAATCAGGCTAATCACCACTGCACCTGCAACGCTTGCCATGCAAACCGGGACAGTTGGCCACATTTTCTCTGAGTGCACCCTGCCTCCTTCACGCTCTCGCATTCGCAGCCAGCCTCTCATTTCCTCGCTGTGTGCGCGCATTTAAATTTTCATTTATTACGGAAAATGCCAGGCGCATTTCTAATTTGAGTCATGTGACCAAAAACAGTTTTGTCCTAGTTGTCGCCCGTGTGCCAATAGCTCCTGCAAGCCACAAAACGTTTTTGAACAATTGGTGAATGGCTGGCCATAAATCTCTTATTTCTCTGGCTGCCCCCTCTCTCTCTCTCTCTCTATCAACGAAATCCATGAGAAAGTATGTGGGGAGCAGTAGCCGCTGTCTGCGGATCTGCAGGTCTGTTTGTTTGCCTGTCATTAGAAAGAGTCGAGTCGCGTTGAGAAAAGAAAAGAAATGAAAAGATCCCAATCCGAACTTGAGATGGTGGGGTTGTGGTTGGGGATGGGGATGGGGTTGTGGTTGGAGATGGGGAGACACTAGACCGAAAGTCTACGCTCACTTGTGCTTCTTTAGATTGGACTCGAAACTCGGCTCAAGTGCACTTGTATGCCAAAACAAGCCACGTCACTTTGGCCACTTCACTGCCACGCCGCTCCACCAACTCCAACTGCTCCGCCAGTGGCCACCAGCTTCAGCTCCAGCTTCAGCACCAGCTCCACCGCTCCACTCGAGTCCACTCCATGCAACTCACATGCGGCGTCATCATCGGCGAATGGCCATCACATCAAATCGCGAGGAGATCCCAAATCACACGGAGAGAAAAGAGATTACAAATCACAGCTGCAAGACTCGGTGTTCAAGATCACTTGGATCTCCTATTTTCAATACTATAAATATAAATTAGACACCAAATTGCCATATTGGATCATATATCAACAACATATTTCTTAAGTTTTTTAACATACTACTTCTTGCGTGTGTAAAATATTCATATAGTTTAAAATTTACGCATAAGTTTCCATGATTGGTAGAAATATGAGAAGCGCATACGAAATGCAAATCTGCTTCTGCGCATTTTTTTAAAGCCCTATTAAATTGCATCTTGGCAAAGGTTGACCGAACTCGATTGATAACCCCCATTGTTAGCGTGTTTTCTCAGTGCAGCTTCCACATCTTGGCCAGCTGAAAACAGTAACAACGAACGGACGGCTTTTGGCTTTGGCTTTCACTCGACATCTCGTTAAGTGTCTTGTAAATGGCATTGTTTTCGTTTTTCATTCAAAATTGTGTGTGCGTCTGCCAAGTCGGACAATGGCAATGATTTTCAGTTCCGAAGACGTTTAACAAAGTGCAGGCCAGCATTGCCCTAGACCGTCGTCATATTTGTCATAAACTTCATAAATTTCCCCATCGCAGCGGAAAAATGTAGTCAAGAGTGGGTACCTCGAACCTGGACCCCGAACCTGGTCTCTGGTATCAGGTGTTCCATCTGGACCGCATCGCCGGCGTGTGGGGACGCCATTGCATTAGCATCTGGATCTGGATTTACATAATTATGTTTATCTTCATGGCCGGCCTACATATATCAGCGAGCGGTTTGCCCAATAGTTCAAATCAACATTTTATGCTAAGTTATCATAAAGCGCATAAAACGGCTGTATTAAGATACCAGGCAGATCACTTGGCCATTACCATACAAATGGCGCACAATATCGATCGGCCAGGGATTTCACCAGAAATATGTAATGGGCGAATCTTATCTCTGATTACGGTGATCTGTGAGCAGAAAGCGTGGCGTGAAATCGAATGCACAAGATTATTGTAATTTAATTAATATAGAGAAACCCTATACCCCTATTTGAATTAAGAGAGGCGAAGAGTTTGATACCAATACAGTTTCTTTTTCTGAGCAGGCTTCGCATGATGAATAACTATGAAATTAGCTGTACCTTGTTTACATGTCCAGAAATTTCAATTAGCTGGCAAATATCTTTCCCAATTTTGATTAATAGATGGGGTTACCTCCATTACGATCGTGAATCCAAAGCGCTTTGGAAGTACACAACTGCACCTTATCTGAGATGAGATGAAGGCAGCCGCTGGGAAAGGAAACTGTGAAATCAAGTGCAAAACCTTCGACGGATTGTGATTGATCTTGATTGATCGATCGCCTGGGCGCAGATCATTTATTGCCGGTCTGTCAGCTCCTGAGAGTTCATGACTCAAGGATCATCTATAATTTGCTTTCTAAAATGATTCTCAGCCGACCGAATTTTCCCCATGATCGATGACAAGTCGGTCGTGTGTTGTGTGCTGTGCGCTTTGCCATTCATTGAGGCATTTAATTGTCATGCGACAAAATGCACAAAATGCTAAAATCTTACAAGTAACTGCAGCCGGTGATCTGCGGTTCAAAAGACCACGGACATGGCTCCCCGCTCCTCTGATCTTGAACATGACCGTGATCGAGGATCGGCATCGCCATCGGAATCGGCATCGACATCGGCATCGCGATTTTGGTGATCGGTGATCGGTGCCTTGGCCTCCTTCATGACTTCCACTTTAAATGAGCTCGCATGTTGCAGACCCCCTTCTCATAATACACTTGCAGAGGGCTTTTATATGCAGATCACAGGCTTGGAACCGTAAACCGTATACCTTATTAAAAGACGGTATACTGCATTCCCAAATAATTCCATTTTATAAAGTTGATTCAAGGGTTTGTGCTCATATATTGTACCTTACTGAAAATCTAATGAAATGGTTTAATAGGAAACTGATAAGCCTTGTGCTGCTTTAGGATGACTGCATACAACCTTAATGGGTAAAATATATTTCAATGACGCAAATGCATCTACATACTTCATAAGCCCACCAGAGTAAGGGTACTCACACTTTCGACCTCCAAAGCTGGCCTTTCTTTCGTGTCTTATTTTTTATACTTTAGTTAACCCAGACTCTAATTCGAATTGGCGAACTGCATTGACTTGTCCGCTGACTTTTCATACATTCAATTCAATTAAACAAATTTCTGGTCGGTGGCCGCTCTCTCGCGCGCCAAACTTTTCTATTTTGGCCCCAAAAAAATGGGGGAAAAACGAAAAGAGCGGGAAAAACAAACAAAAACCAACAAGGCCCAGGCAACAAAGTGTTAAGACAAACGTGCAACGGTTTGGGGTCAGTACCATTCACTTTTGGCTCGTTTTAAACTGGAGTTAAGTGCTATTTGAGGTAAGAATTTCATTACGTACTCCGTACGTGTGCGCTTGGATTTTGTGACTGTGTTCCGCTGCATCCCCACTTTTTGGGGCGGTGGGGCCTAGACTCTCGGGGACTTCGCGTAAGTAACCCAACTGAGCAATGCACACACTGGGGGAAAATATGCGTACGTTCTAGAAGGAAAGAACTCCAATTAACCAGTAAACGGTAGTGAACTTCCTTAGAGGTAGCCTAAGCATGAGCATCCAATTATTACACCCAGTAAGTCTATCTGCTCTTTTATAATACAGGGAATGATAAGTATAATACATCAATAACTTAATATAAGATGAAGAAAACTAAACACTTTTCTATTCAAGGTTGTGAGATATGAAATAAAAATGTTGAAAAATGTGTTCTAAACAGTATTACGAAGCTTATATGATGTTTGTTATCGTTGTAACATTTGATCTTTGTTTAGAATGTGACTGTTGCCTGACAATATATGCTTAATATCTGAAAATGTATTATATTAATGATGATATAATTGCTGCTGTTAATTGTAAGTTGAAGCTTTTTTTAAGCTTGGGGAAAATATTCAATTTGAATATGATTATTTCAGTGCACGATGGCGGAGATGCAACTCGGACTGCGACTGTGACTTCGACGACGACACGTTTGCATTTTGAAAAGTCACGACCCACTTAGCCAGCCATGAGTAACGTAACGGACGGCAAATGGCCAGCGTCTAGTACCCGGCCAAGTGTTTGTTTTTCTATAAACAAATCGAACCGAACCGAATCGTATCGGATCGAATCGAATCGAATCGCATGGGCTGGAATCGGAACGCGACGATCTGCTAACGAAGCAACGCACCCCATTCCAGGCCAAAAAAAATAGCCAAAGACACTCCATTCCACTCCAATCCAATCCGAAACAATCCGATCTGATCTGTGAGTCACCTGGCGGAGATGCGTTGATTAATTGCCCGGCTGACATCACTCTGGAACCGCAAAAAGCTCTAAAAGCACGGAGAAGAAGACTCCAACTCCGACTCAGACTCAGACTCCCAAGTCCGGCCAAAGTGAAATCTGTGGTGCTTTATGTTTGTTCGTATTCAACAAACATTTTTCTTATTCAGCATTCGTGGGGAGCGTGTGAAGAAGAAAGTGAAGTTCACAAGCATCGACATAAAACCGAAGAAATCTAAAAGAAAAAAAAACTCAGAAAATAAACCTTTTGGTAACAACAATAGCAGATAAAACAAATACATTTGTCGCCTCGTCTTCGCGTGGAGAAATGTAAAGATGGTTATTCAAAACCGAAAGAGCGAGTCTAGTGATTTATTTGCTTGTCCCCAGAAAACATTGGCTGGGTTTAAACGATGCGGGAAATTCTAACAACAAAGCACAGCAATTTGACGTTTAACCACAGACAAAGCCAATGTTAAGTTTCCAGCCAAAGCCGAGCTCAAAGCCAAAGTTAAAGCCAAGACTCAAAACCAAAGCCAAAGCCAAATGCTCGTGACCGTTAGACAAATAATATTAAAAATCAGCCACGATGGCGGGGCCGAAAATTAGAGAAATAGAGACATTGTCGCCGCGGCACAACATCATCAACAGCTATTGAAAGACCCCGAAAGCGAGTTCATTTACATAAACCTGGCCAAGACGACGATGATGGCCCAAAAGCCAAAGCCAAAAGAGGCCCATCAGCCAAGAAGACTGGGAAGAGTCGGTTCCTAAAACGCATTTTTTCTCTGTCGCTGCTGCACGCACGCGCTCATAAATCAAAAGCCAACTTGTTTATAACTGAAAGCGATCAATTAAAACGTTAACGCAAAAAAGCCACAGCCGAGAATCGGTGGAAAAAAACACACAGAAAAATATAAATTCAGCTGGGAAGATGGGAAGATGAGAGCGTTGATCGCCGATCGCGATGCTTGATCGTGCCGAATTTGAAAACTGGCCAACGGATCTCTGAGCCAGGTTGCCGTGCATTCCGCCGGCCCAATTCTCTGTAAAAGCCAACAAAAACGCTCACAATCGAAACAAAAACGATACAAAAACGAAACAAAACAAACTTGGGGCGAATTGGGACGGCGGGGACACATTTAAGTAAATTCCAGTTAAGAGTTAAAGCTGTTAACTGCATTTCGGTGTCAACATTATGGCTAAATGAATTGGGTTTTATGGTCAGCATCGAAAGCTAATCAATTGTTCGGCCCGAATGAGTCAACACTGCCGGCGAAAAGGTGATGGAAACAGACAATTAAATTGGGGAAAAGTTTGACGTTTTGATTTCATGATAATTCAATGGCATGATGATTAAGATGCTTCAAGAAATGGATGAAAGTAACTACACACCTGCATTCAGCACTAGCTTTAAAGTTAGCTTTGATCCTAAATTAAGTTACATTTGTATATAAATTCCCAATAATGATAAAGTGATATGAAGCCTAATAAGCCCATTTTCCATTTCCACAACCAACATCTTACATCTTACCATTAATCAACTTTCTTAAAATATTCAAAGCTTACATCTGTGATAAGCGCGCTCAGGAGTGATCCATAATTATCACGGCGATCTAACGGACACACAAAATGTGAGGAACATTTTAAATGGACTTCACCCAAAACAAAATCACTCCTTATCGGTCACAGCGCTCTTGACCATCTGAAGATGGGGCTAACAAGAACAAGAACAAGAACAAGAGGAAGCCAAGAACCTTGAAGGAGATCTCCGCGCACGATCACAAATTCCAGTTGCCCAATCGAGCGCTAAAACGTCGGGACACAAAAGCGCCTCCTGTCGCAGCTTTCTCTTTGCCATTTACCACCGATCGATGCTTATCGCTCCCTACTTGCAACACCCCAAAAACAATGTTGTCTTATCATCGCAGGGGAAGGGGACACTACCTTGCCTTGACAACACCCCTGCAAAGGCCGACTCATATCGGGCATTATCAATAATGTGCAATGCTACAGCTCATAAAATGCGGCCAGCAGAAATATTAAATATTTTACGCTGACTGAGGACCGAAGTCAGAGTCGAATGGGCCCGGTTCGGAGCAGATCGCATTGGATCGGATCGGATGGGATCGAATGGGTTGGGTTGGGATTGGATCTCTTTGCCTTGATCAGGTGCCGCCAAGGAAGATCCCCAGCGAACACTTAGCAAAGCAAAGCTCGGACAAGAGATGAGGCTCCTGCTGCTGCACTGCGCGAAAAACTACTTCATTTAAATTCAAAGACGAGCTTGTTTCGGTTCCTAAGACGTTGTCAGCAGATTGAATAAATCTTGCAAAAATTAAGATTTATAGCTGCGTCAACAAGCATTCATGCTTGTTAAAGTTGGACGCTGTTTTGCATAAATATGGTTTGTCTTGGTTGTTTGGAAATCAGTTTAATAAATTTAATCTTGTATTTATTTGCATACGGAGGTGGTGATGAAAGCAATGGAAGATTTCAAATTAAGAATAAATCAATTAATGCGTCATTTTAAAACACAAATTAATTAAGATATGGGGTGAATTTATAATAATATTAAGATATGGGGTGAATTTATAATAAATTCACTTTTGAACAAGCCGAAGAATATTTAAGAATGACAAATTCAAATATCTTGGAATCTCATTATTATTAGGGTATTATTATAACCTTTCTATGACTATAACTATATTTTCCGCATTTTTTCCAGTGCACTGATGACCAGGACAAAGACGATCCCGATGCGTGCGGTGCGATAAGCAGCCGATGCAAAACCATTAATTAGGAGCTGCAGATACTCGGTGCCTCTCTTTCGCCATATACGAGTATACGAATATACGTGTATATCCGAGTGTATATCCCGCTCTCGGTTCGCTCGAAATTAAGGCTTTAATCGTGCATGAAAATACGTGAAACTTACGCGTCTTCGGCGACTTGGCCGCACTTTTCCGCAGCATCGTTCGCAGATGCAACGTGATCGTGATAAGATAAACTGCATACAAATTTGCTCTTATGCGGAGTGGAGAGTCAGCGTCCGAAGACCTGCAGCATTGGGGCGCAGCGCAGATGATTATTATTTATGCAGGGTATCAAATATTCCCTCAACGCGTGTGTCAACAGGCCGGTGTCTGTCATTTATTTCAATGAAAACAATCAGCACTGCTCAGGTCCAGGGCCGCTCTTGTGGGCTCATTAATCGGCTGGCAATATGTCAATGTCTCCACTTTGTCGTATATACCAGTATAGTATGTAGTGTGTATCCGTGCCTACCATCCCGCCGTATCCGCCCCACTCGATTCTCATTTGGGCTCCGATGTGGTCGATGGTGAGGTGATGGCGATGGTGGCGATGGTGGTGATGGCGGCGATGCTGATGACGGGGTTGGTCGACGGCAATAAACCTAAACCCATTTTCCATTTGCCATTTCACAGTTGCATATGACCGTTTGCAGCGCAAATTATCGTGGGCAACTGTAAAGAATTGCTGGGATGGCGGGGGTTAAGCCGATCCGGGTATATCCTAAGAAAGGGGTTAATGAAAAGCATAAACGGATCTTTTCCAATTGTTGTATCTATACCAATATGCACTTCCCTCTGAAAAAGCGTATGGCATCATATACAACAGCTCTATCTATATTTTGTGTCGCTAATCTATATATATATTATAATTAATAACATTTGAATATTTTTCTAAATTTATTTGCAGCTTTAAATATGTAAATAAAAACTAATTTACCCTTAAAATGTGATATGAGTACAGTTTAAATGGGGATTACCTCTGTTTGCGTGTTAAAAATACATGAAATTCTATCTAAAATGCCGAAATGTATCTAAAATGGGAAATGTACCCCTAGTTGGCAGAGTATTTCCAGTGAAAATGTGCCACATACCGAACTCCCCTACCTGATTGTTTTATGCACTCCGTTTCCCCCCGCCCCTCTCTCCTTCTATGACTCGGCATTACCGCCGCCTTGAACCTCGCCCCTCGCCAGTCACCGTCCGAAAATCACCAGCGACTATCTCTTTGCATCTGCGTTGAAGCGCGAAAATTGCAAACCAATGTTGTTTTGACAATGTGCAATAATTTGTAGTCAATTTTATGTGTCTACCGTCGAATCGGTCGGTCGGTTCAGCTCCGCTTGTTTCGGATTCCCTGTCCGTGGTTACTTCATTGCCCACAGGGTAGACGGGCGGGCAATTTATGGCTGGTAAATTAGAAATGGAAATTAAGAAAAATGTTGCTTTTATTGCAAACAGTTGTAGTCGTCTTCCAATAAAAGCATATTTATTTATACATAGCTCTGCCATGCCGCAGATCAGCAGCCCGAAATGTAGGAAAAATACCGGAGAACGGAGGCCAAGGAGCTTTACGAATCTCGATTCATTGGAATTGCGTCTAATGAGCCAAGTGGTGGGTGCAATGATTGGGTGGCTACCTAATTGTCGGGTCTCCGCCGGATGCACATGGGAAAATATTTCAGGCTCCGCATATGCGGAATGTGAATGTGTTGATGCGGCTGGCTTCTTAATGAGATTGCCTCTTCGATTTTCCCTCTTCCTTTCGCTTTCCTTTCAAAACCTTTGATAGATGGCCCAAAAGTTCAGACTGATGGCTCTGGCATTAGCACTAAGCTTTGGCGCAGGCCAAGCACTTTGATTTGACTTTGGGCCCCGGGAAAAAGGCAAGGAAAAAATAAAGTCGGAAAATGCGAGAGCGAATAAAAACTTCTAAACTGCAGTCAGGGAAATTTTTGACGGAGGTTTCGCCCAGGAAGCGAACCTGTGCCGAAAACGAGGTCACAGGAGCGGTTCGGGGGCTTAAAGGGGTTAAGGGTGTCTGGATATGGGTCTAATTACATATTTTAGATATAGATTTTAAGGTGGTTTTATAACTTGTTAGGAATGGTTTTATTATCTGCACAAGGTTCCATTAAAACAAATAAAATTATGAGTATCCCATGGAGTAATAAATTATTCAAAGTGCAGTTAGCCAATAAAAATAACATATTTTTAGAATGTGAGAAAAATGCCACTGCAGCCTGGCATATTGCAATAAATCCATTATTACCTTGCCTGAAATAGAAATACATCCCTGTTCGTGGCCAAGTTCAAGCCCAAGTTCTGCGAGGGCAATCTATAAATAAAGGGCATCTCTTTTGACACTAAACTGACTTGTAAACCGAAATATTTACGTCGACTTCTTTTCGCTGCGTATGCCAAATGACAGACGGAACCTTCCCCAAAGAGCAAAGCCCCCCATCCGAGGTCCCCTGAAAAAGGAAACCCCCACCCCAGAAACGGGCCTCTAAACTTTCCTTACCCGAAAGGAAACAACGTGAACAAAAAAATTCAATTGAAAGTTTGGCTCTTGGATTGGCGGTGTCTGCCCTCTTCCCACTTCAACTCATCCGTTACTTTGTAACAAATCCCACAGGCAAAATTGATAAAATAAAGGAAAAAGGGGAGATATGTGGATGGGTGGTGTGTGCATGGTACAGCTACATATACATATACCTATATATGCCAGCGGGTTCGGAGAAAGTAAAAGCAAAGAAAAGTTTTTAATATTTGACGTGTTTTTTTGCAAAGTTTTCTAGGTTTTCGTTTTCGGTTGCGCCTCGAACCGCACCGAATTGAGCGATGAGGGAAATGAAAATATTGAAAAGGGTTTTGCCCGGTCTTAAACTTCTCCCCCGATTGGTTAGGCCGCAGACACATGTGTATCTGCTGGATAGCAGATACAAGATACTAGACACATGTGTATCTGCTGGATAGCAGATACAAGATACTAGACTCCACAACCAGATACAATTTCGCCCCGTTCCGAAGTTGCACATCAAAGGCTCTTTTGTCGAACCACTGGCCCGCTAATGATTGATTGTAAAATTCGCTAATTTAAGCAATGTGAGTTTATGTTGAAGCGGTGGGGGCTCATCAATTTTATTGCGCATTTAATTGATCATAAAAATTATTCATTCATCGGGAGCTGGAAGATGGAAACTAGGAGGAGGGAACTCGTTTGCAGCCAGCCAGCCAGCCAGCCAGTGGAATCGGCAAAACATTTCGCTGTGGGCTCATTGACTCAAATAAAGGCAGTATAAACACATGATAGCCAATAATTCCGCCGATGAGATACTGCCGCCATATAGATATCTTTAAAATATGCATGGGAAGATGCGACGATGTCTTTGGCGAGCATAAATACTAGGGCGAGGGGATTTCTGCTTAACATTAATTCAAATTGAGCAATCGTGGGATGTGCGGTTCGATGAGACTGTGGATGCGTGTGGCGAGGTGGGTGCGATAAGTTCTTGGCGTGCTAGGAAATGATTACTATTCATAGTCCAAAATCGAAGCCAGAATGATTCAAAGAGTCATAGAATTGGAGTTAAATCACAGTATAGGGAACTTCTCATTTTAATGTCTAGTAAAAGATAACTTTCTTTAATGAATTCAGTGAAAGAGATCGTTTGAAATTCAAAAAAGAGATATATATAGTGAGGAACAGCATAATGATGGATTAAGCTTTAATTATCACCATGAATTATTTAAAATGTTGCACTTTAAACAATTTTATGAGAGTCGTTTCTGCCATTGGGAAGTTTAAGGTCCAACCTCAATCTTACCATAAGTCTGCCCCTTTTCCCCGTCGCTTTTCTTCCATCTGTCATGGAATGGTCAAGCTTTCTTAGTGTTTATCTTGCAAATTTTTTTCGGATGTAATAGAACACCGCTCTGACATAAACAAAACCAGAGCCACTTGCCAGAGCAGAACTCCATTGGGTTGTGGCAAAAGCGAGTGGTGGCATTGGAATTCGCATCCAACGTGGAATCCGTATCAAGAATCCATATCAAATGTCAAGGCGAGATAGTTTATGGCTTATCAGCGGCAGACAAAAAATAACAACAGAGCAGAACAGAAAAGAACAATACCATCGCAGCTGTGGGCTGGAGTGAAATAAAAAAATAAAAATCGAGACAGTTTTTTGATTATCAATGGTTTGCCATTTATATATTTTTGTGATTCGTTTTTCCTCTTCGCTTTTTCGTTATAAACTAGAAAACATAAAGTTACAAAATACAATACATATTCATAGGTGTGCGGGTAGTTATAATATTTACAACAAACGGCGAGTAAATCATAATTAAATGTTATGCATATTTATATATAGTACACATGTAATCAGTCGATTTATGTTCTCAATTTGTTTGATTCGTGTTGCATAATTCGTGTTTCTTTCATTTTAGTGCATACAGTCCTTTTTGTCAGTTGTTTCTTTTTTATGTACAATAGTTTTATAGTTTTATCAATTTCATAGAGTTAATATGGCTGTATCTCGTAGGCGGGGGTTGTGGGTTTGGATTCAATTGATTAACTTAACAGCTAGACTAACTAATGAGGATAAGATTACGACTAAACGTAGGTTGGTAGGAAAATGGTACGCATCTTAATAAATTAGGACTTATGCTAAAACAAAATATCACAATGATTAAACAATTACACGTACAATTAACATTTAACTTATTTACATTTAACTCTTTACAGTCTAAACCAAGTGAATCCTTCTAAAGAGAGTGTGTTTGATTTGTTAACTAGTTTTCTGGTTTCTCGCTTTTGGAATGCATTTGTAAATTGGCAAGTCGGTGGAGCTGGAGATTTTCTGAGATGTATGGGTGGAAGTAGAGGGGGCGTAGCGCACAACCTGGTAGATGTTAATCGCCAAGACCAAACTAATCTGTACGGCTTTGTTCTCATGTTCCTCCTTTTCTGGCCTTGTCGGGTTTTGGCCAACACACAACTTTGGGGCCAAAAGCTCGGCACACACACGTGCCGATCTCTCTCCTACGCTTTTCCTTGGGTTTTCCACATCTGCCCAGGGAAACTTGAATCTTTTTCCGTTGCAGCAAGGTCACAATTGGAAGTTTCACTCTGGGAAACTCTTTTTGCTTCTACTCAATCGCTGACTAGCTGAAGGGGAAAGAAAAGAAAGAAGCTTTGTTTCCTAATCAAATCTGGGATAGCGTGATCTGCAGAAGTGACTCCTATTATAGGGGAATTCTCTCCCATGTCTTTATCTTCCAATGCTGGGATACAATTAACTGGCATTAATTGTTGGATGTAAGTCCATTTTATCGGGGCTAAATCCCCTACAATTGTTTCCCTTCTCACACTTCTCACTTCTTCCCTTGCCAACATCTTGCTATCTATTTTTCTGCCATTGATTAGCACATGTAATTGTGGCTCAGAGAGGGGCAAAGCAAAAAAAACAAAAAAGTGGCAACAAAAACCAAAACCAATTTTAACCCGCACAGCAACTGTCTGCAGACGGTCTGGGTTTTCGGTTCTCTAACGTCTAAGGTCTGCTTTTTGTTACCATTTTCCTTTTGGCCAGACATGAGCTCTGTGATGTTTTGCGTTGCCTTTGCCTATTTTTCCCAACCCGCGCAGTCACATTCACAGCCACAGATGCACAGATACAGATACGAATTCGAATGCGGATTCGACTACAGCTGCTGCAGATACAGATACACGGGTGTATCTTCTACACACGTCGAGCTTGTTATAGCAAAATGCAGCAGTTAAGATGAACTAACGAGTGAGCGTTGCAAACGGGGAAAACGAGGAAAACAGAGGAAAACAACAAAAAATGCAGGAAAACGACAAAATAAAGGAGAATAAGGAGGAACGAAAAAATAAAGCCAAGAGAAATACTTTTGGGCCTGCTGCCTTTTGTTGCTGACTGACTGACTGGTTGGTGTTTGATCTACACGGCAAATAAATGGGATCACACCTGATACAAATCTTAAAATCTCAAAAAACATAAAAAAATATATATTATCTGAATGACTGTACTTTAAAATTCTCTAGTTACGATTGTGGTTTTTTAAAAGGTGTTATTGATAGTCATAAATATAAGGGGGATGTATCAGTCCGATTTCGTTTCTTTCTAAACTTCAAGTTTAATGTTTCTAAAAATATATTAACTAGGCCTTCATTAAATTCCACCAGTTTTCCCCGTGTAGTTCCCAGTTGCTCGTGGCTGTGGCTGTTGCTGTGTTGCATGCAACATCAATTTTCAGAATCTAGCTGCGAGCCAGGAAACTGAAAATAGCTGGCCGTAAGAAAACAGAACAGGGCCAACAAACAACAATTGCATGGCTCGCCAGCTATTTTACTGTTTTTCTCCTGCTGTTCTTATTGTTCCTGCCTGTTGGTGCTGCCTGTTCTTTCCCCACTCGATTTTTCTTTTACTTTTGCTATTTCAACATGTAACTAGGCTTTTATCGCTAAACGCTCGCATTTGCATATTGAATGCAATTCCCCCTTGTTCTTTATTTTGAAACCCGAGGAAGTTAAACTTGTTTCCAGCGAGGGCACTTATTTTTTGGGCTGCGGATATTCCGGATCTCATAACTGAACAAGATCGTGGTCTAGACTCTAAATGGGTTTTTTAATGATACGTTTCTACCCTATCATATAGTCTTTTCCATCTAGAAGCCTACGGAACTTGAAAAATAAAATGAAGGAAAGCTTCTACTTCAGAACAAATGGGAAATGGAAACGGATGAACTAAAAGTGTCATTCTTCCAGAATGTAACCAAACTATAAATACTGAATCTCCTAATCCTCTCCAGCTCTCAACTCAACCTTGCCTTTAACCCTCTGCTTAAAGCTAACCCCACTCACATGTGCAGATTTCTAGACGCCGGCGTCGGCTGCTGGTTCGGTGGCAATGGGAGGCTCTGCTGCTGGATGCCACCCGCCAGGGGAATCATCTGCGGTGCAGGCCCACCCACCGACCCACCACCCATCAGCAAGGCCGCCTGCTGTTGCTGCTGCTGCTGCGTCGTGTTGTTGTTGCCGCGAAGTTGCTGCTGCTGTTGCTGTTGTTGCTGCTGCTGCTGCTGTTGGTGCAACGATGGTTGCCGGCGGAAGCTGCCAGGTTGCTGCGGTGGCGGTGGCAGCATGAACTGCTGCTGGTGATGGTGCACCGAGTGGGGCAGGGGCATCGCCTGCTGGTGGACGTGGTGGTGGTGGTGGTAAGCGGCGTGGTTGATCGGCACATGGCAACTCTGACCGGCAACAGCGGATCGCTGCGATGAGGAGACATCCGGTAGAGCGAAGCGCAGCTTTTGCCAGAACAGCTTATCGCCCCACTGCAGATACGTGTTCGTCTTCAGATACAAGCGCAGATCGGGATCGAGTTCCTTCTGGGGCACCTCGCCCAGCACAATGACTATCAATCGCCGGCGACGATCTCTGAGCACCGACTGATGGGCGGACTTGAACTCGAACCGGCACCACTCCGACTTGATGAAGTTCTCGCTGACCACCATTATGGTTCTCCGGCTGCTGTCGATCGCCTGCACTATGGTTTCCGGTAGATAGCCACCCACAGGAAAGTCCCTCTGGTGCAGGCACAGCTTGTAGCGGTGTTCACCCATTTCCAGCATGGGAGCCAGCTCCTCGTTGACGAACAGCTCATCCTTGGAGGAGTACGAAACGAAGGCGTCGAACAGCTTCTCCCTCTCGTTCTTGTCCACATCCTTCTGGGCATTGTAGAAGAGTCGGACTCCGAATCTCGAGTGGCACCACACACGCATCTCCTGGCGGAAGATGAACACCAGCGAAATGCAGATCATCACGAATATAAAGGCCGTCAGGATGGCCACCAGGATGGGAATGTAATCCAGTTTCGGCGGCTGGTTCAGGATCATTTTCGTGGAGGTGGCATTCGAGGCATTCTCGCCACCATCCTGCTCCGCATAGTTAAAGCTGTTATCCAGACCCAAAGGCAGGGTCTGGGAGCACTGGACAACGGGCAGGGAAGTAGCCTCTCCGGATCCCGGGGATATGACCATCTGCTGGGTGCCATTGCCACTGATCACATCGCACTTCAGCTTCAGCTTGTCCACCACATACTCATGGCGATTCATATAGTCCCGGAGCTTATCGATGAACTCGCAGTTGCAGCTCCAGGGATTGGAGGCCAAGCGCAGCTCGTTGAGATAAGTGGGCAGGAAGTTCCAGACGGCGAATGAAGTGATGGCATTGTGATCCAATCGCAGGATTTTCAGGTGATACAGGTGCGTGAAGGTGAGGGTATCGATCGTGGCTATAGCGTTGTGCTGCAGATACAGTTCTTGGAGGTTATCCAGTCCCTGGAATTCGTTGCCATTTAAGGCCTTCAACTGATTACTTTGCAGCTGGAGCACCTCCAGCTCCAGAAGTCCATAGAAGGTGCGATTGTGCAGCACCTCGATCCTGGAGTGGTTCAAGTGCAGCACCTTTAGCCTCTTGCGACCGATGAACGCATGACTCTGCAGCTCCCGGAAATTGTTTCCGTCCAGATACAGCTGAGTGGAGTCCATGGGAATGTGGGATGGCAGAGTCTGCTCGTAGGAGGCCCGGCTGCAGTCCACCACATTCGAGGTCCAGGACTGGTCGTGGTAGCAGGAGCACCTATCCGGGCACTCCATCTTGCAGTCACACGCCTGGAAGTCGCAGCAATGGCACAGGGCAAAGCAATGTGAGGCGTACTTGCAAAGGAAGTCATCGGACTTGGCCTCTATCAGGGAGACATGCGAGGATCCTCGGGCGTAGGCCAAACGGCAGTGAATCTGGTCCAAGTCCATGAGCTGCGGCTGAGTACGCGACTCGCGATTCACCTTTTGCAACCAGTCCAGGTTGCAGTCACACTCGTAGGCATTGTGGCCAATATAGAACTCTGGGATCTCCCGATCCTCGGCGATGGGCGACAAGCGGAGAGCATTGGGCTCCAAGGTGGTCAAGCGATTCCTCACCAAGTCCACGCGCGTCAGGTTGGGCTTCTTGAAGAACGTGTACGGCTGAATCTTGGAGATCTGGTTGTCGTTCAAGTACAGAACCTCCACGCTGTTTGGAATAGAGCTGGCCGTTATCTCCGTCAGCAAGTTATAGCTGGCGTCAAAGGTGCTCAGACTCAGTTCGCTCTCGATCTCGAAGTAGTTGCCCAACT
Source organism: Drosophila teissieri (assembly GCF_016746235.2). Lineage (NCBI taxonomy): Eukaryota > Metazoa > Arthropoda > Insecta > Diptera > Drosophilidae > Drosophila > Drosophila teissieri. The sequence continues at coordinate 17,865,524 of NC_053031.1, read as the reverse complement.
GGGTGATCCTGTTGGCCCGCACATCCAGCCACTGCAGTCCGATGGGAATGTGCGAGTAATCGAATTTCTCGAGACGATTGCCTGAGATGTTCAGCCACACCAGGTTGGGCAGTTCGGTGAAGAGACCAGCAATGGACTTCAGCTGGTTTCCATCCAGCCTGATGGCCTGCAGCTGACCATTCCTCTGCAGCGAGCCCGCCTCGATGGACTTCAGCTTGTTCTGGGACAGGTTGAGGATCTGCAGGGAGCTCATGCGATCGAAAACGCCTCGCCGGATGTGGGTGAGAGAGTTCTCCGTCATCCGGAGGCCATACAGATTCTCCAGCTGGGTGATGCTGGTATTCTCGATCTGACTGATCATGTTTTCGCCCACATCGAGGGTTTTGAGCAGGGGAACATGGGCCAGAGCCTCGGGCACAGCCTGCAATTTGTTGTCGTTCAGGTGCAGATCCTGCAGCTGGCTGCAGTTCGCCAGGGACCTCTGATCCATTCGGGATATCCTGTTGAAGTCCAAGGAGAGCACCAGTAGATTCTTCAGGCCCTGCAGAGTGCGTTGTTCGATGACCGAGATGCGATTGCGCGAGAGTATCAGTGTGTGCAGGTTGGTGAGATCCGCAAAGATTCCCCCCGGCAGCTGATCGATGTAGTTATCCTCCAGTTTCAGGATCTGCAAGCTGGCCAGGGGCCTGAAGATATGGGCCTCCAGGCGGCTGATCTTATTGGCCGATAAATCCAGCATCATGAGCCGCTTGAGACCCACAAAAGTGGCTGCATTGATCCACTGGGAATTCAGTTCGTTGCTAGCCAAGTCGAGAACTAGGAGCTCAGCCAACTCGCCAAAGATTCCTGGGGCCAACACATTGATGGAGTTGTTCCTCAAGTAAATTTCCTGCAGTTGTTTGGTCTCCGCGAAGAGTTCTGGCGGCAAGGAGGTCAATCGATTCGCCGAGAGATCCACAACCCTCAGCGAGAGAAGACCCTCAAAGGCGCGGTCGGCCAGGAAACTCATGCTGTTCTTGGCCATATTCAGATGGGTCAGTCGGCCCAGAGCCGATAACATGGCCGTGGGCAAGCTGACCATCTTGTTGGCACTCAGATCCAGACTCTGCAGCGTGGAGCCGCAAACTCGCGCCTTCCGCGAGCTCAGCGAAGCGCTGAAGTAGAAGTTGCTGATGTCCTGGATCTTGTTGTACGAGGCGTTCAGGTGCTGCAGGGACTTCAGGGGGCACACCATGCCATCGGGTATCAGCCAGATGTTATTGAGACTCAGATCCAAGCGCTCCAGCTGGCGGAACTCCACGAAGCTATTGGAGGCCATCTCCAGCGACATGGTGGACCAGTCGCCGTTGTGCGTGCGAATGGTCAGGTTTCGCAGCTCCTGGAGACCACGGAAGGATCCGTCCGTGATGTTGCCCAGCTTGCAGTACTCGATGGTGAGATCCCTCAGCTCCACCAGCGATCTGAAGCTGTCCGGGCTCAGACTGCTCTGGAAGAAGAGGGCATCGTTGCACTCCAGGCGCAGGCGCACCGTGTTCTGCGGCTGGATCACACTGAAGTTGGTGTTCTCCAGCTCCGAGTTGATGGTCCTGAGGTGGCAGACCAGGGTGATGTCGTGCTCCCCGCCGCCGGACCAGCGGCACTCGTCGGGAGCCTGGTACAACACCGTCTTGCTGAGGGCTGCCCCGAAAATGGGTATTACCCAGGTGGCGATCAGCACGTACAGCATGTGGGTGGTGGCCAGCATTTTTGGAGGTGCCTAAACTTCGAACGGGGTTTCGATTTTGGTTATTCGGGAGGTTATGGGGGCTTCTTTTGGTCTTTCACTGCTCGTTCTATTTTTCGCCCATCTTGTGTGTGTGTTTATTTGGGATTTTTGAATTAATTTGTGTTTTGTTTGGTTTTATAGCGCAGCTTTGCACAATCGGCACTTTTCACAAGAACAGCACATCAACCGATTTAATGCTCGAACTAAAACGATTTTCTTGTTTCTTCCCGCTGGCTATATTATTTTCATCTTTTGATATATCTTTTGATTTTGGTTGCTTTCGTTTTTCGTTATGCGATTTCTATATCTTAATTTTATTTCTCTGTTGTAGTTTCGCGTTGACCGTAATCCAAGTGGGGGGTGCGATAGCGCGATTGATAAATTGTGTTCCAATTTTTCTCGAGGCGATACTTCTTCTTTTTTTCTGTTTCGTCCGCTGAACGACAAACGCGCGTCCGCTCGGCTCGAAGTCAACTCAAAAACTGATCGCTCTCTTCGGCTTTCGGCCAGCAGCAAGTGCCGCTGAAAATTACTCAACCGGACGTAGCTCACTATTTGAGTGGCTGAGTGTGTGAGTACCTGGCTGAGTTGGTTGGTGTAGGGTGCCCCTATGAGTTCGTGAGTAAATGAGTAAGTGAGCACTCATTGAGCACGCACACAGAACCAAGGAACTAGAGCGAGATGCGATCGAGTAAACAAAACTATGCAATCCGAACGCAAACGCAAACGCACTGCACGTAATGGCCCACAGTGCACAGTGGGCCGAATAGCATCGAATTGCACTCGGCAGGTAGAATTTGCATGGGGTTTTGCAACAAAGCCAAGCAGATGGAAGGTGTGAGGAAGTGAGATCGCGGGAGATGGGCAGGTGAAGTTGGTCTACAGAAACATGTGTAATTTTAGGGCCAAGGATATTCCAAATCTGCATTACTTTAGGTCAAGGATGCCGGCGGAAGAAAGAAGGAAATCGATATGCTAGATCTGCTTAGCGATCTCCCGCTCTGATAAAAAGAGTTCCCTAGGGAAGTAGATGGATGGGACAACTATTAAATAATAGGATGTATGTAACAAGTGCGGCACTGTAATCTACAAAGAAAACATAAAAACTCTTATCGGCCTAACTGGTGTTTGAAGGAGTATAAGAACAAAAGAACTTAGAACGGTAAGAATGGTAATTTATATTTACAATATTTATATGCTAATTAATTAGCAATATTAATGAACAAAATACAAATTAATTTCATGACTTAAAAGGACAAACAATTCAAAGCATTACTTTACAAAGAAATATTTTATTTAATCTCATATTATCTCATATTGTTAAAAATTCCTTAAATTTAAAAGTAATGGTAAACAGTTAAAATTGTATATTATTAGAAAATGAAAAATCTTTTAGTCTTTTCAGAAACAGATTCAATTACCAATTTGTTACGGATGAAGAATCTAAGGAAGGATCTCTGCAGTTATCTTATACGATTTCCGGTGTCATAGCTTCGAATACAAATCAAATTAGTCCACACCTCAAATATTTGTCACGCCAAAGCAACCTTGATCTTCGCACAAAAACTCCCCGTCCCAGCAGGTTCACACCCACAGCTGGCACCTTGCCGATTTGGGCCCACTGTGCGCACCATGGGCCTCCCCGCCGCCTCCCGCCTGTCGGTTCCGCTGAGCGTCAAACGGAGCAAACAATTCCAATTCCAATGAGACATTGACACTCGTCACACCGGTTAGACGAGTCCTACTCCACTACTCAACTACTCTCTACTCAGCTGAGCGCTGAGTTCTCAGCGCAATTGAGTGGTTTTCCATATTCAGCAAATGAGATATCTGAGAGATTCGAGAGAGAAGCGATTTGCTGAATCGACGGATTCGAGTGCAAGTGGCTGATCTTCGGCTTTTCTTTGCTTGCCTTGCAGACGGCCGGCCACAAAAACCGAAAACGAGACGAAAAAAAGCGGAGAATAATCATAAAAAATTATTGAAATCAATTGTTAATTCAGCCAATGTCAGTTTGATACAGGCGCACACTCACACACGCGCGAACCCACAAAAAAATTGACTGATTTTTCTTGATTTATGAGAGCAGCCGCAGCAGTTGGTGGGATTGGATTGGAGTTGGGATTCGAGCTCGGACCGTTGGTATTTTACTTCAAGACCAGACCGGACCGGACCGGCTGGCCGGGCAATCGAGATTTGTCGGGGAGATCTCGAACTCGGGGGCTTACTCATTATGAGGTGGCGGTGGCTGAGCCGCAGATGGAGCCGCAGATGGAGCCGACTTGGAGTTCGAAGGGGCCCGAGTACAAGTATGAGTACGAGTCCAAATCTGATGTATTTCTTCGCATGATCTGGCTGCCCATATGTTGTAACCGCACTTTCAAACTTTCCCAAAACACTGGGCCAAGCAAAACAGATCGCTACCGGATTATACAGAACCCACAAACAGCTGGGCTCGGAAAAATAAGTGCTACAAGTGTTTTATAATCAATCGGTAGCTTAGTCCACACGTAAAGCTGTGTTCTTTATGTTCCGATAAGTCATTATATGTTTTTAAGAAATAAACAACATTGAAAAGTTACTCAGCAATTCATATCAGACTTTTGATATCAGAACTTAAGATATTTGCGTTCAAAATGCGCCTTAAATAAAAGTTGATAGCATAATCGCAAAAATTAGGTTTATTTCAAGCTCAATTAATTTCGAGGCACTCAAGGGTGAGCTGCAGCTAACGGCTGGGATCGCCGACCATGCTGTATTATTAACTTAAAAATAACCACTCAAACTGACAAATAAAACCCCTCCAGATGCGACTAAACCCTTGATTTGCAGCGCTATTATTTCGATCGCAACTGTATATACTGTATATAGTGTAGTTGTACCTGTCGACGCCCGTTGACTCGACAGGTGCTGATTAACCAAACACATCCCAAGCGATGCGTATCAGTCAGCCAGTTAGCCAAGCAGCTTGTTTGGTCTGGATGGGATCGGATGGGATCTGATGGGATGGGATGGGATGGGATGGGATGGTATGAGATGGGTTGGCTGGCACTGGTCCGTTTGAGATGGATCTCTCCCTTGCCAAGTGCTCCGGTGCTCCGTTCTCAGGAAAACCCACACCCAAGCCTCCGTCTGAGCAAACTGCAGGTAGCCTACAAATTGTGTTGAAAGTTGACCGTGCAAACATCGTCTTTCGGTCCTCACCCCACTCTCCTCACTCTCCTTGCTCTCCTCACTTTTCCTCCAGATCGACCGACCTCATCCTGATTCCTCAGGTAAACAGATTGGTGCTGCTGCGATATCTTCGGCTAGGATTTTGTTACAGTCCTAGCTCAATTGTTTGTTCCTGCCGTTTACCTTTCTTTCTTTCTCTCTCCCGTTTTATGATTTTCTTTATCGCCACAACGATCGATCAGGCCAGTTGGTGTAAGCCAGGAAGTGCTGGGTGTAGAAAGAATTGGCTTAGACTATTGATTGCACAATATGCTGCAGGACCAATAAGGAACACTCGGGAAAATAAGTGGCCACGATGAGAATTTATCAGAAATCAGTCATTGATTTTAAGGAATATTAAATTATAAAAAACATGTTAATATATATGTTTATTAAAGATCAAATACTGAATTAAGATACTACTATTTTCTTGAATAGATTGCAGAATTAGTTATTTTTGGAAATACTTGCTCTTCCAAATGAAAACATTTTATTTTGCGGGAGCTATAACATATCATGTTCTATAAGTATATCAAAAAAAAATATATATATTTTTTCTCAGTGCAGGGATCTGTTTGGCGTACCTTGAGGATCCGTAACCGTATACGAGGGGCGTTTCTGCCAGCATTGATTTGATTTGATTAGATTAGTCGAGTTCATGTCTATAGCTGGCGGAGTTGGGGGCAATATTTCCCTGCGATGACTGATCGTTCTCGATTCTCTTTCATTTCCATTTGCGCAAATTATTTTTCTTTGTAATCGTTTCGCATGTCTTGGGTTGCCAAAGACGTGTATCTGTATCTTGTGGGTGCTGGGCGCTTATATTGCTCATTGGGTCACAGTCACATGAGTCACGGGCACCGATTCTTTTGTAGATACCCGTACATTATTTTTTGTATTTTCCGCCAGCTGCCAGTTGCGAAAAATTTCGTTTGTTGTTTTGCCTGGTATATCTGTATATGTATATGTATTGTAATTGGAATTGCTTTTTTTATTCGTCCGGAGACAATGACCGCCTTGAGGGACGCCCCCGGCGAACGGAGAAAGGAAACCCTTGAGAGTGGCTTCCAAATGGAGAAGATAAGGATTAGGGATTGAATTCATCTCTTGAAATCGCTTGGGAAGATCAGGCCGGCGGAACTTCCTGTTCTGCTTACATTAGCGGGGTTGTTTGCGGATCTCTGTGAAGGGATTGCCTGATTGGGGAAACAGGTGGCTGGCCTTGCTTAGCATTGCCAATATTTCAGCAAGACATGATTAGGTGAAAATTAGATCATGGGGGAATAGGGGCAATAAGAAATAGTTTTGCATTGCCGATTGAAAGCGTACTACTTGCACTTACAACTATATTGCTTCGAATTATTCATTGTTTAATTATATTTTCCAATTAACTATTAACTATTATTTCCAAGTTTAAGTGATTATTGAGGCTTTTATTGTAGATGTCGATTAACGTGTTGCTTCGTAGCCTTCTTATAATAGTAAAAAGATAATAGTATTAGGAAGTTCTTTACCAATATGTAGGTTTATTCTTATACTTTCCTCTTTATATATTCTATTCAGATCCCCCGGTCAATCCAATGTATAAATTCCATCACTCAGCCCAAGAAACCCGAAGTCTTACCGCTTCCCAAGGCGTTGCAATTAAATTCCCGGGCGATGACATGTCACGCCAATCGGCGATGGAATCCGTCAAGTGTCAGCGGCGGTGAAAAGAAGCGACGGACCGGGTTTGAGACCCGCTTACAAATCAGTTGAGATATGGCCGAGTCCCTCGCGCGGGCGATGGATTTCGGAAGAATACTCGTATGTTGAATAAGTTGCCATTGTTCTTAATTATAACGCGTTGTCATGTGAGCTTGCCATTCATTCATTCCGTACCGCACTCAACTCACTCACTCAGCTCACTCGACTTCACTCCGTCCCTCCATCCCGCCGTCCATCGAGTCATCCATCTCAGCTGTTCTTTACGGCTTGACGCCTAATAAAAATTAATTTAATAATCTCCAGCCGTGTGGGAAAGGGACGGAGCGTGGGGCAGACAGAGAGCGAGATAGTGCGGGTGAGCAGTTAACGCTTATGTAAACAGAGCCACCGAGGATGTGTGGATATCGCCTCGTATCTGCTGTGCAAAACATATTAATTAGCATTTCCAATTTCGTATGCATATCTCTCGCAACTATCTCGTGATGCAACGCTGCACACACAAACGATATTCCCCCGTTCTTGAGCCCCCCTCGAGGCAACCCCTCTGACCCACGGGCTCGATCGCGACGGTCAGCAGAGTTTTTCCATTCGGTTTCTTCGCTTTTGCAGCCACTAAAGAACTTTGGCATTGCGTCTGGGCGACTTAACGAGAGCGTAAAAGCGAAAACATCAAAATAAATAGCTCAAAAAATTAACAAGACAGCGTCAGCAGCGACGGCGACGTCAGCGTTTCGTTTTATGCTACCCTGTAGCTTGGCACCGTGGCTAAGGGTATTATGGGCAGAAAGGTAGGTTCCACAGAGCATATGTTATTTGATAACTGTTCTCCCGTGAAACTATTTCACCACGCAACTTACTGATTTATTATTTTAATATCCATTTATTTACTGGATTTATAAAATTCATTTAGTAATGAACAGTGTTCCAACGAGTATTTACTCAATTTCTGTTAGCTTTACAGAATACAATATTTCCTTACCCTTAATACGTTTGATTTCGGATGTTCCCAAATAAATTATAATATTTATGTTTACATTCTTGATTTTGTTGGTGTTTCTCTTAGACATTTTATTTTTAAAAGCTTGAACATTTTAAGTAGCCCATGTACTTTATGAATTTGTGATTCTATCGCTCACAAATTGTATGTAATATGTATGATATAATAACGATGAGAAAAATAACGCAGTAGAACATGTTTTTAGTTTCAATAGGAATTTCTTGTCCATGTCACCCATCCTTAAGGGATAACGACGAAGCTTTTCGTTATTTAAACCCTTTAAAAATGCATAAGAGCCCGCTAATGAGTATCGTCTGGGTCTCAAACTGGTCAGGTATTGGCCTACTGTTGTTTCCGACAGAACCTGAGTCTGGGTCTGGGTCTGGAACCAAAAGCGAGCTGAGGCCACAGAACCATGGACGGAGACGAGTGGCAGAGACTGAGGGGCAGGGTCTTGAGTGAGCCGAAATGACTGACAGACAGCCGCCGCGTTGTGGCAACTAATCGAAACGCGTTGCAGCTGCCTCGTTCGAGTTTTCGCAGTCAAAGTGGTTGCCCAAGTTGTTGCACGACACACACACACATACGTAAGTATAACCATACCCAGGGAACCGGGAACCGGGAACCCAAGAGCTTATAGATATTTTTAGGCGCGAGTGTTTACCTACAACGCTCTCCAAAAACTTGGCAGCACGACAGGCTCCGGCGAAATGGAATGGGAATGGGAATGGGTATGGGTATATGGATATGGGGATCGACTTTTGCGTTCCGACTGGACGCACATCAAAAAGACCATAGACGACGTCAGAAGACATTGGACATGGACATTCAACAACAACTACAACAACAGCAGCAGCAGCAGAAGCAACAAACACACACGCAACATCCACAGTGAGGTCCAATTGTATTGTGCCCGGGGGCGCGACGATTTGAAAGGATACTATACTACTTCTACGCAATGCAAAGAGGATGGCATCGGACGGTAGTCGGTAGTCGGCAGTCGTCAGTCGGCCAGACGAGCTCTATATAATTTGATGAACAAACAAGGGACAGGCAGACAACCTTGGACCGAGACATGCCCCGAACTCGACTCCCCACTAATCATCTACATGTATGCACTGCGAAAAATGCAATCAACTGGAAATAGGTGGGCTAATGGTTCTAGGTATGCAAACTTAGCAATAAATGCATACATACTACATACCATCATTATTTAATAAGCATTGTGGTTACAACAGCAGTCATTCTATGACTATTTCACTTGGCAAAAATATTTTGTGTCAATTACATTACCTTGCTATTTATTGAGTTTTAATGAAATCCCAGAATTATTTCCCAGAGTGTACGGTTGCAAACTAGCCTTAAAGACTCGCCCTACGCTTGGCCAACCCAGTTCATAATAATAATAAAAAGAAACTACTTAAGTCCATCCAAATGGGCCTACAATTGACTCGATCCGAATGGGCTGGGTCCACAGAGCGATTCGAATTAGCATAAGCAGACCAAAGTTGATTCATGCAATCCATTGGAATTAGTCAAATTATAACTCAACTGATTTTAATGGTGACTGGCAAATGACAGCCGTCTTCGAGTTCCGCAGCTATACTTCTGCTGGCCATTCATAAGTTTTCGCCATTCGCGACTCGTGCTGAAGCAAGAGATATGGAAAAAGCAAAGGAAGTGGAACCGCTGGGCGGGCAGAACAATGGCCAAGATTTTGCTTCTGTGGGACGTTGGACTGGAATTAGTCTCGCTTGGCTATAAATAAAGCTCGTTTTATTCAATTAGGCGGAATGGAATGGAGCCGCAATACAGGCCACAAAAGTTCATCTATGGCTACACGAACTCTATGGATGGGTTGCTGTCAATGGAAGTTATGAGACTAATCTTCAGTCAAGAACATAAATTAGCTTGGCTAGAATAGCACGCGAATATTTAGTTAAGTAGCACGCTAGCCAGCTTGATTTTGAAGTGGGTAAAAGGCGCAAATATTAAATTATTTCCATATATTATTATTAAGCTGAAAAAACAGAAGAAACTTATCTTAAATATATGTATAAAGTACGATATAATAAACTTCCAATTACTGTATTATAAATCTTTGCTTGGGCATAAAGGTTTCTGAAGTATTTCCTTTTCTTGCATTTCCTAGTTATTATTGTAAAGTTGAGTTCATAATCAGCATAAATAGAAAATACTTATGTATATTAAGCATATTAATTCACCACAATAAGTTTTAATTTCCTGTATGATCAATCTATGCTTGGCCATGAAAGTTTCAGAAGTATTTCCATTACTTTCATTTCCTGCTTTCAGTCAGTAAATGTAACAAAAATTACATTATTCCTAGATATTAAGTTTAAGTTGAGCTTATAATCAGCATAAATGGGAAAACTTATCTTAAACGTATTAAAATTAACACAATAAGTTTTCTGAATTATCAATCTTGGCTTGGCCATCAAAGTTTCAGAAGTATTTCCTTGACTTTCATAAAGCAATTCCCTTCAAAGACAACAGAAAATGTATATCGTAGAAGAATCTAACCGAATGATCTTCTATCCGCAGTATATACCCTCCAACTGAAATTTTTAAACGAGATACATAAGAAAGCATCTTTTAATTTATCGATTCAATGGCACCCAGTATCGAAAAGTTCAAGATAAATAAACCCAATCTAACAACATTTAAATACAAATTCGAACAGAAATTTCTCATTATCTATTTGAAAGCGCTCTTCTCCAAACTGGAAAACCCATTGAAATTCCAAGCTGCTCAATCTTATCCAATAAACCAGGTTATCTCCCACCTTCTTGGGATAAGACAAGGCGGAATCCCAAATGCCTCTTTCTGGCCAGTTTTATTGATGGCCGTAGATGCGGCCAGATGCAGCCCTATATCTTCACTAATATGTCATCTATTTGCAACTAAATGCAATTAAAAAGCCCGAAAGACAAAAGAGCGTCAAATCTATTGTGGCAGATACAGATCCCGAATGATACGATACGATACCGAAACAATCAAGTAGAATCACATTTTAAAGTCGATCTCGAAGACTGCCACTTGATGAGTGGTCAAAGTGAGGCGAGATTGGGATCAGCCTTGTAAATCCGAAAGATTAAATTACCATGTTACGTTGGGATCTGAGGTTTCTACTCCATAGCAGCTCTGGTGGCTGGCTGGTGGCTGGCTGGTGGACTGGTGGGTTGCTAATTAAAAGCGAGTAAAACTCAAACGAAATAAAATAAATTCCGCCATGGGCTGGAATTGGAAGAAGGGTAATAATTTCACAGACATTTCACATAAATAACATCAATCGAGAGCGCAGGCGACTCCAACGAACTTCTTCTAGGAATCCGAGTATCTGGGCCTGAAAAGCAAACGTTTTTCTTGTTTCTTTTCTTTTTGTGGGGAGTGGAAACATCATTAACATGTCGTAGATACGCGATGAGATTTCGATGTTCAGTTCTTTTTTTTCGTTTTTTACTTTTGTTTTGTCTTGTGTGTTGGGAGTTGTAGGAGAAGAGATTCTTCTTCTTTTATTTTGTTTTATATCTAACTGATTAACAATCGACGGGTATTGTTGTTGCGTTGCTGCCTTGCTGCGTTGTTGCTCCTATCAGTCAGTCAAGGCGTTAAGGCCGAAATGTTGAGTGAGGTTGCCCCGTGGACCCGCTCGTATATCTCGATCGCCATTCGATCGCCGTCATCATCATCAGCTCGATCTCTCCGCAGTTCGTGTGAAGCTGCATCGGCTGAGATTTTATTTTTTCCGTTTTCATTTCATTTTTCTCCATCGAGTTTTCTGTTTTCTGTTTTATTTGGAGAGGCAACAGGTTAACACGCCAGGTTAAACTGACCCGGGGAGACCGCAAAGCTGTTGCCTTGGCCCGAACATTTTTGATTGCTTTTTTAATGTTTCCAATTTATACGAATCATTGTTGTTTTATAGTCCGCCACGAGAGTCCATAATTTAGCCAGAAGAGCTGGTCTGTTCTCCTCTGGCCATTGAGCCCGGTTCAGCACATGAAAAAATGTTCTTAAGAAAAATTACAAAATAAATAGCAAGTTCTTCCTCGGCTCTTCGACTCTTCGGCTTCGGCCTCTGCCGGCTTCAGAAGTCATAAAGTCAAAACGCTTTTGTCGGCATCATCATGCCGCGTTCCCATTGATTTCTGTAGCGCACTGTGGCAATGTTTTTAATTAGACAGTTTTGATGTTTGCGTCAATTGTCAATTGGCCAAGCAGGCAACAAAGCCACAAAGAAGGCGCAGGAGCCGAGCCGAGCCGAGCCGAGGATCCTTTTACAAGTCCCGGCTTAGACGCCTGGGCCAAAAAAGGCGACGACGTTGTCGCCAACTTTGGCCAACAAATCTGTGTCAAGGCATGGGGCAACATGCAACATTCAGCTGCATGTTGTTGCTGTTGCTGCTGCTCTTGCTGCGGCTGCATTTACTCCTGTTGTTGCTGCTGCTGCTGCTGCAGCCGGGCGGATGATCTGAAGCGCGACAAGTGATTGCCATCAGTTGTCAGGCCGCTATCGTTGATCACAATGTCAACAGCAGCAGCAGCAAATGCAACAGCAGCAACAACAACAGCAGGAACTGCAACAGCAACACCAACAGCAACAACATGCAGACAGTCAGACTGGCGACGGCAAATTCCCGTGGGGAGCTGCATTTAAAAGGCATTTAAGCCACAAAATCTCAAGCAGCAACAGTAGCAGCAGCTCCACCAGCAACAATTACTGCAAGTAGGGGAGATCATTTGGGCTTGGCGGGAAGCGGGGCATCTGGATATACCCTAACAAATTTCAAGACATATACTTTATCCTAAAAGTAATAGGGCATAAAATAATATTATGTAAACCCACAATGTAGTTCACAAGTTGAATAATAAAAGTGTTGCTGATATACAATAAGTATTTGTACGTAGAAAATAAAATAATATATATAACTAATGTTAAATTATTGCCAGCATAATTTTTAAAAAGTTAAAGTAGTCTTCTTAATTAAAGCAAAGCAATTTGAAATTCCTTTAGACGCTCGTAAAAATGTCTACCCACATAAAAAGCCGCCCTTTTTCGCTTGCACAGCCAATAAAACCCTTCCTAATCTATTAAATGATATCAGAAAATTGCCCAAAATATTTACGACATATTGTAAGCCAATAAACTATATGGCCAGTTTTCCTTTATGCTAATTGATTCGGGCCGAGCAAACTCATCCCGAGCCAAACCCAATTAAAAAGTGGCCGTGCCCAGTGGGGCAAGGGCCAAGTAAACACTAAAAACAAAAAATGTGAACCACAATAAAGCTGAGCCGCCAGCGCACTGGACTTCTGCAACCACAGCAACCACCGCAGTGGCAGTGGCAACTTGAGCAGCTGGCAGCTAACTTTCGTGACATGACAATTTCGATGACGACGATGATGAGCCCCGCCAGTCAGCGAGCTTGGCCCGATCAGGATCAAGGGGCTGTAGTCCAGCCTTGGGAAGGCATAAAGCACTGTGAGAAAATTGCAATTAAGTGAAATATATATTATATCTATTATCACTGCCAAATCACTGCAAATCTTGCAATGGATGTATAGACTCTTTAAACAAATTCGATTGAATCATGGATGGTATGTAAGTTTAAGAGCAGATGCGTTTTCTTTTAAATGGCTCAAATCATGTTACAAAAAGTAATCTTTTTAATATAAAGATCATGAGTAATAGCCTTAGAGATATTTTTTAATGTGTTGCTGCTGGTGTTGTTGCGCTTGCTGCATGATGATGTTGTCGGTTGACAGTGACGATGACGACAACGACGACGACGAGGAGGATGACTTCGACTTCAACTGCGACTGCACTGCGACTGCGACTGAAGCGCAGACGACGCACGTTGACGATATGATAGACGCACTCATCACATCAGATCACATCGCATCGCATCGCATCACATCACATCAGCCCGTGGACGTCGCCTTGATTGTCACATCGTTCCGTCGTCATCGTCGGCTACCGAATTGGATGGATCCGATCGGCTCAGATGGGATGGGATGTGATGGAAGGTATGGGATGCTGGGGCATGGAATGGGATCGGATCGGCATGCGGGCACTGAAAATTGCAATTTGCCGTCATTTTGTAATGAGGGAGCGCCAACCGCCAACCACCAACCGCCAGCCACCAACCACCAACCACCGGCCTCGTCGCCGTCGTTGTCGTCGTCGTCGTCGTTCAACGAAATTATGGCAAATTGTTTATGGGGTGTTTAAATGGCCCTGCAACAGCAGTGTTGTTGCTGCCGCTGTTGCTACTTGTGCTCTTGATGTTGCTGTTGCTGTTGCCGTTGCCTTTGCTGTTGTTGCCTTGACTTTCGAGACTATAATTTTATTTGTAAATAAATTCATGTGGAAAACCAACAGAGGTTAGGCCACGGAACCAGCGCCCAAGAGTGAGATAAACAGAGGAGGTGCCCTGGTCATTAATCATTTGCTTACTGTCGCTCCCTTAACTGGCCGACTACACGGTGTGCGTGTGCGTGTGTGTGTTTAACTAACTCATTATAAGGCAGGAATCCCCAACATGCAATTAAATAACGTGGGTCTAATCCTAATGAGACGACAGGCACTATGTCATGTAGTCGTTTCTCGTCGGTTTCCATGCAACATTTGCGTTTGCGCATGCGCATTTCCCAACTCGATTCTCCTGTTCTCCAATTCTCTGATTCTCTGATTCTCCGGTCCTCGGCCTTCTATTCTCCAGAGAATAGAACCGAACACAGTGCATAGAACACAGGGCTCTACGCATGAGTGAAAGCTGCGATTTGAGTTCGAAAGCAAGCGAACCGTCCAAAAACAAACACGTGTTCCAGGCCAATTGCAATGGGCATGACTGTTCGGGATAGATTTGTGCTGTCAGAGCCCTAAAGGAAAAATTAATCATATTTGGTTCTGAGCCAGAAACACATATGTGGTTAAATTCTTGTGGGCTGTTCCGGCCGAGAAATAGATGTATTTTGTGTGAGCTGATCATTAGAGCAGTCTTTTTGGGGACTGCGAACTATTCGAGCCGGAGGAAGTGGAGAATCGTGTTTCTGAAAACACCTTTTGGGGGGAGCTTAGGAACGAATATTGAAAGATCAGTGGATCTTCGCTTGATTAATTAGCCACTTTTACGCCGGGAAAGGTCTTGATCGATTTGATTGAGCACAGCTTAATTGTTGTTGATACTGAGGAAATCAAAACTAAGGGAAAGTCAACAGATTAAGCTTAAGAAGATGAACTAGATTGACTTAGTTTAGTTTTAAGATCAATAACCTATTAAAGCTAAACTCAGTACCTATATTTAACAAATTCTTTATTGTTTAATTCTTTCGTTAGCTATATATATTTATTATATATAAAAGGACCAAGAATAATTAAAAATATGTCCGGAAACAAAGTGGCCCATTTTGGGATTATCCTTTCTGTCCTAAGGTCTTGCACAACCTCCTCCCATATTTTCCATTATTCCGATCATAACAACCTACTAAATACCAAATATGTTGTCTGTACCTTTATGACGCACATAAAGCAATCCGACCAGTATCCGCACTGATCCCATACTAATCATCTCGGTCTGGGAACCTATACACCCCAGCAGGTACAGAGATAAACCCTTGCCGACCTTGCTTCAACTGTTTGTTGACTTTAACCCACCGCTGGCCAAGGGGTCTGTTTTGCATAGACCGCTTCCGTGAAAAGGCACCCCGATCATTGCACATTGTCGGGCGACGTAATTGGGCCAGCGTTAAAGTCCAGCGAGTAATCCCATGATCCCAAGAGGTGATCCTGCGATTTACTACTCTGCCCACGCCGGATTCCTGGGTAACTAATGATCCGCGGGCGGAGCGACAGCGAATTCCCTGGAAGATCTTTTACGACCAGCACCCAGGTGGGAAGGGGCAACCTTTGCTCACACA
Organism: Drosophila teissieri; assembly: GCF_016746235.2. Taxonomy (NCBI): domain Eukaryota; kingdom Metazoa; phylum Arthropoda; class Insecta; order Diptera; family Drosophilidae; genus Drosophila; species Drosophila teissieri. The sequence continues at coordinate 17,849,898 of NC_053031.1, read as the reverse complement.
ACTCTAATTGCTTGGAAAGGAGCAGGAGAACGAGGAGAACGAGGAGAACGAGGAGGATGAGTATGAGGAGGAGGGCAAACCGAATAGAGTGGAAGGGTCGTAAAAATTACAACCGCAGGATTTTCTCTGTCAGCACAACCATTAATCCCACCGATCTCTTAGTTCCAGTTTGGTTCTGGTTCTGATTCTTTTCTTAACTGCTTGACAACGCCCTTGTAAAGTGTTCCTCTTTTTTTCTTGGTCCACCTTGGTTCTGTTTGGGTCCAGTGATGCAACTTCGGCCCTTTTGTGCGGCAGGCTATTTCGGATTTTAATGTTTTATTGGGATATATAAAGTATTGCAAGGCAAGCAGAAGTAAAATAAATTGAAATCTTTCTAGCATAAATAGTTGAAAATTTGCGGTCCTACTCAAAATAAAATATAGTTTATTTACCACACTTCAGGTATTTTTTATTTTATTTTTTCATTATCCCAATCACGTTTTAGTTTTTAATAGGCCTTTGGCCATCACTGTTCGGAGCTCCAATAAATGATGCAGGTCGGTGCGATTGTACACCGGCCTTCTCTTTTGGCGGTTAGGCTCTAATAATTCTGTTCATTATGAATTAATTTAATTCGAGATCGGCTGGGGGAAGAAGTGAAAAGGTTCCCTCGAATTCCCAACGGGTGGGCGCCACGGATTGTGTCAAAGATACGCGACGCATGCGGCGCAAAGTTCCGCCAAATGCACAGTTGGTAGTCGATCGGTTGGATCGTTTGGGAATTTGAAATATTATTTGTATATATATGTATATCAACTCATAACCCGGTGGCCACGACCGGTCTCCCCTTTTGCTCTGTACTATATATGTGTGAATTTCATATTTTATTTTGTTGAAAAAGGTCAAACGCACGCAAAATTCGTTCACAATCTTTTCTGCCTGCCCGCAGACACAATTTTAATGCTCGGATCGAGTGGGGAATTTCTGTGGGGGCCGCGGGGGGTAGTAAAAACAAGGCAAAAGTTTATCGCATCCCAGAAACTCGGAAACGCTCAGGCAACGTTGCGTGTTTGGCCGGCTTTGACCCAAAATAAAGTTGGCATTTTGAGTGTTTTATTGCATGGACACAAGTTTCAAGCAATCAACAAAGCGACTGATCAAATGCAAGATCATCCAAATGGGACAGCCAACCGCCGAAGTTATTGGGTTCGGGGGTCCTACGAAGGGGGCCAGTTCAGGGGGCCAAGAAATATGTTTATAAACATGCACATTTGGCACGCGATCATCAATTTTTAGTCCGTAACTGCCTTATGCGTACTGTAAGATACATTTGCTGTGTCTGCGTCCGCATCTCTTGGCCTTCTTCCTCCTTTCGGCTGGCTTTATTTCGGGGGCTATCAAACTGCAGCAGTCTGGGGAGAAAAATTGTTTTGGGTAAACATGTGATAGATAATGGATATTGATATGTGAAAAATGGGGAGAAAGTCAAGTAGAATTCTCGGCTGGAAAGCAAGTTTCAATTTGCTGCACTCAGGTGGGTTGATAAAGATTGTCCGATTAATAGAAAGGAAAAGGCATTGCAATGGAAGTTATAAGAATTGAAAAGATGTGTATGGCTTTCTTGAAAAGAACTAGGCAACAATTGTTGGGATTTTCATGTATTGTAAATTGGATTGATCTTCCTTGAAATAGAAACATAAATATATTATTGATTAAAGAATAAATCCATTAAAGTTTAAAGTACTTATTGTAATTTCCCAGGTCAACAAACTCGTGTATATCTATGTATCCAGCAATTATTAGACAATATCTTGATTTCAAATTAGATTTCATGCCTTAGTTCCAGCGATATTTTGTCCAAATCAAAATACCCACAAATGCATCACAGCCATAGAACAGTGCAGAACAAAAGACTGGTAAAAGTTAAAGAACAATTACAGTCTCCCCATGCCGACGATTGCCGATCCAGTGTTGATTCCTTACCTTAATTGTTACACAATGATCGGGCTGAATCTCTCCGTGGTTGGATGTCGGGTCTCTTGCCGGCTACCCACCAATTATAAAGGCCGATTAGATAACCAGAAAGGAACCCCGCTACCTTCGTCCGCCCATCGAGTTGCCCATCATCATGTTTTATTGTTTGCCCGACTCCAGTCTTCCAGCTCCCAGCTCCCAGCTCTCGACTCCGATTCCAGGTCCCAGGTCCGAAATCCCATGGCTTTAGCTTTAGCTTCAGCTTTAGCTTCGGTCTCGAATCGAATGTGGCACTGTTTTTGGAGGTCCCCAAACGACAACGAGAAAACACACCAAAATGTTCAACTCATTCGATGCCATTTAGAGCAACAATAGAGAGCACAAGCCCGGTAAAATGTAAACAGAATCACCGGCTTACGTATCGATACGAAAATGAGCAATAATAAAAAAGCAGGCAGGCAGGAGGCAGCAGAAATTATACTGTGGCCCAATCGAGGGAGCCACAGTAAAGTAAAGTGAAGTGAAGTAAAGTGGGATAGAGGCACCGAGCGACCTTCTCTTCGGATAAAACAACAAGCATACCCAAATATGCGATCATTACTCATGCGCGATTTCACAATAAATCAACGAGACGTGTTCACAATAATTTTATTCAACTTATTTTCTTGTCGGTTAGCTGGTCGCTCGGCTGCCCAGATCCCCGGCTCGGCTTGGTTCTCCTCTGGCTTCGCTCCCGTCCAGACCTCCAGACCTCCATCCACATCCAATCCGTAGTGCCGACTACTCGTATACGAGTAGAGTCCCTCTGTTCTTCTGTTCTTCTGTGTGTCGATTGTTATTATACCGGCATCTGTGTGAGTGGCTGCGGGCGGAGATGGAGTTGGACTCCAAGCCAAGTTGGATACCTGTGTTGTATCGGTCGGAGCGCTGTGCTGGCCACCAAAATGCAAAAGGAGCGCAGGCTTTCATGTTGTTGGCGGCAACAATGAAACCGTTTTCGCTACGAGCCACGGCAATGTGTTTGCTAAATATGCAAAGCACCAGAACTCGAAATCGAAATCGCCGGGGCAGCCAACCTGGTGGCACTTGGAAGTCGATTCCAGTCCCAGTCGCTGTTGCCAGTTGCGCTGTGTTGCAATTGCTCGTTGTCATTATCACACTCAGAAGTATTTTACTACAGCTTGTAAATCTAAGTAGCAATTGAAATAGAAGAAGAAGTGAATAACATTTCCAATAAATCGAATTGAGAGGATTAATTAAATTTATTCGACAAGAATATTATATTCTTTTACAATTTATTTCATGAGTAGTCAATTGCAATTGAGTAGGCTCTTTGGGCTCATTTACCACTTTAATAAATACGTATATACATTCCTCAACACCTACTAACGGAATTAGCACAGTAATAGCACACAACATGGTTTTCTAGAACTGACCTTATTAAAATGCGTTATTTTCCTGAGTGTACTTTTAGTTGCAGTGGCGTTGGCGTCGACTTCGTGATGTGACGCTTCCCACTCCGAGGAAAGAAGGCTCCTTCGCATCGAGCGCCGCCGTCTTTGGGAGGAGTGCAACTATTTTCGTGTCGCGGATCGTGATGAAGTTAGGTGCATGGGCCACGCAATCCCATCCTATCCAATCCCATCCAATCCAATCCCATCGAGCACCGGCATCCTGTGGGCCTGGGCCCAGTTAGAGCCACCGATCCGAGCCCACGGCCACCGATCATTTGCAAATTGTCTGCAGACAGAAGAGGAAGCCACACGATTTAATTGTTACGCACATTGACAGCAGATTCCAGGGGGGCAAAGGCGTGTGGTTGGGGGCTTCATTGTCTGGCCCTGGGTTATGAGACCATTGAAAATGCCACCGAATGCAGATATGGCCAGCTCAATGGGCTGGTTCACTCGCTGCTTACTCAGAATTGCCCTTTTGCCGGGCTTCAATTGGGCCTATCGCCAAGTATGGAGTGCTCGAAGACGATTGCAACAAGCTGTGAATATCTCAAGGATTTTGTCCGAGAAAGAAGCATTCCAAAACATAGTCCCAAAACCTTTGACTTCAGCGCAGGTGGGCTCAGAAATAATAAACCTCCATCCCTTTCGCTAGGAAGACTTAATTATAATTATAAATATAAAATAAAATATATATTGATATCTTTGTTAAGAAAGCAAAAATCAGCATGTAAATATTATGTAGCTGTTGAATAGATCTAGAAAGAGCACTCCAAGCCTCCCATAAAAAGATTAATGATTTAACGATCAGCGACTTCAACATATCTCTGCCTGAAGAAACCAAACCAGATGTGATCAGTCGCGTGGCTAAATAGTCGATCAACAGCAATTGTAGATCACTCGAAAACAAATGGGAAGATAAGCGATCTCCTTAAGAGAATGGAGATCTTCAAATGAAATGATCTTGACTCGATCACAACTGAAGTGTTTACGAATAGAGATCACGGGCAATGATCGAGTGTGTGACAAAGTGACAATGAGCAAGTGTGACATTGTAAATGACAGCGAAATGATCAATCAATTAAGTGCAAGGGGAAAATACAAAAAAGGTTTACATTAAAAGTAATAATTTGGAAGAAATTATATCCGTGCTAACAATATGATTTTCTCAATATAATATACTTTTCATATAATTAGTTTACAAACAATGATGAAGATTTATAATTGAAATCAGCAGGCTCCGCTTCACCTTTTTATTTTGTTTATTTATTTTGCGGCAAGAGTTAATCTTGTTAAGAGCGCTTCCATCGGAACGATCAATCTCGTGGCCCCCAGATATTTCCGTCTCCCCCAATTGCAATATGATTTACCCCCATGGAGCTGAAAAACATCATCGGCGACAACAGGAAAACTGAGAGGAAAAAAGAAAAAGAAAACTGAATAATCTGGGAGCGATGCGAAGTATGCGGCACTTGTGTATAGGGCATGAAAGCTTCGTCGTGTCGCATGCTTTGCATTTCGAACATGTTTTATAAATAACGCTTCCCAGACCCCCAAGCTCCTCATAGAGGAGAGGAGGGGAGATGAGCTGGAAAAAAGAATAAAGTGCGATCTGCTCGTAGTGCGGCTCAAGAACATGGATTTCGTTTTAAAAATCGTGTCTTGTTGGCTGCTTTGCTTTTGCCACAAAACAAAAGGGTAGCAAAAATATGCAGCAGCTCGTGAGGAGCAGAGGTTTCCGGGGCAGCGCAGTCCACAATGTTGCACTGATGCCTCCAGAACGCAGATCAACTTTTTGGCGTCTGCCCCTCATCTTGGCTTTTAGTTCTTGGCTCTAGGTTCTCGGCTCTCGGTCCTCGGTTCTTGGCTAATATGCATGCAATCAGCCATGGCAGCCAGCCGACGACGTCGACCACGAAAATATGTTCGGCTTGTAAACGTTTGCCACGCAAAAACCAATAGATCAGGAGTCTGGTTGTACCCGTTCCTCCCTAAAAAATGTGCAAAAATGCTCCAAAAATGCTTGCGACCTTCGGTTACCCAGTACTCTACACACATTTGTTGTGAATGTGCATATCAGGTGTTTGCTTTCCAAAACCATTGTAGGTGTGCAGTTAAGGCAAATTTTATATTGGCGACACTCCCGAAAAACACAACACAACTTTCAATTCACTTTGTTTAGATGGTCATAAAAAGCGAATTTAAGTGTCGTATTAAAATATCTTTAGCTTTAACCCTGAGTTACTGAGACTTGAGTTCATTATATGATAATAGCAAAGAGGTCAATAAAGTTTACGGCGTTCGCTGCAAATGAACTTTAAGAACACAATTAAAACGCAGATATTTGTGTGAGCTAATCATTTGTTGTTTAAGATGGTTTTAATGGTTTGTTACGAAATACATTTAGCATTTGTTTGATAAATAACAATTTATCTGAAACTAATTCCATGTTAGGGTCATGTCTCTACCGCACATTGAAGACTTATCCCTATTTTATGTTTTTTCTTTATTTTAATGGGGCGCCCTGTTCGCCGCTCCTAATGCCATATTTTATGGCTTTACCTCTGAGGACTCTGAAATCCACGTACTTGTGATTGCGATCGATTCAGCTGTTGATCCTGGGAAACTGTAGCCATTGTTTGGGAGTCCCATTCCCAGGCAGGATGCAATATACCCCTGATACCCTTGGGAAAATGTGCCGTCGACTAATATCCCATCCATAGCCAATCGGAGTACCCATTCCCGTTTTTAGGCTTCTAGCTGGAGGATGACACATATTTTGCTTAACGAATGTCACACAGCACCGATGACGATGACTCTTCCTGGTGTTTGGGGCACGTACAGCGTCGCTGTTGCTGCTGTTGCTGTTGTTGCTGTTGGGCATTGCGGCTGCTGCAGTTGCTGCTGCCGTTGTCAGAGGCCTCAACAGCTACTGTCAAAGTCACGTTTTAATGTAACGCTGGCTGGCTGGCTGGCTGGCTGGCTGGCTGGGGCTCTGAAATATTGAGATTGAGTTACGAGCAGCCAACAACTTTTGTCAACACGCGAAGCTGCATAAATGCCGCTTAAATGGCATAAAATATGCATATGCAGCGGCCAGTCAACCAGTTACCAGTTAGCCAAGTTGGCCAAGTTAGTTACTTGGCTAGTTATCGCACCACGCTCAACATATTTCAAAGTTACACGACCGGCTCAGGGAAAGGGTGATGGTGATGGCGATGGCGATGGCGATGGCCATGGTGCTGGTGCTGGTGCTGGCGAGGATTGGGATGAGGACCTTACCTGACACGCCCTTAGTTAGTTAGTCGTCGAGTCGACTCGACTGTGTCTGTCCATCTGAATTTCGAAAACTCGACGGCAGCTATGTGGCCAGTTTCCTCTTGCTGGCTGCCGGGTAATACTCCCTCTTTAGCCCGGCGTAACCGGCGTAGCTGGCGTAACCCTAAGGAAATTCTTTGTAATTTGCGTTTTTCACACCCATTTGATGTAGCACCAGGTCTTAATCTTAATCCCTGCCACCAAAACGGCTAACTACCTTAGAATACCAGGCGGCAGAGGAGGCAGACGATGCAGTAAAAGGGTTGACCATCATAAATCGATGGTGTTGGCATGATATGCGATGGGAATTCCGACGCTACTCCCTTTTGGCCACTGGGAAAAACTGTCATGTTTTTCGCGTTCGTCAAGCCGGAATCCAAAAGGGTTGGCTAGGCAGCCAGCCCTGAACCTGAATGAAATGCGATCAGATAGGCACTTCAGGCGGAGTAATTATAAGTGCAGGCGTACTGCCGCATTGATATGTTCCGCGCTGCAAGAGACATGCGGGCACAATAGGAGGGTAATGAGGAAGTTAATTGTTCCCGACTTTTCGAATTTGTTCCTCTTCAGATTAGAAATCAGTAAGCAGTTAAGCAAAAGAGGGAGCTTTTTTCAATTGCTCTATTTAGCAGTACTCCAGCACAAAAACCAGTAATCTTTGCCATAAATCTAAACTAAAGATGTAAGTACATGCTGTTCAAGAACACGGTCACACAGTTAAATTACACACTAGGCGACCTTAAATAATAAAATATAAAACGAATTACTTTTTTCTTATCCTTAAAAGTATATTTTTAGTTCTTTAAAATTTATTTACTTTACAGCCCGAAGGTCTGAAGACCTGTGCCCGTACTGCATCCGAATCCGAGTGCAATCACCGTGTACCAATTAAGATCGCCAGGATTAGCCAAGATTACATTTACATTATCTGTGCTCTCTTATTTATGGCGCTGATAAACCTTTAGCCTACTCATATTTTCAGTTACCAACTGGGGCTATATCCCCATAGCCCCGCTGCCTGGTCTCTACAGATATCGGTGGTAGTACCGGCGGGTAATTTTCGTACCTGCTGCAGTCTCATCAATTGCTTTGTCAAACCTTGAAGCCTGCGAGCCGAGGGCTCAGTGTTTAGTATTCAGTATCGAAAGAGAAAAAGCAAATCAACTTTTCAGCACACACAAAAAGCCGGGGCCCGGTTATCAAAGTAATTGCCAATTGCTGATGTTGCCGTTGTTAACCAGCGACTATCCCCATATGCACTCGCATATGAGGTACAAGTTTATGTACGAGTATGTCTCGGGATCTCGAGATGTTGGGATGCTCGGATGTTGGCTGGATGTCGGGATCTGGGGATGGTATGGGATGCGATGCGATGAGCCACCACCATTCCACCATATAGCCCGCAGCCTGATAAAACTCAATACTTTTGTGTGTTTATGGCCAATCAGAAATCATGCCCATGCCCACCTCAGCCGCATACAATCCCGCTCACTATATGCATAAACTTCTGCAGCTTTTTACTTTTCCATACCATGCCTCCAACCACAGAACCCCCCTCGACCCACTTGGCCATTCAAAACCGAGTGTCATTTTTAGCCAATTTCGCTGCAGTTGCGTGGCATGAAAACTCAATGGACTGGACACGAGTCGAGGACTCCTCTCCATGGGCTAACTTGCCACACCACCAGCAACTTGCAACAGCCACTGCAACAAATCCAACAAAGAGCTGAGAAGGCAAAAAAAGTGCGAACGCGTTAACTACATGGCGTCGCCAATCTTAGCTGGAAAACGTACGACAAGACAAGACAAGCCAATTGCTGGCCCCGGCCCTCGGATCTCGGATCGCTCTGGGATCGGAAAGAGGGCCAAGGGGAGGTGCACTTAAACAAAAAAAGGTTAACCAGTCATTACAAGTATGGCAAGGGTTAAGTTTATATCTGGTTTATTAAGGAGTATCGCTTAAAATCAAGTATTTAGCGCCGCAATTGTTTTACCTAAATAAATATTTTAGTCATATTTTAGCTAGCTTTAGTAGTACCAAGTAGTTTACCATTTAGACAGCCACATACTTCTTACTACATGACTAATACTCTTTTATAAAATATTTGGTTATTTAGGCGATATATAAATATTTCTAAATATTTCTCGACCTCAGTTCGACAATTTGTTCCATCAATAGAAGGTGAAATCGTCGCTCTCGTCGGACTTTTAATACTTTAGACTTCTCAAGAATTTCTTAATATAATTACAATTAATAGTTATGGCTAATTGTTGACTTATTTTTATCAATCCATAAGTTACTACATTTTTTTCCAGTGCCTGGGCTGAGAGCTCGCAGCGCAGTGAAGCGAACCGCGCTGGACTGAGCTGGGAATGCCAACTGAAGAGCTGACGAAGTGGAGGAGCCGGGAACTGGAGCTAAGCCAGGAGGGGATCAGGAGGACTGCACAGTAGCGCCCGCGGCCCAATAAGTGTGTGAAATAAACAATGTGCACACGTTGCCCCAGCCCCCGCCACCGCCCCTCTGCTCCACCACCGCCCCTGCCACTCAACACCCCCGAGCCCCGCGTGGCGAACCCACGTCCATGTGTTGGCTTGTATGTACATTTTTGTGCTCGACGAGACAACGGCAGCAACAACAAAAAGCCGAGAAAAAATAAATAAATAAATTGCAACATTGGCAGCATATTTTTACACTTCTCCTCTGCCTGGCACCCAAAAAGCCCACGGTCCACGTCCATGGTCAAGTCAAGGATGGCAGAGGAAAAGCGCTGGATGGGATGCATGGAGGCAGGAGCTACGACGACGAGGACGCCGAGGAACGCAAAGCAACGCACTTTTAATAAGCAATGGCCAATGGGTTAAATGGGGTATAATTAGACGGACGGCGAGTTGGTAACATCTGCCAGCGGGGCTGCGGAATATTTGAGAGGAAAAACTGAAGAATAATGCACACTGATCTTTATGGGCTTATGGTGTGGCATCACTCAAACGAGATAAAGACGGTCTCTGGAGAAGTAAAGCGCTCAGGTGCAATTAAATAAATTATTTAATGCGAGCTCTAAAATGTTAAACACCTTACATGTTATAAAAACTCCAGAATTGGGCTTCACAACCGTGGGCCATAATAAATTCCTAGCAATAATATAGAATCGAAACCAGAAACAAAACATTTAATATAAACAAACTCTTAGTAACAAACATTATTTAGATTTATTTAAGTGACTTCAAAATGTAAAATGAAACCTTTAATTCAAAATCTTAACGCCTTAAATATATTATGAACAACCTTTTATTAATGCTAATTTATTTTCCAGTTATATATACATATATACATTCCTGGTGTTCCACATATTTCAGTTCACATATATTGAAGCAAACGCTCTTGTTGAATGGACAATGAATTTACGTACACTTCCACAGCCATGAAGCATTTGTCAAAATATTTTGTTAATTAAAAAAGGCTTCGTTGTGGACAGAAATGGGTATTGCCTAGTTCGATTCCCAGAAGCAGCAGCCCCAACCGCCGTGGGTTATTTTTGCACATCGTTTATGTGGCCCCCAGCATAACTAGGCAGCTGCCCCCTTTTTCCCCTTCTCCCCTTTTCCCTTTGGCTCCAACACGATCTCCATCTCCGATCGCCGCCTGTCAGCGCTCCACTTGTGGCGTCTGAGGATCGGAGCCCGCAGTTCTCCGTTCGGGAACTCGGGAACTCGGACCCAAGAGCCCAGAGTGGACTGGAGTCATCAGTGGGCCTGCCCTTTGGTTGATATTTATTTTTTGCTGTTTGGGCTGATTAAAACTGAGAAATCCAATTTATTTCAAAATTTATTGTGTCTCACACGCGCTGGGACGTTCAGGAATTGAAAAATATCAATAAAGGCATATGAATTGTTACCCAATAATAAATCAAGTCCCCCCAGCAAGACAAACAAATATTCCTTTTATTGTTTATATATGTACATATACCCGTACAAAAAGAAAGAAAGGGCTGAAAAAAGTTAAGGCAGCAGCCCCCTACTTCCCTTGCCATCCGTTTTATTCCCGCCGTCTGTGGCATTTTTCGCACCGAGCCCAATGAGAAATATTTCAATGTGAAAATCACCGAAAAAGCTGGTGGGGAAACGGAAAAAACGTGAGCAGGCTCCCCAGGTTATGCGGCCCATGATCATCATTTCATTTCAATTCGCTGTCCCAACTGGAAGACGGCAATTTTCTAAGAAAGACGAAGCGCATACCGAGGAGCCAAACGATTCCAGATTGGCTCCAACTTGGTGTTTCAGAAATATGTGCAAACAATTACGTGCTTCGGGAGAACGAGAACCAAAACGAGATCTTCCCTTCTGGATCGCCGACCATCCATCCATCCGTCTGTCTGTCTGTCTGTTTGGTTTTGTTTCCTTTTTTTCTCTTTTAGTTTTTTCTCCGATTTTTTCGTCAATTAGAATGAGCTGCTCCTTAAAGGAAGCTGTGAATGTGCGAAGATTTCTTTTATACGAGTGAGTATATTCCTGGCCAACCTGGTCTTCTTTTTTTGGAAGCCCTGCAACCATCAACGGCAGCTAAAATTAATATACCCGCGATAACTCAACATCAACATCAGGCGGGCCATGGAGATGGGAAGTGCACTGGAAGAATATAGTTCTGCGATGCTGTATTAGGTAGAATACAGTTTCTTGAAAAAGTTTTTTATTTTCCTATTTCTGCAAGCCCAACAGTGATAAAACATTTATGTTATTAATGTTTAATACAAGTGTTGGCTCTTCGATTTCCAACAGTTTAGGTTTTGGAATAGAACATGAGTTTTTAAGTAAAACCCATATTGCTTAAGTACCTAAAAAGCGAATATAACAGTGGTGCAGAAACCATAAGGAAGCCTGATCTGAACTTAATAATGTGATGCAATATTTTTTTCGAGTGTTGGCTCCCCCCCAACACCCCCTCCCTAACCCCTGGCCAAGCTTCTTTTGCAAATTTCTGCCCCACGTTCCAACATCCTGTTTCGTGCCGTTCATCTTGTCTCTCCAATTGTTGGGCCCGTCTCTTTGTTGCTTTTCCATTGTTGTTGTAATTGTCGTTGTTGTTTTTATTGTTGTTGCTATTATTTTTGCTTTTGTTGTTGCTATTGTTGTTGTTGGCAGCTAGTTAAGCAGTTTCGCGTAAACGTTTTTCCAATATGAGTTTCGGCTGGAGGTGAGGTGGTGGTGGTGGTGGTGAGGGAACTGGGGCTGTGTGTTGGCTGGCCTGTGTGTTTAGGCTGTCTACAGGGTTGTTATTTTAAAATTAGCACTTTGATTTAAGTTGTCTACACTCTTGGCGGCCCGTCTCTAGTTGGCCAAAAGCCCCAAGACTCGGCTCAAACCGAAACTACAGCTGCATTTTAGCCAAGGTGTTGAACAGCTGAGTGAAGGGTAAGATAGGGGGTAGAAGGTGCCTGGGATTGGTATTGGGATTGGGATTGGGATTTGGGCTTCGGATTGTGAGTCCAACTTGATTGCCGCCACAAAAGGTTGAAGGTTAGGGCAAGATAAACTGTTGTTGATGGTGCCCAGAAAGCCATTATCCACATATCATCGCCGGATGATTTCAGATGTGTTGCAATGTGCGGGGGATCGCATAGGTTCGGATGGGATTGCATTGGAATATCCCACCGCCCGATGATTATGCTGATGGATCGGACAGTTCCTGGGAGTCGAAGTGCCACAAGATGATGGCCAGTTGAATGATCTCGGCTGTGGCATTCGTTTCCTGGTTCCCGATTTTATTAGTCATGGCTTTTTCCATTATTTTGTGCACGCCAGCGTAGAGCGCAAACATCTGGGTAATAAATTTACTGAACAGCGGATCTTGGTTATTTATTTTTTTATATCTTATGGGCATTCACACCTCTTATGGCCGGGGCTGTGATTTTAAATACACCTTTTCTAAATAAACTGTGATTTCCTTTATGACTAAGTTTTCATATTCTAAAACGTTTATTTCATTATTCGCCGTTTTATTTATTGTTAATAATGAGGCAGTATTATAAAGATTTTCATTGTGAAATATGTAAAAGGATTTAAAAATCTTCTTCACTAAATTGTTTTTCAGGTCTGCAAGACTCATAGACAGAAAAATGAATAGGCTCAGTACCTAAATTGATGGATGCTACCAATTATTTCAGCTGGCCCCACTTAAAGATTACCATGCAATCTAGCCAAGTTTTCCGTAGTGCCCATTATCAGTGCAACTTCCTAGTTGATGTACGCACATTGTCGAGACCGCTACGCCATTGAGTTGATTAACCCAGAGGCATGTCTCCCCTTTTTGGTCGGGGATATCGCGTAGCCAATTCTTGGAGGGGCCCATGGTGCGGTGGGGGTTTGGGGCTTGGGGCCAGGTGAAGGCAGGTGAGAAAGAGCACGTCGCTCCGTTCTGAGGCGCCAGCGAAAAGCGATGAAAGAACCGCATCTGCCGCAATTACGGCGATGAGGTTCCGAAGAGAGCGTCACGTCTCCGGTTCTTAGGCCTCAAGATCACCGATTCAGATGAAGATGAAGATCGAGATGGAGCTGGAGATGGAGATGGAGATCTGGTCGCAGTTGCTAATCAACTCGTTTATCGGCCTCAGACTCGCCAGCGTAATCAATCATTGGCCAGATAAACAAGCGTGTGGATCGAGCTTATCTGATCCGTAGTCGGGGACCCTCGAATGGCACGTAAATCGCTTCCGGCGGACTTGGCAACTGGTTCTTATCACTGGCCTAATTAAATCATTACAACCATCAAAAGCACACAGAAGATCTTCAAAGCCTTTATTTCTAATAACCATTTAAATATTTACGTAAAGCAAATTGTATTAAGTATATATACATATGTAATAGTAATTCCTAATAATGCCAAATTAATAGAAGAGAAGCTTTCACGCAGTATAATGCCGAACAAACCATGTAGTTCCACTTGCGGAAGTCTGACCGTAAACTGAAGGGAATCCAAATGAATCGAATGGAAATTAAGTGAAATGACGATGGGCATTAAAATGCATTCGAATCGGAACACATTTCACTACTAATCAGAGCGATAGCCGTACGAGAGACGAGAGACGAGGGACGACGGACAATGGGCAGTGGACAGTGGACTGCGGCTCGGAAGGCTCATGCATTTTTAATGCCCCATTTTGTGGCCGGAAGGAAGCGCAACACGTAAACGTGTTAATATGGACAGCACAATCTATTAATTTGTCAACAATAAAGTAAGACAAGCGACAGGCGACATCGTTCCCGAATGAGAGCATTGATTGGAGCCACCGACCAGACTCACTGCCCCCAGTGCCCCAACTTTTGGGGCTGGGAGGAGGACCAGGGCCTTCAGCTTGTTGTCAGCACAGCAGGTACGAAATTAATATGCGAGCAACAATTAAGATAAGCGCGCCAACTTGTGAAGTGACTGCTGCGAGGAGGGCGCAGTCGGTGGCCCCAATCGCGGTTGTCCGGCGACCGCAGCAGCCGCCAATGACTAAGGCGACAACGCGCTGGCGACTGGGGGAAGAGTTCCACACAGTTGAGATGACACCGAGAGAAATGCCCCTCTCATGCCATATATTTATTAATATATCAGGTTGTGCAATGAATCACCAAACACGAACTGAAACACTTTAAATGTAAAGCGATGTAAAAGATTTAATATTATTTAATTAATATCCCAATCTTAAGATATAGCAACTTTGTGCTTATTTATGTAAGCTTATCTTAAGAATATATTTACTACATTATTTGCAATTATGTGTTATATGAGTGCTATTTCTATGACTGCAAGTACAAACAGTGTATGATAGAAAAGGCCTTGGAAACTCATGTGTTCCATTTATTGTACGTACTAGAAAGTATCTTTTTCAGTGCAGAAGAAAACCAAGAGCAGCGATCTTGATCGCACCTCGCCGACTGACTGCTTCCTCTCACAAGCAGACTCTGCGGTAGCCCGAAAAAATAAACAAGCAGAGCTGCAAAAATACTTTATACGAGTTGAACAAATTTAACCACATCCATTAAGCAAGACCTTGATGACAAACGGCGGCAAGTCTTTCGTGCGATAATAATAAGTATTCATTTCAGATATAATTTTTGTCGCTCTTCTCATTTGGCCATCGGTTCTTGTTATTTTCGGCATGCCCATACGTATAGTAATAATTTCAGTTACCCTTTGCTGATTGCCGATTATATTTTCGGGTGGAATGATTTTATTAAATTAATGGCGATAGAGGTGGCATCTGTTTGAGAATGCAGCCTTAAATTGATTTTATTATGATTTACAGAATGTCAAAAGCTTCCAAGCAAAATGTATAAGTATTCCGAGAACTTTAAAATGCACTTCTTTGAATGTTCATAACCATCGTTTATTTAATGGCCAGCATGCACTGGCGTAGAACAGATTGTACATAGACTTAAGTGGCGTGTTTGAAGTAGTCGTGTATTCCGGATGCATCGGCCTTCATGGTCCTGGCTCCGGGACGCCAGTTGACCGGACAGACCTCACCGAACTCATCGCTGAACTGGAAGGCCTGAACCAGACGCAGTGCCTCGTCCACACTGCGACCCACTCCCATGTCATTCACCGTGATCTGGCGAATGCGGCCCTCGCGATCGATGATGAAGAGGGCGCGTAGAGCCAATCCCGTCTCCTCGTCGAGCACTCCATAGTCCCTGGCTATCTTCATGTTCTTGTCGGCCAGCAATGGTATATCCAACTCACCCAGACCTCCGTTCTTCCTGGGAGTATTCATCCAGGCGCAGTGCACAAAGTGACTATCAGTGGAACAGGCCAGGACTTCGCAGCCCACATTCCTGAACTCCGGAGCTCTGTCACTGAATGCCTGCAGCTCCGTGGGGCAGACGTACGAAAAGTCAGCCGGGTAAAAAACCAGCAGGACATATCTGCCACGCAAGTCCACTAGGGAAAAATTACGAAAGCCACCGGATACCACCGCATTGGTAATGAAATTGGGCGCCACTTGGTTAATATTGAGCATACGCATCTTGACGGGCTTAAATTAGTTATTTGTTTGGAGCTGAGAAAACTTAGTTCCACTGGATTTGATATTTGAAGACTGAATGATCCGATAGGGAGTTATATAGCTTGGAGTGCTATATATAGTTTCAAATTTGTGATTTCACAAAATTAATCTGGGCTCGGAAATTGGATTACAAATATAATTAAATGCGTTTATTCACTCATTTTGAGTTGACCTGCATAAATCCAACATTTTTGACATTTTCCCCTTAATCACATTTCAATGAACATTCTCTTACAACGCCTTTTCATATTTGCGCCATTTCGCTCTCAAATTTCCAATTCATATCTAACCGACAATCGTAACACGATCAGCTCCAATTAGAGCGTCCTTTTGGCAACATAAACCGAATCCGAATCGCATTCGATTAAATTGAATCCAATTCAATTATGTGAATTGTGAATTGTGGGGGTTCGACGAACCATACACCACACACCATACACCATACACCTGCCGCTGAATGGGCGTGTGAAATGATTGTTGTGTTAATTTCGCATATGACACCATCAGCCGTCAGGGAAATTCAAGCACTTTATGCGGTTTATTGGCTTTGATCGATTGAGGGAGTCACATTTTTTATATATTTATTATACCGCCACTATATGACCGCCAGTCATACGGGTCTCGGGTTTCTTGACAGCTCATTCAGTGCGGTCTGTGTCTGTCCCGCTTTTTCGGCTTTTTTAGCATACGTTTTTGTGCCAATTTTGAGTTGGTGAAATATTTGGAGGCGATTTAGCAGCACGTCAATTACCGCTGGCCACCTGATGACAGTTGCAATTAAAAGCAGTGGAGAAAATGAAAAAAATAAGAGAAAAACACGAAAATGCGGGGAAAATAGTTGCCAGTCAACACGGATGGATGCCTGTTAATAGACATGTAAACTGCAATTAAAACAAGCCAACGGGGAGGGGCCAACACACAAAATCGGGGATGGGGGGGGCAACTCCAACTCCTAAATATTTTGACTCGGCCAACTAACATGGCCAAAGAGACGGCGGGCTGGGACTTTTCTTTAATTAAAATATTTAAGCACGCAAATAGGCCTGTCTCTCCATTCTCCATCTGTCTCTATGTGGCCAAGTATACCCGTCAGCCCCTATATCTTCCATATATGTACATACAACCGTACAACCTTTCCGGGCATCGGGATCTGCGGGAAAACTCAACTGGGCGTGTCCACGCTATATACTATAGCGTATAGCGTAGTATAGAGTTCGGAACACGGAGCTGCCGTTGTGCGGCTTTAATCAAAGTTTTTGCCAGCGGGGAATCAATCATTTGAAATTTAAACGTCATCGTGCGTCAGACAACTCATAAGACAAACCAACAGTAACAGCGGGCAGACCGGCCCAGATCGCCACGATTCGAGATGGAAACGTGAGGGCCGTGGATTGGCAATTAGAATTGCAGTTGATGGTAAATAAATGTACCTCTTCACAACAGCATAAGTAGTTTATTTCCCCAGCGTAAAGTCAAGTGCTATATTGCAGGGTAACGGAAAATCGGTTGCACGTATGTGGAAACACAAGGATAACTTATCTTTGAAAATGCCATAAATGTACAAAAGTTTTTATACATCTCTTTACAACATTTGTGTTATAAAACGCACCTATGACATAAATACACATTGCAGGATTTCATTGAGTAAACTTCTAAATGCAATAAAAAGTGTAATATGTATAATTGGCCCGTATATTCACGATATCCCTATCCCATCGCCAACTCCAGGTGAATGCGAATGTGGCGTGTCCGAGTTTTTAGCGAGTCGCCTCCCAGTCCAACAAGAAATCAACCAAAAACCAAACCCCCGATCCCCGAACAGCGACCAGCGACCCCACGGCCAACGCAATCACAGCGTACATTTTTCTTTCTTAAGGTTTGTATTATTTTTTCGTGTATTTCTGTGTATATTTTTTGCGTTTCTGGCCGGCCTGTCTTCATGTTTCGGCGTAGTTTTGTTAATGAAAGCCAAAAGCGAAATTAATGCGTGTGGCCAACGCCATCAGCAGCGCCCCCAGCTTATCACTGTCAGGCGATCTAAACTGGAACTGGACCTCGTTTAAGCCAAGTCGCACCGAACTTGGCTGATCTGCTGGTGTTCAGCTGAATTTATTGGCCAAATATACGAGTATACTAGTATAGAAATTCATTTGATACGGCCCATGGGAAATTTATGCCCCTGTCGCCTGGCCTTTTGTTTTCGGCATTCTGTGTTTGCGCATAGATTTTTAATAAGTGATAAGCATTTGAAATGACAATTTTAAAGTCGATTAATTAATTAAATGGCAATTGAAAATGCCAGCAAGGCCCACAAAACACGGGCACGGAAACATGATGGCACAATAAAATATACAAATTGATTGATTTCGGCTTTTTAGGCATATATTTTAATTTTGTTAGTGATTTTATTGTTTGGTTTTTGTGTCAGATGCGAATATTTTCGAGAATTAGCTTACGGCCAGTTTGTTATCTTGAATAAGTAAACTGAATGGTTATTCAGTTTGAAGCTCTGCTTAATATATTGCTCTTTTTATGTTTTGACATTTTCATGACACGATTCCGTGTTTAAAGATAACCGATTTAAAGTATATTAAATAGAATGCTGATATGGCAGTTGTTCGCACTGCAGGGGAGCTCTTGTTTTCCAGCTAAAATCGTATTCAATGAGTAAAGTGCGAAGTGTTTTTTGTTCTGCAGAAGATATTTAGCAAATGATAGCATATTTATGTACAAAATGTGTCAAAGTCAAGAAAACATAAAGACCAAAGCTGGAATATCTGAGCTCAAAACGTGAGATTTTTCTTTTTGTTCTTGTGCACCTGGAATATAAAGAGGCAAAAACAGTGTGATTATATTTGCATTTTAATGGTTTAAACTTAAGCTGTACAAAAAAGCGGACAGTCATTTCCGGAAAGAATCCAATTTTAATTAAATCTTAACGGAAAACTAAAGAAAATTCTTAGAATTAACTGAATTTACTAGACCGACTTGAGGAGTTTTAGCAAAATATTTGTATAGCTTTTTATCGCTTACATACAATGAAATATATTGTTTTTAACCAAGTGGAAAATGACCATTATCGTTTTTAGTACGACATTTACCTGATTAAATACCATAAGCCCCATAAAGTAAGAATATCAATACTGCATCAATAAAATTTGTCTCATTTATTCAAAACCCAATGGGATCTTTTACAACTATTTGATTACAACTCAATTCGCCCCACCGGCAATAATTTAAGTTTTTATTTGTATCTAGGCAATACATTTGTATTTAACAAGGCATGGAAAATGCCACTTAGCTCAACCCGCGTGAATTCCAATCACACGCCCTCCCAAAACAATCGTGATGGATCGAAAAGACTTTAACTTTCGTATTATTCTGTTTTCCCATGGAACGCCTTGTTATACGCGCATAGTTCAATAGTTTGAACTCTTTTTAATTGATCTTGATTAATCGCACACCACACACAGATACCGGATACAGATGCCGCCCAAGGAGGCGGAAGGCAGGCTCCCCATATCGAATCGGAAGCCCGACCATTAATTACGCTTTAATTACCCGCCGAAAAAACAAAACCAAAAAAACATAAAACGCATGAGGCAAAAACCTTAATAGTTTCGCCTTATCAGCATAGAGTTTCGCTCGCCAGCACTCCTAATTTCATTAGTTTAATGGCACAAAACTGTGGAAAAACCAACAAAGCAACGAAAACACCGACGAATGGCTACCAAACTACGCAAAACGTGCAGACGGGGTAGCAGCACAAAAAAATTGTTAACAATTGTGAGAATAAATTGCTAAATAATTAAGTGGATCAACGGCCGTTGGCCGAGCGAGCTGCTCGAGAGATCTCAGACTCCAAATTGCATATGATTAATTAAAGGAAATAAAATGCTGACGACGGCGGCGGCCACTAGAGAATGAGTAGCAGAAAACTACAGATACAAAAAAACAAGAGCAGACCGAGCGAGGAGCCAACGAACGAAAATCTTTTTCTTTAATTAATATTGAAGTGAAGCAAACCGAAGTTCAGTAGCGAACCGACGGCAGAAACTGGAAAAAAAACCAACGACAAAAAAAGCAAGCAAGAAAGACAGGAGGCGTTTTTCAACTCATTAACGTTCAAACAAATTCATTTGCATATCTCTACCTGCCCCAAATTAATATTCCATGGCTTCAACATTCTTCCCGACTTTTTCCGTAAATTTGAAACGCTTAAGAAACGAGCTGAGAAATGGTCTCACACACAATTTGAACTGCAACACTGCTCAGTCAGTCAGTCAGTCAAACAGCCAGCCAGTCAGTCAGTTTCCCCACCTTCGCCAAACACCACCTATTTTATTTCAGTTTCCTTTGTCTAAATGATTTTTATTAACATTTTTCGCTCTTTGCGTCAGGTATTCGAGTAGGGATACGCATTTGCTGTGTCACTGCAGCCAAGCGTGCCAGTGCTGCCAGCTTGGCTACTTTGCTCGCTAGAATAGGGAATATACATAGATAGAATATACATATATAGCTAGAAGGGATCTTAATTATGAGCTCTCCAAACTAAGAAATCTTCTGAAAGCTAATGATTTAAAAGTGTACTTAAAGCTCAGTAAAAGTTTAAATAAGGTAACATATGTCACGAAATACCATTTAGGCATTCACTTCTTTGGTAATCAACTTGCGGAATCGTTAACTCATTAGCTGTATAAAAATATAAGATCAACAGAAATAAATAAATAAAAAAGTATTCCAGCTGGAAAACCAACCATAAAAGACAGTTTATTCTCAGGAAAGTACATATTACTATTGTACCAATCACATTTTTCCCCAGTATTTACCTGATTTGGGATTGTAAACCTTTCCCTTCCTAGGCGAATCTAGCTAGTTTTTCCTATAGCACCTCAGTGGAGGGGCGATCGTGGAGCGGGGAAGGGGCGTTCCGACGGGAAAGACGCCGGCGCATACGGAACGGGGTCCAAGAGCCGAGTGCTGGGCGTCAACTGCATGCCATGCGTAAATGCCAAAAGCGGCGATCCGACCCTCGTCTTAACCCTCCAGTGCCCCTTTGCGGCTTATCTGCTTGTATTCATCTTGAAAATTGTTTCTAGTTGAAGTTTGCCTTTTAATTGTTAGGCGCAAACAGCCGACCGACCGGCCGACTAAATTAAATTTATACCTACTGTATCGGCGGTTTCTTTCGCACCCTTAACCCCTGTCAGTTCCATCTGGTTGCGTGTTTTCCCTGTGGTCGGTATGCGAAAGTAGCCCCAGCCTCTCCCTCCAGAGGCCCTATAGAGGATATGGTGTAGGATCGTCACATGTCGCCCATTGAGCATGTGCAGCCTTTCAGGTTAACCGACTATCTCGTTCTCTATCAACGTTTTCTAGCCCTCTCTGTCGGGCAGGTCAATAAATTCCTCCGGAAAGTGAATTATTATAACGTTTTTATTAAAGTATGCCCTTGCATCTAGTCCAGTTCTACACACACACATCTCACATAATTAGCATAGTTATGGGGGTTCCGTGTTTATCTAGGGGTTGGCTCAGTTTAACTGTCTAATTTTTCACTCAACTGTCCACATTTGCCTTGGAAATTTATTAATTTGTCCAATTCCACTGACAAATGATAAAAAGCTTGACAATTAATGAGAATATCTGCTCGAATAAAAGGTGTCGTATTAATTAGAATACTGGACCGGGGGGTCGCGTAGTGCTGATGTAGGGGTGTTGAGTCAGGGGTAGGTGGTCCAGCACTAGGCTCAAATTTATGAGCACTATGCAGGATTAATATCCTTTTTATGTCGTGGCTTGCTGTTCATGTCGCACTTAATCACGAGCAATTGAAACCGCACCGACAAGAAATGTGTTAATTTCGAGGGTATGTCATTTTATGTTCGGCTTGTATTTGATTAAATAATGTGTTTATTACCTAAATTAGTTATAATAAGTTAGTTATATAAACACAATCTTTGAAATATTGAAATAAAATATTTATCTTTTCTTCCGCTTTTTTTAGAAAACATTTTTTTTTTAATCATCATATATACATAGATCGAGTATTATAATTTCACTTGCCTTTAAAACCACAAAATGCTTACATATGGCTTCCCAAATCAAATGCAATAAATCTACTATCTGTGATCGTTGCCCAAATTTAGACACCATCAGTTCAATAAAATCCAAAATTATTCACTCCTTCAATCAAAGAGCCATTCAAGACATTGAATCACCGAAAACGTTTGAAAGCCATGAATTACCATATCGGAATCCCGCGAGCTTTGTACAAGTGTATACACATGTTACTTATTCATGGCATTGTAGTTTCTGTTTTTTTCTGAAAGGGCAGGTGGGCTGGTGAAGGGGGGAATTTTGAATTTTGGATGCGAAGAACCCTTTGTACCCCCGCCTTTGTGATTATTATGATTATTCGGGGGGCCCCCAAAAGAGCGCCATTTAAGCCGCTTGTTGTTTGGTATTTTTCACAGCTCCGCACAAAAGATGGATCTTCGTCTCCAGCGGAGAGTGTTCACGATCGATTTGGAATCGTTGAAATATTTCCCAAAAAAAGAAAAGTTTTTCTTGTTCCGAGGAGGTTTCATTAGCGTTTCGGGTACACCTGATGTGTCTTTTCGGGTACACCTGATGTGTCTTTCTTTCTTTCAGTCGGACAATGGAACCCACAGGAGGCTATTTTGAATAACTCGAAATGAAACGAAACAAAACAAAACGCAACGCAACAAAACGCAACAATGCTTTCGCTTCACTGAGACGGATGTGCAGCGTTTTTAGGGTTCATTGCGTTCACCTCATCGAACCGCACAAGATGTTCGTTCACATGACTCGGCAGTCCCAAAAAATGCAAGACAATTAAACAAATTAACAAAACAACGGAGCAGAGTGCACGGCTGGGCCAGCTTAGAGCAATTTTACACATGAGAAAATCGAAGAGCATCGCCGACCATTAGCCATTAACTCGAAAAACCCTCCTCCAGTTCTTCATCCAACTCATTTCTGGCCGAACTGCGCGGGTGTTTCCCAACTGTCAGCTGTTTGTTAGGGAAGTTCAAGTTGAACCTGCCCAGGTAATTAAGTTTCGAATTTTACTTTTCAATAGGCCATCAGGTTTGACCTCCTCCCCCATCAACCAGCCATTTGAACCCTTTCGCCGCTCACATGCTCACATAGTCACATGCTCACATGGTCACATGTGTGTGCGTCTAATTTCATGGCTGTTAGCCGAAAGGGCCAGGTCCAAAAGGTCGCGCAAGACAGGCATTTAGTATGCACGTTCCCCTAACGTCTGGCTGGCTGCCCCCCGAAAAGTCTCCTTTTCCTCAGGAACAACGACTTTTATTATTGACATCAAACGACCAGTGCACGAATGATGACCCCAGAGGAAATGTGACCCCCGAAAAGGGTTGAGAGTGACATGGAAGCGGGAATACTCTATCCACTATTTTTGCAACTGAACGATGTAACTAGTACTAATATACCAATTTAGTGGTTAATCACAGTGTACTTGTATATACATACATCTTTAAAAGAGAACAAATAAATTATTCAGTTTTGAATTAAGTAATTAGATTTAATTCACACACTCATTGGTATTAGAAAAAAACAACAATTGACTTGCTGGAATATTTTTAGGTGCCAACTCCAAATTAATGTTCGCTTGCGCCTAATTGACAGTAAAAACGCCACTCAATTTCCATTTCCGCTGTAAAAACTCGGCAGCCATCAGCATCTCTCAGCTTCATTGACAAATCTATCACTCAGATCGTTAATTACTTCTGCCGAACGAAGTGCCATAAATATGTGACTTCTAATCTCCATCAAATCCTATCGGAAACAAATGCATCCATCAGATCCAGAAACCGAAACTCCACCACTAAGCCCACTCAACTTGACTCAACTCTTTCGCCTGAAGAGCATCTAAAAACACAATGAAACAATCCCACAAAAAAATAAAGGAGAACAGAAAAAGTTCGAGGGCAGCAAATAGCGACAAAGAAAACTCATAAAAACGTTTAATGATGTCACAAAACGTAATAAAAATGCAATAAAATGTCAAAATTATTGAATTTACGATACGAAACAAGTTCAAAAAATAACAACAAAGAGCAACAAAAACAACGACCCAGCAACAAAAGAAGAAGCAACCAAAATAACAATAACCAGGGGACGGAATTCCACTTTCGGGGCGGAGAAACACCTCTGCAACTCTTTGACCGCTCCGATGGAATGGGTTATATTATATTATATGGCATTAGTATGTTCCATTGTTGTGCCGATTCTACTTGTTGTTGTTGTTGCTGCTGCTCTCCATTGTTGTTGCTGTGTGCGTTGTTGCGTTGAGTGCAACATGCGTATGGTTGCTGCTGTCGATGCCGCAAGGTGTCGCGCACTGCCAACTACTCTACCATAACCCTAACCCCACGGCCTAATTTGAATAAATTTCAAGTGTAGGCTCGGTGTTTGCATATTATGCACAGCAAAAAAATATCTCAAGTAGTGAGCAACAGAAATAATTCCTTATTGGGTTAAGAATCTATGTGCTTTTCTATAGTTCGCATAAATCTGTTATCTTTTATTTGAGTTCTTATTTGCTGCTTTTCTAAGCTCAGCAATTTCTTAACTTGAATCTTTCTCCAAGTGCAGTTGCATGTGTATATGTCGAAACTTTTTTGTAGTGCCATTAGTGAAGCGATTGATTCTTATCAAAAATCTTATCAAATTGTGTTTCCTCTAGCTGTGTCCTATTTGATTTTGGGTTACATATAGCGGTGGATAAAAGGCCGAATGGAGACTGCGGGTCAAAGGATCAAGGCAGGGGTTTCAAATTAATGGGTTACAAGCGGCGATAAGGGATCCCGAAAAAGAAAAAAAACCAAAGAATCATCAATCCCGTAGGGCAATTACCATATTCCCTGGCTTAGACAGAGTGTCTCCCCAGGAGCAGACTGCTTGACTCTGGAGGTTCTTTCCTTTTCCCATCCATCCATCGAAACCATCGTCATCCTGGCCCAGCGATTCCAGACGCACCTCCATCGCCTCATATATGCAGGCATGAGCGGGCATACTAATTAGATCGGA
The DNA here is from genome assembly GCF_016746235.2 of Drosophila teissieri. Classification (NCBI taxonomy): domain Eukaryota; kingdom Metazoa; phylum Arthropoda; class Insecta; order Diptera; family Drosophilidae; genus Drosophila; species Drosophila teissieri. Next base: position 17,825,036 of record NC_053031.1, on the reverse strand, counting down.
TCAAAGAGACTGGTGTTCTGAAACTCCGGCGAGTGGATGGGGTGAGCACTGATTTGATTTTTGATTGGGATCGTTCTCACTCGGTTCGATTCAATTGAGAGGAAGCACTAAAGTTGCATTCTTTATGGCCTGACGTGCTCGAAAGAATCCGTTCTTTAATGTAAAAAGCAGGTCGGAATTTAAATTTAAATTTAAACATTTTAGAGTGCAAAATGCATCTTAATGTGTCTTATTAAAAAAATTAAAGGAAAGCAAGTAGGACCTATCAAAACCATTTTCTCTCTCATTCATATTAACCTATAGGTATTCCTGGTTTATAGTTTTTATAGTTTTTACATATTTTGTCGTTGTTCTCCATCTCTTTTAGCCGACTACCTATTATTTGTTTGAGACAAATTACATATACCTTGACTTTCAAAAGATGCTATCAAGGTCCCAACGCACATATGTTCATCGGAAATAGTGACCAGTGACCGACATCTACCCACCAGTAGGCCGGCTCAACGTCACTCGAGTGTCTCAGACACTTGACTCTATCAGAAACAACACTCGGCTCATTCAATTATTACTTGTGAAAACACAGCCGAAGCTTACAATTTCATCAATTATAATGTGCGCTATAGGTATGCGTCGGTGCCTCATTAGTGTGTAATTATTTTGGCCACAACTCGATCACTCAAATTGAATTGCGGTCACCTATTGCCCATTCCATTCCGCATCATCTCATTTCATCTCGAGTGAACAGAGAATTCTTCCACCACATGCAGCGAGCGCCTTGTTTGCCCCAATTGAAAATGTCAACCTATCAACAACAAATTAACTTGAAAACTTACAAAACAAAAAATGTGCCTCGAAAAAATACGGAAAGAAAAGCAAAATAAAAGTGCCAGTGCCAGTGAAAGAAAGCTAAAAAACCTGGCCGAGTCTATAAGTAAGACGCCGCCTGCTGTTGTTTCTGGGTTTCCGAGTTTCTGAGTCTCTGAGTCTCTGAGTCTCTGGGTTGCCGAGATGTTGGGGCTGAGAGCTGATGGTCATCATGATATATGAACGGCCTGGGCTAACATTTATGTACCACAAATGTCAACTGTCAATGTCAATTTATATTATGCTGCCACATTGCGGATATGTCAGCATATGAACATATGTATCTCAAGAGAAAAATGTAAAGATACAAAACCAAAAAACAGAACCAACATTTTTTCGGCCCAGGTTCGCTTTTTGTTTTGGGCCTTAAGTCCGCACCGGGACTGAGTGACCGTCCTACGCAAATTGGTCTTTCCTCCACAGATCCAAAGATCCAAAGATCTGGGAGCCGGGGATCACAAGTATTTATAACATTATTTTCGCACTCTTCGATGTGGGTGTCGTTGATTTGTTGGCGTCTCCGTTGGTGTTACCTTGTCCAGTCCAGTCCAATCCAATCCATTTCATTCGTTTGTGATTCGCATTTAATTTGCTTTTTGGGTTAAACAAACAACAGTTAAGGGGTAAATTATTTTAGGGCTGCAGCCATTCCCCAATTTATTTCCGAAGACGAAACAAGAACAAAGGTACCAACTCACACACGCATGCACAGCAAAGGTCAGCTGAATAATGTTTCCAACTCCGAGTTATTTAAAAATTAATTTGCTGTATTCCAAAAATCAATCAGCTAAAGTGCCAGGTAATAACAAAAGTTTGTTAAAGTCGTTCTACTTTAAAAATCGTAAAATATTGCCTAATGATTTTTAAGTGCTACGGCTTCTATTTAAAACGGGCAATAACTTTTTTAATTGAAGCTGACACGTTATAAAAAAAATACGATAAAATTGATTATTTTCATAATGGCGTCTGCATAAAACACCTTGATTGAAATTTACTTACCAATATTTGTACACTTTATGATACTTTAATAACCGCTTGCTTTATTCCTATGACAGTTCAACGTATCCCACTAAATAATGTTGTATGAAATGTTTTGTATATCGCAAAGAGGCAATTGGTATTATTTTGGCCCCCGCTGTAGGGGTATCTGCATATGGGTATCTGTATAAACAAGCTGGCGCACATTAATAATCTTGTTGAACCCGGCAATTTCGACCCTATAATCAGCGAGTGAAACGCATATGCACATAAAGGCAGTTTGGAGCAGGAGTTTGCAGTTGGCTTTGGCGTTGGAGTTGGAGACGGCGTCGTGGCTCTTTGGTTGGCTGGGTTAGCTTGACCAAGTACGGTCTGGTTGGCCAACTCCGAGTCCAAGCCCGAACCCTGAGTCTTTTCGGCCTGGTACACGCCTCCGGGCAACGCCTGCTCATTCCATTGTCTGGCTGGCTGCCACTGCCTGATATTTCTCCTCCGAGGAGACGTGGCTAATTTGAATCAACCGCCTCTCGCTCATTTTCGCTGTCCCGAAAAAATGAAACCGAAAACAGGCGGCCGCAGCAAATTAAACGCGCATGCGCAGCAAACGAACCGGACTTCACCACATAGCGATCCCCTCCGAAAAAGGGATCCCTTGGGCCAACTCGCATGGCGACCCCTTCGAAACCGACGCCCCTGGACACATCGCTTCCGTAGAGCGAGCGCTCCCCCAATCGGCCAAACAAGCATGTGGATAATTGTTTCCTGGACAGGCGGTAACCCGAACCTCGGGCCCATTTCCAAACTCCAGTAGATAGCCCTAACCAGAACCTCAATCTGAATCTGAATCTGAGCTGGCGGCTGCTGCGCCGGCGTCTGGGAGACATAAATCCAAAAGTAAACATATAAATTTAGCTAAGTTTTCCGGCAGAGAGAGAAAATGTGAAGGCCGATGGGTTCATTTGTTGCCTTTCATCAAGAAAGTTTATTGAGAGATAAAGGTTTTATTAAATAATCAGAAGAAGATTTATGTGAATAGAATAGATACAATATTTGGAAAATGTAAAAAATCGGTTATCTGGTTATCTGATTGCTGAAGGGTGTTAGATTTACTTGCCTCACATACCTTAACACTCATACAAATTTCCCAAAATCATCTTAAAATGAAGATAACTAGCTGGAAATATGAATTGTTTTTCCTACGTTTTCCCATCCCAATCAAGCCAAATAATCTTAGATTTTCGACTTCGCCCAGTGCACAAAACTCGCCCATTAGCTGTCATGTGTGTTGTTTATTTTATGTCCGCTCTTTTCGGGCTTGTTTAGAACGAAAATTATGCAATTATGATAATTGCCCGGCGGAGCAGTTTGGCCAATTATGAAAATATGAGTGTGTTTATATTTTTATTATATTTGTGATCGTGCCCGGGAGGCTTCCGTTGGCACGCAATCTTGGCCAGCACGGCCAGCTCCTCTAATCCCAGGCAGCCGGCTGAGAAATTCTGTCAATATAGGGGAGGCAGTGAGTGCACTTGACTCTTGTCCCTGGTCTTTGGTCTTTGGGTTTGGGCGCTTCGGAGGAGTAGTAATGCTTATCATTGTCCAAGAAGCGGAATTGTTCCAATTATCCGGAGCTGCACGCACTTTCGGCACTCTCCCATGCAACGGTCAGAAAAAATATAAGACGAACGGAGTGTAAATAATGCTATTTAATGGCTCGGGTTGGCTCTTTATAGTTGCCCTTTTAAATGCCGATAACCTTTTTATGCGCTCGCCTGGCGACCATAAAACGAAATAACCAAGAGCAGAGAGAGCAGCGAGACCTGAATGCATTAAATTGAATTCTTGGCCCTTGTTTACTTGGAAACGCTGTTCTTAACGCCATGAAAACTAATTTTATAGTTGCACTCTCTTTGGGCCAGCCCAGGCCAGTCGCACATTTCAATTACATGGCCCGAAAAGTCCACCACTCGTAGCTTCAGCTCCGTAGCTTCATTTAAATGGCCAGCGAGGCTTTGCGAACTGGGAACTGGGTATTGGATACTATGGATACTCTGGGTACTCTGGCTACTCTGGGCACTGTGACTGGGTACCCATGTTCCCTTATTTTATTTCTATTTCTATTTATTTCGCCCCCGCCCCTTCACAGATCATGTTTTACAATGCGTGCCCCGTCGCTCGACGAATGCATGTAATGAAATGTTATGCCCCGGCTTGCAGAATGCATTTTGCACTTTTAGTGCATGCTAATTGGCTCCTTTGGCCAAGTGGTTGATGGTGTGACCATGCTTTGCATAAACCGTTAGCACACTCATCTTGGCCATTCTCACGATTGCAGTTCAGCCATCTAAATGCATCCACATCCACATCCACATCCACATGCATATACTATATGGCAGCCGTAACTATCGGTTAAAGTCTTCGAGTCGCTTTATGGCGGAATCGGAATCGAGCAGAACAGAGCGACTATACTAGAACTATTCATTGGATGTGGATGTTGAGTGAGGTCTTGTGCCATCGGGTGTGGGATTGGGCGAGTGGATCGGATTGCTGTGATGACTATGAGCGCACTCGTTTTGTGGCTCGTTTGGATTCATGTTGCCAAGTACGTGGCACATTTACAACTCCTTTTTATTGGATTAGATTGTTAATATATATTGTTTGTTTCCGCGCTTTACGGCCTTGCTTTATTTCTTATTTGCATTGGTGCGGGTGCAGCCCTCTACTCCGTCTTAAGGAATTAGGTGTAAAACTCGGCGATTCTTTTTATGGCGGCATTTTTACCTAATGACCCCCATCTCAAGTGCTTAGGAATAACTTAATCTGCAGGAGGCCTGTGACTCACTTCTATGTTAAATTCATATGAAATGGGAAACAGCATACTGACATTCAACAAGCAACAAATATTTGTATTAAGATACATTACGTGTTACGTGCATATGATCATATAATATGCAACAATTAGAAGTTGCATATTTATTTATTGGCTACCACACTCTAAAATCGCATTTTCTACAGGATACCTATGAGTACGAGTTTCATAAAGAATGGCAACAAAAGTATCAGTTCGTACGTATCAAGATCAGGTACCACTTACTCATATATCTTCATTTTTAACAATTCAAAGTTGCAATGTATTTATTATTGCACTTTTTTCCTCCTCACCTAAGCCCTCTCAAAATATTGCTTATATGCCAAGCACGTTTTTATCGCACCTTTATCTTAAAGTATTTGCATATTGTTATTGCAGGTTCACAAGTATGGTTTTATGGTTTGTAAACGATCGAAAGAATGGCTCTTATCATTTTATGTCACCTGTTGAGCCACCACTTCATGCCGTTTTATATCCACCGTTTCAAACTCTGAACTACTTTATTTATGCGTGAATCTTGCACTTTAAGGCGAGTCACTCGGAGGTGCATGCTTGCATGAATATGTTATAATTTTCATTACTCAGAAATATCTAAGACATTTCGTCAGGGCTAAGAACTTCCCACACAAACTCCAGTACTCCCCCAGTTGATCTTGGGATTACGCATTTTTATGACTGCCTCTTAAACTCATTACGCAGTTCTCACAGTAACCTATCTTCATTTAATTTCATTATCTAACCCTTAAGTCGCTTATCAATACCATTTCAATTGCATTCCCTTCCTCTGTTTCTTCTTTTTTTTCTTGTTGAGCATTTCTCTGTGAAGCTCGTAAAAGTGAGTTACCCAGCCAACGAATAAAATGCAATTGCATTTATAAACTTTTTCCCGCTTTCATAGAGTCCCCATCCGTCCATTATCGTTATTGGTTAATCATTGCTGGGCATTAAACAAAATTAAACGGGTTTTATCTGATGCGCCTTAATCAACTAGCGACTAAGTCTTTTCGATTTCCAGTCCTCAGTATTTGGAATTTAATTACGGAACTCGAATTTAAATAAAACATTGTTGCCGGCTCAGCGAAGACACACGGCGACTACATCATTTGATTTTCACTGGAATCGTAAATTAATTTTTTCCGTAAATCTTCCAGTCTCTAGTTGGGCCATACAAAGTAGTCGTCGCCGCTCTATGGGTGTGCGCACTTTTTGTTTTTCCACCTTTTTTCGGCCACAGAAAGTCTGGCATATAAACCATCAGATTTCGATATAATCGTAAATTTTCGCCCAGCGCACAAGGAGCCACCGCAAAAGAGGAATCTCTAAGCGAACCTCACTCAAGCACACACTCACTTACACTCGGCAAAAAATCGTCACAATGAGTCGACGGCAATAAAATAGCTGAAATGGCTGAGGAGCTGCAAGGGTGAGGGGGGGAAGTTCGAGAGTCTTTCGAGTTGGAGGCGAAAATGTGATTAAGTTGCGCGCAAAATCCAATTTTTATAACTGCAGAATCACTTCACTTGGACCCGCTGTCCACCCGCCTCCCCACACACTCGTTGCATTTCAATACCCTGTATCGCGGGGTATGCCACATTTTTTTAAAAATCCCGGTAATATCCCGGTAATCGATCTAAGTTATCTCTTTACATGGCGCGATACGATATGATCTTATATGTATATCAATCTCTATTTTGAATCCTTAATTGTGATGTACTATTATAATATTTATACACTTTAAGACAACGCTTATTATTGGAATAACTTAAACATATTACAGCATATTTATTGAAATACTAATCGAAAGTAGATCCTATAGCTGTTAATACAATCTGTTGATTCAGTACACAAAATATCCACACCTCTAAGTGATAGATGCTGAAGAGCAGAATAATTGTATAGCAAAATTGTTCCCCGAAAATAGCTAGATTGTTTGTTTAACTTTTTGCTGATACGTCAGATTCAACCCAAGGGTATGCGGATGTTCGATAACCTCCTTTCAGGGGCTGAAACTTTTTTTCGGCTGAGCCAAGGCGAATTGAGTCCGCCGCTGTTATGGATTTTTTTTGCCGTTGCTCGTAAGATGCTTGGCAGGGCAATAATCATAAATTTAGACAACAACGAACCGGCAGCCGCAACAGTAGTAGGCACCACATAGAGGGGGTGGGGGATACTCCAAAGGGGGCGGAACCTTGGGGGGACACACTTGGCCGGAGGAGCTGGAGCTGTAGCTGGAGCTGCGAGTGTGCCATGTGGTCCGACTCCGAATCCGGCGACTACAACTCCAACTTTGATCGCCGGTTCACTTCGTCTGGTGAATTTCTGCTTTTCGGGGGTCGTTCTAAGCAAACAAATGCTTAAAGCATAAAATATTGATATTTTTCTGCTCCTTTTTTATTTTTTATTTATTTTGTTCTGGTTTTTGCGTGCTGTTTTTTCCTTATTTTGGGTGCTGTGCCAGCCAAGCTTAAGCTGCAATCGATTTCGATTTTCGGATTCGGGTTGCATATGAAGTTGTCTTTTTATTTGATTTTAAATTGTTTATTGCTTTGCATATTTCATAATTCTTTTCCCACTCCGCTCTTGTTTGTTGTTGCTGAAGCTGTTGTTATTTTCGCCATTTGTTATTGTAAGGCTTTTGCGAATTTTCGTTGGCCTTGGGTTAGTGGAAGTGTCGGATGGGCCAATGGGCCAATGTGAATATGGGAATATATTTTGGAGTCGGGGGAGGATGAGGGCCGACTGACAGATGGTTTTTGCGTCGAAATTCGGCGGGTTTCTGGTGAAATCAGGAAGCGGATCGATGTGCTGACATTGAGGAGTCACATTCCCATGAAATTTAAGGCTTCCCAATTTAAGCGGAAGCTGCCAAAATAAATTCAAACGACAATATTATGTTTTCGTTTTCAAAATATTTGTAAGGTTGCCTCATTAAAGTTCTTTGCTGTATCAAAAAAAAAACTTATATGTTATAGATGCTGATTAAGTTCAACTAAAATCTTTTGATTGCTAATCTGAACATTTTAAAACTTAGTCACATTTAAAGTTAACATAGAAAAACGTCACGTTACGATAACGATTTGTACTTATCCAGCAGTTATATTTATTTTCCAAAGGCTTCCCACTTTAAGCGGAAGCTGCAAAATAAATTCAAACGACATTATTTTGTTTCGTTTTCAACATATTTTAAGGTTGCCTCATTAAAGTTCTTTCATTTAAATCTTAACATGAAAAAATTTAACGTAACGATAACGATTTGTATTTATCAAGCAGTTATATTTTCAAACATATAATTTTAAAAAGAAATCTTAAATTAAAAATTAGGCAGAAATTCTTTCTCTTTTTTTTGCATCTTCCTTATTTAAACAACAATCGTTAGAGCCACCCTGGAAATTATGCAAAACATGTTTGTCCGCCAAAGAAGCCACTTTTTGGGATTTTCCGAAACTTGGCAGACACATGAGTTGAATGCCACAAGGAGGCTTCTGTCTCGAACTCATTTCTTGGCTGCATTCGATATGCGCCCCCTTCTGGGGTCCTGAGTTTTGTCAGTTAATTTCCAATACACTTTTCCAGGTGCCCTAACGCCGTGCTCCATGTTCTCAGCTGAAAACCCACCCATGGACGTCGTATGTGCCCCAATCCCAATCGGAGGCTTATCAAAGGTGTCTGCGCTGCGTGCGTGTGTTCCCGAATGACCAAATGCCAAAATGCCCAAAAACCTAGTAGCTGCAAGTGGAGGCCAACAAAACGGGCCAGATCGGGCCAAGTCCAAAACCCAGGGGCTGGTCGAAAACACTTGAATTTGCTCATCATCAGCAGTTGCAGCCAAAATGGGGAGGGGGGCAGGCATGGGGATGCAGGGGCTTCGCAGATTGGTATCGATGGCAAGGCTGTCTGCCAGAGGTTCAAATACTAACACTTAATGAACTTAACTTTCCAACAACATCAAATTTCCATAAGAAAGGCAGGAAAGGAAGAGCTTCTGGGGATGGAATGGGATGAGATGCTGATGTTTGCTACTTTTGCAGTTTCCCCTGCGTGTGCAAGTATCTATTAGATACGCTTATTTCGAGGAGAACGCCGGTGCAGCCGACTGCAATATACCTGCCACACTTGTTGTTGCTGCTGCTGTCTGCTGGATGCTCTTGGTTTATTCTGTTTTGGCTATACCCACTAGTTTTGAATTACCATTGAGTATACTTGATTAATGCCCAATTGATTGATGTGAGCGCGCATTTAGTCTCTTTTTATGTGTTTCTTGAACACATTCACTGTTACTGGTTGAAGCTTTGGTATGTTAACATCGCATTGCATATCCTATAAGCTTGTGTACGTAAAACCATCTCCGATTATCTTGGCATTAACATCCCTAACAAAAACACAATCTTTTTCAAAACTAGTGCTTGTATTTACTAATTAGAAATTGGTTTGAAGCTATATTTCTTTTTGGCAGTATACAGAAACAGTTGTACCAATCTCTTGCTCTTTACACAAGAATTTATTACCAGGTATCTTATAGTTGGGATCCCCCAGCTAGTGCTCCAACTTGTTACTGTTGAGGATGGGAGGCTGCCGTTGCCTGCACAGAGGCATCAAGATACTGCCCCGGACTACATTGGTAGCTGCTAACCGAATACGAGTATCTGGGCATCTGGGCAACTGCTCCCCTCTCGGATCTTTGGGGTTCTGGCTCTGGCTCGGGTTCGGGTTCCATTCAGTTCGGTACGGTGCGGTTCGCAACGGAGCTTCCTCTTTGGGTCTGGGTCTCTGGCTGCGAGCGACTTTGGCAATCAGCAATTAGCAGATATGTTAACTTCATGTTAACGAACCAATTTGAAATTTAAATGCGGCACAAACCCGGGTGCTCATACGTCGTTGTTGTCATCACTTCTTCAACTCACCGATGCACCCAGTCCGATGTCGATATGTCGTTGTCGATGCCGCCAGACAAACCGACAACTGGGAACTGAAAACTGGGAACTGGGATCTGGTAACCGGGAACTGGGAACTCGGGGGTCCAGGAACCTCTCGTCAAGGAGCAGAGTCGTAGGCATCTGAAGACCCAGACCCCAAACCCCCACACTCCAGTCGCCACACACACAAATTTCTTTTTAGCAAAATTTTAATACACCAACCTGGAAGAAATCAAGGGAATCGGCAAAAGAAATACCGAATCGAGCGATCCTAAGAGACGATACATATGCATAACCAAAAGCAAAGGAAACGATAAGAGAAGTGTTTTTGGAGAATGCAAAAAATGTTTGGATACCCTCGATGCAGAAAATGTTTTACACATTTATGTTTCACACAAATTATGTTTGAAAATATTTTAAAATATACTAAATATGCTACTCTAGTTCCTTAACAAATGAATTCATTAAAAGCTAAGATAATATTAGCATAATTTGTGACCCAATGATCATACAGAACTAAGGCAGGAAATTATTAAGCAACCAAAACGATCAAGAACTCCAAATGAATCCTTGCAAAAAAACAAATACCCATTGAAATATCATAAAAAGCTGCCCAGCATCCCTAGTTCCTTTCCCAAGCTCAATTACCTGGTTTTTATACCCCATCGCAGGGCATTCAAAGAAGTGGAGAGCGGGCAGAAAAAACCATGTCATCATACTACGTACCAAAGTACAAATGAAAAGAGTTCGTTAAAAGCTTCTTCATGTTTCTTGCCGTCTCTTTCGCTCGCAGACGCCCCATCTCTTTCGCTCGCTGTGGAGCTGCAAATTCTTTCGGGGGCCTAGCGTCGAAGAATCATTCCAGCTCCGCCGAGTCGTCGTCCGTGCTTTTATAAATCACAGAACGAGGAACGACGAACGACAAGAGATGGAGTTGCAGTTGGAGTTGGGGACCGGCTCAGGAATTCAGCGACTGACAGACAGGAAGGAATATAACGACGACGACAACTTAAGCGCGAAAAAAAATAGTCAATAGCGCGGGGCTTCCAAAGGGGTTTTGCGAAACGAAATGAAACCCTGCCATCCCATCCCATCCCATCCCATCCACACTAACCATGCAAAAACTGAAAAAAGAATAAAAAAGTGGTAAGATAACAATGGCAGTGGCCTCATGGCCACGGCCATGTAATTGTTGCAACTTGCGAGCTGCAAGAAGCGGTGCAAAATTTAAAGCGCAATTTCAAAGCGTATGACAAACAATAAATCAGCTGAAACCATCGACCATTGCCGGCAAAGGAAGTGGTAATAGTTAAATAAGCACAGTCGAAAGGCCCAGGAAAAACTCCAACGAAATTATCATACTCGCATATGAAGAGCTCCTGCACAGGCAGAAAACCAAATATACCATCAATTTAGTTGGCATTACAAAGGGAAAGAGTCTACTTAACACCAAAGAAACTTACAATATTGAATTTCTAACATACTTGCTAAACCTACATTTTATAAAATTATTCTCTTTTTTTTAGAGCAAATATTTAAATTTATATTTAATAAATATTCATAATTAAAGTCACTCTTGCCCAAAAGTAAATATATGTACAAAGATTACATTTTGTTTTCAGATATTTAGTTTTCAGATCTATAAATCTATAATTAATATTTACTACGGCCACACACATTATCCTTCTATAAAAATATTGCTTTATTAGTTTTTAAATACAATTTTGCAAATTTGTAAATAAAATTTTCTTTCTGAGAAATATACCATTTTTTCCCGGTGCAAGAACTCCGTGCACTCCAATTGCAGCTCCTCTCCTTTCGTTTTCTTACGCTTCTTTTTGCATATGTATCTGTCGGATTAACTAATGCGATTTTCCATGGCAAGACTGCGAGTCCTAAAAAGTGTAACGACTTTGCCAGCGGCATCGTAATGTTGAGCTTCGCATCGGCGGCATCAACACCACAAAACCGAGAATCCAAGAAACCAAGAAACCCATGTCCATGGGGGGCCATATATCCATAAATGATCTTGTAGGTAGCCGGCAGTGATCGCTAAATATTGGATTGCCTCGAAATTTTACGCATCTATTTGGGGACCGCTTATTTATGCGGTTATTGGTGCTGTTATTGTGGCTATTTTAAGCGATTTGCGGGCATTAACGCGAAAGCCATTCCCCTACATTAATTGCCAAAACGATGATCAAGGCGTTCTAATGACCACAATTTTAATGGTTGATATAAACAGAATTCCGCGCGAGTTAAGAGCCTTCGAAATCGGACATTTATATAAATTGCAATCACCCGCTGGATAGCATCTCTAGGATCGATAAAAGTTGGCTTCATTAAGTTGCAATCGCCGGAGCTAAAATGTAGTCTTGAAATTATAATACTCACTTTTAGGGCATCTCTTTCACCTGGCATTAAGCTTATGTTAGAATAAAACAAGTCTTAATGAACCATTTCTTTATTAAGCCATCAATGTTTATTAAATAAAAGCTTAAAGGCTGATATCTAGTCCACAATTCATTCAAAACGTTCGAACAAACCGTACATTATTCTTATTGTCTGAAAAAATGTGTCAGCAATTTATTGGGCCATAAGTTTATATGAATTCAACATTTGAATGGCTCCAATACTGTCAAGTTAGGACAAACAGAAATCTAACCCATATTTGATTCCTCTCAACATTTATCCTATTATCTTGCATCAATTTGTAAGGCATTCAGGTAATCCTCAGTTTAAAGAAGTTTGAGGAAAATTGCTTTCGGTTATCTGTGTGCGATTTATTCCTTTGTCATCCAGCTTCTCCACTGCTCCTCGGAGTTGCATTGAAATCACATTGAAATTTTGCAGCAGCTCTTTCAATTATTTATTCCCAATGTGTATCACTTATGCCTGGCTTCCTGTTAAGCCCGAATCCTTTCCCCCATGGGTGACTCCACCCCACTCCAAAAAAAAAAGAAAAAAAATGCCATTAATGCCACACACAGCCAAATTCGCATTCCCCATTTGCCATTTGCCATTCTCTCCTCACTGCGAATGAAAATCGCATAAATGTCGCAAGTAAAACCTAAGAAATACGAAACAAAAATGTCTACTAAAGGCACATTGGCACAAAATTTTTAATTGCTTGACAACATCAAAACACATAAAAACAGTCGGCAGGGAGGATCGAAATGGCAAAGAAGTGGCCATGGAGGAGGGATTTTTAGGGGACATTTAGGGGAGTGGCGTCCACTCAAAATATAATTCAGTTTGCCACCGACCAGAAATTGGTCGTCAGACCAAAAGACCAAAAACACAGGCGAGACCACTACAGCTCCCATGCACCTCCCATGCAGCATCCTATTCAATCCCCAACCCGCAACCATTCCATCTCGATGTCTGTGATTTCATTTCGACTTTCGACAGATAACGCTCGCCCCCCAAGTCGTCGCCCTATAATAAAATTTTTAGTTGTAGCTTTAGTTTGGTGTGCCAATGTTCTGGCTACAAAGCATTTGCTATTCACGAGTTTGCACAATTTTTGCATTCGATTTGAAAATTCTTTTCGAGTTCGAGTCGGTTTGTATTCCTTTTTTTTCTTTTTTTCATTTTTTTTTGGTTTTTGTTTCTGTTTGATTTTGCCTGTCTCTTGTTTATTTTTGTAAATTTTCTCTTTTTATGTTTGATGGAATCACGTACCGACGACTGCGGCTGGGACAAACAAATTTGAGTGGGATTGGGGAAGAGATGTCAACGTGACAGGAACGGAATTGGCGGTGATCGGAACAATCAGTCCATTTGTGTGGTGCTTTTTTGATTAACCTCGTGGAATTAAAAGTATTCAGTGATTGCCTTTGTCTACAAATATTTGACATAAGACAAAAATATTCAAAGTCGGACAAGAACCAAAAATTAAATGTTCGCGTGCTCTATAGTTACACCTCAACATGCAATGAGTGTTGTTGGAATAAAGTTTTAGTTTTAACACTAAGCTTTCAACAAATCATACAAACATATAACATTACATTATAAATTGGTCAAGCTAATATCATCGAATTCATATACATACATAGATCTAAAATAGTGGCTTATAGCAGCTAAGAACAATTTCATTTGGCTCACGCTGCCACATCTGAGATGCGGCCAAGAACGTGGAATGGTTCCAGGTTCGGTCCATAGGTGCAACATGGTCGTAAAGCAAACAAAACCAAGCCAAACCAAAACCCAACTAAATCGGAACGGGACAGTGCGGCTGCTTCTGGCCAAAGTGGATATTCAGTTGTTGTGCCGGCTGCTGCCAAAGCTTCCAAGCTAACGTGTCAATTGCCAGAGGGGCGAGGGGTGGGGACACTGGCGGTTGAGAGGAGGGAGGAGGGGAGTAGGGAAAGCGATGGGGCAGGCTACCAACTGCCAACTATCAAGCCAAATTGGTGGCACGGCACAGGATAATGTTTTGAGCTGCGGTTAGTGTAAGTTTTTCTGGTCGGTAGTGCAGCTGTCCCAGCGACACCTACTAACTCCTATTTTGTCCTCTCTGCCGTCCTCTGCACTGAGAAAAATATTAAATTCAAGATATGTAAACAGTAGAGTGATGTAAGGATCAGCTAACAGAGGCTTAATAAAAATTATATTCAGACAAACAAAATTCTTCTAAAACTCCATTTTGTAAAATGTACCACATTAAAAATATGTGTTTGGGTGTCCGAACAATATATATTCAGAATATATATTAATGTTAAATTCTTAAATATTTATTAAAAAATGGGAAATATATGTTGTCGCTATGTAATTTGATTTTAGGAGCCCAGTAATTGTAGATAATTAATTGTTTGTAATACAGTAATTGTTGTCTACATTTATTTCGAAACTCTAAAAGTTTCGCTTAGTGTTGCAGTTTTTGTTGTTAGTTTCTACATCGTTGTTTTTTTTTATTATTTGCGCTTTTGTTGCAAGTTGTCATTTTTCGTATTTGGTAATTGGTTGCTGCTTTGTCACACCGAGCCACATGCAAAATGGCATTCCTATCACATAGGAGCCGCAATCCACTCGGCACCACACTTTGTGCCGCACCACTTTGCCACTTTGCCACCCACTGACCCCTGACCCCTGGAGCAATGGCCATAGCCATATAGCCACATAGCCACCTTTGTTGTGGTGGTGGTGCTGCCACCAACTACGTGCTCTTTTCATTTGTTTTTATTATTATTAAACAACTCTTGTTGTTCCCGTTGTCCATTTTGCCGGTGGTTGTGCCTTATTCGATGTACGTTGTACGTTGACTGTTGTTTGTTGTTTTGCTGTTTGCTGTTTGCTGTTATTTGTTGCGGCAACTCTACCACGTGTCATAAAAGTTTACAAACACATGCAGCACCCACCGCTGCGATGGGGCAGGATAACCCACAGACAGCCGACGTGTGATAAGTCCGAGGTCCCAATCCCAATCCCAATATGCCGCGCTTTTTACGACCACACACACGAATCACCGGGCTCTGATCTAAATTAAGTTGATTCAATCAAGATTTGCGTGTGTTTCTGTTTCTGTTTCGGTTTTGGTTGCTGTTGCTCTTTCTGTTTCCGTTCCTCTTCCTGTCCCAGTTACCATTTACCAGTTACCGGTCAATGGATTTGTTTAATGTCCGATGTCGAATCGAAAAAAGAGGCTATCCGGACAACTCAATATGGCACGTGAATCGATTGCTTGCGTGGGCGTTCAATGCCTGCAATCCTGGCGAACACTTAATGGTTTTCTGGCCTACGCTTTGATGATCCACATGTCACCGTATGGGATGTATGGGAAATTAAGCTGGGCATGGTTGCAAATCTGGGACTAAAATCCATTTTAACATCCGCCTGGTACTAGGATTTGTGTAACCCAAAATGTAGTGCTAAATTCGGTGTCAAAAATCGAACAAAAACAGGATATGTCCTTCGCCGTATTAGAAAATACAGAAAAGTACTTTAGATGGAAGGTTTATGGCAAAGCATATGAAAAGTGTTGTTTAAAAGTAAAAATTTCAGAGTTGCAATTACTAAAAGGATTTGATATAAGAGAATGTTTATAATATCAAAAAAAGACCCGAAAATGCAAAATCGACAAAGTCTATGGATAATGAAATATTACGATAAATGCAACATGTTTGAATGAATCCAAAAAACCCTTTTCCCCATCCCGTTCTGTATTACCTTCCATTAATTTCGGATCACTCCTGATTTATTCAACTCCCGTGAGCGCTGAAAGTACAATATGGCCGGCCACAATTGAAAAGCCATACAAATATAACAGCCTCGTCCTTTCGGTCCGCCAAATACCCAACCTACAAAGGGACTTATCTGCTGCTGTAAAAACACACATATCATACACGTAAGACACCTTATCCCCTTTCACGCCCCTTATTCGGCCAACACGCGTTCTTAATCCGCTAAAGCCGAAAGCTCTTTGAAATATCCACACCGAATTATGTTGTCCAGTGTGTATGGTCATAAATTTTACGACCGCGATGACCGACGGAGTGAGCACCAGAATTTTCGGCGTGTTTTTGCCATACGGAAGTGGAAGTATCTTAGATACGGTATCACAGGGAGAACGGAAAATGGAAGGTACTAGGAGTACATAAAACTGACGTAATTTCGAAATTGTATTCCTGTAAAATCTGACAGTAATTTCATTTAAATGACAACGCCAGCCCACCTCCTCTCATCCAACTCGATTCAATTCAAGGAGGGCGGATTCGCAGATGGACAGGAACGTTTATCCCTGTCAGGTATTAAATCTCCCCCAAGATTCTTTCTTGGCGTCCGGACAGTGATTCCGTTCAGTTGTTGGTCTGTTTGGCTCGTACTTTGTTATTAACTCATTTCCGTTATGCCATAAATATGCGAACACGACGGGCCCGGGCAATTAAAACAATTGCAAGTTTAAATTTACTGCAGCCGCAGCCGTTCAAGTGCCTCAACTGCTCAGGCTCTCGAACCCGGGCTCTGTTGACTCATAAAACCAACAACATGGACATTAAATGGGGGTTCCTTCAACGGTCCAGGTGGGAGGGTCACTGTATGTCCAATTGCTGGACGGGGAAACTATGGTAGTTGTATCCCCTAGACCACAATAATCAGTCAACATGTTTTCGCGAAAGGAACACGCTAGGTAATCAAATAAAAGTTAATTAAAACCATTGTTTTACATAACTGACAAGAATCGTTAAGTTCTTTATTCCTTATTATACACGTTACTCGAAGTGTGAAAGGGTATACTAGATTCGTTCGTGAAAGGAATGTAAGAGGTAGAAGGAAGCGTTTCCGACGCTATGAAGTATATTTATTCTTGGTCAAAATCACTAACCAACTCGATCTGGTCATGCCCGTCTGTCTGTCTGTCTGTCCGTCCGTATAATCGTCGAGATCTCAGGAACTACAAAAGCTAGGAATATTATTATATTAAGCATGCAGAACCCACAAACATAGACGCAGTATGTGTTGCCATGCCCACTCTTACAAGCCACTTAAAACTTTATCGTTCGCACTCCCACTAGCTGAGTAAGGGGTAGCTGATAGACGAGGAAGTAATTACAATCAACCGCCAAACTTATGATACGAATGCATTGAAGTTGCTGAATCCCCACAGCTTTTTAACGCTTCTCCTAATCGGGTATCTCAATCAGATGCACTTGCCTTCAAGATCTTCAAGATTGTTCGCAACGGGAAATGTGGAAGGCTGTATCGTTCCGGACATTATCTTATCCCATTCCAGTTGGATCACTGTTCCCGGCTACTGTGTCGGCCAGAGATTCGATTCCCCGGCTAATCCTGTAAACAGCAACTGTAATAAATTCCTCCACCTCAACCGATTCCCAATGTAGCCAGGCCATAAAAGAGGCGAATAACAATAAAATTGAAATGAGTGAATTGGATGCTGTCGTCCGCCGTCGACTCGTCTGGTTGCCATCTCTTTCGTGAGGCGCGTTGCCGACTCTTTCGCACATCTCAAATACTTAAAAGGCGACAAGACAAGCCTGACACTAAGAATTGAGATTCCTTGGCTTAATTATCAACGCATAATGTTTTTGGGTGATTTCATCTGCATACTTGCAGCCCAAGGGAGTGGGCCTGAGCCTGAGCCTGAGCCTCGGCGGTGCCAATCTTAACAAAAACGACGGCGACACTGTGTAAACATTGTGAGAGACTTGAAATTTATGTACAATCCCAGCCGAATGGAGAACGAACCGAACCAAAACGGATCGCATCGGCATTGGACTTGGACTTGGACTTGTGCTTGTGCTCGGAATCAAATTCGAAGGCCAACCAACTCCAGACGGACCAGATCCGGTGCCCAGGTTCCAGGTTCGATGTTCCATGCTCCAGGTCCCCGGACCTCGGACCTCTTTTGCAGGTGAGAAGTGTCCATCTTAATCGAAGCAATAAATACACTTAATGAATTTCCTGCACTCGAATCGAGGAAGGCCGCGTTCCGAGCCCAAAGCCTCAGTTTCAGTCACAGTCTGCGTCTGAAATCCACATTCTATTGGTCATACAATGGTGGAGGGCTCTTGCTGCTGATGCACTAAAAAAAATGAACAAATGTATAGTATTTATGCATGTTTTGAATAAGAATGGAGAAGATCTACAAATAAGAAAAGTGACTCAAATGTTTTTTTACTTAGTATATTATTAAACACCATTTAAAAACATATAACTTTTATTTCAAATTCTGAAATACGACTCATAATGAATGCCTTGCCTACAAAACCCGTAGACTGTTTTTGTTACTTTAAAGATAGATTTACATATATAGAGAAAACCATTATTCCTGACCCTTTTCAGATGCTTTCCTTGTACCTCAGTGTATCGATTTTCTTATTGCCCATTGCGTGGCATTTTCGCACCCATGGAGAATGAGTTTGCATCGCACACAGACGCAGTTCCAGACGCAGCCTCGAGTCGAACAATTCGCCTGGCGATCGTCGTCGTCCAAAGTGTCATTAAAGTCCTTTAATTTATAGCAGAAAATCAAGTAAGAAACATGCAACGACTCGGCCCATTTGGATCTTTGGTCTTTGGTCATGGTCTTCGGCTCTGTTCCCGTCTTAAAGTCAGGGTCTCTGGATCGGGCCCTGGTCTTATTCCCATTCCCATTCCCAATGCCATTGCCGGTCCCATTCGCAATGTTAAAGCCATATCCATTGCCAGTTCCATCTTGCAACGGTTGTTTGTTACTCAGTGGAAATGGAAATGGCAAAGAATCGAATTTTGCTTTTAGCGCGGCCTGTTTTTTAAGTTTTTACGAGAGAGAGCTCCATTGCGAAGGCTTGTCGTTTTCACCCGAACATATGCCTTGAAAAAATGACCAACCAACCAACCAACCAACCAGCCAACTAACCACTGAGGCCACAGGGAATCGGGGAATCGGAATCGGAGGGATATATCCTAACATCAGGGCCCAGTTCCCGCCTATGGAAGGTGTCGCATGAGTTTGACGTTTTGGTGCGGAAGTCGCCAGCGGCATTGGGACATGTTAATGGCCCTCAGGTTTATAAGTTATACATAAATTAATGCGGCCCAGGAAGGACGGACCGAGAAACCATTTAGGATCTGGACGGGCCGTAACGGGTTCGCTTCAAGTCATTAAGACCACGCTGCCAGCTGTTGCCTCAAGTGTCCCTACTCAAAACAGTTTATAGCTTCTGGGCAACACGGCGATCGATTGGGTAAAAGTGAACGCAAACTCGAAGCTGAAGTGCAAAAGAAGATCCCCCGTTTTACCTTTCTCTCCATAGGAATACCCAATGAACGGACCGCACCTTACCTAATCCCATCCTATCGCACCAAACACATATCGATGTTGGGATTAACGGCTCTTAAAATCTGTTGGCTTCTTTAATAGTTTTTTGATGAAAGATCCCTAATCTTAATGAGATCCTTACAGCAGGATTATTGGGTATTCAAACGAAGCTTTAATTAGTAGAGGGAGCCGTAAAAGTATCTTTTTAACAGATGTTAGAGTTATAAAGGGTATGGGGCTCATATTCCTTGGAAGCGCTTCATTTATTCTGGAGAATTTTACGCTCTTAATGGTACGTTGGATATCCATCTTTTCGATTCCAGCTATTTAGTTTCGGATACCTTTACAGTAAATATTCAAACACTGTTTGCTTGAACTAATTACTTACTTATTAATTGTCATGGGCAGACCCATAAGTAATCCCCTAAACTTCGGTGCTCAAGCTGCAATGGCTTCTTTCTAACTCAACTTCCCACGAGCTATGATACGAAACATACTTATTCCACAAAAGACCCGAAATTCCCCCATGTAAGAGATATCCCCAGACCCCTTTTTCGTGGTTTTCAGCCCATTAGCTGCCTTATTATAAACACATTTTTTCGATCTTTTAAGCATTTGATTTGTCTCAAATACTCAAATATAAACAGAGAAACTAGTCCAACGCATTTCCCACCATAAATTCACAGGGAACTACTACAGGGAACGCTTGATTTCCCCCCAGAGAAACGAATTCTTCCCCAAAAAAGAGAAATAACACACAAACAAATAGAAAAAACAAAATAAACAAATTGAATGCCTGCCTCACTGAACAAATTTGTGACCTCTGCAAATGGTTTCACTTAAAAAATCGGAAGCGAAGTGAAATCGGAGAGGAATTCCCCACGATGATGGCCGACAGCTGCTCCAAAAAGGTGGGTGGAACTGGGAGGAAATAGGGGGAGTTGGGTGGAATTGGGGGAGGTGGGTGCTGGGAGGCATCCGCCAAAACATGGCTTGTTAAATTCTAATTATTGTAATTAATTACCCGAGAGTCAGGGCCGGGCAAACAATGGGCAGTCAATAATAATAATGATATTAATTGATTGAATTATGGAGCGTGCGGCGAGTTGCGCAAAATCACCGCCAGGGGGCGACAGACACACACACACTACCACAGCAGACAAACAGTCATGGAAAACAATTTGTGGCCAACTTTGGTCGAGGCAACTTTTCAACGCTCGCCTGGGAATATTTATGAATGCCACACAATCGGTGACGAGGGGCCAAAACAAGCAAGACTCTCCGCTTTAGACATTTATCCCAAAAAAAGAGTGAAACAGCAACGTGCGACGCCCAAAAATAGACATTGAAAACATGCTACATGCGGCGTGAGCGGGTTGTGGGGGTGGGCGGAAAACTGTAGTATCCGTGCTGGATATTATTGAATGGGTATGAATACCTCTCCGAGGAGCAGAAGTCCCCCACCATTCGAGTGTTTCGTAAGCGCTTGCTTATTTTTGGCATATGAAAGGAAAAGTGTAGACAAGGCGACGTTTTTATGGTAAATGATTTATGCCACCAGCGGGCGCAGCGTCAAGGTAATTGAGTGGGAAACGCTGCCTGGACATTTCCATGCCCATACTACACACTATAGCATACCCATTCCCATTCCCGTTCCCATTCCCATTCCACAACCCCCGATATGGTGTCGGATTTTCCGGGGGCAGCCATGTTGTTAGCTGCTTCAAAGACATCGCGAACGACTCGCGCAAGTGTAATTAATGCTGTGAATTTTGCGTATTAAAAGACCAACTTCTGCCATCATTCAGCCGCCATGCGAATCGAGTAGAGTGTTTATTTCATTCCCTATATATGCGGGTACTACCACTGCAAGGAAGATCTTGTCATCTCAGTATGTCGTAATTAGCACGGCATTCAGCAGTTATTTATGCTTGCTAGGCAAACGGCTCAACCTTAAAATTATACCTCTAAGATAATCAGTAAAATATTATTTGATTTGGAATAGTATGGATTATTTGGGAAGCTAGGAATCCTGTTCCCAATGTATCCTGTATAAATCCTTAAATACTAAGAACTTATGAACTTGTAATGTTACTCTACCATTAAATGTGGTAAATGTTTTTAAGAAACAAACTTGGAATAAAGTGATTAAAGAACAGAAAAGCGGAAGCCGATGACAATTTCGTATTCATAAAGAGCTAGAACTTTAATATTGCTCTATCCGAAGGTACTTAAGCACGCTCCTAACCCGACACCTGAAACTAGTTCGCACATATCTGTCACATGATTTACAGCATCGTAAACAACTCAGTGTTGGCTCACAGCACCAGCAATTTAGAGATTCCCCTACGACGAGCCTGTATCCATAGTAAGTAGAGGGTATAGGGAGTTCGGTCGGGCATCGGCCATAGATTTCACCCATCTTATGTTTGTTTTATATGGCCGCAACTGCAGCTGATCCTCATAAAAAGCCGCGACACCAAATCCTCGTGGCGTGGCAAACGAGCCGTGGACTCAACTTCTTGCCGGTCCTCGTTGCATGCAACCAAAAATTATGCACTCCAGTGCTGTCACTTTGGCCATTTTTAGCTAGTTATATAAATTAATTATGGACGCATTTATTAATTTAGGAGCACGGTCGTCGAATGACCATTCTAAAAATCGCCAATAAACTAAACCAGTATTATTTATCCACAATTAAAGGACGTACATACCACCATACGTAAGATACCACCTATAAGACATTCGATGGATGCACATATCCTCATAGTTTCCAGATTTTGGATTACATTTCTGGCATCACTTGCGCCCAGATATCCACAGATACGAATGAAACCGACAAACGTGTCGAGCTAGTCGCTGGCCCCAAAGGGGAGTGTCGCTGGAGGGGGAGAGCGGGAAAATGCGGGGAAAATGCGGGGAAATGCGGGGAAATGCGGGGAAATGCGGGGGAGGTGCGGGAAAAGGAGGGTCGCACAGACAGCCCAAAGACGAAAATTTATTACGGAAACTTCATTGACAATTGTCACTGCAAGCTGACGTCGCTGGCTCTGCCTCAGTTGGTAACTAAGTGCGTTGCGGTGTCGGGGATTTGTTGTATTTGTATCTGCCGGATTCGTATTTGTGCGAGTTTGAGTATGCGACGAGTATTTGCCGCATATAGCATCTTAAAATAAGCAGCAACATGTGCGAGTGGGTCCAATACTTGTCCATAACATTTGTGCGGCTGGTGGCAGCTTATGGAAATCATATGGCAAAATGTCAACGAAAAACAAATACCGTAACCGACAGGAAAAAACGCAGAGGGGCGGGCGGGCGTATATGGCGTGGATTTTGTCAAAGGAATTCGCGCTTAGCATTTCGAGATTTCTATTTTGGAGGGGGCGTGGCAGCTGCCAAATCGCGTGAATTATATGGCGATTAGTCGTATATTAGTGAAGGCAATTACAAAAGCGTACTGCCTTGCGATCTGAAGATTATGACAAATGCACGACACGATGATATATGGTGTAGATTAATGTTTACAAGTTTGGTTGGAGATTTATGGCCTGGTAACTATAGTTAATGTTGTGGGATAAATATGAAGGTTTTAGGGAAACTACCCAAAAAATGTATTTTGGTATAGGGGAATACTTTTACAACCTCATTCAATACGGGTACCATTGATATGCAAATTGATTTGGGAGAACAACACATTTTTTATTTTGATGAGCTAAGTAAATACTATTGGCTTCAATTACATATTTTTGGTTTAAGCTACCACTTTAAATATAAAAACTGCTTGTACAACGAGAATGGTAATTATCCAAATGGCTTTCTTATAATTCACATTTTGTGCCTAAGGATGTTAGCTAATAATCATAAATTGGTTAAACATGGTCGATCCAATGTTATAGAGGCTAAAAGCAGAGTTTCCTGGTTGTCCCATAATTAAACTGAAACTTGGAATCCAAGACTGTATAGTTATAAATACATGTTTATTATCCTATCAACTCAATAGCCTGATCACATAACTTGCACCGAGTATCGGGTTTATTTGAGCCCAACCTAATTTCCTTTCCCATCTGCTGCCACTAAACATGCCCCTAATCCCTTCGGCTAGAAGAATTCTCCCCCTTTCTCCGCCCCCCGCTCGTTGAAGTAAATGTGTTTATAATACCGAAAGAAGAATCATCTGAGTTCTTTCGCGCGATGCCATCATTGGAAGCGTCATGCGATATTAAGTGAAGCACTTTGTCAACTCTAGACGAGCGGGAGAATCGGAGGGACAAAATCGGGGGCATGCCCCTCGGTATCCTCCGCAACGGAGCACCGGATGTTGTTTGGTAATTATTTAGAGCTCGCTGCTGCCTTGGCATTGGCGTTTGATGTGTTTGCGTTGGCTTTGCTTGCTCTGCTTGCTTGACTTTCTTTTCCTTTTTTGATTTGATATATTTAACAACAAATTGCTGAAGCGCGTCCAACAAGAACAACAGCGGCGGCAGCGGCATCAGCAACAACAAACAATGCGACAACATGAGAACAACAAATAAACAAAGACATCATCAATAAAAAGCCACGGACGACGAGCCAACACAAACACAATTGGAAGTTTCGGGCCTCCCGACTCATAACTCCCCCTCTAGGGAGTCCCAAAACTCACAGTCCCAGCCCCACTCCCACTCCTACTCCCAATCGCAATCCCTATCCCAATCCGAATCCCAATCCCACTCCCATTGAAGACAAGACATTAACTTTCAATTGGAGAGCGAGATGGGGAATGTTGATGGGATTATAAGTGATTTTCATCAAAAATGCAGCGCACGACAAGAACAGATATGGAATCTATGTGGGTATATGTGAGTGCACTCGAAAAAATTCTACATCTACATTTTTAAACATAATTCTAAGTATCAACAAATAAATAGCAATATTTCCTACATGTCTTTGAGTTCAGAAAGGTTTTGTAATGATTTTGTGATTATAATATTTGGACAAGCTCCTAAAGATTAAAAATGATTTCACAAAAGCTAAAGGTAATCTTATTTATTAATTGTTTATTTAATTTTATGTAATACTTATAAACAGTTAACAAGGCACAAATTGCTATATGTCCGTTCCATTACGTAAAGTTCCATTACCAGCTACATTTTCGCTCAGTGTGCGTAAGGGATAAGGCCTTGTTAAAAGTTGCCGAAGACAAGCGACGTGATAACTCAAAGCGAGACATCAATCGATTCGTCACCGTCGCGGGCAATCAGCCAGCAGAAGTAACCCAACTTCAACCGCGACTTTAACTTCAACTTCAAGTCCAACTTCAACTTCCACTGGAGTCGGGCAGTCGGACAGACGGACAGTCGCGCTTAAGTTCAAGTTTCAGTGCCCGGTGGCCGTCCGCAGGGCCCTCTTAAAATATTATTCATAATTCCATAAATTTAAAGGCCCCGAGGAGCTGGTAGCCTGGAATCTCGTTGGGGCCACGCGCCTGCGCGTTTGTCATATGCAAAAAGGGAGGGGCGGAGGAACCCTCTTTATACGACTGCTCCGGTACATTAAGCCTAATGAACGTCCTTAGCTGTATTGGCTTGAGGTTGTACAGGCAGAAAAATAGTGGTAGGGACTATAATACATTTTAGTTTTATTTCATAGATTTAATATAATGTATTTAAACATAACATATATTTTGAGCTATATACAC
Source organism: Drosophila teissieri (assembly GCF_016746235.2). Taxonomy (NCBI): domain Eukaryota; kingdom Metazoa; phylum Arthropoda; class Insecta; order Diptera; family Drosophilidae; genus Drosophila; species Drosophila teissieri. Next base: position 17,799,975 of record NC_053031.1, on the reverse strand, counting down.
CATATAGCTCATATATGTATAATATATAAGGTATTAAGTTCACCCATTTTTCATATAATTAAATATAACAAATTAAAGATATACATTTCTTTCCAGTGCAAACTCGGATCTTTCGTTCTGTGTCACTTGTCGGTTTAAAGGAGTCCACTTCCCTGTCCCCCGGAATGACCGAAAGTCGCCGTGATTACCGCGAAAGGGAGGCCGCTCACCGCTCACAGCTCGCCACTCGGACGGCATTAGCGCAGAAATATTTAATTAATGGTAATTTATGGGCACGTAAATTGTGCAAAGTGCGACCGGAGTTTCAGTCGAAGGCAGCTGCAATAAAAGCAACACCAATCGCTGCAGCAGCAGCAGCAACAGCAGGATGATATGAGGAAGTGACCATTACCACTGCAGTACCCAATATCAGGGCCCCCCGCCGTTTCTAGTTAACATCGGGAGTTGCAGAGGTTAATAGGGTTTTCTTTTTGGCCCGAAATGTCGGTAGTGCAATTGCAAGGGGTTAGATATCACTGGACGTGGCAGTAGCCGGTTAAAAGGTCTGCATAATCAGCAATCAGCCAATGTTGCATGGCGAATGGCTATTTGAAATGTGATAACAAGAACTTGAAGTAATGACAATAACCACCAAGGTTAAATGAAACTCACCTATACTAATAGATCAATCAATAACTTAAGCCAACCTGTATCTCCTTAATATGTAAATCAATTTATTTATTGCGAAAAAGGGTAGAACACTTTTACGAAATATTAAACAGAAAAATAAATAAATAAATAAAAAATGCTAACCTGGGATTTCTTAGTCAATTCAAATTCTAGAGAGATCCAGCACTTCTAGTACAACATGGTTTAGGTTCATTTTAGGTATAACAGCGAACATGTTAAGCCCTTTGTCAAAAATATCTTCACAGATATAAGTAATTAAGGTAAGGCTTAAAGTCAGGTAATTATTGATGAGTAAATATAAAATACGTGTGATGTCAGAACCCAAACTTGAGTGCAGTTCCGGGCGAAAAGCAATAAAGCCAGTGACACTGCGGAATGCAATAAGATGTCAACGGTAGCCTGTAGTCGGAATATTGGCCCGACGGGTATGCAAATTCTGCTACTGCTACTGCAGTTGGATGTTTGAACCATCTAGCAGCCGGCAACGCGCCACTAAAAACTAATAAGATGTTGTATCGTCATGTATCTTTCGCGGTGCTATCCGTATCTGTAACTGCAAGCCAAACCGAACCGACCAACTGAACCTCGGGCATCCGCCGCCATCCGCTGATGGCTTCTCATTTTATTTCACCTAGTCACGTGCTGCGTTTGTATGGAGTTTGAAGCGGTGGCAATTTCCCGCATTTCAGCAGAAAATATCTAACTACCTACGCGCGCTCGCCGATTCTGATTCGGATTCTTGTGCGGATTCTGATTCCGACTGTGAGTACAGCGACTATGGCCGAAATCATGACCAGGGGCGTCGGAAAATCGTCCCCCTCAAGAATGTTGCATAACTTTATCGGACCGGGCGGCTGATCCAGCTATCCAGCAGATTGTGAACATCACACTCACAGAAATCGTAAAGTACTTTAATTAAATGTAGTATAATTTGTAATTAAATTTCTTTAAAATACAGTGCAGCATCACCATAGGTTTCTAACTCTTAGTTACTTTTAGTCTCTCTATAAATTTCAAATTTAATTGAGAACTATCGATTCGATCGGCTATCGCGTACCCTTTACTCAGCTTTTAGAAGCAGAAATTTATAAATGTGGTTGGCATATCTTTGGAAACTTCCAAAAAATAAACATTTAAACATTTCCCAAGATTTCGACATTCATACGGACAGGCTAACGGACAGTCAGTGAGACTTTTGCTTTTTACAATACTCTTTTTTATCTGCACTATCTGGTACCCATTGAGTCTTTCCGACTACACACCTGGTCACATATACTACTGACTGTTTATTTTTGTATGCGATTCCTTCCTATTTCGAGGGGGAAGCTGTTGGAGTCTTTTTCATTAAACGGTAATTTCACACCGGCGGACAACACACAGAACACACAGAAAGGGACGGCAGATGTGGGGGAAAGAGAGACCCAATTGTACGCGGCTAGAATTTTTCGGACATTTATCGCCAGGCTGTCGTCGCCGGTCGAATCTCTCTATCGCTGCCCAATTACAAGCAAGTTAAAATCAAGTAGGAGATGGGGCATTGATTAGTTGCCAAGCTAGATACAGGATGGAGAAAGAGAGGGCGAGTGGCGAAAGAAAGAGACGGCTGTGCGGAGAGATTAAAACGTAATCTTTAGCGCCGCAGTCATATGAAACGTGTTCGATTAGGCTTACAGCCTTAGTGGGGTTCGGTTTTCTGCACTGACAAAAAAACAACAAACAATTGTTAGCTTATGGAATAAGGGGTAACAACGGGTCATAGTTAGTGATCATTGCAATCAATAAAAATTGTTGGTAGGTCTTTAGATAAACTCTATTTGCCGGTGTAGAAAAAAGTAATTCCTTTATTGAATTATGTTTTGTTGAATATGTACACATATTTTATTGGTTCGTTTTTCTACGACACATTTTTCTCTGTTTGGGCTCCAATGGCACGGGTTTCCGATTCGCTCCACGTTGGTTTCTGTGGACCTGGCCAACTGCTGTGCCGCATGTAGGTGGCCCTGAAGTGGGAAGTGGGTTTTGGCCACAAAGACCCCCTCTGACCAGCGGTAAGTGCTGAAATGTGTCCTACCTACGCGGCCAACGGAATGGGCCGAAATCAAATTTGCCAACGGATTTATAGTCTCACTAGTGCGCAACGGAAGATTGCGAGTCGAAGTAGATAAGAAAATAGAAAATAATATTAGTGTTTTTTCTTTGGGAATTTAATAGCCGTAAATATGAGTTTCTAGTTAGTTTCTAAAGCTATGCTTGTCCATAGAAACTTATATCATGCAATACAAGAATACAACTTATAAATTTTTTCATATAATCAGAAAATAATATAAGTAAATACGTAAGTTCTCTTTATGGTTGTTTAACCTGAAAACATTGTGGAAGTTAATTTAATATCCCTTTGTAAAGCGAGTTAATCCGCTGCAGACAACCCAAACCCATTTGCAATCACACAGACTCCTTTTCAAAGGGAATGCTTAAGTTGGCGTAGGCTGCGTCCTGAGTGTTACTTTCGAATTCCCCTCAAATCAATCTTAGTGCGGCAGCCCCCATTGTTCGGGACTTATCCACACTTGACCAGATTCCGGTCGTGCCACAACCCCGGTTCACTTCGCAGCAAATGAGCAATTTACTGGATTTCTCCTACGCACTGTAATTACATGCAGTGGGGAGATAGGGGCCAAAATGAAATGCATCCAGAGCCCGTCATGGATGTTTAATAACCTTAAACAGATTTCCTGCTGTCTTAGTAATGCTTTTCACTTGTTTACATTGCAGCTTAAAGGATTCAACCTCCATTCACTCTCCACCACAATCACCATCGCAATCCAACCGTACGCACACCCACACGCCCACACACTTTCTCCCACCTGACCATGGCTTTATTCAATTTTGCAATTTTGCGTAAATGTAATTAAAATATCCTTTGGCCCCTTTGCAAAGGCGCCGAAATCTCCACCTGTGTGTGTATCTGTGTGACTGATTGCGGGTGGGAGTTTGGCTGTTTCCAGGGTGCTTTCGGGTTGTTTTGGATTGTTTTTCGGGGCCTCTTTGGATGGTGCAACATGGTCAGTTGTGGGGTGGAAAGGATGAGTTTTTCCCCAGCATTAGCCAACCGCATGCAGCACTTGTTGGTAAGTACATCTCACAGACAGCTGTGGTCAGAATTATAGTAGGGCTAAAAAAAGAAGCCTGGAAATGTTCTGTTTTTTAGGCAACTTAAATGTGGCAAACAATTTTAAAGTTGTTTTTGTCTAATATGTATATTAATAATTTTAAACGGAGAAAAGCGTCTAAATGAAAGTGTGAACATTTAATACAGAGCGTTTATGTTTGGGAGGTTAGTTTTTAAAAACCTTCTAATCTTAACTTGTTTATGCTACACAGGTTCGATAATTTTTACTCAAAAGCTAGAGAGGTCTGCCAACCTAAAGAATAAAATTAAAATTAAAATTCATAAAAATGTATCATCACCTCATGACCGCTCCTGTACACTTTTATAAAAAAAAGGGTGGGTCATTTGGGAAGTGCAGACGGTAGCATTACACGCTCCTTTGCATATTGGGCAATGGGAGATGGCCGGCTCAAAGGAGCCAGGAGCTGGGCAGTCGTCCGCTTTTGGAGCGGGCTAACGTGGCTCTGCTTGTTTATTTGTTCATTTGTTTGCTCGCATCTCGCTTCATGCGAGGGATGACCTTTGGCCCGCGCTCTGGTGGGGCAAGTGCAACAATCAAGGCGCCACATGCCCCGCTTACTGTCAAAAACACGCAACAACGCATCCCCGGCCAGCAGCCAACAAACAAACAAACAACAAACTCACAGAGCCCAAACTGTGCGGGTGCACAGTGGATTGGGCAGGTCAACAAACGATTTGGGTAAAGGCAAGCTAACGACTATGGCCCTGCTTCACTTTAATGTTTATTCTGCAATTCGTAACTCGATCAAAAGGCGACTAATTGTAGGAGTTCTTACAGTCCAATGAAACACCCAGTCACGCACAGCTTAGAACGAAAATGAGGTAATAAATTTGGATGCGTTTTCATAATTTGTAAGTCAGGCTCACTCAAATCAATAAATATGTTAAAGGCAAGCAACAGAAAATAGAAAACTTACCATAAATAATTCATACATTTAAGACAAACTTTCATTTAGCAATTTATGAACTAAGATTAGTTGTCTTAATGAATATACATAAGTTATTCTCGCACTTCTAAAAAACGTGTGCCCTTATGTGAAACATCATGATAGGGAGCATAATAAAGTGGGATTTGGTATTTGAAATTGAATTACTTTATATTCAATATATTTATGTATAATTTATTAGGCCCACTGTTCCGATGCGAAGCATGTTTTTGTGGCAATCGCAGCGAAGGCCGTGCTGCAGCTTCTTGACAATGATAACAATGCGGCGAGGTCCTTTCCAAGGGCTGTGACACGAGCTGCATGGACTGACTGGCCGGGCTGACGGACGGGCGGGACTCTCAGGACTTACAGGTCTTGCAGGACTCTGCGGCAGCGCAGCGCTTTAGTGTGTAATTTAATTGAACGGACATAACGAGACGCACACGCACAAACACACACATACACAAACGTATGGAAAGAGTCGAGGATTCGAGTGGAGTCCAGTTGAGAGTTGAGTTGAGTTCAGTTGAGTTCAGTGCATGTGGGGGACTAAAGAGGACTCTTTGCTTAATTGAAAGCAATTAAGTGGAAAATTGAAAACTTTGGCAGCCATAACGTTGACGTCTGACCGCCACTGACACACCGCATTCCCCCCTCGCACCGCACAGCTTCCCGCTGGCCCATCATTCACGCACACGCGGAGAAAAAATGTCACCAAAATGCACACTTTTCGATCGAAATATGTTAGCAAAGAGCGTCGTGTGCCCATATTTAAAGCGACAAACTCAAATTTAGAAAGAGAGATATGTTGGAAAGTTAAAAAACATACAAACACACCATTTTAGTTTAAGCTTAGTAGCATATCCCTGGTCAACAAATTTGTATTTCGTATTTTAACTTATTTTAACTTTTTCTTTTCCAAACTATGAAGATTTTTGTTGACTTAAAAGGCATGTAAGCAATTGTGGTTTCTCTTAGTGCACCGAATGCAGAATGCATTTGCATTTGATAGCCCCGCCCACATTTCGGAGGGCGGCGAGTGGCGAAAAAAGTGTGCAGTCACGTACGGCAGCGACGTCGACTGAGGCAGCGGCAGCGACAGCGGCGGTGGCAGTGGCAGAGACGCCTTTTTGCGCTGCTACTGTCATTTTACATGCCACAACACACAATTGACAGCGCGGATATTTATGTAAATAATTTTTCATGTTGCTGGTCGGCGGCAGGCAGTGTGCACAACAAAAGTGTGCACTTTCCGTTGACGTGACCCGCGAGTGCGCAAAATGCAAAGAATGCAAAAAAAAAAATACAACATTTTCGCTTTTTCGCGCAGAAAACAAACAAAATAGGCGAAAAATGGACGCCCGCACACAATGGGGTTAAAGGTTGGCGCCCATTCATCTATTTCTCACCCCGAGAGTTCTGCATAAAGAGCCCATTGTCGCGGTCCAGCCCACAAAATGGTTAAAGTGCAAAACGGATTGCAGTCCGTGAAAGGATTGCACAAAACCGATTTCCAGATGGACTTGAAAAGCGCGTCCAATATGCAAAAGTAACGCATTTTTTAGCAGCCATAAAAGTGTTTCAATTATTCCACAAAAATTGCTATATCCTATACAATGCAGTACAAGTATTCAATTATTTTTTATCTGTTACAACTTATTGGTGCATGCATCAAATATGTTTTTCCCAAGCCAGTTTTTAACCTTTTCACCACCCCTATAATATTTTCATTAATTTGATTCCTGTTTCAATTTTTCGCCAGAAAAAACTGAAAGTTTATCCTTAAAAAAGTACGAGGTTAACTTGAAAGTCTAGCTGGGAATTTGTTCAACTTTTGCGGTAATATTATGACTTGTTGTCTAATAAGTGTATGTAATATATGTAAATAAAGTGAAATTAAAGGCTTAAAGGTTTAACCACATAAAATAATACCTGCAACATTTCTAGCACACATCACTTGCGATTAAAATGCTTGCAGATGCCTTAAAATTTGAAATACTTCATATTCCTTAAGTGGAAACCCGTTGGCATCATTTTAAATTTGCATATTACATTTATACCCCTCTGCATTCTCATTAGAGGTGTCGATTAAGTGTGGGTCTTATTGTTCATTATGCGCCCCTAATTATAACACATTGCAATGCAATTAATAGGCGCGACAATTAAAAGTAACGAGCAGCAGAAATCAATATGGATGTTCGATGTTCATAGGTGACATGTAACTCGGTTTACAGCCATAAAGCAAAATGGAAGGTGGTCGATTTTGAAACGCTTTCGAAACTTTTGTCGGCAAATGGGGCGTACAGCGAGGATTTGACATCCTAAACCAGGATATATGCTTAAATCGTGGCCACCGATTTGAAATTGTCCAATGCAGGAGTTCGTGGCCCAGTTGAGTGGACTAATTTGTCGGAAATGACGTTTTCGGTTTTCGGCCAGCGGATGTGGAGTTTATGTATGTGAATTTTCGCCGCCCATTTATAGCAATTTTCGGTGGGCAAAGGACCGTTTGTGGCATGGAACCGATTTGAGTGACAGGAGACCACCGGCACAAGGCGCAGAATATTTTCAGTCCTTGCGCGACGCTTTTCCAAAACGACGCCTGCTAATTTAATTAATTCCCACCTGGCCCGATGGCAACGAAGGTTAGTCGTGCTGCAAGAAGCACCCCAAACCCCAAAACCCCAGCAACCCAACCCAATCGCCCATCAGCAATACACGTAATTGAAACATTCCTTGACCAGCGAAATTATAAAGGAGTCGCCCCCCAAAAGGAAAAAAGTTACTTTTGCCGCAATTATTTGGCACGTCTCCACTAATTAATTACGCCTTTTGGCTCCACGTTCTTTGGGTGGTGTGGTGGGGTGATGGCGTAGTGGTTCGTTCGGCTGTTCCAAGTTTAAAATGTCCACGTTTAATTAAATATGGCTCGGCAGCGGCGGCTCTATAATTAATTTCGGCACTGCAATTTTGTTTAAAGCAAAGAATGCGGCCCAGGCAAAAAATATGTATGTGCCACGGAGAGCTGAAAACCGAACCGAATTAGAGCAGGACATCTGCACGGATGGATTCAGCCTCCCTCGCGGGGATTTCCCACCCCGAAACCAATTTGAAATCGACACGGAGAGAAAATGGCACAGATTGGGACAAGTATCCCAGCGTTTTAAAATGGATTATTTCATTTAGAGATTTAAGTTACTTCTATTTTTATTTGGGATAGATACATCAAAAATGGCTCATATAAAAGCTACGATCCTCTTAAATGAATTAATATGAGAAATAGCAGTTCCCCTACTTTTGGAAGGGAAAAGTAATTGTGGGTTACTGTGTCAGTAGAACAATATATAGTATATTCAATGGTTATCTATTTTCTGTTAAAATTAATACATTGCAGTACGCTTTTTCCCAGTGCGTTTTCGAAATCAGAATCGAAGCCTGGGTTGGTGGCCAGGGCATTAAAGTGTCAATATCCATTAGGCAGTCCTGATTGTTTAAGCTGCTTTACGCCAACTTCTCTTCTGGCTTTCTTACCCATTCTACGGCTCCGGGTCCGGGTCCAAGTTTCTTGACACGCTCTCTCTATCTTTTGGCCAGGTTCTTTTGTCTCCGGAGTCTTTTATTGCCGGCAAAGCCGTGGCACAATGACTCCTTCTCCGCTATTTGTTCTGGCTGCTGTTGGGCTCATTGTTTCAAATAAGAAATGACCCGAATTGGCTAGAGCGAAATGGTTAGAAATGCAAATTAGCGGGAGATAAGAGGGGGCGGTGCGCGGTCGCTTTGGGGGCGTGGTCGGGGGAAATGGCCATGGCAGAAACCCCGAATGCCCTGTGGCCATAAGTTGCGCGAATATAAGAGGATATACTGCGAAAAGGGCTATGAACTTGTCATTCTGCGGATCCAGGAGACATTTTCAAAGCCAATTTAAAAGTGACCCGATAGGGCTAAGAACTTTTTGACCATTTTTCATTGAATTATTCTTCAAAAAGTAATTTTGTATTTACGAAAAAATAGTTTTAAAACACTTAATTTGATTAGTTATTATTTAAATATTCAACGTAAACTAAGAAGAGAGAAATATGTTTTTTTAAAAACAATAACTTCATTAAAAGTGACAATTTCGATTTTGTAAGAACGCAAAGCCTGATGGTCTATTCCATACCCTCTCCAATCCATTTACTTTAATTTAGAAAGTAAAAAAGTGTAAAATTACCGCTGGCTAATCCTTGTCATCTGCTGCCTTGCCTGATTTTACAGATTTCTTGTCCAGGTAATTGCAAAAAAAGGTCAAGTCGGCAGAAGAAAAGACAAAGGAAACTGTAGAGTGGCCGGGAAAATGAGAAAGCATCGGGGACTTGAGCTTAATTGGTAATTACACAAAGTCGCGGTATGTTCTACACCTACATACAATTATTTGAGACCCTACATGGATTCTGGGTTCATGGGCATTCAGTCAGCCAGTCAGTCAGGGGAAAAGCCATTTGGTGATTTATATTTCGGCGAAAACTTTTAACTTTAACCAAAATCCCCGGGGATAAACCACAGTCTCCTATTAGTCCCCTTCTTTGGAAGTTCTGGGGTTGTGGGGTTGCAACCCCTAAAAGCTAAGCATTAGCTGCGCGGGCTGTCGAAACTTGTGGTTCCTTTCAATTAACCTTTCATCTGTTTAACATGTATTATAAAATTAGACGCGGTCTCCTGGACCGCAGCAGCAGCAGCGGGTTAAGACGGCTGATTGGGGGTGGTGCTGGGGGTGATGCTGGGCACTGCCTAATGTATGCTCAACCACAACCCCAAGACATGACAACACTATTAAACATTATTCGTGGCCATGGGAAAGGACGGCCAAGAGAAGTCCTAATTGTCGCCGGGCCAATGCGGCGTATGCGCAATCAATGGGGTAATGAATGGTGAAACCAAAAAAAAAGAGAATTTAAAGCTTATATAAATGTAATGCTGGACTTTGAATTTTTTAGCCCGTTGCTTGTAGTTAGAGAGGGTATTTTGTATTCGTTGAACATAATTATAGTAAAAAGAAGATTGTCCCATCCTATAAAGTGTATATTACGATCAAGAAGGGCTAATAAAGAGATCGCAGAACTATAAAAGCTTTAATGCTCCGAATAATCATCAAAATACTAGGTGCTGCAATATTCCACATAAAATACCTGCGTTCTAATAACCTTTTTAATTTTTAATGCATTTTTTTGGAAATGTAAAAATGTTGTAATTTTCAAGTATGTAATACACTACTTACAATGGCAATGTAAAATATCATCTCTCTTGATAATCCAGGCACTATAAGGGTTTTAAGTTCTGTGGGAGGTATCCCTTATTAGCGGATTGGAAAGCTAATTTGTCAACCCTTACGGATAAAAATTATTTTAAGGTTTTTTCTTAAGTGGCCTATGTGTTTTTATAGCTGCATTTGCTGCATATCATGTAACAGCAGACGTTTTTAAAAATGTAAAATAAAAAACGTAAAATAGGAGCAGCAATGTAGATACAGATTCGATGACAACCAATCGAACCGCAGCGAACATCTGTTTGGCCGGGCCATCGCAACGAACTGGCAACGCCAATTTCAACACGTCACCTGTCCTGTGCAAAATATGTAATTTTTATTGTTTAGGTCTGCGTTTTGTCCGTTTTGTTGGTTTTTCGTGTGCAAGATGAAGTTCGCCGACGTGCTGCGTCGCCTGGACGCCTATCCCCGCACCCTAGATGATTTCAGCGTTCGCACAGTGGGCGGCGCCGCAGGTGAGTGCAGGTGTTCAATTGACTGTGGCGATAAGAAACCCAAACAACCGGCTTTTCCCTACTTTTCAGTTACGATCATCAGCACCAGCATTATAAGCCTCCTGATCTTCCTCGAGGTCATCAACTATATGCAGCCAACCCTAAACGAAGAGCTCTTTGTAGACACCACTCGTGGTCACAAGCTGAGAATAAATCTGGACGTGACACTTCATAATCTGGCGTGCAATTACATCTCACTGGATGCAATGGATTCATCCGGGGACACACACTTGAGGGTGGACCACGATGTCTTCAAGCACCGGCTGGATCTCAATGGGGAGCCCCTTAAGGAGACGCCCATTAAGGAAATAGTTGCGGTTTCGCCGCCCAATAAGAATGTCACTTGCGGCAGTTGCTACGGAGCGGAGCACAATGCTACTCAGTAAGCTAGTCAATAGCTTCATAAGTTCAACCCATACTGCTAGGTGCATCTATTCTCGCTGATAAGAATGCCTAATTCATCTATTTTCATCTATTTAGGAAAACACTTATACGAAAGTAGGACGTCTTATTATTTCAAGCTCGTATCCCGTATCTAAATTAAGATTTATCTGTACCTAGAGCTACCTTTTTAACTTTTTGTATGATTCTTTCATAGTAATAGCTTTCTAATCTCTTCTTTATAATGCCAATTACCATCCTTTCTAGCTGCTGCAACACGTGCGAGGATGTTCTCGACGCCTACCGATTGCGCAAATGGAACGTGGCGGTGGACAAGATTGAGCAATGTAAGGGCAAGTACAAACGCAGCGACGAGGACGCCTTCAAAGAGGGCTGTCGCATCCAGGGCCACCTGGAAGTGAACCGCATGGCCGGCAGCTTTCACTTTGCGCCCGGCAAGAGCTTCTCCATCCGCCAGTTCCACATCCACGACTTTCAGTTTAGCAATGTAAAGTTATCGCACACAATCAATCATCTATCATTCGGCGAGAAGATCGAGTTCGCCAAGACGCATCCCTTGGATGGACTGCGAGTGGACGTGGCTGGTGAGTAGTGAACACAACCCATCTAGTATTTCTGTAACGTCTCTATTGCAATAACTTAGCGTAATTTAAACAAGATTGGAGTAGGGCTTAAGGTTGGTTGTTTAGTAACTCTAGTCAAATGCCAGCAGGATCAGCAGCGAATCCCTGTGCCGATAGCCATGAAGGTGCCGAAGGTTCCGCCACCCTGTACCATGGTCTTGCCTACATTGTTGATCAGCTCCCGACCACGTAGTCCGTATCTAATGGGGATTTCGATGTGGTTCGTTAGTTAGCCGGTGTAATTACATAATTGCCGGCCTACACTTGCGTCACTTCTTTAGAGGAGTCGCAAGTGGAGCATCCGGGTGCAAAGTCCAACCCACCTGAGTGCCGAGAACCCTCCGAAGACCGCTCCGCTGGCCATTCCCACGCAGAATCCGATGATGAAGCCCGTCTTCATCTTATCGAAGCACGTTGGTCCCTGCTGGGAAAATGAGCTCGTAGGCAGAGGCATGCCGCAAAGTCCGTGGTTTTACCGGTTCTCCCGATATATATAAGTTGATTCCGCTTTGTAGCAAGCTCCGCTGCTTCGACGCACTTACGAATATCGCAGAAGGTTCGTTTGTTTTAGAAATATTCAAAATATTTCTATTTATTTCGGCACCGACTCGTCGAATAATTCGTGAACGTGTGAGTGTGAGCAGCTGAGTGATGGTGTGCGTGAGCTGTCAAATGAGGCAAAGGGCTGCCACTTTGTTTTTCGCTCGGCTTGCCTTGTTCTGGATATGCCCGATAGGGGGCGCTAGCTTAAGAGCGGGTGGCTTGAAATCGAAATGACTTTATTTATTTATTTATATAAAACCAAACTATTTGATATGATTTATAATGGTTTTATAATGTACGTTTTGATTATAGTTAGAAGTTCTTCAAAGATTGTTAGGGTAATTTCACAGTGGGCCAAATGCATATTTTAAAAACGTTTACGAATACACATTTTTATAAGAGGGAAATGCAATTTACTTACTAAATGAAATCAAGACAATTGAAATTAAATGTAAAATATTTAACCATCGAATCTTCAACAGAAACCAAAAGCGAAATGTTCAATTACTATTTAAAAATTGTGCCCACGTTATATATGCGAGGAAACAGTGACGGCGAGCCCATATACACGAATCAGTTCTCCGTCACGCGATACAGGAAAGATCTTTCAGATCGCGAACGAGGAATGCCGGGCATATTCTTCAGCTACGAGCTCTCGCCGCTGATGGTGAAATATGCGGAAAAGCACAGGTGAGTACTACAAAGCTATAAAAGTAATATTTAATTACAATTTTTATTGGTTGCATTCGGGTTTCTCAGCTCCTTTGGTCACTTCGCCACTAATTGCTGTTCCATCATCGGAGGTGTGTTCACGGTGGCCGGCATTCTCGCCGTGCTGCTGAACAACTCGTGGGAGGCCCTTCAGCGGAAACTGGAAGTGGGCAAGCTCAGCTAACAACCATTTGAATCTCTTGTGCAGCTTTACTACGCCTAACTCAATATACATTCGACAAATCTCCAAATAAAAGTGCTTAATTTTATAGAAAATAAGGACAGAGCTGTTCCTTTAGGTGGTTCGCTGTCCCACTGACAGGAATCCGGAGGTGTTTGAAAAGTATTTGGCATTGGCTTCCGTCTGCGAACGTTCCGCCGCCTGGGGATTCACAATCTCCAGACCTTGCAGTGGCGTAAAGGCCACACTGGAGGCTGTTCCGGAGATTTGCCGTTTGACCGTGGTGTTTCCGCCATACACCTGCTGCTTCTGGAGGTTCTTGTGCAACGTCTTGCTGATGCGCACCTTGGTCTTCTCATCCACCTGGGGCAATCGGATGCGGCCAGTGCCAGTTTTGCCGATAGTGCCTCGGGAGTAGCCCAGATCTCCTTGGTAGGCATCCTCCTCGATCTAAAAAGAAGTGAGTAGATTAATAAATAACTCATTACCCTTTTATTTATAAGCCAGAAACTTACGTCTCCGAAATTCATGCGGTTTGCTTGTTTGCGGAACTCCGTTAGCGCATATCGCTCCTTCATCTTGCGCACGCGTTTGCCTCCTCGCTTTTTCTTGCTTCCCTCGATTGGTTTGGGCAGCGGCTTTATGAACTTCACCGGCGGCGGCTCCTGCAGCTTGTCCAGTTTCTTTTCCACATCCTCCTTGAAGCGCAGTCCAATCTCGCCGTGGACACTCTCATGACAGGCATCCACACGAGCAGCCAGCACGGACTTGGCGGCCACCAAGCGAGCTGCCTTGCGTCGCAGATCTGGCGCAGTATCCTGAACAATCTGAGAGTAGTACACGTAGCCAGTGTGCGGCAGCATCTGCGTTTGTGAGAAGCCCGACAGGGTTTTCTTCTGTGCGCCCAACACCTGAACATTGCAGGCCGGCATTTTGGACAGTTTGGAAAGACCACCAGCAATGCCCAATAGTTTAGCTGCCGTCGATGCTCCAACGATCATGGAAAGATTTGGGGCTATGAAGGTCATGCGACTCTCTACATACTCGTAGATCTTGGACTTGAAGTTGTTCAGCTCGATGGCCATTTCACAGGCCTCGTCGATCTTGGCCTTCTCCGCTGGTGTCAACATGGTTCTGCCAAAAGGAATGAAGCTTAGTAACATGATTTATTCGGTTTGGCGGACCAAATAACTTACCCCTGTGTGGTGGACGCTGTGACTGATACAATCATAATGGTGGCCTGTGTGAGGATGGCCTGCAGCTTCTCGTTGTTCTTGACCTGGTCCAGGTCATTGCCCAGCTCCTTGACCGCCAGCAAGTACTCAATTTCGCCCACGATCAGGGAGTCCAGTTCGGGGAACCGCTTCTGGTACTTCTCCTTGGTGAACTTGTGCACAATGGAGATCTCGTTGTCAATGTCCACGGCTATGGCATTCGCGTCCACGATCAGACAGTATTCAGGATCGGATTCCACGGATCCCAGCATTTCGGCTGCGGTTCTTTGGCGACTGGCATAGTGCTCGATCTGCTGCAGCGTGTTCCTGAGGCGCTCCGAGTCACGCAGCTTGCAAAGTTCCCGCACCGACTGCACGGTTACATCCACGTCCATCAGATTGGGAGCCGGCTTGGCCAGCTTCTCCGCCAGCAACTGTTTTGTGGGGAGGGAATCATTAGAACTCATCAATTTTTGCTTTGGTTGCCTTACGCTTTCGTCCTCGGCAGTGGCCATTTCCGCATCCTCCTCCTCCAGCTCATTGTCATTGTCTTCCTCGAGATCGGCTAAAAGCTCATCGGCGAGCGACATTTTGGCTTATTTCTAAAATTTATTTTAAAAACTCGTGAAATTAAGTTTGTTTTGGAATCGAAGTGACCGTTGCTTAACCGCTTAATTATACCACGCGGCTTATTGCAAAGCGTATAGCGTAAAATAAAGAGGGTATTCCTGTGAAGAATACTATGTGGTAGTGCCACAGGATTTACATTGATAAATTTTACAAAATTCAATTACCATTTTAAATATGCAGACAACAACCTACTATCATAGCTCTTGTTATTATTTTTGAAAGCCACAAAAAACTCCCTTAAAATTCTGCATTTAAAAGTCAAACAAGTGCAGAAACGGTTTCACAACTAAGTTCTAAACCCTTTGATGAAAATTGAATATTTGGTTGGTATCGACTATTTTGTTAAATTGTGAACATTCACTGCTTACTTATTTTTGGGCGATAAGATCTGGATGAATGAATATGGTGGTCTGGAGATATGTTCTATTATATTAAGAGCACCATTGGAGCACATCAACAAATGATGTATTCAAATTATTCAAACGTGCACGAGCTCCCCAAATATACTAAATTGATAAACTACTATTTTGGTATTTTTAAGCCAGTGTTTCGCAGAATATAATTCGGTTTTGGCGCACAATCTCGGCGTCTGCATCCTGGATTTTGCGCAACCTGGCAGACGTTTCTAGGCCACTACCATGTCCAAGAAGTTGAACACCAGCGTGGGCGGAACGCCCACAAACACGCTATTTAATTACTTTTCCAAATCGCCGGCTGTCGACAAAAAGAAATTGAATCCCAGCGCGAAAACGGATCCCAATGAATCCACGACCGAAAAGGAGAATCTCCAGAACCAGCAGCCGCAGGTGAAGGATGCAAAGAAAAAGGATTCCAAGCCGGCGGCCAAGAGGAAGTTGCCCATTTCCGACGATGAGGCAGCCAATGGGCAACGCAAGCGGAAGCGCATCGTTCAGCCGGAATCGGAGAGTGAACCGGAAATGGAGGAGACCAAGTCGGAAGACGACTTCTCCGACTGCGCCTCCGACTACGAGCCGGATGATAATGAAGCCAGCGATGATAGCGGCAGCAGTGGCGAGGAGGAGGTGTCGCCCAGCGAGAGCGACATGTCCGTGGACAGTCCGACACCGAAAAAATCGCGCAAAAAGTCAAAGATCCTGAACAACAACAACAACAATGAGCCAACGAGCAAGAAGGTCAAGCTGGAGTCGTCCATCCAGCTGGCCGAGGGTTCAACCTTTCAGGAGAAGCTGATGAACCTGCAGAGCAATGCCAAAAAAGATGCTTCCTACGATGATATCGTAACCACCACATCCCATCTGGATGAGCCCGTTGTTTGGCCGCACCAAAAACTGGAGTTCCTCCAGCCGGACAAGATCAAGGACAAGTACAAAAGGCGTCCAGATCATCCGGACTACGATAAGAGTACCCTGCACGTGCCGGAGCAGTTCCTCAATGGACTGTCGCCAGGAGTTCGACAATGGTGGGTTCTTAAGTCGGCCAACTACGACTGCGTCTTGTTTTTCAAGGTGGGCAAGTTCTATGAACTGTATCACATGGATGCGGATGTGGGCGTCAACGAGCTGGGCTTTACTTACATGCGCGGCGAGTTTGCTCACTCGGGTTTCCCGGAGATATCCTTCGACAAGATGTCCACCATCCTCATAGACAGGGGCTTCAAGGTGATTTGTGCCAGGAGAGTTTCCTCTTCCCACAATAATACAACATTTTCTTTAGGTGGCTCGTGTGGAGCAAACGGAAACCCCAGACATGATGACTGAGCGCTGCAAGCGGATCAGGGCCACCAAGTTCGACAAAGTGGTGGCGCGCGAGATCTGCCAGATTACCAATCGTGGCACCCAGGTCTTCGGCTCACAGTGCAAGATCGGACCGAATCATCAGCCCAACTATATGCTGGCCATAGTGGAGCAGGATGAGGGAACTTGGAGCCGGTATGGAGTGTGCTTTATAGACACCTCCATTGGAGACTTCCATTTGGGTGAGTTCGAAGACGACAAGAACTGTTCCCGCCTTCTCACCCTCTTGTCACATCATATGCCCGTGTTGGTAAGTAACTGCTTTACATGAGTACATGGAAACCCACTTATGTCTATTATTCCCTAGCTCCTCAATGAGAAATCCGCCTTGAGCCAGCGATCCCAGCAAATTGTGCGCACTGTGCTGGGTGGAATTCTTAAAGAACAGGTGCCCGGCAACGGAGTGCAGGCCTGCAGTGCCGAGAAAACCCTGAAACTTCTGGCGGAACGTTACTATGCTGGAAACGGAGCCGATGACAACTGGCCATTGGTGCTGCGCACAATGCAGTCAGATATGGATCACTTGGGCCTTACACCCAATGATAATTACAAGCTGGCCCTTAAAGCTCTCGGCGAGTGCATCTTCTTCATACACAAGTGCAAGCTGGAGCCCAAGGTGCTGCCCATGGCGCGTTATCAGCTATACGTGCCGCCCGATCAACTGGAGGATGCCAAGCCGGCGGTGGCCTCCACCTTGAGACGCTCCCACATGGTACTGGATGCCACTACGTTGTCGAACCTCAGGATTATTGGCGAGGAACACTCCTTGCTCTCCACTTTGGATCACTGCTGCACCAAGTTCGGAAAGCGACTGCTGCACCACTGGCTTTGCGCTCCGAGCTGCGATGTGGCGGTCATTAAGGAGCGACAAGATGCTATTGGCGAGCTCATTCGAATGTCCAGCGAACTGCAGGAAGTTCGCGCGTTGCTAGCTCCAATGCCGGATTTCGAAAGAAATCTCGCACAGATTCACCTATTTGGAAACAAGCAGATAAAGCAGATGGATCACCCGGATTCCCGGGCGATTCTCTTCGAGGAGAAGATATATAACAAGCAAAAGCTACTGGGATTCATGGCTGTTCTCAAGGGATTTAACGCTCTCACCAAGCTGCCTAGGATGTTCCATCAGTGCGATACAGCTTTGCTCAGGAGGATTACCCAGCTGCCGGAATCTGAAGGTACTTTTCCCGATCTAAGCAAGGAGCTACAATATTTTGCCACTGCCTTTGATCATGATGCAGCTGCTAAAACGGGTGTGATTGCGCCCCAAGCGGGAATGGATGCTGAGTACGATGCGGCAATGGATTCCATAGGTGAGATTGAGAAACGCCTGAAGTCATATCTTGAGGAGCAGGAGCGACACTTTGGCTGCCGTATTACCTATTTCGGAAGCGACAAGAAGCGGTACCAGTTGGATGTGCCGGAAAGCCATGCCAGTAAGGCCAATAAATCCTATTCCTTGGAAGGACAAACTAAGGGAAAGAAACCATCTCGTCGCTACACCACTGCTGAAACAAGAGCTCTACTGAAGGACATGCAGCACGCTGAAGAGACAAGGAACACTGTGCTAAAAGATCTGGCGCGTCGTCTCTTCGAGAAGTTTTCAAATCATTACGACCAGTGGAAGCAGTGCATCGACTGCGTCGCCAACCTGGATGTCCTGTGCTCACTAGCTGAATACGCTGGCCAACAGATGGCTATTTGTGTGCCAGAGTTGGTCTCTGGTGCGGAGCAGCCGTTTATCCAACTGGAGGAGGGCTACCACCCTTGCGTAAATGCATCCACCTATATTCCCAATGGCCTGGAATTGGGCACTGCATCGGAGGCGCCACTATCCCTGCTCACTGGTCCCAATATGGGCGGCAAAAGTACGCTGATGCGGGAAGTGGGACTCCTCGTAATTATGGCGCAAATTGTAAGTAATTTTAATATTCGTTATGTTTGCTTAGTTCTTATTTTATTCCATTTTAGGGCGCCCACATTCCCGCTACTAGCTGTCGCCTTTCGTTGGTGGACAGAATATTCACGCGCCTAGGTGCTCAGGATGACATTCTTGCCGGGCACAGTACCTTCCTCGTGGAGCTTAACGAAACGTCACTCATTCTTAAACATGCCACATGCCATTCGCTTGTGTTGCTCGACGAACTCGGCAGGGGAACCGCCACTTATGATGGCACAGCGATTGCTGCCTCTGTTGTGAACTTCCTGGCCAATCTCAAGTGTCGCACTCTGTTCTCCACGCACTATCACAATCTGATTGATTTCTTCCACGACGACAAGAGAATCACACTGGGTCACATGGCCTGCATGGTGGAGAACGAAGACAATGAGGATCCCACCCAAGAAACGGTCACGTTCCTGTACAAGTACACAGCCGGTGCTTGTCCCAAATCGTACGGCTTTAACGCTGCCAAATTAGCTGGAATGCCTCAGGGAATTATAAAGCGGGCCTATGAGGTGCGTGGTTTTTACCCATTATGTTAAGAACTTCACTGAACAATTGTTTCTTCTTTCAGCTTTCCAAGAAAGTCGAAGCCATTGCCCTGCAGCGCAAGATTACGACCAAGATCGTAGCTGCCACCGCCGGAAACGAAGACTCCAAGAAGGAGAAACTAGCTGCTCTCAAGGATTTACTAAAGCAGTTAAAATTGTGCCAAGTTTAATGTGCAGATGCTGCAAAGTTGAGGCTACTTATGATTACTTATGATTCGCCAAGAGGCAGCTATGCTGTAATTGGAAGTATACGTTGCTTTCTAAGGATTTATCACCGTTTCAGTATGCACGATTTTTTTTTTTATCTTTTATAAGTACTCTGAATCAAAAGCTGTGCCATTATCAACAATCATTGAGCCAAATGTCTATGAATTGATCCATTTGAAGCCCAGAAAGCCTTTTAAATTGTTTGCCATTAGTTGCCACTGTTTAATTCTTTTTATTATAATTATTATTTTTTGTATCACAGTAAAAATTAAAATTAAAACAAGTTCACAATCAAAATACACACACATATGATATTATTATTCAATACTTATAAATAAAATGTTACACAATAAATACAAATATTGATAAAAATTGTACAAAACACACATTGCGCTGTTCGAATTAAAATAATACGCCATATGATATTTTATGAAAAATAGGAATGCAGATTGTATTTGTATTATATCAGATATATGTTAGCTTGTGCGAATCGGTTATAAAGTTAGTAGTTTGTCAACAGGCTGGGAAACCTTTACAAGTAGCTCTCAACAGCTAACATTTCAACTGAAAGCCGGACTAGATAATGCCTAAAACAGAAAGTAAAACCTTGAAAAGAAAGTGCGCTCTAATAACAGGCAACTTATTTCAGGTCGAGCCATTATTTGCTGGTTGCTTACAAAAACACTTACAAAAGATCTAATCTATATAGCTGATGCCTCTTCTCATTTTAGTTAAGCTTTTTAATGTCGAACTACTTTAACTGGCCTGTCTTTTACTCATTACGGTCTATTTTGGACTTGCTTTTAGTTTAAACAACTATAAATTACCGAACTATGTATACATAGCACTTGTATATCCATATATAACTAGACTAGGTTCCTAAGTTCTCTTACGCATCTGGTATTGTATATGTTACAACGGTCGGCAGGGAAACCTTTTAGTCGCCGCCGACCTCATGCCTCCTCGGTTTCATTTGATTCATGGTTTAGGTTTACTTACCAACTAACTACAAAAAACATTTACGTAAAACTCCGGCAAAAACGAAGCGACTCTTTACACACGGTTTAGCGAAGGATGGGTCGAAGGATTTCGGTCTTCTCAAAAACATTTGGGACTAGAAAGCTTGGAATTTGGTTAATAACTTTAGCTATTAACTTTTTGTAGAATTAGCTTAGAAGTAATCAGCAAATCAGTTAAATAATATAATATTTGGCCATTATTCATTCCTCAAACTATAGATTTTGGTTTAAGACTAACTATTGCACCATTGTACTTTCCAAATCAGAAGGGACCCATCCTGTGGATAGTGATAGTGAAAGTGGAGAAGGTGATGCCTACGAAACAACAATTCAGAAGCGAATGACTCACTGATGAATGATAATGCCACTTGATCTACCCATTGCCCATGCCCACAATCTGGATCGCATCTAAAACCTGGACTCAGTCGTCGCTGGAGTCGCTAATGACGTCCTTGCGTGCCTTGAAGTTGCGCCAGGATCTCGTCGTGCAGACGCCGGGTCCCCGCCACCAGTCGTTGACGTCGGTGTACCACCGGGGCTTCCTCAGTTGCTCCTCGTTATGGAGCGTGGCACACACGCGACACCAGTAGTACGTGTTGATGAACTCCCCGGTGCCCTTCCACTTGAAGTACGAGTTGTACAGCTCGTCGTCGTGGTCCAGGATGCGCAGATACTCGGCCAGCTCCTTGGGCGAGGAGAACTCGTCCACGTGGATGTAGGACCTGCGCGGCGCACTCACCTCGTAGTCCTCTGGCCGGGCGCCCATGACGATGGGCAGAACCCTCCTGTTCAGCGCGTTCACGAAGAACTTCTCCGTGATGTAGTCCTTGCAGTTGGAGTTCTCGAACGCCAGGTAGAACTTGTAGTCGTTGTCCAGGATCTCGAAGCACTTGTCCGCCGTGCTGCGGGAGCACTTGAAGTTGCCACACGCCCCATAGATGTCAACCTGGTGGAAAACATTATGAGAGATTATTATATTTGATCTTTTATATTATGTGAAGTGATCCGAACCTCGATATATTTCTGCAGTTCATGGGCATACTGGAGCCGGCCGTTCCTCGCTCCACAGTTGGACACAAACCAGGCCACTTTCTTGGTCTTGTTGACGGAGTAATTGATATCCTGCTCCTGCTGCTGCACCTTTGTGTCGTAGTACTGCCACTTTTCATAGGGTGCTACAATTGTGCTGTCCCGCCTGCAAAGAAGATAGTTGTTTAAAAACGTGTAAACATATCACCTTCGTCCGCATAGTGGCGAAGCGCACCGAGCAGAGTGTGCATACATATTTACACGAAAAATAGAAAATCATTAAAACAGATATACCAATCAAAAGGTAATCCATACCAACACAACATGTTATAATATAGAAAATAATAGCCCAAAAAAATGTAGAGATTTTAACTCAAATTAGGTTAAATCTAATTTCTAAGCGTTGTTTAATTGACAATAATTATTAATAAAGATCCGATTACCTCACCTGCCTCTGAAGAGATTTTAATGCTCACAATTACTTAATTTTAATGAAGAATATTTTTTTAACCGAAACGTGAACTTGATTTGTAAAAAGAACACTAACCCTCTTCAATATCAAAGTATTTTCATAGAAGACTTCAGAACTCCAAGTTAAACAGATCCAGAAAATACCGATAATCAATATATAGACCCACCTGTAGGTGGCCGTCCAGTTGATGGCATCGGGCACCTTGACATTCTGCGTGTGGTACGGGCACTCCAGATAGTAGAGCATGGACACCTGCTTGGAGTTGCTGGGCCGCCGAATGCCCGTGGGGATGTAGTGGTCCTTGTAGAGGATCATGTCGGCCGTGCCGGCCAGATCGCGATTGGCAGTCAGTTCGCAGGTGTCCACGGGACACTTGGCTTTCAGGAAGACGTCGCGACCCTTCTTAACGTTCCACGGACCCAATCCATTGTAGACGAGGATGGTCTTCAGCTTGCCGCTGGATTTGATCTCCTCGTAGTTGTGCGGCACGTACATGAGCTGGTTAATAATACGATCGGAATAGGGATCCTGATGGGGCAGCAATCGGGGGGCATGACGCTTCCTGGCCTTGCGATTGCTGTAGGTCCTGGCCGGTTTTGGATAGTACTCTCCGTTCTTGAAGAACCAGGCCTTTTCCGCCGGCGGCTCTTGCATGCGATCCGCCTCGTTTTCCTCCTCCTCCAGAACCGCCTGTTCCGGCTGCTCGACGAGATTATCCGCCATTTCGGGCAGTAAGGTGGCCGCCACTGACGGGGGAGTGGAGCTGGTGGCCATCATGTGCTCCTCGTCCATGGACTGTAGTTGATGCAGATGCTGGTGCTGCTGTTGCTGTGTGGTTATCTGCGACGATCGTGGACTCAGCGTCTTCCATATTTCGCGCTCTCTGTGGAGTTTGATGAACAAGAGTCAATTGTAGCTATATGTGTTTATTTGCTTCTTAATACAAATATGCAATCAAATTCAGATGCATGAGCAACACAGTATAAAGATATCTTATACTGTGTTACTCATGATATGTTATACTGTGTTACTCATGCATCTGAATTTCGATTATTATAACTTAAATAGTTATATATACATACATAGTTAAAACTTGAACAACGACTTAATCTATGCACATTTTTTAAAACTTTTCATTTTGTGTACGCTAACCGTGACTACTCATAGTCAAAGACAATTATTGAACTTCAGTGAGGTAGAATATCAATTTCTTGAAATTAAGTGCTGCTCAGGGGTCTTGTTTACATATTTTTTAACACCTGTTTGGCAGACTCTTCCCTTATCTGCCACTTTTGGAGATGAAGTTACCATATTTGAGTGGTACTATTTACCCTCAGACTATTTACCGACATGATGTCTTACTCACTTGAGACTGAAACCGAATATGAGGAGGAGGGCGCAGATCAGAGTTAGGTAGAAGTACTTCTTGAGGGATATCTTCGGACGCCGCATGGTGACCACTTCCACTCCTCGGCGATGGGACTCTAGACTACGGGTTCCGGGGGCCAATAATCCGACTGCGTCTTCTTCAGCTGGCGTTGGTCATTGTGCTGTGCGAGATAGACAAACAAATGCGATATTAAATGAGAAATACAAATAGTTTACTCTCTTTCGATGCCCCGAAAATCCAGCACTAATTACCCGTGTTAATTATTCTGGACTGATATGACTTCGAATTTTGGTTCAGTATTTTGGTGTTGTACTCAAATCGTGTGGATCGGTTGAACTCTCTGCGAGAACTGCGCTCAATATCGAAAATGTTTCGTTTCAACGATCCGAGGGGTGTTTATCTTACGCACTAATGCGCTTTCTAATCTAATATTGTGTTTGGAATAACATTTCATAACTCATTTCTCAGGGGATTTGATATTAATTCCCGATCTCTAGTGAGTTAGCTCTGCTTTGCACTTAGCAACGATCAACACTGCGATGGTCGACATAATTATTCGGATTTGTGCCATTAGTCATGGACGAACAAGTTAAATGACATTAGTTCCGATCCGAGAGCAGGGCATCAAGTGACGTTCCGAACTCAGTCGAATTATATGTATATTAAAATGTGGGAGAGTCTCTTGGGTTTAGTTTATAAAAATATTCCAAATCGCACAATTCGTATTTGCCCAGGCCAAATATTGAGCCAGATGGCTGTCTCGCCTCAAGAGCTGTTCCACATCAGCCAGCGGGGCGTATACGTAATACAAAGAAGCAGGGGCTTCTTACCCGGCGAATCGGGTAAAGTGGTTGGAAAAGTGGGGGTGGAGGGGGCAAATCCCCATCTCCTCCCGGCAATTGGCAGTCTCAAAAGCTGGCTACTAGCCACGGCTTTTATGGACCTGGCCCCGGGGGTGGCCTAATTACAGGGGAGGCCGGCGGGCGGGTGCATCTTCATTTGGGCCACATTCCTGGCTAATCCCCCAGAGCCCTCGCCAAGTGTCCATCCATCCATCTATCACATGTCATTTATGGCACTATTCCGTAGGAGTGCCTCTGTGTGACTCATCCCGCCGGCGGTTGCAACATCACTTAGGGTCTGGGGGCTGGTCTCTTGTTCCGCACTACTTTGGTGGCCATGCAAAAAGGTGGTAGCAATGGTGGTTTCACCGGGGGCTTCACCGCACTTATGTGGCCCGCTCCATTTCGCAACTGTTCTACACTCGAAAAAAGTCCTAAAGTTCCTAGCTAGGTATGTCAAAGACAGTGGAATGTCGAACAGTCTTTATAACGTACTACATTCATCTATACCATTTAAGCTATCATAGTTTGAGCAGTAACTTAACAAATAGAGATAGTCAAAGGAATACTTTTAAGCTAATTTAACAAAATGTGCTTTATTTTCATCAATATCACTATCATCAATATTATTATAAACTCTGCACACTTTTCTTCAGTGCACCCTTCATTGGGGTCTTCACTATCGCATTTTTGACGTTTTTGACAAGCAAACAGCAGGAAAAAGAAGAAAATAGTAAGGAGTGGCGAGTGGGGATAACCAGAGTGGATCCCCTGGTTGGCATGAAAAATGTAGTTACAGTCATTCATTCATGTTGCAAAAGTAGGACTCCGATGGGGATACATGCACGTGTATAGGGTTGGGGTAAAGGAACGGAAATGGGAAAGTGGCTCGAACAAACAAAACCACATGCAAAGGAATCTATAGTCCGAAGAAGTGACAACAACTCACTTTATCCCCATCAGGACGACTAGTAGAATATAATACGAGTTTGGTTATACACCTTGTACTTTACTCGGTTGATTATAACGCGGTATTGAGTTCTTTGGAAAATCTTCAAACAGATTACAACTCGCTTTCGAACCGATTTCGAACCAGTTTGCAATGTGTTCATGCTTAAAAGGTTCGCGCAAAACTAAACTATTTTTTCACACCTTTTTTAGTCATTGGGTAATTGGTATTCACTCCATTTTTCTTATCAGCTCGGTTCATTGGAAATGCAAATACTGTTTGTAGTTATCGTAATTCCTAAATTTTTTCGCGTATGTACATATATACAACAACCTTTTTATTAAAAAATCTTAAATGTGTCACTTTAATATTTAAAATAAAAAATAAATTTCTACTAAAATTCTAATTAAATGAGTTGAATTATTTTTTATGAATATTAATTGCTTAACAAAACTGGACAATGGTAATATTAAAGATAGTTACAATTATAAAGTTCATTAAAGATAATTAGAGTACACACCATTTCAATTTCCGTTCAAACAACCTAAATCACCAACAACCCAGTTCACCTAAATTCTAAAAAATGTCTTTTGTGTCCCCGATAATTGGGCTCCTCGGAAAATCCATGACGCACTTTTCTTTGGCTCGAGTCGTGTCCTGCTTTCGCTTCCTTAATTTATGTGTTTATATTTAGTTAGGTGCTGTGGCCCCTTGTCAAGGCACTTGATCTACGCCCTCAGTATGTCAATAAGCCTATATATACATATACTATACCATGCAATATAGGACCCAAGCACCCAGAAGGGGAAACTCGTGGCCAGAAGGTGATGGGTGTAGGGGTTGCTTGAGTTGCATGCATTGTTTTCCTTGAATTTCCCACACGGACTTTGGCTGGGGAAAATGTCATTTCTTTGTTATCTCCACGCTGCTGCACTTGACTTGCTTGGCTACAAGTTGATACCCTTTCTTGAAGTCTATTTTATGCTCTACTATGCAGAGATAAGGTATACCCAATAATAATTTGAATCCATATACTAATAATTTTTTTAATCATTTAAGATTGTGTCAATGCTCATATTTCATTATCCTACTTGAATTGCCTTCAAGTTTGTTTTCAAAATTTTTGGGGGTGGTATATGTACATATATAGTACATACTATAGTATATTATTTTCAGATTTGTCAAGATGACAAACAACTCTGGGATAAAGAGAGGTTATTTTCATTTGCTTAGAAATTTAGTTAAAGAACTTACAACGTATACCAAATGGTATACTGATATTCGATCCTTAAGACTTTTATTAAGCTTGTATATCATATATACTGTTATTTGAATTTTTAGATGTAAAACTATACCAAATTTTATACTGCTATCACCTCGACAATGTAAAATTTGAGTTTTCAAGGGTATTCTCATGCTCGGATCCCAAAATCTGTAAACAGCCTTACCGTTATTTGCTGTGTCTCCTTTGGAGGAGCTGCCTTTGAGAAGTTTTCTATTGTGACTTCGCAAGCAGTTAGTTTGTTCACTTGTGGCCTTGCTAATAATAAAGTGTTGATAATTTTAGGCCATATTCGAGTGGTTTTACCCCTCTCCCGTCACCCATCACCCCCGCCCTTACAACCCCTCCCAACAATCGGTACGCACGCACTGTCTGTCCCGTTACCAATATACCGTTGTGTCTCTCTTCGTCGCTCACATGTGCTCATGTGGCCCTTTGATTTTCGTGTTCAGCTTTTCTTTGTCCTAATCAATATATTTTGTGGTTGGCTAGTGAAAAGCTGATGGGCTAAGTGGGCTTTTAGCCCCATCGACTGGCCAATAAACATTTTGCAAGTGCACTTACACAATTGAGCCGCCGTTGTTGTTGCTTGTTTGTTTGTTTAATGGTGGCTCGTTAGACTTTTCTCCGCTTGCTGGTTTTTCCAATTTGTGTATATTTCGAAGTATTTCTCATATTTGCACAATGTGTTTCAACTGAGCTTTAAATGGGCTATTCAATGCTTTTATTTCATTTTTGTAAATTTAATTATTTTTCCGCACCAACACACACACACACAAAGTTTAGCAGGGATGTATAAAAGTAACTGTTGTCCTTTGCCTTTTCACGTAACTTTTGCAACTGCGCCCAAAATGGAAATTTGTTACCAGACAGCTGGGCACCCGAAGGAGTGAGAGAGATGGAAGTGCAGAGAGAGTCCTGCGAGAGCAAACAAGCCGCGAAAAGAGCGAGCGGGAGATATATACATCTAATAACTTTCACCTATTTAAGCTTAAACTTTTGCATAATTTATGATCTTTTTCAAGTTATTTTCCGCTTTAAAATTATTCATATTTGTCGTATTACAATTAACCTTCTGACATGCGGCATTTCTGCGCAAGTGTTTCTAGAGAGAAGAGATGGGAGAGAGCGGCAAGAACAAGAGAAATGGCAAACAAACAAAAGCCACAGCCACAGCTGTCTTATCAGGGGGCGGTTTTTGCCACCCCCTTTCGACTGATAGCAAAGACAACCGTTGCTTGAGGTTTGTGTCTTCGATAACTATGTTATACAAATTTGAATTTAATTTTAAACTTTTTGAAACTAATAAAATGGTATATCAATTTAATATATATATTTCAGACCGCAGACTGTAAGAAACCTTTCTGATGTTTTCAAATTACGTTTTAATTATATGTATGTAAAATGTTATAGTATTTAAAATATTTCTAAATAAAAAATACATTTGTTTCTCCTATTAGATCAATAACAATAAGCCCCTGTGTATGTACATATTTTTGATAGTTCTATAAATCAACATTTTCTCTGATAAGCTGTACGGAAAACAAAACATACCTATTTTATATATACGATGTTGACCAAATAATTTATTAATAAGTGCCGCATAAACTTTAATCCAATATATAAAAGTAATAGTCTTTACAAAAAAAGGAATGTATAGTTTATTTAGTTAGCATTTATTGTACAATTCCTTTAAGATTAACACCCAAAGTTTCTAAAATGGTATAACTAAATTTTCTGTCACTATTTCCATTAATCAATTACACACATATAAATTACTTTTCCATATATTTTCGATACTTAATAACCCTTAGGTCCTTCCTATATAAATATTCTCTCATATGTTGCAAACACTCTCCAGTTATTTTTAAAGGCCTTCACGTTACTCGATTTGTGTCCCTGTCCTGAAGGATTCCCCGTGGACTCAATGGGGGGAATCTGCTTAAGCATACCTTACACTCGCTTCGATTAAATATTCTTAGAAGCTAAACTTAATACGGGTTGGGGTTCAAGTAGACATACAAACAATGCTTCTGAGAATTAAGATCGTATTAAAAATATACAGGTATATAAACTATAATGTTCCAATTGTCTTAGCCTAGCCTATGCACGGATGCATAATCCAAGTTTTGTCGATCTCCTAAGCGGAGCTGAAGCTTTCGTAGACGTTCGCCCCCAGCGTCTTTGTCTTCTCGGCGACCACGTAAAAGGTGAGCAGCTGGGTAGGCAGATTGTGGGGTCGCGAAGTGGTGTCAAAGCCTCTCGAGGTGAGACCACTGATGATTGGAATGAGCTTGGCCAACGCCATCAGCACCCGGTTGATGTTCAGCAAGTTGTTGTTCTCCAGACCATTTTGGCTCTTCGTGTTTTTGGCGCCCGAGCTTCCTGCCTGGTTGAACTTCAGGTTCTGTTCCTGCTGGGTTTGCACTTCAGTTTGCGGCAGATGTTGCAACGTTTCGCCCATGCTCTCGGCGATGGCATCGCAGGCCAGCACGAATCCACGGCTTACATTGTGCGAACAGACCCCAATGGCATCCTCGCTCTCCAGCAGATCAAGCGTCTCATTGAACATTTTCTGCAGCAGCGGCGAATGACTGGGATTCTGGCTGGGAAGCAGATACTTGCTCATTCGCGAGTTGGGATCCCGACGAGTGTCCGCATTGATGGCCATTTGCAGCGACCAAAACAGCTGCTCCAAGTCGGTAAGGGAAAGCTGTTGGGAGAGCGGCATGGTCTTGGTGACAGCGATGACCTGGGTGCGTATATATCGGGCAAGATCCCGGATGCCCGACTCCGTGATAAAGTGTCGGATGAGGGAGAGGTACTGCTGCTTCAGCTCGTCTGTGACTTGCTTCTGTTCCGTCATGATGTCCCGATAGATGTAGCCACCCAGGAGATTTAGCTGCACCCTCAGAGCAATAACCAGCATGGAGGAGGCGTAGACGTATGTGGCCAGCCTTGTGAACGCCACAATCTTCATGTCCTCCCAGAGTTCCAGCTTGTTCTTTGGATTCTGGCGCAACTGCTCGAGCAGCTCGTCCGTGCTGCACTCCCTAAGCACCGCCTGACACATCTCCTCGCCCATCCCCAGGATCACCTGGTTACACGTCTTCTCCGTCGACTCAAAGTGGGTCGTGCGCCGCGTTCTCTCAAAGAATTCCCTGGCCTGTTTCTCCTGAAACTCCACGAATCGACGCTGGGCATATCGTGCCGCAAAGATGGTACCGCCCACCAGAACGCCGGTCACTATGAACTTTCGCCGGTGGCGTGACAAGAAGTCCTGCAGGCGCGACAGCATGTTAACGATTGGAAAAGGTTTCTCTTCTGCCGGATGGCCAACTAGACTCTGCTTCCTGTGTGAAATGGCCCAACTGCTTTTCCGACTGTTTCCCACTTTTTCCCGCTCCACCGGCGACCTGTTCGAGGTTAATGAATAGTTAATGTGCAAAGTTCATCTGTGTGCGTAGGGTGGCGCTCTGCCGACGTCGCTGCCAGCAGAGGAGCGCCCTCAACTCATCCGCAGCGATTAGATTACCTGCTAGAGCTCACCTATATACCCGTGCTCGGATACTCGGATCTGGTTCGCCGCCTTATCGGGCCGATTGCTGGCCTTTGGATCGGATCTAGCTTTGGAATGTATGGAATGGATATATCCTTTGTTGTTGTCGCTGAATGTGTTATTTCTCTGTTTGGAGCCGCATACTGCGTCGTCTGTTTGATTCAAGAAAAATCCCAAAAGTGCGAGGTTCGGAAATACCGAAAAATGGCATTACGTTCAGTATATTTTCATCTACTGCTTACACTTACATTCAAAATAATTAAAATTGTCAATAAAGTTAGGAAATAAAAGATCTAACTAAATATACACAAATTAAGTCTATAAGGGCATTGGAATTATACACAGTTTTCCACAAAAAAAAACAAACGCGTATATGCGCAGACATTTTCCATTTTCATTCCGGAACATTGATTGACCACAATATAAACTAAATTTCAAGGGCTCTTTTTTGTATGGGCTGGTGGTGTGCGTGGATAGTTAAATCTTTTTCATTTAACATTTTTGCATCTTAATTTTTTTGAATTCACCGCCAACTAACGAGAAAATAAATGTTCCATAATCCACTGTTCCTCTATCGTCGTTAACAGCTAGGCCAGACTAACATTTTCACATAACAATCTAATAAGATGAATCTGTTAACAGCTAGTCATATTTAAAGTTTTTGTAGCTGGTCACACCAAGTTGCGAAATTGCCGCGTGCGGGTTTGTTTATAAATACAATTGGACCAACTGGCGAAATTCCCAGTTAAAGTCGTAGTGACAATCGGCATAATATTACCCTAATAACTCGTAAGGATGCCCGTGGTCGAGGGCAGCGATCTGGTGCTGCTGCAGCGACGCCGTCAGCAAGTGCGCAACATCTGCATCCTGGCGCATGTGGATCACGGAAAGACGACACTGGCGGATTCACTGGTGGCCAGTAATGGAATCATTTCGCAACGGATGGCGGGCAAGCTGCGGTACCTAGACAACCGAGCGGATGAACAGGAGCGTGGTATTACCATGAAGAGCAGCAGCATCTCTTTATACTATCAGGAAGCGGAGGAAATGGCTGGTAATCCGGACTACCTCATCAATCTGATTGATTCGCCCGGTCACGTGGACTTTTCCAGTGAGGTGTCCACGGCGGTAAGGCTGTGTGATGGAGCCATTGTCGTCGTGGATGTGGTGGAGGGTGTGGGTCCTCAAACTCGAGCCTGCTTAAAGCAAATCTACGAGGAGCAGCTGAAACCAGTCTTGGTGCTAAACAAACTCGACCGTCTGATCCTGGAGAAGCAGATGGATCCTCTCGATGCCTATTTTCATTTGTGCCAAGTCTTAGAGCAAGTTAACGCTGTTCTAGGCAGCATTTTTGCCTCCGATATTTTAGCCAAGGAGGATATTACCAAGAAGGACAACTACGAGTCTGCCTTGGAGGAAGTGGATGACTCAGAGCTGTATTTCTCACCCAGCTCCGGCAACGTTATCTTCTGCTCCGCCTACGATGGCTGGGCCTTCTCCGTCCGTGACTTTGCCGCCATGTATGCCAAGCGTTTGGAGATGAATCGCAAGGATCTGGAGAACGTTCTCTGGGGCGATTTCTACTACAACTCAAAAAAGAAGGAAGCTTTGCCAGGAGCCCAGGAAAAAGCCAAGAAGCCCATGTTTGTCCAATTCGTGCTTGAGAACATTTGGAGCCTTTACGATATTATTGCCATTCGGAAGGATAAAGATAAACTGCCCGGAATTGCTGAGAAACTGGGTCTCAAGCTTGCAGCCCGAGATTTGCGTCTCACTGATCCCAAGCTGCAGATCAAGGCGGTTCTGGGACAATGGCTGCCCATTGACAAGAGTGTCCTGCACATGGTTATTCAGCATGTTCCTCCGCCTCACCAAATCAGCGATGAGAGGGCACAGAGATTGCTCTATCCAGCGAATGTGGATTTGGGTTCTCTGCCGCCAGAAACCCTGAAGCTCAAGGAAAGCTTTACGAGCTGCGATGCGAACAGTTCAAATGTGATTGCATTTGTGTCTAAAATGACGCCAGTGCACATCTCCCATTTGCCACAGAATCGACCCAAAAGGCTAACGGATCAGGAGGTTCAGCAGCGCAGGGATGAAGTGCGTCGTCGGTTAGAAGAAAGGAAGCAACAAAGTGAACAAGCGGAGCTCGAGAAGATCAGCCAGGGTGTGGAGCAGCTGAGTACCCGTGTTGAAGTTCCGGAAAAGGAGGAATCTAAACCAGAAGAAGGGGAGCAGAATGAGTTTGTATTCATCGCCTTCGCCAGAGTCTTCAGCGGCACATTAAAGCGCGGCATGGAGCTGTTTAATCTTTCGCCCAAACACGATCCCCGTCAGCCAACGCATCGCAAGGAGGAGGAAGCACCCTACGCAAGTCGTGTGACCATCGGAGATCTCTACATGTTTATGGGTGGTGAGCTGCAACTGCTGGATGAAGTGCCCGCAGGAAATATAGTGGGAATCGGAGGTCTTGAATCGCACATCGTCAAAACAGCAACCTTGAGCAGCAGTTTGGATTGCACCTCCTTCAGCGAACTAAGCGTCATGGCCACTCCTATTCTCCGCGTGGCCATCGAACCCGTTCAACCGCAGGACATGCCCAAACTAGTAAAAGGATTAAAGCTTCTGAACCAAGCAGACGCCTGTGTTCAGGTCTCCGTGGCTCCTACCGGTGAGCATGTGATCACTACATTGGGTGAGGTCCATGTGGAGAAGTGTGTGCACGATCTGGAGCAGAGTTATGCCAAGATTAAGGTGAATGTTTCCAAACCTATTGTTTCCTTCCGGGAAACAATTGTCCCCGCTGCCACGGTGGACATGGTTAATGAGGCCATTGTAAAGACGGCGGAGGACAAGGATGTTAACAAGAAGATTGCCGTGCAGCAGACGCTTAACAAACTGGGCACGCTGAAGGTGATAGCGGTTCCCCTGCCTGCAGAAGCTGTAGAGTTGCTGGAAAACCATTCGGAATTCCTCAAGGTAATAGTTACTGATCGGAAATTTATGTGAATAATTTCTTAAGAAATCATGTCTTTGTCCCTCAGGAACTTGCAGCCATTCCTAGAAATCAATTGCTCTCAGAGAAGTGGACAGCGCTGCTAGCTTCAATTAAATCAAAGCTGATAGCTGCTCTGCAGGATCTTCAACTGTTTGGCTTATGTACCCTATCGCCCGAGGAGCTGGTGAATCGAATCTGGGCTCTAGGTCCTCGCAACTGCGGAACCAACATACTACTCAACCTAAGCGACTACGAGCAGCCTGACTTCTGGTCAAGTCACGCCAAGTCGGATACGGACATTCGTTCGAAGACCGATCCACGAAAGGATTTCAATAGTTCGCTGGTGAATGGCTTCCAAATAACCTCCGTAGCCGGTCCTCTGTGCGAGGAGCCCATGCAGGGCGTTTGTTTTGCGGTTCTCGAGTGGTCTATCCAATCTGAAGGAGAGGATTTAAATTCCCGAGGTCCCTTTTCGGGTATGTTAATGCGATTTACTTTAAAAAGGGTTGCGAAGTATTTCAATTCTACCCGCAATTATAGGTCAAGTTTTGACTGCTGCTAAGGAGGCTTGCCGTCAGGCTTTCCAGAACCAGCCACAACGATTGGTAACACCCATGTATAGCTGCAATATTGTGGTCAACGCAGAAATGTTAGGTGAGTGAATCAAATCCAAGTTATATAAAATATAATAGCCATGATGACAAATCGAATGTAATCTTTTAGTCTACATTTACATTCTGTAGTCCGATTAAAAGGGTGCATATGAATGAAGCATGCTATCAACTTAAAAACTTTGAACTCATGAAGATAATAAGACATGTTTTTTAAATAGTATTTTATTTAACTACTAGTAAATGCAGCTTAGGTCTAAACATAAATAAGCAACTAAATTTAGGTTAAATAATTTCGGTGTTGGTTTTGTATTTAATTATCATTTTGTTCATATGTTTCCTTTGTAAATAGTTTCCAGTTTTGCACCTAAACTATTCGTTTAAATCTTTAAATATTATTTTAAAAAGTTGAGGCCTTGTTTACGCTTAAATGCAAAACAAATTAATTAAACAATTAGTGCGATCGTGCCCGGGCACTTGTAATTGTTTAATTAATTCGTAAATTGTTTTGTAAATAAATACATGTATAAATATATAAATTAAGAGGGATGGTGGTACGCTGGGAAGAAGTGAAATGCCAAGTGAAATGCCTAAAAACATCTTTTGAAATTATGAAAAGCTTAGCTAATTACGTTACGTTACGTTGCGCTAGACGTTACGTGACGCGAACTTTATGCTTATCGAAGCCATTTACTTCCGTGTTTCTCATCTCGTACTTCAGTCACAGTTGATTTTTGCACAGTTTTAAAGTCGCCGGAAATGTCGCCTTGTGCTATTGAAATTGTATCTACTAGGATTGGTTGGTTGGTATTTCCGGAACTTAGTCCCAAATGATGCTCTGCTGGAACTCGAGCACGCGATCCCACGGGAACTCCGGCTCATAGTCGTCCGTATCGGGTAGGGATCGCCTGGTCCGGCTTCCGAGTCCAGCCTCCTCCGCCGTGGTGGTCAGTTCCGCAGCCACTGGAACTGCTGCGGCCGCCGGTTCCGCCTCCTGTTCTGCCTGCAGAGTGGTTCTGGCCTCCTCCTCTGCCGCGGGAGTACTGCTGCTCGGTTGCTCCTCGGCGCCGGTTCCCGATCCACTCGAAATGGCTTCGATGGGCGGCAGATCGCCGCGCCGCTCGTTGTTGCGTCCGTAGTTGCTGCTCGGGAAGTTGTTGATCGAGAACTGATCCGGACGGAAGTTGGCGGAGCTGTGGCTGCCGCCGCTCTCCGGTCGGTTGAGATACTGGTACGAACTGCTTCCTCCGTTCTGGAAGCTCGAATCCTGCGGCTGGTAGTTGGAGCTGATGGCCGAGCTGCCCGAGGAGCTGCCACCACCGTAGATGGGTCTGCCGTAGCTATCCTTCTGGCCACCCACGGTGGTTCCCACAGACGGGCGATAGAACGGCTTCTGGAGTTGATACCTTTTGGGTGGCTGGTTGCTGGGCTTGCGCACCGAGTATCCCGGCTTTACACACATCATGCCGAATACTCGGATTCCGGGCACGCTGGCATAGGTGGGCTGGTCATGGGCCATGGGTCCCTCTGAAAAGTTCAATACATTTAATGCGAATTTGTTATTTTACTATCTATATCTTTAAGACTCTAATGTATACTTAGTAAAGCCTTGTATACTTGTATACAATGTATACTTGTATATACGATGGTTGTTTAATGTATGCGTTTTAGTAGTTTGCAAAGGATAGATATGATTTCATTTTGTACTTAATAGTAACAGCGTTTAAGCCGGCTTCAATTTATACCTCATAATTGTTAGTTGGCTTCTAAGGTTGGTACATGCTCGAACTTACCCATCTTGAAGTGGTCGGGACAGCGGCAGATGACCAAGTAGTGCGACTTGCCAGTTCGTGTGTTTTGGAGCGCCAGAAGGGACCAATCCTTGGGTGAGCGGCACTCGCGCATCTCGGTGGTGGCCTCGCAGGTTTTGGCCAACGTGATGGCCTGAATGAGAAACATAAAAAATAGGGTGTGGTGAGGGTGTGTAGGGAGAATGCACTAAAAACCAATTTATTGCAAGAACAGCACAACAGTTCTAAGCCGCAAAGGATTTTAAATGCAACTCAATTTTCCATTTTAGCCTTCTGTTTGAAAGCTGCAAAGGATTTTAATTGCAACTCAATTTTTCATTTTAGCCTTCTATATAAAAGATCATAAATTTAAAAATACTTCAGATTTTACAGCCTTGTGCAGTTCTTCACGACTTTAACTGGTCTGAGATGTTTGGAAGGCAAAACTCCTTTATGGCCGCGGATGGTCTAACCCATATTTAGCTTTAGTGCAGTCTGTCTAGACGGCAGAATTGGTTTAATAGTACGCCCCACTAGCCATTCACTTTGGCCCACAGGGCAGGATGGAGAAAAAGAAAGTGACCCCATCCCGATTTCGATCCCGATCATGACTCTAAATTGAAAGCAGGCATGCTAAACGCTATGAACAAGCTGTCACTAAATACGAGGTGGAAACTAAGCGGAAAAACAGGAGCAGCCAGTGCCCAGGGCTTTGATTTGGAGATCTGCCAGACGTTAAAGGCCGGTGGGCAGGTCCAAACACTTTGCTGTCCAAATTGCTTCGACTTTGCCCGTTCTGCTACGCTTTCAATTGGCCAACCTGATTGTCCTTTTAACTGATTTACAGCCTGGGCTACTGTAAGTGCTGTTCGCCGAACAGCCGAACGTTAATTTGATTGACTCTTGCGGCGCTCGTTTGCATGTCAGTCGATTGGGAAAATCTTTTCTTTTGCATCGCCTTTTTCTATTTTTCCAACCGTTTTCCGCTCGCTTCATTGGCTGTGGCATTCAGGTTAATGTGGTCCGCCCGGCTGTTCCAGTTTTTCCTAACGCCCCGCTCTTGTTTTCTGTTTTCCAGCTAAACGCATTTTCATAATTTGCTGTACAGTTCCGGCAAAATGGTAAAATGGCAAAATGGCAAAACAGCAACAGCAAGTGTTGCATTTAACGGTGAAGTGAAGTGATGTGTAATTATGACAATGTCTCGCACTGCCCACACTCCACACACCTTTTACGCGGAGCACTCTAGGCGACCATTAAGCCATTAGAAATGCTTTTTATTATTTAATTTATTTGAACATTTACCAAGCCACGCTGCTTTGCGTTTATAACTCAATTAAACGTGGGGGAATCTAGGGAAAATCGGGCGAAGGAGCCGATCACGGCCAGGCCATAAAGCAAATAACATTGCAATCCACAAGGTGATCTGGGAAGCTGACCTGGCCAACTGATCGTGCCTTCGGCTGGCTGGGAAGCAGTTCCTCTCCAGCGAGAGTTGGGGATGCGGTTCGAGAAATCAATTTTACGATTCGCTAATCCAGCAAATGAGGCTCAATTCCTTTGGTTTGGCCAAACAGCCGAGGGGGGTGATCTTCAACTGATCAAATGATATATTGCTGGCTTCCAGGCATCGTGATTTTCTTTAATTGACCACTGCCCCGCGAAACTTTCGTGCAATTCCAAGGAGTGTCTGCGCTAAGAAGCACTCATCTTCTCTAAGTAATCAATCGATTGATAATTCTGTGGTTTACTAGGAGTTAGACGTGTTGTTGCTTATTTTCTTGGCCACTTGCTTCATTTAATCAAACATTCGGTATTTACTTCTTTATTCCAAAGAAGTTTTCATTTGAAGTTGGTTCTCTAAATGATCAATTAGTGTGGAAGTTGTTATTTAATTAATAGCGTAAAAGCGATATCGGTTTTTTTTCAATAAGCATTCTTTGGAAAAACGGAAAGGTAAATAAAAATACCTTCAGATCGATCTAATACATCTCATTGACTACTTCCCATGCCATGCCAAGTATTTACGAAAAAATCATCCGAGCTTTGATCAATTACAAAACATGAAATTCGTGTCTTTTGTCAGCAATCTGCTCTATTAAACTACCAATGATTCCACTGATTCCATCTTGCACTAACTCATTTAAAAATAGATCAAATTATATTTGTGGTCAGCCAGCGAAGATTTCGATTTCGACTTCCCAGAGATCCGGAGTCGTGCCAGCGAGAACCTGTAACCATCTATTGAACTAATGATCAACCGAGAGTGATCTAACAAATGATCTGGAAATGCCTGCTGTCAGTTGCACTTTCGGTTCCCAAGGGATCCTACGGTCGTGGCCCCAGGGCAATTATCCGAGTAACTCGGTTGGTATGAAATGTGAATGAGCTCACCTTCTTCTTAGTATCGCCAACCAATTTTGTGGTATGCTGATCATCTTCATTCAGACTGGCCGAGCAGGGATCACGATATCTGTGGAGCAGATGAGCAGGATTAGAGGATTAGACTCGCAGGATTAATTAGAGCCTGGGGGCGGGAGTGACAAGTGGGTAGGTCCAATTTCCAGGGCATTTCCAATCTAGCAACTCACCTTGATGGACAGGCGCACAGTGGTTGGGTGTAGTTCAATCTCACGTAGACGGCGTTACAAACTTGCTGAATGGCACACTCGGGCAGCAGATAGATGTGCTGATTGTGCGGATAATAATGATATTTCGTCGGTTTCGCTGTCGCCGTTTTCTGCAAAGGGAGAAGGACCAATGAGTACGATGAGATTCAGCTCCCGTTGATTGATGTGGCGAAAAGGGTTTGCCACCTCCTCCTCCTCCTGCTCCTCTAGTTTTCGCCTTCTTCTATTTGGTTAGCAATTAAAGTTGCTCTGCTGGCCGGCTGGCAAATGTTTGCTCCTCGGAGGAAAAAGGTGTCTTGTCGAGGTGTTACAGTGTTGTTTGTCTACTGCCAGCTTTCTGGCGTGGATGAAGTGCGAAATTGACGCTCCCCCAGTTGGATTGTTATACCCATCCACATTCCATCATCCCATGTAGACCATGTCGCCCTGCCAAAAGTTTTCATTTCGCACAGTGGGGTATAGTCTTATCTTGGCTAGCAACTGATTGTTAAAGACGTAAAAGCTGAAAGCTGTCTACATGAATCTATGGAAGTTGCAATTAATTCGAACAACCTAAAGATAGTTCTTGTTTGCATATCGTAAATAAAGTAATATTATATTTTCCCTACCCTAGCCCTATGCGATATGTAAATATAAAAGCTATGGTAATTGTTAAAATAAGAGAAAATAATCAAATCCTTCCATATAAATCAATGATGTCTGAAAGGGTATTCAAAGTGGCGTTTTTGGTTGTCGTCTTTGAATTCCGAGAGACGCGAAAACGGATAAAGCATAAAAAAGCAAAAGGAAAAGTGAGGATGGTCTCCTACCAGCCATTCAAGCACTTTGAGCTGAGGAGAGGCGACTCGAGCTGAGTTGATTTGAGTCGCGTTTAGTCGAGTTGAGTGGGGAGTTGAGTTGCCTTGGCCAAAGCAGGTTAATGGCAAACGAGACCCTCACATAATGCCACACAAAATTGCTTGGCTCGCCTTGCATCGCGTTGCAACGCGCCTTTTCCGCCGAGGAAGGGGGAACAAAGTTATTAAGAAATTGATGCAACTTGAGGGGGAACACGTAATGTCGAGTGTGGGTATATAACATATATATTATATATATATTTATACACATATACATATGTGTATGGTAGGTAACCCTGGGTAACCGGGCAAACTGCCAAACGCACTTTTACTTGTAATTTCCAGCCATCTCCCTTTCGTATCCCGTCCCATCCCACCTGACCCAACCCATCAGCCACTTCCTTCCTGCGACCATTTCCCAGTGTGTTTTCCCCAAGTTGTTTTTCATTTTGGGAAACTTTTACCGACAGCTGGGGGAACTCAGGATACCCTCTCCCTTCATTTATTCTTTCCCCTTGTTTGACTATTAAAAAGTTTCCACACTTCAGTTTTCTAAGTCTTTACTTGGGGCACTTTTCAGTCGGCATTCATGACACATTTGATGGTAGTTTCCATTTCAATGTGCTGCATTACTTTTCCTTTCTAGGTAGTTTTTAATTATTTTGTAATTTGTTTTCTTGTTTATCAATGCGTGTAAGGGGATACTTGGAAATGAGAAGGCTAAGCAGTTGGAGACCTAGGAGACCTAATGATCTTAGCCTATGAAAAGTGGCTAGACTAACTTAAAACTACTTCAAGTTCAGTTCTGTTCAATTTTATAATTCAATCCATTTTTATTTGTCTTTTATTTGTTTTTACTTTTCCATTAACATTTCAATTTATTTACCTCAATTTTCGACTACGCTGCGCTGCAAACAGCTTTCCATTTGGCTGACAATTTATCGATCTAGTTTACAGGCACCTTGAACCCCATTTTCCTTTTTCTAGCGCCCCGAATTCGAAACGCGGAGCCTCCAGCTTCAGCTCCAGCTCCAGCTCCAGCTTCAACTGAAACTCAAACAATTCCCTTTTCCTACTTAGCACATAATTGAACAGAAAGCATCTTTGGTTTAGGCCAAATTGCCGGGCCATGATTCGCCTGTACCGCACTGAACGGTACTTCCCATGTCAGTCATTTGCCATTCATTCATTCATTCGGGTATTCAGCCATTCAGCCACTCAGCCACCTACTGTCAGGTAGGCCTGCTTTCTGGCAAGAGAGTGATTTACACTGACCCTGACCATTATTATTGAATTTTTGCCGCTTGTACTTTGGCTTTTCTAGCTCTTTGAGCTCTTCGAGCTTTTCCAGCTTTTCCGTTTCCCTATTTGGCGTCAGCTGGTTGTCGCTTCTGTCCAAATGTCCAAACTGTCGCCGCCAATGCCTTTGTTTCCACTCCACAGCCGTGTTGCCTTGTTGCCGTGCTGCCTGTCTCTTTCACTTTGGTTAAGTACATTTTTAAATATTTACCGTGTACCAATGCAGCGGGCTGGTGGATCGGAGGGGAAGTCCCTAACTAGGCCCTAAGCCAAAAGAATTTTCCACGAACTGCAAATTAAAGCGTTTTGTGTTGCTGTGTTGCTCTGTTGTCCGCTTTTCACACAGGTTAAAGTTCAGCCGGTGGCAGTTAGCAGGAGATACTCCCCGGTCCCTCCAGTTCGTTTTTAGTTTTTTTGTTTTTATTGGATTTTCAGTTTTTTGCTGCCCCTGCCCACCCAAGTGCCACTTGAAAATCGTGTTCTCCGATGCCAGCTTCCTGCAATTTGGACTGCAACTCGGAGTCGGAATCTCGACGCGACCTTTCGCGGGTTGTGTTTCTTTTTCTGCACTTCGTGTTTTGGGTTTTTTCCCACTCTTTTCCTGTTTCTTGTTGTATTTTTGGAGTGCCATGAATTGCGTTTTGATTGAAAAGAAAGTGACATTTCCGTTGATTTTCCTTTAGTGCCGAATGGCTCTTTAAAGTTTTCCTTTTATGCAACTCGCAACTCTTTCTTTCGGTTTTGGATGCTAATTTGTTTTCCTATTTGCCATTTGCCCCGCCAAATGACGTGGAAAATTTTTCTTTCTGTTTGTTCCATAACAACATTGCATGGTAAATAGCAAACAACAAACAGTAAATTGCAGTGGCAATCGCAGAAACAAGCTGTGTGCAACACGACGTATGCGTGATTTGTTTGCTGATGAATGCCTGGCTTATTGACTTGTTTCGATGGCCATGATTGCCACTTGATTAGCTGCCATTGATGACCCAGGATGCAAAGAATTGTTTTGAGTTCCTTGAGGTATTATGGTTTTTCGTGAGATAATCAAGTAAAACTTATGAAACACTTGCACATATTTCTATGCGAATTTGATTTCAACTCATTGCAAACATGTTGTTCTCTTTAATTTAAATATTCTGCAGTGATTGAAGCTGAAGTAATTTGTATAGTTTTAACATGTACTCGCAGTTTCATTCATTTTTTATCACATGGGTAAAATCAGTAAACTATTTTGGCATCAAGTTATTGAAAATCCTGAGTTACTGCCCCAAAGTCTCACCCAAACTATCTTCCGTTTGCTTATGAGCTATTTTTAAAATGATAAATAGCTACATTTGTCTTCCTCACTTCACAGCCAAGTTGATTTTTAGTTTCTCAGCCTTTGTTTTTGCACCTAACAAGCTTAGCAAACAAGTCCTGCAGTCAGCAGCACTTCTCGGATTTCAAGTCCTCCGGGCATAGGAGACTTAGCCCCATCGCATTGCTTTGCGCACTCTGAACAGCGAATATATATCTTAAAGCCGAGTCGCCATTTGGAGGCTTGATTTATGCCAGCAGCTCGAAATTTACTTTTAATGAGAGAGACGGCGAAACCGAGGAGCCGAAGCTAAACGCATGTAAGCGACAGCAGCGCCAGCTTGTATCTATATATCTTGCAGATGCGAAAACCCCGCCACTTGTTATTCAAATCAGCTTGAAGAGATTCAGGAGTGGAGCAAAAACAGTCACATGAAATTTCACCGCTTTGACTACGGATAAAGCTACTTCTCAGACTCAATTGCAGCGACTCAAGATTCAAGACTCAAGACTGAAGTCTCAACGCTCAAGACTTCAGATTCAATGGAAATTTGCATGGCTACAGCCGCAATTAATAAATAATTTTCATTTTCATTTCGAAATTTGATTTAATTACGTGAAAGTCTTCGTGTGTCTCACACCTACCACTTTCAGTGGGAAAGAACTGAAAATTAGTTGCCATTTTAAAGCATTCTCCCTCTCAGGTTGTTTGTTATTTAATTTTATGCTCGAAGTGAAACCGAAATTTAGTTTTCAAGTACTTTCGTTGAAGTTCTGCGCGCTAGGTTTGTTTTTATTGTTATTTATAAAGCGTGAAGTTTCAAGTAGTTTGTCTGTCTACTCACGGATGTATCTTGCTTTTCGGACCAGACCTTTTTCTTTTATTTGACACGACAAGCTACCGAAAACCTTACACTTGCACACTTACACATTTCACTCGAGATTGTGTTTTTTTCTATTTTACCCCTGTTAACGGTAGTTTCTCATGCAAATCCCGGCACAAAGCCGTTTGTTTATTTGTTTGTTTGTTTACCATTATTTATTTGTTTGTTTGCCTAACGCTTTTTCCTCTTTGCGCCGTCCAATTGATAATTATCATCATCATTGCTTTGGCCATCATCATCCCGCACAGCATCCAGCATCCAACCAAAAACCCGGTAAAAGTCATTCGCATCACAATCACAACCTCAGTGTGTAGGAACCTCCAGCTGGCCTTTTCCTCCTCCTCGATTTCAATGGCTTTTTGGTCTTTGGTCTTTTGGTGTTTTCTGAGTAGCCCCAAGCTCTCGTAAACTCTCAACACTCTCAAGTTGTTTATGTCCGCAGGTTGTAATTAAAATGTTAAATAAATTGTACAGCCTGATTGCCGATCTTTTTTCGTTTACAAGAATGCCCAGTTATTGGGGGAAAATCTGCAGGCCAGCGGATATATTGCATATGAACTGAGTGTCCGGTTAAGTTCTGCTTATGGATCCTTCATCATAAAAATTTCATGAGGAAGACTAATTGCGTAGTTAACATTTATTTAATATTTATGAAGAGCGTGAGGAGTAATAATAAGTGTAGTAAAATTTCCTTCTTTAATAAAAAATTACTTTATAATGAGCTTTATGCCAAAGTCATTTTTGGCAATGTCATTTCGGCAATGTCATTTTTATTGTTTGGGAACAAAAATGATTGTGCCTTGCTTGTTGTAAAATAGTTAAACTGCTGCATAAAATTTCCTAGCTACTCCCCTAAGAGGTAAATTTTGTGGTCATAAATTGCTTTAGGTGGCTGAATCTGAATCTGCCACATTAAAATCCAAATGGATTGTAAATTTAAGCCTTGGTACTCTTTTAAATTATTTTTCTCATTCAATCACCTGTGTAAAAAAACATATTCGGTTGATATTCAACTTGAACTAAACCAAGCCACTCTTCCCTATATGCATCTTAAACGGAGCCGTGCTCTTTTGAGCCCCCTGCTCTTTCAAGATCTTTCCTAGACATTCAGGCCGCAGAACGCTGAACGCTGGCCAAAGTTGGCTCTTTGTAGATGCGGCCTTCTGCGCTGCGCATGCGTAACTGATATCCATCTTAGGCGGTGTTACAATTTTTTGTTTCTGCGCTGTTTTTCCGCGCATAACTTGTCAAACGGCAAACAAAGGGGAGCTGTGGTGTGCCGCACCGCGATGAAGATGACGATTGCAGATACAGATTGCAACAAAGAGGTAGCAGATGCACACAAAAAAGAGATTATTCATTCTAATGATCCTAACTTTATATAACTACAATTTGAGAAAAAGCTCTAAGGCACAGTTCAATAAAAAATGAAATATTCAACAAAATAATTGGCACCTTTATGTATCGGTGAAGATTATTTCTTTCTGTGCACAGTGAAAAAACCAAGATGCATACAAGGCAATTACATGATTTGGCTGGCAATGAATAATGGAAAAAATTGTTGAATAATCCAACAGCAACAGCAACCACCACATTCCATACCCAATTCAAGTCGTCGGCCAAAGACGTGTTCATAATTGTCATCTACGCCATGTTGATGATACTGAATCGAAGTCGGAATCAGAATCCGTTTAATGTGTCAACCGCAGAGCGAGCGTTAATTTGTTCTAGTGTGGCTCTAATGCCATTCGGGCCAAGAAAGGGTATCTCTGTGTTTGGTCATAAGCCCTGTTGCCCAGATGCTCCGGATTACATTTGGCTTTAATGCCCAGTGCCGTAATAATAATATTTTTACATTTCTTGCCCCCTTCTCGTTACTTGGGCGTTTTTTCTCAATATATATTCTTTTTTTTTCATTTTTTTAAACACTGCTGCTGCTGGCCGAGTTTATTGTTCTAGTTTTCGTGGCCGTCGGGGTCTGGTCCGGTCCTGAACAGTTCTTTCGGCTCGTTGGTTAAGGTTTGTTGAACCTTTAATGACTTTAAATGCCGGCTATGATATGGTCTTTAATGCACGTTTATGAGTTGCTCCGGCCTGGCCTCCGTTGTTTGGGACACTTTGTGGGACAGAATTAATGTTGCTGCCATTACGGTAACGATTCGGTCATGATACCAAGGGGAAGTCTGACATTAGTCGGTAATATTAAGATATGGGGCCAGCCGGATGCTCGGAATATGGCTTCTTATGCCCGAAATAGGCTTACATTTGAAATTTGGAAAGTTTTAACTGAATTGGTGGTGCGGCTTTCTGCCGATTCTCAGTTAATTCTTATCGATATGCAAGACTTAACTTTGTTATATTATTATTAGTCTTGCTTAGAAATGGTAAAATAGTGTATTGAAATGGTGAATCTTTTTGAGTTCGGACAACACATTTTCAATTCTAGAAACGAAT
Organism: Drosophila teissieri; assembly: GCF_016746235.2. Lineage (NCBI taxonomy): Eukaryota > Metazoa > Arthropoda > Insecta > Diptera > Drosophilidae > Drosophila > Drosophila teissieri. Next base: position 17,755,272 of record NC_053031.1, on the reverse strand, counting down.
ATTGATATCCTAATACTTATTTAATATCTCATTTGTAAATAATAATTTTAGCTTTGATTGAAACTTTTGCTTACCAAGTTTTATTAAAACCATTCTCCCTTTCCTGTTCGCTTTCATGTAAAATACTATTAAAAATCACTTTCCTCATTCAAATCTCGAGTAGCTATCACTTTCTTCGGCGTTCTTTCGCAGTTAACTCATAAAAACTAACCCAAATAGGCCCCGAATCCAGTCGCTTTGTTTGTATATTTGTTCAAGGCAAACACGTCGAACAAATTCACTTAAGAAGAGGAAGAGTATGGGAGCTTGGAGAGAATCCATAACCATTTGATGGCCCATACTTCAGGTCTGGTCGTTTACCCCGAACAATAGTCCGGCAAAGCGGTCAAAATGTTTTGGTTTGTTTGTTGTTATTGCCGCTTTTTACCGCTAAAACGCATAATAAACTCTACGCCAATCTGGGGGGCCAAAAACCTGGACTTTTCTAGGCACTTGGTCTCCTCTTTGTTTTCCGAATCACGTACTCTAAATGGTCATTGCGGTGGAGAGATGCTTACCTGAAAGAAAGAAAAGAAGCAAAGAAAGCGAAATTAGTATGGGGTTGTGTCAAAATAATGTTCAAATCATTAAGACAAAATTGCAAATAAAAATGAGCTGGTGCAAATGGGCAACTCTCTTATAATTGAAATTTAAATTTTAATCTACGCCAACTAGTATTCAAAATGCAATAATAAAGAAAGCGAATTTCGTTTATAAATTTTAAGCCAGGGAAAAATAAGTGATTAACATTGCATTTCTTCGGGGTCTGCAAATGGTTTTATTTTGTGAGGCGTCTCAACTAAATGCTTTAAGAGCTCATTTAAATGAACTATTTACTTTGCAGAGGTTTCAAATTAAAATGGAAAACATCCAGGGACTGCAAATAATTCCTTTGTCGTGCCTAATTACTGCAGCTGTTTGCTTTGTCTCGGTTCTTCAGAGTCTTCTATTTAACATAATGTGCAGTAGGTTGGCTCTTCTATTCGCCGACATCTTCCTCTTTGGTTTTTGGGGCCTTGGGGCCAAACACTTTCTTTTATTGGACTTTCTTCGCGTTCTTCTTCCATGCCTTGCCATTTTTTCTGTTTTATCAAAGTAGCGCACATTGCACATCTTACTCACCGCCCCCTGCCACGCCCCCCAAGGCCCTGGGGTTACGTTTCGGCTTTTGTTTTGCATCTGACAATTTACTTTTCGCATGGCTTTTTCCACCACGGAGGCCAGCGAAAAAAAGAGGTGAGAGATAAAGATGCCGACATTACGCGCTTTGCATTTTCCATTTTTCACTTTACATTTTTCCCTCTATCAGTGCGATGTGTTTTTTATTTCTGTGTTAATTATTAGCTTCCGCTTCGAAGGGAACACGCTGCAGTGATTCCTCTTCTGGGCCAGAGCTATTACACTTGGCTAATGTCTGTATTAGCCAACTTGCAACGAGTTGCACGAGCTTAGACTGGAATGCGAGTGTGTTTCCAGGTACCCAAGTTGGTGGTCAGTGAAAAGGCCGCTCAAAGGAAATGCCACTTTACCGACACTTATGACGGAAAGCTTTGGACATAGCCTTTGTTTTGAAAGTGTGATTCAAACGATTTTATTATTCTTTTAAATGCTTTTTTTAGTAGACATACAAGTTTATACTCGTATATCTTACCATCGGAGGCTTCCGGATTAAGCTAATGATATGATTTTATTCCCTTTGTTCAACAACGTATTTAAAATGTAATTCCGTGTTGCCATTGGAAATTGCAAATATTTTTCTTTTATATTGGAATTTCCTTAAACTAAACTGTATTTCTTTACCAATGCTTTGACACTGAAAGTATTTTTCGAAAGGTAGTTTTTCACCACTTGCTCCTCAAAACAACAGACAACCACGACTAATGTTCCTATGACCGTAAAAACTCGAAGTCGGCAATATAAAGCGAATTCCTAACCCTTTTCTGATCTTCTTCTTCTGGGTAGAGAGATGGCAGGAGAAGAACTTGTAGATACGTTGATGTATCTGGCCAACATCTTCACTCCTTTGGTCATTTGTAATGTGCGACAGATTTTGTGTTTTTCTCGTAGAAGGCAATTTCCACAGTCGAGGGCAATTTGGATTTGCATTTGGCGATCGCCGGACCAAAATGGACCGAGCAGATACGTTCGTTGAGCTTAACAGTAAACCCAATCGGCAGCCAAGAATGGTATCTAATAGATACATGGCTGAGCTCGGCATTTACAGCTATCAATCATAATTAAGTGAATGATAATCAAAATGGACAGCATTATGAAAGCTGCATCTCTGTGAGTTTCTGAGCTGAGTGCCTGGGTTTCCGAGTCTCTGGTTCTCTGGATATCTGAGTTCCAGAGTTTCTCAGTCTTAGTTTCGGTCTCGGTCTTGGTTCTCTATTATTATGGATAATGATAAAGAGCGGCAGATCGAGCGGATCGGAGAGTCTTCTGGGCTCATTCTGCAGTTCGTTCCGTCTTCATCTTCATCTTCAGCAGCACCGTTATGCAGGTCAGCCCTCTTTTCTTCTTCCCCAACCAACCCAAGATGCAGATGCATCCGCAGCAGCAGCAGCAGCAGTGCAGCTCAACCTCATCTCGTATGCAAACGCAGCGCATTCCTGTAGCGATACGAATGTATCTTGTATCTACCATTGACATGCCAACTGCCTGGCTGCCTGACTGCCTGCTTGGCAAATTTAGCACGCTATGATCAAAAGGCTGGCTGGCTCGATGGCTGGCTGGCTGGTTGGCTTGCATTGTAGCTTTCATTTTGCCAGGTGACAGCCAACTATGAGTGGTTACAAGGCCCCCAGTTTCGCAGCCTCAGTCTTTCTCCATTCTCCACTGGCAGGCACATTAATTTATTAGTTGCACTTGCTTGTTGCACTGTAAGAGATACGCACACGTTGAGATACTTTCTGCTGCAGCACCACATCACAACAGCACCACAGCTCCATAGGTACACGGCAATAGCTCCAGAGATCCATTGCCCCACCGCAGGTCCGTTGGCGTTTGTCGGTTGACGGTTGTAACCGTGGCTGGCTAGTTGTCGCCTATCAAATTACCCAACTCCGCTGCTCAATTTCAAACCGTTCAAACCGGCAGTCGGCGGCCAGAGGCTGGAGGCTGGAGCGACCAAGTGGAGTCGCCTTCTGGGAGAGGATGCCTCCACCACTGGGTCTTGCCCAAACGGGAGGATTGAGTCCAGCGAATTGAGGTTTACGCGTTGGCGCTAATCGTGTTTTATTGCCACTTGCTGCACCGAGCGGGATATTTTTATGTGTTAGAGTTTATGAATTTCCTGACTAAATTTAACTTCCCTGCACATTTGTGGTTTTCCTGGCATCCTACAAAATATTTATTTTAGTTGGTCAAATGCATTTGGAAGTACAGTTATAGAAGTTTGAAGTCTTTCGAATTTTCGTCTAATCATCAGCCGAACGCAGTTTAGCTTTCTAATGAGTATTTTTCTCATTAATTCATGAGCACTTTATGAGCTGTATAATGTTTTAAGACTTAGGAGGCCAGCGACCAGCCTCCTAGTTCTCCTGGCAACTCTGATCTGAAGGCCTTCTCACTATTTTATTTGAGTTTCACAGCAATTCGCTGCGCATAAACCTGTCACAATCGGTGGCATCCTCATCTACATCCACATCCATCCTCGTTGGCGTCGTCGTCATCATCATGATGTGTCCTATGGCCAAATGCAACCATTTGGGATGCGGACTACTTTGTTGCGCCTGCCCATCATCCATCCTGGCCATATCCATATGCGAGAGCAGTCAAACTCGATATTGCCCGCCTATGTAAAAAATGTCTAGGGCGAGGGATTCGCTCATTAATTTTCGCGGCCATCCTGGGGTCCGGTTTTTCGGAACCGCAGTCTGTGGACTCTATGGATGACGTTGATTGAAGATGCGGTCGTGTTATGGGTGCCTGGGAAACTTGGAAACTCGGCCTGCTTTTGCCTTCGCCTTTTTGCCAGAAACGATTAATAAAAGTGTGCAAAAGTTGGGCTCCGTTCCACGGAGTTGCGAGTTTTCCCACTTTTCCTATGCTCTGCGATCTTTGAACTCAATTAGTGTTGTCTGGCCAGGAATCTCCAGGAGACTACCCTACCACAAATGACACATTTTGGTCGAGGCTTGTATCTTGCATCTTGTGGCATAAATTTCCATTTCAAATGCCACGCCCATCGCACACGCTTTTAGCCCATGAAGAAACTTTTGCTTTTCGGCTGTGCCCCATGATGAAGATGATGATGATGATGATAAACTTCGATGACTTCATGATGATAGGGATATGGGAACGGGTGGCTGCAGTTAGAAAGCGCATTTTTTGAAAGCCACCCCCCACCCACTCAGTCAGACACACCGTATTTGAAGCCTGCCATCGGTTTGTACCCTTTTTGCACCATTTTGCTATTTGCAATTTGCGGTTTGCCAAGCCACCAAGCCACTTAACCACCAACCACCACAACCAGTGCTCCCTCCAAAAACTATCCGCACTCGCAGTTGACCAACTCAATTTTCTTTGGCAAACCAAAATCCAAAAAGGAGTTTTGCGGCTTTGTCCATTTGGTGTGCTGCGTATCGTGGCCAATTTGTTATTTTAATGATTTCGATGGAATCTTCGCACATAATTGAGCCGGGGTCCTCCTTCGAGGAACTTCTGTTTCTGGGAAAGTACGTGGTAGCTGTAGCTGTGGAACTATCTGACAAATGGCCGGACAAACGCTGGCCAACACAAATGCATATCGCTCTGACACAACCCACAACTTTCTGAAGTTCCAGCAATGCTAAAACAATATTTATCCATACTGCAGCGGCAAGCACTTGTAATATCCGCTGGCAAAAGGCCTTTCCAATGGGTTGATACCCACTACGAGTATATCGATGGGTGGCTGTCTGATTTGAGCCGAGTTTGGGTTCAAGGAGTTTTCGCCTCCAGCTGCGGATTCCAATACGTTTTTCCCCATTTGCGCTGTCTTTTTCTTCGGTTTCGGTTTTCCTGGCCATGGAAATTGACACTCCACCACCGGCGCGTTGTGTGTTGTGTTGTGTTGTGCCTCGTTGTCGTCGTCTCTTATTAAAAATTGTGTCAAGTTGTCAGCGGCAACTGCAACAGCAGCCACATCGGTTGTCAGTGTGCCAGTGTTGGCGGTAGATGGCCTACAAAAAACCGAAAACAAATACGAGAAACAAAAAAACCTGACCACACTGGCTGTAAGTGGAGTTGATGGAGTCAAATGCACTTCGAATTTTCCACAGCTAACCAAAGAAAGGAAAATGAACATGTTTTCAACTCTGATTTGTATTGCTTTTGTTTGTTCAAGAGCTTTGATTGCAAGATGAGCAGCTGTGGAATTTCAAGTTAAATTTCAAGTTGATTGATAGTTTTAGAGTTCCAATTGATTTTATTTCGATGCTGAGTTTGCACACATTTTTAACCATTTAAATGGATTTTCTTCCTTTGGTGTAACAATGAGGAAAAGAATGCTTGTCTTGGACATTAATCAACTAATATTTTGATACACATTACAATTTCACATTTCCATTTCCATATCAATTTCAAATTGATTTTTCTTATATCTTTTGGAAACTGCTTTCGGCCTATCTTCGTATTATTTGTGGAGCCAATCTCATCGTCGGCCTGCTGCCATTAATTTTAATCGCAGATGAGCAATCAAAGATCTACAAATTAATTGCACTTTCTAAAGAAAACCATGGGCAAAACAAAGAAAGCAATCCGGTAATTTGGCGATGAGCCATAAATTCGAAAATCAAAACTCGATTTGCGGTCGAGAGCAACTTTGACCCCCAAAAAGGTCTGTGGGCCAAACGTTAATTCGGCAATTTCTATGCTCGCCTGCAATTAATGGGAAAGATGGAGAGAGGCCTTCCTCCTTCAGACGATGTCGAACATGCAACCAGCGTCTTTTAACCCACTCAAAACTCGAATCTCAATCACCCCAGACACTCACTCACGACAGGTGAATGCAATCAACGATCGAAATAATGTTTGAAAATTGTATTTTGAATGGCAAATCCACAATGCGAAGCGTTTGTAATACTCCCATTTTTGGTGGCTATCGTATTTATTGCCAGCTGATTTTTGTGGAGCAACCAACAACTTTTACTTCAGATTGCCAGAGTGTTGCAGTTGTCTCAAATTTATGTCTCACTTCGTAGAAAGTGCTCTGTGGAGCGGGCAGTCGGCCAAAGGTAGGATCTTCTGTAGTGTAAAATGTTTTTCAAGTCCTGATACACTGGTAGCATTTTTCTGGGTGGCATTTGGAGGACATTTAAATTGCTAATTCGTGGGCGTGGTGGCCCCTCTTCCAAAGGTCCTGTGTTGCAACTTTGGCTGCCGCTGCTGCTGTTGCATTTATTTATGCTTTCTTGTTGTGCTTATAAATTGTAATTCCCTGTCCCCAACTTGAAATGCGCAAAAAGTTGCCTTTTCCCCGTTTGGGGCGGGCTGCATAATTTGTTTGGTCTAGAGTAGAGAGGAGTAGAGCTTGCTCCTTGGCATCGACGGGGCTTGCTTTATGGCAGCCACTGTGTTATAAAATTGTTAACAAATGGCCTGGCTTATCGTCGGGCATGATGCTTATGCCCCTTGTAATGGAGATTTTCTGGCCTTTAGTTGGCCCAGAAATAAATGTGAATTTGAGTAGTAGTCTGCGCAGTCAACAGCATACATATTTCAGAATGCAGCATTAGCATTTGCTTTGTGCAAATTATTTACTGAAATAAATTGGTGACAAAAGTAAGTTACCATTCTATCTCGTAGCATGTTAATAATTTAAGGCTCTTAAGGAAATGAAGTCGATGCTATTTGAATTTAAAGTCATTAAATTAATGTTGTTTGTGTATATGCCAGGGATATGCCATTTGGTAAGTAAGTCACTTTGATTTCTATCCAATTCTGACGGATCTAACTTATTTCGAATTAAAAGCCACACAAATTGAGCAAATAATCTGGATCATCTGACTGTCCGGCCAACGAGAGCGAATCGAAAACCACAAAATTGAGTTTGGTTATTTCTTGGTTCCGATGATTTCGAAAAGTGCATTTGGGTATTAAATTTATAGACCATAAATGCTAAATGGCCTGTATACCCTCTCGTCAGTCTTATAAATTATTTATCAATTCGCTGTAGCAAAAGGCAGCAGCAGCGCCAATTGAATTAGCCATCAAGATGCCAAAAAACAAAACAAATGCTGGATATATAAAAAACAAAAACAAAGAAAAATGTGATTTAAATGCAATTGGTTTTCCTCGCCGCTGTTGTGTTGCAGTTTTTTGTACAATTACACGACCTAGAAAGCCAAAGCAGCAGAAAGTTGCTAGAGAGCTGCAGAAGAAAGCCAAAGACTGAGTCTCTTGGCCAAAAACTCCGCGAAACAAAGACACAAATTCGATGGCCAGGATCGAGAAGCTGATGAAGATGAAGTTCGGCGGGGGCCAAGTGGAATGAAAGATGTTGGAAGTATCTCATAGGTTGTTCGGGTCTTTGTAATGCAAATAGCTGCAGTTGTTCCAACCGGTGGGCCTTTCGAGGGGATTCCCCCTCACTTGTAGTAAAGACATTTGCAATTAGTTTGCCAAATGCTGTGAGATCTTAATTTGGTCGTGAGTCTTTTCGCTGAGCGAGATGCCAATGGAGTTGGGCATTTCGCCGGCATCGTCCTACACATTTTTTTTAGTCCCCCTTAAGTGTCAGGTTTGTTTTATCCGAACTTGATGTAGTTGGTTTTTGGCAGTCGGCCTAATGACTATTTACACTCTCACTCTTTCTTCGTTGTGGAAAAAAGAGCGATCAATGGAAAGTGCAGCCCTCATTAGTATATCAATGTCTTGTAGCAACACGATCTGCATGATCTTTAGGGTCCCATTTGAGGGGTATTCCCGGAGTTCGAGGGACATTTATGTAAAATAGCCTTTCTTACGTTTCGCCAAGACATCGTGTAGTTGATGGTCATGTTTATTGGCTATCTATGTCAACAAATATAATGGGAAAATAAGATGTTATCTTTGGATTTTCCCACTTTAATGTGGGCTTTTAGAGGTTGCAGAATCTTATTTGGGACACCTAGTAAATAAATCTTATCTGAAATTCATCTTCTGGCTAACTACCTTACTCAGCGAACCTACAAAATATCCTCCGTCTCATTTGCTGATGATCTTCCTGGGATTCTACAGCTGGGTCTCCATTCCGTAATTGAATAGCGTGCGGCGAGATAAATGCCTCGCCAAATGGCCAATTCTGGATGCTCAAGTCATGGCCATAAATTGCGAATCTTCCGATGAATTATGGAATGGGCACAGTGGGTATTCACTACCTAGATACGAAATACATGGATATATGCCCGCGTTCTTGGCTTAATTGAAAAGACTTTTCGACTTCTATTTTTAGTCCGGCTTTTTCCCTTTCTTTGGTCGGCTTTGATGCTCTTTGTTTTGCCTATTGTCTTGTGAATACGACCCTTTGCCGGATTTCACTTTTATTTCGCATTTCTGGGATTCTGCTTTATGGTCTCCGGTGATGACCAATCAAAGAGAAATAATTTTCGCTGGCTAGCCAAATAAATTACAGTTATTAGTGGGTGAGATTTTTGTGGCGTCCACACGCCCATTTATTCACCATAATTGCTAGTAAAAGTTTTAATAAATCATCGCAGAAACCGAAAAAGAAAACCCTTTCCCAAAACAAAAACAAGCTGGTTAGAAAGCCCGACAAGATTGGCGGCTTCTCTGCTTTCTTCTGCCAGCCGGATTGTATTGGACTGGATTGGATTGGATTGTCGGCGCATTGTTCGATTTTCCTAATCATATATGAGTGCATATCTCTGCCCCTTTCTTGGCTTTCTGCATCACTGCTTTCATTTGCATTCGATAGCAGATATGCAACTTCCGTTGCACTGAGCGAAAATGTCAATATCATTTCTTATTAAGCTTAAACCATTTGGAATAATGGTTTGTTGAGATACAGTCGGTATGCAGCACACAGTTAGCAAACACTTATCATTGGTAACTTCGCAAAAATGTAAAATACATCCTAAACGAATTGGTTATTTGAGAAACACTATGATACCCAAAGTGAGCTAGATCATAAACCTTATCTACGTAACGACTCATTCGTTTTCTCTGAGTGATTGCAACTTGCTACCAGTTTTCCACAGCATCATCATCATCACCATTGTCTTTGTCTTTGGGTTATCATCGTTTCACCGAAAGCCTTTCCTTCTGAGCAATCTGGAATTAGCATAACTTTGGGCGTCTAATGTCTTTGCTCTAACGGTCAGCTTCAATCATCGCTCTGCCGGCATGTGTTTGTGTTAACAAGCAATTGATAAAACAAAGCGGTAAATGTTTAACCAAAACATGTTCGGATGATAGGGGCGTTCTCCTCTTTCCTCCTAAAAACCTGTGTTTGTTATGTTTGAGCTGGAGTTACGGGATAAAAGAGTTCTTGATGTACGAGCTGTTGACTTCTCGATTAGAGAGTTGATGAGTCTTGAGTAGCCTGGGGAAAATTTGTAATAACTGGTGAGATTTTTCATGTTGATTCGCCTCCATGAGCAGAAGGCTCTGGTTAAGGGGAGTTTTACTAAAGCTAAGGAGGGTTTGCCTCTCTTTAATGTCTTTGTTGAACTCTTTATTCACAATCATTGATTTGTTGTGCTGTCATTTTGCACTTTCAATTAGACGATCTAAATGTCAAATTGTCATGCTCGACTTCCCCGCATTTCCACCCGCCAACTTTCTTGACTTTGTTGAATAAGCCCACACACACGGATCCACAGAGAGACCTCGCTAAGTGCACTTTTCCATGCTACTCCAGGTTGTCAGTCATCGGCTGACCAAGTCACGCCTTCTTCCGCTGTCCACATGTTTCTATATGTGTATAGTATATAGGGAAAATCGGCGGCAGCTGCCGATGTCTGTTAAATTGTTAGACAACAAATTTCACGCTCTTTCACGAGCCGTAGGAGGGTTTTCCTTTGTCTTTGATTTGGCACCGCCTTCGTATATTTTCTCTTTTTTTTTTCGTTATAATTTCTAGAAATCCACATTAACTGCAATTCACTTTTTCAACATTATTTTTCATGTTGTTCATTCGTTACATACTTGGCTGCCAAGGCTGTGATTATATGCTCTATGACTTGTGAAATTGTTAGTGTCATTGCTTTTGCAACGAGGCACGAGTCGAACTTGGTTATAAGAAGAAAATGCCATCGAAAGTTGGGTCGAAAGTGATCGAATTGGTCTGCTTACCATGGATAGTTTGGAAGAAAAGGTCAGATGCAAAGTTTCGAACTGCGAACTAACTAACCGAACAAATCGTGTGCAGTGTTTAGGTTAAGTGAAATTATCCAGGCAATTTGACGATATTATAAATCCATTTAGTGAACTAGTTTTTCATGATAATTTGGTTATTTTTATATGCTAATAGTGAATACTTTGTTCTAGTAATTTAATTCAATTTAATATGCATAAATTGCTTCTTAAGATTGTTCTGTGCATATTCTCGCTCTGTTGCGTTTGTATTTCTTGTATATTATATCATCGAAGTTTATAAAGCTATCTTAGGTATGTTTTTGAGAAGCGCACAGAGAGGATTTGTAAAATATATATTGTTATATATAGTACTAAATTATTTATAGTACAACACCGCTTTTAAGAAAACCCAGTATACCCCTGACTTTGCTCAGCATAAAACTGCAGTTAAATTTTTGTTGGGCTCTCTGTGTGTTGCATACGGCAAGGCTATAATTAATTATTATGAGCGGTGGTCTTTCCGAAGCTTTGGCTCATGCCAAGCCTCTGGGCCTCATCATCCTCCCCGATAATTAGCCGAGTTGGAAGCGTGAAAAAGTCGTGTGTTGGTGGTTGCATCACCGGAGTTGGGAGGCTGAGGGGAAGCCGGAGAGATTTGCAACTCATGCGAAGAAGATCGCAGCCGGAATCAGACATGACCTAGCCGTAGCACTAACTAACGAACTAACGGTGCCTTGCCCTCCATAATTAAGCACAATCGGTTTGTCTATACAAATCAAACAAAATAGATTTCGGTCTTTAGCCCCATTTGCAGTTCTAAGTCGATTGTGTTTCGCAAAGAAAGCGTGTAAATTCAACTGGCAGCGAAAGTTTTTCCCCAACTTGTATTATTATTTGTATGCAAATTAGCAAAGAAACGAAGCCCAATTCTTTTGTTGGCGATGTAACAATTATGCTTTCATCTTTCGATTGTTGCCAAAAACAAATGCCGGATAAAAACACACAAATCTATTTAACAATGTGCTAATTACACGCGGTCACAGTGCTAGATCCAAACCACGGCATTCTCCATAGTTTGCTCCTCTCTGCGGTAACCGTAAACAAATTTTCGCTTAATCGTTAATTTATGATATTCCTAGCGGTAACCGACAGCCGGCAATCAAGACCCAACCCCGAGCTTGACGCTCCGCTGACCAAGCGTCATCATCTTCTGGGTATTCTCTCCAGCTCTGACCATCATGGGTAGCTCATAAAGTTCTTCCGCTGACCGCCGTTGTCTTGAGCAGCATTGAGCAGCATTGATTCGATTTTATGACCTTTCGAAGCCCATTAACATGCTGGATGCTTGAGCATTGAATCGTAATTAATGATCACTTTTCACTTTGTGGTTTTCAGTTTGATATGTTTACTGAATGGAATATTTTCATGGGCTTGATGCTGGGTGTAGCAGGTGTTGTATGTGTGGAGAAATAAAAGCGTACATTGATTAACTGCATGCCCTCTTCGGAAGCCAGTCGTATAATCTTTTATTTGGACACGAAAGTGCTGTGTAGTACACAAGATTAGCCATCGCCTAAGCTTAAACTGTTGAGAAGCGCGGAGAGAGGCGCTGTATTCTTAGTGCTCTTTAGCTGGGAGAGTGTCTTTTGGTTTAATCAAATCCAACATCCATGGGAACCACCTCATGGGATAGGCAATGAAAGGCTAGGATACTAACTTTCCCCGGCAGACGGACCCAAGGCTAATCCAACTCATTCTCAAATTCCACCAACATTCCCAGTGCGTCAAGCATAATCACATCCATTCACAGCCTTTACTTAAAACGGCATCAAACGATGCTAACCGCACAAGCGCAGTTCGATTAATCTGCAGATCAATTGATCCAGCAAACAAACAATTAAAGTCTTCATTAGACTGGTCGGGGTCTTTGCCACCCATTTAGGTGCGGATATGTGACTGCCATTTTAATTAGGCACACGACCGGCATAGAACCAGTGACTCAACCACCCATGGCCAAGTGAAACATTTTCATTTAGTTTAATTCTTTTCTCATTTCAGGTAAGTCCAGGCCGCATAGAATCTAGCAACGCCAACTCAACCTGTTTCCGTGTGCTGGGTAAGTAAGTTGCTCAACCTGTCGATGATGTTGGTCGCTAGTTGGGACGCTGGAGGATACAAGCTTTGCTATGTGTGTCGTATTGCATCGATAGCCGATCGCACTATGGCCATAAATTATGTCGTTGTTTGCGCAGAGTCTCTCAGGCCGACTCAAACGCGAAGTCATTCCAGCATCCACTAGCAATCATCATTGTTAGGTGCACATCAAACTTTATAGGTCAGTAGTGGCTACAAATTGCCATCCATTCCGATGCCTAGCTGCCCAAATCATGGCCGATCCTCCAGTCAGATGCCCTCCATCTTCATCGCTGTCTCACCAATTGCAGTTTTTCGTCTTGACTGTATCTAATAAGGCTTGACCAGTTCCCTTGTCCATGTCATCAAAAAGCAGAAAACAAAACGATATGCTGCGATACCAGCCCAAACAAACTGACCCACTCAACAATTGCATTGAAAGTTTCGGTTGCTTTCCAGCTTGTTCCCTTCCCCCTTTTATCCTCCGGCTTATGACAATCGATTTGCAATGGAAAGCCGAAGACCTCGCGGCGCTCCATTTATAACAAGTGACCAGCTTTGGCCAACTACCCAAGTCAGTACCCCTTTACAGACATAAAAACAGTTGAAATATAATCTTGTAATCAGCCACAGAACCTATGTTGTTGCATGATATCTACATCTAGGGACTTTAAAATCCATAGATATCAAACACATGTGATATAATTCTTTTCAGTTGTATTACATAAAACCAAAAGAACCCTACACCACACACTTCGCTAGACATTTTGAGAAGCGCAGAGAGAGCCCCTAAACATAAATCTTGGTTGTTAATAGCGAAACAATTTGAAAATTATTAAAATAGCAAACAAATAACTAGTAGCTTATCTAAAGTACTCTCATATGTTTTCTAATAAACGCACAATTTTTTCTCTGTGTGGCTCTAAACTTTTTGTGGCTCCTACTGTGCCTTCGATAGCTTCGTGTTGTTGCTGTTGTCATTGTCGTTGTCATCGCTTGTTGCTTTGTTGTTATAGTTTGAGAGTCAAGTTGTTCCAATAATTCTGCATTTGACATTCAACGGGGTTTACTTCGGTTCTTCTAGTTTTTGTTAGCTTAGCCCGAAACGGTTTCCGTCTTTTTTTTTTCGTTGTCCAGAGATGTCTCTGTCCCGGCGACTTAGCCCATTGTCTTGGGAAATATGTATCTAGCTTGACAGGCGCTCGCCGCCTTTCCCCTTTCTACATTTCCCCTTCGAACTGTGTTGTTTTTGGTGGTCATTGCTAATTAAGCCAAAGATGGGGCCTTATTTTGGAAAGGACTTATTGTGTCAGCGATCTTTGGCCCTGATATTTAGGTATGTTTTGGAGTATATTCAGTTGATAGTAAAAATAATGAAATAATGAATACTATTAATATGACTGCCTAGTTGTTAAATGACAAGTTACGAACAAGGGTTCGTAATTTTTAACACTACAAAGAAAAGTGAGAAAAGTGAGAAACCGTAGTTGCACCCTGCCAAAATGGCCCTTTAATATTTATTCAAAAACTAAAGTATACGGAATTTGGATAATGAATAATTTGCAGAATTTTCAGAAGGGCCTATCCACAAAGTTACTAGCGAAGAAAAGCCCTTAAAACTCTCTTCATTAGAAAGTGTAATAATTTTTCTCAATAGCGTAGGAACTGTTTTTTGACAATATGTAAAAAGAGAATTTTCTAAAAGCGTATATAGATGGATGCCTTACCTTGTTATCCTTGTTGACTCCTGCTCCTAGTTTCTGCTGGTAATACTCCTCCCGAGCGTTTGTGTTGAGGCTGTCGATCAAGGCCGACGCATTGACATGTCCATCGTAGACCATGCTATCATGCTGGCTGCTGTAGGTGGATGGCGTGGCCCCCGATCCTGCTGATCCTGCTGCCGCCGCCGAGGATGAGGATGCTGCTGCTGCTGCTGCCGCTGCTGCCAATGGGATGTTGGCCTGGGGAGTACGGGTATACATCTGCTCGATGGGCAGGGCAGGAGATGCTGAGTTCGTGGTAGCCGAGGGAATAGATGCCGAGGACGGGTTGGATGAGCCACCTCCTCCGATCGAGGGTGTCACCTTTTGCAGGGGCTTCGCTTGCTGCTGCTTCTGCTGAAAGCTGTTGGTGGCCAATTTTTGTTTTTGAGTGGTGCTGCTGGCGGCGGCAGTGGTGCTGCTACTGGGTTTTGAGGCCGCTGCCGCGTTAGCAGCTGCCGCACTCACGCTACTCGGACGCTGACCTCCTCGTTTCAGAGCGGCGGTGACCTTGTGGGCGAAGGGTCGCTTGGTGGCCCGATTCTTCAGCTTTCCCATGGTGGTCAACGTGCGCTGCTGACTGCCCGTATTCGCGGTGGTTGTGGTGGTGCCATCGGCATCATCCGCTGCCGTGATGGCCGCTATGTTGTTGTTCGATCTGGCAGCTACGAATTGGTCATCGGGATCAGTGGAATCGGTGAGGGACTCATCACTGGTGGTCGCTGCCTCGGATTGGGTGGTCAGATTGGGGGAGGTGGTCTCGCCCTCCTCATCGGTGGCCTCCGATTCCGACTCCGCTTCCTGCTGACTCACATCCGTGGTCGTGGGCATTTCCTTCATTATGGTGCTCATGGCAGCCTGCTCGTTCATCGTATTCTGCAGCTCCAGCAGCGTGGTTTCGTCTAGGATTAGGGTGGGATCCGTTTCAGCTTCGGTGGCTCCAGTGGGCAGCTGTGTGCTCTGCTCGAGCGTCTCCTGATCCCG
The DNA here is from genome assembly GCF_016746235.2 of Drosophila teissieri. NCBI lineage: Eukaryota > Metazoa > Arthropoda > Insecta > Diptera > Drosophilidae > Drosophila > Drosophila teissieri. The sequence continues at coordinate 17,740,075 of NC_053031.1, read as the reverse complement.
CTCCGTTTCCGCTTCTGTTTGCGATTCTTGGGTACTAGAGGTACTGGAGGTGCTAGTGGTGGTACTACTACTGCTCTTGGCGGAAGTAGCTTCCTGCTGGTTGAACTGCTGCTCCTCAATGTCCAGGGACTCCTTGAGCCTGGCCACCCGCTCCACAATCCTGGCCAGCATATCCTTCTGCTGCTCGGGCAGATTCTTCGTATCCAACTCTAGCAAGCGATCGTATTTACGGATATTCCTCTTCACGGTCTCAATATCCGCCCGGGTTTTGGCTGAAGTTAAGCCGGGCTTGGGATTGGGATTGGAGCGGGGCTGCTCCTGGAAGTAGGTCCGTGCGCGGCGGTTGCTGTAGCCCACCAGTTCGATGACACCCGGGTAATCCGCAGTGGAGGAGACGACAGTGGATACCAACGCAATCAGGGCCAAAAAACCGCAGCTCCAGGCTGCACTTAACCGCACCATTTTGACCACGATTGCTGAGTTTCGTTTTCTTCCGGTTTTGTGTTGGCTTATACTGAGGATTGCTTATAGCGATTTTTCGTACTATTTTTCGGCGTTTTCTTCTTTCTATTTTTGTTACTTTTTGCACTCGCGATTCACGTTCGGTTTTTCTTGTATTTCTCGTATTTCACTCGCTCTCGTATTAGTGTCAACTAACAGTAACTCCAAATCTTCGGACACACAGAAAGACACACACGCGAAGTCCAGAGTCAGGAGGAGTCTGAATCGCAGTTCTTCTACCAACTGGCTTGACACTCTGCGTTTTGGCCACGATCCGCTGACTTCTAACGTCGGATTACAAATGTTCCAGGCCGTTGGACGGCAGCGTCTTTTAAAAATTTCCAAGCGGAAAACGCAGCGCAGACTTTTCTCCCATCTGGAGCTTCTCCATGGTAGCTTCTTTCACCAAGTTCATGGCCAGACCGGTTTGAAGCCAACATGTTGCGAGCCGCGATTGCGATTGTATCGTCGTTGCAACCGGCGAGCGGCGAATTCGATCCAGAGGAGGAAAAAATTGTTTCTTTTTTTCGCCGCATAATCATCGTTCTCTTCGCCGCAAAATGTTGCCAGCTTTTGACCTCGAATGTTGCCAGGGCCAAATTGACAAGCGAAGAGCACTATTGGCAACATGTTGCTGAGCTTAGCCATTAGGCCGGGCACACGCCTTCCCTAACGTATCTGGCGGATACGTATCTGCGCGATATACGAGCCCATGCTCAATTCAATTAGTCATTCCAGACACACGTCGGCCAAGCGAGGAATACGGCAATGTACACTGAGATCACAGTCACTCTATAACTGAAATTTGCAACCGGAGAACCTTTTAATACCTGTGTCGTGTGTACTTTGTTTCCGGAAACTTGTTTAATATTTCAAGAACAATAACAATTCATAAATATAGGGAAAACAATAATAATTTGATATAATATGGCATCCGCTTATATCAAATTATTATTGTTTTCATAAAAAAATAGAATACATGAGTTACCATTTTTACTGTTTTTCTACCTTTTTGTTGTTATAAGAACATGTTCTTCATATTTATAAGTGTTGACAATGAAATTCAAATTAAGGTAGATATTTTTTCGGTGTACGGCCTGATTCTTGAGCTGCTTTCGCTTCAATGTCAACTCGGCTCGTTTAGTCTGTCATCGATTTGGACTGGTACTAACAGAACCAGACGAGCTGACACCTAACACCTCGTGGCCAAAACCAGCTGAAAATTCTTGGTTTCTCTCTGGTTCAATTTAGCTAAATGCTTTCGCATTAAACATAATTTGTCGCGGCCTTCTTAATTGTAGAATGGGAAATATGTAGCTCCATCTTGAACTTGAACACTCTCTCTTCCAGTATCATTTCTGTTTTCGTTTCTCGAGACCTTTCTCCCTCTGGGTGATCTATAGCGCCAATCGTGCTTAGAACATCTAATGAACTTCAGACAGCTCATCCATTTACATTTCACAGTGCTCTCATATTTATACACTGACAAAGGGTGCTTTGGGTATAACTTGGAACAAAAATATATATACAATCCGTTGACAATGCCTCAACATCTGAGACTTTTATGACTTTATTTGTAAGGAATTTGTTGTAATTCATCGATTACTTATTTGATAACTTATTTGATTTAAAACAAACATTAAAAAAAATGATATAAAAATGTGTGTTGTAAGGCTATGCTTAACCATTTACTATCTCCCTGGATTACTTTTAAAGTAACCTGCTATTTTTTTATAAACTCCAAATAAATGATTAATAACTTTTCTTTCCCTAAAGTCTCAGTGAGCAATAATTGGCCGCATTTCCGAGATTGAATTTCTTTATTTTCAAGGCATTTCAATTACGTTTCCCCGATTCCAAAGAGCATCTAATATGCCATTAAACATTCTTCCGAGTCTCCTTTCATTTTACGAGCCAACTATTTGGCTGCGAACAATTTCCCTACCGCCTGGGAACTGCAATAAAACAATAACAAATGAACTAATAAGAAAACGTTGCCAACTCAAGCTCAAGTTCAGCGGAAAGGCTGTTTTGTGGAGCTTCCCATTTTTCACGTAGCCGCGCAATAAAAGAAACCGAGCGTTAATTAAAAAAATAGCCATAGATCAATGCACCTGATAGATGCGGGAAATATTTGTTCTGCTGTGTTGTGTTGTGTTGTGTTGCTAGTTGCCAGTTGCAAGTTGCTAGTTGCTGGTTGCAAGTGGCTGGCTGCTCTGGGGTTTGTGAATGTGTGTTGCCAGCGGCAATGTGGTGTAATTTGTGAGAAAGAGGCTGGACTCCTTAGCCCTTCTTAGTGCCCCCTAATGGAGGGAGCCCAGAGGCGTCTCAGAACCCTAAAAAAATAAGGTGGGGGAATGGTAGAATGTTGACAAGGCTGCAGGCGCTTCCTTCATTAGCATGAAATGGCTGGAAATGGCTCGAATCTTTGGCTTTCGTCTCTGACACACATACGGCGTTTATAATCGTAATGGTATAAACGCCGCAGTTGCTAACTCCTGCTGCAACTGTTGCTGCTGCAGTGAGTGGGTGCTGCTGCTGCTGTTGCTTTTGTTGCGTGGCTGCAACTTTCTTCGTCTCCTATCTTTGGTGCATATGCAGCGGGCTCAGCACAGCAACAACATCAACGCAATGGCGGCGTCTGCATTCCTAGCTCGCTATAAAATATGCGACCGACGATCATCTAAGTACAACAGCAGCAGCAGCAGCAACAGAACAGCAGCAGCAACTCTGCAGCAACTGCTGGAGCAGCGCAGCAACTCTTGAACTTTACTGCGCCAGGAAAATGCTCTTGCCCTTTTTCCATGCCGTCTTCTTCTTATTTTACTGCAGGCAGCAACTGTTTAGCATGATCGGCACTGAACAAATTAGGAACTGAGTTCCACATATTCATTAATTGACTTACGTTTGATTTTAAATGTGATTTTATTTTATTATTTGTTAATTTTTAATGGAAGACTGTTATAAATGTAAAGCTTAAGAAACAAGAGAATATATTTGCAATACACTTGGAAACCAATAAGCCTTTTTCAATAACTCTGTTTGAAGTAAGCTTATTTTTTAAATGTTAGTGGATAATAAAATAGTTTGTTTGGAATTTTGACCACAAGAAGAAATATTTTCTATTCCTTTAATGTATATAATTAAGTGCAGTGTGGCTCAAATGAGTGAAAGAGAGAGGAAGACGCAGCACGATGTTGCTGCTGCTGCTGCGGCTGCTCAAGTGCCAATAGCAATCTTCTTTTTTTCCAGCCGCGTTTTCCTCCTGCCGTTGTTGTAGTTTATTTCCCCTTGGCTTGATCTTTTGGACTTTGGCGGTAATTTTTCTGCGCAACTTTTTCCTTTTGCCCAAGACTTTATTGGCTCTGGGTTGCCTTCGCTTCGGCTTCGGGTTCGGTGTTCCTGGTTCTCTCTCTGTATTTCGGTGCCATTTTAGCGCTGCCCCCCTTATCTGCCAAAGTTTTGTCTTCATTTTTATTTTAATAGCGATCTTGATACCGCAGCTGCTGCTGCGACTCCTCCACTCTCTTAGCTGTTTTTTTGCGGTATCTTCTCTTTATCACATAATGATTTCAAATGGTGCGAAATTAATTTGAATTATTACTGTTATTAGCTGTTATTTGTGTAATGGTCAGTGCCTGATCGCAGCCCAAAAACACTTCTTGTGTCGCTGCCACAGACGTTGCAGACGTTGCAAGTTGCGGCCGTGCATTACGCAAGATGCAGGTAACTAATTCCACAAGACGAGCTCTTAAATCACCGATAAGCCATGAGAATTAACAATTCCAGAGCTAACTACTAACTACTACTACTACAGTGGGTACGTGGGAAAGTAAATGAAGTTTTAACGTTCAGCATGCGATACTTATTAGATTAAATAATTTGTTTAGTGATTTTATAAGTAATTATTATACGAATTCTTTAATATTTTTATAATTTATCTGAGTTGTTAGGATTCATTAGGATCGCCTTTTTATCTTAGAACTACGAACTATGCAATTAAATTTATATTAAATTCCTTTTAACTGGTTAGGTAATAATATATATAAAGATCGGTATTTAAATTTCACTTTAAATTATCATACCCAATGATCTGAATAATACATATCCCACAGATAGGAGAAAAATGACCCAGTTGATGACCAGTCTTGTTTGCATTTTCTTCCCGTGCAACCTTGGCAGCAATTACCAATTCTCGTTGGCCGCTCAAATGACACAGGCTTTGTTGTTCGGCTAGCTGGTTGGCCACATTTAAATTTATTAAAACTGCACCAGCCACTAACGGACGTTGTTTGGAATGTGCAACATGTTGCTGCTGCAAGTTGCTGCTGCGTTCAATGACCAAGGTGATCTGTGGTCCCTCGTTCCGGCATCCTGAATGGCGCCTCGGCCATTTGCAATTTGCCATTTTAGCAATTTTAGCATCTCACCATTTAGCATGCAACCTGATGCCATTCGTCATTTGTTTAATTGTGCCCAAGCTGTGTGCAGCACTTCCTGCCACATCAGTTCAGTGTAGATCAGTTCAGTTTAGTTCTGTTTAGTTTATTTGAGTTCGGTTTAAATGAACTGAGTTGAGTTGAGTTTTTCTTACCGTTTCTAATTGTTGGCCGGCACGAAGCGTTAGCTGCAATCTTTAGGCTCGGACCCATTTAGTTTCAATTAATCAAGTTGTCGCTGCACGCGCCTATTAGCTGTTTATGACAAGTGTTCCCGGGCGACGGATCGAGGGAATATATACTCGTATGTATCTGTATGTGGCAACTTGAAGCCGGCAGATCTGACGCCTCTGGCTGTCCGCCTGTCGCTCATTAGCGGCGCCCCCGAAGTCTCCGCTGATGTGGCTGCTCCTGCTGCAGCTGCTTCCCCTCCTCCTTCTCCCCCTGCAGTCCACCAAGTGTTTGTTATTAAATATACGTGTGGCAGTTGCCGCTACTGCCGGTCGGGACTGGGAACTGTTCTTCTGCGGCTCTTAAGCTCGAGCTTCAAGTTCAAATCGACACTGTCTTACTACCTCATAGTCGAGGGTTAAATGGTTAAATGGGTTATTGAGGATTGCCTACAGAGAGCATTGTCTTAAAAGAGTTGGTTTTTATATCATATATTTAGTAAGTATCTATCTATAAGTATGAGATCATTTAAATCCATCCAATGGGTTTTGCGCTAAAGACCCATTTATAATATTTTTATTTCCTCTTCGACATATTTTAAAGGAATTAATTCATTGACCTAGCGTTAATTCTCCACCAAAATAATAAACACTAATTAAACACTAATTCAAACTTGACAGAAAGTATCTTGCTTTACTAGCACAAGTCATGTTTTCAGCCAAATTAAATGCAACCAGAAAGGTGAGCACATATTCATTTTTCATTCCAGTAATTATGGGACTTCAGTTGCATGCCGTGTAACATTTTGGATTCCGGTTAATTTCTACTTACAAAGTATGAGTGCATAAATACATAAGTGGGTATCTGGTAGTCGGAATACTTAACCACATCACGATTGTTCTTTGTTTTTTCGGTATGTTTTGCAATGGGCAAGTTCTTTAATGTTCCACTTTGGGTTTATGTTCAGGTACCGTTGCATATGTGGGGGAAATGGCTGAAGGCTTTATACTTTTTTCTATATTTTCTTTTCGGTTAAAGATTGCGCCATTTCTGCGCCCAGCTGTCACAGGTTCGTTGACTCCCAGAGGCGCAGTTGGTGTTGAAACAATCATGTCCGAAGCAGTGGCCAACTCTTGACGTGCCCATTGCATAATCCGCGCCATAAGAGCCACAAAGCTCTCCACATCTACATCCACATTCACATCCAGATGCAGATCCAGATCCAAATCCGGGCAGACAGGCTTTACTGCGGTAATTACTATTGTCTGCTAAATTGATTTCGAAATGCTTAAGTCGGCAATTTTCGGAGGCTCAGGATGTGAAGATGTTTAGACTCAGTGGAGTGGAGCAGTTGGTGTCCAGCAATTGTGGGTCAAATGCTGCAGCAGACGGATTACGGTGCAGATAGCCATTAAATGGCTTAAATGATCATCGCCTGGGTTTGGCAACTGTTCTAACTGTTTGTGAACTCACCAATTCGGTGATTTGCACCGTAGCCAAAGTTCAGATGCTCAAAATGAAGTAATCTTATTTGATCACTTTGCGGCTGAGCTATATTTTACCTGACTAGATTGCTTAGTTTAAATTATGATACAGAAGGTTATCTAAGCTATTTGAGCACATAGAGATTTATGTTAAATTACTTTATGCAGTTTAGTGGGCTGTTCAATAATAGTTGTCAGAGAAAATCATTCCCTTTAATGTCTGGCGGCTTGTATCAATAACTTGTTTGCAGCTTCTCACTTTCGAGTAATTTTTCAAAGTCTCTGCGATTATACACCTGGAGCATAATCAATTAAGGTATATTAATTATGCCTTGCTAAACCAGCGGAACTAAGCTGTGTTCTCAATCTTCGCAGATTTCTGGGTGTGCAAATAGGAGAGATTACATGAAACTCGAAATGCCACCGACTCTGAATGTCCTCCTCAGCCAAGACAACTCAGTGGCAACTGGTTCGGCCTCCTCATTTTTATTTCACTTGCTTCCCGATTATGATGCTGGCGATTGGGATGCCGGCGTTCTGTTTTAGCTCATGTGAAAGCGGAACTGGACAAACTAGAATCGATCCCTGGATATATTCCCATATGCACACGCACTAGATAAGCCAGATCTGCCTAAACCAGTTGCGGTTATCGGCACCTTATATCTCCGGATCCCCAGATACTCGTAAAACCAACACCCCCCACGAACTGATTGCGTCCCATTTCCATTTATCGCGATGCGTTGCCTGCAAATGAAATACGGCGGCCGAAAGCAAATTAAAATCGTGGCAAATGTTGCGAGCTCCCCTAATTCGCTACTCGACTCCTCAATCCGCAATCCTCGCCTTTCGCATTAAGTTTTTTAAATTACCGTCTGCCGAGGTAGCAAAATTCATGCCTTTTACCCTGACACTTCTCAGTGATGCCAGGTTTAAAAACGTTTAACTTTTTCTCTCCACGGTACACCTTGTGTATTACCTAAAACTAATTAGTAAAATATAAATTTGGTATCTAAATCCAACTCTAATTCAACTATATATCCAGTAAGCTTAGTATAAATACGTGTATTATTTTCAAAAATATATCTTAGTCAGAGAACATTTAAGGAAATGTTTAATCATAACCATTTTTGAGGATCGTACCGTGTACCTGGGTTAGTTGACTTCCGCCAGCACTGAGTAATTCTCAGTTCTTGCGTGCCAGGCTTTTACTTATTTACCTTTTTTCTAGCCGGGTCTCTGCCACTTGTTGCGCCCGTTGCCAAATGCAATTAAATCTGTGTCGTGTGTGCAACAATTGCACTTGGCAATTGCAACTGTGCCGCATAATTGTGCCAAATGAATTTGTAATTATGTATTTGGTTTGGCTCTTGGTCATGCCATGCAATCTGAGCCGGTTCCAGTGCCACTTCCACGTCGCCCTGCTGTGTTTTTAATGCCTTTTTTTTCGTTGTTTTTTTTTTGTGTTTTTGGTCATGTGAGTGACATCACAGTAGCAGCCACACAACACAAAGTCATTGTCAACAATGTCAGCCAGACCCACAAGACCAACAAGTCCAACAAGACCAGGCCAAAACAGCACGGAGCAGACCGGCAACTCTGTTCGAGCCATGACACCACACAAAAAGAAGGCTGACAAAATTTAATTAAAGCGCATGACGAAAAATTCTTTGGAAAAATTGTTTAGGCGACATCCGATGAGCCAAGAAGATGCCAGGCACAAATACCTATAATACCCTTACCGATAGATAGGTGATAATAAAAATCAGTTAAAGTGACAAATTTGAAAAGCGACATAAAATTGTAAAAGATAAGTAAATTGTGTAAATGTATTTAGTGCAACTCCTTTAACAATCTAGACTACTTGCAAATCTTTTTCAGTTAATAAAAAAAGGAATATTTATGTTCGCCGTAAATAATAATCAGATATTTGATACAATAGTGAAAGTCAGCGGAGCCCTAAGGGCATCTCCAAAAACTATATGAAGACACTGCCGACACCTTCAAAGTTACACATTCCCAACTTTTTGTTCCAGCCCGCTCTATTTATATTTTTTGTTAGACAAGCAAGTCTAAAGTTTCAAAGTCGCCGTAGACAAGATACTGGGGCAGGAAATGTGGGGAAGGTGGCATGTGGCACCAAACTGGGTATTTGGCAAAGTTTTCTTGAACTTCACACGGAGCCAATTAAATGGCGACACGTTACGGAACATCATCCTCGTCATTATGATCATCGTCGGAGCCTATTCCCAAGTGGCAATGGTGGATGTGAGATGGCAGCTATGGGTATTCGAAAATGGGTCAATGGTGGCTTAAATTGTGGCTGGATAAGGTTGAAAGCCAAGAGGTGTGGGCTTGACATTTGATCGCATCTGCCGATCCACTCGGCTGATTGACTGATGAATCTTTGCGGGGTTTTTGCGGTTTGATTTATGACGATCTCGATGCCAGGTTTCATTCAACTTTCTTTGATTTTCCATTTTGCATTTTGCGTGCTCGGTGCTCAGTTTTCCTTGACTCGCTTCTTGCGGCTGCTGTTTTGTTTTCATTGCCATGATATCATTATTGAGATGTACAGCCCCTTGCCCCTTTGTAGCCTCCGCCGTCCTGGCAACAATTTGTCTAATGTGCCAATTTGGTCGCCCGCCCCCCAGTCCCGCTGCTCCTCCATCTATTTCCCAGTCTCCCAGTCTCATCTATCCGATTCCAATCAGCTGCTAGATATGGTTAGCAGCCAGCAGAGTGAGTGAAAAGTTTCAGTTTTTATTGCTACCCATGATGGGTGGAAAAGCGGCACTGATGGATTTAAAAGTTGTGTGGAAAACATTTTATTGATTAATATTCATATAAAATATATAGTGTAATTATACTTATCTTTACGAATTATACTTATACCTATCATCATACATTTGTTTTAAAGTATTTAGTATTCGCTAAATAGAAAGAATATAGGATACGTACGAGTTGTTAGTTCTTTAATCGCTCAAGATAAAGGGGTTATAATAACTATGCCTACACATGCTGGATATCTTCTAGGCCAAACTTCATCGAGTATCCCTATCTCGATGGCTACATTCCGCCTAGACAGACCCATCTCCCCCAAATCGCATCAATGACAAGACAAACCGAAACTGCGAGATCTGGGCGCTTAGGAGGCCCTATAATTTCCACACTCTTGCCGCCCGCGAAAATCTCGCTGGCCGCTCGCTCACTTGTCCCATTTATTTATTTTGTACTTTTCAGCCGTTTAAATTTAATTCACGATTCGCGCTGCCATCGAACGGCGACAAAGGAACGGAGAAAATTCCCTCGACGACGGATTGCAATTTTCCATCCATCTATCTCTATCTGGCTGGCTGGTTGCCTGCTTTTCCTTCTAACAAGCCAACGGACGCGACGGGCTTTTCTTTTGCTTACTTTCCGATTTAGCCAGCCAAAGTTGGAAAATCTCTGCGCTCGCGTACTTAACCGCAATAATTTTTGCTCATTTGAGTGTCGTGGAAATGAGTTAAAGTCGCGATACTCTGGCATTGCCACTTGGCATCGTCGCTTCTTCTTCTGCACGCGGAAAAATAGTTTTAAATATTCTTAATTTCAAAACTTACTTAAATAAGTTGGAGTCTTTATTAGATCACAAGTTGCTATCGTCACTCGCTTTTGGCATTGCTTAGAGGTGTTTTAGTTTTATAATCTTCAAGAGACGTTCTTCTTTTTAGTGTCGAAAGTAGCTCAATTTGGCCACCATTTTTCCCTGTGTATTTGTATACTGCCTAATGTAATGTGAGCATTACTTATTTCCATTTTTTGTTTCTTGTACGCCGCCTCCTAATTCATTAATTTCCCACAGAGTCGAGTGGTAGCTGCATCTGCAGTAGGCAGCTACAAAGTCAATTTCAAACGTGAAACCGTTGAAAGTTATCACCTTCGCGCGGGAGTTTGTGGGACCGAAATGAACCGCAATAAACTTGCGCAAATTGTCGCTGCTCTCTCTAATCATTGTCAGCCGTAATGAAGTTGTTCTCGGAGTTGGTCTCCTTTTCCGGGTTTATACTGCTGTATTAGCGACTTTACGGAGTGCTCAAGGCTGCTATTTACTTGTGTAATATCTTTATGACCCATATTAAATCGTAAATCCCTTCTGGGTTCTGGCTACCCTGGCTACTCTTTTAGTGGCCCTTCCCCGAGGTTATATGACCTCTATTACGCGGGTCTTAGTTTGTTTTATCCCTAGGTTATGAGTTTTGGAGAAATACTATATTTTACATAATAAATGTGTTTCTTTTATTGTCAAACGTCTTGTAAACTCCATATTCCATTAGTGTATAGAAATATAAGGAAAGGTTCAAGTGTCCAATTAACCATACTTAAGTTTTTACTCGCTTTATTCCTAAGACATACATTTCAAGATACTAAAAGAACAAGCCTTAAATCCAAAAGTGATTAAATAATACATGTGTTTTGGCAGAATGGATTTGTGTAATTTAAAAAATAGGTTGCAGCTAGTGTGTATTGCGAGTGCTTAGCTAATCGGCGTTTATTGAAAAGATAAATCTTTGGGTCTCCATACTCTATGCTGGAAGCCAACATATATTTGTTGGCCCAAATATTTTGGGTATTCTCTGATAGGACTGCCGTAGAAGTATCGAAAAGGTGTCAATCGCCGTGACCCAGTGAGAAGGTGAAGTAAACTGGCCAACAGACTGGACCACTCTTGGCCTTTTGTGCGGCCATAAGTCTTTTGTGCGGTGTCGCCGCATTTGCATTTCTTTCAACCTTGTCGGTTATCAGTTTAGTAACTGTGCAAGAAAACGAGAACCTATGAGTGGAAGAAACACATTGTATTTACGTGTATCGTTTGACCTGACCTCCACTTAGACTGGTTTATATGCAAATGAATTAATACAATTTCCAATCTCTAGTGTCATATTTGAACTTTCGTTATGCGTTGCATTCTCGGCGACCGAACAATGGTCCCAAATGGCTTTATACAGAGGAAGATTTTACCAACTCTCTAAGCCCAATGAAAGTGATTTTCCTGACCCCGTTTTCAGGGAGAAATACAGAGAAGACAATCTTTGGTGAAGAGCTAACGAAATTGGCTTGTAAAAATGTTTCGCATGTTTATCATATTTCTTGATTTTACTTTTCTACTTTTCCTCTCCGGGCTTCTGGCCCTGTCAGTTTTCTATTTTCCAAGTCGGACGCATAGTTTCCGTGGTTTTTCCCCAGCGTCCCACGCTCTTAATTACCCCCTCTGCCGAACCGCCTCTAACCACTAGCCTTCTCATAGCCAGTTTGCGTATAGTTCAAGCCCAGCTTCAATTGGTAGCTATCTTTTATCTCTTTCACCTCGTCCGTCTCTGTCGCACTATTGGGGTCCGTATCCAGTGGCTGTTTGCTTTGTCCTCTCTGGTTTTCAATTTTAATTTGTAAATGTGCCAAAGGAAGCTGTCCAGATGTTTTGATTTAATTTTCTCGTACATTTCCGAGGAAAAGTCCGTTTAAATGGATAAACCAAGAAAAGGATGGCCGCAAACTCATCGCTGTCTTTTACATCTCGGCAGAAATGTGTTTTATGGTGAAAGGTTGTTGCTTGAATTACCATAATTCCCAGATTGTTTCTTCCATTCATCACGGATTTATTAATGAAGATTAATCGGTTATCTTTGGATTATTTATAAACGAGTTAATGTGGTATTTCAAAGGGGATTGATGTTAAGGTGGTTTGATTATAAGCTGATTCTTGAATAAATAAGTATTCAAATATTATTTAAGATAAACAATAAGCAATTATCTCAGTTATTTGACACATTCTATATTGTGCATGTTGAGATTTTGATATTACTTATAGCTCTAATTAGTGTATTCAATCTATTGTAAAGAACGTTAGTAATTTGTGAGTTGGGCTACCTAATTTTCCTCACTAATCGAGCGCGCTTATCCACTTAATTACGATACAATCTTACCTCTAAAAACCCCTTATTTCTGCATACATTTGCAGCCAGTTCAAGCACCCAATTCAAATCGCATTTCAAAGTTAATTTACCCTGAAATGCAGATCCTATCGCGGTAATTCCATCATGCTGCAACTGTCGCCGAAAGAAAACAGATCTGGCATTCGCCATCTGCCTTATCTGCCATCTACCATCTACCATGTAATGCAGCCATCAAGGGACCACACAGCTACATAGAAACAAAGGATTGACAACACGCCATGGGTCTTAATGATTTTTATGAGTTCATTAAAAATGTATTTTAAAAATTGTTATATTTATGAGGGAAGCCCAGGGTGCGGGCAATTGTTATTGTGCATTTGCATTAAATTATTGAAACATTTTTCGCGCTCTCGCTGGCTGACATTGTTTTTTCTGCTCCTCCGTGTTGCAAGCGGTTTTATTAAGTGCAATTGCAAGGCGACATCACCTGGATACACTGCACACAACTTTGTGGACTGAGAATATTAATTGGATACCATACTGCAGTCGACTTCTGTAATTTCACTTAGCATATGCCATTAGGATTAGGACGTGCATTAACTCTTTCTGCTTTATATAAAACTTGTACTTATAGAGGCTTACAACTGAGGAAGTAAAAGTTGTTAAAGTTCAACTTGAATTATAGATTAGATGGATAATAATTTTATATATATTATTGTCCATTTTTTATTAGTTTATGTTGTGTTATATTCTAAATACAGTATTTCATACTGGCCAGCTCACACATTTCCATTACTTATGTATAAGCATGCCTTGACTTCTGACCTGTGATTTCTCCATACATTACACGGGTACGGGTTTTTCTGACTGTGTAGGCCTTTCCTCACATGTCAGTCAGTCAGCGGTGGTATGACAGACCTCGACAGCGGCAGAAAAACAGAAACAACAGAAACAACAAGCCACCGCAACACCCGCAAGTTGGAAGCGTTACCAACTTTGGCAGCCGTTAAAACTGCTGATGATGTCTGCGGCTTTGTTGCCATATCCACACCTACTGGGAAGAGGGAGAGGGTCCAAGGGGCTTCTGGGCCGGCTGCTGCTGCCAACGCGTATTCATCATCATTTCTGTCATCCAGGCATGGGATGGGATCGCATGGGATGGGATGGTATGGTATGGGCCATGGTAATGGTGATGGTGATGCTGATGGGGAAAACCTTTGCTCACATGATGCGCTTGAATTTTCTCTTGCACCTAAATTATATTTTTCCTTTTGCAATCGGTGCTCTTTCTATTTTTCTTCTTCTCTGGCAGTCGCTGCTGTCAATGGATATTTTCTTCCATTAATTTGATTTTCCTCAAGTGATTTTTCCCACTCGTTCTTAAATTTGCTTTTAGAAAAGGAAAGTAAACGCCAAACTTGTTTATTTATCTTCTTAAAGTTTTTGCATACGTGTTTTAAAGTTGACCTATAAACTAGTTGAAGCTGCATAAAATTACAATTTGTTTTGCTGATTGCTATAGGTGTTCTTAAATTAACGAAACAATATTTAATACATTTTCAGTTGTTACAAAGTAGCTCATTTATATTAGTATGTATTTTAAATTTACTTTAAATTTAATTTTCTGCGCCCCTATTTTACTTTAAGTAAAAACTTTCGACCCATTATGGTTGATTATATTGCTTAGCCTTCAGCTAAGATGGAAAGTTTAATTTTCATTACAAAGAAGCTTAGCTTATTGGTTTATCTCCCAGGCGTTTTGGCAAACATTTTCGCAAGCACTCATTTTGTTTATTTAATTAGAAGATGAGCTGGTGGGCGAAGAAACTTCGGGGTTCGTGTCATTAATTACTCAGCAGGCCACTTGGACACGATCTTCGGGTAGTCAAGTAGCTGGCCAAGTGGCTCCGCGTGGCCAAAACTGCAGCTCTGCGGGATTCTGGCACTCGGACTCGCATTTTGAACGCGCATGGGGGACTTTCTTTCCGAAATTGCCAATTGAGCGGAATCAAGGCAAATACTTCAAGACTCTCCGCATCTCATTTGAATGCTTGAATCTCTAAGTTTTGCGGCTTTCCCATGGATCGTTTGTCTTTTTTGGCCAATTTTTTTCCGACTCTTTTTTGGCAAGGGTTTGGGTCGATGGGCGGCGGTGGGGAAGAAAAACAATCAACGCGCCTTGGAAACGAATTCGCATGACCAAAAGAAATAGTTGAAAAAAGGCGAATAGAAGTTGGGAGGGAAATGGGTAGACTAACCTAGCTTCGACTGGGAGATACCTTTTATTGTAATACACACTTATCTGATAAAAATTAGCCTAACCCCAATATTTAAAGTAATTTACCCGGCAACAGATTTTCCCCTTCTCAACTAATAGAATCTTAGCCATAAACATCTTAATAGGTTCGTTAATTTCTGAATAAAAAACGAATCACCTTTCTTATTAAGTAATAAACGGAATTACTCTGATTAACTACATAAAACTACCTTTGGTTACGAAGCCAACTAAACCGATAACCACTTTCTGCACTTGCAGGGTATTTCTAGCCAAAGTTTATTTGCCTTTTGTTGAGCTCACTTTGTGTACTGTTGGCCAAGTAAATACTTAAATATAGCACACACTTAAATCGCTGTTGATATTGTGTAGCGAAAGTGAAATTTAGTTTGCCTACCTGGAAGTGCCAAAAAAGCCAAAAAGCAAAAAGCACGAGCGATCTGAAGAAAAAACCCAACTTACGACTTAAATGCGAGATTCGCTTACGGAAGTTCCAAATTTGAAGAGATTTCTTTCAGTTTTTACCAACGATTTTGCGATAATTTTTTTGCTTGCAATTCTCGGAGCTGTTTGCCTAGTCTAATGAAAGTTAATTACAACATCAAAGCGGTGTCGCTGCCACTGATCTCCGCTGATCTTGGGGTCTCCTCCTCCGGATACTCCTCTTCTACGCCGGCGCACAAATTCCGATTAGGTGCGGCCTAAAAGACGGAGGGGGAGAAGGGGGGAAAGCCGAAAAAAATTGTGCGATACCAGGCGGAGTCTAAGTAGAGAAAGTACATGTAAAAGTATCTGAAAGATGCGAATCTGCTGCCGCTTTTGAGGCAGTGGGGTCAAAATCGCTGAATACTTTTACCACTCGCTTTTGGGCCAAAAAGGCGCGCTGCTGACCCCGCCCACACAGATCATGTGTGTGTTTGGTTGTAAATATTACAACATGACTGCCTACTTTTTTTCCATCTTTTTCCTTCTTCTTTTGAGTTAGAGATGTTAACTCGAGAGCTGCTCGTCATTTGCATACTTAACACCTTTCGGGAAAATGCGCCAAGATGCATGGAGTTGAGGCACTTGAGTCATCTTGGCTTTTGTGCAATTAGAAAATCATCATCAGGCTGCAGTCGTGTGTTACTTTCAATTTCAATGCCTCTGGCTCTGCCTTTACCCATTGTAATGCATGATTTGTATCTTGGATCTTTGGAGCTTTGGATCTTTCGGCTCGGCTTTCGTTTTGCGGCCGCACCTCACCTGCTTCGCCAGCATCGCCTGCACTTCCATCTCCACATCTCCACATCTTCAAAACCATTTCCATCTCCATTTGAATCGGCGATGACTTGGCTCTGCTCTCTGGCTATTACAATTATTGTTATTGTTACTGTTATTGCTTTATTGTTGCAGTTTATTGCATTGTCTGGATTCGCCATTAAGGAGCCGTGGATTTTTTTTTGATTTTTTTAGTTTTTGCATATCACAAGTTTTCCTCGCGTGGCTTCCAAAAAATAAATCGATAAACTTTCACCCTGCTCCCATTAAAATGCCATTAAGATCTGTGGAAATTTGTCCAGCCGAAAAATCCACAGTCGACGGATATCAATAAGCAATTGTATCGCTAATTGCATTGATTAATGTCTTATCGCATTTGAATTATCTCACAGCGCCAAAAGCAGAAATAGAAATGAAAAACTAAAATCCACAAATTTCACTTTCCAAGCAACAGGTGAAATCTTCACCTGAGTGCTTCCTGTCCTGTATGGGTAAACGTAAGGTAAAAAACGGTGAAATAGCCGCAAAAAGTACCCACTGCGGTAAATATATATATTAAGAATAATTATATTTGAGTGAGATCATCTCATCGCTACTGTTCATCGCTACCTCTCATTTCTCATTTCTCCCAGGCCAAACTGATAAGAGCCAGAATCCCCAGCCCTTTGCGGGCTTAATGTTGCTCAATTAAATTCATTGAGCTGCATAAGCACCTTCCACCAACAACGCATAATTATGCAGATGTTGGCCATTTAAGGGGCCAACTCTTCCCACTTCCCCCTTCGTTTCCCATTTGGGCGCCTTCCTCTTGGGGGAGATTGCATGTCAGGTTGGGCCAACAAATCGCGTCTAATTAGTGACCCGCAAATGAAGAAATTTTTCGGACACGAAAGAAATTTCGTGGTGCACTGGGAAAATCTGCATGGCCATCTATGTCTTTTAAGTATTATATCATTTGGCAGATTGCTTGCAGTTTCTTTTCTTTACACTTTAAAAGCACAACATAATCAAATTAATCTATGGTTTTATTTATATATCAGCATAGGTTGTATATCTTGCATCTAATAATCATAGTTTTTAAATTTGTTTTCAAGAAGAATGTCAAGTCTTTTTTAATTTACATTAATGTAATCCAACTTACCACATAAGTTCTCTTTTCTGATCTTCTTTTTTGCCGGTGCTTAAGTAAGTTTTCCTCCAAGACATGCAACTTTGTTTGCGGGCTCTTGATATTTGTGGACAGTTCTTGGTATTATTTTTTGTCTTGCGACCAATTTGTTGATGTTCATTTTAATGATGCGAAAGAAAGTTACGAGCAGTGAAAAAGAAGAAGCCCTGCGCTGGCATTTTCTAATGATGCATATAAATCTGGTATCCAATAACCCGAAACAACCCTGCAACCAATATCTCCCTAACTCGCTTTTGGCATGCAAATTTAAGCCATCGGCTGTCCGGCCAATAAGCAAGGCAATCAATCAATAAATGGACGGGAATCTGAGCTCTGGGGCTTGGTATCCCAACTTTTTGGGGGTGGGGGAGTTGAAGATAGTCGGTCAACGATGATGGCTCATAAATATGGAAAATGCAGACACCTTGGCAGCTCTTTGCCTCCTCCGCTGCTGAAAGATGAGTGGAAATAATTAGTTATCGACGGCACCTGTGCAACAGTAGCAAAGTCAGTCAACTCGATGGGTGATGAAACTTTCGCCAAAATAATTATTACTCAGGAATTTCTGTGATCGATGATTTGGGGAATCGCTCTTTGAGGACTGTAGAATCACCTGGTTTTTGTAGTGTCTTAAAAGTATATTACCTATATCCATAACCATAACCTATAAAGTAATGTTATTTACGATGTAATTACATCCTAATGATTTAGGTTGTTTGAGAACATTCACTTGTATATAGAGCAGCTCACTTACTTTCTTTTATCCATGTTTCAACTTTTACTGGGCCAAAAGCATCGGTTTCTGGGGACAAGAATCCCATGCTGAAGTGAAAATTGCCGACCTCAGATCGAGATTGAGGACACCGTGGGGGAATGGGTGACAATGAATTATTTCTGCGGCTAACTGTTGGTAATGTTGGCAATTTTGGTGTCTGTGGCTGTTCAGATGGCTAAAAGTGAGTGAATTTCATAGCCAGCCTAATGAAAAATGTACCGAGCTCCTTAAACTCTAATTAAAGTTTTTAAGTGTCTGTGAGTTTGGTGGGTTGTTGGGTTGTTTGGTTGTTTGGTTGCTCGGTTGTTGGGTCTTGTTAAGGGGCTAATGCTATAAACTGTCTTCCAACTGTGCCCAATCTGTCTGTTTTCATGTGGCTATATGGGCCTGCATCTGTGCCGGCTTCTTTCCACTGTGCATTTTTAAAGATCTTTGTCTAATTAGTTGGCACACTAAACGATTTTGAGGATCTTGTATGCTTAATATACAGATCCGCTTTATGGATTCGCCCTAACCTCATAGATTTGATGGCGTATTGCTCCCATGCTCCATGCTCCCCTTCCGGTAATGGGCATAAAAAGTACTCATCTTTTTGTGAGCGTGTTTTATGGTTCACTGGGCTTTTCGCACTGTATATTTTTACAGCTTCTTCTTTCGGCAGAAAACATAGCCCTTTTTTCATAAGCAACACATAATTCTTGATAATTTTTTGATGCTTTGTTTTTATGGATGGTCGGTAATTGAATTTGTGGCTAGGTCCAGCGATGGTCCATCTCTGCAGCACTTTGAGATATTTATTTAATTATATGACGGGTCTTGACTTCTTCGTCTTCAGGCGCCGCCAGCTGCTTTCTAATCAACATTGGTCCAATGATTTGCATTTTCAGCTGCTTTGGCTGCAAGGCTTAAGCTTTGGCTTTTGGCTTCTACGGTCACTTTTGCCTTAGTTTTAATTGTTTTTGCTTGAGCAGAGTTTAGAGAGGAAGCACTTCTGCGGTTGAATAATTTTGATGGATGCATAAGGCATGTGGCAATTTGGTCAAGAATTAAGCCAGCAAACCCCGAGTTCTGCAATTGTCTGTTATTAGCATGAAGTGTAATTTGATGGCGTTATAATTGGTTTCACTGGCTTTTCTGATTGACGTCATGTCTGAGGATTTCCCATTGCTGGAAAAGCTTATCTTACTTTACCATCTTGTATGGAACAATTGGTGAGGAAACTTAATTAGTGAACTTCAGTTGCCTGTAGTTGCACTTATTTGTAGCTCGGCACTACAAATATTGTATTGAACAGCAATCGATTTTCATACGAGATTTAACCGGTATTATAAATATTATTAATCAATCAATTATTTGGTTTATTATACCTATAAATATATTTATTTTATTTATACATGTCGTAAAGTGAATAACTTTTTATTACTTTACATTACGTTTGGTGTCAAATTTGTCGTTTGGCTAACGCATACGCCTAAAAGTAGGCAATGTTCTTTAACAGCACAGGCACCCCCAAAAATATGTGTATAAAGAACCCACGAAATAAAAAGTGTTTGCGGTGGTAAAAGGCAATTTGTAAAGCATACTTAGAAGGTAATTCTAGTTGGATGTATTTTTTCAGTAAAAGATGAATACTGAGAAGTACGCGAATAAAAAGAACCTTCACAGACTTTTGTTCATAAATTAATGTTTATTTTTGCCTTTTTACAAAGTGTTTAAACCGAAACGTCGCCCAATTTCGTTGCTCGTTTTAAGATAAACAAAATCCTGCAGCTTAAATCGATGTACATATGCGTAGTTGAGAGGGAAGAAGAGGAGTCATGGTGGTTACTATACGTGTAGTTAAAAGCCTTTGCGCAATTTCTAAATTAATTTCTAATTTCCTTGCCAAATCCATTGGTCAAATTCAGGAGAAGTGGCTTTGAAGGCGTCACACAAATTGCACTAAAATAGCTGCCAGAGTTGCCACAGTTTCAAACTGCCTTCGCTATGAATTATTCAATGATACATCCTTACGATAACTAAGTGCACCCCATCCGAACATTTGGCACATCCTGCTCTTTGACGTTTGCTGCATTGCTCCACGTAATTTCCGTTTAAATTATAACTGAAACTGTTTTCGTTAGACATACATATATTAAAATATATACAATTTATGCGGGTTAGATTACGAGTATAGTTTGTTGCTATATTACATAGTGGAGGGTATGCCCTCCTTCGTTGCAGGTCTTGCTCTTGTTTTCATAAATATTCATTACAAATTATTTGTATAACAAACTGCGCACATATCGATGCCTAAAACTAATTAAATATTTATATCATACGTTTTATGACCAAAATTTGGTAGCAAAAGAAACACGCCCCTTCAAAACTTGAAAATGATTTGTGTGGAAGTGCATTTTAAGTTCCTAGCTTGTATTTGTTCGTTTTTCCCTTCTCATTAGTTGGTAACTTGGCGAGACTCAATTGGCTCAGTCGATATCTATATAGTAGCTGCTGCTCCTCCGCTCACTTCCTCCGCTATCTTCCTTTACAAAGTGTGTTTTATATATGCTTTATATGTGTGGCTATGTGGAATGATCCCCTTGGTGATGCACTCAATCGTTGGCCATGCAGTACCCGGAATATGTCTGTATGTTGTCGTCCACAAAACTCTCGCCGGCTATCACGCCGGATTGCGTGTGATGACTGGGACAGCGGTGTCCTTTGGGGCACTGGCACAACGAGTTGATGTTGACCTCGTCCAGGAACTCCTGGCGCTTTCGCACCGTGAACAACTTGCACGGCTGCTTCCGCTGACAGCGAAGGCGCTGTATAAATGAAAATGTACATTAGGGCCAAGTTTCAAAGAAATATTCCATGTAAAACGCACCGTCAGGGGAGAGCAGGCGAACAGATATCTGTAGCCCGGACTGCCATCGCCAATGGGTTCCCTCTTGGTCAGGTATGTCACCGAATTCCGGGGACACCGGCAGTGCACTATCTGCTCTGTCACATTCAACTCCGCTGCCGTTGTCAAAGTCCAAGTGTAGTCACGGAAGTGCCTTCAAGGAAGAAGAATGTTCCAATTAGACAGTGAATAAATATATTATGTAAATTCAAAACTGCATTTCGTATAAGATTCTAAGGATATGAAGTAAGGATGTATTTGTAACTTACTTGCAAACTGGCAACTTGTGCACGGGTTGGCACATTTTGTAGTGCCTAGTCTTATCGGCAATGGTGTGGCCATCTTCCACGCCCAAACTGCTCGGACAGCCGCCAATGAAATTGGTTGAAGGCTCCTTGGATCCCCGGTGTCCGGAGTGCCTCATGTGCGCCGGTCCCCTGGGGAACTCATTATCCTGCACCTCCGCATAGGGCAGGGCGTCATTGTAGTCCGGCGACTGATCCAGATGATCCAGATCGTCCTCGTAGACGGCGCCCAGCTTCTGCATCAGCTTCTTCATATGCAGGCTTTCGAATTTCTTGTCCTGAAACTCGCCCAACAGCATTCGCTTGTGCTGCATCATCCTCTCTCTTTCGTAGTAATTCCTGTACTTCAGCGAATCCGCGGATCCAGACGAGTGGCTGTGATGATGGATGATCACGTTGTTGGGCATGCGATTCGATTCAGGACAACGACATTGTCGCTCGATCCAGGGGGTTTCGTATAGATCGATCTTGGAGCAGACTGCATGCGGCGCACAGATGGGCAAGTCCTCTTCAGAGTCCTTCAAAAGAAAATGATCGGACTTTGTTAGGAACATGTGCTATAACTGGTTGGGAAACATTAGTTTGTAATGAAGCCAGAATATAGTAGTCTAATACTCTCCCAAAGCTAGGAATACCAATGAGGGGTATCACAATCCCTAAAGCACAGCTAAACTACTTGAAACATCCTAGAAATTTAATATATTTGGGAGTTGATTTTAAGCCCTAAAAGCCTTTTATTATCCCCTTGATGCTCTGCTTGATTATTTGCCAAATTACCATATGATAAACAAACCATAAAGGCAACTTCCACAGACTGGAGTGCTAAGAACCCTTCGAAAATAGAGGATTGTGTCAACACAGTGATGGCAACTTGATTAACATAACTGAGACAGCCAAAGTCGGTCCTAACTGGAGGATATCTTTGGTGTCTTGCTTGTTTGTTTGTTTGCTGCCCAACAAATACAATTCATTAATTGAATTCCCCAAACAGAGTGGGAGCCCCGAAAACTTGGGCTCCGTTGTTGCGTTTGCCCAAGTTGGGATCCAATAAAAACTTATGCATTGTGTTGTGTCCTGGTCGTAACATAAAAACCAACAACTAGCAACTGATGGGTGCTTTTCGAGGATGCCACTCCAGAGCCTGGTTCCTTCTATCATTCGATTTTATTGTTAGTGATGCTTGACAGTAAGAACAGCGACAACAACAGGTTTCCAATGAAATTATCGAAAGCAATCAATTTTTTAAGTGGAACTGTCGCGCACCCTGGTATTTTTTTCTGTTCACTCTTTGTTATCCCTTTTTGTCGAGGGTTTTCGCCTTTTGTTTGGTTTCAATTTCATTTCCCTCGCTCCACTATCTCCTACCACCTTTTTCTTGATTTTTATTCAAATTATTTTTGGGTTTCTCTGGCTTGCACCTGCTGCTACCTGAGCTCTTTAGGGTCATTCCTTGAGGTCCTTCCTTTATTTTTTCGGGAGAGCGCATACCGGAAGTCCGGAAGTGATTTAGTGCAACTGACGGAAGTAAATAAGTGAGTGCACACGCACACTAACAGTCACACTCACACTCACACTCGCACGCACACACTTAAGCTACAGCGCATTGAAAAAGGGATTAGCCGTAGATGAAGCGGAAGTGAGTCCGGAACAGGTTGCCTGACCTTTTACCTTTTTGCTCAATTGAACCGGAGTTCTCTATGACAGTTCCCTGCTGTTTCTCGCTGTCTCGCTCTCCCCCGGATGTCGTCTGCCTGCCTTCCTTGTGCACTTTATTAGTTGTATTTACTTCCTGATTTTTTTATAATGCTGCTTCCGGAACTTCCTTCTCCACTCGCTCCCCCGTTTCCCACGCAGTTTTGACCCAGTTTCAAACGCAGCACCTGCCGAAGTCCTTAACCCTTTCGACGAGCGAATTTGTCTTGCACTTTGATTATTCATATTTCAAGCAGAAGCTTCGGGCATTGCTGAGATTCTTTCTCGATTTCGATGGGGGGAAGAGCTGAGCTATGAGACCATTGTCAATCCACCCCTGACAGGATATGCCAGAAGTGGAGTTTCAAGGGGGATCCGTTGGGTAAGCAGCGTGAGAAATTCTTTGAAATTCGAGCATGTTTATTGAGATTTCTTTCCCCCATTCAGTGAGTTTTTTCTCTCTGTTTTTTAGTTTTTATTTCTTATTTTTGTCTTCATGTGTTGTTGTGTCGGGAAATGGCACTTCAAAGACATCACCGTTATTCGTATACAATTTTACATATTGATAAGCAAATCACATGGCAGGGACAGCATATCAAAGAAGACATGCTTCATCGGCATTCCAATGCCATCAGCTCATCTCTGAGAAGCTCACAATAGGTGCACGCAGAAAAAATGTGATGCTGTTTGTGAAATTTTGGGCTTAATAGAATTTCATAGCGCCTGTCATTGGTATGAATTTTAACTTTGTATTGTAACTTATTCGAAGCCCTTAATTCTGATAGTCCTAGATTCAAAATAAACATTGTTGCTGGATTTCTATAGAATTATTAAGGTCTCTAAATAATATTAGTTGACTAAGTAGTTTTTCTTGGTGCACGAGTAGAATCGACTTGTAAACAAGACGAAAGTTTCTGTGCTGGCGAAGAAGCTGGAAGAGTAGTAAAAGTTTTGCCAGGCCAACACAAAAAAGCGAGGGAAAAAGCAAACACAAGAAAGGCGGCGAGAAGAGGGAGAGAAGGCAACCGGATTTCCGGTTTAGCAGCTCCCCAAAGAAGGTGGTGTGGCGGGGAGTTGGGGGACAGGGTGTCAGGGGGAAGGGGGCAGGGGTCCAAGCTGCTGCCACACTTTATAATTTGCTCGATCTCCATCAGCAGCACGCGTGTACCGCTCCCCGAGCAGTCAGACAATTAGCCTCATGTGTCAAAGTGCAGTGCCAACGGAAGTTGAGAACGCGCCAAAGACAATGAAAGAGTTTTCCCTCTGTGCCCCCTTTGCTGGCCCCATTTCCCCAGCCAACAGCTTTTTTCCTCCAGCAGCTGGACGCAGTGCAACGTGATGCCGCAAGCATTGACAAACTTTTGTGACTTTTGATTTCAATGAAAGCCGCCTGCGAAAAAGGGAACCCTTCTCCCATTCCATCTCTTTAATTGAACCAAATTAACCCCGCTCACAACCTCCAGAAAGGCGGTGAATGGGTCGAGGGGGAGGGGGAGGGGCTGGGTGGCCAGGGGGTCTCCCCACAATGGAATTCTTGGAGCTACTTCTAGCGTCATTGCTGTCATGCCTCATGTGGCTGCCTGAATGCCGGGAATGCCATTCCCCGCAGCGGAAGTGAGGTGTCTTCAATTGCACAAGGCAGTGGTGCCAATTTGGAGTGACTTTCAGGGACTTAAAGCGTTTCAGGAACCATCTTTGTCGAAGGTTCCTTCCTACTTTTTATACAACCATATAGCCATAAGTTGTGTTTTAAAATTTTAATGACACTTTAATGCATTGTTCTTAATAGAGACTGCATTAGTTTAATAGGAAACTAAATTAAGTTCTTTTCCAGCACAACCATTTTTCATGACCTAATGTAAATCACATAGCATTCCAGATCCTTGAGTAGTATTATTGTTATTGTATATAATGTTCAAATCTATTATAACGCCCATTTAAATGCGATGCTGTACAGTATGGATTTGAATGGATTTGAATCCTGAGTTCAGAGGATGCTGCTTTCACGATAACCTGACTATGACTTTGGCAAAATAAGGACAAGTATCGACAGCACCTGCTCCGCATTGTAGCATTGTATTGCGCATTTGCGCCCCATCTGGTGTGCTATCAATAACGGCCTAACTAAAGGACAATCAATGACATAAATTTCCACACAACAAACGGAAGATGTCTGCGTTGTTGTTTTCCCGGTGCAGCGGCAACAGTTGGTTGAGTTCTTCCCCCGCCGCCCCGTAATTCTTTCGTGGGTTTTTGGTTCCCATGAGGGCGTTGACGCACACACGACGATCAACGTCCGGGCCGGAGATTTTCCGATCTTTCCGATTTTCCAACCGTTAGACGAGACGGATGGATGACAGCAGCCTGCCGCCTGCCACAAGTGTGTTGCCATCAGGTAGTCTCCGCTATATCCCAACCCCTGCACCCTCTGTTATCTTTTGTCTGTGCGTTAATGATTTTTCTATACACTTCCTTTTCCACATTGTTTTTCTCCGTTCCCCCCACCCCTACTCATACTCCGACTCGATTTTGGGTTATTCTTCTCTCTCTCTCAGTTGTTTTTTGGGCTAGAGAATTATGCAATCTGGCGTCGTCATGTGGCCGAGGTAAGCGGAAGTATGCCGGCTCAGCATTGGTTTTCATCCCAGTTTCTGGTCAAGATATATATATATATACATATATATTGCCTAAGTCAGTGTGTTTACACGAAAATTCAATTAAAATTGTTAGAAACGGAAGTGGAAGATGGGGCCGACGAAGCGGAAGTAACACGGAAGTTGTTAGGTCACTATCTGTCTTCCGATTCCAAGTTGGAGACGGAGTCCAAGTCCCAGTCGCAGTCGCAGTCCCAGAGAATTCCAGTGAAAACTCTCAGGCCGGCGCGAGCACTTAGAGAGATTCATCCCAAGCCGGAAGTAGAAAAGATTTGTGTACGGCCGGCTCTTCAAAAAAATGCGATGAATTTATATATATGTATGTACCAGTATATAATAATACTTTGCATAGGCAAGTCCAGGAATTGCCCGGGGCACGCAGACTGACCGTGCCACTTTTGCCATGCCTGCCTGCTGCCTGCCTGTTTTTCTCTCTGGTTTTTTTCTGGACTGCCTTAACGGAAGCATGCCCCAACCGCAAACAAGCAGGGAAAAAACATTTTCATTCATAAAACAGCAGAAATTCCAAAAGGAAGCGCGCAAAAGCCAACAGACAACAGCAGAAAAATTATAAGAATGTTGACTAACTCAGTTTGCATAAAGAAGTTTGGATACTCTTCGAATTCATTAATTTAAAAAGCACAATTGTATGTTTCGAAATGAAACGATAAGCACGTTTCAAGAAATTTAAGAAAGTATACTGGATATAATGTAACTTCTTAGAAAATCTAAACAATAATTTATGAACGTTTCTGCCAAAGCTCATTGCAAAAGCGGAGTACTCCTGTTGTTTGTCAAGGATTGTTCAGGGTATAGCTGGGAAACTGGTTTCTCTGCGGGGCAGCCAATTGCAGCTGAAGCAGCAACAAACAACATCAGCAACTTCCCCTTTTTGTTGCTGCTTGATTTTTGCGTAGCTTGTTGATCGTCACAATTAATGAACGTCTACGCACACGGACATCCACCAACCACATCCACATCCTCATCCTCTCAACCCCATCCCCAAGCCCATGCCGAGTACCCAATAGCCAACTCCACAACTCCATATACCCAATACCCGACCACAATCAGTCTCAGCTGCTGATGTTGCTGCTTTTGCTGCTGCTGTTGTTGCCACAACGGAACGGAAAAAAGTAATTCATTCATTCATTCATTCAGCAACAACGTGGCATAGTTGTTTGTGGCTTTTTTGCTGCGGCTTTCTGGCCATTGTAATTGTTGCCTTGGCCAAAAAGAAGCAAGACAACCGCAAAATGTTGCCGACTGTGTGGCGGGCTATAAACATGTTGCTGCTGCAGTTTGCTGCTGCTGCTTTTACTGCTGTTGCTGTTGCTGCTGCTACTTCTGATGTTGCTGCTGTGCTGTGGGCTCCTTTTACGCGCTTGCCGCCAAATAAATAAATCTTGACTACAATGCCGATGGCTCGTTGATGTTGCTGCGGCGATTTTTATGAATGAATGGATGGCCGGCCAGCTAGCTAAATGAAAAGTTGCCCGGCTTTTAGTGTAAACTGGCTTTGGCTGTTCGCATTTCTGTGCACATACATACATTCATGCTTTTTTCTTGCAGAAAACGCGCGCAAAACGTCACCAAAACGCTTGTGATATATGTACATATATATATTTTCTTGTTTTGCCTGTTTTGTCTGATAATTATGAGCAACTCGCAGTGCCACGCCCCGTTGCCTCCCTCCTGCTGCCCGCTGTGTAAATACACCCAATGCCCATTCCATCCATTTGCTGTTTACTCGCCGTCTGCGCGCGTTTTTATGAATGAAATCCAGCAACAAAGAAGAGCAGCATTCGTTGTTGCTTATTTATAGTTAATTTATTTTTTTACCCCGCCATCGTTTGCGTTGTTTTTCTCTCCGCGTCTTGTTTTGATATTATTGTAAACAAATTGCGCCTTTGGGCACGTAATTAGCACACTTACACGATCGGAAAAGCCGCCAGTTGCCCCGGGGAGGTGGGAAATTGGAACGTGTCCATCAATAACTGTAACAAGGTCTCTTTCTCTTTCTCTATCTCTATCTCTTTTCTTGGCCAACAAAAGCGGAAGTGTTCCAAGCCACATTTCCGCCTGGCCAGCGACAGAGAAATGCTTTTTTTTCTCAAAAAGTGGCACAAAGCTTAGACGGCCAAACAATAGGGGCAGAAAAATGAAAGATCTTATAAATCAACAATATCACGGGATTGTACGTATATCAATGGATATCTGGACGAGGTAGAAACTTTTGTTCTAGCCTCATGGCTGAAAGATCTCATAAATTAGCCATATCACGAGATTATACGTATTGCTTTGGATATCTGGAGCAGATATACACATTTGTGTTGACCTTATGCCTGACAAATAAATAATTGCGATTTTGGTTAGTATTCTCATGGAAAATGCAATGGCCTTCGCCTGGTTTCTTTCAGGTGATTTTGAAAATGAAAAAGAAAATCTATCTGCATTATGTTTTGAAGTTGCGTGGTAGAGTATCTGGAGCTTCGCCTGCGACTTGGGCTAGTAGTATTTTGTTAGCTCATATGAGAAAATATATTTATATATATAGTATCTATAAAAGTTGACTTGGCGCGCGCGCCAACAACAAAGTCTATAGGCAGAAGAGGAAGAAGTCGAGGGAAAAAAGTGGGCAAACTAGTTTTTTGGTATCTGAGCATCCGTTGGCTCAGGTTGTTGTAGTTGTAGTTGCTGCTGTTGTAGTCGGGGGCATTTTTCTCAATGGAGCTCTCCGAGATCGTAGACTTGGGCACTTTTTAGGTGAATAATTGCGGTATGCTGCTGCTGCCTGCTGCTTGTTTTTTAGGCAAATATTTTTATATTCGCGCCTAACTTCGTCTGCGGCATCCAGACACACTTAACCGACATATATCCATTGTTGCTGTTGCTGTTGCTGCTGTCATCGCTGTCTACTCTCTTTCAGTATTTGTTTGTCTTATTTATGATTATTATTATTGTTTGCCTTCGAACCGCATTGAATAATTTCTATATTTAGCATAACAAAAATTCCATGGCAGAGCAAAAAGCATAGATAGAAATTGTAAAAACATGATATGCGAAATCGAGGGAAGCGCGGTTCGATTCATTATGGGATTAAAGTGTTAGGCTCTGATTGTTGGGATGAAATCAATTTTAGAAGGGAAGGCGTTTTGTTTGCTAATGGAATTATTTCTTCTTTACATATTTGGGTTTTGATATTCAAATGCACTTAACAAAGAATGCATTTCTCCCAAGTTTAGTCAGCAGAATATTTACCCTTGAAAATATGAAGCATTGCATTTATAAATACTCAAAGCACTCATAGAGTTAGTCATCAACCAATTAAGGAACATAGATATGATCTATTAGTTCTACAGAAGGAAACTGATACTGCAGCAGGTCAGTGATTGATCAATTTGAAGGTTTCGTGGAAGTTCCCAGCAATCGTTGAAATTTCATCAAATCAACGAAAGTTCCCAGCGTAAAATTTCATTCACAAGAATCTCCCATCACGAAAAACACAAAAGTTCACTAGAAATCGGATGCTCAAGTCCATTGATGATTTCTGTGAAAAAACTCATGAACATAAATTTACC
Organism: Drosophila teissieri; assembly: GCF_016746235.2. Classification (NCBI taxonomy): domain Eukaryota; kingdom Metazoa; phylum Arthropoda; class Insecta; order Diptera; family Drosophilidae; genus Drosophila; species Drosophila teissieri. Next base: position 17,710,953 of record NC_053031.1, on the reverse strand, counting down.
AAAATCAGATCAACGATTCAAAAAACTTGTTTGAAGAAGGTTGAATTCAAAATTGTCATATCGTGTCAAACATATCGGATGTATTGATTAGCATAGAAATCCCATAAATAACCATTAGAGGTGTGGTCGAAATAAAAGTTGTTGGGTTTATATAACCAAGTATTTCCATAAATATTTATTGCGTATTTCGGCACTAAGCATACGCACAACTGGCACTTTTGTTTCCATGTCTGGATTGCAGCCTATAAAGCATTTTCACACCTGCCTGCAACACCAGAACTCAGCTTGGTCAAATAGCCAGAATGGCCGGAATATATGCTTGGTTTGTTTAAACATTTCTCAGTCAATTGGAATTTGTGGCAGACTCTTTTGATATTCCATTTCCAATCAATCCCCTTCCCTGGTATGTTTTCCCAACTCCCTGGCTTTTGGCCATGCCACGCGCACACACATCGACTTGTTTAGGCCAAATATGCGTGGCTGATCTGTTTGTATATGGCCCGACAAATTGCCCGATCTCTGTTGATGTTGCTGTTGCTTTTGCTGTAGTTGTGTTGTTGTTGCTCTCGTTGGCTTTATCCATTCATACATTTGGACGGTCTGTCGCTTTGGCATTCATTCATTCATTCATAGATTGACTTGCCCAGCCAAGCGAGAAGTTGAAGTCGCTGACGTAGCATTTGCTGGCTGCTCTGCTCATCCAGCGTTTACGTTTTCATTCATTCACACACGCGTGTACAGTGAGAGAAAATATTCACGAATGCGGTCATTGATATTTGAGTGTATGCAAATGTTAGTTGCTAGACTGGATTACATTCAAAATAACTTCAAAATGCTTTCTAAAGCTTCTATTGGAACTCATTGTTATGAGTGTAGACTTGTGTTTATAATTTTATGAGAAGCCTAGTTCGACATGTTTTTGATATAAACAGTAATCGACCTTAAGTAAACACTTTCCAGTTTAAATGCATTAACGAACTTTTCTCAGTGTTCCCACTCACACATGCACCACCTCATCGCGCCCCTCACTCACCACCATTTCACCCATTATACCACACCACACCATACCATACCATACCATACCATACCGTACCACCGTCATTATGACCATCATCATCGACTTCTCGTAGTCGTCGTGGTCGTATTTCATTCATGAATTTTCTTTCATTCAGGTCTTCCCCGTCTACCCATCTACCCGTCTCCCTCCCCCTGCTGTTGCCGTCTCCCTCTATCCCCGTCTCAGTCGTGGTCGTTGAAAACGTTTTTAAATACCGGAACTGAATGTTTAGCGCTTTTAAGCATGGGAACTTTTTGTTTTCTTCTATAAACTTTCCTCTCCCTCGCTCCCAGCCTCCTTCCTCCCTCCGTCTCTTTCCTTCCCCTGTGCCCGTCTCTTTCTATCTGGCTATTTGCCTCTCTTTCCGGCTGCTCATTCACAGCCTTTTGTGGATCTATTCCGTTGTGTTCTATTCTCCAATAAGGCGTTTTTATTGCAAGTTTCCAAACAACAGGAATTCTCTGCTCAATTTTTTTGTCTATTTTAGGTGTTGTGTTGTGATGCTGCTTTGTTATGCTTGTTTTATATGCGTTCCAAAATTTATTGCAGGCATTTGGATTTCAAAATTTATGAACCAAGTCGAACCCAAACGCTGTGGCTTGAAAGAAGGTTAAATGGTATAACTACTTGGCAGTGAAGTGTAAGGATACGCTTGGGTTTCGTATAAAGTCATTAAGCATTGATTGATCTCTTATACTGATTTACGCATAGTACTAATAGATTTATCTTTCCCGTTTCTTACACACTTAGATAGTGATCCTTCGCAAGGGTATTTCCAAGTCGAACCTATTCTGCTGCCCTGCCCTGCCCCTTTTGCTGACTTGTTTACGCCGTCAATATTTTGCCTTTGAGTACTGTTGATACTTCACGCCTCGGCCTCGTAGCAACATCAAGCCAGAATTCGATTTTCAGGGCGTGTTTTGTCGTATGACATTTGACATAATAGATATGCGATACATGATATACGGCCGATCCAATCCCCTCTCCTTCTCAATGGACACTTGATTTATGGCCAGATCGGGAGTGAGAACAATGGAAGCGATGTGACCTACGATCTGAATTCGCATTGAAGCGGATTTAAGGGGAAAGATAACGCCAAGAACTTTTTGGTGGGCCGTGGCTTAGTCATGAGTAGCCAGCATTGAACTCTTGACCCGCCGGGCTAATTGGTTTTGGTATCGCTCATATCGTTCGGTTCGGTACAGCAATTGCGACTTTAATTGATCAAATGCGACAGATCAGTTGAGTTGAGCTCTCGGCTGCAAACAACTTTCATTTTTCATCTAGAGCGAGTGTTGCCGCTGCAATTAAATGTGCCATATGCGTGTGGTGATATATGGATAGTGGTTTTGTGGGTGTCAAGTGTAATGGCCATAGGGCGGCTGCTAAATATAGCCAGCGTTTCTCGAACAAAAGCAACAAAATATGTAAAAATAACGAACTAAAGCTCGGACCCAGCCCAAAAAAGTTGCATTGCAAAACCTGCTGTGCAGAGAAAGAAATCGCAGCTAGTCTTGCGATGGACATTTAAAATTGATTGGTTAAGTGATTATGATGCAAATCCAAAGATAAGAAACTGTTTTGAAAGTTCTTTGATAATTTGGAATAGCAGACCTTTAACTGCTCCTCCGTTCGTTAGTTTGAATGAAAGTATCTAATCCATCAGGATTGTTTTCTGTGTAGATGCTGCTGCTGCAGCTGATACCGCTGGCGTGGGCAAATGGCAACCAGTTGAACAGGTGTCTGCTGACGTTGTTGCCTGCATTATGCAACCTGCCATTGCCAGTTGTTGGTTTCATTGGTACCTTGTGTTATTTCTGTTTTTTTTTTTTACTTAGCCCCGATCAATGCAAACATGTAATTAGCCAGGCTAATCAAATGGATTTCGTATTTGCTAGCTACTCACCCCCACTTGGTAGAGGACGCGCACATCCCGATCGCCGTGCGGCTGCTTGCTGCCGATGAAGCTGCGGTGTTGCTGCTGCTTCTGCAACATTTGTCGCGCATGTCGCCGCGACTCGGCGAGATCCTTCTCCGCGGCCGCCGTGGAAATGCTCACAACGGTCAGTTGCTCGGCGGCTGTCTTGGCTGGCTTCACTGTACTGGTCGCCACTCCAGTTGCTGCCGCTGCTCCTGCTCCAGCTCCCGCTCCTGCTGCTGCAGCTGAAATATCTTTGGCATCGTAGACGGTGTACTGCAGACTCTTGTGCTTGTCCGCCGTGGAAGTGGTCGGCGTAATCTCGAACACCTCGAGCGGCAGTCGCGTGCCGCCGACAGCCACGGCAGCGGCGGTCAGCAGCAACAGCAGCATGCACGGCAGCAGCATCAATGTCGTAGGCATGATTTATGACTCTGACTCCAGCTGGATTTCTGGATCTCTGGATGGTTGGGAATCTTGATGTGGATCTGGATTTGTACCTAGATCTGGGGATCTTGGGATCTTTCCGAATCTATTGATTAGATTTGTGCGTGCGGGTGTTTTCTTGCGGTTTGTTATTGACACTCAATAAATTTTGTAATTGAATTCGAATCAAATCCAATCGAATCGAATCGAACCGAATCGAGTCGAATCAGTGTTCTCGCTCTGTCTCACTCGCTCGCTTAGAACCCATGGCTTACATGCACACACACACTGGCAGAAACGAACTCTACAAATCAGGTTTCAAATCGAACGATCGATTGATTTGTGGCGAATGTCACTCGAAATTATTGGATATTTCATTCACTGCAACGGTCGGTGGTCGGCAGTTTCTGTTTGCTATTTAGTAACTTTACACCCGCGACGTCGCTGTCTCCGGTGGCCTTTCGTCTCGTCTCGTCCCGTCTTTTCATTCGCTCCTGGAACGTATACCCTACGGTATCGTATCGTATCGTATCGTATCGTGTCGCCTCGATTCCGCTGCCCTCGCTATATGCTGTTCGCTCGACCAACTCACTTTTCGAACTGATCAAACAGAAAATCCAAAAACGAGCAGCGCACGGCGAACGAGAGCCGCTGAAGCCGGCAGAGAAGTCCGCTGCTCGCGTCGCTGCCGGTATATGCGTGTCTGTACACTGGGAGAAAATGCGCGATCAAACGAAGTCATTTAAGTCATTTATCAAGAAACTCAAGTCGTGAAAAATAACCTATTTCAATTCAGAAAAATTCATTTATTTTTTTGTATTGTTTGTTGTAGTTTTAAGTTGCACAAGTCAATTTAAAATTGTAAATGCTTTAAAATCTTATAAGTATGCCAATAAATAAAATTATTTTATTTAATTTTCACTAATGAACAATTATAAAATGCATAATGTTTCATGACAATGAGTGGACAATTTTTAAGTGGACCACAAATTCTAAGTTCTTCAACAGAAATCAGAAAGTATGTGGTGAAAAGTGTATTTAAAGCACTGATTTAAGAGTAGTGATTTTAAACCTTTTGAGAAATTTTTTTTTTAAATCCTGATTAAACGATATTGTTCTTAGTGCACAAGCGGCAGCGGCACACCGTGAGAGAGCACGAAAGAGAGCTGGATATGAATGAATGAACATGTTGTTGCTGCCTTTCCCGCTGGTGGTTGCAGCATCCATGGCCGCTGCTCCTGTGTGCGTGCGCGTATCTGTGAGATGCATCTGTGAGTCTGTGCGGCTGTGTTGGTGAGAGCGAGCGGATGGCAAGGTGTCTCTGGCTCGCGTGCTTGGCTTAAAGCAAAGGCAACAAAAGCGACGAAATAAAATACAACAAAATAACAAAAAATTAAAAGGGGGCCTCGCAGCCAAGCGACTCTTGCCGCTTCCGTTGCATCCTTTCGGCCGTTTTTGCTGCCGCCGTGTTGTTTTTGTCATCTTTACTACGGCACCGGAAACTAATTCCTGCCTTAGCCACATCGACTTGGACTTGGACCGCCTCCTCCTGGCCTTCTTCGCTCCCCTCCCCATGTTTGGGCCTTCTTCTTGTAGCGCATGCCAAAAAAGAACAACTGGAAAATAATCCAGAAAAGAGTTTAACAAGAATGGAAGATTGCGTGCAAAGTCGAAGCTTTAAATTCCCTTGGAAAGAAAGGTTTAGTGGGTTAGGTTTAGGGTTTAAACTCCGAATTACTTTGGTAACTACAGATCTCAAAGTGATTTAATTTGTAAAGAAATCTTTTTGCTTGTCAGTTACAATCGAATTTACCTTACCACCTGTTTTTATTGTATATTTATAATGTAAAGGAAATGTACACCATTTACTCCGTACAATGTTCTACACAAGTTCAGTATTTTGGGCGAACTTTTAGTATCATTGGTGTCAACTGGCGAAGTTTTAAAAATGCCTATTTAATTATACTCCTCTTTGTCTCCCTCGCAAAATGTTTGTGCTGTTCCTTTGAGGTCTTCCGAAATTCTTCAAAAAATGGTAATGCCCAACAAGTAGGGTATATGGAGAGTGCGAGAGAGACCTGGAAACGATCTTCATCTCCATCTTCGGCTTGGAAGTTCAAGCGAAAAACGCGCGAGGTTCGGCAGAAAGCCCGCCAATTTTATGGGCCAAACCCGATAAGATTTCATTTGTTTACGAGTTACCTTGAGACGCGCCAGAAACAACAACAACAATAACAACAACAATACAAGAAAGAACTGGCGATATAGGCGCATTAACCAGAACCGACCACTCCAACTGAAAGGCGGCCATTGTTAGTTGGAGGTTTCCCTTTTCCCTTTACCATTTCCAATTCGATTTCTAGCTAACGACCAACAGCTGATCAAAGAACGTATCTCTTTCGCTATCATTCGCAGGTAAGATGTACGCAGTAATTGGCCGGCGGCACGGCAAAATCCTCTCCGGCGATTTGACCCAGGGCAGCGGCAACTTCGCGGTCACCTGTCTGCTGCCGGTGATCGAGTCGTTCAACTTCGCCCAGGAGATGCGAAAGCAGACATCTGGCCTGGCCTGTCCCCAGCTCATGTTCAGCCACTGGGAGGTGAGTACTGTACAGTAGAGCTTTGGAGCTCTCTCTACTTTTCCCTTTAGTTTGAAGTATTCTTTGTGATGTATATTTAAGAAGAAGTACTATAAATGGTATTAATCTAAATTTAAATAGGGAAGATGACTCCCGCTGTTTATGAGGAATTTAAAAATGAAACTTGAATGCGTAATTCAGATAATTATGGACATTTTCTAAGTAGAGTTAGTGAGTTGCAAAACATAAATATTTAGATATAGGCATCAGATAGCAGGAGAAATTAGTCAACTATTTACATTCCTACTACATTGTTTTCCAGACTCAGTCATAGAGAAAATAATTTGATTAATCCCGTGTGTGCCAGTTGTAAACCAATGTTGAAGTTTAGATATTAGAAGGTTGTTTCTGTTATGGAATCCTGACTGTAGCTGGCAGCTGTTGCTGCTGCCCTGCTGATGGGGCACAAGTGCAGCGAGTGTCCGACCATATGCCATGTGCGTGCCTCACCGAACTCCCCCTATTCCTGACCCCCATTCCCCATCCCCCATCCTCCATCCCAACCTCTCGACCCGGCTCCTTCTCCCCGAAACTCTCGCTGCCTGTCTGTGGTCAATAAAAATCTCAGCTTACGCTGCTCTAAGCCTTCTGTTACCTTCTGCTGAAGTCTTATAAGCTAAACCACAGTCAGCAGCAGTAGCAACATGGCAACAGCAGCAACTTGGCAACAGCAGCAGTTGGACTGAAAGATATATGGTCCATTTGAAGCTGCAGCTGTGTGCCACTCGAGGTAACCCAAAGCCCCAAACCAGCCTCCCTTTCTCCTCCAGTCCTCTCCTTTCTCCATCGCATTCTGACCTTGTCGTGGGCCACAATTAACACTCGACTTGATGATTATTCCCCTCGGTCTTGTGCTTTTGCCAAGATCAGCGGATGGGCCAAAAATCTTTGAAGGTATAAAGGTAGATATTTTTAAGACCAAAGGCAGGAAAGATATTTCAATTGCAAGAATAAAATATTCCCACACCTTTCTGAACACAGCTCCATTTAATATTAATAAAGCAACATGTTTTGCCGCCTCAACCATACACGTATTTTCAAAGTGCGTGCATTCCGTATTAGTATGGGTGCTTCTATCGGTGTGATTGTGATAGTGTTGGTCACATCGCCCAACCAATCGATAACAACAAGTTTTTGTATAATGACTTCCGGCGATTTTCTATTTCTCAGCTCAAGTTTTGCGGCGACGGAGATGTTGTTTGCCGTTGCTTCGTATAATTTCTTACGCATTTTCAACGCCAGACAGCCGGAAAAGTGGAAAAGGGGCGTAGAAATGGGAGGTGAAGTTGCATTGCACAGAATAAAATGTTATTTAAACGGTCTTTTCGCGATATTTTATCGTAGAATACGTACAAATATTACTTCAAACAGACATTTTGAATTAAATCTATGTATGTTATTTTCAAAAGAAGGGCCAACACCTAAAAACATAGTTGTGCAACTTCTAATTGTGTTGAAATCGTAACGGAAACTAGTTCAGTCAGCGCAAGTGGAAAAGTATCTGAGAGATATTCCATTCGATTACATTGTTCTGGTCGAAGGCAAAGTGAAAACAATTAGGATTTCAGCTTACCGCTCGTCCGAGCAATTAAAACGGTCGACTTCAGCACTTTGTCCACGCCCACTTCTCTTGGCCAGTGACCATACCACCATACCACCACCCCGCCCCCTGGCACCCAACCCCTTTTCCAGAGTTTTTTGTTGTTAACCCTACCTGCCAGGTGAGTGGGCCGGGCTCTCCGCCGTGGGCGCAGTTGTCACGTGCCCATAATAACAACGAAGGCGTCAACTTCACTGGAGTGGCCAACTTCTGGTTGGGGCCAAAAGGGAAAAGGGCTCACAAGTGGGCGGGGGAGCCGTCGTGTTCCCAAAAAGCCATTTCCATTTCTTGCTGCATCATGGCCCACAATACGTTCGTTAAGCATGTGCATCGCCGGATCAGCAGATCTGCAGCCGCAAGAAATCATCTCTCGAGATGAACTCTTAACGTGGAATCCGGAATCTGGAAGCTGCGCACTGGAGACTGGAGGCTGGAGGCTGCGGGCTGAACAAGCCACCTGAAACAGAAACCGAAGCAACAAAAACTAATTTTCAGTTTTCATATATCATAATTTTTTCTGTTATTGCCGTTGCTCTTTCACTTCACGTAGCAGCATTAAGACAGCAGTCAGGAGCTCAGACTCAAGCCAACAGTGCGTTTCATTAAAAGCATTCATTCATTGTGAACAGATCTTCACAAAAATTTGTTCTTTATGGGAGTTAACTTTCAAACAAAAATCCTAGGAAGATCGCCATAGTTGTCCGCATTTATTAAGTTTCATTACGACTTGATGGATTTTGCTTTCATTTTATTTAATTTTAAAAGAGCAGTTCATAAAAACTTAAATGAAATTCTAATTAGACGATGAAGCTTCAACCATCTCATTCTGCGCGGCCTTACAGCAATGTGTCGCACTGTTTAACCGGGAAATATCTACTCGTCGGGTTACTGGCTACTGTCTTGCGCGCTTTTGTTATTATTTAATTTTGAGCTTCCTTTTGTTTTGCCCCAACTCCTCCCGCTGGCTGCATAACTTCTCATCTCTGCTGGCCACTTGATGAACCCAGAGATTGTTATTATGATTACGTGTGTGTGTGCCGGGGCGACGGGAGAAATGAGCCGGGGCAGGAAGAGGGTCAAGACCTGCAGCCTACCGAAAAAAAGGAAAAAATAATAAAATAACATAACAACTTTGGCTACTGGTCTTACTTTCAGGCCGCTCTGCATCGGGTTTTCCTCTGCTCCGGAGTGTTGCATATGATTTTGTTCTGGTTGCTGTTGTTGATGTTGCTGTTGTTGTTGATGTTGTTCTTGTTGTTGTTCCTGCTGGTTGTCGCGCTTTGCATGCAAGACCTCAGTTCTGGAGCTCTGAAACTACTTCAAAAGCATAACAGCCACGGCCACAACAAACTGTGAGCAAAGAACCAAGACAAATAACAAATAATCTGATAACTCGTTTTGTATCCCTGCCACAGTCTGCCCCCCACCAAAGGGAAAGTCTGCAGTGGAGACAGTGTGGAAGGGAGTGGGGCCAAGAGGAAGGGGGCGGGGCAGGGCCACAGCCATGGGCGGGGTTGGAGTTGGAGGCGGGGGTCGTAGGGAGTGCGCCCGGAGGCGGGGGAGAGCATGGCAGTGCCCTAAAGTCTGCCTGGTGCGAATAAACACACACATACAAATACACTGGCCAAAAAAATTTACAATTTAATTGACTATGGCTTTAACAGAAAGGTTTTCAAGCAATTGTTATTTTAAAATTATTCGTACTATTGTAACCTTAGATCGTCTATTAAACAAATAAGAGATCGAAATCAATGATACATATAAAATTCAACCCCTTATATTTTTAAATAAAAAACTCTATAAAAAATGCTTGCCTAACTAATTTTCGTGAGCCCAGCCCCCATTTTTTTTACTGTAGGGATATATCCGTGCCAAGGCAAGTGTTTATCCAAGTGGCCAAAGGATTGTTGTTGCTCTCGTTGTTGTTGCCCCAAAGTGGAACGTGGTTTGCATTGTCCGCTCGCTGGCTGTCAAAATGACGCTCATCGAAGACCGCCGTCCGTGGTCCGTTGTCCATTCGCTGGAGACTTTTACCAATGCGGGGACCCCAAGTCTTTCGAATCAACTCGACTCGAATCGAGTTATATTCTGTGGGCCCAGTCTCTTTCACAGTCTTTCAGCCAGTTTCTGGCGCGCGATAATAATCTCAACTTCGTCTTGGTCGCGGACGGACAAATGGACAAACGGACAAATGGACATGCGGACAAATGGACAAGCGGACAGGCGGACCGATGGACGGCAGCGTATTTCGGTAGCTGCCGCGTAAATTACCTGCATACAAACCGCGCGCGGTCGGACAGGTAAACACATTCACTCATACACCTAAGCACACCACACCACTCATAAGAACACGTGTGTGGAAAGAGAGTTGGAGATACAGAGCGATATACGTTACCCTGCCATATAATGTAGTGCCATACCAAGTGTGTGTGTTGATGTCACGTCGTTTGGTTTTGGCTTTGGCTTTGGTTTTTTGGACTTTTGTTTTGGTTTTCGCGGTTGCTTCAATATTTTTCTTAATATTTCAGCCTCAGGATGGGAGAGTGGTCGGTTTGGAGGTGGCCATCAGGAGTGGGTGATTAGAGGGGGATTTGCTGCAATCTGGAGCGTGGTGCTGCACTAGCGGGGATAGCCACCTTCCTTGAATGGTATAAGTGCGTTTTAACCAGTCTCCTGCACTGGCAAAAAGCACATGTGATGTGATATACCATTCTACAAGTACAGTTAAAATTGCGGAAAAAGAAAGGAAGATTTCAGTTCAATATCCAATGTAGATATTGGTAGAAGCCATTAAATGATAAAAATACTTCATAAATTCATTTCTCTTTGAAAAGTTTGGTAATTATTTATATCCCACTGAATATGAAACCCTCGAAAGACTCCCTTTTTGGGGCAGTGCACTCATCTGCCTGCTGGTGGCTGGCTGCTCATTTGTCTGGCCCGGCTCAGACGCAAGTTCTGCGCACTTCTGGAGCACTTCAGCTGCCACAGGGTCTCCTCCGAATGCTGCCCGAGATTTGGAGTGGGAATGTCGGGAATGGGAATGGGAATGAGGATGAGGATGGGCATGAGTTTTGGTATGGGTATGGGTAGGGACGGCGATGAGGAGCGATGGAAAGACTGGAGGCTGCTGCGCATGCGCAGAACCATTTGCGAAGGATGGCAGTCTCGCTTTTGCGTTCCTGTTTTGTTGTGACAGGGATTGCAAACTGCGAACTGCGAACTGGGAACTGGGATTGCCTTACCTTGTCGAGGACTACTGCTTGGCTCCCTATAGTGCCCCCATTGTTCCCTTCGCCTCGATCCCTTGCCCACACTTGGCGTTGTTGGCTGTTGTTAAACAAGCGAAACTTTGTGCCCGATAATGATCTACATGGGATTGCGAAGATGTTCGAGGGCCCGCAGTTTAGCGTAGTGCGAACAGATGGCCCAGAACACGCACAGTGAGAAAATCCTTAGCAAGGTGGCTGTACAAATATATGCCAGATATTATTAAATCGGCTTATGTGGGATACTCATAAATGAATGCATAGATAAAGGGCAAAATTTAGGTGCTAACTTACCAATTGTCCATGTTTTGCATTTATGTTCTATATGACTCTATTTTTTCTTGCTGTGGAAGGAAAAGTCTCTTCCTGACAAAAGACCAACCTCAAGCCTCAGCATCTTAATCAGCTCTCGAGCAAGCTCAGTCATTGATGAGGGAATTCATAAAGTGTAGAGCCCAAAATCTGGAGTGGGAGAGTGCTAAGTTTTTCCAGCGAACCGCTCGACACCCGCCCGCTGGGTCTCGAGTCCTTGCTGGAAGGAACACAAAAAAAAAGGAGGAAGGAAAACAAAACAATGCAGATCTCACACCAGAGATTCTCAAGTGGTTCGCCTCGCAGGAGGCAATCATCAATCAAGCGCAGGGAACGCTCTTCACGCCATTCGCTATTCGCCATTCGCCATTGAGGAAATGCCCCGTTCTCCGGTACGCCGGTTCTGCGTATCCTGGCGAGCCTGCCTTATCACGTAACGTGCAATGCGTGTCCCTGCGTCCTTTGAAAGTCATTAAGCGTCGAGTCCTTTGTCGCAGCCTCTCAGCCTCTCGAGTCCACACAATGAAGATGTGAAAATGCACGCTTTCCCTGCTGCTGAGACAAAGAGCCCTGCTCAGAGACCCAAAATACATACGACTATACCGAAGAAATAAACCCCGACCCAGCATCATAAACCCAACCCAAATCCAATCCAGTGCGAGGCGAGGCGCAGGCGCAGGCGCATAGACACAGCGACGCCTCGTTCCTTTGTCCCGTCTCAAGTGCCTAAATGATTTCCCGGAATTTACACCCTGCGTCTGCTTACAGGTGATTGATATCGATCCCTTCTGGCTGCCGACAACCGAGGAGGAGCTTATGCACTTCGGCGAGAAGGCGGACTCCGCGAACCGAGCCAAGGTCTACATGGACAGTGTCCGGCGGAGGAAGGGCCTCTTCGTGGACGAGCAGGTGGTGGAGCACGCGGAGAAGCAGCGCACCCTCTCCAAGAACAAGTGATGCGGCAGCTGAGCTCTCGGGTAAGTTGTATATTCAATGCAATTTCTATTTCCCCTCTTCCATTTCAACCAAAACCACCATTCGATATTCCTAAATGATAGGTCAAAATATAGAAAAGTTTTGCTTTTATTAAAAATGTATGGATGGGAATGGTATACATTGGCAAAATGTTTAATGCAATAGCTGCCCTGGGTTCAAGTCTTTTAATTAGGAACCGTTTTTCAGGATTATTTCACAGGCTAATTCTCGTGCTTTTCAGTTTCCGCCTCCACGACAGCTTCCCTTTGGGAAATAAGTCCGCTCTCCTTTTCAGGAACTTCTGGAACAGCCAGTGCATTTTTGCCCAAAACAATGTGAATGCAACTAATAGTAAAACACCAAAAAAAATAAAATCATTAATAAAATAAATAAGAGTCACACCGCGGCATCACTTACAGAATCATCACAAAGACAGCGATTTGGGTGCCAATGGTTAGGATGAAGACACTTCCGCCGTAATTTGTACTCTGAGTGGCCCGATAAAGTTGCGAGTAGCACACTCCGCTGATGAAGGGCACCGCATTATCGCAAACTGAGAGCAGGGCAAACACCTTTCCACGCTCCGATGTGGGCACTATTTTCGAGGTCATGGCCCGGATCATGGGACCCACAATCGGACCCAAGCTGCACACAACGGCTCCGGCGTAGAGCAAGTCCGTATTGGAGGCAAAATAGAAGAACAACCGGGCTATCGAATGCGCCCACGTGCCAATGAAAACGATTGTCTATGAATAAAAGCATTTAAATGCGATGAGTAGTAAATCAGTTGATGATTTAATTGGGGTTAATTCTACTTGGTAATCAAAATTAGACAATAGACAGATTTGTGCTAACGAGGACTCACCGTATCCCTCCATCCAAGGAGCTTGTTCATCAGCGGCACCGCCAACAGCATGGCAATCACATAGGCCGACGACTTGAAGGTCTTGAAGTGGCTGTACGCACTCACATCCCAGTCGAATTTGTCCAGGGTGTACATGTAGAGGTACTGCCCCTCGTCGCGCTGAAAGGTGTACAGGGCCATGCTGACCAGAAGGATAACGAGAAAGCTGCGGCGATGTCCCTTCCGCGGCTTCACCAGCACCGCCAACGAGTCCTTCACATGCTGCTTATCAAAGAAGTCGCCCCAAAAGCCACAGTATCCGAGTTCCCTCAGCGATCGCTGTCTCGGCGTGGTTTGCCACTGAAAGTTATACATAGATGTATTTAAGGAACCTGGGAAACAAACATATTTTCCGATGCTCCTTCGAACGTTTCGATTTCTAGGGTGAATCCGAAACTTACCTTCAGGGCGCACAGGGTGTAGATGATGGCGAGGGCAAGTAGAGAAGCGTTCACGGTGAACATGTCCGCGTAGGACTGATTGAACACGTTGTAAAAGAGGTGCGAGCCCAGGGCCACGCCCAGGGGCATGGCACTGAGGTAGATCACGTCCAGGATGGTCACCCGGATGGTGCGCTGCTCCAGCGTGGAAATGTCCGAGATGTATGCGAAGCAGGAGGCGAAAATGGCCACATCCGCACCGGTCAGCGCCGATGGCAAGGTGGCCGAGTAGATGATGTTCTGCACCGGCCACGTGGGCATCCTGGCATTGACCACTATCATGGTGGAGTAGACGAACTTGCCCACAAGTCCCATGAGCAGCGGCAACTTGCGGCCCCGCCGATCCGAGAAGGAGCCCAGGAAAAGGGCAAGGATAATGGGGAAGACGTGGGCGGAGATGTTCTCCCACTGAAGGAACCAGGCATTGGTCAACATTGCTTCCTTTCTGAACTTCTCGTTTTCCGGCTTGTTGAGATTCCGGCAGATCTCCTCCGTGAAATTCCTGTTAACCCGACAGGATTTGTACAGGAAGAAGTTCTGCTCCACCACCGAGGTGATCATGAAGGCGAACATGTACAGGAACATCGTGGGCTCCACGGATATGGATTTGACCACATGCCACGCCCACTGGCAAACGGTGCGGCCCGCCCCCTCGTCTCGCTGTTCCCTAACGGGGCCGGACGCGCTGTTCTCGCTGCGCTCACTGCGCTCACTGTTCTCACTGGACCGACTATTTCGTCTTTGTGCCGCATTTTCGGAGTGTGCCTGCAAGTATGCAATGGTTGTTTTGGCATTCGAGTTGTCATTTCAAATCAATGCTGGCAATGCCAAAGATTTCGAAGAGAGGATCTCCTCGTTGGCTTTGCGATTAAAACTTGTTTTAAACAGTCGGTACTCTACAGCATTTGGTGAAGTTTATAATTTGGTTCACTGAACAATTGCTTGTTTATTTATTTTTTAGCAGTTAGTTACACAATTAATTTCACCACTGAATTTATAAAAATAGTTTATTTATGAAGCAAGTTAAAAAGGACCACCCCAAATGTGCTCTATTTCTCAAGAACAACTAATAAAAACTGAGGTGGTTCACTGCATAAATTTCGTTGCACTGCAACGTTTCAATAATAATTCTTTTTTTTCACGTGAATTTTAGTTTAATATAACTTTTTTAGTAACTGGTTTTAATGTAGCAACAATTTAACGGAACATGGTGTTATAGCATTTGGCATCTTTTCAGTACATAAGAGTATTCGCAAGTCACCAGAAATTCCTCAATTTATTGTCGACCGCATGTTGACAATTTTTTATCATGTACATTTTAGTTAACAAACAATGTGATTCTTGTGTTGCTTTTGTAAAATTCTACGAATGTTCCTTTTAATATTTTCTGTTATGTGAAACCAGACACAGCACTTAAAATCAATAATGAAAAACTTTATCAACAACAAAAACTCTATTCAAGGTCTTGTCTTTTATTTCAAAGATTTCTTCCGCGAGCTCGCGCGCTTTTCAGGCATCAATTGTGATACGTAATCGTTTAACGAATCGCGACGGTCCAATTTGTGCGATTTTTTAATTGCATAAAAGGCGAACTGTTTTTTTTTTTGCATTTTTGTCACTCACTTCGTGTTTGTTAAATTTAGAACGTAATGTTTTAGGCCTCGCAAACAAAAACAAACTAAAAAGCACTCACCTCTCTGGCGCTCATTTTTACTTTGCGCACTGTTCACTCTCACGCTGTTAAGTATGCGGGGTATGCTCCGTTATGTTTGGGGGTGAGTATGCGCTCAAAGCTTTTGTGCTCTCGCGGTTTTTTTTACCGCATGGCTTTCGCAATTCAAAATATAACCGCCAAAAGCAGCTTATCAATTGATTACACTACCAGTATGTGCATTGCTATTTGGTTATTCAATTGCCATTTGTTATGCAAATTTGCAAAAGATTAGACTTCTAGCCGTGTACCCTAGATATGGGGTAAATTAAATTATTGTTTACTTCAATGAATTCGTAAGCCAATCTCACAGTTATTGCGTACTTAAAATGTTCAATCCTATTATCTAAGTAATTATATTGGAAACTGCGGGAAAGTTGTAGGTTAAATTATTAAAGATTTGGTGCTGTATATATTAGGTAAATCCATTTATTATTCATTCATTGTTTGTTTTGCTAATTTTGCGATAGATTAGATTTTGTAACCTGCAATCGAAGTGTGGGGTATATCACGGAATCGGTTTTTTATCTCACTTCTTGGTTTTATTAATTTCACGTGTACGGCTGTATACTTGGTACTAACTTTAATTTTCGTCTAGCTGGGTTTTTTATAGTTCCATAATTATCCTTATATCTGTAGCTCCCAACTTTTGTTCCGTATCAAAAAAGTACAATAAATTGAACTACTAAAAAAACTCGATAAGGGTTATGAACTTTAATTATAGACTCATTAACTTTGATTTACTACTGCTGCGATTATCATTCTCAGAGATTTTCAATCTCCAAACAGTGGTTTACTGTGCTCAGTAATGAACTTAGTTTAATTGTTGTGAAATTGATTCCGCTGCTGTTGGCATTTGTTTGTATATTGAATATCACATTACGCTGCACTTATTTTCCACCGATCCTGTGTTCCGAAGAACCCAAATATTTAACCGCGCGGATGCGACACGTCCGCTCTACACCTCGATGGCAACTGGAAACTCAGAGGGTAGATCCGTCCACTCAAAACTGGCTTATCAGCCGAAAAGCTGATACAGCTGATACAGAGCGTTTTATATTGGCCTCCGCAGCAATCAGAGCTTCAATAGCGATTGTTCGTTGCTCTTTATTTATTTACGTTTTCAAGGGGTTTTCCCAATAAGCTGCTGACCATTTCTGATTACTTTCTATTTTCTCTTCTTGCAGGTGCTAAGAAATGATTGCTTTACCACCACGAATGGATGAACACATCAGGCTGAGGAATGACATATATTTTTATATCTTGTACACTTATTTAATGAACAAATAAAATGTTAGGCAAATAAATGTTATTTTCTTAAAAAATGCTGGCTTTATTTTAAATTTAGGTTCTACGAGAGTATATTAGATTAAAAGAGAAAACATTATTTTGAATTGCCCAAAAGTATGCAGCAACTGTAAGCGATCTTTAGCAAAACTTTCTGTTCGGCTTGCTTCCGTAAAAGTCATCGAAGCGGGAGGACCTCAAGGAAGTGTGTTAGGACCCACTTTATATTCTATCTTCTCTTCGGATATGCCCACTCATACAGCAGTCACTGGACTAGATCGCAAAGATGTGCTGATTGTGACAATTGCTGACGACACTGCAGTTCTGACAAAGAGTAACAGCATTACCGAGGCCTCGTATGCACTCCAAGAGTACCTGGATGCATTTCAGAATTGGGCTGAGATGTGGAACGTCTGCATCAACGCTGACAAATGTGCAAATGTTACTTTCACAAACAGAACAAAAAGCTGCAGCGACGTCTCACTTAAAGGAAGAGTACTTGACCACAAGTCATCCTACAAATATCTTGGAGTGATCTTAAATAGAAAATTATTATTTGGAAGACATATTACGGCGATACAGCACGCTTTCAAGACCAAGGTCTCTAAAATGTCGTGGCTAATTGCTGCCAGCAACAAACTTTCCCTTGCCAACAAGGTCAGAATTTACAAGAGCATATTAGCTCCTGGCCTATTCTATGCAATACAGGTGTACGGGATCGCTGCCAAAACGCACCTGCATAAAATTTGGGTTCTCCAGGCAAAAACGCTCAGGAAGATCACGGGCGCTCCTTGGTACATGAGGACCTAAGATATTGAACGCGATCTGCAGGTGCCAAAAATTGGAGACAGGATCCAGGAGCTAGCGAAGAAATATAATGATAGGCTAGAATCTCATCCCAATAGCCTAGCGAGGCGACTAAGTATCGCAGCCCAAAGTCATCGGACAAGAATGAGAAGAAGACTAAAACGCCACCACCCTCAAGACCTGATTAACCGGGACTTGACATAAACGTGCTACATGTGAATCCGCTCAATTCCTTATTATTATTCTATATTACTATTCCATTTCCTATAAAAACTACCCAATGTAATCTTTGTAAATTAACTTAGATATTAAAAAATTTGTTTAATGTAAATACTCAGATTAGATTAAGTTGTCCAATAAGGGTAATAGTACGCTAGTCCAAATAAACAATTTCGTTAATGATAAAAAAAAAAAAAGGCTTGCAAATGGTGCTTTTTAAAGGCTGATTTTTCAAAACAACTACATCAACTAGTAACCAGCTTTCTAGAGGATAGGACGTTCTGTGTAACTATAAACGGAAACAAATCTTCGAAAAGGCCAATTTGCGCAGGAGTTCCCCAAGGCAGCGTTCTCGGCCCTACATTGTACTCTCTATACACTGCTGATATGCCAACTCCAAGATCGGTCCGAACTGTGGACACAGATGACGTGCTTATTGCAACATACGCTGATGATACCGCAGTTTTAGTCAGAAGCAACTCCTTGGTCATTGCCGCAGAAGCCTTACAGGAGTACGCTTGTTCCTTTGAAAAATGGGCGCAGGATTGTAACATTCCTATGTTCCTATATACAGTAGCAAATGCGCAAATGTTACGTTTGCGTCAAGACCTGGAAGCTGCTTCTTGGGTCCGTGCTGGAGCATAAGCCCTATTATAAATATCTTGGGGTCATCCTGGACAGAAAACTTAACTTTGGACGACATGGTACATTGGAAAAGCATACTATGTTGTCAAAAGCGGCAAAAATGTCTTGGCTCATGTCTCCTAGGAACAAGCTCTCCTTAAAAAACAAGGTGGCCATATATAAAACAATCCTCAGCCCGATTTGGAGATATGGTTTAGAAGTTTATGGAATTGCTGCCAAAACACATATAAATAAAATCCGTACAGCTCAGAGTAAAATACTGAGAACAATGTGCAATGCTCCCTGGTACATGCGTACTAGTGATATAGAAAGAGATCTGGCAATAGAGAAGGTTGGTGACGTTATTCAAACACTAGCTCAGAAGTATGAAGACAGGCTGAACCGGCATCCAAATGTTCTCGCTAGGAGATTGTAAGGAGAAGATTAAAAAGACTCCACCCACAGGATCTATCTTTTAGAACCATGTCGTAATAAATATTCCTAGTTTTAGTTGTCGCAGTACAATAATTTAATTCTACATGTATCCAAACTTTTTAATAAAAACAAAAAAAAAAGATTTTTCAAAAAAGTTTCTTAACAAAAATATATAAATTTAAATTTAAATAGTAGACAAGCATAAATAGTAGCATAGGCATAAAGAAGACAATAGTGGACAAGCAAGAGACCCGAATAGAAACTCCAAACACTAATACATTAAATACATTATTTAGGTTAATCAAATCTGATTGGCTCCCAATATCTTTGAATATGTGAAATGTTTCACACTATGAGAAACCTTCATTAAGAAAAAGAGTCTTGTAGAAGTGTGAGGAATAACAGCTGCCGTTTACCAGACTAATTTATTTCTCAATCATTTTCTTGCTCCCCTTTTGAGCCAAATGAATGCGAAAACGCGTAGCAAAACACAGACGAGAAGTGGCTCCCATCTGGTTGTTGGCTTTCCCGATCCAGCGGCGGTTTCCCGAGCTGGCTGCTTGGATGACTCTGGCGCTGCGGGGCTTCCCGTTGGATGGGTGGGTTGGTCTGGACTGCATTTTCCGCTGGCAATGGTAATCGGAGCCGCCACCTAAGTCCGCTGCTTCCCAAGCGGTCGGTAAACTGCAAGACGATCGAATGCCCGCTGCCAGGGCCACCCTAAAGATTGTGGACCCCGCACCTCAGATCCCAAGTTGAACATATTTGCATTGTGGGGTGCTGAGCACCACAGTGGGCATTGGCAAGAAAGCTATTACAAAATAGTACCCAACTCATTGTTCTAATTACACCCAAGAGTGTCAGAATAAACGCTTTGCAACGACGATAAAAAGGTCTCTAATGTAAAATTAATTTTAATAATTTCTATAAAGCCCTAAAAAGTACATTCCTCTTGTCTAAGAAACTTTGTGTAATGGTGAAAATTATAAAAAATTAATTCTTTTGATTTCATAGTTCAACAGACGTTTATCTAAGCTGATAGTAAACACTTATTTAATTCTTACTTTCTTAATTATTATATATATTTGTTATTATACACTGAATGTTTCTTGTTGTCGCATTCTCATTACCCAGTGTGTACTGTCCCTGTCTATCTTACTGTCAACTTGGCTGTGACGACTTCTCAGCAAAGTTTAGATGGTTAGTTGGTGCCCAGCTGTGGCACGCTTCGGTTCAGCAAAAGTCAGGCTCCTCAGCAGTGATATCCCAGATAAAACCCAGAGATAATGTCGGACTCAGATAGCAGGCTGATCGATGTGGAGGCCCCGGGGCGGGTGGAGCTGCATGAGTTGCAGATGATGCCGGTGGGCAGCACCATTGAGGTGCCCAGCTTGGACAGCACACCCAAGCTATCGAAACGGAACAGTTCGGAGAGGAGTCTGCCCCTCAGGAGCTACAGCAAGTGGTCGCCCACAGAGCAGGGAGCCACCCTGGTGTGGCGGGATCTCTGCGTCTATACCAATGTCGGGGGCTCCGGGCAGCGGATGAAGCGGATCATCAACAACTCGACGGGGGCCATTCAACCGGGCACTCTGATGGCTCTAATGGGCTCGAGGTAAGCAGCTGCTGCGGAAATCGATACGGCTCGAGATCAGGTGCACTCGAGTGGAAAGTGCTCGAGAACTGGCTGTCCAAAAAAGTGCTAACTATGTCAAGATGTCTTACTTTGGACTCTGATAAGCACAGATTCCGCTGCCACTTTCCCCCCTAATAAAACATCTTCATTCACAGTGGCTCTGGGAAAACAACACTCATGTCGACGCTCGCCTTTCGACAGCCGGGTAAGTGCACTACCAAGTACATATAACTATGCGGTCCCGATAAGATTACACTGATCCCCACACTATCTCCGCCGCTCCATTTGCATTGGGATCTGTGCTGCAGCCGGGACCGTGGTTCAAGGCGACATTCTGATAAACGGCCGGCGCATCGGGCCCTTCATGCACCGCATCAGCGGCTACGTCTACCAGGACGACCTCTTCCTCGGAACGCTGACTGTTCTGGAGCACTTGAACTTTATGGTGAGCTACTGTGTTTGTATAAAAGTTGTCCGTCATCTAATATCTTAGTTTATAGCAATGGTAGAATAACTTTCATACGTGTTTCTTTAATGAGACTCTTCCCACGTGCTTCTATCAAGACATTATCTTCTGGATGATAGTGCAGTTTGGCCTACTTTAAATATGGCCTTTAGTTTAAATATTCCGCTCTCCCTGTTCTAGGCACATCTCCGCCTGGACCGTCGGGTGTCGAAAGAGGAGCGTCGCCTCATCATTAACGAGCTCCTGGAGCGAACCGGCCTCCTTTCGGCGGCCCACACTCGAATTGGCAGCGGCGATGACAAGAAGGTCCTTTCGGGGGGAGAGCGCAAGCGATTGGCCTTCGCCGTGGAGCTGCTGAACAACCCGGTGATCCTGTTTTGCGATGAGCCCACCACGGGACTGGACTCGTACAGTGCCCAGCAGCTGGTGGCCACGTTGTACGAGTTGGCCCAGAAGGGCACCACCATCCTGTGCACCATCCACCAGCCGAGTTCACAGCTCTTCGACAACTTCAACAACGTGATGCTGCTGGCCGATGGCCGGGTGGCATTCACGGGATCACCGCAGCATGCTCTAAGTTTCTTTGCCAATCACGGATACTACTGCCCGGAGGCGTACAATCCGGCGGATTTCCTAATTGGCGTCCTGGCCACCGATCCTGGCTATGAGCAGGCCTCGCAGAGATCGGCCCAACACCTTTGTGATCAGTTCGCCGTCAGCTCGGCGGCCAAGCAGCGCGATATGCTGGTCAACCTGGAGATTCACATGGCGCAGTCCGGCAACTTTCCCTTCGACACGGAGGTGGAGTCCTTCAGGGGCGTGGCCTGGTACAAGCGCTTCCACGTAGTTTGGCTGAGGGCATCGCTAACTCTGCTTAGGGATCCCACGATTCAGTGGTTGCGGTTCGTCCAAAAGATCGCAATGGCGTTCATCATCGGAGCCTGCTTCGCCGGAACCACGGAACCCTCCCAGTTGGGCGTACAGGCCGTTCAGGGCGCCCTTTTCATCATGATATCGGAGAACACCTACCATCCCATGTACTCCGTGCTGAACCTCTTCCCCCAGGGATTTCCGCTGTTCATGAGGGAAACCCGATCGGGTCTCTACTCCACGGGACAGTATTATGCGGCCAACATCTTGGCTTTGGTGAGTGTTGAAGCGAGGTTTGTTAAGTTAACCCTATTAAATGGTTATAGAGTATTTGCCATATATCTTGCTTTTAGAGCACGCACATACCATAAAAGCTGATAATTTTAACTTATTTGTTAATAGCTGCCTGGCATGATAATTGAGCCCTTGATATTCGTCGTCATCTGCTACTGGCTGACGGGTCTGAGGTCCACCTTTTATGCCTTCGGAGTGACTGCGATGTGTGTGGTGCTGGTGATGAATGTGGCCACAGCCTGCGGTTGCTTCTTTTCCACGGCTTTTAACTCGGTGCCGCTGGCAATGGCTTATTTGGTGCCCTTGGATTACATATTCATGATCACCTCGGGAATCTTCATACAAGTGAAGTGGGTGATTAAATTGTTCATTTTTGTAAACTCTGTGTCAAGGAACACACTGCTTTCAGCTCGCTTCCAGTGGCGTTTTGGTGGACACAGTTTCTTTCGTGGATGCTCTATGCCAATGAGGCCATGACCGCTGCTCAGTGGTCTGGAGTGCAGAATATTAGTAAGTGGAAACCGAGTCCCCACTCAAAGGACCTAACTTCATTGAATCAATATTAATTTAAATGCTTACAGCCTGCTTCCAGGAGAGTGCCGACTTGCCCTGCTTTCACACGGGTCAGGATGTCCTGGACAAGTACAGCTTCAAGGAGAGCAACGTCTACCGGAACTTACTGGCCATGGTGGGGCTTTACTTTGGGTTCCATCTGCTGGGATATTACTGCCTTTGGCGAAGGGCTCGAAAGCTGTGAGAGCTCCCAGTTTGAGTGCTGTACATATACTTACTACAGAGCTATGAACTATGAACTCATCCAATAAACAATGCCTAGATTTTAAAATAAATAGCGCCATTTATTAACACACTTTGCTTTTATTTCCTTTGTTGACAGCACAATGAAACATTTACTTAGACTGCATTTATTTTTGTCCTTATCAACTTGAAACTGAACACCAAAGCTAATCAACAACGAGTTCAATACACGCATACACTTATGATTATACTATAAACGTATAGGATACTTCATACTTCATATTCTGTTAAATTATAGTTCGTAGCTAGGCGTAGTCAAAGTGGCCGAGAGGCATTCGTAAAATTTGCAAGTTAAAACTAAGTAACAAAAGGTTATAAAATAATTTATGCATCTTTTCATACTCTTCATAGAAATCACAGCGAGAATTTTGTTTGGTTTTCTTTGGTTTTCGTTTTGTTTACGCATTGTTTAAGTTGCAGTATTTAAATATAAGTATATATTTATACTTAGTGTTGATGCTTTCAGCAACATTGAGACATACAGACATCGAAACACATTTAACATTACATTCAAACAATACTATTTCAACATATAACGTATTAGATACTCTTCCCATCTCAACCTATTCTCTAGTAAATATCGTTTGTGCAACAATTCAAAAACTTTTCATGCTGCTCTTCAATTGACAGATTTTTGGTTTTAGTTATTTGGAAAACACCAGCTATGAACAGCCTCAAAAACCGATGCTATACTCCCTATCGATATGATATACATGTACATATATTGTAATGTAATATCTCTTAGCTCGGTGTAAAAATATTTTGCTGGGGAATGCAATCGAGTCATATAATAATATAATATTTCCTTTTATAGCATGCGTAAAATAAGAACTGCATGTTATAAGGGTTCATTAATGAAAATACATTGAAATACCCACCATTAACCATAACTTTTAATTTATTAACTTGTCAATTATATACTTATGTATATTCATTCATTTAAGGAGACTTATGCAATTTATCGTTTACAATTGTATTCCCCAACGTCAAGTGATAACTAATTATTCGATTGACAATGAACATTAAATTCGATTTCTTTTGGAATTTACACCCTACTGCAAACACACATAGGAACCTTACACACCTACACTCCTTTGCAAGGACTCTGCTCCCAACTTACAACCTATCGAATGCCTAGCAGTTCTAACAATGCTCTTTGGTACCCAGTTGAAGTGCAACACTTTGCTTTCGTACATTAGTTCTGTGTGTGATATGGAATTCACGTTTGTTGGTGCCCTGAAACGCTAACTGAGGAACATGTAAAGCTACAATAAATGCGAGATCGTACAGGGGATGGGGGAAGCTGTAAGTACAGTCGAACTTCTCTAGCGAGGACCACAGAACTGATATGGTTGATTTACTCTTCAAAAAGATCTTTGGACTTGCTTATGTTACATATAGTTAAAGTTGGAATAGAACTTTACCATACATATGTGCTGATATTACATTTAGGAATGAACATTTAGTAAGTATTTTTGTGTACTTCACTATTATCTTCTTCGATTCTTGAAGAAATGTTTATATATTTGTATCTATATGGTAAATTTTTAAGTAAATAGGCATTTAAATGATTTTTGTTTTATGTGACATTTAATTCAATTAAATCAAATAATCAATAGACAGCAGTTATTCGGTTTTCCTATTATCTTTCTGATATCTTTGTAGTTTTTATAGCATGGCAAAGCATCCTGCTAAAGAAGTTCGACTCCACTGAGTACTGGCAAACCAAATGCATCTAATGACTACACCCTTGTCCCAACCATTAACCTTACCTTGCCCATTACCTTATCTTATAGTCCATTACCTTACCGATAGTCCTACCTCTTTTACATACCTCCTACCTTTTTGTACATATTTACACGGCTGCATTGCATGCGCACTCCTTACGTGCTGACATCCTGCAGGAGTCCGGTGCGCGGACTACTCGCTCCGCCGCCCCCTGTGCCCAGTGCGGAAACCGATCCGTTCGTGCTGCTGATGAGCACCATGCTCCGGCTGTTGGGCAGGACAAACACCTCGGTGGTCAGCTGGCCGATGGGGCTCATCGACTGCGAGGTCTTGATGGGACTGCGGTTGGGTTCCAGCGAGGCTGTGCGGGGCTGCCAGTCCTGGGACGAGTTCTCCGTGGAGGACTGGCCGGGCACCGAGCCACCGCTCTCCAGAGTTCCGGGTGCCGTCTGCGTGGAGCTCTGGCTCTCGTTGGACAGCAGTCGCATGGTGGTCGAGGTGGTGAAACTGGCCGCAATGGTGGTCACCGAGCGGCGCTTCTTCTGCTGCGAGGAGGAGTTCGACGATCCCGAGGAGGATGTGAAGGGAGTGGCTGTGGTGGTCACCGTCTCCGTCACGTTGAAACTCACAATTGTGTCGCGTTTCCTCAAAGTGGTGGTGGTGGAACTGCTGGTTTCACCCCGGAGGTTCTGCTGCTGCTTGTTGCTCAGATCGGAGAGACTGATGTTGTTCTTCAGCAGGATCTCCAGGTTCTCAATGGAGTCCTTCAACCCAATCTTCTCATCCCGAGCTATCTCATCCTTTAGATCCGCCACCAGTGTCCTCGGCGGGGCAGTGGGTGTGGCCAAGGACTTACTTGCGCCTCCACACTCCGAACAGCTGTCGGTTGCGGTGGGATTCGCATTCGATAGTGGATTACCGCCCCGCAGGATGGCGGGCAGAGCACCAATGGTGACCACACTGGAGCTGTTCGAAATGCTGGGCGTTATGCCCGTGGAGCTACTCACCGTGGTGCCGAAGGAGGAGGATATGTTATGCTGCCGGCAGAGCGACTTCCTCCGCTGCGCCGTCAAGTTCTGCATATTGGAGTTCAGGTCAATGTCGGGCGAGGGCAGCAAGTCGTCCTCCTGTTCCGTGGAACCCTGCTCCTTGACCGGTTCCTGCTGCTTCTCTGTTGCTGTTCCAGTGGCCATCTTCTCCGGCTCCTTGGCCAAGGTCAAGGTCTTCGGTGGCTCCACCTCGGTCTTGGCCAACTCCAACTCCTTGGCTTCTATGGGCCGCCTGCCCTTCAGGAAGTAGGTGATCATCGAACCCTTGCCCTTCACGTCCACGCTGCCGCGACAGGTGAGCTCGAAGCCACGCCCCTCGAGAATCTGCTGCATCTCCTGTGTCACCTGACCAGGTGGGAAAAGAAAGGGGCGGAAAGAGAGAACGAGCGATAACATAAATTCCGTCTGACAAGTTCAATGGCTCAGCTGTTATTTATTCACCCGCTCACTCCTGGCTACGTAATTCATGATAACACCCGGGACTCCACTGCTTTCCAGCTCCAACTCCCACTCCTGCTGCATGGTCCCTCCAACTCCCAGCCCAATCCCCTCGAGCGTCGCCCGCTTAATAATTTACTTTCCTTGCAAATTTGGTCCCCTTTTCTTCGTTTTATTGACAGCTTCGTCGCACGGCAGATAAAATCAAGTGCGCATTTTTATTTGGAGCTGTACGCACCCACATTAATACATTAGGGTGGACCATAATCACTAAATAACTGTGCGAAGTAAATACTACTATAAATACTCCTTTTTTCATATTATTTATATACAGATTATATTTATTTCAATAAATTTTAACAATTTAAAGTAATGTCTGAAGTTATTTTGTATATTTTAAATTAAAAAATTAAAGGTCCTAACTTTAAAAAAAAATGTTCTATAAAATCTATTAAGCAACAAAATAATAAAATAACAATTCAAATAGCTAGCAATTCCTTTGCTTCAAAATTTGAAATCTAAATTCCCTTATTCCAAAGTATCTTCATTCTTATTTGTCTACCTACACATGTATATCTGTGCCCTTTTCGCATCTGTCCGAGTCGGAAAAGTTCACGGCGACACTAAAACTTTTGCACTGAAGTGGTCAGCCCAGGTGGCCATTGATTGGGTGGGCGTGGCACCGCCCTTAAGCCCTGCCCAACAAGTTTCGCAACAAGCATTTCGCAACAAGCGAGAACTTTGGACGGCAAAAGTGAAGCAGCATTATATCCAGCTGAGTGCCCGCGATTAGGCGATGATTCCATTAAGACTCACCTGGATGTGATCCACCAAGCCGGTGGAGTCCATTCGCGAGGCCACGTTGACGGCGTTGCCCCAAATGTCATATTGGGGCTTGCAGGCTCCAATAACGCCGGCCACCACAGGTCCAATATTTATGCCTGCAAACACACAAGTGGCAAGGGGAAGAAACACTCAGAGAAATAGTATTGAATGTGGCAAAAGATATCATACAAATTAGCTAAAGTATTATGGATTCAAATAGTTCGTTTTTTAGGAACTAAAAACATATTTAATCTTCATGCATGGTATGGTACATATGTATGTATAAACCAAATAAATATTAATTTGAAAGTTAGCTCTATAAGAACTAAAAGCAGCTCATAAATTGATCTGATGATGTCTTAAAGCTGCATCTTATATTTGGATCTTTGAAGGCCAAAAGCTCTCACCTATTCGCATGCGAAAGTTGTTGAAGGAGTGCATGTTGACCTCCTCGATCTTGTCGAACAGCTGGAGGGCGTAGTCGGCCATGGCGGTCACGTGGCTGAAGTTCACCCGGTCGCAGGTGTTCGCCGTGAGTCCGGATGCCGCCATGTAAGTGGCGCCCGTGCTCTTGATTTTCTCGATGCAGCTGCCGGAGGAGAAGGGGTGGATGAGAAGAAGGTGGCCGGAAATGGACCAGCACGCAAAGTGGTTAAAGCCGTTTAGGCCAGAATAAGGAAGGGGAAGCGCTGGCGGATGGGGACTCACCGGAAGCGCTCCTCGCTGAGCAGCTCGTCGAAGTCGGCGATAATCTCGTTGAGCAGCCGCAGACACTCCACGCCCTCGTTGTTGCCCTCCAGTTCCACGTAGAACTCGGAGAAGTTGGGTATGCTGGCGAACAGAATGCACACCGAGTCGCACTGCTCGTGGTAGAGGTCCTGCAACAAAGTCAATCGAAAACTCAATTACAATCTGGCTGGATGTGGCACCTGTTTATGGCTGTGCACTAAGCTGCAAGTGTTTGAAAAAATCAATGAAAACTGTACTTAGATTTATTTCAAACTCCCAAGAGATTTTAGGTCTTTTCAATTAAAAACTAAGTGGAAAAAGCCTAATAATAAACTTCATTTATTTAAATGTTTCTCTTACTGGTTAACTATAAACAAGCCATCTTTAAGAAGTATGAAAAAGTGCCAAAAATCGCTTTTTCAGAGAATATCTTTTCGTTTCACATTTTCTCACAGTGCACGTGCTTGCCAGGCTCAAGTTGAGCTCATTGGCTTTTGTCCCGCTGCCAAAGTGGGTGCTCGTTGGCCATCAAATGCGGCTGCTAAGCTTGTTGAATTTGCATTTAATGCGGGCGGCTGCCACGCCTCCTCGCCAGTTCGCCCCCACCCCCGACTTTCCACCTTGCGGCAAGTGCAGTGAGATGTTTTCTGGCCACATACACGTGGTCACATCACAATTTGCTTCCCAAAATCTAGGACCTTTCGCCACCACCCAACTCCAGCTCCCAGCGCCCAGCTCCTGCTGCATGTGAACATTTGGAGCAGATTTCACAGCCACAAAGTTTTTTAATATGCTGAACAGTTTGCCGGCATTGCAGCGTGCCTCATGAATATATGGCCACTGCACACATACATATATACTCGTATATGGCTAAAATCGGTACATACAGTTGTGCCCAGCAAAGCGACTATTCAGATTGATCTAAAATACTCTTCAAATGAGCATTTAAAAATGGTGAAATAACTTTTGACCATTTAGGTTTTATATAAAATGAGCTCAATGTCCTAAATCCAAACTTGAAACAATCTATAAAGTCTCGAAAATATTGTAATGTATATAAAGTATTTAAAATTGGCAAACTTTCTGCTGGCAACAAATAGTTTCTAAATCTTTAAGAACACAATTTATGTTGTGTCCATCATAACCAGCCAATTTCGAGATAATACTTAGTGCCATTTGGGTTGTCATGACTGTTATTAAGGGTATTTGCTGCATATTTGTATTTGTATACTTACGTCAAGGTGCTTTTCGCGGCTCAGAAAATGCTCGGCAACGTGAACGGGCAGAATGTTTTCGAGCAGTTTACGGTTATAAGCCTGCAGGTGCTCCATATCCTCCTTTTCCTCTGTGAAATAAACGAGAAAGGAGGAAAAACAGCGGCGGAAACCCAGAAAAAGAGGGCAAAAAAACATAAGCGTGAAATTGAAATATCAGTTTATCAGTTTACCGAAGCGGAAAGTAAAAGCGCCAGAACAGAAAGCACGGAACTCAAAACACATTTCCATTGCCCGAAAAAAGGGAAAAGCCGGGGAAAATGTTTTTCAATGCTCGTCTGTGTGGGTGTGTGGGTGGAAGTGCAATTGTGCACTAATACTAATGAAGTGGCTTATGCGCTGAAAGTTTTCCCAATCCCTCAGTCGCATTTCCTCAAAGGAATCATTTCAAATCACTGTCAGTGTGTCAAAGCGGGAAAACCGACGTCAGAATGAAGGAAAATGGATACCAACTTTTCAACTCCCGAATTCTAATCAGCAACAGCATTTAATGGGCTTCTATTTGCCTTAAGAGAAATTAGTAAAATTCCTTTGTTAATTTCGAGACTGGTTGTACTATGCGTATACTTAATATTCAATTAGAAAGTTTAAGCATTAATAAGGCTTCTGCATTACAAAATGGTTAGGCTTTCACATTGGGGAATGCATTTAAAGATTGTTTTTAGATGTTGTGTTTGAGAAGAGAAAACAAATATGTTTGCTTCTATGCTATACTAAAAGATATCAATATTATAATGAAAATTAAATCTTGAATAGTTATAAATACATAGTTCTAAACTGTAATTTATAAAGTTTACTCTTTAACAGTGTACCTTTATTTTATTAATGAACCATTTAAACCAACCATAATTGAGTTTGTGATAGAAAGCTAAAATCGAATTCAGAAACCATTTACTTGAACGTTCTCTTTGACAGCTCCAACTTTTAAACTGCATTTTCCAGTTGGGAGCATAGACCTGCCCGTAAAAGCATTATAATCCTTTGCTGCTTAACTTTCTCTGCGCACTTTCCACTCCGGGAATAATTAAACTTGTCTCACCCGTGGCTTGCAGCTTCCAGATGAAGTCCAGACGGTAAGTGGCCTCCGTCTGGTGGCTGTGGAAAATCAGGGCCAGCATAAATGCAAAGAGGAAGATGGAATCAATTATGAAGCGCAGCAGGGCCTCCTCGTTCCTGCAAATCCGATGGTGCCGATGGTGCAGATGGATCCGACGGCGCGGCGAGAAAGAAAGAAAGGTGCAATTGTCCCGAGTGGCGACAATGAGCAAGTTATTCCGGTCCATTAAAGGGTAATACGGCGGCAAGGACAGGGAGAACAAGAGGCAGGGGGTTACTGCGGCACTTGATAAATGAATCCAGCTGGATTCGGATTCAGAGTTGGTGCTAAATACAATTTTAATGCAGTTTGCGGCTGCCGTAAATGCAATTCAGCTGGTGCCCTCGTCTCAGCAAAGTTCCGCAGCCCCTGTCACCCCCTGACACTCCCTTCAACCCGCTGAACCCAACTGAAATTGCATTACGCCATAATTCGTTTTCATTCAGAGATAGCGCAGCTGCCTCGCTGAATGCGGAATGTTGGCTGTTGGATGTTGGATGTTGGCTGTTGGATGTTCTACTTACGCCAGCTCTTGGCTCATTTCCCTGCTGCGCGAGTACAAGTAGGAGGAGCAGGCCATGTAGCTGCCGGAGGCCAGGAGGAGCAGCAGCAGCTTGAGCAGGATCCGCAGGACCTGGTAGGTGGCACAGCTCATCATCGAGAGCAGCGTGAGCAGCAGGAAGGTCTGTGGGCGACGAGCAAGCGAATCAAGCAATTATATATTCACGACCCACCCACACAGCAAATAAACGCAGCGCGGAACAATTGCTGTTTACTTCTGCCACGAGTGGCACCCATGTGCCACATATGTACGAGTACATGTGTGCTCCACAAATGTTGACGTCAAAACTCGAACTTAGGGATAAATTTACTTTCTCTCGAGGCGTATGGAACTGGATTCTTTATGCTTAATGACGGACTTTAACGTTTAAAGCAGAAAGCTACCTTCTTTGGGAAATATACATATATTCCCATAACCCCAGCTCAGGGCAGTCACTCACATTGTAGGCCAAATAGAAATCGCAATCGGGCTCCTCGGCGGCAGACATCCGTGTGTGGATCTCCGTGTCGTTCAGACTGATGCTCCCGTTCATATCCAGCCAGAAGCGTCTCCTTTGGAGCAACTCCATTTGGCGGCCCGATTCCTGAAACTGGGGAGAGCACGGCTAATTAGCTGTCCGGTCATGAATTTCGCATTAGGCAGGTTTAACGATCTGCGGGCAGATTTTAACGAGCATCCAACAGGTCCTGGCCCCGTAGTCCCGGGCCAGCGGGATTGACCATTAGGCTGGCCCAAAATGAATACGAGTGCCCCTCTTAAAGTGCCATTAAACGCGGCCCGAAACAAACAGCGAAGTGACAACGAAATGTCAAGGAACTTCTGGCCCGAGACTCACTGCAGACAAAAGCCATGGGGCAGGTAACAAGTTGCCCATAAGGCCACCCCCCACTTCATCATATGGGCACAGGATCCTGGCATCCTGGGGCCAGGACTCGTTCGTTGCCCCTCGCTGCCTTGACGAACTTTAATGGAAAAACTTTTGTTTTGACGCGCCCCAAACGAAACAGCGACGCAGAACGCAACAAGCGCGGCCCCGATTTTGTTTGGACTACAAAACGTAGATTATTTGTATTCCTTTTAAGAGGTCGCCCCCTGTAAAACAGCCCCCAAATTTGACTGGAATTTCTAGTCGAAAACTTTCCTCTAAGCTCGCACAAATGCACAGCAAATGATTGGAAAAGCAAAAACTTAACCTGCCCCGAAAACAAAGTGAAAGTGGCATCCAGGCAGTTAATATTCATTTTTTATTCCTCGCAACGCAAATCACCTTCGAAACTTGCCTATCAAAGCACTCTACTTGTATGTTTGTTGCGCATACGCAGTGTGTGTCGCATTAAAGTCAAAGAAATATCAAGTGCGCGGCAGTGGAACTAACTTTTCTGACATTATTGAAAGGCAAACATTTATTTGACAGCCATTTCTGCATTTGAGATTTAAAAATGTTGACTTATATCAATAGTTTTGAATAAAATACATGTTTTTATTTATTTATGTACAACGTAAGCAAAATCATTTGTTTGGTAATAAAATAGAAAATATGGAATAATAGTATTCGATAAACTCAAAAATTCACGATGAATAATAAGTGCAATTAAATGACCAGTCAAATTTTTGTAGGGCCACAAAGAGCAGTTCTGAATTCAATTAAAAAGCCCGACGTTACAACATTCCGACGCGGCTTTTTTAAACATTACTCAAATATTTACAGCATATTATGGGGCCAGGCAATTAATGCAGATAGCAATTATAATTTATGCATACTCACCATGGCCAGCAGGGTGGTGAGGACAATCAGGGCGACACTCGCAAGGGCGAACAACTGCGATACCCTGCGATTGCTATGAATGCGCAATGAGAAGCGTTTGATGTCCGATGGCAGCTAAAAGTTTCGCATTCCGCCGAATAAAAAATGCAGAACGTCAACATCTACCCATCTACCCGCACTTTTTGTGTGTACTCACCTGAAGGTTGATTTTGTGACATGCCACCAGAAATACCAGGAACCCGAGCAGCAGCAGAGCGCCAGTGGACGAGGCCAGAGTCAGCAGGGAGCTGCAATGGAGGAGTAGTTGCCAATTTAAATGGCCACCAACTTTTTCGGCAACACGTATACGCAGTGGTGGATGCAAAACAGCTCAGGGCCCAGCGGGCATACGAGCGGCTCGCCTCGCTTGGACGCCTCGAAAACATCATCTGAACTGGTGGTTTCCAGCTCATCCGCTCCCTCTCCCTCTCTCTGTCCCTGTCCTAAACCAAATCCCCATCAACTCACCTCTGGAACACCACCAGCCGCATTATGCTGGTGCCGAGCAAAACCAACAGACTGCAGTAGAAGTAAACACACAACATGCGATCTGGTTCGCTGGCGTACTGAAAAACAGAGTGGTAAAAGCTCGGCTTAGATGTGCATTATGCAGCTATATTTGTTTACTGTGTAGGGGAACAATAGCAGGGCAAAAATAGGTATTTGGTCCTTGTTTCTCATTGCAGCAACAACTAACATATATGTAACATAACAGGGTAGGCAAATAAATTTGTATATTTGTGTTGAGCATTTTGGGGGGCTTTAAAAGAAATTAAGGGTCTATTTTATTTCAGAATTTAAGAAATCTATGTATTAACCTTAAATAAATAAAATTTATAAAATTCTCTAATCCCTAAATAAAGGAATATTACTTTATTACAACGAAATGAATGTAGGTATCACTTCTAGCTGGCAAGAAAGTTATGATTTTCGATGGAAAGTATCTATTAAGTATTGAGTAGTACTGAACTAATTGTAAATGTACCTTCCTCTCCAGGACGTTGTCCTTGAAGCAGAGCAGCAAGGACTGGCAGTGCTCGGCCCTCAGATGATCGATGCTCCGGGCATCGATGGCCCGCATCAGATACTCATTCACCTCATCCTCGGGGTCCTTGGCACTCTCCGAACTGTCGCCGAATCCAAATCTGCAATTAAATAATATATCAATAGATTACTTTACCCAGAGGAATCAAGTAATTAATAAAACATACTTTGAAGTGTGCTTTTGGGCCGTGCCATGCCCCATCATACGAAGTTCTTTGGAAATGTTGCCATTGACCTGCAATCGATTTCTGGACTTTTTGTGCTGAAAATAGGAATGCATTGTGTATTGAAGGTATGTAATAATTACGGAGGACTCCGACTTACTGGCCTATATATGTCTCCTGGCACAATTAGGTACGTTTCTATCTGATGATCCTTGAGATACGAATTGCGCTCGTTTCCGTTGCCGACCTCCACTTCATAATCGCCATCCAGACACTTCAGGGTCTCCTTGGTTATGTGCACGCGCCTGGGATAGTCGGAAAAAAAGAAACAAGAGGACACATTGTAATGATTATCTTTATCAGCTTAGGGGTTCCTTTATCTTTTGTTTTTCCCCCTTGCGGTTGGTCAGTTAACCGCAGGAAGCGAAAACATTGCAAGGCACATGTACCATTTTCCACGCCCACATTCCGGCCAACACTTTGGCCCTTGCGAGTTGTTTATCCAAGTTTACGAAATAGATTCTTAATGCTCTTCTGGGCTGCAGAGAAAGGAGAATCCGGCAACAGATGCCCCTGGCTTCCTGAGATCCTTGGCTGCCATGAAACTACTGCCTGTTGTTGATTCTATTGATAATTACACGACGCTTTGTTATGGATTGCTGTAGTCCACATTCCCCGGGGCATTCCACTTCCTCCTGTTGCTGCTGCTAACGAACTTTTACATGCCACGCTGGCTCAACTCTCAACTCTCGGCTAAAATTGCAGCTTATCGGGCAGCCCACTGAGACGATGGCTGAGGCGATGGCTGCCACTTTGGCCAACACCCACTGCAGCTATTTGCTTTAAATTTCACCCGGGACAGGGCTAACAAACGAGCTGCCGTCGCCCGGCTGACCCAAATAAACTCAACAGTTACTTAAACTTCCACCCAAAGTCGCAGCGTGAATATTCACAAAAAGTCAACCCAGAAGGAAAGTGTGCAAGGAAAGCGCTCGAAACGGTGGGAGTACTGGGAGTACTAGGCCAGTACTTCGACCCTTTGCTATCTGTTACTTTGGGGCCTTTCAACAGGCTTAGGAACCAGTTAAAATGGGTGCAAAGTACCCACAATTGTGGCCAGGGTTACTTCTTATGCACACCTTTCATTTTCTGAATATTGTAAGAATTTACCAAAATATTAAACAAATAAGAATGACACATAAGAATAGATTCTTAATATTTCAACAAATCCTTCAGATACAAACAATTATTTATATTGTCATTCCTTTTACTGAGATACATTTAATATAAATTTAACAGTGTTTTTGTCTCTAAACCTGCCGTTTAATATTTTTTAAAATAATCTTTCTTGAAGCAGAACATGCTGATATACCTTGGGCAACACGAACTTTTGAGGCCGGGGTATCCGAGCAGAAACAAATTGCTCAAGTGTTGAAGTGAGTGCAGCTGAATCAACAGCAACAAAATATTGTTGTGGGGCACTTATCAGTGGGGCGGTGGGAGGAGTGGGTGGCGTGGGTGTGGCCCCCACTCGGTGGGCCATAATCGATTGGGCGGGCTATCTGAGAGAGGGGATGGGTGCTGCAAGGGGGCAAGCACTCGTAAGTTACCAATAACTTGACGCCTTCAGTTAACCACAAGTCGCATGCAAAATACTGTGTGTGTAGGGCAATTACAACGATTAAGACCACAATGGAGAGGCGCACCCTCGAGCGGATGGTCGAAGGACTCGAAAGGACGAAGGACAACCGCAGAGAGGCGACACTTCTGGACTTTCGAGTGTCTTTATGGGCGGTGCTTCACACAATACAACTTCTGGTCGGTCACAACAAGTTGGCTTTAATTGTGCCACACTGCTGTTATTGGCCAGAGTTTTCGGGAATGTAGGATACTCCCTCTTTCACTTTCACTAGCCATTATTCACAGCTGTCGCCGGAAGTTGCTCCAACTGGCCGAAACGGACGAAACGGGATTTTCAATGGATTGAATTGGATTTGCCGGCAGAATGAAATTGAATTTACCGTGGGAATGGCAGCAAAATGAATTGAATCGAAGGGCATTTCCCATGCCTCGACCACAAAACGCCCAAGACAATGGACACTTTTGAAGTGCCAACATCAGAGGATGACAGCCAAAGACGCCGGATCGATTAATCTCAGCTAGAAGATTAAATAGCACTCACCCGGGAATCCCGCCACTCTCCATGTGGTTGGCCAGCGTGACGTCATTGGACCAAACGTCGAACTGCCACTTGACCAGGCCCAAAACGCCGCAGTGCACCCGGCCCGTATGGATGCCCACTCGCATGTTCACATTCACGGCCATCACCTCGCGGACCAGGCTGCAAAAAAGGAGGGAACAGAACGCCAAAATGCTTTGTTTTATTGGGTATATAAGCGCAGATTTTACATAGGCATTGAAAGCAACAAATTATACTTATGGCAGCATGGTAAAGTGACAGTGTCCAACAGAGGAGTGTGAGGAGGGAAACTCCTTTCTCGATGTCCCCCATGCAGCCACAACAAAGCCGCAAAGCAGCATTGCCTTTGTGCTTCTGTTTGCTGACAAGGATACTCACGCGATGGCGTCAATCATATCGAGTCCCATTTCCACGGCACAATGGGCGTGATCCGGACGGGGTTCCGGGAGCCCGGAGACGCAGTAGTAGCAATCGCCCAGCAGCTTAATGCGCAGACAATGATGCTCCGCAGCCAATCGATCAAAGCTGCAATGGAAGTGCAGAAGTGAAAACGCAGAAGTTGGAAAATGGACAGGAAAAGCGCCACACGAGCTGTAACTCTATACACCATAAGCAACGGCCATCATCTCATCTCAGTTCATCCTGACACAAAAGAAATGAAAAGTAAAGGGTCCAAACGAGTATCTTATCCACTTAATAGCACAGCTTTTGTTTCGAGGTATCAACAACTTTAAATTAATTAAACGCTGAATAATTTGATCAAATTTCCCCCACAGGGACCCACAATTTACTTTCGCAACCACAGTCATCAAAAATTCTCCTGAAAACTAATATTCTTAAGAGGTCGACGAGCATAACCGAATATACAAGTATACAACCCCCCTTCCGAAATTCTTAAATTTTATCTGTTCCTCACCCATAAAAGCAGCTTGTTACTAGTGCCCAAGCTCGGTTACAAAGAGGTCAGCAGGTTTATTTGTTTGCCCCAAGGTCAGTTTCCCTCGTTCACTTGGAGCAATTAATACAGCCGCAGGCCCTGTCTGGGTTTCGATTTCATGAATAAGAAAAGGACTCAGACAGATGGACGTGCACTAAGAAAAAGTTAGAATTTGGTGGGCTTTCTTTAGGTTCATTCGTGGTAAAACCCTTTTAGATTCATGCCACCCGTTTGCTAGTTTCTTTTTCCTGTGTCAGTACTATGGTATATTAAATCAAAAGTGAAAGCAGTCAGCCAGTAGTGTAGTGTAATGTAACTACTATTTTAATATAATTTTAATTAAAGTTCTTAGGGCCCACGAGTTTCCCCTTTTTTGGCAAGTGCACGAATTGTTTGCCATTAATTATGACCACAAATTCTGGCCGTCCCAGTGGTCCATTCAGCAGGCACATGCAACATCGCATCCACTACGCACCCGAATCCGAGTCCGAATCCGAATACTCACCGGGCAAAGAGCTCGTTCAGCAGACGCACCAGTTCCTCGGCGGTGCACTGATCCGAGAGGCTGGTGAAACCGCAGATGTCCGCAAAAAGGATGCTGAAAGGGAAAAAGGGAATTCAGATTTGCTGGGACTCAGTTCTAGGTAATAGCTATACCAAGAAAAGCAAAAGGCCACACGGTTAGTTTTTGATTTTAGAAGCATAGCAGAGCAGATTTTTAGCCACAACCAGAGGTTTTTTTTGGTTGTGGGACTTACTTTTCTTCCCATATTTAAAACGAAGTCCAAAAATAAAGTTTAAAGGTATCTGGTAGTATGCAGTTTAACAATATTGCATTTCAAAGCAGACTGGTCTTTCCCACTTGAAACATATTGCTTCATATTTTTACGTATTTTTAAATCAAGTCATTTTAAAACCGCCCCATTGGAAACAATTTTTCTTTGAGCAGAACCCGAAATTTATTAATTTTACCTTAAATATCTATTTCATACCAACTTTATTTTCAGCCCTTTTTGTTTTTAGTCAATATTTTCTTTAATAATGCTGGTAAGATTTCCATAGGAATCTCAACTCCTTTGAGGAGATTTGCATATATTTTCCCCCTGTCTATTTTATCTCGGTTAACTTCCGCCTTCAGGAACATTCTTTCCCCTTTACTTAAGACTGAATTATGTGTCGGTTATTTATTCCCCGAAATCTAACAATGTTAAATCCCTTTCACGCTACTCTTGGCCTATGCAACATGGCCATGTGTTGACAGAGCCACGTTAGCACAGCCACTTGTTCTGTTTCTTTATTTTGCTGATTTTACGACTCGTAACTGAGAAGGGCTTAGTCGGCTCAGCGCGTAATTTAATACAAAATGGGCTGGGAAAAGTTTGGGAGGGTAAACAAGAGGAAAAGTAACAATGGCAGCCCGAGACGAAAGTTGGACGAGTAATGCTCTTTATTTTGCAGGGAATAACTTATTGTTAAAGTTCTTTTTGTAGGTATTGCCAACCGAACGTGGTTTTAGTTACTCAAAAGTTGGTATAAAATATTCGAAAACCCAGGGATTTCTGACCAATGTAAATATGATTTTACGCACATCGACAAAATAACAGTACTAAAATTATGAACTATGCACTTTCAGTCACTTTCCGTGAAAAAAGTGACAACCTGAATACGTTCTAGGTATCTTTTCTTATTTCCCCAGCAGTTTTTCGCATTTTCCCCCTAACAACTTGGAGTAGAAATCCCAGCAACCCATTCTAAAGGGAAGCGGAGAAAAAGCGACAGACAAAGGACATTTCTGACTCAAACAGGTGCGCCTCAAAGTATGCTTTATTATGCTCGCTTGACTGCTGAATGCGTGTGTCGTTTGTGTGCGTGTGTGCGTGTGTGCCTTGCATCTGTGTGCGTGGCGCTGTGCACTTGGCTTTAGCTCCTTTTTGGCTTTGCATACAAATTCATTGCTCGCGTTACACGCTCAGACATTCAGAGACTCTCAGCCAAACAATTTATTGACTTTGCATGCAAATATATTCGCCCACGCCACACACTTCCCCTCCACGTCCACTCACCTGACGTTCTCGTGCCGCTGGATGTATATCTTATGGAACTGGGTGTCACGTGGCTGGCCCGCAATGTCGTCCTTCATCTCCATGGCCACATGACGCGGCAGCACCGACAGCAACAAGCGTTCCTGCAACAAATGGATATGCTACAATACCTCATATATCACACACTTTCGAAATCCCAATTCAAGTGAACTCCTGTTCGCGATCGGCATGCATAAATCAACTTGCGTGCAACTCATACTCTTTGAAAATGGTGTGCATTTAAACTATTTCATTAATAGTTAACAAGAAAGGATATTTGGAGGATTCATAAAAATGTTCAGTTAAGAGCAGAGCTCTTAAATGTTTCGAAGCTTTTCATTGCTCCTCCGTTCTTGTTTTTAGTCCTGGAAGGCGCCATCAAAAGGCATCTCCGCTCTGGGGCACCTCTCTACATGGAGCACCAATTCGTTGTTATGCTCAAGATAAAAGACCACCGAAATGTGAAGGAGCAGTGGGTTATTGCGAAGAGCATGGGATGGGATGGATCAGTGCCCCGCTGCTACCCAGTCAGCATTCCGTTTGATGCAAACAATTCGTGCGAAATTGGCCCAGAGTTCATTACTTCACCTTTCGGCTTGGTCTTTCATGTTCCACACCCACATACCAATAAAACACCTGCAGATTTCTCTTTGTCGACAGCTCCTGGGCTTCCCCAGTTAGCCAACTCAACATGAATGGCGTGAATTAAGCTTAAAGTACCAGATGATAAATACAAATAATGCTTCTGGAAAATACCTAAAATTAACTAGCTTTAAAGACTAAATGCAATAGGGAAACATGGTCTACGAGTATAATAACTTGCAATAACCTGAAGAGATTTCCTCCTTCTGAGTGTCACTCACCTGCTGCTGATTCTCGCGCTGAGTCCTCAGCCTGGCCTCGATGCACTGCCGCGTCTCGATGAACGCCTTTCGCTGGGCCTTCTCCTTGGGCCAGTGGGTGTAGACGCCGGTGAGGTTGGCCAGGAGGAGGGCCACCAAAGTGCAGAGGAGCTGCGGGCGGAGATTGGGGCATTAATGACATTACGAGCCATAAATACGGGGAAAACAACACTTAGGCGGCTGGTGGTGGTGGTGGAGCAGCCTCCTCCACATTCTCGATTTCATTCAATTTGGCGGCAATTTAATTTCATTCCGTTCATGTTTACTCCCAGGCCCTTGGACACGTGCCACTCTTAGCTGCTGTTTTCCTCCCTGATTTTCCCCTGATTTTCCCCTGATTTCCCTCTGCAAAAACTGCCAATTAAAGCTAGATGTCCTTCCCACTCGCCCCTTTATTGCGCAGTATTTCAATTTTATTATTCGCTGAATCAATTTGCATTTGCGGCTCAGTGAAAGTGCCAAACCTGTTGATAGATGGCTACATGCTCCATTTGATACATAAACAATGGAATCGCATTAAGTTGTGTGACACGCCAGAGCAATGTTTTCTTTCAAACTAGAAGCGTAGTAAAATATTCATTAACTATTGCGTTAAATAAAAATACATATAACTTCTTACAAATATATTACATTATTAAAGTGAACACCCAAGTCTTTTTACATTCGAAATAAATGTTATAATCCTACATCCCAATCCACAGCCAATTTCTGAAATCCCACACATTGTGTAATTAAGCTAGCAATTAAATGTGATATCATTCGAGCACCCAGCAATTCAGCAACTCGAAGACCACATGTGTCCTCCCACTCCCACTCCCACTCGCACTCGCTTTCGCACTCACCTCCCCCCAGTGGATGAAGTGGACCGCCTCGTCCTGCACCGCGGTGAGCCTCAGGCAGGTGTACAGATGGACGACGCTCAGGAGGATTCCTCCGATCAGAGCCTCCCGGAGGCGGAGGGGCAGCATCGTGTAGGTCATGTAGATGAGCACGATGCAGCAGGCGCTGCCGTTGAAGGATTTGCTGCCGGAGGAAATCGGACACGAGAAGAGCGATTAGGACTCTGGAGCACAGGTGCGGTTGTTTGCTCAGCATGATTCCCAGTTCTCGCAATTAGCGAGCCGTGAATGATTAATTTTGCCGAGCCAGCAACAGCTGCCGTGCACTGAGAAAAATTAATGGGTCTCTACTTCTACAATGGCTGCTAAACTATTCAGGGAACTTAAAACAAATGCTAAGTAATGGGAAAAGTAAAAACACATAAAAGAATTGAAATAAGATACTAACTAAATTTAATCAGCACTTTAAGGTACATAAATTGAATACAAATCAACATTGATTCCCAAGCAAACATATAATAGTTTGATGGATTAATATTGATTGCTTTCATAGAATAATGTGCTCAACTAACCAACGATTTTAGTAGTGGGCTTGTTAGCCATGGAACTCATATACCAACCTGGGTTGCATGGCGTAGCTGACGGCCACCTCGATGGCCAGGAAGGTGCCCAGGATGACGTAGGACACGAGCACCAGGAAGATCTCGTTCATGGCCGGCTTGGAGAGGATGCACAGCAGAACTGTAGGCAAACACAAAGGGATTAGCGGCCGAAGTCAGAAGTCACGCGGTGCGTGAGGAGCCAACTCACAGGCGTAGACAATCCCGCAGATTAGCATGACAATGAGGAAGACCAGCACGGACTCGTCCACCTGCATCAGGATCAGGGAGACGAGGTGGCCGTAGCCCAGGGGTGGGTCTGAATTATCGGGTGCAGCTCCGGCGTTTGACGAGGTGTTTAACACTTCATCACGTTCCGCTTGTGAAATTTGATTGTAGTCGCGGACACGCGGCGTATACGTAATGTGTTTAC
This sequence comes from Drosophila teissieri, assembly GCF_016746235.2. Taxonomy (NCBI): domain Eukaryota; kingdom Metazoa; phylum Arthropoda; class Insecta; order Diptera; family Drosophilidae; genus Drosophila; species Drosophila teissieri. The sequence goes on along the minus strand of NC_053031.1, from coordinate 17,669,544 downwards.
TGCCCTTACTGCCAGCACTCCGCCCCTCATCAACGTCATCATCATCATCATCGGGAGCAACTGTGTACACATCGGCATCATTGGGGGCAGTGTCAACAATCAGCTGGGGCAGGATCCCTCCACCCTTGACCAGCCCAATGTCCTGCAGGCTCCGCTTCTCCCGCATCCTGTATCTGCAATAAAGTCCGAAATTTCATTTCACTCGCATGAAGCACTTGATGAAACCGTCTGCTTTGTGTTTGGCCAACTATCCGTCTTGCCAAATGCGGCATTTATGGCCAGCATAAATATTTGTGGCAAAATAAATCTAAATGTAAATGGAAGGCAGGCAAAATGAATTTGAGCAGTCAGTTAGCACACAAGCTATTGATTTGCGAATTGTCTTGTGTGTTCTTGCAAGAGTTATTTCTTTATCCGCTGATATCTTATGGCTGCCACAATACTGTATGGATATGATTTTGATGACAAATATTTGTGGCAAAACAAATGGCAATAGGTGCTCAAGGATATCAAATGGAAATTTGTGTGATTCTCGGACAACTTGTAGAGCACAGAAAATCGTTTTTTCTTTCTTGTAGCATTAATCTTATCCATTTTTCGTTTCAGTTTCAAGAATAGTATAACTTTATTTTAAAGACGTAAATTTTAGACAAACTTTTAGTTTTATAATGTTGTTAAAGTCTATAGATAAGGTTTATTTTTATTGAGAATTGAACTTACTGTTCCTGTCTTATCTTAATTTGTATTGCTTATTTAAAACATTTATCTATGCAGGGTACCTCACAAAACTTCAAATTGCGAAATTGCTCTTTTTTACAGAAATACTTTTGGCTTTTTAATTGCCTGCTGAACAATTAAAATGATTGCCCATCAGAGTGTTTTTATATTCAACTTCAACAATAACCTTGGGATTTCAAGTAAGGCATTGTCATGAATTCGTAATGATTTCCCTCAACTATTTTGATTTTATAATAGTTCATGCATTTCTATTGTCTGATGTTGTCTAGATTTTTCTGAAATTATATTCCAATATGTCTTTAAATTCAACTTTAGCTTAATTTTTCCCACTCGATTAAAGCCTCGTCATGGATTCCCTTCGATGAATTGTGGCTTCTCCCTCGGCTAAAATTACTTTTCGAGGAGCTTAACTTGGTTCGGTCCTCCAGCTCGCTTTAAATTCAATTTGAGCCTACTTTGGACACACTTTTATGGGCTCAGCTCTTTTCGGACAGCCCCAAGTTGTTTCATTGATTTCCAGGAGACCACCCGGAGTAAAACCTCAAATGCGAGCTGTGCAAAAATGGAATCGCCTTTCGGGAAAAGCACCTTGTCGACCCGGTGACCTGTCAAAACTTGCCCCTTCTTCGCTTTCATCTATATTACAGTCTCGAATTTCAGCTGTGATGGTGATAAGATTGGTGATTTGTAGCTACAGCAAGGATGCTGTCTATAAATTACTAGACGAGCATTAAAATTAGTGCAAAATTTAAAAGAAAAATGTTCTAAAAATACACATAGTTGTAGATATAAATAATAATTTATAAATATATAATATACTTAATATATATTGTATTAGTTTTAATGTACTTGTTGTTGATTGCTGTTCATGGAAAGTCAATAAATTAAAGAAATTTATATTGTATGATCTCATAGGTAGGAATCTAATTCAAAACAAAATCAAGCCTTTGAGATTATATATCTATTTTTTGGAGAATACTAGCTACTTTGTACATTCAGTAGTTGGCATATCTGCTCACCTGGTGCGGTGCTGTTGGTGGGACTTGTGTTTGTATCGGTGTTTGTGGAGGCGTCGATAATGTTTGCGCTTCTGGCGGCGCCACACCAGCCCCCCTCCGCCCAGCTGCCCATTATGGTCCGCTTCAAAATCGTCGAGGTTGCGGTTATGGGCGGATTTCAGTTCCCCGCCTCCCGCCGCGCCGCCCGCCCAGCTGCCATTGGAACCGGGAGCCAGGAGCGGCATGGAGCTGAGCCGGGCCATTTGATCCGATGATGCCAGCAGTGGTGGAGGCTTCACTGTGGCGGTCGTCAAGTTGGCCACGGTCGCATTTGCGTCCAGTCCGATTTCGCTGATTTCCAGCAGCAGCGCGGTGCTGCGCCGCAGCTGCAGCGTGGTGAAGACCAATTGCGTGCAGGACAGGGCCAGGATGAGGGCCAAGAGCAGGGCCAAAATGTGCGTCGTGTTGCTCTGGTTCATACGCAGAAAATACCGCTGATACAGCATTTCCACCTGATTGCAAAAGGGAAATGAACACACTTAGAGAATGGGCTTTCAGAAAGTGCCAATTATTTATCTTAAAAGTGTGTGTCTATAAGTTCATTTCTTGTAACATAAAAGAATTACATAATTAAGAGATATGCAACATAGGGAATACTCAATGCAAAATATATAATTTAGATTTGGAGTCTTAGGGATAAATCGCCAATTTTTGGAAATGAATTGCTGCTCCTGCTGTTACTAGAAAAAAGTTGAGCCCGCTAAGTAGCAAAGTGAACAAAAAAGTTTGCCCAAGAACGACGGCGGTTGAGGAGACTTTGAACTTGTTTGCAAAAGGATTTCACGGAAAGCTGGAAGCGTAAGTAGCTTACCTGGAGATTCTTGAACTGGTGGGTGGAGCAGAGGCGCAGGATGATGCGGTTCAAACGGAACCAGAACGAAAGGCTGGGGCTCACAGGACCATTGGCAGTTCCGCCTCCTCCGCCGCTCGGCATCGGATTGTTGGCCTCCAAGTTGCTGGCATCGCCTGAAAGCAGAGTACATGTGTTCTGTTGAGGTCAGGATATCCTGCCAAGGCCTATAAGGCAAGGCCCCACTCACAGAAGCCAAATTAATTAGTGCCTAGCCAAAAAGTTAACCAAAGTTGAGGCTTAACTGAAATGTAGCTGCAATTAGCCCGGCAAAATGACTGCAAATTGCAAGCTGAATTTGCAAGTCCAATCACAACTGTTGCATTTTCACATTTGAGTTACCTTGCAAATGGGAAAACGCATTGCAAGAGATTAAAATTATGTAAATTGCAGTTATAAATCTGACACAGCATGAAATTGGATAGTTTTGTATTCGCCAGAGAGTTTTGATTCTGAATAGTCCGTCTGAATGGGGCAGCAAATGCCACATTGTTGTTCAGTGAACTGGTTTTATGCGTGGAAACTTGTTAAACGCTCGATGAAAAAGGTATGTAAATAAAAAGCTAATAAAATAAATGCCTTTTAGACATTTAAACTGACAGCCTAATTGAAAAGCAATCTAATAAACTTCAACACTAAAAATGTTTCTTTTATTAGCATATTAAAAAGACTCTTTGTAAATAAAACGAACACAAATAAAATACTAATTAAAATCATGAATAAATCAGCTTTCTAAGCCTGACCACTTAAATCATTTGGTTTTTATTCGGATAATTAACTGCGATTTGCTGACTACATATTAACATTCAAAATAGTGCGAAATAATTTACATATTGTTTTTATCCTTGTTCATCCTTTTTTAAAGATTTCCTTTAAATATTTCTTGAGATATATGCATTAAAGCTAACATTGATGATAGGAAATAAGATTAGGATTAGGAATAAATATATCTTATAGGTTCGGAAACGCTTCCTTCTGCCTGTTACATACTATTCAAAGGTATGCACCTTTTTACCCTACGATTGACGGGTATAAGTATGTATGTTATATATTTTATATTTATTTTTTTGGGTGACAAAACGCAACGACGAAGACAGAAGGACCCACAGCCACACCCAATCGCCCCACAAACCTAATCCTCGGGCTATTGTGACAATTCAAGTACAATTTATTCGCTTAACATGTTATACACATTTTCGATTTGCCAGCTATTGTGTGAGTGGCACATCAGCGTCGGTGCTCCTGACATTTTCCCTCCTGAGAATGGAAGCCTTGATTTCGAATGCAGCACACAATGCCATAAAATATTTTGTTGTAAACTGGAGAACATCAGCCAAATCGACATATTAAAATCATTCAACTGTCCCGTCTCCTGACCACAATGCAAAAAAATAATAACAAAAACGTAACCACAACAAGGCGGGAAAGGCATGAATGGGATCTACGAGTATGTTTTTATATGCATCAATAAATAAATGCCAAACGTGACTATGTAAATTTCCATAGATTTGTACGCAGCCAGCCACATACAGATTTCTATGGAAGCCAAGAAAACCAAAGGCTGGCTTGGTTTCTTTCGCAGGAAATACAAACTAAAATAAATCTGGGCGGTGGGCGGATGGAGGCTAGTGATATAGATGCCTCGCATCCAAGGCAACCTTGAAGGGGGAAAAGGCGATATGTGAGTGAAATGCCAATGACGAGGAAACGTGAGACGAGAAACGAGAGTGAAAAGAGAGACGAGACTGCGAAATAGCCTCGTCAAATTCAATATGACAATGACAATCAACTTGTGACATTTTGAGCGCTGTGGCCAGGGGAAAAAATTTGCGGCGCTTTTCCCCCCAAGAAAAATGGGACATGTGTGCATGCTGGTATTTCTATTGACCCTCAGTGGCTCCTGTTACGAGAGGTAAACGCCTTCCTATTACCCAAGATTTCCCAATCGCAGCCATTCGAGCCATTCATCTTACCTGGCTGCAACAGCTGCGTCTCGTCACGTTGGTAGATCATGGGGCTGTGGCAGGTGGAGCTGGAGTTGGTGGAGTCCATGGATTCGTCGATGTTGCAGCGCGTGATTCCAGCCTAAGCACAGAACGAGAGTAATGAAATTATTATAGCTGACAGGTATGGAATCTCATTTAGGCATTTCAATGGAATGTAAATAAAATGCAAATTCTTGTATAAATTAAACAAAAATGCAGTAAGTGCGTTTTAATTGCAAATATTTGTGATAGAAAGGAACTTAACAAATAATAGTACACATGGAAAAAGCTATTCCAATTGTTTATTCCCACTAGTATGTAGTACTATTTTTAGGAATGGTGTTTATAAATTACAAAAAAACTTATAAAAGCAGGCATTGTTGCTTCAATTTAAATATAAGTGCTTAATAATAATAAACACTCAGTAGGTGTGCTCGCATTCTTTTCTCTGCATTAAAAATTCATTTGGCCTCTGAAAGTATGCTATGATTTTTTGTGCGGTCCGCAAACAATTGAACTAAACGTTTTGCCCACTCATGCACACTCTCACCCACACACACACACACGCACACACACCAGCACAGCCGAACGCACACTGCGGCAAGTGTGTTTGGATCCCCGCGGCGTTTTTAAGCAAATTGCCGCCCATTTGAATGCCAGAAATGCTTTTTTGTAGCTCCCCTCTCTTTTTTTTTGCCTTTTCAATTTGCTAAACTTTGTCAATTGACTCTTGACAGCGAAGGCAAATAAAAATACACACACACACACACACGAGCAGACGTGTGCAGCTGTTAAGTGGCCCCCTGTGCATGTCAGCTTAGCCATGCAAGTGCGTGGCTGTGTGGGTGGCTGCCTGCAAGTGTGTGGGTGAGTTCCCAGACGTGGCTTGTTAGTTGGCCTTACAACAGGTTTGTGTGGAGCAACGAATCTAAAACTATAAAGTAGTAAGAGTTATAAAAAAGATACATTGACTTCGCTTTTATTGGAAAATAAACATTGTAAACATAAACATAAACATAAACATAAAGAGTAAAATAAACTTACTACTCATTGCACAAAAACTAAGTTCTTATAAAATAACAATTGAATGCCCAACAAAATAGCTAAGGATGAAGAATATGCATTATATTCAAAAGTAACAAAGAGAAGGGGGTTAAAGCTTCCAACCAACACCAAATATAAAATTGAGCAAGTAAATTTGACTTTATACATTTTGTTTGACTATAAAACCAACATTAATTCTATTATAAAGACACTTAAACCCCAGGGAAGCTGAAATTAATGAAACACAAAATGGAATTAAAGCAAACGTGTGATGGAAAAAATTAAACAGTTTTCAATTAGCCGCAGGACATCTCCCCCGAGCCAAGTTTCGGCATCGATGGCGATGAAACAATACATTTAGTTAAAGCAAAATGTTGTGACACAGATTGTTTGACTTTAAATGAATTTCCCAGGGCGACTGGTGCGTCCCTTCTCAATGCCCATTAGCAAACTGAGCCCTCGATGAAATTGTATTCAAATTCAGCTCGGACCAGCTTATTTGCGGCCCAATCGAATTAAATATTTATGTCCCACAACAGGTGGAAGGAAGATGGAAGGAAGCTGGCCTGCCAGCGACATTGTGTCCATTAGGCGGGCAAATTAATTGATTCCAGAACCCCCTCGAACTCACCGCAATCAAACTGCTGCTAACCACGGCCTTGCCTCCCTTGGCACTCGTATTGAAATGTTCGATCACCTCCCAGTTGGACTTCTTGGGCGTCGACGGCTGCGTCTGGGTCTGCGGCGAGCCCGCTCCGGAGGAGGCTCCTCCGCCGCCGCCCCTTCCCTCCTGGCCCGGCACATGCAGCTCCATGGACGCCTGGTGGCTGCCACTTCCTCCTACTCCACCGCCGCCTCCTCCTCCTCCTCCCGCACTCCCCGCCTGACGCAACGAGGCCGAGCGGCTGAAGAACTTTCTGTGTTTGCTCTCCTGCGAGGAAATATGTAAAATGGTCAGTACACCGATGAAGGGAGAATGTAGTGTCGAGAGTGGCCTTGCAAAGTAACAGCTTATAGCAGGAAAATATTTAAACCTCAATGTTCAGTCAGCAAATATTAACGTTTAAACGATTTACCAATGAAGGAAGGCAATAAAAAGAGGTCTTAAAGAAATAATATTTATAAAATTTGGTTGAAGCAACAGACAGTGTAAAGCATTCCCTTTGCCATTTATACTTGAAATCATATAACAAGTTTGATAATCAAAACTCAGATACAGGGAATACAGGGAAACGAAACCTGACTTGTAAAATGACAACCTTTTACATTATAATTCAATCAGATGAATTTACAATCTTAAGTAGATTATACCAATTCCCTAAGTGCACTGACAAAGGGGTTCCCTTTTCCCCAGAGAACTATTACGCAATGATTTTGTGAGGGAGTGCTGGGGTCAATTAGCTCACCTCCTTGCTGCTGGCCAGGCTCGAAGTGCCAGATCCTCCAGGACCTCCGGCTGCCCCTCCATGCCGCATGCCCCGGAGGGAGAGGCGCTTGGACCACTCCCGCTTCTGGCTCTCCGACGACAGCGAGCGAAAGATGTGGGTGGCACCACCACCCACTCCTCCAGATCCCGCTCCTGGCGCTCCGCTCATCTGGGTGCTTCGATCCTTTGGCGCTGAAAGGAAATTGATTTTCATTTTACATGCTAAAGGAGGCGGTGCGCTAATTTCTAAACAAATTGCCAATTTTTGCGCTCGACAGCGACAGAAAATGGCATTAAAACAATAAATTCGATTTTGCACAGGCGAAAGCAGGGAAGGCAAACCCCAAAACAAAGCAACTCAAACAGAGAAACAGCGACTGCCGCCCCCGCAAAAAAAGCATCGCAAACTGACGACGCCAATAAATATATCGTATCTACTTTTCGGATTCACCCAGCGCCCACTTTCCCTCAATATGCACGAATATATACAAATATATTTGGGCTTATAAGGCCTTTTTTGGTTTTGTTTTTGGGTGCCGGCCCACTTAAGTCTCACGAAATGCTCGCCAGACACGCGAGGTCCTATCAAAACAGAAGTCGCGAAAGAGACGGGGCGACGCGCACAGAACGAGACGGGTAGGCACCCAACGAGTACAACTTCAGATTGTTTGTTGAATTTTCGAAAGAAGCAGGAAATTTATCTGCGATCAAGCCAAGTTTTAATACCCTTTTTAAGTCGTAAAGTTGTGCAGATTATCTGAGAAATACTGCAGATGAGCTGCGAGAATGAAAGCAGAGATTATCTTGCATTTATGGCGTGCCAAAGAAACGAGATAGTAGTAAAATACCAGAGATACATCGCTATGAGAACAATCACTAATTTTAGAGCTTATTACTACCACGTGAAGCACCCAAGCACTCCAAATAGCCAAACTGCCCGATTTCATTGGCATTCCAAGCCGAACTGTGCCACAGACAACAGCAAAACAAAAGCGGGGTGAAAACCCGAGTGAAAACCCGGGCGGGAAAGCGGAAATAAAAGGAAAGCGAGCGGTTGGGTGGGGAAAACTTCCATTGTGGAAAGTCTTAAGCCAGGCGCAGGTCGTTCGCCGCTTTCTTGGCTCTTCATCGTCTCGTCTTCATCAGCACCACATTTCGCATTTTGCCTTTTGTCGGCTTTTGTTTTTAGCCAGAGGCGGCGTTGAAAACTTGGCCAGTGCCACGCAGAGAAAGGGGCAGAGGCAGAGAGGGGGCGTGGCAAACCCGAAAAAAAAGGGGCGGAGGGGGAGAGGGGCGAGCACAAGTGCCTGGCCAACGGCATAAATATGTCAAAAACACAGCGCGCCGCGTGCTGTAAACAAATTGTTTTGCTGTTGCCAAAAAATATATGAAATATTTCAGCAAAAAACGTAGTGAAAGAATATTAAAAAAACAATGCCAAAGAGTTCCCGCAAAAATACGAACCTATCGAGTAACACGGCAAGCAATAGTCGAAATTCACTTAAGGAATTCTTGGGAAATTCTTATGAATAAGTTCGCACAATTTGCCATTCAGAAATCTGTGTTTTGCTTTTAGTTCAACATTTTTGCCACCCGCCAAGTGGAAAATATCGGACGGAGAAAACCCCGGAGATCATCACATAAACATAAGCCATATTTCTTAGTTCTGTCTTGAATAACATTTGTATTTTCCAATTTGTGCAATTCAACACGTAATTAACTCATTCTACATCTTTGGCAATGACTCGAGACGGATACAAATATAAGTAATTATTAAAATGAAAACTGGAAATTCTAATTCTAGTGTTGCACACGATATGTGGAAGAATGATCTGCGAAGCGAACTCCAATTAGAAAAACTTTTTTCAAATGGCGAAACTAAAGAGACAACTTCTAAAAGTTGTCAACTTTTCTAAAAAATCACGAGTTTCGCCAACTTTCCACTCGTATGCAAAATAGGCAATGGGAAAACTCAGCTTCGAAGGCAGGAAAAGCGATGGGAAGGGGAAATCCCCAGAGACGTTACCCTGCCAATTGAAAAGTATCCTTGGTGAAAGCTCATAAATGTCGTCATCGTCTGTCATTCGACACTTATGGCTGCCTTCAGGAATCAGTCATCCAATGGCTTAAGTCTTAAGCTATTTTGCATTTTCCTACGTGCCACTTGGACTTTTCCAAATCGAAGGAGACGTTGACAGAAGGCAGTACACAATCGGATTTAATTGGCTTGAACTGCTCGGTCCTTTGGGGATAAAAGGCAACAGCTGAGAGCGCAATCAATCTAAATTAATAATTTCGGCATGCTAATCAGCCGATTAATCACAGGCACTCACAGAAATGGTCTAGCATCCTGCACAGTTTGCAAATCAGCAACAATCAATGTTCGCATTGAAACATATCTGTTATTATACCAACTTATCTATGGAAGACTTCTGAAATTAGTTATTCAAAAGCAGACATAAAAATCGTTTTAACTTATTGTATGCAAATGTTTCGTATATATTGAACTTCCTACACTTCTACCTTGTTTGCATTTCTAATAAAACAGCAGCTCAGCTCTGAAAACTCGCACTAAATCAATGTCATCGCCCCCAAATCCCCTCCTCCTGAAATATTTGCCCACTTCGCCAGGTAAATGGCATGCAAACAATTGTGACATGCAGGATATAATGGTATATCGCCTCGGTTGTATTCGATTCGATTCCATTCAATTCGATTCGATTGAATCGATGCCGCAGACCGATGGCAATTCATTATCTTAATGGCGCTAATGGTCTGGCAAATATTGTGCCAGCAACAAAAACACACGATAAACGTTTGTGTCAGCTTCGAGCCAAAGAAAAATTAATAAAAACAAAACACATTTGATTACCGAAGCAAAAACGCAACATGTGTAAATGGGGGAAAATAGAAGTTCAGTGGAACTCGCTTGGAGGAGAGCTGTCCTGACTTTGGAATACCTGGCAAATAACCTTTGAATTTATTGATTGATTTATTCGAAACACCTGGGAATATTTCCCAAATTTTAAAGATATATGTTTAATATATTTTTCAAGGGACTAACGAATAGTATGAAAATGGCTAAGCATTCTAAAAGAATATGAATATGAAATTCTCTGTACCTGATATGCACATTTGCTACCATAATATCGTATTGCTGAACTATGAAAAAGGCCCTAGATTCCCGAAAATACTGGATATATCCGCGGAGCAAAAAGAGACAGAAGGAGTGAGTGTGTGGGAGCTTTTGTCTGCCATCTCTTTCACGCCACCTCATGCATATTCATTCATTAACCGGGCAACCGAACAGCTGCTGGCATTTGGCACCACCCCCTGGCCCACCCACCCTTTTAGACACCCCTAGCAGCACTTCCCCCCCCACTCCCCAATTAACCACCCGTGTTTTGGCCTCTAGGTAAGTTCTCTCTAAATATAGTTAGTGGAGCCAGCGTTCACGCACTAACACACGTGCGACCAACACTTAGCCACTTACTCAAAAACACACGCCACGAATGCACTGAGAGAAATGCTCGTTAGAAATCTACGCATATACTTATAAACCTGCATAAAAGGAACGAGAAATGGATTTACTGTATTATAATTTTAGATTAATTTGATCGATGAATTTAAGTAATCATTTCCTTTTGTATTAAATACTTTTATGCTTGTTTAATTTATTATTTAATCTAGCTTTTTCTTTTTGCAATTTAAGAAAGAATGACAACGAAATATAAAATACTTTAAAATTTACTGAAGAACTAAATATTACGGCTTTCCTTTAATAGTCAACTATTTTTGTAGTTTTATTGCATATGAAACTACCTCTTTTCGTGCAGTGTAGTACATATATTGTTAGACACCGATAGATGTTTATGCTGCCATTGCTGCCTGCTGCCTGATGTTGTTCCCGATTTTTTGGTTATGCTGCTTTTTGTTTACGCATCGTCATCTTTGGGCGTTTTGTATAATGTTTGCATTTCATTTAACGCGCTGAGGTGTTTTGGGTAGGAAATTTGCATTGCCAAACGAATTCATTAGCCATCAAAAAGGTGGGACATATGTACACTAGAATTCCAATGCATGTTCCATCGGAGATGAAAAACCAAATATTATTTAACTTTCCTAACGAATTTCCTAAGTTAAATTAAACATTTCATAGTTCACATTGTCATGGGGCTACATATGAAAATAAGTATTTAGATTAAGTAATTATAGAATAAGGTACGTAATGAGTCCCTTTGCATTGGGAAATATTACTCATTCCCCTTTTAATGCTTTACTTAGGTTTTATGAGGCAAATACCAAGATGTTTTTTGTGCTTTGTGGGTCTAATTAATGTTCTATATCATCAATTTCGTTTCATCTGAAATTACTCAGCCGAGCATTTATTTAGACTTCTCCAAATATTCTGCCCAAGGTCTATCATCCCATCAATTAAAAAATGTTGTGTGGAGCAACCGAATAGAAGGGAATTTTTCATATAATCAAAAACTTCAATGTGTGCGCTTGAAAACGATGGTCTAAAATAACATCCATAATTAATACAGCTAGTGCTGAAACCACAGAAAGGAGCATAAATTTGTTTGGTTTATAAATTCGTTAAAACAAACCCAAAGCCAAAAACCGAAAGCCAAAGAACCCAAACCAAAGCCGAAGCCGAGGGAAAAGCCAAATGCCAGACAGAACCCACATATTTGTTGAATGAGTTGTGGCCAGAATATGCAAGAAATATTGAGGGCAATAAAACCGGTCAAGAGCATCGTAATAAAACTTGAACAAGAAGGCATTGGCCGAGGCCCAAAAGAGCGGCGGCTGGGAGGAAAATCGGAAAATGGGAAAACGGGAAAGTTCACTGCCAATAGCCAGCAGCTGGCTAAGCGGAAAATGATTTCCAGCAGCTAAATGGGTAAACAAGATGGCAAAATGACTTACTAATTTGTGACATGATCCAAGTTAACCAAACCAAGCGAATGAATGCGACAGCTCAGGTAGGAAGCTACCCAGATGCTATCTCCCTTCCATATCCGCCCTCTCGCTTCCTCCGCCTTTTTGTCTCAGTTTATAGCTTTAGTCCTTTCATTGTTGATGATGTGCATTGAGCAGTGAAGAGGAGCGTCAATAGGGAGGGCAGTGCTCGACCCGGAGTTACCCCGTATTCGGTAAGTTATTGATTACTCTATGATTTTCATACTGAAGAACAGACATTCACTTAATTGTTGCCATCTTGTGATACAAGATACTTTCTGATACTTTATATATTTCCATTTGTAAAATGATTAGTTTGTTTATTAATTATATTATATTTACATAATAGGTACTGCATCTGTTAGATTTACAAATTCTGTAGTTATATAGAAGCTGTTCTCCCTTTAAACTTGTAGAGACTTACGAAAGTTATTTGCCAAGCAACTAAATGGATTAGAGTAAGCCCAGCAGATTTTGAAAACAATTGGCGGAAAGTAACTGAGCCGTTTGCAAACCCCAAAATAGAACCAATATACCGGAGGCACCACTCCCGCATTTTCCTGATCACTGGGTACATCGGCAACAAAGCAAAACAGTTTCCCCGGCCCGATTTTCCATCCTTCCTAGACGTTTTCTGTTTTGCCGTGTTTTGTTCGTCCGCTTTTCTTCTGCCCCGCCCTTCCGCCTGCCGCCTGCCGTTTGCTTTGTTTATTTTAAGTCCATTATCCGTTATCCTTTATGCGTTGCGCCAGAGCCATGTGCTCGTGTGGCCCAGAGCTCACAGTTCCTGGCCAACTCTTGGCCCGGTGACTTTAGCCCTCTGCCATGCGGACGAGGCCTTAGTCACCAGTCACCGCCCTTTTGCATACTGAGCGGCGGTTTCACCAAAGGACCCCCCCATGTCCTGTCCCGCCGGCTTATTGCTGGTGCGCCGACTGCAATTTCATTAAAGATATGCAGCCAGCAGGTTATGGCCTCTCTGGTCATCCGGCGCACGGCACATTCCGAGGACCTCCGTGTCTCCGTGTCCTCCGAGTCACTGGGCAATGTCAAGTGGCGATTTGGCAGGCCGCCAGGACCCGGAAACCTTCGCCTTCGATTGAAGGACTCACCGGTGCATTAAATAGAAAGGTGTCTATGAAAGCTATTTATTCGATTATCGACAATTAGCTAAATGGCAGCCATATTTGCCAAAACAATTTATGGCTTGGAAATACATTCATTCTCATTATATTCAACACATTCATTATACCCATTGATCATTTTGTGATAAATTCTTTATTAAAGAATACATAAGTTTATAATTGAATGACTTCTTGACTACTACATTTTTATTGCTTTTTTTACACCCGCTATATAACATCCCCATGAAAGTTAGGATTATTATTTATTAAATAAAACTTCCAATGAATTTCCTACTTTCACGCTTTCGAATAATTCATTGTATGCCGCATATAGAATTTCTCGACGAATTCATTTTCGGCATTCTCTTTCCAGTTCGCTAAACTACCACACACTCACTAAGTGCACTAGGTTCTGAATAGAGTCGAAAAATTTGCGAATCGGATTCCATTCGATTGCATTTCGATGCTCTCGAATGGTGCATAAATCACGAAGTTTATGATTGTTTATATGGCCGACATAAGAACACAGTCTAGCGTATCTGACTGCGCTTGTGTGTTTATATCGAAAATATTGTGTGCATTTTCATGGACAATTGCTGAGTAAACAGAAAATCGTGTTCGTTTCGATGCTCTCTTATAATTTGTTTAATTTGGCAGCCGGAAAAGCCGCAGCGAAACAATTTTTATGGAGTCAGGTGGCGAGCTCGAACTTCGAACCCGGAAAGGAGGAAATCTATCTGTGATTCCTGGGAATTCGACAAACCAAAATGCCTAGTCATGGCCAAAGACAAGTAATTGAGTTGAACTTGAACTTTTTATTTTAGTAATTCAGTTGCCCTTGAAATCTGTATTTTATTTCTGTCTCTCAGCAACGAAATGTGGCAAGTTCAAGGACTCTCACAGCTTTCATCCCATGTGTCAAAGGATGGCCTGTGAATTAAAGCAGAAAGCAGCTGGTCCACACTCTCGGATTAGAATAAAGAAAAGAAGCCGAGCATATTGAACAGAGAGCTCAGACCCCTTGGAATGGGGATCGGAGATTGGGGATTCGGGTATTTGGGTCCTCGCCTTGAAGTTTCCATCGAATTCGTGCGTGGACTACAAACAAAAGAGGATTTTCCTTGTACTAATCAGACACATTTCCAGGGTAAGGGAGTGCAGTGGTCCAAGGGTCGTAGGTCAGTGGGAAAGGGCACGAAAATAACTCCATGAATAAATTAACACGCTCAGCAGCTGATTGGATTTGGCTTTTAAAGGATTCAGATATGTGCCCTATGCCAGACGAATATTCAATGACTAATTAGAAATGGCACAAAGCGAGTTTATCTGTAGATATGTGATACATTTATCAAGGCACTTACAGGGAGGAAATTATCTATCCAATCGAGTGCAATATTTAGAAATATCAAATTATGCAAAACTAAATATTTATATACTTATACATTCAGTTTTTAGAGTTTGAGTCTCGGTATGAACTCACTTTGTCCAGGTTTGAGTTTATAATTGGCTTAATGTTTGAAATGCAAAAAATGTGATACTGTTTTTATATTAATAATACAATTTATATTTTATTTAAAATATTTCTAAAAGCTTTTAATACCATTTTAGGCAACTTCAAGACACAGTATCGACCATTTGTCAAAGGAAATCTAATGAATTAGCGACAAGTAAATGTGCTCAAAGCTTTGGATTAATAGCATTCGGGTTAATTAGAAATATGTTCACACAAATTGGACGTAACATAGATTAGACGAAGTTATGTTAGATATGGAATTAAATGCCAGACAGGTTGGAGTTAGCCTGATGCCAAAGAAAATAATTGAAATGCTATCTACAATATTAAAGCACTTTCGCAACTTTCTCTGTCACTTTTAAGGAATTTACACTCTAAAAGGAATTTTAATTTGCGTGGAGCCATCGATTTCCTAAAACGTTTTCACATCACACCCACTTCGATTATAAATTCTTTGTAATCCACAAAGTTCTCTCTGCTTTCCCAGATAACTGAGACACCAGAGGAAAAACTTCCGAGGCCATCTTAGGCCGCACAGGACATTTAGTTGCTCAAAGTTTAAGCAGAACTTAGTCCACCTGCCGGCCAAAAAGCACATCTAGAGTCAGATGAGCCAGCATAAATCCTTGCTAAGACCAGGACCAGCCTACGAAATAAGAGATCATATAGCACACGGGCCACAGGAAGCCAGGGGGTCACCGGAAGTGCGGAACTTTGCCTCTGATGGGGCATAAACTTTTGTGTTTAACTAATTGCTGCCTCACACCGACTGCCTCACAGCGACGCGCCCAGCTGGAAAGCACATGCAATTTTCATCTGACACTAAACCGCACTACCTGCCTGTGGTTGGGTGCAAATTTAGTATCTCATTACGCATACTTAATAATTTACAAAAATATTCATATTACGCATACGCCCCGTACAACGGAAATGGAAATAAACCAATGCCAGCGTTGCACTACGAACCGCATGAGGTGGAAGACTACAGCTAAATAGTGGCGAGGGATTGGCAGAGTCTGACAATATTAACCAAAACTGAAGTTGAGTTGGGTTCGGTGGTGAGTTCGGTGGTTTAGAGTCCTGCAGGTTGAGGGAAAACCCATCTCTTTGCTGGCGAGCATGACCGTGTGTGTGACGTTCAACATAATTAAATAATTAAGCGCTTAGAGTGGCAGACGGCTTGTGAATGAACTAAATCACAAAAGAGCAAGCGAATCGTAAAGACACCACTGGCTCACCGGCCCACCGGTCGGCTACTTAATGTTTTGGTTTTATTAAAAGGAGCAAATCAGAATTTATTTCCTGCAATTTCGCATACATACCTTACAGGACGAAAAGTTTTCCTCCGACTTTTCCTGCCTCCGCCTGCTGATAATAACGCTGATGTTGATTAGGCTGATGATAATTTATTTGAGTATTCCGTATGCATTAAAGAACAACATCTGAAGATTTTTCACATTTTCTTTTTGTTTGTTTGGCTTTCCTTATTTCGCCTTGGTTCGCTGCCAACTTCTGAACTTTAAAATGTGCGCATTTTTTACCGTCGGAATGGATGCATTCCAAATGAAATGCCCGTTTAAGGGAAAAATGTTTGAAATAATTATTGCGAATTTCATTTCCTTCTCCCTCCCCTTCAACTGCACGCGACTTTTGTTTTTATTTATTTTTCGCAATGGAAACAGGGACTTGACAACATGAACCGTGTAAAAACTTTCCACACATGCGGAGGAAAAAAAGGAATTCAATTTTAACTGATTTTTTAAAGACTTCTGCTGATTGTCGTTCTTTCTGATATGGTACAGTTGTTGACAGTTCGCTTTTTATGTATTTGTTGCGACCAAAAAGGTCTTTAAAGTGTGTTACCAGAATATCACATTTCAAAAATGGTAAGCTACTTGAATTAAGAACTCGCCTATAGCGTCCTCTCCTATTTTTATATTTTTATAAATCAAATAAATTGCACTGCACCACTACAAGATACATAAAAGTGCATCTTATGTTCTTTTTATTAAGGCGAATTTATCTGGCTCCCATTTAATTCGACTACGAACTCTTCAGTCTGAAATAACATGCGTGGGATTGTTTCCAGGAACAGATCAAATATGCATTTAATTTCGACATACGACTACCAATCGATTGTGCATACGAAAAATATGTTTATCCAGGCCACTCACTCTTTTAAGTGAATTCAGTTCTTGTGATCAACAACTTTGTATCCAACACCCAAAAGCAATTAGTATAGTAAATAGTATATTGCTTAAGATTCGGCTCATTCCGAATTACGCATTGAAATGCGTAATTTGAAGTAAAGACCAATCAAAGTGGTGGAGTAATTGGAGAAGCCAAACTCCAAATTGCCGCGAATCGAGCAAAACAATCAAAATAATTTGTTTACTTTATTACTTTGACCCAGTGCCTCGGAACTGTATGAATTTGACGGAAAAGGGTGTTGAATCGTGTTGAGACTGACACCAAATGGCTGGCAATTTGCATACGAAATGGGCAAATTGGCAAAACAGAAATTGGAGGTGGGAAAACCGAGCCAACTGACACAGGTGAAATTGCATAAAAAGCCAAGAGTACAAATAACAAATCCTAGCCGAGCCGAGCAGAATGATTGAGAGGCAAAAAGACACGCTATTCAGTCATCAATAGGACATGCCCCGATATCAATCCCCCCAATCCCCTCTCACTGACTCCCCCATCAACTAAATCCCAATCAGTCGGCGAAAATCAAAGCGCAAATCAGCGCCCAGCGAAAGTCAAATTAGAAAAGCGGACGAACGCAAAAAAAGCGGAAAAACAACGGGAAGTATATTGAGCTTTGCCCTATCAAACCATAAAACACCCTTCTAAACTTTTTGGCCATTTCCAAACATTATAAAGTATTTTTCAACAACTAAGTTAGGAATCACAGAACTAGTTTGCAGATAAATAAGAGAACTTTCACTTGAACTAAACGCATTTTCTATAAATACAAATCTTTAAATATAATTCCCCATCTCAGATTCACTGCAATGTTTTGCCAATGACGAGAAAATACCCTTCTGTAAGGGTACGAAAAATAGAAATCAGTCATGGACAAATGAAGCGTCAAATTAGAAAATAATGAAAACAGAAATAAGCAGCAAATCTATATAAAGTATATGAAAATATATACAATGCGGGGAAATCATAACAAAAACAGAGATACTTGAGCCGGAAGCGTGCTCGCTCTCTCGCTGGCTGGCGGCACAACAATGAATCAAGGATCCCAGGACTCAAGGATGCAGCCCGTGAAGACAGCCAAGCGGCAAAGATAAACCCGCACTGAAATCGCCAAATGAATGGGAATGGGAATTGCGGTGGCGGTGGCGGTGGGGGGATTGCGATTGAAATGGGGCGGCGGGGTTACGATGTGTTTGTGGAGGGCGGTGGGCGGTAGGCGGTGGGTTCAATGTTGCCATTGTTATTACTGCTGTAATACGCTTTGCGAGGAGATTACAATTTCTGATTACTTTGTTATTAATAAACACAAAAAGCGTGCCAAACACACGGCCGCATTCAACGAGATGCACGCCGACACATGGAGAATACATGATCGACACTGGATGCTCTTGGCGACAATGCAGTAATTGAATTTCATTACAAATGGGGTATAGTACTCGTATAGTATGGAGTTGACGTATACATAGTTCAACCCACTCAAATTCGCTAAATTCCAATTCCCTCGTAGCTGCAAGCCAAACGTGTAGGCTGTGTTCATCATCTATACAAACTAAAATTATACATTGAAATAAAGTAAGAATTTAAGTTTAAAGCCTACACCGTTTTAGGTTCGACAAAAGCAGCTTTCACAAAATTATATGCATTACAAAGTAAAAAGTAGGCATAAATACAATTTTATGATTTTAGATAAGAATATCTGTTCTGTAACTTTTATGTTTACCTTTTTGTTTATGTTTACTTATGAATTCCATTTCTTGGACTAAGCTCAATGGAATTTAAAATTGAATCACGCTATTGTGAAGTTTATGTTTTGAGTTCCATTAAAAGCGTATAATCCAGAAAAAGTTACTCCCATAAACTACCTTTCCCGTCCATGGAAAACCGTTGACAATGACATTTAACACCCAACCACCCACAGTTTTCCCTTCCACCACCCTAAACCGCCTGTCTGCGCCGCGTTTACTTTATCATTTTTTGCTTTGTTAGGCAAAACTGTTTATTAATAAACTTTTCTCTGCTGAGGCCCACAGAGCCGAACAATAAATACGAAACAACAACAGAAACAAGAGAAACAAGAGAAGCCCTTTGCGCAGGAAAAACAAGGGAAAATGCATTTCGTGCGAAAGACAATTCAATGAAGCTGCTAAGCCAACTAGCTGCGGTATCAAGTAACCGATCGGATGGAATTAATGGAATGACAATTGAATATTACATTGCAAAATTCCCAACTGGCATTCCCAACTTCGCACAAAGACGGCTTTAACTCTTTAGACAGCACATTTGTTGCCAAATTAATTGCATTTTAATTGCTTGAGGGAGAGCAACTTGAAGAGTTTTGTGATTAAATTAAGTGTGTAAAATTTGTTTTCTTTCGGCTAAATTCACAAGGCATTCGGTTTGCAGCTATTTCGGGCATTCAATTTACTTTGCAATTTTAATGCGGCCTTAATTAATATTAAATTTCGATTTATTCGAGTTGTTGCGGCCCCTCGAATTCATCTTTATTCACAGTGGGTATATCGTTAATGTTTATTTTGATTTAAGCGTGCAAATGATTTGTGGCGTTACATTTTTGCCGATCAAGTTGAATTTTCCATTTTATGTATCTTTAAGATTCTTGTAATACTTTTTATGTTTACAAATAAGTTTGCACGCTGTTTTTATTTTTTCGCGTAACTTTAATTGCTTGTTTGTTTTTTCTTTTAAATTACATTCCAAATCGACACAATTTTTAAAGTTTATGGTTTATTTGTTTTTAGAGATGCACACCATTCTAAAATCTATATGTTTTACACTTTCAAGTTAGAGATAACATAAAAACAAGCATTTAATGTTAATACACATTTTAAATTGTATCCTGTTGCTTTGGTTTTTAATCAGTTCGTTGCACTTCTTATTTTGGAAAGTCCTCTTAACATAAAATATAAGATTTGCTTATAAAAAAATATACACATGTTATTTACGCTTCGCACAACTTAAAGAAAATAGGTATGCATTTATTGATCATTTTGGAAAGTTTAAAGACCACTTTCAATTTGAAGAACTCTTGTTTAAGGTTTTATTATGGGCTTGTTTCAAAAATCCAACAGTACTACAAGTATCTGGAGTTGTTTTATCCATTATCGCACTTGCTGCACCGTTCCCTCACCTATCACACACTTTCACTTTCGGCTCCACTGGCCGATTTTCACATATTGGTCGGCGGAGAGAAGGTGGACTCCTCTATGGGCATTATCTTGTATCTATGGCCCTTCAAACGCTTTTCACTGTTGCTCGGCCGAATATTTTTATCTCGCTCGCTCGCACTGTCTTCAGCCGGGCCGCATTTTCCGCTTTTCCGATTCCGTTCCGTTCGCATTCGGCAACAATAAACCCGCAACTAAGTTGAATTTTCCTCGGCGGTCGGCTTATATACGATTTTCCCAGTCGTCGCTTCGTCGAATGTTGAATGGCCAAAGCTTCGGCAGGCTTTTCCCGCATTTTCCGCAAGCTTTTCCCGCCTTCAACACTCAACGAAACTTGGGAGATTCTTTCAATCAGATACTGTTTACAGGTGTTTGTTTTGGCCCCGATTTATTGAGGTTTGCGATACCAAAATAATACGAAAAATGGAAGGAATGAAAACAAATATTCGATAGAGTGCAATGCACTTAAAGCTCTTCAGCTCGGATTTTTTATTTGTTTTTGATATCCCACGGGAAACAACAAATGCGCAAAGATTCCAAACAATTTAAGACACTTGTTGCTTCCCAATTTTATTCCAACTGCGCGTAAAAGTAGGCAAGCAATTTTTCTGTTTTCGCGTACTGAATTATTCATCAGTAAATTCAAGAACGGCTAACCGCCGGAAACATAAGAATCCCATATATATTTAGGCACAGCACAAACAGCCGCCAAACAAGAATAACATTTAAAACTTTTCAAATATTTATACGGCCAATTGGAAATTTGTTGAATTATTGAACTGCCTCAAACTTGTCAGAGAAAAAGGGGCGCAGCGGGCTCTCCAAGTTACAGGGAAACTTTCCTCAAGATTGGTTAATGAAAATGTATGCCAAGCGGCAACACGTAAAGAAAACAATAAAACCCGGCCACAGTCGGCCGCAAATCAATTGAGAGTGGGAGGTTTGGGGGTGTGGAGGTGTGGGGAGCCCTAAGGACTCCGCAGCAAGGACCTCACAGGACTGCGACAATATCTCACGGTGAAGAGTTTCTTGCGACGTTCCGTGCGCATTGTGAAAACATTTTTCTAATTTCCTGTCATCTATATAAATGAAATGTTCACGGCAGCAATCGAGTTGCTGCGAGGTATGAGTAGGGTTGGATGGGTATATTGGTTTTGAGGGATGGCACAAATTCTGAAGCTATTCCACATAAACTCAAACCAAGAGAATATATATTTGAAGAAAACACATATTGCATAGAAATGTACCTTTTTGTATTTAAAGTGCGACTGGGATCTGAGCTTTCTAATCATTTTAATTTTTCATAAACTCTAAACTAATAACTCAAACAAAAGTTACTAATACATTGAAAATACTAATATACAAATATTTTTGAAGATAACAGATGGCAAAATACCTATAACTTTCAAACAGGTTTACCCGTCAGTATGATAAACTAAGTATTTCATAGTCGCATGCCCCATTTCAGCCATTTTCCAATATCGTGTGAAACAAGCAGAGTCGGGAAAGTATTTGTCTATGTATTTTGTAAAATTAAACAACAATTGTCGCACGGAACAGAAACAGAAAACAGAAATTCGTAGTGGAATGAAGTCAATGTATGGGACTAGAAACGGAGTCGCTTCACGGAGCGATAGTGGTAGCCATCGTCCAGGAGGGCCGATGAGTCCTCCTCGCCATTGGGCAGCTCCTCCACGACGGCATTGCCGTCCAGGGGAGGCAGATACTCCTTCACGGGCAGCAGGTTGGGAACCACTGACGGAGTGCGATAGTGGTACCCATCGTCCAGGAGCACTGCAGACTCCACCTCCTTCTCGGGCTCCTCCTCCACGGCTTTCACTTCCACCTCCTCTTGCGGTTCCGTGGTTACCTCCACTTCCTGCGCCTGTTCGGTAGTGATGATAACTGCCTCGGTGGTTGGCTCCACTGTGGTGGTTTCTTCTGGAACTACCACCTCGGTTGTGGTGGGCGCCTCCGGCTCCTGCTCCTCCTCCACCACAGGTGGCAAGTACTCGTTGTTCAGCGGCAGCGGGGGCAGGTAATCACGGGGCGGCTGCAGGACATGGTCCAAGGTGGCGGCATGCTGCTCCACTGGCGGCAGGTAATCGCGACTGGGCACAGGTGGCAGCTCCACTGGAGGCAGGTACTCCAGCGGCAGGTGGCTAACATCCCGGCGCGTCACTGAACGACAGCTGGCCAGGCTCACGACGGCAAACAGCAGGCAAATCACCTTGACTCCGTGCTGGAATTGGGAAAATAAAAGCCGTTACAATACAATTTCTGTGTTAACTACAATTTTAAACAACAAAGGATATGAAATTGTCTCTACATCTGCAAAAAGATGGCAGTTTTACAAATTAGACCTATCTATTTAATGGAGAATATTGTTTAAAATTAAATTACATTTTTGGATGATACCTAATAAGTGAACATATTTTAAATGTATTTTAAGTTCACAAAAGTAAAGTTCTTCAGTTACAGACCAACTTTGTTTCAAATGTCTATCTTAAGTTTATCCAACGTGTTCAAAAGTAGTGTCATGTTTTTACTGGTTTTGATTAAATGTTACTTCTGCACTGCGACTCACCATCTTTCTTGTAACTTCAACGTTTGCTTCACTTGCTCTGCGATCTGGATCTGACCTGCTCAATCGATTGGAGCTGCGGTTGGGTTTGCTGCTGCTGTTGAAATAGTTTAAACTATTTATACAAAAAATTAGCGGGCCGGCCAAAGAAGTTCGATGGTCAATCGAACGCAATCGAACCGCATTAACACATATTTCACGAATCGCCGCGGCGTTGCCCAAGTTAAAACGTCTTCAGACGTGTTCGAAGTTGGAAGCTCCCAGCCGGATGTTCGACGTCTTGGGCCCTGACAATGGTCATTGATCGTTGAAGATCTGAAGACTGGCGTTCGGAGATTATTATTATTATGTGTTTGCCCATTTGCTCTGCACTATTTGATTGCCGAAGAATCTGTCAATATTATCGTTAGAGATTACCCCAGCCCATTCCATACCTCATTCCCTTCCGCCATTCGACAAATATCATTTTTCCTATATTTATACATCTTTTAATGTTTTTGGGGGAGGGCCTTCGAAGCGTGGTTTCAATGTCGCCCTCGTAAAGGGCCAATGTCAAGTGTTTTGGGCCATTGTAACGATTACACCAACTGCAGGTCGACGATGACGGTGCTGAACATATAGCTGAATATAGCTCTTCGATCAGAATTGTGTCGGGGAAGTCACGCCGATCACAGCAGTTCCATGTAATTTGTTGCTGCATCATCCAACAGCAATTAACCGACTTATCGCACTTGACCGGTGCTGTAAAATGGAAGTGGGTTCAAAACGCCGAGGGCTCTTCAGCCTTTTAAGCCAGCTTAAGATGAAGATGAAATTGAAAACGAAACTCCCATTCGAAATCGAAAACATAGCCAAAATGAAAATGAAACCGAATCACAAAGAAAATGCATGAATGAAAGCCGCATGAGAAGAGGAAAGCCACAAGAATATATTCAATCAAATGTCATAAACCAATCGGAGCTGCCACAAATCCGTTTTATCAATAAAAATATTAGTCAACCAATCTTCAAAAAAAGGACTTTGTGATATACTTTCAAAAGGGATCACGAGCAACAAATACCCTATAAAGAAGATGATGGAACGAGGTGTTAATTCCAATTTAATTCTGCCGATGGAATATTGAATAATTTGACACATTTGCCGATAAAAAGTGTGTCAAGAATGCTAAAATAGCAAGTAAATAAAAAGATGGGAACAACTTCTAAAATATTTCACAGTTGGCTAGGAATTAATCATATTTAAACCAATAGGAACAAGTTTTATATTTGTACTGTTCTTATACCTGAACATTGCGCAATGATATGATAAATATTAACTTCAAAAGAGCAAAAAAGTAGCAAAATTGCCAACATCGCCGTAGTGACGAAGCGTAGTGACGAAGCGCACGAAGGGTTCTTGTGTATATACGCAAGAAAAATCAAAATCTGCTTTAGTTGTTCAACCATAACTTCAATAGAAATGGCAAAACATTCAAAAGTTAAACAAGAGAATCAGCTTCTTTCCCAAATTCAGAACAACTAACTCAAACTGAGTAATAAATAATAAGAATAAATGTTGTATGATTTTGGAACCGACAAAAGAAACATTAATTTCACAACTTTTAGATAAGCCTTCTAGATAATCGGGAAATTTGCTTTTAATAGCCTAATTTTATACCTGAAACTAAAGGCTTATGCTATTCAAACTAACAAACTAAACTAAACTATCCAAGAAATACCTTTTTCATATTGTATATTCTTAGTTGACTAACAAATCACGTTTCGTCGCAAAAGTTAATATAAGAACTTTTTTATGTTGCAGTTGCAAGCGTCTCTAGTTAACCTCGTTAAGATTTAAGACTTTAAGAGTAATTCTTGGGCAGTGTTAAATTTTTTGCGTTTCCAGAACACCTAAAAAAAGAAGCCTAAGCTTTTTATCTATTCCCCAGTGTGGCGAGCAAACAAAATGAAAAAACACGATGAGCAAAAATGCTTTCAATTTTTTGGATCCCCCATTACGACCTGTCCAAAATCAGCAGTCCGATTTCTCCTGCCAGTTCAATTCAATGTATTTTTTTTTGCTGGCTAGGCAAATCGAGGATTAGTAAAAATTGAAAAACTTCCCCACAGCGGCCACAAACCTAAAAAAAAATCTAATGGTTTGGTCCCGCCAATTTCTGTTCTGGTGGGGCAGTTTGCGTAATAGAAAAGCAAAATATTGAGGTAGGAATTTCCACTGAACCACGACCGCTTGGTTTAATACCTTCTGGTTTATTTGAAGGCGACATGAATTACAATTCGCGAAAAAAATGGGAACAAAAAGTTTCGAAAACGCAGCTGTAATTCGGGGGTGTTTGGTTTAGAAATAGTTTTGGGTGAGTATTCCGGGAAATCGAGCTTTCGTTCGAGTAGTTGCCACTCAGGGCATTTCCATTTTACATCCAAACACACCCCCAGCACAAAGCCCCGAATAAAACGAGGTGAACTTACATTGAACGAACCGAGAGGGAAAAACTATTCAATTTCCTCTAATGGTCCATTCACTCAGACCCAGAATATTGGGAAAAATATTCCGAAAAAATTGCAATGAGAGCTGCAATTCAGATTTGATTAGGATGTTGAAGAAAAAGTTATAAAAGAAACAGCAAAATTTATCTTTCGTATTCAATATATATTCGTATCTTTACTTAAAATCAGCCTAATAAACCTGTTGCTCTCTGATACAAATGTTACAAATAAAAATTGATGCAGTAATAAGTAAAAATACGATATGTATTCATTTTCATTAAAACGAATCAGTCTTACGTAGTTTCAAATAGCACAATAAATGCACTTTAAAAGTTTATGATTGACAAGGTAAATTGCAAACTAAGTTTTAATTTTATTAGTTATTTGTCCCAATTCACCATATCCTTTCGAGTCCCGGCAGATTGCACCTTCCCTAGGCTCTTTGGTAAGTCAATTGCCCTAACCTCCTTAACTCCCCCAAACTCTGATTGATGTTTGCCTTCTGCTGGTATAAGTGTCATTTGCATGCAAAACTTGCCAACTTCGGAGCACACACTCGCACTATGTAGTTTATAGAAAACTGAACAAAATGTAATCACGCCATGAAATATGCAACAGATGTGCAGGGGAAAAGCTGGAAAAGAGGATTCATGGGGCATGGGACATGGTGCAAGGGGAAGGAGAAGGACAATCTGCAAACAGGCAACAAATTAGAGGCAATTCACGTGCCTGTCAACTTAACACATTACGCTCCAATTACGCGCCTTCGCAGGGCGCAGATACATACATACGTACAGGAATCGGGTGAGGTCGCAGGGAAGTCCTGTTCGTCCTGGTTCCGGGTTCCTCGAATATCACTTTCCGCATAATAAAATCAGACGGAGCCCGTTGCCTGTCGCCTTAGCTTTGCAGTTTGGCAGGATCGCAAGGGAGTGGGTTCTCCCAATCGGCTTGGGAAATGCAATGCATACTAAGCAGTCATACTAGGGAAAGGACATCACTTATGCAACAGACACTGCTCGGGGAACATCGAATCCTGGCCCAGGACAAGCAATTCCAGGAGGTGTAAGCCGAAAAGAACACAGGGCGAAGACTTTTATGACCGGAGGAAAAATTTAATTACAATTTACAGGTTTACCTTTGTCAGGTTGTCAACCCTTTTCATCGGGAAACACACACTACAAGAAAATGGTGTCGCTGATTGAAAAAACAAAGGTGTTTTTTAAACTGTGCACTTAGGGCATTACATTTTGCTTAACCATTTTTATTACATCTTAAAATACCATGAATTAATTGAGAAAGATTCCCTTGAACTTTATGTTTACAAGGAAACTTTGAAAACAAATATATATAATATTATGCCATGTCAAACGCGATAACCGAATTAGAATTTAAACAAGTAAAGGTCTTTAGATTGAAGCAAATGGTGCAGAATTGTCTAGATAAATGTGTCTTTTGTGTTGGCATTGAACTGACCCCGAGCTGAAACCCAATTAATTTTGAAATCCTTTTGGCAAAGTGTTGTGCCAGACTCCTTGAACTCCTGTCTCTTAGTCCTCCGCTTTTATTTATTACATTTCATTCCCGTTTTGCTGTTGATTTGCCTCGATTCTCTGCCGCTTTGCGCTTTGGGTCGCATTGTCAAAGCGAATTTAATTGTCTCAATTATGCGCTAAATGTCGCCAGTTTCCAACAGCTTCCAACAAAACTCCGACCCAAATCAAGACAAGGTCAAGCGGGGCGGTGTCCTTTTTCATTGGGTTTGTTGGTGGTGGTTTGGGCTGGGAAACCAAAGACAAGTTAGTGACAAGGCAACTTCATTGAAGCAATTTTCACCTCCTTCGGGGGCACCGAAATGAGGCAAAGCGACGACCAAATAATCAAGTGACTTACTAAAAAGTTAACGCAATTCTGTGGTAACTTCAAAAAGTTGCGTCAACCCTTTTGTGGTGGCGCCTTGTCGTGGCCTGAAGGAATTTCGCGGTTGCCACCACCTACTCCTCCTCCTCCTCCTCCTCCCCCTTCTTTTTCTCCAACTTCTCCTCCTCTTCCGCATCCTTTTCCGGTTTGCAGCCCCGTGTCCCGCCAATTCCCGCCTTCACGCTCAGTTGAATGCACTTTTGTGCCTTCATTACCACGCCGCCAAAAAGGACGAAAGTCCTTCAAGCCTGGGGGCATTTCTCATGCAGACTGAGTTGTTGCGAAATTTCTGGGGGAATCTGCTGACTAATTCTATAAGTATTATTACATTTTAATTGTAATTTTATTGATTTATAACGGGGAAAAGCGTTTGACGATCCAATTCAGTTATATTTTCAGTGGTATGAAGAGAACGCCAATTGGTATCTATACATTTGTCGATATATTTACCCATTTATTATTTAATAGTCATTGGAGACGCTGAGTGCACTTAATTAAATCCGAGCGAGGCAATTAAATGTCAGTTATCGAAAATTAGTATTGGTCTGACATCCAGTTGGATTGCAGCCCTATGAAGTATTATGATTATAGCGTTCTCCCTGGTTTTTAAACTCAACTTTAAGCCAAGACTTTAAAAACCTCATCAACTTCCTTGAAGTTCCAAGAAATCCACCCCGTTTTCAAGAAAATGGCAGAGCATGAGTCCCACTTCCAGGCAGCCAGCTCATCGGAATAGATGACACATGGCGATCCCCAGCGCTGAAATCGCATTAGACGCACTTGCCGGCGTGTAATGCGGCGTATACGCAATTTGATTTACAGGTAATTAAAAAACAACACACGCCGCACACACCTGACGGAGCGACCCGTGAATTTTCATAATTTCACACTCAGCTGGGCAGCGTTTTCGGTGGAAAAAGCGGATGACATCTAATCAAAAAGCACGGGTTCTGGCCCTCTATCTATACCATCTCGCAGATATATTGAGCGACAAAAACATGCAAAGCTTACTTTTTACCACATCATATTGCAAACAGCCCACGAGCGGGGAAAAGTGGCATGTCAACAGCAAATTCTATTGCGCAAACATAGGAAATTGTACAAATATTGAACGGAAATATCCTGCGGCTTTGGGACTCCTCTATTGACACGTTGCGTGGCCAGGATGGCGAATTTCCCACTGCAAGTGGACAATTCGAGTTGGTGGCGTGGCTGTGTGAGTGTGAGTGGGTGTGGGTGTGGGTGTGGGATGGATGTGTGGCATAATGAGTAGCAAGTGGAAAACTTTAATACCCTAGATTGTCAGCCCTTGTCCGCAGGATTTTCACTCCTTTGTCGGACCACAATAATGTCCTTGTCGCGTGTGTGTGTGTGTGTGCGTGTGTATCTGTGCTTTGTGTGCGAACGGTTTAAGTTGCACGTGTGCGTTAACGTCTTTTGCGGTTGACGCTTACAATTTTACGCCGAAACTAATTATATTAACCGGGCTCAAAGTGGCCGCGCGCTCGAACAGAATCAGTTTATGTAATGCATATGAGAGTGGGCCCAACATCCTCGTCCTTGGCACATCAACATCACCCACAACAACAGCAGCAACAGCAGCAAACGGGGCGAAATTGGTGTGTAATTTCCAATTAAGCTCAATTTAGCGCGGTGGCCAAGGCTACAAAGTGCAGAATAGCAATGTGGCAAATTGCTGGAACAAGATAATCGGCAAGGACCATCAACTAACCTGTCCCCAATTCCAGGGACACCTTACATAAATAACAGCTCCACGTTGGATAACAAGGAAACCAGCAGTCAGCGGGGACTGCGGGGGGAAAGCACTTTGGGATTAGTGGCTCGATATCATCCTTTTGGCGAAATTAAGAAATGGCTTTAAAGCAACACAACGCTAATTCCAATCAATCGTATTACTTTCTTATTGTACCAATTACTTACTCTTTTAATTGCCTGGCTAATGGTATTAGTTAATATTTCTCAAAAAAAAAGATACAAAAATCATAAACCAGCGGAAGCTCACTTAACTTAATGAATGTTTTCATTAACTCAAATTTTGTGTTTCTATTACTACAAACGGTTTTGTTTTGCAAAACTGCAATTGATTTTCATGCAAATTTTAAATTGGGAACGTACAACTTCTTAACGGGAAATCTTTCAAATTTCACCTCACTTATTTTTCCATCCATTTCCCTCCACCTGTAAAACTTTACCATTCAGAATCGCCTTTGCCGCTTCAAATGGTCCGTAAGTCGCTGCCGAGCAACAGAAGTCAGAGGTTATGCCAACTAATTAAGTCGACAACTGATGGCAGCAAATTTAATTGAAACGAATCTGCCGCTTAACAAGCTGCACAAACAAGGGAGCGAACACGAAGGACCTCGTCCTGACCAATATGTTTTCCATCCCATTGGCCATATCGAAGTCCGACTCTCGAAAGTAGAGAGTCGTTTAAACGACACGCCATTTGTTGCCGTGTTTGCCCTCGTTATATCAGCCGTAGTCGAACAATTATTCCATATTAAAATGTGCAGGCTACAGGAGCAGAGTGAGAGTGAAAACAAATGGGCGAATAATTAAAAGTAAATTGAAATTGAAGTGCGTCGAACTGAGCTCAAATTGTCTGCTGCCCAGAAGACCTAATTAAAAAAATATAAATCCGGCCAGCTAAGCTCCGGGAATTCCCCCACCATCCGCCATCCACCATCCACCAGCATTCAAATTAACATTCGCAGCCAGGTTCCAATTGAAACAAAGTCATTATCCTGTCGGGCAGTCCGTGTGGGGGGCATGTCCTGTTCACTGAACTCGCCGGAATGCTGCAGCTGCAGTTTCCCCTAAATTGTTGACTTTAAAAGTGAAACGGAAAACTCAAGCGGACATCTGGAGCAAACTACACAGAACACTTACTTCTGCACTAAGGATATTACTTAATAACCATTTTCAATTGATGATTTCCAGGTGCAAAACATAATGGAAAGATTGTGTATATTGAAAAGTCTTCACTTTTGACTATGGTCTTAGCAAACGGAAAACGGAAATAGTAGTAGATTGTATATAGAGATAGTAGATTTTGATTTTCGATTTCTTTTTAAAGAAACCCCATTTATATTTCATCTTAAATCTACAAACATACTTTCAATTTTGTTTTCTGTGCACTTGGTCCACGATTTTTGTAAAATTTTCAGGTGTAACATTCGTGTTGGGACGAAAACCTGAAATTTCCCAAACAAACAGATAGACAAACAAACAAACCTGCGGAGGGCAAGGCAAACAGAATCAAATTGTTGCTGTTTGTTGACCTATGTACTCCCCCACACACCATCTACATTTTGAAGGAGTCCCCCATCCCCATCCCCATTGGACTGGATTCTTATTTGTTTCATTTTCATTTCTTTAGAACCAACTGCAGAATGAGGAGAGGAGCCGATGGGAAACGCTTTTCGGTTGCAGGGCGTCTGGGGAAATTAACAAAGCCGCAGGTGCAGTGCCCTTCGCCCGAGAGTTTGCAGGACCTGTCCTTGGTTGAATCTTAATGAAATATGAACAGGGGAGACATCAAGCGTCAAGTCAACGAACTTGCCGCCAGGTTCTCCCGGATAAAATTACGCATACGCCACGTTGAACAGCGAAACAATAAATTCGCCTTTCTTAACCCTTTTTCGCCGCTCGCCCAGTTAATTATCACGAGCCAGTGCACAGCTAATTGGAGTTTAACCTTTCGGCCGCTGCGATACTTTTGGCATTTTTATTTATTTACCCTCGCTGGTGGAACAACAAAATAAGCCCCGAGGAATAGCCTCCGCTGCTTCCGTTGCCTAAAATAGCTGCTGAAAACGGACCATTTAGCCGCTTTTATCTAATTGCCAAAGCTTCGATTTCCATTTTGTCAACGTTTTGCACTGGTGGCTCGTCGGTTGCAAAAACATTTTCGTTGGCACGTCGTTTCTGGCTACATAAATTTAAATTGAATTTTAAAAATTCAGAAGCCAAAGAACACCTCCGAAACGTCGAATGCGTGGGTGTGCGGAATGCCTAATAAAAACGTTTGCTTTGCCATCGATTTTCGGCTCGTCGACTTCGCATTCCCGTCTCGAGTTTATAAATATTTATGCGTTGCCTTTTTCGGGCTTTTCCCGGCACCCTCCAACCAGAGTCTATGATGACTGGATGGGAAAACTATAAGTTAATGCGAGCTGAAAGGCACCAGGGACACCAGGCACCAGTGCGAGTGATTGATGAGCTCCTGCGGTCAAGTCATTTCCGAGTTTTGAGTTTTGAGCGCCAATCGAGCAGCAATAAGAAATATGTAGATGTGCTTTTAGGGTTATGAACGGAGCTGTTTAGATAGTTGGGAACAATATATATTCAAAGGAATCAATTTAAAAAAAAGAGAGAACGCTTTAGTCGAGTTCCCCGACTATCCGATACCCGTTAGTGTGGGGTGCGGGGTCTGGGCTGCGAGGTCCGGGGCGTTAGGGTGGGCCTGGCAAAAAGTTTTTCTGTAGATCGATAAAAATAGACAATACTAATAAGAAAATGAAAAAAATATCAAAACATTTTTCAAAAATGTGGGCGTGGCGGTTTTGGGGCGTTAGAGTGGGCGAGGCAACATGAATCGAGAAACTTGCGCTGCGTCTATGTCTCAGGAGTCTGTATGCTTAATCTCAACTTTCTAGATTTTATAGTTCCTGAGACGGACAGACAGACGGACGGACAGACGGACATGGCCAGATAGAATCGGCTATTGATCCTGATCAAGAATAAATATACTTTATATGGTCGGAAACGCTTTCTTCTCCATTTTACTATATACAACTGTATCCTATCCTCTAGAACTAGCTGTTAATAAGAATAATTATAAAAGTACTCGTAATTACCTAATGAAACCTACAGGGTACTACAATTTCGTGGCGATTTATAATTGTTTGTAAGTGTGCCCAAAAGTATGCTACGCCATTTGCAGTTTACTGGAGACCAGTACTTGCTAATCTGTAATTAAGCAACTTTAAAGGCTGAGCTGAAGTACAACCACTGATTGTTGGATTTATCATTAGATGAGCTTTTGAAGCTCACAGATACTTACGCCCACAAATACGAATTTCCAGCTTCGGCAGCTCATCAATTTTTCAACAGCTCTGACAGCCGCAAGCGACTTTCGGACACATCCATATACTGGCATAGTACATCCCACTGGCTGTCAGGAGAGCAACTGAGACACATGTAACATCTAAACATCTAACTTGTGGAACCGTGGCTTAATTACCTGCCGCAAGCTGTTGCCATTAACAACACATTTTTGGCCAACCCAATCGATGATTAGGGCAGAGGACATGGGGAATCGCGGGACCGAATTCAATTAAACTGTCACAACCCACAGAATGAGTGACTTGGATTTATAGTCCAATTAATTGAAGCAACGTCAACGCAAACGCAAATTAAATGATTGCGAATACCTGTCCCCCAGCGAAGAAGAAGCTGGCTGGTTGGCTGGCAACATGCTGGCAAATTTGTTAACAAAAAGGATTTCCATGTTGAGATTTGCCAGCATCCAGCAGCCACAAGAAAAAAGAAGGGCGCTACGGCGAAGAAAAGAAAGTAATTTAAATTTGTAAATCGATAGGCTTGACGGTCGACGAACCCTTTTTTCATGCTGTTCTTGCTGTTCTCCCCGCTTTTTATACTTTTTACTTCCCATTTAAATTTTGTAAATATTTTAACTTAATAAATGCCTGGCGAGCGGTTGCCCACGGCGCCTAGAAGTCCCAGAATTTGCATAAACTAAAGACAAACTGGAGCCCGACTTCCACTCCTCTTGGCTGCCACTCAAGTCTCTCCTATTTTCGACGGGGGGCTGTCCTTTTCGTGTGCCTCAACAAACATTCTCAAGTTGGCAGCCGCTGGCTGCTTTTCCAACCTCTTTTCCAACTCCTTCCCTTTTCCATCTTCTTTTCCATCTCAGGTGCAGAACCTTACAGCAGCTTTTTCGGCTAATGGTCGTTGAATCGGCGCTAGGCTCTGGATTAAGGATGTCTATTCATAGAAAATATCAAATAAACTAAGCTAGAAGAACACAGATCAGAATAAAGGCTTCCTGAAATATTCGATATTTTTCTTGAAATAAGAGTACACTAAAGTGAGTTAAGACATGCAAATTGTATAACTTAATGGATTCAATCTACATACAAATAGTTCTATTAAAAATATTAAGCTAGAAACTATCATTAACATATCATAAAACATGCATGTATTCAAAGTAAATTATAGTGGAAGAATCCATCCCCTTCATCGATTGCTGCTTTAAATTTTAGAGCGCTTTCAAGATATAAGTTCTCCTATCCATCGGTATCATTCCCCTTCCCAACTTAAAACCCTGAATGGTCCGTTTCATTGACCCAACATGCAAATTGACTGTGAAACAAACAGGCAAGAAGCAGCAAATAGACAAAGTTTTATATATGCATAAAATCGCAATCAGAAGTCGCAAACACACAGACTGGAATCAATGAGCCCCGAACAATTTATGGCTTAACATATCCTATATGCCATCTGCATGTTTCTGTGTTTTTTTTTCCTCTCTTGCCGCGTTTCGCTATAAATTATTTCCCCCACATGGCAAGTAAAAAGGTGGCAGATACAGCACCGCACTCATCCTGCAAACATAAAATATTACACATGAGTGGCTTTTATGCAAAGAAGCTGGGCGAGAAATGCGGCCGCCTCCGACACTTTAAACTTGGCTAAGCAACAAGTTGGGCTCCTTTTTACGGGTCGGCAGGAGAAGAATTATTGCGTTGCGGCGGAAACTTAAAGAGCCAGCGGAAATTGTTGCCGCCTTTTAGGCCGACAACCAGGGAATGATTTATGTGCCACATGCAGCACGGTGTGGGTATATCCCACCGGGGGTACAAATCTCTTACCACCGCCCTGCAGCCTTATATACGATGGCTCGGGGCTCACTCGTTCATTAACAATTCATTAAATGCCACCAGAAAAATTAAACGCAAGGCTAAACAGGGCCAATTTATCCTCAGCAGACAGGACATCGAATTTGGCTTTCATGTGTGGTTAATACATGTGGGCAAATCCCCAAAAAGGTACTCTGAACAATTTGGTGTATATACAATGTATACATGGCTAAAAGTTGGTTAGGGCATCACAAAATCCATTACTTATTATTATTTATAAACAACAAGTTTGTAAATTAGTATTGCTAAATAGATGATTGATTGATGCATTTGTGATAAAGTAGTACCTCTTAATAAATAAAACAAGTGAAGAGTGTTCATGAGTTGATAAATTTCGTTCACATAAAGACCACAATTGAATGTGTAAAATGTAATACGCGCAATTATGCTTATGCCTATTGAATGACCCTCGGTGTTTGGTTAACAAACGCAAATACATGAGGGAAACTGAAATCAATAAATAATTTCCGCAACAAGTTCTGATGACAATTTCATTGGCTGTGACAGTTGTGTTGGCTGGGCCTATTTTTCATGTAACACGCATTAAAATTATGTTAATTATTCACGAGCACCCAATTAGCTGTGAGAAAAACGGTCTAAATATGATATGATATGAAAATAGAATAGAACCCCAGCTGAAGACACTCTGGAGGGCCCTCAAAGAGTACTTCCGCACAATTCGGCAGGCCTGCGAATTAACACCTCAAAAATATATTCGGAGCTGGGAGAACAAACGTTATGAAAATAATTGAAATAAAAGTGCGCAGCCTAAAGGTCAAGCCGTCGATCGAGGTCCAAAACCTGGACCACTTGACATTGTCCAAAGCAAAACTGAGGCAAGACGAAGCCCCTAAGAAGAGCACTCCACTTTGAAGTGGCTCCATTTGTTACTGGCCTTTTTGTTTTTGGTTTCTCTAATTATGGCCGGACTCGCTTTTGGCTATATATTGAGCAGCTGGCCATTAGCAAATCATCAATCAGCTCAGGCAACTTCCAATTGCAAGACGCAAATCGTAAACCCGAAAAGGCAAACTTGAAAAATGGTAAGTCCTCTTGGAATTGAGTTGGCTGCAAAGGATTATTAAAGGCGAGAAATCAATAAAATAAATTGATATAAATTCCACTTCAAAAAGCGGAATTTTAAAATCATTTAAGCTTACCTAAAACAGTACTTATTTGGTGCAAAATAAAAAATACTTCTACTTCTTATATAATTTGCAGAAAATCTTCTCGCTTAGTGGTGTCCTTACCCTCTCCGCCGTGGCCAGCGTGGCCCTAGGTGCCCCCCAGTTGGAGTCTCGCTTCCGCCGCGATGTTTCCGAACTGGTGGATCCCGCCGCCGTGGAATACCTGCCTCCTTCGGTCACCGAGGCTGTCCTCCTGAACGCTGAGCCCGTCGAGGCTGAGGCTGAGGCTCAGGCCGATCCTGCTGCCCAGGAAGCCGAGCCGGAGGGCACTGTCCTGGGGGATAATGGCTACGAGTACCGCACGGTGCGCCGTCTGAAGCTGCGCCATCGCAACCGTCGTGATGTGTCCCATTTGCAGCCAGCCAGGCAGTACCTGCCACCCAGCAACGCCTACTTGCCACCTGCCCAGGAGGCGGCTGCTGCCCCCGAGGCTCCGGCTGCAGCTCCACCTGCCGATGACACCGAGGAAGTGGTGTCCGCCGCCCAGCCCAAGGTGAACCGGGAGTACCTCCCGCCCACCGAAGCTGCGCCAGCGGCCGAGGAAACCACCGAGGCGGTTGCACCCGAGGAGCCAGCCGATGTCCGTGTGGTGGATGTGCCCACCGTTTCCGGTCAACTGCTCCAGGATGGCTACCACTACCAGCAGCCGGCCGAGATGCCCGCCGAGCTGAGGGAGGCCGCTCCCGAGTATCTGCCTCCAGTGGGAGGCGAGGAGGTCATCGTGGAGGGTCCTGCAGGAGGCGAGAGTGCCGTCCTGGGCAGCGATGGCTACCAGTACCGTGCCATCAGGCGTTACAGGTTTTAAATTTCTCAAATTTGCCAGCGATTTGCTCGCGTTTTGTTCCCTTTTTTAATTGTTGTTCATGTTTTTTAATTGGTCTAAATAAAATATAATTTTTGAGCAGAACTCTTAAATGTTTTTAATGCATTTGCATAGTTCTTAGCACAGAAACTGAAGTTCAACAAGGGTAAAAAGATATAAATTCCTTGAAAATGTAGTTTCACCTGATTGAATAATTATTATTGCATATTAATTGAGCAGTGAAGCAGAAGGCAATGCGATAAAAGGATCAACAAAAAATATATAATATCCGCAACATATTTTCGCTTCCCCTTTTTTAAATTTGCTATCTTCGCCTCATAGAAATATGCACATGTTTAGTTAATAAAGTAAACCTTAAACTTTATACATGACAGCATAAGTCAAGTAAATCCACATTAGGCAATTGGCCGATTGCACAATAAATCCCCAGCAAGGATTTGATTGAGGAATTCCCAGAATAGTTCCAAGGCCTTATGTATTTATATAATTAAAGTCAACAGGCTTATGGACTACATGACTACATACCTGTGGCAAATACAAACAAAACATTACGTATCCGCCCTGAGTGGGTTTGAGCTGCGCAGTCAGTTGGCTTACGTTGTACATTTCAGCCTTGTTTAGTGTCAATAAAAGGGCTTTTATATGTGAGTCGCCAATTAGCTGAATTTATGCCCAACTGGCATTGCTGGCAGCTGCTCCCCTTTGAAGCCCCTCGATATGAAAATCGTTGAAGGATTTTATATAAATGCTCGCCCCGCATCCTGCCACGCCCACTGATTCCGCCTCTGGGTTGCCATGGACGCCTTTGGATCTTAATTAATGCACTTGCGCGTTAACTCAACTCAATGGAAATGGAGGAGGGAGGAGGGAGTGGGTTCCGGAAAATGTTCCACAAGAGGAGCAGCATTAAGTGCTCACTCAAGATAAATTACTTTGACGGAAAAGCGCAGATAATGACCAGCTCGTCATTTTTACACACTCACTCTTCATTGGCCAATTTCTGCTGGCGTTCGCATCCTCTCCGGATCCTCTTCTCCTTTCTCCATTCTTCGCTTTTGAATTATGAAATCAATTGTGCGAAATTCAATTAAAATCATTGCACTTTTCGCTGCACAGGCAGGGCAGGCGTATGGCGTATCGAAACCGACGCAATCCCAATTACATTCTAACATCTGTCCAAATATGATAAGGCCGTACCATCATTTTCCGCATGTTTATTTTAGGTCCAAAAAGCCCCCAGGGAATCGCAACCGAAGGGATTGGACAGAGCTGCCTGTGACAGCCCGCTTATTGCATATTAAATTGGGAGGACAGCGGCACAAATCAGGATTCAGGAATCAGGAATCCGGAATCTGCCAACAGAAGCAACAAGCCGAGCAACAAGCGGCTACATTCGTTTTGAGTGCCCGCCCGGAAGGACATTTGTGTTTGCGCAAAGGAACTGTTGGAATAAATGTGTATGCCTTGATATGAAATGTTAATTAGCATAAGAATGAATCAGCTGATCGCGGATAATGTAATGAAATGTAATGTAATGTTAAATAACATAATTATGTCACTTGCTCAAAGAATGTAAAACTGAATGGAAGTGCACGAAGCACAAAACAAAAGTATTAATAAATATATTCTAACTAAAATAAAGCAATCCACTTTATTATCAACATGGTAGCAGAGCAAGGTTAGAAAAAAATTAATCCAAGGTTAGAAAAAAATTAATCCAAGGTTAGAAAAAATTAATCCAAGGTTAGAAAAAATTAATCCAAGGTTAGAAAAAATTAATCCAAGGTTAGAAAAAAAATTAATCCAAGGTTCGAGAAAAGAAAATAATCCAAAGTGTATAACTAAATCCAAGTTATAAAAATAAATGCTGTTCGAGTGAAGCGACAAAAAAAAAAAAAAAAAAAAAAAGAAAAACGTGTATAAGAAATAAAAAGAGAAAAACAATATTAAAAGTGCGAAATATTAAAAAATACGAATACGTAAACAAGACTATTGACTAATGCTGAACAATTAAACGGAAAAAGATTGAAAACATAAACTAAAAGGATTGATGGAAGCAGATTAAAAATTTAAAAGTTCACGTGCAAGCCTTTTTATTACATGGAAGTAGAAAAGTGTGACCCTATATGAAAATGTGCATGAAATGAATGACATAGAAAGAGACATAAAAGAAGTGTGCAAACAGATTAAAAGTGAAACGGAAAAAATGAGTGCTAACGCAAAAATCGAAGACATTGTTATGCCCATATTCGATGGAGCTAATTTTGGAAGCTGGAAATTCAGATTAATGACAATATTGGAATACAAAGAGTGCAAAGAACCAGCAGTGCGAACAAGAACAACGGAAGATAATGAAACAACATGGATGAAAACAGAATTAAAAGCGAAAACAATTTTAATCAGTACAATATCAGACAAACAGTTAGAATATATTAGTGAGTGCCAAACGACATTAGAAATTATGAACAAGTTAAATGAAATGTATTCGACAAAATCAACAGCCCTGCAAATACTGTGCAGAGGAAAAATCGACGAAATTAAACTAAAAGACTATGAAACAGTGGAAGAATTTTTTATAGAATTCGAGAAAGCAGTAAATAAATTAAAAAACGCTGGAGGCACCATAGACGAAAACGAAAAAATGAGGTATCTTTTAAAAGCACTACCAACAAGCTACAGTTATATTGGAGACTTCTTAGATGTAATTCCGGAAGCACAACGAACGGTAGAGTACGTAAAATCAAAAATAAAAGAAAAAAGTTTAAACAGAGGTCCAGTGGACAAACAAAATAACGTAAGCACATTTAACACCAAAACTAAAAAAGAATGCTATGTGTGTGGCAAAACAGGTCATATTCAGAGGGACTGCTGGCATGCTGAGCAAAATGCGAGAGGCGAAAATAAACAACAACAACAATTCAACAGGCGATATCAGAATACGAATCAAAGAGGCGGCCGAGGCAGAGGTCAACATCATGGAAATGGTCGAGGACGTGGAAATTACTCAGGAGACAGGAATCAAGGAAGACAACAAGAAAACAGCGACAGCGTACAGTCATGGACAACAAGAATGATAAGAAACGAAAAATTAATAAATTGTAATAACAGCGAAAGTAACAACGAAACTACAGTAAATTGGTTATTAGATAGTGGATGCACTGATCACATTATAAACGATTGTAAACTTTTTAAGAACTGTATTAATTTGAAAAATCCTATTAATGTTAAAGTAGCCGATGGCAAACAATTGCAAGCGACCAAGATTGGAAATGTAGAAACATATTTTAGAACATACAACAATGAAAATTTGATCGATATTAAAAATGTATACTTTGTAAAAGGCATAAAACAAAATTTGCTAAGCATATCAAAGATAACTGAAAATAAATGTACAGTCGTAGCCAGAAATAATGATACAAAAATCTATAACGAAAAGAGAGAATTGCTGACAGTTGCGAGTAAAATTGATAGTTTATATAATGTAAAAAGCTTCATGCCAAAAAATAAAAGAAATGAAATATATACAAATGTAACTAAATTAACTGAAAAAGAAAAATGGCACAGGGCATTAGGCCACGTAAATTTTCAATATTTGAATAGAATTATTAAGAATAAAATGTTAGATGGTCTGCCAGATAAAATCGAGAATACCGAAATGAAATGTGCGAATTGTATACAAAGTAAAATGTCAAACGAACCATTCGAGAACAATAGAAAGAAAACTAAAGAGACATTAGAGTTAATACATACAGACTTAAACGGACCACACAGCACAACAGGTTATTGTGGGGAAAAATATTTTTTGACATTCGTTGACGATTTTAGTAAATGCGCGAGAATATATTGTATTAAAAATAAATCCGAAACTGCGAGCTGCTTAAAAGAATATGTTAATTATGTTGAAAATCAGTTCAGTAAAAAAGTAAAACAAATCCAATGCGATAACGGTAAAGAATATTTGAATAGAGAAATATTAAACTTTGTAAAGTATAAGGGAATTCAGTTAACTACATGTCCACCGTATGTACACGAATTAAACGGCGTAGCAGAAAGATATAACAGATCGGCAATGGATATTGGAAGGTGCTTAATGAGAGAAGCAAACATACATAGGCGATATTGGCCAGAAGTGATGAACACAGTAGCTTATTTAAAAAATCGAACAATCGCAAATACAGCAGTAAATAAAAGCCCATATGAAATATTTTTTGGTATAAAACCAAATGTAGAAAATTTAAAAATATACGGAAGTAGAGTTTTTGTTAGAGTTCCAGAAGTACGCAGAAAGAGTAAATGGGATAACAAATCAGAATTAGGAGTATTAGTTGGTTATAATACAAACGGATATAGAGTTTTACTAAACAATAGAGTAATAAACGCAAGACATGTTCAAGTTGTGGAAGAGAAAACAAAATTAATTTGCCTAGAGAAAAACAAGCAGAATGATAATGAAAGTGAAATAGATGAAAATGAAGAAGATGATGAAGATAACGCTAAGACAGACGAACTAAATGACACGGAAGAAGTTAATTCAAAAACTAGCGATGAAAGCGAGGGTGAGGAAAACAAAGAACATTTAACAGTGCAGAGAACATCAAATAGAAATAAAAGACCAGTAAATCTATACGGTAACCCAGTAACACATTTTATTTATATCAATTATGTAAATGCCATTGTACCAAACACGTACGAAGAGGCGATGAATAGTAATGAAAAGAAAGAATGGCTCAAAGCAATGAATACAGAAATGCAATGCTTAAATAAAAATAATACATGGCAAATTGTAGAAAAACCGATAAACAAAAAGATTATAGATGTAAAATGGGTGTACAAAAAGAAAAGTGATGGGACATACAAAGCTAGACTAGTAGTAAGAGGTTTCCAACAAAGAGAACGACTAGAAAATGTATATTCACCAGTAGGAAAAATGCAAACATTAAAAATATTACTATCATATTGTTGTAAAAATGGTCTGTTTGTAAATCAGATGGATGTCGAAACAGCCTTTTTGAATGGCTATGTAAAATCAGAAGTTTATGTAAATGAACCAAAAGGTTACGAAACAGGAGAAAACAAAGTTTATAAATTAATAAAGGCATTATATGGATTAAGAGAAAGCCCAAGAGCATGGTACGAATGTTTGCATAAATATCTCGACAAATTAAATTTTATAAGAAGCAATTACGATTATTGTTTATATGTAAAAAGAAAGGATAAAGATGAAATATATATTTTAGTATTTGTAGACGACATATTGATATGCAGTAAGAACAAAACGAAAATAACTGAAATTAAAGACTGTTTAATGAACAAATTTACAATGAAAGATTTAGGAAAAATCGGAAGTTATATTGGAATAGAAATTAATTATAGTACTGAAAGTAAGAAAATGACGTTAAATCAAAAACGATATATTGAATCACTGGCAATTAAGTATAATCTGGAAAATGCTAAGCTATACGAAACTCCAATGGAAACAAACTTAAAATTAGATCAAGCAACTGAATGTGATGAGAAAATTAAATACAGAAATTTGATAGGTGAATTATTATATATAAGCGCAGGTACAAGACCAGATATATCATATTCCGTAAATTACTTAAGCAGATATCAAAGTTGTTACAATTCAACACACTATAAATACGCGCTAAGAGTATTAAAATATTTATATAAGACAAGAGATCTGAATTTAACTTTTGAAGAGAATAAGAATAATGAATTATTAGATTGTATGGTAGACTCCGATTATGCAGGAGATAATGTTGATAGAAAATCCACGACGGGATTTATAATTAGAATGTATGGAAATATAGTATATTGGAAAACACACAAACAACACGCAGTAACAAAATGTTCAACGTTTGCAGAGTACATTGCCATGTCAGAAGCAGTCACAGAAATATTATTTGTCAAAAACATGTTATGTGAAATATTTAATATTGATAACGAAAAAGCGATAAAGATTTACGAAGATAATTCAGGCGCAGTAGCCATTGCTAAATTTGGTAACTTTACAAAAAATTCGAAGCACATTGAAGTGCAGTATCATTATGTTAACGAAAATTATGAAAAAGGTATTATAGACATTGTGAAGATAGAATCAAGACTTAATATAGCAGACATGTTAACCAAAGCGTTAGACAAACAGAAATTTATACGAAATAGAGATGCTGTAAAGTTAAAGTAATGAAAGAAAATCAAGACAACAAATTTAAGAGGCGTGTTGGAATAAATGTGTATGCCTTGATATGAAATGTTAATTAGCATAAGAATGAATCAGCTGATCGCGGATAATGTAATGAAATGTAATGTAATGTTAAATAACATAATTATGTCACTTGCTCAAAGAATGTAAAACTGAATGGAAGTGCACGAAGCACAAAACAAAAGTATTAATAAATATATTCTAACTAAAATAAAGCAATCCACTTTATTATCAACAGGAACAACAAACCATGAAGTGGGGACAAGCACCACATGCGGAGTGGGCACTTCTGGGCGTTTGAGTTAAAGTGACGCCGGTGATGGGAAATGCTGCTTAGCAAAAAGGCAAACATATTTGCAAAATCGATTTGCTAAAACAATTTTTTCGGATGACAGTTAATATATTATTTGATGGAACCAGCAGGAACTCCATCTTCTATTACCGTGATCCGTATTTACTTATGGCTGTATCAATGCCTACCGCTTAGCTGCCATTGTGAGAATCGCATAGAAAGGCGCTCCATGAGATTTGTATAAAATTATAAATTATTTATTAAATCGTCTCTGATTCGTCTTTGTTAATAACATAGCTTTCCATATGATACACAGGTCAAATGGTTTTTTAATTTATTAACTAATCAAAGCTTAAAAAATTATGAAATAATATATATTAATCCATCACAATTGATAAGTATCATGAATCGAGCTCCAGAGGAATATCTCCAGCTGAACTAAACCGTGGATTACCTTCAACTTTACTGTAACAATAACTTGGAAACAGAAAAAATCCACACGGAATTCCACACCTCAGCCTTAAATAAATCAAATTGCCTCGGGAAGTCAATTTCGTTGGCAAAAAGCCGGCGCTGCAAGTGACAGTCTCGCCCTGTGAAACGTTATTAAAAATTATTATGCATA
Organism: Drosophila teissieri; assembly: GCF_016746235.2. Classification (NCBI taxonomy): domain Eukaryota; kingdom Metazoa; phylum Arthropoda; class Insecta; order Diptera; family Drosophilidae; genus Drosophila; species Drosophila teissieri. The sequence goes on along the minus strand of NC_053031.1, from coordinate 17,626,358 downwards.
TTTATAAATTTAATTTGTGCATTACAGCGCTTTCTGACAGATAACACGGAGTATGTGCGGCTGGCGGAAGGGCAGGAATCACTGCAGGCCATTCGAGTTGAGCTCGTAAATGGCAGCAGATATTCATTCCACTACAGGCTGCGTATGCAGCAGGATATTCCATTTTGATGTCCTTCCCTTTCCCTTTTCCTTGTTTCCCTTGCTCATTCTCTCTTTTTCCCTGCGGTGCACATTTCATACACGCTTTGTCTTCCGAGCGGCGAGCATAAAAAACAAAGGATGCCAGGATACGAGATACTTTCACACAGACGGTCGCCTGTCAAGTGCCGCGTTTAACGGTCCTCGAGGTGGCATCCTTAACCGAAGGATGTGACTTTTGCAGGAGGTCCTTTCCCCCCTTTCCCTTTCCCTTAGCGGTGATGCACAGCGGTGGATGTTCGGTTTCGGGGAACCACTTTCGTCCTTAATCAATGTCCCCCGCTAATTGAGTGCTAAAAATAAATATAAATTCAAATGAAATGTCTGCCGCTTCATCTTTTTGTAGGCTGCCAAATTTATGAGCCCAATTTGCTCACGTTTTAATATTAATTGTGTATAATTTCAGGGGGATTAGAAGGCAGAGCCTTGTCGTTAGGCAACGCAGAATTGAAAACATAGGTATTACATTGTATATACATTTAATTTCCAAACAATATTTCAAATATCCACAATAATATATTAATCCCTTTATAAAAATAATGGGATTTCGTTGGGTAAGTAATAACTTTCAGAATCGCATAGAAATGGCTGTGAAATGGGGAGATAACTTTCCTGTATCATTACTCTTGTTTTCCGACGATACTTTTTATTCCGATTATTAGTCACAACTTAGAACCCGCCAAGCGCAAAGCAGCTCTTCTCGTTTCCTATCCTTGCACAACATTTGATCCGGGTTAATCCTTGCTGTCCACGGCAGGATCCCAACTACTTTCGGTCCGACCCGAGGCCCAAACTTCCATCAGCAATTCGTTAATGGTCACTCATTTGTGTGTCAGTGAGCTATGAATAAGCAATTCGAGTACTGCTCCGCCCGTCCGCAGCTGGAGATGAAAGTTTTGTGGCCCCAGGTCGGAATCTGACCAGCAGCAACAGGCAGCTCGACTCGTGTGAGCTTGGATCCGAAGGACCCAAAATGGCTTCTACACACTGCTCCGTTTGTGTGTGGGTGGGTGGGTGTGTTACCCGAGGAGTGGGAGCCGGATATCCAGGCCAGAAGCTTTGAAGTGCGTCAGGTAATTGGTTAATTATTAGGCCTTGTTTGCTACTCCGACTATCGCCAGGAGGCACTCTGCTCAGCAGCTCGGCAGCAATGAAATGCCCAGATAAAATTTAATGGGTGGTCTTCGCATTGGATTACACAACCGGTCAACAGGCAGTTATGAACACCACATATTCTCATAACTTATAAGGACTTTCCTGCTGGGCTAACTTCAGATATACCAAATTTCAAGGCATGGGAATCCATTCCCTACTGCAGGTACCTTGACTTTTAAGTGCTGCCTGGAACTTGTAAGTCTAAGCTAAACATTTTGATAAAAGCTATATAAATAAAATAATGAAAGATGAATAATGTTTCACTTTATCCTTTTGAAAATACAACTAAAGAATATGAAATGAGGGTAAGCGTATTTAAGCCTCGGCTTTGTGCACTTCTCTGTCTTGATTTTTGCTGCACTCACAGGTAAAGCTTAACTGCGGGAACAATTCCCAAATTAGAACAAAGTCAGCACTGCTGGTAATCATTTTTCACTGCAACTTTTCATTTTCCATTTTCCACACACGCAGTGGACGCCCACACAGTGAGTACGTGTGTGCGTGTGTCTTGCTCTTGACTCCTACGTTGGAAAATTAATAGCCTGACCACAAAAATTCTTGTAATTTTCGCTTGGATTTTGTCCAGCTGGTGGCGAGAGTCCATTTTGGTTATCAAAGCAATTTTCTTCTTTGTTGGCTCTACTTTTTTGCAGTTTTTGTTTGCTTTGACCATTTTAATTAAGTCAAAGTGTTTGCTTACACACAAGAACTGTATGAAAAACGAAAAGTATAAACATGCCGGGGTAAATATTTTTGTTTGGAAAATACTCCTGACTTATGCACTCATCTCGATGCAATCTGAACTGTTGCTACCGTTTAATATCTTCCTCTCATTTGTCAGGCGGATTTATTATTATTTAATAATTATGCCGTACGAATGAATACTTAATGAGTGGGAAAATGAAGTGACCTTTAAATATGATATGCAATTACTTTTCCTCTGGTTGTTACAATTTTTCAGTGGAATTTTATGAGTTTAATATCATAGATTTATCAAGAATATTCAGTAATAAATATAAAAACTTATATATATTTGTTTGAAAAAACCAACTAATATTTATAAAAAATATATATAAATTATTTAACCAACATAAAAAAACTAGTTAGTTAACAAGCCTTTTTTGGGTCCGCATATAAACTTGTATACGTTTGAAAAACTTTGAACTTTTCCCTATTACTTATGGATGAACTAGCCTTTAAAGTAATTGTTTAGTATTTTCGAGAAGTTATTAAACTAATGAAAAGTAGTCACTTAGACAAATCCTTGGGTGGCTATCAACCCAGGAATTCGATGGAGTTGGAGAAGCAAAAGTGCCAAAAGATCACGTACACAGCCCCGTTCCTCAGGTGAATCACAAGGACACTCAACTAGCTGGGACAGACAGTCGGCGAGGATTTTGGCAGGACCTCAATGGTGGGCGGGGTAAAAAGCCGTCAGTTGGGCTGCCGTGACAACGCCCAAATGGCCAATACGGCGGTAGGACGAAGGCGTACGAGTGAGCGAAATAAAAAACGCATATTGCGTAAATTTCGATGTCAAAGGCGGAGGCAGGACACAAAGTCGGTTTTTGGATTCGGATTCGCTGGTAGGCAGGACCACGTAAATCGGGGCCAAATAGAGGAGCTGGAGAGTCAGGTGCGTGTGCGGTACTTATGAGTGGCACTTTGTCTGGCCTAATACCCATCATTAGAGCATTTAACAGGAAACACGTGACGCTGCATAGCAGACAACCTGCCCCATCCCTTCCATTATCCTCCTCATGTCTCCCTGGAAAATCTAAAACAGTGGAAAAGTGCGGGGGCATGGCACTTTAAACAGGGCCTACGGTTTTCACACCCGAAAAGGATTTGTCAAAGCTGACTTTTGGAGGGGAGATCGGGATTGCAGGGCAGGATGCTCCTGCAGACTAGACACAGTGGTCGTGGATGGAGCACTCATTGTGCCCAGAAGATGTAATTAAATTCGAATTTCTTCCAAGTTTTAAGCCAAGTATTAAGGGGATAAGCGACTTGTGAGTACCGCGACTTACTGCAGGGTTAGTATTTTATCCGATGTTGTATTACATTTATTACCAACGTAATCTTAAATTGCCTTTGATACATCTAAGCCTCATTTAAAAATAAAATAATGCCCCTATTTCTCTTTACTTGTTACAAACTTACAAATAAATGTGGTGGTTAATTTCTGGGAGAACTGCTTTAATTAAAGAAAATTATACATAACCAGTCCAAGCCAACCAATGTGCTTATTAAAATAAGTGTATTTTTAAAGAAAACTTGTTTTCTGTGTTATATGAATCAGTTTAAAAATATAAAAAAAAAAATATAAAACTGACAAGCAATTTTATTAAATTGCAAGCACGGTTGATAATTTGTGTTTTATAATCCCACTGTACTGCTGAAAGCGCCATCTAGCGCTCGCTTATACTTGCATATACATTCTACATGCATTATACATTATACATGAAGTAGTTTCGTTGGCGCCAAATAAGTAAAAGTTCAAACCGCAATCTCATTTTAAGGACTCATTTTATTCAGTTAATATAAAGCTATTTCTGACTGCAGCGCCATCCACGTTCAGTAAGCGTATAGAAAAATCGTTAATTTGAATATTTCAGTATCTGGAAGTGTGTTTTGGTGTGGTGTGACTTTTCGACTGAGTGAAGAATTGTGCTGTTGCTGGATTAAAAGTAAAAAATCTAAATCGAAAAATACTTGACTGACATCCGCCGCGAGGCGACCCTCCATTTGGTACGAAATTTGTACATTACGAGTTAAAAACTATTCTAATTGAAAGTTAGTGCATTAAGTAGACCAGCATGGCGGCGAGCGTGGTGGCCAGAAGCCCGGTAACTCCGGATCCCAGCGATGGAGCACCTCCCGTCCGGCAGTAGTATTCCCCGCAGTCCGCGTCCGCAATGTTCTTGTACTTCTCGAGGACATCGGACCACTTGCACAGGCCCACACTGCACCAGTCCAGCTGCACGGCCTGCTGGTTGAGGAAGAAGACCACCTTCTCGCGGTCCAAGTCCGCCGGACAGTCGTACTTCACCGCCACGAAATTGGAGGCAAACGGATCGATCAGGCTGCTCTTCCAACGGCGGCTCGTCAGACTATCGTAGTTGTCCGCCCTCAACTTGATGTCGTCCTTCTGGATTCCCAGCGCAGTAATCAGGGTCAGGAGGCCCGTCGAGTGGCCAAAGTGAGCCACCACATGTGGCGACACCGGGTTGCTCAGGTGGGTGAGCAGGTCCTGCACCAGTCGGCAGTTGAGATGCGCGTTTTCCGGGAATCCATACCCCGATCCGTAGTAGTACTTCAGATCCTCCAGGTACTCAAAGACCGTTACTTGCTCCGGCAGGAAGGCGCCGCACCAGACGCTGTTGCGGTCCACCTGTAATTCGCAGTTGACCAATTAACTTCTCTACGAGTTCCTCGGAAAACACTCACATTCCACGCCTGCTCATAGCGGCACATGTCGTACATCAGCTTGATGTCCGCTTCCTCCAGGGTGTAAAGGAAACTGGGTACGAAAAAGAGCATTTCTGAGATCGATTCTACTGAATAACACTATAAAGTATTGGTAAGGATCTTTCCAGAGATAGATCATTGCCAAGGAAATCCCATTACTTTTCAATTTGAAAACTTACCCCAATCGAGTTGAAATTTCTGCCAAGGTGTCGTTGTACAGCTTAGACTGATGGAACTTGTAGTACTCAGAGCCCTCATCCTTATAGTTCACATTCTTGAAGGATGAGCAATAGTCATAAGGACGCAGCAGCAGGTCCTGCTTGGGAATCTCAACGGGATGAGCTTCGTTTTGGGAACCGAAGAGACCCTCGGCGAAAGCCTTGAAGCTTTCTGTGGTGCGCTGGGTGTCCGTGTGACGGAACTGGTGGAAAATAGTTGCAAATAAGTATATGTACATTTTGTATGTGAGCTATCCGTAATGGAACTCACCTGGTAATAGGTATCGTTATAGGTTGGGGGCAGCACACTGGGGTAGTAGCGCTGGTACAGCTTGGCCGTGCCCCTGAGATCCTCGTAACCCTGGGCGGTCAGATACTCCTCCATGTCGGGCGTTATGCTGCTGTTCCACTTCCACAGCTTGATGGCAATCAAGTCCGTCTGGCACAGGGCATCCGTTTCGGGCTTGGTCCTGGCCACTTGGTAGTTCTTTACGATGAGGTCGCGCAGCTATAAACGATTTTTTATAAATATTTCATTGAGCTACTTCATCGAATTTACAAAATCAAATTAAAGGCCATTTGCTTTTGAATGGCTGTTACTTGTGCTGCAAACAAATGATATGTTTGTAAAAATTACAACGTCGTAAACTTTATAGTCATAGCTCATATTTGTTGGCAATAAAACGTTTCCTAAGTGGGCAGCTTGACTTATAATGAATTATCGTTTTCAGCCAAGTTCTTTGAAGCTTGTAATTTACTGAATAAATTAATAGGTTTCACTTTCGCGATAAAAAGATTACACTCAGAAAAATGCAAGGGCTATAAAACTATTGGAGCTTTGACGGAGAGTAAAAGTCTTTTCTTCATTTTTTGCAAACCATAGCTGTGGAACTCACCTCGGCCACCCTGGTGGCCTTTTTGATCATGCTCTTCTTGGGCAGCCGTGTGCCGTGCCTGTGGAAGATCCACATCTTCTGGGGCTGGCAGCCGGGCACCAGGTACTGCTTGTCGATGTCCGTGCCCTTGACGATCTGGTAGGCGGTCTTCGAGGAGAACTGGCGGGTCTGGAGGCGGGAGGTGTCCTTGCTGAAGCAGTAGTCATCTTGGGCGATGGCCACCAGTGGCAGCAGTAGCAAAATCAGCAGGCGCATAGCTCTGGGGAAATTCAGACGGAAATGGAGGATAGAGTCAGCTGAGAGGCGGCAAAAGGGTTGCGCGAACATTTAACGGGCCCAGCCTTCGCTTGGGCGCATATCCTTGAACTGTCGTCCTGTCCACTGGCTGCCTGACTGTGGCTGCCCTAATGGACACGACGAGTGTCATATGTGAAGGCCTGCTGGAAGCCACCCACCTCAGACAGCGGAAAGGTGTGGCATTTAAATTGCTTCGCTGGCGTCTGGCAAGGAACTTGGCAAGACAATCTGGGAGGGGCCACAGAATCGAATCGTATGGAAATCCAGTCGGAGTTCGGAAGAAATGCCAGCACACACGCACCCACACTGGGAACAAAATACCACTCTAATCTAAGGTATCTATTACAATTTGGGCAACCTCGTCCAATTTAATTCAAGATGTATTTAAAAATTTGTATTCCATCACCAATCCATAAGGATTTTGCAACTTTATAAAAACGTATTTATAGTTTCTCCTTTATTGTCCAAGATATCACTCTTCCTCGTTTTTCTGAGTGCAGCGACACGCCGCCAAGAACTAACCTAACTCTGGCCCTGAAAATTAGGCTAATGATTCGCGCTTGGCCCTGCTAACAAATTGCTGCAGTTCTAGTCCTCCACGTGGCTGGCTTTAGTCATCAGCCGAAGTCCATCAAGCGAACTCCAACCCCTGTCTCCACCTTCACACTCCTTTCCCAATTAGGTCAGGCCAACAAGTTGGGATTGCTCATAGATTGCTCATAAAAGATTGTAATGTTTCAATTTAGTGCCCGCATCCGACATTGATTAATCAATCCCTTTTGCAGGGAATTTCGATGGGTATACAATAGCTCATTAGCGTCTTGTAATTCGAACTGACTTCGGAGATAGTTATAATATAAATTTTGGAGTGACAAGCTGGCCCGACACGTTACTTCTAAAATTCGATATCAAGCAAAGTACTTTCAGAATCTAAAATCACAATGAGTTTAAAGAAAAAAGCGTGTGGCCTATGGTGCAGGCACAAACCTACGGAAAACCAGAAAGCATTGGCCTTAGCCTTGTAAGTGCGAAGATAAAGCAGAAGTACAGTACGCACCAAAGGACGAAAGATACCCAGAGTTGCATTCTGAGCAGAGTTGCCAGCCTGACTTAAGAAGCTCATACAGTATTGTTATTAATATTTTCTCATGTCCACAGCGCACCATCAGCCGCCACCTTTGGGCTGGCTGCAGCATTGGCTGTTGTTTATTATACCGATTGGAAAGTAATTGCCGGATGGATTCCCCTATACAATACCAAGTTTCCCAAGCCCGAAGATCCAAAGAAAAAAAATAAATAGGAAATGAACGCTGCAGCATCACTTATTTTTAGTCTCTATGGTTGAACAAAATCGTACTCTCGAAGATCGTGCCTTTTGGGGAAAATTATTCAAATAAACGGTTTTACTGGTTTTCAATGTTTTCTATGTATTTTCGGTGCCTTTTGCGGTTTAATGTTGCTTATATTTTGGAAATGCATTTGGAACACGCGTCCAAACAAAATAAATGCTCTGCCAGTCAAAACACAAATGGAAAGAACAACAAATAAATTGTTGCCGCAGCACCAGAAATAGATGATCCAAAAACCACCCGAAAGCCCCTTAATCCAAAAAACTACATCTTCGAAAGAAATTTGGGGTTTTTTGTGTTTACGGATTCGACCCCATCGATCGCTGGTAAATGCAGTTAGGCAACCTGTTGCACTGATGGTATGGTAAATAAATAAATATCATGGATATGCGATGCTTGTACACAGAAATAAATTATGCATATTAAATATTATATAAATAAAAGAACAGCATTTGATCGAATCAATTTCTGTATAAATATACAAACATTTAAGTACCACGTCTCAAGCAATTATGCATTGTCTTGTTTCCCAAGCATAATATACGGAATATATTGTATTTATTTTGAGCTCATCGTACCATTGCCTTAGTTTTTCTCTCTGTGCAGCTGTGACGTCAGTGGCATAGCATTGACAGCTGCAATTAGCTTGTGAAATTTCCAATTACATATTCCATGTGCGGAAGGCCAAAAAGCGATCTGACACACGCATCTAATTTTGCTGCCTCCAGTGCCATCTTTGCATTTTCAAGTGCAAATAATTGCCTCACATTCCCATCGCATCCAGCGGATTGGTTGCACTTTTCTAGCGCTACAGATACTTCAGATATTTCCCGATATTTCAGACGATCTGCTATCTGAGACCCCCTCCTTGGGCAGTCCCCTAATCAATTGAATGCCCCTCCTTTGTTTGCATTTGCAACCCATGCCATCCCATCGGCATTTTTCTAGTTTTGTGTTTTCTCAATGCGAAATTAAAATTCCAATTTGGCTGCCATCTCGTGTTTACTTAGCTGGCTTTTATGAACTGGGCGGGCAATTTGCTGCCAACCCCTTTCGTTTGTAAAACAGATTCGCCAACTCGGAAAACTAATTTGATCTGTGAGTTATATTTAATATATTGTATATTCCCCTAATGTTCTCTATAGAAGTGTTCGTGACATTCGGCTAATTTGCCTATTGTGTACATATAGGGAATCGCCTCATTATACACGAGACATATTGCGATCATATTCAATGTGGCATATTAATAAGTGGACTGTCTATCGAATAGGGATTTTTAATTGAATAACAAATGGGATTTTCATCAGTATTGTTAGTGAATATTAGTTTTTTTGAAATATACTTTTGTTTCGGTGTAGTCTTTGCCTCTCAATAAATTTGTAGTTCTTATATTTCTAGAGATCTGCCCTCGTGCTGGTTTCATTTGTGAATTTATTTTTTTTAGAGCATAGAACATAAATCAAAACAGAAATATATTTGGCTGCCGTTTTTTGCTGTTTCCACTTTGCCTAATTTATAGACGTGTTTTTCTCTAATTTTTCTTTTGGTCAGTCTGCAGCACAAGTCATTGCCAGTGACTCAAAATCCAATTCATCATTCCACCAATTGATTTTTCCAGCACACACTGATCGATCTGGGATCGTTGAACCCTTACGGGGAAATTGAATAATTTCGATTACGAAACTATTCGGAGATGTGGAGCAGTGAATGCGCAGATACTTGCATCAATTGCTGGCCAAGTTAATTGATCACACACGCAAACAGCTGGCGAGAGCTTTTCGCGCTGTTCGCTAGCGGTTTTCACAGCTGCCCGCGAATATAGTCGCCCAAAAAGAAGATTGGAAAGAAGTGTAGAATGCTAAAATCAAAGATGCGCAACTACTGTGCATATTAATTAGCGAATGTGTGCGAAAGGCGAATGCCAGGTCGACCAGACCAATTATCGTAATGATGCTCAAGCGCAATTCACTTAAAATCCCCGACACGTCCCCTTCCAATGGCGCATATTCATGCACACCACATAAAGCGAAATATTACACAGTCCTCTGGTATATACATATAGTATGTTGGTACTTATGGACAGTCTTGGGCGACCGGAACATCCATGTTCCGAGCATAACATAAAAAACATTGGGACATTGGGCCATAGGCCATCGGAAGACAAGGCCACCATCTAGTTAATATGCAGACGTCGAATTCCTCCGGGAAAGCGGCGTTTGGAGCCCCGGATAATAGTTCTTGGACTGCCTTTAGGAATCTTTAATTAAATGCGATAGCCGAAAATTGGCTGGGCACATTAAGTACTTAATTTATCACCCAGGGCCCAAGGCGACCTTCCCCATTACAATTCCGATGGATCTGTGGGATCTCCGGTCTGGTCTGTGTGATTGTTTGGTTGGAAAATATTTTAAAATATGCCGCCTGCTTGACCTCAGCGTGACAAGTGGGAAGTGGGAAGTGAGGAGGGGAATGCTGCTTGGAATTTTGAAAGAGTTTCCAAAAGTATTTTCGGGGATAGTTCTTTGGCAGGCGGAATATCTGACGTCGGTCGCATTTCGAATGGCGTCTTTCCCAATGATATAAATATGTACGTATGTATACGAATTCACTAATGCCCATTCAAAATCGAGAACAGTGCCGACTATTTTCGATGGCAAACAAGGAAGCCAAAGGAATATAATGGAAAGTGTTTCGGTTAAGGTTAAGTGAGCAATGGCGAATGCCAAAATGATTTTGGCACCGTTTCAAGAGTGAACAACTTTTGACAAATTCTGCAATTTATTTGAGGCGAGTGTGGTGATCGTGAGAATTTTCCTCTCTTTCGGTTTCTAAGTGTAAAAGTGGATAATTAAAGTCAAGCACATGAACTTATTTACACTGTGTAATCGTGCTATGTGCCCTATACATTTTTGAAAAGTTTTGTAAACTAAAAATTGTGCAATTTTAAAGGACTAGAACGGGAGAAGAACAATTTAAAAACTATATATCGAAACTTTTAAGAGCAAACAAACAATATGAGAATAAAATCACCGGATATCGTTAAAAAAAAAGATAAACACATGCCTGAAATAAAATTGGACTAATTTACTTAAGCCCATTAAAAATATGGTTCTTTGTCTGGGACTAAAATAGCTTGCGAACGTTAAAGTGATTAATATGAAGGATTTTGAGTACATTTTAATCTTTAATAGCTTTTGTCAATTATATATTGGTTTTGCAATTTTTAAAATGAGATAATGAACAACCGTCCCCGTTTGTAGAAGTAAATATATTTGCTTATATTTATTCTGAGATCAGAAGCCAAAGAACACGTTATTTACCTCTTCAATAGGGCCAAACAATTGCTTACAACTTGTGCAACCTGGCCAAAACGATTTGTACGGAGGGCAGATGAATAAACAGTGCTATGGAAACCAGCGACCAAATTTTCCAAGAGCAAAGTGATCGCAGCAGAGGAAAACGTAGAGAGGAAAAACAAGTTCGAGTCGTTGGCCTAAAACCGGTTTTCTCGGCCTCTCTTTTGGCCAAATGTTTGTTTGTTTTTTCATAGGTAGTTGGCCCACATAATGGGCCGACACTCACCCACGCCTCTCAGGTAGCAAAATGACAAGTATTGAAGCCGTCGACATATTCAAGCAGCAAAAACTCGCGGGAATTCCGCATATTTTCTAGGGCTGAGCCCCAGAAAACCCAGATTCGTATGTGAGTTAAAAGAAATTAAATATTTAATGTGTCCCCGCGGTCCTTGGACAGGGGAGTGGGCGAGTGGCGTGTCCAAGTAGTCGCGTGCCCACGGGGCCACTCATAAATCTGGTAATCCCCCCGAGAATTTCGGCATCAGGAAGTTGACCGACAAGACACTTGTTCCAACTATTTGTTTGCGTAATTTGCCTATCTTTGTGCTGCTATCCACTTAAAGTGCACGAACCCAGATTAATCTCCCTGCGCCGGAGACTTAATTATTTTAAGCGCGTTATTAAAACGCGTGCAAAACGCACTCGGCTCATTTGAGACACTCAGGTGATGCAAACGGCTGCCAGTTGCTAATTTGATTGCTCGACCAACGAAACGCGATTTGGCCACGAATTGTGGCAAAAAAAAGATTTGATTTTAGCCTAGAACGTTGAACCCATCATAGGGCTAACTGCACTGAAAGAAATTACGAAACCTGGTATAAAATGCAGAAAGAGTAGGTTTTGCTTCTTTTTAAAATTTTAGGAGAGAAAACGTAGTTGTAACCAATAAATTAAATATTGATGGGCAAACGGGAAAATGTTGTAGTTGCACAAACTAAAACTTCTTCTTTTTCTCAGTTTTCTTTTCGGCCCTTTGGCGAATAAAAAATAAAGTCTCACGCTGCGTGGAAATGGAGACCGAAAAAAACTAAGAAACAAGCAAAACCAAATTCGTTCCCAAAACTGATTAATGTAGACACCTCAAGTTTCCAGCCGTTTTCATTCATATGCAAAACGTCGAATGGTAACAATTTAATACTATATTATTTCGCTGAGCTCATCACGAAATCGAACGAAAAAAACAACAGAAATACGTTATTTGTTTAGCCGTTTGTTATACAACAATTATACGTAGATGACCGTCGAACAGGTTCCCCAAGCGGATTCCATCTAGAAATCTGTGACTGCGAATTACGAAAATAAACAGAAACCGCAGGTGCAACTGGGAAATATCTAATATTGATAGATGGAGTGCAGTCTAATGGATCAATTAAGTGCAATGTAATTGCCGCTGCCAAAATGATCGCGCGAATTTCTTGGCGCAAATTATGTGAATTTCGTTCTGAACAGACGACTGTTAATGCCTCATAAATTGTGCTCATGACATTATACCATAATTTAAAATTAGCGTAATTCTTGATGCGCTCACACACACACACACACCTATTTGGTAATTTAAATGCACTTGGTAAACAATTGAAGTTGGGCAGTTTTTTCCTTAACCGTTTTTCAAGCGACTTATCCGCTCACGACGTCGCGACCGCTGAACGCTCGAAATGAAACTGATGAAAACGCGCCCAAATCGCCTCCAAGTTGCCTCTTTCCCACGCGCTGCTCTCTGCTTTGCTCTGAGAAATGGAAATTACGCGATAAGAGATTACAATTTATAAACAATTTGCGCAGGTGGGGAACGGGAACCTCAGGTGAGATGAAGATAAGAACCAACGATAACTCAAATTATACTTAAGTAAAAAGGCCTCAACTACGATAATTAAGGACAACTGAAATCATAGTCCTAAATAATGTAATATAATCTCACTTTGTATATATAGGAACTTATTCTTAATGACTACAAATTTTTAAATCTACATACATATATAAAAATATTAGGAAATCTGAGTTACTTTAGGTATTTCAAACTCACAATTTTCATAAAAATCACGTTTTTATTCCAACATTTTATATTCATCTATTCATTTTCATATTTTAAATCAATATCTATATAGATATCTGAATAACCAGAAGTAACACAAACTATGTATATAATCTCAGTCAAACTGATTAAGTCCATAAATCGCTAATTGCGATTTTCTGTAAGTCACATGGCTTATCGTTATTCCAAAACAGTTTATATGAGCTTATCTAAACGTGATAATTTATAACCTAATTTATTTATTGCAGATCTCATAATAAAGCTTGTAAGTGCTTTGAATTTATTTTATTTTAATCTTTAATTGTCGCAGTTGAAATTTTGTTTTTAAGAAAAATTATAGATTGATTGAAAGTAATTAAAGTATAGCGTCACCCGATTAAACTAACAATAGCGAGCCCCAAAGTCCTCCTCCATCGATTTAGATTCAGACGTTCAAGTTTACTGCTTTGGCGGCACTAATCACATTTGCCTGATAACAACAAAACCTACAAGGAACTGTACCGCAGATCCTTAGTATAGATTTCACTTGAAATATCATCGGACTTCTCCTCCCGGCAGATAAGTAATTGGCGCAGAACTCGAACAATCTGTCTCTCTATGAAGATTACTGGCCGAATCGATAGGCTGATGACATTCTCAAGTGGCACCGATCCATTGTTGACACTTAAAAGCCGAATGAGTACGTAACTATGACGTTAGTCAAGGACTTACTTGCGTCCAAAGCCCAGGGCTTTTCTTTAAACTTCAAAAAAGCCCTTAGACCTCGTAAAAGTACTCAAAGTCGCACACTGCAATCTGGTAATGTATTGTTGCATTTGTTAGTGGGAACTTTATTAAAAACTCTTAAGGAGTAAGGCTCTTTTGATTGATTAAATATTAAATTGATTGATTGAAATTCAACAAAAATTAATTATATTGATTTCAAGAGCCTTGCATTAATCATATTGACTGCTATTTAGTTTATTTGAAATTTGAGGTAATAATATACGTGATATTCAAATGTTCTCATATACCCATTGTTTAAATTTAAAACCACTTTAAAACTTAAATATATATGACATTTGCACTAATAAACATTACACTTTACGAGTTTTTTCTGATAACCACTTCTATATATAGCACCTTCTATTCGCGTGTAAAGTAAAGAATTATTGTCTTAATTCGAATAAATGTATAAAATATTCTTATATTTTAAAAATCACTTACCAAATGTTAAAATGTCTTCATAATAGTGCAAAAAAAGATGGAGGAGTCGTGACTCCAAGATGTAAGATGTAAGACAAAATGTAAGAAAACTAAAAAATGTACAACTTTTTAAATATTGCCTGCAAAACTATCGATAGACGTCATCGCGCGGCTGCAGAATAACAGCTGATTTTGCTGATATCGAGTTACGATAGGCAAAGTTGTCAATTTGTTGCCATTAATGGCAATACAAAATATAAACAAACCACAAATGTTTATTTTTTCATGACTTATCCCATTAATTCCGTATAATTTGTTTTTTTTTATTTCTTGGATCCTTTTACTTAGTTGCCCCGGCTCATTAGTGTAAACAATGGAATAAAATTATACCCAAAAACAAAGCCAAACAATTTCAGAGATATTTTTAAGGATCATTTGATCCTATCCAAAATTGCAGGACTTTCAATCGCGCTGTTGAACTAATGCGGCAAATAGGATTTTTTAGTACAAAATCAGAGTTAGTCGACTACATACGCGGGCGGAGTGGCGTTTAACCATCTGGTAACACTGAATTAAAGATAGTTCTGGAATTTCGTAGTTTTAATTACTAATAAAAGCAGAGCAAAAGCAAAGCAAAGCAGCCAATGTAAGTTCCATCGGACGCAGCGAGTCAACGAGGCGATAAGTTCGGCAGTTTTCACTCATTACTTTTCATTTATCCGCGTCCACCACAAACCGACGAAAAAGATGTCGGACTGGGACTCTGTAACTGTTCTGCGGAAGAAGGCACCCAAATCGTCGACCCTAAAGACGGAATCGGCGGTCAACCAGGCGCGCCGCCAGGGAGTCGCCGTGGATACCCAACAGAAGTGTGAGTGCCGGCCAAATACCTCATGCTCCATTGAAGAGTGACCCCCTTTCGCGACCACACCACTGTCGTCTAACCTAGAATCGCCTCCTGCTGCATTGCGTGGCAATTCATTTGCTATTTGTGTCATCGTTCCGTCGATTTCACAATCGCAAGCAAACATTTCACGCTGCCTGTGGGACATCCCCTCTAGTAATGATCCAATCTAACCTTCTCGTACAGATGGTGCTGGCACCAACAAGCAGCATGTGACCACCAAGAACACTGCCAAACTGGACCGCGAGACCGAAGAGCTGCGCCACGACAAGATCCCCCTCGATGTGGGCAAGCTCATCCAGCAGGGACGCCAGGGCAAGGGCCTCAGTCAAAAGGACCTGGCAACTGTAGGTTCAATAATCATTTTGAAAAAACCATAAAACCATGAGATTTAAACTGGAATATTGCACTTATTGCATTGCATTGTAGAGAAAGAAATGATATCCAAGCTAAAGAGAGCCAGCTCGCACTTCATCGCTTTCTATTTATACCTTATTTGTTTTTAGTCTTTTTTTCAAACATTAGACTTTTACCAAATATTTGTAAAATCTCTAATTTATACAAAAAACTCACACTGGGAGGTAGCTTTCACCTCGACCAGTCTTTTAAATCCTCTTAAGATTAGATATTTACAATTAATTTGGTGACCTAACTTTCAATAAGTGGCACTTCAGTTCGGTTAAAGGAGCTTTAAATTATTTATTTCCTAATTAACTCGAACTTTATCTATTTTAGAAAATTTGCGAAAAGCAGCAAGTGGTAACCGACTACGAGGCCGGTCGCGGAATTCCAAACAACTTGATTCTGGGAAAAATGGAACGCGTTCTGGGCATAAAGCTGCGCGGCAAGGAGCGCGGCCAACCAATAGCGCCTCCCGGTAAGAAGTGAGACGATGCTGCCGCGTCCGCCGCCAGTGGTGCTCCTCACACGACCACCTCAGCACGCAGCGCCCGGCAACAGAACCATCAACACCCGGATTCTGGAGGCTGGAGCACTGTAAGCAGCAGACGCAAATGAAGCATTATCGGGAGGCTGGAGAACCAAATCAAATCGGGTCATACAGCAGCAGCTGCAGACGCAGCGAACACAGAAGCATACAAAACCGAAGATCTAACTAATCACCACTATGAGCGCCAATTTTGCAGTTTTTTGTCCAAGCCAAGGGGTTAGCGGAATTCGAAGCGCTTGCCACTTGCCAACCCCTTTACTGATAAATTAACCATTGTAATTACCCAAAACACATACAATCACACACAAGATGCACACAACCCGGAAACGGAAACGAAGACGGACGTGAAACGCAAAAGACTTATCTGATATTAACGCGCTCATAGCTTGGAGTAGTGTTATTCGTTCATTTTGGCATTAGAGTTTGTTTTGAAACTTGATCTAAGTTATGGAATTAAAACCAAGACATGAAAAGCATGAAAAACACTCGAATTTCTTTCAATCTTTTTTACACACATTCATTCATACCGAATTTGCATGAACCAACCATTACCATTCGGCTAAATCCATTAAGCAGACACATTAAATAATATATGAAAATTCTTAGAGCTTAGTCGGACTTTTCTCCTTTGTAATTTATCGTGTAAGGGTCTTGAACTGTGCGTTTACTAATGCATTATACATATTATACAAATACATATGCTAAATGTATTTAGAAACATTTTCTAGTCTACAAAATATTTAAATATTTAAGCGATGGCATTTTCTGAATGTTTATTTCCCACTGCCCAATCCCCATTCCTCCGCAGCTACGGATTTAAAGTCCAGGATATACAGCTCCCGTACGTGTGTAGAAAAGAGACTTCTCTTTGCAAGTGATTAATTCTTAATTATCAAATAAATGTTTTCGGCCATCTTACATTTTAATGGTAATCTAAGGTAGTTTTATTGGGGTGTCGAATTCGCAAAATAGGTTCAGTATTTTTAACAATGATGAAACACAAGTAACGAAAAACCGGTAAAACTTAAGTTTCCAGCAATATTGCAGATGTATGAAGCGCAAACACAGATAACATGAAACCACCACTTATTTAACCAAAATTTAAGACATTAAGAATGGGTATGGCAATCATTTCCATTCCGTTCGATTCTTTTAACTTCCTAAAGCAACAGGAACTAAAATAAAGTAATACAATGGTTCTTTGGCTATTAAATGCCTTTGAGTTCTAGAAAATTGGTTTGTAATTGCGAGTTTAAATTGTCATGATTAGCTTTAGAGGAAATTCTTAATCGATTGGCTACAACTATTTTTGGATTTACTTTGGTCAGTGAACAATATTTTCTATCAAGCTTTAGTTGGATGTATCCTAAGCGAAGGCTAAGTCTGGGATCTCGTGATTCGCGTTCTTCTGAATGAACAACTTTAGGGCTCGCTCAAAGTCCCAATCAGCTTCCTCCACAATCGCTGTGACCCAAGTGGAAATGAGCCCAGTTACCTCTTGAAACAGTAGCAATTTGTGATCCTTCACATCTACGGAGTCCTCTTCCACATGACGTTCACTTGAATCAGGATAATTCACACTGAAGGCGGTTCGCATTAATATTTTCGATGGATTCATTATGTGTAGACGTTCGTTGGCGATCTTTAGACGACGAGCTCTCTTACCCAAGCCCTAGAATATTACAAAAATAATTTATGTACTATCATCATAATACATAGCTAGTAATTTCATAACTTACCAAGTTCGCCACATCGAACTTGACCACAAACTGACGGCTAAAGCCCAGAAGGACACCACCAATATCAGATCTGATTCCGTGTCCGGTCCTAGTGCTAGGTGGCTCGTCCCGCAACAAACCAGTCACATAGATAACCGCCACTTTACCATCGTAGTGCATTACATCCGTCTGCAGGGAGTGAAAGTCGTGGGTGACCCGTGGCAGTTGCAACAAGATTTCCACGATATCAGAAGAGCCAAAGAACACGCCATCGCTTGCTTTGGAATAATCCTTGTTGCGAAGATTTCGTGCGTGCTTGTTGTATTTAGATATACGCTGCAATATCTTGGGAGTCTGGTGATTTTGAACCACGCTGTAGTTGCATGTTAGAGTAAAGAGCGAGTCTTCGGAGTAATACTTGTACAGATTATGACGAAGCTCATCGTTTTCGAACTCCCGGAGATAGTTTTTAAGAAAGCCACCCACCAACTCGTAGGCACCTGTATCGCAAAGAAAGTTCTTCTGCACCGACTGGCCGGGATTCGTCTGCAAGTCCACGCCATCCAAGGTGGTCAACTGTGGAAAAACCTCCTTCACGGCCTTGACATACTCGCTGGGAAGTTTGTAGTTGCGGCATAGTTTATTTCCGTGAAGTACCAGGGACTTAAGAGGCAAGTTTCCAAGACTGTTGATGTATGCCAGATCCTGAACCCAGTTGTGGCTGAGATCTACCGCTCGCAGGCAACCCATCATGCCAAGGACGTGGGCTCCATCCAGAACAAGGATCTTATTGTGGCACAAGCGGATCTCTGAACAGGTAGTCATGAACTTTCGCGATGCTACCGACAGTACGTAAGTCAAAATCTTTGGCGAGCTTAGAGACACCACCACGTCCTTTAGACATTCTTTATACTGAAACCGTGCGAGATTAAGCATTCGGTTCTGTGCCACATAACATTGTGACACAGCCTTCTGTATGCACTCCTCCGGATCGACGTGATGCTGCTTAAAGGTGCTCACATTCATACGTAGGTAGTAGCGAAAAATCCGATTGTCGGTCGGAATAGTCATCTCTAGGTTGCAATTTTTTACCAAATGTGCAATTTGATCAAAGCAGTTACGCACGAGGAAAACGTGCTCCGTGTTAATGTACTGAATTACACAATAAGGTATTGTAATAAGTTATTGTTCGCAAAAAACTGATGGAGAAACAAATTGGCAGACTCACCTTATAATAGCAGGGATAAAAGTTGCTGAGGGTCGGATCGAGCTTAATAAAGAAAAAGTCAAAGAACACCTCCTGGTTGAATTCTTCTATGGGATCGGGTATCTAAAATTATTCATATGTGTAAGTTGACTTGCACGATAATAATTGTTGGAGGATAGTAAAAGAAACATATCTGCAGATTTTTCGGGAATCAAAGGTCAACCCACCATAAAGGCATGCCAATGCTGGCTGTACTCAAACTCGGGCAACTTCCACTTGTTATTTGCATCAAGCCGCGCTCCATCTACTTCCAAATCGATCTCCACATCCAGAGGCGAAACGGACTTGTGCAGCATGTTAAAAGGCTTTCCATCCTGTGGAGCAGTTTAAAATCAGGAATTTGGTGACTTTTCAATAGGAAGACGACCTGTTCTGCACTCACCACTAACTGGAAGTTACTCTCCAGGGATCTAATGCTTCCCGGAAAGTTGGATGTCTTTACAATGGGGTTGTTCTCCAGTAGAAGTTCTCTGGCCCGGAATTGTTCCAGCGCGCGACACAAGCGCTCGGCCGACTTGATCTAGACAAGAAAATTTATACGGGATCTTTTTAAACCGGGAGAAGTCAACTCACCTTGTTGCCCCTTAAGTCGAGCAAGGCGTGGTCCACATTGGCGAGTAGCATCAGGGGTCGTACATCCCGAATGCGGTTGTTAGACAATATAACTCCGTTCAACCGTAAGCGTTCAGAGTCGTTGTGGACTATCACCTGACACACGTTCAAGAGGATACTCGGATTGGCCAGGCTTACCACAATGTTTTCGAACTCCGGATGACCTCCAAAATTGTCCAGATTAAGAAGTCCATCCACACCGTCTCTTTGAATCAATTGTTTCATCAGTCTGGTGACTACCCTTGCGATGTGGAGCGTTGGAGTTATTTGGTCTCGTCGGTACTGGGCCACGCCTAGTTGGATACTGATAGGAATGGAGGCGCCTCTTTCCAGATTGATGGACAGTCGCTGTTTGAAGAGATTATCAATGGCCGCCTTGCAGTTCCTGGCCAGTAGGGTATCCGCGTTCTTTCCACGCTGAAAATCAGGCAAGATTTATGAAGTTTAAATTCCATGTGTCGGGTGGTTGAGGAATGTGAAATCTACCTGGTAGAACACGGGAAAGAAGTCCGCCCCGTCTATCGCCTGGTATAAGGCATCCAGGATTATCTGTTCCGGATTTGGTGAGTATACTAGGCGGCCCTTATGGTGCACTGCGATCTCGATCCAATGGATACCCGGAACACGATCGCCGTAGCTACTGCAGTCGCTGAAGACCGTCGGATCCGGATAGTCCAGTTGGATGGGCACCGATCCATCGCCAAAGTCCAGGACTCTCATCTGGTTCGGCATTGCAAACGAGAAGAATTTACCACTTTTACTTCAAATCGTAAGCCTGCAAAATAAAGGATGCATATGACAGTGTTGAAAACGGACGGTAAAAAGATCCAAAACTTTATTTAAGGTCCGTTTGTTGACTTGGAATACTGTATACTCTTTTCGTCTCTATATCTCAATTTTAATCCATATAACATATATTAAGGAAATAATTAAAAAACGATACGTACTTAGAAAGTTATTAAAGATAATTTTTTTTTATATAATATAATATGAAAAGAATCTGCGACAGATCAATAGATCGATGTTTTCGTTTACTAATTTGTATATAGCCAGCTAAAATCAAGGTATTCTATCGAAGGGTAGGAATATTCCGTTACAAATTTTCCGAGAACTCAACCGCTCGCCACGAAATGTGTCACAGAACTGACTTTCTTAAGTGGCCATATGAAGTATCAACCAAAATTTCTGCCTGCCTCGGCTTTTTTTCCATTTAGCAATTGAAACGAGATCCCACCATATGGACATTGACTCTTTAACATAACAATATTTAATTGGTTTGTTCGCTTAATATCTACAAGACTTTAGAAAAGATGTGATGAGATGAGATGGAATTACTTCTTGGGTGTCTTCTTCTTGGCGCTAGTGGTGGTGCTGGCTTCTTTCTTTCCCTGGTAGAGGCCCGTATAATAGCCGGACATGTACCAGGCGGTGAGCATGGCCACGAAATCCTGCTCGGCACCGTCGCCTTGTCCGACAATCATGGGCGGTACTGGTGGCATGGGCGGCATAACCAGTCCCCCAGAGATCCTGCTCCTTCCGGAAGACTTGGGAGTCTTTGGATGACCACAAGCGACAGCGGATGACTTGGAGCGGCTCGGCTGCTCGTCCTCCTCCTTCTTGGCGACGAGGAACTGCTCTCGACGCACCCGCTTGCCCCAAGACGGCAGGAGGTCCAGGAGCAACACCTCCTGCTCGTTCTCATAGCCCAAATAGCGAATGACGCAGGTGCCCTTCTCCTCGTTAATAGACACCACGGCGCCCTCGTAGTCCAAACCATCCACGTAGGTGGCCCTGGCGTAGTCGCCCACCTTGAAGGACACCGGCTCCGGGCTGGCGGCCCCACCAGTGGCCGAGTCCTCGACAGCTTCTTCGTCGGCAGCGGCGTTCTCCTCCTCGCGTTTGTTGGTGGAATCTGCCAAACGGCGGGCCAGAGCTTCGCGGGCCAATCCCACCGACTCGTCGTACGTCTTCACCAACAGGGAATCATCCCACACCGCGGTGTTGGCCTCGTCGGACATCTTAGCTGCCAATCCTATCACGTTTTTAAAGGAAGAATCAAGCTTTGACTTTTTATGCGAATTTGCAGTGTGTTGGAAAGCGTGGGCTAATCACCCGCATTTCACAGCACTGACCAAAATACAACTATTGCTTAGAGATGGACAACGATTTAGATGGAAGAGCTATAATGTATACAGTTGTTTTGGGAATCCCGTTAATCTGAAATACTTTCTTATTTGAGCGCAGAAAGTGATATTTTAAGAATTAAAGTTAATATATATATTAATATATATATATTTCTCTTCCCTAACAAATACAATAAAATCAAAATAGTTGCACTTCGCACCTCATGGCCGGAAAATTTTTCAAATTTGAAGTACTGTTATGTTTTCATAAAGCATAAGATAGTATCGATAGCTATCAGCACACATCCTTCACACAACATAAACAAACAATTCCCTCGATCGTTGCGCGTTTAAAGCGAGATCCATAACTTTGTAACTCAATTTCAGAGGAATGGAGTAGTTGGTGTGCCGAATTTGCCTCGGGCATTGTGAAAACGTGTTCAATATTTTTAGAATTAAGCACGCCAATGTAGTTTCGAAAAGTGGAAAGAAGCGATCATACATTGGCTCCTCCTGCTGCCAAGATGCACAAAATGCGTTCGAGTTTTGGAAAACCTACCAGGGAAGTTAGCAATTCTACTGTCAATTATTGGAGGAATCCCAGGTGCGCAAATTATCGTATTCCGAGCCTGGACGAAGGACCTTTTCAGCATAACGACCAACTTATAGTAAAAAACTAACCACTCCTTGAAGACGATTTTCCATTCTTAGGCTGTGACATCGAGCAGTCCAATAGCCAAGTTTTCAAGGTCGAGGTAACAGACGAAGTACACCATGGATCGGAAAATAGAGGACGTGCCAATGATAGACTACATCCATGCCCGCATTGCCCGAAGAGTTTTTGGATTAATTCAGCACTTAAGCAGCACCTGCGAGCTCACACAGAAGATCGACCGTTCCAGTGCTCCCATTGCTCAGACTTTTAAAAGTGCATAACATCTTTCATGACATTTTGCCATTCACACAGAAAAATGTCCGTTGTTCCAGAGCGCCCCCTCTGCTCTTCAAATTTCACACTGCCTGCCAATCTTAAGAGGCATTTGACAATCCACACAGGCGAACACCCTTCAAGTGCTCCCAATGTCCAAAGGCTTTTACCAAAAATACCCATCTTCGAGTTCACTTGTGGAGCCACACATCAGAGTGGCCGTTCACTATGCATGCACTAAGTGCTCTAAAAGGTTTTTCACGAATACTCAGCTGCGTAACCACCTAAAAACCCACAAGGATGACAGTTCTAAATCGCTTTTGAAATGTCTTATTTCATGACTCGGAACTTTTGACCAAGTCGAATAGGCGCGATTTCGTCACCCGGAATTTGTAACGTTACTGATACGATCACTAAGCTAAAAATTTTTTGTTATAAAATAATGTTGTCTATTGAATAAACAACCTTAAGCGCCTTTAGATAGTTCTTTAAGTTCTTTATTGTGGTTCAAACATAAAGGAAATACAATGCCCCTTAGATCAATTTACATTTATATTTCAGATTGTATTATGATATTTGGAAAGGCAAGAGTTTATTATTGCTCATTAATTATTGGCTTTATCTTGGTAATCAAGTTTAAAATATTAACAAAATTATTTTCAAAAGTTATTATTTACATAAAGGATTAATTTAAATTTTCCAGCCCTTCGATATCTTAATAATCGATAAAGATTCGATTGCCCCCACCGCTATAACGACCCGACTACAATTGCCATCTCTAAAAAAAAGCGAAAATCATCTTGGAGGTCTGCAGAAAACATTTTAGATTGTAAATAACTATCTGAAGAATGGCCAACGTGGAAGCGCTTTACAAGGAACTGATCGCCGAGTGGGCGAAGCGGCCACCAAACACCGTTAAATGCGGACAGCTGCTGGATCAACTGAAAGTAGCCCTCGTGAAGCTGGCCTTCCTGCCGACGGACGGAAACGACGCCCAGAGCTCCAAGAAGCAACTGATCCTGGCCAGGAGCGTGCTTGAGGTGGCCGTCGAGCACAGCGTGCTCAGCAAGGACCTGCTTGCCTTTGAGCGCTACATGGCGCAGTTGAAGTGCTACTACTATGACTACGCCAAGATCATTGGCGAATCGGAGAGCAAGTATAAACTGCTCGGGCTGAATCTGCTCTACCTCTTGTCCGGCAACCGGGTCTCCGACTTTCACACGGAACTGGAGCTGCTCTCCGTGGACGTCATTCAGCACAATCAGTTCATTCGGCCCATTCTGTCCCTCGAGCAGTATATCATGGAGGGACGTTACAACAAGATCTTCCAGGCCAAGTCGACTGTCCCCGTCGAGGTGTATAGCTACTTTATGGATCTGCTCATTGAAACGGTACGCGATGAGATTGGTGCCTGCATCGAGAAGTCCTACGACAAGATCTCCGCCAAGGATGCCGCCAAGCGGCTCAACCTTCGCGTCCCCGACGAGATCAAGGCCTTCGGCGAGAAGCGCCAATGGAAACTAGAGCCTAGCGGCACCTACAGCTTCACGGACCGCAGCGTCAAGCCCAAGGAGCTTCTGCCCTCCGA
Organism: Drosophila teissieri; assembly: GCF_016746235.2. NCBI lineage: Eukaryota > Metazoa > Arthropoda > Insecta > Diptera > Drosophilidae > Drosophila > Drosophila teissieri. The sequence goes on along the minus strand of NC_053031.1, from coordinate 17,602,112 downwards.
GGAACTGGCCGAGCAAGTGCTCAGCTACGCCCGCGACCTCGAGATGATAGTTTAAGTCTTCAGCAGCCTTTAATGATCGACAGAGTAATGTTAAGAAAACAGTTCTAACGCGCTGGATACCACAATTTTTATAATAATATGTAACTATATTGAAAACAAACAGAAATTAAAGCTAAATCTCCTAATCCAGTAGTATTTTATTTTTGCAAGCCTAGCAACAGTTTGAAACCAACGTTTCACAACCAACTATTTTATACATCTTTCTGTGTTAATGTAACTGCCAAAAAAAAGCATTTAATAAATTTGTTCAATTGTCAAATTATTTTCCCCACTTCTAGATCACGATATTTCAAAAATCCTGTGACTTTCTCTAAAGTCACAACTGTTACCCAGTGTGACCGTTTCTGAGAGCCTTAAAATAGGTCGTAGTTGAAACCTGTGCGACGGCCACACTAGCGCGAACGACCGTAAAAATTTTCGCTCTGCGATTATTTGTAAAGAATTGCTTAAAAAGCAAATAGAAGAAATTATAGCATAATCCACGCCATGGCTTGTAACGCTAGCAAGACGTCGCTCCTGCGCGCTATCGCCGTAAGTCTCGACTTAACCAACAAATAGTTACGGCAGCGAATCTTCCCAACGGAAGGCTCGTGTTACGTAAAACACCCGAAGTTGCCATCTAAACAATGTCGAATGTAACAAGAATTATTACAATTTCGTACCGTTTTCCGGCAGAAACGAGGCTACGCCACCTGCCCCCGCCCCGTCGGCGACCTGTCCGCCGTGAACGTCAAGGTACTGGAGAACAAACTAGTGGTTGCCACCGCCGATGCCACTCTTCCCGTTTCGCGCGTGTCTTTGGTGCTGGGGTGAGTCCACGGAGCAGTAGCCAAGAGCTTGGAGTATCCTTACCTCGATCAATTGCAGAGCCGGTTCCCGAAACGAGGCCTACGACACCCAGGGAGCCTCGCACCTGCTCCGTTTGGCCGGAGGGCTGAGCACCCAGAATTCGTCCGCCTTCGCCATCGCCCGCAACATTCAGCAGGTGGGCGGTACCCTGACCACATGGGGCGATCGCGAGGTCGTCGGCTACACGGTGACCACCACAGCAGACAACGCCGAGACCGGACTGCGCTACCTGCAGGACCTGCTGCAGCCAGCCTTCAAGCCCTGGGAGTTGGTCGACAATGCCAAAACAGTGGTCAACCAGCTGAACGCCGTCTCCACGGAGGTAAGCCCACAATCGAGATTCTTAAGCGCCCATACAATCATCATTGCTCTAGCAAAGTTTTAGCTCCTAGAAAATCCAAATCCATCCAAATAACTTTGAATAACTCCTATATCCTTTACAGCAACGCGCCATTGAGCTGGTTCACAAGGCGGCCTTCCGCAACGGCCTGGGAAACTCGATCTACTCGCCCCGCTTCCAGCTTGGCAAGCTGTCCTCCGAGAGCCTGCTGCACTACGTGGCCCAGACATTCGCCGCCGGCCGTGCCGCTGTCGTGGGCGTGGGAATCGACAACAACACCCTGGCAGGCTTCGCACAGACCCTGCAGTTCCCCAGCGGCGGCGGCAAGGCTGCCTCCGCTAACTGGTATGGTGGAGATGCCCGTAAGGACACTTCTGGCCACCGTGCGGTCGTCGCCATTGCTGGACAGGGCGGTGCCGCATCGAACCACAAGGAAGCGTTGGCCTTCGCCATCCTGGAGCAGGCGCTCGGCGCAAAGGCCGCCACCAAGCGCGGCACTTCTGCTGGACTCTTTGGCGAGGCTGTCAACTGCGCCGGCGGCGTCGGAGCCTCTGTCAAGGCTGTGAACGCCAGCTACTCGGACGCCGGACTGTTCGGTTTCGTGGTCTCCGCCGACTCCAAGGACATTGGCAAGACCGTGGAGTTCCTGGTGCGTGGTCTGAAGTCTGCTTCGGTGTCGGAGAAGGATGTGGCCCGAGGCAAGGCTCTGCTGAAGGCGAGCATCGTCTCCCGGTACTCGTCGGACGGTGGTCTGATTAAGGAGATCGGTCGCCAGGCGGCGCTCACCCGGAACGTGCTGGAGGCAGACGCCCTGCTCAGCGCCATCGATGGCATCTCGCAGTCGCAGGTCCAGGAGGCGGCCAAGAAGGTGGGCAGCTCCAAGCTGGCCGTCGGCGCTATCGGCAACCTGGCGAACGTGCCCTTCGCCTCCGATTTGGCTTAAGTATATAAACACCTGTACATCTGTTAACCGTAATGTAACGACTAAATAAACCTGATCAAGGGGAACGATCCGCGAAAGTAAATACTTACAAATCCTACTTTAATTGGTGTATACATAAATAATCAAACTTTGGGTTAACGACAGATAGACATTCCACGCAAGTCACACTATAAACCAATAAAACAACTGGAATGGTTCGTAGCAACTAGACGAAGACCACGACGATGATGGCGACGAACAAGGCAATGATGACGAGCCAATAGCCCCAAGTGCTGTCTCGCCGGTTGACCTGTCCAATGCTCTGTGTTTCCCGCTGCACACCTGTTTCCACGCGGTCCATGGCATTAGCCAAGTTGTCAAGGATATCTGCAAGGAAAAAGGGATAAGCATTGACAGCGAAGGGATTTGGGCACACCCACTGTTCTGGTCCTCCACCTCGTTACCCAGCTGTGTGGCCAGTTGGCGCTGTCTGGACAATGTGGCTGATAGCACCTCGAGTCCTTCGTTCTGCTGCGCCAGCATCTCGGTCTTTCTCTGCTTCAAGGCCTCCACATCCAAGGCGGTGTTTCGCGGGGGATTGCTTTGACCCGGCAAGAGATCCTGATCCTGCCAAGCAGAACCGGATGCCGCCAGGACATTGGAGCAGGTGCTGTTTGCGAACTTCTCACGGATCTCTCGCAGCTGCGAGGTGAGTCTGTCCCAGTCGATGCGCCGCTGCTGCAGCTCTTCCTCGGGGCTCGTCTCCCAGGTGATGGCGTTGTCCAGCACCACCTTGAGGTGCTTCACGTCCTTGGCCAGCTGCTCTATTCCGGTCTGTATGCTGCTAGTCAGTTGGACGTACGAGCTCGCCTTCTGATTGAGCTGCTGACGCTGGTTGAGGTACACCAGGAGCTGATGGCGCAGTCGCTCGCAGCCCTCGTACTCGATGTCCCAGGAATCGTGATCCACCAACGCCATTTTTATGAGTAATTATCAAAAACAGAAAACTACGCCTCGAGGAACCCACACAACAAACACAATACCACAGCAACAGCTGATAACTGATAGCTGCTGGCAAATAAGTAAGCGCGAGTACGGTCACACTATTCGTAAGGAGTAAACAAATTGGATTAAAATCATTTTGATATCAGCCGAAATACACCAAATTATGCGAGAGGGCCAGGAGATAAACTATGCGAGAGGACTTGGAGAAGAAATATGAAGATTTGGCTGCAACCAAACAGCGGAGTTACTACAAACTCTTCCAAGGAACATTTTAGAAAGCATGGTTTAAAATTCCCTACCTACAGATACTATTACGTATTAGAAAATAACACATATAAACCATTATACTTTTAACAAAAAAAACGTTACAAATAAGAACATATATATAACATATGATTTCATGTAAATCTTTCCAACTTTAAGACTTTCGCAATTGCCACTTACGCCAGGCAGTCAATTAATTCCACGACATTTTGAAGGAATAGCTCAGGAAGAGCTGCAGATACTTTTAAGAAATATCTAAATGCTTTATTAATATATATTGTGAACTAGTGTGAACTATTTACAGCTGGAATATAATAATTCAAGCTGGTCACTCGAAATGATGTGAAGTATGATTATTTGGCCCTTTATTCCTGAAACTACTCTCAAAAATTAGGAAATGTTTTCCAAATTGCTTCCAATTCTGATTCTGCACAGTGGTCGAAGGACGTATTCCTTGTGCTCGAAAATCTACTCCATTCCCACACATAATCACACCCTAACTGGCCACATTTTAAAGGTTCCAAACCTACATTCGCAGGAAAGATGTTATGGCACCCATATTGTTATCCGGCATACAAGGGACCGATTTTACACCGACATTAATGAGATCCGAGCTGAATTGCAGTACACCATCAGGGACGGGGTGATGACCATCAGGAGCACCAACGTCCCGAAGGAGTTGGGCGGACATGGCATTGGGAAGCTACTGGCCAAGGCGGCACTGGACTACGCACTGCTCAACGGGCAATTCATTGTTATCAAGTGCCGGTTTGTCCAGTACTACATCGACAAATATGAGCCGCAATACGCCGAGTACATACTGAAATAGGCAATCCAACCCAGCGATCCAAAATTGTCAGAGCAAACAAACTAAACGAATACAAATAAATCCCCTGCACATACATATTTATGTCTGCTTTCAGATTGGTTAATTTCTTTGAAAAATCACATGAGATATATTTTGAATTGGTTTGGCTCCATTTATTTTTAGACGATCATTTAAAAATTACCAAATCAAAAGGGAACAGGTTATATTTAATGACGAAATTAAATGAAGTAATGGTAGTTTTCTTCATTAAAGCTATTTTGTTTAGCTTATAAAAACAATTTGCATGGACCTTCAGCACGTTGTTTTCGAAGTTAAAACAAGATAGAACGCTATAGTCGGATTCCCCGACTATCTGATATTCGTTACTCAGCTTGTGAAAGTGCGAAGAGAAATTACAACACTGACCGTTTTTGCCGGTTTGTGGGCGCTAAAGTGGGCGTGGCAAAACGATTTTTGGTATATAGAGTTAAATTTACAAGATGAACAAAAATGTGAAAAAATTCCACATTTTTCTAAAGTATGGGTGTGGCAGTTCTTGGCGGTTTGGGGGCGTAAGCGTGGGCGTGGCAAAAAGTTTTTCTGCAGATCAATAGAAATTGACAATACTAATAAGAAAATGAAAAGTATCAAAACATTTTTCAAAAGTGTGGGCGTGGCGAAAAGTTTTTCTGCAGATCGATAGAAATTTACAATACTAATAAGAAAATGGAAAAATATCAAAACATTTTTTAAAAATGTGGGCGTGGCAGTTTTGGGCGGTTTGTGGGCGTGGCAACATGAATCGACAAACTTGCGCTGGGTCTATGTCTCTGGAGTCTGTATGCTTATTCTCAACTTTCTAGCATTTATAGTTCCTGAGATCTCGACGTTCATACGGACGGACAGACAGACGGACAGACGGACATGGTCAGATCGACTCGGCTATTGATCCTGATCAAGTATATATACTTTATATGGTCGGAAACGCTTCCTTCTCCCTGTTACATACTTTTCAACGAATCTAGTATACCTTTTTACTCTACGAGTAACGGGTATAAATATGTAAGCTAGTTTTCCCAACATTTTATAAATTTAAATTTTGTTATGTTCAAAAAGGGTTACAATTTTTAGATCTCTATGCTCTGAATATATTAAGCATAAGATAGGTAAGCTGTTAGGTAAATTATTACATTTTTGGTACACGCGCTCCATTTTTTTAGGGAAACGATAAAAAACTAAAAAAATAATTCAACTTTCCAAATTAAGCAGTGTGACCATCCCGAATTCAGCAAATGCGCTTGCCGGACTGCTGCCACCCCCACACATACGATAGCTGGGACCGGCCCGGCGCGGTGAACAAAGTCACTATATCGATATGGTGACACAATTCACCCACACATGCATGCATTGGGTTACGATAGTTGTGACTTAAAGTGGCAAAATCACTGGTTTAGAATGAGCGGTATTTATGAATATATCGGAAATCGGCTGCCAGAAACTGTAAAAAGAGTAAGGAATAGTTTTACTTGACTCATATTATTTAGCATTAGCGGTAAAACACCTACTATTTTCTTGAAAACCACAAAGGTAATATTAGTAAAGACGCTACTGCTCGTGACAAGCCGCCAAAGCTGTGACAAGTTACGGTGAAATAATCGCACCTAGTAACAGGTACGCAACTATCGCCCATCCCTAACTCACACGTACACACAATTTATTTAGTCGTGATTTCTATTTTATTTGTTTCAAATTACAACCAAAAAGGAAACAAATCGCGACTAAAAGCCGCTGGCCACAATGCCGAGTGCCTGTTTAACCGTGCGCGAGCATTCCCTTTAATCGGAATCGAGCGCGTCCCCCGTTTTGTGCGTTTTCCGCGCGGGAGTGGGAGATCGGAAAATCCGCAGCAGGGCAAGCCATCGGTCCGCAGCAAAATAGGAATATATAGGATATAGTAACGTAGTTCCGCACACAATCGGGGGGCCAGCATGGAGCGGCGCGTGAAGTTGAAGACGATCAATCCGCACATCACGTGCAAGATCTGCGGGGGCTACTTCATCGATGCCACCACGGTGACGGAGTGTCTGCACACATGTGAGTTGGTCCGGCATGGAACACCACCTGCCCAATAACGCCAGTGTTGCTACCCTTACAGTTTGCAAGAGTTGCCTGGTAAAGCACCTGGAGGAGAAGAAGACCTGCCCCACCTGCGACAACATCATCCACCAGTCCCATCCCCTGCAATACATCAGCTTCGATCGCACCATGCAGGACATTGTGTACAAACTGGTGCCGAAACTGCAAGAAGGTTGGTTAGAGCGTGTGTTTTCGTTTCTTCTTCTCACTCTTACCTCCAACACGAACCATTCCAGATGAATCGCGCAGGGAGCGGGACTTCTACAAGAGCAGGAACATGCCGTGCCCCAAGGACATCACGCAGAACCACGAGGATGACAACGAGAAGGTGATGGACGCCCACGCCGAGTCCGACTTCCATCGTCTGGACGAGCAAGTGAACGTGTGCCTGGAGTGCATTAGCAATAACTTCAAGAACCTGCAGAGGCGCTTCATTCGCTGCAGCTCGCAGGCGACGATAACGCACCTCAAAAAGCTGGTGGCCAAGAAGATCCTCAACGGCATTGAAAAGTACAGAGAGGTGAGCTATTTAGCTTCCGAAACAATAACTTCTGAAGTGAAAGTTAAGCCCGTCAGGGTTTATTTACTTGTACGCACATACTATGTGCTAACCACACACACATTGTATCTTTCAGATCGACATTCTGTGCAACGAGGAGCTGCTCGGCAAGGATCACACGCTAAAGTTCGTCTACGTGACGCGTTGGCGCTTCCGGGATCCGCCGCTGCGGCTGCAGTTTCGTCCACGGGTCGAGCTCTAACCACTGTTTTAGTATAATGCCACAACAAATGATCTATTTTTATAATTTATTGACAAAGCGTAAATATCGTAATTAGGAGAGTCGCTAGTGTTAGTCCCCGAAACCATGAGTGTATGTGTAAATGTGCATGTATAAAGTCGTAAGTATATGGTTATCCCTCCTAGTATTAAGTAACTTCCTCTTCCTAACTCGTGTGCCCCTTTTGTTGCCGCCGTCTTTGCTGCATTTGCTCATGATTTAATCAAAGTTCTCCGTTTGCAATATTTTATGTTCTCCTCCTTTAGTTTGAAATATATATGTATTTATTATTTTAATGTACAAAACACACGAATGTAAATAAATTTGTAATTATGTCGAATGGCGTCTGTTTAATATGGGGGGCGCCACGCGTTTCTGTAGCCAAACCGCGGAGCTCCCATGAACGGCTGTCGCTGGCGAAATCTGTAGTGGGCACGTGGAAATGGCGGGGCAGGTGGAAACGACGGAGGATGTGGTAGCCGTTGGTATCCATATCTTTGCTGCATGGCAGACATCCCCTGCAAATGGGTTTAAATTATATTTATAAAAAGCTTATTAATGTCTCGTATAAGTAATAAAACTACTAACGTAGAAATCTTGGGGTGGCACTTGCAAATAGTAGTTGATGATCTTTGGGGGCGGATTATACCGATGAGGACTCCTTTGGCGTCGCCTCCTTTCACTGCTGCGACTTCGGCTGCGATTGCGGCTCCTAGAGCGATGACGATGCCTTCTGTCGGAAGACTTGGATCTGGAGCGAGTGCGTCTAGAGGATCTGGGCGATCTTTGGCGCAGCCTTCTCACCCGATCCTGTTCCCGAACCTCGTCCGCAAAATAGGGAACCTTGTGCTCCTTCTTTTTGCTGTCCCTCTCGCTTCTTCGCCCATGGTGTTCTCTTTCTCGCCGGGATCGCGACCTGGTGCCATGCGAATCTACGTGAAAAGAGAGGGGTTAGTCACTCCATCCAAGCCATCGTGTTTGGCGCATCTTCGGAGGTGGAATCCACATAATGCGCAGTAAAAAGTCCCATTGTCCAAGCTTCTTTGTCTGTCTGCTCGTCCAGCGTTCATTTTCATCCATTTCACATTTCACACAATATGACACTAGAAAAAAAACAACAAAAAGATGGCACTTGATCAGATTCTGATCAGATCGGATATACTATATAGTGGGTACCTCGATGATCGGATCCACAACTGCTGTCGGCGTCCATTTTCATCGGAAAATGCTGGGAATGAAATAATGCACTTTCCTCGGTGTGACCGTATTCGGCTTGCACCAAATGTGCCCGCCCACTCACTTTTCGATGACCTATCGCTGCAAAACGTTAATTTTTAAATATTTGAGAGCAACATATACAAATTTAAATATTGAGAATCACTACTACACTTCTTTATTTTTATTCAATCAAGATGAAGCTTTTAAGAACGAGCGAATATTTTAACTTTAAAGATTTTCGTTTTCCTTACAATACTCTACAAACACAGTTTCATTTCATAAGTACACGAGAATACAATGCGATTTTTGTTTTAGCTACTGAAACACAAACATATGGAAAACGCAATTAGCAGGCACAAATAAACCAATTTTAAAACTTAAAACTAAGCGGCACATTAATGCGCTCGTTCTCCATGGAGACCACGATGAGCGGCTCCTTTTCGAGCAAATCCCGCCTGGGTGAGCGGAGCAGGCGCACATCGATCTCCGCCTGGCCGCCATCCGGAGAAACGTAGCACTCGCTGGGACTGATTCGCACCAGATCCGGGACACTGCAGGTGACCTCGATGAGCTGCCTGGAGCAGAAGCTGTTAGTTACGGCCAAAGTGGCCAGTGGTGATCCGCCGGCTCCGAATTCCAGCGAAGCGGGCTGCACAGACCAATTCCGCTCGACGGGCATCAAAGTGGTGGTGTCCGCCTCCAATAGCTCATCCACAGGCTCCAATAGGTTGCTCTGCGTTGGCGTCGGCGAATTGGCCATACATATGGTCCGGAATAACACGGTTTCATCGGCCTCCGGAAGGAACATTAGCGAGCTCTCCGACGATTCATCAAAATCCCGATTGAGGGTAAGCGCAACATCAATAATCCGCACTACGGTGACCAAATCCAGGATGAACTCGGGTGGTTCGTTGAGCTGGCCAATGTTGCGTACTGGCTGCTCATCCGGAAATTGGCCCCAAATGCTGTCCAGCATCGGTGATGTGAGCTTCTCCCGCTGTCGACTGCTCATCCTTTGGACCAAGCTGCGCATACGCTGTCTGTTGGGCTCGTCTCCGCAGAAAATCCGCATATTTGCCAGGGTCAGCACCGGCGCAGTCTTCTTAAGTATGTTCTTTAAGTCCTCGCGATTCGGTCGGAAAAGTATCTGCACGCAGCGTTCGCTATTTGGCGGCAATATCATGCGGCTTGGACGCACTTCGAAGGCCTCGCTTAGACGCAGTTTCATGAGCACGGTCGAGTCCACTGAAATACCCACAAAAGCGGTAAGAGGGCCCTTGTTGTGAAACTTGAGACTCGCAGTAAGAGGACCAGCGGATAGCTCGCATACATCACCGATGGTAAGGAAACTGGCGCCCACCGGTCCTTTTAGCAGACCCTGTATGGTGATGGACGCACTGCCGCCGTAGCCGTACAACGGGATCTCCAGGCCCGCCTGGTTGCTGTTATGCGCTCCTGCCGGTGCATAAAAAGACAAGGCTCCGATGGCCGCTCCACAGACAGTGGGACAGAAGTTAATCACCACCGACCGGCATTCCATGGCTTGCAGTGTGATGGTGCTGCTACCGGAGTCAACCAGCTGGAAACCGGGTCCCTGGATGCCAAGCCGAATGACGAGGCGTTTGTCCGCTGTGTTTTTCACCTGCATGGACTTACGGACATCTGTACGCAGTTTTGTGCTGCCCCAACAGAGGGTCGTGTGAGTCACCTTTAAGGGCAGCAGCTTCCCATCGCGATGACTGAACTCACTGGAGTTCGAGCAGCGCGAAATACTGCGCGGTGCTGTAATAGAACTGGATCCTAGTCCACGTCTTCCGCTTGCTGCGAATCCGCTGGTGGAACTGGCCTCACTTCCCGCGGGCGAGGAGTTCGCCTTGCGTGCTACTCCACTCATGAGCTGCCTGCGGTCGGAACTAGTTGTGCTGTCTAGCAGCGGCGAAGAGAGACAGCTTCTTGGGGAGGACAAGGGTGATAGGTTTTTGGCGAGGTTCGGTGAAATGCCAAAATCACGTTCTGTGGAAGAGGCCACAGCAACGTCACATCCATCCAAGCGAGTGCTGCTTAAGGATGAGGGTTTGCGCGGAATCATTCCCACTGTGGAGATCGATACCCTCTTCTTGTTCACTGGCGTCTTGTCCTCGTCCTCGTTTTCATCCTCGGTGCAGGTTAGTGGACGTATTCCGTCGCTACTGGACGGACTTGCAGATCTTGGCGAAACCTTAGTACGTCTCACTCTGCGGTTAGGCTCCTTCACCGGCGTCGAGGGCCACTCATCGATGTCAGCCTCGGCCTCCGTCTCCACGGGATCGGTGTCCGCACGGCTAATGGTAATTTGCGGGTGGTCCGCCAGCGGACTGAGCGGCTTGCGCGAGATGCTCTGCTGCAAATGACGGAAATCCGTCGAGTTTAGCACAGAGTCCGTGAAACTCATAGTGTCCGTAAGCTTGTTGGAGCCGCACAATGTGCGCTCCGCTTGGGAGTTGCTGCTCTGGTTCTCCTTGTTTTCTCCATCATCATTATTAGTGCCACGACCATGCTCCCACAAGTGGTTGACCACCTCTACAGTGGATGTATCCGAGTTCAGATCTATGTCCCTAAGCGCCTTGTCGATTGCGGAGAGACTTAGGATCTCGGAGCTCGATGGCGGACGCTTGGTCTCTTTCACCGCCACACCATTGTTGCCCTTCAGAACTGTCTGAATCCGATCCTGCTGCATTTTTCGCATGAGATTGCGTCCAAGATTTGAGCCAGTCATGGCATCCGCTTTGGTGTAGGTTTTGTTGTCTGGCTGCGGAGTTTTCTCGCCAACTGAATCCAGGGTCGCGTTAGTTTGAGGTTCCAATAGCGGTTGAGTGGATCGGGAGCGATTCGGGCTGCCGTTGCTCACAATGTTCCATATATTTTCCGATCGCGTCTGGAAGTAGTTGCCCAGCGAGAAGTCTGGATCACCAGCCAAGACAGAACTGTGAACGAAAAGTTGGAATTATTATTAAATTCAGAATTGTAATTTGAAGACTATATTTTGTTGCATACTTGGACACCGAGGTTTCTATTTCGGATGATGGCGGCGGTGCGGCGATCTTCTGCATCGCCTGTGTGCTCAACGTGGCCGTCGGCATGGCTGTAAACTCCTGCGCCCAGGAGATTTCACCCAGCACCAGTTTGGACTGCATTAGCTCGGCGGGAGCGAAACTCTCATCCTGACCTTCCGCCGCCAACGAGGCAGAGCCGAAGGAGAATCCCCCACCGCCGTTAAGACTTAGATCACTCATGTCTGCAGTGCGCGGTAAGCTGCGTGAGCAGTTGAACGAATCTGTGAGGCTACTGGAGTTGGCTCGTGATAAGTGATAGCTGGCTTCCACCTGGCTGGCATCCTGTAGCTTCTTCTCCAACAGACGAGCCTTCTCAACGAAGGAGGACTTTAGGATTTCGGCCACAGACAGGGATGGCTTCTCCCTGCGGCGCTGTTTTCCAGCCTGGCAGAGTGTGGATCTGCCGGTGATCTCCGCAGGCTCAAAAGAGATGTTAGTGCCCTTGGTGGCGGGCGTGACCAAAGCAAAGGAGCCGCTGCTGTTAAGATCAATGGTTTCGTCCGTCACCAGCTCCGAGATGTTTGTAGTGGAGCGCATCTGGTGGGCAGTGCTCTTTGCTTGGCTGGGACGCGATGGTCGGGGTTTTTCCAGTGTCTCCAGCGCACGCAGTCGCTCTTCCCGGAGCCGCTCGTGGACGGCGGAGGAGTCCCGACCAGCGCCGCTCCTCCTTGCACTTTTGCTGAAGCTGGACAGGTCGCCAAAGACTGCAAGAAATCTGGATTACTCGCTGCTTCGGAAGATTTCCGGCGTACCCCGCCTGCTTACCCTTTAGATTATCCATGTTCAGGATGCCCAGCGAGTTCTGGTCCATGTAGCTGCCATTTCCCTGGCTTCCACCGCTTCTATCCATTTCGCTTCGTCCCTTTACAGTTAGTGCGAACGCGTAAACAAGAAAAGGCGCGTCTTTTAGTTCGAAAATGGACGTCGATAAATGATAACAGATCCAGGGCTGCACACACGTGTCGAGGCGGCCTTTGTTAAGTTGTCCGCTCAAATGTCGGAAATTCAAATATTTTACGAGTTTTAGTTTATAACACTTTGGGAAGCGCACAGATCAACACACTCAACAAGAAACAAAAAACATATTTGAAAGAAAAATGTTAACACAAGTGACCAATTAACTGCGTAAAAAATCATATTTCGTTAAAAACTCGTAAAAGCGCTATGATAACCGCCAATTTCAAACAAAAGTGTAAAATAAGCTGGCGATAAACTGTAAGCTGTAAGAACAAGAGCAAAACGTGCAACGCCAACGTGCCTCCAGCCCTGGTCGTATTTTCGCCAATTCTCCCCGGCTTCCCACTTCTCCATTCCGTTCGTGCGAATTCGTGCTGTAATTTGTACCGAATTGTGTTGGATATCCTCGTGGGCACAAACAGTAACTCCTCAAAAATGGAGGCAGCTATTCTGGACATAATCAACGGGATCCTGGGCATGGACACGGAGCGGATTCGTCAGGTGAGCAGAGCGGGCCAAACGACAATCCGGCGATGAAAAGGAGGTTATCCTGGGCGCCCTTGGCTGTCTTCCATGTATCCATTCCGTTCAGACCATTCCATTTCGGTCTGACCGCGTGGCTGCATCGACATTCCCAATATACATGTGTATATATGTACGCCACATGAACACAGTGGTTTTTAATTCGGCATGTGCACATTCCTATACGTGCAAATGTTTATAAAGCACAGTGGGTCGCATCTTATTAGTACTCGACAAAAAACTCGTAAACTAAAAATGTAACTAATAGTTTCTATATAAGCAGAGTAAATTTATTGGAATTCTGGAAATACATATATTATTAACATATAATTTGTATTCAACTCGTTCATATTCCATTACGAGTATTAGTTCTTTTTCAAAAATGTGTGGGCAGTACGTCATTGAAACGCTGCACGTTGCTCACATGGACGCTCCCTAATTGGAAAATTATTTATGTTGATAGTATGCTACCATACGGCCATAAAAATTCCTAATTAAGTTTCTTTTCTTCCGCTTTCTTAGTCAACAGCCAAGATGATGAAGGCCTACGAGAATCCCGATTCTCTGCTGGTTCTCACCCAGATTGTGATGTCGGACAGGGCGGTCCAGGAGCGGCATGTCGCCGCCGTGCTCCTCAAGAAGCGGATCAGCAAGTTGCGCCACTGGCAGTTGGTTCCCGCCGAGCATCAGGCAGCGTGAGTTCACAGGTCACCTTTTAATAACGACACACTAATAGATGTATGTATTTTTACCGATTAGAATTAAAACGAACATGCTTCAGGTCCTCATTGCGGTGAAGGAAAAGACAGTGAAGGGCACAGTGGCCCAGATAATTGGATCACTGGTGCGCCACGAGGCGGAAAAGGAACACTCCTGGATGGAGGAAATACTGAAGTTTATTTACGAACGTTGCAGCAGTCCCGATCCAACAGAAAGCGAGCGGGGCAGCTCCATTTTTACCACGCTCATGGACGCTGCTCCCGATCAGTTTTCGAACCACATGGATACTATCTTCCCGCTGTTCGCCGGCGTTCTAGTAACCGCCGAGGCGAACGGTGACATGGCCACACCCACCGTGTTCAACGTGCTGGCGGGTACGTGCTACCTCCTGCCCTTCGTCAGCGGACATAGTGGAGCTGAGCAGATTGTGGTTAAGGCTGTACCGCTAATTCTCAAGGCCCTAGGCGCCTTCGCCGAAAAGGGGGATAGTCAGGAGTTCATGGGTGCTTTTGATATCATAGACGCCATGGGCGAGTATGTGCCCCATTTACTGACCGGCAATGTGAAGCTGATTTTGGAGTTTTGTCTGGTGATTGCGAGCAACCAGCAGCTCGAGGATTCGATTCGAGTTCAGGTGATTACCTTTGTGGGCAGCCTAATGCGCCTGAAGAAGAAGGTTATTATGAAGCAGAAGCTGCTGGAGCCCACACTAGCGGTTATGTTCGAAGTGATGTGCCAGGACCCACTTGATGACGGTTGTAACTGCTCCTTTCTATTTCCGTTCCCATGTTTGCTAATCCTATCCATATTCTAGACGATGATTACTTTTCGTCGGAGAGCTCGAATAGCCCGTCCAATGCAGCTACGCAGACTCTGGACTTGATGGCTCTCCACATGGCGCCGGAGAAGTTTATTCCGCCACTACTGCAGCTGCTGGAGCCTGCGTTGCAGAGCCCGCAACCCGTGCTTCGTCGTTCCTCTTTTATTTGCATGGGCGTTATTGCCGAGGGCTGCTCTGAGGCCATTGGAAACAAGTATCTGGAGGTCATGCTGAATATCGTCAAAGCTGGAATTTTTGACTCTGTTATGTTGGTGCGGGTCGCCGCATTCTTCGCCCTCGGACAGTTTTCCGAGTATCTTCAGCCGACAATCTGCAAGTTTGCTCCCCAGATTCTTCCCGTGCTTTTCGACTATCTGAGCCAGCTAGTAATGGAACTCAAGGTAGGTAATCACTGCGGCCATCTTTGACCAACCTGGAATCTGTGTATTTTACATTCTTGTTTATTTGTTTGTGCTGCTTCTAAAGGCTGGCCATAACAGCAACGGGCCGAATCTCGATTCCGTTCCTGCCAAAGATTCCATAATGTACTTAGACAAGATACAGATCAAGCGCAGATCGCTCATCGCCAAATATAGGGTGCTTTTTCGTTTTCTTACTTTTTACTTTCTACTTAATTGCACATAAAACACCTCAAGTTGTGAATTAGTTTGCCAATTTTGATTACATTCAGAGATCTGTTGTAGATATCTCATCGTCATTGGTTTATTTAACTTATCAGCATATGTTAAATGTTCATTGACTCGTTTCTTAATTGTAATTTGAATGAGTTATGAGTTCGTCTCTTCAAATTGGTCGGAATATCACCGAGCCAAAAAGGGGTTCTTTCCACGCAACAAATAGTTTTTTGGGGACTGCATTTCCTTCTGCACGAAAACCCAACACATTGTGTGGCAAAACACACTAAATGTATTTTCTTGCAGATTGGTACGCCGGAACCGAAACACATGGATCGTATGTTCTATGCCTTGGAGACCTTTTGCGAGAATCTGGAGGAGGACATCGTTCCCCATTTACCCACACTGATGGATCGGTAAGGCTAGACTATACATATGTAAATATGAGTTCACAGTCTGATAATCTTATTGTGCAGCCTGTTTGGGGTTCTGGAACCTCAGAACTCGTATCGAATGCGTGAAATGGGTTTGTCGGCCATAGCAGCGGTCTCAACCGCAGCTAAGGTACACCTGATGCCATATTTCCCCAGGATCATGAGCATACTACAGGGCTGTCTGGTGAAGGAGTGCCCAAAGGAAATGCAAAGTCTGCGCATCCAAGCTATCGACACTCTGGCCGCGCTCTGTCGCGAAGTGGGCAAGGATAATATTATTCCGCTTGCCGACGATACAATGAATTTCTGTCTGATGATGCTGGAAGATGGTCCGGACGATCCTGAGTTCCGTAGGAGCATCTACAACCTGATGTCCTCCCTGTCATCGGTTGTCAACGAGAGCATGGCCACTGTGTTCCCCAAGTTCATTGATCGCATAATGGAGTCTGTGATTTCTTCGGAGGACGTGTTGCCACATGTGTCGGACATAGCGGAGGATGATTTGATCCTGGATACGACCGATGTAGAGATTGATTTAGAGCAAACTGACGACGAAGACGACCAAGACGGCTACCAGGTGGAGAATGATTACGTCATTGAGAAGGAGGAGGCTATTATGGCACTTAGGGAGTTTGCTGCACACACGGGCGCCGCCTTTGCACCCTATTTGCAGTCTGCATTCGAGAACGTCTACAAGATGATTGATCATCCGCAGGGCGACGTCCGTAAGGCGTGCATTGACGCCATATGCGGATTCATTGTGGCTCTCTACAAGTTGGAAGATGCCGCCGGCTTGAAGCGCGCCTGCGAGATTGCCATTCCAAAGTTTGCACATATGATGCGCACAGACGACGAGGTTGGGGTCGTACTCCATCTGCTTGACGTACTCGGCGATGTCTTCAAGGATGTCCAGTTGCAGGCAATAAACAACCAGGAGCACGCCGAACTAATTTTCGGGTGCATCCGGGACGTCTTCACAAATAAGATGGCCTGTCAGTTTAACGAGGAGAGCGGCGGTGGAGATGAGGAGGATTCGGAGGAAAGCGAGAACGACGAGATGCTGTTCGAAAATGCTGCCAATCTGTTCCCCTTGTTTGGCTTGGCCCTTCAGCCGGAGTTGTTCTCTCTTTATTTCGGACGCCTTTACCAATTTTATGTTCAAAGGCTGGTAAGTTTTCAACGAAATACCAAAGATGTAGCAAAGAAGAGTGGTCTTAATCCTATGGGCATACTGGAATTCAATTATTTTCCTTTCAGGCGAAGGCAAAGGAGCGCGATATTCCAGAACATCGGGCTTACATCTATGGCGCACTGGCTGACTCCTTCAAGGCGCTGAAGGGATGCTCTGCTACTTACTTTGACGCCCTGTGCCCCCTTTTTATCACCGGGACCAAGGATTCTGATGCCAAATCGCGACAGAACTCCTATTATGCACTAGGCGAACTGGTCATCCATTCCGAGGAAAAATCATTCGAGTGGGTGTCCCAAGAGCGGCAATGAACTTTTCTGGCAGAATATAATTTTGATATATTTGTTTTTTTCATCCACAGGTCGTATCCGGCAATTCTGCAAGCCCTTTCAGAAGCAATTGTCAGGGAGTCCCAGCCCGCCGCCTTGGACAACATTTGCGGAGCAGTTGCTCGCCTCATAGTTACCAACCCGGACTCAGTGCCGCTTGCTCAGGTGCTGCCCGTGCTGCTCAACCATTTGCCTCTTAAGGAGGACGTAGTGGAGAACGATATGATTCAGAAGGCGTTCCGCGTGCTATACTTGAAGGCTCGCCCCAGCATTGTTGCACATCTCGAGCAAATCCTGGTCATCACCATAGAGGCGATTTACAAGAAACAGATGCCTGACGATGAGACAACCGAAAGCGCGGTGGCCCTCATCAAAGAGATTCGCGCCAATTACCCGGAACAGTTTAACCAAGTATCAAACGCGAATCCGGAAGTGTTCAATTATGTGCAAACTCTGTAAGCCCACATATCCCAGCAAAAACCACCAAAAAGCTCTGCACACAACACACATCTGCACCTACTTGGCTAATGCCCAACGCCCTTCGCCCGCAGATTCATATATTGGAAGTGATGCAAGTGTCGCAAGGAAGCTTTTTTATACGAATAGGTTCGAAATAGTCTTAAATTTCAGTTGTGCTTCGGTGGAGTTTAATCATTCAAGATTAGCGATCTTTAAAATTGCGAGAAGTAGCTTTTCTACCGGCCGAAAAACAGCGGCAAATGTTTTCTAATTTATAACCACATCTAGTGAAACATGAATATGTATTGAAACAATAAAGAGATTACTTGTTTCCATTAAAAACATTGTTTTCATTTAAATCGTATAATTTCACTGAAACGCTCTTTTCTTCAATCGTCAGGCAGTTGATCCTAACTTATAGTTTTTGTGTAATCTCTACCAGTGTGCATTTCGTCTGATGACAACTTCCTGGACGATGTCTGCATGATTCGCGTGCAGCTTAAGATTAGAGTCGACGTCCGTCCAGCGCACATTGGTGGCATCGTCACCGGCCACTAGCTCCAATTGTCCCACTTGGCTTCCGTCTTCGTCGTGAAAGTTCAGCGCAGTGGTTTCCATCCAAGCGTTGTCCGTATTTCGAAAATCGTCTACGTAGCCTTGATATACCTGGACGCCGCCCGCTTGGAAAAACCGCTCCACCATGTTGGCCTTGTCCGTAAAATTCAATGCCTCCTCGGTGAACTCCCGCTTAAGAGTGGCACTTACATTTTCGCCGGGATCGACCATCCCCCCGGGAATGGCCCACAACTTGTTGTCGGACCGCTGTATGGCAACCATCTGTAAGATATTCCTGGCGGAAAGAGAGATGGAATTGACATTACCGCACTTGACGGGCAATTAAGCCAACTTACTTGCCGGTGGCCGGGTTGGCCACAATGGCTCCTTGGTCGTTCCGCTTCCAGCGCGTGACAATAGGATCTGCGGCATGATTGGGACCCCATCGGCCTAGTGACCCACGCCCGGTAAGTCCTGTACGCCCGATCGGATTCAGGGGCAGTCCATTCTGCACGTTGTAGGCACCGTGGAAGGACTCGCGGTTTACCTGGCCATCCAGCTGGTTCCACTGTGGCCGGAAGGTGTCGCTGGGCAGCGGAGGATCCGCCCACACCTGCCCGCCAATGTGTGGCGCCGTGTATGCCGGCGGGCAGTAGTCCGGGAACGGCTCCGACCAGACGACCTGTTCGTCGGACACTGGGTACCGGAGCACGGAGCTGCGTGGATACATATTGTTGCGGCACATCAGGTGCCGGAAAATGCCCGCCTTCACCATCGAGGACATCATCTGGGTGGAGTTTAGGGAGTTTTCCAAGATCAGTAGCAAAAAAAGCAGCGGCAGCAGTGTAAGCTCGAAACTCGTCATTGGACTGAATTCTCTGAGCAACAAACACAAATAAATGATTTTGTTTATGCACACCAGCGGTCATAAACTTAGTGCTGGGAATTAGTGTGCTGCATTTTGATAAGATAGGTAACAAAATGAATATGTTTAGTAAGAAGAAAGAAGAAGAAAAATATCGCACAGAATTATTCGAAATTTTCGATTTAAAAATTATGCTGAGAATTGAAAAGCAGATTGAGCGTTTTTCTAGTTTTCCAGACGCAGCCGTAAGCACTGCATTACTTGAAAACAATTTATTTATAGGACCGGCTGGTCACACTAGCTCGCATATTTTGAATCTCAAAGATTCGGTTTATTAAGATGTTTTGTGGTTTTGAGTAAATACAAAAATTTGAAGCCAACTAACTTAGAACGCCTGGTTTCCACCGAATGCCCCTAACCAAATGAGACGCCAACATTCTCGTCACAGGCTAATCCTGACGCAGCGTCAGAGTTCGAACTTCAATGCCATCCTTGGTGATGATGTTGATCAGCACAGAGTCGCCGGTGTAGATGTCGCGTTCAGCGGCCGAGATGAAGGTGTCGGAGGCAACGCTCACGGCCCGCTCCTTGGTCAACTTGATCTTGTCGGCGTCAGCCAAGTTCATGTTCTTGTGGCCAATCTGGTTGTCCAGCACCGGTTGCAGCAGCGTGCCGGCAGTGCCACCGGCGCGGTATGTAGCCTTTTCACAGTGACCAATGGGATCGTACGAGTAGACGACGCCCTTGCCCTCGTTGTCAATACCGGCCAGAATGTTCGACACGTAGTACGGGAAGAAGCGGCGATTGTACATGGCGATGGAGAGCATCTGGGCGACGGCCTCCGTGGTCATGGTGCGCAGATGGGTATGCTCGTAGCTCTGCATGCGCACCTTCATCGATCCGGTCAGCGAGAGGGTGTCCGCCCAGCAGCCTGTGGAACCCAGCACCGTCTGGGGAGACAGCTTGAAGAGTTTGCTCTGCGTTCGGGAGTGAATGTTGTAGCCACTGCTTAGGCGGGTGTCCGCTGCAATCACGGCGAAGTCATCTCCGGCGATGGCCACAATGGAGCTGCAAATGGAGAACACTCCGGTTAGGTGGAAACAATCAGCCGCATCGCTATTCCGCTGAGAAACGGCAACTCACCCGCCATTGGACTCGTAGGGCGAGAAGTCAGCATGCTTCATGCCGGGAACCTGGTAGTCCGGGAATTGCTCAAAGCCTAATCTGCTCATGTTTTGTGCTCAAATTTACCAATTAACTCGGCAAGTTAAAAAACGAACGAAATGATTTGCAAGTTTGCAAGCGGCTAATCAAAATCACAAAATCAGTGTGACCGTTGTTGAATAACGGACACAGCCTGCTTATTGACGTTATCGATAGGTATCGGTGATTTTTTTTAAATTGTTACTAGCAGGAAGTATATATTTATATACCTAAAAATGTAAATTTTACGTTATTAAAGAAAATAAAAGAATTCTTAATCTCAACTCTTTAGCTCTTATAGTTTCCGGGTAAAGATTAATTATTTCTTTTTACGAATTCCAAACGAAACTAGATTTGATTAAAATGTATATTTTAATGAACAGCTCGGTTACTTTCAACAATCTTTGGATAAAATAAGTGCAAATGCTTGATTTAAGCTATAGCGGCCAGGTTTTCAATACGTTCTCTTTGCAGTTGCCCCCGGTTCTTCTCGACCAACGCCTTGACGTCATAAAACCATTTACCTGCAGGAAAAAACATAATGTTCGTTCAAAAGTAAAACAAATACATAAAAGAAACTATTTACCGATGCTAGTGTTTTGCAGACAGTCCTTAAACGTCTGACATCCCTCCATGCTCGAAAGCACGCCGAAGACCGAGAGATCCGCCAAACTGGGCTGTTTTCCGCCCATGAATTTCGTATTCCTCTTGTTCAGCTCAGTGGTCCACTGGTCAAGGGCATCGTACATGTGGGATCGGACGTCGTTGGTAAGGGCGTGTCGGCGCTTTAGCATCTTAGCAATGGCCCACATGGCGGTGGCTCCACAGTATACCATCAGGTCGCGCTCCCATTTGGGGAAGTGAACGTCCCACTCGCCAGCTTGAGAGAACCACTCAAAAGTCTCTAGGGATTCGCCCATGGTTTGATAGCAGTTGGGCGATATCAGGTGCACCAGGTGGCTGTCGGCCCAGCTTCTCCACTTGCGATCGGTTCTAAAATTGGACACACGTAATCAAAATACTTGCTGGAGGGAATACATGATCCTGAGTAACTTACTCCTCCGTTTCCTTGGAAACCCCCTTGGGCGTGTGCTCTCGGTACATGAGGAAGTATTTATTTAATATGTCGTTCTTCTTTTTGCCATCATCGTCAAAAAAGGATGTGTGCGGATAGAATTGCGCCAGCTCGCCGATGTCAGTGCGCTTGTCCTGCAGGAAGGTGGCTATAAGGGATATAATGGCACTCGAGTCCACCATCTGAACGTATTTGCCGTCCTGCTGTCGGATGAGCACCATCGGCACCTTCTTCACCGAAGACCAGCGAATGTCTTGCCGCAGAACGGCATCCACTTCGACCACCGCATAGGAGATGCCCATGAAGTCGAGGAAGGCGCGTACCTTGCAGCAGAAGGGACACGTCTGGAACTGGAACAGCACAATGTCCAGACCGGACGTGTCCTTGGGGTTAACATAGCGCTTGGTTATCCGCACTCCAGCCGGAATCCCTCCCAGGCGCGTCGGCTTCGTCTCCTCATGCTCCTTGTGCGAACTGCCGTCCGTCCAGCGCTGGTACATTGTGTACACCGAACCGGTGGCCGCGCCCACTGTCGCCCCCAAAACTGCAAGCTTAAAAGTTCCGTTCGGCTTCTTCTTGCCTCCGCCGTTTTCCACCGCCACTGCAAACTGGCGGCGTGCAAATGCAACATCCGGATTCCGTCTACGGGCCAACAGGCGTAAGGCGCCGCTTCTACTTGTTGCCGGTAGGGGACGGACGCCTGCCAGAGCGGTGGCAGTAGCTAGCCGAAAACATGACATAATTCGCACCTTTGTTTTGACTTTTACTTAATATTATGCAAAAATTAGCGACTTATCAGCCGCGACTAGATGACCAGTGTGTAATAATACAAATAGTTATTTGGGTTCCAAAATATACCAAAGTTTAAAATATACCAAAAACGGTCACCTTGTAGAATGTGTTTGGGATGGGAGATCGATTGTTAATTTTTTTAATTACTGTTAGAGCATTTAACCTTGATTAAGTATAATCAACATAGTCGTTAAATAAAAGGAAATGAAATCATTTGGTGCCACACATATAGCGTTGCAAGATTGTATATACTTGTCGGTAAAGTCCTAAAAACTTCTGAGCCTGCACTATAAAGTGTTATCGATAGTTAGCACCAGAGCTGTTGGGAAGCAATACCATCTCTACAGAATACAAAAAACAAACTTTTTGTAGTTGTTTTTTTTTTGCAATCCTCGCGACTTTTGTTTATAAACAAAACCAGCGTAGCGATGTCTGCTTCTGCCGACAGTCTGGCCGCCGCCGCGTCCCTGGACAAGTACGGGGACGAAGACATCTTCAGCCTGATAATCCGCTACGGACTTTATGTGGGTGCCCTCTTCCAGTTCGTTTGCATTTCGGCCGCAGTGCTGATGGAGAATAACCCGGATGGCCATAGTAACCCGGAGACCGGCGAAGTGACGGAGCGGGAGGGCGAGCCGGTCCGGACACGTCTGCACAAGATCCGGAAGCTGGAGAA
Source organism: Drosophila teissieri (assembly GCF_016746235.2). NCBI lineage: Eukaryota > Metazoa > Arthropoda > Insecta > Diptera > Drosophilidae > Drosophila > Drosophila teissieri. The sequence continues at coordinate 17,579,408 of NC_053031.1, read as the reverse complement.
GAAGAAGCGACGATAGATGTAGCCATCCGTAATCCATAGCTAGCCTAAGTACTCTCGAATGCATTTATTAAGATAATTGTAATAAAAACCTAGTCTACAGTGGTTATAGTAGAAACATGAACCTGAACATCTCATTCATGCGTGCCCTAAAGCACGCTAATTATGGGGTCTAGTACTGACTTTTTATGGATAGGTACATACATATGAAAGGATTTCCTACTCTTGCAGGCACACCTTCAAACGTGATTTGGAATCTCATTTGCTTTCTGTGGCATTCCCTGTGCGTGAATCATCTCCCCAGCCCTTGATCGACGTTTTTTGGGTGAGGTTGCCGCCCTGGCACGATTTTTTGCACATGACTCAGGGGGGAAAGCTATACGCCCCCTGGGAAAACCACCACCCACAGTGGAAAAACTGCTGTTTAGTTTGGCTGTTATCTTTAATTTGGGAATAATATAAATTATAATAATCGTATAGTTATTATGCTGCTTGCAATGTTGTTGTTTCTTGTTTGTTTTACTTCCCTTTTAACTATGTACGTATGCATTTGTGTAGTGTGTATGTGTGTGTGTTGAATGCTTTCTCTCTCTCTCTTGCTCTTTCTATATATATATATCAGTATATATATAGTAGAGTCCATGCCGAAGGATGCACAGACAATTATCACTATGAATTATTATTAGTTTTATGCAGTATTTAGTTTTCGTTTTTTCATGAATTTTGCGTGGAATTACATTTTTAAGTCAAAACTCATTGTGAATCTTACGTTTTTGGGGTCGCAAAAGGGGCGTGGCAGGTCAAGGCGGTGAAGGGACATCTCGTTTCAAAAACGATCAAATTTCAAATACAACAACTAGTTAAATGGATATCGAAAATAGGTCTGGGTAGAAGGGGGATTAGCGGAGGATCGACGGATGGTAAATCATATCTGTGTAGCAAGATATAGGATCTGATCTAGGGTCAGAATGTCTAGATGTGGCTATGTTAAATTCGAAAGTCTCGGTACTGTTTTGTTTTTCGGCGTTACGCTATTTACTCGTACTTTTCCTTTTTTTGTTTTCTAATTCGCTTTATCGTTATTTATCATTATCATCAGTGTTGTTGTTGTTGTCTAAATTATTGTTTAGTTACTCACAAGTGTAGAGTCATCATCGTCACAAAATATAGTATATAATATATATTTGCTTTAACCCACACACAAAACATGTTCACATCCTGCTAACCCACCATCGCTCTCTCTGCTTCCGTATCGATCGCTTCTGGCTTCTGGCTACGGTCCTTTTGCCCCCGGGACGCTGGAGCTGGAGTTGGAGCTGAAGTTGGAGCCGAGGTGGAGGTCCAACTAAGCCTCGGGCAGCGGCTTCAGCTCCTTTATCTGCTTGATCAGATAGGCCTTCTCATCGTTGAACTGCTCGTCCTCGGAGCGATCCGTGTGGAAGTTGGTCAGAAAGTCGACCAGCTTTGTCTGGTTGCGCAGCAGGATATCCAGAATGGGCTTCGGCTTGTTGGGATTTGCCACGAACACCTTGAAGACGTGAAACGCCTCAAACTGAATGTTGCGCGACTTCTCCTTGAGCATGTTCATCATTAGCTTGAGGTTCTCCGGCTCGGATATGTAGCGCGTCATCACGGTGAAGTTGTGCCGGTCCAGCAGCAGTTCCCCAAGCAGCTTCAAGCTCTGACGCCGCGTCACATAGTTCTCCGAGTTAAGCAGGCGCTGGTAGTGCTGCGAGAAGAACTTGTCGTAGTTGGCGTCCAGGAACTCCGCGCACAGCAGCTTGTGGCGCGTGAGCAGCTCCTTGAACGTAGAGAAGGCATCGCTGGCAATGTCAAAGGTGGAAACCTCCACGTAGCGGAAGAACTTGAAGAACTCATCCGAGTGCAGCATGATCTTGGCCAGCGCCTCGTAACGGGCGCACTCTCTTAGCATGGTACCGGAGTTCAGGGCGATCTCCGGATGCGCATCCTCGTAACCGGCCATCAGAGTGAACAGGATCTCCGGCTTCGTGCATATATACTCGACGGTGGGCGAACGGGTGCCAATTTGGCGGCGCAGCACATTATTGAAAATGAGCGCCACATGCTTCTTGCCCTCGAAGTCGATGCGATGCAGGTTCTGGATGAGCAGCAGCAGCAGGTTGCTGTTGTACAGCTCCTGGGACAGCTGGGCCACCACATAGTCCGCCGGCGGCTCGGCATCGCTGCTCCCGTAGAGCATGTTTTTGATCGAGACCAGGTTCTTGCTGACGTCCTCCTGCGCCTTCTCCACCTTGCGGTCGCCCGCCTCCAGGGCGTTAATCGCCTCCTTCAGCGACTTGACCAGCTCTACTGGCGACTTCTGGGACTTCCCGAACAGTGGCATTTCGCTGTCTTTTCACTCGAAATAGGACTTGGACTTGTATATGGATTGGGATTGGCTGTGGATGTGGTTGTCGTTGTGGTTTAGTTGGCCTGTCGATGATGTCTCGTATCTTCTGCCGATTATGCTGCTGTTCAGGGCCCTTCGAGTGCTGGCTTTGTGGTCGTTCTGACAGTTGCCCAATTACCGACAGCGAAGACGCGGAAAACAATGCTTGGCAATATTATCACGGTGGAATATTCTATTATTATATATTATTTTTTTCTTGTCTTCTTCCAGGGATGAACAATTTCGATTGGCCGACGTTTCGATAGGCGGTCGGTTCGACAGGACTATCGCTTCGGTGGCGTGCAGTGTTGTAAAGGTTCGTTAACTAAACACGACACATAAATTCAATTTTAAATTAAGAAATGACCAATTCTTTTACATTTTTATAATTAGGTCCATTTTTTGTTATTTATTTTTAGTTTTATTTTTTATTAAAACTAAACTAAACTAAAAAATGTCCATATGAATACCCAATACATTAAACATGTTATAAGTTTGTCCCGCTAAAACAAGATAGTTTGAATTCTTTAAATATCGTTTTATTTCTCATTGAAGTACTTTGTTTTTGATCCGTTTTCGTTTTAGATATTATTCTTTAGCGCTTATCAGGCGCTTGGTGTATTATAGAAGTTACAGAAATATATTTGTGTATATAATGGGCAACTTTTCGCTTTCGCCTCGTCAGCTGTGTTGGCCCATTTTTCTTTTTTTTTTGACATTTTATCGATTCCGGGCCAAGGAAGAGGACTTTTGGGTTATAGGGAAAGGCATAAGTTTATTGTATGCACATCAATATTTGTAATTATATCTGTAGGTTCGACATATTATCGCAGGCTGCCCCTCGCCTGTCTCGATTCGTATATTTTGAAATAAATTTATTTGGTTTTTGTTTTTGTTCTTTTTTTTAATTTTTATGTGATTTTTGTTTACGTATAAAAGTTTTTTAAAATCCTTGAAAATATCAGATAATAATTACAGTTGGTTGTGTATACGTCTTAAAAGCATTTCGATGCGCTTCGTTCTCGAACATAAATTAAACATAAATCAATATAGTCTTTGCCACTAAACATATCAATCAATTTGAGTAGTAGTAGTTGAAGTTATCAGTTAATAATAATATCTTTGGGCTTTGCTACTGTGTATGTAATGGTTACGCCGAGTACTTATAGATCATGATCATAGACATATATACTGCGGGGCTTAAAACACACGATCGAAAAGAAGTCGCGCCTACGCATACCGAAGAAGTATCAAGTTTCCATTCGCTTTCCGTTTACATTCTCTCAAAGGGGGAGTTTTGTGGTCGTTAAATGTATCATATAATATAATATCTTTATCTTTTTATCTTGTAGAAGTATGTAAATGTATAGGTATAATAAAACATTTTACGACTAGTATATGTAAATATATGTATGTATATGTATATATGCATTGCGGTTTCTTTGTAATTACTAAGTTTATTGAGATATTCTATGAATATATTTCCTTTCATTCTTAAGCCATGTCTTGTGTCTTTCTATGTATATAAAACAAACGAAGCGCGAATACGTTTGAGGGGCGGTTGGAAAGGGGTTGAGTGGGTGGGAGGTGTGCCCTCACTTTACAATTAAAAACAAGGATCCTCCCGCGAGACCTTACCCAAATTTGCTTAGCAACTCATTGTTTAATGATTTCATTTCTGTTTTTTTTTTCGGTTTTCTAATTTCTTGTTTTTCTGGAAGCGTTCGTCGGGGCTCTGCACAGATCTGACTAGATATATATGGGTATATATAATAGAAGCTACTACTACACGCTACCAAGTACGATACATAGGTGTCCTCCTCCGATTTTAGTTGCTGCTGTTGCTGATGTAGTTGTCATTTCTTCTTCGCTGGGCTTGAAGTTTCGTTTCCTGTTTTTCCTCCTCCTGTTTTCGGCCTGCTGCTGTCGCTTCCGTTTCCGGTTCTGCTTCCACGGGGGATGGTGTGGTTGGATGATTGGGTCTACAGACTGGGGCCCGATCACTTGCGCTTGATGAAGTTACCCTCGGCATCCAGCCAGATGCCCTGATGTTGGTCGGGCGCGTCCATCCCCCGTCTTATCATTTACCTGTTAAGCGCATTGGAGATCTGACGCAGCGACTGACCGACCTCGGCCACCAGGCGCTCGTTGTCCTGGACGTTCTTGCTGCCTGCGGAGCGCAGGTGCTGCGACTGTGCTTCCACCCGCGTGACCAGTTCCCGGAACTGAAACTTGGAGTGCGGCGGCATCGCTCCGTTCTCCGCGAAGATCACGCACGAGTTGTGCAGGATGTTGAGCTTGTCACTCAGCTGCAGCCACTGAGATCCGGCGATGGCATTCACCGGATGCTTGAGCGAGCCCTCCAGCAGTCCCACCAGCTCCAGAATGCTCTCCCGCGATATCTGGGTGGAGCTAGCGGAGCTGGCTGGTTCGGCCAGTTTGGCAATTGGCGTGGCGTAGATGGTCAGCTTTGTGGGCTTGTGTGGCACCGCTGGCTTTTGCTGGATCTGGGGCTTCTGCTCGTACAGCGACTGGGTCATGTCTGCTGCTCCTTGGCCTCCCGATCCCAGACCGTCCGAATGCGACTGCTCCTCGTCATCTGTGAAGAGTTGCGTTGAATGAGAGGTTTTTATTGTGCTGCTGGCCTGCTGCCTGCTGGTGCAATCTCTACTAGAGGTGCTAATGGATGTGGTGGAGAGGTTGGAGGTGGTGCAGTTCGGGGGCGGTGGTGGAGGGGCTGCCGGTGGTGGCTTGTTGCCCAGCTTGGCTGGAAGAGTGCCGCCAGTATTGGGGGCCCCTGATTTCATGCCGTACTTGGGAGACAGTTGGGCATTTGGTGTTCCGCCGCCATTTACCACCGACGGCTGTTGCTGGAGGATCGTGCTGGTGGCATAATCCGGCGCCGGTGGCTGCTGCTCCCACAGTTTCTTTAAGCTATTAATACTACCTGTGCTTCGTCGCTTGCCGAGATCGCCTTCTCCCGCTGCTCCCGCATCCGCCTCCACATTCGAGTTGGTTACGTCGATTTTGATTTCAGTCTTTTGCATCGCCTGGGAGAACTTCTTGCTGTTGTCCTCCTTCCGGTTCAAAGTGCCCGTTGTATTGCAGTTGGCATTGTTCGTTACGACTACAGGAGCTGGAGCTGGAGCTGGAGCTGGAGCTGCCGGCTCCTTCTCCTTGTCCACTCGGCGGAGATGGGCCTTGAAGTCGATGATGGTATTGGCCGGCTCCGCTTTGGCGATTGGCGCACTCATCTTCTTAGGTTCAACTTTCTTCAGCTGAGCCTTGAATCCGGACCCAGTACCATTGCCGTTGGTCAGCTTTTGCTGCTGCGGCGGCGGCTTTGGCAGGTTCATGCTCTCGGCTAGTTCGGTGACAAGCAGGGAGACAGGATCCACCACTGCGATGCCCGAACCGTTTGCCAGTTGTGAGGCCGGAGCACTATCCTTGCCAGCCGCCTTGATTTCGGTGATTAGCTTCTCCTTGAGATCCTCGGGTGGACTGCCCAGCGAGCTGCAGGAGTCGGTGGAGGGCTCACGTTTTCTCAGAGACACTCCAAATCTGGAGCTGGCCTCCTCCACACTGGGAGCAGTGTTGCTTACATCGTTGTGGCTGCTGTCGTTGTTGTTTGTTCCGTTTCCATTACTTATATTGCCATTGTTTGGCAGCTGGGCATGCAAGTGCTGCTGGATGGCCTGCACAGCGCTCTCCGGCGCCGGTGGAGGAGGAGGTGGTCCCCCCTCGAATTCCTCGGGCGGCGGAGGCAAATCCAACGGTGGCGGTGGAAACTCAAGGTTGGCCAGAGCTGGCTGTACTCCTGATGCAACTCCCGTGGCACTCCGCTTGGGTGAGCTACTGGAACCGCCGGCCCGGAAGGAGGAGAACGTCATCATGGTGCCTTCGGTAGTGGTGCGATGACGCTGCAACTTGTTCAAACTGGCGGCCGCATTGTTTTGCATGGTCACACCTCCCGACGAGTTGCTCCTGATCATTTGCTGTGGCGGAATGGGACTGGCCTTCGGATTAATTCTGACAGCCGGAGGCGTGGCGTGCCCATTGGCTGGTGGCAGAGCAGGAGCAGTGGCCGGCAGAGCAGGAGCAGCCTCACTACTGTCCTCTAGGCTGTCCAGATAGGCACCGATTCGGGCAACTTTGGGTAGTGTGCCGTAGCGGTTCACCACCTGCTTGACATTCATCACCTCCAGCGCTCCCACTGTGATGGGATGGGCACTGGCCACTACACCGTTGTTGCCATGATGCGGTTGAGTTGCTGGCGGTCCTGGACCCGGAGCGAGTGGATGGTGCTGGGACCGCTTGCTTTGCCGGGTCTCTAGCCCTCGGTTACCCATCACGGGTGTTCCAGTCGGACGCTTGAAGGAGCTGTGCTGCTGCGAGGATCGAGGACCTATGCCTCCTCCTCCGCCGCTGTGAAGAGAATGCTGCATCTTGTTGCTGGCAGGAGCGGCTATCACTTGGCTCAGACTTTGCTCCAGACTATCGCCGGTGGCATCTGTGTCTGGGTCGGCTGCCGGATCCGTTTCGGAGTCGTACCGCTGCGTCAAACTGTTGATGTCTCGGGCTAATCCTACCAAAGTAAATGGTGAAATGAGAACGATTAACTTGGACTCGATGCATAGTGAGTGGTTAATAGAATGCGTCGTGCCAGGTGCTGGATGCTGGGTGAAATTAATGGTCAGTGATGGGAAATACCTTAACTTTGAAGAATTAATTAAAAATTGTTGTTATATCTCGGAATAGAACAATTTTAGATTATTTAAAGCACCGATCTAGGTACTTCCCATCACTGGCACTTGGATATGGGTTAATCCTGACCAAAGTCTTGTGGTGTGTATGTGTGCGTTGATGTTTGTCGAGCGAGTAAAACTAGAAAACACCAAATTATGAACTTAAAAAGTAATGAGTATTTGAGAATATCTGGTATAACCTTGAAAGAATGCATTAAAGCTAGTCTTCCTAAAAATAAGTTTTAATATTCTTAGAACCATCCTACTTTACGTGATATAGGATCCATAGTCTGAAAAGCCTTATTGAAAAACATAAGATGATAAAGTAAGTTAAAGACGAAATAATGAAGAATACTAATATTGCTCATTGTTGACTTTCAAGGATATAAACCAAACACATGATAGTTAAAATAGTTATAACTAAAAATAAACAACATAATGTTAACAGGCACCAATATAAATAAAAGCAATAAAAATAACAAATAATACCAACTTAATAATAAATTTTGAGATGGTTAGAGAAACATCAAATGAAAAATGTTAATGCTCAGAGATCAGACAGAAAAAAGACGTTACATTAGGAAATCATCGACACGAACAAAACTTTAAAACTAAATTTAGAAAATACCAATGCGGAAATCCAATATCAAGGAGTTCCACAATGAACAACCAATGCAGGAAGTTATCTAAGTACTAACAAACCAATTACAATTAAACATAAACATGAACAAGTAACACGAATCAAATAACACAGGAACCAAAATATAAAACATAAACAATTTTTGAAAAGGAGATTCTCGCTATGGACTCCGGTGACAAAATACCTCGAAATAGGATGTCGTAAAGAAAACTACTGCAGGAGGACGATTTCTTAATGGAATACTGTTGTTGTTTCTGCTTTTGATGTTGTGGTTGTTGTTGTTGCTGTACTGGCAGTGGTACTGTTTGTTGTTGTACGGACTGTTGTTGTTGTAGTGTACGTATTTGGTGTGTATGGTGGGTTGGAATTTGGGTCTTGAAATTTCTAGAGAGGGTCTGGCTGAAATAGTTGGCAGTTTTCAATTTGTGTATACCATTCGTGCTGAGGTCGTCGATGAAATTGCATCTGGCGTTGGCTGGATCCTCCTCGCGATAAGTGGAGTCCCGACTGCTCGAGAGCAGGCTATGAATAGATACAAAGCAGATGATTAACTTTTGGTGCCCTTCTTGCGGTGAAAGAGTTCTAATAAACGTTCACTTCAACAGTTCGGGTATACTATTGATCAACTCATCCAGAGAAGTGATCTTACCTGGTTCGCTTTGGTGGGGCGGGCGCCTGTTTGCCCTGCTTGTTGGTGGTGCGACGCATCTGGACGTTGCCCTTGCCCTGGCTGGAGAAAGTGCTTAGTTTGGTGGAAGTGGAGCCGGTTTCTGCAAGGATACGGCACTGGTAAGACAAGAAAGCACTGCGCAAAGGGATTTCCCTCACCTGACATGGGCGTGCTGGCCTGCTGCTGGTGCGAATCGTTGTGATGGGCGTTCGGCGTGAGGGACTGCCCGCCGGGCAAACCCTTCTTCACCATCTGCGGTGTAAGACTTAGCGAGGCGGTGGCCGAGGATGAGGAAGCGCAGCCGCTGGCCGCCGTCGTGGTTGTGGCTCCTCCGCCGGTGGCCACGCCCGATGTGCTCGGAGCGGAGCTGCTCGCGCTGGTGGCGTTGGCGTTCAGCTGCTTCTCGACCGCTTCGGTGATGGACGATTCCTGCGGAGGAGCGGAGAAGGAGAGATGGGCACCATGTGGCTCATTATTGCTATCACTACTTGCTGCACCCTCGATCTCGAGCGATCAGAGCACGTCGACGAGGTGGTGGCGGTGTCTGTGGCTATGACTATGACTACTCCTATTCCTATGGCTATTGCTATGGCTATGCACATGGCTGTGGATGCTGCCGCTGTTCTGGTGGAGCTCGTCGTCGTCGTCGCCGTCGTAGTCACTCGCCTCCTCGCCAGCATCGTCATGATCATCGTGATCATCGTCATATTCATCGTCCCACACCTCGACGTCACCCACCTGAAACATGTGCTCCAGCGCATGGTGTATGCTCTTGAACGTGGGCCTGTCGGTGGCATCCCACTGCCAGCACTGGCGCATCAAGTCGTACACCTCCGGCGGACAGCCTGGGGGTCGCTCCATGCGATAGCCCTTCTCCAGCTTGTGGTACACGTCGGTCAGGTCGATGCCCGGATACGGCGACATTCCGTAAGTGGCGATCTCCCACAGCAGGACACCGAAGGCCCAAACGTCCGACTTCGTGCTAAACTTGTTGTAGGCCAGACCCTCCGGTGCGGTCCATTTGATCGGGAACTTGGCTCCGGCATGTGCCGTATACGTGTCGTCCCGCATCAGGCGTGCTAGTCCGAAATCCGCCACCTTGACCAGCTTGTTGTCGCCCACGAGGCAGTTGCGGGCAGCGAGATCGCGATGGATGTAGTTGCGCGACTCCAGGTAGCTCATTCCCGACGCTATCTGCGTGGCCATGTACAGCAGAGCCACTGCGTCGAGCGTTTCGCGGCCGGCGGAGCGCAGGAAGTCCAACAGATTACCGTGCGACATGAACTCGGTGATGATGTAGAACGGCGGTTCCCTGGTGCAAACACCTGAAATGAGGAAACATGTTAATGGCATTTCCTCTTGCTTAGTAGAATTTTAAAATGAGTTTATTAATACCCACCTATGAGCTGCACAAGATTAGGGTGCTTCATCTCCTTCATGATGGCCGCCTCTTCGAGGAAGTCCTTCAGCGCCATGGTGTCCTCCTTGAGCGTTTTAACAGCCACCGTGTTGCCGTACCGCTTCCAAACGGCCTCGTAGACCTCTCCGTATTGCCCACCGCCCAGCTTGTGCTTCATCATGATGTCCGTCCGGCAGATCTCCCATTCATCCGGCTCGGGACTCAGCGGGAAGACAGTGGGCTTGTTCTGCTTGGGCGCCGGATACAAGAGCGGAGTGATCAGGCCGTGACCCTCATGGGGCACGCTGTGGTGGTGCACCAGCTCGGCCAGAGTGTTGAACTTGGCCTCCTGGGTGACGAAGACCTTTCCATCGGGATCCTCTGAGATGCGGTAGTGATAGACGCGACCCTCGTATCTGTTTGGAAGAAGATGGGAAAATTAAAATTAAATTAAAAAACAATTGCCAATGGAAAAGCTAATATGCGCACCTGAGACTGATGCTCCTTTGACCCGGTGAACTTTCGCTTTCACGGACCAGGAAGCTGCCATTGATTCCGGAGCTGAGAAGGTACTCGGCGGCATTGCGTGAGATAGGTCCGTGGTACCAGGAGTGCTTCTCCAGCGAGTTGAGCGGCGTCACGTAGTTGGAGGGCACCCATCCCACGTTTCCGGAGTCCGAGTGCGCCTCGCACCACTCGCCCGATTTGTTGTAGCTAAGTATGCGCACCTGCTCGCCCTTCTTCAGACTCAATTGGTTCTCTCCGCCGGCTTGGAAGTCGTACAGCGCCACGAACAGTTGCGGATCATCCTCCTCAGGTCCGGGGGCCAGAAGGTTCTCCTTCGAGGTCCACCGGTGGGCGGATTCAAACACGGATGTAGTCGAACTGTGCCCACCGCCCAGGGAGGAGCCTTGCAGTCCCAGTCCACCGGAATCCTGCTGATGCTGCTGCAGCTCAGCCGCATCCGCCAGAAGAGAGGCCGCCGTGCTTCCGGCCGGAATGTGAGGTAATGGACGCGACTGCAGCAGGGCTTCTGTAAGGCAGAGCCAAAGAGAAGATGAATATTAGATGGTAAAACATGAATTCAAATTCCAAAGGCGGGTTACACTGCTAAGGAACAGCAAAACATGGTTGTTTTAAATACTTTAATATATTTGAAATACATTTTTTCGCACAGAGTATTGATAAGTAATTTTATTATCTTAGGTCATGGCTAAGCGGCAAGTTGTTTACCATTCTACGGCACATCTCAATGTCAACTTTTAAAATGTTACGCTTGGTTTGTTTGCGGTTTTTAAATCAAATTGGAGGTTGAGTAGTAGTAGAATCGTGTTTTAATAGTTGTAAGTCTGTTATAATTTGTAAAATACATTTTTAACGAAACTTTGATGATAAGTTCTGTGTGTTTACATGCCATTTGTTAGAGGCATCATTGCAAATCACTTTTTTTAAGGTGTACTGGCTGAAGACAATGCAGGTAAACCTGTTTCTCTTCGAGGAATGCGGGCAATTTGTGGAGCAAGTGCTGGCCAGCGGGGAAATCGGAGTGCACCGGAGGAAGTCTCTGCTCCATTGAGGGAATGGAATAAATTATGCATTAAGCGGAATAAAATTACACAAATCGTGGACTGCCAGCCAGCGGTGGACCAGGAATCCCTCAACGAGGCATTTTATTGTGGGAAGTTCTAGCTGATTGTCAGTCGGTTCGGTGTCCCCCCAAAGCCGTTCTTTTCTTCCGCCTCCCACACTCTTTTTTAACTGCGTATCCATAGTCGGAATGCTCCGTGCAACATAGCTTAATCTGTGGATGCATTCCGAAAGGAAAAGACCTTTTGAAAGACCTTCAGAAGTAAAGATTGAACAGAACAGATTGTTAGTCTAGAATTTATTTGATGTCCCCTAATCCTACATGTATCACATTAAGAGGTATCTACTAGTCGACACTCATCAATTGCCAGCCCATTTTCATTTACAATGTTTCTCTACAGAATATTGCGGCCCATTTCGAGATGAAGTTTCGCTTGATAGACTGCGCAAGCAAACTTGTCAGATGCAAACCTGTCCGAATCAAGCTTCTAAAAAAGGGTACTCTTTGAAATTAAACCAGACTTTCGCCGCAGTGTCCCATTGAAATAATTGTACAAATTTACATTTTTCCCACTCTTCTTTCGAGTGCGTGCGAGTTTTGTTTGACCAAAGCAAACACTTCCGCTGCATAAAAGTTCTCCACTTTCATGGGCACAATTGTGCATAAATTTGGATGAAGTGGAAGTCATTCAGAGACCGGGAATCTTTGGTTTGCGGTCGGTGTGCTAAGCAGTCATAAACCGATCCAAATCATATTGTATTGCATTTGAAAAGGGTTCCCCATCGCACACTGTTAATTTATGCGCGCGAGACAGGAAATATTAATAGCGAGTAATAGGTGTGGAGTGGGTTTTGGGGCACAAAAGGGAATATATCGGGACAGATTAGAGCGGAAATGTACGGTTCTCCAATGGTGGTCAGGTCTGGTCTGTCTGTCTGTCTAAGTCCCCCAGCCGAATATTAGCCGGTGAATATATGTATACACCCACTTTATATGCAATCTCGGACATCCCATTTTAAAGTATGTTGTTGGTGGCGAATGACTCATGTGGGCAACTGTTTTACTGGGCGTGGGGATCGAGAATCATTTGGTATTGACTCAGTTTTTAGGGGTAATCGAGGAAGTCTAGCGATGCTGAGTCAGCTGTGGATGTTGCAATTATCATAATTGTAGCTAAATGGCTTTACGAGGAATTTCATAACGAGTAAGTCTTAACGAATCTACGAGATTTCGTTTAGATGTTAGTTCAAACTCAAAACCCCATCTTATACTCTCTATTCTTTAAACACCCAAATACAATTGTAACTCGATGATTAATGTTATTAAGTACAAATATGACTAAGTACATAGTGCCATAAGAAACAAAATATATTTATATATATTTATTTCGATACAGTTATGAGAAGTTTATGTCTCATTTCTGAAGTGCAGATGCCTTCTCATCACTGTTGACAAACCCCACTATCATCGTGCAATACATAATGAGAATACCCCAATCATCGGATGGGAGCCGCTCTTTAATTATTAAGAATGACACTGTATGAGGACTTTACATTGGAATTATGTTTTTTGGATGGTGAGTAGAAGTTTTTGTGGTTGTTACCTAAGTTCATGTGATATTTGCCTGGATGGCCGCGAAAAGAGCTGTGCTTGGTACCTGCAGAAACGAAAGAAACAGAAAGATTTTGGGTGAGAGGCAGGTTGTCAGCCAACTGGTAAATTATCTATGGATAGAGCAGGCAGGTTTTCATGTTATCATCTAATAACGATGGGCGGCAAATGCGATGAACTACAATGGAAGTCCGAAGAGGCTCAAAAATAAAAAAACTTTTACAAACTAAATAAAAAGGAAACTAAATTAAGTACAATTATCTTAGTCATAACTCTAGGTAAGTAATAGGAAAACACATGTACAGCGAACTATATACAGTTAGCGGATGGATGACATCAAAAGCGAAGAGGCATTTCAGATTAGAAGGTCTTGCAACCGCAGAAAAGCCAATTAGCGACCCGGCCAGAACAAGAAGAAGCGTAATAACAACAGCAGCCAGATGATGGCTTCAGTAAGTGCTGTAATTTCTCAGCCGAGTGAAAAGTATCTTGGTGATTCTGGAATACCTAACGCGCGAGTGTGTGCACACTGAAAGAAATGTGATAGTCGCAGCTAAAAAAAACCATTGCATCAATACCATTTAGATCAGATTAGATTTGAACATAATTATACTTACAAATGGTTTAGATAGATTTAGGCTAACAAAAGTTGCTTTTACAAAGTGGCCTCACTCCAAAGTGCGGAAAAATAATCATTTATTTTAGTGTAACACGCCCCCTAGACATTTGACAAAAAAGGGGAGTGTGTATGAAAAAACGGAGAAATATATGGCCCATTCAGGGAACTTAAGCTGCTGCTCAAGCGGAATGGGTCCAATGAACTTTAAAGTCACAAAAATTCTACACATGTTGGGAGGGAAAGAGGCGGAGGTATGGATGCAGACAGAGATGGCGATAGAAACATGTCTCAAGCCATGCACATCCGCCATCTAGCGACTGCTTATGCAGGTTATTAGCGTGAATTTGGAGCATCTCGAGCTGAGGGCTGATTACGAGTGAAATGATGCGCGGTACCGCTTTCCCACCCACTGGCACCCACTTGCACCTCCGCACCTCCCAAGCCTCCACTCCACCCACTTTCCGCCCGCAACTACTCAAAGACTAAAGTAAGTGTGTTGAGTAAGCACAGATTGGAATCAGCCGCATCAGCAGCTGCAGACACCGCTGCAAACTATGAACCGATACAGAAAATACAGTACTCCCCGCGAAATAAGAACTTGAAAACTCGACTACACGATTATTTTATAAACAAACTATAATACCGACCCTAGAAGACATTTTATCCAAAATCAAGTATTATTTATACGCTGTTGTAGTTAAAATAATACTATATGTTAACATCATCAAAAGTACTACAACTAACACTATTAAATCGAACAGTTGTCATGAAAAGATTGATTGATTGAAGACCTAAAATTAACTTTTGTTAAATATGACTATGTAGTAGTCATAATGGGATGTGCTCCTGCAACAAAGTACTATACAAATGCAACTAATTGAAAGCTTTTCATTACAGCCTTGGCTCTAACGGATACTCATTGCGAATTGTATTTTGAGATTTCTGAAGTATCCGTCCTTTGTTTGATGGTCCGTCCTTGTCCAGCGAGCATTAAACTTGATGTGTCTGCCATTTGTTATCTGGGGATATAGTGCTGCTGTTCGCTCCCCAGCCAAATCGAGCTTCAATGTGTGATTTATGGCAATGCATCTTCAACTGCTCATTCATTATTTCATTCGCTCAGTCTGTCATCCATTCACACAGGCCATTCATGCACTTGTTCTGCTGCGGGTTTGATTTTCGTGGAGCTTTCTGGTGTGCTCGCTTTTTTTCGCTCATTGCATTTCAGCACGTTCTGCTTAGACTCTTAGTTACTTTTTTTTACTCTATTTTAGCTTTGTTTCTTGTATTTTCTACGTATTTTTGTGTTTTCAGCTCAAGGGCTTTTGTGTCTTAACCTGGCAGGGATTTCAGCTGGCCTCGGTCTCGTCTCCCCTTTTTAGCACCCCTTACTCTACTTGTCGGATTTCATTCACATTTTGCCTTTGGCCTCTTGCCCAGACATCCAGACGTTTATATACACGAATACAAACGAGTGTAACTACATGTACACAAAAGGGGCAGGGGGCGTGGCCAGTCAGCAGTAATAAACTTTTACGGTGTAAATTTAATTAGTCATTTCTCTGGCTTCCGTTGCAGCGCCGGGGAGTGGGGAAAATGTAGGGGAAATTCTCGGGGGTTTGATTTCAGCTTTTTTGCCTTTCAATTTGATTAAGTTAAAGGGAAAACCTTAAACTGGCATTAAGGAAGTCAACCTTAGTACCACCTTAACAAAGTTATACAATTACATCGGACAGTCTGAAAATTGAACAGTCAGGGAAGAGAAAGACCAAAGACAAGATTTTTAGTAATTCTTTTAACAATAGAAATAATTAGTTATACTTTTTTCTTCTTTCGCTGTTCAAAGTAAAATGCATTTTTCATCTCTGTATGGCCTAATGATACCTTTTGAAGCGGAACTCTTGAACGGAACTTGAGATCATTAAGCTGGCAGACCCGATTAGAGCAGCAAATACGCCCCAAAGGGAAATTGAAACGGGGGATAGTTAGGGAAACATGAAGAAATTAACCTACAAAGCCAAAGTTTTCCCTGCCCAACTTTTGAGAACAGCATATGGTTATATGGTTATCTGGGAATTTAAGTTTCCCGTTTAATGTCCCCTACTTGATATGGTATGGGAAAAAAGCAACTGGTAACTGACGGGGCAAACAAAAACTTGTAGGAAATACAGGAAAAAATGTGAAAGAATTTAATTAGTTCTTTTTTTAGTTTTTACACCCCTAGTTTTGCGATCAAGTTCCTCCCCTTGCATCCAAGTGCGAAAAAATGTTGTGCAAAAAACTACGAGCCGCGAAAGAGATGGCGAGTGGCCAGAGCGAAACAGAAGAGGCGAGGACAAAAGGAAAGTCATGTAAAAGCAAAGAGCCAGAGGGCCGAAGGATCTAAGGAGTGTCAGGGGTGCAGCAGGGAGCAGAGGTGGCCAGGACTTGGCCCTGCACTTGGCAAAAGGACCAAAGAAAAAATGTTAAATATGAAATCCACCCTTGCCTGACAAAGGCGACCCTCCTCCTCCTTGCACGAACAAGCCCCTCGACTTTCCCCTTTGGCCGCAGGGTATTTTACCACTTTTCTAAGGATTCCGCACTCAAGGCTCACTAGCCTTCGTAATGCGGGGTCCGCGGGGAAAGGACCAAAGTCGAGGGTACATGCAACCTAATGTGACGTGTGACGCAGCAGTCGATCTCCTATACACTTTAAAGTAAAAAGCATTTCGCACTTAAAACTGCAATTTGAGTGCATACTCCGAACAAAATCATAATCGCACTCAATAAAATATATATGCGAGGTACTTCATTATTGTTTGCGAGGTGCTTGAAAGTTTCAATAAACTTTTAAAGTTTATAATTAAAGTACGCATACTAAAAGTGTCGCAGATCAAAAGGCAATTTAATTGAATTTTTGTATTGCCTTATAATTGCATATATAATATTTTTCTACTGAAATTTATATAGAAACTCGTAATTTTTCTGAGTGCACCCTCTCAGTCCCGTCAGACCTGCATTTGCGAGGAACTTGATGGAAATCAAGTGAGTGCAATAAATACACATTAAAGTGAGACAGAAGGCGCGAAAAAAGGTGGGACAAAAATCAATAATGAAAACCTCTTCCGCCCCAGCCGGGCGATGAGTGTCATCCATAAAATCGCATCACCGCCAGCAAATTAATTGAATGCCAGCATCCAGGCCACCGGAGGACCCGAAATGCAGGCGCAGGGACAAGGGGTGGAGATAAAAGGGATAAGGTGAAGGACAAACGCTGCGACAAGCCACATGAATGGGCGCACACTGCACTCTATGAAACGAAGCTGCCAATACCCTCTAAAAATATACCAATGTATTTGTGTATCTAAGGATTGAACTTAGGCAGCATGCCAAGAAAGAAATCAATTAAGTGAGCTGCATCACTCACTTCAACTTTTCACAACGAGGTGTAAGTGAGTTCTGGAAATGCTGCGTAAGCAATAAAGTAACTGATATGGCACACAGCATATTTACAGGGTATTCTCCGTAGGATTACGAGAAGGTAGCAATTTTGTGGCGAAGGTCCTATCGATCCAGGTCCCCTTGCATGTGCATCGCTACTGTCCTTGCTGCAAAGTTCACAAAGCTGCAACATTTTTGCTTTTCCATGGCTTTTCATAATGCGCAGGGGAAAGTTTCCTTCAAAGTAATCTCGAACGGAATCTGGGCCCTTGATATCGGGCAACTTTATCAATTACAGTCTGCTAGGTTCACAGGAAATTTCACCCATTCTGCCGTGATGGTGTCCATTATCACGTGTCCGAGGGTCCGTCTCCATTGTCTAGTGTGAATGAAATTGACTTTTAATTGTCGACGATGACCAGAAAGCAAACAAAACAAGGCACAAAAACCATTGGCATGCACAATTTGTGTGGCTATGCAAATGACAAACAGAACGAGCCCAAAGAGCAGGGAAAAAGGAAAAGAAGCTAATACGACGCGTTGGCCAAAGATTCGGAATTCAATTGTGAGTGTCGAGTGAATGACTCACTCGGCGTACTCAGTGTGCACAGTGGTGAGAACGAGTTATCTATGATATGATCAGGAAAACCGCGTCGTTCGGAAGTGCTTTCGATATTCGTATAATCTGCTATCAAGAATGATTTCAGATTAACAGTAAGAGTCAGTGTGACCGTGGCGTTTTATTTCAAATTTACGGTCATACTATTGCAAGCAGTAATATATATTTTATTTAAAATAACCAAATAAAAGTAAAGTAAACAGTATACGACAAATCGTTATTCAACAAAGTTTTCTATACATTTAAAAAAGCATTCACGCTTTTTATGAAACCTCCACAATTTCAACATATTCAAAAGATAATACAAAGCATTGTAATAATTTAGAGGTGGTTGGTTCTGACCACCGTATGTTTTTCTATGGACCAGACTATTTCAAATTCACACACGATATTCATTCATGATTCTTTTTGTTTGTTTTTTCGATTCAGGTTAGGTATTCCTTCCTTTCTTCGTTTTTTGACCTGCCTTTTTCTGGTTTCCGTGTATGCCGGCGGTGCTCTGTTTTGTTTTGTTTATGTTTTATGGCTTATTGTTTATGGCCAAACGGGGAGAGAACAGGCATTTGTCATACTTTTTTCCTAGATATTTGCACTTATTCATTTGCATGTCAGCTGGCAGTGAAACATACTCAAACATTTTGCGTGGGCATACATTTCTCAGATAATAAATTTGAGCAGGCGATAAAAAGCATTTGACCATAAAAATGTGCTCTTTTTTCAGTTCTAGATAAACAAATATTAAAAGCTCTCAGGGGGAGATAAAAGTCAAAGTCAGAGTAGGGGGCCAAAACAACAGATGGAGAAGGAAGTCTTGGACACAATGATGGAATTCCTGAATTATTTTCTCTGCATTCAACTCTTGGGAAAGCTTGACAGCCACAAAAAGAAGTCTTAAGTGCGTGGGCGGAAAACTCGCATTGTTTGGGAATTGTAAAAACAAATTCAACTCAAAAATAGAGATGAAACCTTGGGAAACTCCGCCTCGAGTCGAAAGCGTGCTTCAAATAAACCTTTGTCGCCGAGTTTTACGTAATTCCTCAATTGAAAGCTGCCGAAAAATACAGAAAAATTGAAATTGAGAGATCAAAGTGCAATCAACTTAAATGCCTGTACGTTTGCCCAAGCGTGTAATTACGGTTGAACCAGTGGTAAATATACAGAAATATGTACTTTCCACCTACCCAATCAATGTAATCTCGGTACTCGGCAAACAAAATTTGATTATCTTTATGGCAGCCGACCTAAAAGCTTTTTAATGCGCGCAATTTTCCTTGGTTTTGTGCTGTCCCTTCTCTATTTCCTCGGTTTTCCCGTTCATTTCTATCATTGTCATTGTCGCAAAACCATTTATATATTTTACGTAACCCGCCGGCCACGTCTGTCGCATATCCGTTCGTTTGTCCGGCTAATTGTTGGATAATGGGTAATGACTCCGAATTTCCCCAGAAAACAAAAATCATTTGAACTTTTTGGGTGCGTTTTTGCGGGAATGATGCATAAATTATACAACTTTACTGTGTTCGATACGAGTTTCCTGCTCAAAATGGTTAATATTTTCCATTTGATTTTTTTACTTCCGTATTAATAGTAGCTGTTTCCAGTGTCCAACATTTGTTTACATCACTCGCGGTCTTACCGCATTGTAAATTAAGAAATTTTTGTTCCTACTAATTACGCACTAAAAAAATCCGAAACAAAGTCACTGTTTTCACTTTTCTCGCCTGTCTGCTTTTATAGTAATAATAATTACCATTTTCACAGCTAATGATTTTCCATTTCAGGTGTCTGCTTTTCAACTATTTTTCGGTTTTATTCATGCTTATTTTTACTTCATGATTTCGTTTTTCGGCGCTTAGCTTAAGTCGAGCGTGGAGAAGTGCGGAGTTTGTTGTAAAATCGCTGAAAACCTCTTATAATTTTATATTTTGTCTGGCTGCCATGAAAATGATTGATCGATTGAGTCAGCAATTAACAAAGTTGTTTCTCAAATTTGATTTGTTTATTTTTATTGGTCAATGAAAATGAAAATGAAAATCGAAAAGCCAGTGCAAAGTGAAAGTCTAGCACTTGTGCTGATTTTTCCCACCTGCCTTTGCATCCAATGAAACGAAAGGTGAACGAACGATTGATAAGGATTGCACAAGTATTTAATGACTCGACAATTTCGGGTTAGTTTTCCCCACTTCCCAGCAAGTTGAGCATTTTAAAACCAATTCGGGTTTTCCCACAGCTAAATTTTGCCCGGCAGATGGAAATCTCCACTATTTCTTTCTGTTCGCGACAGGACAGGTTCTTCAAAAGAAAAAGGTTCGTTTATCGCGATTGTGAGAACAGAATGCGAAATCAACTGGGAAAAAGGTCGGAAAGTCTGGAAAATTGAAAAACCAGAGACGGGGAAAACTATTTAAAGCCCAGGTGAAGGCAGCAGAGGAAGATATCTATGTATGATGAGTGCATAAAAGAACCATCTTGGTGATTCATTTACTTCATTTTCTGCCATTTTTTTGCCCGCTTCCTTTTCTGCCGGCCTCTCGGTTTCTTGGAAGCCAGTGCAATTGCTATAAATGAAATGAAACGAACGGCGACGAGCGACAGGCTGCCGCGGATGTGGATGTCGTTTAAATATTACCAGACGGCATAAAAATTGACAGACGTCGCCAGACAAAGGCCAAACAAACTTCTGAATGAACCATCCAAGCGAGGCATAAAAAATCCTAAAAACGAAGGCCCGAAGGAAATACCCTTGTTGTACTTCAGTTCCTGTTTAAAAAAAAAACTAAAGAAAAGGGATACAAGTTTATGCAACGGTTTATCTTATAACTTTACCCTTGGAATAAACAATTTTTGTTATTAAACTAAAAACTTGTTTTTGTAAGAAATACTTCTCTTAAAATAACTATTTGCTTATTTTTTAATTTAAAAAATTACAGAAAATGTAATTAGAAGAGTATAAAAAGAAGAGAGAGTAAGTAAGAAGAGAGAGAGAGAGTAGACACACGAAACCCGGCGGGGCAATTATATGAATTAATTTTCGCATCAATTTTCAACATTTTTGAAAACTGCTTTGTGAACTTCAAATTGACGCCTTACATTTCGGTTATCATCTGTTTTTAGGCATGTTTTGGCAGCTTCATGTTTTCGGTCAACGGTTCACTGACCACCGCGAGAAAGAGACACGGCTATTTGGGGAGAAAAGGACAGCATTGCCGCAATGAAAGAGAAGGAGGCACTTCTTTGTTGGGATCCCACCGGCAAAACAGACAAACAGGTTTCACCTTCTTTCTCCTTCTTTTTGCACTTGCATTTGTCATGCTTTTTCTTTTGCACACATTTCTTTTCTCTTCGCTATTTAAACGGCTGGCAATTTTATTAATTTGTTTGGCGCAAAAGAAAACAAATAGAATTTGGAGCCGTCCACTTCAGTGGCTTGGAGAGAAACTGATAAGCCGTCGAAAAGAATCGGTCAAATTTCACCAATGGCTAAATGGGGTGAAAACGCAATTATGGGGTATTAATGGCAAGAGAATGAAAACTAAATGAAAAAGAAATTGGGTAAAATCATTAGCGGACTGAGGATAATAGTTTGGAATTGGCGTTTTATTATTGTCACTTTGGGATGTTAATATTACTTATTTTAGGAAATATAACACTAGAACGACTAAAGTTTTGGCAATTATTAAAGCTAGAGCGATTTATGAATAATATTAATGGACTCTAAAACCATATCATCAGATAGTGCAAGTCCCAGTCTTAAGTTTTAAATAAAAATAAGCAGCTTAAAGCTCAATTGCACAGCTGAATGCTACCCTTCGTTCTCACTATTTGTGCGAATGTTTCGCACTTCATTCATTTCACACCTCATTTATGCAACTTCTTCTTCCTCTTCTAGGGGATTATGCCCCACCTGGGAAACTGGGAAAAAATTCAATCAACCTGCAGCAGCTGGTGCCTTTGTTGCTGCTGTTGCTGCTGTTTTTGCAGAGATTACTTCACGCTGCACCTCGCAATCTGGAGCTTGAACTAAAGGTGCCTATATGCATGGCTTTGGGTATATGTATACATACATACGTATGTATATGAAAGTCACTGCAAGTCGGAGATCCAAAGTTGTGAACGTGCCATGCTGCCCCCTTTGGCCACCCACCTCACCTCTCCATCCCCCTCAGCAGCAGTGTTTGCTGCCCCCAAAGAACCCATAAGATCGCATAAACAGTTGCAATTGCGAACGTGATTGGAGCGAATGCAATCCAACCTGCAGATAGAGACAGGTACTGCAAACGAGAAGTGAGAAGCCGATTCGGAATCGGAATTGGAATCCGATTCTTTATACTTCTACTTCTCATGGCTCAATGATGGATTCAATTCCCGCAAAGACAAGAACCAGAAACAGGTTTCCAATCGCCTTCTGCTCCACAGTGAGCACTCGGAAAATTAGAGCCTTCAGATGCAGTTTGCAACCTATCTATCACTCAATTTGGGCTTTTTTAACTTGCATTTCGTTGGGTGTGTCAGTTTGTTCAATAGTTTGATATATATTTTAGCTCAGCATTATAAATATAATTATAATACCGCACTTTATTTGGAATCCAAACTAAATTAGACTATTTTCTAGTTCTCCTTATTTTTGACCATATAATAACTGTAATGAGTTGGTACTACAACAAAATTAACGAGTGATAATAAATCGTAAAGCTCATCTGTAATACCCATATTTAATTTCAATATGTAAAGCAAGCTCTTCTTCGCCAAAAGCAAACACCAATAGTTTGTTTAAAAATACCCAACCAAATCCCCAGAAAGATAAGCTACTGTATTTGCTCAATGGGCATGGGCCACACGAAATTGTTTATGTTTGTGCCATGCACTGGGTGCAATAAACATAAATAATAATATTAAAAAGAGAAAAGTTTTATTTGCTGATTTATATGACCTTGTTGGCTTGTTTAACACAGAGACAGAGTGAGCGAGACGGAATGCACTCAATTTAATAACAAAATGTGAAAAAAAGGGGGGCGAGCAAAGGGAATTAGTGTTTGCCTTCGGCGATTGCAAGTTAAACACTGAAAATACGTATGGCAAATATATCAAGTGGAGCGGTTCCCCCTCCTGAGTTGCTGAATTGCTATCCACAGCCAACCCAGAGAAATAAAGACTTTCGAGCAGTGTTGTGTCAATCAATCAATCAAGTGGCGTCAATACTTGTGACCTCAAAGCTGGAAAATGAATAGAGAATCGGGGTGAAAGAAACCTCTTCTGGCTTCTAATTAGTTGCCGTTATACTGGGGGCATCTATGCGCACTCCCCCTTGAGAAAATATACATATATATTTTCTTCACAAATTATGTTTGTTTTTCTCCAATTTCCCTCTTTTTCGTCAGCTAATTTATGCAAACCATTTTCAGTGGGGCGAAAGACCTCGGGGGAAAAGTAGCCAGAAATAAAATGCGGGCCAGCGATTCGGTGGGCGAAAACTTTGGGGGCGTGGCCGCGGAAACGCTCCACTGGGAATGCGAAATTGAAATAATGAAGACGAGGGCACATTACATAAAACCAAAGTTAAGCAATCAGCCGACCTTAATGTCACATGAATGAGGAAAATAGACTTTAGAGTGATTGGGGAAATTATTGAAACGGCGGTGATGTCAGATTTATGATGATCTATGGCCACATAAACAGATCGTAAAGTCTCCACGAAAGTCATCGGAATGCCCGAGTTCCTAATGGATTAATTTGTTAGAACAAATTTAGCTGCAGCAGTTTAAATCCAGCACAATTATTGAAGTGAATTAGAAAAAGCTGGCTTTGCATATAACTTTACTGTTATTTGAGCACTGACAGCTGTTCGACGACTGTCTAATTGGAATTTGAACAGCTGTTGGCGCTACCTTGCTGTTCCCATTGGATTGACACACCCACATATGTATGAAAGAGGGCGGGCGCGCAAAGCGGAGGTCATATTAGGCAACTGGAAATGGAAGCGCACTGGTCTAAGAATAGAAAAATAAAAAACATCAAAGCGCAGGGCATGCAATCATCGAAAAAACAAAGAGAACAAATAGATGCCGATACCGATGCCGAAAGAGCATGGAGCACGAAAGGATTTACGAGCTTGATCGAAAACAGGAACATCCACAAAACTATATATAACTCGTAAGTCGCCTGGTGAAATACCGCGACAGAAAGAGATGGCGCACATGCAAATAACCTCATGACGAGTTGTGCACTTTGTTGCTGCCTTGGTGAAAGTCAGGGGCGCGGGCAAAGGTCAGACAAGGGGGGTGCCTTAAGAAGCAGATAGTATTTATGCGTTGAAGAAGGGAAACTAGAGATACTACTCCAACATGCACGATTTTTGCAGGCGCTAATTTATTTATATTTATTTAAGCTCAACAAATTAAAAATAAAACCATCAGTAATTGTAGAAGATGTTATTTGTTTCATTTAACCAAGGACAAAAATGGGAAACTTCATGTGAACAATGTATGAATTCACTATTTCTTTTTAATTCTTGGTCTAGTCATTTCATTTCATGTTAATCACAATTTTTAAAAATTTCAAATGCTTACTCATATATATTTTATTTTTCCTGACATCCAAATTTTGTTGTCTTGTACTAGTTGTTTCAAGACCCCTGTCGGTCACTATCCCAACTACGCCCCTTGATCAGCGACTCCGACTCCGACTCCTCCAACTTTCAATCTCCGTCAGCGCCAAAGGAAATTGTATAAAAACGACAATAACAACTGAAAGCATGGAAGATACACATTTCGTTTTGGGGCTAATAATAGAAGTGCAGCCGCGAAAGAGAAAAGACTTGTGGTACAAAGTGGTAATGGAGACAACGCCTGCGATATGTGGCACCCCCACCCTTCGATTCCTCCCCCGATTTCCCTTTTCCTGAGTGCTTTATTATTATGACAATTATGTTTGAGCACATAAAATCATTGGGGAAATATTTATGCGACGTGTACATTATTCCGTTTGTTTTTGGTTTTCGGGGGGTAGGTAAAGTCGAAGAGCAAACGTTTTTCCTCCTTGCTGCGTCACCTGTGGGCCACCTGCCCCGCCCCCTATTCCCGCCCCTCTGCCACCCATTAGCCTTGTGAAAAGTTCATTTGCCCCGGCTCATAATTTGCCGCTTGCATGTCAGGCAAACTGAGACAAACACCACACTCGGATTTCCCTGCTTGTGCGAAAAAGATAGAGAAGAGTGAAGTACACTGCGAGAAAATCTGAGAAGAATGATTTGAACACTTCTGTAGATTTGCGTACTAGCATTTTGCATTCTCAAGGGGCATACAAATGTATTTTATTATTATAGTTTCTTTAATGATTTCTACATTTGAATATATATTTGGGTTCAATATTACTTTGTAGGTGGTATAAAATATTATTACTCAAGTACATCATACGTATATAATAAATATTTGTTCAGAATTATAATAAATTTACAATGTGGAACGCAAAAAGCATTTTTTTTTCCTCCGCCTATTGCTATGTAAATTAGTATTAAAACAATTGATAGTTATGAGACGAGCCAATTACTCATATGTACATTTTTCAAAGTGTATACATATTTGTATTATGGTCAAAATAAATTGCACCGAATGAAGGTAACTGTAAAATGTTATCAAACACTTGTTAAATTCCCAAATATTTTGATGATATAGCGAAATTGTCGGTTTCAATTGCAGAAAAGTTGAGGAATTTGTAAAACATGTTTTTGTGAGTGCAGGGACAAACGCACTTCGTGCACTTTTTCTCCTCGATAGAAAGAGTTGTGGCTTCTCTCCCACTTGAGTCTATTTTCGAGACGTCAACTTGCGTGAGTTGGTTGCAAAGTGGTGCCTATGGTGGCTCGGGTTTTCCAGCGGGACGCAGTTGGGTGGTGCAGTGCTGCATTTACCGCTGCAATTGGCAACTCCATTGAGGCGTCTCCATATGGATCTGCATCTGCTTCAGCACCGGTTCTGTGGCATTTTCCCAGGGTGACACACAATCCAGTCCCTTCGGCAATGCAACTGCCGCCCCAAAGTATCTAATTACATTGTATCGCATTACGACCAACAACAAGGTTATGAAATTGCAATTGCAATTGCAACTAGCACAACGCCCACGACATCTGAACACTGCCATTGCTACTTCGGAGATGGGGAATTTGTCTAGAGAATGCCATATTATTTCTCTTATCTTTCAAAGCAGAGGATTTTCATTTACGTTCTTCTTATAACTTTTCTTTTTAAGAGACTTTTTTACAGTTTGTTGATTCTCGAGACTACTTATTCCTTTTAATTTATTGATCGAGCTATATAAGCTTTGTTATATTAATTCAGCTCCTAGATTGCTTACTTAAATCTAACAAAATGTACACGATGATATAATGGTTGCAGCCCACTGTGCATAGTTACGTATGTGGTTGTATTAACTTTGATTGAGCCGGAGAGGCGTAGCGCGACTTTCCCCCCAATTCGCCCACTTGAAAGTCCGAGATCCACCCGGACAGGCTGACAATTGCGGTGAGTCGAGTCGGGCTTTCCGTTTCTGTTTTTGGATTTGGATTTGTGCCGGCTTGTAATCTGCAGAGCCAGACACAGTTTTTACATTGTAATTCTGTAATTGCATTTCGCAGGCCAGACACACGAAAAAGGCAATTGCAGGCCCCCATTCCGACCTTTTTGGATGGGACACACTCTGATAGTTTGGCAAATAGATGTGCATTTTCGCTGGCGAATTTTCTGTGTGGGAAATCACACCGCACGAAGCTGGAAAATGTCGTTTTTATGTTCCGATGACGAGCGAATACATATTGCACGGAGCGATGACTCAATAGTAGCGTCAATAAATATTTATATGAAAACCGGCTTATCAGCGTCTCAGCTGAGAGATTGAGCGCACTTAAGTGCACACAATAAGCGACTAATTATAATAAAAATAGCATTAATTGATTACAAATTGCTTGCTGAGACGGAAGGCTCTGCGCGAGCGAGATAAGAAATGGCTTCCAGTTGAGAAGACGAAGGAAAATCCACAGATTGTTGTAAATCATCTGGGAAATGTGGTGCAGCTTGGAGTCCGAAGGGAAAATCGATACGTTATATTTTGGTCTTTGAGGAAGCCAACTTGAATGGTTTGCAAAAATAAGGGTTTCAAGTATTTACCCCAACCCGAAAAAAACTGGGGAACTTATTGAAAATGTATCAAGTAGGGCTTATGTTTAAAAAGTAAATCAATCAAGGATTAAATTTCAACTTTTAAAAACAAGGAGATGTATGGGTATAATACATTTAGGAACTGATTGTCGCAAAACTTAAATAGCTATAGTGACCATACATATATGCTCAACTGATGTGCAACTTAATTTTTTAACAGCTGTTGCAAAAATGTTTGTAATTGTCAGGGGAATAAAAAAAACGGTTTAAAGTACACGAAAACCCAAATATTTATTCGACCCTTGTATTCTCACATATAGTGCTGTTTTTTTTTATTAAAAGAAAGTCCTACCACTAGGTTTTTTCATATATTTTAACCTGACAAATGTTTTTCCGGTAGTCTTATGCCAAATCCCGAATGCCACCCGATTCTGGGTCCTATTGTGGTAGGACATCGTCGACAGGGACATAAAAAAGCTATTAGCAACGGGAAAAGTCTCTAAATGAGGGGGTGACGGAAAATGCGGAAACGGGGAGGATGGACAAGAAAAATTATGCAGCTAGGCAGGGCAAATAATAGAAGAGTATTGGACAGGAAAATAAGGCAAATAAAATGTGCGTGAGTGCGTGAAGGGCAGGAAAAATGCGGGGGAAATGCGTTGGAAAGGCGGAAAAGTGAAGGAAATGGCAATATGTCAGCGGGGGTGGGTCAATGGTGTTGTGGGTCGCAATTTCAACCACTGTGCGGGTGGCAGGGATAAGGGTGCTAGGAAGAAGGTCGGAGGATAAAGGATGATGGAGAGCACAAATAGGGATTGAAACCGCCCCAAGCAGCACAAAAACAACAGCAACGCGTGCTGCGCTCTCTCTTCTCTCGTTCACTTTTCCTTCTGCTTCATTCTCTTTCTCTCCAGTAAACAAAAGCAGCGGAAAAGCAACAACAAGTATGAAACTAGCCGGCAATAACAACAATAATTTCCAATATAATCGGAAGCAATGGAGGAAAAAAGAAATTGGCTCAATTGGAAAGCAGCGTGAATAGAGGAAAAGCGGGGATAATACGGAAAGAGAGGGGAAAGGGAAAGCTGAGAGGACTGCACTTTATGAACAATAAAAACAACACTGTGCAGCACAAACTGGCAAATAAATCAAAATGTACATGATATTTACAAAAGAGATTTAATCACGGGTGCACTGCAATATTTTATTATTTTTCATATTTTTATTGACCCATGGAACAAAATTTTTAGTTAGTTACTCCTTAAATATCAACTGTTGTTCGAAATATTGAAAGATTTCATCACCAACTGAAATGAAGTCGTAGCATTTATGTATATGTATGTATGTATGTACGTATATGTATGTATGTATTGATATCTTGTGGGATGTGAAATAATACAACTCTAAGCAGTTTGCCATACTGCAACAACCATTTTTATAGATAATAAGAAAAGTCACAATACTATGATGGAATTTACACCTGAGTTTGGATGCATCATGCAATTTTTTCATAATTAGTGTGTAGGTGAATGAGACTGTATACTTCAGAATCTGTATTTATTGTACATCCTCTGAATTTTATATGTTGCACAACTCTTAAACGGGTCGATTTGGGCCTGATGGTACAAGATTATTACAATTGATGCCTTTTTAACTCAAACTACAATGTGCAAGAAAATAATTTGGCGTATTTCTAAGATCCAATGTAAAAGAAGAAACACCAATAAGAAATAAATTAAGCTAACACAAATTAAACACAAAATGATCAAACATTTAATTTCAAAAGATTATTTTTAGCGTGCTCTATATAAAGATGTTTTTAATTTAATTTGACTTAAAAAGGCGTTGCACCATTGCAATTTAGAAAATATGCATTTCGCTCTGTGTACTTCGCATGCTTTCGATGCCCGTTATCCAACACTTTAAGGAACTTACCGTTATGCTCGGTGAATATGTTGAGACCCACGGTGGGATTGCAGCGTGCATCCTTGTGTCCGCCACTGCGCTGGCTCAGCCCCGATCCAGATCCACCGCCGCCCCCTGATCCGCTGCCACTGGCCACGCCGGAGGACGAGGACTTGATGCGGGAGCCACGGAGCGTGGAGCCCCCGCCGAGGGGGGCGCTGCTGACGCCACTGGAACTGGAGATGCAGTGGGGGGAGACGGAGGCCACTGGGCTGCTGGAGAGGCCGATGCAGCTGACAGGGGCCCCCGAGCCGCCCCCTCCCGAGTGGGCGCCCCTGTCCTTGCCCTGCTGAGCCCCCATTTGCCAGTGGGTGGTTGGGTGGTTTTTCGCTCTTGCGCAGCAACAACAACTTGTACACTTTTCGCTCTCCTCCTCTCTCGGCTCCTGGTGCTTCGGCCTATTCGCTTACTACTACTACTTATTATTTGCTTTGCTTTTTTTTATATACTTCAGCTTCAGCTCTTCGCTCTTGGCCTTTTGCTCAATTATTTGCCGTTTTGCCTTTTGCTTTGCTTTAATTTATTTCACACACACACACGCACACATTTTTCTTTCTCTTTCTGCGTTTTTGGAGTAGACAAAAAAGATTGGAGACACTCACGCACACACAGAAGTACACACGCACGGAGGAAAAAGGAAGTTTGCGATTTATCTGATTTGTTGTTCTACTGGCCGCTCAGGTGAATTTGCGAATTTGCAGCATGTTGGCAAAATGTTGTGTCGGCAAACTTCTTGTCGACGGCTGGGAGGCTGGGTGAGCTTTGCTGGCGAGGGGGGTCTCAAAAACACGCCCTGAAAATGCACTTTGTCTTTCGCCTCCGCCTCTGGCTACTCCTCTCTCTCTCTTTCACGGTCGCTCGCTCTCCTTTTTTACGGTTTAATTGATCCGCAGGCGGATCCGCTGGACATGGTAAATTAATCGGTTTTCGCGACGATATAGCTGTATCTGATCTGCTAGCGTTGCTTGCTGATTTATCTACATCTGTGCATTTTTTCCACGCACCGCGACGGATCGAATTGGAATCCAACTTGCACTCGTGTGACCGCTCGTCGGTCGTTTAAACATACCGTTCTTCGCAAGCATACCGATAGACATATCGATATTGATAATATGGCTCAGCCTTTACAAACGCGTTGGCAGTGCTGGTCGGGTAAGAAACTCGGCTAACGCTAACGCTGGGTGCGGGACACCGATTAGTTGGGTGAGTAACTTCGCTAACCAAGCCAGTGTTAAACACTCCATTATTTTGAACACTAACTTTAGGCAATTCAAAAAAACTAAAATTGAAACGTTTAATGCTGATTATTTTAATGTTTTAGCTTCCCTAGAAATTTTATATTGGTGTGCTTATGTTCCTTTTTTCTCTATTAATTTTACAACGAAACAATAGACCAAAGATTAATCATTTAAATTTTCTTTCACTTTGCTTTGAAAAATTCTAATTTATATTCTTAACTAGCTTGATTATTGCTCTTAAGAGATTAAGAAATTAGTAGACTTGCTATAACCAAAATTGATTTAAAATGTTGCATGTAAATTTATAAGGAAAAGTATAAAACAAGATAAAAAGTTGTAAGGTAGGCTACGATTTTTATAGTACGCCTTTAAAAATATAAATTCCCATACGCCCATAAAAAAAATAAAACAACTGCACTTTTTCCATCCTTATCCGTTTGTTACGTTTTATTTATCCGTTGGTTTTGTTTAGCATTCTCAATCTTTAGTGTTCTTGCTTAGTTATTATTTAGTATGTATACCCGACAAAAATTTCAAGTTTGTTCGTTTCAATTTCTCTCTCCTGCTAGAGTTCAGTATCAATCGATCCTTCTCTCCATTCACACGATCCTCCTTCAGCTTCTGCTCCGAATTCATTTTCAGTTTCAGTTTCCTCGCTTACACTAAATTAGCTTTTCAAGTAGGACTTTTGCTTTTCATTTTCTCGGTTTTGCTCTTCCACTCTCGTTCTGTTCGCTTACAAATATAAATATAATTTAAATTTTTCTCTGGTTATTCTTTTACTTTCTTTTTTTTTGTGTTACGTTCAAGGACTTTCTGTAGCTTTTCTAAGTGACCAAAAAGCAGCAGAGCAATTGAAGGAATATTCAAATGCATTCAACTCAGGATTACTAAATAAATGCCTTCCCCTAACAGAATCGAACCTTTTAGATAGCAGTTGACACTGGTCAAAACTATACTGACTGACTGGAATATATACATATGTTAAATTTTCAAAAATATTTAATTGGTGACTATGACAATGCTTGAATTTAGTCCAGTCAGTCAGCAACATTTTATCAGTCGTCTTTCGACTGTTATAAATATTGTTTGTTCTTACAGATTTCAAAACAGTTTATTACTTTACAATAACAATTTGCGCTCTGGATCTTGGAACAATAGACTAACTTAGTGTTTTGTTATTGGTTGCTATTATTTTTTACGTTTTCACGTGTTTAATATTCCGTTAATATAGGTTTTATAAATATATATGCGTATAGACTTAGAAGTACAAAGTTCTCAGACCCCAACTACAAGTGATAGCTGGAAAACAGTTCTCCAGCAAATCAAATTCTATTTCAACCAAGAATGCCTGTCGTTTGAGTATCGCATACAGAGCGATATTCAAACTTTAGGCAGGAGTCTGATCCTTCTTGAGAATTTTAACTAAAATTGGGAGGCAACACAAAATTCCACCTGAGAGGTAAATAATAGCTGACAACGCAAATATCGAAATACATTCAAGGGCTAGTGGAAAAGAAAACATTAAACATAAGCGACTTTGGGCTTGACAACACACTTCTAAAACTGCAGCTGGGAATTACATCGAGAGGTATCAAGAAGAGTGACTATTTATTTAATTCATGCAAACTAGTGAGCAGCTAGGTTCCTTGCGTTCCCTTTACATCTCCCTTTGGCTAGAGATTTAAATTCAAGCCTGTACACTTAGTGCCCTAAGCTTTGCATGTACTCGCTTCTATGCCCCCATTTACATACAGTTTTCTGACTCGACTCTGAGTTTTGGTTAGCTTAGGTTCGTCTGTTTCTTATATACATGTTCAGATATATAGTTCGTACGTCTGTCCACACCGTACAACTTTTGGCTTACAAAATTAAACTCTCATCCGACCGGTAGTGTGCCACCCAGGTTTAAAATTAAAAAACAACTTGTACACCGCTACATAAATAAATGTCCTTAGCCGTAAACAGGGGAGTGGTGATGATGGGAGTAGGTGCGGATGTGCCGAACCCCGCCGCCTTACTGCGCCTTGGCCTTGCGCAGATAGGCGGCCTGATCCTCGCCAGCGCCGATGAACTTGGAGCTCTCGCTGGCCTGCTGGGGGCTGCTCGACTGCTTGACCGCATTCTGGGCTGCCAGGGAGGCGGCCATGCGCCGGCTCTTGTGACCACCGGGCGCCAGGTACGCCTTGTAGAAGAAGCGCGCGAACAGGACAAAGTAGCTGGAGTACATGGCGATCGACAGGTTGATGTTGCGCTGCGAGATGTGACAGGAGGAGGTGCCGTGCGTCTTCAGGAAGCCATTGGCCCACACGTTGATCGCACATCCGATAATCATTTGAGCCAGTTGCAGCGATGTGATGATCATGGAGATGAACCTGGGCGGATTGAAGCGGGCCGCCTTCAGAGCATAGTAGCTGTACATCACCGAGTGCACGCAGTAGTTCATCACAATAAACCAGCGGGCAGAGCTAGTGTATTCCGTGTAGCTGAACCACGAGTAGATCAGCACGGTGATGTGGTGGTACCTGTGAGCGAGAATCATTCAATTAATATGCAGTTCAAAATTCCTGTGCTTTCAAAGTAATGTTGGCAAATCACATTTATTTGTTGGTCATTTTGAGCAATCGGTACTGTTTATATCAACAGTATTTCGAAACATTAACTCATCGTTTTTTCCCTACCAAAGCTACTTATCAACTACTACTACAACTAGCTACTTTCTTATTCCAAACTAACCCTATGTGAATCTCATTAAATGTAATTCGCCATGACTCATTTGTAATGCTAATTAAATTCCCGCAACTCCCACAGTATTAATTGCAGCAATAAAACATATTTTACTGTTTCTAGTGAAAGGGTCTTTTAGTCTTTGAATAGTAATAAAAGACAATTATCTTTCTTCGAACTTAGGGCGCAATCCTTATAGTATATCAATATATATGTTATATATATGCCGCCATATGTAATGTTTGCAATCATCAGATGTAGCTTTTCTCCAACGAGAAATCTTTTGCATAAAGCTAGATTGTCATTATCTCTTTCTATCAAAACTTACCAGTGCAAAAAGATGAGTGGCTGCTTGCGGAGCACAATGAATATCGTGTCGCCCAGCTCCGGCAGTTTGCTGAGCACGAAGAGCCAGGTCCAGAAGCCGCACACGCGATCTTGCTCGATGTAGCTGTGGGAGAAGGTGGGGGATATCGGTCAGTGATCGGTGATTTGCATGAGGATCAAGTTTCCAGCCTCAAAAGCAGGTCATGCGGGCAGGCGCTGAACCCGACGATGTAAGGCTGTGATGGGAAGAGCTTCAATACCAACCTGGGCACGCAGACGGAGTGGAAGAGTCCGTAGTGACGCAGCACGTGAATCAGCTCCGGCGCCGTTCGGGCAGCTCCCATGATGCTGAACATGGCCAGCAAGGTGTTCCATATGATCAGTGGGCCGCGCAGTTGGAATCTGCAACCAAAAACGAAAGGAAACTTTAGTGATACAGGAAAAATACAGCGGAAAAGTACCAAGATTGGAAGATTGTACTCGTGCTTAAAATCGGGCTCTTTCCAGACACCTGACTTTGCTCGATTGAGTTTGTATAAAAATCTGTTCACGTGATCTCATTCACATTTTACGTTGGCTGAATTAAACACAGCTTTGTAATTTCGTTAAGTCCGGCAAATGGGTAATGATTTTGAAACAATTTTATATTCCTACTCCCACACTTACCAAAAGCAAGTACTAGAATATTTTACTAGTTGGCACTTGAGATTATGCATATTTACCAGGGGCTAATAGTCGAGAAATCGCAGCGGAAAAAAATGCCCAAAGATCAACAAACTCTAACAATTTTCAATTTTCATGCCTCCGTCCTAGACGAGCGTGACTGTCAAAGATCAAGTTGTTATTTGCCATAAGCACTTAATATGTGCGAATTTTTGTGTAATGCAATGACATCAACCCCCAACTGGAAGATGCCGCAGGGTCAGTCAAATACTATTAGAAATTTGCGAGTAACTTAATCTACTCAAAACGGTAGCCTTTGCGCAAATTTGCTACTTAGTTGCCAGGGCACTTTGAGTAGCAGACCGATTCGAACATTCGATCCCGTGGAATAGACATTGGCTGCTGTCACGGCATCACCTAATAGATTACAGCCGATTAGTTTGTCTCTGGGCAAACACAGAAATTGATAACGCAAGGTCAAGTTAAAACGAGGAATCTCAGGTGATCGCAGCTTAATTCAAGAATCTACCAAAAGTGGTTAGAGCCGGGAATGACACGTGTTTGGGAAACAATAAGTTCTTCTCTAAAAAGACACCCAGTAAATCACCCGATCGATCCCAAGAAAGACAAAGGTGCCCACACACAAACCAGAATACTGGTTTAGCATCTAAATGAGCATATATCTGGCATCTGAAGTTCTTTTGGACAATCTAAATTGAAGTAATGAGCTTGTTTAAAGAGGTTTGTGTTTTTGGGAACAGCTGAATCAAAAACTAATTTTAATCGCACCACTCAACGAGTTCACTCGAATGGGGAATTGATTCGAATGTGGGTCCTAAATCTTAATTACTAATAGCCAACAAAGTTTACGCAATCAATGGGCTGCAAATCAGTTGGCCCACCTTATCGGCGGACCGTTAACTATACTATATATTCCACAGCAATTAGTCATAAAAATCCACACACTGACAAGAGCCAACCAATGGAATCGCAGAAAAGCGTGATTTCAGTTATCACAATGTGTAGTTAGCGGGCAAACCAAAGAAATTGATTGCATTGACCTTTAGCCTGGAAAGAAATTCCAATATTTAAATATTTTTTTGAGCAAACAAGCAAAGTGTACTTGGCAAGTACTTTAGCAGAAAGTAGGAAATTTCCGAGAAGCAAAGCTCATAAAAGGAAGTGTTTGTTTGGCCCCACATGTCAGAGCCCCAAATGCGTCAACGGGTTTATGAAAACACAATCGATAGTCGCTTATTTCCCCCAAACAAAGCCATAAAGATAGCGTATTTTAGTTCAGCCTACACCACTTTTATCGAGGGCAATCAGAATGCCAAATTGAAAACCTACTTGTATCATCAACCCCCCAAGCAGCTCACTCGAAAATCTAGCAGAGATTTGCATACATGCGTCCCACTGTATTAGACAATTAAGCTGCGTCCAGCGCAGATGGAAGGGAAAACGGGCAGTCACGGAGCGGAAATGTTCATCTAAGGAATTGAGTTCCACATGTGCTCTAGTTAGAAATCTTAAATATCATTTCTATTAATAACAATTACGCGCAGGAGGAACTGCCTTGAACTCCAAGTTTAGATATAACTTGCAGTTATGTGTCACGTACAAATACCAACTATTCGAAGATGATCTGCATTTCACAATTCAATATTACACAAGAACTGTCAGGACATTATCCTTTGAAATCAAAGCTCTTCGCAAACCATAAGCATGGCCACTGTAATTGAAATAGAAACAGAAATACAACTATTTTTAAACATGTTCAAACTAATTCCGATTAACTTCAAAAGGAATCAAAACTTAATGCAGGACTGAGGAACTCTTCACAAACGACCCGCAATATGCATTCAGTGCTCCCTGCAAAAGCTTTTTTCACCCGGCAGCTGTCTCTACGATTCCCAACCGGTTCTGGTAACACGCGCATCAGCTTCCAGTGGCCAACTGAGGGCAATTCGTGCCTCAAACTAATGAGTAAGGAAAACCAAGATGCCTTGCTAATCGCTTGGCAGTATTGGCTTCTAGGCAGGGGGGCGTCCTGCGTCCCCTGAAGCTCAATTTTTGCACGGGCACAGGTCGTCCCCTCCTCCGCCGAGTGGGTGGCGTCCGGCCGAGCGAACCGGCGCCTACTTTGCGTCCGGCTAGCGAGGCTCAGGGTGCCACCCCACGGTTGGGTGTTGCGATCTGCCCGATGAGTTATCCATGCGTGAAGGACCAACAGTTCCACAAAACTAGTTTTAATCGACGTAATGTGGAGCATATGAAGTACGGAGCGATCCAATCGCGATATATGCCAGATTATTAGACTCGATTGCTCAGAAAATGGATTCTTCAGATACATATTGGTTAGTTTTTGTTTATGAAGTGAAAATGCTTTAAAATACAAAGAAGTGACGATCTTCTTAAGCTTAAGCTTCTTCTTTGGCTTTTGCCAAATGTCAGCGCTACTTAATTAGCCAATTCTTTGAAATTTTTGAACTTTGGACTGCCGAATACTTTTGTTTATATGCGTGATACACATACGCTGTACATGGAAACTATCAACAAACTGAATCATAGAAAAATGAGCAAGAGTGCACTGCTCTATATATGATAGGAACTGAATGTTTGGGATTCTAACACTTTTGCAATCCAGAAAAGGGCATATTTACGAAGTCAAATTTGTCTACTCATGTATGTACATCATGTAACATCGAACACAAAACTCGAACTGTATAAAAGTTCTGAGCAATTTAAGAGTGCTAATAGGCCAATTAGTATGTATCAGCAAGGGAAGAACACGCGTATGTAAATAAACTTTAAATATATCGCAAAGTAAAGGTTTCTAGAAATTAGCTATCAAGTTAAATACCATAGGTATGATTTGGATTTAAAGATGGGGGTACGAAAAGTCAAAGTTCAAAGTTATACATGTATAAGAAATCGGAAATTAGACTGCGTAACACTATGGCCATAATCATGATGATGGCGCATTAATAGCCAATATTATGGGGAGTTGATGAACTTTCTTTTGCTTTCCACTTCGTGGCTTTTGCATAAGCAAAGAGAAAGACTTTGGCGAATAGGAGAGAGCAAATCTGATAAATGGAGAGAGTAAACCTGATTTGGCAAAGTTTGTAAACAAAAGACAATGGAAAACGAGGGAAAAAGGTTGCAAAAAACCGCAGAAATGTTGGTCAATTGATT
The DNA here is from genome assembly GCF_016746235.2 of Drosophila teissieri. Lineage (NCBI taxonomy): Eukaryota > Metazoa > Arthropoda > Insecta > Diptera > Drosophilidae > Drosophila > Drosophila teissieri. Next base: position 17,542,420 of record NC_053031.1, on the reverse strand, counting down.
ATTTTTCGCTAGGTTTCGGCTTGGGTTAAGCTCAGGTTGTTTGGGTTGATTTATGCAGCCCCTATAAACGCACTATATATGCACACCATATTCCAAGCGGTGGCACACTTCCATACGTTTGCACCTAGACACCTTATGTATACCTTGTGGTCATATAGATATGTATGGAAATAGGGTACCAAATTCGCAACATTGTCTCGAAACCGATGCGACAGTGTTTTGTTTTTCGCAAACCTTTTTTTCGGCGCATTGCAAAACTGTTGGCTGTCTGGGTTTATTTGTAAGATAATTTGGGTCTCGGTTTGAATTCGGTTTTTAATTATTATTCATCATATTTTGCGGTGGTTCACATGCTGGCCAGATTTGATGTCACAGCATTGACCAAGTTATTTCCGACCGCTTTCAAAGTGCAACCAATAAAATATTGTGAAAGGTTCGAGCAACTTTTGCTGAATAGGTCATTTTTTTCAAGATAACTTAATCAAAAGCTTTGCACGGGAAACCCAATTAAATGGCAATCTAGATTGAAAAGTGAAATAAACAGCTATACGACTAATACAAAATTTTGCAATTATATACTACTATAAAGATAAACGCTTTTTGTTTCGGAAACCAGCAATTACGGAATTATATAAAACACACAAAATCTACCAAAAACATTAAATTAAAATGATCGTTTTAGGCTGCTTTAACTTCCATCTTTATAAGCTCAATATAACTTTTATTTCCGTGACATGCCGTGAATTAACAATGAGTTTTGCTTTGTATAACTTCAAATTCCTTCATTAAGGTACGTCCAATGACCCATTATCTTCCGTTCTTTACATTTCCCTGAGAATTGTATTGAAAATTTGGCGTTTCGCACCTGAAAGTACTTCAGATGCTCGGAGCACTAATCTTATCGGCGTAATTGTTTATGACGAAAGGGAAACTCGATTGTTTTCTTCGCCAATGAGCGCTGATTCATGGCTAGAAGTTTCGGGTAACGCGGGATGACACACCTGCTGCAGCAGGTGGCCGATAAGCTGTCAATAGTCAGACGAAAGGCAGTCATCGAGTCCAAACAATCCAGTCAAAACAATTCCGGGGGCCGACAAAAACGAGTTATTTCTGGGGGAGAGATCTGTTCCACGCTCGAGGTAAATAAAAATGGGGAAAAGTGGCGTGATATGAAGATGCTGGCTTGAGAGGAAAGGGCGGCCGAAAAATAAAGAAACACAGAGCGAGCTTTCCCCAAAGCTCCAACATTGAGGTCTCGAAAATGGTATCGTATGTAGAAATATATCAAAAAGACCCAAAATGCCTCACCCATCAAGAAACGCGGCTTAAACGACACATTTTAACGAGATTTGCTCGCCAGCTCTGCCCACTTTTGACCAACTGTTTGTGTTAACGGTGGTCGTTAATTCGATGCTAATATATGTACATATATGCACACTCGTAGGCCGACCAAAATTGAATTAAGTTTCACTTTCAGCACTGCCCTTTCTCGCCTCTCGCCTCTCCATGTTCATATTTATTTATTCAATATTCATTATTTTCGGTCTGCTGGTGCCTGTGAATTATTTTGTTAACTAAATGCTGGCTGGCAATAGTTAATTGCGGCTGTGATTGTAATTGCAGGTGCTCGTATAGGGCGGCGAATTGAACTCAACGCCGCTCGCTTGTCATGGCGGCAATTATTGGTTAATTCGCAAATGGTTATGTAATTGCCACGCTTCAATTGCAAAAATTTCCCCGTAGCAACCCAGTCGTTAGGCATTTTCCCAACCATCTAAGGACACTGCATGTGCGAGCTGGCGTGATGAAACCACATTAAAGGACATTCTTTCAAGCGGGGGTGGCGGCATCTAGGTCCTCTGTACTCAAACGTCCTCGACACACTATTCTCAGTGGTTGTGATATAAATAGTGCAATTTCCTCGGAACAACAACCAGAGCAATTGAATGACTCAATCGCTTTAAAAATTTAAATGATTACGAGTATCGGTCATCGTGCTCCTCTGCAAACACATATTCGCTTCAGATTTCTATTTTAACTTTTGGGGCCCACACACGTTTCCCACCCCATGCTATATCGCCCCTTCTGGACCCTCCTTATATGGTCACAAAACTTTTGCGCACGCCAAGTCCAGAGCTACACTGGCCAACATGAACATGTTTTCCACGCACATTACATCATTTCATTATGTCGTTTTATGAACCTAAATGGGCTTTGTAGCTTTTATTTAGTATATTCTCAGTAGAGACTAATTGTATTGTGCATATTTAATCTTTAACCATTTAAAGATGTGTCAACTTTATTACGCACTGCGTTATGGATAGTAAACTTAAATATTAAATATCATAAAGCCTTTCGACCTCTTGATCTTCTGTTTACTTTCAGCTATATAAAATCCCTTTAAAGTGACAGTAGATATGGTAAACGCAATCAAGTGGTCCAGTGTGCCATGTCATGAAGAGGGCCTACAGAGTGGTTACATTTCAGTGTCCTGCTGGAGTTCCGTTCAGGATAACTCCCCACAACCCCGACTGCCTGGACACACCCACTTCTTGCATGACATATTGTATGTGCCACATATGTATTCACCGCGGAAAACTTTGTCCGTTGGGCATTTGAAGTGAAACGAGTACGACATGGCGTGTACCTATAAACCTAATCAGTTTAATGACTTTAATGGCCCACTGTCCGAAACGGTGAAACAAAACAGAAAATCAAAAATGAAAACAACTTAGATGAGGAGGAATGCCAGTGGAAGTCCACTCTCTAAATATGTATGTAAATACCCGCATATGAGCGCCGTACAGTCGGTGGCATGCGGTTAAGTACACTTGCATACAAATTTCGCGAATCACATCAACCAGCTGTTATGGCAAATTTATTCCAAATATGGAATATTTGCTGAGCGAGTTAAAATCAATTCTTGGGCCCTGATTTAACTTTCCAATTCATCCTTTTTCCCCCTCAGTTTTTGAGCCCCAACAGTTCAAGAGAAACGATTCCCATCGCCGTTCCACTAAACTCACACCTTTCTGTGCCAAGTACGTCCATTTGCGTAGCTGACTCTCCTCCATGTGGGCAAATATTGAAACGACATTTCGAAAAAGCCGAGTGTAAGGTGAAGCCAACAACGACAACATGGAAAATTGACCGACAGATCCCCCGACGAGTGTCCGCGGAGAGAATCGCCAAGCAACCCAGGGCCAAGCCCCTATATAACTCATCAAAAGCCCCATGGCTGTAGGCCGGAGTGTGGGCAGGAAGCGCTACTCAGAACATTATGTAATTGAAACAAGTTCCCCATCTTGAAAAGCTATATCATTTACAGTTCTCTAGCTAATATATTTTAGCATAAATGGTATATTTTTATATTGGTACACCACCAATATAGAGACAAAGGAGCCTGATGGAAATAGAAAATAAATATTTGATATTACCTAACTTTCCTTTTTCAAAACAAAGTGCAACTTGGTTGAGGATGTCATACATTCCCAGAAGAGTAACAATAAACTTTTCTGTTACCCAGCAACTTTCTACCGAATTTCACAGTGGCGTTAGCAGGGCTATAAACAGGTGACAATCCCAAACAGGTGACAAGACTAAATTATGATCTTGCAAAAAATGCCGGCTAGTCACAGATGACATGTCACGAGCCGAACTTAATTTGACTTCAAAATCGATGACGACAATTAGAAGCAGGCAAATACAAAGCGAATCGAAACGAAACGAAACGAGACAATTGTCAGCACGAAATGCCAATTGGATCCATCACAGGTACATCAGGTAACAAGGAACAAACAGCGTTGACAGTTGGGAAAATGGTTAAAATACCCAAAATAGCTAGGAAAAGTGCGTGCTCAGGTGCGAATGCAAATTGTTTGGTAGTTGAACTTGAGTTGAGGATCCACCTACATCATTAGTGTTTGATTAGCCGTAATTTAATATAATTACACGTGGAACTCAACAGCTGTCAGGGGTAATAACAAAGGCACACTTGGACTCCAGACTTTCTTGAGAATAAACTGATACAAAGCTCTACTGAGTAAATATGGGCTTTCCAGGGATTGGTTTCGATAAATAGTAACTTTTCTACCGGCTGCACTGGGCGTGTGGAGAACTTGTGGGTGTAATTAGTGCCGCTCCTATTGCCGCCAGCTGATAATTTTCCAGGGGCAAAGGGTGCAAGTTCTTGGCCCAACCATAATTTCGCAAAGTTTTTGAAACCATTCAATAACTCATGTCTTTTAAGCGCGAAACAGCTAATATTCGTAGGCCAGAATGGCAGACTCACCTCGGCCGATTTTGCATGAAGTGCTGACCACCGAATATGACCAGCATGTAGATGCCGCAGTAGTAGAACACCCATGTCCAGTTCTCTAGCATCCACTTGCGCGTCCGCTGGTGTATGAAATCGTTCTCGAAGTCGAAGATGTACGAGTAGTTGGGCGTAACGCTAATGTCCATGTTGATCATTTTGGTGGGCTTTATGTGTTGACTTGGTGGCTATGTTTCTTGAGTTATGTGCGCCTGAGGATAAAAAACGAGGGGAGAACGATCAGTTATTGTAGTTAGGACAATCTGCTTAAACATCATATTAAGCTTCGTTTGGCAAGGTGGTTTATCGTATTTTTCTTTAAATAAATCTAAAACACATCATAGGTTTGCGTTCGTAAATAGTTTTAGCTACACTTTAGTAAATAAATAATTGTTTAAAAAATATATGTAACTATCTAGCCTTGTTAATTAAATCAATAATACTATAACTGGAGTAAAAGTGCACATAATTTCAAACGCACTTAATAACTTGGCCCTTTAAATTTGAATAATTTACAGGCTTTTCTTGTCTATGTTTTTTCACTTAGTTTATATACTTTACATATTTTAAAATAAACACACAAAGAAACAGGAAATACACTTTGGATACGATTTAATAACTTAAGAGAACATTCGTCAATTAAAAGAACTACAATTTATCTTCAAATCGAATGTTTTTAGTTTTTATGCCCGGCGGTCTCACAAACTACTGATTGCAGTATCTTATCTGTTCCCTAAGTCTTGGGGATTTTACACGACGATGTTTAAAGCTTAATTCGGTAAAAATTCCGCACCACTCCCCCTCTCACTCACACACATTCAGGCACATAAAAAGCCCGCGTTTTGTCGCATAAATTTCTCGACGACCTTCCTTTCCCCTTTGTCCCGCCCCACTCCTCCTCTCTCTCCACCTTTTCATTGATTTTGCCAGGCACCAAAAAAAAAACACCGCTGGTCCATGGCTCTCTCTTACTCATTCTTTCTCTCTCCCTCCCCCACAAGCTCGCTGTCCCTCTTGCTCGCTCTGCAAGGGATGTGCAACGCTTTCATGAATGGCGCACGCTTTGTGGTCATCTTCATCTACATTCTTCCGCTTTTCACACTTTTCACACCTCGTGCTGAAGCTTAAATGGATACACAAACAACTTGATACACAAGGAAAAACACCGCTTGTTAATCAGAGAAAAAAAAACTCGTCATTGACATAAGTTTTATGTGAATCAACTTTATTTTAAATATTTAATTTAAACGTGTGAATTTTAAAATCTCGAAAATCTATAGAGGAAAAGAATAAAGTAAACTGGTATAAATTAAATCCATTTTTAGTCTCTGAGTTATCAAAAAAGTTTGTGCTGCTCTATAAGTTGGATTTTTAGTTTTAAATATTTTACTTTTATATCTTTAAATCACAATACTCATCAAGAATCAAGCGACTGTCTGAGCTACCCCATCATTACATCATTTTCTCCCAGTGTTCCGGGAGCACAATGAGTGAGGGGGTGGCTGTAACCGAAAGTGCAATTGTGGTGGTTTACAGAGAGCGCCAGTCTGGCGCGCTCTCTCTCTCTCCTTTCTCTCTGCCCCAAAAGTCTCGTGCGAATTAAAAGAACTTGAAGGAATGCATAAGCAAACAGCCATATTCAGCCGAAATACAAATGAGACATGCCCAACTTGCCGGTAGGAGGGAAATTAGTTTGAATGCCTAATTGCATGCCAGACACGCGACTAATCACACACACACTCGCACGCGCTCACACTTTGCTTTTACGCACTCTCACTCACTCTCGCGCACACTGGTGATTTCGTTTTGCTATAAGCTTCGCTTTGGTTTTGGAAGCTTTTTCTGTTGTTTCTTTTTGAGCAACATATCCGGTTTTTTGCGCGAGCGCTTTCAAAAATTTCTAGTGAAATTTTTTCGAGGCTCCTAGCGGTTTTTATGCTTCCGAAAAACAAACTGCCCCTTCTCTCCCTGACTTTGCTCTCACGCAAAAACACGCGATCTTTTTCGTTTTTTTTATTTTTGTGGTATTCTGGTTCCTGAATCGATAAAGTACTCGGCTAAATCAGCAAATGTCTGGGAAATATGTTTTTGCCTCGCCTCTCTTTCGCTCTCTCGCAGCATCGGTTGAGAAAAAAAAGGGGCGCAAAATAAGTAGGAAACCAAACCACCACAAAACATTAACGAGTACACGCACTCACACAGATATCACAGAAAACACGGTTACTATTTTCGAATGCTGATGGCTATGAGGTAATTACTTTTGCTCGCCGCCTCTTATCGCAGTATCAATTGGCTGGATCGCACCACACACGGCTGGCTGTCACACAGTTTTCCCCCAGCGACTCGGTTCAGCAAACTCAAAAATCTATCGAATTTGCCGGCGCAAAGCGAACTGAACGTTTAGCTGGCGGTTCGGTTGCTTTATCGCTATACTTATATACCGGAGATATTTTAGTACCTTTTATGGCGTTGGTACTTTTTGCCATCGCGGTATTTTTCTGCGACTCGCATGCGGTCACATTTAGCTTAGTGTGGGTGGCGCTCTCTGCACACTGGTTCCACTCCAATTGCGCACCAGGGGAATTTTCTTACGTTTTACGGAACAGTATTGCATAGGAAAGTGAAATTGATTATTTGAATGCCCAAATTATAACAAAAATGTTCTATACAAGAATATTTATATTTCATTGATAAATCGTTTTGAGTTGCCTAATTCTTCAAATAAAAATAGTAAGGCATCAGCACTTTATTTATTTCAGTTGTTACGTAACGAGTAATGCAACGCCTAGTGATGCTTTACGCTACACTTTAATCAACAACGTATTCAAAGTGTTATGGCTTATGGCAGTTAGAAACGAGCAGGAAAACAAAATACATTTAAGAGCACCAGTTTAGTAGGACAGACAAGTTCAATTTATTTATAAAAAGTTTTTAAATGTGTAGATTAAAGAATAGTTGCAAAAAATGAATTGTGTGTTTGATCATACCTTTGGTGCGGTTGAAGGAAACGTTTCCTTGTTCCTGTAACATAGTTTTTTACGGTACCATTAAAGTCTACGAGTAATGGGTAGAAGGTAAAGACCACTGAGCATTGGTGTATAACTTGGCTACTAGTTAGGCGATGCATCGCGATGGTTGGGAACTATGTGGATTCCATCAGTTAAATGAAGGAATATACATTTTAAATTAATTTACAAATTGTAACAGATTGATCGATAAATTGCTGTTGAGTGGCATTATGTGCAACTCTATATATATATATATAATTTTATTTATACGTATTTATAAATTTTCCCGTAGCTATCTGATTATTGGCTCGACCCATAGTGTAATAGAATGATTGTGTTTAAAAAAGTTGCATGCAAATGGTTTAAAAATGGGCGGATAGACGAACATGGCTATATCGATACGATTGTTGATACTTATTATGAACCTATATCAAGAATTTCTATGCCTATGCTATCTATAGCTATGGCCGCACATAATCACTTTATAGTGGAAAGCGTGCGTGCCCTTTTAAGTATGCTACACTTAGTGTTTGTGTGTGAAATTTAATAAAAGACATTTTAAATTTGTCTGCCTAGGTTTTGGTTTTATTGTATAAGTTATATTCTCTTAGAGTTTAGACATAAGTTGAAAGAGTAGTGAGAGCATTTGGTGCGAGGATTTTTCCTGTACACTCTTGCAGTTAAATATTTTAAAGCGTTGTACCAGGCAATGTGCAACACACTGTTGCCACTACGATCTAAGGTCCTACATGGCTACTTAAGTCATATCCGACTAGATCACAGTTGGTGGGGGCCTGAGGACAGCCCTCCCTTAACTTTATTGAGAAGCTCTCCGATCCGCTACGAGATCAGGACTAGAAGAGGCCCATGCTGGACACGTTCTCCGAGAGGATCATCTTCTGGACGTCGCAGAAGACATCGCGGATGCATCTGGTGTCCGTGGCGACGGTGAAGTGGTAGTAGCACTCCCTTTCCGAGGTCCCCAGATCCACCTGATTCCGCGAGTGGCGCTTGAACGGCTCCTGTGTGATATCCACTAGCTTCTGCTTGATGAACATCTTGGTCCAGTCACTCTCGCCGAAGCAATTGTCCTGCTGCGGCCTCTTGCAGAAGTCCTCGTACTCGGGAAAGTAGTCCACGATGTGCTTGCCGGCCCGGATCTTCCGCTCCATGATGTCGTACTTGTTGAGGAACACGATTAGTCCGGCGGAGGCGAGGAAGCGATTCTGCCACACGGCCCTGAACAACTTTAGGGCCTCCTGCAACCGATTCTGGCTGGGATCCTCGCGCAGATTCTGATCGAATTCGCTGCACGAGATCAGGAACAACACGGCCTGTATGCCCTCGAACACCTGAATCCACTTATTCCGCTGGTCCCTTTGGCCTCCCACATCGTACATCTGGAACTGCTGTTCGCCACCACCCATGCACTTGGGAATGGGCACGCGGAACGTGATTTGCGAGATGCCGGTGGTGATCTTCCGGCTGTGCAGGATGTCTTCGGTGCTGGGAATGTACTCGGCATCGCTGATCCGCACAAAGTTGTCCAGGAAGCTGGATTAAAAAGAGAGCAAGCTTTAGTTGGGGCTTCTTTTAAAAGAATGGAGATAGTGCTGATATGGAATCAATCCAATTAGATACTTACTATTTTGCACTATCCAGCAGGGGAAACTCATTTGAGCGATCATAGCAGGCGCGAATACCCACATCGTTCCACAAAGTAGTGACGTGGTCGCAGTACTCCTAAAAATACAGAAAAAGCGACCCGAAATTTAGTATTGGTTTTACGTGAGTGATAAAAAATACATCAACTTTTCACCGGAAGATTGCCAAAGGCGCTTGGACAGACAAGTACAAAAAGCTAATCCCATTGTAAAATCGTCTAGCTGAGCGTCTAAAAGAAGTTTATTTGCTAAATATGTGATAAGGATCATAAACGCCAAGATTGTGTCACCTCTCCACTACCATGCGAATGATCAACATCAACATCAACATCAAAACAAAATAAAAATGTTATACCGTCAACCTTGAACCTAAAAAAAATATATAAATTTCTAAAAAAAGATATACTCTAATTTTGCCTGATATGATTATTTATTTCCTCAGAAAACTGAATATTCGGGCCGTGTTCGAGTCACCTACTCAAACAGCACTCATAAATTGGGCAGAGCAAGGGGAATCCGAACTTCGGTACTTATTTTGTTTATGCTTGCTATTACTCACTGGCAAAACATAAAACCCTGAATGACTGGCATCTAGATCTGGCCAACGCCCCGCCCACTTGGAGACCTGAACAGCCTTGGTAATCTAATCGTAAGCCATATAATGACCACTGGTTAGAGGTAGATAAATTGGGGAAAGATAGGCAGATTGCGCTACATGAATCATATTAAAAGGCCGTTGCAGCTGCGGCGAACTTGAAAAAAAGGAAAATAATACAACCGGGCTGGGCCAGGAAGTCCGATTTACAAAACACTTGTTTTGGAAAGTTTTCAGACATTCCACGCCATCTAATGGACTATCAATGGGCTATCAATCAAATGGGCGCTGCTTATTGCTGATAAGGGGAATTCGATCGAAAGCCGTTGGAGATTTGACGCAAGTCCAGCCGATTGACTTCAAAGTCGTTTGCTCCGATTTTCGACAGCCACAACGAGTATGTATTTCCAACTGCGACAACACGACATCACGACATCACGACATCACGACACCACGACAACCGGCTTTGAAGTGCAGCGAGGGATAAGATACAGATAGGAGCACTCCAGGGCTCCGAAACTCACCTCATTCATATACTCGGGGGCCGATCCGGGCAGGGAGAGGATATAGTCTGCCGATCGCTCGCTGGTACAGCTGCCGAAATCGATTCCCAGCGCCTCCATCTGGCCCACCAATTGCAGGATGGACTCGTGGATGTTCTGGTATATCTCGGGGATCTTCTCCCGCCGCTCACTGTAACGTAAGGAAACGAAGACCTTGAGTATACTTTAAAGAACACATATTTTCCAACAAATAATAACAAAATCTTGGAAATATTAAGGCTTAAAACTAAATATGTTTGGCTGCGAAACTTACTCGTCGGTGAATCCGTTGATGTGCAGTATCCGCATTTGCTTGATGATGGTAGTTTTGCCCGACTCGGCGGTGCCCAGGAGCAGGATCTTGACGGTGGTGTCCCTCGCGCCCTTGGACATGTCCTTGAGCACGTGGTGGTCAAGTGGCACCGGGAACTGATCCTCCTTTTGGGCCATTACCGCCGCTGGTTTCGCCGGCTGTGGGCGCAAACACCGCAAAAGTCTGCATTGGGGAAAAGAAGAGAAAGCAAATTTGCTTAGCAGGTTTGTTTGGCGACTTCTAAGGAAAAACACGCCGATCAAAGGCATTGCTATATATAGCAAATGCTAAATATTTGCATACACCCCAAAGACCGTCACCCACCCAGACCTGATGTGTGTTTAATTAAAAGCACACAGAACCCGGAGGAGACAGAGGAAGATACGGGTACGTGGACTGTTTCAACTTTTTCAACTACTACGGAAAATACGCAATAGATAAAACCGCAATGGACCCGAAATGGAGTGGCGACGTGGGGTGGGGCTACTGGCGGTACTGTCTGGCTGGAACGCCAATCTCACGTGTCGACGGCGGCAATTCAAGCGATTTTTGTCAATAATTAAACAGAGTAGTACAAACTTTAATTAGGTGCAGGGTTCAGTGCGTAGTTCGCGTAGGTAGCTAGAAAATACGATTGGCTAAAATGCATTCTAATTGCTAGTAAGCAAACTTAATTGCCATCTCATCCCGACGATGTAGGAATTGTTTACCTTTGCTTTATATCGCAGTGTAAATACTTAAGATCATGACTGAGTCATAGCAAGTTTTGCAAGACATAAAACTGCAATTATCGCCTTCTAGTATGGGCATAATAAATATTTGAGGGGCAAGTCGACTATTAGACAATGCACTTCACGTGGAGCCATGGCATTCCTACAATTGACTTTAAAAGACCAGGTCGTTGAATACTTAGGCACGATCAATACTCGACATTACAAGTGCCGTCACACTTAGTTCTTGATGTTTCCAGATCGCAAAAAGACAAAACCATTTAGGCAATTCAATCTGAACTTGCCGCAATTATCAGCATTTTCTGGACCAACTTGCCGAGTTTGAACCCAATTAAAAGCAGTTAAAGAGTTATCAGTGAATTTGGGTTATTGGGACTCTGATTGGATCACGTTTAGATATCGCCAGACATCAGCCCGCATTCCAGACAAATTGTCCGGCAATTTAATTAACTGACTAATTGGCTAACCATGGAAAAATTATAGTCCCAGCTAGTCCCAGAATGGACGTACTTTGCGCCAGCTGGAAGTAAAGTATATCTGCTTTATATACCACCATCGAGTCAGGTGGAAATCATTCACTTCAAGAGATCGACCCAAGGGGGGATAGGGAAGTGGGGCTGGGCGCCAGCAAACTTTATGGCCGGCAATTCTAATTGGGCGATTGCCAAAACCCGCTCAAGACCATTGGCTCAGGCTGATTTTCGATTTTCGGCCTTATCGAAGGCGCCCGCCACTCCAGATACGAACCTGGAACCTATCGAACCTGGAGCATCGGGCATTTTGCCTCTTCATTCCATTTTCCAGCAGGTATGATGAAACTCTTGGCTAATTTCGGCTAATTTAAAAGGTGTCTTCTTCTCGGTGAACCATAACCTAGGCGGCCAGTTTACGATGCGCTTATAAAAGTTAATCAAGAATATTTCCCGCAATTTCGGTGGCAATCGAATCAGGAACGAATCGAATTGGGGAACTTTCGATGAGTGTGTCTATCTTTACGCCGCCGTCGGTAATTTCTCACTTGATTTTAACAGGCCCTATAAACTTGGCCGATGTATTTATGGCCGCTTACAACAAAGGAATGAAACCCAACCGATGTCCATTGACCTCCTTCCAATGCGCGGATGGCAACCGCAAACTATATCGCATTTCGGCTGATTGGTAAAAAACAAATAACACTACTCGGCCTGACAGCTGCCAAATGGAACGTGTGGCTAATCTAAACAAATAACCATAAAATTGTATAATTTATTCACAGATAATTTTTTTGTAATTAACTCGGCTTAGCTGGGACTGATGAGAATCGCGGAGAAGGGATTGCATCAGCCTTAGGCTGCCAATATGGCAAGAGATTCGAAATATGCAGGAAAACCTAATAGTTGGCATTCCCGCGGAACTCACTGAATTGTAATGATATTTCGAGCTAATATACCCCTTGAAAAGGTCAATCGATTTGTGGTCTTCCCATAAAGTTAATTTGCATTATCTAGCCGACGTGCAGTCTGATTTGGACTGCCCAAATAAGTGTGATTAGCTCAGCCAAATATAGAATGGGAAAACATATTGGATATTCCGCATTGATATCATTCGCCGCCCACTGATAGGAGTTATATGAAACCTGTATACCCAAAAGTTACTTTCCGCATTGGTTAGTCTTATCAAGCTGCATAAAGGCTCCAATTTCGTGGCCAAAACTGTGATTTAGGCGAATTCGAAATTTAGGTGGAAGTGTCGGCAGATAGGGGCCATATTGTTAATCATATATACCAAGACCCACTTTCTTAGAAACTAGAAACCCACCTTAATTTCATGGTTCTGAGTGCTGTATCAATTGTGGGCGATCGATTATGATTATGCCTTTTGGTGGAAACTTCTGCCGCCTTGTTTATACACTGCTGTTCACTGGTGCACAATTTGTTATTAAATACTTTGGATTCCACTGAGTTTCTGTTTTCTTTGGTCGGGAACGTGTTTATCGAGCACTTGAGTTCTCGTCACTGCTATAATAATATCCATTTGTCTGTATCACTGAACTTTAGCTCTTGCCTGTGATTCAGGGTTCCCTTTTTTTGCTGTTCAGCTGAAGGCCGGAACACGTCTAACACCGTTTTATGATCACACAGCACTGAAAGTCCCAGCGAACGGGGTGAATTCTTAAATATCAGTTCGTTTCCATTCAATTCCGAGATAAGGTCCCCAAAAAGAGAAAGAGAGAGCTCCAGCTCCAGCTCCACAATCCACCGACTGCGAGTGGGAGTGGGAGTGGGTGGTGAGGCGGTTTTGGGGACGAACGGGAGTCTCATAGCCACGAATCGTTTGTTAATTGCTTGTACGGGTGTTCAAAGTAAGAATGTACAATATCAGTGATAAGATAGCCGTCCGAGGGTAGCTCAACATATAGAGCAGTGCCCGGTGGAAGAGAGTTATTCAACAGAGAATAATGGGTATTATTCAGCTCTTAAATGCCAAAGTTGTCCAATCATCGATTCATTGTAAGAGTATCTAAATGTGCCTGGACTAATTTACAACGCACACGCACAGGGAGAAATAGTTTGTATTGGGTTTCAGGAATTATTATTCTTAATCAACATTAAAGTGCTGTGATGATATCGATCACCAATTCGTGTATGCTACCTGGATTTTTGTGGATACACCTGGACCTAAAAGCATCTAATCTCTTTTCCGTTTATAGACCATGAATGACTTTGGGCAATACCATACCTTGGAAATCCCAATACTATGAAAATACGAATACGAATACTACGAATACTTTGAAAACCCCATATCATCGACCTATTTTAGAAATATTTTCACTCCAAGTCGAGCACTAGAGCTTAACCAATTACGAGCTGGAGCCTTACATTTTTGGACTGAACCTTGCCCCTCTTCAGCGACAACTGTCATTACACTTGCTGGTAGGGGAGGAGGATTACAAGGGTAGAGCGATTGTTTGCATACTGAACGCATTGTTTTGCAACTATCTGCACTCGAAAACAGGGCACTCGAAAGAACATGTAATTAAAATACAGGCCCCGGTAACACAACTCAGAACAGAACAGACCACACCAGACCAGCTCAATTCGACTGGTCCGATCGGAACTGAGGTCTTATCGCGGTAATGGAAGATAACTGGCCACCAGGAGAGGATTTGACCCACTGTCAGGGACCGTAAATTAAGGGTTTCCCATGGATCGGGCCACTCACGGTTCACGGAGGTTCACTGCGATCTGGGTTCTCGAAGCGTTGAACCCGTTGACCGATATGGATCCGGGGTGCATCTGACCGGCGGGATTCCCGGGGGGTTTCGGTAGTTGCCGGGCGGCACTTCGCCACCCCACTCCACAGCCAAGGTCGCCAGCTGCTCGAGCCACCACCCACTTATCGGACAGTCGATGAGCTCTGATTCCACCCCATCCCACTGTACGGACTTAATTGTCTGTTTGCAAGTCGTCTGGGAGCTGAGAAAGAGTCACGATTCGAGATAGAGACATTTGGGCATGGCCCTGCAATTACCGCGAATTGTGCGAAAACTTTCCTACTCATTGAAGGCCATAAAGTCGATTTTATGGATCGGGCCCCCTCATTCGATGTTACCACTGGGTAATGCGGGCATGACAGAAAGTAGGAAACCTTAAACCGGCACCTTCATTTCGCCATAATTCGCTCAGTTTCAATTAGCTGGCACACACGTGAAGAGTTACTAATGGATTTTGCGGAATGGAATTCTAACTATTTTGTTTACCACAGACGAGATTGAAATTCAGGGAATTAATGGCAATCGTTCAAAATATACAACATATGTATATACAGACCCGAAAAACAAGTCGCCAATCATTTCCCAGTATCAGTCGCGATTTGATTCCACCTCTCCAGATGTTGATGGCTTCCGTTTCAGTAGACAAGAATCCGAAGTCAAGCGCACAAATCGTATGACTAGCCCGACCGAATGCCAAATAGTCCTCTCCCAAAAATACCAGCGCGTTGGCATTATATAAATCTGAGGGGGCTGGCGATCGGGATCGTAAATCTTAATCCGATTGGAACCCATTTTCGGAACGGTGGCGCTAATCATGTGGAACCTCTTTCTCTGCCCAAGTAATCTCCCCTGATAATGCAGGAGTATGCTCGTACTTGAGATCCCGATATTGGGTATAAATTAATGCGGAGCTGACCAACCAACTGTACTTTAAGTTGCGATGGGGATGTACTTTGAGTTCACTGATCTAATACTTAAATATTTAACATCTAGAATATTGAAGAATTTAAGGTATTTCTAGAAAATCGCAACACCTGTTTCCAGATCTTTCAGTACACATATGCATATATCCGTTTCTTTTATCTATTGGACCCAAGCTATATATTATTATATATATTTATATATATATATATAATATATTATTAACATTCCGAAAGTCTTTCGAATAGCTTGAACTACGTGTATACGATCGAGGTGTTATATCAGTCCTAGTGCCTATATGATCCTATCTGTGAGTCGAGGAGCCCCTGTCATCACGCAACCACGTAAGCAGCTAATTCCGGGGACGTTGCGCCTTCGACAAAGTTCCTGAACGTGATCCCGGGCAATCCATCCATCAAGTGCGGTCCTGATACCACTGCTCCTACGGCTGATAGATATAGCTGTGTACTTATGTACTTACCTCCCAACTGACTCCCCACTCGGGTGTATTTGTCTAATTCGACAACACAGAAGGCAGATAAACACGAGGCGCTTAATTTTGCGATTGTTATTGTTTTGGCTGCAATGTTGACAACCATTTGATTAAGGAACGATGGGTGGGGTGGATGTGGTTGTGGATGTGGGTGGATATATCAGTGGGAGCGGAGCACGTCTCCGGTTCATGGGTGGTGAACGATGGATGATGTACGAGCAGCAGGTTGAAGTTGAATGATAGCATGTTAGCCATGCGATCGAATGGTGGCAAAACAAGTGAATCACAATGGCAAACTGTTTGTTTTTTGGCTTAGATATTAAACGGAGTTACGAAATAAGTAATTTTAGAGATAAATGTAAGTCCCCCGATGGAACAAGCTTTAATTAATTGCCTTCATTTTCTGAAACGCAGAACTTCATTTCATAACTAAAGCTTTTAATAGCACCGGCAATAGTTAAGAGTTAAGAGGTAATCCATTAGGTTGTAATGGCCGTAAATCAAACAAATATACCTTTGAGTGCCAATGCCCTTACATCGAGTTTGCCAGAAAACAAAGCTGTTGAAAGCCGCTTGGACCTGCTTCTTCAAATAGAATTTCTTTATGCGCCCCTATTATAAAGATGTTGAGATTACCGGTGCTTAATCGCTAAATAATTAGCAGCGCCTCGTAAAGAGACTTTAACACCCTAGCACTCCCAATTTTAGGTCCCACTTCAAGCCAAGTTGTTGTGTTGTTTGGACACCGCTTGGTCACGTGTTTACGACACACTTTACCCTCGTATAAGGGGTAAGTGGAGCCAAGTGGTTCGATTTACCCCATATGCATATGAATGGTGCTTGCGCTGCGAGTTGCAACATAATGCCTGCATTATCTCATTGCAATACTGTAATACTGACCGATCTGCGTTGCGTTGAATGGGTCAGTTCTGGCATTATATGGCTACATGCGCAAGTTCTTCGATTAAGCAAGAAAGAATGATTGTGTACTTCGGTTCCACCATTAAGTTCTGTGATAAGCCTTAGCCGCTTGATAGCAACGCACATTGGAATACTCTTTAATACATTCACTAATAGCACGGAGTCTTTAAGGCTTTTATGAGATTTAAGTAAATCCGGTCGTTGTTTTTTTCAGGGGGTTCCCCCTTATCGGAGAACTCGATTACATACCACGTACAAGAGATTTATAGTGGCGCAACCAGACCTTGATAGCTCAATCGTCCATCGGTGCCTTAAGCTACGTTATGACACAGCAAGTTAGTAGTTAACCAATTAAAACATGCAGGCTCTCCAGTTAAATGTATGTATTATATTATGCTTTACAACTAGGCGAAAACAGTTGGGGCTAAAAGAAGAATCGAATGTATTGCGACAACGCGGCACGGAAGTGGCATCCTCTCTTCTGCCACCCCATTTCACATCACTTCAGAATGGACCATTTGAGTTGTTCACGTGCCGATTGCAGAACCTAAAAGATAGATAGCACACACATATATAGATACAGATACTCAGCAGTAATTTCGATCAATTAGCTAATGAACCAAATCAAAATGAGCGCGAAGTTCCAGAACATGTTCACCAGTTTTATTTAAACATTCTCAGAGTACAATGGATTGGGCAATATGGGGAAAAGTAATCAAAATGCAGTAACAAGTGCAAAAGGTACAAAATTTGACAACGATAAACAACTACTTTAAGTCGTAATACGTATTACTATCTGGAAACATTAATAAAAATAGGCACAATTTACAACATTAAAACAATTTTGTTGAAACTAAAAATAAATCGTAATTTAACAGAAATTCTAATAACAAATAATTGTATCCAAATGTCTAAAGCAACTTATAGCGCTCAATTCCGTAACAAACTACATATAATCTTCGAGAACAAAAAGCCTGTTTATTTGATCATAGGGCGGGTAAAACTAAATGAGAATATATATGACTGCAGGTCATCGAATTGCGAAGCGAAAACGAAACCAGTTAAAATTAAAGTACAAACGGCTACCAACAAGTTGTAAACACTTAGAAGAGCTACTAGGTAGTGAGACTACCAAAATATACCATTAAGGGTATTAGTTACCTGGGCAACGGTCTGTTCGGCAATTGGAATGTCATCGTTGCGCAGATCAACGCGTTTCACCACTGACGAGGGATCCGCATCCAGAATTATTCTGTTTAGAGACAGGTTTTGGTTAAAATAAAATATTTGTTGTTTAAAATATAATGTATACAGTGAGGGCAAGGCGCGACTTTTTTAACTTTAGGTTGATTTTGTAGCTCAGCCTGTGGTCATAATAATCTATTCAAGCGTAGGCCACAGGCCTTACAGGCACAAACAAGGCCTCACTTTACCTGGCCCAAATGATACCCTAGTAAATAACAATGTGTTTTCGGGGTATTTGGACCGTTTCGTAGATGAGCTGCTTCTAATGGAAATTCCTATAACCTTGCCCTGCGTCTTTCCATCACTGTATACAGCAATACACACCCTCCGTCGCAGATCTCGTCAAA
The DNA here is from genome assembly GCF_016746235.2 of Drosophila teissieri. Classification (NCBI taxonomy): domain Eukaryota; kingdom Metazoa; phylum Arthropoda; class Insecta; order Diptera; family Drosophilidae; genus Drosophila; species Drosophila teissieri. Next base: position 17,524,072 of record NC_053031.1, on the reverse strand, counting down.
GGCCAGCATGATGATCTCCAGGTTATCCAGCACCAGGCGCTTCTCCACGTTCTTCTTGAGGATCAGGCTGATGGAATCGTAGAGGCAGTTGAGCACGGAGAGGAGAATGAGCTCGTTCTCGTAGGCGTTGCCCATCACGTAGAAGAAGAGGTCCACGTTGCTCTTGTAGACGCAGGTGAGTCCGTCCAGCATGATGATCTCCGTGTTGGAGCGGTGCGTCTTGTTGAACAGATTCTTTTCAAAGGCCTTCTGCTCCTTCAACGTGGACAGGATGTTCTTGTCGTAGTACTTGGCCAGGATGCGGTTGCCATCGTTGTCCATGATGCACATGCCCTTGATGATGTCCTGCGGCACATATTGCGTTAGATTTTATGCCATTAATTTGTGTATTTTTCAATTTACCATCATAAATCCGTCCATCTTCACTTGTTTTCGTGTCTTACACGTCACTTTAGTATGACCGTATCGCGACCGCTCAATTATATCAACAAAGCTGCACTGCCAACTCGCGCCACAAAATAAATAGCTAGATAAATCCGCAACTAGCTAGAAAACAGATGCAAACATTTTTAAATTTCATGTAAACCGTAATGTTATTAATATTATTATAATATATTTTTAATATTAAGCTGAAAGGCTGTGGTTGGCATGCTTTAGCTGTCTTTATGCTTTTGAGCTTGGGTATGAGCATATTTTTCGGCACTAAAGCACAAAATAGATATTTATTTATTTTTATATTGCTAGTTACTACCACAAGTTTATAATTAGTATTGTCCCTTTAGCTATTTTATTTTTCCTGTTTATTTTTATATGCAAAAATTCAGAAGTAAACCGACATGTTAAAAAGGTGATTTAGTTTTTGTATGTGGAAGAGAATGAAAGTTTAAATCTAAATTACAAGACAGGGTTTCAAAAATTACTTAAAAAGACCGAAATGAATTTTTTGCTGAATGATTATATATTATATGATTATATTTAAAGTCCTAATTAGAGCTACAATTTTGCTTCAAAGTCACTTGCCTTTGATTTGTCTGTTTCAAAAAGAGGGAACAGTTTTAAGAACGTAGGAACTACTGCTGACAGTCAAAATTTGAATATTTTAGTAACACCGAACAGACACACGTATAAATTATTTCTGCTCAGCCAACGAAATTGTTAGATTCAATTGTGTATATTTTTATGTGAACAAATAGAAGCCATTGTGATGGAGACTTTGCCGGATGAGTACTTAGCCCATCCAGATCAGGAGCTTCTCGGGTGCAAATTGGACCGCTCCGCGCGCCGTCGGCATGACCATGAAGCCATGGCAGCTGCCCATGTGGTGCTGACAACCACGGCGGTGAAACCGAAGCCACCAAAGCCGGAGTCCAAAAAGCTGCGCAGGAAGCTATCCGAGTGCGAGCAGGAGAAGCAGTCACTGGCCCAGGCCATTCAGGAGAAGAATCTGGAGATATTCGACTTGAAGAAATCGGTTGATTCGCTCAACGAGGTGCTCAACTCGGTGCCCATTGATGAACTGCGATGTAACTCCTCCATTGCGGGCACCAAAATCCTCGAACTGAGCAAGAAGAACCGCCAGATGCGTGCCGAATTGGAGCAGGCAAAAAATCGGCTGGGTAAGAAGGATGCCCAGATCGAAAAGCTGGAGAAGGATCTGCGTACCCACGAGGAGAAGCTGCAGCAGAACCAGGATCTCCTAAAGAAGGGCTGCTCCGCCGATGAGCTCCAGGCCAAGATCAACAGTATGCAGCAGAAGCTCTTCGAGACGCGAAACAGGAACACTGAGTTACAAAGCCAACTGAAACTGGCCCAAAAGTGCTTGCAGCACGAGATCGGCGAGAGCTGCAACATCAACATCCTGGCTAACAACCTCAATCAGGCCAATTGGCGTGGTCGTGCCCAGCAGATCATTACTCTGACCCAGAAAGTGCAGGAGCTCAAGGCTCGATTGGATTTCTACGAGGACCGAGCCGTAGATCGCACCGAATATGCTCCAGTGCCGTTGGGCTCAGATCTGGACTTGGTCAGCGGCAACTGCCGATCACATCATGCCAGCTCAGAGAGATTAGGGGGAGGCGATGGCGGCGGAGCCACAACTGCTAGCTTCGATCGCTTCACACCGGGAGTGCGTAAAAGTGAGATTCTTCACCGAGCCAAAGTGGAAGCGCTGGAGAAGGAGATCCTTAGCCTGCAAAGTCAACTCGAGGAGCAGCGCAGCAAGACTCTCGCCCTAAAGGTAAGGAACAAGAACCTCAACGAGGAGATGAACAAGTACAAGATTCGATCCAATGAGCTGGAGGAACAGACCGATTTCAATGGCGTCAATATCAATACCATGAATGACAAACTGAACCGGCAGAGGATTCAGTACGAGAGCCGTCTGGACGACATGCGTGGCGAACTCATCCGGGTGACCGAGGAGCGGGATCTTTCGCGCCGACAAATGGAAGAGCTGAGCGGCATGCATCTGGATCTTCAGACGGTGGTCAAGCAGAAGGATGTGGCTATGGCCAGTCTGCAGGACATGATCAAGAAGCTGGAAATGGACCTGCGCGCCCTCTCCGGCGGATTCCTCTTCTCTTGTCGCGAGTTTCGAAAGGTAAAAATGCGTAGATTAAAGAAGCTATTCAATTGCTAAATCACATTCTGCAGGAGGAATTTGTGGGTATCCTGGATGCCCTCGAGGTGGAGAAGAACCAACTAATAATGCTCACCAAATCCCTGGGAGACCGTCTGGAGACGGAGAGAGCGAAGAACGAGGCTGCTCAGGAGCAGATCGGCAAGCTAAAGACCCGTATCGGCCGTCTGGAAGTTAAGATCAGGGATCTAGAGAAGGAACTCGATGTGCAGTCCGACAAGAAGAAGCGCACCCAGCGAATGGCCGACTACGCCAGTTCGCTGAGTCGCACTTCTCTTAACGGATCGATTGGTTCCTTCTGCTTTGAAAACCAGTCCCAGTTCCAATCCACCACAACTCTTAACTCGACCGCACAGCCTGAGGCCAAAATAGAGGATCTCAAGAATAAGTAAGTAGAAGTATCATCTCTTCATTAAATAACTATCGTTCGTACGTTGTACCAAAATAATTATATAAATTATGAACAAATTTTAAATAACATACTTCAACTGCTTTTATTCTCGTAATATTTCAGCCTTGAACTGGCCAAGGAGAAAATCACAATGCTGACAGAGAAGCTGGAATATATCACCGAGGAGAAGCACGCAGACGCCAAGTTTTTCGAAGACACTATGAACAGTACCAAGAATATTATCCTTGAAACAATACTCGGAGCCCGCGAAAAAGGATCGATGGATCGTAGCATAAATGCGGATAAAACCACGAGCGAGATTTCCATTCAATAATGAAGATGAGAAAACACGATTTGTATTTTGATTAATTTTTATGTTCTTTGCAATGCGGGCAAACTCGAAGAGAAGTCTCGCCATATAACTAGACTGTTATTAAACTTACATGGCATTGCAATGCACATCATGAATTCTGAAGTACATAGATAAATACGAGTTTTAAATTTTCATAAATTTTTATTTTATTTGTAACACGTTCACAAAACGAAGCCTTTGGCGCTGCTTCTACTTCAGGATAAGATTAGATTAATTCAAGTATTTGTTAGGTGATTTCTTTCCACTCGAAGCATTTCCAATTGCATTATGCCTATATAATTGTTATTAATTGCTTTCTATAGCTATGTATGTGTGTGAGTGTGGTGTAAGTTAAGTTAATAATACATTATATAGCTTGACTTGCCATAGAAAAACGATTCTCCAATCACATATTTAATTATTTTTAGTTGTCGTTTGTAAATTGTTTCGTTACTTGCGTTAGAAATTCGTTCTCCATTGCATGCATACGGTATGAAAATGTATAAGTTACAGTATAAGTATATTTTATTGATTCTTTAATGCATTATTGATAAGCCTAGTAAATTGGTTTTATCTAAAAAACACGTTTTAGCAAATTAAAGGCACTTTCAAGGATTTCTTTTGTGAAACGAAACGATATCTCCTTATTCTCTCTTCAATTTAACACTAGAAACAAACAATATAATTATTATTATTCTCTTAACAAAAATATATATATTAAAAACATGAATCTCCCCCAAAAACAAGAACAATATCTTCCATGTCCTACTCGTTTACACAGATAAATTGACAAAATGGTAGGGATAAAGACCCCATTCAGACCGATCAGAATCTGAGTGGATTGCTAATGCGAAAAGCTTTCAAAAAGCCTAAGAAAACTTGGGGGAAATTTGTGTTAGCTTTTGCCCCGTAAGTATTACTTTGAGAACTTCTAATTAAATTAGAAAACCTTTGCCTTGGGATTTTGCTATCCACAACATGTTATGCTGAAGCACTTTAGCTAATCGAATTGTTTATAGATATCCGTATTTGTATATGATTAGTAAGCTATAGTGTACGATTAGCTGATTAACGTTTTGTATACTCTTCAATAAATATCTATATAAATTTGATTTATTAAGGGCTGTAGATAAATGCAAACTTGGCTGGGTTAGCTTGGTCGCTCAATTTCTTATTGGAATCGGTGCAGATATATGTTCCGCTTTCATATATTAGTCGATTCATAGGTGAAACACATTCGACGCTGTTGCTGATTTCTCATAACTCTGCTGTGGCTTCGTTTATTTAATAAGATGGATATCGGATTGTTGGTTCTTGGTTGGATTACTAATAAATTTAAAATTAATTAATCAATTTCCCTTCTCTTTTTACATAATCCGCTGCTTTGCTATATATAGTATTTATATATCTATGTATGTAGTGGATGCAGTATAAGTTAATGCACTAAAGATTTAAATTTTGGGTGTTGGTTGGGGTGTGGGACTCCCATCATCGCCGGCGCCGCCTGAATACGTGATTGAAATAGTAGTAAATGTCCTGCTCGGCCTGCTGCTGCGGCGTCTTCTTGGCCAACTCCTGCTGCTGCTTGGAATCCACTTGCGGATGGTAGTTGCTGTAGTGGTTGTAGCCATGCATGTCGTACGGATTGTGGTGACCCGGATGCATGCCTGCTGGCGGAGGGACTCCTCCACCTCCGCCGTGAACCCCGTGCCGTCCGTTCCTCATCATTAGATTCGCGTGCATGTTGCGATCCGCAATGAAAACGTTGACGAAGAAGGCGAGCACGAGCAGGATGTAGAGCAGGCAGATGAGGATCACCACAAACTGCTGGCGGCAGCAGCAGTAGTAAAACATTCCCTATTATATAACCGCCTGCTCCACATAGTTGGCGGGCAGCATGCCGGTCTTGCCGGTACGCTCCACACGTCCGGTCATCCAGCCTGAATCGATCGACTCCACCTCGAAGATGACGTCGCCTTCGCGGAAGCTGACCTCGTCGACGTCCTGCGCCTCATAGTCGTAGATGGCTCGATAGACGCGCTAAAATATAGTATACAGCACATATATTTGATAAGTGTGTTAAATATGATAAACATCCATTTGAAACATACCATAGAAGTGCTCTGTCGAGATTGTTTTTCCTGAAGGGAGGAGTAGGATGGCTGCTGGCGCATCTGCTGTTGCTGCGGCGGATGCTCCTGCTGCTGCATCATCTGCACCTGTTGGTAGTACTGCTGGTGCTTCTGCTGTTGGTGAGCCTGCTCGGCGGCGGTAAGCGATCCGTAGATGCCGTTGGCAGGATCAATATCGGAAACGGAGCCAATGCGCTTGGGGTACACGCTGTTGCCTGCGAGGACATACAAGGCTGGATTAGTTCTGTTAACGCTACATATTTTCTAGCCGGGGACAAGGACAAGATGAGTGTGTAACATCGAGCTGAGCGCGCACTATCACTACCTCGAACTACCAGCTAGCCTGCTCCGCAACTTACCACCTTGAGTGCCCCGTGGCTCGGAGCTGTAGACCAAAGTGGTGCTGGACCGGCCGGCATTGGGCACCACCCTTGGTCCATCCGTGAGCGGATCGTAGTCCGCTATCTTCCCGATATTGCTGCCGCCTGCCACATGCTGTTGCTGCTGGCTTGGCACATGGCCATTGCTGGCGTGCTGCTTAACGTTTATCGAATTTTCCGAAGGAGTCACAGCGGTGTAATTGGGAGACGCGTACAATTGCTGCAGGTGATTCTGGGCAGCTCCTGGCCCGGCTGCCACTTGTTGCTTGCCGTTGCCATCGTAGGCGACACTGGCCGCCGAGCGTCTCATTTGTGGCGGCAACATTTGGGTCTGGGAGCCGTGCCCATTATTGTTGATGTTGCTGTGGTGGCTGTGCGAAATGCCGCCGTTGCTGGCATTGTTGTTCAGCAGGCTGTGGTGCGATTGCTGCTGTGGGGCAGCCACCAGCGTGGGGTTGGTGCTCTGTTGCTGCTGCTGTGGCTGGTCGTACTGATCCACGGAATTGCCGCTGGGGTGATGGGAGTTCTGGAGTATGGCCGAGCGCATCTCATTGTAGCTGTTAAGCGCTTGCTGCTGCGGATTCGCCGGCGACTGTGGTGGCGGCATCTGTTGCTGCTGGGATGTTGCTGTGGGATACAGATGTGAGGCTTGTTTAATGGCTTGCTGTTGCAGCAGCTGCTGCTGTTGCTGCTGCTGTTGTTGTTGCTGCTGCTGCTGGCGCAGCGCCTGTGGTTGCTGGTAGTGTGCATAGGGATCGTGCAGTTGTTGCTGCTGTGCCCGCTGTTGCTGCTGTTGTTGCTGATGCTGCTGTTGCTGTTGGAGTTGTTGGTAAGTGGGCGTTATGGCCGCTGTGTTGTATTGCTGGTGTTGTATGGGTGGCGGTGGCAGGGTCTGTTGCTGCTGTTGCAGATAGTGTTGGTGTTGGTGTTGTTGCTGCTGCTGCTGCAGTTGCTGCTGATGTTGCTGGTACTGCTGCTGTTGTTGCTGCTGCTGTTGGTGTTGCAGCTGCTGTTGTTGCTGGTGTAGTGTCGTCGCTGCTGGCGGAATGGGTGAGGCTGTGGGTGCATATTGCGAGAATTGTTCAGCTGCCAATTGCTCAGAGAAGTATTCCGATTCATCTTTTCGATTTTTTCGATATTTATCGATTTCGCGGTGGCGATTAATTAGTTGCAACATTGTCCACAGTCGTTGTTGTTAGTGTGGATGTGTGTGGTGGTGGTGTTGTTGTTGTTGTGTTGTGTGTATCGTTAGGTTAACGGTAGTTCAGAAAGCACACATATTATGTTGTTGATTTTATTGTTGCAGTTGGTTGATGGTGTGGGATAAATGGCAACAAATGATAAACAAAGTCCACAACAAAATAAAAGGAAAGAAAACAAACCATAAAAAACGGCATTATAATCAATATTAATTACACAATGTGACAGCTGTGATGGAAATAGATACAACATGGATGGATAGTGCAGAATTGCAAATTCTGACTTGCCACATGCATTTCTATACAGTAGAAGTACAGTGGATACACAGTAAGGATACGGATTAGGTAAATAAAATCATAAAAAAGGGAAGGATAAGAAGGAAAGGGAAGACTTTTTTTTTTGAGTAAAATAATTCAAGTGACATTTAATAGAAATTTAAATGTTTAATTCAATGAACAAAGAAATCAATAACAACCGCTACACATGTTCTCTGTAAGCAGGCTTTGTAATTTTTTGTGACCATTTGAATGCATGCATGAGTGAATGACGTCAATAGACTATTATAAACACATTAAGTCAATTGAAATTCGAATAAATTAATTCAAACAGTAAGCCCGGCCCACCACCAACTGACCATTATTAAGCGAACGAGCGGTCGCAAACAATAAAGCTTTAATACCAGTGATGATGAGGAGGAAAGATACAACAGTTAGAGGCTTGGAGGGGTCTGGTCTCATAGAGATGGATATAGTGATAGATACAGACGGAGGAAGGAGGTCGAGTGCAAGGCGACTACTCACTGCTGCTGTCGGAGACCTCGGCGGATCCTCGCTGCTTCTCCATGGCCGCCTTCTTCTCCAGATCCCCGTGATATGCCACGTTCGATATGTGCTTCGTGTTCTGTTTGATCCTCAGCGTTTCCGGGTCATCGGCCACCTGTCGGATGCAAAAGCAATTAGCAACGGCATGCTCCAAATGGGGGATGCAACTGTACATATATCAAGCCTTATCGCAACCTTAGGACAGATATATGTATGTTCCGCACTGAACTGAACTTCATAAAGACCGCGCTTTAGTAATATGTACATATGAAGTCAAAGGTGCCAGTTAGTACGAACCGAATTTACTTATCAAAATGTACTATATAAACATTTCAACGACCTATCCATTGCGGAACTGAATTAAACCTAATAAGGAATAAGTTCGCAATAGAAGTAAAAACAACTTTGGATAATTGCGCTTCCTGTGCACATCTTGCACTCTCAACTTCTCTGCACTGACCTGTGTAAATTTGCCCTTGGCCTTCTCAAAGTCCGCGTGGTACTTAACGTTCGACTGGATTTTCGTGTTCTCCGCGATGCGCTTCAGCTCGGGCGTATCGGCAATGGCCGTTGCCTTGGCCTTCGGGATGTGTCTGCAAGAGGGAAGAGGGGGAGGGGAGAAGGGGTTAGGTTATAGATCAGCAGAGTTAGAGGAGTTAACGCTGGTCAACTGTGCTAGCAGTTGCACAGTCGCTCGTTCTGTGGCATGCCGCACATAAAGTTCATCATCATACTCGCACACTGCCGGTGGCAATCGGAGCTCTCGCTGAAAATTCTCCACGCCAGCTGGCCAACTTGGATTTCGGATTTGGTTTTCGGATTCACGGAAATTCCGCTCGAGTGGGTGGAATGTGAGATGCTGATTCTGCTGCGGGGGATATACATACATATGTACATATGCTCATTCGCATATACTTATATAAGGCCACAGCATATCCTACATCTCTGATTTCATGTTGGCTTCGTGTGAAAACCTCTGACCTCGCCCCTCTGCTTTTATCAATTAAAACAGAGCCCCAAACAGCAGAAACTACGTGTACTTTTGTGGTTTGATTGGGGTTTTCTTTAGTTACCCTCTGGCAACTAACGGGAGTGCACTTCCACAGATTTTTCTGTGGCTGAATGTAGTTTATCAAAAGCCTGATTAATATGCTAGTGGTTTACTCTTAATTTGCCATTGGGTTTAGGCAACTTTTAGCTTGTCTGGGAAGTTTTAATCCAAATAATTAGCATAGGAATTAAATAGAAGACCACAATGCCAATTTATTTGGTTCAAAGCATGTGAAAAGCACATTGAGGATTAGGAATGCTATTGCCAAACTATTCATTCACATTCATAGAGTAGGTAGCTTTCTGACGGACATTTCATTTTATTTAGTGTTATTTTTAAATTAAATAAAAAATATATAAAACATTCAAGCAAGCCAAGCCTAACTGATAAAATCCAACTAGAAGCCATTGAATAAACGCAAAACACAATAACGTTGATATTATTATGGCACTTTCTGGATCAACTTCCCAGTTTCGTCCCCACAGACTAATACATCAATTTAATTATTGGCAGCAGCAAGGAATAACATGGCGCATCTGTTATGCGAAAGTAATCATGGCGAACAAACACACGCAGTTTTGTGCAGTTCCATAAATTCACGACTCTTTTTGTTTGCAGCCATGTGCGGAGTGCTTTAACCTATCAGCGGGCTAATCGATCGATAGATCGATTGGACAACAACCCAACTGATAACCAACCTCGATGACTCGACTCGTGAGGTTGATAAACCCACAGCGGGGAAGAACTCCTTTCTGCCTTTTAGCCCTATTGGCCCCTCACCTCATATAACAGTATTGTAAACGTAATTGCATGCGAGTCTATTGGCTTTATAGAATATTTATGGGTTTTTAGCGATGTTATAATCGCCTACAGCTGGCGCCGACTTTCGAAAGGTGGTAGATGGCAATAAGTTGCAATCGCTGTGGAATGCGAACCAGCGACAAAACAATGACAACTGTCGCACACGCACAGAGGTGACCACCATCGAGATGGATGGTAATGGTACGGCTCGCTGTATGGTATATAGTACATATATAGTATTTGCTATAATGGCATAATGGTGCGGTACACATACGGTGGACAGTTGATAGTGGCACAAGGCCGTTTAATGACCAAAGCGTGTGAGCAGCACCAGACCCAGAATCACTGAGAGAGCACCGATGCATGTAGGTCTATTCCAAACAACAAGACTTTGTGTAAGCTGTCCTAAACGCGACGAAGGTTGTATACTCTCTACTTACAATCCTATCTATCTAGTAAATATTCAGGTTACTAAAGAGATCCGAATTTAAAGACTTTAAAGGACAACTGGGATATGACTATACCGATTTAACTATATATCTCCAATTAAGTTTAATTAATTTGCAATCCTACAACTAAGTGTTCAGTCTAGCCAAAATAGTATCCTTGCAAATTAACGTACTGTTTTCAGATAGTTTTCACCAGCAGATACCTCAGACAAATAGTTCAACCCGCGAAAAGGGTATACCCAAAGTGCAACAACAACGCACTGTTGTTGCCGCTGCAAGCTTTGCTTTATCGTTCAATATGCGTTGCATGTGTGTGCCACAGATAGAAACAGGGCAGGAGAAGCGGTGGCGAGGCGGCGGGGAGGCGGATGAGGTGGTGGCCAAGGGGCAGAAATAAGTACAAAGCCCGAACCGCAGAAAGCATCGTCCGCATTGCCGTTGCGTTCGGTCGGTCAAATTGCTGTTGTAGCTGGCACACATTGCTGCTGTTGTTGCTGTTGCTGCTAGTTGTGTTGCTTGTGCTGCTACTGTTGCTGGTAGCTGGTAATGATGACATAACAATGCTTGAGCGCCCGGAGGCGACATTGGCGAGCGTCTACCACCAGCGGATGTCTCAGCACGTTCCCAATAGATCAGCAGCAGCAAAAACAACAAAGGCAGCAACAGCAGCATGCACGTCAGCAGCAGCCAAACTAGCAACAACAATGCATGTCCATGATGCAATTGTTGCTCCTTTTTTCTGCTTCACATTTTATTATTATCAAAGAATTTTAAGAATTTTATTTGTAAACAATACAGAACCGCATAATCGGTAGCATAAATGGTTTCCAAGAAGAACAAATGTTTTTTGGGCATTATTTCTACATTGTATTATACATTTTAAGAAATATATTCTAATATAGAAAAAGATATATATTTCTAAAATTGTAACTATTGAACATTTGTTGTTTTACACAAACAACTGCTTTAATTGACACAACACAGGGTATCTGTTAGTCAATTGATGGCACCAGTTGTCCCTGTCGCTGTTCATGATTTCCCACACAAATTGCTTTTGATGGAAAAGAGGATATCTGGATTCCCGGCCATCAAACTGGACCACATCGCGTGGTAGTCATCAAGCATCGAAAGACCATCCAAACCAGGCGCAAACCACCCATAGCCAGCCCAACATATAAACGAGAAAAACGGTTCGGACATTCATTGGATGTCAACATATTTTTCAGCTTTTTTCACTCTTGTTTTTTACTTACTCCTATTTCTTTGTTTTTTTAATTTTTCCCATGTGGAACAAGCAGTGACGGTGATTGGTGTTGAGTTACCATGACAGTCTTTTGTTGTTCGACGACTTTATGGTGTTGTTGTGCAATGGATCAATGTAAAGTAAGCCAGGGAGGGGCAGTTACGACTTAATACTGGCCATTGCTGATGAGATGGGATTCACAAAAGACTGCATAAAGAATTACTACCCACTTTATATGGTTGTTTAAGCAAGGAATATGAATGTTCTTTTTAATGATGGTTGTTTCTTCTTAAGTACATTTCATAAAGCATCGCATCGAGATGGAAACGTTAGAAAGGAAAACATATTCAAATATTAATTTGTGGCCAATTTAATAAATAGGGTAAATAAGAATGTGCGAAAGTTAGTCTCTTTATTTAATTAAATCGCGATTGGGAACTTCCTGCCATTTATTAAACAGTCTATAGAAATGTATCTTAATTGTCTGATGGGTAATATGTTGAATATATTTTCTCATAAATAAATGATTTCCTTTACTGCGCTGACTGAGATGGCATAACAAAAAGAGAAATCACTTCACACATAATTTGCAAAAGCGTTTAAATTGAAATTAAATGCATGTTCGGCCGATGTGATAATCTCCACCCCTTCTCACCCTTCTTCCCTACGCATTTACAGCCAAAAGTTTTTGGCATTGGCCCATCAACGTCATCATCGGTATTCATAGTCCGTTGCAGTCAATCAAAGTGAGCATAAAAGTTCGAAAATCCATCGCACAGACAGCGACAGCGAAAGGGAGTGAACGACAGTGACTGTGTGTAAATTCCCATCGCGTGTTTAAAGCTTTTAAAAATTCATATTCAATAGCCGGATAAGAAAGGTGTTCCCGGGGTAATCGTTGACACCACTCCCAGCTCATTTCGGTAGCTAAATAGGCGACCCACAAATGTTTGTATTTAGCATAAAATAGGGGACAAATGAGACAATGCCCCCAACTCTTCCAGGCAGCCAGTCTGTGGACCCAACTATTTTTTGGTAATTGAAAAGGTTTTTGTGGCCGTTGTCACTTTTGTTTTCTATTTTGTGGGCGGCTTAAGTAATCAGACGAAGATATATGCACAGCTACCCATATATCCCATATAACCATCGGTATTGTTCGGATATTTAAGCCGCGTTTTAAAACGAAAGTAAAAAAAATGGGGGGGAAATGTGATGCAAAATGAAATGAGAGAAGACGAGAAGAAAATGTGGCACAAGGGGCGGGGTTTTTGGATGATGGGTTGCATGACCATGGTTCACTGGGTTTTTATGTTAATAAATAAATGCCAATGATATATAGAAAAGTATCAGCCTTCTGTTCGGCAGATGTTTCGCAAACCCCGCTTTTTATTTTTTTACTTTACACAACCAAGGGAGAACGAAACGAAACGGAATACAAAATAAATGCGAAAAAACGAGCAAGACATTGTAAACATCTCGTTTTCTAGTTCAATTCCAACTAAATGGGGCCTGGTAATGTAATGTATACAAAATTGTATGAATAGAAGTAGTTCCTTCCCACATTTGTACACATGTGCATGTGCATATATGTACATATATTACATATGTACATATGTAAGTGTACTTTTGGTTTTGGCCCAAAGCCGGCTTCTTTTCCTGTCCTGTCCTTTGGCTTTCGGCCTTAGGTAGACAACGGCCAGGAAAGCCGTACTTCAAGATGCAATTAGGGCGAGGAGAAAGTTTCGTTTATAGGGGATGGACATTTATCCATAAGCTCTAAGTTGTACAAAGTTCCACATTTCCTCTTGTGAATAGACCGGACAACAAAGGAAGCTTGGGATATTTACTGAAACTAGTTTGATCCAAGAGTTCCTATTTATTTACTTCTCCTACTTGTTGGATTGCTATTGAGCTCTACTTGTATATGAATGAAAATCAATTCCGAAACAAATGAATTTTCTAGTAAGGGCAACTAAATTTTTAATTGGTTTCAGATTGATTTCGATCCTAATGAAATGAAGTCCTTGCATCACAATAAACTACAAATTTTAAGTCTCAAATCATTTCCCACATCATCCAGTTTAATATCCAAAATTAAGAAAGTTTCGCATCAATCTTGGAGTACTTTTCCCATTTTGAGCACTTCCTTCCCTGATACGAGCGAGTATCATATCCATGCCCTCAAATCCAATTAACAATCAGTTGTCGGGCACTTCAGCTTCATATGTGGCCCAACTTTAATTGCACGTTTCCCTCATTTATGCTGTGAATGAACTTCATAATTTATTGCAATCGTGTTATCCCCACTGGGTTGCTGACCTCTCGGCCCAAGAAAGCGGCACTATGAAAACTTTGTTTTGACCCGTACGTAACTGGATGGGAAACTATCTTTTGTCTGCAGACGGAACTTAACAGAAGGCTCCGAAGAACAACCAGGCTGGCGAAACTTCCCGAGCAATTATAAAATGCAAACCAAAAAGTGGAAGTTGAAGTCGCCGCAGTTGTAAAATGCAAGAAACCCAAAGTTGGGCAATAGTTGGCACGTAAAAATACCCTACATAAAAGAAAAAACAAAGTTCTTCAGGTGTTCATAAGGATTTATAAATGACTAAAGCCTTTTCCTTTCCGGCAATTCAAAATGAAAGAACGATTCAGAGCTTAATAGTTTTCATTAATCTCGATCTGAAATGAACTCAGGGAGTTGGGAATGGAATTGAATATGCCCCTTTAGAGCCGCAAGTACCCCGCATAAAAATCTAGATCGAAGACACGGACAAAAAAAGGAGGAGGAGCTCCGGATTCCCGCACGTGGCGTCACGTAATCGGGGAGCAGCATTTGCCGGATAGGTGCAAACTGTTTGAGGAAATGCAGTGAAAGTGCTGGCAGCGGAAAACGGGGCGTAACCGCTGCCACTTTGCCGCTAAACCACATTGCCGAAGCTGAGTCCATGTTGCAATTTATGCAGGCGATGACATCAGTGGAAATTCGCACAAAGCGAACGGGACATGTGATACCAAGCAGACAGCACGGTTGGTTTTCGCCTGGAAAATCGTGATGGGCGGAGAAGGGGCACTGCGCAATGGAGCTAACGGACGCATAACTCAATCCGCATGGAATTTTTATTCCCGCAGCGGTGGCATCCACAATAAATCTGCATTAGAGCAGCAGCAGCAGCGGTAGTCGCAGTAGTCGCAGGACAGAATGTAGTATAACCAAAGGAGGACGGTGCGATCCGATCCCCGTTTCACTGCGCCCCTGGCTTTTGGCTCAAGGCCAGCAAATGCTGCCACGCACTGCAGCAAAAAGAAAATATTGGGCAAAAGGAGCCGAGGAGCTGAGGAGCTGTGGAGCTGGCTGGTGTTGGCCACAATACAAAGCAAAACACTTGCTCTCTTGTCCGCTTACCCAGTCCGGTATGTGTGACATTGTCTACAACAATGAACATGACACAGCATCAAGCGGAGTCTGGTCAGGGGTGGAGTTCTGGTCGGAAAAGGGGGCTCGCTCGTTGGCTTCTGGGAACTTGGAACGCCCCCCAAGTGACACAGATTCCCCATGCGAAGCGATTCCCGATTTGAACAGCTCAGCAGGAAACGGGAAAAGCTTTGTGTGCGCGAGGCGTCTAGATGGCAGAGTTGATCACCTGCTCTTCAATAGGAAAACTAGTTCTCGGAGTTAGGGAAAGTTACGAACAAAAAATCAACTTTAAACTATATGTATGTAATTTACGTTTAACTATGTTGCTCTTACGTATTCTAAACACAAATTTAAATGCAATTTGTTTAATGAAATGAACCAACCGGTTTAAAAGAATCCAATTTAAAATGAAATATTTTCATCGATAGCATTGCAAGCTCTTCGACTATTCAAAACACATAATTAAGCCGTTAGCAAAACAATACCGTCCGTCATAGGCAAAAAAGAAGTAGATAAAAAAATAATATTGTTGTAGATATGAAAACAATAGCTGGCTATCATTTCTAATCAAAAGAACGTAATAAAATGAAATCAAATGAAGCCGGAATGCAATCATAGCTGGGCCCAAAGGCAAACAAGTGCTGCAGATTTGAAAAATTCAACTGCAGCCATTAAATCTAACTCTAAACGCTATTAGAAGCAGCTGCTGTTATCAAGCGAACAATTAACTAGTTCACCGGGTGAACTGGAGTGGGTTTCACCGTAGCTCCGCGCCTGGCCCACAACTGCATTTCCGCATTCTGCACCCATTCTGCATCCACTCCGCCGGCATTCCTTATTCAGCCCGGACTTTTCCCTAACCAGCTGCTGCGCTTTTTGCTCACCCACTTGCAGGGAGTTTTTGCAATTTTCCAGTGAATTTAGGCGTTATCTTCGCTGCCAGGGGCACTCTGCCCCACCCACACATCCACTATCTCAGGGAGCGATTAGATAAACGACGCTAATGAAGATTGCCAGGTGAGGGAGGCAAATCAAGGTTGACCATCCTCCATCGCATTCCGATTTCAAGTGGGTGCGATGCGATAAGGCTTAACGTGATTGCCCCACTGTGCTCCACAATTGTGCATGGGTCCCGCTGGCGGTCGGTGGAGGAGGAGGACGGTGAGGGGGATGGATGGAATTCTGGGGGCTAGGGGGTGGTATAAACTTGGTTAAACTTACGCCTCGCAGTAGGGCATTTTGTTGTAGCCCTTGTAGGTTTTCATATTGAGCGTCATGCCGCATTCTGTGCATTTGAAACACGTTTTGTGCCATGTCTGAAACGAAAGAAAAGAGGGGAAAAACGTTGAATTACAAACGGAGAATCAGGGAAATTGTCGAGAATGCAATATTATTATTGCTATTTGTTGTTTTTTGTTTGTTAGTGTGGCGGTGCTGCTATTGCTTCCTTTGCTCTTTGTTGCTTGTTAGCCAAATTGGCGCAGTGCAACTGAAAACTCTGGGCCAAGCCAAGCATAAGAAGCGCTCTCAAAGGTTTTCATACTATTCCGTTAACTAGAAATTTATGGGTACATATTATATTTTCTCCAAAATTAATTGGAATTAAAAAAGCGGTTAAAGAGATCTCAAAGAAATCGTTAAATTTCCAACTGTTTTTAGCTGTAAATGTAATAATTCATTTGATTATTATGATTTTATGTGCATAAAAATAAAGAAAGGATGCAAAAATGAGTGTTGCTCGTGCTGAACAGAACAGAACAGAACATCACGTTAGCAAAACATCCTTTAGTTTGAATATCTCAAAAATTAATGAATGTTTTTATAGATTTTTATAGCTGTTATGGTGAGTGCATAAATTAACCTTGAGGAAAAACAAAGAGCAAAGGTCCTTCTTATTTTGGGAAAAGCACAAAAAGAACCAATTTTCTGATTATCTCAAGGTTTTGCATTCCGCGATGAAGGTGAAGAATACGAAGATATCGTAGTTAGTACGGTTCAGTTAAGATAACTGGTTAGATAAGCGTTGCCAAGTCAGACAGATGAGAACCAGACAAACAGACATTGAAAATGTTGCGTGATTTGTGGTGACTTGGCATATGAAGTGGGGAAGAGCTCTCATCTCACAGATACCGAGATACAAAACTTCGCAACGACCAGAGAAAGAACTTGTGATGGAACTTGGATAGCTCGACTTCGTATCTGGTGCCTGGATGTTTGGTTTTCCTTCTTTTCTGTTTCTGTTTGCCTGCAACGCGTTATGCAAATTTTCCGAAAGAGGAAAAAATCTCAAAACCGCAATGGAGCCCCAACTCATCCACATTCACATCCCCATTCCCATTCACCCCACCATCCTTGACGTGGAGGTCAACAAACGATTAACTTGTCTGCGGATTAGCAGCCGAAAGAGAGGGCCATACATTCGCCGAAAGAGATGCCAGATGGGAGTACAAAATATCTCCTAATTGGTTTTCAACGCTGTCTGCCACTGGAAGCTGGCGCAAAAACATCGCAAAACCAGTTTAAACAACAATTAAAAGTGTAGAAACAAAAAAATACGATAGTTAATTGTTTGATGGACGCAAACAGAGATAAAAAACAAAGAAATAAGTGAAATAAAAACGAAAGACGTCAGTTTACCGCATTCCATGGCCCGAAGAGAAAAGCTGAAAGCGAAACAATCTTTGACCCCACTGAACCGAAACCCGAATAAATCATCGCATTTTTCTCCTGACCCGACTTTTGAATCTGGGCTTAAGCAAATGACTTTCCAGCTCAGGGCGCATGCGTAACAGGGGCAGTGGTTTGGAGTATTTGGCCAATTGGACCACCGATGCAGTTCGTTCGGTAAGAATGCCTCAGGTTCAGACCTTCGTTACTAACAGTGGGCATAGGATTTGGTTTGTTAAATGTGTGTCGAAGACATTAGGGTCTTTAAATTTAACTCTGATGCATGGACTTTCTATTTAGTTGCTTGTGTATAACTGAAAGCCATATTTATAGTCATAAAACCATTACAATATTAACAGCGTACCTAGCTTGTTTATTTGTAATTTAGTTTTTTATCTAATCATGTTGCGTGAAAGGCTAGCGAATGTTACCAAATATGTTTAGTAAAGTTGTTCAAATTTATTTATAGATTAATGAATTTTCCGTATTTGACATAACTTCATACAAAATTCATAGTCAAAGTCCATCGACTTTTAAGCTGTTTGGTTGCAGGCAAATTGCATTTTCAGTTTCACTTTCGCAACGAAATGCTGTCGAGTTTCTTGCTTTTTTCTCACATATTTTTTATGTTGTAGGAGTGGCCATGTGAATCTGGATGGGCAATGCACACATGGGAATGTAGCCATATGTATTTAAATGTGGTGAGGTAATAGTTTGGTGGTCGGTGGTCAACAACGGAGTACGTCTCCCGCGTCAACTGCATTCAATTTCCATTTTCTCCGGCCGCTTTAACCCACTTTTTCACTTTTGCTCGCTTCTCGTCTTGATTTTCAATTTGTGGCTCAATTTTCAAAAGTTAAACGTTTCCTCTTGGCTTCGCTTTGTTTCGTTTTGTTTTTGGTTTTTGGTTTTGGGTTTATTGCCGGGCTGTTTTCTGTCAACCACGACGAGGTGTTAAATTTGCATTCGAATTTGCACGCTTTCAACGTTTCTCGACCCAAGTGGCGATAAAAACAATTGGCATGAGCCACGAAATGGTAGGAAAATCTCGAATTACCACGGCAAGCCAAAGCCAGCGAATGACAAATGGGGGCAATGAGCACCAGCAACAACACCAGAAACTACAAAACAAACAAT
The DNA here is from genome assembly GCF_016746235.2 of Drosophila teissieri. NCBI lineage: Eukaryota > Metazoa > Arthropoda > Insecta > Diptera > Drosophilidae > Drosophila > Drosophila teissieri. The sequence continues at coordinate 17,505,392 of NC_053031.1, read as the reverse complement.
TGGTTCAAAAAATCTATTTATAAACGTAATCAAGAAAAATAGACCAGACTTGAAGTGTCAAAGTGATTTCTTTAAATTTGCATAAGGAACTGGAGCACTTGGAAATGGGAACAGATATGTAAAAAAGCAACTGATTTCACCAATTCCGAATTTGGTTAAAAATTCAGACAAAACCAGCTCTCCTTTTATTACATATTTAGTTTGATTTGCGAGTCAACACCTATTGTTTTTACACTAATTCAAACTCCTTCGAACCTTTTGCAAGTGTCATTTGATGTAAAGGTGGTAAAATCCTTTTGAAATTTTCACATTGTTGGCAAGGAGAATAATTTCCCAAACAATTGATCTGGCACTTTAAACAAAATGCATTCTCTGTAGACCGAAATATAACTTACTCTAACATATTTAATGCATACTAAATAGAAATATTTGATACGGAAGTTTATAAATAAGTTTTTTATATCTTAGAAGCTCCATTATGATTATATAAAAGTGTATATATGTTATATACAATTTGTGCTTTCCAAGCTCCTGGCACAAGTATCTTTGTGATCCGCAGTGTGAAGAGTATTTCCAAGGCGAATTCTTAAAAGTTTTGGGACAATAAACACTTCAAATGCCAAACGGCAAAAGGCAAACACGCTTCAGACATGAGAGCAAACTGAAATCCAGATTCGCATTGTTGTCCACTGCCAGATTATATGGTTTTTATTTCATTTTTTCTGGATTTTGGTTTTTGTTTGCCGGTCAGGTCAGCAGCAAAGGCAGTGAGGGAAGAAATTCTATGGCCATTCAGAGGGAGAGATGCTTTCTCTCTATTGTCCGGGGAAATGCTTCTCAGCTTTCTTTGAGCACAAATTAAAGTTCGACTAGATGCAGCACTTAAAAAACTGTTATTTATGCTCGTATAGCCGGTACCGTTATGAGCTATCAACGGAATGAAGTCGAAGCGGCAGAACTCCCCCCGCGCCAGCTTTACATAAGATATTAATCATGATTTAAAGCCAACTCTGCCGTCTCTTGGCCAACTCTGCGTAGCCATAACATCCATATCCATATCCATATCCCTCGCTCCACCAGCAGTTTAATCAAAACAACAACTGGAGAAACCATCAAAGTGGAGAAATGAACGGGCCATAGTCGCAGCGAAGTCGGGAAAAACAGGCATCACCATCGCAGTTGCCAGTATGCACAATAAAATATAGAAAATATAAGATGTGATGACACTAGGTTCAGACTGAACACTTTTATCTAAAATAAACAATGGCAATGTATAAATACACACCTTAGCAAAACGATCTGCTCGAACACTTGACCCAACTTCGTTTACTTTTCCAAATTTCAAATATTCTAAATTTAAGTCGATATATTCCAGCGATAGTTGCGAGCACTCAAAAGCACTTTTAGTCCAGCATGGACCACTGTTGCCCAAGTGGAATCAAGTGGAATGGAGTTGTCCCCGCCAGAAGACAACGCCATATCCGAGCTCGGAGGAACCCTCTTCTCCGCCCCCTTCACTTAGAGCACTCGACATTGCTGGAGCATGAGTCATCCGCACTCAAAGAGTGCTCTTGCAGCATTAGGTCGCGAATCGCCCAGATTCTTGCCGGCAAAAAACAAGTACACAAAAAATGAAAAAATGAAATAAGCGAGTAAAAACCAAAAAAAGCGAAACGAACGCAGTTGGTGGCCCCGATCGCTGTCTCTTCATTCCGCACCACTTGTGGCAATAAACGAAATTAATAAACAAATAATTTGGTTATATCTCTGCTCTCAGATTGAAGCCAGCGAACGTGCAAATATGTGGAAAAAATAATAACCATAAAAAGCGATTCTAATCAAATGTGGCTTGTTGCTCTTTCGGCGAAACTAAGTACACGTGGAGAAATGATGTGAATAGGCGGTTAATCAAATATTTAAGTTATATGTAATTTGGGAAATCCCTAAAATTTTATACGTTGACATATCAAATATGTCAATCCTATACATTTATTAATTAAATGCCCATACAAATTACAAGGGCGCATAATTCACTTGTAATCCCACTCTAAACTCTCATTTCAAAATATCTGCAATAAACTTTTGCAAAAGTGTAAAGAAATATATTTCACCGCGGCGAGTGGAGTGACATAAAGGCCAAAAGAATGTTGAACGGAATGAGGTTGAGGCAAACATGATCCACATGTTCGCATAATGCCCCACATCGGATTTACTTTGGGAGCTAGCCCGCCTTATCTCAAAACTTTCACAATGAATATGACTCAAGATCCTAGGGATGTTATCGCGAATGCAATCTTTAAGATTGCGCAGTCAGGAATTGAGTTGAATTGTACTATATACGGCATGGTGCGATATTAGTTCACTATTTTGGTATAATGCTATACAATTTCGCTGCAAGATTACGTAATTTTTTCGCCTTTTGATTGTGCGGATGTAGTGGCAAAAAACAAGTATGCATATGACAGAGTCTGAGCAGCGTAATTGCAAAATCTAACAACAGTTCCAGTTTTGCTGCAACTCAAACAAAGGCAATCCAAGTCACAGAAAACACAGCTCCAACTTTGTCTATCAAATTCAATTTATGGCACCCCTCTATTTCTTTCCACCCCGAAAACAACTTTTAATTAGCCATCAGCTAAACTCAAATAAAGAAAGGAAGCCCCTAACTCAATTGAACGAAACTGAAAGCGCGTTCAAGCAAATTGAAAACTTGTAGATTCCAATCAATGGGAATGGGAAGAGATCGGTTTGACCAGATACCAGATACAAACGGTTTTCCCCCTTTTCCGCCCTTTTTCGGGCGTGTGAAAACGCCGAAGATGGAAAAACATGAAGTGAGAATTGCATAAGCAAACACACTGTACAACACAAACAGCTTGCCCGGGGTAAATATTCAATTATAGCATGACCAAATTGGGGTTTAAACTGGTCACGTCAGCAACAACAATTAAAAACCATTTGCCGGCTTACTTAACGCTCATCAGCGGCCAGTTGTTGTTGATAATGTCAATTATATCATGTGTGGGCCACCATATAGGGAAAGTCACATAGTCAGACAGTCGAGTCGGATAGTCAGACAAATACGACAATTGTCCCACAGACCGACAGACAAGAAACTCAATCAGCTATGAGGTAGGGTAGTCAACTGATCGAGTGCCGATGACTCATTGCAACACCTCAGACTGTATTTAACGATGACAGTTCTTTATTTGCCATTTTTGGGTATTTTCATTTTTGGTACGGATTGTGAGTACGTCGGCCTTAATCTGTAAACACCTTGACCTTACGTCAGCACGCATTTTTGCTTATAAACAACAATTGGCGGCCCGCAAACAGAGCGTGGCAAGGCGTGTTAAATTGACCAAAAACTTGAACGCAACTCCGGATTTTTTGGGTTAAGGCGCAGCCACGGCTTGCCAAAACAAAATGTAATAAAAACCCACTCGAGAATCCGAAACAGCAGACTGCTTTATTACCCTTTAACGGGCTTGGATTTTAGGTTTCACGTCGTTTAAATTGCATTCACACCCTCTTATAACGAATACTACAAATAATTTTTAAAGCTACTGAACATCTAAATTACAGTGTGTTAAATGGATAGTTCCTTAAATTGGCGATCTTTGGCCGATAGGTAGTTATCGAATAGTAAAGATTGCGAACTTATCTAGATATATTACCTTTATACCATAGCAGTTAATTGGATAATAACAGCAGATTGGTATTAATAAAATTGATATTCGGGGTTATATTATATTATGTTTTTGAAAATAACATTTTAAGAGCTGTTTAAGTTATTGTTCATTATTTTTAAATAATTGTTAGTGAATTCAAAAAGAGATTTTAAAATACAAAATATTTTGTACTAATCAACTATTCAACTATAATCCCCTTCCCATCAAGAGTATCCACGTATGATGGGTGCTCTGGCACAAAAGCTCGAGCTGGGAGATTGGGATAAAAGGAGAGGAAGCGGTTTAATTCTGCTTGGTCGCTTTCACTTCCGCCTCATCAGGCGGATTCCCCCTATATCTTTCTATACGTGTGACTCCGAAACGCCCCCGCCCACTCGTAACTCCAACTCCAACTCGCAACTCGGAACTCAAACGCTGCAGCAAAGTTCCTCCATCAGCGTCATCAGCAGAAGCTGAAGACACAGCAGCTGGCAACTGCAACTGCAAGTGGGTTTTGATTTCACGTGGGGTGTGCGGACTTTTTCTCTATTTTTACAGATGGGAGGGGGCAGGGGGAAACTGCCGCCTAATGCTCCTCTTCTACGCAATCAAATTTCTGTTTGCTCTTCTCTATTTAAATTGGGCATTACCAACGCTCCGGTGATATATGTTTCCTCTTCTCTTTGCCTGACATCTGTGCAGGCGTCGGATCAGGGTCTTGAATATGCATCTAACGATTACCATATGCCCAATGCCCGGGTCACCCATGGGAATATTCAGCAGAATGTGTGAGCGAAATGATAAGACCAATTAGAAAGTGATTTGTGAACAAGTCTCTGCTGTAGATCACTTGTGACACTCCACACAAAGGAGTCAAGCTTGATTATCTATTCAAGACTTCACTTCCAATTGCCGCCACTTGAACGAAATGTTGTTAGCGGTCGTATCAGATTAAGGAATGATCTATTGGGTTCAACATCCCAACTAAAGAGGAGGTTGAGAATTTACATATATGAATGAATGAACGATTAATTTGGCAGATGTTATATATTTCTATCATTTGATAAAACGAAGATTATTTATAGCTTTAAGTGGTTTGTTAGTTTGAAGTCGCATGAACTCGTACATTTAAATACCAGACAAAGGTGATTAGGCACCCACAAATTGTGTGCTACATAGTTTCTGTAAAATAGGTTGTCTGTCAAAACTAAGCCCTATGTTTGTACAGATTTAACTCACCTAGTCCCGGCTTTTTCACGCCATTTTCCACATTTCCCCGCACCCGTTTTCCCTTCGCTTCAGTCAATTAGCAAAGTCAATAGGAAATACCGCCTGGAGCTCCTCCTCCCCCAGTTTCTGTTCAGCTCAGTTCAGTCCATTTCAGTTTGGTTCAGTTCTGCTGACGTTTCAGCATTTTGCTTGTTTAATTTATAAACGTCAGAAACTTCACACACTCCCTTCCTCCCATTTATCCGGCAGTCAAGACCTCTATTTGAATTTTCACTGGAAGCACAAAGGGCTATTCCCACACAGTGCATCCAAATGGCAAGTGCTAATTCAAATACAACTACGAGTGGCAGGGCTTATGTGATTAGCAAAGTTTTTGCACAAAAATCAGATCTAGTATCCAATCGGTTTGCTCGGCATCCGTAGTAAGTTAGTCATATATGCATCTGTCTTATAGGAGTACTTAAATTATTAATTAAGAGGGCTCCTTGCACACAAGACGAACAAGCGAAACTTTTGGATGTGGGACACAAGTTCAGCGGCAGCAGAATGCGGTTTGGGGTTAAATGTGGGCCAGAGCTGAATAATAGAAAAGATTTCACTGCAACGGGCGCAGAAAGCGGCAAATTGAAAGCGACTTAAGCACGTCCATCAAATGTCTAGTGATTAAAAACTGTTTTATTAAGCTCTATTAAAATCGATGAGGTAAATTTTCAAACATAATCTATTATCCAACCTGGATTTAGGACGTATTTCCTTATTAGGGGGTGTATATAATGGAAGAAAATAAACCTCAAGTGCCAGGCAACTCAAGAGTCAAGCAACCACCACTTGAACTTCTCCAACTCTGCCCTTTTCTCTCCACAAATAAAACCCATGGCAAATGCAATAAAAGCACCAAAGATAGAACGCCCCGCCTATTTACAGATCCCCCTCATTGAAAACTTGAATGCGGGGGGATCAATTGGATGATGACGAGGAAAGTCATGCAAATGCTTAAGAGAAAGAAAGAATAAACTAAAGACAAGAGGGCTGCGAAGACGAGTTCAACTTGTCGTTTCTGTCTGCCCCTCCGAATTTACACGAGTCGTTGGCAGACCTCTCGAGTGATCTTTCCCCTGGGATCTCCGCCTGTCGCCCTTGGCCCCCCTCCACGGGTGAGTTAATAAAGATCAATTGAATTTAAACAAAGCAATTCATTCGAGGAGGAACATACTTCGAGTCCCCTTGTCTTGCCTGTGAATATTTCCCTATGAACGGACCTCGCATTCGGCTGGTGAGTGCGTTGTTCAACTCTTGTTACAAGTGACAAAAGAGGGAAGTGTTTCCCCAAAGCAAATGCGCATTAACATGAATATAGCGTCAGCAACAAAAGACAAAATGTGTAGAGGGAGGGAAACAATTAAAAGACGTCCAAAACAGGAAATACAGAAGACGCGAAATGAGCTGCAGAAGAATCAAAAGCCTGACCCAAAACTTGTTTAGACTCTCTTCAATCATCTTGTCCATTCTGCTCTGTCGGTCATTAGTCAAAATTTGAGCATCGAAATTAATTATACAATACCAGAACCACAATGGGAAACATTTAATTGGAGGAAAAGCCCTAGAAACGGGTGAAAAAACACCGAAAACTGAAATAATACAAGCCGCAGCGGCAGAAGCTATTTAAAGTTTCCAAACAACTTCTGCGACGACGACGACTTCCAGTTTCCGAAGTGGACAAAACTTTTTGTTACATTTACAATTTGGGACACAAAAGACGCCAAGTAGCTGGAAAAAAGCTGGCCAAGCGAAATCTTGACTTTGAAGTTTGTAGGCATAGCAAATTCTGTTTGCCTGCAGTTTCTCAGTCGTTTTTCTCCGCCTTTGATTTGCTTTCCATCTCAGCGAGAAAAAATTGGCAAGCGAACCTCTTGAAAGCGAAGTCTAATTAGGCAATGTCTCAATGAAGGGAAATGGGAGCAGAAACTCAAGATTCTCTGGGAGATTAAAGTGCAATGAAAGTGAGTGTGGTAAGTCGAGGGCTTTTGAGGCAACACAATTGCATAAGCTCGAAGTGAAACAAAAGTAATGGCCAAAATGATTCTCAGGCAACAGGGAACCGGAAAAAAAGATAATTAAGGTGCAGAATGAAGAAATGGAAAGGTTGAGTAACTCCATAAATTACTATGCTCATTTATTAAAGCTTGCTTTTATATCTTATCTTAGTCTATTGTAAATGGTTGTATTGTAAATAAGCATTCAATAATCCCTATAAGACATTGTCTATTTGATTACAATAAATGGTAGTACTAGCCTACGAATATTTTATGTTTGCCTATTTAAAAGAGATTTATAACAAACCAAACAAGTTTTAAAAAACCAAACTAGCTTTTACAAAGATTTCTCTAAACACTATCTTCAATTATCCACTTAACCATATCTAGATCTGACTGATCAGAAAGAAAAGATACACGAAGTTAAAGACGGGAAGCAAATTGCAATAAAGGGAAAACAAAGACAGTGACAAGTCGAAATATTGTCCCCCTTTATCGCATCTGCATCTCTCTTCGTATTCGCCTGTTTGACCACTTTTATTTTCATGCCTCAATTGAGGCACCCCACTCCCATTTTGCATTTTCCACCTTCCCCTTTCCCCGGCCATTTTCCCCACCTTTTCCTTTTGGACCCCGCATCATTGTCCGTCCACCGTCGAGTGAAAAATTGATTGTCATGCAAAAGTGAACTTTAGTTTTGAGTGAAGTGAGCGAGGTGAAGAGGCTCAGTCAAGAGTGGAGAAAATGTATATAAATAAATACATAAAGCTATTGTCATTCTTCTCCTATCCATAGTGGCTTCCGAAAGCGAAAAGGTTTTGAGTGAGGCACAGAAAAAAATAGTGTCGATCTACCGTTTGACATACAAAAGACTCTTTAGCTTTTAAATCATACTTTTTAATTTTTGATGAAACCGAAAATTCAGTTATACATATATTTACCAATTTTGGTATCTAATATTAATTTTTTCTTGCTGAAGTTCTAAAAATACTGTACTCACCAATATTATTATTACTAAACCTACAGTTTAAAGCTACAAAATTGGTTTTAGTATATTACTGCCGATATTTAAATCTTAAGAATTGTAGTATTTATTAGTGTGCTACAACACTTGTATAAATATGGCAACCCTGATTGCTAGTTGTCAAATTTCCAGCAGAACAGTGACTGTCGAATCGTGGAGACTCAAAGAAGAAAATGAAATCCCAGTACACCCGAAAAGCCAAAGTAAGTGGATGTTTAGTGTCGTCATCAGGTCAAGTAATCTCCGATTCGTATCCCGATGTAAGCCAGAGCCAGCCAAAACACCTACAGCAATAGAGCCCAAGACGAATAGTAAACTGGCGGGTCCAAGATCGAGATCCACCACGGTGGTGGTGAAGCGCCGGAATCGCCGAAATCGCATTGATGGAGCAGCCGGAGGCTCCACAGGCGGCAATGCCGACGTGGGTAAATGCAGCGCAGGTTTCTGCGGAGGTGGTAATTCCAGAGGAAATAATTCCGAAGGAGGTAAATCGACTGGATGCAATTCCGGTGGAAGTAATTCCAGAGGAAACAATTCCCGAGCAGGTTATACTGGTGGAGGTAATGGTAATACCGGTGCTGGTAGTTCCGGAGCTGGGAACAAGTCCGGCCAGCTCGTTCCGGTGCGGCATAAGCCTCTAAGCGACTACATGATGCTGGAGGAACAACCTTCTGCATCGAGTCGTCCAACCACATCCTCTTCCTATTTATCGGACCAAGATCCTCCGATGAGTTATGCTGCTGCGGTGGAATCACTCCCCGTGTCTAGGCTCAAGGTCAAGGTGGTGCTTTCCCCACGTCTCAAGCGGTCCGGCAATCAGCCGCCGATAAAGCGGCCGAGTCCCAAATCTTCTCCCGACGCCAAGGTCAAATTGACCCCACCGACGCAGTCTAAGCCACACAATGTTCAGCTAAATCCGAGGCGCAACATGGCCCAGGTTCCTCCCCAATCCCGCGTTGCCCAGGCGAATCCCAAGCCGAACAACTTACCGCCACCTGCCGGCAACAATAAAAAATCCAAGTCAAAGAGATCCCAGAAGGCCAGGCAAAATCAACAACGTTCGGAGGCAACTTCTCCGGAACTGCCAGTCTCACCACAACCGTGTGATACTCCGAGTAGTTCGCCGAAGTTCTCCGATACCACAGCCTACCTGGACCATTACCATGAGCAAATGCAGCGCTTTCTGGCGGAGCAGACGGCTGGTCAAAAGCCTTATCCCAACCGTGGCCAAGTGAAGTCCTGCAAACACAATGTCCAGCTCCCAACCAACCGATCCCTTTTCGACTTCGATGAGCGACTATTCAAACGCGGCGACTTGGAGTCGGCCGCCATTTTGGCCCAGAATCAGGCCATGATGCGCAAGTGGCTGAACCCCAGCATGCTGATCTCCTAGGCAGCTCGATTACCAATGAAAATTGATCAGTTAGTTTTATATGTGTTTTTGAAGTTGTTATGTTAAATCAAAATTCTAAACGATATCTTATGAGCAGTCTCCGTGGCATGCAGGCTTGCGACCTACAAAATGGAAGCCCATGGAGATTAACCTGTATTTTGAATATAAATTGGCAAATAAAAAAGTTATTTGATTCCAAAATCGGTATTATAAAAATTAAATATTTCTGAAACTTTTTTTTCAGCACATCCACCGATTTTCCAAATGTTTCTCTCTCCATCTCTAACCGTCCTGAAGTTTGTTGCTGTAGTCATTTGTCACTCGAAAAGGATGCAAAAATTAAAACATGGCCCAGTGAGAAGTGATGGCCTATTGGGGAGGCCAAAAGAGGTGGCTTCGGAGCGGGCGGAAAGAGGGGTCATCAGCGGGGTCAGGCAAGTGCAAATGTGTGCCAGAATGACAGGGGCGGCGGTGCGCAGAAGCCAAAGGGGGTCTCGTTAAGTGGCAAACGAAGTCAAACGGGCGGCGACGCTTTTATTTTTGATGCTTCGCTGCCTCTTTCTGTGACTTCTGCTCTCAACTTTCCTCTTTCGCCGCTCGATTCGTGCTCTGCGAAATTGGCCAGGAAAGGCTGGCCAAAACTGGCACGTTCCTATAGCTATGCCCAAAGCCATAGAGCCACAGAGCAGCTCTCTTTCTCGATCCCCCCAACTTCCCATGACAACATGACAACAAAGAGGTCATTTACTTTCCTTGCGAGCATGAAATAATCGTTCGTCGTGGCTCTGACTCTGAAAAAAGATGTAAAAACATCGAAAACAGCTCGAAAAGTCAGGCCAAAGCCAAACAAAGCGCAAAGCAAAAAGTCAAACTCACATATTTCGTGCAAAATAAAGCCCAAATGCAACAATGACTACTATTGGTAATGTCGTAGGATGGGATTGCAACTTAAAGATACTCTATATCTGCGAAATTTAGCTTTCTCTGGTACAAGAAAGAAAGTTTAGAATAATGTTTAGGTATTTGCTGCCCATACTACAAAGTATTTTAAGCTAGATAAAAAATACGAAGAATTCACAGTTATTTAAATACATCGATTTGGCTTTTTAGATAGGTGTGCACTCATATCTATGATATCTTTGATTTTAATGAGTCCCACATCATTTCTCCGTATTCCAGTATACCCTTCCTTCTACAACTGCAATATAAGGCAGGAAGGAAAATATAAAGCTGAGAGATAAATGAAATTGGCAACAGAAGCGACAGCCACAGAGGATATAGGCACGGCTTCAGAGGCCCAACTTTATGGGCTAGCAGTCGAGTTGACTTCTCCATTCCGAATCGTTTGGTTTTTAATTTTTTTGCTCGTATCAAAAATCGATTAACAAAGCGCCGGCAGCAATGCGCCGCATAAAGCCGCAAAACTTTAACGGCACATTTAAAAAGGCATTTCTTCAAACGAATTCGCGTGCCAATCTCTCTTAGTGCTTGCGTCTATGTATGTATGCGCATATATCTATGTGAGGTGGAAGGAAATAAGAGATAATTGGTATAAAATAGCCGTTTATTGCTGTCACGAGTATCGATTTCTATATCAGGATGTGTCACGTGCAGATAGCAGCCAAGGAAAATCTTGCTGAAAAGTCCCTATAATTCTATCGCTGTTTAGGTTACTGTGATTCAGTGAAACATTTATAGTATAGTAGCTCCCTTCAACAAAGTAATACTATTGTTCGGTTTTAATGGTGGAAAACAATCACACAACCATTGCGTAATCAAACTGGACTTGAACGTCAAAAAACAATAGTTTGAGCTTGGCTTCTGATCTCATAGGTTTTTATTAGTCAGGGTTATTGTATTGCCATAAATTGTAGGTACAGTGCTTATTGGGTTGGGAGAAATAATAATAATAATTTGGTAACTGGTAAAATCTAGATAAAGTAGCTAAACTCACTTGATTACGGTTCCGTTATAAACATAAAAAAAATATAATTTATTATCAAACGAAGTTCCACAAAAATTATTTTACCATTTCCTGTTTTCTACGAACTACAGTACCCCTTCCAATCATTAAAGAAAAATTCCCCAATTAGTAATGCGCTCAGCTGGCAAAATGAAAAGATGATTGATCCCCTCTGCATAGCAATCATTTATTTTGTCAAGCCTCTGACCTCATATGTAAGGCGATCTATTGCTCAACTTTAAAGTCTGTTGTGAAATGCATGCATTTAAATTGCTTCGCAATCGCAGACACACCCGGCAACAGAAGGCAGCCGCAAGTTAAACACGAAACTACACAAGTGAACTAACGCAATTTAATGTAAAGGTAAACTTATACTCCTTAAACTTTGGGCCAACCCCCCTCATCTCTCCCACCCCCTCGTCCCATCAAACGCCGTGTTTACAAGTTTCAGCATTTCCATTAGGCGAAAAACACACGCAGACGCACATACATAAATGTTTTATAACCGACTTCAGTGCGTCTGTCTTGTGACTTTAAAATAGTCTTCATTACTACATTGTCTATAATTAGAATCGAAACTGCTGACTCTGGAGGGAAAGAAGAAACTCTGGGGAGACGAGACTATAATTAGGATGTGCTTGGTGGAGAAGGGGTATTAGTTTCATGTGCGGAAAAAGGGGGTTTTCGGATTGACACGTTTCAACGCTGCTGATACTCGAAGCTGATTGGCAATCGGAATTCGTTGATGGATTCAATTCGATTCAAAGGGGGAAACCGAAACCGAGCCAAGCGATTCGTAATGTAAATGTTTGGCTCGATTGCAGCGTTATCAGCTTCCAAATTTCGTCGAAACAACAACACAGGCCCTCAAAACGTAAACACAGACTGACAACCAGCCGCCAAGGGCGAAAATAAAATGGAACTACAACAAGGAAAAGCCTCAGACTTAGAGGCAAACAAAAGTTCGCTTAAATAAACTGGATTAAGCGTAAACCAATAAGCCCATGGGCACTGAACATGAGAAACGAAAGCCCCACTTTGCGTGCACCTACAGCTGTGTTTAGCGTTTTAGTTGAAACACTAATTGCAAATATATAGTACAAATATGTATTAAGCATATTTATAGTTTAAAATGTGCGAGCGCTAATTGTACACTTTTCCTTGTTAAACCGAAAGCATTCAGTTGATTGCACAACTACAAACGAAATGGATAAACTTACATAATCCAATATCAACAATTTTATATCCTTTATATTCTTAAGAAAACAAATGAGTCCTATTAAGAGAAAGCTTAAAAAGGGCACTGAATTTTATTTTAAATATTATTTGTCATATCCTGCAATTCCTCAGAATGTCCAATTCCTATAATTGGAGCGTTAAGCTAAACGATTTGCATGAAAGCCAAAAACTTTGCTTAAAATTTCCTGGAAAATTCGACTGACAGGAAGTTATTACGAATTATGAGTAAAAAAATAATCATTTTATTTTTAGGTTTTTTATATGAGTACATTTTGTTGTTAGGCAATAAACATTTAAATGTTTTGTCAAACAAACTTTTAAACGAAAATAGAATTGTGATAATCTTATCAGCACTCCCTTAAAAGGTAAAATCTTTTCATTTTGCCAGCTGCTAATTTCGCGAGTACCACTGTGTCAGATTTCGGCTTAAGTGTGTGTGTGTGGAGAACGCAGTAAAAAAAAACTGGTCTCAAGTCTCGAAAATATGCGCTCAAGGTCGGTCAACGGATTTGCTTTTGTTGCTTTTTCGAAAGACAACAACAACAGCAGCAGCAAAAGCAGCTGCAGCCAAAAAAGCAGTGCGAAAAAGACCCAAGATCGCAATAAATGAAATGCAACAAGCGCCGCTGCGGGAAAGAGCGGCCACGATATAATTAGAGAGGGAGCCCGAAAATTCTGCCAGCGGAAGCGGCGGCGGCAAACGTAAATTAAAAGCAATTGTAGAAATTTCCTGAGTTGGCGAAAATGTGAACAGTAATTTCTGTTGTTGTCGCCACCCGCGCACCACTACACTGAGCATAAATTCAATACACTGATCAGTTGCCACGATCATTGGATATGGAAAGATGGTTCAATTTAGAGTTAACCGGTTGGGAATAATAGATATTATATTACATTATTTTATAGACACATAAAATAATAACTTGTTTCTAAAAAATACATACATTTATCTGGAGCTTTTTGAAGAAATTAACAATAATATAATTAAAATTATGAGATCTCTTTCCTAATTTGTACTTTTGACAAGCGTGATTAAATTTGAAGCAAACTGATGTTCTTATGTACAAACGTAACGTCAACACCCAGTTTTGGTCGGTCAATATGTAAACCTTTTATGGAAGATATTGTAGTTTTCCTCAGTGCAATAGTGTCATTACACCCACATATAGACGCGCGAAGCTGCGCCGTTATTTTCGAGTAAATATTTGAATTCCGCGAAGCGAATGGAAAGGCAGCCAAACAACTTTTGCGGTTATTAAGCATAGGATAATAAACACCGAAGAAGCAGAGCAACATAAATAAAAAAAAGGCACGCATGATCAATGGGGAAAGGGATAAAATTATGGGAGGAAGCGGGAGAGCAGAACCCACGGCCATGTGCCAGCTAGCCGTCTCGCTCTAGCGCCCGCAACAAGTGCACGAAAGAGCGGCTTAAAACGGAAAAAGGAGCCACCACGAAAATTATAGAATCTGAATAGGATGAATAAGTTGGATATAGCGAATATAACTCACTTTGTCCAGACACTTGAGCTCCTCGATGGGGTAAACCACCTTTTGGCAACGGGCACAGGTTTTATTCATCTTGCCGCTTTTTCCTCCTTTGTTTGTTACTTTTGCGACTGTGTGTGTATGTATAAGCCTTTTATTTACACAACAGGATATTACTGTTAACTATTTTTATTTTCCCCGTTTTGATGACACTGTTCGCACTCCACGATTTCCTCACGAATTTACGCTCCTCTCGGCTTAATTTTGCATATTTTCTTGTGATCTGCGAGTCGGAGAACCTGATCGGATCTGAATAGGAACTACGGGAATGTATTTGTTGTGTGTACAGGTATGAGCCGAGAATTTGATTTACACTATTCACAAAAACATCTAATAACTGGTTTGCTTTGTTGTTGTTGATATATAAAACAACTGACGATCGATCGCATCGACTTTTTGTTGTATTTTTGTGAACCAATTTGCACTTATTCTCTTCGTTTTGTTAATTTTCAGCTGTCGCGACTGCGCTGCAGGTAAAAATAAGCGACGCGCGCAGTGGAAAAAGAGGAAGAGCGACTGGCGTAGGCGTTGGTAACGAATTAATGCCGCTGTTTCTGATAACACCGCACAGAATTCGTAATCTATTATTTGAGTGTTAATTTTTAAGGTGAGTTTGATTGAGGCGCGACACAAACGAAATAACGCGACAATCCGCGATAAATATTCCGTTCCGTTCGAATAGAGTGACCGCAGCAGACTGCGAGCAAAGTGACCGTTGCGGGGTTGTGGTGCAATATTTTTCGATGTCTTGCTATGTTTTTGGTTCCCGTTTTGGCCGCACTGGCGCCACTGTTTCGTGGAGAATTTGCTTTGGAGTGCGACCATTGCGTAGATTGCTGAATACGCCAACAAATTTTACAACAAAGAACTAATACTCGTATTGCAACGGATAAAATCGACAATTTAAATCTTTACTTTAAAAGGAATTTAAAAAATGTAATTCTTGTAAAAAATGTACTCTTTTTTTATCTAAATTTATAAGCACGGAATTTAATATTAGATTCATGTAGTTTTTGTGCATAAAAATATTATTATTTATTATTATATCATCGTTATCAAATCTTTGTATATCAATTTTTAATATAACTCTAAATGTCTCACAGTTGAAGTGAGAAATTTATTTTATTAGTTTCAATTCATTAAACACTTTTTTAGACTAATGGCTAAACATATTTAAACATAAAAGTCAATAACTTGTGAAATAGTTAATTGTTATTTACAGCAAGTGTGAGCAAAGACCTATCGGCTATAATCGATAGACCGATAGCCTCAGTACCGGCTGTCACACAGGGTGCCCGCGGCAGTTGACCCACCACCCCCGAATCCTTGGAGTTTTACTATCGAATTTTCGGTGTGTGTCCATATCCTGCTGCTCCCAGGACGTAGGACCGAAATTAGGCTAAAAACCCATGAAAATTGGCCTAAAACAAAGGTTAAATACATGCAAAGCCGGGAGAACATTAAAATCTGTGTGTAAATATCTGCCAAAAGAGTTGAAAAGGGTCGAGTGGACTCCAATTTCTTTGTGCTTTACTTTTTTCCTCGCCAGACAAAGAAAGCTGCGAGTGTTGTGCAATATTTAAACGGAAAAGGATCATACAACGAAAAGCTGTTCATAGAAATTACATAGTTTACTGCTGCATAATGAGAGGCGTAGCTACATCCCTTTCCCACCCCCCACAACGCCCTAAAGTAGGCAAAGTGGAAGTAAACACGCACACAGATGCCCCCGTTGGAAAATCGATAATCCGTGCCGTGTGCGTGTGAGCGCGTGCAAGTGTGAGTGAGACAAATGCCGGTGTGTTCTATCGACCGACTGGCACAATAGCAACAACAAAACGCTGACAGAAAGGAAGTGGGGGAGTGCGAAAAGGACAGAAGACGCGAACAGCGAAACAAGTGTAAACAAATCGCAAGAAGCACTTAGCAATAAAACAACGAAGGATATCTAACAAATCATTAATAATTCAAGCTCCATAAGGCTCAATCATTATTCGCAACATTATACGCGGCCAAAGGAATTACTACACGAATGCCAATCAGCTTTTTCTGAGCAAAATGCAGACGCTGCGCAAGAAAACGAGTCCTTGTAAATGTAAGTGATACAAATAACATCATAACATTGACCTTTTCTCACCTATAAATACATAAGTTCTTTTTCTTGTGTGATAGTGTGGTATTTACTAGAATATCATTTTTAAAACGCAAGTTCTTTAAAGTTTAATGAAACCAACAGCTAAAACGCAGTTCACACTTTTTTAAATAACAGGACATATATCTATGAATAAAATTTGTATTTGTATTCATGTCTTTCAACTCGCACTTTGAGTTAGAACATTGAATTTGGCTAACACAGTTTTGAACACAGACATCCATTCTTTGAAGTCCTTAAAGTAAAAGTGACTACATAAAAGACAAATTTGTTTAAAAAACAAGTGTTCCTGTTAAAAAATATTATGTCGCCTTTGACAGTACCATATATCAAGCCACATATGTGTTGTCTAGTCTTCAGATAAAACTAAAAACTTTTAAATATAATTAAAAATTAAATTTCGTTCATCTATGTAAATCAGTGTATTAATTTTCTGACTTGAAGCAATTGGATTTTGGCCAGAAAAATTTTGGAAACTGACAAGATATTTACCGTCTAGATAAAAATTCTAGGCGGTACATATTTTGTTAGTCAACTTGGTTACCTCCATTTCTGCACCTTCCTCGCACTTTTTTATCTGCGTAATTCGACTATAGCCCTTCCTATTGTTAACTTGTAAATCTATCCATGCTTATCAGCACCGACAAAGTAAATGCCTCACCATTAAGTAAGATCTAGACGGGTTTAGTGTAATTTCTTGCCGAAATTGGTTTTTAAATTCCGATATATGAAATTGATCGATCCTTTGATTCACCGCTAGACACGGCCTATCGATAAGAGACTCGGACAGCATCTGTCAATCGAATAGCAGCTGCTGCGCCGGCGTCGCAGGTGTTGCAGTTTTCCCAAAAAAGATCAACAATGGCCGAGAGAGCTCCGCGTTTTCTGTACTTTATTTTCGCCACGAAAATCACTAAATAATAGAGTGAAATCCGTGTGCACACGCGAGTACCTGAAAGTGTGTGTGTGTTTTTGTTTGTTATTTCAATTGAACAAACTGCGACAATCCAGTCCAGTCGAAAAAGAGAGACACAGTGAGAGCGTCAGCATCGTAAGCGTTTCCACGCTCTCATTCGCTTTTATTCATTCCATGATCGCGCATCGTTCTCCGCTAGAATTTAATTAAATCTATAGCGTCGCGAAAAATCATTGTGGAATTTATGTATTGTTGGTCTTCCATTGTGTGCCCCCTCCACCATCACCCCTTCTCCTCGTCCGCGTTCCAGTGGAAATGTCAACACACATACACACAACAGAGAGGCCCGGAATGCGACAGTGATTTTGTTGACACTTCGGTGACTAGAGTTCCAGAGTTCCAGAGCTTTTCCAGCCAGCGTTTTCCCAATAAAATGAGCAGGAGCAGTACCCACTGAGACTTCGGGCCGGGCGAAACATGGTCAAATCCCTGGTGGCCAAGTTGTCCACAGCCTCCTCCAACCTCTCGTTGGCCAGCACCTTTGGCGGCGGCAGCGGCGCAGCAGAGGAAACGAATTACGCAAAACGTTAGCGAAAACAAACTAAGCAAATACACAAATCACAAACAAACACAGTGGTCTCTCCGCAGTGGGAAACGGCAAACAAAATGCATGGCACAGCACATGCGAAGATCACAGTGAATATTTTTAAACTTGGACTTTAAGATATTGTGGCTCGCCTAATTATTTTTGATTGTGCTGATAAGAGAAAGCTTTATATGTATAAAGAATAACTTGCGATCTGTGTTCTTTATAAAACAAGGCTTTAGTTGACCAGGAGTTCAAAAAAAACTTAATTCTTTTTAAGATGTTAAAAACTGTTTTAGTACACAGTAAGGAATTTTAATAAAGATGCTTCGGAAATCCAAAAATTAATAGGACAATGTACATACATATATTATATTATAGTTCCCAGCGGATCAATAACGAAACAAAACAGAATGCAAAAATGTAATTAAAACCATGAACGACTTCCTGATTTCGAACGAAGCTTTTAAATGTGCTTTGTGTAAACACTTTAATAATTTCCTCTAAAATGGAAAATATTTTATATTTTTATAAACATTCGGCATTCATCGAAGAATCATTTTGAGTATTGGATGATCCAATGCGGAACACAAATTGTTCAGTCAAGCACATAATGAGTTGGAAACATTTGAAAAATGAATCATTTGAAATCATTTGTAAGAGAATTCACTTCATTGAACCCATATTTATACACATTCCTTAAAAATGCATAAAAAGATAAAATGTTTAAGATATAGACTTTCTTTTAATAAGCTAGTGACTAATTTCTCTGCCTTGACATTTTATTTTATATTGCACATTTTAAAGTATTCTTGTTTAACTTTTGGGCTAGATGGTTTCATTTAACTAAACTTCCGATTCCTAAATACTCCTTTTTTATTTTATGTTTTAATTTCTGTAATGTATGCAAAATTTGCTGCAGTGCTAAATAAAAAAGTATTCAAAAGTGGGTTCTCTCAAAATAAATCAGCCACACCCCGAGTCCCACGGCTTCCAAAACTGACGAGTGACCACTGCACTCTGTAAAACATATTCGCCAAACAAAAATAATTCGAATACACACCTTAACAAACACAAAGACCCATTCTGACATTCGAATCTTGCCCTCTTTTTCCAGATCGCAATGATCCGGGACGCTTTTTCGGCGATGGCGTTCAGTTCAAGGCAAAGCTCATCGGCATTCTGGAGGTAAGAACTCACCAATACGATGTATGTCAGTTTATAACATTGTTATCTTTCCAAATTTAAGGTGGGCGAGGCCCGAGGCGATCGGATGTGCCAGGAGGCGCTGCAGGATCTCAAGATGGCCATCCGGGCGGCTGGAGAGCACAAGCAGCGGATAACCATCCATGTGACCATCGATGGGCTGCGGCTGAGGGATGAGAAAACGGGGGACTCCCTGTACCATCATCCAGTGCATAAGATCTCCTTCATCGCCCAGGATATGACGGATTCGAGGGCCTTTGGCTATATCTTCGGATCGCCGGACAGTGGTCATCGGTTCTTCGGCATCAAGACGGACAAGGCGGCCAGCCAGGTGGTGCTGGCCATGCGCGATCTCTTTCAGGTAGTTTTCGAGCTGAAGAAGAAGGAGATTGAGATGGCGCGCCAGCAGATCCAGGGAAAGTCCCTGCACGACCACTCCAGCCAGCTGGCCTCCCTGTCGTCGCTGAAGTCCGCCGGCCTGGGCGGCATGGGTCTGGGCCACTCGGATTTAGCCAGCGGAGGAATCTCTTCCGGCCATGCCCTCACCCTGCTGGGCAGTAGTCTAGGCACCACGAATGGAACAAGCAGGCTGGGCGTGAATCTTGACGTGGCCAAGGCATCCGGATCGGCGGCCAAAGAGGTTGGTTATTCAATCATATGTTATTTTAAGGTGTTTTTTATTTTAATCCTATTTTAAAGGTTTCTCCGGAGTCGGTGGCCGATCTGGTGGACTTAGAGCAGGAGCTAACCTCGCTTCAGCGGGGAATCAGTCAGATGGAACGGATAACGCCAAACGAGCCCATCACCACCAGCACTGGAGGTGCTGGCCATCCATCTTTAGCGAAATCAGCCAGCGAGGACGATCCTTTCGGAGACTCATTTATCTATGTGCCCTCCTATAGCATCCTGCCACCGCCACCTGACTCCGGACGCAACAGGCACAAGCCGCCTACCAAAACGCCTGATGCGGTGACCAGTTTGGATGCTATGCTCTCGCCACCTCCTGGTACTAGTAGCTCCCAAGGCTCAGCCACCGCAGGACTGCATGCTGCAGATAACGACGATGACAACTGGCTGCAGGAACTGGACCAACAAAATGATGTATTTGACACCTCCAAAGTGGTGAGCAACAGTGGATTGGGTTCAGTTTTGGCCATGGCTCCGCTGGCCTCCAGCGAATCCACGGCCACTCCCACCCAACAACTGACGGAGGTAGCTGTAGGATCTGGACCTCTTGCTGATCTTGATATCGGCTTAAGTACGTCATCGGGAAATGAGGAGCAGAGCTCGATCATGTTGTCATTGGGTGAGTTGAATAGATCTTCGCTACTCCTTCTCCTCATCATTGAAGTTTTCGCGTCTTGTGTGGAATCTGGTCGCTTTGTCATCTCCATTGAAGCGATAAAAGAGCTGTCTGTGATCGTGTGGGGAGTGGTCAGTGGAACTAGATGTGTCCGCCGGCAAGGGAACAATTGGTCTTCTTGGGTCAAATTAATTGAACTGAATGGAATCTTCGGGGGTAAATCTTTTAACAGAATTTTGTTTTGTGCGTAATTATACAAAACCTGTGAAATAATAATTGGTAATGTTAAAGAAATGTGGGTGTACAGAAACTCTTAAATTACCAAACATACATTTTTTTGTTTTTAAAAAACGTCTTAATCATATTTTAGTATTTATTTTGTCTCATGTGCCTATATTTTCCGAATCTTAGCTTTTCCATTTCCATTTTAAGTTTCTTTGAACGTTGTTTTTGGTAAAGGTTTTTGTTTAGTGTTTATTCTAAATTTAACCCAGTACCTTATTCAGAAAATAATTAACCTAAATATCTTTCAAATAAGGTTTTTTGTTTGTGGTTTTGTTATCTTCGGAACTCATCGAAGTTTTAAGCTTTATCCCATTTCTTCTGACCTTTTTGAGATTTTCTCCCGCGAATTCGGAGTCTCCGCTTGGAGCTGCTCTCATTGCTTGTTATCCCTGTCGCTTTCCTGATCCCTTCTGTTCCATTGTTCAGATGCGTTCACGGACTTGGATCCGCTAGGCACAGGACGCACCAGGCCGTATGTCGATAAGAAATACTTCTTCCAAGAACTGAAGAACCCGCCGAAGAAGCTGCTCAAGGAGCTCAGCTCCGGCAGCCAGGCGGGTCTCAGCTTGGGTCTCTCTCTGGGTCAGCCGGATGGCCTCTTTCCGGAGGATAGCACCACCATCTCCACAACCACCACCACAGCTACTAACATCACCGCAGGTACTAACCAACCGCAATTCGAACACCATTTTTGCACAGAGAAAAAAATCATCCGCAACTTAACAACTAACTTTTGTCTGAGTTCAAAATATATTAGCTTGTTTAAGAACACGATTAAAAATGATTTCCTTTTTCATGATGAACGAGTTGCGCATCATATTTGGAGACTTTTTTCTCTGTGCAATTAGAAATCGCATTGAGTAAGCAGCTCTCTAAAGTTTGCACTTGCACCGCAGGAAATCCGCTCCAGAACTCGGCTAACACACTAACATCCACCGCTAGCACCGCCGCCACTTTGGGACAGCTCCTGTCCACGGTTGCTCCCAATTCCAATCCCGATCCGCTTCCCGCTCCCATTTCCATACCCACATCTACTTCCCATTCGATCACCCCGAGCGCTGAGCTGAAACTGTTGCTTGGCCATGTCACTAATCCACCTAATCCCACCGGCCACTATTATACCACAGAACCGCCAACGCTGACCTCGCTGGAAAATCCCCATCCGCCGGCGGATCCTGTACTTCTGCCCAGGGATACGGATCCGTTCTCGCCCACTCGCAAAAAGAGCGATCCAGATCCCTTCCAGGAGAGCGATCTCTTTGCCAAACTGGATGCCTTCGAGTTCGAGGCTCCGCCGGCGGTTCCAGCCCCCTCGATTCCAAATTTGGCACCGGAGCCAAAAGCAAATGTATTCAATGGACCACTTCAGGTGCAACTGCCACCAGAGAAGGAGTTGCAGCTTCAGCAGCCCCCGAGTACGGTGAGGAATCGTCCAACCGCATCTGTTTCCGCTATTCCAAGCGGCGGAGCCCTAGACGTCATCTCCAGTATAAGCAACAAGAAGATGCCGCATCTTTTTGGCCAGGCCAGATCATTTGGCAAATCCGGGTCGGATATTGGTTCAAGTGTTAACATGCGACGCTTGCAGGAGAGCGATTCGTTGAGTGAAACAGAGGCTGCTCCCGAGCCACCGCCGCGTCCAGACTCGACTCCGTACTCGGAACCTCCGCCCCTGCCACCCAAGAAGCAGTTCAGCGACCTGGTCATCCGACCGTCACCCGCAAATCCCACTCCACCGCCCACTACCGGCAGGTATGAGTATTTGAACAGTAATGTCACGGCCAGAAGGACTCTTTCCTCCGTTGATGCACCACCCATTCCATTGCCATCGCGCCGTGTGGGTCGCTCTGATGGCTGCTTTCCGGGCCCGGGAAGACCACGAAAACCCGGACACACCGAGGATGATTATCTAGCTCCGTTGGGAGCTCCACCGCCATTGCTGCCGCCGCCCAGTCAAGGATCAACGGCTCGCGCGAGACCGCAACGGCAGGCTTCGCTAGGCAGGCCGCAGGATATCTACGAAAACAAAGCGGAGATTCTGCAGGCTCAAGCTCAGGCGCAGGCCCAGGCCTCGGAAGTAGCTCCCACTAGCAATGCCTTGGCTCCGGATATCACCCTAACCCAATTGCTCACGCTGGGAATGGATGACTTGGCAATCAAACTAAACGTTCCCGCCAGCAAACTGAGCACCATGACTCTGGTCCAGTTGACAGCCTATCTCTCGGAATATTTGTCCAGTGAAAAAAGTCAAGTTCACAGTCAAGAAAGAAGAACTTCGCCGGCCAATACGGCTCCTGCGCCAGCATCCACAGCTGCTGTGTTCAAGGTGAACTTTGATCAGCAGACCTCCTTCGTGGCCAAGTTCGACGACACTTTTGGGGAGGACGAACCAGTTATGCCTTCGGGTTCTTCGGACTCCACCTTTGTGGCGAATTTTGCCAACTTCAACGAGGCTCCAACTCCGCTGCCAACAGTATCGCCAGTGGTTGCCACAGTACCATCAGCAGATCGGTACGCCGTATTTCGCGAGATCATCGACCAGGAGCTTCAGCAGCAACAGCAGGAAACGGATCTTATGGGCGATTTGACACCGCCGCTAGTGGATGAGACCCAAGTCAAGGAAATTCCAGAGGGCTTGGAGGTGAACAATGTGGGTGCGGAGCTACCAATTGATGCCTTAGATGTCAAGCCTGCGCCCAAGATCGACACAAAAATCACCGAAGTGGTGGCCCAGGCCAAAGATCGGTACGCAGCCCTGAGGGACATTATCCTAGTGGAGAATCTCTTTGATAAACCAGCGATTGCAGCCGGCACTCAACCTGAGAAGGAAAAGGATCTGTTGCAGGACTTTCCCGAATTCAGCGATGAGTTCAATGACGATCATGACCTACGCCAAATTATGGATCATCAGAATGTGCAGAGTCTGGTTCGCGATCGCCATGGTTTGGTTGACAGTAGGGGCTTTCCAACAGAGCCTTCCTCCTCCGCCTTGACAGTGGGCGATGATGACGAGGACGAGGATGCTGATGCGGGTGGTGAGAGCAGCCTAGATAGCAATGAAAAGGATGCAGAGCCTGTTAGCGGTCAGGATCAGTATGAAAAGCTTTCTACGTCCACGCAACAGCTGGATGCAGCTGCTCCGGTTCTAGAGGATATGCAACAGCAGCAATCTCTGCCTCCAAAACAGGATCAGAAATTCCTCTCTGTGCTAACAGCTCCCGGCGGTGGAACGAAAGATGACATCGAGATCGACGAGCTCATGCATCGGGCAATTTCAAATCTCTCTCTGGACTCAAGGGATCGAGTTTCGCCTGCCACCTCTTCAGCAGCTCCATCGCGTGGTGCTCCCGGCTTGCACACGCCCTCGCAATTCAATGATGTCAGCACATCGCCGATTCCCCTCCAGAAACCAGGCATGGGTCCTTCGCCTGTGCCCTCGCAGCTGTCGGCAGTGTCCCAACTGATCGATACCGCAACCAAGCAAATGATGTGCGACAAGGACCGGGAAAAGCAATCCTGGGCTACTTTCGATTCCCCGAAGGCAAAGGGCAAGGCCAGGCTAACGCTTCCGCCACCACCACCTCCTGCCTCCAACACTTCGCAACCGGACACGGTAGAGTCGCCTTGCAGTTCGGATCCCCGGGATGACGGCTGGTCAAAGCAACAGCGTCGCTGGGCGAAGAAGGAGCGCCAGCACACATCCTCATCATCCCGAGATCTTAGTCCCTGGGACGATGAAACGCCGGAGTATCTGAAGCGGCGACAGCTGGCCGCCGCTCAAATGGCTCATCCCCATCAGCCACCAATGCAAGCACCACCTCAACACACGGATCGGCATGGATACTACATGAGACACGCCAGGCGGATGAACTCATGTGACGAGGACTACGAGTAAGGCCTCTTCTTTGAATAATTATATAAGTAATAATTATAATAATTCCCTATATCTTAAATATTTTAGGTACGATGCGGAATTCGTTGCACGCCGCGATCAGCAGCAACATCAACAGCAGCAGCAGCAGCGAAAGTTCAAGCACGGACTCTCTCGCAGCAGGGATAACTTTGAACTGGGTGCGTTTTTCATAAATCGGATTTTTGAACCAATCGTTAACGTTAGTCGTGTTCTTACAGAATCTCCCAGCTGGTACCATCACCCGGCGCACCACACATGGTCGCCTCAAGAGATGGAGCAGGCGCGGGTCCGATCCTTCGAACGTGCTGCTTACGAGCGATCCAGCTATGGGCCACCACCACCCATTTACGACAAGCGTGGTCAACTAAGGGGCAAATACCGCGGAGACCACAGAGATAGGGAGAGAGAGCGAGATCGGGACCGAGAGTATCGGGACTATGCTCATCCAAGCTACGATTTTGACTACGAGAATGTCTACGAAGAGCGTGGAGGGCGCTCCCCATTGGCATACAAGCCAGGAAGGGGTGGTGGTGATTATCTGTATGACAGAGAAAGGGATAGGGACCGCGATCGCAAATCCTTCGACCGGGAAAGTCTCGAGTCCTATGAGAGCGCCACCCGTCGTCGTCGCAGTTTCGGCAGTGGAAACGATGTTTATGGCAGCTTGGATAGTCGCGATGATTACCGTGGGGATAGGGAGAGGGATCGTGAACGTGATCGCGAACAGATAAAGACCCGTTCCCTACGAAAGCCCACAACTACGTCTGGAAAGCTCAGGATAAGTGGCGACATTGATTACGAGCAGGACTCGGAGCAGGACTTCCAGCAGCGATCTGGAGTACGAAGCCTGCAGCGTCCCAGTCAGATAGGCGGTGATGTGGTGTTGCCTTCCAATGCCGTAGTGGGCCCACAACGATTGCGCAAAAGCAGCGGCTCCAGCCCCTGGGATGGAGAGGGTATGTGTCTTAAGTTTTTTATTCAAATCGATTCCTATGTATTAATTGTATACGCATTGCAGAACCGGCCTTGCCCGGTCAGAAGTCTTGGAAGCGTCCAGCCAGCGCTGCTGAAACCGAAAGGCGACTGGCTGAGAGTCGCAGAGCAGCAGCTTTGGGTCAAACACCCTCCGATGGAGAAAAAGAGCGAAGGTCTGTGGGATATTCTTTAAGGAATTGCGTAAATATTTTATTTAAAATCACATTTTTACCCGCAGATTCCGAAAGAAGACCCGAGCCCGCAGTACCAAGGATCTAGCCACCGTCGGTGCTCCCAGCGCAAGTACTTCTGCCCCGTCCAGATCAGGCTATGGGCGTGGCATCAGGGATAACTATGACTATATCTGTCCAGGCCAACGGAACGATGACGACGACGATGATGATGAGGACTATGTGGATGATGAACCGCCAACGGATGAGGATAAGTTCGAGAGGCTGAACCGCCGGCGACATGAGATGCACCAGCGTATGTTGGAGTCCGAGCGTCGGCAAATGGAACGCCATCAGCCGCCATCGCTGGCGAAGCTTCCTGGCCAAAATCGCACACGAGGCGTGGTGGTTAACAGTGACTACGGTTTTGTGGACAGTTATGAGCAAACTCCAACTCCCACGCCACGTTCGAATGCCAGTAGCACCGGACCGGGTGGCCTGATGATGAGTGGCGGGGAGTCCTCCGCTGGAGTTACCAGTTCCAAGTTCAATTTCGACGATGGATTTGAGTCTGATTTCAATCAGAGCTCACCGCCGCCAGCGCCGGCAGGTACCGCATCCAGTTGCAATTCCACGCCAGCGGGTCCAGTTTCGGCAAATGCAAACAACGGCGGATCGAAGAGCCTGTTCCGCTTCTCCAATGATTTCTCGGATCGCGAGAAACGGGAGCAGTTCGAGATGGAAACACCGCCGACCTCAACACCACCAATTACGCAGAAACTGCGATTTGATGATAATGTGAAGGTCTCCCAGTTTGACGATGCTGCCTTCGAAGATGATTTCGCGAAGGCATCATTTGATTTTGAAAAGGAACAAGGGAGTTCTGGCACAGCAGGAGCTGGAGGATCAGGCGCCATGAGCAGGAAGCAAAATATGCGAACCAGCAAGCTGCAGCAGCGCCAGGAGCTCATCAAGAAATCCGAGTCGGTGAACATATTTGCCAAAAAGCAGGAGGATCCCTTCGAGGACGACGAGTTCTTCAAATCGCCGGATCAGGAACTGGCGATGGATCAGCACAATGATGACGCCGAGGGCGGCAAGTTCCAGTGGAGCGAGGACGCGAACTTCGCAAAGTTCGATGAAAACATGTGATTTGACCAACTGTTTGCCAAGGCATCGGGGCAGCGACCGGAACCGGACACCGACAACCACAACTATGCGGAGATCGATGTGGTGAACGACACGGACTTTTCCTTCCTGGCAAATCTCAATCACTACTACCAGCAGCAGCGACTGCACAGCCTGCGACAGAGCTTGAACCGCCATGTTTACTGCAACTTGCCAGTCCAGCAGTTTCAGGAGCCAGTGAATCAACCGATGAGCAAATCCATCTCCACATCCACAAGTCCCTGGCATGAGCCAAAGGTCCAAAAGCCCAAGCCACTGCAGCAGATGCTGAGGAAGCCGAAGAAGTGGAAACTCAAGCGCACCCTAGATGATTTTCTGAAGTGTCTGATCATTGCGTCCTCGGAGCACGTGTACGACTACGATGTGCTGTGGTAGGAACAGGTGGATTGGGAGGAGGAGGAGCAGTCTTAAAAGAGAGAGTTAGGAAAAAACCATACGATATTTAATTCGCCACATATATCTAGTCAACGCAATCGCCATTTAAACTTGTATTATCGTACCACTCCCAAGACGACTGCAGAGGTTCTATTACTCCCAGTTCTGCCCAAGCCAAAACATCACACAGCTCACATCCTGTTGCAAAGTCAGATTGTATATATAGATTTATCCAGAAGTCGATTCCAACCAAGCCATAGAGAAAACTTAAACGAGAACAAGTGTTTGTTAAAGCTACTCCCCACTCGTCAAATAACAAAATACTCACCCCAAACCCACGCCCCAAACCATCAATCGATCTGCAAATCGAAAGCAACTAATTAATTGCCTATGCTAGATGTCGTCTACTCCATATATCGAATTATCCAAAGTGCAACCATTGTGCTAGCATACAATACCACATATATTCCTAGGGTACGTTTATGTTTATGCATACTACGAGCATATTTGTATGATTGGTTGATTACATAGTTAACTAACGACTAATTAGTTTAATTCCACGGCAATGTCGCAGCTAAGTGTTTTATGATTTGACTATATATTATACATAACTATATATTTATACGTAACTGAACAAGCAACTGAAACTGAACGATCAAGTAACTCCCAAGCAGCTAAATAATATACGATAATTATACATACGAACCTATTCTTATATGTAATGCAATTATACGAATACGATAGTTATTGTCAAGTCTCTTTGTGTAAGGGATGTAAAAATTGGTTTTTGTCTCATCATTTTGTTCTATTAATTAAACTGTGAGAAGCATATTAAAAATGGTTTCATTTATTTGGACAAAAGAGATCATTCCAAGAAGAGTTTAAGTGCGGTTTCAAAACGATATCAAGCCGGTGACTCTTGATTACTTGAATGTCTCGCAACATATATATCCATATCGGATCGTATGCAAATGGGCTTGCTGCTTGCCAGCACCTGCCATTTAGGCCGCTTTTGGAGCCAAGTGTTTGACAATTTGGAGCGTCAATTAGCCGGGCCAGCTGTGGTCTTCTACGCCCTAAACACTATAAAACCTTTGAGTCGATCCAAGCCAATGCATATTCAGTTTTTGGACTTTGTGACAGCAGCAATCTCCTTGAAATGCAGCAAATGGTAAGCATATACTTCGGCAGTCACAGTCAGGACTTAAGATTCGCTGTTTTCTGCCTTTAGTTGGTTCTTGTATCCCTGGGATTGCTGGCCAGCGTGGCAGCCAAGCCAGCTGTGGATGCCGCGGTGTTTCCTTCGGCATCTCCTTTTGGACTCTATCCAGGATCAGCTGCTCCTTTTGCAGCCGCCTATGCTGCTGGTCCCTTTGCCGGCGCTCCTTTGGTTAATCCTTTGAGTGCCCCCTTGGGCGCATCTCCTCTGGCCGTATCCAGCAGCCAGCGCTTGGACTACTTCAACCAGTTTAATGCCGCCTTTGCTCCGACTGCTCCTGCCCGCATCCTGGCTGCTGCTCCATTCCCTGCGCCTGGCGCCCGACTCATTCAGCCACCTCGTTTCCTTGCCCCTGCGGTGTCGGCACCATTTTTCTTTTAGGAATTCATGAAATTCTGCCTTACTTATTGTGTTAATTATAAATAAAAGTAAAAGTTGGTTAACCACAACAATTGTGTCATTACCAAGTCCGTATTGGGCTTAACTTTTTCTTTTTCGACGACGTGCCAAGTACAGTGCCTACAGGAGTGATTTTTCTTTATAAGAAATGTGCAAACTTATATATATTACAATTAAATTAGTAACGAAAATGTATAGTCGAATTTCAGCACAATCATTTAAACATATATGTATGTACTTTATACATTTTTTCCTGAATCCGAGAGGCTTTAAAATCATGAATAAGTTTTTGATTATACTTGTCATATATTTCCACAGGCTTGCAAACGTAGTTTTATTGGTGTCGAACATTATCACAATATATTAAAGGTAGGCTATATACGTGGCACATTTCGATCACCAGACACCCTTGTAGCCATATCCAACGTTATAAGTGGGATAGTAGTAGGGATAGGTGTACGGATAGGTGGAGGCATAGGGATAATGGTAGGCGGGATACGCCGGATAGCCTCCGCTGTACTTAACGTAGGTGTTCGGATAAGTGGCCACCGTGGCGGGAGGCACGAGAACGCGATTCCAGTTTCGAGTGACAAACTGGTGGCTGGTGGCCACGGGAACCAGGCGGGGAATAGCAGCGGGCACTGGATACGTTGCAGGATACGTTGGAATCACTCCATTTGCGGCAGTTGCCAAGCTGGCATGGGACAGCACCAGTCCAAGGAGCAAGTAGCCCAACAGGGTAGCAAAAACCTGGAGTATTTTAAGGCTGAAGTATTTTATTAGGTAAATTTATCCTTAGGAGTACTCACGATCTTCATGATGAGGGTAACTACCTGGGCCACTCGATCACTGGCCACTGTCCAGTCGTAACCCACCCAAGTGGCTTTTATAGCAGGCCGAGATTGGATTTGACTTTCAAATGCAACTACCCTTTTACGGGTGACCAACCATCTTTGGTCACCGCCACCGCCTCGTCCAAGGGCAGATTTGCATTCCCAAAGAAGAGAAGCCAGCAAAGCTTGGAAGATAGATATATTTATATATATTTATATACAAATATCTTTGCAAAGATGACGCAAGCGGAATTCGTGGCCAGACAAAGGCAGGTCGTTTAATTATGCTGTAATACACCGATCGAACCCATTGATCAAAACATCTGAGTAAATATAGGACTCCTGGCCAGAAATTTCGCTCGACTATATAAGCAGATCGGCGACCGAAAGAGCACATACTTCAAGAAGTAAACATGAAGTTGCAGTTGGCCCTCGTTTTATGTGGATTGACTCTCGCCTTGGGCCAGATTGTGCCCCGCAGGTCCTGGTGTCCTGTGCCACTCTCGCCGAGATTGCCAAGGCTCATGGTGCCGGTTCGCCTGATTATCATCCATCACACTGTCACGGCTCCTTGCTTCAATGCGCATCAGTGCCAGTTGGCACTCCGGCAAATTCGAGCCGATCATATGCGCAGGAAATTCAGGGATATTGGCTATAACTTCCTGATCGGCGGCGATGGTCGGATCTACGAGGGCTTGGGTTTCGGCATCCGCGGGGAGCATGCTCCCAACTACAATAGCCAATCCATTGGCATTGCTTTCATTGGCAACTTCCAGAGTAAGTCCGCCCATTGAAACTTTGTGCCATCGGTAACATATTTCTGTTTCAGCTGGACTTCCTCCTTCGCAGATGCTGCAGGCTGCCCGGACACTCATCCAAATCGCCGTGCAGCGCCGCCAGGTTTCGCCCAACTATTCCCTTGTGGGTCATTGCCAAACGAAGGCCACAGCTTGTCCGGGAAGGCATCTTCTGAACGAGCTCAAAAAGTGGCCACGCTGGCAGCCGAAGCCTTAAGTTCCCATAGGAACTTTACTTGAGACAGATGTCCCTTGCATACATCTTAAAACCTCTTTTCCATAGCTAATAATACAATTTGTATATACATATTAATTAAAAAATATTTATTATACAAAAGTAATATGACAAGTTCCCACAAGTTTTCAGTTTTGCCTCCAGTGCGGCCACGTCTTGATCTCGTTGAAAAGAGCATCACCCGGGCAGGAGGTGGCCTTGGTCTGCCGATGACCGAGCAGCGTGTAGTTATCCTTGAGGTATCCCCGCTGCTTGGCCAGCTCGATCAGGTCCTTGGCGTTCTGGAGCATCTGGGCGGAGGGGGCGTTGCGTTCGAAATTGCCAATGAAGACGATGCCGATGCTCTTGCGGTTATAGTTGGGGGCGTGCGATCCCTGGAGCCCGAAACCACGACCCTCGTACACTTTTCCATCTCCGGCCACTATAAAGTTATACCCAATATCGCTGAAGCTTCGGCGACCCTTGTGATCCGACTGGATATTCTTGATCATGCGCTTGCACTGCTCGGATGTGGAGCACCCATTGGGATTGTCGGAATGATGGATGATCACATAGTCCACGGCGCCGGAAATCCTTGAAGGGGATCGAGCAGCCGCTGCACCCCAACTGCTGCGGGGCTCAATCTGCAGTGCATTGGCAGATAGAGCTGAGCGGGAAGAGAACTTGATTAGCTGACTTGGTTTGGGTTTGAGCAGGTTTCACTGATTACCTAAGGAGCAGAGCACCAAAGCAGCCACACACGTAATTGCCGTTGATGTGTTCATCGTTACCAGATTGATGATTGATTAAAATTCTGCGGCCACGGCTGTTTATATAGAAGAGTTTCAATTTTTACGGGAAACGAAGCGTTAGATACCCCTTAAAGCTGATTTGGCTCGTTATGAACAGAGCTCAACCAAACAACCGATCAAAAATAAATCATATATTAAAGAACCTATTTCATGGTTTGATTATGAACAACAAGTAACGAAGCGGTGACGCTGTCTTAAACAGTTTAGATATCATTGCTAAACAATTGTTCAATTAGCAGACGAATTCTAAGGTGAATGTGGATTATCTCATCATTACGAAAAGAAAGTAATTAAAATGATTGGTTGTCTAAAGAAAATAATTAAGGAAATTGCGTCTTTCTACTTCATAATTTCGAAATAGGTTAATTTGAGTTCAATTCCCGGACATATTCACCATGTCTTACACTCCACAGTCTCAAAATACGCAGGGTATACATATGTGAAGAACCTGCTGGGGAATCACTTGCGACCCGAGATAAGAAGCTGCTCCGGGAGACCCCATACACACGGTCACGCTATACACAAAAACTTTGTACAATATTATATTTGAGTAAACTAAATAAAACAACATATTCCGTATAGTTATCCCACATGTTAGTTCTCGATGGCCTTTCGCTTCTTGGCAATGATTTGTTTCTTGGTTTCCTTTGGCTGCTGTTTTGTTTTGCCTGCCTTTCTTTTGGGATTTTGTGTTTCGGAGGATTTGTCCGATGATACCAAGA
Source organism: Drosophila teissieri (assembly GCF_016746235.2). Lineage (NCBI taxonomy): Eukaryota > Metazoa > Arthropoda > Insecta > Diptera > Drosophilidae > Drosophila > Drosophila teissieri. The sequence goes on along the minus strand of NC_053031.1, from coordinate 17,473,226 downwards.
TTTGGTTGGCTTTCATTTGCAGCTTTTCCATCAACGTCAGTGGACGAACAGTGGCCGTCTCCTCCTGTTTTTTGTGGACCATTGCCTTGGTGGCCACTCGATTCTTTTGGGCCGCCTTCTCGTTCTTGGTCCTCTCCTTATTCATGCGAAGGCGGAACAAAGCCTCCTTGTATTCCACTGCATGCTGAATCTCAATATCTGGAGAAACGTGAATTTCTTCACCCAATCTCTTGTCCGCATCGCTCAGTATTTTCTTGAATAGAGTCATGTCCTGTTCGGTCAGCAAAGTGACAGCAGTGCCCTTTCTTCCCGCTCGAGCCGTTCGGCCCACTCGATGAATGTATGTCGTGATATGGCGAGGTGTCTCATATGAGAGTACAACATCTACATCTGCCACATCGATACCACGCGCAAGTGCATCTGAGCAGACCAGTCCGTTAATTTTGCCAGCAGAAAAGTCTCTAAGTCTCTCCTTTCGAAGCTGAGCAGAGAGATTTCCTGACAATTCAGACACTTTAGTGCTATACTTTTGAAATAGCATACTAAGCACGAATGTGAGTCTAGAGGCCTGATCCGAACTGTTAGTGAAGCACAGAAACCGCTTCCATTGGTACTTTTCCACCAAGGCAAAAACAGTCAGAGGCTTCAGTCGCAGCTCCGTCACACAGTACTGCTCGGTTAACTCCGCCGGCGTTGTGTATCTGCCCACAAATTGTCCTGGATCTGTGATCGCTTCGGTATTCGCATCTCCTTCCGTTACATCCTTCAACACGGGCATGGTAAGCACGGTGGTGAACAGACGAGGCTGAAAGAGTCGTAGATTCTGTAGCTTCTCTGGATCTTGGGACAACGTCGCCGAGAACAGGAGCTTATGTGGTTGCTTGCCGAAGCTGGATTGCAGTTCTGCATAGCATAGAGGGGCTTGAGTGCCGGCCAGCAGCTGATCGGTGGTCTCCTTTACATGACTGTCCAGATGGTAAAGCCAGTTTTGAAAAACTGCATCCATTATCCGATCGGCCTCGTCAATGACCAGAAATTTAAGACTCTTCAGACAGAAGCCTTTAGTGGCGTGCAAATGTTCAACCAAGCGACCTTTAATAAGAATACATTTTTAATGAGAACTACATAACTCCTCTCTTGTTGTTCAACTCACCTGGTGTGGTCACCACAATGTCTGCCTTGGAGTAGTATTTTCCTTTGTACTGCTCTACCAGCTTCTCCTGCTCATCCTCTAGTTTGTGCTGCTTTGATAGAAGGCAAACCTCCAGCTCCGTTTTGCTGCACAGCGCACTGACGACCCGGTAAACCTGCAGCGCCAGCTCTGCCACAGGAAGGACGATTAAAGCCCTCACTTTACACTCCACCCGCTGCGACAACAATTGGACAATTGGTATGGCAAAGGCCAGGGTTTTTCCGCTGCCCGTGGGAGCAGACACACAAATGTCTCGCGGACGAAAGGGAGGTGGCTTAGCCTGTGCCTCCAGGATCCATGGGATGACCTGCTTTTGGACTGGGAAAAGCCGCTTTATCTTCATCTGCTTAAGAGCCTGGCATGTGTACTTCTCCAGGTAATCGAGCTGGTCAATTGCCTCGGAGGCGGGTATTTCCTCCTCCGGCTGCAGGCTTCCTCCTTCGATGATGGTGGGATGTGCCAGCCAATTGGGCAGCTGCATCTCAACCTTTTTCTTCTTGGCCGCCGAACCATCGCCGCCAAGAACTTGAAACTCATTGGAGGGCACGTCTGGCTCTTCAGCAACTGCTACGGGCTCTTCCAGTTGTTCCACTTGCTCCTCCTTGGCTTCCGCTTCCTGAACATCTGAGGTTTCTTTTTCCGAGATGGGTGTTTCTACAACTTCAATGTTTTCATGCTTCCTCTTGCGTTTTGCAGCCTTTTTAAGCAATTTTTGCAGTATTTCGTCCTCGTTGTTGGTGCCTTGGACCCCATCTTTTTGTTCCTTTAAATCTTCGGTATATCTGGGGTAAAGTTGAATTAAAATCGGTGTAGGTGGTGAATGCAACCTTAATTACCTATTTACAGTAAATAATTCCATTATTATAACTGTTTTTGTTAAACTAAACGAGAGCGAGGTAAATGCACGTGTTGCGGCTACTTTGTTTACGTTTTACAAAAACCTGTCATCGATATCGGGCTCTGCGGCACTTCGATAATAGGCAGTGTTTACATATCGGGCAGTGTGACCTTATGCGCAAAGGCGCGCTGATTCAAAAAAATAAGATTTAGATTGAAGGGTCGATCTAAATAATGCAATTAAAATATAAAAAAATATAAAATAAAATATAGTCCTATATCCTATATATCCTATCCTATATCCTATATAGTCCTATAATCCTATTAAGGATTTATGTTTAAAAAATATGGCTCTGTTTTTTCTTCATATTGGTAATATTATATACTTTACCTACTAATTATACCACAAAAAATAAAAGTTTTCGCAATATTTCGCAAGGGAGAGAGATGATTTTGCCGAGTTACCTATAAAATCTCTTCGTATTTCCCTCTCATCTTATTAATTATTCACACCGTATTCCAGTTTTTTGAAATAATTAAGAATATTCCCATAGACGCAAGCAGAATAATTGACAACGGAAATGGAAGCAATATTAGTTCATATTCCTGTTTTCAAGGGGCTTTGTAGTTTCCCTTAGATATACATATGTATGTATTTACGAAATGCGTTGATGCGTATACAACATGCCGCCAACTTCTTGGGTTTCTTTGGGGATTTTTATGCCAGTCGGTGATTCATAATTGACCCACAGATTGTCCCCACGTGAGCGTCAGATGCAAAATAAAGCATCAGATATAAAAAACAGGTTTAAAAGGTTTCTTACATGCTGCACTAAAAATAATGTGCGAAAACGACAATATTTAGACGATTGAATGTTGCTATAAATTCGACATTTTTTACGTGCTTTTAAATATTTCCGAGCAGTCTTACTGTACACTTAAAAAATCCAATTGCCATTTCCGTTCGTAAATTTGTATTTTTAAATGAGACCATTAATCACGCCGACGGTCGTTTCAATTCGATTCAGATCAGTTCAGTTCAGTGGCAGTTGAACACCTGTGACAGAGGACGACACGCCCACATCGTGTGTCAGAACTTATATATAGTTCCACTTGGCCCACTGTCGTCGGGGCTTGAACCTTAGATTTTGTTAAGCGCCTAAGGATCTACATAACATAATAGTAATAACTGGAATCGAAATTAAATATATACTAATATCGTTAATCAGGGGCTGTAGATTCACTTGTTCATGATTCACCGAGTGATTGTCTGCTTAAGTTTATTTGAATATGCCCTCTGCTAACTAACTAACTATTTTCAACAAATACATTGTAATCTACTTAGTTGGTAATATATTCACACTTGGGAAGTTCCTCGGATGAATAGTTTTCGGTCTGTTCATATTGTTTACTCGTATAAGTTATGATTTCCCACTAAATTGGAAATTGTATCTTTTTAAAAAGAAGTGATGTATCTGTATTTAGGTATCTGCTAAATGTTTCCTGACTTTCAAGACTTTCAGCTCGAATCAGTACCAGGTTCTTTCATTTAGCACATGGGCCGGATTAAAATATCAAAACTGGATATGGAGTTATGAACCGAGTTTGCGGATGCGAAAGCTGCCCATATAATGGCTATTGTAAGGCAAAAGAGTCATTGTTCAGTTCTTTTGGCGAGTCCAATGCTAAAACGGGTTTATTTGGATAAATGCCATTCCGTCTTTAGTTTTGGACTCCCCTGACCAAGTCTTACTTTGTATCTGTGCCCGTCATCAAGACCAAAAGACGATCTTATCTCGCTGTTCCATTGGCTTTTATCATTCCGATCTAATTGCATTTTCCCCGCACCTTATTCGGTGCTCTCCGGAAAGACAACTCTCTTTCCTTATCAATCTTGCGGGGAAAAATTGTGCTCGCTTTTACTTGCACTTAATTGAACATTGTTTTCGCTTTTTAGTTTCTGAAACCTAATTAAAAACTTTGCAGTAAGAAATGGGGGAAAACAGTCGTGCAATTGAAGCCTTACCTACTGCGTTCTTCTGCGTTGGCTTTTGGTACTTAAGTAGTAGATTTAAACAGAAGGCAAATTCTACAACTGGGCCACACCTGCTTTTTCTTCGAGCTTACTTTGTAAACCAATATAGAACCCATTAAATTGGCTCAGTTGTTAAGTATTAATATTAATTACAACTATTTCGGTACACGTTTTGTATGGCGGAGCACACCAAAAATTCAACTATGTAATAAAATTTTAAATAAATACTATTAAAAGTAATAAGACCATTATAGGACATTGACGTGAAGATACTAAGCGTTGGTTTCCATTGAAAACTGTTTGTTTAATACCCTTATGTTTAATAAATTTATGTTATAAACGTGCCACCTAAAACTAAAAGCGAAAAAAGAAAAAACCAACCACTGGCCATAAAACCCATGCCAATTCCATAATCGTGCCCTTCGTGGGAATTTTACGGCCCACTTTAAATATTTATTAGCGTATAATGTATGCTAAGTCGCCCGTAGTCAGTGATGAATTTAAATAATATAATATAACGCTACATATCCCGCTGATTTGACGGGAGTTCTATTTCTCAACAAATTTACGAATCTTATCCTCTCTCCAAATGTTATAAACTTTCCACGTAACTAGTGGGTGCAGAATCCGAGCATCAAGCACAACAAACTCGAGATAAAAACAAGAGAGATAATATTAGCACCTGTTCGGTGATCCCCACTGCGATGGGGAGGTGGGGCAAAGCGGTGGAGCGGAGGAGCGGCGGCGAGAACTTGTCTATAACTCGAGGCCCGCTCCGCCGATCGCTTATAACGGTAGGACATAAAAGCGCCGCAGCTCATTTGCAAGCGTTTCGCTGCCCGCTCAACAACTAAACGCTCGCGAATCGTGGGCGAATCGCTGCGAAGGAATCGCGAAAAGTTCAAAAAGACGCGAAAAAGTTTGGAGCAAAAACTGTCGGTTTTCTGCTCAAAGTTTTCGTTTGGCACACGTTAGTTTCGCGCCCAAGGATATACATAAGGATATTGAAAACATGATGCAACTCATACTGCCCTTGTTTGTGCTGACTGCCTCGTAAGTGTTAGTTTAAGATCGTGTTAATCAAGTGCAGGCTTCCAACATTGGAAAACACAGTTCTTTAGTTCATCAGGCAGCGAAATCGAAAATGATCTGATTATCGAAACTTCCAGATGCTCCAAGTTAAACCTAACTGTTATCTTAAGTACTAATTTCAATTTTCGCTGTGGGCATTAGGTTAGGTTTTTTGAAACGAACTAAGCTTTCAGGTTGGTTATGTGTTTTTAATAATAATAACTTAAAAGTTTTGTTCTTATATCAAAAATAATATTATAAAAAAAAATTACATACACTAAACACAGTTCACTATTAATCTAGCTAGCTAGCTAGTATTAAAACTTTACTTAGCCATTTAAGCTGCCAAAACTCTATTCCAAATAGCCATGGCAAAAAAAAACAAGCTGCCAAAAAAGCGAATTTGGCTCAAAGAAAGCGCCAAATGTGTGTTCAAGCGCGACTGACCCTGATCGACCACCGATCGGCAATTGTTATAAACGACTAGCCAAGATCGTAAAATCGCATATAAAATTAAAAAGTAAATAAAAACAGTCGTAACATTCGTCGGCTTTGAATGTCACTTGATTAGCAGTGGATTTGGCAAGCAGCGGAGATGCTGGATTTTAGCCATTCGATTCAAGACTTAGCCAAACATTTCGATTAACAAATTAACGCACATTTGCAGATGTCTCGGCAGTCCGGTGAGCCAAGCCCGCCGGTTCCCCAGCGACTTTCTCTGGGGCGTTGGATCATCGTCGTACCAGATCGAGGGCGGCTGGAACGCGGATGACAAGGGGGAGTCGATCTGGGACTTTCTCACCCACACTCACCCCGAGAAAATAGTCGATCAATCAAATGGCGATGTCTCGGCGGACAGCTATCATCAGGTGAGCGGACAATTCAATCACGTCGCTATTGTCTAATGTTTAATGGGCAAATCGGTAATGGTAGTATTCACAATCAGAATCGGAATCAGTTTCTGAATCAGAATTAGAATCAGAATCAGAATCAGTCGGTTCGTTTGGCATCACAGTTTGATTGGAAGTTATGCAAAGAGTTCAAGATCTCCAGTCGACTAGCTGAGGTAATCGACTGAATAATGTGCAGGCAACTCGCAATTGATGCACTCTGATGGCTATTAGTTACACAGCTAATTACGTGATATTATCTAGAGCTCTTGACGCTGATCCAAGCAGATGGAATTAAAGAAGTGGTCAGTGATCTTAGGAGTCCGAAGAGATCAGTAGATCACTTCAGTGAATTCCTCGTGCTTGCATAGCAAATCAATTAGAGTTAAGTGCTGGATAGCTAAGGGAGTTTTAACCAATGGAATGGAGTGGGGGTAAAATGGAAATAAAATGAGTATTATTTTAATATACTAAACCACTTTAAATATATGTCTAGTTTTGTCTCTACTTCATTAAATATTCATCAACTGCCAAAGCTCAACTCCCAGTCTCTCTGTAAACGTTAGACTTGAATACATTTGTAGACTGAAGAAGACCTCTGGCTTCGCGGATCATTAGGTGGAATACAATTGTGCCCCCAATTAATTCGAAGCCAAGATCATTGGCCAATTATGTTTGAACATCGCAGCTCCAAACAATAATCATAATTCAATAGGCCACTATATCATCCCCAAGCGTGGACATGCGATGCCAATCGAATGATGTTGCATCGCATTGCGGGCCGTAAAGTAATTTGCATAGTTCTGACCACAAAGCGCATAAATCATGAGCCGCAGGTCTTTGGCAGGGGGACACCTGTTCAGAATTTTGTTTGATTAACTACTGTGCTCTGATAATCAACTTGTCTCCATCTGGGACTTTCAGCACATTACATTTGCACCATTTGCACCATTTGCTCGCCTAATTGATTAATGACTGTCGTTCGGTGCTGAATTAATGATCTTCCAGCAATAGGCCGACTTAAAGGGCGGAAAACTAGGGCGTAACTCGTTTGTGGGCCTGAAACGGAACTGGAGTACTTTAAATGTAAAGTAGTAGGGATTTTTTTGACGGATTCTAGAATCTGGAATATTGTACAACAATCTGGTTAGACCTGATAAAGATCTTTGCATACTCGTATCGGGATTTTCATTTCGTTGTGACCCATTTCCAGGGAGGCAGATATGAACAGATAAGTAGGTGATTGCTAGTTTATGTTAGTTGTGATATTGGGGGTCATAATTGCTTAAATCTGTGTTATGTGCACTAAGCTAGTTAATTTTGTCGAACAAAATGAGAACTAATAAGGGAAAGGCCTTTTGGTGATATTTATTCAATATACAATCCCAATTATGGATGTCCATAAACTTAACCAGTAATATCACATTTTTGATATCCATACTTTAATTTAACTGACTAATATATGTAATATATGCAAAACATAAGTCATAGCGATCCTATATATAGCTAAATAAATATTATTATTTGTGGGAAGGACGCTGTAATTTGTTTGTTCTCAGTTCGAGGTGAATGATAGTGAATTTATTATGCAGGGCGGATCAAGAACTCATAATAATTTATGTATCCGTAGTTGATACAATTATTTATTGTATTAACGATAACCTAGGATTGGCATGCATTCCAATCTCGATCTACTCCCAAGATGCACCCTAGTAGCTATTAAGTAACCAAGAATTTGCATTGAAATAGTTGCAACATAGTTGCAGTGAATGATCAATTCATCATGTCGACTGCGACGGAGAATTGGTTAATACTGTCACAATTCGCTGCTAATGCCAATCAATATACTTGCCGATTTTTCTACAGGTGCCAACTGCTGCATTTGCGTCAGGTGTCATAGCTTTTAAAGTTTATTTTTTAGTTTTTTAGTTTTGTTGGCCTCTGCGCTTGTTATTGTTGTCAGCGGCGGCAGGCGATTTGAAAAATGGAATAAATGGTCGGACAGACAGCTTAAACGCCCCCTTCCTTTCATATGCAGTACTCGGCGATCGCGATTCAAATTGTTTTTCAATTCAAAGTCACATAATTAGCAAGAGACCGAGCCAAATCCAAAGTCATAGCCAAAGGCGAAGTCAGAGCTCCGGGCCAAGTAGTGACAATGACCATTGGGCGTGGAATGTGTCGCCAATGACCACCGACCAACTGGTTTTCCATTCCCATTTTCGGCTTTTCGGAAATTTGGCCTGGCATTCTTGGCATCGATTCAAAGAAAAACCAAATCAATCGGCAGTAAACAAGTCAGAATGCTGCCATCTTATTTTCCGACACTTAACGTGTCCATTAGCCGGTTGGTTTATCTGCTCACATTTCAATTTGAGTGGCCAGTGGACATTAATTTTATTGCTTTGAATTGTCTATATCAATTATTAAATTGGGTTGGCTGGTTTCGATTAGATTTTATAGTGCAACTAAGCGGGCGGATTAAGTATAACTAGCTTCTTGCTGGTTTTTTCATATTTTGACTGCTTGTCTTGACATTATATGGTTAAATAAATTGATACGTTCTTTTCTATGGCCAAATGTTATAAAATCAAACTGTGAAGGCATATCATTAAAGCCATATAACCACGGGCATCAGCATCAGTCAAACTGATTTAATATGCATTCAACTCAATCGGATTTCTTATACCGCATTTAACAAATCAATTCGAAATTTTAAGCTGGTAGTTGAACAAGAAGCATTTAAGAACATTGGCTCTCCAGCTTCTCAAAAAGAGATTATTAAATTGATTCCGATACAAATATTTCCATTTAAGTTGTAACAATAATATTAATATTTCTACATTTTTCCAGTGGAAGCGCGATGTGCAAATGGTCAAGGAGCTGCATGTGGGCACCTACCGCTTCTCCCTGTCCTGGCCGCGAATCATGCCCGGTGGCTACATGAACCACGTCAGTACGGCCGGCATCAAGTACTACTCCAACCTGATCGACGAGCTGCTCCGGTACAACATCACTCCGATGGTGACGATCTATCACTGGGAGCTGCCGCAGAAGCTGCAGGAGCTGGGTGGTTGGACCAATCCGGAGATCATCCCGCTGTTCAAGGACTATGCTCGCCTGGTGCTGGAGATGTACGGGGATCGTGTGAAGATCTGGACCACCATCAATGAGCCGTGGCATGTGTGCGAGCATGGCTACGGAGTGGATTATATGGCACCTTCGTACAATTACCCCGGCATTCCCGCCTATCTGTGTGGCCACAACCTGCTGAAGGCCCACGCCGAGGTGGTGCACATGTACCGGGAGCTCTTCCAGCCAAGCCAAGGCGGACGCATGGGCATCACACTGGACACCTCGTGGCCGGAGCCCAGGGACCCCAACTCCGCCGAGGACCGCGAGGCCTCCGAGCGAGCCATGCAGTTCTATGTGGGCTGGTTCGGTCACCCCATCTTCTCCAAGCACGGCAACTATCCCAAGGTGATGATCGAGCGCATCCGAAACCTGAGCAAGGAGCAGGGCTTCGGAGCACGATCCCGACTGCCGGAGTTCACCACCGAGGAGATTCATCGCATCCGCGGCACCTCTGACTTCTTCGGCATCAACTCCTACACCAGCAACCTGGTCACCTCCAATGGCCACAATAACACCGGCAAGTTCCCAGTTCCGTCCTTCAATCACGACATGGGCGTGGTCGAGAGCCAGGAGGGCGTCGACTGGCCCGGATCCGGATCCGTTTGGCTCAAGGTGAGTTTGAGAGCGGCTTAGAGATTATAATCTTAGATAGCAGGTAGAACGGGAACTTGCACTTAAAGACTGTCCCACAGGATATATAGCGATAGATAGAAACGGTTATTTAGGACAAGAGATATTATGAGGAGACATCTTCTGGCGAGTATAGCATTTCATAGGGATTGTATTCTTAACTCTCTTTATATCTCAATTGGACTTAAAGTATGCCCTGCCAAAAGAAGTGCTTTAAAAGAGGTTATTATTTGGCCCTAGATACACATTATATATGTTACAAGCTCGTTAAAAGTTTCCTCTATCCCACAATAATTACATTAAGAGCTTGGAAAACCATCCGTCTCGGCCACAATTTTACACCAGAACCATATTTCCTTCATCTGCACCACTCTTCAATTATCTCTCGCTTAGTCGGCCAAATTGATTGTGGCCCACCCTCTGGAGACGAGAGATGAGGAATAGAAATCCCCCACGTCCAGGATGAGGTGGTGTAATTAACTTGGTGGAGTGCTTGGGGTAGCTCGAGGGTTGACTTATCCCCACTTAGAGTTTGAGTTATGGTTTGCCGGGTAAACTAGTTAGCAAGGAATCAAAAAGAGGGTGACTTTCGCCCAGGTGGCGCACAGGTGAATGAACCTTATTGATCGGGGCTTGTACCCCATCTCGTCCCTGTTCCTGCAGGTCTATCCCAAGGGAATGTACAATCTGTTGATGTGGATACACCGGGAGTACAATGCACCCGAGATAATCGTCACGGAGAACGGAGTCAGTGATCGTGGGGGCCTGGAGGACTATGCCCGCGTGGACTACTACAATCTGTATCTCTCGGCGGTGCTGGATGCCATGGAGGATGGAGCGAATGTCAGTGGCTACATCGCCTGGAGTCTGATGGACAGCTATGAGTGGAAGGCCGGCTTCTCGGAGAAGTTCGGACTCTATCACGTGGACTTCAACTCCCCGCAACGAACCAGAACGCCCAAGATCTCGGCGCGAGTGTTCGCCCAGCTCTGTAAGACCAACACCATCGACTGGAGCTACAGACCCAAGCTGGATGAGGAGCAGCAGCTGGTGGCCATGGCTCAGCTGCCGGCGGAAGGCAGGACAAGTGGCGCTAGTGGAGCTGTCAGTTGGAGTCTGATGGGTATTCTCCTGCTGGCTCTGCTGCGATAAGGAAACAAATGAATGAATGAATGAGGAGGAGAGAAAGAGCCTTGCCATATTCGATTGCTACTCGTATCCCTAAGTTCGTCTAACCGTCTTTGTAATATATTATGTATAGATGTTGTAATTTGTACTAAGGTTGAAAGACTCGAAACTGAATAAAACCCCTTTGTGATATTTAAGTCATTTTGTGATGTTCAAAGGGAAACGGGGAACTGGTTAGCGAATCGCAGGAGGTAAATACTTGATCTCTAAACAATTAAAAAGCTTAGTAGCTTACTTTTGTTAAATCATAATCGCACATAAACAAGTCGTGAAACGATTTCCTTATTCATATTTTCGCTTCTTTCATTCGTTAAAGAGATCAAAAACTGAACAGAACGATCTATTATCAAAAGATCTATTATTAGTACTACAAAATGTCGCTTATTGTACCTAATGCCATTGATATCACTCATATTTGTGCGACCGAGTTGATCTAGAAACCTTGAAAGATCGATTGTAGGAAGGCGGGAACTTCCATTCACCGGAAAGGTCGTTCAGATGTTAATGCAGCCCTCTTTTAGATTATTTAGCTGACCATTCAGCTCGACATTTGCTCGACGGAGTGACATTTACATGGAGTAATTTCCTTGAGCTGTCGCCCAACATTTCCGCACGTAAATCAAACGGAGAACCAACAAAATATCCAATGATTGGCGATACTTTGCGGCACAATGAGCCTCGATGCTAATACATTATATCATCGCGATGAGGTCGGACTGGGGGCTAATTGTAGGGGAGGGACTGTCTATATGGACATTGGTCCAGCATGAATCGGAATACTAAGATCCCTTGCTAATCACCCTGATTAAATCACAGCTTATGCATATGTAGGTATATTCTTTGCGTGATCACAACATCCGCCTGGCCTCAGCTTAACTTTAGTAAAGAAACTTTCAAATCGGAATCGAAAGCGATACGGAATCTCATGTACACTCATATATAGTATTTGCCTGTTTGTTTGTTTGTTTGCTTCCCTCCAGAACCAGTTACCTTTCATTTTGGGTAATGCTTTTTATTTACACTTATTTTTTATGCATTTAGCTGGATTTATTGTCTCAGTTTGCTAAAGTCACACGAAAACTGCTGCATAAATTAAGCAATTTCTGCCGCTGTAGGAAACACTCAAATGCCACTGCCAGTGCCAGTAGGTAAAAAGGGGCAGCGGATTCTGGGGGATTCCGGGGGAGGGGCTCGTCTGGAGTCTGGTCTCGACCTGCCTGGCGTGCTCCCAGGCTGACTTTGCACCTGTTTGAGTCACGAGCCGGCAACGGGCATATTCATAATTCATCAGTCCAGCAGTCCAGTGTCTGGTGCTGGCAAGCAAAGATTGAATCTAGAATAGAACTAAGGGTTCGTCTCCGAGTCATATACTTACATACAAGGGAATATCGAAAGGGCTTTGAAATGTCATTACCAATGTATTATTCAATGCGAACAATATGGTTCTGCTCTCGACGAACCGATGAAACCCAATGAAAATGGAGGGTATATATGTATGTATGTACGAGAATCAAGTCACAAGGGTAAGCCAAAAGAGGCAATACCAATTTAGGCTTCATATAAGTAAATAACCTTATACTAAGAACCATAACATGTATGGTAATAGGGCATAATAAATTCGTTGAAGAGTGAGTAAGAAGCCGCCCTAAGCCGTCACGCCCACAGTTTTGGAAAACTTTTATTTTAATATATTTTATTGTTGTATCTTGCCGATTTCTATTAATATGCCAAAAACTTTTCGGTGTTGACTTATCTATTGCTGATTTTTTAGTTCCACTCCTACCATCTAAGTAAAAGGTATCTAATAGTCAAGGATATAACATTATGTACTATCAAAAGGGACACTGTAGATAAAAAATGTAGCACCTTTACATCAAGATTTATTCAAATTGAAAGGTTCTCCATGAACATAAAATTTACAAAAGAATCCGGATCTGTATATCAGCAACTACTTCTCTTCATTTTATTCCCAACAAAATACGCCAACAGCCAATAGTTGTTTTTGGAGATATGATTAATGAGACCCAATGGTCAGTCGAAGCCAAGGGAATATCAATCAATAGAAGAAAAGATCCGCTTCAGTTTGGGAGATCCCCCTTCCCCTTTATGGACACCCCGTGCCAGAGTCCAAAATCAACACACATTAGCAAACCGTGTTGTAAAAACCAAGTGCGACGCAAAACTTCACAAAAACAACAAGCCAACTTACAAGTCAAACACACTGAGTGGGGAAAACGTTCTGGAGTTCTGGATGTTCTCAACAGTTTTTCCACTTTTTTGTGCTTTTTTCACCGATGTAATTTTACAGGGCATTGCATCAGCCAAAGTTTAGTTCAGTTCAGTAAGCTAAATTGCACGAACTTCGCAAAATTCAAACATGTGATTTATGCAAGTGTTTATTTTTCTTTTAAAAAGGTTAGAGCGTGAGTAATATAAATAAATCCAGTATAAATACAGATCACGACTCGACGAAGATTAATTACAGATAACGTTTAACTTTACGCATTTTTGTCGATGTAATCCATATGGAATGCATTCATAGTTCCGAGATCCGGAATTCATACGGACTGACATGGCCATATCAACTCGACTACTTATCCTGACTAAGCATATATGTACATAATGGGGTCGAAACCCCTTCATTATACACGTTACCTATACATATTTAAACATTATATTTAAGTAGAAAAGAAAGAATGTCACCACTTCGTTAATTCGCAATTTAACTTAGAAAAATTACAAATTCCATACTAAATATGTAATTAAAAGTTAAGTTTAGAATCTTTTAATATACTTTTATTCCTTCGCATCTGTGGGTATTTTCACGAATGATTTATGCTGTGTTGTAAAAGCGTATTGTTAAGTTCTTATTAAATAATTAAAAAGCAACTTCAAAATAACGTACTTTTGCGGTAATTACGTTAGTTTTCCCGATTGTAACCGATTTAAGCGGTAATTACGTTTGCGGTAATTACGTTTGTTTTCCCGATTGTAACCGATTTAAACGGTTTGTGTATTGGATATAGAAGTTTTTACACATTTGTAACATACTTTCAGGCACAACTATTTTTCCCGTTGATTAAAAAGTTTGAGTAGTTTTAGTGTTCATGAAAAATGAATCCTTATGGTACTTATAATATATGAAGTACTTTTCATATTAATAATAGAAATGATTATTTTGCTCTTAACTAACAATAATAATAATGTATTCTGGATTTTGGTTCAAGAATTGTACTCAATACAATGCACACCACACATTGTTTCTAACTCAATAAAAATAGCTTTTTCTCTTAATGATAGATCGGAAATAATATGAATAGCGCAAATAGTTTTGCCATATATAATAGAATCCTCTTATTAATGGTAAAGGCTTATCAAACTCATAGATGAACAAATTTGTGTTAACTTTTGCCATGTCACGTCGCTTTTCCATTGTGGAACGTGCTGGGAAAGTGGATCTGCAGGAGCGGCTGCATCTCCCCCTTATCAACGTGCAGGATTAACCCGCTGCGCCATTTATCAAATGGTTCACAGACCTCAATGCACTTATTGAAAATTAATACGGCTTAGGACCCACCATAGTGCAAAAATCAGCACACATGCTCGCCCCCGATCACCACCCCCTGCTTTTTGTCCTAGCTCTAATCCCGCGAACAAGGCATTTAAGGGCCACTGGAACTGAACAAACATCTGTCCAGGATGCGTGTAGTGGCCTGCAAGAAGGATTAAATAACAATAAGCGATAGAGTAAATTAAAAACCAGAGTTTGATTGGGCTTGGTTCGGTTCCATCGTCAAATTGTATTCAATTCGGGGAAAATTTAATAGAGAAAAATTATTTTCCAATAGCAACAAGGGGCAATCAAGTTAATAATGTGTACACAGATTTCCGAGGCCCCGTGGTTAATTCTATTAAGATTTGTACACCGAATCAGGAGAATGCGGGCAGACCTATCGAAATCGAACCCAAAATGTGTAAAAAGTAATATGTACACATTTTAGAGGAACTTATATGTAATTTGTGGGTATTTTTTATTTTTAAGAATCAAAGTCAAAAATTGTTAGATACATTTTGGCTTTCTCCGTACATTTTACTTTGTAACAAGGCAATTAACACAGTGAAGCAATTGAGTTAACCCTTTAAAATCAATATTCAATTACATCATAACCAATATCAATTGATTGAAACATTCTCTTGAAAAATATAGCCCTCATCACTTCACTGGGCAACTCCACCCATTCCATCCGATATTATGTACACATGTACATATATGTAATGTCACTTCAGGGTTCCCCTTCTCAAGTGGATTACGTTTGGCGATAAAGTATCATTGAATCATTGAGATTTGTGCTTTCTGCATTTGGTGAGTCGTTAAATGGCATCCATGGCTGGAGAGCTGTATGGAATACGAATCCCCTCGTTCTTGGTGACATTTAGTAATTTTCTGGACAACAAAAGAATAGAATAGCACCCTCATGCAATTAAGGGGCAACTATTCAGTATGGAAATGGTTTTCAGAGCCCCCCATTTGAGATAGCAAAGTTCTTGTCCCTTCAATTGGGTTTCCCATAAATCTTTTGCTGAACTCTAACGTAGGCATGGGAAAAGTTGAAGCTAACTAGATATGATCCTTTGGATGTGAGTTCCAGGTCCTTGTTCATTTAATTACGGGTGGGATTTTGAAAATAAAGAAATGAAAAGCAAGAAAGAAAGGCTTCTTCGCTCGTCAGCTGTTTTGTGGGCCATTATTTACGTAAAGGAAAAAGGTGCGAAGTCTGAAAAGGGAGGGTTGAGGTTCCTTGTAGAACGTGCCAGGATCAGAAGGCAGCTGATCCTTCCCTCTTCCTATAAATCAACGAACCCAATCTCTATCCTTGTATTTTCAAGCCCAAGTTCATTGCACTTGGCTGTGCCTGCTGCCGTGTGCCTTGCTTTTGCTATAATGACAAGCCAATTACCAGCTAAAAGACCTGGACGTGAACGTGGACTTGGTCTACGAAATGCGCGTTTGCCAGAGGAGTCCAGGTCCAGGCGACGGTTTGATTGCGTAACAAATTGGACATCCGACGCATGTCACCCCTTTTTAGGATGGAAAACAGTTAGAGCCATATTTGAGACAGTGACAAATGGTCGAATCCCAGTGATGAGGACATGCTTAGCCGTTTATGCGCTCATAAACTAGAATAAGGCTTTATACAAATGGGAATCCTATTGCTCAAAGTATGTATCATAATAATAAGTATCACTTATTCTAATAAATAGAAGATATCTTCAGTGAGTTATCTTTACTTTTTATTGGAATTACTTGTTTAGACATTATCACAATTACGCACCACGCATAAACATGATTAGAGCAGTGCAACATTCTCCTATGTATAAGGAATTTTTTATTCCTATAGATAAAAGATATCTTTAGTGAGTTATCTTTATAATCTTTACTTTATATTGGGAATACTTGTTCAGACATAATCACCACGCATAAACTCCATGATTAGTGGAGTGCGCTACTGTACCCAGTTTGGTTTACGAGGCTCTCAGTTTGGGAACCCACCACCAAAACCGGAGTCCGCAGTGAATCTGATGACGACCCTGCTGGAATCGCGGCGCCTGCGCAGCTGCCACTGCTGTCCCGATCTAGGGAGCACCATGAATATATGAGTATACGGAGGTATATACATATGTGTATACCTCCAGTGAAACGTACTTTCCAAATTCGTCGCCGCTTTGTCTGAAATTTCACGCAAAAGATATTGCGTGTGCGGCGCGGCAACTGCCTATAGATCGATCGCCTCGATATCGAATTTATATTGTTATATTGTTGTTTGTTTGTCATTGCGAATGCGCCACCATCGAGCAGCCAAAGGGATAAAGGAGGCAAAGGATGGGCCATTGTCCGGGGGCTTGGATTCCGCACCGGGGGTTGCTTCACTCCAGTCCGGCTGAACTGCAATTGCAGTTTTACAGTTGCCACTGGAGGGTTACTTTTCGATGTCGTAACCACCCTTAGTTCCTTCGGTCCCTTCGATTATCATCGCCTGGGAATACGCGCTCCTGGGAGTGGAACCGCTCTGAACTCGGGCTCGGATTTCGATTTTTTTGCGGGATTTCGGTTGCGATGTTGGTCCGTGCTATTCCGTGCACATCTTCCCACCATTTGGAATCTCCTTTATTTGTATATTTTGATTCCAAACTAGGCATCAAGTCCATTGATTTTATGCATGTTTCTCGCACTTAACTGTTATTGTAGCTTAGCTGCACTTTTGTTTTGACGATTTATTGGATTTGGGCAGCAGGATGAGTGAGGGTGAGAGTTATGGTGCCTATAAGTAAACTGGAGTACACAGATCTAGCGTAGATTTATTAGCTTATGCGCAAATGAAAAACATTGACCGGATGTATAAAAATGTACTGCATATGGTTCGTAAATTTACTATTCAGTATCATTGAATAAATGCAAGGTAACATTGTGAGTAATGTGAAAACTAGTTTAATATCTGTCAAAGTAAATAACAAATTGGATAACAAATCATCACAAGTACTGCAAAGCTAATGAAACCATTCAAAACACCAAACAGTGTTTATTACTCGATGTTCGGGCAATATCGCAATCAGATACAATTACTTTAAGAGCCATAAAACCACTTCCAATCGCTGCCATTAAGTGCATCCACCCCAACGAGAGCAAAACATTTGCGCGATCATGTTGGCCCATTGAGATAATCGATCGCTCATTTGTAGCCACTGCCAATTCCGCAGCTGGTTATCAGCCACCGGCCATCTCACGCACCTTGACCACCACCAGTGACCATGTTCCCTGGATCAGTTCCATGGATCTCGATGCAGCGGCCCTCTCGATGCACGACCGACATGCAATGGTTAATTGTTTTCCCTGGGTTCCCCGGTATGCATGAGCCCAGCTACCGCCCACTGGGCCACTATCCTGGAATGGCCCACTACAGAACTGGCAGAACTAGTGTTAATTTATAACGCACCTAAATGCAGTCGCCATACAGATATACAGTCCACACCTCGGGGCACATATATCAGAATGATGTATCGTTAGAACCGGCCACATATCACACTGTGCAGCTGCCCAGCCCGGCTTACATAACGCGGAGACCCAAAGAGCCGGGGACTTTAGTTGGTGGGAGGGGGAGGGGGAGGGGAAAGCGGGTCTATTGTCGTCATTGTAGTCACATTATTAGATTCGCATCGCTGGCCATATTAATTGTTGCTGTTGCTGTTGCTGTCCAAGTCGAGCCCACTGCCGCCAGCGGGATGGTTCATTGAGCAGGGCGACAGAATGCAACTACTAAGGCCGTAATGATCGTGTACTGGTGGCATTACGACGGCTTCCAGGAGCGGATTGTATGAAACTCTACTCTAAGTAACTCCAAAGTGACTAGAAATCAACTATACATCATTTAATCAACTGAATATGTTGCGTATGAATACAGCGGTCCATCATTGCTATGCAGTAAAACTAACTTTATGATATTTCCCTTTTTTATTCAATTGAACTATTTTCAAAGAGGTAAAGTTTGGTAATAAATAACCATATGAGGCTGCTAAGACCATATTTAGTTGCACTCGTAGGCTGAAGAACTTGATTAAATATCGCCCTATGAATCCGTCCCTGCTCACAACTTTCGTAGCCTGGGCTTGACACTCGAATTTGTTCAGTTGACGTGGGTTCTGGGCTAACGCTTTTCAGTTCTTGCCAGAGTTTATGGCCGGAAGTTCTAATTGCCGTTCATTTGAGGTGGAAATGTCCCGCCATATCGAGTGCGCTCGCCAAGAAGTGTATTACGTTTTTTAATCATTTCGGGCAGGAACACTTTAATCGAATGGCTTACCTGTACTTTAAGGCAATGCAGTGGAACTGCCATTGAGAGCGTATCTCTCTCTTGGCTTTTCCCCTGGCGACTGGAAGGCTGATGGCCACCAGGAGGGGCAGGCAAACGGACAGACAAGCAAACATTCCAGCAAGGATCGACAACCTGCAGGGTGGCTGTGGCTGTGGCTGTGAATGTGGCCGTGGCTGTGACCGTGTGGTGGTTGGTATCGATTTTTAGTGGCAATTGCAGTTGCCACTGGCAATCCGTGTCCCCATGCCATTGGGGTAGTCTCAAGTTCGTCTGCCAATTATTCGCCGCTTATTAGGAGTGCGGAGAACGGAGAACTCGAGTATGCCAGGAATATGGGATACGACATACGGACACTCGGACTTGGGACTTGGGACTTGGAACTCGGAACTTTGGGAGCGGGCAGCACGTGACTTGTTCTTCCGTCGCAGCCTTGGCCATTGTTTGCATTTGCATGCGCCGCATTTGGGGTGGCACGTCTTTCACATGCAGCTGGGAACAGTTGAGGTCAGCTCAATAGTTCATGTTGATAAAACAATATAGCAATATTAACATATTTTACGCTATTTACGAACACGTTAGTTTACGTAGTTTACAACTAATTTAGTTGTATGTTCTTTAAATTAATGTTTGAAACTTAATATTGCCGAGGAGCAACTATAAATTTGCATTACTTGTTAATATACGAAATTGGCTGTAAGTATAGCTCATATTTTTCTACACTTAAAGATTTTTAGGTATTTACAGCTGTACTGATTAAAGAAATTATAGACATATTACAAATGCAGTGGACACGTTTCGAGCAGATATGTGATATATGTGCTACTTTGGTGCTTGTGGACACAACTCAAGTGTCGCCTTAATGTTTGGCCATTTGCATGAAGTGGCCGGCAGAGTGGGCGGGGAGTCTGGCTCAAGGGGGTGGTTTAGCCACCCCGAGTGCAAATCAGAGCTAACCACCCACCACCCACTGGGAAACGGGCGCTGACCAGCCGGATGGCTGAGCCCCTTTGTTTTTTACGCGCCCGCGAAGAGCCCAAGTAAACCGGATCGTAATCCTTTCAAACGCAAAACGCAAAGCCAACTGCGGTCGTCGGCGAAATTTACTGCAAAAGTGCAGGCAGAAATTGGGGTTGTCGGTCGGCCAAAAGCATTGCACATTCCCCCGATTGTATTAACGTTCTTTTAATTACTCACCAACGGGGAGATGTTTTAATTTTATTTATTTACACTTTTCAGTCTGGTTAAACAGAGTATATAATAAAGATGTTAAAGATGATGTGAAAAGGAGCTTCTACTATAAACTTTGAGTTATCAATGAAAAGATTCCGTCTTGATTAATTAACAAATTTAACGTAATATCTGCACAATAGTATTACAGTGCAACTCAAAAAATTACATAATTGGCGCCAAAAGTCCATTACTTTCCATGAACAAAGACTCAGAGAAAAATGATGTCTAGACAAATAAGACTTACGGATTTTAGTCAGTAAATTATGTGTATTTTTTATTAGTTTAGAACTCTCTTAAAGATTTAAAAGCGAGTCACAAAAATATTATTATGCAAGGTGTTGAAGATAACTACGAGTACATTGTGTACACTATAACATTCCATCAAAGAACCATGGAAGGTCTAATCAAAATTAAAGTAAAACATTAAAATAATAATTATTCTAATACATTATTATAGTAATTATTCTTATGTCTATGGTCCAATGTTGTAATCTGTAGCAAAACGTAAAAAATAAAGTAAGGGAATTATTTCAAGCACTTGCGTCAAAAACACATTCAATTGCTAAATGCCGCTTTTGCTCGGTGGATAAGAAATATGAAAATAAGCAATTGAGCGATTTTTGGAGGGGGGTGGGTAGGGGTGAGGGGCAGTACGGCTGAAAAGGGGATATCACCCCAAA
The DNA here is from genome assembly GCF_016746235.2 of Drosophila teissieri. Lineage (NCBI taxonomy): Eukaryota > Metazoa > Arthropoda > Insecta > Diptera > Drosophilidae > Drosophila > Drosophila teissieri. The sequence continues at coordinate 17,452,470 of NC_053031.1, read as the reverse complement.
GGGCTTCTTTGCTCCGAGTTGCTTCACGCTTCTGTGGACACGAAAAAAGCGATTGCCGCCGACTGTCGACTGTCAGAAATCAATGCATTTATCCTCGTCGGCAACAAAAGCAAACAATTTGCGCTTTGTTATTGTTTCTCCCGTTGTTGTTTGTTATTTGTTGTTTACTGCCACTGCAGCCATCTCTTTCGCAGATCGGGTTAACGTGCTGCCATCTCTATTACACTTTTTGCCTACATGTGCAAGGCCAAAAAACACTCGCGATCATTGAAATAGTTTCGTTTTGGCTTTTAGTCAGAAAAGTAACAAATTGAAGGGTAATCAAAATTGTAGGAAAGCTGTAAACTTTTGTATTTTTACCTTAAGAAATCAATTTTGCTAAGAACCACCAAATTATGTGAGCCGGAGTTCCTAAATATGTACGTGGATTCTATTAGAAGGATAGGAAGTTTGGGGTGTTTTTTATGTAACTCTGTTTGATATTTTATATCACGCCACTGTGTGGTTTACACCAAATAATATTTCAGGTAATACAATGTTTAAATTATTTTCGAATTTCTACCAATTTTTGGGGTTTTAGTTTTATATGAAATATTGCGCTTGTTGCTATTGCATTTCCCACAGGTGTGATTGCAGTTTCGGGCTCCTGCGAGCTCCCACGGGGATGCAATGTCGATGTCGATGTGGATTTCGATTTCGGGGGGAGTAGCAACAATAGCCATAGGAACAACAGTGCGAGACGTGAAAGTAGTAAAGGCAACAGGAACTGACTCAGTGGGGCGGTGAAAAATGTTTGGCAAGAGAATTTACAGCCTGGCTGTGGCAACTGCCTAAAAACTTCTGCCGATGTCGGGGGACACGCCCCCTGGGAGCACGCCCATTGCCATTACCAGATGTTATTGCACTGCAAATGGCTGGCAGTAATGTTTTCGTAATTTGTTATTAGTTAGTTGCCCTGGCAACCCTGCGAGGTGCAGTTGCGATGCGCGGCAACCCTGGCTCGAGCACTTTAATTAAGTTACCTGGATGTGAGCCAAGCGCAGACAGCCCATTTTCAATTCCAGCCGCTACAAATGAACTCTTCCGAGAATCAAATTTCATTCCCCCGGCCATAAAGACGGAAAACTCTGTTTGGTAACCGCTCTATCACTCTGGGTCTGGGGATTGGGGATTGGGGATTCGGGGGGAGTGGAGTCACCCAGGAGTGGGGTCGATGACGAGCGTAAAAGCCTCAAACAACCGGAGCTGTGTACCCACTGTTGCAAGTGCAGTGATCACTGGCGTTGCGTGACCCAGGCATTGATAGCACAGCGATCGTAACTTTTTTTATGACAATAGTATTCTGAAAATGTATACCAATACTTTTTCCATAAAGAGTGTTTGTGCTCAAATGAATCTTAGCCAATCGATTAAAACAGTTTTAAGCCATTTTATAAATTTAAGTTGCTTAGAGATCATATACATTTTATATTCAGTTTCTAATTATAAAGCCATGACCTCAAACAAGTCAGTAAAATAAAATTAATTTTGCCATGCTTAAAATCACTTTTTGTAACCCCATTTCTTTGTCTTAGTTTCCCTAGAATCACTTTTCCAAACTCCTTAGAATGGCAAAACAAAATAAAAAACATATATATTTTACGAGCAATCACTGTACGCCGTTTTCCCAGTTATTTTTTAGTTGCTCCTCTTTTTTTATAGCTTTGCCTCTGGTTTTTTATGTTGGTTCTGCTGCTGAATGGGCTCCTATGATTGCAATTCACTTGAGTTTGTTTTTCGTCTTCTCGTTGCCGCAGTTGGTCGACTTACAGTGCAGCAGGGGCATCGGCGGCTAGTATGGCCTAAAGAACGAGTCGTGGCAGAACAATGATAATAATAAAAGCCGTCCCTGGACTTCAACAAACGGATGTTCTCAAGCGGCGCAACTGTTGCTCTGTGCACAGTGAGAAATATTATTAGAAAGCTCTTTCAATTGGGAATAAAGTGGTTAAGATTGAAATTTGTTTCGTTGTTGTGCAAATACCTAGTCTATGAAGGGAGTATCATTAACAAAATATATGAAAAGATATGTTCAACATTCTGTAGTTATAGCTTTTGCAAATATATGTGTATACAATTATTGGATTAAGTTCTGTAGTGATATGATATGGAGTAGGATGGGGAAAGATAAATAGATATCCAGAAAACATTAAAAATCCAGGCAGAATAGATTTTAATACCAAACTCTCTCAATTCCTCCCTGTACTGTATATTTTTTTCAGTGCCCATCCAGGTTGGGGGCCAAACCCTCGTCATTTCATCATAGATTGTGTTGCTGTTCCTGCAGTTTGTCTTTTGTTCATCTTTCTATCTGTATCTGGCGGCCTCGTATCTTTGTGTTATGGTCTTTCGAGTTAATTGTAAAAGCTGCACTTGCGCACAGTCGTTATTATCTTTGTGGGTAGTTGGAAAAGTAGAATACGAGCTTAATGAAGTTTTATGTGTTTCTAATGCCCAACCAATTTGTTTCGATCCTCTTCCTTCGGGCACCTCTCCGCTGCGATGATTTCTCAATTGTGATAGAGATGTTTGCCCTGGAGTTGGAAATGGAAAATAAAGGCTGATTGAAGTGGGTAGATAGTGGAGTTGTAAAGTTGCATCTCAAAGTGAGTTAGCAGGATTGGAACTTTGTAATCGAACCTTCAATAATGACCTTATGTTTTGCTTTTTATAATAGGGTTCCAAATAGGTCGAAATAAAACATGATACACCAATACAATAAACACCAATAGTCAAAGTGTATTAGTGCATTGTGAATATTTGGTCAATTAAAGTTTGTATCTCATTTTAGCAGACAGTGCTAATCAAATTATGAGCCATTCAATTGGCCAGATGACGTCAAGTGCACGACATTCAATAGTTCCCCCAACTTTTCCCTGTCAAATGTCATTTTGCATTTAAAACTATTTTTATACAAGTTTGTTTGCCAGATTCGCTCGCGTGTTTTTTCCCCTTTTTTCTCGCGTGTCAGCGTTTGTCAACTCACTCTTCATCTTGGGGCGGCTTCTTTTTCCAGAAAAAAGGGGGACAGGTCTGTAACATAATTTTATTTAATTACCGGCAACAACAACGTGCGGCGACAACGAGCATTTTCTATGTGTCATAAAAGTTATTTTATGCCTTCTGCGTTAAGATCTACCAAATTTAGAATACCCTTACATATCAGTACAATTCGTACAATTTACAAAGTGTAAGTGGGCTTGAAGGTATACTAGGTATGATCTCTAATATTCGCATATCTACAATTTACATATTACAAAATGTACATATATGTTATAATTGAATAAGAGTTTGTAAACTATTAATAGATATTATAATCATATAATCATATTACAATCTATGAGACTAAGTATGGGTGGATTGTAATTTTGTTGAAACTTTTGTTTAGTGTATAGAATATAATAATACTTATTCTGTGTATCAGAAATACACTTTGCAAGAGATTATTAGGAGGGACGAAGGGCTGGGGGCTTAGGAAGTGGGGTCATTGGAGTAGTAGCTTGTGAAGAGGGGGGAGTCGAAGTGGGGGTACTGAACAACTCGTTTTTCGCTGGCCACAATTTTTTCAACATTATAATTTCGCTTTGAATTACACACATTGCACAAACGGAGCCGAGCCACAACGAGCACTGCCAAGTTCATTGACTTGGCCAACAAGAAGTACAACAATAGCGAAGTAACGAAAAGCACATAATGATTGCAACAAGTTTGCATAGAGCCAAAGCCAGCGCTGATTATTTCAGCACTTATTAAATTTTAGCACAGCTACATCCAGCACAAGTGGCAACAACAACCACGGGCAAAACAGCAACCATAACAACACCATAATTATCATCGCCATAATCATGATCATCGCAAACTGGCGATCTGGCGATCGAACGGCAGCTGCATTTCGCGTCTGCTTAACTTCTGAATTTCCAGCCACATGCAACTGCAACTGCAACTTGCAGCCCCTCTCGATCAACTCAATTGCTGCCGCTCACTTGCTCCACAGATCCCCGCCAGCTGCCAGAGATGAGCTGCGATCTGGAGTGGTCATGAAGGAGGTTCACCTAATGCTGCAAATACTGTGTACTGATTAGTTCACTCTAGAAAGGGTTTGATTATGCTTCAGTCATTATAGAATAATATTTTATATATTTTATTATTTGTACTTACGTACAGCTTTAATACAAATCATTTAAATTTTATTATATTTCAGATTGCTAACTTTAGAAGATCAGATATCATATGCTTTATAAGAAGACTAGAAATCCCATTTATATTAGTTGCTTAAGACTTCATAGTGAATCTACTGATTGCTCTTTGCAATTCCTAGTGTGATATTATTTATAGAATGAGTTTATTCGATTACATTAAAATCGGTCATCTCTGATCGAAGTGCATATGCAAAAGCCAGCAGCCGTCTCGTCTGGTTTCTCCGCCTGTCCATCCGCGCGTCCAAGAGGTCCGTTCGCTGTCCGAATGTCCAAATGTCCAAATGTCCGAGTGTCCGGAGAATGCCCGCCAGCTATTTTACACGCCATTGACTTGCAAGTGGAAGAGGCTGGGCAGGCGGAGCAGAACTAGGAATGGTGCTCCAAGGGAGATGCTACCAAATGCTAGCCAGCATGTGATGAAAAAGTTCCCCGCAGTAGATGCAGTTGCATCCGCTGAATGCAGTTGGTCGTTTGGATACATATAGTTTCCAGATGATCTGCGTAGCTCCCCCGCACTTCCCGATCGATCGATTCCTAGATGCTTTGCGCAGATGGCTTCGGCCCGTTGGAGGGTTCTTCAGCCTCTCACTATCCATCGATTGTGGGATTAAGACAGTTCCTGCTCCAGTTGCCGGTGCTCCTCCTTCTTTTGCTGCGAACGATGCCGATCCATCCCATTTCCAATCTCCCAGTGGCGGTGCATTTGAATGTGCACTCTGCATAAAACGAAATATCTTCTTTCTCTACTTTCAACAAAGTTGTATGATCAGTTAACGTATTTCTCCCAGTGCATGGCGTCACATCCCGTGTGTTGTCCTATTGTGGCCCGTTTCCTGCCGCTCGCAGTTCTTTGTGCTGCTGTAGTATACTGCTGCCCTCCTTCGGTGTCTGATTTTGCCCCAGCATTTGTGTCTGGCCTCGTTTCCTTTCACGGGGAACTTGCTGCGCTGCGTTGGCAACATCATCATTACCTGGCCGCAGAAATATACAACAAGAACATATACAACAAAAACTGCGAGCAGCAACAGAACTGCGACCAACGAAACTGAACCATTTTTCAGCTTTTCCGGCGAGTTCATTCAACTGGCGCCGCCTGCTGCGATTTCTTCTGCTTTTTTATCCCGCCAGCCTCCTTGGTCGGCAAACTTTTGTGTTGACAACTACAGCTAACAGAAAATATGTGAAAAAAAGCAGGAAAAAAGAAACCAAGTTAGGGCAGCCACCTCACCAACGGAAAGCACCGCTCTCCAGTTGATGGATGCAACTGTTGCAACTGTTTTGCTGGATAATCCTCCATTAAAAGAAGCACAGAAAATCATGTTGAAGTGAGGTGGGAAAGCGTAGCGACTAGAATGGTATCCTTTCTCCAGGTGTCTTGAGTTTCAGCAACTGCAAAAGATTTAGTTTCACTAGCAACTCTTTCTTGCCATTAAGATACCTTCTCTGACATCTAAGTATTTTATTGGTTAATATAATCTTGGCATATAGTCATTTTAAATATTTTATTCTTTTTCCTGTAAGTTGTATCTAGGTAATAATTGACGTCCCTTATTTATTAAGATATGTGTTAGGAACCACATGCCTCCAAGTTTAATAGTTTTGTTGTTCTGGTCGCTCGTTGATCTTGAGGTTTATGGGTTTGAAAATTCATTATTTTGGCCAGTTACAAACGCCGTCGAAAATAAAGTAGACCCCCAGCGGTTCCGACGAGCAGAGGGAATGGGAAAATATATGTTGCCTGCTGGCTTTTCCTGGGGTGAAAATCGTGAGTGGCGGAGGAGCTTTCGAAAATGTGCCACGTTGCACTTGTTACTTGCACCGCAATCTCTCCGCCTCTGCAGCGATTCGTGTACACCGTTTGCTGCCTTCTACTTCTTCTCCTTTGAGATAATTTTCCTTCTCTGAAAACTGTGAACAACTCGGAAAAAGGAGGATGAAGCTGGAGCTGTAGCTGTAGCTGGAGCAGCTGCGCCGCCATCATCATCATCATCATCTTCATCTTTGGCTTCTACTTGCTGGTGCTTGTGGTTTATGTAGGAAACGTGCTGAGTGCCGGCGTGGAAATCTTTTAAGATTGCTCATTGTTCTCGGTGGAAAATGGAAAATGCACTTTAATTGCACTCGGCGCGGCAGCAAGAGGATCCAAATCGTACGTGGCATAAATATTATCGGCACCTTCCTGCGCCGCAGTCAATCAATTAGGTCTAGATCGCACTGGATCTGTGGCAATTGAAATGCCAGATGGAGGAATCCGGAGTCGAGGGCCCAGCCCAGACTAATGACCATGGCCATGACCGGGAGCAGGATCCAGTTGGCCAGTTCTCGGGAAGCAAAGGAATCGAAATCGAATGCCTTCAACTGGGGTTTCCCCCCTACAAATTGTGATATACGCCACGTTGCTGCTTCTGTGCAGGCATCTCAAATGTTTTAATTTCCGCGGAAAATAAATAATTCCCAAGTGCTCATGTAGTTAAGAGCACTGGTCATTGACATAATAATGAAGTTGTGAATTCAAGATAATTACTCTTGAAGAATGAAACGGAATATTCGGATTCAATAAGATATTTTTATATGATTCGTAGTTGTAATATTCATTAGACAATACTCTGAACTTGAACTCAAATGACAAGTGAACCCAAAGACATTTCTACTTTCTCAATTTGATCCCATTGCTCGTATTCCAAACATTTTCAGTTGTCAAGTTCATGATTTTGAGTACGCTTATATCGATTTTCGCTGGGGATTGTCACTTTAGAACTTCCGGTTCCCATCTAAAGTATGGAAAGTACCGCCCCCAGGCCCAATAAATCATTTGTCATTGTTGGCATTTTTGCCATTTGCCAAATAATTTGGCACCCTCGCCAGACGTGAATTACATATGCATGATTTTTTCCCATAGAAACAATGGGGCAACTGTGACTATTATTCAAACTCCGCATGAACAAACCATTAAAGCCAAAAGTGTAGACCAACAAGTAGGAACACCAGGCGAAAGACAGAGAAATTCGCGGGTGCAATAAATTTATTTACAATTCACGCACGACAACACCACAGTCCCAACTTCCATGTCCCTGCCCCCTCGATTCTTGGCAATTTGCATATTCATGAAACTAGATACACCATACACCCCTGAGCTGAAAATTTGAATTCAAATTTGAATTTTTATTTCATTTTTCTCCTTCGCCGGAGGAAGAGCACGTGCTGTGCTGGCTTGTAATGACGTCATTAAGTGCTGTTCAGCTACCAAACTGTGGCCAAGGTCTATCCTCACCCACTTTCCCGATCAACTCACACAAAGCAAAATTTGTCTATCTTTGGGAAGAAAGATAGTCTAATAATATAAGAACAAGATTGGCATATGTCTTATAATTTGGTTAGCATTTAGATCCATTTAACATATATCTAAAAGAAAATCGTATTAAAATCGGATTGCTTTATTACCAGCAACATACTTTTCTTTAAGAACTATATAAAAAAAGTTTAAATTTTTAATTTACATTTTTAAAGTACTAATTACTGCTGACATTTAGAATTAAGTGTCCATTTGCTGCGCTAAATCCTGAATCAGAAATGTTCCGGAACTAATTTTCTGGGTCTATAAAAACCGCGTTGCAAAGGGAAAACATTATATTTTCTACGCAAGTCTAGAGACTAAAGCAATATGGCCCACATTGGAACTTTCATCGGTGAGTTTTGAGAACCCAAACTAGACTAGATTTGGATTACTAAGTATTATTTCTGATTTTGTAGCAATCGCTCTGCTGGCAGCTGTGACTCAGCCTGCTTGCCCAGGAGGTTGTGCTGGTTGGGTGAAACAAGGCTAGAATGCTGCCAAAATTAAATATGGGTTTAAGCAAATACATCCTGGCATTGAAAAAATAACACAACTTGTTTAATTGTAGGATTAAATGGGCTTAGCATAAGGAAAATAGGTACTTTTTCAACTTAAAAGCAAAACCTATATCAATTTAGGGATCTGTTTTAAAGGAAATCAGAATAATTATTTTCAATCATTTTCAAATTGGTTGAGCTGATTCCTTTTCGTTCTCAGTGCACCATTCTCTTTCTCCACGGCCCCGATCATTAATTCGAACGATGCGATCTTTGACATTTTTATACATTGCCAACCATTTTCCTGAAGCAATTTTTCGTAATGGAAAACTTTGTGCTCTTTCTCTGATCGGATTTCTGTGCCATCGGAACAGGGGGTGGAGGGGGAGTTATTGGCCGGGCCAGTAGATGCAAAGATTAGTAGAGAAAAATTGTTAATGGTTATTTTTGAGGTAAAATAAATTTGTTCCACAGAAAGAGAGGGAGAGATAGATGGCAGGCGACTTGCAAGAAGATCAGGAAAAGTCGTGAAAATCGTTACCGGGATAATTGCCGATCGGTTGGCAAAAGGAGGAGCTCCAAAAAAAAAAACAGAAGAAGACGTTGGAGGTGGAGAAGGCGGAAGACTCTGAAATTACTTGACCCACAATCTGAACTTTGTGGAAATTGAACTGAATCTAGGCTAAATGCTTGGTGGAGGATTGACTTCGACTTTTTTAGCGATCTTCCAGATTGTCTTTTCTATTTTAGAGGCTATAATTTGGGCTACATTGTTAACAGAAAGCAAGTATTTTGAAATGGGCTCTGGGAGGTTCAAAGTCAATCTAAATCTTGTATAGAGCGATACATATGTATATATAAAGGTTAAATTATACATATATTATTTGTATAAAGTAATGAAGCGATAATGGAAAATATATAGGAGTTAGTATTTAATACATACATAAAAACTACTGAGTTTAAGTCTAACGGGTTAATATCCTCATTGAAATAGTGTAATTACTTATATTTTCTAAAATTTGTTTAGATAAACTTTTATATACGATTTCTAAGTAATATAATATACAAATTATAAAAATTTATAACCACCGGAAACAGTGTGCAATAAAAGCTATCAAATTTCCTTTGCTTCATTTTGCTTTTAGAATTCAAGCATCTGCGTTTTTTCTTACAAAGTTGTACCTTTTTCAAGGGTATTCCAAATTTCCAGGTCAAACATTTTGAGGGAATTTCGTAATTGGGAATGGGTTTAAAGCTTTAACTGCCGGTGGAGGTTTTACGGGTGCTAATGATGACGTTGAGAGGTTCTGGAGTGGAAACGGTTTGAAATGCTCTTCGAGCATTACCAGCATTCACTACGAAATTTGTCATAATTGGCCATTTTATGGCCCCTCTTCTCTTTACTTCACATCTCCTTTTGATTTCGTGGAGCGGGGCGTTGAGTGTCATTTTATTTCTTGTTTTATTCCCAGATTTCTGTGGGATCTTTGGTTCGTTCTGATTTCCCCCACAATCTCAGTTTTTTCGTTTTGATTTCTTTTCATCCTCACGCGAGTGCGACTGCGGTGTCCCATTTTCTGTTTTCATTATAATTCCATCGAATTCCCCATGGAATTTAAGCGAGGGGAAACTGCCAGTAGAACACCATTTCGTGGATGTGTTATTTTTAGTCAGCGCGAATTCTGTCTCCTGGCTTGTTGTTTCCTCAACTTGGCATTGACTTTCGATCGAATCTGTGGTCTGCCGAGTAATTTAAATGTTTTTGGGTGCTACTGAATGTGGATATGGATATGGGCTTATGTGGGCTAGTGAAACACGATGCAGTTCGTGCCACTTTGGAGGGGCTGTGTGCTGACTCGTTGTTTTCGGTAAGAGGTTTGGATCCGTCTGAGGTATTTTTTTTATTATTTTTGCTAATCATTGATAATATTTTTCAGATCATATTTCGTCTGTTATTAATAAAACCAGGGGTGTCTTGGATTTACAAGAAGTTGGTGAAAGGAATTAGATGGTCCTTCCATGACTAGAACCTTATTCATCTCGCTACTCCGTCCGATTCTTCCATATCTCCTGTTTGGAGTACGAAATATGGAGTTCACTCGAATGGCATTGAGTCGAATCAAAAATACCTTTTACTGTTACCTCATTTTAAAGTCAGAAGGAAGCGTTTCCGACCGTATGAAGTATATATGTATATTCTTGATCAGGATGAATAGCCGAGTCGATCTGGCCATGTCCGTCTTTCTGTCCGTATAAACGTCAGGACTATAGAAGCTGGAGAGTTATGTTTGTTGAGTCATGTTGCCCACTCTAACACCCACAAACCGCCAAAACATTCAGAGTTAAAATTTCTCCTTCCACTAGCTGAGTAACGGGTATCAGATAGTCGGGGAGCTCGACTATAGCGTTCTCTCTTGCTTTGATTTAATCTGGGCATGAGACGGGTCGCCGCGAAATTCGTACCAAAATTGCTCAATTGCGACCTAAAACAGCATCGCATGAACATTGCTAAAGAGATATTATACTCTGTCCGCGACGACCCAAATTTGCTCCAGAGGGTCATAACTGGTGACGAATCGTGGGTTTATGGTTATGACGTGGAAACCAAAGCTCAATCATCTCAATGGAAGCTGCCGCACGAACCAAGACTGAAAAAAGCGCGCCAAGTTCGGTCGAAGGTGAAAGTTTGTAATGACATTCAAAATCATTTCAAAGTCAGGGATTGAAAAACAAGCTGACAATACAGGAATAAATGTATGCCCGCTATACAATTTCGTACTGCGCAGCAACTGCCCTTGTAGCAGAAATTGCACGATTTTTACACTGAGTTGAAAGTATCTTTTGCTTTGGAAATTCGGGGTGGGACGTCGGGGGACCCGATCTCTTTTGATTATGATAAAGAACATATTCAAGAACAACACCCCATACTCCAAACCCAGGGAATGGTAGGGAATCGATTTATTTTTTTTGATCAAAGTTGAAAAATATGTGAAAATTAGTACTTCGGTAAAACAGGTATGCCTGCACGTGCAAAGAATATTATCCATTTATTCTACCTTGGTTTTACCGAGATTTGATGACCCTTTCCAAAGAGACCATAAAGAAGCCGGTCTGTTACATATTTCACTTAAAAATCGACCGCAAAGACCGAATTTTCTATAAAAAACACCTGCTTCTTTTGCAACCCAAAAAACTTCAACTTTGAACACGTGTAACTTCTAAAATACTGAACCGATTTTAATCATTATTTGATTCAACCCCTTTGAACTATTACCTGTCGAATGCGATATCCCATGCAACGATCCGTTGTCATCAAAAATTTTATTTCTGTATCTTTTGCGCCATTGTGCGCCCTAAGACGAACTTACAGATACGGCGAACACAGAAACACACACAGACACAAATCAGAGACACTCACACAGGTGGCCGAAATATTTATCGTCTAAAATGGCAAGTCGCGTGTTGTAATTTTCATGTGTCGGCAAACGGAAACGGAACAGCAAAGCATTAAATATGAGGGGATTTGTTATATGTATATATATTTCATAACTCACATTTTTTGATACACTAACACATAATACATCGAAGTAGGCACTTAGTTTCTTTATAAAAACTTATAAAATCATCATAAAATGTGAGGGGCACAAATGCACTAAGAAGAAATTGAGCATGGTTTAGTTGGATTAGTTTGGGTTTTGTTTGTGACAAGGCATAAATCGTGTTTTCCGAATGCTGATAAGATAGAAAAGTGTTATTTAAAAATATGTCTGAGTATAGCCATAGAGTATTTACCTTTCCATTATAATTTTAAGTGTGTTGCTTTTCAGTATAAGCAAAAATAATAGGATTATTCCATAGCTGCACTTTATGTAGGCATATATATACCGATTTGTATTGGAAAACATGATGAAATGGTGATCCAGGAATCGCACAAGTTGGTCAAGTAGCCAAAACGCGCCCATAATCAGAAAAAGTCGCAGGCAATTTATGTAACTAAAATCAGGATATGAAATAGGTATAGTTTCAAATGAGTCTAGTTCTTACGTCTGAAAATCGAATTCAATACAGGTCGTAGAGCCTTGGTCCTGTTGGGCGAACCTCTTGACTTCCCTCTTTACTTTCCAAATGTAAATGGCTGTTAGGACGGACATTGTCACACTAAAGGTTGTTGGGATTATGATCAGGGTATAAAAGTGGCTCCTGACTGTGAACGACGACATTAATATTTGTAAGCTATTAAAATAAACGGTTTAAATAAAAAACACACCGTTAACAGAGCACTCTATATAACCGACATTTGGCAAGTTTCCTAATTTGTCTGGATCATTTTCGCTCATTTGGTCCATTAAAAAAATCACTCCTGTCGGAATAGCAGCCGTACACCAAACAAAGGTGTTATAAATGAGGAATCGATACCGTGGTTCGTCACGATTCAGGGAAGTCACAAATTTCCACAAATGGAAGCTGACCACAGAAAGCCATAAATGCATTGAAACGCTAAAGTAGTAATTGATGTATCCTATAGTGGATAAATTTTATAATACTTTGTAAGCAGATAATACTCATAAAACAACCTGCGGCAGCGCAAATGCTGATTAGTAATCTATTGGACAATGTACAAAAGAAATAAACCATGCACATACAAAAGATGTAGCAAATCAGACACTTTCCAAATAAATTCCGAAGCTTCTCAACAGAAAGATAAACAGCCAGAATAAGGATTTGGCATACTAGCGATATAATATTAACTGAAAGAAAATTAATTTAAGTTTATTGGAATAATATAGTTATAAGGTGCTGTTACGCTCGCGGACTCCTGGCAGATCGATTCCGACGACCTGATGATAAACAAACCATATGGTTTCCGGAAAGTCTGAATAGATTTCGGGATAAAGACAGTATTTATCATTGGACACATATTCGTCAGATTCGTGGAGAAATATGGATCCGTCCTGAAAATAGTTCGATAGGAGTGATTTAGGGAAGCCGAAGGGAATCCGATATCCAACCTTAAGCATTGTGTACTCATCTCTTTTTAGGCTAAAAAAAAAGACATCGTCCCACGGCTGAAAGGCCTTCCTTAAAACCATCAATTTGGTGGAATTATACTGCGGTACCATCTTTAGTTCTGCTAATGACAATTCATCCTCAATTGTTCGGTCCAACATTGTTATTTGAATTTCCTTCTTCACGCCATCATTACACTCTCCATTGCTTAACATATTTTTGCGGGCGCAGCAGATTCGAATGCAGGGCCTAACTTTGCAGATACAGGCTCTTAAATTGCTCTTAACCGGAACTCTGGAACCATCCATTAGATCCTTATAGTCGAATTCGCCGGTCAAGTTAGTTGGAATTTCAAAATGTTCATAGATATAGACATCATTGAACGGTTTAACATGTGAAATATTGATGGTTTCATCGTATTTGCAGGGTGGAATTTCCGCACTCGAATTTTTCGCGATGGCTAGGATAATAAGTGTGAAAAAACATTTCAACCACAAAGGCATAGTTCGCACGGAAAGTAAAACTCGACTGGGTTTCCAACCGATTTTTTTGTGCGTTAAATAGCTTGCAGATTAATCATTTTTATACCCGTCACTCGTAGAGTAAAAGGGTATATTAGATTCGTTGAAAAAAATGTAACAGGCAGACGCAAGCGTTTCCGACCATATAAAGTATATATATTCTTGATCAGGATCAATAGCAGAGTTAAAAATCGATTCGTCAAAAATCTTTTTGTCACGCCCACTCTAACGCCCACAAACCACCAAATACTGTCAGTGTTGAATTCTCTCCTTCGCACTTCCACTAGCTGAGTAACGGGTATCAGATAGTCGGGGAACTCGACTATATCGTTCTTTCTGGTTTTTTGTATAAAACATAAGGTTTCTAAAATATGACAGAATTTTAACACAATTTAATCGAAATCAATTCTCTAGAAACTCGTTATTGCTTGAAACGTTCCAAACGATAACAAAACATAAGTTTTTATACCCGTTACTCGTAGAGTTGAAGGGTATACTTGATTCTTTGAAAAGTATGTAACAGGCAGAAGGAGGCGTTTTCGACTATATAAAGTATATATGTATATTCTTGACCAGGATCAATAGCCGAGTCAAACTGGCCATGTCCGTCTGTCCGTCCGTCTGTCCGTATGAACGCCACGATCTCAGGATCAAGCCTCTCTCAAGCTAGAATGTTGAGATTAAGAATGCAGCTTTAAAAACATAAACGCAGCACAAGATAGTTTCCACATGATGCCACATGATGACTTTTTATAAATGTTTTAATATTGTTTATATGTCTTGTAAATTTCTATCGATTTGTCAAAAAACTTTTTTCTATCTTTTATTTTTTCCTAGCTAGCTGAGTAACGGGTCTCTGATAGTCGGGGAACTCGACTACATTCCATCTTGTTTTATTTCTTGATTTATTCCCAGATATCTGTGGGATCTTTCTCGGGGACCTTTGGTTCGTTCTGATTTCCCCCACAAGCTCAGTTTTTTGGTTTTGATTTCTTTTCATCCTCACGGGAGTGCGACTGCGGTGTCCCATTTTCTGTTTTCATTATAATTCCATCGAATTCCCCATGGAATTTCAGCGAAGAGTGAAACTTCAAGTAAAACACCATTACGTGGAGTGTGATATTTTTAGTCAGCGCGAATTCTGTCTCCTGGCTTGTTGTTTCCTCATCTTGGCATTGACTTTCGATCGAATCTGGGGTCTGCCGAGGAATTTAAATGTTTTTGGGTGCTACTGAATGTGGATATGGAAATGGGCTTATGTGGGCTAATGAAACACGATGCAGTTCGTGCCACTCGTTGTTTTCGGTAAGAGGTTTGTTTGGCTCCGTCTGAGGTATTTATTATGATTTTTGGTAATTACTGAAAATATTTTTCAGATCATATTTCGTCTATTATCAATAAAACCAGGGGTGTCTTGGATTTACAAGAAGTTGGTGAAAGGAATTAGGTGGTCCTTACATGATTAACACCTACTCATCTCGCTAGTCCGTTCGACTCTTGAGTGCGGACCTCCTGTTTGGAGTACGAAATATGGAGTTTACTTCAATCGGTTTAATACAACATTTTACTGTTTGCCTTACGGCGTCTAAACTAGGACGCGAACCTTATACTACCTCCTTATTTCAGTAGGCTAATACTAATTAACTTACCATCCCTCACCATCCGAAGAACGAAGCTTCGAACGGTTTATTAGTCGAGGTGATGTGGATGGGCCCGAGTTGGTTAGTTGGCTAAGTTACTCTGTTCCAAGTATACTCACTAGATATTACGTACCCCTAATTTAAATCACTGTATACACTATATACTATAGTTCAAACTACGACTTACACGACCCCTACCGAGTATTATTGTTTGAACGTCGTCAAATTTAAGACCTCTGCTTAATGTGTACCTATGGATATTTTGAATCTGTTTTCTTTTTCCAAGCCGTTTGTTGGAGCTGAATCTCTGTGGGGCTCCGTCGTGACTAGTGGTGTCAGACGCTATCATAAATATCCCTCGGCTCGATCTGTCGTGGCCTTATGAAGTCTTTCGCTTGGCTTTCCCGAAAGTTGGAGAAAAAACGGAAAATACTGTTGCTCCTGCTCCTGCGATATCTTGGCTATTTCTCTGATTGATTGATTGCCGGCAACGTCTGACATCGAATCTGACCCTGAATCCCGACTGCCTGCAATGGCAGCCAAGCAAAACAGAAGCGAAACGAGCCGATTGCAACTGCAGCTCAGCCGGAGATCAATCGCAAAAACTGCGCAATTTCAATAATTCACAAAAGGAAACGTTCCCGAAGGGGGGGTGGCCCCTTTCGAGAATTATGGGTCTGTCAATGTCGAAAGGGGGGGCGACCCCAAAAGAGCTACCAAAAATGGCAATGCCAATTTCAGTTTGGCAGCGAACTGCGCCAGGGGGCAAGGGATAAAGTCAGCGGCGGTGGCGGAGGTGGCGGAGGTGGAGGCAACGTTTATGGAGGATAAAGGGTAGCCACCTTCATCCAACTCCCTTCGTATTCCATGCAGCACCCCCGACTTTAATAAACGCATCGCTGCACAGACAACTGCCAATGAGCACAATGAGAAATGTCTAAAATCGCAAGCCCACTCCGTGCGATCAAAGTCCCCGCTTCCCGCGGCTTTTCCTGTCTTGGCAGCTCGAATGCTCCTCCTTCTCAATTGTATGGGCAATGCACCGAGCATATTCTTGTTTCCCATCTAAGTTCCCTTTGTAACACATCGAAGCACATGTACTTGTTCATATACACCAAAATATGACGACCATGCTTTGAGCTTTCATTAATAACTACCAAAAAAAACTACAAAGACATAATAAAATGTGAAAATAATGAAATTGTATTGACGAAGTGATACACCCACTTTTTCTCTCTGTGCAGCAGTGCAGCATTGCAAGCCATGTTGCAAGTTTTCAAGTTGCGCTGCTCCCATTTAAGGCGCAATGACGCTTCGCTCATGCGCATCACGCACACGACAACTTCCCTCCCGCTCCCGATTCAGCTCCCTCCCAGTCCGCCCACCTCCTTCTCGCACCTCCGCGGCAGATCCTCCCCCTCGGCGGACTGCGCCCCTCCACTGCAATTGTCAGCGGGCATCTGCAACATCGACACATGAAGTCTGGAGTGAATCCATTGCCCCAAAACGTTCGCATGGGCGCCTAATCAAAGCGCATCGCAATCCGCGGAGGAGCCGCGGAAAATGCACGACCTGGAAACTGAGAACGACTCCAGCTGAATCAGCAATAGATGGAAGTACATTAAGGGGTATTCATAAAAAGATGAATAAAATGCACGACTTTAAAACAAGTCCCATTATGTAATATGCTATATTAATTACCATTAATATAATCCACCTAATAGTTAACTAGGTGCAAATTGAATCGATATGAACCTCATATCTATAATATGGTTTTAACTTGAGAGGAGGAACACTAATATGAAATACATTAGATATTCAATGAGGGTATCCAAGCACTCCACATTGCACCTTTTACTCCCCCAATCAGCTGTTACTTTTGCCGCCCTGTCAGTTGGCTTTCCGATCTGCCTCATTGCCGCATTGATGCAGTTGCACTCTGTCGCACTATTCAGGCCCTTTTGCTGCACTCATTGCTTGGCTGGTGACATGTTGGCTATTTTTAAACGCCGCATCTGCAGCGATTTGCAACGAAGGCAAAAGAAATCTGCGCATGTCGCTAGCCATTTGCTAAATTGCCCGGTTTACACTGAAACAAATTTTGGTACTTTGAATCCCATCTTTCTTTATTACGATCTAAACTGTACTGTAATGTACTGTTATGTCTTAAGTAATATTTTTATTTTTAATAATAGAACTGCCGATTATGCATGTGTTGTAGTTAGTAGTTATCTATGCAGTTTATTTATCTATAAATCCTAAAAGAATATATATTTTTACCTACCAAACCCTTTAAGATTCATGTGCATGCCCGCTCACTGAATCCATCTCGAATCAGAGGTATCTCCGCCGGCTTTCCTTTCACAGTTGACAGCTTTGCGCCTGAATTGCCAATTTTTTGCCCTGAACTTGAGAGGTATTCTGGAAAAGTGCAGCTGTGCCCAGCTGCGTCAATTGTGAGGCTCGGCGTGGGTGGACAATCAATTCCGCCGAGAGCTAGAAGAGCCAGAAAAGGTGCCACTTCTTTCCTAACCCTCTCCGGCCGCCCTTCCCCGGTTTTCCACCTTCGCTTCTTCGTTTACTTTGCCGAGCCTCAGGTGTTTCTTCACATATAACTGTTGCCGTTTCCGGTCATCAAGTTGGCCACTTACGGATGTGTAAGACCCCACCCCTCCCGTCTTTTATCTACTGCCCCCTGGCCACTTTTGGTTCGGTTTTAGTTCTCGACTTAACTGGATTTCACTCCCCCAACTCGAACACAGAGCACAGAGCCCATGGGCGACGGAGCGCTAATGACATTCAACACTATATTCTTGGCGCTTTGTCGGCCTCAGTTGTTATTATTTTTATACCCATTCGACATATTGAGCATATTGGTTTCTCGGTAAATATAAGCTACACCTATAAGACCTTAAGATCCAAAGCTTCTAAAAACACGAATTTTGGGATGAAGTGTCCAAGTAGACCCCACAAAAAAATGACTGGCTATATACTACAATACAATACAATTAAATGAGGTTCTTTAAAATGGCAGCAGGGTATCACGTGTTCGACTACCTTGCTTAGAGTGCTCTGTCGTACTACTTGCTTTCTTGTGCACGTGTAGCCAAACAAAATTAACATTTAAATGCGCTCACAACGGTCGCTTTTCCCCTCCGAAATGAAAATTCAAATGGAAGCTGATTCCCAAAGTCCAGAAAGGAAATGAATTCAGCGCAAAATAAGTATAGGAACATAAAAGCACATAAAAATCAGAAAAGAAACTGCAGCCACCCACGCAGCGAGATGAACTTTAATTAAACACTCGAGAGGACCACCAGCCAAGAAAAAGTGATGAAAAAGGAACTGGGCTTATCCGTTTTTAGCCCTCGCCTTGGAAATATGAGTTGGCAATCAAATGAATGACTCGGCTTGGGTTCATTCCCCACTCACTACTCAAAGTGCGATGCAAATGTGAATCCATGAGATACTCGTACTTTTGCAGCTTTTCGCTGCAGAGACAGATCAATTTCCAGCGACAGCTGTCGAATTAAGAATTGATTTTCCCTCGAGACTAAAGGAATCGAGAAACTGCAGGAGGCGAAAAGTGTCTGTCGAAATAGAAATTGAATTTTTCTCTGTGAAGTCCAAGAGGCACTTATTGGAAATCAGAGGTGCAGACCAGATGCCATTTGGTAACACAAGTATCTTTTCCATGTGCAATTGCCGAGCATCGGTCAGTTATAAAATGTGTCCGACTTGGTTTCTTTTTTTTTGACCACAGAGTTCATTGGCACGCGCTGTTCTCTCTCCTCATTTTTATAGTTTCCCCTTCGATTCGTGGCAGCTGTCGAGGAATCAGTCAGATACTTCATCCATCTCCTGGTCATTTGTCCATCTGGCTTCGGCTTGACTTTGTCTTAATTTCGACTCGTGCAGCCTACAAAATGCGCTGCATCATCTTCATTAGAGCGCTGCAGCATCTTCGTCTTGGTCTTCGTATCTGTGAGATAAACCAATTGTATGTGAGCTAGCTGTCGGATCATTGATGGGCGTTTAATTGAAAATTTATTTTCGAGGGCCCGGCGACAGCGCTCAATTATGTCGAACCGGCTCGGCTCGGGTTTCCCCCCAAACTGAATTGCATCTTAAAGATACTTTGCCCATTGCTGCTTTGGCCCGCTTTGGCATTTTAAGCGGATAATTGCGTTGGAAAAATAAGGCAAAAAGAACTTTGAAGGGTTTCCTGCAAAGCGATGGCAAAGTCAACCGCCCACAAAGATACCCAGTTACTGGCGGCATGAACTCACTGCAGATGCCACGAAAATCAATAATTTGGCAGAAAGTCAAGCTGCAATTGCAGTGGGTGTGTGGCACACACCGATATACGGTGTATGGGTACATACTATATATGGGAGCAAGTATCCGTGAGCTACATTCTGCGCTAATCCAATCAAGCCATCGCCTTGCCCTCCGCATTGTGAATCAATTATGACGCATTAAAGTCCGCTTTCCTTTCACATACAATTTACGCATTCACCAAATTGTAGGAAGTCGGATATTAATAGAGCTTGGCCAGGGCCCCAGCCCAGAAGCCTCCATCCCATCCCATCCCATCTCATCTCAGTTCCAATCTCGTACAGACATCGCCCACACGGGGCATGAGCTTGATCCCTGCACCCGGTTCTTTATGAGGGGCATCTGCTTTTCCCCTGCTGGAGTTGCAGTTGGAGTTGGAGCTTCTGTCTTCAGTGAGGAGCAGGCAAGCATGTCAATGTCAGACTCTTCGTAATTTTTGCAGACTGCAGCACAGTGGTTGGAATGGGGCTGAAAAAGTGTCACCAAGCTTGGAACTAAAGCACATAATACTTTATCTGATTTAAAACCACACTCATTAATCAGGTAAGCAGTTACCAAAGAATAATAGTTCATTATAAACTTAACATGTTAGTTAACTCACTTAGTTGTGCCACTGTGACTCCGACGTTTCTAAGTGTTAATCCGGCTCTGCCGTCCCAATGAAGCCGAAAGTCCCAGTCCCAGTCCACTTCTCATTGGGTGTTTTTCAGGGAGGAGTGCGACACTTTAAAAAGTGCAACGACTCTGTATCTGCAGGGCTGACTTTATGCACTCCGCAGCTCGAGCGGCCGGGGATTGTCAATATGACTTTTCACTTCGCATGCCAGCAGAAGTATCTGAGAAGTAGCTGCAGCTCGGGCTGAAGACGCGGATGCAGTGCGAGTGGGGTCCCCCGTTTCTTCTATTGTCTGCGATTATTTCCACTTACTTGACTCACACATACAGGCCGTATCTTCTTGTGGTTCGTTTTCCCTTTTGAATACGACTGCTGTTTTACTTTTTTGTGTTTTATTGTGTCACTGAAGATTACTAAAGACTCTGTTTTCATTTTCAATGCCTATTTGTGCATTTCGGTTTCCTCCTTTTGTGCGTACACCCATCCATTCCATCTTGCTCTTGAGATTCCGCTGTGAGATTCACATTGTTACAGCGACTCAAAAGTATCAATGGTCTGTTATGATTGGCCCGGTGAATGGGACACATTGACCCTTGGAGAGTTTAGTCATCTTAGGGCGAATTGGTTCCTTAAGTGATTGTTTGCCGGGGGCAATGGAGAAGTTTAAAGTGTTTCTAGAGCAAGGAAAAGTTGCGTTTAAGACTGACGAATTCAAATTTGAGTGAGTTGGAATGGCTTTGGTGAACTATAAACTTTGGTGGACGGTTAACAGTTTAATGATTAAACTTTTCATTACTTTAAAAGTATCTTAGCTAGCACAAAAAAAAGCAAATCGAGTATACTCGTATAAGATTCATTTCTTTCTTTATTAATTCAATATTAATTAGAGTTTAGGCACTCAGGAATTATGTGGCTAAAAAGCAATTTAAATTCTTGTTTTCTAAATATATGTAAAATGTATTAAGGCGACCCTAATTGTCACCTTGAATCCTTTCCTTTCAGAAGTTTAGTCACAACGTGGTCATGATCCCCACCTTCGAGTTAATTCGATCAGCCCACATCCAGAGTTTGGAATACATAGTTGCCAAGGGGGTTCCCCCGAACCAGAGAAAACCCCACCCACTCAACTTGGCTCTTCTGCAGACTGAGTTGCACTGGGTTGCCTCTGAGGTGTTTAACCTCAGTTGCGAGGAACACTTAAGAGCGTTTCATGTTTTATCTGGGCAGGCGAGTCGCGTTCGGGGGACTGATTCCATTAAGGGGCGCCACAACACCACCTTAACACTTGCTGCGCCTGTTGTTCGCCACATGTCCCGCATCCCAGAGCCCAGAGCCCAAAACCCACAACTCCATCCTCTTCCTCATCGAGAAGCAGCGGCCTCGCCCTTCGTTGGGTAAATAAAAGAGTAACTTTTGTGGTTGCCCTCAGACCGAGTGGGTGGTTCAGTGGAGTGGTTTAGTAGCGGGTAGTCCACGAAAGTTTCGGTTTTTTATGTCCGAACATAATTTGCAACGGGGCTAAAACAAGACGCGTTTTATGTGCGACTTCCTTGTTCGCCATTTGTAGTCGACTTTGAGGCGTTTATGGGATGGAAAGTGGGCGGGGCACTAGCTCCGCACCCTACACAAAAAGCCATATAATTGAGCTCAAACATTAAGCGGCTTTTCGAGGTTCAGCTCGGCATATTGAAACCGAATCATTGGTTGATTGAATTACATATCGTGGGGTAAGTGCGCAGCGAACTCCTCCGAACTTCTTGAAGTCTTCGCTTTCGTTTTCGGTTTCAACTGTTTCCGGTTGAAATTTAAATTATACTTGTTAATTATTCCATCCGAAGCGCAACCCACACACGACAGGAACATGTGTTCACTACTCCACTTCCTGCCCTTCGCCCTTCGTCCCACATTTTGCGGGTTTCCTCGTTACCATTTGCAATCATGATAATGATCCGATGCGATCATCTTGATCCTTCCCTCCTACGTGACGGGCATGCGTCAAACTCCAACGTAACTCGAGCCCACCTTCACTTTCCCGAGTGTCCTACGATATTTGTTCCTTTTCGGTAGCAGATGTCGTCTAACTTCATGTCTAATGAAATGCTTCACTGGCTCCACAATAAAATAGGGTACCCTCTTAGTTCGGGGCGTGAAAGTTGTTGACATGTGGGTAGAAATTCAGGGGGTAATACCTATGGCAGGGGGAGAATCGACTTCTAATACATTCCTAGCACGTGTCGTCATGGCTTCTGTCCTAGCCATTCAACTGGCACAAGCTCAATAAAAATATTGTACTATACCATGTTGAAACAGTTTTACCAACTACTATGCGAACCATATGTAACACATTGGTCGATTACCCATATATTATAATCGTCAATTTTTATAAAATTGAAAACAAGCTATGTATTTAGTAATTGAAAGTATAATACTAGGGGATTTCAAAATGCATTACCGAAGGAAAGTATTCTCTCTGGATGAATCATCGCTCAAAACAAATTTCCTTAATCCATCTTTATAGTTTTCATTGCGCAAAAGTTGACTGAAAGAATCATTACATTTGGTTTTCCCTACCAGATAAGTGGATTTTCTCAGGGGTAGGCATACGAAACCCCATGCGAAAGAAGGGGTGCTGGGATGGAGGTAACCAAGGGTAAGGTTTGTGCTGTAATGACGCATCAGAACTTGGAATTTCCCTACATATAGGGCAGATGTTCCATCGGCATTAATTGCGCTTCAACACTTGCCAGTTCGAAAACGAGTTCTAAAACCGAAATCAAAACTCAAACCGAAATCCCTTCTCAACAAACTTGATCCCTTCTTTCTTTTCAAGAACTGAGAAATATATATAATATTTTTTAGTGGTTTTTATGAGTTATAGACTACGGAATTCATCTTAGTATTTCGATTTAATTTAGTTAAAGTTATTGTAACTTACATACATATGTAAGTTATAAATACGTGTTGAATCCAACAATATACATAGTACATAGTATACTATGAACCATTGTACCCAATTTGCTCATATATGTTCCATAAAGGTTCTGATTTCATCATAATATCTGAGGTGTCTATTTGTATGCACAATAATCGCTTCACCAAAACTACAATACCTTTTTCATAAAATCACCGTTGAACATTTTGCACTTACTGTACAGGAAAACAAAGCCGCTACGTTTACTTCTGTTTTCCAGCCACCCCTATCTTTATAAATTTACAAAGCCGGCTGTTTCCAGTTCCAGTGCACAGTGGGCCATTTCGAGTTAAATCTGAACTTAATCTTAAAATAATGTCTTACTAGTTTAATTGAAATACTTTTGAAATATTACTATATGTAATTAGATAGATGTTACCAAAGTTTATTACAATTTGTATACAATGAGAAACTTACAAGTTATTGCTTAAATTATGTTTTCCATTTAAGAGAGAAACAAGTTCTCTCAGAAAACACGTTCCACTTCCAGTTCCCCTTCGGTTCCATTTCCAATTCCACTTCACGTTCCAATTCCATTTCGTTTTCTTCTTTCACGGAAATGCATGAATCGAAACAGCGTCAGTCAGACCCACGCTGTTTTGGAAGCCGCACGCATTCTCCTCTGCTCCGGTTGTGTTTGTTTTCGCATCGCACACGTACACACACACACACTCTCGCCGCACAGACGCGACCAAAAGAAAACAAAATCAAAATCGGCGCAAAGAAGGAATAACTTTTTATATTCCTATTGTGAATCGCATCGTATATCGTATTAAGTGCAAGAAATATATATTTACCCGAATCTAACAAAAACACCGCAACTACTCTCGTGCATTTTGTTTTGCTCTGTGCCGAAGGAAAAAAGGAGCGGAGAAAAGAAAACCGCAACAAATCACAAAATCTGTGCGCTTGTTATACACACCTAAGTGTCCTGCAGGAAGGACATCGGGTTCATCTACGCCACCCGCTGTTCCCAAGGACCGAAGGATTATTCCCAATTGCCGCATTTCAACAAGTTCGAAAAAAACAACACACAAAGTACACAGTGTTTGCGAGAATTGAAAAGGTAAGAGTCTCAATTCGTGTGAAGGACCTCGGGGATTTGAAGCATTGAAGTAGCAGATGAGAACAAATCAATGAATTCGGAATATATTGTCAACGTTAATAATTTAACAAACAGATTGATATATGTATGAACATCAAACAAATGCTGCTGTTACAGTTTAACATTGAAAAACCTAAATATGAATAGGGTTAAATAAAATCATTTATAGGCATATTTAATTAGTGTTAAGATTCTACTAAGTTTCAACGAGGTTCTGTTTCCCACTGCAGTTTATTAGATAATGTTAGTACTGCGTAAAATTGAAAGCTGACCATTTCTGAGATTAAATATTCTTGGTCATTATAGGATAAAAGAAATAAAGTCTTAATTTGAAAACCTTTTAAAAAATGTCGGTGTCAGCTCTAGACGTCCCTAAATTAATTGCTAATCCGCCACAATCCATAATTACCGGGGAAACATCTTACCAAAACAATTTAAATGGCGTCTCGAAAACATTTTATTCCGAGCTCTTAATAAGATTAATGGGGCTTCTCGATTCATTGATATAATCCCTCCGTAACGAAGCACACCCACCCATCGTCATCATCATCACCATCATCATAATCATCATCTTATGCGTCTTGAGGTCTAATGGCTCGTGTCAATGATCAGACAGCTCTTCCCTCCGTAATTCCAAATTTCCATCCTTTCTAATGGCATGTGTCGTTGGTGCGTATGAAAAACATAACCATTTGACATAAATCACGGCCCTGACAAATCCTTTTGAACATTTCATAAACATAATGTGTGCTAATCCTCAGATATTTCAATCCATCACCATCCAGAGGTTGGTGGATGGAGTTGCCCCAAAAATAGCTCGACCCTTTTGGATCATTGGTATGCACAGTCAGACGCCGGCTAGAATAAATCCCCAAATAGTGATTCCGTAAACAAATGCAAATGCAGATGCAAAGGAAATCGTTGAAGGGATACCGGGAACGAAGGCAATAATTCAATGGTGAATTAATAGGCGCATGGAAAAGATCACGCGTTCCCGGGATCTTCAGAGAAAGTTCCAGTTGGCAGCTGCTGCTCCGCGATTCGCTCCAGAAAAAGACTTCCGGGGAATCGGGTAACTAAAAAGTGAGGAAAGCATCAACAAAGCCAAACGAAACGGAGGCACAAAAAATGAAAATGGGGTAGGAAAACGTGAAGATGCCAAGCTGACGCAACATTTGCATTTCGGAAAGAGATTTATGGAGGCAACTCCCCCTTGACTTTTCACTCCAACTTCCCTCATTGTTTTGCCAAGTTTTCAAACGACAAGAGCCGACAGCCACGATGATGTTGATGTTGATGAGTGTGAGATGCCTCAGTATCTCATTTTCCCAATTTACCCCAAAATGTGTGTAATCAAAAGTTTTCTTCTTTACAATTCAATTTTAAATTGTGTTTCTTATGCAAGTTGGCCCCTTTCACTCGAGAAGTAAACAACAATTAAGGAAACACACAATCAAGAATACCAAGCACGATTTTCAACACTTTTTCTCGCTCTCAATGATAAACACCCAGCTATTTACATCTGGAGTTCATGGTCAAACAGATCAAACCAACATGGAGTTTTCATTTAGGAAATTGTAAATCCATCAGCAATAGGAACTTGAGAGTCAAGTGCCGGGATACGATCCCAGAACTCGAACCCCCTCAAGTGCTGCTGACAATTGAGTAATGAGGGTTACGAGAAACCCCAGCGCAAATCATAAATATTTGTTGTTGACAATTCCAATGGCCCTGCAAGGAGTCTTGCTTCAAGGAATTCTCAGGGTTCTTATCGCGGAGGAAATCTCTGCTTATCTGCCTGGAAAAGGAACGTCGTGCTAGAGATATGTGCAATAAAATGGAATGATATAGTGGAAAGGACAGCAATGAGTTGTGCGGAAAGCAGTGCCTCCACATGCGGACCTAACAGATACCCGGTAGTTGGGTTGCACTAAAATAGCACTTCCTTAAAATTAAAAGCAACCATCACAGAGAAACTATCACACAACTTATTGGTAACCTTATGTAATTGGAAGTATATAACCTTCTTCAACATTATAAAATTATAGATAAATGTAAAATTTGCATAGAGCATACCCTATGAAAACCATAAATACGGGGTATGAACAAACATTGAGCAAACCAACGCAACTCAGAGCTATCCCATTCGTATCTTCAAGAGTTGTTTGCCCCTCGAGAGTAATTACAAATTCATAAAAATGCCCTGTTTGAAGTGGAAATCTCGTTTCGATTTTGTTTGCTCTTCCCACTCCCAACTCGAACTAGGCGCCTTCCGCACATCCTTTGAGGTTTGTGGCACTCTGAACTCGTTTACCAATTTCCGCCTCTACCTGCCCCAGGAGATTATTATCCATCAGAATAAAATGAGGGGAGACGACTGTGAATCCGCATCGCACGTGCACAAACCTTTGAGTCTTGCGGTTTCTGCTTCCTGCCCCTTTGTACTGAAAACAAAAATTCAGTCTTATATTTCTAATGGATTTGCATAATACATATGTGTAATATATGATAGATAACAAGTAGATCCTAACAAACAAGTTTGTAATTTAAGCCAGAAATTCGAAGATGTCTTATAGCATATTTTTAGAGGTTCACAGAGAGAATGCTTTTAAAATTGTTGCTTGGTACAAGTTATTTACCTTCTTACCTATTTATTTCATATTTTTTCCAAGTGCTCCTCATGCTCCAGTGAACATTACTCCCCCTTCATCTTTCGCGGCCTGCCGTATTGTTCTTTGCACACGTGTCAGATGTGATCATTAATCACCCTTCTTTTGATTGCCTGGCGAATGTGTGGCTCATCATTTTCCATTCTCCCACTTGGCCAACTTGAACAAATTGCCATGAAATTAAGCAACTTGAACCAATATCCACAACACGGCATGATAGATCGTTAGATCAGAATATTAAAAGTTAATTTTAAAATAACCAGAGGGCATGTTGTAAGCAGGAGGAGTCCCAATCCCCACCAGAAGTCCATTAGCGTGGCGTCCGGATGACAAATTGACTTCGTTAGGAGTTTGCGATTTCCCTCGTTGTCCCTCGTTGTCTGCCGCCTTTCCGACATGGAAATTGGAGGCGCAAATTGAAAAATTATTATGCCTGAGGTTATTGAATCTAAATCGCTGATTGCAGGTGCCCGAGTAGGGAAAATGAGCGCACTGAAAAATTTAAGAAATTTAGAAGTTTCATAGCTTTAAATATAACGCTGTGAAAATAAAACTTTTGTAATAACAACTGAATAATATTACGTTTCTTCATGTGTATCCTGCTCAAAACTGCATTGCCATTAATTCTATTTGTTGTTTTGACTGTCTAGACAAATTTCCTCCTACAAATGTACATATAATTATAAACAAGCTTAAGCGTTTCTTATCAGCAGATCTGAATGTCCGGGCTGTGGAGTGTTCTGAAATTGTTGGAATATCCTGTTTAATTGAGCATAAACAGCACCCGCGCACAAAAACACTCTGAAAGTGCATGTCAACATAGAATGTCCTTTTCTATTGTTTTTTATCCACCTTCTGTCATCTCGCTCACTCACTTTACTGCCCGTTCGCACGCACACGGTAAATGGCCAAGACGCCATCTGGCGGTAGGCGGCAGCATTTTGTCTGGCCGCAAGTCAAAGCCCGTGCGAAAGAGAGGGGGAGAGGTAGGAAGCCGGCAGGAAACGTAATAAATAATAATAACAGGACGCAGATCGGTTAACCCTCCCACACACTCCTCCCCCCAACTACTGTTTCCCCCTGCCATGCCTCTTTCCCCTTTGTTCCTCCCCCTGCTTTTGTCATTTCCTTCGCACTGTTTTCGTTTCATGCTTCGCTGCAGTTAGACGTCCGAAAAAAAACAGTTAAAATGCAGAGTTGGGTGTTGCGACTATTTGATATCGAGCAATCGAGCTTAGCAGAGGTTCTTAGAATATTAACGATAAAAGTCACTAAAAAAGAAAATGATTTCAAAACCATTTAGTATATGTAATACTTTTGGCTTAAGTATTATTCTTATCGAAATGAAAGATTTCTGGAAAAAAATATTAGTTAGGCCGAAAAGAGCATAAAACATAATGAAAACTGTGCGATATACCCTTTTATGCTAAAAGTACCAAGTGTAAAAAACGACTGGGATACAGCAACAGAGACACAGGTTGCGTCTTTAGCGGCAGTTTGTGCCCGAAACTTTTATGCCAGTTATCGCTTTCCCACTCCCGACATGGGGTTATCTCCCCCAACTTCCACTCACTACCCTGTATCCCTGCTTTTCACTCCCTCGGGCAAAATAAATGGCCTAGAGCAATTGCATTTTTATGCATTTCAAAGTGTTTCTTGACGTGTTCCGAGATACGAGATATTTCACCAGAATTTATTTGTTGCGCTTAAGCTGGGATCTACGAGGGTTTTTGGTGGTTAGTTGGGCCAACTTTTTGGTTGCTCATGCGGCAGGATAATCTAGCTGATTTCAAAACACGGTGGTGGAAAACGAAAGACTTGCCTTTTAATATGAATACCCTATAATTTTTGAATCAAATCAAATAAAGTTACAGACTGCGTTTAGTATGTTTGGCTACGGGTCGTTTCAATTTAACATTTGAAAGAACTATAAAAAGATTATGTATATTCTATTCTATATATTATGATTATGGCTTTTCACCTGATCTGGTTCCACTGTGCAATGCTCCCTTGGCTGGAGTATCTCCCAACATGTTGTGGTCAATTGTTAATGTTTTAACGGCCGTTTCCATGTGTAGCACTAAAAGCGAGAAAACGGAATAAAACTCAGGGATAATAAAAAAGGAAACAGGGTCGCGGGGTGTTGGCTATGAGAAGGAAGTCGAATGGCATGTCAAACGCAAGTCTCGAATTTGATTTAATTTACGAGCCAAGACCAATTACAGGCCAAGAATCGAGAAAAGGAGAATGGGGCGAATAATATGTCGGACTGCGTGACTTGGCGACATGGAGCAATTTTCCCTTTTAGCGCGTTTCATTGCGTTTTGGGTGCGTCAACTATGTTTGCTCTACCCCCCACCCCCGCCATTGAAGAACAGACATTTCTCAGCTAATTAACAATGATCGCTATGAGGAATGTGTCTGTGGCGTTTTTGCTATATGAACTTGGTCTGGTAGAGCTTTAAGAATAAACTTATACTTATTGCTGTCCATAAAGATATGCAATAGAAAGTTAGACAATAAAGATTTCATTACTTGTTGCCAGAATGATCTCCATCCAAATCCTACGACTTATCGACGTGTCAAGACTTTCAGTGCGCGCTATAAAGATGCACATTGAAGATAGTGCCCCCAGATACTCCAGTTCCAGTGAACTGTAATTACTTTGACCTGCTTCTGCTTCTGCCTCTGCTTCCTCAGAGGAGGAATAGAACGAGTACTATATATGTACTTAGATGTATGTAGCAAGAACAACAAGGAGGCTTATATGCCTCTGGCCCCATGACTCTTCTCCACTTTGGCCAGACAACTTATCTCCGCCCTTTCCCGCCGCCGTCGTGGTAATACTTTGAAATCCGATTCAATTGGATTGTAATGCGTCGCCTTGCTGCCTCTACTGGCCCCACTAGCCGCACTCTTTAGAACCATGTGCGACACTCTTTTCACTTTCGATACGCAACATTGTCGAGTTGCTTTCGATTTTCCACATTTTCATTTTGTGCTTCCCTCGGCGGTGTCACTCTTCCAGTTGACCAAATCGCCCGAAAGCGGGAAAAACCAGGGAATGAACTGATAATGATGCCAGATTATGGCACGCAACGCAGTTTGAACTTTAAGTTCACATTTTAATGGAATTTCGGCTGATTTACATGACAGAGGTCGCGACTTGGCATCGTTTTTCCTTCGCCATATCTTCCATGTCGCCTCTTTGCGTTTGGTTTTTGGTTTTTAGTTTGCACTCGATGCGTGCGAGTAATGGACTTGTAATGCTCCCCGATGGGGAAATAATGAGGAACCAGTTCAATGGACAGACGGACGGACAGACGGTGCAGTAATAGCCGATGACAGGGCTAGTACTAGAATCAGTGGGTCAGAGGGACAAAATTGAGATTAATATTTGAACTCATTTCACTTGGAGTGATAAGCGATGCAAGTCGATCATGTGAAGAAGGGTTTCTAAGAAATTCAGATCATCATAATTTAGAATTGGGCAATCATATTATTTATGATACAATTTATACGTAAATTGCATTCAATATTTGAGCCTTTAGAAGAGACTTGTGAGTTTAGCTGGAATAATTTGCTCCTAGAAACCCAAATGTTTTTAAAATGATCACGATCTCCTCGAGTCTCTTGGCTAATGTCATTCGAATGTGCGGCTCATTAAAAAAGTCAGGCAAAGTCAGCGAAAGATGTTTTTGAGAAAGAAAATTCTCATGACTTCTGGCACTTTCTGGTGCGGTCAATTAGTCTGGACGTGATTTGCTACTGCAATCCCGCTGCGAGCGGCGTTTTTGGCATAATGATGCAAAAGGACATGTCAAATGTCCTTGGATGCATTCCACGTTGGTACTATAGTTTTTCGCTAATTAAGAACGTTTTCCGAGAACGCGGGACGTGTGAAAAGCGACCAGGCGCACGTACCAAACAGGGAAATGTAAGGACTGCAGAGAGAGTGTAAGAAGGAAGGAATCTGGTACGGGCATCGGATCAAAAATGATGGGTACGCAGCTGGATCTGCTCGCTTAATAAATTTGCGGTCTTCCCGCCCCGAAAAAAGTGCCATGTTGCCAGGATATGTTGAGGGAAATACGAGCAAATTTTCCACGGCCTACCTGAGGGGGACAGCATTTTCCAGGTAGGATTTTAAGCTACAGATTCAGGTAGAGAACGGGAGAGGGCGAGGAAAACCCTCAGCAATTGTGCAAGGACAAAGGAGAGCGAGCAGCATGCGCTGCCATTTGCCAGGATCAGCTGCTCGTCCTTAGGCTAGGAATTCTGCCGGAATCGTATAAAAATCTTGTGCAGCTGGAAGCGGCAGCTAGAAGAATTTCAGCCACCGATCGTGATAGATCCTAGATCGCAGATCCCTAAAAAGTCACTTAAAACCCGAACCAAAGTGTAACTTAGTTATTTTTTTTGCTCAACTAAGTCAAGGTATGTCCCACAGAGGACACTGAATCCAAAATACAAACTAACCAAAAACATTTCTTTGTTTTTTACAGAATTCTCGCAGAGTTCTCTAAACGATCTTGATTCATCGACAATATGGGCGAACTCGAAGAGAAGGAAACCCCGCCCACTGAGACGTCAGCTGCCCAGCAAGAGGCGCTGGAGGAGCCCAAGGAAACGGACAAAATGTTGGACAAAAAAGAGGATAGCAAGGAGAAAACACCCAGTCCGCAGACCTCCAAGCCATCATCTCCAAATGCCGGCAAGAAGTCCTCACCAGTGGCCGAGAAAAAAATCGAGGATGCTGAATCAGCGCAATCCAAACCAGGAAATGGAGAAGAGATTATCGATATTCCCGCCGAAAATGGCGCAAAACCAGAAGGCGCCGAAGAAAAAAAAATAAGCAAGGAGGAGCGCGAGGTCAAGCCCAAAAAGATCCCGATCGGAGGTCTCAAACTGCCCGGTTTCTTCATGAAAAACAAGCCCAAGGCAGAGGGTGACGGCGCCGAGGGCGAGCTGCTCGAAAAGGAGAAGGAAGAGGATAAGGACAAGGAGGCCAATGGAGATGCCGCCACCGGCTCTGGCAAGGACGAACAGAAATCTCGCCCAGGACTGGGAGAGCGTCTGCGCAGCTTCTTTGCCCGCAAGCCATCCGCCGAAAAGGAGAAGAAGCAGCTGGTCAACGGAGACGCAGATGCCAAGTCTGGTAAGCACACTTAATATTATAGAATACGCAAACATATTTCGTATTTCTTGGTCTATCAAGTCTTAGAAGAGATTTCATAAATCAAATTTTAAAAAACCCTTTACCATTTTTGCAGAAGCCACAGCTGAAGCTACGCCCGCTGAAGACGCCTCCGATGCACCACCAAAGCGTGGACTTCTGAACGCCATCAAGCTGCCAATCGCCAACATGATACCGAAAAAGAAGAGCAACGACGATGTGGAGCTGGGCTTGGGCAAGGCCGGTCTGGCCTCGATGGAGACCCTCGACGATTCCCTCAAGGATCAAGACACAGTGGATCGGGCTCCCGTCAAGACCAACGGTACCGAGGACCTGAAGGGCGAGCTGAAGGACGAAAAGCTGGCGGCGGAGGAGAAACTGGCTGCCGAGGAGGAGGAGCAAAATCGGCCCGTCTCCTTGCTAACCCGTCTGCGTGGCTACAAGTGCAGTGTGGACGATGCCCTGATTGTGTTTGGCATCCTGTTATTTGTGCTCCTGTTGGGCGTAATTGGTTATGTACTGACCCACGAGACCTTGACTTCGCCGCCGCTGCGGGAAGGACGCTACATATTGGCAGTGACGGGCTGCGGACCCGTGGAGGGCGTTAAGGAAGATGGAGCCTTTGCCTTCCGTGGTATTCCCTATGCCAAGCCACCGGTGGACAGACTGAGATGGAAGCCGGCTGAACTGATTGATGACATCAATATGTGCTGGAATGATACCCTGCCAACCCACAACAGCAGTGTGGTGTGCACGCAGCGATTGGGCAATGGCACCACTGTTGGCGACGAGGATTGCCTCTACCTTGACGTGGTTACTCCCCATGTGCGATACAACAACCCCCTGCCAGTGGTCGTCCTGATCGGCGCAGAATCCTTGGCTGGTCCTTCGCCGGGTATTCTCCGTCCATCGGCTCGCTACTCTCGGTCGCACGATGTGATCTTTGTGCGTCCCAATTTCCGTTTGGGAGTCTTCGGCTTCCTCGCCCTCGACGCCTTGACCAAGGAGGCGCATCCGCCAACTTCTGGAAACTATGCGCTCACGGATATCATCGCCGTGCTGAACTGGATCAAGTTGAACATTGTCCACTTTGGTGGCGACCCGAAGTCCGTCACCTTGCTGGGTCATCGGGCCGGAGCCACTCTGGTTACTCTGTTAGTTAACTCGCAGAAGGTCAAGGGTCTGTACACCAGGGCCTGGGCATCGTCTGGATCAGCAATTCTGCCTGGAAAGCCCTTGAGCGAGTCCGGTAAACTGAACGAGCAGCTGATGGCCACCCTGGAATGCGCTGATATCCAGTGCCTGCGTGAAGCCTCCAGCGAGCGACTTTGGGCCGCCACTCCCGACACCTGGCTGCACTTCCCCGTGGATCTGCCACAACCGCAGGAGGCGAATGCCAGCGGCAGCCGTCACGAGTGGTTGGTTCTCGATGGTGATGTGGTCTTTGAACATCCTTCGGATACCTGGAAGCGCGAACAAGGCAACGACAAGCCGGTGCTGGTTATGGGCGCCACAGCGCATGAGGCGCACACCGAGAAACTGCGCGAATTGCATGCGAACTGGACGCGTGAGGATGTGCGTGCTTATCTAGAAAACTCGCAGATTGGAGCTTTGGGCCTCACCGATGAGGTTATCGAGAAGTACAATGCCAGTAGCTACGCGTCGCTGGTTTCCATCATTTCGGACATTCGCAGCGTTTGCCCGCTGCTCACGAATGCGAGACAACAGCCCAGCGTGCCGTTCTATGTCGTCACCCAAGGCGAGGGAGCCGATCAGCTGGCCACCGTGGACGCCGATGTCCAGGCCATTCTCGGTCGCTACGAGCCGCACACCGTAGAGCAGCGCCGCTTTGTGTCGGCCATGCAGCAGCTATTCTACTACTATGTCTCCCATGGCACGGTGCAGTCGTTCGTCCAGAACCGCCGGGTCATCAATGTTGGCCAGGATGCGCAGCCGGAAGAGGACTACTTGCCCTGCAACTACTGGATCAGCAAGGATATTGTGCCGCGGTACGCGCGCGTCGATTAAGCAAACCAAAATCCCAAAAGATATCCCCTCGCTTCTAAACTTTCTCACCTGTCCTGATCCGCCTGGGATCGATTATCTCATTCAGCTTTGTTGCGCCCTCAGTTTCTATTAAATTTAAAGCCATCTACACAGATCGATTTCAGCTCCAATAAGTGTAAAATACTTTAGCTTTTGGACTTTAAATCGACATTCGATTTCTTTAAATTTAATACCAACCGAGCACCAAATCAAAGCTTTATACTTCCCGACTTCGCTTCGTGTTTAGTTTAGCATAAGTTAATCTAATGTTTATATATATATAAATATGTGTAACGGATATTTAGTTCTCGTACAGTTTAAGTTGAAAGTCTTAAGTTATGCTGACTCCATACGTTTCTTCACACGAGTACGTATTCTCTAATCTTAACATTAACGAACACAAAACCACACTGACACAAACAGCAAAAACACAAATAAAACATCACAAAATATACAAAATTATACTTAAAAAGTATAGATCTGCGTCTTTCAACTATCCAACACACCAATCTATATACTATACTATAAACCATATACAACTTTATAGGAGTAAATGCCACAGAGGTTTTTGATTTACCAAAAAAACAAAAAACCCGCAAACGACCAACGACGAACATTTTTTGATAGAATTTTACAAAACTCAAGACTCGAGAGAAGCAAACCCAATTCATTAAGATTTACTTGGGCTTGCAAACGCTAGACCGGGTTGCCTTTAATCCCGACAAGCGTGTGCAGCTCGAAACTCGTTGCAAGGAAGGAACTTTTCCAAAAGTTTGAAGTGTTGCAAACACTTCGGAGACTGGCAGGAATGAATTTAGACATATATTTAATCATTCGTTCATTTCCACAATTCATTTAGGAGTATCTATAATTACGCATATATATAAATCGGATATTGTACGGATAACACATTTTTGTATAGCTTTATATGTATATTATTAATCGACCCAACATTTTCTATTGTTTTATACAAGACTTATCCACAACAGACTTTGAGCATTCAAAAATTGAAATCAAGAATCAAAAACAAGAACATGGAGTACACAATATAGATTTATGTTCAGATTAATCTTGTACGCGAACCTTAAGGTTGACAAATGTTTAATAAACGGAAACAATGAAAAATTTAAAACTAATACCTTAGCCTAAAAGCTCGTTTATATCATCAGTCACATATTTCACAGAAATCAGCTAAAAGAAAACACAACTTTGGGTATTTTCACGGAAAATAATGCAGACATATATCATCGCATGGAACTGTTAGCTTTGTAAACTCTACACTTATTGTCGGTGAGGGCGGCCAAATAGGATCCGGCCTGGGTGGCCACTGGGCAAATGTCGTAGATCACCTCGTTGACCGGCATTGTTTGCACTCGCTCCTCGCGTCGCACATCATGCATCATTAGCTGCTTGCTGTCCTGCAGATAGCCCACCACCAAGGTGTTATCCTCGACGCCCAGTTGGGTCGGTCGCGTCATAATTGGTGTGGCCTTCGATCCATATATGGTGGCCTTGACCTTCAGCACGGGCGTTCCATCTATCTTGTCCAGTCGGCCAAGTATGAAGCGAGACTGGGGAAAATTGGGATTGGATCGGGCTGATATGAGCACCGTGTCCTGCACGACATCGTATTGCATGGATAGAAAGGGTCCCTCCACATTTAGTCGAGTGGGCACGGCCGTATCACTGGCCGCGGCGTACTCGTAAAATGTAAGGGCCGTCAGCTGGCAGACCAGGAAGCCACCGCTGGTAAAAACCTTATTTGGTGGCACAGGAACAATGTGTATCACAGGACTAAAGTTATCTGTAAGGAATGAGTAAATGCTTTAGGCGGGAACTAACGTTTGCAGATTCGTGGCACTCACCTTCGGCTTGGAACTCGCAGAGAATGTTCTCGGGAAACCGCAAGTCGTAGATATAAACTCCACCTCGCAGGTCTCCGCCGTACAGAAAGTGTTCTCGCTCATTGCGATCCAGGGCGCAAGACCACAGCATCTTGTCATGAGCGGTGAACATAGACGAGCAAAGCCGGGTTCTTATGTCAAAGATCTTGATCTTTGGTTCTCGACTGGCCACCGTAAGCAAGTGCTGTGACTCGCTAAATGCAATGTCCCTGATTAAGAGCGCAGAGGTGTGCAGGAAGTGCAGTGGCTTGAAGCTGGGCGGATCAATGAATCGTACTCCGTAGCCGGGAAACAGGTTTTGCGCACTCTTTTGCGAGGCCACCAGCATGGAGTGCTTGGCGGAATAGAGAAGCACTCGGCAGCCGGGCTCTCGAGTAATCTCGAAGTTCTTCTCCATGTACAATCGATACGTGGCCAGTTGGTGAATGCTCTTCTGGCCGGAGGCATCGCCTCCGAATGCTCCTCGCCCACCACCTGCCCTCACCAGCTCCTTCAGCCGTTCGTAGTCCTTTTGCAGGAGCATTAGCTTCTCGGCGGTTAATGTGTGGGCCAGCTTCGCGGTAGCCAGCTCTGTTGTAAGAGTATGGGTACGCCGTCGCTCCGCCTCCAGCTGCTCCCTAATATCCGTGTCCAGCATCTGAATGCGCTTTGCGTACAGATGACGGATATCTCTAAATGTGGCCTTCGTTTTGCACTGCGGGCACACCTTTACAGAAGATTGGCGTTGGCTTTCATTTAGCCATCGCCGTATGCAAGATTCCCCAAAGAGGTGACCACACCGTAGCGAGACCAGTCGATGGTCGCCACTCATCTCCCAGGAATCTAGACAAATGGGACAGGTCAGGCCATCGTCCTCTTCATCCACAACTATTGGTTTGCCCTCGGGAGACTTTTTAAGGCTTTTATCGGCAGCAGCGGAGAGACGTTTACGTTTTTTGGGCGGTGATGGCGTTTCCAAGGAGATCACCTCTGGCTCATCGCCTTGGTTACGGTGGGAATTTCTCGGGGGACTGGGCAAATGCGGAGGATCTACTAGAATTGGCTGTGGAACTCTCGGCAGCTGCAGGGCTTCCGGTTGCTCGGGTTCCTGGTTTTCATCGGGCTGATTATAAGCTTCCTCGTCCGGTTGTACCTGAATCTCAGGAGCCGGCTGCTGAGCTTCATCTGGATTGAGGATTGCCTCTTCTTCTGTAGAACTTTCATCTTCATTAGCTTCCGGCTCAAGAGCATCGTATTCATTCTCCATTCCTTGCAGCATAACATCCGGATCGGAATCTGAATTCCGCCTTCTCGGAGCAGGCTGATCGGATTCCCTGCTGTCCGATGAGTATATTTCCGGATCCACGGCGCTCTCGACTTCTGCGCCACTTTCGCTGTCCGTTTCACTCATATATGTGCTCAATCAAGGCTTCCTCCTGGGAAACATGACAGTGCACTGCGGTTCTTGTTAGTTTTTGATCTATCTCGAAATAGCAGCCAAGACGCTATATTTCAAGCTAGAGATGGTCAAAAAAGTGCTGCTTTAGTGATGAAACAACCGAGGGAAACTATCGGGTACCAACTGCGTGCGAAAATGCAGTTAGATAGTTATTGAATCATGTTGGCATATCTTATTGTTCTACTAATAAACTGTAGTGACCCCAGTTGTGCTGAAATTTGAAATGTTTTTAATTTGGTTTTTATTTTTTCTCATGTTGCTATAAACATCGATTACCGAAAAAGCTAAGCGATAGCTTTTGGGGTTTCTATGACATTCCAAAACGGTCACTCTGAGGTCTGACTTTGACGCCTCAGCCGCCATTCGTTAATAAAGTGAAATCCTTAAAAAGCGCGCATTAAACCGGTGTAATAGTCGTTCAAGAAGTTGAAAAAAATCTCCAGATTCCAAAGTTCATAAAAGACATACCCCGCAAAAGTGCTTTAGAGGGTACAAACAACTTAAGCAACCGGCGTTTCTCAAAGCGGCAATAATTGCATCAGTGTGTGGGTGCTTCGCCAAAAAAAAAGAAACCAAGTCAAGATTTTGGATTGTTAATTATAAAGAGGTGCTAAGAAAGAGGGCGTGAAGTTTTCGGTAAGCTGGGAGAGTACAGGTTAAATAAGTGCAACGCAATTTGCTGGCTGACTAACCCGCCCCCCGTGGCCTTGAACTCGACAGACTTGGCTGGCGTCCACTCACCCACAAGCACACACACATACGCACATATATACACACGCGCAAGCCGCTTCTACTGACCGAAGAGAAGAAGAAAGCGAAGAAAGGGGAAGAACGGAGACAGAAGACCGCAGAAATCGGCAAGTAAACGAAAGGAGGAAGAAAGCCATGGCCGAACCAAGGACGCCCGAGAAGCTGCTGGCCGCCAAGCCGCCAGTGTTCCACCACAACAGCCATAGTCCCAATGCCTCGCTGCAGCTGCCCAGTCCCATCATCACGAGGCGCACCCGCACGGCCTCGACGTAAGTCCTCCTGCCCACCATCCAAAACCACCCACCAAGACCAGCCACCCACTAATTTCACCCACTGGCGCCACATACTTGACCCCAAAGGGAACTTGGCCCCTATGCAGAGCCTTTACGGGGCCAAATGAGCGCCGAAAGTTCATATTATTTCGCAAGGTTTGCTCTTTTGTATGAAAACCAAATACAACCTTTTGAAATAGTACACGAATGTTTAGGGGCTTCTGAATTCTAAAGGAAATGCTTTCTATAATGATTTCTTAACCATTGAGCAAATTTTGAACACCAAGAAAAAATGTGTAAATTAGTATGCTATATAAACATAAATTATTAATCAAACATTGAAAATTATATGCAATTGTTTAAACGCTTAGATTAAACTTATGTATATTTTTGTAAAGTTAACATACATATATGGTCAAAAAAGTCAAGCCAAGTTCTCTGAAAGAATTAATTTAAATTAATTGTTTGAAACACTTTTTAAGCACACCAATTGCTAAATGGTGCAAAAATACCTTCATTTATTTGGTTGTATAGCAAACATATATTCGGGGATCAGGAGCTGGCAAAATGATAAGCTCTCGGGAACCCTTTGGAACATAATCCCCGTACTTAATTTCTACTCCCCCGAGTCCCTGCATCCGCCATTGATTAAATTGCCTCTTCCTGCTTAATTCTTTTCCCAAACGCTGCCGACACCCAAACACGCGCAAACTCAAAAACAAAAATAACACTGGGAAAACATAGCTCCGCTCGGGCCCTGGAAAATCCGGTTGTGACCGGTATTGTGAAATCCTTCAGCCGCACCAAAGGACACGGCTTCATTACACCCCATGCCGGCGGAGAGGACGTTTTCTGCCACGTTTCCGAGTAAGTGGATGAATAATGCATGCGCGACCTTTGCGCTGGCTCTTTAAGACCTACAAAAATGTAATCTTCCCACAGCATCGAAGGCGAATATGTGCCCATGCCCGGGGACGAGGTCAAATACCGTCTGTGCGCCATTCCGCCCAAGTATGAGAAGCACCAGGCAGTGCACGTGCAGATTAGCAACCTGACGCCAGAGGTGCACCACAAGTGGGAGGAGCCATTCTATGGTGGCTCCTCGCCCGCCAAGTAAAGTTGGAGCTCGAGGCCCTGGGAGTGGCGGAGTTCGGGAGCGGAAAAGGGAAAAGTGTGTTGTTAAAAGCTGAACGGCCTTCCAAGAAATTTAATTGAGCTAGAGCACGCCACCCGAGATGAACGAAAAGGGAAACCGGAACAGAACAATAACCATGAAAGCAAATGAAAGCACAGCAATCGAAGCAGCCAGGAAAAATCCGACACCAGACCAGAACGTAATAGAACAGAACAACAGGCCTGCCATCCAGCCAGCGAGCAGCATCACCAGAGTTTCAATTGAACACTTAATTAGAATTTAAGCTAAGCTATGAAAGTCAAACAAAACACAGTCACAAATATTGCCTTTTCCTCTGGAAGAGGGGAGAGCAACCGCAACCAGTTTCGAGTATATTATTGAAAACGTATGTATTTGGAAATTGAAATTGTTATTCGAGAAACCAATAGCGACGCGCCCGCGATGCTGTGGTGCCTGTATCAGTAATTACTTTTAATTATAAAAAACATCTGAATGTGTTCGCCAAGCAAACAAGCTAAATGCTCTCAGTAATTCACTTTATTATTAAAACAGCTGCAAAACAATTCTGTCGGTGATTTTTTTGGAGTGGTGTGGGAGTTGAACATTATCTGCATGGTGTGTGTTTTGTACTCACAGTTGCGGTCAGAACAATAGTCGTTTGTTCGTTGCTACCTTAAAGAACTATTAATATTAATGTTAAATTCTTCTTACGGCAACAGAAAGTTTGGTTTTGGTTTTTCCTAACCATTTTAGCTAATGTTTTATTTTAATATAATGATGCTCATGTCATGGTAAGAAATATTATTTTAACCGCAGCTGTAATTTGGTTTTAACTTCGTGTTGCATCTTATCTGTCGTGAAACCAGATACTTTTTGCAGTCCAAAGCAAACATTCATTTTTTCCTCACTATTGCAATAAATGTAAATATATATTTAACATTCTGCGTAAAATCGAAGCAATCATATTCACACATTTAATATATGTATACCTACATATCTTCGCCCGCTTGACTTATCAAGTAGCGCCATAAATAGCCGAAGCAACTCATACTTCACCAACTTTGGATTTCCATTTCGTAAGCATCCCGCCACTGTTCAAATTTTGAACAATTAGTGTGACCATGCCACACTTTATAGCAACTGCATGCGTAGTGCGACACCGAGTTGCTATAAAAATATATTGGAACGTCAACAAACATATGCCACGAAAGAAAATATTCCGATTCGACGGAACATGAATTGATTACAGATCGGACTGGCAGAGATTCAGACAGCCATTCGATCAGACATTTAACCAAATTGAAGGCATCGAGGGAACTGTATCAGGGAAATACGTAAAAAGCACTACATTTGAGTGACGTGGACCTGGGACATTTGTTGTTATTTGTTGGTGATTAGAAAAACAGGTGAGCCTGTGGCCCCCAAAGTAGCACGTCTTCTTAATATATAACTGTCGTTATCTGATCAGCATGTCCGCCATAAGAAGAAAGCCAACGGGCAGCAATGCCGACCAGGAGTTGCTCATCGACGAGCCACCAAAGTCGGAGAAGGAGGCAGAGCACCAGAAGCCAGATATTCGTGGAGACCGGAGGAATATCGCAATACTGTTGTTTCTGTACATTCTTCAGGGCATTCCCATCGGGCTCATAGCAGCCATACCCATGTTGCTCCAAAATAGAGGAGCCAGCTACAAGCAACAGGCGGAGTTTTCCTTCGCCTACTGGCCATTCAGCTTGAAGCTGCTGTGGGCTCCAATTGTGGATTCCCTGTACATCCGGCGATTTGGACGCCGGAAATCGTGGCTAGTCCCAGTGCAGTACCTTCTGGGAGCCTTCATGCTGCTCCTCTCACTCCACGTGGATCGGTGGCTGGGCGGGAATGGTGTTGATCCCAATGTGCCGCTCCTGACGCTGCTCTTCTTCCTGCTCAACTTCCTGGCTGCCACCCAGGACATCGCCGTGGATGGCTGGGCTTTGACCATGCTAAAGCGATGCAATGTTGGCTATGCCTCCACATGCAATAGTGTGGGCCAAACCGCTGGCTACTTCTTGGGCTATGTGGTGTTCATTGCCCTGGAGTCAAAGGATTTCTGCAACACCTACTTAAGAGACGTGCCACTCGAGGATGGCATGATCACATTGCCCCGCTTCCTTTGGTTCTGGGGCATCACATTTGTGGTAGCCACTACCTTGGTGGCTATTTTTAAGAAGGAGAACGACATCGAAGACGCACACATGGACGCTCGCTACACGGAGGAGCACGAGTTGAACATCCATCAGAGTTACAAGATCTTGTGGGACATGGTGCGCATGCGCCCCGTCCAGATCCTGGCTGTAATTCTGCTCACCGTGAAGGTCACGTTTGCTGCTTCAGATGCTGTGACCAGTTTAAAACTAATTGACGCTGGTGTGCCGAAAGATAAGCTAGCTTTGCTGGCCATTCCCCTAATTCCGCTGCAGCTCATCCTGCCGCTGGCGGTGGGCCGGTATACGAACGGACCACGTCCCATGGACGTCTATGTGAAGGCCATTCCCTACCGCATCATCATGGCAACCGTGGCCACTGGCTTAGCCTACATCACACCCTATATCGTCCGGGGAGGATCAGTGCCTGTTTATTACTACGTCCTGCTGATTACCAGTTACGCCATCTACCAAGTATTCCTGTACTCCATGTTTGTGGCCGCCATGGCCTTCTTCGCCAAGATCTCCGACCCAGCCGTCGGTGGCACCTACATGACATTCTTGAACACATTGTGCAATCTGGGCGGCAACTGGCCCAACACAGTGGTGTTGTGGCTGGTGGACGTGCTCACCTGGAAGCAGTGCTCCACTAACGAGGAAAATACCTGCCAGGGCAAGGAGGAGCAACAGGTAAGTGCTCAGAGAAAGAGTTTATACAACATAAAAGATAATTAATCAAGCAAAGACCATAACGATACTGCATCTCTTTGGTTTGGTAAAAGTGTTGTATCAAACCAGAAAGGGCGAACTATCTTAAAGCTGCACAGTTATTATATAAAAGATAACAAATATCCGTCTTTATACTTCCCCAGAGCTGTGAAGCGTCGGCTGGCAAGTGCGAGATAACCTTCGATGGCTACTACTTGGAGTCTGGCATTTGCGTTTTTTACGGCATAGTGTGGTTGCTGTTGGTGCGCAAGTGGATCGTATACTTGCAGGACCTGCCCGTGAAATCCTGGTTGGTGGTCAAGCAGAAGTCGCGGTAGCAATCAATAGTGTGATCCGGGGCCGGATCGTCATAAAGATCCAGCACCGACCCGTAGGTACAAACAACTAATTCTAGGATTAGCTAACGTTTGCATTCTGTAGGCTAGCGAAATTACAAATTCCCGCCTTGGTATTGTTTTTTGTATAACTAATTTTGATTCCGAAGGAAATAAAATCAAATGTTGAATTGAGCGAACGAGTATGATGTTGGTTTATTCGCTAGACTGCGCGCAATCATCGGGTTTTAAAGGGTACAAAGAGTCTTAGCTTAATTGTGGATAAAAAGTCAGCAATTAGTAGTACTTCCAGGAGTCGGCAGACTCCTGATTCTGCTTCTGCTTGCTCTTGCGCTCAATCAAACCGGCCAAATGCTCCGACCGCATGGACAGCGAGTCAATCTTCTCCACCAGCTGCTGATAGGGACTCAGGGGCTGGGTGCCCATCACCACATGACCCAGTTTCGAATCGATCTTGGCATTCAGACGGGCATTGCGGATGAGGTTGACGATCCAGCACTCTGCCTCGTTGGGCTTCATGTTCAGCTTATCGGCCAGCATGCTGATGGTGATGCACTGGTGGATGCGGCAGAATGTCTCGAAGATCATCAAGCGGGCGTCCTCCACGAACTCATTGAGGCAGGCAACGATGAAGAAGTCATTGAGGATCACCGTCTGGCATTCGTGCAGCTTCAGACGCGCTCCCTCGAAGTCAAAGTTCACGTACAGACACTCCAGGAACTCGGTGATGGGATCGCGGTACGTGTACGACTCCTGCTGGATCACCTTGATCAAATCCTTCAGAGCATTACGGCGGGTGCGGTTGATCACTACGGCGGTGGCCAAGTAACGCATGATGTGCGGGCACATGGTCTGGATGGCGTTCAAATACAGGGGCTTGTACAGGAACATCTCAATAATGAGATCGCGTCCCTTGGGGTGATTGAAGAAGACCAGGACAGACCAGTGGATCAGCCAGGTGCGCTGCTGGAGGGCCTGGATGGTGCTAAAGTTGGCGCTGTCGATGTAGTCGCGCAAACGCGTCAGATCCTCTAGAGCAGTGTTCCAGTTGAGGGTCAGGATCTCGGCGGCCAGCTTGCCCCACAGCACATTAAGGTAGTTCTGCAATATTTGCGAGACAATAATTTGGTTAATAAACATTACGTTTTAGTGTTATTTGTCCGTTTCCCTGTTAAATGAGCTCGATACGCACCTTGTCGTTGGGCGACATGACGATGAGGCAGAAGTACAGGTAAGAAGTGGACTCCTGATAGTTGCCGCACTCGTAGAGGTACTTGGCCAGCTTGTAGGCGCTCTCCAGATGCTCCACCTTAAAGTTGTAGTCCTTTTGCAGGGCGTTGACGAAGGTCTTCGAGTCCTTCATGCTCTCGCCGTTCTTGAGGATGTCGGTGGCCTTCATGATGGGTGCCACCTCGTTCTGCAGCTGCTTGAGCGTGGCCAGGACCTCCGCCTTGCGCTGCACCAGCTCCTCGGGCATCTCCTGGCTGAGATTGA
This sequence comes from Drosophila teissieri, assembly GCF_016746235.2. Lineage (NCBI taxonomy): Eukaryota > Metazoa > Arthropoda > Insecta > Diptera > Drosophilidae > Drosophila > Drosophila teissieri. The sequence continues at coordinate 17,408,072 of NC_053031.1, read as the reverse complement.
GACGCTTGCGGGTGTCCATCGTATAATCGATCATGTTCGTCTTGTTCACCGTCTCCAAAATGTACTCCAGCAGCTCCTGCTGGTTGTAGATCTGCAACAGAAGACACACATATGTATGTAGATTTTGCATAGCTATGTACTGGTGACACGGCAACCGCTGGCGGAGCACCGCCTGGTCGAGTTTCTAACCTCCTTGCCGCACAAGAACTCCAGCAGCGGGAAGGTCAAGTGCCTGTCCAAAAATTGACAGTTGATGCGTGTCAGGTCGAAATTGGCCATAATTGCTGCTGTTTTACTATGTTTTCACAATGAAATTTACACGCAAAATCGGCAGAAAAATACGCGTGCGAGGGCAGACAGTGTGCCCAGAGACGAAAAGAGTGACGCCCGTTTAGTGTTACCAGGGGGTGGAAATACGAAAAGGCATTAAATACCATGATCCTGAAACGGTATTTTTTAAAGCTTCCAAAACGGCGCATTTATTTAAAAAATTAATTCATGGTATAAACATAAAAATAAAATATGTCTCTTTAAAAATAATAGTTATTTACTTCGCACGGCTGTAATAGCAAACCAAATATAATTTCTTCGAATTAACAAAATAAGTATCCAATATTATCTCTATTTCTTGAAGCTTTAAAGCCTAATGTAAATAAAAAAAAACCTTTTCAATTGAAAGCTATTCATATAATAAAGTTTTTTTACAATCTTTCACCGACGTTTTTGTAGTTTTAACACATGATAATTTCTTTAGCTTCAAAATGTATCCAAGAGATTCCTCTCTTTTAATATGATTAATAAATAGGTTTCACTTTATTTTCCCCGCATAAAATGTAAAACACATTTCTCGTATTCTACCCAAATATCGACTCGTCAGACAAATGCTTTTTAATAATTTGAATATTTATTTCATCAAATACTTGCACATAAATATATTCATATAGAGATGTATGTATAAGGGTATACATTTGGGTTAAATAGGTATAAATTGTGTATTTCTTTGTATTCATACATATAACTGCCAAAGAGCACATTTGTTTTAACAACAGCCACTTAGTTACTTTTGCGGTCAACGATCGAATGCAGTTCAAAACACACAAACAACATCTAAAAAAATGCGTTTCGATATTGGCCGAGTTTAATACATTTCTCTGTCTGCATATACGATTTATGGATTGTATATAGGAGGGTGGAGATCAGCATATCAATTTTCACTTCATATATATCTTTAGCGTAGAACAGGCAACACAAGTTAAACAACATTGAAAAAATGCATTTTCTAAATATTTAATGTTCAATTAATGTTTTTGTTTAACGATAACGGTAAGTTTCTAGTTATTGTCCTTAGGTTTTTTGTTGGATATTCGATTTCCTTTAAGATATATAAGTATTCGATTGGCTTCAATCAGCATTTCAGTTTGCACTCTTAATTGACTTCTGCCGCAGCATATCATCACCCATGGAGGGCATCTCGACGAACCACTAACGATTCCCAGCCAGCTTTGCGAAGAAAATAAAACTAAATGAAACGTGTTTGGTTTTGGTTTGGTGTGTAAAAAACTCAAGTCTTTTTAGTGTAATCTAAACTAAAGTCGCGAAAATAAAAATCACAAATCGGTAAAGAATTTCGCTCTATAGGCTAAGGACGATGCACGCACACAAAACTTGATATTAGCTGCTCTGGCTGCCTCTGCAGATCCTCTTTACGATGTTCCGATGACGCCACCAGGTCCTGGTAGCCCGCTTGGACGGCCGGTCAGATAGGAATCCACTTGGCGTGCGGCCTGACGACCCTCGGTAATGGCCCAGACGACCAGCGACTGGCCACGCCGGCAATCTGCAAAGGAATTAACGTAAATTAACAATTGGTTGAAGTTGAAATATAAGAATCATTAGAGTTTTAATAACAAATGATTGATTTGGAACTTAAGAACTTTGCATTTTCAAAAATACGTACGATCATTTAAAGAGTACTTATGAAACGAAAAACTTACCTCCTGCCGCGAAGACCTTGGAGTTCGAGGTGCCATACTGTCCGTTGGATGCCTTGATGTTGCCACGCGGGTCTAGCTCCAGGCCCAGTTCGCTCGGCACCGTCTTCTCCGGCCCCAGGAAGCCCATGGCCAGGAGGATGAGGTCTGCGGGGAAGTACTTCTCCGATCCGGCCACCTCCTGCATGCGCCACTGGCCCGTTTCCGTCTTGGTCCACTCCACCTCGACGGTGTTCACGCCCTTAATGGCTCCATTTTCACCCACGAACTCCTTGGTGGTGGTGCAGTACTGACGCGGGTCCTTGCCCCACTTGAGCTTCACCTCCTCGTGTCCGTAATCCACGCGGAAGACCTTCGGCCACTGGGGCCAGGGGTTGTCCTCAGCACGCTTCTGTGGGGGTTCCGGAAGGATCTCGAATGTAGTGATGCTCTTGGCGCCTTGACGCAACGACGTGGCAATGCAATCGCATCCTGTATCTCCACCGCCGATGATAATCACATTTTTGCCAGCGGCAGAAATGATGTCATTCTTGCCGCCCAGCTGCTTCTTCTGCTGCGCCTCCAGGAACTCCATGGCAAAGTGAATGCCCTTCAGGTCACGGTTGGCCAGCGGCAAGTCACGAGGCCAAGTGGAGCCAGTGGTCAGAAGGACGGCATCGTACCTGTTAGAAAGTTCAAGTGTAATAAATAAAGGTGTTTTAGACATATTATTCCATTAAAATTTGAGGACTGTGTTGACCCAATCACTGCAATCTGGACCACCTTAAATATTCAATTATACTTACTCCTGCAGTAGTTGCTCGGCCTTGAGGTCCTTGCCCACATGGACATTGGTGCGGAACTCGATACCCTCGTCAGCCATCAGATCAACCCGCCGCTTGACCACCTCCTTAGACAGCTTCATCGTGGGAATACCATACTGCAAAAGTCCACCAACGCGATCGTTGCGCTCAAAGACGGTGACAAAGTGACCGGCACGGTTCAGCTGCTGTGAGGCAGCCAAGCCGGAAGGTCCTGATCCCACAATCGCCACCCGTTTGCCAGTGCGAACTTCAGGGATCTCTGGCTTAATCCAGCCCTGCTCGAAGGCATGATCGATGATGGCGCATTCGATGTTCTTGATCGTTACTGCTGGTTCGGAGATGCCCAGAACGCAGGATCCCTCGCAGGGAGCGGGGCATACTCGACCGGTGAACTCTGGGAAGTTGTTGGTCTGCAGCAGTTGACGCAGAGCCTCCTGCCACTCGCCGTGGAACACGAGGTCGTTCCACTTGGGAATGATGTTACCGAGTGGACAGCCTGTGGAGTTGGACTGACAGAAGGGCACACCGCATTCCATGCAGCGAGCTGCTTGAACCTTGAGGTTCTTGCGCACATGTGGGAAGTTGTAGACTTCATTCCAATCCTTCTGTCGTTCTCCAGCATCACGGTAGGGAGCGGATTCCCTCTTGTACTTTACGAAGCCACGGGTCTTGTCCAGCACGCGATCGGCACGCTTCTGCTCGAGCACCACATCCTGAATGGACTCCTCGATGTCCTTGATGTGCGGCTCATGCTTTCCATTTCCATTCTCGATGGCGGACTTTAGTGGCTGCTCCACTGCCTGCTGTTCGGCCATGTCCTTCAGAGCCTTTTGGTATTCATACGGGAAGACCTTGACGAACTTGCCCTGGGCTTCGGCCCAGTTATCCAGCAACTCCTTTGCCACCTTCGAGCCTGTCTTCTCAATGAAATCTGTCAAGAGTTCCTTGACCAGCAACACATCCTTCTCACTTTCCAACGGCAGGAGTTCTACACTTTCTGGATTTACCTTGGGCTTAAAGGAACCGTCCAAATCGTACACATAGGCAATACCACCGGACATGCCAGCGGCGAAGTTTCGTCCCGTGAGACCGAGGATAACCACCACACCGCCGGTCATGTATTCACATCCGTGATCGCCCACACCTTCCACCACGGCTGTTACACCAGAATTTCGTACGCAGAAGCGCTCGGAAGCAATACCGCGGAAATATGCGGTTCCCTCGGTAGCTCCATACAGGCAAACGTTGCCCACGATCACATTCAGATGTGATTCGAAGGGAACCGTATCCTGTGGAGTGATGACAACATTGCCACCGCAAAGACCCTTGCCCACATAATCGTTGGCATCACCCTTCAATGTCACATTAACACCACGCGCCAGAAAAGCGCAGAAGCTCTGACCAGCGGATCCCTCCAGGAAGATATCGATGCTCTTGCCAGCGGGCAAGCCAGCCTCTCCGTATTTGCTGTAGAGGATACCAAATTAGATTATGATCACCTTGTTAATATCCGTAATCCTACCATGCAATATGGTAGCTCAGAGTAGAACCGAAGGCTCGCTCCTCATTATGGATGCGCATCTTGACGGTTACATTATCGTCTGCTCCACTGAATATTTGCTGAGCCTTGGCAATTAGTTCGTTGTCGGAACGCTTCTCCAGCTGGAAGTCCTGCTTTACGGAACCTCCAACGATGTTCGTGCCAGGACGCAGTTCCAAAGCTGGCTGCAGGAGCAACTTGAGGTCCAGGTTACTAGCCTTGGCATCGCGTTGACTGGCCACGCGCAATAGATCGGTGCGACCAATCAGGTCCTGGAACTTTCGAATGCCCAGTCCAGCCATAATTTTGCGAATCTAAAGGAATTATAAGCGGCTTAGTTTAAATTATACAAGCCATGGAAAAAAGGAGCTTACATCCTCGGCCAACATGAAGAAGAAGTTAATAACATGCTCTGGTTTACCCGTGAACTTCTTGCGCAGCTCCGGATCCTGAGTGGCAATGCCCACGGGACAGGTGTTCAAGTGACACTTGCGCATCATGGTACAGCCTTAAAGAATTATAACATTTGTAAAATGAAAGACGTATAAAAGTAATGTTTAGAACTTACCCATGACGATCAAAGGAGCAGTACTGAAACCAAACTCATCAGCACCCAGCAAAGCTGCCACCACCACATCGAATCCTGTGCGGAGCTGTCCATCGGCCTGAACAATCACACTAGAGAAGGTTCATCCAAACAAATCCAGATCCAGACCGTTAATAGTGGGAAGACACGACATAAAAAGGAAGGCAACGTTAGCAAATTCAACCCCTGGTAAGAATCAATGTAATGAGAAGAAATTACGAATGGAGCACAGCGCGACGATCGTGATCGAGTGAGCGAGTGAGTGGAGTGGAGTAGAGCGAGTGGACTGGAGTTTGGATTTGGACTGGATCGATCGAATCGTGTTTTACAGCTGTTTGGAAGCGGGTTTCTGTAGCTAAGATCTGTGGATCAGTTCAGTGATACTCATTACTTCAAAGGTCTCTGTCCAAAGAATAGGCTACTTCTTCATTTTGAATGGATCGATCTTTCACTTTATCCGTTTCCTCACACTGGATCATGTCCATGGGTTCGCAATCGAGACTTCTTTCAATTGTCAGATTTCAAGCAATGGAAACTCTTATTGAGCGCTCTTCCGCTGGACAAGATTCGCCTTCCCCAACCGCCGTGTCATCGTCCTCCTGCCCACCGCCCACTGGCCACATGTACGAGGAGTTTCAATGGGGTTGTGTAGGGGGATCAGCCCAACTTTCCGATGATCAATGGATCTCTGCTTTTGGGAATACATGTTCTGAACAGGTTTTCCAACGCTGTCATCTGGATAACCAGGCACTTCAGTAATGTATCGGTTCATGATTAGTAACAACAAGAGGAGAGAGCGGTAATGGCTCTGTGCCGGCTTCTCCTGGTCGGAAACTTACCGTGATCGTAGATTATTTAGCACCAGCACCTGATGCGTCTCGGCCACACCCAGTTCCCAGGGCAATCCAGCATTTTTAATGCCCGTCCAAGAGCTAGCTCCGGTACCACCATCATGTCCAGAAATTACAATGTGCTCGGCTTTGCCCTGTTGTATTAAAACAGTTGTTTAAGAGACTTCTTTCATTTCTAAGGCATTCCAAACCTACCTTGGCAACACCGGAAGCGACGACACCAACGCCCACTTCGGACACCAACTTTACACTGATGCGTGCATTCGGATTGGAGCACTTAAGGTCATAGATCAGCTCAGCCAGATCTTCGATGGAGTAGATATCGTGATGAGGAGGAGGCGAGATTAAGCCCACTCCGGGTACGGACTTTCGGGTCTTGGCAATATCCTTGGTCACCTTGTAACCCGGTAGCTCACCACCCTCACCCGGCTTGGCTCCCTGCGCCATTTTGATCTGCAGATCATCGGCATTAGCCAAGTAAGATGCGGTTACGCCAAAACGTCCCGAGGCCACCTGCTTGATGGCTGACCGACGGCTGTGGTTTGGATCTTGGTCTGCAAAGCAAATGATAACAAATAAATATTGATTAATTTATTATCGTATAGGGTTATACTTGATGACTCACTTAAATAACGATCTGAGTCCTCGCCACCTTCACCAGTGTTGCTCTTGCCACCGATGCGATTCATGGTGATCGAAAGAGTTTGATGAGCTTCCAGGGAGATGCTGCCAAAGCTCATGGCACCAGTGGCAAATCTTTAGGAGTCGCAAATATACAAATAATCTTGAACATCTGAAGATTTACATGCGGACTCGTACTTACCGCTTGACAATCTCGCTGGCGGGCTCCACCTCGGAGATATCTATACTTTGACGGTCTGTGACAAACTCCAGCTGTCCTCGCAGAGCACACTTCTTCACACTATCCAAAGTGGTTTTCTTAAAGGCTTCAAATGCATCCAGATTCTTATTTACGGCCGCTTCCTGCAGGCTGCCAATGGAGGATGGCTCATTGATGTGAGCCTCGCCACCGTGACGCCAGTGGTACTGGCCAGGATTCCGCAGGATGCGGGTGTCCGGCGTTGCCTTTCCATAGGTTAGTTGATAGCGTTGAAGGCCCTCCTTGGCCAGAATCTCCAGGGTGACTCCACCGATGCGACTTTGGGTGCCACGGAAGCACTTGGTCACCAGGTCGGAGCCCAATCCCACAGCCTCAAAGATCTGGGCGCTCTTGTAGGACTGCAAAGTGCTGATGCCCATTTTGGCCATTACTTTGGCAATTCCCGTATCAATAGCTTGGGCATAAGCGGCATAGATCTGCTTGTCGTTGACCTCGGGCCCAATTACTCCGTCGTCTCTCAGAGCCTGTGCCAGTTCGAAAGCCAGATATGGACAAATGGCATCCGCTCCGTAGCCAAGGAGTACACAAATATGATGAACTTCCCGGGCCTCAGCAGTTTCCACCACAATGCCCACCTTCATGCGCTGCAGGGTCTCAATCAGATGATGATGCAAGGCTCCGAGGGCCAAAAGGGCTGAAACTGCCACCTTACCATCGATTCCCGCTCCACGATCGGAGACCACCAACAACTGGTAACCAGCTTGAGCTGCGGCGTATCCTTCGCGGCAGACGCGATCGATGGCATCAATATACCCCTGAACACCTTCGTTATACTGGAATGTGATGTCCAAGACCTTGGTTCGCCAGCCGCGGTGCGTATTCCGCTTGAGCAGCTGGGTATCTGGAATGCTCAGTATGGGATTGGTGAGCCAAATACGATGCACCTGCTGAGCCGACGGCTGCAGCAGATTCGCCTCCGGTCCGAGAGGACACTGCATCGACATGACCACCTTCTCGCGGAATGGATCGATGGGCGGATTGGTAACCTGGGCGAAGAGCTGCTTGAAATACTCATAAGGTATGGGCTGGAAGTTGGACAGGCATGCCAGCGGGGCATCATTACCCATGGAGCCAAGGGCTTCCTTCCTTTAATACGATAAATAGGTTATCTTTATGTTGCTTAAATGTCATTATCTACTTACTTGTTCTTGAACATGGGAATGAGCAGCATATTGACCGTTTCCGTGGTATAACCGAAAAGAGACAGCCTGGGATCGAAGATGCCCCTCTGGGAGGCGGGCAACTTGGCCAGCTCGTCAACTGGAGGAGTATTCAACACATTGGCGTTGCGAATCTCATCCAGGGTAATCTGTTTAGATATAAAAACAGCTTTTATTTTGTGCTAGGTAATTATAATAACAATTGAAGGCAACCAAAGGACATGCAAAATGAAACGCAACGGGGAAGCAAAAACGAGGATCAACACTACGTTTGGGAGGCCAAAGGACAAAGGATAGGGCCCAGGGCAATCTGGGTTGCTTAACTCACCATCTGCGTCGTTTCCACAACAAAAATACACATAGATTGAGATTAGGGGATAGCGTGAGAGAGAATGGCCAAATTTAGACCAAAGATTATTATTTTATTAGTTTTCCGATTGGGTGTCAGAAGATGAGTTCGTGTTTTAAGATGATTAGTGAAAATCGACCCTGTGACCATGATATGTGTGTAGTAGTGGCTGGATATGTTGCACACAGATCTTGAAAGCTCTGTTGAATCGTAGAACATTTCAGTAACAATACCATGGATAAATGTTCCTTTAACAAAATTGGATCAATGTATCTTTCTGTACTTAACCTTTTGAGTTGAGGTAGTGTTACTAAAAACATTCTAACGAATATACTCCGAGTCTTTCCCCAATCCACATATGACCAAACCATAACTCACCTTCTGCTGCAGCCACTCGGAATGAGGCCTAGACTTGGCAATCTTGGACTTCAGCTCGATGTCCTGGATGAGCTTCTTCTCCTTGGTGTCCACCAGCAACATCCTGCCAGGCTTCAAGCGGCTCTTCAGGGTCACCTGCGATGGATCCACATCGTACACACCCACCTCAGAAGCCATGACCAGCACGTTCTCCTTGGTCACGTAGAAACGCGATGGACGCAGTCCGTTACGATCCAAAACGGCGCCAATGTAGCGTCCATCGGTGAAACTAATAAGAGCCGGACCGTCCCAGGGCTCCATGACACAGGCGGCCCACTGGTAAAAGTCACGCTTCTCTTGCGGCATAGTCTTGTCATTCTGCCATGCCTCCGGCACCATGGTCATCACCGATTCCGGCAACGACCTATCGCTGGCCATGGTGAGGAACTCCAGCACGCAATCGAAGCTGCCGGAGTCCGAGAGATTCGGCTCCACGACTGGGTACAGCTTCTTCAGCTGATCCCCAAAAAGCTCCGACTGCATGACACCCTCGCGGGCCTTCATGAGGTTAACGTTTCCTCGAAGAGTGTTGATCTCACCGTTGTGGGCCAGGACTCGCAGAGGATGAGCCCTTTCCCAACTGGGAAAGGTGTTGGTGGAGAAGCGAGTGTGGACCAATGCCAAGTAGGTTTCGAACTCTGGATCCTTGAGGTCCGTGTAGTAATCCCACAACTGGTCGGAAGTAAAGAGGCCTTTGTAGACCACTGTGCGGTCGGACAGGGAGCAGATGTAGAACCGTCGTCCCGGCTTGATCAACTCGTGGCTGGCCCTCTTCCTAAGGACGAAAACCTGCCGCTCGAAGGCCTTCTCATCGCTTCCGGCTGGACGGCGGACAAACACCTGACGGGACAGGGGCTCCGACTTGCGGGCCACCACGCCAATGGCCGACTGATTGGCCGGCACAGTGCGCCAGGCAATCACCTCCAATCCCAGACTCTTGGCCAGATCGTCAAACTCCTTCTCGGCAGCTGCATGCTGGGCCTCATCCAGGTAGAAAATGCCCGTGGCATAGTCACCCAACTCCGGCAAGGTTTGCCCTTGCTTGGCACTGCAATAGGAGAACACGGAGAATAGGGTTTAATAAGATTGAAGGATATGGTCACTTAAAGTTGACTGGTCATAAAACCATTTTTCCATTGGCTCAATTCTGAGCTCCAGCAGTAATGCGCCATTAAATTGCACATAGTCAGGTCTCTGTTTGCCGCAAGTCAAGCGAAGTCGCCCAGTTCAGTTATTCAGACATTCATTCATCGCGCCATTCCATTCAGAGCTGGTGACGAAACGAGTCCGCCACAAGTCGCACCTTATCAGCATCTTTCTATGGAGATGCCATAGAGAAGCTGTCAGCGATCCAGCCGTCACAACCTAATGGAACCAATCCCATTCCTCCCATCCCGCCCACCGGTCCGCATTATTCGTCTGTCCACCTGTTTTCGTTATTCAGACATGCATTCGTACACTGAGCGAACGCCCAATCAACTCATGTTTTGTGATAATATTGCACATGATAAAAGTTGACTTAACTCATATCTTTTGTATATCCTCCTCCAATATAAGATGTAAAAATTTTGATTTGAGAACCAATAGCAAACTGAAAATGCAAATTTTTTCCCCAGGTGCAATTGAGATTGATCTGAGCTTATATGTACCTGAACCTCGTTCTTATTACGTCTCAGAATTCCGGTCGATCCGATGGACGGCGAACTGTTTAAGTGTTTTGCCATAATTTCGCAATTAGTCCAAGACTTGAAGCGGTCCTTGAACTTGGCAATCACCGACTTGTTGCTCTCAGATCGCAATCTTTAGTGCTCATGACCGTTTGCACGTGCGTGTCTAGAGTGAATTTCTTCCCCCTCGATTGGCATGCAAAGTATTTCACCATTTCTTTTCCAAAGCGAGACGCCGAAACCTCCAGAACACCACGAAAATGCTCGGACATATCAATTAAACCGTAGGCTAGACGCTAATTAAAGAAGATTTATAGGTCTGTCGTGCGACATTACGCGTTTTAATAACCCAACCAGTTGTAAAAATCAATCTATCACCGCCTATTTGTGTATATTATATGCATACTCGGGCATCAGACAGCTGCACTACTAATTACATCGCAAATAGTTGCAAATTCGCGCCATTGATTAGCGCATATTGAGTTGTAAAACACTTGGACAGTGTCATTTTTATTAGCTGGGAAAGTCGCCTTCCATTGGCTATAATGGAGTGGAACGCTTTCAAATCGATCGGTTCCATTGGAAACTATCAGCGAAGATAGTAGAATCAAGGATTCTAAAAGCAGCACTTAGCAACCGAAAGAGCATAAAGTATTTAACTGATTTATTTAACTAAACAAAGGTCAACGTAATTGAGCTCTGATTAAACTGCATAAAATCATAGAGGTCTTTTGCACATCTGACATTTATTTGAGCGATTTAGGTCAGTTAACCTCAATAAACTTTTCAAATATTCTTTATGAATTCGCATTTCACATTTCCTTAACAATTTCAACTGGGCAATTAGGCCCAGTTTAAGGTTCTAAGAAATATATCATTCCCTAAAATCATATCATTCCCTTAAACATTCCCTATTAATCCTGTTCCCTGTTGATTGTGTAAGTTTTCAAATAATTCTTCATTTAGAATGTCTGAATCCAACCTGTCCAAACCTCATTACTATGCACATCTGGTACACTGGGTTAAGTGAAGAACCCGAGGGGAACGAATAGGGGACCTTGACGTGTTTTTCCATTTGGCGTAGTTGAGCTAAATAATGTTGTATAATTTGCACGAAGTAATTGGCTCCAAATGTCTTCTATTCTGCTATCCACTTAGACTGGACCGTAAAAAATCATCGTTTAATCCCATATATAGCCTATTAAAATATATATATATATTACGGTTACGTATGTTTACCGCTTCTGGGCAAAGCGTGACGAAAACAAGAACCGTGCCAAAAAGCTGACAAAATAAACAGAAAGCGAAGTACATAGGTCGGGCGGGAGCAGAGAGCAGATGTTGGATTGTCGGATCTCTATAGGTGGGCAAATACTCCCCGACATAAGTACATATGTACATTCTATATGTATGGGATCGCGGCTGGTCGCGCATATATCTCGGTGGATCTGTGGATGTGCCTCATTTCAGCAAACTATTTTTGAGGTGCCCGATCTTTTCCTCACGGTATATTGAGATTTAGCCAATAAAGGGACATCAATGGACTCTTGAGGCAGAAAGTGCATCCTGAAGTCTAATTTTGTATATCATAAAAAAATGAATGCACAATTAGGTATGCTCAATTATACATTGATGCATTATAAGCTCGTAGTCAATAAATCTCACTTTAAATTGTTACGTAATCTTGACAATGATTTTATAGCCACTTTTGAGTAATAACACTATCATTAAATTAAGCTAAACAATTTATTCTATAACTGATGCTTTCAAAAGATGCTTTCAAAAGGAAAATAAAACTTACGTGCATGATTGATAATACTTTTTTTGTTATATAATTCTAATCGTTCTAATAATGAGTTCGTTGCCTCAATTCAACCAACTTAATCTTAAATGAATTATACTTTTTTGAGAGAGTAGATCTTAACTGATAGACAGCGACAACACGGCAGCTTTGAGCTATTTTCGGATTTCGCGCACGAGATCGCGGCAATATCGTTTCGCCACACCCCCGGCCCACCAACTAGACCCGTGCCCCATGTCCCGTGTAAGCAGTTCGTTCATCAATGGCGACGGCGCCAGAGGAGCCGGCATATATAAACACACTGTACAATATGCGATGCCTAACTTTTTATGTATATATATATCTACATTGGGGGAACTTACAGAGCCTTGAAGTAGAGTCCGTGAGGAATGGAAGCCAAGACGCCAGCGCCATCGCCAGTGTCATTGTCACAGGCGCAGGCGCCGCGGTGATTCATCCGTTCTGAGAGGGTCTGGGCATCACGTAGAATCTATATGTGGAAAAAAATCACTTCAGATTACATTTCTCACTTTCAACTCAGAGACGTAGTTTTAATCGTCTTGATAAATAAAACATTTTCTTGTAAATTAAGCAAATCGAATATAATGCTTGCATATTTAAACGGATAGAGCACCGTTTTTATGCATAAACCAAAGGTGTGGAACGGTATTTTATGTAAATGGATTTTGAATATTTAAAGGAGTGCATAAACTTAAATATCTTAATAAAGATATTATCCGTTCTTAAAAACTTTTTTCAAAAAACTTTCCCTATATAAATAAGGCTTAAGTAATTGAATGGGTATATCCTGGATCCTTACCTTGTGAGAGCGTTTGCCATCGATGGCCACGATGAATCCGACTCCACAGGCCTCGTGCTCGTTCTGGGGATCGTAGAGTCCCTGTTTTCCAGGTGCCTCCCATGGCATTTGCTGCTGCTGCTGCTGCTCCTCCTGAACATCCTGATCCTGCTGCCCATTCAAATGCAGTTCATTCGATTCTTCGAAGTTATCGCTGCTGCCGCCAATGGCCGAACTATCGAAATAATCGGATTCACCGATGGTAGTCGCTGATGTTGTTGTTGCTTCAACAGTTGCACATTCAAATTCGCAATTGTCAGTGATTGTTGGTGCCATTATACGTTGTTACCGTTGCACTTGCTGAAAGTCTCTCGGGATCTAATTTGGTTTCACTCGATTTCAATTGGTTCTATACTGCGTTGGATAAGCGTGCTCACACCTTTTTAGTTAACAGTTATTTCTGGTTTAATTAGCACAGTTTGTTCAGTTTATATTTGCCTGCAAAAAAACAGTAATAGTAAAAATAAATTGTAATTTTATTGCACTTATATTGCAGCACTTGTAGCGTTGCACTTGAATGTGATTTTGCACGTTGCTCAGCTATTTGTTTCGCATTCGTTTTGCACTATTTGCACACACATACATTTATGCACTGCTAGATATACTAGGTAACTATTTCTATTCCTATTTTATCCCGCTGCTGGCACACGCGACACTGACGGCTGCTCACAAGCGAATGAGCGGCGTTGGAGCAGCGCAGCAGCGTAGAGCCCCCAAGATCGGACTCTCTCCTCGCAAAGGTGGCACGCTCGTCCCCATGCTCGCTCGGCCATATACATATAGTATAGTATAGTATATGGCGGCTATATCTCTCTCCCGAGTTGCCCACGCAATCAGAGGCCTGATTCGATTCTGAATCAATATCATGTAATGCAATTGTGCTTATCAGGAAAATATTTGCAATAAATAATTAAGTCCATCTTAATTACTTTTTTTTTAGAAGAAATGTTTAATAGCTTTACATAGTTTACTGTTTAATTCATATTACTTATGTCCTTTTAAGTAATTTTTATTTGTATCTGGTATTTTTGCGCCATGTTTTTCCCTTTGAAGAGTGTATGAGTGCAGTTCGCATTCTCCAGAGCTTTGTTTACCCCCTTTCTCTGAGCACCTCTTCACCTGAATGGGTTTTCTAAATTGCTCCCCAATAGACAGTTCGACGATCGATAGATCGTGCAATTGATTGGCAGTGTGGTTGAACAATCGTTGCATCCAGAAGTGGAACCTTGAATAATGTGCGCATACGTAATGCAACCAATTCGCCCCATATTTACACTGTTTTATCGAACTAGGAACGGCAGCGGTTTATAATCGTTAAACGTTATCAAAGGCAATGGCGAAATGATTTTTACGGCGTCACAACGGACATGCATAGCAATAACAAAATGCTTTAAAATGCGATTTGTAATAAATTCATTTGAGCAAAGCTATTTCAAATATGCAAAGCAAACAACAGAATGAGTTTTGTTTTTCAAAAACAACAACATCGAAATAACGATAAGAAATGGCACAAAACTGGCTGTTGTTTAAGGTTAATTTTAATTTTGGATATTTTGTTTTAAATTCCAGTGGTGCTCCATCACAAGTTATTGGACAGATCAGTTCAACAATAATTGACTGTCACACATGGTATAATAATTTCATTTACATATCGCTCTATGGGGTCTTTCAACTTTTGCCCAGAGAAATGCATTTGAAAATACGTATTTGTCAGAAACACTGTTTGCTCCTTATGAGCGACGATATAAATAGATTCTCCATACGAAGATCATGTTGGTATCGAATTCTCTTTCAAAATTTTCCATTGCTCGCCGCGCTTAATTAAATATTTAGCAAATACCTTTGGCCTAAAATAGACCATAATTTAGAGCCACTCGTTTAATTAGTCCCACATAAAGTTATCAATCAAAAACCCAAGTGTCTAGAAAAAAGAGAAGTGGTAGATTAACTTCAAGTTCATGGGTTCCATTGCTCTCTAAGAAATCATTTCCCATCGTATCAAGGCATTTCTATTGTGCTCTACAAGCGGCTGAATCGCATGAATTATAGGCAAGTTCAAAGTCTCAGAGAGCGATCGAAATTATCTGACCGGGACTACAACGTCACATCGCAATCTTCGGCGAACCATTCGGGTGACACATTCTCGCCGTCTCCCCACTTGGGGTATTTAAGGAGGAGCCGGCGAAATGGGGGGTACGGAACCGGTTCCCCGGCTGCACCTCCCAGATAAGTGCCGAAAATTTGTCAAGCGATAACATTTTCTATTGCGAAGAATCTACCTGCTTTGCAGAGTACTATGGGTATATGGGTATATATATACATTTGAGTTCTTAGTTATTCATATACATATATGTATATTCATATATTTTCATATATAAGATAAAGGGAAGATTCATTTTTATTGATCCATAAGTTATAATAATTATAATAATAATATGGAAAAGGTTACTTTTCAATTGAAAGAACATCGTTATATCCAAATAGCGGTTATAAAAAACAATATATTCGGTACATAAGGGGTATTAAGAAATTCGATAAGCATCATCATCCGAGCTTCTTGTGTTTTTTAGATCTGTTCTTTTTTTTTGCGGCTATGGTATCAGGCGTTTAACATGTGCCAAACGAGTGTCTGCGACTGCGGGGAAAGAGGTAGCCGAAATTCTCATTGACTATGTTTTATTTTCTTTTTATAAGTTAATAAAGTTGGGCATGCACAACAGATAAGACTCATTCACGGCACTCACACGAAAAACCTAATGGCACAGTGAACTTTACTTGGGGGTTTGGGAAGGTTTTTTCCTTTCCGATTTCACGGGATCCAGCTGAGATTACGGTGTTCCATTGGGGAGCCATGCCACAAGGCGCTATTCACGATTTGCATGCGTGATAGAGAGGAATGGTCTATAAATATACACATGTTCGATTTCTGGCTGCAGGCGTAATACAATCACGCAGCGATAAGAATCGTGGAACGCAAAAATGTGACGTAGATGGGCCAATAGCCCTCAACAGGACTGAATGTATCTATGTATCTACGATCTGATTTATCTGACTTGGGTGCAGTGGAAAAGTTTTGACCTAAGATAACATCAAACGAGTCGCAAAAAGAACAATATATGAAAGAACATATTTTGGTGGCTTTTTATGGCCTAAAGAGCCAATAAAACTTGATAATCATGACTTGAATAAAACGCATATCTCCGTTTGTATATGCAGAAGCAAAGGTTATAGTACGGTCGTATGTTCTTTTGAGAGAAGAGATAAAGAGTGCAAAAGAAAAATATTATGCCATTAAAAATAAATGCATAAACCCTATGTATGTGTTGATCATGACGTAAGGATAATAAAAAACGTATTATAAATCTTTGGGAGTTCTACAAAAGCTTTTCAGTACTCCCTATCTGTCTTTCAGATTGACAAATTATCATTTCCTTTTTAATTTGTTCGAATTTCCGCCGTTCTAATTGCATAACTTTTCGAGTGCGTCAGACCTATAGATGGCTATTTTCAGAGTTCAGAATATTGCTGGCAAGACAGATATATATCTATATGGAGCAGCCCGTTGACGGACGGAAAATAAATTCCTGTGGAATTTTTAATCACGTGATGGTATTTAAAAATTGTGATGACCTTTCATCCAACTAAGAGCAGTTAGTTCGTTAAATGAATTCCGACACCTTGTTCTCAAGTCTGATCAAAAGTCAACGTAAATATTTATAGTTGGCCAAAGTGAAAGAGGAGAGAAAAATAAAGCAACGAAATTTAATATAGCAAACAAGTCTGCAGACTACCAAATGAGAATAGATCGCACAATGGAGAAGCGACTGGATGACACGGGAGATATACATAGATATAGATTTAGCCAGCGCCATCGCCATCGCCATCCATTGCGTTGGCTCAAAGTCCACAACGAGACAGCTGCGTGTGGCCCACATCTACAAACACAGAAGAGATATCCGGGCATTAGGATAAGCACGCACAGCTATAGGTATAGATATTCCCCTCTGATATTGTATACTTATGATGTAAACAAGACCGGGCAACAAGTTTCAATAACCCCGAACGCCGAAATAAATAAATAAATTATGCGTCGACAACATTGCGTGTGGTTAGTACGGAAAGCGATGGGGCATGCCACAGGGCCATTATCGTGGGATAATTACAATCGGCGGTTCTAATGGGTGCCAGGATCCCACAATGAAAAAGCCATTAGCCCCAAAGAACTTTCTTCCGTTGGACAATCTAAAAATCGGTGGAGAACCCAACTCCGGTAGCCGCCGACGCTATAAACTTTGTTTTCCAGCGATTTACGATATGGCCTAGCCAAAATTGGGTAGGGGATCCATAGGGGGGTTCTATTGCCGCTATAAATGCGCATTATCTGACCCGGCTGGGCGCTTATCAGGTAGTCGGGGCTAACTTTATTGGTACCCCCGCTGTTTTATGGCCTCCAACCTGTGCACTTAAGTCAGCTGTGCAAAGTTTTCGCCGCGGATTCGGAAAGGGATCACCTCAATTGCTTTAAAAATAGCAACAATTGGTTTTTATTATCCGACGATCGCGTGTTTAATTAGAGAATCAACTGGGCATCTTGCGGTTTATTTTTTATTGCGCCTTGAAATTACGTACAAGTAATTACAATTATGAGAACTTTTTTATCTACACTCACTGTGGGCGCAAGAGGGCTGTAAGAGCTGATAATTAGCCTTGTGCGAAAGCCCTTTTAATCAAAAATGAGTCAATTTGCTGATAACTTACTCTAGCTTTGATTGAATGATAAAGATTAATAGATAAAAGGGCTATAAAGGAATCGAAAATCGTTGATCTTTCATTGAAGTAAAATATTGTGATACGTAATTAAACTTGATATATTGAAGGTCCAAGTTAAATTTGTATATAAGAAGTGCTAATAGATGCACAATTATCATGAACGTCTTAAGTTTTTTGGTTTCTATAATCATGGAAAACTGTTAAACATCAGAGGTATTCTCGAATCACCATTTGATTACTGATTCTGATTTTTTGAAATTAATGTTGTTCATATTTTTTTTATTGTTTAATGTTTTTGGGTAAATATTTGGACTTTTCCCATACTCACCACTTATTTATGGCGTTTTATTGAAAGTTTCCAATTTCTCAGTTTATTTTCCCCATAAATTCCTGTCTGTCCGGAGAAATTTATCGCAGGTGGTTGCTATTTATGGCATAGGTGCGGTTCGCTCCCCCATCCCCCGCTAATTACGACAAGCCTGCTGTTTGCAGTCAATAAACAAGCAACATCGCAATTTACATTAGTTTCCAATGACCGTATCTGGTTGGGATGGGATTGCACATTTGGGGTAGGTTGCCCTGCCCTTACAACCCCCCTTATCCGACATTTCTATATAACCAGAGTTATGTAAATGGAATCCAAGTAAATTGCAGCGGGGAGCTGAATCATGGAATGCCGCTACGTACCGGGTACCAGTTACTGGGTATTGAGTTCTGGCTGCTTCTGTTTGCTTTTTGTCATAAGAGAACTCGGGACCGTGCTTATCAGCACTCCACCCAACTCGCACACGTAATCCTCCCAAAGAAAAATCAATCAGTTTTAACCGCAATTGTTTAAAAGCCATGCACTCAAAAGAAGTGAATTCGTTTAATTAATTGCGACCCCATACGATACTGAAGGATTGAGCTTATAAAGGGTATTTTAACAATATTAAATACCCAAAGATCCAATATCATCTTGTATTGGAATGGAATGTTGCAGCGTTGCTAGACGAAGGCAATGAATTTAGGGAAATACAAAAATAAAATATTCAAGAACATTATGATGTTTTCGAGAGGTTGTAAACCATTTTTATTGCCGTGTTTCGCATAATTAGCCAGTAATCAGTAAATCAGTCAATAAATGACAACAGATTGAGTATTACTTAGGACTAAAATATATTTTTGATGTTTTTACAATGTGTTAGACGCATCCTCGTCAAGAGTATTTAGATTGCTAAAATGCTACCGTAAATGGTGGGGGCACTTGCTTTATATGCCCACCATTTGAGCTTATTTAACTTAGAGGCTGCGACGCAATTGAAAAGTTTTCCGTTCGGGAATTCACTGAACCATTAAACCAAACTTGCGGCGCCACCTTATTTCGAGCGAGACCGCAAAACATATCCAATTTCAAAGGGGATACAGAATTTGATTTGGGGGCATGAATACTTTGCTGACTTTCCAATAAGAATACGGATGTTTAGCTTTCAGTTTCATCTTCACAAATCCGCGATAAGCCCGAAAGGGCTCTAAACGCACTCAGCCGCAAGAGGAGACTTGGTTCACACTTCCGGGGAAATCTCTGCCAATCTTTTCTTAGGTCCTTTGTCTACGGTTTTATTTGCTCACTCAGTTTTACACAATCCTTTCTAAGTGCTGGCACGCAAACACACACATTAAACGGTAATAAAACAAAGGCAAGAACGTTATCCTTTAACTTCAAGTGCAATTGAAATGAGAAAGCCTTTCTCTGTGCGGAAAAATAGCAAAATGCGGCGTTGATTGCATAACCGTTATGTCAGGAGAGAAAACCGGGAGGATGTGTAAGCCAGAGAGCGGTTAGGGCTGAGAGAGCGAACTCGGAAGCTGCCACCCACACCAAGACCCACGCAGAGAGAAAGTGTAAATGTCAAGGGGCAGTGACGTAGTAAGACAAACTTCGCCGCCCACGTTTATAAATAGAGGCTGGAACAAATTTTGTTTCTTTCTTGAATACCAAATAACAAACAAATTTTATTTCTTTCTTGAATACCAAATAACATGTTACGATACCAATTTCTATTCACTTTAAAGTGCAATATAACTAAAGTGTAAGTAAAATAGGTTTTTGTTTTATAATAATAATCTGCTTAGGATTATGTCAGCACATTACTAAGTTGCCCGGAAATTTTCCCTGTGTAATAAAGGACACTCAAGCACAAACACAGATACACAGTGGCTGTCATTAATTTTGATGCGGCAATTAGGCATAGCCATTTGCGGCATTCGGTGGCCGCAGACTTTCAGCAGCCACTGTACTCAACGAGAGGGAAATGAAAAAAGATCGGAAGAGGGTAAGGGCGAGGGCGGTGGAGCGGGAAGGAAGAAATCACTGCCATGGCCCTTTGAAGCAGAGGAGAGCGGAGCTAACCTTACTCTGACCTTGAAGCGGAGCGAGCGGGAGAGCTGAGCAGCTGTCTGCATCACAGTGAATGGGGGATGGGGCGGTAAATAGCGAAACAAGATTCACGAATGAAGCACAGCGCAGCCCATAAAATAGCCAACGAGCAAGAAGAAGATAAAAGGGGGTGGGGGCAACATCAAGAACAGAACTTGGCAGCGGAAAAAACAAGTACAAGAAGGAGAAGCTTGCGGCAGGGCGGTAAATCACAGTGCAGGCCATTGCCATAGCTTCAAAAACACAAAAATTAATATTGCGCACTTTTTATATTTATTAAATTTTAAGATGTGTATGTTTACAATGTGACACGTCACGAAATTTTTGTATTATCGTATGTTATTTCCAAGTATAATATTCAGTAAGGCTTAATGACGCACATCAAAAACAAAGTAAGAACATATGTATATTACTGGTTAAAAATAAATTTATCCCTTTATGTTTGCAAACCACACGTTAACAGCACTTAAACGTTGCCCATAAATCAGAAGCTCAAATAGCCGCTAGTTTTATTTCCCCCACTGTAAGTTCTGGTGTGGGAGCTTCTGCTCTCCTACTTCTTCCTGCTCTCTGGCTATGCTTCTTCTTCCCGCACTCCCTCTTTTCAACGTGTGTGTGTGCTTCTCTGTGTTCCATGTAAAAATTATTGATTTTTTAGAGGAACTCCTACGGGAATCAGGAAAAGCTATGGTAAGAAAAAGGAGCACCCCGGAACCCTTATCTCGTTTTCATTACTGCTTTTTTCCCATTCCCCAACTTATGGTGAATAGGTATGCACGTATGCATGTGTGTGTTAAGTAATTTGCATATCACATTTTTGAAGCGACACAAAAAGGAATTCCACGCATATTTTTTGCAATTACTTTGAACTTTTCTGATACACCGATTCACTGTTTTCCGTTTTTTTCGCGCTCACACAAAACCAAGAACTTTGAAGTTTTTCACTTTTCCACTTGCTTATAGCACTTCCACTTCGATTTGGCTTTAGAATATTTTCTGGTTATTCCGCGTGTTCAGAATACGTGCGTTTTTTTCAAAAGACCGAATGAGAATGGAAGAATAGGACGAAAATCGCAACTATCCCCAAGCCAAAGAGAGCGCAAAAGAAAGCGGAGAGCGAAAAGTTGCGTGAGAGCTTAAACGAAGTGGGGGTAACATCTGTTGTTTTTGAACTCTAGCTTCCTTGTAATCTTTTACCCTTAAACTTAAAATAATAAGGAACCAAATTTTAACAGATCGAAAAACCCGATTCTACTTTTTTCAGTTAATGGTTGCTTTTATTATTTACATATAATTTGAATGCGTGTCGTAAAATACCGTTACATGGTGTGCTCACTGTCAAAAGCTAATATCGTATTCTCACTGGGACACATTTATATTGACTGTGTGCTTGTATGAAGCTTTATTATCCACTTCACATCATTTTTTTCTTATATTTGACAACAAGAACAAATTCATACCTTCACCACGAAAATAAATTGTAAAACTGCAATTGCAAAATACTTAAAGTAACATTTGGTAATGGGATTATCGAGAAGAAGAAAAATAAAAATTAAATAAAGATTAACATTATAAGAAAAACCCTTTTTTTATGTGGCATAAAACCAATTGAAAAGCATGCCAATTAGTTTCAAAAAGCTCCAATATATAAATGTGAAATACCGTTACACGCAACCCTGCTGACTTTCAAATTCTGACTGCTGTGTGTCCAGTCGGTATATTTGCTTCAGTATGTGGGTTCTTTTGACGTACGATAACAGGTCACATTATTTCTACATGTGCCGGGTCGGCAGCTAAACTTCAGATAAAAAAACCAAACTAATCGAAGAGTCCAGAAACAAACGTATTTCAATTGCCACCAGTACAAATACCAACAATGTCTGCTGAGGAAGGACAGTTTGACAATATACTGCTGGCCGTGGCCGAAAAGCATCGCGATGGCGTGCCCCAGGTAAAACAACAACCAAGAGCGCAACTTCTTTGTTTCAATTTTGGCTATTTGCGTTGTTTGTGTTTTATATTGCAGTTTCTTGGCACTTTAGCCAGTTTTCTGCGCCGCAAGACCGACTTCTTCACGGGAGCCAAGCAGGCGGAGTGGGAGAAACTGCTGCTGGATGTCTTCAACAAGGAGTCCAAGCTGGCCATCACCGCCCACAACGAGAAGGTAAAGGCTCGCGAGGCCTCCCAGCGCATTAGGGAGGAAAAGGAGAGGGCCGAAAGGGAGGCCCGCAAAAAGGAAATCGACGATAACAAAATATGTGATATCACCGACGAAGAGGCTGCGGCTATTATCAAGGAGGAGGAGAACAAGTATGTGGGATCATAAAGAGATCGATAACTAAAATACCTAGGTGACTCAGGCCGAGCTACTTTGCAAGAGCTGTGATTATTCATCGAAATATCCACATTATTCTTATTCTAATAGAAAGAGTTTACAAAAAGAGTTCAGTTTCTATCCGGTCTTTCGAGTACCTAAATATTTTGTAACACTAGCACGTCATATTAAATCTAAATCACCTACAGAAAACGCCAGCAGCTGCTGGATAGCGCTGGTGGAGAGCCAGCTGCCTCGAACCGCGATGACGTCTCCAAGCCCATCGAGAAAGTGGACGATGACTCCGAGAAGAGTGAGGTGGGCAAGCTGCTGCCGAATGCAGGCAATGGCTGCACCTTGGACAAGTACAACTGGACACAAACACTACAGGAGGTGGAGGTAAGTCCGGCCAGGGGTGATCTTCAAGCCCTTTTTCTCCCAGTAAGGTGTTGTCATAGTTATACATTGGCTAGCAGATTTGGCAGCTCAATCTTAATTGTCTGTCTTTTTAATATTGTTGACTTATTGTTAGTATTTAATGACGTACAAGGGCAGTTTTCTTGACCAAATACCTTAGTCGCTGGTTGCTAGGCAGCGGTCATAGCTGAAAGCCCATGTCATTGAACCCACGACAGGTGTGATTCACCAACCCCTCGTATACAATTATAAAATTCACTTTATTAAACATATCACAGGGATAAATAACTTATTTGCTAACCAGAAAGTACAGCATTATCCGATACTAGGCGGCGATGGTCCGATCCGATCAGATCCGCTCCAGATCTAGTGTTTTGTATGTTTCTCTGTCTCCAAAGCATAGCGCGCTTAATACTAATGAATTTTCCCAGCTTCGACTGACTCGACACTCCATCCAAACAATCTTTAAATAAATATCTTATACAACTAGCGCCAAGACGACACGATAACAATAATAATAATAATGGGGGACAAAGACAATACAATAAATAATATACTAATTGGCTAGGTTGGGGTATTAATTCCTAGCTCTTGGGCATGTCGCGGGCGCGCACTAGAAAGAGAATAGTTATTAGAATTTAGCTGGCACAGCGGATTTATAAAAAAAACTTACTCTCCAGCGCATAGACCATGCCCATGATGAGCAGCATGAAGATGGTACTCATGCTGACTATCAATACGGTGACCTGGCGTCCCCGATCGCAGAGACCACGCTTCGGTTTCTTCGGCGGACCACCCTCTCCATTGACCATCGTGAAGTGCATGGAGCTAGCAATGGATACGGTATCCAGGTCTTTGGTTTTCACATACTGCAAGTTGGGATCCACGTCGGCCGGCTGCTGACCCTCGATGGCGATAACCGCATCCTTGCCGCTGGCGAGGGTCAGGTTGGCGTTGTAGTTTGAAGAGGAGGGATTGCTGGGCATCAGCATCTTGTTGTGGCGCTCCTGCTTCTTGTGGATCTCCGCAAAGCGTTCCAGATTCGCTGCCGTCAACAGCAGTGAGCCGGAAGCAGCGCTCTGTATAAGTCGAATGGAAAAGAGGAGAATGTTTGTTGAGTCACGGTTGTTCGATACGGTTTGGTTCTCCACAACCGGAGCCTGCGTGGGCTCGGCTTACTCACCCGCGTGCTGTTGTTACTGTCGCTGGAGCCCTGGGAACTCCTCGATCCCCTCTTGGCAGCAGCCAGAACAGCCGCCGCTGCTGCCGCAGTTACAGCAGCACTTGTATTATTGTTATTGTTAATGTTGCTACTGTTGCTGGGCGAACTGCGCTGGTTTAGGGTAGGCGGATTCGAGTGCGATTTGTTGGAGGACTTGGAGGAGCTGGCCGAACTGATGGCCGAGCTCGAGGAGGATGCCAGCGAGGCGCGGGGAATGTGCCAATAGTCCTGCATCTGTGGGGAAGCAAAAGCAGTTGGTTAGACATTATTTAAAGTAGTAAATAAGGGAAATTAAGAGAATAGAATATAATATGGTATCAAATGTGTATGCAATTATGGCCTTTAACTATAATAGTTTTATACCCGTTACTCGTAGAGTATGTATGTAACCGCCCAAAACTGCCACGCCCACACATTTGAAAAATGTGTAATTTTTTTTCGTTATATTAGTGTTTTACCCAATTTTTTATCGATATGCCAGCAAATTTCTCGTTCTTTGACTTGCTGAATAATGGGTAACTGAAAGTCGGGAACTCGGCTGTTGTAATTGTTGGATAGCGAAATTTTCAGATCTTCCCTATTGATCTCCCCAGCTGGGGATCGTGTCACGATCGGCACATTCGCTGTGCTCCACAATATCTGCGCTACACATTTAAGTCTTCCTTCCCTAGCCCCAGTTCTCTGTTCCCCCTGTTCCTGCCGTTTGGTGGTGCTAGCGTCAGAAGAAATCAAAATCCAATATCCAAAACCTGAACTTTCGAGTTGTCTTTCGACTTGTCTTTGCTTTGCATTGGTCGCCAACTTGTTTGATATTTATGGTCTCCGGTCTGGGTTGGCTAAAAGCCTGATTTGTATTTAATATTAATTCGGCTAGTCGACAGTTTTATTTTTTGTGGGCAAGCTTTTAAATCTGGGGCCTTTCTCTTTAAAAGGCTTCGCCGATTGTTTGCTTTTGACGTAATTGTGGCAATCAATTGTCCTCCCAAAAAATATAAGAATTCTATTAGCTGAAGCTAAAGTAAAAAAGTTGCATTTCAAGTTTGTGCCTTCAGTCTTTTGTTTGATTTTGCTGTTCGAGACTTTTGTGAGTTTTGTGCGTTTGTCTTACACAGCGCAGAAGTTAATAAATGTGTTCGTGCTGCTTCTTGCGTTTTATTTATTGTAAATATTATTTAGGCATGCGGAAGTCTTATCACACTGTATTGATTCAACTTGATTGGCCAGTTTTCGATTTGTTTTTTTTTACACAGCGTTATTTTTGGTTTACTTAATGTGTCGTCTTGCGTTGTTACTTTACTTACATTTGTTAATTTGCAATTTTCTGTTTGTTTTGTTCTCGGGATTTGTTTGATTATTACACAAATTTATCACACACACAATTTAAGCTAATTAGTATCACAATCTGGAGTATTTTTAAGCAGAGTCTCGCTCCGGTTGTCAGTCTCTTTAATTGGGGTTTTATGATGTATATAATTTATTTAAATTACGGCTCGCGAAACACTCAGCTGATCAAGCTGCTGTTTGGGGTAACCGATTCGATTCCACTCGCAATTCTTCTCGTACTTTAATGGCGGTATTCTCCTTCTTCTCACGTCTTCTTCCCAAAGCGACGAGTTATTCAGTGCGCGTGTCGCCAAACAGAACCGATCTAAACGGCCTCAAGAATCGAACTGAAGCGAGCTTAGCGGCTAAGTCGGGCTCACAGGTACGATCTCTGCTCACCTGAGTTCTGCCCACCTGAGCAGCGACGCGGCGCTGCTGTCGCTGCCTCTGGCGGCTTCGACTGCGCGATGCGCAAACCTTTTCGAGTGGAAGTGTTTGTTGTTGCTGGCTTTCCTGACGGATTTTGCATGTCATAATATTTCGGCGGTTCTCGTTTGTTGCCACTGCGACAGTAGTCACTCGTGAATGAAGGTAGTCGCAGGACATTTTGAAATATTTCATATATTTTAAACCTTTCACATTCTTATCACTGTTAGTAAGAACTTTTAGCTAAGTTATACATCGGGGTATCTATGCTACGGAAAATATTATAAAATTTGTTTCTTTTTTACATTAAGGATATCGAGAATCTTTTCGTGTAAAAATAGCTCCCACTGTAGTGTGTGTACAGTGTGTAGTGTGTATATAGCCCTGAACGATCGGCCACTTTTCTGGCCATTCTTTTGTTTCAATGATGTTTGATGGGGGCCTGTTGCCGGCTTTGATGTTTGGACTGCTCGCCTTGGCTTGATCACCTCATCATGCGATTTGCCTACTTTCTTTTGGCTGTTCTTTTTATAGCCTCCCGCCCTTTTGCTCATAGCTCATTAAGCTGCAATTCGGCTTTTGGTGCTGGGTATTTCTGGCTCCAAAGATCTTCAGTGAAGGGCCCTTGATCGCTTTTGGCGTGTGGGCGTTTCAAGATCCGTTTCGATGGCCCAGAAATCACAATTTGATTGCGGGAAAAACCTAATTCTAGTTTAATGTTAACTTAATTAGGGGCAAACCTTGACCACCTTACGGGCAGCTCCGCCCATTTGCTGTAGCATCGTTCCCAGGGACCAGTAATGTTTGATTAATACTTGTTCCATTATTAAATCAACGGTTTATGATCACATAAATAATATGGCCATTATTTAAATGTCCTAACGAAGAATAAGCAAGTCTATTTTTGG
Source organism: Drosophila teissieri (assembly GCF_016746235.2). NCBI lineage: Eukaryota > Metazoa > Arthropoda > Insecta > Diptera > Drosophilidae > Drosophila > Drosophila teissieri. The sequence goes on along the minus strand of NC_053031.1, from coordinate 17,381,348 downwards.
TTCATTTCAAGTTCTAAGAAAGCATTTAACGTCAACGATGCCAACAAAAGCTTTATATCAACGCGATCAAAAATTGAAAAAATGAATTAATTAATGAGAAATTAAAAACATGATATTTAGGTGGGGATGCACAAGTTTTCGGTGAATTCCTAATCAGGTTTTCTTTTACAAAGGTTCAAAATTTGCATTTTGTTACATTTGGCTTAAGAATATTCGGATGTCTTCAAACTATTGACGCAATGAAAACAACGTGAGTCATCAGAAAAACAAAACGTTTTTGGTTTTTCATTAATAAATTTGAATAAAGCCAAATTGTTTGCGTTTCTCTTGGCGGAGTTAGTTAAACAAATTGCCAAAATTCCCCAACAATTGTTATCGAATCGGAATAGTTGTCTTCCTAATCTACCACGGATCTCGTATTATTATAGGATTATACTTTTAACGATCAGTGGGAATTGGTTGAATAAACAATAAATTCTGAGAGAAACCCAACATTTCTATTACAAATTTGTTTGCTTTGGGTTAAATCGCAAAGTTCCATCCCATCTGTCATTCTCGGTAGCAAAAGGCAACAAATGTTTCTAATTTTTTTCGGCAATAACTTTTGTTGCTTCGTTTGCTGTCGAGCATCTTGTTATCACCTTTTAAGTGAGACAAGTGAGTGGCCTGCCGCCAGCTCCAACTTTTTGTACTTTTGGTATGGGTGAAGTGCTGGCTGCTCGAGCCTGGTCGATTTAATCAGCGGAGAGTTGACAAAGATTACCTGACACGGCCAGTTACCAGAGCAGTGGCAATGGACTCGCCGGCAAACGCGAACGCGAATCGCATTAGCAACAAAGAGTATAAATCGAAACAGAACCAGGCGGTGTTTTGAGATCACTTGAGAAGGCAAAGATTGAGGGACGTTGCCACTCAAAAAGATGGGATGACGGCGAATGGGAGCCAAACACCAAACACTTGCTATAGATCGCAGGCCGAACCAATCCGAGACATTCCCCCAATAGAACCAACACCATTCACCTCGCCTCATCGCGAAACGCCATATAAAACCGAAGACAAACAAACGGCGATCTTTTTTTCGTGCATACAATTAAAAATGCAAAATAGTTTCCAGTGACGCCGGTGACAAACGGACGGATCTTACGTGCCCAGCGATTTCTGTTCCATTTTGGGCGACAACAATTGGGATTAACAAAAAAAAACAAATATCTGTGAGAATTGATAATTTTGTCGTGGTAAACGGGGAAATCCCTTCAAGCTATCTGGATAGATAGATAGATCCGTTGACGTTTGCCACGCTTATTTGTGTGGGGCCCGAGACCAGTATTTCTCTGATTGCGGCTATTAAAGCTTAATTTTCGTATAGAAAACGTTTGAGTATTCTGCCTTCGGGGGCTGTATTTAATAAATAGAATCTTAAGCTTTTGCTGAATTCCATGCGAAATTCTTGACGGCTTGACTCACTCACACAAAAGGAAGCGGAAATACTAAATAAATATTTTGCTGATACCTCATCGCAGAAGAGTATTGCCTGTTGGTCCTATATACAATTTAATTTTTATTGTCGCCTCCGCCTTTAATTGCGGTTATATAAATGAAACTGATATTTGATTCGATCATTTAACACATGTTTAGCTTATAAACCTCTTAATGGGTTTCTCCTATAAATCACGCCATAGTCAACTTTGCTGGCGTTCGAAAATTGAGGATTGGAAGCCCAAACAAAACGCTAACAAAGAATTCAACCTGACAAAGCCTTTGAGTAAATTAACCGCTTTTGGATCCGTTCTCCGTTTCCTGGTAGAGAATTTACTATTGAGATCAGGTCAATACATTTAGAAATAACTTTTCTCTTGAGTTATTTGAAAGTCTATGTAATCATTCCTCCTAGATCTACGATAGACTCGATTCCTAGAAGTCTTACATAGACTTAGTTAATTTATTAGCACGGTATCAGCATAAATTCTCAGATCTTATGTGCAAAATATGTAAATATTTTACAATTCGATAGGTAAGCTAACCCATTTTACATATTTTAGGTACATTAATCAACTTGTGTGATGAGTAGGACAGCAAACTGAACTTAGTTCTTAAATTATGAAATTAGCAGGTTTTAAAAAACAGGCTTACATTTTTAAAGATATCGAATGTCAGATACAACACTAATTTCCATCATGCTACTGTTCTCGAAGCTTCTTCACGTTTTCTGAGATTTTAATTTACGCGAACCCATTCAAGATGACAGTTTCAGCTTCGACTGTATCAATACGATCTCGTTTCTCACCGAATTGGAAACCTTATAGAGTTAATTATATGGGATACCCCCAAAATTGACTAGGTTAACCGGATAGAGTTTCCAGTATCATTTGCTTTGTAATCCGCTTATGGCGCAAACAAATGGCTACCAGATCGATCTCTCAAATCTCATTTACCATGCAAATGTCAATACGGATTCTATTGTAGCCACTCTAGAGCTCATTGTACGCCGAGTTTTGTGGGGATGGGGATCCAGTAGATTGGAGTGGAGTGGAGCTGGAGCTACGTTCCCAATAGGAACTAGTTTCAGAATTAAACGCAAAACAATTCTAAATGGAAAGGAATAAACAAAAATTTGCCACGCTCGACTTTGATTCCATCTCCCTCTGTCTTGAGATGTTGGTACTCACTTGTAGCCACAAATAAGTCAGTTTAAGCCGCTTTTAATGAGCTGGCAGTAGCACTCGTGAAGATAAACACTTCGATAGAGGTTATTTGCTATGTTAATACAGATTACTATATATGACTAGTTACTTCGATCTAACACATGTTTAGCTTATAAACCTCTTAATGGGTTTCTCTATAAATCACGCCATAGTCAACTTTGCTGGCGTTCGAAAATTGAGGATTGGAAGCCCAAACAAAACGCTAACAAAGAATTCAACCTGACAAAGCCTTTGAGTAAATTAACCGCTTTTGGATCCGTTCTCCGTTTCCTGGTAGAGAATTTACTATTGAGATCAGGTCAAATACTTTTAGAAATAACTTTTCTCTTGAGTTATTGGAAAGTCTATGTAATCATACCTCCTAGATCTTCGGTTGTCTGTATTCCTAGAAGTCTTACATAGACTCAGTTAATTTATTAGCACGGTATCAGCATAAATTCTCAGATCTTATGTGCAAAATATGTAAATATTTTACAATTCGATAGGTAAGCTAACCCATTTTACATATTTTAGGTACATTAATCAACTTGTGTGATGAGTAGGACAGCAAACAAAACTAAGTTCTTAAATTATTAAATTAGCGGGTTTTAAAAAACAGGCTTACATTTTTAAAGATATCGAATGTCAGATACAACACTAATTTCCATCATGCTACTGTTCTCGAAGCTTCTTCACGTTTTCTGAGATTTTAATTTACGCGAACCCATTCAAGATGACAGTTTCAGCTTCGACTGTATCAATACGATCTCGTTTCTCACCGAATTGGAAACCTTATAGAGTTAATTATATGGGATACCCCCAAAATTGACTAGGTTAACCGGATAGAGTTTCCAGTATCATTTGCTTTGTAATCCGCTTATGGCGCAAACAAATGGCTACCAGATTGATCTCTCAAATCTCATTTACCATGCAAATGTCAATACGGATTCTATTGTAGCCACTCTAGAGCTCATTGTACGCCGAGTTTTGTGGGGATGGGGAGGATTGGAGTGGAGTGGAGCTGGAGCTACGTTCCCAATAGGAACTAGTTTCAGAATTAAACGCAAAACAATTCTAAATGGAAAGGAATAAACAAAAATTTGCCACGCTCGACTTTGATTCCATCTCCCTCTGTCTTGAGATGTTTAGGGGTCCACTCCACTTGTAGCCACAAATAAGTCAAGTTTAAGCCGCTTTTAATGAGCTGGCAGTAGGCACTCGTGAAGATAAACACTTCGATAGAGGTTTATTTGGCTATGGTTAATTACAGAGTTATGTTTCTATTTGATTACTACTATATTGACTAGTGTTTACTTAAAGAACCAGGTACGTGGGACCTCTCTTCTTCATTTTAAGTTAGAAGTTCAACATTTTCAGACACATAAATTAAACATTTCGTATTATTTCTTCACTGTACCAAGATGGGGCGACTCAGCTGTTTTGTGTGATAACATTATCGAATACAAAACACTCCGCAGATAGACACTTCTAAGCACTCGACTCCATCAGCAAAGCCAGTTTTTTTCGATTTTTATTTTGTTTAAATGGACGGTTTGTTGTTCCATCGCTACTCGTATTGTTGTTGCGACCATTCTTTTTCCTATTTAATTTTTTTGGTGGTGCCTGGCACCGGATCGCATCTTTTAGCATAAATTATTTGCGGCTAGATATTTAAAGAAAATGAAATGCTGTTCAAGTTTTATAGAATTAATCAGAGGCAACACCACCAAATGAGATAGCAACCAATAGCAGTTTCAAACGGCAGTCGACAAAGATGTCTTTCACTTTACACAGAGAGAAGCGGTGCGAATTGGTTCAGATCTGTGGCGATTTGATTGATCGATCAACTGGTTGGAGGCATAACGTGCAGCCCGGCGAGTATAAGCATTAACATTGGGACGGGAATCGATCGATTTGCATAAAATCGCCCACTGTCAGACGATCAGTCTGCGAATCCGCTCTCACTTGGATAAGTGTGCCAAGTCTCGTGCATGTTTTTTTCCCCATCTTATTTCTGCCGTCGTCGCAGTCATCAATTTTTGTTATTATTCATTAATTCATTCACGACACCTTTTAGGCTTGTCTCTGAACTCAAAAACGAACTCTGACTTTGACTGACGGTGACTCTTCAGCTTTGTGTTTACCTTTTTGGTGGCACAGCTTCATTTTCATAGCTCACATTTTACCCAGGGTCTATTGTTTTTCCTCGAGCCTCAGCATTTGCATGGGTATCCCACCTGTTCGGGTGATTTAATGGCCGTAGGTGTCAGCGGGTCTGCTGACTTATGATTTGTGTAAATTTCCTAGTTTCGAGCATAGTGTTCTTTAAGTTGCTATTTGCATAACCTTCAGCGGTGCAGAATCGGTTTGTTTTCCAGTCTTCGGGTCCCTTGAGAAAGCTTACATTTACTTAATAAGTTTTACATAAATTCCAGTTTCAAAAACAAAGTCTGACATTCACAGTTGGCCATTAGATTGTGATACCTTTCATTTTAGGGTTATAAAAACATGTACGTTCATTTTGCATAGTACTGAACCACAGCTCGTGGTGTTACTTATATAAATAATTGGTCTTTTATAAGGCTAAAATGTATATTTCTTTAGACCAATTCGAGGCTATTTTTATTGCCGCCTTACATCCGCGTACGATTCAGTGCTTCCAATTGGCATCCGCTTCAGTTTCAGCTTTTGACACATTTTATCAACGGCGATCGCTGGTGATGAAGATGCCACCCACATGAGCTGCGATCAGTGAGCTTCTGATGACATGAGCCGCGTGCTGCGCGAAGAAGAACTCGAGGTGCTACTACCTTGGCTGACTGCCCACACGAAAACCCCCCAGTAGATAGTTTATGGACTATCATGAGCTGAGCTGAACGAAAGCGTCCTTGGTTCAGTTGGATGCTTGGATGCGGCGTCGTGAGATTTAAATTAAAGGTTTACCTTACCCCTCATTGTTTCTGGCACATGCGATTCGCTAATTGATTGCACAGCCAGTTGTCTAATAACTCTGGGCTTTAATTATGCTGCGAGCTAATGGGAAAGGTGTTAATGTATGCATGTATCCGTGCGATTTATAATTAATGGCCAGCCGTGGCACATAATTCTAGACGCCACTGTAATTGCTGTGAACTTGGCCAAGCAGCCGCATAAATCCATCCGCAGGTTGCTTTACTTCTTTACACAGAGCGAAATGAGAGATCTGCTTCGCAAGTGTTAATACAACATTATTTTCGATTGCTATTACTATTAAATTGCATATTACTGTTTCAATTTAATCTCTGATAGTACTGATTCTGAAAACGTGTCAGATTATTCCGCGTGTATCCACTGCAACCTGTTGAGCGACATTCTTGAGAGCTCCTCGTTGCGAGGCTGAGGAATCGATGTTAACTCCCTTAACCGGACCTGAAGAACCGCTGTACGTCCTTGAACTGGCAGCTGAACTAAATTCCCGTTCTACATTGAGTCCTTGAACAAAGGAAGCCTCGATCCGTTGATCTGGTGAAGGGCAGATGTGGCAGCTGTGATATGATCGTTGGATCGTTGGATTGTTGGATTGTTGGATGCAGAGACGTGCCCCTGCAGTTGGTTATTTATAGAGATCGTTATTAGCCCGCCAAGGTTGTGCAATGACCAAAGCAAAGTCTGGCTAAAAAGAATCTCCGTAGATGTACACACAAATCCGATCATTAATCACAAGAGCTGCCACTCCAAGCTTGATTATATGAAGAACCCCTGAATAATCCGATCCACTCTACTCTAGTTTGATTGTCATTAACGGAATTGCTTTTGCATTACAAAAGGCAGAGCACAAGCAACAATTTTAATGGACTTACATTGTATTAGGCGCTCATTGTAGTTGCCAAAAGAATGTTGCCTAGTAATAATTGCTGACTGAATATTTATACAAATCTAATAAGCTTCAATACTTTGGTTTTTACAGCTCAAGATTCCGTTTAACGTATCATTCGCACTACGTGCCCGCGATCTAGTCGTCAGTATTGGAAAGAAGTCGCTGAAGGTGGGCATCAAAGGTCAGGAGCCCATTATCGATGGCGAGCTGTGCGGCGAGGTGAAGCAGGAGGAGTCCGTGTGGGTCTTGCAAGACAGCAAAACCGTGATGATCACTCTCGATAAGATCAACAAGATGAACTGGTGGAGCCGCCTGGTCACAACCGATCCGGAGATATCTACGCGCAAGATCAATCCAGAGTCTTCCAAGCTTTCCGATCTGGACGGGGAGACGCGCAGCATGGTGGAGAAGATGATGTTCGATCAGCGGCAGAAGGAGATGGGTCTTCCCACCAGTGAGGATCGCAAAAAGCAGGACATACTTGAGAAGTAAGTACAACAGCCATCCTAAAACTGTACTACTAATATATTACCCTTTCCCTTACAGGTTTAAGCAACAGCATCCTGAGATGGACTTCTCCAAGTGCAAATTCAATTAATCAAACATTCTCAACTTTACCAGTAACCTTTCGCTTTCGCACTCTTGTCACTTTTTCACAGTTCACATTTTAAATGTGAGTTCTTCTTCATTTTCAACCACTCAATAAACTAATGCAAGCAAATAAAATAATTTGTAGATCGTACAACATTAAAACGAAAAAACCCAGCATCTTAATATATTTCAATATGCTAATACCAATTAGTTAGTGAAAGCCAAACAACAAACCAAAAAAATCGATCATTCAAGCCGTAGGAAAAAACCAGCTTGATCTTCTGCAAATAATTGAGGTAACTCCTCGGATTTTATGGCTGCCTTTAAAAAGGAATTTAAATTGAATTCGTTTATTGGAGCTGAACATGTTTGTGGAACTGGATTGCAGGCATTTCTTCACTTATCTTTAACGGTTTTGGACTCTCATCGTGATTTAGGGTCCACACCCAAATTCAGATCAGAATTCTCAGTAGTTCTCTGGGTCAATGATCTGATAAATTGTGAACTCGTTTTCCAACCCGATCATGAATTCTTTATAAATAGTGTATTTGTCGGTTTGCTAGGATTGAGCTAAGTATAATTTTAAGGTGCTAAACAATCTTCTAATGAATTCGACTAATTTGGCAACTAATTGGTTGTTTTGGCTTTAATGTTTTTGTTTTTCGTATGCTATTTGCCACGTGCCGTGATTTTCAGGTTCGAGATGAAAGCGTGACACGCGAAAAGTTCGCGATAAAAGGACTAACATGAAAAGCCTAATGTTAAATACATTTACTTATTTAAATTATTTAAAAATAAAAGGACTAACATGACAAGTCGAATGTATAACAAGTTTACAAATTTAAATAAATTTTAAATACCATTAAATAAAATAAAAATTAAATTGAGTAGCTTAAGTTGCACAACCAACCACCCCTATATTTCAGAAACCTAGGAAGAAGTAGAGACATTTGATACGCCCCGCTTAGTTGTTAATTCGCGTAGATCATTAATTAGTTAAAACGTTTCTCAAACCGTGTTTAACAAACCGTAGAAAAAGAAGCAGCCGCACAATGCCAGCGCTCCCCAATTAATGAATGGTTTCTCCATCTCCATCGCAATGGAGATTGGGGTGGAGGCCAAAGGAGATGGCTTTGGGATAGTTGTGCGCGTAGTCCCAACTAATCATCTTTTGAGTGGGTGGGCACTGTGTCATGCGATCATATGCCTCACTTAATTAATTACCAATTAACATCATAAATTACTGTCAGGGGGAACAATGCAAAGTGCGCAAAAAGTTTGCCGAAATTCGCATGGTGGGGGTCGAGTGGCGGCTAATGGCCAAAAATAAATTGTAACAAATTGTTTGGCGAGAGGGCGCGAACGGTCAAGAACAACAAACAGAACAGAAACAAACACAAACACACAGAAACAGAACCCGCAGCAGAACCGGATTTTCGGTTTGAACTTAATAAGAGTATGTGGAATTTTGTTTGTTATAAATTGGAAAGTACAAAATGCTTTCAGTTTATATATCCGCTTCGGTTTCTGCCTGCCAATTAGAAGACACAACCGGTTGATAAACGTCCAAGGGGAAAGAGAAAGCCCACAGCTAAATGTGGTTAGATAATTCGCAAGCCTGGCTGCTGCCAGAATGTGAGTCACTATCACTGCGACTAGGGGGAAATTTAGTTTGTTCGCCCTGGGCGCCCATTATATTAATAATATTCCAGGCCGCAGTCAGGATCTATAAATAGCGCTTTTATTCAAATCAATTGAACTGTTAAATGACGCACGTGATGAATGCGTCTTGTCTGCCCAACGCTGTCCAGCAGAGAAATCAATAAATATTAAATGTATGAAAAAACCAAATCAACAAAAATGGGGAGTCATAAATAATGAATCCGGGTGCCTGGTTCTACTGTTGTTGCTGCTCTGCTGTTCGTTCTACTCATTTTTTATTATTGTTTCGACAGGCGCAAATTTTTGGTAATTTCGAGTGTTTCCCACATCTCAAACACACACTCGCACACACACATGTACATCAATAAACTTATGGCACAAATTATTCCTTTGGGGCGTTCTCAACCGCTTGACGGTCGCGTGGGCCAGTCCATTTTTGTACCATTTGTTCCCAAACTTATTTTTTATGCTGGTAATTGCGGCACATTTGTTATTTTTAGCCGACTCGGCTCTGGTTTCGCCCATTGACTATAGCAGTTGGACTATTGGCGGAGAAAGGGTGCGGGATCGGGGCTGATGGCTCTATTGTACAGGCAGCATCATGCCGGTCACGCCTCATAAATTCGTCTAGACTCTGGCTCAGACAAAAGACTTAGGCAACGAACTCGCTACGAAATCGCTGACCCGCTGGAAAGTTTTTCGTTGCTAGGCACAATCATGGCGGCGCTGTGGGCATTTTCTGTGTCCACTTTGAAGGTCAACACAAACTGCAGTGGCAGCAACTGTTTTAACGTAGGGCTTGAAAGATACAAATCGACCAATCTATTTACCACTTTACGAGAGTTTTGTCATTTGAGAGACACAATTCCAAAAAAAAAACGCTAAAATAATCGCCGGTGCATTAATCTTTGAAAATGAACTGTAATTATTGTATTTCATGTTATATGTTATTACATTCTTTTTTTTAATTTATGCAAATGACGTTAGAGAATGCAAATAAATCATTAGAAACTGTGCGTTTTATTTAGATGGCAATATGCACAGCACCACCATACAAACAGCATAAATTAGTAATCAATTAATTTAGTTGCTATTGTGAGCAATATCACCAAAGAAAAAGGAAATTATTGGTGGTCAATGAGCGGATTTCCCCAAGTGAATCATCCATCAGTAACTTTAGCATGCCATTTTGTTTAAAGAATGTTAATACATGGCTAAGGTGTTTCATATAGAAGGGAATTCCTCATTGGACCTGCTTAGCTGGAGGCTCGAACCAGACCCGAGCTCCAGTATGTGGAGTCCATGACGAACCGATGACGTTGGTGGGCTTGTCACCCGACGCCAATGAACCGTGGAGTGCCGTGTGCCGAAAGCCGCACCACCGGTTGATAGTTGGCAGTGGGCATGGCAATGTCTTGGCCGGGTCTCGAGATGTGCAGACAGGCGCGATCGCGGGCGGAGATTAATGGCTTTGTCTTATGCCCATTACATTGGCCGTTTCGTCAGCCGATCGTTGAAGGGTTCTAAGCTGTGCATGTCAATATATGGATAAATATATCCGGCTGCGTTCCCGGACCTGATTCATGCAGCAGTTGTCTGTTCATACCTATGTACATACATATATTTATTTATTTTTTCTGTTCCATTGAGCTTGCCTTCACTTTTGGGCTGCCATTGCCTGCAGGAATTTCCAATTAGCTTTGGTTATCGCACAATTTGTTTGCCTGCTTGCTGCATTTGCATATCGAGCAAATCGGCTGCTGAGCGATTTATCGATGCTATTAGCTTGGTTTTTGGTGTATGCTAATTTACGAGGCTTAGCTGCTTTTTTTATTGTAAATAAAATACTGCAAGCCATGGAAAATGGTTCCAATCCCGATGGGATGCCAAATAATTCGTTTGTTGAATACATACATATTTCTAATGACTTGCAGAAGCCAAAGACCAATTCTGTTTTACAATAATTTTCGCATAATTAATACCATATCCGGGTGTTTTCCCCATTCTGCAACCAAATTTCCTTCGGCTCATTCGACATTTCTTGTTGCCAACTGCTGAAGTGTTGGCCCCAATTACTTTGTTGGCCACCGGTATACAGCAGCTGTTCCACCGTTCACCGCTTTGATAGCGATCTATTAATTGGCCATTTTTGGCGAATTATTTTTCGTTTTTTTTTTCCTTCTCGATCTTAATGCTTTGTTTTCGGCTTTATCTTTTGTCTGAATTATGACTAATTTAATGGTATTTAGAGTGCGGGCGACGACAAATTTATTGTCGATTTTGTTTTCGTGGGTATTAAGTGGAAATATTTGTTTATTAGGAGCTTATGGCCTAGGCTAAACGCAGAAGGAACATTTTTCTACCGCTAATAGCTAGTCAAACTATGAGTAATTAATTTTCGGCATCCTCTTTTGGATTAATGAAACATTCTCGTACTCCTGAATGAGTATTCAGAATATTCCCATGACTCAGATTACTATTTTTTGTTATATACAATCGAAAAACCAATGTTTGTCCAGTGGACATCGTGGGTGGTCGACCATCATTCATCCAAAAAGTTAGGAGAAGGGGCAGAGTATATGGCCATATAATCAACGTTATTAATAACACAACAATATCATTTGTTTGACATTTTATGAATTGCTGTTCTTTATGCTGTGTTCATCACCCGAGAATGTTGTGTGAAAGGCAGAAGAGCAATCACCGCGATGATGATGCATCCCAGTGAGGGGATTATAGTCGTGAATGGGTCTAATGCATAGAGTTTACTGCATATGCAGTAAGCCCACAATTAGAGAATGATTTCACCCGATGCAACTTTGAATAGAGGAAGTTCTTCTCCAGCATACTTGGGCCCACAGATTGCATATGTAATTGGATTTTAATTGCATAATTTATTGCGAAGACAGCCCTCTTGTTATTTGCCAGCTCATCTAAACGCAATTAAAACAATCTTAATCTAAATTTGTTGATTGTGTTCGCATAATAGGGTAGGATTTATTGAAGAGCTATTTTCGAATGTGAATTGTTTACTAACGAACTTTTAATTTTACTTTACATAAAACAATTACTTGATTTCTACTATCGCTTGAAAAATGTTCAATTTTGCAAAACATTTTATTGCTTTAATTTTATTTTGTGGGCATTTTACGATCATTTAAGTCGCATTAGCTAATTAATGGGAGCTTTCCTGTCCCCTTCAATTAACACACTTCCAAAAGGGGCGAAAAGGGCTTGTACACTTGCATAATTATACACACATCTGGCACGTTAAATATAAAACACAAGTTAAATAAAGGCTGTGAAAAAACCAACAAAAAGCGCCATTAAAGTTGACATGGGAAATGCCCCCCCAGTCGGTGGATCAGAGTCCAAACTCAAGGGGTGCCAGCATGGGAAATACTTAGCACCAGGCATCCTCAATGTTTAGATTCCATAGCACTGTAAATATTTGTCTTGTTTTCACTGTACTTTTCTATTTACTTTGGCGGCTCTAAAGCTAGTGGCACCACTTGTTACATAAACGAACAATATTGAGCAGGGTATACAACATTAAATACTAGCAATGTTTCAAAAATATGATCTTAAGAAATTACATTAAAATATATAGTTATTATAAATTAAATAATGCAAGTTCAAGAAACAATTTCTGTTTAAACTTCTTATTTTATGTACATCCACTTTACTTCACTTTAAGTACTTCCCATTAATGCCTTTTGATCACTCAAAACCCAAAAATATAAACATAAATATCCAATATTATCAAAACTCTCGCGCAGAACAGCTGATCGGCGACCATTTCCCCCCGCACACCCACCGCCCCCTGAGAGCGCCCATCGCTGCTTAGCGTGTTCATGCAAATTCGACCTTGACACAATTTCGTTTCACAACAGACAAGCAAACAAATGAGCGAGGGAGGCAGGTAACCACACACATGTGTGGTGTGTGCGTGTGAGTGTGTGAGTGTGACGGCGGCGACACACATAAAGAGACAACAACAACGCCAACAACACCAACTGGGGAGCAGTGGGTGGGGGGTGGCCAGGTGGCGGCGGGAGGAAGCAGGTGAGATGGAGACACCACCTCGTGTAATAACTCAACCTCAAGTGCGGGCCAACTAAAACAAAAAATTTAATCTTCGCTGTTTTGCGGCTTTGCACTGGGAGAAATTTGTAATATTTATCTTAGCTGCAATTGAGTTTTAAAATAAAAATGATTTATTTACGAACTCTTCTCTTATAGACTTTATCCTAATAAATACTTCTTTATTAGAAATATTGCTTAACTTTGTTTACACATATTTTTTCCATTTTATTTTTGTCAATTGAAAAATTGCATGTTATAAAAGAGTTGCTAAAGAGTAGGTCTATGTTCTACTCTATAATCTACTTTAGTTTGCAAATGAAATGATATTGTACTGCATATTCATTATTCATTCGTTTTGTTTTTGTTTTGTATAATAATACTTAAATTCTTTATTCCTGTATAGGTGTTTTTATGACATTTGAAGTATACTCCCGATTGTAAGCCACTTAAAAGCGAATATTATATTATTATTATATAGCCTATAAAATCAATGCAACGTCCTACTTGCAACTCCGCAGTGTAGCCGCCGTCGTTACACCTCACCAAATTGCCTGTTGTTCGTCGGCAGCATTCACATGGCCAAGACGTCTTACGAAAACTGTTTTTGTTTTACTGCCAAGAAGTCAAGTCTGAGAATTGCATGCTCTGAACTTTGCCGGATTTCTGGGCGGTGGGTGAAGAGTTGTGGGGCCTGGGGGCTGGGTGGCTGGATGGCTGGGCGGCTTGGTGGCATGGGGTTGCACAAGCGACGAGGTACGATGAGCATGCGATGGGGAGCACTCATTGGAAATTCTAATGCTTATAAATCGGGCCGGATCTGATCCCAGGCCTGGGTCAGGTCAAATCATCTCACGATCGTCGCCAGCCGCTTTGCTGCTCCCCCAGATCGCTGGGGGCTGATCAAAGGGAAGCTCGCCGACAAATTTGGAGTTCGCCGACAAATTTGAGTCATTTTTGGTGCCAAATTGGCTGGCTGGTCTGGGTTTTACAAAAATAAAAAGGTAGAGAGCAGAAACAGAAAGATCTCCTCTGAACACAATAAACTTCTAATTAATTTCAATGATGTCGGCTTTGTTTTTGCCATTTCCTAACAGCACAGCTCTTAATTTCTATTATTAATTTGTTAACACATTTCGCGCATTAATGAAGGAGCTCTGAGAGCTACTCATCGATATCGATGGCACGTGGAGGCATTTTTAATCGCTCGCCCATAAATATGCACATATCTGTCGGTCTTTTCCCCCATCAACCGATCAGTTCCCCCATCAGTTCCACTGGGAATACATTCTTGGCCGGATTTGCATGGGAATTCTTCAAACAATTTGAATGGCAGTAGGAGCGTGCTGTTTAATCTCAGATTCAGGCATCTGTGTATAATGGTATCACTAATTCGATGACATAGTAACTAAGAGTGCATGACAGATCTGCGTAAAATTTGTTGCTACCCGTTAATAAAAATAAACATTTTGTAAATATCTAATAAGAATGTGCCATCGCATTAAACGTCGTTTAAAAAGGGAAAAATGAGCTTCACTTAAAGTTTTCCTTTAATTATATTTAGGCCAATCTATTGTATTTAACCTATTCGCAATTCAAACTCATGTATTGGGCGTTGTCATTTCGCATGTCAACAGATCAGATAAAATTCCGACATATTTCAACTACTTCCTTCCTCTCTGATCTATGTCTGCTATGGAGATGCCCCCAAAATTAGATAATCTCCAGCTGGCAGCTGTTTGGTGTTTGGTTCATTTTTTCGAAAGTGAAACTGTCAGAACCGCGTCGCATTCGGATGCCGAATTCCAAATCCGCTTTTGTTTCAGTCATTATCCGATTTAAAGATCAGCACAAGACCGGCACAAAAAAGGAGACTCTCCAAAATGTTTATTTGTGTATCTCTTACACAATAATAAATTTAAAAGATACTTTTTGCTGCCTTATGCGCTACCAAATTGGATCTGTGGTTGCTTCCCCATTCTTTTGGCTGGATTTAAACGTGGGTGCTGCGCTAATGCTCTTTTGTCGTGTACGAGTATACGAGTATACGAATGTACGAATATACGAGTATATATGATATTGTCAAATCTGAAGTGGCAAATTCGACAAAGTGAAGGGCGAACTGTCTGGGAATGCGATCGACTTGATTGAGTCGAGCTTTTCGCTCTACTCCCGTGACACGTGTCCCCTGAGACTTGGCCGTAAATTTTATATAGCTTCCGTCGCAGAGCAAAGCAACCTCCGCATTGGCTTTTAATAGTATTGGTTATTAACTCTGAAGTTAAACGAAATTGCATGGCTGAGCAGAAATTGGGCAACATTTAGCATTTACTTTGGCTTTTTCAGTGCGTTTTTTTGTTCGAGAATTCTGCACAAGGTTATCAAACACAAACACCATCGAAGCAAAATTGAATGCAATTAAAGTTTGCATTGAAAGCCGCCGAAAAATTGCTTCTCTTAACAATTTTAATAACCGAATGCAATTTGCAGTTTCTCGTGTATCTGTATGCGCTCGTATCTGTGTGATTTAATTCAAAGCCACGTCTTAAGCCGAACAAAGAGCAATAACATTTGGCAGAGCTCAGTTAAAAATTGCTAACTCAGAACAACTGGGTTGCAAAGAACAGAATAAAGGAGCTGAGGCTTAAGGTAGATATTTAGATTTAATTAAGTGGGGTGTTAAGTGGACACAAGCACGAATTAACATTAATTTACGTAATTGGAACAGATATAACTATTATCCCATATTTATACATATTGTATAAAAATATTAATCTAAATGTTTGTTTTAATAAATGGAAGTCTCTTAAGAGTATTTTTATTTTTACCTTTAATTTTGCACCTTAGGTTTTAAAACACTTATACATATACTAAGAAAGTGTACAACAAAAAAGTATTTATACTTCAAATATATTATAAAGCTGCTCATTTTTGAATAATGTTTTCTTATGATTTTTTTGAAGCATTGCCAAATAAAATATCACATACAAAATTAGTCATATTTTTAAGCCCGCTAAAAATGTTAAGCTGCAAACTTGCTTTGGCAATTTGGCAATACTGCGCTTGGAGTGAGATCAATATTTTTTTAAGCCATATCAAAAGAAAATCCCGACAAATGAGCAGCAAAAAATGCAATTTGCTTATTGATCAATGCACTGCTTAAGAAAATAAAATATATAGCATGTCGCGAAATTATGGCAAATGATGCGGTTGGAAAAATTTGCAATTGGCAAACTCGGACAACGGGGGAAAATACAACATAAAAACCAACTGAAATAAGCAAGGAGACAAATACAGAGAAAACAAATTGTAAACACGTTTTCGAGCCATTGCGGTGTGCCGCCCCGCATTAATGGGACAAGGGGCGTGGCGTTTTTTGGCGGCACAAAAGACAGCCGCCAACTTGTCACGCACATTTTGTTGCTTTTTTGTTGCTTTTTTGTTGCTTTTTTGCTGCTGCCGTCTCTTAGCCTAGTTAACTTGTGTAGCTAGAGTTGCAACAACAAATGAAAATAACAAACAAGCGAAGTAACAATTTTTGGTGGGATACATTTGTCATTTACCTGCTTGGGCGCATCCATTTTTGACCAGATCAACGAAAGTGTGAGTGGGAGAGTTGATGTTATCGAAATTCAATTGGTTTTATTTTTGGGTTTTTTTTTGTTGTCGGTTTTCTGGTGTCTTCACTCGGGCTACTTTGGGTGTATTTTTAGTTTGAAGGTTATCAGTGTCACTTTGGGTTTTTTTCGATTTCAGTTCTCTCTTCGTATATTTCGATATTTGCTTATGTTCAATTTGGATTCACGATTATTTCCCTTCAGTTATATCGATATTTTCGATACTCTTAAGGACTTCTCGATATTCGTTATCGTTCGATTTCGTTATCAGTCACTTTCAACGCAGAACAACGCAAACGCAACAATTTTGAATTGGAAATGTTCAACTTGTATGTTTTCCGCTCTTCCGTTCGCCGCCACAACTTTGATTCGTATTTGAAAAAGAATAATTTTCGCATTCACTGCAAACTAGTTGGGTACTCGAAGCTCTTGGCGGTGCTTGGCAAATGTAGCTCAGTTTTTCTATAACTCTAGCGTTAACTTTAGTTTTTTACTCTAGCTCTGAAGGCGCGTGCACACTCCGTTGCGGCTGTGCTGAGACTAACTGCGACTTCGGCCGCCCGACGCTTCAAGTATTAAGAAAAAAACTACATTAAACATTGTTTGCTTTGGGGGCCTGCACACTCACTCACACACACAAACACACACACATACACGCCAGTATGGAGAGCATAGCAACACACACACTCACACCCGGGTTGGGGGCTACAAATTGTTTGCAGCTCGCCCGATCTGAACTTTTGTGGTTAATGCCAAAAGTTGGCTTCTGCTCGAGAGGCCCGAAGATGCTGGGAAGAAGCCGGAGACGCTGCCCGGAAAGTGGGCGTGGAAGTGGGGTCACAAGTGGTCTAAGTCCGCGGAGGAGCTAGCAGTACACTGCCCAAAATACATTATAATTCAGCCATGTAAGCTACTGAATATTTGAGGCTCCAAAAAACGGTTAATATTAATATTATGAATTATTACAATTATAATATTTTAATAATTATTATGAATTTAATAAATAAATTTTTTAACATATTCTTATCAGTTTAATTTAATATAATACTAAATATAAATTTAATAAAATACAATAAAATAAAATAAATTAAACACTTGCATGACCTTGAGCTTACATCATAGCTTACTGATTTTAAAAGATTTAAAATTGAAAAACTGTATACATTTTGGCAAAGACGAGAGAGAAGGTCTTTCCGAATTCTGAACAAATATTTTGAGTATGTTCCTTAACAGCATCATATATTTTACTGATAAAGTCCTTTATTCTAAGTATAGCTGCATTTGAGCTTTGCTCTATCGCAGAACCAGATACAAAATCAAGGTCGCACAAGCTTCCGTCTCTTTCAGCGCGGATTACTCGCTCTTTATATGCCCATTTTTGCATTTTTATTCCGATTCCAATTACTCAGTGTTATGTAATGCCATTTTAATTGATCGTCTTCCTCGCGGAGGGAGATCCCGATGCCGCTGCCGATTCCGATTCCGCCAGGCTTATTGTTGTTTGCGGCAAATTGTGAAATTGTGTAAACTTTTTTGTGAACCTGGCCATTCAGCACGTACACAAGAGATAGACGAAAACAGAGGGAGACGGAGAGAGCGGTGCCGGCAAGCGACCTTGACACATATTCGCCAGCGAAGTCAACGACCAACGAAGTTGGTTAGGAAAACTCGTTACAGTTGTTGCCCCGCGGTTTGGGCCAGCTGAGTCACGTGGAGAAAGAGTGGAGAAATGTTGGGCGGCAGAGAGAGAAAAGCAGTCAGCGGACTGCGGAGCAAGCTGGTGGTTTGTGACCATGAACTTGAATTCGATGGGCTCGTTGGTTGATCGAATTGAAACAGATTTATTAACCAAGGTCTGTCAGTTAAAAAAAGACAGCACATTCATCTGTCATCTATTTATTAAGGTTACACAGGTGTTTCCTGAACATTCTACGTTATCAAGATACATAAAATGAATTAGTGCACAGAGCGTAGGTTCTTCTTTCATAACCGCTTACGAAGCAAACACTTTTAAGTCTAACCCAACCGCGTTTAAGGTAAATTCTAAGCAAAATTACACAATTATCTCAATAATCGTAAAAACATCAATAAAAATTGGTTTTAAAGATTATTACCTTTGATGTAACTTGTGGGTGTGACCGGAACGTGTTTAAAAAACGTGACAGATGAGCAGGCTACCAAAATTGAGTAGAAATCTTTATGCTTGGACATTAGGTGATCAACGGTTGTAAATGTAATTGCACTTAAGCGGCGAGATTTAGATATCACCATTACATTTAAAAGCCTTGTAAAAGTTATGGCATCTAAAGGGGGCGTGGTAGATTCCGTTTTTTATGCAACAATGCTGGCTTAACAAGCAGTAGTTAAAAGTGCAATTTAAATTTGCATATCTTCAGAGCAATAATTCAAATTTCATCAGCTCTGGCAATAAAGTGTCGCATTTGCGCTTAAGATCTGATACATTTTTGGGAACTCCGTCATGAATGGCATAAAAACCTGAATATCTTATTTAACTGATCTTTATATTTCGCAGTTCCGTTGGCGAGGGTCAGTTTTGTTTTCTTTGCCAATGACGGGGCAAATTTTCCAGGCCAGCCACTGGCTCTCCCAATGTCGAAAAGCCAAACACTGCGAATCCAAATCCCTTGCCGGCTTAAACGGCTTGGTTAGCATGCAGCTTCAAATTGCTGCTAATTTGCAGCGGAAATATTTACACCGCCAGACAATGGCGCAGAATGGCTAAAGTAAGTGGATCAAAGCTGGCAATGCAAATTAAAAATAATATTTTCCCCGCCTCTCGCTATCGGCGAGGTCTGATCCCAGGAGGGGGCCCAGAGTCTTGGCCAAAGGCTGAGAGCGCTTGACAAATGCCAAAAGAGCCTTGGCAGCGACTTACCAACTAAACAGCTAAACAGCTCTTGGCCACTAAGCCGCCGATGACTTTAATTACAGTTATTCGCTCCAACGGTGTCTGGCTTGACATTTGCATGGGCAACTTGAATGCATCCAGCAAACCCACCGTCCCAAGTGCAAAAGTCAAGATTTCCCGGGTGGGAGTTGGAAATGAAGCCGAGGTGTGGACAAAGTTTAGTGCTCATTGGTATTGAAAAATATGCTTTTTTTGCCGCTGGCTAACAGCGAACTAATCGAAACTCTTGCACACGTTCAAGAATCAGGTATATTAGGTATAAGCATATACTATAGTAACTTAGTGCCATAAATCAGCTTTGCTAGACTTTGCATTTTTATTTAAAATTAAGCGCATAATGTTATATAATGTCAGGGCAATAAAGAGTTTTTGCAAAACCAACTCGGGAAGAATAAATTATTAACGAGCGATAATTCATTTTAAATTTCACATACGCAACGTTGTCTTGACGCTGTAGAAAATATTAATAATACGCAACGTTGTTCTTTGTAACTCAGTCCACTGCTGCATAGTGTATTTTACATCGATAATCCATTTATATAATATTTATAAATGACAAGCTGACAACTCCAAATACTGTTTATTGACTATCTAGTTTTTTCATAACTTTTATACCCAATTACCACTTCAAGCCCACTTCTCACCCCAACTAACGCCATAACTAGTATACATATTTCGCAAAATTTGTATGACAACTCTTATTATTAATAGGCGTTAAAAGAGCTTGCAAAAAGCAAGCAGAGTGATGGGAGAAGGGGTAATGTATCAATGTCGCATTGCTTATCGGTCATTGAACTTGGCTAGTATTAGCATTTATTGTTGGCAAAACCAAAATTTTTGGCAAATCAATTGGCTACGCGCAACATGAGCAACTTAATAAGTAAGATATTAATAAACACAAACTGTCAGGCTGGCCAGCAAGTCAGCAACTCAGCGACGTGCAGCTGTCAAAATTCGTAGACTTGAAAGTCGGTATGGCGATCGGTGAAGTGGGGGACTAACTCGTGCCTCGTTCAATTTTTCGGTAGCTCAATCAAATTATGAACAAAAAAACAACCGACGGACAGCCGCAGCACCAACAAGAAGGCACAACAAGCTTGCAAATTATTTACAATTTATATGCACACAATCTACAAGCTGGTGACTACAAAATATCTCTGCGCAGTTCGAGCCAAGGAACCTTCAACTGCGGTCTAGCTCAGCGCTGATTTTGGCCAGATTTCACTGTACTGCCCTTGCCACTGTTTGCTAAACGTTCTCTAAGGTTGCTGGGAAAGTCTGTGGAATGCCGATCGCAGGTCGGGGACCCAAGTCAAGGCCCACTCAATTTACATCCACCAAGGGCTTGGAAAATGCAAATGAAAGTAGTTCAATAATTTGCAATCAAGTGCACTCGATTATTATTATCTTTTTTTTGATTTACACAAGCAATAAACATCATCTTAAAGCTACTTGACCGAACATTGATGTAATTGATTATTAGTACGAATAAAATTATTACACACAACCTTTACTCGTCTGTTCGTGGTCGAATTCTGATCAGGTGAAAAGTTACGATGAGCTCTGACTTAGTAACAGGGCAGTATGCAGATTGTTGATTAAGATTAGGAATTAACATTCCAAGTATGATGACTGAAGTGTTCTGTGTTATAGGTATACTTTCTAAAAGAACAGGTGCTAAGACTTAAAGGCTTATTTCATTAATTAAGTTAGCTTCAAACCATACTGTTAATTTGCAGTACCAACATGTTATCAGCTTAGTATAAAGTCAGTATGTAGATTGATTGTGTTATTTATTATATTTCTAATTTATTAATTTATTATAAATATAATTAACCTTCTGGCATTAGTATACTTTCTCAAAGAACTGGCGCTTATGTGATTAAAAGCTTATTTTATTAATGATGTTAGGAATATGTTAAAATGTAAGTATAATAATGTCCAAGAAACGAATCATAATAAAACCTCATAAGTGAGACCATGCCTTTATGTTAAATATTTAAGAATTTATATAAACTAGTGTTCTTGGGAGCACAGGACATGCTGCTACTAATTGTGTTTACTACTGCCAAACTTCTAGTATGTTAGTTTTATAAAATTATGTATATTACTTAATTATTACCATAAAAAAAATTATTTGCATATCATTAATGTATGGCTTTAGTTATTAGGTATTTTTATAAATATTTGTATCTATAAATAACCTTTAAAACACTTAGAAGTTTCGAGGACCAACAAGTTTCTTTTATTAGAATAACCTCCCTTTGATATAATTATGTTTGATAAACTTTTACTATATTTGGCCGGCAGCTGCAAAGCACACACATTAATGGAATAATGATGCATTAAATGAAAAATTTGTTTTTATTATTTCGAGACTTGTTACATTTTAAAGCGTTAAATGGCGAACATATTGTGAGCACTTATTTCGCTGTTGCTATTAATTTTGCATTTGCCGCCTGGCTTCCTGCTCTTTGTTCGGGGTTACGTCCGTCCGGCTAATGGCCAATTTCAATTCTTTATAGACCATTAGGAGAGCACCCAGGCAGTGGTAACAGTGGTAACAAGTATAACAACTCATTTAATGGGCATTACTCATCTGCGTATACTTGATATGGCCACGCTCCGCGACCTTGGAAAGCGGAGGCGGTGTGGCAGAGCCAGGTGGTTGAACAAAAAAACACAGAAAAGAAAATAATACCCATAACCAAACCAGATCCGGAGGGCTGGACACGCATCGCGGAACTGAAGTCGGAAATTGGCCTTTGTCTTTGATTTATTACGAAATCTTCGCGCTAATTGCCCTCGGAATGTAATCCACTTCCCATTTCCAGACTTCCTAGTTTCAATTAGACTTCAATTGTGCAGCCAAGCGACCGATCCATTAGTTGGTCACAGGGTCAGCGATTCTATTCCCACGCCAACGCGTTCCACCGCTTTAGCCCACTATTTTGCATTCATTAATGGGACAATCTCCGGTTTGGTTCGGTTCAGTTGGGTTATCTAATGAATGCGAAACCCCTGGCAGCCGACTTGCCGGATCATTTGGCTTATATAAATAAACATTGGAGCCAAGTTCAAGACGATAATTGTCTAAAATGAAAATAAAAAAGGCGCGAGCCAGTTCGTGAGCACATCTGGACTGTGTTTCCATCACTCACCCACCAGCGGGCTCTTAATTCTCGACCTGTCAGCCAGATCTAGTCAATCAATTGGCTTAGAGAACGTTCCGATCCCCATTTGGCTGGCGGTAATTTAGCTGACTTGGCCAAAAGGGTTAAGTGCGATGGCAAAATGGCAAAATGGCAAAATGGTAAAATGGCAAAATAGCAAATCATGGTAATTATGAACGGGCCGTGCCACTTGCGAAATTAGTCGACTTGGCAAACGCTACGTGCATTAATTGTGCGGTCACATAAATCGGACCAAGAGGGCGGGAATCCAGGGGGCGTTCAGCAGGTGGCGGTGTAACTGCAGCTGCTGCCCGATGAGTTCAAAGCTACACTGGGCTACATAACTCAATATCTATAATATGCATTCGTACGCTATCCCAACTCAACACCGCAGGCCAGTGTCTAATGCCTCAATTGCGAATTCGAATTTCAAATATGTGTCATTTGCGGGCGCAACAATTTTCCTCATCTCCATATACAAATGTACAAAACTTTTTGCCGGATTTTTACAACTGCTGAGTTATGAATGCAAATGCTAATGCAACGGCTGGCGATAAATCCCCCGACTAATATATATCTATATATATCCATCTGACTATCGATGTAGTGCATCGGCAACAGATGTAAAATACTCGTACTAAAAAAAAGGCACAAGAGAATCTACAAATTAGACACGATTTTTTTCAGCTGGCGAACACGATTCTAGACTCACATATGCAAGGCAAACGGAATGACAACTTTTAGATACAATATTGAGTATATACTCGTATATACACAGATATCCATCTGTATGCATATCAGAGCGGTCGAGATGAGGCTGCATTTAATTAAGCAGCAGCCGTAGGTGATAATCAGCAGCTTACCCTTTCTGCTAATTGGACTTAAATTGCAGCATTGCAGCCCACAGAGTCAAACCCGATCTTTGGTGGCCTTGTCTAGGGCTCAGAGCTCACAGCTCACAGCTGTGCACACAATCTGGTCGAGATTTATGGCCATACGCTATAGTCACCGCCGATCTGTCTCTCGTTCTCGAGCGGAACAGCTGGCAGCGTTTATCGCCACTCAGAAGCGTGTGACACGCCTCCTCCTGCCACCGCCCCCGAAAGCACCCACCATCCAACCACCCCACCAAATTGCATATCAATCATTCGGATGCAATTGACCCTGGCAGCTGATCAGCTGGCAATTGGCCCATTCGGAATGCATTCGATTCCATTTGATTACTTTGTGCGCTTTTTTTCGGCCAATGATTCAGCACATCTGGCGCCAGCGAAAATTTATGCAAAATATATACACATCAAATATTTCAAATATGTTGACTGCCTTTGATTTCGGTATGGAATTCTCAGGCCAATTCGTTGGAAACTGCGAAATGCGCAAACCGCAAATAAAATTTGCAAAAAACAGCAATCAATTTTAGTAAGAAAACGCAACTGGCGCCAGTTTTTTGTTTACAAATTAATACACTGCTAATTGGAAGGGATAGTGCAAGAGACTGGGAATCTCTTTATTTATTTTTAATTGCTGTTTAATACGTTTTTAAATTAAAGTTAATCGTATTTAAATTACACATTATTTTGAAAAATAGCAAACAGATTAATTTATAAAATATATACGCTTGAAATAGTTTCTCGATTTTATGGGAACTTAATTCTAATTTTAGCACAATTTTATAGTGTACTACCTAACTTACCTTTATTCAACTATCAAATTTCTTCCTGGTCTTGCTTTATTTAAATTTTTTGTTATTGCTGCGGTTGACTTCTGAGCCTGCGTGACTTTTGTTGACTGCTTGTATAAAATTGGTCAATGAACGCGTTTGTTTATGAAAATGAGTTCGAGTCTGGTTTTATTGCCACTCTTTGTTAGATCAACTCAAGCTACTAAGATGTGTATTTCTTTATTTTTGCTTAATGCATTTTGGGGTTTATTAAGTTTGAAGTTCTTCTTATTGGGCGTCACTCGTTTCCTAGGTTTATTTGCATTTGCCTGACGGATTTGATGAAGAATTCTTAAAAACACACACGAGCGAGAAGTCTTTGGGTGGAAATTGTTTTGAAACTTTGATTTTTTTCGTTTTTACGGAGACTGAAAGGTGTGGGACTCCCGATGCCGGACAACGCCAACTGACAACTGTCAACCCAAAACAAACATTTATCGCTCGACAAAAGCCTCGACCGCCGAGCAGACGGTACATCAATTTTTCATTTAATTTAAATTTAAATTCAACTTAGGCTACTCAGTTGCTGTGTTCAATTGTCGGGACAGGCGCAACGAATGCTCTTCGCCTTGCATTCCATTCGCGGTGACGTGGCTGCGATCTTTTGGGCTGCTCATTATCTCTGGGGCAGCTGCCAGGTCACGTAACACACGAAAATAAGTTCTGCCCGGGACAAAAATCAATTTTACGTGCCAAAACTCATCGATGCCGATGGCTTGTACTCGCCTCAAGATGGGCGGACCGAGGGCGAGTGGGCGTGGCCCGGCGACAATTATAGTTCATTTAGGTAGCGCGGTGGCATTTGTATGCCGCCGAGCTGGGTTACTGGAAATTTGGTGCCGAGGCACGAGAAAGGTCGAAAAGTTCGTTGCCTAAGTCTTTTGATTTTCGTCAGGTGCTTTTCGCATTACCGGAAGCACTCGTTAACTGATGAGCAACTGCGGCAGTTGGATGTTCCCAGTGAAGTGCTACTGCCGATCGTGACCACAGGCGGTAAAATCATATGATTGGCTGGTGAATTATTTAAGGTGCATTCGCAAACATTTAATATGATTTGTTTAACTCGAAAATGCTCGGAGTGACTAAAATAAACTTTTTGACAAATGAGATTTGGGCCTTTATAAGCGTATACCTCATAAAATAAATTGAGGTAGGTTTGGGTATTAGACTCAAAACTTTAACAATCATCACATCATAATAGAAAAATGTGCTGCTGATGAAATAGTGCAATTTTAAGGTACAAATATTCTATATCGTTGGCATAAAAAAGATTTAATTCCTTTGAGGGAACTGAAATAATTATAGGGCAGCATTTAGCAATTCTAAGTAATAACAGGCCATAATAAATAAAAGATTTACATTGTATTTATGTGATGATTAAGTGGTTATTGGCTTTGGTAAATATATACTAAGTTCTTCAGCCAGGTCATGATTGTTTCCAAAGAACTTAACTTCAAGAGTGACTAATTTTTGTTGGGTGATTCACAGACCGCATTCAAATCCGAAACTTATTCAATCAGCATCAATCAACTTCTGTTCTAATTTGCCACTTGAAAGGATCTGAGCTGCGATTATTGATAATTCGCCACTCCATTAATTATTAGAAAGATTACGCTGCAAAATGGTCATAGAATTATATAAACCAATTCGAGTGTGAATACTTTGGCCTAGGTGACTACGTGCCCAGGGTTTGAAATCAAGTCAAAAACTGGAAAACCCCAAGTCAGCCAGCCAATGATCATTCATAAATTTTGTTTTAACGATAGCGGAGCAATAACAAAAGGAAATACAAATAATATAATTAATTAAACTTTTATGCGAAATCTAACAGCAAACTGATGCCAAAATGGCAGCAGAAACGGTAGCCATAAACATAGACAGATGGTAGATCATTTCATACCGAAAGTCATTGATAAGCAGAATATATTTTTGAGGCACGATACGACAGTTAAATATTTCGTTTTCTACACCAAAACTTCCTGTAATGGTGACATTGAAGCACTATTTAAAAATCTGGGTAATTGTGTCTGTCGTCGCCATTATGCTTGAAAATTATTGTTCACTTGAAATGGGTTTTTGGGGTTCTAGAAAACGAAAACAAAACTGACCGAAGGTTTTCCGCGGCTCATTTCACATTCTAAGCTGTCAGCGTTGTCATTGCGTTTATTAAGTGCTCTTCCACAAGTCAGTAAACCTGACCTGGAAAATTATGTGAAGCGCTTTTTGAAATCAACGTATTGATTGATAACTTTTTGTTCATCAGCAATGCGGAACCAAGGCAACGGAGGTAATCCATGGAGATTCTCGCCTGGAGGAGTAACACGGCGCCCAAATCCCAGTCCCTGGTTAATTCATCGATTGCTGACAGGCCAACAAATGATGGCTAACTCAAAGTTCGCACAAATCAAACAACTATCAATCATTCGAGCACACGAACAAATTCGGGTATTTTGTCACAAAAACAAAGCAATTTACTAATTAATGGTTTCTGTCGTCGAGTGGCAGAGTTCACGAATGTAAAACGCTCGGGAAGGGGAGGTGGAGCCCCAGGTGAATGCGCGACTTGACCCGGAAATGACCAACAGTTACGCCCAAAAACCGAGGGGTTAAAGCATACTTATGCCCCCAAATGCTGCGAAGAATAGTTGGAAGTGGCAGTTGAAAAGAATATTCATATACTATTCATGTTATTAAGCTATTCAGAATGCCCTGGGGAGGAAATTAAAACCCTTATAAATCCTACCTGGGAAGCTAATTACTTTAAATATATATGTTGTCATGGTTAAAAATACTAAAAGTGTTATTCCACAAGGCTTGTTGCAAATAGTTTATATGATGAATAGTTCAAAACTAAAATAAGGCATTTATTTATCTATTGTGGGTTACAATTCTTAGACTTTAACTTTGGCTCATGATTGATTTAATCAAAATAACGTAAGTTATAAATAGACAATACGTGAATAATCGTAATGTTTCTAAAGCCCAAAGCAAATATTAACTAAATTTGGCTTTTAATGGTCTTAATTTCGGAAAGCTCTTATCCGTAGTTAAATGTCTTTCATCACATCTAGCCGCAAATCTCCTCATGCTCAAAGTTCAAACATCTTATTGAATATTATTTCATGCTTTGTGTAGTTCTGCGTATTTATTTGTTCTTGGATTGGTTTTGTTTTTTCCAATGTCTCGCGTATTGTTCATTAATCGCTGCAAAGTGATGCTGGCAGAAATTTGTTCTTTGTTGTTAATGATATTGTCAGTGGGAGCTGGTGCCAAAAACACATATGGCAAGCTGCGGATACGAGTATATATAGCATGTCATGGCAGCATCAGGTGTATTATTGATTCTTGCGTTTGATGTTTTTATGGCATAATAAAAAGCATTAAATAGCATTACAGAGGAATTTCGATCAATACCTCGGGTTTCCGCCGCGTGGAAGAGGTCACTGGAGGATGTTTCCAGGTATTCCACGGGGAATTTTAAATTTTTGCCGTTGAATCTTCTTTGCGGTCGCTTGGAACCCACTGACAGATTAATTTCATCTGTTTTTTCATTGGCATTTATTTTTAGTTCACTATTGTTTGCGGCGCGCTGATCATTAGAGATTATTTTTAGAACTGCGGGCATTAAGTACGCCGAAAATAAGTCTCGATTCAGAGTGAAGATTTGCCATTTATAAAATGTAAAGACATAATGGCAACCAATTAGCCGGAGTTTGCCTGCCCACTTCCGCTTCTGGCCAAGTCCATTATGCCGAAACGGATCCATCTGGCTAGAACTTCGCCTGTTTGGGTCAAGTACTCGGCCTCAAAGTGCTGAAATTGTTTTAATTAAATTTATTGCTCACAAGGCGGGAGGCTCATTAAAAGTCATTGGCAGGCGTGATGTGATTAATCGAGCGTTGAGATTCGGTTGACAAAATTGATGACTTCTGAACGAGATTCAATCGCTCGAATTCGCTTACGTGGGTGGTCCCAATCAATCCCGTCGCATAAATCATTCTACTTTCAATTCTGAGTCGCGTTGAACTGCGACTGCCCAGGCAGAAGCATTGGCCACGGCATTCAAGAAAAAACTTACAACAGTTAGTTGGTCAATGGGTTATTATGATAATGAACTCAATTGCCGCTGCTCGGAGCTTTGTTGTAATTTGCCTGGCCTTGGGACATGGCTAGAAGATTTCACAGCCGAAAGAGAGAATAGATGGCGCACACAAAGACCGCGGAACGCGATTATTACGATGATTACGATGATTATCATTATCGCGGTGGCCGCAGAAGAAGCACACAGCTGGCCGGAGGTCATCGCGGTTGGGAAAATCAGGCTTACAAGAGCAGGCAATTACACAGCCACACCGAAAAATATTTCGGTTTTCTAAAGATTCAATAGGTTTTCATTTAGGGTGTTTTCCATTTAATTCAGGGGATAACATTAGTTTTGGCTGAAAGAATTCCAAATCGCCATGGAAACATCTTCAGTCCACTAAGTTTTTTTAATTATATAAAAAATATCTTAAGCTGAGTTGTATTTCTGTTATTTATATCAACGCAACCATCGGGCTTGCAATTAAATCATGTCATGTAAATGGTGTCCCTCGTATAACTTTCGAAGTAGAACCATTGTGTATACTTTTCTCAGTGCATCGACAAAAGTGAAGCGGCGTCAGGTTGTTTTTTCAGCGTGAGCTCCCCAGCAGTAGCAGTGGCCAACAGTGATAAGAATCGCGTTGGCTAATTAAAAGCGACCACGAGGCGTATGAGTAATCGGCAGTCAGTCGGCCAGTCAGCCAGAGTGCGCTCAAAGTGATTTATGTGAACTCACTTCTGATTTGAACTTCAGGCGAGCTCTTCAGGCGAGTTCAAGTACGCATGGCCAACAATTTGTATTTGGCCGAAGGCGAGACGCATAAGAAGCCAATTGCCCAAAAGCACTTGCCATTCCACGAAAATGTCCAACCAACCGAAGCAACTATACCCAATCTATTGTCTATTAATAAACAAATTTTCCATTCCTCTGGCACTTAAATGGATATCGTTTTATAAAGTGACCTAAGGAACCAAAATGTTCGTTATTGTAAAACTTCGAAGGTGACTACGGTGCTATTTACAAAAGGCTGCACATCATTTGATAAGAAATATCAATTACAGCATATACTTGATTCTGGAATTCAGTTTTGCTTAAAAAATGCAATGCCATTGCTGATCTACCCCTAATGATAGGGCATCGTTTGGCTACTGTACTTGTTCATTGATTGCGCTTCGGGCAGAAATCAATCAGCAAGGCAAACAGTAAAACAGTAACAAAAGGCATTAGAGCTGACCTTCCTTGGAATCGAAATTTTATGTGCGCGAACTTGAGACATTGGAAGTAATTACTGTCAAAGCGGAATCCGCAACGGAATTGAAATTCGCGACAAAGTGCCTCGAAAAAGTTTAACGACTCACGCAAGTTTCTGGCCACAATTAGGCTTAACGAGTGAAGCAATGGATCGATATCTGGATTTGTTTTGCAGAGATAAGCCGGTAGGTAATTGCCATGTTTTGAATTAATTGTCGAAGAGATTGCCCGAGGGGTTCTATATATGCGAGATTTGGTAAATTAAAATCAGCAGGGGCAACTGGAATTATGCTTGAAGTGCAGAGCTTTAAATTCCAAATTGTTCAGATCACTAAATTCTTCTTGTCACTGGATTTAGTTCAGTTTCAAAACTAAGTTAAAAGCTTAATTAACGCATTGTCTGCTTTAATACAAACATGAACATATGTATGTATGTACTTATGTTGGTTTTTTTATTTGATGGTAAAACGTAATACAATATTAAATTGTATGTAATAATTGCCTAAATCCTAAATTAGAATTTTTTTTATTAAGTTTGAATAATCTATTAATTAAGTAAACTCTTATAAACTTAATACGTATCCTTTTTGCTCAATGTCTTAACTAAATTTCTTACCGTTAAAAGCCGTAGAGTCTGGCAACGCTGGTCATTCAAATAAGCATTCATTCAAATAAGCAACAATGGTGTATTTTGGTATATCAGTATTTTTGAGTTTGGTTGGGTTTTGACTCTAATCGAATCATGTTTTCTTTCCTTTGTAATAGATACGAATATTTGGAAAAACTGCGAAAAGTTACTTTCCCTCAATACAGTTTCTACCAATGTGACCCGCTAGCTGTGCGTTGCAAAGCTACATTAATTAAAGGCGTTATTTGGTATACTGGGGAATAAGAGGTGGGCACACTGCTCGTCAAATTTTGTTGTTTTCATTCAACAAATTCCCTGCCATCAAAACGAAAAAAGTTTAAATTCTATCAAAATTTTAAGAGGATTTCGATTGAGGCCGATCTGGTTTGCCAAGCACCATGCCCGCGGTTGAGGAGTCACAAATAATAAAGTATCTATCGAAGGTAAGGCCCGTCTATGAGTCATCCGCCCATTCTCTGAGATTTTGGGTTTGTCTTTCTTCTGCACGAAACGCAATTAACGATATAATGGATTTAATTGCAGTATAAGTACGTGGGTGCCACCAAGAAGGACGTGGTGGACGTGGTCACATCGTACCGCAGCTTGACCTACGACCTGCAGAGGTTCGGTAAGCATCAGCTGATAACAGCTTCCAAGCTGGCCAAATGCATATGTATGCACATATATAATTTATACATTTTATTTTAGTGTTTAACGATGGCAGCTCAAAGGAATTGTTCACCATACAGGGCACTATTCCCGTGGTCTACAAAAGTAATTCATTATATTATAAATACCTCTTGATAATGCAAGATAATGAATGTTTTTTTTCACTTACTACCAGATAACACGTACTACATTCCTATTTGTATATGGTTGATGGACACTCATCCGCAGAATGCACCCATGTGTTTTGTCAAACCCACTCCCACCATGCAGATAAAGGTCTCTATGTATGTGGATCACAATGGAAAGGTCTATTTACCCTACCTGCACGACTGGCAGCCGAACTCCTCCGACCTTCTCTCGCTCATCCAGGTGATGATCGTCACCTTCGGAGAACATCCGCCGGTGTACTCAAAGCCTAAGGAACAAATCGCAGCACCATATCCCACGAACTGTGAGTGAGAAGTTCTATATAACATATATAGTTAAAAAGAAACTTTAATTTTTGTCTCGCCTAAAATGCTCGATTTCATTGTGCTTAATACTTTCCAAATATTTATGTTACAAACTTTATAAACATTTATAATTTCTCCAGCTTATATGCCTGGCGGACCTGGTGGCAGCAACTCGTTTCTGCCTTATCCTACAGCTGGCGGAGCTGGTGGCGGCAACTTTCCACCGTATCCCACAGGATCCAACTTCGGACCGTATCCCCCGACACCCGCTGGTCCAGCTGGCGGATCCGGCTATCCGCCATACATGAATTTCCCGCAACCAACAGCGGGTGGTTACCCACCAGCAGCGGGATATGTAAGTTGTTGATCAAAATCCCAGAACTGCTTGTTATAGTTTTCTTCTTTTCAGAACCCCTCTAATCCCAGTTCCACGGGCACTATTACCGAGGAGCACATCAAAGCATCACTCATTAGCGCTGTCGAAGACAAGCTGCGCCGCCGAATCCAAGAGAAGGTTAATCAGTATCATGCGGAGATCGAAACTCTCAATCGCACCAAACAGGAGTTGGTCGAGGGCAGTTCCAAAATCGATGCCATTATATCGCGTCTCGAGCGCGAGCAGGTTGATTTGCAAAAGAACATAAGTGTACTAAAGGATAAGGAGCAGGAGCTGGAAAAGAGCTTAGAAACTCTGGAAAGCGCCGAGGCCATTAACCCCGACGAAGCAGTGACCACCACAGCGCCTCTATACCGACAGTAAGTTGAATGTTAACTCGAACAGCATCATATACCGCCCACAAACACCTCCCAAGATTAGCGTGTGGCTTTTACATACCTTTATGCTGAAGTCTAAATACTTATTTCACTTGCAGGCTACTCAATGCCTATGCCGACGAAGCGGCCACCGAGGATGCCATCTATTACCTGGGAGAGGGTCTCCGTGGAGGTGTCATCGACCTGGAGACCTTCCTCAAGCACGTACGCCAGCTCTCCCGGAAACAGTTCATCCTGCGGGCCACAATGCAGAAGTGCAGACAAAAGGCTGGTCTAGCCGGATAGAAGAGCCATGATTTCTTTCGATGGGGTAGTGCGAGCACGTGTAGACGATTTATATGTTAGCATAAAATATATTCGAAATTGTTTTAAGAGCAAATTGAATCTTTAAAATTGGAATTACAATACACCTTAATAAAACGAAGGCCTCATGTATGATTACGCCCACGATCAGATCTTCAGTTTATTTCTATGCGGAATGGTCTTTTATCTCATACGTAAATACCGACGGTTAGAAGTAGGAAAACGATACCGAATCCCAGGAAAATGGAGGCACACAGGCTAATCAGCAGTTCCTTTATTAAGGTGCTCTCCTTCGAGCTTTTCCGGGACACCACGAAGATGAAGAACCAGGCGGTGAAGAAGGTTCCGATGACCAAGAGAACGGTAGCAAGGTGGGGGAAAACGGCCGGGTTCACGGGCGAAACGTAGCGCTGCATCACGTCCATTCTAAAAGTACGACGATCCAGTTAAGCTATTAATTCAACACACTTGCGGCACACTTACATTGTATTTTAGCTCTAATTACTTCTTGTTATTTTTTAACGCAAATTGTACGTGGCCCGGCAGCTAGGGTTGCTTCTCTTGTTATCGTTATCGGTGGCACCCACAATCGATTGATAGCTTACAAGTATCGAAACACAAGAGCTATTTTAGCTATTAGAGCTATTAAATTTACCATTTAACATTTAAACATTTAAGTGATAAAAAAATAACTGGCTAGGAAATTTAATTTTTTTATGTCATGTTAATAATGCTTTACAGTAAGTGTTAATTTGAATACTGAATCTAACTCAAATGTTATTTTTTGCTCTTGGTGTTGTGCGTATTTTTTTATTTTATTAAAAATGTGCCACTATTCGGAAATAAAAGAATTATTATGTCAGATTTCTAGCAATGGCACCCAATATGTTTACTATTCGATAGCCACATTTCCGATAGCCAAAGTGCCATCACTGCCTCGATTACCTTCTCTTTCCAGTTCGTCCATCACTGCCATCAACGTGCTCTCTTTCATTATATTACTTTTTATCAATGCGCAGGAAAAATAAATCAAAGGCAAAGGAAAACAAAGACGCGCAATATGAGTGATGTGAGTGTTGGCCCAAATACCTGTTATTAGTCCCATTGTCATTCCTTCTACTCCACAGCTTGAGGAGATGGACAGCGAACGGCTGAACGAGCTAGAATCTATTCTCTATGCCTCGATCCACTACAGCGATGGCACCGAGGAACACCACACTGCCATGGATCAACCTGCGAAGGAGTCACCCAGCGACCAGGATGCCAGGAGCATGCCACCGCCTCCACAGCAGAAGCATCCAATTCCCGGACATCGTTTCGTCAGCGGAACGCGAGTGATCAACAACAAGCAGAAACCACGCTACTGGATTGACGGAGAGGGAGCTGCGGGGCAGGGCCATGTAATGCGGGCAGAGGAGGAGCAGGCGACCACAAACAAAACAATGCCAGGTGAGTGTCAGTCAGTGGTAAATGGTATATAGTAACTAAACCCATAAGCTGGTACAGAAATAGTCCCAAAATCCTTAGCCATGAATGTTTTAAAAAATGGATTCACACAAAACAAATAACGTGAATTTTATACGAGTATTTATTTAATATAAATTATAGCTAATTAAGTGTTTGTATTGATTTCTTAATCATAAAAAGTTGATTAATTAGAATTTAGTTAGTTCTCACCTGAATAATAGCCATAAGTATTCTTAGCTAGTTATGGTACCGCTCCATTTCACAGTTTTTAAGAAGCCCCTTTCTTACTCTCGTCAGTGGGGATCAGACCAGCTTTTGGTCATTAGGCTGCTTAAATCCTTTTCAAAACTATTTGGTTGGCTTGCTTTCAAAATTCTCCATAACCTTCCAATGATGACCTGCTTCCTCAGTCGCGTTTTAAGCCTGGGCAGGTGCGGCCTGCAAGTCCTTCAAAGGCGGATGGGCCATATCAATCATTGCACCTTGGCCTTGGCCACAATCGACCTTGTCTGCATTGTTTGCCTGCTGCATTACCAACTGGCGCGGCATGGTCGAGATCTGTTTTTTTGGTGTGAGGAACTGAACCAACGGCTAGTGGAGTACATGCTATCCGCAATCGTACTGATGGCCAGCGTTAGTGTGCTGGGCTCCTGTGTGGATGGCTTTATCTTCTCCGCCTTGGTTCAGCGGAAATTAAGTCAGTTTGATATGCCGCGGCAGTTTTTTGAAGATCGTTACCGCAGGTTCGTGTTCATGCGGCTGGTCAGGCAACTAGAGCAGGCTCTCAAAGTGCAGGCTAAGCAGTCTGAGTTGGGCGAAAGGACGATGACGCCACTCGCAAATCTGTCCGAGGCTCAGCAGCTGATCACGGAGGCTATCGACGAGTTCCGCACAGCGGTGCGGATCCTACTGTGGCCCAATCGATCCGACCTGCTTGCGGAGGCGTTTGTCCTCTTCCACATAAGCGAATCGCAACTGTCGGATCTGACACTCCAAGGGTACAAGCTGAACGATGTCGATGGTGACGACATGTCCAATTCCCGTCTTAGTCATATGCTAAACCCACTCTGGTATTAAAATTGGTCTTCTAGTTCAGAAACTGCCTTTTCAATTGGTGCCAGGGATTTGGCTTAAAATAAAATGTTTGGTCTTCTTAAAGTCTTCTTAAAAATTAAATTTAATATGTATCGCATGGGAAATATGTTATATTATTAGTTTTAGATGTCCTGAAATATGAGATTCATATTTGGTAGCTGTACTAAGAATCACCGTATAATGTATGCTTCTTGTCTCTTAGCTACCGAAGAAGCTTCCTCTTCAACACCCAAGGATGTCGAGAAGCCGAAGGACAAAAGTCCTCTGCTGTCGCCCAAAAAAGGAATGCCTAATCAACCGAAAAAAGTAAACCAGCCATCGAATCAGCAGCACAATTCACAGGCCAAACAGCAGCAAACTGCGCATGCAAAGCAACAGCAAAATCAACAGACAAAGCAACAGCCTCAGGAACAGAAAAATGCGCAACAGAAACAGCAGCAGAGTCAAAAGCCAAAGCCGCAACAAAATCAGCAATCCAAGCAGCATCAAAACCAGCAGAAGAAGGCGACGCCAGTAGTACAAAAACCAAAACCACAGCCAACCGCACCCACCAAAGTGAACCACGAAGCCTACGAGGAGGAGCGCTTTGACCAGAGACTTCTAGTCGCCATCCCACCGAATTGCCCGCCCAAGAAGCAGAATAAGCCGCAGCAAAACAAGCAACAGCAGCAGCAAAGCAAACAGCAACCGAAAAAACAACAGCAGCCGCTGCAACAGAACAAACAGCAGCAGCAAACAGGTCCTGGACCCTTTGGCAAAGCCAATCGCAAGTTGGAGCAGATTCAGCGTCTGGCTGATAAGAAACAGAAATCAAAGCAGGCTCAGTTGAATAAAAAACAGCGAAAGCAGCAATCTGCACCGGTGGAGTTTGTCAACCTGGCGGAAAGCAGCCGATCCTCCGATGACGATGATGTAGTTCTAGTACCAATTCCGCCAGCTCCTATCATCGATTTGGACACGAGCGACGGCGAGCAGACCTGTACCTCATCCCAATTGTTTCACGAGGAGAATGCAATGGACGCCACAGACGTGAAAATGGGTTTGTCTTGCATTACTGCACCCGAGGAGATGAGTGTTGTTGCTGGCAGTACCACGCCGTCCATGCATTCACCGTGTTGTTCCGTCATGTCCAGTGATGACTTCATAGTGCAGAAGGATACCACCCGCTTGTTGGCCGAACGTGAGAACGCCAATGATGAAGATCTCCTGGTGCTGACCGAGACGGCTATAAGGGAAGCTATTGGGGAGGAACCAAAAGATAAGGAAGTTGCGGAAAATACATCTGTGGATCAAGAACACGATCCTGCGGCTGATACCTCATCGGAATATGAATTTGTGCCTCCTTCGCGACTGGAGGAAATTAAGAAAAACTATCGCGTGGACGAGCAGCAATTCAGAGCTTTGGACGTCTACGAAAGTGAGTCTGACCTTACGGAAAGTGGCATTTACTCAAAGGCCAAAAGCAAGACCACGCCGACGATCATACGCAACGTAGATTCGTCATCGGGGAGCTCTTCGGTCGAGGAGGTAGTGGAGTCTAGTGTCCAAAAGACTAAGCGTTTGCGCAAACGCTCCAGTTCAACTAACAATCACAGCCAATCTGACCCAAACAACGACGATGGGTTGGATGATTCAGACAGCGAGGATGGCGTCCATTCTACTGGAGTTCCTGGCATAGCACGTGGTATGGCAGTGGAGCGGTGTAAGCGCAAGATCCGTAGAATCAGCACCAGACATAGCTCTGATGACAATTCGAAGAAGACTACACGTATCCAAAAACCCAAAGTTTCTACAATTCAGCATGCTAGCTCAGAATCCTCGTCTGAAGATGAACTGCCAAGTGCCAGGGAAATAGCCGAGCGACTACTTAATCAAGAGCAAGGACAAGGAAGAGAGCAGATACAAAAAGGAACTAGCGAAGCTATGGATACCGTTTCTATCGGATCCGATGCGGATTCCCAAGCAGAGGCTGAGTTTCGCGATGCCATGACTGATCGATTAACAGCAGTCTTCGAGCGTCTAGATGCCCAATCCAAAAAGAAGGAGGACGAGGAAAAAATGAATGCGAGTGGATATATATCGGATGAAGAAGACTCTAGAGACAAAAGTGCAGACACCACTGTGCGTTTCGAGGAGGATTTGGATGCTTCCAACGAGCTCGAAGAGGCGGATCCAGAAGAGGAAGATACAGACTTGCCAATCGAAGAGCAGCCCATACAAGTGGAGCATAATTTGCCAGAGCTAACAGACGAAAGCCTGCCAAAAAGCGGCGACCTCATTGGCTGGAACGGAGAGATGTGCAGCTTCTATAATGACAGTTGGAATGGGGAAAACTTCTCTGTTTACAAGCTCCAAAGAATGATGACAGGTGCTGTTGACTTATTAGTAATAAAAAAATACAGCTATTAACCTACTGTAATTGCAGCTCATCGCCAAGAGTGGAGGATCAACACTGCGGACAGATATCCGGTGGCACGACCCCGCTCCCATGCCAAGTGCACCAACTGCTTTGAGATGGGGCACGTTCGATCAAAGTGCCCGCGTCCCCGCAAGCCACTCGTTTGTTTTCTATGCGGAACTGTTGGTCATGCCGAGCCCCGGTGTCCCAATGCTATTTGTTTTGGGGTAGGTAACAACATTTACAACTCGAACCTAATAAACAACTCATTCTCCATCTTTAGTGCGGATCAAAGCAGGAAACTTACGTGCAGCAGTGCAACAAGTGCTCCTTTCATAGCCGCCTTGTCTGCCAACTGTGCAAAATGAGAGGACACGGCGTGGATCACTGTCCGGATAAGTGGCGTCGGTACCACTCTACGGTAATACACATTTATCATTCACTCTAGAAATCAATGCTATCTTAATTTTTTCTTTTCTAACAGACTCGATCAAACACTGATCTGGATACCAGGGTACAGTATAGAAACGTACAGTGCAGTTACTGCGCCGGACGCCATCCTTTTGAGAACTGCCGCCAGCGGATTGGTGACTTTCGTAGCACGAACTACACAAGCCAGATTGTGTCACACCAAAAGATATACAAGAATCGCGGTGGTCCTATCGGTAATCTTGGAGATTTGAGTGGCTTTTTTGATATTGAAACTCCCTTCCACTTTAAGTGGAATAAACCGAGCATGCCCAAAAATTGCTATTATGCTAAGTTCCTTGTGAATGCAAACTTGGCAAAAGTCCAGTCAGTCAAGAGAAAGTCAACCACTGCTTTAGCGGAGATTCCAGCAAAGATGTATACCCATGAATATGTGCCCAATGCTCAGGTGAAGGCGGCTCGAGGAGAGGTATCCGCTGGAACGGCGAAGAAATCGCTTACGAAGCAAAAGCCTGTGGTCGAGACAATCGCTGAGAACCGACCTGCAGTCGTTGAAGAGGAACAACCTGTAGAGGTGATACCGCTTGAGGTTCCACCTGAAAAGGAGCAACACAAAGAGGAACATCCTCAAGGCGAGCAGCTTGTGGAGGTACAGCCTGTTGTAAGCCAATCCGATAAGGAGCTACCCATGAATGACGCTGGTCAAGAAGATACATCGTCCTCCGTTCAGCGTGAAGAGATAACCACCAATTTCGACAATCCACAAAAGGAGGCTGGCCCAAGTAAAACACCTTTGGCGGCACCCCATGAGTTAGACTCGGATTCGAATTACAGTTTCTCCGAGCACTTTGAACTGCCTAGCTCGACAACCAGTGATGTCCAACCCATCAGCGAACTTCCGCTCGACCATCCCATGGCCTCTCTACCTGATGTCATACCGCTAAGTAGAGACGATTTTGAACTCTCCTCCAACTTCCAGGGAATTTCCATGTGTGTTAACTCCAGTAGCAGCAGTCGCCGCACTGACGACAATCCCGATCCGGATTCCAGTGAAGAACTGCCAGATGTTCCAAGCGAGGGCAAAATCATCATGGCGCGCGATCAATCCGAGTACCTGTTCAGTCCCGAGGGCCGAAATTTTCTGGCCGCAACCGCCAAACAGTGTCAAGTTAGCGTACGCATGGACTTTAAGGACTACGGCTATGTTCTGGTGATCTATGGCCTTAAAAAGCACCAAGAAGAGTTGCAACTGAAACTGCTTCGACGCAATCAGGAAGTCAAACGCAAGAGCATTGACTTCCAGAGCCAGAAACCTCCCAAACGAATCGATGTGCTAATCCGCTTTATCCGAGATGGAATCAACAGTCTTAACACCAATCTAGGAAACGCAAAGAGTCACTACATGCGCATCAAGGAGCTAGAGGAGATGAACACCAAAAACGGCTTTAAAATGGCAGAAAAGAAGCGGCGTCAGCTTAACATGATCCTCGTTGGCCAAGCGGGACTTCTGAATGGCAAAACACATCTCGATCAGTTGGTGGTCTTATTGCGTCGCCTGATTGATAACTTCTCGCCGGATGAGAACGCCACGGCACAAATGCGCAACGAGATCGAGGACCATTGGCGCATGATCTTCACGGCATATCCGCATCCGAATTACGACGCTTTGCTCAACAGTTATGGTCGACTGGATCAAAAGAATCGCCTGCCCTCGTTGCACCTAGATCCTGTGCTGCTGGGATTGCAGCAAAAGAAACCGCAGAGTCAGCCGCAATCGCCTAGTAAACGACCTCCATCGCCAACTCCTCCTCCACCATCTTGGCAGGACATGGCTCCGCCACCACCTCCAAAAATTTCGAAAAAGAAGCAACGTCAAGCTCTGGAACAACAGAAGCAGCAGCAGGAGGCTCAGCAGCAACAAAATCAACAACGCCAGCAGCAACAGCAACGTCTGCAGCAGCAACATCAAAACCAACAGCAACAACAGAAGCAACAGCAACAACGTCTGCAACAGCAACAACAACAGCAACGTGTGCAACAGCAACGTATACAGCAACAGCAGCAAAACAATCAGCAAAATCAGCAGCATCTTCAACGTCCGCAGATCAACCAGATGCCCTACAATAATCCCCAGCAACGATCGCGAGCCGATCTTCAGCTGCGCCAGACTCTCAATCCGGAGTGCGACCGTCTGTTGACTGAAATGGGTGAAAATCAACCTGGCAGCATCAACAAGGACGCCAACAAACCGTCCATGTTCTGGTCACGCGAAGCGCTCAAGTACCTCGATGATCTTTTCAAGATGACCTCCAATACGGAGACCGTAGAGCGGCTGAACCGAGTGCTTCAGCGATCGCAGCGTGGTCTGCTGTCGCACAACGATTACCGTGCGGTCATTCGACTGCATTCCCTAATGTGCAACTGAGGATTAGCCAAGGACATGGGGTTTCTTTCTGGGGGGTCACTTTCATTTTGTTTAACAAATGCCAACAGATTTCACAACGGGTATCTGAAAGATATTACCCAAAAACCGAATAAATACATAACTGACTATTTTGAAAAGAGCTCGAATTTTTGATTTTATTAGTTGAGTAAAAAGTTTCCAAGCAACTGTGTAAATGTATTAAGTATTAGAGTTCAATTTTTTCCGTTAAACATACACGAAACAAAAATATAGATTAAATAGTTACATTAGATAGGTATGTGTAGAAATATTATGGCATCTGAGAACCGAAGCCCAAATAAAAAACGGACTAACTTTGTAATTCGTTTGCAATAATTACTATTCATTTATTTCGAACTCAGGAATGTTTTACTACAAATTATAACATTAATTGTTTACTGTTTCGTTCTCGGTGTTTTATATTTTTCCCAGGCTTTCGTGTTACATGGTCAGTTGTATGAGAGTAGAGTTATCCTTGATTCTATGCCGCCGTGGTCTGCTGCTGCTCCTGAGTGGTAGTGGACTGCGCAGAAGAGATCTCCCCTGACTTTTCGTTGACTCCCAGCCAGGGACAGCGCTTCTGCAGCTCCATGCGGTATCTGGGGTGACTTATGGCATAGACGAATGGGTCTATGCACGCCACCAGTTTGCAGGTGCAGGCCGGGATCATCGTGGCTCCTGGTGTAAGCAGACTCTTGTCCCCAAATGCCCCGATCAGCGACATTACGCCGTAGGGTGTCCAAGATACAAAGAATAGGAAGCAGATTGTGATAGCCGCCTTGGCTATCCGAATCTCTGCCGTTTCCTTGCTCTTGTCCACATTGGAGCGCAGCGACTCTACGTTCATCTTTTTGGCCTGCTCCCTAAGCGCCTTTTCGTGGCTGAAGACATGTCCCACGATCTGCGAGTAGTAGTAAAGGATCATCAGCGTGGGACACACGAAGCTGAAGAAGAAGATGGTGCCCACAAACAACCGGGTGTCGAAGTTGTCCGAAAGATAGTCAAAGGAGCAGGACGTGAGGTAGCCCTCTGGAAATGCATAAAAATAAAGACGGTTATTGGGTTTTTTGATATTAAGATATTTGATTACTGCATATCTGTAAAATACAGCTTTACTCTTCTGCGAAAGGCATCACGAGTTTCATGCAAATCAAATATGTTTCCTCTAATTTCGTGGTTCAAACTATGTAGTTCGCATGCATTTAAAATGACCGCCAACCGTAATAAACAAAGCCAAGATATCGCCTATCGATAATTTTATTTCATTTTTAAAAATTTGCATATCTTGTTTGATTGTAAATTCTATAAAGGGTCAAATGTTATTTATTTATGGCTTAAGATTAATGCATGGCATTAAATAATTTTAAAAGTTAGGGTATATTTGTCAGTACAATTATATATATATCCTTGTTGTCGTAATCTAAAAGTTGTTTAATTCATTCGACAAAAGTGGCAAGGCTGTTAAATAATCGATAACAGTAAATGATAGTAACAAGAGGCACATCGATGTGGTCGATTGCCTGAAATCGACTATCTTGAATCGAATAGACGACGATTTAGGTTCCATCTCTGCAACCGACGCGGACATTAGAAGAAACTTAGTAGAGTAAATTAATTAATAAACCAACCAAGGCAGGCATCACACCCAACGTACATGGAAAATGCCGAAAAAGACTGAATTCCACACCGCGCAAGTGCAAGTGCAATAAACGCCGAGTTCGGCGATCAGAGAACGCAATATAGAAAAAGTGAGACACGAAAAAAAAACCCATTTCGCTGCTGTGTGTAAATGCAAATGATTTATTTTTGTGCAGCAACAACAACAACAGCAGCAGCAACACAGAGGCAGAAAGGCAAAAATAACAAGTAAAGCTAAATATGAATAAATGTGTGTGTGCGGGTCGCGTTAAAGAAAATTAGATAAAAAGCCAAATGAAATTAGCTCACGCCTGAATTTCGAGTTTCGGTGCGGTGCAAGGTGAACGAAAAGGCGAAAAGCAATCAAAACTGTTTTTCCATTTTCCCAGTGTGCGTGTGCAGTAGCAAAACCACCTTCATTGATTGTATATGTAGTTAAAAAAACAACAAATAGCAACGTAAAAAACGGAACTTGCACCTAGGATATATACACACACATGCTGGCTGTATGCGTGCGTGTGTGTGCATGGCCGTAAAGGCTGACTGATAAAAAAGGAAACAAAAAATAACAAGAAAAATAAAACATACACACACACACACCAACGCAGCGGGGCACCACTACCTCGGCACAATTTCTTGGAGGCAGCCTGCCATGTAAGTTTACATATCAACGATTATGTATTTCGCAGTTGTTGTTGCTGTTTATACTGCAGCCTAGCCGCTCTTGATGGCGGATTAAATAAAAAAAAGATAGTCGCATTTCGCTCTGCACCGCAACTTACGTTTTCTATTTTACCATTTTGCAACTCATGAAAGCAGAAGCCAAGTTAATTATATTCATGGCTATGACTTTTGTGGCAATTACCATTTTTACCCCGTATAAACGATTCCAACGGTACGCAACGTAAACGAACTGTTAATTATGTGTGTGCGATCTGTGTCTGTGTTGTAAGTGGTGTTGCCCACCCCGCGACTGCCGCCCTCCATTCTCCTCCCTCCTCCCACAATTCCCCGTTGCATTTCTTACGTTACGCACTTTTCATTGCGTGCCCTACGCTTACGATTCTACGTTTATGCGGGCGAAGTTACGAAATTCAGGATAGCAAAAGTTTAAATAACTTTCTCCAACATGTTGTTAGCAAAATATCATGGCTTAGTTTCCAGTTTAGGGTAACTTAAGGGTTGCATTTGTTTTCTAAACTAAAAAATTGTTTCTGAACTATTTCGACACAGAATTACAAATATACAATTACAAGTTATCTCAAAATTGCTATCTTAAATTTGAATTCCGGTTAGGGAAAGAAAACAAGTAATGTTTGTTCATCAGAGTGAAACAATTACGAAAAAATATATATATTGATATTTATCTCATAAACGCACCATAGCACCCACAGCGTATTGTTCGCACTCATATGTGCCCATTCTGTCCAAAGTGGACAAACCCGTGGAACCACACCCATTACAACCGGCACGCCACCCACCATCCTACAATCCCGCAATGGGTCGACGTCCCTAATGGCCGTCCATCAGCGTCGGCTCCGTCAGCTCCGCCTGATAAGAGCCAACATATTTGCGCCGTTCCACACGTGCCGCCAAGAGGCTTTTGGGCTTGGGCTCGGAGTTGGAATCGGAATCGGGCCTTCATTTCGACCGGAGACGTGACGGCGACCTCGGGCTGGGTCTTTACTTTCGGAGACCAACTCTGGTTCGATACGTTCCGCTTTAAGTAATTGCTTTAATGCAATTCCCATACACGCAAATGCGTGTGTTTTCTTTTTTCGGTTATGACCACAATTGGGAATCCACGGCAAGGTTAAGGTCAGGTATGATAAATCGCTGTGGCTTTTCTATTGAACGGCACGAAAATCGAAGTGCGAACTACCCTTGATCGTTGGGTGCCTAAAAGTAGTGATAATAATGAACAATTTTCAAAATAATAAGGCTCCTAAGCTAAATTTTGTATAGCAATCAAGTAGATTTTGTTCAAAGTTTGCATTCATTTCCATTCAAAGAAAAGTTTATTACTTCATCCGAAAAAAAACTCGCCTGTTACTCAAGTCTCAGTGGGTAAAACCAAAGACATTATAATAACATTCTAATGTCTTTGGTAAAACCGTAGGAAAGAACATTGAAATCCATAGTTCGTGCCGAACTTAAGGCGCAAAATCGATAAGAAGCACATAGCATATGTTGAACTTTATAGCAGCTTTTCTTAAGTTTATTATTCGTTTACAAGTTCTTTTTGGATGAACTAAGCTTGAAGTCTTTTCCACCAAACGTAGATCTATTTTTGGTCGGATATGTATATTGTATTGTAGGTTATTGCTTTTTTGGAGTTTCTTATCACTGACCGAGCAAAATTAACAACAAAAATAAATTTTCTATGACTAAA
Source organism: Drosophila teissieri (assembly GCF_016746235.2). NCBI lineage: Eukaryota > Metazoa > Arthropoda > Insecta > Diptera > Drosophilidae > Drosophila > Drosophila teissieri. The sequence continues at coordinate 17,337,013 of NC_053031.1, read as the reverse complement.
TTAGCCGCATTACTCACCAACCTGTGATTCTGTCTCGTTTTAGCCACAAGCACAAGAAAGCCATCGCCGAAGCCACCGGAGGGGCGAAGAACCTGAACCTGGCGAGAATTGCAGGGACCCAGAAGAATTGTAGACACATTCGTGCCGTCGCGAGAACCCTTCCAATGTCCAATAAAATCAACCCGAAGCGCCGCGAACCGACAGCAGCAGCAGCAGGAGCCGGTGCCACGGGAGTGGCCACCAACACGAGCACCTCGACCGGATCCTCCAGTGCCGGCAACACGTCCTCGGCCAACACATCCTCGTCGTCCAGCTCGTCGCTGTCGTCCGCCGGTGGCGGTGATGCGGGCATGTCCGCCGACTTGACCTCGCTGTTCGAATGCCCCGTGTGCTTTGACTATGTGCTGCCGCCGATCCTGCAGTGCTCCAGCGGGCACCTGGTGTGCGTGTCCTGTCGCTCCAAGCTCACCTGCTGCCCCACCTGCCGTGGCCCGCTGGCGAATATCCGTAACCTGGCGATGGAGAAGGTTGCCTCGAACGTCAAGTTCCCGTGCAAGCACTCTGGTTACGGATGCACCGCCTCGCTGGTCTACACGGAAAAGACAGAACACGAGGAGACGTGCGAATGCCGGCCCTACCTTTGTCCGTGCCCGGGCGCCAGCTGCAAATGGCAGGGCCCGCTGGACCTAGTCATGCAGCATCTAATGATGTCGCACAAGAGCATCACAACGCTGCAGGGCGAGGACATCGTGTTCCTGGCCACCGACATCAACCTGCCCGGCGCCGTCGACTGGGTAATGATGCAGTCCTGCTTCGGCCACCATTTCATGCTCGTGCTGGAGAAGCAGGAGAAGTACGACGGACACCAGCAGTTCTTTGCCATCGTTCAGCTGATTGGGTCGCGCAAGGAAGCGGAGAACTTCGTCTACCGCCTGGAGTTGAACGGAAACCGACGCCGGCTTACCTGGGAGGCAATGCCTCGTTCGATCCACGAGGGCGTGGCTTCCGCGATTCACAACTCGGACTGCCTGGTGTTCGACACGTCGATTGCGCAACTGTTCGCCGACAATGGCAACCTGGGCATCAACGTGACCATATCTCTGGTCTAAGCGCACTGTCAATTCGTCGAGTTCTTTCATTTTTTGTGTTTACTATTCCGATACATATACATATATAGTTTATAGCCCTCTGTTCGCATCAGGCGTCTAACTCATGGACAGATTGTGAGTCGGGAGATTAAGAAGAAAGAGTTTTGCAGAGTTGTTTTATAAAAATGATTCTCTATTCTAGGAGCCACTTACATGCATATGTATATATATCTATGGAAATATCGGGCTGCTTCGATTATCACATTCGGCACGGTATCGCAAAGTTTTCTTTGATTTTTAAATTGGGCAAAATGATTGTACTAAAGTTTTTGTGTTGTTTGAATTTAAAACTATATAAGAAACTCGAAAATTTCCAAATCGAAATGGAAAGCGTATTAAAGCTATTGCTAAGTGCTGTTGAGTGTTTATGGCATAAGTTAGTTCATTAAAAATTCGTAATTTCATATTTTTGTACATGGCTGTGTGTAAATCAACTCACTTGCTGAACATTTTCCAATACTCTTGGCAAAATTTCGCGGATTTAATTCACACAGTTTCTTGTCGAATGCGATAATCGTGGCTGACCTGTATGTTTGTATGTCTAATCGGTTCGATTGGTACTCTAGTTGTAGGACATGATTTTTCAGTTACCGCACACACTACTATATTTCAACGTTTCAGTGTTACCCGTTTTGTTAGTTCATGGGGTTCTGCTTTAGTTTAATTTAGTTCGCAAGGGCCACACACCTGGAGCAGAGCTGCCTGCGCGTGCCCACGTGCCCACCACCCACTACAGTGAACACTAGGAACACAGACCCACTCACCAAAACGAACAGAACAACAAGGAAGGCGAGGAGGTCACTCATCACTCGAACATGTACTGCAAAGTCTAGTTTAGTTAATGTAAATTATTTTATACAATACTTGTAAATGGTAATAAGTAAAACGAACAGTTTAACGAAATTAACAAACCTAATAATAACAATAGCGGCAAAAGCGAAACCACAAAGAAGAGTAATATTTGATAGCGATAATCTGTAATAACTCGAGAGTTGTTTGAAAGTTGCAGCCGAAACGAAACTGCGACCCGCAATTTTGTTCATGCCAAACCATCAGAAAATAACAAAAAACTAACAAAAAAAAAGAAAACAATTTTTTTCGCAATGCTAAAAAGACAGTTGCCCCTTCCCATTTTCCCTCCCATCCCCAAAACGTAAAAAGCAATGTTAATGTTTAAATTCCTACCTAGTTTAGACGATCTCCCCGGTTTGGCTCATGTTTTGGTTTTGATTTCCATTCGGCCAACGTTTCCCAATCGAAAACGGAAGAAAAATTAATGATTTTAAGCATCTGCACCATAATTAGCTTTTAATGCGCCGATTTACCGCGCCACTACCATATGAGATCACTCACACAGACACAAAACTACAAAACTGAAATAAACGTGATTAGTAAAAGTAAACAAAGCTCGTTAATTATTGAAATTAATCTGGGAAGCTGAATGACGATGAAAAAACTACGCCACTATAAAACTGTTTGTAAACTGTTTGATTCAAATCAGTTATTAGCTGTTTAATTTGGATTATCTTTGAGGTAATGGGATTCATTACCTAAGGTTTATCTCTAAAGTGTTATTTAAATGGTATTCCCGTTTGCACAACGAAGGGCTATCTAAATAAGTTGTTAGTATTACTAAGTAGGCTCCGAAGTAAAAGTAGCTACGCGTACACTTAGCTTCGTTACATTTTAGTACAGATACTTTTTTCTATTCCTTTTAAACCAAATTTAAGTGTTCAGGAAATAGTAAACAAAAATTTGTATCGGCACTTTTCTTTTACACAATCGTTTGGTTGTTAGAAATAATAGTCTTAGAAATAATAGTTTGCGCATTGATTGTGTTCTGAAGCACAAATGCCTATCGGTAATTCACGGCCACTTTTGAAATCCCGGCCGGAGCGGGTTAATCCTCAAAGGACTACTGCAACTCCAACCGCATCCGTTGAGATGTTGACTCGTCGTCAATCGGCGCCAGCGTTGGTCATTCCGCCGGAGGAGACCACGCACCTTGTGGTGGTCAAGCGGAAATCCCCGGACACAACAGCCGCCGGAGAACTGGTGCCCTCTAGGAAAAAGAACTCAGTGGCTGTGCAGTCGGGAGTTGTGGCTAAGGGGCCACTGGACACAATAAGCAGTGGTGCCTCAGACGACTTTTTGATTTCTTTGCTGGAGTGCCCGGTGTGCTTTGGCTATATGATGCCGCCCATTATGCAGTGTGCGCGTGGTCACCTGATCTGCTCCTCCTGCCGCTCGAAGGTGAATCTTTGCCCCGTCTGCCGAGTGTCCATGACCAACATCCGCAGCCTGGCCATGGAGAAGGTGGCCTCCAAGCTGGTCTTTCCCTGCAAGCACTCGCACTTTGGCTGCAGGGCGCGACTCTCCTACGCGGAAAAGAGCAACCACGAGGAGGACTGCGACTGGCGCCCGTACTTCTGTCCGTATCCGGATGACAAGTGCTCCTGGCAGGGGTCGTTGAAGGACGTATACCAGCACCTGATGAGCTCGCACGAGAACGTGATCACCATGGAGGGCAACGACATCATCTTCCTGGCCACCAATGTGAATCTAGAGGGGGCCCTTGACTGGACAATGGTGCAGTCCTGCCATGGCCGGCACTTTCTACTCTCGCTGGAGAAGATCCACTTGGGTGAGGGCTGTCAGCAGTACTTCACCGCCTGCCGGATGATCGGAACCATGCGGGATGCCGCCGAATTCGTATATAATATCTCCCTGGAGGCCCATAACCGCACTCTCCGCTGGCAATCCAAGCCCAGATCGATCCGGGAGAGCTTCGCCTCGTTCACCAACGCGGACTTCCTGGTGCTTAACAAGTCCACCGTCGAACTGTTTTCCGAGGACGGCAATCTCGCCCTGAATGTGGTCATTAAGAAGGTGCCGGGGAATAACCACTAATCCCGTATCTCTGCTACCCTATAAATCGGATTTTCGTCCCTGATCGGTAGCCGTTAGCGTGTTATATGAATGCATATTGAATAAATACATTTTATGTGCCAAGTTGGCCCAACGAATTTATATGTAGTTGTTATTAGGCTTATGACTTTAAGAAGTATTAATAGAAATCCGGGTTTTCATAGTTATAGTTATATGAGTTATAGTTACGTAAGTTATATGAATAATGTTTAGGAAAATACAAACAAAATAAACCAAATAATTATGTCGTACATTTCCTTAACGACCAGATAGGAGTTATATCCAGTGAATTTTATTGACAATCTTTACTTCATTTCGATACTTGTCACGTGCTGGTTTCAAATGTAGCCCCAGAATTCAATTGCAAACTTATATTTCTTTAATACTCGTATACCTTATATCTTCTATAACGCCATAACCATGTGCTTCATGATGACTGGATGCAAGTACATAGCTGACGCCCATCCGAAGCGGTTTGCAAATATCGTGCATCCCGCCGCCATAGGATTGGTTTTAGTAGGAACCGTCCTGTTTTTCTCGCTGGAAATGTTCTACATATTGCCCATGATTTACGACCCCAATGGACTGTTCTTCAAGGTGGCCTGGCTTATCGCACTATTCATTGTCTACAACCTCCTGGGAAACATGCTTGCCTGTCATCGCACTTCCTCTGCGGTTTTTTCCTTGCCCAAGGATCGGCAGATTCCGTCTCCAGAGGAGGAGCACCTGTGGCACTTCTGTGACCACTGCCAGATGCTAGTGCCGGTAAATAGTAGTATCTGTACCTCCACGCAAAAACATTTGTGAAAAGTGGAGGTGCAGATAGCACACGATTACGCATAGATTTTGCTACCCGCTACTCGTTGGAAAGCATGTAACACTTGTGATCCGCATCACAAGCCGAGTCGACCTGGCCAAGACCGTCTGTCCGTCCGTCTGTTTGTCCGTATGAACGTCATATGCTGATTCTTGTGACGCCTACGCCAGCAAACCGTCCAAAAGATTGACACTGCCAACACTTATGAGATTTCTGTCGATACTTAATTTTGAAATTTCTTCTTCGCACAACTAGTTGAGTAACGGGTCTCTGATTTAAAAAATATATTAATCATTTAAAGCCACCTCGTTTGCCTCTTAAAACAGCCGAGATCCTGGCACTGCAAATTGTGTAAATGCTGCATTCTGAGGCGGGACCATCACTGCATCTTCACGGCGACTTGCATTGGCCACAATAATTACAGGTAATTATGACAGCGATAATATTGTAAATTCACCAAAATCTCTTTTAAAGGTACTTTTTCTGGTTTACGATGTACATGCTTATTGGATCGGTTTTGTCTTTGGCAACGCATATACATCTGCTTGTAATTAATGAAGACATGCGGAGGCAATATGCGATACTTCACATTACACACATTATCCTGTTTATCAAACCAATTAGTTCCGAGGCAATAGCACTAAACATAAGTTTTATTTTCAACATATATGCCTGCATTCTGCCACTTATAATGTTGGGGTATCAGATACCAGCCCTATATCTGAATACCACGTTCTATACCCTGAAGGATCTTAGTTACAATCAGGGATTGCGAAGGAACTTCATGGCCCTTATGGGAAAACGAGGCCTCTGCACTTTTTTCTCGCCCCACATAAGGAGTCCTTTACCGCACGATGGAACCCAGTGGCAAACTAAGCCTTCAAGTAGTACTGTGTAATAACACCCGCCATTACCTCCGAAATTAACTGTAGAATTTTCATCGCATCTATTATTAATATCTAATATAATTAAATTTGGCTTATCCTTCACAACAAAAGAAAAAAGAAATCTCAAGAATCTCATTATAAATAAAATGTCTAAGCACAGATAAACACGATTAAAACCCCTGGTCTATGATTTTAATGGGTCAAAAATCTCACCTGGCACGAATCGATCCCAGAACTGGGTGAGCGGCAGGACAACCCATGGCGTGCAGTACAACCAGATGATTATGTTCATTATCACCGCCTTGGTGAAGGTCATGTTCCGGTTCATTGGCTTCGTGATCACATTGTACCGATCGTAGCCTATTGCCGCGTTCGTCATCCCTGCTCCAATGCCCGAATAGGAGCCGATGGAGGCGAATATCTGGCACCAGGTATTGCCCAAGGCGAATCCACGATGGAAGCTGTTGTAGATGAAGATCGGCGCCTTGAGGCACATGATCAGATCGAAGACGGCCAGGTTGAGCACGAACATATTGGATGGTGTCCTCAGCGATTTGGAGGTGCTGAAGATCCAGATGACCATGCCATTACCCAGTGTCGAGGCGCAGAAAAGGAATATGTAGAAGACGCCCAGCATGTAGTGCATGGAGGCGGGCGGTTCCAACTGGGTCAGCCAATGCTCCGGGATGTATTGAATCTGATCCGGAGGCACATTCCATCCCAGGAACTGTAGGTCCCCGTTGCCAGAGCTCCTCGCCTCCGGGCGGAGAGGCGGTTCACTGGCATTGCACAGCGGTTCCATACCGGTTAACCCGATACCGTACCGATTCCTAGCCGATACGCCTTAACCGCTACCCGTTTCGCTCTGTGTGCGCCACAGGGCTGAACTGTTTCCAATCACCGCGATGCCCCGTTTATATCGCATTTTGCGGTGCTGGGCAAATTCAATTAGACTTTGTGGTTGCGTGCCCGCAAAGACGATTTTCTGCCCAGTCTGCTATAAAAAATATCAGCGAAACACTTCGCTCAATCACGGGTAAAGGGTTGGTTATAAAATAATGAGGTTAAGACACCGTGTCAGGGTTAAAATTTCAGGGGACAGTAAATAAAAATGTGAAAAAAGGGGTGTCACAAAAATACCTTCAAACATGACGAAATTTGCATGAATGTTTGTTAGTCTCCAACTGGATTGCATGTTTTTGAGTTATTCTTAAACAATAAATATTTCTAGGATATTACATTTACGTTAATATAATTAGAGTCAAGTAAACATTGTACCAAGAAACTTTAAAAGGCTGAAAAAATGCATTTAAAGTAAATAATAAATGAATAGCAATCCTATTGGTCTATTACAATTTTAACGCTGTTGATTTGCTGTTGTATCACCGAAGTCTTGTTATTTGTTAAGTGATATTGCGTTAAACGAATTCAACAATTGAGTTTAAATGGGTCATTTATAATGCATCTGTAAATTAATTAAACAAAAATTTTTAAAAAACTAAAGTAATTTAGTTTTGAGTTTGAATCAAGCTGGTGCTGCCACATCGGTTTAAGAAAACCGCTAACGTTGCCGGACCAACATGTTCACGTATCGCTGTGACTGTCAGAAGAGAGTCACACAAAAAAAAACACTCCCATTAAAATGCGAAAATAAATAGTAAATAAAGCGAATCATGGATGAAGTGGACAATATAATCATGCACCAGCTGCACCAGGTGGACGCGGCCATCGAGCCGACAGAGGAGCTGTCCGGCTTCACCCCGGAGCAGGTAGTGCGAGCGGTGTCCGGCTGTCTAGCGGAGATCCGTCCAGACTTGCAGCTTCCCCGGACACTTCCCGGCGGAGCGATGGCCCAGCGCTTTGGAGTGGCCAGCTCCTTGGCGCAGGGATGCAAGGATAGCGGTTACCGCGGCGATATTGGATATCAGACATTTTTGTATCCCAATGCCGTGGAATTGCGGCGGTTGCTGATGTTTCTCATCGAACAACTTCCGCGAGAGCGTCAGAGCACGGAGGACGGTGGCAACAAGTCGCAAACCCTGAGTCACAGGCAACTCCTAGAGCGAAAAATCCGCAAGGAGCTCGCCCAACAACTTAAGACACCCTGGGTGCCACAGTTTGCCAGGTCCGTGGGCAATCGCAAATATCTTGGTTGCAGTAGTCTGGGGATCGAATTTCGACCAAACATCAATCTCAACATTCCATCCGCCAATCCCGAGGAGCGTTCCAAGGAGCAGCAGCAGTATTTCGACCAACATGCGCCCAGCCTCTTCCAGCAAACGTCCTCCACCTCTTCGGATCTAATAGCCTCGGTGCTGCACAAGAACGAGCTGGACAGATGGGGCCAGACATTGCCGGACTCAACACTTCCCTTTGTGCCCAGCGAAGATCCAGCGCCGCCCCTACCGATTCCTACCGTAAAACCGCCCGCCAGTGCGGAGGAGGAAGCTTCACCCATCCAAGAACTGAGCGACCAAGTCGAGGAGTTGCGAGTTCAATGCGAAACCCTGCTAGCGGAACGCAAAGCACATGCTGTTGCCACTGCAGCTCTTAAGCAGAGGGAAACAAAAGCGAGCGAGGAGATCAGTCGCATTCAGCCCACGCTCAAACTGCACGAACGCACTTCCTTGGTTCTCGCCGATTCGGAGGAGAACCTGACCAAGCTGGAGGCCCTACTAAAGTCCACTCAAAGCAAAAGGATCACGCTTACCCAGCAATGGCAGGATTACAGGAAACCACTGCTGGAGAGCCTAGAGAAACTTAAGACCGCCAAGGAGGCTCAGGAAGTCCAGGGCATTCGCAACAACATCGAGCAACTGGAGCAGGAACTTCTGGCCAAGACCCAACAGCACAACGAACTTAATGCCACCCTGCGGAACGCCAGTCAGTCCTTGGCACCTCGCAAGGAGTACACCCGCAGGATACACGAATTCATTGGGAATATCCGTAAGCAACGAGCAGATATCTACAAAGTTCTGGAAGACACGCGCCAACTGCAGAAGCAGCTCAATGTTGTGGGTGCCCAGTTGCAGCGCCAGTTCAACTACACGGACGATCTGCTCTTCCAGAGCGCCAAGCATGATCTCCACGCTAAGCGGGCCTACAAGCTCTTGGCCCAACTCCACGCCAATTGCAACGAGTTGGTCGAATGCGTCTCCCTCACGGGAAACGTGACAAAGCAGATCCGCGAACTGGAGGTCCAAATCGATGGCGAGAAGTTGAAGAACGTGCTGACCAGTCTGCAGCAGATCACCGGCGATATCCAGAAGTTCGAGCAGCACATTCAGGAGCTGCAGGAGCAAATACGGACCGTGGAGCAGCCGCATGCAGGGAGTTAGTTACTAGGTCTCACTTGTTTACTAGTGCCAATCACAATAAACGAATTGATGCACGCCTAGCGTTCATTTTATTAGTCAGAAAGAAACGTTTTTATTTGATTGCTTTCAATGTTTTCACAGATAAATATTCCAATTTTAAAAATATACATCTACAAATTCTTTCGTCTTTTGAATTTAATAAACAAATGTATTACATAAGTTATTATCTTATGTTTCAAATTAAATCTAAATTAGATATCCTGCATTAAGAATATTTGGAAGCTTTAATATTAAAGGGTATTTGCACAGTCGGTTTCCGAACTCTAATTCCATTTTGGTATTTTTAGTTGGCGGCTTGGTTTTTTTTGGTATTTTTACGTTAGCCGGCCACGTTCACACTGGCCAACAGCCGCAACATTCGTATTTTTCGCAGTGTTTTGAAAGCCAAAGCTGAAGCTAAAAGCGCGTCGGCAGATCGCGTTCGTTTCGTTTTTACGTTGATTTACTTTCGTTTGTTTTTAGTTTGCGCGGCAACGAGTGAGATATAGTGTGTGTTTGTGTGAGTGTTCAGTGTGTGCATTGCTTTTTACTCCTGGCTAAATTACCTACCACAAAAATGCAACAACAACGAGAAAAAGCCGTGTTTCAAAATAAAACACTGGAGTGCGGTGTTGTTGTTGTCGTTGCTGCCGCTGCCGCTGATATTCCAGAACTTGTTTTTGGCCTAGAGTTGTGTGTTGTTGTTGCTGTAGTTTTTGGGTTCTTGCATGCGGCCGATAACAAGTTTAACCGGTGTGCGTGTGAGCCGCGCTTAAATGTGTGCATGCATGTGTGTGTGCGCCTTCGCTGGTGTGCGTGTGTGCGTGCGGCTCCTGCAACAAACTGTTGCTTCTTCTTTCTTCTTCTTACTGAAATTGAATTCCAATTAGAATTGCAGCACGCTGAAGGTCGAATTTGCGAGGGAGGGGAAATCGAACAAAAACTAAGCAGTAAAAAATAGTGGGAAATCGAATAGAATAAATCAATTAATTGGCCGGCCGGCTTTGCTTCTTCTTCTTCTTTCTCATTCTCATATTCGGGGTCAATCAACGTTCGCCAGCAGCAGCAGCAGCAACAACAACAACAACCACATTCTTTTGGAAGCGTTCCGGTTCACCTTTTTTTGTTTTCGTTAGTGACGTCTACTTCTAAAAATAGTCCAATGACAACATTCTTTGCATATGATCCGAACTTCCAGACTCATTAGAGTTTTTTTTTTTTCATTTTTTTACGTTAACTCTTATTGGACATAGATTGGGAATACAGTGAATACCAGTTTAAATACTCCCCCGCAGGCTCACTTCCATTTTAAGTGTACCCACTTTGCTTATCATAAATATTTGATCAATTTTAATTAAAGTAAATCACTTTCCAGTCATCCGGTTGGCAGCAAAAAAGGCAAACGAGTTTAAACAAATGTGATTATTCTGATATTCGCTAAGCAAAAATACAATTTTATGAGAGAAGGAAATTTTTAAGAAATTGGTTACATCGTTTATTTACACAACTATTAATTTTAAAGAAAGTACTATAAAGCAAAGGATTTAACTAAAAGTAAATGGTTATTTTCAGTTAACTGTTGTTATTTGTCAAATTCCCTAATTGACCCCAATTGCTGTCCACTGTACATATATCACAAAATATCAGCGCTTCCAGCGGCAATTTAAAAAGGCCAAAACAAACGCGAATTGAGGTGGCAAAAACAGTTTAACGCCAGCGACATTTTTCAAAGGCTACGTAATAATTTGCTTATAGACCAAAGCAGCAATGCCAACTGATAAAAAGTTGTTATAAATTAAATTTACTTCGCAGCACGCAAGCTACCACATAAATATAGTAGTGAAAAACCGAAGAAATATCGAGAGAATAAAGTGCAACCAAACGCAAGCAATACGAAAAGGCGTCCCCAGTGAGTTTTTCTAACTAGAACCTAGAACCTAGAGCCCCAAGTGCAATTCATAAGCGATAACCGACGGAGGTAGACGATACGAGTATAATTGCCATAATGACACCATCGCCGACCAAGGAACTCATGAGTGCCACACCGACGATTTCGCGTCGTCCGCGCGAGGAGTTCGCCGAGAAGGTGAGTGGATATAAATATGGATATGGATATGGATATGGATATAGGTATACCTAAAGCTATAGTTATTGAATGATAGACTGAAGATATAGCCAAGAGCAGGGCCGATTTAACGGCCCGCGGCGTTTTGGCCCAAACTTCCTGTGTTTCCATTAATCGACCCCAAATGTGTTGCGTTGCCGTTCAGGCGGGAAAATACATAAACAAATTGGGCTTTCGCCTTCAAGTCTTCTCTTGTTTGTTTGCCTGTGCCTTGTTCAATAAAATATATACGCACTCGATCCGATTGTACCATCCACACATATGGATGTTCATACATACATATATTGCCATCATCAATGCGCGGCCAAATAAATATCGCTGTCATCGCTGTCTTCTCGGGACTTTTCAGCCTTCTCGTAATCGTTCCACCTGAGTTCTATATTATGATTTCCGTTACTCCATCACCTGTGCCGCGATTTGTTTCCGTGCCGATCGGGCGGCTTTACTTTTCCGCGTCTGCTTTTATTCTTGGCTCTGACTAATCGAATCCAAAACATTGGCCCTGGCCTACGTAACGTGCTGAAATTTCATTGATAAGATATCGTTGGCAAGCGGTAATCGCTGTTCTCAGCCGGCGGCCGCAGAGATACCATGTCTGTGTTTATTTAGCAAGTGCAATATTAAATTTGGAAGCTAGACCTAAAGTTTAATAAAACCGTTGCTATATTAAATACAAACAATGGAAAAGTTCTAAGCAGGAAGTAAAGTCTATTTTAATATAACAATTTTGAGACAATTTTAGTTATTGTTCAAAACAAACCATTTTAGAGTATAATATTTTTGCATCTTATTTGCTTAATGATATGGAAGAAAATATATAATTTCTTATTTATATCTGACCCTAAAACGTTTGGTTCGTTTTAAAATGCGTTACGAATAATAAGTATATTTTTTTAAAAGATTAAATTTTTTGTGTACTCATACAACTTGTTTGTTGTTTGTTTAAAATATTTAGAAATTGCCCAAAAATTGTCTTATCTTTGAGCTGCATTTTAATAAATTCCACCGAGCAACCCAAGCAAATATCTGCCAAATGTTATTCTTAAGTCGAATGAAAGTGCTTACATTTCGACAAGATGACTTTAGTACTTCCCATGCTGCCTTAGATAATTTCGTAGTTTGACTTTGTAAATTATCCGAATCGTACTCAATGCGGCTGACGTCACTCAAGGCACTTGAAGTGCAAAAGGAAAAAACGCGAAATAAAAACACTTGCTGCAATAACCAATTCGAATTCAAAATTCAGCGCTCAGACTTTGAGTAGAGGTCAATGTTGAAGTGGGGAAGCCTCATTAATGGCGAAAATGGAATGCTTGAAACTGGATTTAGCCGTTCGGCAGAGAGCGTGATGTATGCATATACTAATAGATGTTGAACAGTTACAAATTCATATGTAAATCGTATTATTTATGGCATGTATCTGGATCGCACAAAAGCTGTCGCCAGACAACGCCCAGAAATGTTTTGAATACTTTGAGTGTTTCGAATGGAGATGTCAAACGGGCTGTGAATTAAGAGGGTCTTATATTTGTATCTGATTCCCTTGCTCTCGAAATTTTCGTCAATTGATTGATTCGCCACAGTTGGCAACAACTTTGGTGCAGATCAATCAATTTGCTGCACACGCAATGATTTTTTTTCGAATTTTTTTGGAGGGTACCTGTGTCTGGGGCCTCTTGTGTATGTTATGCGATTTTATATCTGGGCTGTCAACGATTGTCAGTCAAGAGCGAGGGTCCAATGCAACCAATTCCATGGCATTGACCATGAAACATTTATTTTTTATTCGCTGGCTCGCCTTAAACGCGCTTTTCGCTGTGAAGTTGATGGCGTTGGCTGTTGGCGTGCTAACAGCTAATTTTGTATATTCTGCATATGTCTTTTGCACATTAAAAATACACAAAAAAGGGGGAGCAGAAACGAGAACAAAATTGCGGACCACATAAAACGACATGCCGTGCGAAATCTGATGCAATCGATGAGATCATCACCCGCCGAGATTCTCCATCCGAATCCGGGCTCCATTAATAAGCCGTTTCATAATTATAATCAGTAGGGCCAGCGTAATAATTTCATTAGCTGAGCCTGGCTTGCACTGCAAGTACTTTACCATTCGGATTTATCTAGGGGATACTCCACTTCCCATAGAAATGTTAGCTTAATCCTGGTACTGACTCATCCGTATTCCCCAAAAAAAGTGGGGCCCTGGCCTCATTAGCTGGAAAAGTCGCCCTTTGATATTTTTTCGTATTTCCAGATTGGTTCTGACTCATCTGGTGCATCATCATCGCCTTCTTGCTTCCTTTTGGGATGAGGAGCCCCTTGTTCTTTGTGTGTCGCCAACTTTGTTGCAGCTGACTTTCCATTTCTGTGCACTCTAAAAAACGCTTCACACATTTTGATTAACTCGAAGAACTCGAGTCTTAAATCGTTCGAGCGCTTTGTCTTAATTGCTTCGGAAGGTGGCGAATTTTTTATTATAATTGTTTGGTTAGATTGCGATCTTTATAGTCGCCACTTAATTTATCAACCAGTGGCTTTTGCTTTCCTGTTTGGTCCGGAATAAAAACTAGACCTGAGTCATCATTATCATGCTGACGAACCAAACCCAAAGAATTTGTTCAAATGTCGATGATGCGTCTTTTGCATAGGAATCTTTTGAGAATACATGAGAAGCTGTATTAACCTAATGAAATCTTTAAATATAGAATTACCAGTGCTGTATCAGATAGCTGTCAAATTAATGATCGGTATCTAATAAACACGTCAATAAACAAGAGTACTTGTGGCTTTTGGTTGGCGCAGATTGAACAGCAAGAGGATCTTTTAGATAAGATTGCAAACTTTATTGAATAAATCGGTAACTAAAGAACGATTAGATTTATAGCTGTATCCAGATAGGAAAATCTTTATTTTAATCTGCACGTATATAAAAAGTTGATATATGTTAAATGAACACCCTGACATTAATCAAAGAATTTATGTGCACATTATCGACTAAAAGAGCGGAATCTATAAAGTGCTTTCTGAGGACTTTCAAACATCAGTATCAAACAAAGCTTTCAGATAAAACGATTTTTGAGTGTCTTTTTTGGATGGCTGGCCTTGCATCCCTCAACATTTTAGCCATTTTTATGCTCCGTTCTTTATATTTTGACACTGTGAAACCCGAGGCAATCACTCTGCGGCTTTCCAAATACCACGCTATATACTGCGAACGTATATAGAAATCCATATATATGTGCACACGAGTGGCTTTCATATGTATTTGCATTTGGAGACGCTACGCTCGGCATTATTTGCGTTTTAAAAAACAACCTTGCACTTGCCGAGCTGCGACCAACGCTTGACAGTCGGCAATCGACAATCGACATTCGCATTTCGCCAACTGGTAACTGGCAGCTTACCAGCTAACTAGTTACTGCCGCCTGACAGTTGACAACTTTGTCAACGTTTTTAATTGCATTATTAGTTTTCATTGCCCGTCAATTTGCGGCCAAATGGCTTCAAGCTGCAAATTATGGCGCTTCGCGTCGCGCCTTGAAACACATTTTTGAATTTCGGCGGGGCGCATTTTTGGCGCCCCTTCTCCCAACTCCCCAATCATCGGTCATATTCCGGTGTCCGTTCTGGCCTTTCCGTAGATTGTTGCGTGCCTTTGTTATATTTCCCAGGGGATTGTTAGATGTTCGCACAGCAGAGGTGAAAAAAACAGTACTAAGAGTTCATGAGGTTCATGATTCAAATCTCTTCTAAGTAACTTGTGTGCTATGAATGTATGGACTATTGGTTTATATTAGAATTACATATTTAACAAACATTATTTAGATTAAAATTACATATTTATAAAAAAAAGAATATAAGTATTTTAGAAACAAGAATCACTCGTCTAAAAATGTAATACTTTTGGAGTATATCATTTAGGTTAATTACAGTATGAAGGATAATGAATATCTGTAGTTCGAGGCGCTCTAAGTTTAAAGAAGAAATCGAATGTAGAACGACTTGAAGTGCTATTGTGGTGTCCAAACTTGTGGTGGCACGAAGTGAGCGGCAAGTGGGGAAGGTTAGAGGGTTGTGGAGCGGGGCGTGGGGCGTGGGATATCATCTTGCACACCTTTCAAAAACCGGGGTGGTGTGGCATGGACTGGGCTGGGCAGTGGGGATGGCCAGGTGGCTCTGTCATATCACATGGCGGTGTTTGCGCAATGGAATACCGGCACGCTATCGCCTTTTTGGGCCACGCCATCCTCCATCTGGCAGGAGCTGGTGGTGGTGGTGCTGGTGATGGTGGTGCAAAAGGAGGAGGTGGTGTCGTTGTCATCCACCTACCGGATTTTCGGCTGCTATCGCCTCTTTTTGTCTTCTTCATCATTTTTCGGACGCCTGGGCGTGTCGCACATTTAATGTTGTTATTATTAATTTAATTGATTTGGACTTTAATTCGTTTATTTTGGAACAGCTGGCGTAAATGTTATTAACACAAAAAGTTTACGCTCGGCTCGTTTCGTCTATTCTTAGACGTTTTCCATTCAAATATACTTTCGACATCAATTTCGGCTTAACTACCGGCGTTTTTTTGTTTTTTGTTGGAATTGCTTTAATGCCAAATGCTTTTGGCTGTGTGATCTTTTGCGGATTCTCTTTTTGGCTCTGAACTGCGGTAACCCTAATTTGCATTAGATGTATTTAGTAGATATTTTTTTGTCAGCTTGTTAGGCTTTAATTTTTGGCAATCATTCGCACCAGCCAACACTTCACACCCCACCAAAAATCCAGTTTGAGCGTTTCGAATATAAATTGCTTGGCGACGGAGCAGCCAAAAGCCGGCATATTACCCTTCAAATCTCGTCATCTCGCCACCATCAAATCCCGCTTAAAGTCAATATTTGTGTTGGCTTTAAGCCGAGTTACGGTGACGTCATCGTCACTCGGCAAAGCACGCCGATCGGAAATTGAGCCCCTTCAATTAAACTGAATCTCCTAAGGCAAGGGGCTTATATTCATATTGCTGATGCTTGGTTCCCCTTTTCGGCTTAAAATCTGAATTAAGAGAGCGTATGACAGGAAGCGCAATTAAAAAAAATAACAAAAAACATGGAGAAATAATTAAAAGTTCGACGATTCCACCAGAAGCTTACCTCACTATTGGCAGAGTATGGGAATTCAAGAGTAAAATATTTGCATATGACCTAGGGATTTAATCCGCTAAAGACACGTTCCACAGAAAACAATGAAGGCGAAACGGGTTCTCTGCTTTTCCAGGTCTTTATTGTCTTATGCTTGAATAAGTGTGTTAAGTAAACCTTCTTCTCCTGAACCATTTATTGTTTAAAAATATAGCTCTCCAAATACGTCATCCTTTGGCATTCGGCATTCGCCACTTGGCAATAAGGAGGAGGTCTTTACCCCAAAGTGGAATGCAACTGCAGTCGCTGCTTCGGCCAGTGCCACTTCGTGTAACCATGTGGCCTTTCTCCAAAAATTTTCAAATAAAACAGTCATGAGGCCGCACCACCTGCACCACTCCCCACTCCCCAAACCCAAAGCCCCCAGCCACCCAAAACCTCTATTATAGCAGGCGCAGAGTTTTGCAAAGCCCGCGTCATGCGTGCCTCCACTTGGCACCTATTTATGTATGCACAGTTGGGGTCACAAAAATGGCACCTACAAGATTCATACAATTGTAAAATATTTGTCAAAGTTTTATTCATTTTTTTTATTGCTTTTGGGATGTTTAGGAATGTTCATGTCGTAAAATAAGTGATAGGTGTATGGATAACTTAGCATTTGAACTTAACTAAATTCGATTTTCGATATTGTAACTTAATGCTACTCTAAACTTGATATTTGATACAATCCTTTCATTTATATACAAGGAAATCACAATTCACTAAATGTTTTCAGTAGCATACACCTATAGAAAAGTTGATAAGAAATCATATTAAAATCATATTAAAAACATATTCAAAAGAAGGTATTCCATTTTGGGGACCCCGTCTGTGGATCTTGTGTGTGGTGGCATTCAAGCAGCGCTTATGTGTGTGCCCGAATGTTAGGCATCGCATGTGAGTATTGGATGGACCGTACACTCATACTCGTACTCATACTCGTACTCGTACTCATACTCGTACTCGTAGTCGTACTCACACTCGCACTCGTGTTGATGGTCTACTTTTCTTCCCCTTTTCATCCGCAGGCCTTTCTTGAGTCGCGGCCTCTTGTGTTTGGTCTTGTTGTTGTACATTGCCTGCCGGCAACCGGTCACGTTTACTGCACTGAAAGAAAAGGGATCTTTAATGACATTTTTGATCTTACAAAACATGGACATAGCAGGATTAATGTTCTAGTACCAGGCCAAAAAACATTATACTTATATGAAAGCCGCAAAAGTAAAATAAATATAACTTCTTATAATATCAACTTAATTTTGCCATGGAAGAGTTAATGGTTTCTAGTGAAGTTAATGTTTCATATTAAATAACTAAAGTTTCTCTATGTGCACGGTGTTGCTGTTGACGCCAGGGGGCAGCCCCTCCCATCTCCCCGAGTCCCCCGCGCTTAAGTGGCTAAGATAGGTAGGCATTGGATTGGAGCAGCTGTGTGTGCTCTATAACTGTAAAAACACGCTCGCCCACTTCCTCAAGAGCCGGCGTTTTGACCAAGGCGTCGTTTTGTTTGATTTCTGTTTCGTTTATAGTCTATATCGCCCCGATGCGATCTCCATCGTCGTATCTATGTTTCTCTGGGTATGGCCGACTCCCCCGTGTGTGTGTTAAATTTTAATTGTGCTAAATGTGCACATAAATACACAATAACCGCCCGACAATAGTGTTCACAATGTCCAATCGGCAGTTCACAATTCACACACAATTTTTCAATTTCAACACCCACCCATAATTTGGCTTATTTGTGGCTATTACCATTGCACTGCTTGCTTTTCATTTTTATTTGGCCTGATATTGTTGTCGTTGGCATTGGATCCCCACAGTTGTCTGGGTGTGCGTATCTGGGCTTGTGCATGACTTAATGGCTGATAAATATTGTATGGCAGGTCATATACCTACACAGACATGGATCTCCATACTTGATACTGTGCACACAATGCATTTGTCCAGTGGACATGTGCCCATTGGCCATTGGCCATTTCGCTGGCAAATAAACCATCGGATCATCCATGCATAGCTGAGTCTTGGGTCACTTTGCCTATACAAATTCATTTATTCAAATATTGATTTGCTTATCGGGCACACATATGAATATGGCCGACATATGAATTGCATAAAACAGAAAATTTTGTTAAACTGGGTAAATATTCATAGAATTTATGGAGTGCTGCATTTTTAATGGCTAACACGTCTCAATTGAAGATAAATATGTTATATATATAATTTATTCTCCATCACTCCGATATGGTTTTTTAATTCAAAATAAGCAAAAACGCAATTCCCGGGAAATGGTTTATTCACTTGATCGAGCACTGAATGCCATACAATGATTTTTCTTTAAAGGCACTTAAGCGGTTTTATAAACAACTGAAACTACACTGGCACACTGGGAATTGACCTCATGATTAATCATTTGGTTTTTCTCCACTAGCAGCGATGATTTGCCTCTTCAAGTGATTTATTTCGCACACGAGCAATAAATATTAAAAATGTCTTAAGTTCTTTATTCCATTTGTTTTTCTCTTTTCCGGTAAGCCTACCTCAAGCCAAAAATACAAATGCTTTGATGTTTATGTTTAGAACAAGGCATTTAGTAAATGTGGTACCAGCGCCCAAGAACCATAATTTAAATGATTAATTCATAATCTTTATACGCAGACAACGGGTTGTATGAGTAATATGTCCTAAGCATTTAATATTCATTGAAGTTTAGATTTGTTTCTTCTGCCAATCTGCGGTCCTACATATTTTATTAATCTTTTCACAATAAACATTTTGGCGCAGCCATATTTCTCGGGTGGCAGAAGGTGGAGCCTGAAGGGTGGCACCCAATTTGGCAACCACGGATGTATGTATGTGGCATGTGGCAAGTCTTCTGTTCTGTTCTTTCATTCTCTCGCCTGCTTATGCGGTTGCCACAACCTCGGCTGCTTTGCTTTGCTGGCTGAGCAGTGTTTATGTGGGGAAGATGCTGGCTCATGATTCTGCGAATGGCGTGAACTTTCCCCTGCCCCAAGCATTTTCTATCCCCACTTCTCCGGCGTCCCGCAGCGATTTTAGATTGCCCCCGTCCAAACGTATATTTGTGTTAACAGTCAAAAGTATTTGCTCTGCGGAACGTGCACAGTTCCTTGGGGTTTTAACAATTGAATAAAATAATGGAGACGAAGGAGGGAATCGAAGACATTTATTCAATTTATTAAGTGTAAAGATTTCGTATAAAGAATATAATAGTTTTTACTTTCCCTTGCAAAACATTCAATTCCTTATATAAATACAAACAGTTAAATTGTTATAAAAAAAATACTGCGATGTTTAATTTCTAAACAACTAACTGATAATAGATTATATTTATAGTATACTTACAAAACATTTAAACTTATTTCATATTATTTAATTAAAATGTTCTAAGTTAATTATAAACACCAAAAATAAGCCAATAGATTTAATTATTTGAGAAATCATGAAAATTAGTTGCAAATACAACCGCTTACATGACTCAGAACCATTATATTTTATTTAACGCATGTGTAGCTTTCTGGTTCATTGCCTACATTTAGGCAGCAGCTGCACGGTTTCATGAGTTGAGCCTAAAAGTAGGCAATTGTGTAAGAGCAAACCTGCCTGAATTCCAAATTAAAGAAGATTAAATTTGGAAAGCAGGCAAATAATTCAGCAACTGATTTACGAGCCAACTGGGACTGCCGAGCTGCAGAGACTTTTGTCCTGAAATTCCCAGAGTTTCAACGGTACATGTATGTGGGAACACATGGGCAGTTGTTAAGTGCTTAAAATATGCATGATTTAATTGCCAGCCAGCTGCTGCAAAGTTGTCAAAGCTGCATTGAACCTCATTCAGCAGTCCGCGAATTTCACAGATACGCCGATACAATCAAATGACTCGCATAAAGTGAGAAATCGGAAGCGAAGCAAATTAAAGTGCCACCAAAAACGATAAAATATGGTAAAAACCCCACACACGCCACACGATCTCCTCTGAAGCGCAAACAAAGAGACAATGTCTGGTCACCGTATACCCATACGCCATCGTCATCGTACTCGCGTTTGATCAGCTCCGTCAAAATCAAATCTGATCGTAGAACGCTCACCTCTTCGAACAAAGCATAGCCCAAACACCTGAGCTCAGGTGTCGTCTTTGTTGCGTCGCTTGTCTATTGTCGACTTCACACCCGGTAGTTGGAAAATCTCAAAGTGGAGCGTATAAGGCGGCTGCGAGATCTTGCAACAGGAAGGGCAACAAACTGGTTGGGATTCATATAAGCTCAGTGTCCATATAAGACGTAGCGCCTATCCTTTATTTCTATAGATGTACATTGTTCAGACTTTAATGGGTTGATGAACTTAATGTTAAATAAGGAATAAATGAGAATTGAATTATATATGGAAAATTTAGATATATAAATAAATTACGTTAACGATTTTTTCATTAAAGCCATACCCTATTATATTAGGTAGTGTTTATATAAATTGTTTATAGTAAATTATAATAAAATTGTTTATTATAAATTTTAGTATTTATTAATGAAATCATCATTAATATCAATTAATCTGTGACATTTGATTTAATTTTTATAAAAGTTAATTATGCATTATTATTATTATTGTTGGTTTGAAAATCTTTGGTTACATGTGAGCCGTGTTTACTGGGTATCTCATTATCGAGCTTATTGAGTAGTTGGGTTCTATTGATTGCGGTGATGTTGGCATGCCGGTGTAAACGCTAATTTGTTAAATGAGCTGTTGATGCCCGTCTGCGATGGCTAATTAGAGCGATTTCCGTTGCATAAATTACGAAAGTAACGTTTGCCCCACCACCGACTGGAAAAGGGCTAATTTACATAATACCCGTGCATGTGTGTTTGAGTGTGTGTGTGTTGGGCACTGTTACACCCACGCACTCAGCTGGTGCTGAACGCATACGAACCATACGAACATGTAGCCACAATACATAATACAAGCGGCTCAAAGCGTGTGGAACGCGATGATGAAGTTAATACGCTAAATTGGTCAAAACAAACGAAACGAGCAAAGTCGAATGTCGAAGCAACAAACACGGCAAGAGAGACGGCGACAGTGCATGCGAAAGAGACGGCAGGCGAGAGGGTAGAAATTCTAGTGATCCGCGTAATAACTGAAGTTGGGCGCTCAGTTGCTCAGCGGCAGTTGACAGCGTCGGTTCGTGGATCAGCGATCAGCGATCGTGGATCGAGATTTTTTTGGCCCGCCGCTCGACAAGGTTAATTAGCCCAGATCCGAGATCGAGATCGACACCGAGATTACAGAGCGACAGAGAGCGAAGATCACCATCTAGTGATGTCGTTTTTTCGCAATATACGCTCCTCCCTCTCCTCGTCATCGCGGGCCAAGAGTTCCCGCTCCTCGTCCCGCGACACGACACCGGTACGCTCGGCATCCCGTCCGGGCAGCGTGATCAGCGGAGTGGGATCCGTGGGAGTCACCAGCCGCCGGGACTCGACCACCAGCTCGACTTTGCAGCGCGGGGATACCTTTATCATGCCCAATTCGGAGGAGGAGGCGGGTCCTGCATCGAACACCTCCACCCTGGAGAAGAAGTCGAAGAAGTCCAAGGTCTTCAGTAAATTCAGCACCTTCACCAAGCGCAAGAAGACTCCATCGCCCGAGGAAGTGGCCAGCTATGAGCACCATCCCAGTGACACGGCCACGAACACGTACTACAAGTGGCGCAGCGATGGAGCGGACCGTCTGCAGGACTACGATGCTCAGGCGGATCCGTTCAACTTCCTCTACGAGCAACACTCCAATCTGAGGGCTCTGCAAACGGGCGAACCCAGTGGTGTCCATCGACAGGCCAGCATTGGTTCCAATTCCAGTGGCAGCTTTGATTCATCCACCTACCGTAAGAGCAAAACCCCCACGCATCTGCGAGAGCAGCTGGAGCAGCTCAAGACCCACTCCAACGACGATCTGCTGGAGGATCAGCAGCGGGAGGAGGATGAGCGTGAGAAGTACAAGACAGTCACCATTAATAGCTTTAGGAAATCCTTCAGGGATCGCTTGCTGCAGCAGCAGAAGGAAACGCCCCACAACCCCGCCTGGTTTGTGGAGGTTCCCGCCCAGCCAACGTCCACGAAACCACTGGAACGTCGCGAATCCAAGGAGAACCGCCCGGATTTCCTGGTCTTCGACAACGATAACTACCGCCCGCAGTCGCGTTCTCCTCTCCGGGATCGTCCCTCTCGCTCCGCCACCCGTTCTCCGGTAAAACGAAACGAGACTTTCCGTGTCACACAACCTTCAGTGCGTCACATGTCGCCATCGCCATCGCCGGCACCCACACCTGCTCCCTCCATTCGCATCGAGATCAAGAACTCCATCTCACCGCATTCTCCCGGCAGATTTGTGCCCGTTGGCGTGGCCAAGCCCATGCCAACCACCGAGTACTATGCCCAAAGACTGCTTGCCAATAGGAGCAGCATGATACCCAGTCCAAGTCAAAACCAGGGCTCTCGATGGTACCGCCACCAGACCAGCTCACCCACCCGCTTGAGTGTGGGTCACCAGCAGCAGCAGCTCCACCAGCAGCAGCAGTATCAGCCCAACCACCTCAGCCAGCAGCAAAAGGGAGGACGCACCCTGGTGCACATAGGATCCGAGCAGAGCAAGGTGGCACTAACGCCACCCACCCGAGGAAGGGCGCCCACAAGGGTGCAGCTCTACGGCAGTAAGCCACAGAGTCGGCCACAGCCAACGACCTACTTTGGCGGCCACTACAACGCACCTGCTAAGCCCAGCCCGCGATCATCCTCGACTGGTGGACCCACCGTGTTTCTGGGGCGTCGCGAACCACCAATGACACGTGCCACCACCAACAACAGAAGCGTCGCCAGCAGCACCACCGCCCACATTGCCGCCCCCGTGCCACGACGCAACCGATCGCCGATCAAAATGCCCTGGCGGTAGGCGTTAACCGAATATATATATATGGATGTATATAGATATATATGTGTATATCATATTGCCAATGGAGAATCAAGAATGAGTGGATGACATGTATAGCAGTTCTTTCCAAAGTGACAAAGTCGTCGAAGTTGCGTCATTATCAGAGCTGGGAGCTCAGCTTTGCAAACGTGGTTTTCGCCCCTCGATATTGGGCAAATAAATGATTTATGTATCCCCATCAGACCGAACAATCCGTATCGTGTGTTGTGAATTTTTTCTACGTAAAATTATTGTTAAGCAAATAAAAAATAAACGACAAACAGATAATGCAAAATGTGAGACTCAACGGGGATTTTTGTACAATTAAATGGCTTCAGCGAACCCGAAAAAGCACTCGCGACTTCTAGTACAAAGTGTTAACTGTCAGTTTTGAGTAGCCCCCAAAAAGAGTGCTCTGAACTTGCTATGAGTGCTATGATATGAGTGCTATAAAAGTATTGTAACAGATGGATGGATAGATGGATAGACAAGCATATAGCTATGAGTCTCTATGACTAACGTGCATAAGAATGAGCGAACGTTACGTGACAAGCATTTAATATGGTCACTCGATTGGTCCGATGGGCGGGGTGAGGAGGTTCTCTAGTTGGAACGCCGCTGATGAGCTCTTGGCCATATTTGGGTTGGGAATATGTATTCGTACTCGCAAGCAAATTATGGAACACAGTGCCTTTCCCCAAGCCAAAAAGCCAGAACACAAGGCGCTGGTGATGTCAGCCGTTTATCTATGCGCTTCTCCGGATTTTCACATTAGGGATGCAACCAAACGGACATACAAATTCATCTTATTCCAAACTGGTAGTCCCCACGGATAAAAAAGCATTAATCAACAGATGCTTTCCAAGCGCTTCTCAAAAAGTTTACTTAAGCAAAGCACCATAACAAAGAAATACTTAGGAAATAAAAAAATAAACTCCATACTTTTTAAATCGTTAAGATATACAAAAACATGGCTTTTTAAAATTTAAAGAGACGGAAAGCCTATAACATTGGTGTTTTGGATGCCGCTGGTAAAAATAGTATGACTCAAATGGTTTAGGCATCCTCGTAAAGCATGGTTTAGAATAAATTTCCTTTCACCAACTAATGATGATGTCAACGGCCTTTCTTTGCGCTTAAAAGGCTACCTTAAGAGAAGACGTTAAAATAGGAATATAATGCTAATATTATAATATAATACCAACAGGAAAGTAATACTTCCCGTATAAGTTGAGTACTGATGCTCGTTATAAGATCAATCATTATTTGTCTTTCAGTAAAACGCGGTGCAATATACAAAGTGTTAAGATAGATTTCTTTTACGTAAAGCTCTATGGTAATGCGATGGTAAGCCGTGTGATAAAGCGATTTTCTCGTATCATACTAACTTCGTGAAATGGCTACCACACAAACTCCGATTTCGCCGACCGCATCCGTCTTTTGGCTGTCCGCTAATTAGTGGATATTGCCCCATTCTAACTTCAGCCTAACTCTGCGCACATTTCACTTTCTAATCTAGCGGCAACGAGGCCAGCAAAAGACTCGTCTCTGGCCAAAAAGGCTTTTATGTTGAGAGGCAAGATCGCAGAGACATCTTTGGTCAGTGCAACTACAACTCCAGTTTTTGCTCTGCGCTCTACGCACGATCTTGAACTACATTAGTCTCAGTTGGCGACGCACTTTGTGTGGCCAGATTTTCAGCTACGTGAGTGTTAATGTTAATGTGAACTAGAGTGTGAAAATCACTAAGTTTGTAAGTTTGCAATGTAAGCTAATACGCAGATTAACCTTGCTAATACGGCTGGAGTCTTGGCGCTATTTCTTCTTTTTTTTGCGTGGGTCTACAAACAGGTTGAATTCAGCCTTTGAATCATCATCATCGCCAGTAAATAGCATCGAGCTAATTCGTGATCGCTGGGTCGGAGGTTCCCCAACTCATTCCCCAAAAACTCCACTTGTTCCGTCTGTGAATTTGTTAATTTGGCCTGTACTTTCGGTACTTTACTTAAGTGTGTCGGTTTTTCGGGTCTCTCTCTCTTTTATTTGGGTTGTGTTTTGCAATAAACAAACACTTACTGTTCTGTTGCTTGCGCTTTAAAAGATATACTATGTACTACGCATAGATTTAATTCCAAGTAACTGAGGACCGGTTTTCAGCTTTTTTTCTTCTGTTGCTGCCGCCAACTGAGACGACGACCTACGGATTTTAGTACCCTGTAGCGGTTGTTTCGGTTAAGGTATTTTGAATTGCCATAAAACTTGTTAATTTAGGAAATATCAGTAAGTATGACATAAGGGGAGAGAAAGAAAAATGTTCCAATATTTTATTCGGTGCTTTGATAATTAATTTAAAATATATCTAAATTTGTATTCAACAAATACTTGTGAGATTTCAATACAAAATATTCACATATTAAAAGCTCACAAATTTAAATATACATTATTTAACTGAAATGAATTATAGAAATTGTCAACATTGCGTATGAGTGATAATATTAAAGATTTCCATTGTTTCATTTGGTAGTTTAATCCTAAACATTTGTATCAAAATACTTATAAACTGTATGTTTAGGTATGTCGTCTTTGCGCTTAAAACTAACTTACTCTCCTTTTACTGCAGACAAACAGTCAACAGCCGTTGGCATAGCGTCATTGTTTGAAAATGTGGTGGCTGAACAAACTTCGATTCAGATTTTATAATTTTTCGATATTTTGCTATAAATTTCGCTCTGCTGTGCCAGACTTTTGGCATCGAGTGGGAGTCCCCAAGTGCGTGGGCCTAGCAGAACTGGACTGACCACCATTAGAGCCAGATTTGTATGCGCTAAATTTTACAAGAGCCCGCGACCAAAAACGGCAATTGCAGCACACTATTTCTCATATCGCGAAACGAACTCAGCTCATGTTTATTTATGCTAGATATTATGATAATTAAAATGAAATTGGTTCACAGGCGGCAAGACGGCACATGAGATCATAAAGTCGGAGGAGAGATTGTAGGAGGAATACAAATTGGATGATAATCTAGGCATTACATTAAATCCGACTGGGTGAAATGTGTTTAATATCGAATTACAGCCCTAACATTTTGTGAAACTTTCGCCATCATGGATTTATTGACATACCCATTCGTTTAATTGGAGCCACATTAATCTTTGAACACAGCCAAATACAGCAAAATACAGCAAAAAGGCAACACAAAGTCAAAGCGGAAGACAAAGCGGCGACCGCCTAAGTGGAAATCAAACATTTGCCGAACAGCGGGCCAAGTTGCAACTTAATGCCAATAATATCCGCGCATCAGGCGCAAATGTTTGCCCTGTCTACGTCGCCCTCGAATCCTCGAACCCTCGAATCATCGAATCCTCGACCCTTCGAACCCGTACTCGCACTCGCACTCGTCCTTATCCCCGTGGCATTGTGTCCCCGCCACTTTATTCCGCCGCTTTGAACTGGGTCAGCATCGATTTTTGGCCAGCGACGTGTCACAATTATCGCTGCCAGCGATGGATTCGATGTCACCCAAATGGCAGTTTGCTCCTAAAATGCCAAAAAATGTATTTACTTTCCCTACCCGAATATTAGATACCTAGTTCTGTGCCATGCAATATAACTTTGGTTGAAGAATGATCTGACTGTAATAAAGTTTCAGGTATCTTAGATAGGTCTATCCGCCCAGTATTATATTTAAATGTTCCCCATTCCCAATAAATGTATTCTTTAAACATATTACATAAGTACCAACAAGTACGATATACCTTTAATGCTACCAGGCCATAAAACCAAGTGGAGTGCACTGAGGGCAGCTCTAGACATCTAGACATCCTGAATATTAATGTGCCGGGTCAGAGCTATGAAAAGTCAAGTCTTGTGTTTATTGGCAAGCGTTAAGGATTACATATAGCCGGCCGAAAAAGGAAGCAAAACAATTTCTACTGCAGTCCTCGAACTCGGCACAAAGACAAAGGCAAGTTGGCCAAAAATGGAAGCGTGCCAAGTGCAATTTCTGTGTTTTGCTCCCTCTGTTTTTCTGTTTTCCGTTTTTCTGTTTTGTTTGTTGGCTTGGCTTGGTTCAGCGTGTATTTTTGGAACAAGTGCAACATCCACAGCGGCCACTGCAACATCAACATCCGATCCGCGGCAGCAACTGCAACTGCAACTGAAGCTGCCACTGCCACTGCCACAAACATATCCATTCCCCCCGCTTGCGCTCAACTTCTGGCATGTGGCACCGGCTTGGGCCTCCCCCTTTCCTTTGGCTCCCCGGCAGCTGGCCAAAAGCGATTTCCATGCATTTGCATCCGGAGTCCGGCAATTTCAGATACGGCCAGAACAGAAGTACATGGAATTGTTTGGCGCAATGGCGCGTAAATGAGCAGGGCACAAATTAAGTTGTACAATCGTAAATCGGTTTTGTCCGGGCGCCTTGTTTTTCATTTTTATTTCCCATTCCAGCATGTTTTTTAATGTATTAAGAAGGGGAAGTTTTCCGAGTACATAATGCATGCTGGCTGGGCGCACCAACAATAATCTTGAATAGTAAAAAGTGATGATTATCTTAATGCATTTGCATTATTTCCTCAGATGTAGTTAAGGGAATATTTTGGGCATAATGAACTCGTAACAACGTCATCTTAAATCACAAAAATGCATATTAATTTTAGAGTTTTAATTATAAAAAACCATTGGAACCGTAAATTAAATAATCATATAAGCTATGAGAAAATCTGGTATTCAGTATTTTATGTGTTGTTGGAAGGCAATAATTGTTGTCGATATTTGATTATGGTTCGTTTTTGACTAATTATATTTATTTCCTCTTTTTCAGGGCGCCATTATAAGAGAGGTTGAAGATGGAGTTCGTTGTGAGCAATGTAAATCAGATTGCCCAGGCTTTGCAGCGCATGATTGGAGGTAAGAAATTGACAGCTTTAAATATAATCTGTAATAATTTCAAGCGATTTGTTATAAGGTGTTTTTAAAAATTACATTTAATCTCTAAAAATGTATTCCACTTCAATAATTGTTTATAATATCAACTAAGTTTTCGTGACTACTCAGCTACAACGGCTGTTAAATATTCTATATCATTTAAAGAACATAGAACAATTGCTTTGTTTCGGCAATTGGAACATGCCGCCCCCAAAGGTATGCCAACTTTTTGTGCCTTCACTGTAAAGCTCTCTGAAAAGCTTTGCTGCTTGCTAAGAGTAGTTGGAGGCATTGCCGCTAGGTGGAGCAGACTATAGTTTCGTAAATAAACAAATAAAACAAAAAACAAATAGATATCCACGCAATAAATAAGCTACAACAAAGTCAGTACATTGTTTTAAAGACCCTAATATATTAATTTGGAATGCACTAAAGTCAACATCTTTTGATTATTTTCCTGCGTGGGCTTGGCATTAGTGTATCTTGATAAATAAATTATGCGTCAGCGGTGCCAAAACCAGGGAATCAAGAAAAAGGCAAGAGCAAAACATATACAATCTTGTGGTTCATAAAAGCCAAGTTATAAAATGAGCCAAAACTTCAAGACGGTGGCAAAGGCGATTTGGCAGCGCCTCCATCTATCCCCTCAATGAAACACATATAGAATCGATGACATCGGTGCAACGAGCAATGTGCAATGTGGATAATGACTGGCCGCAGCGTTAATTTATTGCTCGCCTTGTGGCCGCGAACCAAATAAATATTAGCTCCTCCGATTATTTACACTATTTATCACTGGTATTTGCGAAAGCCAAATAATAAGCCATGCGAAACTAGTTTAATTCCAGTAGCATGAATTATGCAATTATCTGTCGCATTTTATAATGCTCCATATATGCAAATCGGGAATCGACAATTGGGCAAACACTTAGCCTTTTCGTCTGCTCCTGCGCCCGACCACAAAAACCATTTCAAATTACGCCATTAATTTGTGAACTGAACCGAATGTCCGACTGTCTGTCCGGCGTCTCCTTTTGTCTAACTGCGGTGGTGTTTTCTATTTGTGTTTTCATTTTGATGCTGGCCGCACGCCAATTCCATCTCATGATTTACGGGGTACGGGGCGTATACGTGATACACTTTAAAGGTCCTCCGTTTACCGAAACAGTAGGTTTAAGAGCAAAAAACAAAAAGTATAAAATTACTTAAATGGAATTATAATTCCATCATTTATAGATTTTCTTAACCCACTTTTAAATACTTTTATGGTTCTAAAAACTGAAATAAATAGGAAGAGCATTCCGCTCTCGTAGTTTTTACCAATAATTCATGTTTTCAGCAATTACTTACATTTTGCCTGATTGGATTTGTTTGCTTTTGGCATTTAAAAAGTATTATTTGCTAGAAGCAACTAAACTATCTGTTTCTGGCTTTGGGATTTATGTCTTTATGTGAACTTTTTGTGGGGTAGTAAATTAAAATTTTAATTTCTTTAACAAAGCAGCCTATACACACATCCTCAAATCACAAGAACTATAAAAACGATATTTGGAAAATTTCTATTTATAAATAAAACGTAGGCATTTAATGACCATGTTATTAAATTCATTTGATGAAAACATAGATCAAACCGTATCGTGGGAGCACAATTTATGATGTGGGAATTCACACTTAAAGAAATGGATTATCAATGGTTATTAAGAGCAGTGATGATTATCAAATTAATGGAAAAGATAATGCTACACTGCAGTACAGTGCTTTATCGCTTCAATAAATAGCAGATTGCACTTGCACTGGAAAAAGTCGAGATTGCATTTGATTGGACAATCAAACCATTATTTTAATTGGGCAATAATGATTGCAAAAAGGTGTTAACTATTAATCACAGTATGCGAAGATAATTGACTAAGCAAATAATTATTTTTTCATGCCCAAGTGCGTACATTAACCCCTTGTTTCCCCTTCGCCTCGTTGTATCTCGATTTCACTCCGTTGCAGCGGCAATTAGTTGGCACTTAAAGACCTTGACTTGAATTTCTATAAATTCACCCAAGGGTTCGCCGCACATTTGTTTCTCCGGCCTGGAGATTCAGAGTGAATTGATTGCGATACGAGATTGAGGATTGACGATTTCGATTGCGATTGCGATTGCCATGTGGTTGCTACATCAATTTGCCGGGTTCACTTCAAGTTCAAGCTTTCGAGCGACGCGTGCAGTTTTTGTATGTCTCTTATTTTTTAGGGCTTATGCTTGAGCAATGGAGACCGACATTGACTTACTGACTGCCTGACTGACTGACTGACTGACTGAAAGTCCGACTGATTATCTACATGCATATGCATATACATATGTACGTATAGAGCTCAAGCTCGTGTTTGTATTTACGTGTATTATGCATTGACGATCTCTCTAACAGCTGCGTGCTCGTTTTGAGTTTGTCGATTTATTTGCTTTTTTTCGTATTTGTATTTTATTTTTCGTGCTCAGAGACGAGCTCAAATTGCATTGTTTAACTGTTAAAACAGTTGTTCCTCAGTTGCCCGCACGATCGGTCTGTGTCCCCGAGAGCGAATGAATATTCAAGTTGAATTAAAAAAATATTGTAAAAAATACGAGGCTGTGGAGAAAAGAGCACGCGATGTGTCAGCACCTTATCGCGTTTAAAACTACGCTCTTTTCCACGGCGACTGTTTGCCCAAACGTCAATTGTGCTTATCAAAATCGAAATCTCTTTCGGGCAACAGTCTGCTCAAAAATATAAAGCGCAACAGTGGTTTCAACCCATATTCTACACTAAAACATCCCAGAAGTGGAACCAATCTTTATAAAAATGTACCAAATTCAATTGTGTAGCACAGCAAATATATAAGTTTTAAAAGTACAAAAGTTTGTGCAATGTGCTCATCGCGGAACGACTTTAAAGTTGTGAAGCCCGCCGCTTGAAGCCACCAAACTGAAAACGGTTTTGACAGCCCGAGTTGCTTGTGTTTTTAAGTTGCGTGCCGAAGTCGTTAGCTGAAGTCGCAGCTCGAAGCAGAAACTGAAGTTGAACTCTACACAATATGCTGTTGAAGGTGTGTCCATGCGACGACTTCCAAGTGCAGCACAAAGTGGTGAAGAAGCAGCCCAAGTTTCCCACCCGCGAGCGCCACATGGCCATTCGGCGGAAAAAGTCCACGGCCATGGTCACGACCACGTCAGAGAACACAGCCAAGTGTCCGGAACAACGGTGAGCATGGGAAATGTGGGAAAGTGGGAAAAGTAGGGGTAAGATAGGGGAGCAGGGGTTCTGCCGGGTCAGCTGTTTATGAGTTATCGAGGTGGTAATTATCGGCTAATGGATTGTGCCCCGCGTCCAACAAAGTATTTTAATTGGGCATCAATCTTTCGGCACTCGCCTCGGGCTGAAAAGGCCAAGAACAACATGGGCAACTCAAATAAATTCCAATTTGACTTCGGCATCTTCTCTTTTCATTTCTCGACTGCTGTTTTGCATAAGTTCACACTTTGCGGTATCAGATTTTAATAGTATGCCATTTAA
The DNA here is from genome assembly GCF_016746235.2 of Drosophila teissieri. Lineage (NCBI taxonomy): Eukaryota > Metazoa > Arthropoda > Insecta > Diptera > Drosophilidae > Drosophila > Drosophila teissieri. The sequence goes on along the minus strand of NC_053031.1, from coordinate 17,305,129 downwards.
CCGGCGCAAAGTGTGTGTGCTGAGGGAACCAAATCAAATTAAAAAACCGTCTTAAATAATTATAATTGCGCATCTTAATTTTTTAAGATTTTGGTATACTGTCCTATTTGGTATACTGTCCTATTTGGTTAAATATTCTTGATAAATTATATATTTTTAAATCTTGCTGAGATAGAAACAAATTAACATATATTTGGTAAATTGAAAATATTTATTTATTTACAACCTTTGTTAGTTCTAAGTAGAGCAACCGAAGCAATGTAAATTTATGTTTTCTTTAGAACTTTCCACCGACCCAACTTTCTACTCGAAAAAACTACAAATGGGTTATGCAAAATCCACGAGATCTTACCCATAAATAACCGATGCCCCACGTGAGATGCCTTTTCGGCCGAAAGACGATTAGAGAAACACATTTTTGACAACAAAGCAATTTAAAACATTTGCCGGCCAGAGGCCAACGTCGGCCAAAAGTCGAAATAGTGACGAATGATCATTGTACTTGGAGCAATAATAAACATTGGGAAATTTGTGTGTTTACCTAATGTGACGGTAGCATTAACGTGAATTTCCACGAATCAAAGCAAACGTCAAAGCCTACAAAATATATGTGTACAGAAATAAATAAATACATTCCATTTGAAAGTAAGACAGCATTTGTAGCCACCTTTTAGAGAACACACTGCAAAAAGGCATAAAATGTAGAAAGATGGCCTTAATGCTTGGCCGCAGAGCCATTTACACCTGCGACCGGCGACAAAAGCCAAATGTAGCCGGTAGATACATGTATCTACAGCATCTGTATCTCTTTTTTCCCCCACAACGCCATGTAATGTAATTTCCTTTTGGCTGTTTTCGCCCGTTCGTGTAATTAAAAGCAACAAACGACAGGCTCGTGCATCAAAGGTGCCTCTGATGGGTGGGTTAATAAACAAACAAACAAACAAACAAACAGGTTTCCCCACAGCTGTTCACCTGGCCCCGGGTGCCAATGATAAATGGGCTGAATTATGCCCAATTGCATCTGCATGTGCACTTCATATTGGCCTTTGAGTGCGAAATCCGAATGGACCCCATGCGGGTGTGTATTTACTCATAAGAATTGATATGAACCAATTAAAAGGGTTTTTTATCCATTTATTGTTGTTTACCATGGCTTCGGTTGGTATGTCCTTAAATAAAATTGGCATTTTTTATAGAGAAAGTCTTTAAAATATGACTAAAAATAGTATATGCAAATGACGTAAGATGCAAAGCAAGAGTTAATTCCTTTTTGTGTATTTATTAGTTGCTTAAAAAAATTGCATAAATCTTTTTACAACGCAGTAATTGCCTATCTGTCACAATAGATCTCCATACACGCAGACTTGAATTCCAACTTCTTCAAGTTCCCGAACAAAAGCCCAATAACTTGCGATAATAGCACGTGTACGTGCATTTAAAGATACGGGTATTTAGCCGTAATCGATGTGCTGCCAAAAGAAGATACATCCAGATACATTAAAAACATTGGCTTTGCACTGCCGAGTTGTTCCGGCAGATGGTCGATTTTAGCTGGGCTCGTCTGCGTGTCCATTAATCAGCTGCCTCGCCAAAGTCACGTTTTGCATTTCGCCAGTGTATCTTTGTATCTTTGTATCTGCGAGACAGCTTGTGTGTGGATGTGGTTGTGGATGTGCATGTGGATGTGGATACACTTAATGCGGCTGCTTATCAAGTTGACAGACATTGCGGCGACACCGCAGAAACTACCTGGATGTGTCTGGAGCCTGGACTTTTGTGAGCCTCTAATTAAGTGGTTTCAAACTGGAACTTGAACTTTGCCAGGCGATGGTCATCAATCTTGCCCAGATAGAGATACAAACATGCATGCAGATACAGATACAGATGTCAGTGCGGAGCGCACATTAGATGCCTGATTTTATTGCACAATTTACGAAATTAATCATTAAAATTTACGATTAAGCGAGACGCGGCAAAAAATCTTCATAAATTACAGCCAGTACTGTGACACAGATGGGTGTGTTGACTCTTCTCGTGCTCGTGCGCCATGAATGAAAACACTTGGCCACACCAATCAAACGGATTGGGATCCCTGGGCCCCTCACACCCGCCTCTGGGCACACCACCCACTCAAAGGCTTTGTGTATTTTTAGTGCAAATATACAAATTTGACCAAGTGCCGCTAGCAGAAGCGAGCTAAGCGAATCCAATGGCATCATAATATTATTAAAGCAGTTGCGTAGTCCAAAATGGCTAGGCGAAAGGGGTTGTTGCCTTAAAAAAACATCGGTTAAATGATTTAATAACATTTTGCGGTCTACTCAAGATTCTAAGATTCTAAGGACAAATAAATAAAAGGTTGGTTGTTGCCAAGTAAACTATGAGGTGAACAACAACTTATGGTAATTCTCTTAAATTCTTTACATAAACTTCAATCGGATTAAATGCCCTGAGTTATGGGTAATACTTTTGAGAACTTAAATGAGCATAAACTTCAACTCAAGAACACCTCACGTGATATGCTGCTTGTTTTTTATGCCTCCGAACTACATTTTCCTCAAGAACCCCCTAAGAGATCCCCCTTTGAGGACGTCCCTTGATTTTTTATGGCCCATTTGCGCTGTCTCTATGGATTTTGTCCAGCTCGCCCCGCCTTCCCCGCCCGGCGACAGTTGGCCTTTTAGCTAGTTGGCTTCTTTGCTTATAAATAATTGCAGTTCGGAATTTGTTTCATGTCTGCGCACTGCTACATGTGGCAATCAAAGTCAAAGTGTGGATAAATGTCGCAGACGCTTTTGATAAATGGCCGGGGCAACTGGTGCGGAGGTCGGTCATCCAATACGACCTTGACCCCCTTCCGCGGGGCGGAAGCCAGATGCAGCTGCATATGCTTGGTTTACATTTCGAGTAATAAGTGCGGGGACCGATGACCATTAATTTGCCGGAATTACCTTAGCACCCTCCAGTCATTTGCTTCCATCTCGCTGCTTGTTCCCCGAAATACCCACTGTCTAAGCGCTTCGCCAGCCAAGCGCACTACCTGTTGACTCGTTAACTCAGGTTAGTGGCACACTGTGAGAATTATATTTACTTTGTTGTGTGATTAGATAAAACAACTGATTGTGCCAGCTAACTTAAGTTACTAGTGAAAAGGCAGAAACAAAATAAGTTCTTAAGAACATAATGTATGAGATACTAGTAAGTTACTAAAATCTTGTGGTTTACTGTTTAATTTCCCAGTATTGGGTAGTTTCTCTCAGTGCTGGAGTTGCAACTCCCACCACATTGTCACTTCCCATGCACGTGTGTGTGTGTGTTTGTGCTAATGAAGAGGGCCATAAAAAAGCAGCGCAATTCATTGCTAATAAGCGGTTCTTGCGGCTCTCTCGACTCCCCCTTCTCGTACTCCCCCTCCTCACCCCTTGGATGCAGCGGAGCACACTTGTGCGGTGCCATTATCGCACACCTTTTGGAGCAATCCCGTAACCAACCCACCCACTCTCTTTCTGCACCGCTCTCTTCTTTCAGCGCTTTCTTTCGGCTTTCTTCTTGGCGCTTTTATGCTGGGCTTCGGGTCGCGACTTCGGCTGCCGAACGGCGTGCGCAGACAGCGACGCCGACGCAGCAGAGTTCAGTTAGAATTGGATTGCTGGACGGTGCGGTTGTCGGCGGCGTTCATTCCTCGCGATTTGCGCGCGTTTCGCACGCGTTTTCCCCAGTCGGTTTCGGTTTGCGGTGTTGTGGAATAAATTTAAAATAAATTGAATTATATTTAATTGCACATTTTTCCGTATGCTCACCTCTGGACTTGGCCATTGACTTGGCGGGGTAGTGACGTGGGTGCGCTGATATTTGCTCGATCTGAAGTGTTTAACATTTATTTGAATCGTAAACAAAAACAAATCGCCACGATTTGTTTACATTTTGTTGTGCGGTCTCTGGTTGCTTTATTATTATTATTACTGAAAAATGCAAATGTCAATTGCCGGAATTAAAATATTATATATCCCGCTGCAGAGAGGAATTTCGAATGAAATATTCCTTGGATTATTATTTTTCACTTGTCCCGAGAATGAGTCAGTGTTTGGATTACACTCCCACCTAGTTTAAAATTTTATCCCACACACTGACAATTGTTTTTCCTTTTTCCCATTTTCCCTTTTCACGGCCCATTGCGCTTTTCTCAATTTTGTAACACATTGTGACCAGATTTCGCGGAACTGTAACCCCCGGAAAATATTTGCATCAGTGCTGAGTGATAAATGTTTCTGCGATGGTATCGGAATCTCAAGCCGTAATATGTTGTTCTGTAGTTCTCGGGAATTCAGTGACGTTTCCACAATTTCGCTGATCCAGCTCTTTGGGTCAGCCTGACAACTCAATGGGTTAATGGTGGGTTTATTCGCGATAGATTGATGAGAGCTATCATCCAACGCACATACCTTAAATCATAATAAATTACTGAGTATTAGCGGTGCTGAGTCGAGTAAACAGAATAACTGGGTAATGAGGTGTTTGCTCCCCGATCGGTCAGATTGATAATGAGTTCTTAGCAGCAAAGCAGGCGGATTGGGAAAACAGAGTTATCAGTTTTCCTATGACGTTGTGTTATCTACATAAGTGTTATCTGGAAGCCAGGTTAGCGACCCATTAAACCTATGGATTTCCAAATTTCACTTCTTTTTGAGGGATTTCAATTAAGAAAGTAAATTTGATTGAAAGTATTTCCGCCAGTAAAGTAAATATTTTATATTAGTAATATTTGAATATAACTACTTTTGTTACCATTCGCGATTGCTTTCTAATAGCAATAGTGTTCGATTTAATTTAATTTGATAATTGTTTTGAATTTAAAGTTTGTTTACTCGTGGATAGTTAGTTACTCAACCTAGTTTTCCTTGATACATTTTCCTCTTATTTTCCCTATGTTGCCCTGCAGAAGTCGCATTGGCTTTGTCGTGATTTATGCGGTGACATCTGCGGTTCATCTCTGTGGGAACCCCGCAAGGTTGAAATAATTCACAATGCAATTTGTTGCTAAAGAATATTCTATCTGCTCTCCGTCCGGCAGCTCCAACAACTTTCAGTACAACCCCGTGCTCGTAAATATCAACTAATCTGCCCTCGGTTATGGGCAATATGGGAAGTGGGGTTGTGAGGGGTTGTGCATCCTGTAGTGCATATGTTAATTATCCCACCTGCCCACTGATAGGGGGGCAACCCCTTCAGAAGAGCCGAATGGAGGGGGTAATGCTACTCAGTGATTCAATTAGCGGTAGCCATACGCACAAACCCATATTTACAAGTGCACAGGAAGAAATTACCCTAACATGAGTAGAACAAAAAAAGAAATCAACTTATGAGCTGTTTATAGTATTGTTAATTGATAGATATTTGACCTACGTTACATTAAATTGGCTAATTATGTGATTTTAATCACAAGTATGTACCTATCTTGATTAGTTTAGTTTGTATTTGTGTTGTTTCTATTTTTTGCAAGTTGTTCTCTGTGCAGCTGGAAGTGAGGGGCAATGCAGCTCTGGTATGACTATATAAATATATAGGGCAATCTGAGCGTCCAACAGTAAAGTGCATTGTTCTGTTGTTGTTGGGGTAATCGCATTAAAAGTCGTTTAATCGAAAGCAAAAGGAGAACTTTTCTATCCCCGCCCTCCCCTCACCATGGGTTCAGTGGGTGGAAGTGGGCGGCATAAAGTAGGTGGGGTGGGTGGGAAACGGGGACCACAGCTCATAATTGAGATTTGTTGCACTCCGGCGCTGACTTTTATGCGAGCGGTTTTATTGTTTATTGTTTACAGCGGCAACATGTAAGTGCAATTACTGCGGAAAATTGGATTTCCTCCCGGCGGAAAAGCTCTCTCGCTGGCTGGGCTGGTCTTAGCGTTCGAGTTTCGCTTTCCGCGAGGTGGCAAACAAATTGTTGGTCAAACAATGCTGATTGCTCTCTCGGCGAAGCAGGGCGATACTATACTGAAGGATATGGCAAATTGGGGCCGGGTGATGGCACAGAGCGCATAGCCCCAAAAGTTTTCCAATTGCGGTTGCCGCACGGCGCTTGCCTCTATAAACGAAAGTGACTTTGGGGCTTATCAATTGTGATTGTGGTGCCGGGTTACCTACACCTACACACTGTTGCACCCCCCACGCCCACCGCCCATCGCGAAATGCTGCGGGGCCTAACAAGAAAAGTTGTCGCCGAGTTTGACTGTCTATCTGTGCGGCAGTGTGAGAGTTCGCTTTCGGGATACAGTGCTCGACGAAACCATAAAGCCATGTACCCGATACGAATCTCAGATCTCGTTAAATGCACTGATGAGCCAACTTTCTGACTGAAATTGAACGTCTTCTTGGCTGATAGTGAGGAAGATACTGCAGACTCACTTAAAATTTGTTGCGAGAGCAAACTAAGTTCAAGATTGATACATTATCAATAGTATTCATTTTGTTGATTACAAATTTGAATTCTATGGACACTTAACTTTTCTTTAATTGGTTCATTAAAAGTTTCAACGTGCTAAGCGTTATGCCTGGCACTGTAGCAAACTTTTGGCTTTTAATTACATTTATCTGGCCAAAGTTTCAGCCCCGAAACTAGTTTTATTTGTTTGTCATACGCATTTCTGTTGATTGTACGCCATACGATATCAGTTATTATTATATTATGAAGCTCTTTTTATGCCATTGCTATTGTTCATGTGCTCTTCTGTTGCCCATTTCAATTAAATGAAAATCTTTGCCAGATGGCAAAGCGCATAGCGTTCGCTTTTTCGCGTCTGTTTTTGATGTGACAAAAAAGCCTTGTCGCAGAGAAGGTTCTAATCTGAAATGAACACGGTTTAATGGCATTTTAATTGTTTATTCTGCGATAACGCTGCGCATCTTCTCTCCGCTGAAGACTGAAAGCAAACAGGGAGATACAAAGTCGGTTTTACAGGCAGATAAAGAAAAGTATGGAGAGCAGAAGTCATTGTAAGCCGTATTAGCACATATGGCCCGCATTGGTGCATTTTAAGCATATATGTATCTCTGGGCAAACAAATGTGTTCCTCAAGGTCCCCAAAGCCAATGAAATCCAGAGACTGAGTTCCCCATACAGCTGCGGGCATTCTAAATTCACTTGAATATTTAAATATAGAATCAGGCCGTGTGATCTATCTTGTACTTGGAAATCTGTCAAATTGAATCTGTTGCTACATCAATTACGGAAATGACATTTATTCTGGGAGGGATTTTTTGGTTAGAACTCGTCCGCCTTTTTTGTTTTTTGCTTTCATTTAAAATCGATTTGTATCAATTTCCTGAGGGGCTTATAATCACATCAGACGTTTAAATCATACATATGTACATATATGCTAGAAATGTTTAATTAAATACCTATTAAAAAATACTTTCGATTTATTAATTTTATTTCTCATTTACTAATATTTATTTTGACTTTTATTAATAAATGAGTGAAGCGATAATAGCATACTCCAAATCCCATTTAATGCTTCCCCAATCAAGAATTTACTATTTATCAGCTATAAATATAACTACGTGAGTCAAATATGATTCCAACCTCCGTGTAAAATTCTGGCTAATCTTATCAAAATGTTATTCTGAGTGGCCATTTAAATATAGAGTGTTCTTCATATCTTTGGACGTTGAAATGTAAACATAACTCGATATAGATCTTGCGAGAACCTTGACTTTGTGTGTCACAGAAACATGACTCAACTGCAATCACATTAAATTATTCAATTTATTTGCATTACCTGGGGCAAGTCCCCTCGAGGCAGCAGAAGCAAAACCTGTTGCACTTTTCCGCATCAAAGTCGTGAGCAATTAGCAAACAGTTCCTCATTTTCCAGACAAGTCCATAATAGGACAGCTGGCATTTAAAGAGCATATTCCCTCCGTGTTCCGTTCCGTTCGAGTATAGCCATTTGGACAATCGCCAGTCCCTGTTTCCATTTGATAGCATTTAGGTGGAAGAACTCACGTCGGCTTATCTTATTTTGAACGCTAACGCAGTTTGGCCTCCGTCGATGATTGAGCAAATGGAATTTGGCAATTTCGGTTTTGGGTTCTGGGTTTTTGGTTTTCTGTCTCAGCTCCCCCGATGACATCACACTCACATACGCAGGCCAATCCTACCCAGGATTGGTGGGTGCGTGTGTGTGTGTGCGAGGGGAGAGACCTTTATTAATCTTATCAAAAGATGCTCTTCTACCTTTTATTTCATTTCATTTCATTGCTTGGGCGTTTTTATTTTCGCTAAATGTCATCCCGACGGCATGCCATAATCGTGAGCTCATTTTATCTGGCCTTCTTTTTTTCACAATCTACTGCTTTAGAAACTATAAAATTTCAAGAATACAAAATTAGCTGATAATGTCCTTTGATTTACTATACAGTCTGAAAATTATCTTTCTGTGTACTGGTTACGGGCTTACGCACAATTTCAGTGGTGTGGGCGTATTTATGATTGTGATTATTTTGCTTGTAGCTCTAATTGAAAAATAAGTAAACAAGCCATTATAGAAATTCCCAGCCCGCAGAATAGCGCGCAGAGGTAAAATTCAATTCTTGGATAGTAAACAAATGGTATCAGAACAAAGGTCAAATTAGCACTTTAATCAAAATGTCAATGAGCAAATAACGCGCACCGACGTGCCGAATGAAAGGTGATTTAACCTAAGACGCGAGTTTCTCTTATTTTCGTGGAGGTGGCAGAGCGAATCACCAAAGAAGAACCGACAAATTGTGCCGAGTCAGGCAATAAGAAAAGATATTTAAGCAGAAACACATGAAAGCCGAGCCAAGTTCATTAAGACAAACGGTAACAGCAATAGGAATATAAAAAGAGGCGGATAAAGAGCCAAAAACCCTTAGTTCAAAGTGCGGTTAAAAGTGGCGTAAAATGGTGAAAATGCTCGATCTGGACCGTCACGCAGAGTGCCCACTGTGGGCGGCACTGGCCTCCTCGGATGTCCCATGGACGGGCATGGACTACGCCTGCCTCAACGTGCTCAGTATCTACTGCAAAGTATTCGATAGGAAGGAAATATACGATCTCATAGTGAGGTAAGGCCCTAGCCGGGTTCGCAAAGCTGCCGCTGGATGGCGCCACGCGAACTTGCGACCAAGCTCACCGAAGCTGCGCACAGTGGATGTGGCTTCATTTGCATTTATAACATTTTTAAATAAATCGTCAACTTAAGGAGATTTAGAAGTATTTTAAAGCTTTAAATAAAGTATGTTTGAATATATTATGTTTTAGAAGTGGGCCCAATGATTCAAGAGTTTATGTTATTTTATTTAACAATTTCATTTCCCTATTATTTTCCAGGAAAACCTGCCAGTCCTGCAAATGTCCTCGCGAGGCGCATGCCATCTACCAGCAACAGACGACCAACGTGCACGAGCGACTCGGCTTCAAGTTGGTCTCTCCGGCGGATTCCGGAGTGGAGGCACGGGATCTGGGCTTCACGTGGGTGCCGCCCGGAGCACGTGCCTCTACGCGGATCAACCGCTACTTCGAGCAGCTGCCCGACGAACTGGTGCCTCGGCTGGGCAGCGAAGGAGCCTGCAGCCGGGAGCGCCAGATCTCGTACCAGCTGCCCAAACAGGACCTCTCGCTGGAGCACTGCAAGCACCTGGAGGTGCAGCACGAGGCATCCTTCGAGGACTTTGTGACGGCGCGAAACGAAATCGCACTGGACATAGGTGAGGCATGCTCAGAAATCGGACTTTAGAAATGCATTAAGGGCAAAATTAATAAGATTTCCATTTGCATTTAGTTTAATTTAATTTCTGTATACTTCAATTCGAACCTGCTTTCAAACGATCTTAGAATTTAAATCTATATGCGCGTTTAATCTCTAATAACTACTTTATATATATGTATATTTTGCATGCCAAGCAATGGCTTTAGTTGTAATTCCCTGACCCCGCCCAGAATGACCTAACTGACTGCGTTTTGCATTCCGTTTATTTTCCGGTTGAATAGCCTACATCAAGGATGCCCCCTACGATGAGCATTGTGCGCACTGTGATAACGAGATAGCCGCCGGCGAGCTAGTTGTGGCGGCGCCCAAGTTCGTGGAGAGCGTGATGTGGCACCCCAAGTGCTTCACCTGCAGCACCTGCAACCAGCTCCTCGTGGACCTCACCTACTGCGTCCACGACGACAAGGTCTACTGCGAGCGCCACTACGCGGAAATGCTGAAGCCCCGCTGCGCTGGCTGTGATGAGGTGAGTCTTTGCCTCCACCCCCAATCGGTCACTGTGCATAGCCCCTCCTGTAGTATGCGATCCCTAATTGACAAATATTGTGTGGCACACTTTTGGGGCACATTCTGCAGACGGGCAGAAGGGGAGATGGGCAGATGGTATCTGTGTGTCGCCTGGCAAAGCGAGAGTGTCCGTGTGAGTGAGTGCTCGCTGTCACGGGCTCTGGTTTTTATCGCCCGCCGCACGCAGTTCCCTTTTATTGCATAGGTGCGGCTATCGCCCTTTCCAAAGGTTATGGCATTTTCATTGAACTTCACTTGGTTGCCCGTAGGAGTCGGGGATCCCGGGCATATCCTCCAGCTCCCCAATGCAGCGACTCGCGAGTCGCGATGGCAACAAAGAAATGAAGGCAGTTCATTGGCAGCATTGGCTGTTGACGCGTTGTCATCCGCCGAGCGGAAGTTCATTGCGAGTGAGCCGGATATTTGTGGCATTCGGTTAAGGTCAGAGTTTGCTAAAAATTGCTAAAGGTATTCGCAGTTCGTTACAAACAAGACTAGCTTTATTGAAATGATTCCTTATCCCTAAAAATAACTGGTTTATGGTACATTCTGATCATATATCAGAATTAATTTTATCTCAAATAGATTGCGGGTGTGAATAAATATTTTATATACGCAGTTTTAAGAACATATATACTAATATGTTTAAATTCATTCATGATGAGTTTATATTCCCAAACCATGACAAAGAAACACTTTCGCTTTTGTTTCAAAAGCTAAATAAACATATGATAATATCATCGCCCCAGATGACCCATTTATTCATACAAATCTATGTATTTTGGCACAATTTCTAATGACAATCAGTTGCCGAAAATAAACAAAGGAATACAAAAATAGTTTGGCTCTCTGGGGCAAGAACACAATTATGCCGCGTTTGACAATAATTATACCGATTCTGTCTGTTGTTGGCGGTGGTGGATAATGCAAAGAAAACGGCGAAGAGAACTGAGAAATCGGCGATAAAGAGCCTCTGAAAGCTGCTGGCAATGTTAGTGTCAGTGCCAAGTCGAAATTTATGGCAAACATTTGTGTGCAGTCCGCTCGGAGGCGGGGAAATGGGGCGTGGCGACCCTGGCCCCAGGCGCTGTCCATGCCAAAGAAAACTGATTTGCAAACACTAGGAACGGTAAAAGTCATTCGCATAAGAATTACGAATGCTAAACTGGATTGTTTCACACTTTTGAAAATTCGAACTTTTATTAGCAAAATAAACAAAGAACTGGGCACTTTTTGTAAACAAAATTGTATATCTACATTCAAAATTTAAATATTACTTGTTTAAATCTGGAGATACGATGTGAGCATTAATGCCAAATTGACCATTTTTATGGAAATTGGCACCTTAGCACAGCTGAAAATTATTCAAGCCAACTGTGCGTATGAATAATACGTGTGGAATGCAGTATACAAAGTTCTAGTATGCCAAAATGAATGGTTGCCTTTAAAAATTATGTATTAAATTTTAAATGTTTTTTAATCATTTCCAAATATTTAAAAAAGTGATCTAACTTGGTTTGGTTAATTTAGTTTTTAACTGAAATAATAATAGCATCATTCACTAAAAAATCTTTAGAACGTAAAGTATGTTTGGGATTCACGACTGGTTTTAATAAAATACATAATTATTTAATGAAGTTGATAGTTTCGATTTAGTTTTCTTATCTGATTTATGGGCATGTCGCTTACTGTTCTCCCGCACGAAAGCGGCGAGCAAAGCAGAAAGTGGCGAAAAGTGTTTTGTGAAAAACAGCAATCGAAGCATAGACCAAAATAGATCCCCCCAAAGGAAAAGGGGGCGCGGCCGGCGGGGCGTCGACTAAACTGATTAGAAAATCCGCCTTGGCCAATTCCGATTGCTTTGGCATTTGACACGGAGGCAGTGCAACAGCGGCAGCGGTCCAAAGCAGAAGCAGAAGCAGTCGCAAATACATTTGTGTTGCCAAATTGCCAGCGACCAAAGTGGACGATGTCTTGTCAGTTCTACAGGCCTTTTGCTCTCATCGCTGGCCGTCAATTAGCGCCGTTTGCCATTTGAACGGATTCGGTTCTTGGCGGTTCTCTCGCCTCGCCTGGCGGCTGATTCACTTGTTCTCTAGAAATCGGGGGTCCCATGGGCACTTGCTGGGGCATTAATCAGTTGCAAGACGATCGATTAGCGGAAAACAAGAGCCCGCCCGTGATACTGCATTCGCATCCGCCTGGCGATTTCGCCTGGCCCATATCCGATTCTCCGTGCTACGCGCTCTCATAAATCGTCTCAAAACGTAGATAAATGATAAATATATATCAATGATTGGTCGAATGATTTGTGAGCGAAAGTGAAATAAATAGTTTTCGAATTACCTAATCGACTGGCCATTAACGTGAGTGGTGTGAATTTTCGAGTGCGTGGTGAATATATTTTATATAATACGTGTTAGCCGATTCGGTTCTCGTCGCTATACGAGTATACTCTCATTGAATCGGCGAACGTTGGAGGATTCGGATTCCGTTCGATTTCGGGCATTACGCAATGGCCGCTGAGGAGACGGCGCTAACCGGCGTCGGCGAGCTACTTTTCTCGCTGCTAATTGGATACCTGGGCGCCCTGGAGTTCGCCTTTGTGGCCCGCCATCTCTACCACTGGACCTTCCAACATCCCGGCGATTCTTCTGCAGACGCAGATGCAGCAGCCGACGCAGAAGAACTGCCTCGAATGCGAGAGCGATTGGATAAGCAGATCAAGGAGGCGGCTGAAAAGGAAGCCCTGGCGGGAACCAATGTCATGCAGGATGGTGTCCAATACATCAATGGAATACGAGTGGATCCCGCTGGTGATAAGAGAGAAGCTTTGGCCGCCGAACTGGCACGTCAACAGCAGATCGAAGCCGATACGAGGCGTCAGCTGGCGGAGGCGGAGACCAAGCTGGCAGAGGAAAGACTGCGGGTCCAGAGGGAGAAGGAAGAATCGGAGCAGCAGCAGGCGAAGCTCATAGAGGCCGAGAGGCAGCGCGAAAGAGAGCAGGCGGAGAGAGAACTGCAGGAACAAAGAGACGCCGAACGCAGGCAGCTAGAAGCAGAAGAAAAGCAGCGTAAACAGCGCGAAATCGAGGAGAAAGAGGAGAAAGAACGCCTAGAAAACGAAAGAAAGCTGATAGAAGCCGAACGGGAAAGGGAAGAGAACGAGCGCAGACTGCAGGCAGCTGAAGAGCAGCGCGAGCGGGAAGAGAGTGAAAGAAGAATCATCGAGGCGGAGCGTCAGAGAGAGCGGGCCGAAGCCGAAAGGGAGCAAGCCGAACAACAAAGGATCCTGGCTGAAGCCGAGGCAGCCGAAGCCGAACGCCGTCTCTTTGAAGCCGAACTGCAGCGAGAGCGGGATCAAGCCGACGAGGAGGAGCAAGCACAGAGGGACGCGGAGATTGTAGAGCGTCTTCTGGCAGCGGAAAGAGAGCTCAGCCCAAGCGGTACCGAGAGCGAACTGGAGGAGGACGCTGCCATCGCCGAGCATTCGCGTCGCCTGATCTCCAGCAAAACTGATCTGGAGCAAAGGCAGCGATCGATTGAGGAGAACGCCAGACTCTTCCTGGAGGCTGAAGAGGAGATGGTGATGCTACAGCAGCGCCAGCTTCGAGCGTCCCGCAGCAAAGAGGAGGCAGACGAGTACGCTGGCATGGAACCGTGGGGAGGGTGTGAAGTGGCTAGGTTCAGGAGCCTGAAAGCCATGGTCAAAGCTGAAGAGGTCAAAAAACCAGCTCAACCTTCCCTGGCGTATCGGATGAAGGATCCTCCGCGGAACCAAGAACTCCGATCTCCAGCCAGCAGTCGTCCCTTAGCACCCAACCCTCCGATGAAGTCAACAGGATCGAGTGCGAACGCCCTGAACCTGAAGGAGAAGATCAGGTACAGGAAGTCCAGTACACTGAGGACTACCTGCGTTCCTTAGATGGCATCAAGAATCGTCCTTTGATGCGAGAGGACGGTTCTGGCAGGAGGAGGGCCTTCAAGAAGCGACGATCCAGTGGAAGCTCCAACTCCTCTCGGGAGTCACGCGCCTCCCGCGACGAGGAACTAAAGATGTTCACCTCGCTAGAGGAGGAGGAGTTGCGCCACGGCAACCGGGAAGACTACAACCCCATCAAGTATACGAGTGAACCCACCCTGAAGGTTAAGTCCCACCGACGTCACAAAAGGAGTCCAGCAAAGGACGTAAGACCAACGGCGGACTCGACCACATCCTTGGAGATGCTCGGTGAGGAGAGCACAAATCCGTGGGGTGAGGTTGTGCCGGAGCACTACAAGGATACCGAGTTCTGGAAGCGGGAGAAAGCGCTTTCCATAGACGAGGAGGAAATCGAGCTGGAGAGACCCTCAAAGGGAGAGGATGTGGAGGATGAAGCCACCAATGAGCCAAAATCGTCCTCCTTTGAGGAGGCCACTGAGGCACAAAACGAACAGGCAGTGGCTGCCCTAAAACACCAACTTTCCAAGGAGCAGGTGGTGAGTAAATGGATTAACGAGGCAAGGATCTTTATCAATGGTTTATTATGTGTGCGTTAGGACAAAGAAACGGAGCAGAACAACCCGCAAGCAATGGAGACCAGCGACAGCAACAAATCCAATGTAAGTGCGTAGGACAGACACCTAGCACCACTTCTCACCCACTAAATCCGACCACAACCTGATCCACCAACCGCAGACACCACTGCCGCATAACTAACTGTCCTAACTGCTTTACCTCTCTGCTTTTCATATTGCTACCGCACCCACTTTCCGCTTGCTTTCCCGCTTCACCTTCCCCCAAAAAGCTGCAAACCTCTACCGCAGCAGAGGAGCAATCAAGGGGTTCACCTGGCTTGCGACGCAGTCCACGTATGGATGAAATGGAGCATTACCCGGAGCGCTGGTCCGCCAGCCAGGAGCAGCAGTCAGTGCAACAGCAGCCAGCGCAAGCAGCACCAGCCATCAATGTCCAGCAGCCGGATACGGCTCCTTGGCGGGATCAGTACGGATTGCTCATGGAGGGACTCAGCGACTTCTACGACTTTACCGCATCTGTAAACCCGTCGAGATCCCGTTCGGCATCGCGCAATCCCTCACCAGCTCCCAAGAATGTGGCCAATTTGATGGATGTGGACTCGGAGCGATCGCTGGAGGTCTTCGACGACACTCAGGAGGGTGTAGTGGCCGGAGAACTAAACTGCGAGTCTGTGCTTCAGCTCCTGGAATCGAACCTAAATGAAACCGAATCCTCGAACGACCAACTTCAAGTACAAACTGTAGCCGATGATGCCAAGAATGATAAATCCATACTACCACTGGTACACGAACCCCTCGAAAGCTCTTCACTTGGTACTGTACTGGAAGAAAGGGGACGGGAGTCTTCTGTCGGACGGATCCAATCCAAATCCCGCTCCCGTTCCCCACTTCCCACCTCAGAGAACCTAGATAAGAGCATTCATAAGCGCAGAGAGCGATTGATCAAACAGAACGATGAACTGGCCGAACGTCTCTCCCGCTCAAGTTCAGAGGGTTCTATGGAAGTCGAGACAAATGGCAATGGCCGATTAAGTCCAGCACTGGAGGTCACCCTGCCACAGCCTGTAATTGAGATTAATGAAATGGCCGACGAGCCCATGAAGGATGAGGAAACTACACCTGAAGAAATGCGACTTTTTGTAGAGACCTTAAGAGCCGAGAGGAATGCCCGCTCGAGATCCCGATCTCGTTCCCGTTCTCCTCTGCCCACGGCGGGTAATATAGAAAAGAGCTTGGAAAGTCGTAGACAAAAACGCATTCAACACAATGATGAAATCTTCGAGAAACTGCACGAACAAATGCCTTCGCCCCAGATCATCATAGAGTCCGCATCTCCGCCAACTTCACCGCTTCCTCTACCAGTGATATCCATTGAAATTGTCGAACCACCGGAGGAAACTGCTTCCCACGCCGAAGCAGAACCTGAGGATACACCAGAGAGCATGGCTAGACTTTTCGAGCAACTTCGTCTGAATCGAGTGCGATCCCATTCCCGATCCCGGTCGCGTTCGCCACTTCCGACAGCCGCCAACTTGGAGCAGAGTGTGCAGAAGCGTCGCGAGAGGCTGATTGCTCAGAATGATCAGTTCTTCGAGGTGCTCCAGGAAAGAGCAAGGACCCCGGAGCCAGAAACTCGCATGACCGTGGAGTACGTCTATGAATACGTTCAAGAGAAAGATGAACAGGTTGGCGAAAGTCGCGACAAGCGATCCTTGTCCCCATCTCGTTCACGGTCACAGTCGCAAGAGAAAGGGCAAGATGATTTCCACTTGATGCTCAACCTGGAGGGCAGTGAGTTGCGCACACTACGCAAGAATAGCGAGGAGTTGGAAAGTGTCCTGGCGGTGGGTGCAAAGCAGCGGGAGGTCGATATGGATGCCCTGGAGAAGCTACACAATGCCAGTGAGGAAATAGAGCTTCGCGTGCTCAGCCCCACTAATTCGGAGTTAGAGAGAGTGGTTGAGATGACACGGGAGAATCCTGACTTGGATCGCACGGTCTCTGAGGTGGCGCGGGATCTGCAGGACGAACTCATGGCCAGCGGCTTCAAACGCTCCACCTACGTGGGCGAGTCCTTAGACCTAGGCAGCGATCAATTCAAGGAGCTACGTCGGGAGGCAGCTCAGTTTCAGAGATCCCGAAGCCCATCTCCCGGAATGAGCATGGATTACGCTCGAGAACAGGCTGCAGCTCAAAGGGAGCTCCAAGCAGCCATCCTAGACTCTCTGACCGAAAGCCGCCTGGGAGCCAAGCCCAAGACCTACTCCGAGGAGAGAACTGGCGAGTTCGAGGATATAACTGCCGCCCAGCTGGACGACCTGCGTCATCGTACGGCCGAGTTCCAGCGATCGCGTAGCCAGAGTCGCTCGCCCTTGAGAGAAGATAGCCTCACCCAGTTGAGGGACATCGAAGCGGAGTCGGATAGGAGGGAGCTGCAGGATCAGTTACTAGATAGGTTAGCCGCCTCAAGCATTAATTTCGAGAATTTCTCGCGGCACCTGAATGCCGACTTCCTGGACAGCGAGCGGAGGGCCTCGGACTCGGCTTTGATGGGTGACATGGAACCGGATGAATACCATCACTTCCGTCGCTATTCACTTGCCCAGGAACAGCCCGTCGAGGAGTATCCCAGCGATGACTACGTTTACATCTCACAAATCGAGGTGCGAACTCTTACAGGAACAAGGACTTGGTTAAAGGAAGACTTTTACCTCCAGGAACCAAACGATTTTTCTGATTCAAAAAGTCCGGTAAGAGATGAAGACTCCTGGGCAAGAGCTGTTTTGGCTGCAGAGGCGGAAGCTGCTGAGTTCGATTCCACCAATGCCATCTACAGCTATGACATAGTGGGAGACCATGAGCACTTGGATCAGGACAGGAGCAGCTCGAACGACAGCGAGGACACACGACAGACGGTGGTGGAAATCGATGACGAAGATGAGTTCGAGCTCGAGTTGGACGAGGGAATCTCGGATAACAACGAACGCACCCAGCCCACCGATGAATCCCACCATGACACTTCCGAATGCGAAGAGGCAGAAAGGAATGCAGATCGCTATGAAAATCGGGGAGCTCAGGACTGGGAAGAGGTAGATGATGTGGAGGATTTCCTTGACTACGGTTTCGACGATGGTGCTGTGGGTGGAGCCACGCCCTACTCCGATCCTGACTCCTTCATCGAACAGATCTACAACGAGGCCATCAAGAACAGAAAGCAGTCTGGAATTCTACGGGAGTACGAGACCATGGTCCAGGAGCAACTGCCTTCGGATCTCAGCGAGTCCGAGAAGGAAAAGTCCGGTTCTGAAAGTGAGAAGTACGCCTTGTGGGCCAAGACCAGGGAACTGGAAAGATCGCATTCCAGTACCCGACACTCAGATGTTGACATCGCGTTGGGTTTGATGCCAGAAAGTGAACATCGCGACTCTGAAATGCGTTATCTAGGTGATGCGCATGTGGTGGCTCGGCAATCCACCAGGTTACGTACCCGTTATGGATTCAATCCTAATCTCGATGTGGGTGACCTGGAAGATGACATCGAGGTGGACCTTAACTACAAGCCCAAGAGGGAGTACAACTGGCGCAAGAACTTCCGACTGGACGACAATGAAGAAGGGGAAAGGAGTGACCAAGTAAAAACCGAAGAGAACGAAGAACAAGAAGCCAGAGACCAATTTGAGGAGGAGTTCGGGTGGCAGGATCGAGAACAAGAACATGATGAAGAACACGATCTAGATCGGGAGCAGCCATTGTATGCTAATGAAGAAAACGGACTTGACGAACAAGGAGAGCTATTGGAAAACCGCAGGATGAGTCTGGGCGGAGAGAGTATCACCCTCTTCAGTCGAAGTCCTGTTCGAGAAATTTTACCAGATGTTCCTGAAGAACTTCCACAGGAGGAGGAAGCACTCGAGGAACAGCCAGCAGCAGTGGCTCCATTGGAAGACCTGCCAGCCGAGAAGTCAAAAAAGAAAAAGAGCAAGAAGAAGCTGCGCAAAGGATCTAAAACCGAAGAGGAACTAAGGGATGATAATGACTCGGACACGCAAATGGGCTTCACTGCACGCAGTGATGACCCTGAGGCAGCGGATCCGCCAAAGAGAAAAACTCGCTCGAGGCGAAGCTCAAGAAGCAGCTTGACCAATGAAGAGGCCAATGGAGGAGCAGGACTCTTTTCACCTAGGAGCAGTCTTGCCTTTGTGGGCGAATCCTTGGAGGGCATAGCTGAATTCGAGCCACAGGAAAGGGAGGAAGAGCAGTCCTCCAAGAAGAGGACTAAAAAACGCAAGAAGACCTCAACAAAGGAATGCAAGGAGGAAGCCAAAGAAGAGACCCAGACCCAGGCCACTGATGACTCCCATTTGGATCAGGCACTAGCTGCTGCTCTGGCGGAGATCGCCCCCATTTCGGTATCCACCAATTTGAGCCCAGAATCCACGCAGCAGAACCTACTTTCCAGCATTAGTACTGGACAGAGCGTCTGCATAACCCCAGCATCATCCATCGAAGAGATTGGCGAATCGCCTTCCTCGACCTCAACTACGGTGGCTGCAGTGGTACCAGCGCGATCCGTTGTGGACACCTTCGACATACTCAAAGATGCCAATTTCTATCCGCTCTTCTAGATCGCTTGGTTTGCTAACTAAACCTGTGCCTTCACACTCTATCACCCATTTGATTTACTCTCTATCTGTTTCTTATAGACATGATCATAAGCCAAGTCAAGCCAAGCACAGCCCAGCACAATCCAGTCCAAGCCACATCCAAAACCGAGCACGCTGTACACGAATTCAGTCCCAGTTAAAGATTCAGCATCCAGATCCAGCATCCAGCATCCGCTCCTCTGACTGAGGGATCCCAGAGATTCCGATCTGTATAAACTATGTATTATACTAACGACACAGAAAACCTTGAACCCAAAAAAGAAAAAACGAACGATTGAAGGATTATTTACCATAACATAGCTGTTAGTTTGCTTAACAATTTTGTCTTTATACAAATGACGAGAATAAAGCCAACTGAATAAATGAAGAAACCATTTCGTTGTACTCTGGTTGCTATTAATAGTCGTACACCCCACCGAAATTCGCATCTGCGGTTTGTGCCAATTCTGCACCGGTCCTCGAAATACTCGGGCATTGAGATCATTCATGCCGAGGCCCGAGGCAGCGGTGTCACCCATCAATGGGCCACCAAGTGCAAGTGCCTCAGAGGAGGGTTCATAAATCTTCCCGCAATTGCCCATATTATTCTGAACAATATGTCTGTGGTCCAATTTGCATTTTCCCATGATGTCATCGCTTGACAGTCGGCTAATACGAATGAGCCAACATTTAAGTCCGCAAGGGAAATGTCCACCTTATAGACTTACTTGATTTTAATGCTCTTGTCATTACGCCTATAAACGAAACCAAAACAATCTGTCATGAACATGAGTTATGTGTATGGTTCTTGGGCTCACACACTTGCTTTTCTTGGGTCTTATATCTGAATGATGGGACTAAGGTCAGGGCCAAGTGGCTTTATGTTTGTCTAAAATTTGTCAATGAAAATATGGGGACATCTGTTGTTCTCGCGATGAAACAAAATTATGTCAACGTTCTAATTAAAACCGCAAGTTTGGCCAAGACGCGTACAAGTGCGGTCAAAAGAAAAGTTTATTTTCAATTTTTTTTTTTTTTTTTTTTTTATTTATTAAGGCATACGGGAAATCTTGGAGCCCTTTGTGTCCTTCTTTATTTTCAATAATGAAACTAAATTTGAACAATTCCAACTTGCATCGTCAGAATTTATTTAGTTTTATCCCAAAAGTATGCTAATCTAAATGTCCAACTTTGCATTTCATTCATTCAGATCGTTTTGTTTATGTCAGTTTAGGGAAAACATTATTTTTGCACTTTTCTCACTCGTGTTTTTTTTGGCGAGCTGCTGCTGTCAAGTTTTATATGTCATATCCTTAGTCAAATTAAGCGAAAGTCAGCCCAGAAAGGCGACAAAGGTTCGCGGAGATAACAAATTATCTCAGCGACTGTCAGGCCGCAAAAGGGGAAATTGAAAATGAAAAATTCCCAAAATATTTATGACAGGCCAACAGGAAAGTGTGTCACTCGAGTGATTTGTTTACGCAGCTCACTTGGCTTTGTTCTCCATTCTTGCACGGGGCAAACGGGCCATTTGGAATTTATTTCTGTAAAACTCATTACGTAATGCACTTGTACGCCAAATAAATGTATCTCCCCGAACTTGCGTTAGAGCCACATCCAAGCAAACACGGCCAAAACGCTGCCAAAAAGTCTTATTCAATAGTTTTGTCTTTGACATGAATTCATTTTTCTTGCGGGCGCACTTAAAAGCCTGCGGTTATATTTTCTTTCATTTTTTTTTATATTTCCACCCAAAGTACATGTGTATATAGTATTTGCACTGCTCGCGGAAAATTGCCTTAAATCATTTTCTAAAAAATTCACTTGAATTTTGTGCGTTCAGCTGGTAAATGAATTTTTCATATTCAGTGTCAGTTAAATGAAACACCTTTTTTTGCACACCGCCATACGTTTGTTTTTGCATTTCGAAAATACGTATTAGAGAGTCATCTGAGCATCAATAATTTTCCAAAAAACATGATTTCATTTGATTTGCATCGACCAAAGAAAGACATATTAAAAATGTGCCAAATTAAAATCGCAGCTGTTCTTAAACTTGAACTATAGACATCCTCCATTAAATAACTTACACACAGAATAGGCTTCTTGTCTCGGGAAAGTTTCCCAATTTGCTTGTGATTTTCGCTCAATGCGCCTGAAATGAAAAATATAAAAATACGCTGGAATATACTGCCTATACTGTCTATATGTGTTCGCCTGAATTTATGACCCAATTAACGCTTTAACGCCTGCGTGAAAAATGCCAAATAATCGTAATGGGGACCCAAGGGAGGGGACAGCGGTCACATCACGCAAAAACTTTTTATCAAAGATTCGCGAGATGCGGCTTATTTTTAGACCAACTTGCAGATTGCATTTCACTCGGCTCCATTGCAGTTGTTGTTGCTCGTGTCTGCGGCGAAAATAGCAACAACTAATATACACATGCGATGCATTATTTTATAAGTGTGTGCATATAGCCCAGCACGAACATATATCATACTGTATATGATAGATAGGAGCATGGCCAGCGAAACTTGACTCGGACAATGAAGTTGAGCCGGAAGCGTACTTTTGTATTTCCACTTCAATTCCATTCAAGTGCACTTAAGTAACATATTCTGCCAATGTTTTATAGATTATTATTATCGTATTATTATGATTTTTTTACAACGTGCTCTTGTTATGCTAAGCATTATTTACTGCTTATGATTTTGCTTAGGTTTTTGCTTTCCGAAGTATTTCTAGAAATCAATGATTTTATGGAAAATCTCCCTTGCGGTTTATATGCTTAATACCCCTTTAATTTTGGCGATTCCCACGTCACTGGCCACATCATCATCATTAGAGCCATAAATTTCCCATCTCGGCTGTGAATCAGTTTACATCAGCATTTAGATTCTTAAACAATGTACGTTTTTTTGAGGTTTTCCCTCTAGCCAGAATATTCTACGAGTTGTTGATTTTGTTTATTAATCATTCTGATCTGGTTTAGACGGCCTTGTTAATAGCTTTCTACCACTGAACTGTCACTAGAACATTCTTTCGTCCCATTGGCCATTTGTACTTGTTGCTTCTCGCCAATTTACCTTGGACGGCTGCCCTTTGGTGTCGTGTCAATTTGTCTAATGGAAATTTGTTCTGCTGTTTAATAAACATCGGTTATTAATTGGGGGAAATATTTTCATGTGCCAGAAAGTGTAAGAAGTGATCTAGGACCTGATGAGGTCATGGTGAATAAGTGTTCTTTGAAAAGAGCGAGCTACAGATAAATGTTGATGGATTCTTCTAACGCCTGACTTTCTTCTTCGAATGCATAGGATCACCGAAATTTTCCAATAATTATTGACTTGCCCTTGTTGATCGCTTGCTTCAAATCATAAGATAAACAAATTCGTTTATGAAAATACAACTAGGAGAACATAACAAACATAAATTCACAAAATTAAAATGAACTTAAATTAACGCATTCTATTTATGGTATTTCCCAATTTCGGATTTTATTCTTACATTAAGTTGAGATTATTTTTCCAATTTGCCGACACACCTGTTGGTTCATTTCAATTCAATAAACATTTTGCCCGCTGGCATCTCAATGTTGTCTGTATGCCAAATGCTGTAATGCAGGAATCAAGAATCAAGAAACTGCGGAATGCGAAAATAAATTCCATATACTAATACAATTTCGATAATGTATGGGCTGGAGATCAATTAGGGCATCTATTGGAAAATTCAAAAATACCGCTGGAGTGCGATAAGCCAAGATGCCAGACGCAGATCATCGTTTTTCCAACCGATCCAAGGGAAAAGCGATTTATGCTCCACTAGATGGCGATGGCGATGGCTATGGCGATCGTGTCGTGTGTAGTGCAGTGTGGGAAGCGAGAGAATTTTCCTCGATTTTCCATTTGCGCGAGTGTTTGGGTGTGCTGCTTGTGTGTCGTGTGCACAAGCGCCAGCAACAACAGGAAAAACACACTACATTTCGTTTGGTGAAAAATTGAAAATTTTTCAAAACTCTGACATGCGAATTAGGGGGGTTTTTTGAGTATGTGTGTGGGGGGAGGGGGATGGGGGATGTTGGCATGCCACACCCCTTTGACCGCCGGCAGGTGGGGCGAACGCCCACAACTTTTGGCACCTGAAATGCGTTCGATTTTTCATTTAGTATTTTTAGCGGTAAGCGCGAACGAAATATTGCATGCAAATTGGCCGAAATCGTTGAGAAAATTACCCATTGCATTGCAAATTCAATAACGCCGTTAATTATTGGCGATATTTACATTGTCTACCGCAATAATTCAGCCGCCCGTCGCAGCCGCTCCGAAAATCAAATCTCTATAGAGATTTCCTACCAAAGATCTCGATCTCGACGGATCCACAACTACTTCGCTCTCTTCTGCGCCCATTTGGCTCTCCGAGATTTTATTTTTACACTTGGCGGTGGCGAAACTAGATACAGAGCGGACTGAAAGCGGTGCAGCAGGCGTTTTGAAAAACATTTTCGGAAACCGCTGCGCCAGTTGAGATCCCGACTCGGCAAAGTTCATACCGTGCTGGACCTCCGAAATCGATCGAAACGATACACAAACACCAGAACTAACACAACGATACAGATACAACGCGGGCAGACAAATCCACAAGATACAATAATTATAGAAAGTTCAGTCGGTCATTAGAGCGAGCGAGACAGCGGGCGCGATGGCGGACGTGGAAATTATGCAAACGGTGCAAACGGAAGTGAAGAAGACCACGAAAAAGGTCAAGAAGTCGTCGAAGCGGCGCGAATCCGAGGTCCAGATCAGCGAGGTCGAGGTGGACGCCACCATCGAGGAAAGGGGGTAGGTGACCTGTGTCATGTGTGTCCCAGCACAGTTTTGTGGCAGTTCGTAACGAAAGTCTTCTGTAATCATTCAATAATTCTCTTGTGCTCTCTGTCCGATCATCCCAATACTTTGTTGTACAAAAACATTGCACATTCCAATCAAAAAGATTCCAAATATATCAATATACAAACCAATGAAAACTCTTGCATATCGAACTTTTACAAAACGACACACGTTACTACTCTACTTTCCTCGGCAAATACGTTTACTAAAAGGTATCCAACAAGTCTATCTAAGCACACCCACCACCAATCCACAAGCCAGTGCCACAAAGTAAAACTGCCAAGTTACACCCCAGAACTACACTGCACAAAACGCAAACTATACACAATACAGAACTATTCCGATACAAACAATCTATGTGATAACTTATACCCACTGTTTTGTTTATGCCCCATTGTGCCGTGAATCAATATCTATATCTATATACCCCGATCTCTGTGTGTGCTTGCAGTTGATTTTCAGTGGCGAGTACACAAAAGCCATGGACAAGGACTGGCACTCCGGACACTTCTGCTGCTGGCAGTGCGACGAGAGCCTCACCGGACAGCGTTACGTCATCCGGGACGACCATCCGTACTGCATCAAGTGCTACGAGAACGTGTTCGCCAATACGTGCGAGGAGTGCAACAAGATCATCGGCATCGACTCCAAGGTACGTGAATCTATTCCGATATGGATAATGGATTTTGGATAGTGGGGACGGGACTGGGGATCGGCGTTTGGGGCCAACAAACTGTTCGTAAACCGAATTTATGGCCATATGTGGGTAGTGAAAACATTTAATAACCTTTAAGTAGGACAGAAATGCAGGCAGACGGGCTTACAGACGCGATTTATGGAGCACACTTCCCGTGCCAAGTTATGAACTCCAGTTCAGATTGCTGCTCGTAAAGCCGAAAAAAAATGAAATGTGATAAATATTTGTAGATCGCTCCAAATACTTCGGATTACAACAGTTTACACCGAAAAATTGATTTTTAATGTGGTTTTTATGTGTGCGCTGTGAACTTTATGCCCGTTTTATTATCATCGCGTTTTTATTGTGTTGGTTTTATGCGTCTAGTCATAATTTGTTTTAATTATCGCGTTAAAATTAGAATGACAACTGCAACACGAGAAGAAATGCAATAGTTTCGTTGAATTTGTTTTACTAATGTTTGTAGAATAAGCGAACAAGGTTTCGTTAAATTCCGAATTTATTTAAGGGATTCATTGCGTAAATAATTTTTCATGGTCTGTGCAGTTTGAAAAATGTTTTTGATATAAGGGCAATTAATATGTCTGCAAACATAAATTATAATTCTAGGTAATTTATTTCGCTTGGCTAAAAGCCCAGCATTCAGATGAGACAGCCATATTTTACATTCTATAGAGAACATAGAACAAGATCAGCATTTGTAGTTATTAAACAATTTTGTACCTAAAACGCTAAAGGATAATGTTGTAGTCAAATGAATCATTTGAAAAATAATAGTATTGTCCGAAGTTATCTTTAAAAGTGATTCATGCAAGTTTTCTAAAAAGATTTCAATTAGAAACACCTGAGTGTAAAAATTAACCCCCGATTTCTGATTTTCTTTGTTATCCTTCCATTGCAGGATCTGTCCTACAAAGACAAGCACTGGCACGAGGCCTGCTTCCTGTGCTTCAAGTGCCACCTGTCGCTGGTGGACAAGCAGTTTGGCGCCAAGGCGGATAAGATCTACTGTGGAAACTGCTACGACGCCCAGTTCGCGTCCCGTTGCGATGGCTGCGGCGAAGTTTTCCGCGCAGGTAAGCGAATTCCGGGGAAACTGTGTGGAAATTGTGGCATACTTGCGGGCGGGGACTGCGTAATGGCAGCACTAAATTCCACTAGATGGGAATGTTTGCCAAGAGAATCTCGGAATTCCAGTTCTTCTGGCTACCGTTAGGGATGGCTAATTGTTACCGCAAAATTAAGTTCACCAGGAGCCGGACTGGTGCAGAAACTGGTTCGGCACAGCGGGATGGGCACAGGTTTCCCGTATCCATGGCATATCTCAAGCACTTGATCAATTTATAATACGAACGCAAGGAAATTGATTGCCGTAGGCTGGACATTTGTTAGCCGAACTAGGCTTATACTCATTGCACGTATGTGTCATAAATCTAAGCGTATATAAAACATTTTTATCAAGGCCCAAACGTAATTCTTAAACCTTCGAGGTCAACTAGTCAAAAATAAACCAAATTTAAAGCGTATTTAAGGAGCATTGAACCTAAAAACCAGTTGGAAGGCATTAAAATCAGTGGATATTTAAATGTAACTCTCTTTACGTCTTGAACATTGACAAAGCACCTAAAATCTGTAAATTACTCTAAGTAAGGAATATGTATTTAAATCAAAATGATTTATTTCCCAAAAGTGGTCCACCCAAAGTGATTCGCACGCCTTGCATTCCAAGCAACGAACTTGCCACACTCGAGTGCGTCCAGTTTCGAGATGCAAAGATACGAACGCTTACGTAAGTGCGTTGATGTCGATGTCTCAACTGCAAGTTCATTGTCACCTGTCCACGGACTCGGAGTCTTTGATGAAACGGGCAAACTGCTGCAGCCCACGCCAGACCCTGAACCCGCTCTCCAAAAGCCCCATTCCAACCCGCTTTTCGGACAAGGTGTCTGCTCCGTTTTCAATTGTAGCGCAAATAAATATGACAGAAAGGCAAACAGCGTCAGAATACATTGACTTTGTCAGCGAGTGATAAATTTATGGCTGATAAATGCCGCAGATCAGTTCCGAGCAAGCCAACACCAACACCCGATACCCAGATACCCCGATACCCCGATACGATACGATCTTAACCGATCCGACCCCTCGGCACGTTCCCAATTTGGCCAAAACACCAAGGGGGCCGTGACACTTTCGCGTTAACGCAAGGTTGCCAACCACGCGTTGCCAATTACGTGTAGAACAGGCCAGTCCGTAAGCCGTAAATACAGTATATTATTGTGTATATATTGCTGATTTTCCTGCACTTGCGAAAAGTTATTTCAATGTCAGCGCATCCCACACTCTCCAATCTGTCGGATTGAGAGATTCTGCTGTTTATCAAAGGTGGATCTCGGACTGACAGGCGACACTGCTGTCCGGTGACCGATTTGGGCACCACCTAATCACCAAATCACCGCATCAAGTGCATGCTAAATACCGGCTATTTACCAACTCAGAACATGATCCCATCCAGATCTCTTGGATCCGCATTGAGCTCGTTGAGCTCACCTAATCCCACACGGTGACTCACCAGATAATAATAATAATGGATGCTGGTACATTTTCTGATTTATTTACTCTCACTGACACGCGTCGTCGAACCGAAGATTTTGGGATTCTAATTTGCTTTCTTCCCCTTGATTTGTGGCTTTTAAATTGCCTTGGCTCGCAATCATTAGAATGAAAAACAAGAGAGAACGCTATAGTCGAGTTCCCCGACTATCTGATACCCGTTACTCAGCTAGTGAAAGTGCGAAGGAGTCTTCAGCACTGACAGTTTTTGGCGGTTTGTGGGCGCTAGAGTGGGCGTGGCAAAAAGTTTTTTGGCAAATCGATAGAAATTTAGAAGACTAATATAAAAAAGAAAAAATATCAAAACATTTTTCAAAAGTGTGGGCGTAGCAGCTTTGGGCGGTTTGTGGGCGTTAGAGTGGGCTTGGCAAAAAGTTTTTTGGCAAATCGATAGAAATTTATAAGACTAATACAAAAATGAAAAAATATCAAAACATTTTTCAAAAGTGTGGGCGTGGCAGTTTTGCGCGGTTTGTGGGCGTTAGAGTGGGCGTGGCAACATGAATCGACAAACTTGCGCTGCGTCTATGTCTCAGGAGTCAGTATGCTTAATCTCAACTTTCTACCTTTTGTAGTTCCTGAGATCTCGACGTTCATACGGACAGACAGACGGACAGACGGACAGACGGACAGACGGACAGACGGACAGACGGACGGACAGACGGACGGACAGACGGACAGACGGACATGGCCAGATCGACTCGGCTATTGATCCTGATCAAGAATATATATACTTTATATGGTCGGAAACGCTTCCTTCTGCCTGTTACATACTTTTCAACGAATCTAGTATACCCTTTTACTCTACGAGTAACGGGTATAATGATTATTATGCCGCTTTCGGAGGCGGAGGTGCGGCAGAAGATTGCGAATCAGCGGGAAGAATTAAATAGAATTAGCTTTTTGGCACCAAGCGAATGGGGCTTTCGTTTTGAGTTAATTATATAAAGTGGGTAAATGGATATTCAGTTTCCCAGTCGAAGAAAATGAATGCTAGGACTACTGTGGGTGGAGAAAATAATGTTTCAAAATTGTCTTATTTTACACAAGTTTAGAAATGGTATTTTTGCATTTCATGTTTTCATTGCATCACGTTAAAGTTTATTTACTGCTAAAAACTGAACAGCCAATTACTGACGCATTCTTCTAATGAATTTCGATTTTTTATCGACTTTCAATTGATTGATTTGCTGGTAGCGAATGGAGGGGAGTCCCACGCACGATGGGATCATCCAACGCGTGTCGATCCATTTCCGTGAGTAGAGCGAATTAATCAAAAACGATGCCAGCGAATTGAACTTCATTCCGCAACGCCCTATGGGCATAATGTTCCCTCGCTCCAAATCGGGACAGAATTGATTAAGCACTGCAACTATTTCCTATTCGATCAAGTGCCAAATGCCACTGGGCGTTGCGGCCATGCAACCAACCAGTCTGACTCCAAGTTGCGAATAGTTGACATGTTCCCAGCCACAATGCATAATGGGTGCCCACACTCATAACCGGGGCAAATCTGCATAAACGGAGGCTATATCAAGTGCCATGCGCCGGCGGGTTCGTCAGTCTCCTCCCGGCGCGGTTCCTTCACTCAAAATAGTTCATAATTGCCCCACCCAACCCACTGCGGGCGGAGATCGGCAGATTGAAGTCTCTAAAAGGCACCTCGACTGCCTTGCCAAGTGGCACACAGAAAGAAATATTCTGATTTTGAAGTAACTCACAGATATTTTCTTGTATGAATTACACAAAGATCATTTCGTGCGATTTTTGAATATAGAAGCTAGTAATGTTTCAATATAGAAATTTAAAACTGTGTCAATCGTTTTGTTGCTGTCTATTTTCAGAAATTACGATAATTTTCATAATTAAGTGCTATTATTTCACTTCAATTTAGATAGCCTTTTTTTGAGCAGTGCAGCAATTTCAGCTTGTCGGCTTCGGTACAACAAGATGATCTGTTGTCGAAGGCGGCATGCAACAGGTACCGCCTCTCCAGTAAACAGTTTTCATTTGCACTCAACTCACTTTCCACTCAACTCGGTTCGGTTCCGACTCGTTTCTCTCAGCTGGATGTCTCTCTGAACTCCGCCGTCTGCTTTTGTTTGGGGTCCTCGACTCGGGATTTCAGTCTCAAAGCGGCTTTCAAAGCGCGTGGAATGTGCCGCGGATGCAAAAGAATTAGCTTGAATATCAATTCGCCGTAGACGTAGACGTGTGTTTGTTTTGCTTGGAGCAACGTGTTGCATGCGAATTTGGTGCATAAACTTTGATCATCTTGATATAATAAAGAACCAACAAAAGTATTTCCGCATCTGAAATCTTTAGTTGAGAGACGGCGGCGCTGATTAAAAGAAACCAGTGCCCGTCTCCAATTATAAACATATTGTTGTTTAGAGCAATTCACCTGTAAACAATATGGAAAAGTGTACCCAAATGGCTTCTGTTTTCATAGTGTGTAAATTGCAACCACGGGGAACTGCGAGGAACTGCGAGGAACTAGCGGCCCACATTGCGTATACTTAATGCCTTCACTAGATTTCACTTGGCACTCGCTCACACATCCTGGGCGTATACGTAACGTGCGGCCCACACACCGCACACATTACACAATCCGCAGGTTGCAGCTGCAAGTCACCCCAGAAACGAAATCTAGACACTGCACCGCCTCTGCCCAACTTACGAATTCCCATAAAAAATCGCTTCGATATCGAGTCAAATTCATAAATAACCAAAGAAATTTCGTGCCACCAAAACCGGAAACGAAATTGGACCCATTTTGGCTGCATTTAGTGTCAAGCGATGGCCATTTCGACGCGTTCCACATTTAAATTTGATCCGAAATGGGAAAACATGTGGAGCCAAACATGAAAAGCAACGACAGAGACATATGAATATGCACGCAATTGAGTCGGAATTTCTTTCCATTATTGCTGTAACTGTTGTCATTGCAATTGAATATCAATCGAAATGAAATCGCTTGAAACTATTTCCACATGGCTTTCAATTGAATTCGTTAATTGCGCTGCTAGTGATTCAGTCGATTCCCTTGGGCAGTCCACTTAACTGCCTGGCTAATTAAAGATCCTATCTATCTAAAGGTCCATCATGAGCTCCCTCATCCCTCATACTTGACCGCCAAAGCTGATCCCACTGAGCCGTTGTCATCCGTTCGTCTTATCAAAACAACGGCCCGCAAACAAGCAAATTCAATTTCTCTTTTCTCCGAATCTAACAGACCAATAAATCTCGACTTTTAAGCCAGCTTTTGTGCCCTGCGGCGGGTCAAAGTCAAAGATCTCGCAGTGAAAACCAAATATTGCGGGAGGCCGCTAAATGAATCCCATTTTAATGCACAGCTCAAAAAGAAGATCTTTATGCTGTGTAAATTAATTCTATCTTTATCTTTCTATTCTTTATCTTAATAAAATATGTATACAATATTCCAGTGCTATTTGCAATGCACAAATAATTCTTATATCTTTTCATAATGATAACCCAAAACCTCATTGTAATCATAAGCAAACGAAATCTTCTAATTTAAAAGAGCAACTTATGAATGCATACGTTTATTTTTAGTGCATTGTTTAGACAAAATGTAAAGACTTGATCAACATCATATTTCGGTCTTTCAGTATTTATTTATTTTCTTATAAATAACAATTTCTTAACTTTTGGAGTTATATAGTTTAATAGTGCGTACGGCTTTATAATATTTGATTAATAATTAACAGCTGGAATGCAAATACTCAGCAAGTCCATGCACATATTAAATTGGAAAACCATACAAATATTTCTCTCCGTGTGCGATATTTGCGCTGTTGATGGTTTCCAATTGCAATTAAAAATGCAGACCATGCACGAAGTAAGGGTTTCATTTTGGCTTTGCTTTCTGGCTCGCTCGGCGTTTGGACTTGGGCTGACATATCCGAATCCAAATCCGAATCCGATTGGAGTCCACTTTCATTTTCGGAGCTGTGACACTCTGAATGGGCCAATGCAAATGTCATCAATCAGCGGCGTCGCACTCGCAGTCGGCGACCTGTCAACATATCACTGCCTCAATGTCTCAATGCCTCAATTTCCCAATGCCTCTCCACTTGACCCTCGGAATCCGAGCGTCATTGCTGCGGCGGCAGCGTTTGTTGTAGGCGTCCGTTGAGACTCCAATCTTTCAGTGGGCGATGCCTTTGGACTTTGCGGAGCTGACAGCCCATCACAATTAGTTATAATTATGTTAGACGCTGGTCGCTATAAATAAACGTTGTTTATGCCCCACCGTTTGGCCGCAAAGAGCGTCAGCAACCCATACGAATGCTGCGGTTATGGGCTGGTAACCCAATATCGATGGGACTCACTGTGGGGTCAACTGAGTTTGAACCAATTGGAGATAAATAGTTGATATTGGAAGCTATTTTATTATTTCTCTACTAAAGTAACACACGCAATCGAACTTGCAGCTCTGTTTAATTTTCATATCTCAAATGACAAGTTTCACATCCCTAAGCGAAATAAATACTAATGCTTAGTTTTACAATCAAAAGTAGCTGTGCTAGGTTTATGATTGTTTAAATGCATGTTAATAGAAGAATAAATATTTGCTTGACAATTTTAAACATTTTAGAAGGGAATAAGTTTTTGACTAAATATATATGTTGACATTCTAGTGACATGTTCACTTTATTTTCATAATTTTTGTTAAAATACATTTCTTACTTACAATTCTTTGTTCAACTCTTAAGCTCGTAATTCTTAACTCTTTCTAAAAATCAGTATTTATCATTATATTTTCGCTCTCCGGACGCTAATCTTACATCATCAGCCCAATTCTTATCCCATTTTTACCCGTGGTGATCTCCGACATTCCTAGCTATCCATCTACACCTTCCCAATTGTGTGGGTTTCAATAGTTATTATTCCACTCTAATCTGCTCTATTCCCATCTGAGCTTCCTGTGCGCTTCTGGCTTGGACAATTTCCTGCTTCAATTTGCGGACCAGCTTCGGCCAAATCAGAAAAAATTGTTCACGAAATTCAACAAATTTTGGTTTTGTTGTATTTACAAAAAGTTAATTATTTAATGATTCATGATAGCTCGTTGTTGTTTCATTTCCATTATAACCAATTTGGCTTGGGATTTTATTTATAAGCATTCGCTAAGTTAAATGAAACTTGTTATTTGGCAAATGATGTCATAGAGGCAACGCCTTCAGATCATACCACATCTATGGGTGAAAAAGAGAGAGACTAGGCGTCGCCAAATTTGTTTTCTGCCCAAGTCCAGAGATCGCTTCGAGATAAGCGTTCTTCGCCGGTTGGTGTGGAATAGCCTAAATGAGTTTTATAGCCGGTCTTCGATCTCGCAGTGACCCACTTTAGCGATGACATTAACCAAACTGCATTTTTCGTTCAGAAGAAAGGGGCAGGTCAGAACTGAAGTCATTGAGCTGGGTACACTTTCCATTCGCGAACTAATCCGAACGAGAAATACAAAGGTAGCACTCGATCATGACCGACGTGGATGTACTGAGTTCGAGAATGAAGTCCCGGCTTCACCTGCAGACCAAGACCATTGGTGCCGAGCGCATCAAGAAGGCCAAGGATAACAACGAGGACATTGCCGTGCTGAGCATGTTCCTGCCCAACGCCTCCGCCGTGGAGGAGAACCGGAACTTTTATTGCCAGCTGGGCGACTATTGTCGCCTCGGCGATCCGCGTGCCAGCAAAGCAGGTAACATTTCCGTGGTCCACACACTCATAAATCGATCTTATGTTAATTAACAACGGATAAGACATCATAATTTATCAATATTATTGTCCGAAAACTATTCAAATTGGCCAGAAGAAAGGAACCGCCCACTGGCTGGTGGCGAGATCCATAGCGTCATCGCCGTCGATGGATGCTGATGAGTAATGAATCCATTTAAGGGGGTCGGTCTCTCACACAAGCCAGACAACTAATATAATCTGTTATAAATCTAGGGTCTATTAATTTGGATTTTTAATAATGCAAGACAACCATTCAAATTGAATGTATTAAACGAAAATGGTAAAGTAGATACATTTATTTACACATTTTAAAATCATGAATACCAGGTCTGCCATGAAGTAATATTTTTTGTATTTTAATAATTACATTTTAATATTACAATAATTTAATATTAATTTATTAATGAATAAAAATAAAGTCAGGTGAAATTTCATGACACATTTTACTGGAATTTCCGTAGACAATTTAGCACAACTCCCAGAGAGAATCTTCCCTAGTTTGCCCTTACTTTCCACAAGCGTCTTGCTTGGCAACCGCGAATGAAAGAATAATTTGCAGACGACATAGTCAACATTTCCACTCAATTACCCGCGCTAGCAGACCTTTTTTTCTCGAGGCGGGGAAAATTGGCCTCAACTCTTTTTTGTCTGATTATTTTTGGGCAGAAACATTACGAGCACGCAATAAATAAAGCAAGAAGACAGCAAAGTCCTCAAGCGTTTATATGGACTACTAATACTGCGATAGCCCTAAATCATGCAGAGAATGGCTTTCGTCTCGAGACTAGCCGAAATTTGCGTAATTTCTGCATTAATTATTGTGAAAATGTTAAAGCCCAAAAGGAAGAATCGGGTAAGGCGTGACTGGCACCCCTCGCTTTGGGAAAGATGTTGCATGTCTGGCCGACATAACGAAGGAACGCTTTTGCTTCCATATTGGAAACGGATTGTCTTCCATCCACTGATTGACTCTGCCCTCAATCTGTCGCTGCCTTCAAATTGAGTTCTCCCCAGATGGAATTGATAGCACACGGGTTAGCTGGGTTAGTGGGTTGCCAAAGTTCAAGGTTCAAGGCCGCAACAAGGCGGAAATTGATTTCGACTTGGATTGATTTTTCCTCTCACGCTCTGTTCCTTTGTTTGCTTCACCTCAGGCACCAAGAAGATGGAGTATAAGACCAGGCAGTGGCACGAGAACTGCTTCTGCTGCTGCGTCTGCAAGACGGCCATCGGGACCAAGTCCTTCATCCCGCGGGAGCAGGAGATCTACTGCGCCGGCTGCTACGAGGAGAAGTTCGCCACGCGCTGCATCAAGTGCAATAAGGTAATACACGGACAAGAATGATGGGTATACATCGCAATCATCTGATCAACTGCTATTCAACTTTCAGGTCATCACCTCGGGAGGTGTTACCTACAAGAACGAGCCGTGGCATCGCGAGTGCTTCACCTGCACCCACTGCAACATCACGCTAGCTGGCCAGCGATTCACCAGCCGCGACGAGAAGCCCTACTGTGCCGAGTGCTTCGGCGAGCTGTTTGCCAAACGCTGCACGGCCTGTGTGAAGCCCATAACAGGTGAGCATGATAAGGAATACACAGTATATCAAAGCAATCTGATTGAAAACTCTCCTTCTTATCAGGCATTGGCGGCACACGCTTCATCTCGTTTGAGGATCGCCACTGGCACCACGACTGCTTCGTGTGTGCCAGCTGCAAGGCTAGTCTGGTGGGTCGCGGCTTCATCACCGACGGACCCGATATCCTGTGCCCCGATTGTGCCAAGCAGAAGCTGATGTAAGCCATCTGCCACGAGTCAGGATGTGGGAGAGCTGTGGAGAGCTGTGGAGCAGCAAGCTTAAATTAGCCATAAACAAATTCAACGAAATTATGGATCAAATCAGAGGGATACAAGTGGAAAAGAGGATGAAGAGGAATATACACAGATGTATTAAACGATATACAAGAGATGATAATGCCTTACAATTACATTAGATATGAGAAAATTAGCTGAAGCTGGAGATGACGAGTCCTACTAAATCAAAAGCAAATCAAATTTTGTAAACTTCAAGTCGATAGAGTTAGCTAAAATCTACGGTAACTTTGCTTTATCTTCACGCAAGTAGAGCAGCACATCAGATTGTATAGAAACTTATTATTTGTAATTGCATTTCAGAACGAAATCAAAATCACTAAACAACAAAACAAAAAAATGGAAAAACCCAAAAAAATCAATATGAAATACTGATCCAATTGTAACTATTGTTGCCACATTGAAAAATGTATGTTTATTTATTTATTTTAAGTTTTAACCAAGCGACGAGCGAGTCGAACGCGATGAAAGTTTCCTAACCGCTGGTTTCAGTTCTAAACAGTTCTATTGTATTAAAAACCACACACCATTTATGTTTGATACATTGTACATTATGTGTATTAAACACAAGTCCTAGCAATTTAATTGTTTAGTTTATATTATTTTCGTTACGATCCCTTCGTCCGTTTAGCTATGTTAGAGACTCCGCTTACTTAAAGCACTAAATACACACACAAATAATAATGATAATTGCGACACAACATTATATCAATGTCCTTAACTATTTAATGAAATTCAATCTAAATAAATTAATAAATTATCAACGAAAACAAATGGTTTCTATGCAGGAGCTTGGTTAGGAAACACCATACAGGTATGTACATTTTATTTCAACTTTAAAAATTAAAAGTTGGAAATTAAACATTTTTTTGGGGTGACCAGAATTGAAATTTCAGCGTTGCCAGACTGAGCGACAAAGATGACTGCACGACTTTAAGCTGGACCTATAAAGTTTTCAACATTACTTTGCTTTTCAATTATCAATTAATGTAGCTTATAATTTTCCATTTAATTTTTAAAAACCTCAAAGTCAACTACAGGGATTATCGGCTATTTCAGGTTGGAACCATCAATATATATCCTTCAAGTGCTTAAATAGTTGATAAACTTTATACGTACATTTCTCACCCAAGACAAACATTTCGCTCATAAGTGAGTTGAACCCTTCTCATATACTTTCAGGGAATATAACACTTTCACTACATGAGACAATATCGACTTGCGATATTGGCAGTACACATCGCTTTCGGGGCCAGTTGAAAAATAATATAACAGAAAATTGACAAATAAATGCAAATAGGTAACTCAAACAGCAGAAACAACTCAAAACCAAAGCGCAGCGATTGCTCAGGGCACGTCTCAAAGTTGGGATTGGGCTTATTGGCCATGTGCCAAGCCAAATCAAGCCAAACGCCTAACCAAACCGAACAAAGGCAAATACAAACAGTGCCCAGTTACACTCAAAGTGCGTACAAAAACTGGTAAAGCGCGGAGAAAAAGCGCAGCAGTTGGAATAAGTTCGTTGGCCAAGGCGAACCCAAAATTAGTGCACCCACAGGCCAGTGCCAGAGCGGATCTTCTCCAGACTTCGATCATCCGCTATGCAGTTGATCTACTTGACGCTGGGACTGGGGCTGATCTTCACCACCGCCCCTCAGGCGGCCATCATCCCACTGACGCTGATCAAAAACGGAGTTGGATCGAATCAGGCGCTGCCCATGGACACGGAGAAGTTCGGTTACCTGGAATTCAAGCCCAATGGATCGCTAATCCTCAGAAGGGCGCCTAATGAGAGTGGCAGTAATCTACAGGACCTGCTAATGCTGCGAGGAGTGCTGCAGGCTCTTAAAGCGAATCCCTCAAAAATATCGGATACCGGTAGCGAAACACGACTGAACCTAAGGATCTATGGAGATGGAGTGGAGCACAAGTTTCCGCCCCTCCTGGAGAATATCATCCAGCGCATTCAAACGTATTTTTCGGTCTACCGCTTTACGGATACTAGCAAACCCGGTGGATTCCAGCGAATCGAACTTACCACACAGCCGGCGGAGGATTCCCCGGATGTAACCACCATAAAAGCCGAGAACGATGACGAACTGATAGTAGTAGGAGAGCAGGATGCGTACATTACAGTTGGGGATGATACAGCCTAGTCACCACCACTCTATTATTACTTATTTATTCACCTAGCTTTGTAAGACAATAAAAGTGCCGTCCTCAAAATATTTTTTGAAAATATATCACCCTCATTTGCAAATATCAGGGCACGATCGGCGTTACTTTGTATGCGGCGTTGTGAATCGGGCACTTTATGATTTCATTTACCCAACCGTG
Source organism: Drosophila teissieri (assembly GCF_016746235.2). NCBI lineage: Eukaryota > Metazoa > Arthropoda > Insecta > Diptera > Drosophilidae > Drosophila > Drosophila teissieri. Next base: position 17,267,495 of record NC_053031.1, on the reverse strand, counting down.
TAATAGTTGCAATATTTTTATGTTGCTGGTCTGCGCATGAAGCTCTGCGAATTTCGCCGAATTTTTGGGGGTCATTGCCATTACGTAATCAATGGCTAAAATAAGTTTCTTAACGTTGGGTACTTGAATAAATAAATTAATTATTATTGGCACGACAAGAAGGAATCATATTCAAACTGTTTCTTTCATATCAACTTCTTTATAACTTGTTTAGGGTCGTAAAAACTCGAACCGTTTTCTCACATATCCCAACCGACCCAACCAAATTTCCACTCCCGGCATTCTACATTTTACATTCACTTTTTTATTGTTCTGTTTTACGTTTTCAATGTTATGGTTAATGAATATGTAATGATGATGATGAATATGAACGTTTCGTGATGATAATTATGAATGAATGTCTCTTTCTCGTTTCGCTGCTGTTAATTAATGTCTGGAAAATGGAAAATGTGGCGGATGCGTGTGTTCTATGTTAGTAATTAAATGTACGATTGGTGGGTGGATGTTGGATGGTGGATGAGGGGAACCCCATGACCCGGTCGCCATGGCGCCGAGTCAGCGATGAGAATCAGTCGTAGAACCAAAGCTGCCCAAGGGATGGATGAGATTCAAAGATGAGTTCTGGTTCCAGCCGAGGCTCTAGGCCTGCGGCACCATGGCATTTAAGGCATCTGCTGCAGTCTTAATCGCCAACTCAGGCTCAATCTGGAACTGGGGAATCTTCTTTGAAGACGAGGCTGCCGTGAAAAAACATGGCATGGTCAATCCACTTCAGTTTGTTCAATAAAAGAAACTTACATTGCTCCAGCTGCTTGGAAATATCGGTGACCTTCTGAACGGCAGAGTTGTCCAGCTGACGGCCGGTCTTCTGCTCGCTAGCATCAGGAATGGTGGGCTTCAACTCCTGAGCAGCCTGCTCCAAAAGCGGTTCCTTCAGCAGAGGCTGTTCCTTCAGCAGAGGCTGTTCCTTCAGCAGGGGCTGTTCCTTCGGCAGGGGCTGTTCCTTCAGGAGAGGCTGTTCCTGCAACAAGGCCTGTGGTTCCGGCTTGATCTCAGCCTGTTGCTCAGCCTTCAGGGTCTGCTTCAGAGCAGTTTCGGCAGATGCCAGCTCCAGTTCGGGTTCCTGCTGGATGCTGCGTGCTCGGATCGTGGAGATGGGCCAGGTGTAGAGGGGACCATGCACCACATCCACCACCGGTGTGTGGTAGACCTGTGGCAGACGGTAGAAGTGCCTGGCCTCGGTGGCAATCAATGGCTGAGTATTGGCCGGCGTTTCGATCAGCTCAATCTTCTCCGTCTTCAAGCCCTGCAGCTGCTCCTCCTTCTTGGACCCACTTGGCGGGAACAGGGAGGGGAAGAAGCCCGCTCCTGCGGAGGCTGCGGATGCTGCCGCCTCGCTCACCTGGCCGCTGACGATCTCGACGCCCTGCTGGGAAACCTGCTGGATCTGGTTGGCAATCTCGCCTGTGTTCTCCCACTGCTTGGTCTCCGGAGCACCGCCAGCACGGCCAGATCCGACGGCATCCACCACCGGCACCACCTGGGCAGCAGTTCCAGCAGGCACATACACAATGGTCTCCTCATGGTGGTGCGGAGTGGCCACGCGGGCCAGTGGCGACAGTCCGTGGACATAGCGGAGAGCGGGCTCCAGGTGAACCTGCGCCTGCGGAGTCACAATCACGATGTGCTGGGCCGTCGGCTCCAGTGGCCTGGCCTGACCGCCAATTGCCGCCAGGGACAGACAAAAGGCCGCGAGGAGGAACATTCTGCAAGGTGGTTAAGGATTATAAATCGATCGTAAGGGATTGTAGAAGCTGAAGGAGTACGTATGTAATGAGACAATTAAAGAAAGCCGATTTTTTGTGAGTTCAACACATATGAGTTTCTCTTGGGCTTAAGATATAAGATAAGAGATATATTTTGGGATATATAAACTCACATTAACACCTGCATTTCAAAGGAACAGAATACCATTTTTATTTACCACATTTGTAACTGACCTGTTCTTTGTTATGTTACTAATTGAAGTAAGCATACAAGTTAAGAATAGTACTTAATCATGCGTTATTACCGAGCAAATCTTCATAGCCTTAGTATGTTTAGTTGGTCATAATTATGCCAGTACGTGTATGCAAGTCAGTTGCATTTACACAATACTTCAGGGTTCAAGAGTCCCGACTGTATAGTATTATCTTCCTACCCCAAGTGCAGCAAACGGGTCTAGCCGATGGTCTATTTATAGACGCTCTCCTGCCACCGCACCAAAGTCCATTCTAAATTTAACGTTATTCTGCGCATCGGTGTGTGTCCGTGTGTAATTGCATGTTGCCTGGTCGGACAGGATGCTCCTCGTACTTGCATGGATCGAGGGACTATCAACCGGTTTGCAATTGATTGGCCAGGCCATTGGTACTTCTTCGCCCAGCACTTCTAGTGTAGATACTAGCTAATGACTGCAAGCAGCTTTATGGCTTAAATCGGTACTTGATAGTCAAGTTCGTATTCGTCGTTCCCTCCCCTTCCATTTAAAGTTGTTCTTTGTGTGGTACTTGCCAAGTTCGCCGCTTAAGTCTTTTGTTTGTGGGTAAAAAAAGAATGTGATGCAAGCTGGTAATATCGCAGGAAGGAATAATAATTACATAAAATACTTCAAATGTGATTATACAATATTAAACCATATTCATTAAATAAGGAAATATAATTTAATTTGTTAGTAAGTGAAATTCTTCTTGGGTTTATTCAGTTTTCATTAATAACAATATAAAGCCAACCGTTCGAAATTAAAAAAAAAGGACTATATACGTTTTTCTATAAAATAATAGTTCTAATTATAGATACTGAACTTATTTTTCTTTCTTTGCGCTTCAATTGAAACTCTGCAACAATAAGTGGTTTTGTTTATTCTTAAAATTCAATTTTAATATACTAACATTTAAATATATCCTTAGTTCTCTTCTTATTAAAATTGTACTCTATTAGAAATATGAAATGATTTTTTAAACCCATAATTCGGATAAATTCGCTTTCTCTATCCGATTCTATGTCTTGACCCAGCCTCTAACTTAGTAGCTTAATGAACATATTAATTTTTGGCCCCATAAAAGGGATTTAAGGCCAGAGCAAAACGAGATTGAATTAAGCACACTATCTGAAATAAGCCGAGCATAAACGCAAATGGGGGTCAGACTTACTTTTCAGTAGTTGATGATGGCCTTTCACGACTTTCCCAAATCTAGGCAGGTAGTTTGATGGAGATGGAGATGGAGTTCTCTTGTGGCCACACGATCCGCAATCCGCTCGAGAAGAATCTAAATTATCACTAGTCTGTCTGAACACAATGGCAGTGCGATGAACGGGCTCAGTCTTCAGTCTTCAGTGTTAACACGGCGACCACCTCAAGGAAACTGGTGGCCAATGCTGCTCGGCCATGGGCTTTTATAATGTGCGACCACAGACCCCTTACCCTGACCTATCCCAAGAACAAAGAGCTGAAGAAGCGAAGAAGCGAAGACCTGATGGAACTGGAAATGCGCAGCTTCCCGCAGGAAAGCCGAAGGGGGAACCGGGTCGTTCGCTGGCCAAAAGAAGCCTGAATAGCCAACAAAGCTGGCTGGCTGGCCAGATACATTCTGGTTTCAGGTTCGCTTGCAGATTGCAGATGGCAGATGGTCAACGGAGATGCCGTCCTGGCCTCATCCCCGGCCAAGTTCTGGGCCTATCAAGTTTGTTAAACCTGCCGCGTAATAGAAGTCAAGCATGGCATGGCGATCGCATTGAAGCCGCATTGACGGCCAAAGGTACTCGGCTGGGAGATGGTAAGTGGTAGATGCAGCCAACTGGTTCAGGTGCAAATTGAATGTGTTTCTTCCTGCCGACCGCCCCTCCAACCGCTGCCCGCTTAGATAATTTATTTTCATGTTGCCTGCCCTGGCGGAAAAGATTAATCAAGATTTGCACATGCTCGCGTTCAGTTCGCCTGAGATTTTCAATGCGCTGTGCGCAATCGCATAAATAAAAGTATTTTCCTTATAAACTCTATGCACTTCCCTCAGCAATTAGATGCGTTGCGTGGCTCTCTGTCACAGTCTTCACGTGATCCTGAATGGCTATTTGCGATCTCTGATTCGAGTGTCGGATAACAGGGTATAGAAAACTCCAGTTCCTTGTGCCGTTCGTCTTAAAGACCGAACCATTATGGAAACATAACGATCCTTTGCAAGCTATTTTCATGCCTAATATTTTACATCAAAGTAACTAACTTTTGAATAAATTGTTGTCGAACCAACATTGACTTAGTTAAATGAGTTCTCTATTAGCTGATTTCTGGAACTTTTAGGCTTGCCTAAATAAGATAATATTCACTTACAGATACTACTACTACTACTACTAAGAAATAGGCTTGTAATGATCCCAAATAATTTCATTTAAATAGACATATTTTATTGGCAATCTGGGAGCTGGCACACAAAAAATGTTGCTTAAAGTAAACTATGAATCTCATTGCGATCTGGTCCAATCCAATCCAATCAAGCTCTTCCATCCAATCCTACAGCATTATTCCTATTCGGAGTGAAGACGCCGTTTGGGAGCCATGCGGATGAAGGGTGTGGGATGTGGCATGGCCGCCTTGGTCAGCGCCTGCCTGGCTGCGTAATCCTCTGCGATGGCGGTGCGCCACCTTTCCACCAGGGAATCCCCTCCAGAGATGCGAATCGGGACTATTTGCTGAGGCGTTTCCCGGGTCAGAGGGAATCGGGCAATAGTCAAAGGTACATCATTATAGTCATAGTCATCGCTGGCCTTCTCCGATGCCAAATTGGGACTCTTGATCACCAGTTGATTCCGGGTGGGCAATGAAATGCTGAAGGCAGCTGCCTCCTCGGGCGAAACTCCGGCAATGGCTGTGGCCTTGGGCGAAGCTACGGCCAATCCATTCCGGCCTGAAAGAGCAACGGCATTCGGCTTTGAGGAGGCCACTCCACCTTCACCGGCAATCGAGAGACCTAGAAGGGGGTTAGGTGGTATTAGAAATAAAGAAAGAGTGAACTCGCTTCCTCAAAGAACTTACCCACTGGTTTTGCCTCAGCCACGGCGGCATCTTTCTTGGGAGCCATAACGGACACACTATCGTTGACATCCTCATAGGGATCCTCGTTGTTGGGTGGCAGGAACTGCTCATCCGGCGAGAACTGCTGCTCGGTGACCTCGTCCAGCTTCTGTTCGTCGATCTTCTGGTCCGCCGGATTGTTGGTGGCCTCCAGGCCAAAGTTGGCTGGCTGCTTCTGAGGATTGCCGAACATTTCCGGCTGCAGCAACACACTGAAGTCCTTAATCTGTCCGGTTTGCTGGAGCAGGGCCAAGCTCTGGGCAGCCTGGCCCAGTTCCAGCAGGCTGCTGGCATAGATCTTGTTGTCCTCCTCGCTGAAGGAACCCTTGCGCTTGGCCAACTCCTGAATGGCAACCAACCGAGCGGCGGCCGACTGAATCCGATTGAAGTCACTGGCGCTGGCTGAGATCGAGCTGCTGGAGCTAGAGGCTCCACTAGCATCGGCCACCGCCGAGATGCTGGCCGCCGTAATAGTGACAGTGTCATCGGAGTCCCTGGGCACAGCCCGCACCTGCGGCTGCTGGCGCTGCAGGATGAAGCTGCCCACACTGCCGTCCCGCTGCGGACGCAGCTGGAGAAGCTGACCCCTCAATCCTCCGTAGTAAGGATGCTCCTCGAAGACCAGCGGAGCCGACCTCGATCTGTGTCTGCTTTGCGGGGTTAGATTTGGTTATAGAGAGTGTGTGTTGGGTGTGTGTGAGAAGTGGAGTGGGGGTGTTGCCTGGATGAAGCGGGGATTTAGAAAAGCGTTGGAATATCTACATGGAAATAGCGGACTACTATATGACCCAAGGCGAAAGCTGTACAGTTTACGGTTTACTTTATTTACAATCTAGGAAATGACACATTAGTTTAGGCCTCTGTTCTTAACATAGGAACGTAGGTCAGTTGGGAGGAGGAACTACCACTTAGATTCACTTGGATAAACTACGATGGAGCCCACTTTCAGCCACCGATTTCTTAGGATAATTTTCTGGCCAAATGACTTTCGAAATAGTGCTAAGAAATCAGGTAATGAAATTGAGCATTAGGTGAAATCATTCCTCCTTTACGTGAACAAATCCAGTTCCAGATCCGCCGTAGCATGCGCCTTGCCACCCACACCTGCTATGGCCACGGATTCGGGATTGAAGTAAACGTTTGTGGGCACGCCCTTCTTTAGATACGCCTTGGAAATGGGCGTGGATATGGCGGTGCCACCATTACCAACCACCGCCTTGGAATGGGGTTCCAGGATGAGAGCAGCCTGCTTGCGTCCCTGGATCGCCTGAGCCTGCTCCGGTCTGTAGGGCAGGAAGTAGTTTCCAAAGGGAATCTGCGGAAAGTTGCCCGAACTTGTGCTGGTCTTTCCGGTGGCCTCAACCTTCAAGGGCACTCTTCCGCCCGCCTGCTTCCTCAGTTTCTGCGGGCCAGTCGCCTTCTTCGACTGCTGCTTGGCGGAGCGGGGTGACCCAGAAGTGGAGATCACCAGCTTGCCCGGCACCGGAACAATCTCCTCGATCACATACTCGGGGTTTATTTTGCTGACCGCTGAGCGGAGACCCACATCGCTCTTCAGATCCCCAGTGGTTCGGGTCTTCTCTGCCGGCAGAACCTGTAGCTTTTCTGGTTTCTCCAACTCGCCGGAGCTGTCCTCGGCTAAGCTTTCTGGTCTGCCAGTTGTGGTGCGAGTTGTGGTGCTGGTGGTGGGACTGGTGCTGGTGGTTGTGGCACCGGCTATGGTGGGTTGCACCACATAGGCCAGAGGCAGGTTGTAGGCGGCGTAGTAGGGGGCACTGAGCAGCACGGGTTGATAGGCTACATAGGGCGCGAGGTGCTGGGCCGGAGCAGCTGCTGCAATTAGTTTTCCGGACTTCTCTGCAACGGGTGCTGCTGGTGGCCAGGCCTCGATGTTGGTGGTGCGCCAGTAGGCACTTGAGTTAGGATTGTTTTTGGTTTAGTTTTTGGATAGTGGGATAGAGGGAATTATGAAGAGAGCCGCTGGTTAGTCGAATAATATTTACAGCAATAATTCGAGGGGTTAAACTGGGTCGCGTTATTAGCATGCGGAATAAGTGAGGATTAATGTGGATGATATTTACAAGTACTATGTACACGATGAAAGCAAAAGCCCAAACATTTACGAAATACAAATATTTATTAGAACACTAGACAATACCAACTACGGATCCTAACTAAAAGTGCTAAGTACTAGCTATGGGGGTTAAGCCTCGAACTGGCCCGCCTCCAGCCCCGCTCCCTGATCCTCCTCCATGGTTGTCGTGCCCGTGGGTGGCGCATAGTAGACCGTTGGTCCTGTGGCAACCACCTTTCCCTCTCGCGGAAAACTTCTCGTCTCCAGATCGGTGCGTGCCAGGGCATCTTGCAGGTCCACATTCGCCGGTATGGAGATCACCTTGGCCCCGGGACCGGCGATGGTGAGACTGCGTGGATGGGTGAGGGCATAGCCCCCGGGACCAACAATCGCCGTGCCTCCACTGCCCGCCGTGGCCACGCCCCCGGGTCCTGCGATAGCGATGCCGCCCCTGCGCACCTTCAGCCGCTGGATGATGATGCCTCCTTCGCGCAATGCCTGCTTTTGGGTGCTTTGCTGGGCGGTGGCCACCTGGCCCACAGTGTGCATCAGGTGGTGGGCCTTGTGGGCAAACAGGTGCTTCTCTGAGGAGGCACTGTTGTCCAGTTCCGCGGCGGTGTTCTCAATGGTATCCACATCATCTGCCATCCCATCGCCGGCGCCTTCGTTCTCATCCTCCCATCTATAATCCTCCGAATCGATGGAGTGGTTCTTCAGGGGAGCATTGCCAACAATCACAGGACCTTGTGCAGTCGTGGCCGCCATTGGAGGTCGGAAGGGCAGCTTGAAAATGTTTTGGAAGGCATTCTTGATGGCCGCCGAGGTCTGATTCTGCATATCGGCTATATTCATGCCGGGCATGCGGAAGGGACTTAAGCGATTCCGATTCGGCAGTAAGCCTCCAGATGGTGGTAAAGTAGAACTCAACAATACGGGAGCAGAAGTCGCCTTGATATTAAGAGAGGAGGATCCCAAGGAGGAGGAACCCAAGGAGGAGGATCCCTGGTATGTTTGCTGTTCGGCTTCCTTTCCACTCAAGCGAATGGGCTTCGCTGTGGAAGCAACCTTCTTTCTGTTCAAAGAGTTGAATTCCGGTGCCAAGCTGGGCTGAATCTTCTGCGGCTTATGCACGGGCTTCTCGCGGGAGTCCAGCCGGTATTCCTTGAAGTTCACGGGCGCAGGAGCCTTTGTGGTGGTGGTGCCTATGGTGGTGGAATTTCCCCTCTTTGGGGTGCCATCTTCATTGAGGGCCAGTTCTCGGGGCAGGAAGAACAGGTGGTACTTGGGCGTCGTCTTGCCCTGTTTTCGTCCAGCTTTCGCCTTGCCATAGAAGCTGTCCACATCGCCTATGATTTTGTAGCCCTTTATCTTGTATTCCTGCGAGGCGTGCTCCTTGAGGTACTCCTCCTTGTTGAGCTTGTACAGGTGCACGGGCACCACAAAGTGGGCGGGCAGCTGCTGAGCTTCTTGCTGGGAACTGGGCTTCGGTACCTCCACCTGGTTGGGTCGGAAGTAGAGCTGGGCTTTCTTCTCCTCCTGGGAGGAGCTCTCAATGGCCTGGCGCAATCTGGGAGGCACATTGAAGCTGCCCGCCACATTCCTGGTGAGTTTCACCGCCCTAATGGAGGGTTCTAGCAAGGTCTGGCCATTACTGCCCGAGAAGTGGTGCTGATGGGCGTGGAACGGCTGATGGGCGGGCTTGGGGAACAGGTATTGACTGGAATCAAGGATCGGCGGCAGCTTGGGCTGCTCCGGCTGCTTCTTCACGTAGCCAAAGGCCTCGTTAACCTTGGCTATCTGCTCGAGGATGCGCTTGGCCTCGTCCGCCTTTTCCGAGGACGGAGTGGCCGCATTGGGCTCAAAGTCTTCGGGAAATTTGATCAGTCGCTGCTTCTGAATTCTGCAAACGAAAGGTGGGGTTTGTTTGGTCTGTCTCTCTGTTGGTGGAGTTTGCTTTTAGTTGCTAGTGCAGGGAATGTATGGTTGGGTGGAGGACAATGAGTATTGGGGTTAGTCACAAGTCTGGGCTTTTGGGTTTAGTCACATAGTTCTAGGCAGGCGCATCAACTTCTACTTGGAATGAGCATTAGCGTTGACACAGTCACATTGGCAGGCAAGGCATTCATAGTTATTTGGGGTCTTAGGTCTGGATAACTGGTAACTAGCAACTAATCTACTTACTCGACGGCCAGTCCACCGGGCTGTTGGGCCTGGCCAAGAGCCAAAGAGGCCAGAAGCAGTGCTGAGAGCTGAAAGACAAATGTGTGACAATGGATGAATGATCAACGATTTACTCCGGTTAGATGGTTAGATAGGGTGTCTGTATTCCGATGTCGTAATGGATACAAAAGTCGCGCGTATGGAATGCGGTCAAGTCCCTCGCGAAAGTCTCTTTCCCTGCTCCTCCAGCGCATTTGCATAATTTCTTACGCCGCTGAACGCTAAGCCGAAAAGTGAGAGCCAGGTGGCAAGGAACGGCTTAAGTACTCGCCCAATTTTCCCCCGAACACGATTGTCAAGAACCTCACGATCGGCAAATATTTGACTCACTCTCGCCGGCTCTCCACATCTTTGGCAAAGTCAATATTGACGCAACCGTTAGCCGGTGGAAACGACCAGCCCGCACGCCCATCTATCACCGCCGAAATGTCACAAAGCCGAGAGGAACTGAGACCAAAGCCAAAGTCAGAGCCCAAGCCAACGCCAGAGCCAACGCCAAAGTTAAAGCCAAAGCCAAAGCTGGATCTGAAGTCGAGGCTCGTGTTGTGTCATTGACCTGAGCCTCTAGGCGGCTGTTACGATTTCGGGGCCGAAACGTAACTCGAGAGAAGAGATTCTGGCACAGAGGCTGTCGAACCTGGTTGCCATTGATTTGCAAGATCTCTTGCATCCCCCCAGGCAGTAAGATGTATTTCTGTCTGCTTTCTTTTGTGAGTATCGCCTTATTTATTATATTGCCCTCCCATAACGATACCGATTCGACCCCGTGTATTGGGTGTGCCTTGTCCAAAAATAAACTGGGTTAATGGCTCGAATGCAAAGTTTAAGCGCAGCATTTTATGTTCTCGAACAAGATATCAATGGGTCCGTCTCCTGTTCTTCGCATGCGATCAGGTGTCTTTTGGTCTCAAATGATATTCCAGAGCAATTCCCATGAAGCTAATTGGACAGGGATTGATGGACTTGGGACGTGTGGCTAACTGTCTATACTCATAAATTGATTAATTTATGAACCACTATCGAAACGATCACAAACTCGAAAACAAACCAATGCACTTATAGTTAAGAACCCCACACAAATGTGGTCGATTGTTTGGCAGTTAGCAGGGAGGCAGACGACTTATATTACCTTTTGTTAGCCCACGCATGATTTTTATACGTTTGCGGCATATTAATTTTATGTTCCCCGAGTCATAATTATTTTTTGGGCTTTTAAAACAAATGGTTGTATTGGTTATGGTTATAATTGAATGGTATTGTTGCTTATGGCACAGGCGCTGTTGAGTTTTGACTATTAAGGGAATGCTTCTCTTAATGGGAATATGAATAATGCAAGGAACAATACTCCCTTGGTTTGAATGACTAATTCTCACTTTTTAAATTGGGGTGCGGCTAGAATTTTGTCACGTTCCAATGGGATGGACAAAAGGGTTTCACTTTTCAGATGAATTAGCCCTTTTGAAACACCTTTACTAAGTAAACAAGAACTGGCACAAAGAGGTCTTAACCTTTTGCAGTAATATGAAAAGATTCTCCAAAAGAGTTCTTAGCATATAAATTGGTTTCTGATTATTATAATGCCCGGAAAGATTTTAGCCATCCTATTAATATTTGCATATGGCTCAGAGCATAATTAAGGCTAATTAAGGCGACCAAAACGGCCAAGAACCAAGCCAAGAATCAAAAAAGTCGCTTAGTGAAAGTTAGTGGCAATTCAGAAGTGAAAGAAACAAAAGACTTAAGGCACGAACTTGGGCCAGTTGACGAGTTAATGAGTTCAGCGGCGGCACAGAGCAATAAATGATTAATTGCGGTCAGGTATAAACTAGTTTCGTTTTGTATTCCCAAAATGTTGAGAGAAGTCTTGATATTTTAATTTTCTTTTTCATTCGGTTTGACTTACAACAAGGAAGCGCATTTTAACGCGGAGTTCTGGTGAATGGTTTCTGATATTTCAGTAAGTTCTTGGTGCTCGTGGCGTTGACCAATCCTCGCCTTGACAATATATCCTTGAACTGCAAACGAGAAACGGGATGAGTGGCACTCTGGGTTATCACGCGGCAAAATCACACACACTAAAAGCACTAAAAAACCAATCCTGCTGAGCTTTCAATTTACGATTGTTTCAGGTTCCGTTGGTTTTCATTCTTTTTATTTTGTCGCGCACAATAAATAGGGTCTGGAAATGAAACTCCTACCAAGAACCAAGAGCCAGCGAGCCAGGCGACGTCTGAAGATGAACTGAGTGCTGGCCGGGCCCAGCGCGTCTGTTTATAACATTTCCATTAGCGATGCAAACGACGAAGCGAAAGAAATGGCCAAGAAAACAGGGCCCGATCAGGTGTAAGAGAACTGGGGCTTGGGCAGAAGAGAGAGCCGAAGAGAAGTCCGCTAAGTCCGCTAGTCCGCTAGCACGTAGTCGAGCGCCTTGGCCTGGCTTTTATCTGGGGGCGTGGATCTGTGGGATTTGGTTGCCAGCTCCAGGGTACACAACTCCAATTGATATGCAGGCTCACAACTCTAGGATTTCGCAGATCGAAATCTTGCCCGGTCCCTTGGGTTAGGCGAATAGTTTGCCTAACATATTGTCAGATATTTCCCAGGCATGTGATTAGATGTGCTGACAGGCGCTTCTTCGGACTACTGTTTCGCAACCTAGCACCTAGCTAGAACCCAGAATCACAGCGCTGACTTTGATTAATTGGCCGTTTATTGGCTTGACTGAGTGTGACGGGACAGGAGCGAAGTGACTGGCCATTACAAGTGGAGTGAGCCACGGGAATAGAAGCGAAATGCGTGTGGGAAGTGGAGAGGTAATCAGCTCGGAACGGGCCCAAAACATGACATAAGCCAAAATGGTAAGGGACTTACCGTGATGAATGAATCGATTGGTTGCCGGGCGATTCAATTAAAATGTTGGCCTGAAACTCGTTAGGAACTTTCGCACAAAGTGACTCAAGAGTCGTGTTCTTTTTCTGATTTGACAATCACTTCGGCGTGAAGACTTCTCACACTTCTCGGGTATCAACAGATGTCAGGATTAAGACATTGCTTCGGGCCATTTTTGATCGATAATCATAAATAACAAATGTCTGAAATCAGAGAAATTGATTTCAGGTTCGTGCCTTAAGTCATTTGTTTTCTTGGCAGCCCAAAGTCTTTATCAGCCCAGAACCATTAATTTGCTGATTAACTTTGCTGTGATCCAACTGCAATTTATTCTTTTATTGGTTTTTATGCCCCAAGCAGCCAGCTACTCAGCTACTGACTCCGCAGTACAAGCAGCAATAATGCATATTGCCTGATTAACCAGCATCGAACGGGGGGTCGACCTTTGTGGCACACGCAGGCATCAATAAAATTGCCACAAGATTTATGGTTTCGAGTGTGCAGCGCCGAAGGGAGCATACGAAATTAGCAGCAACACGTTGTAAGGCCCGAATGCGCCACACGCACCACTTGATCCACAATTGGAATGCAGCAATCAAAAGGCGATAAATCGAACCCCAGCAGAAATCCAAGCAGCCGAAGAGCGAGTCGAGGAGTTGAAGACCCAAGACCCAGAGACCTTGGGGCCTATTTATAAATGCAGACGAAACGGGACTGCTAGTGGGATGTCGTTGCCTAGGCCCGGGCGAATTAAGTCTGACCTTCGGCGAGGAGTCCCAGCCCAAACCGTTGTTTATGAGGGGGAAAATAAACAGACACCGAAGTAGAAACAGAAACAGCTAACTGGCACCTGGGAGAGCCGGAGCCCCAGTAATTTGTGGTTTCAATGCAGGCCGTTCTGCTGCTACGCTAACCCAATTATGCACCTAAGCTACTTCCCAGGTGAGCCATTGATTTCTACGCTGGGAACGTGGCCATTTCAGCCATACAAACCCTATACCCGGCCCGGCCAAATAGAATCTATGTCAGTGGTAAGCAGCAAGCTTTTTAGTGCTTTTCTGTACGTTCTTTCAGTGCAATCGGCGAAGAAAGTTTTCGAGTGCGTAGGAACTTGTTTCAGGGAAATCACTAGCTTAGATCTCTTGACATTAAACTTAATTGTGGCAGTGAAACTTTCGGTCAAACTGGCCCATGTAATAACTTTTTGTTTTGGCAAATATGCATATTATTATTGCTTTTGGGCTTTTGGGCTTTTCTTGTCTTCGCGCGGCCAGAAATATATTTTATTTAGGCCACGCGGTGAGCGCCAAGGCTTTCCGTTCGATTCAAATTATTTGGCAAGTGCGCGCACGCGTCGAACATTTCAAATGCTGTATTATATTGGTCCCGTTCCGACATGAAATTACCCAAACAAAAGTGAATAAGCCACCGAGCTGACTCAATTTGGCTTTGGGATGCACTGTCCATTTGTAAAATGACTTTGTGCGACCAAATAACCATTTTTATGATCGGAAAATCAATTAGGGTTTATAACATGCATAAATCGCCGCACTTGTATCGGGCCAAGGCACGCGCCACAAGCAATTAAAGCTCTTACAATCATTTACGATCTGAAACTGACAATGTTTACCCTTATCTACTTTATGCAAACCTTTTTATTGTAAAAGGATAAAAACGAATGTATGTACATACAGACCAGTAAATCTGGTATTGATGCGATAATCGCTTTAAAGATTTATAGATTAAAGCAATTTGCTTGCTTAACATGGAATCATGATCCAAGTTTTTCAATGACAACAATTTATATATATTTGGAAAGGCATTTATGTGGTTGTATTATGTGGTTGTAACAAAAAAGGTGTGAAATGCAGAGTTCTCTATAATGTTTAATTGTTGTTTATTTTTAAAGAAGCAACCCTTTATTTGAATGAACTCTGTCGTTATACCTGTCACTCATTCTTAGACATACGTTTGCAGCTCAGATCCCCGATCACGTAGGTGTCAAACACGACAGGTGACACTGTCAGATCTCGAAAGAGTTCCAGTAAATAACGAAAAACACCCAAGTAGAACGAGCAATAGTTTCAGCTAATGTATTTTATTTACGTGTAGCCACGATATTTATGCAACTCTTGCAGGCTTGTCAAGGCATTTGTTTGGATTCCGTTTCCGATTTCTATTTCCGAGTGCGGTTCAGCAGCGGTGGCCTTGGCCAAATTGCCACCCATGACCACGAATCCGATGCCGGCGCCCGCCTTGTAGCTCAGCTCATGGTAGCCAGCCTCATCGTAGTAGGAGTACTTGCCCATCACATTTCCCGCCTCATCGGTGTGCTGGGCATGCGACATCTGGTCGGTGCTGAAATCAAAGTTTCGGTGGCTTTGCAGCGGCTTCAGTTGATTGGTCGGTGCTACTTGATAGCCCCTACTCAGCAAGGAAGTTGCATCTGCCAGATTATCCTGTGCATTGTAGGAAATCCTGGGAAGTGGGCTGTGCCTTGTCCTCAAGGCCTGCTGCACAAAGTTCAATGGCCCAAAGGAATCCAGGGAAGATGCCCCAAAGCTGGGGGAAACGACACTCCTGTCCAATCTATCGCCATCCGTGTTGTAGGAGTACCCTTGTCCATTGAACTGCATATACACTTGCGCTCCTTGAGCACAGGAAACTGCCAGCAATGCAATCCCAAGCACCAGCATCTCGATTAAGTCTCGGAAACAACTAAACTCCGAGCATGCCAAGTCATGGGGTTATATGGAGATTCAAGGAAACCGCAGTGCGCACATTAACCTGCTTATACCCGCATCCACGGATATCAAATAACTGTTTGCCAGAGATACAGATACAGTTTGAGATACAGATACAGACAAAAAATGTATTCCGCTTTAAATACTGTTGTAGTTTCCATGTGGAGTCAACCCAGTTTCGGTTGCTCAACACTGATCACTTAGAGCTACGCACTACAAACTACATATCCAATGGGGGCCAGCAAGTGCTTAGTGCTCCCTTGAGGCATTCAGCTCGGCGATCTCATCCTGACGCAGTGCCTCCGACGGCGAGAGACCGATCCTCCCGCCCAAGGGTATGATGTCGATGTTCTGGACATGGGCACGCACACTTTGACCAGGCGGCAGACCCACATACCATTTACCCACGTTCTTGATGACGGTGGAGTCGCGGTGTCGCTGCACCCACTCCCGATCCCTGTCGATCTCCAGAATTCGGTGGTTGGCGGTGACCAGTGGGGGCAGTGAACTGCCCACATCGTCGTCGTTGAGGTGGTAATTGTCCCCGGGTCCGCTGATGGCACTAGTGCCCGATCCACCTGTGGGCGGCAGGTAGCCCAGGCCGGAGTCGCCTTCGCTGGAGGCTCCGGCTCCACCTCCTCCTCCTCGGCGACTGCCTCCCCCACCGGCAGCATCTCCCCTTCCTGGGCCCCTCTCAGAGGACGCACTTCCTCCACCACCGCCGCCAAATCGGTTTCTGTTTCGGGACCCACTTACATTGTTCCTCGTGGAGCCACCCGAACCTCCTCTCTGCGACCTATCTCCTCCGCCATCGTACCTAGTACTGCCCCGTTGGGGACTGCCCGCGGGGAACCCTCTCCGATCTTCCTTGCCATTAAAACTGGTGGATCCAGAGGAGCTGCTGCTTAGCCCAATGTCATCCCCGTGGTTATCAGCATGGGACCCCAGATCTTCATCAGCTCCACCTGCATCACCCTCTCCACGATTCCTATCTCTTGCCCCGTCAGCCGGCTTCAGGAAATCTTTGCCCCCGGGTCTGCTTGGAGTACGACCCCTTACCGCTCCACCCGCCCCTGAACTTGAACCTGAAGCTCCCACTGAACCACTTCCACTACCAGATCCACCTCCACCTCCACCTCCCTTGGGACCCAAGCCACCACCTGCACCCCTGCCGAAATCATTGGCCAGTCGGAAGTCCGGATCTGCCAGACGAAAATCAGCCACAGAGGGATTGATATGCGTTCCAGGACCAATCCGGTTTTGCACCACCCGGTAGCCAATTCCTGCTCCAGCTATATACTCCACGGTCCGCTGCACGCCCTTGTCGTCCAGAAAGGAGTAGGTTCCCCTCACCAGGCCATCGGGGGCTCGACTTTCCGCTCGTCGGTGATCCGAACCGGAGGCGATCAGCTTGTAACTCCCAGCCGGTCCTCTTTGCACTGACATCTTGCCACGCGCTTTGGGGTGGGACTTATACAGAGGACTGGAGTAAGCCACGACGGATGGGCTATCTGGCACTGCGTTGGAGATCTCGAATCCGGTTCCGGCTCCTGCTGCGTAGCGAACACTGTGCCGCTCGCCCACATCGTCCAAATAGGAGTACAGACCTAGAATTGAATTAGTTAATATACAGTAAATTATGAAGAACCAAAGATCTCACCCCTTATCCTATTTCCAGAATCATTCTCCTCGCTGCGCGACTGATCCGGAGTGCGGTAACTAAAGCTGTAGGATGGATCGTCGAAGGGATCGGCCAGCGGATCGTCTGGACTTCCACGCGGCAGAACCGGATACTGGGCCAGGTCCATTTTGCGATGGATTTTCGGTCCGTTCACGCGAAATCTATGTGGGAAATGGAGGGAGATTAATTAGCTGCCGACACAATGAGTGGGGATTGGGTAAACCCTTCCAGCGGAAGCGGACTCGCACTGCAATTTTGAATATAGATTCGATCTCAGTCCGACACGCCATTACTTCGATTACTACACATCTCGGGGAACGATCCCATTCAGAATCATCGCTATCGTTGAGCATCTGCCATCTACAATCCATTCCGTTTTTTGTTTTTTGTTCGGAACTTCAGGCCAGTCAATTTGTTAACAGCTTTTTGTTTCTGTTTCCCCCAATTTACCGGAGATTGCAAAAACAACAGTAGCCGAAGCGGTAATGGAAAAACGTTTAGGCAACGCCAGAAAAAGCAGTCCAATGTGTTAGAACGGCTCCAACTCCACGACGCCCCTCCCGTTTGCTTGGGTTTCGCTTCAGTGGCCGCCGCCTGCCGCCAACCGCTGATATATGAGCTCAGCTCTGACATCGAGGGGAGATAACTCACTTTGTGCTGCCACTTCCTCCGCCGCCCATACACTCAGGAAAATCTCCGACCTCAAGGAGGTTACCTTCCAGTCATATGTACGCTCGGAATTGGGAAAAAAGTCTTTATGTTTTGAGAAGAGTGCTTAATGTCTTTCTCTCTCTTGGGTCTCATTTGGAAATTTTCTTTAACTTCTTTTAGTTTTAATAAGTAGAGTTACAACTTTATTAGTAAGATAGTTCGAATAAATAAAGATGGTTTCTAAAAAGTTAATTTTGTATCACTCCATATTCCTTGTTAACTCTTTAGCTAGAATTATTTGTAAAAGAGTTTTCCATGAGATTTGCTCCACACCCATGCACCCAGAAGTATTGCCATTTTCGCCCAGTGCACCACCGCACTTTACTCACTCGGCTGCGCCACCGATTCTGTCTTCGATTACTCACCCACGTGGTCCGGCCGTGTAGACCGTCTCCTCGATCTGGCCGCTCGCCGGACTCCGCGAACCGTAGCGACCTCGCACCGTGTTGTCCGGAGTGCCCGAGGCGCTGTGATAGTAGCCGCCAATGTCATCATTTGCATGTCTTTTGGCCGATCGGTGGCAGCAGCAGCGGAGCCATTATCCATTATCCATTATCCATGCCGGGGAGCAGACATCGAAACAGAAGTAATTGCGTTGCCCCATGCGTGCGAAATGGAAGGGAAAGATGGTCGGAAGCGTGTTATTGTTGTGGTTGCAAAACGTTGGGGCGTTAAAGAGGTGCTAAAAATCTCAGATTTGCTCGGGTGTGGTGGTACGGTAGCTAACTTCTTTGACCGATTAGATGATTTGTTAGATTTATGACCCGTGGCTGCTAAAAGCACTGTAATTGAGTTGTTCTCTTTTAGAGGTTTTCTATTCCACCGAACTGCGGAGGTTGTAGGTATTTGGGAAAGGTTATGACTCTATTTCAAGACTAACTACATTTTAATTTACTGTGTTCTTATTTTAAAAGGCAAATCGACGACAACTTATGTTTTATTAAATAAATTATGCCACTGGGTTAGGTTTAGGTTAAAAATTGTAATTGATTTTCGGCAGCTAACATTTTTATATAAAAAAGGAAAAGGATTATTTATATTTCCTGCTAACCAAAAACACTTGATAGGTGGAATGATGGTTTTAAAGAACTCTATTATACAATTTATGTATTCCTTAAGTTTACCAAAAATGTTCATTGCTGATATCAGATTATAAAGTCATTTCTATCCGAATTGATCTTAGTAAGAAGTTTATAAACCATATTCTATTTTAAATGTAATTACAATACATGTTAACATGTACACCTGCATGTTACATTAGGTGTAGTGACCCAACTTCTGCCAAAATTTCCTTCTGACTTTTAAGCAATCCTGAAAGTATTGTACTTTTTTCCAAACAGAATACTAAATCGATTTTTTCAATTATAACGAGAACTAGTCATCAAATTGTTTGAGTCACTGGGTGTTGCCAGAATATGCATTTCATCTTTAATGCCACTATTTTTTCTGTGCTGATATCCTTTTAAAATGTTCACAATAATTTGTCACAAATCTATGTACCGAAACTGAAAAGATCCATCCTCGTTGATGGTATTGTACTCGACTTCGGCTCTCGCAGGATGCGCAAAGTATCCCAGAAGTGCGCAGAGAAGCAGGACGAAATTCACGTGCCGATGCAGATGCAGCATCATTCAAATCGCATTTGTTGTAATCCAATTCAGAGATGAAGCAAGTATCAAACGGGCATCCTGTTCCAGGCGCACAGTCTACACATAAGCTTCTATTCCCCCAACCGATCCGATTCAATTCGATGCGATCGTCTTCCAATCCGAGCTTGGATCCCGACTTAAACTCCGACTTGGCTGGCGATCTTCGAGAGGAGCTAGCGGCTAGAACAACGCGACGGCGACGACTGATGCGATCCAGCGTTAGACCTTCGTATTTAAATACGATTCTCAGGCGACTCAGCGAGCGGTTCGTGCGGCGTTTGGTGGTGCTGCTAGTGGAGCTAGTGGTGGTAGTGGTGGTGCTTGTCTCACCTGACCACCCACCGAAAAGAGCCGAAGCCACGAAGATGAAACAGCAGCATTTGTGTGCAAATTGCGTTACAAGAAAAGGCGGAAAGTGGGCGCGGGGCTCAGGTGAGAGAATTCGTTCTAATGATGGACACGCAAGTGTTGTTGCAGCTGCTGCTGCTGCTGTGTTTCTCCTATTTTATGGCTCCTTGTTCGCCAGTTTGGGGTGGTGGGGGGAAGGGGGTAAAACCCGCGGGAAATGGCCAGCGGAAAATGGAAAATCGTGCCTGTGTAGCTGTCTGTCAATTAGCTCACGTTGTTCTTGTTCCCCGAAGTTGCAACCTGGAGAGCTTCCTGTTGACAATCCATTCTTACCATTCTTATCCATTGCCTTACAATTCTCGAAACGCTGAACATTGAACTTCATCGCTGGGGCATCAGTTTTCAATTTTCCATTTTGCATTTTGCATTTTCCGTTAGCCGGAGCTTATTACAAATTCGATCCAGAGCGAGTCTGGGTCAGTGTCTTAGCTGCAATTTTTGGCCAGGTATGCAATTAAAGGCAATTACCCGTCGGCTGGAGGAGCCCAGAGAACTTTATGACAATTTCCGCCTAGGATCTTCGTCGGATCGTTCTTGGATCTTGGTCATTTTAATGAGGCATAATTAGCGTGGCGACGCTGGCCACTTCCAAGAACAGTTATTGGCCATTGTTCTGGGTTCTAGACGGGGGGATGTGTTGGAATGGCGTTGGGGATATGTCAGGCCCTCTGATTAGACCGCCCCGGCCCGCTTGGCTGGCTTTGATTCTGGTTATAGTTTATAGTTCTGGCTAGCCCATATCCACGTCCACTACCGCCTTTGATAATCTTTATAGCCGTTGTTTTTTGGCCATATGCAAATTGCTCGGAAGGCGGAAGAGTTCACCAATTGGTTAATTGTGCGCTCAATCGGAGCGAGTGCGTTCCGAGCATAAGCGATGTGTAATCACAGTGCAAAACCGCAGAGACAATGGAACGAAACCTAATGCGATCGGAGAGCCATGGAGCTATATCATAGTCATGATATGTGGCCGCTGCCAATGACCATGTTCATAGGCATGTAGTCGAGCTTAAAGGACAAGTTTCTAACGGACTGCACGCATGGGAACTGTGCAACCAGTTGTGGCAGTTGCAGTTGCACTTGGAGTGTTGCAGTTTGCCATTGAACCACATACCCATAGAGCAAATCTCAGAAAAAAAAAGAAAGAAACACCTAAACTGGAAATTCATAAGTGGCCTGTGTGGGCCATCCTGCCCGGCTGGCTGGAAAAAGTGAAAATGCTTTCGATTTCATCGCGTCCATTTCTTCGGGGGACATTCATTTGACAGCGGCCCAGGCGATCGGATCGGCGTGGAGACTCCAATTAATCGCAGCCATGAGGATTACACAACTGTTATACATCTCGGGCATGGTTATCGCATCGATCGAGGCTGTGGAATATCTAATTCGCTTCGAGACGAAAAAGGCCAAGTGCTTGAATCCACCCAGAACGGCCAGAAAAGTGGAGTCCGTCATAAGGGAGTGCCAGGATGAGGTCCGCAACAAGTTGGTTAACGGTGAGCCTTCACATTAGTTAAGCCATATCGAGTACTCTACGGATTTAGTCCCCATATAGAGGCCTATGAGATTCTCAAGGAGCAGGTGGCTCACAATCAGCCGCCCATCGATCCAAACGATGACTCCATCGACTTCATCTGGCCTTCTGTGCCTGCGGGCTCATCCGTGGATCATCCGCCCAACACCAGCCACTACGAGTATATAGTCTACGATGAACCCGAGCCCCAACGCCATGTGGCCAGACTGATGAGGAATATCCGACGCCTGGATGCGGCCAGTTCGGGCATATATCATCCCACTTTGGTGCCGCTGGAAGACAAACGCATTGCGGGGGTAAGTAGGGTTGAGTCAGGGAATCTTCTGCGAGACTTGTAGATCGCTTTTCTTCTCGTGTTAATGAAATGCATGAGCCAAGCTCAATTAAGTTCAATGGCAGCCCAAGAAACAATTGGCTAAACCCCCACTTTAGCTCAGCCAGCTAAACCTAAAGTCAGGGTTTTTACACAATCGAAAGAAAAGCAAATGCATTTTCAGTTGCATTCAAAATCACACGCCTCCGTCCGTCGGAGATTTTTCGCACACCTCCCAGCAATGCTGAATTTGATGGCTGAAAAGCGCACTTTATGGCGGCACTTAATACACATTAGCTGGCTTTATGCATCAGCAAATTGAATGTACAGATAGAAGTAGCTACGCAGTGAGAAATATACGAGTGGATTTACGAGTTCCTCAGTTTTGATCAAAACTAATAATTGTTCAGAGAAAAATATTAAAAAAGGATCAAATAATAAACAAATTTAGTCTAGGACTGATTTCAAAGCCATTTAAAGGGGTTTTCCCAGGGTAGAAATGGAAAATACCAAATGGTAATGATTCTTCTAAAACTATGACAAAAGGAATTGGTGTCAATATTTCAGCAGGCGAGACAATTAAACCTGTAGTTAGTTTTAAGCTTTAGTTTTTACAGTGTATTCCATTGTATATTTAAAACAGGCTTAAAATGAGTCTTTATCCAAAGGTTGAGAATAAATTTTTCCTACGACATCTATGTACTTTCAGTGCCTGCTGCACTGCGTCTATGCCAAAAATAACGCCATCGATCAGAAGGGCTGGCCCACCTTGGACGGCCTGGTCCAGTTCTACTCCGAAGGAGTGCACGAGCACGGATTCTTCATGGCCACCTTGCGGTCCGTGAATCTCTGCCTGCGGTCAATGACCGCCCGCTACGGAGTTAATCGCAAGGAGCTGCCCAAGAAAGGTGAAAGCTGCGATCTGGCGTTCGATGTCTTCGACTGTATTTCGGACCAAATTACCGGCTACTGTCTGGATCAGTACAGCAGATATTAGTTGGTTACTCTGTCTAGTGTGCGTAGCAATTAAATGTTTAGTGCAAGTTGAATTCCAGTTTTTGTGTCATGTGGGGACCATTGCTGTGGAAAACAATGTAGGCGGATTCAAACATTATTGGACATTTCTAAAGACATGTTTTCTTTAAGTATTATTCGCTTTTCTTTTGGCAATTTTCTCTTTTTTTTCTTTCAAAACTTCCCTCGATCTTAAAAATGAAAAGTAGTCAACCAGAAGACAATCCTATCGGAATTTTATTTTTATTAACAAGCTATTGGAATTCGTTTTTAAATGCTTTATACCTTATATACTATTGGTTCGAGAAGCTAGTGAATAAAATCGCAATCCCCATTTGAATAGATTAACGGAAATATTTTACGTTCTTGACATTTTACTTACACACATTACGCCTATGCCACAGTGGCGCCATCTGCAGTCGCATGGGTAAATGCTCTGTATGTTAGTGTTACCGCTCACCAACGCTGTAAAAATTATCGATATCAGGCACGACACGATTCAGTATCGATTTGTTTGACAGTCCAGGCCTTACGCTAGCAATAACAGTCCCATCACTAACGCAAAAGTTTTCGGCTGTAAAAACGTAAATATTTCAGCTTTAAGCAAGTTTAGTTTAGAAATAAGTAAATCAAGTGCGTTATTTTGCAATAAGCGTGCGGGGTCTTGGTTAACTTAGTGCCAGTACTGGCGTCACCGAAAAACCCGAATTTTGGCGTGCTTTTCTCTTGTCCCACTCTCGAGCCCGCTACTGCATCATGTGGAATTCCTGGAATTACCATCATCGTTTCAGCGATCAATAAGCCACTGCCGCGTGTTCCCCTTTCTAAAAAGTGCATTTATCAGGCGTATAATTGGTATTTTCCAACGTATTTCCACCATTTCAGTTCAAGGACTGTTCTTATATAATTGAAAAGTGCAGGTGGGCGGCTCGTCGGCGGAAAAGCGCTTGCGCCGGCCGCCCCAAAAGAAAAGTGAAATTTCGCAATGCAAAACAAGCAGCGACGTCACATGTGATTTTGTAAAATTAACTTGCCGCACTGATGACGCAATTGACCGAGTGCCGCGTGTGCTTTTTTCCCCACCGCCAAATGAATCATCAATCAAAAGCAATAGCAATACCAAGCAGCAAAGAAAGCGCGCGGCCGCATTGTCTGGGGCAGCCCAACTAGTTTTTTCTGCAGACGGATGTGGATCATCGGCCACAACCCATCATAAGTCAGCTGCAGTGCCCCAGATCGGGAATAGTAATAGTAATAGTATAGTATAGTATAGTACCACGGAACCTCTTCATCCCCTTACGCACCATGCTCCTCAATTACCTCATGCCCTTGGTCAGCTCATCTTCTTCTTCTTCGTCTTTAGGGGGGCTCGTCAATGGAATGCAGTTGCAAGCTGGTTTCTGAAACCGCTTAGCAAGGTGCAAAACCCAACTGATTGCGTCTCTCTTTCCTTTTGATACCCTTTCATAGGGTATCGTGACAATTTAATGGTTTCCGCCAACTTTGTTACTAGGTTACGAGTTATAATTCGATTGTCTACTTACTATTTCCGTAGTTTTACCGCATATAAATTAAGGTCTTCTCTTTTTGTATAATTTTCCAGTTCTATTAACAAGGGACAAGCTTGCAAAGAAAGCTAGAAGTATTGTTAAACTGGATAATATATCATTCTTTTTAAATAACTAAGGGTATTTAATGATCGGTGACCCTAAAGTGTTCATTAATTTCGCACTCGCATCGAGGTAAATGGTTAACTTAATGTGTCTGGTGTGTGAACTTGAAACTTTATTGATTAGCGGAAAGGTAATCGATACACGCACATATTCACTTGCTCGCTTGGCATGACCTATTAGGTGCACAGTAAAAAATATTCTAAAAAATAATTAATATAATATTTTGGATAATACATTTTCGCATTTATTCTTTTCAAATTGTATACCAAATTAAAAATTGAATCATTTAAAGAGCGCTTATATTGCTTTTTTGTTGCCTTTGGTGTTATGTGATAAACAAGCTGTATGAGTGTATTTTGAATATTATTATTTTCTATGCATACCATACCGCTTTCTCTCGGATTCATATACTCTTCTCGTTTTGGGCTGTGTGGGCGGCATTCTTTCAAACCATCAGCCGGCTGACGATCGGACTTTGGGATTGTTGTAAACAAATTTGGGCTATAAATACGCAAGACATGGGCAAAAGCAAGGGGGCGAGGCGGTTAGATAAGCGGAGGAAGTGCGGTCAATGTATAGATATATAGCTATGTACCTGACTGTTATCAGGTCCACCGATCGGCGACCAAACCCCCTTTTGCCAGAAGATAAAGATACAACGCCGAGTTGTCATGTGGCCGCTTTGTGTGTTTTTATCACACACTCTGTGTTTTCCTTCCCAGTTTTCAGCCAGCTCGGCGGTTCGTGAAGAGCAAATTCGATTTCTAAATTTTATATTTCACTCTCGAAGGCGGCCGCTGTTGTATTTTCGCTTCAGTCGACGCGCAGCACTCAGCACGAACAAACGTTTGCCGCGTATCTGCGAGATACGGATACGAGTACGACGAGTACATATATTCGGTTGGTTTTTGGAGCAATCGCACGCAGTATATGCGTATATATTATACGGTGTCTTGATTCCACCGCGGTGCAGTGTATATACAGTCGGAATTAGACCTTCCACCGACTAGAATCTCAATGGATTTTTCCAGTCATGCCTCGAGTTGTGGAACTGCAAGCTCATCGGTCGGACTATTTCACACTAATTAGCTCCATCTGGGCGTTCTAATAATTCAGCTGCTCTCACGCGAGTCACCGTTTTTTATTTTTTGCACTTATGTAATGTGTTTTCGTAACATCTGCGGCGACGTCGAGCAGAATATAATTGCAGGGAAAGCAGTATGTGAAAAGCGGCAGCACGAAACAAGCAAACAGATAAATGACACTGAAAGAAACTGTCGGGCCGCTAAATTGAATTATCTATTGTGGGGCGGGCGGACAATGTAACTGTAATTGTAGCTATGACCGAATCGAATCGAACAACCCGAGTGATGCACTTTCAAATACTCAGCTTCGACCACTCCAAACCGGTTAGCCGTTCCAATTGTTTTCTTTCCTTCATTTTTTCCCTCCCATGTCTGGGGGCCAGCGTTTTGTAATCATTTCATTTTGATCGTCTGGTCAGCATGCGTTCGTCGATAAGACATGTGACCTGGCCACGCCTTCCTTGCCCCATAAGTTCCCATTCCCATTCCAAATTTCATTCAATTTGTACATATTTTTTGCACGACTGGCTTTAGATAGGGATTCAATTACGACATCCGCACGCGCTGGCCTATCGCTAATATTTTGATTAATAACTTGACAAATTCTGGAAGTGCTGGCGTGGCATGATTGGGACTAGAGGCCGGTTACGCGCCCTCTTATCACTGAATTGCGTCTCGAGGGTTCTGCGTTTAGTCATGGACCGCAGGAATTTATTACTGCGACCCAGGGACATTCACTCTTGACGCTTCTGTCTTATCTGGGCAAACTCGTTTTGGCCCAAAACCCCAGGTGAATGCTCACTGTGATTCGGAGATGGCAAACAAACAGTCAGGGCAAATATTCGCAACTGATTAAAAGTTGGGAAACGAACAAACTGCGCAAAAAGCAGCTGGCTCTCCCTAAGGGTATATTCCTATATAAAAACCCCCCATTTCACCATTATATTTGGGGGCCAAAGTATCTCCGCCATTTCTTGGCTGATTATCAAAAAAACGAGCGACGGCCTGGCAAAACCAGCCCACGTTAGTTTGACGTCATCGGCGGAATCAGCAGGCGAACGGCATCACGTGTGCTTTTTTCCAACAAGCGATCCCCCGCTCTCAACGGTCTAGTCTGGCTTTAGACGTATGTAAATTCCGCCGCTATCCACCCATTGTGAACTTGTTTCGTGAGGGAATTTCATAACTCGCTCACTGGCCTGGCAACAAGTTCGGAGCATTCGGTTGATCGGTGACACAGTTAAAACCCAGAACATGACCATGACGTAAAAACTTCAAAGCTATCTTATCGCGTTTACAGCAGCCGAGGGTCAGGAGTTGGGTGTTTAGGGGGTGGCACTATCTCTTACGTGGCTTGTTTGTCAACAAAGCCGCCATCGATTAATCAGTTGCAAGTGATACAATAGTTGGCTGATAAGATCCCCACTAAGATTGTCTCTTGCCCATTTCTTTCAGTTATATTTTGTAAAGCTACAAAATGCATAGAGCCCACACAGCCTTCAGCCTGGCCTTGTCGCCGATGGCGCACAAGAACTTCGCCACATGGCTGCTCAAGAGCAGCAGCAGTCAGCAGGTGAGTTTGACCAATATGGAGAACATTAAAGAAGGCCCCACTAATGAACCCTTAATCTTTGCCAGATGGCCAAGGTGACTGCAGCGGCCGCCGTGCGCACCTACAACTCCGCGGCTGCCGAACCTTTTGCCAACGGCAGCACCGCCTCCTACGTGGAGGAGATGTACAACGCCTGGCTGCGGGATCCCACTTCCGTGCACACCGTAAGTATCCCCATTAAACAGGGTTTTCTTTCTGCGAGCTTTAAGATTCGACTCCTGCTCTGAGTCGTTGTGAAACCAGTTCCTTGTGTTTATTTCTGAAGCGGAAGTGTTTAATTCTCCTTCTGAAAATCACTTAAATAAGTTGCAGGCTGATACTAAGGAAAACGAACCACCCTGAAATTAAAAATCTTATAAAAGCTACATAAAATACTGGTCTTCCTGAAATAAGGCCTCGATTAGCAATACTTTTTAACTTGTTTCCAGTTTAAGCTGTGCATATTTTCGATATCAAAATAAATATTCGGATTATGGTTTCAAATATTGCCACAACATATATACTGCTGACTGTTTGCAGACAAAAACTAATTGATTCATCATCCTTTTAGTCCTGGGATGCGTACTTCCGCAGCAACAGCTACGTTAGCCCGCCCAACTTGGCGCCCGTGCAGGCCAACACTCTGCCGCTGACCGCCTTCAACTTTGGAGGAGCCGTCGCCGGCGCTGCGCCCGACTCCAAGACCATTGACGACCATCTGGCCGTCCAGGCCATCATCAGGAGCTACCAGGTATGTCGGCTCGTGCTGGCTCCCTTCATTGGCTTCCAGCCGAACGGTGGAGATTGCAGCCACAGTTGGCGCTTTTTGTTTCGTTCTCCTAGGTTCAGTTAATGTTTATGTTTAGATTATGATCAGTAGAGTTGCCTTTGCCCCCCTTATGTGTGTTCACTTTTGCCCAGACCAATCATTCCGAATCCAGTATTCATGGTAGACTAGAAGATACTTCCTTGACTTCCCCACGCCATCCATATCCATAGAGTTAGATACTCACTCCTTCATGAGTAGTTTGGTTTTCTGTTCGATCACTTCCATTCCGGTTCACCAAGTAGTTACATATTGAGGGGATTCGTCACATTTGATTGCACCATTCCTCATTAGCGAATAAGATTAAGAAATACCAAAATTATTTGCGGTTTCCAAGGGTATTCTAATTTTACTGCCAGATTAGGAGTTACTTTTAGTTTGCACATAATATACATTTTTGGCAAAGTTAAGCCTGTTGATTTGTGTTGTAGAGCTGGTTTCCATCGTTTGAGTTACTAAAGCCACACGATAACTACTTAGCGTACCCATTTAACTAAATATACCTAAGCCCTTTGATCTACCCTGTACCCCTTTTACATATAATCAACCTATCTGTCTACGATATGTATGTACCATATAGTCACGAGGTCATTTGGCATCTGATCTGGATCCGCTTGGAATTTTGACTCGCGAAAAAACCGTCTGCAAGGATGGGCTAGCACGTCGTGCTAACGAAGATGTGCTCAGGCAGCACTCTGGGTTTTTGTTTGGTAAATTCTTTTACAGAACTGTTTCATTTAACCCCCAGTCGCACTACTATCCAAAACCTGTTGCACATTCCTGCTACTACCCACTCGCCTAGTAACTAAGTTAAACACTCAAACTTACGCAATTGGTTTTGAAAATAACTCGTGCTTACCATTTAACAGCCGAAGAAGGTTAAATGAAATTCGGAGTTGATGAGGAAGGGACACATAACCCTTTGTAGGATTAAGTTAGCGAGTTCCGTTCAGTTCTAGGTTTTTAATATTTCCTGTAAGTAACCTTGGTGTTTGGCGTTCTCGAAGTTCGTATCTTTCCGTTAAGGTTTATTCTTAAGCATCCTGTCGACTCTATATCTCTCAGCACCCCAGTTCCATATCTCTCTGTTCTGTTCCTGCACTGTGACTTCTCGATTAACCCACGAAATTCGAACACATTGCCATCTGTCAATCATTGTCTACTGATCCTGTCGAAGCTTTTAGTGTTCGCTTTAATTTGTGTTTGTGCGTTGAGCACTTGTATCTTATTTTGTTCAAGCCATATCTATTCTATAATTTTAATTGATTATTTTCTTTTCCTTTACTTTTATATAACTGCTTCCTAACCTAAATGTAAACCAATCGAAAAACACAAAC
Organism: Drosophila teissieri; assembly: GCF_016746235.2. Taxonomy (NCBI): domain Eukaryota; kingdom Metazoa; phylum Arthropoda; class Insecta; order Diptera; family Drosophilidae; genus Drosophila; species Drosophila teissieri. Next base: position 17,238,639 of record NC_053031.1, on the reverse strand, counting down.
TGCAATCGAAACTCAAACCAAAAACCAAAACCGCCAATCGTTTCGAACAATGTTTTAAAAAAAATTCAAAATTCTCTATCTTTGTATTATGTGTGTGTTTTGAAAACCTAAACAAATCGAAACCGAACCAAATCCAATCCGAAAACATTGTTATTACTACCACCACCAAAACCACCACAACTACCAACCAAACACCTAATACTGACACGTTAGATTCGAGGACATAATATTGCTCACCTCGACCCACTCGAAATTAATACACCAGAATTGCCTGGCAACTCCTCGACGAAATCCATTTACGCTAATTTCAGTTTTGGTAAGTAAATCCGGCGGTGGTCGTAACACCTGGCTATTAGCCCAAAATATAACCTGTTTCAGTTCTTAACCCTTGATTTGTAAATACTTTAAAAAACCAAATACATATTGTGTTAGTGACGATCTCTGTCTTTCACCCGCACACACGATCCCCGGCATCAAAAATCGATTATCAAACCCAACCAACCACACAAATGTATCCAATGATATATAGAACCAAGTAAATATGCGCTATATATTGCCAGTGAATTTGTGTTACATTGTTTGCCAATTTCTGCTTTTAATTATTATAATTTTGATGTCGTGCTGATATATATAAATATTGTATACCTCACCAATTCGATTATGTCATAAATAGATTGCATGATTGTTTTGCATTTCTCAAGCGACATGAAGGGAAATCGATTGATAAGCCCCCTTTAGTCTGATTTCAACTGAAATGCTTATGATTATGAGCCCATCAACAGCAAATTTAAGTTATCACCGATAGTGTCTAATGCATGTAAAAAAAAAATGTCCGAATGAGGAACCCGTGAACCGCCCAGCTGAGCATGAGCATCCGAACCCAATATAAACTTTGTACTGTGTACAAAAACACCTCCGAATAGAAGCAACAAAAATCATTACACTCCGAATTTCAAACCAACATCTGCCGCCTACAATTTACTAATCCCACACCATGACACAATCACTCAGAACCCCTTACTAAAGTTTAAACCCATTGTTCCCCATGCGCAAAAAAATATAAACAGGTGAGCAGGACATGGATCGCCAGTTCAAGCTTCCCAGCACTACCTTCATCGGAGGCGATGAGGCCTCGTTGCCCCTAAAGTGAGTACACCCACCAAAGTTAATAGATGACCCAATTAATTTTTTACATCCCTTCTATTAGGGAAATCCTGAACCGCCTGGAGAACGTCTACTGTAACAAGATTGGCGTGGAGTTCATGTTCATTAACTCTCTGGAGCAATGCAACTGGATCCGCAAGCGTTTCGAGACCCCCGGCGTCCTGAACTTCTCGCCCGAGGAGAAGCGTCTAATCTTGGCCCGTTTGACCCGTGCCACCGGCTTTGAGGCTTTCCTGGCTAAGAAGTACTCTTCTGAGAAGCGTTTCGGTCTGGAGGGTTGCGAGATCATGATCCCAGCCCTGAAGGAGATCATCGATGTGTCAACGGAGTTGGGAGTGGAGTCGGTCATCATGGGCATGCCCCATCGTGGACGCCTCAACACCCTGGCCAATGTGTGCCGCAAGCCCTTGAACCAGATCTTCACCCAGTTTGCTGGTCTGGAGGCGGCTGATGATGTAAGTAAACAAAAATATAACCTTAAAGGAGATATTTAATGTCCTTTCCTTCTAGGGTTCTGGTGATGTCAAGTACCATTTGGGTACATACATCGAGCGATTGAACCGCGTTACAAACAAGAACATCCGCCTGGCCGTCGTGGCCAACCCGTCCCATCTGGAGGCTGTGGACCCTGTGGTGCAGGGCAAGACCCGTGCCGAGCAGTTCTACCGTGGCGACCAGGAGGGCAAGAAGGTTATGTCCATTCTGATTCACGGTGATGCCGCCTTCTGCGGACAGGGCGTCGTCTACGAAACTATGCATCTTTCGGACCTGCCCGACTACACCACACACGGCACTATCCACGTGGTGGCCAACAACCAGATCGGCTTCACCACCGATCCCCGTTTCTCGAGGTCCTCCCCCTACTGTACGGATGTGGCTCGTGTGGTCAATGCTCCTATTTTCCACGTGAACGCTGACGATCCAGAGGCCGTGATGCATGTTTGCAAGGTGGCTGCTGAGTGGCGTGCTACTTTCCACAAGGATTGTGTTATTGACTTGGTCGGATACCGCCGCAATGGACACAACGAGATCGACGAACCCATGTTCACGCAACCCCTGATGTACCAAAAGATCCGCAAGCACAAGAACTGTCTGGACCTGTATGCCGACAAGCTGATCGCCGAGGGCACTGTTACCGGCGAGGAGGTCAAGTCGGTGGCTGCTAAGTACGAAAACATTTGCGAGGAGGCTTTCGCTCTGGCCAAGACCGAGACCCACGTCAAGTACAAGGACTGGCTCGACTCGCCCTGGTCCGGCTTCTTCGAGGGCAAGGACCCCCTGAAGGTGGCGCCCACTGGAGTCAAGGAGGAGACCCTCATCCACATCGGCAACCGATTCTCGTCGCCGCCTCCAAACGCAGCTGAATTCGTGATTCACAAGTAAGATCGCAAAAAGATACTTTTACTTCAAATACTAATTTACCGATTTCTTCCCAAGGGGTCTATTGCGAGTGTTGGCCGCTCGCAAGACAATGGTAGACGAAAAGGTCGCCGATTGGGCTTTGGGTGAGGCCATGGCCTTCGGCTCTCTGCTAAAGGAGGGAATTCACGTGCGCCTTTCGGGACAGGATGTCGAGCGCGGCACCTTCTCCCACCGTCACCATGTGTTGCACCACCAGCTGGTCGACAAGGCCACCTACAACTCGCTGCAGCACATGTACCCAGACCAGGCGCCCTACTCCGTCTCCAACAGCTCTCTGTCGGAGTACGCAGTGCTTGGTTTCGAGCACGGTTACTCGATGACCAACCCCAATGCCCTGGTTCTGTGGGAAGCTCAGTTCGGCGACTTCAGCAACACCGCCCAGTCGATCATCGATCAGTTCATCTCCAGCGGTCAGTCAAAATGGGTGCGCCAATCGGGTCTGGTGATGCTCCTGCCCCACGGCATGGAAGGCATGGGCCCCGAGCACTCCTCGTGCCGCGTGGAGCGCTTCCTGCAAATGAGCAGCGACGATCCCGACTACTTCCCCCCAGAGTCCGATGAGTTCGGAGTGCGTCAGCTGCACGATATCAACTGGATCGTTGCAAACTGCACGACGCCCGCCAACTACTACCACATCCTGCGCCGACAGATCGCATTGCCTTTCCGCAAGCCCCTGATCCTGTGCACGCCCAAATCGCTGCTGCGTCACCCAGAGGCTAAGAGTCCTTTCAGCGAAATGAGCGAGGGTAGCGAGTTCCAGCGCATCATCCCCGACAACGGTCCCGCCGGCCAGAACGCCAGCAATGTGAAGAAGGTTGTCTTCTGCTCGGGCCGCGTCTACTACGATCTGACTAAGACGCGTAAGGAAAAGCAGCTGGAGAGCGACATCGCCATCGTGCGTGTCGAGCAGGTGAGTCCACATGTAAATAATTATGTTGTTCCATCTGCTAACGTATTTTGTATGATCAGATCTCCCCCTTCCCCTTCGATCTGGTCAAGGAGCAGGCCAATCTGTACAAGAACGCCGAACTCGTGTGGGCCCAGGAGGAGCACAAGAACCAGGGCAGCTGGACCTATGTGCAACCTCGTTTCCTCACCGCCTTGAACCACAGCCGCGACGTCAGGTAGGTGACAGGGCTATATCTAAGCGGTCAGCAACTATCCACCCACCTGAACAGGAGCACTCCGACCACGTCCTCACACCCCGATTTTTCTCTCTGGCTCAGATTCTTCTCTAGTCTCAGTTTATCTTTGTCTCTTTCATGAAGTGCACTATATTCATCGTGCACTGTTCTTCTTATCTTTGATTCTCTAAACATTTTTCTCTCTTTTGCTTTTGTTTCACTACTTTTGCATTAAATGAAGATTTAATTTGACTTTTTCATTTTTCATCGCAATCGGTATCATTTTAAATGCTCCAGCCGTATGATAATTACTTTCAATCGAACTAATAATAATAATAATAAAGCTTAAATTAAATGCATTTGATATAAGTAATAATTCTTAAAGTTTACGAAATGTCTTCAACCTTTTTTCCGACAACCAGACACCTTAATTTACTATCTTTATTGATAAGAAAGTATCATACGGCCATGGCGAATTAAAATTTTATTCGAGCTTCCTCTCACCCCTCACATGCCTCCTAGCTGCTGTATTTATCACGCTCCCACTTTATATATCTATCTATCTACCTATCTTATTAGCTAGTGATAGTCACAAAAAGTGATAAAACACCATACACACAAAACTCAAACACTAATTGAACGGATATACGATTCTGATTTCTATTTTCGTTTGAATGAGCATGTCCGGCACAGCAAAAGAATATATCATTGTCACCACACAGTTCAAAAATCAACATATGGAATTTTTATCGCCGAAATTCTCTAAGCGAGTCCATCAGCAAATTGGCTTCATCCATCCGATATTTCATCCTATCCATTATTACTGTGCATGGCTTTTTATTTATGATTTAGTTTAAATACTTGAGTTACTTTTCTTTACTTTTCGAATCTTGTGAAAGACAAGCAAACCAATTGTGTTATTTTGAATCTCCCAAATTCCCACCCCAAAATCCACTCGTTGTGTAAATATGTACGTGTATTGGCAACATCTGAAGAAAAAATTGACAAAATTCAACAAATTCGAAACTACCCAAGAAACGAAAAAGCAACCAAAAACAAATCCTTTCTCTCTTTCTCTCTCTCTGTGTATGTGTTATTGTTACAGCCAAAGCGATGAACAATCCTCCTCCACCAATACTACCACTACTACTGATCATACTAATCATGAATCCGACACCGATTCCGATTCAAAATCTAAACCGTGGCTGAGTCGCATGTTCGCCGCCCCGAACTCGAACGGCGGCGATCCTAAGGATCCGGCGCAAACCCTTGGCGGCGACTTCAATGCCGCCAAGCACTTTGATTTAAAGAATGTACGACACGATTTCAATAGGCCCGCGGGCATCGCGGCCGCTCCGGGCGCCCGCATAGCGAAAACCGGACGCAAAATTAGGTGAGAGGGCAAGCTCAGCTCCGCTACGATACGCGCGGTCAATGAACTGTATCTACAATTAATCTAATCAACTACCAACTACTATCTGCAATTTAACTATCCTACCAAACGGAAATTAACTCTCAGTTCCGTTAACTCTTCATTTGTCTCCTCGTTTCCCTTTTATCAGTTTCCTCGATTGCGTTTCTGATTTCTGTTGTTTGGCATGATTGTTCCATGATCCAGCGCCTCATGGTACCCCGGTTTAAACGAAATCAACACACCAAACCCTACTACTACTACTACTACTACTCTTAACTCCAACTCAACAATCTAATCCTCTAATCCTGAAGCACTGTTTTTCTTTTCAGTTCTGAGTTTTTGTTTGTTTGCACCTCCCGCGTTTCGAAAGTTTTGCATTTGCTTTTGATAAGTTTGCCCTGCCCCATTTTGCTGTTTTGCCAGTCCAGTCGTTATCGTAAAAAACCACAGTTAACCCCGACATCTGTACTGCTCCAATCTAACCCGAGTTGCTCTGTAATCTGTATTCGAATTCGTTTGTTTGTACGACGTGCTGTCTATATATCACAATCAAGTTAAAAACTACCACAGCTACCTTGAAAAGAAAGCTTTCAGCGCTTATAGGCAGACATCTCATACTGATACCATCCTAATCTAGGCAGTTTGCTGATCAACGAAGCTTGAGAATTGAGGATAAAAATCGAAATGATTCTGCATTGCAGAATCCATTGGGGTCCATTTCAATGTTTGGGTTCGGTGTGGTTTCCCTAAATTTCACTCTCGACTTAAGATCTCTATACATTTTAATCTTAATATTTAACACCCTGCGCTTGCTTAACCGTCATTTCATTGAACATTTGCCATAACTGTGCTAAAACCAATCAAAGAAACTAGACTAAAGTTTAGTGCACGTGTCTAATCGAATAAGCAAATTGAATACCGAATGTTGTGCCAACTCACCGCTCGACACCTCAAGTATCCCCACTAATCCAAACTATTTTCCCAATCCACAGCTACGTCGGACGCGCCTGCGGAGCTTCCACCGCCACCGGATCCAAGGCCCAGCACATCCGTGAGCTGAACGCGCTGCTCAACGACGCGATTTCGACCTAAGGAGCTGTGGTCTCAAAGGAGATGAGATTGAGATGGAGATGGAGACGATGAATATTAATTACGATTATATTTTGTATTGAAACGTATGCAGACTCTTTGATACGATTTTTTGCTGACGAAATTGTTAAGAGCATTGTGTGAAAGTAATGAAATGTTAAATATTAGTTTAGTGAAATTACAAGAGCAAACGGCAACCAAGTAACAAATAACACGAAATGTTAAGTGTTTAGTAAAGAATCAAACAAACAAAAAACTACAACTCACAGCAAGTTTTTGATGGAAACTAAAGAGCCAAGATCTAGTTAATAGCCAACTAACCTATGCGCATACATTTGAAGCGATGAGAACTCGCATAGGAGGATCACAATACTTTCGGAATGAATAAAACCCGTTATAATCTTATTTCTTATTTCCTATGTTTAATATTTATTTTATTGTATTATATATAACTAAACTATCTCAAGCTTTGCGATGTTTTGACACCTTTTATCGGTCGCAGGCCAAGAAATCATTAGTGTTTTTGATTGCCTAAGTTACACATTTTTGTTTAAATAAATGAACAAGTATAATACTTAACAATGACAAACCAACAGAGCTGTGCTTTAGTTCATCACCGATCAAGGAGGCACTATCAGGGATATAGATCGCGTTTTTTATACTCCCCAGTAATTTGAACTGGAATGCTTTGAATCCGACTCTCAACAACTTGCGTTTGGAACTAAGTAAGGCGTTTTACATTTTTTTGGAAACCCTTTATGGAGCGCATCTAAATGCAGTTAAAATGCTTGTTTTTGATCCTCGGACGGAGTCCAAGAAGGACCCTCTAAAAATATTTACAAAACAAAATATATACATATATTTAAAACTAATATTGCACTTGTCTCGCACCAATATAAGATATTGAACTGTAGAGTGATAAAGCTAAACTTTTCCAAGAAAAACAAAATGAACGTAACTATTTTATAAAAACAAAGAACTTTAAGAGAGAGTATGTGTGTGCGACATTGTCGAATATTTATCTTCATCTCTAAACTTTAGTGTTACTACAACAAAGTATAAATCACAAATTTGCACCAAGTAAGTAAGTAGAATGTTAAAATCAAATATTACACGAGGCAAAGAGTTTTCAAGAGCCCAGATAAGAAAAGAGTATTGCAAATAATGTAAAATGGGGGAATAACACGATACAAAAAGGAAATATACAATTTACTTTTAAATGCATGGTACATCGCGTGTTTTACTTAATATAAAAAGGGGAAAACCTTTCAGCTTCTAGACCCAAAAACCAGTTCCTGCTTTTATTTTCTTCTCTTTTTGGCAGGCTTTCAGTAACTAGATTTTCTACAGGAAGTTGAGTTGCAAGACTGGCCGTTGAGCATTTTCCATTTTCACTGCTCCATCATTCTATGCGTACTTTCACATGCTATCTGCAGTATGGAGCCAAGATCTTCCTGTCCCGACAACTTCGACATCGCCAATTGGGCAGGTAAAGTGCTCACTTTTGGTCAATTTCTTCCCCCCTGCAAAAGCAATTTAATCGAACATCTTCGACTGAGTTTTTGCCTCACTTTTGGCTTACTTTCTAATGTTAACAGTATATTTTCATGTCTCCCCGGAGGAACTCCTCCAGCGATCGCATTGAAGAGTGTCTTTCTTTTGGGACTGCTCTCGTGCGGTTTCCAGGTAATTGTGTAAAATGTATCAGGGGCAAACGCCACGTGACTGGAATATTTTGTTATGATCTGTTGACTCAAGTATTTTGCGTTTTTTAACTGCCTTGCCAAAAGAAAGAGCACTACTGGAAATGAATGTAAGTGTAACGGAGGCCCAAACACCCTTTTCAGCACAGAAGAAACCAAAGTTCAATTCTGCTCTAAAATTAGTACTAATTATTTATCTATTAAAAAAAATTAATTTATAAATCTATCGAAATGCGAACTTTCAAAGCAAAGACACTAAAAGAAATGTGCATTAGATTCATAAAGGCCCAAGTTTACGCATAGATGCGATTTGTTCAACTACTAGTCATTGGTACACGAGTGACTTTTAAAAACACTAAAGGCATTCGGGAGATACATATTCACTACTGATAAAACAGCTTGAGCTAAGAGTTACTACTTCTTTTTGGCACCAATGGATATGCAATTAGCATACTATCCGTGTTAAACGAAGAACTCTTCTAAAGGGCAGCAACCACAATATCACTCCAAGAAAGTAAACAAAATCTTAAAATGGGGCCAGTCGCTTGCCGCCAAGAGTGGAGCAGTGCCTGAAAGCTCGGCCCGGGTCACCCTGTGGCCGCTCCGATTCTTGGACGAATGTGGGGCCTTCGGGGCGCCTGACCCGACTTCGACTCCGACCCAGAGCTACCGAACTCGGCGATCGGTGCTCGTTGGTTGGTGGTCGGAGCTCGGTGGCCCATTGTTATGGGGCTGCTCACTCTCGCACGCTCTCGCCGTGGCGATGACGATCCATCCCGCTCCACTCCAGACCGCCGATCCCAACCGATCCGGCGGTATCAGTCTGCGTCTCCGGTCTCCAAATCAGTCAGTCTCATTTTCAGTCTCAGTCCGGCTATCAACGTCTCACGAGCTCCATTAGCGCGGTTCGGCGCGATTCGATTCGAATCGGTTTGGTTATTCCATATTCCAGTTGTTATCGAAGCCGAAGAGGCTGAGTAATGTGATTGATGACTGCCAGTGGTGCAACTGGCGATCGAGTGAAGAAATAATTAGAAATAAAGTAAAAGTGGAAAAGTGAAAAAGTGGAAGAGTGGAAAAGTGGAAAAATGTGGCCAGTTCCAGCGGCTTCTGCCCGGGAAAGTGTGCGACAAATTCGCCACTCGCCACAGCATAGATAAAATGATAATGGGCCAGGCTGATTTGTGTATGAAAGCGTGAAAGATAATGCCCCCATCCCCATATATTCCTTACATAACAATTCAATTGGCTTATTAGCATACAAGTGAAAAGAGTGAAACAAGCAAGTCGATTGATTTAAAGCCTCTATAATTGAGCACTTCGCATGCAAATTTAGGATTCGGATTTTACACATCAACGGGCACAGTAAACGGCCTCAAAATGTAAGTATTCTTGGGCACAAATGGGTGATAAGGCGTAACGGAAAGCAATTGCACAGCTCAAATAACATGGCCTCTGATAATTGCGGGACTTATCTGCACTTTTCTCGGAAAAACAATTATACACTGCCATAAATGTGCATAAAAGTGGAATCACACGATTCTTTTTCGAGTTTCTTCGCCCTTCTTGTCTTTTTGTCTTCTTGCCAATTTGCGGCTTTGGTTGCCGTGCAGTTAGAAAGCTGCCAAAAGCAAATAAAGGTCGGTCTTTACTCTCTTTGAAAGTTGTTTATCCGACGGATTGGGGGGAGGGGCCGAAAAGTGAAAGACGATTGATTAGCAGCGTGATGAATCTGCGTTCTTTGAGTAGTCATTACTCACATCATCACTTGACGCACAGAGAGGGAAAAACAAACAGGCAGATAGGAAAGGGTTTTATTTTTTGTATAAATATTTTATTATTTTGCATTTGTCTTATTTATGCTCTTTCAGCTTATGAACTATTTATGTTCGTTGACAAATTATTATTTAAACCAGCTTTCAGCATTGATTTTCACGTACTTTGAGGCCTATATTCACCAATAAAGGTGCGAATTTTAGGAGCCTCCAGTTTACCAATAGAACCCATATTTGTTTATTGTGCCTATTTCCTTTCCGTTCACTTTTCTTGTTTGTCAATCATAACTCTATTAGTGGTATATCAAGTAATACCTTTCTCAATAACCACTACCAAACTAGGTCAATTCTTTGTAGTCAAATCAATGGAATCTTTCAATATTTATTTTGCTCTCCATCGATCACTTGCTTACCCTCTTACGCACTTTTGCTTATCCAGAGCCGAGCCCTTGCTTTCCTATGAATTTTATTGTTGCACTACCAGTTTCCATTTCATCGCGACTCACGACGTTGCCACCGTTACAATTTCCACGATTTCTTCCGGCCCCATTGCAATTACAAGGCAAATACCAGTTTACACACATGATGGTGACGAGTGTAATTCTGCAATGTCTGCTGGGTTTTATTGAGTCGAGTGGAGTGGAGTGGAGTGGCCTGGTCATGGCTTCCGTTTCGCGTTTGTCGTCGAAGAAGAAATCACCATAATAACTCTGTTAGTTATGCAGTCGGCAAATTATACCCAAAGATTACAGCTTAGCGAGGGGGGGCTAACCACTTTCCATTTTCATTCACATGATCTCAGAGGGGTGACCATCTTGAGATCAGCTTCTTTGCATAACCATTGTCAGATGTCTAAGTACTGGCCGTATAATTAGAGCCCACGCCCACGACGGCCGCACACGAAACTGTGCTGCGTGGGCGTAATTGTGAATTTGTAGCTCGCAGATACAAATAGATACCCCGATGCTCGTAATTCGTAATTGTAATTCGTAGGTGCAGCTCACAGGCGCTGACAACCCTGGTCGGAATTGGCCGAAGTCTGGGGGACTTTTCCCCAGCATTCCATTCCAGTCAGCAGCGATCCGTGACTCATGGCCCAAATGCGAAGCTGATGCTGGTCAAAACCTGTGCACAGAGCTGCACAATATTCCCCTTACTCAAGTGGCCACAAAAAACACTGAGGAAAATTGGCATTTAATATTTTTAATTGTATTTTGTATCTATTCATAAAGTTATGTTCATCAAAATATAGAAAACCGAAGAGATTAACCATAATTGTTGTCAGAAAAGAAACATAAAACTCTTTATCATATATTTTTATGTTATAGTTATAAATATATATGCCTATATTTTTACCAAGTTTTATATCTGGAATTTATAAATATGCAATCCTCCATTTGCTACCTTATAGAGAACTCATTTCCTATAGAGACTTTTTCTATTGGTTATAGTTTCCTAATAATATGATAATACAATTAGCCAGTATTTAATAAATGCCTTTTCTGCCAGTGTAGATTTTTTTTGGGCCAGTTGCTTGGCGAATGCATTCGTCGTACCAGCCATTGAACTTTGTAGCTCTGCCATCAGCAGTTATCGTTGCAAAAATGCATATAAATATATATTAAAGTTTAGCAAAACAACAATAGGAGAAACAAACGCGTCATCGGCATCGCTGACATGCTTGGTGACATTTTCGATGTGAAAACTGCACCGTAAATCAAGTTGACTTAATCGATCGATCGCCGATCGAAGCTGCGAATGCCAATGAAGCTGACAGCTTCACCTGCAGGTTCTTTTCGGGGCTGGCCATTATTTTTTTGTCTTGTGAAATTCCGCTAATTTATATGCATTGGGCATTTGGCCAAAATCGCGGGTAGTGAGACAATCGTTTCACAGTCAATAACATTTTATTTTCGTGGCCTGTCAAGTATTCTATATAGTTCAAAGCCGGTTAAACTGTGTCACCACATAAGTGTGGGTGGTTTTGGAGGCGATGAATACTCATGAATACGATGGATACTCTGATGATACCAGACCCAACGTCAAGTCTGGCCTAGAGAGTTCGTTGATCGAACCAAAACATCGATGAGGCATCACCTGTCCATGGACAAGAGATCCAAACTGGTTAGCAGATGGGGAGAAAGAAGTCCCCGAGCAATTTCCATAATGAGGTGGAACCGCAAAAGAAGCTTATCATTTACATATTTCATAGAAATTTAATAAAATTTTTTAACTTCGTTAAGTTTTTATAACAGCTGTAAGAACTAAATATATTACCATATATATTTTCATTAGATTTTTTCTGTAATTGTCTTACGATGTTAACTGATTCAAATACCTAGTTTAAGATACCGTTAAGTTAATTATTAGAAAATAATTGTTATAATGAAGTGTTTCGAAAAGTAAATAGATTGAAAGCAATCGTATAAAAGAAAATTAGAGAATTAGCATTCGAACTAATTGGCATTGCTCTATTTCCTTTTTAGAAGAGCGACTCTGATTCTTGTGACTAACTCATATTGATTCATTTCTTCCTAAGTAAAATGATGAGCGTTGTTCATACTCTTCTGAATTAAAATATTTTCTAATCGGTTTATCCAAGAATGTTATGAGCAAGTAAGGCCTGCACACATAAGGCTACCAGATTTCCTTGCAAACTGATTCACTGCGCCACACATTTGCTCACTTTCACCTTGAAGTTAATTCTGTACTGTTGCCGATACGGGGACTCTTTGTTTTTAGTGATTAAACACGATTCCAAGCAACCAGCCACGACCACCGACCACCGATCGTACGTGGTTCCGATTTAATTCTGGACAAATCACGTTTGGGGGCTGAGATGGGAGCTCAAAACTTGAAGACCCCTGCCAAGGCCACCGGAGCCGGCTTTAATCTTCAAATACGTATTTTCACCGCACTTCTCCATTAGATTTACCAGCGGCTTCGCTTTGCAGGGCGGCTGAAATACAAATGACATGCAACCGGAGACACTTGATGATGACAGTTGGAAAGTGCTTTAAATTTATTTTCTACGCCCAGATTTCATCTCTGCTCTGCTCTGCTCTTTCTCTCTGCGCAGTTGTACAATAAATTAAATAGACCAAACAAAAACAAGAAGTTGGCGCTTTTCTTACGCTGTAGTTTCGTCAGCCGGAATGGTAACGATAATTAAAGTTTTGCATTACCGCAGCTGCTTGTGATTAATGGGCATTGTTTCGCATACGCCCCGTTGCCCCACCGTCCAAACCCAGCCCAAAACCGCCCCAAAAAACAAAAAAACAAAAAACTGAAATTAAAACGAAAACGAAATCAGCCGAAGGAAAATCAGCCACTTAATGCAAATTACAGAGACAGATACAAAGATACTCGTGCAGATGCGAAGATACGGCGCGCAACAAGTGTGTGCTGTGGAAATGAAGTTGCCACATGTGGCAACCGTACAACCGGGTGCTACAGCCTCATAAACAGAAACAGCCCCAGATCATGGTGATCATGATGATCGTACCCCTCATAATGACGACGATGATCCATCCACCCAAGTACAAAGCGGTTGCGCTGACAAGCCCATGTATGGGCGTCGGTTTTTTATTTGCCCGGTTTTTGAAGCAGCTCACTGCTGTTTTTCGCATTGCATTCAATGGAATGGAATGGAAATGGAAATGAAAAGGAAAACGAAAACCAGGTTTGCAGGTCGCTGAGATTTTTGAGTTTTTCGTGCGCGCCGAAACTTTGCGAAATGCTAAAATTCCTTTTAACTCTGTGCCACATCCACGGTGGGTTTCTTAACCCGCTGAAATTTCGTCTTTATTAGCAAGTAGTTGTTAGTTATAACATAATATAATTGGTATTATTTTAAAGCTATTGTATTTGAAAGCTCTCTAATTCCAAATACCGAACATGCCCTAAAAAGTATGATATAATATACAAGATTCAGTTCATATTGTTTGAGTAATTAACATTTTTTTTTTATTTTAAAGAAATATTTTATTTCCCTTGGGTAATTCAATAAAGGGTTAAGCTGTTAGTGCCCGTTAACAGCGACTAATGGTCACCCAAAATGCAGACCATCCCACTCGCACACTCCACTCGTTACAGCCGTTAAGTATTCGATTGGTTTTGAATCCGGCGCAGCGCAGCGCTGCTTTTATTTTGTATTTTGTTTGTTTTGTTTATTTGCCTTTGTTTACTTTTTTGCTTTTACTCTCGTGCGCTTGTGTTTTTGTGGCCGTCTGTTTTCGACAGCGCTGAACTTGGACAAGAACTGGTATTGAATTTCCAAACACGGACCGGTTTCGTTAACAGCGGCTTAACCGATTCGTGCCGATTGATGGACAGTGATTGAAATACATTTTTCGGGGTCTCCAAACTTCGCAGAATCACTAGAGAACCTGTTTCCGCTTCCCAGGCGCCCCAAGAAGTGATTTAGAGTTTGCAGACATGCCAATCCCTGAATTAATGGAGCTGCCAAATCAATTAGAGGCGCTGCGACTTAATTAAAATTTGTTTGCCTAATTAAAGGCCCGCACTGTCAGTGTGAACGAACGCGCACAAGCGATTCTTTGTGGCTCCTCTGCTAGAAACAGAAACTCGAGATCTCCAAGTCCGAATCCTCTTTTGTGGGTCGCATGCCAGCGGAGAAATGCAGTTCTCAGTTGGAGAAAAGTCCAAGCTGCAGAAACGGCGAAGAAACATATACATATGTACAGAAAGAGAAACAGACAGAGACACACAAACAGAAACAGAAACAGACACAGAATCAGAACAAAATGCAGCGCCAAAAGCCAATGCACAAGAATGCGAGACGAACGCCACGATCCAAGATCCAAGATCCACGATTCCGAAGCGGAGTTGCAGTGCACTGCGAGAAAAGTATAATTCTGATAGCTATCTGCTCGATTTTCCCCGTGATAATATTTGAGATTCACGCTCACAGTAATTTCATTTGATTGCTTAGCTATTCTTGGGAATTTCCCGAATATTCCACGTTTTCTGATAAGATATCTATAGAGATATAGTAGTAGAGTAATAGTACAACACCCAGTTGAAATGGAATATTTTGTCTAAACAATGTTTTTCCATTAGCTAACTGTTCTAGTTTGATATAAGCAGCATTATGACTATAAGCAAAGACTCAAATTATTTGCAACTAATTTGTAAGAAAAATGATGAGTATTTAGTTGAGTATTCGTTTCGTTTGTTTATTAAAGTTTTAAATTAGAAATGAATAATACATGATTAGCTTTGTGTAACCAACAAAAGCCAAAGTCTCACTTCCTTTTAGTAAGGGAATGGATTTGCTTATGTTTTTCTAATATCTAAGAAAATAGTGCAGGATCGTTAGCAATTTTTCCGCGTGCCCCAAGAAGAACGGCAGTTGCAGCAGCAGCAGCGATATCAGTAGCGCAACATCGTGCGGCGCACCAGCAACATAAGCTGCTACGCGACGCGACGCCAATGGCAATCGACAGCAGCCATCAACAGCACAGCGGCGTCGACGGCAGCAGCAGCAGCAGCAGCTCCACCAAAAGTCGCAGCAAAGCAGCAGCAAATTCGCGCAGCAGCAGCAACGTCGACGGCAGCAGCAGCACTCGCCAGTCGGTTTGCGGTCGTCGGTCGGTGGAGACGTTTGGAGTTGCTGGCGTGTCTGTCTTGCTTTTCTCGGCACTCCTCTGCGCGTGTTTTTGTGTTTGATTGTGTTTGCGGCTCGAACGGGCGATATAGATATAAATATAAATATTTTAGATAATGTGCAATATGCTAAATCGACAGCAGTGCAGCCGAAATCGAGTGCAACAAGTTGGTTCATTTTTGGGGCCAGAGTGAAATGAAAGCTGGCAAAAGTGAAACGCCCACAAGAAAATCTGCGTGGTGCTAGTGTGCTCTTGAAAGAATCTAGCCAAACCACTTGGCGAATTCCACATACATACATAGCAAATCGGTAGAAGCGAAATTTCACCAAGAACAGGCTCCGAATCTCCGATCGCCTGGCTAAAACTTCGATTTCCGTTGGGATTAGACCGAGCCAAACCAGCTCTTAATGGTAATTAAAGAAAACAAACGAAATGCTACACTTCCTTGTTTCAGTTGTCTGCCTCTTAGCCCCTTTTTCAGGTGGAGATAAGACCTTAAGAATGGTATATGGACTTCAGTGAAAACAAAATGTAATACTTTCTTGCTCAATCATTAGAGAAAAAAGCCTTAAAAATGCGAACACTAAACATATTTGATTAGGCATTTCTGTGTTTGATTAGGAAGTATTGAATTTTGCATACGTCAAGCTTAATAACATACTAGCCACGTTTTTTGCGGCTACTCGACTGCAGTTAATTGTTGTCACCTAGGTATTAAATGAAATCACATACGAGTATTAACGCATACCTTTTGGCCAGTTTCCGCCAAGACTTAACTGTTAACTCCGTGCGGTCGGTGTGCTTTCCACACATTCGCACACGGGCGACTTGGCCTCCGAACTGACCTCTTCTTCCATGTCATGTCGGATAGTCATACGCCGCTTACGGTTTCAGAATTACGGTTAGCCATGTTCCGTGGCCATGTTTCTGTGTTGTTTGGTTCCATTAGCTTCACTTTGCCAATGCTGCACGCTAATTATACGCCTCTGTGCCTTACGCGGTTATAGCCAGACCTAGTCCAAGATTTAGACCCACTCCGAATCGCAGACTCTACGATCTGCAGTCTACAGTCTACGGTATGCAGACTGCAATTGCCGTTCTTTGAGGCGCTGAAGGCAGCCAAGCTTGGAATGCAGTTAATGCTCGTTTGCATGCTGGTTTTTGCTTCTACATGTACGAGTATGTATGACTATCACTAAAAAATAGTCAATCGAATTTCCCTCAACTTGCCATTCGATAAGCCATCACGGGTGTTCTCATGACTCACACTGTAATCAGTGGGCAGATAAGCGGGTTCACATACAAATTGTGTCACTTGTGCGCATCAATTTAGCAAATTCAATTTAACTTAAACTCAAGCATAGAGGCACAAAGCCTGAATAATGTAAGCATTCGAGAGGGCGCATAAGTGGTAAATAGGAACTACCCTTCGAACATAAGGCAACTATCGACCCATCGGCTTTGTTTACCATATGAAGCATACGCAGTGGTGTATTAACGTTTAGGGGTTGCTCGCAGCTAGCCACCTATCCACCTATCCACCCAGCCAGCTAGCCAGCTAACCAGCTAGCCAGACAATTCAGTTGGCTAAGGGCTGCAAGAGCAGTTCGGTGGTTGAATTTTGCCACGGCAACGCGGCCAAAACAAAAATAAAGTTTTCGTGCGATGGTTAGTTACGAGGCAGTCAACAAAATTGACGCAGTCTAAGGTCCTTTTCGGCCAGTGATGATGTAAAGTGGTCAAATATATATATAACTCGATTGTGCAACCAACAGTAAGCCCAGAATTATCCCACATAGTTTCAACACCCATTCGGTCGTCTTCAGCATCGCTAAATCATGGCCAAGACAGTTCATTAGCTCTGAAACAAAAAGGAAAAAAACAAAAAGCGAGTAGCCAGAGGGAAAAGTAAACTTTCACATTTCTAATGGCGGCAGGTTTTGTTTTTTTTTCTATGCAAAATGGCAATAAATTTAATTTGATTTAATTTCTCGAAATTAAAATATTTCCATCCCATGTCATTTGCTATCTTCTTCCGCATTCGCATGTAAAGGCCGAGATTAGTTGTTTAGCTGCGTGTCTAATCGCTGGATTCTTGGCTCGAAGTCAGCTGCGCATTATCACTTTCACCCCGACTGTCAATACCTTTGGTTTCCCATCGGGAAAATCTTTCTGCCTCCCTCGGAAATTATGAACCGTTCGCTGTGATGGAGCAGACAAAAAGAAATCAAACAAAACGCTGCATGCGTTGAAAGCGATTTGCATACCTATAGATATATGGCATTTTTTATATGCTATATGCTACATCTTCATAATAAATGAGTGGCAGGTGCAGCTGCAGCTTAGCCTAAAAAACTGCAGCTCATCAAGTTTCTTTTTTATTATTCCGTCTTTTCTTCTGGCCAAGATGAGGTTGATTTTTATATTGTTGAGGTGTCTCGCTGTCAATTGTTTACATTTTCCATTTCGGTTTCGGGCTGCTTAATATGCGAATCATTTTTATTGACCAGGCCAAAAAGCTGTTGACCGCCTCGCAGCTTGATTGGCCTTAGAGTCCACTCTGTATAAAAGGCATTGGAATTATCATTCTGTGGCGGCGGAACCGAAGGCAAAAGATTTATGACTTGTCTCAGAACTTTTCTGAGGATTTTAAGTTAATTGATAAGTGTTTAGCACGATTCAAATATTCAAATTGCTAGATAATGGGGGAAAGTTTCGTTCCAAGGTATTTTCCCAATTAAACCGAATTTTGTGATCAATCAACATCTTGCTGTCTTGATTCTAAATTTGCAAACATTGATATCTAAAGTTCCCATTAAAAATATATGACAAACTTGAAGTTGCTCGGTGTTTATGTGGTTTCATTATCTAAGATAGAGAGAAAGACATTCACTTCACAATTATTCGATAACAAGTCTTACATATTATATTTCATTAGTTTTATTACTCGCAAATATGCAGAGTGGCCGAGGGCAAGCTGGCAATGATTCCGTTGGAAATCCCCATTTTGGGGGCCGGTTTGCTTTCCGCTTTCCGCCTTGCAATTGACAAATAATCGCCAATAAAATTCCATTTGGCATAAACAAGACATTATGTGTAAACACACTTATGGCCAACAGTTTCCTTTGGATGCGAGTAATTCGAAAAAATATTGTCGGCCAAAGACGTTTGCGTAATCAGCAGCTTTGGCTCTTTTATTTACATTGGCCGTGTTGTCTGGTGCGTGTGTGCTTGGCTCGTATATAATATTTTGTTTAGAAACCTTTTTGCAATGGCGAATAAAAATAAATTTCGGTATTCTCGCCGCGTGCTGCGCAATGTGACAACTAGAAAAACATATGGATATAACGCTGGTGGTATATGAAAAAACAGCAGACAAGTATAAAAAGTGGAAAGGGAAAAAAGGAGGCAGAAAAAGAGCGCAGATGAAAACGGCTAACGAACGTACCGAAAGCGGCTTAAAAGCCATTTTACGATGCCGCATGTGAGGCAGAAGAAATTGTTTCGACTTTATGTAATCGCTCATTATAATTGGCATTTGTGTGTGACAAAAAAGCACATGAACGCGGGGGGTGGTGGGCGGTAGAGCGGTTTAGCTATAGAGCTGTAGATCTGTGGAGCTGTGGGGCGGTAAACAATTGCCAGGTGTGAAGAGGCGGCAAGACGGCATTGTTGCCTGGGTTTTTGTGCAATGCCATATACTCGCAGGCGGCCAACATCGATCGCATGGCGATAAGCCAGCGCATTCATAACGTATCAAGCATACGCAATGTTGTACACTTGCACACCGCACTGATTTCTCGCTTGCCCAAGTTTTGGTTTCTTTCGGCTTCCTCGAAAATTGTATGGAAATAATGTCAATTCACCATTTCGTCAGGTAATATGAGTCAAAATTGAAAAAGAGGCTTAAAATGCTTGTGCAGATTACACGATTTTGCCACACACTTGGGTGCGGTGGGTAGCAGTATTTTTAAAGTATTTCTCAATGGGTAGAACAAGTGGTTTGATTGCTAATAGTAAACAATTGCCTTTGGGTTGAATGGAAAAGGTTTTGTTGATGTGTTGATGTGTTTTTATGACGGTCATTGATTAAGTTTTATTAGTAACTAAGACTACACATCCTCAATTGTAGAAACTTTTAAAGGAATATCTTTTAATGCAACAGTTATACGTTCTTTTCACAATTCTCCTATACTAAAAATGATTAAAATCGGGAACTCCTTGACATTCCATTTGCCAGCGACAAACCAGCTTATCACCCATAATTACTGCGATGGGGCACGCCTTCAAATATAATGGCTGGCACCCAATTTGCATTTGCATGAACAAGATTTTCACGAGCTTTCTCTTCCACTCTCTGTTTTTTTCTGTTCCAGGCCCGGAGGCAACAGCAACATTATCATCAGCAGCAGCAGCATCTGCAGCAGCAACATCTTGGCCGGCTGCATCTTGGATAGCCGAGAACGTGATCGCTTTCTGGCCAAGATCGGAGCAAGCCGGAGCCATGGCGTTGTCACCTGTCTTGGATGCGGCTGCCAGAGCCGCTGGCCGTGATCGCAATGGCAATGCAACAGCATCAGCAGCAGCAGCAACAGCAACTCCAACTGCAGCAGCAGCAGCAACAACACCGCGCAAAGCGAAAAAGACAATTATCAATTGGCTGGTGAATAGTGACAGTGAGAACAACAATCGGCCGACGTGCGATAAGGCCGGCAAAGATAATCCAAATCCGAATCCAAATCCGAATCAAAACTCGAATACCCAAGCCAATCAAAACTGCAGCTGTGAGTCGCGGGCATTTCGCGATTTCCGGGGCGTGCAAACCTTGCGACTGTTGTGGAGCAGGCGCATCAAGAGTGCCAGCGAGGATCAAGGTCACTCTCCAGCCCACTGCCACACCTCCTCCTCCTCCTCGCTGGGCACGTTGAAAAAGCTGAATAAGAGCGTTAGCTGTCTGGTGAACGCCTTCAATAACTCGCGCGATTGCGCCACGCCGGAAAAATCGCTGGCGAAACGCGCGGCCAGCTTGCACAACTTGCAGGACTCGCAAACCAAGCATAAGCAATTGCAAAGGGAAAAGGATAACTTTTACAAGTACAAAAACGCCGAGCAGGCCAGAATGCAGGCCAAGTTAAGAAGCAACGCCGACGAGGCGATTTTAAACGCCAGCGAATCGCGCGCGAAACGTGACGACAGCGATGGTTTACCTGCAGGCAAATCGTATAATATGGAAACCTTATCAGCCGCTGATAAGGCTGGTAAAGTGGTGAAACGGGAAGCAAAGACGCAGAAGAGGGTGGAGCTGGTGGAGGAGGTGGGAGAGGCAGAGGTGGAGGTGGAGCTCCGAGCCAAACGGGAGCGCAATCGCCTTGAGGGTCTCAGTCTCAGCGCGGCGAGCGCCCAAAGTGGGGGCAGCAGCGAATCGCTTCAAACCACCACCTCCTCCACGCCCACCCACAGCACCGTGACGTCATCGACGGGTCGGTCGGGCGGACGTCGCAAGTACAGCTTTAAAACCCATGCCGGCAAGTCATACCATCAGCATCACCATCCGTCGCGCAGGACTAGCAGCATGGACTCCTCCAGTGGTGGTGTTAGCATGGTGGCCAAACTCACCCATCAGTTCAACGAGATTATCCAAAAGGATGCGAGACTTCTGGAGCAGGTCAAGCGGAACAATGGCGTCTGGCTATCCCGGGGCACCCATGTCTACAAGATAGTGGAGAAACCAGCAGCAGAGGGAAAGGGCTTACCTAACGCCGAGGAAACTCGCATCTCGACCGTTCAGCGAAATATCAAAAAGTTCGAGCGGCTGGAGAAGCCGAGTGTGCCCTTGAAGAGTGAACAGCTGATGCGGAAGCATCTCGAACTGATGAAGGTCAGCAGTCTTCCTCGGGGTTCCCGAATGAAAAAGACTCTCAAGCTTCCACCGAGTAGT
The DNA here is from genome assembly GCF_016746235.2 of Drosophila teissieri. Taxonomy (NCBI): domain Eukaryota; kingdom Metazoa; phylum Arthropoda; class Insecta; order Diptera; family Drosophilidae; genus Drosophila; species Drosophila teissieri. The sequence continues at coordinate 17,217,380 of NC_053031.1, read as the reverse complement.
GCGGGTATTCCCGAACTGGCGATAGTCAGCGAGGAACTGAAGACTCCTACTGCCGAGGAGCAAGCTAAGCAACCAAAGTCTATCAAAAATGAATCACTGCCCCATCATGCCGACGAACTGAATCAGACGAATGACGGACCCAGTGATGAGCTGGATGTAATATTGGGGGAGGAAGGCGCCGAGGAGGAGCTGCGTCAGAAGCAGCGGAAGCACAAGTATGCCTCCATATACGAGAAACTCCGATTTACCTTCGCGAAAGGTAGGAAATCAGCGAGTCCCTCACCCACGAAGGGCCGATCACGGGAGGAAGTGTCAATAGATGAGGAGCCAATCAGTGAGAACTCATCCCATGATAAGGTTACCAGGAAAGAAGATTTCACATTGGAAATTCCCAGAGAGGTAACACCAAGAGCAGAAGACATAGAAGACTCATCACACGCCCTGCTGATATCGCCGTGTTTGGAAGCCGATGCCAAGATCCTGGACGCCCTCGAGGCAGTGGACCAAAAGCTCAAGGTGCTCAACCCCCTCAACGAAGTGACCACCGCCGACGGTGAGCGGGAACTCCTCCTGGCCGCCAACGATGACTTCGAGCAGCGCATCCTGCCCAACAGCTCCTTTGTCTACCAGGCGGCCAACAAGCAGTACTCAAATAACCAAATTCTGCTGAACCAGGCGGTAAATGTTACCCTGGTCAATGCCATCGAGGGCGAGCAGATGATCATGGAGCAGAAGCAACTGATGAAGGACAGAGAGTTGGAACTCACGGAGCAGGAAGAGGATCAATCCCCTAAACGGGCGGAAAAATCGCCAGAGAAGGACGAAACCCCGGAGCCCGAATCCCTCTACGAACCCATCACACCTGTTGTGGATGAAACCAAGACTGAAGCCCAGGCATCCAGCCTCTTCAAGATATACACCAAGAAGTCGGAGGTGGTGGAGGACATATACCAAACGGTCGAGGAGACATCCACGGCCAAGGTGAAGACGAACCTCTGGCTGGAGGGCTACGAATCAATCGCTGGATCCCAGGAGGCCTGTCCCTTGCCCTACGATGGCTACGAGTCCTTTGCCCCAGAAGAGGCAGTAACCACACCCACGACTCCTTCTGCCACTGGCACACTGGGCCGCAATACCCGCGATGAGCTGCCGGAGCTGCCGAAGCCCAAGAGAGTACTCAGCAAATCACCCATTCCCTTACGCCCAGCACCTCCAAAGCCAGAAGCCAAAGAGTCGGAGGAGGACGAGAATATATACGACACCATCAAGGGCTGCTACGAGTCCATGCACTGCAAGGCCACCTCCTCCTCGTCCAGTGGAGAAGCCACCCTCACTACGGACACCATTTCCCTGAGTTCCAACTGCTACGAGAGCATCTCCCACATCCGGAGGAGTCGCGTGGCCACGACTCAGAATCAGGGACACGGCTCGGCGGGCAGTTGCATCCAGCTCTCGAGCAGCGGCTCCACGTTGACCATCTCCTCGGACCACAAGACCAACAGCCTTTATGAATCCTCCCTGGCAGCCGCCGGATGCGTGGTCTACGGAAGTGCCAGTGTGGGATGCAGGTCGTCCTTGGGCAGCAGTGCCGGCAGCAGGGACAGCGGAAAGCCCGGCGACAAGAGATCCTCCATAGCCGGCTCCAGTGACAACAGCGATGCCTGGGTGGACATTTCGGATGGGGAGATTGGCCAGGCGACGATGGAGGCGACCGCCAACGAGGCCCAGTTCATTGTGTAAGTATCGCAGAATTAATGCGCTTATCTTTAAATACAAAAGGGGCCAAGTGGAAGAAATTCATTAGAAAAGTGTAGATAAATTATGAATCTGATTGGAATTTGGTTTATAAAACTAAACTAGAACTATATGTATAATTCAGCGTTTCATGAGGCTGTAGGTTAGGTTGATGTGTATAAATATACATCCACCTCTGTTCATTCACCTCTGTTCATTCGTATATATACACATTGCAAACCGGGAGAAAAGTCGCAATGTTATTGTTATTTATTCACTGCCCGTTAAGCAAAAACGATTGCGCGGAAAAAGCGATTGGAACTGCAATCTTCCTACAGCCGGGCTATAAAATTCTGCGTATATTGCTTATCAGTTTGTTTGGGTTTGCTTATCTAATCAGTTGATAAAGGACGGGCAACCGCATGGATTTTCAGCGTCTGAAATTTTGTTTGCCGCCAATGAATGGTGCATAATGGGTTGCAACATGGGTATACGAGTATGTATAGAAATAATGATTTACTTCGAGGTAGAGGTTGACCCCAAAACAATACTAAAAAGCAGGTCAAGGTAGTATAGGCTTACATATTCATATCTGAATTACATTAGGTAGCAGGATTGAATTCTAACGACTTCTCGAGCAACAATCTCGTTTTTAAGTGTGTCACGCAAACTAAATTAATTTCTTATCAAGCTGAAAGTCCATTTTTAGTCACTGTATTATTTTTGCACATACTTAATCTCATTTTGGAGTAAACAACTGGCGCAGATTTTGCGACTACGTAATGATATCCAAGTAAACGCCGCTTATTTCTTTCCATACGAGTATATGCTTGGCATAGCTTATCGAAGTTGTTCAACAACAACAATAAAACAGCTGAGGACTGCACCAAGCACTTAACGATCTTTTAATAGTTCTGCTGATGAACAGATGATTACCACCCCCAGAACTTTTGTTAGCACTTAATTAGTACCAAGTCATGCTGTGCCATTTGGGTGTTTCGACATTCGCCGGCTGATTGAAAGTTCTTCACAGCCCACTTCTCCCCCGCTTTTCTTATCAGCTGATGATGATAATGATGGAATATTGATAATGATAATGATAATTTTGAGAAATTGTAGGTCAGCGCTCTAATTGATAGGGGCAATAGCTGAGGGGATAGCTGATAAGATTGGCGGGCCTCTTGAGGGAAAATCTGGAAATGCTGAGAGCCCTAAATCAATGCAACTACTCCAGACAGTCGATTCCAACTCCCCAAGGGAGATCAGTTGTCTTGAATTAGTTTGATCGATCGGCTGGTGAATTATGAAGTACCTAACATTACCCGTTTTTAGTCAATTAAATGTGTATTAATTTAGATTGTCTTAACCTTTCTTATTTTCAGTGTGAGGGAGAGGTTTAAGCCGCATCGCACCCGGAGTCCGGATTGGTCGAAACGCATCAGAGACAAAAGACTGCAACAAAAGAAGGCGATAAGCTGCATAGAGGGTGAGTAGGAAAATAAGTTAGGACCATGTTCATGAGTGTTTTAAGTATTTTGTGCAAGAACTAAGAATGTGCTCACTGTCTTGACCTAACATTCTCTACGACATTATGTTGCATTGGGAATTCTGAATAAAATAATTTAAATAATGATTTGAGAATTAAGATAAATATACAACAATAGAGGGGATTCCTCTTCAACGGAGCTTTTCGTGAAAGCTCTGTTTACAGATGGCGTCAGCTTTGATCGCGGGTTCGTGTCCACACTAAACGTTACCATCCACACTTGGCATTAACAGCTGTAAAGTGTCAGCGCTCCAAACCAATAATTATCAACGGTTTAATTAGACCAAGTTGAGGCCACTTATTTATTTTGCCTTTGATGAATATGCCAAATTGGCTGAGCTCCAGTCAAAACTTTGCCCCAAGCGGCGTCTGGGCTCCTCGAAAGAAAATGCCAAATGTGAAGCGGAACCCGAATTGTTAACGCGTCGAGCAGCTAACAGAGCGGATAATTAAGCCACCTTTTTACAAATGAGAGTGAGAGTGGAAACAAATGGGCGGCGAACAGGGCGACAGGTTCCACAAAAACTACACACTGCTACAAATTTTCTTTATTCTATAAACCATAAAAAAGAAAGGAGGTAGTCCAGCAGTTGGCCTTACTTCAACAAAGATGATTAACATCTCGTATACGCAATATTTTTAAATTTTATTTTTTAATCCACAATTAGTTATTCAAACTCCAACTTAGGAATATTACTATTTCGAAATGTTGCCACACTAAGTAAATACCAAAGAATAAAACAATTATCGTGTCTCATTTACTTATTTACGCCAATGGATAGATAGTTAGTTATATATTTATGTGAAAACAAATGGAATTAAACTTTTCTTTTTTAAACGTTACACTATGTACTTAGTAGGATTAATTAATAAAAAGAAAAATACGTTTTAACAAATGCGTAAACACCAAAGCATCTTTAGCTTCGCATCCCCTTAAGATTCTCCTTTCTAAATAAAATTGGTTTCAAGAGCCCACTTCGTTTCGCGCAGTGCACAATGCCCATAAAGTGGACGCAGTGTGCAGTTACCGCTGCTCCGTGAATGGGATGGTGATGTTGGGGCTGGGGTTTGGGGCAGCAGTGGCGCTGCTGCTCTCCACTGGCAGCTGGGCCTCTCATTCGTGCCAGCGCGCTCAACTGCGACGGTCCGCTGAACAAAACGGTGTGCGGAATAAGACGCGAAAGAATTCGTGTGATAAATGTGAATACCAGTGGGATAATAATTAATGATGCTGCTCTAATGTCAACCTGTGACACACAACCATACAATAAATCAATAGAAGCCGTGAAGTGCACGTTAAGTTTAGGAATGCTCTCAGAGACAAAGGGAAAAATGCAGCTAAAGAGAGAGAGAGAGAAGAGAGCTTAGTGCATTTTTGCATTACAAGTTTTTTGTTAAAACTTTTCGCTGTGTGTGTGCGCGCGTGTGTGTGGTCTTGCTGCTTTTGGAGACGTCACGAACTGAAACCGACTACGGACTAGCGACTCACCATCACACCACCCCCTCCCTGATCAACCATAAGCCATTATATTGTTGTGTTTCTGACCAGTATTTGTTGCTGCCTTTGCTGGCGATGACGAAATTGTTTAGCGAAAACGAAAACCAGTCTAGAAATATCAAACTAAAGCCGACCCAAGCAACCTTGAAGAAGTCTTAAAGAAACACAAAGCGAAACAGGGAAAAATATACGGGGCGATAGCCGTTCAGCAAACTTTATTGGCCAAAGGAATCGCAATCCGCCAAACGCGGCGATGACTTTTGCATTAAAAGACGTGTCATAATGAGTCCAACTATTGCAAAAAGGCGGTGTGCAATGTGCAATGCGAACTAGAGTGCGAATTTGAGCCACAGCTCGCAAGCCAGTGAACATGCTCGACTACAGAGGCAAAACCAAGCAAGATCGAAGTTTCCTTGAAACTTCACACTTTTCAGAAAATAACTAGATCGCAAATCCACAACACGGTTTATGATTAAACCGATAGTACTGAAACATTATCAAGATTCATTAAAATGTGTAAAATATTATTCATATTTATGCTTAGAATTTCTAAATGAATAACAATATAAACTATTACAATATATGGATTTATTCAGTTCTCTTGATGTTAGCACATTTTTTGAGCCGTACAAACCCACTGCCAAAATTCCCTCAGTGTTGCACATAATCCTACAAAAAAAGCTTTGCGTAAAAATGCGATAATCTCTCTAAGAGCCCCCCATTTTCCCCCCATAAAAGGGGGTTTGGCGAACGCAAGTCCACTTGGCAATTGGAAAATATCTGGTAATTGTTGCATGTTCCATGGGTGAAACCGAGACCCGCAAACCGGCAGTGCTCAGGCCCAAGCTCAAATCCGCTAAATGGAAATTCTCAGCTTAACTTTTACCTTTTGCCCGAGGCACGTTCAACTTTGGCTCGTTACTGCTGCTGACACGCAACGCCCGCAGCGAAAGTGTCGTGGAAATTCCGAGCCAAAGTCACAGTCGCTTGGAGCTCACACAAATGTATATACATACTATATAAATTTATGAGCTTGCCGCATGCTGGAAAATGCATCCCAAGTGGAGATTTCCGAATGAATGCAGCTCTTCAATTGGATGACTCGTCGCTGTACCAGTAACTGAAATTTAACAAGAATGATTAGGCTCTTCAGACGTGTAATTACCTTGAGGAAAAGTATATGTAAATGTAGTACTTCAATGTTTCATGATGTGCATATTTCAGTTTTAATGTTGATGACTAGTGAGAGTGCTTTTTCACTACGTAAAGTATTAAAAATAGTGTTGCTGATATTTTAACAACCTATCACATGATATTTTTAAAAAGCTATAAGTCTGTTGATTGATCTTCAAAGCCAATAAACGTTTCTAGTTAAATGGCCTTTAAATTCCAAGAAAGTAATTGCATACAAATTGGTGCTACAAGCGGATGCCTTATAACTAGATTAGCGCCGCAAAGCAAAGTTTCATTTAAAATACTGATATAATAATATATAATAATGACCAAAAAGTAGTGGAATGATGGCGAACTCTTTAAAAACTAACCAGATCTCAAGGAAGAATTGCCACTTAAATGGAGTCATTTAAAGCATGAAGCAATCCAAACATATCTGTAAAAACAATTTTCCGACTCTGCTCGTCGTTCCTATCAGCCATTATCCGTTCTCTACGTGACCAAGAGCCGAGTGGAAGACAATGACATCGATTGGCACTTAATAATCTTAACCTTAATGCGTCAGGCGATCAATCAACCGTTCGGTCCGTTGATCAACTGGATTTTTTCCAGCTGCATAGCAGTGTTAATTGTGAATTGTTAATTGTTAATTGTTTATGCGTGAAGAGCGGATAGAAACAGCTGCAGCAAGAGATCGTCAAACTAGCGGCCTTGCACTTGCTGCATTCCAATCAACAAAAGATCATCTTCCTCTGCATCAAATATACATATGGATGTGTACATATGCGAATTATGTACATCTGTGAATTGCATATGTGGCAAAGTCTGTGTAATCGTATGTATCGCATGGCCAGACCATCTTTTCTCCGGTTTCTTTGTTTAAGTCTCACGCTAAGGCGCTGGGGCGACTAATGAAATAAACCATTTCCGTATTGGCATTGTTGCGGTACGATATGAACATTCACTTTACTCACTTTACACGCCCCAGCAAAGGCCTAAATTCGCAGAATATCGCCAGGGAATACACACTTGAATCCAAAACCAAAACCAAAAGACAAAAGCCAAAAGCAAAACCATAACTGGAAACCGGTAACTTTGGTATCACGGTGCCCAGAATCTCGGCGCAGCTCCTTGTTTTCGGGCCAGAACCCCATGTTTCCATCTGCCCACGCGCAACAAGTGTCGCCGCCAGAAAGTATCTCGTTTCGTTCAAGATATGGTCACGTAAATAAATACAGCTGCGGCCAGAGTTGTTATTTGAAATTTTTTGATCTCCTTGTGGCATTTATAAAGTACTAATGTGCATTTTCAAGTAGCACATCCAAGTTGGTACATTTCTTTTCGGAATAAACCTAAGGAAATATATTGCGATGCATGAAATCATTGTAAAATATGTTCATAGACATTATTGATAAGTACTTTATGTTCGAATTTCATGTCTTACATTTTTCTTTTATTATTGCAAGTATACGGTCTTGAGAAACTATTATGCAAGGAATGCAAGTACTTGTTTTACCAATCATAATTTTTATGAGTCTACTAACCTGAAGTGCTATCTTGCTGACCGCGCTTGTAGGTACATGTTCGCAAGCCGCATGTCTGTGTAAACTCATATCCATGTTCGGCGCGCAGAGCTTGGATCGCTGCCTGGTTTTAGTGGCGCTCTCGAACCGGTTGGCGTTCGCTGCGCTTGCCTGCCCCTTTGTCTACGTAGGTACCGAACTACGTATACGTAATATGCGAGCAGATAGCATCTGGTTTAAGCACTTTGTGCGCGAAACCAGCTAGAATTTTCTAACTTCACACATGGGTTGACTGCGAAGTCGGTGTGTACCCCCGTGAAAAAGTGGTTTAAATTCGTTTGAAAATTGCCAAATTCGTTAATTTTGAGAGTATCTGAGGTACGGCACCTGCCACATCATGGTGTTTGATTTTTCAGCTATGTCTGCTCATCACTCGACATTGTATACCCAGCGACTGTCTGCATTCAACCATGATTCCATTGTAATTTGCGCTATTTTGCATGCCCCGGCTTTGGCTTTGGGTGTTTGCTTTTATTTAAGTTCGCTTTAGTTTAGTATAACCCTCGCTACATACTAGTTCGCATTCCATTCGCTTTATATGGCCAGCAGCTGGGTTGTTGTGACACTTGAAAAGTCGGTTTAATTAGCATATCGGACAGTGGGCTGATTTGGTCAATCAAAAAGGGCAGACAATTGCTGCAGCAGCTTTAATTGCTTTCAATTGAGTGCAACTTGCTAAGAACTCTGTTCTGACTACCAGAGCTGAAGCTCCATACTCAACGAAGGGGAAATCAAACTTCATTCAAAGGGTCCTTTATTTATTATTTTACATTTAAAATTAAACGCACAAAGGTTGATTATAAATTAGAGCAGCAGCAGAACAAGTCAGACAATTTCCGCCATGAATAAATAAAGTATACTTATGTTTATCAAATTTCGAAATTTTCTTTGGTGGAAATGGTCTGAAGTCGCAGTCAAATCAATAGTACTTGAGTGCAGCTGTTTGTTCAATTAAGCGAATCACTGAATCCGTTGACAGGCTTCTGACCCCAAAGATGTGACAAGATGTCGGCGTTGAATCGCAGCAATGGCCAGCGCCTCAGCTGCTCCGGCAGTCTGAGCAGCAGCGGCCATCCCGCCGATCCGGTGACCCTGCCCCGGAAGCGGCGACCTCGCGCTCGCGGCGAGGTGGGGGTCACCTGTCAGGGAAGCAGCACCGTCTATCTCAACGGACCCGTGTCCGCCGAACCCATCCGACCCGCTCCCGAACCCATTTACCAAAACGAGGCGGCGGCCATCAGCCAGCGCTGCAGTTACAGCCACCAGCGAGCCCAACTACTGACCTCCATGCGGGTGACCCTCGTGGAGGGGGCCAAGAATACCGCAAAGGTCACCATGGCAGTGAGCACTTTCGTAGGTTCGTCCTGGTTTCAAAAATATTCTATAACAAATTAGACATAAGACAAGGTAATAAGTGAAAATCAACCAGAACATTAAATCTCTGATGACTGTAATGCCATGAGAAATTTTTTCAAATTCCCTAATTTTAAAACCATTTTAATGTATTTAGAAGCATTGAACCAGAAAATGACCACTACATTGTAAACGTTCTTCAAACTTTCAGATGACTCAGACCACTACTACGAGACCCTGTCGCCACTCGGAAACAAACGCCATTCAACACAGCTGGTGCGGCAGAGCCAGGATGCGAATCGGAACGGAGGGGTGCGCTCCTCGCACCGCCGGAGCAAGAACCACTCGGCATCCGCCCACGCATTGGGCGAGCACGTGGTCATCTCGGATGACTACGACTCCTTTGAGACGGACAGCGATGATCACGGCGATGGAGAACCCGACCAGCGGCTAAGAAATGTAAGTGTTTAATCAATGCTAAATAGATTCACCATTTTAACTCTGCGGAAATCCCCTTTCAGCAAAATGACAGCGGCGTGGACATGCGCAACCATCGCCTGCCGAAGCCACCTCCTCCGCAGAACCAGGTGTACGAGTTCGTGCGCAAGTTCAAGGACTTCATATCCAGCAAGAAATCTCCCAAGGGCAGTCAGCAAAAGCTGTACGAGAATACGCCAGCTTCCACGCAGTTCTACGTGGAGAGCAGCAAGCGAACGGAGGACGTGTACGAGAGCACCGATTACGGACCTGAGCGGAGCCCAGCTCCCGTAGACAAGGGCCCCCAGGAGCAGGCTCCGGTTCTGAGGGCCAAACAGAAGAACGGCAAGAGTCTTCGCTCCCGTCTCCGCAAGAGTCTGGTCGGCTCCAGCTTTGATACCAAGCAGCTCTCCTCGCTGGCCCCTACACGGAGCACATTCTACGTGGAGGATCCTGAGGGATCACTGCCAGCGCTGCCATTGGAGCCGGAGATCCACGGTTCCGGGGAACTGGACTCGGGCTTCTCGGACAAGAACTGCACGCCCTTGCCGGAGGCACAGAAGTTCTCAACGGTGGCCCGCAAGGCCAAGAAGGAGGCGAAAGCCAACAGGCGCCGCACCACCATCGGTTTGCGACCGCACGATCCGCCGCCGCCTCCACCGCCAATGATCGGCATCAAATCTCCCTTAGAGCCGGAGCGGGAACAGGAAGCTGGGCAGACTACTTCCTGGTACGCCGAGTGCGGCGTCTTCAAGCAAGCCACCAATGGTGCTGTGTCCCCCAGGGGCGATGAACCGGTCACACCCACGCCCAGTGGTCACGGAGGCGTAAGCTCCTGGTACGCGGAATCGGGCCTCTACCAAACCAGCGGCATATCAGTGGCCAGTTCCAGCGGCAGCTCCGGCGTGTCCACCGGCAATGAGGCGGGCCTGGGCGACGAGCTGTCCTCGGAGCCGCATAGTCTCTTCTCCAATGAACCCCTATACCAGATGTACAGCGCCGCCAAACTAGAGGTGAGTGAATCTAATGTGAGTACTCTAATATACATTCACTTACGATTATTTAAACCATTTTAGTCGATCACCCGCGACCTGGAGGCGCATGGTTCCTCAGATGGCTACGAGGAGATTGGCCAGCAAGCTAAAATGAAGCCCGAGACACAGGTTAAACCCAGACCCACTGCCCTGCAGCTCGTGGAGCCTAAGAACGGTCCTTCTCGCACCTTGTGGAGCGAAATCCCCGAAGTCATACACTCTTGCATACTGCGTGAGTAGATCTCTTAATTTTTTCGCGAGAAAGCTTCGTAGTCAAATACATTCAAGTTATTCCACTACCATTTCTTTTCAGCCACTTTGACCAGTCGGGAGCGGAGTCTTCAGGAAGCCAAGTTCGAGATCATAACGTCGGAGGCCAGTTACCTAAAGTCGCTGAACCTGCTGCGCCGGCACTTCATGAATCACAGCGCCTTCCTGGACACGTCCGTGCTGAGTGCCAAGGACCGGAAAGCCCTGTTCTCCTACATCGTGCCCGTGCACGAGTGCTCAGAGCGATTGCTCACGGAACTGGAGGCCTGCTGGCAGGACAACATCATGCTGCTGGGACTGAGTCGCTGCATCTACGAGATCGCCGAGCGGCACTTCCATGTGTACGTGGCCTTCTGTGAGCATCAGGGCAGGATGGACAGAACTCTGCGCCGTCTTAAAGAGTCCAAGGATTCCCTATCCTTCCAGCAGCACCTGGAGCGGCTTGAGGCGAGTCCCAGCTGCTGCGGGCTCAATCTGCACTCGTTCCTGATGCTGCCCATGCAAAGAATCACCCGCCTGCCGCTCCTGATCGATGCAGTGTTCAGCAAGGAGTCACCGCTGAATCGAGAGGAGTACGAGAGCTGGAAGTTGACGCTCGCTCTCGTCCAGAAGGTGGTGGGCCAGTGCAATGAGGCGGCCAACCGCTGGGAGCAGGCCTTTGAGCTGGAGAGGATTGCGCGCCAGCTGGAGTTCCCCTCCCATGTGCGAGCGCTGGCCATAGCTCCAGTGGGCGTGCCGCGGGCGGGAGCCAAGCCGCGTTTCCTGGTCAAACGAGGAGAGCTGACCCACCTGCTGTGGCGTGGTGAGGACGCCAAGTTGACCTTCGGCAAGCGCTTGACGAAGATCAGCATATACGCCTTCCTCTTTTCGGATCTTCTGTTGCTCTGCAAGCGTCGTGGTGAATCCTGCTTCAGTGTCTTGGACTATTGCCCCAGGAGCATGCTCACACTCGCCTCCGGCGATTCGCTGCCCCAGCTTCCAACCAAGGACCTCAAAGACCAAGCCGGCAAGAACCTCATCCTGATGACGCTGCTCGAGAACTGCGACCGCAAGACCGTCGAGCTGGTGGGTTATCTTAGTCCTTGATGCCTATTATCTTTGACAATATGAGTGCTTACATTAATGTTTTCCTCAGGTGCTGTCTTGCCCCTCGGTGTCCGACCAGCAGCGCTGGCTGCAGGCCATGAGACCGCCAGAGGCGGAGACGCCCGGCGAGAAGCTCTACGAGTCCTGGGACTGTCCTCAGGTGGTAGCCAAGCACAGCTATGAGTCCGACGAGCCAGACGTTCTTCAACTTGAACTGGGCGACGTCGTCAATGTTTCCCGCAAGCTGCCCGACGGTGAGTGACTGCAGATCTTTGGTACAAAAATGCAATATCTTATGCTCTTTATCCTTCATATAGGCTGGTACCAGGGCGAAAGGATACGGGATGGAGCTGTAGGCTGGTTCCCTGGAAGCTACACCGAGGAGCTGAACTCAGCCCATGTCCGCGCTCGGAATCTGAAGCAGCGGCACCGCCTGCTCACCTTTACGGCCACCTACCTGGAGTCCCAAAAGAGCAAGTGACTTCCGGCTGCTCTTGGAAAACGGGGAGAACACTAGATAGCAACGCCAACTCCATAGTCCGCAACCAACTCTAAGTGAACTACCAATAGCCGTACACTTTAGGAAATGTGATAATTATTTAAATCGATGTTAGTATTGATTAATCGAAAGTCTTAAAATAATTTTCCCTACCAAGTAAGCAATAGCAGTACTGGAATTTAATTATAACCGTTTAGTGATACGTAAGCGAAATCTTAATAAACAATTTATGAAAACAATTACTGAAAAGCGAGAAAATAATATTATCAAGCTCATTGGCTACCAGATACCTGTTACTCAATTAAAAAGAATGTGGGGGGATGATTATGCAGTAGGGAAGCGACTGTTTGCCCAGTTTCCGCACGAGCGCCCTCTACCGGCGAATGCATTTACTTGTCACGACTCCCTGACGTTACTCACTATGGATGGTACGCCTTGTAATTTATTTAATTAATTTAATGAATTATTATTAAAATATAGTAATTCCCACTGTTTTCTATTTACTACCAGGTCTCTACACGGTTTCCTAAATTGTGAGCGTGGTTAATTGGTGGTGGAGGAAGATAATAAAATCAGAAAATAAAAGCGTTTTGGGCGTTACTGTGTTAAAATGTATAAAACAGATGTATCCGATATCATTATGTTCAAAAATATTCCGGACACTAGCCATGTCTATTCGACCGAATAAAATTCGAGATTTTGGGGACTTTATGAGCTAGAATGTTGTGTTGAGCTGAAAGGAAAGTCAAGAGAATAAAATTTGTATATACTTCATAGAACTTTTCCATTATTTTTGTAGCCAGCAGTTAAAGAAAACGCAGGTGATTAATTCATTTTAAAATTGTATATTCTCCTTCAAAAATATATATACATATTTTTATTTGATTTGTTTGTTGTTTTAGTTGTTTTCATGAATGCATTATACATATATAATTTTAGTAGCTGCACTGCATCCCTAGAGTATTCTAAACTTATTCAATTAATGCTACGATTATATTATTGCTGTCATAAATTATTAAATCTAAATCAAGCACTACAAAAGTGTGGGGCGGAGCAAGATATGTTTTGGCGATCGATCGATCCGATAGCAGCCCGTTTCGAGTGCTGCTAAGCCGGAGTCGTCATCATCATCGTCACCCTATCGCCAACACATTCTGGCCCGGCTAATTCTAACCCAGATGATTTACAATGCTCCTTCATGTGACCGCGATGAGTGGATGTGGTAAATTTCGATGAAAGACCCATTTACACTGGGCGATTACAATAGTCAGAAACCAATCGTTGCAGTTCAGATTGAATTGGTTTCGATCGAGGGCTACGGCTAAGCTACGGCTGAAAAACGTATCATGCATTTAGGCGCTAGATTCCTACACATATAAATATATCACAAAATCAGTGAAATTAAAATTCGCTGGAGTATTTGCTTGTTTCGCTTTGGATGATGCATGAGAAGAGCTCGTTGAAAACGTTGAGTGATAGAATGTTTGGCAATGTCCTAGCTCAACAGACGACAACAACATGTCACCTGAAGCTGATGCCGCACTTGCGGCTGATCTTAGGTGTGTGAATATATGCTATTGACAGCAGCAATGGTACATCGTTTTCGGACAACTGCAGCGGATTGGTAATGTCGCTCAGCCGGCACGGATCAGTCTCAAGCAGGAATGCTGCCAAAGTTTCCGACTGCAGGTAGATTTCCTGTAACTTCGACTCCAGAAACGACAAGCACTGAAACCAAAAATTCAGAAATTAACAAAGAAAATTCATAAGCAAATGTGCGGTAACTACCTCGTAGGCTGGTATGCCACCTGCATTCATGGCTTGTACGGTTTCCAGCATGCTGGAGACGAGCTGAGACATGCCGACAGGAGAACTCTGACCACCGGCATACGGAAACTGCTGCGTCTGAGATGAAATTAGCCGAACATCCCACTTGTCCATGTCCGCCACAATTGCTATGTTCTCCGCCGGCTGCGAGATTAGAGAGGCTGAGCGCGCAGCCAGAGCTAGATCCTCTCGCAGATGCATCTCCCACTTATTGGGCGGAGCACAAGTACCCTAAGACATTGGAAACAAAATACAATCAGTATAGGCTCAAAATAAATCACATGGCAATTTCCCACCTGCAATACCATGTCGGAGACGTAATGATCGCTGACGCTTAACAGCAGCGAGGGAATGAAGCCGGCACGCAGCTGGTCGCCCGGAGATTCGTCGTCCTGCGGCAATTCCTTGACGCCCGGAACAGGCAGTTTTAATAGCTGCTGGGACACATTGACCGCTGCACACTTGGCGGCCACCGAGGAGACGGAACTGCGTCCTGACGGAACCCGCTTGGGCTGCTGCTTGCGCAAGTACGTCGTCTGCATTTGGGTTGGCATCGTGGGAGATAGTGGCTCGACTGACACTGTTGACTTTAGCGTGTCTATGGAGGCCGCCGAGTTTACAGATTGAAGAGCCTTGGAGCTGAATCCATTACTATTCCCACTTTGATTGTAGCAGTGCATTTCATCGGTCTCGAATTCCAGCTCGGTGGCGTTGGAAGGTGTTTGGTTCCAGGTGGCCGAGGTATTTATGCCAACGCCGCTGCTGCATACTACGCAACGGTCGCTATTCGCAGCCACTGGAGTTGTAGGAGGAAGCAAAGCGGCCGTGGAGCTACTGCTAGCAGCTAGTGTTGCCGTGCTATCGCTGCCCTTAAGGGCAGCTGCCTCGCTGGCCTCCAGTTTGGTTACTTTGTCCATTAGCAGATCATAGTTGGACATCAACAGATTCTTGCTCTTCATATAGTTGGTGGCTATTTGCGGATACTGTTCAAAGTTGAACTTCATACCCGAGTGCTTGCTTCTGTCGTGGGTGCGCTGATGTTGTGCACATAGCATCAAAGCGGGCTTAGAATCTTGATCTCCGCTTAGGTCCTCACTGCTCTTTTTCAAGTTGATCAATGGCTCATTATCGCCCAGTACGAAGACCACCCCATTACCATTATCAGCCGATGTTTGTCGGCAGATGCCGTGCTCTCGCTCGATTAGCTTGTGACAGTGATCAAAGTGGATCTGCTCCTCCAGGCTAACGTTTTCTTTTATGGGCTCAATGCCCCAAGTCATGCGATCGCTTTTGCCCATGCTGTTCTGCGTTATCAAATCTGAGAGTGACAAATGCGAAGCGCGTCTTTCATGACTAAGGGGCTCAAAGTCACCTACTCCTGTTTCTCCAGTCTTGCTCTGCTGTTGGTCCGGGTTTCCCTCAACCGAGTAGGTGCTGTTGCGTCGCTCCAGCTTGCGGTTGATGATCCGAATGCCCTGCTGCAGTTTGGCCAAGTCGTTAAGACTCAGGCCCTCCGTTACACCTGCTATGTTCCAAAAGAAGTTCTTTTTCGGAGGAGCTTCCACGTGGTCTTCATAGTCGATGGCCTCGATGGCACCGTCGTCCACGGAACCCGTGCTTACAGAGCCAGTGCCGCTTGACTGCTCCTCCTCCATGCACAGCTCCACGTTATCCGGCGTGGTCACTGTCAAACGGATCCGGCCGTCTTTGCCAGTACGAAAGTACTGCTGTGTCTGCCGAGCCAGCAGCGTCTTCTTGTCAATACCTGTGTCCATTAAATAGTTTCCGATACGCAGCTCCTGCTGGACAAAGTGAGAGTCTCGGAAAGCCAGCACAGTGGGAATCTCATTCTTTTTTAGAGTCTGCATGCCATCTCTGGCGTCCAAGGACCCTAGGTCCAATCCATCTTGTTCCCCATCCTCGTTCTCCCTATCGTACCCGTTCAGTTCACCATTCTCATCATCCGCATCATCAGCAATGGCATTCAGATTCTGTTTGCAGGTGGCAGCCCTGCTAAGTCCACGCTTCGGCGTCGGTGGACTCTTGTTCCTCTCCTGCGGACCCGATTGATTTTTAGTCTGGCTCTGGGCGACAAGGTCGTTAATCAGCTGCTTGTTGAAGTCCTCCCGCTTGGCCGCTCTTCGTACTTCGCTGCACCGAATAAAGTATGTGAGCACGTTTAGCAGCTTCTCTACCCAGAGCTTCTCTGCTCCACACACAATGGTGCGTGCTAGCTTGGGCGGCATGCCGATGGCTCCGTAAAGGTCGCCGAGTTGCGCCCACAGCGCATTGTACGGATGCTTCTGGGCAACTTGGAGTAGCTTTGCTCTCTGCTCAATGGCCGCCGCTGAGGCAGAGGACTCCGATCGGCGAGAACCGGCGCTGTTGAAGGCGGACACGGTGGCTACCCATCCGAGGTGATGAGTAAGGATTCCCGTCAGCATGGTGCTAATAAAACTGCAATAAACAAATGTATAATTCGATCTAAATTTTTAACTATCTAGTCGTAGACTTACAAATTAGAGTCCTTAGTATCGGCGAAGGAGAGAAGGTCGCACAGCTCCTTGATGAATCTCTCGGCCACAGTCTTGGAGTACTTGCTGCCGCTGGTGGTGATGCTCAGCCAGACGGGTGTCTTGATGCGCGGGGCAGTGAAGAGATCGCTGAACCACTGTTGTGTATCCTGCCAGGCCTGGAACATGATCTAAAGTTCACACATAAATTCCTGATTAAATTAAATTCTACAGGGAATGTATGTGTGATCCTGACCTGCAGAAAGTTCTTGTGGTTGATGTAAGCCAGCTCTGTATTGGCTCTCAATCGACTAAGCATAGATTCCAGCAGGGCAATATGCTCGCTGCAAAACAGCTCCATCTCCTCCTCGAAGGACTCACTCATGGAGATACACACGGCCAGTCCCAGTTTCGCCCGCCGGCGCAGATTGGCCTGCCTCCTGCCCATTTCCGGATTGCTTCGCGTCTCATTCGCACAATAGCTCGCTCTGCGATACTGCGGTGGACCCATTCCACCGCCCTCGCTGCCCCCTCCAGCTCCGCCTCCTGCTGGTGCTGCCACCGGGCCATTTAATGCGTAATTGTCGCTAAGGAAGCCGATAAAATCGTTCTTGGAATGCTCGTTCTCGAAGGAGGTGCGCAAATTGCGCGAGATTCTTCGCTGCAGGCAGCCATCGCTGGCAAATCCGTCCAGGTAGGGAGACGACCCCGTATAGCACGCAGAGTCCATGCTCAGCTTCCTCATTGCTTCCGACTGATCCGAGAGGACGCTGCCCAAACTGCTCCGCGTGGATGAGTACTGATATGACCACTGATCCCCGCCGGCTCCACTGCCACTCCCACTAGCCGAATAGCCCGAGTCCGTGGCAGTGCTGTATGTTGATGAGTATCGAGGCCCGCTGGAATCGATCGAATGAATCGACAGTGACTGCTGATCAGCCGGCGTCGCTGGAACATCCAACGGTGGCGTCAAGCTCATCTGCCGACCCACACTCACGCTGAACGGCATCGAGAACGAGTTCATCGAGAGACCATCCATGGATCCGTGCTCGCTGGATATCGATGTGCGCGGCGTCGCCAGGCTGTTCATGGAGAGCGTAGAGTAGGGCGACTGGCCAGATCCCCCATTGCTGGTGGGCGTCAGGTAGACCTGGGAGCACAGGATTCTGGCCGGTTCCGGCAGCCAGTGCACCTTCAGGGCCGTTCCGCAAAAGGACATCGGCAACGAGCCAAACACCATCTCGCCCACCGGCGTGATGTCGGCTCCCGAGGGTCGATTGTGCTGTTTAAAAATATAACATTTATTAATTCAAAACAAAGAAATCATAAATGATCTTTATAAAAATCTAAAATATAAAACAAGAGAGACCACTGCTACTCCGCCAGCTCCGTATGTTGCAAGCTAAGTGAGTCATAGCTAATAATTTGCAGAACGAATTATGATGAAATGAAAACGGTCGTGAAACTTCACTTTTACGAACAGTGCATATTTTGGTTTTACACCCGGTCATTAGTTCGAATAGATTGCTAGATAGATGACTCACCTTGTAGCCATACTCCGCGCACACCTCGATGAAGTTGCTGCCATTGTTGGAATGTGTCTTCGACTGAATCTTGCCATTCTGCAGCGCGGTGTACTTCTCGTTCTTAAGGAACTTTCCCCCGCCATTCGTGCTGGATGATGAAGTGGATGAGGATGTGGCTGATGGGTCCTTGTGCGTCACCTTCTGGAGGGCATTCGAGTCGAAGAGCAATCGTCGGGTGTCATCCTCTTTGTAGAGCAGAACTCGCACCTGGCTGCCCTCGAAGGGGAATCGACTGCAAAGAAGGGATCAAAAGTAATGTAAATGAATGTGGGAAATTAACTAAAGATGATTGTAATCACAACTGGGTTAGAGTAAATGGTTTGTGTTCCCGCAAAACGAGTGCAAAAGTCACTCTAGCTATGCCCACTATTATTTAATACTGCCATTCACCAAATGCACTGTTCGAAATTCCCCTCTGTATAGTGCTGTATTAGTTCCACCGCCATTTTTCCATTTATTCGCCACACCTTCGTTGCCATTCGACACCGTTCACAATCGGGAATCTAGAGTTCCGGTTGAAGGTCGTCAAAATGCCACCCGCAGTTTCGCAGCCCAGCGGAGGTTCATTATAATGCGCACATCTCGAGCAGCTCTCGTATTTTGTGCTGTTCATTGTCGTCGATAAAATGGCAAATGCTATGCTCTATATATAGCGATCCTCAGTTGGCACGTGACGATTACTCATGCCCCCATTCGAGCGGTGTTCTGACAGCCGTGTCTTCAAATCTTTTACAGCCCGAACCAGAACATCGAATGATAAGGCCGAGCAAAGCGTACTAATGCTGAACTTTGAACCCCCTGAAATGGGGGGAGTGAAGGTGTCCGGTAGTCACATGACGGCAAACTTGAATGTTAAATTAAACCAATTTATTTTTGCCGGTTCTATAATTGGCTGATCCAAGTAGCGCTGGCAAATGAGGTATATATCTCGGCGGAACAGAACAGATAAAAGTTTGCGGTCTCAATGAACAAAATCTATTTTAAACCTAATTGTATTCAAACAAATGGCGGAGGTTAAACAAAAAATTGTTCAACATTTTAGGTAGTTTTCAATTCCCCTACACAACCATTACTTAAAAATATAATTGAAGAGGTGAGATATATTGTGTGAAATACAAAACAAATGAATAGTAGTGCATAATTCGTTGACAGGTCCTGTCGACGCTAATTATCTTTCGCTCCCTCCAATACCCGATACCCGAAACCCAAAACCCGATACCCAAAACCCATTCCAAATCCAATCCACTCCACATGGCAGACAAATCGGCAGCACCACCGTACTCGATTTAAAGCTCGTACAACAGATTTGAGCTAATTAATTTAGTGGCTGTATAAATGGCTTGTCTAAGTAGCGCTAAGTTTGCAAAGGCGCCTTCTCTGAAATTAGCGCTATAATTAACAATTAGCCCAACTGATGATAGTCGTTGGCCGTTTCAGGGGGTGGGGATGGGCTAAATGGTGGGGGGAGTGGGCGAACTAGTTTTAGAGCTTAATAAATGTTTTACTGCCCATGTGATAAGAAGGGGGGAGCCCGCACGCACGTCGATTACGAAGGTGTTTTTTGGTTTTAGGTCGGTCACGAGGGCCCCTGATATAGTGGATATATTGTGGTGGGCTGGCCAGCACCGCACTGGACTGCACCGGCGGCCCCTTTGTTGTCCTCGGACTGTCCAATGTCCGGCTATCCCGGACCGGGGCCAATTTATTGACCGTGCTTACTTGGATTTGAAGGGCGGCGTATGCATGCGACAAAGGGTAATTCCAACTGCAGCTTCGCGATAGCGCCAACTGTCTGGCCGGAAAGTTCCGTAGTTACAGGTTGTACTTGTCCAACTCGACCTTGCCTATCTAAAATTTCGCAACAGAAAAATTCCTCATTTCATTTGGTAGTAACTCCTCCTTAAGCCCTGCAATTTAGGAACCTAAATTCATAATGTGATAAAATATCTATAAATTCGCTATAATCTATATAATTCAATGGGTAACAAAATATTTATACTTTATGATCGATTATTAAATATTAAACACATTTTACATGAATTCGCCTTTTTATCTGCTAAATTTACTTTAAAAATTCAACAATAAGTACTCGGCAAATATTTATATCTGGAGCTCTTCACATCAAGACCAAATTGATAATTTCAATTGAAAACGTAAACAATTTCTGTATTTACTAACAAGTCACAAAGTAATTCCAAAAATTCATTTTAAAAAAGGATTTCAATGAACTAAAAAAAAAAGTGTCAAATGTAACTCCTTATTTTATTGTTAAACTTTTCAATTGGAAATGAAAATTGCGTTTGAATATGCAATTATATTTTTCTCAGTAAATGGCGTTTCGTTGTTCATATTTATTTTAAGCTTTTGCATTCTTTAGTTTTCAAAGTTGGAGTACAATTTCTAGTTTATTTTCGAATTCAGCCCTTTGGAGTTGGACAAGTTAAACTGTAACATTTACCGTTGGACCGCCGATTAGCGCGGACGGACGACGCGTCGATATCTTTATGAACGCGATGCTAGTCAGCAAATGAAGTTCAAGGCGCTCGCGATCGCACTGGGAGTATATAGCCGAGAACTGGGGAACCGAACTGGGAACGGGGACTGAAAAGCCCAGGTCCCGTGCCCAATCGTCAGAGCGAGACGAGCGGCGAGCTCACTCGCATATGCATTATAATAAGGCCTGCCTGTGTGCCTGCCTGCCCAGCCAATCGATATATGTATGGATGGATGTATGTACCTATGGAGGCACACCACGGCCGCACATACAGACGAGGGCAGTACGCTGAAACACTCATGCAGATAATACAAGCAACGATCCTCAACGAGGCGACTTCGGGGCCGCGACATGGGGCATCCAAATTGGAGCGCTGCTCACATGATTTCTCGGACCCATCCCCATTCGTTCGTCCAGCTGCGCACCCAAACCAAACCGAACATAACCGACCCGAATCCGATTCCGAATCTGATTCCGATTCCGATTCCGAATCTGATTCCGATTCCGATTCCGAGTCCAAAACCCCCGAGTGGGATCCCAGAGTCGGACGAGCATCATGTGGCCACCATTTGTTGCTTGTCATAGACTGATGTGTTAATATGTTGTTTAAAAATTTCCAAAAAAAAAAACAGTAGAAATTTAAAAAAAAAATAAACCTAAATACACACATATATGAGAAAGAGAAAGGAAAAACATTTGTGCAAAGTCAAGAGCCAGCGATGAATGATTGTTTGATGGATTAGTTGAAAGACATGTGGCCAAATTTAATAACAACGTTAAAGACATTCCTCAACGGTTTTCTGACGAAGGTTAAATGCCCTAGGAAATGTAATTATCCAAGTTGTTTTCAGGCTTTAAATACCTTGGATTTTTATCAAAGCCTATGCAATAGGAATTTGACACAAATCAGAAATTCCCAGAATTTGGACTTCTGGTTAAAGTACGATTTTGTTTATCAAATAAATAAAAAGAGTAAGCCTTTTTTAATAGTAAAATATTTCATAGTTTCCAAATATATTTGTTGTATTGAGAAAGGAATGTAGACACCCCACTGCTTTATTTTTTTGCAGGGTGCTGGTGATTGCCCACCCAAATGGACTTTGTCAGCAGCCCTGATCTTTGGGGCACTACGAGTACGTGAGCATTTGAGGCCAGAAAGCCAGAAAGCCAGATGCCAAAAGGCACAGGGCTGCTGACCTGGCCAAGATGGGGATGGAGATGGAGTACGGTGGAGATCAGCGCGAAAACAATTATCGAAAGGCCGCTAAGTTGACTTATCGCTCGAAGAGGCGGCTGCGTTGTTTATTCAGATATTTTTGCCTTGGCTTTTATTTTCATTATTTCTGTGGGAGCAGGGCAGGGATGGGGGGCGGGGCACTCGCTGGGATCACATGCTTTTTCAGCTACGCAAGCAAAACAAAGCGAGCCACAGCCAAACAATATTAAGCAAATAAATACATACATAAATACGGGCGGGCATGCATAATGAACGAAGACAAGAACACACGCTTCCCCCGATCCACCGATCCGCCGATCCGCCGATCATATAGCCCTCTCTTTCGGGGGTTCTGTGCAGTGCAGAACTATATACACTATATAGGAATATTTTGATTGATACGGCCAGGTGTACTTATGGGGGATGTAAGGCGGAGTGGAGTGCCACTCGAGTGGGCACGGGCGTTATCGGGCTTTGCCTGGATTATGTTTTGATTAGCCCTTGGATACTCCACTGCGCCACACTGATTGATATGGGAAATCGCTGGCAATTGATATGTCCCAGACTTTTAGCTTTTGGCTTTTGGCTATTGGCTATTGGCACGGCCACCGTTCCACACACGAACATACACAATTCAAAACCAGAGTGATAAACAGAGAGTAAAGGCGCACAATTGTAATCAAATCAGCATCTGTTAATGACTTTACAGAGCGTGTCTGGCCGTCTGATTCTCCCTGTCTGCGGATTTTGCACTGAGAGAAACCAAAGCGCTCTAAATCATTTGTTCATCTTTCGCTGTGGAAATTTCTAGAGCTGCAAAATTCTTTACACGAAAGTACTTGACAAAGTACAAGCACTTTGATATGTACAAATGAAACCAAGAACCTCATTAACACTTTCTGATGATAGTTTGTTTGAAGATTTCCACCTTTCATAAGCAATTGTAACCAAGGTTCGGCCTTCAAGGATGGACTTCTTGCCACCAGATGCCACTTTTTTGTCCAGTGTTCGTCTTTTTGTGTGAGTGAGTGAAAGAGAGCGTGGCAAATAAACACAGATTTCCAAAGCGACGACAGCACAGCCAACAAAGCCTCTCGGGCTGGCGGGGAGTGCGGGGTGGGCAGGCAAGGCGGCGGCAAAAGCGAAACAACAACCAGTTGCTCCATCCATACAACAAGTCACATGACCCAACCAACCGACCGACCGTCCAACAACGATGATGGCGATGGCGATGGAGACGTTGGCGTTTGGCTACGACAATGGGTATATATAATGTATAAATATATATGTATATACGGTATAACGGCAGCTGCGCCCAGCAAATTGACTATCATTATCACTGGGCCCATTATAAGCAGTTATGCACACACAAATAAATCCAGTAGACACACGTCCGCACAGTCGAACGACCTTCACCCCGTCCTTTTGGATCGCAAAAAATCGAATGTCAAGTTCAAAGCAATTGGCAATATCCCCAAAAGCCACTCGCACTCTTTGGAACACCAGAAATTTATCAGTCAGCCAGGCAGGCAAACAAAAAAAAAAGAAGAAATAAACTACAAAAAATAAACACAAACAAGAGTCGTCGTCGTCGTTGTCGTCGTCGCAGCCGCTCACAATACTAATGAGCAAATGACGACAAAAATATCGAGTGATTTTCATTGTCACTTGAGACCAATGCAAACAGACCCGGAAAAGTCAGGTGGGGTGCCAAGAGGAGGAGGTGGAGGTAAGGACAGGCGAGCACTGGCGGGCGCAATCAATCAATGAAAGTTCCCAGGTAACCAGAGCCACACACAAGTGCCAGCATTGTGCACTTGTTTCCACCTGGCAAACACAACGTGACTCAGGAACAAGCCAACTTCTGTCCAGGTGAGATCATGGCCCAAATGTCAACAAGTCAAGAGTCAGAGTCACAGAAAGATGACGAAATACTAAATACGAAATACGGAATTCGGAATCCGGTGATCGCACATCAGCGATGGTATCAAACCTGAAAACAATACTTCCGTCATCTGGCGAATAAATAAATAGATCGCCACAGCAGCAGAAGGAATCAGTAAAAATGGTTTCATTCAGCAATCTGGGATCGGGGATTAATGGAAACATTTACATTAACAAGCCCGATCGAAGGGAAAACAATAGCCGGACCTTGCAGATAAGGCAGAACCACCAAGTGCCCTGTAAGCTACCATATAAGCAGTTTTACAACCCAGAATCATGTGGTTAGCTTGGTGAAAAATTCCATTTGCCGATTACTTATTAATAACGCAGTCCTTATACCTTTTTTTCTTAGTAGCACAACTTTGGACAGACATTACCGTTCCTTTAAAGAAATTTGGTTCATTGAATGGATTAAACTAAGCAAAGAAATGTATAAATTAAGCATAGAAAACCAATAACTATTTGCCATATTCGCCTAATACAATAATACATTGTGTTTTATTGTCGGGCTTGTAAATCATAATTTTACAATCAAATTTGTCTGTGGAGTCCTAAACTAAAGACCGCACATAAATCTCAAGTGAAAATTTATAATGATCTGTGAAGTTTAAAACCCAAGTTGAATACCCCTAAAACACATTAGGCATTCACTGTTTTAAGCTTTCTATCTGGAATTTAACGATTCAAACAGTTACTGTTCGGCGAAAAGGCAATAAACAGATATAGTCATCCTCATTATTCACACTTCTGTGTGCACAGCTCGCACAGTATGAATTTCCATAATTCCGTGAAGTAACAGCCAAGTGTAATCTTAGGTGTTTTTGGCCATAACCATAATGCCCCCGTGATTCGATGAGCGTTAGGATTGGGCCTAAGGCAATGGCAAACAGTAGTTTAAGTAGAACCGTGTGCATGGGCCATTGAAAACTATTCGGAAATCCTGCCCCCCTGGAATATTTCACCTATAAGGTGTCTCGTTGAGCTTCCGTTAATGGAGCTCTGGACTTAGGCACTTGGGGCTCTTATTTTGTTTGCCCAGCTCATTGATACAAGGCGGCGGCAGGCAGTGGAAAACAAAAGCGTTTTGTCAACTGATAATGGGTGAAAACAGGGCCATTCCACAGACAGAGAAGCGCTAATGTCTACACTGCCAGATAGCTAGAGTGAATTCAAGTGCAAATGCGATTTGCGATATACTGATATGACACCACACCTTACCTGTATCACACTTTGGAGTTAGGTCTTTATAATCCTCTATTTCTAACAATAAATACCATTGACAGCTCCATAATAAAATTATGTCGTTTTTTTTTTTCTTCAACTCAAGTTCAAAGTTAATCCGATTAAGATATCAATCAATAAGCAGTTTAGCTTTACCAAAAAATGCAATTGGGAATTATTATTATAAGTTGAAAAGAAAGAGAAATTCAGCCTTGACATCTAACATATTGTTGTTGTGTTTGGAGATATGTATTGTATTATTTTGTTTTGTTTATTTGGGTTGATACACACTTTTTGTTGATAATTAAATTAACATTTAATTAATAAATATTTGATGGTGTGCTAAAAATGTGGAAATAATCGGTATAAACTGGATTAACGCAATGTAATTATTTATATAGAGTGTACAATCTGTTAGATTTCTTTATACATTTTTTGAAAAATACAATAAGGTAAACTTCGTTTTTCCAAGTGCACCTGCTATCGGAACGGGTCCCGAGGCAACAACAAAAACTGGATACGCGACGTCGTCGACGAATCACTACTCATATGACTTGGCAGACCACGCGACTTCGCACATGAAGCACCACATCACCACACCGCCGCACCGCCACATCGTCACATCGCCACCTAGTCCCCTTCCACTCGAAGTGCTGCCATTTAAATGTGCTGATTTCTGTTTGCACATAAGTAAAGTTTGTGTGCCGACTGCTCCGCAGGCAAACGCGTACATATTTAATTGCACTGATGATGTTGACGGATGATGGTGTGGGGGCAGGGCAGGGGAGCCATGTGATAGGTATAACACCTCTCCTGACTTGTGGCCCACGGCCCACAGCAAACTAGAGCCAGACACACCGGCACCTGGCCCATTACTATACTACTCTATTACGGTTCGTCGCATCGTAACGCTACGGCCCATGTAATAAGTTCACACCTGCTGCGATCCAACCACTTTGATTGATGTCTGGCCGGCCGGCTTGCCGGCGACTGTTTGGCCATTCAATTGGCGGGCAGTTATCAAAAACTATTAATGAATTCTCGTTCCCTCCCCAATTTACGACTCATTTGCCTAAGGCTCTAAGTGAAATCATCCATAATGGTTCATTCAGAGCGGTGCTTTTTTTCATTTTTCAGTATATTGTAGAAGATTGATATGTGTGGCTTTGTTTGATCGCCAATCGAACGCGATTTTATTGTGTGCCACACGTGCCTGAAGCCCTGGGCCCACGGACCATAATGAGACTTTGTTGGGCCAAAGTTTTCCACAAAAGGTGCTAATTCGCTTGATTTGCGTAGCTGGATGCGATGCGATGCCATACGATGCGGTGGGTATTCGTATTCATGTGAAAGTCCAGCGATCGATCGACAGCTTGCGAATCGCACTTCGTAGATCGCAAGGCGATTGCGCGAGTACGAAATCACAGTTTGTATATAGCCTGAAATCCCCGGACTTATCGGGAATTAATACCAGCTCGCTAATAACGGATATATGTATTTTTGGACGCCATATGTGGTGGATATCGGGCGAATGACTTGCGAATTGGGTTAAGGAATGCGCGCCTTCAAAGGCACATGATGCCAGGCGTCTGGTTTTGGATTTATTCGCTTTTGTGTCATGCATACACTTCGAGGCGAATTTAAGCAAAAAACTGTCATGTGACCAACTGGCTAGCAAATGTCTAAACATGGTCATGACGACGGGGTCCAAAGGAAATGATTCACCCCTTTCCGCACGATTGATTCACCCCAGGTGTCCGGACCTTGATTTCCAGCATTTCACCATTTCACAATTTCTTAATTACACACAAGTGTCATGAGTTTTTGGTGTTATTTTCTTTATTTGTTTTTTATTTGCGCCAGCTTTTTTATTCTTAGCTCTGGGCCTATCAGAGGAGACCGAAAGTATTTTTAAATCATTTCTTTTGGGCCCCGTGGAAATATGAACGATAAGTGGAGGTTCAGATTCTGTCGTGGAAATTTACCCAAGCGTGCTGCCGTAATTTATTGTCGTCACCCAACTAAATTAAGCAAATAAACAAATACATTTATTTGGCCCGAGTGGAGTTTTTAACTGCTATTAGTGTAAACGTTTGTTTAGTTTACAGCGAAACCGAAAAACCTGACCTAGTACAAAGATAGCGGCGAATAGGGGGTGTTTCGGGGGCTAATTTGAGGGGGAGTTAGTCGGACCGGCTGTCTACACCTTACAGGTTTTTGTTTTTATTGTTAGAATTATTCCCCAAGTGTGAGAGCGTGTGTGCCTGTGGGCAAAGTGCAAAAACCCCAAATGCTGGCGACGCTTAATTAGCAGAGTGAAAAGTTTCTATCACGTGATGGCGATGGCGAATGTTGGCGACAAGCGCGGCCATAAATGTATATACGGCCCGAATATTGGTCAATACACACTCGAATCTGACAATTTCACCATTATGCTATATATATTTTAAATGCCAGCTTGGCGTCTGACCGATAAGGCGGCCGATTGACAGCGTGGAGGAGGCGCTAATCGAGTTAGCCAGGCAACGGAGGCCCTCACTCAGCTTAGCGGCCCCAAAAATAAATGGGCAAACGATTGAAATATTTTATGGGCCCTGTCAACCATGGTCTCCGAAATTTGTTATCCATTAGGTTTTTTTGCATATCGACAGTTTGATATCATCGTGAGTGGTCGAGATACGGGTTTAGATCGTTATCACACTGAAGTGATTAGAACTCGTATTAAATAAATGCGAATACTAAAACGAATTTCGTTGTATAGAGATTTATAACACAGAAAACGGATATAATATTCGAACTATGAATGGTTGTCAAAATAAACAGCAAAAAAGAGAAGAACGAAACCGAATATTTCTCTTGCCAACTTTATGCACATTAAAACCTTCATAAAACTGAACAAACAAATACGTTTTCGGAGAACTGTAATCTTATCCGTTTTGATTTCGCTAAAATTATACGAAACTGTAAGTGGTGTCAGTGATATTGCGTTCCTAGCAAAGCGGGCGTGGGTGTGTCCACCAGTTAACCGTTAACAAAGCATCCCGCAATCACAGTCCCATTCACACTCGCAGTCACAGCAACAGCAACAGGAACCAAAACCACAATCAGAGCCCACGCACAAGTTAAGCAAAGTGTCAGATATAAACATTGTAGAGCCTATGCAGCAGCATACATAAGTAAATAGTGTAATAAATAATAATGAAATGAGAATTAAGCGAAAAGGCAACAAAAACAATGCGCCGCGCCAACAACAAAATGTGTATGACATAATAATCACGAGAGCAGGCCGCGACCGCCGATTAGCAAGTCATGTGATTCGCTTTTATTTACATTTGCGCCTGACGTTGCCTCCGCCTTACCCCTCCACGCCCCCGTAAAAGTGTACCAACGTTCGCCGACGCTGCGTGAGTGCGAGCGAGAGGGGTAGCGCGCACGAAGCGATAACGATGAGAGCCGAGAACGAACCGATCGCTCTTGGGCCAGAGAGGGGAGGTGCAAAAGGCGTGAGGAGAGGCAGAGCATAGTGGGGCACAGTTATTTGCGCGCGCAGCTCGATCGATGGGTGTGGAGCAATGCGAGCGAAAGAAACGGCAACGACCAAACATCAACGCAGCTCCTCGCACACATGCACCCACCATGACTACCCAATATGCACTGCTGGGGGTGTTGGGTGATTTAGGGTTTGTTGTTGGTTTCTTCTTGGAGCTGCTTGTGGTGCAGGCTATCGTTATCGATATAAGTACAGTGGAGCAGCCATATGTGGTTAGACCACAGCAAGAACCACAAATATGAATTTAATGCGCAATAAAGAAAATAAACTAAAAAATAAACAAAAACCATTTTAAAACTTATTTTAGTTATTAAAATTGAGTTGATTCAATCAAAAAAATGTTTTTAATTTTAAAAATTTAAGTTTTAACTAGATCTTTAAAATACTTGTTGAAACGCCATACCGCAAAATGACTCTTCAAATGTAAGGAAATAGTAATAATCCCTCTTAACAGCAAGCACCTGAAAATGGAATTTCTTGCAAAAACATATCAGGTAGCTTGTGTGCTCTTTAAGAAGAGCACACTGTGATTTTTACAACAGAGGGACAAGGAACTAAGATAATGCGCCTTCTTTGTGACGTTTTCGAGACAGCTGCAAACGCATCTGTGTAATCCCCAAGATTTTGCTTTCACTGCTATTTCACTGCGGATTTGCGTCCATTGCTGTTGGCCAGACATGCGGACCAAATTGAAAAAGGCAGGCGGCGTACGTGACGATGATTAGTGCATGCCGAATTTGTGTGCTGGGTTATCGTCCTCGTTTTACGCTTTGCCAATTTGCGTACGAACCACGGAAGGAGGAGAAAGACGAAGCGCAGGTGCTGCACGAGAGAGGACCATGAGTGGAGGTGGCGGTGGAGTAGGGGCGTAGATTTATGTATAGTGTGAAACGCATCATGAGAACGCTTTTTCGCACGCCTCTCTTTGAGCGAGTGTGTTTCCGAGTAATTTCGCAGCTGCACCTATTTTTCCCCCTTTGTTGTGCGCGCATTTTATCGATACACTAATACCGGGTGTTAGGCAGTTTTGTTGTTAAAAAGATAAACACTTACCTTAGATAATTTCGCGAAGTTTGTTTTGTAGCTTTTGCGGACGACGAACTATTGCCAGCAGAGGCCGTGGCAGAGACGCCGGCAGAGGCGTGAGTTGTACGTGCCGGCAATGTTGTTGTAGCGGGGGTTGCTGTTCCTGTAGTTGTTGTTGTTGTTTGGCTATTAATTAGCGCTGCTGCTGCTGCGGACGCTGCGGTCAGCGTGGGTGCTGCCGCTAAATTCGCGGGTGCTGTTGGTGTTGCCGACGGAAAGAAGAGTTTATTCAATAGGGCCATAATAAGACACGGTGTGCGCAATCTGTTAGCAAACACATCTGGCCAATCGAAATCTCAGAACCGAAGATCGAATATTGAATTTATTTATTATTTTGTTTGGAAATGGAAATAAAACACAGACAAGCACACACACAAGCGCGCACTTTTCGCTTTCCTTGGAATGTGTAGTTGTTGCTATTGCCTTGTTGTTGCCGAGAGAGATGTCTACCGTTACACGCGCGCCTGACAGAGCGAGATGGCGGATGCTGCACAATCAAATCCAAAACTTTCGCTTTGCACTTTTCTTTCTTGCACTGCTTCTGATCTATCTGATTTCTTTCTGTACACAAACACACATACACTTGCAGTGGAATTTATTTGATTGAACAAGAACAAAATATGGCTATTCTTGTGTTATTTTCGCGAATCGGCAGCGGAAACGACACAGGTTCTTTACCGTTCCACATCGAAATGAGAACCGAATATCGCTGGCGTCCGCTTTAAAAAGTTTGCAAGAGACGCGTCGCAGTCGTTAAATGTGTGTGAGTGAAAGAGAGGGAGAGCGGCAGCAGCGTTAAAAGAGCGCCGTGTGTGTATGTGTAAATGGTTTTCTGTCGTTGCTACCAATGCGAGCTTCTTTTGGCCAATACACACTTTTTTGTTGTCATTTACTCACTTCCCACTTCCTGCCCACCTTTTTCACAGTCTTTCTTTTAATTCTCAGATCAAAGTCACGTCACTTATTTTAATTGAACACTTTGCGGCTCTGTTTGCTCTCCCTTGAGATGTTACATACTGGTTTATGGACTGGCCCAAAGGTTGGTCTTTGATCTTAACGCTTTGCGCTGACTGTTTGGCCTTTATTTACAATCCCAAACACAAACAACACAAGAGCATTTTGCAACGCGAAGTTGGCCGCAGCTGCGCGCCAGTGTGTGCACCCCTAGATGTGGGAATAAGATGGAATTTTTAGGGTATATTTTAAGTGCTGCCACACCAATTGGCGTGCATTTAACGGAAATTCGAAAATTCTTGTCGTTTAAATTTTGTTGTTGGTCGAAAAAAAAGAATGTTATTTATTATAAATTTAAAAAAATATCTATATATGTCAGATGATGTTTACTTCTTCAAATACGTTTTGTGCACAGAAGTTGTACTTAGTACTACATTGCGATCCATTATTACGATTAAATAAATGGTGAAGATAATTTTAATTTTAAATTGTTGAACTTTATTTTTGTTGGCTTACATAAACATACTTCAAAATTTTTAAGCCCACATGCGAAGGAATTGTGGGAAAATGGTTTCGACATGAATAGAATTCACCCTTCTTATAAATTCATACGATCTGGTTAGCGTGTGCTGTCCATCCTCATCCTCTATATCCTCCATATCTCATTATTAGCTGTGTTTCACTTAACTTTAACTGGAACCGAGCGAAATTAGAAAACATTCAAATCTTAAACATTAGCGCTAAATATTCGTTCGCCTAGGAATTCCGTTATTGAAAGGTTTTAAGAGATTTTGATCAAATAGAACATACATATACATATTAACCATATATAAATGAGGCGACTTTGAGTCGCCCTGGAGAAGCTTACGATAGTTACTTTCTCATCTTTTGTTTCTGTGTTTTCTTATGTTTTTAGGGTCGTTAAACTGGTTGCTTGCATGCGTGCGTGTTTATGAATATAGTGTGTTTTCGTGTGGTGTGTGAAGTGAAATAAGTCATGATTTTTCGGTATCCCTGTGGGAGAGCTACTGCATCCTCCTAGTCCTTGCAGGTGGACGTGTCCATGGGACTGGCTGGCTGGATAAAGGCCGTAGCCGCCGAGCTGGGCGGATTTGTTGGCGTGAACGCCGACAGTGAGGAGTTGCTGCTGCTGTTAACAAGATTGCCGCTGGACGAGTTGTTCAGGCTGATGTTCATCAAATTGGACGACGACGACGAAGCGCTGGAGTTGCCAGTGAGCTGGGCCAGCAGACCTCCACTTCCACCGCCGGCCAAGAAGGTGGCACTGCCCCCAGCCGAATTCGACGAGCCAAGGCTTAGGCGTTCGCCTCCTAGATTCGAAAGAAAGCCGCCAGCGGCATTCCCAGCTGACACGGACGCAGACGAAGAGGAGCTGCCGGTTCCCAAAATACCCAGCAGTGGGTTCGTTGAGGTCAGCACGTTGGGTGCGGAAGTGTTTAGGCCCAGCATGGGCGTTGGCAGTGCTGGCTTGATGAAGCGCTCGCTGGCGCGACGATTCTGAATGAAGAATTTTGAATTTAAAAAATCTGGAAATCAACAATTTATTTTCGCACTCACCACAAGCTGGCCGCAGGCATAGCAGCGGTTTTGCACCGCCGTGCCCGGACTTAGAGGTCGGCTACTCGAGGGACTGTGGGAGACAGGACTGCTGATGGTGCGTTGACGCTGGGCGCTCACCGCCGAAGCTGCGGCCGCGGCTGCTGCCGTCGCTACAGCAAACGAACCGCCGCCCATCAGGTTCTCGTTGTAAAAACGTTCCTCGTCCATCTCCAGCGAGGATTCCGATTCAGAGAGATGCCGGCATAGGGCTTCGCGGCGCTCCACCTCCTGCTTTAGCTTGCGTTGAAGACGCGCATTTTCCTCGCGAATGGACTTCTCTTCCTGCGCATACTGCTGTGTTTTGATGGTAGCCTCCTTCTGGGCGGTCGCCAGGTCGGAGCGATAACGGAGCACTTCGGAGCGCAGAATCTGGATATGGGCACTCAAACTGGTGGCCGTATCGCCACCATTGGCATGGGCGTTGTTTGTGATGTCTCGTGGCGTGGTCGGATCGGAAACAGGCTGATCCAGCTTGATTTGCAGCGAACGCTTTTCGGTTTCCAGCTTGTCCATGCGCTTCCACAGCTTGTTTACAAGAGCCTCCTGTTCCTGCTCAAGCGTGTTCTCCAACTCGACCATTTCGCGGCGCAGCTGCTCGAGGTTTGTCTGCTTGTTGTCCGTCTCCGCCTGGAGCTTCTCAATCTTGCGCATGAGCTTGTTGACGAGGCACTCCTGCTCCTGCTCGAGTGTCTGCTCCAGCTTGCATTTCTCCTGACGCAGCTGGTCGAGCTTCCGGGAGAGATCGTTGGTCAGACACTCCTCCTCGCGCTCGTAGTGGTGCGCCAGAGTCTCCTTCTCCTTTTTGAGTGCCTGTATCTTCTTTAGTAGCGTGTTTGAGATGTACTCTTCCTCCTGCTCGGCTTTGGCTTGCTGTAAAAGGAAACAAAGTTAAATGAAATTAGAATTGTACTAGGAGGTTCGGGGTCATATTGAACTGGCGAATATATAACAGATCTCAAAATGCATAGTTATATTTTGGTATTATAACCAAAGCAAAAGAATGTTATCTGGTGCCAAAACTGAATTTGACCAGAAGAAAACATTTCTGAAACTTAATTTCTATTGTTATAAGATATACGTTATACTAACAATGATGACTGAGGCTTGCTTGAGGCAGCGATTCTCCTCTTGCACCACTTTGCACTTGGTCTTGAAGGTATCCAGCTCGGCTTTCAGCACCCTAGAAGCGTAGTCAGATTATTTCTGGTAAAATTACATTGACTGATTGTCAGTGACTTACTTGTTTTGCTGGGTAAGCGATTCGATCCTTTTCTGGAGCTGCTCCCGAGAAACTGGACTTGGTGGCAGCATGGTGCCGCCGTCCAGCGAACTTTCGGATTCACAAGGACTTTCCATGCCTGCAAAACTAAAGATAAATGGCCCAGTGCCATTATGTTTTTGAACATATATATGTATGACATGAAATAATGTATGCCAGTCGCTTTTTAACTACATATATATACGTGCATGAGCATATATGTGGCGACTGGCTGTTCTTTATTCTTGAATTCGTCTGCGCCTCGTGAGGAACAAAGAATAAAGAAAGCGGTCGGTGGTGGTGTTTGGTTTTGGCCCTGATCCGATACAAAAGTTTAACCTTCAGCTGTGATTTTCTGTGCATCTGGCTTGATGCAATTTTTCGGAAATCGATAGAAGGGCAAGGTCGGCGAACGAAGGGTTTGCAAAGGGGACAGGCCACCACCACCCACAGCCCTTAACCCCGCATGACTTGCAACTGCCCTGGGACTTCGCCTCCTTTTAACCGGCTGAAAATCTCCGATTTTCCAGATTTTATCTCTGGTTACCTGGCTTTTGTGCGTTGGTTCGCCTTAAAAGACTTTTGCCTTCCGCCGCACTGCTCCTCCCCCTTCTTGGACACTCCTTCGCCGCCTCTGTTTCACCAGGGCTCTGGTTGCCGTTCTTGCGTTTCACCTGCGCAGGTGAAAGGATGCAGCTGCGAATGGATTAGAGTTGAACCTCAGGCGTCTGCTTAGGGCCTGCAGATCTGAGTGCGGTACATTTTGCCCGAGCCGATCGAATAAAATTAATATCAAATTGCGAAAAATCCACAGTGCAGAAGTGTGACCGTATATGGGGCGAAATACCGAAAAAGCGCTCACAGCGAAACGCCGCAAGGTAGTGATGACACTTGGGAAAATACCATCAGAGGTGGGAGACACTGCTTCTACACCTTTATGTTATTTAAATATTCTCGAAACATTATAGCAAAATATTACAGAAAAAATATTTCTCTCTTGTTGTTGTATTAAGAAGAACGAGAAAAACGTGGATTAATTGGAAATTTAATTTAAGAATTGAAGGAATTACAATCTTTTGTAGTTTGTGTTGCAAGCGTTTCCGTGTTTTTCTAATATTTTTCTTGAGTTCCCTGATGACGATGGGATTGCGATATTTAATTTATTTTATTCACATTGTTTGTGTGTCGATTTTGGTTTAGTTTATATGAGTAACAAACAAATCTCTAAGAGAGTATTGCATAGATAAAAAAAGCGTAGGTCTTTTATGTATTATTTTAGAATATTAAATGGGGCACTTTGATCAATAAATTTCGTAAACAACAATAAACAAAATGTATATTTAAGCAAATTGAAACAAAAACATATTAATTGGTTAGATTTTTTTGAAATCTTCGATAGGTATTCAGGGCTGGATAAAACCAATTCAGTTGGAGCTGTTTACCAATCTGGCAACACTTGCTCCACGTGCAGCGCGTAAACAGCGGATAATTTAATAATTGTAGATATTTAACCGCTGTAACAATGGCCGACGATGCCGGCCAGGACAAGCGAAAGCAGCACCGAGCCCGCCAATCCGGCGTGAAGGCGGACAAGAAGAAGCTAAAGGCCAAGAAGGACTCCAACCAGAAGGAGCCCGAGTTGACCGCCAGGCAGAGGAACCCCAAGGCGTTCGCCATCAACTCGGCGCAGCGTGCAGAGAGAAACTTCCGGCGCAAGGAGGACCTTACGGCCAAGAAGCAGCATATCCCTCTTGTCGATCAAACTCCGGACGTACCGCCACCCGTACTAATTGCCGTGGTGGGACCGCCCAAAGTGGGCAAGACTACGCTAATTAAGAACCTAATCAAAAGCTTTACGCGGACGAATGTCACTGATATAAAGGGTCCCATCACTATTGTGACCTCCAAGAAGCGCCGGATCACCCTGCTGGAGTGCAACAACGATGTCAACTCCATGATCGATGTGGCCAAATGCGCCGACCTGGTCTTGCTGCTTTGCGACGCAAGCTACGGCTTCGAAATGGAGATCTTTGAGTTCCTAAACATCTGCCAGGTGCACGGCATGCCCAAGATAATGGGCGTACTTACCCACCTGGACATGATCAAGAACCCCAAACAGCTGAGGAAGCGAAAGAAGGAGCTAAAGCATCGTTTTTGGACGGAGGTCTACGACGGCGCCAAGCTGTTCTACCTTTCCGGTCTGCTTCACGGCGAGTACCTGCGAAACGAAGTCAAAAACCTGGGACGCTTCATCTCCGTGATGAAGTTCCGCCCGTTGCAGTGGCGAGGGGCTCATAGTTATCTGCTGGTAGACCGTATTGAGGATGTGACAAACACGGATCGCGTTCGCCGGGATCCCAAGTGTGATCGTGAGGTTGTACTCTACGGCTATGTTCGAGGAGTTCCTCTCAAGCAGGAACACATGGTGCATATTGCTGGCCTGGGGGATTCCCGCATTGATGAATTGAATGTTATACCCGATCCGTGCCCCCTGCCTGGGACAGAAAAGAAACGGAGTTTGCTAGAGAAAGAACGATTGCTTTACGCTCCCATGTCGGGAGTCGGTGGCATTGTTTACGACAAGGATGCGGTCTACATTGAGCTACAGGGATCCCATTCGCACAAGGAACAGGAGCAGTCCGCTGAGGCTGCCGAGCAGGCGGAGCTGGTGAACAAGCTGATCGATAAGAAGGCCACTATCGATGAGCAGATGGAGCAGCAAGAGTTCCGTCTTTTTTCAGATGCCAAGCCAATCAAGTCCAAGGACTTCCGCAATGATCAGGACATCGAAGAGGATGAAGAGGCCGAAAGTAGTGAGGATGAGGATGACGATGGGGAGGACTCTGGTCTGGATGCTGCTGACAGTGAGGATCAGCAGGATGAGTTCGATGCTGACGATTGGCGTGGGGAGAACAGTGAGGAGGAGGAGGATGCTGAGGAGGAAGATGCCTCTTCTGGCGATGAGGAGTATCAGAGCCTGGGAAATGTGAAAACATCCAACGAATCCGATTCGGACAATGAGGAGGCTCGCGTCCTGGCCAGCAATATGAGCTGGAAGACTAACCTGGCACAAAAGGCCCGCGATGCTTTTCTCCAACGTCACTCGGAGTCCAAAAACCTGATGCGTCTTGTCTACGGTGTTTATAATCAGAGTGAACATAGTCGTCAGGAGGCAGAAGCAGAAGGAGATGATGACTCAGATGAAGAACTGGGTGGTCTGTTCCGGGTGGCTGCTAAAAAACAAAGCCAGCAGCAATCAGACAAGGACATTAGGGATAAGGACGAGCGATGTTTTTTCGAGTATCAGGGAGGTAAGTTGGTCAGCCGAATCTATTTAGTTAAGAATGGTCAACATATTTACACTTATTTTATATTTCAGATGCCACTCGGGACTGGCTGGCGGAAGACAACAAGGAACTTATCAAGAACTGCTTCGTTACCGGCAAGTGGAAGGCCAGCGAGGATGCTGAAAATCTACTGAAAATGGACGACATGAGTGACGCAGAAAGCGAAGTGTACGGGGACTTTGAGGATTTGGAGACGGGCGAGCAGCACAGCGGTAAACCCAAAACAGAAGATGGTGGAGAATCGGATGAAGAGAATTCAAAACCTGAGGAACCCTCAGCAGCCAAGCGCAAGATGACCCGCGTAGAGGAGGAAAATCTCACCAAGGCGGAGCTGATGGCAAAAAAATTAAAGTTAAAGGCGAAGTTCGATGCGGAGTACGACAACAGTGGCGAGGGAAAGGAGGAGGATACTGGTCGAATTACGGGCGATCACTCCTTCTACGAAGACCTCAAGGCGGAGGCTCAGCGGCAGAGCGAACTAAACAAGAGCGAGTTTGCCCACCTGGACAATGAGTTTCGCATTCAGATCGAGGGTTATCGCCCAGGTCTTTACGTCCGCCTCGGTTTTAAGCAGCTCCCCGCCGAGTTTGTGGAGAATTTCGATGCCAGCTATCCGGTACTGGTTGGTGCCTTAAACATGACCGAGGAGAACGTTGGCTATGTTAACTGCAAGGTGAAGAAGCACCGCTGGTACAAGAAGATCCTCAAAACAGGCGATCCTTTAATCATCTCAATGGGTTGGCGCCGTTTCCAAACAGTGGCAATCTATGCCAAGGTGGAGGACAACTTCCGACAACGCTACCTTAAATATACACCTAATCATGTCACCTGCAGCATGACCTTCTGGGGTCCAATAACTCCTCAAAATACTGGTTTCCTGGCCTTGCAGACTGTGCGTCAGGATCAGGAGGAGATGCGTCGTCTTGGCTTTCGGATAGCGGCCACAGGCTGTGTCACCGAGCTGGACAAATCGTCGCAGATTATGAAGAAGCTCAAGCTGGTGGGACACCCGTTTAAGATCTACAAGAAGACAGCTTTTGTAAAGGACATGTTCACCTCCTCCCTGGAAGTGGCAAAGTTCGAAGGAGCCAAGATCAAAACGGTATCCGGAATTCGCGGTCAGATCAAGAAGTCTCACCACACTCCCGAAGGTTCTTATCGTGCCACATTCGAGGACAAGATTCTTCTGAGCGACATAGTCTTCTGCCGCACCTGGTTCCGTGTGGAGGTGCCTCGATTCTATGCTCCTGTTACCTCACTCCTGCTGCCTCTGGACCAGAAGAGCCAGTGGCAGGGTATGAAGACGCTCGGTCAACTTAAGCGGGAAAGGGCAGTGCAAAATGCAGCCCAGCCCGACAGTATGTACACAACGGTCGTGCGCAAGGAGAAGATCTTCCGCCCACTCACCATACCCAAGGCCCTTCAAAGGGCGCTGCCGTACAAGGACAAGCCAAAGCTGGGGCCGGAGAATCCCAAGGAGGCGCTGGAGCGCGTGGCCGTGGTTAACTCACCGTACGAGCAGAAGGTGTCTAAGATGATGAAGATGATCGAGACCAACTTTAAGGACAAGCGGCAACGTGAACGTTTGGAAATGAAGAAGCGCATTAAGAACTACCGCGAGAAAAAGCGAGAGAAGATGGCTTCCAAGGAGCGGCGCCAAAAGGAGCTCCGCAAGAAGGTATCGCGGGCCATCAGCAAGGTGCGGGGAAAGCAGACTGCCTGATTTTCATTTTGTTCTTAAAAATTATTAATGGACAATTTTTAGATATTTTGCTGTATAAAATGTAGATATAACAAAATTAAATGTTTTTATGATCAAAAACAAAATTTCCATTTGTTTTTCATTTTCTTATGTCAGCTATATGACAGTAGTCTGGTCTATCTTGTTCTGACTTGAATGCAGTCTAAAATATAAATACATTCAGGAAGCTTCGTGCAGATAACTTTTAACGAACCTAAAAAAACACTTTCCTCTAAGATTGACGGAAATGATTAATGTGGATATGTTAATGGCAATCCTTCCAATTATATACCAAACACAAATATGTTTATATTACAATTTAATCAACGTCCGTGCGGCCGGCTCTGGAGCAACTGCATCAAGGGCTGGATTTGATCCATCTTGGCCAGTCACTGATGCAGCTGCTCCAGCTGGACCGGACGCACGAGCCTCAGCTTGAAAAATATATATATAACTCAACACCGCTTAGGGACTAACTTGAACTGGACATGGGTGAAACTAATGCAGTGTACTCTAGTCCTGACTCTTGTTGTCGTCGATCGTCTTCAAAGCGGCCAAGAGGGCGTGCTTGCGACTGCCGGTCATGTGGCTACTGGCCGCTGCTCCGGTAGCGATGCTGTTCCTCTTCTTAGGCGCAGGATCGTCGCGCATATTGCTGTTGCTGGCCTGGCGGCAGAACGTCTTCAGGAAGCTCTCGCGCTCCTTGTAGTCATCCGAGATCTGCTTGCGCAGGCTGGACATGTTCTCCTTCAGACGCGGAGCACGTACACTGTTGTCCTGGGACTGAGAAAACATTAAAGAACTATGACTGGAAAGGAATGACAAGGGCGGAAGTCACCTCGTCCTCGCTGCGCTGCGTTTGTTCACCATCAGTTCCGTCGAACTCCTCCGCCGATTCCTCTAGAGGATCGCCCTCGCTGCTCTTGTTATCCAGGTATGCACCGTATTTCACTAGACTGTTATCGTTGGCATTCTCTTCGCTGTTGTCCTCGGGTTCCTCCCCCGTCTCGCACATCTTGTTCATCAGGCCGTACGCATCATCCTCATCATCCTCGCCAGCCGGCTCATAGTCGTCCTCGTACTCGTACTCCAGAGATTTCAGAGACTTCTGCTTGGGCTTGGCTTCGGCGGAAGCCAATCTGGACATGGTCTCCGGCTCACGACGCTTGCTGACCTGGACACTTTCCATCTTGGGCACTGCAACGGCAATTCGTGATTTACCGGATTTTCCAGAAGATACCGGAATCTTTCCCTGGGCCGAGAGCACTTGGCTCAGAGTGGACCGACTGACGTTCTGACCCATCTTAGCCTGGTTCGTGGCCGGCGGCAGGATAAGCTTGCCGCTGCGCCCTCCCACCTGTCGTTCGACTTGACTGGGTGGAGTGCTTGGTCCACTCTTGTCCTCGGCACTGTCCTTCTCGAAGTCGTAAAACGATTCGGACTCCATCACATCCGTTAAAGCGGTAAACTCGCTCTGGTTGTTCTTCTCGATCGCCTTGTCCAGCATCTCCATTGACTTCTCCAACTTGTCGATCCTCTCCGGCTCCTCGGAGACGCCACTCAGTTTGGTTCGTCTTCCGGAGGACAAGGGATTGACCTTGTCGGTGCCGAGCTGAAGGCTCAAAAGTTAAAATATGACATGGTTGAAATACTCATAGTACCCACAGTGTACTCCTCCAGCTTGCGATATCCACTGATCTCCAGCTTGGCTTTCTCCAGCTTCAGCATCACCTCCTTGCCCTTCCTCTGCTCGTTAAGCAGTTGCTGGCGGACGTTCTTGGACTCCAGCTGCACCTTGCGGGCCAACAGCTTCATGTCGTTGTCCTTCTCCTCCAGACGCAGCTCCAGAGATTTCACCTTTTCCTGAAGCTTTTGGCGCTCGTCGAGATTTCTAAATAAAAAAGCAATATTGTACTATTTTATACATATCCATGCAGGTCAAATGGGAAAAGAAAGTTTAAAGTGCGACTGGCATAAGTCTATCAACAAGTTAATAATCTATTAGTTTTATTACATACTTATCCTTGTTGAGCTGGCTGTAGCGTTTGTTCTGATCACTCAGCGACAGGATGATGGCCTCCTTCTGCTTGAGCTTAAGCTCCAGATCCTTGTTCACAGCCTGCAGATTGCGGTGCTTGGTCTGCCACACGCGCAGCTCCTCGGCGTGGGAGCGGAGCAACGTGGGCAGCTCGGCGTTGTTGGACTCGTACTTGTTCAGCGCCGAGGACTGGCGTTTGTGGAGGGTGCGCAGCATGCGGTTCTCGTGCGCCAGATTGGCGATCTCCGCCTGGGCATCGGCCAGTTGGTTCTGGAAGGTCTTGGCGCGCAGATTCCTCGCGGACATGACCCGCTGATGGATCTCGCTGTGGTTCTGCGAGCTCATACTGCCGGAAGCCTTTAAGGCGCCACGTTGTTGCGGAGGCGGCTTGCTTCGCTGGTAGATCAGGCTGGCCGACTCCCGGGAACTGGCCGAGCATAGGCTCTCACAGCTCTTTGCCGACGCTCTAGAAAAGGGATTTAGGGGGAGATTTTAGATGGGGGCTGTTCCCGAAGATGTGGACTCTACCCACGCCATCAGATGGTTCGTTTCCGAATGGGATGCTCTTGGGCCGTAGGACGATGCCGGCTTGCGCGGCGATACCATCTAAGATCCTGCCGCTGCTCCGGAGGATTATCACTGGGTTAGCTCGAGAAAGCTACTAATTTTCAGAGGCCAATTCGGATGTTTAGTGTATAGAAACAGATGGAGAGCCGGTGCGAGGCGAAGTCGAAATGTAACTGAAAACCAAGTGCCTGCTGCTGTGGTTACGCCAGTTGTTTGATGTCTGATGTTTGTTTATTGTTTGCTCCGCCGACTGCTGCGTTGTTGGGGCCAAATCCCAAATCGGGGCTCCTAGGAACTGGTTGCCATGACGCCTCCGATTGCTCGTCTATCGAATTGGGGAATCGAGACAACTTGTGTTTTTAATAAACTTTTTCCTATCAGAACGAATTGTTGTCTATTAAAATGATTTTACAAATAAAAATGTGAAGTAAAAAAGCAAAACCTTGTAAAATCGAGATTGGACTGAGTAGAGCCTTCTGTTTGTTGAAAAACGGAAGTTTCTTAAAACAAAAATCTACAGTTTACTATTTCTCCTAACTAACAAAATAGATCTGCAACTATTAATTAGTTGTTTGTCTAATATCCCGTAAAATAATCCAGATTTGGGTAATGAACATATTTATAATTATTCTATCGTTGAATCTTACTGTTTGGATACTTTCAAAAAGGTCAAAGATTGAAGCTTCTCTGCAGTTTATTCGTTAATTAAAGCAGCATAAACACTAAAGTTAACAACGACGTAAAGTAGAAGTTGATCAAGGCTCCGCATTGGCGTTGGCCTTCATCTCCTGGTATTTGATGCGGTAGGTTCCCTCGGGATCATAGATCTTCTCCAGACGCTCCCAGTCGGTGGGTCGGTTGTCGATGAGATGACGGGTCACCTTTTCAGCACCATACCGTTGCTTCTCCGTGCACTTGGTGCAATCAGTTTGGATGGCGTCGGGTAGGATCTCTACAAACGATTGGGTATTACCCAGATTTATTGGAGTGAGACTTGAACTTACCCTTCAGCATCTTGGCATCGGGCGAGCAAGGACCTGTGCCCTCCAGGCACCTTATGTAGTTGATTAACAGCCGCTCTTGGTTAAGGATCTCGTCCAGATCGACGTTGTCGAACTTATCGTCGTAGGCCTGCTCCACCATCCGTTCCATCATCGGTGCCGGCGACGTGGCCGGCGGATGAGGTAGCCCTTCCACTTGGAAACAGGTTGTGCAAATCAGTGCCACCACCAACGAAATGTGCCCCATGGCACGTCGGAAACCGGGCTGTCCCATTTTTGAGTCGATCGTATGCTGCCGACCGTACTAGCAATCCGGGCTTTTATAGAGGCCTCCGTTTGGAATTACCCTGCGTGTCTCTATCCAATTTGACCAATTGGGCTCAAATGAAGTCAATTTAATTTGATTACCTAGAGCCCATCAACAGGCAAAAGCGGTAGTGGCTTATTTTCTAAATACATTTTTTAAAAATCATTCTGGGGTAACCAATTTTTTTTGTGTGACACTAAAATATCCAATGCGTGAGCAATCAATAATTATCGGCCCTTATGTGATAGTAAAAAATGTTTGCGTCCCGAAACAAACTTGCTCACTAGAATCTACAAGCTTAATCTCAACTTTCTAGCTTTCATAGTTCCCGAGATCTCAACGTTCATACGGACAGACGTAAGGACACACGTAAGGACAGACGTAAGGACAGTACGGAAATGGCCAAATGACCAGATTGGCTCGGATAGTGATAATGAAATAATCAAGTATTATGGTATATGTACGTGTTACATACTATTTATATAAAAATGTATATCCTTTTTACTTTACAAGTAACGGTTAAGAATAACAAATAGGAAAGGCATTAGTTTCCATTTCGTTTTTTTATATACCGAAAATAATGCATTCACTTTTGAGTACAAATTTCATTTAATTGGGAAAAAAATTAAATAAATAAAGCTTCTCCGCAGAAAAATTTAAAATTGTTTTTTATTTTTTAAAAAATGCACCCTATTAAATTGAAATGAATTTAAAACTTGTTCGCGCCCATAAATTAAATATTTTTTTGGTGTTATCTATGAAAGTAATCGAAGAAATATCTTTTGCTATCTGGTTACACCGATGAACTCAATAATCGATAGTGACTCGGAAAACAAGGCAGAGATACATCGATAGCATCGCGAGTGGGTAAACCAGTCGGTTCGGCGCTTTCTTTTTCAATGGACTGAATTTTCTTTAGTTGCTCTATTTACGCAAGCGAAACGAATTGATGCAATTGCCCGGATCCGGAAACATTGCGGGCTAGGCAACGCAACTGCAGTGAATTTTCGACCCGTGGATTGCGTCACAGTGCGGGAAATGCGAATTTGACGACCATCTGTGCGCCGATCGGTGGAAAACTCTCGATTTTGCAGTGGGCGACCCACCAAGGACGACCTAGAAACACCCCAGACAGGCAGCAGAAAGTGGGACAGGTGATATCACTGCAGAACCATGATCCACGTCGGCGAGAACTCGTGGAATCTGCGGATCTTCATCACGGATCTGGCACTGGAGAAGACGATGCGCGTGCGCGGTGACCAGCACATTGGGGGCATCATGCTGCAACTGGTGGATCCGGAGAATCCCAAGGACTGGTCGGATCATGCTTTGTGGTGGCCAGCGCGGAATGTTTGGCTCAG
Source organism: Drosophila teissieri (assembly GCF_016746235.2). Classification (NCBI taxonomy): domain Eukaryota; kingdom Metazoa; phylum Arthropoda; class Insecta; order Diptera; family Drosophilidae; genus Drosophila; species Drosophila teissieri. The sequence continues at coordinate 17,173,496 of NC_053031.1, read as the reverse complement.
CAGAACTAAGTTGACCCTGGACCAGTATGGTGTCCAAGCAGACAGCCTGTTGCACTTCACACCCATGCACAAAATACTGCGGGTGCAGCTGCCGGACTTGAGGTACTTGGACTGTCGGGTGGATTACTCCGTGAAGACGTTTTCGGCAGTGGTTAATCTGTGCAAGCAATTGGATATCCGCTACCCGGAGGAGTTGTCCCTGTGCAAACCACTGGAAGCCGAGCACCTGAAGCGCAACTTCGCCCAGGTGCCGCATCAGAAGCGAGTGCCAATCGCTGAGCCCGATGGCACCACTTACTTACAGCCTGCTGCGGACACCAACTCGTTTGTGCCCATCAGCACTTCGTTTCATGGCGAAGGCGGGAGCACGGGCAGCCTGGACAAGCCTTCTGCACCAGGATCCTTCTTCTGTGCTCCTCTGTCGCCGCACAATCACCGAGCCCGCTCGCCAGTGCGCGCTGTCTCACCTTCCCCAGGGACCTGGAAACAGAGCCAGCTTGGCTATGCCACGTACGATTCAAGCTCTTCAAGTCTTGGCGATTTCCAGGAGAATTTGGCCACCTCTCCGCCCACACCCTGCGGGGATGTGCGAGCCCTTTTGTTGCGCCCCAAGTCGCTGGTGGAGAAGGCGCGCCTGAATGTGGGCTGGCTAGACTCGTCGCTGTCCATCATGGAACAGGGCATACGGGAGTACGACACGCTGTGCCTGCGCTTCAAGTACTTCACCTTTTTCGACTTAAATCCCAAGTGCGACCAGGTGCGCATCAATCAGCTGTACGAGCAGGCCAAGTGGAGTGTGCTTAACGAAGAGCTGGATTGCACAGAGGAGGAGAGCCTTATGTTCGCCGCCCTCCAGTTTCAGGTCAACCATCATGTAAATCATACACCACAGGGTGGAGCAGTGGACTCGGGCATTGAAACTTCCAGTCAGGAGAATGACAACGAAGATGAGATTGATTCGGCACTCAAAGAGCTCCAGATTACGCTGGAGGGGCCGGACTACGGCGGAGATTCGAGGAACATTACACGCATACCGGAGCTATCCGACTATTTGCGGTACCTAAAGCCGCAAAGATTCACGCTGCGCGGCTACAAGCGATACTACTTCACCTACCGGGATCTGCACTTGCACCTGTTCAAGAACGCCGAAGAGTCGCGACGTGTTGCGCCTGCCATAAGCATTAACCTGAAGGGCTGCGAAGTGACCCCGGATGTAAACCTGTCCCAAGGAAAGTATGCTATTCGGCTGGAAGTTTCTCCGGAGGGTGGCCATGGCACCAACAGCGAGGTGTGGGTGCGCTGCGAGAACGAGCAGCAGTACGCCAAGTGGATGGCCGCTTGTCGTTTGGCGGCCAAGGGAAGATCCCTGGCGGATAGCTCGTACGAGGGTGAAGTGGATAGCATACTCTCGTTACTGCAGATGCAGCGACCAGCACACGGAGTGCATGTAAACATTGATCCTCGCTCCGTTGAAGCAGTTGATTACCTATCGCCCAAGATCGTCCGTAAACTGTCCAACAAGGCAGTTCAGCGGATCCTTGAAGCACATGCCAACGTTAGGGAGCTGAATGCGTTAGATTCAAAACTGAAGTACATCCAAGCCTGGCGGTCGTTACCAGACTTTGGAGTAAGCCTGTTCATCATCAAGTTTGACGGGCACCGGAAGGAGGAGCTGCTCGGCGTTGCCCACAACCGCATCATGCGCATGGATCTGAGTTCGGGGGATCACATCAAGACCTGGCGATACAACAACATGAAGGCATGGAACGTCAACTGGAACATTAAATGCATGATGATCCAGTTCGAGGACGAGAATGTGGTCTTCTCCTGCCACTCGGCCGACTGCAAGGTGGTGCACGAGTTCATCGGTGGCTACATCTTCATGTCGATGCGGTCCAAGGACAACAACCAGACCCTCAACGAGGAGCTCTTCCACAAGCTTACAGGCGGCTGGTCCTAGGACTAATTGCTCGATTTTAATGGCAGCCAGTTTTATTTGTTCGAATTTTGTTAAGATAAACCTCTGTTTTAACTGATAACCAACTGATAGACTCACAACTTCAATGCAATACTTGTATTTAATTTCATTTTATTTACTTTTTAATTCGTTGTTAACTAATCTTGTTGATGATTTTTCACCACGAAAATCGCTTGCCAATGACCCTTTTGACTGCCCAACTCTTAAATAGACTTAACCGTGGCCTTAGCAATGTTTTTGTATGACTAACTCGTAAGTGTATATTTAAAATAAAACTCCCATATTAAAATTCAATTACTCTTTGGCATTGTAGTTTTAATGGGAATAAATCGATTTTTTACTATGTAGGCAATATTGAGAACATTAAAGGTAATTTCAAGAGTAATTTACTCTAACTTCAAAGATATTGAACATGTGTTAACTAAATAAATAGAATAATCCTACGGTAAAATTATGATTATGTACCGTGTTATTGTAAATCGAGATTTTAGTTTGACTAATTTATTATCAATTGAAAGAATTGTTTTTAACTGGGAAAGTTTAAAGCCGAATTTGTACGCTAATAAAAGATATGAGCGCAATTTAGATAGGGATTAAAAATAATATTTTCAAAATGTATAATTTAAAATTACGCGGTATTGATCGATCAATTTATATCGTGAAGCTTGGAACATCGATTAGCTCTCGATAATTTGCCGCCAGCTTTGTTGAATTGTCATGGAAACGAAAGTAGCATTTTAACATTGATTTCCCATTATACTACAGTCTCTAAATTAAAGTAAGTGTATTAAACCTTTTCTACAGATGAATAGTGCAAGAATTTCAAGAAACTAGGAGAGCTACGACATGGAGAAAACAGAAAATACTCAAAATTCTCGCACCGCCTACGAAGTGCAAAGGGATTTTGGCTTCAGCAGTGGGCTGCGTTCGGAAATTATTTGGGATTCGTAAGTTATGCAATTACTTGAATAATCGTACCTGGTAAAACAATATATATACCTACAGATTAGCTCCAGATCAAGGGGATGTTCTCCAGCAAAAGATAGATAACCTTATTTGCGAGGACGACGACCGCAATGCCAAGGCGATTCAACGAAAGCGTGAGCAGCTTTTCCGGAATATTTGGAAGCAGCGTTGTTACACCAACGGCACATTGCTCTCCGCCATTATTTACGTGCTGGTCACGCCGGATACAGACCCGGAATCGGCCCTGCAGTCCACCAACTACTCCTGTCACCCTGTTTTTCGCACCCGGCGCTGCATGAAGGGCGAGAACAGCGCCGCCTGCTGCATGATTTTTGTAGACGAAAATGCACGGGTGTACTCCAATTGGGAGCAGTTCGTCTTCCGGAACACCCTGCCCAAGGGCCTAATGATCGCCCCTAGCCAAGGAATTTACACGTTCACCGGTGACGAGGAGCCGGGCGTCCAGTTGATGGTCCATCCCACGCCCGCAGCGCGTGCCAGATATAAATTATTGAATGCTGGCGATAAAGTCGCCACTGTGGGTAGCCTGGTGTCCACTGTTCCGGCGGCTGCAGCTCTGGCTGTGCCTCTGGGCGCTCCCCTCGTGATTGCCGCCACCGCTGTGGGCGTGGCCACCGGGATCTACAGCACCCTGCGCTCTGCTTCCCATCTCATCGATCGTCGACGGCACGGGCAGTCCACCTGCATTACGGATACCGAGGCACGCAGCTCTTGGTTGGGCGTAGCAGGTGGCGTTGTGGGTCTGGGTGCCACCGGGGCTACTAAAGCTCTGTCCACCGCTGCAGGAGCCGGCTACAAAGTTAATCCCGCAGCTCAGTTGGCCGTTAGGGGGATAAATGGAGCCTCAGTGGTCATCGCCGGAACGGGTGTGGCGAATGGTGTTTATGATCTATATTTGGTTAGGATCCATCCGAAAAAAAATACATTTATTTTATTACTTAATTTCGCTTTCACAGAAACTTGGTGATAATCAAGCCATAAACAGCTTGGACATGCTGCAGATGGCCTCGCACTTGGTGATATTCACTCATTCAATCAACAATATGCGCATCGCTTCCAAGGCTACCAACGGGTCCTCCTTGAGACGAGCACTTCGAAATCAATCCAGGCAAGATAATCCCTCCCGGCAATCACATACTTTCTTTCATCATTATTGTATCAACAGAAAAGTCTTTGATCGAATCTCCCAGGAAACAGTGAAGCTCCACAATGAATCTGGCCAATTTGATATTGTGAGAACCCTAAACGAAATTCCTTTCAAGGAGGCACTCCTCAGCCTTCACAATATTAACTCGCATCTAAGCCAGGGACTCACAGTGGCCACCACTTTGTTGCCCCAAATACTGAGCCTCAGCAGTGGCGGGCAGATGCTGATCAATATGGATGTGCTGGCGCAGAAATTCGGTAGAAAAATCGTGGAGCACATCTGCAATCTGGCCAGCTTAACGGACGTTTTGGAGGCCATGGCCAGGTACTTCAGCGATCAGGCAGTACAGCTCCTAATGCAGATGACCCGCACTTTCGTAGAGGAGAACGTGGATTCCATTGATCGCTCGCTGAATACGTTCGTGTCTACTGAGGCGGTGCTCTTTCGCATTCTAATGCATTGCGTTAAAACCTTTGATGATTTCGGCGAAGATTTCCTTCAAAGACGCCGGGAGGATATCTTGATGGTGGTATCCAAATACTTTCGATCTCTGGAGCCAGTTAGCGAGAACAACTGCCGCAAGTACACATGCAACGTTTGCAAGGGCGCCTACTATATAATAGAACAAAGATTTGTCAGCCATATATAGGAATTTTTAAGTAGGCTTAAGTAGGCTATTCTCTGGCTCAAGCTGTCTGTTTACCCTGTTATTGGGTGTAATTTTTGTTTTTTCGTAAGAGGTATGACCTATTAAGTCAAAAAATCTGGTGTTATTATGTGTAAACCATTGAGTGATTAATAGTTTGTAATAGAACAAAGATTTGTCAGCCATATATAGGAATTTTTAAGTCCAAGTTTGTAACATTTTATGACTTTAATGAAGAAGCGTCATCTAAGCCTTATATGCTGTAAAATTCTGATTGTTAATGATTTTTAATTGTACACTAGTCTTTATAAAAACTACTTTAGTTCCGATCAATGGCCGTATTCGATTGTTTATTCAAAATCGATCTAAGTGTATAAATACTGTAAATGGATTTGTGTCCATGGAAGCGGGCACAAATAAGGTACTCTATAAGAGTGAGCGCGACTTGTAGAATGTACATCAATAACCTAACTATATCTATGGACGGATTCAGAAGACTCTGACCAGATGGCACCGGCATGGAGCATGGCACTGGAGATCTCTTAGCAGAAGAACTCCTCCTCGCACTGGTTTAGGCAGCAGTAGGGGATGTTGTTGTAGGACCTGCTCGAGTGATCCCTCTTGAAGCGATTCTTCTTCTCGTGGTGCGGCTTAATGGGCTTGTAGCGCGGAAAGATGTCCAGTTCGCTGAGGCGCTTGAAGTGATGCCCGGTCACCTTCAGGTAGCCACCCATTGGATAACTGCTCCGGCTGATATAGTGGTGCTTGTGGACCGATTTGCCGGCTGAAAAGGGGAAAACGTTGCCAGTGAGCAAATTGATCTTGAACCTGCGCCTTGAAATCGGTTAACTTTTGCATCGGAACTGCTTTATGCAAATGCCGGTGTAGTGCGCGTATTAATTGCAATCTACACACTTATAAAACGTGTTTTCGATATGCAGTTCCGAATGCAATTGTCGGGTTGACTGACACTCTGACCTTATTAACTCGCTAATCCAATATTTTAATCTTTTCCTTACAGATCTAAGGTGGAAATTGTCATTGAGTTTATTACGTTACTCTAAAGTTGGAACCAAACTTCCAAATTGATCATCTGATAACTATGATACTATACTATGATCATGATGATAACTAGGAACATTCTATGCTGGAAAATCTTAGGATCTAAGGAGCTGATACTTACATCCAATTCCATTAAGATGGTGGTGCGGGTACCCGATGGACCTCCTGTCGCGGCGAGCACCCTCGTCCGCCTGGAACAGGTGCTCGCACGCCTCCATCGCAAACTTCTTCATCCGCTCCAGGGAGCAGAAGCTGCCCGACGAGCTGCCCATCAGACAGCAGACACCGAGGACCAGCAGCATCCAGCGGCACATATTCAACTGCAATGGAGGAGGAGCGGGAGGAAAGGCAAGACAACTGTGAGTATGAGTGTATTCCAAATTAAACACCCAACAGGCCTCCGGCACCTAATTATAAATCGCTGACGCTCAGAATTTATCGCATAAGTGTTACAACGATCCTCTAACCGGCTGCACTCTGCCCTGCTTTGGGTTTTCAATCCGAATCTGGATCGCATCTCTGGACACATCTGGATAAACCACTTCGGATGACGACAGCTGGGTGCCGGGTGTCGGGGTGTCAGGATGCCTGGATGACGTCGCCGACTCCCACGCACCGGATTATGCCGCCCATTAACTGGGTCAATATCGATCGATTCACGATCGGAACATAAACTGGAGCGCATTTGCAAGTCGACGCGGCCAAATGGTAAAATTTAATTGCCGCTTTTAATGACCGAAACTTCCCCGACATTACAGAGCGTTGGAGCTGAAGTGGAAATTATGTAATGCGCCTCGCAGGTAGGCATTTCCGCATTTTGCATTTCGCATTTCGCACCTTGCGGTGACACTCCAGTCTGTTTAGCACTCGCTCCCCCATATGGATCCGAATCTGAATCGGAATCCGAATCGGAATCGGATTCGGTGCGGGCATTATGCTGTTGCCCGTGGAGAACAAAAGCGCATTTGTTTATATTGATATTTTTAGCAGACAGCCTGTTAATTGTACACACCCACTTTCTGGCGCGAAGCTAATTTAAGTAATTAAAGTGGAGAGTTAGAAGACAGTTATTTACTTGGAAAATTTTGGAACTTTATGCGGAAAAGTCCACCCTATACTGGAAATGTCTAAGTTCAATTTTGTTCAACTATTTGGTTGGATCAATGAAAATACATAAGTGCAGTATGGCCCATTATGGGAACTAAATGTTTAGTAATTTTTATGATTACCTATTGGAGCTGAGCCATTTTAAGAAACTGTTTAAATAAGCTACCCGAAATAGTTTCAAAATAAAACCAAAACTCCTCAAAATCGATTCTTTAAAAAAATAAATTTGCCTTAGTCACTTACCTTTGAACTCATTTTAGTGGCGTTCTAGGATCACAATCCTCAATAGATCAATAAGGCACCTCGAGCACCTCTCTGGCTGCAACACTACGTATACGTGTTTTTTTGGCGGGCAAACCGAAAACTTGCTGAATGTAAACCCGTCCGTCCGATCGACGTTACCTGATAATCACGAGTGGCGAGCGCACAATGAGCTTTCATTGCCGACGTAGCCAAGCTTTTATACGCGCTTCAAGAATCGAGGATCGGCGCTTCGGATCGGCTCAGGTTGCCGCTCAGACTGCCGCTCTTCACTTCGAATGGGGGGTGAGAGAGCGGATCGGGATTTCTGATTTCTTGGGTCTTGGGACTCGGGTATGGAGTATGGAGTATGGAGTATGGAGAATGGGGTTGGGGTTTTGGGTTCGGGATCGGGATCCGTTCGCAGTCTGCAGGAGTTTTGCGTAAGCGGCAGGGCGCGCCGGGCATTCAGAAATATATTTTTTATCAATGGGGCTCGCAACGGACGTCAGACTTTAAGAGTTGGCATTTATAGTTTCATGGCGCCGCCTCCGAATCTTAATGAATTTAACAACATAATTGTCTCGGTTTTTCTGACTCACAGCCACATGCTGGCCTGCTCTTGATAAAGCCATGGCAAATACTGGAAGTTGAACAGTCTAAACGCTCTTATCAGCACACCTTGGAAATGTAATAAGGTAGTAATAGTCTAACTTGACGGCCGCTGGTGGCAGTGAAAGTGAGTGAGAACTTAAACCTTGTTGCCGGGGGTTTTCCAACCAGGGCAACGCACTTCTTGATAGCTGCGCACGATTAGCAGCTTCTAATGTTTATGGGGATCCATAAACAAGTTTACCAGACCCATAAAACAATTCAAATATTGTATGTGGAATTAAAGCAACTGTATGATTTATATTGTTGCGAGGGATTGGCGTTTTCTACTGGAACTCAAGAAGTACAACAGTGATTGGTAACCTACCTATAGTAAGCGGTAGAGGAATGGAAATCTCTAATAGTCTCTCAAAACATGAATGTGCTAAAAAATTATCTATTACTTACTTATGTATATGACTTGACCTTCTTTTTTAGTGGCTACTAGTACTTTACTTTCCTACTACTGTTTACTATAGGTTGTTCTAACAAAAGTTAAGCCCAACATAAAAGTCTAGAATGACAGGTTCGTTGTGCAATGGAAAGGCGAGACGTTTGAAAGCTTAAGAAATTTTTGTATTGAATAATATTCAAATGCACCTCGTGGTGTTTTATTCCACTGGATTTTAATTGATAACATAACATTCCTGGAACTGGTATTTCTAGAAAGAAATAAACAGCAAAGTTTAGTGCTCATATTGAGGGCATTCCATTCAAAGGCTTTTAAAATATTATGTTTTTACATAAAGCGATGTGTTCTGAATGAAGTTGGAATAGATTGACAGCATTTAGAGTATGTCACATAAATTAGATGTACAAGAATATTTAGTGGAATTATACGATTTTCCCGAACTTTTACTGATGTATTATTTCCAATGGTTTATGCCTCTAGGATTGTTGCCTTTCGTATAAGCGAAAGTGAAGAACTTTCCCTCTCGTTTTTGTTCGGCTCTGCCTCCGTCTCTTTCGGCAGCGCTCTCGCCCTCTCTTTCGCTCACCCTGTTGCAGCATCATTTGGGGAGGAGCACTTAACGGTTGTTCTGGATCGGGCGTCATCATCGTACGTTCTTATTTTATCAGATCGTTTGTGTTACGTTCTTTTTCGGGTATTTTTAGCCGCTCTCTCGGTCAATGCACACTTTCGGCCGACTTTTTATGGGTTCAGATTGTTACGTTTCTGGCTCTGATTCTGATTCCGATTCTTATTCTTATTCTGAGTGGGGTTCGGTTTCGGTTTCGTTTCCAGATTCGTTTTGGTTATGCATTTTTTTTTACCACTTGCTTTTCGCTTTCGTTGCATTCCCGCATGCGGAAATGCCAGCCGGACCCCGTGGCGTATGCGCAATGCTGCGACGCAGTTGCACTTCCCCCACATTTCGCACGTATCCTTCGGAATGTGCATTCTCGCGCTCGTCGATCCGATCGGCCACAAATAACGGTAACGGGCACGTTCTGGGAACCCCGACTTGGGTTCGGAATGTGTGCTGGCTGTGGGTAAAACTCTTTCTGGTATGCGGCATTAATTGGTTCGCCACGGGCTCTCATTCATAAATTCAATTTCACAACCTGATTTAAAGAATCGCGCCACTTGCGCCATGTCAACGATCTCCGTCGAATGCCCCTACCTGGGCATCAAATTCACGACTCATTATCAAAGAAAAAACAAAAATTGGACTTAAAAAAAAAGAAAAAACAGCCGAAATACAACACAACCCAACGGAGTATAAACCGCAAACAGGTTCTGCTTCTAATAGAATCGCCGGTCCATCGACGATCTGATATTCGTGCAGTCTAGACGAGCATTGGTACACATATCTGGTGGGTCCTTTCCTTGGCAACAAGAAAAGAGCTGGGAATGTCGCTCCGTCTTCTGGGAAGATCGCATCGGATCGGACCATGGGCGGATGGACAAGGGACACTGGAGGACCGCTCACCGCAGAGCGTGTGAGCTAGTGTTTTTGTTTTGATGCCCACATCTCCTGTTCCTTGAACTGAGGGCGAAAGTGGTGCGTCACGTCATCTCCGCTGTCTGACTTTGCCGGCGGCTTTGTCGTTCACCTTTGCCATCCACATCCCCATCCCCATCCTCCCCTATCCTGATCCTCATCCGCAGCCAAGTCCTCTGCCAACTCTTTTGGCCTGCCGGAGGGTTATTCTTTCGCCCTGGGTTCAAAAAACTCTGCGATTGCCTCGCTGGGATCGCATTTCAAATTAGAAACTCTTATTTCGGGGGTCCGAATAGCACACGGCCAAAAAATACTCTTTTGTCTTGGCAGGGTTTTAATCTTATGTCTCGTATCTTTTTAATTGTTTTTTTTTAGGCCCAGAGTTTCAATATTTATAGGCGTATTTTGGAGATTGTAATAAGGGCAGACTATTCAAAATTTAAAATTAGTGTTAGGCATGAAAAATTAAATGCAACCGAAAAAGCTTTCCGCGATATATGTTTTGCCTTAAAATATAAATATTCTTCACAGCATTATTTTCATTATCATTATTTAATACTTTGTGAAATTAAAAGCTATTTAGCATAAAATGAAGAAAGTCGTTATAATGTATATTTATAGTCGCTAAAAAATCCATAAGCGATCATTAAAACATCGAGACTACCAATTTGAGAGTCTATCATAACTTTGGTACTTTGGACCCAAATAAAAACTTGGCTCAAATTTCTATGCGTAGTAGTCAGTGACGCATGAATGAATATACAACCAACATTATTTCGCCATGACCATTAAATGAGAGCCTAGCAACATAAATCAAGTTTGGCTATAAATAGTGGCAAAAGACCGCAGACCATGACTAAGATGTCAGGTGAAATAAAATAACCTAGGAATTTGGATCTTTTTGTGAGCATAACATACAACCTATTGCCAATTGGATAAATTCTATGTTTGTAGTAGCTACTTGAAGAAATTAGCAAATGCAAAATAATGTACAGTAATGTTGACAATGTTGGCTTTCGCAATTAGGATTTATTTAAAACTATGGGTGTTTCCCAATATTTTACGAACGTTTTGATTTAGAGCATAAACCGCCAAAAATCAAATTACAAAGTGTACTAAGTACAGTCGAAGTACTAAAACTATCGATTGTTATATTTCGTTATCGATAAGATACACTTTTTTTAGCTCTAATCAGCTGTTATGTTATGCCGCGAACTCCTTCAACGAAAATGTTGGCCGCCCGCAGATTACTACGATCGCCGCGGATTACCGGTACCTTAAGCTGGTCCCGCTGGAGCAGCGATGCTGCGAAAGCCACCACAGAAACCGCCGCCCTGCCGGGTAACGCGGAAAAGCGCCAGCAACTGGTCAATGAGCTTTCTGAGCCGCTGGAACAGAAAAGCCGACCCGCCATCGATCCCAAGGAAACAAGTGTGATGCTCTTTCCTGGTCAAGGCACCCAGTATGTGGGCATGGCCAAGGACCTGCTCCGATTCCCTGGCGCCCGCCGCATCTTCGAGCTGGCCAACGAGGTGCTGAAATACGATCTGCTCAAGATCTGCCTGGAGGGACCACGTGAGAAGCTCAACCGCACGGAGCACGCTCAGCTGGCTGTGATGGTATCATCGCTGGCAGCCCTGGAGCAGTTACGGGAAGAGCGACCGAAGGCCATTGAAACCTGTGTGGCAGCCGCAGGCTTCAGTCTGGGCGAGATTACCGCACTGGTGTATGCGGATGCCCTGCCTTTTGACAAGGCATTGCGATTGGTGCAGGTGCGGGCCACTGCCATGCAGGCAGCATGTGACCAGGCAGCCGGAGCCATGGCCATGACCCTCTACGGACCGGACACCAATCTGGGAGAGGCCTGTGCACGAGCACAGCAATGGTGTGTGGACAAGGGAGTGGAGTCGCCCTACTGCGGCATCGCCAACTACATGTATCCGCACTGCAAGGTCGTGGCCGGCAACGTAGAAGCTCTCGAGTTCCTGGAACAAAATGCCAAGGCCCTCAAGATCCGGCGGATGAAGAGATTGGCTGTAAGCGGCGCCTTTCACACTCCCTTAATGCAAAGCGCCGTGGAGCCCTTTACCAAAGCCCTGAAATCGGTGCGCCTTCAGGATCCCGTCATCAGAGTATACTCCAATGTGGATGGCAAACCCTATCGCCATGCGAAGCACATCCTAACGCAGCTGCCCAAGCAAATCGTACGGCCCGTCAAGTGGGAGCAGACCCTTCACGAGATGTACGAGCGCAAACAGGGCGTCGACTTTCCACGCACCTTTGAGTGCGGTCCTGGCAAAGGACTTGTCCAGGTCCTGGAGAAAGTTAATGCCAAAGCCGCTCAATCCAGCTTTAATGTTATAGCCTAACCTTGTATAAAAATTCAGTTTGCTTTTATAAAAATTTATATTTTCTGGGCTAAAGGAAACAAAAACGGGGAAGTTATGACCGTTGGCAGACCCTAACTCTTGTCGTCTCGTGATCGCATCCGGTGCGCAAAGGCAGCTCCCTTGTTCTTGCGAAAGCTCTCGAAGGGATCGTGCATATTCGCACCCACTCCCTGTGGAGAAGAAATTAGAAATTGTCCCTTCCTAGGAAATCTTGTCACTTCACCTTGTACATTTCTCGACGATCGCGCACCTCGCCTCCAGAGATGGGCGTGTCGATGCCTTGATTCTTTGAGCCTAGTCCAGTGCCAGTGCCCGCCCAACCCATTTTCATGAGCATTTGGTGGCCCTTGTTAGATTCCTCGATGAATTCCGCGGGCTTGGCAAAGGTGCTTCCCCTGGAGAAAGAAAAATAGCTCATTGGTCTGACTGCCAAAAAAAACTATTATACTACAGCCGTGCTTTTACCATGGATCTTATAGTTATGGTACATCAACTTCAAACTTCACATTTACACTTACAGAAAGCTCGGAGGGGTTGGAGATCTGTCTCGATCCACACGTCTTAGGTTGATGCTGTTGCCATTGTCTCTGCTATTGGAATTGCCGCGTTCACCACGGCTCTCACGATTGCTGTTTGTGCTGCCGCTGTTGTCCCGTTCGTGGCGAGGAGATCGATTACGACCCTTGCGGTTGCTACCACCGCCTGACCTGTTCCGGTTTGTCGGTGGCGGCGTTAACGAGCGCTCCATGGATCGCGACCGGGATCTGGAGCGTGAGGCGGATCTGTCTCGAAGGGGCGGCGTTTTTGAGCGGGAGCGACTGCGACTCTTGGATCTGAACCAGAAAATTAGTGTAAATGCTTTATATTGTGGTTTATTGATGGAAAACAAGCACTCACCGATAAACTCGCTTGTTGCTCTTTTTAGGTAGGGGTTTCTCAAGCACAATCGGACTGGGCGAACGCGACTTTTCTCGGATGCCGTCCTTGATTTCCTCTTCCTTTTGCTTTCGAGCCGCATTCTTCACCTTGTAGTACTCATAGAGACCAAGCTTCTCCCAACCCTCACTGCAAAATAAACCCCTTTATAAGTAACGCTGAATTAGATTCCATTAAAATACTTACTTATCCCTTGGACGATCGTGGGAGGGTGCAGAGTAGAAGGCATTCAATGCATTTGTTAGACGCTCGCTTTGTGGCGCTGGAGCTGGCAGTCGTATATCCGCCGGGTCGAGGGCTTTGTAGTTGTAATCCTCCAGACGAATAAGTGGCACCATGAGGCCCGCTGGCAGGTCGTAGTAAGGCGCTGTAGGTATTTGTGGCTCTCCAATTACAACAGGATCTCCAGATTCTCCGTCGACCAATTTCTGTGGTTGCTGGCCATCTTCTACTGTACCGTCTTCCGACTTATTGGTTATAACCGCGCGAATGGCCGCATTGAGCACATCCAGGTCCACTTCGGAATCAGCATTTTGCTGGACGGGTCTCACAATATTCTGGGGATAGGCAGCCATTGGCGGCGGCTGCTGTTGTTGCTGCTGCTGCAGTTGGTGCTGTCCTGGTTGCTGAGGGTCGTCAGGATGGTGTTGCTGCTGCATCTGTAAGCACGCCTGAATTGCTGCACTGAGGACGCCAAGGTCAACAGGTGGTTCATTGCCAGATCCCTGCAATTGCGGAAACTGTCCCGGTTGTGGTTGCTGCTGCTGATGACCTATTGCTGGGCCCTGATTATGATGTATGGGGGGTCCGGCAAAGCCTGGTGGTGGTTTGGACATGTCCGGAATGAAGAAGTTCGGTCCCCGCGGATCCGCAAACGGATTTCCCGGAGGTTGCTGCTGCTGTTGCTGCTGATGGAAGTTACCGCCTGGATACATATTATTTCCCGCCTGAGGATGCTGCTGATCATGCGGCCCCTGACTATTCATGTGGTCATGGTCACCCGGCATTGGTATTCGGTGGGACATCAGCGATGGAATGTTCTTCTGCTGATGCTGGAGCATGTGTTGCTGCTGCGACTTCTGGGCCACTATCTGCTGCTCCAGATGCTGCGCCTGCTTCTCAAGTTGGGAAATTTGCTGGCTGGCGTGTTGAATGAAAACCTGATGCTGTTTCTGGTAGCTGAAACATAAGAGTTATAGTTCATTAAATGCTTGATTATGTTATAAGACTTTTACTTACTTATCCAGAGTCGCATTTGTATTCTGCGTAAAGTTGGCTGTTATATCATGATGTGTATTCTGCAGATTGGTTTTGTACTCCTGCATTGACGAGTCCGGTGACTGAAGCTTCGAGATGACGCAAGCATCGAAGAACTTTGCCTTGGACTCCCACAGGGACAGCAGCTTGGCCAGCTTTTGGCGCTGGTCTGTGTTGGCAACTGTGGGTGAGGATAACGCAATTAGAAATCCAAAACCAATGGATCGAAGGGGAAATACATACTCAAGTCGGCGCTGCAGAACATCGGAATGACGACGTTCTCGAGGCTGTTCTTCAAGTCATTGATGTTCTTGCGCATGCTGTAAATACATCGTTGCACTTAGGTCTCATCTCCTAGCTACTCTAAAGTCTCGGTCTGAGGTCAGAAGTCCGTCCGGTGGTTGTAAGGTTCCGTCCAATTCTGTCAGTGTAGTCCACATAAACTAACCCACAAAGTAGGGTTACTACTCAGAGGGTTAGTTATGGAGGTCTATGGCCCTTAAATACTAACTATACAAATAATTGAGTGGGCGAACTTACCAGTGATGGAGTATATCATTAACTAAATATATAAGATGCAATTTTTGCTGAAACGTTGAACCATTGACCAAAGCCCTAAAAATAAATTAACAAACGAAAAACATATTTTTCTAGTTTTCTGTATGCACAACAACATTGCCAAAAGTACTTGTTGTGCAAGTATGATGATTTTTGTTAGTTAATCTTCTTTTTTTTTTGTGGTATTTTTGTTTTTTTCCGATGATTTTCACTGTTAAGTGTTGGTGTGTTGTTGTGCGTGTTTAAGGTTAAACTTATTAAGTAAAATGATTTGTATAGATGTGTGGCCCTAGCTATAAGACTTCCGGATCTGGGAACTACTCATGATCATAACATCTCTCGAAAACGAATATCGAGCCTCTCTGGGGGAGTCTCAATCGCTCAATCGATCATCTCTCGCATGTTTTTCGATATTTCGTTTTTGTATGTTTGGTTAGTATTTCACTCGTTGAAAGAAAGAAACACAATTTAATTAATACATATTGGAGGTCATTAGGTATAAAACTGAGGCATACTTCTTTAAAAGATATTGTAAAACGACATTGATTTTTGCGCTGTCGGTTGAATGCTGTAAAATCCAGTTCTTGCCTAAAATTGCAATATCAAACGGGTTACTCATATTGTCATTGTCACTGGCGATAATAAATTAGGTTTAGGATTAATCAAAAAGTAGTATGGATTCATTTAGTGTGCGCTTTGTGTGCAGCAAAGCTGCGGAGCATCAAAATTCAGCTCCATTAGCTAACTTATGACTGATTACGAGACTACAAACAAGCAATAATGTAATGCAGCCGGTCCGCTGAACTCATATTTACCTGCAGAGATGCTGTCCTTGGTGCAGGACTCGATGATCGGCTGCAGAACGCCATCGAAGTCCCTCAGCACAATGCCCTGTTCGCCAGCCATCTGTTCCTGTTGCGCCGTCTGCGCCGCCGCAATTGCATCCTCTATCTGCTTTGTCTTCTGGTTCATCAGGGCCTACAGGTTGGTTTCATTTGGTTGGTTGGTGATGGTGCGATTTGGATCGCATGCGTTGGTGTGGTTCGGATCGAATCGGTTTGGTCATTGGGCACACAAAGGTTTTTCACATTCATATTCGCATTTGCGATTCATATTTCGTATTCGAGTCGACAAGCGTTTCAAACAAATTTGATTTTTGGGATTTGTTTTTTGGTTTTTATACAGTTTTGTCAGTTGGTATGAAGAGTGGTTTGATTTGGTAATTTTTTTTTTTTGGTTTATGTTTCAAAAAATACAATAAAGCAAAAATTTAATGTAGCATTTTAAATTGTTAATTAAATAGTAAAAATAATGACAAATATAGATTGTAGTTTGGTAATGCTGAAAGTACACTTTAACTTTATCTTATCCGCACTTCGAGAACAAGGACTGAGTAGATCAATTGAAAGAAAATTTAGAACATGGACGAGCAGGATTATTCTTAGGAATTCGGGGATTAGTTTGTGGTGTCCGTAGGAAACAGGGCATAAAGTGAAACATCCATCCAACATTCCATTACATGGAAATTCAATGGCGACAAGCAATCTTTTAAAGACGAAGTTGGCTTACAGTACTTATAGAGTGAAAGGTCCACAAAAACAGTAGTATCGTAAGACATTTTTGAACGTATTACTATTTATAAAGATTAATATAAAAAAAAATGTTCGAACCAGACAATGTAATTCTGTCTTTGGAAATCATTGAAGTCCGAAAGTATGTGGTTATGTCTTTTCTCAAGAAAATAATTCATAGGATTCCATTTTATAAACGTTATACTTTGAATTATAGGTAGAGAGTTCACAATCGATTGGGTCGTTTCAAAGGGCGATCAAAATTCTAAGAAGCAAATAGGTTTTTTTTTTAGGCAATAAACGAAACTTTAGTTTTGGAGTTAATTTAAGAAGGAAAGCAATTTGCTTCTGCGAATTTTTGTGAGAGGAGGCCAACAATCAACATAGTTCCCGGTGTTCTTTTCTTTTCTTTACACACTCGAGGTGCTCTAATCTCTCAAGAAAATGTTTGCAAAGGTAGGTGTATAGAGGTACCCCCGTTGTTGCCAACGTTAAATTACCGTGTGCTGTGCGGAGAGATTCGCTTCGGATTGCTGGATCTGTTCCCGCAGCGTCTTCTGCTGCATCTTGATGGCTTCCAGCTGGGTCGTAAGATTCATGGCAATGGCATTGCCATTGGGCTGCTGATTGTTTGGAGGTCCACCGGAGTTTGGCGGCCAGGAGTGCTGCGATTGCGGTTGCATATTGTCTTGTGCGTTTTCCGGCGGGTGCTGTGGCTGCTGATTGGGTGGCGGATAGAGGCCCGGTGGCTGCGATTGCTGCATTGGCGGCGGATGTTGCATGTAGTGGCCGGTTGGAGCACCTGGTGGCAGTTGTTGGTTAATGGCCTGCTGCTTCAGCACTGTGTTGGGTGATAAATGCTGATTATAAGGAATAATTTCCACCAATTTAGAGTGCACTTACGAGTCTGTTCCGCTGCCACCCTAAATTGATAGTAGCTGGCGAACTCCCCGCCGTAGAGGAACTCGAACTTTGGGTTGTTCTGCTGCTTCTGCTTGGTTATGGCCTCGAACTCTGGCCCATTCCTGGCCACAAACTCCGCCAGTTTGTCGATAATATTTCGTAAACTAGCATCTGCAAATAGAAAGAAAACGTAAGAAAGGCTTTTGCAAAAAATGTGAGCATATCAAAGGTTGTGCGTGCGCTGTGTGTGTATGTGTGCATGCCAATAGAACTGGGCGCAGAATTTTCTCAATTTGAAGTCATATGCAGCACTTGTTAATTAAAGTACTTACCACGTGGCGGCTGCACGTCCATTTTGCGATTGTTATAAGCACTATTATTCTATGTAAACTTATAAATTCATAACTTTTTGCACTTTTCCAGCGGCACTTTTCACTGCTTCTTCTTGTTTTTTCTTATAGTGTGCCCATATCCAAGCATTTCCAAAATGACAAACAGTCCAATAATAAGGGTCATTCTCGGCACTATTTTAAAAGTGGGTTTTCCCTCTTTGTATAGGTTTTTCTCAGTAAATAAGCGGATTATAGTTTTATAGCACAATTGTTAAATAAAGGTATTATCAGCAGCATTGTGCCAATTAGAATGCCGGTAGGAGCAGAGTTGCCAACCTGTTACACTTATACCGGTCTTTGGTTTTCGATTAATAACACAAGGTGGCAACGTCCCCAGACTATCTCCCTTCTAAGCTGACAAAAATAGTTTATTCGTGGTAAACAAACCAAGTGCACATATTTAGCCAGAGCGATTTGCACTCAAAAGCAATATCCACGCCTGCCCGTGATTAATGCAGCACCCGAGGAGGCATGACAAATCCGCACATTAAACCGACAACTCCGCGGACAGCGTGGCATTAAATTACACGGGCTCCTTACAATAGTTATCTTGATATAGCCAATATATAGTGTGTATATGCATGTATATACACACTTCCTCCAGCAGCAGAATGACAGATAATAAGGGGAACGTTATCACCATTAAGGTCGGCGAATCGCCGGGAAGTTCGCCGCCCTCGCAGCGGAAGTCCTCGACGTCGGAATCGCCACCGGAACTGCGAATCCTTTGCTTTGACCTCACCTACTACAACCGCACCACTCAGTTCCTGCTCAGCTGTGCCGGCGTCTTCTTCCTGTACATCCTGTACGGGTATCTGCAGGAGCTAATTTTCACCGTGGAAGGATTCAAGCCCTACGGATGGTTCCTCACTCTCGTCCAGTTTGGCTACTACATCGGCTTCGGCTTGGTGGAGCGACGCTTGGAGGGCTATCGGATAAGCGGCGGTTCCTTTTGGAACATTGAGCCGGAGCCACGTTGCATTCCGATGAGAACATACCTAATTCTGGCTGCTCTTACCCTGGGTACTATGGGTCTCTCCAACTCAAGTCTCGGCTACCTCAATTATCCCACCCAAGTGATTTTTAAGTGCTGCAAGCTCATTCCCGTGTTGGTGGGCAGCATCCTCATTCAGGGAAAACGCTATGGACTGCTGGACTTTGCGGCAGCCACCTGCATGTGCATCGGATTGGCCTGGTTTACGTTGGCCGACTCCCAGATGACGCCCAACTTCAATCTGCTGGGCGTGGCCATGATTTCGGGAGCTCTGCTCTGCGATGCAGCCATTGGAAATGTCCAGGAGAAAGCGATGCGAGAGTTCAAGGCGCCCAGCAGTGAGGTGGTGTTCTACTCATACGGCTTGGGTTTTGTGTACCTATTTGTGATTATGCTGGTTACCGGCAACTTCTTCAGCGGCTTTGCCTTCTGCTTGGAGGTGGGTTATAAAAGCGGTTTTTGATGTATGAAATCTAATCCTTTTATCCTTTTATCCTTTTAGCACCCTGTTGAGACCTTTGGCTATGGCTTCCTGTTTAGTTTGTCCGGCTATCTGGGCATTCAGTTCGTGCTGGCTCTGGTGAGGAGTAGTGGTGCTCCCATAGCTGCCACAGTGACCACCGCCCGCAAGGCTGTGACCATTGCCTTTTCCTTCGTGCTCTTTAGCAAGCCCTTTACCTTACAGTTAGTATTTGTAAAATTCAAAAGATAATGCTATATTTCACCTATGTATCTAAAATTTTCAGATATCTGTGGTCTGGTCTCATTGTTGTCCTAGGAATATATCTCAATGTCTACAGCAAGAGGAACAAGCTGACGTTGGCCGACATCCGGCAGAAACTTAAGCAATTTGGAGCCAAGATTGCCCGCTCACCGAGTCGCAAATTCCTTATCGAAGTTTAGAACGATACCAAAAACATTTACATTTTAGTCGAATTGGAAGCATGGTTTTTCTACAAGAAAAACATGAAATATAATTACTTAATTACATTCTATACAAACTATATGCTATCTGTCCATGTCGAACTCCATGACGCTCTTGAAGAGATCCTGACGCTCCTTGGCGGAGGTTATCTGGCCCATGGCGCGGTCCAGGAACTGTTTTTGGTGCTTGACTATGAACTTGTTGCATTGGATGATGGTGGCACCAATGTAGAGGGTCCTAAACTTGGCCCGCACATCTCCAATCTGGAAGAAGTGTGGTTTTAATACTGGTTTAAGAACATGGCAATGAAACCAACCAAAGTAATCAGTGGTAATATACTGGACACAAAGCGTTGGCCTCGATGAAGACAACGTATAATTGCCATTTTCGTCCGATCGTTGATGTACTTCACACGAAATCCCTGCTCGATCACGGCGAGGCCGTACACTCCGTGATACTTCTCCACATTCTGGAGCAGTATTTTGGCCAGGCTGTGGTCGTTGAGTCGCAGAGATTGTGTTGGAGTATGGGGCACAATCTGGACCGCTATATATCTGTTTGAGGACGGCTTTATTAATAAACGTTGCAGAAAATGCGGTCAATATTTACCTATTCTTAATGCGAACCATCGCTGTAAAATCAATCTGGCAACGCCGAATAGTTGGTTGCCAGACCAAAAGACGCTTCAACTAACGATAACTTGTTTGCGTATCGGTTTTTAAAATTTGCCAATAAGCTGTTTGGTTTTTTATATTACCTAAAAATTGAAACTTTTTAAACTAAACTTTTTTAACTAATACTTTCTTATACTAAGTATACATATGTTTCTTTCATGCCTACCGAAAAAAATTCCTAAATGAATGATTTAGCCATGACTCAGCAGTATTTAAATCCGTGTCGGCTAGAAAACCATTTTATATTTCTTTTCCATATTATACGCATATTAAAAACTATGTTTTGCAGTATATTAAAATAAGTCTAGTTAAAGTCAAACATATTTTTTAAATCCGCTGCAGTTGTACATTTGCAATATCAATATTAATATCTGATATTCCCTTTAAAAAAAGGTCAGAAAAGGGTCAAATGTAAGTAACAGTGGATCCTCTTTTACTCTAAGGACGCTCTTTTCTTTGACGTGGATATATTTTTAAAATAAATTCGTGGACATGAATTCTTTTAAGCTTCACTACATATATATCAAATATTCATATTTTGACAGTTGAACAAAGGAACAGCCCATGGATTTGGGAATCGGACAAAGAAGTTGGAAACTTGTCGAGCAATTCGTGAATGAGGGCAGAACATTCCTTGCTGTCGCTGCCCACGTTCAGCCCTCCTACGACAAACTGGATGGGGCATTGCTCCAGTGGGGATTTCTCCATCTGGCGGCGGAATCGAAACACATATATGTGTATATATCAACGATCGTGTTGTTTATATACTTGGGGACGCGGGGATCGCAGCGCAACGCATCGCATTATAGCTGGCTGGCGCACATATGCAGATATCGTGGCTCCCCCTGCGGCTCGGCATGCCGCTCCACTGGATGGGATGCTCCATCCAACAAGCGATCAGTGGCCGTGGAAAACCACTATACGGCTCGTGTTCAGTCTCCGGCAGCGAATGCGGCGGGATACGCTCAGATCGCGTTTTATTTTCGCGTTTTCCCATCGCACTTTTACAGTTTTTTCTAAAAAACAATAAAACCGAGGCAGCGGCGTGGAAAAGCGCTACATATACTCCAACGATCCGCACATCCACCACCAATCGGCCGTGTTCGTGTTTTTCCGCTTTTTCGTGGCAAGTTCACCGATTCTGGTCTATATTTTGGAAAACGCATCCGCGCAGCCTCGCAGTTGGAACGAATACTCCGTGACGATCGGTTCGTGAGATTAGGCTGATCAGAAAGATCCTATTGGCACCCCAAACCCAAAAGCAGCAGCACCATGAGCAGCGTTGTAAGCATCTAGGATCATTCCCGCACCAAAGGACTTTTGCTGAGTAACACTTATTTGTCCAATTCCAGGATGAAGATCTTACCCCCGAGCAGATCGCCGTGCTCCAGAAGGCTTTCAACAGCTTCGATCACCAGAAGACTGGCTCCATCCCCACCGAGATGGTTGCCGACATCCTGCGCCTGATGGGTGAGTTCTGGGATTGGGATGTCCAGTGTTTATGGGAGTACTTATGCTTTTGGAACTGCAGGTCAGCCCTTCGACAAGAAGATCCTGGAGGAACTGATCGAGGAGGTCGATGAGGACAGTAAGTAAACAATATTTTACTGCTTTTAGACAGTAGGAAGAGCCTGGTGGGAATTTATGTATATCTACAATTTTATATGAATTCAATTCAAATGGAAAACATTTGCATTTTTTCTGTCAAGTAAAATCCAATTAAAATAATTGTGCGAAAATAGTACAACTTGAGTGGCATATATTTAATTTTATTAAATTCCCTTGAAATTTGGGCACCAAATGGTTCAAAATTAAATGTATATACATATGTAGTTATTATAAAACGAGCAAAATCAATTT
Source organism: Drosophila teissieri (assembly GCF_016746235.2). Taxonomy (NCBI): domain Eukaryota; kingdom Metazoa; phylum Arthropoda; class Insecta; order Diptera; family Drosophilidae; genus Drosophila; species Drosophila teissieri. The sequence goes on along the minus strand of NC_053031.1, from coordinate 17,151,272 downwards.
GGTATATGCATCAATAATATATGTGCTCTTGTGCCAATTTCGTGGATCGTGTTTTTCGTTTTATCGAATTGTGTAGTTATATATACAATTTGGTTTTCAAATTATGCTGAAGAGATGCTAAGAGCTGAACAAATATTAAGTTACAAATGGAAAACCCAAATTAATAATTCGATACTATACTATAAATTGAATCAGAGAAGTTAAAAACTAGAAGTAAATAATGTGTAGACTGTATGCAAAGAACATTGATTCAATGGCAAAAGGGAACAAAATATAAAATTTCCTACGGTCAGCTATAAATTATAAATTTATATATTTATGGAAAAAGCTTCGTCTGTTCCAAATTTAGCTGGTAATTACAGCAAATCAGAGATGATCCACCATCGAACGATGATTATATTTTAGTTACGCGCTGTCATTGATTTATGATCATAGCCGCTGTGGGACCATCATCATTAGCTGGTGGATTTCCAGTTGTTTCTCTGCTAATTACACAATATCTAATTATCCAATATTTGGCACCTTTCAGAGTCCGGTCGCCTGGAATTCGGCGAGTTCGTGCAGCTGGCTGCCAAGTTCATCGTGGAGGAGGACGCGGAGGCCATGCAGAAGGAGCTGCGCGAGGCGTTCCGTCTGTACGACAAGCAGGGCAACGGCTTCATTCCCACCACCTGCCTGAAGGAGATCCTCAAGGAGCTGGACGACCAGCTGACCGAGCAGGAGCTGGACATCATGATCGAGGAGATCGATTCTGATGGTTCCGGTACAGTGGATTTCGATGGTGAGTGCCCGTGCAGACGCGTACTGATATTAATACATTCTAGTGGCTTTCCATCCGCATCCACATCCCCATTCTCATACCCATCCACTTCCACATCCACATCCACCCACATTGGCGCATATAGTGATCATAAATTTCGATGATCTTGAGATCGCGCGCGATCGCTCGATTATGACAGCTTGATCACCGCTCCCATGGAGCATATCGGTCGCTATTTTTAGGCGCGACACACAAACTCGATTCCACACGCATTTTTCATTCTCGGAATACGTATTTACATTTTGTTTTCGTGTTTATGGAATATTTATTTATAAATGCATATAGCGGTTGCTCTGGCTCGGTGGCATCGGTTTAATGTCTGTCATTTTGTTTAATTTACAGAATTCATGGAGATGATGACTGGCGAGTAAATAAACGCACTGCGTCTGCCACCCACTCAGCCACCCACCACCCCCTGGAAAACACCACCCACCCCCACTACCAAAAAAAAAACCCCACACATGCACACTATACACACACACACACACACCCACACACACCTGTTGGGCACACGTTTGTTTGCTCCTATTTGCACACTTGTTTCGCTTCTTATTTGCATTTTCCCCTTTTCCACTTTTTGTTTTTTCTTCGGGGAGCAAACAAATCCACGTACTTCAGTTTGACAATGCCAAACACAAGTAGAAATAGAACTTTTGTACTACTTTTTATACTAAAAGAGCAACGGAATACTGTGTATGCGAAAAAATAAATGTTATGCCATCCATGGCAAAAAAACCCAAAAGTCCACTCTTGTTTTCATTTGTTTTCGGATCACTGGATTACTTTTTGCCGCCAAACAAACACGTCCATATATCTCGCTTTGATAATGCGAGTAAACAAAGTGAACTTCCCGCACTGGAAGCGCCGTAAATTTTATTCAGTCTTGAAATATGTGCAGCATTTCCTAGCATTTATTGCACACTTCTGGGTTTATTTTCCTTATACGAGTGTTAATTATACTTTTACTGGATTTGGCGATGTTCGCCGTTTTGACAAATGCTAAATAATGCTGGCGAGCAACAAAACTTTATATTAATGGACTGGCAATTAGTCACAAGCTTTCTTCTCAGCGACAATTTTGTGTTTATATTATTTTGTTGTCGGATCAGGGTTTCCTCTGCCAAAGAAAAACAAAACAGCCTATTTCGATATACGACTATATATGTATACTTTTCCATCAAAATAAAAGCGTTTCTTTGGTGAGTTTGTAGCTCATCTATACTGGCACTTCACTTATTTTTAGCCCACATATTTGTTGTCTAATGCTATGGAGTTCTATAAATGGGACTTGAGTTTCAAGTTAAAATAATGCACTTATTTATAAACTGTGCTCTGCTTGAGGAACGCCTAGTGAAATAGTTTGCTTTTTGTGTCTTTCATTGTTGAGTTTTGACTGACTTAAAAAAATGTTGTAGTTTATGACCACAGGTTTGCTTGTGGAGTTAATGATATGTACCGACAGCCTATAAAACGTCTACATAATAGAGAAGTCGAACTTGTGATCATTTGAAAAAGTAAGTTAAACTTGATCACTAGTCTCAGTACCCCGTTTCAGTTTTTTGAATAATAGGGTTTTATATGAGAGATTCCACGAAAATAAATATAATTCCAAACATACTAGTGAGTTGTTTAAAATTAGTTAGGAATAAAAGCGAATCGCTCTTCAATCAGCCTAACGTTCAAATAGAACACCCACATGCGTATGTATATAATCAGTTTTCGCCACTGTGGACTGCCCTACATTTCCTATTTCTTGTTAATAAATAAATATTATGCTCTTACCAACAGCTGAGCTGAGCTGAAGTTGGCCTCTTGTAGCTTCGATCGGCGCAGCGAAGAGCTGGCCGAAGAAAGCTGCCTGGCCTGGCCAAAAGCTCCGTCTTAACCACGTTAACTACAAGTCTACAAAACGAGCATTGGCATTGGCCTCGTCATTTGGATGGTATGCTATACCGCTGAGTTGAGCGCTGGGCGTCGATCGTCGAACGTCGTACCGCTACCACGTACCGCTACCGCTACCGCGATTCAGCGTTTTTTTGGGGGGCTCTCCCTACGGCCGTAAATAAAACCCCACCGAAAAGCGAACGAACTATCCGCGAGTTTTCCGCCTTGCGACACTGGGTCTCGTGATTCGCGGTTCGCGATTGATAAAGAAGTTCGAGTATATCCAGAATGCCGCAGAGGTAAAGGAAGACAGAAAGCACTAGCTATACCGTTATTTATATAATAGCAGCAACAAAATGTTGTTTGTTTTGGCTTATTTGCTTACCCGCTGTGCGTGTGTGTGTGTGTGTGGCCAAGAATCAAGAATCAGAAATGTGAACGTGTTAAGAGCGGCAAAGCCGCAGCCAATGGCCATGCCAATAAAAATTTATGATGGCATAAACTTTTTAGGAGGCCCCTGCCTTTCATCGATACCTTGCTATTCTCTTGGCCTTTTCATTCTTCTGACATTGGCTTATCAAATAAATTCTAAAACAAAATAGGACCTGATAAAGCCATTGTAAGTTTGTGCGTGTGTGAATAGTGGTGCTCAAAGTATCTGGGCGTTTGTCAAGTTCGCTTGATAAGCGCGTTTTTGTGTGGCCTTTTGTAATTTTAGCCATGATTGAAAACTTAAGGCAGCCATTGCCCACCCGTTCACCGCCGACACGCGCTGCAGTGGTTTTTAAAGGGGGACTTGGGGAACTGGGGTTTTTAGCTGGCTATACGGGAAAATTCTGCAGTCCAGCGGCAGAAACCAGACGCCGACGTCAGCTGGCTGTGACGTGAGTCACAACAATGGCCCACCAATTAGCACTTGACTTTGAATCAAATCAAGCCGAAATCGTTCGCAAACATGATAACGAAATACACAATTGTCCGACCGAAAAGGCAAACAAATCGCGTGTTATTCGCGAGTAACTAACTGAATTGTTTCTCTGTTTTTTTCCCTCGAAGTACCACGAACAACTGGTCGTTCCAGCCACTTCATCGTCAGCGGAGCACCAGTGGATACCCTCAGCATGTCCTCAACACGGTGCCCGAAACCGCAGTGCTTACCACGCCCCCGCCCACCAGAAAACGTATGTAACGCTTTTTCTGTTTTTATTTGCCATTTGAACTTGGCGCCCAAGCAAGCAGTGCTCTGCGAAGCTAACAGAGATTGATGAGCGGAGGGAGTATTCTTGGGCTATCTTGTGGTTTAACCGAATCTAAATCTTATTAGAGCTTTGAACGCAGTAATTCTTTTTGTTACTTTGCCACTTTTAGTCATAATCATTTAATGTTCGCTAATTTTCACTCCTTTTCAACGTTTAACAGCTTTAACAGAGTGCAAGTAAGAGCTCACTGTTACGTCAAGCAGTGCATTAAGCAGAGCGGGCCAGGGCTGTAGACTGAATGCTTGTTCCAATAAAAATACTTTGTTTATTTTTTTTGACATTTTATATTGGACAAAAAATCCAATTAGAAAGACAACAATGTTTTGTAGAACTCCTATTTAACAAAATATTGTTTTTAACACTTTGTGATTTATTGTGGTGGATGTTTTGACTGACTTAGAATAACATATTATAACCCAAATATTTTAACTCGATGACAATATCCGCGTAGAATATCTGTATTCAGCAGAAGACAATGATTTTTGAATGTCGCGCCCACATCGACCAGTTTAGTATTAAAGCGGTAGTTTTGTAGGATTTTGCGCTGCTTGCATGCCTGCCGGCCACTTGGCAACCCTGCGTTCAATTAAACAACAACAACTGAAATAAAAACAAAAATTACAGCGCTCACAATACAAATTGCTGGCGTTGCTGCAGCGGAAAGCGGACACAAGCGCAGATTCTTAGCAGCGCGGAAAAAGCCGAAAAGCGCGATGAAAATGCTCGCGGACACGGAGCGTGAGGAAGCCCTCAACCTGGTGAGTTTTCCGATCGTTAGAAAAGCGATGCGATTGCCATTGCGAGTCCATGACAACGGCATCGCACCAACAAAAACAATAACAAGCGTTGCCAAAAAAGCAGCATAAAAAACGATTAATTGAACCCTCTATGTTGACTAATTGATTATCGATTGCCGCTGATGTTCTGTTCTTCCTGCTTTTCCTGCCGACTTTCCACCGCCCCCGCACATCGCTGTTATTGATTTGTACACGGAACGTGCTTTGTTTGATGGCGCTATCGCAAAACACAAACCCACCAACGCCTCACCTCCTCGCCGCCACACCGACTTACTGGCTGACTGGATGACTGACATACCTACATAATCTCTGGCTGGCGGGACTCCGAAACACAAAATACGAACACCAAATGCGGAACACCAAATATGCAAACCCAACCCACTTCCGAATACGACCCGTAGCAAATTGAGTTCGAGTGGGTGCTGCGCCAAGAAGTACACGCGATACTGAAGCAACTGAGGACCATTCTAGTGGTGAGTACCCGATCGGCTTGGCTTCCCTAAGCTTCCTTAAGCACTAACCACACCGCACACTGTGTTTCCAGGAATGCGCCCATCGGTTTCCGGTGCCCCTGTACGAGAACGAGGGAAAGAAGACTGAGAAGTTCATACTCACCGTGTCGCCCGATCAGCTGAAGGCCGTGCTGACCCTAACGGGCGATGCCATCACCCAGGCTGTAAGTGCCATTAGCTACCTCAGTAAAGTACGCCCACTATAACACCCAGCAGGAATCACCGACTGGTAGAAACCCCAAAAGATTGTAGACGCCCCCAAAGAGTGGTGGGAAAAACCCCCAAGCATTTAACTAGTTCCTTTCTTAGAGATGATTCAGTTTTTGGATGTATTAGCATACGTAGCAAAATTCCCCAGAGGTTACTCAAAACATTGGTTTGCGTCAATAGTTAGGTCTTATACCGACTATTCAATTCTTTACCATAGAAGTTCACACTCCTCTTCTCTACAATTCAGCGCACTACTACGCCCAGTAAAATCATGTTGATAATCATTTAAGAACATATTTATTTTCCTTATCTGTTGCTGAAACGACATTTGTACCTTTCCATTATAAATATGCGTATTTGTTCAATTAATCTGATGACTTAACAGAGTGAAACAAGTGCAAATTTTCCGATCAGTTCCCGACGACCAAGGTATGCTAATCCCGAATTTCCGTTCGCAGGACATTAGCTTTAAGCTGTGTAAGGCGCCGAGCCAAACGCAACGTACCTCCATCACACATGACTCGCCCTGGAAGTTGCAGCAGGTCCAGGATGCGGCCAATCATCTGCAGACCGCCATCAACCACATAGACGATGTCGACGACTCTTATCACTTCAAGTGAGTCACGTTTTGTTTTGCATGGGATCTGGGCTCCGCGGGTGTGTTAATGCACTTATAATACACTTGTAAACTCCCCACAGAACCTCCGACGAAGTGCTGCATGTGATAGGCAACATTCTGGATGCCCTGCAGCGGGGCAGGAACAGTTTGCTGGTGCCCAAAAAGAAGCCCATTGATGAGCTGATCAAAGGGCGCAACATGAAGTCGCTGGTTCCCAATCTGCCCGAGGATTTGGCCGTAAGCTTCTACCTGCAGAGCCACAAGCTGATCATTGCCGTCTACCAGCTGCTGAACAACCAGGGCACCATGCGCTTCGATTCCCGCCAGGCGGAGGCCTCTGTCCAGTGGCTAAACGATGTGCTACTGCTGCTGATGAATGGCCAGAAACTGTGCCAGCAATTAAAAGACAAGGTGAGTCGCCGGTGAAGCACCGGAAGTGGGCAAAAGAACGCTCGATTTGTATGACTGCACACACAGCAACACATTGGTAGGAACGAAAAGAAGGTCAGGCACGATTAGAATACAAATAAAGAAAGTAAAGATAAATTATATATGAGTACTATTTAAAAATGTAGCATAAAATATTTTAATTGTTTCATTTTGAAATAGATTTCATCATCACCGGGATGGTATGTTTATGGTCAGTTTTTATTTAGAAATTATGGGTATTATATCATGTTCGCCCCCCGCATTCACCAAAAACAGAATACTTGTTCTCAGCGGGTTAGAAGTATACACAGAAATATTCAATTATTTCCCAGAGAAATAACAAATGTATCTTTGTTGTATACACTGAAAGAAAAAACGTGTTTTCAAAAGCGTACCTTAGGTATCCACAGTTTTGTCGGGGCTTTCTATAGTGACAAGAGTATGTTTTTCTGACACCATAATGTTGTGTGTTGTTTTGTATAAGTTATTATCAATTTAAAATATTTTTATTGATCATAAATCAATTTTTCGCTCGGTATACCAAACACAAATGTAATGAGCACGATATTTCGACAGCTGGCTGTTGAACAGATCAAAATTGTTCTATAATTTATAGGTCAGAATAGCCCAAAAGACTTCAGCAATTACTTGGCGCCCATTAGATTATTTCAGCACGAAACACACCCACCCAAAAGTAAGCTATTTTTGGAATTAGCCGGCACTGATAAGGCGTCTGCTCTTGAAATGATATCACAGCGATTCCCAACGGCAAAGCACAAGCGTGGAGAGCCACAGATGCTGTCCTATTTTCCGCACCCACAAGATGCCGCCAAGTTTTATTTGGTTGCTGGCCAACTGCCAGGGCCACGCTGCAGCTCTTGACTGTGACGCAAGTCGGCAATTAAAGTGGCCAATATGGGGATTGGCCCAAGTATTGCAAATATGAGGGAACGAGTTCTAATGCGCTGGGTCCTAGACTGAGTTGTGGGTGTATTTTTAATTCAATATTTCCGCTCTTTCGCAGATATCTGTGTTTTCGGTGTACAAAGATTTCACAGTTGGCTCGCGTTCGCCCTCAGCACTTTCCTACTGAGACGGGGAGCACAATGGAAACCAGGAAAGGAATCCCTTGATGGATGGCAGCGGTGGATCGGCGACAGAAACAATAACAACAATAATAGCTAATAAAGAACCGTACTTGTAATAGCGAAGTAAATAATGTTAGTTGAAATGTTGCTACTGGAAACGGCACACCCATAATACCCATGCATACTATACTATACTATACTATACTATACCATACAATACAATACTTTAAACACTATACTGCTATATACAGTACAGAGAGTTATATACATACATACAACTAGTTTAATGTACACAATCAACATTCATGTTAAATTACGATTACGTAGAACCTGAGTTCATCGCTTCACGTCACTCCAATTATGCATCAAAATGCATCTAAATAGCATTAGGCTGAGAATTGAGAACAGAATACGTTTGTGAAAACCAATTGTGTGTGTATGTGTAACTAAATGAAATTGCTAGATAATTATAGTTTATTCATACATGTAATTTAATGTAATATACCATGGCCCTTATTTATGTTTGCTAAGATGCAATGAAATCCACCAAGTCAGCAGTCAATCGGTACTTAAAGTCGGTACTTACAACGTTTATACCCCCAATACGCCCCCATATACATATTTACCTAGGTACATACGGAAGGGGCACCTACATCGGCATTTACATGATATTGTTGTAATAAACCAAACCGAAATGTGAACAGAATTTTTAATTGTACTAAACACCGTTTTGTATTCGTATTCGTAATTGTATATCCGTAATTGTATTTCGCGTACTCGTTAATGGTTAATGGTTAAGAGCGCCCAATCCTAATCTAATCCAAAGTCATTTGTATCAACGGCCTTTACTTCTCGTTTACTTTATACATATACCAGGGAGTTTATAAAGATATAGAAAGTTATTGAATGAGATGCAACGAAAACAATTACCACTGTACTTATTGAATATTGCAATTGCCTAAGCACCCCGCTAAATGCATGGGAAGAGAAGACAACTATTTATGTAATCACTAAGCGTACTTACTGTCCACATTCATTTACTTGTTGTTGAATAAAAATTACCTTTTACCAAATGCTTTCGCTCTCATGCTTTGAAACGCGTTCTTTTGATTTTTCGCGCCACAAGCCCGATATTTGCGATCGATAGCAGCGATGGCGATGACGATGACTATGGCGATAGCCTAGTAGCTTGGCAACGATCGTTTCGATTTCGGTTTCGGCCAGTTTTGTTTATGGCCACCAAGCAGTTTCAAGTCAGCAGGCAAGCCCAAAGGTTTGTCCACAAAAAAGAGCCACCTTCTTCCGGTAAGCGGCGTTCCCTACTCATAAATAGTACGACTTTCGGGCTTCTAGATGGACAAGTGCCATTGGTTGAGTGTTTCAAATGGCCAGGCCAAAATGCCAAAATCGAGTGTTGACGTGTAGATGTCGAAATAGACGCGGAAACCAGTTCGCCGTAATTGTTTTGATGCTGTGTTGTAATCTGTAAGCCCGCCTAGCCAAAGAAACATTAGCACATTGAGCCATGTATCTCTTTGTTGAGATTGCTGCCGTATCTTGTAAGTTGATGTTGCGGATGGCGATGTTGCTGCTGCAGATGTGGCTTTTGCAGATGTTGCTGCTGTCACCATCGGCATCTTATTTTCCTTGTGTTGTTTCTCGAGTCTGCTGAATGGCCTTAGTTGCTGGACGGGCTCTAATAAAATCACAAAGACAAAAGTTGACCGTGGCCAAGTAACACACTAAGGGGAAATAGAAATCGAAAGCCATAGAGCGAGTGTGTCAATGGACTCAATCATACTTAGTATACGAATTTTCTTCGGATTTCCTCTATCCTCAATAACCGAAACTAGTTGCATATCATATCTTCAATATCTTTGTCTAATCTTGCGGACAGCATTCAAACTCTCTTTATTTGAGTAATTATGAAGTTAGCAGTCATTTTTGGCACTCTAAAAATGCGAATGCCATTAATACGAACAGAAATAAGGTCGCGTTGCATTAGAAGGTAACCGAAACTAATGAATTAATTAGTAATGCTTTTTTTAGCTCAGCTGTTGACCATTAAAAGATAATTGTTACTAAAGTATAGCTTAGCCCGTTAATCTCACATTTACAAAACCCATTCAGTTTATTTGTTTCTTTAGTTTAAATAATAAAATAGTAAAATAAATCATAAATAGTATATACCCTGAGCAAAGCATCCTCTGCTTATAACAAGATACAACATTACAAAATAGTGAGTTTACATGTATGCAAATAGTGTCAAAATGCTTACCCAAAACCACATTTAGCTTTTATTTATGTTTGAATGTCCTAATTTCATTGTCAAATTACCTGTCGATTTAAATTTTGTCCTGATTTTGTGGCCATTTTTTCTTGAAAATAGGAAATCGTCCTTAGTTGTAGGGCTTCATTTATTCTAGGGTGATTTTTAAAATGTTGAATACCCGTATTTGTTCTATGATTGTAGTAGCTTTTAATGGGTCTGACCAGACTAGACGACTTAAAGCCCATTTCAACAAGGTGAAAGCCAGCTTTTATTACACTGAGTGTAAAAACAAATAATTCCAGTAATCAGGGGAATTTGAATTACACAAATTATGAATTATAAGTAAACAAACATATATATATGAACATATATAGTAGCAATAGTAGCCGCCTTTATTAGTGCCGCGGAGCGTCACGTAAGCCGAGTATTTGAAAACGCGCCGAGCCACTCGGAAACCTGCTCCGCTGACCCTCGAAGAAGGTCGCCGGCTGGTGATGAGCCAGTTTATGTGTGATGTCCAAGTGGCCGGGCTCATTGGGCCGCCGACCATAAAAGCCACTCTCACGGAAACTCCACTTAAGCACTTAAGGCAGCCAAGCTAACCTGCAGTCGGTCTCGTTGCAGTTAAACCAAAAACCAGTGCACTTTGACCCCGGACGCAATGGGCAACAAAAGCGGGGAAGTGCTGCTCGTAACCGGCGGCAGTGGATTTCTGGGTCAGCACCTCATCAAGCAATTGCTGGAGCGGAAGGAGGAGCTGGGCATCAAAGAGATCCGCTCACTGGATATAGTGCCCTACAAGAACAACATCGGTCATGAGGAGACACCCCTACTGCGCACCTATGTGGCCGATATTGGGGGCGATCGGGAGGCACTCAGTCCCATCTTTGCGGGAGTGGACGGGGTCTTCCACTGCGCCGCCTCTGTGAAAATCGAGTATCCGCCCAATTACGAGGAACTGGAGCGCGTGAATGTGAACGGTGAGTGAGCGGATAAAGTACCTCATAAGATACGTAATTCCAGGCATCATTTCTTTTACTATAACGAGTTGAAATCAGCTTTGATTTCATCTTAACTTCACCAGTTAAGCTGTTGGCTTCCGGACTTGAAGATTTCCAAGATATAAGTCATCCTGATTAATTTCTCCCTTTTTTTAGGCACCCTGGCCGTGGTGGACATGTGCATCCAGAACAACGTGAAGCGCCTGGTGTACACCAGCTGCACATCCGTTTGCTTTGTGCCTTTCAAGGGCCGTAGTACCTTCTCGGCGATAATTAACTCAACGGAATCCAAGACAGACACTCCCACGCTGGACAGTTCCACTTTGTGGGAGCAGGATAATCAGTTCCTGATACCCGGATACGCTTCCAGCAAGCTTAGGGCAGAGAACATAGTCCTCAACTCGAATGGAGCTCCCCTGCACAACCAGGAGGGTAAGTTTGCTTAAGCAGATACCGCCCAAGTTCTTGGTATCTTAGTCATAAGGTATAATAAACGAATCAATTATACGCCTATCAAGTTATAGGGTTTAATAAACGATTCAATTATACGCCCAATTAAAGTTGAATAGGCTAATTTACTAGCTATTTGCAAAAATTAAGCTTAACTATAAAGAAATGAAGACAAATTCTTTATTTGAAAGCACATCTCTTTATTTCTCTTAGAATGGGTGCGATTTTTAATTATCATGTGGTTTATTTCACTTTAACTTATTTAAAGGCCATATTAGTTCGACAGTTCATTAATAATTGACAGTTCATTTACTAACATTTGTATTCCCTTTCAGAATACCTGGCTACCAGCGCCATTCGCGCCCCTTTGACCTATGGCGAGTGTGACTCGCACTTCATCACGCAGATCTTCGACTTCCTTTCCTCTAGGGGATGGGTTTTCCCACGGATTGCGGGCGTGGGTGGAAAGCAGCAGTTGGTCTACGCCGGGAATGTGGCCTGGGGACATATCTGCGCCTATAAGGCGCTCAAGGTGTCCGATAAGGCTGTGAATGGACTTCCCGTCTTTGTCACCGATGACACGGGCATCAATGATGTGTCCCGTTTCGTCCAGAAGATGGCGGTGCTGGGCGAACGGTTCAAGGTGAAGACCAGCTGGTGGTACGTGCCGCACTTCCTGTTCTTCTTCCTGGCCTTCCTGCTGGAGGTGGTGGTGCGAGTAGCGTATCCCTACACCAAGTACCGCCTGCGGTACTCCCTGCGCGCCATCGCCTCCTACACGTCCTCGATGCTGATGTACAATCGCCTAAGAGCCTCCATCCACATGGACTACATGCCACTCTTCGATCCGGACGCGAGTGCCGAGCGGAGTGCCAAGTGGTATGCCACGTGGTGGGACCAACGACAGCAGGCCAAGAAGCTCAAGAAGTCCAGCTGAGTGGGGCTAATCCCCCGTATTGCGATAGTATACTCCTTGATATCCTGAGTGGATTTGTGTTTACTGCCCTCTCTGAATCCTGTAAATATCTTGTTAAATAAAATGGTTGTTGTTTGTATTACGAGCTCATGGTTTACTTTTGCAAAGGAAAATACGATAGGAACTTTGGTGAGTGGATGCTTACATACGAGGGTCGTTTGATAAGTCCGTGACTTTTTGAATAAAATATATTTTTTTCGTCAAAGAAGCGTTTTATTTCTCAACATAATCTCCTTTTAGCTCTATACATTTAGTCCAGCGTTTTTCCAATTTTTTATTCCTTCCAAATAATAGGTTTTCTCAAGGCCCTCAAAATAGTCGTTTGTTTCTGTGATGACCTCTTCATTTGACCCGAATCTCTTACCGCCGAGCCATTTCTTCATGTTTGGAAACAAAAAATAGTCACAGGGGGCTAAATCTGGAGAATATGCTGGATGGGGTAGCAGTTCGTAGCCCAATTTATGAAATTTTGCCATGCTGACTACACACGTGTGCACCCGTGCATTGTCCTGATGGAACAGCACTTTTTTTTTCGCCAAATGCGGTCGTTTCTGCTTCAAATCAATATCGAATCTGTCCAAAAGCTCTGAATAATATTCGCCGGTGATCGTTTTACCCTTTTCAAGGTAATCGATGTGAATGATACCTTGTGCATCCCAAAAAACTGTGGCCATGACCTTGTTGGCCGACAGACCCACCTTGGCCTTCTTTGGTGCACGTTCACCCGGAGAAACCCACTGTCTTGATTGTTCTTTGGTCTCTGGTGTGGTGTGGTGGATCCATGTTTCGTCTACGGTAACGAAACGGCGCAAAAATTCGTTTGGATTGCGGTTGAACATCGCCAAACACTCCTTTGAAATGGTCACACGGTTGCGCTTATGGTCGTGTGTGAGCAATCGCAGCACCCATCGCGCGGAAAGCTTTTTCATGTCCAAATATTCATGTAAAATGTGATGTACCCGTTCAGTTGAGATGCCTACAGCCTCAGCTACCTCACGCACTTTCATTCTCCCATCATCCAATATCATTCCGTGGATTTTGTCGACGATTTCTGGCATGACGACCTCTTTTGGGCGACCTGAACGTTCGGCATCACTTGTACTGGTACGACCACAACGGAACTCAGTAAACCATTTCTTAACCATTGAAATTGATGGTGCAGAGTCCCCATAATATTTATCAAGTCTTTCCTTGGTTTCGGTGATGGATTTTTTACGCAAAAAATAATGCTTAATTAGCACACGAAATTCACTTTTTTCCATTTTCGTTAAAATTCACGAGATCGTCTGCTTTCAATGCCTATAAAACGCAAACCAAAAAACGCAGCTTTCTCAAAATTTTACAGTCAGCTGTTAATCGATAACTGCTGACAGGAGCAGTGTTGTATTTAGAGCAGGTGCGCGGCAAATACAAAAAGTCACGGACTTATCAAACGACCCTCGTACCCTTACAGAAATTACATATTAAAAAAAACTGATGTATACCGAATTTAAACACTTGGTGATGAAAACCAACATAACTATGATTACTTTTCTATTATTTTAAATTAATTTTCGGACTTATTCCATGCGGCTATATGAAACAGATGCCTGATATTGATCAAATTAAAACCGAAATATACTTTAATTAATACAAAACTTATTACAGTCAAACAAGAAGCCATAATTTTGGATAGCTGATCAATAGTCGATAAATGTGAGCATTGAGTTAACCAATCCGCTTTCATAGCTTACCTGCTAAATACTTACCCCTTTTAATATTTACAGAATTTCTGTATAAAAAAAAAACCCACATAAAGAAGCCCAGTAAGGAAACAACTGTCTTATGTTTTTGAACAATGTTCATATTGGTTTATTTATCATTATGAATTAATTTATTTATTTCTCAGTTATTTCATTATAATTTTTATTTCATATATATATATTTATATATATATATATATATATATATTTGCTTGTCTTGGTTTTCGGTTCATCTTGTTTTTTTGCTGCTCTAGAGCGTTTCTTGCCGTTTGTTTTTTAAACTTATGTACCATTAGCTTAACTTAATATGCCATTATTTAATTTAATTTTTGTTTAAAATCATGTTCATGTTTTAGTTCATTTTTGTTCTTCTGAATTCTTTGTTTGTTTTCCTCTTGTTTGTTCATTTTGGTTTAATATGCGGTTGCTGATCTCTGTTGTTGCTGCTGATTCTGCCCATTCCACTGCCGATCTTAACCTGATCGAGGGGATAGTGGCCATCCACTTCCCCAAGAACCTCTTCTATACTTCGATCCTTCTATCCTCCCTGTACGTGGCACATTGTGAACAAAGTGAGTTTTAATTTGCTGCTAAAGCTGTTCGCACTTTTGTTGCATATACATATTGCGGGCTGACTGTGTGAATGTGAGTGTGACTGTGAATGTGTATGGGTGAGGTGTGTATGTGTGGGTCTCTTAAAAACTTATGTAATTTCGTGTGTGCAAAAGAGCAACAATTTGCCCTTTTGTCGTCCGTTAATAAATGTTGCACTTGCTTTTGTTGTTAAGGATGTTGCCGTTGTTGATGGTTTTGTTGCTGTTACTGTTGCTGATGCTGTTGGTGGCCGCATAGTTCTGTTCTTTCGGTTCGAGGGTCCTTATATATAATTGAATTTTTTAACCACCAATATGCGTGCCGGCCTGTCTGTCTGTTTGCCCATCGAATGCTTAACATTATTGAATTTAACTATATGTTTATTTGTTGTTCTTGGTTATATAACTATGTATATATATGTATATATCATTTTGGGGTTTATTCTCATATATTACGGGCTTAATGTTCTTCGGTCTTTTGGGGGTTTTTTCCTCCTTTTAATACATATATCTTTCTGTATACATTTCGGATTTTCTTATTTCTTGTCTCGTTTTTATGCATTTTCTCGTAGTAAATATACAAATTCGTTACCGGATTTCTTTATAGAAATGAAAAATTGTTTATTAAATTCTCGTTATGCCTCTATTTATGTGTATGTGTCTCTGACTTCGTCGCTTTGTTTTGCGGAATCTGGCGTTTAATTATTATGTTGTTACCTTGTATAGTTTGCTGTAAGTGTAGTACTGTACCAGTTGTTTATATTATGTTTATGCTTATGTACACACATTGGCCATTTCGCAACTCGCATCTAGCATCTAGCATTTCGCATCCAACATTCATCATCAGGCCCATACCAACATCATACCCAATGTGTCCGATTTGGAATCATGCGAACCCATCGCATCCAGCATCTGGCATTCATTCCGTCTGGTTTCATTTGTGTTACAGTATTCGCACTGAAAGTGGCCAGAGTTCTTGGCTCTGCGGCTTCGTAGACAGTAGTATGTATGTTTAATTGATTCTCGTCCTGCGCTCCTTAATTACTTTACTTACATAGTTAGAATACTTACAAACTGGGCGCCCTGCTATGGCGCATTTTATAAATGTATCTTCATCGTCTTGTTGTCTGTCTTGTAGTTGCATATTCATCTGCCGCCTGTTTTCTTCTCTAAAGATTCCTTTGACTTTTATGTGTATAAAGTATTAAAATGATTTCATCTTGCTTGGTTACGCATTTCTTGTAAATACAATTTTAACGCCACACACGCCGTTTGTCTTGCCTCAATTATGTATTATTTGTTTTTGGTTTTTGGTTTTCCTCATTTTCTTGTATATATTAATATATAATTTTCCATATAGTATAGTGTAAAATATATAAGAGATATTGTCAATATAGTAAAGGTGTTTTGTCAGCAGGAGTTCTGCCACTTCCAACTGACACATTCCTGGGGGGAATTTCTTACTTATAGCAAAAATAGTCAAGTGATCGTTCGTATGAAGGTTCTTTTGTATGTGATCTCCATTGTATATATGCGTGTGCCAGTGTCTGTGGCTGAGTGTGTTGGGTGTACAAATATGGTTGTGTATGGGTGTGTGTCCTTTATGTGTGTGCTGTGGGGTGTATGTACACATGTCTATAAAAAAGAACCGAGGATAGAAATGTCTCGTGTGAGTAAAAGGATTGCTATCGTATAAAAGCACGTCAAAGTGTAGAAGGCCCACAAGTCGTAAATCGTGCCAGGCGCCCCTTTGCGCCTCTCTCTGCGCTTCTCAAAAAGGCCAAGTGGGCGGCATGCCTTACTCATCTGTGTGGTTGTTCTTGGTTTTGGTTTTGGTAAACAGAAAGTTCATTCGTTCGTTAGCGCTAGGTATTAGTTAAATTGTATTTCATTATCGTAATCTTTATCGTAATTGTAATCGTATTTGTTGATGTTGTTGCTATACTCATACACATAATAAGAACTGATATGTTTGTAAGTCAATAATAAGAGAAAAACGGAAAGCAATTCGTATATGTATCTACGTAACTCCGCCTACACCCAATCCTCATCATAATCATCATCATCGTCATCGTCTTCTGGTGTTTCGCCAATTTAAAACTATTTTACATTACACTTTATGTCTTTTTGTGCCACGTGTTCATTTTCAACTTTTGGCTTTCTACCCGGCTTCGAACACCAATTGACTTTGTGACCGAAAGTTGCGTATAGCTTAAAGTATGGGGTACATTATTTTTAAAAAATCGTCACGGCATACTTTTTATACACACATTTCTCCGTTCTCGATATAAAAAAGAGAGCTCACATGTCGAATCCTATAAATTGTTTTCCTTGTTCGTGTTATTAATATTTTGTTCAATTTAAAGCTTTTGCGCCTGCGCCGTCTACTGCTGCGATCTCATCCAATATTTTCTTCGCTCTGACGGCGCAGCAGTAAAAAAATAATGAAAATGTTTTTTGTCTTCACTTAATCGCTTTTTGTTTTTTTTTGTTTTTGGTATTTAAAAAATGTTCTTGTTCTTGTTGCTTGTTGTTGTCTTTATGTCTCTGTGCTGCTGGTGTTGGAAATTCTCTAATTGACTGAAATTGATTTTGTTACAAGGACGCATTGCTTGTTGTTCCGGTATTCTTTAAGCAGAAGTTGATCCGGTATACCAATAGTTATGTATGTATGTAAATGTCTGTGATCGGCTATAACTTTCGCAGAAGATCCTTATAGAATATACAGCACTAACATACAAAACACAAATGGAAAGCCTAGAGTCGATCGATAGCGGGGAATGCTGGGGAAACTTCTAGGAAAGACTCAACATTACACCTAAAGCTGCATCGACTTACAACGAAATGGAACGAGTTGGGATCCCGAGACTATCTCGGGGTCCTTCGTCCTTTGTCCTGCGTCTACCTACACCACAAATAATACGAGTACAAACGATTGTCGGCCCAATGATCATGATCAATGACCATGGGCTCTAGTTAAAGAAGTGTAGCAATACAGGCTAAGCTGCCAGCGAAATGATTTCCTCAGACTCTGACTAAGACAGACGAAGGTCGGCCTGGTGTTTCAGATAGTCGCTTTCTTGAATTTATATATATATATATATATCTGGTATGCATGTATATATATATAATTAGGTGTAGGTGTATATATTTAATGTATATTTATATATTGGTGTATATTTTATGTATTCCTTTGCGGGATTTGTTCAATTTACTTCTGTCTCTGCCACGCTTGTTGTTGTTTTGAATTATTGCTTTTAGAACATGTCTTAAAAATATATTTATTTATATATTTATATATGCCTTAGAAGTAGGTTTAATATATATATATATATTATGCAAATATAACATGTTTGCCATCGCTGCCCTCCGCCAGCCTCCCCCGTTTAAAAATATCTGCCCCGCAGGATAGAAGCTGCATTTGGAATTCGCCTCCAATGACCTGTGACCTGCTAAAGTAATCCTCGTCTCGTAGGTCCTCGTCTTCTGTCCAAAGTCCCGATATGCCAGACCGTCGAGTGGTCTGATCTTTGTCTATCTAAAATTGAAGATTTCCGTCCTTAGCTTCCTTAGCTTCCTCTTAATTTGTTACCTCTTGTTTAGTTTTTTAGTTTTTGATTATTTATAAGTGTGATGCACATGGCAAAGTCGCAAACCGCGATCTTTGGAAAATCTGAAATGATCGGCGTGGGGGGTGTAGTCAACACTTTAAACGTTTAATGTAGTTTTTTATACACTGCAACTATTGCTTGTCCCTCTCTAATTATCGCATAGGTTCGGATTCTGTTCGGATTCGGTTTCTGGTTACTGATTTTTGTTTTCTGGTTTCGGTTACCGCGATTCCATCTACTACTCGTATATAGGTAATGTGTAAGTTTGTTGGTCCGAGACTCGACAAAAGTCCTGGAGAGCGTTGGTTTGACAATTTGGCAAAAAAGTTATGAAAGGAACATTTTCACTGTTTCGGCATTTGCTTTTGTTTCTTGTTTCACTGGCTTTCCACTGTTTGCTGTCTCTTGGCTTTTGTTTCAGTTGTGTGTGTTTTTTTCCTCTGGGTTTTACGTCGCCTAATGCAAAAAATCTCAGACAGACAAAAAGCGCAACGTATTGTTGTTCTGTCAATTATAGAATATTTTCTTCTCTCTGCTATTTTGGTTTTCTGACTCTTTTTGTTGTTCGCAATTATCCCCCACTTGCTGTGTGTAACAAATGTTGTTTACTTATCTAGCTGATAGGTTTTGTTTGGTTTGCTTTTCCAATAATTTAATACTCCATATAGTTGTATATAAATATATTTTTCTATTACGCCCCCGATTGCATCGTCGTCGTTATCGTCATAATCCTCAAATATGTCTAGTACATCCATCGTCCGGGCGATTTAGCCGGACGGAGCGACTAGAAAAAAATTAATTGCACATTGCGTGGCCTGCATTCATCATCTTCATTATCATCATCATTACCATCATCATCACCATCATCATCGTCATTGACATTTTCATTTTCATCATGGTTTTCATTTCCAATTTTCCACTAGCGTTTTTGTGGCGCATCTGTGATCCTTTTTACACGCTTGTTTACAGATATATTTAGTTAAGTGTTCAAACATTTGCAATTTTGCGCGTTTGTTTTATAAATATTTTATTTACTTAATCGTACTATATGTTGTATGTATAATAGTTCATTGTTATATTTGCGTATGCTCTTACCAAGTAATTTGTTTAAGTGTTTCTTTTTGATTTATCCGTAAGATCTGTTTTATGTTCGTGTATTGTGTATTGGGTTTGGGTGTGTGTGTGTTTGTCGTGTATTTTGTATCTTGCATCATGTATCTCAAAAATTGTGTTTCTTACATATTTAGGGTGTTGCTTTTTGCGTTTTCATTGTTTTGGATACTCCATTGTGGTGTAGCAAATAAATTGATTTATGCCTCGAGCTACGGAATTTCACTCTCTCACTTCGCTTTCATTGTCATATTTAATGCTTTAACATATTTGTCTAACTATCCACTGATTAATTAGCATTATTTACCACTTTGCTTTCAATGTGAACACAAAAGTTATAGGTTTTTCCTCTACTTTCCCCTGACTCGATTGAAATAATGAGAAAGAGAACTTCAACATAGTTAATAACAAATTGCCTTCGACTTTTGCTCACATTCGCTTTTGTTTCTTTGTTGTTTACTTTGGCCAATAAAGGATTTGTTGTACTTTAAAATAAATTCATAAATATAATTGTAAGCACAATTTTGATTTGATTCACCCCCAACCCAACCCAGTCGAGAAATCAGAACTAAACCCAACCGATTCTTAACATTTTGCAAACTCCTACACCTCAGTTATCTCTCATCTTAAGTCGATTATCGTTGAAAGTACAATAACTTGTGGTTGGTTTCGCGTTTTTTGATTCAAGTAATTCCCTTTGTATATATTGCAGTTTACTTTATGTGTATAAGAGTGTATATTCTTGTATATATATAAGTATACATATATATATATTTATCGGCTTTAACTTTAAAAGTTACAACTTAGATACGTTAAGAATAGCAATAATAATGGTAATAATAATTTGCCTTTAATAATACGCAATCAAATAATAACATTTTCGCTATTATTGCAACATTTTTGCTTCCTCCTGTTTTTCAACTCTATCGTTTTATTAGTAACCCCCGTCGTACTTTTTTTGTGATTTCTTTTTTTTTGGTTTTTGCTTTTTTGTTTGTTGGTTTCTCATTACTTAAAAGTGGTTACGCCCCTTTTGGCCTGGTTGTCATCTGTGGGCGGTGGGCGTGGGCGTGTGGCGTTTGTTGGCTCGAGGGGGGTGGAGTCCTTTTTTTGCTGTGCGAGCAGGGCCACGCCCACCCACCGCCACGGCCGCCCACCGCGATGGCACTCCACTCCAGTTGGACGCACAGTTTCCGTTTAATTTGCATTTTAAACGATTTTTGCTGCACACGTTGCATCTTTCGGGGCCGAGCGTTGTTCTTGCCGATGTTGTTGTTGTAGTAGTTGTTAAATTAAAATTAATTTTTGTTGTTTGTGTTCGCTCGTAGTTCGTCCTCATCACTTGCGTTTTTTTTTTACTTTTTTCCCATGCGTTATATGTATGTATATACGTATTTGTAATATACGTTAATTAATTAATTATAATATGTGTGTTTGGTTTATTGTTTGTTGCTCTTGCAGTTCTCTCGGTTTTTCTTGCATGTGGAAATACACAAATATGTAATATGTACTTTATTTGATTTATATTTATATATATGCAGGTATATATAACTTTAAATTACTTCTTTTTGCGCTCTGTGGTTGCAGCACTGCAGTGTGTGTATGTGTGTGTGTGTGTCTGTGTCTGAGTGTGTGTTTGTGTGTGTCTGTCATTTGTTGCTAAAGTTGCTGTTGCATTTGTTGCTCCTGTTGCTGTTGTTGCTGTTGCTGCTGTTGCTGCTGTTGTTGTTGTTGCTGTTGTCATTGCGGTTGTCGGCGCCACCTTTTAATGGTATCCATTTGTAAATGCCGCAGGAATTAGTGGTCCCTGTAAATAAACGTTTCGTGGAGAACAAAACGAGCAAACACCAAAAATTATTTAAATAAAATGCAATTTCTAGTTGCATAGCTACGCACACACATACAAGTATGTATTTATATAAGTATAGGTATATGGGTATTGATATATAGAAAGTAAACATTAAGAGGTATACATATATGTACTGAATAGAGATAGAAGTGGCAAATTGTCGGAAGAATAAAAATCGGAAGATTCGAAACTTTGCTTTCGATCGCAAAACAAATAAAGACATTTAAAAACTGTCACAATTCGCTGGCCAGGTTTGATATGAAGGAAAAACCGGTAGAACCATTTAATTTTTGTTGAAATTAAGTTGCACCAACATATTTTCATAAAAAATTCAGGATTTTATTTTTAGTAAAGAATGAAAAGACATTTGGAAGTTTATTGTGCACGAAATTCATTAAATTCAAATTCATTTGCTCTTTTTTACTAATGCTGTTTTAGCAAAAATAGAAGAGCACTTAATTTGATTGTAGGTGGAAATTTATTAAATAAAATTGCATTTTTCCAGACACTCGCCGTGATTGTCAAGTCCTTTATCCTTTATCAAACCTCGCCGACAGCCATGGATAATAAATAAGTTTCGATATGATTTATTTTAGTTTGCAGCGAGGCATGGGAATATTGAAATATTGAAATATCGAAGTACGAAAATGTTCATATATAATACATATACGGTGTATACAATTTAAATAAATAATAATAGTTTAATTGAAACGGCCTAGTAAACTGTGCTTGTGACGTGCATACATATTTTTACGTTTATTTATTTTAGTTTTTTTTTGTTTTTTTTTTTTTGTAAATTTTTGTTTGACTAGTTGTAGTTAAAAGAATTTGATTGTTAATAATTGAAATCGTTTAGTTGAAAAAAGAAGAGAACACGCTGTAGTTTTGTTGGTGTGCCTACCTTGTGCAACTGCGTTTGTTTTATACTCTTATTTCTTTTGTTTGCTTTCGTTTAGCTTTATTTTATTTGTATTTTTCATATATTTTTTCGATTTAAATATATATAATGGGTTTCTTTTACTTTTTGCATATCTTTTGTTTTGTTTTGTTCTCTTGCATTTATATTTTTGGGTTATCAGTCTTTTATATATTAGCCATCGCAAAGTTCAACGAATAAATCTGTACGAAATGAAAGAGAAATACATACAATATATAGAAGGATAACGCAATAGTTTAGCTCTACATCGGCAGTCTCTCCTTATCTCTACAATATGGGTTTCGTGTGAGTTAGTGTGTGTGTGAAGGATTCGGGATCGAATCTCTAAACGCGAGACTTGCGTCTCATGTGGGTGTTTCGTATCGCTGGCTTACTCTCTAGCTCTAAAACCCAAGTCCAGGGATCTGGCGATCCCGGAACTTGGCTCTGCTTGCCGCAGGACCAAAAGGACCACTCACCGGGCTGTAGTTCAACGGGGCGCGGCTGACGGCGATGGGGAAGCCGGACGGCTGCGGACTGGTGGCCTGCACGTAGCCCACATTGTCGGCGGCCGCCGAGCTGTACATGTCGATGGTGGGGCCAGGTGAGTTGGTGGAGGGGAATCCCTGCCGGGTGGCCGTGTTGGCGGCGGCGGCATGCGGCGATGCCGACGGTCCATAGCTGTGGGCAGCCGCAGCAGCCGCCTGATAGTTGTTCATCACTGAAATGAGAGGGGTAAAAAAGGACATTCGTCAAGTTTGGAAACTTATAAAGTACGGCTAAATTACTCAGGGAGTTAGAGTAACAACAGCTATTGTAACGATTAAGAACGTATTAAATTACACACGTATTAGTTACTTTACGTTAACAAAACGTTTAAATGGGATATATTTCAGGCAACAGTGTGGATGAGTAACGTGATTTCTTACAATCCTCATACGCAGTGTTGCCGTATTTTTTTAATGCCAAATGTTATAGTGCTATTAACAAATAATCACTGATTTATAGTAAATATAAACTCAGCAACAGTTGGGTAAGCCCATTAAAATGTTTGCCAAATCAGAATAGCAAACTTTCACCATTCACTCATAAATGATTGACGGACATTTGTTTATCTAGCTCATAGTGTTGGCCACTAGCAAATAGTCACAGAGGCTGACTTTTGATAGAGACATTCGTGCTTCCTCATGTTGGGTGAGTAACTATTAAAATGAACTGCCCTGCCATCCTGCCACCCGTAATCTCGGTTTTTCCGAGCGATTCTACCACCTGGAATGGAAATGGAAATGGAAAACGGGGGTCACTCACCTGACAGCGCCTGGGTCAGCAGCGGTGTATTGTTGTTGGGTGTCAGCTGCCCATTGGTTAGATCAACTGTAAGTGGCAAAAGAGGGCGAGAGGGGTGTTATTAGTGGGGGCGGGCTGGCCAAGGCGGATCGTAAGTAACTAGTCGAGTAAAAGCCGGGCACATATAGGAGGTGCCCGCGCCACAAGAGTATACGAAAGTAATCAAGGCTGAGCTCTAAGGTAAATGGGCTGGGTAAATGGTAAATGGGGGTACATGTGGGATTGGGAGCAGGGATCGAGTATATATATGTTACATATATTATAGTGGGTATGGAGTGAGAGAGTATTCGAGTATGCGATTGTAATACATGTGGCTTCAGCTCTGTTATATCGGTGTGCCGCCGTAGAAGCAAACAATCAAAAGCGAAAGTAAACAACTCTAACTAGTCCCAGAACAACTACGATGCCAAACGCAAACACAAAAGACGAACCAAAGAGCGAAAGGAAGTACGTACATATATAAAGTATAAATGGATGTGAGTTTCTGGGGGACTTTCAGGGCTTTTTAGGACGAGGAAGCGCTAACTGGAACGCAGGTTATGAAAACACAAAGTGCTTGGTTATTAAACGAGCTTTGGGCGTAGGATGTTGACGCTACAGTGACAAAACAAAGCCAAAGCCAAAGCCCAACTAAACCAAACCAAACCAAACCAAACCAATCCGAACCCATCCAAACTCAGTTACATCGCTTGGTTTGCCCACTGATGTGCACTTTCCTTTGGGCGCTGCTGCCCGGATTTTCCCCTCCGGTTTTTCCCCCTTTTTTTGCCCGTTGTTATCATTGTTATCGTTTCGTTTTTCCTATTTTTTTCGTATATTTCCCATTTTTTTGCGGCTGCTCTCCCTTGTTATGGTCACAGCTGCAACAGCAAGTAAAAATACGCCAGCGCCAATATTGAAATGACAACAGAATGCGAATACGAATGCGAATGTGAATGTGAATGCGAATGAAGGCAAGCGAAAAAATGGGTAACTGGTAACGGGTTATGGCTGGGATCGGAATAGGGATATGGCGGGAATATCTGGGTCGTACGGCGAGGAGGGAAACGTAGCAGTTGCATTTCCTGCGGAAACACAAAAATTGATGTAACGTAACGTGACGTAACGTAACGAGGCATGTCTCTGGCAGTCGTTCGCTTATTGTAGAGAAAACCCACCCACACCCACCACCACACGCACACCCACAACCCGTTCGCCACCCACTCGGCTCAACCCTTACGACCTTCGTCATCGCCGTTGTGCGTTTTATGGCGCCAATCAACTTTGGCTTACGTTTAGTTTACGTTTTTGTGCGAAATCTCGGTGCGCCATGTTGTTTTCATTAGTGTTGAGTCTGGGACTCACTATAATACAAAGAAGCGCCCGAAAAACCCCGGATCCCCATACGGACCGCCATAAAGAGCCCGTAAAAGCAGCAGCAGCAGCAGTAGCAGCAGCAGTTGCAATAGCAATCGCAATCGCAGTGGCGGCAACGGTTGCCTTTGTAAATAAATAACTTATTTAGCCGGCGTTCCTTTTTTCGGGCTGCCATTGCCATTGCCATTGCATGAAATGCGTTTCCGCTGGAACTTGGGGAAGGTACACGACAGTGGATTGGTTGTGGGTTTGTGGGAAAATTGCAATTGTCAGTCCTGCGGTTGCGGAAAAACAACTGCTACCAGCTGTCGACCTGGCAACCCTGTTACGGCCACAATAAAAGGTTAAATTGAGACATTTCAACAAACAAAATCGGTCAACATAAGACATTTACATGATCACGATACTGCACAGTTTCAGATAAAGTTCTTGTTCAGGGCTGGGGGGGAGAACTTATAGTAAAACTAGGGTATACATAAAAATGGGTACTTATATACGAATACGTGTGTGGGGTTATACATGTTTGATGGTTACAGCTGTTCGCTACTAATGAGTGTGTTACATGATACAGTTTTTGGTAAATTAAATGCTATTTCGAGCTACTTTTTCGTCCGACGCTTGAGCTAATTCGATATTGTTAGAGTTTGATGTGTGTTAAATTTGGTATAAAGCAAAGTTTCTCAAACAGAAGAACACTACACAGAAATATATGTTTGTATTCCAACTACGACTGGCGCCCAACGTGGGGCATTCAGTTTACAATTTTATATGTGTTTTTTTTGCGGTCTTGCTAAAACTTTCTCTATCATCTAACAGTATACATACAGTTAATAATGTGGAAAATTGTTCGAATATAGAGCCAAAAACGGTTATAGGTTTAATATAACGATCAATACGTATATAAAAAGAGTATAATGCTTGTACGAATATGCATTGGAACAATAAGACGACCATTAGCTGACCTTGTTGACTGTTGACTGCGGAGTGTTTGAGCTGCTGTTCTTCTTATTTGGTTCCTGCTGCCTTTGCTTCTACTGCTGCTGCTGTTGTTGCCGCAATGTCCTTGCCAAGTTGCTGTCAGAATATTACGCATACGCCCCGATGGCCACTTTGTCATTCACTTGGCCCCGTCAATTCCACTGCCTTGGAATCGCTAATAATGCGAGCGATGGCAGCCAATGGAGAGACCCCAAAAGGATAGACTTTTGCTTGGGTTTTTTGGTTTCGGCTTTGCATCCGCATTTATTTTATTTTTCGTTTTATTTATCTTAGTTTTGTGCATTTATTTAGTTAATAACTCGTTTTTCATTTTCATTTCCATTTCGATCTCGTTTTCGTTTCTGCGCAAGCAAATGGTTTTCTTGTCTCGTTTGAAGCGTTTTCTTATAAATCACAGTATATACGTGTAGAATACATATTGGAATATGCGTGGGTGTGTGTGTGTTCGTGTCTGTGTGTTGCCATATAGGTTTTGTAAATAACTCGCAAGCGTTTGGTAATTGTCAATTTAAATAGTTGCCAAATACCTCGAAGCAGTTTGCGGGCATCCGGATGCCACAGCGCCACAGCGTTTCGATAATTGCATTCAATTAACTAAGTAACAGCTTATCCAACTATATAGAGTTATTGACCGATCTTTTCGTAATAGGTTCGATAGTGTGTGTGAGTTTAAATAGCTAGGTGTGTGTGTGTGGGTGAAACTTACATGGAGAGGTCATTGAAAAATTGCATTTTCCATTAACTTAAGAGAGATTTGTTGTCTTTGATTTTTGGTTTTTCTTTTTGGTTTTTTTTTGGCGCTGCTAAGTTGCTTTCGAAAATGGATGGACATTAATATTGTATTTTTCGTTATTGTACAAATCAAATCGATTCACGCTTCGTATAAAATGAGAATACCCAACTTAGCTTGTAAACGTCGTCGTATATTAAATATGTATATAAATATTCATGTATATAAGGTATAGTATATATGTATGTATATAGTAATGTCTAGATGTATTTAAATAGAAATGTCGAAAAATTTCGCTCGTTTTTTTTGATATTTTGGTTTGCCACTTTGGAATTCTTGCGATGCACCGATGAAGGAAGGAATTTATATAGTTTTGAATGCTTCAAGGCTTCAATTCGTATGTGGGCCAAATGCGGTTTGCTAATACATATGAAACGGAATAACACAGCTACGGATAATGGACAAATCTACTAATTAATGAACTTTAGCTATGGCAAAAATCTCTGCACGTTTGCTAATTATCTAAAAACTCATGGGACCACCAACAACGACGGAAGCGAAAGCAAAAACAAAAACCAACTGGAAATGGACATGGAAAGCGACATGGAAAGCGGTGTGGAGAAAGGAAAAATTGCATACATAATGTGCAGCAAATTAATTAAAGGATAATAATGGCACTACATGTGACAGGCCTGGTAAAATTTGTTGTTATCTAAATGTTTTTCCATGTGCACTCTGGCCATTCTTGTGGGGGTAGCAACTAATTTATGCATACAGGGACTACAAATGAAATTTGCATTTAAATGCTACGGTAAAATAGTTTTATAAATAATAGATAGCGTCCCTGAAACGGGATTCAAACGGTCACAGGTCGGGGTGTAAAAAATCAGGAGATATATGGATTTGAGTGGGCGGGGAGCGTATGAAGATCGAGTATAGTTCGCTATAGAGTTTCGTTATACAATAGTTGTGTCACACATCTAATTAGGGTTCTAGAGACATGTGTATATTATAGTGTACGCATGTCTGTGAGTAATTGAGTGATTATGCCGGCCTAGATCTAAACGATTCTAAGTACTCGATTACATCCGATTACGGAACTGCTCTAGGATTGGTTAGTACGGGTGCTAGCTGCTCTATATGCGAGTATACGTATTGTAATTGTAGGTTTTATAAGTTGGGGATGCCTCTAGACACTACAGATACTGCTGCGGTAATTGGTTAACTGCTCCAATAATATATGGGGAATACTTTTCGGGAGAGTCTAGTATGTAAGTTTCGTGTTTGTATGTGTGTTAGTCATATAGTTAGCTATGTATATAGACTGCAGCTCTAAGTGTGTGTGTTGGTGTCGAAGTTACATTTTCTATGTAGTTCGTTTCAGATCTCTTGCGAGTTCTTTGCAAGTTTGCTCCACTCTGGAGTATGTCCGTGGCTTTAATAGTGGATTTTACTTTGGTTGTTGCAGTGTTTACCATTTACCGTAGATACAAGCTAGTCTAACGCTCTGGATAGCATATCTCTTCCAGCAGCTGTTGGCATTGGAGTTAAATGGCTGTACCTACTTGTCACCTCGTACTCGAAAGATATAGTTACTTGACACAGAAAAAGGGCGGCAATGAAAACGGAACTCTGCATCTCAACTTCTCATTTGCCTTCTCATTCTCATTCTCAATCTCAGACTTGTGCGATTAGATTCGATTCGATTCGATTCGGGTTAGTTCCGCTTAGAAATTTATGTTGCCCAGAAACTGCGATTTGATGGCCGCGGATCGAGCCGTGAGCGCCGTGGCCAGCGGCAGGGTCAACGCCTGTTGGTGGTACGCCGACTGGGCGTGGCTTGGGGCGCCACCGGAGGGGGCGACACCTGTCGCCGCAACACCAGAGGCGGCGCCAGCGGGGCCACCTCTGCTGCGGCCCGGGGCAGCGCTACAAGCGGTACCGTAACTTCTACCGATTCCGCAAATTGTCAAGCCTACAAAATCATACGAGATACAAGATAGATGAAGAGAGAGATAGAGAGAAAGGGGCAAACAAAAAGGTACAGTCTGCACTAGGGACCAGATCTGTAAGTCTATCGATACGGACTTGCTATATATGTATATTAACGACAAGATATAAATAGCTTTCATTTAAATTCAATAACAATATTGGTAGACGATACAAATTAGTTATATGGCATATGTTGTCTAATTATGTTTATAAGTTATGATCAGAAATGCTTCGAATCCATGTAAGGAAAAATATTTTAAGAAAACAGAAGAAAGGACTAACACCAAGTAAACTAGAAAAGGTGTTCTATTGATTTGTTCGATAACAGCAACAAACTGATCGATTTTTTCGATAGCCGTATCGATATTTTTACAGATCCAGCTTGGACGGGGAGTTTTATGGTGGCAGGGGATCGATTTACATCAGCTATGTAGATGCCCTAGTAGCTAGTGAGGGGTCACAGTGTTCAGTGGTGAGCAAATGTTAGACTCAAGGCCAAGCAGTGTCAAGGACATGTATCCGCAGGATGCGCAGGACTCAATTCTAGGGGATTCTAGATGTATCGTGTGGTGGGTTATGCTGTGAGTTTTTCGATTGCTTCCGATCTTCAGCTATTTGTGCATTGATATGACGAACGCGTTGGTATTTTTAGTTTTAAGAGAACTGTGATTTATTTCATTAATGATCATGATATCTGAGTAATACTCAATAGATTATCAATGGGCTGGGGATCGTCCTACGCCATGTAGTCGCCAATTAGGATTCGATTCTCCGGCACTACGCCCATAACACTCGCTGCAAAAGCAAACACAAAGACAGAAGAGAAATAATAAAGAGTGTGGCAAGCGAAACGGAATGAAACATGGAGGTTTGACTGTATCTGGTGGTGAATACATCGAGGACTAACGAATATTCACAAGTACTAACTGAATTAGTAATGCCTATCGGAATGGTTATCGGAATTACGCGAGGTCCTTCGTCATATCAAGCGGCACTGACTGCTTGGAACGGTGGGGTTTCAATGGGTTATGTTCGGTTCGGTTATTCACTGGGGATTCACACTCTCACTCACATACAAATGATCAACAGGGTCTGAGTACGAGTCTGTGTGCAGGCTTAGGTGAGTGTGTATACACACAACTATTGTTGTGGATGCGGATGTGGTTGTGGTGGTGTCTATTTGGGCATGAGCCGCACTTACCAGTTGGATAGGGCAGTCCGAAACTGGGATAGCCCGAGTATCCGCGGCCAGCGGCATAGGCAGCGTAGGCAGCTGCCGGAAAACCTAATCGGAAGTAAACAAGAAAATACATTAAGTTCTGGATCACTTCAATTAGGTATAGTAGCTCACCTTCGGGCAATGTCCCCAGTCCCCACATGATGTTATCTAAGGGAGTCGCATGGAAAACAAGAGAGAGCACAGAAGAGAAAGGCATAAAACAGATAATTACTGACACTCACACGATTATATCATAGCTAATGAGTTCAAACAAAAGAGTATCGAGATTATATCAGGACTAATTGTTATAGAGTGTAAATATGAGCGACTGCTTTACTATACGTAATCGTAATGTGTACTTAGAGATCTAGTAAAGTGTGAGTGGCAACTAAGGAACTGCCGCTATATACTAGTTATATATGTTTGTTTCGAGTTCTAAGTAATGTTTTGGAGACTGCACTCGACTTTTGTTTCCAGTGCATAACTAGTGGGTGGAATAAATTCCGCGCCATCTCTGTTATTTTCTGCATTAACAGCCTTGATTTGAGCTATGTTTATATAGAGTTATATGTAGAGTTACATTTTTCGTTTACACAATTCTAAACACTTAATATATATGTACGCAGTTATGATCTAAGACATTTAGTATCTATGCTAGGATTATAAATTTGAATAATTTGGCTAAATATATATTTTGTAAACTCTTTAGCGGGGGCAATTCTAAGGCCTGCCGTTGTGCATTTCTACAAAAATGCTCCATATCTCCAGGCCATTGCCCCGCACCGCAACTAATTAATTAGGAAAACTTAGGAGAGATATAATACGAATCTGAACTAAACACAGAAAACTATAAGTATGTGGGCTAGATAAACACTACAACTGAAGAGGAGAATATAGGAAGGTTGACAGCTATTAGATGTTAATTAAAAAATTTGCATTAATTTTGTTTTCGTTTCGGCCTGGAGTCACTTCCGTTGCGCATTCGTGCCACTTTCGCATCAATTTCTTGGCCATTTCTCCGCCCCTTTTGGCCATCTGCATCACTTTCTCTGTCTCGTTCGTTCATCTTGGGCATCGAAGGACTCTGGCGACGGTACGCTTCCTGTTCATATATCATCCTTCCACTGTTGCAACTTACGCTAATGTTACACTGGATTTAACTAGAGTCGAATTTGAGTTTGAGTTTGATTTGGATTTGAATTTGAATTCGAATTTGAGCGCTTAATGCGCTTATCGTAATGCAATAGATGTGTGTGTGTATGTGGTTATTTATGCATGTATAATAAATAGCTAGTTTCGAGTTTAGTCAAATATTAATGGCTATGGGCAAACAATATGTGTTTGTACGTAAGTAGTACTCGAACTGGGAGACGGCGGCAGTCGGGGGAGTTGGCCATCAGCTGTCTGAGCCGTAATTTGCCTGGGCCCTGTAATTGGCCCGAATGCAATGCACATTGCACACAGCACACAGCACACTGCACGTTGCATAGGGCACAGTGCACACTGCACACTGCAAACTGCACACTGCACATCCATTATCCATGATCCATTTCGGAAAATTACACTCCGACAGCTGTCCGGCCGCTACGATTGCATCTGTCCAGTCCGGTCGCTCATCAATTTTTCAAAACTAAACTTCGTTACACACATCGCATTTCTAATACTCGACCGGCCTTCTTCGGCTGGCTTACTTAATTTGATATCCAACTTAATCGCTAGTTCGATACATTCGCTAGGTTCGGAACCGAAGCCGCTCTAGGTAAATATGCCTTTAAAGAGCTATTGATATGAGTTTACGTATAGGTTGTTAAATAATGTTTGATATACAAGAGAATCCGTTTTGAAACATAAATGGGTGTCATTCCTATGGAGCTGATGACTTTTTGCTGTTTAATTTGAAACATGGTTCGCTTTTGTTACATTCTTAAGTTCTAGAAAAGTCGGACAAGCCAGGTGTCTAAGACATATTACGATCGCCGTCTAAGGTCTAAGTGTATCGAGTGTCTCGACAACATCTAAGCAGCTCTCTAGGACCTGCACTTAGCCTAGATATGTATATGTACTTGTATATCTT
Organism: Drosophila teissieri; assembly: GCF_016746235.2. Taxonomy (NCBI): domain Eukaryota; kingdom Metazoa; phylum Arthropoda; class Insecta; order Diptera; family Drosophilidae; genus Drosophila; species Drosophila teissieri. Next base: position 17,119,417 of record NC_053031.1, on the reverse strand, counting down.
AAGTAAGTCAAGTTCGCTTAAAGTCTAAGGAAAGAAAACGAATGCGCCGCTATTCGAGTAATTTAGTTAAATAACGCATACGCCGCGTGGCCTAAACGCAGCTTAGACAGTCACAAAATATAAGTTACGATATATATATAGTACATATGAAGTAAGTAAGTACATGGCTAGTTGTAAGTTGTAAGTGGTAAGAAGTACACGTAATCCTAGGCCTAGCCGCTTAACATATTTTTGGACATTGAGACGGAATGAGAGTCATATATATAGGTGTAGTCGAGTGTGTTCTTTCTGAGTGTGTCTTGTGGGTGTGTTTGTTTTCGGGATTGGGGTTGCCAGTTTTGACTATCTTCGGATAGTGAAAGTTTCGGAAAAGCTCTGAAGTAAGTAGCCGAATTAATAGGAATTAGCCTTTGAAATTTGGCATAGCTAGAAAGCATTCAATGCTTAGAGGTCTCACTGTGGCCTGGGCGGTCAGATTCCGGGCAGCTGGTACAGTGAGGCCGCCGCTGCCGCCGCCGAATTGGCGCCCGCCCCAATCTCCATGCCGCCCTGCATGGCCAGCAGTTCGCTGAGCGGATAGTGGGCGGCGGCCAGGGCGGCATTCTGCCGCAACTGAGCCTGTTGCAGCTGGGCGGCGGCGGCAGCAGCGGGCGCATTGGCAGCCGCCGCTTGAAGGGCGCCCAAGGCGGTGGCTGGGGCACGCAGACCGCTGGTGACCGCCGCTGCTGCCAAGAGCCGCTTGTAGCCAACGACGGCAGCGGCGTCGGCGTAGAGGGAGTTGGCCAGGGCGGCGTTGCTCTGGCCCGCTGCGAACTGCAGCAGAGAGGGCGTGGCGGGCGGAGCGGGATTGGCGAGCGGCAGCAGACCAGGTGCGGCGCCAGCTGCAGCGGCCACCACTTGGGCCAGGCTCTGCTGTTGCTGCTGCTGCTGGGCGGCCACAACCTGTTGTTGCTGCTGCTGCTGCTGTTGCTGCTGGTGGTGTTGCTGCTGGGCGGCGACCACGGCCGCCGCCGAGAGGTGGGCGGGCAGGGGGTAGGGCGTGTAGCGCAGCGAGCCCAGCAACTGGCTGTGGGAGTGGGTGTGCGGGTGGTGGGCGTGGCTGTGGCTGTGGGCGGGTGACTGTGGGTGTGTGTGGTGCAGCTGCTGGTGGTGCTGTTGCTGCTGCTGCTGATGTTGTTGCTGCTGCTGCTGCTGTTGCTGCTGGTGCTGCTGCAGCACGGACGCGGCAGCGGCTAAACTACTCGGCAGCAAGCCGGCAGCGGCGGCGGCGGACGTGGCCGCCGTCGAATGGGCGTGGCTGCTGCCCCAGACTACCAACTCACCGTATGCGGAACGCCCGGCAGCCCGCGTCTTGGCCAGATTGGCCGGCAGCATCACCTCCTTCGGCTGCGCCTTCTTGCACTCGACCTGAAAGGACATAAAATCGTTGTAAATCTTAATATAACCCAAATGTAGCTATTTATGTGAATGGAAGTCAGCTTTTTGGTCTTATTGAAGTGATGAACATTTAAGAACTGATTTAAAACAACAGCTTCTTTAGGAAGGTTTTCATTACATGACTTAAGAAACTGGAGTCTGAAACCTAATCCCTTTCCGAACATGCTTTAGAAAAAGTTCTTTAAGAAATACATTTTTACAACGTGCAGCTATGTATTTATTTATTTCACAGCTGGCTGGCAGTTTCAGACTCAAGCATTTAAATAAAATTCGCAAATTAATGGCCGATTTAGGGCAGTATTTTACCCCCTATGACCAAATATAAACTAAGAGTCGAGTGAGTGGATGGCTAAGCCTTCTGGGCTGCGATTCAGACCGCCACGCTTCACTTACCATTTTGTTGTTTATCTCGTGGAAATGAATTTCGCAAACTTTGTCTACCACATCTTCGCTTTGAAATGTAACGAAGCCAAAACCTGCAAGAGAAAAGAGCCAAAGTGAGTGAGTGAGTGAGAGTGGGCAAAAAAGTTTAAGGGCTGCAAAAATTGAACGAAATATGCTTTTGTGCGAGCGAGCGGCTAAATAATTTACTCAAGTGTCGAGACCGAGACAGAGGCAGTGTTCACCCCTCACCCCTCACCCTTGCCCGCTGTGCTCCCTTTGCCCCCCTTGAACCCCTCGAACCCCTTAACCCCTGCCATTTCAGGATTGCTGTCCTCCGGCTGACCTCAATATGCATCCCCTGCAGGGCCTCAAGTGGCGGCTGGGCGAGTAATTCAAACACTGGCCGCTCCGAGTTTACATAATAAACTTTGGCCAGCGGACATAGCTCTCAGTTCTCAGCTCCCAGCTCTCAGCCACGCCCCCTTAGCCCCTTAGCCCGCCTCCCTGGCCCCTCGAGGAGCGCCTTGGGATCGGGGCATAATAACTTTGTCCTAATGGCCGGCCAGTGGAGCCATTTTTGATATCTTCCAATTGGAGGCTGACGGAGAACTTAAATTCCTGGAATGTCAAGTCATTCCGGGGGTTTGGGGCTTGGGGCTTCGGGTTTTTCTGGGGCCCGAATTGGTAAAGGATTTATTATGGCTTAATTAAATTTCTTCCATTTGTTGCCGCTGCAATTTGTGCTGGCAAAAGTTTAAGTTGCTAGAATTTCTATTCGGCAAGGAGTATTTTGCAGACGGCATTCGTTGATGGGGCTTCAACTGCATTGAGTTCGTACTTTCTTACTATGCATTTTTCTTCATCGCTTTAAATTGTGGGGTAAATATAATATATGATTATAATTAGATTATCTTTTTTAGGGAGTACTTCCTTGAAATCAGTCTTTCCGAAACGAGGGAAGGAATTGAGCTGTTTTCGAGCCCAACCTTAAATCGGCCAAGAAGTGGCAATTGCTTAATTATAGTTTTTAAAACGGCGGAAACTCCTTGAATAAAAAGCAAGTAAGAAGCAACTTCCTATCAGATGGGGCTCTATGAAATTCCCTTTCGGGCTTTCGCCATGCGCCATTCTCTTGCACGGCTTCCTTCCCTCCGATTTCGCCACTTTGGCTTTATCGGGGCTTTTCAATTAGCGCAATTGTCTGAGATTTCACATGGCCGAAAAAGAAGGGCTCCCCTCCTCTGTGCAATTAGCAAGGCCAAGTGCAGACACCTGATGCCCCGGCGCCCGCATCTTGTTTGTGTACGTGTGTTTGGCTTGTCCTGCGGGCGGTGGGCGGCATGGGCGGTTGGGTGGCTGGGGAGTGGGGGAGTGGGGGGCGTGGCCTAGCTGGGCGTAACTGACAAATTAGTTGGAACAAGTAACAGTAAACACGCAGGCTTATTAGCGACATGTGCCGAGCTGAAGAAGCTCCGAGGTCCTTTTGCTCAAGACAACAACGTGCGGGCTTCATCCTTCGCCTCCTTAAGTGTGTTTGTATTTGTTTTAATTATATAAAATTAGCGCACGTTGCAGTGCTGCACGTCAGCTACACGGCGAAATAAAATGTTAAACTTAAATTGTACTATCGAAGTTACTGTGTGCTATATCTAATACCACATTTTAAAGATCTTTGGATCATGATTGGCGTTTCAAAACCCTGAAACATGTTTGCTAGTTTGGTTTTACAAGTAAAGAAATAATTATTCTCTCGAAGCCGGACGAAAACCAACACATTTATTATATCGTAATGTAAGAGCCTTTTTTCCATGTCTATTTGGTTTCTCAGGGGCTTCTATTCCGCTGCAACTTCATAAATCAGCCGTGGAACAAATGAAGCCGGCTAGTTTCGGTACGTTCCACGCTCCACGCTCCACGCTCCACACGTAACTCAATCAAAAATGTATCTGCTGGATACAAATGCGCCCGTGTTGCATCAGCCATGAAGCAATGCTCGTTGCCCAGTTAATTCCGTGGCCTGAGGCTTATGGCTCTGAGGTGAGTCTGAGTTCTCGGCCCGGCCGCCATTTTTACCTGTCGAAAATTTCCCGCAGGACGGAGCTGGAGCGATAGGAGCTGACGATGGTCTTGGCAACTGCAAAAATTGCACACTCATGCATGTTATTGCCAAGAAGCGGACACAGATATATGCTCTAGGCAAAAGAGGGGCTGGGTGGAGGGGCCTGAGGGGACTAGGACTAGGACCCAAAGCCAGCTGCTGTTATGACTGCGCTGCGCCGGCTTGCCAAAAAGAAAAATTACAAAATTTTCAATTTTAATATTAGTGGCGGCTGGCGACGCCAACTGCCAAGCCGGCCCCCAAAAGTTGCCCGATCCTCCGCACCAGCAAGAACACCCCCTCAACCCACCACCCACCAGCCACCACCCACCGAAACCACCCAACCTCCCACAATGGACTGCTTAGGCGCACGTTGGGCATGTCCTTGGCTTGCCAAATGAAATTCATAGCATAGTTTCGGTCGCAGCCCGGCTGCGCTGAACTCTGTATTTGTACAGGCGAGATTGCTTAAGGAGAACTTTAAAGATACTTTAAGGTTGTTCAGCTTAAATGCTGTAACTTAATAAGGTATATTACTAGTTTTTCCTATAGTAATTTGTTTATCTTTAAGGTCTTTTCGATGTGCGGGGTCATAATATGCTTCGAAAAACATATATTCATTGCATCACTTTTAATGACATGATGGAGTCTTTCTTTTTTTAATGTGGAAATTTTGAGCTACATGCTTTCATTTGAATTTAATGAAAAATGTAACATTTGTGTATTGAAATCTACGAGGTTCATGGTCCGAAAGTAGAGTACACCTCAGCGCATCTCCACTGTAATTGCAATTGCCCTCGCCCGCGTCGTTGTCATCCCAGTGGTTGTTATTGCTATTTGGGCCTGCCTATATTGTTTTATGGCATATTCATATATCGCTGCCTATAGCTTGTTATTTTTTATCCATATGAAACGGTTGTAGTTGTAGTTGTAGTTGTAGTTCTGGGCCAACTGCCACCGGTCTTGTTAGCAGCAAAAAGGGAAAAACGCCGCTGCAATTTTCAGTGACCAGGCTTGCGGATATATGGGTTTGTGAGTTTCGGTGCAAGTGTGAGTTCTGAGCCACCACGTTAGAATGTCTGTCTATTTGTCTATTTGTCTATCTGTCTGTATGTCCGCTCGTCCAAAGGTGTGTGTGTGTGTGTGTCGCTGGGCTGCACACATGATTTATGAATGAGTAACAAACTTGCTGCCGTGTAGCCGGAGCAACCAACGACGTCTTTTCCACTTTTCTTTCTTTTTTCTACTTTTTTTCCTTGCCCCTTCTTTATTATAGTTGGCGAGTGTGTGTGTGAGTGTGTTTGTGTGTACGTGGCAATTGCCACATACAAATACAGACATATATGGGGGGCTCTCGGATCGGATCGATAAAATGCAATTACAGGCATATCGCAAGTGCCAGTAGGCAACGGACTCCGACTCCTCATGGCAATAAGGTCGTACATCGTACATCGTCCGACTGTACAAAAAGTCGCCATCGATGTCCTCGTCCTGCCCCATCCTGCCATCCTGCCCCCCATCCTCCGACTCGTGCCCCATTCTCCTGGCTCGTGGCAATGAAGGCTCCTGCTACAACTAATACCCTTTGATTAACGACACACATTTTCTATTGACTTGCCCGCTGGTCGCCTGTGAAGTTGGGCAGTTGGCTTTTACCGCTCGCTACCAACGGCCAACGACCAACGGCCAACGAACAACGGCCAACAGCAGCAACGACAATAAAATCCTGCATATTTCATCCTGCGATCGATGCACGCAATTGTAATTTGCAAGGCTGACATATTCCGGCCAAAATGAATTGCTCGGCCAATGAGTCGTGGTCGTGTCACCGGCTAAACTGTCCAACCAATGCATTTTTAATTGGAAAATTGGCAAATCACAAAGTCGCTAAAGTAGGTGATTCGTGGAAATTCGCTCAAGTAGTTTCCCATGGTCTTTATGGTTTCTTGGTCAATGGGCTGAAGTTAATTGGGCTTTCGATTCCTGGCGCTTATGTCCTTGAATTGTTTATTGCCAATGAATGAATCATGCCCAATTATATTAATGTGTCCATGAATTCAAAATATCTACTTATACATTTACTTTAGCCGTTATAAAGAACATTTTTCAAAGTATCCATAACGTTTTAAAAGTGCCTGGTTTTATTGAATAGCTGGTGCTTACTTCACGTCTACTAATTCCATTAAACAATCTAAATTTAATAATAGCTTGAATCTTCAAATTCACTACTAATAAAGAGGAGATACTGTACTGTAGATTGTAAAAAGATGTGGAAATTGGTGAAAAATGCGTGTTACTCATTTTATATTGCTCATTATTGCCGCCTGGTCTCCGAATGCCTAAATCTTTGATGCGATGACTCGGCGGCCTTCGCATTATTTGTAAAATGGCTCATATTTGTTTTTATTGGCTGCCGACGCGGATGCTCGGCCATTTTTAAGCCTTCGCTTTTTTATGTATGTATGACTGCATCATCATGCAGTTTCAGCGTACTCCAGCGTCCAATTAAGCGAAATGTTCTGTGGGCCCACGGCTCTATCACCGCGGCCCCTGCCGACTTGCCACGCCCCCACCCGGGTGCACCCTCTCGACGCCCACTCTTTTTTGCGCTTATCTGCGCTGCGGCGCACAGAAGTATGCTACAATTTTTTACGGGCCGCGCACAAGCAAAAATCATGTTTTCTTATTCCCGTGTGCGTAATTTGAAGGGCGCAAAAGTTAACAATGTCCGGCGGTCGGCGGCGAGGGGGTGGGTGGCTGGATGGGGGGGTTAGAGAGGGTGGCGCGGGGCAAGTAGCGAAATGATTGTGCACCAACAACTATTGATGCATGCGGCTGTTCGTATCCGTGTGAGCTAATTACTTTTGAGCAGTGGCAAGGACCTCTGTGCAGCTGGATGTGGATGTGGAATGCGAGTGCGGTGGGCTCAGTGTGTGTTTTTGGTTTGTGCAAAATTGGGCACATCAATCTTAATGCGCCGTGTCTCAGGTTGTAGCCCGATTCCCGATAGGACTCCTCTTTGCTGCCAGAGGGACATGTCAATGGGATTGGAGACCCGGTCGCAATGCGAAATTCGGGGCGTCATTTAAAACTTTAATAGGCAAAATTGACAACGACAAGGCTACGAAGGACACAACAGGACCCAAAATGGACAGGCACTGCGGGAAAAGCCACAAAAATATGTCGCAGTAAAGGATCTGCTCAAGGATGAAATAAAATTGACCTAATTCGTATTTAGATGGATTTTACATGATTTAAAAATCTTTTAAAGATTCTATCATTAACACAACAGAAATGTGCTTGTTAACTGCAGATTTCTTTTGATATTGCTTAAAAGAGCAAGATGTATTTCTTAACTTAAAATGTCTTTCGTTCACATTATCACATTCATCAAATTAAAAAATGTACACGTTTAGTAGTTAAGAAGTACCCAAGAGGGTTAAAGTTGTTCCGGTTTCGGGGCTGACTTGTAATGACGCCCGACTTTTCTGACAGTGCAGGGCAAGCCGGACATTCTGACAGGCGCTCGGAATCCGGACGGACAGCTGGACAAACGCAATGGACGCAGTCGTGCGCTACAAGTTCGTGTAGCGGATGTACACTGGAGATTTAAGCCTTCTGCCGGCCAGCGCACCTCAGCTGCTGACCTCGCTCGCCTGCACCGCCCACTTGCCACCTATCTATGTATGAGCCACCCAGCACCCATCACCCACCGCCCACCGCCCACTGCCACCCACACGGCAACAACCATCCACTGGCGTAAGAGGATGGCCCGTCTCTTATGGCCCTTATATCCGGTTGCATTGGCAGGTAATCTTTTCGGGTCCTTCTACATCCTGTAGCCCGTCCATTTTAATGCCCCGACAACGTTTTAAAACTGTATTAGCCCTTTGCTTATGAGCATCCTGCCATGCATGATACATTGACATTGTGTGAGTGAGGTGAGGTGAGGCAGGGTATTCGAGTGTTTGAGTGTTCTGTGCATTTGCTAAGCTCCGCACTTCCGGCTCGTTACGGCACGGAAATGGGCCGCAAATGTTTTGCGGCATTGTTGCGCTCCGCCAGCGAAAGCGATATGGATAGCGATAAGAAGGACTCACCTCTGTGCCGATTGGTCTGCTTATCGAACATCAACATTGCATCCTCGATCTGAAAAGAGCGAAATGAAAGGTGTAGATTCGTTAGACAAGTTGAAAATATAGCAGATTGATTTATTTGTTCGAATGTTTTTGTATTATTAGTCTGTGCGGAATTTTAGATCTATTGTTTGCTCCCGAAACATTGAAAGTGGTATTGGTATGTTGGTAAGTACGAGAACACAAACATTTTTATAAGACTCCCTTTTGCAATGCTAGGATCTGGCCATTTTTCATTTCCCAGCCAGTTTGCCGCGACTTTGCTGCACTTGTTCGCTTCTTTGTTTCACTTGGTGCATAAGCATTCGAAGTTTGCCTCCTCGGTGCGGGCAACTCAATTAATGGCCTGAATAAATGTTCGCAGCAGACAAAACTGCTGCTAATTGCAAAGTGAGTGCGCACAATGGCCAACACACACACACACCCACACATAGACGCATACACTGAGAGTACTGACCCAACGCCCACCGCTTTGGAGGGGGCGCAAAAAACTTTTACCCATTATGGCGCAAAAGAACTTATAATGATAGTTGACTGTCAAACCAGCGCACTAACTAACTAACTAACTGCGCTGACTTTCCACTGGCTGACTGGCTCATTACAGACCCGCTAAATGGACATGGGGGAATGATGAACTGCCCAAGTGACTAACCGACTGACTGACTGGCTGAATGACTGATTGACCGACTGTCATTTGATATTTTAATTGAGACAGCCAATGAATGCACCGAATGTGCTGCTAAATTGGCCATCACAATCAGATTGCGGCTCAATTGCATTGGTCAACGGGAATTGTGCAGTTGTTAAATTGAGGCATTAATGATAGATGGCAGATATCAAATGAATTTTGAATTCAGACAACAGCATGAGATATTTATATTCATAATATATTATTGGGCCTTAATTAAGGTACTTATTGATACTGCCTAATTGGAATTTGTCTAATATGCTTGGTGCTTTCGCTTGCTTGTGTCCAAAGCTAAAACCAATGGCCAAATAGATGCCCAGTTAACATAGCAGATTAGATTGCCAATCACCCGTGCACTTGGTCCTTTGGAAATGTTCGCATTCTTCACTTGTCACCGTAAATTTGCCAAAGTCGGTCCAATTAGCATATGTAAGAAGTATTATGCTGAATATATTAAAGGTTGTGGCGGCAGTGCAGCTAGTAGTCTAGTAGGAGAAATAAACATTTTAAAGTGATTTGAATGTAATCGGGTTGGGACTCCCACCTCCATCCTGCCACAAGACAGATGTCTTGGTGAGGCGCCTCGTTTGCTTTGACTTCTTTGAATCCTTTGGCCCGAACCCAAGGGCCAGGACGTCTCGTGCGCCACTCAATATTATAATGTGACAACTTTGCCATTGTCTCGCTGCTCGCTGCTCGCTCGCCCAACTGCTAATTGCACACTTCTTGTCAAAGTTGCGATGCGGCCTTTAATGAGCTGCAAGCTGACCTCGGATGCCACCGACCTCCTCCCGTCTTGGCCAATCTTCTCCTGCCTGACTGCCCCACTGCCTGCTTATGGGCCATTGATTAAGCTTAATCAATGCGCTTAAGGCAACTCGCAACTCCTGTGCACTGTAATTAAAATGCAGCCGCGATGCCAGCGAAGGCGGCCTTATAAAAATTAATTAAGCTTGCGCCGCACTTTTCCGCCCACCACCCACCGCTGGAAAACTCTGCAGCTTCTGAGGCTGCACGGGAAAAAAGCGAGTTTTCATTGGATCTGAGTGCTTTGAATTCGATTTATTAACTTCCATGAAAACGGCTTTTATCGCATTTCAGTTTTGAATTAAAAGTTGATCAACACCAAGCTGCATAAAATAGTTTCTGAAATTTAATCACAGTGTTAAGATGCTTTTCAGTCGATAAGGGAACTGGTAAGTTCAGATGTTTTTAAGGAGTTGATATATAGATATTCATTTCCTACTCAGACTAAGCTTTGCATTAATATAAACTTTCCACTTTTTAAGTAAAACTCCTACTATATATTTTAACTTTCTATTATAGTTACCTACACCCGCAAACTGCTGCAAATTAAAACTTTCTGAATATGCAATGAAAAATCCAATACGATTATGATTTCTGACTTCAATAACACATTCTATTAACCGCACTTTTTCCGCGCAGTGTAGCTGTTGTTCGCGCCTCGCAATTCGCAGCTCTTCAAGTGCAGCCGCCGATGCAACCAGCTACAACATTGTTTTTCAATTAACAATCAACAACAATGCCGCAACACAATACAAACGAACGGCGAAGGTTACACGCGCCAAATGACACAAAAATTGCCAGCTCAGGTGCTGCAAGGATAAGGGGCGGTGTGCCACAGGACTGAGGATGGGGGCGTGGCAGGCAGGGCAGGGCAGACGGGGCAGCACAATTGCAATTGTTGTTGTTAATTAAGCGGGCAAAACTGGAAAAGCGAACACTGCGCTCGAATTGCGGCCTGTTGTTAATGTCCGCCCATCGATTGCCAAATGGCCAAATGGCAAAATGGCAAAATGGCCCCTCTGCCCCACCGATAGCTGTCATAATTACACTGCCCCTGGATCGGTGGCCAGCTCATTATGCCACCCATTTTCCGATTTCCCCGGTTTCCTCGTTTTTTCCACTCCCATTGCTCATCGGTCGACCGCAAACTTTAATTCTATTAGCAAACGTTAAATGAACAGCAACAAAAGGTGGGCGGTACTCGATGTATATGTATGTATGTAATGTGGGTTACAGTTGCCGCTGCAATAATAGCAAATCTCTACAGTTTGCCATAAAAATAGAAGATAATACAATATCCAAAGTATTTGCTCTATAAGAATCGTATTGTTTGCTCTGCGTTCTATTGGAAATTGAGAAATTTTAAGTTCCTGTACTAGGCTTCATTGATGATGTGTTTAAAATCAACCCTAGGGCGCCGAGATAATGGACTAACTTTAGCAATTAACTGAAGCCAAAAGTGCTATTATCTTGGCCGCAAATGTATGTAAATGTGTGCGCCACTAACAAGCAGGCGCGCGTAATTTTATTTAAATCTGAATTCATTAATTCGTCATAATCCCCAATCATTGCGCCGCCTGCCATCGCGGAGAACTTCAAAAAGCCATCAACGACAGACGTTGCTGCTGTACCGCCACTTCACTCCATTCCATTCCACTCCTCCCACCCCTCCCCTTTGAATCTCAACCGCCAACCGCCCACCACCCATCGAACCGCCCAAAAGCCGGGCCATTCATTTGGCTCATTTTGTGTACAAAAATGCTGCGCTCAGTGGAAACGGCGACGCTTCATTATCGTAATCGTTATATAAAACAGCGGGCAGACTACTGAAACTCAGACGATGACTACAGTGTCAGACATCTGTATATGTACGCGCCTGTGTGTATGTCTGTATGCATGTATTTTATGCGTTCTGTGGCACATTATGTGCTTACAGTGAGTCCTAGACGAGGCGACTGCCGTTGACATTAATGAATGTGGCCGACAAAGAGTGCTGCGGGTGATTTTTATTTGAGTTCCCGCCCCACGAGAATTAGGCAGTGACCAGGCGAAACAAAATAAAAATGTAAGTAAGCAGGCTGGAGACAGGAAAAGGTTAAAGTCATATTTCCACAGTTAGCGGAAACCATTATCTTCTCAGTTGGTTACACAATACACTTTTAATCAAGAGTCTGCAATGCTGTTACTCCTTTCGAGCTGTGAAGATGTATTGTTTTAATTTAAAGCTTTAACGTGAAGGATAAAGAAATAATGCTTGATTAGATGTTTGAATGGCACCATTACATGCAGCAACTGAAAATAAGCAGCTTAGGCGAGCTGTTTCCTTGAAATGTAGCTTAAAGTTTATAGTTCAGTTGGTGGGAGCGAAAAGTGCATAATGATTTGGGCTTATTGCGAAAGTTGCAGCCAAGAAGCGAAGGACTTGCGGTTATGCAAACAAACGTGTTTGTTAGCGAGTTCGTGGGACGCTCCACTTTGTCGGAATCCGGGAATGCACATTCTACGAGTATAGACACCCGTATATTAATGCCGGAACGGATGGATGAAGCTCTGAAGCCCGGCCACTCGTTAAATCGTCAGCAATTCCCACCCTTCTGCGTCCGTCTGCGAACCGCTTTATCCTGCCCATCGCCCATCGCCCAGCCAGGACGCCTTTGGTTTTGTTTCAAAGTCCCCGAAGTTCTAACTGGATAATTTGCAGTAATTCATCTTGCTGTCGGTTTTCTCGATTCTCCGTCGGACTTTTTTCCTTGGACTCGGGACTCGGATTCATGCCCGCTCCGTTTTTTGGGCTTCCCGCTTTTGTATGCCTGCTTGATTGCGACAATTTATACGGCGTCGGGCTTGTCAGGATTTGGTTTTTGGTGGCTGTGGCGGCTGCCTGGGAAATTGAAATGAAAAAGGACGATTCCCGGCAGCCGACGCTCTTCAAAAATGCCAGAATGAATGGCGCGAGAGCCGCACACTCCGTCGCTTTAAAGCTGCAACTGAATAGTCATACATCTAATGATAGTCTGTCCGCTGCACTCGCCAGTTACTTATTTTTCGTTTGTGCCACAGCGAAAAAAGCCCCAGCAGATATGCTCGTAGTTGGGGGCGAGTTGTGGAAAAAGTGAACTTTTCCGAGCTGGACGTGTGCGATGCGATGCGATGCTATGGGATGCGATGCTGGGAGTATCCCGGGGGTGGGACATCTTTCAAAAAACTTTCGCCGGGCGACAGCAAAAAAACAGCATCGAGTTCTTATGTACAATCCCCACCGATGTGCTTGTGTGCTGGTGTGTGTGACAGTGTGTGTGGGTATGTGTAAGCACATGACTGCGTGCGGTTGAAATATAGATAAACTTTTTTAAGCTCGTATTTATTACATATTTGGCTGTAAGTAGAATTTAAGTTGCTTTTTGCTACCGACACACGCTGCGTATGAGTAATGCCCAACACCAAACCACTCAATTCCTTTGCTAGCACACACTTTGTACACACAGCTGCGGTAAAAGTTATAGAACTGGATAGTAACTAGCAAAACGGAGAGTTGTCTTTCAGTTAGTATTATCTTAGGTGCGCTGAAAGGCTTTAAATCTTGTTTGAATTACTTCAACAGCACAAATTAAACCAAACAAGTCACTGCCCAATTTCAAAAATATACCGATTTAATTAACAATGTGACATGTTGTTTCTGGGGAAAACGCTATCATTTCAACCGCAACTGTGCCACACATACAACCTTGTGTTCAAACGATCTGTTTGTGGTAAACTTGCAATCAAAAACGCATCAATCGAGGCGATTGAGAGACAAAGGAGGGCAGGACGAAGCGCCTGGGAATGGTCGAGTGGCACATTAATGAGCCGCACTCGTGCGAGTGGGGCCCCGGATATATATTTCAATTAAAAAAGGATTCCATTTATAATCCGCAACTTGATTTGTTATGCCAAAGCAGCAGCGACGAGAGTGTGGCAAAACCGAAACCGAAACAGAAACGGCAACAGCAACCAAACCCCAACATTAGCTGCACGACTGGAACGCAAGTATGAATATTAAATTGCTGTGTAGAGAGTTGTGAAATCGGAGGGCGAGATGGGGCGAAAGATATAGATATAGATACAGAAGCAGAAACAGAAACAGCTGCAGATACGTGGATGCAGATAGAGGGAATGGCAAATGGCGAATGGCAAATGGCGAATGATGAAAAGCGGGTTTGCATAGCTGCTGCCTCGGGCTTAGTAGATCAACTATTAATGGAAAAAGGCAAATGAAATGGCTCAAAACCTAATGGCACGCACTATGACACCAGCTTACACTCGAGAAGGTCAGCACAAAGGTCAGGGCAGAGCACAAAAGAGTTGGGATTTACATAAACCCACGTTCTTTGTTAGCCGGCTCCCATATAATTTGATTGGATTGACCTGCTATCTAATATTTCAAATACTTCCCACATCATTACATCACAGCTCGGTGAGTGTTTTAAGCATTTCCAAATTAGTTTCGTGTCCGGGATTATCCCACTTATCAATTTGCTGGACAAGCAAAGTTTGCTTTTGCCTGGCCATGCCGAAAGATAAACTTGCATTTTAAGCGACGTCAATCTCCATTATAACCCTAATGAAAGCAGTTCTCGCACACAGACACAGTTTTCTTTTCGGCCACAGCCACAGCTTGTCATCACTTTTAATAAGCTGGCCGCAAAAACTTTGTCACTTTTTTTACTTTGCCTCCGAGTTCTTGAGCTCGGAGCTCTTCGTGTGAGCTACTAAAATTTAATTAATATCGATTTCGGATTTGAAAAGGTTCGCCAGCTCGACCCAAAGGCGCACACACACATTTTGCCATTTTGCGGCAGGCCAAACAACTTGAGCGGGTTATACACAAAAAAGGCAGCAGCACAAAAAATATATAAAAAAAAAAAAGAAATCAAAAGGAAGACGGCGGGTTAAGGGGGTCTATTGGGGCCATACAAAGATGTTACAGCTTAGGCAAGAACTTGCACTGAAGAACTTTTAATCTTTGCGAGCATAAGTAAGATATATGTACTCCTCCAACCAGTCTTATATATGTGCGTGTGTGTGCGAGTGTGTGTGTGTGCCATTCCAAGAATGGAAGCAGCTGCTCAATATTTTTGCAGAGACTTGCGAGTGGGATTGAGATTTCTAATGGGATTGGTTTTCTCAGCGAGAGGGTAGTTCACTCCCAGGGACCTTTCTTTCTATTCCAATCTGGCTTTTTTGGGCAGCAGTTAAAGTTGCTCCACGGCCATATAAAACAACTTGCGGAACAATTTTCGTTAATTAAAATATTTTCAATGTGTAGTTATATGCTTTTCTGGCTACTGAGTGCTGGTTTCTGTTCTGGCTCGGCTCCTGTGTTCTGGGCTCTGGGTTCTGGCTTCTGGGTTCTGGCTTCTGGGTTCTGGGTCTTTGGGAAGGTCCTGATGCTCCCTTTGCTCCTGGCTGGCTGGCTGGCTGGCCCGTCATCGCTGCTAAGGATGCTCGAATTACAAAGCAAATTATAATTTCATGAAAGTTAAACGAGCAACTCTCCACCGCTACTGCTACTGCTACTGCCCTGCTGTTCCCGAACCTGCTCCTGCCGAGGGTCACTGAGCTGCTGGCTGGCGGGGGGCGCGGAGGGTAAGTGGAGTAGGTGGGCTAAGTGGGGAAAGTGGGCAATGTGGGGAGCCTTGGCCACCCACTGCGCTCTCGAGTGCAAAGGTGGCCTGGTCGGCGAGCTGCGCCCGAGATTGGGAATTAAACATGCTGCCGGGGAGCGAGCAATGCAAAATACATAAGAATAAAAAGTGAATTGGGCAGGCTGGGAAAATAGGGGAAAATATCCAGTGCCAGCGTCAGCGCCCAGCGGAAGCCAAGAGCCAAGAGCCGGCAACAATAAAAAGCTTCTCTCTTGTATTTTTTCAGTATGTGCAAGTGCGAATTTATGTCTTCAATTATTCAACGCCTCATTTGTATGCCCCGCTTCCTCTCTCTCTCGCTTTCCCAGTCTCCCTCTCTCCCTCTCCCATTTGGACTGTGTATGTGTGTGTGCGGGCGGCATGCTAAAATGGCAGCGTGCATTTCCGTTTCCGGCCAGTGCATTGCATATGGCTGCACATGTGCCATGTCTTCTGCCTCCCTCCCCCTTCCCCCCTCTGCCAATTGAAATTTCAACTGGCGCAAAAGTAATTCAATTCAACGCCGAAATGCTGGACCCGAAAAAGCCAAGGATCCAGCCGGTCGTTATATAACTTTCGGGGGACTTTCGAGGCTGGGATCTCTGGGCCTTGGTCTTCGGTCTTCGGGGCGGAATCCACTTCGAGAGCCCGACGACAGCGGCAAGAACAAAGCATTTAAGAAGTTATTGTCATAAATGTTTGAGTTTGTTTGTTGTCGGCAGCACCCCCTGCCACGCCCCCTTCCCCCATATGACTCCGCCCATGGGCGGAGAGACACAACTTTTATTTAGCCATGTTGAATGCCACCGCCGGCAATTTGCAATTCTAATGTAATTTTTTCGCGAATCATAAGTTAGAGCCGCAATTCGGGTGAGGGGATTCACTTGAAAGTGTTCCACGGCTTAAGCCCTGACCAATTGTAAAGTTGCCCAAAATTGGGAGAGGGCGCCGCCTTTTCCTTTGCCTTTTCCTTAGCCTTTGCCTTTTCCTCGTTAGTTACGCGGCACAAATCGATCAGAGTGCAAACAAAAACGAAGAAAAACAAAGGCACCGAAAACCAGCGAAAATATGTTAATTTCGCTTCATGTTTATTGCCGAACGATGACGAAGAAAATTAATACAAAACCGTTGGGGGGAATTTCGGTTGTCCAAATACACGACAACTGAATGCTCTTTATAACTCAGTTTTCACATTTTAAAATCCTTGGCGGTTGGAAATCTTAAAATCATCCAATCAGAGAGCAAACATCAATGAATACGAAATCAGAGAAGCAAAGCAATTAAGTTCAGAATGCCGTGAAATGCATAAACAAAATCTCTGCTGATTTTGAGGGACTTTTTTTTAGCGTGTTGTGCCGTATCGTAAGGATTCGCTGAAGCCCTGCCATAATTACCAGCTTATGAGGAAAAAAGGGATTGCAAGGATACAGAAGGCAGCGAGCGGGAAGGACAAATAAATGCGAACTCAAACAATGCCAGCGCATTTACATTTGCATTATTTAGCATTTAAGCGTCACGCGTTGCGTAAACAAATTGTGCAAACAACAACAAGAAAAGGCAACACGAGCGCGAGTAATTCATTAAACAATTTGCTTTTTATATTCGGGATCGAATCAGTTGTTTTTGCCCATTTTCGTGGGCGGATTTTTTGGCTGAGGACGAGAGGACGAGCTTAGCTGAAGTGAAGCTGCAACTGAGACCGGGGATTTAGTTGGTCAGTTTTTAAAGCCACACACTCGAAGGGTTCGGTGCTCGGCGTGTATATCCTTTTTATACACACCAATGCACTTATTGGTTTACTTGTTTACATGGCAAGCTGCTCGTTTTCACACTCTTTCTTATTTGCTTTAACATTTTCGCATGCATATGCAAGCAGCCAGGACGAATTCGAGGACGAGGACGACGACGAGCACGAGGACGTGGCGGAGGACCTGGTCCTGGTCCTCGTCCTGGTCCTGGACCCAAGAGTGCAGCAGCAGCTTGTTGTTGCTCGTTGTCCTGCGGTGGCATTCTGTGCATGTATGGCATCTGTGCATATGTGTGTGTGCATGTGTGTGTGTGCGTGTGGGAGTCCGCTTTAAGTGCGCCTGTATGCGTGGCAGTTGTTTGCAATGTTTTTACATCGAATGTTGATTGTACAAAACCACTGAACAAGAAAAATTAATTATACAAAAACGTCACCGCCAAACAGCTACCGAAACTGTTGACCCAATGGTGCTGGCGGGGGCGACGGAAGGAGAAGGAATACACAAGAAAAAGTTGCCAACCATATTTGCAATATTTAATATCTTTCATTTACCTTCAAGCTTGTTGTAAGTACCTTAAAGTAAGGGAGAATCAATCAAAACTTTATATGTACCTTAATAAAAGGGTTTGCAATCGCAGTTATATATGAAGGAACAGAAAGTTTTATAATAATATGTTGCAAATTGTCAGACTTAAAAGCGATAGCACAACGGCAGTAAACTCTGAGACACCCTTTATTATATTGTTCCCCATCATGTTTGTTTAATTACATCTCACAGCCATTGGTTTTCCAGTGCAGCACGGTCAGGAGCTACGTTTGTAAGCTTTAAATGGCTGAACCCTTTTCGCCATGTGTAGAGAAAACCTTTGTTTTGATGCAATATTCGTTTTGCGGCTCCAGATAAAACGAATTTATGCCTAACCAGGAGACAGCCAGACATGCACATTGCTCCGTCCACAGCCCACACATATATTTCATTATATTTATTTATTATTTAACGTATTTCGCATTAGGCAGGCGGCAGGCGGCACAGGGCATTGTCCATTTGCCGGCCAGCAACCGCAATGTTTGAAACGAGTGTAATAAATCAGACCCAACTGGCAGGCGGACCAGGAGAAGAAGAGTTTAGAAGTGCAGCTGCTGCTGCTGCTGCTGCTTCTGCCGCTTTAGAATCAATTTATGCAAACGCCTCGCAATCAAATAATCCCTACGAATCGGTCGAAACAGCTTTTAAGCAAATTCCAAATCCTGTAGCATACTTTTAAGCGCTCGCCTAATGTGAGGGAGAGCCTGGTGGGTGGGTGGCTGGGCGTTTGGGCGTTTGGGTGGCCTGTGGGTGGTTGCGGGTGGATTTGGCATTGGCAAGTCAAAGACGTCGAATGCCGCGGGCTCTGTACGTGTTCAAGTGTGAAGCTGGCAGTGCCACGCCCCCGCAAAACGCCCCCAAATCGACGCTTACACTTATATTATGTACGAGCATTTCTTTTTTGTATAGCTGCTTTTTTCGCTATTTTTGTTTTGCACGGAAACTGCGTTTTTGCATTTTTTTATGGCATTGCATTTAGATGTTGTACTTGCGTTTTTGTGTGTCGCTGGGCGAGTCTGTGTCTGTGTGTGTGTGTGTGGGGAGCTTTTGTTGCGGTGCAGTGCAATTTTCTCAACCCAAACCCTCCCCTTTTGTGTGTGAATCAAGCAAGTTTTTATTTCAAGCAGCCAGCGGAAGTGTGGCCCTTGTTGTTGCTCAGCTAAGAAGTGGAAACAGCTAAAGAACGGGTTTGGGTGGAAAACTGACGGAAAATCCTGGCAAAAATGGGGTGGCAAACGGTAGCCGCATTCACAGTCGCAGTCGCTGTCGCAGTTGCAGTTGAAGTTGGCTTCTGTGCAACATTGTGGCACATGGCAAACTGATGACAACGACAATAACTGTAATGAAACCGAGATAAGCTCTGGCCACCCAGAGAATCCCAGGGAACTTGCGGTCCCGACCCAATGACGATGCTGCGGGGCTCCACTGTACCATCCACTGTACCATCACACCGAGACCGCTGGACCTCCGCTGACACAAGCAAATCGCATGCTCATTTGTTGTGCCATTGTTGCTGGTCGTCGGGCAAATTGTTGGAAATAGAGTTTTATGCCGGACCAGAGGCGATTATCGCGGTCACGGATTACAGAGTGCAAGGAGCATTATAAATGGAGCTTAGGGTTAGCTTACGCAGCGGGCAAAATGGATCCTCATTTCAGAGGAGGAAAGCCAGCGGATGGGGGTTTTTGCTATTTTAAATTGCAAACAACGTTTAGTTACTTAAATCAGAGTTAAAGCAGAGGAGAGGATTTTGTAAAATATGTAAATTTACATATCAACAATGAATGTGGCAACTCAACTTGTAAAATTCATTTAAAATGAGAAAAATATGGAATAAACACTTGTTATGCCATTGACATGTCTAAAATACATTGTGAGACACTTAAAATTTTAAATGGACGATATGTACTGCTTGTTGTTTTATAAATTATTTAAACGCCATTAATGGCGTTCGAAAAACCTTATCGTTTTAAATCCACAGCGATAAGTATTCCAACTTGTATGGCTAGACAATGATTGATAGACTTTCCCATGATCTCAAAAGTGTCTAATTTAATATTTAAATTGGTTTCTTAAGATTCAGTCATGCAAATCGATTAAACTCCACTCCCACTCCGCTGGTCTGTCAATCCGAACTGCGTTTTTTTCGGTTTCGTAGAAATCTAACCTCTCAGCTAGCCACTGAATAATTAAAAAAAATTTGCCACTCAGTTGGCTCGAATCCCACACTCCCGAAAAGTAAGGCTTTGAGTGGAATGGGCTTCTGCTTTTCCGGGAGCAAACAGTGTGACAGCCTCAACCGCTGGCTTTTCCCCACAGTGGCCGCTTTTGCCGCCTTTCCCGCTCCGCCCGCTTTCCCTGGCATCATCGTTGCTGTCAGTTTCAACTACGCTTTCGTTTTTATGCCCCCTTTGTCACTCCGGCCCTGAAACGGAACCCTCAGCCCCCTGAAACACCCCTGAAACGGGCACACACACACAGCGGCAAAATGTTGAAACTGTTGATGTTGACATTGCGCCTGGCCTGGAATACCCGAAATATATTTTCATTCTTCTTTTATTTTTTCTCTCGGCCTGTCAAGGCGGCCGAAAAAAGAAGAGCCAGACCCCAAACGATACCCACCCATCCACTCCACTTGGAAAGAGGAAAGAGATCCGCCCCTGCAGACGCTCCATTCCTCATGTTTGGCGAGTGATTTATTTGACTGACACTTTTTTCTGCGTTGATTGCATCGTAATCCCAACATAATGAGTACTGTTATATTTCATGGCCATTCTCGTTTGGAGCAACCCAAATGAAGTAGACAATTTTTCAAAAACAAAGACTCCGAGGATTCCGGGTGGCAGGACTTCCGTTCCATTGTGCATGTGGCACACGTAGGCGGCCACTTGAGAGCGGCCAACTCAGATGGACAAAACGCTGCTCAAATTCTCATCATTTGTAAGCGTCATCAGCAGCAGCAGCCGCAGCTGGAAAAGCTAACGAAAAAACGCTAAAAACAGTGGCCATTTGGCAAAGATCAAAGTGGAGGAAAATCCCCCGAAACCTGTCCTATATCAAGCGCACCCAAGCTCCACTCCTCAAACTATTTCCAAATATCATGTAAAAGTCGAATTTTCCAGTCTTAGTTTATTAGTTGCACGTGCATCCGGTTGAATAACAATTATTCAATTATTATTGTTCTGAGAAACAATCGTAACAATTGTAATTACATTCCACCCAAATTCTGTTTTAGTTTTACAAGAAACCAAGAATTGCTTATGCAAAACTGGAGCTCATAAAAACAATGTAAATTAAGGTACCTACGCATATTCATATATTCAAGTTTGGTTGGTAAATTTAAGATTTTCTTGATTCAGTTGGTTTTTCTGCAAAAACTTTGCTACTATCGTTTCCGAATTACAGCGCTCAAGTTTGAGCCATATCTGTGAGTAATTTGATTACTGTGAGTGTGATTTTACATAATAATTTATAAATACAGCATAATTAACAAACAAAGAATGTGGAATTAGCGCAAATTACGTAAGTCGACGATTCAGAGGTCTGTGCATTATGTAAATATTCCCCAACTGCCTTTAAAGGTGTTACACCTGAGTGCCTTGCCACCTGGGTCTCTTGTGGCTCTAATCTCACGTGACAGGTGAAATCGTGGGGGAATTAGTTTTAATTAAATGGGTTAGCCGCTCATGAAGTGGTTTGGTTTTAAGCTACGATTTATAATGAACATTTATACAATGTATAATGAATGTATAAGCGGTTTTACTACAGTTTTCAAACAAACTACGCAAGTGAAGTTTCAAGTAAAGGATGATACTTAATTTCAATTCCAATTGAGATCAGAAACTGAGATGTATTAAGAAACATAATAATGTTTTTAAAGTATAACCTTTCTACTGCAATAAATATTAATTTCACTCCATTCTCGCCAGATTTGAAATCTTTTGCCATCGATCAGGCAGAGGCCAAAACTGTTGTCACCTGGTGGCCAGGAGATGTTGTCGCAGGGGACACTCGTGTTATCCTATTCCTGATGGACTAATGTCCTTTGGAGCCATTATTGCTTTGCGTGGAAAACCCTGCGGAATTGTTGTTGTCAGTGGCAGTAGTTGAATTTCGGAGATTCGGCCATTGTGTTTTGAAAAGTTTATGGGAGATAAGAGCAAGTACGAGAGATTTTTCTATGCATAATGCGGCAGTCGCACCCGAAACGGGGGCTAATTTCTCTTTGTCTCCAGTTTCCACTTTCCAGTTTTTCCCGGTTTTCCTCCCCTTTGTCGTGTATTGTGTATTTGTGTGATACCCAGTCGCATCTGTGTGCGGCGGCAATAAAAACTTTTATTGTTGTCACACGTAGCAGAGTGTAGTAACAGTGAAGCCAGCAGTTCCCGTCTCCATTCTCCATTCTGCGTTCTACGTTCACCAGCTCCGTTCTCCAGCTCCGTTTTCCATCTCCTGGCCATTTTGCTGGTCCTCCTGTTGTTGTGTAACCTGCGTACATACTTCCGTTTCCGCCCCGCCCCACCCCGCCTTCCCCTAAGCCCCATGCTTTTCCTCTTTTTTATTTCGGGCCAGCCAAATTGAATAAAATGGCCTCAGTTAATGGTTGTCGGGCTGATTCAGTTAGCGCATAAAATGAGCAGAGCTCTATCCACCATCTCCAACTTTTCTTCTCCTCTGCTTCCTTTCGGGAATGTGGCCCGCACACTTCCTGTGTGTATATTTTCTGTATATATTTTGGTCACAAATGTGGCCGGGCCTAAATCTCGGTTTTACGAGCGCATTCTTTTGTTCCCGCCGATGTCCTTCGTCCTTCGTCCTTCCTCCATAGTCCTTCGTCCTTTGGCCCTCGCCATCGCCATCGCCCTTCGCCTTTGCCAACGCCATTCTTTTGTTTATTATTTGTTTTATTTTTACATACACTTATACACTTTTGCGAGCGTCAGTCTTTAGTTGCCCCATTATGGCCGGGCTTTCAGAACAATGTGAAAATCAATGCTAATATATTAAACATGACTGCTTCGCTGGCCCAGTGCACATACACATTTTATGACTGTTTTGACGGTCTAAAATTGCAGCCAACGCATGAATAAATAGATTTTAAATATCCGAAGAGGCAAAAAAAAAAAAAAACAAAAGTAGATTAAAAGGGCAGGAGCAGCAAGACAACAGCCGAAAAATTGCAAAAGAACGAGCGCTGCATTCAAATGAAGGACTGCGAAATGCAGACAGTTGGACATGCAAATGGCAGTGACGAGATGTACTGATGTAGGTGCTCCTCCGGAAAATGGCGGGGAGGGTGCGCTTTCCAGGGGGCTTTTCCGGGTGCCCTTTTCGGTGGGCGGTTTCTCCTGGCTGCCGCTGCCGTTGCCGTTTCTGCTGGAATGACGAAATGCCCGTTCGCTGGCTGACTGGTTGTTCGAGTGTTTAAAACGGCTATTGTGCAGCTTGTGGTTGCTTTGCAAATTGAATAAAAGTTCATTCGAGTGTAAGGCAACCGATAGCACACTCATACACCCATACACACACACACACACACACACATGGAAAACCCTCGCTGGGCTGCAAAAAGAAGAAGGAAAATGCAGAAAAAAGGAAACTGCGAGCGAACCAACGAACATTGAATGAATGTGAATGTAATCGTTTTGCAAATGAAAATTGATTTTTGAATTGTGGGTGGTCAGTCCCGTCGAACCTTTCCCCGAGTCCCCGAGTCCCAGCTTCCGGAGCTCTATCACTCCGGCAAGCAACTAAATGAAATCAGCGACTGGACACGGCAACAAATGGCAGTTCACAAAAAAGGATATGTACACAGGAAATAATGGTGGAGCTGATTTCGAACCTTTTTCCTGCGCAAAAAACCCAATTCGCAACGACTTGTGAAGGTGCGCAAAAAGATGTGGATTGAAAAACAATTGGGTTTTATATTAGTCAAAGCAATTGACAATTAAACCATAAAATATAATTAAGTGCAGCAAAGGTATTCGTTTATTTTGATCTTTATTATTAATGCCTTTGCAGTAAATAGTAAATATACCTGCTATTTAAGCCTTTACAATTTTGAATTAATTTATCTAGCTTACTTTAAATACCAAAACCATTTTGAGAAATCAATTTATTTTGAAGCGATCATAAGTTTCAAGCTTTTGCATGCACAAATTATAATTCTTTTTTTTCGCTGTGCATAATGTACGAGGAATATACATTGCTTGCAGCGATGTGCAATTTGGTTTTTAATTTAAATATAAATTTAAATCTCGCAATCGCATAAAAGGACGCGAACAAATAGCGGGCAGATAAAGAAACTAAAAAATTGCCATTAATAATGCAAGGCTTAAATATTTGAATGCCCCTGCGAAGTGATGGTGGTGGCGCTCTAATTGCGCACTGGTGTTGGTGCCTCTATATAAAAGTGCATGTGTGTGTGTGCGTGCTGTGTGCGAACGCACAAAAGTACGCTATACATTTTTCATGCGACCATAACAAAAGCAAAAACATACGGAAATGCTCGGCGCTTTTCTTATGCCACAGCGACCGTTCTCAAAGACACTGCGAGTGAGACGGCGAATCTCAGAGCGAAAGAGAGGGGAGATGGGAGATGGGAGGCAAGGATAGACGGGCAACAAAGTGGATTTGAATTATTCAAAAAATGCGATTGTTATTTGCAAAATGTGCAGTGAATTGAGACGCTCGCAGACAAGCGACGACGACGACTGCTGCCGCTGCGATTTACGTTGGCGAATAATGTTGTATTTATGAGCCAGAATAGTTGGCTAAAGAGTTTTATGGCAGCACAATTGATGCAGCAGTGCGATGGAAACTTTAACTGAACGTTTGAGGTTCAGCCACTGGGCTGGGGTGGCAATATGAAATATTTACTCACCCAAAGTGGTGGTAAAATGATATTTTCCGCGTTCACTTGCCAATAAGCCTGGAGCTGCATTTACATCTAGGTATCTTAGGGGAAACTTATTTTCAAGTTTATCAAAAATATATAACTAAAGCGTTGCAAGAAGCAAAATGCTATAATAAATATTTAATTGTATTCAACTTTGCTGTAATAGGATACGCTCATAAACTTAGCCACTTATTATTCGATTAAAAAGTAATTAACCACTCTAGCGAATTGATACATAATACATATGTATTGATTTCAGTGCAATTATTAGATTGTTTAAATTTAATGGAAACCAATTGATTTATTGGTTTTAGCAGATAACTTACAAATATCGTTAGTGATCTGAATCCTAAGAGAGTCAAATTCTGGGTGGTTTTGGCCAAACTGAAATTGACAGCTGCATCATTTTTTCTTGGCTCAGCGGAACTCACTCACGCTGCAGCTATTTATCATCTGCGACTGAGGCGCGTTCAAAGGCCAAAGCTGCACCACCAAAGCTGCACCACCCGAACCACCGACGCACCACAGCACCACTGGTGACATTGCACTCTCCTGTCCATTTTGGCTCCGCAGAGCCGAGCCATTATAAATGAAAGCACAGCCGGCTATCCAAAGCCGAATCCAAAGCCAAAGCCATTCAATCCGGCCCAGCTAGACAACAAAATGCAGGAGAGTAGAGGAAAATTAAAAGAAGAACTCAAACCGAAAATGGTTTTAATCAGTTATTCATGAGGCGCGGCGACGTCAAACAAAAGCGCCTGCCGGTTGACATTGGAAGTCGACTGACTGAAAGATGAGGCGGCTATTCTGTTCGTTGCCATTCTGCAGATGACGATAATGACGGTGATAAAGAACGCAGTATGTGAAAAAAAATTTATGAGCTGGAAAAGGGCTTCAAAAATGAAATGAAAGCCTTAAACTCCCGCCAGCAACAACAATTAGCTGCAACTTAAAAGGAAGGAAGGCGCAACGGGTTTGTTTATTCAAACGGGGGAACAGGGGGTTGTTTTTTCGCAGTGGATGTGTGAGTCCGTGTCTTCTCCTTCTTCAACTGGTTCTTGGTGTCTTGGCGTGTTGATGGAAGCACTCCAAACTAATGAGTATGCACATATTGTATGCAAGTGGCAAAAAGGGGTAGCTTTGCCGCCTTTGTTGCAGCGACTCTAGATGCACTTGGTGCCCAGGTAGCATGTCTCGTCAAGAGGGGCTTGTCGTCGCTGATTTTGTTTTGTTGCCCGGCCAAAGAGCCTTCAAATTAGTTGGCACAAAACATAAATGCAAATGAATGCATGCATTTGCATCGCAACGCCCCTCCACCATCCACCATCCAACGGTCCACCATCCCACCAGCTATCTCCATCACCGCCTCCAGAACAGCCTCATTAATGCAGGCCTGATTGGACTTTTTGTTTGGAATGGGAGGAGATGCCTGCACACGGACTCACACACAGCTCGCACACACACAGCGCTCACATCGCACACCCAGTGCACTTAAGTAGCTGGGTTTTAAACAATTACATTGGACGCCTTTACACATTATGCTCTATCTGCTTTCACCTTTCTCCTCGCAGCTCACCAACCCGCCCTTTCTCGTGGTGTGAATGAATGTTGTCTGCTGATTGAAAATTCTTGTGCAAAAATGTCGACGTCGACGTTGTGTTACTCTGACATGCTGCTGCTCATTACATTAATTGCTTTGGCTTGTCTTTGCGACAGCCACAGACGATTGCAGTGCACACGGTGCGTATGCGTATTATGCATGCACGAGTGTGTATCTGTGAGCTGCAACCGTGTGCCCGATCGTCATGTGTATGTGGAGCAGCAGCAGGAGCGGCAGCAGCAGCAGCAGCAGTCGCATTTCAATTTCAATTTTGCAATTTTGGCAGCTGCCAGGTGGCACTGTCTCTCCAACTGCCTGCCATCCCTTTTCCCCCTCGACGCTGTCCCTCTCCGACTGACTGACTGACTGACTGTCTGTCTGTCTGTCTGTCCTACTGACTGTCCGTGCCTCTCGCTCCCTCTGCCTGTCGGACGGGCAGTTTCCCATATCATGGCAGCAGGCTGGCAGTCAGCATTTCGCATTTCCCATTCCGAGGCTCAGACCAATGCAAAAGCCTTTTTATCGCTTTTGCCCCTCATCAATTCACTGGCTAACAGATTTGCGCAGCTGTTTCCCTCGTCCTCTCCTCTTCCAGTCGCACTGGGAGAAATCAGTGGGAATAGTACAACCATTTGGATTTAAGAATAGTTTGTATCGAAGCTAAGGGCTTACCATCCTTGTAACCTAGATCATCAGATAAAAATGTAATTGACCTTTATAATTACTTAAACTGTCTTAAATGTGTACCTAATAAAATGAAGTAATTTATTCTTTGTGTTATTGATTTCTCAATGATGATTTCTTTCCTCTCCTTTATTCCAGAAGTGCAGCGCTTTTCCCCCAGTGCATATATGTGGGTGTGCGCGTGTGGCTGTAACTGTGCATGTGTGTGCACCCGAAAATGTATGTCGCCTGTCAAATTACTTGAATCTCTGCTCTGCAGTCGCCTCCTCAGCTCAGCCAGCTCAATGCAGTTGGACCCACATTTGTGCGCTTGGTTTGTCGTGTCAGTCAAGCATAATATGATTATGTAGATGCTCGCACACACTCTGCTTCACACACACACACACACTCACGCACACCCACACACAGGCACGCATCCATACAGGAAACGGAAACTGAGTGGGCGGGAATGCCGCCGCCCAGCTATCGCAGTTCCGCAAAAACTACGAATATCTATTGGTTACACAATACATTTACAGCATTGGATGCACAGATCCAGAGCGCTGTCAAATCGTATTTATTATTTTATGTTTTCATTTTGAAAATTGCCAGTCGCCATTGTTGTTACCTTGGCTGTGATTACAGTGAACAAAAAGCACTATCTGTCCATAATGTCCGACTGTCTATCCGGTTGTCTGTCTGGCTAACTAATCGACTGTTGTCGGATCGCGTCAAGTACCATAGTTCTTCGGGTTTTCCAGCTTTTCCAGCTTTTTCACCTTGCCATTCGGTTTCCCATTCGGTTCATTGTGTTTGCGGCGGGCAAACAGTCAAAGGGAAAGCGAGAGATATTGAGAAATGGGGAAAATGGGGAAAAACCCCTGACTTTTACCGGCAACTCTCAGGATGTGTGTGTGTGTGTGTGTGCCTCAGAGTCCCCTAGCAATCAGGATTTGGTATGCAAATTTGTAAAATGGAATTGCATAAATATTAGAAATCAATATTGGTCTCGATTCCCACTGTCTGTCTGCTGGAGTGTGACTCTCTGTTTGTGCTTGTGTGCTTCTGCGAGGGTGATGAATTAAGGCAAGTCGATTAAAAGATAAGCACTCAGAATGCCCCTAACTCGACTAAATGCTTTCAGTGTCAATTTGCCTAACGCCCCGTTGACGAGAAGAGCGCGCAAAGCCTTCCCACTTCCCACTTCCCACTTTCCCCTTCCCATTTATCACTTTTCCAACGTGTGCTAAACATGCAGCAACTCTCTTGACCTCACGATGATGAAAAACAGTTTGCAACTAATTAAGCTGCACGCACAATCTATCATGCAAGTTAGCACCCGGCCAGCAGGAGGCAGCGGCAATAACAACTAAGTTTTCCTCGGCACAGTGCAACAAAGCCCGATGAATTTGGCCCCGAGGAAGCGGAAACGGAAATGGGAGTAGAAATAGAAGTCTACACTCGGGAAAACTGCCTCAAGCTTAAGGCTTTGCCAATTTCAGGAGTATCTCTTTAGAAATCTATCAAAGAGATGATAATGGCACTTATACCTTTTATATATTTTCAACTCCCAAAAATCCCTACTTTATTTCCTCCATTAAAGTATTCGCTCCGTGATTTCCGAGTGCACATCTGCGGCTGAATGTCCGCTGTGATGGATATGTGATGTGCACTAATGGCAGCATTATGCAAGCATCGGGCATTAATTTGCTCATTATCTGCACGACCACAACCGCTGCTCGAATAGCTCTTGCCCCACTGTCCCCTTGCATGTGTGTGTGCGTGTGTGGGTGTGTGTTTGTTTGGCAGTGTGTGTGTCTTCGTGTTTGACAAGGTAATATGCAATAAAAACGATACCCCGATCCTGCGTCGGGTTGCGTGGTGCGTTGCCACATTTGACCGCAGTTAACAAAGGCACACACATGCACCCACCCACGCACACAGACAGAGCACGATGTAGATGTATCACGCGCCCACTGGAGGAGCCTTCCACATACATACGCACCGATACAAGCACACACATACATACTCGTATATAGACTGATAGCCAGGACCCAGGACCTAGTCCATAGCCGGGGCACAATAATAAGTGACGCATTTAATCTGATTTGCTTTATGACATGTTCATGACGAGAACAATTAAAATGTGCGGTTGGCTAGGCAGCAGAGAGCCGAAGTTTCGGGCGAGGGGGGTGTTTAGGGGTGGCGAGTGGGTGTAACGATGATGATGTCGGCCGGCGTAAAAAGCAAATTGTTTAATGTGCTGTGAATAAGTGACAAAACAGCTGAACCCGGGATAGGCGCAGGAAGGGGCCTGGCCAGAGGCCTCCTGCTCCTTTGCCAGTGGTTTTGTGCTTCTGGTCATGGAACTTTATCGACGACGCGTGCCGAAATCGAGATGCGAAAGGGCAGTGCACTGAGAACAACGATTTGTGAATTGGATAGTGTGGGACCGATAAATTAGAAAATTTTAAACACAAGCATATTCATTACAAAAACACTAACATGGTCCTTAAACTAGTTTCTAAAGTACAGACAAAAACACAAACTTTTTTTTTGACAGACCAAACAAATATAGCTCCTTGCCAATCGTGTATGAATTAATCGAATGTAAGGCCTAGGCTTTTCTCGGAGTGCAGGGGTGGGAGTGGAAGTGCGAGTGATGGCTCGTTTGGCTCCCCAGGGGTGACTTTGTCTTATCGCACGTAAGGGTTTATCCCATTAGCCGCAGTTGACTTGGCGGTCCTTGGGACTGGAGGCGGGGAGGGAGAGGGGGAGGGGCTGTATCTCTGTCCATGTATCTGCTCTTGATTAGCCAGTGGGTTATTAATGATCCGGCCATGGCCGCAGTGTCAACAATATGCGATATCCACATTCGATTTGGCAACTGACAATCGCCCATCCCTTTTCGGGTCTCCGTATTTGTGAGCCGCTCCTCTTGGCCATAATTGCGACAGTAATTGGACATAATGCGACAAAGCTTTCTCTTCAGCTCCAGTTCTCCAGTTTTCCAGTTCTCCGACTCCGTTCTCCGTTTCGCCATCGCCATCGCCTCGCTTCCCTAATTCTCCAGTTGTTTGGCTTACACACGCCTCACTGGCTCCTTCTGACTTCTTCGCCGGCTAAAACTTTGTTGCAGTTTGTTTTTACTATTGTTTTGAAATGGCGAAATTATAGACCCCGGCGACCCTTGAGCTTCATTTCACTCCCAAAAACCACCCACTCCTGTGACTGGCAGCGACATCCTTCGCCTTGTTCATCTTTGGCATTATCTACTTCCGCCATAAACAGCAACAACTTTTCATCTTTTGTGCCAAGCAGCAAAGGCAGCAGCATCCGTCGTCCTTGTCTTTCGGCCATCGTGCCGTCTCTTTCGCTGGCTTACCACGCGCCACGCTCCGCATTTTTATGATTTTTATTTTGATTTCCTTTAAACTAACTTCGGGGAAGGCGAGACATAGCCAGAGGAATGGAGAGAAATCGTTGCTATTTTTGCAAATTGCCTACAATGATGGCCGCAAGTTCGCGTCCTGTCGTTTTCTCTCCTCATTTGCCCTCGTCCTTCGTTCTTCGTCCTTTTTTTCAATGTTACGCTTGAAGTAATGTTACAGCCTCCTGCTCGCTTTGCTGCCGCCTTTGCCTGGCACCCGGAAAATATTATTTCGCTTGACTTTTACAACAGCCCAGCCATCGAGAGGTTTTCCCCCTTCCCCCGGCAATTTCCCCATCACTACTTTTATTTTATGTTTTTTCCGTTTAGTTGTTGTTGTTTATGTCGATGTTGCTGGCGACGTTCCGTCCAAAACTATTTTGCTATTTGTTTTGCCTAACTCGATTTTTCACTGGTTGCCTTTTGTCTGCTGAGCGCTCCACCCCCCGTTTTTCACATCCCACATCTCGATTTTTCCTGGCACTGACACATCTGAGGCGACACACAAAAACACATTTGACAAAGTAAGTACACTGGTAGAAAAAGGAACACTTTACCTTGTGCGATGACAAGATTGGCGGGGAACGAAAAGCAAAATCAGTTAAGAAAACGGGTGGACATGGCCTAATTATGCAATCTTAATGCCGGAAAACTTTTGAAATTCATGACTCTAAATAATTGCATATGTTCATTCAGTTCACATAGAAGAACTCATTCCCAAAATAAATAGTTTTTTTCGCCTTAGTTTTGGCTCTGCTTACAAAGATTTCTATTCAGTATTGGTTTTTTCTGCCTGTAAAGCCAGAAACTAAAGCAAAACATTCAGAACACTGTTGGCTATTTTTGGAACTCGCCTGTGTCATCTTTTTTTGTTGTTGTGTTGCTCCTGACATTTATTTTTGTTGCCGTTGTTGATTCTCCGATTTGCCATTCATTTTGTGTTTGTAATGATTTCCATGCTAATCACAACAATTGACGCGTGTGCGGCTGTGACAGTCAGTTCGATTCAATCCGATTCCATTCCATTCGATTCCGTTCAGTTTGGGCCCCAAAATTCTGGAGTGGGGCCACATAACAAATGATGGCTATAATTGTATGGGAATCCTGCTCCATATTCATTGATGGCCCCGACATAATGGATTTCTATGCGGGCCGCACTTGGTGGCCAAACAATCGAGAAGGATGGCGGATAGTTTTTCGCCCCCACTTCGGCACGGCGGAGCAGCTCGTTGATTATTTTTCGGCTTTGATCTATTTTAATGCTGGCGCATTACGTTATCATTTATTTGGCGGGGGAAATTGAAAGTATTTATCAAGCTGCTAATAAATGGATGGCCCGACGGATTCATTCGATTTCGATCCAATAGCCGGGTGCTAAGCTGCTCAGCAATTTTTCAAACTTGAAATTAATAACGATTTTTCCTCGCCCATTCCATTCCATCCCATGCCATCCCATACCATCGCATCCCGACCAGTTTCATTTTGCTTGCCTTTAATTTTTCTTTTATCTGCCATTGAACAATGGCCAGGCAATTTCGGTGGAGCAGGGAGAACGAGAAAAAAGCGAGCAGCAGGATCAGGAGCAGGAGCTGGAGGTGGAGAAAGGACAGCCAGTAGCTGGCATAATAAATTAAGCGCTGCTGGCCCGATGGCTGCCACTTGGCCAAAATAAATTGCACTAAGCGAAAAATAACAACTCAATCCATGGATGGAACGGAACGGACGACAAACGACAAAAACTGCCGGCCAGAAAATTGAAGTAGCAGCAGGAAAGGCAGCCAAAGCGGGAAAAGCGGGAAAAGTAGGAAAAGCTATAGCTCCAGCTATATGGCAAATGGAAAAAGTGCGCAGCACAATGGGCTAAAAGGAGAGGAAAAGGGGATATAAACAGATTACGTCGTTATTGGTGCTGCTACTGCTAGGACTGTTCCTCCGCTTCCCTTTCCCTATTTCTTTTTTGACCAGCACGTGCCCACACATGTCCCCAGGATAGATGGCGATGGCAGCTCCTGCCTGCTCCCTGCTCCCTGCTCCCTCCGCCCGCCGATATCCTATATCCTTTAGCCCATCGCGTATCTATGCATGACCAGAGCTCCCTCGATTGATTTTGCGTCCTGGCATCACCTGCGGGCTAAGCTGCTTTCCAGGATTCGCAGGACGACGCTGGAAAAACCACCGAAGCGTTAACGTAGCCTGTCACCTTTGTGTCCTGTTGCCCAAGCCCGAGCCCGAGTCCGGTGTCGCATGTCCTTGGTGTCCTTTGCCTGCATTAATTTATTTCCGTGTCCTGCGACAATCGTGCCACAATTCACGGCTGCGTTTTGTTAATTAATTTGCTCATTTATTGCCCGGGGCACACACTCTTGCAGGACTCTCTTGATTGAGTCCTTTAGAAGGAATTGCAGTTATCTTCAGGCAGCAGCTGTCTTCAGACCTTGTTTTCAAGTTTACCTTTTTTCTTTTATGTCTCTATTTTGGGTTCTTGGTTATAAGAAACTAAGCTAAGTCTTCTTAAAATTTCACATCAAAGAACTAAGCGAAATAACAAATTAGTTGATTTGAAAATTCATTTTCATTTCTTTTCACCGACTTCAAGCTAGAAAACTATATTAATTCAATACTTTGTAAATAATATTAATTAAATTTTCCAATCATTAAAAGCCTTTTTAATATTTTTATCACCATTTTAGTGACATCTTGTAAACGATTCTTGAGGCTTGCAGTTTTACATATTCTTTTGGGCTTCTAGTTTTCCAGTTTGATTCTGAATTGCCTATTGTGCCGTGGTACATTTTCAAAAAGATTTCAAATGTCAGTTATCCTTGGTCGACAGCTGTCTCCTCGGATTTTAAAGTTTTGCCCATTTTCTTTTATATTTGTACTCTTCATTCTTTTCATATTTCCTTTTTTGGGTTTATGGAACACCATAACAAAAACATAAATCAAGAGCGTCCCGGGATAATTTTTGTATAGCGTTTGCTATTTTTTAGCTGAGCTGGCATCTGCAGTTTTTGTGAAAAAGCGGATTTTCCACGGCTTTTATCTGCGGCGAATTCGCTGCGCCTTTGTTCGCTCCGCTTAAAGTTGCCTAATCGCAGGACGTAGGACGTAGGACGATGGCTTGAGTATTTCCCTGTACATTACCGAGATAGTTTTCATAAGCCACCCTGAACTAGTTGCAATTGGCCTCTAATCCGGCGTAAATCATTGCACTTGGGGAGCTGGCCGTAGCCACCTTGGCCACTAATTTACCATTATGTCAAGTCGAGAGCTGCTCAAGATGTCGTTCATTATGGGCCCATTCTTCAGGGTTTCCTCAGCAACTTGCGGCCACTTATTATTTATTGCGCCTTAGGTGAGCGCTGCGCTGCGTTTCGCTTTTGCCATTTTCGCCATTTCTGCCATTTTTGCCATTCACTCAACTAGCATTTTTCATGCACGTTCATTATTATCATTGCTGGCCCCCAAACTGCCATTCCTCAGACCCCAATCTCTGGATTTTTCCACCGCCGTTCTGCTGATTTTCCCATGCTACCATCCCATCCCCTCCCATCGCATCCCATTTCTCAAACCCCCTTTTTTGCGCCCTGCGTTAAGCTGCACCAGCCGCTGATGATAAGCGACGAAAATGTGCAGAAAGCTGAAAGTTTCGCACAATTTTTTATGCCACGCTGGGCTGGGATGGGTGGTTCGAGGCGACTGAGGGCTGGGAGTTGCAAAACGCAAAAAATTTATCACTGCAAGAAGCCGGATGCTGGCTGCCTGGGCCTGGGCCTGTGTCTGGCTCCTTGGGCAAATAAAAGGCGAACGAAACTGCAGCGCGCCATTCAATTTGATTACTTGCGTCATAAATACCGGAAGCGTCAGAGTATTGAGGCACTATCACCCCCATATCTCCGGCCTCGCTCTTTAAGGCTCCTTTAGTATCCCCAGCATCCACAGCATCCCCAGCATCGCCAGCATCTCCAGTACCACAGCATCCCGCAGGGAGCACAGACTGCCCCCGCATATGTGCGTGATGCTAAGGAGGCGAGGAATATGAATGCGATGTCGATGAATGACGGCGGTAATATCCTGTGCCGTCAGCAATTGCAATGGCTTGGCTGCAGTGACGCAGCAGCTTGCTCCGGACTTTCGACTTGGCTTGGTGCTTTCGAGGGGATAATGGGTGGAGTGGAGAGCCTCCACGCTTTTTATGCACTCAAAAGAATCTGTTCGGCAAGAAAAGGCATTAAAATGTCGACAGTGAAAGCGTCGATGGCTTGGGCGAAGAAAACGTATTAGTAACAGACTATTGAGACGCAAAGCGACTATAACGCTGGGCGGGGGTGTCCTTTTGGGCAGCTCCTGCTGGGGCATGCAACGCTTGAAGGCCGCAGCAGGCTGCCAGTGCAGATTCTTACAAGGCTGCCAGTGCAGATTCTTACAAGTGCGCCGCTGCTGCTCCTCCGCCGCGGCAAATGACTTATGTGCTACGGGCTAGCACTCAGCACTCGACGGGCAGGATGCAGAATGCATGGACGCAGGAAGCAGGATAAAGGACATGGGACGCAGGATGCACGGACACACTCAGAGAAAATGGCCTTGACATTAAAAGTCGCCATTGGTTTACCTTAAATTGTACCTTAAATGTTGATTTTTGATAGCTCGTCAGAAGTGGTTGATGTTTGATATTGAATTAGTAAAATGCTTTTTGGTTACAGAATTTGTGATATGGTTTTTGTCATAAAGACACATGAAAAATACTTTTAAAACACTCAGCTTTATTGCTAAATATAACGTAACATACATATATAAGATCTCTACCATTTAAGGCACCTTAAATAGCGTACCTTTTAATAGCGTTAGATTGACGATTAGGAAATTCTATTTTCAGAGGAAAAGATTAGAGACACTTTGATATGATAAGCCCACAAATTAATGAACAATTTTGCTCTCTGTGCAGGACTTGAAGCGGTGACGACGACACTATCGCCAAATCAGCAGCGCAGCTTGCATGCATAAAAAAATTGTAAAAGCGCAGGAGTCGGGCGATAAAAAGGAGCTCCTACTGCTGCCGCAGGATGCAGGATGCAGGAGTCAAAATGACTTTGGGGCACACCAACATAAGTGCATATATATATCAGATATAAGCGTTCTCTTTGTGGGTGTGGGTGTGTGTTTATGTGTGTAGTGTGTGTGTAATGACTGATCGTGTGATTTTTTAAGCCACACACACAGTGAGTTGCGTTGAAAGACGATTTATCTTGGACTTGGTGGGGTGATTGCCTGGCTAGATGACTGCGAAAACCCTACACACACCGCCCATCCGGCACACAAATCAAGCACACACTCACTTGCACACCATAGAGAAAGAGATAGAGATAGTGGGGGGCGAAAGAGATGGCAAGAAAGCATAAAAAGTGGCAGCAAAATAAACAAACAAACGAGTTTTTGCTCCACTCTCTGTGAAAACGTAAGTTGCGGTTGCATCAAAACGAACCCAGGGCCAGAGGGAGATGGCAGATCGGGGTGGCAGATGCGAGAGTGAGAGGGCAGCAAAAAATAATAGCAAAATATCTAACCATGGGGAGAACGGGGGGCTCAGGGAGCTCAAGCGGTTGGCAGAGATTAACTTTCGGGTCGCAAAAAAAAAAAAAAAAAAAAAAAAAAAAAAAAAAAAAAAAAAAAAAAAAAAAAAAAAAAAAAAAAAAAAAAAAAAAAAAAAAAAAAAAAAAAAAAAAAAAAAAAAAAAAAAAAAAAAAAAAAAAAAAAAAAAAAAAAAAAAAAAAAAAAAAAAAAAAAAAAAAAAAAAAAAAAAAAAAAAAAAAAAAAAAAAAAAAAAAAAAAAAAAAAAAAAAAAAAAAAAAAAAAAAATGATACATGTGGTATTGGACAAAAAAAAGAAAAAAACAAATACCCAGATGGCAGGCCACAAAAAAGCCAATGCCAAAGCAACAGCAACGGCGGCAGCAATAGCAATAGCAACAGCAGCGAAAAGGCAGTTAGCTGGAAGCACAGCACAGCCAGCACTCATTCATTTAAATGCCATTTTAAACTTAAATGAAAGTTTATGGCTTTTTATTTGCATTGTCGCATATGCTGGCCTATACGTATGTACTCTGTATGTATATGTATATGTACGGCTAAGGCTGTCGCTTGTTGCTGTTGCGTTGCCTAGTAGATCAACACCCTCCGAAAATTGAGGCAAGTGCAACATACACATGGCAATCAGGCTCGCACACAGCGAGAAAATCGGGGAATGGAAGTGGAAGTAAGGGGTGGTACAACTCAATACTTTGTTTTTGTCTAAAAGTCATTTATTTCTTCCTTCCAAATACGATTTTACATGTTTCCCGAGGGGAAATGTAATTTCTCGCATTTCTAAGGATGGCTGTTCTAAAAAGGATTGTGAGTTGCTTGCATTTAATTTGAACATTGGATAATATTTGCCAATGTTACTGCCTAAAATTTCTTAAAGCCCTCAGGGTTGTGCGTTGTGTCCAGTGTAGCTGCTTGTTTTATAGGAGCGACGTGAACACATATGCCACGCAAAACTCGACACTTTACATTTGCCATGGCAATAATTTATTTTTATTTTCGTTGTTTTGCCAGAAATTCGTTACCTGCCAGGACAGGACGGCATAAACGAGCCGAACTGAAACAGAAACAGAAACAGAACCAAACAGCAGTGAGAAGAACAGAACAGGTAACACGACATGGCAGGTGCAAAAGGCAACTGCGAACAAGCAACATTCAGACGGAGCGGCGTACATAAATCAAATTAATTTTGTAGGCGAGCCAACGTGCGCCATTTTGTGGCACCCTCTTGCTCGCACACGCTTCTCCGACGCCGTCCCGCTCGCACACACACTCGCTTGCTACTTGACGGCCAGCGGCGGGGGCGGGGGAAAAGTGCGTTTTAATTGCAAAGATGCCGCCGCGTTTGGCATCGCGATTCGAGGCTAATTAGGCGCACAATTGGCACGAAATAAAAAGCCAGAAAAACAAAGAAGCGTACGTGACTATCTCAAGCTGTCGATCCGCCATTGCCACGCCCCCCGCCCCTCGTTCTCCCGTTCCCCGCTGCCAGAGTGTGTGGCAATAAAACGTACATTTAAATTGTCACGACGGCGCAGGGGGCGGGGAAGCGGAAAAGCGGGAAAGCGGGAGGAGGGCGGCAACCGCATCGCACGTGTAGCGCACTCGTATTCGTATCATCAAATGAATATTCGCTTATTTGCATCTCTCTCGAGGTGGCAAAAAATACTCCAACCCCATCGTGCACCACACACTTACACTGCCGGAAAATTCTTAGGAGATTTGAGTTCTTAACGAACAAAGGCTTTTTAATGAATCTGTTATATATTACATTATAAATTTTAAGGAGATAATAGCTAATAACTAATTCATGGGAAGCAATGTTTGTGAACACAGTAAGGAGATTAAATTCTAAACCATTTAATGAATAGTGAACACATATTTTTTAATCGAATGTTTAGGCTCTCTAGTGGCACAAAAAGCACTCGAATCCTGGTTAAATATTAAATCCTTTTTCTCTCTGTTCCACACAAGCAAATGAGTCTCAGCTGCTGTTTTTTCAAAGAGTCTGCATGTGCGACTGCGGATTGATGGCAGTTGGGTGGCTGGCTGATGGGTGGCTGGCTGATGGGTGGCTGGCTGATGGGTGGCTGGCTGATGGGTGATGGCTGACAAAATGAGTTTTCCAGTTGTTTTCTTTTTTGCCGGGCGAAAAGGGACAACTGGGGGCAGCGGTGGGTTAACCTTTGATTCAACAGCTGGCTTTTAAATTAAGATTTCGCCCGGCTGCCAGCTTTGGGGGCCCTCTTGTACAATTTCAGCAGCTGGAAATGAGAAAAGTTGCCCTGTTGGCCAGCGAAGTTTGCAGCTGGCTGGCTGGCTGGCCGCTTGCAAATTTCTCCGTCTTGGAGAGTTGTTTGCCGAGAGTTTTTGGCCCGCAGAACTTTGCTAGACTGGTAAATATGGTGTTTTTGGTGGGTGGAGAATCTAATTTCGAATGATTACGCCGCAGCCTTTCCGGCAAAACTACTTCAAGTGGAATTATGTTATTACTTGGCCGTGGACCGCATGTATTTCTAGCTGGGCATTCCTGCACACAATGCCACCTCATCTGCATCTCCATCTGCATCTCTAGCTACATCTGCATCCGCATCTGCATCTGCATCTGCATTGGCATTGGCATCTAATGATATTGAATAAGCACTCGAAAAGCTCATATAAAGTAAACAATTGATTTCCATTACCCCGACTGGGAATCGGAGATGGGAAGCCAGAGGAGGCTTAGCAACTTGGCATTTGCTTAGCCACCGTTTACTTGCACATTTCCCTCCTTTTTACTGATTTTACTCTTTCTTCGCTTCTTTTTTTACCCCAATTCTAAGCACTTTTCCTGCCCACTTGGCTGGCGGATATCTGGATATGTGG
The DNA here is from genome assembly GCF_016746235.2 of Drosophila teissieri. NCBI lineage: Eukaryota > Metazoa > Arthropoda > Insecta > Diptera > Drosophilidae > Drosophila > Drosophila teissieri. The sequence goes on along the minus strand of NC_053031.1, from coordinate 17,080,838 downwards.
AGTCGCAGTGTGCGAGAAGAGCCAGTTTCTTGCGAGTTATTTTCATATTTGTTTAAAGTCTATTTACCGCAAGTTGACAGTGAAATATGCGAAACTAGCGCGTAGCCAAATAAGTGCGACAGTTTCCGGTTACAACTGTGGCAATGCCAATGTCTTGCGGGTAGCAGCAGGAGATTTTTCCTGGTCCGCAACGCTTTTCCCGCCCTACATTTCCTCACTCTCCTCCTCCTCCTCCTGCGCTACCCGTGAGTTTTGCAGAATTTTCTCCCCTTCGTCAGAGTTGCCTGCATGTCATTGCGGTTTGTTTGTTTGCTTGACTTGCGCCCGGGTAAGGATTTCATGTGCTTGAGCCGCCGAAGGACGGGGCTGGAGATGGGGCTTTCGAGAAGGGGTTTTCCAGAGGGGCTTTCCAGAGGGAGATGAGCCCGACCAGGACCAGGACCAACCGCAGAGCTCTGCATATGTATGTGTGTGTGTTTGCGAACCTGTCTGTGCGGGCTGCCTGCCTGTCCGCATGACAATTTGTTGTGCATGAAATCTGCTGCTGCCGCTGCTGCTGCTGCATCCTCTACTGCTCCTGCTGCTGGTGGTGCCCCATCCTGCGTCCTTCTTATTTCTGCTTACTGGTGCAACGTTTTTTGCGCAATTTGCCAAAGCCATGCCAGGCACGAAGCAGATATGCAGAGCAGCTCGGAGCAACCAGAAGGAAACCAGCGAACAGGACGAGCAGCAGCTCACGCTCCGACTCCGATTCCGAATTCGAATCCGACCACGACTGCAGCTACACTGGGAAAATATGCTCAGCATATTGGATTAGAAATATATAAAACCTAGATTTTCAAAATACTTAAAAAGACGATGTGGAGATGCAACAGAATACTTCTAGGCACTTTTACAAGAGCCTTGAGTTACTATATATGCACGCATCAACAAGATTGATGTTTTGATTTACTTTTTCATCCGAGAAGATGTCGTTTCTCTCAGTGCCTGGCTGTAGCCACAGTTAAGCTCGGTCCGGGCAAATAGTCTGGGCTGTGTAAACAAACGGTTATCCCTGCCGAGTCGCTCGCTTGCAAGACATATTAGATTTCCCTCCGCCGCTATATCTCCCGATGTCTATGGCCACAGCCGAGTTTCTAGTGGAAGTGGTAGTAGTGGTAGTTGTAGTTGTAGCTGAGCCTAACCACTGAGACGGAAGTAATGTGTCTATCAAAGCATTAACAACGAGCCCGGCCAACGAAACGAAACGAAACCAAAACGAAACCGAAACGTCTTCGTTTCAAATAGAGTTTTTCGCATACCCTAATCGCAAGGAAAAGGGGTGCATCGTATTGATTTCCCATCGGTTTTGAGCTCAACCGAAGATAGGGCTTTATGGAAGGGTATTCCGATCCCAAGCCACGATTGACAGCTATGAAAAATGTGTATTGCATTGTTTCAGATGGGTTTTACAAGGATGGACGGACGGACGGACGGACGAACGGATGGATGGATGGTTGGATGGATGGTACTTGTTTGCCAAATGCCTTTTGCATTAAACGCCTTTATGCCAAATTGAACACAATTAAATTAGCTGCGGCCAAGGGATTAAGGTGGAAATTGCCATCGTTGTTGTGGTTGTTGCTGCTTTCTGTTGCTGTTGCTGTTGCTGCTTTCTGTGTTTATGTATAACTAATTGGCTATGTAAATGGCAGCTGAGTGGTTGCCGTGTGTTTGGCGTGTGCATGTGTTTGTACACCTCCACCTACACACACGCATGCTGTTAATTACGAGCATAGGCAACCGCAGCTTATAGATGATTGGACCGGTTTAGAGTGGCTCGAAAGGTTATGGGGTGGCTCCCCCCCAACTCTGCTTTTTAGTTCAGTTCAGTTCAGTTTGGGCCTGCTGTTTGTGAAGGGGCGGCCTGCGCCACATCATCCGCCCACATTGACATTTCGAGCAGCTTTGTCATGAAACCTTTTGCTAAGGATTATGCAAATCTGCCACTCATCGTGCATTCACACTCACACTCACACTCGCACTCACTCGCACACTGACACACGCAGCCAGCTCAGGCACACACACACACTCACACACTCGCAGAGAAACACTGGCGTGCCTTCATTTACATTTACATTCAGCTAGCTGAAGATTTGCGCATCATAATTTATGCCCCTCAAGCCCCACATTTCCCCGACAGAGACAGCAAGCCTGCCTTCCCCAGTGGGAAAGTGGGAGAGAGGGAAAGAGAGGGGGCGAGACACTTCATTCAGAACGCCTCAAAAATTGCCCGCAGTTATGACAGTCAGGTGAGCTCCGACAGAATCAGGAGCAGCCAGGACTCACTCGGATTCTTATTCACATTCGCAGTCGGGCACTGCGAGAAATGTTACCCTTCGTCCTTGGGTTTTACAAAAATATAGCTCCACTACTATTATTTTAATTAATATAATTTCAGTTCTACTGCATTTAATATCTATGTATATGAATTAATTTATCATCCTAAGCTTGCTTAGCTTCAAAATGTTTATTACCTTTTTCAAACAATTAAGGCGATTAAGGTTTTCCTATTTAGCAATCAGTATTTCATCATCAATTAGATTCAGCTAAATCGATTTCCTTGTTTGAACATACATATATACTAATCTCCTTTTTAGATAGTTGTGGTGCACTTTACCAAACACCTTTATCATTTCGAAAGTTATTCAACAAGCGTCGGAACAATATTGTTTTTCCACTAAATCTCGAGTGACCATTTGTTATTTTTCGCGTCAGTGTGTTTTGGCTCTCGGTCGCTTGCCTTCCCATAATTAAATCATAAAAAATTGTTTTTTAATGAAATTAGCTGGGGTTTTTTTCTGCGCTGCTGTTTTCGTTTTGGCTTTGCTTTGCATGATTTGTCATAATTAATACCGAAGTGGGTGGGCGACCGCAGGGGGTGGGAGACAGAGGTTTATCCGACATTTGAGTGGCCTGGCACCAACAGTGTTTCCCATTTGGCCCAGAAGATGGTGCACTTTTGGCCATTTGCCTTCCGGGGAGTGGGGGTTCGGAGTTCGGGGTCCTGGCCCTCATAAAATGCTTATGAAAAGCGCTTAAATTTACTAACCTTTTGCGGTGCGGTGCGGTGTGGTGGGGTGAGGGGCGAGGGAAATCTGCAAATGCAAACACCGTAAACACCTTTAAGAGCCAGTCCAAAGGAGACCGGACTTGGCTGCCAGATCCTGATAGTTGGCTGGGCAATTTCCATGCGAAGGGACTTTACAAAATGTGTAGTTTATTTGCAATTTTTTAGCCAACGAGCTTTACGTTTCTGTTTTGACTCCCACCCCCTTTTTCCGACCCCCCAACCCTCCCAACCCTCCGAATGTGGAATTTTCGTTATCGCCCAACTTGCAGCAGCAGCAGCAGCTGCATCAGTTGCAATAAAATCAGTGGCCAAAGGTTGCAGCATCTGAGGTCAGCTGGGTGGCACTTTTCCACTTTTCCACCTCCCTTTGCATGTGTGTGTGTGTGTTTGTGTGTGTGTGCTTGTTAAATAGAACATTTGCAGGGAAACCTGCGCTGGAAAAATTTGAAATTCGCCCGTTGTGTTTTGCTTATCCTATTCGTTTTTTCCCTCAGTTCTAAGTTCTTTTGATTTGTTTTCGCATTTGGAAAATAGTTTTCTGATTTGCATTTAAAAGGGGATTTTTTGTGGGGCTTTCAGGGCCCTAGACGGCCTACGGAAAAAACATTGTACATATATTGGGCTTACAAAAGGTGTTGCAGATAAAAATATATTCAAGCGTGGGCGACAAAATAAACAGCGTAGATTTCGAACAGGAAATCAAAACTTATTCTGCGAAATGAGAGAATAATTAACAATGATTTTTTAAGGGCATCCGACAGTGACAGCCTTGCAACGCCAAATGAAAATGAAAATGCAAATGCAAATGCAGCCAGACAACTATGAAAACATTTGAATACAGTACTCGAAGAGATACAGTTAACTGGAAATGCCATTCGCCACAAAATGATAGAAAAAAGGTTTCCCTGGCAACACGAAATTGGCTGGCAGAGCTGCGTCATAAATTTCTATCTCCGCTATACACACACATATATGTATATATATATATATTCTATATAGAATAGAATCGGGTGCTGTTGTTGTGGGTGCTATGGCGCATACGCATGCAACTATTAATCATATTGAATGGAGCGCCCCGACCGGGCCGGCTAATCAATCTTGCCAGGAGCAATCTCTCCGCGCTCATCTCATCCAAAGCGGAAGAAAAATGGCCGCTAAAGTCATTAACGGCTCGCTGGTCACCTGCCGCCGAAAACAGGAACAGGGAAAACTGCGGGAAAGGCCGCGGGGTGGGTAAACTAAGCCGCCGGTTGCCGCTTGCCGTTTGGCTATTTTGTTTATGGACCTGGCGAAAATCTATCTGCACACCGCCGCTCCTTTCCCTTTCGATTTTCCTCGGTTCCCTCGGTTTTCCCAGCTGCCCAATGAGGCGGCAGGCAAAAGCCAAAGGGGATTAGTTGTAATCAATAACTTGGCCAGAAGGAAGAGGACGGAAAACTGGTCTTGGGTCTTCTGTTTTGTTTGCCTGTCGAAAGTTTCTCCGCACAGCTTATGGCCGGGCTTATACACTTGCAGCCAAGTTATTATTATAATTTCCTTTGCAATGCGGATTAATTGAAAAGTTTTCCATTAAGAACTCGCGCTTGGTTAAATCGCCCGCCGCCTTTTGTTTCACCTTTTCCCATAAAACATAAAATATGTATTTCCTATATGTATGTACGCGTATATATATAGATTTGCGTGCCCCATAGTATCTTCACTATTTGATCGTTATGGATTTTGACAGCTTCGCCGGGCACGATGAAAATTACTTAAAAGCATTTCGTTACCCAGCGCTGATTTGATTGATGGCCGTCACCTCTGCTGCTTTCCTCTCACTCGTCATTATATTCGCATTATCAAGTGCTACAGCTATATATATACATATATACAGATATATATATTTATAAAGGGGGCGGGGCAATGGAGCATTGCAAATGGCAGTTGACGTCTTGCGGCGAGGAGCTGACAAAAAGTTGCGCCAATTTATGTCAATTATCGGAAGCTTTACCTGCGGAGTTGAGTTTCAGTTGGGGGTGGAGGGTTGGCTTTTGGATGGGTTGCGGGAAATCGAGGAAATCGAGAAAATCGAAAATCCCCTCGAGAGCAGGCTGCGTAATTTGCTGGGGAAAACAAATAATGGCATTTTTAGCTGTTACCCGATACAGCTACTTGTTTTCTTCGTTTTTTTGTTTTGTTTTTCATCATTCAAATTTGTCACTGGGTGACTGGGAAATTCGATAATGTTTAAGGGAGGCTGCCATCCCTTTTTTTCCCACTGTGGGATATTGAATTGAAGTGTGGGTTATTGGGTTTAAACATGGGTTGGGCATTGAATTTCTGAACTGTTCGCTTCAATCTTCTGTTATAAACTAATATGTTTTTTAAGGTAGAAATGACGTTAGAAAATGGCTTTTGAATAGTATTTAAAGCCCCTCACACGACTTGATATGTCTTAGCTCCCCTAGCACATTTCATATCCACCTAGCTGCATCCATTTAATGCTAAAACTCTACTCGACATGTGTTATCCTCTTGAAAAAATCCCCACCATCCGATGGCACATCGTTAATGAAAATCCGTGTTTGGGGCTTTTTTTGCGCTTCGACGGGATCGAGAGAGTCGCTCATTAAAATCGGCGGCGGGAAGGCAGAAAAGCGTCTAGCAAATCGATTTTCGTTTAGTATCGTAATCAACAACACGGGATTTTGGTGCTCGTGCTAAAAATTTGTTTTTTGCGCTATAACAAGTCTGGCAAAGCCCCCCGTTTCGGCCTTTTGCCCAACATGGCTGAATGGAGAACTTAAAGAGCACTCGAACGGCACTCAGCCGCAAACACACACACATGCACACTCGATATGCATACGTGTGTGTGTGTGTGTGTTTAAGTGGAGTTCTTTTTTTGGGGGGCGGAGTGGAGCCCTGAGCTTTGCAGTACTTGTCAAGATTGAATTTGGTTCGAATTTTTTAGAGGTTTTTCTCGTTCATTCACTGGCTTCGTATTTCTTTTTTTTTCTGTTTTTTGGCGTTTTTATTGATCAAACAAAACATAGCAAGTGGCAGCCAGTGAAGGTGTCACTGCTTACGGCAAGAAAATAAAAAAAAAGGGAAAATATATATACAAATCTACCCGTACATTGTATTTGGTTGAGGAAACACGCGCAGTGCGAATAGATTGCATGATTTGCTCCACTGCCTGTCATTCTGATTTTTTATGATTATTATTTTGCTTCATTTCGCTTAGCATTTTGGCATGTGACGGGCTCCCCCCTTCATATAGTTAGGGATATACCAATATATTGCAATAGGGGGATATACATTCAGAGGAAAGCAGTTCTCTTCACTTACCGGACCAAACTGTTCGAAGTAACTTTTGACATCCTCCAGTGTGGTGGGCGCCGAGAGGCCGCCCACAAAGATTTTCTTCGTTCTCGTCACCATCTGCAAAGGATCCGAAAAGAGCGAAAAACGGAACGGGTTAATATACATACGAATATATATGGCTGGCGAGTAATGAGCGGAAAGGTTAAGTTGGGCGGTATTTAAATATGCATTTTATTCGGGACTTTACGCGGCTTTCTCGCAAAGTTATGACCCCTCCGATGGCCGGGAGCTCGGGAACTTGAGGCTTCGACCTTCGACCTCGCCCGTCTTCCTCCCAACTTCCTGTAACTTATGGCCACCAACTTTCGCCATGAGTCGTTCGGCCATTTTGTGCATTTTATGTACTACATGCATGGCCCTTATTCTCTTTCTCTCGCCTGCAATTGTGTGAGTGCGCCTCATAGCGAGTGCGTCTGTGTGTGTGTGCAGCTGGCATTTTTAAGCTGACAGTTTCAAGTGCCAACTTTACGCAGTTAGCGCTGCAGAAGCAGCAGCCGTCGAGCACCCAGCTCCGAAAATGATGGCGAGACAAGGACGAGCAGCCTCGGGCTTGCATATGTAGCTGCACTCGCAGAAATGACTTTCACGCTCAAGGATACTCTTCTTAAGTCAGGAATACATTCCTTTTATTTTTTCAGAAATATTTTGTAGCTCTATCTTAGGGTTTTATAAAGGATATATTCTTTATTCTTTTTCTTAGTAGATGTACCTTCTTTTGCTATATTATTTAGTTATGAGTAACTTGGCTTGCCTATTTCAAAAATTCAGAAGACTCACGATCCTTAAACGCGAAAGTTATCCCCATCCCACATTTGCCCGCAGTGCATTCGTGCATGTGTGTGCCAGCTGCTGGCTGTCATGGTGTACGCGTGTGTGTGCGCGTGTGCGTATGTGTGTAGTGCAACGCCAGCCTTTTTAGCCAGCAGGCAAGCGTAAACTGTTAACGTTAAGTGACGGCAGTTAAGGCACAGTGGGCCCATCGCAGGGCCCCACCAATTTTAATTTGTATAATTTTTAAAAAATTACCCACAAGCTAAGTAAACCCCAGAGACCTCGGCTAAGTTCAGAGGCTGTCACGGTTGGCTGGGAAAATCCAAGGGGGCGTTGTGCTCGACAGGACCAGCAGGAGGAGCAGATACAGCAGGAGGAACAGGAGGAGCAGGAGGTGCGGGGCCCACGGTTCGAGGGACCCTCGAATAAACCGGATGAAGCTGATGACGCTGATTGCACTGACGCTTGCAAGCTGCAATTTATGAGCACGGCACAGACAACGGGGATGAAAGCACCCCCATCCCCACATCCATCCAAGCCCAACCCCAACCCCCTTTATAGAAGGGGGGTGCAGGCGATGTGGGATATGTCCGTTAAGGAAGCTAACGATATGTAACAGCGGTGCTGATGTTTCTGCAGTGCCAGCAGTAAAATTCATACAATGTCGTAAAATTAAAACACTTGTGCTGTCGCACTCACTCGCGCACATAGATACATAGGAGCTAGAGCAAGAGGGGGAGGGGGAGGGGTGGAGGGTGCGAGGGGAGGTTTAGATGTTACTACAAAGTTGGTCGTGCAGCTTTTGGCAAGGCAAATCGCTTTGGCCCAGAGTCCTGTCTTCTTGCTCAGCTCCTGGCTTCTGTTTTCGGTCTCCTTCTTCCTGTCGCTTTTAGTTTTCCCCCCTCCATCTCCTCCTCCTCCTCCTCCTGCTCCTCCTGTTTTTCCCTTTTCGTTTTTCTTCCTTTTTTTGTGTCTGTGCTGCACTTTAGCCAGGTTGAGTTAGCAGTGGGACTTGTGGTCGGAATGGGGTGGCGCTGCACTCCGCGGGCGTTCCCTCTAACAATTTGCAAGGGCAAAAAAGACCAGAAATCAAGTTGAGAGTGTGCTGCAAGAAAGTAACTGTAACAACATGACGTCCGAGACAACGCTGAAGCCGGCACCATCCCATTAGGCCAGAATCACCCCCCTCGATGCACCGCCCATGCTGCTCATCATCACCAGCCTCAGAATGGGCACAGAAATTGCAGCGTTGTTAAAAAGCGATTCAAACTGCAGTGGCCAGCACTTTGAGTGTGGTTTGTGCACTAACAGAAAATTAGTGTTTGTAGTGTTTCAGGGATTGGAAGTCACTTTAAAGGCATCAACTTTAAACGAGGAAAATAATGGTATTGCATGGGCCATCAACTACCAAACATTACAATATTCCAATAATTATGCGAAAACTTTGTATCTTCTATTACTCAAGGAGTGCTTCCTTTTTCTCTTAGTTCTGAAGAATTCAAATTTGAAAGATGTTTAACCATCTATTGTCCTCAAAAGTGCTTTTCTCTGTGCAGCAGCCACAGTTGCAGTTACTTAGCAGTCGACCACATCGCACTTCGGCTGCACTAATCACTCGCAGAATGGAGCTACTTAAACTAATAAACTGGAGACGGGAGTTTGATTGCCAGGCCAATGTCGGCAATGTCATCATCAAATATAAATGAACCAGTTCGGGAACACGCCCAGTGCTGATAGCGGGGCATGAATCAAAAACAAAACACACCCAAAACCGAACCAAACGCGACCTCAAAACAAATACACATGCGGCCACGGGGAAACACGGATATTCGGGCTACAAGGATACGCAGATACGCAGAGACTCAGATACTCAGATACTCGGCTACTCGGATACAAATGGCACCACACACGCATACTAACGAAGTGACACGGCATTTTAACGGCCGCCGCAGCGGAGCACAGATTAGGAATGTCAATATTAGCCACAAGGACTGCGATGAGCCGCCGGATGTCCTGCGGGGATGGCGGTGGCCTCGGGTCGAGTGGGTGGGGCCGACAACTGGCACAATGTTTGGCCATGGCCATGTCTTTTTGGCCGGGTAATGCCGAAAATTTGACAAATGACGTCAGGAGTGGGCGTGATCAAGCGGTGGGCGTGCCAGCCAAATGGACGGAATGGCGAGGGGCAGGACACACGGAAGCGCAAGAGGGCGGAGCGGTTACAATGCAGTTGACAAGAAAGTCGCCCACTGGACGGATGTCTAATGTGGAACAGACGCGACGGTGACAACGAAACTGTTGTCCCCCAAAAAGGAGTGCATGTAAATAGAACACTTGTAATCTGGAGCTGCATGCTCGATAAGAAATATATAATAAACTATCATTAATTCATTTCACTTATAACTTCCTTGTTCTTGGAAAGCTTTCATAATTTGATTACTCTTGATTGGAAAATTGATTATCCGCATGACTTATGCGACCTAGAAGCTTAGTTTATTTTTTCTCCGAAATGTAATTGTTTGATTTTTCGATTTGCCTTCCAGTTGGTAAATTAAGTTCCTCTTGTTGCGTTCTTAATCATTCAATTTAATCGATTTGCATGAAAACAAAAGATGAGCTCGAAATAACGCTCAAACAAGCAGAACAAGAGGCAATCAATCAATTCAACACCTATTTTATTACTTCATAAAAAGATTTACGCCTTTCTCCTAGCTCTGTGTATTTTAATGAGGCGTAGCATATAAATAGGAAAATACAATAAAATCGACACTTTATCACGACCTTTCATCGATGCGCCGACGGTTGACAAGTCGCATGCATATTTCATTCTGACAGAGATGCTTTATCGATAGCCCCGACTTATCCGGAGTGTGCTCATCTTACTCGAGCTTCCTGGGAATGGGTTCCTGGGGATGGAAAGCGATGCCGACATGGCCATCATCTCCATCATCTCCCGGGCTGGGAAGCCGAAGCCAAAGCCGATGTCTGTTATGTTAGTGGGAAAGGCCAAATCAATTTAACACTTTCAACTAAATTATTCATTTTGCATAATAATTTTCAAATCTGTCAAAAATGTACACACACACAGCCGCACTAAGATTCTCGTTCTTTCGAGGCGTCTGCACTTTCACACGCTCTGGCATGGGGGCGTGGCACTTTCGGGGGCGGTGGCGTTTGCGGAACGCTTCCCAAAAAGCACTCAAATAATTCCCGGGCGTAAGCTAAACCAGCGCAAAGTTGCCGAGAGCTCACAACAATGGCAAACGGAAATTGGGCGAGGGGTTTTCTCTGCAAGGCAATGAAATCGAGGGGTTGTTCTTGCGGGCAGCTGCGGGGGATGGTAAGAGGATAGGGGTTTGGGAAAATGGAAAACCCTTTAACCGTGCGTAGGCTCCGCCGCCGTTCGCCAAGCGTCGCAAATTCTGTTAAGCGAAAATTTCATCAACGGGGCACAATTTTCATTCGCCATTCAGACTTTTGCCCCACCTGCCCTGCTCCGCTCCCTTCCATCGCCATCCCCATCGCCATCGCCATCGCTCGTTGTTCGTTGTCAAAATGAAAGGAAAATGTCTCATAAATCCTTTTAATATTAAATGAGCTCGTTCTACGCGACAGGCTTGGCCCAACCCGCGCAAAGCGTAAGGGAAAATGGTGGAAATTCGGGCAACGCACACACTTAAAATTATGTGGCTAATGGGAGCAACTTGCCTGGAAATTGCGCGCGGAACTGCGGAGATATCTCGAATCGGCGACACATGTTCAGCGGGAAAAGCATGGAAATGCGGGGAAAATCGGGGAAAATTGGGGAAAAGCGGGCAAAACCAAGGGACCGGGGCACTCTGCCAATTGTCATTAAATGTAATTTTTAAACCTGTTAGCGCATGTGTGCCATAAAATGCGAGGTTAAAAAGGGGTTTTCTTTCGGGCCTCCCTAGGATGTCCTTTTTTCTGTGCGTTGCCATTTGGTTTTATTGTGAAATTAGTCGACAAAAGCGGGTTTATTAAAGTTTGCCCTGAAATTCCTGATGCGTTGCCTGAATTTCGGGCCTGGGCGGCGAAGGGTTAAGGGGTGATTTTCAACGACAACAATTTGTAACATTTGCCGCACTTCCCGCAAGAATTTTGGCCGCCGGGGGTTTGGGTGGACGAAAAAAAAAGTCGACATTGCTGGAAATCGGGATTGGTTGTAACCCACTCGAAAAAAGAGCTCCAACATCATTCACAGTGACAAATTATCCATGCAAATTTTATACAAAATAAAAGGGGAGACCCACAAAACGCCCGCCGCCGTGGGAAAAAGTGTTGCATACTTATGAGTGCTGGCAAAGAGCTCCGGCATTTTTTTTTTTTTTTTGTTTTTTGTAAATTTTATTAATTGGAATTAAAAAAGTTTACTGCTACCTTTTTGGCAGCTTTACCAGGTTTTACATAAATTTCTACAGCATAGGCATAGGCAATATATACATTACTTTACAAATTAAGCTACTCTAACAATATTTAATTGATTTGTTTTCCTTAAAAAAGAAAAAGAAAAAATATTTATAATAATCTCGATGGGAGATCATGTGGGTGGAATCTTTTCAGCCTTCTTTTTCGCGGGGGATGGATAAGCCTTCTCGCCAGGGTGTTGGGGTGGGAACCGAGTCGCCGCATGTATCTTTCCGCATGGGTCCTCAGTACATCGCCTATCTTTGGAATATTAAGATATCTCCCTTTCGATATCTCTGGTTCTCATGTACCAGGGGGAGTTACAAAGTGATCTAACGACCTTACTTTGAGCAACTCTTATTTTGTTCAGATTAGTTCTGGCCGTAATTCCGTATACTTGCAACGCATACTTCCAAATTGGGGTCAGGATGGATTTATACAGGCGAACTTTATTTGCCAATGAGAGTTTGTTTCTTGGCGAAAAGAGCCACGACATTTTTGCAGCCTTTGAAAGTACTGCTTTCTTGATCATCGTCGTATGCCTTTGAAACGTTAGTCCTCTGTCCAAAATCACCCCGAGGTATTTGTAGAAGGTCTCGTGTCGAAGTGTGGAGCCGAGCATGGAAATTCCTGAGCAGTTCAAGGGCCTTTTTGTGAATGTGACGCAAGCACATTTGCTGCAATTAATGCCGATATTCCATTTCGTTGCCCACCTCTCGAAGGCCGTCACGTATTCCTGTAAGCCCCTGGTTGCATCACTCATGCTTGTACTTCTGACCATTACCGCGGTGTCATCCGCATAGGTTGCAATGAGAACGTTTTCGTCTTCAACTTCTGTACAGCACCAGGAATCCGGCATATCGGAGGTATACAGCGAATAAAGAGTCGGGCCTAAAACACTGCCTTGGGGTACACCTGCTGAGATTGAACGCGTAGACGATTTGTCGCCATCGACAACCACACTGAACTGTCTGTTCGATAGAAAGCTTTTGATAAGAAGAAATAGCTGTGGCGTCAAAAGGGTCTTAAGTTTACTTAGAAGACCATCATGCCATACTCTATCAAAGGCTTGTTGTATATCCATGAATACAGCGGTTGTATACATCTTGTCCTCCATTGCCTCCAAAGCAAAGTTTGTCACTCGGTGCAGCTGTTCTGGAGTGCCATGACTTTTTCGGAAACCGAACTGCCACTTTGGAATAGCTTGGCTCACGCTTGGAAGTTTGAGGATGCGCTCTAGTATTACTCTTTCCAACATTTTCCCTAGCGCGGGTAGAAGACTAATGGGCCTATATGCATCTACTTCAGTGGGTTGCTTTCCAGGCTTCGGAATCATCGTTATGATTGCCGATTTCCATTTGTTTGGAAAGTGTCCCAGCCTTAGGGCGCTATTAAACAATAGGACTACGAAAAGTACAGCTTTGATGGGAAGGAGTTTAAGCGTCCTGTTGTCTAGGAGGTCCTCACCAGGTGATTTTTTAGGTTTGAGCATTTTAATCTGCGTTACTACCTCTTCCAAAGTAACAGGATTTGTGGGGAGGGCCATTTGAAAAGGTTGGTCCAAGAGTGTTTGCACCCTGTTTCGGTGTTCTGCCGGAGTAAGATTCAATGGCTTAAATCTATCCTCTAAACTGCTTGCAAAGATATCGGCCTTCTCCTTACTGGAGCCGCACCAACCACCAGCCAGATTTCTGATGGGAGCCTTTGGAATAACTTGTCTTTTAAGGTTATTCGTGAGTTTCCACAGCGAGTAGTTAGTTGATGCATCAGGACTTGCATTTTCCAGCATTTGGTCAAAGTGGTCTTGTTTGTTTTTCACCAGAACTTTGTTAAGACGATTTGATAACCTTTTGTAAATGTTGTGGGCGCGTGCGTCTCCTGTTCTGGAAAATTCTCGTCTAGCTCTTCGTTTGAGCTGTATGAGAACTGAAGCGTTTTGTGGAAGTATACTGCGTCTACTCTGAGTAGGAGAATTTCTGCTTCCTGGTGTAGCAAGTGCCGCAGCCGCGTTAATTGTGTCCATGAACGTCACTATAGCATCTTCGATTCTTCTGGATAATTTATGTCGATGTTTAGGTTAATGCTTCTGTCTAGGACATTCCTAAATGTTTCGACAGAGGAGCCGGGAGCTAGTAAGGATTTCTTTCTGGATTTATATTGTGGGAGTGTGGCTTAATGTTGCAACTAAGGGTAGGTGATCCGAAGATAGATCGTATTTTGTTTCAATTGAAAGTTTATTTATTGGCCCCGTTTACGACAAAAAAGTCCAAAGCTGTTGGCGTCAGTCTAGTGTGATAAATGTTAATTTCATTCTGAACTATGCTGTGATATAAGAGCTACAGGATCATCATTAAACAAACTCTTTCTAATTTCTTAAGTGCACAACGCTATGTCCAATCACAATCAAAATATCCCACAGCTTGTGCAGCCCTATTTTCTCATCAAATTATTATATTAAATTGATCCCAAAAATCGATGTTCTTGCAGTGCACGCTTGAAGTTATGTATAATTCAATATGCTCCATCAATGACGAATTTTGGGTTCTCGGCTTTCTGTTTTTGTCTGGCTTTCAATTAAAATGACCATAATCACACACAGTCACAGACAGGACTCACCCACACCAACACCCTCGACCACGTACACACACACACACATCCACTCCCTCGACCACGTACACACACACACACACATGTGGTCCTGATCCCGGTGCGTTGAGCCCAAACAAAATTTGTGCAATTTCCGTTACTAATACTTTTTGGTCAATTTCCTTCGAATTTGCTTGGCCAGTCGATGCGGCAGGACAAAAAGCGATAGTTCGTTCGTCTTCCTTGTTGATTTATTGCCCTGACAGAAGGAAGTCCCATCCTCCGTTAGGTCCTTAATTTCGTTGATATTTATGCGGCAAATGTCCTGCGAACGTAGCCAATAAACACGTTCCTGCTGTCACTGACAAGGGATAATGGGCCTGGTTCATAGAGAAATCAGCATTTGAATATGCCCCAGGGACGAGGATTGAGAGTCCGAGAATCTGAGAGTGAGGACGGCCCTTCAAAGGGAATGCAAATTCCGAGCAAAGTCCTGCTTTTTTGTCCGGCTTTAACTTGTAAATCAAATGAAATATATGGTCGGCACATAAATACATTTTCGTAGATTGATGTCGAAGAGTTACGTTCCCCAACCCAACTGAGCTGAGCTGAGTTGGCATTTTAATGAGCTCCATAATGCGACGAGGCAACAGAACTAAAATGGCGCATCGCTCACAAATTGGCGGCGAGTGGGTGGCAAAAAGGATGGCAAGAGCCAGAGCACGAGAGTCCTGGCAAGTCACCTTATTTATGCATAACAATAATGAATATTATACAACAAGCCCGAAATGTAATTCTGTGTAATTAATTATTAATTTATGCGCATACATTTAACTCACACGCATTGTCGTCGACAGCAGGAGCAAAGGCAATGCCAGGACCAGGACACATGTGTGCGACTCCGTCTCAATCCCTTCGTGTTCTCCTCTCCTCTCTCTGCGACTGTGCCCGTGTGTGTGTGAGTGTGCGTGTGTGTGTTTGGCATTGGCATCCTGGCACAATGGCGGCTGGCGGATACGGAAACTGTTTTGCTGCCGTTGATGCCGATGCCATAGAGAAGCCCCGGCCATTGTAGTTGCCGATGCCGGGCTTACCCATTAATTGGTGCTATTTATGGCTTGATTGGTTTTCAACATATTCAAGTTTGCATTTGAATGTACCCTGCTTGGTAATATTCGCCATTTATACAAATATTTATAAAAATACCCTTGTAAAAGAATACCTTGTCTAAACCAATTTGTATAGTTTTATGATTTAATTTAAGCTTTAAGTTTTATATCATGCTTATCATATTACCTAATACTGATATTTGAATAACTTAAATTTTTTATCTGAAATTATTTCTAACATTTTAACCACTTTTGCCCAGGGCACGTCCTGTTCGAGCACCACCTGCATATCCTTTAATGCCGCTGCAGCGATACTAACGACTAACGACCAACAAAGTCATTCGTGATGCTGGTCGCATGTTGCTGCCTCTGTCGTTCTAATGTTAAGTTGAATTGTCATTAAAATTGTCGTCCATAATTTCGACATTAAATACACACACAGGCGAGCACACACACACACACGCAACCTGCTAAACCTGCTACCGAGCTTCTATATATGTGTGTGTGTGTATGTAAATGGTGCGGCTGGCCCCTCGATGTGTGCAACACTTTTGGCTTGGCGAGCAGAGCATAAATGCTTGCCTCTGCTTAAGCAGATGTGTGAGTGAGAGTGCGCCTGATGTGTGTGTGTGTGTGTGTGTGTGTGTGTGCGGAGCGTGGTTAAAAAGTGCCAACGCAGCATGTTTTCAACATTGTTTAAATTTATATGGTAGACAAGCGAGCACACACACTTTGGCACACTCGAAGGACGTGGATGGGACACCCAGGACACCCAGGACAGCCGCAACTTGTGCTTAAAGTTTTAAATTTGCATAACACAGCAGAGGAGCAAGAAGAAGTGTGGAGCTTGGAGCAAGGAGCAAGGAGCACGGAGTCAAGGAGGGTCAGCCGAGGACATGCTAGTCCTGGCTCTCTTACGTAATTGCCGGGCTCATAAACTCCAGGACCAATCATCATTAGGCGCTCGGTCATTACATAATTATCGCAATCACAACTTGCAGGTAATTGAAATTGTGTGTGGTGTCCATTCGGAGTCAATTTCGATAAAGTTTCCCTCAATTCCGATTCCGGTCCGTATACATACTGGCTTCCATTTAACGCTAATCACTTGCAGTCACACACAGCGAACTCGAAACTCACTTTGAGCCAAATAATTTGTCTTTCTATTTCCGTTTAATGGCCGCAAGGCGGTGGAGGGGGGAGGGGGGAGTTGGGCAAAACCTTCTTGCTTTGCGGCGTTATAGATTGTTTTTGGCCAAGGTCAAAAGCGGGCCACTCGGGGCGGGCTAGGTGACGGTTTTGCTTAATTAGAACATTCATTAATCAAATCAAAACCATTTGCCACCCCGGGCTTAGGCCTAGCCGGGCCAGGAAAAACCAGAAAACCAGGCCAGACAATGAGGAAAAGCGAAAGAAGGAAACTTTTGGCGAATGGCGGCCAGGCACGCACAGGGCCCCAGAAGAACTGAAGAACAGGCTAAGAGGAGGAGAGTGGCAAATAAATTCGGTCGCACAGAAAAACGACAAGCGGCATAACAAAGCGCACAGATTCAGAGCCAAAGGACGCAAAGTAACGGAGCCACAGGATGAGCCAACGTAATACAACAAAGGACGAGAAACGGAAAAATGCGACCATTAAAACACATTTGTATATCTATTTTTGGGGCGAAGCCGGCTCGACCTCAAACTTCTGAGCGGCGGGCGGTCCGCGAATGCCACAAAACCCAGGAACCCCAAAAACCCGAAACTCTAACCGAAACCGAAACTGAAACCGAAAGATACAGAAACGGCGAAATGGAAGAGCAACAATGGCCAGCACACAAATACTTAAAACTACTTTAATTTATGGCACACGCATTTCTGCGTTTAGCTCAGCCCCTTTCCCGTTCATTTCCGTTACTATTCACGAGAGTGGGCTTTTCCCGAGGTCGGAGGCCAAAGCAATCAGTCAGCAAACAACATGGCTTTGAGCCCTGCCTTTAGTCACTCTTTCAAAGGATACGCTCTCTAATAAGTCGCCCATCTATTCTATTTCCATCAAATTTATAAGTGCAGACCGCCGCACATATGACCCAGCCAGTTATCAGCGTACGTGGCTGAGATTTGGCCGGGAAATTAATGAGAAATCATAAATCAGAAGATAATTGGAGAGCCCTGGCGGCCAGAAAAGTCTTTCTTTTCGCTTTTCTTTAGCGGTTCTGGCGGTTTACAAAGTCAAAGCGATATCGTCAGTCACCCCGCCTCCCTTCGCTGCAGTCAGTTGCACCCGCCTCAGCGCCCAGATGCACAGAGAAAATTATAATTATTTTCAACTTTTCAGTATTTCTGTAGAGCTCGTGGTAGATCAGGTCTAATGCAACAAATGCTTATTTAAAATGCTTTTCTAAATGCTTATGCTAAAGACACGTAGTTTATTTTGATGGCGAAATTATAAGAGCTTGATCCTGTTTTTTAATGTTTTTCTCCCCGTGTACGCCCCTTTTCTGGCTTTTCTGCCAACTGCTGAGTGGGTAAATTATGCATAAGCGCACTACCAGCCACATTATGACGAGGCAGGCGGACGTCTGATGCAGAACGCAGCTGCCTGGATTATATATGAGTGGTTTGGGGATGGGGGCGAAAAGGTGAGCGGAAAGGGGGCAGCGGGGCAGCGGGGAAGGGAG
Source organism: Drosophila teissieri (assembly GCF_016746235.2). Lineage (NCBI taxonomy): Eukaryota > Metazoa > Arthropoda > Insecta > Diptera > Drosophilidae > Drosophila > Drosophila teissieri. The sequence continues at coordinate 17,062,807 of NC_053031.1, read as the reverse complement.
GGAGGGATGGATCAGGAAAGGGGCTGGCAACTCACTTGTCAACGTGCTCATCACATTTCTTTCCAACCAAACCAAACGAAACGAAACCACCCAAACCACCCAGCTTGCCGTTTATGCGCACCAAGGCAAACAAACAGCAAAATATTTGTATGCTAAGCCAAACACATGCGACGGCGAAGCCCCACAATGCCACGCCCCCTTCCAGCTGCCAACAGCCGCCCTCCGCCCGCCGCCCCTTTTCAGAGAGCCAGCCCAACGCGGCTCAAGTATTTTGCATTGCTAAGCAGAAATTATAAATCAGGGCAATTGTTGAAGATTTGCAGCCCGCACAACTAAACGGGATGGCAGGCGCAGGCGAATGAGAACCGGAATGAAAATGGAAATGGGAACGGTAAAGGGACATGCGGGGCGTGGCGGGAAGGGAAACAGGGAGCGGTAAGGGGAAGAGGGGGAGAGGGGGGTCCTGGGATTGCGGCACGCACGCCTCGCTGGTTTCCCGGTACATGGCCGCTTCTGCTGCTGCTGCTGCTGCTTCTGCTGCTGTTGTTGACTAACTGACTGGCTAAGTGACTGACTGAGTCGCTGTGCTGTCTGCCCTGCACTCGAATAAAATACCCATCTAAACGTACGAAAATTGTAGTAAAATACAACACACAATATATAGAAATACAAAATGTCGTAGACAATAAATAAATATTCTATACACAAATAGAAATATGCATTACATTGTGTAGAGAGTGAGTATCCCATTTATTTGTGTCTATCTAAATATTAAAGATAAAATAATTTTATTTTCGATTCCCGATTATTGTTTTATAGTTTTCTGTTAACTCTTGAACTTGAACATGATTCGAAGATTTTTTCTAGAAATTTGTGTTGCTTGCAGGCAACAAACAATGAACAAGAAATTCAGAACCAGCTATGAATGTTTTGGCGAGTGCTTTTTTTTCGGGGCCTCGTCTGATGAACGTGCACAGGCAGTCAAATATTTTGCAAGGACGAACGTGGAAAAATAAATAAAAAATTCCCACAAAAATGAATTTAACAATATGAAAGCAGACGCGGGACGCGACGAGTGCGGCGGGCAGGGGGAGCAGGGAGCGGGGAGGTGGAGCCAGAGAACTGAAATCATAATTTAATTTAACGTATTTTTCGTTGCCAAAAGACAAGACGGGAATCACACACACACACAAACACACACACACTAGAACAGGGAAGAGCGACAAAAACAACAGATGGCAGGATGTGGCGGGATGGGGAGAGATTGGAAAGCAGAACTCTGGGGCAGACTCGGATCCAGAGAGTCACAATCAGCGGCAGGAACAGAAGTCCTGCTGCCAGACAGACTAAGAGCAGCGGAAATAACACGCTCCGCAGCGCCGTTTAAAAGTGTAAAAGCCGTCAGGAAAAAGCTAAAGAAAAAAAAGCAGAAAAAAATGGAGAAGGCAGCTGAAGGAAACAGTCGCGAGTTTTTCCATTCGCCGCGCTCATGGTATGAGTCACCTTGGTAATAGAATCGCAGCGCGTTTTGCCTGGATTTTAATTTTAGTAATGGAAGACAATGGCAGACAGCGGAGATGTGGAGAGACAAATAAGCTTAGCCAGCAATGCAGCATCGCAGCATCGCAAGGAGAGTAAAGATGATAAGGCGGAGGGCAGCCGTAAGATTTTGCCAGATTTATTGCGCCACGTTGCAGTTTGAAGTTGTCGAGACATATAAATCTATCCGCAGCGCAGAGGGCAAATTTACACATGATTGTTATTATTTAATGCTGTTATTGTAGCTGCTGCTGCTGCTGCTGCTGTCATGCGGTTTTTTAAACGATTTTTATTAGTGGAAAGGAAGAGCGGAAAACGGAAATAACAGCCACGCGCCGTAAAGTAGACAACACATTCCGAACACACAGCCCTCTCCACTTTCCCAGCCCCACTTTTCCCACTTTTCCCTCTTTTCCCCGCTTTCTCCAGCGCTTTCCGGGCACGACATGCAATAAATGCATTTTGCATGGTGTGCACGTAAATGACCGCCGACGATTTAAATTGTTACGCTGTGGCCGGCCGAGCGTTGTCCGCCATCAAAATGCATTACGTATACGCAATAAAAATTACGTATACGCCACCGAGTGTGTGCGTCGCACGGGGGAGTGACTGCATTTTATGCGTGCCGCGCATTATCATTTAACATTTCCGGTTCTGTTCTGTTCGGTTCGGTTTGCTACGGTTCACGGGGTCCTTTTGGGTGGCTGTAACAATTGGCTAAATAGTTTATTGTGTGTGCGAGTTTGAATGATGGAATGATGGAGTGATGAAATGATGGCAGGGGCCATCGATTGATTGGCAATTGAAATGCGCGGAGAGCGTGCGACCGGGAGTAAATCATGGTGAATTATGCAATTATAGCGATCATCTGGGATTAAATAGGTAATTGATTTTTCAACATGCCTTTTAAATCACTCCGTGCCCCTTTCCATTTCCATTTCCCATTCCATTTCCATCTCCATTTCTCGTGGCCCGACATTTGGGTAAATATTTACCCTACTTTCGCTACCTTTTGGCATTTTTCATCGCTGGGCTAAAAAATTGCAGTCGTTCGGCTCTGTCAACTAATCATACAGAAAGCATTTCGCCCGCAACCCGACCACCGACAGTTGACCAAGCTTGAGCTCGGGCACAATAATTTTGTAAATTATTGCGCATACGCCGAGTGTGTTTGTCAACGCAAAATAAAAACGTCAGAGCGAAAACTTGTAAGCATATTTTCCTCTGGGGATCGCCGCGGTTCATCTCAAGCTTGAGCCAAAGCCCCAGCTCATTTCCAGCTCAAATAAGCGTAAGTAAATTTGTAAGACAAACAAACAGGGGGACAAGAAAAACAAAAACCAGAGTCCTGCTCTTGACGACGCCACCAGCAGCAGCACCAGCACCAGCAGCAGGTGGAGCTCTGGAGTGGGGCAGCTGCAGGTGGACAGGTGTACTGATGCCCGGGCAGCCCTCGAGGAGAGTCTGGCCTGTGTCGCTCATCAGGAGCACCTCCTTAGCTTCCCAGTTACCCAGCTACCCAACTCCCAAGCTCTCGAGCTCCAAAGCCAAGTCAGTCCAAACAGCTCCGGGCACCAGAGAAAGACAGAGAAAAATGAATAGCTGTGGAGCCTCTGGTCCGGGGCAATATTCATTCCGGTGGCAAACAAACACGCAGAAGCAACAATGGTCACAACAGCACAGCACACAGGGAAAAAAGAAAAGGTCCTGAATGGAAAACAGGGGACAGTTAAGTCTCATCTTTAATTAAATCTAATGAAAAGTTGAGAACGTAGGAAAAACAGTAAACAACAGATGGAAACATATGTTCAGGTTTAATTTAAGGATATCAACTTCAACGGCTTAGAGCTTTAAGTTGCATTTAGTTTTTAAAGAAGAAATCAAAGGTTTTTCAGTCTCCTTTTTCAAATTTTTAAGAAATTTAAGAAATATATCCAGTTTATTATTAGAAAGCGGACGCAATTGAAAATTGATCAAATAAGAGTTGGAAAAGAACTTCCTTCCACTTAACTTTATAAAAATCAATCTTTGCGGACTGTTGTAAGCCCAACGAACTGGATTCCCAGAGAAGTCCGTGTTTTTGCTCACTGCAGAAGACAACAACAATAAGCTCACTAACGCCTCGGACGCTGCCATTTGTGGCACGCCCCGCCCCGCCCCGCCACGCCCACCGCCACCCACTAACCTAGCGCCCCCTCAAGTTAGTTGATGAACTTCGTGTTCAAGTTGTAGCACAAGAGTTGACGCCTCGCAGCCAAAAACTGCGACTGCTGCTGTTGATGGCCTCGCATCTGGCTGGGTGGCTGCTGTGTGGGAAATGGGGGCATGGGGGCGGGGATGGGGCGTGGGGCAGAGAGGAAAAGTGGGGGAAAAGCCGCCGCCAGCTGTAACACTGATAGCAATTCCAAGAGACAACAACGGGCGCCGTGAAAACTCCTGAGCAGCTCTTTGCTTTTCGTGAGTTCTTGTTTTTCTTTTAGTTTATTTTACTTTCGTGTGCCGTGGCGGCGTCAGCGTCGGCGTCGGCATCTTCACTTTGGTTTGATTTTATTATGTTTTTCTTTGGGACCGCACTGGCCCCCATTTTCCAGCCCACCGCCACCCCGCCTCCTGGGCACCCAATTTTCCCTGGCCACATGCTGCCAAGAGTTCTCTTTGCTTGTATTTGACTTGGACTCGGCGACCTTTGGAGAGGTTGAGCAGGTTGAAAAACAGTAGAGGCGGCAGCAGAAGCAGCAGCAAAAGCAGCAGCATCCCGAGCCCCGTTACAATATCAAGTTAATTGTTTGAAATAAGTGTTGCCCCACCCACGCCCACCCGCCGCCTTTCTTTTTCACCCTGATTTTCCACTTCCCACAAGGCCCCGTTTGTTCTATCTTGTTGCTGATGTTGCGGTTTCTTTTGTGCCGCCTTTGGAAACTACCCACATTTATAGTGTTGTGGTCGAAGCTTCTCGCTTTTCCTCAGCTGGTTGTCAACGCCAGCCACAGCCCCAAGTTTCCCTGTTTTTCCCCCGAATTTTCCCCCGTTCTACCGCCACCCTCCCACATTTTTCCACCCTTCTGCTGTTTTTGAACTTTTTCGTATTCGCATCTCTTTGCCTGTTTTTACTTTGACTGACTCTCGCCTCGGAGTCTCAATGTTTGGAGTGCACTTTACCCGGCCAACTTGAAATGAATCTAATAACTTGGCCCAAACACACACACACACCCACACACAGACACGCATAGATTGGGAGCAAAAACAATGCCCTGAAAATACTTTTTTTTCGGGGAGAAAAGATTGTTGAAAAGCGGATTTTGTTTTGCAAGTTGCTCGAGTGCTTCGGCGGTTTCTTTTCCACTCCACACTTTGCGCATTGTTCGCTGGCAATTCAAATATTTTACTTGAGGAATTTCCCGATCCCGATCCCAAGCCGAAGCGAACCGGTTATAAGTTTGCAGCCCTCCAATGTTAACAGCTCTATTAGTTCAATTTATTTGTCTGGCATGAAGGGGGGAAATGGGAGGGGGAAAAACAACAATTTTCCGGGCACCAAAAACGGAGAGAACCCAGTGACATTGCCAAAGACAAAAGTGGGCGGGGCGCAGGAATTCAGCTTGATTGTGTTTGCAATTTCATAAAATAACAATTCGCCAGCGCCTTGGCATCTTTCATCCTTGTTATTGGCGCCCTGATTGCCGCCGGCGGTTGTCGCTTTTCCTGGCTTTTCCGCAGGATTCAAGTGGAATGGAATGCGTTCGTAAATAGCTGGCAAGGTGTGGGCCCGGCATCCGACTTCTCCATCTCCATCCACATCCACATCCGCATCTCCATCTCCATCCCCATCCGCATCGCAATATTCATCACCATCACCATCACCATTCCCATTCTCATTCCCAGCCGCATACCCATCCCATTGCAGGACCCAAATTCGATGGTGGAAAGTCAGGTTCCCGCTGCTGGGGCATGCCAAATTCAATTCACACAAAATACCCGTAATTCAACACCCCACGGATGGAGATGAATATGCCACTCCACTGACTGATTGCTTTTGCCTCCAAAACAAACTCCCCCAGGGCGCATTGAAATGAGTTAAACCAAAGCTGCCAGCCGCTCAAGTTTTGCTCGTTTTCCACGATTTTCCTCAATTTCGCTCGCCTTCCTCGATGACTTTCCCATGTCTGAGATTTCAGCAGCACAGCAGCGACATCTCAAGCGACTCGTTGACATATTTGTATTGTATTCAATCGATGAATTTCTGCAGCTTCTTCGCCGCATGGCCCATAAGGGAAAATGACTTATTTTGCTTACGCACACATTGAACAAGTCCTCAAGCAGCAGCTTGCCATCCTGCCATCCTGGCATCCAAGTATCCTGGCATCCTGGCATCCTGTGCGGGTCTTGATTGCTCTCCCGCTTTTCCATTCCTTTGCATTCTGTCCCACTCTTCTTACTATACGCGGCAACATTTTGTATCCAAAAGACTTTGATAAAATCTAGATTTAAATGTTATTAACAAGTGTTTTTGTTGTTTTCCTTTTCTTGCTAAATGCCAGATATTCAACCTTACCTTTTGTATTTATCATTAAATATTTTCTTTAAAATGTGAATGTATAGATTACAACATCTTGAAAAATCCTTATAATTACTTTTTAATTTGATCACTTTTAATTTAGCTTAAGTTTGAATCCATTTTGGCTATCCAGTGCTAAACTATGAATATCAAGAGGAGCTATATTTTCATTTTCCTCTTGTGTATGCTTTGACATTCGTCTTGTTTCGGCTCCTGTTCCGTTTTCCAGCGGAAAAGTTTGCGCTACACATTTTTTACTTCGCTGACTGTCGACATTCGTGTTGATATTAAAATTTTAATAAACCCCTGCACGTTGACTGGGGGAATCTTCAGCTGGTCCTTCTTTTCGAGCAGCTCCTGCTGGTGCTTCTTTCCCTTCAGCCTCTCCCTCTCCGTCTCCCTCCTATTTTTTCTTTCTTTGGCTCCCCCGCCGTTTTCCGCGCTTTTCCCAGCTTGTTGCACTTGACGGAAACGCGTCAGTTGGGCGCGCTCACATTTCCCCGCCACTTGCCCCACCGAGCTCCCAATTGGTTTGGCACAACGCACATTTTCATGCGGCGACGAGACGAAAAACGAAAACGCCATAATGCTGGAATTGCCATATACTATACACACTCGCACACACTCGTACACACACTGGCGTACTTGTACACTGGGGTCCCAGCTGGCTGACGGCAATGATTTCTTTTGGCTCCACGTGAAACGTGTTGATAAATCAAATCCCAGGCCCCAGTCAATGCCAATGCCAATTTGGTTGACAATTGCTGTTTTTTTCTTTTTTTTATTTTTCGCTTTTTCCCGCATGAATGACAGCTAATTGCTGGGCGGTCGGAGGGCTTTTTTTGGGCCCTCCACAGCTCTGCACTTTGCAAAACTACAGCAAGCTGCAACTTTAAGCCCTTTTCAAAGACCGACTGAACAGGCTTCCGTGTCAGGCGAAAGCCAGACATTTGTAATCCATGTAGCTGTCTCCGGAATTGGCTTTGCGGCATCGGACAATTCACAGAAAAGGCCGGCTGAAGCCCTAAGCGCGTTGCCCGGAATGAAATCAAATAAAATAGTTAGTAAATAATAAAACAGTCGAGCACTGGATTCGGGCTTTCGAGGATTTTCGAGTGGAATAGGGACTTTTAATGCCCGCTTAGGCTGCCGCTTGCCGCTTACCGCTTTCCGCTTTTATGGCCAATGGCAATAGACGAAAATTTTATTATAGAAAACGTCTTTGGGCTTTGAGCCGCAGGCAGTCAACAAACCATTAAACTCAAGTGTTTACCACAAGCCCAAGTCACTAGACACAAATCTAAAATGGCAGTTAGACAACTCGAGCGATGTGGGCCAGCGGCTAATGTGGTTACCAGGATGGGTTCGGATGGGCTCCTAGGTGAGCAAAGTCCTACGGAGTCCTCGATCTCGTGGCTAAGTGCTTCGAGCTGAGCAATTTGAGTGCTTGATGGCGAATTTATTGCCAAACAGACGAAAGACGCTTATGGTTTAAACTCAGTTCGAGAGATGTGCGTAACTTTATGGCTTAAAGGAAGCCAGTAGTTTCAAGTTCTCCAGTGGGAAGATACCACATCTTAAATACTTAGCTTTCGAGGATTAAAAAGCTTTTTTAAATATATTAAATATTGTCCCAACACCTAGTGGGACCTTCCGCATGAAAAACAATGTCGGAAGTATTTTAGTATTTCAAAGTAGCCGCCAATGGCTTTTTCATCAGCTCAAATGAAGCCATTGGCCGATTGAAACATTCATGAGCCAAAAAGTTGATGGCCGCACGGACTGCTCATCAGAAGTTGTAACCAAGTTGAAACCGCACTATAAATATATTTCAACTTATTTATGACCACTTTTCGACGAGCGCTTATTCGCGTTTACAGCCGGGCTGTAAAATTTATGAGCCAAGGGGTCAGAGGTCGTGGATCTGGATCAGTATCAGTATCAGAGCCGAGAGACACGCGAATTGCGATGCCGCGTTTATTTTCCTGGTGCGTAATTATTTTTATGACATTCTCCCCTGCCTTTTTTGTGAGTTAGAGGTGTGGGTCAGATAGCCGGTGATAGGAGTGTATGGGCTATGTGGCAAAGGTCCTTTTGTCGGGCAACCGTGTTGAAGTGTTGGCGTTTGCCAAACAAATTAAAAGCAAATTATAACGAAGCAACGAAAATGGAACGAAAATGGAACGAAACGAAACGATATTATCAGGCAGCAAGGACACAAACTACATTTTAGACTCCAGCCGAAGGAGGACTTCGAGGATTCCCCCTCACTGATGATGGTCGTTGGAATTTTAATTTCTGTGTTGTGCTTTTCACTCGGGCAATGCCACTTAAAGCGATTTACTTGCAAATCTTGGTAATGGATGGCAGGCAAGGTGAGAAACGTGCCCGAGGACCAGAAGTCCTGCGGAGGGTGCGAAACGTGCCTGACGTTGGACATAAATTAATTTATTGCGTGCGCGCCTGGCCGAGAAAACAAAAAAACCAACAAAAAAACAAAAAAGGAAGAAATAACAGAAAAAATGGGAAAAGCGCTAAGAACAAAAAAAAAATTGAAGAAGGAAGGAAAACAAAAACAAACGACGCGATTCGTTGGATTGTTTGAGCTGCCAGCATAAAAATAATTCATTGCATACTTCTTGCTGGGACGAGACCCGAAACTTTCATTAAATAGCATTAATAATAAAGAGATGATGGTGGCATTTAGGGGGTATTTAGATATTTAGGGGACTCGTAATGAGCTGCCTTACTGGCTTGGTGAAGGTGAACGTAATTAAATCTAAATGTTTGCAGTTCGTCCTTCATTACGGAATTGCGACAGTTTATATACTTCATTCTTCAAGATTATCGTCATTTTGTATTGAGTACAAATATTTGTCAGTAGTTAGCTAACATGTATAATATGCCGAGAGGCAAAGAGGAAGTTGTCTTACAGAACTTGAATCTATTTGATTATTTCTTGAAATTCTTGCAGAATATATAGGTATTGGGTATTTTCTTGGGCTGCACTTGCAGTATCGCAGCACTTAGAGGGAAACTTATGCATTTGGCTATTTGGGGCACTTACAACGAGCTTCTTTGTTGGAATTGTGGCGGCTGCTGTCGTCGACAGCGGCGTGAACGTCGACTGCGGCGGCGGCGGCGGCGCTGCGACGGCGGTCACGGGCGGACTAATTGCTTTAATGGTCGCCTGCGGAAGCGGCGGCTGCTGAAATAACTCCGCTGGCTGCTTCACGTAGAACAGATTTACTCCAAAGTGTGAAATCTTGATGGGTTTTATAGCAACACCTTCGACAGGAAATGGGTGTGTGTGGGCCGACTTAGGTGCGTCGGCTAAGTTGGCTAAGATCGGCTGGCTGGCTGGCTGGCTGATCTTGGCTATATGTGTGTATTGGCTGGGCTTCAATCGCTGGATGTCTGGCTGTTTGCTGTCTGCTGTAGCGGATTTTCCCTGTTTCGTAGGTTCGTTCACAACTTTTTGAGAAGCTCTAATTTTCGGTTTTTGGGTTGTCAGTATTTCTTGATTGAAATATTTGATTGGTTTATCTGTTTAAACACTACTAAAGCTCAACGTTTGACAGCGCGACAAATGTCCTGCTCCTGATTTTCAAATTTTAAATTATGTTTTGGGGGATTGTTGTTGATTGCACTTGAACGCGTTGGTTGCTTAAAGCACACGGTGACAAAAATCTCAGGACGCGATTGCCGCTTCGTACGGGAGAGTTTTCTGTTTGTATTTATTTTGTTTTTGTTTGTGTTTGGAAAGCGGTTTGACTTTGTGTGGATTACTTTCGTGGATTAATTACTTGGCTCGATGACTCGATTTCGATTCGATTCGATTTCGGTTTCGGTTTCCCTTGGCTGTCGGGGCTGTCGGCTGTTGTGGTTGTAGATTTCTTGGTTTCACACTAGGCTACTTGCACGGTTTTAATTTGCTGAGGAACAGAACGCAACGACTGCTGGACTCGCTTGTCTGATAACGACTGAAGGACTCTCGCGAATTGCGTAGGATTTTTAGCAACAGCCGAGCGCAGCGGGATTCTCCTGAGCGTCGCTGCCGGCGTCGCAGTCGCCGTCGCTGCTGTTGCTGTTGCCAGTGCCATTCCCGCTGCCTTACCGCCGCTTTCCTTGCCGGCGCAGAAGCATTACAACAGCGGAAGTGGCTAACAGAGAGAGCGAGCAGGACAACGGACCGGAGAGAGCGAGTGAGAGCGCAGGATGCACCCCCACACGGAGTGGAGCTCTGTTAACTGCCAGCCCACATAGCGGCCAGGGTTGTCGAGCTGCGCCACTTTTTCCAGGATAGCACAGGCACAGGCCGTAGCAGTGGAATCCTTATAAGTTTGAGAGGCGAAGAGCGAGGCAAATGCATCAGAAAATCCCCAAAAATGAATGCAAAGTTGTGCCCACAAATAGTCTCCTTACTTTCACCACGAAAGTGTGGTTGCGTACTTTCAGGATCGATTTCATCCTTGATTATGAGTACATTTAAGACGTTTCTGTTGGTAAACAGTTTAAAATGTGAAAATTTTAACTAATTTTATTTGCACAAAATGCAACTGGCAGCTTATTGAATTACTGACCAATAAAATATGCTAAATCAGTTATCTTATTTTGATCATTAACCATTTTCAGCATCGTTTTAATTTTTTTATGAAAAGCCAGTAATGTTACTAATTTACAAGCATTAACATTTACTTTCCCCTTTCCACAAAACTTTTACCTACTATGTTGCAACCGAAAGCAAACAAACAAACAACAAAAATTGGACATTCGCAGAACATTCACTTTCAGCAGGAGAAATACTTTAACAGCGCTCGAGAGAAACCTTTGTATTGCAACAGCACGGGAGAGGAAGGATAACGAAAGGGCTTTCTCTCAAGCTCTCCGAGAGAGAGAGGGCAAAAGCGAGAGAGAACTTGGCGCTCCACGCGCGTCATTGTTGCACCTTTATGTTTGTTTTCGTGGGTGGCCCGCGCTCGCTGGAGAGAGGGACGAAAGAGGAGCAAGGACGAAGGAAAGGCGCAGAGTGCGGAAGGGAGGGAGCGAGAGAGCAAGAGACGGGGAGACGATGGCGCAAACAAACAACAATAGCGATTCGAGTCGGCAGAATGTCCATGTAACCTCTGCAGAGGGTGTCGCTGATGTCCCGATGATTATGTTGATGAATAAGGATAATGCCGATGTAGCCAGGTGAGTCCTAACCCTTTGTCCCAGAAATGTGGCATTCAGGGTAAGACGGTGAGCATATCTTACATTTACAGGTTTACTGATTAAAGTCTTATTTTACCATTTCTATTTAAAAGATTTAACAATCATTAGCTTTTCAGTACTTAATGTTCCTTTTTAAAAATCATTACAAATCAATTAATTATTTCCAGAGCATCTTAGTATTTTACATAAAACGTATTTTTATTGACAACAGTGCAATTACTAGTCAAAGGATTAAAAATCACCACGTAAATAATGTGAAGGCACTGAATTGATAGCTTATGCCTATATCGATTTAATAGGATTATTTATTATTTTAAGCCCATATAGTGGCAACTATCTTCGTGCCGTTATCATCAGCTTGAAAATCGCATTCAAGTGAACGAACATCAAAGACTTTTCGTCTCTCAGCCTCATTACAATCCTCGACGTAAGTATCCTTCCTGGTTGCCTCTTCATCATCGGCATCTGTATCTGCATCATCATCGCCATCGCCATAGCCATCGTCATCGCCTTCGTCATCATCATCATCATGGGCAAAGTTGTCCTGGTCGTTCCCGTTCTCCTCCATTGTTGTTCGTCGTGTGTCTCGTGCGTTGGTGAAAGTGTCAACTTGACATTGCCTGGAGTGCACGCGCCACCGCTCTCTCTCGCGAGCACACACACCCACACCCACACACGTGTATGCATGTATTTGAGTGCTCTCCATCGGACACACACACGCACGCACACAGTGACAGCTACATCCTTACAATCCGCTTGCGTCAAATATTTTGTTGGCCCGGGGCAATTGTTGTTGCTCCTCGCTGACAAGCGAATATTGCTCGCAGCTGGGAATTTTGCTCTCGCCGAATAAGCAATCACTTCCGCTCTCTCCCTCGCTCTGGCTACCGCTATTTGGCGCTCTCTCACTGCTCGCGCTCTCGGCGCAAGCTCGGTGAAAGCATTTCCCCTGGCTCCGAAGGAAAGGCGGCAGCGCGGTCGGCGGCGACAGAGGCTGCTGCCATGGCAGCTTTATCAGTGCCATGAAATGTTGTTCCCGGAAAATAACCCAAAGGAAATGCTGCACACGCACACACTCATACTTACACCCTCGCAGAGCGCCATGTGTGCGAGTGTGTGTGCAACCAGCAGCAGCAATAACTGTGTACATGTAAATCCTGGTTTGTTTCATTTGCCGATTTGGAGCACCGTCCTCCGCAGCGCCCCGCTCATCCGATCTCCCCGCGCCGAAAAGCCCGCCGGCACTAACTTTGTACGCTTGATGATGATAATAATGTTGCCCCTTGCCAGGCGCACTGAGAGAAAAGTCACCCCAATTGCAAATCAATCAGGTCGGCGGGGCATTCTTCGGTAAAGAATCGAAGTTAATTAGGTTGTGTGTAGGAATATTCTAACAATGGAATGCTACAGCTTTAGTGGGTTTGCTTCTTATGCAGAATTAGTCACTCATAGTTAAAGTTGTAGAAGCAGGAAAATGTCTACAAATGTCTATACAAATGTTTTTCCCGTGTATCAAACGAACCGTGCCCAAGCCAAGTCAACCCAACAGCAATCCCAATAGCAAACCCCAGCCCAGAATCAAACTCAAACTCGACCCAAAACCCAGAACTCAGAGCCCAGAACTCCAGCCCATGCCAATCCAATGCCAATCCAATCGCACGGCCACACCAGACATCGTCTATGGAAATTCGCATGCCGATTTTCGAGCGATTGCAATTGATTTGTAATGTATTTCATTGTTGTGCCTGTGTGTGTGTGTGTGTGAGACAGAGAGACGGCGGTGGAGGGCGGGGGTATAAAATTTCTATTGATTATTTCTATTGCCTTTGTTCGCCGCTCGTCGCTTTGTTCGCCATCTAATGATAGCTGTGGGGGCATTAAAAATGTCATATACAATAGTTTTTGTTGCCAACTAGCCGTAAGCATATAAAGCAGGACTTAAAGACCAGGAAGTGGACCAAGTGGCAGGTGCATGGCCAGGGATAAATTGTAAACTTGGCCGCATAACGCCGCCAGGACACGCAGCAAAAATGGGAAATGGCAAATGGCAAATAGGAAAATGGGAGCAGAGAGGCGGCTATCAGCTGGGGAATTGGCATGTGTGCAAGTCAATTATGGGTCAAAATCCACACAGGAGTTGAGTTGACTGGAGTTTAGTCGAATCGAGCTGGGCTGAGTGGCAAACACTCGAAGCTGACGCCAATGCCGCTGCTTTCCTTGGCTTTTCTTTGCTTTTCCTCGCCATTCCGCCACTGGTTTTCCTTTGCCTCAGCTTTAGATTCGGCTTCTTAGCGCAGCTCAACGCACATTTTTATGAGTTCATTCGCCGCGCTCCTTTTTATTCTCGCTTTAAGGACAACGCAGGGTATATGAGGTGTATAACGACCACACAATTTTTGCTAATTCCGGGAACTAGGAGTGATAGGGGCAACAATGTTAGTAATCTTCCATTCCTAAATCCTTTTCATATCCTTGGAAGCTCAGAAACTGTAAGAACTGTAAAAAGTTGACATTGTGTAATGTGTAGTTTTTGTTAAAAAAAGAATTCATAAATATACATTTTATAACTCTTTATTAAAGGGGAACCATTGAACTAAACTCCTAAATGTATCACTTTTCACTTAAAGGTAGTTATATTTATCTTACATAGTTTGGAAAAGTTATGGAAAATGGGCATTGACTCATTTAATCTGTTTAAAAATTGTTAAAGGAATTTAATTCAGAGCTATGTCATTTGTGTGGCTCTGCATGTTTTATTGTGGTCAGTTATAATTACAAATCTTTAACAACATTCGCATAGGGGTATATTTTTTCACACAGATTCCATGAATTGATTTCGACTTATTTATGGTTATTGATATTGACAGTACGGCTGTTGCCGAGTATCTTGCAGTTGGGGAAATGGAAAAAAACATAATACAATTCTTAATTTGAGTTCTTTTTTGATATCGCTTCAAGACGTGTGCGAGATGAAAGGAGGCGAGTAAGAAACGGGGGGTTTCGGCCAAAGTGGTCGGGGTAAGCTGAACCATCAGCCATTAGCCATTGCAAATGAAACATGTTTGGCTTTATCGCATTTATTGACGACTCCGCCGGGACGTTTTGGTTGCCTTCTTCCACAGCCACCGAAGCCAGATCAAACAAAGCCACATGGGAGGTGGTGGGGGGGTGCCCCTCGAATTGCGCTATCGAGCAGCGGCAAACAGACTTATAAAAACATTATTTTATGTGCATGTGTGTGGGGCAGATTTAAGCGGAAATGGGCAAACTGAAATCACTAAGAAAGCATTCATAGATAACCAGAGGAGCATGATGCATGTGAATATGATGAACCGTGAAACTTGCACAACTTATTGATATAAAATTGCTCAACGAACGAAGTTTTAGACTTCCTACTGTTGAGCTGAAATCTAAGAAAGTTTGGCGGAAAATATAGCTTCAAGTTAAGTCAGGGATAGTTTCTATAAATTTGGATGTCAGCATCGGTTGGGTCTAACAATCTCAATGTTAATCCAGAAAATCTAGCAGGTTATTGCTCGAACTGTGACTGCATTTAATAGAAATAGAAAATATGAATAAGTAATGCCCGAACTACTGCGAAATCCTCGCTGGATGTCCGGTCGCTTTTAAGCATTCCACTTGTTAAGAGCTTACGCCGCGCACTTGGCTTTAAGCCACGCCAACAAATGCCACTTCATTCGGCTGATATTTGTGGTCGGCACATATACACAGACACACACACACACACGCACAGACACCAACACACAGCGAAAATAGCAAAATCACACACATCCTTTTACCATCAATTCTCTAAGCAACAAACAAACACACGCACAAAAATATAACGAGGGGCACGGAGCAGGAGATGCGGCAACACGCAAAGCTCTTTTCACTACAAAACGGAAGTACATAGAACCAGGAACAGCCCAAGCGGAGGAAAGCGGTGTAAACCCAGGGCGGAAAACAGGGGAAAAAGCGGGCCAACACACTCGCATACCGCCACAAGCTTAGAGCAAAATACTGTGGCAGAAACTACACACCATCGCAGGGGGCAACTGGAAACAGAAACAGGAGCGCACGAGATATTCATTCTATCGTAAAATAGGTGAGCTGCCAAGCTGGCAAGCTGGCGAGTGTGGAAAAAACAAGCGCCAACGCTCTGGTCAACGGATAACAAAACATAAATAATAACGACAGCCCAGTCAGGATGCCCAAGGATGCTGGGGAGAACGAAGGTACATCTACCATATAAGGCGGGGTATCTGGTACGAGTTTGCCCAAGGGCAGCGCCACCTACTGGCTACTGGCCGAAACCAGATCGCCACACATTCAGTAAAAATCATATTCAGCAGTAACATTAGCCGGAAAATTAATTAAGTCATTTCGATTGGGATATGCAATCTGTAAGATTTATTTCAGACCGCTTGATCCAAATATTTTTGTTTAATAAACGAAAATGTATTCCTTTTATTAAATGCTTAGCCAATTTTGATGCCATTTGAAATGATTGTTTTGTGTACAATGAATCAAAGGAATCCAACATTGCTGCGACCAATCGAACAGGTTATTTCGATTAATAACCCTTCTTTTCTTTTTGATTCCTCAGCTGCTTGACGAGAAAACTCTTTTCTTCATTTTTCTTAATCTGGAGTACAGAGAATACAAACTATCCAAGTGAAAAATCATCTGGATTAAAATGTGCTTCTGTGATTTAAATAATATTTATTTGAGGTCAAATGGGTTTAATTAAGGTAATTAATTACCTTAGGCCATACCAAAAAATTGGATATTAAAGGACTAAGTAAAAAGTCAAAATACAAATAAAGTAAGATAAACTCCGACTCGAAACCGGTTAAAGATTGCTGTGCTCAGCAGCCAAATATTCCCCGTTCCGGGCTCCGTTCAATTGAAATGGAAAACGCTTTCGGGCCGGCTTGCCTTCCTGGAATATCCTTAATCGCCCTGTCCTATCGGTTTCCTGTGAGCCAGAACAAAAGCAACCGAAAACCGACCGGACAAGGGCCGAGAAATGGGAGGCAGGATAAGAATAAATCCCCCACAAGGGTACGAGAATAATGTGAATGTGAACGCGCATATAACTCATTTATTCATTTACTATACTGGGGAACGTATGTGGGAGCAGTAAAAGTTGTGGGCGAGGAACACGGCAGTTTTGTGAGAACTTGTAAATACGAGAATATGAAAACATTTAAAGGGAATCGAGCTTCAAAACTCTGCGCATTCCCCCGGTAAATAAATATATAAAGGGAATGTCGGTGCTTGCGTGTATTGAGGCTTGCGTTTGATTTAATAGTTTATTAAGATACGAGCACCAAGTGCAGATTACGGCGGGCAAATTTGCTCTGCGGTCCGCTCGCCACCCCCCACAGTTGCCCCACCACCCTCGAGGCACCCGAAACCACCACCACACCACCACCTCGCACTATTACCGCCCCCCAGAAAACCCGGCAAGACACTTAAATGCGACGACCACTGGATTTTGGCTGTGGTTTATGGGCTTGAGCCGGGGCATAAATAGATTTCGGGTTTCTTGCCTTCAAAGGAGTCGGGGGCAAATGCGAGATTCTGCCCCAGTATTTAGTTACACCACTAGTTTGGCTGCGAAACTGTTGAATTCGATGGATTTCGCGCGAGTAAAGTCCGCTGGAGCGTGCCTCCTCAATCAATGCAATTATTTAATACGCCCGTTTAGTATTTACACCGCTTTTCATTCGGTATTGACACAGTGCTTATGTGCATTTATCTCGTTTCTTTGCGCCAGTAACTGATTCATTTTCATTGCCAATTTGTTGCGCTCGGCAACACGGGCACGGACACGGCCAGGGGCACGGGCTCATTTAAAAGGCTCATAAATTAATATTTTCACGCTTTAAATGCCACAACAGGCGTACTACAGGATACAGGAATACATATTATACACATTATGGGCTGTATGTGTCTGTGTCTGCCTGCTCGCTAGGCGATTAAAATGGCTGTTAATGACAAGTGAACGTTATAAATTACGGCGATGAGGAATTTCTTTTCCTTTCCCCCCTCCCACCGTCTCGCTGACTGAATGGCGATGATGATGAGAATGCGGATGGGATGGATGCTGACGGGTTGTATCTGCCGGAGACACCGAAGGCTGCCTAATTATTTAAGATCAAGCGGCGGCGGGGAGATGCCAATGCCAATGCCAGTGTGCAGAACAATGAAAATTAAGGCCAAAGCCATAGACAAAGTCGCAGCCTCAGCTTCGATCTAATGATGTTGTCTTGGCCTCTTCCACGCCTCGATGTTATTAATGATGGCCTATATGACTACCTACCTACCATTCCCCCTTACATACGCATGCCTTTGGCTGGAGTTTTGGGTATCGTTGCCTTTAAATTACGTATACGCCATATTTTCTACCGCCTCTCTCATGCTCGCTGCACTGGGGGAAATATGTTGATAAATGCTATTGTCATTTGTTTTATTTAAATCTAAAATCTATTTAATCTTTGCATAATCCTGGCAATTAGCAACTGATGTCTTGCATTAATTCATTTTTAAGACATACATTTAGGTACAATTCAATGTAATCCATATTAAACGGTTTGTGTTGTGGGCTTAAAAAACGAGAAATTAATTTTTAAATTTTCAGTAAAGCTAATTCGTGAAATAATCACATTTCCTCAAACAGACATTCCTTTGCATAGGAATAGTCTTGATTTCCGGTGTAGTTATGCGCTCATTCCATCGCTCGTCCTGTTTAGGCAGATGTCGGATGTGGTGGGTGGCCGAGGGGTGGTGGTTTGGGGAGGGAGCGGGTGTTTGTGGGTGGCGAGTGGGCGGGGTGGGCGGTGTGCAGTGAGCGATTGAACCAGCAAACAACAACAACGAAGGCGGCAATAGAGATGATGACGGGGAAGCCAGCACACGGCGAAATCAATGTGTGTGATTTGCCAATTATGTGGGTTATACTGCCAGCGTTATGTGTGTGTGTGTGTGTCAGAGGGTGTGTAAGTGTATGGGTCCTTTTCCAGAGGGTGCTGTGTGCGTGTGTGTGTGCGCCTCGTCATTACCGCTGTTTCCATTTCCGGCAGACAGGCGAGGCTTCGATGTCAATTTCATAAGCAATTTACGCAGAGAGCGGAGGGGGAGAAGGGACAGCGAGATCGAGGTGGATCCCATTCGATTTGCCAACTGTTGAGGCCGAAATATATTTTTCGAACGGTGGAAATTTAGTGGCCCCCTAATTAACCAATTTTGCAGCCTCCGTGTCCGGGGAAAGTTCACACGTACGACCACGGCTTTGTCCTAATTATTGGGCTGCCATAAACAACACAAAGGGCCAAGGCAGAGACAAAAGTAATGGCCACCATAATTCACAGTTACTTATTGTTTATCCGTTCGTTTGGCCCGGCTCAATGTGGCCCATAATTTAACTGGCCCAGTTGAATCTCTCGCCTCCTCCTTCGCCTCCTCGGTTCTCGGTTCTTGGTTCTCGGGGCTCTGTTCGATTTAATGGCAACCCCCACAGAAATGTTGCAATGATTCGCATCCTTGAAGCTACCGGCACTCTCTGTGATTTAAATGATGCGAATTAATTTGGAGAATTCCCAACTCCCCCTCGCACCAAGACACACAAGCTCACAAGCGCTCACACTTGCAACCTGTGCAACAATGGAAGGCAGAGGGGATAAAGAATGGAGAGAAAGGAGGATAAAGCGGCGGAAGGCAGGGAAAACAATTGCCTGGCTGGAGGAGAAAACAAGAAAACAAGGCCAAGGAAAATCTCAGTGCACATAACCGAAAACCAAAATCGTGGCCATAACTATGTGCGGCTACCAGGGAGAAGGAAATGGCAAACAGACAAAAAATAAAAACACAGCAAAAAGTGCAAGGGGAAAACAAAAGGAAGTGCACAAAACAAAACAATGCAACTCGGGGCCTTTCGATGTGTGAAGAGGGGGGTCCTTCGCCGAGCCGCAGCAGATTGCATAAAAAATAGTTGAAGAGCCGGACAGCAGCAGCACCACCACCAACAGCACCAATAGCACCAAAAGCAGCAGCAACAAAGACAGCGGCAACAAGAGCCTGCCACATTGGTGGGAAACATCTCTTTTGGGTGGTGTTGCAAGTGGGTGAATGAGAGGCGGCGGGGGATTGGCGGCTGGAGGAGGCGAAAGTTTAAACAACTATTTATTATAAAATACAGAAACTACAAAATACTCAAACGAAATAGGCACGCAGAGCTCCATGGAGGTGCGGAATACTTGATTCCCTAATAGTAGATACTAATACACGAATCTAAGGAGCATTAGATTAAGAAGGTAGACTGTTTTTACTTTTCATTTATAATGTTCCAGATAATGTGACAGAAGTTTGATGAAAATCTGAACAAATCTTTGATGGCTTTTGCCCAACAAATCATTGTATAAGCTGGAGAGTTTCTAATAAGATTCTAGTAATAAGCTATTAAACTTAGCCCTATCTTAACCCCGTTTTACAGGGTATCAAACCTATTTAACTCGCACCCAGAGAGATAAATTCAGGCAGACAACAGCTGAGCGTGAAGGTGGCATCAGGTTTTTTGAGACAGCAGGAGGTCCAACCAAAAATACCGAGCTCAGCCAAACCAAAACGAGCGAAACGAGACCAAACCAGACCAAGAGCCACCGATCCGATCCAAACCGACCAGAGCAGACCAGACCAGACCAGGCCATCCAATCCAGCATCCATCCAGCACAGATGAGAGAGCATGGAAAAGCGGGAAAAGCGATGCACTGAAGCCTCAGCTGGCGAGCCAAGCCGAGCCAAAGGAGCAACTTTTACGTGAAAATGTTCAAAATTTAATCAAATTAAAGTGAATGCGCCGCAGGCAAACATATTTCGCACGCCGAACGAAAGAGATGGCGGCATGTGAAAGAGATAGAAAGAGAGAGAGCGGGATGTGCGACGAGGATAACAGGCTGGCAACTCGGCGCAAGTTTAATATGTAAATTGTTTTCACTCGGCTTTCGTTGCTTTCGACATTAAGTGGTTATCATAGCCATTTATGAGGCTGTTAAAAAGTATCTCATTAAACATAAATGGCCGTCCTTCGTCCTTCGTCCTCCGTCCGCTCAGCTAGAACCGCATAGATAGACAAAGTATCGGAACGTTTCTAAAACGCCCCTCTCGCAAATCCAAATCCAAATCCAGAATTTCGATGGTCGCAGCTGTTTCAGTGGTTTCCGCATCTGGCAAAGGGGTTGCAAAACCCACTAAATTCTCCCTCCCGCACTCACGTGTATACCGTGTACATAGATATTCTATCCGAATTCCGTTTACCTGTCAAACTTTTGCCATTTGTGGCCAACATATTTTGAAGTTGGCCCGCACACACAGCATTCTTGTTAGCCACCCACCATTCCACTCCCATCTACCCCCGCCACCCCATTTTCCAGCCCTCCTGCCCACAAGTTGCGCACACCCACGGCAATTTCCCAGAGACAGAGCCACGTTTATGCCTAAACTTTGTCAATTATTTGCGGATTTAACATTTGTAGCTGGTGCGGATTTTGATTTTTGATTCGAGTTTAAAAGGCAGCATTACAACAACAACGAAACCAATAAGAGTCGAGAAGTTCATAAGCTCTGCCGAAATTACCATGACACACTTTAAGTAAACTTCGAGCAGGATAATATGGACAGTCTAATGTAAATGGAATGGAAAAATGTAGAAGAAACACTTTAATTTGGAATGTTAAAAATGCAAGACAAACGTTCATATTTAATACCATTTAAAATAGCAGCAACGAAAGTCAGAAAATATGAAGCTTAAAGTTTTGTATAATTAAGTCAACTAATGGTGATGAACAAAACTTCAATTTTGACATATTTAAATACCATTTCCTAGAAATACTTAAATGAAAGCCTTCGGATTAAATAAATATTTTAAAGCTTAAAAAAGAATGGAATAAATAACAAGAATGGAATAAATAACAAGCAACAAAGTCACATTCGAACTGTTGTCATTGGTAAGTATTACAAATGCCTAAGCTTAATCAAATTAAGGGAAACAATAAAACAAACACGTGAAAAGGCATTAAATATTATTAATAAAAATGTAAATAAAATACGAACATACATGTACATGTATATGGCTGTAAAAAGTGTACACAAAATTGCCACTCGTATTTGTTTCAATGCAATAAACACATTTCAATTTGCTCCACAGCCCACCTCATTTTTACGGGCATCATTAGCGCCATTTTTGCAATCAATATTTTTTTGTTGCTTGTACTTTATGCTTGTATTTTTGCATTTTTGTATTTTATACTCGTATTTATTTTTTAGCGAGCATTTTTGAATATGCATATCAAATAACTATCAATGCCGTCCAAGGCCTGCCACTTGCAAATGCTGAAGTCTCGCAACAAATTATCAGCGCAAACGTCAGCGGCACCTGTCGTGTCCTGTGCCACGCCCCCACCGCCCCATCTCGTGAAAAATCTTCCCTCATATCACACTCTTGAATCTGGAAAACTCACCCCCGCCTCCCCTTCGCCCGCCTGTCCGAAAGTTGTAAAAAGAAAGCAGACAACGAGTATTGGCATAGAAAATCAAAAATAAAATACGAAAGGGACGGGTAGTTGCGGGGTGAAAGAGGTGGATATATAAGCACGAGATGGATAGATAGAGTGAGACAGAGAGCAGATGACATTCTGTTGACGTTGATGGCAACACTTGCAATTTGGCAATTTGATTATTTTGGCAAAGGCTAAATAAATGTGTATGCAAAGTGGGTGGCGGTGGTGGCTTTCTGTTGTGGGGGCGGTGGAGGTCATTCGGCACCTGGCCACTGCGCCCATCTCGCTCGCACCCACAGCTGCGCTCTCGCTCCCACACTCGTTTATTATGCGTAGCTCGGAGAAAGTTTCGCAAAGTAATAACGCCGCAAAAGTTCAACTTCAATTGAAATAAATTAATTTCAACATTCGGACTGACAGCGCCAACTAACTGACAATTACACACACTGCGAGATAGTGTGGGTGCGACGGGGGGCGAGCGAGATGGAGATATGAGTGAGAGAGACATACTCACAGCGTGCCGCCAGTCGCATAAAATAGTTGAGTAACTTTGCGATATTTTTTTTATATATATTTTGCGCTTGGCTTTTCGACTGCGCTCCTGCTGCTATCTTTTGTTGTAAATGTAAAATAATAACGACAAAATTGCACTTTCAACTTTTTGACTTTTTCACATGCCATTGTCTGCAGCAGAAAGTTGAATTAATCGACCCGACCCAGCCCCACTGAACTTTCACCCCAGAGCCGCCTCCATGCCACCCAAGAACTGCAGTCAGACGCATACTTGCCACATAGTTTGGCTGCCTCGACGACTGTTCCATCTTGATTGATTACATATTTCACAAGTTATTGCGCAGGGCGGCAAACGGAACCGGAAGTGCGGGAATGGAACGGGAAGTGGAGGTGGAGGTGGAGGGAAAGTGAAAGGGGTGAGAAACACACGTATTTATTAGATTTATGGCCTGGCTTTCATGTCTGTTCTGTTCAGTTCAGCTCAGCTCCGCTCTGTTCAGTTTGGCTGGGTTATAATGGATTCTGCCAAGTGTATTCACACAACTTTTAATGTATTGGAATTTCTCCGTCTCCCCATTTCCCCATTTCTCCGCTACACTTCTCCATCTCTGTCTGAAATGCGCCAACATCGCATCCGTCGCACACCCGAAGGTACTAAAAAAGTAAAACTCATGTCGAAAGCGGTAAGCTGTGGCAATTGACTGAAACTGCCGGTTTAAATTAGAAAAGTTTGCACAATGTAAGTGTACAACTCCCCCACGCTCACACATACACTCGCACTCACACTCGCACTCGCATAGCCAGCACACACACAGATACAAATACCCACACATGAGCGGCACATTCGAGCGTGTTAATTTAATGCCAGGATGCCAGGCTGCCAGGACACAGCATTTGCCATTGATGGGCTCTCGAATGAAAGAGATGTCTGCGCCTGGTCAGCTCCAGGAGGGGATGGGTCCAAAAGTAATACTCGTTGGGAAATCTATGGGCCGCACAATTGTTTACGTCTAATTTACCTACGAAAATGTTGTGGGACGGGATAATTCAGCAGCTGTCGAAATAAAATTCCAAAAATGTCACAAATCACTTTCAGAACTGCCAGAGTCTATGATTGAGTGGAGAATTTTTCAATAACCTTTGTCCTTCCTTCCAGTTACACTGTTGTTTTCCTATGCAGTAATGTTAAATTGCAGCATATTTAGAAAGCACCGCCTTCAAATAGTTCCCCTAGCTCTCCTCTATTTACTTTCTAATATTGATTCAGCAAACAGTTCGCAGCAGACAGCATTGGGAAATCAATAAGTAAATACATAAACAACATCCGGTTGTCTGTTATAGAATCATTACAAGTAATAGATAATGGTTTTCAGTTAACTACTCAAAATACGTCTTATAGTAAGAACATAAAATTACTTTATCAAGCAAGGCGTGTTACCTGACTAGCTTCATTGAAAAACTATGAAATTCTTTTATGTGAGAAGAATTTCGCCTGGTTGCCCTGCGCTATTCATTGGCCCATAACTATGCGGTTCGAGTTGATAAAATAACTTAATCTAAGCAATGCCAAGACCGAAATCCGATCTGTGCATATAATACACTTATACGACCTGTTCGTGTACGCACCTCAACTCAACATTAAAGGATTTACCCAACTCAACGATTCCGGGATATTTTTTGCTCACACGCACTCCACGGGGATAAGGAAGCAGATTCATATGGGGAAATGGGGATGTGGGGTCCGGTCCCAGCGCTTTTCTTTTGTTCCGAACAAACAGCCATAAATCCTAGCCAAGTTCAAACTATATCTGCTGCCCCGTTCTGCTGGACCGTTCTGGGAAATTCATTTTTTTATGGCGCACTTATATGGGACAGGACAGCGCAGCCCAAAAATCCATTTCACTTATTCCCATGCACTTTTATGGCCCTAGTCCGCCAGCAATTTTGCACATTAAAAGCGAACTTTTTACATGACATATGTATGCCACTCTCCCCCCATTTCCCCATTTGCCGCCCCCATTTTTCTATTCTTCGCAGCCGCCCCAAAAATATAACTAACACAAATATACATTTCATATTCATGGTGGGGAGTGCTTAAAAAGCGAAGAAATTAACTCGGCTGAAGTTTCGGGGGAGGAGCTGCGACATGTGTAAAAAAGCAGAAAGAAGAGCAAGTGGCGGCTGTTGGGGAAGTTGGGGCTGTGTGCAGCAGTGGGGGGTGAAAGTAGGGGATGTGGCGAAAGTAGAGGCCTACTTAGCACCCCTCCTGCTCGGAGTGTCCCCTATTCTCCGGCTGCCACACTATTTTCTGCTTAGTCGGCTCATCTGCATTTTATGGTCCAAAAATATCACAATTTTTTCGCATTTCATTATGGCGCGCTATGCGTGTGTGTGCCACTGCACTGAGGGAAAATAAGCATACCTCTGTACTTTCTGCTTAAAGTACCCAGTTATAAACAAATAATTTGTATCATCTCATTACAAGTATGAAATAATGTATATATATTTTAAATATTTTTAAGCATAACTCTATGAAATAACCACTTTTGGTTCACTACCCCTGTCTAAAATATTCCATCCTTTAAACACACTAACATAATATCTGAGATATTTTAGATAGTGGATTGCTCAGCAGTATTTTCGTAAATTAAAGTGGGGCAGATTTCTTCCAGTGTCCTGCCGTGCGTGTGTTTGTGTCCCAGCGAGAACTTAGCAGCGTCATTTAGTATGCTTCATTTCATTATGTTTCTTCCCGTTCCCGTTCCCCACCGTTGGCCCCATCGAGACCAACCCCAAACTGCCTACGTCTACGCTCCCTTTTTAAAACTCTTAACTTTCGCTGCAACCGCAAGCATTTTGGGCCGCATTTTGCGGGCAATCCTTCCTTCTCAGCCTGGTCCTCGTTTTTTGGTCCTGGCAAACGGGCCGAGAAATTGTCCTCCCTATCATTCTGCCTCTCGCATTTCCCTTTCCCTTTTTTTGGGGGGTGGGGGGTTCTCCCGATTTCTCTTTTTTTGTTGCTTTTGATGTCGCCTGCACAGTTTTTTCCTACAGATATCTTGGTTTTTTCGCCATCGCACTGCGTAGGAAAACTCCTTTGGGTGTCCCTGCCATTTGCCTCGCACTAAGCCTGCTGCCATCTCTTTCTATACCCCATTTGCCGTCCCGCTCTGTCAGTCATTTTTTCCTCGTAATTTTCATAAGCAGCCGTTAGACGTTGGATTTATGTTTTTAAACGCCTTTTAATATGCGAGAGGATATTCGCGCGTAGCACCAGATCCCCAGCGAACACAAAGCCACTCGCAAAATGCCGCATAGCCAACGTCCTAGCCACGCCCCCCCCTCCCCACGCCCCCAGCCTCTTTGCTCCTTAAAGCCTTAAGCCACCAACTCGCCTCCCGAACATCCTTTTGGCCCTTGCTCGTGGCTGTCTACTTCTTGGTAACGCCGCGCAAATCCAGTGAGAATGCGTTTAAAAAAATATTATAATAATAACATTACGTAAATAATTGTTGGCTGCTGTTGCGGGGGGGGAGGTGTTGGCTGGTTGGGGGTGCGAGTGGGGCTGGTAATTTCGGTGGGGGGAGGGGGTGGTGTGGTGTTTGGGAGGCACGCGCCTCTGGAATGGCAACGGAAATCAGCTGCGTGTTGATAAGCACGCATATAGCTCCAAGGAAAGTTGCCGACGACCGAAGGATCTTGGGAAATGGCGGGGGGGGCGGCAGGAAACAGGAGGCTCTGCCTTCGACTTCGTTTCCCTGTATTATGTATGTGAGTGTGTGTGTGAGTGTATTCCGAGCAAGTGTGTGCGTGCGTGCCATTTGCGTGCGTATTTTTGGTGTGCTTTGCGGTTTGTCGTTCAGCCGAATCGGTAAAAAGTTACCCAGCTAAACAAGTCCACCAGGAGTATACACCCGAATCGTTATCAGAAATACTTTTTTGGGGCATTAGCTTTATATATAAACTATATGATTTAAGAAGAATACAGACCGAGGTGCAAAAATTGGTATAGATAGTTTTGAAGGTATGATGTATAAATTATTTGGTATACAGTACACAACTAGAAATCGAATATGTTCAGAAGACATTTTTATATATTAAAGTTAATTCCTTATTAAAGGTTAGAAAAGTAGTAATTTCAGTAATGGAATTGGTTGCAATTCTTATTTAGGGTGCAAATTTATGCACGTACCTAAGATGTTTTAACTTTAAGCTGTTTAATAGGAACCATTAATATACAACTCTGCAAATATATCCTATGAAACCCATACAGATATTTGTATAAATGCCATCCGTTAAAAAGGGTATATATCAGCATAAAGGAGGCCAGTAGGAAAAAACAGGGCACATTTGTAACGCGCTGTCTAACCGGTACAAAATGTGCGTGTGGCAAGCTTAGAAAGAGAGGGGTGGCTGCGATGGCTGTAGACAGCAGCAGTTCGCAGT
Organism: Drosophila teissieri; assembly: GCF_016746235.2. NCBI lineage: Eukaryota > Metazoa > Arthropoda > Insecta > Diptera > Drosophilidae > Drosophila > Drosophila teissieri. Next base: position 17,035,981 of record NC_053031.1, on the reverse strand, counting down.
GGTTCCTCCTTGTGCCTTTGCTTTTTTGCCGAAATTCTGTTGTCATCATCACTTTAAGAGAGCTGGTGTTAAGGTGGCATTGTGGGCGGCACAAGTGGGTGGGCGATGGCAGTTGGTTGGTGGGTGGTGGATGGGTGGTTGCAGGAAGCCAGAGCAAGCGACGCCTGTCAGACACAAAGTTATCTTCGCCTCGACTTGGCAGCCCCGTTGTTGTTGTCATCTTCCGTTTTTAATTTCATCTGCCATTTACTGCTACTTATGACACATCCTTTTGCCAGCCCACCTCGAACCACACACACACACACACACCGAAAACCACGAAACTGGCTGACAATTTTTGGGGCTGCTTTTCCTGGCTTGCTGATTTCACTTTTTTTTCCTGTGCACTTTTATACCCTTTTAGAGAGTTCTTTTGTTGGACCATAAAGGTAGCATGTCCAGGATACAAAGGACTAGGCTATGCATTATATTTTACGACTGAAAGTCAAAAATATTTGCTAAGTATTATGTCAAGTTTACTTTAGTCGAAATTAGCCAGCTGTTGCCCAACTGGATGTTACTGGTGGTTTCATGGACATTCTATTCTTTCATGTCATTAAAATATTTTATGTTCTGCCTACAACAACGACAGTAGTTTAATAAGCACTTTCTGAACCAGTTTTAAAATTAATAAAAAGTTATTTAAGTCAGTTCAATAAGTAAAAGTATCGAGATAGCCTTCCCCACTTAGAGTATATATTTTTGGGTGGCTTATTTCTTATTTTATATATATCAATTTTGCTGCGTTTTTTTTGTGGAACTTACCTTGGGATGTGCACGGCGCGGAAAAGCCACTTTCGGATCGACCTGCGTGGGAAAATGGAGAAAAGAGCAGAAAAAACATAGAGTGAGTCCGGGGAAGATCCGAAGGAAATCGTATGCTTAATGACATTTAAATGAAAGGAACATTGCGCACAACTCTTCATATTAATAGCCGCGCATAAATCTTGCATAAGCCTGCACTGCACATTAAATGAAATTGCCCCAAGGGGAGTGGTGGTGCTGGTGGTGCGGGTGGTGCGGGTGGTTGTGGGTGGTGTGACATGGGTGGTGTCTGCTAGTGACTTCGAGCTGAGCACGCACGAATTAACGCGTAACAAATTGCTCGGCCAGCGGGCGTAAGGAGAAAAAACGAGCAGCTTCTACCCAATAAGCAGCGTCATTAAAAATAATTAAAAATCATAAAAATTCAATTTTAAGCATTTTTGCCTCCTGTCTATCCTTCGGCGTTCAGCCGCAGCTCGTCCTGATTTTCCCACTGCTCCTGCTGTCGTCCGAGCCGTGGCTTTCATATTAGTGCAAGGACACAGCTCGACTTGACAGCTGAAATAAAAAATCTGGGCGCGAGGGTGGCACTAAATCCCGGCATCTGAAGTGCTGCTGTTGCATTTATCCGGGTATCTTAAGCCAATGAAGGAGCCGCAGCGAGGAAGCAACGCAATATCCTCTGGCGATAACAATTCGCACATACATACATATACAGATTGTACGTATGTACGTATGTATGTATGCGGAAAATCTGTCACAGGATAGGCAGGACATGCGGCTGCTCTTGTTGCTGCTGTTGCTGCTGTTGTGTTTGCCGTTTGCCGTGTTGATTTCCTGTGTGCAGGACGAAAAACAAGAGCAGCCGCACGGCGGGAAATTGATTTTTAGATTAAAATTAAAACTAATCAGCGCTGAGTGGCGAACGCTTCGGTTTCGGAGGATGTCGATGCTTTTGCCTTTTTGAAATACATCAGGCCGAAAAACCGTAACGAAATGAAATGAAATGAAATGAATTCGTTTCGTTTCGTTCCGTTTCGTTTTGCGTCGCTGTGCAGCCAAACGGAAACTCGAAAATCCCTGACCGGCCGAAAGTCAGGAAGACGTGTATATGGTATATGGTTGGTGGCCATATAGATATAAACATTACACGTTTCACTCGCACATTAATGCAGTTCCAGTTGCGAAACAAACAACCAAAAACGCTGTCCGCGGCTCAACAAAAAATTCAACATAAATGCTGGCTGCGCATTTTATTTACAGTTGGCAGGCATAAAAGGATGATCGGATGGACATCGGACCGAAGGACTAGCTGGAAACAGTGCAGCTCCACTCAATTAGGCTAATGCCACTGCGGCGTATGCGTAATGCGTGCGGAATATCATTACAGCGAGCTCCACTGTGCTCCGCTGCGGCCAATCAAATGCGATTTCCACCTATACAAAATGCGGAAGGAAGCCACTTTCGGAAATGTATTTATGCAGAGGAATGAGCACTGCGTTTGCGAAGCTGATTAATTAAATGGATAAAATAGAGATGCCGCCGGAGATGCGGACCCCACCTACCACAGCCTGGAGCCCGCTGCCCGGAGAACTGAGCCTGGAATCCAGAGCCCGCAGCCCAGAGGCCGAAACCCGGAGTCCGCAGCCCGGAGCCTGGAGAGCGAAGCCTTCAAACCGGAGAACGCAGACCAGAGCCTAGAGCCCAAATCCTAGAGCCTGCAGAACAGAGACCAAATCCTAGAGCCTGCAGAACCGAGCCCAAAGTCAGCAATTTAGTTTGCCTGTTAGGTGACGTTTCTAGCTTTTGAGTCGTCCGGGTTAATACATTTATGATTGGGATAGGAAAATTGCAGGGGTTTGGTTTGTGATGTGTTTAGAATGGGTAGGGTTAATTGACATGCGTATCGAAGGTGGGTTGAGTTTTGAAGAAGAATTTATTTTATTGTTGTATCGGCATGCCCCTTGAGTAATTCTGATTGCTGAGTTTGGAGGAGTTTCCACGCGATTAAACGCGGTTTAAGACGTACATAGATAGGTAGATGGTAATCAATGTTTGACACTATAAGGGATTTAAATACTTGGATATGGTAAGCTAGGTAAGGAAAGGTGTTTTAACTTAACTTATTGAGGCATGCTTTTAATTAGGTTATGTCAGAATTTCAGTTATATCACTTTGAGAGACTCAATAAGATGTTAAATATGTGTGGTACTTGACATGTTTTGCACTAAAAGCAATTCCTATCAAATATTAAATCGGGATCTTAGCCAAGTCGATCTGCCCATGTCCGTTTCTGTGTCCGTCTTTCTGTCCGTCCGTATGAACGCTATGATATCATAAATTTAAAAAACTACAAGACACAAAAACTAAACAAGCTGACTCTAGCGAACTCTTTTAAAATAGGAGTGGATATTTTTGCATGTTTTTATTCGTATTGCAGATTCCAATCGATATGCCAAAAAATTGTTGGTTTTAGTATAGCATTTAGCCATTCCTATTAAATTTAAAATTTCTTCTTTGCACTCTCAATATAGCGTTCTCTCTGGTTTAAATTCCGTTTTTAAATATTTACTTGCAAATTACACACCGGTGCTTTGTTGAACGTCCCAAAAGGGAAGAAATCATCAAGAGCGCACCTGAAAAAATTAACCATTGCAGCTCATTTGACGTTCATCGCGCCTGTCATAACAGCTAATTAAAAATTGTTTGGCGTTTGGGCCATGGTTTTTTTGGAAACTTTCGTATGCCTTTTTTGCCTATACTGTTATGCTTTGACTTTCTAATTGCTGTCAATAGAGGGTGTGGGGAAATATTGGGGGTTATGGGCTTGGGAACGATGCTTTTGAGCAAATATTTAACATAGTTACAGTGGAGTTTTCTGTTTGGGAAATGAGTGAAGAAAAAAACGAAAAAAGGGCGAAAAAAGGGAGAAAAAAGCGAAAAGCGAAGAGTTCGTGTGTAACATTTACCTTTTTGCCATCCAGCTCGTGTGTGCCTTGGGTGAGTACCTTATCTACGCTATTTGGATCGCTGAATGTGACAAAGCCGAAGCCTCTGCAAGTAGATTTGGAAGGAGATGTAAACAGGAGACGGTTAGCGAGAAGTTCTGCAAATATTTACCCAAGCCAGGAGCCAAGTAACTGAACCTGAACCAGCCCTATCCCGAGACCGAGACCGAGCCCCAGAATCAGAATCAGGAAAACAGAAAGAGAAACAGGAGCCCCGCCTCGGCCAAAGTTGAACCTGCCATCGTCAGTTTAGCACGTGCGCCAATTAGGCGCTCAAATTACATCAAAATATTGCCAGCAAAGAGTGGCTTGGGGGGGGCCAAATGAGCAGTCTAAGGCCCATGGCCCCATTCCCCCATTCCCCATCCACAAATGCCCCTTTTTCGAACTGAACTGTTCGAAGGCAGACGCTTACAAGCCATTACGTAAGGCGCGCCGTCTCTTTCCACGCCAGCTCCGTCTCTCTCTTTCTGTTTCTGTTTCTTTCGTCCGTGTTGTGATAAACTTATTCTTGTTAAATATTTAATTAAAATGCTTATTATCTCGCACTGCATTTTAATGAGTCTCCCATGCCAGGGCAACGAAACGAGACAGCCAAAGACAACAAACCAGCTCACAGATTTTGGGCTGTGGTGGCCCCCCTTTCAATCCGCTCCCTGCAACCCCCCGCCACCCCCTTGCAACCCCGCCTGTGTGCACGTTTATGTTTATTTGAGTTTTGCCACTTGGCAGCAACGCTTAACGACGCCTCGTCTCCTCGCTGCGAAACTCACAACTTCTTTCAGCCCGGCCCAGACACATGCTCGTATTTGTCTTGCTCTTTTAAGCCCTCCACTGCTGCCACCACCCCCACCCACCATCGACCACCCACCATTCACCGCCCACCAGCCGACGTAAGCCGCCCAATCTGCACCACCACCCCACTCAATCCGAGCCCCACTAGAACCGCAAGCACAGACAGTAATTAACGACGATTTTATTGCAATTGTGGCAATTGTTACGGTCCTGATTCCCCTCAGTGTGGCCCAGAAACCAGGAGCCCCAGCCCAGCACCAGCACCAGGCCCAGTTAACATGGCCAGGTCCAAGTGGTCAGCTGGCGGTGGATTAGAACTAAACAACCCATCTGGCATACAACTATGCTTCCAATTCAGGAGTGTCATGGTCAATATGGAAATGCTATGTGCAGGAATGATTAGCAAATGTGACTCATTAATATATAATATAGTTCACAGAAAAACTACCATTAATAATTAAAGCTTTGAAGTGTGTGAACTTGAAAATAATTGCAAATATTTAAGCAAACTTTTCTTAGAAAATTAAATCTAAGAACAAGGGTTCTTATGTAGTTGCAATTACAATGTTAATTATATTAATTATCATGGCTTTTATCCCGGCTCAAAGTGTGCGAACATTGTGGAGTAAAACTGTCTGACTTTTATATAATAAGTGGCGTTTTAATGGGTTGGTGTCAGAACAGTTTTACTTTATATTCTACCCTGACCTTGCGATAAATCATAGAAACTAAATACTCGCTATTTACAATAATTTACTAACTAAAAGCTACGTTCTGTCTATACTGGCGTAATAATTACAGAGCAATTAATGTGTACAGCTGCTTTCAACTAAGCGGAGCTACTAGTTTAGCTGATTGCAAATGTTTTTAATCGAAAATAAATCCTGTGTAAAATGTACAACATGGAAATTCTCCTCTCAGAACATTTTGTGAAATGCAATCATTATGGTAAGCAAGCAAATTAAAGCCAGAAATGTTATTCATTAGGATTTTAAGACAGCAATGTGGAAATCTTGATTTGAATAATGCTTGCGTGTCCTGGAACTCCCAGTAATTTTCATTCCCCACCCACAATTTCAGCTCCATTCGTATCTCAACCCTTTTTTGATCCACTTTTGACATGCAGTTTTATTGTCTGCGTTTTTCCATACAATTTACTTGTCAGTTAAATCATTTGTAATTGAAAGTTAAACAGATAATGCGGACATGTAATTGTTTCATTGAAATTTTATTGCTTACTGGAGGGTAATTATTTATAAGCAAGGATTAAGACTGAGCTGGCATGCACTAAATTTAATTCGGAAAGTATCCTCTGTGGGGATCGTCCTACAATTCATAATCCTTACAAAATGCTTGCTGCTCTCCATTTGACATTCTTTCGGCCACATCGCATCGGTGTTTTGCCATAGAAATTGCTATTCAACAACGATGCCAACAAACAATGGCTTGTTGCAAATTTATAAAAACAATTTGCATATGGAAAAGGATTGCCCGGCCTGTTTTGTCTTTGATTTTACCCACTTCCCCCCATTTTCCACCCACTTCCACCCATCTGCCCCACTCGCCATCTACGTGCCATGGATAAGTCATTATTTGTGTGCTTGTTGTCCTGGTATTGGCTTTCTGGATTCTCGTACAGCTGGCACGGTCTGGTACATATTAAATAAACATTTTATCGTATTTATAGACGAACAATTTGTGCAATGTGCAATTTGCGAAAAAGAGGCCTGCACCTATTAATATTGATTTAAATGGGCGATTTGGGGGTGAAATGAATGGGTGGAATGGGTGGCCGACCCGGCCGAGAAACTTGGAGTGGCTCGGTAGGCGTAACTTCAATCCAATGTTCAAGTGGGTCACACAAAATTGCAGAACAAAAGCAGGAGAAGGCCGAGTGCCACAAAGTTGAGGACGGAGATTGTTGCAATTTCTGGGGTGACGACACGGGCGGCGGCGCAGGCAGGCAGGGGAGCTCAAAGTGAAAAGCCACAAATTTAAAAGGCAAAACTCAAAAATAATGTGTCTCCTGTGTGCAATTTACTCACAAATTCAGATTCAATTTATGCAACTCGAGGCAGACCGGCATCCGCACGACAGACAGAGACAGGGATAGCCGCAGAGCGGGACGGCAATAGAGCCAGAATGGTGGAGCGCTCAGGATAACAACAGAATGTGTGCAGGCAACAACAATGGCCCACAACCCACACACACAAATGCACAGAGAAAAAAGTGAGGCAAAAACTGTGATTTTAAGTAAACGAATTTTATCTTTGCAAGGGTTTCAGGAATTAACTCGTCGGCGATAATTTGGAAATGAACTAATCGAAATAGATAGAAAAATACAAAGCAAATACTGAAGTGTTATTTACTTTCCCTATCGATTGGTTGGATTATTTGTTAATGGTTGATTATTGTTTAATTAATTTAGGAAATACTTTAGATATTCGTGAAATTGTGCCGTGTGTGAACTTAGACAATGAAGGAAAAACTAGGCAACAACAAGGACAAAGCAGAGACATGCAGCCTCCGACAAGAAAATGGGGTTTTGTGGCGGGGTTGCCGGGTGGGCGGTGGACGGTGGGTGGTTGCTGGTGGGTTGACTGTATTCCGCCGCCACCCCCTCACCACCCCCACCACCTCCTTCCTAGAGAACATGCAACTTGGGTTGCTTGTTGAATTTTATAAAGCCGTTTCAGAATGCTAATGAGCGCACGCACACAAGCTGCCAGCAGCCAAGGATGATGCTGTGCGCTGCTAGTCCGGAAAAAAAGGGGCGGGAGGCCAGGTGCGACAGGTGAGCCCAAGGAGAAGGGGGCGTGGCAATCATGTAACACATACAAACACCGCAGACACGTACCAAGCAGGGCTAGAAAGGAGCGAGGGGCATGCGAGAGCAAAATAAAAGTGTTATTTGAATTGGCATGGCAGAGCTTGAGAAACTTTGTCGAAGATCCTTGTTGCTGCTGCTCCTGAGCTTACGCACAATTTAGCAAAACAACTTGCATGTATTTAGCCCGTAGATACAGATACTCATACCTGTGCAGGAATGTGAATAGTTTACCCGAAGGACGGCGAGGGGGGCGGCGGGGAAATAAAGGAGCCATCCTGGCCAACTCGGAGTGTCTGCAGTTAAGTTGGCGGTTGGCTTGTGGCTGGCGTCTTGGATTACCGTAAATAATCTAACTAAATGAGTTACCAAAACGGTCAAAGTTCACATCAAGGTGTTGTGTGTGTGCGCGTGTGCGCGTCTGTGAGTGTGTGAGTGTGTGCATCTGGGTGTGCGTGTGCCTGTAATGGGAGCAGATAACAATATTAGAAGTCCTAGCATATGTCCAGTGATCAGGTGCAGGGCGATGATGAGGATATTCCGACCCCCGGCAATTGCCAAAGCCGAAACCGAAAGCTCATTTAAAGGCAAATGACGGCTGAAGGGTTGGATTTCGGTGTGGACAGGGTAAATGGAATTCGGGATATCCAGGCCAAAGATTAGTTGAAATTGAGTAAGGTTCAACTGCACTAAATGGAAATATTTTTCAAAGGGATTTTGGCTTTTTCACACACGGCCCAAAACCTGAAACCCATTTAAATAAATATTCAGAAATATAAATTGCAATCGATTTCTACAAACTTAAACGCATTTACAGCCCCAGCTAAGTCTTATCTTACATATTTATTATATTTTCGAAAAAAGCATAACTTAAATATTTATTTTAACATATATACGTATATAGTACTTTATTTTAGTAATTGGCCCTGAAACACAATTTTTATCGAAGCACTTACTATATTATTTATTGATTTAGCTGCTCCACTATTATTCATTTTCAATTGACGTCCAATTTGCGCGGTTTTGTGCGACGTGCAGCACTTAGTATGCACGGTAAATGGAAACCGTTGCTGGTGCACCTGCAGGATATGGAAATCCCATGACCCCACCACAAGCCAACCCATTTTCTTATATCTCTTAATTGCCTCAACCTGAGCTGACCTCAGTGCCAGACAGAATGACAAACTACTGTGAATTGCTCTTGAAGTCAGCGGAAGTAAGAAAACAATTGTCTCTGTGTCTCCGGCATCCACAATCCCACCCCCCCCCCAATACGCCCCCTGTTAGACCCGCCCATGCTGCCACCCCCAGTTAACCCCGCCCACTCCCTGCGGTTCAGTTTGCCTTCGGTATTGTTAATATACAAGTTGCAGTCAAGGCTGGAAATGGAGGCGAGCATTATTTTGTCTATGCGCTGCTAAAAAGCAAAGAAGCCGCCAGCCATGCCCTCAACCTTAGAGCTGCAAAGGGGTGAGGGGTGAGGGTGAGGGGATTTAACGAAAGTAGCTGACGGCTAACAAAACTTTCAATCCGAGGAGGTAGGCAACGCATATTCAAATGACTTTTTCGTGTAAAAATTGCGAAACAACAAAACAAAAGCGCCCCGAACGAACAATTGCGAGAAGGAATGCAACTTAAGACGACACTGGAGTGCCCGGCGGGGTGGGGCGCAAGGAGGCAAGGACCAGGGGGCGTGGCAGGATGAAGAGGCCGTTTCAGGCAGCGAGGCTGGAGCTGCAAGAGAGGCGGCTCTTCTAAGTCCCGGCTACAGCGAAACGTCAAATCCCGAGCGCACTAACAAGCACTTGCAGGCGGGCCAAGACGCCGTCTTTGTGCGCTTCGTCCTGGCCAAATGTTTTGCCGGTCGAATACCCTCGGGTTGAAAATTAATGCTCTCAATTTCAGGTATTACATAATTCATTATTTGATTTATAGAAAAACGTAATGATTAACCAATGCAACACATTTTGGAGTGGTAAATGTGCAATTAGAGATGTTAGAAATGTAATTACTCATGTTCATTTCAATAAATTCAATGAATACGGTGAAGTTTTTATGTTGCAAGTTTATGGTCTGACAAACGTTTACAACATTTGAAAGCGCTTGTATTTTTGGTCAGCATTTTTAATGGACATTGTTGCTTGGAGTTTAACCGAGTTTATTATAAAACCAACGAAACTTCTTCAATTATTAGATTACAATACCTTTATGGTGTTAGACTCTCTCTTTCAACATAAGAAACAAGTAGTTTATTCCGAGTTTATTTCAGCCATGTAGGTTTGATTTCATCTCGAAACACCTCTCATCGCCGAAGTGCGTGGCATCTTGCATTCGATCCGATGGAGGCTTTCCTTCTTGGGTTTTTTTCTTAGCCACCCCCCTTGGCGGCACCCCTGCCCCACCCCCGTCGTCGTCGCCGTCTCTGGCTGACTGCTGTCGTGTGAAGTGGGGCCGCGTGCATGAAACTTTCACAAGTGGCTTCCTGCCTTGGCTCGCCTCGCACTTTATAAGCCTACGCCGGCCGGGCGGAGGGCTCTGCTCTTTCGAGGGGAGCCAAATTGGGCTGTTGGCGGGGGAGGGGAAGGGGGAGGGGGGTGAGGACAAAGTAGAGGCGCCGCCCACGCCCATTTTGCACGTTTTTATGCCTTTGGCTTTGTTTCGTTTCGTTTTGTGTCGTGTCGTTTTCCTGGGCACAAAAATGCATCCTTGAACACGCACACTTAACTGGGCCTGCGTGAGTGGCAACCTCTTGCCACCCGCAATTCCCGCCCCCCTTGGACTCCTTGGACTCACCGGCTCTCCACTGCAGACAGAAAAAATATTGACCAAATTGCTCAGGACAATATAATTTAATGTTCCCCAAAGTACCTGCATTTTCCTGAATGGGAAATAAGTATTAAGAAATAGCTTTAAAGGTGCAAGTTCAAATCTTTGCTTCTTTTCTTCATATGGCATAGGTTTTCAGTTGGTTTTTTAAGGTAAAACTTTGTTAGGAAATACAATGAGGTGCTTATTACAAAATATTATTTCTATTTCTTGCAACAAAGTTGTAAATTATTTGATATTGGGACTAAGTGAAATATGTATTCATTTTAATTAATTGATATTGTGTAATATATTATAAATACTTGATTAATAGCTTATTTTATAATACAGCTAACAATCTTAAATGAAAACTGAATTTTCTAACACTTGTTACTACCAAGTTTCTCCGGATGCATTTTGTGTGTCCTGTTTTCCTTTCTAGCTGGCTGAGGCTACTCAAGCCTGGCATGGAGACATTCAAGACGACTATGTCGCCACCCCGTCAACGACGTCGAGTCCACCTCGAGTTGTGTGTGTGCGTGCCCTTGCGTTGATGTAAAGCCCCCGCCCACTTGGTCCTCGGTAGCCTCGACCCCACTTCCAGGAGCCCATCCCCCCAATCGCCCATCCCGCAGTTCGCTATCTATGCGTGGGTCTTGGGTAATTTTATTAATCCAGGCACAGGAACAAGGCGCTGGCGAGGCAGCTCGAAAAGGGGTTTTTCCCCAGCATTTCGGCTAAATATTTAAATGGCCTGGCCATTATGAAAATTTATCGATTTAGTGACAGTTTAAGGACACACATTATGGGCGGCCATTTGTTATGTTTTTATGGTTTCGTCGTATGCCTGCTGCTAATGTCAATTTTTGAGTGTCGTTGCCACATTAAATTCTGCGGCAGCTGGCTAACATAAAGTCTCGAGTCGGTGCAGAAAGGTGACTTTATTTTGTAATTCATTTTATCATTATGATGTAAGAGTGCGGTGCGCAAAGCAATTACAAGGGAGTGAGTGATTAGGGGCGTCTGTGGGGATCATAAAAATATTCCCTCCTTTATGCTCCACCACTTTTTTCGGGAGGCTGGGCTTTTCTTTTCATACAAATTCAAACATAAAATGCGCATAAAAATGCGCGGCGGCGGAGGAAAGCGCATGAAATAATCAACAGTAACAATGGCGGGGAAAAGTGAAATTCCGGAGCTGGAGCAATGCTGCCACTCCAGTTGACAACATTTGAAGTGTGTGTGCACTGGAAATAAAGGATACTTGCAGGCCATATATAAAACTACATATATATATTATAATAATTTGAAGATTTGTTGTTTGAGAAGCGTACCAATCCACCAATAATCCTTATTTAGTTTGAAACGAGATTAATCATTCACTTAGTTCTTGAAATTCTCCCCATTTGTGGATACCTTTTAGGGGTATAGTACAATCTAAGCTCGGATTTCTGCACTATCCCCGTCGAAGATCCTTGAAGGATAATGAAAAGTATAATCAACGTTTTTTGCCGTGTGCGTGTGTGAGTGACGTCTCAACCAGCTTGGCCGATGACTGCGATGTCCTAATGGTCTTTTGCCTCCTGTAGCTGACTGATGTTTGGCACACACACTTCCACAGCCTCACACTCGCCCAGCGACGCCATAATTAATGATGAAAAATTGCTACCCACACACACATACAGCAGCGTGGGCACACACACAAGCGGACACTCAACATATGCAACAGCAGCAGAAGAAGGGAGTGGAGGGGAGAGGAGGATGGGTGAAAATATAAAGCCATTTGGTTTTGTACGATGGAAATTAACATGAAAAGGGCAAAGCGCAGCTGCCATTCGCGTATGGCCGAATATGTGAGATCGGTCCAGAATCCGCCACCCCCCGGTTCCCATTCCCCATTTCCCACTTCTCAGTTCCCAGTCCCCAGTCCCCAATTCCCCGAAAAACCCCCACATGCAAGTGGTCAATGGCAGAAGGTCGCCGGAAAAACAAGGAAAAAAGACCCTTGAAAAAAACACCACCACCCCAGTGGAACACATAAAGTGGCGCACTAAAGCTGCGAGCTGGGCAAAGTGATTAAATTGAGTTAATTATGTCCACCGAGAGTGAGTGTGTTAGAGCAAGACAAATACGAGTTTGAAGTTGTACATAAATTATTACAAGGATATTAAATGTGGCGCACAAAACAGGGGAATTACCCGAGTATTAAGTGCATATCAAAGGCCGTTAAATGCGGGAAATAAAACATTTCGCCTGCGTGAAATTGCTTTAATCAACCCTTAATCTTCATTACAAAACACACTTTGTCTTTGTTAAGTCTTCTCAAGGTTCTTTTCAGCTTATTTTTCTGCTCCCGAAAATATTTCGCATTTCAAAAGGCATTTGGCCATTATGGAGGGAGTTTAAAAAAGCATTTGGACATTATGCAGTGAATTGCCACTTCGATTGTGGCGCAAAGTCGTGCAAATTTGGCTTACGACATCGAACTTCTATCAAAGTTTATCAAAGCCAAAACATTTAATGGTTGTGCAAAATGCTTCCGCCATTTTTTGTTCAGCTTATCCCTTTGGACCAGCCCGCTTTTTATTTGTGTATGTTTTTATATTTTGCCGTGTGTGTTGAGTGTGTGAGTGTGTGAGTGTATGAGTGTGGTGGCCCGGCTCTTATCTAAAAACCCGTTAAATTTATTATGCAACATTGCGCGCGGGTGGAAAATGCGATTTCTCATTCGATACAGATTCAGGTAAACATTCGCCGTGTGTGTCCGGCAAATAAATAAAAGCGAGCATTTTCTGCTGGCGCGTGTAGCGCCAAATAAAAACAGAAAAACATTAACAAGCGGCGGCGAAAAAAATTTAACTTAATTGCCAAACACACACACTCAAACAAAGGCACACACACACCCATACACACTCACACAAGAGGGTGTTGCGTTGTTGCTGTGGTTGTGTTTTCCGCGGCGGGTTTTCCGGGAGGGACGAGGAGGAGAGGGGAGGGGTCGGAAAATGGGGGCGGACCTTTCTGCTGTTGGCGTGCGTGCGCCGTGCGATATAATTTATGTTTCAATAACTTTCGAAACTCATTGAAAAGTCGCTTATGTTTGCTTCAATGGCAGCAGCAGCAACAAAAACAGCAACAGCAACACAACAAGAATGCTAAAAGTACAACAATAAATTGTTTGGATTTACTTATGCGCAGGAGGAGGTGGCCAAGTGGGTGGCTGGCTGACTGGGTGCCGAGTTTTCCTTAGCCGGGCGCTGCCGTTTCCCATTTCCCATTTCCCAGTTTACTCCATTTCTTATTTTTGCTGCACTTGAGCGACCCCGCTTTGTCTTCTCACCCGCAAGAAGAAAATTCCCGCTCAACTTGCAAAAGTTTTTCGCTATTTTCCCTCTCGTTCCTTTTCTTTTTATTTTTCTGTGAATGTGTTTTGTTTGCCATTTGCTTTCATTTTGTTTTTCTCGGGCTATTGCCTTCTTTTTAGGATTTTCCACCCCGCTCACCGCTCCCCACCAACCATCTGCCGCTGTTGTTCATTTTATGCTCTTAAAATTTATTTGCAAGTTTTCTAATTTGTACTTCACTCCATTTTATTGTAATATACAATCTCATTTGAAGTGAGATATGTCAGGACATCTATCCAGCGCGGAAAAGTATAAGGACCAAAGCGAAAGGGATGAGTACAGAGAACGAAATTCCTTTAGAATCGTTTAATCAAATTTGTAATTTACATTTGTAATCTTTTTCGAGGAATTACGTTTAAAATAATGAAAATGTTTCTGAAAGCAATACCTTATATACATATTTCTTAAGAGGTCTTACTCCGTCCGCTGTTCTCTACCACCTTTTCTCGCCGTGTAACCAGTTAGTGGAGGTGGCCTATAAGTATGCAATGCCTGCTGATGGCTGATCCTGGCGGCGTATCCTTGTTTCCTGTTTCGGAACCGGGGCGCATATTTATTAACCACACTGTTGACTCTCGCTGCGGCAACTTTGCGTGCAGCTTGTTGCTCCTCTGGCACTTTGGCCCCTTCCGCCCCCCTTTATCCTGCCCCTTCTGTCTTCTGTCTTCCGGTTTTGAATTTTGTTGTCGCACCTTCTCAGGAATTCTGTTTACATTTATTACTTTGCGCAAGTTTAAGTGAAAAATTTCCATAAACATTCTTTTAAGCGACATAAAGTTTTTATTAAATTTTGCTAGAAATCCCTGACACGATGATATCAGGCAACACAACGGCGACGGCAAGGGCACTGGCAACAAATAGAGCTGCGGAATTTACAACTACCAGAGGGTAGAACGAACACCTGCCACCCCGAGCTGCCGCTCTTCAAGATACTTTTGCAAAACGGGGGGAGGGGGCGAAGTGCCAACTGTTTTACTGTTGGCAGTACGAGATACTGCTCTACTGCTCTGCTGCTCCGGCTCCTGCTGCACGCAGTTCATAAAAATTTTGCCAGCCAACATGACATGCACAAAGGCGAAAGGACACACGGCGCCTGATCCTGCGAGTGGAAGTTGGAGGGAGAAGTGCAGGAAGGTGGCATAAACTTTCGTCGCTTGTTAACCTGAAAGCTTCGCCGCCACTCCACACCGACATTAGATGAAATTCAATTAAAACAAAGATATATTTCGTTGGACAAATTCCGGCAGCAGTGGCTTAAACCGGGCGAAAAAGTGCTCTAAAAAAGGAAGGCAAGGAAAGGACTTTCGCGCATTGTGTATACGCCCCATAAAACGCTTAATTAGTGCAAAGGGAAAGCGGAACATAAACACTTGCTTGTTGGTCGTTCTTAAACTTTCTTTGTAGAGCATGGAAATGGAGTCTGCATAACTTGTGCATAAAATGCTCACTTTTAATTAAATAAAACAGAAGAAAACTCCTAATATCCTTAGAAAAATAGATATACAAGAATATGCTAATATGTCAGCTCAATTAGGAATCTTTTAGGTGTTTAAAAAATTAATTTACAACGGAATCATAAGCAGCCTAATTAGTTGAATAATCACTAAACACTTCCTGGCGTGGAACGATCTTATATTTAATTTGCCGTATATTAAAATTGAAATGGGCTCGTTTAAATGCCAGCTCATTATTCATACTGTCCGCAAAAACCAGCTAATTTACGTTAAGCATTTTTAAATAAGGTCAAAGTACAGGACTGGGCGCGGGGGTTGCGGGTGTTGCGGGGGGTATTGGCCACGTTCAGCCAACTGAAAGTTGATCGAAACCGCAACAAATGACAAACGTTACGGCAAAAGTACACAACACGGAAACACACACACACCCATACACACATGTGCAGAGGAAAAGAGGAAAAGGGGAAAGCTGGAGTCCTAGGTAGAGGAGTAACTCGGAGGAAAAAATAAAATCAATGAAAATGAAAACCAATTAGCGGTTAACCAAACTGTTCAAATTTGGAAATGGATGCAGCCGTGCATGGCCATAAACAACAACAACAACCACGGCAACAAAGATGGCACAGTCGCACAGGGTTGGCAGATGAGTGATAGAGGGGTCAACAGCAGTCGGCAAAGGGAAAAGGGAGAAGGGGGAGGGGGAAGGGCTGAAAGGTAAAAGGTTGCAGGGTTACAAATTTATTACACGAAAATAGGAAATAATTAAAATCAGTTTGAGCGCGGATAACGTTTCGCTGGGAATGGGGAAGAACTTTTTGATTGATAAATCAAAAGTCACGGGCAAATGCGGGGCGAGAATGAAAACGTTACGAAAAACTGGAAAACTGTGAGATAAAAATCAAAAGAATCCTTCCAATAAGAGAACGATGACTAGGTAAACGTTTTTCCAGTCTAACGAGTTCAAGCTTAGATATTTTACTATTATTATCCTATATCTGCAATTACATTTGCTGCAGGAAGAGAAAAGCCCTATTTGTATTATTCAAATACATTGCGATTAACCACAGACCATTTCCTAATAAGTCTCAAGAAATACACCCCGATTTGAACACAATAAGGTAAGGACCAACTCACCTGGATCTGCGCGTCGTGGGATCCTTCATGACCATAGCCTCTGAGATATCACCGTAACGTCCGAAGTAATCGCGTAAGCTCTCTGAAAGGAATACAAACAAATGCAGTGAATAATCAATCAAAGCCGGTTTATGAAATGTCCTGGGGTTACACCCAAGTACGGCCATCAAAATCACGACGCCAAAGTTACTAATTTCGTTACGCGCTTAATAAAAATAAACCGAAAACAAAAATAAAAGTAAAAATAAAAAAAGGGAAAATGAATTTCGCGTGATGCCCAAATAAACAAACTGGTTGGACCCTAAACTCCTCACTCCTGTCAGAGCATCTCCCCGAATGGCCCCTTTCCACACGCTTTGCGTACGCAACTGGACATTATTCACATGCATACTCGCAAAGTACACTGAGAGAACTCGTAAGTGACTCCAAAACTAAATTTACGCTTTTTTATTTAGATAATAATTAGAATATATATCTTGTTTCTGCTTCTTGGACAGGATCTTAATGTATAAAACCGTTTGAGAACTAAACTAACATGTAATTCTGAGAGCATATAAAGATATTTCCTGTAGATACACAAGTGTTTATGGTTTTTCCACAATGTACCTACTTTATGAATATTTAATAGGCCATTTGATTTTGTTTCCTTGTCGCAATGAAATGGCTATTAAAATAAAGAACCATTTTTAACTTATGGCTTTCGTTGTTTCTCTGACTGTAGGCACACACAAAGTACGCAGACCACTTCAGACTCGCTGCTTTGGTTGCCAGCGGCAGCTGTTGTCTGCGGTTTTGCGAGCTAATCTGACTCTGACTCCGGCCGGAGGATGCGGATGCGAATGAAGGATGGCGGATGGCGAATGGCGGATGGCGAATGGCGGATGGGACGCAGGACTCCGCCCGGCTGGAAGCACTTCAGCGGCACGTAAGCACACAAACGCAACACTGAAGTTATTTCAACAAAATTGCCAGACAAACGGGACCAGGGGCGGGGATTGGGAAGGGGAAAGGGGAATGGGAAGGGGGCCACACGACAGATAGCAAGGCTCGTTGGCTGCGATTTAATGCACCAAAAACAAGCAGAATAAAACCGATAAAGTCATCCTTCGCCCGTCGGCTGCTGGCTGAGGAGCCCTAATCCAGTCGAGTGTCGGCGCTGGCGTCATAAATTCAAACTACAATAAAAATTCAATAAAACAAACGATTTTGCCGCTCACGCCGCGTGGCCAAGACGCTCCGGCCATAAATGTGGTGCGAGAAATCGCACCAGGGAACCAGTAGCGCCAACACCACCATCGCACCACTGCCCCAGCCCAGAAATCGCGGCACCACCAACACACCAACACACACGCACCAAAAACCAGGCTAGAGCAACTAGTTGCGCCTTGTGTCGATGCAAAAAGCCACACTTAAAACAACAATTCAGTATTCATATTCTTTTTCAATCCTCCTTTGGCCAGAACAATTATTTCTAAAATGTGTGGTTCTTTAAAAAAAGCATAGCTAGAATTTCGTTGCACCTAACATCTTATTTAAATAGTTTTTTAAACTGGACCCTAAGAAATTTTCTAGTAATATTCCAAAAATAGCGCAATTCTTTCCCATTTAAACTAGTCTTTCAACTATTTTGTGTCGCTTTATAAGACTCTCGCTGCATTTTTCAAGTGCATATTAATTTAAAATAATTTTGTAGTTATGTATTATAAGCTTTATCAAAAGTTTTCAAGTTCGCATGTGCCCAGTTATTTCCATTCTAGGCAACTTTTTCTCAGAGTGCATTGGAAGTGTGGGCAAGGGAGAGGGTACGAAAGGGGTAGGGAAACGGGGTGGAAACTGGGTGGCTCGGGGTGAGTATGGTTTCACTCGCAGGCAGGCAGACAGTCAAGTGGGGGCAATGCAACGCAAACGCGAAGCGCGTCGCGTGATTTACATAAGTATGCACAATAATTATGAACAATAAAAAACAATTTGTTTGCTTATGACAGTTTTGGAACCATAAATAACAACAGCAACTGGCGCAGCGGTTCGAGTGGCATGTGGACGAGGGAAATGGTAGATGGAAATGGAAAATGGGAAATGGTATGTGGTGGAGCTGGGCCCCGTGTGTGTGTGCGTGCGTGTGTGGCATGCAAATTGATGGGGCAGCCAAAGGGTTGCGCTCCATTTCGTTACGTTCTACGTTCGTTGCGTATGTGGCGCAGCAAAGTATGCTACACTTTAAGTTTAAATGGGCAATTGCCCCTCTATGTCTCTGTCGAAGGAGCGGGGGGAGGTGGTCACGGGACGGGGGCAGGGGCGACACTATTCTATGGCATGACTTGGCCATTAGTTGAAGCTGAGGTGTAAATAAACCAGTTGGAGCTAACCACTCCCAATGGCTGTGATTGAGTGGGTCACCGGAAATGAGAGTTCGCAGTTCATTCGCTACCGTCGCTCATGAAGTTATAACGACATTTCAAATGTGATATAAGTTCTATTCGATTTCGAGTACTAAGCTTTAAAATGGCTTTTTTAAATAGACTTGTTTTATACATTTATAAAAATCTCATTTGATGTATTGTATATTGTAGCCTATAAATCGTACGGATCTTTGTCCTATTATTCTAATTTTAAGAACATTAAACATAGTAATTCTGAGTCAAAGTTCTAGGAACTTTTAATACATTTTTTGTATACAATATAAGATAATTAACTAGTCCAATAACATACATATTTCAAATAGCAGGGAAGAATATCAAACTTTCTATGATTTGTATTCCTCTCAAAAATCAGATTCCAGGTGAAATACCAACACAAAGTCATCATCAACGTGTCAATCAGTGCGCTATATCTCACTCAATATTTCAGACATGGCCTTTCTGCCCAATTAAACCCCTTTGCCGTTTCTCACAGTGCACCAGGCCCCTCTGTTTTGGGTACCCCCCTTGCTGTCATCCATCGCGGCATTCAGTTTTGAGTGACAGCTGCAAAGTTTGTTTTGCATTTCATATTTGCGAGCTTGTCTGCAGCCCCCCCACTCAACCGCTGCTCGACCCCAACTCTTTAGCAAGGCTCAGTGCCAACTGTCACTTGACCGGCCAAAACCCGCGTCCTGCCACGCCCCCCGCCCAAGCCAACAGGGCCAATAGAAAAGCTGGCAAACAAAATAAATGTGTAAATGTGAAGAAGCAAAAAACTGGCAACACAGAAACAAAGAGAAACAAAAATGAAAATGGTCAACAAATTAAAACGCGCCAAAATAAAAATAAAATTAAAATTTATTTGCTACCCAACGGCTGCGAAAAAATAAAAATAAAATAAAATACACATAACAAAAACGAAGTGGAGGCGGAAGGAAGGGCGAAAGGAGCAGCGACAAGAGCGAAATATATTGTAACGGGCCAAAAGCCAAACTTGGATTTAATTAAAATGTTTACCACAGTCATTTCATTTTCATAGCCAGCAAACATAAATTTTGAAGAGGAAGCGTGTGCGAGTGAGAGAGGAGAGAGGGTCGGGACCGCAGAGCGAAACAGCTGCAAGAAAATGCCAAAAACATTAAAGTTACCACACCGTGCTAACGCAAGAGTGGAAATTTTGATTGTTGCATTTTCGGTTTGGGGCGCAAACAATAAGCGATAAACAAAATAGCTTCAATCTGCAAACAGGAATTGGATTTGCAGGTAATTAGTTCAAGCAGGCACAGCAACACACACACACACGCACACTCACACACACATACACACACTCACTGAGGGAAATTTATCCCGAATCCATTTAGTGGGATTATTTATAAGAAAACTCGGCTCCCCACTCTTTCCACCCAAGGCAATCCGTTTTGCGGTTGCAGGCATATTAACCCCTTAACGTCCTGGCGGCCCTTAACCCCCTGCTGCCCACCACCGCCCAAAAGGTCCCCAATAGGCCACCGCACATGTTGTCAAAAGCACAATGCTGAAACCATAAATTTATGTGCCTTCTATTGTTTTTGCCAAAGAAAGCGGAAGTTGTGTGCTCTTTGCGGTGCGCCTAGGAGCCATAGGGGGTGGGTGGCTAGGAAAATGGAAAATGGGAAATGGGGGAAAACTACACAGCAGCAAAACAGCAACCAAAACCAGAATGGGTGAAAAAGGTGTGCGCAAAGGGATTTCAATCAATTGTGAGGCGAACTGAGGCAACTGGCAGCCAGCGCAACAAAAACTCAAGCTCAGCTTCTGTTCTGTTCGGTTTAGCTCTGCCCTGACCTACACTGCGCGAAAGCTGGGTGAGTCAGTACACATAAATAAATTAAGAAATACTACCAATTCGAACTTTGAATTGAGCTCAATTGTAAGATGCACAAGTAACATAATAGTTTATTAAACAAGGCTTGCACTCTAGATTAGATTTAAAAGTATTGTGCTCTCTATGAATAAACTAATAAGTTGTGTAAATATTAAAAATTGTAAATACCTATCTGCTAAAACAGACTGCCATAGTACAATGAATAATATAGGACAACCTTTCCGTTTCAAAAGCATTAACTTTATTTTCGGTAATGACATTAGCAAAACATTCCAACTCCAAAAAGCGATGAGTTCTCGATTGAATTAAGACACAATGAATGAGAATCTTTATTTTCCCTCAGCGTATCGTTTTGTTGGAAAACGCAAATTGCTATTTTGTCTGAACAGCAAACGAGATGGCAATTCACTGGAAAACAGAGATACCCAGAGCGGGCCGGAAAGAGATGGGGCGACAGGCAGTGAGAGAGACGGCGAGATGGACCCGTAGAGCCTGTTGTAACACATCCCGGGCGTAGCATCATTTTTCATGCGCTCCAACAACTTCTGACAAAGGTCGGTCAAGCAAGTCTTAAAAACTTTGCGACAAGACAACGCACGTTCCGTTCCAGCCCCCTGTGCCCCCTGTACCCCTTGACCCCTGGAGTCCTTCTGAGTCCTGCGAGCGCCCGCCTTTCGCTTAGTGAATTACGCCGGCTTTAAGGGGTTAAGGTTCAGCCCCCGAGGGCCACGGGTAACAGTTGTCGCTGTTTGCTCTTCGCTCTAAGCCGTAAATAATAATATTTGGACAAGATGCCAGCCGGGGCGGGAAACCAAAAAGCGAACGTCTAATGCTCTAAGAAATCGGATAAAAAATAAGTGATTCATGATTTAAAATATTTAGGAATATTTTTAGATAATTTGTTCCTTTCACAGTGCACAGCATTTTTTACATTCGTTTTCACATAATTTCACACATTTTTGCTCCTGATTGAAAGTGAGTACGAGAGTGAAATTAAGTAGAGAATTATGAATTCAATCGAAAGCAAGAAAAGCAAATGCACAAGCCAAACAAATCTTTGAAGCATAGTAATCAAGAAGAGTTAAACATTATAATCCAATCTAAGATCTCCTTATGAATGGCTTTGATTTTTGATATGCGCCAAACTTTCTTGCACAAGAAACAGTAGAAGCATAATTGAAACAGTTCTTAGACTCTCAATGACAAAACTAGAAAACTCCATCCCAGATAAGATCCACTTTGATCTCCCAACCTAATCGGGGCCCGTATAAGGAGCAACTGTTTTAATTATGATGTGCTTAGAGGAGATTCAAGAACCTTTCCAAACTTTCCAAGCGCGGTAAACATCTTCATGCATATGAAACTAAGCTCTCAGATTTGGTAAATTTGATAAATAAATATAAGGCATAAACTTTACCATGCCCACATGGCCTTACCATGGAAAATCCCTTTCGTACGCAGAATTCCTTAACCCTACTCAATGGCTCAAGAATGGAAAACTTGTTTACAAGCGTCAACATTTTCACCTGATCTACGGAAAATGTTTGCCCAAGTTGGCGCGATTTATGGCAATGGCAAGTCATAGACTTATGGATTGCCATAACTTGCGAACGGCACTTACCATAATTGCATTGGATATTGGAGAATGGATGAGATTTTAGATATTCGGGGAGTGGGGGCATCTGAGTCGGCAACTTTGAATAATTTATGTGAGATGCGTTCAAAGTTGAGACGCACAAATTAAAATCAACGCACCAAATGATTGATGAATGGCCGGAGTATGGAGACGAGTGCTCCGTATCTGGATCCGCCTTTGTTCGGGTCAAGTCATTTAAATACGGACAATGGGTCACTAACACAAGGTAAACTCCAAACTAAACAGAATGTCAAAAATCAAAGTCCAAACTTGATGGAAAACAAAGGCCAGAAAGTAGGCAAGTTGAAGAAGCGCCGGTTAAACAAAAGGCGGTGAAAACTTTCCACGCACACAAAGCCAACAAAACTTTCGGACCAGAAAGAAAGTGGTCTGATGTCTTGGGGGGGTGGGAGTGGGAGTGGTCTTATCTCTGGAAGACACAGGATCCAGGCCCAGGACCCCGGACCCAGGGCAGCATCAAAAGCATGCTAATGTCCAGCCCTGGCCGCAGTACGCCCACCACGTAAACAATCTCGCAGAAAAGGGGGCCAGTGGAGACAAGAGCCGAGAAGTCAAGCACAAAAAGGGTCAAGAGGGTCTTCTCTTGGTTGTTGGATGGGGCAAGTTCCACGGCACAAATCCCCCCCAGAGAAGCTCCGCCACGCAGGATATGCGACGGCGAGGACGACTGTGAACGCATACGAATCAATTGATTTGGGAAGTGCGGCGGCGGCAGGACGAACTCAGCCAGGATGAAAGGTCTCGGTCCCCTCACAGAATGCAAAGTCTCAGCTCGTTTCCTATTCCTTCTCTGCGCTCGGACTTTTTGTTGCCAATGCAGCCAGGCGGAATAAATTTCCAGCAGTCAAGGTAAATCGTCGTGGAAATCACTGAAAGCAAATTAAAAAGTAACATCCAGGAGAAAGGGCAAAAGGATGACCGAGCCAGGTGAAGTATGTAGATAGATATGCCGCCACTCACT
Organism: Drosophila teissieri; assembly: GCF_016746235.2. Lineage (NCBI taxonomy): Eukaryota > Metazoa > Arthropoda > Insecta > Diptera > Drosophilidae > Drosophila > Drosophila teissieri. The sequence goes on along the minus strand of NC_053031.1, from coordinate 17,012,869 downwards.
CGGGCACTGCAAATATCAAGGGTGATGTTTGAATGTTCTGCTAAAATGTTTATAATAATCACTACAAATCCTTAATCATGCTGAAACTCTTATTTTTTAAACTCCTAAAAGTTGATTTTAATGTTGAATATGGTTTTTAAGGAGGACTAGACGTTTCTCTCAATGCTCAATGATATATTTTCTATATGGAGAGACAGAGTCAATAAGGATGATGGGGATAGAGGAACAAAAGGGTCAAGCGTTCGACGCAATAAACCAAAATGCGACTATCGGTCCACAAAGGAGGCGGTGCCCGGAAAGATGGGGGAGCTCTAAAGGATTTCCTTATAAATTATTGTGAATTTATGCGAATCATTTCCAGTCGGATTGCCGCCGCGATGGCGATGACGCAGCCCCCGTGGAGCAGGAGGAGCACCGGGAGCACGGGATGATCAGGAGCAGGAGGAGGAGCAGGAGATGGCAAGCCGCCGAGGATTTTAACTTTATAATTGAATCCATTACTTAAGAACGTGCGTCCAAGATTTCGACGTATTAAAGTGTTGGCACCCCCACCAGCCTCTGGCCCGAAAATTCAAAATCCAAAATCCAAAACCCAATCCCATGCCATCCATCCAAGGAAATCTCCACCGCTGATTGGCAAGGGTAAGGCGAGTTAAGTTCTTGGTTTGTTGGCTACACAAAAACCCCGAAATAAGTTTTAATTACGGGCATATGATGGTGCCCGATAATAATAATAATAATAACGGCGAGCGAGCGCACGAAACGCAACCAAACCAAACCGAGCCAAACGAAACGTTGGAAAAACTTTTGGCGCCCCGGCAACGGAGACGAACTGAAAAATTCTATTATAATTAATAGCAGAAAATTATGAAATTAATGCAAAGCAACAAAAATGGGTGGAAAAATAAGGAAAAAAAGGAGTACGCACAGCCAGAACAGCTCAGCCAGAACAGCAGCCCGAAATTGGATTCATTAAAAATTGAAGTGGGTTTCGTGGCAGCGCCGAGTGGAAAGTGTGCTCGAGCTTATCCCAAAAACTTGGAATGCAGCGAAAGGGTTGCAGAGGGTCGTCCTCCAGCAGCCTCGGCAATAATTGAATATCTCAGGTCGGATTGGGTCGCAGTCGGCATAGATTTCTCCAATCACATTTAAGCTGTTGAAATGTTGATGAGGGGCAGATTAGAGGTCACAAATTTGACACTCCACATTCCACATTCCACCGGGCGGATAATTAGAAAGTGGACTCCTCCGGAGGGCAATGGCCAGCTTTTCGAGGCACGATAATAGGGCTGGTATTTCGGAAGATACACTTTGTGCAAAACCAATTTCGTTCCGTAATTAAATTATTTCATTTCGTCACCACAAAAATGTAAACCGGAATAATTGTCAAAGCTAACGAACCATTAAATCGGAATAGGTACGCAAATCGATATCAAAAAAAGAAGTCTAAATTGTCCTGTTTTATTGCGGCGCTTATCCTTATTATTGTATTTATTTCTTAACTGTAAACAATTGTTACACCAATAGCGTTTGTTCTTAAATTGAACAGCAATATAATGCAATTTGATAACTATTATTAAACGCCATGCATATTTTTTAAACATCAATTATATTAAAAATTAAATTCAATTTTATTTTAATTTGACGTTTGCGTGCGTAAATGAAATTCCACTTATTAACATATATGAATTGATATTTGAAGTACGAATTTAATTAGCACAAATTGATGCAATGATAGGAATAATATTTGTTATTCCGTTTAAAGTCTGTCCGGCTGAATATTAGTTTCCGAACGCGATCAATTTTGAATTGAGTTGAATTCCCGGAGGGCAAAGAAGTATCGATGTGCCAAGTGGCGTGAGAGCTCTTAAAGCTCCAAGCTTAGCCTACTCCATAACAAGATACATCCTCCGGGCCACTTTTCATTTTCCAACCGGATTCTCCCTGGCTGCCTTTATTTTTGTTGTTGTTACACGCAATTTTTCATACTAATTACCAAGCAATTTAGTTTTGTGTTTACACTCGCTGGCCGCCTGCCCAGTTGATTGGCATTGGCAGCGGCAGGTGGCCGCCTCATTAGTGGCTTAACTTGCTATACAAAATGTGTGGCACTTATGGCAAACAGAACTGAGCACAGAGCACAGCGCACAGAGCACAGAACACAGCAGAGACCAGAGCCCAGAAGTGGTGGCAACATGAAACATGAAAAAGCAGCAGCATCAAATTGACACTTAACCGGAGTGGCAGGGTGTGGAGCAGGAAGGCAACAATAAGCAGCCACACGTTGACCAGCTGAGTGGATGGGGCGCTGCGGAATGGGCTTGGGAAATGGCTCCAAGGATGGGAGTTGCAGGAGCAGCAGGAGCAGCAGGAACAACAGCATTACCAACTGTGTAAACAAAAACGACGGCGTCGAGGACAAGGCAACAGCGCTCTCACACACTCGTGCACTGATAAAAAACAGGAAATCTGCACGCCGATCAGTTGCACATTGAAACATACACTAATCCAGATTATTTGTATTTATTTAAGCTATGGTAATATGAAGACTAAAGACTATAGGAAGCTGTGAGGATGACAGGAAGTCAGGATATGCAACTCAGATATACAACATGTACATATTCCAAGCCTTTTTCATTGTACTCAGTTTTAACTATTTAAATACTTTATATACTTATCAAAATCTATTGCCTTTTGGTTTACAAAACATTTAAACCGTAGTAATAGTGTATATTTTAAACTTCATTGCTTGTAGGTATTATAAGTTTCTAATCTCCATTGTATGCAAGTTTTTGCCCCAGTGCACGCAGTGTGAAGAGAACCAAGGATGGGGAAACGACAGCGACAAAGCCTGCCACATATCAGTCAGAGATGAGACACAGGGACACCGAGAGCAACGGAGACAGAGAGCCTGGGAGCCCGAAAGCCGTCGAGAGATCCTTTAAAGTCGACCCGGGCACTTGTTGGTGTCCATAAGCTGGCTGGGCAAACAGGCAAACAAACCCAACTAACAAGCCATAAGATGACAGCCTGCCAGTGACAAATTGTGCCAAATCGAAATGGTAAACAAATGCCAGCCGGTGGAAGAGAAATGCCAACGGAGAAATGCCGGAGAAAGGCTGGAAAGCGGAGGAGCACAAGATCCCTGGCCGAATGGAAGCAACAAATATGCAAATTCTGCACATCTGCTAATTTGCTAAGCTGAAAAAGAGGAGCAACAGGAGAGGCGGGCGGCGGGAGGTGATGGAAATATTGATGCCGAGCAATCAAATGTGCCACGGGGCGTATGCGCAATATTTGGGAGGCCAGAGGAAAAGTGGCCACAGATCATAGCTCACTTCGGTCCACTTTGTGCGGTATTAGCTAAGCAAATAATCATTACATTTTCCATTTGTTTTTTGAATACATATACATTTGTATCACTGTGTGCGTTTGTGCCTTATTTTCCCTGTTTTTTTTTGTTTTCGGAAGTGTATCGATAGCCCCCCAAATAAAAATCTCTCACGCATTCCCAGCACGTACCACATGATTCCCACCCCCCAGCCCAATTCCTCTCATCACTCGGCCCCACTTGACGAGCAAACAGCTCTCGAGGCATAAGCCACCCCCAGATCCCCCAGATGCCCCAGAATCAGCCCTCCCGCCATCGAAAACTCCCCCGCAGTTTTCTCCATTTAAAAAAGTATCAATTTCATTGTTACGCGAGCTCGTTTTTTCCCTGTTCCCTGTTACGTCCTCTCTTAGTGTTTTGGTTCTTTATTATATGGTACATCCTCGGAGTAGAGTCTTATGAATAGCATAAAAAGCTGATAAAGAATAACACAGTAAAGTGAAGTGGGCTCGGACAAAAGTGTGGAAAAGATTATTGAATAAAAATCAAGCACTTGGGTAGGAAAAACTTTACATAGGAAATTATGATTATGGGAAAGAGCAAGTACCAAGATAAAAAAGTCCAAGGAACATATTCAATAGGTTTCCTTGGAAAACTTAAGAAACTAAGAATAAGTTCTCTTCAAGAAATTCAGCTAATTAAAAAGTAGTTTCTATAAAGGACCTAAGGCATTTAATAAATCAAAATGGCTTTTGAACCTGATTCCTTTTATAACTTTAAAGTACATATAAATTCTTTAAAATTGAAAAACAAATTTTGAATTTTTTAAAGAAGTGTGATTTTGAACTCACATCGATCTTCTCAAGCTAGCGTAAGAAATATTCGATTTGCGCGTAGGGCATTGCCCATTTTTTCATTTTCATTTGCCTGTGCAGAGTGAAATAAATTTCGAAACGGCAATTGCACGAGGGCCCATGGCAATTTTAGATGAACATTTTCCACAGGACCCGGAAAAGAAGGCGAGAAGAAGAAGCAGGGCAGGACAAGAAATTATTGCCCAGTCATGACGTGAGTTTTCATTCGACGTTGAGTTTTTGCATAAAATTTCAATAAGGCGAAGTAAGCAAATGTGTTTTCTTCGAACGCTTTTCCCAGTTTGTCTTCCAAGTCCACTTGGCCAGCATTTCGGGGTGGATAAAGTGCCAATAGTTTGTTTTAAGACTGTCCCCAGTGTCAAATTGAGCTAATCAGGCTCAGGTTGTGCCCGGAAAGTTCTAGTAACTGGGGATAATGCATCATTTTGTGGTCAAAATGGCAAAAGCGTTAAGTTTTTATGACCAACGACTTTTGGATCTAGACCAACAATAATCTCCTGCTGTTTCAGACCGAGTTTGCTTGCTTGTTTGTTGGGAGTTTCGCTCGTTTGCTGTGTATTTTATTTTATCGCTGTTGGCAGCCAGTGCAGAGCCAAGCCAAGGCAAACCGAAACCCAAAACAACAATAAAACCAGTCAAAAAGCACTCGAAATGCCAAATGAGTTGAGTTGGCCCCGCCCATCTTTTGCCTAATGGCCAACCCACTCACCGTTCACCATTCACCTCCCCCTTCTTCCTGGGCGGGAAAACTCAGGCTTCACTCTGTGTGAGAGCTCACCTTTTGCAATTAATCCGTTGCTGGAAAAACCTACGCCTCCGCTGCCGCCGCTTCGTTCCATGTCTATGGAAATTTTTGGCCCAAGAAACGAGGGAATTTTCACCCACCTTCCGCGCGCCCTGCGCTGTGTTGTGTTATCTTCGTTTTTCATAAACAAAATGGTAAAATCTGTTTTGGCTGCCAGCGGGAAAAACAACAACTTGCCGCTGCAATTTGGCAGCGTTTTGCGGCGCGAATTCCTCGCCGCACTGCCAACTCCCAAAAGCCCTACCGCAATTGCTACTGCCATTTTTCGGTCTCAAGTGACAAATATTAGAGGAGTCTTTATCGCTAATTAGACTTGGTAGCCGTAAATCTGTTGTCATTTGTTGTGCTTTCCATTTGTGCTATTTTCGGATTTTGGTCGCGCAAAAGGTCCTGCTGTGCGAATGCAGTTTGAAGTTTGCCAACTGATGCCGGAAACATTCGAGACTCCGAGGAGTTTGGGCTAAGAAGTTAAGCTAGGCAGCTTGGGGGGCTCAGAGCTGAGGGAAAACACCAAGGGAGTAGGGATCAGGACATATAGAAGTAATGGCCTGGAAGTGACTTTTAAATGAGTTCAGAAATTGTCTTGGTATGATCGAAGCACTCGAGCTACAGAACTCTTAATTATCGCATATGTTTCCTTTGGCAGCATTTTATGAATTAGAGCACTGCATGTGTATAGTGCACCTAAGCAGTATATATTGTATATTTCATAAATCTTGTATATAGTTTTGTATATTTTGTAAAGTTGGTAAACACTTAAATGAGATTAATTCATCTTACAGCACTTAGAAAAGGAAATTAAAGGCCTAATTAAATGCTTTAAGAGGACATATTAACTTATTGTTGAGTAGCTATCAAAATCCAACAGCAATATTGCCGCAATTTTTGCGCTGTGCAATTACTTCTGGAGCACCACAGGCGGCAATGGCAGTGGCAGTGGCTAACTATGGAAAACAATGGCCTTGGATTGCATCCAGCTGCCATTTCGAGCGGATGGCAGACGAAAACGATTCTGCGGATACGGATTCACCAGCGAGACAAACGACAAACGACAAGAGACAGCGATGAAGACCGAGGAGGAGCGGCAGGCTCTCTACGATTATACGAATTTTTTATGGCACATATGAGACTAATAGAGATTGCGATGCTGGATGTTGGATGCTGGATGGAAGATGGAGGATGGAGGATGAAGGATGGAGGAGGAGCTGGAGCAGCTGGCGCATGCCAAGAAACGAGGCGAGGCCAGTGGCAATTTATGCGGCTCAGTGTTGCATTAAATGTACAGTGAAATGCTTGAGTTAATAAAACAAGAAAAAAAACGAGAAATGTAAAGACGCCTGGTAAACCCAAAAATAAAAATGAAAAGCGGAATGAAAATGAAAATGAAAAAGGAGCCCGGGCCCAGAAAGGAATCCTTCAGAGGCATCTAGCAAGAAGTGTGGCCGGAAATGAAGCGTCCCCATTTGGAGGTAATAAGTGTTTTTGGGCTTTTGTTTTTGACATGCCCATGATGAAGTGGGGTATCCAGGTTTCCTCGTGCAGAATGTGACCAAATGGGGAATTGTCTTTGAAATAAACGTGATGAAACTGAGTTATTGGCCGAGTTTGTGATGAAAGGGGATACACAAGCGACAATCCTTTGGGAAATCAAGAAATGGGGTTTAACAAATAGTTTATAGATCATATTATTCGGAATGTTTAGTTGTCCACTACTGCTACTTAATTAAATTATTAAATTATTTTTATTAACTTTTATTGAAGCCGAGAAAGATAGGAGAAAGCAATCATCAGCAGCAACTTTGAATACAGCAATTTTTCCCTTTAATGGGCCTAATCCCACTGACCAATTTTCTCCAATTGCTCCAGTTGCTCACTCCGCGCTTTTCCGACCCTCACAATTTTTCCCCGAGACGAATCGAGAGCGAATCCCGGGCCTAACCAAGCGCAACCAAAAACTTAGTTAACATACGCACGCACACACACAGGCGCACACAGGCACACACAGACGCACACAGGCGCAGCTCACTTTCCCCCGGTGAAAGTGTGTGTGGCATGTGTATGATAAATAGCTTTCAATTTATATGCCTCGAGGGCGGTCAGGCCAAAGTTTTTGGCTCTGGGATTGCGAGGGAACCGGGCGAAGACTTAAAGGTGTTCAAGGGTCATTTATCAGGCAGAGCGGCAACATTTAGCGCTGCCTTCGAGCCCCGCACACACTCGCAGGTGGCAGGATGTGGAGGTGTGTTGAAGTATACCTGTGTATGTGTCTGTGCGGCCGGGAAATTTATGCCCTACGTCTCCAGTGGGAGGCTGTCTAGTGAAGGCAGGGAGAAGGGGTAGAAGGGGGACACCAGCTCCTCTGACTAGTGGAGTATTCATTTCGATCTGAAAGTGAAAATCATTTGCAATTGTGGCAGTTGCCAGTTGCCAGTTGCAAGTCGGCGACTTCTAATGGCTTCGTAGAGCGGTCGAAATTACTTTAACCCGCCAGCTGGGTCCACAACTAACTTCTCTACCTCAATGTTTTTTGCACAGCGAAAAATAAACGGAGTTATAGTTTTAAATTGTGACTGAAGGGGTTCCCAACTGGCGCATCTGCTGCTGCTGGCAGAGAACTAATTGATTTTGTCATACCGAACACTGCAAACAGAATTCCATTGCAAACATGCACATAGTTTAACTTACAGACATGATTACCCAAGGTAATTAGTACTTACATAGATATCAGAACCATAGGAAATAGTGTACTTACAAGAGTTTAAAGATAAATTATATTTAAGCAGTTGTGACAACGTTGCTTATTCTTGTATTTGTTTGTATGTTTCTTATAGTAAGGGTTCTTTTTAGTGAGAACCTAATTTGTTGGAAATTTAGAAACTTCTTTTCGGTGCTGTGTAACTATGTGCCCCACCTGCCGCCCCATTAAATGAGTGAGTAAATGTGTGTAGCTGTCGACAGGTGTGCAAGTAATTACACTCACACCCATCATCAGCAGCCATCGGAGCGGGAGGGGGGGAATCGGGGGCTGTTAGTTGAGGGGGGCGTGGCCCGGCCTTTGCATACCCGGCACACAATTTATATTTGCCAAAGCTGCCGCTGACGCTGATGCTCGGGCATCGGAGCATCGGAGCTACGGGGCTTCCAGGCAGACAGGCAGGCAGTCAGTCAGGAAAAATGGTTGCCATTTCCTTGGTCTCGTCAAAATTAATTAATTTGCAGCGCTGCTGCAGCAAGGACTTCGTCGGCCGACGGCAGACTTCGCTTCGCATTCCATCTATCCTGCGGTTATGCCTTAGAAAGCCACCTCACAGATCCCCGCCCACGCACAGTCCACAAATCAAACCGAGCAGGCAGCAAACGATTTACACTGTCCAACAAGATGATTGACGCTCCAAGGCACTGAGAGAAACTGGGCGCCGAAATCAATAAGTCTTTAAGAAACTCCTTAGGAAGGCTTGTGTCTTTAAGATGTTTCCATCAGTTTGCTGGAACTAATATTGTGTTTGATATATGTATATATAAACTTAATTTTATCCAAATGCTACATTTATTTTAACTTGTTGTAGCGTTTAATTGGCTGCTTGAGTATCGCAGATAAATAATCATGTATTTCTGATTATGCTTAGCTTGTTGATAAGAACGAAAGCGGTGTTCTAATATTGAACTGCAATACATTTAGGAACAAAAGCGGGTGTTATATGTACTATATTACACTTGGATTTGTATTGGAAACTTTGTTGCCGAGTGAAATCAAATCCTGGGGTCAGATGCTATTGATTACCAAAGTGCGAGCCAATTGAATTGAATTTGTGCTACAAATCAAGTAAGCAACTTAGCAGCTAAACAACAATAGCAACAACAACAGCCCGGGGCTCGGCCACCAAGCCACCCCCTTTCCCCCCGCCCCTGCAACCCTGTCAATAGCTGACCCCAATCAGAGGGGGCGGCACGCACACGAGCACACAAACGGAACACGGAGGTGGACGGTGGCGAGGGGGGAGCAATCAATTGCAAGGAATGCGAGAGCAACAAAAAATGCGAATCAGGAGTGGCAGGGGGCGGGGGGTGAACCTGCCTTCAAAGGACGAACACCGCTCTACCCTCAGATTTCGGTGGTTATCTCCTTCAAGCCAACTGCCTTATGTTAATATATTTGGTTTTGAAGTAAAGCTTATGAAATATATTGGGAAACTTGGACATTCTAAGGACTCCGTCCATTTGAAAAAAATAAACAATTCAAAACAGCTGTAAAATTCTTTCATTTTATAAAGTTAAAGCCTATTTTCAAGTGTAGAATCCAAATTTAGTGGTTTATAGTTTTGAAAATATTCAACTTAATAATCAGAGACATAAATGTTAATAGATACGAAGTAAACTCCGAAAGCCCCGCCAAAGAAACAGGATAGCGAGGAACAAGACCTGGCCAAGGATGAAAACGAAGCAGGAAGAGTGCAGCATCCACTCGCTTTCTGTGCGTCGCCTGCCTCACGTGGCAGTGAAGTGCAGCTATAAAATACTAATCCGCATCAAATGAATGCTACATCAATCTTGTGTCGGGCGCAGGCGGCGGATGATGCGTCGCCAGGTGCGTGAGGTGAGGATATCGAGCAGGTCCTGGGAGCCAGGACCACGACGGCACCAAGAACGACAAGGACAGCCAAGAGCCATCAACTATCCGCCGAAAAGGGTGCAGGATGCACGGGTGAGCCAGCGACGACGAGCTGGTGGCAGGCGCAACTTTAATTTTGTTACTAAGCCCGAACAGGGACAGCGCGGGCTTTCCAGGAGCCGAACGGGGTGAAGGGTACACTGAACACAATTATGAGTGATAATTTTAGAGAGCAGTATGCATGGGAAGAAATTCCCAATTACGTGATCATTTAGAGAGCGGTTTGATACACAACTTGAAACGTTAAAGGCATTCTTTGTAGCTCATCAAACAATATCAATTTTTATTCAAAACGAAATAATGAATTCATTTTCAGGGCAACATTTTTCAAAATAGATAGACAAATAGATAGACAATTCTTAAAACCGCCACGAAAGTTAGGACAACAAATTTGAATGAGTGTAGGACCCTGCCTTATTACCGGATCCGTTTCTTTCTCTGTAGGGAGTGCGGTAGGAGCGACTGTGGCAGTGTTGGTGGCAGATGCCGTGGAGGAACCGCTCAAAAGTCATTTCCGCAAATGTTGTCGGCATCGTTGTCGGTGTCGCATCCTCGCTGCGAGGATTGCGGATTCCGGGACGGGAGACAAACGGGCAGCAAGAACTAGGGATTAGGGATTTGCGTGCACATAAATGAATTTCGTGCACGCATGGAAGGCCGTTGGGGCTGGTGGGGCTTGTGGGGGCAGAGGGGGTGTAAAGGGTGCTCCCAGGCTGAGTGGTTGAGCAGTAGGAGCCACCTAAGCCCTAAGCAGCTGCTGCCGCAACAGTAAACGTTATCTACACACGTGCAACGTGCAATGTGCAACATGCAACCAATGAGCTCGCCCCACAATTTCCCCAACCCCCAAGCCATCCGCACTTTCCAGCCCCTCCTCCCTCCCCCCGGTCGCATAACAATCCCACCACTATCCTTCGTCCTATTCCAGCACCATCGTCTGTGTTTGCATTGGTGTGCAATTGTTGGCATTACGTGCCACTCTCGATTGCCATTCAATGACAGGAGCAGCAGGATCCAGCTTTAGAAGGGGAATCCTCGGCAGGAGCGGCTGAAGGGAGGACTGGCGCAATCCTCGGCCGTCGCAGAGCCGCCAACTATTGAATTACTTTCAACCTGCGACTGAAGATTGCACTTGAAATAGGATTCACAGCTCACTCGCTCTCCAAAAGCTTCAGATTTTCAATTTCCGTTTCCTTTTTTGCGCTTTTCCAGCCCGCCGCCAACCCACCGACCCTCCACTCCCCTTTGATCTGTGCGTCTGGGTTTGGGTTTGGGTTCGGGTTTGGGATTGGGATTGGGTCCTCCGCCTTTTTTTCCCCGTTTGTTCATGTCTAAGCAAATGGAATAAGCGCGCTCATTGCTCGAGCTTGTTGCCGATAGATGGATGTATGGATGGATGTATGGATGCATGGATGACAGGGGGCAGGACTCGGTGGCAGGACTCGGTGGCAGCAGGGAACGGATGGATGGGTACACGGATGGATTGACGATTCCAGCCCAGAAACTATGGAAACTACGGGCATGCCCTTTGCAAGGGCTTCAGCTAGGGGTCAAGGGGTTAAAAGCGAAAGCTTACACCTTTTGTCGCTTAAACGGGTTTTGGAAACCTGACCTCGAGGAAATCATTACGTTTCTGCTGTTAAAATCTATCGCAAATAATTGGGTTACCAGGAATATAATGTCTTTTTTCTGTTACTAAACCATTGGGAAATTTAAATTTAGAAATAAAACTTATTGTTTTTAGATATTAGGAAAACAAAGTCTGTGCTAAGAAGAAACCTTGCTTATCGAAGGTAGAGTATCTATCTTTTCAGTCAATAATATTCATGACAACCCTTTATCGCTCAACTACCCTATAGTGGTAGTATATTCTCCTGCCCTTAAAATATTCATGGTAGCCACTAAAAACCCCCTCCTATTCGACATCGGGTTTCTGTGACGACCTGGCCAGAAAAAGTGATGGGAGCCACGCTCCTCCACGGTGGCAATGTGGATGAGAACGGTGGCAGCCACGATGCACGTGCATCGCTGCAGTGGTTGCCACAGGCAACTACCGCCATTTGTACCCCCATCCTCTATCTACGTGGCCCTTCCCATGCCACTCCTTCGGCGGCAGTACATCAATCCTTTAAGACGCAACATTGAGTGCCAATCAACAAGTGCGTTCCATCTTGGACTGTGCAACCTGTGCTGAGAATTCGCCACCCCTTGGCACCACCCCACCACATGCAACAGTACGCTGAACACTTTTATTGCTAACCATTTTTCCTTTTTCTCCTCCTTTCTGCGAGGAATGGCGAATGTTCTGGCAAGGATTTGTACATACGATTGTACGCTCTACACACGTTTGCAGTGTGTGAGTGGGGAGAGGTGGCGGAGGGTGGCTGAATCGGATTGAAAAGAACTCGGCACGTATTTGTCACGTATTATATATTTATAGCAACCAATGAACCGTTGAATGCATGGACAGACTGCAGGATAGGATGTTGAATGCATAAAACGCCTCCCTCAAAAGTTCCCCCACTTCGGCTTCCCCACGGACATTGCTCATACGCCACGTGTACTTGAGAGTTGGGCTTAGTTTAAATTGAATGTTCCTCGGGCTGTCTGCGCCACAGAGAAATTGAGAGTGTTCACACTGAGGTCAAAATAACTATCTCCAGTTTGTGGCTTGTTTATTAAAAGGTAACACATTTTAGTATTAATAACCTTTATCAAACATTTTAATTCAATAAAACCTTTTAAATGCTATTACCAAGTTTTTTATTTAAATATTTCTGAGTTACAGACCTTTGATTCCTATAACTAATTATTAGTATAATTTAAAAGCACATGAAGTACTTATTTTCAGTCCACTCCTGAATGTATTGTAGGTACTTATTTTCTGTGTGCATGATGGAGCAGGAGATTTTCAGAAAGAGAGATGGAGGAACAACCATCACAGTTTAATTATAATTTTAATCACTTTTGCAGCTGCAGGAGCGGCGGCAACGGCAACGGCGGCGCGGAAATGAATTTTATGAAGCGTGCTCCGAACTGTCGTGCCCAACATAAACTGTTGTCAGTTTCTGGGGATTCTTTGCTGGAGCTGGAGCTGGAGCTGGAGGAGCAGAAGGATGCGGGCCATGAGGAGCAGGAGAGTCGGGAACTGGAGAAGGGACAACCGACGGTCATGTCAATTCAATTTTTGTGCTTCCGTGCGCGGCGACAAGTTTTAGCCAGTTCCCCAACGCCCCCTTATCCCCTGACATTTCAGCCAGCGGCACTTTATGTACATCATCATCAACACCTTTTGCCAGGCGCCATTTACACGCCGTCGTCTATCCTCGTCTCTAAGTCTAATCAGCCCAGACAGCCATCAGTCGAGGGTTTGCTATCTCTTTCGGAATCTCTACCCCCTCTCTCTCTACTCGGTTCTCTCCATCCCTTTCGCCCTTCCCAATTGTTTCTCCCATTCCCCAGCGATGTGGGTAAGCGAATCAATTTTAATGCCGCATTTGTTGCTCGGATTTTCGTCGAGAGCAAAAGGAAAAGCTGATGCGAAACCTAAATCAAAGAGCAGGACTGCTGGTACCCTGTAAAATTTACACAATAAAGGCATAAGAGCGATCCGCTTTAATTGGCCATTTGGCCTACATAAAAAACACAAGAAAAATAAGAATTGTGATATAAAGTTTTATGGTTTTAAATTATTTTAAATTATAAATTATTTTCTTTAAGATTGTTATTTGCAGGAAATCTTTCAGTGTCATATTTATTTATTTATATTCTTTTTTCATATATAAATGTTCATATTTAAATGTTTCTACGTGTTCCTTTCAGATTTTACAACTTCACTCAACTTATCCCCCCTCACATACCCCTTGGTGAGCTCGAAAAAAAACATGAATTATATTTCTTTCTTGCCTCGTTCGCCGGGGCAGGCAGAACAAATTGAATCATATTTTTAACAGCGACGAAATGGGAAATTATAATTGCCAGCTGAGCATTTGCTTTAGACTCAACGAAGTTTGCACTCGCGGGCCTGACACACTTCACTTCATTCATAACACAGAGCGTTATGAATTAAGGCAAGTGCTCACACTCCAAATATATACGAATACGTATGTATATATACATGAATATATATAGATGTGAAGGGAGACGAGGCTGCTGACATGTTTTGTCCACAGGCACGCATTCTCTTGCGGCCTGGCTAACTGGCGAGCGGTTCTTGTTGGCCCGGCTTTTGGCGTTGGCTGACTATCTGGCTGGCTGAATGGCTGGCTGGCTGGCAAGTTTCCCAACGGCACGCGCTGCCTGCTTCCTGAATTTTCGCAGCACCCAGAACCGCCCTTTTTCGGTGACGACAAGTCAGCCTGGCTGCGTCACTCATATGAGCCGCAAATATCCAAACCCCTCCCCCGTTGTGGCATTTCACGTTGATGCCACGCACGAACGCTTACTTTGTCGCATGCCCAACTTTTGGCTATTAAGTCATTTTTTGGCTTTTTAGATTTGCGACAAATTCCCGGGGTTGTGTCCACTAATTGCCCAGAATCTTGTGCCTCCTATCTGGTGGCAGCTATGCTATGCCACCATGCGGAATGGTAATTCAACAGTTTTTCAGAACACCAACAGCCTCGTGGACCATGTAGCTCTCGATCATCGGTTGGTCAAGTGTTTGCCACTGGCGCAGACAGAATCGAAGCAGCTGATGTTGCTTCTCTTGGCCACACAACTTCAACTCTTTTATAAGAATTTACTTGAATGAATTGTGCAGAGTTTCGAGTGGCCCAGACGACAGGCAGCCGGGAAAAACCAGCAGGAGGACGGGCGGAAAAGTCGACCATAACAATGACAAGACAAGATGGGATGAATGCAGTGGATGGCATGGAGTGGTGTGGTCGATGGCCACTCAAAACTCTATGGAAATCAATAAGAAGTGGTTGAAGACATTTTCACCAGATGGGCTCTCGTATACTGCGTTGCATATTTATTCAAATTTAAAATTACCCAAAACCGACACGAAGACATCAAAATCGAAATACTATGCAGTAGTTCTAAGGAACTTCTAACACCACTACTATATATTTCAAAATACCTCTAAAGGCACTTAACTAAATTAGATAAATATATGTTGATTTAAGACTATATCTTAAGCAAACATTATTTTATTCAATAACGGAACAAAATATAAAGTTGAACCGCAGCATGTGATGAAAACATGAATATTTTTGTATTCAAAGTCCACAAACATCGAGTGTAAATTTGTAAAAAAGAGCTAATTTCAGTGGCAACAGATTGTGCGCATTCTGATTTATAGCTGTTAACATTTTATTGATTAAAAAAGGAGCCAAACAAATGTTGACAGAAGCAATGATTTTCAGTTAAAAGTTGAAAAACAAGCCAGCTATGTAGCATTTACAAACCACTCGGTTGCCAAAAAAAGAAGCCTTCGAACGAAATCCAGTTCGTTTGGGCCCCATTTTCAACAGGCTGAAAGTAAACTTGAATAAAGCCAGTCCCAGTCGAGACCGTATAAGAAACTCAGCTCCGCAGCAGGCAAACAATGGACACGGCCCAGGCTACTTAGCCACTTGACTGCACTTCCACTTCCACTGCCAGTTTGGCCAGATTTTCCCAACTCCGCGCCGGGCAAAAGTGAAAAGCTAGATTTGTCACGCACTGATGCGTCTTTAAGCGTTTTAATTACCCACCAAACGAAACGAAAGGCAGCGAAACTTGAGCATAATATGCAAACCAGGACAATAATTCACATTGTCCCCGGGCACAAAGCCACTAACTGATCTGCCCCCCTCTTCCTCTGGAGTAAGACTTACCAATGCAGTTGCACTGGAACAAAATATCAAGAATATAGCATTACTATTAATATTATTATATTTACCTCTATACAAAAAGTAAGCATACAAATATTTTCTAAATTAATTAAAAATATCTGACGACAATAACGACAAATAAAAAAACGAATTACACATTTGCAAGATAAAACGTGCTATCTTTAATTCTTGTTTATGTTCATGAAAAGTGTATAACCTACTGTGTAACTTAGTGTTAATTTTTATTAACGGCTTTAAGATCTGCTACCTTACAAAAAAAAAATGCCCGAGCTCTTGTTGATGTCACTCACATAAGACATATTGATACCGATTTTTTTGCAGTGCGCCTGCAGTTACCATTGCAGTTGCACTTGCATTTGCAATTTGCATTTCGGACGCTCGGGCAATTAATAGCGCACACGTAAACAAAACACCGCACAGTGCAAGGATAGCAAATGGGGGCGGTCGAGGCCGAGGAGGTCCTGCCAACGGTGGGCGGGGCTGGGCGGAAGTGGGGAGGGGTGTGGTGGGCTGGCCTTACGACAATGACGATACTAAGGTTAGGGACTATCAAAATGCAAAGCAGCAGGCAGGTAATGAAAATGCTTAATGGCTTGCAAAGTGTCACAGTGGCTGAGCGCCTGTGGATAGGCAATGGAAATTGGCAAAAGGGTCGCAGGTCGCAGAGTCGCAGGTTGGCCAAAACCCCCACTCCAACCCCAACCCCAGCCCCAACCAACACGAATGCAATTGGCGAACGAACTTAAAGCGCGTTAAATTCAACTGCTTCGGGAGGAAAAGCGGGCAGAGCGCATAAAAAGTCAATTAAAAGAGGCAGTGGCAGTTGCTTGTGCAGCTGCGTTTCGGTTTGAGTTTTTTGTATTTGTATTTCATGTCTGAGTGTCTGCCCCACGCCCACTTTTCGTGCGCCGCTGTGGCCGCCCATATACACGTAGAAAAAATGCACGTATTTCGGACAGTGTTTTTGCCCTGTAATTTAAAAATAACCCTTTAGCGAAGAAAAATGAAAATTACTTTTTTTAAGTCGTGAAGTATGTGAAGTTTTTTAAACATTTTTAAATTTTGTTTCTTGCAGTAAATTTTTCAGAAAGTTCTTTAAAGGCATTCTGTCGAACTCTATAAGTGGAATAAGAGTATTAAACATCCGAATATTTTATTTTTTATTTTCTTCCTTTTCTTCTAGGCTTCTTGCTTACATTAGTTTTTATCTAGGGGTTTTAAGAAAATGAGAGTTTAGTATTTTTTCGTGTGCACTGGCCAGACTTTATGTGTGTTGGTAAGTCCTTCGAGTGCATGAGTGTTGGCCAGCGCTTTTAGCAGAATAAACAGTGAAAGTTGCGCAAAAAGGACACGGCCAAGACACAAGTGAACGAGTCGGAGAGACAGGACGAACAGGAGTACCAGCAGTAGCAGGATTCCTCCTTCCGAAGGAGCAGCAGAAAGAGATGGCCATAAAAATGGGTGAACGAGTCTGAAAGAGTGTGAAGCATGTTGGGACCTTTGAACGTGTTGAACTTTCAAATGGCTTTGCGCGCCGCTGCCAGCTAATGGCATTACAGTTCACCCCGTTCCAGCCAGCCCCGCCCCTCAGCCAGCCCCAATCGTGGATCCACCGCCCGCCTTCCATCTCAGCCCCGCGAACCCCTTTGACTGCATACAAAGGCCGAGAACGAGAGGGAGCGTGCGAAAAAGCAAAGTGTAACTGCAATGTGTGTCCAGTCTGCCTACACCGCCCGAAAGACCAGTCTATATTGTGAAGAATATTCAGTTAAAAATGTTTAAGCCTACAATCATAATCATCCCTATTGGAGAAACCTTATATGGTTGGCCTTAAATTAGTTGCAAGTTCTGTTCTGCATATTTAATACATATTTTAGAGAAATATATTTATTTTAATAGCGTGCTAAGAATTAATTTTTGAAAGTTGTACTTTATAATATATGCAGTTTTTATAGCAATTTGATTAGATGTACTTTGCATATACACCTCGATTTTTAAAAAACCAACAAATCCGAACATATTTCTATACTGTTAATAAAAATACTTTCTGATCTTCTTGCAGTCATTGCTGTTTGGCTTTTGTTTTAGCTTTTAGAGACCCATTTGAGATTTTGCGCAGTACATGGGGCATGTGCAATTAGAGTGACGTACGCTTTATTGATGCCCATAGCCATTTGGCATGCATTAGGGCACGGCACACAAACACACACACACACACGCAGCCAGAGATACACATACGCACACACACTTACTTGGGGGCAACTTGGAAGCAGTTCCAAGGTAAAAATATCAAAGTTGAAGTGCACTTTTTTATTCGTTTGTCACGCAGCACTGGGTCTATAAATTATTTCTTATGATAATTGGCTCAAGCGTGGGCGAGCAAAACAACCAGCAGTAAGCTAAGTTTACAAACTGGGAAATCGGAAAATGGGAAAGGGGGAGGTGGCAGTGGGAGGTGGGGGACCAATCAAAGTGCAGCAACAATAACTGCAATCAATGGCTGCTAGTTAGAGCGGAAATCGGTAGAATACTGCCTGACATTTGGCCCGTAATTACCGTTATGCCACTGCCACTGCAAACTGCAACTGCAACCGTGTGGCAGGTGAACTGTGTTTGCTCGAAATAAAAAAGCACTGAAAAGCTCAATTGCGGTCGGGTTTGTATGGTTTTATGATTTCCTGGAAGACTTGCTTTCCAAAGTTGCGTGTCCTGCTAAATTAAAGCAAAGAAAATGTTTATAGCCACAAAGTGTGTTTACATCGAGTGCAAATACTTTTGATCGGCACAACCTGGTTTACTTATTGACTTTATACATATTTTATGCTCAGTTGCAAGGTATTTTCATTTTAAGATACTTCTGAAATGCCTAAATTGGTTGAATGGAGCTCCAGGTTTGCACAGCAATGAAGCATGGAAAAGAGCAACTCTTTCATCAACTGTAAGTTTTTAAGTATTTAAGTTATATTTAATGATGCCGCCCAAATAAGTAACTTTAAATAAAAACTTCACTTAACTCCAATTCTGTATTGCATTCAAAATAAATAAAACTATCTGGCTGTCGACAGTACTTTCAAGTTATTCAAAGCATACTTTCACTTTCAATGAAAACGACTTATGCGGACTCGATCATTTGGAATGAAATTAAAAATAGATTTCATTGAATAAAGTGCAGTATTTATGAAAGCCTTTTCATAATGGAAAACTTTTGCTGTCGCATTAAATTTCTTTGAATATTTATTCTGATGCGTGCGGAACTCACAGATTATTTCCGCTCCCAAAGACAGCAATTAGATGCATTTAGGGGATTATGCCATACACTTTTCATCTGGCCATAAGCCTTAAGCAATTTTTGTGGCCAAACCAATTTTTCATAATCTCTTTTCCCACATATATATTATTTTCAATATGCAGTCGAAGTGACTGCAAAGTGCGAGCAGGGGATTTTATTCTGGGAAATATGCGAGCTACTGTATCTCCGAGATATGAATTGCATCGTATGAAAATGTGCTTAATTTAACTGCTGCCAGAATGGCTCCTTCGCCACTCCTCCCTTCCGTTCCCCTGGCTTTTTGTCGCTGCGTAGATGATTTAAAATGTGCATAATAAGCGGCACTTGGAGAAGAATGAAAAAGAAAAACAAGCTACATATAGACTAGAGAATCAGTTGAAGACGATGCCGTGTGGCGAGCAGGGGAGGCGGTCTGGACTGGAATACATTTGAATCACAAAACTAACAAATAAATAACACAAGCAACGGGAGTGTGTAAGACAAACACACTAAAAAAGCAAAAAAGGGAGGATGGCTAGTTTGCGGCACCGAATTTCGCAATACTCTCGCAGAAGTCTATGCTGTGTAGGGCAGGAAAACCTAGAGTAGGTTTTAATAAATATCTATTCATATATATTCTTTTATTTAATAAATATTTCTGATTTACTAGAGCAGCTTTGTTAAAAACAGATGTGCTTTTATCAAAAACAAAGATATAATTGGAAAAGATGTATTAAGGATCATATAAACATCCGCCACATTTAAGCATCTTTGTAAGTAATTTGAGCCCCATAACTTGTGGACCATTGCAATACCCTCTGGTAGGGCATTAAAATGGGTAAAAAATTCGGAAAATACAAAACGAGCAGACAAATGGCAACCGGGATCGGCGGACAGCCAGCAAGGAGAGATAGTGCGCGGGCAGAAGTGCGGGGAGATGGTGACGGTGGGGGGGAAGTGGGAAAAGTAGATGGGTAAGAACAACATATTCAAATTTAAAATTTCGCCTGATTTTCCTGCTTTCCCCGCTTTAGCTGATTTCGTTTGCATTTTCGCCGAAAACAGCGCGAGACGTGGAACTTTTCACACATGCAGCTGGCCGTGTGTTAGTGTGTGTGTGTGTTTGTGCGTCTAGTTCGAGTGTGTTAGTGTTAGTGCGCTAGTGCGATTGTGCATATGTATGTGTTTACAGTTAGCGGGCGCCAAACCAAGGTGTCGCCGTGCACCCGAAATCGTTTCAGCGTGAATACATTTGCACCGTCTCCATGTGTCAACCCCGTGCCACGCCCCCTGCTCTGACCTGCCGCCCCTTTGCATATCCTGCAACTTCCACAGTGGAACCAGCATGCTGCAGTACCACACCGATGCATCGGCTCAAGTTAACTCCGCTTCGCAGGCACAGTAATTTAGTTAAAATATTCAAAAAGTTTGCGCAAGTATTTTCGTTATTTTCGTTATGCGTACGAAGATGGAAATGAAAATGAAATTCGATTTTTAGGGCAAATTTCAGGGGGCGGCGGGAGTTCAATGCGCCCATAAGTTATTTGTGGGTGGACATTTTAGGCGGGCTGAAATGTGCCTTGGAATGCCTCCATTGGTATTTAAACTGAAATCTGAATTTATTAAACACGCATTCTTCTCGGCTGAAGTATTCGATGAATTCATATTGATTCATTGTGGCGCGTATTTTTATATGAAAGTCTTAAAACCAACATTTAATTTTGAATACCCAAATGGTTGCTATATGTATATGCATCTCATAAGCTTAATTCTAGTCAAGCATTTCATGAGTTGAACCATCTATAGGCACACAATTTTTGCTACTTTATAACCAATAGTTGGTGGCTGCGATCCACTGTCTTTGGCCAGGGCATACCTTGAAAATGCTCGTAGCTGGCGAAATGTATTCGCATTTTCGCAAACGCGCTGCATTAATTACCGCAGCAGCCTCCGAGCTTGAATGTGTGTGTTGGTGTGTTTGTATGTTTGTGTGAGCTAACACGTTAGCCCGGCAAGGTTTCCTCCTACCCCCTACCCACTACCCCCTTGGAGCCCCTGGCAGGTGCTTTAGGCCGCGCAGAGGAGTGGAATTTGGTGGAGGGGGTTGGGGGTTGGGGATTGGCTAAAGGGGGCCTTCAGAGCTGCGGAATGGAGCACGGTCAGCGCTTCACTTTGCTTCCTTTCGTTTCGCTTGGCATCGCTCGTTGGCGCTGATATGTTAAGCTGCATTTTGGCTTACAAAAATATGGAGAACAGTGCGGAGCCAGCCAGCAGTGCTGGGCACCTGCAAATCCTTTTAACTCGTTTGGACATTTTGTGATGTATTACGTAAGTGCGGCATTTGTGGTCTATATAAAAGAGAGTTGCAAAATAGCCCCCGCCCCAGCGCACAGCCACACTGAAGCCCACTCACACACAACCCTGGTCACACGCAAAACAAAAAAATAGAGAAGCAGAGGAAGTTGGCATGGGAAATGCTTAAATGATGAAGCGAGCTCGCTCGTCCCTTTAAAGTTGGCAATGAAAAAGTTTCATATTTTCGAAATGGATATGGGAAAGGATTGAGCAACTTTGAATGGTTATGATGAATGCTTGTGGTGAAGAGGCTAATTTCGGGGATGTGACAGAACAGCCGCCAATCCATTAGATGGACAGACAACTTGTCAAAATGAAAGCCATTTGACTGCGGAACAAGGCTGTTTAAATAACTTGCTTGTCGGTGACTCCATTTGGCTGACATTATTAAGATCACTTTTGCAACTGTTTTAAAAATATAATGTATAATGTTATAGAATAGCTTATTCAATTCAGTCAAAACTTTGTGAAATTTACACATACTGTAAGCCATTGGCGTAATATTTCAAATCCGTTTACTTTTCACAATTCATTTGTTTTCAATTAGTATGATTGCTCCTGAAACTTAATCTCCAGTCATCTGCAATACTTTTAGCCAACATTAAACCCTTTTAAACCTATTTCTGATCTTTAATCTGTGTTCGAGTGGTTAAGCCGAGTTTATTGATTTCCCTGGGTTTTATTTAGAATGCTTGCTTTTGGTCTTTCTAATTGATTCTCTGCCCGAGCATCGACAGCATTTCCTCCAGTTGTTTACCACAATATCCGGAACTGGAACTGGAACCACAACCTTGCAACACACACACACGCATACATCGGTTGCCGCACACGCAAGCTGGGATCACACACATGTGCATACCACAAACTAAAAGGTTTTCGGTGCGTCCAATGCATAATCAACAAGCAGCATATATTTATGGCCTTGCCAGACGATGGCAATATAAATCAAAAGCTTTTGCAACTCCATCCATCATCCAGCTCGCAGCTTGCCTTTGCCACCTCAGCCCCACCCCCTGCCACCCACTGAAACACCCCCTCGCCGTCCCTTTCTTGCCACAATTTTCGCACGAATTAAATGCACATTTGCACCTCCCACGCCCCCAAATACTATGCTACTCCAATTACCGAGAGTTACATTGCACTTGGACGCTTTGGGCAGTGTTACGTCACATTGCGGTTACACATTTTACATCGGAAAAATTAGTAATGCGCCACAAGAATTTTAGAAG
The DNA here is from genome assembly GCF_016746235.2 of Drosophila teissieri. Classification (NCBI taxonomy): domain Eukaryota; kingdom Metazoa; phylum Arthropoda; class Insecta; order Diptera; family Drosophilidae; genus Drosophila; species Drosophila teissieri. The sequence continues at coordinate 16,990,497 of NC_053031.1, read as the reverse complement.
ACCACATAATATCTTTAGAAATTTAATAAAGAACTTTGTTATAAGAATAGGAACTATTAGATATTACCATTTATTAAACGCCACATTCATTAGAATAAAATAAAATCTTAGTAATAAAAAAATATTTCAGCTTTAAGGAATTAGTATTTCCCAAGTTGGATTACCATTTTTCCACTGTCCTTGTAGGTGTGTGCAGTTGGGATAAGCGATTAAGGAAAACCAAAGCGTGAAACTAGGCAAAAGGGATGTCGAAAGCTGGCTCAAAGGCAGGTGGCATGCCACGGCAAGATGCCGTATCTGAAGTTGAATTTGAAGCTGAAGTTGTCCTCAAATTGAAGGCAGCAGGCGGATGCAAATTGGGGAAAAAGGGAGTAAGGAAAGTGGAAAAAAGGAAAACACATAAACAGCAAGAAAGGCGGAGAAAGCGGAGAAAGCGCGCCGGCAGTTTACAGAGCATCCTTGTGCTGTTGGCAAATTCAATTCAAATTTTGTAAGCATTAAAAATTGTTGTTGGCCTGACTGCAGAAAACTTGGGAAACTCGCCGAAGGAAAGTCGCAGAAAGCGACGCAAAATAAAAGTGATTGTAAGTGCCAGCAGCAGCGGGGCGGCAGACGAAGTGGAGGGGTTGGGGAAAACGGCAGAGAAAGCGGCACAAAAGCAGGAAAATTTATGAAAAGATAAAAGACGCAGGCGTTCATTCAAACATAACACACACAGATACACACGCCCACACACCCACCCACACACCCAAACTCAGGTGAGGACAAGCAATTTTAAATGGCGGCAGGCGGCCTAAGTACACTATAAAAAACAAATACTAGTAACTACGTAGACCACTGAGCTGCAATATTCATCTCAATAATATTTAATTTATTATAGGGAAGTCCTGATCCTTCGAATGTCTAGTACAATGCCTTGCAAACTTATTTCTTTCAATTATTTTCCGAGTGTAGGAGTGTTGAGAGGAGGCAGTGCAGGGGAACGCGTGGGGCCTGCCCCGTTTGGCGGCTGCCACTTGAGGCCGCATTACTTCAACTTTGAAGATGCTCGAACGCCTTGTGCCTTGCCTTCGACGCGGGCGACACCTAGCGTGCGCAGCTGGAAGCTGCATTCGGTGGCAGGACGAGCAGTTCTCGCAGGACGAAAGGGAAGGAAGGTCCTGCGGCCCACTGTCCTCCTCCAGCAGCCCCAGCATCTATGCTATGTAATATGCAAACAGATTTTTTTCACTTTCATTGGGGATGTTGTGGCTCCCCCCATACCCAAACCCACACCCGCCACCCCCTCGCCAGGCCAGGCCTCCTTGTTGCTTGTTTGCGGCAAACACAACGCCCGCGTGCACCCAACCCCCCCTCCGGACCACAGAACGTTTGCTGAAAAGAAGTTTTTTAGCAACTCAGCAGAAAAAGGAAGCACGATGAATGCGAGGGGGCTCGAAGGCTTTGGCTTTGTCTGTGGCAGCACATTTTGAAAGTGTCCTCGCCAGTGGGACAGTGTTGCCTAATGTCATGTGCACTCCACCCCACTCCACTCCATCCCACAAACCCCCCTGAAACTACCCCCCTGCCCGCCCGGCCTGCCACCCTTTGTTTGAGGGGTGGCAATAAAAACACGCAACAAAAGCTGAAAGCTGCAACACACAAAACATTTAATCACACTTTGCACAACTTGTTGAAAATGCAAGCTTGCAGCTACCCCTCCCCCAATTTGCCACCCCCGCCTCCCTTTAGCCCCCCACTTTCAAGCACCCCCTTTTGTGCTGGGAGCTGTGGGACCAATTGGCAAATTAACTTTCAATTCAATTCAATGGAAGCATTTGAAAGATACATTAACACCTGCCCCATAGACCAATTGAAATCGTGCACAGAGAGAAAAGTGGGGGTTGTTGGAATTTCCCAACATCAGTTGTATGGATTTCGAAGTAAAAGTAAAGCCTTAATAAAGATTTCAATGGAAATGTTATTTTAAAATAAGTTCGCTTATCATTTAAATATTTATCATTTATATCACTGAAGATGCTTTTGAAATTATACATTTTTTTAAGTGCTGCAAGGGAACCAGAAGGAGAAACAGAAACCGATAACGGTTTAGATAAAGAGGGGTTTAGTGCATGACACGCCCCTTTGGGCGATCCCGTTGGCCTTTTGATTTGGCTTCTGGTAAACCCGATGACTCGTATTGTATTCCCCGAGTGTGTGTGTGTGTGTTAAATTGAAAAGGTTAATCGAGTCAAATTTGTAATGATAATTCATTGGTTTTTGACTAGGAACATGTAATGTTCAAGGATATAGTTCAACTTTAATAAGTCGTTTAATATCAGTTTAATTATTGAAATAAACTAAGTTCTGATAGATTGTTTGTCTCAAGACTTAAAGTAAACTTGTTAAACCATTGTCTGTGCATTGTTATGCATTGCTTTGCTACAGAAATTATTTTCGCTGGCAGTTACATCCCCGAAAACTAATATCTTCATCTCTGCGTCCTGAGCCATTTCCGCTCGTATTGGCCGTAACTCAATTTCCCTATAGCAGTTATTATGATGGCCCGTGGAAGAGGCGGTACGCGCGGCTTATCAACGACCGAGGCACTAAATCAACTTCTGCCTCGATGCCCCATTAACCCCGCCCCCGGAGCAGAGCAGAGCACAGTTGTTACCTATCCCAGATAACCCCCAGATGCCCCACCTTTTGTGCGATGTCACCAGCAGCATTCTGGCAGGACGAGAGATAAAGCCAAGCCAAATCCAGGACGAAATCCACATCACAACAATTTGCCGACGCTCTTAAGCCGTTCCGAGAAAGGACTGCGAAATATGGCAGGCGAAAAAATAAAGAACAGAATGAATAATTGCCAATATGCCACAAATTATTTCAAATGAAATGTGAGTCCCAACCACAAACGAGCTCGTAAAATATGTATTTATGATTTATAAGCACACACATAACAACACAAAAAAATTGCACAAAAAAGCGAGGGAAGCCCAAAAAAATAAGTACAAATATATATTGTGCAAGGCAACATCGTAGATAAAACTTTGACAGAATTGGGGGCGTGGTCGAGGGCGTAGTTGCATTGAAATGCAAGCGAAAGAGTTCGGGCTCGCAGTCAGAAAGTTGGCACAGCCAATGAGATAGATTTTGACATGGACGGAGGCCAAGCAGAAGCCACTTAAGCAACGTCCTGCCGCCCCTCGTCCTTTGAGTCCTGGGGCAACTGATCCGCCGGAGTAGATTGCCAAACGTCAGGACACGGCGGACGCAAAGGTAGCAAAAAATGCGGCAAGTAATGGGTGGTGGGCAGCGATACCCTGTGGAAGCCTCAAATCAAACGCTTATATTATTTTCGAGGGGAAATCAAACTTTATTTTATTATTAACCGATTAACAAGGGGAATAAGTTAGGTTGATCAATAAAATAAAATGGCACCAAATTCCATTTAGAAATTTAAGACTATAGTGATTCCAAATATAGTATATCCTTGAAGAGAGAATTCAGAAAGTCCTGGAATATAAATTAAATTGTATATCCCTTAAAAATCTTTTTCGCTTTTACAAGACAAAAAATAAATCTTTCTTGGAAGCTGGCAATCAACGTAGTCCAAGTATTAAGAACACTCAGCAAGCAATGAATGCATTTTATCAATATACACCGGACTATCATCGTACAGGGTATCACTAACTTAAGCTAAATAGAACTGCCTGCGTTTGCGTTTCCGTTTCCCAGCGGTATGTGCAACGGCCAATGTTTGTGGCACACACAAAAAGGAAAATTGAAAGACAGCCAAGGCGGGAAAGGAAAGCGAAGGGAAAGGCCAGCGAGTCCCGGCCGTGAGAAAAAAGGGGACGGCGATAAAGCGGCCGAAAGTCGAAAGAGCATTTGCAATAATAATAAGTTGTTTACGGCGCGTGAGTTAGCATCAAAACAAGCGCTGACATTTAGGGGCGGACACGAACACGGACTTGGTAAATGGACACGGAGTTTGGACTTTGGACATGGCCGAAAGGATGTGCAAGGAGACATGCAGTTTGCGCTGTCTGGAGCCCTTTTTTGGCCAATTTCTGGCCTGGCACTTCCTTGAAGAGCTCGCCGAAGTGGCGCCATCTGGCGTGGCTGTTCCGCAACTCGGCAAAAAGCTTGACGCCATTTTTATGAATGAAAAGCGCTTTCCACGCGCCGAAGCTCGAAGAGCGCATTTAAGAGAGCCGCGCGCTTAAGAGAGAAGAAGAGCGGCAAATGGAAATATTCTCTCTTTGTTTTTGTCACTGCCGCTGCAAAAATTCAGCAGGTTGCAGTTGCAGGTTGCGCGTTGCACGTTGCTGCCGTGTTTTAGTTTTAGTCACGTGCCAGGCTTCAAATCAAACAGGATGATGGCACATTAAAGCAGCGTTTTGCACGACTAACGAGTTGCAACTTCGTGGCTGCAACTTCGTGGATGCAATGATTGCTGCCCCTGTTGTTCTTGCTGCGGGGTCATGCAACTTTAATATGTAAACAACACCTCCCCCTGTCTGTGTGTGCGCCGGTGCAAGGGTGTGCGTCTACCGGAAGCAGACGTGTTGTGACACGCTTTGACTTGACCTCAGTAGCAGCGGCAACAACAGTGGCAGCGGCAGCAGCAGCGCTAACAACATCTGCAGCTGCAACACCAGACAGACTAGAGCCATAAACGCACGTCAATCAGAACCAACTGCCAGCTGACATTATAACAGAAGACCAGGCAAAGACCGCCCGAACTGCCAGTAAAAACGCAGCAGCAACTTGCAGCAGCAGCTACATAGCTGCAACATCAGGAAGCGGCAACAACCATCCGTGTTGTCTGCAACAACCGAAACAATTTTCGGTTATGCAAAGGAGCTACACAAATTTTTGGTCTGACCCAGTTTAAGGCCAACCAACAGCGCAGAGGAAGGCTCACTCACACAGACACAGGCACAGGCACAGACAGCGCGTTACGTGAGGTCCTAGCCGATTGCGGGTGGCTTTTGGCTAGACGAAGACCCGCGTACAAACATATATACGTGTCCGTATATATCCGTGGAACACAGGAAGTCGGGACAGAAGTGGCAGTGGAGTAGTGGATTCAGCTAGGAAGACACGTAGCGCACAATTTCGTAATAACTTAATCGATGTCGACTCCGGCAGGATTTCCACCATCTCTTCGATTTTTTTGTGCCGCATACCCTGGAAGTTATTGGAGCTCATCTGTTGTGACAGATATCTCTCAGATTCAGCAAAGATTCTATTAATACCGAGATATTTGAATAACAAGGCACTCTATTAATGATACGAGTAGGATCAGACTTATAAGACTTAACTAGGATAAGATTACACATAAACATTTTCAAATAATAACCTTCAAACTGCAGTCATAGATGTAAGGGCTTTTTAGGGTGGCAAATAAAGCACATGAAATGAAATTGAAGAAAAAATTGAACTGAATGTAATAAATTGGTTTTTTTTTTTTAATCTTGAAAAGGGTATCCGGTGTTCGGAGGTCCCGAGAAATCTGCTGCATGCATTTTCTTCATTTTTCCCCGTGTGTGTGCGAGTGTGAGAGTGTGCGAGAGAAGCCTATCAAGTAGGAGCTTGGCTTTGGTAGCAGGCAGGAAGTTGGCAATATATTTGACTGCTCTGCGAACGGAAGCGCAGCTAGGGCCCCTGACAATGGTGCGGTGCCTTGCCTCCTCCTAATGGGGAAAAGTGGGAAAATGGGAGGGCTGAAGGGCTGTGGTGCTGGAGGGCTGGGGGAGGGGCTGAGCCGAGCTGAGCGGTTAACAACCGTTGGGGAAAATGTCACTTAGAGGCACTGCAGCCGGCAGAGTCTCAAAAATAGAAAGGAAAACGGTGAAAAACGGGCTGCGAGGAGAGAAGGGAGAAAGGAGCAAGGAGAACAGGAGCAACGAGCTGGAAACAATGAAGGCAAAAGTTGTCGCTGTTCAGTGGTTTTTGGTGCGAAGTTCGGTTTGCTGGAACTTCTAATGAGACCGAGCTGGAAGCAAAGATATCGAAGTGGCTTTCATTATTGAACTCGGACACTCGAGGATAAGAATATTTACCTTTGCCGTGTCAAAATTGCCTGGCACCAAACAAACTGGCCACGACGAAGGGACAAAAAACTTGCACTTGTTCAAAGAAAATCGGAGCTGTAGAACCAATATAAAGGTTGAAAAGTGCACAGGAAAAAGTTTATCCCATCTTCAGGACATCTTTTTCTTATTCGTCAGATGTATAATATTCGAGTAGCTATTCCAAATGCAAATAAACTATGAAAATGAGTCTTAACCGTTTGTAAATACTTAGGTACAATCTACGATAGGAATAAAATGTCAATTAAAAGAAATATAAAACGGTTTTATGTTACAGTCGTCGATTAAGATGCACGACTTTTAACCGGAGGTTAATACATTGAGACAGTCTAGCCTAGGACAGCATTTCCAATACGGTTTTATGTTAACGTTAAACGGAGACGTCTCGTAAAATATAACAGGCGTTTAGATGGTTTAGCTACCCAAATATAATCTACCTGGTGCTGAAATTAAGATGCCAATAATAGCGTCAAGCCGTTTAGGTGGCATCTTTTCTCCGTGTGGGAGACGTGGCTCTGCAATTGAAATGGGCCCAAAGACACACCGAAGGCAAGGCCCAAACAACAAACACATAAAGTCGATAACCCGGCCAGGATGGCGAGTGTGTGTGACGTGAATCGGAGGATATATGGAGGAGGAGCTGCAGGAGCTGCAGGAGCTGTGTGCTGCAGTGGCTCGACTTTTGTGCCCGACTGTCTGACTGCCTATTTGCTCGTCTGCTTTGCCTATTTTCAGTTTTTTTTGCGATTTTTTTGTTCTCTTATTCGCCCAGCTCAGAACTTGCGACTTATGACTTCCCGAGCCGACAAAAAGAGCCAAAAAAAGGAGGGAGCCGCCCAAATACATGGAAACGAGCGACTCCCCCAAGTTCGGTGTTGACATTCACAGCGCTCATTAAATGTGCTGCACCAGGACCATCTCTCCATCTTTTGCAACTAAAAGTTGCTAAAGTTTAGTTAGCTGGGCTGCTCGTGAGTATTTGGCCAAGTCATAATGTTCTTGTTAAGGTTGAGCAAATTGAAAAGCCAAGAGGCGGCATGCCGGGCTTTAATCTATATTTTAGGATCCCCTTCACTATTACCCCTACTTACCCTCTGCTGCTATAATAATAATAATAATAGCTTGTTGTTATTGCATAATTTTAATGTGTCGTCCTTAATTTAAATGCTTCCGCTGCACACGGAGCACGAGGCGAATCCTTGGCAACGTCACGACATGGCCCCGACTTGTATCCTTCCGCCCACCTCAGCGAACGCCCCGTCTCTGTCTACTGCCCTCTGCCCCTCTCTTTCTAGCACTATCCCTATCCATGTGCCTGTGCCTGTATCCTTGCCCTTCTGTCCGCATTGTCGTGTTCCGTTTTTGGCTGCCAAAAAATTGTCTATTAGTTGGGCCAGAATGAACATTCCATAATAATGGCATATGACAAGCGCCACATGCGGCTGCAATTGAAGGCGAAAGCCGGCGGGGCGGAGATCGCCGCTGATGGTAGATGGTAGTTGGTAGATGGTAGTTGCTAGATGGTAGATGGTAGGTACAGGATAAGGCTGGATGCTTATTAATTTAAAATTTACGTAGCATGCACTTAGGCGCCGGCTTGAAATTGCAGGTCCCCAGCAAGCAAGCAAACCGGTTGAAATCTCCGCAGCCAAAACGGTTTTAGGGGCCCAAAGGCTACACGACATTTTGATACTTCGTACAAGTTAATTAATTGTTGGCAGGACCGAAGCGAGGAGCAGTCCTGCAGCCCCGTTGCCTTTTGCTCCTCACTATACATATGTGTGCATATGTGTATACACACATGCACTATATATTCAGTGTCACTTGTGTAAATATTCAAACCAGCTACGCCCCCCAAAGTTGATAGCCAACACGAGAAGGCGGCGGAAAGATGAAGGAGCATTCGCTGCAGCGGGTGAAACAACAACGTGTCTAGGACTAGGGCCAAAGGCGCAACAACATGACCAGCAGTCCAGGACATTCGCACTCACAGCAGGGATCAAAAAAATAGCACCAAGTTACAGATAGTTTTTAACAAAATAATAGCAGCCGTATATAGAAAGTAAGATGAATGTTGAACTCAGTTTATAATGATATATAAAAATCTTAGCCAAATATCTTTTTTAAACTTTAAATTAATGTGATAACATTTAAATTCAGATTTAAAATTTCATGAATATGCTACAAATAGATAACTGAATCTAAATTAAAACGTAAACCGTGCTAATGAAAATTCTGAAGTAAAAGGGGCTATGTTAAGTTTAATTAAGAAAAATATTTTACAAAAACTTCATATGCAACAACTTGGAAGCCTAAGTCCAAAACTTGGTCCGCACTGCTGTTATTCTGACCGCAGCTGTTCGGCTGAAAAACGAGACGTAGTATGCGGCATGTGTGAACTTTTTAACCAAACTCGTGCCAAAGTCAACAAAACAGCGAAACTGGAGACACAAGACGGGCCAGAGCAACCGAAGCAGAAGGAGGATGAAGTGGAGGCGTTGAGAGCAGAAGCCATTGGCCAACTGGCAGGACATTAAATGCGATGCAAAAGCGAAGGATCGCAGGCGGATGGTCGGTGTGCGACAAACCTTTCTATCGGAGCCAAGATGCGGTGGCCACAGCCTCCGGATAATCACATTCAAAAGAATATGAAGCGGGCTGCAAAAACATCGCCGACGATAGAGCGGCGAATGCAAGTGAAAAAACGAGTGCACCGGAATATAATTTAGGTAAATATATTAGTTACTATTAAAAGATCATTTTCACTTTGTTTGAACAACTCATTGCAATGACTTGCAACTGTATGTATGCACAAATAGTAGGTTTGAAAAGTCAATTTAATACTTCTTAGAATGGAAGTCACATTGCACTCTATTCGTTTTTTTCTTAGTGTAAGCGGAAAAGTAAGAGGGTGATAGTCAACGACTGTGAAAGAAACAGGAAATGTTGCACGGCAAATTCAATGCGAAGAAAGGGAAGCAGTGAACTTTGACTGATGGACGCACTGAGTGACTGACTGAGAAAAGGAAAAGGGCACGGGATTCGGATGGAACTGGAACTGGGATTGGGACTGGGACTGGGATTGGGATGATACGCAGAAAAAGGGCGGAGTGTTTCAAAACAACCGAGGAATGACTGGCTGGCTGGCTGGCTGGGGGCAACCGTCCGGCACTTATTTTATTGACAATTTTATTTTCTTCTCCTCCGCTTTTCGCCTGCCATGCTGAGCTATTTCAATTTGACGCTTCTGCTTGCGGCAAATTGTTGCTAACTGCCTCTGCCGTCGAGTGGCATAAATTAATCAGGAAATCGAACGAGGCAACGGCTACGATGATGGCGGAGGTGGAGGTAGAGGTGAAGGTGACACGCCTCCGCTGCTGCGCGCCACGCCCCCTTTTTCTCTACATCCTGAGATGGGCGTGTTTCCAAAAATTTGACAACTTTAGATTTTAAAAACCAGCGGCAAAAATATTTTCATCATCGTTTGTTTCCTGATTCAATTGCAATCGCAGGGTGGCAATCGACTGCCGGTTTTAGTTGCCAAATCGAAGAGTTATAGAGTGGCGCAAATCTAGTTTAGAATGTTAGTGGAAACTTTAATTGCTGCGCGTAAATGGTCTTCGCACTAACCCGTTTCCTAAGTGGTCAATTACCGGTTGCAGTGATTGATTTGAAGAAATCATCGTGAACCCCAGTTGAAAACAACAAATGGTATTTGTAACTACGTTCATTTACAGAACTAACTGAAGATATACTTAAATTAATTAAACTAATATCAAAGATTATCACCTTACGTTTTTTCCTGATTTTTGAAGTTGTCACATAGAATTAGGTTTAAAGCCGTAAGTTAATTATTTGCTTAAACTTTAATTGGTTTTTAAATGAACGGGATCTTTGTGATGATTCTTGTGCATAATGTTTATGGTTTAGTAATGATAATAAATACTCAAAATTTGGTTAAATGAAAACCCTCCGCCACAAATTTCACTTCTAAGTGTATGAAAAATATGAAATTCTTTTGTTTCCACTAGTGAATAAAAGAAACTCTAATAAAGCCAAAAAGCTGATAGTCTCCACAATGCGCAAAGGAAAAACAAGTTTTAAATGAAAACCCAAAAAAGAACACTTTTATAAGAATTCATAGATAAATATAAACTAGCTATCCTAAGGTCTTAGATTACTTTGTTGAATAAGTAATATGAGTAAATCGCGACACCGGCAGTTCATTGCCATTCAAAAAAAGGTTACTTGGCACCCACTTTCCTCCTCCCCAGGACATTTGATAGACAATCCCCTGGCGGTGTTTGCTCCAACCTTTTGAACTCTTTTCAGCCATCTATTGACTCTACCTGGGCAGTTTGGCGGCGTCGAAAGGAGGAGCGCTGCTCGAGAAGTAAGCCCGGATATGCACACAGCCATAATGCTCGGCGCAAACAGAGGCTCTTCTTCGGGCTGGCTTCATTTTCATTTGCATGACACAAGCTGGCGAACAAACAAACCAACAAACAAACAAAAATAATAATAATAATAAAAGGCGAGAGGGGTAAATCGGGAAATGCATATTTATTTGCTCAAAGTATCTCGGGCAGAGTCTGGTGGCGCTTTTATCGCTAAGCGGCATCGAAATGTGAGCGATATGCATGCATAGATTCTACTTCGCTCGCTTTTTGTCTTCCACTGCCATTCTTTCCATTTTTTCGATCAATTCACTTTTCTGGATGTTTTTGCTGGTGCCCCCTGCCCTGCCCTGGCTCTTTATTTGGTTATTTGTTGCATGAGTAATGTGCCGCACCGTTCTGCAGATGCAAATGTATCTGTATCTGTAGCTGTAGCTCTAGCTGTAGCTGTGTCTTTGGTGCATATATAAATAGTATTTCAGTTGAACGCACATCCGAAATAGCAGAATGCGGAGCGGGTCGCGTATTGTGTTTCAAAAATGTTGTTAAAGCTGACACAAATCACGACGAGTAGAGGAGCAGCGGAGGAGACTAACAAAAAGCCAGCGAAGGCCTTTCATCCAGACACACTCGTATCCATATGCACATAAAGATGAATGCCGAACTCTGACTCTGACTCTGACTCTGAATGTGTCCCGATCCCAAGGCAAAGCCAAAGCCAAAGCCGGAGGCACCAAAAGTCGAAGTCGAATCGGGCGGCGAGTGTTTCCAGGCGATAGCAGCAAATACGTTTTCAATGCATACAATTACTTCCAGCAAACTGCTTGCGAAATTAAAATTAAATTACGCCGGGGCGATGATGATTTCCCGGATGAAGGAGGCGGAACAACTGGAGGCTGGATGCCGCATCTGCAGACAGACGGCAAAGTTCATTAAGTTATTCGAGTATATGACTTGCTAGTTGACACGAAAGCATCACAAAGGCGGCACCTATCGGGGGCGGTTCGCAGCACTCGAGAACGTCATTAAGTAGCTAAGACAATCGTGCCAATCATTAAAAATCTTGGCCCAGCTAGAGTCAAACGCTCCTGAGTGCCTTCGGCCCCCACTGCAATGCGGATGCGTCTATTCCACTGCCCCTCATCACCATCATCATCGTCGCCATCGTCATCGCCATCATCTCTGCAGTTATCAACACGTACGCAGTCGCCAGTCGGAGACTCAGCTCCGCTCCAGATCCCGCCTGCGAGTCCGACCTGTCTAAAGCAGCCCTAACTATGCCGTTAGACCCAGTACGTTATGCGCTAGACCCGAGCGCATGTTTATAGACGCCCTAGATTAGGTCTTTGTCAGCACATTTCGAGTGTGTACTGTGCGGGAGGAGAAGCTTGGCATGTGTAGCCACAGCAGCAGGCAAAATAATAGCAAGAAGTGTATATCGATTCCAGGAGGTTACACAAATTAAATGCCAAAATTAAGATCTTTTAATTGTATTAATAATATCCACAAACACTCAAATTATATCTTGCAACTCTCAGTAATGTTTCCAGTTTTTATAAACTGGATATTCTGCAATTGAAGTTAAGTATTTGTTCGCAACTACTCGGATATGGCAAGAAACTTTATTAAAAATCTCCGAAAATGTCTGCTGCCCACCGAACTTGAATACATTTCACATAAATTATGAAATACATTTTCGGTGCTAATATCTTAACCCGAGCTGTTGGTGCGACTGTGTGCTCGAGTGGCGGTAGCTGCGAAAAATCCAAAGCATAAGCTTTTGGCGCGAGTGGAAGTGGGAGCCACTTGAGCCGGCGTTCTGCTGTTCTGCTGTTCAGCTATACTGCTATACTGCTGTTCTGCTGTTCCGGCCTCTGCCTTCAGCGCCAGAGCTGCAACTTGGCTAACAATAATACAACTAGTGGTGGTGGCCAAGAGTTCGGGGGAGTGGGTAGTGAGTAAGGGCCAGGAAAGAAATAGACTCGCAGAGCTTCTCTGAGCTCGGTTCCTTGCGCTTAAATGGCAGCTAATTGAATTGTTTGCTTTCTTCTGGTCAAAGAAAAAAACGATTTTGCTTCATTTTCGGACATAGCAGAAATAAACAGAATATTCAGGGCAGTTCCCAGCAGCATACGCAACTCAGTTTAGCGTTTTACGCGATTTTATAACTTTTGCTCGGGAGACTCAGATTTATTAAAGCCAAGTAATGCAAAGGTTCTACAAGAACCATTACTTTTTGATCGACTCACGTGCCACTCATTGACCCTTCGCCGCAATTTCCATTCGAATTGACTTTTGCGCTGTCTCGATTTCCGCCAAAGACATTTTTTACACTTGCAGCGATCCGTTTTTGGCCCCTGTTGTAAGTTCTTGTGGGCCCTTTGGCTTTTGCCTAATTTACCAGCTCCATGGGGCCAACTGGCGGCTGCCAAGAAGCGAAAATAAAAATTAAAAAAGAAATAAGACACACACATCGGCCACCGAAATGGGAAAAGATAACAAAAGAGCCGGGCAAAAAAACACTCATACCGACCAAACCAAACCAAAACTAAACGAGCAAAGGGTGTGGGGGAGGGGGCGGCATTCGTATTCGTATTGAAGAAGCCATTTGAAAATTTGAAAATTTTTTGGCACAGGTACAGGAAACCGGTCCCATACCGCCCCCGCCCCCGCCTTCGCCCCCGTCCTCGGAAAAAATCAAAAACCCAAGAGGCGGGGGGAAACACTGAGAAAGGCCAAAATAAAGAGACAAACCAAAGACCGCATTGACTGTTCAACTATACTCGTATACCCGTATATGTATGTATGTACGTGAAAACGTGTGTACAAACGTGTGTGTGGATATGCGCTATAGGTTATAATATGTTAGCGTAATGCCGAGTGGCACTCTGATGATGGGCGGAGCCAACAAATTCGCTAAACAAAAAACAAAAATGCAAGCGGTCCAAGCAACAACACAAAGCGGCGATATATGTGTGCTACAGGGTATGGGTTTTCTTTTCCTTTCTTTTTGGGTGAGCACTGCAGATACTACATACAAGGGCTCCCAAAAGGCAAGCGCATCTTGCCAGACGGCTGCAATCCCTACTTTGCAGACCTCCACTCGAGTGCCATCCAAATTCGGTTAATATGCATGCCCAGCGAGCTTTGATGGCAAGTTGCCTTTTGATTAGCCTAATGAAACTATGCGGCTGCATAAGATGTGGATGGAGGAAATCCCGCAGGGCTTCATCCCCAGCCCGCAGTTCCAGTGCATCTCGGTTTTCGTATCTGAAGTCGTCCCGCAATTGACGTCAGATTCAGATTCAGATTCGATTCGAAAAAGGGAGCAAATCTCAAGCATTTGATCAATTACAATTTCCAATTTAAACAGAACCCCGCCTTTCGATTCATTGTTGTCTCACACTGATGTGAACTCACATAAACACAAACTGAAATCAAATCAATTCGTAGCCCATTGAAATTAAGATACAAAATTTCGGTTCCTCACAAATTTCTACACATCTCGGGAGCCTGAGAAAATCAATTCTCGATTGAGAAATTGAGATATAGATTTAACTTCGGTGTTATCAGTTAAATATCGTGAAAACAAATAACTAGAATTAGAGTCGTCTTTAAAAACCCATTTAAAGTGTTTTATTCCTATGAGAATTCAAATAAAAAGAATGGAATTTAAGTTACGTTATTTATTACGACTAAGATTAAATGACTGATTAATAAAGTATTTGTATAATAATTTACTTCGCTTTAATTATATTTTAAATATAATTCATTTATTCATTAAATGGTAGCTCTACTAGTTGACTTTTCCCCATTTTAAAATTAATATTGGACTACAAAGCCATACAAAAATAATTTAACGATTTCTGTATGGCTAAAAAGATGTAGTAAAAAATGTAATATTATTTGTGGCTATGAAGTTGTTTTTGGCCCCGATTTCCCCACTTCCTGGTGGCTTTTTAGCGCAGGATTGCTACTTAACTCTTCTGCTAATTGACCCCTTTATCAGGCCCAAGTCAATTTTTAGCGCAGATCCACTAATTTTCACTCACCTGGACTTGTCTGCCAACTGAGGCCGCCAATGAACATTTTTCTGAAACGAGAAGAGCCAAGAGAAGGGAAGTATAAGATAAATGAGGCATTAGCTATATGTACGAGGCACGAGCAAAAAATTAGATAAATGTTATGGCCTGTCCAAAAGACAACAAACAAACAAACAGCGAGCTGGCTTGCTTGGTAGCTGGCTAGCTGGCGATCTCTTATCGGCTCCAATGTCCGGAAGCCTTCTCCACCAGCTTCTTCACTTTGGCCCAAACAAGAGGAGGAGGCTTGCATTGTCGAAGGTCTACCATTCTGGCCAACATGCCCCCGTCCTCGTCATTATTACCATTATCTCAATCATCATCAGCTGCAGCACTTGCAGTTCCAGTTGCGGTTGTCTGCTGTCTTCGTCATTATTTAAATCATAGAAAATAAGCCGCTTTCCCGGCATTGTTTTCGTGCTGGAAATCTCACCCACTCCCTCCCACCTTTCCACCCTGTCTCGTCTGTCCCCCCCTCTCCCCCCACACCTTCCAGGCAGCCGCTGCAGCGGCTTATGCAAAAAAAAGAAGACAGCAAATGGCCCTAATTAGGAGACTGCTCGGATGCACTTCTCACCGCGATGAAGTATTAATGTAAAGAAATTTGGAATCATTTCATACTTGGTAGGGATATCCGATCGATTTGCCAAATCATTCTTACAACAAAATTAAAATACTCAAAAGTTACTATTTTTGTACCGGTGGAAAGAAGTTATTACACATATTTTAAAGTTTGAAATTTCTTAAAAATTAATTAAGAATTTAATGAGCAGAAATATAAGGTTGGGACTTGATAGTTTCCCGACTTCGACGTAGAAGTATCAAGCATATTACCGGAATTAAGGGAGGTAATAAGAAAAATTAAGCGATAAACCATCTTAAAGTGAACTTATGAACTTTCTTGGCCGACAAACCGAGCCCCGAATGGAAATAGGCTTTTCCCCAGGGAAAGCGGGTGGAAAACAAAAGCAAAGGCTGTGCCCGAAACGAAAGTAGGCGGTGGAAACACAGTAGCAGTAGGAAAAGCACCGACGACGACGACAATGATTATGAAAACTTCAACAAACTGCAAAAGAGCGCAACAGCGGCACGAGGGGAAGTGGAGCGGTCTAACAGGGGGTGGTGACCCACCAGCAGTGGGCGGTGAAGGGTGGGTAGTGGGTGGTCCGCTTTGTAGGTGGAGGGGCGTGGCAAATGCAGTTGGAGGCAATGTTGCTGGCGACACGAAAACGAATGTAAAACACACACAAAAATGCATAGGAGCACAAATTGCAATGAAAAGCAAAATAAAACAAGGCGCTGGGGGACAGAGAGTGCAAAACTAAATGAAAATGTTAATAAAATGTGCAGCAACAAATGCAGCAGCGGCAGCAACAAAAGCGGAAAGTAAGCTAAAAGAAAAACTAAACCAAGCAACGGAAGAAGCGTCAACAACAACATCTGGAAAACGGGCGGCAGGTGGGTGGATGGGCGTTGGCAAGGCGGGGCAAAAAGTAACAGAAGTAACAGCACTGCAGAACCGTTTCGGCCTGAGTTTGCACAGTTTTGCCGGTGAAAATAGGCCTCGAATTGCAACTCGACAGGAAACCCAAAACTTTTTGCACGTTAGACTATGCCAAACAATTTGTCATTAATCAATGTTTGGATTTTCCCTGTTTCTCCGCTCGGCTTCGATTTAGGCCTCTGCCTTTCGCAAATAATCAATCTTCGTGGAAAGTAGAGACAACAAACAATATCTGATAAATGGCAAGGCATTTTTTCAAACAGAAATGCGACAGTCGAAGCGGAGTCCTGTTGAGTGCAATCAGCAAAGTTTAAATTTAAAAGTCAACAAACAGAGATGATGCCTTTAAACGCTCGTCAGCACTAGATATAATGCCTTTTTGAATCATATTAAAATACCAATAAAAATCATTTCATCGTTTCAACTTGAGGTTTCGAAGACAAACCACGGCCAAATCCACGGCTGAATCCATCCATCACATTTCGATATCTACTTTGTCACCCAGGTCCACTCACTGCTACTCACTGCCACCCACTGCCACCCACTGCTCCCATTGAAAACGCCACCAATTGAAGGATGACGCCGCCGACTGATCCGCACATATTTGTATTCATTTCATAATATTTCAGCACTGGCAACATTGTCTGTGGGCATGGGGCGCACTGCAGGTGACCTTCGGTCGCAGCGTGACAAACCCCCTCCCCCCGAGTACCGCCCCTCCCGCAGCAACCACACCTCTGGCCAATTGCAAGTGCACCAAATAAATGCGACCTTGTCCCACACAGCAAATCTGAGTCTGTGCACTGAGGCTCTGATTTTGCATTGGCTGTGTCCAGCTGCGCGACGCGTAATTGCGAACAAAATAGAAAAATGAAAAATGAAAAAAGCACTATGGAAAACCCGAAATGGAAAGCCATCGTGGGAAGAGGGGGGGCGGGGAGAGGGAGGGGCTGGGCTGGGAAGGTGTCAGTTTAAAGAGTTCAACTGAACAAATTGCACAAGATTACGCATACGCAGTGATGTCCCTCGTCAATTGTTTTATTTTTCTCTGGCCTGGCATTCAGTTTCCCGCGGGTGCCAACTTTGATGACATTTGCCTTTGTCTATGCAGATCCCCAGGCTTTGGCTTTGGGCTTCCTCCACCCGGCTTATGCAGTTTTCGCAGCTATTTACAGATTTCCCACAAGTTCGCCCCCTCAGACAATTCATTCCTGGTTGCTGGTGGATGGTGGGTGGTGGCCGGGTGTTTGGGTGTTTTGGGTGGCTCAGTGGTTCAGTGGTTGAGTGGTTGCGTGGTTTAGTGTGCGGCTGCTAAGCCCAGAGTCATAAACAAGTCAACGCAACATGTCCGATTGGTAGAGCAACCACCGACTGACATTTGTCACCCACTGCCTGAGCCTAAGTTGCAAGTCTAGTCTGCACTCCAAGAAATAAATCTGTGTGCACATCCTTGACGGATTTTTTGTTCCCCCATCCACAGATCTCTTTAAATACATATAGTGCATTTTAACAATAACAATATATTTTAAATACCAAGATAGAATTTTAAACGTATATCAATATAAGCCAGTCAACGAAGACTAAACAAATGTTTAACACTTCAAGCTGTAACATGAATAAATACCGAAGGGCTAGTAGACAAAAAAACAATAACTCAGAAATTTTATAACGTACAACATTTGGAAGACATTTCCGAATTTTTGACGGTGTATAATGATTGTTAATTCTTTGAAAAGAAAGAAAAACAAAGCAAATCAGTGCGGGTTGTTTTATTTAATTCAAACAAACTTATAACAATTTATATCTGTAGATGTTTGTTGCATCATAAGATTGGTTCAAAGTATTTATTCCAAAAGTTGATTAATAAAAAGTTTATATTAGGATTTAATATAATATTTAAATATTTAAAAGTCAATACACAAAAATGGTATTCAAAAATATTTACAAAGTATTAAATCAGCTTACATATGCAAGCTCCATTTCGAAAACTTGTTCATCAGCCATAGCATTCTATTTCACCCCTATTCGTGTTTTGATGAGAATTTATTTAACAATGTATGATTAATGCACATCAAAATCAATCAAAATGCAGCCCAATTAATGTGATTCCCTCTTTTTTGAGTGTACCGAGCTTCTATTGGCGCTCCGTTCTCTGGTCTGCTCAGCTCGGTCACATTTGCTTGCATTACGAAATAATTGTAAAGCGCACGTCACTTTTCTATAGGCCTTCGTCTGTCTATCCGTCCGCTCTCCACATAGCCCCCTCTCCCATCCCATATATCCCCCTGAAACCCCCCCACATGCCCACCTCCCCGCTGCCAGCACACTTGGGCCATTCATGCGCAAGTCGTCAGCGCCCATTCACGGTCTGTCCCAGTCACACACTGGGCGAAAAAGCGCCATCAAACATCGTGTGTACAACGCTTGATTGGAGCTGGCTGAGGTATTGAAAGGTACATTGCAAGAAAAGGGTATTAATAAATTATAAAAATAATAAATTTGAATATATGTATATGTATATCAAGAGGACATTGAATTTATATAGTTGCCCTTGGCAAGTAAACAATTAACCATTAATTAGTAACGACAAGCTCGTTGTAAATCAATTTACTATTGCTGTGTTTAAAGTTGACGGTTATGGTTTTTAAAATATTGTAGGTCGTATTTCAACGAAGATTATATTATATTTTGGTTTTACCGAAAGGCTATAAAGCTTGTAACGCGTTTGGTTATATTTTATACTTATAGTTTTCAGTAGTTTTCAGTGTAATTGTTCGGCTGCAGATCCGTACCCTGACCCGTTTCCCGGACCCATTGCCCATTTCCCATTTCCCATCTCCCATATTCCGGACCCGGACCCGGAGCGGCTTGGCTAGCTCGGTTTGGCTTTACCCTGGGCTGGGCTTTATACTTGGCGCCCGCTGATGGCTCTGCCGCAGTCGCTGCCGCTGCCTCTGCTGCAGTTGCAGTCGCAGTCGCCGTTCGCCTTGCCGCTTGTTTGCCATTCAAAATCCGTTCAGACTTTGTATGCACATCAAGTGTTGCCCTCTCGCTTCTGCATTACATTTGCATATAATACCATCTCTGTCTGCCTTTCTTTGGCCGCCTCTCGGCGCCTCTCGCCGCCCCGCCCTTCTAGTTTTTTTATCCCATCATCTTTTCTCTCTGTGCACTAGTTGACGTTTTCTATTGTGGCTTCATTGTTGAATAGAAAAATGTGCAAAATAGTAACTAAAAAAGGAAAATAGCAAAACAGCTACCCCTGCTCTCCTTTCATTCCCTCCCCCTTTCGCCAAGCCCCCCTCCTTGCCACACGCACGCCTCTTGTTCGGCTTACAACTCCCCTAAATCTCCTCTTCGCTGCCTACACAGAGAACAAATTCACACAGCTGCAGAAGTCGAAAGAGGTTTAAGATTTTAAAGTTTATTTAAATTTTTTAGTAGTATTTTACCATCAAAGAATGCTAACCCAGTCAGGGTAAAGAAATAAAGAATTCTTCACGAAACAAGAACAGTTTTCTGTTTTAATTTCGAAAACCTAAATTAAAACTAAACTCACAATAAAGAATTATACTAACAATTTGGCAGTTTAAGTTTTCTCTTTCAATTAAGATACGGAACTTGTTTAACTTTCATCTCTATAATCTTAATCCTAAAAGCAGCTAAGTTTAGTCAACTTATTCAACTCACTGCAACTCAAGCAGAATACGATGCCTGGTAATTCTAACTTTCTTTTAATTATTTCAAATCCGTCAGCTTGGAATTTTATTTTCTCCGTGCATCCCCATCGCCATCATCATCATATCCGCTGCGTGGACTTGCCGCTTACATGGAAATAAAAGTGCAGATCTTGTAACTTTAGTAATTTTTCACATGACAAATTATGTGAGCAGCGACAAAGCGGCAAGTGGGTGGTGTGGGATATCAGGGGGTGGCAGCCGGGTTGGGGGGAACTCTGCATGTCGAGAGGCCAACAAAGGGGCGCATATGGAGATACACACACGCATACAAAGGCACTCGCGCACACAGATACTCGAGGGCCAAGAAGAGAGTCTATCCAAAAGGTGCCGAGTTGTGGCATTTTGAAAGCGGACAGTCCGCATTATGCAACAATGTGGCGCCCAGCTGCGAGACTATTAAATAAAGTTGCATTAAATATGAGGTTCTGGAACTCTGCGGCTTAATAGCTCATAAATCCGTCATCAGTTGCACATTTACATTGTTATAGTATTCAGTTCTAAAGTAAATTTGATTGATCGTCTTTAACTCGTAGCTTCTTCAAAAGAATGTTGGCAGATGATTTCATTTTATGTGAACCCAGCGTTACGAAAAAGCTATTTAATACTCGGATAATGAAGTTAAGACAATGAACGTTTGGTAGATTAATATTTAAGACTGTTAACAATACAAATACATTTTGTCGCGCCCTTTTTTATAAAAATATACATTTTAGATACAGTCTGACAAATAAAAAAGCACTTAAGCCCGTGCAATCCGTACAAATGCCCTCCGAGAAAGATTCCTTCAATTTATAAATACCTGCTGCACTTCACAACCAACAACTAACTGCTCGACATTCCTAACTGCCCGTAATAGTTTTAAGCTGTTATAAAACGATTTATACAAGCTGCCAAGATCCGGACTACATACCAATGAACCGTACACACCACGACCCACCTCGTGCGCAATCCTTATCCGTTTATGAGGGAGTATCTATGAAAACCTCTGGACAATTTGACTCCCGCAAAGCCCAAAAGCAACAGCAGCGGTGACAACCACTGGGCCAGAGAAACAACAGCAAATCCCCATCCACATCCACATCCTGATGACTATCATGTGCGGCTATCAACAACATCATCAAAATGCACCAACATCCAGCAGCAGCGGCGACAAAAGGAATAGGGGAAGAACCTCTGCAATTGCTTCGTGGTTACAACCTTTTCACTCCGAAATCGAAGGGCTGCAGGGGGATGAGCGGGGAGAGCGGGAAAAGCGAAAAGCGTTGGACACAGAACCACCAGTAAAAGCTGAAACGCATCGGGAAAAGCGACACTCCACATATTCACACTGGTACAAAATACTCGTAATAAATGTGAGTAGTTTAATCTCAACCGAACTTCAAAATAAAAATGTTGAAACATTGAATCAATTATGATTACTAGCTAAAATTAAAATTAAATCTTATTTTATTATAAGGCCCTGAAAATTAATCAAAAGTTTGTTTTTGGTTACGAAAAACTAACATAAATTAAATTTTGATCTTTATTTCTATTTTTTAAAACAACTCTTTCTAAGGTTGAAAGTTGACTTTATTGTCCTACTGCAAATTTTCTTCGAGTGATATCTGTACACTTAAGTAATGTTATTGACATAAATAACCATTGAATTTGATTGTTCGGAAACTCTAGATACAGATTGGGAAATAACTTTATAAGTGACAATTGACGACATAATGTAAACAAGGTTAATAAAAAAGTGATATAAAATTAAGGAATTACCAGAAAACAAATAGTTTAAACGAATCTCTATGTATAGAAATTAGAGACATTGTACTCATATTAATATCTCAAAGTTAGCTCAAAACGGATAATTACTACCTCGACTGATGTCTACTGTGCAGAATCACACTTGCAACGCTGGAGAGCTATAGCCTAAGCTGGAACCCGAGATGGGGAATTGTGAAAAGCTGGGCCAGCGCATAAATATGCCGCCCGCCGACAATTGTCTGAGACATTCGAAGGCACAGCCCATGGTGAGTGCGTGGAGGCGCCAGGGGTTCGAGGGGCTGGGGGCCTCCAAAGGGGGTTTCCCACAGTGGGCGACTGGGGAGCTCATATGGGGGAGCAAGAACACGCAAAACAGAGCACAAATATGTTGGCGGAGAGCTGAGGAGAGAGGGGATGGAGAGCGGTAGGCGAACCTCAGACAAAGCCAGCCAACGGCGGCTAAAAATGTTGGCCAGGCGGAGGCAAATGTTTTATGTAGCACCCACTGAGAGATAGCCATGGGAGATGTGGACACAGTGGTAAAAATATTCCAAGGATCCCCTTTAATATGCTAAAAAATGCTTTTTATTTAGACCTTAAAGCAAAGAAAGAAAGCATATAACATTTAACTTATATGCAAATATTCATTCTCATGTTCCTACCATTTAAATCTTTATTTAATACTGCCAATGAAAAACCGATCTCAACAGCATTGTGCCAAAATTTAATAATGCTAACTAAATGATACAAGCAAAAAGATGACCCACTTTCAGATCCAGAGAAGCTTTAAGCTGGATAATCCAGCTGGAAAACTGCAGGATTTAAATTTTAAATGCGAAGTATTAAATGGTATTTCAAAGATTGAGTACCTAAGAAACATTGAGCTCCTCCTAAAGTTGAAAAAATTGTTGGAGAAATGGGAATACACTGGAAACGATTTACATATTCTTCCACTGTGAGTGCGGGTGAGTGTGTGTGTGTGGGAGTACGTGTGTGTGGCTGATAGTGTGCGTAATGCGAATGTGCACGAAAAAGCGTAATAGAAAAAGAACTTTACAGTTGCATCGATTTAATCGTGCGGAAAGCTAAATATGAAGGAGAAAAAGACAGGGGGAAAGTGGGGAGATC
The DNA here is from genome assembly GCF_016746235.2 of Drosophila teissieri. NCBI lineage: Eukaryota > Metazoa > Arthropoda > Insecta > Diptera > Drosophilidae > Drosophila > Drosophila teissieri. The sequence continues at coordinate 16,967,814 of NC_053031.1, read as the reverse complement.
TGCGTCTGGAGCATCGGAGGGGGAGGCGGAGGGGGCTAGGGCGGCAGTGGGTCAAAAAGGGGGCGGGTCTGTGGCTCAGCCTAAATTGGGATACGCTTCGTTCGGCTCGGCTCATTTAAAGCAATTCTACTGCTGCAAAACACAAACACAATTACCAGTACATGCAATTTATAATGAATGGCGAGCTGGACAGGGGCGGTGGAAAAAGGGGCGCTAGTGAGGGGGGTGAGGGAAGGGTTGGTTGTGCAGTAGGTGGGAGGCCGTAACCCGCTGCACTTTGCGGTTCAAAGGATGCATTGTGGCCCCGTCTGCGATACAGATAGGAAAACTTTTGCGCTGTCTTTCCTCCGTTCCACTGGATTCTTCTTTCACATTTCCTTCTCCCGTTTATCGTCTTATATTGCATAACATACGCCTCGTCTTAAAAGGGGGGGCGTGGGAGGAAGCGGAGTGGTGCACAAACAGGCGACCAATGTAATGTTTTCTACAGAGAGAAAAAAACTTTACTACTTCCAAATTGCTTAAGTTTTAGGACTCCAGTCCACCTTTTTGTACATTTTTAAGTTGAACAGCAGAAACTTTTCATATTTGTGTGTAAAAAAAAAACCAGGCAGATTTTTCTAATATTATACAAATCTTTGCAACCCTTGAACTCGAAAGATTACAAAATTCAAAGGTGATAGATATTTTAAAATTGTTCAATTAAATTTTTTTAAATCAGCATCAAAAACTACATAACAAATTGTATAACTAGACAATATTATTTATTTTCAATTTCAGTTCAGTTCATAAAAAACTTCTGCGTTTAGAATCAGAAGCTTCCCATTTCCACTTTATTAATACATAGTTTCTTTTTAAAAAACTTTGTTTTCTTAGGGTTCTGAACTTATCTTTTCCCATGATTTTTTCCACTGCATGCACCTATCACTCCACCCACCAAACTCATTTTCTAATGGCGGCTTATACTGCCTAACCGAAAAGAGTTTACGTTTTATTCCGCTGCCAAAAGTTATGACTGCATTTAGCAGAGGGAAAACTTTCTTAGCTCAGCATTGCATTGATTTCAAAAGAGAGAAAATATATGTACACATGGGAAATGGCAAATGCGAAATGGTGTGGGGAAATGTACTTTTAGGCCAAGTATTGTGCTTGGAGCCCCCTACTTCCTCAAGTCACTCCATTTTAATCGAACTGTTTACTTAAAAGTGCAACTAAAGCAAATGAAAAGTTTCTTTTCGGCGTGTCAGACTCCGAGGAGATTGTAAATTGAATTTTGATTATGTCAATCGTAGGACGGCAGAAAAGTTTTTGCCATTCTTGCGGTTTAAGTGCATTCCCCTCTTTCCATTCTCTTTTCAGGCCCAGTGGATATCATCCACCCAGAAATAGCATAACAACATACTGCTGCCGCAGACAAATGGCCAATTTACATATGCACAATGCTGGAACACAAGCCCAAACACAACTCATCCGCAAACAAACATTTAAAGCCCATCGAGGGCAAATATTTTGCAATTTGTTAACATATTTAAAACAGTTTAAAGGCAGACAACGGACAACTGTTGGCTTTTCGCACAGACAACGATAAATGATCGCCTGTATGTGTTGTGATAAACACTTGAGTTGAACCCTCAACTACAAATCCTCTGACTTCTTTTTACAAATAATAATTATATATCTTAAGAACTGAAATGGATGAACACATTTACAAAAGAAATTAGATGATCTTAATTCGAATTAAATTCATAACAGTCAATATTTTATTGTTCATAAATACTATTACTTTCAATGTGAATTTAGGTTTAATATCCTTTGTTCGTTAATAAAAAGTGCAATCCAAAATTATATGTTTATGTTCTAAGAATAAGTTTAAAATTACTCAAAAAATTCAAAATAATTCTTGTCAGGGCATTTATTTATATTTATTAGTTGTATGTTAAAATATTTTTAAATATCTCTGTTAAATTAATTTAGGTGCATCATGACCCGTAGCTTAGATGTTCATTTACTTGCCTCAATTTGATTAGCACACAAATATTTCTGTAGGCAGTCAGATATAAAGGAGTGAAGAATTAGTTGTTACTAACGAGATGGCCATTTAGATCAGCTCTGTTTGAAGGAAATTGTTTTACCATGAGTGTTTTGGTAAAACTAAATTCGCCTGGGAGAGGGATGCTGGATGCTAACCAACACAACAAAGCTGGCACTTTAAGCTAATGGCCGTCCTAGAGTCAAATTGCCGCAGGCCTCATTATGCATACAAAATGGAAGCTTATGCCGTACAACGGACAAACATACGGACAGCGTGCGGCGTACAAAATACGGAATACGGACAATGACAGTTGCGTTTGCGTTTGCGTTACGGACAAACAAACAAAATTACAGGCTATATGAAAGTGCGCACACAACGACACAAAATCATTTGAAAGCAATTATATCAGACAAACACGGGGGATATGGCCAATGGTGATGGTACTGGTATTGGTGCTGGTACTGGCACTGGCACAGGCGGCTATTCGAATGGGAGTGGGTCAGTCCGTGCTCAAAGCACGGCGTACAATGAATCAATTTACGGAACGTAACAAAGCCGCAATTACAAGTGCCGGGAGAGCAACAGAGACGAGAAACAAAACGACAATTATGAAAAGAGCAGCGAGTGCAATTGCATCGCAATCGCAATCGCAATTCCACTGACAGTCGTCTGTCGATGCGGTGCACAATTTTTGGGGCCACGCTAAATGACGCAGGGGCCTGGACCAGTGTGTTCCCCAGTTTTTCTCGCTCTTGTTTGCATTTCTTGCTCGGTTTTCCTCGGTTCTGTTCTAATGGATAATTGTCGAGCTCGCATGCAGATGGGAGGCATTCTTGGGCGGGTCAAAAGGGTAGCGGCGGCGGGATTAGTGATACGTAGGTGTGCCAATCACCCAACAGCACTTGTTGATTCCACTCAGAGGTTCTGAAATGCCTCAGGACATGTTTGGCTGAACCATTTCGGGGGGATTTTTCAAATGGCCTTTCTAAAATGATTACACACAGGTTTTTAAGTACAAAAAGGATTACGAACTTCAGCAGAAATATTTGAAATAATATTAGTTTGATGTTAATTATCTTTCTCACATAAAAACACTTCACTTAACCCCCGAATAAGTTAAGGAATGTTCTTAGGAAAATCTTATGAAGGTCAATTGAAATTATTCATTTTTAAAACGTAAACAAATAAGACTTTATAATCTATATCTGTTGTATCTTTACTATATAAGTTTGGTAAAAAAAAAAACTAACTAAACTTTTTAATTATGTTTAATGTTTTTGCTGTTTCGCTTAGTTTAGGAGGCTAATCCTTTTTTATTATAAGTCTTGTTCATATATTTTTAAAATTTATTTTATCTTAATTTGTGACAAGTGAATTTCATCTAATCCTACATGTATTCAGTAAGCAAGGTATCATGGCAATCGATCACTCCACAGAACGATCTCTCTCACATGATGTTTGCTGCATTTACACTAAAAATACATTGGCAAAGTGAATTGTATTAATAGCAGGGCATTTATTTAGTTATTTCAAAGTTTTGTGTGTTGTTTTTTGGTTTGGCTTGTTTTATTTTCATTTTCTTTCGCCTTTGTGTTTATTTACTTTGCCATTTTGCGCCGAGCAGGCATCTCGTCTTCTTCTATTTTCCGTGGGCCCTTCAAAAGATTTATAAAGTTTGCCAAAAGAGCGGGTGGCGAGGGGGGGTGCGAGGAGGGGTGGGTGTCGGGAGCGAGGGGGCGGTAGCGCTCAAATTTACTGAGCCGTGGCGATCGCCGCGCCAGTCAACGAAACTGTGAATGGAATTGTATTCGCATGTTTTCAACGATATTCGCCAAGTTGCACAACGAAAATAGGGAAAGATACTGAGACGCGGATACAAGTGCAGAGATGCGGATGCATTTGTATCTGTGCATCTGTGTATCTGGGCAGCGTCATCAAAAGGTATTTTGAATTAATTCAAGATTTATGCATTCAACATTCGCTAGGTGCCGCATTTCCCATTCGCATCGCCACAAAACTTTTACTCAACTTCATGTTGCAACCAGTGATGGGAAATCTACAAAAAAATCTAACAAAAAAATAAAACAAAATAGATAAAAGGTGAAAAGTCTTATTACATTTATAATAATACTGACAAAAAGTATCGACGAAGATCGTTAAATTTGTACCCATTTCTTTATAAAGTGCATGCTAAATGTTCAACTCTCTGAGCAAGTAGTACCTTTTGATACAACCAAAGTGCATCACTGGTTGCAGTTGCAATAGTCTCTGGTGTTGCAGTTGCAGTTGTTGCACCTGCCAGCATCGTCGGAGCTCAGCGAGCAGCAGGTGATCCATTTCTTTTATCCGGTAGCCTCCGCTTTCCCGCCACGAGAAATCCAATGTGGCAAGGGATTTGGAGGGAAAAGCGGGTCGGCAGCCCAGCCCAGCCTATTTTTGCGCTCGTGTTGTTGCGAGTTTGCCAAACTAATGCAAATAGACAAGATGAGCTGCAATCAGCATCCGCGCCCCCCTTGTGGAGTGCTGAAATTCACTTGGGTTATACAATTTGCAGCATTTCGATAATAGATATATTTATAACCGTACATCTATGTGGATGTATATGCATGAACTGCATAATTTATGGGCATTGCGTGTTCAATGGATTGCGACGGCTGTCCGGGCCATATGGCTGTACCTATGCCTTTTCTCTATATTCGCCTCGATTTTCCAATTTGGTGCTGGGTTTTCTCCCTGGGCCACTTCAATGACAAAAGGTTTATATGCCATGAATTGGCATACAGCAGTATGCTGTATGTGGAGCCCTCCTCGGCGCTTCTCATAAAACTTACTTGAATGGAGCGCCTAAATTTGGTTTTAATTTATAGGAAGTAGGGAAATTGTATCTAACACTGGAAATATAATTGAAGCCACGACAGAAATTCCATGAAGGCAACATACAAATTTAAACTAAAGTGTCAACTAAAATTACAAGTATAGGGTTATTATAAACAATTCAAGAAATGCTGTGGAAATGTATATAATTTCTATTGCATGTTAAACTGATAATAAATTATTATTACCTTATTTAGAGTATTTATTTCGTTTGAGTAGAAAAAACAGTTGCCAGATTCAGTTTGCAAATAAAGTTTACCCTCAAAAAATTCACTCCGTGAATTTCCAAAGTGTGCAAGTAATCATTTCGTACATCCCCTTTGGAGTTTGCATTGAACTAAAATTATACTCGATGCGAATTCCGACAAGCCGATGAGAGCTCTCTATTCAGAAAGTTGGTCACTTTATGGGCTGCGTCAAAAGTCCGTTCCAGCACTACCTTCAATCTGTCCACTTGGCTGCCAATCACCGGCTCATCCATTTGTTAGTCCGACTTTCTGACAGCAGAACTGCACCCCCGACCACTTGGACCAGTAGTGCAAACCGATGCAAATTATCAGCAATGCAGCTCGCAATTAATCTACTGCATATGACACCGCAATCACAACTTAACCCATTTTGGCACAAGTATAAATGTTGAATGAGGGGCTGGAGCTGGGGAATCGGACTGATAATAAACTGTAGCCGGCAGGATGAAAGCGAGACGAGGGCCACCGGGCAGCCAGGCAGCCAGGCAGCCACTGCATTGCACTAAAGCACTAAGCCGAATGGCTTTAATTGAATTTTGATGTCCTTGGCAAATTGTTTTCTAATTAGTTTCGCAGACTTGGATCCCCAGCTGGGCCATCGTCCATTTCTGGCCGCTTTCGGCCAGTTCCGGCCCCAGTTGACATAGAAAACTTTCTGTCAACAACTCTAACTGCCTTGACACCGCTCCCCAGGCCACGCTCCATTCGCTTCCGGCGCCCTGGGCTTCAATAATGACAAACTTAAAACTTAAACAATTAATGCCACGTTCACGACCTCAAACTAAATAAAAAGTTCACGTCCACCGCGGCACTTCGAAGTTTGTATGCTCTTCCTCAAAAATTCGATAAAGGGTGATGTAAATATATTTCAATTTTGATTTACACAATTGAAATATAAATGGATATAAATATCTGCTCAAATTATATACTTCAGTATTTAATATTTGAATACTTCCCAATTCATAAAATACTTCAAATAAATATTTAAAAATTGCTATTAAATGCGCTGTTTTCTTACAACCAAAGTAATATGAATACCGAGTTGAACAATATACATTCTCAGTTTTCAGAGATGCCTAGCATACCCTGCGACCGAGTATAGCACCAGCTCACTTACCCGGGATCATTGGGCACCTCCGAGGGGGAACAGGGTCCCAGCTCCACTTGCTGTTGCTGCTGCTGCTGCTCAATCTTGATGTCCATGTTGGGGCTTTTGCCTCGGGATTGAGATTGAGTTGGAGTTGGAGTTTGAATTGGTGATTGGAGTTGGATTGCAGTTGGGGCTGAGCTGAGCTAAACTAAGCTGATGTGGTTGTCTGGTTGCCTGGTTGCCTGGCTGTCTATTCTATAATTGTTGCTCCAACGCCTTCTTTGCGGGCATCGAGATGCGAGGGGAGGTCGAGTGGTTCTGTGCGGCTGAGTGGCTGTGTTACTGGGTGTTATGTGTGGACGGGGGATGCTGCTACTACGAGTTGGCTAACAAAGTGTTCCCTTAATCATTGGCCACGATGGCTGCTAGTTGGCTGTTCGATTGGCTGCCGGATTCCTTGATTTCCATTTGGTCTGGCTTTGGTTTTCCCGCTGATTTTCCACGGCTTTTCTCCTGCTTTGGTTGGTGTTATCGTTTTATGTAGCTTTTTAATTATAATTTGGTTACATTGCACACTGTGAATCACATTTCTTGGTTGTTTTGGTTGCTTCGTTTTGCAGGCCACTTTTGGTTTGGTTTTAATATTATTGTGTATTTTGTAACTATTATCTGGTGTTTAGACTTTAAGTTTTAGAAACGTTGCGTTAACTTTGGTTGTTGGTTTCCCAATTGATTTAAAGGCAACATATTACTGCAAAAGATCTGTTTCGGTTTGTTGTCGGTTGTGTTTGGTGAAAATTAATTAAATTGCAATTTTAAACTTTGCCTAGGGAAACTTTTGAAAATGCAATTTTCCCCTTGACTCGCTCCCCTCGCTTTCCCACCCATCCGCAGCTGCTGCTACACCCCCACCCACCCCCTAAAATGCAATGATTCGCAACGAACAATCGTAAAATGCAAAAAAGTGCAACCGATGTGGGGGAGAAAGAGAGAGAGGGAGAGGGAGGAAAACCGTGGAAAAGCCAGGTGAGGAGCGGGCGGAAAGGGGGGCGTTTAGGTGACGGCTGAGTGACAATTGGGATGCGGTACTAAGACTGAAAAAGATCTTTGTTTGAAATAAATTTGCCTCACTTTATATGGCATCAGCCATTAAATTAATTTTCGTAGAATAAGCGTTTTAGGCGTCTCATAGAAAATTAAACATCTAAAGATGTAAATGTTTTAATAAAATTATAAATCTACGTATGTATTTTCCTTTTCTGAGATTTTTTAATGGCTTGGTAAATATACAAATTTAATTTATTAAATAACCAACTTTATACTAAATAATAAATTCTTAGAGTAATAGGATTTTAACAGTTGTTTTCAGATATGTTGCTGTAGTAATTTTGAGCTATGGAAGACTGAGAATCACCTTAGGTTCCCCGAAACAATTTTTCGGTAATTCAAAAATGCTGGCATCCAAATTTTATAGCTTTGCACTTTTGTTTGTTAAACCAATTATTTTCCGTTGCTCTCTCCGAATTTTTTCGTTTTCCTACATTTTTTGTGTGCTCTTTTTTTTGCATTTTCTGTTCTTAATACGCGCCTTGATCTTTCCCACACCCACAACAACAATAAAAACAACAACAAATGATAGAAAACGAGGGAGATAGATAGAGGGAGAGGTGCGAAAGGGCAAGAAGAACATTGCATGCAGTGACTCCCTCAACAAAAATTACAACAAAGCCAGCAACAATATAATAACGCGCAGCATGCAAGCTTTCACGAACAGACTCTCACACACACAGGCACACACACAATCGCACAGGGAACATGCACCGTTACAACGAGAGCAGAAGTTAACTGGCGGCAGCAACAAACACGTGACCCGACAATTGCGACAATTGGCAGCACAAAATAAAAACAAAATAAACGTTAAGCTAAAACAGAAACAGAACTAAGGGAACACATGTGTGGCCAGAGATCGCCGACAGGGGGCGCTTGATCGGTTGATCAGTAATCGAAGTTACCGTTAGTACAGCTGATGGCAGCCATTTTGTAAAAGTGATCACAACAGAGATCCCAATGAAAAAGGAACGACAAAAATAATACAAAAAATTTATATTTTATGTGAAATGGAAACTATAGATATCTTTATTGATTGGTTTGACACAAAGTAATGAAAGACATGGCGTACTATCTATAGAATAAATAAATTTGATGGGATTTATATTTGAAAGGAAATACTACATCTATTATATATATATTTTTATTTTATTTTCATTGTGAAAACACCTTTAATTTTAATTGAAAGCAGCTTAAAAGCAAACCAAGTCGATTTACCTTTCTTGAGAAAAGAAATAAACGTATCCCTGTCATTACCTTTCCTTTTTTTTATAGACTAATGGTTACCATTTGTCATAAACGTAATGCTACTTTTCTACATTATTCTTTTTAAATAAATCAAAGTCAGAAGACTAAAATCCAATAAAGGAAACATGACTTCTCAACTTCTCTCCCTCTCTCTTTCTATCGATCAAATACGGATGTGGCCGTTATTTTGCCGGCCGGCAGCCATTTTGCAGGAAGATCAACACAAAGGCAATGGACTAGTGAGAGTGAACGAGAGGGTGGGCGGGGGTGCGAGGGAGAGGTTTGCGCTCTAACTCTTCGTCTTCAGTGGTTATTGTAGTTGATTGCAATTAAAATCGAATGCCGCGCACTTTTATTTGTTTTCCCTATTTTTTCGTATTTCGTATTTTGTTTTATATTATATAATCGTCAAATTGCACTCCACACAGCCATCGAGGTAAACAAAATGCAAAATGCCCTTCTCAGCAAGGGTTTTCCTTTCGAGGTTCTCGGTTGTATTGGTTTGGTATCTTGTACGCGATTGGGTTGGTAGTTGTTTTGGTTAAAACACACGCACTTCACGAGCGGGACGAACAGCTCTGAAATCGGGCGACTCGAGGAATATAGAAACTGCAACGGTTAGTGCAACGCTGGCGTTCCGCTTTTCTCAGTGCGCGCACACGAACGCGACAACCAACAAGACGACACTGAGCGGCGAGACCCCAAAACCCAACTGACGGCCCCAAAACGACCGGCAGCAGCGACGTCGACTGCACTGCTGCACTCTCTGCCTTCGCTGCTGTTGTTGTTGCTGCTGCTGTTGCTGCTGCTGCTGCCCCAACGGAGCTTTGCACCGGCAGCGGCAGAGGCAGCGACTGCGGCAGTTGCACTATTTACCGGCTGCACATGGCGCATGTACTTCAGCATCACAGCTGATAAGTGATAAGCCGCAGCGAATAGTAGAATGGCCAGAGCGTGAAAGAGAATGTTTGCGGAGAAAGCTTCCCGAAGAGAGCGGCGTTCTCTTAGACCGCGTGCAGCTTTGAAAGCTCACACTGCGAAAAATCGCATGTGGACTTTATGTTTGCAGAAGAGCAATTGGATACGATTGTACCAACTTTAGTCCGTAAAATGAAAACTGTGAAATTTGATGATTTCATACATACATTATATGACAAAGCACTTTAGTCACAGATCCATTTCTCCATTTGCAACTTTGGTAGTTTTCCTTAAGTCGTACACCGCAATAATAACACAATTTTAATTATTTTTCGCCCTGAAAACATCGTTTAATTTCGTTTTTCCACACTGACAGGTCATTTCCATCTTTATTGCATTCTGAAACTACGCATACGGGGAATTTAGTACAGGCTAGCGCTTATATGCTCAACACTGGAACAAGTTATCCATGGGGCTATCTTAAAATTATGCAAAAACAATAATGAACGCGTCGTGGAGAACTGTAACTCCAGAAGGTCTAGGAACTTCTTGAGCCCTCTCGATGTGCCACATGTCGGGGTTTTCTCCGGTCCGCGTTTAGGGATTACAACAAAAACAAGTAGATGTCGGCACCCTCGAACTACCACTCCAAAACTCCCCATCCACATGAGCGAAGATCGTTGCCTAACTGCTCTGGGCAGTTACGGGCTTGGTGGGCGGCGGTGGGGGCGTGCTGCCAGCGTCCAGAGGCTCCGTTCGTTCTTTTTCCTTGTTCCAGCTCTTAAGGCCTTCAGGCAGCGTGGTGTCCTCCTCGAAGGAGCCAGTTCCCTCGACGAACTCCTCGTAGGTTGACTTCTCCTTGAAGGGTCGGGGGCCCAGCAGCTCAATCATATCATCACGACTGAGCACTTCGTTTTGGAGCAGTCTTTCCGCCACTTTTTGAACATTCTCCTTGTGCTTGGTCAGCAGACTAGTGGTGGCCTCGTGGGCACATTTGATAATAGACCTCACCTCGTTGTCGATCAGTTGAGCAGTGTCCTCCGAGTAGGGCTTGCTGAACACGGGATCTCCGGCCTGGCCCACGTCGAAGCTAACCTGGCCAACCTTCTCGTTCATGCCGAAACGCACCACCTGGGAGTAGGCAATATCGGTGATTTTCTTCAGATCATCCTGAGCACCAGTGGTAATGCGATTAAAGAACAGCTCTTCGGCCACACGGCCGCCGAGCGTCATGCACATGCGATCGAACAACTGCTCCTTGGAAAGCAAGTAGTGATCTTTAGGCAGGTACTGGGCGTACCCCAAACCCTTGCCGCGTGGTATAATCGAGACCTTCAGCAGGGGATCGGCGTGCTCCAGGAACCAACCGGCCACAGCATGGCCAGCCTCGTGGTGTGCCACCGTTCGCTTTTCCTCCGGTGCTAGAACATTGGTCTTCTTCTCCATGCCGGCGATAACACGCTCAATGGCCTGCTCGAAGTGCTTGAGCACAATCGAATCCTTGGAGTCGCGGGCAGCAATCAAAGCTGCTTCGTTACACACGTTGGCAATGTCGGCGCCTGTGAAGCCTGGTGTCAGTGCAGCCATTTTCCTGCTGAGCTCATTCTTGTCCAGCGTCGTCTTCAGGTTACCCAGATGCACCTTAAAGATGCTCGCCCTGCCCTTAATATCAGGTGCTGGGACATATATCTGCCGATCGAAACGACCTGGTCGCATAAGAGCCTTGTCCAGAATATCAACACGATTGGTGGCCGCCAGAACGACCACATTCGTAGTGGTGTTGAAGCCATCCATTTCCACCAGAAGTTGGTTGAGTGTATTCTCTTGTTCCGAGTGGCCGCCGAAGGTCTTGCCACCACGTTTGCGACCCACAGCATCGATTTCGTCGATGAAGAGGATGCAGGGGGCATGCTTTCGGGCCATGGCGAACATGTCGCGGACACGAGAAGGTCCCACGCCCACAAACATCTCGAGGAACTCGGATCCCGACACGGTGATGAAGGGCACATTAGCCTCGCCAGCGGTGGCCTTCGCCAAAAGCGTTTTACCCGTTCCGGGTGGGCCAGTAAGCATGGCACCCTTTGGTATCTTAGCGCCTAAATCGATATACTGCTGCGGGTTCTTCAGGAAGTTCACGAACTCCATGATTTCGATTTTGGCCTCCTCGCAACCGGCCACGTCCCTGTAAAGAATATACCAGGTATTAGGTATTCTATGTGAAGTTTCGCCAGCTTACTTGAAACCCACACCAATCTCATTGGGATTGGTTAACTTGGCGGTGGACTGCATGACGCCACCAAAAAGACCACCACCCTTGCGTCCACGGCCTCCACCCATCATATCGGCCGACTTGCGCATCATATAGACCAGGAAGCCAATGATGAGCAGTGTGGGCAGCAGACCTGTCAGACTAGCGGCCTCCACCTCGTTGCGGTAGATTACGGGCACAAAGTTGATGGACTCCGTTCCCTGTTCCGTCTGGGCCGCCTCCAGGTTTCGCTCAAAGCTATCAACACTGCCGATGTTGAACCACAAGACGCCACTGCCGCTGTTGCTGTTCTGCTGCAGACGCACTCGCACCCACTTCTTGTTAACCACCTCCAGCTTTTCCACGGCGCCCTTTGACAAGTAGCTGGTTTTGGAAAATAGAGATATGATTAGCAACTATAAATGTAGCTAAAAACGTATCATAACAGGCGAAAGTTCCAGAACTATGGAATAATGGATATATTCACAAGTTTTGAACGAGCTGTTATGCAACACGTAATTCTACCGCACCTGTTGACGAACTCCTTCCAAGAGATCTCCTTGTAGCCCATCTCGAAGAAGGCGAACGAACCCACCAGGACGACGGCTCCGATGGCACCCAGAAGGATCCATCGCTCCCTGTCCCCGCCGCCGCCGTTCTCGCCCAGAGGTCGTCCGCCCAGCGAGTTGCCTCCTTTTCCTGCCGGCCCTCTCGAACTGTTGCTGAACATGCCGAAGTTCCAGTCAGATTTCGCATCTGTTTGAGACCTGCTGGGTTTAACCGAGGCGGGTGCTGATGTGCTGGGCTTCTCCGAGGCGGATTTACTGGAACCCGAAGGGGGCTTCTTATCGCCAACGGATCCTTTCGGTTGACCAGACGACTTGCCGCCGGCTTCGAAATATTTTTCGAATCCTTTTGGCGGCTTTTTGCAGAGCAGCTGGATCTGTTTGACCACATAGCGCAGCAGGGGCGACAGCTCCGTGGGCAGGATGTAAACCCCGGCGCCCGTGGCTCCCATGTGTGTGCGTTGTCCCTGTAAAATAGACGGGGGTATTTATTTGGATAACCCTGGAAGTGAGGGATAAACCCACCTTTCCCGCCAGGGAACCCGCCGTGTAGTTGCGCCGCATCATTCCGGCCATCGTTTTGGCCGTGCCGAGCAGCCGGAAAGCCATGACTACGGCGGTTTTTCAGTCCTCGCTAGGTTACCCAACGATCGGTCGCCCGGATTGCGTGGCCACCGCCTCCAAGCCTCTCACACTGACACAATTTTGGTCCGGAAATAATGGGTTCTTCGAACTGACAACGAATGTCGGCGCCTCGCACACCGGGTTGCTCTTAAATTTCTCTCGGATTTCGCAAATGAAATGGTGAAATAATAAGCCTAAGAAATTTCTTATTATTAAGTGTGACCGCGCCGAAAACAATGGAAAATACCGACCGGTCTAACGATAAATACCACACAAAGTTTAAAGCTGGCGAAAGTTTACTTGAATAGTGTAATTTTAATACCCTTGTCAATTTACTTTATATAAATTTAATCAACATGTGAGAAACTCTGACAAGATTGCCATTTTGGAGTCGATGCATCTTATAATTGTAAATCAAATGTTGTAACGGATTGGGCCAAAATAGTGGAGAACAATGCTACAAAAGACAAACAAACATGAACGAAGTTAACATATTCTAGATCGCTTTCTTGGTAGTAAAATCATAGAACTCTCTGCAAGGGAATAATTCTGATATATATTAAAATACCAACGGTCACGTTGCTTGTAAATAAAGCACTTTACGGAAAAGTCGTTTTGGTATTTTAAGACCGAAACGTTCAGTGCAGACCTGAACCTTTGTTTGGATACAATCTTGAATAAGCTGTCTTCACTGGAAGTGAATGTATTGAATGTAAAAAGTATAATTAAAATTACTACTTTTATTTATTTGCTTAAACATTTCAGTTACAGATATATGATAAACATAATAAGTTAGTAGTTTAACAAAAACTGTTTCGGTTTATTGTAAATGTAAAAATGAAAATTCGTGAAAGACAAAATAATTTAGACGGCTTTGAAGCTTGTCAAAAAAGAATCAAATACCTATGTAATTTGACATTACATTTTTTGCACACCGAATTTCAAAATGAAATGGAGATCATGCTTTTAATATAATATACATACATATGTACAACAGACGGTCTAAACATGCTGAAGATATATACTTGGAATTAGAACAGCAACTTCTTACCAACACGCATTCACATGCATTTTAGTCCATTTAGGCAATTTGTTTTATATGTGCACGATGGAGCTATAGAGCTATGCTATGGAATGAGGATCCAAGGATGCATCTAGATGCAGGATTGCAGAAGCCAAGGTGTCTCCGGATGATACAAGTAGGAGCAAGTGAGCGGACAGAGGAGCTCGTCTTCGATGTCCTTTTCGAGGAAGCTGTTGCAATTTGTATACACTCTATTATACTTTGCTAACTAACAAGAGAACACTACACAGTGTATGGCCAATAAAAAAAAGCAGAGAAACCACAAATTGCATATTTTTCCTTTAAAGTACAAACAAGTGTAATTAACCGAACAGTAGGCGTGTTTCGCATAAAACTTTCGGTTACACAGCATTTCTTGTCTACATAGCATTCTTACACAACTTTTTAATACATTTTTACACCTAGTCAGTACATATACTCACAATATATTCACAAATCCGTGGCCAGTGATATGGAGGATGCCCCAGAAACCAAGCGAGTTCAGCTGCAGGACCTGCCGACTGAAGTAATGCAGATGGTTATGGGTCACTTGGACCTATACCGCCACAAGTTGCTACGGGAAGCTTCGGAGCAACTGAAACAGATCAGCACGGCGTACATATTGCACCATCACAAGCGCTATGAGGCGGCCTATCGGGAAGGACCTTCGGAGGCAGGCAGTAAAAGGATCATGCTGCAGGTGGGCTAATCTCCACTTCTACTTATCTGATCCTATTCAGTTCAGAGGGTACCACTTTCCGTAGATCCTGCGCTCAACCATCAGGCACTTCTCCGACGAAGATAGCGAGTCGGACCTGGCCATCAGTCTGCTGCACTTCCACGACAGGGATACCGTTTTTTATGGCGAGGCTGATCAGCTGGGCAAGTTCCTCGCCCACTTCCTGTTCCTCAAGGAGCAATCCTCCAACAAATTCAGTGCTGAGCGCCTAAAACTTAGCCGCCTCCATTACACAATGACAGTTTTCAGCCTGCTGCGGGTGAGTAAAAGTTGGTTCTTGAGTCCACCGGCCTGTGACCAGTGTCCTTGCAGCAATTCCGGAACTTTAGGATCCTGGGATTTGGCAAAACCCTCTGGCACTGGAACGTGGAGGTTGAGTTGGCCAACACCTTCATCGGAGTCATCGACGAGGAAAGGGCCAGCTTCAACACCGTGGAGTCCCAACGACGCATCTACTTCATCTCCATTCTGGCCGAGCTGCTCTTTCTCGAGAAGATCAACAAAAACTATGGGTAATACCTGTCCTCAAGGCAGTATTTGTAGATGGATTAAACTAGATTTCTTGCAGTGGACAGAGAGGCTTCGAGGGCACCTTGTACACCTACAGCATTCAACCAAACTCGAATGCCAATCGCAATCCCCGGATGTTCATAAAGTTTATAGTACAGGGTCCGCAGTTTCTCATCGACTTCCTGCACGACCTTATCAGCGGAAAGGCCGATCCTCACAAGCCGTTTCACTTGCCACCGGGAACCGACTTTGCCATCCGAGTTGAGACCAGGTGCAAGCGAGGGCCACAATTTGTATACTTTGGAAACTTGAACTTTAGTATGTTGGGATGGAGTGAACTGTCTGACTAAAAAGGTCTTAACAAAGATGATCAACATATTAGAGAAGGTGTAATCTTTAGTGTACTGTCAAATACAACAAATATTAAGTGTTTTGTATATCATTTCAAACTCCTTCCAAGAGTGCACAGATAAGCTTCCCTTGATAAAGATAACATAATATGCATTCCAATCTGCCGTCTTACTTAACGCACTAATCCGATTACCATATTTTCTTTTCAGCTCTTTTGAGGCGTCAATAAAATTCTATTTATCATGTATTCGTTCAATATATCTTCTGTTTAATTGCCAACTTTCTTATTAAATAAGTGTTTGTCTAGATACTTTGTTTATTAAGCCAAGTATCTTAATCCGAGTGAAATAAGAAAGAGCGCGAGCTAAGAGAAGACTCTTCACTGCAGTTCGAAGTTCGAACTTCGAATGCAACCGGTCTCTCTCAGCACCCACGTACTATTCGTAACGTTGGAAAAGCGGGGAATCCGAAATCCGATACTGAGTGCACTTTTCTTGGCTCGGCTCTTGCAGCTCGATCACTCATTGTCGTGATCTCGGAACGGAAGAACGTGCAAGTTTTCCGCAATTAATCGGTTCGGTGCAAAGAAACAATTGCAAGATGATGACATACGCGAACAGCAAGCCATTAATAATTGCAGTGAACGCGTTTATTGTTGCAGCCGTTGTTATATTGTTGTTAGTCTACCATTTTTCGAACCAAATTGAAGATCCTCGAAGTAACTAAGAAGTAAGTGAGTCCACCAAGAATCTGCCGTCTTTATGGCTGCAAAAGTTTGCGTTTGCTGCGTTGTTTCAGATACCTTATAGTACAATCTCAATGCACACGACAAATGCAACTTTTATACCTAATTCTCTGTTACAATAGACACGACAATTGATCAAGTTACAAGTAAAACGAATTGACGAGCGATCGTGTTCGTGATTTCCCAACCATCAGTGGTTTCTTTGTAACGAAACCGACGACAAGTGCACCAGTGCGCTACTTTGAATGATATCCGAATATTTATCTCACCAGCTGAAAAGCGAACTTTTTAATGTGTGGCATTGAACTTGAACTGATAGCATTTTTAATAGCATTGTTTAAATTCCTCTTGATCAAAGGCACATATTTTACAAAGTTCTTCACGTGCCGCTGTCCAGTTTTTATCGCAGTAGTGGGGCAAGTAGAAACTAAAAGTTTATTTAATCTATTTTTACTTCAATTCATTTACGAACTCAGCTTCAAATTAATTTGCAAACTATATTATAAAATCTAATATGCTGAATTAATGAGCTCCGCTCCCAAACCCTTTTCTTAAGTCATTCGGATAAAGAGCTGATGGACTTTTAATCGAATTTAAAGTGGCTGGAACTTAAGGAAAATGCTCGTTGAGTGTTTGATTGATGGAAAATATTTTGTTGTTGCCTGCAGTTTCAATCTGGAGTTCAATAGGTTGTCAGAATGGCATTCGCAGCCCGTCGATTGGTCCTTAATTTCGATGTGTCAGCGAAGTGGGTGGATGCAGGGAATGTCGGCGAGTGTTGGGCTTTTAAGCGATAATTAAAATGCATCAATTTATTGCCGTGCGCCGCGCGATGTGCGAACAATAATAGCCATTTAATAAATACTCTCAATCAATGCCTCCAATGCCCCTTCGCGCCCCTCCGCACACCATCCAAATAACGAGAAGAATTGCGGGCACAAAATATTTGCTTAATTAAAGTAATTATGGTTTCATATTTCATGCGGCGCGAACCTGTAGCTGTACTCCAGCAGTCCAAGGCTCGGTCTGGGCGGTAATTACGTTTTGTCATAAATTTAACATTTATTTTAAAATGTCATTAAGTGCTTAACGTCCCGTCCCCGTCTCAATTTCCCCCTCGCCCTCCGCTTCACTTTTCCCAGCACTGGAGTGCACACTTTCTTGATGGCTTGGCATCATTCAAGTGGCCAAGAGAAGGGAGCTTCCAACTCACAGATGCTGGCACTGTTGCGAATTTGGTTTTTAAAAAACAAGTCTCACTTCTTCAAATATGACATTATTACCACCTAATGCTCTTCTTGGTTTAACTAACTAATTTGTTTTCTTTCATTCCCTTGGAACAAAGGAAACAAAGGATGAAATGGATTTTAAAATAGTTTATTTATGTCCCAACTTCGCATCAAGTAACTGCTCCAATTAACTAACATTTTGTTGGCTTTCCCATATGATTGGCTATAACTAATGCCATTTATACAAATTGTGGGTTCTGTACAGCTAATAAAACTCATGTCCTGCCCATCACTGTTCGCTCTGGATTCGTGGACACAGGATGCGTGGATGCGTGGAGGCATGGATGCATGTCTGCAGATGAATGTGGCAATGTTGCAACAAAAGGAGCAGCGCAAAAAATGAGTGCAGGAGAAGTGGCACGAAATGTGACAAGAGAATCCAACACCAAAATGAATAATGTAAATACGCCAAGTGTACAAAGTTTTAATTGTTATCGTGTTTTGTTTGAGCGTTGCTCCCTCTCGCTCTCCCCCGGTGTGTGTGTGTGTGTGTTAGTGTGTTCGTGTGCTTGTATGCTCATGTGTGCGCTTGTGTGTGGCAGTGGCACTCACGCCTGCTGCCAAGACGCATCCATTTACGGCTGGCCAAGTTCTACGTTGCGCATACGACACATTGGTCTCGGGCTCGGATCTGCAGTTGGCTGAGTGGCCTGCGGCAGGAGGAAAGTTTTCATTTTGCATATGCGCCTCGAGGCCCTCTGTCATTTGACTACCCAAACTCGGATCGGGGGTTTTAATCCACGTTTTATTCCTGCACACATAAACTACTTTTTAAATCAAACTCTTGTGTCTGGAGGATTTTCCGGCGGATTGGGGAGAGCAGCACATTCGTCTGGCTTCATTTAAGTTCGTTTTTATTTTCCTATAATTTTACCACTTCGACTGCAGTTTCCTTCTTGGTAGTTGGCTCTTGGTACCAAGTGTAAGCAAATTGTAGTCCTTAAAATCCCTTATCTGGCCGGGATTTATTAGTTAGTTGCTATAAAATGGCTGCTCTTAATCACCAAACGGAATGGTGTAGTTTTTTCTCAAGTTGGATTTAATGAACGACTTAATTTCTTAATAAATCAAACTACCTCCAGGGACATAAACCTAATCTGGCTTGATTAAAGTTCACCTCATGTGCCTCTTAATGCATTCTGCACACTATTACCTACAAATTGCTGGCCATTTTGGCTGGCAATTTTTCGTCCTCTTGATAGCCTCAATTATTTAAAGTTTCCTCCAATTTGAAACGGTCTGCTTCGAGCATTTAAGGCATTTATGGCTATTAAAGTTTAAAAATGTTTCACTTGCAGTTGATTTGCATAAATATTTAAACTTGTTTTGCTTGCATATGCATTTTTGCCTCTGACTTTTGCCATGAAAATCCAGCATCCTGTGGCTTTTGCCGTATTTGTTTGGCACAAATTTTAAGTGATTTATGCTGGCCGCAATTGGGCTGCCCAATAAATATGGAGAAACGCACCGAGAGCCATGAAAAATGCAGGGAGCATCGTGCGCCGTACGCCGTGTTCGGGTATCTCCATTCGGCCATGCATATTTATTTGCCAACATTTACTTATGCTGCATTTGAGGCAAGTCGTTCTTGGTCGTTTTGGTCTTGGCCATGGCCAACTCAAAGGCGGCTCCAGACAAAGTTGCCAGCCATAGATTTGCCATAAGGACGCACATGAGCTATCAGTTTGCTGGCTGCCAAACAGCAACACCAACAGCAACACCAACAGCAATAGCAACCAGCACCAGACTTGAGAACACTTGAAAGTTCTCTGAATCGGCTTCGTCCGGCCTTCTGTTTACTCGAGCACTTATTTATTTGATAATAATTCCAGGGGTTTTCTTCCAAAGCAAACTATTTGCGTTGGCCATTCTGCCGAAGTCCGTAGTCTGATCCGTAGCCATATAACGAGGAACTGCACCGACACGAACCGAACCGAACCGAACATAACCGTAGCTGGGCGGCCAACTCTTTTGTCTAAATAAATAATCAAAATGTCATAACAAGTGGCGTTGCAAGCGGGGGCGTGGCGGTGGCGGTGGCGGGGCGGAGTGCATCTCCTCTGCTCGGTTCCGTTCTGGCCGGCATGTATCTGCAATGTTTATGCAAATGCCGTGCAGCCACTCCTTGAGATCCTTGAGGCCATGCCGTGCTCCTGATTACGGCTACGCACGCAGCCCGATCGACCCAGCTCCCCCAGGATGCATCAGTGCAATATAAATATTTTACATAGATTTTACATAGCTGATTGAAGTCCGTGTGCATATGCTAAGCCCGCCTCCCCCTCGCCGCCCTCGCTGCCCTCACATCCCGTAACTCATGCTGTGAAATTATCCGCTGCATGGCAATCATATCAAATCAAATTTAAAGTGCCCCTCGCCAGGCACAGTGGGCGCTTCGGTACTGGAGTGGTCCGTAGTGGCAGATCCTTAAAGCCGCCAGCCAGGATGGCTTTAATATTTGCTCAGTTTTGCCAATATTAGGCGCCCTTATGGTTTAGTTTAGTTTGCGGCCCTTAATTAAAATTGGTTTTGATGAGCCGTCTGCGTCGCATTACTTATTTATTTCCCAATACATTTTGCTACCAATATATTTGATGTACATTTTAAATTTGATTTCATATTCAGGCCTCGAATAAAAGCGTTTCTGTGCTCCTTTCAACTTTAACAGCCAAGAGCAATGCTTTATTACGCGGCTTCAACATGTTGATTCTCTATTCAAGTTAATAATAATATAAAAGTGATATACACAACTATCGTATTCGAATTTGGTTCCACTTGCGAATCCAACCCATAGTTCGCACTTTGGCGAAATGCGGAATAGCAGTATGCAAATATGGCTCAGCATTAGCATACAAAGGCGTAAGCCTAATTGAACCAGCTGTGATTGGCATGACCCCCAAGCCACCCGGGAAAGTGGGTGGTGTGGCTGGTGTGCGTGGTGCGGGTGGTGTGGGTTTGACCCACAATGCGGGCGGGGAATTAGCGGTGACGGTGGTGCAATTAATAGCTAATTTAGAGTCGATGTTAAAAAGGCAACATTATTTATGATTATTTGTTTATTGCTTGCGGGTCGTTCCTCTTTCCACCTGAACGAATTAACAACCCACCCACTTCACCGAGCACACACACCACTCACACCCACTCACACCCTCTCACACCCACTCACACCCACACATGCAAAGCAAAGCCGCTGGCAGCATTTAGCTGCAATAGACAGCCATTTTGCGGTGCTGCCTCGGCGATAAAGTAATAGCTGCTATTTAGGCTTACGACCCACACACACAAAGACAAACTCGGACTCACGGGGAAGCTACATGTGTTTTCGGAAAATTTCTCTGCTTCCGGCAGACACAAATACAGCCGCACAAGTAGACGCTGGGCTGCCTTTGTTGTTCCTTTCCGCGAAGCCAAAAGCAGGAGCTGAGCTCACGGCTGGCTGCGGATAGGAGCACGGCGAAAAATGTCCTTTCTATGCAGATAAACAACAATTTTTCAAAAATAATATCGATAAAGGCTTTAACTATGCTGAAAAGTTAGTTAGTAGTAAATATTTGTTAAAATAGTTATTTAAAAAAAATATTCAAAAGACAACTGGGAACGATATCATTATATTTCCACATACTATATAAGCAAGTTGTCAAATATGGTTCTTAAATAATTTGTTAAATAGTTTTGTGAATTTAACTAATATATTTTATGACTGTTTTCTATACAGTTTGCAATTACATTTTAGATTCGGTATGTTGGCCTTTGGTTTCCTTATTCCAGGATCTAAAGTATGCAGATGTATCTTGTTTCTCTCAAACGTTTGGGCTTTACATTGATAACTAGATTTGGTTTGAGTCTCAGTAAGCACACATATTTATCCCCAGTGTAGGGCACTGGAAAGGGCAGTGGTTGTTTCACTAGGCGGGCGGCGTGGCGAGGCGTCATTTAGTCTGCGGTTAGATGCGCGTACGTTTTCATGTTTTGTTCGCGATTCTTTTCTCTTTGGTCCCCGCTCTTAATGCTCTTGTTAAGTTTTTTCTGTTTTTTTTGTTTTTTCCTTTGGATTTTTGTTTTGTTACAGCCATGCGACTTTTTTCGCGCTGGCTTTCGGCTGTTGCGCTGCCGTGTTTTCCGCCATTCGCCGATGTTGCGGTTGCAGCACGTCTGAACGTGTTTATGGCGCGCATATCCGCAAATATGCAATCAGACCATAATCTACTTAATGTCTTTTTCGCCGGGAGGTGGGCCACCCACCCAGCGCCATCATCAAAAAAAATAAAAAGGAGAGGAGCAAAAAATGGGAAAAAGAATCCCACATTGTGAATGAAGTAATGCAGTTTGCCACATTTCGGCCAACCGGCACACACGTGCTGCGCGGATTTATGGCCAGAAGCAAAGGACACGGCACATTAACCGAAATTAGGCTGTCACTTTTTGGCCATTCGCGCATTAGCTGCCAAAAATGAAGTTAAAAGTGCGTGTTTTTTCCGCTTTTCATTTCAAGGCTTTTGTTGCCTACTTTTTGGCGCGCAGCGAGGCGTTCACTGCTTTGAAGTCCTTGGCTAGGATATGCGGTGTGTTTTTGAGAGCGCGTTAGCAGCCGCTGCAAAAATCGAAATGAAGCTCGTATAAGGATGGGAGTTTTAAATGGGTAACTGTGGGATTTGAATGGCAAGACATATGGTACAAAAACCCCACGATGAAGTATTATAATTGAAAAGAAAATGAAATAGAAAGTTTACAATTTACTACTTTGTTTAACTTAAATAAAAATGTGTATATTTAATTGAAGATTTCGATACAAACTCTAAAAAACAAATGTTATTTGAATGAAAGGAAAAAATTAATATGGTGAGTTTCAACACAGTTGAGATTTCCAAAAATAGACATATTTTTAAAGCTTCTACTCGTAGATCTGTTGAATGGTATGAAACAGCTAGAATAAAGCCTTACAACCCTATAAAGTTTATATATTCTTGATCAGGATTACTAGCCGAGTGGATCTGCCCATATACGTCTGTCCGTTTGAATGTCAATACGTTTGTCCGTCCGTTTGTCCGTCCGTTTGTCCGTCCGTTTGTCCGTCCGTTTGTCTGTCCGTCCGTCTGTCCATGAGGAGAAAACTGGTATTGTGCAGATTCCAGTTTCTATCGATTGCAACAAATTCAAGCACTTCTGTTCTAACGCTCTCTCTCTTTTGTTAAAATCTCTAATGACTGTGGAAACTAGTCCACTTCATAACCTCAAAAAATGTAATTTAGTTAGACATCGTCCCTTTTATTTCGTAACTGTCCTTTTTCTTTTTCGTATCCAAGATGCATTCCAAGAATCCCTTATCCCCACACCATCGACAACACTTTTCTTTCACTGCTATCCTACTTTGACTTAAATTTACACAACCTTTTAGCTAATTTTAAAGAAAAGTAGACGCACAAAGGGCCGAAGGACACAAAAATCGTTGAAAACAAAAAGACGCTTGCAAAATATTTTGCAGTAGACAACATTAGATATTGTTTTGAGCTGTGCAGACATGGGCTGGCATTTTAGTTTAGTCCCTGTTCCTGGTTGGAGTTTTGTTTCTAGTTCTGGTCTGGTTCTGCAACTGCTTCTGCTTCTGCTTCTGTTGCTGTTCCTGCTGCTGTTTCTTTTGCCATTATTGTTATTGGGGGTTGGGGACGGCTGACAGTCTCCGACTGGCCTGTTATTGTTGGCTCGGAGCACAATGCGGCCATAAAAAGCTGGCAAGCCAAACAATTGAAACAATAAAACGGCTTTAAGAAGGAGTCCTCGGAGCTCCGGCTGGCAGAGTAGATAAAGGCAATTAGTGGTCGACTGCAGTTTACTCAAAGTTTCAATCGGTACCGAGTCAGCTAGCTGCTTGGGAACAGGATCTCCTCCAACTTGGCGTTGAAAAGAGCCTTCACCGTCGCGTCGGTGGTGTCGATGATCAGCTTGTAGTAGCCCGATCGCCGAAGAAGTCGTTCTTCGTCTTCGGCCACCCCGTAGATTTCCTCGATGGGCATCAGGATCTCGCTCTCGTTGGGCAGGATTAGCTTGCGGGCATCCTTGCGGAACACGGCCACCGCCTTGACCATGTTCGTGTGTGCCCTGACATAGTGCTGGAAGGTGAGGCTCTTCCGCTTCGCTGAGATCTTCGACTGTATGCGATCGAGGCGGGCAATCAGGCGCAGCAGGATGAACCGGGCATACCGATCCTTAATCTCCAGCAGGGACATCTCGCCGCCATTGTCGAGGGCCGGGCGCAGATAGACACTCAGGATGACGAACACAAACACGGCGTTGATCGCGAAGATCAACACCAGTATGGCCAGCTGAAAGCAGTCGATGTCCTGCGAGAAGGCCTCCGCCAATCGCTTCCAGTACATCAGGTCGTAGTGGTGCACGCTCCACTGGTAGTGCAAGTAGGCTGTTACTGCCACGCCCAGTCCGCTATAGAGCGCTATGTAGGGGTAGTTCACGTGGAAGAAGTCGTTAAGCTGCACTCTCAGCTTCTGCCACAGCTCCATTCTGTGTCCCGTGTCCTTTGCTATTTTCTCCGGTGTAGGGTCCTGGCTGGAAGCGGATGAATCCGACTGGGTTTGAATTTTCGTTTCGGTTAATTTTGGTGCTTATGTTCCGAAAGGTTGAACCATACAATTAGTCTACTTAGTTCGGGGTAATGCAAATCCAAAGGCGATTTTTACCAGCCTTTTATGGGGCTTTACGCTGTTGTTAGATCGCATTGAGGTTTTCTACTAGACTGCGAAGTTCTTTATATTTTATAAATTAAGAATTGGATATACAACAAAGTTGTTCAACTAAAACTTTACCCGTCTGAGCTCAAAATACTTAATACTTACTTATTATTATTTGTTATTATTAATATTTTATTATTATTTTTTGTAATATTGACGCAATCCGTTAAGCTTTTAATAATTCACTTTTCCAATTCAACTATAAATTCTACAGTATTAATATATATTATATAAATGGCTCTGGTTTTGATTAGCTTTTAAAATAGGTTGAAATTGAGTTTCACTCAATAGTATAAGAGTGTGTTTCACCCTGCAACCAAATGCTGTGGATGCCAAACAAGTTGCGGGTTCGACGAGGCAGGGTCGAACTTGTTTGGGCTGAAGGGATTGAGCTTTATTGGTGGTGTCTGCAAAGGTTTGAGCAGATTTGACATCACTCATGTGGCATAGGTCTGGTCCCCTGGAACACGCAACCACTTTCAGTGGCCACAACTCGGATGGAACCGCCCAGGACTGCAACTCGAACTGCTTTTGTGTCTTTGGGCTGCATTGTATTCTACTTTTTTCCGAGCTGCAGGCAACTAAAACACGTAAAATAACCAGGTCCTGTTGGGCGACAACATTTCGCTATCTGGACTAACTTTTGCCAGTACCCCGCTCCTCCCGCCCCTCCCGCCCCTTCCCTTCTGCTATCAACCCCGAACGATTTGAGACGTTGATAAGGCAAGCGAAAAAGTATAGCATACTTCTGAGCGCAATGCAATTTTCCGTTTTCATGTTCTTGGCTCTACTTTTTCTACGTTTTGTGCTGTTCTTTCCCTTTTTGGGGTTCGTTCTTTGTGCTGTGCACTTATTATTGTCTCTTTCGGTTGACTTTTTGCGCCGAGGCCAAAGTGCATGCAAAACTGCATTTTGTAGACAAGCCGAAAACCGAAAACTGCCAGCCAAAACGGAAATATTCAAAAATGCTTCGCGGAGTGGGTGGCAGTGGGAGGTGAAGTTCGGTGGGTGGGGACGGCCTATCTGCCAGCTCTCTGCCTCTTCCTCCTCCTCGGCGCTTGTGTGTGTGTGTGTGAGTGTGTGTCTGCGCGCTAATAAAAACGTAAAATTTAATGGTTACGGAAGGCACTAAAAAACAGGCTCACCGACAGCACCCAAGTAGTTGTTGCTGCTTCTGCCGGCGTGCACTTGCGAAAATCAGGGGTTACCTTATTAAAACAATTAACATTCGACTGCGAGATATATTTATGGTTAAGGTGTGCAAATATTTCTTGTTATTTAAATATAGGTACATAAAAGTACCTTACAACTACAATTTATAAGTAAAACGTAAATGAAAGGCGAGAAAAAATAGCATTCAATTTGTTATAAATATTATATTTTAACAAAAGCTAAAATATGAATCAAGAAATATAATAATATAAATATCTTACATTATTTTTTTTTGTTGTTCTCGAGATGGTCTCTTTAAAAGCCTTTTATATACATATATTTAAAGGGTCTGAAGACCGGAAAAAACTTTTTAATTTTCTTCAATACGCTTCACTCAACAAAAGCTCTTTCCGCTTTTTCTGAGTGCATCTGCAGTTGCCGCTGCACTCGTAGTGGTGCAGCAGTGGTCTTCGGCTGTGTGAGTAGTGGCGCTGGCGACAACCAAGCAACGAACCACAACCGCACCAAGGAGCGCGGGGAAAACCATTCGATGGGCAAAACTGTAACTACGCCAACCGCCGCCGTCCTTGCCGTTCTGCCACCCCCTTCGCCAGCCCCCTTTGCCAGCCCCCTTCGCCAGCCCCCTTTCGACCGCCACCGACGCAGTGGAGCGCCCATCCGTGCACGTCAAACGCAGACAACTTGAAAAATGTAGAGACAGCGCCGCAGTATAGTTGAAACACGCCAAAAAATATGCAAAAGTAAAATAAAACAGGCGCAGACACAGCGACAGACAAACGCATTTGGGCCCGTCGAAAAGCAGGCCCAAACCAGCAACTTCCAGCCACCAGCCACCCACCAGCCACCAACTACCAGCCACCAACAAGCAACTACCAACATCCAACGTTCGACAGTCGAGGGTCGAGGTTCGACATTTGCCGTTAAGGGTTTTTCGTTGTTGCTGTTTACACTCGATCTCCGCCAGAAAGGGATAAGCCGGGGTATGAATGGCTATTGGCCAAGCTCTTTCTCTTTTTATTGTAATAATATATATATTGTACAATATGCAGAAAAGAGTTTGACACGTATTCAATTACTTTCTTTTTAAGAAATAGAGAGAGCAATAAGAAAAGGAGCCTCAACAACAAATAAGTAACTTGCCTCAAATATGAGACTTTTATTTTCATAACGAACAAGTCTTGGTTATGAGCAACATTTATTAAAATAAATTAACAAAAATTGCGTCGTTGTATTGCTTATCTAGTCAGGGAAATACCCCGCACATTACGTATTTTTTAGCCAGTATTCAAAATTTGACGCTGCTCCTTGATGTTTTTACTAGTGCTGCCATTTTGACTTGTGTCCAAATTTTATTCAAAATTTGAAACAATCTGCTTATCTCTTCTCAGTAACGAAATAGGCCCACTTGTTTGATATAAGTTCCATTTGTGTTGAGATAAGTTGGGCAAGCTTAAGGGCTAGCTTAAAGTACTTAAAATACAAGTGGATATTATAGAGGTAGCCACAGTGAGAAATGTTATTAAACTTTTATTTTCGTCCTTTTCCTGTCAAATCTCTTCAGAGCTGAATGCTGCCTGTTGGCATCACTAGTTTCTGGCAACTTGCATTTTGTTTTGTTATTTGGCAGCGCATTGCACAATATTTTGCAGCAGGCAGTTTTTAGCCACTTTTTTTGGCCTCAGGACCTCTTCCCCCCTGGACGTTTGTCCACTTGACAGTGGGCACTGGGAAAAGGGAAAGAGGGGAAAAGGGGGAAATGGGGAAAAGGAGCAGTAGCATTTTCAGCCGGAGTTGAAAAGTCAGTTGTCGGCGGGATCGAAAGTTATGTGGCCGGCTGTTCGATTCGCACAGAGGTGTGCGTGCGGCAAAAACGACTCTGGACTCTAAAAAGCTAACTGAATGGACAGCAATTTGCGCGGCTAAACGAGTCCACAAAGGCTTCGCAGTCCTGCGTCCTTAGGCCCCCCTCTCCCCCCCAATCGAATGGCTGGGGCGCCTGCTACTGTAATTAGGTTTGTCGCTGACCAGACTCACATGCATGTGCATGGAATCCAATCGAATCGAATCGCATCGAAACGAAACGTAACGTAACGAATCGAGTCAAAGTCACCGCGCCACTCGCCCAAAGTATGCTGTAAATAATTCACAATTGTGCGACGCATTCGAATTTCGCACTCGCACACTCACACACCCGCACACTCGCACACTCGCGAATACTCGGTGGCGGAAATGTTTGCCTTGTTTACAGCGCAGTGCATAAATTTGCAATTGCATGCGCACAGATACTGATGCAATGGTGCGTGCATTTCCGCTTGCTGTGTGGGTGCGTGTGTGAAAGGGGGCTTTTCCGGTCCGAAGGGGCGGAAGGGGGGGTGGAAGAGGGGCGACCGTCAAATTAGGCCTACTCCCGGACTCTGGCGAAAAAGTTGAACAGCAAATTTTCGTAGCTAACAGCATTTTCAAGTTTTATCGTTACGTGCGAGCTGGCGTCCACTGGATTGGGGTTGCATATACGCTTGGGTTTGCTCCTCGGTGTCCTTGGCACAGGCATTGTATTATGTTGCGTCCCTCCAGCCAGAGGCGTGCGCATACACTGCGAGAAAAGTCCATTAGAGTCCACCCAGAGATCATTATGGCGATTTCCCCAAACACAACAAATAGAGTTCGTACTACGTGGCAGAAGCAAACTCATCAATTTAAAACTCTTTTATTTAGGCTACTTAAAATGCCAAATGATGCGCATTTTCGCTGAGTGCAGCTGCGAACGCGAGCATGGACGTCGCCTAGCCTTGTCTATTTAGCCGCCTGCATACAAAATGCACATAAATTGTCATGTTCGGGGAGCAGAAGAGACACTCTGCGGAGGGCGGGGCAGGGGGATTTAGGGATAAGGAGGGGCTGTTGGGGCCAGAGGCTCCATGGCTCCATGGCCATGTGCCGAGCATATTTATATTGATTTTCGCGCCTGGGATTGGCATTTGGGGGCCGTGCGTCGGCCGCCAGCCGCCAGCCGCCAGCTTGTTGTTATGTACTTTGCCTTTTCAATTTCGGCTCGTTTTCCTCGTTTGCTCGCCCCATTCACTTTTTTTATTGTGTTTTGTGGGTGCACAATAAATTGAGCCGAAATTGCATCAGCGAAATTAACAGTTTCATGTACGTTAATAGACTTTTGCAGCGGTCCTGGGACCCCGACATTGCCCACATCCCTGCGGATTGGGGTGGTCTGCATTTGGCAGGGGTTTTGGCCAGTCGGTCGCAGTGAGCTCATTATGTTGGGGCTTTTTAATTATGGCCAAAAGAGCGTTTGCAGTCGCTTAAAATGAAATTTTCTGCTTTTCAGCGGCAGTGCGTTAACTTAGCTGTGGCTTAAATAAATCTGTTCGTGCATATTTTCGCCATTGTAAACC
The DNA here is from genome assembly GCF_016746235.2 of Drosophila teissieri. Lineage (NCBI taxonomy): Eukaryota > Metazoa > Arthropoda > Insecta > Diptera > Drosophilidae > Drosophila > Drosophila teissieri. Next base: position 16,938,839 of record NC_053031.1, on the reverse strand, counting down.
ATAGTCTGGGCTTTAAACTTAAATGTTTAATTAACTTATTAATTATTTAACTAATAGGTTTCTAGAGCAGATAAATCGAGAGTCGACACAATTTGAAAGCTTGTTTGACGGCACATAGTCAAACTTAAATGCAGAAAATATAGTTTTATTAAAAGGAGAGAGTTCTTTCTCAAAAGTTATTCGTTTTTTGTTGAAGCTAACATTTATAAGTAGTTTATGCCCTGCCAAAAAGCAAAATCTTATATATTAACGTGGTCCTGGACTCCTTGCAATATGGTAATTTCTACCTTGACTTTCCTCGCACGCAAAGTGCGTTTTCATATTGAATTCAAAGCAGGAGAACAAAGCACAAATGGAACTATAAATCATTCGGCACTCATAAAGCTAGAAGTCCACACACAATGTGCATTATTATGCTCGCTGCAGTTTGGCTCATTAGGTCGCCGTTCATGCCATTTGGAATGTTTGGACCCAAACCCAAACCGAAACTCGAACCCGAATCCGGACTTGGAGCCGGATCCTGGCCAGGACTTACGCCCTGCGATCCAATTCTCTAGCATCCGCTAGTGCAAAATTTTGCATGGGTAATTAATCTGGAGGGATCCCTGGGATGCCGTAGCTCCTGGCCATTAAAAGTACGCAGCTCGGCAATTTCTGAAATTTTAATATGGCAAACGAACTAACAATAAGCAAACCACTTAGTTACTTCTCACAGCCATGGCTAATTTGCTTTGTTCAGCTGCTCCTTTGCAGCTGGAAAATGGAAATGAAGTTGCTCTTCGCAGCCGGGTAGATGCAAGTTTTGGTAGCCACTTGAAATATGCAAAATTTGTAATAACCCGAAGAGGGAAGTTGCAGGAGATTGAGATTGTGGGCTGACGAGCGAGGACATCAGGGGAGCGGAAAGGACGAAACCAGGCAGCCAACGCACGCAATCGGCAACGTGTCGCATTTGTAGTTAGACATAATTGTTAATTACCCGAAACCATTACCACATTAAAGGCCATAAAATGCAACACTAATTGCTTTATGCCACCTCTACGAGGCAGGGCAGTGCACTGCGCGGAATGGGGCGTCTTTCAAGAGTTGATTACTTTCCAGAATAAAGAGGAAAACATTGGAACAAAACTACATTTCTGTGTAATAGAAGCCATTGAATAACAGTTTCATATTCTTCAACATGAATAAAACAGCTTATGATTCAAACTCATTAAATAGCAATATTGACCAGTAAGATTTATATTTAATTATGCACACTTTCCCAGCACTTACCCATACTTTCGCCCAGTGCACTTGGCTCGAACATTTCTATTTGATTATGCAGCAGTGCTCTCCTTTGTTATGGTTCTGGTCGGGCCACGAGTTGGTGTGTGCCGTAACGTAATATGGAGCAGAAACAATAGTTTTGGCCTCATCATCATCCAACGGATCCAGCTCCTTTTCCAGCTCCATTCCCCCGATCTTCCGATCCCCCAATCCCCCAATTCCCCCCATTCCCCGGATCCCCCGAGCTCATGCTCATGCCATGCCAAGCAAACATTGCCGTTCGGCGGCAGTCATCGTCACCAGAGCTGCACATGCCATATGATTAATATTTCAAAATTACACTGACATGCAAAGTGTCAACTCATTTTGAGAGACGCCGCCGGCAGCACTTGGCACCCTGGCACCCAGGCACCCAGGCACTTTGGCACTCGGGAGTTTGGAATACGGACAACGGACTACAGACTGCGGACTGCGGACTACGGACTGTGGACTACGGAGTGCGGATTCCGGACTACTGCCACGCCCACCTTTCCACACATTTAGAGCACAAAGCGCTGACAGTGTGCGAGCAGGCGGGAAAGGTGGGGAAAACGTTTTGTTACAATTCACTCACAGGTGGTGGCCCAGAGAGAGAAAAAAGTAGGCGTGTGAAATCGTGGACTAAGTGAAATATTTATTAGCCCCGGCACATCGCAAGTCACGCGTTCGGGGCACGCGATTAAAATGGAATTACCACGAGGAGAGCAGCTACGTGAAAGGTTATGCGAGTGGGAGTGGCATGTAATTTAATCGAATTTATAAGCACCTACGTCTTGATAAACACAATCCCAATCATAATCATAACCACACTCCCAATCCCAATCCCATTTACCCATGCGCAGCAACCGGTTTCCACGGAAAGTCATAGAAACAATCGAGGATTTCGCTGGGAGTGGGAGTGAGCATACTGAAGGAGCAAGGACGAAGGATGCAGCTGGAGCAGCTACATCAATGCCAGGCGTTAATCGATTGTGCTTGCCGACTTACATAATTGCATTTTTCCCATCTCAGCAGTCGTGAATCGCAACAAAAGCAGATCGAACCATAATCGAATCAGCAATAGTTTCAGGCGGTGGAAGTTGTTCTACACTCTTACTGATAAAAGAATTAAGTGTTATTACCTAAGCGAAAAGAATAGATATGCAGAATAGTGATTTGAAAAATTCTACAGAAAAAGTCTAATAATGTTAAGAGACAAATGACCATTGAAAAGTATTTGTTTTTTGTTAAGGTTTTCATTTTATTTTTAAAGGAACAACAAATAACTAGAGAGATAAGAAGAGCGAGCTTGGATTGGATATAGAAAAATAAATACTTTTCACAGTATTAAAACTTAAACAAGAGAACCAACAGGTAGAAAGAAGTAAGCAATACAAATATTACTTGGATGGTTCTCGGAAATCCCAATAGCTTTTAATATGAAATACATAATTTTCCCTTTTATGCATCCGTTTAAACCACTCAAAGGCTGTAAAGAAGTACACATAGATACCCGAGCAATCAATCATCGTGCGTAAAAGTGGTAAATTAATTTACAGCATTTCAACCGCAATCACAACGTTAATGTGGCATGTGCATCGATTATTCCGATATGCCTATCCTGGGCAGTCGAGTCGTCCTTATGGCAACCGAACAACCGAAGGAGTGGCAACCGCAGCCAGGAGAAAATGGCCAGCAGAGCAGCTGAAGCGTTTTTAATTGATTTCTCCTCTCAAGTTTCGCCACACTCACATTTATCAGCGCTCCGTTTGCGGCTTGTCCTGCGTATCTGATCGGAATTGATGCCACTGATTTATATAATCTTGCCCAAATAATCTCATCCAGTAGTTGGCATAAGCTGGCTCGCAATTAACACGACTCAACGCGCACACACAAAACGCCAAAATGGCAAAGGCGGAATGCTAAACGGCAAATGGTAGATGGTAAATGCTAAATGGCAAACAGCACAATGTATCCCGATCCCGATCCCAATCCCAATCCCAGACCGAATCCTTTCGGGTCTGAAATATTGGCCTAGCGATTTGACATATTGCCAACAAAGGAACTCATTATCTGTGCATTAAAATGGGACACGACCCGCTTTGGTTCTGTTGTGTTTGCCTTTTCAGTTCGCTCGGCATGCCCCATTCCACGGTGTGTGTGCCACGCTTATAAAACACATTTATCATAACTAATCCTTTGGGTTTTCGGCTGCCATGCCTCCGGATCCGGACTCGTATCCGCCCACACCGATCCACCGACCCAACGCCCCACCGACCCACCGCCACCACTGCTCTGTCAGCGATAACACTTTGAATAATAAATAAATACAAACAAGGACATTTTGGCAAAGGCAACTGCCAGACGGCCAGACAACGCCGGCCGATTTTTAATGCAAACGATTATCATGTAAGGCAATATAAAAATAAATTGCAGCCGCCAACGAAAAGGAAAAAATCAGGAGCAGCGACAGGACATGGGAAGTCGAGGGGATGCTGGCCACATGGGTGTCCTTCGAGTATACACAGAGGAAAAAAGTTATAGCCGAGTTGTCTTCAAAATGACTTCATTTTGTGAACGATTACGTTGGTTAAACCAAATATATGGAACTATAGTGACTATTTTATAGAAATTGTTCTATTGAAAAAAGGGGCATTTGCATAAGGTTCGTAAAGCAACAGAAACTAGCTTAGAAATAAATATTACATATTGAAATTTATAACCAGTTTAGCAAATATATTATACATGCATCTATTAACACCATTAATTATAGCTTAAAATCGCTTTTTAATCAGTTCAAAATCTGATTTATCTATGCCACAGCCAGGAGACATGCAGCCACAAAGGACATGAAAATTAATGCCTTCTTGTGCTGCGATTTTCTCTCCGTACACCTCCTGTTCCTGATAGGCATCTGAGGCGATTCTAGGCCCAACTTGCTGGCAAGGACCCAGTTCGCCGCTAATAACGCACAGCAACGGAGACACTTTAGCACCGAGAACGGAGGACAATCGAGAGACTCCCCTGCTGGCGAGTCCAACTCCGGCGGTCTCATCAGTTCCAGCTCCATGTGCCATATCCTGTACAGCCTGAGCCCCAGATCCTGCTGTTGCTGTTGCCTTTTGGCAGCATTTAAATAAATTTCGCACGTACATATAGACCAGCGGTTAGTGTTTGCTGGGAGCGGGAATGGATGGCCGGAACACACACAGAAGGCTCGATGCTGGCTGTTGCTGTTGGCGACAGCACTTGGCTGCGACTACCCTGGTAGCCATTAAAGCCAATTGCCCACAAAATCATGCCCGATATCATAATTGCTCTTCGTGGTTTGCATACCCTGTAATCCGGCAGCCGTGCAGGAGCCCTTTCAATTAGAGTAGGTCTTGCTAGTTCTAAAGATTTGGAATTTGTTGTTCACTGGTTACTTAAAAAATGTGATATGTTCATGTTATCAAGGCAAATATACATTTTAGGGATACAAGTCAATAATTATTAATTAAGTTATATAGCACTTGAGATGAGACTTTTGACTTTCTAGGTTTTGTAAAGAAATGTAACTGCTTGTTTCGTAAACTATAAACATAGCTTGAACACCTTAAGGAGCAAAGGGTATCTGCACTTCGCCTACTTCCCGAAGTGCGGCAATCGATGTTCGGCATCGTTTAGTTAGCGCCAGCGGGCAGTGCAATGGTTAAGCGAGTTTGGACGAGCGGAGCCCGAGCTCTTGGCTCATATAAAATATTGTTTATACAGTCCGATGGAAACGATGAAACGATGGAACGATGGAAGCTGGCGGTGAATGAGGGGAGTAATCGCAGATGCGATAAATTTAAACACTTGTTGTAGTTGCTGCTGCAGAATTTATTAGAAGCACTTTGTGGTTCTGCTGGCTTTTTGCATGCGTAGCCCATGGTCCTATTAACGTCTCATGGCCAGTTGCAGTTTTATTAAATTTGCGACACTGAGCCATCTATGCACATCCCACCAACAAAAAACATCCGATATATGCATCTGCATGCACCATGCCATGTTGCCAAGGCTCAGAAGTTCAGAGTGCAGGCGGAATACCCATTTCGTTTGTTTTGGCCACTTGAATTTGCGCCAAGTTAATTAACACTAACGGCTCGGCCCAAAAGAACTGCCAAACTAAACAAGTACGAGTGTACATAGCTGCTCCGCGCGGAATCCTCGAATGCTAATGAAACGTTCGCTGCATAAATTTAATTGTTTATCGGCCCTCTGAGCTGGCTGAAGGCCAGGACCCGCCAAATGCCTTTTGGCCAGCATCATGTGGGGAAAAGGGACGAGTTGGAGTTGGAGTCGGAGTCGGAGAAATAGCCGGAAACTGAAGTTCCGGAGTGGAGGCGGGCATATGGCGCACGGGGTGTTTGGCAAGTCATTGGCAGTGCCGATGCCACGATGATGACTTTTAAACTTTCTATTAAACTATAGCAGCGATGATAGATGAATAATAAAAGCGCCAAATACATAATAAAAAAGTTTAGCGTCATTGGCGACAGGCGGTTTGGATTTTCCTGCCAGTTCGAGGCCCATCAGCGGCTCCTTTCGCTTCAAATCAGCCAGCCATATTTGTTCATACACTGAAAAAAACCGTACCACTTTTCTTGTGGTGTATGTGCCAAGGAAAAGATGGAAGCAATCATAAAACTTACTCGTAACACCTAAATATTATATTTTCAAGCATATGTCTGTTGTAATGTATATTAAATATTATAATTCTTTTCTATATTAAAATATGGGTGAACAAGCTTTTAAGCAAAAAGACAGTATTTAATAAAATGCCATAAGGATTTCGATTCTAATATATAGGTATATACAAAAATATATTTATTAATAAAATATATTTCATATTTTTAATTGCAGTGCAGTGGGACAAATCGGTGTATGTGTTCGTCCTGCAGACGAAGACTGATGCTGCTGCATTTGCGGTGAGAGTGCGTGCCTCGCATAAGTTGGAAACGTTAACCGGCAGCAGGACCAAGGACCAAGGACGAAGGACGAGCTGGGAACAGGGAACAGGGAGGAGCTGGAAGTGAGTCTGGCAGGCAAACTATGGCATAGCGGATCGAACAGATTGATGAGTTGTTGAAAAATGGCAAACTTAAACAACAATTCCACTCCGCAGAATGGGGAGCATGGGAATGACTAACGATGAGCAGAGAGTGCGGCCTTTGTGCGAAATTTCACATTTGGTTAGCACACGCAGCTTTGGAAAAGGGGAGAACAACAGGATGGATTTGCGAGCACACAAGGACGAACATTTACATACAGCCTACATCCTACCATAAGTTGATAAATAATAATACTTTCAAATTGTGTAGGAAATGAGGTACTACACTTGGAATATGCACTCAAGCAATCAATTTCAGCAAGGAGAACTGCATGTGATCTTCATTACATTTGAAGCTGAATAAAAGAACTTAATTCGTTTTGTATGAATCAGATGCTATGTATGGGGTATATTCTATAGGCTCTCTGCGAGTTAAACTATTTCCAACCCAGTTGGCCTTTCGTCAACTTCCAGATCTTTGTGTCGGGGAAAGCTGTGCTCTGAAAAGGCTGTATTTTATTTATTTCGAGTAGCTGCATTGGAAACCATGAGTCTGGACTACACAAACTGGGTGCTGAACCGCCTGGCGGACTTCTACCACTCGATCTACTTCTACGTGTCGCTGTTCTCGCTGAGCTACTGCCTCGTGTTGTACCAGGTGCGGAAGAGGATCTACCAGATGGACTTGACCTGGGAGAGGATGTCGCTGGTCTACAGCTGCAGCGGGGCACTGATCCTGATGCTGACCCTGATCATCTACTACGCCTGGGTGGCCATTGGACTGATTTGGCGGCAATATTGCGTACATAATCGTGCCTCGAATCGCACTCGATACCTCTTCCACCTGTACAGAAGGCAGCAGGTCGGGGAGCTGAAGTAGTGATCTGATTAATCCCCGAATTGCTCTCAATAAATTAATCAGTGTGGCACTAAATGGGCGCTGGTAGCAGCGGAAGCACGGCCATATGCAAATCGTTTAATCAAAATGTAAATGCAAATGCGAAAAATTAAAATGTTCTCTCGTCAGAAGTCGCGCAAACAGACATTTTGTAAATATTATTATTACATCCTCATTTTTGCTGCTTTTTTCGAACTTTTTGTATCTTTTTGGTTGCGTTTTGCGTGTGTGTCCATTTATTTATATTTTGTGGGGTCGTTTATGATTTTTTGGCTCCCTTTTTACTGCTGCACGGCGATAAATTTGCATTTAAATCACCGCCACCCCCGAACCAATTGGTTTTCTGTGAGCTGTCCTGGTTTTTCGCTTTTTCGGGGTTTGTTCGCCGGCGAGACAATGGAACCCAGTACCTCATGTATATACATACATATGTATGTCGTATATGTACATGTATAACCGGGCATTATTAACCACAAAGTGTCACATGATTTTATTTCGTTTCGTTTCGCTTCGTTCCGCTAGACGTGCATTCTACCTGCAGCTTGTGCAGCTTTTTGTGCCCATTATTTTTGGGCTGACTTCTGTCCGATGTTAAACGCTGATAAGCTCCAAAGGACATTTTCCAACATAAAATAGCCGTAAGTAGCACTTGTCTGCCGAGTGGCAGGGAGTCAGGGCAGTGCTTGGACTCCAGGACTCGGTGACTCCAGGACTCGGTGACTACAGGACTCGAAGACTCCAGGACTTTGAGACTGCACTGCAGTGCAGTTAGGCGAGTGCAGCTGGGATTGCAATCGCCATAAAGTGCGCCGCCGGTCGTCGTCGAGGGCAAAATTGAAGTGCAAATAAAACGCCGAGCAGTTCGGCTGCTTTGGTTTTTTTCTTTTTTGTTTTTTTGTTTTTTGGCATTTCGGGACATGGCGAGGATACTCCGCGTTTCGCCGCATATTTCAACAAATTTTTTACTGCACTTTGCAGTTTGTGCATATTCTTTTTTTCGACCAGTTTCCCCTTTTTTGTGTCGCTTAAATGTCACTGAAACAGCCAGCGGAAATGGTCGGAAAGTATTTCGTTTCGTTTGTTATGCTAAAATTTAAGGGCTCAGGAAGTCGTTTTAAAGAGCAGCAAGCCAAGAAGACAACAAAAATAAATAAATGATACGACGAGAAACACGAAAGAAATAAAGAGAAACTGACAAACGATTCGTTCGCTGTTCGATTTATTCGGGGTATTTTCATTTATTTCACGTTTGATTGATTATTGCTAGACAGCCGACCCACCGACCGGCCGACCGACCACTGCAAATGAGTTTTTGTTATTTTAATTTTTTGCATTCATACCATCTTTTTTTTTTCTTCTGTTTCTGTTTCTGTTTTGTGACCCAGCCTTTGCACTCTGGCCATTTTAGATTGCATAAATATTGCGTGATTTCTCGTAAATTCCAATGTTTATTTTATGCAAATTTCTTAAATTAAATCGCACGAGAAAAAACGCCTCTCGAGTGTATAAATGTGCAAATTATTGGCCGAACTTTAATTAGCTGCCGTTTATTGCGATATTCAGGTACGTAATGCGTTCTGATTTACGCCTCTCCAGCGATAATCTTCTGGTGGAAAAACCCACGCGAATGTTCATTTGCATGATTGCCAATTTGAGTGGCATGATTTATGATTTCGCAGTTAAAGTCAACTTCTATCATTGAAAAAACTGGTTGAGATATTCCGGAGAGTGAAACTATAGTTTCACATTTTCCACGTGACATTAGGAGTTTAATAGAAATTATTCAGAGTGACAAAGTTGCATGAGTTTAGCATGAATCCACTATTTGAAATGTGTTTCGTTTATCAAAGTACTGTAATATGTAAAGCATTAAGCATATAAAATTAAATCTATTTGACAATAAATTCTCTGTTCCAATTTGAATATTAAAACTTGATATTAAAAGTTACAAAGCAATTCTAAATGCGGCAACTAGATAACCAATCTCTACCCATAAACGAATTTGATTTCCCTCCTCGGGGCATCGCATTTTCGAGGCTTCCTGTTGCCAGGGCCATTGCCATTTGGCCATGTGGCCATGTGGCAGTGATGTTTATCAATATATCAGAATAAATAAGCCATTTTCGATTCGCCGGCATATGCACTTGTCACCCATCTGCATCGCAGACTGGCAGCGTCTTGGCTGTGGCAAGTTCAATCTATTGCTGCACGATGTGGCACATTGAAAAGTCAGCAGAAAGCCTACCAGGATAACCCGGAAGTTTGTGTGTGTCTGTGTGTGCGTCGAGTTGAACCAGGAAGCGGCATGGACCCAAAAATATATACATAAGCTCGTAAATACGAGTGTACGGTGTAAGGAAAGGACTGAGACCCCTGACTCACTTGCCCCAAAACTATGCGCATCATTTTATTTGGGCACGTGCTGCTCGTCATTTAAGAGTTTTGTCTGCACTTTCGTTGCTGGAATTTTAAAATATTTTCCGTGCCAAATGCCTGCGTGGCTTTTACTTTTCGCCCTTTTGTCCCAGAGCCCGTTGAGGCACCCTTAGCCCTCAGCCCTTAGCCCTTAGCCCTCCTCAAAAAAGCAGGGGCTGTGTGGCCACACACAATATGACTGTTGCTGCATATATATATATATATATGCTGGATATATATGTATGTGTATATACTATATATACAAAAGTCCCTAACAAAGTGCCCAAGTGGAATGCAACATTGTTGCTCCACAGCATTCAGATGTGGCGGCATTTTCTATTTCTATTTCCATTTTTGTTTTGGCATTTTTTAGTTGCCTTCATTTCTCTCTCGCGCCGAGCGCCGTCATTTCCACTGACTGCGTTTCATTTGCCTTTCGCAAGGACTCTCGGATCGGCCTCTTCCCGGGCACAGGCACAAGCACAGTCACAGGCACAGGACCCCACTGAGGCAGACGCTTCACCAGTAATTTGGTATGCCTTTTGTTGCCTGCCACAGTGGCTGTCCCCAGTATCCACACTCGCAGGAAAAATCGGCTTGCAAGCCGGGAAATCCAATCGCGGAGGGAAATAATCTCTTGCTTGCGATCACTTTTTTAATCAAGCTCAGTACAAAGGGTGTCCGAAATGAAATCATTAGATATATGCACTTGTTTAGAGTCAAAAGTGGGAACAGTTGGATTAGCTGTATTGGGTACTGAGTTTATAAAGTAGAAAGTTTATCTGAGAAAAACCTAGAAAATAATTGTACACCTTAAAAAATAGCTCTTCATAATGTTAAATTATAGATTCAATTGAACATATATTTTCGTTTGATAAAAAAAGAATAAAACTGTGTATCAAATATTTTCTCACAGTGTGCTCTCTTTTTTGTAGCAGCCCCAACTCCTTCACTGATTGCTGAAAAAAACTATTTGCACTTTTAATTTGAATTACAAATTTTGTTTCGGCGGGGAAAAAATTGAAAAAGTGTAATCAAATTGGCGGGCATATGTAGACGTGTTTATCCGCCAGTTTTAAGGACCTCGCCGCTTTAACGGCCCCGAGTTTGAATTTAATTGACTGTTGACCAAATTTACACAGCCCGGCCGTCTGGGCCGTTGCCGTTAATTGTCCCGCTGGCACATTATGGTCATTGCCCATTGCCCACTGGCCACTGGGTGCCCGCAAACACACTCTGGAACACCAATGGCAACGTATTAAACTTGCATGGGCTATGACATCATTGTTGATGCTGCAATTACCAAATCACTAAGCTCCACACACACCCAGACACTCACACCCAGACACTCACACTCGCTCTCGCACACCATTGTAAATACGTCCGGGGAGTTGGCAAATATTCGCATAGTTCATGTTCGACCAAAATCGTTTAGATTGCCAAATAATAGTGACAGACCTTTTCCAATCACGAGCATATATTGTCAATTGTTTGCTGTTGCTCGGCCCGGAGGCTCTTAAAAAAAAGTTATGGATATTTCAGTTAAAATCGAGTGAACTTTACGGCGCTCCGCAGTGCATATTTATTTATTAATATCCTGTAGCGCATGGAAATTACATTAAAGCTAACAAAAATTAGTATTTTGGATCTATGATTCATTAAGCCATATATGTATGTGTGGTCTTTCGACATATTATTTAAATAAAGTTGGAAATCAGAAGTCGGCAATGTCCATTTATATTTACATCTATAAATTGTGGTTTTTTATATATTTGATTCTAATTTCCGCCATAAGAGGTGATAAAGTCCCAGATAACAACGTCCTTCTTCTGCAAATAACAAAAATATAGCATGAAAATGCAGTTAAATAAATTCTTGTTATACTAGCAATGTACATTTTAAAAAACACCACAAACACAAACAGCCAGCTGCTCCGAAATGCCACCAAGAAATAGAGCTGCCCAAGTTGTTCGTAAAATATTAGTAGTTTATACAAATAATTAAAAGATCTTATCTATTTAAATTGGCAGCATAAAGACGTAAACATTTAGTAAGCTAAACTATCCTAGTATGTATTAGTAATATGCTTTAGGTTCAGGAAATGTTTGCATTTTAAGCAGTTAAGCAATGTTGTACTAAATTGTTTAGCTGCGGATAACCATGCATGCGGTACCAGAAACCCAGTCGAATCCTAATTCCTGAGTATCGATAAAAGATAAATTTGAAGTGGTCGCTTGTCTGGTTTCGAACAAGGCCTGTTTGCCACCTCCACCCACCCACACATACCTTATTTTCCGTATTTTTTGTTTTTCGGGTTCTGGGGGCACCCGGAATAAACAGTTGAAATTGCCGCAAAAGTGCGCATACGACACGTTGTACGAGGCCGCGTCGCTGCGTTGCTGCGAGCAAACAAGCCCGAACACTTCGTCGAACAGGACTACGTGCCCATCCACCCATCCACCCAACCACCCATCCACCCTCGCAAAAACCGTAACAAGTGTCGCGGCAAACAAGGATACCAAGGCTGAACGGGCGGGCGAGTGGGTGAGTGGGAGGGGGTCGGGCAGCGATGTGGGAGAGTCCTTGTCTGCAAGCGAACCGAACAGGTTCGAGTTCGAGCTGAACTGAACAGGATGACGGGGCACTTCGTCCTGGCAACGATAGTCGGGCCCATCGCACAGTTGGCTGTCGTCCTGCGGCAGCGGTGGTTGTGTGCGCTCGTCCCTTGGTGGATTCACCACCAGGACTCCCACACACTCAGCTCCTGTGCCTTGAAAAGTGTTTAGTGTGCAAATAATCAAACCAAGAAAGAAACAAGAAAAAAAAAAGATGGAAAAACTACAAAGGAAAAAGTAACCATTAGAGAAGTGGTTAAAGTGACAAAACCTGAAACTGTCGAGGACATTATTGTGTGAGTGAGATAAGGACTTGCCGAGACAGTGGCCCGATGACTACGACAATGGCTACGCCCAAGGCCTAGGCAAGTTGAACGCCCACACAAGCGCACTGAAACACACACACACACCCATGCACACACACTCGCAGGACGAACAGGACGAGCAGGACGAGCAGGACACGCAGCCTGGCAAATGGCTTGTTTTCGGTTCTTAAATTGTTTTATTTTTCCCCAGCCATCCTCCTTTATTATTTAGCGCGGTTCGTCCTGTGCACTGTGTGGACATTATGTGGCCAGGACCTCCTGCCATATGTTTACTCAGTATTTGTGTGGGCGCTTGGGCTCGACGGGGGCGCTCTTTAAATTGAAATAAAACAAGCCGAGCAAGCCGAGCAAGCCGTGCAACCATCCAACCAACGACATCCCTTTAAGCTAATGGAGAGCCTTATCTGTGGTCGATCCATCGGTAAGTATCCTTTGACTGGCTTAAGCAGCCTGTCATTCGCCACTCATTGCTAATTGATATGTGTAATTAAAGCGACTGTCCGGGCATTTACCGCTCCGCCTGTCAGCTGCAGCGTAATTATAATAAATCAACTCGATCGCCATCCGCGCCATGCAAATGCACTCGCCCGATGATAAATAGTTGCGAACCCAAACACCTGACACTCTTTGCAAACACTGCCATGGCGGGGCGAGTCTTTAAATTAATTATGTCCCACGCAAAACATTTCTCGGCCCGATATCCACCATCCACCATCCACCATCCCCCATCCCCTGTACTCCATTTACTCTATCTCCATTTCCAACGGCCGAGAAGTATGCGTGTTCAGGCTGCCATTTCCGCTGCTTTTCGCTTCTCGCCTCTTGCCTCATGCCAATCGTGCAACAGCACTTTGGCCAAGTGTCGCTGCTCGGAGCGCCAATGGCTCACGGCAGCTCATTGCCAGGATTCTCGATGCCCCATTCCCCATTCCCGTCACCCGACACCCGACTCCCGATTCCTGCCCCAGCCCAAATGCAATCAACTGAAAATTTCTGCGCGGCTTACTAGTTGCAAGAGGGTTGCAAGAGGGCATATCCGGTCTAGTTGGGCCTGCAACACGGCTGCAAGCCCTCTCAAGTGTTGCCACTCCACTCGATAGGGCTTGTAAGGTGCATTCTCGCCATTTTTCCTAAATACAACACTCGCAGTTTACGCCCAATCTGATTTCGATTATAAAATAGTTTCTAAAATATCTAAATTAAAGCTAGCTAAATTCTAAAGCCCTAACTGACCTAAACTATGATTTGTATATTTATGTATGGAATCTTGAAATATTCCAGACACCTTGTACATATATAAACAAGTGCATATCCAAAATTTAGAAAAATCAATGTGTTTTTCTGCTTGAATTCACTTCAGAAACCTGCGATTGCATTGTAGAAAAACGTTTGGTGCCCACAACCACTTTATCTTCGCAACTGGCAATTTCCACAATGAATTCAGAGTTCAAGGAACCCTCCAACTTGCAGTTAGGCTCTCTAATTTTCACTTAAAGGTGTTCCGAAATCGAGTTAGCCGCGCTGCAATGTGCAGCCCTTTTTGCTTGTCACAGTCGGCGGCTGATAGCATTAATTACAGCCCAGTTGGGTCCGTTGGAGAATCGTTGCTCTGGCCACTCAGTTGGGCTGGCCATTAGCATTTGCAATGGCTTTCCGCATACCAATGCCCATGTGCACTTAGAAAAGGGCTTTTCGGCTTGCGAAAGTAGGCTGTCAGTTGGCCAAGACAAATGGCCGGAGCTGGGCTAAGACGATGATGAGGAGGAGAAGCCGTTAACACATATGCTCAGACGCGACGACTGACGGGCAAATCTGCTGTGGATGCTCCTGCATCCTGCCATCCTGCCATCCTGCTAGCCTGCCATCCTGCCATCCTGCTAGCCTGCCATCCTGGCGACCTCCTTTGCTCATCCTGCTGATCCCGAAGCTGGGAATAAGTTGAGACTGCAGATTGAATTACGTGCAGAGGCTCGAGTCAACGTTTACCAATTTGAGAGCTGTGTGGCTTAGCGTCGGCCGGGGAACCTTTCGAAGTTGATTCCAAAGGTGTGCCGCTGTCTGTCAGCCTGTCAGTGGCGGGCACACACCCACTTATCCGCCAGCTGAGCCACCCACCAGTGCCACCAGTGCACCACCCACTTGGCCACTGCCGAGGCCCCGACGAACGTCACCTGACATTGTTTGCTCTGCGGATTTGCATTGTGGTTAGTTGGCGGTGCAGTTTGTTGGCTTGGCTTGGCTCGCCCAGCTATTCCTTGCCTTTCCTGGCCATCCTGTGCTGATGCAGAGAGAGAAATCCGCCACACAAATAAAAGCAGATTTTACGTGCCACAAGTTATACTGGGATTTTAGGTAGCTCATAGAACTAGCATAGCTGATACTTAAAAAACATTTAAGAATACATCAATATTCCTCGGATGTTCATCGCTTATTATCGTGATCCCATTAAACTAGTATTTATACTGAACATTTTCATAAAATTATCTTCATCTATTGGCAAGCCATCGACTGCTTTTGCCGCAGTGTACTTGTGGGCCACATAATGGCGTAGTTGCCTCTCCCCCGGCAACTTAAATAAATGTTTTCTATAATCAAATGGTAATGCAGTCGGGGCCGCAGCCTCTGAACACTGCCCGAAAACCCAGCCAAGCGTTCAGGGCAGACTTTTAGCTAGTTCGTTCTAAACTGAACTCCGACGGAACCGAAGGCTTCAGAAATCCAAAACCCTAAAGCCCAAGGACCCAGCACCCAGGAGCCAGAAACCGAGGGAGGTCAGCCTCGTCTTGTTTTGAAGTAATTACATTGTTCGCTGGCATCGTAAAGTGAAGTGAAAGGCGTTAAAGTGTTAAGTTGCTTGTTAATTTTTTCCCTGGCATCCTTGCGATGCTGGTGGCTCCCGGTGGCTGCTGCTGGTGGCTCCTGGTGCCCAGGATCCCAGAGCAGTAGGTAGCCTGATGCTTGGTTTTGTTGTGGCTTATAGTCGCGTCTGATTAATGAACCGTGGCTATGTAGCCGGATTAAGCTGGCCGCTTATGTTGCCGCTTCTGGTGTTGCCGCTTCTGTTGTTGCTGCTGCTGCCGCTGCTGCTGTCAGAGGAGCGATGCCTCCTGCGGCTGCTGTTGCTTGTAATTAAGTTGAGTGTAATATAAATAACTGTATTTGCACAGCCAGGGTCTGAAAATGTTTCATTAATTCTGTTATTTAGCTAAGTATGTCCAAGTTGCCGGAATGCTTTTTGGGGCTAGCAGCAAGAGCTTTTAAATTGTAATTAGTTGTACTTAAAGTTTGTAGTGCTGAAGCAAAAAGCACAGAAAGAAATCAAATATTAAACACCAATTTGATTGACTAGTAACATTTAAATGTATGTAAAATGTATAACTTAGGTATCAAATATCATAGCACAAAGAAAAGGCATTTCTATAAATATGCCATTATTATTTTTGATATTTTACAACTGTTTTACATACTCCGAAATATTTTGTTGTGTTGAACAACACTTTTTGCCAGCACTCCAACTTCGCTTGCCAATTAACAGCCTTTAAACTGTAAAACTGTAAAACTATCCGGAAAAAGTGCAGCATACTTATGAGGGCGAGTGAAAAAAGGTGGCGAAAATAAGCACGCTTTGTTGCACGCGTAATTTGCATTATTTGCTGGTAATTTAATAAAGTTTTTGAATTATTCGCAGCGAAGTCACGCACTCTGCCACATTGAAATGCAATTATTGCAATAAAAACGTGAGGCGCGTGAAAAAAATAATTTATGGAATACAATAAACAATGTGTTGCCATAGTTCGATGGTAATCTTTTTTGCTCACTTCTATTTTGTTAATTATATTGTAGCCCTGATGTGCATAAGTCCGGCCAGTGCAGTGTGTGTTGCCATGTTAACGCACTTACACACTTACACACACCCGGCCAGGCTCAAATAAATTATGCCTGGCGATTTGTGTTTATTTGCAAACAAGCGTTGACATCAGTGCACCCGCACCGAGTTGCACTATAGTAGCATAAATTTATGGCACATTATATGTTTTTTGCCCAAATGGCTACAAATTGCATAATTGCAATTAGATTTGTGAGGCAGCTTAACGCGTTTTGAGGTCGCAAAATGCAATTAAGTATCACAGTTCGGTGCCGGTGCGATGCCAACTAGATCCCAACTAGATCAATGGCGGTAGACAACGCATAGTCGGAATTTTCCGCCAGAGCCTGAATGAAACAAAGAGAACGGAAAATGGTTGCCGAAAAGAAAAGCGGAAAGTGCACAGAGACTTACACGCTACAAACGCTAAAAACGCTATAAACAGATAAGACTCGTGGCCAAAAGGAGCGACTGGCGGTGGCAGAAAGTTGGCAAGTGGAAAGTCAAGTTGGGCGCACGCTATTTATAGGCAACGCAAGCTTTTGTTTTCGATGCCCTTTTCATTTGCAGTCGGCACTGCACAAGCCCAAAAACACAAAGAAAAATACGAGTGCTAGGAAAAAGGCGAGTTTGGCTGGCTGAAAAACAAAAACATAGACAAACTGAACGTCAGTTAACTCTGGGCCATGCACAGCGAATGACAATGGCGTCCTCGGCTCTTTATTGTTCGCCGGACTTTCGCTGTACGTGCACGTATATGTATGTGTATGTGTTTTAGCTCCCCACTGCCCACGTTTGTCCCCGGGAATCCCCCGAGAATCTGGCCAAAGCCCAGTGGCCACACCACTAACTGCCTATGGCTCTAAAGCGCTCAACTACTCAGAGTGGCTGCTTAAAGTTGTCAAATGCGATGCACAATTTAAACGTTCGATGTGCAGGTATCCAAGGAAAAATAAAAACAAAATTAAAAACGCAAAAAGGCAAAAAGCAAAAAGCTGTGCAAAATAAACGACATTGTTGCCCGCCTGCAAATATTTTCGTAATTATTTTGCATGCAAAGTGAGGATTTTTCCAATTTTCACTTATCAAAGCGCACATGGCCAATATGCAAAAATGCGGAGGCAAAAAACGGAAACTGGCAGGCGAAATAGTCCTTTTTCACAGCAACGAAACGAAAATACGCTTCAAAGTTTTGCTGGCAAACTTTCTATTAGAATTTGATAAAGGTGATAATGGGAATAATTATAGTCTTTCGTTCTCGGTTCAGCTAACAATTTTTCGTTCAGCAGAAAGTGTTTCCACAAGTTTAGATACGAGCGCGGTGAAAACGCATACGACTTTGTTGTTGGAGCTAAATGTTTTTGTTAGCTCATTCATTGAAAAGTGGCTGGCAAATTCGCGAATGCCCAGCTGCAGAGTATGGGAGCTGGCCAAATGGCAGTGCAAGTGCTTAAACTGTTGTATGCCTTTTGGCCGGCATAACGTTTTTACGTCCTATCCATTTCATTTCGCAGAACTGTTAATCCTGGCTATCCCACGGACAGCTGGGGATTGCGATTGGCCATCCGTTTTGGTCTCGTTGATTCGCTGGGCTCGAATCGGTTTGGTTTGGTTTCGTTTTGGCTTGCATAGGTTGGGCTGGGTTCGGCTTGGCCTGGTTTCCCATCGACGACGAGCACTTTTGTTTGAATTTACATTGGTGAACACCTCCTGCACGTGTGCTGGTGGGTTGCGTTATTCCCGTCTGCCTTTCATATGTGGCACTGATACCTTGTATTTTACTCCGACTCTGACTCTGACTCCGACTCTGATTGTGATTGTGATTCTGATTCCCATTGCCATTTCGATTCCGATTCCGATTCAGATTCAGGTTCAGATTCCAATGATTGCTAGTTCTGATGACAGCGTTTCGTTTTGCATATTTTTGCATTTGTCCGATGCCGACTCAATGACTTCCTGCGGCAGTGACTCCTAATGGGCGATGGCTGTCCGTGTCCGTCTGAGTCTGAGTCCTTAAATGTGGTACACACACATGCAACACACATGCCACATATACACGACATGCTGTCGCGCAATCACACAGCTCATAAAAGTCGCCTGCCACCACCGCCTGGAATACTGGCTCTTTAAGGGTCATTAAATTTTAAGCACTTGCGAAGGTCCTGCAGCATAAAAGCGAGCTACGATTTACGGCCCGATAAACGCTCCCCATTTCCATCAGCTGGTGCTGCTACTACTGCTGGTGCTCCTTGCTCTCTGCCCTCCACTACTGGGATAAGTTCTCCTGTTCATTATTTGAGTTTGCCGCATGGCATAAATACTTATAAGTTATGGGAAAGCTGAGCAAATATGCAACCAGTTCGAGTGGCATTCTGGGATTGCTCTGCTTACGAAGCACAGTGATCACTGGCGATGCGGAAAAGCTGCAGTGCATATGTTTCAGATAAATTATTACATATAAAACTCTTATATGAAGCTTACTAGTCATATGTGGAAATTACCTTTTCAAGATTTATGGTTGTGGAACTGAACAAGCAAATGTACTAAATAGAAACGGTATATTTCGACGTACTATACTCCATATACTGGAAATTTTTATTACGACCATTAGAACTAGGAACTTTATAGAAGCAATTTAAGAAAGGTTTACAACTCCTTGGACATTTTTTGGTCAAGCAGCTGCCAAACGTTTATGCAAGTACTTTAAAGTCAACGATTTGATTTATAGTCACCAGCAACTGTACATCAGATGCACAAGGTAATATTGTCCATTTAAGAGTGTCCCTACCGTACCCGAGTTCAATGCAATGCCAGCGTTCTATTCAACCAGACAAGTGACTCGCTGCCATCTAAAATTGAATTTATAGTTTATTTATGCAGCTACTAAGAAATTAAAGACATTGTTGCCAACGTAGACTGGTTTGGGTCGTGGTAAGAGGGGTATAGGGGGTATACAAGGCCCACACACATGTCAAGCTCGTGGCTAACACCCATACACACCGCCAGATCCCGAGGTATATAACTCAGGCCCATAAAAACAGCGCGTGGTTTATTGATTTCGAAGGCAGTCCTCATAGAGCTCGGCAAATTGATTTCGGTTTTGGTTGAGCTTAAAGCTCAAGAGCCCGGGATTCCAGAACCTCCATAAATCTGTCAACTGAGCCCGTCGCTAATCAAGTGAAAGTTCAAATCGGATGATTTAATGCCAGCAATCGACTCCCACGCACATGCTACATTTACATAATAATAATGAATAGATGGTGCATGGGATGGAAATGGAGATGGCTGGGGATCGGGGATTGGGTATTGGGGATTGCGGATGGTAAAGGGTGTTGTTGGTAGTGGTAGTGGTAGTGGGCCTGGCCAGCATAATTCAATTAATTTATGCGGTCGGTCAATGTTTAGTTTTTACGTTGTGCGGTTTTCGCTTTTGCCTTTTCGCTTATAAATCATTTTGCATAATTTATGCGTAGACCAAGAGCCCCACCAAATGCCAGCTAATCCGGTTCGCCAGACATACTCATCCCTTCGTCCCGCTCGTTTTGTAAAATCTATTCGAGCGTAAAAAAAACAGGGCGCACAATTACAAAAGTGCAGGCGCAATTTATGGCCAGTTAGTATGGCCAGCCGATAGTTCTTAATATTTAATGCACACAATTAGCTAAAGTCCGCTGGGCCAATATTGCTCATACGCCCCATGTGCCGACGGGCCGCATAAATCCCCCAATGGCATCGCATCGCATAAGCAACTTTATTACAAATTTATAAGCGCACTTCAGCCCAACAACAATGCTGCCAAATGGGCACATAAATTGCTCGGCCCGTCAAGAAGTTGGCCATAAAAAGCAAGTTGAGCCGGCAGGACGAAAGGCTTGAAACAAAAAGGCCGCCTATGCTGTGCCGTGCCTTTTGTGTTCCGACACGACTGTCAACAGCCATTAAATGCTCGAAGCCGGGCTCATAACCCAGTTATATGCCATGTGGAGTGCTGTGGAGTGAAGTCCAGAGAAGTCCAGAGGAGTGGAGAGTGGAGCAACCTATGCCATGGCACAGATATCTTGATACTGCGCCACAGGGCGTATACGTTATGCTCACTCCCCGGCAGCTGCGACTCAGCTCAGTTCAGCTCAGTTCAGTTTCAGTTCAACTTAACTCTACTCAACTCAACTCAGTTAGAAAACGTCAAGGAAGAAAAAATAGCTGAAATAAAAACAGGCTAGAGAGTTTGCGATTGTAGCTAGCAACTTCTGACAGCGCAATTTATCACTATCAAAACGGGCGTGTGTGTGTGTGACTGTGTGTCAGTGTGTGTGGGTGTATGGGTGGGTGTGCTGCTGTGGCAGGGGGTGTTGTATTGCCTATATAGAGCAACAACAGCCTACAAAGTTGAGGTCGTAAATCAAAACTTAAATTTAACACATGCAGCGGCAAATGGCTGACACTGCCAAACGGATGTCAAGTCCTATTAATCGTGCTCTTACTCCGAGTCCACCGACTTTGGCAGCAACTTTTTCCTATTACCTACAACTTTTTATTATAAGGTCTCAAGAAGAAAATAATGAAAAATGAGCTGCGATATTAGTAGTTTGACTTGACAATAAGTTAGGAATCTTAATTCAAAAAGACAGCATAATAAATTATCCATCACATATTATTTATATTTATTTCTATATTTTAAAAATTACCTGATTTAATGCTTATATTTCTAAATACTTTATCTCCGGCTACTTTTTATTGATAGTATTATTTTGAGGGTATGCAAGTTTCGGTTTTCAGCTGCTGCATTTCGCTCTTTGCTGTTTGTATTTTACAGTTTGCATTTGTATTTTTACGCGCGATTTCTCTGGCTCAGCTCGGCCTTCCGAATCCGTCCGTGAATACGAATCTGGATCTGGCAGTGACTCCGTTCCGGCTGCTCCTTCTCTGCTCCACCACTGCCGCAATTCAGGGGGAGACTGGAGTTCTGGTCTGGCGGTGTCCAGTTTTTCAGCCTGCTTGTTTGTCAAAGCTGGCGGCCCATCAACAATTGACAGATGGGAGTTGGCCGGAAGTGGGTGTTGGATGGGTGGGGGATGGGGATGGGGATGGGCATGTTGCTGCACGCGTGAGTTAATCTGTCAAAATAGCTCAACGGGAGACAGCGTTGTGGGAGTGCAGAGTGCCGAGGGCAGAGGAAGGGGGGAAAGCCGATGAAGAAGCAGACCTAGCCACTTCACATGTTATCCGCCCTGATTGGCGGCCCGAACTCTCTGTGGCAGTGACTTGCGTGAGGGTAGAGATATCAACCCAAAATCCGCACATCCGCAAGATATCCCCATGCCCATCCTCCATTTCCCTTTTTCATCTCCACCTCCACCTCCAGCTACATCTCCACCTACATCTCCATCTTCATCGCCGCCGTCACCGTCACCGTCATCGCAACGTTTCGTTTTAATTTGGCCCCGGCTGCCTTTTAAGTTGATTCCCCAGAACGAAATGCCATCAAGTGCTGCCGCTTGCCACTTCGTTTAGTCATTTGGCTGAGCCATTTTATGTTTGCCCTTGTAATTTGGCCTGATATGGTGATTTCGACTTCATATCCGCTGCCGGCAGGAGGGCAGGAGATCGGGCACGCAGTCGGGAATCGTCTACATCCGCCGGCAAGGAGCCCTCTTCCCCACAGCCACCCACTTCCTTTGTTGTCGTTCGGTTGTCATGTGCGAGATTTGCGTGTGTTACGACGATTAATTTAAATCATTGATGATGCCCCCGCTCCTGCCCCTCATCCATGCCTCTCGTGCTGGAGGCTGTAGGCTGTAGGCTGGAATGTCTACGGATTTCGTTTTACTTTTTATTTGCCCCTGTGAGTGGCAGGCCACGCCCAACTCCAGAAGGCCCCCAATTCCATCTAGCCTGCTCGTTAATCATTGTTTTCGACATTTGCCCGCTCGTCAATTGCCTTTATTGTCATGGTGATGGATCTGAGGATGCCGGAATGCTGGGTCGCTTGTCTTAATGCGCCACTTAAGCCAGCAAATATGTATATCGAAAACGATTCCCGATTCTCTGCCCTGCCCGGCCTGGGCCAATTGTTATTCAAAAACCATTACCATTAGCCATAAAATGCAGCACAGGCCAGAAGGAAATTAGCCTGCGGACTCGAAAATACGAGCCTAATTTATGGCAATGCAGCAGCGATTTCTCGGACAGGCCATGGGCATAATTAGTTTTCGAACTTTAAAGTTATGAGTGGGGCCCGCTATCTTTATGGCCAGACAGGCCAGGTTTCCAGGTTGCCTGACTGCCAGGCTGCCTGACTGCCAGGCTGCCTGACTTTGCCAGGAGGAGGATCCACCATTGATTTTGTCCGTTTGTCTGGCGGGGAATGGCGCAAGGGAGCGAGAGGGAGAAGCCATGTGGCTTTCCGCATATAAAGACATTTTTCTGCTGACCGTGTAGGTGCAGGGAATTGGAAAGCCGGGCTGCAACAGCGACAACCTGACGCCACGGAAATTCTGCAGACGCGGACAAAAGTTGGCCAAGTTGCGACAGTGTCGCCAGTGTGGCGCCTCTACACCCACCACCACCCACCCCCCTGCAGCCCCATTGTGCCCGTCCTATAACTCTTAATAATCTTGTGAGGCATTACCTAGACTACGGGACACACCCCGCTTAATAGAGCCATTTCCATTTGAGGACCTGCTGTTTTTTTGGGCGCACTGTGTTTTTGCTTAATGCGAAAGTTTTGCGCTAGGCAGCCAAAAGTTCGCTCGCATCCACATCAAATTTTCATGCGCATTGTAAACATTTTCTAATTGAGTTGAAAAATACATAACGCTGCTCCTCCGAATTGTTATTGTTTGTGCGAAAATAATGAGGGGGCTGCTGCGCATGTTTGCCTTAGCCATTAAGGACTTGAGATGTTCCTCGAAGCTGAGCAAACAAGGCGCAAATGAAGAGGACGGGCTGGAAAAACACTCGCAAGCCAAAGCACACAAATTAATTTCAGCTGGGAAACAATTTAAAGTCTTTCAGCTGAATGGGTGACTGAGTGCCTGACTGACTGACTGACTAACTGACTGACTGCATCAACAATAAGTGCGGAAATTGCAGCAGACGATGCCACTCGACACTTGCCTTAGTGCTCACAGCTCGGCTCTTAGTCCCGAGTCCTGAGTCCTTACTTCTGAGTCCTGCGTCCTGAGTCCTCGTTGTGCAATTAGGTGAACGGCGGCGGGCAGGAGGTTTATGGCCTGCCGAAACAGAAGCGGAAGTTCCACGGCACAGGAAGTGCAGCAAAGGCGATGAAGGACCTTTCCCTGCTCCTTCGTTACTCCGCTCGTCCTGGCTCGGCTCCGCTGCTTGCTAAGCAAAATCAATACATAAAGCATGCGCCACGTTGTCCCCAACATGTGTCGAACGTGTCCTTATCTGCCACTCTCCCACCTCTCGTCCTTCGTCCTTCGTCCTTTCGTTTGCCGTTTGCCACCTTAATTGGCTGTGGCTAGACAAACGCAGCAGGGTGGAGTAGGATGGAGCAGGATGGAGCGGAGCCCCACAAAAATAATGAATGTCAACAAATTGTGACAAGAAATCAAAATTTCTGAAGACTATGGCAAGTGACAGCGATGTGGACAGCACACAAACCGAAAAATGAAAAGAACCCAGGAAGTGAGTGCGGAAGGTGCGCAGGGGCAATACCCTGTGTGAAATATTATTTTAATTAAAATGGAATATTAAAATGTATTCATGTTCCAATGCAGTCGCAGATATAAATCTAAAAGCTTTCGGCAATTTTATGCAGCATCTACAATTGCTCATGGCTTTTAGAAAATTTCCTATTGGTTTTGAAATCCACCCAAAGTCCTTAGTCAGTTTTTGAATAAGAAAGCTAAACACAATAAATTCTCATATTCGGATGCTTTCATCCATTGAACATTTATTTGCATTTTCCTCCGTTGAGCACACATTTTTAAAAGCATTCGCCTCCGCCTGATATACTCCACGCCACGCCCACAATGGGCTGCGAAAAATCCCCCCCATTCCCCTCCGACGCTTCGTTATAGTAACGAGCTGTGCCGAATTTATGAAGATATTTGATTTGAATTTTAAACAGCGGCTCTGGCCCGGCCAAAAGAGCTTAACAATGACGGGCAGGCAACAAGGTGACGGGAGGCCTTCGCCGGGGGGAATGGCAAATGAGGCTGAATGTTGGTGTTGGTGGGGCTTAAATTACGCAAATAAATAGGAAACAAAAAATGTCCTCGGGGCTTGGTGAGTGGGGGAGGTGGGGAGCTGGGGGGAGGGCAGGCTGTTGCTGCTGGCCGAAAGGTAACAAGATTATCTGTGTCAAGACAATTATTTCCGCCGCATCAGCAGCGTCGTTCTGTTTGGCCAGCAATCGTGCGTGCGGCAGCGTGGAATGCCAAATGCTAATGGAATGCTGCCGAAGTGCTGCTAAATTCGGTTTGGGATGCCCCCTAATGCGGCAATGAGGATATATACTGTATACTCGCACTCGTAGCTGCCGCATTTACATGATTGCCGCATTGCGTTTCCGGTCGCCTATCTGCGCAATTGTCATGCAGGCCGCTCGATTTAAGTAATTCGCAATTGAGTGACACAAATGCGGCTTGGGCTCACAGTTCACCACTGTGAAGCCCACAGGACTCGACTCGGGTTTCCCTAAATTAATTAATTTCTTGGGCACAATTTGTAGGGTTCTTGTTGGAGAAGAAAAATGGCATAAAAGCAGTGGAAATTAAACTTCAAGAATTTAAGCTAAGATTCCTCTACGTTGTTCTATAAACGAAAAATCTAGCAGTCATTTTAAAAATGTTATTTTAACAAAAACTAATTTAAGGCGAATTTAAAAAGAGTTGTATATATAGTGTCAATATATAACATTGAACCATATTTTAAGAGAAACAGATATTATATTTAATTTAAGGCCGACTTAAAATGATTTAAAAATTGAACAAAACTTAAAAAGTACGTTTACCAAAAAGCCCTGAATGGAAAGCACTACGTGTGCTTAGAGGGCACTTCGTTAGACCGTCTTTTGCAACTACTTATCATTCAATCCATCGCTCATCTATGAACACTCGCTGCTTCCTTTCTCCCCACAGCTCCGCACTGCGACCCCCACGCATTATCATTCACAACTCATCCGATTGTCATTGTCTATGTCTGTGTGTGCCGCGCATCAGTGGGGCAGGAGCTGGAGTGGAATCAGGACGAGAGGAGCAGGACTCGAAGTGCTGGCAAGGAAGCTGCATCTCCTTCCCGCGTCATCGCCATCTCATCGCGGCTTACAATTTTGCGCTTGCATTCATTTTTAAAAGACCCAGGACCCAGGGGCATGCTTATGCCAGTATGCAGGATAGAAGATAGGGGATGGAGGATGCAGGATACAGGGATACTCTCCATCGCTCCATTGTCTGCAGGACAGCGGCAACATCCTCCGAATCGTGTTCCATCTCTCCATCTTCATCTCGTCATGCGCTAATGGCACAAGGTGAGTACCAACCGACCGTGTACTCTGTTGGGCGCCAAAAGTGTTAAAAAAGTGACTTTTAATGGGTTTAAATCAAGTAAAAGTTGTTGAAACTTGACTTGATTTGAGCGATTCCCCCACCACTCCGCTCCGGGATGTCGCAACGGAATCCGTAGCATCTACGCTTGGTCGCCTGCCATTTTATGATGCTCCGCTGCTGATGCCCTCAATGCGACCGTAAAAAGTTTAAGCTGCCCGAGATCAGCTCAAGTAGCTTACTGCCACTCGGCCTGACTTCGCCTTCCTTGGGAGCTCGCCATCCCCGCCATCCTCGCCAGCCTGGAAGACGCGGCCGGAGGTGGATGCCACTTGATGGCGCTACTCGTTAGGTAATTTGGCTTTGATTGGGGTTTTGGGTGCATTTCGTGCTGCGTTTGTTTCAATGACAGGCATCCAGGAAAATCAAAGTTGTGGACTCTGCAAAGTTCCTTGGCTGGGTTAGGGGCTTTACCTCGGAAGCTGATGGAGCTTATTAAGTGGATTGGAAGAATATAGAACACTTCTGGAGGATTCTCCTAATTGAATACATAATAAGATACATAAAAAATCAAATGCTGAATAGAAAGCAAGGAATCTAAGCTATCACAATATTGGTTTTTATAAATATAAAGAGCAAATAAATGCTAAAGACAGCATATTTGGTATTTTGTTTAATTCCGTATCAGCAAAGTCAAAAGGTCAATTAGTCAAAATACATAAAAGATAAATCCCAGATTTTGCCAAAATGCACACACGTTCGGCGAGTATCCTTGCAGATAACAGTTTTTCAACTGCTCACTTAAAAGGACAATTATAGTTTGACAGCGGCCAAGGAGACACTTGCAATTTTAACTCGTATTTTATGATTCGATTTGGGTCTTGGACGTCTCTTATCCCCCTTAAATGTCACGTAGTGAACCAGACACGCATCCAGCATATAAATATAATATACATATATGTACATATATACATATACATACGAGTCTGCATCTTATAGATATCCAGCCAAGCTCCCACGCAACTTCCAGTTAAGATTTTTATTACTTTATTTTATGCTCGTTCTGCTGCGGTTTTGGTGGCCCGAGTTCGTGGAGTCCTGTGTTTTTGGGTGGGGTTTTCGGCTTCGGGGTGTGTATGTATGTGGGGATCCCTAAGCCAGGCAATGAGACTCTAATGCGCGTAAAACTAATACAAATGCGTTTCTTATCCGCCACCACCCACCACCCACCGCCCACTGTTGGCCAGGCCAAATTGCTTGTACTTTGCCACAAGTGACGGCTTATGCGGCAATATACATAAGTAATATTGCGTACCAGGGGCGTTGTCTGGCCTTGGGTGGCGAACGAGGCGTTAGATCTATGCGAAAAAAGGGGGCGGAGTGGGTGGAGTGGGTGGTGGGTGGTTGTTGGGGAAGCTTAACTAAATAACCGTTTGATGCGACTGCAAACGTTTTACGTTCCCATCACACTAATGCGAACACTTCCAGCCAAATGTCCATAAAGCAAATGTCCAAAGCATTCAGTCTAATCCCCAGTTGAGATACTCAAGGAAGATGAAAAGAGGAATTCGATCAAGTGATCAAATCAATCTGAATTTAACCAGATTTTGATGAACAATAAGAAAATAATAAAAACCCATAATTATATAAGATTGTTTCTTTTCACAAGTTACGAAGTTCATGAAATCAGTACGAAATGAAATTATAATGACGTAAAATTTGCTGCAATGAATATCCAAGTTCTTTCTATTTAATTAAGCCATCAAAAAGAGTAAATTACGTTAAACTACTTTCTGCAAACCATAATTAAAACCTAAACACATCAAAGCTGTCTCTACTACTCACATTTTCCAAGGGAAACCACGTCAAGTCCAATGAAACTCGTTTAACAGCAAGAAAGTTACAATTAATTTCAAATTATCCCAGTCAAAGAACTTGGAAAATATGCAAAGCATGCAAAAATGGCATCTGGCAGCTTAAACAATTTTTGTGGAGTAATTGAATTGAATGCAAACGATTGCGACGACATAGAATTTTATAATTTACTTAAACAAAATCCAATTTGGTGCGTCATAATTTACTTACAATATTTCCATTTTTTGTAATCGCTTGATAGGCGTTTTTGTTCATTAAATTTTTTTATGTACGAGTATTTATGCACATATGTAAACTGAATGAAAATGTCATGAACTCAAATTAGTTTCATAAACTCTGTGGCGATCATAAAACCGATGTCAGATGCAGACACTGTTTTATTTAAATTTATTTTCGCATTACCTTTTTTGTCGATTTCAGGCAACATAATTGCCCGAGCATTACCAGAAAGTGCAATTCAATTAAAATGGCTGATGAAAAAATGTCGGAACATCGAACTTCAAATGGCACTCGGCGTGCAAAGCACATATATTTTTATTACCTCTCCACATTTTGTGGCTCCTCTTTTTGCGATGTGCACAATTTTAACTTTTGTCGTATGAATTTTTGTGTGAAAAATGAGGGAAACTGCTCGCTCAAAGGGAAAATAAACTAGTCAATTTGATATATGACCGTACCGTGTCATGGCCGTGAATGGTGTATTACTATACAGTGGACCATGGGCCATGACGAACCAATTAAATCAACGTCTGATTGCAAAATGAATGACTTGTAAAATTGTCCCCGCCCCCTGGGAAGTTGGTATCAAATTGCGAGCGTTTTCCTCATCCTTCTCATGGTCTCTGTTCCTTCAACTGAGTCTGCAGTTATAGTAAATGGTCTATTGACTCGCAGGGCTTACACACACTCGACTCACTCTCGTAAGTCCTGGCAAGGACTCGCAGGATGTCCCCAAGTTTGGCTGCCAAAGTTAGTTGGGCCTTCGGGTGGCGAATCAATAAGAAGGCGGCACACAAATGGCAACAGATTAGATGGCATTCTTTGTGTGTTCGGCGTAGTGAAATTAATTCCATGCAAAAGTTCTCCTTTGTACATTAGGGTCGCTTTGAGGAAGTCGGGGGAGTTATTAGGGAATTACTGGGAATTGTTGTGGCCTTCTCTGGCTCACACTGGCCCGCCTTCTGGTTGCCCCAAAATTGTTTCAATTAATTGTCATTGTTGCTGCCCTGTGACTTGACAAAATCTCCAGCAAATTAATGCAAATCATATACGAGTTTGGCTCTCGTTTGGCAGATTATACTTTAAGTGCCGCAGCACTTCGCCAAACATAGATGAGAAATCAAACAGTAAGAACGGCAAGGCAAGCAACCAAAAGCCGCAAATACCGGACATAAAAACTTGTCACTCGAAAAAGTTTACTGCCAATCCCCGTAAGTCTGTCTGCATGAGTGGTTGGCTTTTATACAATAATGGTTTAGGTATCCATTTTCTAGAAGAAATAAATAAGTATTATAGATTGCAGAGTTGATAAGGAAGAGTATATATATGTCTTAAGAAAAGTAGTAATTAAAAATATCTAAAATCTTAGAGCAATTGAAATACATTTGAATGGGTCAATGTATAAAGCATAAATCTATATAAATATTCTCATTAAGTACTTACTATTTTTCTTAATTTTCCTGCCTTCTCTAAGTGCCATACTGCCAACTTTTGTGAAGGGTATCTGATAAAAAACAGAAGTGACTTTAAGCGCTTTCCAAACAGCTTAACATGCCGTTGTCACACACGCGAGGACTAGCCAAAGCCGAAAATAAAATCCTTTGCAGCTGTTGGAGGTCCTACCAACTCCCAGCCCCATTCCCCTTCCCCCCTCCCGACACTCACCCCCTTCAGCATCTCACTTCGTGGGTTGTCCTTCGCATAAAGCGCTTACGCTGTGTGGCAGATTGATTTGTGGTCGGGTTCATGCCAAATTTAACTTTAATAGTTTTTACTGGATTTACTTTTAATTAATTTTGCGGAGTCCGCACTCCGTCCACTTCCACTACCACTTCCACTCGCACGTCCACGTCCACGTCGAGCTCCCCGTTTCCATTTTCCCCGATCCGGGTTTCAGTTACGAGCCAGTTCATTTGTAACAGGCCAAGTAAGCGAGCAAGGAGCGGGCCAAGGCTCGGGTTGAGGGAAGCGAGTCCTGGCTGAGAGTCCTGCTTGCTGCAGCGTTTATCGTGCCCGCGTAAAGCGCAATTAATTTCGTGTCTGTTTTGAGCAGCAGTGCCACGCCCCCTTGGGCCCGTTGCGCCTCCTTTAGCGAGGCCCACAGTCGCCGCCATTAATTATGAGATAAAACACTAAAATGTATCAAGTTGTTGCCTTGCTGCTGCTGTTGTCGTTGTTGTTGTTGTTGTTGTGCCTCTGTGCAAGTGACAAAGTTGCCGCCACAAATTTACGTCTGGGAATTTAATTTCCACCCACACAGCCGCCTTGTTTTTCCGTTATCAGTTTCCATTTTTAGTGTTTTGCCAATGCAGAAAGTTCGCCCAAGTTCTAACCAAGAATTATCCTTGTCTTTTCAGATTCCAAAAAAGATGAAAGCATATGTGGCTGCATGAAGTGGTAAGTATGAAATTGAGGCGGGAAAGTTGAACAAGTTTGGGATCCCCGACATGTGATTCGGAATTAAAATGCTCCACTAATTTTACATTTTTAATTTGCCTAAGAAATCCATAATGCAAGAATGACAATGGTAATTGGAAATTCCGAATTTCATAATGGCAAGATTATCTATGGAAAATCTTTAAGGCAGAAGCATTCAATTAAAAGGCCACGAATACCGAAATACAAAAGACTTTATTCCGGCATTGTGTGCAATTTTGTAGGGCAATTTCACATCACCTGTGCGAATTATTTCAACACAATGAGGCTGACAAAACAATTAACTTTTAAGGAGTCATTAATTAAGCCAAAAGTCCTGAACAATGCAGAATGCAGAATGCAGAATGCAACGGAGCAATCGCTTACCATCGCATTCAATTTGATTTCTATATACTCGTACGAGTGAGTATGCCATCTTCAATTTGGGGAACACATGTCGTTGGCATTTGCAAATCAAATCCCCTGGGCATACAATCAAATCAGCCCTGATGATTGTGATGGTGATGATGATGATGATGGCGATGGCGATGGCGATGGTGATGGCGATGGTGATGCCAACAAAGAGGACGACAACTTCCTCCTTTCGGGAGACGCTTTAAGTTGCTTAAGAGGAATCTTATGCAGAGGGATTTCGGTGGTTTCCGCATGCATTGAATTGCAGATTCTCGGGACTGTTTTAAATGCAGCCCACGCAAACAGAATCCCCGGGGCAACAACAAAAAGTACAAAATGAAGAAGAGAAATAAGACCGGGGGCTGATAAGGTGGTGGAGCAGCTCAAAAGTCGCTGGCAAAAGTATTCAGAAAGAAGTGCAGCTGCAAAAAAGTTTACATTTCCAGATGCCATTTTACTTTACTTTGCCGTTCGGCTTACATGGCCGTGCGAAATGTACCTTCTTCCCCTTGGAGGTTTCTGTGGGTGGCGGTGATGGGGGTGGTGGTGGTGGTCTTTGGGCCGTGTCCTTGTGTATTTTTGTGACTTTTGGCGCCGCCTGCAAAGACAACATCGCCGGAGAGTTAAGCAACTTACTTAAGCGAGGGGAAATGTCTGGGAAAATGGGGTGTGGGAAAGCCGCTTTCAGGAAATTGTTGCATTTCGGTTTTGTATGTTGCCGTTGCGACTCGAAATACACTTGACTTGACTTTTGCCCGCAAAACGCAACGCGGAGGGCGGGGGGTTGGAAAGCCGGAAAAACAGGGAAAACAGGAAAAACAAAGCAAAGATGGTGGCAAAAAATCGAGGCCAAAATGTAACGAGACACACAACCCCGCCCACTCACTTTCCACTCACTTTGTACGGGAATATATATGCGGAGCTGCGGCTGTTGCACGTATTTGTTTTAATAAAAGTTTTGCAGCAAAACTTAATGAAATGTTGGCAGGCCTCAGCCTCAGTCACAGCCACAGCCACAGTCCCAGTCAGCCATCCTGCTACAAGGACCTCCATTTCGGGCCTAGCTTGTTTCCCAGACAGGGCCAAGACATGAACATGTTCCGACTGCGACTGCTGCTTACTTATGTGTGTGCAAATGTGGAGTTACGGGGAGAGGCAGGTCCTTCCAGGACCTCAAAGGATGTTGTTGATATTTACGCTCGAGGAATTCGGTAGAATGCCTTTCAATTAAAACAAGTGTGCAATAATTTAAGTGTATGCCTTGCGGCTAAAAAAGAGCTGAGCCGAGTTGAGAGGAGGGAGAGTTCTGCAAATTACACGATCCGTTGTCGATAATTGACAGTGGCCACGTCTTAATGTCTAAGTGCCACTTTGCCAGCTCCGACAGTTTTTGTGGCTTACAGCACATGCCGCAAAAAAAGCAAATCAACATATTCTCGCTTATGTAGCTTCAAACGTGGGGCAAAAAAACGCATTACACAAACATGACCAAAACCAAAGACAGCTTGTTAATTGGAAAGTTTTATGCAATTATAAAACTTTTTTCATTATTCCCTGGTGTTCTTTTCGTTTGTCCTGTTGATATTTTGTCGCTCCGAAAGCATACAATTCGGTCCAACCTGCAAACGAGTGTAGAAGTAGTGACAACCAAAGGTGGCCAAAGCGATCCGGTAGAAACTGTAACTGAGACGTACCCAACTCATGTGTGACCAAAGTTAAAATGAAAATGCACAGCGGCAGGAAAGCATGGCTACATGGCTAGATGACTGGATGGATGGGGAAATGGAAAGATGGAGAGATGGGATGATGTCCTTGCACACATACAGGATGGATGCTGGCGAGTCACAAAAACGGCAAAATGTCACTGCCAGCAGGGCAGCGTGGCCAACATGTCGCATGAGTGTTTTGTGCTAACTGCAAACGCAAAATTAATTTCATTTTGAAAAGTCCGCCCCCGTCCCCAAAGTGACAATTGCATGAGTTGGCAAAGTGTTTAGCATGAATTTCATTGAAGGCCAGCGGCCAACAGCCAACAGCCAACGGCCAACAATTTAAGCAACTTTAAGGGGGAGGCCCCGAAAAGGGGAGGAATCCCTCACCCAGAGCAACCGGAGGACGGCCCAAATGAATATGTAAGCGGTCCCACTTGGCCATTTACGTGTACAATTGATGTGGTTTGATTTCGTTAGGGGCATTGCCAACTACATAAACACAATAACAAGCAGGAGGACGCAGAAAGAAGGTAGGAGGAGTCGGCCCATTCAAGTAGACATCGCCCGACTAAAAGCCGTCCCAAATGGCCTCCGGCGGAGTTTGCAGGCCAAGTATCCAGTCAGCCAAATGAAACGAATGAATAAATGAGGCCAGAGGCCCAGGACAGTTCGATTCGTATTCCCTTCCCTTCTCTTTCCTTTACTTTCCTATCCATTCCGATTCCGACTCCTATTCCGATTCCTATTGCTACTCCGCTGACAGTCAATTCAACGGAGAGGAGCATGTGCACATAATAGCTGCTAAGCAACTGCACTCGAGTGTCTTTGTATGTGTGCCACGTAGTTGTATCTGCTTGGCTGCGTATCTGTATCTTTGTATCTCTGTTCCATATCCTTGAGCTCGCCGGCGGTGCCATGTCCCAGTTGGCATGTCAGCTACTCGTTGGGCCGCGTTCTTCATTTAAATGGTTTTCAAATTGATTTCATTTGATCGCAAATTATAATATTTTACTCACGACAAGTGGTATGTCCTATATGCGAACACTGAAAAAATGCCATGTAAATCTTATATTTTTATTCATATATATACTTGTAGCTATGAAAGCTATGGAATATCAACATTCGAGTTCAAAGCCAAACAACAGTTGCTAAGTAAGTTGACAAGTTAATGTGGTATTTTGATATTGTATTATATAGCACTATTTTCCTTAGTGTAAAATCAATCTGGAATACAAGTATCTCGAGCACAATTCTGCTTATTAGTATCTGTTTGGC
This sequence comes from Drosophila teissieri, assembly GCF_016746235.2. Taxonomy (NCBI): domain Eukaryota; kingdom Metazoa; phylum Arthropoda; class Insecta; order Diptera; family Drosophilidae; genus Drosophila; species Drosophila teissieri. The sequence goes on along the minus strand of NC_053031.1, from coordinate 16,904,943 downwards.
TGAAAGTCGAACCCAAAACTTGATGGATTCGCTCGATGGGTCGTGATTGTTGTTTGCATGTTTATTATTATGGGCCAGTCGAGAAGACCAGCCGGAAGTCTCGAATGGAACACAAAATGCCGTCCAATCGGGAGCCATAACTGAGACCCAAGAGTGCGTAACGGAAGTGCCTCGTCCAAAGGATGCGAAGGATGCGAAGGATGTGGAGGATGCGGAGGATGTGGAGGATGCCCTTTGTGTTTGCAGTCGGGCAAATATAATAAATAACTTTTTGCTACTTTTCGTATTTGGTCAATGCTCGACATGGGTCCTGTTTCTGCGCTTTAAACTTTGTCTCTCTAATGGCTTTTCGATTGCCTCTCGGCTACTTTTCTGCACTCATCCGATTGCGAAAGGAAAATCAATATACTATATATACTTCGTACTGTACTATATGTGGTGGGAGGACCGCAAATGGCAATCAGTTGGATGGCCACCATTTGTCATGTCACGGGCGGGGCCTAATTTATCAATAATTATACTTTGCAAACATTAAATGCGACCATTGTGCGAAATCAATCCGGATGTGGTCGGACAAACACACTCCGTAATCTATTAATAGATAATCTTTTTTGCCCGAACGCTCGCTGGCATGTCATTAATTACACCCCGATCCCAGATTCCCAGATTCCCCGATTCCCGGGATTCCTCGATTCCCCGATCCATTCACCTTCGCATCGGGCGGAAAGAAAAACCCTTGGGACCAGTCCAAAAGGCCCCATTCTTATCGGGGCGAACTTTTCCTTCACTTTTTTTTGCGGCCGTATTTTCATTAAATGGATTTCAATTATGTTCAACACACTGCCACGGGGAGGGGGCACATGGAGAACGGGAGGGGAGGCCTTCTGATGGCTGGCGAACTTATTGCATAAAAATGTACAAAAGCAGTTAAAATAAAAGGGAAAAGGGAGCGAGGAGGCCAGTAAGCAAGTAGGCAAGGGAAACGAACAATTTTTAAAATGAATTCATTAAAAGTAAAAATCAGCGATGGCCGGAGAAGAGAAATCACAGCGCAAACAAGACAAGACAGGACTCCACTCCTGACTCCGGACTCCGGACTTTGGTCTCCGGATTCCTTTGATATTAAATGCCGGACGCAAGCTGCTTAACCCACACAACCCTTAACCCTCTGTTGCCGCGCTTCGACGCGCTGACTGCACTTTATTTGGCAACTTAATCGCCTACGAGGCCGCAGTTTAACTGGAATTTCCTGCCCTCATCAGGATGAATTGTCGCGTTTTATTAAATTTCATCGCATTAGGGCTAGGCAGATGTATCTGCCTATCCTTTTAGGATTTTTTGTTCATCCAGGGTGATAATTCTTACGACAGCAAGGCTTCAAAAATTAAGCCTTTCCTTTCGATCTTTGCATGAATTTGGATTAGTTTTCTTATATTATTAAATTAAATTAAAACAAAATGTAATTTATTTTATTAATAAAGTCATTTTTGGTTATCAACTCTTTAATGTAAAAGATAGGCCTTAAAATCGTGGCTGTGGACTGCAATGTTTGTGGGTGCCGACCAAAAGGGATTTAAGCATTTTTAAGTGTTTTGCAGCCGTAAAATGTTTATTTAGCATTTAAAAAAGTATTTGCTGCGGGGCACGTTTATGGGACGTAAAAAAAGGGCATCGTCCGAGGGGCAGGGGAAGGAGAAGGCATCTGCGGCCTTGTCAGAATCATGCCCCATGAGCCGCGGGAGCAAACAGACAAACAAAGTGCCTGAAATTTATTTAAAAACCCATTTAACAGGCTGCCCCAGTGGGAGGCCTTCGAGGCTATGGCGATGCCCTAAGCCCACATCAAACAAAATGCGGAAAAATCGGAGCTGGGGACGGAAACTGTCGCCAGGGGGCGCCACATCAAATGGTCAATTAAATTTCTGGGCATTTCATCAATGTCGCCATTGTCAGAATTTCTGGGAAACGCATTTTTTATTTATACGAACAATTTGTTATATTGTTGCGGCAGTACGGGGGTATATGGGGATTACTTAAACGCTAATGATCTTGATGTTTCTTAAGTAGAATTCAGGCCCATTTCTGGAATTTGAATATGTCTAAAGTGAATTTTATTCATCTCATTTCGGAGTTTCGCATCTAATCTTATATTTCTTTACAAAATTATGGAATCTTTCGGGTGCTACAATATTTCACGCACTTAGCTAAGTTTTCTATTTGAATATTTCCATTTCATTAAATTAACCCATTAAAATAACTAGCATTTTAATACTTGGATAATTACTACTTAGCGCAGTCTTGTGATGTCCTCCATGCCATTAACCCTCTGTAATAATGAGAAATACTTGATCATTACTTATCTGGATTATTTGGCAGTATTGGCATTTAACGAAAACTCCCACTTAAAGCGATTGCGAATCTAATGCTAATGCAGTCAACGTCATTAGGGTGCGGTTTGATGGTATTCGTTTGGAGCGAAGTCCTTGGTGGAAACAATTTGCGCGTCAAAACTGGGAAAGCGTTGAATTCGCAGCCAGATGCCCTGCATCCCTTGTGGAAATTATTTTAATTTTTCACGCAACCGAAGAGCGGAAATTCCAATTAAAACGCATCAGCGCATTGAGATACTCCGCATTCGGCATCTGCATCTGCATCCGCATATCGCATCCGAATCCGAAAGAGAAACAGAATCAGAGTCAGGATCCGAATCCAAAGCCAAACAAGGATGGCGTTGAGCATTTTTTCTGACTGATTTTCCATTTATTTGCGTAAATTAAAACAAAAAAAAAAAAGGAGCAGGAACGGGCGAAATCCTGGCACGCACTCACACATACGCGGCATGCAGGACTCGCGGCTCCAAAATAAATAAACTGAGATAAAGTGAGACGAAAGCGAAACGAAAATAATAATGTGCATATGTAAATAACACAGGCGTAGCCAACAACAAGGATGTCAACGTAATTGGACACGCGCGCTGGGGAAATGCGGAGAATGGGTAAAAATTGCGAGGTGGTTTCGGGAAAATGTCGCTGATTGCCGCCCCGTCCATCAGAGCGTGTGTTTACTGTAAATAGACAAAGTGGCGGCCGCACAGGACACGGACTCGTAACCGTCTCGCTGGCTGGCTGGCTGGCTGGCTGGCTCGCTGGGTCCGAAATGACATCACAATTTCTTATTATGCTGCTGTCATATGTTTTTAATTTGTGCCGCCCAAATGAATTTCCGGTTTTGCTGAATTCAATTAAATTGAATTTCAATTAAATCGCCACAGTAGTGTGTGACATCAGTACTAGTCATTCACATCGGCAGGAATACCCATATCTCTATCCATCTATCTGTCTATCTATCATTTGCTAACTTTTCAAATGTCCTGTCGTACGGGTATTGTTTGCGTTGAGCCATAAACAACAAATTTCGTTGACTTTGGCATTTAAAATGTTATGCGCAATTAGGAGTGCAAGATGAATGTGTTGAATGGCTGCCGGCGCAGTAATTACAAACTCTGCACACGTGACGCACCACGCATAATGAAAATCCGAATGAAATGGCAATCTGCAGTCTGCAAGCAGCAAGCGGCAAGCAGCAAAACAAGCGAAATTATTTTGCTGATTTACCAAAGACAAACATAATTGAATTACGGAAAGAGCGCACACGGACATGGTTATGAACACGGACACGTATCCGGACAAGGACCACGGTGCGGCTACGTAACATGCTCCTTAGTGTTTGTGTGCACTCAAACAATGCGCATTAAATTGCCAATTATTTGCTGTTTCTCCTGATCGCATTTATACGTTTTTATTGATCCACTTTGAGTGGTGCAAATGGGAATGCACAACTCCCGCCCCATTGTACATTCAATCCACAAACCCATGGAAGGCCATTCCCACTGCAGTACAAATTAGAATGCCCAGGATAATTGCCAGATGCGATTAATCCTGATTCGATTATAAATGCAAAAACGATGCAGATCGGGGGAGGGTAAATAAACAGGATGCCGAACAATCAAGTGCTCGGTGAATGGCTTAAGCATATTTAGGATACTGACTTTGGCCAGATTTGAAATTAGTTTCACATTCAAGACTCAACAGCAGATAAAGTGCAAGTCTCAATAAACGCTTAACTGCACTGCAATGCTTTGTTATAATAATAAAGCCCTAGTTTATCCGCTTACATTGTTACACAGAACATTTGATTTTTGGTTTTGTTACATTTTAAGGGGCAACAATTTATGTTATTAGAGCTCAGCGTGGGCCAAAAAGATCAACAATATAATATTATTTCCATGCCCAAACAAGTTTTTAATAAGTTTGTGATTTGTGGATGGGAAAAAACTAATCTTCGATGCCAACGAATAAAAGCCATAAATTCAAGGAAAAAAATGGCGAAATGGCCGCAGGTCGGAGTGGCATAAAAAATGGCCTCAGCCCCCGATTTTCGATCCCCTCATCCCGCTGGCGCACTTGAGCGATGGCCGGCGGACATGATTTGGATTCGGATTCGGATTTGGGCTCGGATACATACATACATATATAGTACAAACAACAGGAAATGGGAAAACGCAGGCAGTGGCGAATGGAAGTGGCAGGGTGGGCGTGGCCAGGTGGGATGCACCATGATTCGATTCATTTTTGTAATTGTTTTGCCCGGAAAATGCGGGTGAAGCGGGTGAACGGTGAACAGCAGTTGAATTGTTTGCCAGGGCAAACTGCAATCAAATCAAAAATGGGAGTAGAAAAAATAGAAATTTAATGTTTGTTTGCGTTTCAATTCAATGTTTGTTTGTCTGCCGCAAGGCAGTTGTTGCACACTTGTTGTGGTTGTGCCTGTCACACGTGCCGGGCATTGATTTAAGCGATTATTTTATTTGATTTCTAATTAAAAATCATAGCAGACGATTTTTGTTTCATGCCCCCCATAAACGAGCATTGGAGTTGGACTTGCACTTGCTTTTAATTAAATGCAAATAACAAATAGCACAGTGCGTTGGCATAAATTATGCCAAAAAGGTACGACCGTTCACAGAAGGGTGTTCGAGTGTTTGAGTTGGCCATTATTTATGGGTGCAATCATTCACATGATATTCTGCGGTTTCCCCTGCATTTATCACCCAACAAACTTTTATAACACTCGCTTACCATTGGGTGTTGCGTTATGATTAATGCTTTCCGCCACGAAGGGTTGCACTTATACGTATATACCTATATCCACACATCCACATCCTGCTATCTGAAGGGCTAAAACTGCCGTAAATTCGCTTTAATGTGCCACTTCAGTTGGGTTACAGTTCCCAATCAGCAGTTGGCTTATTGATGTCCTTCCAGACGAACAGGCATCAAACTGTAATTAAATTCTCACTTTGGCCAGGTTTCGCCAATCAGTTTCTAAGGAAATCAGTTGCTTTAATTAAATTTCGATAACTGAGCAGTTTGCACGAGCATAAAACATGATTTAAGGCCGCGCGAAATGCCCACAATGCCAACAGTGCCAGCATAGGGGTTAAAGGGGGGGGGGGGGGGGAGCGAGCATAAACAGAAAACTCATTAAAATCATAAAATGCATTTATGACAGCCTTGTTTGCACTGCGGGGCAATAAAGAGGTGGCTGAGGCGTTGCTGAAAAGTGTCAAAATCAAAACCAAGGCGCCATCCAGTGTGTGGCTGTGTGGTTGTTTGTGTGTTTGCGCTCTCGCATGTGAGTGTGTATCCTGGCTGCATCCTGCTTCTGCCCCCTTATCCTGTGCCTCGTCCTTTGGCTTCTGCCACTGCCACTGCCAGTGCTCTTGCTTCTGCTTCTGCTGCCGTTGTCACACAATTATGCGTACAACAGTCCCGGGCGCTGTTGTTGTAATTATGTTGCCGGCTGTAAAACAAACTGCCAACAAGGACGACGAACAAGAGCCTCCAAGAAGACGAAGGAGCGCCTGCCGTTGCGCCAGGACAAAGACAACTGCGCTGGCGGGCAGGACCCAAACACGTGCACCGGAACAAAATATGCCACACTTCCGCACAACATTTTATAATAATTTCAAATATTCTCCATTTATGTTTCTAAGATGAAGAAATACTGCTCTTTTATGGTTGGAATAAATATGCTCCAAGTATGTCTTATTAGTCAAGTCCAACTAAATGATAGATTTGCGCCGAGTGTTTTGGAATAGCAGCCCGGATGTGCAGCCACTTCGATTAATCATGGCAATCCAGAATCTGCAGCGGAGTTGAAATATGAAAAGCTCTGCGGAAAATGCGACGGCACTTTAAGAGGGGCGCTGAGCATTTTGCAGCGACAGAGTCACTTCAATCAGGCTCATTCCGTGTCCTTCCTTCTGAGTCCTTCCCCCCATGCGTTTGACAACTCGAAAGTACGCACAAAGTGAGCAGAAAGAGGGTATACAACGTGATATTTGCTTGGCCAGAAGGAGGAGCCGCCACTCCCATTCACTCGCCCATTCGGGCTTATCTTTATCTCCGCCTTTGTGTACTCTTCTTGGAGCTTCTTATTACCGAATAGTTGGGTGAATGCCTGGCTATCTGGCTGACCACGTTCTCGAGCTACTCCGCCTCCTCCTCCTCCTCCTACTGTTACTGTTACTGTTACTGCCCCTCGTGCTCCTCGTGCCCCAGCGCCATTCATCTTGCGCTCAACAATTTTTCACTGCATAACTCAGGGCGCCACGTACGCGGAGGTCCTGTCTGCGCAGGACACCCCCTAGAAAGACCCCCAAAACTTTATCTGCAATCAGTGGCCTGCACAATTTCACACATGGCCACATGGTTCGATACGTTTGATTAATGCCCTCGCACTGAGTGCATCCTCTGACCCGAACCCGGCGAACTGAACTTCTAAACAACTGCGAGGAGCCGTTGAGGAGGAGTTGACTTTTATTTGGTCCCGGCTTAGGGCTGACTTTGACGCTGAATCAACGGAATCAGAACGTGCGGGTCCCACACATTTTCATTTTCATTTCCATCTTCATTCGCATGCGAGTTGTTCTCGGCCCAAGCTCAACCCCTTTCGATTTGCATTTTCCGTTGCCAGAGCGAGTGCGATTGCTATTGGGATTGGGATGGGGACTCCCCCATTTTCATTGCCGTTGCCGATGCCGTTGCCATTGCTGATGCTGATTACCATTTCGCATTCATTCCTCATCATTTGCTCAGCATGTCAGTCAGTCAGTCATCCAGTTGGCTCGACTTGGCGGACTTGGCATTCCAGCTCTCCTATTTAGCTGATTGTCGTCTGGCGGAGGCAGAATCCTCCGTTGCGTACCACTCGTGCCACTCGTACCACTCCATTCGAGTCCTGGCTGCGTGGCTGCGTGTGCTCAGCATTTTTGTTGACATATTCATTGGCAAACTCAATAATGCCGGATTTAAATGGTCGATAGCGTGTAGGGCTCGCCGCCTGCATGTGCGTGTGCCAAATTGATTTTGGCCAAACATTTGCCGCGTTTGTCGCGGAAATTGAAAAGCGTCTTCCGGTGGGAGCACCGCTCAGACTTTAACTCGAAGTTCCTTTTCCTTTTCAAACTCTCTCTCTCCCTCTTTATTTTTTGCGATTTAAGCGTGGCATGAGATGGCAAAAGTTGTGTAAATTATTTTGCCATTGCACTTGTCAGCTCAACTTCCTTTTGGTCCTTTGTGCATCTCTTTTGACACACTTTGACGTCAGTTGCCAGTGCGGAGCGGCTAATTTGCAAGGAGCCAGCGTTTCCGCCAAACAGCTTCGCAAAATTGATGAATAACAAGCTGCGACACTGGAAAAACAGTATTAGTGCATTGAGACAACAGTTTTGCGGGGAAGTTTCTCAAGGAGTTCATCATAGCAACAGTAATATACCCAGAAGTTAAGTGGAAAGTGAAGCGCTACTAACTTATGTATATATTCTTAAAAACGGTAGCTCCCTTCATCAGCCATCATAATTTAATGGACTCTGGACTCTGGACTCTGGCAAAGGGCATCTTCCCGTCGACTTTGGCTTATTTCCGGTTTTCTGATTAATGAAAAGTGCAATTTGAAGTCCCTTCCTTTCGCAGCGCACTTGAAGTACAAAGAGACTCAAAGCAAAGTAGAAGACGATTGGAATGAGTGCTGATGGCTATAGTGATGGTTACACTGATGCGAATGGGGCAGACTCATCATCATCATCATCGGCATCGCCATCGCCATCGACATCTCATCTGGGTTCAGCTCAGCTCATCTCATCCCATCTCAGTGGAAAGCCAGCATCCTTGGCCACAAGCCACTTTAGAATCCCATCGATTTTTCCGCCTTGGCTCTTAGCCGCGCTCGCTTTTGAGTCTTTCGGGTGTTTGCCGTTGTTGGCCGCTTTATGCATTTCGTAGCCACTTTGATGACATTACCAGGAGCGATGGCCAGAGCTATCACCCCAACCCCAACCCCAACCCCAACCTCAACCCCATCCAAAGGCCAGTCTTTCCGCTCCGTCATGGCTTAATGGCATTACGCCCAAGGCCCCACATTTTTTGTACGCTGTACGCTCGCCTCGCCCTCGCACTCGCCCTCTCAACTCCATCAATTTCAGCAGCTTTTTACAATAAATTAAATCAATCGATCAAGCCCCGGCAAAAACTGTGCCAATCAATTAGTTTCCACACACAAGCGAGCCGCCGCCGCACAGCAGCCCCCACATTGCACCCACATAGCACCAGATAGCTGGGTAGCATAGCAATAATTTTAATGAAATACAAATATAAATGAAGCGGCCAACGAAGAATGACAGCTTCCGCAGTTGAACGACCCGATGGTCATCAATCGAGAAACTTTTCACAGCGAATTTGCTGGAAATTATTTCGAGCACTTGCCCGATTAGAGACGCCATGTTTCCAGCTGTTTATCTAAGCCATTTTGCGGCAACGACATCGCTTTTGGCCATGTGCCGGGAATCTCAAGTAGTTTGGATAACCTACCCTGCGCCGAGTGGGCAAATGCAAAACAATCCAATAACAAAGGAGAATTCAAGGAACCAAAGTGGACCCACAATTTCGGGTCTGCAAGCACCGACATTCAGATGCTCTTTCCAATTTCGATCTTTCTTTTTCCATTGTAAGATAATTTAAGGTCTGTCAAAGAACTACTCAAATTGGGGTTTTAGTTTTAATGTAAGCTTAATATAAAATATTATAAATAATATATATTTTTCCAACTTGTTTGGAAAGCGGAAAAAAGTCGGATAACGCAAAGCTTAAGACAAAGTATAAATACTCCTGGAATGTGAGGCAGAATCTTATCGAGTGGCAAAAAAATGAGAGAAGCGACAAAACGAATGACAAATTTTAATGTCAATAGCCGCAGACGTGCAAAAAAGGACGAGGCGGTGGTCGTGATGGCGGGCAGGACATGGATTTCGTAGGATCGCAGCGCCAGGACCTGGGCCATTTGCTCTTTATCTGCTGCCGCTTTTCATGTTCATTTTAATTTGTCCAAATGTCCTTGCAGCGAGCACAAACGATTTGTTTTCGCCTTCGCCTTCGCCGCTATTGGGACGGCATTCGTTCGGTTTTCGGCCCTTCCGGGTTTATTTGTATTAATGAAATAGACGTTTTGGGGTCATGCTAAAGTGATTTTTCAACGTCTGCCAGCAGCAGGAGCAGAAGCAGTCGGGGGGAGGGGTGGAGTTGTGGAGGTGGGTGCACTGCCCACCCCCTTTGGCACACATCCTTGTGCCGGTCCCCAGCTCCATTTTGCTTATCTCCGTTGTAGACCATTGTTGATGTTGTTGCCCCTCGGAGCTCGTTCCGCTTCTTTCCGTGTTTATTTTGCCTTTGCCTTTGTCTTGGTGCCGTAACCCGGAGTCCTGCTTCCTTTCCCTTCCCTTCCCCTCCCCTCCCCTCCTTTCCATTTTTTTTTTTGCATCGGTCGAGGGAGCGAGCGAAAATGTCGTAGCTTTTCAGCAACACTCGCAGCAAAGTGAAACTAATGGCAGTTAGTTTTGTTAAGTCGATAAAACTGTCAGTGATATGGCAGATTGTGTGGCAGCAGCCGCAAGCTCGCTCTGCCTTCATTTTCTATTCTTTTCTACTCTCCACTTTTTTTGCACTCCCAACCTTTTGCCATCGCTGCTTTTGTCACCTAACCCATTTCATGTTTTTGATCCTGGCAGGCAGAAAAAAAAAAGGATTCGGCAACCAGATACATTTTAGCTGGGTTAAAAAGTTAAATGAAGTTGCCGCAGGCATTAAATTTCCGTCGCCGCGAACACCGAACCGAAATTTACACCAGCTCATGGAGCAAAGGAACACTCATACTCATAAAGTATGCAAAACTTGTGCACCATCCCACCAGCGCCCTTTTGGGGGCGTGGCTGTTGGACAAGTAAGTGGCATTTTATGTTCATTTGCCGCGACTCGCTCTTCCTCAATGCCGAAATGGCATTGTGTTTTATGTTTTCGCCTATGCGAGAATGCACATGACGGCGATGTGGCTGTGGGTGTGGAAAGTGGCAAGATGGCAAAGTGGCAAGAGGGCATTGGGTGAGTTAGGAATTGGCTGACTTATTTCGGCGACAACCCGACCAAAATGGCGCACATTTTTCGCCCGCCGCCTTGTGCATCCTTTCCATCCATTCCATCCTTTCGCAGGAGCATGGTAAATGACTTCGCTGCCATGTCTTCATCATCGTCGGGCTTTCAGCTTATTACTTTGGTGCGATAACGTCCGTGCATTCCCGTTTGCATAGGGGATTCCAGCAGTGCCGGGGATTCCCCCATGCAACTTCGCGTGTGTATAGGTGCATAGGTGTCCGTGTGTGCGTGGTTAGGTGGCCAGGTGGCCAGGAATTAATTATCGCGTATTGCTGGTGGCTCACGTATCCTAAATCAAAGCGTTTAACGTCGCTAATCCCCTTAATGCACGACCCCGTGGGGGAAGCACTCCAATTTTAGACGAGCCAAATGGTGATCCAAGGTGCACTGTTAACAAAAAAGGTGCTCTCTTGAAGCAGATCCTAATTTATATATGCAACATGTAAGAATTGTTAGAGAAGCTTTTGAATTCTTTGCTATTGACAACTCCTTAATGCAAACCGCGTGCTTGATTGAAAACTTTGAAAATATAAACGAACCACAGATGTTTTTATTAATTTCATACACATTCGAATTGAACATTTCTTAGCACCAGAACTGTACTATACTGCTATATTTTTCCAGTGTCTCTAGTTTCCCACGCAGTTGGTCTAACGTATTAAGCAAATTAAAATGAAAATCCCTGGCCAGGCGAAACCGCAGCAAAAAAGCGAAACATATATACACACATTTGTATGTTATACAGCCAAGTTGCAGAGGAGCCAAGGAAACGAATCTCCAAGGGGAGATCGGAACAAGGGGTCCGATTTGCGGGTCGCAGCTCGGTTGTGGTCCAAAAGGACGACACGATGGCCAGGTCAGTTCGCTGTGATTGGCAGGAGTCATCTGGCAAGTTAATTGCCCACGATTTGGCCAAGCGGCGAAAGGAATTTGCAGGACTTACCCAAATGGCAATGGTCGTGAGTGGGGTCGTGACACGCGGTGCTCCTGACGTGCAATTAATGGCGGTTCCAGATGACCAAGTCTGCAGCATTAGCACCCCAGGAAAATGTTGGGATTTTAGGGCTTTAAAGAAAGCGTGGGAAATTCATACTCGTTTTTAAAGCAATTTAAGGCAATTGCTATGTTTTTCCCATAACCATTATAACTTGAACTAAATTCGATGCAAGCAAACAAATTCTAAAGAAAAAGTATTAGAGTGGCAACAGGAGAACCTTATAAAATAGAAAACTTTAGTAGAAAAAAGTGAAGTAAGCATACAAAAATTGGTAGAGATTTTCTCCAAGAATTGATTTCTTTTTACACAGAATAGCCCACTTGCTCCGCCTATACTTAGTTTACTTTTTATTTTAAATTTCTGGCCACATAGTCAAGTCGGTTCCCCGTCGATTGTTGTCGTGCTGAACTTAATCCCCAGAGTAGAGCCCATCAATCGGATTGAAGTCCACCTACATCATCTCCTGTCCCCCTCCCCCACCCCGGCTGCCAGACCCAGAACATTGATGTAGGTGAACTGGGAGCCGAGAACCGGGAGCCGGGGGTTCTGGTCAGGACAGGAGCTGACCCTCGTTCGCCGCTGCTAAATCTCGGTCATTTGCGACGCTATTACGGGGCGGACTTCGTCGGTTGCGCCCCCAAACGAGCTTTTCCTCATCACTGCCATCACTGGGAAAAATGTATTCGGACTGCAATTCTGTAGCCAAGCTCTTACGTGCTATCTCCATTTTTGACAGACTAATATTCTGGGCCCACAAGACCCTCATAATTTATGTTGTCTAGAAAAGGAATAAAAAGAAAGCAGTCCCCATTTTACTTTCTTATTACTTTATGTCTGTAAATTAATGTAAAATTAAAACAATAAGCCTGGAAATGTAAGTTCAAGCTGTTTGATTTAATACACACAAGGCAGCATAAGGAGTTTTAAAGGACTTGAGAACCTGATGGGTTTTCTCAGTGTTCGCCCATAACTATTTGTATATCGTTGCGAACCAGCGACCATTATCCTCTATGGGTGCGTATTAACTTTTGCTTCCTGTCAACATTGAAAATTATACGGTAGGCGGCCACACACGGTGCCACCTACAACCAGTGGGTGACCAAGGCCTCAGCCCAAGGAACCATCCCATGCCATGGCGATTGCCATTCCCATTTTCGTTCTCAATCTCGGATCCCTTGCAATTTTTGTACGCTTTGGCTTTTCTCGCATTCATTACGTGAGCTGGGTGGCTGATGGCGGCATTGAATGGCCAGGGGGAGTGGGGGCGTGGGGGCGTGGCACCGCCCCATGTGTCATTAGCCCAGCATGAGCTCCCCGTCTGTGGTGGCACTTCCCCGACTCGAAGCCAAGGAGCATTTCATTTAGCCCTCGTTGTTTTTTGTTGCTGTGGTTTCGGGCCAAATAAATCAAGAATTTTTTACAAATTTGTTGTCATCATGTTGACATTTCCGACGTCTTTATCGACTTGTGGACGGTGTGGCGGGAGTGGCAGAAGTGGACGGTCAAAAGGCCCCGTTTGTAGCACGATTTCCATGCAAAATACATAAAGCGTGTCTGGATGTTGGGGATCTGAGGATGTTGTGCTATGTGCGAGGCACTATGTACTGGCTAATGGGAAATGTCTGTGAATGCAGACGAAAAAAGCGTACAATTTCCCAGCAGATATTGCCAAAACTTGGCTTAGTTCGAAATTGGTTCGCCGGCGAGCACTTGAATATATTATGAGACGTGCTCCTGAGAAGTTCGCAAATTATGTCAATTACGGTGGGGACAACATTTTCGCTGCGAAAATGCAGAAAACGCTAAACTACAAAACGAAATTATCGACTAACAAATGCGACTGGCAGCGGGGAAAAATGAGGAAACGCAATCTAGGAGCGAAAAACGGAGAAAACGAAGGACAAAGTACCAGCGCCATCCGCTTGACGTTTGTAACTTTCATAAGAAATTCAACACTTCCGCAGAAGGAGAACTGCAACAGTTTCCCGGCGTGGCGCAAATTAAAAGCAAAAAATGAAAGCGGGAACTAAAATCCAAGAATGGTGCGGAAGAAGGGCAGGAGCCAAGGAAGCGGCGGAGGAGCGGCAGAGGAGCGGCAAAGGAGCTGCCGTAAATAAAGAATTACGTCTTATGTGTGCTCTTGTGTGCGTATCTATTTGCATTCGCCATAAAACTCGGCGCCATCGAGCGGCAACGGCAAACGGCGCGGCATGAACACAGGGGCATCATGAACGTCGGCCAAATGACTTCCGTTTCCGCCGCTTAAGATGGCGCGTGCATCACATCCCTACACATCCTTACACACTAACACACACACACACACATACACATTCCGGAGGCGGAGATATCCGCATCATCATCATTTGTTTGCCCGCTCGACTGACTGCCTGCTGTGTCCACTGCTGACATGTCGGCTGGCATGCTGAAAAATTGCATCGAGTATAATGTAAATCGTGTCATTTGTCAATGGCAGATGGTCGCCTTTCCTGCGGACAACAACTCCGATCCGGGAAGCGAAACCGCCTAATGACAATTGCCGAGCTCACGGAGTTTCTCTACTGAGAAAAACAAAGTAATTTAGCTCCAGTAGTGCGAGGGTGCACTAGAAACTAGAACTAAGGAAATACAGTTCCATTCTCTATTCCCTTGGTAGAAGCTGTGTATTTTTTGCTCTGTACAAAAAACAGCAAATGATTTGTATAAGCGCGAGATTAAAGGTGTTGTGATTGGATTAGATTGGACGTTTATTAAGAGATAGACTCGGGTAGTGATCTTGATCAAGAATATATATATGTACTTTATAGGATCGGAAAAGCTTCTCCTACCAGTTACATACATTTCAACGAAGGCAGTTTACCTTTTTACTCTACGAGTAACGTTTATGATTATGAAAAGACGAAGGCGACGTAATCACTTATCAAAGCAATGTTTTGTGCACCTCAAATGCAGATAATGGACTATTTTAATGGTTCGCATAAATAGTTTTCTTTGGACGGCACAGTTCCATTCATTTATCATTGAAAAATGTATTGTGTGGGGATAAATTTGATTAATGAACTCATACGCACATACAAAATAAATCAGAGCCAGTGATAAGCATTTCGCATTCACATTCTGTGCTGAGATAAAAGAGGAATACTTTAATTAGAACAAATACTTTCCACTGGATTATAAATCAGCGAGGAGTTTCCTTCAAATAAACTCTGTTTGATGCCAGAGCTCTTCGCTCTGGACAGCCCATACGCCGCGTACATCGCGTTTAATGACTCTTGGCTAAAATAGTTTGCCAACAGTTGCTCCGCGCTGGCACATTAACGTGGCCAAGGCGGCAAATAATTCAATAAAGCAACTTTCGGCGAGATTAATTAAATATTTCTGTCTAATTTGACGCAATTTATGCAATGCCAGGGGGAGCGAACTAAAGTGGGGTGCAGAAATGAGCAAAGTTTGCCGGCCAAACTTGCTTATCTATGTGCTGAAACTTTTATTAATTACAAAGGATACACATCAACATTAGTCCAAGTGAGCTGCGGAAGTGGCTTCACATTTGTGAATTGAACATGGGGCGCTTCGAGTTACTTAGCTTCCTTTACTGACTGCCTTTTTCCTTTTTCCGTTCGTCCTTTTTGCCTTTCTTGCAGCTGCCTCTGCCTTGGTGCCTTTGAATGACTGAAAGCTGGCGAGGATTAGCCACAAGGACAGCGGTAAGTGGCCGTCGAGTCTGGCAAATTATGCAACTTAATGCGCTCGTATGCCAATGTACATAATGCATAATTAATTTGGCCCAACATGCACAACCTGTTGAGCCGCAAAAGCACTCACCTTGGCGTCCTTCACTCCATCTCAACCTCTACATTCACCTCCTCGTCCCCCTCGAATACCGTTGCCATTCCAACTGAGCCGCTGCCTCATTGAAAAGTGGCATAACGAGCTCTTGTGCCCCGGCTTAAAAGCGCTTACAAATTGCTACATGAAAATGTCTGCCCAGGGGCGGGTGGAAGTGGGGGTGGGGGAAATGGGAAAGCGGGGAAGAGCGAGGAAAATGGAAAACGTAAGGGCAGCGCAAATGAAGCTGTGAAAGAGGGGCACCGGCGGGGGCTTTCATCAACACTTCAGGACTATTGCAAAGGGCAAGTTGAAAACTGAAACTGCAACTGAAGCGCTTTTCCACACACACACCCGCTGGAAAACACGGCGCAGAGTGAAAAAACCTCCGGCTTTTTAATGAGTCAAGTGGCCAACACGTGAAACACTCACAGTGTGCACTGAGAACATTCATTATTAATGATGGTTGATATTAACTAGGGAATTTACCGCTTTTAAAGTCTGGCTGCAACTAGCACACCATCTAAACTTGGAATAAAATAAATGTATAATAAAATATTTACCAAAATGGTAGCTAATTAGTAGTTGTTTTAGAAAATACTTGAGACTTAATAATAGTTTTCAATATAACGAAACCCGTTCCTAAGCTACATTCTTAAAAGCACTTGTTAATCATAATTGAAAGATAGCTTAGGTGTGCACATTTCTTTGCAGTGCACACATATCTGTGTGTAATGACGCGCATTTCGACTGACTTTTGTGCGAATGCAGTTGAACGAAATAAACCGTTTTGCCTTTGAGCCGAATTGAGTTTCATTTGAGTTGGCCCGCTGATTCGCTCACTCGTTTTCGGGCGTCATGCCAACGCCGTTTGAGTTTTTGTCTGGCTTTTATAATTGCATGTCGACTCTTAATGAGCTGGGCGCCATGCAATTTGTACTTTCGCTGAGCAAACAGCGAAAAGCGAACAGGAGGAGGCTAAAAGCAAAGGATTTCCCATTTTCCTGCCACTTGAAGTTGGGTTCTGCGGATGGATGGGGTTTGCTTGTTTCGGAGTTGCCGGCGAAAACTCGGTGAAAAATAGAGCGCAGAAAGTTGGGCTCTTGTTCAAATGGATTTCGGTCGTAAGCGAAATAAAACCGCAAAACTCAAAATGAAATGAGTAAATTGCGGTTGAAGTTGCCAAAAGCTTTAGCACTCCTGCCTTTTTTTGGAATGTGTGGTTTTTGTGTGCTGCTTGGCCACATCTGCGGCACTCTGCACCGAAATAGCCTTAAAGTTTTTGCAGCTTTAAAATGCAGAAAGATAAGGCAATTTAAATATCAAACATGCTTTTTGGCCTGCATTGCATAAATATACGAATATATGGGATATCCAAAGCAAACACATTCTGCTTATCAAGCCACATTGCAAACGCTTTTTATTTGATCTACTATCTGATGCTTAGATTTCGGAAATATGAAAATTTATATCTTTAAAACACTGCTGTGCTGAAAAATGCTATTTATTTTCTGTGCATGCTCAGTTTGCCTGGCAACGTCGATTCTCCGGCGAAACCTGTGGAAGTGCCTTTCATCGCAGCCGGCAACCATAAAGATTTACCCGATAATAGGATACACAAAACGAATGTGAATTTTTCAGTTCTTAATGCCAAAACGAAGTCAGAGGCTAAACATAAGAGTCGAAGACCATAAACAATCCTGACAGGACGTGAAAAGGGACGTGAACGTGAATGGCAGCAGGAGGCTCTTCCCTTCTGGGTAAAAAGCATGCGAGGGGTGAATAGCTTTAAAGCTGATGCATAATATATTGCGTATACGCCCCATTATGCCCTCCGACGAACACAGACCGACACACAGCGACACACCGACACAGCGACACACAGACACATGGGGCAGACGAACATGAACGGCAGACTTCTAAACCATATATCGTATGTATAATTGAAAACAAATTTTACTGCATGTAATTGAGTGTGTTTGTTTGCGGGCCAGTGCCTATATACATATGTATGTATGTACTCGCATGCAGCTCGAAGTGTTTGTGTGTGTGGGCGGGAGTGTCTTGATATCGATAACAAATGCCACAAATTGAATTTAAATCATATTACATACAAACAAGCAGCACAGACACAAAACAGGCCGGCTTTCGACTGGGGCTTTGCCTTTGGCTGGGGATAGGGATTGTGATTGGGATTGGGATAGGGCTCTTGGCCGCGCCATCGCCATGCTAGCTTGTTTTATTTATGGCTGCAACAGCAACGATAACAAGTGCAACTGCAACAGCTACACAGAGAGAAAGCAGATCAAACCTAATGAAGATATAATATTAATAGGATTCAGTTAAGCGACAAGGCAAAGTTCCTCTCGTAAATCAAAATAGAAATAGGCGTCTAATCACTTTATAAATTCGTATTTAAATTAGCAGATCTGCATTGCAATTGCGAAGTGTTATCCACTTTATAGAACACAAAATCAGTTCAGTGGAATTTCAGTTCAAAATCCGCAATTGGAATTGTGGTTTTCCACGTGTACCACAGCCGAAGTCTGAGCAACGCCTTTGCTTTTGCATTGAGCCACATTTGAATTCGGGTTTCGAGATTTTCATTTTATGCATTCAGTGCACACGCCCAGCCGAAACAAGGCAGCCAATCTCCCCGAATATCCTTCGAAGGACTCCGCCTCCGCCTCTGACTCAGACTCCCCGTCCTCTTAATTGCCAGCTCTGCATTGGGATGCCATAAATTTATGCATTGCATTCTGGCAGCAGCAATACGTATTGCACCGCCACCGCCACTGCCACTGCAACTGCCATAGAAAATGGCTCAGAATCTGACAATGGCACCCAAAGCGAGTCCTTCCGGAGGACATCGTCCAGACGGCCTCCGTCTCCGGCCGTAAATAAATGTTTGATAAGCAGTCAATATGATTTGATGGGGGAAAAGCAATTAAAGTCGATCGCTTAAAACGAAATTTAAATGCTGTCAAAATAAGAAAGTCCCCCGATAGAATAGATAGATATTTACCCAGCAATTTGCTCAGACAAACAGTCGTCCCATCTCAGGGCCATCTTTGCCAGAAATCGAACTGTGAACTCTGAACTGTGAAGCTCGCAAAAATCCATGTGATGTGCAAATAAACGGCCACTAAGTTATGGGCTCAAGTCAATTCCGACACTCGATGTCGAGGTGTCCATGCGAGCTGGCACGACCCAATATCTGGGAGCCGAATGGAGTTGGACTTAGTCCTTAGTCCTTTTGCTTAGAGGAACGTGTTTTCGCCTGGCTGGGGAACGTGACGCACGTGCGTGCAAAAATGCAAAGGACCAAAACTCTGGGAGGTGCACTTCGTATTGACGTTAACATTTTGCTCGGCACTTGTAACGTGCTGCAATGCAAAATACGTACGAAGCTGAAAAATGAAACGCAAAACTGAAAGGAGTAAATACCAGGCGCAAACTACAACTGCACAGGAAGAAAAGGTGGGATCGAATTGTGAAAGGAATTAGAAAACACTCGAAGTTATGAAAAATACGTAGTATGAAGAAGATGCTTAGCAAATTCATATAAAAGAATAATTGGAATAAAACACTATAAACTAAACAACTATTTTTGCATATTTTCCTTTGCGCAACTTATACTCTTACATTCCATAAACCAATCCACAAGCCACTGCCATATTATGTTGACGCCGAAAACACCCTTAATTATAGATACTATAATCACTTATTAAACGACCGACAAAACACGCACAATACCTGTTATTACCGTGATCAACTAACTGGCAATTGGGAACCGGAATGGCCACGTATTTTCTCTCGGTTCGAGCAGGACAAATAAGCAGATTGCCACGGCAATCGCAGGCAATGAAGCGTGTCCTGCAAGGACCCACACCTTTCGGCTCAGGCAACAGCTCACTCCCAACTTGGCCGGAAACTACTCCCTGCACCACGTGCACCCTGCACCCGTACATCATGTCCGGGGCATTGTTGCTGCTCCTGCACGCGCCGCACGATTTTGCAAATAAATACAAATAACTTTGATTTTGTGCCCCTTCGGAGGGGCGGGACACGCCCCCCAGCCCCGGCTCCCCCGACAGCCCAATCGCAGTCGAAATCCCTGTCCCAATCCCCGAGCGTCTGACGTTCAACAGAAGCATTCAAATTAAACTTTATTTGCCCTCCCCGTACCTTGGGGCGTCTCTGGGCTTTCTGCTTAAAATTGCAGATTGCAGGCTTGATCACATTGCTTGCAAATGAACGTTGGCACGGTAGGAGCAGGAGTAGCGAAAGGAGCAGGTCCTGGAACAGGACCTCCAGCAGCAGTAGCAGTAGCAGCAGCAGGAGCAGGAGCAGTCAGACAAACACATGAAACGTGCTGTGCATGCAATAAAGGAGATTTTTTGTGGGATTTCCTGCACTGATACCAGCCAACGGCACAATATGCTCCATAAATTGCCTTTGGCCTCTGACTCAATACTCGTTTATATGTATACCTTCACATGGATATTTCAGGAGCCACCCCAGACAATAGTTTATACTTGTCTATGATTTAGTTTTGGCGCTCGAAAAGGGATGCAGCTGGAAAGGACACACTTCCCTTCTATACCCTAACCAAGCTGACCAAAATAATAATAAGCATGCGCAGAGCAATTATGCGAAACGACTTCTAATTGCATTTGGCGGCGCTGAATTTAAGAACTTTTGCAGGAGTTACAAACTACAAGCCACTTGCGTTTTACAGCTTTTCGCAGGACTCACATTAGAGAGACACGGGTTCGACCCGTTTATACTTATTTAAAATAAAAGGATTTCCTAGTCCGATATATAGCTTAAACTAATTAACTTTGAACAAAAGTTAGTTGTGAAACCTCATGATGAAAGTCCAGTAAGAGTATTTCTATTTCATAAGAGCTTTTTCGGTTTTTATACAAACGTGCCTATGTAACAGTGTAAATCCGTCAAGGGTACAAATAAATTTGTATTAGGAAATTCAAACGAAATTTAATTTAGCTATTTTACAATTAGGGAAGACTCTTCCTAGAAATCCCGTAAGTAACCACCTCCAGATGGGATCCTTTGTTTAGTTTTCCAGGGTAACGGAAGCAATAAAGCGACTCCTCCGCTTGGTTAGGTTATTATTATTGTTTGTTGTTTCGTTTCGGTGTTCCCTTTTGTTTGTAATGTGAAAATAATCCTCGTGAAAGTTTTGTTGTGCGGGAAAATCAAAGTATTAGCAACTCGTTGCCTCTCTCCTTCTGGCTGAGACTCAGGATTCAGACTCAGGCTTCGGCAACTTCCGTTGGGCGCCGTCATGGCCACGTGAGCCCAGAAATAGAAAACACGGCCAACACGGCAGGAGCAGCAAGGCTCTACAGTGCAGCTGAAAACGGTAATATTGTTTTTTAGTTATTTTTTTAAGTGCTCAATAACGTTCTGTTTAGGAATTGTATTGAAAACATGCTGTTTAAGTGTTTAAAATGTGGTGATAGTTGTAAAATTAGTTCCTTTGAAGATCTCAATTATCTTAACTAATTTCGAGTGCTATTTTTGTGGCCCCGCCTGTGAGCCGTGGGTGGCCTGAACGTGAACGTGAACTTTTCACGTGCGCAATTTGTGTTCGTATTTAGTTTTCCTCTTTCCGCGTTCGCCAGAATGTGTGCTGTTTTATTCATATATAGTACATTATTCGCCCCGACCTTCTGCACTGGGTGCTGTGTGCTGGGTTCTGGGAAGGAACTACCCTTGTCCTAGCCGAACTCAACTCAAATTATATTTTTATGAGTGGGGCCAAGTTACGGCACTTAATGATGTTGCTTAGCAAATTGAAGCAACTAAACACAAACATAATTGAAACAATTTTCTCATTATAATGACGATGACGATGATGGTGATGGCGAAGGCGAAGGCGATGGCGATGGCGAATAGTAGGTAGAAACTCGTGCAGTTTTCCGGGTTCCTTTGAGGGAAATGGGAAAAGGGAAAGGCGGCGAAGGCGGTGGAGCAGGTGCCGTTGACGCAAATTGTTTGGCTGCGATCCTGTCAAGGAGTTCCAGGTAAACAAAGAGCGCGCGCCCAATGTCAACTAAATATGCGTCGTTCGGTGTGAGGAAGATGAAGTGGGCGCCAGGAAGTCCTGGCAAAAGTTAAGCGCTCAAATAAAATAAAGGAAAATGGCAAAAAGTTAGATAGTGCGGGGCGCGCAGGCGGCTGCTAGGGTACAGGTACTCAGCCTATCGCAGGAAGTGCAGCCAGCGCCGGAAGTTGTAACAAGTTAATGGCAGTTTTTCAAGAAGCCAACGACTGTCAGGTGCACTGCGATCCGAGGATGCAGGGCCAACTGGGACAACTGGGCGCACTGGGACAACTCAGGCAGCAGCATTTAGCCGGAGGAACAGGAACTCCAGATGCAGGACTAAGTGCATTCAAGTTGGCACTCAAGTGCCGCCAAAGTGCCAGTCGACGTGGCCTAATAAAGTTGCTTAGCCGGGTCTTGGCGGAATTAAGTGGCTGCCTCCTGGCCTCCAGTCCTCCAGATGCCGTCGTCCTGGGAACTCAAGCCCACTCTGCTCCTCTCCGTTTATACACACACTTATTTTAATACTCTGCGCCTTTGTGCTCATCTTGCCATTGTATTTGTTTGGCATTGTGTGCCGGGCCATTAGCAGCTCAATTTACAAAACGTCGACTCCTTTAGCGCCGTCTATCTGCCGCAAAGCTATCGGCCCAAAACAATATTTGGCATTGCGGGCGTCCTTCCCGCATTGTTTTTGCAGCCCCATCTTCTCTTGGCTAAAAGCACTGGGCGACAAGTGGACGCCTAATGGACCGGCGGCCAACTGCAATTCGATCCGGATGCCCACGCTGCGGATGCGAACTTTTCCTTTTGGGGATGCGTGGAGTTGATGGAGTGTCGTGGTGGGGGGAAGGGTGCACAGAAAGAAACAAATACTGCTGACTTACAGAAAATATGCTTTTTGCACAAAGTGTAATTAATAACCGCTTAGGCAAACTGTGTGAGGAAATATGTGGATTTTGGTCACAGGAAATTGAAGCCGAGCAATTCAGTTAACAGTACGCGCCTAACAGCCCGCTTTTACAGCGAACTGTAGGCCACACGATCGCGGATCTGGCCACGCCGGCCACTGACATCTGTCTTATTGGGTCCGGCAACGCTGTGTGAGTACTTCCTGTCGTTTTCTTTCACAGCCAGGCCGACAAATTAAAAGGACGTGTGTAAAGAATATGGAAATTCGACGCCGTGTGATACAAACAGCTTGCACAGATCCTGAAGAAAGAAATCATACTTTCTCCTACAAAAAACAATTGACTAAACCAAGTGGTTGTGTTCGGATTCAAAGAATACGCGTGTGGAAAAGCCTTGCAGGTGAGGAAAGGTTTTTGTAAACTAAGCGTAGTATATACGAGTATTTATGTACATAACATTAGCATCCTAAATCATCCTAGCACACAAGTCTACAGAACTGCGGACTTCGAGGGATTTACAAAATATTTTAGAAGTACCCAGAAGCCTGAGATTCATATTATGAAAACTTTAAAAGAGATCTTTCATTATATATAACGGGTGTTTTTTTTAGAGGTATAGAACTTTAAGTTGGCATTAATGTTCAAGATGGCGACCGATTTAACAGCTGTCAAGTGATTTATTCTCAGTTTGGTTTGGCAATTCGTCATGAATAGACTCACGCCTGAACAACGCTTGCAAATAGTGCAATTTTATTTCGAAAATAATGGTTCTGTGCGGAATACGTATCGCGCACTACGTCCATTTTATCGTCGACAAAATCGTCCATCAGAGCAGTTAATTCGATTAACCATGGACCGTTTTCGCACCGCGTTTACTCTTATTGATAACTCGCATCCCCAGAGACGCCGTACGGTGCGTACAGAAGAAGCTATTGCTGCTGTAGAGCGTAGCATTGAGGAAGACCCGAATGAGTCCATCCGCCATCGAGCACAGGAATTGGATCTGTGTCCATCCACTTTATGGAAGATTTTGCGGAAGGATCTTGGTTTGCGTGCTTACAAAATCCAACTCGTGCAAGAATTGAAACCAAACGATCATCAAGCAAGGCGTAGATTCGTCGAATGGGCCCAAAACGAGATTGCTGTTGTTCCCGATTTTCATAAGCGAATTTTGTTTAGCGATGAAGCGCACTTCTGGTTGAATGGCTACGTCAACAAACAAAACTGCCGCATTTGGAGTGAAGCTAATCCTCAAGTGTATGTCGAAACACCGTTACATCCAGAAAAACTGACTGTTTGGTGCGCTGTATGGGCTGGTGGAATCATTGGTCCGTACTTCTTCAAAAACGATGATGGCCAGAACGTTACAGTCAATGGTGATCGGTATAGAGCCATGATTACTAACTTTTTCATTCCTGAATTGAACGACCATAATGTCCAGGAGCTGTGGTTCCAACAAGACGGCGCAACGTGTCACACAGCTCGTGCCACAATCGATTTATTGAAAGACACGTTTGGTGACCGCCTAATTTCACGTTTTGGACCTGTGAATTGGCCTCCAAGATCTTGTGATTTAACACCGCTAGACTACTTTTTGTGGGGCTATGTAAAGTCATTGGTCTATGCGGATAAGCCACAAACGCTAAACCATTTGGAAGACAACATTCGCCGTGTTATTGCCGATATACGGCCAAATATGTTGGAAAAAGTCATTGCAAATTGGACGTCCAGATTGGACTACATCCGAGCCAGCCGTGGCGGTCATATGCCAGAAATCATATTTAAAATGTAATGCCACAAGATTATCTTTCATGTCAATAAAATTCATGTCAATCGAATAATCCATCGTTGTTTTATTGCAATTTAAAGTTCTATACCTCTAAAAAAAACACCCGTTACAAATATGTAGCTACAGAAATAAAATCTAAGAGTTACAGCTACATTCGTAATGAACTGAGATGAAAGAGATTTATGTGGTAGCCATGGTTAATTAGCGAAAAAGCGCAGACAACATTATCTTATAAGCTCAAATTAATCATTTCTTTCCAGTGCAAAGGGCCCACGACTTTGATACATTGGCAAACAAGAAGGGCATAAAAACAAAATCAAATTGCTTGCAAATAGCTAAATAAAAGGATGGCCCAGGACGAGGCTTCGGCTTATTACTCCCCAAGTTGCCAGCCTGCTCGAAGCCAAACATTTCAGCCAGGATATGGCCGACGAGCGAGGAACAAGTTTGCGCTTTGCAAATTAATAACAACAGCGATGAGTTTTCTTGTGTGCCCCGTGAGTCCTTGTTGTTTTTGTTGTTCTTGCTTTTCATCCTTCATCCAGATAGGACAATGTGAGTATGTGTGTGTGAGCGGTAAGTAGGACTAATGCCTGCAGGTTGACGTACGTGCTGTGGCATTTTTATTAGGCATCTCCTTTTTTACGAGCCCCGCGCCGAAGCCCTTTTAATGTCGAAGGCGGCGCCAGACTCCACTGGATGTGGAAGCCAAGAGGGGGAACGTTTCATGGTCCATAAAAGCAACAGTCCCCCGAAAACACCGTTCCCAGAAATTTTGCACCCTTCCAACTCGATACCATACCATCTCCATCGCCATTGCCATCGCCGTCCTCCGGAAGAGTGAGTGTTACTTTTTGTTTAATTTAATTAGTCACGGCAAAGCCCACACCCCGAATATCATTGTTATTAGTACGGGCATTTTATTGGTCGCATACCGTAGAGGAATAATAACAATTAGGCTTAAATGGGGTCTGGCTCCGATAAATACCCCTTATCCAGATGGGTGAGCCGTTGAAAGTATGCTCTTCAAAGTGAGCGAAATAAAATACAATAATAAAGTTCTTCTCTGTAAATCCACTTTTATCCGAATACAAATCAACACATTTTGTATAATTGTACCTCTTCTGTTCCTAATACTTGAGTTTGTTCTAGTTTTAGAAAGTCCAGCATACCCGAAGTGCTACCGCTTACAGCACGTGTTTGTGTGAGGGGAGAGTATAAAAATGTCGCTCAATTAAAGTGTAGACACTTAAAATTCAACACTTAATTTCGTGCGTAACATTAATGCCGAGCACATAATTAAATTATGTTAATTACGCCCAACAAAGTCTATTAACAACACACTGCAGGAGCGAGATAGACAGTTGAGCTGCCTGATGGAAGGAGACGGACGCAGAAGCTAAATCCCTTTTGGGCCAAAAAGGCCAAACATCAAATAACTTTCAATCAATTCCAATTAGGCCAGCTCCCTTTTGGCATAAAAATTGGATCCAGAACGGAACGACAATTTAATTTCAAGTTTAATGGCAAACAGCAAAAGAAATAACCACAAAACGCGGGGTGAGCTGGTGGCTTTCGAACAGTTTGATGTTGTTATCTCGAAAGCAACCCGTTTCAGCCGTTCAGCCATTCGGGCCACCGCAGGAAGGGATATTGTAATAACAGCTGCCCGACACGAAGGACTATCTGATCCTTGGAAATGCGCAAGGAGGCAAGGAGGAGCCCCAGGAGCCGCAGGAGACGGAGGAGACGCCCAGGAAAATGGCAAGGAAAAGGCGAAGGAAACGGCCACGCAGCAATGCATTTTGCAGTTAGCAACAATGGGCCAGCGGTCAAAGCCACAATAAAAGCGTGGCGTGGCGTGGCGTGGCGTGGCATCGCTGGATGGAACCGAAACTGAAATGAAAACCACAAAACACGCCAAACCCGGAGTCCTGGAAGCCCAGAAAAGCACGGATGAGAACGGAAACGAACGGAAGCGGGCGAATGTCCCACGGACATACAGCTGTCCGTCCGGACGAGTTTGAAGACGTGGCAGTATGCTAGAGCAAACCAAGTTCATTTTCAGTGCAAAAATTTAATCAAGAAGTGCAGTGCAGGGCGAGCCAAAGTGTCAGCGGTGGCATTTCCCACTTTCCACCGCCACATCCTTCCCCTGCAATCTATTGTCCCCCCTTGGCCCACCCCCCTCAAATGTCCTGGCGTCCAGCCCCTTGCGTGTAATACGAGATTCGTTCAACATTTACAATGATTTTGTGATTCTTCCGACACTTTATGGCCCAAGCCACGCTGACAGGCTCCCCACTAAACTTGAACACCCGCACTCTATATCCTTTTCTATCCTTTTATGCTATATACATACACAAGTATATGCATTTGTATGTGTATGTGTATGTGCATGTGTATGTATACACATCCCATTGCTGGGTGTGTTTGACTATAATAGAGTGAAAGACTTTAAGCAAGCATCGCTATCGTCATCGCCATCTCCATCGCCATCACAGCGCCATCTCGGTATTAAGTTGCAAGCGAAAAAGTTCACTTGTAATGCAGACGAGCAACGAAAATGGAAAATTGGAGCGCAGCTGACAATGCTCCCATTTACCCCCTTTCCCGATTTCCGCCCCCACTATTTTTCAGGAGAGTGTCAGTCGATATCCTGCGATATCCTGCGAGCAGCTTGGTCAGGTTCCCACAGGCGGGCCAGGATGAAAAAGCTTGCGCCGCGAAGCGAAAATAAATAAATATTTGGTTAATTCGATTTTTAGCTATGATTGTCCAAACGCAATTCTTGTTGATATTCAATATTCAAGGGTTGCGACTGGGCATCGCGGCTCGAAATAAGAATACAACTCGGCAACCAAATCACCACTAAAGTGAACTTTTTATCGAAACGAAATTGGTTCATGCGATACAGTGCAGCAAGAGCAAAAGTGAGCATTGAAAGTTGAAAGTTTTATTAAAATTAGCAAATCTTGTTTATTGTGCAAGAACGTTACCGATAAATTGAAGAGGAAATTCAAAGCTTGCTATTTACATGTTCACCATATTAAGTTACATAAACGAGTTATTTGTCTTTAAATATTTCTGACACATTTTACGAACCAAATGAAAATCGTACTGCTGTCTTAAAATTCTGAAGTTGTTTGCCGACAGCTGCTTTCTGACGTTTACAGAATATTAAATTGCATAATTAAATTTAAATGTGAATTCTGGAAACAGCCTGCAGACTTAAACTTTAGATCAAATTCATTTAAGATTTTAGTTTAAAGGCACTTTTAAATGGTTATTTACGGAATACGCCCAAGGAGATTGCATTTCATTGAAATTTACATCTCAATTACTATCAATGTCAGTTCACTAAAATATCATTTAAATATGTACTAATAAAGAGGTTGCATAATTTCTAAAGGTATATAGATATCAAAACGATTAAAGATATTAAATTTCACAAATGCCAGACCAGCTAAAAACTGTAAAGGACTCTATTTCCAATTCAATAAATACACAAATTTTCTATTACGAAACTTAAAACCAATCTGCTAACTTGAAAAAACAAATTGGAAACAAATAAATGCCTACTCATTTTGATGTTTTAATTAAACTGCGGCGCGGTAGAAGATAAAAACTTTAATAACATTTTTGGTTGGTATTAAGCAACTTTTCTAACCAAGCCACTTGTGAAAAATAAAGTTAAAAGTAATATGTTTTATGGGGGGAAACAAGTCGAGAATTTACATCAGGAAAACTTGCGTTATGAATTGGGGAGCCTGAGCATGGAAAACGTATTTTGTAACAAATATTTGCCAAGCATCTTTTGACAAATTATGACTTGGATCCCCTTGCCCCCCGTATCCCCCTTCGACTTGTTTTTCTCGTCCTGCTGCTCCTGATTCTGTTCTTGTTCCTGTTGGTCTTTGTTTTTGCCAGCAAACTATGGCTCAAAGTTGCCATGACAGCGTTGCCACATTATACAACAAGTGCTCGAAATAATAAAGTTAACAGCACTTTAATAGTTACCGCCTGCCACTCCCACGCCGCCCACAAGGGGCGTAACGAATCAGGGCGGAATCAGGGGGCGGGGGTGTGGCAAACGGCAACCGAACGAGGCAACTTCAGCAGCGGCAGAGGCAGCGGCAGCGGCAACATGTTGCCGGGCAACGGGCATAAATGAGGGGCTTATCCTATCGAGCAGCACAACTTGAGCAATAAAATTGCTTTTATACTCGTATACGAGAGTCTGTGCCGTGGATGAGCTGGGAAATAGCCTGAAATATTCCTGGCATGCTCAGATATACAACCATTATGGGCGGGACAGCAGATAAATTTTCCACTTTGATTTCTCTGCTTAATAAAAATCAAATTTAAATGCGGCTGACAACGCACCAAGAAGTCGTCAATTCTTCGCAGTTCCATGTGTGGAGGGTACACGGTGAAAAATAACTAACATCTACATAAAAATATGAAGAAATTTATAAATAACTATGCCGAGAGGTAACTTCTTAATCTGCACGCAAATAATATTAATCATGCATGGCAATCAAAAGCAATTAAAAAAAAATAAGGTAATCATTTTCTGTAACTTCTTACTTAACTACACATTTTGTTTCACATCAAATGTATTTATATTATCTGGAAATATCAGAAAAATCCAGAAAAATCTGTTTAATTCACACATTTTATAAGCACGCATCTCCAATTTAACATAAATTCTTGTATAATGCTGAGAAAATAAATATTTAAATGAAATCAGCTGGCAAATATTCATAGTCCAATTATACTTTTAATATTGAGGAACAAGTGTGGGAACCACGTTCTTTTTTAAACATGAAAACCAATTGTTTTCCCAGCCACAAAAGCTAGACACACATTTTTGGAAGTTTTGGTCTTTGTGTAGGAAATGGCCCTGGGGAGCCAGAAGGCATGGGCCAGTAGTGGAGGCATTTATGGCCAGCTGATGACATGGCTTCCAGCGATTCTGATGCTCCTGCTGCTGGAATGTAATAAAGTTGAAGCTTCCTTCGGTTCCCGAGTCTTTTCACTTTATGGCTGGCACATAAAAGGAAATCAAAGCCACCAAGAGGAAGCCATCCGCAGCTGGCCAAGTCAAAGAGTCAGTCGTCCTGCTAAATGGCTTTGCCCGGGAGTCAGAGCTCCATGGAAACTTGAAGCTGAGGCTGTAGCTGAAGCTGAAGCTGAAACGCAGCTAATAAGGTCTGCGGAGCTGCAGGGCGTATGCTTAATATTTTGAGCCAGTTGGCGCTTATATAAATGCCGCTGGCCGGAGCGCCAAAGCGGAAAGTTCTGCATAAATTCAATTAACTAAAAACATGCAAATGAAAACTTTTTTCGAGGGCGACAAAGCCGCGGGGCGAAAGCAGAGAAATGCTAAAATGCAACTCATTCAGATGCACAGAAGTGGCAATTGGAAGTGGCCACCAGGCGCATCCACTCTTCCCCAGTCCCTTCACTTCCTCCACTTCCTCCGCCCCCAGATGCTTTCTAATTATTTCGCTCTGGCTTTGGAACATCCTTTTGGGTCCGCACCCAGTCAACTATGCGTGTATATCAGCAGTATGCTCCTATAGGAAATGCAATAATGTAAAGAGTAATTGTGCAAAAAAATAGCAAAAGCAATAAAGAACGCGCAGTTACGCAAAGCGTAGTGGGCGGTCAAAGGCCATGGAATCTGGCGAGGATAACGGCAAGGACACCACTGCCAGCAGTTATGAGTGCGGTAAGCGGTCCGAGGCAACAAAAGTTGTCAACGACAGCACGAGAACGGCACGACACGGCACGGAACGGCAACGACAACGACAACTAAAACAAAGCCCCAACCCCTGGGCGCTGGAGCGGATCGAGCAGATGGAGCGGTTGGATCGCATGGGGGAGCAGGAGGACGCAGGGGGGAGTGGGGGGACGTTTACGTGCAACGTGGCCGCACAAAGTTCGAGCGCAGCTCACGCGCCCCAGCCACGTGATTCCGCTCCTCGGGCTCCTGTTGCTGCAGGACTCGCCTCGTGCCCCGGCCCAAAAAGGATATTAATTTCCCAAAGGTGCCGTTTTTGCTGGCAAAAATCACGCAAAATGCGACCCGGCTCTCAAGAGTGGGCGCTGGAGGTGGAAGTGGCAGAGGAGGTGGGAGTGGAAGTGGGAGTGTCGGGGGACAACTTAACGAAAGCCTGGATGAGTGGAGCCTTTGTCGAACAGAACATTACACACCCTAGGCTGCAATTAGAAATACAAAGTAGTCCATTCAATGCTACCCAGATCGTACACAAAATTTTAAGTAGGTATAATTGTAATTCATTTAGAACGGTTCTCACTCCGATTACGTGACATAAAGCAGTAATTAAGACGCAAGTCAAGTGGCATTTGCACTTTGAAACTGCCTAGAAGTGTTTTTTGATTACCATATATTTTGTAATATTCTTAAAATAACATCAAAATAACTACAAATATTTGAAGCCTTAAAAAGCGCTACTTTAAACCAATTATTTTATTAAAATAAACCCGTATATTAAACACATTAATTGGCGTATTCATCAATATATTAATTAAAATGATTAGTATAAATTACAAAATGAAATGGTTCGTAAACGAGTTACTTGTTTTACACAATATTCTATATCAGTTTAAAAAAGGTGTAGGAATAGCAAAGATAGTCGATAAACGTTTTTAATTTCACTCAGGTAAAAACCGATCAATGTAACCCATAAAACAATGGCAAAAAGCCTGCGAAAGTCATAGGACCCCATGAGATGATTATATCACCGACGCGAAATAAAATTAAAACGCACGCACACAAATTAAAAACTTTCAATAGCAACAATTTTCATTTAAAAATTCAACACCATGCGCTGAGACAGGCGGTGGTGAGGGGATTGGGAAATGGTGTGGAGAGGGGGAGGGGGCTTGGGGAAATGTGCTGGGGAAATGGGAAAATGTGGGTGAGCTAGCTGGCATTCCGGGTAGCAACCGCTTGTTGATGGCCATTGAAGTGGGGCGACAAACAGATTTATGAAAACTGAAAAATATCCATTGTAATTTGACTGTGCGAGTGCCAAAGGACCTGCCAAAGGACCTCCAGCGATGGAAAGCTGCTGCGGAGCTGCTGGGGAGCTGGCAACAATTAAAACTATTTTGGCCAAAACAATATCGGGTTGTTGCCATCGCCGCCAGCTTTCACAGTTGCAGTTGTTTGCTGCTCGTTGCGCGCGTCCTTCGCTGCTGGCTGGCAACATTTTATTAGAATGCAGGCCGGGTACGGGTACGGGTCAAACCGCAAGGGGGGGCTCGGTGTCAGGGGGGAGTGGCCACCGGGAGTGGCAAGTGGGAGTGGCCAGCACAGGAGGTGGTCGAGGGGCGAGGGGCGAGGGCGAAAGGACAAGACCGAAGCTGATTGCTTGCTGCAATGGCTGACAGGACATGGGGCTTGGCTATGCCCTACACCCGCGCGGTTGTTCGCATAAAGGAATTCTCCTGCTTCACGAAATCCGATTATAATCCGATTATATTACTTCACTTGTTCAAGCTGTCCACAAATAATACTATAATAATATCATGTGATTTAAGCTAGTGAAGTTACGCCATGCGTAACAGTATGCAGCTGCTATTTAAAGCTGGCAAGGGCATGCGACTTCGGTGCGACTCTATCTGCCGTACCCCATATCTTGTGTTGTTCCCTTGTTTTGTCATTGCCACTGTCTGTTTATTGTGCCAGCGCTGCAGAACTCCAAAGCATGTCCCTTGGCCACGGATAAAGTGCAGCGGCAGCGAACGGAGGCGAAGGCGAAAGCTACAGCGAGCACAGGACGCGAAGGACACGGGACGCGGCTGGGCAGGAGCTTAGCAAAACAACAGCTGTTGGCCTGCGACCTGCGACCTCTGACCCCTGACCGCCGAACCCTTTTGGCTGTCTGGGCGAATTGCTTTCCCGCAGGCAGGCGGAATTTATTGCTTTAAGATGGCTTAATCAATGGCTACTGACACTTCTTGGACTTCGGCTCCGGCAGATTCTGCATCATGAAGCCGGGCGGCGGTGGCTCGGTCTTCAGGGTGGTGAGGCCACCCTTGGGCTCACTGGCGAACCTTCCGTTGCGCGGACCAGCGGGGGGCAACTTGTCATGGCGGAGATCTGCCAGGATGCTGGCCAGGCTCTTCTCGTCCAGGTCCTCGTACATGTCATCGTTGACCGCCAGAACGGGGGCGTTCACACAGGCGCCCATGCAGTAATCCTCCTTGAGGGTGAACTGCATGTCGGGCGTGGTCTGGCCGTGCTCCAGATTCAGGGTTTTCTTGCACGCCTCAAAGATCTCATCGCCCCCGCGCAATTTGCAGGGCGTCGAGGTGCACACACTGACCACATACTTGCCGCGCGGCTTCATGAAGAACATGGTGTAGAACTGGGCCGCCTCGAAGGCCTCCATGGGATCTATCTTGATGGTCTCGGCCACGGCCTGAACGGCGCTGATCGAGAGCCAGCCCTGCTGCCGCTGGGCAATGTCCAGGAGCGGCAGGAGTGCTCCCTTCCACTCCGCCCTCGGATACCAGGCGAGCAGGGCCTTCACCCTTCGCTGGTTGTCCTTCGAGAACTCGAACTTCAGCGTCTTGCGCATTGCAGTGGCATCCATCTGGGCTCCGGAACGCAAAACTGGGGCCAGGTGGATGGCGCGGATGGAGCCGGGAAATCGAGACAAGCGCAGCATAACGGTATAAATATATACGTACTCTTACTTTGTATACTCGTATATATGAATTCGCCTAACGTCGAATATTGAAATTCCTATCGCATTGACATCCTTCGCTCGGAATACACAAAGCACATGCGTTCAAAGCCGCCAACGAGTGGGAATATTCTGATTATATCGAGTATCAAATAAATAGTATCGATGTCAATTGAATGCCTATTAAATGGAAACAAATATATTTAATATCGTGCAACATCAAATTAATTGCATTCAAATGGTAAACGAGAAGTGAAATGCAAATAAGTAAATAATTTAACAGAAAATAACATACATAAATGAATTAAATTTAACCTAATCCTATTCCGGATTGCCAATATAATAATACAGACTTTTAAAATTGGGCAATTTCGATGGAAACTGGTTCACAGTGGAGAGTCAAAATAAAGTACGATTCATAACATCTAAATATGATTCTTTTTGATGGAAGTTCTATATGGTTAATTATAGGCTATAAGCTATTGCGTTCACCACACAAAACCAGCAATTTGTATGTTATATTTCTCTATTTAACTATGGTGCAAGTCCGTGTGTTGTGGCCAAATTGCAATCAAATTGAGTTGGCCAGCTGGCAGCTGCTCGCCATGACAACGTGGAGGTGGTGAATCCGCAAAGCGAGGTCACAGCATGCCAATCAAGTCTCCGTGCCGCAAATTGTTCAAATTGCATGCCGCTCTTAATTGTCAATATCAGAGCTGCAGGTCAAATTCAGCAGGTTCAGGGGTGGGGTCACCTCACACGGGTTCAACTCCAGTTCCCCGAGCATTTCACACCTCACTCATGTTCAATTGTAACGATACCAACACTCGCTTATCAACACCTGTCCCTTGGCTCATTTATGGCGTTTTTATTGCGGGTCATTAATGTGCATCTGTGTAGGCCCAGAAGATTAGATCGTAAAACGCAGACATTACGCTAGCACAGTATCCGCTCGAAATCCATAATAAACAATTAGGATAATGGCTATTCAAAGTGGCATCCACTGCAGATAGCATAACGCTAATGCTGCAAGCTTATGTAATGGGGAACATCAAGGAACTGGAGCACATGTTGCCCCCAAAAAGGGCGCCGAATCTTTGTTGGAAGCCCCTGTCAAAAATAATGAAAATTAACAATTTTTATGGCCGAGCAGAAGGGCAAATCGACCTTGTGCTCGGCTTGTGTTTTCATCGAACGCATTCAATTTTCGTGAAAATAGATTCGATGAGTTGAATCCCTGCCAGAAACTGCCTAGATATCCCGGTGCTCCAGATCCAGTCACATGAGGTCGTCGATGGCAGCAGCTCTCCGCCATTTCCACTGCCTAAAGAAACACACACCAAGCACCTTACTCCACAGCTTACGGTAAAGATAAAACCACGTAGCCGCAACGTTGACAGCGCCGCTAAGATGCCCAAAATCCACGTGAAGAAGCCGCTGGCGGGACTGGTCATACGTCGTCTTCCACCTGTTTAGCGTGGACTTGAATGACGACCGCGACTTACTGAGCCATAATAGTGTCAGCGTTCATTTCGGAGGTACAGACTTGCACCTTGGAATAGAAACGTGCAGTACGAGATTGAGATTGGAGTAACTGCTGTAACTAGTTCGGCTTTAACTTCCGAGTCTATTCGGTGCGTATATATCACTATCAGGTGGAGATAGTGTTATGGTTTTGATGGTTAGATTTTCGTTTTACCACAACTTCCACAAATCACCTTGGCACACAACAAGCCACGGGCTTAATAGCTGCCAAGCTGTAAAATACACCTATGCAATCAGCACTGGGTCCATATAAGAAATAATAAACATGACACTCCATAATTGATACAAAAATGACAGAAATACAAGCAATTCTATATCAAATATAATTTTTTAAATAAGCGGTTAAACAATCAAACTCCAAAGGTATTTTTGGAGTGTGATACCGATTATTATTTATGACTTCCAAAGTCCAAGAGTAGTTCTAAGAGGTCTCTGACCCGCAGGAGTACCTATAAATCTGCATGCGAGTGTGCATGTTGGCCCAGCAAAAGTTTGGCAGTCCCAAAAAGCGGCAACAAAATGGGAACTGCAATTGGCCACCAAGTACTTTCCAAAGTCTTTTGCATGGCAGTTCACATAATTCGTGTTGTGATAGTCTCGGCCTCGTTTCTCCCCGGTTTTTGGCTCTTGGCTCTTGGTGGGCAGCAGTTTTCGGTTTTCGGTTTTTGTGCCCAAAACATAATTAAGTGCTTTGCAAGTTGTTTCGGCTGTTTGGGGGAATTTGTCATAGCGTGGATGGGGGGAAGGGCACGGAAAGCCCAGAGAAGCAGAGCCCGTTGATAATGTACTAAGTAGTAATAAATTTTACTTTTATGCGAGTACCACAAGCAAAGAAACTCTGGGGAGAAGCGAAAACAAACCAGAACAGAAACCAGAACAGAAACCAGAATTCAGAATTCAGAAATCAAGAGTCGGCGAAAAGTGAAATGGGCCCTGTTCCCCTTTTGACCCCGTCGACGAGCTCAACAAGTTGGCCAAGTTAGCGAGTTCCCGACCATCAGACCATCCGACCATCCGAGCTACCGACTTTCCGAGCTGATGAAGTGGCAGTGGCCATGAGCCGGACTTCAGTTGTAGTTGGCCAGCGTTGGAGTGGAAGCTGAAATTAAATCAAACATCAAACTCAATCGCAAAGCCAAGAAGGAAAAAAGGACTTTTCCGCCGGCAAAATGAATCGAAATGGGGCAGGGACGAAGTGCCAAAAGTGTTAGCAACTTTGCCATATTTCTGTTGATTTTGTTCGCACAAAACTGTGGCCAGGCACGCAGCCACGGGCGTGATGGATTAGCAAAGTTGGAGTTTAGTGGCCGGGCAACCCCTGTTTTTAATTTTGCAAAAATATACCAAACTTTGTGTGCGCAACTGCTGCCGGCCACGCCTCGCCGGGAGGTCAAAGGGCGTGACCTGGTGCGGGGGAAGCCCATGTTCCATGTTTTCGATCAGCTGCAGCAGGACTTCGAGGCGAAATGGCGGCGCACAACCACAGTGAAGCCATTTAGTATCCTCCAGCACTTGGATTGGGAGCAGGAGCAGGAGGCTCACCGACTTCAATCCCACTCAAATGCCAGTTTTGATATCCTG
Source organism: Drosophila teissieri (assembly GCF_016746235.2). Taxonomy (NCBI): domain Eukaryota; kingdom Metazoa; phylum Arthropoda; class Insecta; order Diptera; family Drosophilidae; genus Drosophila; species Drosophila teissieri. The sequence continues at coordinate 16,868,952 of NC_053031.1, read as the reverse complement.
GAAGAATTGTACAAGGATCAGAAGGCTTATGCACGGAAGACCACCACCATAAAGCCCTTTCATGTGCTGCAAGAACTCGAAAAGGACCTGATCAAGGCGGATAAACACACCACCACCGTTAAGCCTTTTCATCTTCTGGGAACCCTTGTGAAGGATTTCATAAAAAAGGATCTGAAAGACGGCTATCTGGAGCAGAAACCCGTAAAGTCAACGGAACCCCCAGCTGAACACAAAGCCGAGCTAAAACCGCAATCCCGCGCTAAGGAAAGTCAAAAGCGGCGACGGAAACGCATTCGCCGCAGAAGAAAGCGAATTCGCCGCCGCCGGAAACGGACGCGCCGACGTCGCCGCAGGAGGAGGAAGAAGAAGCGAAACAAGCGCAAGAAGAAGAAGTACAAGGGCGGCAAGAAGAAGAAGAAGAAGAAAGGCAAGCGGAAGCGGAAGAAGCAGCAAAAGCCGGAAGATCACGAGCAGCACTCGATTTTCCAGCCCGGTCAGGTGATCTTCGCCAATCCCACCAAGCAACCGTACTACCACCCCCATCCGCACGGATATCCATATCCTCCACACCTTCCGCCTAACCAGATGCAAGTCCAGACTATACCCACAGCTTTATTGGCCGCCTTGACCACCAAGAAACCTCATACCACGACCACCACCCATCGTCCCTTCAGCAAGATCAAGTATCTCCTAAAGCACAACAGCATCTTCAAGAAGAAGAAAAAGGAGTACCTCAGCCACGTCGGCCAGGTGCTGTATCCATTTGTCAAGTTCGTGGCCTTCTTCACAGTGCTCAACCCCTTCACCTTGGGCGTCTTCCTGTTCACCCTGATCTCCCCCGCCGTCTTTGGCTTCCTGGGCTTTGTAGCTCTGAGCGTGCTGGTCAAGCCCTTCCTGCACCTGGTATTTGGGGTCAAGCGCAATGTGAACGCCTTCGATCGCAAGAGGTGGCTGGCCCACAAGCAGGAGGAGAAGCTTAAGCTGGCCCTGCGACCGGTGACCATTCACAAGCACTTCTACCAGCAGGGCCCGGTACGATCTGCCCCGCCCGTGAAGCTTCGTCCGGTGGGTCACTGGCGCAGGGAAGGAGATAGTCCTGACACACAGATGCCTCGACCATCTCAGCGACCACCACCACTGCGAGCTGCACCCACACGACCACCGCCCAGGAACCCACCACCCTTGAATCGTTATAATCCTTTGCTACCGGAACATCACAAGGCTCTAAGCTATGAGCATTCGGACCAGCCCGGAATCTTCCTGCGATAGCAACACGCAGTCCTTTCTGTAGATAAATCTTCGATGTATAGAGCAAAATGTTAAGGGAAACTAATCTAAATATGTCTTTAAGTGAAGTAATTACACAGTTGTTACGTAAGATTTCAATTTTAATTTTTAATGTAGCGCTAAAATATATACACCTAAGTGTCGAAGTGATTACAATAAATCTGTTTCTTATAGTTTTTAAGTCCCAAAAGCATACTTTGAGTGATGATCTGACTACACTCCAGAAAAGTAATCAAGGCAAGGGACCTCTTACTTTGGGAACTTGGGACCCTCACATGCGTGTGCTGCACTTAAATTAAGACGATTGTGAAAAGAAATTAACAACGGCAGAGCCAATTAAAAAGTTTGGCAACCATTAAATCGGTTAGCAGACCAAATTTAGTACTTGTAGACCATCTTGTAGATGTCGAGCTCTCGCAACTGCGTCAATTTCTCGCCGTAACCCAGGCGGAGGAGTTCCTTCTCCTGCTGCTCATCCACAGAAAGAACTTCGTGGAGTGGAAGGCAGAGCTGCAAATCTGTGCGTTCAAAGAGCTTTCTTGCTCTCCAGCGAAACTCCTTCACTGCCTCGGCGCAGTCCTTGTGATTTCGCAGGAAGTCATTTATTCGTGGGTGGTGGTGGATCAGCCGGTCCATGGACGCCAACAGGAGCATCACAAGAAAACGACTGTACCGCCTACGAACGAATGAGATGGGCATGTCCAGATTGCCCTGCTGATCCTTTGCAGCTCCTTCTCCACTATAGCGCCACAGCGTGATAATCAGGATAACAGCCACCTTGAATCCACCGATGTGCAACAAAACCGACAGCGGAGTGATCTCCTCCTGCGCTACCATTTCGCGCCACCAGAGGAGGTCCCATTCGTGGTAGATGTACCCGTAGTCAATGATACTCATCACAAGGAGGCAGAGCACGGCGATGTTGCCCACCACTTGGTAGTGCAGTCGAATCAGCCGAAGGACACTCCTCCAGCTCATAGGAATCCTTGGCATTTAGATTGAATGAAAGGAAGAGTTCAACCGAATACAAACTACGAAATTTTGAAACCCCACACGAAAAACTATACTTTTACTTCCAGCAAACTAGATAGATTCTAAAAATAAAGAGTTTTCGAAGTTATTTGATTTTAATTGGAAATATTATTTGCTAACTTCTTAGTAACTGCATTTCTTTGAATAGATTTTATCTCATCTTTACCAGACTTCTGAAAAAAAGTGCTGGCAGTTTTAATTAAAGCGTTTTAACTATTAAACACATTCTAATTTAATTCTAGCAGGTAAGCTGGCTAATAGTCCAGTCATAAATACACTTGCTTTTCTACGGATTTTTGGTTATTCTGCTTTGCAGCAGGGAACCAATTATTAGTTGACCATTCAAATTATATCGCAAGTTTGTGCATATTCAGCACTTAATCAATTGGTATTGGACTCCTGTTTTTTATCTGGTTGCCCCAGCTGACGGTATTGGCATTGGCACTTTCTTCACACAATACTCAGAGCCAATATCAACTGCGCCTTTGCAATTTGCCAACATTTTGCAGGCCATCATAATGGAATCGCCTTGGGAACGTCATTTTGTTTGGCTCAAAACAAGTCGTTCGTCGGTGGAACTGCACTCCATTGTGAGGACGCTGGAGAAGATTGGAAATATGTATAGGAGGGAGTTGGAGGAATGAAGAGTCGGGACTTGAGGCAGGAGGGAAGTGCCCGCATTCAAATGCAGAGAGAGAAGAATATTAGATACAGTTGCATCCCATGAAACCCCTGTAATTGTAGCATACAGTATGAGGTATGTATAAGACTTCGTATCAAAAAAAAAGATAGACATCTTAAGTTACATTTGTATGATATTGATTATTTTTATAATCAGAAGGGCATCGAATATTTCTGCGCAGTGCAACACTCGGAGTGCCAGGACTGCAAATAGAACAAGTAATAATAAATAAAATTGTAGCCAATTCATAAGGATTTTGCATTTTGTCGCTTCAATCAGGCAATTGATGGTCTCCGGGAGGAGGGGGTGCAGTGGGGCAGCTGTTTGCCGGGGATTGGTGGGTGCTTCAGGACCACAGGACCTGCGAACGACTGGCAACAACATTCATTCATATTTGTCAAGTGCCGATTGAAGCTGCCTCTGCACTCTGCTGATCTCCTTCAAAGCCGAGCCACCCCCCAACCCCCACCCACCTTGCCACACCCCCATTGCCATGCCACCATCCACTGGCAGCACAATGTGCGTATAAATAACGGATTTCCTGTTATAAAATATTTGTAACGACATTTTCCCGATTTATGTATCCACACATATCCACACAGACGGATTATGCATGCTGGCATCGGTGCTCAGAATGCTAGCACTTTTCCTTTAAAAATGTTTTGAAGTGTACTGCGGAGCATTTGGAAAAACCTATAGATAAATACTAGTTTTACTTCACTTAAAAAAAAATTAATGTCTTAAAAGTCATGCAGAAGGGCGTTAAATGTGGATATAGTACTGAAGATTTCCCTACCTACAGATTTTACCAACGACTTCATAACACTTGTAAGATTGGGTTCAAAGTATTTTAATGTACCAAGCTTGCAGCTTATTTTCTTTCGCACAGGATTATTTACAACAATTTTACTAAGGATTCTTTGAATCCCTTTATATTTCAAAGGCTTGCAATTACATCTACTTGTTTGAACATCGCTGTACTCACTGGAATATGCTGCATTGTGTCATTGCCAGTGGATGAGTGGATGCAGCCCGCCTTCCAATCCTTGGAGATTCCTATATATAGTGCCACGGAATCTCCGGCTGCCGCTCTCCCCTGCCAATTGCTGCCACTCAGTCATGGCTGACAGTTATGGCTATATGGATATCGATATGGATATGTGCCGGGTAACGTCTTCGGATTGCAGCTGTCAACGCAGCAGCAAATTTCGCCCGTCCTAAATGTGCTGTTCCTACTTAGGAGTCGAGAGTGGAGAACCACTGGATTGATGATGCTCCGACTGGCAGTTGCAGTTGCAGTGGCACTTGCACTTGCAGTTGCAGTTGCACTTGCATTTGCAGCTACTGATGCAGTGGGGGGTGCATAAATCACAGTCATGCACGTGTTAATATCCTGAATGCGCTCGAAAGCTCCATTGTTGTCAGCGGATATCCTGCACACAAAGGTAAGAGGGAGTGGTTGTGGATGTGGAAGGGAAGTGATGCATCCTGTTTTCGGGGGCGGACAAATGGCCACGGGTCAGGCCACAAATGATTCCAGGTATCGCATACCTTCCAAATGATTGGCAACGCAATTATTCCAGCAATCCGAGTCAGCCAGCTCATCGCATCGAATTGAGGAACGTGAAGTAGGAAAAGGCGCCCTGAATGATCTGCGAAATCGTTGAATCAGTAGTTAATCAATCGAAATAAAGTTAAGAGCTATTCACCTTCAGTACGGCTGTTAGACTAACTCGAAAATAATTAAGTCCTGTGATGAAGAAGGGTCTCGAGTTCAGTTGGATGGCCATGGTCACCAGTTTCATCAGCTTGACATTCTCGCCGACGTTGTCCGACTGATGAATCACCTGCTCCCAGTTGGCGGTGTAGTACATCATGCCCAGTTCATCTGTCTGCAAGTGAATGTTAAAAGATTTAATAGACGGTGTGGAGAGTACAGAAGAAACACCCACGGTTTTCAGGAGAGTTGAGCCGAGCACTCCCAGGGCCAGTAACTCCATAAACTTGGCCAGGAACCACACAATGTAAGCCACATTGGCCCAGGGATTCTGTAAAAGAAAGATTACTATTTTATCTGCATGTTCCTATTGAAAGCTTTAACTAAAACCTATTGGGCTGCATAAATATAGATCTCATCCTGAAAATTACCAACCGTGAAAGCCTTGAAGAACAGAGCGCAGAGCAGTCCGGCGCTGAAAGCGAACATGACGAATATCCTTAGGGTGAACTCCTCCTCCACCCGCTGGCCAAAATCCCTCAGAGCGGCATTCCTCCGCAGGATGTGGGTCAAAATCAACCGGTAGCCGGTGGCCACGTTTAGGGAGCTACTCCTCTTCAGCAGCGTCTGTGCTGAGCGACGCAGATCCTGGCCAAGCTGGACATATCGAGCATTTAAGTGCATCATCAGCTCGCCCATGACATTTAGCTCGCCGAACAGCATGCTGGTGATGATGAAGCCCACCCAGAAGTTGAGCAACAGGAGCGGAATAAAGAAGTGCAGCTGGGTGTTGTCGAAGGGGTAAACCTGCTTGTAAAGCATTTCTCGACGATGGTAGATGACATTCGTCACTGGAACCAGGAAGAAATTGAACAGGGTCAGCAGATACACGGTCGAGTTGACCCGTGTGGCCAGCATCTGCCTTTGAATCCTGGCGAACAGGAGTGGTTCCATCTGCTCGCTGACGTAGATTTCCGCATAGAAGCGCTCCAGCAGAGCCCGGAAGCGATCCTTGTGCCAGGCCAACTGGAAGCAGCGTATCTGCAGCTCGACCAGGATCAGATATGTGGGCATGCCCGTCAGCAGGTTGTCCATGTCCTGCCGATTCGCTATCAGGTAATGAAAGTCCACCTCGTTGTGCTCGCAGAAGACCAGGAATCCGAGCACAATCATCACCCTGTCCAGCAAAACGGTCCAGCGCCCCGATTCCGCCTCCAGGGGCCAGGCGACGTGGTTCAGGACACGGTACAAGGACACCGGCCACGGCATCGGAGCCAACTCTCCGCCGGGGAGACGGGGTCTGTAGCGACGGAACGGCATGACTGGATGGACGTCCCTCTGGGTGGACGCCCATTTATATTCTAATTTTAATTGCCGCCGGCCTGATGAAATATTAAATCCATGGCCCCATCATAAATTATTCAGATTCATTTGCGTTTGTCAAAATAAAGCCGAAATCGAAACCAAACGAAACCAAACCGAAAGCCGTCACAAAACCAACCCCGTTGCTGATTTGCTTTCGAATTCCAATCAACTGGCAAAGCTCGGAGTTAATTGACACGTGATTATCAAAGCTGTGGGGATGGGTTCAACTTTAAAGTCACTTATAATTTCTTAAAGCTGTTTTAATTTACCCAATATGCCATCAAATGCACTTAATTTATTAAAAGTACCGCTTTAAACAAGTAGTAATTGAGGATAATGGCTAATAGTCTCAAGGGTGGCTGGACTTTAAACTCGAATCATACCAAAAATCCACTCGCCTCATTGCATTTCCGTCTCGGCGGACGACCGCAAACAATCATTTTTATGATTATGCCGAAATAACACTGACATAATTCCAATAAAACCGAAATTGCCCTGGCACACTGACTGACAGCTCGGCCTTTGTGCCCTGTTCACCTGGAAGAAGGCAGGTAGGCCACCAGCACAGGCGCCAGGACCTTCGCTTCCCCCTTCAGGACTACAGGAAGGCAGTGCCTCCAAGTATGCACCTGGGAGCAGCTGCTCATGTGTGGGTATGCCCCGGATCCTGGCCTGGCCAAATCAAGGGACGACCGAAAAGGCGTCGGAGCAGAGCAAATTCAATTCACTACTGTTGATTCTCCGCCCGTTGTTGTTGCTGTGTTCTGGTTGTTCTGGTTGTTCTTGTTTGATAAAAGGATGAAGGGCTGAGGAAAGGCCAAACAACAGGGAAAAAACCCAAATAATATTAATATGCAAATTGAGTTTTTTAGTTGAGTGATCTAAGCGGATAACCGAGGAGGGCCAAGTCAAGGCGAACGCCCGTCTCGAGGGACCAACACAGGATCCGGATGCGGACTAGGATGTTATGAGGACGAGGATGAGGACAAGGATGCGGACAAGGATGCTGAGTCTCTCTTTGGGGCATTTTGTTTTTTGCTTTATTGATTGCCGGCGGGACGGCACACGTACATATGTATATATCTGGAGCAGCAGTCGGTTTAAATGCGAGTTTCGAATCAATTGAAATCATATTTTATTAAACGTTTACGGGACCATTTCCCACAACCGCCGCAGGAGCTCGGAACTGGGAAAATATTTACAAGAAGTCACAGTCTGTGACCCACACATCGGTGGATGAGCAGGCCGCCGGCAGCGGCGAACGCTTCAAATATAAACACATAAAAAGCATTATACGTACTGGTAGGTACACATAAATCCGTATCCGTATCCGTATACGTATCCGTATCTGCAACTGTGTGGGCCGTCGGCAAACGACGGGGCGGGGCGGGGCGGGTTATGGAATTCTGCTGATTCGCTCGCTTTTTGCGTGAAAACAAATTCCAAAAGAAATTGAAAACATCCAGTCGCAGATTGAAAGCAAACGAATGGCGATGGACGATGGCAAACAGAAAGACCTGCGAAAAGGCACGAATCTCGGAAAGCTGCAGCACCAGCAGTCTGGGAAACACCGCCCGAGGGATTGGCCAAATGTCACGCAACTTTTTGCCATATCTCCCGACTCCCAACACCCGACTCCCGACTCCTGACTCCCCCTTCCCCTTCCCGTTTCCGTTTTGCCAGCTCCAGGCCACCAAATACAAAGCGGTGTTCAAACGAAAGGCAAACCGAACACCCTGCCCCTTCCAGCAATTGATTTATAATTACGACCACCAGCAAGGCCGAACGGAAGTGGGCCAACAAAAGCCGTTTTGGCGGATTTGCTCAATTAGCCAGGTCGGACCTGAAATCGAAACCGAAATGGAAGCCCATCCGAATGGTTCCGAATAACTTGCCCACTGGAGAGTGCACTAAAAGTGGGCACTTTATACTTTATACATGTTTGGTTTTTGGCTCTGAAAAAAGTTATAAGTAATTTCCTTGGCATAAAGGTAAAACAATTATTTAATTAACAAAATGTAATTGATTGTAAAAATATGAGAAGAAAGATACTTTTCTAGAAATAACATATAAGTGAAGAGTGCAGATATTAGGAAGTTATTTTATAATACGGAAAATATTCCTTGTGCACTCCTTTACGTGACTCCGCAGAGCGTAATTTCCGCAGGGGCATTTTCTTTTTCCTTTAAAGTGCGCCTTCCTTTGTTTTAAAGCTCCCGTTTACCTGTGGCATACGCGGCGTATGAGTGACCTGATATCCGGCTTTCCAGGAATTATTCGTTCGCCCCTGTTAGTATGTGAAATATATGCAAATTGGATTATATTCATATGGAAGGGCAGCCTTAGGCTCAGAGACGCCCCCGCATCAGCATCAACCTGGTATAACAAAAAACCCACAGGATGAAACACAAAATATGCTGATGTGCTGGGTAGTGGGTAGTGGGTAGTGGGTGTGTCCATTGTCTAGACATAATTGGGAAACAGCTCCGAGATCTGGTCAGTGTCACAAAGGGAAGGTATTTACTTTCCGAAAATTCATCGAAATACACTGGCTTGTGCTGAAGTCATTAAATTTAATGAAAATGGACCTCATTTGAAAGGGCTATCAAGCATATGACAGAACCTGAAATTCTCAGAAAATCAGATATCTACTTTAAAGGGAAGCTTCGGTAACAAAGAGTTTCATTAAAATCCTTACAAAAATCCACAGAAAAATGTTAAATCCGCCTAAAAATGTAAATAAACAGGCTAGTCTTGTTTTTAAGAAACATTAATTTTCATCTTCCTGTCTGAAGAATTAAAAGAGGCAACAAAATGTAAAATGAGTTATCATATTTTCGTTGAAATGCTTTGTATTCATGCCAAGTATGCTGATTTCCGTTGTCGGGCCATTCTCAAAAATGGGTTGTTAGGTCTTTAAACAGGATTTGTTCAATGTAAACCCATTTGCGCTTTGCTATCTTGTGTATTCTTATCAAGTATACGCACTGATTTCCGATTTAGAACATGACTCGCAGACCATTAAAGAAACATAAGCAAAGTCACTTGAAGAATGCAAACCGTAAACACAACCAGCACAAAAAAGGGGCAAGTAGAGAGGGATACAGAGGGATACAGAGGGATCCAGACAGACAACCGCACTCCTCACAAGAGCCCCTGAATAATTAAAATGTCTATGGCAACGCACATCCTCGCATTTAAGGAGAGCCACATCCATGACGGTCCGATTGCACTGTGGGTGGGTGGGGGTTGCCCACAGTTGGCAGCAAAGCTGCAAATCGAACACGCAGGTTTACATGCGCCTAATCCCATTGTCAGCCGGATGGCCCGAGGCTGAGTGACTCGGAATCCCCTGACACCCCAGCCACCCCGCTGCCAGACCATTTTCCGCTTCCACCTTGAAGGTCCTGCCGAAAGGCCTCAAGCATGTCCGTTATTTTGTTTACAAGAAAACATAAATCTCGGCTCCTGCGGCCGGAGTATGTGGAGTATGTCTGTGTGCGGTCGAAAGGATTCGCCGCCGTGTGAAATGGAACATATCATCACATCCCCAACCCAACCCGACACACCCGACTCGACCCACACATATGTGTGGGTGTTGGCGGGGTTAGGGTTTAGGCGCTTCCTCGATCCCCGCCTCCTCCGGCTACCCACAAAAAAAAAGGAAAAGGACCAAGGATGAGCGCCTTGGGTTTGGGTTCGGGTGAGTGGCAAAAGCTTTGGTTTGCACGCGTCAACTGTAAAATCCTTTTGACATGCAGCCGGCTACTCTTTGGTCCGAAACTGGCCATAAAAAATGGGCTTTAGAAGCTGGGAATCCAATTATAAAGAATTTTAAACTATGTAGCGTGAACAGGACACTTAAAGTGGGCGAAAAGGGAAACCGAGCAAAAGCCAGGTTATTAGCGGATGTAGCCGTGTGTACTGTAGTGTGAGTTTGTGGTACATGTGTGTGTGCTTGTGTGTGGGTGTGTGTGGGCAAGTTATTAAAAGGAAGCCAGTTCTGACAGGTCACAATCAGTCAAGGACTCACCCAGCTGAGCTCCTGCGTCCCACTGTATAAAAATTGACGTCAAATTTATACGCCATTCCCGCTTTCGGGTTTTCGGGTTGCCAGTTGAAGAAAAAATATAGCAACAATCCATAAAGTAAATGTAGCATTTAAACAAACAAACCGGGCGACATCAGAGTTAGATCGGCCAGGAAGAGGGCTCGGGGATGACAATCCGGGCCAGGAGCTGTGACAAAACACTGCAAGCCAAAACTGACAGTGACAACTGGCTGGAATGGAATGACGGGGAATGACGAGGAATGACGGGGAGCACAAGGAGCAGCGCTGATGATGCTGCCCCCCATTCGCATCCCTGGTGCTCCGAGTGGGAGGAAAAATTGACATAAGCGGATATGTTACCCAGCGCCTTTCCGGAGCGTGTTGGGGCGAGTGGGAGAGTGGGCGTGGCACTGGCCCATATAGGCGGATGCTGCAGGAGCAGCGAGCAGATAAATTAATGCGATTTTTCATGTTGCATGCTTGAGTTTGATTTATGCAATTATATGTCTCTATATGGGTGGTGGGTGTGGGTGGTGTAGCATGTGTGCGAATGTGAATCTGCCTGAGTGCGGGTGACAGACAACTTTTGTCAAATACGTCTAAAAGCAGTAATTTTTTATATTTGATATAAGGCGGAAATGCGAAGAACATTTCCGGTTCGTTACCTACGCGCAATGGGAGCTTAGTGGAATTAGTTGCCCAATTGGGGATGCGCTTCAATATCTGAGTGATGGGCAAAAGTGATTGGCGAGGCTATAAATATATTACATTTAAAGTATAAACAATATTTTATTCCTATTTTAAAATTGTACTTATGCTTTTAAATTTAAATCTGCGCCTTAAACACGTAACAAATTCATTTTAATTAAATAAAAAGTATAACTTTTTTATAGAACTAATTTTGAAACTAGTTTTTCAGTTTGATTAGCCAAATGAAAATACATTTTATTAAACATATTTAATGCAATTATTTAAATATAAAAGATCTGCATAAATTCCTGTTTTATTTCTAATACATTATTCTTCATAATAATGTTTTTATGGATATGGTAACTGCCCTTTAGGAATAGTATTCCTTTTCCCAGAGCATCTGCCTCGGCGAGTGCAGTCAACAATCGTGTGTGGAAGGCAGCCGGCTGGGCCATGTTAATTTGTCATGATGCCACTTGCTTACTAGTTCTGCTTGTGGTCCACTCATCCGGCGGCCAGCCAGGAACACTCGTGCTGCATACGGAAATTACACAACAAATGGACTTTGGACGTTGGACATTGGACTTTGGGCTTTGGGCTTTGGGAGCTGGCTGGGGATCCTGTTCGTTTTTCTGGAATCAGGGAACAACCTGAAATCTGTCCAAATCCGATTAAATGCAAATGGCCCCGCAACCCCGACGCACGTACTCACACATCCATAGCGCAGATTAGTTGCGTAAGTTATCAGTGGGAAGTGAGAGGAGTAAGTGGATGGTGGGTGGGTGGCACAGGTGCTGCGATGGTACAGGTGGTTCAGGTGGCTCGGGTGTTTGGGGGTGGCACCAGATTTGAGTGGTTGCACTGCAGCAATCGTCAGTCAGGCAAACACTGCAGCAATTCCCGGTGGCCAGGAGACGACCAGTTATACGACTAATTAATATTTGAATGGCCGATCCGGTTGCATGTCTCTGCGAGACTTTAAGCCATTGCCAGTTGAAGTTGGAAAACTGCTGCTCCGGCTGCTCTACTGCTCCTGCAGCCCAATAGCAAAATAGCTGAATAGCTGAGCATGGAAACTCATTTCGGCCATTAATGGCCGATGGTTTGCGGAGTAACAAGGCGGAGAGTTGGTAGTCCTTGGTAGTCGTCGTGAGTCGTCGTTTCAAAGGAAATGACAGCCATTTCCATTTTTAGCTCCGCTTGGGAAAGCGAGCAACTGGCGAGGACCAGGTCCTTTAAACTGGAACTACACAAATTGCTTGCTTAAAATATGCGCTAAAAAATTCCCAGCCAACCTCCGCATCCGCATCCCCAATATTTGAACATTGTCGCAAGGCATCAGCATCAGCATCGGGATTTTATGTAGCGCATATTCCTGCTCCACATCCCCTTGGCAAAAAAGGAAAATAAAAGAGCCACTTCCGTTTTATTTGCGCAAAATTAAATAAACCGAAATATGGCTGACCATATTGGCGCATAATGGGCAAAAATATTTTTTTCATTAATGCCCCATGCCCCGTGCCCCATGCCCCATTCCCCAGCGGAGTAGATGGCAAAATAAATAAATAAGCGGAGCCAAAAAGGAAAGCCGAAAAGTAAAAGCTCCGACTGCGACCAGCTTATTGTGTGTCAATATTTGGTTGACCAGGCCAACGGATCCAGTTTGGTGGCTAAGTGAGAGCCTGCCTGGCCAACGGGCGGAGGTGGAATAATAAAATCATTTTAATAGTTTCGCCGCCTGCAGTTTTACCGGGCTTTATGGAGCTCAATGAAATTAAAATGAACTGTCATTAAAAGTGCTCCTTTGATATGTTCAACGATTTTCTTGTCATAAATTCAAATAGTTGCTGCTCTTCCGTGGCCACTTTAATGAAGTTAATGTGCTTTTAAATTCACAGGGCTTAAGTCAACTTGATCCCGATTAAAAGTACCTTCAACATTTAAACAGAGTAAGGTATTTTATAAAATGAAATAGCCACTAGGATATATAGAAAACACTTTCGCGCATTATGACTTTGCTATTGATTAAATCAGTATACCATAGTCCCTACTGATATTTGGGTCCTATAATATAACGCTATAGGATTACTCAATATGACTTGAATCATCTATACATCGATACACACTCGTATACACATTTACTTCAAATACAAAATGTTCACATCCAACTGAATAGTAAAGGCCCATTGAGTGTTCAGTTCACACCTTCCGCCACTTTTCCTTTCTTCAGCTGACAAGTGTTCCACTTAGACTTTTCCTCTGCGCCAGTGCCACGCCCCAAAGGCGTCCTCATCTCAAGGATAGTTGAGCTGCTTCAAAGCGATATTAGATGAAAATTTGTGTAAGCCGTAAAGAAAAAGCCGATTCACCGAGAGTGTGAGACGATTGCCAATCGAATTTAATGCGCATTTCTTTTTAAAGTGCCAGCAGCTGGGAACGCACATCCCCCCAGCCACACATCCACCCATCCAGACCGAGACCAAGACCAAGAAGCCTTCTTTTGTCAACAGCAGGGTATTAGGAGGAGAATCCGCCCGAAATCCCAGCCCAGCCCAGCCACCATCCTCCAGCCACCACCCACTCGGGAGCAACCCAGCGAGCCGCACTAATCAACACAATTACGAAGCAGTCGAAGGAAAACTTTTCTAATTGGATATGAAGACGCGCACATGCGTTTCTTTAAAGGAATTTCACTCCCGCAGGCGAGGGTCCAAATATTGTGACAAGAAAATGGCACGACTCAAGACTCGGGGATATCAAGGTTCCGCGCCCCAAGTCCCAACTCCAATTCCCATCTTAGGCTTCGCATCTCCCAACTCCGCGGCTGAAATGCTTTGACAAATTATTTTTAAGCCAATTTACAACTTGAGAAAAAGTATCAGGAAAACATATCACTCCACTCCACACACAGGGCGTTCGGTTGGGTTGGGTGGCCGAGTGTTTGTGTAGGTAAAGCAAATATAATGCGAGGGATAAAAGTGTAAAGTTGACAACCCAGGCACATTACTCACCCGAGGTGCCAGCCATCCACCATCCACCATCCAGGCATCCGGGAGTAGGGGCGGCATTAAAATAACCAGCCAACCGATTCAACGTCAAGCCAGAGCCCAGAAATGAGCATGGCCAAGAGAAATGGTAATGTGACTGGTCGAGAGGGCCCATCCTGCTCGTCCCTCTCGTCCTGGCGCCTGCTTTAGGGGCCTCCGTTTGCGACTCCTTCATTCTGCACTACTTGGGAGCATTTTCTCAGTGTCTCTCACTCGACAAAATGTCGACAGCGTCGGCGGAAACCATTAATTTTGTCACTTTCGGAAGTGTAAAGTGGCGAGCATGTGGGAGCGTGTCGCAGGCCGAGCCGATGGCCAGGTCACCAACTGGCTGGTCAATAGTGAGAATCATGAAAGGGCAATTAAAGTCGGGCACCTGTGTGCGCCTGTCCACGAGTATATCTTGCCACCGACTGCCAAACAAGTTAATTGCACATTGACCGCAGGCCACACGACACTTTATAACCGCGAAACCACAACAGTCGTAAGTTGGCTTAATAATTACAAATGCATAATTTAATAGTAACGAATGATGAGGATTGCCCGCAGGCACCAAACGATAGTCGAGTCGGAAAGGACGATGCTTAGAAGTAACGAGTGATTTAGGGTTGGGTTAAAAGTCATAGCCATGGCCGATCAGCTGCCCAACTCAGTCTTCGATGACGCACATGATGTTGATGCCACTCTTGCCAAGATTGACGCACTCCAGAGCAGATTCCTGGTGCTGTCGCATGTAAATTAGGAACTGTATGATAACGTAGAACAGGTTATTCCTATCGTAGACGCAGTTGTGCAGTTCCTTGTCACTGATGAAGTTAAATTTGGGGTTAAGTAGATTGCTGGTAGTCAAAATGGCACAGTGGGCCTTGTTGTGAACTGCGTTCACCACGTCCTTGGTGGAGCGCTTCTCGTCGCGAATAAGCACGTAGCGGGAGTGGAAGGGTCGTCCGCCGCCCTGCGGCAACGGCATCAGCTGGCTATCCAAGTACACGCAAAACAAGTGGAATAGTATCTGCAGAATGAGGTTACAGTTAAAGATCTCACTTCCCGAATTTCTTTCCTTTACTTACAGCTGCATCGGTGGGCAAATGCTCGCCCCACTCCTGACCGTTGTGCGTTTTGCCCGAGTTCCAGCGGTAGTCGGCTATGCAAGAGCCCTGCGCAAGCTCCTTAATGCGCTGCACCAGGTATTCTTGGTTGCTGAAGGTGTCCAGGAAAGGTAAGAGCATGGGCAACATCGGAGCACATGTTTGCACGAACTGTTGGTTTTCGGCTGTTTTGCGTAGTCTCTCCAGACTCACAGATCCAATTTTAAGGTCAATCAGACCTCGCTGGCGAAAGACATCGTCCACATAATTGATCTCTTTGACCAAACGCTGTAGTATGGTAGTAGAAATCCACTGGAAAATGGTAAAACTTTAGTAGGTTGCAGTGGAAAGTTTTTCAGGCTGCTTACAAATCTTAGATTGGCCACATATTGCGACAGTTTGTCCGTGGAGATGCGCTTGATGACCTCCGAATTGCTGTCCCTGAACTGGAAGCCGCCAAACTCCTCAATCGAGGTGGGAGCATTTTCCGTAGAAACCGCCGGAGCGGGCGACAGCTGGTAGATGGTGGTCTTGAGCATATAGGCCGCGTTGTTGCAGTAGTTCCAGAAGGAGTTGGCCGTGCCCATGCTCTGCACATTGGGAGTGTCCGAGCTGTCCACCATGCTGCGCTCGCGATCCGCCTGCTTCATTAGACTGGTCAACTTTCGAGTGTCGGTCATGAAGTCATCGCGTCGCACCTCCGCATACGGGGACATGTAGGCGGACTCGTTGCTCAGATTGCTCGCATTCAACGAGTTGTTTTGCACCATCGAGGAGTTGTAGGAGGCGTTTTGGTTCGTCTGCTGCGGCGTCCTTGTGGGACTGGGGCTGCGGCGCATGGACTGCGAGCCCCAGCAGGAGTCCTCAAAGGAGGAGTGCCAGTTGATAATGGGTATGTCATCCTCTACATCGCTGTCGGGCTCGTAGCTGCGTGGTTTCATTACGGCTCGGGCGCAAACTGTCCGCAAAGAGTTCTCTACAACAATCAAAGGAGTTTAGTGGATAGAATAGACAAGGTTTCTTGGTATTCCTCACCTTCCGTGCCGTCCAGCAGCCACTTCTGGATATCGCTACCCATCACTTGGTCCCCGCCAAACCATAACCACAAATACTTGCCGAAGCAGGCCAGCGCACTTAGGCCAATGAGGGTGGTAATGGTGCACTCCGCCAGAAACCAGTAGGTCCGGTAGACGGACCGACATGCCTGCCAGATGTCGAAGAGGAGCAGCGACAGCAGCACCACATTTATGGAGCACCACTTGAGGTAATGCCGCGCTTGGGCGCCTCGCAATCGCAAGTCCAGGCTGCGCTGCACCACCGGGTTTTTACTCAACGGCGAGCTGGAGAGTATTCAAGGGTTCATTTTCTGAATCCTGGACTAGTTCCTCCCACTTACCAATTGCTCCGTGTGAAATTCATTGTCCAGTTACTAGTAATGCTAAGAAAATTGTCTGAAGATGTCGAAAATGCCGGGAAACTTGTTTTTAAGTGATTGCACCCACAAGGAGTTAAAATACCACAACGTCAAGAAGAAAAATACCGTTTTGTTTAAATCGCGTTTCGGTGGTTTTGTTCCATGACTCACGCCCGGTCACGCCTGAAAGTTAGAAAGCACCTTAGCGAAGACATTTCCCTTAGCGGAGACAAATTTCCCAGCGGAGACATCTACCAATCGGCGATGTTATAGCGAATATCGAATTTCAAAACGAGCATCTGGGTTTTCTTTTTTATTGGCTCTAACTTTTAGAATTATAACACAAACTTATAAATAAAAGGTTTTTCGTTGCTTTTGAAGCTTGCAACTATTACTGAGCTCCTATTTTTAATTTATCATTTTAATCAATTATATTATTTTGTTTTTTAGGTAATTTATAAAGTTTATTGTGATTTCCGTATCTTTATTCATTGTTTTTAATTTCTCATTACAAAAACGTTATATAACCGAACTTTGAATTTTCTTAAAAAGTTATTATTGCGCTAAAATTAATTCTCAATAGTGATTGGTTTTTATTTGTTTTTAACCATGAAAACTCTAGTATAAAATAACACTTCATTTCGTTTCCTGGTGAATAAAATTTACTTAAAAATTTGATGATGATGGCTTTAAAAAAAAAAACAAAATTAAGTTGGTTTCATATGTATGTTTTAGCCATAAAAGTCTAATATAAAGTAACAATAAACTTGTTAAGTTCCCTTGTAAATAAAGCTTACTTAAATAACAAAAACAGAATGCTCAATAACATACAAATATTTTAAAAGCCCTTAAATAATGAATGGTTTAATAAAAACAGAAATTATATTTTAATTAAGTATTTAGTTGGTAAAAAAAATTATTCTAATTCCACTTGGGCTCGTCCGGGAATTGAACCCGGGACCTCTCGCACCCGAAGCGAGAATCATACCTCTAGACCAACGAGCCGGGTTGAACGGCCGTCGACTAATTACTGAATGTAAAGTAGGCTCAAAAAAAAAAGAAAGAATAGAGCCCTTACATAAGGTTCCGCTCAAAAACTTTACCCACAAGTCGCTCAAGATTACGTCATCTTACTCTTTCCATTTAGCAAATTAGAGAAAGTTAGAAGACTCTCTTATTTGCTGATCCAGAATGAAAAAAACCATTTCACCAAAACTTTGGAAGAACTTTAGAACTCGTTGCAAAGGTATACAAAAGAATGGCTAAATACAAAGGCTAAAGAAGTCTTACGCAGTCTCTTGCCATCACGAAGTTTAAGTAAAACATTTTTAAAGCTTTAATAATATATCTTATATTTGTTCCTGATTTATAACATTTTCGGAGGACAGAACTTAGCTAGAAATATTCAGTTTTGCACCTACATATGTGTTCCCTGATCTTTAAGCCCGCTTCACTGCCCGTCTTCTCCGTCTTCGCTTGCCAATGACTGACGGTCCGACTCCCACTCCAACGCCGATCCCCGGAACCGGAGCCAGTTGCAGCAGGAGAGGATTACTGACCAGGGCAGCGGCGATGCCCAGAACAGTGGCACTGGCCAGCGGAATCAAGAAGCTTTTGGCCAGCAAGGCCTTTGGTGAGATCTCTGGCGTTCCCTTGTGGGAGACTATCTCGTGGGAATCGATGGGGTAGGGGCTGTAGGAGTAGTCCACTGGCGGCCCAGGGTACTGGCCATGTTCCGGTCGGGGTCTATACACGTGGTATGGCACTCCCGCCTCTCCGCTGGAGTAGCTGTGTCCAGGAGCCGGTCCTGGTTCGTAGCCGTGTCCGTTGGATGGTCCATAGTCATACTGATAGGGGTGGCTGTCGAAGGCGTAGCTTTTGCCAGCACTTCCACTGCTGCCATAATGACCTTGAATAGTATAATAGTTTTAAAAATATATTTAATAGTAATCAAATTCATGGACCGATCAGCCATATTAAGTTGTAGCTTTTTTAGGCAGATTATATATTGGTTATTCCTTGAACTCACCCACGCTTATGCGATCGTGTATATTCCCACCCAACTTCCACTTATCATAGGCCTGGCTGAGATTATCATTTAGGCTACTGGCCTGGGAGCCATGAACTCTTCCAACCGGCGGGAGGGCACCAATGGGCTTGGATATGAAGCCAGCTGCAGTGCTGTCCAACTTGGCGGTCGATGAACCCGGTCCGCGGTAAAACTCCGGCGGCGGATCGTAGCTCTTGGCTGCTGCAGAGCCCACGGGGTCCAGTTTCACGATAGCCTGGCGTTTCTGTGGCTGCATGGGCTGCCAGGACTCGGATTCCTTGGACGCGTTCTGCGCGGATGCGAGGGTTATGGTTAGGAGGAGACCGAGGCAAAGGCCAAGGGCCGGGAGTAACTTCCCTTTGGACGCGAACATGTTAACTGAGTGCGCCGCCTGCAGACCGGGGATTTTATATGGGTCCCAGTCCCAGGCCATGTCGTCATCTGGAGTGGGTGCTATTACAGGCGGTGGCGACAAATTGCAGTCAGACAATTTCAAACCGTCGCCGCTTGGCTGCTGGCATTGAGACGTCTGCAGTGCGTTTCAGGAGCGATTAGTGCCGCCAGCTTGGGCGCCCTCGAGATTGGGCCACGCTGTTCTTTCCACACTCTTTCATCAGGCATTATATCAACGCGGAGCAACGAGCGTGTAGTTGCCAATTTGTCCCTCTCTCGGATTATTGAAATAAAGCGTGCGTACCTGAAATCCGTAGCCCACGGCAGGTAGCACCCAGAAATTAGTGGAGTTATTCACGCCCGCGGTGAAAGAAAAACAGAAGCCCCAATCTCCGTTTAATTAAATCATTTATCGCTGCTTATTTTTGAAGTCGCTGTTCAGCGAAGGGGAATGATCGGAGGTGAAGTGAGGACGTGGGGGAAAAGTTACCTTAGCTACAAAAGAAAGCCCAACCTATGGAAAACGGTTTCACGCCGATGGTGGAAAGTGTTGCTAGAACGGTTACGCAATATTTTAGATTGCTCTTTTTTGTTGCTTCTTATAACTACAATCTCTCTTACTAAAGAATACAGTATTATCATCCAGATGAAATTAAAATAAAAACCTTTTGAAACCTGCACTTATGTACATCAGAGCTAAATTTTAATGTCTTCTCGCTACCGAACTTGGAGGAAATAGCTTCTGGCGACATTTGCATAGAAATACAATCAAAAAACGTTGGTGTCTTCCTTAAACTGGAAGGCCATGATAAATACCATATCAGCATATTTAAACATTTATTTTTGGGAAAAACATTCGATTACTAATTATGTTACACATATGAAATAGTTAAGAAGCCATAGCAAAGGATGTTTGTTAGTATAGAAAGACTTTGAGCACATCGTGGATCACGGCGATCATCGACGCCGCTTCCGGTACATTTCCGGCATGTCCTCGGGATCGGAGTCGGATGCAGGCGGTGTTGGCAGATTGCCATCCCTGTCGCCCAAAACCAATCGTTCCAGGATCTCCACCTGGATGTCCAGAATGGCCATCAGCTTGAACATCTTCTCGCCGCGGATCCGGTAGTCGGCATTTCGCTGTTCCGTGGACAGGCGAGCTCTCAGCTGCTGCGGGTTCTTTATGTGGTCCCTTTTGGACTTAATAAGTTCCCGTCTATTTAGCTCTAGTTCCACGTTCTCTGCAACAGTGTGTCCACGACGGTCGTACGTCTTTCGCAGGCAGCGAAAGGTGTCTCCAAAGAGATCCGCATACTCTACGCGCAGGAACTCCAGGAAGGTGATGGACGACCGATTGGACTGCTCCTTTAGGCTCCTGCTCGTCTCGTTGAAGTAGTCATAGATGACGGAGGCGAACACGTTCATCAGGATAATCGCCAGGAGGAAGACGAGCACCAGGTAGAGCATAATACCCAATATGCGACCTCCGTGGAAGAAATCCGCAGGACGGATGTCCCCGTTAAAGCCCATGGAGTACCTGAATCAATCAGATTAGTTTATGGTTAGATGAATGGATAATAATAAGAGAGATACAGTGGAGTTCCCCGACTATCAGTCATTAATCCTAATGAATTGTCAGCTATCAAACAGGGGTGCTATGTTTGGGGCTACCTACCACATGCAGGTGACCACGGACTGAACCATGTGGCTGAAGACCACGGCGTTGTTTCCATTCGGCACGGCCAAAGTGATGCCAATGGCCATGAGGACGACCAGAATGATTACACCCAGGCTGGCCACGGCTCGCCAGGCGGAGAAGAGGGTCTGGGTGAAGTGCTGGAAGACGGAGGCGAACTGGAGCACCTTCCACAGCCGCATGGTGGTGATGCACACCAGGAAGCCCTTCACGATGAACAGCATTTGGTGGAGGCGCAGTGGACGCTGGAAGTCGAGATACTGCCCCTTGGTGGCCGTCTCCACCATCTCGAGCAGCGTAGCCGTCTCGATGTCGCGCATTATTACCAGCACGGTCATGATGGCGTTCAGTATGCATATGGTCAAGTCCACCATGGTCCAAGCTTCGTGGGCGGCGGCCGGATTGTGCCAGATCTTCGAGAGCACACCGCGGACGAACAAGATGACCAGGACGGTGTGTACAAAGAGTATGAAAAGCTCGATGTTTCTTCTCGACTCCACACTTCCCAGCATTCTCACTGAATCCACGTGCACCCGGGGTATCTGGATTCCGAATGGGGTGTTCTCCAAGCGCAAAGTGAGCAACGTGAAGAGGTTGGCATCCGCGTTGTACATCGTCAAGTCGATGAACAGAGCCGAAGTATTTTTATCCAGCCAGCCGTAGGACTGCAGGTACTGGATCTGCTGTATGCAGTGTACCTATCAGAATTGTAAACTAACTAAATATTTACAAATATCTCCTCGTATTATCCAAACCTTTGTGCTCATCATGAGCACCTCGTAGCCACCGACTTCCGGGTAGTTGAGCAAATAGCCATAATGGTCGTAGTTGAGCAGCAGGCCATTCAGAAAACTGGGCTCGAACTGGGCCGGCACAAAGGGGTCGTAGATCCGCCAGAACTTCTCCGTGTAATGCATCCGGTGATAGGGAAGACGCCACTCCGGCGCATAGGTCTTCGTGTCCCACTCGGGCGTGCCCAGTCCAATGTGGCAGTCCACAGGACGCACTTGGCGCAGGCGCACCACGCCGATGTTCTGCCACTGCTCCATGGCCCACCAGCCCTCGTAGCCGTATGTTCCCGGCGCGAAGAAGGCTTCGATCATGGTGATCTGCAGATAGCTGTGTATCTAACGGATGACTTAGGTTAGGACCTTTCGTGGAATAGTTAGGTCCATGTAACCCCATAGCATTTCATGCTGTTATATAGCAAACGTGAGTTATTGAGGAGCATAAGCTATACGGCAATCCCATTTGTGGGAGTTTCTTTTATAAATAAGTAATTCAGTATTGCAAGCATCTTTATAAAGAGTATACATTTAAATAACACTTCTCACCTGGTATATGAAGTACACCTGCGACAGGCCAAAGGTGACCGAGGTGTTGTCCCCGAAGAGGCGCTGCATGTTGTAGGTGTTGAAGTAATTAGCCTGGTCCTCCTGCAACACCACCAGCAGCATTAGGGCAATGAAGTAGGACCCATAGAGCAACAGGTCCCCAGCAATGCGTTTGTATCTCTGGTTGAGCAGCTCGTTCGTGTGGCCCTCGGTGATCAGGAGCTCGGAGCGCAGACTGCGCAGCCGGATCCGCAAGTAGCTGATGTGGTTCATGGTGGGCACTCCCTCCTCCGCCTTGTAGGGCGGGTCCTCCTGCGGCCAGGTGGCATAATCGATGCCCAGAATGAGGAAGCGGATGGGTTCTAGGATGAGATATTGGAAAAAGAACACCAGGACGATGGTCACCAGCATCGTCTTGAATCTCTGGGGCTCGTGCATGAATCCCGAGAAGATGGATACCAGGGTGAAGCACACCAGCAACACGGTTGCGGTCACGGCGAAACACGCGAAGTTCTTGCGGCTCATATTATTGAAACCCATTTTAACTGCCTTTCTTTGAAATTGCTGCAAGTCCTAGCTAAAACTCAGTAGTTATAAAATCCCAGCTTGCTGCTTTTAATTTTATAAGTCCATGAATTTAACACAAATGTATATATGTATGTAAATAAATAAATGTATAAAGTAATTTTAATGGACCCACCCATCAACAAATAAACTTGATACTCATTTTGGATACTTTCAACGTATTTGTATTTCGTATTGATAGTTGCCATTCGGTATGTACTGATGTATATTTAAGTATAAAGATATATGCACAATTCATTAACTTAGTTAACGTTTCTAAATTAAAGCGGTATTCTTCCGAAAGTTCCTCTTGTATACGTGGAGACTAGGTGCTAGAGTAGATACATAGTTGACTAGACATACCGATACATGTATGTAATGCGTATAATACTGGCTGATCCGGTGACTGGCGAGCGCTTTCATACATTTTCGGAATTGACTTTCAGTGGCACGGGACCGGGGGAACTCCGGACAACCTAATGCGACTTGGACACTGAGAACGGAACGGAACCTCTTCGCGGAGAAACACACATGCTATATACGGTTAGATACAGGTGGATTAGTTAGTCTGGTTAAGTTTGCCTGTGCTACGACGATCCGGTGCGGGATTAGTTGCTGGGCAACTGGGAGCGCTTGCCCCAGCCGCCGTGAAGCTTCTGCCACTGGTCGCGCTTGCCCCACATGCCCTTCAGGTTGTTCCAGGTGGGCTCGCGCTTGCCCCAGGCGCCCCTGAACTTGTTCCAGCCCTGCGCCTGCCTCCTCTTTCCCCAGGCCACGTTCATGCTCTTCCAGGCTCGCTTCTCCACGTCCGGCTCGCCTGCGAGATCGTCGAAATCCTCGCCAGACTGCGATTGCTGCTGGAGCGGCTGCTGCTGCTGCGCCGACTGTCCACCGGCCAGCCTCTCGAAGGTGTCCCAATCGATGGTGTTGGTGCCATCCGTGATTACCAGCGGAACAAAGTGACCGGTCATGTAGATGTCCGGATCGCTGGCGTCTCCGCTGGATGACCTCTTGCCCCACGAGCTCTGCAGCGACTGCCAGGCGCGCTTGTTGTTGCCGTACAGGTCGCTCTCGCTAAGTTGATCCAGTACCACCTGTTCGGACAGCCCTCCGCCACCTGGTTCATTGGAGGCTGGGTTAGCCGCACTGCCACTGGCCACCAAGCTGCCACAAGCGCTGCCCAGGATGAGGAGCACCATCAGAAAGCCGTAACTTCTCCGCGTCTTAGTGTGAGCCATGGCTGTGGAAATGCAAAAGAAATAAGACGCAACTTTAGCAAAATATATATATTTAAAAGATATACATTTGCTGGACTTACATTTTCAAAAGCTTAATAATAAAGTATAAGTTCCTGGAAATTACTTTGCCTCATGTCCTTTAAATATGATTGGTTCACTTTAATTTGATAAAATGGGCACAACTGGTACATTTCACTTCAATTCTACATTAAAATATTGCTTTAGAACTATTGTGGAAACTACAATAATAAATGAAATGGAACTTAAAATACAAGTGGGTAAGCCATAATTTTGAAATAATAAAAATAAAATATATACTATTTAAATTCAATATATTTTGCAAATAATAAATCCTAAATTAAGAAAAATTAAATTTTACTATCAGTTACAGGGAGATTAGCTTTAATTCCAAACCAAATCCGCACGAAATTGCTTTCAGTGCAAAGGTGTAAATATGAATGAATAAATGGCTGACGAAAGACCGATCCTGATGAGGAAGCACAACCGCACTCGCGGAATGCTCAATTAAGTCGCTGCCGACGCCACTCGACTGCTCCCTGGGGGTCGAGTGGCAAGTCCTGGAGAGTCGGGAGTCCTGCGGCAATCATTTCCGCCCGCGCCTCGGAATTACTGGAACACGCGCAAGAACAACAGGCGAGCGGGAACAAGCGTAGCGATTTAGCTAAATAACCTCTCTAATTGAAAGCGGTGGGGGCCGCCGGGTGGGCGGATTTGGGTGGTGCCCACCTTCGGCAGCAGTGCTGGGGTCATGCCGTCTGTCGACCGCTGCGTTAAAAGGCAGCAGCGCATAACAGTTACAATTTATGGTCTATTAATGTCCTTTCGGAGGTAGCAACCAGCGGGGTTACTGGGGAGTAGGCATTTCAGTGAACTGCCTTTGGAATGTTAGTAGGGCAAACAATGGGGGGCGTGGGATGGAAAGCCAATGTGCAGATGATTGGCAACTGGCGAAGGAAGAGAATCCCAGTCGATAATGATGCCTTAAAACGTTGATACGCTGCCCCGCAGTCAAGATTATGGTGCTGTTTACGCACTGGCTTAAGTGTCTTGCGATTGCACTTGCGGCCACTCGACAGACTAGACAAAAGCCGGGGGAAAATTCACGGAAAATTCAGTGGGAGTGGGAGTGGTAGTGGGTGTGGGTGGAAAAAGCAGCGCTCGTTTGTTTGCACTTCCTGCCAAAGTAGTTTTCCCTATGCGTTCGCATGAGCCCCGCCACCATATTGATTTGCATACAGTCTAGCATTAGCTGTCAGCAAAGCCACATCCTTTTTAAAGGACACTCCAAGAAGGCGGAAACGTTGGCGTATTATGCTTTCATTATTGCGAATTTTTGCAGTCCCCATGCATAATGAATCAGATATTATTAAGCCCCTAACTATAAGTGCTCGGTTTGTTTAGTTTACATGTCTGATGAGCCTACAAATTTAATAATTCAAATCGATCTATAAATTATACTGAAAGTGACTCACAAAAATCCTGAAGAAAATTAAAAAGATTTTAGTGGATAAAGAATATTTGCTTTCTTGCATTCTTATTATCCTTCTTTAATGTGCTACATTCAAATAACCATTTATGCAAGTTCAAAACCTTTAAATGATAAGAGATATGGAAAACCGATCACTCGGGGACCTCTTCATCAGTAAACGCTGTTACATTGATCTAAAGTAATGAGTCCAATAGCTAGATCATCCTCGTAATAAGCTACCAATATAAGTCAAAGTAACCCAAAGCGATCCCTAATGGCCAAATCTAATCCCTTAACTGCCCGTTTCTATTGGAATTAGCACATTTGCCGTAATCCCCGTACGATTTTATGGTCATTGCGAATCGGCAGCAGCTGGTAGGCGCCAACATGGAAAGTCATTATCCGGGGGAATCAACTATGCAAAGCCCACTAAAATCGGAGCCACTGGGGGGCAGGACGTGGAGATGGTATCTTATCTGGACGGTTGCCTGATTAAATGACGTTGCCGCCCGCTCGGATTGGCCGACTAATTGGGAAGCGTCGTTTCTGGATGCCAGTGCGGATATGTCCCCTAGCTCCTGGCCAACGACCAGCGACTCCTGACTGATTGTCCGATGTCCGAGTGCGGAGTTGGCCGCTTTTTTCCGGCTTAGCCCGGACTTAATTTGTGCGCTTGTCGTTGATTGATTGACGCCGCCCAGATGAAAGTTTTAGCGGCTTTGCGCCAAATTATAATATATAGCCACCGCGATGATAGAGCACGCATCGAATTTTATGACCTCTCCCCCAAAGAGAAGATAGGATTGAATGGGGGCTGGGAGTCAAGAGGCAGGCAAACGTGCCGGGTCATCTTGTAATTGAAATTAACTGAAAATATTTATGGCCTTGCGGCTGACATTCCTCCGAATTTGGTAGTTGACTTGCTGTGCTCCATTATTAATTCGCCAGCCTGTTGCCAAATAATTCATGTGGTGTCAGGACGGAAGAGATATCCTTCGTCCTTATGGCGACTGCCTCAAGTGTGGTAAGCAAATTTTCGCGCCAAAATTAAACAGCTCGTTGAAAATCGAATTTGGCAGCTCGCCTACTATTCGCATGTCTCGATAAATAGCTGGCGCAAATATTTGCCAAAGGATGGCATTCGCCAATAAGTATTTTGTTTAAATAGGTTTCCTGCCGGCACCCACGCACCCACGCTCTGCTCAAGAACTCGTCGCCTGTTGCCGCTGAGTGTGAACCGAAGGATTCCCGGGGACATGGACATTAACGAAAAGTCGTAAGCAAACAAAATATCCGCAAAAGAGTAATATACTGCTCGTCTCAAGCAGGTTAGCCGTGGGACTCCTGCTTTTTGTCACTTCAATTTCGATGGGCTTGTTTGGCCAGGGAGCTCTGCATAATTTGGACATGTTTCGCAAATAAATTTACGCTGATGAGTCTCCTACTTCTCAGGCAGCGGACTATTTTTAAAATTTTGTTTTATTTCAATTTGTGAACTGTGTGAACTGTGACGCAAATATTGAATTTGATCGCTTCATTGGGTTTTAATAAATAGTTAAAAGGTCAGACTTTAAAATGCCCGCAAGAGGGAAACTCGGAAAAATGTTTGGAAAATAAATGACCTTCGTATGCTAGTTACTAATTCATGAAAATAAAGTGGCGTTAAAGCATTCACTGTTGTTTTAAACATATATATAAAACATATATATATATATATATATATATATACAAATTTTGTTTTATTTTACAAAGTTTTTCAGGTTTCCTTAATAATCACAAATCAGATCATTAAAACTTGTTTAATGCATATAAAAGGCGTAATCTTGAAGTTCTCCAATATTTTAAAAATATTTTTCACGATTAATGGTAATACAAAATGCAAAAACAGGTCTCCATTTTTTAGCGCATTCCTTAATGTATTTTTCTTTAAATAATAATTAGAAACTCACAACATGATCTGCTTTGCCTTTGAAAAGGTTTGCTTAATTTGCTTGAATATACACTTTTTTGAAATATAGAGAAAATTGTGTGAAAGTGCATTTAGAAACAATTTTAAAAATTCGCGATACTCAAAATTTAGGAGTAAAGCATATTTCAATATGAAAATTTAACCACAAGAAATCACTTTGGAATTAATTTCCTACGCCATCCAATCGAGTTATGAGCACACTGAATATCGAACGGACCACTTACCTGACTATATATCTCCGTGCGATTTTAGCGTGCGAATTGTTGTTGAAGCCAGCGGAAACTGCGGCCAGAATTTTACAATTTTATTTCGGGTTTGCAGCGCACTCTTTTATAGAATTTTTTCCGACATGAAATAGCGTTTATAAGTGAGTTTACTGGCGCGAGTGCAATTCAATTAGCGCTCTCACTTGACCGGTGTGAAACAGATTGCGAGGAGCTTGGGAGCGTGGGAGCTGGATGTCCTGGCTTTTGGCTGTGCGCAAACCTGTTGATCAACTGCTAATGATACGCAGCCCGGCGCGGCGGTCGCTTATAAATCAAAACGGAAGCGAACCGCCGCCCGAACGGCCATTCATGTGTCCACGAAGGGAGCCTCGTTTAGGTGAGTAAGCTAGTGTGTGTGTGTGTGGGGACAGGAATGCCGGCTGCGCACGCACACAATGGCAGGGGGATATGGATATCCGCTTGTCGCTTGTCGTTTGTCGTTTGTGCAACGGAAGTGGCCGAAAAGTGTGTTGCCTACTTAGCGGGGTACGTGTTAGCAGAAGTGTAAGTGTTAGTGTTAGTGGAAGTGTGCGTGTGTGTGTGGGTGAGTGAGGAGAAGCCCCGAGTTTAGGGCACACATGCGCGATTGTTTGCTCTGACTCCCACCATCCGACTGGCGGAGACCATTGTCGATCCCCTGGGGAAAGCGAGCCGTGGACTCATTCAAATTCAGGTACACGCACTCCTTGGGGCATTTAAAATTAAACACCCCGCACACTTACAATGGAGCAAATGGAACGACTGACGACAGCATATTGCATATTGCATTTCTTTGTCACCGGGTGGCAATTGACCAAACACAAATACGATTCCCGCCACTTACCAACCACCACCCATGTGCCCATGTACCTATGGCCACAGCTCCATCGTGAATGCGACTCCCCAGCAGGATGCTTAGGATCCGGAGGAGAACCCTTTTAGTGCTTCATGAATATTTATGGCGACACAGCGCCTCCTCCGTTTTGTTGCTAAAAAACGAAGGATAAAAAGAGCTTCTTCAATTACAAGTGACGCCCCAAAGATGTCAAGTGGGAATGTGTGTTGTGCTGTGCTGTGTTGTTGTGCTGGGTTGGGTTGTGTGTGTGTTGCAGCGTATCGCTTTCTATGAGGGCACATCAACAGGTTTTCATTTGTGGCCATTTGATGGGACGCCGAATAAACGATGATGGGAATATTTATGACACTCCTCTGCCGGTGCGTATAATGAATGGGCCATGGGACCCCTTACCCTTGGCACGCTGCAGCCTTCGTCCATCGAGGAGATAAGCTACGTAGTTACTAATTGATTTGGCCACTGATAAATCGCTGCCGACTCTCAACGCCGATGACAGCTACATGTGTCCGTTCCTCCGCAACACTTGCAAAAAGCTTGATCGATTTAGCCGCTTTTTAGCGAGAAAAACAAATATTCACGGATGGGGGAATGTGTTAATTGGATATGACTGGATTGGATTAACTATACTGTGGAAAAGCAATTGCATTAGTTAATA
The DNA here is from genome assembly GCF_016746235.2 of Drosophila teissieri. NCBI lineage: Eukaryota > Metazoa > Arthropoda > Insecta > Diptera > Drosophilidae > Drosophila > Drosophila teissieri. The sequence continues at coordinate 16,840,090 of NC_053031.1, read as the reverse complement.
CATGCGAATTGGGTGTTGTTTTCAATTTACAACTGTTCAATTCATACCTGTTTTTATAGTGAAGCACTTACTTTGAATATTCACCCATTGAACTTACCCCGCTTAAAGTGATTTTTCACAGTGCACTTGATGGTGAGTGACTTGCAGCAGGAGCAACAGAAGCCCAAACGATTGTAAATCATTTCCATTTACGTGTCTGGCCTAATTGCAGACATCCAACGGAGACCTTTGAGCGATCCATTTGGGTACGTCACCACTAATGTTTCATTTGCATGGTGACAAAGTGAATTAAATGGGTTCGCCTTAAAGGCGCAACTTGGCCCGCACAATGGGAGAATGCAGCGAAGCCCTGCCTTGACCAAACGCCTTTTCCTTTCTCCTGGACGCCACACTTGTGTGGGAATCCCTCGGCGCTTCCATTGTGAAGATGATGTAGCTGGCGCTGTTGGCAGCTAATAATAATTTGTTTGCACTTTGCATATGCCATCTGGCCAACAAAGGGCGGCGGCGGCCAGGACCCTCGAAAGACATGGGGAACACAATATCCCGGGGTCAAGGCAATCGTAAAATCACTCCGGAACTCTAATATCCTTGAAAGGAATCAATTCGTAGGAATAGTGGGAGTAGTGGAGTACTTATTGGTTTTCATTTCCTTAGGAAGCCATATTTCCAATGTCATATGTGAATCATATTTTTAGGAGACTACTAAAAATATCCGACAAATTACCTTACATGGTCAAGGTCGCAAAATCTAGAGATTTCCATATCAAGTGGTGTCGGTTTTAAAAGATTTTTATGTATGACTAATGCACTAATGTTTAATCTTGATCATTTTGCTGTTACATACATAGTTTACTCCCAGTTAATTCCCGGGCCGGATTCAGATGCTGACTTGTTGATGCTCCACCCCGGTTGCAATCTAGAGGTCGTCATCGTGGCGCTTGTAGTTCCCCATGCTTCTGCTTTGGACACCTTTAAGACTTTGCTCATGGCAGTTCAGATGTGGCATTTAATCACAAAAGTGGCTGTGAGCTGGCTTCTCAACTCTTGCAGCTCTGTGTTGAGAACAACCTTTCTCTTCACACGCTACTCTGCGTAATTTTCCTAAAAGGACCTCATATGTATTTAGCCAGTGCTGTAAGAAACCCTGCTCATTGCACATACCTAAGTGGTCCCAATTTCCACCAAGACGGCAAAAAACGTGGCCAAGCCCGTCTTAAGGGGACAAATCCGGAAAATAAGACAATCTGCCGCGCAGAGAATGTCGTGTGAACTTGAATCTTTTAAAATGTTCTTGCCAATAGTTCAACGGAATGTTATGCATGCAAACACTTTGTACCACGTTGACAATATTCTAGCTCTTTCTTTAATTTTTTACAAAATAAAACAAGTCGTAAAAAGTTTCTTTCTTGGGTATGGAATTATTATTTAAACGACAAAGTTTTTGTCATATACTAGCTGTTTAAGTAAATAGGAAAAATCATTCTGCCGAGGAATGCGAGAAATAATCGAACGGAGTTTAAGTAAAGCTCCAGGATCACTTCTATATGTATAAATTCATAGGAACTAAAATTATTTACATATATGTATTATAATTTAATTATTTTAACTATGCAATATTGTTTATTTAAACATTATGAAAATAATAATAATTTCTCGTTCGCGCTTCCACTAGCTGAGTAAAAGGAAGCTTGTCTCATACAAAAAAAATGTTTAAAAATATTTGTTGAATACTCGTTGCCTACAAAACAAATTGAAGTTGGCAACAATGGCCTTAGCGAGTGCACCATCCACATTCAGCAAACACACCTGACCTCACCATCTAGCGAGTGTATGAACCTCGTACAGACAGCGCTGCCACTTTTTTCAAGACCATCGATTTTCAATAATCGGGCTCAGCTGTTCAGCTAAATAAAAATAAATTCAAGCCGGCTGAAGAACAAATCGACTTTTTGCAGGATTGCCATGAATTAGGTACTGCAGAATGGATATAATATTTTCTCAGGATGTGCACGATGCGCAGAAGTTCCTGGATTGCGCGGAGAAGCTGGAGTACGACGAGTTCTCGGCGGTAAGGACTCGCGTTCTTGATACAAATATCCTGATTATTCTAATGGCTAAAATTTTGATTTCCAGAAAATGTTTGTATTCAGCAATGGGCACAGCGACGTGGATGTGTTTGAGCTAATGGGCAATGACCGGTTGTCGCAGTTAATCTACGGATGGGAGGTGTGCCACCTGCCCACCAGGGATTCTGAGTCCTTAAAGGACCCAGCGCTGCGTCACATTGTCCGGGTTTTGGCCCACCACTCGCTGCAGATGTGGTTTAGTCAGGAGTGGAGGTCCTGCTCTGAAGGTCTGAAGCACCTGTTGCTCTACAGCCTCACCAAGGCGGTGCCGGCGTTCTACCAGATTGGTGAGCTGGCCAATATCAACTGGTCGTACATTCTGCAGTTCCAGACGAAGCCCTGGAGCCTCTCCTACCTGCAGCAGCTTTTCCTTAACCTTAAGGTGAACAAGCACCACGCCATCGAGCACACAGTTACTGCGGCATCAGGAGAAGGTAAATAATTACTACCTTTTACAAGAATAGACCTAATCCTTGTCAATTTCTTAGACATAGCTTTCCTGGTACAGGAAGGTCTATCTCTGGCCCTGCTGCGACTTATACAGCTTTTTAACGCCGGCAACTTTGAGGCCGTGAAACAGCTGGCGCTTCGGATGCTGGCGGCTTGGCTGAAAGCCCACGAAAATGCCCCATTTGTGTCCTATGAAGGGGATAAAAACTCAATCACACTAATCGGTCATCTATACCTCTTGACTGTATTTGTAAGAGATGAAAATCGGGGTTATGTGATTGATAATTTGGTAAGAAAACCGTTCATCATGTTAAATATCAAACTAATGTCATGACACCACCCCTTAGATGTACAACATACGGTTCTATGCCCAGACGATGCAGGAAGCTTCGATCTTACATGACATTAACCTTACGCCGGCTCGACTTATTGCCCAAGTTTGTGTGCGTCTTCGACTCGGAAAGAATGGGTTCTTTGAGCAAATTGGGTTTAGGAAATTCAAACTCAGTCTGGTCACTTCTTTTGCCGTCATGCTGGAGGTCTACTCCAGCTATGTGCTGGGAAATCTCTTGATGGAGCTTCAGGCACTCAACGAAAACGATTTTTTGGAGCACTTGCCACAGTTTAAAGAGCTAATGTATCGCTATGTAGAGGAGCGGGAGAGCAGCGAGCGCTTCCTTCTAGAGGAGCTGAAGAAGATGGAAAACCAGCGAAACAGCCACTTTCAACCACATGTAGTAGAGTTTAATCTCAACTACCAGCAGCAAATATGCAAGGGGAACCGAGCCAGCAATATTGGCAACTACAAGAACTGTGATGACGACGAAAAAGTTCCACCTGAGGTGGACGAGGAACAAGATAGACAAATAGATCCGGTATTTCAGAATGTTCCAAACAATGAGGAAGTGTTGAGCTTTGTGTACAAACTGCTGGCAGAGCGGGTAAGTGAAGAGACCTGACCAAAGCAATACCTCTACTAAACTTAGAGCTTTCTTACAGAATTTTTCAGGCTGGAAATTCGCTAAGATTGCCCTACTGCTGAAGATTATTGGGCAACAGTTGAATGCAATAGAAATATGGAAATATCATCCCGGACTGACCGTTGATTTTATGCTTAACTTGGAGCAAAAGATGTCTGCCAACTATGCTGACCTGGCAAAAGTGTTCTCTGATCATGGATTTATGGAGGCAGAATTCTGGCTGACTGCTTTCTACCTCCACCCCACATCATCAAATTATAACGAAGTGAGGCGATGTTCGCGGATCAAGAAAAAGCGACAGGAGGAGGACTGGCTCCCTGCAACAACACCTCACAACGTCAAGTACGAACTGCTAAGCTCCACGATCGATGTGGACGAGATTGTGACCATAACGAACCATAACGCTCCAGTGGCCGACTACGATCCTATATACAAGTCGCTGCAGGCGCTGCGGCTGCCTCGCAGCATGATCAAGGACCTTCTGACCGTGATCTTTCAACCACGGAACAAACGATACTCATGGGCCCTCGATTGGCACACGCTACACGAGCGTTGCCATGCCCTACTCAAAAGCCAGGACCTGAAGAGAAAATTTGTGTCTCTCAACATGGCCGAGGCAGGCGACGACTTGAAGTATCTCCAGATCGACTATGCCAAGTACAGGGATCGACCACAGTTGGACTACGGAACCATAGAAGAGGGCTACGAGAATGCGGCCACTCTTCCGGAGGCTGAGGAAGAAGCTGAACCAACGCCAGGAGTGGACGATGAAGTTGAGAAAGCCAAGGAGCAGAAAAAGCGGCGGCCCGCCAAACGCAAATTTTGGGATGAAGGTTAGCGAACAAATCGTTTACTTTTAAGCCAATATGTCTTTCCTAAATATTAAATTCAGTCATACTAATAATTTTAACTTCAAAAACCCATGTAGTGTTTTCGGAAGACGAGGAGGAGGCTGCCTCAAGCGATTCGGAGCCCTACTACACAGGAAATGGCCGTCGAACCCGAATTAGAGCCGCAGCCATGGTAGCCAATGCCATGTTGTCTGACATGGATCGAAGTGTGCGCGGTGGGCGACGATCGAGCTCTCCAGAGACATCGGAACACCAATTTGATACACGGGCCGTCCTCGAGGAGCAGCCAGAAATCGCAGTCGAGCCTCCAAAACAACTGTGTCCACCAGAAACGTCTACCAGTAGCAAAAAGCGTACAATTGGCGATCTGATGGAGGCACGAACGAAGTTTAGCAACGAAACCGGCGGTTTTAAGGCGTTCTCCGACATATGGAGTTTTGAGAAGGAAGAGCTGCAGAATGTGGTCTGCGAGAGCAACAACCTGATGGAGTGCAGCTCGGTCCTAAGCAAATTCAAGAACTGGAAGACCCTTAAAATGGCGACCGCAGCAAAGGCACCCATGCAGCCATGTCCACAGCCCGTGGGAAAAATCGTTCGCACCGGATCGGAAACTGAGAGCGTAAACTCCGAAACTTCTACGATGGCTACGCACGACTTCAACGAAGAGGAGGTCAGTGAAGGTTCCCCCGGTGTAAGTAAAGAGCTAACACCCTCGCCGCTCAAAAAGACTGATTTTACCACGGACCCAGAAGTGTTGCAGCCCACAGGTGAATTTGAGACGCATATGATCCATGAGGCCTTAGGAACTACAACGGTGTCACAGAAGGCTGTGGACTCTCAGGGACTGGCAACCAGACATGCGGCCGAAAAGCCAAAAGAAACTGGACCAACTAAAAACTCCTTAGAAGACGGACAACTGGAAAGGGATCTGCCGAATACCAGGAAACAAAAAGAGAAGCTTATCAACATGCAGCGCTTAGGAAGTGCTGGGCTACCTGATGACATGGCAACGCCAACAGAAACCGGGACGGAAACCGACACCGCGGAGGAGACACTTCTGTGGGATGGCGGTGATGAGAACCCAAGGAACAAGCGCTTAAGACTTGACACAGTGAACGACGAACCCAATTCCAGATCTCCTGCAAGTGATACCATGGAAATGGAGAGAAATCGTCTCATCAACGAGTGCCTGACGCGTTCTGTTCAAGTGAGCTTAACCAGGCTGACACCACAGGACATAGAAAAACTTCGGGGAGTTAGAGTTCGTGTTAAGCGAACCAACTTGGTAAATTTCTATCACGACCAGACGCGTCGCAGCCAAAGAAGGCTCGCAGCGAGTCTGAACAGCCAGAGTCGCTCCCACACCGAAGACAGCAATGCATCCTCAAACAGCTACGACGACCGTAAATATGGTAGACGCCGCTTCAAGAAGTTTGTGCACATCACTTCGGACTCGCCAGCTCCTTCGGAATCGTCCACTCCATCGCCTCCAATGATAGTCAAGCCGGTCTTCAAGCACATAACTTCCGATTCCTCAACGGATCTCGAGGAGGTGCCCCGGTCTATTCCTGCGATTAGAAGACGAGGACACGTTCGAGGACGGAGCGGGCCAAAGTGTAAGACGCAGCCAACTTTACGACGAACGCCGTCCTTTCAGCCGGATGTGATCGAGCTGTCCTCGGACTCCCTTTCCTCCAACTCACCAATTCCAGCAGCTAACCACCCGATGATTCACTTCACTCATGCCATGGAAATGGATCCGCTTTACGAGGAGGCCATCATACCATTTTAACACGCTGTTGACAAGTCGAGCCTGCTTTCGAGCCGGAGGCGATGTTCTACGTGCCCGGAACGAATGCCGGCGAAGGGATGTTCGGAGGTTGCGCCGTGCAGAACGATGGAAAAGCAGAGGGTGCAAGGAAGATGGAGAATAGCTGGGAAAATCGAATTTGCCTCGCTTGTTAGAATGCAATTAGCCTGGGGCACATTCGGTATTTGCTTTGGCTAGCAAAACGCCAAGATTTTTATGAAATTATTTACGTGTACATCTGTTTGACCAAGTTTCCGGCTCCGGCTTTGTATTTCGCTTTTTATTTGGACTGTGTCGACGCCCGAAGGCCTTAAAAAAGAACTCTCATCGAGTCCTGGCCGACACTCAATGGGAAAAGCAAACGCATCCGCTCTTCAATTAACTGCCTAATTGATGTGCATTGTGGTTCTAAAGAACCAAATTAGCTACACGCGGCGGAGAGCTCCATGACAAGTATGACGACGGCGGCGACACGTGGCTGCTGGTGTGAAATTTAGTGGCAATATATATATACATGTATATGAATCACTAAGTGGTTTGAAGTGGAAAAGCCGGGCAAGGATTATGATTATTCTCATGTAGGAGAAGTTCTTAGTAGTATTTAGCTCTTATATAAGGACATTGATACAAATTACCATTAATTTTGTTTAATACTTTAATATAAAATTATGTGTAACTAGCAAGAACACGTATTGTTTCTGATCTTTCAAGCAATTTTTTATAAAATAAATACAATTTTAAGTATGCCTTTCAGTATTTGCTTAGTAACTTGATATTGAAATCTATAAACAAATAAATAAAGCATCATTAATGGACAGCTCTGCTCACCAGCAAATCAAGCAACCCAAAATATGAACTTCATTATAAATATATCCTATATTAATAATCCAAAAAGTTACCATTAAAGTGGAGACAGTTTTTAAATACATAGGAATACCGCAATAAACAACAAATTTAATGGTGTTACATTTACTGAAGCATGGACCTTTTTTCGGTAACAAAAGCACTCAATTAATATCCATTAGGCAACAACCAGCGTTATAAACTGCCTGAAATGTAGCATATTACTAAATTAGCCCCCTTGACACTCAAGTTCTCACTCGTGTTGGCAATTTGCGGCGATTGCCGCATATCATAACAAATCCGCACGTGGCACCCGTCGGCCTCTTGAAATTGCAACACTGATCCTCCTCCTTCAACAGGATTTCTGCAGATAGCAAACCCACATCGGCACACTTAGCCACTTGAGCAGCCGCTAAGACCGTGGCACGTGCCAACGCCTGGGTCTTAGGCTTTGTATTGGAAGTATGGAATCGTGAGGGAGTGAGAGCTTTCGTTGGGTACACATGTTGCTTTTGGAAAGTGGAGGCGGTATCCTGGCCACGTGCCACTAACCCGTTTAGCGACAGGCGTAAGCCCTAAACGATTATTGCGGTTTAGAGGCGAAAACCGAAAGAGTTGATGGTAATTGAATCGTTGGAATTGCAATCGCATTAGTTCGATCTGGCGATAAAAAAAAATAACAATTTATTTGGTCTGCGAAACACTTATACTCTATATATTTGGATGGGTAAGGGTAAGGACACTTTACTTAGTACGGTGATGGGATAAATTGCGTTTAAAAATTAAACCTACACCAAAAACATAAAACAAATTGAAGTGATTTAATGATTTCATATTCAATTAAATTATTTTCTTGGATTTTTTTATTTGTCCTTTAGCTGAGTGATTTTCAAAAACAATATTTAATATACTTTTGTTAATTTTTACTATTTACTTACATTATAAAGCTAATCATTACTAAGATTGACCAACATTTGATTAATAAATAATATTATATATACATACATACATATTTAATAATTCAATAAAAAAATCATATAAAGATTAACAAGTGTAATAAGTGCATGGTATCTAAATACCCCTAGAGAAAGGGTACGAGTGCAGAGAAGACCTTTGATGATGCCGTTGGCGACACCGCTGATCCTCGGACGCAGACATCCTTCCGATTGGCTTAGAGGGCACCGCTCGCAGCGGAGCGTGAAAAATGCTCGTATTTTGACTGGTAGCGGCGGCGAGCAGAATGAATCTCCATCTCCAGGAAGTTCAGCTCGCTCCCGGTCGTTCCAGCTAGACGACGTTTGTGTGTGAGTGGGCAAAAGCCACCCCCGGGCGGCAATCACGGCGCATATCTGGTGGGATTTGTGTCAGGGTTCTGTGCTCTCTACTTTGCGCTATGGCGCCGCCACGACCGACGACAATGCGCCGAGGGTTGATGCCTGTTAGTCCGGAGCCAAATCAGCGGGCTTAATGGCTGGCCGGGCACATAAAACGGGTGCGCACTCCTCGCCAGCTTTTAGTTGGTGCGGGCACGCGAGACGCGAAGAAACAACTCTCTCACAGCGGAAATCGTGAATCGGAAATGTGCTAAAGGATATAGGATATAGACACCGAGATACAGACACGAGATCATGGCCGCCTGCTACAATGCCTACAGCGCTGGATCGCAGTCCTTTGACTTCGACGAGGACGACGACGACGCCTCCTTCGACAGTGGCTACGAGAAGAGTTTCGAGACGGAGGCCCAGTTGAGCTCGCGCCGCCGCCTGGACTTCGGCACTCCTCCGACTCCGGCGATCCCGCAACCGTACTCCGGCGGCACCTGGGACGCCGTACCGCTCAGCTCTCCGCCGGCGGGCTTCGTGGGACTGCTCGATACGAGCAGCAATCACAGCACCCGGAGCGGCAGGACGCTGGTGGAGCATCTGAACAGCCGGGCTCCCAATGGCGCCTTCGATCCGCCATTGACTAGTACGCCGATGAAGTCGCCAGAGGATCCCGATGCGCCGCGACCCAAACGCAAATATGCCGTCGGCAAAAACAGAGTAACTCGCTCGCGCAGTCCCACCCAAGTGGTGAAGATCAAGCGATTCCGCCGCATGAAGGCCAATGACCGAGAGCGGAATCGGATGCACAACTTGAATGATGCACTGGAGAAGCTGCGGGTCACTCTGCCCTCGCTCCCCGAGGAGACGAAGCTGACGAAGATCGAGATCCTACGATTTGCGCACAACTATATCTTCGCCCTGGAGCAGGTGCTGGAAAGCGGGGGTTCAATCAACCTGGACCTGGAGAAGCTGCAGAACTTCACGCTGAGTGGTGAGAGGATTACCAAGGAGCTCTTCGATGCTCTTTTCGTGAATCCACAGCCGTATCCCATGTTCGGTCGAATGTTCCCCTATGGTCAGGGAATGGCGCCTCTGGCCCAGCATCAGACTGCTCCAGCTTCGCATGCGGAACAGCCTCCGGCGATGGGCGGCTTTCAGCACGGCATGGAGTACCCGCAGCAGCTACCGGGATTCGACTTTACAGGCAGCATGCGGTTTTACCACCAACAGCAGCATCAGCAGCAGCAGCCGCAGCCGCATCAGCCTCACCATCTGCAGCCTAATCCCCAGCAGGAGTCCAGCCCGCAGCAGTTCTCGCAGGAGAAATACGATCTCTTCAGGGGATCCTTCGATGCAGCTGCCAATCTTCATCCTACTAACTTGGACTCTGGGATTCACCAGCAGAGCAGCTTCTACTCGCAAACACCGCCGTGGAAGGACTATCCGGAGGATCAGGCTCAAGCACTTGCCGTTCCACATCCACACAGCTACAAACACTTCGCCCCACAGGTGTAGCACAGTTTTGGGGGCCGAACTACGATCCTAGGGTTTTCAGCGTGATATACTAAAAGATTGCGGGGAATTGCAGAACACTGATCAGGGGGAATCGCCATGAGATTGGCCCTTGACTTACTTTGAAAAGTAACTAAAGTAACTTATGGGCATTGTCTCGGGTTTTCCCTTCTTCACTATTCTCAACGTCCTGGCAATCCGTTGATATTGGTAATAAGCGAGGCACCTAATTGACTACTGAGGTTATCGTCGTGTTTGGAAATGGAATATCTTTAAAAATTCTACATTCCACACTTACGCTAATCTTTGAACTCAATTAGTTTCATGTTATAGAGGGATCCGCAATAGATTAACCAATGTAAAGCCAACCATCCACAGTAAAGCTTCACTAACTCATTATAATTTCATATTGAATTCAATAGTATTTGCAATCATTGGCTTCTTTCTTGCGGATCCCTGGTGAATATTTGAATTCAAAATGCTTAGGATAATCATCTTTCCATAAAGCACTCTGATTCTCAACATATTCGCAACGTATACTTCTTGACTATATAGTACAAATCGGTTGTCCATTTAGTGTAAGCGATACGTACCTTGCCATTCTACATTTAAGATCTCACTATAACAATCATTGAAATGAACCAGGTATTAGCCGTAATTAACTATACAATCGATTAAGTGTATGTAGTACGTATGTAGGTTATGCCAGATTCTATGTCAGTTATTGCAATGCAAGGAAAGCGAGCTAGTCAGGGCCAGAACTTTAAGGTGATAAGATTGAATTTCGATGTAAAGCCATAAAGATTTATTTTTGCAAATAAAGTTGATGATCAAAACGAGCCAGAAAATTGTTCGCAATTGGGAAGAATGGATGGATGAACTGCTGGACAAAGTCAAAAATAGTAGCCAAAGCAAACAACCCTGGAATCAGTACCGCTGTGTGCGGATTTCAGATCCCAAACAAAGGACTTAAATTCAAATAAATATTGTATATTGCAGTGCACATAAAACGAATGGCTTTGTGTGTGTGCACTGCAGCTTGTTTTTATCGTAGGGGGCACTTTTCGCCCTTACAATTCGACATGGGGTGAGTCCTGGTTTCAAGTAGAAACCGAGCTCGTACTCCCGGCTCGGCCTTCGGAGCTCGAACAATGGAAGATTGCCGTCACCTGCCACACAATTACAAAACGAATGTACCAACAGCAGCAGTCAGGAGCGGGAATCCTGAAACATGAGCTCTGAGCCAGTGGACCTGCATGAATGCCACTCAAATTATTTAGTTGAATGAACCGGCAAGAGTCGAGGGAAATGCTTTACTGCTCTACTGCTTTGCTGCCTAACTGAATCACCAAATAGCTGAATAACTGACTGACTGACGTTTTCCGTTACAGGGAAAGGGTGAAAAGGTGATAAGATGCTGCAAAGCCGGTGAGGAATTCGCAATCTCGACTGGAGATTACAATAAGACTGTCCTATCCCTTAATAGAGCTGTCATATTGGTAAGCCCTACATCCAATGGCTTTAAAGTTTTAAAAAAATGCGAGGGTTTGCCAAATCAACATAAATCGAAAAGTAAGAAAACAGATTAACTCAAATAAACAATTTTGAGATAAAACCAAACATCATATATGTGGTATCAAATAAAGTCAATCATCATTCAATAACCACCATCTTGAACTAAAAGATTCACAATGAAATCAAAATTTTTATCAATACTGGGTTAAAATTTAAAATTTTAATTTTCTAGTTTCTAGTTTGAACTAGTTCAGCATATTCATATTCTTAGAAACGACTTTAGATTTGGCCATTGTAAGCATTAAAATAATAATAAGTGAACTAGATATTTCTTCTGCCGGTAAAGGATTCGCTCATTGTTAGTTCTTGGGGTTATAAGTAGGAATTTGCCAGTTCTTCCTCAACTAAGCCGGCGTTTGTCATTTGAGCAGCTTTGTTGGAGGTGTCGGGATTTATCTTTGCAATAATCATTATTATGGACCGGCATGGGTCCGCATTCCTGTTGTGCGGCAAAGGCGCAAATACGCAGCGGGTGAGCCAGCTAAGCTGCATTCAATTTCCAGGACTCGACTCTCCTCGAGGGATGAGGATGAGGATGAAACCTGGCACGGATGGGACTGGCATCATTAGCGGACGGGGTGGCTCCGTTTCGATGGCTATCGGCGGATCAATGACGACATCTATGCCTTAGCTCCCTTCCCCGAATGCTAATGCACTGCGAGGCTGGAAAAACAATTTGGCGATGGCCATAAGGCGATAAGGCAACCAAAATGGAAACAAATTGCCATGGACATGCTAAAAGGCGCAAACACAATGGCATCTTCGGCTGCGGCAAGTGCAGGTCCTTGGAGAGCGATTCATATGCGGTCCGATGAGACTGCACAAAGGACGTCGGTTGGGTCGACTAATGGAGGAGGGTTAGACTGGCAGATACCTAACCAAATCAAATTTCTGTGTAAATATACAGGGATTAGTCAATATGGAAAAAACACAAGGGACCGTTTCAAATTCTTCCTTATCAAACCGAGCAACGAAGGAGTGCTGCCTTCTTTGAAGTTTATTTATCAACTTATAGTATAGATTTATTATTTTGTAAATCAACCATCTGTATGAACATGGATTTTAGATTACCACAAGCTTGAATATAAAATGTGTGTCTTCTTTACCTTATAAAAGATTGGAGAAAAATATGAAACCATTTTTTGAATATATGTGTCTTTTGAGTAAATTAATTGAAGAACCATTAAACATATATATGTTTGTTGTTCTAAAACCATCTTTTTAAGTTAATATTAAAAAGTTACACGATAGTAAGTACTGGATATTTAATATTTTTGTGTGTCAAAGGTTGGATATGCATACGGGAAAGTAGAGTCAGAGTTCAACCCCTGGAATGGAAGGCATGAAATATTAAGATCATATATCACACCGTTCCAGACGACACCGCGCCAATTTGTCCTTGCCCTTTTGCGATTCCCATTTCGCAAATCGAATTTTATTTGCCGAATTGATTGTTTTACGCCTTTTTAGCAAGAAGTTGGCACACATTTTTTAACCCTTTGCCGGTGCACGTGGTTATTCCAGCCCCGGATCCTTTGTCTATTACCCCTTTTTGGTCCTGATCAAACATCGAAGGCAGAGATTCGCTCTGGTGCAAGGGCTACACGTTCGCTTTTTAGCGGCAAGTTGCTCGACCTTTTTGCCCATTCATTGCCCTGCTCGAATTGGTTTATCTGTGAAATCTTTGACGTCCTCTGGTTGTTGTTTTTTATCTGTGAGTCTGAACCTTCCGGGGTGTGCGACCTCGTATACGTTACTGTTCCAACTCGAAAAAATCCATGTGTGCCCTACCTTTGTCGCTTTCGAGTTGTGTGCTCATCTAACCGAAAAACATTGGATAAACAAACAGCCGGCTCGAGTATTTTGTTACACTTACCCGTACCAGAGAGCCCTGGAACAGGACCTTTTTATTTCTCTATTTTTCAGAGTCCGTGGAAGGAAGCCAATCTGTCGCATTTGTGTGCAATCGTCCCTCGGCTGAAACTGTAAAATGTTATGCAAGCGCTGATTTCTAATCCGATCAGAGCGGTTTTAGTCAAATTTAAGCAGATTTATGTCACATTGTTGAGCCAGAAAGTGGTACGCAGCTGAGGGAAAACAAAACGAAAATGTTAACACATGTAAATCAAAGATCAGATAACTATATAGCGCATGCTCCTCTATTAGGCAAATCGAATTGAGATCATGTTCTTGCCCACTACCGATAAGACCAGAAAATTCGATTAAGGTTGCGGAAAATTATGTCAATGTAGTACGAAGCAGAAGTTACTGCGGGTTATTTCAGGATACTTTATATAGATTGATTATTCTAGCTTTTATTATATACATAATCGCAGAATTCAAATTTGATGTTTGGTAATGATTAAAGAACATTTATAGAGACTAATGGGTGGAATGGAATATATTATTCAACATTTTTAAGAGATAGATAGAACCCAACTACTTTTATCAAGTATTGACAGACACTAGCGTACTAAAATAAAAAAGGACAATAATAAATATATTTTTATATAGCTAAACTCAATTCGTGCCTAACATTTACCTCCTTTATCTTTATTTACAACTTAAATTTCTGTGCAGAAAATAAATGGTCTTACACATGAATGATTATTGAGAGAACTTTTCAGAATCAGTTTATCAAAACGCCAAGCAGTTTTCCAACCCCATATAAGAATAATTTTTCAATTCCAGTCACATTCGCATCATGGGACTGTGCCAAAAAAAAAAGGAAGGCATTTCAAATATATTCCTTTTCCAAATGAATAAACTGTTAGACAAACAATACATTAAACTTTACAACTTCACACCCGCCGCCAGTGTACGCGAAACATTAGCATTTGAGGAAGCACCCTTTCACTAGGCTGGAAATGGAAAAATCCTGGCAGCAAGGAGTGGTTCGTGGTTCATGGAGAGGAGAGGACATGGTATGGTAGCTGTACCACAAACGATGAGTTGATTGTTATGCAAATGAGCTTAGCCAGAAACCAGCAACCAGCAACCATCAACCGGCGACCAGGACGAAATGTGAGAGCCCAACCCCAGATTTCGACTCGGATCCGGGTGCAGTTCATCAAGTGGTCATAAATTTATAGGTAGTTTTCAGACGCGCGAAGCTGCCTAATTACTATGCAGCGCCATGTGCATAATGAAGCTGACATTTCTAATTTATGGTTGATATTTGTTAATTTTCGTTTCGTTGTGCATAAATTGAAATTGGAAGGTTGGCACTAAAATGTCGGCAAAACAACGGTTTCATGCCTAGTTATTGTCAAATGTAAACAACGGACACGGCACGAGCGATTTAATGGGGGTTACGGCGGAGAAATCCTTTCCTGATCCTAAGCTGACGGATCCTGGTAGTTCCACAGTTCCACTTCCGGCTTAAGGCAACTATTCGCGCGAAAATCCCGCGGTAAATCCGCCATTGTGTGGGCTTCCGCACGAAAAAAAAGGAAAATTCGGGGAAAAATGCGAAAAATCCTTGCAAAAAAAGGAATTGCGAAAATTACCCCAAAACGTTAATGGGAAGCAGAACTAGTAGTTAGCTGCAATTACACTACCCCTAAGTCCTTTTTTATGGTCCTGCCACCTCGGAAAGCGACCGTTATGATTACTTGCCACACTTTCCTGCCCCGCTTTTCACTTTTTGGTATGCACGCAAGGCTTTTCACTATTTGTTGCTCGATCGGGAGAGGGAGGAGGTCCTGTCGCAAAGGAAATGGCCGGGCTCAGTCATTAATTGTTGGCATTGTTTGCGCCTCGTCAGCAGGACATCTGGCTCACTGTCTAGCTGCCTGACACTAGCTGTCGGAGAACTGAATCTGGGGTAAAAGTCAGTTTCTAGACACCTGCATACACACGGTAGGTAGTGTGTGTAATGCAAATAAATCGTTACGAAGTCGCATTATGATTCAAACACAATATTTTAAAGATACTATCAAAAAGTTGTTTAATTTACTTCCTTGAACAATATAAAAAAGTTGATCAAACTAAATGCACCAGAGTTGGCGTATTGTGGCTATTGACTTCTGTCCTTAGCTGAGCACATACTTTAAGTATATCACGAATACAAAAATGTATTTAGCAAAAATAGAACGTTGTATTCACTGGGCAAAATAGAATTAGACTATCTTTCATGTCTCCTGTGCTGTTTGAAAGTTAATATTCACTTTCCACTATGTTATATCTCTAAGTTAAGCCCTTGGCGCCCTATAAAACCTATCTGTGCTATTATTACTATATAGTTCCATGTGTATCAGTGGTATTAATTGCAGATTAAGAGAACTTCAGGCCCTGATGGCTGGCGCCGTGAGTGACTAACAAGCGAGCCGCTTTGACACTCGAATTTGTAGTGTGATTTATGAGGATGACACTGGCATCATCAATCACTGTTCAAGTGGAAGGTGATTTAGCAAAACACAAAAAAACGGAGACTGCAGGCGAATCGCAATTCAGGTTAGTTAGGCTTTATGTAAATTTCACTAGTGAGGGAAACAAGTTTAATTACACTCCATCTCTGGGGAGGAGGACGAGCAACCCCCAAGTGCAGTTGAGTTGACCCGGACAACACTTGATTCGATGTCTTGGGTTGTTGATGTTGTTTCGCTTTAAAAAGTTATAAAAATAAGTCGGCGGCGGAGAGCGGCAGCAACCCCCGAGTTCGTCCTGCACCCTTTGATTCTGGCCAGGATCGGGAATGGGGGATCTGGGATCGGGGCAGGACCAGCATCATCCCCTGTTTTCCCGCCCGTTCTCTCGTTCGTTGCCAGGGGCTAATGAGCGCCGCACATTAGTTTTAACAACATTTATTATTTATGGGTTTTTCCCTCCTCCTGTCCCGCTCACCCTCAATGCATCCGCATGCCTCTCTCTCACTCTTTTCACAGAACACTTACTTTGGACGTTACATTTTCACTTGCCTGCATAGTGACGCAGTTGCCGAAATGAACTCAAAATGGGAATTTGCAATTACTCCAAACGCGGCAAGTTTAATTGGAATTTCGAATCCGGAGCGGCTCGTTAAGGACGTCAAGTCAGGATCTGGGGAGTCTGGTACTTACAAAGGTTCGGAGGTGGGAGAAAGGGTAATGTGTATTATGATTCAGTGGTTTTTTTGATTAGTATAAACTATAATGCAAATATAATTTAACTAGTGCATCTCGAATTTCAATTGATTTCTTTAGTTGAGCTGTTTTTGATTAGATGAAATTAATTAGCTTGTCTTCTAATTAAACCATAACCAACTGCTTTTAAAGTCATTTGAATCCTGGTAGCCAACATTTTCCATTTAATGAATATATAAAATCAATAAATTCCGTGGCTACTGATCGGAACCACATTCAGTGTCAACACCTTCCGGATGTCAGGCCATTAGTGGGGATACGATTCATTTGCATATCACTTTACACGTTAGCCTTTGACGCAACGCCAAACCGCTGGGAATAATGAGCAAAAGGTCGCGTTTTTCGCACTTTTGTAGTTAATAGAATTTATTTGCACACATGTTCACATTGGACAAACTACTTAGTCGTATATAAATATATTTACTTAACAGCGAAAGCATATGCATTCTGTTTGAAAACGGGAGACTCATTTTCGGTCGACACGCACATGGCCTGACTTTGACTCCTGGTCGAGGATTGGATTGTGGAGCTGAAATTGGGCTTCGTTTGGGGCGGTGTTTATACTGCACTTGTTCGACATGTTATAGGCAAATAGACGATAAGATAAATATATAAAAATAAATGCATTCCAGACCTGCCAAAGTGCCAAATGAAAACCCGCGAAATTCGACAGGGAAACCTGTGCACTTCAGCACAAATGACACACAGAACTGACTCGACTTAGGCTAACCATTTGAATAGAAAATTGAAAAAATCCCTACGCTTTATACAGTACTATATGTTAATCGTATATGTTAACACTAAACTAGGCTAATTGGTGCTACACGTACATTCTAGATCACGCGCATAGTATGCTTAAGCTTATGGTATATGGACTGATTTGGCATTCTACCTTCTACCAATCTCTGCCAGAAAGAAGTCCCGGTTCGCAGATGCCGAGCGGAGATCCTGGGAGACTCGGGGATTCGGAGATTCGGGATCTCCGCTGGTGCAAAGGGGGCTTGAGTCTTGGGCACTAGTCTACTAGGTTGGTGGTCAGTGGTTGAACCTGGACCTTCCCGTGCAGAAGATGAGCTGCGGCTACAAGGGCCCGTAGATGGGTTCGGAGTAGAGCACGGCGGGCATGGAGTAACTATACGAGGTGGGCGTGTGCTCCGTGGGACTGCGTAAGCTTGCCTGAAGACTGCGCTTACTGTGCCGCTTTAGCCTGGAAAAGGATAATAATGAGCCATGAGGATAATGGAAAAGGTCAAGGCCAAGTCAAACTCACTTCTTCTTCAAACAGCAGGCTGTGCACAGGGAAACCAAGGCAGCCAGGCCTATGAGGGCGGCCAGGAAAACCAGCCAGGCTCCCGCCGAGGTGAGCATTCCCGCGAAAATAGCTGCAGCATGAGTCCTTCTCACCGAGCAGGATTCCACCTCACTAACCCCGTAGGCGGCGTATATATCTATCAACTCCTGTCGCAGCTGCTGCGAGTTCATCAGCTTCTGCATGTCGTTGAAGGACAAGGCAGCTCCATTCTTGAACATCTGGAAACAGGAGCTGGTGGCGGTAAAGTCCAGACTCATGTCGGGCCGGGTGAAGACCTGTGTATCCAAGACATGCAACTCCAGTCCCAGGGGCTTCAGTTTTTTCTGCAACTGCTCCTGGAAAGGCCGGATATTGTGCTGGATTTCGTTTGGAGGTCGGGCGAAGACGAACTTAAGCAGGGACTTGTCTCGGATCACAAACACCTTGAGATTACTGTGGGCTTGCCGCTTGGGTTGTACTGAGTTGTTGGCCATCACCCGCAATAAGAAGTAACCATCCACGTAATCAGAGAAGGAACCTCCGGTTCTCAGTTCGCCAGTTCGATTGTTCAAGGTAAAGAGATTCTGCAGGTTACCGACGGCCAAGCTGCGACTTCTCTTATAGAACTGCGGCACAAAGGTCACGTTCTCGATGGAAAGACCAACAGGTGGAGCCTCCGCATCCGCATCACTGGCTTTCAACGTGGTCACCACAGTGTCGATGGGAACATTGATCCTAATACCCACAGTGGGATCTGGCTGCTCGAATTTCGGCAGGTTGTCGTCGATGTCCAGTACTCGAATGTTGATACGCAAATGTGAAGGATCCTGTCGATCATACGGATCTCCGATAAACTTGTAGCCCGGTTCGCCCAGCTTTATACACTTAATCGTCAGAGTAAAGGACTCAACCTGCTCTCGATCAATAGGCTTTTGGGTCTTGAGAATGGCCAGGCTGTCGTTGTTTCGCTCTACTGTAAACAATTGTTCATTATTTCCATCGATGATCACGTAATCAATGGCCGCATTCTCGCCGAGATCGTCGTCCAAGGCGCTGAAGTTACCGACAATGGTGCCAGCTGGCTCTTCCTCTCTTACCGTCATGCTCAAGGGTCCTGCGTCCTTTAAAAGGATACAATTGTTATCAGTTGATATTCTGGATGTTCTCCTACAACGCTCCCTTCACTTACAGCTTCTCTTGCGAACCGAGGTTCGTGATCATCAACATCCAGGACAGCAATTTGAAGGATCCTCGTCACCGACTGCTTGGGCTGTCCATTGTCACTTACTTCCAGCAGAATCCTGTACGTGTCCTTCGTCTCCCGATCCATCGATAGCTTGGTTGTTATCAATCCTGAGTGAGCATCTATCACAAAGGCCTCCGCGTCTGGAGTATCTGGCAAAATGCGATAAGTAATGGTTCCGGATGGGGTGTTTTCATCATCAGGATCACTGGCAATGACTTGGAATACTGGAGCTCCAGTAACAGCATTCTGAAAAGGTATCGGTTAAGGTTACTTAAAATGCTTTAGAGATTATAAAGAAGTGCCCACCTCTGTGACATTTGCCATTTGTCCCACCCGAGGAGACAAGAAGTAGGGCACGCCATCATTGGCGCTCACATCCCCTATATAGATCCTGACATCGGTGTCGGTGGACAGGGTGGGCTGTTTGGGCAACTGGTTGCCGTTGTCCTGGGCACGAACAATTAGTACATACGGCTGTGCGCGGCCCTTGCCGGTAAGATTGCGTCGGGTGGAGATCAGACCACTCTTGGGATCGACCTTGAAAAGTCCATTGGCCTCACCCTCGTTCACCAATTCGTAGCACACCTCGCCACCCAGACCCTCATCCGCATCCACGGCCTCCAGCTGGAGAACAAACGAGTCGATCTGCGCGTTTTCCGGAATCACGGTGCTGTATTTCTTCTGGGTAAACTCCGGAGCGTTGTCATTCACGTCCAGTACCTCGATCTGTAGCTCCACTACGCTTTGCTTGGCATCCGTGGGCCGACCCGGAGAGTCCTCCGCCTTGATCTGCAGCTGAATCCTGGGTGTGCGCTCCCTGTCGATGGTCTGCCCACTAGCCACGATTACTTCCCCAGTTGTATTGTTGATGTCGAAGAGCATGGCGTGCTCCCCCTGCAGTGAGTAGATGATCTTGTGGTAGCCCAATCGCTCATCACGGGCGTTAAGAACGGCGTCCTTGTCCATAGCTCTAACCCGGATGACTCGCTCCGGATGAGGCCTGTTCTCGATGATGGTGGCTTGATAGGAGGTCCGTTCGAAGTGCGGGCTATTGTCGTTCACGTTCTCCACGGTGATGTTGACTCGACTGACGGTGCTTCTTTGTCGATCGGCACTATTGGCGCGGACTTGCAGCTCAAACTCCGGACCAGTTTCGCCCAACGCCTCATAGTCCAGCCGCTTCTTGAGTATAACCTCTCCGGTTCGCTCCGCCACTTGGAAGTAGTCCACCTGTTTGGGTTCTACCAACTCAAAGCTGGTGATCGGCTGTCTGGTGACAGGATCTTCCGCCTGCAAAATAAACAGCGCACTATCGATGGGCATTTCCTCTTTGATCTTTACATCGATCACGGGTCTTGAGCTGGTCCAGCCGGGATTCTTGAACACCGGATTGGTGTCCTGGAAGGACTGCACGTACACGGTAACTTCCGTGAAGTCCACCTGTCCCTCGGGATCCACCTCCGCATTGAGATCTCGCACACCCACGGTGAAGATGATGATGGCGGCCACATCGTGACGAAGCGTCCCATTGACAAAGATCTCACCACTTTGGCTGTCCACTCGGAAGGCCTCCTGCAGCCGGTAGTTGCTGCGATTGGCTATGCTTACGCCCGCTTTTGTGGTAGCAGCAACAGGACCAACCATACTGTACTCCAATTTTGAGTTAAGATCCTTGTCGGTTGCTTTCACCCGAAGGACACTCTCGCCCACGGCTGTCCTCTCGGACACGTACGTCGCATAGCTGTTCTGCTCGAACTTGGGACGCTCATCGTTGATGTCCTTCACATTAACATAAACCGTGGTGGTGGCCGTTTCCGGGATAGGAGTTCCGGAGTCCACTGCGTTCACTATGATCTCAAAGCTGTTCATGTTCGAGTCGCGATCGATCCGTGCTTGTGGCGATACAGTGATCAAGCCAGAACTGCAAAGTAAATTGATAAGATTTGATTTAAGTTCAAGGGTTCATCTAGCTAATACTGACAGTTCATCAATCTCAAAGTTGTCGTTGGCCCCCACAATCCTGTAACGCAGCAGGCTGTCTAGACCATCCGGATCGTGGGCAGATACAGAAGTGACATTTGATCCTGCAGCGGCGTTCTCGGGGATGGAGACTCGGTAGCTGGGCGGGCCTATAATGGGTAGGTTCTCCATGTTTTGGAAGTGTCCTCGGAAGATGGGCCGTTGATTGCCGGATATGCCAACGCGTACCAAAACGCGAGTGGTGTTGGACAAGGGAGGAATGCCTATGAAGAGTATTTCATAATTAATGGTTATTTCCTTTTGAGTAATATGCAGCATACTCACCGAAATCAGTGGCCGAAACCACCAGTTCGTATTCACCCCTCTCCGTGTCCATGGATCGCGCTGCTTTCTGAATGACAATCTCGCCCGTATCCGGCTCTATCCGGAATACATTTCCAGCAATGCTGTTTTCGGACACAATGTAATACTTAACCCGCCCATTTCCCTGGGTGGGACCATCTGCATCGTGGGCACGCACGAAGAACTGGGGCTCAAAGAGGGCTGCACCCTCCCGAATAGTTCGACTGTATTCCTTGCTCTCGAAGTTTGGATGATTGTCGTTCACATCGGTGACCCCGATGAACAAGTTGGCATTGGCCTCCCGCTGCCCTCCATCGATGGCCACCACTGTGAGGCTGTAGCTGCTCTGCTTTTCGTAGTCCAGAGGCTTAAGCAGGTAAACGCCTCCGGTTTCCGGATTCACATAGAAGTTGTCGGCACCGAAGCCCTTGAGCACGTAGCGAACGTGTCCAAACTCACCGGAATCCAAATCAGTGGCTTTTACGTGTCCGATTATCGCGTCCACAGGAAGATTCTCAGCTGCGGTAAAACGATAGGTGCCTTGGTCAAACACAGGTGCATTGTCATTAGCGTCCAGCAGATGGATCTCTACTCGGGTCTTGGCCTTCTCCACGCCCTTGACGGAAGCCACAAGATCGAACTCAAATCGTCGCAAGTCCGGATCGGCAACATCGTAATCCAGTCGACTAGCATTCAACACCTTGACAACCACAGGTGTCCGGCCTTGAGAATCAGTGGGAGAGACTTCAAATACTCTGGCCGCATTGAAGACATCCCGCAAAGAAAGCTCATAGCGACTGTTCTCGCCCATGTCGCGATCATCCACGAAGATCGAGAGTCCCGGCAGAGGCATTCCATTAGCCAGGTTTTCCGTTATGGAGACATTGAAGTGCGGTCCACTAAAGGTGGGCTGGTGATCGTCCACATCGGTGACCACAATGGTTACTCTTGTCAGCGAGTGCTCGGCGGGAATAGCTCCATCGATCAGCTCAGTGGCTCTTATGGAAAACACATATACTCCACCATTTTGGAGGATCTCAGCGTTCTCACGATCCAGTGGCTCTGCGGTGGTCTGCAGTACTGCAGTTCCCTCGTGAGGATCTCCGAACGGTACCAGCTCAAAGTGCCCGAAGGGTTCATCTTCCAGAGAAAGGAATATTTCCCTTGGAATGCCCACATCTCCATCTACAGCCTTGACCGTCAGAATGCTCACTCCGGCGGGAGTGTTCTCCGGCACTGTCGCGGAGTACGGAGCATTGGTAAAGATGGGCGGCTGATCCTGGATGTCGATCACATTGATCGAAATGGTGGCCACGGAGGAGAGGCGGTTATCCAACGCACTGTCCGAGGCCGAAATGGTCAAGATGTACGAGGGACGACTCTCGAAGTCCAGCTGTTGCTTCAGCGCCACTCGCGCTGTGTAGTTTCCGTCAGATAATTTTACTGCCCGCACCTCAAAGATGTCGCAAATGTCGTTTTCCTGGAAGAGAAGATGTGCCAAATAAGATATGTACAGGATTGAATTATATTTCCTATATGTAACGTACCTCTACACACTTCATCTGAACCTCAGCGTTGATGCCCTCGTCCCGGTCCACGACCACAATGGGTGGCTCCACACTGATCTCCGAGCCCACGGGCAGGGATTCGCTCACACTGGCGGTGTAGGGTCTGCCCAGGAATATCGGCTGGTTGTCATTGTAATCCCGTACAGGAATCACCCGCCTTTGGGAGACGGTGTTGGGCTCTGTGCCATAGACACCTTCGTCTGTGATGCTGATGATCACCTCGACGGTGTCCTGGGTCTCTCGATCCAGCTCCTGGCGCAGGCGCACCACCCCCGTCTCGCGATCCACCGAGAAAACGGGTCCGCTGATGCTGTACTTCAGGCGACCTCCTTCCGGATCAGTTCCTGCAATTAAAATAAATGTATAAGTTTTAATAATCATTCAAATGGAATTTAGTCGAAAGTAATAAACATCGATTGTGTTGAAACTCAAGAATTGCAAGAACTTACTCTTCTCTCTTTAATATTTATGGGCTTAATACTAATCGTAGAACAATCAATAACATTTGAATAACATTTGAAGTGTAGTGTAAACACTACACTACACTACACTACACTACGTAAAAACACTAATTATCGATATTAAGCATTAAATAATGAATCTGGGAGCCACAAAATAAATTATCTTCTCAACAAAATGTATTTGTAAATAATACACGATCATTAAATCTAATTTCCGACGCAGATAAAAGAGATAACCACACGAATGCTCAATTTACCAAGATAGATAATCAACGACATGAAGTGTGGAAAAATGCTCTTCTCTTAACGAGACGGCTATTAATTGTAACATTTATTTATATTAATTCCCAGAAAGATCCAGTTCTCTTTGCCAAATTAAAGTGATCGATACATACTCCACGTGTGTGGGACGCGTGTTGGACAGCCGGCAAAGTGCAACATGTTAGTTGGCGATGGAGTCCCGGTGCTTGACACGCTCGCTGCTTTAATTACAGGTAATCCGAGCCAGCGTCATAGGCTGTCACTTCGGGAAGTCGTTCAGTGGAGTCGCCGCCGTCGGTTTATGTAAAAGCGTGTGAAAAATGCTAATTCGGTTCCCACAACCTCCTGCGCCGGCGACTTTTCCAGTCGACTGCGGTTTTCCGGCCCCTCGGAACTGGGGCAACTAGTTAGTTGTGGGTCTAACCCTAAGTGGATTGTGTCATTCCCCGGCAATTTCTCTTTCTCTGTGCCCACAGCGTCTAATAACAGGAAATGTATCTACAAGTATTTGGCTCGGGTAGCCGAAAAATTCCAGCTCGGGGGCAACTCGAAATTACTTTAGAAATTCTACCAAAGCAATCATGGAGAAAAGAAAGAAAACAAATGAACCCAGGGAGCTTACAAAAGAAAACATAGACCAATAAGCGGTCGGTCGTTCGGGAAACCCGCTTTTGGCCGACAGATTTTTCAAGTTTGCAGGGGGCACTGGGGAACTCAAAGTTGGGAGCGGGCTTGTGGTGCACCGACAATTGCAGCACGACCACAAAAAAGACACGGCCCAAAGCGGGAAGCAAACAGGCACAGCCGCTCCTCCATCTAACCAAAAAAACATACATACCTCAAGCATTTCCCTGCCCCCCAAGTACTCCCAACTTTATTGCTCTATCCCGATTCAAAACTGGATCCCTCAGCATTGGCGCGTGAGTGACCATTTTAACTTTTCAATGTACATAATCATTTTTCCAGCTCACACTTACCCATACCGCGTAATCGTGGGGTATTTGGTGATCTTGAGTTATCGTGTGAACTGCTGAACCGTGGCTTAGATATAATGATATTAAAACATAGCCTCTAGTTTTAAATAATTGCAATCGATACTTAGATATAATTCTATGTTGTAAGTGATATTTTATTGCTATAAATATTACTTCTATAACGATCAAGAGCCTGACTCAAAATTTCACCATTTAATATTGAGAACCCACTTTGTAAATGACAAAACGATATCCATCTGATATCCGCGAAATGGATCTAAAGTTACAAAATGCAACCGGTCAATTTGATACTCGTACATAGGGTATCTCTAGATCAACCCCTTTCCACTGCTCGATTCTCGCCCGTTTTCTCTTTATGAATTCTCGAGTTCGATTCGAGTATGTGTGTACATACGGTGTGTTTTTAGGCAATTGGGGGAAAAGTGGAAAAGCTGAATGAGCACTGTAATTGCGGGTACGTGCGAGATGTGGAAAAGCTCTGCTACTTTTCACTTCGCCCAGCGTGGATGCTTTCATGGAGGGGGAGGAAGTAATTGTTGTGGTTACCATTGTTGCTGTTGATGCGGCAGAAATAATTTGTGATTTCATGCTTGACGGAGCGTATTTGTTAATATTTTGGTTATTATTACACATGGAACAGTGCATAAGCCGAAAGAAGCGAAAGAAACGCCCGCCATGTGCCAACATTCGTTTTACTTAGTGTTTTTGGAATGGTAAAATGTGTAATTATGTGTTAAGCGGGTAAGAAAGGCAAATTCAAGCGGCTAACCGATAGGAGTTTTCTCTGCTGCATTCCGTGCAATTAAATCCTCAAATTTCGACACCAGGAGGCAATCCCAGCGGACTTTGGGGTTACGCAACGACTGACACTCAGTATTGTCTTGCGATCTCGGATTATGTTGTGCCCGATATGGATTCAGCTCAGTTTCCCGGCTCTCCGTTTAGGCCGAGCAATTTCCTTGGACGGGTCAGTTTTTCCGTTTTATTTTTTCGGTGTCTGGTAGACGATTTTCCAAGGCACTTTTGATTTCCAACGCACCCAGCCAGAGCAAACGTGTTTCGTATCTCACGGATACCGCTTGCAAAACGAACCAGTCTCCAACTGCATCCGAGTCTCGGCATCGGTTACATTTGCAGGCGGAGTCACTGGGCGAGCATCATCCAAGGCGATTTGGCACACGCTCGGCAACCAGTTAAGACAATGCCCCATCTGATTATGAAGTTGCCGTGGAGCGGCATCAAATTGTAGGCCTAAAGCCGCCGCAGCTGCAAATGTATCTCAATCTCTTAACTGGGCCTCTGTGTTAGGGTGTCATTTGCTGGTGGCTGGAGGAGCTGGAGGAGCAGGTGCAAACTAGCTCTACCCAGTTGGATAACTTAATTTAGGGGGAGTGGCTGGCCCGCCCGAAGTTTATTAAGTCTAAAATTTGCTCAATTTGCTACAGATATAGGAAAACGACTCTCGATTGATTGCCACTCTCGATCGGAGTAAAAGTGCTGTTTTCATTCTCTATCTAATGGGGGAATGGGGGCCATTACCTTACCGCAATCTCCATTATCGTGGACTAACACTTATCGGTGGTGCTACGCACAAACGTGTTCAAATGCATTTCCGCCTGCTCACCTATCAGATACATATGTCTTTGGCTGTCTTTGTTTGTTTTTGTTTGTCAATTGATTAGCAAACTGCATTCTCGGGCGAGCTAACTTCAAAAAGACTAGAAACCAGAAACAGAAACAGAAACAGAAACAGAAAAGGAAAAAAATCAACAATAAAAACATGAATATCTTGCTGGGGCTTATCGAGCATTCTTGCAGATCCGCACTGCATATTTTAAGCCAAGTGGCATTATGCAATCGCTTATACTCGTATGCTTATATATCTGACGAATGCGAGATACGAGGGTGCTGAAACGTGCGGCGACCACAAAAATCCAATACCCCGCACAAGGTTGACCCGAAGTAGGTGGCCCACCCAGACCAATGCGGTCCAAGAAATGAAAGTCACCACTGGTAATTTGAGTTACGATCAAAGCTAAATTACAAAATTATTAGAGCCAGTTTTGGGGGATTGTTTTCTTGAACCGAAAGGGGAATACCGTTTTCAGTAGCGTACTTAGCCAAAGACAATTTTAGTGAAAGTAATGAATGCCTAACAACAAAACTGAAAGACTCAAAGATAATTATGTTGTGATAAATGCTAATTTAATTATGCTTTTTCTGTTTATTTATCTAACATAGTTAGTTAAAAGGCCAACAAAATACTAATTGTCTTGCTGTGCAGATCTTAATGGATCATTTATTAGGTCATATCAGAGGCAATTCATTGTATAATGGTTTTACCATTAAACTAAAATAATGAAAATAAATATTATATCAATTAGCGGCATTGTTAAACGCTTTAAATAAAAAGTATATTTGGTAGACTTGGAAAAATTGAACTAGACATTAGTTATATTAATAAAGCTTTAAAAATGTTGAAAGAAATGACATAAGTATACATCCTAGTCGAGTAGAATACCATTTTTGTATAGCATTTCAATTCTTTAAATTTCGCACACTAAGTTGTGTCTAAGTCAAGTTATTTTATTTAAAGATTGCTAGTGAGCTATAAAACTACAGTTCGCTCAAAATCAAAGACAAGAGAAAAACCAGATAATAGGATAGGTCATTTGTTAATTAGTTCGAGTTCGTGACTGAGTCAAAAGTTTACTTTATCTAGTTGTCTTGTTCGAAAGCAGACCGTCTTAGTGATTTGCTTCGTAGCTTATCTTATTCTATCTTATTCTATACCTGATGTAATCTCAAGACTATGTAAGTGTATGTTCTTTTCGGATTACTTTGTATTTAAGTACTATTATTAAGTGCATGTGGCCTTTTTATTTCCCATAGAAATAGCCCATATAAGTATGTAGTTATTATTAATCCGAACTTCCCACACTAGGCCAGGTTTTGATCCATCTCTTTCTTTATTTTTGGCAAAACAAAACGAGCTACTGGCAGTGAAAGGCATTGCCACAAACTGCGTGGGAATTGGGCTATTGGTGTTCATTGTCTTTCGCGATGCAATGAAAGCCGTGAAGCAATTCCGCATAAAATTATGAAACGTGACGGCCCCGTACTACACATGTTGATAAGATGTCGAGCATGCAATCTTGGCCAGAACTCCCCTCCCCCCCAACAGAATTCGTAAAAAACGCGACCTGGTTGCAACTCACCTTTCAGCTGGAAGACGGGACTGCCGACGGGCGTGTTCTCCGAGAGGCTGAATCGGGACATGTCGCCCGTTCCGGGGACGAACTGAGGCGGTTGGTTGACCAGCTGGCCAGCGGTCAGGCTGAGAAAGAGCAGCAACAGCAGCGGCAACATGTTGCCGTGGCTAATTCAGTGCCGTTAGGTGTATCCGTATCCGTTAGGTCCGAGTTTCGATGGTGTTTACGCGAGTATTTGGCACATGTAGAACGACACAGTTTCGGTACAATTCGATCACTTGGCTCTTGCTCTCTCACTCCGCTCCGCTCGCGTTCTTGGACTGGCCGAAATGCAAAACAAACTCTGGTTATTTATTGGGCCCGAAACAAAGATCTTTCAATGCTAGCCGCTGCACCGCCCCCAGCTGGCCTTGTCGCGGGTTGGCTCAAATGAATGGGATTGGGCTGAACGGCTTGAGTTGAGCTGATCTTGCAGAATCGCTTATCTTAGCCTTGCCGTTTGAACTTTTGCCAGCTCTCGATCGCATTCCACAAATGATGTGCAAAGCGAATGTGCTGTATGTGAATGTGAATGAAACAAAAAAGCGATGTTCCGACGAGATCTAAAAGAAATTTAGTAGCGAACAGAAGATTTCACTTTATGCACATGTGAAAAGTGGCACATGATGATGAGGCGGCTGCTGTCCGCCAGTTCCGATCATTGGGCACTTCTCGGCGATTGGCAAACGCGGCGATGATGGCTTTCTTTTGGTACCAACGCCAGCTCGTAAGCCAGAGCAGGGGAATGTGCAAAAGCGGCTAAAACAAATAAACACAGGCAGGCAGCCGACTGGTTCAGGTATAGTATAGTATGGTATAGTATGGTGTAGTATCCGAGTAGGTATCTATGGGTTCTTGTTTTGGCCGAAAAAGAACAGCAAATGGAGAGCGAAATCGAGGAGAGAAAGAAGGAGAGAGCGGTGGCGAAAAACAGGAAGCAAATGCAATTCGGGCGGCTTAGGGCAAACAGCTGGGGCTAATAAACTATAATTTACACTAATGTGGAATGACCATTTGTGGCCAACTATTCCACGGATATATTTTTGGTTTTGGCCAACGCACGCAAAAAACACACACACTCGAAACCGCACAACGGATGACGCTAGGGTCCGAAACTTGATCTTGCGCCTTCTTTTGCTGTTGTTTTTGCAGCTACGGATTGCTATAAAGTATCTCGCGGATGCCGATTCGAGTCGAGTTTGAAGCGCGACAACGTCTGAACGCAGCGACGCTCGCTTACCTTCTGGCCGGACTTACCTGTTGCTGCCCGTTCTTTCAAACGAGAGCCACTCACAAAGACTCGGCTCTGAATACTGGTTTTCGGTTTCGGCTCTTGCCGGTTCTGTTTTGCGGCGGGTTTCGCGCACGCGCATTGGAATTGGCAATGAAAACTGGGAGTGTAGAGTGGAGCCCACTTTTGGGCTCACAAGAAATGTATTTTCGGGATATATTATTGCCTATTTATACCCGTTACCCGCAGAGTAAAAGGGTATACTAGATTCGTTGAAAGGTGTGTAACAGGCAAAAGTGTGGGCGTGGCAGTATTGGGCGGTATGTGGGCGTTATAGTGGGCGTGGCAAAATTAATCAACAAACTTGCGCTGCGTCTATGTCTCTGGACTCTGTATGCTTCATCTCATCTTTCTAGCTTTTGTAGTTCCTGGGATCTCGACTTTCATACGGACGGACAGACAGACGTACGGACAGACGGACGGACATGGCCAGATCGTCTCGGTTTTCTGATCAAGAATATATGGTCCTTTATATAAGGTAATTTATATGGTCGCAAACGCTTATTTTTGCCTGTTACATACTTTTCAACAAATCTAGTATACCCTATTACCCTAGGAGTAACGGGTATAATTACATACATGGATGTAAAATACTTAATGCGCCCAATGCAAACCAGAACTTCAGTGAAAATGGTACCAGTTTGTTGTCAGTAGACAACATTTAACCTTCCACAAGAGTTTTTATAACTTGAACCATATCAAATTATAAGCTTTTAATCTACATAATACCTAAATCTACGCATATTTTATAAACCCACTTCTGACAAATTAATTCATATTAAATGCCCAAAATTGATGTTGAATAACAAAAAGCCTATAATTATATAGAATGAGATACGTTTATATAATAATATTATAAATATATAAAACATACAATTTAGCTATATTTCATTTAATTATTCAAGGTAAATAAGTCCTTGCTATGGAGAACAGCTAGCCCTAACTTAGTCTAAGTACATCTAGCGTAGTTAGTGGTTAGAGAGCATCGTCCACCTGGAACTGTATCAGGTCCTCGACGGGGAAGCGGAAGAGCGAGGCGGTCTGGGCCTCCGCTGCCATCTGTTCGATATTGGCGTTCTTCGGATAACGATAGTGCTCATCCGCCGGTGTTTTCCTATACCGATGATCCTGCCGAATGCCGCCAAAGGCGGAGGGATCTGGGAGCTCCGCCGCCACAATAGGGTGCTCGAAGTCAATCAGCGGCAGATGATCGCTGCGCGAAATGGTACTGGATCGATTGCCAGGCAGGGATTGCAAGTGTTGCTGCTGTGTCGCCTGATGTTGCTGCTGGGTTTGATTATGCGACGGATGGTGTTGCTGCTGCTGCTGCTGTTGTTGCTGCAGACCAGGGCCACTGCCATTGACTGCCTGTCTGGGTTCAATGGGACTGGGCGGATTGGGTGGCGGTAAGTCGTTTGAGTTCATCATGTTGCGTTGCATGTTGTGATGGTAGAATGGATTGGTGGAGGCGCGAATCGTGGCAGTTGGCTTCTGCTTGGGGAACACGTTCAAGTGCAGCATGATGGGGTTCGTTTGGCTCTCCACCTGACCCTGACCCGGTGCAGAACCCTGTCCAGAAGTCTGCCCGTAGATGGGCTCATCGGGATGCACGCTCTTCGGAGGCGGGAACTTGTGCACCTGGTTGTGGTACAACGCCTGCTGCTGACTGTATCTGGTAGCCTGGTCAGGGAAGAGTACGGGTTGTTGGGTGGGGAACTTGAAGGGGGTCTGGTAAATGCCCTGGCCCATCTGAAAAGCCGCCGCCGTGGTTCCAGTCAAGGCAGCAGGCGAGGGCAGGGCGTAGTCTTGCTGGAAAGGATGTCGCATCACCGAGGCGGGACGCGAGGGCGGCAGCACAGGATATATGTCCAGATTGACCTTAAAAGGCAGCCTTTTCAGTTGCGGCTGCCGTGTGGCATTCAGTGCGATCACAGGTGGTGCAAAGTGCTGCTGCACGAAGGGATCTGCCACAAAGTGCTGCTGACTGCCATGCTCCAGCAGTTGCTGCTGTTGTTGCTGCTGCTGTTGCAATTGCTGCTGAAGCTGTTGCTGCTGAAGCTGTTGTTGTTGTTGCTGCTTCTTTTTCTTCTTCTTAGACAACGGTTTTCCGTTTCCCAGTGGCTGCATGGCCAACAGATTAACATCCTGCGGCGAACGGGGCTTGTAGGGATACAGTTGATCGATGGCCACCCTTTGATGGGGCATAACACCGGGATTGTACCACGGCATGGGCATAGACATCATGGGAAACATGGGCATCGGAATGCTGAACTGCATCTGTTTCTTGTTGCGCTTACCGCGGAAAAAGTTCCCAATGCCACTGGACTTGAGGTTCTTGAAAGTGCCTGCGATGTGCAGACCCGTGGGCATCATCACCATGGGTGGCAGTTTGCTGGGGGCCAAGCCGCCGATGTGCAGGTGCTGCAGGATGTCCTGGATGTTGTTAAGCTCGGGACGACCCTCACCCTTGGTGAACTGCTCCGGCATCGGGCCCTCGTAGGGAAAGTGGAACGGCTTGGGCTTGAACTCCTCCTGCCCTCGAAGAGCGCGCGTTCCCGACGATTCGGAGTACTGTCGTCGTAGCAAACCCTTTGTGGGCGGCGGCGGCGGAGAGGGCGAGCCCAGGGACAACTGCATGTCCTGGGTGGTGAGGCGCGGGGGGCGTGGCATCTGATCGCGCAGCAACCCCCTCAGAGGCGTCATGGTGGCCGATCGCTTGGGCAGGCGCTCGTAGACATGGGCGTCGTCCGGTTCGTGCGACGATGTTGCGTGTTGCTGCCGTTGCGCTTTCGTGCGCCACGTCCCGTAGATGGGTGCAACGTTGCTGTCGGCACGCTCCAATAAGTAGGCGGTTTCCCCAGCAGCTCCCTGCGTCGCCTGCATCTGCTGCAGATGCAGCTGCAGCTGATGTTGCTGCTGGCGCAGGTACTGCTGCTGCTGCTCGTGCTGCAGTTGCTGCAACTTGGCCCGCATCTTCTCGATGTCTGTGTCGCTGTCCGAGGGCTCGGTCTCCGTGGTGGGCTGGGATGGCTCGTCTGCTGAGGACTCAATGTCGTTCGCAGATTGCTGCTGCAGATGCTGCTGCTGGTGCTGTTGATAAAGAGTGGCTGCTGAGGCGACCTTCACTACCATGAGAGACATCTACAGGCAGAAACAAAAGGAAATCAAAGATAGTGGGGTTACATGAGCTACAAGATAATTGGTTGTGTTGCCGAATAATAGCGTAACCTCAAATTGAAAATGGGGAGATGTACAATTACAGCTCCATTTGCTCACATCAAGATTTTCACGTAATTGTTACTTAAAATATGTATCCAACGCGTAAAAGGGTTGCAATTACACTATACTTTGTAATAACAAGAAAACACTTTTGTATGACAGTGCCTAGGATAGAATAATCCTTTTAAGCTTTTTGGTATCTCCTCATTGACATAGTAAGATCATCTTAAACTGGAATAGCTTTCAACTCACAATTGTGTACCCCAGGATCAGGCCCATAATCCACCGCCTGCCGTTAGTGCCGCAAGGATCCTGTCCCGTTCGAGTGTCCCGTTGTCCTTGTCCTTGTCCTTGACCGACTGCCGACTGCATGAACATCTTTCCGGGATCTGCTGCTCGAACCACTCGGCTTGCCTATCGCTTGATAAATGTGGGCTTGAGCTTCTGCCTCATCGCGGATCGCAACGATGACTGAGTGCAACCGGGCGCTGGCGGCGCCTAAAAAGCGTCGGTTATATCGGCCCAAGTGCAACAGCTTAATTAGAAAGTTTAATAGAGTTTGGCTGCGAAAGCAAAACAGCAAGCTACAGATAGACAAATAAATTAATTGCTCAGGCGAATTCGTGCTCCCAGGCAAGTGGAAAAGAAAGAGATATTAAAAAACGCATTGACCATGAAAATCTGAAGATAGCTGCGAAGTAACTAGAAATGTCTTCGGGGGTAATGAAACCGAAGTGGCTATGCACTGACGAAGGAGCTAACTGTGTAGCTATATATCTTTATAATACTTATAAATTAATTATAAACATGGAATGATACGAAAATATATAATTATAATAAAGAAACAAGTTTACTAGTTATAAGTTCAAAAAACACATTAAATATATCTTAAATTCGACTTCCATATTAGTATGGAAATAAGATTATTTATGGTAAGCTTGTATTTGAACCCACTCATACGAACATTTTGAACCCATTAACTAAGCTAACGTGTTTCACATCCATAACTTAAAGAGGTAGAGACCAGAAGTGGAGGTCAAGGCTAACTGTCTAACCTGCACTCTTGACTTTGCTTAGTCGTGGAAACCTACATTCAAGATACCTCTTAAAAGAGGAGGGACCAAGCAGACCACGAAATCTCCCGGACATGTCGTGATGCCATTTCCCGGTTGCGAGAGAAAGATAAAATGTGTTATTATTGTTTGGGTTTGGGTTTCAAATTCACAGCCAACAGGACCGCAAGTAATTTCCGCTTCCCAAAAACAGAAGAAAATGCTCGTAAATATTCGAAAAACTTATTTTATTGTTCAGGTTTCAGCGATCCGAATTAAAAGTTTATTTAATCGTAATATAGAGCTATATAGTCTTGAGCTGGCGTCCGCCACAGACGACGGCCGCCTATCGATCGTATAGTAGTGGTAGAACATAGCAAGAGTTGGATAGACTGTTAGCTGTACAATTGGGGCACTCATTTACAATGATCCCTAGCTGTATGAGTATGCGATTCATTAATTACAAAAATAAAATAAAAACAAACAATTGTCGTCCTTGCAGGCGCACCAGTGGCGCCCTCTAGCACCGCTGGCGCCGGATCGTGTAAAGTTAGACTGTACGAGAATTGACTAGATCAATCTAGCCCTAGACGAGGCCCTATCCCTAATCACATCTGGATCTCTAGATCTAGAAGTTGAAGGGGATGCTGGGCACGGGGTACTGGTAGCCCTGGTGCTTGGTGGGTGCGGGTGGGACGTAGACTGTGGTGCGCTGAGTCGGGGGTGGCACGTACACAGTGGTGCGCACGGTTGGTGGTGGCACGTACACGGTGGTCCTACGGGTGGGTGGGGGAGGTGGACGGGTGGTGCGCACGACAACGGGGGGCAGGTAGGTGGTTGGGGGCCTAGTTGGGGGACGAGTGGGTGGTGGAGGAGGGCGGGTGGTGCGCACAGTTGGGGGTGGCAGGTAGGTGGTTGGTGGGCGGGTTGGGGGCCTCGTGGGTGGCAGAGTTGGGCGGGGAGTGGTGCGAATGGTGGTGCGCACGGTGACCGGGGTCTGAGGCTTGTTGGTGGGTGGCAGGTAAGTAGGAGCCGGAGTCGTCACACGACGAGTGGTGGGTGGGTAGGTTGGTGGACGAGTTGGTGGTGGGGTGGCACGAGTGGTGCGCACGACAACGGGAGGCAGGTAGGTGGTTGGGGGCCTAGTTGGGGGACGAGTGGGTGGTGGAGGAGGACGGGTGGTGCGCACAGTTGGGGGTGGCAGGTAGGTGGTTGGTGGGCGAGTTGGGGGCCTCGTGGGTGGCAGAGTTGGGCGGGGAGTGGTGCGAATGGTGGTGCGCACGGTGACCGGGGTCTGAGGCTTGTTGGTGGGTGGCAGGTAAGTAGGAGCCGGAGTCGTCACACGACGAGTGGTGGGTGGGTAGGTTGGTGGACGGGTTGGTGGACGAGTTGGTGGTGGGGTGGCACGAGTGGTGCGCACGACAACGGGGGGCAGGTAGGTGGTTGGGGGCCTAGTTGGGGGACGAGTGGGTGGTGGAGGAGGACGGGTGGTGCGCACAGTTGGGGGTGGCAGATAGGTGGTTGGGGGCCTAGTTGGAGGCCTGGTAGGAGGCAGAGTTGGACGAGGAGTGGTGCGAACGGTGGTGCGCACGGTGACCGGTGTCTGAGGCTTGTTGGTGGGTGGCAAGTATGTGGGTCCCGGGGTGGTCAGACGACGAGTGGTGGGTGCGTAGGTTGGTGGACGGGTTGGTGGACGAGTTGGTGGTGGGGTGGCACGAGTGGTGCGCACGACAAGGGGGGGCAGGTAGGTGGTTGGGGGCCTAGTTGGGGGACGAGTGGGTGGTGGAGGAGGGCGGGTGGTGCGCACAGTTGGGGGTGGCAGGTAGGTGGTTGGTGGGCGGGTTGGGGGCCTCGTGGGTGGCAGAGTTGGGCGGGGAGTGGTGCGAATGGTGGTGCGCACGGTGACCGGGGTCTGAGGCTTGTTGGTGGGTGGCAGGTAAGTAGGAGCCGGAGTCGTCACACGTCGAGTGGTGGGTGGGTAGGTTGGTGGACGAGTTGGTGGTGGGGTGGCACGGGTGGTGCGCACGACAACGGGAGGCAGGTAGGTGGTTGGGGGCCTAGTTGGTGGCCTGGTAGGAGGAGGAGTTGGACGAGGAGTGGTGCGAACGGTGGTGCGCACGGTGACCGGTGTCTGGGGCTTGTTGGTGGGTGGCAGGTAAGTAGGAGCCGGAGTCGTCAGACGGCGAGTGGTGGGTGGGTATGTTGGTGGACGAGTTGGTGGCGGTGTTGGACGACGAGTAGTCACGACAATGGGGGGCAGGTAGGTGGTTGGTGGCCTAGTTGGTGGCCTGGTAGGAGGAGGAGTTGGACGAGGAGTGGTGCGAACGGTGGTGCGCACGGTGACCGGTGTCTGAGGCTTGTTGGTGGGTGGCAGGTAAGTAGGAGCTGGAGTCGTCAGGCGACGAGTGGTGGGTGCGTAGGTTGGTGGACGAGTTGGTGGTGGTGTTGGACGACGAGTAGTCACTGGTGGCGGTGGCTTGTTGGTGGGTGGCAAGTAGGTTGCTGGAGGACGAGTGGTTGGTGGCCTAGTTGGTGGCCTCGTTGGGGCAGGAGTCCTTGGTGGTGGTGGTGGAGGAGGCAGACGGGTGGTCACTGGTGGCAGTGGCTTGTTGGTGGGTGGCAGGTAGGTTGCTGGAGGACGAGTGGTTGGTGGCCTAGTTGGTGGCCTCGTTGGGGCAGGAGTCCTTGGTGGTGGTGGTGGAGGAGGCAGACGGGTGGTCACTGGTGGCAGTGGCTTGTTGGTGGGCGGCAGGTAGGTTGCTGGAGGACGAGTGGTTGGTGGCCTAGTGGGAGGGCGCGTTGGCGGCCTTGTGGGCGGCCTGGTGGGCGGCTGGGTGGTGCGAACGGGCAGATCGAACGGCACATCGGGCGGGGGGTAGAAGTAACCCTCGGCGGCACGAATTTTGCGCTGGAAGAGGTGGCTTATGAGTTCCTGCTATCAGGAATTCGGCAGATGTCTGGACTTACCTCATGGGTATCGGCCGATGCGGTGGCCACTGCCACAACGCAAAGCGCCAAGACAAACAGTGCACTTCTCTGTGGGGAAGGAACGAAGAATAGAGTCGGGTTAGTGATGCCACATATTGATGGACTTCGGTGGTGTCGCCGTACAGAGGTGCTCAGACTAACGACTTGCTCTAACAACCTGATTGAGACTAATTGATCGCCTTCTAGGCTAATCGCCTATTCACGCTTCGTGGCAACTTGGCCGGGGTCGGAGGAGGCAAGGCAACTCTGCTGGCCTGCGGGTCAAAGCTGTGGTAAAGTTCAGCCAACAAACGGCAAAGCTGAGTGCTGAGCTGAGCTGAGGGAATCGATTTACCATAATGCATTGAAAATCACCCGAAATGCTGGCGCAGACATTCAACTTTGACGGGCATTAGCATCTCTAGGTCGGTCCCCTCCCCCGGAGCTATGTAAATATCGCAGATTGGCGCGATTGATACATAATGCCCATGCAAATGCGGTGCGACACAAGAGATGTGAGCTCAATGGGGACCCGAGGAAGTAGCCCCTGAATTATGGCTTCCGACGATGCTGTCAGCGGGTTTATTTGCATTTGTCGCTGGAGTTTCGGCAAGGTCATTGCTAGTTAATGAAAGTGCTCGTCGATGGCCGCAGATGGCCGGTGCCGATGAGCTCAATTAATTGGCTGACGGAGAATTTTCGGGGGCTATAAAAATAGCCGATTATGAAAGAAACCGGCCCGGATCCGGCCCCAAACCCCAAACCCCAAGCTCCAGACCAGTTCTAGCCATGATTATATAATAATCAGCCAAGACAGGCCATAAAACTAGTGAGAAGACGCAAAATTAGCATACGCATCTGGCATAAAAAGAATAGTAAGCACCGGCTGTCATTTATAACCAAATCTGTTAGATTTTAGCCTATGCCTCCGAACCCGACTGGGTCCAGTTTCATTTTTGGCTGCTGATTGTTTGCTAATTTCAGAAATATTTGATCTTTGTATGTAAATTATTTTCAATAATTTATGCTAATGAACCTGAACTTTTGGCTGTTCTAACTTGTTTTAAATATCGCATCAGCCGCAATCAGGCTTTGGAATTCGAGAACCACATCGGGTTTGACTTATGGCGGGTGGTGCCTAAAGGTTAGAAAGTGAAAGGACCTGGAGAGATAATCGCAGAGGCAGAGCGATTCCCTTGACTGTTCAGTATGCTAATTGGCAGCTAATTAATCCGATTCACGCCGCATCGAGGGCAGAGCCCCAATGCCAAGACTTTGGGGCAATTAAATTTGTCCAAAACTGTGGGAGATTTGGGTGAATTAAAGTCTGGGGAAAAGATCTGGGGGGCCCTTCAGCAGATGAAATCTTCTTGGGCAACAATGTCGGTGATTAATGGACGTCTGTTCAATGGCAACGTTAAGAATCTAACTTAAGGCAACATTTTTATGGCTATTTACCTAAATACGCCAATCGCAAATTGCGACTAGCAAATGTCAGAAGCAAAAGCGAAAATTATGGAAAAAAAAAACAAGTTTTAATTTCATCTTCAGCCATGTCAATGCTGACATAGAAACTGCAGCCGCCACATGGCAGAATGCACATGCAGCTGGTCCATCCTAATGACTTAATACGCAAATTGCGGATCGCGCCAAGGCGATTTGCTCCGTGGGCGGCCTACAAGGCGTATGCGTAACATTGCACTCGATGCCACTTGCTCAATTTCCACATGGCTTAAATGTCAACCGCCAGCTGGTCAACTCTTAACTCGAGATGATAGCCCGGGTCCAGAGCTGGACCCTCGACAAAATGTGAAATGCAAATAGGTGGCAATTGGCGATTGGCGATTGAATTGGAACTGCAGGCGGCGTTGGCAATTTGTTTGCTATTTCTTCTTGTTTGCGATGCTCTGGCGTGCACAGAGAAAAATCGGAAACAAGTGGCCTACTCTAATAATCTCCCTATAATCTATTGTAGCCTTAAATCCCTATACAAAATTATATTCCTACATAACTGACACATTATTTAAACACAAGTTGTGTTTTATTTGGTAATTATAACTGTTACTTTGTCAAAATTTGAAGTTTGAAATTGAGAATCATTGAAGATTTGCCTACAGGATGTCACATTTGGGTTTTGAATATTTTCTACAAATCACCAGCTCAAACTATAAAACGTTAAAACTCCCTTAATACGTGGGTCTAACAAAACTGATACTCTTTATCTTCGTCTGCACTGCTTTTCCTTTGCGAAATGTCTTGTTTGTCTTCACACCGAGGGACACTTGTTTCGTTATTTTGCACTTTGCACACGATCATTGTTCGTTTTGGGTTAGATTGGGTTGGAACTGGGTTCGGTTACCATGGTGTACACTTTTGGACTGCTACAAACGGCAGTTGTGGTAATCCCGGGTGCGTAGGTAATCCTAGGCGGTGTGCGTGGATAATCCTTGAGGACGGTACAGTGAGGATCGGAAAGGAGAAGACGCGACCGATCGTATCAAATTCAATGGACGATTGAATTTGATCGATGCCAAGCTATGTTGGTTTAACTTCTAGGTCGAGTGTGGAATACCAACTAAAGCATCAAAACTTGTAGATTTTCTATATATACTCGGACCCAGCATCTGCCCACCTGGGCAGCGGCGTCGGCAGAGGCATCTTCACCTGGGCGACAGCTGTTAACACACGGCCAAAAGCCGAAATCGAAAGCGTTTTGGCCAGATGAAGATGAGCCGAACGCGAAGCCTCTGCCTCTGCCGCTGTCGACTGCAACGCCGACAGCTGAATGCTGAATGCTGACCAGAAAGCCAACCAGTCTCGGATGTTTGATGTTTGTGAGTTAACAGCCAGATAACATGGCTAAGACAAAAAGGCAGCCAAATTGGGGCCCAGCAATTATGGCAGAAGAGCAACTAAGACAAATAAGACAACTAAGGCAGACGCACTACCAACCATCCACCAACGCCTGCTCTTGTTGGCATTTCTATTTAGCCAACTCCGATGGCTGGCAAGTATGGCAAATATGCTCGCACTTTTGGCAGAAGTCTGCGCCGAGTGTTAAACACGTTGTCGTGCAGCGTTTAATTTGGTAAATGGGTCCGAGCCACCGAATTTCATCAATCGCTGAGACAAGCTGGCTCGGTCGCCGATCGAGAGCCAAGTCAAGGCTCCCATCGAAGCTTGCCAAGGCAAATAAGGCCGAGAAGATCAGGCGTTGGCTAATGGCAATTACCCCTCGTAGCAGGCCTAAATGCAGTTGGAGTCGAAGTTGGAGTTGGAGTTGGAGTTGGAGTCGGAGTCGGCCGATTGAACATGAACCGGTTGACTTGGCCAAAAATGCGTCTGCCCGGGGGTCAGCAGATGGCAGCCGGAGTTGAATGTTAAGGTAGGCTCAGCTCATCTCTGACTCCGCGTCAGCCGACTGACCTTTAAACGCACACTCGA
Organism: Drosophila teissieri; assembly: GCF_016746235.2. Classification (NCBI taxonomy): domain Eukaryota; kingdom Metazoa; phylum Arthropoda; class Insecta; order Diptera; family Drosophilidae; genus Drosophila; species Drosophila teissieri. The sequence goes on along the minus strand of NC_053031.1, from coordinate 16,800,124 downwards.
CGATCTCGATGATCAGTGATCAGAGATCAGAGAACTGTGATCAGTGCTGCATTCTTCGAGCGACTCCCAAACTGGTTTCGGCATCGGCATCGGCTTTGTCATCGCCTGCATTTCGCCACTTTAATAACTAGAATTTATTTATTATTCGCAAGCAGTCACGTCTAGATTTTAATGAACCAATCCGAGTGACACCCACTGGCCACGCGAAGTCATGAGCCAGCCCAAAATAGAAATGACTTTGAACTCTTTCGGCCCAAAGGTGCGTGGTCACTGGGTAGTCAGGGTCTAGAAAAACGGCGGCGGAACACCCGGAGGAAGTGCAGCCAAACGGAAGTCACCCCGGCGGCCATCAGACGGCACTTAGAGCCACATTAATTCTTGGCTTTTATTGCATAATTGCTGGCTAACTATTCGGGTCATAACTTGCTTCGCACATCCCCGCAAAGGCAATGACACTTGGCGACGACGACGACTGCTGACATTTCAAATTTGTCATTGCGGATAACTGAAGTGTGGTGACTGAATTGTTTTTATTATTTAGTTTCAGTTGGCTAGAGGAAAAGCCTTTTTTTGTCACCTCATCCCACATTGCAACAGACGATTATTCAACGTCTTCCACGCCGAGAAGTTTATAATTTGCTGCCTTAAAATTTAAACTCAACTGAAGGACGTTGGCAGTTGTCTAACAGGCACTAGCCTGTTCTAAACCGCATTCTAGACAGGTGGCTGTTCGGATAATTTAGAAATAAATTTGTTAATCTAGGGGAGTTTCAGATCTCGTATGTGAATTGTTATGAGTCTTTGTCTTCGGGCGCGGAAATCATAATATCTAGTTTTTCATTATGTTTTATCAGCGTGGAGATCTCGACTTGGCGCTATTTCCGAATGGTGCTACAGACATTATCTTGTATTAATAGCATTTTTAGTCATCAGGAACAAGGAGATTAACGAGGTAAGCAAATATTAAATCATAAAACTAACTACAAACTTTTCTGGTACACCCAAAACAAATTCTGACAAGCAACCATCCTTTCAAATTTTCGTACAGGAAGCATCAACAAACTTTCAAAGTAAAGTAAAAAAACGACTCAATTATACTTTTGTTTAATACAAATCTTGTTGAAACTGCTAAGAAGATTCATTGGCTTCGCAAATGCCCAGACGTTTGTTATTAAAGACTTGTACCCATTCAGGTAGACAATTAATATTACTTATCTAATCCCAGAGCAAATTAAATACCCTCACGCACCGGCCATTAAAATTGAAATCAAGTCTCTTGGCCAGCAACACGAAAAGTTCAACCACAAATCGCCTAATAAAAAGTGTTCGCCGAAGAACTGAAAACCGAGAAGAATATTTCGCCACTGAATATTCATAAGAAGGCCGATGACTCTCTACGCACCCAGAAGATTCACGCTTCTTTGAATGGATAAAGACGCTGCTCAAAGTGCGTGGATATTCAAATTTCGCGGATCTGCTCTTCGAGGGAATCATATAAATTTCCGAGTCAAATGTCACGTCACCTGCGACAGCGGTTGGAGGAGAACGGGCCGCGGAAAGATTGTTAATTGTGCTTATGATTTATGCAAATTTGGCCCAATACATAACGCGAATCTCTGGTAAATTCTACATGGCTTCGCACAAGGCGGACTATATTGTTTTCTGCTTAAGATTTATTCTTATGTAAATCCGCCATCCAAACAGACGCCCAACCCGACTAACTAGTTTGCCACATTTCGCTTTTTTGTGCTCAGCTTTGAGTTTGGCTTAGAGTTCTGGTCTAGGAAGTGGAATTACCTAAGGTTTTATAAAAGGTTCGAACTGGATTTTACGCCAAAACAACCTTAAAATGGAAAGTTCTTAGTAAGAATCGATATTTGCTTATTATTAGAATTTAGTTATTCGTTAAGGCATTAATATTTAAAATAATTTGAAATCAGGCAATTTAAATTCGTATATAGGTTTGCCTACTAAGTTGAAGAGTCTGGATTAAAATACAATTAAGTACCATAAACTCTTCTTTAATAATATACTTAATAATGCACTTAAGCATATACAACGAAAAACACAATAATTTAGTATAAAAGTGAACTATATTGGGGTTTTTCGCCCTTGAATAAGAGCCATATTTCATTCATTGACTCAATTAATCAGCCTGACACAAAGTATTCGAGTATCGATTAAGTCTTTTAACCATATCTGATGGGCTGAATGCAAATAAATAAAGTCGACTTATCGACCACTGATCTGTGAAACATTCACCTTAAATTGATTTAGATCGGCAAGAAGACCTAATTAATTCTTTCAACAAGTTGTCGCTCTCCTTTGTTTAAACAATAAAAAGTACAGTTAGAAGAACACAAAACAGAAATCCCGACCGTAAATTTATGAATATGATTTGTCAAAATGTAAAATGTTTGCGATGCGAGTGAATAATTGTTAACAGTCTCGCTCGCCAAATCGCATAAACAACTTGCTAACGGCATTTAGTTAATGGATATTCCAAGTCTGTGAATGCGATGAGCAAATGACGTTTGATATTCATTTAAAAACTGTTAAATTTACTTGAAACAAAAACCTGCAAATTAAAAGCGGTGCGGCGAGAGAAAAAACGTGTTTCCCCCTGTGAAAGACCCAGAAACAACAAAAATATTAATAAGCCTTATCAAGGACACTGGCAGGCGAGCGTTAACCAGTTTTGGCCAGCAATTTATGGGCCACAATTGCGGGCCATTGCCATTGGAATCCTTGCCGCACCACTTGAAACACCCATCCAATTTTTGGGAACCGCCGAGGGTCACCGCGCTGGGAACTGTGGGACGAACAGGTAGCCAGCATCCATGGTAACCGGTTACACAGAATCTGAGCTGCGTCCATTACATAACCACATATCGTGTGACCCTTGAAAGTTTAACCAACTCGCCAAGTGGCCTTTCAAAGCGAAAGTGTGGGGCTTAACCAGAATTTTACAAGACCTCCGGACCGCTATCATCAATCAGACCAGGATCGAATTGAGCCTATTGTTCACTTAAGGCGACACCCCGTCTCAAGCTCAAGTTCAGCTGAAGACCCCATGCTACGTGGGTCACAAAAAACGGAAGGTGCTCGAAATGGAACTTGGGATGATGGCTCACATCGAGACCTGATTAATGGCCATCTCGAGAGTGCACTTCACCCCTTCACCTCTCTGCCCATTATCTGCTCGGCTGCCAAATTAGCCCACTTGGGCCTGTGATACTCTGCCTCTGGCAATCGCACACAAACACTCATCACGTCACTCCTCTCGGCGGAGGCGCAAACATTTTGGAGTGCAAATAAAACAGAAACTAGAGCACTGCGAGTCACACGCGTCGAGTCCGCCACAAGGCTGTTTAGGACCGAAATTAAATTCAAAATTAAATATACACAAAAGAGATAAATATAATGTATGAATTGGAGCTACAGATCAGGCTTAAGGCATCGACGTGGATGTGTAAATTCTACACGGACTGCCCAAATACGAACAACGATCCAAAAATTAAACTTGAATAAAATTCATTTGTTTCGGCCCGGGATCAGGCCAACTGGTTATATCGCCTCATTTCAATAGCCAACTGGTTCGTCCCAGTACATAATATATTGCCATTTACTTACTGCCGTCTTGTAGGCAGACCACTTTTGACAGCGTCGATTCTAGGCCCGAAAAGCCAAATTAAAAGGCAGACATGCAAATTGGCCAGTCTTTTATTTCTCATCGAGCACACCCTTTGATTTACAGGCGAATTAATCAAGTCGCTCAGACAAAATATATATTTTTCTTTAAAATATTTAAATATTAATTTGTCTTGCCTAGCAAATTGAAAATTTATGCTCTTAAGTAATTTAACAAATAATATGTAAATTGTTTTTCATCTTAATGGTAAAATAAGTTTACTAGGAATATATTCATGCATATAGATACTAGCAGTTATAACAGGAAGCAAAATGGGATTATTAAAATATTAATTAAAACTAATTTATTAAATACAAAGCTTGAACTAAAGGGTATTCCCCCTTAGACTCTTCGCACAACTGTGTATATCATTTTGATTTAAAGAAGCTCCAAAAGACATCACACACTGAGGCAGTCGACGCATCGCATATATTTAAAATTTATCCCAGTCCAGTCGATCGGTGGCATGAGAAGTGTCCGATCGTAATGGCAGCCACGAACACCATTCTGCACTTGTAAAGCCACGAAAAGGCCACATAATTTCCACCCGGCCATAAATTTCGACTGTTGCTTTTATGATTTGTTGACCTGGGTCCAAGACCACACATTTATCCACGGAGCTGTGGGAGCTTCCCGCTGTCTTCCGCGTTTCGGGGCCTTGACTTGGACACGCAGTGGACAACCACAACCACAACCAACCTTCGAGGAGCCCTTAATCCTGCAGTATCCTTACATGTCTCGTGGCATTAACTCGACTTGACATCGCATTTCGGGCGATTAGCACCAACTTAATTGGATTATGCAATCCAAAGACGTCAATCAGTTGGAAGTCCCCTGTCCAGTCCCCGCACTCGGTGGCATCTTCTCGTCTCGAAGGTTAGATGGACCAGTTTTCTAATGAATTTTAGATAGAGTTCGGCTCGGACTAGAGCCACAATGAACGCCTAAGTATTTATTAGCTTTAATTTGAATTTTCATATAAAATAAAAAACGCGGACAAAACTCGTTGAGGTGCTGCTGCTTCTTCTGCACGGCGATACATTTAGACATTGATGCTTCTATACGAAAACATAAAACGACACACAAAACAACACCGCCAAACAAAATCAAGTTCACCTCGAGTGTATCAAATTTGTATAAAATTCATCAGTTAGCGAATACGTCAGCTGGTAATACAAGATCTAAACTTTGTGGTTAGCTCGATGCCAGAGTGTGTGTATGTGTGTGTGTGTGTATCTGTGTGTGGGCATTATGCAAAGCAGAGGAAGAAGACCAAGTCCAACTTATACCTTATAAACAGATATATATGTACCTGTTGAGCTCGGATCGGATCGATTAGCATTTTAGTGGCTGGCTGGCCTAATGATACTCCGCCATGGGAGCCACCTCAATGCAGTTCTGCGTGGCTAAACTATATTTTTATGTGGAATCGATTAACTCGAGCCATACATCACACGCTTGTTCCATCCATTCGATATGCTCCACTCAAGGCCCCCCTCGGCGATCCGAACAAGAGTTGGAATCAGCTTAGAAGTGGCCAAAACATCGCTTGATTGACCACTTAATGGGCCAACTTCGCACTTCTTCAGCGCTATTAATGTATCGCGCGGCAAGAATGTATCGCATTATACGAAAATTGGTCAGTAATTGTTCAATTTTCATTTTCATAGCTCCATAAATCTTTAACTCCCAATACTTCTTGGTAGTAAATGCGTTGCGATGGCATTGAACACATAACGCATTTTACAGCCAGAACATAGAGGTCTAGTTATGAGTTAGTATGACCTTTTCAAATGTTGTGACTCCGAGTCAAAGAACAACAGAAATGTTACTTAGGAATTGGCTATAGTTTGATATTCATCTAAGCAAACACGTATTGAAATGGCTTCTTAACTAAAATAAACCTTGTCCTGAATATTGTTTTAAGTAGACTATAAAATCGTAAAAGCAAACCATTCCTTCATGTATTTTAATAAGCCCAAAGCTGCAGTATAAAGCCATTGTTAAACCAGAAGAATCCTACGCAGTTTCGTTTAGAATAACGGTTCGCAATCGATTATTAATTTACTGCCTTCACAAGCTTTCGATTTCGTTGGCGCTTGCGTCAGATAACTTGCTCTGCGGCTAAACACAAAAGTATTCTTAGCCAATTTTAAATACCATCTTGGGCTGTTCACTTGCCCAAATGTCGCCGGCAAAACCATTTTGTGCAAATTTGTAGCGAAAATTTATAGCTCGAAATATTCGAACATATATTCTAAGCTGGATTTTGGTAGTTAACGGCGGCAGAAGCAATCGCCACGATCCACCGATCATGTTCGAACATGTATGCTAATTGAAATTCTGGTTCCCCAACTGGAATCCATGGATGAGATGTTTAAGTAAAAGTTTTGTGATTAGCAAACAAATTTAGCACCCGACTTGACAAATGCCCGAACTTTGGTATTTAATGTGCATAAAATTGCGGGGAAACAGAAAACACGGGCGATCATAATTTACTAATCCTTCTATTTATTACATAAGATCGTTTTCGGAATCGTTGTGTTTCAATGTAACTTTACAATGGATGCTTAGGTTATGGGGTCATAAGCCTACGGACTAACTAAGAGCTGAAAAGGCTTAGGGTTAATTCAGTTAATTCATGGATTTTAGGCACTCGAATCCGTGCTTAGGATTAATGTATACTCATTCTTTCCACATTTCCTGCTCCTGATTTCCAGATGAAGAACAATGACAACGGAATTTTCTCGACTTAAGCTAAGGAACTAGATCGTATAACTATATCTAGGGACGCTCTCGCCTTTTCTCTATCTCTCTCTCTCTATTTACAGCTCGCAACTAGAAGATACACTTTCCATATGGATACGGTTCGTTATTCGTAGCTTAAGGTTAGGTGTGCCGTAGGTGCAACACGGATTACAGATACAGATACGTTTGTTTTGGATGCAACAAGTCTTTTGAAATGTGAATGCTTCGTTTCCCACTCCTGGTCCTCCCCTGATTTCACAGCTCCGTGGAATACTCCTCCGGATTGACGTTGAACTTCCGCCAGCAAATGTGGTCCGCCGCTCCACCGGACGTCGCTGGAGGTGGCAGCTTGTGGGAGTTTACATTCACCACCGAGCTGGCCGACCGCTTGACATGCACGCTGGGCGGCGGCGGCTGGGCAGGAGCGGCCAGGCATCCCGTGGAGCGGCCCAGCGGATTGCGGGACATGGCCGAGGTGTAGTTATTGTTGCTCTTGCCATTGCCATAGGTAATGGACTCGTTCGAGGGCATTATCTCTATGCGCGTGGCATGTCCTGTACCGGTTCCCCCATCGGAGAGGCGGCGAATGTAGACCACCTCACGATGTTTCTCCACGGATTCCCTGGGCGGTCGCATCTGCGTTTGGGTCTGCGGCTGGGCGGTCTGCCGCATCCTCTGTGAATACCTCGACTGCTTCGCATCACTGGCCTGGAAGGGAACGTATTGCTGCTGCGTGATTCCTGGGAACTTATCCACACTTATGTCCTCTTCAATGGCAGAGTCCCCAAACATGGATCCGCTGTAGTTGGGAGAACTATTGCCAGGCGTGGATGACTTCCAGTGCTGCTGATGCATGGGCGTCTGGGTTTGACCTCCGTTCTGTACTCCATACTTCGTCGCACTCGAGTACTGACCCTTCTTGATGGAATGCGTATAGTCCCGCGTTCCTCTTCTTCTCAGGGTGAAGTCCCTGCGTCCTGTGTCCTGGCATACGGAGCGCCACTGCTTCCAGGAGTGACGTGCCAAAGGATCCGCCGGACCCCACTCCTTTGCTGGCTTCGAGGCCTCGCAGATCATGCCAAAGAAGTTGTACTCCACCTGCCGGAAGATCTGCACACAGGCGATGATCACGATGACGGCCAGCACAAAAAGAATTGGCGCCCAACGTGGGAGATACTCCGCCAACACGTCGAACCGATCGTCGTCCGCACACCACCACACCAGAATACCAGTCAGTATAGCCGGACAAATGACCCACAGCCACATCCACACCCGGAAAATGGGACGACCTATGGAGAACTCGAGGTCTGTGTAGATGTTCTTGGCTCCGTAAATCCAAGTTATGGCAATAAGCTCGAACACCAGGGCAGTCACCACCATGGTGCCCACCAATCGCGAGTCCAGCACGCGGGCGATGAGGAAGTTGGGCGCCGCGAAGGAAATAACGGCCACCACCAATCCAATCAGGCAGATCACATAGTTGGGGCGTCGTGGCACCAGACGCGTGGAGGTATACACGGCCACCGTGATGGAGACCATGGCCGAGAGGATTATCAGGGCGTAGATTAGGGACGGGACCAGATGCTGTAGTAGGTGGCTGTCGCCCTCCCGGGATCCGTTCAATACGCGGTCGTAGATGGCGGTTAGGGGCTTCAGTTCAGCCATATTCTGAAAGCCATTTGACGACAGATCAAACTGGACCATGAACAGGGTCACGGCAATGGCGTTGATGAGCAGGTTGAAGCAGAGGTAAACCACCGAGGTTCTCACAGCGTCGCCTTTGTACAGGAACTTGCCCGTGACCATGGGCAGAGCTCCAAAGCCACAGTTTACCGAGAAGAGGACCTGCATCAGGGCATTGAACCATATGTTGCTCTCGGCCAGCAAGCCACAGTTGAAACTCCACAGCTCCGGGAAGTAGTGCCGACTGAAGGAGTTCCGCACTTCCCAGCCAGTGAGTGTGCAAAGCAGGACTAGACCAACTAGTCCGAAGACGAACAAACTGCGCCGCAGGATTTTGGCATTGTGCGTGCTGTTGGATAAAAAAGGGGCTTATGAATCTGTTACGAGAAATGTATTCTTGGCGTTTAATCTTACCACAACATGACAACTATCCAGAGACCTATTAGCCCCGCTGCCAGGAGGCCAAAGTACAGAGGATTGCGCCAAAATGGAGTTAGGAAGGTCAGCTGCAGGCACTCCTGTCCACTGGTTCCCGTCAGGAGGTATCCACTCTGTAGGATAAATCATTTTAATATATGTATATTCTTCTGGCAGAGTACTTTCACTTACCAATCGCAGCTTGACGGGTCCCGCGCACTCGCGGAATGGCAGGTCATTGGAGGCGAACATCCCGATGTAGGCCAGTGCCAGCACGGCCTGCAAGGACACCCAGATGGCCGAAAGCCAGGAGGCAAAGCGACTGATCATGCAGGCTCCTGGAAATATCAATATTATTAAAATCATATTGAAAATTTAAAATGAAGAGACTGATTAGAACTGATAATATGTATTTCATTAAAGTGAAAACTATTTACAACAGAAGCAACTTATATATTACTTGCTATAAAATCAAGTTCTATCGCATCATTTATGTAACAAACTTAACGGCTTGGTCCAAATTGCATTTTTAGAATCGGATGTAAGCTCCGCATAATATACGATCCCATTAAATAACCTTGCTAACGAACTACAAACGAGCGGAAGAGGAGGAACCCAGTTAATGAAATTACATGTGTGATTTAAATGGCGAAATTCAAAAGGCGAAATCGTACGTTTGAAAAGAGCTCAAGAGAAAACTAGTTATCAATGAGAACGAGATTTTTTAATATCTTTACATTAAAATTTATAACGTATTCTGCAGTAAATTAAAACCATTCGCCAAACCAGATCAATTTGACCTTAAAAACACACCCAAAGCTGTGAATTAATATATGTATTGTAAATCGATTGGGGGACTACCCTAAAACGACATTGAAAAGTGTCCGAAAAAATATAATAATGATTTGACTTTCAAAGGTTTTAGGGTTTGGTTCGTTAGCTCCATGAAAATGAATAAAATATTTTAATTAGCATTGTCTGCTGTACAGACCGCAACTGTTTTTTCTTGTTTACCATACACTTCCTCTCATTCAAATAGGCCGCATTGGATTACGTTTGCCAATTCCGTTAGCACTGTTTTTTATGGTTATATTGCTGTATCGATCAAGCAAAAGGTGAAGCCACAAGAGCTCGCATCTCATCTGACCTATGGATTCTGTTCCTCGTTCATTCATATACGCAATCGGCACGTGTCATGAATATTTTGCCTCATTTATCGTAATTATAGCCTGCGAACAACTCACTCATAAAACGCTCCACTCGATGAGTTCGCTGATTTCACATTGAAATGGGTACTTTAAGCCAACGTCAGTGGCTTGAACAATGTTAAGTGTTGCCTTCGGCCATTTATAAGTTTTATAAGCCATTTAAAGAGGCTTTAATGACAACTCTTTAGTTGAGCACAAAAACGAACTAAAATATGAGTTCTTAACTCAAAACTAATTTTCAAAAGAGTTCGTAGCATTTGCTTTTTATTTTAATGCTTACTGTACAACATTTAGAAATAAATGAAACGTTTACTGTAAAAAGATATGTTACTATGAATCATTATATGATGGAAATGTCAAACTATCCATAACATATTTTTAAATGAGTAGCCATTTATGGAAATCTTATGGAGATTTATATGCTGTTAACAATGATGTTTTAGGAATGTAGTTTATTGCTCATACGCACTGTTGCTTCGCTCGTCATGTTAATATTTTGTACAGTTCTTCTTGATTAGAAATCATTTGCACTACAAAATATTCTTATTCAAAAAAGGGCGATACAACGAAGGCATTCCTTTGCAGCCACCAAGCATTCACGTGTTTTGTTGGTGTTTTTATTATTACTGAGGTCTTTTCGAAGGTGTTGTGTCGTAATTTGCAGTTGTCGTTTTTGCTTTTTGCCATTATTAGTTGTTGCTCATATTGCTCATTTTTGAATTCGTTTGTTTCTCGTTACAATTGTTTTTGGTTTATACTTTTGTTCATTTAGAATTTGCCTTAAACGTCTCTATGGTTATTTTTTGTGGACGCGCCGCCGCCTTGGCCGCGATACCGCACCACCATTTTGTGCGCCCGTTTCCATTTCCGCTTCCGGTCCGTTTCCGGACCGCTTCCTGTCCCGCCCAAGCACTAGCTCCCTGGCAGAAGGGGGCGTGGCGGGCGGCGATCAGATTGGGCGTTTTATGTCACCACCAGATGTCCTTGTGGGCCCCCCACACGTTGTCCGTCTACCCCCGCTGCTGATGGGGGCGGCAACTGAAGGGGGCGTGGCGAGCGGGCTACAGCAGGCGGACGGTGGCCGCGGGGGCGTGGCGCGCCAGCGATTACACGAACGGGACACACACACCAATGCATTTTGAGGTTTTAATATTTTTTTGTACGATTTTCAGAGATTTTTTGCGGTTGTCCTGATGACACGATGATGATTTTATCTACTAGGTCACATTTAAGTAAGTCTTCTCTTTTTTTAGTGTATTTTATGTGTATTTTTTAGATTTTTTTGTTTGCATTGATATAACTTTGGTCTGATATTTGTTTTTCTCATTTTGTCATTATCATTTTCAATTCGTGATGTCTTAGACTTTTGCGGTTGTTGATTTTGCTTTCTTGTTTATTTAGCTGCTCCTGTGCTCCTGTGCCCTTGCAACTGCACCTGCACCACCCCCTTCTTTTCAGGGGGAGTGGCACTCTGTGCGCCTGCTCCGGCCTTGGCTTTTGCTTCAGAGAGTGAGAGAGAGATGACGAAAGTTTTGCAATCGTAACTTCGGCTACCAACGGACACAATTCGAGAGAGTGGGGATGAGACGGGATGTGCCCAACCGTCGTTGCTGCGGAATGCACGACCGCCCGCTGGAGGTCCTTGCAACGAGGATATTTAAGCTGTGCCTCGCCGAATTCCAGCTTGGGAATTTTAAGCGGGTGGACGCAGTGCAACTGCAGAGCTTTCCCCAGAAACTTTCGTCCTGCAATTGGGGATGCAAAAAGCTGCAGCTGCAGCTTTAGCTTTGGCCCCATTTTGTACCCCCAAAACGGGGGATGCTTCCGTTTCTGTGCACCTGTTGCCTGCCGAAAAGTATGCTACCCCCGCCCGTCCGTCGAAACTCACCTTTGAAAATGGGCGAGGCGCGCCAGGTGTGCGCCGCCCCCTGGCCCAGAAACTGGCCCACTGAGATCTCCAGCAGAACCATGGGCAGGCCGACTAGAAACAGCAAGACCACATACGGAACCAGGTACGCCGACCCGTAGCGGTCCAACTCGCGTGGGAAGCGGACCACGTTCGCGTAGCTCAGGTTCAGGCACAGACAGAGCACGAGCCCGCGGAACACCGAGCATTTCGTCTGCAATGAAAAGAAATGGGACAGGTGTGGAAATTAGTTTAGACAGCATTAGATAGCATGGAATAGGCACTAGCCCGCCTAAAGTGGACCCATTAACTAAGCGCACCAAAAATGGAACATCACCCAGTTATATTTGAATATCAATCGGAATTTAATGTGCTGCGACATGCTCTGTTACCTTATACAAAATATGCTTACCATATAATGGCAAGCTAAATTCTAGTTTTAAATGAAATTGAGCACATCTGAAAATCTAATGAATAAAAAAGTAACATGTGAATGTAACCACTTAATGTGAAAAGCTGTTCTAAGGTTCAACGCCTTCGTTAATTAGCGTGAATGGACTCAACTCCCTACGAAGAAAGTAAAAGTTTGTAATGAAGCGAGTAGTTTGCTGTCCGCAAAATTTGCACAGCTGATGAGAAAACCCAAATTTACTAATGGCTGTCATACTCGTATGCAAACCCATTTGGGTTCGCTTTTGCAAGTAACCCAGACAAATAGCGGCAGTCACAGTTGCCGCATCCGCCGACATTAGGCAAAAACAAAAAGATACTCCCACAGAGCTTCGCCGTCATTTCCGGTACTTCCGCTTTCGACTTGTGTAATTCCGCCGTGCTACGCTTTATTTTCATTAATTACACAATTTTGCTTTCTGTTTATTTGTCTTACGACTCATATTCCTCGAATTCCCCCACCCATCCACAGCCAAGCAAACTGGCTTAGTTCTTTGTGTTCGCACAGTGAGCGGCAAAAGAAAGTGCCAGTGCCCGCAGCAGCAGGGTGTCGCGGGGGATCTGGGGATCTTATTAAGCGGCGGCCAAAGTACCAAAATTCGCTCATGGCTCTAATAAGTCATCTGCGAAATGTACAACATAAGCCCATTAGATGAGCGCGCGCAAAAACATCAGCCAGCCACTAACAACGGTCCTCACTTTGCTTACTTTCCAAGCGAAATAAAAACAAGGTGGTAATAACCACCAGCGTAGCAACTGAAGAATACCTTGGATTCTGCAGGTATTCGAATCTGAACAATCTCATTAATATATTATTTTTAAAACCATCAAAAACTGATAATAAGTTTGAATTCATTATTTAACTCAAGTAAACAACTTATTAAACATTCGCATTATTAAACGCTTTTAGTTTAATTTAATCAAGAAACTGAATGACTAATTAATAAGCAATCAACGTACAATTTATTAATGTAGAGCTAAACGACTAAAACGAGTATTGTAAGATTGTGAATTTATGTTCTATGCTTGTACATGCTCGTTGATCAGTATCTTGTTTGCTTTATAATTGAGAAGCCTCTCAAGGCTCATCCAGCTTCTAGGCCCTAGTTTTGGTACAGGGTATCGCCAAAAGTCAGCTGGCGAAGCGCTTCTAAGTGAAATTCGCTCAGTTAGGCAAACGAGCTGCCAACAGGGCAAACTCAGCATCCGAAGGTAGCGGAGCGGTAACAACGTGACGCCCAGGTGAAGGCAGTTAATAAAGCGAAAACCGCACGGTGAAAATGTAAACAAAAAAAATCGACCAGCCAAGCGGCGTTTGGAGTTTATGAGCGTGCAGATGACGAGCGTTATATAGGCATAGCATATCATCATATCATCATCGTATCATATCATATATCGAATGGCTTATCATGCATGATGGCCCCCATCACTCACTTTTCGATAGTATCGGAAGGGTACGTCCTCGTGCACAACGTACAGATAGTCGGCTAAATACTTTGTCGTTGGTATCTCCATCTTGGGACAGACTTTGTATTGCTTGTAGGTGTCAAAGAACTTGTCATTTTCTTGCATTTGTTTGTTGGTGCATACAAATCAGGTTTTGTATTGTTATGCTTTGGATTTTATTGCGAGGTTCTGCGAGCAATGTTTCCCTCTGAGCTGAAATTTTAATTGCACTGCACTCGAAAATAAATAAATTACAATTAGCGCGGGCACTGGTGTGTATTTTGAGCATTTCGTATTTATTTTTTAAACATCATGCTAATTAAAGCCTCGACTTGGGGCATTTGTGTCAAGAAAATAACAATATTTTTATGCAAGTGGAACAAGTTATCACGTGACGACGACAGCGAGCCAACAAAAAGCGCAGACTTTTAAAATAAATTGGCAACACCTTCAGAGCCTGGCCCTGAACCGCTTATTGAATGTCTCGCCGTCTCGTTTTGTTTTTTATAGCACATAAGGTATTTATATTTGTATTCTGTATTTTTTCGCATTTTACACAAATCGCCAACGCATATCAATGACAGTTGTCATGTAATTACAGTACGCGAGCTCCTATTCTATATACAATAAAGTGGCTTGTGGTCGCGGATTGCCTGGAATTTGGTTACATTTCATTGCACAGAACGCATTCACTTCACACTTTTGCATTTTCCCCGATTGCACTGCGTTTCCTATTTTCTCTTGGCTGCTTTTATTTTTCCTTTTACTATATGTTTTTTCGCTTTCCGAAGCCTTTTGGGTGAGCGTGTGCACTCATCACTGCTGCAGCGTCGAGTTGCGACTGCGCAGACGACGATTTTGATTGGGGGGGAAATCGAATTCGAGTGCCCGAGGAGAAAGAGGAGAAAGAGGCGACCGAGAGATGGCCAAACAAGTTTTCCCCCAATAGGTAAACTTTTATTTGGGATCGCTCTCTGCCCGATTTTCCTCCGGCTAAGTTTTCATCTGGATGAAACTCGGAAACTCTGAGACTCAGAAACTCAGATGTTGCTTTTGGACCACACCGAGCGTGCGAGCGAGCGTACCTAACTGCTCTCTCATTAATGCAGAACTGACGACTGACGTAGTGCCGGCGGCAGCGAAATACAACAGCACCACCAGCAGCACCAGCAGCGGCTCCAAAGCAGCGACGGCACCAAAGCGTGGCTTTCTATGCACAGTGGCTGCGCAAAGTCAGCGCACGCCTCCGCGCATCTGCTGAAAACGCCGAGCCAACCGCACGGCTCACTGGGTTTCTTCGGAAATTTATGCATGCTTCTTTCAGCACAAGAAAAAAAACTTCACAACGAAATATGGAGGCTTAGTACACAGAGTTATTATTCATTAAGTCACATAACGATCACTTCAAACTTTATGTGGAAATAAAAACATTTATTCCTGATTCATGTTAAGATAGGTTGTGGTTTTTCACCCTAAAACGATTCTTATATAATATATTAAACTTAATGCAAATATTTGTTCTAAGTGCACCCAACTTAATCGTCACGGGCTTATTAAAGCTCTTCAGCATTCTAAGTCGGCCCACGCTAGTTAATTGAAAAAAAGATCAGGGAACACAAAGATGCTGGCTGAATGAAATTCTATTGCTATTGCTTAATGACGCCCTTAGGCCGCGTTCCCATGTATCGAAATCCATCTGCATAATTAACTTGTCTTCTGCACAGCAGGAAGTGGACACCGCGAAGAGCAGAAACCGTCTATTAGTCTTGGCTCTATGAGCCGCTTCTCATATAATATTAAATTTTATTTTAACACGTTCTTTGGCGCAGAAGAGAAAAGAGCGTGGCAATTTCTAATTATTATGTAAGCATGCGAGCGAAACTGGCACTGGTCGCGTAATTAACAGCACTCACTGTGTGATCAAAAAAGGGGGGAATGGGAAAAATTATCGCTGTAGCGCCGAGCGAAATAGGTGGATTGAATGGGCGCAAATGGAAAAAATAAATATTATTACCAGCTAGAATTTATATTTGGCATCAAAGTTCTGCCATATCAAGCGGAAGTCCGTTAAAATGCTAATAAAATCAAACCGATAGGCTTTGACTTTCTCAACGATGATCACATCAAGAACTTAAACACTTTTAGCATAAATAATTGCGCTTTTTTTGGCTTTTTGACGGTCGGCCTGTGCCTGGCATACCGAATGAGCTCTAAAGAGGTATTATAAATACACGAAATATGAAAAGCCATAAGCTAAGAGTCAGAAGTAAAAGCGTGGGCTGGGGCCAATTAATTGAGAAACTTAACCCATAAATACCCGCCAAGGTTTCTCTGGGTTTCTTCTATCGAGAATTGATTCCGTGATTGTATCAGAATGGAAAGGTCTTGTAGGCTGCACAATAATTACCTTCAGTGTGGTATCACCTGAAACTGGAGTGTGAAAATGTCCCCACAATGGGGCTGGTCACAAAAGGTGTCCGAAATAAGGCTATTGTGAGCAGTATTTGATGTTGAATAAGCGATGCCTCGACATTCTCTTTGACTGAACGGATCTGGGCACTGGAGCATGGACAAGTGTACCCGAGGAGTGGTAGTTATGGTACTCGCATCTGGGCTATTGTTTTACGACTTGGATTGCGTCTCGGGGCTCTAATCAGGGGCCAGTGAAAGGAGAAGTCATGAAGCCATGCAGCTGTGTGTGATATCGTTAACTCGTCAAATGGTCTCGGTTACACCCAAACCCGGTAGAGCAGTGTACCGTGGATTGCGATTGTATATCGTAAAGCTCAGGGGAATTCTGTCTGATTATCCACCAATGTCCACTTTCACTACATACACATTTCCCGATATATCGATGCAATTCTAATAGCCCCACGCAATTAGTGTGTTGCATCGAACCAGTTTGCAACTGACGTCATTTCTTATTTTCATTTCTTTTTATGGCCAAAACGTGAGTCTTGCCACCGCCGAATTTGCACCGAAAGTATCTGCAAGATTGTACTGGCTGCCACTGTGTTTTGTTGAACTTGTTAATCAGCGAATTGGAAACGAAATAACATAAGAGATGAAGTAACTGAACAGCCCGAGAAACATGCATATGGGCAGGGGTTTTCGCTTTTGGGTCTTGGGTCTTGGGTTTTGGCCACTCGCATGAGGCGCAAAAGTAATGGAAGTGAAGTGGCCAGAGACGAGGGGCAATCGATTGTGGTAAGCAAATTGCACATTCAAAAAGTCCCAAGTTAAAAGTAAAAATAAGCAACGAAATATGCGAACTGCCAGCAGACATGGAATTAGCCGAGCCCATTGGCAGATACAGTTTAAACTGAGAGACCATGAAATTGGTCAATAACTTGTTCATTTGAATGCAGGATTTCGGAAGCAAATAATTTAACTATTCCAACATCAAGCTATTGAATAAGTAATTATAAAATATAAGCAATTAAGTAATAAGGAAGGAAATAAATTAGTCTTATACAATTGTTGTAAATCACTTTGGTACTTAGGAAATCTATACAAAAAATACTTTATTAAAATAAATACTTAATCTTAATGTAAACCAAAACTAATCGATATACAAGAAAATAACGTATAAAGTTTTACTATAATCATGAATTTTATACAAATTTAATTGTTAGCATTTGCATTTTAAACATATTTTTTGAATCGAAACAAAACAAAAGACTTCGGAAACAAACTCATTTGCCCTTCGACTATGCAACACTTTACGCGCTTAGGTTGCAGTTGGCTTTTAATATAAAATCATAGCATAGTTTAATGGTGCAAATGATTTATTTGACAAATGTCAAATGTAGAAATGAGTAGGGTAGAAACGGCCATGAGAATTAATTAAATGTTATATGTATTTTTTAAATAGCAATAAAATAATATTAGAGGTATTTAATAATTATATTGGTAAAACATATTTAGTAAAATACAATAGGCTCGAATGCATAAAGAGAAATCAGAAAACAAGCAAATAAATTAAAAGAAATGGTTGTTACATTTTACGCAGTTTTAACAGGAAGCCGTTTTTTAATTGCCGCTAATCTGTTTGATTTCAGTAAGATAACCATTAAATGAGCTCCTACTTCACTAATTTGTATATATATAGTGTTTGGTAATCCTTAAGAATATCTCTCCCCTGTTATGTTAAGATGATGTAGATGAGATAATGATGTACGGATTCTTCACTTAATAGATATTAATAAAAAAAATTTATAAAAAAAAGTAAGATAAACATTGAAAACGTCTCAATGACTAATACCTCATAAGTTATTGCTTTCATAAATGTTGTATTAATTCGAGTTATCAAATTAGCTGCACGCACTTAGGTCGATGTGTTAGTTAGTGTGTGAAGCTAATTAAGGCCAATTAGCAGCTGTTCGACGCAATTCATATTGCACTTGGCACTTGCACTTGCACTTCCACTTGCAAACGGCGAGCGAACCTGGCCTGAATGGGTGAAAATTGCGGGAAACAATGGGAGAGCTGTGTGGATGGGAAAGACAATGGCCAAGCGACCAGCTGGGCCCTATCCGGTCCACTCCACTCCGATCCGATCCGATCCAGTCCGGTGCCCGCTGCCTTACTAACCCAAATAGGAGACAAATGCGAGCTCACAGATGCCGAAACTAGTTTTATGATCGTGTTTATGATGCCGCCGCGCCGGACAACCCTATAAACAATGACTATTAGACCAAGACCCAAGGATGGACTGTGTGGAAGACCTGCATTCCCCGCCTGGTTCGATCAACAAAAGAGCTTCAGGTGTTTGAAGGTTGCCATTGCCACGCCCTCTGCTGCAACCGAGTTTGTGTAATCTTGGGTAATCTTCATCTTGAAAACCATTCAAACACCTCAAATCCAACATTAGCAAACAAAGGGGGAGAGCAAACAAATCGCGCGAAAATTAACGCGTTTTAACGCTAGAAGGTATAACAGTCAGTAGAAAAAGTCTACAGACATCCACAAATCCGTTACACAAGTAGAACTGTAAGCGAGCTCATTACATTGTTATTTTGATAAGCGCATTTATGAAAATTGTAATCTACAATTGGAAACTAATTTTTGTTAATAAGTATTTAAACATTTCTTATATATTGCTAAGAGTCAGTTGCTAAGAGTCAGTTGCATTGGCTTACACAAATCGATCGATTGGAGCTCAGCAAAAAACAATATAAATATGATCTTGGGACCTGGGACACGTACACAAATTCATTCCGAATATTTTCAGCATTATTAAGCAGAGAAATAAAACTTACAGCGACTCGTGAGTAATCGATAAACGGAATCACCGGAGCTTTTTTCAAAAGACTCGCCTCACCTGATGATAAGCAAAAGTTAGCTGTGAATTACCCCGACATAATTCTTATTCAGATTCATTCTTATTAATTCTCAAAACATGTGAAGGAGAAGATGATTCCAATCGCTTCTGGCTACTCGGTAATATTAAACAAAAGAGGTTCAACTTGAGAGATCTTCTCTGATAACTTCTAAATTGCCAAAACAGGTAAGACCACCACTTGACTGGAAGCCAAAATAAATTGCATACACGAGCTCCGGCTTCGAAGATGAACTACTTTTTGAAAGTTCCACCTATCGGAATGCTAAAATTTATCTCAAAAACACTAATTAATATACACACATACTCTTATATTTGGGCACGGAATTAAAGACATGAGGTTGATATCCAATGAAGTTTCTTTAACAGCTTTTTCATGTGAAAAAAAATCATTTGGAATTCCTAATTCTGCAGAAAGGCACTGCGGTACATACTCGTATATAAGAAATATATTAATGTTCGATACTAAAAGTGTGAGGACTATCAAAAGTAGTAAAAACTTTCATTGACTGATTTTACTTAAATTTTTAGTTTACGATAATTTGTCTACTCAATCGTTGAGCCGTTAGGCACTAACAAAATCAATCAATTACTTTTCTAATAAATCTCAATGACGTCCCATATTTCCACCATGAAACCACGCCCCTCTTTCCCACCTGACTGGTTCACTCACCTGTTTGTTGGACTCATCCTCGACGGCGGGCAGGAGCTTGGCATTGCTGGCCGTGGTGATGTTGTGGGCGGAGGCCGACACGGAGAAGTTCTTGGACACCGCATCGTGGTCCATGTCATGGTAGCCACCCTGGATCTCACTCAGGGTGTTGTTGCTGCCGCTCAGGGTGACGATGCCGCTGGAGCTGATGCGACCGGAAGTGGCGGTGGTGCGACCGCCACCACTGTCCACCACGCTGGACACCGTGGAGATGCAGCTGCGAGTGGTTTGTGGTGAGGGCGTGACGGTGGGCAGGTCCGTCTCGTTGGCCTTGGCCCGTCGCATATTCAGCCAGGACATTCGCTGCGGCTGTCGGCGATCCAAGGTCACGGATATCTGTTCATTTCCGGTTCCGCCACCCGTTGGCGCTCCGCCTATATAGACGCATGTTCTCGACGTCGCCGTGGAATCGCTGCGCAAGCGGTTGGAGTTGTCATTGTGATTGCGGTTGTGGTTGTTATCATGGCGCGGCAGAGTTGCCATGGCGCCGGATATCTGGCGGTAGGTGGGCGTGGCCGGGGGCTTGGTGCCACTTCCGGCACGGGCTAAACTAAACTGTTCGGCGAGGGCCTCGTCGCTGCTGCGCGGCTTATAGCTGCTGCTCATCGATCAGATCTGCCAGATAAAGATAAAAGAACAGGAATGTCAGCTGAATTTATCATTTTGAAGAAATCTATAGGGGTAAACAAATTGGGGATCGAAAACATTTCGAGGAGTGGCACATAATCTCAAAGTATCGGATTTCCATGGAATTATGTAGAATATAACAAAAAAATGTTGGCCTTAAGAACATTTATTCTAAGAGAAATAAAATAAACAGTTAATCAAGTAACTAAATTGATTATGTAAATCAAGTTGTCATATATTTAATATGTAATATTCCGATATTTTTTATATATTTAATAACTTTTGACATTTATGAATCTTGTTAAATGGTTGATATAATTAAATGATTCAAGGATTAATACCCCATATTTATATTTGATCAATAAAGTGTCATTTACATAACAATGAGAACGTTTAATTTTTGAAAAGTTTAACCAGCTAAGACTGTCAACATTTTCTTTGTTTTGGTGGGTAAAATTCGTGGAAATATCAGAATGACTTCAAAGGCCCATTCCCCGAGCGAAATTCACACGCAGCCCGAAAATCATATTAAAAATACGATTATATCCGCTTTGGGTTTCTAACGAAATGATTCATATGGGAGATGAGATGGGGTTTTTGTTTTCGGGCCTGTTTGGACAGCGATTTACATGCGAATTGAACTGCGAAAGAGAACAATGTGTGTCCGTTGAACGGAAAGTGAAATGTCGCCACAATTCGCAGCTATGCGAAAGTGAAAGCCCTCCAGCCATTCTACTTCAAAGTGATGACCATATTTTGACATGGATTATGACATTGTTTGCGGAGATTCTTCGATCATCTTTTGTAGTAAAATTCAGCACAAATCAGAGCAAATCATTTTATTTCTGCTCTAGACAGGTGACTTTTTCGCCGCCGAAATTTCACTTGACTGGTTATTTTTATCAGACACGGACAGTGAAAACATCTCGGCTGAAAGTTGGCAACAATGAGCGTTGAAACAAAGTCGTAAAAACAACTGTTTCAATATGCACATGGCAAAATGAAAAAATGCATGAATACAAAATAAAAGAATCGAAAGACACACCGCGATATCAGTTGCCTGCTCTCTGTTTCACAACTTATTATTTTATTGACCTGAAAATGAGTTTCTCGTGCTAAAAATATTTCTGGCGATCCATTGACATTGTTTAACCCATTCTCTGCAAAGTTAAAAAATTAACCTTTATTTTATAATATGCAGATGCACACTAAAACTTAAATAACCTGTATTCCTGAATAGACAAGAGAAAAAAGGCATTGAATGCCGGAAAAACCCATCCTAAGCCTGAACCTAACTCTTAAAGTCAATAAACTGATATCCGTATTTGGGAGCCACTAAATCTGGCAATATATTTTCAAAAGAAAGATAAAGAAAAGAGAGAAAAGCTTTAATAATTATTATGCCAGCTACCGTCTTCGAGCCTTGGCAAGCCAACATATGCGGCTAATAATCATTAATTAAGCCAAGTGCTCAAATATGTTCGACGATTGGTGTTTATATATTTGCACCGCTGGATACAATACAATTCAAAGCCATGATGACTCAACTCGAACACCACACTTCGATTATTGAGATTGTGTCACTATATTAATGATGGCGCTTCTCTGCTCTTATCGGCCCAATGGCACACATTTATCTTGGCAACAGCAGCAGCAGCAGCCTTATCACAATCACCTGAAATGCATATTTACAAATAATTATGCATGCTTGCATAAATGGGCAAAAAAGGTTCGGTAAAATAAAAGCATGGAGAGAAGAAAACGAAATCCACTTTTAACATGCGATCGAGTTCGGTGACCAGCAAAACAATCCAAAAGAGGTCCGTATCTCGATCTTAGCCGAGTATTTACACAAATTTTCGCTCATTTACTGCTGTTCCAGGCCGCCAAGTCATACAAATAAAAACAGTTGAAATAAAAGGTGATCGACTGGGGATATATGGTGTAATATATCGAAATGGGTCAATAAAATATTTTGCAAAATACCCCATTTAGGTAAAATAAGAAAGAAACGAACAAAACTATCAAATTAATTATTATAAGCTTTAATTTTCGGAATGTTGGAATGTTTCAAGTATTAAAAAGAAAATTGTTTTATACTACGATAATGGTGCATCGTATAATCGCTGTAGGTCTTATATAATACATTTCTTTTGTAACCAACTGCAACGTCAATTTTAGACCCTTGAATCCAGTCTACATATGTAGTTTCCCTTAAAGTCCCTATTTTGAGATCAAATTACTGCAGCCAGCCGATGTTTATCCACAAACAGGCATTTAATGAGTACCGGGTATCGAAGTGTTTACGTCTTCGTCGGCCAAATGAAGGCACCAAAGTGGATGACGGCGGCGTCTCCGTCTGTTGTTATTGAACATTTGGCAAACAACAGTGGCGCCTTAGTGGCAGAGATTTGCATTTGCCAGTTGCCGATACAGATACAGATACGAAACGGGGAGAGATGTGAATGCCTTCAGATACTTTCGGTCGTCGAGTGTTAAGCCCACTCACACAGGGGCATTGAGATGGCAGACACAGATACAATTTGGGAGGAGTCGGGGCGGAACCAAAAGCGGGATCGCTCGACCGTTGGCCAAAGACTCGGAAACCCAGTCCGGCGGCACGGAGTCAAGGGATCCGGCGATACGGCGATCCGGCGATGCATCAAGTTACAAGTTATTAACAGGTACGAGGGCGAGTACAAGTGTTGCCAAGGAAAGCACCTCACCATACCCGTAGATGTGCCACACATAAATATAAGTACATATACATATATATATCTATATCCGTGCCTGCTTTTCTTTGTGCACTCAAACCGAACGGCGACAAGTACGAGAGTTGGGGCTCGGAAAAGTATGACACTTGATAAAGGTTCTGACGAGGGCAGCATATGTAGTGAGTACTATCCTATATATAGAAATGCCGGTGGTGCCACCAGCAACTTCAACGCCACCAAAGAATTCAGCCGGGCGTAACCACAACGCAAGACAACACAAGACAACTGCCACTGACCAAAGAAAACGCGCACATTAACTCGCCATTTAGCCTGTAATTATGGCCCGGAGAACCCAAACAAACCGCACAGAACCTCTGATCATTCCACCTTTGGTAGTAAAGTTTTTTAGCTGAAATTATCAAGGGTTCACTTCCAAGGAAACCTGAGAATCAACTGCCTTGGCAGCCATTATATTTAATGGAAAAGCAAATGGATGGATGAATCTGGCACTATTCAAATAGCTTTCCTCATGGGAAGCTTACGAAACAAAGAACTGGCAGATCAATCAGTTATTGAAGGTCAAAGTGGTTGGTAGTGTGGTTTGTGATAAGCAAATGAGTATGATACGTTCCTAATGGACTTCAAATGCGTATTTACAGATAGAATCAGGCAATGTACATATTCTTTGTACATATTGCATATTATTTTTATGAAATATATGCAAAGAAATTTATAGAAAGTAGATCCAAATGGCCTTATCAACTGTTCCTTTATTTTAAGCGAATAATATGAATTATTCAGAATAATTGATCCTGTTTTTCTCAGTGCTGCAACCTTTAACTTTAATAACATTCCCGCCGGATTACCATCAATTAAACGGCGCACGATGATTAAACTCAAACGCAATTGTAACGAGCACACGTGGTTGACCTTTGACAGGGCGATAGTCGAACTGCCAGCGAATCGAACGCACATTACGAGTATAAGAGTATAAGGCTGAACCTGAACCTGAGGCAGAAATGTCACAAACAACATAGTAATTTCCGTTTACAAACCGGCTGCGCTAATTAGTGTCCGACCGTGTGGCTAATTTGGTGATCATCCAACGGGGAGAGCAAATCAAATCAAGTCACAGCCAATCTCGTGGCAACAATTCATTTGGTGAATCCAGGGTATAATCGCAATTGGCATGCTGCTCGGCTATGGGCTGCATCTGTATCTTTAATAGGCGTATCTGTATCTGTATCTCAATCTGCATTCGAGTAATTGAAAGTCTGCGCTCGGCCTGGCGTAAAAGGAAAGTAAAAACTACTTAGATGGGTCTGACTATTTCTCCTCTTTCTTCTGCTTCTGACGGCTCACAGATCACAGCCACCAACGAAAGTAAAAACAACAAAGCCAAGATACTTGGCTAACTAACAACTACCAGCTAGCAGCTAGCAACTAGCAACTGCCAACTGAGTTGACATAGTTTCTCAAAAGGGGAAGATTATGTAAAATTATGTGCAAATTGAATTGAAACTCAGGCGACACAAGTAAAAGTATCTGCACGAGCGCGAGTACGAGTACGAGTATCTGTATCTCGGCATCCGCGCGTGTCGGTATCGCATTGATTGCCTCTTAGTGAATGTCCAATTCCAATCGAGTCTAATTAATGCTGTCCGCTCTGGGGACACGGACCACTGCAAAGTCTCGCCGGGCCACGCCCCGCAATCGGTTGACTGATTCCGATTCCCCGATTCCGAATCAAAGCGAATTTTCAGCGCTGTTTTCTCAACAAATTGTCACATCTGCGATGGCAATTCGAGTTCGTTTTTTCGTGTTAGTGGGGCAAAATAATGGAGATGTGATCCGAAAACTCGTTCGGCCATTATGGCTCTGCAAATAGCAGTTAGCTCGTGGTAATTACACTTATCCAGAGATCAAGCCAGTGGACACTTTTTACTTTTTCTGCCTGGTTTTATTGGACCTGTTTCGCGCGTGCAGATTAGCCAAGAAGTTGCCCACATCGACACTTGTTTGTCACTGGGTCAAGAGCATAATTGAAAAGATACACCAGGAGGCTCTGGCTCTGGCTTTGGCTCTGACTCTGGCTCTGACAACCGCAAACTCGATTCAATGGCTGATTCAGGACCGAGTTGGCCCATGATTTGCATAAATACTTCGTCGTGCTGCCCTTGCCGCTCGTTAATTGCATCATCATCGAGTCGCTGGCAATCATAATCGGTACTCAAAACAAAACTCTGCTAAATGTTAGTACCCCCAAACCATTTTGCTCCCCCCCCCTCCAGTTGCACAACCGAAGTTTCGCTTTTGCTTTCGCACAATGGCAATTATCAGAATCATTAGCAAATGAATGGGCTCCACCTGCCCCCCTCATTGACATTAGATTTGCTTTCGCAATCGATTCGAGCAGACAGAAATAGTCAAATGGCAATGAAAATGCTGGGATGCTACCGGAATAATTTCAGTGTTAAAACACTATTCATTCCAGGTGCTTGCGATCGAGTTCTTGAGCTGATAACCCGTTTTCAAAGAACTTTTACTTCGCCAAGTCAGATAGAAAATTCCCTTTACTAATTTTTCAGTTGAGCTTGATGTGTTCCCGGCACTTATCTAAGCTTTTTCTTAATTTCACCATACTGCAAATCCCAGTCACGTGAAGATAAGCTTTAAAACATAGCTAAACATTTCCACAAATTATATTGGGAAGTTTCCTATTAAACTGATGCATAAGTTATTGAGCTAAGAAAACAAACAGGAAAATATTTTTGAATAATTTCATTTAACCAAAATTATTATGTCTGTATATGGCATTTCAGAATTTTTGTATCCAAACAAAGATTAGTTACCGTGGAGTTCCGCGTAATAAACCAGATTATGTTCAGGTCAGCAATCACATACACTTTAAATACAGTTCTATTTAAAAATATTTCGTTTTTCACAGAATTTCAATGAACTTCTTTCCACTTCTTATGGCCAGCCTAAGGTTGAGCCGACATTCATTCATCACTTGTTAGGAAGTAGATAATTTGTATTCAAGTCGGCTTCTGCTTTTTTTCGGGCAACAAGCGAAACTGGAACTGGTAATCAGAGACGTAACTCCGATCCAAGTGGCTCATTTGAATGCTCCATAAAGGGCAATTGCCACACGGCGAAATGGGAATCATTGAGCCACGGGAGCCGTCATCAATTCCGATTCAATAGCGCACAAATTCATGGAAATTACGTTCTCACACACGCGATAAAAAGCAGACAAAACAACGAAAAACATTGAAAATGCGAAGTACAAATACAAAGCGTTTTGCGGTAACAGAAAAACTAAGCGACGACTACGACAGGTTCGGCGGTACTGACGGACTGCCGACTGACTGGCTGACTGGCTGAACCGAGCGAATCGACTGAGAGCGGAACTGCGATGAGCCGGGCTGAGCAGAGCCACAGGCTTGGATAACATACCTGGCAGGTAGCGACGGAGCTGAGCGGTACAACACGTGTAACGGCTAAATGTATCTGCCAGATACACAGCTCCTAGCCCATCCGATCGGGCGTCTGGTAATCGCTGTAATATCAGCGAAGCACGCAAACCAATTCAAGATAACTCTGGAGAGAGGGGCTCTCTATTTGACCATATCCTGCACGCGAAAAAATCATATTGGCTTTCAGCTTGGATCTGCTCACAATAATCGATTTGTATTATATGTATCTCTTAAGTCTTCAGAACCAGAGAGAGTGATAAGTCACTCTCTTCTCAACGTTCGAAATTACGTACTTTAGTCCCTAACAAATTCATAGATCTAAAATTGTGTTTCTACCCTTAAATGCCATATTTTTGACAGTTGCTTGTGATCAGCTTTAGTTAGTTGATTCAGCCTTGCGAGAACTACATTATTTTTCGCCGTGTACCCAGCACATAGGAACAAATATCCGAGTCCCGAAACTGCGTTTCATTGAGGGAGGGAAACCTTCGAACCTCGGCCAAAGAAGCCGCACAACAAAGAACAAGGCGAAGCGAAATGCTCATAAACAGGAAATTAATCACTCGAGTGTGTGTACAATGCGCCGATTCCCATTCTCAGGCCCTCAGGTAGGAGTAGATGTATCTTGGGCCGAGTTCCTGCTCCTGCTGGCGGAAAAGGACGAGGTCGCAAGGAAGTGAGAATTCGAGGGCTAGCGCAAGGTAAGGTAGAACGAGGGATTCCCATTTGCCAAGGTCGCTCAGGTCTCAGGTATTACAACTTCATTCGCTGCGTGCAATTTAATTCTGTTTATTTTGACTTTTCGATTGTTCGGCACAGTGCAGCATAAAAGCGATCGTAAAAAAATTCCCAGGTAGTGCGACGCTACTGGCATAATGCTAATGAGTTCCTAGTTTGAGTTTTTCTTAACGATGATTCAATGGCGGGCCCAGAGATTCTTAGCCAATAACTAATTACAATTGGAGATGTTGCCACTTTCAGAGGAGGTGGAGAAGGCAGAGTTACCGGTTTCCGGCTCATTTCTAATTATAAATCACACAACTCAACAATTACTTTTAATATTAATTCAGCATGCACCCAGCAAATATTTCATGGCCCCAGAACATTTGCGCCTCACCAATAGTTCCTCATGAGCTGGGGTTAAAAAAGAGGGCCTAAACAGCTTTTGATACGAAAAACGTGCGAGTGCTTTGTGTTGTTTTGATTTTTTGTTCTACTCAGAAATTAATGAGTTAAGGAAACCATCATTGGAGCTTCAAAAAAAGAGCTTAGCAATATTGATGTTATTTAATCTGATTTCTGATTTATTTTTCTCCATTCAGCTTGTTTTCTAAGAAACTCAGTCTCTATTTGTTATTTGTAATCCGCAGATTTGAATTCCGATTTTTGCTAATGGGATCTTTACTTGGAAATTCGAAAATGCGGAATCCCACATCAAGACTTCTAAAAGTACTTAACAAATATAAAACATGTCAATAATTTTAAAACAGAAGCTAACACACTTTTTGCCTTAGATAATTCCCTAATTTGATAATTTTGTCTTCCCGTGCACTGCTGATTTATGCAGACACTTTCGTCACACCTGAGCTTCCCAGGTAAAAACTCTTTTTTCAAAGACCTCAAGGCAGTTGAGCTTCATTTTTTGGGGTTGGGAGGAGGGGAGAGAATGGAATAATCTTTGTAGCCACATTAGAACCAGGCACATCAAAGCGAGGAAACTGGTCTATGTGTAATGTAAGACACGAGTTCGTCCACTGCCACGATCACGTTTGCATGGTGAAAACAAACCAAACCAGACGAGCAGACACTCGAAAAAAAGGGGACGATAGCCAAGTCGGCTTGCCAAGTAACCTGTCAGTTACCAAAATGAGTGCAGAGCCATTTTCCGCAGCATGCTTTACTAAGCCCCACATTACGCTTTTTGTTTTGTGTTTTTGCTATTTCCCAGCCGCCTTTTGGCCACTTTCTAGCAGCAGACTGGAAGACTCTAAGAACCAAACAGCCGAGCAAATTGCACCACTTTGCGGCGTTCTGGTGGCGAGTCGGCCCAGGGGCATCGTTACCATGGCCATTACCGGCTGCAGTGTACCTTACTGACACCATAAATGGTCCACCAGTGCCAGTCGCCAGTCCCCAGCTACGGAGCTATGTGCTCTAGGTCCAAAGAGGGCCTTTCCACGAATGTGAGTCTCTGGAGTTACTTTCCACCTGTGTTGCGTGGCGGCAATCGAGCTGCGAAATCTGCAACTCTACTCCCAATCGAATATGACGTGCTCGGGCGTTTATTCTTTCATCGTTTCTAAGACCCAAGTCGACGCGATATCGCAGTCTTTTCTCTTGGCTTTTCTTAGAGGTAAGCTGGACGGAGAAAAGAACAATAGATTGTTGCTCAAGAACTAAGATATTATTCTTAAAATGAAGACATTAACTAACGAGGTTCAATCAGTTGTAATAGATCTGTCTGCGGTACTTCCTAATTTCACTTCACAATGCTTAGGAAGGTCTCTTGCACCCAATATGTACATATTGTACTATAATAAGTCGAAGCTGGAAGTTAACTTTGCAACTTTGTAGCGTAAAAGTTAGAAGGAATTAATCTTCATTTTGACTCTCATTTCATTCATTTCCTTCTGTTCTTTTGAAGACCAAATTCATCAGCAAGACAAGGCATTTATTTATTTATCAGTTTCTAAACAATAGAATTTTACTTTTTAACTTCTTCTTGAGATCGGGAAGGGCATTTTGCCCCTTTTAATTCGGTTACAACGGCTGTAATGGGTTCACACAGTTCACATGGCTCATGGATGCGAGAACACGACAGCCATAAATAAAGATTCACCCACCTCACCGGGGTGAGAGGCAGGTATTATGTGGCATCTGGCTGGCTATATTCAGATTCAGTTAGCACTTGCCGTAACTCTTCTCGCCTTTATTTTTATTTATTTCAGAGTGACTTCATTTTCTCAGGCCTGAGCCGAGTTATCTGAGTCTGAGCCTGAGCCGGTGACATGCAACCCCCGTTTCGGCCTTTTTATACACTTTTTTTATCGTATAACGCTCCATTGTTTGGAACAATGTGCGCCGCACACTCTTTTTTCCACATGCATTATAAAACAAGCACATAACTATACTAGCTAGCACCTGTATATTATATATGTAGGTGTTTCATATGCACATAGCACACTTACGGCGCTTATTGTTTGAGCTTTTCCGATTGCCAAACACCCCGAAAATATTAAGAAAATACTTGAGCACGTATGGCGCAGATTAGGTGCCAAGTACACCGGGGGTCAGTTCTGCTGATGACAGCAGCGCTGGAAAATGTGGCATTAATTAGTCTAGGTCTAGGGTATAGAGAGTAGAGTCTAGACCCCAGTCCGATCGCGAAATAACGGTCAGTTGGGCGGGCTAAAATGAAAATGTGCGGCCCACAGCGAGCCATATTGCAGTTGCCAGAGAAAAAAACAAGAGGCGAAGAGGAAAATAAAGAAAGAAAGAACGAAAGGTAAGAAAAACTGCCTCTGGCAGCTAACCTCAAGTAAACTTGGGTTCTGGTTCAGGCCAAAACCGGAGAGAGATGGTGAAAAAAACCTGATGACTCAGTCACGAAGCACAATGTTGATGGCTTCCCCCTCGGGAAACTGGCGGAAAGTCCGTATAGCGGCAGTGGGCGAGCTGTGGGTGGGGGCACCTTCCTCTATTGCAGTCTTACTGCAGCTGAGTAAAATATTGAAACAAACGATAATGGGCAAGTGCAAATGTTCAGCGAGCGATGCATTCTGCGGCGGATATTGCACGGCCATAAGCCATTTCCCCTGTAAAAATGCTCAGTGTGCCACGCAAACAGGTAAACACTCTATTTAGAACGAAAACAAGAGTGACTTTGACGTACCTTCGTCGCAGTTATCAAGTGCTAAAATGTACGCAAATAAATGAGCGCAAATAAACGCGTTTTTGGTTCTAACTGCTCTTGAGTATAGTTAGATTTTAGGCAGCTCCAACTGCTATTTCGATACCCGTCATCCTCCTACAACAGTTTGTTCATAAATACTGTTCAGCTGAAAATGAAATCTTTCGTCTCGTAAACACTTACATTACGTTCTTATATAATATTATTGTGTAAAACGACTAAGTGAGTTGTGGAACATTGGTTCTCTACGGTTATCAAGTGCGAAAAATATTTACTCAGCATGCAAACAATAAAGTGGAACGACAATTAAAATAAACAAATACGAATTTCAATGGGGGCAATCAGTGAAATTAAATAAGGTTTGCTTATGTACTAGTATATCAAATGAGAACTTTGATATCGCCGCAATGGAAGAGGGGTACAGTGATGACATCTGACACTATACTCGTATTCATTCATACGCAAACTTTGAGTGAATTCAGCTGGCACTCACTGTCACTGGGTAATATGCATATTTGCAAAATTATACTTCAAAGTTGGCATTGAAGTAACCAGATACGGGCTTTCTAAAACTAAAACTGAATTTTCTAACCTACACATTCACAAAAAGGTATTTATCACATCAACAAGTTCATGCTGCTAGCCCAGTGAGGCCACTCATCCCTGATGTCTTCATGACTCAAGATCACCTCGGTGATTACAATATTTACTGATGACATAGATAACTCTGCCACTTAATCACACCACATAGTCAGTCGCAGCCTTATCGCCCCTTATCCGTTTCTTCCACAACAATTACAGTGGCTTTCGAAATCCGTATCGAAGGGCCAAAGAGTTGAGTGCGGGCTGAACTAGCTAATTATAGCGGAAGTCGAAAATGCACCGCCAATATCATTGGCATAATAGCATTGAACTTGCCAGACGATCGCCGAGCGATCGCGATCGCGACCGACTGACTTTCCAGGGGCTTATCAAGGTGGGCCAGGTTTCGGCGAAGCTTCGTTAAAATACACGGCAAGAGCAACTGTGACGACCGCCAGTTAAGTCTAAAACAAAAGTCAGTTGGTGAAGAGGAATGGTGAGCAAGGAAAAACCGTGGAAATGCGAAGTGATCCCGAACGAGCTGTGGTATAAATAAGCTTGTTTTGGCACAATCTAAAACTAAGTAGAGGTATTATTATCCATTATTAATCCTAAGCTTTTCCCGAAGGCGATATGAAGAGGCAGTATTTCAACACCTCATTAGGCGCTTAAAAGAATTGTCTTGTTTTATGCGTTTCGTAGCCGATGGGTTTTCCATGACGAACAGCCATAAAAATGTAAATGTCTTCTGTTAACCGGTATCCACTGTACTACACGCTGCCGAAAAAGTGGAAGAACATGAGCACGGGAGCGCACGAAAAGCACAAAAAGCGGGGAACGTGTGTGCATGAGAAATGCAAGGCAGAGGGCGAGACAGGCTAAGGTAAGGAATGGAACGGCTGGAGGAGATGGATGGTGGATGGTGTGGGGGATGGGGGTCAAGGGAAGGTAGGGAGAACCGAGTCAGGAGCGACAACCGCAGCACGAAACTGGTCGGACGGGTCGCCATGGTGGCCATGTTTATGGGACAGCCCAGACAGGAGGGAGGATCACTTCGGATCGGATCGGAACGGAACGGCGGTAGTCTAACTTTTTGTTCTCCCTGACGGAGCTTCATAAAATATGCACCACATTCAGTCGCATGCGTTGCGGCTTCTTCCATTTTCTATTTTCCATTATCCGTTTGCCATTTGCAATTACCATTTGCATTTCACGGAGTTATCAACACGGCACATGAGCACACACGGAAACACGTACGGCTAGAACAATTTAAAATACACGAAATAAAATGCTTATAATGCAGTTGAGGAAACGACGCGGACGGGCGACAACCGATGCGAAAGAGGCGCGCGACTTGACTGGGAGCTCCAGCCCGAACTCCAACTGCTGGCGACCGAAAAGCCACCCCGGAAAGCTCGCTTTTCGAGCTGAAGAGCTCTCTGCATATCTCTTTGGGTCTCAGCTATCTCTTTTGATCTTGAAGAGCTCTCTTTGACCTTAGGAGTCTGTTTGAATATGCGCGCTATATATTTTACGATCAGCTAAAAATACCAGGAGTATTCTTATTTATGTATGTATATAAAAGAGGAAAGACGGAACTTTTTAAACAAAAAGCCAAACTTCTATCGGCGATTTTTAGAGGCTAACGTATAAAAGATCTTGTTCTTTACCAGTACAATCTCTAAAATTCTACATCCAAATGTATGTATATAATTTAGTTTACTCGCATTCTTCGACAAAAACTGAGTATTGGCTATTTAATTTTACCTTAGAACTTATACAATAATCATCATCAATTGCTAGCTGTGGAAAGTTCCCTTTAAGGCTTACTCTGCGAGTCTTTACTTAGTTTCGTTGATTTTTGTCTACGTGATCCCTCTCTTTCAACGTTTTGAACTTTCGCAGATCCACATCTGTTTAAATATACGCGCCATATATTTTGCAATCAGCAGAAACAGCGCTTTAAATACTATTGCACTTAAAAATAAAACCCGGTTTAAACGCTCCCTGACTTTCAGATTCCAATCCCTAGATCAGTGGGAGCGCGCTATGTCCGAGAAGAAGGCGAGTATGTCCTGAATGTTGAACTCCAGGTTGATCATGGCGCCGGCGTAGCACTTTTGGATGCGCTCCTCCAGGTAGTTATACTGGGCAATGAACTCCTCCTGCATGGCGTGCCAGACCACCTGCAGTAGATTCTCCTCCTCGCTCAGGTGCTTTTCCACCTTTTTGTAAAGGTTCTCCAGGCCTTTCTTCACCTCTCGCGCAGGATACTGAGCGATTACCTTGCGGAGTTCCTGCTTGGAGAAGGCCATCTGGTAGCTGATCTCCGTTTCCTTGACTCCCTGGGCCACCTTAAGTTGCACGCCTTCAAAGAATTGCTGCAAAAGCAGAAGGGAAATTTATGAGATGGAGATCCACTTATCTTTTCATCTGGGAGGTAATTGACTTTGGCTTACATTCAGTTTCTCCAACGGCCGGCCGAAGTACTGAGTCACATAAGCTTTAAGCGCATCGTTGTAACACTTTTTGGCCTCCTTTTTCAGGGCATCCAGACCAGGAACCTTCAGCTGGGCTAGCAAAGCGTACATGTGGTGGTAGTTCTCCATGCGCACTACCTGAACTGGTGTCTTGGGGTGCTCCTGCGAATGCAGTTGGATGCCCTCAAATATGGCATTTACCAGCTGCAAGTACCACTTCTCCATGTCCGTACGGCGATCCGATTTCCGAAATATGCCCTCTGCAGTTTGGGCAAAGTTTTCGAAGTTTTCCACATAAGGAAGGATGGCCTTCGATCGTTTGTGCAGCTTTGCCTCCCGGATAGACAGCAATTGGTTCTGCATAAAGCGGTCGAAGCTCCGCTTCACCTGCACCAAGGCAGACGCGAAGGTCATGCTGAGAAAGGAATGTGTGTCCTGAGCGGACATGACGTGCTGCGTAAGTCGCACAAAAACGTACAGAGAATAGCTATGTAAAAGAGATAGGTTAATGATGCTTGCCCAGAGACCATTACTTTATGGATTACTCACAAACTGTCTACACGCTCAAAGCTCTGGATGAAGCTAACCAACTCTGGTTCTAGGCAACCGAAAAGACCCATCATCAGTTTACGCACATCCTCGTTAATCTGACGATCAATCCGCTTCTGCGGCACACCATCGGCTGATGGCGACACCGCTGCTGATATGATTGACTGCGACATGTCCACTGCCTTCTCCATCTCCAATGTGGTCTGTGTGTTCTTCGTCGTTGGACTGATAACGTCCATTTGAAAAAAGTTAATGCAGAAAAGCTGTTCCTGCAGGGCAATGGGTTCCAGCTCAGCTAGAACCTTTTCCAACAGTGCATCAAAACGAATTCGATCCGCTGTCTCCACGCCAGGACCCCACTGATCCCTGTTGATTCCGAGCGTGCCATAAGGTATTGTGGAAACTGCGGACTTTCTAGAAGACGTAGACATGTCAAGATCCTCCCGAGAGTTTCGAAGCTTCTCCGTCACCTGAATTTTAGCCTATACAGTGGTCGAGAGGAGTTGATGCTTTTGAATTTTTCGCATGTCGGTGTTGATGTCTTACCAAATTGAAGAAGTTCCTCACATCCCTGTCATAGATCTTACTCAACGATGCTGTGTACACGCGCATTAGGCCATCGTAGGTCTTCCGATCCATGGCTTTTGCCCAGTGCATCAGCTCCGTATACGGCGTCAGTTCCCGGTGGACGTTGGAATGGTTAGGCAGCGTAAGTTCGGTGCTGGTCACCTGCATGTCCCCTATTTCGTTGCCCAAGTGGATGAAGAGGTTGTTCATAAAGCGACTGACGGTGGCCGAGAACTTTTGTTTCCACTTTTCAAAGCGCTTGCGTTGGTCTTGGACCGCCTCCAAACGAAGCAGAGCGGGATCAATATCACTGTTCATGGCCTGTTGCAAGCACTGAGCAGCTGCAATGGCTGCTTTGCGTCCATTAGCCGTCTTTAAATCGGGTTCATCCAGAGCCTGCTGCTGGCTGTGCGGCAGGTCCAGTTGACTCTGTAGAAGTAACAGAAGTATTAAACACTATAAACTTGGGTATACTAATAATACGAACTATGACTTTGTTGAGCTCCTTCATTAGCTTGATATTGTTGTTGTTGGCAATCTCGATCATGGCATTTTTCCCACCAATTTTCTCCATGGTTTCCTTGACATGACCCAGAATATCCTCGTAGCTGTCAAGACGATTCTCAAACTTATCTGCCTCGGAGATAGCGTTGTCGATGTGCTCCATCATTTTCAGTACCTTCTGCTCCGAAGCAAGAACACTTTGCATATTGGCCTGCGAGATAAGAAGTTATGAGTAATGGATTCACGTTGAACAAGTGTAATGAGTCACCCCATCTAAATCATGAAGCTCCCGGGACAGCTGCTCTATGAACTGCTCAGCATCCTTGATGGCAAAGTCGCACTCGGAGAAAAGTTTGCCCAGCTCATTGGCCTCCTTGTCCGTCAGGGCGGTAAACTCCTGGGCCTCCTCTTCTTCGTCCTCCTCATCGTCCGAGTGTTGCGTCTTCTGAGCCGCTCTGCCTAATGCTACTTTTTCTGGCGACTTCTCCGACAGCCAGGCTGCAGGCACATTCCGGAACTCCGCCCGCTGGCCACGCACGCTCTTTTGGATTTGGCGATTGAGCACCGCCAGAAAGTTTTGGCGCTCGTGAGGGCTTAGGGCGTACCATTTGTACAGCTTCTCCAACTGGAAATCGAACTCGTGCGTCTCAAACTGTTCATTCCGGCCGTCAACCCACTTAATCTCGTCCAGCTGCCAGCTCCGCTTGCGCTTGTACTCGCCCTCGCGCTGCTCTGACTGCTTGATGAGACACAAAGTGACCACAGGCACCGGTGGCGCCGTGGTGACCACGCAAAGGTAGCAGGGCTTCTTGTCTTTCTTCTTGACCACCGTCACCACAGAAAGGAGGCGTTCTCCGGAGGCCAGGAAGAGCTCCTTCTGCAGCGTGTGCTTGATGTTGGCCATGGCGCCAATGGACAGCATGGCTGGGAATGTCTTCGCAAGGCACTGGTCTCAAATAAAGTCCTTTCAAGAATCAACAACTTGCCAATTGTTTGCACTTGCAATTAGCAATTGGAGAACGCCTCCGCACCAACAGCTGATTTAACAGAGCTTATGCAGAGGCGTTTAAAGACTATCGGTTAGTGATGAGCGAGAGGCGAATCACACTTACGCAGTTAAAGATCAAAATTTTAAAATAATACCATTTGTTTGTTAGGACTGCAGATACGAAATAAAGTGTATTAAATAATAATGGTTTTAAACGAATTATGTATGGTAAATATATTGTATGTTGTATGTTTTTAATTGTATCGAAATATCAGCAAAAACGCTCGTGATCTCATCACCAACTGTAGGGTAGATATTAAACTATAAACCCAAAACGGTCACACTGTTCAACACAAGGTAATCTACGGGTGAGTTTTTATGCGAAAAAAATTTGGATGCGAAAATAAACCCATCTTTACCTATTTCCAGCAACTTTCGAGCAATCATGTTGGTTAAGCACATTGTCAAGCAGGGGCTTCTGCTCAAGAATGGTGAGTTTGAGTGGCCCAACACTCTTTTTCAGCAGAACTGCTAACCTTAAAAATTACATAATGTGGAAAAGCTAAGAGAGGAACTTCAAGGAACTGCGGAGGAATAGTTCACCCACCAATCCTGAGAATAGCTATGGATAATTTCAGTATTAGTCAAATTAATATCGGGAGTAACTTCGATGAGATCATTATCCAACTTACATTCCGATGGGACTTCCCTTTTTAAAGAGTTTCATACGCACCATTCACGTAAATATTCGTATGCCTTTTATTTCAGCTGGCGCCTTGTCGCGTGCCGCTTACCACGGTGGACATGGTCCCCACTCCACCATGAACGATCTGCCCGTGCCCGCTGGAGACTGGAAGGAGCAGCACAGCCAGAAGAACGCCAAGTACAACGCCGCCCTCATCACTGGCATTCTCGTCCTGGCTGGCACCATTGGATTCGTAAGTTGCTGCCATAATCTCTTAATCCTATACTGGTCTAATTGCAATGCCCATTGCAGGTGAAGTCTTCTGGTCTCATCCACTTCAACTACTACGTGCCCAAGAGCCTGGACTAAGCCAGACATCCCTTACATGTAAACTAATCCAACATTTGTGTTAAATAAGCTTAAAGTGGCGACGTAGTAAATCACAGATCCGAAAGTATTCAGTTCGATGGTTTTATTTGTCTCAGTATACGGGACCATCATCCAAATTGTCGTCTTCATCATTGAAAGCTTCTCCATTATCAAAGTACGTTGCACCGTAGTCGTTGTCCTCGTCCATCTCATCATCCAACGCCGCCTCCGGATCTTCCTCCTCCTGTTCGGAATCAGATTCCTGCTTGGCATCGTCCTGCTCACCGCCACCTGACTTCAGTTCCTTTTGCTCCAGAACCTTTAGCCTGTCTTCGATGTTTGTCTTCTTGGCCAGCAGCTTCGGCTTCGCATCTGCTCCACGACGTTTTCGACTGGAGATGTTTAGCTCCTGGGGCATGGCTTTGTAGTTAAAATCAGGATGTGCTTTGAGTTTCATGCGCTCCATGGCTTTCTGGGAGTGTTAAAACAGGATTATAAACAGCCCATGTTAAATAGCTAGGATTATTACTTCTCGCCAATCCTTGTGCACAAGGTTTTTTGCGTCCTGACTGGCGGAGACTATGTAATAGGGGGAATCTCGCATTCGGTTCAGGAAATCCTCCTTCCACAGAAGCTGGTAGTTTTGTGTGGCGGTTGTCTGCCGGAGTAAAATAAGCAAAATGTTGATCACTTCTTAGTGACTAAATTAAATGGATTTATACAAACCTCTAGGGCAGTGGGTCTGTTCAAAACAGGCGGAAATGTAGGTGGCGGCGCCGTCTGCACCGGCATATCCTTTGTGCATCCCAGCATGGCCATCTGCTCCGCCGTGAGGGTGCCTGTCTTGCCACCCCTTCCGCGGCCTGCCATTATGATAGTTTTATTTATTTAATTAGTTTAAATGCACTTATTTCTGATTGTATTGTTTAGCTTGCACGTTTATTCCACTCTGAAAACGATCAGCTGTTGACGCAACTGGAGGTGTTGCCACCTAGTCAAACCCAAACAATAACACAGCAACGTGCCTAATGGTCGGATTTTAATACCCTTCTTTTATTAAAATCTCAATACCAACTTCTTACAACTTTTTAAGATTTCTACGTTCTTTCCAGTTTTCCAAAATATAATTACACTTAAATTTTACACATAACATATACATACATATTTATTTGCAATTTGCACTTCATCACTTATGCTATGAACATTAATTACG
This sequence comes from Drosophila teissieri, assembly GCF_016746235.2. Taxonomy (NCBI): domain Eukaryota; kingdom Metazoa; phylum Arthropoda; class Insecta; order Diptera; family Drosophilidae; genus Drosophila; species Drosophila teissieri. Next base: position 16,761,855 of record NC_053031.1, on the reverse strand, counting down.
TACTAATATTAGAGCGCATTCCTCATATTTTAGGCGTGTTTTACATTTACGATTCCATTACAAATAGCCAATGGAAAATTAGTAAGTAATTTTCCAATTAAAAAATATAATATTTGAGGGAGCAACGAATTGAAACAATGGGTCATTTTAACCACGACAACGCTGAAAATTCGAATTAACTTTTAAGCTGAGTTTATATTTGGGTTTGGGGGCTTTGTGGGGTTATATCAATCGGTTGGCAATCATCGGCTGGCGACAGACCCACTTTCTGCATCAACTCAGTGAGCTTCTGCGCTTTGCGGTCCTCGTTGTGGGCAATTACTGTGCAAAGATGCTCGGTGAGCAGCTCCTTCTTTTCGGATGCATTGTGCAGCTCTATCTTGGCCCGCAAGAACTGAGCCTCGATCTTGACGTATTGTTTTCTGTGCAAAAAAAATATTAATATTGGGAGCACAAGTATTTAGCTACGCTTACTCACTCTACATTGGAAAAATGTATGCAGGCATTGTCAATCTGCTTCCTCAGCAGAGCTACGTCCACGGCCAGATCACTTTCCAGCTTAGACAACTCGTGACGAATCTCTTCGATCTTTCGCGACTCCGCCGCTGTCTTCTGGGTGTGCTGCTCGATGGCCTGGTAGAGCATTTGCTTCTTCTGCTTGTTTTGCTCCTCGATCATGCGGCGATGCTGTTCGAAGTCCTTTAGGGAGATGCCCTTGAAAGGTGAGTCTGTGTTAAGGCGCTCCCGCGAAGATGAGTCCTGGGTACTCGGCAGGATGCTGCCATCATCCGTGGAGCTAGTGGTCTGGCTGTCACCGCCGCTTATCTTCAGAATCGAACTGTCGTCGGTGGACGTTCTCTCAGCATCCGCATACGTGGCGGGGGGTTTCTTATCTCTAGCTGTAGCATGTCCATGGTAGAGTGCCTCTATTAATGAATCGGAAAGTGGGCGCTCCAAATTCAGCGATCCGTTCGCTACGTCATCTTCCGCTGCGGGAGTAGGAGTTGCTGGCTTTTCCGTGGGAGTCGCAGTTCCCGATTTGGCCTTCTTCGCCACATCCGGTTTTTGTATGGGTTGCTGTGGCTGCTGCTGCTTCCGCAACTGATCCGCTTGCCGGAAGATCTTATCGGGCATCCGCCGAATGCCGGGTTGATTCCGGAACGCCTGCTTCGCTGCTCACGCACACATAGGCAAAGGTTTTTATTATAAACAGCTAATTGTTTACACGCTTCGTGGTTCATGCATAGTGATCTAACCTGCTTCCAGACTCGCAGGCCTTTTGCCCACACCTCCCTCCTTTACGCCCGTGATCTTGAGGATCTCGTCGTGGCTAAAGCCATTGAATTTCTCAGTCATGGTGTTTAACTTAGGGATAATTAGCCATTAAGACAATGGACCGAAAAAACAAAACAACACATCAGCAAATGCAAACAGAACGAGTGGAGTTGCCACATCGGATTACGTACCGATGCGATCATTCGCGGGTATAGGCTGTTTCCACTGATCTTGAATTCACTTTAAAAAAGCGTACAAGTTGATTTCGTTTAAATGCTTAATTTAATTCGACAAACTGCATTAGTTTTCTTTCTTAGTAATTAAATAATTTTTTAAATATTGGAAACATTTAAAAACTTATCGCCCTTACAGCAGTTGTTGCCAGACCACTTTCCCCCGATCGCGATAATAGTAATCGATAGCATTAATCGAAAACTTATAAATTCAAAAACAAGCTCTGAAAAAAAACGCCTTATCAGGCTTTATTCAACACAGTAATTCCCAATTCGGATCGCAGCTCGTGGATGTTCTGCTCCCAGCGCTTCTCCCAGTAGACAGGCATCAAGGGCTTGGTCCGCTTTCCGTTCTCCAGGGCCCACGGCAAGTAATGCTTCAAGTACGCACGCCGCTGCCTAAGTACACGAAAAAATAAACAAACGTGTGAATGGAGGTATAATTAGAGAACTCAGTTCACTGAACTCACTTGGGACGTAGGCGAACTGCTCCGAACACCGCACCACCATAGCACATGGGCAGTCCGGTGTTCAAAGCCTCCACCCACTTGACGGCCACCTCGCCGAGCATATTGGTGGGCATGTCCAGCACCGTGTGGATCAGGTCGTGGCATTCGCGATACCGCGTCATCAAGTAGGCCAACTTCGGGTCCTCCAGAAACCTCACGGCCATGCGACTGTCCGGCGTGACTTGCTAAAAGTGGGTTACCAAAATTATTGTCGAATCGATGGACAAACACAGCGGACATTTAATTATATCTATTTATCTAAATTGAAAAGTTATTTGCAAGTATATAAGCTAATCATTTGCAACATTTTCAATACTTAGTTGTTTTTTCTAATTGTTCTATACTTCGTCGTAATGGTTACTTCAAGATACCAACTTCAAATTCGACCTACTACAATGGCATTCACTGTCTAACTTCTCTTAAGAATGTACTAACGTTTGTTCCTACTGGCTTATCACGCTACTTACATTATCTTTTAGGAACTTCACGTAAGCGGCTCCAAAGGTATCCGGTGGCAATGTTTCTAGGTACTTGAAGTCAATAGTGCTGGTGTGGATGCGGGGCTTATCGGCCATGATGCGCTGACCCTCCTCGCTGGCCTGCATGGTGTCCAAAATAGTCCACAGAGCATCCTCTCCAGTCGTCTCACCCAAACAGGCGATCATGTCATGACTTAAAGATTAATTAAAATAATTACGAGTTTAAGGAGACTATTGAATTTATTAAGACGCCCTACCGTCTTGGATCCAAAAGAGCAGCTATAGAGGAACCTGCTCCTAGGAAAACCCGCTGGAAAGGCGATATCTCGATTCGCTCCTTGAGGTACTGACGCTCGAAGGCATCCTGAGGCTCTGCCTCGGGTGCTTCTGTGACCACCGCTTGGGCATTAGCTTGGGCCAAGTGAAGGCCTCGACGCAGGGCCAGAGGCTTTGGTAGACGCAAACAGCGTTGCATCATGATGATCTGTGGATTCATAGAGGAGATATGGGGAGGTGCACCCGGTGACCTTATCAGCAAGATCGTCGGCATCATCATCATTATTATCATCATCATCATTGCACACAAACATGACCCTGACTACCTGTCTTCGGTTAAAGCTTGTCTTTCGAGCCGTACGTACGTGCCCACTTTCAATAGCAGCGAATATGAGCAAACAATTTGTCCATAATGTGGGTACGCGGACGGGGCTGACGCTGACTAACAATTTACCTCACCGCACGGCTAAGTCTGTGCAAACCTGTTTCGGCTTCCTCATTACCTGTCCCCACTCCGAACCCCTTACTTCACCGCCTATCAATAATGCGGGGTCCCAAAATAACCCAAACAAAGTGCTGCCGGGGCACTGGCACCTCATTCTGCGGCTTTATGCCCGAAATCAATGTCGTCATAGTTGTTTCTTTGGATAAATGGTAGTCCCTGTTTATAAGATAAGTTAATAATAGTTAGACAACAATACGACAATTCTGTCTGTGTTATTTACGCTCTATCTTATGATAAGCAACTGGGAATCAAAAGCTGTTAACATGCTAGTTACCAACTAAAATCTAATTGTAGATACCCGTCCTAAAGCAAACATATTTCGTTTAAAGTGAACAGTTTCAGCTGCGCAAATTTATTTACCTTTAAGACAAAGGAAAAGATTCTTCAGCAGTCCGAGTCTAAACAAAAGTCTATTGAGGCAATTAACAAAAGAAACGGAAAATAACAGCCGAAAAAACTAAAGGCGTGCTAATCTAAATAATACTATTACCACGCGCAATCTCACTCTTGTCTAATAGTAATGTTGCTTTTTATTAAGAAAAAAACCCAAGACTTTGATAAGGGTAACCAGTAATCGGGCTACCCATCCCAAGTTTCCCGGTCGCTATTAAAGTAGTCACGATGAGTGATGACGCTGCTATATAGTCCGGCACTGCAGTACTTTGTTTTTGCAGCAATCTCAAGGCAGCAACGTGTTTGCCCAGAATAGATAAACAGCCGATTGAACTCAAGTAAATGAAAACTCACACAACGTAGTTTCGTACTTTACCTATTTTACACAAAAAAGTAATTAGAAAAGCACATGTGAGTGCAATATTTTTGCTTAATGAGAAAGGTCCGAGTTGTGGGCCTTATCGGAGGAGGCAATCTTATCAATAATGACCCCAAATGGAAGAGAAGAAAGAACACAATTGGTTATCTGGCCCACCCATGTCGAAGAACAAGGAGCGGTAGTCGGTGTATTTCTATTTCTTATGACACTTTCGATGCAGGAAACAGTTGCATGCAGACAAATGTACAAAGTGATTAAAATTACATAATTGCTAAATTACACTCTTTTAGAAACATTGCTAGATATATATGTACAGAGACGATGCGCTGTGTGGTTGTAGGAAAATCGAATACGAAGTCGCAAATCGCAGATTGCAATGAAGTACGTAGTACGGAATACACTAAACATATCGTATGGCTTTGGCTTGAGTTTGAGCTAAGACGAAGCTAGACATTCTCGCCGCGGGTGCTGGGCAAGTGGTCTTGCTTATCGGGCGCTCGCTTCCGCCGAAAAGTGACGTACGTGTACAGCAGACTAGCCAGTACGCTAATGTTGATCCCGATACAGTTGAGCCACGAGAAGACATAGTCGCCGCCAATGAACATGCCCAGATAGGTTACGCATATGTTTTTCAGGCAGCCTACAATGGTGGTGGTCAGCGCCGAGTTGAACTGCGTGCACACTATGGTGCTGTACGACAGGATGAAACCCATAACGCAACTGAGCAGGAACTGCAGCACAAACACTGAGTCATTCCATTGTCCGAAGTTCAGCGCCTGATCCAGATCCCCTGTAACATAGTTGAGGGCCAGCGCAGGCAGAAACATAAACAGCGAGTTGTAGTACATCAGGCCGTACTTTCCGATCTCCGAGGTGTCGAGTTTCTTTTTCACATACACGCCATTCGAGGCGGTCAAGGCGTTGGTGATCATCACATAGATGTATCCCCTCATGTTGAACGACAAATCATCAGAGGCCGCCAGCAGGGCTCCACCAATCATGGCGTACACGCTGACCTGAACCGCATTAGATGGTCGCAGGCCCAGAATCTTGAGCTCCAGCAGCATGGTCATCAGGATGGAGAAGCGTCGTAGGGCCGCGAACATGGGCAGACTCAGGGTCTTTGTGCCGCCCAGTCCGAACATCATGTTTCCCAGAAATATCAGTGGCAGTGGAAATATCTTTGAGAAAGTATTTCTCTGCAGAGGTGGAAAGTTCACCAATTTCAGGCGCTTTCCAACGCCCAGGACCACAATGCTAGCAGTAAGTTGGCCGAGGCTGAGGAACAGAAACGAGGGGAAGTGGTAGGAGGTCAGCACCGTCTTGTTTACCACCGTGATCATGAAGGAGGACAAGCCATAGAATAAAGCGCTTCCGATCTTCTTGACAAACAACGCCGAGTCCTCGCGTTCCCGGTGGCTCAGCTCCTTCGAACCGGATCCATTGAGCAGCGATGCCCCACCCGATCCGCCCATCTTCTCCTCCTGCTCCCTGCTTCCGTCATCGCTCTCCAGGAGCGGCTGCAGGTCCAGCGTTGTGTTGCCGCCGCGCGAGACACTCATCGTATTTGCGGGGGGGCTTTTATTTGAATTAAATCGCTTTCGTCTCTATCGTTTGTTCGGCGGCGACTATCTAGCGGCGCGCACATTTGCTCACTTTTTTGGGGCCACTTTGGGGCCGGGGAGGAAGCGTTCCCACAGCACATTAACGAGTATTTGCTATTTTTACCGACGCGAAATCGCAGCCATTCTTCCCGGAACATATGTTCAGTGTGACCGTGGCATAACTGTCAAAACATGCTCCGCATTTAAAATACCCTAAATGTGCCACCACTGTTAATTAACAGTTCCTGTTGTATTGCTAGCGGCATGCCAATAGAAAAGATATAGAATAAGCTAACTATATATTGCAACGGTATCCTTAACGAGTCACATTTCCCTATTAATAAGAATCAAACACTAAGCTTAAGCCACAAACACTATTTCTCACGTAACAGCTCACTAACGGATTTCACAACATCTCTACGACAAGACACTGTTCGCTCATATTAAATTGCGATACCCGGTGTCCGCAAACACTTTACACCGATGCATTAAAAATCCAATTAATACACAAACTTACCTCAGAACTTTTAAGCCAAATAATTCTGCACGAATTCTTTTAACCTACACCGCTTGCTGATCAGCTGTTTGGTACGAATAACAATAACACTGTTAGCAACAGCGCACAGTGGCAACATACTCCATAACTTAACAAAATGTACATGAATTTGAATTATTGATTCTTTGTGCCGTTTCCAAATATATGAATTTAAGTTTACTATATATATTTTCAAAATAATGTAAATTTTTTATTTTCGGTTTTAATTTTAAAAAAGGCCATCGACATAACTTTTTTAACATTTGGTATAAATTATGTTTGCTTTGTCCCACTGTGCAAGGCGTATAAATAGTAGTGGCAACGCTGCCCGAGAGATCGAAATTGTTTGGTTTTTATTTTGACAACAACTTTGATAAAATGAGTAGCTCAAAAGCGAAAAAGTCCAGCAAGGGCGACCAAATCCCAAAACCAATTAGCATTAAGAAGGAGAAGATCGAGGAGGACCGGAAGCTGCAACCGATTTCCCACTACATAGACGACCGACTGGAACTGGTGAAACAGATTTTTGGGACTTTAAAACCGAAAACTATTATGAACCTGGCTCCAGAGTTCCTAAAGGTTTGTTATAATTCTTCATATTAAGGGTTATTAAGTAGTAACTTTACACAGAAAACGCCCCTGGACGAAATCGAAGAACTTTGCCTGGAGGAGCTACTCTGTTTGTCTACGAAGCGCCTAAAATCCATAATAGAAAACACAAAATGTCCCACGGACACAGAGAGCTCCGAAGATTCTGATGTAGAGCACAAAGAAGGTATGTTAAAGCACCCTGTTACCTTTTAACCCCTTAACATCATAAAGCTATCATTTCAGAACACATCTCGCTAGAGGAGATTTCGTCCGACAGCGACATCGGAGGTCAGGAATCGCGAAAATGTGAGTTGGTGGTATAAGATACATTTAATTTAGAGCTTTTATCTGTGTAATCTGCACAACTGCACGCCGTAAAGTTAGCCACCGTACTTGAACTTCTCGCAGGCAAAGAGTGGCGACACGTAGAATGCCCGCAGGATACAGACATCCTCTCCTACGCCGATAACCACGTTATCCGAATCCTCCTTGCCCACCTCCAGAGTAACTACAAAGTCTCCAACCTCCAAGCAGCCCTTCTTCCTCATAAAGTCCACTCCAAACTCAATAGGAGTATAGTTGCACTCGTTGAGATCCTTGGTGTAGAGAACCGGGTGCATGTTGCGGCGCAAATGAAGCGCACGAGCCAGTTCCACCTTGCAGGTAATGGTTTCCGCATCATCTGTCTCCTCCAGCGGCATCATAACATACACTGGGCAATAAATCTCAATGCGCGAAAGGGCCACGCTGGCGGTCTCGCAAGTGGTGAACAAAAAGATGGCCTGGCACTCAATCGAGCTTATTGTGCGAATGATAAAATTCACTATCGTCTGGTACGAGGTTAAGATGCTCTTTAGTACCATCTTATTCTGGACCGCGCCAACTCGATAATCTTTAATGGGCATCAGCTTTTTGACGATCAGCGGATATTTGTTGCACCATGGACTTTTTTGGATGTGAATGGCGTCGACCTTCCAAAGGAAATCGTGCAACTCAAATCGCTTAAAATCACTGCAACGCTCCAGCGGAACCGTGCCAATTACTGGCTTCTTCTGGCACTGCGAAATGGGAAGCACGTCCTCCATAATGTAGTTATAGACGCAACAGTTTACGTTGAACATGTCCGGTATCCAAATGTAGTCCACCAGCTTTATGATGCCTAGCAGATCCAGCATGTTGCTCCGCACATACTCAAAATCTATCATTCCGATCAACTTCATGTTAAAATCCGAGTTTAAGGTCTGCCGCACGGCACGAAGGAAGCTCTTGCAACGTATTTTGGGCAGAACCACGTAGTTGGCATTCATAGACGCGGCCATCTCAAGGTCCTTCATGTAGAGATCGGGATATAGCTCCGGGTCCAGAGCGTGGCACTGTCTAGGAAGCTCTATAAAGTCGTAGGAAGCTACCAGACCGGCATCTATGATCATCACGGTTAGCGCTTCTCGCAGGGTCTTCACCACCCTACCCCTAACTTCACGTCCGATCAGCACAATATCGCCCAACTGAACGGATGCGAGATAACAACGCAGATTGATCACGAATGCTATTTCCTTAAAGCCTTTGTAGCGGTAAGATTCATCCGTGGTGAGTGTGACGACTCCACCTCGTGCCAGCATCACGGTGCAGTTGTTCCTCAGTCTGCCAACGCGACAGCACTCGCCGTTAATCTCCAGAGCCAGGCCAGTGGTCAGACGTAGTTCCCTCTCTACAGAATGCGCCGAAATGGCAATGTTCATAGTGTCCAAAATGGCTTTTAGTTCATCGGGCTTATTGGCCACCGCATCGACGTGAAAGGTGTAGGTTCCATTTTCCAGCATACGTCTCAGCTCGTCGTGAGTGGTTTCCGTCACCAGCTTGGCTACAAGACCCAAATGGTAGTATCGCTTCCGCTTCCGCCGTCTGGCATGCTTCTCGTGAGCCTCACATGCCGCTTTGAAATCCTTTAAACGCTGCTCCAGGTCATGTTGTCCATTAAGCCGCACCGTGAACTTCTCCAGGCGATTCTCGTCCTCTGGCTGCTCCTCCTCCTCACCCTGATCCTCACCCGTCTGGCTGTCTAGTTGCGGCGTTACCTCTTTCTGGTTGATCGGCATCTCGGCGTGCAGTTAATTTAAAGTATACTTTACACACAATTTGTAATGCAATCTGTGTCGATCTTGTCTTAATTTTAGCTAAGAAAAAGCTTAGATCCAAAAAAACGAGCAATGGGAATGAAAACAAAGAGTGTGAGTATCAATTTTATGAATGTATAAAAAGTAAACAAAATCGAACGAACGAAAGATGGCAACTGCCATCTGAGTTTGTGTCCGTTTGACTGCAAATTTGATCAGGTTACTAAGGTATACCTTTTTCCCACAGCGGGCGGTCAAATGAGCGTGCTGGAACTATTGGAACTTCAGGCACGAGCCAGGGCCATCCGCTCCCAGCTGGCAATGGAGCCAATCACCAAAATAGAGGTCAAGTCGGATGATGATAATGACGAGGTACCAGCGGGAAAAGTTCAGCGAAAAGAAAAAGAAAAGCGCAGCACAAAAAAAAAGGATTCTGGCAAGCGGAAACCGCAGGAATCAGCTACTGCAACATCTCTTTCCCAGCCAGATATCAGCAGCAAGGAGCAGCAAGCTCCGAGAAAAAGAATCAAGATTAAGAGAAACTATCGGCAGACTTCAAGGTCGCCAGAGAAGGAAGGTCCACCACCAACATCTGCTCCTTCTCCTAAAACATTGGTTTCGGGTAACGATTTAAACAAACTGCCCCGTTCCAAATCACGTTCGGCCTCACCAGATGTGATACCCATACAAACGGAGCCTGAAACACTGCTGATCAGCGACAGCACGGATGATGAGGCCACAAAAAAGAAGACAATTGAAACGACTAAGCAAGTCGAAACGGACCCACCAGCCCCAGTCGTTGAAAGCGAGCCAGAGGAGGGAGAAGTGCGCGATGAACCTGAAGAGCCAACCAAGGCAGATAAGCCAGCCAAGCCAGAAGAGCCTACCGAGTCAGAAGCATCAGCTATATCGAAAGAACTGGAAAGTAATAAGCCAGAGGAATCAGATAAATCTAATACGCTCGATAAAACAGTTGATAAGGAACAGCCCTTGGAAGAAGCTGCCTCAGAGCCTAAGAAGCCGATTGCATCCGAACCAACTGCCCTTGACGACGAAGATCAAAACGACGATGTCATTTCAATAGGTGGTGATCTAGAAATGATTGAGGAAATGACGAAGGATGACCATTCACCTCCAGTGAGCATCAAAAGTGAGAAGAAGGAGAAGATGCACGATCCTGAGGAACTGGACAACGATGTCATATCCCTGGACACAAGCGAGGACGAACGCGACAAACTTCAACAGCCAGACTCCGAGGTATTTTTAAATGTTAACCAAAACAATTACATTTTTATCATCATAATAATTTTTTTGTTTGAAGTCCTGGCGCTCACGCTACATGAAGAGCTCCAAGGTCAGCCAGGTGCTGGCCGAATCGCGTTTGGGAAAACGCGTCCGCGACAAACTCAAGAAATCAAAACGTAGCAAAGCCACCGCCAGCGAGGAGCAGGCCAAGGTCGAAAAGCCGGATTCATTTACTTCCAAGCATGAAGACGGATCTATTGAGCAATACCAGGAGCTTCTGCAGCACCGACAGCGTAAAACATCAAGCAGCAGCAAAGGGGATAAATAAGTTTACTCGCTAAGGGCGGGATTTATTGAAAAGTCGCGTACTGACGCACGGCCCTAGTTTATGTGGCATATAAAAAGTCAAATAAAAATCCGCTGTCCTCGTGGGCGGTAGAGAACAAAAAATTTGAATATATCGTGCTAAGCGGATATTTAATTTCTTATTCGTATTTTCTTATACTCTATTCAAAAAGCATGTATGCGCTGAGTATAAGTTGAAGTAACTGCTTTTCTTTTTAAATTTAAATACCAAATAGTATGTACATTCTTTAAATTGTTTAAACAATTTTAGGAACATTTAACAAAATGATTATATATAGAACCCCATTCTATGGAAATACTATTTATTTTAAATTAGATAATTATGTATATATTATTTAACTCGTTTTTTGTATCTTCGTCGACACGATGTCTTGTGAATTTTAGTTTTGTTTTGTAACTTAAAAGCAAATGCGAAAACTATGCCTTTCGTTTAAGGGAAGTTTGCGTGGGCCGAGTAGCCTGGAATAGGCACGCCAGAGCATTGATATTACTAGTCATAAACAAGCTGAAAAATCATTATGTACAAATTTGAATGGAAGGGTTTTAGTTTAACCCAGTTTCGGCTCCCCACCCGGTTTTCTATACATATAAGGATTCAGCTCCACCCGCCACTTTATCATCGACTTTGCTCGATTTCTAATCATGCGGTTACAGAACATGTCCACACAACTCTACACTCGAAACTACTCCCACCACTTTTTACTGTCCTCCTGGCCATTCCACTCCACTCGATTTGTTAGCCACCCCAGTTCGGTGTTACTGGTCTGGTCACTGGACTATATCTCAATTATGTTGCTGGGGGGCGGCGGTTGAAGCGTGTTGCACCATAAACGATGATTGTTTTATCAGAGACTCGGGCGTGTTGATAAACTGTTTTAGCAACAACAACCAAAAATGGTCCGGAGAGTTGTTCTCTGAGTGTCATTTTTATATTTGACATATCTAATACGCATGTCCTGTGAGCAGAGGGTAGGATTCGTTTACTTATACGGATGTGTGCTTTTACTGCGAATCCATCAAGTGGGCGCGAAGTATACATATAAAGATGGCATGGGTTTAGAACAATTGCTTAAAATGTTTGGTATTTATATTAAATATAAACTTATATCTTATTTTCTTTAGACTTTAAAAATAACATAAAAACTTAAATGATTTTAATAGACCAAATAAGTAGGAACCAAAATGAACATTCTACTGAAATGCCCCACGTTGGGCGCCAAATAATAGAAGTAGTTATTGGATAAGACAAGCACATGTTTTGCCAAGCTCTGCCACCCTGTCCCTTACTAGGCCGTGTGGTTTTTCTCTTTTTAGTCCATAGAACGCCCCCGCGGCGAGAAGTAAACAAAATAGCAACAGAGCGTTGCCCGCTGGAGGTTGGGGGTGGCTCTGGGGGTGGTTTCTCTCGCGTGCTCTCGCTCTCATTCGAGTGCGCGGGTGTGGGTGACTGCATCCTTTGGCGGCAGGCTGGCAATTGGGAAAACTGAAAAGCCGAATCAGTCTACAGAAAACGCGTACGTGGTGCAGAAGTAGCCGCGGGTGGCTACCACAGCGTCGTTTTGGACTTGTCGGCATGATCAATTAAGTGTAACGCCCCGTACAAGTTCTGTAAGTTTCCAGCTGCAACAAAATCAATCCAAATCCACGAGAAGCAAATGAAAGCCAAACAAATGCAAATAGCAATCTGCCGATTTAGTGTGTCCAAAGTGTTTGAAATGAGTGACAAAACCCGAGGATTTGTAAGCCAATAACAATCAAAAAGTGGTGGCAACACAAAAACATAGTAAATCAAGGATAACCAAGCTTATTTTGTATTTTTATAAGCATAAACGCTGTGCTAAAAAACCCGATAAGTGCTTTAAACTCTAACAAACTACTTAAGTATTAAATAATTAAAAATTTTGATACTAGCCCAAAACATGCCTTATTCAAGGAGTTTTCTTTCGCTGCGCGCATATTATCGCAAAACGTTACGCTTAGGATTAAAGATGCTCTCTCTGGCCAGAGACATTGTGAGTCCCAGCTACGAAAACTGTAACCAAACATAATCCGTGTACCGGATGTAAGATAATTGAACTATGCCCGCTTGCATTGGCCACCTGAAAACAAAATTATTACAATTGGCTTGAAAAAAATGAAATCAAAACAAATTCGAATTGGCAAATTAAATTAAATTATGTGTTTGCTTAATGCTTCCGAACGCTTCAAATCCCCCACATATACCGAGTGCAGTCAACGTTAATTTCCAGTTCAAAAGTACCATATTAATGATAATAGAATCTAAAAACATTTCATTCTAAAGAGATATGGAAACTAAATGACTGCATTTTATCCTTTTCCCCTTAATTATACCCCTCCATATGCATGTATGTATAGAACACTTCCAATAACTTCTGAATAAAGTCATTCAGATTGCGCTTTTAAATAATGCAATAAACTTACTTTAATAACTTAAATATATCTCAAATATCTGATTTCCTACTTACTACTTATTTTTAATTGGCAATCTGATACATCCTTTATCTGCAACATACACAACTGTGAAATTATTAAAAGAAAATCATAGGTTTATGACCAGAAATTATTCTCTTTTAAAGTAATTACATATTCCAGGGTTTTTTTTTCTAGAATACAACTATAGATGATCGACAACAGGGTTTATTTTAAATTTATTGTTATTATTATTAAATTTTTACAGACCATATGGGTTAATTTACTATACTCTGTTTTCTATAAAAATTGTATATTGTCAAAATTTTTCAAAAGCATTTGAGTTAAGTATTTCCCTACACGCTATGTGCTATATGGTTGAAACTGGTTTTGAGAAGGATTTCCTAATATGCACCAATGTGTAGCATTTTGTGATCGAAAAGCATAGCCCCCAAATGATAGATGCGATTTTTGACTGATATGACGCACTTACACGCACACAGAGACAATGTTCAACGAAGTTGGTAAATTTGATTGGAATAATAAATGGTTTACTTGTGTATGTGTGGTGTCCGCTGCTCTCTCTCTTTTTTATGAAACAAAAGTGCACGATGCCTGATATAGGTGTCATAAAGTTTTATTAATAATGAAAATTGTACTAAAAACGAGGCCATCCGGAATGGGACAATTTATTAAAAAGTCTCATTAGCTCACGCTTTTATCGCACATCGAGCATACGCCACGAGGTCCCCTTACGGGTGCTAATAACGTAAAAGCAGAGACGAGATTAATAATAATATGCCGGGCTCTGGGCTGCGATGCGATAAAGTAAAATTTTCGATATGGACATGATTAAAATGCCCACCCCGGTTACCAGGTTACCACCCACTTTTTATGACATGGCAGAGGCAATAACTGGGCCGTCGGAGATTAAGTATTTTTAATGCGACTGACAATAAAAATATAAAAATTTCAACGATAGCATACAGCGACGTCAGCAGGCCAAATCAATTTCAATAACATATGAAGATATATCTATTGATATGTGTTTTGCATGTGTCTGTTGTAAATATACAGCCGACTGATATTAAGTCACTTGCCATGTGCTCCTCCAGCAATATTTATTCGCTGAAAATCAATAAATTCCACACAGACACACACTCGCAAAGCGAATATTTTTCTTTTTTCTCATTTTCTCTTTGCGCTGGCGCTGCGGCTCATTATTAATATAAGTATATACTTGTATACATCTGTATGTATAAATGATTTTTTTACATTTTGTTATTTCGCAGGGCCCAGAGGATGGGGGTTGGCTTAAGTGTTTTTCTATTACGCCTTTTGCCCGAATTCCAGCTTGGCCAACACACCCACCCACACATACACACCAACACACCCACAGTCTTAGAGCCACCCACCTCCCCAATATTATATTTGCTTTTAAATATTTTGATATACAGCCCAGTAACTCACACACACACGAGCACACTCACAACCAGGCATTTTCTCATAAAAATTCGTACTCGAATAAGACGAAGTAGCTGCACACACACACACACCCATCAACCCATCCACCCACACACATACAAACTGGGCGAAATGTAACCCGCAGGCATTATGGGTTAAGGGCGGTGGAGGAGAGGGGGTGGGGCCACATGGCAAAAACTTTGAGCAGCAGCAGGAAAATAATGTAAAGGATGTGCCTGGGCCACCATGGAGACCAAGCCGACTGTAACTGGAAAATAATAATTTTTTCTCCCTTTTTTCCTTCATTTCTCGCTTTCTCCGAAGAGCACCCACACCACCCACACCACCCATCCCCCCATACACCCACTACACCCCACCCACATTCATCCCTCCTTCTGTATATTTGCCGTTTCTTTTGAGTGTCAGAAATGGAAAAGAAAATAATTTGATGGTTTCATAAACTCGCTTCAGGGGCCAAAAGGAAGGCGCGGGGTGGTTCGGTTTTCCCCTGTTTGTGTGGGTGTGTGTATTTCTGATAAAATTGCAAACTTCTCCCCGTCCCCCTCCCCGTCACTTTGTGTGTGTGCTAGTGTGTTTGAGGCAGAAGCTAGAATTTATGGAATTTTTCTGCTTTTGTATTCTTCTTTTTTGGTGAAAAGTTCTCGGACGATGGATTTTTCTTACAAAATATTTTGCAGCATACTTATGGGGGTGGCTTCTGCGAAATGTTCATCATGCCGATGTGGCAGTTGATAAGGAATACAGTATCAGTCTCATTAGAGCCAAGGAAAACACTTGCCTTATTATAAACATGACTATTATAACCCATATCCCCTCTCCCTTATCCCTTCTAGCCATTTTCCACCCACACATACGCACTTGGGCTGGTTTGTGTGCACAGCATTTGTCCTTGTCTATGTGTTTGAGTTTCATTATTAATTTTCCTCGTTTTTTCATATTTTTGGTATTTTTATTTTATCACACACATACGCAAGGGGGTGGAACGCACACACACACGCATTTAGTTTATTGTACAAAGTAATATTTGATAGAAAAAAGTTTTAGTGTCCGACAGAGATGGAAATAGTTTTTGTTGGCTTTTCGCTTTTCGGTTGGTCGGAAAATAGGTTTTGTGTGCGTATGTGTGTGTAGGAAATGAAAATGGTTGGGGGAAATTAATTTTTCACTTCGTGGCCCATGCGCCATGGAGATGTGAAAGTGAAAATGATGGAAAAATATCAAACGGTGAACGATTTTGAGGCCTTCGAAGCCTCTCATTACGCGCTTTCCCCACCGCACCCCATGAATTCATGTTGTTTGTTTGCTTTCCCTGCGCGTTCATTGGTTTCTAATGAGATTTCTTACTAATGAGCTGAGCACCTAGAAACTGGCAATGTTTTTCCGTTATTTCCTGTCCTTTACCTTAGGGCTGTGCGCAAAGGATTTCTGCTAATACGTCAACGAAATAGGAATTCTTGGAAATTGTTTCGACACACTTCTGATTTCTAACATTTCATGTGATAACGAGTTCGGAAGAATCGAGGAGGTTTTCTTTTTCAGTTATGGCGCTGCTTCTCTTAGTTATGGTCATTACATCACTCAGATTACTGCAGTGTTTAATTCTAATTGCTGCAACTTTCTTGTGTTAGTCGGTTGCTACTTGAAGTGGATATAAAATTTAGGGGCTTATTAACACATCCTTTGATTCTTCCCTTACACATCTGAATTTTCAAAACACTCACTGCATAAATGATTTTGTAATAAAGGAACATTAAAGTAACGCGCATTTCCAGCAAACTAATTTGTCGCACACATTTCCCGCGGAAAGGCGACACCAAAACCCGTCCCCTCTGAAATATTCCTCCCCCGCACAAAGAGGAAAACTAACAAAGATCATTACCCCCGAGCTGAGGGTTGATTTTCCAATCCCCCGACTCGTTATAATTCCCATTTCCATTTACATTTTTGAGGCCACGCATAATTTCAATTTGATTTTCATCAGAAATATTAATTGCAGTACCCACACCGCATTTGGGCGGGGGTGTCCTGTCAGGATCTGCTTTTGAAGGCGTAAGTGTGGCATATGGGCTCAAAGGGCGTATCAATCATAAGCGACATTTCGTCAGGACACGCTAGGTTAAGGGTGCGAAGTGGGTTGGGTCCAGTTTGAATTTAAATTTAATAATCACTATTATGGTGTCTAACGAGTTGGGTGGGTGCTACGCCTCTATCCAACCCATTTAATTCGTGTTGCAGGCTTAAAAAAAACATGTACATATATACAAAATATTTCTTGAAAACATATTTTCAAATATGCATACATTTACATATGTATAGTTATAGCTACTCTGATGTAAAAGTACTTATGAGCATATGCACTTGTAAGACGTTAAGTGGTTTACAATCAAAGTTGTTAAGTGCATTGAAAAGAAAAGTGGTGACGGGGTTAAGGTTCCCACTCCACAATCCCATTTATCCCATATGCTTTCTAAGCAAAAGTTCGTTTAATTGGATCCATATATGTACACATAAATAAGAGTTGAAACGACATCTTCATTAGGGGAATAATAAGTTTAATTGACTGACATAAGAGAAATTTAAACAACTTGCATGGCTCTGTATAATAAAACTACAGGCAATTGCAATTCCCTTTATAATGACTTGTCCGCACCACTTGCGGTTTGTTTACATTCCGCCCGCTGCAAGGACATGCGCCTACGAAAAAGGGGAAGCCCCTCTTTTCGGGTGATGCGTGCGTGTTAGTGCCTTCAGTCGAGTGACGGCGAAAGCGAAAGTGCCGGCACCGACAACGTCACAGTGGACATGTGTGAGAGTGAAAGTCAGTGGAAAAACCTTGACCACGACCACGGCGGAGACCAGGTCATTGCAGACCAGGCCGAGTGGCTGGCCGGGGGGTTTGCGGTCCGATCCGATTCGATTCAGCTGCCGACCAATGAGTTGCCAACTGCTCCGTTCCGACTGTTGCTGCTCGACTCTTTTGCGAGCCTGGTTCGTTCAACCGGCGATTTTCCATCCACACTCGTACACATATGGCCGGCTGCTCCAACAAAAAAAAAGAGAGTCACCTTCAAGGCGCAGGCGCAGATCGCGATGAACACCGCAGGACGTTTGGGGCATCGGGGGAAGTCACTTTCACTTTTTCGGCCTCTGATGTGTGTTGAATGCCGAGTGCCAAAAGGATAGGGGAAAATGAGAAAGGGGTGGCCAAGGTTGGACCCACACGCACACACATGCACTTGCAGCAGGCATGTCCTTCGATACACAAGTATCTGTAAGTCAATCCGTCAATTGGGCAAAGCAAACAATCACTCGCCGTATCTCTGGGGATAGCTTGTGACTCAGATTTCCACTGAAAAAAATCGTATTCCCTTTAGGGATTACATTCGACATCCACTTCATCACAAAGTTATTTATTTGTATGCTTCTTTTCTATTCCTTAGACAAAATTGAGTACAATAATATGCACTAATGTGCTCTTAAGTATAATATTATTTAAAAATGTAGGTAAATTTCACATTTTAAGCCATTTGCTTCAACTCTGTAGAAGACTGGTTTTCTTTGCTGTTTAATTCAAATTCTTTAGGACCGAGAGAAGTTAATAGATAACCGATAATCAATTAAACGCTTTTTGACTTCAACACCCATATCTTCAATACTGAAGAGGACAACACATGCAAATCACCCATTTCACAACTTTGATTCCCATGATTTTGTTTTTGAAAGATTTGAATTGAATTTATTTTATTGCTTTCCTGAATATATGTAAACTGTTTTGCCCAACATCTTTTGTCATGGGAATTTACTACGTGTTTCACTTCCAAAGTGCCTTTCTAAAGAGTTCCCTACAATACGTTTAGGTAATCATGTTATTAAACGACTATTACAAAAATTCTTCGTCAGTTATCCCTAAAAAGGATTAAAAAAGGAACTACTTACCTGGGTGGAGATTCTGATCCCTTCTTAGTCCGCAGAAGCCTTTCAATTAGCCAATTTCAACATTAGAGGACATTAAACCACCCCCTAAAACCCTTCCCGAGAATATTTATTCGATTCCTGACTACCAAACCCAAGTCAAGAAGTTGTAGCCTTTGTGACAGGAACTTGAAAGAAACTAAAAGAAAATGTGACTCTTTTCATTGGGAGCGCATAAATTAAAATAACAAAAATATAACTGCCGGAACACCAATAACAACGACGGTGGCACACGAACTTCTGCAGTAGGAAAAACAAATTGAAAATCCTATCGAACAATGATAAATTGGCACGACAACAATAATATCGGGGGAAAACCTTCCAAGTTGCGCGGTTGTTGCTCATTCGTGTGCCGCCGTCCCTTTCTTTTGTAGTCGTAGTTGTAGTTGTAGTTGTGGTGGTTACTGAAAATTTCAAAAAAGAAAAAAAAAGAGAGGAGGAAAACGAAAACGAAAAGGGGCGGAGCAATAATGGTTTTCCGGGCAGCGCTGCTCAGTTGTCGCTCTATGGATTTTTTTTAAGGGAAATTTTATGATTTTTGATATTTTGGGGTGTTTTATTGAGGTTTTTTCCGTGATATGGGTAGGGGCCCACAATATGTGTGTGTGCTCGCGTATTAAGCGATATGGAGGGTTAGAGTTGTGTGTGTCGCCGGGATTTTAGTATCATTGCTATTTGCTGTTTTGATTTTCAACCGGCAACTGGCAATTGATAGCCGATATTTTTTGTTATTCCGCTGCGTCATGCGGCAGTTGACAACGAGCAACCCACTTGGCAGGACACGATCCCGACACACGCCAAAGAGTTCTGAAACACAAAGTGCGCATGCGCAAAAGCGACTTGCACAACGCGAATTTCTTGAGAGCATCGATCGAGATCACCGATCGGAAAAATAATTTTTGAAAATGCTCGGTTAACTTTTATACCAGTGAAAATAAGAAAATCCAACGATACAGTCTTTCGGATCGCGACGCTTTAAAAAACATACTTAATGAGTAGGTGGAATTGTTATACTAGTGTGATGTGTTATTGAAATCATTGTGTTAAGTGGTCCCATAAAAGTAAATAGCTGATCAGGGAATTGTCCCTTTTTTAAAAGTAATAAATTCAAAATCTTATTGGAAAATAAGTTTAAGATTCAGAAAATTCTCCAATTCATTCTTTGAATTATTCAAATCATTCAGTTTGAAAGTATGTCAGTTTTTAAAAGTATCTATAAGATTTTGTTTCGCTCTTCAGTGCTTTAACTTGCCACCTTTTGGCACTCCACTTGGAATTACTTCTGAAATTCCATCAAATATCTTTGCCCGGACCAAAACCAATCCGACGTTATTGGTTTTCCCTTGGCCAGTGTCAAGATTATGTTCCGAGTCCTTCGGTCCCCGCATCCTTCGCAACTTGGTTGATATGTTGGTTTGCCAAATTAGCCGCTTCTCTGGCGAAGTCTCAAAATATACAGTGCACACACCCACACTCGCCATATACATACAAGTATAAATACCTAGTCGAGGAGTATATGGTTTTGTTTACACTCTGTTGGCATTTTCATTTCGAACATTTTTCTTGGGCATCCTCCTCCGCCTGGCACGAAGAGATGGATATAAGGCGGGCAGGCAGGCGAAAAAAATCAAATAAAATAACATCAAACTACCTTAGGCTTTATAAAAATCCCAGTCGAAACACAAGCGAGTGCTGCTGCCCACACACACCAACCCACAAAGATACTGAAGAGAAATGCGCACATCCTGGCAGGCATTTTTTCTTAACTCCTCCAAGTGGCAGGTCCGGGGTCATGGGGGGTTAAAAGGGATCGGGGGACCGAAGAGGGGGGTTTCGGCCTGAAGAAATTGTATAAAAGCAAAGTCAACAACAACTACAACAACGACAACATGTAGCTGGAGAACCAATTTCCAACCATGGAAACTTAATTTATGTCTGCAGCATAGTTGAGAATATTTTTCTTTCTTTTTCCTGCCCTCCGCCCTCCGCCTGCCACCCCCCCAACCCATCAAACTTATTTCCCCCTATCCTTTGACTGCGCCTCCATCGGTTTCTCCTTTCTGCCTGAGCTCAAATAGGAAAAAGAATTTTCGGTTTATTTCGAAATTTTTTTCATGCACTGAAAGAAGTTCAAGTCATTTCTAGATGTACTCTTACAAGAATTTTAACATACTTAGACAATTAAAACAATATTATTTTTGAACATTATTTCTTTAACTTATAGTTTGTTTCTTAGAAGACTTAGTAAAGTATATTTTATTTAAGTTTCAAGTCACATGAAGGGTTTTTCCTTGAATCAATTTATTTGTTCATAATTATATATTATTCTTATGCATTGGAAAATGCTCTTTAATTATTGATAATTTCACTTAGTGTCTCATAAATTTGTCTCCGTGTGTATCTCCGCCTATTTTTGCCTCCCTGTTGCCAGGCATTTTCCCCCTCACTTTCCCATCTTCCTTCCTATTTTCCTTTTTGCTTTCCTTGAGAATCAAATTTATTTTACCAAGTCATGTTGAAGAAAATTTTTATAAGTTTTATGCTTGACTCAAGTGATGGTGTTGGCCGGGGGGCGAAAAGTGGGTGGCAAATCGCTGAGTGCCTGTGTGTTTGTGTGTCCGTGTGGTTGGGAGGCGCAAAAAGTTTTCTGTGTGCGGCACACAAGCACTCACACCAACATACAGCAACACACCCACACCCACACACACACACTCGGGCACAAGAAAATAAGCAAAATTTGTATTCCTTAAATCGGATGACTTTGTATAAATTTTCGTGTGCGCCACAATGGGGTTGTGTGTATGTGTGTTAGTGGGTGGCAGCTGGGGCTCATAGTAAACAAACAAAAAGGAAAAAAGTTTCCTTCCCCCTATGTGTAAGCTATACATATGTATATATATATAATGGAAAAATTTTTCATAGAATTTGCACAAAAATGAAAAAGTGTAGCCACAGCAAAATAGTGTGGGAGGTGGGTGGTGGTGGGGCATTGTGGGTGGGAATAATGATTATGGAGAGGAGGCAGCAGGAGGCGGACAGAAGCAGAAAAATGAAATTAAGCGCATACGGAAATGAGACACAAATATTCTGCGTGTGTGTGCGGGCTTAGGCGATTGTGTGTGTGTGTGTGCAGGAGAAATATTTGAGTGGCATTCAGTTGAAGCCAAACTAAAATTGAATGGAATCCTTCACCAAATATTCTGCGTTCTTTTTACGTTTTTTCTCTTGGCAAAAGTAATGCGATCTAAGCCTCAGTTCATTCGTTATGTACATACACTGGAAAAGAATAAAGGGACTTGTGAATAAGTGGATTTAGTAGCGAAAAGGAATTGGTTTCTGTTTCCTGTTGCTAGAAAGATTATTACATTTAGTCGAACTATTTGAAAAGAAGACGAGGTACTTTTTGGGAAAAAGTATTAGTCTTGATTGCCTATTAAAAATAAATCACTTTCCTTACTACTAAACAAAAATATGAAAGTGGGTTTAGAACTCTTCCGTTGTTTATTAACTATTCCATATTGGTTTGAAACTGTTTTTTTTTTGTTATTTAGGGATTTCTTTAATCCATCGCATATGGTGACTATATTACATACATGCACATAAATAACCCTTGTCCCATTCCTTATCGAAAAGACCGCCCGCTAGCATGGCTTCGACTTCAATTAAAAAGTTCTCCACTACAATGTTTCTCCCTCTCCGTCTTTCTTCCCCTGCCCCGCAGTAATATCATCCAAAATGGCTGCATCCATATATGCCACCCCACCGCCAGATCTGAGCAGCGAGGACACTGCTCTCTCCGACGTCTCCAACTCATCGACACTCAACACGAACAGGAACAACCACACCAGCGGCGACAACAGCAACAATCCACATGAAGCCGCAGGAGCAACACCCACAGCCACGTCAGCCACAACCAGAGGAGCAACAGGAGCAGGAGGAGTGGACAGCTCTTCACCCGTCGCCCACTTGGTGCCGGCAATGGAGCTGGAACTGGAGCCGAAGCCAGCGGGAAGCGGAGCAAATGAGGCGGACCAATTGGAGGAGGCGGAGGATGGGCGCAAGGATGTGGATGCGGAGGAGGAGGCTGGCGATGCCAACATGGCCACCATGGCGGCAGCCATGCAGCTGCAGATCCTGGAGGCCCTAAGTGATGCGGCCAAGAAGCGTCGCAAGCAGCACAATCCCAGTCGCTTGGAGGCCCTCAATTTGAGTGGAGAACCCACTGGTGAAGTGGGTCAAAAGAAAGCAGACTCCTCCACCGTGGACTTCGAGGAGAAGTTGTCGAAGATGTTCCTACCCAAGTCGATTGAGCAGCTCAAGGAGACCTTCGAAATGCTGCAGCACCAGAAGCAAGCGGAGGAGCAACCGGAAACGGGAGAGGAAGCGGAAGCGGAAGCCATGGCAGACATATCAGAATCCACCAAGCAGCGCGAAAACCCATACCACACTTACTGCAAGCAGTGCGGCGAGAGTTTCGAGACCGAGTTCAAGTTGAGCCTGCACATGCTGCAGGATCACGGCGAGGAAAGGTCCGGCGATCAGGATCCCGCTGACTTCCTGGCCTCCATCAAGGTGAAGCTGGAGCGCGCCGACATTCCCAGTCCGCAGCAGGAGCAGAATATGCAGCACGACCTTACCAATGGTCATGGCAAGGACTTGGAGCGGGAGCAGGAGCACTGGTTCCAGGCCATGCAGGCGCAGCATCACCCACACGGGCCACAAATGCCGCCTGCCTTTCCCTTTCCACCAGAGGCAGCCTTGGGACCAGCGGGCTACCTGCCACTGCTCGGCATGTCCGGGTTTCCAGGCGTGGATGGCCTGAACCGCCCTCCACTGAGGATCTTCAATCCCGAGGCCTACTGCGAGCTGTGCAACAAGGAGTTCTGCAACAAGTACTTCCTCAAGACGCACAAGGCCAACAAGCACGGCATCTTCGATCCCGTGGGCGAATCGAGCACCAGCAACTCCTCCAGTCACCACAATAACAACAACAACAGCATCACCAGCAGTAACAACAATAACAGTGGTCACCCCAATCCCAGCATGAGTTCCATGAGTCAAATGTTCCAGCTGCAGCGGGAGGCCCAAGTGGCGAAGCAGGATCCCACACCAGCTGGCGGAGCATCGAATCCCGTGGCCTCAGTGCACTGCGACATCTGTTCCAAGCGTTTCACCAACATATTCGCCATGCGTCGCCACCGCGCCAAGCAGCATGAGGCTCCACCAGCTGCCCAAGTTTCACCCAACTCCCAGGCACCCATGCAATCGCAATCGCACAGGGGAAGTCCCAACGAGCCACCACAGCCGACTATAAAGCAGGAAATGTCACAGGAAGCGGAGATCAAGCCCTATCAATTGCCCGAGGGTTTCCGCGAGGACTTCACCCTGGAGCAGGAGGAGCTGAGCTTTGTGCCGCCGCCACGAAAGTTGCCCTCCCATCTGCAGCAGCAGGCGAAGGATTCGAACTTCAATCCGGACAAGCTTCGTCGCCTAGGCGTCCAGTTCCCCGACTTCTTCTGCGAGCTCTGCTACCGCGAGTATGCCAATCGGTACTTCCTACGCACTCACAAGTGGAAGCGCCACGGTCTGTTTGTGCCACCCGAAGACTTGGCACCACAGCCAGGGGGCAAGGAGGAAGCCCAGATGGCGAGTGCTTGGCCCTTTATGCCACTCAATCTGATGCTGGCCAAGGCAGCGGCAGCCACAATGGATCAGCAGGAGCAGGAGCGCGAGCCGGAAGCGGAAACGGAGTCAGAACAGCCCAGCAAGAGGATCAAGTTGGAGCAGGGACAGACACCGCCGGAGGGATACGACGAGGATAAGCTGAATGGATCGGTGGTGGGCTTGCAGAATCTTCAGAAGCTGCAGTCCATGCTGCAGCAACTGAACGACATCAATGGCAAACGCCCGCTACCCTGTCATCTGTGTGGCCTGGAGCAGGAGAACCAGTATACCTTGAGGGCTCACTTGATGACCGAGCATGCTGGCCAGATGCAACTGCCCATGCCCATACCGATTCCACTGCCCGATCAGCAGGCCCCACATCCCATGGCCAGTCTGTACCATGCCCAGGGAAATCCGCAAACTCCGCCGGCCCCAGGAGCCAGATCCCCGCCAGGTTGTGATCTGCGCTGCCAGCAGTGTGATCGTGACTTTGCCACACCCCAGGAATTCAAGCAACATATCGCCGAGGTGCACTTGGGCAGGAACGGAGGGCTGAGCGGAAGTCCCCTGCGCGAGGGTTTCTTCACACCCGAGCGCCCAGTGGCGCCGTCAGCGGGCGGACCCGGAACCCCAGCCGCTCCCGCTGGAAATCGTCCACCCTATACCCTAACACCCACGAGCAGCTACTGTGAGATTTGCAACAAGGAGCTGTGCAACAAGTACTTCATGAAGACGCACATGCAGCGGATGCACGGCATCGAGATTGAGAATGGCGCCCAGATCGGTGGCGTGGTGTGCAACATATGCAACAAGGAGCTGTGCAGCAAGTACTTCCTGCGCGTGCACAAGCACAACACCCATGGCATCATCGAGGAGGGATCCCCACTGCCACAGCCGAGGGGTCAGAATGGAGTCAAGCTGGACGCAGCCGCCGCAGCAGCCGCATCAGCATCACAGCCATCGCAAGCGCAGCAGGATCAGGACCTCAATGTCTCCCCACCCACAGTGGAGGGCAGTGGCGGCAGTTCATCCAACTCTGCCCACGAGGTGTGCCCACTCTGCTCTCGCCAATTCCGCAGCTTCAAGTGGCTGCGATCGCATCTGATGAACGAACACGGAACCGCCGGCGTGGAACGCCTCCGGGAAATGGAAACTACCCAATCCTCGACGCGCAGCAAGCCCAACAGTCCCACGCTCAAGATTCCCAACGGAAGTGGCAGCAACCCAGGAGCAGCGGGTGCCGGAGCCGGAAACACCGCTCCCAATCTCGCCCAGGCCCTGCAAAATCTCAATGCCCAGCACCTCTTTGGCCAAATGCAACAGCAGCAGATGCCCAAGATGCCGCCACTTCCATTGCCCGGAATGTTTGGCGAACAGGCGGCCAGGTTCAAGGAGTACCAGTGCTCACTGTGCCCCTTCACCACGCCCTACTACGCCTTCTTGTTCATCCACGAGCGATCGCATGCTCTGCTCAACAACGGCGGTGAGGGCATGGAGTTGCCCATGGAGACGCCGCCACCACAACCCACTAGAAGTTCGGGTAAATCGCGCAGCAAGTCCAACAAATCCGTGGTGGCACCTCCTCCTAGCAAGTCCGAGGAAACAGAGCCCCTTCTGGAGCCCACCAATCTCAGCACCTCAGCACCGAAGGTCGCATCTCGTTCCCCCTCAACTGGGGCAGGATCTCCTCCCGCCTCCTCTCCAAAGGCAACCAGCTCAACTTCGCCCAAGATTCAACGCCGTCGATCCACCTCCAAGCCCCCAACGACGCCAAATGCATTGGGCAGTACAACTGGCGTCCATCGGTCGGCGGCCACCTCGCCCTTTGAGGGCTGCGGGGATTTGGCCAACGGCACTGGCAAGCCGGCCAGCTACGCCCAGCCGGATGGGGCAGAGGAAGCATATCAGATGCAGGCCTTCCACCTGCAGCCCGCCGACGCGGACTCCGAGATGCAGTTCGCACCTGCCCTGGTGTACCTGCCCGTCCGCGTTCGCGCTTCGGAGTCGGCCACGCTCAGCTTCCGGCTAACACCTGCCTAAAGGTGCCACATGCAACAGGTATAGTGTTGCCAGCGTAAGTTCAACCCATAGAAACCAAACAAAGAAGCCCCACAAAGTCACGGGATTGGGACACTCTAAAGAAACTTTCGCTCTTTTGAATCAATTTCTGTCTTAAACTCCAAGATATGCAAAATACTTTCAGCGTTTTTAAGATGAGTGTTCCGATCCCAGGAACTCCCACACCCCCCACTAAATAGTTAAGCAAACGAAGTTAGGAACTTGAAAAAGACAAAATAGTGGAACTACAAAAGACTGAGTGCGCATATTAGTTGAGCTCATTATTAATCTTAAATATATACAAAATCCATAACACAACAATCGATCAATATCTAAGCCCGAACTCGAGCCCAAAAGTCGACCATGTCCAACATGGCGCTGATCAAATCTACAGCCTATAAATCACAAGAAGAACAAGTCCGTTTCAGCTGGCAGCACTGTGCTAATCATCAAAATAAGATATATACAAAAATATATATATTATATATTTTGATAGATGCATGACAGAGCATTAACCATAACATACCGCAACCTATAACATATATCTCTAGTGATTAACTATCAAAGTTCCTATGCGTAATAGTAATCTATCGCAAACGAGTTGCAGAAGATGAGAGGAGAGCAGAGAAGAGGGGAGGAGACGAGATGGTCAGAGGAATCTAAATACGTACATAGATTAGGCGAGGGGAAGGCAGAAAGTGGAGGGTCCATACCCATTAAAAAAAGTACCATATATACCACTTAGAAGGAATATATATCGTAGTAGCGGCATAAAATCAAAATTACAATTATACATTTCTCAACTAGATATGAGGTGGGTTTGTCGTGCTTAGATTAGGACTAATCGGTCGCGGGGATCGAAACATATACATATGTATATGGCATATGTATGGCGTATTCAAAATGCTATGGTAAAGCTTCAGCACAAACAAATTGCTCAAAATCAAAATCAAAATCAAAATGAAAACCTTTATAGCGAAGACTACACTTTTAGGATGTTTTTAAACAATGGCCCTGGAGAGCTTCACTTCCTTTAAATATCCTCTAGAACACACTCTTACATTAGCCGTATCTGAACCAAGTTATATCCAAGGAAATGTCTTCACTAAAGCATATTAATTCCAGCGCACAATGTGTACATATAAAGTTGTTAAAGATAACACCATGAAAGTTCAGATTTTGGGTAGTCAGATAGATGGAGGGAAAACCAACGCCAGAAGGTAAAATTTAAGAACATTTAAACAACTCAGGGCAAAAGTACAATGACCATTAGTACTTTTTTATACAAACATATTTAGAGAAACAAAAAACCAAAAGCATACGCAAGTAAAATATTACCATAATAATAAATTAAATATATTATGAAACGTTAAAAAGATAACAAGAATGCTACCTCAGACGGACTTGAAAACAATAATTTAAATAAAATGAATTTATAAAGAAAATCTACGATACCATTGAAACCCTTCAAGCTAAATCTAATTTCTTGTAGTTACAAGACTTTACCTCAAACAGAATTACACTTTACTTTATTCACCATACTTTATTCTAATATATATCCTATGATTTATTTATCCATTATGCATTCTAAGTTAAAACATTCCAAAGACAAGAACTAGTCGCATAAACGAAAAGCAAACCATTCTAGTCAAACGGTTAAGATACAAATAGTTTTAAATATATAAAACAGGAAGCCAAAACAGATCCATCAACTCCTCAGTTTTGGGAGACGATTCTCGCAGATTATTTTTTAGTGTTTAAGAATTTGTTCTTTGGCGAGAAAAGTTGCCCAAAATGAGTTGATTGCTCCGTGAAGAATTTGGATCGGCGAAGAACTATTTGCTATATTCAAAATTTCCTCTTTTAAAAACGTGTGTTTTTTAAAATGCTGCGTGCCTTTTAGCAAATACTTCGCCGAGTCCACAGCACCAAAGTTTTAATTAAAGCTCCAAAATCGAAATGAAATTCTACAAATATTTATAGATCGTAAAGAAACATTTTATTTTACATTTCACTTATTTCTTAGTTCTTATGTCTTACTTTAACTGTGTACATATGTATCGAATAAATGTCATGCAATTTATATTTGTTAAACTTGAGTTTCTTTTATTATTTCGATGTTGATTTCTGATATCCCAATTTGTAAGCCACCGCATGTACTTTTTTATAACCCTGATTGAAGTGTGCCAGCCTCGAGTCCAAGGTCTTAAAAAATCTGTATCTTGTACTTATCGCCTGCGAAGTTGTCGCCGATAGGGGTAGACCCTCTCCTTTGTTTCGTTTTATATTTTTTGGGAAACGTTCACATAGGGGACCTTCATTTTCCGGGGTGTGATATGCTGGTCCAACGCCTTGGCGACTTCAATTATTAAATTGCCATTTGATTCAATTTGTCAACAATGGCTTGAGAGCCTATCTGCGACTTGTTAATCATTTTAAAAAACTCACAAGCAGCTGCCTTCCAATTCCTTCCTCTTTCTTTTAAATGCAACCGAAAACAGCACCCTCATAAAAAATTGGAAAAAATAAAAAAAGAAAACATAATAAGTGTAACTGTTTCCGGCTTTGGGTCAGGCCTTGACCAACCCCCTGATTAGAATGTTTGCATTAAAAAATACATCTGTATGAATGGCTATATTCCGTTGGAAAAAACCGAACACCGAACACTGAACACCGAAAAGTACGATAACAAAAACCCAGCATGGTCATGTGAGGGTCAAGTTTGAGGGTCGGGTCAGCAGCTGCAGTTGTTTGAGTTTTCAAAAAAAAAGAAAAAGTTCCTAAGCCGGAATCCAAATCGATATTGCCATGGTTATTGATTTAATGCAGCCACCCTGAGGGACGCGAATCTCGCCAGTTTGGGCAGTTAATTATTTGTCACGTGTCCATGCAAATTTCTATCCATTGATTACTGCCAGATATTCGATACTTTTCCGACTGCCGACTGCCGAGTTTCCTGCAGTGCAATTAAAGATTGACTCGGGCAACAACCCCCCGGTTGGCCAGGGGATGGTAGGCAAATTTCATAAATATATAGATTTTTCCGCGATTTTCCCCGAAATGTTTTCTATTGAATTTTTATGGCAATTTGGGAAAATCTGCCGCCCGGAATTTTTGAAGGGCGCAAACAATTGTGCAAATGACCAAAGGCAGCGCCACCCCATGGTGCATTTGCATCGATTTAAGGGTGACCGCCGCTATTTGCATGTTTAAAAGTGAACTGGAAAAATTGCAATTTATATAAAAATAAAATGAAAAGAAAAGAAGAGGAGAGGAGAGAAAAAATGGCAAGTGCCAAGGGTGATTTGGCAGCCACCCCATGAAAATTCTTTGTTTCCGTTGGACTCGGGTTTTTGGCATTGGTTCACCATTATTTTTATTTCCTTACATTTCGGCATGACTGCAACCCCCACTCGGCAGAGCGCACAAACCAAAAACAAAAAATGACAAGGAAATGTTTTCTTAATCTAAAGCTAAATAAATTTTACAACACAAAACCCAAAAACAACTTGCAACGTACCTTGAGCATAAATCAAAATTTTGTATGACCTTCGGTAGGGTCACGCTGCAAAATGCAAAAACCACAAGAAAATCAAAAATACAATTTTAATAGCGCTAAGAAAACAAGAAAAAAAGCAAAAATTAAAAATTACTTTCTTTATAAATATTTTAGTTGTAGGCTTAAGTCAAAGCAACCAAAATGCATTGAAAAATTATTAATTAATTGATGTTGAAGTTGAAGTTGGAACAAGAGAAGAAAATGGAGATACATGCAACACAAAGACGTGAGAGCGCAAATCAAAAGCCACGAGCAAAAAATCAAACAAAATTAAATTTAAAGTTAATATAAAAAGAAAACAAAAGAATATGACATTTATTTAGCAATTGGCAAATGTATGAGATATATACACTTATATATCGATATATATATATATTACTTAAACCTAAACAATTTTACTTTGTTATTATGTAAAACTATGTGTGAGTAAAATTACAGAAGATATGAAGGAAAATTGAACAAAATAATTTATATTATATGTGAAGTATGAAATGTGAAAGAGCAAAGAATCAAAAACGGTGGAGAAGCAAACATTTTTCATTTCATTGTAAGTGAGCATTTATCAAAATTGTATGTGTTTTAAATTGATTATATTGAATATATATACAAATACATATAAATAAATTTAAAACTGTGTTATTCGCTTGGCGAGGGGCTCCACTTTACTCTCCTGTGACTTTCCTCCTTTAGTTCCTTTCCATTTTCCCGAGGCAAAAACGCACTCAGGTACAAGTGTCATCATCTCGAGCTTAAAAAGTGCTTAGGTCGCCCAGTGATTCCCATTCAAAGTCGACGAGGGACTTGCCTAAGCTGATTTTCCGACTCTCGAGACGGAAATCCCGGACAAGTCCACCACGAAACCCCTCAGTGTGCCCGGAAAATACGGGGAAATTCCAACTTTTCCGAGCTCTGACATTTGCTTTCAGCTTTTCAATTTTTCCAATGGACACAGGGATGAGCGGATGGCACTCAGAAGAAAGAGTTTCCTTCTTTAATACTCGAATATTTTTATTTATGCCACAAAAACTCACACTTTATTATTTTCTAATACTTATCTGAGCCACAATTAATATTTGATATAAATATAATACTTGAACTACTCAAGGATAGTTTTTCTCTGTGCAAAACCAAAGCGGGGACCTCAATCCTGCATCCCCAGAGAACCGGAGAAGTTGCTGCCCTTCGCTGGCTGCTACCCTGGCCAGGGCATTGCGAAATCAAAGTATGTCAATATTTGTATTACATGGAGCACTCACTGGCAGGAGCGACTGTAACTGTAGCTGTAATGGGCGCACACAATGCCCGTGGAAATGTCTTATCAATAATTTTAGAAAAGAATGCGACGAAATCAATTCCGATCGGGGAATGAAGATGGGCGTCTGACGCGTGTTCCTGACAGCTCCATGCTTCGCTTGTCCTGTCGTCGTGTCCTTTGTCCTTTGTCCAAACTTCCCGTTGGCAAAAAGGCGAGGAAACAAACTTGTTCATAATTTCCAAGCGGAAGAGGGCAGAACACTTTCCGCATACTTTTCGGCGATTGAATAAGTTCTGGTGGCTATTATAAACGAATAGTGCCACATAAGTTGCTTAACTTTTGGGTACAGTTGTCGCGGATTCTCGGCATTGCTACTTATGCAATAAGCTTTTATTTAACGTTGGTGGTTTATGGATCAAATCGTTGTAAACAAATTACATTCTATCGCTCGGTGCCCATTATTAAAGCAGATCCACATGTGACAACTACCCCTTCTTCCTAATGCATTTTGGATCGAAGCCATCCATCAAAGGATTCTATAGTTCGAAAATGCGACTATTAAATTATAGTTTGTGTTGTTTTTTGAGTGCATTGTGTGTGGAAATTAGTTTTTAATCGATTTGACAGAGCTTCACACGCAGGCCAACAAATTACAGGTCTGAAATACTCATTGAACACCAGTCAGGGCCAAACCGAGGACTTCCTCCACTTACTCCACATGTGAATGTGGGTAGCCGTACATATTTACGAGTAATTTCAACTCTCAATTAAATTGTTTAGGCGGCGCCAGGCGCAAACAACCATTTTTGTTGTCACCATATGCCATATTGAAACGCTTTCTGTTTTTAGTACCCTTGAATTGGTAGAGCGAGAGCATGTCGCTTCTGAGCAAAGCACAGGCTTAAATTATAGAAAGATAAATTATTGGCTACATATTTAAACTAAAACTTAGTTTACTAAGTGTTTAAGTTGCTTGCTAAATAAAAGAAGATTTTTAGAGAGAGGGTACTTTTTACTTGAGACGGATCCCTTCATCCAAGTGCTTTTATGGGACTTCGTTTCATTGACCGCTGGCTGAGTCCTTGGAATGTGTCAAAAGCCCCCAACTTTGGGTCAGCAACAACAGCTACAAACTTTAATAATTTAACTTATGGATTTTTCGGGCCCTTTGGAGTGGCGGTAAGTATTTGTTATTTCGTTTTCTCATTTTCCAAATGTATATTAAGACGCGGGATGGAGGGAGCGAGGGAGCGAGGGAGAGAGGGGATCTGGGGTGGGTTTTTCATTTGTTTTCCCTCTGGCATATGCACATTAGTCCTGGAAATGCGGCAATTTAAATAAATGACGCAAAAGGACACGCACCAGAGCCGAGTGGACAGGAGTGCGAGGGGCTAGGGCAGGCAGTGGGTTTCCCTAATGACTTTTCAGAACGCGACCAAAATGAGAACGGCTTTTCTTTTGCATACGTTATCGAAGGTATTTAGCATTTTTAAAAAGGATTTTTTTTTTAAATTTGAGTTGGAGTGGAAATGGCTTGCATTTCCATGTAGTTAATTTATATTTCGTTGTAAACATACTTCATATGGAAAATACATAATACAAAATAATATATATATTTTCTATAAAAATTATTATTATTATTTATTTATAATATTATGGCTGTTATCAGTTAATCTGATAGATTCAGTCTTTAAAGCTAGATAATTAAAAATATAATAATTAAACATTTCTACCACATTAGTTGGCAAAGTTGACATTAATTGCACAACCACCAATAATACCTGTTAATGATCATAAATTAAATCTTAACGAGTTCATTGCGTAATACCCGAGCCAATCAAAATTCTTGGCACATGCGATACTGCAACCCTCTTTATAGATCCGGATCTCTTATCGAACGTCGCGAAAAGGCTGCATCCCTTTAAGCATTTCTCATTTGCAGCCAAGTGAAGCCAGAGAAAGTAGAAAGTAAAGCATCGACAGCCGAAACACGGATTTATTTCCGTTTCGGCTGCGTTTTGAGACTGCTCGGCTCGTCCTGCTCCTTGGCCTTTCAATTGGATACACACAGCCTCTGAGGCATGTGCGTGAGTTACAGAAAGGACTGCCAGGACTCTGAGTCTCGGAGTCTCGGTTCGAGTTTGAGTTTGAGTTTCAGTTTGGCTGGTGAGGGGGAATAGGTTGAACGGGCGTTGATGAGGAATAAAACTTGCCAGAAGAAGGGACACCAAAACACACACACTTGTGCCTGTGTGTGTGTGTGTGTGTGTGTGCGTATTTGTATGGTTACGAGGGGGAAAGGACATCAGCAAAGGACGAGCGGACGAACGGAAGCAACAAGAGGGCAAACAATTTCTTCCTTTTGGCATGAAAGTTGAGAGAAAAGTAAGACGAAAATTGTAATTTTCATCAAACGAAAGAAAGTTTTTTGTATTTCATTTCAGCTTGACCTTAAAAGAAAATTACATGCTCGTGTGTGGGTGTGTACCACAAATGTATATGTATGTGTATTTATGTACATCCACATATGTATGTACATGTACCTCCGTTTGTGTGCGAGACTATCGAACGCAATTCCAAAATAAAAAGAAAAATTTAACGCAAAAGGCAAAGTTTTTTTTGGGGGAGTGCCGGAGCAAGGATAAGGTTGCGGGAAAAATGGGCGGGCGAGGGGTTCGGAAAATTCTATAAGCATGTGTGGGATGGGATGCTGAGGCTTTTGGCTTCTGGATTCTGGATTCTCGGGCTTCTCCGATTTCCAGCTGGCCAGTCGAAGCGAGGGTGTCCTTTGAATTCCTGCGAGCGTGTGTGAGTGTGTGGCAGTGTGTGCCCTTGGGTGGGTGGAATGTATGCTAAAGTGAAAAGTAGTAAATTGAACTTTCTTCCTTCTGCTCCCCCCTCCTCCCCTCCTGCTTCATCTGGCATCGTTTTTGTATTTCTGTGGGCAATTTGTACTTTGTCTGCGTTCAGCACTTTTTGCAGTTGTTGCTCCGGCTACTTTTCCACTTTTCTTTTCACTTTCATTTTACGGCTGTTCACGGATCCCTGTCCGGAATCCGGATCTGGATTCCGGAATTTGCCAAGGGAGTGGAGTTTGGCTTGGGTCGGGGGCCATTTGATATTTATCGCTTTGCAAATTAAAGTTGAGCCGCATAAAACTTGCGAAATTATTTATGGCAATAAATATTAAGCGACTTGCTATCCCTAATTTCAAATGCAAGCAAAAAGAAGGTACAACGACTGACAAGCTGATAATAAATTGAAAAACCTATCAACGGTAGCAGCCGCCACTTTTGGGGGGCTGGCTGCTGATGGAGTAGAAATCATAATGTCAGGATTGACCTGACAGCTGCAAAAACCATACCAACATCCTGCGACGTCCTTGTGCGAGAGCAAAAAATGCTACAGAAAGTACAGTGATAGTTAAGTATATCAACTAGTTCGACTGCACTTTAAAGAAACTGAATATAATAAATATAATTAATAATTTTTGTATTTGTTTTAAACCAAGTTTGTTACTAAGTTTGTTTACTATCATTAACAAAAAAAAAAACCATAAAAAATATATTAACAGGTAATAAATATGATGCGGGCTTGACAGAAAGAATACTTTATAGCGATGCCCCACTTTATGTATAAATGATGACAATAAAATAGCTCCGCTCGTATGTGTGTATGTGTGTGGATGTGGATGTGTGTCTGTTTCTGTGGCAATCAGCCATGACAGCCAGGAATTCTTATTCCCGAACGAAGTCTACGCCTCGCCAAACCGCCACCCACCACACCCACCGCCACCCACAAGCCGTCCAGCAGCCGCCCCCCCCTTGGCCATCACTTTCCCTGCAGTGATTTTGCAATGAAATTCGATGGCTCCAGCAGGGGAGTTGGGCGTATATAAGCCTCATTATGGAAAATCAATAGAGACGAACGTAACTTTAGACTTTGCCAACTACGGAAAGGCAAAACACAGAAGTGGAAGAGAGTGCACAGAAAACTAGCAGATTTAATTTCCAGTACAAAAATGTTCACCAAATTATATGAGCAATTTACAATAATTAAAAATCAATATATGCAATTGAAAATCTTTAAATAATTAAAAATTGTAATAGAGAAAGTTTCCTAACTTTAGCCTAGAACACGAACTCGATAATGGAAAGCCAGATTTTTAGGACCTTTAAATTATTACCTACCTCTTTCTCAACGCGGCCTCTCTCATTTTAGACCCATGATTTTTGCAAGTGTAGTTCAATGTTATGGACTACGCATTAAACAAAATTTCGATAGACCCACTACCATAGAACCCCCTACCCCCCACCGCCAACATGAGACACAGAAAACAAAAAAAAGAGGCAAAAACAAAATTAATTAATTTATGTGCCAGTCGGAATTTTCCATGGCAATGGGAGTCACCCACACCACGACCGATACACACATACGCAGACAAGCGTCTATTGATACAATTTTTCCAATTTCAACGCCATCCTATAACAACCGCCTTGTTGTTGTTGCTGTTTTCGCTGTTGTTGCTGTTATCCTGTTGACAACAAGAGCGGCAACAACAAGTCGCACTCATTACAAAAACATAATAGCAAAATAAATATTGAAAGAAATGGCATAAAATTATAAAAGCCTTGTCCACAGCGAGGAAAACTGCCATTCGCAGACTGAAGTGAAAGTGGACTTTTCTCTCTCCCCCCTCTTCCCGCGGAAAGCCCAGTTGCCCCGCCTCCCCCCAAAGCGCCAATAAATTTTATGCACTATCACACGCACACACACACACCCACACAACCGCTTGCTGAGTGCGTAAGCTGCTTAAGGGAAATGGAAGTGGAAAGTGGAAAGGCAAAAGAAAAGCGCGGCGAAATTGCGGTCAGTGTGTGTGTGTGAGTGTGTGTATGTTTGGTCGGACTTTGAAAGCGTATCCGTAGTGGAGTTTGCATTATTCACGTAAAAAAGGCTGGCAAAAAAATAAAGAACCATACATACGCACTTCCAAAAGCCATTGACTTTTATACTTTTATCTCGCAAAATGTTTGGCAACAGAAGGGCAAAAGTGGTCAAGCAGAGCAAAAGTACATCAATAACTGCAGAGCCATTGATAAGGTAAGTGCCGGTAATAATTCCTTCAAATCCTCTTGAGCCCTTTTTCAATCGGAGGTCTTTGTAGGAGCTTAAGAGCAACTATACATTATATGTTACTTGCTTTAAATATTTAAATATTTTATATAAAGTAATTGTTTAAAAGCTGATTGGAATAATTGACACCATTTTAAACGACCTTTTTGTTGAACTGCTTCCACATTTCCTATTGCCTATACCCATTTCCTATGACATATTGCAGATTTCATTAATAACCTCTATTTGTAGTTCATGTGCGTTCCCCTTTGTTCTTTAACTATCCCTATAATCATCGCAGTGCAACAGTAGGCCCTCAAGTAGTGGCCAGCATGGGAAGACATTACAAATTTGCCGGGACGCGTGTCTTGATTTAAAACCCCGAACTCGACCCAAAATCACACGCCATTTAGAGTCAGTTTTTACACAAAAAACGCGGCAGTTTCCTTATCTCCAACACCCCGGGAAAACCCTAAGCCGTGGGCAAACACAGACGCGTGCGCCAATAGTATCGATATCGAATAGGTAAACGAGATCCATAAAAAAGCGTAAGATACTGCGGGGTATGATGTGCTTGTATGCGTATTTGCGGCGCGGGTAGTTTGGGTTTTAAACACCATTTGGACCCTATATGTGTAGGGTATACGTACCCCAGAATTGTGGCAGCTGCTTGTCGAATGGAAAACGTGAAATGCAGACGCGTGCGAAGCGAGTGGTGCCCCCAAAAGTTGTCAAAGTAAACGACATAAATTTCATTAGAGTTTACAATGCGCTGCATTGTTGCACATGGAATCCTCGAATATAAAGGGTTGCCCGGCTGGACAGTTTTTCGAAAATGTGTAAAATTTAACCCAAAAGTGGAGGGGTCACCCAAATTACTTTCGAGCGCAAATGAAGCGAACTGAATGCGAAATTGAAATCCTCGCAGCACACTGGAAATGATAAGGGAAATGGAAAGGGGTAAGGGTTAGGGGCTATAGGGTAAGGGGTAAGTGCTCTGCTGATCTGCTGCCTGAACCCTTGCCCGCTGAAAAGTTGCAATTTTCCATGGATAATGCGAATTTTGCAACAAACATTTTCTTGACGTTTTCCGCATAAAAATCTAGCTGGGTCGTGGATTAGGGGCGCCGGGGGTAAAAAGGGTCACCCAGTGCGCCGCTCTTTGTGTAAATAAAGGATCAGTCGAATGCAACCAACTGTCACACGTCCATGCGAAATTAATAAATTACATTTTCTCTATTTTTTTTTCGTGCAAAAATACTTGCCAATTTTTTAACCCAAAACGATAGGGGAGGGGGAATTTAATTTTCGGGTGCACGAAGGGGTTGTGCGACACATTAACTGAGCCCATTAATAAGCGTAGCCAACCCCGGATGACACGTGGGTCAATGTCGCCCGACCTGGAAAAAGGACAAGGACGACAGGCGGTGCGAAAATGGGTGAAAAATAACAAAAGGAGCACCCAAAAAAAAACAGAGGAAACTGGCAAAAAAAAAGGAAGCCCGTTAAATTTCTCACTCGATTTGAAATCGGGATTTTTCAATAAATTGGCACAAACCTTGGCAATTCCTTCTTTGTTCGCCAGGCAATAATCCTCTTAACTGCAGCGAAAACTGTCGCAAAATTGGAACAAAGCCGTGGCGAAAATGAACACGTTGCATAGGGGCATCAGTAGCTGGGTCCTTGCCTCCCTTTGCTCCTTGTTAAGTAAATGGGATTTCAGGGGAAACAAAGGCGGAAGCCTCCTTGGATAAGCCTATCCTATATAAGGCAACTAGGACGAACTAGGATCCTTCCTGATTAGGCGAACAATAACTGCAGTACTCTTCGGAGTTAATCAGCGCACTCCTCACTTAGCTTAATTAATCTCTAACATTTTTAGAGAATAAGTGGATTTGAAAGTGCAGTTTGTGCTCACACTTTGATAAGCTTGATTGATTAACATCAAACAAATACTCACTAAATTTTTTTCATTTTTTAACCAAGGATGGAACATAGTTTGTCTGAGTGAATAAAAAAAAACAGTCCTTTCAATACCACTTCTATTCCACTCCTGAAAAAATTTACGACACTTTTTTTCATTTAAGTACGTTTATGATATTTTTATTTATTATTTAATGGTATAAAATGTATTCCTACCCTCTTGAACATAAGAATTCGCGATTCAGTGAGTCAAGAACGTAATAGGAGTAGCCATTAAGTTGGTTGATCGACGTTTTAATAGGTTTATATGTTATACTAAAATAAAGTAAATTCAGTCAATCGTCTGAATTTTTAGCCTATCTATGTTGAATATATAACAATCATTATTTGTTATGACAAATATAATTGTTTGCGTCCTTCCCATTAAGGGTGGAAAATCATACCCAACATTCTACTAAAATATTTTAAATAATGTTTAGTCTAAATCTATCAAGTCAACCAAAAAGTCAATCAAACCGATAAAGATTTAAATTAAAAAGGAATAAGGCTTAAACTTAGGTGGGTCATGGCTCAAATCAAAAGTGAAATCTAAATGCAAAAGCCCAAGTCATAAGCAAAGGAAATAATGCAAACACCAAGAATACATTAAAAAATGCGTAAACATCAAAGCAATGAAGATCAAAGCAAAAGTGCAATAACTGAAAGGACCAAGCGCAAAAATTCAAACTCATTCACGAATATGACCTGCATATATATGTTAATGCTCCTGTTAAAATAATATATAATTATATAAAATTATAAACAGTAATATAATGTAATAAAATCAGTGAATATTAGTTTTAATGTTATATAAATAATTTACGATGCTCACGAATCTCAACTTTCTAGCTTTTATAGTTCCTGAGATATCGACGTTCATACGGACGACGTTCATGGCCAGTTCGACTCGGCTTTTGACCCTGATATAGGGATATAGGAATATAGGGACACGCTTCCTTCTGCCTGTTACATACTTTTCAACGAATCTAGTATACCCTTTTACTCTACGAATAACGGGTATAATAATATAAGTGCAATGTTTATAATAATGCGCATAACTTACAAAAGATATACCTACTTGATTTTTATTAAATAATTGTTTTACCCTAAAATTGAAACCATATATTAATTATTATTATTAATAATTAATACCCGGTACACAATATTTTCAAGGTAGGTACATTTTCAATTCGTGTTTTAAAGTGGTGTGAAGCTGTGCTAGGTGGGTAGCCATGCTAAATGTAATGGTTTGGGACCTCGCTCAAGTGTGACACTTATAATAAACTGGTCACACTACACCAGCAGATTTCAGCGGCTGGGGAGACACGGTCACTTCGACAATAATATGAAGTAGAAAAACAAGGAATTTTCCAAAAGTTCTGAACGAAAACGACCAGACTGCTATTGTTTGGATACACCTAAAGACCGCAACTGACTATCACTCTCTCTTCCCCAAAACAACCGAATCAACATGGTTCTTGGGTAAGTCCGGATGCGTTTGCTTGCGGCTTACGTAAGCCTGACACTCTTGGAATCCTTTTCAGACTTCTGGTGCGCGGCGGTCTGGTGGCCGGAACCGTCTACTACACACAAAAGGTGGGCATCTGGGGCGACTCTGCCCAGTCGGACAAGCTGTACAACGATATCAAGTCGGAGCTGCGTCCGCATGTCCAGAAGCTGGAGAAGCAGCTGCCCTTCGACGTGCCCCAGCTGCCCAGAACCGGCGAGATGCGCTTCCTGGCCAAGCACTACTACAACGAGGGCGTGAAGAACACCTTCCGCTTCATCCACATGCTGCCCTGCTACGCGGGCAGGGGCCTCAAGAAGGTCAAGGACACGTTCCAGGACTTTGCCCAATCCCCAGCCATCGCCGGCGGTGCGGAGTCCAGTCCGGCGAAGTAACTTAACCCACTGCTCTTCAATGGCAGGCTGTTTTCATGTTAGCTCATAGTTAGCCTATTGAATAATGTCGTTGTAATGTGTCGTTATTCCTCGATCCGCTCGCCAGTGGACAAGCGACTATAGATCTGTTCTCGACGTACTGAAACGCATCGAACTGGAAAGTCCAGTTTAGAAATAAACAACTCTACGTGGTAGGCGGTAAGATCGCCCTTAAAACGATGATGTATTCATTTGGGTGCACGGAGAGAAACTGCAGTCTGCACTACATGAGAGGTGAAATAGAAAATGCAATATTCAATATATAAAAATATTAATAAGATATTGAGAATTACTTCCTAATAAGGTTGACAGGTCATAGTATTTCTTCTTACCGGTTATAAATATTTATCAACCATATTTACTCGTCTAACTAGGTAAAAGTTCTTTGATAGGAGAGGTTTAAAAGGTTTCTATCCTGTAGGAGTCCAATATAAATCAATGTATGGTCGACATCCCACACAAATAATCATAGATATGGAAAAAAAGAGCATGGGACTCCAATCTTCAACGTTATCGAAGGAAAGTATGACAGCTAAATGTTGTTTTCTGATTTTTCGGTGTAGTTAAAAACTTTCAAGAAAATACCCCGGTTACTTTAGTGATATGTGCTTCTATAAATATCCAACTGAGACGCTTTTTGCGCTCTACTAATTAAGATCTTTTCGTGTCCACGTAAGTCATCTGTCAGAGCACACTCCCCAAACAAAGCGGTGCAAAGAAAACTGATTTATTATCCCACTACCGGTCCGGTTTTTGCGCCAGCTCAGCTTACTACGAGTAGATCTTGTATTTGGATCTAATATTTGGTCAGCTAAAGAACCGGGAAACCTGTCACGACGATGAGTCGCTGCCAAGCACGTGAGAAGGGTTCCTTTCTGTATTTATGATATGTCAGATATGCGAAAATTCTCCCACACAACTGTTTTGATATCACTAGTACTTCTTTTCTCCGCGCTGATAACACCAAATTATTTCTCTAAACATTGTGATGGTTAAGATCGTTGATTGTTATAGAAAAGATGGCCGACTCTTGTTCAACAGCACGGCGATAAAAATCTCAGCCAGCGTTGCTTTTGCTCAACTGACTCAGCGCGCCATGGTTGACATTTTACAGCAGCTTCCGCTATGACGGCACGTTACGCATACGCCCCAGTGGCAAGAGCAAATATTAAAGCTCACTTTGGACGGCGCAGCGAATGAGAATCCAAAGACGTCACTGAAGGCGAACGTACGCCGGCAGCTGATAACAGTTTAGTGCCACAATTTGGCTACCAGGAGTCAGATAGCCCAGTCCAACTTATTAACAAGTGAAGTAGCGAAAAAGTGAAAAAGTACCACGAGATAGAGCCTCCTGACCATCTCGGTTCATTTGGCTGTCATCGCTTTAAATTTAGACACCCACTTAAGACCACTTGCCACTGCGCTGTGCTGTGCTGTGATTATCTCCGCGGTAATACTACACGTTTTTAATTTCGATTATTTGATTATTTGCCTTTCTATTTATGATATTTGCCCAGTGCCACTGACGCTGGCTGCTATTTACATAGCCCCACCATGTTTTTAATTAATTAAACTTTTCGCTTGTTTATTGGCCAAGACGACCCAAACACAAGCAACTGTCTACCGCCTGCCAGGGAGCAGATGTTGTTGTCTCCAGATAAAGAACCTTCCACCTCAGTCCACCACCCCCAAGTCAGCCGAGGTGCAGATGACTCATAATCATATGAGATAAGGCCGCAGATCGGAGATCTCAAGGAACCTCAAAGATCGAACCGCATCACGCCATCGCCATCACGTGCGCACCAGGACCACAGTGCCTCGTGGATGTGCCATATTTGGGGCAAACACACAAAACCCATTGCCAGCGACCCACAAACTCGGCGCAAATATCAATATAACCTCTAAATGGCCCGAGCAACACAAGCAACACCTCCAACGGATTCACATACTCGTATTCCATGTTCCGTGGCAATGACTCCGGTAAACAGGCGCAAATGGGTGATAAGCTGGGGCCAAGTTCTGCTCTTTCCGCGCTTTTCCAAATTGGCTAAATAGAGCGCAAGTGCCTGTTTGCCTTGGCAATGCGAACAATAATTAAATATGCCTTCTTGTTAAATATTCGCAGTTCAAATTTGCTCAGCCACGAGCATTTCATTTAATTAAAGTTCCTAAAATAACCGCGATAAGAGGTGAGAAGCGGGAGAAGTCCCGCGAGGAGTCGACGCAAGTAAATGGACCACATGCAATATACAAAAAATATTTATTTTACTTAGCAACTTCAAATTAA
Source organism: Drosophila teissieri (assembly GCF_016746235.2). Taxonomy (NCBI): domain Eukaryota; kingdom Metazoa; phylum Arthropoda; class Insecta; order Diptera; family Drosophilidae; genus Drosophila; species Drosophila teissieri. The sequence goes on along the minus strand of NC_053031.1, from coordinate 16,719,623 downwards.
ATAAATATACGCACAAAGTGTTGTAATATTTACATTTGAGCGTAATATGAAAGTTGGGTACTTTGGACAATATAACATAAGAGCTCGCAAATAAAGCAATTTAAAAAAGTGTATTTGATATTCCATCGAAAGCCGTTGTCTAGCCTTTAGATCTCTGGGACATAACGAATAAATCATTCAAACATAACCAGCGTCAATCACGAACCACTCAAGTTTCAGACTACCAACTAATTGTGTTTGACAAAACGATATTAACTCATTCCGCTATTGGCCATTTGTCATATATTCAATTATTGTCACACTCTCAATTCTGTGTCACGTCGCAGCTTTAGCGTCGCCTTTGCCTTCGTCAGCTCATTATTATTAACGATATTATGGGCTTTCGGGGTGTGGAGCCGTTCAATCCGACCTCTGAGCATAATCCCTTGGCCCGATCGTTCAACCAGGAGGATCGCTTGTTCCGCTTGTTCGCCGATAAGAGCTGAATAGATTTCGTTTTGGGGACAATGGGGGGTTTGTTGAACCTGCACCACCCGAGTTTCGAGTGCCCAGTGGGTGCCAAGTGGGACTCGATCATTCGCCGATCTAGCGATGGATCGCAAACAAGGCCAAAAGCGTGGGCAAACATTACAGGCTTAATTAGAAGCGCGGGTGGCTGCTAGACACTTGATCAAACAGCCGAACCATATGACTTATCATCCATCCATCCATCCATCCATTTAACCACTGGTTACACACATATCCGAGATAGGTATGCTAATGCCTGGAAACAAGACGAGAAATGCGACTGCCTGCGGATTCATAAATGCTGCCATTACTTATTCTGAATCGGTACATTTTCCGAAGTGCGACTTCGATACCGGTTTGCTGACAGACGTAACTGCGATGCTTCCGATTTGTACACCGCGTGAAATTTTCACCTAATCATTGTTATTACCCTCATAAAAACCGACGTTGAAAGCTAAACTTAGAACGGGTTCCCTTCCAGTCCCAAAACCACTTATTTTATCCTTCTTATCATCTAGCACGAATGTATTCCTAGTGTATTTAGAATTAAGATGTGCCTGCAAATGGCATTTAACTTTGTTTTAATATGTGTGCTGCGGGTCTAATAAAAGGATAACTACTAATTAGAACGATTTTGTTAGGTGAACAACCAAACTCTTCTTTAATTGCCTGCATTCATTATATAGTATAGTACGGCTTAAAGATCATACTTTTATTAATTACTAGTAACTTAGTTATATCTACGGAAACTAATACTAAATATTCAGAGAATATTTGTTGTAATATTAGATATTATTACTTAGGAATAGATAAGAACTACAAAAGTTTAGCTTTCCCGAGTAAGTTCGAGTTTTTCAAATGAAGCCAGCCACCAGTGAGAAATATCGCCTTACATCCAGACGAGAAGTGTATCTGTATCTTTAATAGCTTTTTCTCCGAGTGGCAAACGCACGCGGGTGAGTACGTCTAGTATATGGTCTATAGAATGCTTATAAGTGAGGCGATCCCCAATCGACCCTGCGCTATTGCCTTCCAGCTCTTGACCAGCTAACAATATCTACTGCTGCTGCAATCGCTTTTGCCGCTGCTGCTGCTGTTTTTATTGAGTGGTTCGGTTGGGAGTTGCGGTTTGGGAGCAAGACCGTAGTATCGTAGTAGTATCTCCGGTCTTATCAGGCCCGAAAAAAGCAAAAGCCGCGAGCCTCTCCGCCCACAAGTCAGTGTGTTTTGGGGCGTCGGCAGAGGCAGAAGTGGAGGCAGAAGCAGAGCGGTACCTGGTATTTCTCTACTACTAGGGGGCGCAAACGCGGCGCGATCTCAAACCTCCGACGAACGCCGACAGACTCAGACTCAGACTCGTCCTCGAGAGAACTGCGGGAAATTCGTAAATAAAGTCGCCGATCGACGTGGATTTGCATTAATTGCAAAGTGAATGTGTGAAGTGAATGTGCGAGGAGATCGTGTGAAACATGAGCATATAATTTGACAAGCCAACGAAATCGAATCATTTCGCTTGCGGCCAGCAAAGGCAAAAGTTGTAAACCTCCCACCAAATCAAGTAAAACAGTTTCATTTGTGAACCAAAAACCAGAAACCAGCCAGCCACATTATGTATCTGTATCTGAAACCAGCCTTTTGGACAACGCTGATCTTGGTCTCCAGCATATGGACTTCAGTTGGGTAAGTTCTGACCGGGAAACACCCAGCACGGAATTCAAGTTATAAATCATTCAAATGAACTTGTCCGTGTACCTCAAGCAAAGCTCCGATAAAGATACATTTTGGTAGAACCGTCTAAATTTAGACTATAAGTAGAAGTAACTTTCCCAAAAATTATCAAACATTGCACCTTCGATTGATGAGACCTTCGCTCTCCGCAGAACAAGACTATACATATTTCTGATAATTACTGTATCTTGCCAAATTTCCATCTCGTATACTATATGTGTATTAAGCCACAGGCAAAGGCTTAAAACTAAACACGCAATTAAACACAAACATAAGATGTCAACAAGTATAGTCGAATTGAGTAAACAAAGTATCGTCGAAACTTCCCATCTAGATCATTTTGATAGGAGTACTTTAAGGTTGTCTGATAACGTTGCCCAAAAATATTCAAGAGAAAATGTTTACATGGAGGCTGATAAAAAGGGTTACGCATAAAGAATGTGGTAACTTTGCTTGCTAACATTTCCTGTAACCCGTTCCCTTGGGAAATTTCACTGCATGGGTTTTTCCAGGTCTTTCGATTTATGCTCTAGGAATTCCCCCAAAGCCTCTGATAAATCTTTACCTATTTGCGTAAACAAATCTTTAGATTAGAATTTAATTAAGATTTTCTCGAAGGCGCAGAAGGAAACGCACCGAAACTTATTTACAGCCGGCGTTCCCCCTTTGATGTGCGAAAAAGGTCGCGGAACGATGAAGTTTTCTTATCGGATAAGTTCAAGATCTAAGCGCTTTATCAACAGGGCTATAATTAGTTTCCTGCTCAAAAGCAGGGACCAGGTCAACTCGATTAATTGAATTAAACATTTTGTTGTTGCGCAAGCACGCAAATACAAGCCGAAGTAACGAAATAAAATGCAAGTTAAATAACGAGCGCCATATGAGGAGACAAATATTTTGCTATTATTTATTTTTATTCAGCCATTTATTCTGCCGCCTGACATTTTAAGGTAGCTGCAAATGAGCTTGCACAGCTGCTTAAAGGTGCTCACTGCTCACTGCTCACTGCTCAGTCAGGCTAACTCGCCCATGAAAAGGCGAAGCCGAGTGAAATCGCTTTGAGTGCTATCGGAAAACTCATTCATTTTCTAAGAGCTAATCGAAGTTAATCCCTATAAGTCAGCATACTTTAATTGCTGTGTACTGATTAGTGATTGGAAATTGAATTGCTCAGAAGGGCGGAGATTTCACGAGTTTGTCATGTCTTCAGCTTTCTTTTTGTGCTACTGTAAGTTGCAAAAAAAACTCCCTTTTTATAAAATAATAATTGTGCAAGCTGCTTTTACGAGGTAAAAAGTGTATGCTATACCATTTTAAATTGAAATGTTGTGGCGTTTTTTAAGTCCACCAAGTACTGTCGTTTAAGATCGCCTTCAGAGCAAACCTCTTATTAAGAGCACAATTAAATCTTTCTGAAACTAACCGTATTGTTGTCTTTAGAAGTCTACTGTTTTATATTTTCCACAATGGCAATCTTTAAGTGTTGTTCTGCTCAGTACCTTCATGAAGTAGTATTTCTTTGAAAGGGGTTTATCTAAGGAATTACAATGAACTTAATCCTTTCTTTTAGGGTCAACGCTGAGGAAGAGGAGTGTCCTTCTATGGCGGACGCGGGGAGCTTGCAACAGACGCAACTCATCCAGCGGTTAACTCACGTCTGCCGCTACGATCGACTGGAAAGACCATTTGGTACACATTTACTGATGAATAATCGAATGTATTGAAGGTACTTAATACAAGATTCTTCTCACAGAATACGACTCGGACGGAAAACGCCTGCCCATTGTGGTGAAGACGCGGATCTACGTGTACTTCCTGCAGAACCTCAACTCCGACCTGCTGCAGTTCAAGATGCACGCCCTCCTGCAGCTGCGATTCCAGGACAAGCGGCTGGCCTACAAGGCCTTCAATCGCAGCGACAACATTCTGGGGCAGAAGCACCTGAGCGAACGCCTCTGGCTGCCGCACATCTTCTTCGCCAACGAACGCGAGTCCAGTATCCTGGGCACGGACGAGAAGGACGTGCTGACCTCGCTTTCGCCCGAGGGAAACGTGATCATCTCCACGCGCATGCAGGCCAGTCTCTACTGCTGGATGAACTTCCAGAAGTTCCCCTTCGACCAGCAGTTCTGCTCCACGGTCCTGGAGAGCTGTAAGTGCTGCTGGCTTCTTCATAGCATCTTAAAGGATATAACCTACTTCCCCTACTTCTATCAGGGATGTACAACACTTCCGATTTGATTCTGGAGTGGGAGCCCCACACGCCCATCTCCTTCGATCCGGAAATGAGGCTCACTGAGTACAACATGGCCCAGTTCTGGCACAACACTACGATAGTGGAGTCGGATGGCAACAATCTGCGACACGGAGCTTTTGGTTAGCATATGGGGTGTTTCTTTGAGAACTCTTTTTAAATACTTTCCAAATGCAGCTGGTAACTACAGTTCGCTGAGCTTCACGGTCAATCTGAAGCGAGAAATCGGCTTCTATCTGCTCGACTACTACTTGCCCTCCATGATGATCGTGGCCATCTCTTGGGTGTCCTTTTGGCTGCAGGCGGACGCATCTCCTCCGAGGATTATGCTGGGTAATTAGATCAAAATATTAATAGCTTAAGTTACAAGTTGACCAGCAACACACTGCGTATGTGTAATATTTATAGAGAACATTGCCCATACGTCGTCTTCAGTCACAGATAATAAAAGATTAAAGGATTATTCTTCATTTTGATAGAGAGTTGATTTATTTCATAGATATACAATGATTTCACTATTTTACTAATATTCCCTACCTTTAGGAACCAGCACCATGTTGTCGTTCATCACGCTCTCCTCCTCGCAGAGCAAGAACCTGCCCAAGGTGAGCTACATAAAGGTGTCGGAGGTGTGGTTCCTGGGCTGCACCTTCTTCATCTTCGGCAGCCTGGTGGAGTTCGCCTTCGTGAACACCATTTGGCGCCGCAAGGAGAACATCGAGCTGAAGAAGGTCAACAGCAAGTACATCATAAAGTCCACTTTGACTCCACGCCCGGCCCGCCGTCAGATTGGCGGAAGTTTGAGCAACGAATCCAGAGCGAGGTCGTGTTCCAGTTTGGACAACATCGTTTCCAGCACGGAAAGCGTGCGCAATGGCACTGGCAATGGCACCGTGAATCAGGGCTTCAACAACTACCTGACGGTGCATGTAAGTACTCAAGATCGGTATGGATATTACCAGGATATGTATTTCATCACTTCGAATGTCCTTAGCCCAACTTACCCATCATCAGGACGGAGTGCGCCGAGGCCGATACCGTGTCTATCTGCAGTGCGCGCACGAGCAACGATCACATCGTGGACGTGGACAAGGATAAGAAGGACACGCCGCCCACCTTCACCACCATGACTCCGCAGGAAATCGCCATGTGGATAGACCGGCGGTCCCGCTTCCTCTTCCCGGCCATGTTCCTGGCCTTCAACGCCCTGTACTGGACCTTCGTCTATGTTTTGTAGGCGGATGCAAGCAGACGCCGCCGCTTATGTGAAATCTTGTCTATTTGTGTAGTCCTGCTCGCGCAAATAATTGTTAAATTGTAAGATGCATCATCTCATAGCTGTATAAATGTTAACCATTAATAAAGGAATAAAGTAACTTAATCTCAATATCTAAACACATATATTAAGGCTAATTTAGCAGGAATTCTATTCTTGCTTGAAAACTCATTTAAATATATGGCATTTTAAATACTTAAAAAGTATTTATAAAATAGTTTACCTATATTAAGATAAACGTCGCATCTTTAAAGGCAAAAGTTTGAATACTTGTATGCATAATCACACACAAAACAGAAAATGAAATGAGAGAGTTAAGTAGCCATAGATTTTACAATAACATATGCCTTTCGTCTAAAAGTATTGAATAAATACATTCGTTTCGTTCACGAAATTTAAGTTTGAATACCACGGACATATTGTATTACGGCAAAGGTAAGATTTTATGCTTGTCCAAAGTATTGAATAAGCTATTATACAAAGTATATTATTATTATACATTTTTATAAAGCATTGCAATGAGAATTCTCTAATATTTAAAATACCCATAAATTGAGGATAGAAAAACACAACTTAGGTTTATACCCACGCTGAAAGTCTACAAAAGTAACGCTTGCCGGTTGTGGTCTGCACTATGCTTCTGTCCAAGACATTAACCTTAAGTATAGGCACATTTACGACATTTTTTAAAAATATAGCCTAACCTCTTGGTATGTTCAAGCGGTCCGTCCACGGTCACACTGGTTGAGACGAGTCGAGACGAAATTGCAGCGTAAAAGTTAAATTTCAAGGTAAAAATTTGGCATCATATTCGGTGCAATGACAGGTGCTGGCTCTAAAAATATGCACAATTATGGGCTGCCAAAAGTGCAGAGATCGCGCCCAGTGTTAGTCGTACTCGGCCGCCTTCTTCCGCGGAGCAGTGCGAAAATTACATAACCTCCGGGTGCAGCAAATATAGGAACACCACCACATAATGTTTATAATAACGATCTGTGTCTTCATACAAATTCTGGTGCACTTCCTCTGCGGTTGCTAATCTAAGCTTTCCCCACTCGCAGCCCCACAACCATGCGTCTATCCTCGATCCTGAATGGCCAGCACTTTGGCAACCTCGCCAAGGTGCACGGCATCGTCACCTACAAGCTGTCGCCCTTCGAGCAGCGCGCCTTCGCCGGAGCGATCAGCAAAGGATTGCCCAACATGGTGCGTCGCTTCCGCTCCAACGTCTTCATCGTGACTCCCCGTAAGTACAATCCATAAGAATTCCATCCAAGCGTATAATAATATCTATTCTTTTAGCCTTCATCCTGGGATACCTGATCTACGATCTGACCGAACGCAAGCACACCGCCCTGCTGCGCAAGAACCCCGCTGACTACGCGAACGACGAATAAGCGTCCCAACTAGCAGATAGTTATGTTAAACTAATTAATAAAACTAGACCCACAGTTCAAAAGAGTTGTGTGTTTCGTTTGCTGGAAGGCTAAACAAAAACGGCTTTGTACTCGGACATTACAAGTGGTATAAGCATAAGTTTCTGTTCAGTTGTATTAGTTCTGTTGCTCTGTTTGTCAAACAATTGTAAAAAGAATTTATTCTTGCGAAGCAACATCAGCTGTTCTCCAGTATGGGTTCGAGCCCATGACGACGTCTCCAAATAGAATTTGGGCCAGCATATAAATTTGTTGGAACTACCGCCTTTTAAAATAATATGATATGCTTTAACATTATATTCAAAATATTTTATGTTAAATTAATATTTCTTAACGGCTGACATAACCAGCTACATTTATTAGCAAAGACACTCACCCACTAGAGTTGCCGATGCCCGGAGCAGGGAAACATCGAGTTTCAGCCGAAGTAATCGATGACTGAGAAAAATAAATAGTCCCACCTCTAGCCCCGACCAGCTGTTTGCAAACAAAATATTGGCGTTCTAATTAGTTATTACTCGATATTAGTTCATTAATGGACTGCTGCGGCAACGAAGTGCGCAGCGAGAGTATCTACAACATGCTGCAGGCCCTGGTGGACTCGAAGGTGGTCAACGTGCAGCTTCTGTCGATTGCCGTGGGCATTTTCTTCGTGGTCCTGCTGCTGAAAAACAATTTCCGCAGCTTTTCTGGCACGTAGATGGATCTAATTTAGTGTTTAATCTATCTCATAATGTAATGTACGCTAAGGACTAATAATAACTACTTCAAGCCACCTTGCCTTTTGTTTCAGTTCTATGGTTTTTGGAGCACCCCACGAGGCAGTGACGTCACGCACATTATATGTGTAATATTTTGGGTGCTAGTACTGCTCGTGCTTTTTTCAGTCTCAGGGTCGTCGGTTTATTTCGGAGGTGTTTGCACAACAACACGCCCAACCCCAAATATAATTGTTTTCGAAGGCCAGGTGAACTGGTTTGACTGTCCCCGTCTTCCCCATCTTCCACGGAACATGCGAAAAAAAAATCCAGCCCAGAATTGGTTAATTTCATCATTAGGCGACTGTGATTCATGGCAACCCGTCTTCCGATAAGATAGCTTATTCAAATACTCGAAGTAAGTGCTACTTGGAACCGGCTTTCTCATCCAAGAACTGCTGAACTTTTGCCCCAATTGCCGGAGGAGAAGCCATATACAATCACACTCAATTGCTATCCACAAACGATTCCAATTGACCGCCGATTGATTGCCCAATGTCTGCACGCACTTCCTGGTGCAGCATTAGAATTCAATAGACGCCCGACTTCAGCTGGCTCCGTTCTGCAATCCCGTACTGACTCATTGCCCGGCAGTTTCAGAATTTATGCAATACTGCGGTACGTGCTCTTATGCTAAAATATTGCATTAGAACACCCAGCGAACGTGACTTGATTGCAGGGCTACAAATAGCAGCACTACCTTTAAGACCGGGCTATAATACCATCTAAGCCAAGTCTATCTCTTCCACTCATTAGTGTTGTCTATACGAATCCCATAAATATCCTTAAACGTTGACTGATATTCCTGGAACTGCCTCAGTCTTCGCATACTCCGATAATCTGCCTTTCAGGATTCACTACATACTCATTTCAACTTTACCTCTGGAATCGTGTATTTTTTATTTCTAACAATTATTAAAAATAAACTTGTTTAGAAGACGTCCGATTCGAGCAAAAGAGTTACATCTTAGTTCGAAATAATCCATAATAGCTGAAAGTGAACATATGCATTTCGTAGAGATCTTCGTAAATAAATTAATTAACATTATTACAAGCACTACTACGCAATAAACAAGAGTAATAGGATTAATTAAACATATTTTTGTATATTCATTACATCATCGGATCATTTAAGCTTCCCCAATACCGAAGCAGTGAAGCAATTGCTTAGCACACAAAATAAATCAAAATAAACCCATCCATTAAGCCGGATCGTTAACCCGGTTCCATACTGCTGAATGGATAATCCAGCAGCTTGTCAATGAACTTGTAAATCGGGAGTTCTAGGAACTCCGACGCCCGTCGAAATCGAAGTGCTGACAGAAGTTCCGTTTGGTTAGTTCATCCATTTACTTTTTATGGTGGTATATATACTTTTATATTTGTATGTACGTACAAATTTTTTACAACGATATTCAGTTACAGAAGAGATTTTGGTAAAAGCTGTTCTAAAAACAATAAATTTGAATATCCATCAGATTGTAGGCACTACTTAAGATCATTGATCGTCAGTTGGCTGTTCCTGGTTACTTAACTTATTTCTCAGCGCAGAGGACAGACTGACTAAGTTGAGGGAGGCGCTTTTTGAAGACTCGTCATCTGGTGGCTTATCAGGACCTGTCGAGGTGGAATCTTCCTTATCACCCTCGCAATCTTTCAGGTGCTTGCGATGTTTCTGTTGATCCCTCGCTTTCTGTAGACACGGCTTAAGAAGAGGTGGCTGTTCAGAGGGGATCGAACTGGAATCAGCTTTATCGTCATGGGCGATATTGATCTTCTGATGCCGCTTAATTTTGTCTTTCTTCTTCTGGAGACTAGCCATGATACTTATGATTTCATCCTGCTGGGCTTCGTACTTGGAGATGATGGCGTTCCGGCGGTCCAGCTTGGCGATGAGAAAACCCACTTGTTGCTGCAGGCTGTCCACTTTTCCAGCCTGCTCGGTAATGTCCTTAATCTCGCGGCGCACCCGCTTTAGCTCCTTTTCCACCAGTTCGGCGTTCTGGCGGACATCGGTCATCCGTTGCTGGTACTTGTTGCGCGTGTGATTGATCTGATCCTCCAGGAAGGCAATGTACTTCTCCTGCTTGACCACGTGCTCGTCCAGTTTCTCCACCTGTTGGCTCAAACGGGAACACTGTTCGGCTCCACCGCACTCCCGTTCATTGCGAATTACTTGAGCTTCGGCTAGTTCGCTCTGTAGAAGCTGGATCTCCTGCTCCAAACGCGCCTGTAGAACCGCCTGATCCTGGCGATACTTGCGATGCTTGATATGCTTGGAGCGCAGTGAGGCCACCTCGCGTCGAAGGAGAACCACCTCGTTTTCCAGTCGGGCTTTGGCCCGATCGTGGTACGGCATTGGGCTGGATGAGTCAAATTTTGGTAGTCCAAAACACACTGCTTGTCTATTGAAAGATAGCTTCAGGATTTGGGTGTCTATTGGGATTTTGAAGGTATTCAGTAGAGACCTGACTTTTAAAAATGAAATAAAAGGTTGTTACGATTCAAGCTTTGTTTAGAAAATGATGGCTTTTCACCAGGACATGCGTTTATTTTCACATACATATGTACATATGTATATGGTATACGCTATAGCAGGTTATTCCCAAATATTGTAAAAAATCATAAAATATACCCTTAATAATCTGCATTATTATATATATTATATTTTATACATTAAATATCTTTCCTAGATTAAATTACATTTTAAAGATACAAATGGTTCTCTTATTGATAATTTAAACTGACCAGAAAACCCATTGAAAACACAATGTACACACAGCAATACGATTCACAACATATTCCTGCAGTTACTTGTGTTTCCATTAGAGTTCCTGGTCGAATGCGAAATTGCCTTGGAGTGGAGATACTGGATCAGCAGTCGGCTGGCCACAGACTGCGGCTGGGACTGCTTCACTTGGATGTCGCTCTTCTGCAGCTTCTCCACGGCACCCAACATGTCCTGGCAGTGGTGGCCCATCCGCTTGGCCCGATCCCTTTCGACACTCGCCAGCACCTTTTGCAGATGGGATTCCAGCATGATGGCATTGTTCTTGATGGTGGACACCTGGCGCTCGTAGTGCGCCTTTATCCTGTGCATTTCCCGCTGCTGCTTCTCGATGCGACGGGCCTGCATCAGGATGATGTCCGCCAAGTTCTGGCGATCGGTGTGATGCTTCTCCGCCCTGCAATCCTGCTGCACCAGCACACCCAGTTCCTCCTCGGACAGCGGACTTCCTTTGTACTTCGGGCTGTAGGAGCTACTGTTCCGACCGGCAGTTTGCAGCGATTGCAGTGGTTTCCTAGATGCCCTGGAGGTCACTTTCTGAGCCTTCTGACGCGAATCGTTTGTTTCTCGAGAATGTTGCCTTTCATTCGGCAAGCCAGGCCATCCATCGTTGGGAAACCTCACGCCCTTGGTCATTCTAAACAATAATTTAGTAACTCTTGAACGTCTTACTGATTCCTAATTTTACTCGAATTACTTCAAATTTTGTCGATTTAGTGAGGGCAAACGCTGTTTCAAATCTAAAAATAATTTACAGTGGATTGTATTCTTAAGCCCACTCTGTATTATAAATTCAGTTTACGAACTGATCCCCTTTTTATGCTTTAAACATTTCATACAAAGTGCTATGAATCATAAAATACATACATAGAATCTCTTCAAATATCCTCAAATTGGCTGAAAGTGAAAAACTCGATCACTTTTACCCTTTTTTTTTAACAGATACTGACCAAGTAATCTCAGTTATTTGAAAGTTTGTATAAAAACCACGCACATAATCACTGCAATTTGATAAACTCAGGTTCAAGGTGGGCTAATTTTTTAGCAAGAGCTTGTGAGTTCCTGATTGGATGGATGGGTTGCACCAGACATGAAAGTGCCACGCCCACCACGCCTTTGGGGATTGGGGCGACCAACCGCACACATACTGAGGCCATAACCATATAGTATATATGGTACATATGAATATTAAAGTAAGTTCCACAAATTTGCACTTCTTGTACACTTATTAAGAGCAGATTTGATAAAATTACTAAAGCAAAAACATTATAGATTTTTGGAAAAAAGAAATACTTTCTTAAGATGTTTAAAGGAGACCTTTTGAGGTTCATTTGGTGGTAAGCATACCTTGCTGTTTTCCCACTTCAGTGTAAGTTAGAGTATTCCAACGCCATTGATTTATATTTGAGTGCTTATGCTGTGTTCTTTTTGTTAAGCATAATTTGTATTTTTGGCTCGCGATGCCGCACACTTGATAAGGGTTATCGATATGCCCATGGATATATGCATGCATTATGTGCGACTGATCATTATTTGTTTCTTCCCATAGCCTGTGCATCGCATTCGCAAGTTGTAAATTATTTGGCAGCAGGAAGCGGATTTCGGATGGTTTTCGGGGTGTGGAAGATGGATGTGGCCGGCGAAAAAAAAGACAATCTTAATATCCTGAATACTCATAAATTCAAAGTACCCCCTTGAGCCATAATTCAAGCTACTTCCTCGAATAATTTGATTCACAGTCCTTCAACACAATGCCAAGGTCTGGTCGTTTATGTCACCATCACCGCCTTTGCCTTGGGTTTCTATGGCTCTCTTCGTTCCAGTATATGTATTTCTTAATATGACAAAGTTGTTCCCACTTATGCAATTTCCATAAATTCAAGGTCAGCCATACAATAAAAGTCCAGACATCAGATACTATATACTACATGCCCAACACATGTGGACATTCGTCTGGCCACTTTTTCGGCAGTCAAAGATTGCGAGCTAGAGGAAGAGTGATTTCTCGCCAGAGATGCGCGAAAGTATCTACACGTAATGCACGGATGTAATATTTCTGCATAAGAACCAAAGAGTATTATATATAGTATAATAATTAAATACAAAAAACTAATGAAAATACTTCACAGTAATTACGTTTCTGATGACAAGAAAAGAAGTCTGATAGATACAATATAATGGTATGAGTTAATTAACCTAGTTAGCTGCGAATTGTAATTGAAGAGCTGGAATTCTCAGTACAATAACAAGTTTCTTCTTAGGAATGCCAAATACTCAAAATAAATATCAATTTAAACTAAAACTATTTTTAACAGAAAACTGATTTTTACGATGGGTAGTACTTAAAATAAGAGATTAATACAAGTACAAACCATTGTTATCAATGATATGATTAATAACTAGTCTTTCAACTACAATGTAATTGGGGTACTTTAAATGATAGGCCCATTGAAAATGTTGATTAATTATATTCTCATTTAACCATAAAGAAAAATCGATATAAAAAACAACTTAGCAAATAAACATTATATTTAAAACATTACACCTTAAAAATATAAATAAATTATTCCTATGAAACACGACTCTGCCTTAGAAAATCAGAACAGAAAATAAAACTTTCAAAACCAGTTTCATTTTTGCCAACTCAACTTAGCATATAAATTATTAATAATAATAAGTCGATACCTATTACTGCATTTAAATTATTTATTTAATTTGAATTGCGTAAATCAGACCCGCTACTTATTGCCAGCTCTATAAATTCCGCTGATTTTATATGTATACAAAATCCAGCTCGGAGAGCGACATTCCCTCACACTCCGACCCCTTTGCACATGCCGAAAAATGATATCAAATGCGAAATCAAAACAAAGACCCAGAATTTCGGCAGACTAACCCAAACAACATAAAAAAAGGTCCAAACCTGACTAGCATCTAACCCGAGCACCCGAGCACAAAGGAACCACCAAAGCAGACAGGGAGCAGACAGGCGAACCCCAAATCCGAATCCGAAACAGAAGCCCAGGGGCTTTTTTCCGTCTCGGTCTGTTTATAAGCCCCTCAGAGGCGTAGACTTCAGCTAGACGAAATTCGAGAAGTCCAAAGGACGACGAAAGGTAAGGTAATCAGCAGGCGGAGAAGCTGTCAAGTGCCATCAGAAAAACCGAGGAGAGGAGCAGACGGAGCTGGCTGGATTCGCTTGAATTTGTCTATCAATTTCAGTTTGATTGCATTTAATTTGAATTGCAGACATCAAAATCAGGTTATATTTCTTGTTCTGCCGTGCAGCTTGATTTAATTTGCTCGCTAGACGGCCAAAAATCGACGTAGATGTTGCGCAATTTGCTCACCCTGAGAGCAAAAATCAAATGCACTCGCAAAGTCCAATAAAAGTGAATTGATTTATGGGGTTTTTGTTTGTTTGCACTAAATATTCTTAGAAAAAACATGGTTTTGCCGCATAAATCAGAAATAATTATTTGAAACGACTCTCATTTATTTTTATAAATCATTTATCACATTCAGTCTTCTAAATCTAGAATTCTTGCCGTCTTAGATTTTATGGGAGTTTTCAAATGAAAAGTGCTGTTTTTGGCACAGTTGTTGATATACAGATATATATTGTATATCCTAGCCTCGATTAAGCACTTGCGCATAAATCTGCAGGCGAATCGCCAAAAAGCCAAAGCTTTAGACAAGAAGCAAAACATATGAAATATGCAACAGGCCAGACACTTCGGTCGGAAATTTGTGTTGCAAATTCTGCTGCTTTTTGGCGACAAATTTCAATTAACAATCGAGCACAGACATCCGTTCTGCGGCCGGCTAAGTGCAAATCGCAGATATCTATATATCGTAAGATACTGAGAGATACGAACCCGCACCGAGTCGGATGAAGAGAACCCTATGTGGGGTATATGCACCATAACTCAGCAAAGCAAACTCAGATTTCCGACAAGGGTGGGGTTCCCTTCTTCTTCTTCTTCTCCTTCTCCTTGCCGTTTCCAAATTTCTGACTTCGAGTCCAAGTTATTAAAAACTGCTCACTGGCATTGAGTAGGGGAAACAAACACAAAGTTTGTTATGTTGCGCAGGCGCAGCCCAGCAACGCCCTCGAATCCAGGGACTCGGAATCGGGAGGAATCCATGTGAGGACTTTGGGGAAAATCAGAAGGAGGCATCCGCACAATGTTATTGACCCGTTCACGGCAACGATCCGTTAGCCATCCTCCGCCCGAATGCTCCGCCCTGCCGCACAAATTCTTATTAAGATCAATCAGCTAAATGTCGGTTTTATGCTTAATGCTCATGACTCACACGGGCAGAGAAGTCCAGGAATCGAAACTGCAAATGGCAGGAGTACGAACTTTGGCCCATCATAACACACCCACTGCTACTCTAATCTGTGGTTGGAACTTTCAATTACAAATGAACTTTCCTAAAACCAAGTCTTTATTGCCAAGGCCATAAAAAAACACTTATTTACTTTTAATCTTTTTGTTTTTCGCACTCAATTAGGTTTTAGGTATATTATTAAATATTTTTATTTGTAGTTGCTTGAGAAAATGACAAATTCTTATTATTACTTAAAAATTACTATCACTTAAATATAATATATTAAATAATAAAAAAATATTGTATACAAAAGATGTGTCCAAGGTGGTAATTATATATATAAATGCTGTTCGCTTTAGTAGAAAATAACGTTGCATCTCACAAAAAACTAACAAATGAAATTAAATAAAAGTAGTAAAATAAAAAGCTTCACACTAAAGTTAACTGCATAAATTGTATACTACGCTGTCAAGATATTTGTTATTTCCCACTTATCCCCAATGCCACTTGCAAATCTACGTGTAAGCTAAGTTACCCTTCGAATCGATTCCAACTCCAAAGCATGTCCCAACAACTTGTATGGGAATATAAATAAAAATGTGCATTTTTGGCAGCCTTTACAAAGTTGTCGGCACGTTTTAATGCTGAGAATTTGAGCAGCCTTTTGCCTTCTTTTCATACTTTTTGGTTACTTAATTAGTCATGGCAGGCACACTCTGAGGAGTGGGCAACGCGGAGTGGGGGACGCCAGTACCCCTATAACGAATGCAAACTGTATTCAATCGAGCAGAATCGACCGAGTCCGTTGAGATCTTATACTCGTACAATAGTTTTCCCACCCCGCATTCGCTTATCACCATTGACACACATTCTAGGCCAGCTCCGACTTTTGATCCGTTCTGTTCGCTTCGAACTCTTCCAATTCACAAGCGTGCTTCCTGTTTTCAGTCAAGATTAATGGAGGAGTGTCCCCACCCAATTCCCATTCAGCAATAAAAAATCCAGCTCATTAAAAGTTAGAAACCATTAGGGGAAGCGTAAATAAAAAGTAGGAAATAATGATAATAATGTGATGGCAAGGAAATAAGACTCTTTCCATTAAGTTACAAAACTAATAATCATGAAAGCAATAGTCTAGCTAATATTTGTAAGATTATAACGAAAAGTTCATCATAAGCAAGCCCCACTGCACATACATCACCACATTGTGTGCACCACATATAAATGTGAATGTTTATTCGATCTGACAACGGTTAGCGATAAGCCCAGCGATGCAGTCAATACAGCAAACAATAAGGAACATTTTTGGAGTTTCGTCTCCGTCGCCGACTTTGTCATTATTTGCTTGCCGTTTGTTTACAAGCTGCAACACTTACACACACATCAGCTGCGTCAGCTGCTCGTGCCCCCATCCACCCAACCAGCCCACTCAGAATGCGTAACCCCCCGCCAAAGTGTAAGCCCCAACGCCCATGGGTTCATCTGCGGGTTATCACAGCGGCGGAGTGCAACTAGAATTGGTTACAAACAAAAAAAAAGCGAGCCACTAAAAAGGGAAAACAACATTTATCCGGCGGCGAGAAAAGCAACCGCAAAAGTTCAATGCACATTTCGAGGTGAATTTGTTTTTGAGCTCTCGCTCGTCGCAGTCTCAGCCTGCAATTAATTACACAAATCGAACGAGCGTGTTTAACTTGTTTTCGCGTCTAACATGTCACGTAATTAGCCGTCTAGCTGCGAATCGCGCCAATATCGATGGGAGTTTGCCAAAAGAGTATCCAATAGATACGGCTGCGCCAGCGTCTGCGTTGCACTCAATTTGCTTGATTGTTGCGCACAGACTTCGCATGAGTCCGAGTATCTGACAGTTTGCCTATCTGTCTATGTACGAGTATCTATCTATCTGTCCGCTTGGCAGACGACCTTGCGCCGAATATGCAATTGATACGTACTTTGCACATATGAATATTAATAGGCGACCAGAAAGTTACTCGAGGAATTTCGCAAACTGAATTCCATTAGCCTCCAAACCGTAGACTACTTTGCAAGCTGAGCTGCACCAACGGGCCGCAGATGCATAACCTAAGAGATAACCCTTAATCGCAAAGATCGCTTGGTAAACACACAAAGCGACTTATGGAAACTTATATGCACAATGTGCAAAAATTATTCCTATTTAATAATTCGGTTAGACTAACTAAGAACTTGAAGTTTAACAAACATTACACCACCGAATTTGCTCGGAGGAACGTGAGAATTTCCAAATGAGAAATCAATCAATTGTATCGCAGTCTGAAAATATATCTCACTTTTGTTAAATTTTTTATAACACCACCCCCACACTCTAAAAATCTTGATTGCGTCTTGCGCAGGAAATGTCTTTTATTGTATATTGGTATATATGCAACTTGTGGCTCTGAAAAACGTGTAGATTATCACACCATACAGCACAGTTCTGTGATTAAAAACAGCACAACTTGTCATAAGATGGTTTCATTGCTGAGGGAATTTCATTGCTAAACAAATAGAAAGTTGCACTTGTTGTACTTGCCAAAATTTCAGCAAATGAAGTTGACTTTCGATGAGTCCATGTCAAAACCAGCCCCTACATTGGTGTATCTATAAAAACCTTTTGAACTGCACCCTACTTAAGATACATTAGTGCAATATTCCAGTGTCCTGCTAGTCAGATGCAGTTGGATCAGCCCGATCTCCCGAATCCCCTTTCACTCTGATAAAAGAGCGCGCGCCACTGATAACAAACAGAGAGAGCACTCGAGCCACATAACAGAGCCCTAACAGCGTGGGGGCCTAACAGAGCCAGAGCCAGAGCCCCAACAGCTCCAAACAGCTGCGCTGCCGACGGCGACGGCGACGCAGGCGAAAAGTTTTGGCTGTTTTCAGTTCGCCTGGCCGTTTTGCGTATTCGTATTCGAATTGTTACCGTGTGCGGACTGTGCCGACGGGCAGCGGAACTCAGGCGGTGCAACTGTATGTGTGCGGTGCGTGAGAGTGTGTGTGTGTGAGTGCGACTGCGAGTGCGAGTGCGAGTGGGGGGCGAGAGAGATAATATGTACATTCTGTGCATATATACACATATACACATGTGAATACTTATTATTTCTATACGCCGCGATCGGAAGCAACAACAACAACAATGTGGGTCGTGCATATTGAACGTATGCAAATAAAACAAAAACAGATAAATGCCAAAAATCTACTACACTTTTATAACCAAAACACACAGAGCGCGGAGAAACAGAAACAGAAACCGAAACAGAAACAGCGGCGATAACAGTAACAGCGGAGAAAGACCACCCCCACAGCGAAAGCGAAGAGAGCGTAAGAGAGTGGCGGTTAGAAGTATCTTCGAGATACACCAACACTAAGAGCACGCGTATCTGTTTCTGCATCTGTAAATGTATCTTCTTGTCTGCGTTTTTCGACTCCTCGTATAAATTGAGCCGCACTTTGCTTATTCTCGAGTTTTTGCTGCTCAGACGTCGCTGTAAGTGCACGCGTCGCTCGACTTTTCGGTTCCGCTCCGCTCCGAATCGGTTTCGTTTTCGGCTCCCAACACCTTCAATATTCCCTGAAAGATACCTGTGTCCAAGAACCCAGTTGAAACCATATATTTTCGTGCTTTATTTATTTACTAATTTCAAACGCTCAAGACAAATAATTCCGCACACAATACAGAATATGTATGTTAAAAAAAACGAGTTGACATATTGATCCGATCAAATATCTAGAGAAACATATAAAATCCCTTATAGAATACTATATAATACAATTTTTTGAGATTTATAAAACAATAAGATTTTAAGACCATTTTGGTTAAAAATTAAAGTGCCAAATCCCTTTTCAGTGAGTGCTCGAAAAATTTGTTTTATTGGAACCCAGCCGCAAATACAGTTTTCAATTGGCTGTGTGCGTGTCTTCAACGCACAAACGTACAAATATAGCATTTAATTTTGTTCATTATGTGTGCAATTAAATAAAAAAAAATTGTGTGTGAAATAACAGAAAAAAACAGTGCGGCGAACAGAGGCAGCAACAAATTAAACGCGTAAATTGCGTAGCAAATTCTGAATGAAAAAATTCAACAAAACCAGAAAGCGAAACAGGAGCGATAAGCGTAAGTACAGCTTTAATAAATAAATTTTATTCGATCATGAAATTACAATTTGTTCGGAAAACTTAAAAATTTGGGTATTTACTGCATTTTAAGTTTGTCACAAAAAACATTTTTAGAGTTTAAGAGCTCTGCTTAAGTGAATTTTACCTAGAACCTCAATTATCAATTATTTAAGCTGGCATACATATGTGTAGAAATTGTTTATTTGAAAATGTATTTTCCCGAAAACAATCCGAGTAAATTGCAATTAAATTTTGTGGCGAAATAAAATTTCAAAGAGAACGATCGAACGATCAGTGGCAAACAAACATGCAGAAATAAGCCCAAAATTCATGGAATAACCTGATTTGGTTTCGTTTCATTTAATTGGGCTAAAGAAATTTCCCTTTTCAATGCTGCCACAAGAGAAATGGAAAGAACGAAGCATTCATTCTCTGATTGATGTGGGGAAAAACAAAAACAGAAACCCCGAAAAGATATTTCGAAATATAATAGAGAGGGGCAGACGATGTCTAAGCATTTATCTCTCTGTTCTTCAACGCGGTTCTTGTTATTTTTTCCAAGGGGGGACGACTATTCAGGCGCCAGAGAAAGTGAAACATGTAATTTTTTGTTGGACGGCCTACAAAAATCATACGCCGTATTGAGTGAAATCGTAATGGGCTAAGAAATTTCTTAAATGCGAAGGTTAAAAGGGGGCAGAGCAATCAGAAAGCGCACAATACACACTCGGAAATAATGATAAGACGCACAGAGATGAAGAAACCAGCCAAAGAATACGAACACACTCCACTTCTCTGCCTTTTCTGCCTTCTCGGTTCCCGGGTAATTACATACATGCCGTAAAACCAAAATAAATACGCACAGATAAAGATGCACAGATGCAGATACAGATACCGGCGATTTGGGTTGGGTTCGGTTCGGTTGGGCTTTTTCCCTGCATTCTTTTTGTGTCCTCGCAAAACGAAAGCCGAATATCGGCGAAATGCATTAAGGCCGAACAAAAGCAAAAACGAAAACAGTCAATAAACGCTGTTTAATCAAATGTAAATGTTTATACCGCAACTATCGACTCAGAATTACCGACAACAGAATTTCAGAGTGTCAGAGTTTCACTTTTGTACCTCAATCATACGAGTGTTTGTTCTGGCCAGAAACCAGTGAGAAACACTCTTTTCTGTCTGACCCACATCGGGTTCATTATCACCGATTTTTATTATCCATTTATATATATTTGGTTGATCTCATTGAATGCGTACACATTTACAGAGCATTTTATTTTCGGGTTTCAAAATTAAACACTTAAAGTGACGTTAACAAACAGCAGGAAACGCACCTGAAAGTAACTGAGAAATCACTTTATTGTTTTAAAAATTAATGTTTTTATCGCAATATAAATAAAAATTCAAGATGTTACATTATTTTGCACATGTGCTTAGAGAAAGTCAGATAAGTGCTTCAATTTGAGAAAAAAGAAACCCATTTCATAGTTGCCTTTTTTTTATAGTTCACTTAAAACATACAGTCCTAAACAGTCTTATACAGTAATAAGAATTGAATAAAACGTGCAAAATGTGAACTTAAGGCTAATGATTAGGTAAACATAAGATTAACATAAATGTTCAATTAAATGGTATTTAAGCCTCAAAAGTTGTTTCCCATAACCAAAGTTTCCGAGCTAAAATTGTCTACCTCGCCGGTACCATATTTTTCCATTGTTTCCTTTTAACTTCATCGCCTCCGCCGGCCAATAAATGATCAATGGCCTAAAGCATTTCGATTTCAGCCAAACTCTTTTAATTTGTTTTTTGATTCCGCTCTCTTTTCGCCATGCGTCCTAAGTCCAGAAAAATACGGCAAGATACAAAAAAAAACTGGGAAAGAACTACAAAATTCACCTGTAATAACGTCGCAGAAAATGAAGAAATCGGCTGAGAACCGGCAGACAAAAACAAGAATCGAGTAGAAGTGAGAAGACGAGCTACAGATGGAGATGGAAAAAAGTTGGGGAGCTTGAGAGAACAGACCCGAAATCACAAACCAGATTTTCTACTAATTTAAATTCCTGGCATACAAAATATTCTAAAAAAAATATAACAAAAATCAACAAAGGCGGAAAAAAGACAATAACAAAATAAGTTTTCTGTATTGATTAACGAAACGAAGCGAAAATGGTTTTATTGTACAAATATTGGCAGACTGTCTCACATCGTATTTTACAGTATATTAGCCCTTTAGAACTTCCGTTTCCTCTGAACTCTTTTCGTATCTGATGGATTGACATTTGTTTTATCTGCCTGACGTTTAAAATCACATTTCTTGGCCCAGAGAGAGAGAGGGAAGCAGAACATTTACTCATCGTTGACACAAAGGAAAGGAAATTTTCAAGAAGTTTAGTCACTGCGTATCGATTTGTACTGGCTCGATATTCCTTTATTCGTTCGCTAGAGCACGTGTAAAGTTGTACACAAATAAGTCAGCTTACTCACAAGTCGGAGCTGATAATTTGATATGGTGTTGTATGTATTTGGCAGTATGCTAATCAACTGGAGAAACAAATACGTACAGCCAAATCGTCATTAATTATGCATTTATTTTGAGCGTCTCAGGCCGCTGGCTGTGGCCACATTTGATATGAAAACCTCGATTCGCATTTCGAGAAACTGAAAGTTGGCCTAAAAACACAGTTAGGAATTGCCCCTGGCCGTGCATTGTCGTTGGGCTGGGCTGAGCTGAACTGAGCTGAACTGAACTGAGCTGGGGTCGTGTTTACCGCCTTAGTCGTCCGACTTCGGTCGCCACTATCAGCCAGATGTTGGCTTTACTCCATGAATACATATCTCGAACGGATTTAGTCCCCAGAGGTTTGGCTGCAATACAAGTTGTTCTTTCGCATTTGCTCACTTTAAGAACGGAAATAAGGGAAAGTACTCATCGTACGACTACAAGATACATTCTAACAAATAAAACACTTCATCTAGAGCAGGCATATGCAGACATATGTATGTTTTCAAACGCCGAACTTGTCTTTGAAATCATGTGCCTGACACTCCCCAGACCACTCGAACAGCCCCAATTCCCCATGCCAATCACGAATATATGAGATGAATTCCCACATTCTCCAGCGACACGCCCTCTCTTTGGACAGACAAAAGCAGCCCCACTCGAGATGTATTTGTATATCGGGGACTGGATGCTGCTTGATGGTTGCTGCTTGCTGGCTGCTGGCTGCTGGATGGCAACCGTTTGCGAGCGATTAAGGAACCAGAAGTCGCACTTGACTTGCTCGAAGCCTCAAAGTCTCAAAGCCGGGATGACATACAAAAGAGCCATTCAAGAGCAGCCTAGAAGATAGCAGCCCATGGAAGCGGCCGAGAGGAAGACGAATCACGATCATCAGCGGCAATTACCGCACTGTAACTACGCAGCATCCGCAGCAACAACTACAACTACAACAAAAACTACAGAAACAGCAACAATGTAAGCGGGCTGCGTGCAAAGTCAAGCAAAGAGTGAGAGATCCACATAGATACACAAGAAGCGGCTCCCCAGTTGGAGCCCGTGCTCCCCCGCCACCCCGAAACGCGGACCCTGCCCATCTGGAAGCTTGTTGCGACGCGTCTTTAGCAAGTGATTTCAATTTAATTGACAGTCCTTGAACTTGACTTAAACGCAACGCACAACACAACACAACACAGCACAGCAACCATAATAATAAAAACACCACAAGCATCCCCATCTCCGCACTTCACTTCACTCTCGATTCGCCATTCTCCGAAGCATCCAAAGTATCCGAAGTCCCTCCTCTTGGCGGGTCTTTCGATTTTAGATTTCATTAAATGGAAATTAATGGTTTCGTTTTCGGTATTTTGCAGTTTAATCACTTGTACATTTTTTATGATAATGCATTTAGGTATCTGAATGGGTAATCAAACTAGTATTAAATGTTTTGCAGCCCAGACGTATTAATAGTATAACAAATGCTAAGCATATCAAAAGTCTACAAATTCCGTAATACTTTTGCATTTGGTGGGTCTTAAACTGTAAGAAATTAATCCATTTTCAGACATAGTTATACATACTCAACTCATGAATAAAACACTAATTTGTGTGTCAGATAAGCAAGCTATTTTTAAGCAACTTTTTATATTATTTGCGAACTATTTATAAAATCATAAGGCTTTGATGTTTAAATATTTTATTGACTAGCCACGTACTTTGGAAGTATTGAATCACTTGATATTTTTGTTGAATTCCCTGTGGAATTGGGTCGATGGCTTTCTTGGGAAATTTCTTGAATTTAACCAAAGGAGGGACTTTGGAGTTCGCCATAGCCAAGTGATGTTTCCGCCCTTGTCGTTCCTCTTATTCATTGTAATCTGCATTTTCCTCCTTCCTTTGTTGACAAAGCCGAAGAGCAAAACCACACAAAAAGGGGCAGCCGCAAAAAGTTGCCCATTTGCGATTTCAGCACACAGTATTTTACGGCGCTGCTCGTCGTCATATTTTTTGGCAAATAAATCTCTTTAAAAACAACAAGCGAAACACAGTCACATATAGTACGAAAACCGGCGGATATACAATATATATTTACTTATATATATGTAAGCGCATTTGTCTATATAAAATCGTATCATCGCCGCATATATAATTTATTTTGAAAGCGTGCGTACGCCACGCATTTTTTGCCGTCTGTTTTTTTCAGTTTTTTTTTCAGTTTTTTGTGCCTAGACAAATGGCTGTTCAAGGGGCAGACACAGCGATATATTCCGTATAGACTTTCATTCAATGAATTTTTATATTTTTGGGCTTAATTGTTTTTCTAGCTGAGAGCCCTAGCAGCTCAAGATCCCCGAATTCTCGGGGAGATCTATAAAATTTTACAATTATGACTCGGCAACTTCTCGGATCGGATATCGACACGTGTCTGTAAAGTTTTGTATCTTTTCCTCCGTGCTTCTCTGCCCCTTTCTTTGCCCATTTGCCCATTTCAGTTTCTACTCCGCATTGTGTATACGCCCCGTGGGCGACGGCGACGGAGTGAGTTTTGTGAGCTGTGAGATAAATGGCCACAGGTGACAAAAGATGTAAATGCACAACTTGATATTCAATAGATAAGGCCGCAGTCCAGTGAGGCAAACGAAAGAAACACGGTGCCGCAGTATCGCTACGTAGTACGTACCCATGCAAAAACTTTCACCCGCAAGTGATCTACGGGCCAAGAGAAAGACTTTCGCATCGGGAGCGCGAGCCAGCGGTACGCACATCTAATTACCGCACTCGCACTCGAAAATGTGATTAGAAATCAGTTCTGGTCGCCGAAAAGAATTGAGAGAGTGCCGCAGCACTCGGCTGAATTTCGTAGTACTCGTATAATACTTTCACAATCACTCGAATTCAAGTTCACGGCGAGGTTTGCAAGGGTTTCGGCTGCGATTAGAGCTTGATATGTACATATGTACATCTACTCATGTATATATGTGTATATGTATCCCCCGATGTCAGTACTCGGGTTTTGGGGTACTAATCGGTGACGCCGCGCTGATAACTAATACAAAAAGCGTACGATCTATTGAGTCCATAGTGAATCGTGCGTGGATCGCACGCACGGGAAAACTAAATTTTGATTTCTTCGTTTCTGTGTCAATGAACCCATTTGAACTAAATTCTCTTTTATGATTTTTCTGCTTTTTTTCTTGTGTTTTTTGTTTTATTGGGAGCTTTCGGCCACGCCGGTGCGTGCGGCCTTATCTCCAAAAGTCTGTTGCGTAGGCCGATTGAAATGCGTTTAGAAAAGAAAAGTTATGGCCGAACGCGCCCCTCTTTCGGCCTGATTAGAAACCCGTCGAAATCAGACCTAATCAGCTGGGAATTAGCATATAATTAGATATATTTATATTTATATTTGTGTAGATATATTGGATATGGAATCTATCTATATATTCCCAGATGCAATTTTAATAGAATATAATTGATAGTTTAGTTTGCGAGCAAGCGTTTCATCTTAAGTTTAAGGTTAAATCTGATAAATCTGACATGTACATTAGCAGAATGCTAATATTTGTTTGCTTTGATACAGAATTTCCTAGTTTATTTGGTTAGAATTGATTTATATGTATTTCTGTTTTTAAGGGTATAAACTTAGCTTAAGTTGTTATTTATCAACTACTTAGCCGGCTTTTCAAAGTTAGACAACTCTGTGTCATCTGTGACCGTATGTACCCTCCTCTCTTTTTGTTATAAGTCGCTGATAAGGATCCCCGACTGGGATGAACCTGTAAATAAAAGCACCGTTTCGAATTGATAAGAAACAATGGGCTGCCAAGTAGAAATCCCCGCTGAGGTGAATCCCTGTGAAATGCACTTTGCTACTATAAAACCGCAGAGCTCTTCTAGGCTGCTCATCAGTTTCATTTCAACAAGTAGCCAACAAAGATGTTCTCCCATAAGTGCGGATCACTGTTGCTCCTTGTAGCCTGCTGCTTAGTGACCCTGGGCGCCTCCTATCGTCAGCCACATCCCGAGGCATTCCAGGCCAATCCGGAGGATCTGCTCGAAGTGGTGCCCCTGGTTCGCCGGGCTCGATCGCCCGAGGGAGGATCCGTGGTTGTGACCGCCAGCAAGGACAACCAAGTGGGTCGGGAGGCCAGTGTGCAGTACAACTACAATCTGTACAGCAGTGGCGATGGGCGTGGCAGCATCGACGCCTACGCCCAGGCCAGCCGGAATTTCGACTTCAATCGGAACGACTACGGTGGCGGCATTCGGGGCACCTGGCGATTCTGAGCGGGAGCAGCAGTATTAAATTGGTTACAACCTGAGTCACGTGAATAAATAAATGTGTTTACCCAAGCGTGCTTTTGTTGTTTTCCCATTAGTGACGGATCCTCCTCCGCGGAGCCCACTGAAGCCGGCGAAGCCCAAAGATCTTTGCGCCTGACCAAAACAAACAGTAGCCGATGCATCGGCTATTTACTCAAAGTAACTCAACTGAAGAAACAACATTCGGGGGCAGGCAATCCATCAGACTGCAGTGAAACATACTCTTCATATTTATAAGGGCACCCAACATCTTTTGATATGAAAGAAAAAATAATTACTCAATGAGTCAGAAGCTCGAATATCCTTTCCCAATCAGTTAGGTTTGGAAATAGATCCATGGCTTTCGATCTCTACTTTCCTTTGACCCAGAAAACAGTTCGTTTTGATCTTCAAAAGAATATTGCATTTATGGCTATAAATTTCCCTATCTGTTACAAGATGAATGGATGGGCGCGGCATACTCCTTATGAAGAGTGTGCCAAGAAGTACGGAAAGTCATGAGTCGTCGTCGGGGTCAATGGACTTTTCCTTCGCTGCTGGCGTCGTCGTTGTGTAACCAATAAAAATTGATTCTGTTGCGTGTGTGCCCTGTGGCAGAGGGGGCGGGGCAGGAAGGGGCGGCGAATTACGCACACTGCAACAAGCTCACTCACACACCTACACACCTCTACACACACACAGGCACAGAGTGGAGGGTCTGTGAATGCAATTGGGGTTGCTGCATTTATCGCTCGATTTCTTGGGGAACTTTTGTGTATGAGAACCAAGCACCCGTACTATATCTATGTATATCTGCCCGGTATTTGGGTGTGTACAAATACATATTTGTACACTTATATGGCTATCTGTGTGTGGGTATGGGCATGACTAAGGGTAATTACTTTCGCTTTCCGTTTGCTCAGCTGGCAAATCAATAAAAACGCGCAACGCAACGCCAGTCAAGTCAAGAATACGTTAAATGCTTGACCCCCTTGCACAATTTTCGGGAAAGCCTCTGCTGCCTTGGGTGGCTCGGCTGCCTTTGCTGTGGCAACAAAGGCGTCGTTAATGAAAAGCCACGAAAAAGGAAAAGCAATGCCTGGAAATTGACTTTCCATTTTCATTTAACAATAAGCAATCAATTGCAAGTTCATGGCACAGCTAACGATCTATTAGAAGAAAGTAAAAACAAGCAACGAAACCCATGCGAGGCAGAAACAAAAGACGAAAACCGACGAAAAGCGACGCCTACACAGGTAGGCCAGGTGAGTTGAGTCCAGGTGAGTTTCCAGGTGAGTGCAGCTGTCAGCTGTTGCAGTTGCAGTTGCTGTCGCCGCTGCTGCTGCTGCTGCCAATCAGTGCGAGTGGGATGGCGATGAAGAGACAGAGAGGGAGAGGGAGACGCAGCCTCTCGACTCTCGACTGGTTTTCATTTTGGCTTGGAAAAACCACACATTGGCATTGCCCCGTTGCCATTTTTAGTGGCAAAAACTGACTGCATCATAATGAAAGTGAAATGCATTGCGCAGATGGCAATGGCGATGGCGATGTCAGTTACCAGATGCAACACCGCCAGGCAAGTAAGTCAAGTGCAGCAGTGCTGCAGCGGCAACTGCCGTTGTTGCAACATGAAGTGCCAACTGAAAACGCGCAGCGGATTGGATCGGATCGGATTGGATTGGATCGTATCGCTGCGGATTGGAATGTGCGCGCGTCACCGACATCTCCATCTCCATTTCCATCTGAATCGCCAACTGAATTCGGCACCACTCAGTTAATTGGCTAAATGCGAAAAGCGCTAAGCAAAGCACGCACTTTGCATGCACCGCTAGAAATTAATAAAAATGCACCGGGAAGAAACCAAAGCCTTTCGAAATAAGTTACACAAAATGAAGATGATTCGAAATGATCCTTCTTTAATAAATTATTTTTTTAAGTTACTGTTCCACTGTCGTGCTGGTAATTGGTATAGAAGATAGCAACACAAAATGCTTCTCTATATTCAAAAAGTTATATCTCTGAGCTAAAAAGTAGAAAATATATCTAAGAATATTCAACTAAAACTAAAACTGAACGTTGCGGGAAATAGTAATCTGTGGCACATCCAATTGACCCTATTTTTGAAGGTGCACTATTTCTCTCGGTGTATGCTCTGGTTAAATTATGTCAACAGCATGTACAGCAACAAAAGGCGCGAAGGTATGTACAATGTACAGTGTGCAGTGTGCAGTGTGCAACGTACATGAGTATGCCTCCATTTATAGCCAGTGTTCAATGTCAGATCGGCGCCGAAGGTCGTTGGTGGATGCAGCGCGCGGTTTTCATCTGGTTTCTTCGCTTGGATGTTTATCTGCATCCGAAGCATGCATATGCATCAGTAAATGTATCCGTTTGTATCTGTATCTGCATCTGTATTTCCATCTTTAACTCGTTCCCATGTGTGAGTGGAGTTCTGGAGCAGTGTAATTGATTCCAATAGCCTGGCAAACTTGACATTGAGACAAACAATTCGCATTGTGGTAGGACCACGACAACTTGACATTAAGCACGCATGCAGACAGCAGGCGAACTACAGATATTACAAATCAGCGAACAAGAATGCAGATACATTCGTAGTTTCTTATTTCTTGGAAGTTCACATCAATGGTGATTTCTTAGGATTTTCACAACATCAGTTTCCAACAGTGAGAATCGTTTCAAATTAAGAAATGTTGTACTTATATTTAATATTTAATTATATTTAAATATAATCTTATTAGTTAGCTATACAATTGATCAATAAGAAGTTAAAGATGGGGGCTTACTACCTTCATAAGTAATTAGGTAATATAAAGTTTCTAAAAAATATAAAAATATTGCATGTGAAACATGGGCATGCAATATTTTTATTTTTATATGGCATACTCAAGAAATCCCAACAATAATGGTTTAATTGACTGACTCCTCACCTTCCGCAGTTGCAGTTGCAGTTGCAGTTGCAGATGCAGTTTCTCTGGCATAATTTAGGCGCATGCTCGACTCAATCAAGTCACAATAAATTAACCTCTATTTGTAAGCCAAGTGAATAATGCGAATAGCTAACAAACAGACAGCTGAACACAATGCAACATCAATTCACTTTTTTTTGGTCACATTTCACTGATTTTGAAAGTGAACGTTGTGGCAGGCGGCGGTGGCGGTGGCAACTGGCGGAATCACGATTTTGTGGGCAGCGCAAATCTCTCCATCTCCCTCAGCGGTACAGTGGACACGGGGTATGGTGGATGGTGGATGGGTGTTTGTAATTTAATGTTGCCTTTAAATGGATTGAGTAGATAATAGAGCTTAGGTATTCTTAAAAGTGTGAATTGTTGATAGTGCAGCGTTTTATTGCGAATGCGTATCATATGAAGGGACTTTTGATTGTACACAAAATAGAAGTTGGAAGTGTGGTAGCTTGATGTTGGATTTTCCTGCCGTTAATGGTGCTGCTGCTTTTTTATTGGCAACTGCGTGGGTGAAATCCAGCAGACATAAAATTGGCGTCGTGTAGCTGCCGTTTTTACTTTTCCAGTGCGAGCAAATGAAGCGAAACGTGGGTTACACTTTTTACCATTTGCCTCTGCCTTTATTTATTTTATTTGTGCATTTTTTTGCAATTTTTTGGCATGCATCTGCAGCTGCATATCTTTTTTGAGTTACATATTTGTAACGTCTGCGGCCGGATAGACAACGAACTAGATGTGGATGTGGATGTGGATGTGGCTGTAGATGTGGCTGTGGATGTGGCTGTGAATGTGAATGTTGCTGAATGGAGCTGCGTAGGCCGCTCTGCATCAGGTTGACCCAGTTTTCGCTTTCTGTCTCCGTTTTGGCCTGGGTTTTTGTGATTTTTTTGTGGAAATTATACGATATGCAACCCGCTGCAGACTCATTCCATGTTTGTCCGTTAATTTATGGCACTCCAGTTGCAGCTCAATCAATTTAGCACACATTCGTCTCGATCCAAGCCGCTGGTCAAGCTGGAAAAGCTGACCAAGCTGACCAAGCTGACCAAGCTGGCCAGGGCACTTATTCAATTAAGCGCCACGTAACTTTGCCAGCACAATGCAAATGATCCCTCGGATTCCTACTAAACTAGTTTTGCACCCATCCACTTTCTTATTCTTGTCACTTTGCGGATTTCGCACATTTGATACAATGAAACGGATGCGACCAAGTTGGAAAGGGCAGTAAAGTGCACTGCTTTTGATTGTACTTATGTACACATGACGATTGTATGCGCCGTACAAATGGGCGTATGCGCGACGTGATTACACTAATGTACTAAAGTACCATACGCCGTGTGTGACATGGCGTTGTGAGGTGGTAAAACTTGCACTTTTATTTCCCTTGCAATAACAAATAGTTGTGAAGAGCGTACGCTAGATGAAAGTGAAGAAATAATATTTGCCTACGATGTACTACCTAAAAAAACATTGTTAACAAGCCATTTTAAATTTCTTGAACAGGAGTTTTATTTGATTTTAAAGTAGTGCATTCCTCAGCATTCCAGAAATAGACCGTTGACTCACTTTTAGCACACACCCAACTTTGGCAGGATATTAAAGCCACCTAGGTCAACAAATAAACACCCCAACAGCTTGCTAAATACCGCAAGTTATGATATTTTCCTCGTGGCCATAAAAAGGGGAGTACCGAACTGTATCAGACAAATTACAAATTGGAATTGGCCATTGCAATCTTGGCCACATGCCATTCCCCCACACACACACCGACCAGTAAACACACACACACCAGCAAACAGATAAGTCAATGCACTTTCCGCCAGCACACACACATACACACATGCACCGGGAAAACCAGAGAGGAAGAGCGAGAGAGCCACCGTTAGTCGAATGTGTGTGTGCGTGCCTAGATTTTGCAATAATTTCGTTTTCATTTCGAATTTGAATTCGTTTTCGTTTCGCCTACGACGCCCGAGTGCTTCTGAAACTCAATTGTTTTCCAATTTGCATTCACTAATAATTATGTCATCCTGAACCCGAAGGCCGCTCTTATTTCTAAGAGTTGAAGTTTTCCATCTGTTTATCTGAATTTTTCACAATCCTTTAATTGCCCGTCTAGACGAAGGAAAGCCCATTTTTTCGTCTGCTGCGCAATAAGTTGTGTGTTGTCTGTACTCCTGGGGTGCCATGTCCTGCCCCTTTTTCCCTAAGATCTTTTCTTCGATTTGCCAAAAATACAGCTTTTTCAGGGGGTGGTCGTTTGGTTTGGGTGTTCCCCGCTGAGTCTCCCTGCCTCAGACACTCGCATTCTTGTTGTCCTAGGTCCGGAAAATGAGGAAATCGGGGGATGTAACTAAGAGCAATGGATGAGAGAGAGATTGCTCGGTGTGCGCACAGACTTTGAACTACAGAAGCTTTATAGTAAATTACCTCTCCAGTCATTTTATTTCGTCAAACTCTTTGTTCAAATGGAAGGCGTGTTTTAGAAGGTACATTTGAGTCAGAGCACTCTTTGGCACTCTTTTAGTATTTGTGTCTAATATATTTGCCTTTATTTTAAGTCAGCTAGCTCTCTATTTCTTAGTATAAGTAATTTGGCCAAATCGGAACAATTTATGATGTCTGTTCATCTACTACTATTTCCTTTGCAAAAGTGCAGCAGAAAGTGCAAGTAGCCGAAGAGACTGCCAGTGCTCTTTTGCTCCGAGATGCACTTGCTCTCTTCTGCGAAGAGCTTTAGGCACAGCGCTCTCTGCCTCTCGCCAAATTATTGAAATTGCACAAAGAAAAGTGAATCGAGAGAGCGGCACTGCGGTTGTGTAAGTTTTACATGGATGCAAGAAACTTGTTTTCTTTTTATGGCCTGCAATTTGAGTTCTTACTGCCGCTGCCGCGGAGGGGACTGCTATTGTGCCAAGAAATACCACCCCTAGGTGGCGTAATTAGAGCAGTTATCAAACACAAACACAATCACACTTAAACTTACACTCACTTACATTGATTGCAATCGATTGCAGAAGAGAGTGCGCTGCACTTGGCCGATTGCGTGTGTGTGAGTGTGTGACTGACCTATCTCAATGCAATTTTGCTTGCCCGCTGCACCACTCACACACACACACACACACGCACACTCACAGCAGGCCGTTGTGCTCATTTATCTTTTATTTTTATACAATTTTCTGCTGCCGCTGTTGTTGTTGTTGCCGAGGCGTCAGCAACTATTTTTGCCGCAGACAAGATTTGCATTTTACATTTATTGTATACTTTGCCCCCATTTAATAGCTTTTCCTGTCGCTCGCCGTTTCGCTTTCGTTAATAAACAATAATGTCCGCTGCACTTTTTCACACGCACTGCATCGCGCTCGAAATTGTTGTTAATCGGTCTGGCTGTAATTATTATGACCCAACTAAACGCCATGCCCATTTATATACGTACTTTTAATTACGGCTGATTGCATATGGGTACAATTTTATGACACCAATTTTATGGACATTAAATTCTCAGTTGCTTGGCAGCTACATTGTTCAACAAGAAGTTTGCCAAAAGTAATTTTACACAGAGAAAAGACAAACAAGGCATTAATTTGTATAATATTCATGTAAGCTTTTACGACCCTAAAACTAATGGAATACTCTTTAGTTTGCTATGCTCCATATTCAATTTAAACATGTGTATTTTTTTTACTTTCAACCAAGTAAAAAACAGAGGTGAATAACTTATTTACAATATTAAATTAAAAATGTGTCGCCAACTTCAATGGTATATTTAATTTTCCCTGTTCTTCTTTATACTTTCAGTTACCAACTAAAGAAACTCACGCCTAACAAAAATGTAAGTTGACAACAAAAAAACCCATTTCAACGTTCTTTAAAAGTAAACAACTAATTTAAAATGGATCGCCATAAAAAGTCAGGCGCTAAAAGAGTTGAGAAAGAAGTCCCAAAAAAAAGACAAGTGGAATTTTACAAACGCCAAAAAGTTGAATAAATAAAAAATTACAAACACGCACTCGGTGGAAATTATGCAGGGATTTTTTGTTCGTTAAACAATTGAAATCTTTTTTTTATTTGGCGAGCAAAAGAACCTGAGAGGCAAAAAGAACCTGCTAAGTACTTTCATAAACAAATACTCATGGGCACTGAATGGGTTCGGCATCTATGCGAATTGCGTTGGTTCTATATCTATTTGGGCAACTATTTTTTTTATTTCTCGGCAAGCCACTTGACACTTCGAGTCAACTAACTCCGAGACCCAAAACACTTGAGCAGTCCATTGAATGACTCTTCATCTGTCTGACACTGGGCGAAAAACCCAAACTTTGCGCGCATGACGAAGCCTTACCGCATAATTGCTCGCTAATTGGAAATATCCATGCAGAACCTACAATAAATTATGCCAAATTAGCCGGTCTCGAAGGGAGCAGCCTCTCCCAATGACAGTTAACAATTTATAAAAGTTCAATTAGCCGCATAACGGTACTAATCGGACCGAGGAGCGTTTAAGGCAAGTTAACACCTCATCCACCAGTTCACCATGGTCCATGGTCCAGCAGTCGCATCCTGGCCACCGAAAACGGCTTAAATCAGCGGGTCAATCAATCAGACGAAGGGTTCTGTTCCGTTCTGTTCTGTTTTAAATTAAGATTTTTTGCGCTTTTAAACAAGCTTTCTTTTCTGCGACCATCAGAGGCACAGTGGGTCAAAGGCCAAGTAAATCATAACAAGTAACAACCATCTTAAGACATCCATAAGATACATTAATGCTCAGTTATAAAAGGGGTTTAAAAATACAATTTCTTGATCTAATATCTGGTGTTATTTCACTTGAAGTAGTTAGAACTTAATGCAAAAAGTTCCACTGTCCGCGCAAAATGACAAATGTAAGCTGTTCTCCTCCGCCGAAAGCAAAAAGCAATCCAATCCACTCGCATTTATTCAGTACCCACCTATATACATATATGCGAATATGCGTACCTATATAGGCGGCGTATCCAGAAGTGAAATAAATGTATTTGTTCGGTTTTTGCGTCGAGAACGTCACGTCAGCGCCATGTACTGATCTTCACGCGAGATATTCGGGGGAATTTCGAGGAGGATTGGAGCCGAGCGGCTACCAGGTAACACTCCACGTCCAGTCCAAGTCCAAGTCCGGGCTGGACTTAATGCAGTCGCAGGCCTCTGCGAATACCTTTTTGATTGCATTTCATTAGGTTCTTTTTTTTTGCGGATTTTTGCCGATTTTTCGCTGATTTTTTCTGTTTATTTTGAATTGGTTTCGGCGTGGACTTTTGCGGGCATTTCAAAAATTTATGCACACTTGGCTGCCATTTTGAGGTTGTTAATTTTTCTTCTTTTTTTTTTTTTTTTGGTTTGTTTCGTTCTCTGACTGGCTTTCGTGTTTTTACCTTTCTCAGATTTTTAACAAGCGCCGTCAAAAAGGAAGTTTGGTTTTCCGCCAAACAAAAGCGCGAATAAAGAAAAGTAACTGCTGTCCAAATAAGAAGTGATGTATGCACACTCAATTCAATCATGACCAATGCCAAAAAGTATTCGTTCGAAAACTCAACTTAGTTTTGACGTATTAAAATCCCACTTTTATTATTAATTCATTAAATACATAATAAGGTGTTAGCTTCACCAAATACACCTACCTTCAATCACCTTTTCTCGGTTGCTTAAAGTGTTTTAAGTAATTTCCGTCATTGTTTTTGGCAGGAAAACCACACCCTCTGAGTTGCCCTGAATCATGTACCTCATATCGCATATATGCACCAAACTCAGACGCTTTACATGGCTGTTCCAGTTTGAAATGCCTAAAAAGTATATGAGTGGGGGAATGTGGGATTTTATGATACCTCGATCGCATTGAAATACAATTTTTATAAGCCGAGATTTGCCGCTTGAAAAGTTTTATGGCTCTTTTATTTGCTATGCGGCGATTAAAAATTAAATTAACTTTTCATAATAGGATTAAACAAAGTCATAAATAAAAACCAAATTCACTCATGCCTTTTGCCAAGCCAAAAATTAATGGAATAATTTCGCCCGCGAATTGGGCTCAAAAACAAAAATTATAATGACTATAAAGCTTTGTGAATAAGTGGACATATGTACGTACTTATACTATAATCGCTTGTCACAGCCAAGTTGTGCACTTTTTGTTATTGTTTTTGTCTGTCCAACAGTTTGTTTACACAACTCGAGCTTGTGGTTCAAATTTCAGTTCTCAATGTGAAGGTCAAAGCCAAAAGACAATAAGCGCCTCTATCTGATTGGTCAGCGAATTGGAGACCCCAGAGAATTAAGCCCGGAAAATGACTCGATGTCTGGGGGGAAATGGAAATAAGCATAAACAAACAAATGTGTTGAGTCTCGAACTTTGTAGAAACGTAAACAAACAACGAATTCTCGATATTAATGAGCCATTCTCCATTCTCCTGAGCGTCTTGTTGCAACATAGATGATGCCTGCGATTGCACCACGCCACAGGTTCTAAATCGTTTCTATGCTAAAAGTGAAATGTGGAAAAACCACTTTTCCGAGCGCTTTTCCAGCAGGCCCCAACTGCACGCTGGCTCGACTTCAACTTGGACTTCCAACTGGCATCTGTTGCTATTGCTGTTGCAGTGTGCAATTTACTTTCAATGCCGCTTCTAGCCATTGTTGGGGCTTTCTTCGCTGGCTTTGGCTGTGCATCTGCCACTTGTTGCCATGTTGCTGTTGCAGTTGCTGCTGCTGCCAGTCAGCACGTTGCCCGCGTGTCTGGTTTTGTTGCATGTTGGCATGCAGCAGCAGCAGCGGCGGCGGCGGCGCAGCAGCCACTGAGCTGCTTGGTATGCAATTTGCAATACTTGCGCTTGCGCAATTCAAATGCCCACCAATACTCGTGCGCAGCCACACACACACATGCACACACACACGCACACGTGCATACATAACTCAGTTACGTAGTGGGAAAAGCGAAGACCAAAGACGGAAGTGGGAAGACGTGTTGCAAGTGGCCAGGAAAACCTGAAAATCCACACGTTATGAGCAGAGAAAAGGTGCAACTCCCCGTTGTCCCCGCAAACTCAACCATTCTTATTACACTAGACAGCATTAGATTAATTCGCAAGAGTGCAAGCTAAGTTCAGCTAATTATTTGCCCCTTATTAAATTCACAATGAAATTGGTTACAATGACCCAAATTGTGTACAATGACTGCAATTCATCAATTAGTTTCTGACCTGTTCTCTAACATTTTAAAAAGTAGATACTGGTGTAGAAATAAACACAATTAGCATTTTGTGCCGCGGTGTAAAATCAAGCGTTGATTTTCCCACTTTGTATCTGCGATGATGGGCTGCGGGCCCAATTGAAATGGAAACCACGGCTACAATCTACATATCGATCTGCTCCCAACCAGAATGACCCGCTCGAATGGGCCTATCCTGGAGAGATAGTTTCGTAAACTGGTGGCTTAATTGCATTTATTATGATTGACACTGATAAATCGGTAATATCTGACTGTCAGTCGGACACTTGCAGCAAATTGAACAATTAACCATCCATCAGGCCAAATTAAAGGCAATAGATGGCCGGCCGGGCTCTTACATAAACATCTGGCGATAGTTCGCAACCTGGTCAGTTGCTGCCAGCCGGGTTCAATGAGCCCTGCCCGCAGCTCGAACCCAAAACCCAGGCCCGAACCCAGACCGAAACCCAAGCCAAACGCCAAACGCCAAACAGGTAACCGCAGGAGTTCAGGTTCGGGCCAGGGCTCAGCAAGTGCATCGGAGTAGCTCCAAAGTTGAAACTCTATTTCTCTGCCGCCTGGCCAGGGGGGGGTAAAATAAGGAGCGGGGAGGATTACGCAGCGATGGCAGCGATGGAAGTGAAGTACTAAAGTACTGGCTTTGTTGGCCCATCTACGTCACCAGTTAGATTCTCCAGCGTGTGCGGCGCACTGTGGGAAAGTGTGAAGGAGATAAGGCGGGAAATAAAGATACAGCGAAAGACTTATCTTGAGCTGTTATATTTTCTATACAACGTTGAAAACTCATTCCGAGTTGAAATGCCACCAATCACTGCTTCAAAACACACCTTTATTAGTTGACAACCTCCTAATGCAAGCGGAAAGAAAATACAAAATCCACATTACTATATACAGAAAATATAATCATTCTTAAATGATTATTGATCGTATTTACTGAAGTTTTTATATTTTCAAACTCCATTTTACGGAACTATTGTTTCGTAATCTCTTGTGTTTTGTTTTTATGCTGTAACCTCATTCGCGGCATCACATTTCTAAACATAAAAAGTAAATTAAAAATGCTAATTGAGCACGTGCTACTTCCATTCATCTCGAATTATGCATAAATAAATAAGCGCTTGATTCACACGCATTCCGATGGAACCACAGCGAAGTATTTCAAACAGAAATCAAAAGCGCAAAATGCGCAATAAATAAAATCGAAGGAAAAAGAAAGAAACCCACAGCAGAAACAACAACAATTTCAAGGCCAGTCCATGACGCTTGAGGGGAGTGGAAAGAAAACATCAAGCGCCTCCACATTTCCTTCCCCTTTTCCACTGCACACACAAATAGTTAATTACACAATGAAAAATTCCATACTGTTTCTGGTTCGATTACCTTTAAATATCTCATTTCAATTCGGAATGTAGTTTGTTCCCAATTGTGAAAACCTAAACAGAACTCTGTGCCAATTTAAAATCTTCTAGAGCTGCGTCAAAAAGTATGCAACAACATATTTTATCCATATATCTGATACTATCTGAGTATTCCACATAGTGCTTCTAACTTTGTAGGTAACTAAGACAAAGTTTCCGTGTTTTCAAAAATAATTTATAATAAATTTCTCTAAGCTTACTTGATAATATTTTAGTAGTGAGAAATGTTTATTAAAAACATACAATATATATTTTTGTGCATTTGGGAGTGAGGGCTGCCAAGTCCAATTTCTCTTCACCGACGAGCAAGAATTTCACTTTCCTTATCAGCGAGGTCGGGCACATTGATAAGATTTGCGACTGCAGCCAGTCCGTAATGATTGCACTGAAAGTGAAATTAAATTCAGGCATGTTTTTATAAGCCAACGCCAACGCAATTGGTTGACTCTCAACGAAAACAACAAATGCTTAGAGCAAATTTTGCGAGTATTTGACATTGAATTTTTTTGCAAAAAAAATATACACGCCGAAAGTGAGATATGAGTAGAGTAGAATTTGGACAAACTGTTTTAATATTTGCTTGGCATATATACATTTGTGTTGTATGCAAGTGTAGCAATATACATATTTACATTTGGTTCGTTTTTAAAAATAGCCAAATCATCAGTTGGGAAATTTTAAAGTTTCTATATTAGGTTTAGATGGCCGTAAATCAGCCAAGTACGCTCCTCGTGCGATTAAAGTTTCATATCAGCCCAACCTTGAACTTTTTCACTGCCCTTATCAATGTGCCGAAATATGGTGCAATCTAAAATACTTGCAGCTTTGCTAGAATTTTGCCGCATGCTGTTCGCACGACTGCGTTGCAAGTGCATGTGTGTGTGTGCGGCGCTGATAAGGTGTGTGTGTGCAAGTTGTTTCCCGATTCTCTTCAGTCTTCGTTGGGGTTTCAGCGCCTTAGTTCCATTATAATCGGATGGTGAAGAGTGACTTAACAAAAGAAGGGAAATCATAAGTGGAAAATGTGCCAGTAGTGAGTTTTAGATGAAGAGTTCTCCCAAATATTAAAATTTAATATAATTATGACGTAATTATGATTTAAGAATTATATATTATTTAAGTATGTTTCTGATAAGTCGGAATATATACATAGGTACATTGTGCAAATGCGTACTTTGATATGCCAAAAATATCAATGGCTGTTGCAAAAGCATTTCCTTCTCGAAAAAGTACTTACTTAATAATTCAGCTGTGTGATATAAATATAGGTATATGAGTAACACATAATAGATATGAGTAAAAGTTTGTATTTGCACATGAAGCTTATAAATATACATAAACGAAAAGGGGAAGAAGTTGGAATAAAGCGACAGTCAATATGCTCAAAATTGGAGAACATTTATAAAGACTGCAAATAATAATTTAAATATTCGTAAAGACTTTTCCCTGAAACAATTTTTGTTTTCTAATACTAATCTTAGTTTATAATTTTATATATTTTCAGACACAACACTGCCATATTAAAACAGAGAAAACAGAACTGTTTTGAAGACCAGATCAACCCATCTACCTCGACTTCTGGGCCAACAAGCAAATCAAAACTAAACTCAATGCCACAGCCCAATTTCCCCCCAATAGGAAAATGGAACAGGCAATAAGCAAGACCACATAGAGGAGATTCACTAAACCGATCCGTTGAGATTACACAGCTAAGATCAAGAAAACCCTAGAAGATCGATCAAATCACCTAGTTTTTTAGAGTTCCGCCAGAAGCCAAAATGACGAAGAGCAATGGCGACGTGGAGGCGGCAGCCCAGGTGCAATCCCTGGGCGGAAAGCCCAGCAATGGACATGGCCAGCTGAATGGGAATGGCTATCATCAGAATGGCGGACGCAGGGATTCCAGTCAGGCCTTTACACCACTGCTGCCGCAGCACAACAATGGCACCACCAACGGCGAGGTGACCACTCCGCCTCCAAGCACAGTGCTTTACGAGAGCACCCCGAGCAATAACAACGAGTGGAAGGCCCCGGAGGATCTGGGCCACCTGAAGAACGGCCTGGGCAACATTCTGAGCAGCAACAATAATGGCACCGGCAATGGGCACAGTCTCAGCGAAAAGTATGCCCACGAACAGGCTCCGTTGACCGGAGGATACAAGTTGCCACCTCGCTCCAGTGAGTCCGAGGAGTCCGATTTCGATTCGGACCTCAATGGCGGCTCCTCCGCGGAATCCAGCTCCAGTTGCGGCCTTTTCGGCTGCCGGCCCAGGTGGGCCAGGAGATTCGCCTCCACGCACGTCTTCATGGTGGTCTTCCTGCTGGCCTACATCCTGCAGGGCATGTACATGACCTACTTCGTCTCAGTGATCACCACCATCGAGAAGCTATTCCAGATCAAGTCGAAGACCACGGGAATTCTGCTGAGCGCCAGTGAGATGGGTCAGATATGCACGGCCATGTTGTTGACCTACTTCGCCGGCAGAGGTCACCGTCCCAGATGGATTGCCTGCGGCATGGTCCTGTTCTCTATCGCCGCCTTCTCCTGCGCCCTGCCCCATTTCATCTTCGGCGAGCAGCTGATGCACTCCAGTGTGATCCTGCAGCAGACGCAGCTCGCTCCCGCCAATGATTCCTTCCCCTCACACTGGCTGAATGCCAGCAGGGAGCAGCTTAATCCCAATCTGTGCATTCTGGGGGGCAACCAAACGCTTTCGGGCAGCGAGTGCAACGAGGAGCGCCAGCTGGAGCAGGCCTCCCACTCCAAGATCACCGTCATCGTGCTCTGCATCTTCTTTGGCAGCCTGCTGAGCTCGGGCATTGGCCAGACCGCCGTGGCCACGCTGGGCATACCCTACATCGATGACAACGTGGGCAGCAAGCAGTCGCCCATGTACATGGCCGTCACCATAGGCATGAGGATCCTGGGACCGGCGTCCGGTTTCATTTTCGGCAGCTTCTGCACGCGCTGGTACGTTAACTTCTCGAATCCCGGCTTCGACGCCACCGATCCGCGCTGGATCGGCGCCTGGTGGCTGGGACCGGTGGCCATTGGTAGCCTCATGCTGCTGGCCTCCATTGCCATGTTCTCGTTCCCCAAGCAGTTGCGCGGCAAGCAGAAGCCGCCTGGGCAGACGGCCACTCCAGCAGCTCCAGTTGAGCCGGAGGAGAAGCCCAAGCTGAAAGGTGAGAAAGTCAATCAATTCTTGTGCGTGCAACTGAAACATACTTTTTCCAATACAGACTTTCCCAAGACAGTCCGTCGCCAGCTGAGCAACGACATCCTGATGTTCCGCACCGCCTCGTGCGTGTTCCACCTGCTGCCCATCGCCGGCCTCTATACGTTCCTGCCCAAGTATCTGGAGACCCAGTTCCGGCTGGCCACCTATGATGCCAACATGATCGCCGCCTTCTGTGGTATCCTCGTCATGGGCATCGGAATCGTCATTTCCGGGCTCTTCATCCTCAAGCGGAAGCCCACTGCCAGGGGCGTGGCCGCCTGGATCGCCTTCACAGCCCTCGTCTACTCGGCGGGCATGATCATCCTGATGTTCATCGGCTGCAGCATGAACGACTTTGCCGGCTACAAGCCAAGCGATGGCAACAGGTGGGTCTTCAAATTAGGTTCTGGGATAATTACCGTGATTAAATACTAGTTAATTATGAAGTGGTTAAATGTTGATCAGTCAGAGAAAGGCAGTTTTATTAGGCAAGAAGATAATTAGTAACTAGAACTAAACAACCTGATCTTGTATATGGGTGGGTTTTGACACAGTGAACACTGTGAATACTTGTGAATGTTTCGTTTTACGCTTTTTAAACGTGTGTTATATTGTCAAAACTATGGCTAATGCCCTCATAAGTAGGCAAGGTTTTTGCGCGGCAAGAGGATCCTTAAAAGTGTTGCCATAAGCTAGCTATTGCATCTAGCAATTAATTTGTGGAACATTTATTCCAGTCCCGCTTTGATCGAGCCCACGTGCAGTGCCGCTCTCAACTGTACCTGTGATAAGGAGAACTTCGCGCCCATCTGTGCCGATGGCAAGATGTACATCTCGGCCTGCCACGCCGGATGCAGCAGCTCCTCGCTGCGTCCCAGCGACAATCGCACACTCTACTCCGATTGCGCTTGCATTCCAGATGGTGAGACCCTCCCACTTAGCCCGAAATCCCCAGTATCTCAATCCCTGTGCTCCTTTCAGCTCCGGAGGCGGTCAACGGTTACTGTGATAATAACTGCAAGAACTTCATCTACTTTATACTGATCTTTGCCATTTGCGTATTTATGCATTCCACCTCCGAGGTGGGCAGCATGCTGCTCGTCATGCGCTGTACACATCCCAAAGGTAATGACCAGACCTGGAAAACATATGTTACACTAACGATAACCAAACCCAAATCCCCACAGATAAGGCCATGGCCATGGGTGTGATACAGTCGGCCATCGGCCTGTTCGGCAACGTTCCCTGTCCCATCATTTACGGCGCAGTGGTGGACTCCGCCTGCCTCATCTGGAAGTCGGTGTGCGGCAAGCACGGTGCCTGTTCGCTCTACGATGCGGACACTTTCCGGCAATATTTCCTAGGTGAGTTGGGAGTGATGGGGAAATGGAAAAACATTTCCAAATCACTTATCATCACAGAGGGATTATGTACTTATATAGATCCTTCGTTCACTTTCTAACAAAAATACCTTATAACCTACTTTTCTTGCCAGGAATCACGGCTGGCATTATGTTCCTGGCATTCCTGATGGACCTGGTGGTGTGGCGCAAGGCGCACCGCATCGACATCGCGCCGGAGGATCCGCAGGAGGGCGGGCCCGCGTCCAACGGCAGGACCTTGGAGGTGTCCGAGTCCAAGCAGCCCATCTCTCCGGCGCCGGACACGACGGTCTAGGAGGAGCGGGTCGGAGACGAGCCTTGCACTTGCTGCAGGATTTCCAATAAACGTTTACCTTAATTGTTAATTAGTTATCATTTGTCTAGTTTGTTAGCCTAGTGCAAGAGTTATGTATTTAGTTAAGAGGCATCTTCGAGCGTCGGGAGACCTCATTAAAATCCACATTAGAACGCGCTCGTCCAGCTCCCGATCCCGCTCCAAATCCCAGCACCATATTCTACATGAAACCCATGGATTACGATTTAAATCCTTGTAAATCTCAACGCGAAACAATGAAATGAAATTCTAGACATTATCAAACGTCATGCATGAGCGTAGTTAATCGACAAACAAATAATAAACACTGATCGACAATTGTGCAAAATGCAAGAAAATTGATAAATCCTTATGTGTAAACTATATGTAACAGTTATATCGCGATGAATGTAATCTATAATTAATATATTAGACATACACTTACATGTATGTATGTAATTGCAACCTATCTGTGGTAGTTAAATTTTAGTTAAAATTCAAATTAATTGTCTAAGTTTGTCATACAACAAATATATACGAAAAGAAATTAAATGGAAAACTATATACAAGTAATGAAAACCGATTTTTAATTCTGAGGTTGCGCTGAAGTTCTGAACTGGATTATATTCTTAAGCTATAATAACTTGGGATAAAATTAGTTATTGGACCAGTTAAAATCATCGTCCTTTCAAGGAATCCATTAAAACCCGATTAAAACTCAATTCTCTACCAAAAATGTATTTTTTATTAACAATTTCAATAAAAAATTCTTAAATTTACGAAATGCAACATCGCTGCATCTGCCTTTCGCCTAACAAAAACAACAAATTGTGTTATACAAAACGAAAACTTGAAATGTTTGCATGAACTGTCTTGGGCTATTGTCTCTGAAATAACAAAAACAGTTGATGAGTAAGTCGTGCCCAGCGGGCAGATCGCAAGTGGAGATTGTCTGCGTACGTCCACAGGTGAGTACAATAAAGTAATGGTATCAAAATCAGCTATCCGGCGACCACAGCTTAAATGTGCGGTCAAAAGAGGTCGTGGCTATATACTGCGAGTTGGGCGCGATGTCCACCGATATGACCTTGTTGTCGTGGCCCTGCAGCGTCTTTAACGGCTGCCACGTCTTGTTGGACCAGATCTTGGTGGTCGAGTCGTAGGAGCAGGTGACCAGAAAGCTGCCGCACTCCTGCTGGTACTTTACGTCCGAAATTAGGTTGGTGTGCGCAGGAATGGTGTAAACCGGCTGGCGTCGCCTCAGGTCCCAGATTTTACAAGTGTTGTCCTGGGACCCTGTTGCTATGTGGAATCCATTTGGAGAGAAGTCCACTCCGAAAACGGCGCCCAAGTGTCCCTCGAGAAACATGATGCACCGACCAGTGCGCAGATCCCACACCCGTCCAAAGGCATCCAGTCCGCCGGTGACCAGGACACTGCCATCGGAATGATAGCTTAGGCAGTGCACCGGCTTTGCGTGCCCTTCCTGGTGAAGCACCTCGGTTTTTTGCTCCAGATCCCAAAGACGCCAGCTGGAATCGTAGCAGGCGGTGGCCAGGAAGCGGCCGGACGGATGAAAGGCTACTTTGGAGACGCGATGCGGCATGTGACCGGTGATGTCGGCAATCGACTCCTCGTTGTTGAAGCCCCACAGCTTAACGGCGCCATCGTGGCCACCAGAAGCCATGGCAACCACGTTCTCCTCGTCCGCCTTGACTCCTGGCCGCAGAGCAACTCCGCCCACATAGCTGGCATGCCCGCGCAGCGTCTGCTTCAGCTCGCAATCAGGCACGCTCCACAGCTTGCAGAGACCCGACCACGAGGAGGTCAGAAGGAGTGAGGAGTCTTCGCTAAAGGCAGCACTACTCACGGGTCGCGTGTC
This sequence comes from Drosophila teissieri, assembly GCF_016746235.2. Lineage (NCBI taxonomy): Eukaryota > Metazoa > Arthropoda > Insecta > Diptera > Drosophilidae > Drosophila > Drosophila teissieri. Next base: position 16,675,144 of record NC_053031.1, on the reverse strand, counting down.
ACCCACCTGGGAGCACAGCGGAGCTAGTGACTGCAGCTTCTTTTGCATCTCCACCATGCGACCGGCACGTGTGGCGCTGGGCACTTCAAGGGCATCACGTGCTCGAACCAAGCGATCCTTGGCGCGCGGTAGGGAATAATCCGCCAGCCAGAGTCGAGCAATTCGCAGGGTATCAGGTCCCTCGTGATACCAGGTGGCCTGATCCTGGTCCCGCTGTTGCTGCTTGCGCTCCTCCTCCTCGTACTGCTTCTTGTTGATCGCGTTCTCGCCCAATCCAGCCAAGAGTTCCTTAAGACGTCTTCTTCGCTCTGCTGGTCCTTCGCCAAAATAGCAAATGGGTTCGTTTAGCTGGCGCAGATTGCTCTTGATCTCCGTGTCGTCGGTGGAGACATTAATCTGTCGTGCCCGCTTTTTCCGCTCAAATTCCTCAAGGAGAGCCACCTTGTCTCGCTCCATTTCCATCTCCAGATCGAAGTAGTCATCGTCTATTTTATTGGCCAGAGTAGCGGCTGTGGGTGGTGGCGCTGCTGCCTGCTTGGAGTTGCTAGTCTTTTTCGTGGACTCCTCGTAATCCTCATCGGAATCGATGTCTTCCAGTTGGCCGCCTGTTCCAGTTGTTGTTGTTCCTGCCCCAGACGATGCCGGCGTTCCCGTTGTTGTTGTTGCTGCCCCAGACGCCGCGGCATTTTGCCGCTTGCGCTCCGATTCCTCGAGGGATCCATAATGCAGCGTACGCTGCCGCTTGATGTACTGTATATCGTCGTCATCGGACATCGTTGCGGCCAGCAAACGAGTGCAAAATAATTAATTTTAAAACAAAATTTCGCCGAAACAACGAAGAAACAACAAAAAATATTGCCGTAAAGAAAACGTTTTGCTGCCTAGTGTTGAACAACGCTGAGAGGGGTGGTTTGGCGATGGGATAATCTAGACAACGATATTTAGAGCAGTATGCAGCGAATAAGCAATAGATTTTAGATCAATGTGTGGTAATAAAAATATATAAACGAGCTTTTCAACTCATAATTCTATTAAAAACACTAACACAAATTCATACAACATAGCTTTTTCATATTTATTTCTTGTGTTTAATAAAACTTTTTATTGATATTATATGTGATAAACACCCAACTTACGGTTATTACCAAAAACTATAATTGTTTAGGCAAATTAAACAATGTGGCTGTTTGCTTTTTTATTATTCCCACAATAAACTGAATAATTACAACTGAACAAAAGCAGTTACTTCAAAAACCGTGACTGTGCACCGATATATCGCACCACTGGTACTTCACAGCACTGTTTTGCAGCACTAGCCCATTTTAGAACATCCGCACGCACACACACACACAGAATTTTCCTAGGTGATAAAAAAGTGAGTGAAAATTGAGGATTTCTACACGCATCGCACGCTATCGGTCACAAAGTCACCGAGATAGCTGTCACTGCCACCGCCGCAGCACTTTTCACGCGCTCCTGGCCAGAAGGAAATGAGCGCGCCGAGTAACAAAATGTCGGCCACCGATCAGATGCGAGCAATGCTGGACCAGCTAATGGGCACCACACGGAATGGGGACGAGCGCCAGCTAAAATTCTCGGACACCAGAGTCTGCAAATCCTTCCTGCTCGACTGCTGCCCGCACGACATCCTGGCGTCCACGCGCATGGATCTCGGTGAGTGTCCCAAAGTGCATGACCTGGCTTTCCGCGCAGATTACGAAAGTGCCGCCAAGTCGCGCGACTACTACTACGACATCGAGGCCATGGAGCACCTGCAGGCCTTTATCGCAGACTGCGATCGACGCACCGACTCCGCTAAGCAACGGTTGAAAGAGACCCAGGAAGAACTTACCGCCGAGGTGGCCGAGAAGGCCAATGCTGTCCATGGCCTTGCCGAGGAGATTGGCAAGAAGTTGGCCAAGGCCGAGGCGCTCGGCGAGGCCGGTGAAGTGGAGGACAGCATGGAGCTGATGAAGGAGATCGAGGAGCTGCGTGCTAAGAAGATCAAGGCCGAGCACGAATACCGAACCTCTATGCCCGCATCCACCTACCAGCAGCAGAAGTTGCGCGTCTGCGAGGTCTGCTCCGCCTATCTCGGTATTCACGACAACGACATCCGGCTGGCGGACCACTTTGGTGGTAAGTTACATCTCGGATTCCTCACCATCAGAGAGAAGCTGATCGAACTGGAGAAGACGGCGGCGCCGCGCAAAGCGGAGCTCAAGCGGACGGGTAAGATGACGGACCGCGACGATGAGGGCCGTGGACGCAATCGCTACTTTGTAGGTGGTCGTGAACTAGACCGCCGCTCTCGCGTACATCGTTCTCGCTCCAGAGAACGACAGCGCAACCGGGATGGGGAGCGCGAACGACCCAACAACGGACGCGCAACTGAGGAGAAGAGCAGTGAGCGACCCAAGGAAGCGGCGGATGTTCCAGAGCGTGCTGAAAGAGCTGCAGATCGTGGAGGCCGGCGTGATGATAGAGACAACCACGGCAGAGATCATCGCGAACGGGAACGCGATGGCAGACGAGATCGGGAGCGCCATGGACGCAACGACAGAGGACGCTTTGGTGACAGAGGCGGCGGGGGAGGAGGCGCTGGCCATCACCGGGACGACAGGCGCCGCTCAAGGTCCAGGGAACGCTCGCCAAGGGAACGCCGCAACTTCAACCACTTTAGGGATGGCGGTAGCGGCGGAAATGGCCAGCGCAGACGCTCCTACTCCCGTGAGCGCTACTCCCGCCGCTAAGCTAGAATCCCGCCCAGCGCACGTACGTAGCATTAATCACATGAACTATAATGCCACCACAAATTGAACTACTGAAAACAACAGGAACCGAATATTCTTAGCGTAACCAATAAAGCAACCTAGAGCCACACTCTCGACGCTCCAATGTGAAGATACAACTACCTTTGTAAATTGTTAATACTTTAATTGATTTCCATTTTGATCTTGCGTTCCAACCTCTAATGACCGAATAAAGCAGACCAATTTCTGTTGCTTCCCCAAAGTTAACCGAGCCCAGCCTGAGACCCCAACCTCAATGAAAAATGTAAGAGATACGATATACTCGATAAAAGGCGATTGAAATTATATAGTCCCCGTCCAGTCCAGTGTACTTGGCACGTAGAGAAACCAAACCGGAAATAGAAATCCCAACGAATCCGAAGTGTTGTCAATTGTAGTTCAGTTCATAGTAATTCGGTTAGGACACGGCGGCTGTTAAGCTAAAGAAAACTAAATTATTCAGATTGAGAGCAGGAGAAACGTTTAATATTTGATATTTTGTGTGTTGTATAGCTAGCTACAGGTTGGTAACACTGACTGAAACCCAACCAAACCAGACCACATTCGACCATGTACTCTTCTCAGCTAACGATCACGTTCACCCAGTCGAAGTCAACGTGTGTTGTGCATCGCTGTCGTCCGGCTTTGGGGTAAGCCTCCACCATATTTAACTCTGACACTGCATCACTGCTCTGATCTGATTTCATTTGATATGATTTGATTTGATTTGTAACCCCAAAGCGTTCTCTACTTGAAGTTCCACACTTTCGCAGCCGCTAAAACTCTCGCACAGCTTCGGTACGTATTGAGTATGGCGAGGTGATTATATCCATTATACCAGACCAATGTTAGTTGTTTTGGCAGATATGCGTATTACATAGATAATCCAGATAATATAGCTTGGGTACGTATCCATTCCGGCCGACGTTTCCTTTCGAATCGTCGAATGAGTGTGTCCTTTATTTATTCGGTTCTGGGTACGTATAATGTTAGAAGATCACGACTGTGGTACGTATGCATATAACGACTATAATGGTGCCCCATAAGCAAACCAGCAAACCAGGCTTTGTAGGGTTCTCGGCGATCCAGATCCCAACGTACGTATTCCTCCTCCTCTCTCTCTCTCTTGAAATATAATGAAAAATAATTAAAAATACAATCACAACAAACCCAAATAAATTTTAATCTCGTAGTTGTTTAGAGGCAATTGAAATACGTTTCTTACTAAATCTCTATTTATCTTGCAAAATGGTACTTAAGCCACAGAATCGATGCCGCTGCGGGGGCTCAGATCAGTACAGTACATGCCTATATGTGAGTATTCGGGCCACTAATCTCTGATTACAATCAAGCAAATACCAAATTAATCACCGATGACGGCTGTTCTTGGTTTGTTTTTTCGGCAGCCAAGGATTTAGAGTGGGAATTATGAGAGCAGTGTAAAGAGTTGTTTGTGTTTGGCCCTGACAGTGGGTAAGAATCGATCGATAATGCCATCTGATTTTTAACTACCATATATCTATTAACAATACCTATTGTTTTATCTACGCCTAAGTCAACACACTGTTCTACACACTTTTAAGTTATACACCACACAAGACACACTCAAATAAGATAAAAACTAAAACTAATCTTTATGGATCTAAGCGGAATGTAATAAAATTGCACTTGAATTATAGCCGACTATATATTTATGACTGGAAATCTCATTATGGTGTTATACGTAATGATAAGGGCAAGTATGCTTTCAAAACTATTTGCTACTAGAGCTACCTGCAATATCTGTTTACCCGATGCTCGATTTCTGTAACAAGATAATGGAAACCATAATATGAAACATAAGTTTCAAATAGATAAACGTCTATGGTAATCAATTCTACAACTAGGTAGGCTACGTGAAGCGTCAATACCGGGTCATCTGTACCTGACTTCTACAGAACATTCCACTGCCCGGGATGCCATATCAGGGAATGAAGCCAATTCGTAATCTTATAGTGTTTTGGGAAGTTAAGGCTACCTTCGTCTTTATCGGTTTGTTATATAAGCCGTCTATACCGTATAAAAACATATTTACCAATAATTTATACAAGCAACATTCTATATAAGCCCCCAAATAAAACACATTTGGAAAGTTTGTTTTCTTCCATGAGAAGGCTTCTCGGTGTTGTTTTGTATTTTTTAATATTGCTGTTACGTTGGAAAGGACTCTCTTTTTTATCCGTTTTTTATGCCTGATTTCTTGTTCCAAAAAAGAATTTCCGTACAATTTTGTCTTTTAAGTATAAATTTAAAATTAGGTTTTCATTCCTTGTTTAACAATTTCAATTGGCCCAAAAATAGATGTTTTTACAATTTTAAAGCGTTACCAAAATCTGGTTGTTTGTGGTTTCTCCTTGTATTGGTGCTAATTCGTTTGGCTGTGAAATCTGTTGTTACTGTGGTATTGGAAAAACCTTCTCATCCGCTCTCACCACCAACATCCCTTTAAGGTCTGGTCATCATTTCTACTCCTAACGCAAAACAGTCACTGCGGGATCCGCCTGGCGGCCGATTGATCCGCATTCAACTCTCTTTTACAATATAATTTGATGGGTTTGGAAATTGAATTTGCAGATGATCATCAACATGATTGGAGTTTACAATTACAATTATAGTTATTATTTATACAACAAGTAGTTTCAATTTGGGTTGTTTGTTTTGAGTTTTTGGTTGCCTTGCTGAGTCGCAACCTTCTAAAATTTTGCACTATTTGATTGGATTTAAACTTATATAAAATTCATCGTTCTACGGTTTATAGTATAAGTATTGTGTTGTGGTTTCTTTTTAGTATTCGATGGGTAAAAAATTATGCTCTCGACTTTGTTTAGTTTTGCTTAAAGACACATCTTAATTACTTCTATACATAATATAAAGTGTTTCTCATTTTATAAGTTTTGTTTTGTTTGTTTGTTATGGTCTGTTAAATGTTTAAACACTGTATGCTTACGAAACTAACTTAACTATCTGATTTGATTTATACTTGGATTTGTATTCCATATTACATCGTACAATAGTTGTTGCTTTTGCTGTTGATTTTATGCTTAAAATTAGACATTGAATTTGGCATTTATTGCGCATACTTGATAATAATTAACATGATCTTATCTTTCCCCATAGAATTGTATAGTTATTTACAAACAATTTATCGCCTGATTTGTTGTTTACGTTTATGAAGACCACTTGCAGGAAGGACAGTGAATGTAAATTAAACTAAAGCCTTAGGAAATTTGGGATTGAATGTTTGAAAAATTCCTTACAGCGTGTGCCTAAACTAAAGCTTTATAAACTTGTAAATGCTGGACTAGCTTTCAAAACAGAGGGCTGTACAAGAAGTGTCGTTGCTAAAAATGAAAATAAAAAAATCTATAGAGTACAATTGGGAACTAATCATAGTTTGGCACTTGGCCGGGGCAGCTTTTTTTTAATTAATTTAGAAAATATAGGTATAATAACTAGGCGTATCTAAAGGGATGATGCGTGAAGTAACCTAAAAACTATATGTGTACGCGCCGTAGAACAAAATGTTTAACTTGAGTAATATATGAGAGAAGACTACTAAGAGCTAGATTCACAGGAAACTGGACTTGATGATCATCACAAGTGTGCGGGTGTGTCATTGTTATTGTTTTTCTTGTGTGTGCTTATTTTTGTTTTAATGGATTGCAGTTGTTGCTGATGCTGCAGTTTGTTTGATTGCTGTTGTAAATGTTGGTGTTTGTGTTGTCGTTGTTTCAGTCCTTTGAGTGAATCGGTATCACATATTTATGTCCATACGGACTTTTGTACTTAATGCCACAATCACGATAGAATTTATCCGGTATACCTAGATTACATAAATACAATTTGCCACAATTGTTCGTTGATGTTGCTGCTGCTGATTTGGTTGCCGCTGCTGCTGCCGAAGTGCTAGCAATGGGCGTTGGTGTGGCGGCAGCCGAAGAGGATGATGATGTTGCGGTTGATATGCCATTTAATGGTAGTATGGGTAGTATTGAGTACTTGATAGCCACCTCATTAATGCCACACGGCGGCGGGTCTACGGCAAGCACCGACGCGCTAAAAAAAATTCATTATTTTAAGTTGCTTTCGAGGTTAAATGGGGTTCACTAACCGATTTACACTGAGCCATTTCTTGATCGCATCGGATAAATTAGCGGTGTTAGTTGATAATATCACAAGATCTGGCGTGGGTAAGGCTAAAGAATGTAGAAAGTTAAGATTTCGATCAATTATATTTTATATATAATCAGTAACTAACCGTCTACTGTGTAAACTATGACATTGTCGGTTGCCTTAAACAGGGAAATCTCAGCGCTGCTGCTGTGCTGCTCCAGTAGTTTGGCCTGCTCCACGTACAGAAGGACAGTAAGCCCATGCGAAGCCAGCTGGCGACCTGTGGCTGCTCCAATGTTAATTGTTCTGAAAGGAATTATGTTAGTCTCCGTCTTGAAGTCATATATACGTTTGATTAATTTACCTCATATTTTTGACGCCATCACAGATGATGACAATCTTTGGCCACTGATGGTTATTGGCCGGCGTCAATCGTCTGGCACCGCCCAGCAGTGTAATGGCCAGATCACTGGCCCCGCGCGCCAAAATGTCGATCTGCCTCTGCAGGGAGAGGCCCGCCTTATCGGCACATATCTCGATTTTATTACGAACGTAAGCCGGAATCGTCGGTATAATGAGACCGTCGTCTGTCACAAAGTCCTGGCTGCCGTCGAACATGCTTTCGATCTGGCGCAATTGCAGTGGTTTGCTGGCCAGAATGTTCTCATCGTGCCGGTACTTCTGTTCTGGCTTATGATGATGACTGTTCACTATGTGACGCACCACATCTGGTTTTTGGGTCGTCGACTCAATGTCGTCCCAAATTGCCTGCTTGTCGAACAGCGCCAGATTGCCCTCGAAATCGAAATCCTCATGGATCAGTGGATCGTCCGCCTCTCCGCCAAAAGTCTGCTGCACCTGTTGCTGCCGCATGCTGCTCTCCCTTCGCACCCTGTTCCGCTTGTTCTTTCCGTTGCCGTTCCCATTTCCATTGGTATAAGAACCATTTCCGTTGCCATTTCCATTGTTATTGGCGTTGCCATTCCTTCTTCCATTTCCATTTGCATTCCCATAGCTGGAGGCTGCGGTCTGCTTGTAAAAGCCATCTCCGTTGCTGACGATATCTATGGGTTTGCTGCTGCCCAACGACAAGCCAGTCGCCTCGCCACTGTCCCCGCTGCTGCTGCAGTAACTTTCCCGGGTGTCGCTCACGTAGGCGCCCAGTTTTACCTCAACTTTCGGCGGTATCATGTTGCCAAAAAAGGCGGCCACGCTGTTTGGAGTCGTTGACATCTGCGGCTGTTGCTGGGCACTGGACGCACGGGATGTTTGCGGTGTTCTGGATGACGAAACAAATATAAAAGTTAGATGGAACGTTTTCAAATAGTACTCTAAGTTAGCACAACACCTATCAGAAACGGCTGTTGCCTTTTATTCTATGTAATAAAGGTTATTTATCTGGGTAGTAAATTTAAACATAAAGATGGCTTAAAAATGGACTGGATAGCTAAACCAGTAGTAGTGCATGGTGATGAAAAGGCACATTTAGCCTATCTTTTAAAGTTTTCTAATGGAGCTAAATATGTTACGATTAAATCGTGTTGATTGAGGATTTTTACATTATATTACGGAAAACAGTAAAAGTATTATTGGCACTGTATACAGCTCCTCTCAAATGAATTATTCTTATTCTATCAATCGTTTAGAGGGCTATCGTTTAGAGGGCTATATTACCTTCGGGTGCCATTTGAGCCGTTGGTCTCGATAAGCTTCAGCTGATGCATCTTATCGCTTAGCGCCGAGTTGAAGTTGCCACGTGAGCCCGAAGAACTCGAAGCTCCCCCAACCGGTGCCCGTCCATTGTCGTTGGCCCGTGACCGCGGCGTCGATGGCAGATCCTGTTCTCGTTCCTGCTCCTGAAACTGCTGTTTCTGTTGCTGCTGCTGCTGAAGCTGGAGTTGCTGCTGCTTGCCCAGGATGTTTGAGAAGTGGGGTAGCTTGACGGGCGTGGGCTTGTTTATCACTGGCGGAGGTGCCGTGTGCCCATCCAGATCTTGCTTTACGGGCTCGATGAGATCAATGCTGCGGATGTCCGTGCACTTGAGGACCACCTCGGCGTTCTGCTTGCGCAGCGGCACGCCATTGCGGAATGCCCGTACAATGGTGATCTCCTCGGCAGAGATCTGCTTGATCAGGCCCTGGAAGACGCCCAGGACGTCGTCGCAGGCTATAGACACCGCACAGCCGATCCAGTCTTGATCCGTCGGACCCATGTAACCAGTTTTCGGTACTCCCGCTGCGAATGCGACAACGCGTTGGATCGGCTCCTTCTCCCCTGGCTAATGTTCGTTCGAAATGTTTGGTGGCCCGCGAAGAGCTGCTTGTTGTTGTTTTCTTTTCTAATACGCAATTTCGCACTAACTACGCACCACGCACCTCTCTTCCTCTTCTTCCTGCTGCTGCACAGCCGTTGATTCAAGTGTTGTGATGGCTTAAAGTCAGGTGTTTTTGGGTTTTTTGGCTTTGCGGTCAAGGGTTATGATATTCTGTCTCTTTAAATCGATAAATGCACCAACAGTTGCAACACTTTGAGGCTAAAACTTATTGGATTCCTCGTTTCATTGGGATTTTCACTGCTTGCGTGTGGCCGTTCGTCGGTGTTCGGATAATACCCAACAATACCCAAACTCGATGCGTGGCAAATTCGTTTATTTACGAGATTTGTAATCAAAAAATTGCTAAAAAGTTCATGGTTTTAGGAAACCTTGCTCCTTTTGATAAACATTTCGTTTAATAAAAGCCTGCGAGATATTTTATGAATTTAACAAGTTTTTCGCTTAACTGTAAAGGCCTCTAGGTGCTTTGGTATGTTCTCAGTTTGCATACACGGTCACTCTGGCAGTTTTGTTCTGGATTTTGTCGCCGTTTTGTGTATTTCTCCTGTCCGGTGTTTAAATTTTATTTTATACTTCGCGTGCAACATATATACAGGCAGCTATAGCCGACCGATATTGGCGATTGAGGCATGTGCGCCGCTGAAGCGGTCAAAGTGTTAATCGCTTGTATAGTGAGCAGTGTATAATTTGCCCTGTGATAGAATACGTGATGATTTTCCGCAAATAGTGTATAAAGGCGAGCCCACACGCATACCAGCGCAAAATATATACATAAATCGGGCGAAAATATAGTGCCCCGTGTTTGTGCGTGTGTAAACGTAAGTGAAAAACTTGGGCGAAACTTTATGCTAACCATAAACGGTCTACAAAGACATGGCTTCGCGCTTGGCTAATTATCAAGAAAATGTTTGGCTTTTGTGCTCTATCACCCACACCTCGCTCACACAACACACACACACAAATTGACACACACGCATGCACGGGGGCAGGGCGGCAGACAGAGATGGCATCTAGCACAAGTACCGTTGTGCACTTTGTTTGCCGTCTTTGTTGTCTGTTCGCTTTTCTTTGCCTTGTTTCTCCACTCCCTTCCGCCTCTTGACACATTGTGGCAGCTTCCTCTTGTTCTTCTTCGTGTCATTTATCGCTTAATTTGCACTTCCGCTTTGCACATACTCACCTTCTCTCCTTCCCTATATCTTTCATTGCAGAAGCTTCTCTAAAAAGAAAATAAACCAACAACAACACAACAATGTCGGCACGTTCCAGCGGCTTGGTGGCCGCGGCGGCCATTCCCGCCCCCTCATCTTCTTCCGCGGCGGCTGGCGGTGACGTGCCACGCCCACCGCCTCGCCGACGGGCGGCCTCTGTTGCAGGACAACAGCAAACGCGGCAGGAATTTGGAAACGGACACACTCCTCGCAGATCGTTGGCAGCAGTGGTAAGTTTGCATAAGTGCAAGTGACGTCGAAAAAAGATAGCTCTACCTTATAGAACATATTAAATGGACAGTTTAGGCACTTCTTACAACAGAGGAGTATAGTGGAACCACCTAAAGGTTGCAACTTTATTTCACAACCCATCGAAATCGTAGAAATGTGGGTGCATGTGGGTCCACTCCGATTGAGAAATTAAGCTTTTTCGATTAATTCAGCTGAGTCAACACATTATGGGTTATACAACCGCATAAGTATTAAAAAAAAGGTACCATAACTCCAAATAGTGACCCTGCACTTAGTATATGTATGTTGATCAATTTTGAATAGATAGTAAGGGATTACTTTCTATGACATCTTATAAGATACTCTTATCAATTGTTTTGGTTTCTTGCAAAGTGACTAATCAATAAATGTATCTCTCTTTAAGGCCATACCTAAATGTTGTCTTATCAGAACTAAGCCAACCAATTCCTATTTCTATTCCTACTACCCATAATGTATCCACCATTTTTTGGTGTGAAAAATTGAAAAAGTATTTATCAACGCGTGCTGCAAGGGGATTTTGTCGTGTTTATCAGTGACTCCGCTGTATTTTTGTTTCCTTTTTTACGATGTTTTCACTATTAATCTAATCTGCAGCTTGCCAAACAGTTGAGTCGTGTAGATGGGCCATGTAGATTCCACTCCACTCATGTTTGATAAAATATGGTATACTATATGGTGTGAAAAGTAGAAGAAGTAGTAGAATCTACAATGTCTTCAGATGGCGCAAAGTATGAAATCTTTACTTACTGTTATCCAATCACTAGCTAAGACGGTGTAAAGACTATTGCAAACCATTAAGTAAAATGTTGTATATAAGAAGTGCATTAGACTTGGCCTTAATAAATGGCGATAATACTGAATATTAATTTTTTTTGGTTTAGTCATTGTTTACTTTAACCAATTACTCTATAATATTAAAGAAAAAGTTGCCTTCTTGCGGATTTTATGAAAGCTAAACGCAACTCTTGTTTTGCACTTTTCGCAGAAGAGTGCCAAGAAAAGTATTATAAAGCCGCCAGAAAATAAACCGGCATCATTGTTGTTTACTTAGTGTCTGGAATGGGCTATTCCATTGTTTTGCTCACTTGTATAAACAAATAATTCGCTCGCCATCTCAGACCGAACGGAAACTAAACTAATTTATTTATCTTAATTCGCCAAAAGATGCTAGCCACTTGAGCAGTCATCGGCATCTTCGAAGCTAATTTAATTTATCAACACAATTCTTGGCCGCCGCCTCTTGAATGTTGTGTGCGTACACTTTATGGCTTTCTGGCTGCACAGAGAAAAACATATTGTAAATAGATGTTTTTACATATGATATCTATCTATGTTCAACTGTTTATCAATTTATATAGTTCTAACAGATTATAATATATTATATTATAATTTATGGTTTTAGTTTTTCTAAATTTTGTATGGCCTCAATTTTTGTTCTGTGGTTCTATACTTTCTTTTTTTAGTATTTCAGTTTTGTTGTCGGATTCTCCGTTTGCTTTCACTCAATGAGCGATAATTTGACGGCACTCGAATTCTGTTTACCCAGCTCATTGACGCGTTGTCAGAAATGTTCGAAATTCCTGGCCACAAAAAAAGGGAAGGTGCATGAATGAATGGCTTATCTTCATTAGGGCGTTAGTGCCGGCAAAGGTTGTATGCCCCCGCTAATTGAGCTCTGTTATTTGGGTTATTTAATCCAATTTGCACGTAAGCGGGCAAGTGGTGACGTCGGCCAATCGACGCACTTGTCAGTCCACTCGACGTCACGATTTCCTTAGCAAATTGCCCTAATGGGCCGCTTATCATTCAACAGTTGGTCACTGGCTACAGCGCTCATTTTCATTTGAATCCCTTGCGTCATACTGGAGCAGTCTATTGTCCATAATGTCAATTATAAGTGATAATGCGCTATTAAGCTGAAAAACATTAATGGAAATGGGGGATTCCGAATCCAAAGTGCGGACTTCACACAGATACGCACTCACACATATGTAGATACTCACCGCGACTCACGGCGCAGCCGATCAGCTGTTTTTGTTTTGTTTTGCTTTAGGACACTTGTTCGACTGTTGCTGGCAGCTGTCAAAAGTGGGAGTGAGAAAACGCGAGAGCGAGTGGAGGAGAAAAAAAGAGTACATGGGCTTAGCTGTCACTTTGAAAAGCTTTCAGCCAACAGCTAGAAGCTGGTGCTTCAGTGTTAAAAAAGGTTTTCAGTTCTGTTTTGGTATTTTTTGCTTATAAAATAAGAACTTTACTTTTTACGACGCACTTAAATAACTTTTGTGAATTCTTATAAATGTCATCTATGTATGTACGTACATTGCAAGTCATCTAGTTACTTTGCAATGCGATATTTACAAAATATTATTTGTACCGGTGGAGCCTACCATCAGGTGAACAATTTCCTCTGATACTACGGTCACACTAGGCTCGATGAAAGCTCTGCATTGGGGCAGTCTTTTAGGCCCCGCGCTGGCCACACTTTTCGAGGGAGCTGCCTTCATTTTAGCTTAGAACGCGAAAGCGCCAAGTTCCGTGTTTTGCGCTGCGGCTGCCGACCAGTGTTGCTGTTGCTGTTCCGCTCGCACCCACGACCGCACACACACTCGCTGCGGGAGCGAGCGAGAGAGGCAGACATTTACTCAGAACATGTTTTCGCAATAGTGTTGGTGTGCCGTTTGTTATTGTTGTTATTGTTTCCATCGCTTAGGGCCGTTAATAAAAGATAAATAAGTGAATAATTGAATTATAAATATTGTAGAGTGTACCACCACACACGCACAAATCGGTAAATCGGTGGATTATATAGATAAATTTATTGCACAGTACCCCTGAAATGTGTTAATTATATAAAAAAAGCAGTAAATAAGCGTACGTATCGTAGAGCAACAGTTCACGCTCGACACAATCGAGAAATCTTAATTCAAATCAAATGCAGAAAAATTTCCCCATTTCTCTCGTCTTTCGCGCGGCCCTATTAGTCATACAGAGCAAAAAAAATTGGAATGTGAGCCTAATGCTGCCCTGCCCCCTTTGGCCCTAGCCAACGTTGCGTATACGCAATAAACATAATAAAAACAAAACGGCAATTGTTGTGGAACCTGTTCCCTTTTTGTCGCCGTATGCAGCTTGCAGCTTAGTAAAAAGCAAAATCGAAAAGCTCGTCGAGATACCAAAATAAATCTTGTGTGCGCCAAAACCGTGAAAACCAAGTAAAAAGAACGCAAAAAAGGCTGCAAGAATATGAAATTCCTTTCTGACCAACTCGTTTTGGGCAGTTGAAACCGCCAAACACGGCCAACATTCGTATGCTCTGTGTGTTTGTTTATTTTATAACTCTCGCAATTTATTGTTCAATTTAGTTTGAGAGGCGTGCACGAAAATTAACACAAACGCGAAACGTAAACAGCGGAAGAAAAATCGGCAGTGAATAAAGTCCAAATCGGAGGCAAAATCCACATCCAAATCGAAATCGAAATCAAAATCCCCATCAAAATAAAGTAAAAATGGCCGAGTCAACAACCACATCGCCATCGGTGACGAGCGAAGATGGCCAAATCCATGGCTACAATAACAGTGATGTAAGTAACTGGCGAGAGCAGCGCCGCTCTTCTCTCTCGTCACTACGTGAAAATGGTACATATGCAAATGTTCGAGGCTCTGTGTAAGTGTGTGAGTGTGCTCATTTTCTTCGACCGCTAATTGAGCCGCCTTTGATGTGCCTCACGTTCAGTCCGTCCCTCCGCCCGCGCCCGCCGTCCCCCACTCAGTAATCTCCTTCGCATTCTCCTCTAAATCTCTAGAGATTTTCCGGCTAATGAGATTTTTCGAACAGATATTGGAATACATCCAATAAGATCGGTTAAACGCCTAGTACAATATATAGGATATGAGGATATATGCCTGATCGGAAATAAATATTTAGGTGGCCTAGAATGCCTGGCACACTTTTCAATTCATACAAAAAAAATTTATTGTAAGGGCTCATTCAACAGCTTTAATATATAATATTTAAATAATTGGTAAATTTTTACTGATAATACACAGAAATATTTATAATTAATTTTCGATGGCCCTGATATGTTAATAATTGACCCTTAGAGATTGCTCAATTTGTATTTTAGCCATTAACATTTTTTTACGAATAATTTATCTGCCCGATAACAGAAGCTTATATTTTGAACTTACAGACGTCATAGACATACATATATTTATGTACATATATATCGCCGTCACATTAGAAAAATATATTTATAGCCCTACATTTATTTGACATATGTGTGTGCTATACCTTATAAAGTGACAATTTGTCTATATTATTGTGGCTAGTTCTTTCTGGTTATTGCCACTAAAAATAGTTCTTTTTTGAGAACTTATCTTGTAAACTGGCATCTAACCCAGATGCACGGCAGAATGTCGATTTTAGTAATGAATTTGCATTGACCTCTGGAAATAGTGGCAAGTGATGGGTGGCAACCAATCAATTAGGTTAATGGCAGCGACTACGCTTAAGGCCACATTCTGTTTTGGCCCGAAGAGTTTTCACTCTGCCCTATGTGCGCATTAAAAAACGTAACAATTGATATTCGAGCTTGTTTAATTTCGCTGTTGACTGGTATTTACTATCTCCCATCAGCCTTGCGCTTAAGCCGTCTGTTTGAACAGCAGAGGAAACGCTAAGAGCAACAGAAATAGGCTTCTGTCGAGCGCCTTGACTTCTTTTGGCCACCAAAACGCTTCCTCTCTTCTTCGGCTTTGCTTATCAGCGCACAGCTGAATGATTATTCACATATATATTTTTATAATTCATTATTCATTCGGTGGGCACGGAAATAAAAGTTGATGCAGACGCAGACTATGGCAAATGCGAAATAGTTTGAGCAGGGCGGAAAACTGGCGATTGGATGGACTGATGTGATGATGGCAAGGAAACGGAGAAAGGGCACCCCGTTGCTTGTACACATGTCACATGGTCGAGCGAATGGTAAAGTCAACGGCTTGCCAACTCCGATAATGGGCGTTTGGCTATGTGCCCATTGATAACCGATTTCGGCCGCGATTTCAGCTTTCCAATAGCCAAGAAAATTGAAAGCGTATCAGTGGGATTCGTGATTAAAAAGTGCACACAAAGCACGGTTAAAAACAATAAGTGGGCGGGTTTGGCTGAGGTCAACTATAGGTTCTTAAAAGGAAATGTTTTGGGAAAATTCATATTAACAAACGCCCACTGCTCCACAGATTTACATACAGTTATTTATTATTATTTAATAACCATTAAGAGGTCAAACGCAATTAGTTTCCAAAAGATTATTTAAAGAAACGTTTAGCTTTTATGACTCATACTTGTTTTTTCACTCTCTAGCAATTGATTAGAACTAAAGATTTATATAGATGATATTGCCAATTTTAGTTCCCCAAAATTTTTTAATAAATCAATTTGTAAACCCGAAAAAAGGCTTTGATTAAGAGTTTTTCCACTGTAGGCCAGACAATTAAAGGAGGATGAAATGACAGTGCAGCGAATGCGGATCATTACGTCGGACTTCCCTTTTAATTAACGCTTTTCCTGCCATGCCCGTCTCTTTGACAAAACCAACTGTCAATCCAGCGCCAAACAGGCTTAAACCGCAAGAACCGTTTTAAGCTAATTTCCCTCGGTCCCAGATTTAATGGCTAAAAATCAATTTAATGCCAGCTACGACGTGGCTCTGTCAGAGTCTTTGAGTCAAGACAGTTCAAGGGAACTGTAGCAGCTGCACGGGTGAAGGCAGTGAAGGCGTGCGAAAGGATCCTGGAAGGACCTTGGGGGATTACTCGACTCCAGGGTCGCCAGCTTAGGCTGATTGATTGGTCCTTTTGCCCAGGCAATAATCGAGTCTGGACAACGGGGCATCTGGCATTTAATAGTGCGCATTAGCTTATTTTGCTCATCAATATACTGTGTGTACTTAATGGCATTACCCCATTATTGTGATATAGTTCGTGGTAGAGCACTTATAATTTATCAAACAATTTTGATGAAATCCGACGAAGAACTGCGGTACTAGAAACTTTCATCATTCTCAAAATACTCATAATAATTTAATAGCTTAAAGATAAAGAGTTGCAATTGTGATCTTTGGACCACATTTATTATTTTCAATGAATATTCCTACGAGTTTTAAGTACTTTACAGTAACGTGCGATTTTGCTCACAGCTTTTTCTCTCTGTACATTTAATTATTGCACAAGTGGGAAAAGCCGCGGCTATTTTAAAGAGCTAGCCCCACGCGGTGAAAATCAATAGCACAAGTTCATGGAAAATGCGGAACTCGCAGCAACTGGCATAAATAAAAATACAACCCGTCACAGAAACGGAACAAAAACAGAACCAGAACGGGAACGGAAGCGGGAGCGGGAGCGGAATAGTTCCCCAGAGCGTGTACGAAATGGCACATGTAATATAGGGTCTAGAAACCAACTCAGTCAGGGTCATCAGGCGCCCGACAAGCCGCAACATGCGAGCCTCTGATATCTGATACAAGGGGGTCGGATATACGTAGATATGGCGCCGTCTGGTCAGCCACCAAAGAGGGCAGCGGGGCACTCGGGTCTGCTCCGCACTTTATAAACAATGTGGGCAAATTGAATATTTAATGGGAAAGCCTTTTAATGGCCCCAAGTGCTAGCTCTCAGCCGAGATGAGTGGATAAAATGGGTTATGTTTGCCTTGGAAGAATGCACAAAGTTGGCTGCTCCCCAATCCAGAATTGTGGGTGGTTACGGGCTAGAGGTGCTGCAAAGTGGTCTGCTTCATGCGTTTGAAGCATTTAAAGAATAATTCACATATGACTTAAGAAGAAAAACCTCTTTATTTATATATTTATTAATAGAGACATATTTACAATAAGCTAGTCACAGCAGTCACCAGTTTTCGACGTACAAAACACGGTTCTGCCATTAAAACCAACTACAATTAGTGCTAAAATTTATTTACAAAGCTTTAATAATCCTACAATTTAATTTATGGCATGAAAAGCCCCTAAGTTTTGAGGTCTGCCATCAAACTCTCGCTCAATTAACCCAATTCTGTGCTCTCAAGCCGCTCTAATATCGCCACAAAGTACGTTTGGATGCGAGGAAATGTATTTTTGAGGGATGCCTAAAATTGTGTTTCGCATTTCAACGAGAAATGCCAACTGCAAACTGGGCCGCAACCGCAATTCTAGACCCGAGAGCCCCCGAGGCCCGTAGTGAATCACAACACGCAATTTAGCTCAAGTTTGGGCCGCATTCTCTGCACTAGACAATTGCCTGATGACTCTCTTGAACTTCTACGCCCCTTTCTGGGGCGGTGCTCGTGTCAAGGTCGTGGGAATTATCTGGCCGCGAATGAAAAAGCAATTATGAACGCGAATGTATAATGCACATCCTTCAGGGAACATTTATGGGGAACTCGAGCGCGGCCGCAATGTCGGCCATAAAAAGCATGCTATTTTACCCAGGCCAGCATACGCGGCGTATGCGTAATCGCGGACATCAAGCATACGCCGCGTGGGCCAGGCTTATGGCCACTGCTGCGGCTTATTTATTCTCCATGTGACATTCACCAGCCAGCTCCTCTGTGCCATTCAATTCCTGTCCGCTGTTTTTGCCCAGCGATGCGTGCACAAGTGTCCCATTTGTGAGGGTACTTTTCTACTAATTTTCATTTTTACTAATTTTCCGCTTTTCTCTTATTTTTCCCCCTTTCAGAACGACTCTGGGGACTCGTGTCACCTGCGCATCGTCGTACTCAGCGGCCAGTCGCTGGCCAAAAAGGATATATTCGGCGCCAGGTGAGTGAATCAGCTGCTAATTAAGCCAACAACCTAATAAACTGAATAACTGAATTGAATGCTTTCATCCACAGCGACCCGTATGTCAGAATCGATTTGAACACAATCAACGGTGATATTAATATTGACTCTGTTTTGACGAAGACCAAAAAGAAGGTAAGCACACAACCCCTTGCAACATTAACCCGTCTTATGTTGGGCGACAAGGGCAGTCGGCGAAGTTTGTCTTATCGATTATGTTACCAAATTAAACGTGCAAGGGAAGACTACTTGGCCCTGATTGTTCGTTTATGAATGTAAATCACACAGTGGTTATCAGTGCTGTTGACTTTATGACTAACGCTTAGATATCTACTTTGCGGATCAAACACAGGTCTTTATAGATTACGAGTTTTTAAAGAGTAGAAAACCTTTTCGGAAGTGAGTTCCAGGTTTAATAGTCTTAGATAACACGAAAAATTGACTGTGAACATCATGATCACTCTTGAGCTGTTTAAATTGTTATTAGGCATACTTATGATTTATTCTTTGATGTACAAAGCCCTTCGTAGCATACTGTCTCTCCATATCCAATGCTAATTCATTTGATCTATTTTCTCCACAGACACTGAATCCAATCTGGAATGAAGAGTTCATATTTAGAGTAAGTTAGCAAGCATGCCACATACATAAGTAATTGTATCACCTACTAACTAACCGTTGTTACTATTTTTCAACAGGTTAAACCGTCTGAGCATAAGCTTGTGTTTCAAGTATTTGACGAGAATCGCCTGACACGCGACGACTTCCTGGGCATGGTGGAGCTGACCCTGGTGAATCTGCCCACGGAGCAGGAGGGTCGCACCATCGGAGACCAAAGCTACACTCTGCGCCCGCGCAGGTCAGTAGGGTAGGTTTATATCATTTGCAGTTTGATTTTGTTTCTTTAATTTCAGTTGATTTACACACAACTACATAGCCATAAAATCTAGTTATGTATAAAAAACAAAAAACCCAAGAACCAAAAAAACAACTAAGGCAGAATTGTTAATAGATTGGTGAAGAAGGCTAAGATCTCGTCTAAGTCCCCAGCCCGTAGAGATTCTGTTGTAGTGCTATAGAGTTTACGTGTTTTGCTTTTCGGCCGTACCTTGTTTGTTGTTTATCACCACGCCCCTACCGCCCAAGTGCAGTCTTTAATTGCAATTATAATTTGCAAATGTATTTGTCGTAATCGTAGTAGAACACTCCACATACCCTTGACTAGAATAGAATCGCTTTTCAATCGAACATTAACTGCTACTCACAACTTTAAGACCACATGACAGAACAGGAAAATGCCACACAAATGGAGCTTATTAATCAAAACACTGCTTACTTGTAGAGGTTAAATGTACGTATGGTTGGAGCCTATTTTCAATATCTGACTTATTGCAGTGTCAATACATTTCATATATGGGTAATAATTAGCTATTGTGTACTTCTATTGTTAACGTACAATATCATAACTTAAATGTAATTTATATACAGCGCTTTTCCCATTTCTTCTGTATTTAACCCTGCTTGTCATAACTATTTTGAAAAGTGAGTCACTCACTTTCAAGAATGTATTCGATTAAATATTTGGTTGATTAAGAGTTGCTTATCGTGTGTGTTGTCTTCCTTATTGGCTTTCATTAAAGTGAAAGCGGCCTTAAAGTTGTGAAACGCGACGTAATCCATAGTAACCCATATGTATCTGCATTTGTGTATTCGCTGTTGAGTTTATTTTTAGTTGACGCTTAGTATAAAACTTATTGTTTTTAACTCGTGCGCGTCTGTGTTTCTCCCGTGTGGGCCTGGCATTGGTGGCGTTGGCGGTGTCTGTGCACCTGTTTGGTTGGCTCATTAAAATTAATCTTCTCCCCTGCCCTTCGCCCAGCAGCGCCAAATCCCGCATCAAGGGCACCCTGCGCATCTACCACGCCTTCATCCGGGAGACGCGGGAGCAGAGCGAGCCATCTAGTGGCAACAGCGATGGCGAGTGGGAGCACGTGGAGGCCACCAACGCCGGTGAGACGTCCGCCCAGCCGGTGAGTGTCCTTATTGCCTTTGAAATGCAAATAATAATCGTGCGGCTTTCCCGCTCCGCAGCACCCCTTTCCTACTGGTGGCCACGATGCCCTACCCGCTGGATGGGAGGAGCGCCAGGATGCCAACGGGCGCACGTACTATGTGAATCACACGGCAAGGACGACGCAATGGGAGAGGCCTACTGTGTAAGTTGGGCGTGCAGATATGTTAAATATGCTTAAATCAGAAAGACTGTTCCCTAAATTTCACTGAATAATACGTATTTGCGTAAGCTGTTTTATGGTTTCTGTAAACATTTACATTCATTTGATTTTGATTCGCTTAACATTTAATTTGATCCCTATATTAAAAAAGAGCATATTGCTTTAAATATAAAAAGAATAAGATAAACGAGTTAAACGATTATTCAGAAAGAATTAGGAACAGCTTTTTACAAAGTATATAATTTTAATCCATAATAATAATCCCTACTCAGTTTAAACAGCAACAGCAGCCAATCCACTGACGACCAGCTGGCCTCGGATTTCCAGAGACGTTTCCACATCAGCGTGGACGATACGGAGTCTGGACGTTCGGCGGTAAGTGGAAAAGCTTGGATCTGTTATCCCTAGGGGCACTTTTAAGTTTAAGTTGGTTAACCACAGGACACTTTGTAAGTTGTGATATACATACATATATGTAAAGTCAAAGACGTATAACTATTTATTATGCATGTGTGACGAGCAATTGATTTGATTGATTTTTGTGCATGATCTCTTAAACTTCCACATCGAACACAAACCCATTACACAATGCACACGCAAAACGCACTCGAACCGACTAACCCAATTTGAAAACCACAAACCTCAGAGGCCGAGGAACGCTGCCCACATGGAGACTTTGGCCTGCGAGGAGAGCAGCGAGGATGAGGATGTGGCTGAGAACGGGGAGGATATGGTGGATCTTCAGAATAACCAGGCCAATTGTCTGCACTGCGGCGAGCTGCATGACGATGCAGAGGCAGAAGCGGAGGCAGAGGAGTACGTTGACGAGGAGGAGGATAATGCAGAGCTGCAGCCTCCAACACCTGACCCAGATCAGCCGTCAGCCACATCCCGAAGCGCGCACACTTGTGATATACTCGATAGGAACTTGTACTTGAAACGCATATTCGTAATGATAACGTTTTTTACTGCAGACTAAGTGTATCGCTAGTTTCTGAACAAGATGTTAGTAGTATGGCAGTATTGGGAGCTAGTTTATAACTTTCTAGTAGTGAGATGCCCACGGCCGTTGATCGTTGTGTCTTTACCTTCACCGGGTTGTTTGATACCCCACTTTAGATATTGTAGAGAATTTTAGCTGTGTAGTCGTCTAGTGCCCATCATTAACAATCCCCTGTATATACGTAGGACTCCATCAGTCACAATAGTATAGAGGACAATAACAATGCTGCTGGCTTAGCAAATACTCCAACAACAGCAGCAGCCTCACCGGCAACGATCTCACCATCCAACACCCCAACAAACAACAATGGGATTCCCGCACACATTGCCATGCAAAATGGCGCCGAGGAAGATCAGACAGATCCAACAGTGGACCATACCAGGTTAATATCATCCGCTATGCGTTAGCAGCACCCATCCTAAAGATCCCTCAGCCTCTTGTCGGTATTTTGTCCGTACCCAAACAATCCTCCCAACCCCCAAGGCTCCTCCACTTCGTAGCCAGCTTCCTAACCGTCAAACGTTGTGCTCTATCTTTCATGACCTCAGTTTTGTTTACAATTCCCTGCGACATCCTGTCGCCCATAGGCAGCCCGAAATCTCAGCGACCAGTCTGCAGAACGACCTGCGGCCGGTGCGCGAGGCTCCCGGAGTGCCGGATTTAGCCATAACCAACCTGTTGACGCGGCGGGCCGCGCACAGCACGGGCGGCGGTGCGGGACGGCAGCAACAACGGCGGCGACAGCAGATGCAAATGCATATCCAGCAGCATCAGCAGCGGCAGCAGCAACAGCAGCAGAGTAGAATATTGGTTAGCAAGTCTTAAGCACACACTCATCTCACAATTAAATATGGAACAACCCACCAAAATCACTCATTTCACTTGTAGCTTGATGTGGATCATCGTCAGCAGGAGCCGCAACATCGGGGTCAGAGACACCAGCAACATCAGCCATCGGTCAGCACATTTCCATCCGCACTCTTATCTCTGCACTCGTATCTTTGCACTTGTAGTCTCAAAACTTGGTTGTCTTCTCTCCTTCGGTCACTTTTGTCGGAGAATTGAAACTATTTGGCGTCTCAAAATCTGTCAGTGTTAGATCAATACACATATTTGTTTGTTTTAGGGCATGGGGGATTTCAGCGGGAGGAGCGGTAAGGAACACAAAGACCAATCCGGTTGCTCCCCGACATCTGTGTGTCTATGTTGCATGTAAACCCAAGTGTATCATGGTACTTACCCTCATATGGCTTTAAACTGCAGCTTTTGAGTAATCCTAGTTTCAGCTAAGTTCTATTCGATTAGTTATAATATTTTGTATGTTTGCATTTGTGGCTTAACTTGTGTTTTTATAGAATTTTCAATTTGAGAATTTGCTCTTAATTTCATCAACACTTCTTTTCTGTTTCTTCCAAAACCAACAAACAAAAATACCTTACGCAATGCAATGCATCTATCTGTATACATTTATGAATAAAATAATCGATCCACCAATGACTAGAATGAAGACACCGATCACACAGACAGCCACAATCCCTCTGACATCTCAGCTCCGTCCACACGACGCAATTCCGAGGAAGACAACGCAGCTGTGCCTCCCATGGAACAAGTAAAGTCGACTCCCCTCTTTATCCCTATCCTAAATGCACACGAAAAACGTAAATTGATCTCCAGATGATTTATCTGCATGTGCCAAGGATAATCTAAAGGTGGAGTTCGAGGTGAAGTGGCTAATGTTCTATGGCGATCTTGTATTGCAGAATGCTGCTGGTGAAGAGGAACCCCTGCCACCGCGCTGGTCCATGCAGGTGGCCCCCAACGGAAGGACATTCTTCATCGATCATGCGTCCCGGCGGACCACTTGGATAGATCCGCGCAACGGTCGGGCCAGTCCCATGCCAAATCAGACTCGTCGCGTCGAGGACGACCTGGGTCCTTTGCCAGAGGGCTGGGAGGAGCGGGTGCACACCGATGGACGCGTATTCTATATAGATCATAGTGAGCCATTCATAGCTAATTACTTTCTACAAATGAATTAACCAAACTCTGTTTGCAGACACGCGAACCACGCAGTGGGAGGATCCTCGCTTGTCCAATCCAAACATCGCCGGCCAGGCTGTGCCCTATTCTCGAGATTACAAGCAGAAATACGAGTATTTCAAGAGTCACATTAGAAAGCCTGTAAGTACATAAATAGTTTATGGTGATAACAGTCTGCTGATTAATAAAATTATTTCGTTTTTATATTTTTTCCAGACAAATGTACCAAATAAATTTGAAATACGTATTCGTCGTACGTCGATACTGGAGGATTCATACAGAATTATTAGCTCGGTGACAAAGACCGATTTACTAAAGACTAAATTATGGGTAGAATTTGAAGGAGAAACTGGCTTGGGTAAGTAAATTACACCATTATTGTTGGATCCTACTGAAAGTCATGTTTGTTGATTGCAGATTATGGAGGCCTCGCCAGGGAATGGTTCTATTTATTATCAAAAGAAATGTTTAATCCGTACTACGGACTCTTCGAGTACTCGGCCATGGACAACTACACGCTCCAGATAAACAATGGCAGCGGTTTGTGCAACGAGGAGCATTTAAGTTACTTTAAGTAAGATCTTAAATTTTGAAAGTAAATAGTTTTGTAATCAGTTTTACACACATCACAGATTTATTGGCCGTATTGCGGGCATGGCTGTGTACCACGGAAAGCTGTTAGATGCCTTCTTCATTCGTCCATTCTACAAGATGATGCTGCAGAAGCCCATTGACCTGAAGGACATGGAGTCTGTGGACACGGAGTACTACAACTCGCTAATGTGGATTAAGGAGAACGATCCCCGCATCCTGGAACTGACTTTCTGCCTGGATGAAGACGTTTTTGGACAGAAGAGTCAGCACGAACTAAAGCCCGGCGGCGCCAACATAGACGTGACTAATGAAAACAAGGATGAATACATAAAGTAGGTGTCATCAATAATGAAATGCGCTTCAATGGCTGAAACATTTGCCATTCCTTCCCTTATAGATTGGTTATCGAGTGGCGCTTTGTGGCACGTGTCAAGGAGCAGATGTCGTCGTTCCTGGATGGCTTTGGATCGATTATTCCGCTAAATCTTATTAAGATTTTCGACGAGCACGAACTGGAGCTACTTATGTGTGGCATACAGAACATCGATGTGAAGGATTGGCGCGAGAATACTTTGTACAAGGGCGACTACCACATGAATCATATAATTATCCAGTGGTTCTGGAGGGCCGTTCTCTCCTTCTCCAACGAGATGCGTTCTCGTTTGCTGCAATTTGTAACGGGCACTTCGCGCGTGCCCATGAACGGTTTCAAGGAGCTGTACGGCTCAAATGGCCCCCAGATGTTCACCATCGAGAAGTGGGGCACTCCTAATAACTTTCCAAGGGCACATACCTGGTGAGCTCAAAGACAACTAAGGGAAAACCCCCCTAAGGCTTTTACAAACTTTTTGCTAACGATATTCTTCTACAGTTTCAATCGCCTGGACCTACCACCCTATGAGGGCTACCTGCAACTGAAGGACAAACTGATTAAGGCCATCGAGGGCAGCCAAGGATTCGCTGGAGTTGATTAATAACACCGGCAACGGGAATGCAAGCGAATGGCTTTGGCTGGAGGTGCAGCAACAGTTTCTGCAGCGCCAGGAGGAAGAACAGCTACAACGATTCCACACATCACAAGAACCACAAGATCAACAACAACGACTTGAACAGCAGCAGCAGCGAAATCAGCGGCACAACCGCAACCTCATTGCATTCACTTGGAATAACACCGCCAGCAGATCGTGTACTTATTTGTTCGTTTGCTTTTGTATTATAATCTTTTTTGCTAGTTTAGTGTTATTTCGTATGTATTTTAACTAGGCGCCAAAACTCACACACACAACACGTACACCTTATACAAGCAGAGAAGAAAGGATCCAAATAAAGCTGCGCATGGTGAACCACACGAACCTAACAAACGAGTCCAAATTATATATAAATATATTTATTACATTGCCGACAATTGTAAAAAGTTGAGAACGTTTTACAAACTAAGAGAGAATCCAAACTAACTATTAAATCTATAGAGTCAAAAGTATATCTTGTATGTATATGCAGAGAAAACTTTTTATAATTGTTATTTTTATGCGCTATTCCTCTATACGTGCCCACAGCAAAAAACTAAAGGCGAAAAAATTAAATTAAAAACAAGTTAATATTTGTAATCTGATAGATGCATATTTTTAAACAAATTAAATTTTCTATTCTGTATAACTGTATGTGTATTCGTAATAATGATAATGTTAGTCCGTAAAAATCGCGCTTTACTATTAAATAAAAAGACAACATAATATATATAAAAAGCCTAAAAACTAAAACTAAAAAATACAATCAATGTATATTGTATAAATGTTAATTATATACAGACACATTCCAAATGTTTTTGCAAAAGAGTAACTCTGCAAAAGGAGGCCTATAAGATAATATGATTATTGACCGATCGGAAGTCTATCAAAATTACATTTTAAAGTCAAATTATGGTACAGAAAGCAAGGACTGGAACTTCCGCTATGAAGCCAGGAGCCCGTCAATGAAAATGAATACCAATAAACAAGGTTAATGCTAAGTAATTCAGATCTACAGTTGTTTTTAAATTTCTGCAGAAGAGCATATATACTTTACACTTGCTAAAAATCCGAAAATGTTTAATTTGGGTTGTTGGATAAATATTATTCTTGTTACTATTATTATTTGACTAAAAACCCACCGAAATATTGATTGAACCCTTTTAATAAGCCAACTACAGGAGGTTTATATGTTCGCTGTCACAAATATTTTAATAATGCAAAAATCAAAAACTTAAATTTAGATGCCGGTGTGCTCCTTGATCCAGTCCAGATAACTGGTCACGCGAGTGAAGACGGCGGGGTACTCCTTCTCGCAGCCAGCAGAGGAACCGAAAGAGGTAAGACCGACTTGGACCTTGTCGGAGGCCAGCACCAGGGGGCCACCGGAGTCGCCGTTGCAGGTGGACACGCCAGCGGGAGTGGACACACAGATGTTGGTGTCGCGGATGGTCGAGTAGTAGGTGCGCTTGCACTCGCTGTTGGAAATGACCTTCATGTGGGCGTACTGGAGGTGGGCGGCCACGGCGCTGGCGGAGTCGGAAGTGCGGCCCCATCCGGAGGCGATAACCTCATCACCATCGTAGGAGGCGTAGTGGGACTCGTGCTTGGGCAGCTCAACGTTGTGAATGGCACTGCTGTAGTCCACGTGGGGAATGCGGATCAAGGAGATGTCGTTCCTGAGGGTGCGGCTGTTCCAGTCGGCGTGAATGATGATGTCGCTCTTGGTCACATGGTGCTTGACCTTGGGGCTGGAGCGGACGGTGCTGCCCAGGTAAACCTCGACGGAGTCAACGCTGAAGGGAATAGTTGACAGTTACGGTTAGTTAGTCATCTAGGATATGTGTACAAGTCATCAGCAGCTTACCCGTCAGTGCAGTGAGCGGCAGTCAGAACCCACTCGTTTCCGATGAGGGAGCCTCCGCACCAGGCCGAGGAGGAGCCGATCTTCAGGGAGAGCCCGACCTGGTAGGGGAACTGGTCGGTGCGGGCATCCTCGCCGTGGGTGATGCGACCACCGGGTCCGTCCAGGGAGCGCAAGGCCGATCCGGAGGCGTAGGCCAAGGCTAAAGCGAAGACAATGAGAACTTTCATGTTGGGGCTACCTATAGAAAGTATGTCCCACTCGGACTCATCCCTCTGCTTTTATACCTGCGCCTACCCAATCAAGTGACGTCTCCATCATTCTATCACTATCTGATCTGAGGGCACCTACTCAAGTGGCATATTCCCCTTGTCTATCAAAGTACGCCGTTCGAGCGATATGGGAGCTGATCTGCGCTTCGCATCGCTCGTGGTTGTTGAAACTTCTCCGATATGGGGCCATGAATCGTCAAAATTGGTTGCAGCCCGAAGATAGTATAACAGGAAAACAATGGGAAAATTTGGGGATTTTTTCAGAGGCTTGTATAATCCATCGTAAAAAAACCAAAGATAAGAATACGTGAGATCGTTTATAGCTAATTGAATATAAAATATAAGGAAATCAGTTACGATAGTAGCGTCTTATGATCACTGTAGTCCACGTAGTGACGAAACGCACCCAGAGACTGCGCAAAGGCAATTCAATATGCTATATACGCGGAGGAATTAAAAGGAATTAAAAGCTGTGGTTGTCTGTTCACACCAAGTGTTACACTATCGAAAGGTAGCGCAAACAGAAAAGAGACTGCACAACATACCCATTTCATTTATGAAGTAAAAACTTTGAAAATTCTGGTGGGTCTGTGCTTGGCATCAACAAAAATAATATAAGTGGATTCTTGTTAAAAGTACGCATCGATGCTTCTGTTCTCCGGTTCAATAATAATCCCAAAACATTACTTTACTCCTGTAAAATACTTTTTGTGTTAAATAGCTTGATATAAAAAACTTTAGTTTAATCTAAAGTCCCTAAATTAAAATTCCCTACCTGAAAATGCACCCTTGAAAATTAATAGGCAACAAAAATATCTCCTTTCTCTACTTTGTAAAAACGATGGAACCAGTTAAATTATGCAGAAGAATATCAGAAACATTATCTATTCGACATTTGAATTATTTAGAAATTATGAATGATTATTTAGAAAGAAGCTAAATAGCTCTCTTTTATAGCTCCTAGAACTCCCGAAGTGAATTGAATTATATTCAATCATTTTCACAGGGTTTTACATAGTTTAGTTACATACATACTTAAACCCATAGTTTAAATTGACAACTCTAGATTCGGCTTTCAAAATGTATAGTTATAATATTTATGCTGATACTAAGATTGTGCGAAGTTCTGTGGGTAAGTAATTGTCTCTATAAAAGAACTAAAACTTGTGACGATCGGGCCTTTAACATATACACGTTTCTGATACCAACTTTTTTCGAAAATGATTCTTTATTTTTATATTATATGTATATTTATATATTTATATTATTGTTATTCCTTTTTTTTTTTATGTTGACCAATTTATTTGGTTTTTGAAAAGCCACCAAAAAGTATGCTGCACCACGTAAAAGCCTTTCTTATCATAGGCAGAAGAAGATAACCCCACCCCATAAAATGAACCGCGTCACTTTCTGAAGTGCTATTCGCGGTTCGCCCACCCCTTCGAAAAGAAATCAATAGTCGCCACTAAAATGCTCAACATTTAATTTAATTGCAGTGCCCAGCACTGTTTGATCAGCCATCGAGGCCCCTCCATTTCTACGGATAGAGAACTCCGCTCACCTCGCCTATCCAGTCCAAATAGGCGGTGACGCGTGTGAAAACCGATGGGTATCCCTTGGTGCAGCCGGACTTTTTGCCATAGGAAGTAACGCCGATCAGAACGTCCGTATTTTGCGTAGGATCGTTGTAGACCAGAGGTCCTCCAGAGTCTCCGGTGCAGGTGGACTTCCCTCCCGTGGTGTCCATGCAGATGTTGGTGGGTTTTATGTTGGCGTAGGAGTATGCACAGTCTTCATTGGACTCCACAAAGCGGGACACATAGCGCAGGGTATCGGATATGGCAGTAGATTCTGTGTGTGGAGATTAGTATAAACATTAGTTGAGTCCAAAGTCCAAGCAATTTAGATGGTCATTTTAAGAGTCAGTTCTTACCGTCATTCATGCGGCCCCAGCCGGAAGCGATGGCCGGAACATAATCGTAGCTGTTTCGGCTCTCTGAGATTCCTGGCAACCGGATGGGTCTTATGGAATCGCAGAGCAGGGCGTCCTCTGGTAACCGTACCAGGGCAATGTCGTTCTCCAAGGTTTCGGAATTCCAATCAGGGTGCAGGTGCACATCGGGATTACTCGCTCGAATAAGCTGGCGAGGAGCAAGTCGCAGCACTCCACCCAAGTAGTAGGTGATAGCAACCGCCCTGAATTGATCAAGCTATCAGCTTAGTATATCAACTAAATTCCCCATTGAGTACTCACTTTTCAACGCAGTGTGCTGCCGTTAGTAGATATCTCTCGGAGATCAGACTAGCGCCACACCAGCAGAACATGTCGTTGGGCTCCTCAATGCTCAGCCCCACTTGATGGGGAAACTGATTGGCCCGGGCCAACTCCCCGCCAGCGATTCGGCCCTCGATGCCATGACCCAGATCCAGGCTAGAGATCGCCCTTCGCTGCACTAAGATTAGCAGACAAACTGAAATCGTACTGAGTTGCATGCTTTGCAGAGTCAACTATTCGCACCACTGACGCAGTCCATCCACCTGAATGAGGATTTATGGCCCTCAATTGGTTAATCTCTAAAGTAATGCCTGATTATGAGCTATCACATCGGACTCATCTGAACGCCACTTGATTACCGAAATACATTTAATACATATGTTTTGCTTTCATTAATCACGGGTCCCAGATAGGAGCACTCATTCAAAGAGCTGGGACCAACTTTTTTAAGGCTGTTCATACTCTTAAATTAAAATAAAAGCTCACTTTAAGGGAACTACAACTCAAAAGTATGTTACACATTATTGGCCAACTAAAAAATGGGTGTTGCACTTACAGGAGATAGCGATATCAGTGAACACCCATCCATCGCATATTCTAAGTGCTGATAGCAAGGCAATCGAGAACAGGGAATTAGTAAGTAATTACGTGACCCCATGTGCTAATCAAGGTGTAATTGACTAGATTTAAAATTTAATGCACTGCTTAGACTGAAAATGAATAACCATCTCACGTGCGTGCGCTTTTAGTTTGCAGTGATTCATTGGGTGGATCCCAATTCGAGTGAATTGTTTTTGTGCAATCATGGTATAGTAATCCCACTGGTCTAGGGTGCTTCATGTTTAAGAGGTCCTTATCACCGATAACCAGCTGACAGCTTAGCCCGTTCCTATATAACCATGAAGCAGACGCGCTGCCTCAGTTATTTTGAACCTAGAAAATGATGAAACTTTTGGTCTGTGTCCTGCTGCTAGGATCCTGTGCGGCTGTTCCGCTCCTAGGCGATGTGGAACCCTATATTACCAATGGAGAACTGGCGGAGGTGGGTCAGTTTCCCTACCAGGCCGGCCTGAACGTCTCCTTCGGGAACTGGAGCACCTGGTGCGGCGGCACCTTGGTTTCGCACTACTGGATAATCACAGCCGCACACTGCATGGATGGGGCGGAGTCCGTAACGGTCTATTTGGGGGCCATAAATATTCACGATGAGTCCGAGGAGGGTCAGCAGAGGATCGAGGTGCAGAAGTCGGGCATTATAGTGCACTCGAACTTTATAGCCAGCACGGTGGTCAACGACATCTCGCTCATTCGATTGCCCACCTTTGTGCGCTTCACTGACCGCATCCGGGCCGCCACTTTGCCGCGTCGCCTGAACGGCCAGTTTCCCACGTACGAGTCCGTCCGGGCCTTCGCCTCCGGCTGGGGACGGGAAAGCGATGCCTCCGAGACGGTCTCCCCCGTGCTGAGATACGTGGAGATGCCCATAATGCCCCACGCTCTGTGCCGCATGTACTGGAGTGGAGCTGTGTCGGAGAAGATGATCTGCATGAGTACCACCAGCGGCAAGTCCACCTGCCACGGTGACTCTGGTGGTCCGCTGGTCTACAAGAAGGGCAACTCCAGCTACCTGATCGGATCCACCTCTTTTGGAACTTCCATGGGTTGCCAAGTGGGCTTTCCGGCCGTGTTCACCCGCATCAGCAGCTACTTGGACTGGATCCTCAACCACATCATCGCCCATCCTAAAGCATAAGCTGTAGACTGAATTGGTATCCGTAAGAAACAGAGATCCACACAGATCGCAATGATTCAAAGAAACTTAAGAGTGGTAAACTGTATTATAACTATATTAAAGTGCTTTCGATTCAAAATGTCTCTCTCAGGAGATTTTGTTAATTAGGATCATAGTTGAGAAACTCATTTAAGTTGAGCAATCCAGAAAATGATCAACAGTTTATGATCCTTGAAAGTATAAATTCTTGATTCTTACGGTCGTATTATACATACGTAGCATTTATAAATAAATAAAATTGAACCTAAGATCAGTCTTAGAATGAATATTGGAACAAGATTCTTAAATCTAAAGTTCGCCTCAGAGGTTGAACGAAAAGTTCCGCCGAAGTCCGCAAATAAAACACGTATCGTTTAATTTTCCTGATTTTTTTGTGGTTTATTTTTTGCGTTTTTATAGTTTTTTGTTTAGAATTTTTGCCTGGTTTTGAAGATTTTTATTCGTGCCCTCGCGGGGCGTGCAAGTGACGAGTGAGTTCATATTCGAACGCACAACCAAACAATCCCAATGAAACCCGACACTTGCCCGCCTCCCGAGCGGCGGGTTTTCCATTTGCTTTCCAAGTATGTACAAAAACTTAAGTTAGGAGGGGCGAGGGGTGGGGTGGGGATGGGCGTGGGGTGGTGGGTGTGGGTTGGTATAAGGGGTCAAGAATAAGTATGTAAAGGGGAATCTGAATCTTAGATGCAAGTTACGCATTCGTTCGATCGATTACAAAAACGAGTTTCTCGGGTTTCTCGGTTTCCCAAGTTAAAGTATACGTTTCTCGACCGTGTGGGATGGTGTGTGTGTATGGATGTGTGGTGTGTGTTTAGAGCTATATATGCTTGCAGCTTAATGCAGTAGTAGAGAATTCGAATACGAATATACGAGTACGAATAGTTTTGAAAAACGCGCAACGTTCGCTTAACCTTTGCCTTAGTCGAAAATTACATAAAATTTCATTTCATTCTCATTTTCGGCCCGAATATATAGAACTTGCTTAGATTTCTATATGCCTAACTTTTGTTTTTCTTCGTTTAGCCTTCTGTTAGTTTTTCGTTCGTTTAGCTTAGTTTGCTTGCAACGTTTTCGCTTGCATTTACATAATTTTAAAACTTTTTTGTTTTCTTGCACAACAATTTTTGTTTTATCCAAAATTTAGTTTTGGGTTTCTTTTTTGTTTGCATATTTCGTTTTTGTTTTGGGAGTTTTTTATTTGTTTTTGTTTTGGTTTTTTTTGTGGTAATTTGTTTCGTAAGTCTATTTAAAAAATAAATTAAAAACAAATGAAAGCTACGTCAACGTTCCAGGCGATCTTGAAACATAATATCCTCCGCTGAAACAATCAGATATCTTTACTTATCTTCATTGAAAATTGTAAATACACTACTGTATATATTGCTAGGTGTCGAAAACTAAATTGAAACACGGTTAAATCGGGCAATCGTTCAGAAAGAAAGGAAAAACTTTGCTAACTAAAAATAAACTTCTTCATTCATTTTCGGATTAGCAACTATGTATTAGATAAATAATTCATTATTTAGTTTGGCGTCTTCAATTTTGAATTAAAGCGCTGGCTTTTCATCTTCGTTCCTTCTTTCATATTCTCTAGCCACAACTATATGCTCCTCCTCTGTGGGGATTACTCTGAAGTTCTTACTCTCTCCCTGGCTTGCATTTAGTTGGGGCCGTATTTAATATATTTGCTAAGCGGAAGTCTGTACTATATATCTCTTGATTTGTGTGAGTGGGTGTGTTTGTGAGTGTGTTTGTATATACAGCTTAGAGTGTTGTGTGTTACGGGTATTTGATTTGCTAACTTAAACACTAGACGGCCATTGCTGCTCTCTGTGAATATTTGCTTGTGTCGCGGATTTCGTTTGCCAACAATTCACTTAAAACTAATCCGTACTTTTAT
The DNA here is from genome assembly GCF_016746235.2 of Drosophila teissieri. Taxonomy (NCBI): domain Eukaryota; kingdom Metazoa; phylum Arthropoda; class Insecta; order Diptera; family Drosophilidae; genus Drosophila; species Drosophila teissieri. Next base: position 16,641,561 of record NC_053031.1, on the reverse strand, counting down.
GTATGTGGGCGTATATGTATGCTATTTATTATAGTTATAAATTAATTAATGCTGTACAAAAGTTTTCGCGGTTTGAGTTTTGCTTTCACGTCCTGCCCCTCCACGCGACCTCCTTTCCTCTTTCACTCTCCTTCTATCTGCGCTTCCGATTCCACTCGCAACTCGGAGTTTTAGCAATGTGCTTAACTAAAATCAATAATGCATCTCACTAACAATCCTAACAACTGGCCTACAATCGGACTTACTGAGGTTCTATACATATATCAAAAAGTACGACTTAATGGTAACCCTCTGACCGCTACCACTACTTCTTGTTGTAGACGGGCATGGGAGGCGGTGCCAGCCCGGCGACGGAGGGTGGTAATACGCCGGTGGGCGCCAACAGCATGGATGGTGGTAGAGCAGTGGCCATTGGAGCGCCCATTCCTCCGGACATGTTGGGTGCGGCGCCAGCACCGCCAAGGGGATTAAAGATGCCGCCACCAGCTCCGTTGTACTTCGCATAGTCTTGGCTCTTGCTCTTTTTGCTCTCCTTGTCGCGGTCGCGATCGCTGTGCTTTTTCTTGCTGCTGCCACCGGAACTGCTGCCGCCTGAGGAGCTGTAGCCACCACCGCCGGCACCATAGGGAGGCAGAAGAGGAGCAGGTCCTCCGGTCGAAGCGGACGCGGTGGTAGCCGTAGTTGGAGGCATCCCATATCCGATTGCGCCTGGTAGACCTGCCGCTGCAGAGTAGTTATTGGGCTCAACCTTATTTTTGCTGATCTTAAGCTTAATGGGGGCTGACGCACCGGCCTGCAGGCTGCCGTTGGGATTCTTGATCACCATCTTCAGAGACTCCTGTGCAAGAGAAGTGTCCTTGCTGCCACCGCTGCTGCTGCGATCCTTCTGCTTGTCCTTCTTGTGCTTCTTACGCTCCTCCTTCTCCGTCTTGTCCTTGGACTTGTCCTTCTCCTTATGCTTGTGCTTGTCCTTCTTCTTTTTCTTCTCGGACTTGATGCTGCCTTCTTCCTTAATCTCTCCGGCCAGCTTGGTGGGTACTTCCAGATCCATGGGTGCGGGCCCACCAGCCAAACTGGCCATGGGAGTTAATCCCGGTTCCTTCTTGATTGTCGCTGGTGCGGGCATGGGTTCAAGCAGTTCGGCCGGTGGTTTTAGACCGGGCATAGTCAAGGCATCCGGTTTTAGGAGCGAAGCGTTAGATGGACACAGACTCTCCTTCAGCAAGCTGCGCACCAGATCCGGCGTTGTCTCGATGCCATTGGACATATTCAAGGGTGTGTGTTTCTCCTCATAACTCGGATAAGGTGGTAGACCAGTTGTAGTGTCCAGCTTGCGCAGCTTCTCGCGCGGCATATTACTGTTATCTATCTCATCCAGCTTATTTAGTCCGTACTGACTTCCCGAGATCTCGTTAGGCCGTTTTAGGCTGACGTTCTCTCCAGGATTGGTCAACAGGTCCCCGCCATGGGGCATCTGTTTCTTGTGAGGCGGCAGCATCGGCTTCGAAGATCCCGAGCCGGAGGAACTGTTCCCACTGCCCATGGGGGGCATGACAGGACGGTGCTTGTCCTTTTTGGTGGGCGTAAGTCGCTCTTTCTTGGGACTCTCTTTGTCGCGCGGATGGCTATTCAGCTTGTAATCATGGCCTGGTGGCGCAGGAGGGGGTAGAAAGCCGTTGAAGGGCTGTGGCTGCAACTGCGACATAGGCTCCTTTTTAATGTCCGACCACTCGGGACTGAAGAGCGAGTTCTTGGACTGCAACGAGTGCTGAGATGCCTCCGGAGGCATCTGTTGCTGCTGCGGCTGAGGCACTGGCTGCTGCATGTGGCCGTAGCTCTGGCTCTGGGAATAAGGCATTTGCTGCTCGAAGGGCGGCATGCCATGGACGGTGGAGCCGGATTTGCTGCGATGCCCGCCATATCCGGCCGGAGGCGGTGGCTGGGATCCATTGCTGGCGCCAGGATATCCACCACGCGACATCAGCGGGTTTGGAGGGGCACTATTATTGTATGGCGGCGGAGCGTTCGGATACATTTTGCTGCTCTGGGATTTATCCTTGGAGGACATGCCCGATGCAGAGGAATTAGAGGCGGATGGATGAGGAACCGGTGGCTGCTGCTGCGGCTGCTGAGGCTTGGAGCCCGAAGTCATCTTGTGGCTGCCGTGAGGTGGCATGTTAACGCCTACTGGCGGCATGCCGCGTGAGGATTTGTGGTAGTCCACGGGCATAGACGGTCGGCCAGGCTGCTGGCTCGAAGAGGACGAGGATGAGCTGCTGCGCTGGCTGCCGCTTCCCGAGGAACCGAGTCCACTGCTACTGCTACGCTGGTGACTTGAGGGCATTCGATTACTATAGCCCGGCTGCTTTGACTTGTGATCTGCAATACGAAGATGTTAAGAAAGGGTTTTTCTTCAAAGTCGTTTGGGAACTTACCAGCATGCGCGTCGGGCGGCATGCCACCAGGATAATTTGGCATCTTGTGACTGGAGGAAGACGACGAGGAGCTGCTGCCTGGCACTCCGCCCACTGAGGACGAGCGCTGATGGCCGCCATCCTGGCGTCTTTGCTGCGGCACCATGGCCGGTGGCGGCAGTAGCGACGACTGCTCCCGCTCCCGCTCTCTGTCCCGTTCACGATCTCGCTCCCGATCCCTGCTGTCGTTGCCGTTTAGCAGCTCTGGTGCCGCCGTGATGTTTGAGTGGTAGCCCTTCATCATCTCGGTGATCTTCCAGTCCTCCTTGGGCTTGTCCTTGCTGTTAGCTGTTCGATTGCTGGCTCCCTGGGCGATGGCCTTGATCGAGTTCAGCTTAGACTTCAGACGGGCGGGGCTCTTCTCATAGATAGCGATGAACTCGTCTGTCAGCTGCTTTAGCAAATCTAGCGAGACCGTCTTGTCCACGTAGTAAAACCAGTGCTTGCCCTCAGTCGACTGGGGGATCTCCCATCGGGACCACTTGCAGGCTAGGTAAATGCAGAAGCACGCTACCACCGTGGGGCGGTATTGCAGGCACATCGAGGTCAGATGCAGGCTGTGCCAGGATGGGTAAGTCAATTTAGTGGGGAGTCTTTCGGTAAAGTCTTACACATAAAATGTAGTTGGGTGAGTGTGTGCAGGGGGATTTCATCACTTATAGTACAGATTACGTCTTTAGTTCTTAGCATGTTCCCAGCATTTATCTTTTTTCTTTTTTTTCTTGGCGATCTTAAACTCAAAAGGATGATTCTAAAATCTTCTCCCATTTCGCTTGTAATCAGAAACTGGACTATGTTTTAGCAGGTATACCAAAGTGAATTTATCTTTTGTCCAGATGTTTTGGTGTGCAAAGGATTACAATGGTTTTCACTACAACTCTTCGCGTATACCAAAAAGACAACTTTCATTTTCTAGGAATTAACGTCTTTTTCCTGACATTTGGCGGATTTCCCCCGACACAAATTACAATGTTATTGCAGGCAATTGAGGATAATTACCGCGAGGGACACGGAAAATACTGCCTTTTTGTAAAGATGCGGGATTTGTACAGACTGACGGCCTGCTGCGATTAGGGAACGCGTGTTTTTGTTCGGTTTGTGACTTCGGGTCCTCACCTTTTTTTTTTGTTTCGACCCAGATACCTGGGCTTCTTAGCTATAAGCGAGGAGTTAAGCAGGTAAAAAATGGCCCAAAGATTTTAGCCTCAACATCTCAACATGCCAGGGATCGAATGCTCTACAACCTGACCACATTCTGGGGAGGATTGGGACAACTCCAACTCCACACCCGCACACACACACACACTGCGTATACCACAGCCTTTTTTGCGTTGGGAGGCGATCTCTGGGAGGAATTATACCATAGAGTAGCGCATTGCTAGCCATACCTGTTCGAGGCCAAGAAGTACGATGTCTGCGCCAGATCCTTGCATGCTAAAATATACCACAGTAATCAGTACCATCTGACATGTGAGGGGGACATGGCTTGGGTCGGATGGTGGGTGCCTACCTTTGACCAGCTGGCAGGTGCGCACCACATGCGTGTGCGGATGATCGATGGCCACATCGAAGCCGAGCGTCTGCAGGAGCACGTTCTCGTTAAACACAAGCTCCTGGGCGAGTTCGGCGTAATTCTGCTCGGTGGTCGGCGGCAGGCACTTGTTGGCGGCCCGAATAACATGCTCCAGCTTCCGCGGCTGCTCCTCCACCTTGGCGGCGAGAAAGAGGCTCGCCGACGCCATGGAGTTGCGATGAAAGTGGGTGAAAGAGTGGAAGGCGTAGAAGCGATGCATGTACACAATGGCCGTGTTGATGCACAGCTGGGAGACCTGCAGACGCTGACCCATCTCCTGGATCAGATAGGCGGTCATCTGGCGGTACTGCAGCTCATCGTCGCCCTTGATGCCGCATCGTCTGCTGGGCGAGTTGGCCAGCTGATCGTTGCTGAAGTACCAGATCTTGTCCTTCTCGAACGGCAGGTTGTTGTTGGCGCTGGGCGGAATCCCGCTGGCCGAGGCGGCCGCGGAGGCGGATGAAGAGGTTGAGGATGAGGCGGTGGCCGCCTGGGGCATTGGCGTGGCCAGGAGACTCATGGTTGTATGTATGCTTTATCCGTGCCTTGGCCTTGGGAATGGGGTGGGGATCTGGGGCTTGGGTTCCGTGTGGTTGTGCGGGCTCCTCCGTTTCACATGCAAACTGCGCCTCGGAATGGACCTAGTAATTCCCTTTTGGCTGATTCAGCTGTAGGAACTAACTGTACAAAGAGGAAGAGAGAGCGCTCTTTCTTTGTCGGCCGTGCTTGAGTGCGCTGGTATTGGTGTCCGTGTCCGTATCCGTGTGCGTTGCTGCTGTGGCGGGGGTGGCGGCGGTACGGAGGGGGCAGCGGGGATCGCACAGCACATTGGCTACGCCACACTCGATATTTCGCTGTTTTTGGGCGACTCCAATTTGGGTTCGGAACGAGGGGCTATATCCGCGGTCCGCACACTTTTTTCCGCCGCCGCGTCTCTGCGTGTTTGTGTGTGTGTGTGTGCGTGGTGATGGTGGTATGGTGTGGTGAGGTTTTCTGGAAATTGCGACTGCGGCGGAAACGAAACGAGACGAAAAACACACTAACCGCGACACCAGGCGACGTGTTATGCAACTTTCGTATCAATTCATAGTTATTCGCACTGCATTCGCCGACGCGTCGGGCACTTTAACCATTACGGGTCGTTTACTGCACGTTTTTAATTCCACAACGCATCACAGATTCTATTCACACAGTGACAATGACAAACTTTGCAGAAAAAAATGTATTTTCAAGTATGGCCGTCGGCAGGGCTGCCAGATGGAAACGGCTTTCCCCATCGATGTCAATTCGATGTTATCGATATTATTTCTAACATGTGGCAACATTGTGACCTCATGTTGATGTTATCGATTATTAAATTGTAACGTAAATATAAAAATGACCTTAAATAATTAAATACTAAGTATTAACGTTTAACTTAAATAGTCGTAATGGTGTGATATAACTTAGAAATAGGCAGAAATATAAGCATTATTTATTTTACGCTTAGATAAATAATATTTTACCAACTAGCTTAAATCTTCCCTAACTTCTTTTCGCTTTCAGTACTTACATGTAGAAGTATTTTCGTTCCACAGTGTCTACATTTGTTTCTTTCATACTATATTGAAAAATATCGTATATTTTGATTTATCGCCGTTTTTTTTTATACAAAACGAGAGCTGCCATTCTGATTTCTACACATTGTTAAATAATAAATACCAAAATACGAGAAGCACTAAGCAAATAGTACTGGTTAATAAGCTGACTCCACTGCGACATTTCAGTCACTTATTGTTATTCAAGTACATACATATGTATGTAAATACTTCATACGCCAGGAAATGTTTTAGGGAATCATAAAAAATAATGATAGAACAAAGAAAGGCATTACAAGTCCTATACAGCTTAAAAATGAAAATACATTTTGGGAGTGATGCTTGCCCCATTTGAAATCTGACATGAAAACACAGTTAATTTTTATTGTTATTTATAAAACAGATAATATATATTTATAGTTTGTAGATTAAAATATACAAAATTTAGCTAAAAACCTTAAAACTCTTATGTTGTCATAACAGTAAATAATTATGCTAGCTTGTGACTGTTAATCTTGCTTCGTTTTTCTTAATGCATTCTTATAAAAATTAATCTAATCCGTTCGCTTGCGCTTTCCTCTAACCATAAAATTCACCTACATACCATGACTGCGATCCAACGTTCGTTTCCTTAGTACATAAGTATTAAAGTATATATATTATATATATTGTGGCTGGCTTTAGCTGATTTCTCATCGCAGACAGTTTAAAATGTGTCTGTCAAATGTACAAAGATCGAACAAAAAGTGAAATAAACAGGCTAAATACTTAACTTAGGTCAGTAAGCCCAAAACTAATCGTAGCTAACGTTAATGCATTCAACATATTCATCTAGATCTAGGCCAATCCGCGCTTCTAGATGGTCGTATCTCTACTATCTCCTATCTCAAGTGCCATAGAATACCTTTCAATAATCGCACGCTCGATTTAAAATCTATATAGTTTGTTTCGTTTTTTGAGTTACCAATAGAAAGATATCTTGTCTTAGTCTTAGCCTAGTATAGAAATCTCGCCCAACGGCATCGATATACTATTACATTTAATTTAGTTGGTCTTATCCAGCATTCGGGGTTATCCAATCTAACAAATAATTGGTGTATATATATAAAATACGTTTATAATCGAGTGGAATCTTGAGGTCCAGAAGTTGTATATATACAATTATCGTGCTCAGCATGTATAAATGCTTTGGAGTTGGAGTTTCCAACCTTTTTTTAGGCTATCGAAGTGAATGGAGAGCTCTCGGGGAAATAGGAGATTCAAATTTAAGTGTACTATCTCGATTTAAAGCTGCTTTATCCGGGTTGTGGCTCAGATTCTTGTTTACCGATTTCGTTGTACTCGACTCGTGATTTTTGCATATCTGGTTCGATTCTGCTCTTGTTGTGGGTGCGCTTATAGCTACGGTCTTATAACATTTGAATATTCATTCCCTAACAACTAACAACTAATAACTGATTTATGCTAGGTAATAATGGCAGATGCAGTGATCTACGCTAATTAATAGACATACATATATATAAATCCATGATCTGGGGGGAAACCTCATAAACTGAGACCTACCTCGTGAAATGGTGTCAAATGCCATACTGTGTCTTAGAACTACAAAATACACCGACTGAACTTTATCTAAAATATTTGATCTCGACTTTATATATCGGCAATCCGCTCGACTATATCCTATATAGACTTTGAATATACTGTAACTTATGCAACTTTATGTACTTTTCATGGGAGGTATATCTAGATTCCAAATTTGTAGCGGGTTCCATATATTTGTATCATATCTTTGCTTACGTTCTATATTTCATTTGGTTTTTGTTTTGTTTTGTCTGTGTTGTTGTTCTGTTTTGTTGTTGTTCTGTTTTGGTGTGTACGGTGGTGTAAATAAAACGCATGCACAAATTGAAATAATAATTTTATTTAAAAAATAAAAAATAATCATAAAAAATTGTTTACAATGAACAGAGTTGAACTCAAGACTCACTTTGTTTATTTGCATCATCAATCACCAATCATCATAAACAAAATGATATATTGTAGATTTCATCTTCACGTACACATAATAATAATAATAGATAAAGGTACTTAGAGAACGCAACTATTAAAGAAATAGATTAAAGAACTAGGAGTTGGTTTTCTTCTCTTTTCCTATTCAAGGTTCAAGGTTCAGGGTTTCCTTTCAAGAGATTGCACGTTTTGGGCAGTGTTTGGAAATTGTTGTAGAAGTTGTCGGTATATTGCATTGAGGATTGCGGTTGCAGTGTTGTTGAAACTATGGATATGGGTCTGTATCTCGTTTCTGTTCGATTAAATGTTCAGATCTGTTCCATTTTGTAAGGCTTGTTTCGCTTTGTGGCAGTGTGACGTTAACAAGAATACAATAGTTAAACTTTATGCTTTACGCTGTATAAATAAACTTTAGATCGAGAGAGTTGAGTTTGGTTTGGCGTTCTAAGACTGCTTAAACGATGGCTCAAGGAGTGCCTTCTTCGCGCTAATCCTGTGAGCTTTTCTGCTGTTGATGTTTTAGGGTTGTAAATATACAAAACTTATCAAATAATAATTACAAGAAAGTTTAGACCACCATTTTGCTGGGTTCTTAGCTCCAGTTAGGATGTGTGTGTGTTTTTGTGGTTTTTGGGGGTAGTTCAGGGGTGTAGCTGGAGAAACACTTAAATAAATATCCTAAATGTAGTCGTACAAATAGCTAAAACTATGAAATAATAAATTTCCATCTCTCTTCGTTTATAAAATAAGCAACAAAAACAATTAGCCCAAGCACAGAGACCCACGCAGATCGTTCGGATCCATATCCTATATCCTCTGCACTGGGTTCGTCCTTGGGCAGCGGGTTGGGCTAGGGGACAGTTGAAAGGGCATTAGGCTAGGCATATACATACTCATATACATTTAGATTTAGTATTAGATCAATGGAGATAGAGAAATTCTTGCAGCTATCGGGGTTCGTACTTCTTTTTTTACATATTACACACTTCTATCGAATATCAATATGAATCAATTCGGTCGTCCTTCGTCCTTCCGCCATAGCAGTAGCGATAATAATAATAATAATATTTATAATAGTAATAATCGTAATAGTAATAATAATAATAACCAATAATAACAATATTCATTACAGTTACAGTTTACAGTTTACAGTTAAACCTACAGTTACAAGTACAACACTAACGCCCATGAATAGATCATTAATTACCGCCGATTTAGCTGGGTGTATGTATAGGGTACAGGACACAGGGTGTGAATATATACGAGTATATAAGTATATGTACGCGTATTGGGACTATCAGCTATGTGTAACCTATGCTTATCGCTGGCTAACCAAGAAACTCAACGCATGTACAAAGAAATCCCTACCTCGCGTGGCCTTCAGCCACTATTGCCGCTAGCCGGTTGATTTATACCCCCCCACCCAGAACCTATTGCCATTCCAGCTCGATCTTCCCAATCTTGGATCTGGGATCGAACTATATTTACAGGCCTCGTCGTCCTCCTCATGCTCCTCATCACTTCACACACCATTGCAGTCGATCTCCACGATGTCCTTGGGCACATCCACGAACTGGTAGACCAGCCGCTGGCCATCCACCTTGGCCAGGATGCCGCGCTGGTAGTAGTACCTCAGCGCCCTGCCCATCGTCTCGTAGTTCATGTCCGGCTTGTTCTTGTGCATGCCCCACAGGCGGGACACCGCCTTCGAGTCGACCAGCTTGAAGACGCCCTTCTCCCGGTTCGTCCACTTGATGAAGCGCGGACAGTACTCGCGATCCTGCAGCAGCTTGAGGAGGAACTCCCACAGGTAGGTGGTGGATCCCTCCCGGCTGCGCCGCTTCACGCCCATCTCCAGCTTCGGTTTGCGCGGCTTCTTCGCCTTGCGCTGCTGGAATCCGCCCAGCTCCAGCATGTAGGAGAGATCGTAGCTGACGCTGGACGTCGCCGGCTGGATAACGCTCTGGGAGCCGCCCGCTGCAGCTGCCGCCGTTGCCGCTGCCGCTGCACTGGCGCTCAGCATTGCTGCCGCTGCAACGGCGCTGCTGCTGCTGCTGACGACGGATGCCGCTGCTGCTGCCGCCGCTGCAGCGATTGTGGAATGCGTGTGCTGGCCCGCGTGCGGATGCGAATGCGGATGGGAGTGCGGATGTGAGTGCGGATGCGGACCGTTCAGCTGGGAGTGCGGGTGTTGCTGCTGTTGCTGTTGCTGCTGCTGCTGGTGCGACAGTTGCTGGTGCAACGCCTGCTGCTGCTGGTGCGACAGTTGCTGGTGGGCCAGTTGCTGTTGCTGCTGCGATTGCTGCGACTGCTGTTGCTGCTGCTGCTGCTGCTGGTGCAGGGAATGATAGCCGTTGATGGTGGTTCCTCGCTGGGACGCCGCTGCCGTCGCCGCCGTCGGAGCGTTGAAGTAGGACGTTGTCAGGTAGCCCGGCGCTTGGGGGTTTCCTGGACCACCTGGCTGTGCGCCCCCACTGCCGGCGCCACTGCTTCCGTAGTAGTTGTCGGGCACTGCAAGAACAAAGTCAGATATAGAAATGAGTTCAAGGGAATAAGACGACTTGCTTAACCAAAGGATATATGTACAAGCGAACTTCCCTAACTCAAACTACCAATTTTCATTAAGAACTTTGAGGTCTAAGACATTGACTATATTATTTCTGACCCGAAATTTCACCTCGTGCCTTGCACTTTCTCTCCAAAGAATATTATTGTTTAAAGCTGTACATCAAGCCCCACAGTAAATCATATTGAAAAAGTAATATCATTCCTACATAATTCTAACATATTAAAAAAAATATAACTCATATTTGAATCTCAATTTATGTTCTTGAAAATACAACTTTTCCTTTAAATATTATAGTAACTTCTTTCTAACTGTGTGCTTTGCTACGAAATGTTTAAATTTCTTTAAATTCATGTTGCTTATCTAAAAAGTTACAGTCATGTAATTTTGCTGATCTCCAAAGAACATAAATTGTTGCATACTTTCAGACTTGTAACTTGTAAGTTATTTCCTATTGCTCAGAGATTGAGCCAAATTCTCATTAGTTTACCCGATATAAAAAGTGTCATATTGCAAATATGCAACATCTAAGAACATGCAATCTCAGCTTGGTCAATCAAATTTAGGAAGTAATTTGAAATAATTTAGGGAATCTGCACGGTTGCAACCCGATCTGTCCCATCGTACCCAGATCGCAGATCGCTCGCGACTATTTCACACCGTCTCTGTTTTTGTTTCTGTGTGGTGGCACAGGTATAATTTTGTATGCTATTTAGTAAGTTTTTTTTTACATCCGGCGTTGCCGTTGCCCAATTCCGCGGCTCAGCCAGTTGGCAGTCGGTGGATTTGGATTCGGATTCGTTTTTGGATTCGATGGACCATTTTAGAGGGGAGGAGTGGCTAGTGGGGACAGGGGGGTATGGGACAGGAAGAGAGTGGGGAAAGACTGGGCTGAATCGGAATAAAAACAAAAGTAAGCAGTGCCACTCTCTCACCAACACACACAGACTTCGTGCAGAGAGCAACGCACGCTGCGTTGTTCGTGTGTTGCTCGTGTGTCTCGTTCGTGTTGCTGTTGCATTTGCGTTGGTGTTTGGCACTCTCTCTAGCTCTCTCTCCGCTTCTCCGGGAGGGGGAGGAAGAGGAAAAGAGAGTGGAGCACTCTCGCGAGCAGCGTTATTGCCACACTGCCGCTGCTGCTGTTGCTGTCGTTGTCGTTGTCGTTGTGACCTTCACAATTTGCGCAAAGGCAATGTGTCGATGACCACAGATTTTATACAGCAACGCGCACTCACTCACACACACACACACGCACTCAGTTGGCAGAGAGCATAAAAACAGCGAGTGCAACACAATCGCATTGCAATTGATTGTGCTGTACGTACATGTATAGGTGTGTATGTGTGTGTGTGCCTGACATTTTCGTAGAAAAGAGTACGCTGGATTAGGAGTGCATTATGTATGCAACAGATTATACCAACTTTAAATTGATTGCAGTATGCAAAGTTCCCCATTAGGTCATATGATTAATTGGTTGCGATAAAACCGTTCTCGGCTTAGATCGAATCCCCAAAATTGTGTGATTTACTTTAATTTTAGCTCATGGCCAATTAGGGCGAATTCCTTAGTATCTGTCAAAAGAGTAAAAACTGAATAAATTTCTATAGAGCAGTGGGCCAAACCAACTCTGATCTAAAGCCTTGAAAAGGAACATTTAAATGAAAATGCAATGAAAATAATTACTATAAGCTGCAGGCTAAGAGTCCTTTTGATACTTTCCCATTACTTTCTAATTAGGAAGCCTTATCCTTGTAGTCAGTCACATTAAGATGGTAACCCTCGAACTTAGCCCTAAACTGAAGCGCACAGTTGGAATTGACCGCGTTTATCCCAGATAAATACTCGATACTCACCCCCAACACTGCGATTCCATATGTTCCGCAGCGAGTTCGCCGCATTGTTCTGGTATAAATTCGGATGCAGAAAGGTGCCCGTGTGCAGGTGTGCCGCTGCCGCCGCCGCCGCTGCCGACGCCGAGGTGGCTGGGGGCATCCCGAGCCGCGCCTTCAGCTCGTCGGCGCAGGGCTGGCCGCCGGAACTGGAGCTGTCCACGTCGGAGACGCCGCTGTCCGCGGGACTGGGCGGAAATGAACCTGCGAACGGGAAAGAGCCGCGCGGAGCGAGGACGAGCCAAGAAAAGGGGCAATTAGCAATCGATATGGCTCGAAGCGAGTCGAGGGCGTGTGCAGTGGTTCACCTTGCTGCTGGACACGCTCGCCTCTGACTACTGACTACTGACTGCACTCGAAAAAACAAGATCTCTTTCAACTCCCAACTGGCATTGTTTTAAATGCATTCGAAGCTATTCGCATATTTAGTTAGCTATTAGTTTTCATTTTTAACAAAGTGTATTTTAATTAGCGCATTTAAGTTGAATTGAATTTTAATTAGAGCATTTAAGTTGAATTTTAAGTAGCAAAATAATTAGGCCAAAAATTGGTTCATACTTAGGGGTTACAACTTTTAAAGCGTCTTCATTGCACAATATTACTTAGTTTAACATAGTACTGTGATCATATTATCTTTGCAACAAATGTGTTTTGCCAAAATTCTTTGTGGTTTAAAATGCATTCTTTTTGGAATAAGTTATAACAATTTGTAGTAAATGAGAATATCCTTTAAGATCCATTTGCTTTTCAGAATTGACAATCGTGTGCTTTGCGTATAATCACCTGTTGTGGCCGTCGTGTAGTTCCTGTGGTGCGGATTGTGGATGGCACCGCCACTGAGCAGGTTGTGGAGCAGCGGGCGGTGCGGGATGGCCAGCGGCTGTTGCTGCTGGTGGGCATTGTTGCCGTTGCTGCCGCCTCCGTTGCCTGCTGCACCGTGTAGACCCTGCTGCTGTTGCTGCTGCTGCTGCAGCTGGAGCGGAGTGAGCAGCGCATTCTGCTCCGTCTTTATGTGGAGCAGCGCGGTGGCGCCGTTGAAGGTGGAGCCGTTGAGCGGCTGCTGCTGCTGGTGCTGCTGCAGGTGTTGCTGCTGCTGCAGTTGCTGCTGCGGGGCCGGACTCGTCGATTGTTTGACAATAGGAATTTCAGTGTCTGCAATGGAGGAACAAGGCAGAGGTGGTTGAGAATGCATCCTCTTGTTAAGGGGTTGTAAATCCAGCTAGGCATTCATTGCCAAGTTTATAGCATGCCATTCAACTGAATAGACACTTGATGGTGCATTTTATATATAGAGGTATAAATTTGAGCTTTATGTTTATAAGAGTTAAATTTTCTTTAAAAGATAGAAATGGTTGAATTTTTCCACATATGTATAAACGGTACTATGGAAATACCATTGCCACCACATAAACTGAACTATGCAAGTACACTGGTTTCATAAATCGATTTAAAAGCGTAAAATAAACGAGCTACAATTAAATGTAGTCATTGCTTTAATGAGCATAATAAGGCATATGTAAAAAATATCCACAGAGGTAATAGCTAAATAATTAAGCATCCTTCAGCAACATCAGTTCAAATTTGCGATTGCTTCAATCACCAGAATAATGTACACTTTCGAATCCCCAGTCGCCGTCGCTGTTCCAATTAAACGAATACTTGGCCTCATCACGGAATGCTTTGCAGGCCCTCAACCCCCCACCGACCCCCTTTAATCCGCCCACCAACCACTTGACCACGCCCCTGTCCTCTTCACAGCTGCCAAAAATGCCGATCCAACGAGCTAATAATACAAAAATTCGCATCATAATTTCATAGAAATGTCATGTTGAGCGAAATATGCAAAAAGGAAAACGAATACAACAAAACCAAACGAAACGAAACGAAACGAAACAATTGAAATGCCCCAATTTGGTGAGCCATGAACTCGCAACCGTTAAAAACAACGCCAGAGGAAAGGCGAAAAAAAATAAAAAATTAGCTTCTCACTTTCCTTTGGCCGTTGTTGTTGCAGCTGAAAAGTAAAAGTGCATTTTCACTTATTTCATGCAGCAGCAACAGCAGCAGCAGCCGCAGCGGCATGAAAATAAGCAGAGGGAAAAATTGCATTGAATGTCAAGCGGTACGCACACACACACACACTCACACACAAAAACACACACACTCTCACACGAATCAAATCCGCGGCAACTGCAGTGTGCAGGAAAACGTCAAAGCCAGCGGAGCAATGAAGCTTGCAAGCACACTCACTCTCACAGATACTCACACACACACGGCCACGCAAAGCACTCACACACACACAAGCCAGACGAGTGGCAGCAGAGAGGAAGAGAAATCAGGTCAAGGCTTGTCGGCAACGGCGACGAGTTTACAATTTATGCTTTGCTGGCTGCATTATTGCATGTTGCCGCTGTGTGCGAGTGCTTTTTACAGCTTTTTAAATACACGGCAGCCCGGCCGATATCGCACACTGGGCTACAACGCCTGTAAAGCGCTGTAAAACTGAACGTTTTCCATATATCTGAAGATATGTCATTTCCCCCAGGAAAAAGAGGAGGAACCTCTGTACCACCTGTACAGGTGAAAGTGGCAAACGTAAGTGTTGGCAGTCCCTTTAAATATATATAGAAGTATATTTTTAGCTAAGCCATAAGCCATTTGGCCCACTGTGCGACGCGGTTGTCTCGTTTTGATTGCCGCCCGCCGCTCCACTCGTCGTGGGTGAATGAGAAGCATGTAAAAATATACCCGTATATATGTAATATATATACCCATATTTTTTCTTGATATGTAAAAAATTCAAAAGCCGCAGCAGCTAAAGCGTATTTACACACAAAAATAAAAAGCCAGAGTCGTGACGGAAATCGCGCGGCAACAAAACAGCTGTGCGGTTGCATTGGTTAACCAACCACCACCCACCGCCCGTCCACCAACCGCCAGCTCCCCGCCCCCCTCCTCAGCCACCAACAATTGGCCTGCTGCTGCAACAGCTTTTTAACGGAAATTATAAATATTATTTTCGCCAAGTTTTCGTTGCGAGAATTTCCCTCTATTTACTTGCTGCTTTAATCGCTTGTCGAAGCGAAGTGAAAATGTCGGAAATGCCCGTCACTTGCCTCGATTTTTTTCGCTTGTCTGCGTTTTTCTCTTGGTTTTTCCGTGGGGAAGTGCTCACGTGTTGTTTTTTACTGCGGCCAACGCGGCGTATGCGTAATTTGTTGCAGGTGGCCGCCGACAAGTTGAAGTTCTAAATGGCAAGCGACTGACATGGAAATGTCTAAATCAATTTACAGCACAAGGAAAATGTTCGTTTTCATGGAGTTAGCTTTAAAGTTTTTGAAATTTAGATACAAGTTTAATTGATAATGTTTAAAGGAAATAACAATTGGGTAACTTTAAAGGCATTAATTAAACCGTGCTTTACGCCATTTTTCTTATGTCAATTGCAAGTATTTTTATAGTATACTGCAACATGTAAGCTGTATATTGGCTCTGTAAAATTCCTCAGAATTCAAATGTAGATTATTGTATTTTTTCCCGGTGAAATAGTTTATTGCGCAAACGAAACGTGTGCGATTACTTCCTGTGCGGCATACTAGGCGTATGAGTAATATACGAGCGTTCGTATTAAGTATACGCCTAGGTGAGCGGCCGCAACGGAAGGAAGGCGAAGAATTTAGATTTAGATTTCCTGGAAGAAGTTCAGCTGTCCTCCCCCGTTTCTTCCGCCGAGCTTTCACTGTGGTGGCGCTCTTGTGGCGCCTCCATGGAAGAAATGAAAGGAAAATAAAAGAAAACAACGAAATAGAAGCCGACAATCAGACCGCCAGAGGTTCAGCGTTAATGGTGCATAAACAAACACATACACAAACATAAATACAAATACAAACACAAACACGGCAGCAAGAAAGACAAATAGCCAGTGGTAATAGAGTCTACAAAACATTGCAATGCTGCGCCAAATGTGCGCTGACCTCTAAAAATGCGGTCTAATAAAACCAGCAGAAACAGAAACTAACCAACCGACAAAACACACCGCGATACAAGAGGAAAAAATTAAATATATTACGAGAAAAAGCAAAATTGGCAAACAACAAAGGCAAAATAATAATAAAAAAACAACAACAACATACTGGCAAACACACACACACACACACATGCACAGACACTGGGACATGTCAAAGAAATTAACGGTAAAGTCATGTGCATGTGAGCTGGTGGGTTTTGCTATTTTTCTTTCGTTGAATTCGAATACGAATACGAATACGAATACGAATTTGGACTTGAACTGAACTCGCTGGCTCGTTGATATGTGCGCGGCATTTTGGGACAGTTACATCACAATTCCGGCGGATAGCGCAGCATTTGCCGCAATAGTAGGTCAATGTAGGTACGAGCCATCGCTGCCTGCTTGTTACCTCTAAATGATTAGTTCGCCTTATACAGCCGATATGCTTTTATATTTTTTGTTTCTTTCGTTTTTTTGGTTTTTTGTTTTTACATTCAGTTGGCTCGGCTTGTTGTTGCGGCTGTGCGGTGGATAAGGCGTCATCCGAGGTGCTTGGGTTTTGTTTACAATTTTTCGAAGCATTTCCGAAAGCCGTAGAAGCTGCCCGCCTGTCTGTCCAACCCCCAACCCCAACCCACAACAGCAATAACAGCAATACCAGCAATAACAATTGCACACCAGCAGCAACGATTTGTAATTGTTTATGGCATTTTGGTTATTGGCCTATTTTTGATGTGCCCAACAACCGACATTTGTGAGCTTGTGAGTTGTGGGCGGTTTGGCAAGAGACGGAAAGTGAATTATTGTGTGGGCCGAGCTGAAGGGGATTTACCTATTGAGCTCAGCCTTTATCAGCTATCCAGTATTTTCATCTGACATTAATCAGTGGAAAGTAGGCAAATGAAACTGTATACTTCGGAGCTGTTGGCTGAAATATTGCTTTGCTTGGGCAGATCGAATTACGGGGAAAGAGCTGAGGGTAATAACTACTGCCAACTGAAAGGTAACTATTTTTGATAAATATATACATCCATTTTTATCTTTAACTTTCTGTTTTCCTAAAGATCCATCCAAATCAGTTTGCAAATCTTCTCAACACATTTAATTATGCATTTTTGTGTTGTTTACATTGAATGTGCGCCCTTCCTTTAATAATCAATCATAACACCAGCCTTGCCCTAATTGTTAGCCCGCAAAAAACATATTCAAATTCTATTTGGCAAACCAGACGTATAAAAGCATGAAAAAATACCAGTGACGGATGCCAGGCGAATTCCCCGAATAGCTAAAGCCAAATACGACAACCACTAGAAATGGCTTTGTATCGATAATTTCACTTGTGCGGCGCAATAATGTGCCGAACCGGAATCGAAATGTTCCCCAACTGGGATATCTTTATTCCATTATTTATTTTCAATAATAATAATAATACAATTTATGGCAGTGCAAAAAAAAGAGAAGAGAATTTTGGGTGTGGAAGAAAGCGAAATTCAAGTTAACTCGAATGCAGCGGCGACAGACGAAAGTAAAATGCACAAAGAGCCGAAAACAAAATCAACAGGAACGGGCGACAACAACGCAAAAGTTCTATATTTAAATATTATAATTTATGTGTTTGTTTGGCAATTGTAGTATTTGTTGTTGGTGTGAATGTCTCTTCCCCAATTTTTTATGTGTACGAGTATGTATGTATGCATGTATATTTTTTCGGGTTCCGTCTGCCTCGCTTTTGCACGATCCCCATTATTCCCAGTCTCCATCCCATTCCCATTCCCATTTCCATTCCCGTTCCCATTCCCCTTTTTTCTCTTCCTCTCTCTTCCGCGGCGGCGGCGGCTCTCTGCTGCTCTCTGAATTCCTGTTCTGCCGCCTTATTTTGGCTTTTATGCCGCTGCCAACTTCGCTGCTTTCACGGCTGCCTGTGTATTGGTGGCCAGAATAAAAGCCAGTTGTTGTTCTCTCGCTTCTTCAGCGCGCGCGTGTGTGTGTGCGTGTGTGTGTGTGTACGCTTTTTGGAAATTCAGTCTCAAGTTCAAGGTCTCGCGGATAACGCACACCAGCAAAGACACACTGCTTACACTGCTCACACGGACAGCGGATTCTCATTGTTTACGCACACAGGCGCAGGCCAGGCAGCGAGACATATGCATATCAGGCAATTTCTCATTGTCGTACGAAATGTATGTTTATTAGGGCTACATATGCATTTGATACAAGTCCGCGCACACAAACGCACATTATTCGCATTTAACATATATGTATGTGTGTATAGACAACAGAAATTCTTCTTCAATATTTCCGCATTAAGAAATGATACGAAACTCGGCTGCGATCTGTGTGATTTTCTGTTTTTTCTGTTTTTGCTGTCTTTCTGTTTTTGTGTTCGTTTGTTTTTTGCATTTTTTTATGACCGCTATTTCTCTATACTCGAAAATTTCTCGTATCGCACAAAAGGAAATATAATGTAATTAAGAAAGTATATATTCCGTTGATTTGTTTTTATTTCGGCTGAATCTTTCGTTTTAATTTGTCATTAAGTACTTTTACTTGTTTTATGGTGTGGTATAATATGCATATAGATTGACGCATTTGCCCCCCGAGAAGATGATTTTATATGCCTTTCCAATTTGTTGCGATTGCCTAAATGGGATTTTGTAATGCGTTTTATCTTATGCACTGGGGTATGATTTAATAGATCCATTAATGACATATATTAGTTGACAATCATTTATTTTAAATTATAAACGCATTGCCTTCCTTTAAGTTGTCTAATTATGTATTAACGATCTTGACCAATATTTGTATTTTGTAAAGAGTGTTTTAATAAGAAAAATGGCTGCTGCATGACTGCAATAGTTAAATATTGTCTCAGTTCTCGTAGCTTCTGTTTATATTAACACTTTCCATGCGTGAAAAAATAAACATTTTTTGGTCACGCGCCAACTTTTATGGAGTTACAAGTGCTAATTGGCAGTGAATACTGCTGAATACTTCTGCTGAGATAATCACGATAATTAATTTATGTTTAACAAGCTAATCATGAACTACTTTACTACTTTATTTGAAACTAGTAGCTGTGATTACAGGGGACCTTTAAATTATAGTACAAGATCATGAGAAGTTTCCTCATTGCAAAAGCTAAATATATTTAAATGTGTGGGCTTTCGTTGCATTTTGCAGCTGGTTTAGCGAGAATCCGAATCCGAAACCGCAGCCCCAAAAACGGAAGTTTCGGCCAGCGCAGCAAGTTCTAGGTAGCCGCATTACGTATACGACTCGTTGTCGCGAATTTCCCAGCAACAAGTCTTGGGCCTTGACCCGACCCAGTGGACTCGGCTGTGGCTATCGGGTGACCATATGGCCACACCACATCATCAGCTGCACTGCGAGCGGGAGATATTTGCTCAATTCGATTTTCTGCATTTGCTAATCCGATTTTGTAATTGTAATTGAGTTACGTCGCCCGACTAGTGACCAGTGACATAATCCCTGCGTCTAGGAATCGGGGAATCGGGGACTCGTTGACTCGGGGACCCGTTGACTCGCCTTGGCTACCGATAAGGAGATAAGCTCCGAGTGAGCAGAACCTCCATTGGCCAGTTACGAGGAGAGCAGGAGTGATTACCACATCTGAACCGGAGAAAGATACTTGTGTAAGTGGCGCATAGGCCTACTGCGAGTATATGGGCCATTGGCTTACATAATTCTAATGCGAAAAAATCGCCACCGCCGTATTTGGGTTAAAAGACAAAAAAAAACAGAGGCAGAAAAAAGAGAAAAAAATGGAAAATCATTTGCTAATTTCTTGCCACGAAACGAGAAATTTAAGTTTTTCCGCGCACGCTCTGTGTGTGTGTGTGCGTGTGTGTGTGCGATGGTATATGTGTGCGTGTAAGTGTGTGCGTGCGCGCAGTTGTTGCCAATCTATTCCCAACCTACCTCAAAATGTTTTGCGTTAGGCCTGAAAAAAAGCAACAGAGCGCTGAGTTGGGTGGCGGGCGGAGGGTGGAGGGCGACGTTTGGAGGGGGCGCTCTTTTTCACTATTTCCCACAGCGCACTTACACAAGCACACGCACACACAGGCACTCCGACACACAGACACGCCGAGTGAGCAAACACAGACGCTCCAAGCTGGTTTGGTTTGTCATGTAAAGAAACGCCGCGGAAAAGGGGGCAGTGGCAGCGAGAGAGGCGGCCGCTCTCCGCCGCATGTCGCAATTGAAAGTTGCCTCCGCTGCCGCAGTGTGTGGGTGGTTCAATATTGCTGCCGTCGAAAGGTTGAAGGTAAGACCAGAAACCAAAACAAAGCCCCACAAAATGAAGTCATGAGGAACGCACACAAACAGCAACAAAAATGCAAAAAAAAAACACAAAAAAAGCAGAAAAAAACGAAAACAAGAGCGCAGAAGAAAAAGGTTAAAACCCATATAAATAAAAGATGAAAATGCTCGTCGTGTCGCAAGCGGAAAATATATATCATCTAGGAATTTGTGTGCGAAAAATAAATAATAAAACTCTGAAACGAAGTCTGTGGCAAAAAGGAAGCCGAGAGATTTACTGACTGACTGACGGGAACATTTCGACAGAAGTTGCAGCTTTTTGGAGCGAGGCGGTCAAGTCGGGTTCCAGTTGAAGATTTTGCGTACTACCAATCACTTTAAGCCATGCGATTTATTGGGAAACGGGCCAAAGCAATTTGTACCCATTTTAAAAGGTTCACTGCAAAGTGATCTAAAAACAACTAAACATTATAACATCATTATAATAACTGACTATATATTCCATTATTAAAACTTTCCATTTCTGTATATATATTTTCAAATATCACTTAGCGTTACTACTGAGGTTAGAAGTAGATACTTGCCAGTCAACAATTCTATGAACAACTTTATCCTGCTTATTTCTCCGCTTGTTGGAAAAATAAGTTGTCACTTTCAATTTCATCAAATATTTATTTAGATAATATTTGTATTTTGTGTATGGCTAATAAAATATGTTTAACCACCTTATTTTATTAGCATAAACTTGCAAGTTTTCCCTGGATCAGGATTTAACTCCAATACTTATACCTAAACGAATACTTACAACCTTTACTACTGCATTTAATTTGTCTATTAAACATTCTCCTCTGGCTTAAGAGTGGGAATTCTACTTTCGTTTTTTGCCATTTTCAAGAAGAACATTAGTTTGACTTGCACATTTTCGCCCAATCCCCATTCCCACACTGCATAAATCTGTTGGCGACGACCACTTTGGCCAGATGTGAACGAGAGGAGCATTTCCGCCAGCCACTTGGCCAAGAACTGCAATTGGCAGGCAGCGTTTTGTGGCGGTTTAGTGTGTATCCGAAGCCCAGGGCTCCAGTCGAGCCAAAGCCAGAGCCAGAGCCAGAGCCAGAGCCAAAATCAAAGCGAAACCCAAACTAAAGTGGGGTAAACTTTGGCAAAAGTGAAGGCAGCAACAGCAACAGCAACAGCAGCGGCAGCAGCCCGGGAGTCGTTTTGCTGACGACGACGCCCCGTGTAAAAGTCAAATAGAGGAAACAAGTTGTTGGCTAGGGTTACCAGATATATGTATGTATATGCGCACATATATAGCTGGGTATGTAACAAGTGCAAGACACACGCATACACACACACGGATACAGATACTGCCAGAGATAGAGATACAGAAGACCAAGTCGGAGTCTCCGGCTCATTTAGCAGTTGCCAGTTGCCAGTCGCGAGTTGGCGAGTTGCTGTGGCAGTTTTAGAGCAAGTGACTGGGAAACTATTCCACACCAAGACACAGCCATCGAAAAGCAAAAGCAGACACACAGATACGCGTTACAAGCCAGCGAATGCAGCGAGCGGAGAGCCAGATACGGATACCCACACCCATACACAGACAGGTCGAATCAGAAACAGAAACCCAGCCAGCTGAGCGCAATAGTTTATAGACGGGCGTCCGCTCTCTGGTTGGCTCTCCGTGTGGCGTTTGCCGCCTCAAGTAATCAATAAAATTGTTGAGGTGGGTTAGGAAACTGTTACGAAGCCGTTGACGTAGACTCGCTGCTTCTACCGCCGCCGTTTCTGCCGTTTCTGCCGCTTCCACTGCTTCTACCGCTTACCGCTTCTGAACGCAGCGCCGGCGGCGGAAATTGCGCTATTTTAAATAATGTTTATTTCGCCTCTGGCTGCCTGCGCTGCCCGACTCTTTTTCTGTGCATTGTTTTGCGTTATAAACATTTCTGGCTCTTGCCAAATTGACATTTCACAATTTTGGCCAGTGAAAGATGGGGGAGTTTTTTTCGAGGCTGATTCATTGCCACTTAAGCCCCCGTTTGTACAAAAACCAAATTAATAGTCACCAGAAATCGAGACGGAATTCAATGGAAATTCCTCCAAATGGGATTTCTTCCATTTAAATTAGAAGTATACAAATAATTGAATCTGCATTGAAATTTTAAGTAGAACGGTTACCGGGAATATGTTTTTCTGTTCTAAAAATATATGTTTATAACGTATTTAGAGCCATTAAGTTACGTATGTACATCTCATAACATATGTATATTCCACTTAGTTTATCGAATGAATATTTAATTTAGTTAGAATGCACATTTCAATATTTCAATAAAGTAAGGAAAATTCATCAAAGATGATACTAATTATTTCAATCAGGTAATTATCCTTTTCAAGAATTCAATTCAAGAATTCAATCTAAAGGGTTTTAAGTGCACTAACAGAACTGATAGATTGTACATATTCCTTATCGAAACATTTTAGGTTAAAAGTGCGCCACTTACAATATCGCTTCATCAAGCTCTTCTTGTAGGCCGCCGACCTCTCCGCCTTGCGTTCCGGCTTGAGGCGCATCCTCGCCCGCTCGCACTGCGCGGAGTCGTCGGATTCCGTGCCGGAGTAAGTGCGTCCCCGTCGGCGGCTGGCCGCCGAGGCGGCAGCGGCGGCTGAGGCGGCTGCACTGGTGGCTCCGCCCAGCGACAGATCCAGCGGCGAGTCGTAGCCGTTCTGGTACTGCTCCAGCAGCTCCTCGTCCTCGGCATCCGCTTCCACGTCCGCATCCGCGTCATCCACATCCTCCAGCGTCTCCTCGTCCTCGATGTCGCTCATGGGCTGCTGGTGCTGGTGCTCGTGTTGGTGCTGATGCTGGTGCTGCTGCTGCAGAGTGGGTGCTGCGGTGATCACCGAGCTGCGCTGCAGCTGCTGCTTTCGCTCCCAGAGGATCTTGGACACGTCGTCCAGGGTGCTGCGCGTCTTGTCTGGCGAGGAGGAGGGAGAGTGGTGGTGTTGCTGCTGCTGCCTTAGGTGATTATAGAGCACTTTGAACTCGCGACAGTCCGAGGCTACGGACTCAGACTCCTCTTCCTCCTCGGGAGCGAGAGGCGATTTGTTGGACATCTCTTCTAGTGACTCGGGGACTTTGGTGGACGCAACTGGACTTGGACTTTGCCGCGCCAACACTGACTCGGTATCAACTATGGCACCTGGTTCCTCTCCATTAACCTGTTCCGGCTCCTTCTTCTCCTGCCGCGACTTCTCCTGCTTATCTTGGTCTTTCAAAGTGGGATCCTCTCGAGTCTTGGGCTGCTGCTCATCCTCCTGCAACTCAGCCCCTGCTGGCGGCGAGGCTTCTGCGGGCGCGGCGGCTGCCGGCGGTGGAGATGTGGGCGTCACGGGCGAGGCCACTGGCGTGGGCGTGGCCGAGGACAGCGAGGAGCTGGAGGAGGATGATGACAGCGACAGCGAGGAGGAGGAACTCGAACTGGAACTAGAGCTGGAGCTGGAGCTGGAGCTGGACACATTGACAAGCGATGCCGCCGCCTGGCTGGCGAAGTTGTGCGCCGAGGCGGCCACCAAATGTTGCACCATAATCATTTTGCACGACGCGGCGTATGCGTGATGTCTGCGTTAATGGGTTTGGCGATATTGCGTATACGCAACGTTCTACACTCTAGACATGATTCTTATGTCTGTTTTTTTGGGGCTTCTAATTTTCTTGGTATAAGAATTGCACTAAGTTTTTGCACTCGGTTCGTTGCTTGTTTGTTTGTTTGTTTGTTTGTTTGTTTGCTTGTTTGCTTGTTGGTTTATTGTTACTTCTTTACGCTTGAGGTATTTGTTTGATTTCGAAAATTGATCAGGTTTTGAACTTTTTTGCACTAATTGTGGACGTTTTATATGCTAACATTCTCGCTTAAACTTAAACACATTTTGCTATATTAGCTATTACATTTTGTTTTCCCGCGGGTCAAACATTTGCTTGTTGCTTGCTTCTGTTTCTCTGGTATTCTGTGTGTGTTTTGGCTGTTGAGTTTTACTCTGTTTTGGGCCGCTAATTCGTCGCTCGCCGCGGCACGTCATTTATCTCTTACGGTATCAGCAAAACTAAAATCTAAAGTCAGCACAAAAACCGCTGCGAGTGTTTGTTAGGCGCAAACACCGAACAACAAACGTCGGCTTCGACGTCAGCGCCGGCAGCGACGCCGACTGCGATGCTGCGGCTGCAAAAGCGCGCGCGCGCCCCACTCACCGATGCCCCAATACCAGTGCACCAGTTCCCCGCTCACGCTCACGCACACACACAGTCACACGGACGCACGCACCGCGGGAGAAACACACACTTGCACAGGTGCAAAAGAGCCAAATCGGCGGACTGAATGGGGCTCGCTCGCTCGACTCGCTTACGCCGACTGAACGACTGAATCGACGGCACGACGTTGCTGTCGCTGCTGCGCTGCCGCTGGTATTGCGAAAAACGTTGCGAGAGAGCGCAAAAATGGCAAACAAACGTAATCGCGGGGGAAATGCAGGGGAAGAGGGGGAGAGAGAGCACGAATGTTTGGAGCTCTCTCTGCCGCGTCTTCCTCTTCCCCGCACCGCCCCGCTGTTGCATCGGTGTGTGTGTGTGCACGTTTGGGGGATTTGTGTGCCACATGCGCATTTGCATGCAATTCTCGGGGGGATTTTGGTGGTGCCCCCGGGGTGGGGATGGCGGCGGGAACGGGGGGCATCCACAGTAGCAAGTCCCTCAAGAATGTTGTCAAGTTAGGATTACTTTTAACTGCACAGGGAAAAATGCATTGCCGCTTTGGGACTTAATCAAATGCGTCATTAATTTGAAACATTTTAGATTTTACTTAAATGTACATATGTATGTACAGTGTGTATATATGAGGGTTGGCAAATATTTGCAATCTCAATGAATTCAAAGCAAAAGTTTTAAAACACCATACAAAGAAAACTATCCGAAGTCTCTTGAAACTCCTTCAAACCAAGGCCCTAAAATGGGGAGTTATCAGTAGCCCAAGATGAACATTCTAGATATTTTTGTAACACTATACATTAATAAAAAAAACTCCCAATAAAGTTATTAAATAATTAAGATTAAAATAATACAATCGGCATGTCAGAAATGTGATAAATAGGAAAACCTCTTTAATATCAAAACCTATGTTAAGAAATATAATGAACTCAATTTCCATTAAGGGAATTACGGCATTTTTCCCGATGCCCCAACAAAGGCTGATTATTTCCCCTTTAAGATCATTGCACATTGCGAGCGATTAAAACTAAAAGTAACACAACAATCCACAATCCACCAGCCAGCGACCCAGACCCAGTGCTCTCCACTCTCAGGGCTCCACTGCCCCCCTCCCTTTCTTCCGCTCCTTCATCGCGTCCTCTCTTCTCCTCCGCGATTCTCTGGAGAAGGCTATCGGTGGCTCGCCAAATGGGTCAGGCCCCGTCAAAAGGGCTAAGCGATCATCTGGTCTATGTTTTTGCAAGGCGGAGAGGAACTGAAAATGGGACGAGCGAAAGGGGCGAAGGACGAGGGGGAGCAGATTGGGTGGCTGCACAGGAAGGGGGCGCAGGAGAGCGGACGTCGCTGCTGCAATCGACACGATTATGACTCAATGCAAGTGTATGTAAGCGCTGCTCTCCGTCTTTGTGAGAGCGCCAGCAGCACTCTCTCTCGCTCGCTCGCTCGCTCTCACTCTCTTTTTGCTGTCTGTCAGTGGAGCAAATTTTCACTTTCCGTTTGCTTAGTGTTGTTGGGGGCCTTTCCATTTACTTTGCCGATTGCAATTCAAGTGTGCGAGCGGGAAGGAAGCTCTCTCTCTCCCGCTCCTTCCCTCCGTTGGCATATAATGTATGTTGCAAATAAAGGAAGCAGAGCAAGTAGACGGCGATGTAGAAGAAGAAGCAGAAGAAGACGGAGGAGCGGCAGAAGGAAGAGTTTTGTTTTTAGAAATAGCGAGGGCGTAGACGCAAGGGGGTGGGTCGGCACATTTGGGGGGCATGGTGCAGGGGGCGGAAAAGGAGGCGGCAGGCAGAAGAAGGAGAAGCTAAATGAGGCGACGTCGACACAGACATACTTTTGCAATAGCTCTTTGTCTGTGTGCCCGTCCAAGTGCAATAGTGTGTGTGCGAAATGAGTCCAATGTACCCACAACTAAGGGTGCACTCACAGAAACCAGCTATAAGATTAGAATTTTAATGGGAACTCGTGAAATATTGCAATTTTATTCATTTAATATTATTTCCTTGCATAAGTCAAAGTGAAACGAATCTGATAATAATGTTCCTAGAATATGTATATATAATATTTTCAAGGACAAAAACATAACAATTTAATTAAGAAGACTTTGTGCGGATTATAACAAATTAATAGATATTATTATTATAAAATTATTATTAGAGGTTAGATATTTTATAGGCTTAAGTGTTTTCTAAAAAAAAGTATAAGACTTAGCAAATGCAAGGTGCAAGTTATTTTTAAACAATTTAATGTATATTCCTTGCATAACTGTGCAATTTCTCTGCGTGTAAGATTTAGCAACAAAGGCGAGGGTTTGGGACTAGTAGAAGAATGGATCTGGGGAAATGTTTGGGGTTAGACTGCCGCCGACGGCTCCTTTTGCCAGAAGAAACAGCCAAGCGAGGGGACTGAGACAGACAGACAGAGAGACAGACAGACAGCCAGTCGTAAAAGAATTTGTTGAAGAGGAAGCGCATTAGGTGGCTCTGCTCCCCCCGCCTGCTGGAAGCTTCCACCTCTGCTGCTGCGTGGCCACGGCTCCTTGACTCCTTCGGACTCGGAATGGGCGGCTTGGTTTGGGTGCTGACTGTGTAGTCGATTCATGTTTCAACAGAAGTCATTGAACAGCTAACGACAAATGCGGCACACTGGTTGATTCGCATGGAAACTAATCAGCGCGTTGGAGATAAGCAATAGCTTGCATCAAAGATAAGCATCGGCATGCGTTCTAATCTGCTAAGGCAGCTAATGCAGTTAAGTATGCTGAAGTAATACGCCAGAGATAAATGTATCTTGTGAGGTAATAAACGTTGCGTGATAAAGGAGTTAGGGCTTTAAAGAATGTCAGCTTTACCAAAGATTAATCCGCTTCACAACTGTGAATTTTAATGCAAATTTGTATTAGATAAGAAGGACAATATCAATTACCAAAATGTTAACTAAGATTTCGACGACGGAAGCAAATGATCCTGGCGCCACTGTGCTAAGCTGGACGACAGCACAAGCGCCACCTACCGCCAGACAGGCGGACAATGGGCAAGGAGGATGTCGGAAATGTATAAGCAGGGCAACAGTTTGGGGTTTCGGTTCGGGTATAGCTTTCAGCACAGCCCCACCAACGCACACCAGCACACACAACACACACCAGCACACCAGACAAACCAACTGTATATTGTATATTGTATATGCTATATTGAGCGCAGCGTCATCCAGAAATTTCGTCAACAGAGCAGAGCAGAGAAAAGCAGTGGAGCAGCGTCGGCGAGACGAGTGTTTCGGTGTTCGTTGTAAACAGCAGTGAATGACCTCATATCATCTAATACACGCGCCGAGCACTCAAACCCACCGAATCACCGAATTTTGTCGCACTGGTCGCACTGGTGTTGTGTGGTGTGGAGCTTGTCACTCCTCGAACCGAACGACCCAGCGACTAACTGACAAAGCGACTTGACTGACTAACCTGCAGACTGGAGCTAAAAGCTGGAACAGAAACGGAATCAGAATCAGAATGAGAAACAGCATCACAATCACAATCGCCATCTCCGCGCCTCCCCATCCTGCGCCCCATCGCCAGATTACGATGGCAACGTCAGGGCGACAGAACCTGCTGCTCCTCCTCGCTTTCGCACCAAAGCAGTCTAAGTACACCAGGCGAAATGTCATCCCACAGTTGCAGTCAACTGGATGTTGATCCTAAGTTATCAAACAGCTATCTTTGAAGGCATAATGAATGACTTATTCGATGAGTGGTTTAAAAAGTTCACCTTAAAAGATACTACGATATTTAATATATAAGTATCTCAGATACTAAAGATACTTTAGTTTACTAAGTTTAGTTTTTTAACGTTGTGGTTAGGATCCATCCCTTTACTTGCTTTCCAATTCTCCGTTTACTTGTTTATATTTTTGGCTCAGTGGAGAAGCAGAAGCAGAGCAGACTTTGTAATTGTTACAGCTTCACTTGGGGGGAGGGGAAGTGGGGGCAGGTCTTTGTTCATAGCTCGTAATCTTGCCGAAAATTGTCCGTATAGTTTCTTTGTCTCTCCAGAAAAATGGATGTGATTCCACAGAGGGAGCCTCGTGGGTTAAACGAGCGACGTTTATAATGTCGTCGAATTGATGATTGCGACTTTGATGCTCGACGAGATTAGGAAGATGCTGCAGTCTGATGGATACCCGATATCAAGTGCAAACTCGTGACCTGTTGTCGCATGGAACTTTAATGCTCGACTTGATGGCAAACTTACATTGTCAAAGAGCGTTTTCTGATGAATTGGCGAGCAATCTATGGATGGCTTAAACTGATGAGTCAGATACAAGCGTGTATTCTGTTTTATATGTCTGAGCTCTATTGGGTCTTGAGTGCACTTTGAAATCGAAACGAATTGCATATTCGGCTTGCGTTCAAAGCTTTCTACAAATCTTCAGGAAGTTTCCACAGTCGCCCAGAGAAAGAGTGAAAACAGTGAACACATGTTTAAATGGCATTCACCTTTGGTGCAGAAAATTAAAGCAACAACCAGAAACATCTCAATTCAGCGCTTTTTCATTATCACTACGCCGAAGCCTTCAGCCAATTGTTTCCCCATCATTGTTTCAGCCGTGAGCCATCAAATTGGCGAAAATAAAACCACAGTAGGTGCAGCATGCTCTTGACCATCAGCAGCGGCAAAAAAGAACTCTGCACTCAGACCGCAGAAGCCAAAAGCCCAAAGCAGCCGCAACTGCACACCGCTTCATCTTTAATGGCGGCGGCCACGGGGCGTATGAGTAATGCGCTTGCTAGATTTGCATGTAAAGCGGCCATTACAAGTGTCAACTTCTTCGGGCCGCCAGCAGTACTACTTAGCGGTAGACCAGCACCTTGACCGCGACTTAGGCGTGCGAGTTCTTAACTTGTTATTGAAATGACGTACAAGCAGCAGCCACATGCTAAACACATGGCGAAGAACTCAGCAAAAAGATCAGAGTGCAGCGGAGACTTCTCATCATGATTAAGAATTGTGATGATGGCGACAAGTTTTTGGCGCTGATGCTGGCAGTTTCTACCAGCCAATGTCAATGGTATGAAAACCACTGTTTTTCGCTGCCTGTCTGTCACTGCCAATAACGAGAGACCAGCCAAGAGATTGTTGTTCGGCGGGGGCCATCTAAAATCCCATCCCATCCAATCTCATCCAATCCCATTCCATCCTAGGCAATGACATCTACATCCAAGCTGGAGTCAACTTTTATGCGTTTTAATTAAACGAAATCGAAAGCGCCAGACAGACCAGACACACCAGACGGAACCGACGGACACGACGGACGCGACCGAAAGGAAATTGCTGATTGTGCTGCATGCAACAGTATTCCGCTGCTCGCCATCGCAGTAACTGCTTTAACTGCTTTACTGCTCATTTGACCAGCAAACCCAGCTAGCTGCACTTGCACTTGACAACGAAAATGGCACAACAACATCGACAGCGGCAGCATGGAAAACTCCAAGTGGTAGCTGGAAAAACTCGTCGCTGTCGTCAGCCGCAAAACAATGGCATTCATCCTACATTTTGGCCCGAAAACAAGTTGCTCATACGCCCCATTGGCATTGTTTTGCTTTTCCTTTCTGCGAGCCAGCCAGCCACCCCCCAAGTGCCGCCATTTCGGCTTCAGCTGCTGCACTTGCACTTTCTTTTTGCATTATGGTCTGGGGAAAAACTTTCGATTTTCTCGCTTATAAAAACAGAGAAAAACTACAGCAACAACAAAAGAAAAACACGAAAATATTTCGCTTGGCAAGAAAAAGAAAATGAAAGCGAAAATGCGAAATGGAAACGCGCAGCAAAAAGCAGGCCAATCGATGGGGCACGGAGGGAAGCTGAAACTGAAACTGTGGCTGAAGCCGAAGCTGATGTTGCAGCTAAAGACCTGAAATGTGTTAGTTGGCGACTTCCAATTGCAGTCTGTCTTGGCCTGGGACCTGCCGTCAATTGCGCTAAATGGCAGCGGCAACAGCAACAGCAACAACATCAGCCAACCAACACCAGCAACATGCAACATTTATGCTCAGCGCAGTTGGCCATTTGATTTGATGTGGCAAGCATAATGGGCTCCAGCTGAGTGCCACATGCAGGTCCATGTAGACAGGCCCTCGGGGCAGCGTCATGAAAACTAATGGAACAGCCGAAGCTCGGACGTAATGGGGATGCGGATGCGGATAGTATCTGCAGATCGGGTTCTTTGGGAGCAGCTCGAGGGGAACTATAGAAATGCATTGCGCATAAAGCTTAACTAGCATTGTCTTTGACTTTATCAGTGTAATGAAGAACAGGACATTTTCTTTGATGAAGAAAATAAATTAGAATTTAAATAAAAAGAACAATATATCACATCTAAAATAGTGCAGAACTATTCTCAGTTAACAATCACTAATTTAAGTCAGAACAATAAAGTGTTAAAAAGAGTTAATTATTTGTATACAATGTTTTATAAATGTTTATTAATTCAGAATTTAAGTAAAAAGTAAAAGATAAACATTTAGTATAATATAATGCCTAACTCTTCTTTGTTCCCAATCACTAATTTAAGTCAAAAGAAAAATGTGTTAAAAAGATGAAATCAGGATTAGGAATCAGGATATAAGTGAAAAGAAAAATATACAACATTTAAAGAAGCGCTTAACTATTCATAGTTATTAGTTCACTAATTTAGTTCAAAACAAGAAATATTTGCAAAGATTAAATTACAAATAAAAGCAACAATTTTATACAAATGTTACAAATCAGTATTTAAGTAAAAAGAAAGAAAATATGTAAAATTTAGATCAATGCTATTCAACTATTCTTAGTTCTAAATTAAATTATTTAAGTCAATACAAGAAAGTGTTGCAAAGATTAAATTATTTGTATGCAATTTGATATGAAAAGGATAGTCCAATAATTGACTGCTAAATAAATGTGGCTTATCTGTATCTGCAATCATGTTCCCCCGACTCCCCAACTCGATTAGCTGATCAGATCATAAGCGCTGTCAACTTGGCCACAGCGAACTTGGCCCACTGAATGTGGCCGTTGTCGTTGAGCCCGTCAATTAGCGGCAGCAAGAGGCAGTGGTAAAAAGCGGAGACAACCGCAGATGTGAGAGAAAGGAAAAGCCACCAGGTTGGATGACCAAGCCACAAGCCACAAGCCACTGCAATGGCCAGCGATGGCGAATCTCGCGATTCGCATTTGTATGCAGCGCCATTCGAGCATTTGAGCATTCGGCCATTTGGCCATTTGGCCATTCATAATGAAAGTGAATTTCGTATGGTTTTCCTCGCTGGCTCTGCTTGGCCGTGTGAAGCCAAGCATCGATCTGCTGGCCAATTTCTAATGCTGCACAGTGCACACGGCATGGCTCGGAGTTTTGCTTTTGGCCAAGAGCAAGGCAAAACCAGAAAACCAGTTGCCAGTTGGCAGTGGTGGCCGGGTAAAAGTGTCTTAGTAGGACGCTTTTGGCATCGTCATCGCTCGGATCCGATGCATCCGATGGATCGCTTGGTTCGCCTTGGATCGGATCAGGTAACACTGACTGACTAACTGAGTAACTGACTTCTTGGTCATGCAACGAGCGTATGCAGAAAACCAAAGGAAAAGCGAAAAGAAAACGCAGCTGAATGGCCACATGTGGAATGGCCAACAGTTTCACATTCGCCGATTTTCTTCTCTTCTCTATTATTTTCCTTTCTTTTTTTGGCTTATTTTGTTTACATTATATTTGATTTTTTTTGGCACAATCATGCACAAACTGCAACGTCCACGTCCGTGGCGGAAAGTATTTATTTTAATTAACAAATCGCGTTGGAGTGCCGAGAGTTGGTTGCTCGATTTTCAATTGATTTCCGAAAGCCATCAATTTGAATTTTACTTTCGCCGACCAGACAGTTGATCTGAAGTGTCAACTCGCTGCAGTGGTTGACCAAAAAGGGGGTTGCCAATCAATTTGTTAATGAACCTACTAGATAACTTTATCGAATACACGTGTGAAGTTTATCTTAGTAGCATATTCTGCTTAGAACCAAACACTTTTAGATATATTCTGCTTAGAGCCAAATACTTTTAGAAGAACATAAATGCCAATAATACCAAACATTTTACACTTCAAAAACAAAACGAATTCGAATAGTCTAAGTAAAGCCCCTGTAAATGTATATTAGATCTTCAAATGCGCATTTTTATTCATGATTATAACCCTTATATGAAAACTTCTTCATTTGAGTCACTTAAAAGGGTCACAGTACCTTCCAAAAGTATTCTCCAAGTGCATTTTCGATTCCCCCCGCTGCATATCCGCAACCTTGTCCACAAGTCCACCAATTGACCCCGCCTCACCCCGACGCACTGCATCCAAATCCTTCCCAGTGCGGACCCCCCGTAGATGGTCGGCTTCTAATGAATATTGAAATTCAATGGAAGCACTTTTCTCGAAGTCTCCCGTCTGCCGTCCGTTGTCCGCCGTCCGCCGTCCGCCGTCTGCCGTCTCCGTCGCTCCGGATTCGTTGTCTCGCTCAGTGTCAGTCGCCAAACACACAAAAGTTGATTAAACTGCACAATAACAAACGGCAACAACAACTACAACGGCCGTTTTCAAGTTCAACCTATTGTGAGTCCGCCAGATACGAACGTGAATTCAAAAGAGCATTTCGACTGGAAAATTCCCAAAAAAAAAACAAACACACACACAAAATAAAACAAGAAGAAAAACCAAATAATTCATACTTATAATCGAAAGCAGCCAACCAAGCGGGAATTGCAGCAAAAAGCGGCAAAAAAGTTACATTTTCACAAGCCAACAAGTGCAACATAAGTCGCAAGCGAAATTCTCACACATTATCAAGCGTTGATTACCATCGAAAAGTGGAAAATACAACGAGCTCGCCTATAAAAACTATTAACTAAAAGTGCAAGCTCAAAGCCTCCTCTGCTTTGTATCTTATAGATACAAAAATGTTTTTGTTGCGTTTGCCTTTGCATTGCATTTGCATTTGCTGTGTTTTCGTGCGTTTTATTTTCATTTTCATTTGGCTTTTCGGTATTTGTTGTTTGTTTACGTGTTTTATTGAAAACGATTTTCAATGCCATTATAATGCACTTTGTTTGCGTGTGTGTGTGTGTGAGTGTATCCGAGTGTGTGTCCGTGTGTTGTAAACGCAAGCAAAGCAAACGTCCGTCTAACTGTACGGCCGTCAACCGCAGCCATTGGGGCAGCGGCGTTAGAGGCAAGGCGGTACGGGGCTTTGGTTAGCGCAGCGGTCAGGGGAGGGGGAGGGGTAGGGGGAGGGGCAGCGGTTGGGGTTGGGGCGTACATGACGACGGCGACGGAAGCAGCGCAGTCAGCGACAGCGTCGACTGCAACCGCTCATCCGCCAGACGATTCGCTAGTAGTGACTACTGCTAGAAATTGCACGAGGGTCGCAGGGAAATGGAAATGTATCTTATCAGTAGTGTCTACTACGAAATATTACGTTCCAGAGATTCGCAAGTTTTAGGTTCCTTAATAACAATGGGTTTGAAATATTTGTCTAAATTCCCAAATAGAACTGCTAAATAGAACTTCCTAATGATTCAAGGACCTTTCGCCACATATTCATTTGTTCATATGTGGTATTTTCAAGCAAATTACTTCTGTTTTCAATTAATTAAACTATTTTCAACTATTTATCTTATTTCTTACTGACTCAAAGTTAGGGATATATGTATGTACGTGAATGTATAAGGTTAAATTTAACCACACCTATATAATAGATATAAGTTGAACTACGTTAGAACTAAGTTACAGTATGTGCAAAAAAGTTAACAACAAATAAGGTTTTCAGAGCAAACAAATGTTGGGCTAGGCAATGGCAAATGAAATGATTTAAAAGGAATTGAGGTAGGTTAGTTTAGAAAAAAACACGAAATAGTGCAACTGCAATCAAGAATTGAGGTAGGTTGTAATCAAAACAAATTAAGTCGCTTGCGACAGCCTGTGATATGCTTAGTATAAAGTGTTGTAGTTGCCAAAAAGGTCAACGAATCATTTACCATGATCCAAAAAAAGATTATTGAGGAATTTTTAAATGTTTTATATATTTTTCATGTTATATTCTTAGTTTTTATTAAGAGCATAGCTAATTAAAACCTGTTCAATTGGCGTAGGATGTTTCTGGTTGTGCCACCACCATCCACTTGGCTGCCCCACCCAGCCGGCGATAATCGGGTCTTATTAGTATGTTGCCAAAGGAAAGTTTCCACCGACATGGATGGCCGGCAAATTGATCGTGCAATAATTACTGCATAGCAGCCAGTTCACTTGCAAGCTGCAAGTTCCAAGTTGCAAGTTGCAGTGGCAGCAAGCTGATTTGGATGTGGATGCTGCTGCTGCTGCTGTGATTTTCTTACAGATGCTGGTGATGATGAAGTTGTTGCTGCAAATGGAAAGCAACGAGAGGGAAAGTGTTGCCGCTGCGGCTGCCGCTGCCAGTTGGCAGTTTTCATTTTCCATGGCATGCCGCTAATAATACCAATCATAATGGCGCATAATAGACACACTGACATTGAAACGGGGCGCACTGTGGCGCACTGTGGTGAGTGTGGGAGTGCCAAGGGGCAGGCGGACTGGCAGGGGAGTGGAGTGGCGGACAGGCGGACAGAGTCTGCTGCCAACACGGTAGCCCCAGTGAGATCGATTGGCATCGTCGATCATAGCCAGCAGCAAATAGCAAATAGCAAAAGCAGCCAAAGCAGCAAAAGCAGCGCTGCAGCAGCGTCAAATTTTGCAATTGCAATAGCAACGGCAACGCCGACGACTGCAACGACATTCAACCGATAGAAGTCAAAGTTCTGAGAGAAGGCGACAGATAACACGTCACTTGACTCGAATGGGGACATGGACAACATGCGTGCCCCCCCCCGCCCCTTCCATTCCGTTCCGTTCGCCAGCAGCAGCAACAACAACAACAGCAATTGCATCTAAAAGTGCAACTAGAACAGCAACTACGACAACGGCGACTGCGAACACGACGACGAGTCCGGCACTCGCCGCTGCCACTCGAGAATCGCAATGAGTTGTCGTTAGCTTCGCCATTACCCCACGGGCAGTTCACTGGGTTCTCCTGGCCCCCAATGCCCCCCTGCCCCCCCTGACCACCCCGCCATCGCCCCCAATCAGGGCCATTCGCATAGATCTCAGGCACACTAAAAAAAAATAGCCTAGCAATTGAATCTCTTTCTTAAAGTGCAGATATTTTCAGAGATTTTAACTAGTTAAGAATTTTGATTATGAAAATATAGTTAAAAGCTAAACAAAATGTACATATATAAAAATCTTAAGAATTCCTGTACTTTCAATATTTTTAGTTTAATCTAATTAAAGTGTAAAGATGTGTTTTCATTTAACGCTGCCTGCTTTTGAACAGGAGTCCTTGATAGTAGTTTTATGCCAGATATTTACACATTTGTAAAAACTATCATATTTATATGCCTTCTATACCTTTTAAAGGTGTAGAATATAATATTATTCTAAACACACAATCAACTAGCAACCCCTTTCTGCCAGTGCACTCTTTGTTTGCAATTTCGCATTTTAGTTGATAGAATGTTGCGCGTATCGAACGCTGCCACCGCAAAATGTTGCAACGGGCTGAAGCTGCGACGCGGCGATCGATCGAGTGGCAAAGGGGGCGGTGCAGCCGGGGGCGGGGGCGTGGCTCGGTTAGCTGCGTTTATGGCCGTTTGTCGGACGGTAGCGCAACAACCGCAAAAAACTCATTTTTACAATTGAAATTGCTTGTTGTTGCTGTTCTGGGTTGAGTTTCGATCGTTATTCGTTTGGTTTGCTTTTCTATCAGCTTGGTTTTACTTTGTTTAAATTCCCACTGCGTTGCAATTGCAGTTAAAGCCAATTGCTGCTGTTCCTACTGTGTTTCTTGCCGTGTATTTGGAAGCCAATGTCTCTGCCAGTTGGCGATTGGCAAGGATAAGGGGTGCCATAAGCACTTTGAATGATCAAGAGTTACGGTTATGGGGTTTTTTAGTAAGTTATCTTTCTAAGGAAAAAATTCAAGGATCACTCGTAGACTAAGTAAACGAAAGGGTGAGTAGCTTCCGGTAATTTAGACAGACTGCAATAAAGTGTCATAAAATAATAACATTTATATGACTTAAAATTTGATAAGGTAACAAGTTTCCTATTATTCTGCTTTCCTGTTAAGTAGTTAAAAAGTGTGGAAATCTAAGACTAGATTCGATTGCGCATATTTCAGCACATTTGAGTTTCCTTGATAATAAGAGACCATTTTAAACCAATTAAATATTTCCCAACCAAGTCACTCAAAATAAAGCAAGATACAAAACCTAAAAGCATGCATTAGTATTTGAAAATGATCAGTCAATTTCTGCACAGACCTATAAACCATACAGATAAAGAAAAAGTGGCAAAAAAGTTGGCCCAAAGCACCCTGTACAGTGCAACTAACGCACAATTACCCACAGACACAAAATGCCTGCCAAGAGGCGGACAAACAGCAGTGCTCCCATATAGACAACGATGTGTATATATATGTATAAACACATTGAATGCATTTTATTTGCTTAGGCATATTTTTAATTTGCGAGGAAGGAGAACAAATAATGAGTGCCGCACAAATGGCACACGGAGCGAAAGAGACGGAAGAGTATCTGGTTGGCGAGCGAACTGCGAATTGCGAACTGCAAACTACGAACTGCAAACTGCAAAATGCGAACTGCAAACTGCAAACTGCAAAATGCGAACTGAGAATTGAGAACTGAGAACTGCAAGCGAAACGAACGCGAATGCACGAGTGCGGGCAAAATAATAATAGCAACAAAATTTCCTTTTCTAGGTCTAGGCCAGATGCACAATTACATTCTAAAATATGCACACAGCTGAGTGTCTATATGTATGTATCTCTATTTAAACATATATATACATCATTGGTGGGGAGCGGGCCAAGTTGCTGACGCTTGGAGCTTTCAGCGGCAACAACAGGTAACTTGGGACTTAGGGCCCCACTCGACTTCCCCATTGTATCGGCCTGCTGGCGATAAATGCCCATATTTAAATGGGGAACCTACAATTCCATATCCGCGATTATTCACCAACTTGCACTGGTCTCGTTCGCGGTTCCTGCCACCTATAAATATTAATATATGGGGGCACACGTACATATCTGTGTATCTGTATCTGTATCTGTATATAGAGTGTATCTGTGGCCGGATTATAGATGCACACAATGTAGTCAGACATCCGCCTAATATTTTCTGCAATCGAAGTGCCTGGTGGCATTGCTGTTTCACTTGGCTCTGCAGTTTTGCAGTCTCGCAGTTTCGCAGTTGCGATGTTGTTCTTGTGCACCTCTTACCTCTTACGCATAAAATGCTCGCTTTCGCTTTTCACAGACTGCGCATATCTGTTTATTCGCTTTGAAGGACAAGCCCCATGTGTCGAAGTGTCTGGGTGTCGATCTGCATACCGAGCTGCAACAAGGCAACCAGCGCAGCAAAACAATCTATTTACGCATAGACAATGTTGTAGCTTAACGATGAAAATTCGCTTTCCTGCGTGCTGCGCATACTCTTTCCTGCGGGAAAACTACTCAACTACATCTAGACTACATCCAAACTTATAAACCAACAAATATTCTCTTGAATTTGGCAGATTTCACTTCTAATAAGTACATTTCATTCTTTTCTCATCCGCATGGAACTTATTTCTTTTCCCGGATTATTTCGCAGGATAACATGAAAACATATTCGGTTTTCCTGCTGAAAAGTGCTTTCCATTCGCCATGGCACTGCCAATTAGTCGTTTGCATTTATGACACACATACGCTGCGAGACGGTTTTCCGCTTATTTTCCCCCATTTCCCGACACTCGCTAATTCGCAGTCGCCGCAGCGAAAAGGAGAGTGGAAAGAGACATGCATATCCGCTGCCGCAATTACACATAGATATGTGCTAGCATACATATATACTATATATAGTGCACATAGTATACAGTGCTTCGATTCCGATGTGTGTCGGCGCGATCAGAAGGCTAGACGCACCAGATGACGGATTGTGTGGGACTGACAGGAGGAAATAATTAGGGGCAGCCCTGCGATCAATCGGAAAATGCAAAAATCTGACGTGCTGTTTAGTTGGGCAGGATACGAAATAGCATTCCGTAAAATACCACGACATGACATGAACAGGCGGCTCTAAGTGTTGAGCCCATTTAATATAGAAACATTTTGTCATGATTTTATTAAATAGGAAGCTCAATATGTAAATAGATTTGTATTATCTAAAGTATTAGCCACAAATTTAAAATTGTTTAAAGAAATAGAGTAAGTTACCGAAAAGTTATTGAAGAAGGAGATATTAAATTTATAACATATTGTATCATTTTAGTGATTACCTGAGAGAACACAACTTCTTAGCTAAAGCATAACTATCTCAATCGATTAGAAACAAGTAAGTAAATATTATAAATATATATGTATATGTTAGAAGAAAAATGCATTTGAATGTCGATAAGTGGAAAACGCAACTCAACTCTAATGTATTTTAAATTGATTACACAAAAGGATAGTATATTTATCTTGATTGATCAACATACTGGCGCCCTTGCCATGTTAAGCAAATCAATCTTAGAGAAACTCATTTCCCATTGATCATCCACATAATTTTAACTACTCATTAAGATATTCTTTGAAATACCTATCTGCACAAAGTCAAAAGGTTTCGTTTTCTTCTAAAACACCTTTCTAATCCTAGGAAGCTCAGCTTGTGACCAAGAAAATAGGAAAATTTGGAAATCGATCATTAAATTGTTGTGCTGTGCAGCAAACAATCCGTTTGAAAAGTCGGAAAATGGGATATGCAAACAAGAAGCGACAACTCGGATGCCCCATGTTCGTGTGCTCACAGAATGTGTGTATGTTTGTATGTGTGCTTTATAGCGCCGCAGTAGATTCTTTCCTTCTACGATTTCGATTTCGATTGGGATGGGATGAGATGGCATGGGGTGTTGGGTGGATTGCAGGGGGAGGGGGAGGTGCTTTGGGTGGCGGGGGGATCGACGAGCATTGCAAAAGGGGAGCAAAGCAGCAGCGACCAGAGCAGAGCAGCGCAACTCAGAGCTTTCGCACACTGCGAACTGCTTATATGGCACTGCTCCCCATGTGTGTGTGTGTGTGTGTGTCGGGTTCGCGTGTATTGATATGCGCCGTGTGTGCGTTGGTTTGTTGTTTGTGTGTATGTACGGGCGGGTGCAGCGAACTAATTCAAGGCTGCATACCACACACGCTACGGCAAAAATAAAGCTATCGCTGTGTTTGTCGCGCTCTCTCTCGTTGCCTCCCTCTCTCACTCCGTCTCCCTCTCCGCCTCTCTCTCGCTGTTTGTTTTTGCTTGGCCCCCCACTCTATCTATCTCGCCGTCTATCTCTCTGCGCCTCCTGCTCTCGCTCTCGCTCGCGCTCTCTCGCTCTCGCGCGAACTGCATCTGTGGTCGTGTGCAAGACAAGTTCAGCGCTAAACATTCAAAGTCGTTGCGATGGGCAAAAGCGGGTGGTGCGGATGGCAGGGGGGCGGTGGAGGGTTGGGGGGTTTGGATCGCACCGCAGTCTGCGACTGAGAATTTTGTAAGGTTGTATCATCATCAGTTGCCGATGTTGCTGCCGCGATGTTGCTGCTTCTGCTGCTGTTGCTGTTGCTGCTGCTTTTGTTTTCGTTTCTGCCTGCTAACGAGATGCGACGGGCGGCACACGCTCTAATGCAATCAAAGGCCCAGCGCAAACTGGATCCGCAGCCCGGTTTAGTTCAGGGACGGTCTTGAAGACCCTAAGGGCCTAAAGCTAGGGCAATGAGTCTATAAAAGATGTATGCATCTATCTAAAATTTATCTAAATTTATAGGGAATTCCTCGCTTAAAAAACATTTATATCTTTTACTGCTTAAAAGTATTCTAATTTTCACCTTCCCATTGGGAACATAAACCGTTTTATGGCTTTAAACACATTCTGATAATAAATCTTATCTTCATTATATGTCCATATAAATAGAAAAGTTGTAAGAACTACGAAAGTTCTTGAAAATTGCACTTCTACTTTTATATGCTTAACTACATATTGCAGCAGTAAAGAAAAGAAGTCATAAATATTTTTACAAGCTTATCATTTGTTAGTAAATTATGTTCTCTATGCTATTTGCCATTATTATGGTATCATATATCATATAATATAATTTATCATATCATATAAATTGAAATTGTTCGGTTTAACACGGGAACACTTCAAGTGTTTTCCCTGTCGCCATTCGCTGAGCATAAATCGCAGAGAAAATGCAGAAATGCAGAAGATACATCTGCTTGCCCCATCTTTGTGCCACTGCTTCATTGTTTTCCCCGCTCTTCACTCGCTCCTCACTTTTCCGACGCGGCTGCCGTTGTTTTTGTGCCTGATGAGGTGAAGGTGAAAATCCGCAGCCGGCCCCCTTTCTATGGCTCCCAGAAACACAAAAACAGACAATAGGGATGCTGATGCCGAACTGGTTGCCGCTGTGGCCGCTGTGTTAATGGGTTACAGTGCAATTAGGACAGTGAGGGGGGAAATGGGGCGGCACTACTATTAAGTAGTGTGTGTGCTTTATATTGAATCTGATTAATATGTAATGGGGGCGCTTATGTATGCAACGCCTGGGGGGAAGTCCTGCGACTGAAGATTTCACAATGCCATTCCGATGGGGGAACTGCTTTGGAATAATCAAACGGATGAACTGAGATGCTTGCAAAAAAATAATAGTATAATAATAATACGACTATGCTAGCAGCCAAAGAAAACCTCGTAAAAGGAATCATATAATTGAAACAATTAATATTTACATTTTAGATGGACAGACAGTATATTTAAAACTAAGCCAAAAGTATCTGTAAAGACTTCTTAAATTTGAGTTTTCAGGCCCACTTCTAGCGCATTTATCTTGAGGCATTTGAGGCCGTCCCGAAAACTAATTAAGCGCTTCCATCTGTGAGCTGAAAAAGTGCCACTGGACCATTAATCAATCTGCAGCTCGAGAAAATGGCGCTCGACTGAAATGACTTCATTGGCAGCACAAAAGAGCGCGGAGCCATAATGCCGCTTATATAACGAGGCTAAGGCGAGGCTCCTGCCAAAAAACGAGAACACACCAGCAACAGCAACAACAACGTCAACAACAACGACATCGACAACAACAGCAACAACGACATTAGCAGCGGCTAACAGCAACAACTAAGCGATATCCGTTAAAACTTGAACTCGGCGGTCAACCTGCAATGCGTACCGCAGCAGAAACAGCAGCAACAACAGCATTAACAGCAGCGCAT
This sequence comes from Drosophila teissieri, assembly GCF_016746235.2. Taxonomy (NCBI): domain Eukaryota; kingdom Metazoa; phylum Arthropoda; class Insecta; order Diptera; family Drosophilidae; genus Drosophila; species Drosophila teissieri. The sequence goes on along the minus strand of NC_053031.1, from coordinate 16,599,558 downwards.
TTAGATAAGTCGCAAAACAAATATACATATTTAAGAAATAAAACAAAAAATGGGAAAACACAACAGTAACAAGCAAGGAAGTTAGCTTCGTCAAGCCGAAAGTCACATACTCTTGCCTGAAATGTGCCGAACTTGCTTCCGATGGTTCGCATTTCGTTGAGCTTTCCAACATCATAATAATAGATTGCGATTTATAAATAACGCAAGACAAAACAATCACAAGTTTGCTAATATCAAAACGTTCTAAGAATATCATCTAATGGAAGGCTATTTATAAGCAGTGCTAGTGAATCCATAATCTATCATTTACTTGTGCTATTATCAAAGAGTATAATGATCTACTGAAAGTTAAATCTTTATCTGCGCAAGATAATGAATATTAAAATATGCATTGCATTTCTCTAAATAGAATAATAATAGTTTATAGCTTAGATAAGCTTCCATCTTCTTAAATAAATTTCCAGAATCAGGATGACAAACTTAAGATCATAACTAGAGTACCCTTCAGATGAGGAAACGCAACAGCAGCAGCAACAACAAATGGCAAAGCAATCAACAAAATTGCAAAGTGCATTTTGCAGTGGCAACTGCAACGTTTGGCACTCAAATTTGGGGGCAAAGGGGGGCCTTTCAGAGGCTTTTGGGGGTGGGCAGTGGCAAGTGGGGTGGAAGTGGGGTGCAAGTGGGGGGTTGTCGCTGGTGACAGTGACGTGCTCGGCCCGTTCGGTTCGGTTCAGTTCGTTTGCTGGCTGGCAATGGACAAATGAACGCCCCTGACATCGTTAGTTGTTTCTGTTGCTGCTGTTGTTGCTGTTGTTGCAGTTGTCGTTGTTGTTACTGTGTTGTGTTGCTGCTGCAATTGTTGTTGCTGCCTGCGTCGCTGTAATTGTTGTAATTGTTGTTAGACGCTTTGCTTGCTGGCCGGGGCACGCAGAAATCCTGATTTGGTTATAACAACGCACATTTGAAAAAAGCGACAAAATAGAAGTAAAAAAACAGAAACGCAGCAGCAGCAGCATGATTTGAAATTCAAATTCAAATTGGCAATCCAAATCCAAATGCAAAGCCGAAAGGCAGCCAAGAAATGCGTGCACTGAGCTTTAGCCATGAGCCATGGGCCATGAGCCATGAGCAGTGGCTAAAACGATACGCTGGCAGTCGTAGAACAGAAAATGTCAGCCGGAGCAATCAAATAAATAATCTGGCTAAGTGCTGCCAGGGATGGCGAGTTTGGCCGAAAGTGAAACTGAATCTGCAACTGCAACTGCAACTCAAAGTGCCACTGAAACTGCAACTGAAATTTCAATTGCAATGCAAAGAAAGTGCAGCGTGTGATTTCGATGGGCTGAGAAACTGGAAAACAAGTGAAATGCAAAATTAGGTTGAATATGATGATAATTAACTAATTCAAGAGGCTTGCAATTTATTCAGTTTGTACAACATAAATAAAAGCAAAACTAATCATTTTAAGGAACCTTAAAATTCTCTACTAAATAAGGTAATATACTGGAAATTCCTAAAGATACAAGTTGTATAAACAATTACTGTATACTCAAACAAGAAATGCATTTCTACCTTCATTAATAAGGAGACGATCCTAAAGATAAACGATTAATCAGCTCCCAAGAAGCATAATTTGCAACTGCAAAGCACCAAATTATGGAAATTGAATAACCAGCGTTTATTCTTTAATGCCGACATCAAAACTAACAATTAGTCTCTAATTGTGGCCAGCAATCAAAACGCAAATAGACATGCAAGCCGAGCACTTGTAAATGAATTGCTAAAATTATCACCCATCAAATAGAGTTCTTGGCCGTCAATTGAATAGATCGCAGCCAGCGATTTTCCCACAACACCCATCCCTCGAGTGAGCGGATTGTAACGCAGAAACACTGAAACGCTGAAACGCAGAAACTAACGCACTTTTCAAATCTAATGCCAGCCAAAAGAACAGAAACGGCGGCTTGGTCGTGTGGAACCCCTTGACATTAATAGCGAGTCGCAAAGTCTGACTCGCAGAGAGGCCCACGAGATGGCTGCAGGGGCACTTTGGATGGGGTTTTTTTGGGGGGGTTGGGGGCTGACTGTGGCCGCCGCAAAAGAACCTTGGACCGGCGCTGAACTCGCTGCAAAGTGAACAATCTTAGCCCGTCTACGACGCGTCGGTAGCGTTGACGACCGCTCGCAATGTCAACGGCTCTAGCAGCATTTCAATGACTGCCACTGCCTGGCTTGCGGATCCGACTTCCAATCCGCCTCAGCATCTGTATCTGTAGCTGTATATGTATCTGTATCTGTATCTGAATCTGAATCCGAGTCGGGGCGTTGGTGTATCCTTGAAATCGAGAGTTCAATGCTTGGGCCGTGCGGCGCTTGAACCCAGTCGGGACATCCACCAAACGAAAAAAGGGCAGCGACAGGACCTTCTCGTCCTTCGGATACTCAAGCGAAAAATTCAAACTCAGTCGAAGAAAATATATGGCACCAATCGCTCATATTTCTCGTATATAACTGAGCCACTGTCAAGTTGCCAAAAAGGAGATTTATTTCAGTCTCAAAATAGAAATAACAGTCCAAGAAATCACAATTTTCCAGAAGCTATAAGTTCTGTTACTTTAAAATCTTTTTTAAATATTTCAAAATCTCAAAACAGCTACAAATATCTGGGCGCCTAAAAGTATGCAATCAAATATTTTCCAGATAAAATCCTGTTGAACTGTACATACATTTCTTATATAAATTTTGTAAATATATCATTGAATTGCACTGGCATTACTTTATTATAATTATCTGATAAATTTATTATTTCGTTTTTCCGATTTTATGAAAATAAAATATAAAAATATACCAGCAAGAGGATGTTGCACGACTTTCTACCATACTAAATACTTTATATGAGTACTTCAAAGCCTGAACCAAGTTTTTCGCTCTGTGCATCGCAAAAGTGGGTGGCTGATGGGCGTAGGGCGCAGGACCCAAAATGTAGCGCCTCGCCTACAGCCTGAACTTCAGCCAAATTGTTCAAGTTCAAGGTTGCCGGAAAGCCCAATGCGAACCAAAAACCCAAAGCCCATACCCACGCAGTCGGCTCTTTGTCTGCCGCACGCACACACACCTACTGCCACACACACACTCACACACTCGCACACTTTATCACGCACAGCAAAATGGCCGACAAGCGGAAAGGAGTGTGGGCAGTCATTTTGTCTGCGGCCCGAAACACCAACACAGGCGCACGGTTAGGCAGACGGAGCCTAAATACATGCACACATATACGGTCAACATTTCCTACAAGCCACCCAGTCGCCACCCACACACACACATACACAGACGCACACAGACGCAGCAAGGCGAATATCCTTTTGACCTTGAGCGCACCATTTCCACACGCAAAATTTATTGACCCGCCTGTCTGACTTGGCTTCGCCGCATTCGGAAACTTTTGAAAACAAAAACGAGCAGCGAAAAAGCGAAAAAGGAGCAGGCCGCCTCGACTCCTCGCTGGGTCCTGTCTGGGTTTTATATTTTCTCTTTTTCGTTCGTTTTCCATTCTGTTTTCCCTTTTTGCCGAGAAAGGAAGTAGGTGCCCGCAGAAGAGGGCGGCGGCGCCCAAGGACTGTGGGTGGTGTGTGTGGAGGTGGTTCGTGGAGCAAGGACTACTAGGACTGTGGTGTAGATGGGGGTGTGTGGTGTGGTGTGGCATTCAGACGCTTCCCAGTACCGGGGGCTCCGTCTGCCGTTCGTGTCAATAGACGGTTATTTGTCTGCCTCCTGGAAAACCCACTCCCCCGTGAAATCCCTACCACTCAGCGGGAGGCACACTCCCTACACCTACACCCACCACACACTTGCTTTTTTAGGCGGTGCGACGACGGCGACAACGACGAGACAACAACCCGAGCGTCGACATTTGTATTTTAGTCTGCGACTTTGAGTGGTTGAGTGGCTCGGTGGCTCAGTCGTTAGGTGGTTGACTGTTTTGGGGGGCGGTCGTTTGGCGCTGGGTGGCGCCTTGCGAGGAGGACATCCTGTCGGGATTTAATAAACAAGTTACTGGCCTCTTTATTTATTTCGGGCAGTTGTTTCGCTGACAGTTTCGCTCCTTGGAGGGACGAGTTTAATACCAATTACACCCCTCGGCCAGATGGGAAATTCAATTAGTTGAATTATGTACATATTTTCATAATTAAAATTTTCAAGGATTAATTCCAAATTTAAGTCTAATCATGGAATTCTCTGCTTTATTTAAATATGCTTCCAACTCCTAGTATAAGTTTAATTTTTCTTTTATCTCAAGTGAAAACTCGTCCATTGTTATATACATTAATAATAAATCAATAAATTCGTTTTCCTTTTATATACAGAACAGTCAAATTTCTTTAAAAACTGATTTTGAATACCTTGCAGACAAGAGCTTTTAAAGCTTTTAAGCGAGCACACAATACGCTTGAGCTCTAAAACTGTAAGCACGTATTCAATTCCTCGAAAACTGTTGTGCTATCGCTTAGCTTCTTTATGTAGATTGTTGTAAAATTCATGTAAGTTACATGTATAAATACACAGCTAATAAGTATCTACAGCGTACTAACTATAGAGGGCGCCACCAGTTTCAGTTAGAGGTGTAAGTTACTCATGTAAAAACACGTAGACTTACGTAGTGGCTTCACTACGAAAGTTTGAAAAGAGTGGCAGCGCTTGCGATAGCGCCAAATTTGAATGATTGATCTGGCTTACATTTTATCCAAGTAATCTAAGTATCTGAGGCAGTTTACAATATTAAATGAACTATTTGAATTTCAATAGGGGCCTCTTGGAACAGTTTTAATATTATATTAATATATTAATATTAATATGAATCCCATAACTTCCCGAAAATAATTAAGATTCAGTTTTTCGAAGTGCAAAAAGGTAGTAAAGTTCTCGACTTACCGCTGAGTTTGTCCATCCGCTTCTCGATGTTCATGCACTTGGACATGAGCTTCTCGACGAGCAGCGGATTGGCGGCGGCGCTGGTCACGAAGCGCGGCTCCTCCGCCAGCGGCTGTCCGCCCATGAGGGCGTACTCCAGCTTGGTGGCGCAGTCGCCGGCTACTCCGCCGCCGGAACCAGCTCCTCCTCCGCCGCCGCCACCGCCGCCATGGTTGCCACTGCTGCTGCTGTTGTTGTTGTTGATCAGATCGCCACAGAGAGCAGCGGCTGCGGCTGCGATGGCCGAGGCCGCCGAGCTGGAGGAGCCGAAGGCCAGGAGCGCCTGCTGGGCGGCGGCATCGCCGGAGTCGGCCAGACTGGCGGCCACCGAATCGACCAGGCCCTGGGCACTCAGCTGGGCGTTCTCTTTGGCTAGCAGGTCATCGTTGGCCACCACGGCGGCGGCGACGCTGGCGAAGTCATCATCGGTGATGACATTGTTGTTGTTCTCCTCCTGGGAAGCAGTTGATTGCGGCGGGGGGAACGGGAGTTGTGGAGAGAGATGAGCGGAGAACGGGGAGGAAAAACAAAACAATGATGAAAAATCCATATGGAATCTGTGGGTCTAAATATGCAGCAATATGGATATATGGATATGTATGTATATATGGTATTATGACTTAATAGGCGTAAACTTCTCTGTTCTTGGCGGATGTACATTTTCGACTTTCACCTCGACGGTGGCCAAATCGGACAGCAGGCTCTCGATCTCGAAGTTGCTCTCGGAGAAGCTGCGGAACAGCTCGTCGGAGGAGTCGCCTCCACAGAGCGGTTCCACCACCACGTTCACGTTGCGGGCCGCCGCTCCATTCAGTTCGCTTCCGGCGGACTCCACGGAAGCCAGGACCTCGCCGACTCCGACGCTCTGCTGCGGGTTGTTCGGGTTGCCAGCTGACTGGATCGAGGGGTTCAGGTTCTCCGTTCCGTTCGCCGTAGAATCGTCCTGGGAAATAGGAATTGGCAAAAGATTATAACTATGCTGGTAAAAAAGCTTAACTAAATCTAACAGCTTATAAACTCAGATTTGTTCTAATGGCGCCAAGCTAATAAAAGTAATGTAAGTGCTCAAGATAACTAGTTACAGAAGGTAAAGCAGCTGGAAAAATCGTGGTATTAGGGAAATTTCCAACAAGAATAGCTTCATTTCAGTTAAATAAATTCCATCTTAGAAGCGAAAGTGTAGAGTAAAATCGTTTACTTCCAAAGTATGCAAAAATGTTTTCAATTAACCACAGTCATTCCAATCCTGGATACTATTATTGTAATAAATCCTAATGCTGTTTTTATAGCTAAGCATTTCTCAAGTTTATTTCGTATTCTAATTGCAGATCGTGGAGAGTATTTAAGTTTTAATTCAGGTGTAGAAAAATCACCAATTAAATGCATAAGAAATCTTTCTATCGTCTATCTCAGTTAGAAAATCTCGATTTAATTCAAAAGAAATCTTTCTAACTCTATCCTCTATCTTTGTTAAAATATCTCCAACTAAATTCATAAGCAATCTTTCTATCTATAGAGTTACGAGTTACTATCAGCCCTTTAAGTTTCCGAGGACTCTGCAGACAGAAGATGTACTTACGGCTATGCATGTGCCCAAGTCTAGACCTCCAACAAGACGACCGTCGTTATCTGGACACCAGAGCAGTGCGTCGTCGATAAAGGGCATCGCTGATAGGGCAAAGCCTGCACTGCAAATACTGTTCACTGCCAGCGTGTAGCCGTTTCCTGAGTACCCCTGCCAGTCGCGAAAGTTCTGCTCAATCTTGATGCCACCCAGGTCCAGGGTACTCCTCGCGTCTCAAACCAGGAAAGGGTATCTAGTGTCCACTACTCGTGGCTCTTGCTGCTCTCTTCGAACACTGTCTGTCCGTCTCGAACTCTCAATCGATTTGTATACCTATCACACTTGGTATCAAATTTGGATGTCCGTTCGCTTTGCAATTTTCTCACAAGAAAAAGTTTTTCTTTTAGGCACTTTATTTCAGACGGTTTTGGTTTGGTTCTCTCAAAATGTCGCTTTAGTCTTTTTGCTTCTGATTATTGGATCGCTCGAAAGGTGAAGACAAAAGGTTCCTTGTGGATGTGTAAAATTGTTAGTTCTTCGACGCACCTAACAGTGCAAAGATTTCAAAATCTCTTGTATATATATAGATATATTTTAGTTTTAATTTTATTTTGGCTTGGTTTTGGAGTCTGAAATGGAAGAAGGTAGTTCAATGGGTTAAGACATAAATTTATTTCGTCTATGAATTTAAAGCAATTATGTATACCATTTCAGAGTTCTAAAAGTATACTTGCATTAATCAATATGCTAAGTATTAAGGCTGATGCATATAATTAAGCTTATAATTTGTAAATAACAATATAATATAAAGAGCTAAAATCTAAGAGCCTTTCATTCTCATTTCCCCTTTCTTTTATTAATTTAATAATAAATATAATATGTTATTGTAAAGAGCTCAGTGAGTGGTATCTAACATAACATCTAATATATTTGCCAAGTGCACAACACCCTTCCTTTCAGTTTCGCAGCAGCTTATCTGAAATCAAGGCGCCTTAATTGCACAGCAACGTGCTTTCTTGGGGAAATTCCGGCCCATCTAAATTTGCATCTGCATTGCAACAATGCCGCATCATTGGGCGTCCATTAAAATATTTACATTTATGTATACAAAGCCCATTCGATGCGATGCGGTGCGATCGGCAGGCGAGAAGAGGATGAAAATATAGAAAGTAGTCTCGTTGCATTGTTTCAATTTTTGCCTTGAGGCTTCCGGTTATAACTAATTTTCCCCTGAATCAAAGTTTTTCGCCGCGCGCCTCGTGTTTTTTTTCGGTTTCGGTTTTGGCTTTGCGATTGTGTGTTGTCTTTAAAGTTCAATAACATTAGAAATTGCGAATTACAACATAAAAGCAAGAGCGGAAAGAAAACTCGGCGATCGGGGCAAGTTGCATCGCCGCGGCGGGAAGAGACGTGCAGCAGCACAAATTTTGTGGCAAGCTAAAACTGAAAACTGCATACAAATAAAAGTGCATACAAATAATCGCACAACAAAAAAGTGTGGAAATAAGCGAGAAAATAAGGAGAAAAACGAAAATAGAAGCAGAGCTGGAAAAACGCTTTTTACATAACATGTTACTGAACTGCAACGCCAACAATAACAACAACAACATGGAGCGGCAACAACAAGTTTTGCACTCGCCAAATTCATTACAAGTGAAAGTCCAAAAACAACACCAACAGCAATAGCAACAGCAACAACAACAACAGCCACTGCAACTGCAACTGCAACAACAATCTGCATTCACGGCGCAAAAAGTTCGTTAACATTGAACTACGAAGCAAACGAGGCGGAATACGAAGAGAAAAATGCGCATAGGAAAAACAAAACTGCAGCAAACTTGAAAGCACTCGCCAGCAACAACAACCACTACAACAACAACAAGAACTACAACATTTGCAGCTTTAGGTGCCAGCGTTAGATGAAAAAAAAACATATTATAAAATAGGAGACTGGAGAAAAACAACATCTGCTATACTTAAACTAAACTTAATAACTTCAGACAAGCATAAGCTTTTAAATTTAAAGCCTTTCAATAAAGCCACTTGATTTTATAAAAATAAATATAATGAAACTTAAATAAAAACGGAAATCGAAATTTTAGGCTACAACAGATACCACTATAAAGTATATCAACATTTTAATCATTCAAAATTACATTCAAAATATATAAATACATGATGTAACTTAAGAGTTGTTATTACATAAATTTCATGGAAGTTACTAATTAAATGAAGACTAGGAAAAACGAAAAAATGGGAACAGTTACGGTGTCCACTATTATCAATAACAAAAACAGATTTTTGGTGTTATCTCAGCTGCTAATCTGTAATCTATAAGTCAGCGAAAGAATAATAATAATAATATAAACAAAGAAATCTTTACACTCCTCAACCGAAATTTAATTTAAATAATAAGCTAACTGCAACTATATAACCAAACTTAAAGCAGCAGTAGGGATAGAAATTACTAAATATTTAGAGCAGCAAATACCGAACAGAAGTTTAAACAAAAAAATCGAATTAATTCGTCTACATGACATATTATAAAAGAAAAGCAAACAAGCAATAGATAATGGTCAGAAAAGAAAGCATTAAACACCTTCGAAGAATCAACACATCATGTAGATATTAGCATTAGAAGTCGAAAGAACAACAGCAATAGCAACCTTGTGTGGGGCACACTCGCAGCACACACATGCAACATGCAGCTGCGGCACTAAAAGCAATAGAAACGGCTGCAACATCAATTGCCGCAGTGCAGCACAAGCAACTTGCAGCACAGACATTACAACATTGCGCCGCCTGGCACCCGCGTCATCATCATTTCTCTTTCGCTCTTTTGCTCCTTCTCTCTTTTCCTCCTTCTCTCTTTTCCTCTGCCTATCGCCGCTTTTCTTTCGGCCTCTTCGGGTTTTCCACAACTTAGCTGTTGTTGTTGCGTTGCCATTATGATGCGCATGCGCGGCGGAAAACTCGTTTTTCATTATTCAATACGAGCGACTCGCAGGCGGCAGCAACTACAAGTATTTCACTTTCCAGCCAAACTGCAAGTTCGGGCGCAAAGAAAAAGCGAAAGAAAACTCGAAAGAGCTGGGCAACAACAACAGCAACAACATCAACAAGCGAGAAGCGCGAAAGGAAAAGCCAATGGAAAACCTCCAGCCCCAGCCTCCGTTTCAGCTGCAACTTCAACTTCAGCTGGCGCCAAGTTTACCATTTACCATTTTACCATTGGCCGTTTACTGTTCGCCGTTCGCCGCGGGCTCCATCATAATTAGACATTCGGCCGAGCTGCTCAACATTTATGCAAAATATCGGTTGGGCTGCCCCACCCCCTGCTGTTCCCCATGCCACTGTGCCTCCTTGCCCCTTGCCTCTTTAGCCTGGCGAGTAATCACAGTGCCACAGTGCGTATACGCAATCTCTGATTAGCAGGCGAGATTGCATAGGAAAGTGGCTGGCATGTGTACTTAGCCGAGAATCTACACTGTGCAGCCCGCATTCACTTCCTGGTCTCCCCGGCGACCAGCTGGCAATGAGAATTCCCCATTTGGGTGCGCCACTTGCGATCGCCGACTGATCAGCGCCTAGTAAGCTGTGAGCAGTGAGCAGTGAGCAGTGAACAGTAAGCGGTAGCCACTGCTCCCCAGTAATCCACAGTGCTCCCCTTTACTGCCCATTCCCAGTCGCCGGCTGATCGAGTGCTCTCCACAACGGGGTTCTTTCGCGAAAGTTGAAAGCTTTCCAGTTTTCCCTGGGAGTGCTGACCTTAAGGCGGCCGCGAAGGCAATGCATCGACAATCCATACTGGAATTTGGGTTCCGAAGCTGACGTTTTTACTACAAATACATCCTAGTAATTAATATCTAAATATCCTAGGGTGGTGCCCGATTAAAAATGTAATTAGAAAGTTATTTATACTGCCTTTATATACATGCTGATTTTTAAATATGTGAAAATATGAATCTTTTTAGATGTAACGCTTGTTGCAGCCACAGATTTTGGTAGTAAAACCTCATGTGTGGGCCAAAGCGATTCTGTGCTGGGACTGTGGCTCAAAAGGGATGTAATGGGTCGAATTTGGTGGCAAGAAGCAATAGAATAGAATAATCAAGTGATAATTAAAAAAAAAAGAAGACCAAGACTGATACACACTACTGATACTACAGACTCATGCCGATAATCCACAGTGCCGGGAAAAGGAATTTTCCTTTACTTTACAAGGCGCTGAGTTTAAATTTGGGTAAGCGAAGAAGTTTATGTTAGCTTGCCGCTGCGTTTATTAATTCATAATTTAATTGGACTTGAAGCTTTATAAAATACATTACATTACATTACAGCAATAGTAGTCATTATGACTAGTTTAGTAATACTCCGATTTGGAAAAGGCAAGTTCATTACCCGCAATTGTCAAGTAGCGAATCAATAGATTATAAATATATTCTAAATATGAATGGGTTATAAATTGAGTGAATGCCATTAAAGTGGAATATTACAAAAATCAAAAAACAAAAAGGGTGGAAATGGTTAATTTAACAAAATAACCGCTTTCGCTGGAAGATTTACTAGATATGTTGTGGTATGGAACCCTTTAGAAATATGAGAAACATATTTAGAGCATTTCATTCTCACCTTTCGCTTTTCCTTGTCGCTGCTCGCTGAGGATCCTCGACTTTGCTGAATGTGGTTTGCTTTTCACTTTGTAAAGGTTTGTTGTAAAAGGTTTCGTTGGTGTAAATATATAAATTTTGATTGTTTTTGCTTGTCGTATAGCTTGTATATTGAACTACGCGCAATTTGTAAGCTAGTATTATTAAAGATTAATGATTAATGTTAACCGTAAGGCAGTGTAAAGTTATCAAAAAGTGGTTCTTTGCAGTTTTGCGTTGCTTCACTTGTTGCACGTTGACCGACGTGCCACTCGATGTTGTTGTTGTTGTTGTATTTTGTTGGCCGCGCACTCGGGCGCATTTTACATTCAGTTTAATCAATTATTAATTGGCCGCCGCACTTGTCACAGGTAAATGGAGGAGTTCGGGGAAGCAGTCTCACAGTTGGCCGACTTTATCTGGGCGATTTTATCTTACAGCGAATGCGATAGATGTATAGGGTTTTATTGCCATTAGCATCGATATCGATGGCATTGACCAAATTTGCATTAGTTCCCAGTTTGCTGCTTTTGGCACGCATTTATGGTGTTTGAAGGTGCGCTGGGGCATTTGTGGGCGGTGGGCGTCGATGGGCGTCGGTGGGCGTTGGTGGGCGGTGCCCCGAAGACAAGTGGATCCCAATTTCCCGATTTCCCGATGTCGCCCTATGTCGGCTTGCTGTGCGGCCTCTGCAAGTAGAACCGAAGAAGAAACCACACGGTGTGTGGAAGAAGAAGGCAATCAATAAATATGAAATAAACACAAATTCGCTGCATAAGTTGGAATTGTTTAAAAAACGCGCGAGACATTGACAAACCGGTTGACGACTGTCGCGAAGGCAGAGGCCAAGATAATCTGCTGCGGGTGTTCCCAATAACTATTTTTGCCAGAGATCATAAATTTAACTATTTACAGCCCGCTTTATTTGCATTTTTCCATTGTATTTTCATAATTTTTAAAAGATATAAAGATAGTAGTCTAGAAGTACGCTTTCTGGAACACCCCACCTGCGAACGCCCATTTCTGCATAGAATTCGAATGGCACTTGAAAAAACATGAAAGCTCTGGGCCTGCAAATTATGGAGGAGCTTTCGCGATATATAGCATATATAGACTTTAGCTATAGCTATAGTAGAGCTATGCAAAATGCGTTAGTTGCAGAGAGTGCGCGACAGAGACAGCTGCGCGGAGCGACAGAGACAGGTGGCATTTCTATTTACTGCGTGAGTATGTGTGTGCTGTTTGCATTGCTATTGCTGTAGTGTGCGCTCAGTTCCTAGGCGTGTGTGTGTGTGTGTGTGTGTGTGTGAGTGGTGACCTTCTCACACTGTCATGGCTACGAATAAAATAATATGAAAACAAAAGCTTCTGGCCGTATAATTTGTATGCAGCTCTCAATGCGTGTCGACTGGCGTGCTTGTGTGTGTGCGTGAAGAACATGAGCGAGTCGTGCTTAAAAAGCCACAACAAAACTATCAGCAACAGCAACAACCACACGGCTTTTCATTGAACAAAATATTATTAACACTCCGCTCAAGATCGCTGTTTTTGCCAGCGCCTTTTATTTGTTGTTGTTCTCGCTTGCGGATAGCTGACAAAAAAAAAAAAAACAGTATCGCAAAACTTAGACACTTTTGTCGTATTTCTTTTTTGCGTTTTTAACTAGCTGGAGACACTTCCGATTTGGCAGAAAGAAAAAAGCTAACGTTTTTCTATGCTTTGGTGACGAGCTGGAAATTGTAAAAACATTAACTGCGTCAGCTTCGTGCTTAATTAGTTTATTTAGTAACAGTCTCAAGGTCGCATTATACGAGTACAGCTCGTAGTTACATTTGCAAAGCCATAACTTTTTAGGACCTGTGCATAATTTGACATAAAATTTTCCACAATTGCTAGCTAAATATGTTTTATTATTCCTTTTAGTTTCAGCTTGAGCTATATCTTTTATGAGCTTTTATTAATTTAATATTTATTTATTTATTTTTTGTGATTTTTCAGCTTGTTCCCTGATCAATGGACTAATTTAAGTCATTACATTAGTCATAGCCTCAGAAACAATTTAGCAAGTGGGCAAATTTTAACCTTAGTTTTGTGCTTTTCTGTTGTTTTCTGTTGTAACCACAAAAAGCTATTGTTTTTGTTTTTTGTAGTTTTCTGGTGACCTTCTTGCTGCTGCTTCTTCACTTGCTGCCGCTTCTGCTGTTTTTGTTGCTATTCCGATTCAAGTTTAAGGTCGTCGCTTTGGGGGTCTCGACTGTAGACGGTAGACGGTAGACTTCAGTCTGTAGACAGTCGCTAATGCCGCACGAATGGCCGACTGGCTGGCTGTGAGGTGTAGGGTGCTGCTTGTTGTTGCGCTTACAGGTAGCACCCCCTTTGCCCAAGGGCGTAACGAATGTTGTAGTAATCGAGTCGCCTTCCCCTCGCAGCGATGTATTTATGTACGTTTAGGTTTGAATTTGAATTCGGCATAGCCGAGCGGTCCACGTAGGTGGAAAGAGGAGAAACTCCATTGGTTAATGCACCTCATTATGTGAGACTAATTGGCATTGGACGAAGCACTGCTCCTGCTAAAAGAGGGGAACTAAATCCGCCAAATCGGTCAGGGCAACTTAGAAATAAGACCAACCAAAGCGGCTGAGAAATATGTTTTAGCAACTGATTACTCGGAAAAGCAATTAAACCTGCAGCTCGACCTTCGATTCATTTAGTTATTGAGCCAAAGGAAATTTCCACGCGGCAAAGTCACGCGAAAGCCCTTAGAATCACACCTCAAAACCACATTACGCATACGCCCTGTTGGCCCACTGAGACAGTTAATTCGTAAAGCTGTGTTAACTGATTGCACATTGGCTCTTGGACCGCATTGCCCTCAAGAGCAATTACCAAATTATTATCATCATTATCGTTACGAACGAAAACCCATTCGCATCTGGCGCACGCTGCGTATGCGTTATATTCCAGTTAACTGCCGCTGCTGATGGCTCCATTGTTACACCAGAACACGAAGCATAAGGCTAGCCATGGGAAACTAAAGACCTTGGGTCACTACTATATAAACTATACAAACTATACCCGAATTCTTGACGGCGAGCAAACGAGAAAAGAAGAAACAAAAATTTAACCAGCCAAGAGCCAACAACAGAAAACGAATTCTAATTAAATTAACAAAATAAGCGCAGACAACAGCAGCAGCAGAAAAATGTTAAATGGAAAAATTATTCTGCCAGCGCCATAAAAAGTGCGATCAAGAAATAGCAGACACACGAGACACCGCCATTATGCATAATGGATAATGTATAATGGATAATGGGGATAGAGATGGAGATGGGGCGACTGGGCGACTGCGCCAGCGAAGAAAAGTTGAGTCAGGTCCCCGAGAGCTGTCGTCTAACACATTTGTCCCACTCACTGATCCCATTGTTCTACGCTGACCTCTACAGAACTCAAGAACTCAAGAACTACAGAACTGCATAGCTGCAAGTGCAGTGGAAAATGCACACTGTTTTCGTTTCGAAACCTATTGCGTTCCTGTGGCACAGGTATAACACAACCAAGACAAAGGAAAAGTGCATTAAATGCAATATATTATACAAATAGTATATATTAAATTCAAAGATTGCTATTTTTATATAAAGAAACTCTCCTTTATTAGAAATAGTATAAATATAAGATGTAGTAAACTGATAATTCTACTATAACATTATATTATAATATTAATTTTTTTAGTTAAGTTTTCATTACCAAATCCAACTAGCACCTTAGTTGAGTTAGGCAATAAATGTAATAAATTAACAATTTTAAGTAATGACAAGTATCCCAATTGCCCGATATTCATGACATATTCCAATGACTTAATTGAAGCAATTAGGCTGTTAATATTAGTCAATAGCTTTCAGTGCCTCTGCCAAATATTTATTCTGCGCCCCAGAAAGTGCATTGAAATAATAAAGTGAAAGAACGGAAAGCAATGCAACGCAAGAGCCACAGCCAAAGCCAAAATAAGAAACAAAAGCAAGGGGGCATATCTTACTACGAAAATTAATGTGTGTCGTTATGTCTATGTGTCTATGTCTATTTCAACGTGCCCCACCGAAGTGCATGTGTGAGTGCGCGCGTGTGTTTGTGAATAAAATACGCAACCTTCAAAAAAATCTAACAAAGCAAACTTGTTCAATAGTCATATGCGTATCAGGAAGTCAACATTTCAAGGATTGACTCATTGAAAAAGTCGAATGCGATGGCAACAAAAACAAGTTAGTCGCTGTTGCACGCACACAACTGCAAGCTCAAATACACTCTCTCTCTCTCTCTCTCGCTCTCCCTCTCGCACACACACTCGGACACTGACGAGCATTAGGCGAAAAAATAAAGCGCGCCCGGCAAAATGCAATGCAAAAAGCGGCAACAACAACTTATTTACAGTAAAGCACTCACACACACAGACACACACACATGCAAAACGCTGCAAATCTGTGAGATCAGTTGCAGTTGCATTTTCTCTGCGAGCGAGCTTTCGCTCTTAAGTGTGAACACTCTTTTTCGCGTGGCTCGCTCTTAATTCATTCAAATTGTTTAACGCAAAAGTGCAAATACCGCAAAAGAGTTTGCTTGTTTATGTTATTGCTGCTGCTGCTGTTGTTGTTTCTGTGTTTGTTGTTGCTTTTGCCTCTACTCCAGCCGCAAATTTTACTTTTCATTGTGCGAAATTACTCACAAGAAACATATTGCAATTTGTGAGGTAATTTCTGGCTGCAAAGGGCAGGGAACTGCAAACTGGCGGGCAAACACGAAAATCGAGATACTCATAAAAAGTGAAAATTAACTTCATTTGATTGATAGGGGTTGTATTTTTTTGAAAGGGTTTTAAAGAGTGTTTTTTTGCAAACAATTTCGAGATTTTTGAAAATATTTAATGCTGTATGTAAAATAATTTTATGATAGTAGTATTTAAAATTGCGACAATAACTTTACAAATATTTTCTTGTTCTAGGTAAAAGAGTGCAAAAATATATCAAATATGAATGATACACAGTATGAACATTTCTTTTACTTCGAGTAATAATACAAGTCATTTGATAAATTTAAACTGATACCTTAAAAGCAAAGGTGTAGAAATAAATAAGAACTTTAGAATTTCCCAGTAACATTCGTGCTTGGCATTCACAATTGGCTCAAAACATTTGTAGATAACCTAATTAACATTCCCAAAAGACAACAATTCATATCAGCAAGGCACATACAAAAATCTTGAAAATTCCTCAAAACTCGGCCAGTGGCCACAAATTTTCCAGTGCACTTACACGGGCACAGTAAGTCCTTCGGGCTTTAAGCCCATCCCTGACCTCAGTAAAGCGTTCAAAAGCCCCAAAACGACGAGGAACCTTCACTCTCGGCCGGCAGGTTCATTGCTCAGATTCAAGGCACTAACCTGGCCAAAAGCGCCACTACTACTACACTTCTGTCAATAACAATAAACTCCTTCACGCAAAGGCAACAAGCTGGGGAAAAGACAAAAATAAAAAAGAAACAGAAATAAATAAAACAAGAAATTAAGCGAAAATGTGGAGGAGCAAAACAAAAACCCAAAAAGCTTTTCAGGCTTCAGACTTCAATTGAAATTCGCCTCGTTGCCGATTCGATCGCTCTCGCACTGGAAGGTCGTTGCATTAAAGAGTTTAATGACCAAGGAAACTTTTGCCGAAATATGAAACAAAAGCGGGGCCGCAGCAACAACAACAACAACTAGGCGCTGCTGCGTAAACTGCAGCGGGCAGAGGGCAGCGACGCCGACCGAGGCAGCGGCGGCGGCAGCAGCGCCCACAACTCACTTACACTCCTTTCATGGCAACAACACTTGGGAAAGGTCAACGAACAACATTGCCTCGTCGGTCAAAAGCAGAGTTCACACGACCAGAGCGGGATGGAGCGTGTGTGCGAGCGAGATGGGGCGTGGGAGCGAGCGAGAGGGCGGCAGATGCAGAGAAACAAATTTAAGAAAGTGCCCGTCGTAATCATATGTATGTTAAGTGATCGAAGTTCCAAGGTAATGCCAACTACATCAAACTAATGATAAGCTTAAGATAAGTTGTAAGTAAATTGCTAGTGCTGAAAGTGCTTAAGAATTCGCGTTTACGAACTGCATAGCTAGTAAATTAAATGATAGAAAACTAAAAGATAGAAATGAAATTTCTTATATGAAATGATAGAAAACAAAACAAAAGATCTGATTCATTATCTATCTAGAATTGTGTGAGTAATGCCGACAAATTCGCGCTAACTTGTTTTTTTTTTTGTAGAATTAGTGGATATTGGGGCGATGTATTCAGCTTTTAATGATTTGTTTTGGAGTTCAATGAATTGGGGGAATGGGTGGGAATGATACCCATCAAAGTTTCCAGTGCATGGGGGGAGCGAGAGGGCAATACGCGAACGCAGGCCGATGAATTTTGTTTTGCTTTTGCTTTCGCGTCGAGTGGAGTGAAATGAGTGAGTGAGAGAGCGAGTGAGTGAGTGAAAGAGTTCGAGAGCGAGTGAGATGGCGATCGGGAGTTGCTCCAAAAAGCAAAAAGTATGGCAGGCCCCTACCCCCGCCCCTTACCCCCTGCAACAACTCATGATTCAAAGCAATTAATAATTTATTAATTGTTAGTCACATTCGAGCTATTTTCACGCCGCCAAACGTAACCAGGCAGCGACGCCCACGCGAGCAGCGCAGTAGCGTCGCGGCGCGACGTCACCGTTTGCATTCATTCACTTTTTCAGCCGAGAGATCAACGCACTTTGTGTTGATCCCACGAAACAATTTGCCGTTTAATGCACCCAAAAAACAAAAAAACAAAAAATAACGCAAAAATCAAGAGCAGCAGTGAAACTGCCACAAGAAATGCAGCGCATCGCGAATTATTTCGTTTTATTGAGTAACTTTTATGGGGAAATTCACTTTTGATTTGAAAACACCCAGCCAAATTCCACGTTGGAATGGCTTCTGACTCAGCTACTACTTATTTCCTAATTCAAATCAATTTGCGCTTAATTTGCTCTGACATTTTGAGGCACAATCATTTTATGAAAACTAAAAGGTGACAGTTTAAGTACTAATTATCCGAACCAATTTTGTATGGAATATTTATTTATTAAAACAAGAAAAAACGCATAAGCAAAAAGAATGATCCATATTCGATTTTGATCGATTCGTTGAGCGAGTGAAATAAAATTAAGAAATGCAGCTCCACTTGCATTTCGCCGCTGCACAAACCGCCGGCGCAAGCAGCGACGCCGACTGCGCTGCGGCAGAGGTGCAGCGAATGCAGTCGAAGCAAGTTTTGTCACTGATAGCGAAAAACGAAACAAATAAAAATAAGATACGCGCACAAAGCCATCGAAAGTTGGCCGCTGAGACATTGAAAATATTTCGTCGCCGTTGCCGAAAAAAGACCAACATACAAAAAACATGAAAAATTATTTTAAGAAAACGGCGAAAAAATGCACAACATGGAAAAATGCATTGCGCTGCCCGCGGAGAAGATAAGCCCGAATAAACCAAATCGCAGCCACCAAGCCGAAAAAGAAGCGAAACCATCAGCGTAAATGTGTCGGTCAAATTCCTTGGCCCGAGCGAGGATGCCCAGCCTGGCCAAGATGCCGTGCCTTTGGACCCGGCCAAAAGGCATCGCAATGGCCATCGCCGTTGCTGGGTGCAAGTACTAAACTCGTTTGAAAGTTGCAACTGCCGATGGGAGGAGGAGGCTGGGCAGGATGAGGAGGAGGCGGAGGCGGAGGCGGAGGAGGCTGGGGTGGCCACAGATCGAATGCAGTAATGTCTTTCTTTTGGGAATTATGGATTACCTCGAGAGGTGAAGGCGGCGAGTTTGCTTGCCAATTTGAAATGTCCAAAAAGGTTCGGCCATCGAGGGCCAAAGTTCAATGGAAAGACATATCGAAATTTTTGGGAAGCATATTCATTTTTAAACGGAGATGAAAGTATGAATTTGAATGGGTTAAACAAGCGATTGAAAGTGGTGAGTGGGTTAAATTGAAGAGGCTAATATCTACATTTAAATATTGTAATATATATATCAATCCAAAATGAATACAGTTATTTGAGATCGTTCTAATATTCTAATGCAGAAAATGCATAACAATATCAAATCATAAACGTTTAAGAATTAAATTTAGTAAACTCTTAGAGCCTTGAAAACGGATTAGTTAGATTTGTAATATATAACAATATTTAACATTTCCATTGAGAGAGTTAGTTATTATTGTGTTTAAATAATACCATCTGAAAAACCTTTCCAAAGGGAAAGTGCATCCGATTCTGATCTGCATTTCGCAAAAAAGAGAGAAAAAAGAGGGGAAAACGTTTTTGTATATATCTTTGCATGACCAAAAAAACAAAAGCGAATCCGAATGCAGAAGAATAAAAAAAGACAAGAAAAAAATAACAGAAACGAAAACGAGAAGAAAACATTTCTCATTGAAATTGAATGCAGCGACGCAAATAAACGCGAAAGGGACGGCTATAGGAGCGAGCGAGACGGGGCGATAGTGCAAGCCAAACATTTGAAGATGCACCATAAAACCAGCCAACAACACACAACAGCTTCCTCCCCGCTTCCGCTTCCTCCTCACGCTGGAGAGCTGAAAAGCCAACCATGCCCATTCCCAACATGCCAGGCAACATTAGAAAACTGCAACCCAGCGACGCCGACTGCGACAGAGGCGGCGGCGGCAGAGGCGCTGCAGCGGCTGCAGCAACGAAACTGCAGCGAAAGAAGCGAATGAACCAAGCGACTGCACAGTGGGCTTTATCCGTGAAAATTAGACAAGTTAACTGAGATAGTGCGTTATAACTTTATGTTAGGTTAGAAAATAATTTAAACTTAAATAAATATATTAAGACATAGAAAAACAATCACAATACAAAATGATTAATTAGATGTCTTATTTTGACTTTATTTAAACATTTTCATAATGTGTTTTAAAGGCGATTCCCTAGTTAAAGAAATGTTTTTAGCAGTTTTTAAACATTTCTTTGCAATCAATAACTAATTTTTATTTACCGAAAATACAAAGTGCTTAGATTCCCTTTTAGTTTGTGAATTGATGTACGAGTTTAAAAATAAGCTGCCTAACAAATTGCTTAAAAGGGCCCCAAAAAGGGAGCACAACATTCGGCACTGCAACCACTGTGCGGCCAGCGAGTATATGCATCAAAAAAAACAGACAGTAAATCTGATTGTTTGGGGTAATTGAACTTTCTTAAGAAATTGCGACATGTACACTTTGAAAAGCTCTGGATTTGCGAGCGGCGGCAGTAAGACAGAGCTGCAGTTGCAGCGGCGGCGGCGGCGGCACAAGCAGAAGCAGAAGCCCAGCAGCAGATACAACAGCAACATCATCGGTGGCAGCGACGTCGCAGCCGCAGCAGCAGAGGCAGCAAAGGCAGCAGCAGCTGAAGCAGCAGCAGCACACAAATGTACGCCAATGACCGAGTTCGGGTGAAAGACCTTCGATAACCATCGTCATCATCATCATCATCGTGTCGTTGTTGCAGTTGCAGAAACTCAGCCGCTGGCAACGTCATTATCATCATCACCGAGTGCGGGGTGGCCACAGGGGGTGGTGGGTGGTGCCGAGTGGAGTAACGTGCCTTGCTCTCTGCGGTAGTCAATGCACTGTGCCCCAACAATAACAACAAAACAAAAACAAAGCGCGAGAGAGCGAGAGCAGGGAAACATTCGAATTCATTGAACTAAATTTAGCATCTCTCTTTCACTCTCTCTCTCTCACTCTCTTTTGCGGGCGCGAAAAAGCGCGGGAGTTGTTTCCAACGCCAGTGTGCTCACACACACACAGCAACACACACACACGCACACATGTGTGCGTGCGTTTCGAGGTGCATTGCATTGCATGGCGAGACCTCAACTAAGGCTAAATGCGCGTGTGTAATGGTGTGAGCATTTGGGGGCTATTGAGATAGGCGCGTTAGAATCTCAAATGTGGCTCTCAAACCGCGGAGCCTTGGCTGCTCGGAGCGGCACGTGTTTACAGTTCTGACGGCACTGGGCTTTCAAACTGCCAATGCAACTGTAAATCGCACGCGCTGTTGTTGTCGTTGTTGTTGCCGGCTCAGGGCAGCGGCGAAGGACAATCAACTTTATATAGTCGCGGGATCCTTGACTCTTCAAGAATATCTTGATATGGTCGAGGAACGCCGGCACAATTAAAATGCATAATGTGGGCCCCTTTTCAATTAATAGCTCACCAGTAGTTCTGGTGGCATTCAATGGTGTTTTTTATTAGATAAACATTAAAAATTAAGATACTTGTGTTTAAGATACTTGTGTTCATATGTGAAATTAATCAAAATTCGGAAATATAGGGCCATTTAAATGAAATACTTGTGCTAATTAAGCAGATTGGATATTAATTGCAGTTTTTGATGGTTTTTGTACCACGCTGCGGATAAGTAATGTTATTACATTACATTTAATACAGTAAGAATCTGGACTTTTGACTTTTAGGAAAGGTACATAGACATATGATATGCAATGGCCAAGCTTTTAGATAAAATACATACTTAATGGTAAAAAATAAACATTTAAAATAAAATGTATATATCTAAAATTAATTATTCAGGCATTTTGGATAAGAAATAATAATGAATTCCAATGGAAAAGGTTAGGAATAAAATATTTACATATAAATAAAAACCCAGTAAATATTTTTTAATTGCTGCAACACTACGAATGACTTTACTACTACAACACTATTACTTTTTACGATCGTCAGAATATTTTTGGGGATTCTAGATATTTATAGGCTATTACTGCCACCATTTGGAGCTGCAGCTGTTCCCAGTTCTTGACAACGGACTAGGCTGAGCGGACCAGACCAAGAGTGAATTTTTGTTTTAATTTTGTTGTTTTTTTTTTTGGCTTTTTCGGCGCTGAAGTGAATGTACGCGGCGTCAATGCACGCTCTGCGTCGGCTGAGAATGACGCGGTGGCAATGTCACTGATCCTGGCGTTGACCTCTGGCGGAGTCTCTCTGCCTCTCGCTTGCTCTCGCGCTGTCTCTCTCTGTTTCTCGATTTTTGGGGGCCCCAATATTTTTATACACAAAGAAAAATATACATTTTTCTTAATTTTCATACAGTAATATATATGAATATTGTCGATATTGACATAATTTACCAAACAAATTATACAAATATAAATTAAGAGTTTATCGACTATGTATATTGTCTGTAAAATCATTCATTTTTCTCTGTGTACCTTTGTATCTTATTTTTGGCAATGACTTGGGCATTTTCAATTTCGTTTTCGAGCCTGATTTTCGGTTCTACGCGGCAGTGGCTTGGCCCAAGTTATTTAATTATTATGCTCGGAGCTTTTTTTTGGGCAAGGTCATTGAAAACCGTGTTGGTTTCGCCGTGGTTGTTGCCGTTGCTCTTTCGGTTGTTGTTGTTGTACCGGCAGGCGGCACTTCTCTTGCTGCTTCTACTCATTCGGATTGGGTCTTAATCAAGGTGAGTCACCTTGGCCTTATTTGCCTGTCCGTCTGCAAGTGTATCTGTGTGTGCGTACCTGTGTGTGTTTGTGTGTGTCTCACTCACGCATTGCCAAAAATACAGAAGTGAAAAAGCTAGCTCGCTCACGAAGCAAAAGCAGAAGCAGAAGCAACGACAACAAGTAAGGCAGCGCAGCGCAGGGAGAACGAACCACCGAAATCAACTCAACTCAATCCAACTCAAATCAACTCAACTCAACTCAACTCAACTCAACTTAACTCAACTGAACTGAACCCAACTGTTGCTGTGGTCTGTGTGCTTTCTGCTGGCATTGTGGAAGGTCATGATTTTCGGCACTTGTATGGGTGTATGGGTGAGCGACTTGACTCGCTGGCATTTGCCTTGCCTTTCTGCCTTTCTGTCTTTCTGCCTGTTTGCCTTTCTGACGTTGTTTGCCCCCTCTGCCTCTTTACCTGCCATTCTGCTGCCGAAAAGTTAAAGTGAATCTGATACACGAAAGCGAACTGAAGCCGAATTCGATTTCCTTACTGCAGAGCTTTTTATGCGGCGAATGCCAGCTAAGAATGATTTAAAGTGCCTTTATCTGCCAAAGCCAAGGCACTCAAATGTTAAATGGTACTACTTGCTCCTATAAATAATACTTCTTTAGATAATCAACAATACAAGCGATATATTTTTGAATGCCCTTTGAAAATATACATTTCTTAAAGCGGCTCAAAATTAAAATTTCGGCTGTTAAGTAATATATCAAGATGTATAATATTTACTTTGCCGTTTAAACAGCTTAAATTGCAAATGCCAATTTAAGCAAAATATTAAAGACACAATTTCAAAGCGTTAATTGATTTTGTAAGCTGCTCGTTAAAATAAATAAATACAAATAAGCAACCTTTTCTGGTACTCAATGAAAAAAATATTTATATTTTCTGGAGGATATATACTGCAGAAAATATTAACAATATTATTTATTGACGACATTCCTAAGAAATAAAATATAATTCTCCTAAAGATTTTGTTTTAAATGCCAAAAATATTTTCTGAATTCAATTTTGTAGTAAAGTAAATGCAAAGCTTCGAATTTGTATTTGAATTTAGTTATCTGTTTCATTATTATTTAAAAACTACTAATATGTTATTTATACACTATGCATGATGTAAAATAGCGCATAAAATATTCATTGCATAAAACCGTTGTTAAAGGGCATTCAAACTGCTTTAAGCACTTGCCATATGTCATTGTGAGCTGGCTTTTTGATTAATCTCTGCTGCTCACTGCTCACTGCCGTTTGGGGCACGTGCCCGCGATCCACCAAGCCCCACTTGCCATTTCAGGCCTATTGGGGTAAATGTTTGTCATGGCTACTCTTTATCTTGCGTGCCTCTCGAGCCGCGCAAATGCATAATTAAAACTGAAAACTTAAAACTGAAAACGCAAAAGCCGAAAACCGAAAACCGAAAACTGAAAGCCAAAAACTGAAAACTAAAAACTGAAAATCATACGCCGCATATGGCTAGATGGTTAATCGAAAAGCCACGACTGAGTCGGACTTGGACTTGCACTTGGCCTTGCGGAGTCGAATGCTCCGCTCTGCTCCACTCCGTTTTGTGGGGCCGGGGGCCTTGAACCTCAATGTGCCGAATTGTGTGTTGTGGGGGCAGAAGTTTAGCGTTGAGCCAGCAGTATGTGCTTTTGGCTGGGTTTTTTCGGCTCATGTTTTGTTGAACTTGCCGCAAGCGGCAAACAATAACAAAAACATTGAGACTTGTACAGCCGTACTGCCATACTGCCATACATCCATACAGAATGCCAAGAAAACAACGTATGTAGTTACCAACAAAATGACGCGGTCGCAGACCCACAAGATCCAAACGTGACTTAAGGTTGAAAAGCATGTGTGTTTGTGGGTATCAACTTCATTGGCACGAAGCATCTGCTGTCCGCTTGCTCATAGTCACTTTAATATCATTCACATAACTCTTAGAACTAGTTTTTTATTTTGTGTTGGTAAGCAGAAGGCCTACCCCACCACCCCCCTATATTTTAGACAAGGCTGCGATTGCCCAAGAGCACCCAACAAATATTTCAACAATTGGCCGGGGCATCTAGTGGATTTCTTTTGATTTGTCTAAGGTTGCTTCTGTGTTTGTTCTGCTCGATTTTTATCAAGTATACGCCTCGTAGGCCGCTTATCAGCTGGCCGCAGTAAACAAGATCACGGAATGCCATTCGCAGCTTAGCCGATTGGCCAGATTACCGCGGCTTTAGCTTTGGCCAAATGTTATGACTCTAGAAGCCATTCGAGTTTTGAGCTTACCGTAAATCATGCTGATGTATGGCTTGTATGGTTAGTATGGCTTGGGAATGAGGAAGTTCGAGCAGGGGTGCTGAGCCCCTGGACTTCAAAATGCACAAAACAGAAATTAATGTTAGGTGCTTTTTGGCTTTAAGTGTACATATGCATGACAAGGATGGCGGTTAGTGCATTTGGATAATTGGAAGCATTTGCAGGCATGTTTTTAAAATGCTTGCTTTCCAATTTTTAAGGCCCTTATGAAACTTAAAACTTCCGCCACGACTATGTTACTTTTGGCAAACGAAATAAAGTTAACAACAAAATAAGGCAGAGTTTCTTAAAGAATATTTCATGAATATTAAATAGGTAATATAATCAGGGAACATTTAAATTGGATTTTGAGTTGTTAATCTAGGAATATCTATAAATGCAATCTGGACAGATTAAAAGCTTGTTTAACTATATATCTTCTGTTAGTTTTTTCCCCATTTATATTCCATAGTTATTCATTTTATTTATTTGAGATAGGAACCGCAAGCACTGTGGCCTTGCTAAGTAATAAAATATACAGTTTTCCCCTACTAATTGCACTTTTGACTTTGTCACCAGAGAGTTTAGCACTTCCCGCTCCTCCTGCACCTGTGCACAGAATCTCCGCCATCACTCCCACATAATTCCTACGTATCTGTATATTTCAGATATCAGAAACGAAATCCAACGGATACCCGCAGCAGTGGCCGTAGTGGAAAAGGCAAGAAAAGCGAGTACTTTGGGTACGAGTACGCCGGCAACTAGTATCATTTGAGCATGTGTGCATGTGTGCGTGTGTGCGCGGACATAGACATAGACAACACCTAGTATATATTTTGAATGGTGCGCTTTGTATCGGCCTCCGAATGTGTCTAGAGCTTCAATAGCAGGCCAGGGTCATGCGACATGGGAGGAAAACTGAACTGAACTAGCGCGAAACTGAGCGAACTCGGCCGATTGTATCTGTGTGTGTGCGCGAGTGTGAGTGAGTGTGTGCGTGTGTTTGTGCGGGGGTCTATTGATATTCGAGGGTTCGCTGGTGTGCGTGTGCTGTGTACGTAGTGCCCGTTATCGGAAGAAAACGCCAAAAGCTCGCGTTCATTGCCTTTGCAAACGTTTTCAGCCCGTCCCTCCCTCTCTCCTCGTTCTCTGTCTCGTTCTCCCGATCTGCCCTCTCCCTCGCTCCGTATCACATTTAGATAGTTTTTGAAGAACTTTATAGTTTGCTGCCCCACCAAGTTAGAGATATCTTTTACTTAGGCAGGAATCAATTCAATCCAATCAATTTTAGGTGAGAGCTCTACCTTAAAGTTTCTTATCGGCGGGTAGCGCAAATCCCACTTAGATTTTTTAGAAATACGTTTTTCCTTGTTTTGGTTTATTTTTGGCAAATGGGAATGGGGGAATGGCGATGTTTGGTGAGGTTGGTCAGGGATTCTGTTGCTCAGCGGCAAACGGAATAAATTTTAGGAAGTACCTACGTATTTTCAGGGCCCTCGGGTCAGGCGGTATTATTTATTGCCCCCTTCGAAGGCCGATCGCCTAACTTTGACTTGCAAATCTGGGTAGGTTTTTTATCTCGTTTTGTGGCTTACAAATGGAGGCGAAAAACGAAACGGATTGACATGTAGCATTTACAAAATCTTAATAAAGTAGCAAAATATAATTTATGTGCTGTGGCTGGCGCTTTTAACGATCGCTTCTTCACTTTGTATCGAATTCGAATTCTGTTAATTGGTTAAAACCCCAACTGAACTCTTAACTGGGCCAGCGCTTTGGGCTGTGAAATTCTAGAAGGGTGAGCATTATCCAAAATCAAACATGCAAACAGTTTTCTTGCCAAATTGAAATTCAGCGAATTCGTTTTTTTTTTTTGTATTTCCTCTATTCTGGGATTAGTCATGCCCGCATTAAAAATAAATAAAAGGGAAGAAGGAAAATGTGAATGAACAAATATTTAATTCAGTTATTGCATTGCAGTGCAGTAAAGCAGTTTTTAGACTCAAACGCTAAATGCTTTAAAATTTAAAAAAAAAATCAAATTGAAAATGTATTCTTGTTAAAAATGTTTGCAAGGCATTTCAAAGTACTACAAAGTTCATAAAAGCACATAATACTTGTTACATAACGAGTTTTCCTACAAGTTGGTTGCATTTTTGCTATGTTGTTAGGATGTAATGAGCTACAACTGATAGCTCATTAATTATTAAATAATTAGTGCTGAAGAATAATTAAAAACATTTGAAAACCATCTAAACCATATTGAATATATTATATTTTATAGAAAGCAATTTTGTAAACAAAGCGAGCGCTTCGCACATTTTCTTTGAAAACATGTCAAATACTCGATATGTTAACAAAGAAAAGCTTTTATTAGTACTGTGCTGCATTATATTTTAGGTAGTCCACCAAATGCAACTTTTAGTAAAAGGATATTCTGGCAGGATCTCCAGGCCCTTTTCCCACCCATTTTCCAACCCCATCGGAAGTTCCTCCCCCGCTAACTGCCAACACTTTCACGAACTTGCAAGTATGCAGCTAGACATACATATGTACATACATGCGTCTATGCGCAATGTGCAATGTATGTGCGCCGATGACGAAATGCATAGAGAGCTTTTTGTGCGCCATTCGCTTCCTGCATTCGAGGCAACTCCGCGAATGCAACGCTGCGTATGAGCGATGTGCTGGTCGATCGAAAGGAAAACAAGGTTCTGGAATTAGCCACTCACCATCTCAAGCAAAAGTAATCCAATTGGCGATATATCCATTATGTTGCGGCAGCAGCAGAAAAAAATCAAATACTTTATTGCTTCAAGTTTTCGATCAGTTATTTTGCGATATTTGTATCACTTAGTATCTAAAATTCTTGTGTAAATATGTATAAACTTTCAGGCACTTTTCTTTATGGGGGGGTGGGGCGTGGTCAGGGGAGGGCGGGAAGAGCCGACCAAAGGCTGTCAGATGCCACCAGATATTTGGATTAATTAATTGACATTTTAATGAATAATCATAATGTAAGGCCACTTGAACAGCGAGATTTTTTCGCGCGATTTTCGTTGCTTTTAGAAGAACTCTTTGTAACGCATTTTATTTGTTTGATATTTTGGGATTGTGGGATTGCACTTTTGATCGCTAGCAAAGCGTTTAATTAGCGACGCGACGACGGCGCGGACGGTGGGCGGAAAAGTGGGCGGGCGAGCGGGCGGGCAGGCGGGCGGTCGGTTGGCGCGAACGCTGCAGTTACAGTTACGTTTGAACAATTGATTTTTGTTGCTGGCTATTTTGTTTTGTTGTTTGGTTTGGTTTGCTTTTTTGTTATGTGTGTTTGAAAAGCGAAGGTTTTCCTCTTCGCATTCGAAGCGCTCGAATCTGAGTTGCGGGAAAATTTGCGACTGTCCGTTACAGCAGTCAAAAGACAACTAAACGGCGAACCAGCGTATTTTCGCGCACAGCCACTGCGCTGCACTGAGACCCGCTCACGCACACCAGCGCACCTCGCACCTCGCAGCGGCAGCGGCAACGGCAGAGAAACGCTCAAGTTCACGCTCTGAACTTCAAAGCTCGTGGCCGAGCGAAGTGAGCGTAAGCGAGGCTAAGAGAGCGGAATGCAATTGCGATTGCGATTGCAGCGAGAGCCAAAGAGAAAGGGCAGCTACAGTGCATCCTCTGTACGTCGGATTTGTGGTACTCTTGTACTCTTTTCTTTGCCTACCTTAATTCAAACGATACCTTATTTAATTTCAAGGCCAAAAAATATATCAACATTTGCGTTCGATTAACGTAAGATACATTTCAATAATATGCATCGAAACTCACGTAGTTGGCTTTCTGCTGTCACCAAAAAGTAAATAGTAGTATATACTCACTTTCAAATATAAAACCTGTTGCTTAAATTGCCTGATATGTGTTTTTGCCACTTGTAACGATTTTGTTGGTCTGCAAAATATGTGCGAGAAACATCATCGTCCCACCAAATTTGTAATAACCGTGATCACCTGGTTACCAGTAACAACACTGTGTACTTCTTGTTTTGATGACCTTTATTTATCTCGTGTTACACTTTGAGTGATTTGTCCGTTGCGGGATCCTCCCCCGCTTGGGTGATGCTTGCTTCTCCAGATACTAACGCTTCCACGAGGAATTAATAGCGATAAGATGGGCTGTTAGGCCTCCTTTAGACCTCCTTTAATCAGTCTCCAGGTCCAAAGTCCACGGTCTTACCGTTCTTGGCATCCTTGGTGAAAAGTCCTGGGATTCCCTCGACGATCACTGCTACATATATGTATGTATCATGAATTCCACAGCTCTAATTTCAACTCAGAGCACCTGTTCACTTGGTAAAAATAAGTACAACTCTTCAGTTGGCTGAAACTACAAACACTTATTTTACCGCCGCAAACCTAAAAGGATAAAATTCCACGCTTTCGTTTGAATTTCAATCTGAAACAACTATGTGTTTTGCATAGCCAAATTACTATTCATTAAAATCCAATTTTAATATAAACATAATTTAACGCCCCCAACAACTACTTTTCACGTTAAAGTTTATTATATTAAGATATATTAATTTTCCGAAATTAACCATTATAATGCGTCATTTGTGTGGCGTGATTTCTAACCGGCTATTTATTGAAAAAACAAATGGGTACAAAAGTGAGACTTGAGAGGGAATTTTTGATGGCTCCATTACACATAAAATATACAAAGCGTGCCCAAAGTTCAACAAGGATAAAGGATGGAAACATGAGAGCTGGCAGCTGCGCGCTTATGTGGTCTTTAGCGATGTCGGAATCTTGGGCAAGCCGAACTCATCCGTTTCAATGGTGCTCTGTAAATAATGTAGCTATTAGTAAACAATTCAGCTATTTTCCATATAAGCAGTTTTATACCTTTCCAGGAACGATGCTGTCAGCTCCTGGCTCTCGACTCGGCGCCTCCGGAGCCTTGATCACGTCATCCAAATAGCTGGTGTCATCGTCCAAGGCAATCTCATCGCCCAGGGCATCCAACTCGGCCTGCAGGTCGTCGTCATCCACCTCGGGCATGCCGTAGGTGCGGCCCAGCGCCTCCTGCACCTCGTCCGCTTGCTCAAACATATCAGCCATGTCGTCTTGGATGTCCTACGAGAAATATTATACGAATTAATTTATATACCGATACCATTAAACAGCTAAATATGCTTACCTCAATCTGGTCGATGTTGATCTTCTTGTACTCGGTCTTCATCTGCTTGACTCCATCCTTCATGGCGGCCACGGTGGCCTGAGTATCCTTTAAGGATTGCGCCGCGTAGTTGGCCTGTTCCATGTTGAACGACTGGTTGCGCAGAGATTCCGCCTGCTGTTCGTAGCTGTGTAGTAAACAAATAAAGTTCGACGTGGTTTAATCAAATTTGAGAAAAGGGGACAATAAGAATTAGGTCGTGCATGTGAATTCCAAGAGGTAAAGGAATCAAAGGTGGGGAAATGAAAACTTCCAGAACATGAAACTCTGGAGCAAAGCAGCAAGCAAGTTATAAAAACGAATCAATACTAAAGCAGTGGGTGGGGCATTGAACGTACGCCTTCTTTTGTTTGAGCACCCGGAGGGCCTTCTGTTTCACTGAGTTCTTGGCAGGACCTTCTCGCATCTTGGACATTTGCTCGCGGTATTTACGCAGCTCCGCTTCCAGTTTGCTGATCTTCTCTTCGATGTTTGTGGCTCGGGCATCTACCTGTTGTTAATAATAGTACTTTATTTGCTTTGTTTTTCCCATGATTTCGACACTTACCCCGGCGATGCAATCGTTTAGACTTGGACCCGGCTCCTTGGGCTTGCCACGACCAAACAGGCGATTCATATTGATAGTTTTTCTATTTTTTGTACAAAAGGCAAAGTTTATGAGGAATTTTAGGGTTTTCCACCTTATTTCGTTTTAAAAATTTTGTTTGATGACTAATTTTCTTCTTCTTTTTATACACCAATCAGCTGTTTTGACCAGTGATGCCCATCTCTAAAGCGTTGGGCAACACTGTTTTAGTAAACAGTAAACTGGTAAGCAAGCCGAATTATTTTGTTTTTAAATTTTACATATTAGCAATGTTTTGGTTACTGGCTGAGTAGTTGAAGACATTTATGTATGTGCAATAAGTGAATTATTTAAGCATATGATTTTCGATTATTTTTCGCTTGGTATTTTCATAACGCGTAGTTGGTGAGTTTTAGTGCATTTCCGTTGCTCCGCTGGTATTACTTAACGGCCGCGCTGCGGTCCTACCATTCGCATTGCAAATTAAAAACAAAACGGATCGGCGGGCGCTTTTGAGCTCTTAACTACGTTAATTTCCGCTAATTAAACAATTCGTTGAATTGCCAAAAGCAAGTGCTGCGAACTCAAAAAATCAGCAATGCGTCGTTCGAACAGATGAAAGTGAAATCAGCCTTCCGGGCATTGCGATTTTCGACCATTTTCGATAGAAGGAAAATAGAGTGCTAAAAATATACAACAACAACAATAAAATTGGCAAGACTTGAGCAAACAAAACTGCGTAAATAAGGCAGTTAAATAAGAGAGCAGCACACTTGCCAGCAATAAGTCGGTGAAAATCCAATAAATCTGCAGCTGGCCCTTTGACGTCACGGCCCATCAGCTGTCTTGGCCAGAGGAGCACCCCACTTTTTCCGCTATGACGCGCAGAGTCGCCCACTGACTGAAGTTAACTCCCACGCTCAGCAGCCACTCCACAGTAGTCCCCAATGGACAGCTCCATGTACTACGCACGGCAGCGAATTGCGGCCACCACAGAGGCTAATGTCAGGGTCATCACTGCGACCATGGCCTCATCTTTGGCCAATGGAACAGCGGCTCCACGCGCCGACGACGGGGGCGTCTCCATGAACAACTTTTACCCGGCGTTGGTTCAGTGCTTCGGCATCATCATTTGCGGGTTAGTAGATATATGGGGGAACTACTTCGCACCTAGATAGCTGCCCCACGCATCCTCCCCGATAAGATTACCCATTTATTTTACGCCACATTTGCAAGCCTTTGTTTGATTGAGGTACAGGCAAACCGCCCTATTCGGTTTATTACCTTTATTTTTACAAGAACATTTAAATGTTATTCAATTACATTTAAACTATTCTCCCAGGCAACTTTCTTTAACAAAACATAACTATCATTTAAGCAATCTTAATTAAAAAAATGTACAAATAACTTGAAATAAGATAGTTTACCTTAAGAAAAGAGGGAGAGACACTTAGATTCACTAAAATTGATTTCCTATATTTATTAAACTATCAAAACAGCGTTGCAGTTTGCATACGTATATCTAAGAATCTATTACTTACAGTTTAAATGTACAGATAGCTTGCATAGCAGTAGTTGCAATATAAGTTGCCCCATCCCAAATCCCTGATCCTAACTCCAAAGTATTGCACCTTATCGCAACGAATATTGGGTACGTGCGGTCGAGAAAAGTGGTGTTTGCACTTATGTATATACTTGTACAGTGACCAGCATTTATGACGGACCATTTGACCGTCTCGATTCAGTTTCAATTTCTCTGATTTGTTTTCCCCCACTTATCAATTGACACTCGAATTTTATAATCTATGGCAAACTGCTGGCTCACTGTCTGTGCGTACTCCGATTCCATCGCTTGCTTCTTCAAACAAATTCAGCAATTAACCGAAATCAGCTAAATTAACTTTTGTTATTTTTAGAAACGAAATTAACAAAAAGTGACTGATTTGTGTTAAATTAAGCGTGTCCGCCAGATCAACTAAAATGTGCAGTATAATTTAATTCAATCTATTAAAAGAAAGATCTGAAACACTAAGTTTGAACAGATTTTGTCTCTATTTCTGTAATTTATGCTGCAGTTCTTTTAATTGCGGATGCATTGCGAAAGAATGTTATGCTAGATTTGTTGTAGCTTGAAAAGGGTTATTCAAATTACAACATTTCCGATTAGTCATTGCAAGTCGCCAACTGATATTGTTTGATCATTCACCTGAAAAATGCAAACCTTTATGAACTTTTGTTTCGGCCATTTGGTAGTGAATATCTTTGCTTTGCGGCCACTAGCTGCATTGTTTCCCAATGTTTACTCACCCATTAATAGCAGTTATAATTAAAAAAGCGCTTTCATAAATCTGAACTAATTCCCGCCGTTCGTGGCACTTTTCCTGGGAAATTGCCGTGAAGCATTCATTAAATTTGACATACAAAAAATTGCTCAATAACAATGGGGAGCGGCATAGGTAAATACTCGTATGTAAATTTCCTAGGTCCTATATCAATCATTATACATGCATCTAAGCCGAAACTTAATTGCCAGTGGGCAATAATCGAAAGTAAAACGTTTAGAGAGTGCGAGAAAAACGTAAAACCGTAAAAACCTTAAGACTCAGTGGAAACAATTACAAAAATGACCTTGCAAAACAGCGTTTAGCATTAAGCCTGTAAACAGCATCGAGCCACTGCACCTGAGGCAATATTTGCACCGTTTTTGTGTGGATTATGTAACCGCAATTACCGATTTGTCTACCGGCCACCGCCAATTACTGGCGATATGCATGCCCAGACAAAGAGCCACCGCCTGGCAGATGCACCTCCTCCAACTGTTCAATCAAACAACTACAGATATCGCCCCTACAAACTCGACTACCAAGTCGGGTGCGATTATACATACTTCTACTCGCATGTTACTTAACTGTTCTCCCGCCGCGTTCGTTGGCATCTGACTTTAGAATCTTCTACCGCACTTGTGCAGTCGACTAAGCGATACCCTGCCAGTCATTATCTTTATTTAACCATTTAATGGTACGTATTAGGGAACCACACATTTGTTTAGCTCTTACACCTAGTTATAACTCAAAACCGAGCTTAAATAATATTCTAATATTTATGTAACGTATATGTATGTAAAAGTTTAAGTTCAAATAGTAATTATCGTTCCATAGTACTTAAACTCTTAGTACTTAATACTCTGTTAAGTGAAAATACGAAGTATTAGTAAACGTAAATCATATCCATATCAATCACATGACTCCCCAAAAGTAAATAAACCTTTCTGACACGCTATAATCAAAGGGTAGCCAGAGATGCATATAATTCCAGTTTTAAGTGCTGCTCGTAATGCAATTAGGGTTTGTTTACGATTGTTATCACATTGAAATTATATTTAATCTTTTATTTGACGAATCTTCGTTGTGTGTGTTTGCCCTGTGAGAATTTGATTGACTTGCTGTAGGCATTTTCATTTGTGATTTAGGGTGGGAATAACCTGATAAGCGCTACCTCTAATTAAGGCAGCCAATCTCGGTTTGGTTTAAACTGTAGCAATACTGCGAGTATAATAAATGCACCGATCGCATCTATACTATGTGTAAGCTGCTCTAATCTAGACATTCGCAGGTGTTTCTCCATCGGATTCTGGGCAAAAGTTGCCCAACAGGTCGGTCCGCAGTAATACAAAATTAATGAACTTGCACTTTGTGTGCGCACGTAAGATGAATATTTGCGTGCCGATCCTCACAGTTTGCCAATTAAGCTTCACCTCTCTTTTTGGGAGTACATAAACATTTTTTACGCGGTTGACTAATTTTGGTTTCGTTTCTCTCGACTGAGTTTCTAGAACACTTGTTTTGCTCCACAGATAAATGAGGCAGATAAATAAGGAAAAGGTGTTGACGTTTTCTTTTCAGTCTAGCTTTTGTTTATGTATAAAGTCTGTGGACAGACCTTACTCAATGACAACACTTGTTAAAACTTGTATTTAAGACCCAAGGGAATGTTCAAATAAAGACCCATAAATAGCTTTCAACTGTTATTATTTCTACTAAGTATTCTTCTGATTACCTATAAATATAAACGGAATTTCTTAAGAGAAGCGCATAAAGAATTTCTCTATGTTTGCTCAATAAAGAAACTATAGTTTCATCTTCCTCCTTTGCAGCTTTCGTATAGGCACACTTTGTTATCAGTCATGTCTTGCAACCTCTTTCACGCTAAATAAAACATAGATAATGTCTACAAGTGTTTCACATTCCAGGGAAAGAGCATTCTCATGAGAACCTTCGTAAACCCAGAAGCAGAATTCTGCCAATATTAACAAATCTCGCGGAGATAAGAGATTTCCAGGTTCTTCCCAGAACATGCAGTAAATGCAATAAATCGAGTTGAGTCATAAGGAGAGGTCACTAAACTAGTTCGTTTAGCACAGGGGGAAGTACTCCCTACTCCAGATTACCAGACAAATTAATTTGTCTCGTCGAATGTGACAGAAATACAGATACTCGCGCGAAAATAAACACAATCTTTGTTAGCCAAGAGACAGACCGAAATAAAACTGGTTTACGAGGGGATCACGTGTGGCTGTGGTGAATGTGTTTTACATGCATGTAGAGTACGCTGTACATATTGATTAAGAGTTTCCGTATTTCCGACTGGCTGGGTTATTAGCATTATAAAAAAAACGCCTTTCGATCAAGGGGGCGTGGTCCGACACGCCTTTACAACCTGACTAATGGTGTAATGTTCTCCTTTTACTCGCTCCTTGTTGCAGTTACATTGCCGGACGCTTCAAGATCATCAGCAATGCGGAAACCAAGGGTCTGGGCACGTTCGTGGGTACCTTCGCCCTGCCCTCGCTGATCTTCCTGTCCCTGGTGGAGCTCAACTGGAGCGCTGTGAACTGGAGTTTCCTTCTGGCCATGCTCGTCTCCAAGGCGGTGGTCTTCTTCGCCGTGCTGATCATCTCGCTGCTGGTTGCCAGGCCCCTGAACTACGCCCGCGGTGGCTTGATGGCTATTTTCTGCACCCAGAGCAATGACTTCGCTATCGGCTATCCCATTGGTAAGTGTAACCTGTATACTTTATCCCAGATTCAATTGAATTCCATCTAACAACACTTTGTTTTCCCTTCAGTTATGGCTCTCTATAAGGATGTGCATCCGGAATATGCCTCGTATCTATATCTGATGGCTCCCATCTCACTGGCTATTCTGAATCCAGTTGGTCTGGTCCTCATGGAGATCTCAAAGATCATTAAGAACAAGGAGGATGTGGTTGGTGTTTGAACAAATCCCTCTCCCTCCAAATATACTATAACTTCTTATCCTTTGTAGACCCGCAATCCACCACTCTGTCCAGAAACTTGTCCCGCGGAGCAGATGTCCAAGCGGAATCGCTGCCTGGGTGAACGGACTATTCTGGTTTTTAACACCCTTGTTGCACTGTTCTTCAACCCGTTACTACTGATGACATTGCTGGGTGTTGCAGGAGGCTTCCTGTTTCCCCATGGTCTGCCCGAAATGGTGTCCAGTACGTTGCGTGTGCTTGGCCAGAGCTTCTCGGCAACAGCCTTGTTCCTACTTGGTCTGAAGATCGTAGGGGGGGCAGGATCCGAACGAAAGAGCACCGGGTTCCTGTTGCCTGGTGTTCTTATACTGGTAAAAATGTAAGTTTCCCTCTAACTATGTATGCATTCAATAGATCAAAACGTGTATTCTCATTTTGCAGATTGGTGCTACCGCTCGTTATCCGACAGACGGTGAACATTATGCAGTCTGGCCAGAACTTCAACGACACCACCGAGCTGAGCACCTTCGGCTTTCTCTACGGCACCTTTCCAGCTGCCCCCGGGGCTTTCGTCATTGCGACACAATACAACATGGAGGTTGAATTGGTAATTGGATTGAAAGTGAATTCAAATCCACTCCCCATTACTTATGTATTCTCTTCGTTCAGGTTGCTCGAAGTATGGTTTTCTGTACATTCATCTCAGCACCGCTGATGTTTATATCAGCCAAAATGATATCGCTGACGAACCTGAAGCCTCTGGACTATCTCCATGAGCTCGATGCCTTTTCGTTTGACATCAGCGTAGCCGGCGCGGCTGCCTGTTGTATCATGCTGGCATTGTTGATCGTGACGAAGCGCTTTAAGCGAATGCCCCAGAGAATAACTTTCTGTCTGGTGCTTTCTCAGGTTAGATATTGTTATTAAATACTTCAAGGAATTGACTTATAAAGCATATCAATTACAGCTCATGTGCTGCATAGGAGTAATCCTCTGGTCCAAGATGGAGCACGTCCACCGTTGGCCCCTGTACCTTCAGTTTCTCCTATTTAATATTGGCACCTACAGCACTCGTCTGTGGACTGGTCTCTTAGCCATTTCACTGCTCTTCCTGCAGTGTCGAAGCTTGTGCTTCGTGCTAAAACTATGGCCCTATATGGTAACTATCTGTGATTATTATTAAACTACCTACTTTAACTTTAATTTCCCGCTTTAGCTGGTGTTCGCCTGGGGTGTGCCTGCCGTACTATCAGCCCTTTTAATTGCCTTCGACTCGAATGTTATGTCGGGAGAGAAACACAATCCGAGCTTTCAGTACGGCAATGCTCAGGCAGCCATCTCCGTTTTCATGCTCGTTATGTGCTTTATAGGTAATGGAAAAAATTAATTTTTAAAGCAGACCTTTTTTATTAAATAATGATGATAGATATATATGTATTGATGTGTTAATTCAAACCTGTCGGGTCTTTGGCTTAGGTTGGTAAAGGTTATTATACCATCCTGAGCCATTTTTACGGGTCTGGCAGGTCCTAAAATGATGCTCCAAAAGTTTTCAATCTGATATAATCAATGTTTGCCATCTCTATATTATTATATACAATGTGATAAACTAATATCTATCTACATTTAATTTTCCAGTAACCGTTGGCTGTTTGGTGCTGCACCAGCGGTATAAGAAACGCTACGAAAAGTACATGACCTATTCACGTGAGTTGTCCAATCCGGAGTCGGGTAGGTCCCTGAACCCTAAACGTATAAAAAATCTTTAATGTTCTGATTGCCACAGAAACATCCGATCTGCACTCGACAATATCAACGACTAATCTGTTGAGCAACACGGATCAATCCTCCATCAGGCAAAGCGTTCGCACAGCATCATATTCGTCTTCATCCGACGATGAGGATATGATACCAACAGCTGCAGGATTGCCAAGCAGTAGGTCGAATGGCAATGTCAGTGGAGGAGCAGGATCAGGCGGAGGAGGTTGTGGATCTGGCAATGGAACTTGCTGTTCGGGAGGAGCGCAGGTGACCAATTCCTCAACAACCAGCACCGTGGTTGTCGACATTGAGGATCTGCTGAATCGCACACGACAACGAGCCAGTGGTGCCAACAATAAAGATCTGAACAAGATAGAAAGTGCACCTGCCACTGAAGAGTAAGTTATGACCACATATTTGCAGTGTTCTTAGTGCTAAGATGACTTACTCTTGCAGAATTCGCAACCAAATGTGCAGCAGCTCCTTCAACTGCGGTCCTAGTACCTCGCGTCAAAGTTGTCAGACTATTATCGAGCGATATGAGGACCAGAACAGACGGGGGCTTGAGCCCCTAGAACACCCGAGCGACTCTGATGAACACCAAACTTTGAAGCATACAGTCCTCTTGATCTGTTTGCTGTGCTCCATGTTTGTCGGTCTCGCAGTGTCCATTTGGACTTTGGTCATGGAGGGAATGTCGGGCATATATCTGGAACTGAGCTTCCTCGATGCTTTCCTAAACTTTGGACAAGGTCTGATTGTGTTGGCCGTTTTCATTACCGACATGGGCGAACTTCTAATGCCAGTTGTGAAACTATGGCGCAAGTTATGGTAACATCAAATATTGAAAACGTAGGAACTCTTTTTAAAGTATTTTTCCTTAAAGGTATGGAGCCAATGTGGTCAGTCTACCGCACTGGTCGAACGTACGGCCCGAAACAAAGCATATTTGTGAACAATTCCGCAATCATCACTTGGAGAACTGCAAAAAGGACATTGCAAAGGACCGAAGGTGGGCATCGTCTAGACTTATAGTATTCCTAAGTTAAATAGATATAGGGAACCTTTAGACAGATATTTAGTTAGGTTTCCTTTGTTAATTTTATTTTAACCCTTCTAATTACTGCAACCCTTAGAATTGTAAGCCGCGATAGGAATAGTCATTTGGATGACAATAATTTTTAGTTTCAGTTCAACTAAGTAAGTATGTCTGTATAAGTATTTTCATTGAACTTCAGTAGTTAAACAGCCGCTTAGCACTTATTTAGCTTAATCCTATCACTTTTAATGAGCTGCTTGAACTTGACTAGAAAATGCTGGTTTTGTAATCCCGTACTAAATAAATTCTGTTCTTTTTTAGGTGGCGCATTCGAGTGTATCGCAGGGTGTTCTACGGCACCGAGTTCGTCAGCTGGCTCATTGAGGTGGGGCTGTCCAAGGATCGAATGGAGGCTGTGCACTATGCCCGACATCTGGTCGATGGCCGGGTCTTACGACACATCAACAACGTTTATCACTTCGAGGATAAGCTGCTGCTGTATAATTTCTGCAGTCGCATATAGATGCAGCTGCTGTAAAAATGAAGAAACTACGCCAAATTTAGTTTGATTTCCTGTTTAGTTTATCTTGAATGTAATTTTGACTGCTGTGATTGTACGCCAAACAAGCACGCACACACAATGCAGTCAGTTGTGTGTGGGTAACAGTGATGGCGAGTGGGAGGACGAGCTAGTGAATTTGTTTATATTGCCCAAGTAAATTGCTTGGCAAACGAAAGTTTATTTTTTAAATGTTTATTACTAAGTAGTTGACTCAGCTGTCAGTGGCATGGGGCTATCAGCTAGAGCTTTATATAGTGCAATATAGAGTACTGAATGTAACAAAATATGCAAGTTTCCTAAATATTCAGCATAACTTTGTACTTTAAGCGCAACTCTGTGTCACAACTAAATCGAAAACTGTGCATAAAACGCTATAAACGAATATGTCTATATATACACACATAGTATAGTAAACACCCATGAATAAATATATATATATATTGCATATATACCTCAAGCCGCGAGGCCCAAAGAACAAAACATTTACCATGCATTTGTGTCGCATTCAATTTCAATCTTAATTTGCATTGTTTTCTTTCAAGCACCCCTTTTGATTTCTGTTGTTTTGTTGCCTCCATCCGAATCTTCAGACATTTAGACATTTTCGATCGGCTTTTGGTCTTGCACGCGTCGCTCAATCTGCGTTTTGCGTGTCCGAAATACCAATCTCCCTTAATTCCGGACACCGGCAACTCTACTAATTGTTCGCCGGCCATCTTCGATTTATTATTCTGTTAACGATGCCTAGAGCTATTTTTTGGTATGCGCCTGTCTTCCATAAACATTCCCGGAGAGAAGTGTCGCCTCTTCTCGGACCAAGTATCGCCAATCCATTGAAGTTCTGGTTTGTTTGTCATGCTAAATGCAAGTGATTGTACTATGCGGTGGCACACTGACTACCAAAAGCATTCACTGGTATCAGTTGTACACGCATTAATGTATTAACGACTCACCGGGGGTTTGGCTCAATTGCGTTCCACTTATTAGTTTGATGCACTTTATTCCATAGCCAGCAGTTATGCTTACAAATGCTTTGGCCTTCGACGGAAGTAGGTCTCTATCTTAACAAATAGGAAGCTATATATTTATATTTGAGTGCAGTGCAGTCATGAGCAACCATTATATAAACGCCACTGCAGAAAATGTGTCATTCAGGGACATTCAGTTTTCCAACCTGGGTGGCACTTTCTAAATTGTTTACCATTTTTATCCAAAATATTCTGCTTAGTCAAATAATAATGGTACTTTGATTTAATATTTTTATACATTTAAATTTCTGCTAACTTTTTTATTATTAAAAAGAAACCGTTATTGTAGGGCAGCCAAAGTGCCTTAACCCATTTCCTGTGGTTTTATCTTGATTTTATTTTTATAGGTGCTTCAACAAATATTTAAGTTTAGTAAGCTTTTCAGTGGATGTTTGACAACCTTATCGCTATTGACAGATTAAACAGACTGTCCGGGACTTACCAGTACCTCGAGGTCGACCATTTGAAACTAATTTGACAGATTGCAGAAGACTGCAATGTGCCATTACTTGGAGTCGAGCACGCTGTCATGAGCCCATACCTCAGTGTCCAAAATCCTGGCCCATTAATCAGCCGCTTTATGACTGGGCTGAGTAGTGCTCACTGAATAAGTGCAAATAGTGCGTTATTATTTATTCATTTCATTTTGCAAGAACGCGCCAAAGAGGGTCAGAGGTCAGTCAACCCTTGGGCCACCAAAAAGCATTTTTTATTTGTCCCAGCCATCCATGCCATTGAAGCCATTGAAGCCACCCCACGCAGAGCAGGCCCAAATATATGAGCTGCCGTCCACGTTGCTTTGGGCATCCAATTTCGAGGCGTGCAATTAATAGACACCGAAACAATTCTGGTGACGCCTAACGATGATGCCAAAGGACACCCAATTCTGGGCCACCAATCGCATTTTGTGTTTTGTTGCCTCTCGGGGAATTAACTAAAAATAGTCCAACCGCATGACGTCTGCAGGAGCAGGAGCAGGAGCAGGAGGCAGTGGGATGATAATCAAACCGCAATTTTACACCACAAGGACACGACATCATACACCCCACAGCCGCAGGCTCGTTAATTTCATCCAGCTGTAGATGTAGCATTTCATTTCCAGTTCCTCATACGCCCCGTTGTCGCCACCACAACCGCGAAGTTCGAACAACCATTCCATCCAGCCATCCCAATTCCAATCCCAATATGGATCTCCACATCGCCGATTGGCGGCTTCCGTCTTTGCTCGCAAGTCGGCTAATTCGCCATTTAAATTGCAAGTATGCGAGATTTTCCATTTCAACATTTTTTCAATACTGTTGAATGGAATCATTATTTTAATTTGTTATTACAATTTCTTTGAAGAATTCGCTTCCGAAATTTCTAATGCAGCTACTAATCAAATAAATTCCAACTGCAAGCTCCGAATTGTAATTTCTTAAATCATATTTAAGGTACACTTTCATACATACTCTTTCTTTTATGCGAGTTTAATTTTAGGTAGGCCATAAACATTTCTGCCAAACAAAAGAGTTCGTATATACTAAGACGATAAGAATAGGAAAAGGTGCAACTGCATTAGTCACTTTTATCTTTTGAAATGCATTGTTTTGAAAACCAATTAATTTGTTGAGGATATTTTTAGCAGGAAGTGAAATTTAGACTATTAAATAGA
The DNA here is from genome assembly GCF_016746235.2 of Drosophila teissieri. NCBI lineage: Eukaryota > Metazoa > Arthropoda > Insecta > Diptera > Drosophilidae > Drosophila > Drosophila teissieri. Next base: position 16,557,399 of record NC_053031.1, on the reverse strand, counting down.
AAACGCCTTTACTTTTAAGAAACTAATATCAAAATGGGAAAATAGAAAATGTCAAAAAAAGCTATATAATATATTTTTTTTAGTATTTACAGATTTCTATCCATATATACCCGAAATTTTTTCAAATGACAACCCTTATACTTCCTTATATGTCGATTGAAATTAAGCAAAAACACATAGATGACTAAACTCAAGCCGCTTTATGATTATTTATCTATAAGAAAAACAGTTTTTTCGTTAATTTTTTAAATGATAAATAAAGAAGCAGAAGTAAATATTTCATTTCATATTTATGTATTTATGGTTTTTTTTTTTAAATTTAATAGATAATAGTATATTCCAGTTGACAATGAGTTGATGAGCCAAGTGACCCGCTGTAGTACAGGGTATAAAACAATAAAATTCGTCGTGCTATTTTGACCGTTCGCACACGTCCAAAGGCGCTGGCACGAGCTGTGAATTTCCGATGGGGTGGCCGCCAGTGGGCGTGGGTGATTCGCTTGGGGGTGTCTATATGGTGTGCTGTATGCTATAAGCTACATCCGATCCGATCCGACCCTCTCCGACCGCCGGCGGCGCCAGCCGAGGTGGAGCCGATCCAGAGCCGAGTCCAAGTGCGTCCCAACTGTTGAGCAAGGAACCTTGCCACCCGCACCCCCAACCCTAGCTACCCACCTCGCTCCGATCCGGCCACCCACCGCCCACCGACCACCCCCACCATGAGTATATAGCGTGGATAGCTTGGAGCTGTGGGCAGCAGCCGACGAGTGCGCCGCTCGGCAAACCAGTCATTCTAAATCGACGCCTGGCTGACTGCGGACGCGCTCCTCGGATCGAAACGCCTTCGAATTGGTCGTTGGATCAAGTGTCGCGCGCGCTAATCATTAATTAAGTGTCTTAGGAAAATAGTCCCGATTTGGCCAACGAAACGGGTTTCCAGCTACCAGTGCATTTGCGAGCGACTATGCTTTTGCGGCAGGCTCATTTGTGAAAAACATATATCGTTTGCGGCCAGTTAGATTTTCACCTGAATTACCTGCAATCGAGCGTAATTATCATACCGGCAACATGGAGACCACAACACCTGTGCTGGACCTGTTGATGCTGCATGACAACACAACTACTGTGGCGCCTCCGAGGGCGCTCTATGCGAATCGGAATCGCCTGATTATTGGGGCTATCATCATGGTTCTGGGCGTTTTCGGCAACTCGCTGGCCCTTTTTATTTTGGCGCGCAAGAAGCTCAACAAAAACAGCAAGTACACGCTCATGTTGCGGTAAGTGCAGCTATGCAGTGTGAAAAAGCGATTAGATGAATCATTTATTCATGCATTTAAAAACATAACACAGGTCGTTTAAACTAAATCAAGGAAAAATGTACCCATTCTAGTTTTTAACCAAACAATGAGGCATGCCAATAATACTTTTTAAAACACCTTTATTCGTGCTGCACCGTATTCATGTTAATAATATTATTAAGCTGGCACTTTGCACATTTTCTCCGCCTGTAGCTACTCATTTTGTGCAGCTAATGTTTGCGACTGTTTGTGTCCAGTAGTTCATGGCTATGCTAGTTTATTCAACCTGCTCTCAACTGCGGCCACTTTGGGGTTCTATAAAATGCCTATGCGGGTCTGATTTGCATAGTTTGAATTGTTTTACTTGGCAGAGGCTTTGTAGTTGCTGTTTTTTTGCATATCTTATCAAATGTCGGAATTAGTTCATTGGCCATGTGTTTTGGCAGTGAGATTTTGCCCATATTCCAGTCTGTTTTCCGTCAATCTTATCGACGACGTGGGAATGCAGCGAATTGCGAATGCATTAAAAGCTTTATGGTGTAACTGAAGACGGAGATCGGTGGTTGACCAGATTGGCAATTTGTGTACACTGAAACACCTTTCAGAAAATATAGGGGAAAGACTTATGTAAATACGTATTTGAATTATGTACCTATGCTCATATGATTATCTGTAAATATATGTTTATAAATTCAACTTGTGTATTTCACTAAATTCGTTGTAATATTGTCTCCTATTAGACAAACTCTGAAATATTCATGATATTCCCCAATTCTAATACTGATAATGTAGTGACACATATTACTTAATGGATTGTTATTCACAAAAAGATATTCGAAAGGAAGTGTACTTTAAGTGATTTACTGTGATAAAATGTCATCTATGACACCCATGGAAATTTATCTAGCTCATGAGCAATTTATATTTCATTTATCAGCATTGCGCCGGGCAAATTCAGTGAGATTGTTTCCAGTTTGCTCCTTTTCGAAAATTTTGTGCTGAGACGACAGTGCGTATGCGTAATATGTGTAATATGCGTAAATTGCTGTCGCCAGCAATTTGAGCCGCCGAGGAATCATAAATTAATGCGAATTCCACACCAGGCATCAGGCCTCCTTTACGCAGAGCCTTTGATCTGTAATTTGATTGATTGAATGAACCCGGTGATTGGCACTTGAACGGGGTCTATAAATCAGGGTATCCCAATGGATTGGCAGCGCCCTTATTGCTTTTTCTTTATGAACGAGAAGCGGAATAGCTGTGTGTATTTTGCCATTGCTAGAGTAAACAATGATTTTGCTTTTACAAGTTAGCAGAACGATTTCGTATTTCTCACTGCACACTGCAATTTAAGATTTAGACATTTTGGGCCTGTAATGAAAAGTTCCGGCGTTTTGGCTTTTAGCGAAACTTTTACAATGCACCATAAAATGCATTTAATTCGCTTGTTCGCCGGAATCGGGTATAAAGGTGCACAAGCTAATAATAAAAATAAAAATGAATAAAGTCATTGCAATGCCTAACGATGCGCGGTCTGTTGGCCAATCCCCGCGAACTGTCAATCCCATTTTTGTATTCTATTCTCGGCGTGCGTTTTTATTTATTTCCATTGAAAAAAGCCCTACATTTATTCAGTTTCATTTCACACGGAGACAAATGAGTTTCCTGTGTCAACGGCGCCCCAAAAACAATCAAATCGAAACACACAAACTCGTCCCACAAATGCAATATTTTGTGGTCCCAATAAAAGGAAACACTTAATCTAAGTCTCCATTGACAGTCACATATTTCATTTGGTAGAAACACTTAGAATCCGTAATTTAGTTTTTATCAAACAATAATTTGGCTCTTAGTATATGTTTACTTGACAAAAAAGTCTACAAAATCTGGTTAAAGTTATAACAAATTATTTAATATATACAAATATTCTATATTCTATCTAGAAATGAATTTAAATATATAGCATAGCTAATTGGTAAATTTAAATAAATAAATTAAATGTTTAGATATCCATATAATAGATACCCATTAAATAATTATGCATTTAGTATATACTTGTCAGCGTTCGATTCGAAGTGTTTGAGGACCGAGTCACGTCTTAGATAGCCAAAATCGAGAGTTGTACAACCATGTGCGGCAGCTTTGAGGTATCTTGATTGAAAGTTTCGTTTTATAAAAGAGGCAATTAATTAAACGCAATTCGTTATTACATTTTATCGATCCCCCAAGTTATGTACCCAACGGACTGTAGCTAATGGCATGAAAAAGTATTTACTTTCGCATTTACGAGCTTGAACATGCCATAAAACTAAGCCATCCCAAATTTACGAAAGCCTTTAACTCTTTCAGATGCCTGGCCACCAACAACCTGGTGGCGCTGCTGGGAATGCTGACCACAACGCTGCTGAAAATGTATCTCTCGAAGGAGGTCCTGCAGTCCTTCATCCGCCTGGACTGCGTGGGACTCGTGGTGTGGCGCTTCTTTGGCCTGAGCTCCGGGTGCATTGCAGCAGTTATGGCGGCGGAGAGATGGATGGCCCTGGCCAGACCCTTCATCTACCACAAGGTATGCACTCGACTGGAATATATAACAAATTACTTTGGTTTGTAGAATAACTACTTAACAAATTACTTTGGTTTGTAGAATAACTACTTAATTTTAAAAGTGATATAAGTGCACACAGGAAATCACAAACATGGCCAGCTCATTCATTCAAAATTCTCGCATTCTCAATTCTCCACACAGCACATTACCTACGAGCTCATTCGCAAGAGCATCAACAGCATTCTGATGATCGCCGTGGTGATCACGTTCCTGCCATTCGTTGGTTTCGGTGCATACATCGATGAGTCCAATCCGGAACAGCTGAAGTGCATTCGATACCGCGATGCGCCGGGAGTGTGGAACAAGTCGTATGCGGTGCTCTTTATGGTCTTCGGTAATTTCCCACCAATTGGTTAGACTTCAAATATTGATTTGACAATCCATGTAATCCAGGCACCCTGCTGTGCATTGTGATCGTGGCCTGCAACCTGTTCGTGGCCCACACCCTGCTCTGTGTGATCGGCAGGAGTCGCACGGCCAAGCGGCACATGCACTACGACCTGGTTTCCAGGGACAAGAGCAGCGCCATCAGCATCGATCCCGAGAGCAGCAGCGGCACCACCCTCTACCAGACGCAGCTGAGCACCGGAAGCGGAAACAGCCATCGCAGTGTGCAGCCGACGAGGCAGTACAGGCACAGCGTTAGTGTCACGATGGCGGCCACCGACTCCTCGCCGGTGGAGATCAAGTTCGCCAAGCTAATGGCGTTCCTCAGTATCTCGTTCGTCATCTGCTGGATGCCCCAGATGGTGAGTGCTTCCGAAATACCATCCCTTATCAACTTGGCTTATATCTGCAATCTCCGTTTAAGATCGCCATCCCGTTGGCCATAGCTCCAAATCGGGTGCCCGCATCGAATAAGTTCTTCATCATCGCCGACGTGCTTACGGCCTTGCACTTCACCTCGGATCCGTATGTCTATGTGCTGAGTAGCTCCAAGTCCATCAACTGGTCCTTGCTGGGCTGCATCAAGCGCTGGCGGAGCGGATGGCGTCCAGGTGGTCTTCGTCGATCCCAGAGCGACCAGAGCCGCATGCGCACGACGATGACGGAGGCGAATACCCTGGAGTTCAACTGATTCCACTCGATCCTCAAACCGCGCGCCCAAGTACTTAATCCCATTTCCCGACCCACTGGGATCTCACTCAAATAGCGTTTCCGCCTCCCCTTTAGCTCTCCTGGGAGTAGCGCCTAGTCTCGTAAGCTGTAAATAATAAATGTATCCCACTTCGTATCATACCATATCAGGGCTTTCCTTATATGTGTGCTCACCTCACTTAATCTCTGTACCGATTTCTAGCATTAAATATAACGCTTGTGTGCAAGAAATCAAGTGCTAAATGAATTAATTGTGCCCTAAAACGAAAAGGTACAGCCTCCAAGGATATGCACATCTACTGAATCTTATGCTGCAACAGATAGAAAGGCCATTTCCATTACCCTGGACCATGACAAAACAGGAATCGCGTTTGTTTTACAACTAGTTTTGTTTCTTTGTTTATTATAGAATTTATATGATTACATAAGTTGAATGGTGGTTGGCTGGTATGGTATGCGTGCTGGGAGGGGGGAATCGGGTAATATGAAATTCGATTCAATCAAGTTGTTTGTGTTCTCCCTCGTCAGTTCCAAGAAGCTTCGTCGTACAATGTATTCAACTGTTTCAACTAAAAGTTGGCTGTCTTCTTCTCAGTTTCCGTTCATTCAGTTTATATGCAAATTGGTATGCAAATGTCAAATTGCGGGAAGAGATCGACTTGATCTGTTCTTCATCCTCCTCCTGGGCGTGAATGTATATTTTTCTTGTATATTAAGGTTTATGTTATGTTAAATTACGAATTCCTCCGACGTCTACTTAGTAGCGATTGTAGCGACCGCGGGCGCGTTGGCGCTGCGGCGTGGCTTTGGGTCCGGCGGCAGCACGAGCCGGCGTTGCCTTCTTGGCCGGCGATGGCGAGGCGTCTGGCGTCGCCGCCGCAGCTGCGGGACTAGCAGCAGCGGCTGGAGCAGCTGCCTTGGCCGGAGTCTTGGCTGGGGTCTTGGCTGCGGGTGCTGGGTCAGCGGGAGCAGGAGTTTTGGCTGGAGCTGGCTCGGGTTCGGCCTCTTGCTCGCCGCCCTCCGGATCCTCTTCCTGGGCCTCCATCTCCTCTTCGCCGTTGTCCTGGCCGGCGCCATCTTCTTCGCCCTCACCCTCGATTTCCTCGTCGCCTTCACCTTCGCCCTCTCCCTCGGCGTTATCCTCCGCCATCTCCACATCCTCGTCGTCGCCGGTGGCCTCCGATGGATCGTACAGTTCACCCTCAGCGCCCTCGGCTGTTTCCTCGGTGGCGCCCTCGGCAACCGGAGCCTCTGCCTCCTCAATCTTGCGCTTCTTACGCTCATTCTCCTCCAAGGCGGCAGCGGCGCGCTTCTGGGCGATCTTGGTATCGCTTGATTTCTCGTTGATGAACTTCAAGAAGTTGCGGTGATGGGTTGCCGTACGGGAGTGAATCTCGGCCGTCACCTCGGTGTCGAAGAACTTGCTGCACACCGAGCACTCATAGCACTCCAGCTTGGAGATCAGACCGGGGCCGACAGCACGCTGCCAGTTGTACTTCGGCAGGCGGGTATCAACCTCGCTGGGGATCTCATCGCCGTCGTTGAAGTCAAGGATGCAGTCCTCGGGATCCACAGGCAGGGCCACCTCCTCTTCCTCCTGGCTCTCGTTGAGCTCCTCGCCCTCCTTGGTCTCGTCCGCACCTTCTTCACCTTCCTTGGCCTCATCGCCCTCGGCATCATCACCCTCGGCACCCTCGCCATCGCCAGCACCCTCCTTCTTAGCCTCGCCATCGGCGGCCTCGCCCTCCTTCTTGACCGGCTTCTTCTTGCGCTTCTGGGGCAGGCGGAGATCGCGGGTCTCCTCTTCCTCGGTGCTGATGGGCAAGGTCTGGCGCTTGCGCTCACCCACCTTGGTGTTGCTCTCGGCAGCCTTCTTGAGATGCTCGGCGGACAGCAGATGGGTGTCGTAGTCAATGCGAGTGGCGAACTCCTTGTTGCACTCAATGCACTTGGGGTGCAAGAACTTCTTCAGCTGCAAATGTCCCTCCGACTTGCGATGGGTCGAGATGTGGCCGTGGAAGTTCAGGTCGCACATGGTACAGTAGTCCAGCTGGCGCTGCTTGCTCTTGCCCATGCGCTTCAAGCGGTCAAACTCGATCGACTTGAGCTGCTCTGCGATCTTGGCCTCCTGACGGATCATATTGGCCTTGAGGCGATAGCTCTCCTCAATGCCCTCGCGCATCATCAGATGGGTGCGACCCTTGATGTGGTTCTCGAAAGAGTTAGCGTCCCACATGTGCTTCTTGCACAGATGACAGTAGAACATGTCGTTCGGCACACTAGCGTATGGAGACTCCTTGGTAGGGCTATAAAAATTGATCATGGATCATTCGTTTTGTTTGGGAAGGAATAAAGAAAGAAAAATTGATTAGTTTTCAAAATTGAAATTCATAGACAAGGATGCGTCTGGTCTGGCTATTGGGAAGAGATTATAAAATTAGAGGAGTTGAGTGGTTCTCGCTGCAATTTATACTTATGATACGTACAGTACAGGTGGCGATAGGTGATACAATAGTAAATGATTTTAGCTATGATTAGGATGCGTTACTATAGTGAGAATGACGGCTTTGCAAGGGAGAGAAATGTGCCATAAACTATAATTATAGAATATATCATTTTCAAGCTTAATAATTAGTAATAATTTAGAGCACATTTCTTTCCCTATGAACACTTACATCAATGATATTTTCATTCAAAATGTATATTCTTTAAAATCAATCAAAAATGAGAGAAAATTTAAAATTATTACAAACTTATACTCTTTGCACCATTTAAATTAAAATATTCATGTTTAAATGGGAAGTTTAATTATGACACTTGATTTCTCTCCTTCTTAACTTTAATATATACTTAAAAAGTTGTAAATAAATACAAAAAGCAAAAGAAAGAAAAGATTATATTTTAACAATTTGTTCAAGTTAAATGATATTAAAAAAAATAGTATGAGCTTGTATATTATGAAGTTTTAACACATAGATTTATACATTTACAATTCCCTACCCAAATGAGTCCCCGACCAAAGTGCCCACATACACATAGATTTATAAACAGCATCAAAAAATATACTATCCCTAATGAAGAACTAATTCTAATTAAAAATACTTTTTTTAGAGATGCATGAGGGAACGCAATTAGAGAATTGGAATGCCCAAGTACTTAGGTAAAAAGTTTAGATTGATTATTTGCCCTGCTAAGTTCGTTTTTTGTTTTGGTATTAGTAAAAGAAATCAATCCTTTGTATTTTTGGCAGCAAAATATGTATACTTTTTGTTGTGGTTTTGGTTTGTTTGGAAAAGTTGTTGTAAGTCTTACCTCTCGATTTTCTTTTCGCCAGGAGTGGGTTCCTTCTTTTTATTTTGGTTGGCATTTTTAGCCAAAAGTTTCTTGGCACGATCAAAAGCATTTTGCTTGCGAATACCACCGCCGCCCTGCTTTTGCGGGGGCTTGGGTCCACTACCAGTGGCGCCACGATTTTGAAAGCCACCTCCCTGGCCACGACGGTTATTGAGACGATTGCCGGCACCGCCGCCGCGACTGACCATCTACATTGTTTAGTTCATCATTTGGGATTGACATTTACATTTTCGCACAATTCGGAATGCACACATGGCGCATATGTGAATTGATTTCGTTTTGTTTTACAAACAGAGGCATTAATGATACAAAAGCATTTTCGAAAGATCGGAGACAATATGGCGCGGTTGGCCATTTACAATATTATGTGAGGGGCGGAGCGATCAGATTGAACACATTATAGATAATTGCGGGGATAAATCGTTGATATATAGTAAAGTAGACATAAGTACATGGAGCACATGGTATATATTGATTTTGGTCAGATCGACGGGGCAGTTGCGGCGGCCAATCAGTCGACGGGGATAGTTGGATATATATATTGCATAAATATTTAAATGTATATATATATATTTGTTGGCGTGTGGCGGCGAGTGGCATTTGAAAATGGAAATCGGATTTTTGAGTTTCAGAGGCAGGAACGTTGAAGAAGAATTGGCATTAGACATAAGATATTAATAGGTATTTCATATTTTGGTTTTGGATGTAATAATGTTGCACCATCAAGCAGTACCAGTACCAGATCGGATCAGTTTCGGTTTCAGAGCAGAGCAGATTAGAAGATTGCATGGCGATCAATGTCAATCGATCGAGCAATCGGTCAATCAATCAATCAATCAGTGGCGTCGCACGGAAGGCATCATACAGTTTACAGTATCGCATCGTTGGTGAAGATTCGCATATTGGCCACAATGTGTGTGTGTGTGTGCATCGCGTGTGCGTGTGTGTTGAGTGTGTGTGCGTTGCGTTTTGTATTCAATTTTATTTGGATTTTCGAAAATATTGTTGGCCGTCAATGGAATGTATTTTGGGGCGGGGATTCGATTTTCGTTGATTGCAATGGATTATTGCAAATGGGAAGAGTCGTCATCAACGGCAACAACAACACGCAACAGCGACAACGACATCAACAACAACAACAGCGGCAGCAGCAACAACAACAACAACAGCAAGTATATATGCCGGAGCAGCAGCAACAACAATATGGAATGCATTATTCGAAATATGCACAAGACGATGCGGTTTCGATATTCGATATTTGGAGGTGTATTGAAAAGCATCGAATTTTTGAGTTTGGCATTGTTCGGTTTTGGAAGAGAGAATAAAAATAGATAATGGATAAATTAGAAAAGCGTTGTGGCAAATTGAGTAGTTCGACCAAGAAAGTTTCTTTTGCTTGGCAATGGAACTTTGGAAATTAATCGAATTATAAATATGGTAAAAATGTAATTAATTGCTTAAGTACAGCTAGTAAGAAAATATTGCATATAAATTACTTATGATTCAATCTTGACATGGAGATCATCATCATACTCTTTTCATCGTTAAGTGGAACAAGTGTTGGCGGTACATGTTTTAATTGGTACATTTCGTTATCAATACGTGTGTATCATAAAAATTTGTCATTTCTTATTTTCGGTGTAATAATCAGGTTCTTATTTGTTTGTGCAGTTTCTATGGAACAAAAAAGCATTGCATTTTAAATGGAATAAATGCGTTTTTATTGAAAACCTCCTCCTACCACATCCATCCTCCTGTTTAACAACCTTACATCCTGATAACTACACTGCACAAAGTTCTCATTACTTTTTTCAACATTCTTTTTGCTGGTTTATGTTTTTTCAGTTGTCGGTTTAGTAAACTACAAGCTAGGATTAGATTTAAGATCTTTTTGGTTTATCTCTTAAAGGAAAAGCATTAGCTACATTTGGCAATATTACAATCTAACTAAGGGTAAAACACAAAAATAAAAAGTTCTGCTGTGGAGGGCAAGTAGTCATTTAAAAAGGAAATTTGTAGTCATGTTTTAAAGTTAAATTATGCATAGTATATATATTTTTGGAATTCCAAATTGGGTTATTTGGATAAAAATGGATACAGACCAAATATTTCAATATGAATCGGCCTATGTTTTGTTCTATTTCTACAGATGACATTTATTCCACTGCACTCCACCACAGAAATACGATTCGCAGTTGACGAATCCGGAAATAATAACAACATGGGTAAATATAACAATTCATTCGGTTGGCATTGTCAACAAATTTGGGAGAATTTGAACTTTTGTACATACCGGTCCACCACGTTGATTGCGGTTTCCCATGCCACCGCCGCCGCGGGGCAAGTCGAGGAGCGATGGTGGATTCTGGTTCCTGAACAGGTTGTTCAGCAGATTGTTGGCCAAGTTGATGGCCTGGGCGTTCATCTGACCGCCACCCTGGCGCATGTTGTTACCAAACTGTCCGCCGCCGGGATTCTGCGACTCCCAGGGCGACATGTTCATACCGCCCATGCGGTTGGCGCCCATGGGTCCACCATAGTTGTTGTTGCCACCTCCGAAGTTTCGGTTGCGGTTCTGGTTGCCACGGAATGCCATGTTGCCGTTGACCTTAGCGTTATTTACCAAACGATTCTGCGGATTTCCGTTGACCTTTACGCTGCATAAAGATGTGAAACACTTATTAGTATTACTATAACTTTCTTTCGAGGTGTTTATAGGGGGACAACTTTATTCAATAAAATTTTACTTTTCCGAGTCACTTAGAAACTTCATATTATTTAGCTTGACAACTATGTCATATACAACATTTTCAATAAAATATTTATAATTGGAAAAATAAAATTTCATAAACAGGAATCGGGTTGTAGTTGGGAACATGGGATACATAAATATTTTCGAATTTTCGGGGTTGATGTGCAGCATACCTGACCATAATTTTGATGGGTTTTTTGGTTTTGTGGGAGAGTTTATGGGATGTGTAATGTAGGGTTTGGTTTGTGTTTAAGCGAGCAAATTATTTAAACAAGCTGAAAGGAGAACGGCACAAAGAACGAAACAAATGTTGAGATGCAAGCGGGAATACATTAATTTGGGTTAGTAATCCTCCTCATCTTTTCATCTACATTTACGGGTAGTTATTATTGAACCCCATAAAAACGCGTATTACAACCCAGCGTGCGTATACACACACCATTTCACTACATACACACATATACAATATACATACACACAAAGCGATAAATGAAATGGGGAAGGGAAGAGAAATGGGAACAATTTTGGCGCTACAGTCAGCAGTTTACATTAACAACCTTTCAAACAGGTTTGTGCGACACTAACACATCCACGCCTTTTGGCCAATTTAACGTAAAGTAACAAAAACCCCTTAAATTCATCACTCGAATGGAAAAAAGATGGCGGCCCAGACGGTGAGTGTGTATAAGTAATTGATTCAGCCAGAAAGCCGGCCGGCCATGTGAGTGCGAAAGGGAGGGCACAGTGAGCAATACAGAATACAAAAAAAAAAGCCAAAGCCCATTTAATCGCGATAAAAACATGTTTTGCCCCCAATAACTTATACTAAACGCATTAGTTTAACCTCTGGAATGCAAATGAGTAACACTCATAACGATAAACAACAATCAAGGACTCGTAAACAAGCAGTTAGCCTATTATCGCATTACTTCATACACATATACATGCAAGGAGCCCCCAGGAAAATCAATAGTTACTATTTTCAGATGCCCAGGGAGCAAGCGAATAAATACATTTTGCCCCAACATATACACACGCACACGCAAAAGACAAATGCGTAGCGCAAGTTGTGAAATTAGTTAAAAACTTACGTGTTGCAACGGCGATTTGTCAAAATTACTGGATTATTGCACTACAGTTTTCCTTTCTTCAGCAAGATGGCCGCCTTCGTCGAAATACTCTGCTACCTGAATACTTCACTCCGATCCGAACGAAGAAAAAAAATCGAATGACGTATGCGGCTGGGCTAGGGATGGCCTAGTATCTAACGATATTATCGAACTATCGGAACGGACCACATCGATGTTTTTTCCAGCTCTAGCGATGGTAGTGCGATAATCAAATAAACACAAATTATCGATATTTTTAATAGACAGACCGTTATATACTCCCATTTTAAAAATTTCTTTTAAAGAGTATCAGATTGTAATGCGTATTAAAGCTTATATAAAATGCTATTATAAATGAAATATTTTAAACCACAAACACGGGGCACAAAAGGTAGTGTTATTGGCGCATTAAAATGGTTTAACTCACCTTTACTCCAACGCGATAAATAAAATAATAACACACAAACTGTCGTGATAATAATATTTTGTATTACGAATTTGTAAAGCATATATATATTTTTTTAATTGGATTTAAAGAAAAATCGTCCGTTACAGTTTGGGTTCTCGTTTGAGTCTTAAACCCTGGATTTGATAATCATCCTAAGTGACTATTTATTTTGTCATGGATGGCCAAGTCCCCATTCCTCCCATCAAACTTGCAGGTCCATTTATCCGTCTTTCTCTCGCAATTATACTTAAATGTATTGGCCAGCGCATTGGGCTTAAGTTGACACTTGTTTTTCAGACCCGGACTCGGCAAGAAATCATTTTTACCCGATCTGTTATCAAATATCAAGTACACTGTGCCAAGATATGGATCGATCGGCTGATTGGGATTGCTTTGCCTGAAACGTCTGACCTGAGCACAAACGCCCATGGCAATCATTTCCCTTTCCCTCTGTGCCGCTGGTGTATCCGGCTTAGGGGCAATACTCCTATCGTTAAAGTATGCCACGTGTTTCTGAACAAAAGAGTCCTGCGGGCAGCCGTTTGTCGGTGTATAGTCTGTTATCCTTCTTGTGTTTCCTTGGAAGTTATCTCGCTTACAGTCGTATTTAATAGTTAGTTGTGCACCTGTCGGCGGCTTCGAATTCATATAACTATATGTTTGTGGTGTAAGTTTGAAGTCGCAAGTGCGCTCCAAATCACACGCCATCTTCGGCGGATACCGTGCATTCTCGTCCAGCTTCCTGCCGTTATGGTATAAAGTACCCTTTTTAACCACGATATGAAACCCTGAATCACACTCAAGTCGGCACTGTCTTGGAGGAGCTGTTAAGTCAACCTCTGCTGTTTTTTCCTTTGCAGATGACTGTACAAAGAATAAGAAAATATATGTTATAGCTATACCTTTCTTTTTTCAAAAAAAAAAAACAGTGACCCGATTCCAACTTACAGAATTGATCAGTAATATCACTAGGATCGAGCCCAACACTGTTGAAGTAACTGCCTTCATCGTAGCGACGAACAATGAACACTGATCTATTTTTGCTCAGAACAAGGCCTTTTATATTCATCCTCGAGGTATGGAACTCAGCGGCGAATTTGTTATCAAGCTATATAATTGGCACTTAAAGTCGGGTTTCTTTGAGTTCTTTTATTTTCACCTTTTGTGATCATCATAGACTTTGGCGTGATTGAATGAGCATTAAAACGTCTGGTGAAATTTGGCCTGAGTAAGTATTTTGCTGTTAATTACTTCCTTTTATTACACAAAATGCCTTTGTCAGCATATTAAAGCTTAAAATAATACAGATCTGACAATATATGAGTCCCTTATCAATATTCCGACGAAATATATGTATGCATATATAAGCATGCTTAAATAATTGTTTTTCTTTTTCAATTTGAAGAATGGGAAAACCCAAGAAACTTGGCGTGGTAAAACGGTATTGATAATAAATGTCAAGTGCCAAAAGCCAAGCTGAAGAAAATTATGACATTTATGAAACAACGTTTGTTATTCAAACAAAATTACTAATTACTGATTCTCAACTCTATAAACGAAACATATAGATATTTGTAATAGATTTATAAATTCCTTTTTAAAATTTGTGCCCAAGCTAAGTTTTCTTTACGTATTTTTCTAAAGAATGTCTCTCTTTAATACGTATATATTTTTAAAATGTAGCATTTAAAAGTGCTATCATAAAGCCGATTTTAAAATTACTAAGCTTCTTGATTCTTTAAAAGGAATATTTGAAACTACAGCACTAAGATTAGCTAGGGTGTTATTGGTGTATTAAAATGGATTAACACAGTTTTATTCCAACGCGGTAAATGAAATAATAACACAAAAAGTGCCGTGATAATAATTTTTATTACAAATTTGAAAAAGTATATATACATTAAAAATTGGGTTTGGAAGAAAAATAGGCCGTTACAGCTCCTAGAATCTAGCCTAGGATTCTAAGTGGCCACTTTTTTTGTCATGGATGGCAAAGTCATGAAAATTGCGTTGAAATGTGCAAGTCCATTTATTCATGTTCCTCTTGCAATTATACTTGAATGTTCTGGCCACAGCATTGTGATTAAGTTGACACTTGCTATTTTCTAGCAAGAAATCTTGTTTACCTGTTCCGTTATCCCATATCAAGTACACTGTGTAAGTATTTGGATCGCTCGACGGATCGGGATTGGTTAGCCTGAAACGTCTGGCCTGAGCAGAGACGCCCATGGCAATCATTTCCCTTTCCCTTTGTGCTGTTGGTGTATCCCATCTAGGGGCAATACTTTCTATATCGGTAAAGTATGCAACGTGTTTCTGAACAAAAGAGTCTTGTGGGCAGCCGTGTGTCTGTGTGTAGTCTGTTATCCTTCTTGTATTTCCTTGGACACTATCTTTCTTAAGCGTATATAGTTCGTTATTTACATCGTTTAATACTTGTTTGAATTGTTTGTCATATAACTATAAGCGTTAGCTGTAAATTCGAATACGCAAGTGGGCTCCAAATCACACGCCATCTTCACCGGATACCGTGCATTATATTCAATTATTTTACCGTCATTGTACAATATACCCTTTTTAACCACGATATGTTTCCCTTGATCACAATTCAGTGTGACCTTTATTGGAGGAGATCGTAACTCAACATGTTTATCATGTGCAAATGTCTGAACAAAGAAAAAATAATGTTATAATTATAAGTTTCTTTTTACAAGTCAATGACGTAATTCCAACTTACAAAATTGATCAATAATATCACTAGGATCGAGCCCAACACTGTTGAAGTAATTACCTTCATCTTAGCGACGAACAAAGAACACTGATCTATGTTTGCTCAGAACAAGCCTATTATATTCTTCTTTGAGGTTTAAAACGCGACGAATTTGTTATCAAGCTATAGAATTGCCTTTGGGTGATTATGACCTTTGTGATCATGACAGACTTTGGCGTGATTAAATGACCATAAAAACTTCTGCTGTTAATTACTCTCTTGTATTAAGAAATTGTTTTGTCAGTGTATATTAATACAAAAAATTTCGGTACTGACAATATATCCCTTATCAATATTCCGACTAAGTATAAGCATGCTGAAATAATTGTTATACCCATTACTCCTAGAGTAAAGGGTATTCATGATCAGGATCAATAGCCGAGTCGATCTGGCCATGTCCGTCTGTCTGTCCGTCCGTATAAACGTCGACATCTCAGAATGTTGTGATTATGCATGCAGATTCCAGAGTCAAAGATATATTGAAATAATTTCTTTTTTTGTTGGTCTTGTAAATTTCTATTAGTTTTCCCAAAAACACTTTTCTACGCCCACTTTAATGCCCAAAACCAGAAAAAATATCACTCGCACACTTTTGAAGCAATTTTAAGTTTTTTTATTCATTTTATTTTTTTATGTTTACCAATATTCTGAATATCAGGTATCTGATAGTCGGGGATGCCGACTTGAAATTTTTTTTTTAATTTGTAGCATTTTCCCACCATTTTTATTTCTGTTGGTATTGATAATAAGTGTCAAAAGCCAATTCAACTTAATTCAACAACTCAATTTTTGTTATTCAAAACTAAATTACTAATCTTTTTAATGCATATTATACGAAACAATTTTAGCTCGCGCTCACCGTTTACAATAAATCGAATGATTTTAAATGATTGAAAGAATTTTTACCTGAAATACGTTTTGATCTGAGCTTGTGGTAGTGCGAACAATTCCGCTTTCCTAGTCCATTGGTTTTGATCAGAACCAAAAAAAAGTCCATATTTGAATGTCATCATTCGATTTTATTGAATTTGCATAAAACTGGCGCAGATCTTGCGACTCTGCACCCTTTGCAATGCGTAAGCATCGTTCGATTTACATACAAAGGGAGTAAACATATGAATTAAACGTTATAATAGGCAATAATCATAAGTTCTAGCAATAATTGTTTGTGTGTGTTTAGCATTCGTATTACTGCTGGCTCTTGTGTAGTTAATTAATTAAGTACCACAGCGTAAAATGGGCTCAACAAAAGATATGGGTGGCATACTTTTCTATCTCAACCCTTCATATTTTTATCCCATTTTTTGTTTTTTGGTTTAATTTGTGTCTTTGTTTCAAGTGCATGGGCGCCACTAAAAGGCCTAGGGGGATTTTGTAGGGGTGTAGAGGGACCAATTAGGGTGAGATAATTATATATCCATACACATTTCACATACATTTACAATTATAATCGATTGGGGAGAGCAGGCGAAGATGCATTCGCCTTTCACTTTTCAACACACATTTTTAACATCATTATGCTACAGTTGCCGGTTTTGTGGACTAAGTTGCGCTAGTTAACATAGAAACTACAGAAAACACTAACCCACAACTAGGATTGCTCGCGAAATCGCTAGGAGTCTTAAAAAAAGTAGGGTTTGTAAACGGTGCTGCATATACTTTACAATATCTAAGCTCTTCTAATACATTAAAGCACCCAGCACCGTTTACAATTTACAATTGGCTTAAGGTAAAATTGTGCAATACATATTGATTTTAAAAGAAAATTTGAACTTTTTAAAAAGCTAATACAGTTTCGGACTGGCCAGACATCCAAAAAAGATTTATGACTTGAAATGTGGTAAACGGTTATACAAATTTAAAGTTTGTACGTTATTACTTATATTTTGAAGAAATTGATTGACTAATACATTTAAGGGAATACTTTCAAGCCCATAGTGATTTCGAGAACTCTCCAAAGTAAGTTCGCGTTGATTTTTCGTGTGCTGGGTCTGGGGAATAGAGGGTGTTGGGAACGGGTAGGATTCGAGCCTCCTAGCCACCCACAACGTATTTACAAGACGGCCACTGGAAAGCCTCCAGGTACACCTAGTAAAAGAATAGCAGCCGTTCCTGGGCAGAGGCGGAAAGCAGGCGCCACGATCGCTTGATGCTGACATACTGTATTAAAGCACGTATGCTGATCAGGAAGCCAAAGGCGCAGATCAGCCACCAGAGCCAGGAGTTTTCGTGCGAGGCCAAGTCCGTCGAGTGCTTCACGATCAGCGTCCATTTGGCCAGCGACAATCCGAATCCCGACAATGCTCCATATCGGGCGGCAATTGTGTGACAGAAACAGGTGAGCATCAGGAATCCGATCCAGTTGAACAAAAACGCCACAATGAAGGCCGTGATGAACATGATGTCCGTGCCGAGCAAGTTGTCGGTGGTGGACAGGCTATTTTCCGGATCGCTGGCATCGATGGCGATGAACGTGAGTGCCGGCTGGGCGGATCGCACAGCAGCGGCTCCATCGCGCAGCGGATTTGGCGGCAGTAGCGGATTCGGCGGCGGTGGAAGCTGCTGCGAGGAGGGCAAAGTCAAAAAGGCGGGCGGCAGCTCTCCGTTCAGCGACTTCTCCATTTGAACCTCCTCGTACGTGGGCAACTTCCCGTGTATCTCTGGCGGCAGTTGTGCATTCATAAGGTCCGCCTGGCCCGGCAGCTGCACCTGCATCTGCATCGGGATCTGACTGGGATCGGGTGTGGCCAGGGCCAGCGGTGGCATCTGAGCCGGCAGTGCCACCTGCTGGCCATGGCCCACGTTCGCCTCGTACGGTGGCGGAGCACTGAAGTCCGCCTTGGGCGGACCCAACTGATCGTCCCCGGGAGACGGCTGGTTGTTGTGCGGCATGACTGGAAATTACAAACGAAAAAAGGGGAAATTAATTCAGTGTTAAAGGGGATACAAAATATATGATTGATGACAGTTCAAGGCGAAGTCCTAAAAAAGAAGAGTCTTAAGAAATTCTGTGCCTTATTAAATTAAAAATTTCCTTATATTCTTATAGCTTTTCATATATACTTTTCACACAGAAGTCCAGATCAACTGTATAATATTTTCATGCAGCTTTAAGTAAACAAATTGAACAAAACAAGCAGAAAACCAAGGCCATGGTGAATTTTGTGTGGAAAATTCGAAATTTGTCTTATATAAATTGAAAGTAAAGCAGGTGATTTAGTTTAGTTCTCGCTTTTATTAACGATTTTAGTCCACGCGTTTTTTAATAAAATTAGGTGTATAATAAATAAATGGGCGGCTAGCTGCCAAAATTGCATTGAATTATATCTAGATTTATTTTTATCTCTCTCTGAGCAATCAGTTTTCGTTCGTTAATACTTGATCTAAATGTTTTATAGGCACGTCAGTAGGCACTTAGAACTACAGCATTCGCCATCCGAATCAGATGGTAAAAAGAATAGTTTCGTTTAGCAGTTAAAATAAACAGTTGGACATGTTAGACATTTAAAAACAAATGAGCAGCCAGGCTAATTAGTTAGCGCAAAAGTTCGTTGCAATGCCTGGGGCGATTGGAGGCTGTCGCTTGAAGGTGAGCCTCCTCCAGCGATAGGATGCGGCAGGGGCCAAAGGGACGTCTCACTGGGCGCAAGGGTCGCAATCCATCCACCTCGTCCATGCCCTCGTTCTGACAACCACCGTCGGTCGTTGTGGTTGTGGTGCTGTCGTGCAGCTTTTGTTTTTGCAGCTTCTCGTGTCGCAGGTACAAAACCACACAGCACATGGCCATAAACAGAAGGGCCAGCGTTGCTCCGCTAACAATGCTGGCCTTCTCTAGCATCACGCGGTTCCTGGTTGGCAGGTACGAGCCATCAATCTCCTTGTACTCGCACCTCGGTCCCATGAATCCCAAGGCACATTCGCAGTTGTATAGCATTTCATTGTGGATCTTCACCGTAAAGCAGGTGGCATCGTTCAGGCAATACCAGGCGGCATAGGTGGGTGGACAGGCGAAGATCGGGAAGGTGACATTTGGCCTCGGCGTTGTGGATATCTCCACATTATCCGGCGGCAGGATCGGTGCAGCTGTGGGCCGCGGCTTGGCGATGGCCCGCGAGGAACAGGCGGCGGTGAGCGGTAGATAAGCGCCGATTAAAGCGGTGGCAAGCAGCAACAGATCCTGGACTCGCATCTTGATCTTAACTCATGGCAGCTTACTTGGGAATGTGGGCAATGCAGTGTGAGGTGTTTTGTAATGTGGAATTCTTGGCTTTGGCTGGCAGGCGGCTGCAAAACAAAAACGAAGTGCGATTAAAAACAAATCAAAAATGTAAGCTCGTGTTCGGGTCTGTGTGGGTTAATTGCCTGCCTAGCACCGCCAGCCGCCTCCTTCTCACAATTACAACCTATGCTCCTCGACCTAAGTGAGAACGAGAAACAGAAAATCGAATTTCATAAATTTGTAACAACAAAATGACATCGTTTATTTACCTGGCCGGAATCGCGAGCGGAACCCAAGCGGCTGTGGCACTTGCACAGCCTGCATTCATTATCAAGTAGTTTTTCTGTTTACACTCTCACTTAACACTATCGTACACTTCGGGCACTTCAATATATAAAAACTGTATAATATGTACTTGAACGTACAAAAAATTGGCTTAGGATTTCGCCACGCCTTTATAACAGAATTTTTAAATGTATTTGTATGTAGGTAATCTTAATATGATCTTTTCCGGAGAAAGAATGATCTTGCTTTCTTGTTACTGGACTACATCGTTTCATCAGAATGAAACTGATGCCGTTGCGTTTATACACAAAATAATAGGAATGATATTCAGCTCTGTTTATATCAACAGAAATGATGTTGAGTAATTCTGCTGAAACAAATACATAATTTTTAGGCATCAAGCGACCATTTGAGTGGGCGTATAACAACATAAACAAATTAGCATTCGCCTTAGCTGTGATTTAGCTATTCACTTTGAGAAGTCCATAATAACAGTATCGTTTTTAGAAACATTTTATTTTACGTAAATTAGGGCACCAACTGAACTAACAAATCAAATTAATTTGATTAAAATGTTAGTCATGATAACTAAATTATATCAATTTCATTTTTCAAACATGCAATAAATTACATTATTAATCAAAACTAGAGTTATATTTGTCTAAAGTTAACATCTAAGTAAAGAAAAAAGGCATTTTCTACGATGATCGATATAAAGTTGCAAATATAATAAAGATGCAATACGTTTAAAAAAGTTTGGCTTTTGTCACCTTTTTGTACTTTGCACAGTAAAATTAAAGGTATGAATTGGTATGCTTAGTGTTGATCTTATAATTTTACTTTGTGGTTCACGTATTAGATACAATTATTAACCTTAAGCTTTTATTTTCTAGGACTCTCGTCACTAGCCGGGATCCTAAAACACAGTGGAGAGTCCGTGGACTGAACCGTGTCCACTTGGGCTGTAAAGCTTTTCTGAAGCCACAGACCCATAAATCTTTCTCTTTTCCACCCATCGCATGTGTAGCACGCACCTACGTCTAAAAATAACAACAACAATGCTTACGAGTGAAAGTTGACAGCTGAAATGGCAGAAGAAGAGCGCGAGTGCGAGTGAGGCAGTGCGAAAGTCGCAACATACGAATGCAAATAATATGACCTTTCGGTCAATTAAATAAAAACTGAGCCATACAAGCAACACAAAAATAGTTCAAGCCTATAAAGAAACTGCGTGAGTGGGCTTAGGTTGGCCCTAATTTCTGCGAGTGCATGTCTGGGTTTTTATAGTTTTTTTTATATCTATTAGTGTGTGGGTGAGCCGGACGTAAGCTTGAATAATGAGCTAATAGACGCCAACGAGCTAAATGAGCACCTGGGGGCTTATCAAAAATTGACCTCAAACAGAATACACAGAAATAAATATTGATATGATACGTTAATCAATTGGATTGTTGTGAATAAAACATACAAGATAGTTATGTTTCGTATGTACATAATAATTCATTAAAATATATAAATTTTAAAATGCTCCATTAAAAATAGTCAGTTGCATCTGTAAATTTCAATATGATATTGCCAATTTTCTTCCGTGCCCAAAAATATATCTAAAAATTCAACACAGAAACCTAACAGTATTGATAAGGTGACGAATACCATCCACAGGTGCGGAAAGCAAGTGGATGCTAGGCAGTAATTACAGTTACCTGCGGATGAGTCAGATGTGCGGGCATTTGAAAAATTGCAAAATTGCACGAAACCGAGAGATTGTATGGTTGTACAGTCGAACTTCTCTGGGTTTTGCCAATTCATTTGGTAATGCCATTTTAAATTAGACTGTAGTACATTATAAAGATTTGGGGCAATTCACAATACCCAATGTAAAGTGTATGAGTTCGCAGTCTTATTTCTTAACAATTCACTAACATTCGTGCTCAAGGACACTTATCGTTTACATGCTTTAATACTTTTAATTAATTTCAATGAAATAAAAATACATACAAAATGTTAATTTAAGTAGTCTGGAAAATACGTCTGTTATTGAACTTCAAAGAATAATTATAAAAGTTTAAACGCAAGTAATTCGATAAAGGATACTATAGGATAGGACTTATCTAACAGATATGAGCATTTTTGTAAATTTTTCTGCATTTTTCAGTAATAATTTAATTAGCAAAATAATTTTTGTATCTAAGATTAAACACCAAAATTATCAAACTACTTTCATTGGGTATCTATGGAATACCCTTTAATAAAAGTTTGTTGGTCTTAACCAAGTTTTACTGTAAATACGTGCATGTAAAAATAAGACTGGAGAAGAAGTTATAGCAGTTGAGAGAGAGAAAGCAACAGGGCCGTGGCAAAAGGCGTTCAAAATTAGCGAATTGCCGTGGAAAAGTAACAACGCAGTTTGGGCCAGGTTTTGGATTTCAGCCGGAGTTTGTTCGGTGATAAGAAATTTGAGCGCGTGGACAGCTGCCAAGCAGCAGGTGTGCGCGAGGGAGAGGGCGATAGAGGCATCACTGGAATAAAGCATGAAGTAAACCAGTTAAACGGGACCGGGAGCACAAAAGAGAGCATGAAGATGTAAGCGGAAGAAGCTGAAGAAGATGCAGATGGAGCTGTCTGAATGGAAGGTCTCTCAAGGGGCAATTTCCTGGATTGAATGAAAAACACACAGACACCGACAGCTGCATTGGTATTGCAGTGGAATAGAGAAAGAATACGAGTAGTGGCGAAGAGGGGCGGTGGGCGACTGCGAGAACGAGTTTCCAAGCAAACGGCGCTTGTTGTTATTGTACAAGGGCAAATGAATTAATTTACTCGTGTAAATATGAATTAAATAAACAAGTACACCGACACACAGGCAGACTTATCAGAGTGTGCACTGTTTGTAGCATTTAGCACCTGAGTGGCGAAATCTAGCAGAATTAAGATTATTACTGTGCTAAACAAAACATAAACACATGTACACACACACAAACACACAACTGGGGCCAAAGAAAAAGGAGGGTAGAGAGAGCCTTAAATTTCCAGGAGCGCTCCTGGAACGGTTATTTATATTTCTTTCTTCGCCCTTACATTTCACATCTATTTGTGTACCCGATTTTAATTCGATTTGCTTCTAGTCCGCCTTTTCTGTGCCATGTTCTATTTATTCACCTTGTTTTCTTCTATGCGTTGGTCGATTGCGATTGCGTTCGCTTTTCTCTTTTGCGCAGCGCTCTCTCACGTTTCCGTTTTATTGATTTTGTTCGAAATTCTGTTGATTTGTTGTTGCCAAACACGCACGCAGTTAATACTGTTGGTTTTTTGGCTGCACTGCGACAGTAGGCGATTCGCTTTCGATTGGCTTCACTGTACGCAATTTAACTTATTTAAAACTGGGCTCACTTCGCGAGCGAAGCGAAAAAAACAAATGCACCACCAGGAATAATCTTCGATTTGTGAGCTAGTGGTGGCCAGCTGCTAGGCAGTCCGCATCGATTGTAGGGATGAAAGCGTGATAAACTATCGAAGCACAGGAAATTAGATAGAATACAAGTGTAACAGTACAATTTATGTATTTTAAAGTCAAAATGGCGGTTTTTACTTTTTTGTAGAAACAAATATTTAGGAATAATAATATCGTGTTTATCACAGCTGCTTGCAAATTTTAATTATTGCCTAATT
The DNA here is from genome assembly GCF_016746235.2 of Drosophila teissieri. Taxonomy (NCBI): domain Eukaryota; kingdom Metazoa; phylum Arthropoda; class Insecta; order Diptera; family Drosophilidae; genus Drosophila; species Drosophila teissieri. The sequence continues at coordinate 16,533,792 of NC_053031.1, read as the reverse complement.
CAATAAACTGTCTTCCGAGTACCCTAAACGATAAAAAGACAATCCAATTCCAAGGCGATAATAATCGATAAGATCGTCTGAATAATATTATATTCCCTTCTCCTCATCACTAAGCTAAGAAAATTTTGTAAACAACGACGTGGACGTAGTAAATTTAATTAGAATTTCGCCAGTAAAATGCATAAAACTGCGATATTTCTTCTACTGGCATTAAGCGTAAGTTTTGTCTGTGGCTGAGACATGATTAACAACTGTATTTAATCCTCTACAGTGCCAGCAAATGCAAGCCGAACTGACGGCCGCAGACTGCCGGTCGCTGGGCTTCATTAAGGCCCAGTTAATGTGCTCCAGTTGCGACAAACTGGATGATTTTGGACTGGATACCATCAAGTAGGTTCAAAACTTTAACAATAAACTAGTTTGGAGTGGGAAAGATAGCCATGAAGAATGCTATAAGCATTCCATATGTACATTCTTCAATAATATCTAATTCTTATAAGATTAGGTTAAATTACTTACTGCCTTTTACTACCTATTTTTATTGACTCAAAACATTGTTACTATTTCAGACCTCAGTGCAAGCAATGCTGCACTTTGGATCAACAGCCGGCGGCACAGCGTACATATGCCAAGGCCATTCTGGAGGTGTGCACCTGCAAGTTCCGGGCGTATCCGCAGATTCAAGCCTTCATTCAAAGCGGCCGGCCCGCCAAGTTCCCCAACCTCCAGATCAAATACGTAAGGGGACTGGATCCCGTGGTCAAGCTCCTAGATGCCAGTGGTAAGGTGCAGGAGACGCTGTCCATAACCAAATGGAACACAGACACTGTCGAGGAGTTCTTCGAAACGCATCTGGCCAAAGATGGTGTCGGCAAGAGTTCGTACAGCGTGGTAGAGGAGGCCGACGGAGACGATGATGAAGATTATCTGCGTACCAACAGGATCTAAAATAAGCATGCCCAAAACTGTAGATTAATAAAATCAATAGAAATTTTATATCGTGTACAATTATCTTTCAAAATCTATGATCATATATAATTTTGTAACATTCTGCTTGATTTTTGAAGAGTTCTAACTTATTAAATGAACTTGCACATTTGCGGTGCGTTTATATAAAATGTAGACAGACGATTTCGACATTATTAAAATTTATGGGATCTAAAACCATTAATATAAAAAGAAAACCTAAAACCCTGGAATATACTTCAAATTGATATACATTTTGAGGGATTTCTCTTTAAGAAAATATACCTCACAAAATTGATTTAGTTTTTGAAACGTCTAAAACGTTAAAAAGCATTTGGGAACTATGATAAATCGAGGTTTTACAGCCACTGCAAGGTGGAGCATACGCCTGAGCTTTTCTACGCGCCACAGCAAAAAGCTGTGAGAACAGTTTGAGCGCCATTGGAAAGCCAGTTACTGCAATGCGACGCCGTGGGAGTTTTTGATCCATGGGTATAAATGAAATCATTTTATTTGTTATCTTGTTATCGATGGCAGAGGAAAGTTCCCCGTTGAGGCAACAAAGTCGCGGCATTGTGGCCAAAATTCTTATCGCAAAGACTTCAGATCACCCGACCAACCCCTTTTGTGACCGTCAGCAGTGACGTAGTGGGCTCACATGGCGGGGGTCCTCAAGTCGATCAATATTTGATCAGCCTGCTGGAGTAATTGTGGTAACTGAAACGGCAAACAGCATATGTACATACATATTTCTTTCTGCCCGCCAAAATCGTAGCTGATGTCTATTTCCGATCTGTGACGCAGCCTTGACATCGCCGTCTTTCCGCTCTCTAAATCTTGTTTTTATCCGGATACCGCGCATGAGCAAACAGTTCCTAAGTCGACCATGTTATAATGGGATCGGTGCTCTAGCACCTTTCCTATCATTTTTAACATTAATAACTTCTTCGTACTCTCATATATGTATGTACTTTGATCAAATGTTTTTAAAATTATGTAAATGGGGATTCGGAAGATCTAGCCTATGAAAATTTTTTAACACTGTATGTGGGGATTGTTAATGTCGATTCCTTTGTAACTGACCTGCATACAAACATCTTAAATATGAATAGTAAATAAATAGTGCGATGAATATAAGCAAATACAAGAGTATTTATGCAAGTAAACGTCTAGCTATACAATCACCTAGAAGAATGCATTAAAAAGTTTATGAAGCGCCTACAACTGATTACAGCATCAACAAATTCAGCAATGCGAGCGGCAGAGCGAAAAGAGCAAATAATATTGTTTATAAGCCCACTGCACTATCGCCTGTTTACGTTTCAATACAAATATGCACGAATATATGTACCTATGAACATTGGTGTTTATTATTTGCTGTCCTTGTTGTTTATTGTTGTAATAGAAGTCGGCTTTTTACGGTGCCACAAAGGGCTGTACCAAAGACATTCGAATATATTATTCTTATGTCTTTGGCTGAATCTGCTCATCGAGAGTGTGGAGCATATTTCATTGTCCTTGCTCCACTGTGATGGAGCCTTTATCACCGCTGCCCTTGAAGGGACTGCAGCCAGCACGTGTGCCAATGCCAATACAACCCAATCCAATCCGAATCCGAATCCAAATCCAATCTCCAACGTCAATGCTGGGCCCCTCTGATGCGTATGGATTATTTTTAGCCGCTGCTATCACACGCAGACCCATCGTACGGATAAATGTATACACAGGGACAATGTACCTCTAAATGTAAATATACGCACTTTGGGCACGTGCCCCGCCTAAATGGACAGAACAGCAAATGTACTATTTTATTTTAGAGGATCGAAAGGACGAAATCTGCTGCTGGCAGCATAGTTGAAAATGTATGTACATACATATGTCAATCTTAAAGTAAATGTAAGCTGTTTAAGAAGTTAAATCTAATTTGAAAATCTTTAAATATTCTATTACATTTTCGAAACACTTGCATGCACTTCGAGTTTAACCAGAAAGGTAAGCCATTCACCTTTGTGTATTCAATTTGGATGTCGTCTCCCAATTAAGTACTATTAAAAGAGTAATTACTAAACCATTGACGTTCTGGCAGATATAGCCTTTTCTGCTGTGCATACTCTTATCAATCAATGGGGAGGCGCTGTAATCAATACTAATTATTTGCTATTATGATTACTCTTGCGCACGCACACACACACACGCACACACACCGAGACCGAGGTATGCATTACAATTGGAATCCGAGAATCTCTTGCGTTCTTATCAATTGTGTGCCATACAAGCGACTAGGGTGCATTCAACTGGTCCGTGTTGCAAAAACTACGATATATACATATGTACTGTCTGTATATACGATGCCCTTGCAGTAGGCATCAACAAAATAGCAAAAACTTCTCTAGAAAGCTTAAAAAACAAGCTAATACACGGTAAAGGTATTACATATAACATCGCCTTAGACAATAAAGAAATAATGAAACCAATAAAATAAATATTGGATTTCCAGAAGAAATGCTTTTAAGCATAATAAAATAATAAGAAATTTGTATACAGAATACCGATCCCGAAGATTATAGAAGAAGCTTACCAAGCTAACTATTTGTTATGGGAAGAAGTTAGTCAATTTAGGTACTAATCGCTTAACCGCTGCTGTCTATGTGGCATATAGCCAGCTGGCCGGAGTAAAGGAAATAGCAATAGCAGAGTAGCATTGTAGCATTGTAGGAGCAGCAATGGCAATGTCCCCAAGACCCCCCGGAAAGTGGAGAGTGGAGAGATTGGAGCATGGGCGGGTGCCGAGTACTGCAGCTGAAGTGCCAATGCTGGAGAAGCTGAATAAAGTCGGCTGATTCTGAATGTGGATTGCGAACTGGAATCGAATCTGTTGTTGTTTCTGCTGTGCGAATGGGAATGCGAGTGCGAATGCTGATAACATTTGCGCATTTGGAGTGGCTTGGGGGTGATAACGATAATGACGTTATCGTCACAACGTCATCACTTCCAGCCAACCCACACTCACAGATTTAATTTCATGCCAATTTAACACTTAATTAAGATCTAACATGAACACGAAATAATAATAAACATCCAGCTATCGCGCCCTAACGTTTTCCGTTCGGTTCTGGCGCTTTCAGTGGGTAAAGTCGTACCCCCCGAAAGATGATGATGCTTGGGCGCTCAACCTTTGTTGACATTATAATTAAAGATGCGAGTGCGAAATGTAAACATAAGCAGCAATAAACGCCAGAGAAAACATTTCAATTAATTTCAATTTCAGGTCTAGTGTGGAGGCTTGACTGTATTGGCGTTATGCTGCTTACTACATGTGGGGCTTGCCCTTTACCGTTATACCACCGATATCTGCTCTCCCACGCAAACTGCCGTTTTTCTCTCTCGCTCTCTCTCTCTATCAACAGAGAAAACAAATCGGATTTCGTTCAAATAAGATATGGAGATATTTGTGTTTCAAAACCAAATACCAAATAAACTATAGCAATACAGCGCACAAAATGCTCAATTTGATACGTGTCTTTCCAGTTTTTCAACACAAATCTGCTACTTTTATGGTGAGCCAATAGCTTTCTGAAGGTTTTATCAATATTTTCAATCACAAAAGCCTGATTAAATAGGGTAAATCAAATACAATTAATGCTACAAGTTCATATCAGTATAATTTTGAAAGAGCTATAAAATGTATATTATTTCCACATTGAAGTAGAACTTTTCTTGCCGTGTGGTGCGGCTCATTAGTTCCAGGCTTGGGCTCTCTAGCTTTGTTCATTGGTTTCTGGCTGTAAAGATCGAAAACTTGATTTCGGAATTACTAGCAACTTGTTTAATTTATTAAACCAAGCTGACGTCTTGCGCATTTCTGTGAATAATTTTTTATTTGCTCTCCGGATCCGGCGATCCAATCCAATCCGTCGCTCTCCGCCATCCGTGGCACATGTGCAAATATGTACCGAGCGGTCTGGAAAAGTAGTAGATTCCGAAAGAGGAGTATTTCGCCGTAGTAGTGCCCCTCCAGTTATTCAATATGCCGCATTGAACTTTGACTACTTAATTTAGCGCACACAAAGCGCAAACTGCGTCGCGCTTATTAACGAAGACTCAAACTACTTGCTAACACTAACACATGTCATTTGGGAGAGCGGGCGAGCAATTAATGAATGTGCTCGATTGCTATTTTCAATCAATTTACATAATTTTACGTGCCATTATTCGAACGCCAAGAAATGCAGTCGCCCACGTAGACGGAATTTTGGATCAACAGGTGCTGCTCGGCTTGTGCAGAGAAAACACTGAAAAAATAAATAAGATAATATTTAATTCCATAATGAAAGCCGCGTTAAGATTTAAAACAAAAGTCGTGCTTCTTTTCTGGACTTTAAAATCAAATTCAAGATTTATTTGAAACAAATAACTGTGTTATTACATTGAATATAATCTTATGGCTTATTCTCCTCGGTTTTGCGGTATTTGTTGCTGTTGTTGGTGTACCTTTATTTTTATAAATGTAATTATATATTACATACACAATTACTTAGTACATATCGTATAATAATAATAGTATAATTTATAATTAGCATTTCTCTCTCACTTATCTAGTATTATTATAATTCTTCAAGATTTTCAATTTATTTACGTGTATATTTTAACACAAAGCAGCAGAGACAAATGTTATCGATCTATATATCTATGTATATATATATTTTGCGCGTTTCCCACATAAATTACATTTTTAAATTACATTTATATATGTATTTTTCTTTTTCGTCGCTAGTGTGTGGCGCTTGTAAAGTTTTTCTCGTCTCATTTAAGTATAAGTTATAACTAGAGTTTTACATCGATAATTAGAAAAAGGAAATTTTCATGTTGGGGCTTTATTAGCAAAAACATCTTTGTTACTAATATTTACCATTATTATGAATAGTTAAGTATGTATATATGTATAAGAAGTTCTGGTACTCGAATTAAATAAAACATTTTTTCTTTGCACTTTTGAAGCTTATTGGTTTTGTATTTTTTCCCACTTTTATGATTTTATAACAATTGTTAAGTAGATTTATACTCAATGATTTGTGTGTTTGTTTTACAGAGTTCGTATTATTTATAAACAGTTCATATTATGCAGGGTTTACGATCGCCTTATCCTAACTATTTCATTCTCCTTATTGTTGGTTGCAGGCCATAAAGCTTTCTTTGATTTGATTCTTAAATTTTTGTTTACGTTCGTAATAAAATGATTTGAAAAAACAACAGATTTTAGTTGGTTTGGGTATTATGGTAGTAGTCGAAGTTTCATGCTTAAGTGTTCGGAAAAGTTTTGCTTTTGAATGTCCTATCTACTATTGGTTAAAGACTTGTAAAAAATTTCTTTAGTTTTTGAGTTCGCTTTTGATTCTTGTTGTTTTCGTAAAATTTGTCGGAGCAGACAACTGGAACTGGATTCCGATTGTGATCTGCACTTGTGCCTGGACTATTAACTCTATATGCGTAGACATAATTATCGTTACATATGCGTTTGTCTGTATGGTTATATACTCGATTAGTTTGTGATACTGCGTTTATGAAGAAAGGTCTCGAATATGCATACATACATACATCTATCTATCGTTTTTGTATTCGAAATTATTTCGCGGGGCTCTGAAGACTTTACAGCACTGAGGGGATCGGTTTCGTTATCGGCATCTTAAACTCTAGTAATTGCTTCCACGGCACATTGGGATTATAATATGGGTTGGGTTTAACGGAGGCACATACTTATGAGTATGTGTAATTAGCTAACTATTTTCTGGATTAAACAAACGAACGAACGGAAACGGGTTGGATGGCGTATCCGAGTGGATAGTTCATGGATCAGGACTTTTAATGCTCAGAGGGGCTGTTCCAAATCCGTCCTCTTCCCAGCATTCATCATTTTCTTTAGAGAATATAATTTTGGTCGTTGGTCTAAGACACTTTTTGGTTTCAATCCTTTTAGCTTTCTTCCCCATAGTTATTGTATTATATACAGAAATTAGAGCTTAAGTGTGTAAATTGTATAGTGACTTATGTGCGTAGTTAAGTAAAATCTGAGACTCGCTGTAAAATATGTTTCGCTTTTTCAGGGTGCTAGGGATTTTTGAGGAAAGAGGGTGTAAAAGACACTCAAGTACACTTAGGGGTTAACAATTTGTTAATTTTTTTGATATTTTTTTTTTTTGTAGGAGCTAGCTACGAAAGCACGGACGATAACGAGATAACAATATTGAGGACTGTTAGAAAACTTTCAGTTTCAGCATGAATTCGCGGAAGTGAATTGATATAAATTTATAAACTTTACAATCACTCTCGTCGGCATTTCCGAAATTAACTTAATTCACATTAAGCTTGTAAATCATGAGCTTAAGTAATATGGCATTTAATCGAGAAATGGCAAGTGAATGCGTTTAAAAAACTTAATTCACTTCCTCATCTGTGTTAAAAACGAAAATTCCATCACTTGTGTTAACGACAATAATTACATGCTGCCTGCCTAAAAAAAGAAATTGCGCACTTCCTCGTCCAGGTCACTGGAGTCCACCAAGTCATCCATTACCCCGGACACCAGAAGTTCCACAACTTCCAAATCTTGTTTGTCCTTGTCGCTAACTGTGGCTGCCTCTTCAACTATTACTACTGCTGCTGCGGCTCCGGCGGGCTCGACTTTGACCACCTGTTCATCCGCCAGCGCCTCTGATCCGAGTAGCGCCTGGTAGTCCTCCTCCAGCAGCACTCCGCTCTCAATGGCCGCAACAGCCTCCTCATAGTATCAGTTGAGGTCGCGTCGAAAACTATCCTCGATGTTGGGATCGGCGATCATGATGGGGTTCTGGTCGGATAGCATCTGCAAGCCGGCTACGTCCATTTGGCCCAGATCCAGGTCGAGGGAGTCGAAGATCTCCCTCGTAAAATCCGCGTTGGAGGAGTAATCACTGAAGATAATCGAGGGTATATTCGCTGTGGTCGGAGTGTGACTTTGCGAGGATCCCTGATGATGGTGTTGCTGGTGGTGATGTTGTTGCTGCTGCTGCTGCTGGTGGTTCATCACCACATTGGAGTTGGAGCAGGCATTGTGACTCACTGGCGAGCTGCTTGAAAGCGGTGAATTCCCATGGTGCGGCGAATGCATCGGCGAATGATGCGGCGAATGGTGCAGAGATAATGATAATTGCTGCTGCTGATGGTGTTGCTGGTGATGATGCTGTTGTTGCTGCTGCTGATGGTGGTGGTGTTGCTGCTGTGGCGAGCTCTGTGCCGACATCGGAATCGGTAGCGGTGAACTGGGGCAGCCCAAGGGTGAGGGCACTGGTGAAGTGGAAATTCCTAAGGGATCCTGTGCCGTTCCACCTCCACTACTACTATTGTTGTTCCCCGCTCCATTTAGATTTGTGCTGCCATTGTGCGTGGATCCCACACCATTGCTCAACCCGTTGTTGTTCAGGTTGCTCACTCCTCGCCGCATGTGGTTGTTGTTCCCACTCGCCTCCGGGCTGCCGCTCAGCTCACTGAAGTCCAACATCTCCGACTTATTGTAGCCGTTGGTCAGACCTCCTCCATTGCTTCCGACGCCACCGCCTGGGCCACCACCTCCACCGCCACTCAGGTCATCAAAGTCAAGGGCCACGAAATTATTTGCAAAGCCCTGCTGTTCCGGCGAAGAATTGCTGTCGCCCAGCGAGAAAATCTCAAACTGATTGTGAAACGAGGTATTCAGACTGTTGTAGGAGTTATCAAACTGTTGCTGTTGCTGCTGCGCCTGTTGCTGCTGTTGTTGCTGCTGCTGGACCTGTTGCTGCTGGCGTATGGGACTGGCCGGTGCGCTGGAGTGCAGATCCGTGGCCGACACGCTGCTGAGCAAGCCGGGTGAAGAACGTGGACTAGGAGGATTCGGTGGCTGGCGGTAGTCGGTGGCATTGTGCGGTCCCAGCGTGGGCAGCGGGTTAAATGTGGAGACAGCTGCCTGCGTGGTGGCCAGATTGGTAAAGGACAGGTGCGGCGAGTTGCTGGGCTGTTGGTGCTGCTGCTGTTGCGTGTTTCCGGTGGGCGAGTGCTGCTGCTGATAGGGCGATCCGGGACCTGCGCCGCCCCCTCCACCCGCCGGACTAAACGGACTGGGCGACTGATCCCGTTCGCGACGGTGATTGTGCGGAGACATGACAGGCGACAGGGTTTGCTGCAACTGCTGCTGTTGTTGCGACGGCTGTTGCTGGGATTGCTGCTGCTGCTGTTGCTGCTGTTGCTGGGGTCCATAGTTCTGCAGGGCCGTGAGATCGGGCAGGGAGCCGGTGTTGGCAAAGTTTACCTGATCCTGCAGCGGCCGGAACACAGGGTTCGTGAATTTGGCGTTGTTGTATGGCGTGTTCTGTTGTTGCTGCTGCTGCTGGTGTTGCTGCTGGTGCTGTTGCAGCTGTTGCATTTGGAGCTGCTGGTGCAGCTGATGCTGATGTTGCATCTGTTGCTGCTGTTGTTGCAGTTGCTGCAGCTGCAGCTGATGGGGCTGCAGTAGCGGCGACTTCCTGCGTTGCGCCTGCGGACTCATGGTCCTGTTTATTCCATGGTGCGGCGAGTGAGATCTTGGCTGGCCTTGTTGCGGTTGCTGATGTTGCTGCTGCTGATAGTTGGCGCCCATCGCGTTCACGTCGTTATTGAAGCCCGCCACCAGCGCGCTTTGGTGCAGCGCCGAATCGGAGCTGGAGCGCCGCCACAAACTCTCCGCCGTGGGTGGACCAAGAAGATGCGGATTTAGTTGGCCGTTGTCTAGGGTTTGTTGCGTGCTGCTGCTGCCGTAAGGCGAACGATCCTGCTTGCGCTCCGAGGGTCTTCGCATGGGACCCACACCCACGCTGCGTCCTCGGGATTCTCGATAAGCCGTTGGAGAGCCACCTCCGCCTCCCAGGCCATCTGGCGAGGCTCCTCCGCCGCTGGCTCCACTGCCAGAGCCACTGCCACCGCCGCCCGTCCCATTGCCAGCTCCTGGCGAGGATTGGCTTACCTCCTGTCCGCCGACCAGGCCATCTATGATCTTTTGATTCGCCGGCGGCTCATCCCTCTTCGTGGCATACACCTCCTTCATGATCCGCTCGAATTCTGCTGTGCCCTCCGCCTGCTTTTGCTTCTGCAGCGCGATCTTCTCGCTGAACTTGCGCGGATTGGCCATTGTGGAGATTGTGTCTGCGGAAGGAAGCTGTTTAGAAACAGATCATAATTAAATTAATAAATCGGTAAAGGGGCAAGATGGTTTAGGGCTTTTACGATCGTTTTGCTTTTGCCTTCGGAGGATAGGGAAATGATTTAATATTGAAAACTTCATGTTTTTATTAGCAGCAATTGTTTGCATTGCTCATTTCTAGTTGGCCAAGTTGGAATGCATTTGCTGGATACAGAAATTTATCATGTGTCTTTGAGATATCTGGAAGAATTTCTTATGTTTAAAAACGCGTTTATGATTGACATAATATTCCATAATTTACTAATTAATACATTTAATTATTACTTTCCATCTTGACTATTTGGCAATCAACTATTATGAAGTTAGAACACAAACCTTAATTGATGGTTTACTCTTGCTACTTTAACTATAAGTAATAATCAGCTCTGTTCTGGAACAGCGAAAAGGTGTAGTCGGCAATCTGTTGCCATAAACTAGTTCATCCATCTCAAGGCATTTCCGCTCCTCGAGCGCACACCTTTATCCCCCTTTTTTATCTGCCGGCGAAGGGCATGGAAATGTTTTGACAGGGGGGCGGCATCCACCCGCCAGTAACCATCCCACACCCCCACCCAATCCCCGCCAGCCGACTTGTTTTATCAATTTGTCAGTCGAGCGGCTTGCTGATAAGCCAGATACAGATACAAAACATTCGCCCGCTTGTTGTCCGATTCCCAGTCGGAATTCGCATTCGCATTCGCATTCGTATTCCCATTCTCATTCCCATTCGCTTTCGGATTTGGGTTCGGATTGTCATTCCGATGGCGATGGCGATGCCGATTCGGGTTCGGATTCAGGTCCACGCCATGCGTAGTAATGTTTGCCCGGTTGTCCCGGTCTCGGAGCCCTCTCTCTCTTCACTCGATTTCAATGCCATTGCATAACGAGTGTCATATGTACGAACATGTGTATATATGCGATATATATCTGCCGAGCGTTCAAAAAGGGCGGGAAAAAGCGGCGAGCAGGGCGCAAACAACAAGTTTTTATAGTTCTTTGAAAGCGACTGTTTGGGTTTGGGTATGGGTATAGTCTTTGGCTCCATGAATGGAGGGGGCATTTATCGGGGGACGGGGCGACTTTCGTCGCCACCTGCAGCTGCATTATGCAAATGTCGCAAATTGCGTAGCAAACGAAATAATCTTTCTTTTCCCCCCCCTTTTTTTTTTTTTTTTTTTCAATAATTTATTCCGGTTCCGCGGCAGTGCAAAGTTGAAGCTCGCAAGAGCGTTGTTGTTTTGGTTTGTATTTCGAGCTCACAACTGAAGGGCATTTTTAAAAACAACTTTTAGGCACGTTTTTCCAATCTCCGATACATGATGCTCAGATTATGCTTCACATATCTGCAGCTTCCCCTAGAGTTTAGTCTAAACTGAAACCATAAACCAGTTTCACAGCTTTTGACAACTTTTCGATGAAATTCAATCAATTATGATGATGATACTACTCGTCTGATGCGTTGACAAAAGCGAACAGAACAGCCCGAACTGGTGACCAATAACCGCTCAAAAAACAATCTCAGAGAGCTACAAACAAAAGTTACTCTTTTTATCATTCGCAAAGACACAAAATGTACCTGCAGATATTTCAGCAAAAAGTTTTCGTTGCTGACCAGATAGTAAATATACTTTGTTGAGAAACAGCCCAATAATGAAAAGGAAACACAATCAAATTTGTATTTGTATAACTGAATTAATATTAAAGCAAATAAGAAATACAGAAAAACACACAGTTTAACTTTACAAAATTGAAAGTATTGCTCATAATTGCCGGAAATATTTTAGAATGTCACTGGCATTACTCACTAACACATTGTTATTTATAAAGCTGCGGAATTCACTCACATCAAACACTTTGTTCCCAAGACTTTTCCAACTGTTAGAGTAGGTCACTCCAGTTGTAACATTTCTACAACTTACTTATCAAGCACACCCCCTTGTTCAAAGCCTCATTAATTTCCACCATTAGCTAATTTAGTCTTATCGATTTCTTATTCAGGCGGAGAGAAGAATGGCTCAATTAAATCGATTAAGGTAATTCCTTTTGAGAACCTTTCCTCTGCTGTCTCCTATGCATAACTACGCAGATACCGTAGATTTCTCTTTAATTCTAATCTATCATTTTGATTTGTTTGTCCGCGGGTTCTTGGAACTCACGTTTGACTTTAAATATTTTGCATAGAGGTTAAGACTTAAGTGTTGGTAGGTTGTTGTGAACGTGTTAATTCTAGCTAAATGCTGATTCATTTTAGATATCGTTACTTATTATTTATTTTTAAGTGCGAAAACTTCGCTTAGTGATAAACTCAGAAAGTTTAGTTTATTAGTTATAAGTAACCCGAAAAGAGCAAGTCGTTAAATTATTTTGCAAAGTAAACATATTACATTATACATATCTTTTTTCAAAACTGCTGAGTTGACAGACGTTCAGAAAAATTGAGAATCAGTCATTCAATTTGAATCCTTGTACGGGTAAAAATGTACCTATAGTTTGCTTATCAATATCCAAATGGGGTATCTCATTCTCATTCAAATGAGTCCCACTTCGTGACCATCTCTATATCTATGTGCATATATCTTTGTTCTAGGAATCTATGCGATGACTAATCCAAGCAGATATCGGAAGTGTAAGGCCCATTATGGCTTAAACGCGATGCAGGAGCAAAGAGATTTGAATGCGGCTCACACTTTTGGCCGAGTCGGCAATTGCGGCCATAAACAGGCCGAGCACGCCTCAAACTAAACAAAGGTAGATATTACTTTACTTTTTGGGAGGGAGTGGGGACTTTTTTTAGGGGGTAGGCAATCAAAGGGAGGAGTGCTGTTGGGCAAAGCGGAAATATTCCCACGAATCGATAATGACATTTAATAATTATTTAATATATAGCGGCCGATAAAAATGGTGGTCATTTACCACAGAAAAAAAAAACAGCTGTATAATAAATCGATAAGAGCAAGCAAACAAATACTACTCTTTGCAAAGCTTTTTTTTTATACATGTTAAATACGAATAAAATATCATTTTATTTAGGTTAATTTACTAACATAAAACTTCGAAAAAAGTGTATTTTGAAATAAAATACAAATTTCTAAACACATTTTTGAGTGTAAATGGCCCATTTTTCCGGGCGCTCTCTCTCGTTATTCCCGCTCCTTCTTATTTATCCTTCCACATCTCTCTCTCATTCTCTTTCTCCCCCTGTCGGGAATCTATCCCCTGGGAATCTCTTATCAGCATTTTTTTTATAGCTACGCGCGTTCCATGGAATTTTTGAATAATTTCTGATGTTTGTTTATTTATCGCGCAGCGCAACCGCAACAGTTGAAAGGAAAACTGAGGAGGAGGGGGAAAACCATTTGCAGAAAACGTGTGCGAAGCGAAGAGGCGGCAAAAACAAAACGAACTGCAAAGAGGGGGCGGACGGGGGCGTAACTTACATTCTCTCTCGTTTGCCGCTAACTCCGATTGGATCTTTGGCTCTCTCAGTCGCTTTTGTGCTATGCAAATTGGATTCTTGCTTGATTAAAATCTCATATAGAAGAATTAAGTTTTTGGCGCTTTTTATTTGTTGTTATTGTTATGACCTTTTGCGTTTTGTTTTGCTTTTTGCGTCGCCTAATAAAACCAGATTTGATTTTGAGTTGTTTGCGAGCCGAGAGTTGTTAAATCCAAAAATCGGTTTGCTGGGGATTATTTTAACAACTGATTGTTTTTTGTGTGTGTGTTATTTCTCCTCGCTCTTACACACACACACAGCCGCACGCGCACGCACACTTCGAGAGGTTTATTGTTTTAACGCAAAACTGCGACGTTGTTTTTTTTTTATTTTGCGCTCTCAGCTGGTTGGCACTTTTTGCGCTATTTTTTTTTGGTTACCGCATGAAAAGTGAAAAACTTTCGTTGCGCCTTTGACCTCTTTTTACACAGGCACACGCACACACACACACTGCTAGGCGGACGAATGTGCCTCTAATTGGGTGTCCAATTGGGATTACAGCACGCAGCAAAAGCGGCGGCGTCGGCCGATTCTATATTGCATTTCCTTGATTTCTATATATTCTTTGCCCCGATTTTTTGGCTTTTGTTTTTCGCACACCAATGGAAAAGCTCACTAATACACGAACACATGCGCGCACACACACTGGCACGCGGGACTGTGGATTTTTGCGGGCAACGGGACTTTTACCGTTGTGCACACTCACTCCGCAACAATCTCGTATTCTTATTTTCGTTTATTTCGCGTTTTTTATGCCCCTATTTTGCTCTGCTGCACTCTCTCACTCGCACAGAGAACAACTTATTATTGCTGCTGCTGCTGCCTCGCTTCTTCTTCTTCACTCATCTTCGTCGCTGTGATGGCTCTTCACTTTTTCGCTCTGTTCTGTGGTTTTTCCGCTTTTCCGCGCACGCCGTTTTAATCGCGTGTTTGTCGTGTACTCGTTCAGCAATTGCGCGTCGCCTTTTTCAACGTTTTTCCCACGTTTGTTTTGTTATTTTTCCACTTTTTCTCATATTTTCCTCTGCTTCTTCGATATCAGGAGGTGTATTGGAATGAACCTATCGGGGCCATCGTTCTCCGATACTAGGGAACTATCGGGTATCGAGTTTAAAATTGGCCACCTTTGCAGTGTGACCGGACTTTGATTAAGACAAATTACATTGCTACTGTGCGAACAGGTGATGTGTGGGAACTTCCACCATAAATTTACAACCAGGGTTGTCGTTTCCACCTTAACTAAGTTAACGTAAATTATATTCGAAAAGCACAATAAATTTTGAAAAGTGTATCATATTGAATAAAATAAATACAGCTCAATGGGTATTTTGACAGATCAATGAAAGTGCGTTGTTCAATTATTAACATAACATAAACAAATTATAAATTCTTAGAAATTATGAGCTCACTAGCACTTTATTTGCACTTTAAACGGTGATCGTTTGTAATTTTTATGGATTATAAACAGAAACATGCTTTTAAAAATAATATATCTCGGGTTTCAATGTTTTCGATAAAATCGTTGTGCAATCGGCGCGAGTCTCTACTTTTAGCAGATAAACGGGGAAGATGTCTTAGCTTTTAGTCCACAGCATGGTATGGTGTCTGCGCTAAGTAATGTTAGTTTTGCAACGGATTTTTAAAAACAAAGAGAATGGTTAAATATAAATAAAAACTATTTAGATATGTTATATATGATATAGATATATATATTTATAATATATATTTACTAATCCATGAAATTATTCATTACATAAATAATTGTTTAAAAATTAAAGCTGTAGGTCGCTTTCTCTATTAGTTGCTGTTGAAGTATTTGATTTTTTTTTATATATTTAAAATCGTTTTTTGCCTTAAACTGCAACATTAATGACTTTAACTTGTTTAATTAAAACTATTTATAAAGGCAATTACCATTTATTATTATTATATACTGTTAAAATACCATTGTTTTATTATTTTGCTGTCTTAATCTCTCCGCTTTGTTGAATTTGACAAAGCAAATTTGTAGTGTGGGTACATTAGTTATTCTGCAAGCGTAATTAATGTTTATTAAATTTAAATTTTTGTATATACATATTCAATGAAGCAAATGGGCGGAGCCATCATATAATATGAAATGCAATTTAATATGCCCATTAGAAGCTAAAATAAATCATCAAAAATGATTTGGGCGTTTAAATTGCATCAACCAACACATTCAAATGGGCTGCGTTTGTTTGTGTGCGTGCGGCTGTCTGTTGTATGCGTATGTGTGTAAACGTCTGTTTCCCTTTCCGGTAACATTTTGTGTCTGGTTTCCGGCATTTTGTGTGCGCCATTTAAAATTGTTTTCCACGATACGAATCTGCCCAACGCTCTCCCTTTCTCGTTCGTTCCCGCGAATGGCGAAAATTTTGCTTTTCGCAGACACTTGGAGCAGGAATTGGTAGCAAATTGGCGGCCTCAGGGTTACGAAGACATTTAAGGGCCGACAAGGAAATGGAGAAATAAAAAAGAGGGCCAAGAATAAGGCCAAGAAGTTGGAAAAGTAGGAGGTACTAGGTAAATTGTGTGCAAGCGATAGAAATCTCTCAGAATATTTCCCTATTTGCTTCCTTTTTTTCTTCCATTCCTATTCAGAATATTTTCCCCTTTCTGTGCATGTTTCCTTGTTCCTTAAACTTCTCTGTTACCACTCTGTTCGTGCATTCATTCCCATTTCTTTCATAAATATTTGCGCCCTTTGTGCGCTTAATTCATTCATCAAACTGTCAAATGAATGTCAAAACTAATAGCGCCCCTACCAGCCCACTTCCACCCATAAAAAAACAGCCACGAAAAGGTGCTCTATTATTGAAATGAATTAGCGGGCGCCAGTGGGTGGGCTTAAGCCGATTTTTCCTCCTCCTCCGCTTGGGCTTTTTGTCCAAACATTTTCCTACAGCGCGTCTTATGGCGTAAAGTGTGGGTAAGCTCTTCCAATGTTCTTGGACACTTAATTGGAGTTAATTTCGATTTAACGGCAGTATTATTGAATTCAAGAAAATAATTATTTAATTAAATTTTATACAGATATAAATGGAAATAAAACAGGAAAAATCCATAAGAAACGAATGCAAGATATAAAATCTTAATGAGTAGTTTAAGTTCAAATTGAAGCAGCTAGCTGAAGATAAAATTCAAAGTAAATTTATAGCAACTTTCAAAAGCAATATTCTGTGGCATTTTGCTCAAACAAACTATCAATTTAATCAATGGTATGAAGTCCTGTAATTACGCATGATTCCATTACGTGATTCCAATTGGTTAATGGCTACTTCTACTAAACAATCTCTATTGCCCATTATGGGCCCACGCTCTTCACCATTATCAGTGTTATTTTCGCTTTCCGAACAATCGCAGTCTCAAGGACTGGTAGTGTTTAATTAGACAAACAGCTCTTCGCATTTAACGCAAATTAACTTTCAACTACTCCAGGCTGGGCGTTTCACTTTGGTGAACTTTGAACCCAGCGGCGTAGTCGGAATTATCATGGTTTCGCTGACTTGTTATCATCTGATATCACTTCATCGCCCCCGCAGCGAGGTGCTTGACTTTATATGGCAATATTCTGGGCATTGATTGCTCAGATTTCAATCAATGTGTTTTTTGTCTTCGGCTCTGCCTTTTGAATTCTGCGTGGTTCAGTCGCGTGTTTTCATTTCTCGGCAGCGGTAACCATTAAAATCAACGACCAATTGGCTCAGCAATATACATATATATACTATATCCTGAGCGGAACTTGTAATAAAAAGATAGCCAGCTGTGAAATTAAATGGTATTTCAAAGATAGAAACAAACAAATAGTAATGGCCGAAATTGGAAACGGGGAATCTGCAACTGACAAGGGAGCCAAGCTCAATTGTTTCTGGCAAATGGCAATTTAATTGCTAAAAATATTTAGCATTCAATTTATATGGACAAGAATTTATTGGACTTATTTACCTGTGTTATTTATTCAAGTGCTTTAAATATTCCAAAGTTGAGTGTGTTGATTCTTTTTTTTTTTATTGTGTGCTTATTGGCGAGCTTTTCGGGTTTTTCACTGAATTAGATTTGACAACAACTTAAGGTGGTGTAGTCAAGTGGTTGCTTAGAAAGCAAATCTAAATACAGATAAGTTGCTTAAATAAATCTGGCATTTGTTGAGCAATTTAATTTTGTATAAGTCCACGTTTATTTGCTTTATGCTGTGTTTAGTTACTTGGGATTTATTATTTATTTATTTCAAAAGATCATGACTAAAAACGTGTGACGCATTCAATGTGATTAACTGCAGATAATACTCTTGATTATTAACTTCGCCGTATCTATTTAATAGGGGTTTTAAACATAAATAGTGCAAATAACAAAAATGCCAATACGAATGGGTTAGTTTTTAATTATTAGATAGCCTGTCTATTACAAATATATATTTTTGTGTAATAAAGTACGGAAAATATATTTATAATAGTTGCGCATTTAATAAACATGAATATATGTATCATATAGCTACATTTTATTATTTTTCATTGACGTTTGAATATTTGTACCTACACAGACTATACATTTTACTCATATATATGGACTGGTAAATTGCTAGTTTTAAAATTAAGCCAGGTCCTTTCTGAGCAATGTGCACGTATTGAAGCTCATTATCTTTTGTTGTTTTTTTCCCTGTCTGTTTGCTTTTCCGAGGCCACAAAGACAAAATTGCAGTTGCAGATAGACAATCGAGGTGGGCTTTAAGCAGGGGAAGTGGAGGAGTGGAACGAGGAGGTTTTCCTCCCGGAATGTTTTCCTTGTTTTGTCTGTGCATTTACGCTCATTTTCCCTGCCACACACACATCCCATTGACAGTGGCTCCTTTCATTCACTTTTCCACCCACTCATTAAATGGCGCGTTAAGCGGGAAGAGAGCAAAAGTGAATGGAGGCAATGCTTTTTAAGCTGCTTAATTGTTACCAAATACTTGTAGAATACACGGAAGTACACGGAAAGAAAGAGTATAGTATCAATAAAATTGTTCAATAATTTGTAGATAAGTATACAACTTTAAAAGTTCTTCTACGTGCAAACACTTCTTAAGCCAAATACTTGGCGTAACTAGGAGCCTGTGCAGCTCATAAATCTTTGGCCGCCGCCATTCAAATCGCTCAATTGATGGCGCCCAACAATGGCTGTCGATGAGGCGAAAGGATTTTCCCCATTTTCCATTGTGCCTGTCTGTCTGTCTGCTTGGCGGCGGAAATGGAGCAGGATACATAGACGGAGAGGTTCGCTTTCTGGAGCGGCAATGACAACTATGGCACCCAATCTATGCGGGTTGTCAGTCTCGTCTCAGAGAAAGTCGAGAGTGGGTCAGATATACATACCAGATTGGAGCTACTTAACACATTTTCTGTTTAAACTTATGTTCGGTGCTTAAGTTTTATTTAGTGTTTAAAGAACTTCTAAGAATTTAAAACCGATTATAGTTCCGGGTAATCCCATAAGTTATTAAACTGCTTTAATTTTGTTACTGATTTCTAATCCCTTTAATTTTTGGTTAGATTGCTCTCAAAACAAATACCTTGAGTAAAATTAATTAGTGTAGCCAGACAATGTTGCAAGCATACTGAGAATACTCCTCATCCGCTTGTCTTTCGTATAAATTGACGGAATAAAGAACATTCAAAGGGCAATTCAGGGAAATAGTGTGCCCACTCTATGCCTTTGTTTTGTAGTTTATGCGCCAGACAATTGCTGTGCACTCCACTCGGGATCGTGCTCCTTCACACAATGGTCTTTCCAAGGAGCCCCTTCATTGTATTAATAACTTGATGCCGCCTGAATTGAAAGCAAATTTTCTAATCCTTCGTTGCAGCCGAGGATGGCTGGAGTCAGCAGAAGTTCCCAGCCGCGTCTGCAGCTATATATATTCTGGGGCCTGATGGCGTCGGTGTTTGCTTCATTACCGGAGGAGCCGAGAGGAGCAGCCGGCGGGGAATCGAGGATGGATGTTCTAGGACTCTCGCCGGGACAAAGAGTCCTGGCTGCAGTGCCTGCGTCAGGTGAGCTTCGTTAGTCATCAGTGCTGCAAGGCTGGCTGTCTCCGTAGGTAGTTTGGTGTAACATTTAAGCAGTTTCAATTCAATTTGAACATAACATTATCCATTTAAAACTGAAAGGAATATCACATATAATAATAATCCTAATATGATTATTATTACATCATTTGATGCCACTTTGTGAAAGATGTTAATTCGGTAATTGCAGAACACAATGTTGTATTTCCAATCTTGCCAGCACTGTCCGCTGTTTGAGACTCCATTTCTCTCTTGGTTTTCCAATTAGCGTTGTTTATCACGCATACGCACTGTGGTCTCCGCTGGAGTGGCAGGTGGAGTGGGAATTCTAGGGTGGCGATGTTCCCTGCCCAAGTGGGAATGTCAACGCATTCTTAATTGGTATTTCGCTTACCACCTTCACTCAGTTGTGCCTGCTCGCAATCTGCGCTTTTCCCATTCGGATTCCTATTCCGCTGAGAGCCCGAAAATAACTCAAGTGTCACTGCCTCTAAGCTCACCACGACTCTTCAAGAAGCTGAGCACTAGGCGACGGGGAGCTTAAATGGGGCAACAAGGGTCTGAGGGGGAGAGGGGCGGCGGGGCTGAGGGGGCGTTTTGGGGGCAGCGAGATAGTCAAGAGCAGCTGCAGCGCAACGTAGGCACTCAACGGAGCATGAATGCCACCGAAATGTGGACTCTGGCTAAGTAGCAAATGGAATATTTATAAAAATGCATTTCTCAGCGAGGCAATACTCCAATTCACCGGGCTTTCAACTCTAAACAGAAAGTAAGATAAAGTCCTTTTGCGAACTATCTTCATTACCATCCCTTTTGTATATAACCAAAAAAGTATGCTATAATACATTTCTCATAGCACGCTTTTAGACAGTTTCTCAGTTCTTTTCAGATTTCATTAAGTTTAAAGCAGGAGCATTTTACCAATAAATAGGATATATTTATCACAATATGTAACTCGTCAGCTTCTGTCAACTAACTGCTACAAATCACTTTGAACACTTAATCTCTCAGCTATATTTATATACTGTTTCTGCCACTTGTAGCTAGTCAGCACTGTAGTTTTATCACTTGCTGAGCGTTTTGTGTGACACTATTATCCCTCTGCTTTCTTCCCACTTCCCACTTCCCACTTTCCAGTCATTCTTCTCCTTTCTTCTTGCTTTTTTTTGCCGCTGCCAGTCGACAATCGCTATATCCGCTTGTTGCCTGTTCCAGTTCCCTGGGGTTCCCCCAGCTCTCCCACAGCCCCATTACTGCTCCCCATTCTGTGCTCCTTGCCGCCCCCAGCAAATAGTTGCCGCCTGCAGCGTTTCCGTTGCAGCAAGCGTTGCAAGCGGAATTTGATGTCGCTGGTGTCATTTGTCACGCGTTGTCGCTGCCGTCGTTTGTTTGTTTACCGATGCGTTGCTCCTGGTTGCCGCTGCTGTTGTTGCTCGTCTAGTGTTGTCAACACAGATGAACACGGATACACTCAAGGAAATTCTGCTATAATTACTTACCAATTTAAAAGTCATAGGGACACAAATTACTCCTTTAAGTAATCATAGCTATATTCAACTTTTGAGAGAGAAGAAGACATTTTAATTTATGTTTTCCTATGTTTGGACTTACATTTTACTGCATTTCCACATTGCGATTCGAACCCCTATTAAAAAATATGGAAATTGATCTTATCTAATAGCGAATGTAATAAAATCATAGAAAGATGTTATCGTTTGTTATGCTTAAATGTTCTGATGTGTCAAAGACTAAGGATATAGATAATTTCCTGAGCATTCCTTGATAAGTTATAAGCAGATTTCCAATAGTAATGTTGCTCTAAGTTTTTAGAGCATGATCATGCTGGCTTTGAGTTCCTTAACCGAGAGTGTATATTAAGTTTCAATACTAAAAGATTTTAAAGTGACGATAAATCCATTGAGTTTTATGACTGTGTACTTTTTCGGTTTATCACTGCCTGGGTGCGCGCGTGTGTGGGTGTGTGGGTGCGCGGGTGTGGGCCAAGTTTATTCTTGGCATCATTAAGCGCCGACATCAACACTTAACACATATTGTTCCGCTGGCCGTGCTCCTCCTTGACACCGCCTGCTCGACCTCTTCCTTTTTCAGCTGCCACTCCACACAATTGAGGATAAGTAGTGCCAAATGCCGGGGAAGCCATTAAAATGCAAATTTCTAGTGGTCACGTGATGATGCTGCAATTCAACTTGGCCCACATAAACAGCCAACACAGTGAACACAAACAGGCCGCGAACAACCAAGAACGAGCGACTGACACTAACTCAACAGCAGGCACTGCATCATCGGCGACTTTCGCTTTTACAAAAAGAGGAAAGTAGAAAGTGGAAAGCTGAAATGTTGTCCTTAGTTGGTTTTGGCCTTTCCTCTTTCGTTTGGTTTTCCCATTTCGCGGCTTACATTTGCTCATCTGACATTTTGGGTCAGTTGTCGCATTTGTTTTCAGCTTGCTGTTGTGCTTTTTCATCCGCTTTTCGGCCAACTTTCAACTTTAAAATGTGTGATTTATTGCCGAGATGCCGCCGCGAACTTTTTTTCGGTGCGTTAAACATGGCGTATGATTAACGTCAACGCGGCGTATGCGTAATGCGCAAAGGCAGCAGCACTTAGCGACAGCTCAAAGCGGTAGAAAAAACGAAAAGTTCTTGACCAAAGAGATTCCGAACTGCAGTTCAAAATTAGTTTCCAGTGACAAGTGCTTAATTCGTGTACGAGTTAATTAAATAAGTTTGCAATCGCAAAGCGAATCGAGGTGGAACACGACTTCGAATTAAATCCCAGGAATCTAAAAGAAATTATAAGTTTATGAGGAAAATCTCTTCAGAAATAGTAAATAGTTTTTAAGAACATACAATGATTGAACAGAAGCTTTTAAAAGTTTAAGAAACTAACTTGGACAATTAGTGGAAAAGAAAAACAAGTTTTTCCCATTGAAAACTGATTTTTTTTTTTAACTAAACAATAAAATATTGCAAGCCTTTCACAAAACGGAACAGAAAATCTCATGTACCTAATTCCAAGCCGAAGTATTTGTAGCAAGCCATTGAAACGGAAATTCGAGAGTCATTTAAAGCTGAATGGCATTTGCTCAATAAAAAATAACCCCTTTTCTGACACTTTCGTCAATCATCGGCATTTTCCTTCAGTTTCCCAGGTGATTGCTAAACAATTTGATTCTGTTCGTTTGGCCTGATGATTGGGCAGAAGAATTGTTCTCGTAAATGTTCAATTGATTGCCAGCTGCCATCGACATCGACATCGACCTAATGCCATTCGAGCCCAAAAATTGTCTAATGACTGCACTTCGAGGCGCTTATCAAAGATTCATGTGCGCATTTGCCAATCACCTGCAGAGCGGATCGCATTTCCCCCGGCCGCTTTTCCATTTCCATTACCATTTCCTTTGCCATTTTCCCGTTTTCTGTGGCGATTGCACTTAACTGACAGTAAGTAGCTAGTTGAACTCAAACAAAATGCTTAGCGCACAATCTGAGAACAAAACAGCACTCGAGGAGGCTTCAGATACTCGAGTACTTTGGGGTTTTCGGCTTTTCGGGTGGAGGCTGTGTGCCTCCGAGTGTTTTAAAATTAAATTTCTTTCTCCGTCAGACACTTGAAAAAAGAACTGCAGATGAACTGTAAAAATGAAAATGAAATTCTGCTTAAAATGGCATGACTTATTTGATGAATAATAATGTTGCTAAAAAAATGGTATAAAACTAGTCTTAAAATTTATTTAAGTAATAGTTCTGCCCTCTGCCATATTATTTAGACCTTTCAATGAATTAAGAAAATAAATAAACATTTTTGGGTTAACATTTTTGAAATACAGTTTTAAATCTTTGTGTTTTTTTTTCTTGTGATTGCAGGACGCACGAATTTTTTGCTGTACCAATTAGCTGCGGCCATAAATTCAGCCGCCGGCCTGGAATCGCCGACGATGCAGGAAGTGGAGGTGGTCGATGTGGTGGAGGAGCAGGAGCAGTTCCTGCTGGCGGGCCCGGATCCCAACTGGCTGGCCGCCATGGCGAATGAGTTTCAGGTGAGCCGCCTCCTAGCCTTGGTCCCGAAATCGGCAAGCCAGATAACTCCTGCCAACATAAATCACGCTGTTGTTGCTGCTTAACTTTTTGGTCGGTGTTTTTAACTTGGCTCCGGATATCTGTCAGAGCCTGTCTGCATTCTGGTCGACGGGGGGGTGGTGGCTTCTGGTGGAGTTGTGTAGAATTCGGAGGAGCTTCTTCGGGCACGTGACCGCATGGTGGTCACGCTCCACCGCCGCCGGATTTCATTTACAGCCAGCAGGCACGGCACGTCGCTGTCCAGGATTGAAAACAATCAGGGAGCAGCTAAGGATTTATCAGTCCCGTCAACTGCCATCGAGCCGGAGGGCAATGACCGATTAAGCTCCGGGGCAAGTGCATCATTCGGTTTGGGATTCGGGATCACACCCACTCCACATAATTGCTGCGGATTATACATCTTGACGGGCATTAAAATTTTAATTTTAAATGGTTGGGAATGACTTTGAGCTTACAACCTTTATAAAAGGTGGTATGCAATGTGTGATATCTCGAGTGTGGGGTTTTAAGCGGATTTAAAAATCTAAAGCCGATTATATCAATAAGGTGATACAGTGTTAAAAAAATCCGTGCTACTCTATTAATATATATAATATAATATAATTTGAGTAAGCTTACGCATTGCAAAGTTAAAGTTAAATGATAAAGTTAAAGTTGTGAAAGAAAATTATTCAATGGGCCATGTTTTGTCTTAAATTATTTTTATTTATTATCGAAGAACCCCAACATTTTTTTCAATTCTTACATATTCATATTCATTCTGGGATATCATTTTATATACATGACAGCATAGCTTTTTAAATCCATTTGGAGTGGTCAGAAAGGATGTTTTAAAGTTCTCAAAATAGCTTCCTATTGAGATCCTGTGGAACGACTTTTCAATTTTTAGGAGGATATCCGTCGGACACCCAGTAGGCAGTTTGATTGCAAATTCATATTCTCCGTAATAATCACCTCATCAACTTGTCAGGAATTGCCCCCAAGCAAAACCAATTTTGCTGCCCGAGATTGCGGCTAAGTCTGAAAAAGCCTTTATTAAAGCATGCATCGAAAGTTTCCCATTGGCACTTGCACAAAATGATGACATCTCGTGCATAGCCAGCTTCGGTGTATTCTCGTACCGAGCATATTTTTTAAGGGTTTTGGCCAAAAATTTAAATATCTGCTGTGCAGCCCCCAGGCAACTTGGACTTTGGAGTCGATTTTGGTCCCCCCAACTCCGATTTCTTTGGTATTGCATTTTGCGTTGTTGCCGCTGGTGTGGCTTCTGTTTTGGCTGGTTAGCTCGCTTTGAGACAGCTGCTTTCAATTTCGCAGATTGTCCCGCACAAATAAATGCAAATTTTATGCAAAACAAGCGACACTGATAGTGCTAGATGTATGGTTGGAGCCAGAGAGCAGGGAACTTTGTTCGCCTTCTTAGTTGGTACTGATAAGCGTTTGGTTGCTGGGAATTACAGTATTTCATATTGGTAAGGCAGCAGCATATGGCCATTGCATGAGCTCGTTTCGTGGTCTCTCTGAATTTGAAAAAATATGTTGCTTATTTTCTAAAAAATGCAATTGCCTAGCAAGTGCTTCTTTAATTTATTTAAGGATTAAAGAGTGTTTACATAAGCTTTTAAGGCGAGTCAAGTGTTTTTTGAAATAACCTTAAAGTGTAGGTAAATAGAGGATGATTTCTTAATTTATTAATTGGGTAACAATGGTGCTATAGAATTGTTTTGTTGATTATATCCAGACAGCTTGAGATTAAATATCCCTAATAAATACTGTTGGTAGACTTTAGAAAATATATAAATGAATTAAATACTATATAAAAGTAAAAAAGCTCTTCTTTATGAATATAATATGTTTACACATCTTTCCAAGATACGCAAAGCCCTATGGATTTCTGTGGCCATTGTTTTTAGTCAAAGTAAATCAGTTTCTTTGTGAAAATCTAAGCCGTGTTAAAGCATTTTTTGTATTTGCACATCCATTCACAGTCTTGAGCTTTAGACTCATTGAATTTAGGAATTCTTTCTGGACTCACTTGGATACTTTTGAGAAGCCAAAAAACCACTGTTCATTAGGCTGTTGGAAGGCCATCCAATCCGACTGCAACCACCGTGGCAAGTTGGCTTCTGAGGACGAGAGAAGTAAAAAACATGGAGAATGTCCACTGGGGATTACTTTGCTTAATTCAACTGCAAATGAAAATTGTTTGTTCTGTAAATTCAATCTCTTGGCGTCTTGTTGACGTTGTCATTACGCCGATGTCTGGCTCAGCCGTTTGTCGGAGGCCCAGGGCCTTCACTTGGCACCTCGCCAACCTCCCCGAGCTCCTCGACTTCCCCGACCTCGGAAACTGGCTCCCACACCTATCCTCACCATTTCCAGTGAGTTCATCAAAGCGTAATCTGCACAAAATGGCGTCACTTCCTCAGCCGAGCGTTCTAAGGCGTTCTAAGGGGAAAAAAACAACAAGCAAATGGCCGGGAACTTTAAGGCTAACTATGCTGGGGATGCTAACTCTCTAAGCATCCGAGGCACCCTCAAAAGCCCCCACCCCCCTCGCTCACCTAATGGAGTCATAATTCTTCAGCTCGTTAGCAATACATGCAACGTAAATATGCTTGCGCCGAAAAGTATGCCAGGCATTTCTTTTCGTCCTTTCCACGTTTCTAAGGACCATACCCTGCAGGCATTCTAATCGGTTGTGCCAGGACTCGCCGATGGCCTTGCAACAGCCAGAGGACCTCAGTGCGGGAGATTAATTGATTTTAAAGGGGTGTTGGGCGAAGGAATGGGAGTTTCAATTTTGCGGATTTTTTAATAAGTCATAAGTCATTTAAATTTGGTCATATGTTTCACATTAACACTTTCTATATTTCAATATTCCTAATTTTCTTCCTAAAAGCATGCATTTAAAAGCACTTCATTTATAATGAATTGATATATGGTTTATATGGTTTTAAAATATATTATAATTGCATATGAATACCCTTTTTTGTATAGTAAGGCATTTAAGCAGCATACGATAATGGAATCCATATTTATAGAGTATCAAATTTGATTTATTTTTATAGAGTCAAAATGCTTTGGAATCAAGTTCTGTGCCAGCTCATCCCCATAACCCATATCCATTTAGCGCTACAGGGTATCCCTTAGCTTTAAATTCTCAAAAGCTACCTCCATCAATTTGTTTTCCATACTCCCTTAGGCGACTTCCCTTTCGCATCTGTGTTTGCAGCGGTGTGTGTGTGTGAGGCTGTGTGCTTTCCGTGGTATGTGTGTGTCCGTCGGTGTTAAACCTTTCCGCCTTTCGGGAAGCCGTGGGCGGTGTTCGGTGGGCGTGGCAGCAGCGGAGCAGCCGCCTTGGCAGTGGCCGCTGGCCTGACAAGTTGCTTAATTGAAAAGTGTTTTGTTTGGCATGCCTAAGGCAAGGCCATACACTTGTACACTTACATAAATGGGAGACTATTTACTTTTATATAAAGAATTTGACAAGACAATTGATAAAGTAATACGTTAGAAATACCTTATGTTACAGAAATTATGTTGGTTCTGGTACCACAAAGTTGTATAATATATTTTACTATAAGTGCTAGATTCAAAAAAATATATTTTTATATCCCATCATTTCGTGTATCACTTGAAGGAAAGCGGAGTGTGCAAGTGCTTTTTAGCTTTTAGGACCTTTGCCCCAACTGCTGATTTGGCAACTTTTACGTTCAATAATTTGCTGCTTATTTATGCGCCGGCTTTAAGCCCGGCCAAAAAAGCAACAAAGGACTTCCGCTCTTTTTCTTTCTGCCCCAAAGATCCTTCAACGATTCTGTGATTACGGATGGGGAGGAGAAAAACTGCCGCATATTTATCACTTTTCCTACATTTTATTGCTTCCTCTTTCGCATGTCGCCTCCCTCGCAGTCATAAATAATTATGTTATTTTAGATTCTGTATCTTTTTTTTTTGGCCTCCTCGCGTTGAGTCGAGATAAATTGTGGCAATAATTATCGCACATTTTTCACAGCGACATTTTTCAACGACTCTCAGCATGAATTCGGCGACAGTTTTCGTAATTAAGTCGACATGGTGACTTAATGACGCTGCCACGCCCACTCGCATGATAGCCCTGATAACTCGGCACTTGTGTTTATGGCTTTTATGTATTTTTAATTAACTTTAATGCTGATTTGGCAGTTGCTTACCGAGCCTGCGCTAGGCCAGTCAAATGAACTCAATCAAAAGCAACACTCAACTTTGTCTGAAGGATCCCTGAAGGACCTTCGTTTGCTGTCCGTGTTTTTGGCCAGCACGCTGCTTTGTCTCAAGTGTTTGTCTGTCTAATTGGTAAATTTAATTAGCCGGCCACCGGTAACCAGTCACCTGTTTGTGCTCAGTTCTCCTCGCTGCAGTGTGAAATTGCACTTTATGCTCAAATTTAATAAGCTCGCTTCCTGCAGATTTCGGCTAGCTGGATAACATTTATAGACCGCTCCTCGGCTCCTCGGGCAAACTGTGCCGTCCTTCGTCCTTGCCTCGCAAACGGAACTTTAGTTTACCTTTTGCTTTAACTCTGACGTTAACGGAAATGCAACACTCTCTCGGCCGACGTGCCACGCCCCCTGTTTTGCGCCCAGCTAGTCAACTGCGGCCATTGCAAGGGGTTTGGCAGTAAAGTTTATGCGGAATAAGGTTTGAAATACAGTACATTTTAATATTGTTTCAAATTTGCTTCATTTAATACCCATCTATAGACACATATTTGGTTCAGTTCCTATAACAAACATGCTTGGATAAATGGCAATAGGGGAATGCAAACTTTGACATCGCCCCTCTGTGTCCATAAAATATATAACATGGCTAAACTGCTTCGGAGCTGTTTACTGCAGTTTTCAATTAAGTTGCCAATGTCCCTCTGCCGGCAATTTCCCTGTTCCTCCAGCTGAAACTCATCCAGTTTGCTGCTTCCCTTTTTAATTAGTTGACAAACTTGCACATTTTTATCGCCGCTCGCTAGTTGTACCTGTGCTAGTACTAGTGCCAACTCCTCCCTGTTTGCACATCTCCCTCCTTTGGGACGTCGCTCTCTTATTAATTTCATTTTGCACTTGTAATTGCCAGTATATATCGCATTGCATCGCATCGCATCGCATCGCTCATACGCAGCGTTGCACCGGAAATTAATTTCCGTGCGCTTTGGCAAAGAAAAAGAGGAAGAGCTAGAAAACGGACTGTCGGCTTGATTGCTTAACAATGTCGAGAGCATCGGGGAAATCAGCAGGAGATAGATTAATAAACAGGGAACAATTTGTATTGGTGCTTTTACTATTATAAAGAACGGTATTTTATGGTACTTAAAATCCAACAACATTTATGTTATTAGCTTATATAGATCTAACTTATTATTTTTTGTAATAATTTGTATTATACATACATATTAGATATTTTGGTTTTTCAAATGGTGAATCGTTATACTAACTAGTTTTATTTTATATTTGAATTTTAAATATATTTTTGTATTATTATTTCGGTGTACTTGTTGATGGCCTGATCATCTAGTTTACAATCCAGCTTAGTTTCCCTACTCGCACTCGTAACCGGAACTCTGTAATTATAACCTCGTCTCATCTTTGATTTCAGAGTGTGCCAGTGTACGAGACTTTTCCGGCTGACTTGCAGAACTGGCTGATGGATGGCTATGGGATCAGTGCCTCGGACTTCTACCACAGCTGGAGCGGAGCAGGATTTGGCAGGCGGAGCAGCTCCCGCACCCAGCTGATCTGCACGGCAGATGGGCAGTGCTACGAGGTCAACAAAATCGTCACTGCCTGCTGTCCATTTTGAGCATCCAATAAAGGCATTGAAAAACAATCGAGAGGAAATCATAAATTTGCGGATAACACACACACACACACACACAGCACAGAGACACAGCATCGATTGACAGGCAGTTCCGGCATTGTCCGCAATGAGACCATTAAATACCGATGCTCCTGTGGCCGACCACGTGGTCAATGGACGATAGTGGTTGGCCGGTGCATCTGGCCAACAGATTGGGTGAATGGAAAGGGGAATGGGAAGCGGAAGGGGAAGGGGAAGGGGAATGGAGTCCGTAATCGAAAACGGAAGCTGCCAACTGCACTGGTCACTCTGTCCGTTAAGCATTTTTTGCGGCACGAGTAGTTCAGTTAACTAACCGAGATTTTCCGTCATGCGAGCAGGTTTATTATTCAAGTTTTTTGTTCAGATTTCCGATTTTACAGTAGCAGCCATGAGTCGTCGAAAGAAAAATATTTCTATCATATAGATAACATTAAACTTGTGTATTTTGGATTCAGAGCAAGTTCAAAGGGTTTAAAAAATAAAAGGATTTTTAGGCCAATATTTAAAGTTTCGAACGAGTAGGGCCACAGTTGAGGATTGGTAATTGAATTCCACATATGGAAAAGGGTTCGTCAAATATGTAAAAGTAATTCTGCATAGATAAACATTTTCATTTGAAGAAAATAGTCATTTTTTGGGAGAGGTACTTAAATTCAATATATTGAACCAATGTTAAATAATATTTAGGTTCAAATGAATTCTAAATTATATCAACAATTTTCAAACGTAATGGCCACATTTTACATCTTACCAAACAATGGAAACTGATTTCGAGTTCATGTTCTTTTACAATCCGTTCCTTTCCTAAAGTTTGGTGTTCCTCCCCACGGCAATTGTACCCATTTTAGCATAGATCAAGGGTATTTCCTCGTCGACTCCATCCGTAAGTGAGGCACTCCCTTGGGGCTTTGAGCTCTTTATGCGTGCCTGCAATCAGCGACAACGAATGTTTCCATGTACCAAACGCGTGCCAAAAACAAAAGGGAAAAGGAAAGGAAAATGCAACAGCAGAAGCCGGAAAAGCGACGACAACAACAGCAACTGCTGCATCGGGAGGGAAAATCAACATGCAACAGCGAGAAGGAAAACGAGAAGGAAAACGAGGAGCAGCAGCAACAAATGTCAGTTATTTTCATGTTGTTTTTGCCCTCGCCGCCCATTTTGCAACATTATTTTTTTCGCATTTCGAGCTCGAGACTTTTATTTCGCATCCCATAGTCGCGCAATTGTTTCGCTAGTAAACAATGTGATTTTCAGCGTGAAATTTCATTCAATCGGCTGGGTTATATGGCTATCTGGCAATGGCCCCCTGTTAGCCACCCCACACCACAGTTACCAACTCATTGGACGGCCTTTGGTGGGCAATTTGTGTGTGCGAAAAAGTGTATGGCCCCAAAAAATATGTCGAGGTGCTTTTTTGTTGTGATATGCTCTTTTTTATTGCATTTTTTCGCCAGCGAAATGCTTTTTATGCATTTATTGTTCGAGGATTTGCTGCCTTTTTCAGGGCAAAATTGCTTTTAATTGATCAAATTGTTTAAATATACGGCTTGCATATATGCATGTACATATGTATATGTGTTCAGTGGATTCCTGGTTTCTTTTTATTGTTTTGTTATTTCAATTAATGCTTTAAAATTCTTGTTTAGTTAGTTATTCGGCAGAAGTGAAAGGAAACGTATGAAAAACTGCGTTTGATGGAGGATGCACATTTGACAATATTATTATTATTTTTTGTTGGTAAAATTATTAAAATTGTCTTATGGGGCTATCATATTGAAACTAAAGGGTTATCATATTTAAACTACTTAATGGGGTGAGTTCTATAAAAAGGAAAGGTAATAATACTTTCGTATTTATATTTATTTCAATAATAACTTATTTTTTGCGTGTTTGGTAAATCCTTACATTTTAGGTATTTAAGATTTTAATTCAATTTATCTACTTTTTCATATTCTATGGTTCATCCATAGTTTTCCCAAATAAAGCAGAAATAAAACAACGTAAATAAACTTTGAATTGGTTGCGAGTGTAAAAAATAGATCAGCTTTTAAGTATCAGCAGTGATTTAGAACAAGTGCTGGAAAACAGAAAAACACTAATAAATGTAGCAATACATATAAAATGCCAGGATTAATAATAAAGTGAATTGCTTGACTTACCTAAAAATTTTGAAATGAAATATTTAAGGAATTTAACGAAATTCAATTCAATAGAATTATTGAAAATAAACCATGTCATATTCCATTAGCACATATTCATATATTTGCCTTTGCCTAACTTGAGAGACATTATAAATATTTGAGATAATTAAATATAAATAAAGAGATTTACAAACTTGATGTGGAGTACATATAGCTGTCTAGCTTATAGGTCATGAAGTGGCAAATGCCACTTTCAATGTTATTTAAACTGCGTTGCAATTTAATTAAAGACACATACCGATTCAAATGAAACACATATACATAAGTGAGCAGACAGGCACAGCCGAAAATATTCGCGAGCATAAATGCCAGCGATTTTCCGGCATTCACTAGCCATCTGCCGTTTCTCCCCGTTTTCCACAGGCTTAAAACTTAGCAAGGGGGCCAGTGGGAAAATGCTGGCTCAAAAGCGCCCGAATCTCGCCATTATGGCAATCTGTCTGAGTGCCCCCACCACCTATAGAGCCCCATATCTCTTCATATCCCCATATCTCCGCAGATAGCGGCTTGCATATAGGTAATGCATGTAAACGATATTGCTTCACTCAACTGTCAGAGGGCATTAAATAATATTTTACGCCGGGGAGACGACGGTGGGCGGCGGTGGGCGGCCTCATCATGGCCTGTGACATTTCTGACTGCAGGCTGCCCGGGAAGCCAAAAAAGCCGCACCATGGCAACTTTGCCCAATGGTAAATGCCAAATGGCAGACAGACAGACAGACTGGCAGACAGACAGACATAGATGTCATATGCAGAATTATGTAACACGAGCGGCATTTAATTTTTTAAGCAAACTAACATTTCCTGCCAGCTTTTGGCCACATCTGCATGCAACATTCAGCATGCAGCATGCAGCATTCAGCATTTAGCATGTGCATAAATAGTTGCATCCTTGGCGGTTGCAGCTTTTCTATGGGTTTGATTACATCTCGTGGCCTAGACCCCGTTTTTGACTTTGTAAGCTTGGCTTTCAAGTGAGTTTGGCTTATTGTTTTTACAGTTTTAAAAGGCAACCTATTGGGGTCATTAGTACAGAGCCTTTGAGCCTTTGAGGTATAGGATTATTATGATGTGCCGGCACTTGAGTACTTTTATTATTTCTATTTTACCAAACTAAATATTTTCATTCTGTTGTAGTTTTAGTTGGGATTTATCGCCTTTTTACCTTTCCATTAGCCCTAATATACATCAGCAATTTGATAGCCGAGTAAATTTGTAAGGAATGCATTGGGAAGCACTTAGATATGAAATTTGAGAAGTTTGCTAGACCCAGGCCTTCGCTTTTATGTGGGACAACAAAAGGCCAAAAGGCGTTGTCCCTTTGGGGAGTTTTTGTCTGCTGATGACACGAACGACGTGTCCAAAATGCGGGCTTCAATAATTTGAGGTAAGTTTATTATGCAGATAAACAAAATGGGCTCCTGATTTTGGCTGACTCAGCATTGAGCATTTTCCATACCACACATACTGGGTTACTGCGAAACTGGGATAGCCCGGAGCCTTAGGGGCGATGGTCAACAATTGCCGGCAATCATCTAGGCAGTTACCTTATTACAACAACAATGGGCGGGGGGAGGTAAATGGAGTGGAGTGAAGTGGAGTGGCTGGGAAAACGTTGGCCATAACGGGAGTTATCTGACTGTAAATACATAATCTGCTGGCTGGCTGGCTGGGTGGCTGGGTGGCTGGCCCAAAGAGAACCCGTCGACGCTGCAGCTTCCTAGTTCCCAAAAGATTTCCGACGGCTTTTGCACCTTGAATACGGATTTGCTTTTATTGCCGCATCTTCCCGTTGCCTACTTTAGTGCACTGCCAAAAACTTTGCACTTAACAAGTAAATAAATGAAATAAAAGAATTATTTAAGTGTGGATCAACAATTCCAATAAATATTGGAACTTTAAGGGGTACTTAATATTAAAAATATATTTAATATATAGCAATGCCAATTAAATATAAAATAAATGTATTAATCACAAATCTAGAAGATACATACATAAGTTCATACATAAGTTTTATACCTATGTATATGTTTTTTAACGGATTTTTTAAAAGGTATGTAAGATATGTATTTTAGTGTACATTTTGTTGCCAGTGTGGTTTTCTTCCTGCGTTTTTTTGTTGGGCTTTCCGCTTTTAGGGTTAAGCAGGTGCTTTATAAACCAAGCATCCAGGTGGGCGGCCTCTAACGGTAAATAAGGACAAATACCACGTAATGGGCAACCTGTGCGTGGCTGAAGCCCCATCGAGAAAAACTAGAGGGACACAGGACCAGGATCCCTTTACTTCAGCAGCAGGACGCTGGCAGGCTGTAAAATTTTCACCTTTAAATCGGTCCCCCAAGCGCAATCAAAGGACTCTTGACTCTTGCCAGTCACATTTGTTTTGTTCTCGAGGTGAAGACGGCAACGTGTCGCCAGAAATATTGCTACCATATTCATAATTACTTAGGCGGCGTGGCGATGTCAAGTCTGCCGACATCTTTACTGGGTCGTCAAATATTTATTAAGTGCCCGGATTCCAGTGGAGTGGAGTAAAGTGGAGGTGAGTGGAGTTGAAAATACTTTTGCCATAAATTTGACGCTATTGCGTTGCCTGGGATTTCGCATTCAAAGCAAAGTTCTTATGGCTTATTAAGGTCCAAAGTTAGCGATAGTTTCGGCTATGCGAAAGCTTGTTTCAAGAGGCGATTAGCTTGTGCGTTCAACTTTATAAATTAAATGAAAGCTTCAAGTTTTTAATTGCACAAATGTAATTTGATTACGCCTAGGATTTTAATCTTATCGTATTTAGTTACTTTTAAATATATATGATTATGTGAAACAAATGCTCTTCCAGTTTTACTCAAAATTAGCATATACTTGTATTTAGTTGATTTTTAGTCTAGTGCTTTTGTTATAGGATACTCGTATATACGAAGATTGTAAATTGTTAATAACATATTTTGGATTTTTCTCAATACCTATTTATGTGTAAATAATAAGATGGCAATATTATTTTGGATTTTAATAAATAAATTAAATATTTAAGAATATTTTTGAATAATATTATTTTTGAATAACATGCAGATATCCCCATAAACTGAAGTGACACCCCGTCGAATGGTCAAATATCAACTATAACTCACCACATAGCAAATATAAATTGCCCGGCGTAATCCTCACCAGCACAGCCACTGCGAACAGCTAAGGCCACCGAAATCACATAATTCAAACATGTATATAAATGCTTTAGAGAACACACATGGGCACACACACACGTGAAAGACAAACAGAAAACAGGGGAAACTAGAGGGTAAGCCCGGCCGACATATTGAAATGCATAACTACATACAGAAACCAATTACAATATCAATTTAAAAGGGATTAAAATGGGCCGGCCGAAGGCTTAAGCGGCTCCCAACGCCACTCGCCATCTAAACTGGCGCCCCTGTTGGTCCTCCGTGGTCAGGAGACGGCATACTTTGTGGTGTATTCAAGATTTGTTGCCTTGTAAAATTTGTGAAATTGCAAATTGTATTTGCCTGAGCCCGTGACGGCAGCCCCAAACTTTTAAATTAAATTCTGAGCTAGCAGATTTTCATAATAAATAACGAGTCCTACACGCGCATAATCAGCCATAATGCCATTGTGCAGTGTCAAGACATATTGTAGTCAGCCAATACAGGGCCGAAACTCTCAACAAGTGGCAAATTCTTGGCGATTCGGTGTGTATTTTTGCATAATTTATCTACCCAGCTCGTTAAATCAAAACTGCTGTACACAAAGAAGCGCAATTTATGCGAAAGGACCGGGCCCAGATGCAATTTGGCTAAGTAAAGATGCCGATAGAGTGCAGTCTGTTGGTGTGCAAATAGACTAAAAACATAAACTGCAGACGAGGCTAAGCAGCTCTAATGCATTAAATTTAAACGCTCGACTAAGCGGTTTAATTTGGAAAGTAGCAAAAAGCTTTGCCAATCTCTCAATCTTTCATCGTCCAAGAATTCGCATCCTGCTCCTCCTCCTCGTCCCTGTCCACTCATCGATTCGTCCATCCATCATGTCTATCAATGCCCGGGTCTTAGCCATGAGACAGATAAATCAGTTAAGCATCGTCATGTCAAGTTAACAGGCGATTACAGGGGTTTTACCTGACCAGATACGCAGCTTAAGACCATTGCAAAAGGTCAGCAGGGTTTACGAGGACCATTCGCTTCGCATTCACTTCTCTTTCACCAACGTGAAATATTTAATAGTTGCTTAAAACAAAATGTTTAACCAATGCAATCCATAAAAAGAAATCGCTTTCGATTACCACTTTAAGAGCATGTTGGCGGTTGTGGAAGAAGTGTTTAGTCCCAATTAACTGAAGCAGATTCTTGTAACCAGAAACGAGGGCAAAGTATCACATTAGCTGTCGATTACAAAAGGCCGTCTTCATGCATACGTATATACACCGATATTTGATAACCAATAGAGCGTAGGCGCAGCAACAAGAGGATGTCACGAAGGGCATGAAGGATGTAAGCCTGCAGACCTCCGCCTGTTGATAAAGGAAAAGAAATTAAACAGACAGCGCTGGAATAAAAGGGAAAACACAGAAGCAAAGGAGAATTAAGCCCACAAGACAATTGACAATGGGTGGGCCTGAAAATGGTTCAAGGATTCCAAGGGGGGTGTCCTTTTGGCAGGGGATCTGTGGCATTTGTCTCGACTGTCTCGTTGACATGACGTTGCGCGAATTGTGCGCCACGATTGCTGTTCTGCGTTCTGTAGGCTGTGTTTTTGGTTTGCGAGTCGTCTGCCAACGCCAACAAAGTGAGCAACACGCGCCGATGATTATGTTGCCGCTGACAACGACAACAACCACAGGAGCAGCAGCAAAAGCAGCAACACCAGCAGCAGCAACAGCAGCAACACCAGCAGCAAAAACAGCAATAGCAAAAGCAGCAACATCAGCAACAGACTTCTCCGAAAACGAGGCCACTTTTCGGAGTCCAGTTGGCGGCAAATGTCTTGTGGCACGAAGCTTTTCATTGACTAAAAGTGACGCATGCGCCGTTGGCCAACCGACTTGGACTCCGATTTGAATTCAGTCCTCAGTACTCCGTCCTCTGTGTCAGTTTCAGTATCAGTTCGTTTTTGTCACTCGTTCGTGCTGCACGGCACACGCGTCGTATGAGCGATATCACCTGGTCTTCTAAGGCTGTTTTATTGGATTTTGGCGCAAGAAGGCAAAAAAGCCGGCTAAAGTGTCCCTCGTGGATGTGTGTGTGTGCGTGTGTTGCCGGAAATACTTTGAGCAATCGAGCAATCGACAAGAGGCGAGGCGAAAAAAAAGATAGAAACCAAAACAAAAGCCTAAGCAAATTAACTTGGCCCATTCGTTGAACTGCGAGCTCTGTTGTTCTGGTGGTGATATTATGTTTGGTTTTTTGCCCAGCCCTCCTGCCAGCACGAAAGTAGGTTAATTGACGTGTGTTGTGGGCGTATCTACAAGGAAATAATAAAAAAGTACCAAGTACGTACAAGTAGAAAAACAAATACCAGGGCAGCCAGTGAAGTGGTCAATTGCCACTGCCAGGGGCCTTCGAACCCTCTAGATAAATCAAAAGTGCGGGCAGAAAGCCAAGCTAATTTAAGGTATGTGTATGTCATGTGGTGTACTTTTCATTGAATATTCTATTATGTCAAAATATATTGTGCTAAAAATACAAGTTTAATCAACACTGACCGCAGTGTTAATGCGTTTATTATTACGTTTGAGCCATTGGCATTAAATTTACAAAATGTGCTGATAAATGAGGTTCAATGCACTAGCAATATCTATTGTTTTTAGTTGAACGCATTCTGTGCTCATTATTTGTTTTTGGCTTGGCTAATTTTAATTAGTTTGTGCACTGAGCAAGCATCGATTAATAGACAATACGATCCTGAAAAAATATGAAGCACAAGTGTGGAAGTAATTCTAGAGGCATTGTTTTATCTTTTTAAAAACTTCCATACTACAGCAATATGCATTGTATGTTAATGAGATATAATGTTAAATATTTTTTTAGCCAGTTCACTCCTTTTTTGTAGTGTGAGCTCTAAATGAGAAAAAAAGTTTCCTTTATTATTATAATGCGGCAATTTATGTATTCCGTTTATAAAAATTAAAATGCGGTATACTTTTTTCCAATTACCCTGCGAAAAAAAGTTTCACATGCCAGTGCGACAATTGACACTGCAGCAAACAGGAAAAAAAGGACATCATACAAAGGGGAATAACATTGCGTAAACCAAAATAAACATATGCAAAATAAACTTCAAACAAACGTGGCCGCACCGAGTTTTGGGCCATCAAAACAAACTCCAAATAGAAAAAAACAAAAAACAGAACAGAAAAATAAAGTAAAGCGAAGTGGGTGGGGGTTCATGGTCGGTTGCGATTCGGTGCCTTAGAGGCAACTTTGTTGCACAATATTTATTAATTTTTTTTCGCGAAGTGTGTGCTTGTGTGTGTGCTGGGTGTGCGTTGGGTGTGTGTGTCAAATTTAAAAGCATTCTTGCCCGTTGCCTTTGGACGGGCGATGTCCTGGCAGCTGCCTTTTTGTTTTATTATTTTGCGGAAGCTGCGAACCAACATTTATAAAAAGGTTTTCCTTGCTCGTCCTGCTACGTGAGCCATGCACACACACAAACACACAACCCCACACACACACACACACACACACAACAAACATGCCCACACCCACAGACGCACATTGCTGTGCATTACCGTTATTTTATGACGGAAGTACATTTAAGCAGATTTTTTCTCACAGAACTCCCGCTCCCTTCAACCGAACTGGAAAAAAGGGCTGCCAAAAATGTACAAAAAATTGGGCAACCGAGGAAAAATTTAAATATTTTCTTTTACGCTCTGCTTTTCATTTGCCAGTCTCGCTAAAATTTATGGCCAACAAAATTGGAATATTCCCCCAAAACAACAGCAGCAACAATAAGGGCAAGACAAACTTCGCCTCGATAGCCATAAAAATAAGAAACCTTTACGACCCGTTTCGATGAAAAATACCTATTCAGAAATTTATTCAAGTAAAATAACATTGAAACACACACAATAATTAAAAAATAGCAACAGAAAACATACGTTTTTTTAATAGATTAGATTCCATGGGGTCTATTTTATGGCCATGATTTCTTAAATAATTTATTCATTTTAACTGTGCTATTAAAGTCACAAAAGATTGTTTGATCGCATATCATATACTGTATACTACGCCATTCCTTAAATTAAACTCCAGCAGGTATGAATACGATAAGTATCATAAACCAAATACTTTTCAAATGCCCTCCTCCACACCCTGCACAATGTGCACATATTATATTAATTGAAATTTAATACAATTACCCGGCGAATGTGTGGAAAGCCAAGTGAAAGTCGGCAGCCAAAACACACATAAATTCAGGCCACACACACACATTGAATGTTGGAAAGGCGAGAGGAGGCGAGGCGAGGAGATTTCTTGCCAAGTAAGTGACTCAATAAATAAATTTACTTGCCAACTTCTTGCCTCGTTGTTGTGGCCTTGGGGGACTGATTGTTGCTTTCTCAAGGTAGATTTGCGTCGAAGGATCTGAAAAATACTGAGGCCGTAATAAACAACACTTGATCGAGGACGGGGGCACAAAGTTAAGTGTGTTTTACTGGGGCACGCGAAATAAATTCCAGGAATTTAACAAGATGAACGAGGGCCTCCTTATAGAAGGAAAATAGAAAAAGTAGAAATTGAAGTCAAATGCGGCACATGTACATGAGCATAACATACAAGAAGGGGATTTGTACGTTTGTACTCCAATTAACAAATATCTATTAAAAATTAAGGTGTCTTTGAGAGTTTTTCCCAACTTCCAACTTGAGACCCCGACTTTTCACTTATTTTTCTTGAGCCACTTTAAGCTCTGAATTATGCCACGCCAAGTACGGTGATCTGATCTGAGCGAGGGTCGTAAAGCGGAATGCTCCAGAAGACGAACTTGAATTTGCACAGTATTAGCACATCTGAAAAACAAAGAATGGGGAACAGAATGGGGGAAAGCGCAGCTCGCGCTTTTATTAAGTAAGTGAGCTATTCAAAATCAAAGCAGCGGAAAAATCCGCATCGCCGAGGGGCGAATGGTGTGGCAAAATGTGTCCGCCGATTGTCAGGCAAATGTCAAGCTCAAGCTGCAGGCGACTTTCAGCTTGTCTCACGTCTCGTTTCGGGCCCTTTTCCGCATTTCCCGCAGATTTTCCCAGCACCAGCACCAGCACCAGCACCAGAAGCAAAAGCAGGCACTTTCACCTGCACTTGCACCTGCACCTGCGCCTGCAACAATGTGCAGACATTTATGGCACCAGATGCCGCCGGCAGCAGGCAAATGCCTCGGCATCCTTGAGTGGCATTGCGATGGCATTGCGATGGCATTTCCATGGCATTTCCGCGGTGCGTTTGCCGTTGCGATGAAAGCGCATTAGCTTTGTCATTTATCGTTGCCTGCAATCCGCCATCTTTGTTGCCAATTTGAAAGGGCAGAGCGCATGAAAGCTTAAAGTGCAGACAGTCGGAGTTAAGGCCTGCATTTTTAACTTCGGGCTAACTTTGGTTTCATTCAATGTGACCTTAACTCTTTGTCTCTGAGCCAATTTACATCTGAATAGATGAAATTATACAGTGGGGATTTCATGATTTTTATGAAAGCATCTTTGGCTCATACATATAGTTTGCCTTTCTATATCACATTTTAAATATTTACTATATTTATATATTTAATTCATAGGGATTTTGAAAGTTAATCAGATCTGTAGAGAATATTTTCTTCTAGATGCTATAGTTATAAATCAGCATTCAATAGTTTATATTAAGGATCTAGATTTATTGTAGCTGACCATTATTCCCCATTGTGTTTTAAGGAAGAAATTCATTTAACTTCCGTAAAATTGGTACACCACTGTCCGCATTACGCACATCTGCATTTATTTTCAATATGCATTCGAGGGCGTTCCCTTGTGTCCTTGCTGCTGATGATGTGTGCTGGCATGTTTTGCTTATCAAAGTGCCACGGACAGACTTCGACCGACGAGAATGTTGGTTTTGGCCATCGAAAAGTCAAGGTTTCGCTTGTCTCGTTGGCTGCATTTTTAAAAGGCCTAATTAAAGGCTTGCATTTTCACTTTTCATGCATTCTAATACATTTTGTATGGACAAAAGGACTGCGCCTTCGCATTTTCACCTGTCGCCCCTTTGTGCATAAAAAGTGTGGGCAATTTTATTGTGTGGAAAATTCGCTCGCTCACAGGAGACGGCGGGTGGTGGGTGGTGCAGGGAAAAAACACGTGCATAATTTAAAAATGCATGCATCACTCATACGCAGCGTGGCACGCTCCTTGTGGACAGGATATTCCGTGCCTGGCGGCCAAGGTAACAATGGAAAGGTCGCAGTTTCGACGTAGTCAGAGTTTGTCTGCCTTTTTGTTAGCTTTTGGTTTTCCATTTTCAGTTTAGTCATTGTTTGTTTTAAACTATCTCTTTTCGCTGTACGGCTGCTTATGGCGATTGGTGTGGGATTTATAGAAGTGTGTCAATTTTTTGTTTGCACAAAGTTTTGATATGACTATTAATCATTTCAGCTTGATGGAGCTACTGCCTTAGGTGTGC
Source organism: Drosophila teissieri (assembly GCF_016746235.2). NCBI lineage: Eukaryota > Metazoa > Arthropoda > Insecta > Diptera > Drosophilidae > Drosophila > Drosophila teissieri. The sequence continues at coordinate 16,492,200 of NC_053031.1, read as the reverse complement.
GAAAAAAAGTTGAAGCTATTATTTGTTCGTGCTTGCAAATAAAGTTGCGTTTGAGAATAAATCCGCTTGATTATTTTGCAATGGTTGATTATTTTTTAAATAAAAGAGCTCTCTTTAGTTGGAGGACAGCGAAGTTTGGTCAATTTGGACTGCTAAAAAATTCTTAAATCCTCTTTTGAACAAAGCCCAAATCCTTTTCAATTGCCAGCGAATCCCCGAGTGCCGCCTGACAATTAAAACGCCCCGAAAAATGTGAAATAAGAGTGGTTAGTGAGAGAAGCCCACTCGAATGCAGCTAACCATGAAAGCGCGTTAAAAAAGCATTGCATGCACATGGCCGTTTTGTAGCCCCCAAAACCCCAGAACCCCAGAAACCCAAAACCCCAAAACCCCACAGCCCCATCAAATATGCATGTAAAACACCGCACAGCAGGCGGAATGGAGCAGGAGCAGCTCAACAATTTTGCCTGCGGACAAGGTCCCGCAAAAAATCGAGAAAAAATATAAATCTTAAATGCCTTGACATGTGTTCACCGAAAAAAGCTGAAGCTTATAAAAAAATCAAGAGGCGAAAGGTTAACTATGACTCCAAATACTCTTGCAGATTATGAGCAGCTTAGTTTTCACCAAAAATGTTGCCATTCAAGGGAATTGATAGTTTTTTCACACTGGTCACTTGACAAACATGAAAATATTTTGTTTATATGCATATGCACATACGCATGGAAATTCTGCTGCAAAGCTGTTTTTCTGGAAATTCATATATACACCTTAAAATTTAAACGACTCACTTCGTTATGATAAACTAAAGGGGAAAAGTTGTTTGTTAGCAACTATATATCTTTATAGATTAAGTTCAAGTGGAAATGTTTAATTATTAATAACTTATTCAAGGAAATAATAGTCTTAATTTTCATGTAATAGTATTAACATTTCTAGAATCCCTATCTTTATACACTAAAAATATATACTTTTTATTTGATTTTAATCAATAGCTGTTTCAAGTAATTTATAGAGAGAGAAGTGGAGTGCTTCAAACTACGACTTCTGCACCCATTGAATATCTAAAAATAGTGAAATAACAGCCCCGAGCGCTTTTCTTGCTCTGCGAACCCTGTGAAAATCCCACTCAGTGGGTGGTTTGGTGGGTGGTTAAGTGGGTGGTTTGGTGGGTGGTTGGTGGTTGGAGGTCGTGGAAGCCTTTCGCCTTTGTATTTCGGTGGGTTGCTTAGCAGCAAATTACTTGCATGTCAATTGATGTTGATGACGCGTTGACAAATTCCGAATATGAGCGAATAGTTCTCGTGCTGCTTTTCCTGTTTTCCCAACGCAGCAGGTAGTATTTTATTTAATAAACCATTCTTGGAGCTGCAGGTATGGGCGTACATCGTAATATTTATGGGTTTATTTTGTTGCCCTGTGTATAATATGTAGATTTCGAAGGCAAAAACCGAGGCGGTAAATCAAAATACATGCATTGCGTATGAGTGTTGAGGCAACTGAAGGAGGGTGGAGTTCGTCATGATTTATAAGCACTTTCTCATGTTGCACGAAATTGTGTGTGCTGCAAGCAGTAATCAGAGATGGGCTTAAGAATTGGCTAGAAGGAAGAACCATTTCTACCAAACAAATTCAGAATATTACAAATTCAAAAGGAAGGAATCAATCATGTACACTTAAGCATAAACGTTAAAAAGTATTCTATGCCTATTTTGTGAGCAAGGAATGCCAAGGAGTAATGCCACGTTTAAGAAAAGCTTAAAAAGTGTTGCAGAATTCAGATTTCTCATCTCTGCCGATGGCTTTGGTTGAATAGGCAAATTACTAGACCTCTGCAGACAGTCACACACACACACACAGAACACTTACACTCGGCAGTCAGGGCACCAATACATTTGCATCTAGACAGCCTGGCAAAAATGCTTAGATATTTTTTATGCGCAAAATAAATTGAACTTGGGGCGAAGTGGATGGATGGTTAGAGGGATTCGGGTATTCGGGTAAGGACTTGGGCAAAGGCAAATCATTTCGAGTAGACGAAAAGCGACGAAGCGCATAAATTGTTGGCACACACACATACCCACACACACACAGTGATACACCAGCGGTCATACATATAAGGCTCAAGAAGTTTGAAGCAGGCGTCCAAAATGCTTGAGTTGTGCTTCTGCTTTGAGGGATTATACCTGCCGGAATACTGGGATACTGGAGGACTGGAGCAAGCCCAACCCACATTCCTCGGTCGACTTGGACGCGGAAAGCTCATCTCTGGAGATTTCTGCCTCAAAATTATGATTTATTCTTACGTTATAATTTCCTTTCTCTTTCGGCTCGTTTTGCTGTAGTTACTGATACTGAATTTTGGATTTAAGTCGCAAACTCGTGCCTGGTCGTGGCCCCCAAGGCAGTATTTTACCATTTAATCGCCAATGCTACGAGGGTCGTTTGATAAGTCCGTGACTTTTTGTATTTGCCGCGCACCTGCTCTAAATACAACACTGCTCCTGTCAGCAGTTATCGATTAACAGCTGACTGTAAAATTTTGAGAAAGCTGCGTTTTTTGGTTTGCGTTTTATAGGCATTGAAAGCAGACGATCTCGTGAATTTTAACGAAAATGGAAAAAAGTGAATTTCGTGTGCTAATTAGTCAGCATGGCAAAATTTCATAAATTGGGCTACGAACTGCTACCCCATCCAGCATATTCTCCAGATTTAGCCCCCTGTGACTATTTTTTGTTTCCAAACATGAAGAAATGGCTCGGCGGTAAGAGATTCGGGTCAAATGAAGAGGTCATCACAGAAACAAACGACTATTTTGAGGGCCTTGAGAAAACCTATTATTTGGAAGGAATAAAAAAATTGGAAAAACGCTGGACTAAATGTATAGAGCTAAAAGGAGATTATGTTGAGAAATAAAACGCTTCTTTGACGAAAAAAATATATTTTATTCAAAAAGTCACGGACTTATCAAACGACCCTCGTATTTCTCTATACATATACACGAGTACGAGTCCCGTGTGTGTGCTTGATATCCCCATAATGTGACGCAAAGTGGAACCAGAGGTGTTTCCTGTCCCCCGGAGCACATCGATTCTCCTTTCCTGTCAAGCGAAAAGGTTCGAACATCGCACATTGCAAATCGATAATACACCTCGAGCTCCATATACGTGAATTCAATTTTACTGCACGGCGAAGCACTCAATGTGTTTTTGGATAACTATTCCCGTACTAAAACGGTTTTCTACGGCTGAAAGTTTCAACTTTTTGTCACGGCCAAATGTCGATATGATGATGATGGTGATTGCTAAGATGCTAAGGGGTTGTCAATGGATTTGGCCTTGCTGAGTGTGTTTCCCAAGAACCGTCGACATTACTTGTGCATCAAAATCGACGCTCGAGAAGCGCGAGTACAGCGCACAGGTAACGATGGCACAGTTAAGAGGTTATTATTATAGAAGATTGCGCAAACTATATTAATATATGCACTAATGAAATGATTAATATATATAATTTTAAAAGTGATTAATATATATTTATGGCGCTTTGTGCCACTACAACTTACTTACTGTTAAAGTGTTGAGCAAGTCAATTATGTTTATGAAGTTTATGATTACTTAAAAACTAACAACAAGTATTGAATAGAACTATGAACTTTTTCGTATTTAGCCAAAAAAAGAGTATGACCAATTCAATTAATTGGTGTATCTTAAGTTATAAGCCAGGAGCCAAGTTCAGTTGCCAGTTTGCTTTATTGACCTGCTCTGCAGACATAATGAATTCGCAAAGCGTCCATCAATTGCGGCAGCAGAAAGACACCTGTTTTGCCGCTGGTTGCTGGTTGCAGAAGCAGCTAGAATCGATTTGCTCAATTATTGCGAGAGTGCAATGCAACTGCAGGCTGATGCAAGTTTAATGCGCCAACTGCAATGCACCGTAATCTCTTTGGCCAAGAACTTTAAGGCCAAGCAATGCGCTGCTGTGTGTGCGGAACCACTTTCATTTTGTTTGTAATGTGTCCAATAATAGTGGCATTACGCCCATTGAACATGCACGCACACAGTCAAACGCAGATGGCCAACACATGTGTGTGTGTGTGTGTGTGTGTGTGGGCGCACATACATAAAAATGTCCTTAACCCACTATCAGCAGTGGGGGTAATATTAGCATAATGTGCGTAAGCTTTGCATGATCCTCTTTCACTCGTTGTGCGTGTGCTGCTGTGTGTGAGTGCTGCTGTGTAAGTGGGTGTGTGGGTGTGTGTACGGTGGATAACAAACCCAAAACCGCTTTGGTCCTGCAAACTGTGCCGCTGTTGCCATAAACAGACAAGCCACATCAACCGTAAATTCCTTTGTATACCCTTTGCCGCAGAGCCTATATGACTAAATGACTAATTGGGCAAATGGGCTGAGGCTTGCGTAATGCCACTGGGAGTGGCAACAATCTGTTATGCTTGATAGTTACTGTTGAGGTTGCTAAGAGTGTACGATTGCAATTTAAATAATGCATTTTATTAATTTTAAATAGTGAAATAAATGTAATTAAAATATCACAAATATCTATAACTAAGTGCACTTCAAATCAGCAAATCTAAATGTTAATCAAGTTGCATCCATATGTCTTGTTTTTGACATCCCATTCACAAAGTTCGAGTTTTTTCCGGCATACTTATACTTACTCAAATAAATATTTGAAAAACTCAAAGTAACTTCCATATTTTTTTTTTTTTTTTTAATTCCTTCTATTCCACTCGGGAACTTAGGGCTTCTACGAGAGCTTTCCATCTAACTCTATTTTTAGCTGTCTGTTTTGCACTTTCCCATGTAGTGTTTATTTGGGCTAGTTCTTGGTGAGCGGTTCTTCTCCAGGTTGCTCTTGGCCTTCCATATACTTCTAGTTAAAAGGTGAATTACATATTTGCAAACTTTTAATCTTATTTTTAAGGGTATCCTTGCACTCTACCATCGTGCTATCCGCTTTCTGATGATTAATTGGCCGCCATGCGTCTTTCGCCACATTTTCTTCAATATGCTGAGTGAAGGCTCTGCTATACATTTCTCTTTTTATACCCGTTACTCGTAGAGTAAAAGGGTATACTAGATTCGTTGAAAAGTATGTAACAGGCAGAAGGAAGCGTTTCCGACCATATAAAGTATATATATTCGTGATCAGGATCAGTAGCCGAGTCGATTTGGCCATGTCCGTCTGTCCGTCCGTCTGTCCGTTCGTCTGTCCGTCTGTCCGTCCGTATGAACGTCGAGATCTCAGGAACTACAAAAGCTAGAAAGTTGAGATTAAGCATACAGACTCCAAGGACATAGACGCAGCGCAAGTTTGTCGATTCATGTTGCCACGCCCACTCATGTTGCCACAAACCGCCCAAAACTGCCACGTCCACACTTTTGAAAAATGTTTCGATATTTTTTCATTTTTGTATTAGTCTGGTAAATTTCTAACGATTTGCCAAAAAACTTATTGCCACGCCCTCTCTAACTCCCACAAACCGCCCAAAGCTGCCACGCCCACACTTTTGAAAAATGTTTTGATATTTTTTCATTTTTGTATTAGTCTTGTAAATTTCTATCGATTTGCTAAAAAACTTTATGCCACGCCCACAAAACCGCCAAAAACTGTATGTGCTGAAGACTCTCCTTCGCACTTCGAATAGCTGAGTAACGGGTATCAGATAGTCGGGGAACTATAGCGTTCTCTCTTGTTTGTCATTAAGGCGTTAACTTCAGCTCATCTTGTCTTCCACCAAATCAAATGTGGTCGCATGCACTGCGAGTCCTTTTTTGCCCACCGATGTGACGCAAAATGGCGAAACGAGCTGGCTGCATCCGTTTTCCGGTCGCCATTTGTTCCATTACGCCATGACGCTGGCCCCCCTTTCGTCCTTTGCCTGTCAGTGTTATTGTGGAATTTGGCGATGTTGTGCAGGATACCATGTGTGGGAGCATGCCGTTCGGGCCTGGTCGGTCAAAGATTAAACACATAATGGGCGCGTGCCCAGCGATTCTATGGCCGCGTTTTTAATAACATTTTATGTCGAGCTGTAGCTGTAGCTGGAGCTGGAGCTCGAAAGCGAGGCTATGTTCCGCAATAAATGAGCCGTTAAACGCTTTAAGTTGGCCCGGCTCACAAACACAAACACACACACACATCTGCTGTGAGTGTGTGTGCTAGCCGTTTTATTGCTGCTTTATTGTGGACCAGTGCACTATGGGGCGAACGACCACTTTTTGTGGAATTAATTAATAACTCGAGAACGAAGCAACATATTTAAGTTAAGTTTTTTGATTTATGTTCATGATAAAAATAGTAATATAATTGAGGAAAAATGGGCGTGGTTTTGCCTTCAAACAAAATAAAACAAGACAAATTTTTTTTCAGTGTACAGAAAAAAATTTTTTGATCTAAAAAAATTAAAATATAATCTTAAAATAAACCAATAAAGTAACAATTGGGGGTTGATTATCTTGTTTTTAACAAATATTGAAGTTTTTCTTCTTGCCTCACAGTTTTGTTTCTAAAAATAGCATAAATATGTTTGTAAAATCTAAAATTTACGGAAGTAGAATTTTATTGTTATAAATATATTAATGTTTCACACCTATCGTTCATCGTCATCCACGAATTAAAGCTTTAAAACAATTAAAAATGATTTAATTTTATGCATTACTCGTCGTCTTTTTTTCTATTTCTCGAACAATTTGCTGTTTTTCACTTTGAGGTTAGTCGCTTAAAAGTTAAATTTTGGAGAAAGTGTGCAAAAGTGTGCATTTATACTAATAGCATATACTAAGAATTGATAACTCTACAACATAAAACAGGTTTTAGAGCCGATGAGAGCCGGACTCACTTTGTTGCTCTATTTAAAAATTAGAATACACTACAAAAGTTGTGTTTTATTAGGGTTAGAACATACAGAAGATTATTGGGACACCACAATTAATTTCAACATTCGACGATCACAAACACATATTACAAACCACAAGGATTGGATTGCATGTTATAAATAACAATTTTGATAATTGTTTATGCACTTTTTGTCACTTCAAACTTGCAAGATTTTTCAGCGATTAACAAAAATGCGGTTATCGGTGTGGCAGCGCAAACGAAACAGCTGACTAAACAGCTGTTCACTGAACAGTGGCGCCCTCTTTTAAAATTTCAAGTACGTAACATGATAGATTGAAGTTTTTTGAATACATTTCAATTTCCAAAAAAATTTTTTAACGACTTTTAAAAAATGGGTTTATTCCACTTAAAGTGGTCGTTCGCCCCATAGTGCAGTGTGCAGAGACGGTCGGGCGGTTTCGGCCAAGTTAAGCGCCATAAACGGGTTAATGACTTGGAAGTTGCTTTTAATACGAGCAAAAAACGTTCACCACTGTAGTTCCATCCACTCAAGTGTTTTCCTGGCCGCTCCTTAAGCCTGTGGAAGCGTCTTTATTGCTGATCCGGTCCTCACATGCTGCGTTCTTTATTGGCCACCTCGCCCCTTTTGGCCATTGCCTTTATCAATTTAATGTCGCTTGTTTGTTTTGGCCCCGGCCGCAATATGATTATTTTTTTTATGGCCAATTTTTAATTTGTTTACACACATTTCGGGGGCAGCGGCTCAGCCGCTCTGCTTTATCGTCGTTTGTCAGTGCTCGCATTTATTAAACCTTTTTCAAAGTCTTTTTTTTCGCCCTTTCAAATTGACAACCAGTTGCGTAGTTATACCCGTTACTCGTAGAGTAAAAGGGTATACTAGATTCGTTGAAAAGTATGTAACAGGCAAAAGGAAGCGTTTCCGACCATATAAAGTATATATATTCTTGATCAGGATCAATAGCCGAGTCGATCTGGCCATGTCCGTCTGTCCGTCCGTCTACAAACTACAAAAGGTAGAAAGTTGAGATTAAGCATACTGACTCCTGAGACATAGACGCAGCGCAAGTTTGTCGATTCATGTTGCCACGCCCACTCTAACGCCCAAAAACCGCCCAAAACTGCCACGCCCACACTTTTGAAAAATGTTTTGATATTTTTTCATTTTTGTATTAGTCTTGTAATATTCTATCGATTTGCCAAAAAACTTTTTGCCACGCCCACTCTAACGCCCACAAACCGCCCAAAGCTGCTACGCCCACACTTTTGAAAAATGTTTTGATATTTTTTAATTTTTGTATTAGTCTTATAAATTTCTATCGATTTGCCAAAAAACTTTTTGCCACGCCCACTCTAGCGCCCACAAACCGCCAAAAACTGTCAGTGCTGAAGACTCCTTCGCACTTTCACTAGCTGAGTAACGGGTATCAGATAGTCGGGGAACTCGACTATAGCGTTCTCTCTTGTTTTATTCTGTTCTCACGCTTTTATTATCAGACAAGCTGAAAAAAATACTCACCGAAATCAAATAAAAGGAATCCAAATAACAATGGACTTATCAGCTGGATTCGTGCATGTCAATTTCACTCACTGGTTTTCGCGATCGAGGTAATAGTTCCCCTAATTCTAATCTCTGTTCCGCCGGACTCGAAGCGCGGAGAGCAACTAAATAACCACTGAAAATATTTTGAGGCTGCCTTAATAGCCAGTTACCGGTTAATATATATATCCCATCCAAATTAACATCAAACCAGCTTTGGAGTGGGTGGTACCAAGAGAAGAGAGAGCTGATTCAAAAGAGATACGTTCCTCTTAACGTAAACGTACCTGCAAGATAGATATGATGCATACTTTTAGGCGATATAAACTTTGAGGAAGTATAAATACTTGACTACATTTTACATCTAAATCTTGCAATACCCGTTAATGGTAGTGCAAAAGAGTATTATAGAATCGGTTAAGTGACACTAACTGAGTCGATCTAGTCATGTCCGTACGTCGAGATCTCGGCAACTATAAAAGCCATTCATGCATTCATACATACATATACTAATCAGTATCTGTCTGTTTCTGCACGAAACTAGTGAGAGTGCGAGGCAGAAATTTTAAAATTATTTTCTATTTGCCAATTTCTAGGCAGAAAATAAAAAAAAATACAGTCCTATAGTCGAGTTCCATGACAGATACCCGTTACTCAGCTAGTGGAAGTGCTAACGAAAAATGTCAACATTTACTCGAATGTCGGTAGAAAATAAGGAAAAACCAGAGAGAACGCTATAGTCGAGTTCCCCGACTATCTGATACCCGTTACTCAGTTAGTGGAAGTGCGAAGGAGAATTTTTAGCACTGACAGTCTTTGGCGGCTTGTGGGCGTTATAGTGTGTGTTAGTGTGGGCGGGGCAAAACGTTTTTTGGCAAATCGAGAGAAATGTACAACACAAAACAAATATAAATTTACAAGACTAACAAAAATGTGAAAAAATTAAAACATTTTTTAAAAGTGTGGGCGTGGCAGTTTTTGGCGGTTTGAGGGCGTGGCAACATGGGTTAACAAACGTGCGCTGCGTCTATGTCTCTGGAGTCTACATGCTCAACATGCTGAGTCTCAACTTTCTAGCTTTAATAGTTAGTGAGATCTCGACAGACGGACATGGCCAGATCGACTCGGCTATTGATCCTTTTCAAAAATATGGTCGAAAACGCTTTCTTCTGCCTGTTACATACTTGTCAACGAATCTAGTATACCCTTTAACTCTACGAGTTACGGGTATAATTACACATAACATATATTAGCAAACTATTTTACATATATGTATGTACATATGTATACCCGTCGCTGTTAAGTTAATATTATATTTTACAGTGCAAATTATCTGTTAATTTGGATTTATTATACCCGTTACTCGTAGAGTAAAAGGGTATACTAGATTCGTTGAAAAGTATGTAACAGGCAGAAGGAAGCGTTTCCGACCATATAAAGTATATATATTCTTGATCAGGATCAGTAGCCGAGTCGATTTGGCCATGTCCGTCTGTCCGTCCGTCTGTCCGTCCGTCTGTCCGTCCGTATGAACGTCGAGATCTCAGGAACTACAAAAGCTAGAAAGTTGAGATTAAGCATACAGACTCCAGGGACATAGACGCAGCGCAAGTTTGTCGATTCATGTTGCCACGCCCACTCTAACGCCCACAAACCGCCCAAAACTGCCACGTCCACACTTTTGATAAATGTTTCGATATTTTTTCATTTTTGTATTAGTCTTGTAAATTTCTATCGATTTGCCAAAAAACTTTTTGCCACGCCCAATCTAACGCCCACAAAACCGCCAAAAACTGTATGTGCTGGAGACTTTCCTTCGCACTTCGAATATCTTAGTAACGGGTATCAGATAGTCGGGGAACTTGACTATAGCGTTCTCTCTTGTTTTTTATTTTGCCCATCATTTTCAATTTATTTAATCATCATCTCTACTAACAGCGACTTTAACTTTACCTTTGCGCAAGGCAGTCTTCACCAAGCTCAAAGCCACTTTCCCCAATTTCAATAGCAACCCCACCCAAAAAAATCTGGGTTGAATTTTATTATTCATCATGCCCCTGATCAATGATGTAGTGTCGTTGCCAACTACTGTTTTGAATATATCCGAATGCATGCAATCCGTCACAGGTTCCGTGTCATTGCATAAATGTTGAAATTTGCCATTAATCCCAGTGGTGCAATGTGTTCCAGGTTTTCCGGAATACTCGTATAGAAACGAGTTCTTCTTGGGTGAACAGCTATACAGGCAGGTCAGCCATTGGTGAGTCCATCCGTCTTTTTCGATTCTGGCTATGGCACAGCCCAATCGGTTACTGGGTCCCACCATCATTCTTAGGAAGTGCCCAACCTCCTTTCTGAAACCGAGAAATATTAGTTGGCCATGAACTATATAAAAATCTAAAAAGTTACAAATATCGCTTACTTATCCGGGGACAATCCATTAATTAGGCTACTTGCAGAAACGTGCTTGTACTGATCGTACCACGCATTCAGTTGGGATCGAACTATCCTGGATGTATCCTGGTTCCCCTTGAACTTGTTATATACCGCATGGTAGCCTGGAGACGAGAACTCTTCTGTGGATATGCAGTGGTCTGTGGGTTGGAGATCGCAGCGTTTTACCAAGAGTTCAGCCAAAAAAGCCAAGTCGTGGTCCCAATTCAGCTTGAGCATTCGGGCTGCAATGGGCAGCTTGTGCAATTGGCCACCGGCCACCATATCGCGATATGTGTTATGATAGTTAAGAATGAAATTTCTTATATGCTGGGATATGGAAACAATGGTTGGCTCTTTTCCGCACTTTGGCGACCAGTTCTGCAATACAAACAAAAGTGAACGTCGATGTGAAAAGTGAAAAGGCCGTTTCCTCGGCTATCAGATACCCGTTACTCTTGTAATAGAAGTGACAAAATTATGTTGGCATAGCGTTTAAAATTGGCATGAAAAAATTATTAATACATGTTTAAATAAATCCAAACAAATTTTAATTTGTTGGTGTGGTGGTTATGGGCGGCTTGTTGGCGGTACAGTAGGCATGGCCAACGCTTTACTTATACTTGTACTTATACTAATACTTAAATGAAAAATTTTAATATATTTTTCAAAACTGTGGTCGTTGCAGTTTAGGGAGCTTTGTAGGCGTTAGAATGGGCGTGGCAACATGCCCAACTTTCTAGCTTTTATAGTTCCTGGGAACGTCGAGTTCATACGGACAGACAGACGGACATTGCCAGTTTTCGAACTATCACTCTTACCCCACTGTTATTGCAGCCAATATGTGGCAGTTTTTTATCCGCTGGGCAGTTTTTTAAATGGCAATAGTTGGTTTCTGGCAGCAGAAAGACCAGGTTCAGACTGAATAAGAGCAGCAATCCGGCTGCAACGCAAGGACAACTCCACATCTTCACTATCGTTTTAAAACTAACGTTTTTGGCTATTATTCGGTGTTGAAATTAGCAGAGATTATTAGATTAAGCTTGCTTCATTATGACCAAGTGTGACTTAACAGAGTACTGGCTTGTTTGGTTTTAAAAGTTCGACCAAAACAAAAAATTAAGTACGGGTATATACTAAACAATGCAATACTTTAGTCACTGTGGACGTCAGCAGTACATGTTCTTAATGACGATATAAGTTGATATGTATGTACATGCATACATAGATAGCAGCAAGCGAGAAATAAACTTAAATATGGTGGTAAAACTTGCCGACTGAAATTGAGCAGAAAGTATTTGTTAATAAATTTTATCGGACCAATTAAAAGGTCCCTTTCCCTCTATCGATAATAAATATGGATGTTAAAGGACTGGCGTACAGTGGCGCATTAGATACAAATGCTATATTAAATTCAATTTTTGATGACAACGGATATCGCATTCGAGGTTGGTAATACAGGTAAAAGGGTTGAACCCAAAAAATAATTCAAATCGGTATTTAGAAGTTACCCGTGTTTAAAGTTGAACCTTTTTTGGGTTCAAAAAAAGCTGGTATTTTTTGTAGAAAATTCGGTTTTTGTGGTCCATTTTTAGATAAAATATGTAACCGACCGGCTTGGTTATGGTCTCTATGGAAAGGGTTATCAAATCTCGGTAAAACAAAGGTAGAATAAATGTATAATATTCTTTGCACGTGCAAATTCTGCTACAAGCGCAGTCGCTGCGCAGTACGTAATTGTATGGCGGTCATACATTTTTTCCTGTATTAGCGGCTTGGTTTTCAATCCCTGACTTTGTAATGATTTTAAATGAATGTATAATGATTAATTATTCTTCAAAAATATTAGATGAAGTAAAATTAAATGATTATTTTGAACAAAAAGGTAAAAATAGATAACAAAATTGACAAAATAAAAAAATAAATAAAAATTTGTTTCTTTAAAATTTATTTATTTTTTGTTTTTAAAACATTAAATAAGTATAACATAACATAACGTAACATATTAGCATTGTCAGAGAAAACAAATGAAAAGTATTTGTCGAAATTGGATAAAAATTGAGAAAACTGATAAAAATTGAGATAACTAATTCTAATCTCTGTTCCGCTGGACTTGAAGTGCGGAGAGCAACTAAATAACCACTGAAAATATTTTGAGGCTGCCTTAATAGCCAGTTACCGGTTAATATATATATCCGATCCAAATTAACATCAAACCAGCTTTGGAGTGGGTGGTACCAAGAGAAGAGAGAGCTGATTCAAAAGAGATACGTTCCTCTTAACGTAAACGTATCTGCTAGATAGATATGATGCATACTTTTAGGCGATATAAACTTTTAGGAAGTACATTTACATTTTACATCTAAATCTTGCAATACCCGTTAATGGTAGTGCAAAAGAGTATTATAGAATCGCTTAAGTGACACTAACCGAGTCGATCAGTCATGTCCGTACGTCGAGATCTCGGCAACTATAAAAGCCAAAAACTTTGGGCATGCTGTTTTAAGTAACACCTATATTAAATAAACATTTTTTATACATTTGCAGACACACACTTAAAGGACACATATAAGGTACACGGACATACATTTAAACATACATATACTGATCAGTATCTGTCTGTTTCTGCACGAAACTAGTGAGAGTGCGAGACAGAAATTTTAAAATTATTTTCTTTCGATAGAAATTGGCAGAAAATAAAACAAGAGAGAGTGCTATAGTCGAGTTCCATGACTATCAGATACCCATTACTCAGTTAGTGGAAGTGCAAACGAAAAATGTCAAAATTTACTAGAATGTCGGTAGAAATTGAGGAAAAACAAGAGAGAACGCTATAGTCGAGTTCCCCGACTATCTGATACCCGTTACTCAGCTAGTGAAAGTGCAAAGGAGTCTTCAGCACATACAACTTTTGGCGGTTCGTGGGCGCTAGAGTGGGCGTGGCAAAAAGTTGTTTGGCAAATCGTTAGAAATTTACAAGACTAATACAAAAATGAAAAAATATCAAAACATTTTTCAAAAGTGTGGGCGTAGCAGCTTTGGGCGGTTTGTGGGCGTTAGAGTGGGCGTGGCAAAAAGTTGTTTGGCAAATCGTTAGAAATTTATAAGACTAATACAAAAATGAAAAAATATCAAAACATTTTTCAAAAGTGTGGGCGTGGCAGTTTTGCGCGGTTTGTGGGCGTTAGAGTGGGCGTGGCAACATGAATCGACAAACTTGCGCTGCGTCTATGTCTCAGGAGTCAGTATGCTTAATCTCAACTTTCTACCTTTTGTAGTTCCTGAGATCTCGACGTTCATACGGACAGACAGACGGACAGACGGACGGACAGACGGACGGACAGACGGACATGGCCAGATCGACTCGGCTATTGATCCTGATCAAGAATATATATACTTTATATGGTCGGAAACGCTTCCTTCTGCCTGTTACATACTTTTCAACGAATCTAGTATACCCTTTTACTCTACGAGTAACGGGTATAATGAACAAATATCAAAACATTTTTCAAAAGTGTGGGCGTGGCAGTTTTGTCGGTTTGTGGGCGTTAGAGTGGGCGTGGCAACATGAATCGACAAACTTGCGCTGCGTCTGGAGTCTGTATGCTTAATCTCAAATTTCTACCTTTTGTAGTTCCTGAGATCTCGACGTTCATACGGACAGACAAACGGACAGACGGACGGACAGACGGACGGACAGACGGACATGGCCAGATCGACTCGGCTATTGATCCTGATCAAGAATATATATTTTTATATGGTCGGAAGTGCTTCCTTCTGCCTGTTACATTCTTTTCAACGAATCTAGTATACCCTTTTACTCTACGAGTAACGGGTATAATTAAACCCATGATTCTGATAACGGCTATTCCCACCGCAGTTTTGATACTTGTATAATAAATTTGGGTTAACATGTGAAAAGTGTAACAAAGTGTAAAGTCGGCTAATGTTATGTTGGTTGAGAGATTGCCAAACAGATTGTCGAGAGTTCTGCTTGGCAGCTCGGCGGGCGCAGGAAATTATACATACGCAGAGCTTGCATATGGAGCTTGCGTATTGGAGTTTATATTTCTAAATGCTAGCAATATTGTTGTTAACTTACATCTATCGACTTTTACACGACACGGGCCCACGCCCAAAAACCGCCCAAAACTGCAACGTCTACACTTTAGAACAAGAGAGAACGCTATAGTCGAGTTCCCCGACTATCTGATACCCGTTACTCAGCTATTGGAAGTGCGAAGGAGAGACTTGAGATCTCAGGAACTATAAAAGGTAGAAAGTTGAGATTAAGCGTGCAGACTCTAGAGACATAGACGCAGCGCAAGTTTGTTGACCCATGTTGCCACGCCCACAAACCGCCCAAAACTGCCACGCCCACACTTTTGAAAAATGTTTTGATTTTTTTCACAGTTTTGTTAGTCTTGTACATTTCTCTCGATTTCCAAAAAAACTTTTGCCACGCCCACTATAACGCCAACAAATTCCGAAACTGTTAGTGTTGAAGAGTCTCGCACTTCCACTAGCTGAGTAACGGGTATCAGGTAGTCGGGGTACTCGACTATCGTGTTCTCTCTGGTTTTTTCTTCGCTCGGCTTTAGATTGGCCTCCCTTTCCGTACGAATGCTACCACATTTTAATTTAACACTTTGGGTTGTGAGTCCCCCTCTGTTTTGTTGTGGGTTTTGCTGAATGAGAGGGCGGGCGTAAATGTTTTATGAAGCAAGTTTTGATTTATGCCTGCATGTGGCCGGCGTTTAGGTGCTAATAGTGGCGTGTTGTTTGGCTAATGTTTCGACCCTTCCCCCATTGCGAGTGTAAATAACTTTGCTGGCTGCGGTCTGTAATTAAAAATAAATAAACATCATAGTTGGTTTTTAATTGGCCTGCTGACTGAAAACGCAACTACAACATTTGGACTCATCTAAACAATCAAATATTAAGCATTTTCTAGTGAATACTCTGTGAGCTTTGAATTAGTTTCATTTAACTGATGCCTAGGCATGTTATTTTTGTAGATTTTTAAACAATGCAGCCCGAAGAGTTTAGTTCCTGAATATTAATGCTTGGAAACTAAAGTACATAACATTTCTCTTTAAAAACTCACGGCTCATCAGGCAGGGTATGTTCCATTGCAGGCCGTAAAAAGAATTCAAGCAATTCAAACCATATTCGAGAACCGCTTGTAGCGGGGAAATGCGACAACGGCAAAAGACAAATTCATTTGACGTCTTTTATATGCCCCCCTGCCACGCCCACCGTCCCCTGCCCCCTGCCGCCTTCATATCCCTTCCATTCCCATTTCCATTTTATGACTCTCTCTTTATTTGGCTTCTGGCCGCCTCTCACGTGCACTTCATTTTGTAATTACCGCGGAACGAAATGCGGCAGCGTTCTAAAAATTTGTTGACTTAATGACAAAATGTTTGAAATTGCCCCTTATAAAAGACATCAGTGAATAAATTTACACATGCACACACACACACACACATACACACGGAGCGAGAGACAGGACTTCCGGTTGCCATTTGCATTGGTGGATGGAAGGAAAGTCACGTCGCAACATTTTGGCCCGGTCTTTTTCCTCGCCTTTGCTTTGCGCGCCTAAAAGTGTGCACAAGTTAATTTGATTTCGCTGTAAGTCAGACACACAAAACTAAATTCACTGGGACCCTCGACGCCTTTGCCAAGTCGGGCGAAAAATCAAAATTTCCGCACATTGCCTATTTTTCAAAGCAACACTCAGACGGCACGAGGATGCGACTGTGTGTGTGCGGGTGTGTGAGTGTGCTAGTGTGTGTGTGTGTCTGGGGGGCAAATTTATTTGGAGTTTCGCACACGTATGGCTCCTGTCTGTTTTTGTGCCCGAGTCCTGGGCCAAATCGCTCCTCCTCCTGCAGAATTTCGTTTCCTGAAAGCCTGCAAATATCACATGCTCGCCAAAATATTGCTATCTGCATGTGTGTCGATTTTACACGGAAAACAAGTTTAAGGCCTTTCTGAAGTATCTATAAATAATGTAACTATTAACACTCTTCTGAACTACATATTATTTATGTTTGAACATTGATCCTTTAAAAATAATTATTTATACGATAATTATATGTGTAGTATGGAGAATTCAAAAACTGAATAACCCACCTTCCTTAAGAGTAAACTCATTTCTGTCACGTGCTGCATGCGACTGTCGTCATCCAATGTTGTCAAAAATGTATACCAATCCGCCGCCGAAATAAAAAAGGAAAATTCGTTGGGGAAAAGGCAGATTGAGGGACGAGCAGGGCACTTGAACATCTAAAGAAATGAATAAAAGTAAGGCATAAAAGCATGCAAATAAAATTAACAAAAAGGAAATACGAGCATCATTTCCTGCAGTCCCCCATATTTTTGCTACCTTCATTTCATTTCACTTATTCGTTTTTACGTTCGACAAGTTGTTCAAACTTTGGCAAAGGTGTTCTGGAAATTTCGTTGCGCAAAAGTTAACGAAACGAACCAAAATTCACACTACAGGTGAAGTGATAAAAAGTTTGAGGCTAATAACTTGGACTGAATATATTAGCTTAAGTGATGTACTGGGGAAATTATTAAAAAGATTTATAAGTTTAAGTGAAAATATATTTTCCGCAAATTAAAATTGTATAAAGTGAAATAGTTTTTGAAATCAAAGTGAACATTTTAGCTATTCTATTCTCCTTCATATCCTTTTAATTATAAAGACAGCTCACTATATGGATTCATATTATTTATTTTTTATATTGTGGTTACATTTTCGCGGAAATCCAAGGAGATTTAGAACCTGGGAATGGAATCCGGCAGAGATGTGGGTGATTGCTGCAATATGTGGCAGGCTTGATGTGGCAATTGCTGGCATATTTTCCGACAGTGCCGCCACATATTTTCCCGGCCACGATTTTTCCCTTTTAATTTTTCTTTGGCACCTGCATCCGCTGGCAGAAACATTCTCGCATTTCCTTTGTTAGCATTGAAGATAAAAATCAGTGAATTTTTTATGCAGGCGGCGCGCCATAAAAACCAATTACGGGCACAGTGCAAGTTTATTTATTTATCTGCTTATTTGCCGAGTTACGTTGAAAAATGAATTTCAAGAAATGAATTGAATTATGTCATAAATGCGCGCAGACAGAAGGAAGCGCCTGCCAGGCTCCTCGCCGCCTGCCAATAATCCCATTTAGCTCCATCAAATGGCTATTGATTTATTATTTTGGTAATGCAATTTGCCGAACCAGCCGGGCCCTGAATTATGAGCCACAAATGGCGTCCCGACCGCGAATCCTGCGAAACGCTCAGCTGGAAAGAGCAAACGTGACCGGGTGGGCGGTGATTCGGACACTCAATGAAATGTCTGCGGTTTTGGGATTGGATTCGGTTTGCTTCTGGTTACGGCTTTGACGGCAATCATATTGACCAGATTGAAAGGTCGCTTGGGGAAGATAAACCGAGGCTGCAATCAGTTGCATCAGCTTGAATGCATTTCAAATAAAATTATTACAATTTTCACAAGCTGGATACGAGTCTGTAAAGTCTTTTAAGTCTTTGTGTGCTTATGCATTTTATCATTTACTAAAGAAGAGAAACTTTATTGTGATTCCAAAATGTTTGCCTACATTTCCAAGCTCTCCCTTTTATGATTTCCATTTTCCACACTCGTTAACATAAACATTAAAGAGTTCGACAGCCCTTGAGGCCGACCAGCAATACCTTAACAGAAATGTAAATTACTGACCAAAAATTAAATCGTGCATAAAAATATTCAAACGCAACCGACTCGAACCGTTTACACTGGGCGAAAAGCCGCAAAAACAAGTTCCGGCCAGCCGCAAATAAAGGACCCATAAAGGACCCCTCAACTTCGTAACCCTGACCGGAGAGACCAGAGATGGACCTTGTTTAGCTGGCTGGGAAAACTGTCATTTCGGGACTCGAGTTCTCAATGGGCCGTACAGGCAAATGGGATGATGGAGTGGGCAGGCGAAGGCTGGCAAGGACCTTCACCTATCTGCCGGCCTTTTGCCTCTGGTTAAATGATGTGTGCATTAATCCTTTCAATATGCCTTTCCCATTTTTCTCTCCAGCTGCCTGCTGCTCTTTTCGGCTGCTCGAGAGCCGTGAGCTCCATCACTCAGCCGCTCGGCACCTGTGTGACAAATGTGCCGGATGGGCAGGTGGGAAGGTGGGCCAAATGGAAATGGAAATGGTATTGGGCCATGGCAACAAGGGCAAAACGGCAGTCACAAAAACTACTCGCACAAGGTCATATATTCTCGAGTCGCTTTGTTGCTTTGCATGCTAATGAAAAATTAAAATTTCCACAACAAAAACTGTGATTCATTAGGCTGGCGCAGGTGGGCCAGGTCGCTACTCAGGCATTGCCGGTGAGCCAGTGAGCTAGTGAGCTAGTGAGCCAGTGAGCCAGTGAATAATAAATAAGGCCGCTGGCTAATTAAGTGAGGAGGCACTGCCGTCCCCCACCCATGGAGCACACCATTTGCATTATACTTTTGTAATATACATGCCACACGTGTCCTGGAGTGAAATTTGGGTGTGTGTGTGTGTTTGTAGCGTGTCCTGTGAGAACATTGCCCCGCTGCAAGGACCATTCGACTGAAATGGCAATCGATACAAGCGGAGAAATGAGAATAATTCGTGTCTGAAGTTAATATATAGGGTAGTTCCTAAGTCAACGTTTAATGAGATTTAAGTCTGTATCAATATCTATCATATTTTTAATATATTTAGGTAAAAAATTGGGGTAATTGGGGGTAATAATTAATCAACACATTACTCAAATTAGATTTATAATACAAAAATTTGATTAGTAGATTTATTCGATTGATAGAAACCTCTATGATAACTTGCAAGATATTTTGCATATTCCATACTTGTACACCTGGTATACGTAGGCATTAAAGTAGTTGAGGATTACTGTTGCAAGGCATCCACTTTATTTTCTGTGTAGGGCGGCTAAATGAAAGGGTGGCACTATAGAAAGCTTATCCAGTGAATTAACCATGACCAGCAGCTGGGGGCCAGCTGTTACCCAGTTGCCGCTGTGTGGCGTCAGCTGCTGGTGAGTTATGAATTATGAATTGCAATTCGACTTAATTAAATTCACACACTCGCCCATGAAAATGCAGATATTTTGCTGCATTGTTGGGACTTAATTTGCGTTAGTGCAATATGCCCTTCGAAATCAGAGCCGCAGAATTGCAGATAATTTGCCGGGCAACTTTATTTGGTTCGGCCATCATGATTTGCTTTTCATTTTGGCCGGAACGGAACAGCAACGCATAACAGCATCAATTAGCCATAAATTCTCGTTAGCCAACAGGCAAAGTACTTCCATAAATAAGGGTCCTGCAGAGTTGGCAATGGAAGTGGGTTGAGTTGGCGATGGAAAGCCATCGCTCAGGGCGGGGCGGCAAACCGAAAATAACAGCCAACACTTTCAACACCACAAACCCAAAACCCAAAACGGAATAACTATGCTTATAAAGCATGAAAGAGGACGTGGGCGCCAGCATTCACAATTACAATTATTTTGGCCATGTAGTTGCCATGAACCAACTGGGCCAGATTGGCGGCTGAGACGCATAAAAATCGCAGCTGTCAGTTCAAAAAGCCAAAAACTTCAGCAGCAGCATCAATTTTCCACACGCCAGCGAATTTTTCGCCACCAATCCGGCAAATAAATACTATATACTATATACTCGCACTCTCACTCGCACACACAGACACAATTGCGGAAGACATGTGAACGCAATTTTCACGTGCAAACTTTGCTCTTGCAAAGGCAACAAACAGACGGAGCAAATAAACCAAGTGAAATGTGTATGCGGCAATTGATTTATGCGAAGTGGGAATACACTTTCCTGGCTGAAAATGGGAGGATAACTTCCTGTTGCATGCGTTTGCAGTCATTAGAAATTGAGTGGGTAACTTAGGTGATTCGATTGAACCAGAAACTACGAAAAGCAAACTTTTATTTCGCATGAGAACTTTGGATGGTATCAATATTAGAGTTTCTAGATATGTTTCTTAATTAAATTTGTGAGTGAGTGCACATTCAATTAAACATATTTCAGTAGCAAAGCGGAAACTAGTTAATTTGGCTTACATATGTAAAAACAAGAATATGCATTCTACAAGTTCCGAATCGGGAACGCCAAATGAACCCCAATGAACGCTCTTTGTCGTTGAATGGCAAACTTATGGGATTCCCCCACAGACTTAATTGCAGGGCATCCATAAAACAAGTGTAGCGCTGTGGCGTGGCGTGGCATAAGTTGGCACGAATAAAGTAAAGTAAGCTGCACAATTTTATTTCGTTCGGTGGGGACGCTCCGTTGGGGAGCTGTCAGCAGGGGGGGATTTTGGATGGGACTGGGGGAAATGGGTCCTGGAAGTGGGATTGGATGGGTGCTGCCAGCTAATCTCAACAAACAAAGCGTGAAACTAACAATTCTGCAAATACAGACAAAACCGCACACCCGCACACCCGCGCACACAAACGAGCGACACAGAAGCGGGGTATTGGGCGGAGACACGCCCACTTTGAGGGCGGGCTTGGGGCTTGGGGGTTGGGGGAAAAGTTTGTCTTGCTCATTCGCGGGCCAAGATGAAACTTTATTTTAGCGCGCCGGAGAGCTACAGCCATCGAATTTATTTTCATGTCAGAACAGAAAAGCACTCCCACTGCCACTCGCACACCCAATTCCACTCCCCTTTAAGCTAGTCGCATTTAGGATTGGCGTTAAATTGGCAAAAGGCGATGGCTAAGCAAATAATGAACTTGCTAATTTGGCGTGGCAGTGTGGTTTGCCTTGGCGCCCGCTGCAACGCGGCGTATGAGCGATGTTCGGGCATAAATTGCGCATACGCTGCGTTGCACATCTTAAGCGCGTTAAAGCCTCTTGAACGCGCTGCCAAGTGGCCGCATAATAAGGCTGAAGATCTAAGGGCGAACTGACGGACGGACGGGGAGAGCAACAAGCGGCTGTGGCTCGAAGAGGCTAAGCTCTAATTTTCTCACGTACTTGTAAATTTTGCGGAAAACCGCAACAAATTCACTTATAAAAGTAATCTAGAAAGCTCGTACACAACCGGAAGCGCGCAAAAGGCGCGGAAAGCACGGCAAAAATCCTGGCCAAAAGGGGATGCGAACAGAAACCCAAAAGCGGAGCCAGAAAAAAGGAAACAAAAAGCGCACAAAACTCGTCGTCGTGTAAAGAATTGCGTTTGTCGCGACACGGCGACAACTTTTTCTCCGCAAGTCGTGGAAGGGGAATGGCACTCAGGACGAAGGACGAAGGACGGAGGACTAAGGACCAGGCTTTAAGCGACCCCCACTTTATCACAGATTTAAAACGAAATGAATGTAAGCACATTAAATGGCTTGGACTCGGGGCTCCCATTAAAGGTTCATAGTCAAGGACTAGAGAAGATATTACCCGCGGGGTCGCCTGTTTGTCCTGCAGGACGAAGTAAAAAAGTTTCAAATGCAAAGTTAGCTTACGAAGAAAACAAGAAAGGATTTAATTGGAGAGCGATTTGTTGGGCGGTTAGGAACAAGACAAGTTGCTCTTATCATTTCGGCTGATTTCGAGCCCTCAGGGGAAAGAAAATTCCCGAATGGCTTGTGCTCAAAAGAGCTGAATTCGAAATTTATTAGAAATTCAAAGGATTTGTATTTCTTATTCTACCCGTTGCGGTTAAGATCAACTAAGTTCAATTATTTAATTAATTTGATTAAGCGATCTAAATATGAATCGGCTTACTCTTAAAAACATGCTGAATTGTTCCAAATGAGATTGCGATCCCCGGCCTACGAGTATATTTGTCGAAAAGTTTTGGCGTTTTACCAAAGTTTATCCCGCTTATCTGGGCTATTAGTTGAAATTCCATTTGAAGTCACACAATTCCAATTGTTGTGGCTTCATTGTGTGAATTATTTGGGCGGCATGTTCTCGTGTTCATTTCTTTGGGTTGCTCGAAATTTTCAGTACATGAATATTAAATAACCTGATAAAGTTGTACCAAACAGCCACCCTCTGTCCAACCACGAAATATTCCTCCAGCCCCAAAGGCTACGACTGCAATTAGACGAGAGAAAACGCTATATTCGAGTTGCCCGACTATCAGATACCTGTTACTTAGCTTTTAGGCGTGGCAGTATCAGGAAACATACTTGCACTGCGTCTATGTCTCTAGTTTTCTAGCTTTTATAGTTCCTAAGATCTCGAAATTCATACGGACGGACAGACGTTCATACGGACGGACAGATCGACTCGGCTAGTGATCCTGATTAAGACTTTACTTTATATGTTCGAAAACAATTGATGTTAAGTAGAATGTTACATACTTTTCAACGAATATAGTATACCGTTTTACTTAACGAGCAACGGGTATAAAAACAACTTTTTCTTTTCAACATTCGTTACAAGCGTTGAAAGTCTGAAAGTCGGTCGCAACAAATCCAATTTTCAGCTGCAAAGAAAAAAGTTAAATTATCAAAAGAAGAAAATAAATTGTAGCTCAGCGAAAAGTTGGGACTCCGCCAAGGACAATGTCAGGATAGGGCAACCAATCCTGTACTTGACTTCACTTCACTCCACTCCATTCCATTCCATAACGAACCCCAAAGCTATGTGTCACAATTTTCCGCCACGGGCCGTCCCGTCCGTCGTTATTAACAGCTGATGGCGAAAAACAGGAAAACTTTGGCAATGCTTTTAATCAACTTTTCCTTGGCATTTGCCATTTGGTATTTATGCAAATTGCAAGCACACAAATATTGAGTGGAATGGCCCCGACCAATAGCTACAAATTTCAATTATGCCATCAAATCTATTTAGGTGAATAAATATTTGGGAATTTCCTGCCGCCCCATCCCCATTACCATCACCATCCCCATCCCCATCCCCATTCCCATTCCCATCCCACCCATCATGCTGTAATTGTGGCGTGTAATTTACAGATTTTCTTGTTAAGATTGTGGCCAAAGTTTGGTTCTGCTTCCTCGCCATTGTTGGTAGTTTTTTGGCCCTCGAGCAGGCCTTAATTGGCTTGCCGGCCTGAAGAGTCAATAAGCGGCATGCAAAGTATACAAGTTGCACATAAATTTCCCGTTGAATATTTTAGAGCTCATTGTTCGAGTGTTCGTATTGCGGGTGCTCTAAATTTAGCTTGATTTGATTTGGTTTCAATTGTGTTCGAGTCGAAAATACGCTTCTCCCCTCAAGAGACTTTTTCAAGATCATTAACGAAATGAAGAAGGTCCTGGCGAAGGGCAAAATAAATGTTGCCTACTTACTGGAGCGCCACGTTAATCAATTATGCGTGTGTGCGGACTTTCGGTGCTGTACTTTGCGGCAATTTCGTTAATTAATAAAAACCTAAACAATAAGTGAACGCCTTCAAAGGTTACATTTTTTATTCCTTGAGACAAACATTTCTTACCTCGCTTAGCTAACCCACGAATTAAATGCTGTACTTTTTTACTTTACTTTACTTTATTTTACCCTTACTTAATTAATGCATTATAAATATGTACAAAATTAAGTTACTTGAGTCTTTATAATGCGATGGGTTTTTACAAGTAGGCTTTTCACACAGAAATCTGGAGTCCCATTTGTTATAAACGCCTGACTCTGCCGATGTTTTATTGAAACTAAAGCCAAGTTGATTAGCTAAATATCTGGTGAAATTCCTTATGTTACCTTAAGTACCACATCCCATCTGTACACTTCGAAATGCTTTTTCCACTCCAAGAAATCAATCATAGCAACACTTGGCCCATTCACCACCACTGCCCTCTATTTGCCAGGATGTGTTCTCTGGTCGTCCCGAAGTGCCTGGGTCATTTACTTTATTGATTACAACTTTCTCTTGTTTTTCGCAACTTATACAGGAACAAGAAAAAAAAGCAACGCAACAGCAATTTGAGCTAAGCGTGGCAGCCTCCGTGGATATATCCACAATAACTGGCAGGATATCCCCATAGATGACTGCAGGGATGGAGGGTAAATGGTATCTTGCCACAAGTGTAGGTTTTGATTAAAGCTGCTTTATTACGGGGATGAAGGGAGGTTCAGTAGATTGGGAGATCTACCTGTTCTGGCTTCTGGTCTTATTATGTAATGCCATGGAATTGCATAAATACATTTTCAATTCGCTTGCAATCACTACAAATAAATAAAGCGTAAACCGAGCACCGGGAGCAGCATAAAACTGTCATAATTTATGAAGTTTATCATTTGGTTCCTGGCTTGTCTTTTTGCCGGGGCCCTCGAAACGCATTTGTGTCAATTTAAATTTATGTAAACATAAAACGGCCAACCAAAAAAATAAACATCCCGTGTGAGGGATGTGGTCCTTTCTGCTGGTGTAGCCCATTTTTCATTCGCTTTTGGTACTCTTTTTTTAAGTGGGGTTTTTTATTACAGTAATGTGATTGGAACTTAACAAAAATGTACTCTGGTTACAAACTTAGTTGGAAAAGAAAATTGTTAATAAAGAGAGTTTTAAGTTAAATATTTACTTTCATGTTAAATAATTTTTGAATATTTTGCTTGAATATTATGACAAAGTTACATGATTATTTTGTAAATGCCCATTGCTTCTCTAGCCTGTCTGCTTTGCCATTCAATGAACTATTTATGATTGCTACAGTTAAAAAGTATTTTTTATGTTTTTAAAAAACGGAAAAGAGTAAACAGAAATCCTTAAACCACAAAAATGTCCAGAAATTTGAGCCTCCTCACTTATTCCTCAACGAGCCCCCTTTTCTTCCTTATGATTTAAAGCGCGCGGCACGCCGTGACGTTCACTTAGGCATGGACAACACAATAAGGCTCCACAACAGCCGGAGGAATATCAATGTGAGACTGGGCAGGTGGAGGGTCTGGAGCGGGGGAGAAGGAGAACAGGACAGCGGGATACGCTTTCCGCCTGCGCACTTTTGACATTTCATTATCCTGTTAAGTATTCAAAAGTCAGGGAAGCAGGCACAGCGAGCAGGAACCAGGACGAGCATGGGAATGGGGAGTGGGGACTTGGTGGGGCAGACGAGGGGAGGGGATGTCTGGGCCGTGGCCAAGACCTTTAAGAGGGGAATGTCCTGCTGCGTTACCAGCTTATCAGTTATGCCAAACGCGTTCCTTTTGGCTTTTAGTCGCCTCCCGCATCCCGCATCCCGCCCGACTTCTTCCTTCTTCGCCATTTGTTTTGTCTGCCCTTAATGCCATGCGGAATTGCCTTTGTGTCCCTGCCGTTTATGACATTGTATTCGAATCTCTGTCTGTATGGGTGTGTATAAATTACATTACATAACAAGCAATATAACAAACGATAACAAACACCTTGCCACACACACACACCTCACTACCACATGCGAAAGCAACAAGGAAACGACAATGAGCAAATATGAAAAAATGTGGTAGAAAGGCAAAAACAATTTAATAAAAATGTTTCAACGACTTCGATTCGAAGAGATCTGCTTTATGGCCGGCCATTTGTTTGTGCCAAATGTTAATGATAGCTCAATATCTCATTTTTGTGTGCGGCTAATAAAAAACCAAACGCACTCTGTCTTTCGCGAATTTAATTTGCAAAATGCAAAATTGGAAATGAAGTCAGAAATTGAGTTCTAATTGGATTTGAATAAGCCTGAACAACAGCAATTAACGTTGCTATAAATGGATTTACCAGACACATAATATGATTTTGCCCGGCGTACTAATTTTAAACCAGAAACGAGATGCTTTATCTAAACAATTTCATTTATGTCAGATGCAATACTTCTTCCAAAATCTTTCAATAAAATTTATTTCTATGCATTTTTACTTGACCAAGCAAATAGTCTGTCAAGTAAATTAAACAATCGATTGAACCGCAAAAAGTCAATTAAAATCTTCACAGAAACTCCAGTTGAATAGTGGTTTCGGGCAATTTGCCGGCGCATCCTCTCAACGCCTCCCTGTAATCCTTAATGGGTCCTGGAGCTGGAGATGGAGATCTCTGGCCGGGCATCTCAATAAAGCAATCAGTGTGTACCAACTCGCAATATAAATTTCATTTTCCCTTGCAGGTCACTCGGGTAGGAGCTTGGGAGTCCTTGGAGCGGGAGCAGCCAATGCAACCTGCACAGACATCATTAGACGTGAATAGCAACCACACGTGAGTAACTCGGGGCCTTTGCGCCCGCAGACAAACACAGACTATAGACTATATCGACACTGTATATCTCGGACATGTGTCGGCCATCAACTTATGCAATCAACGATTTGGCTTTGACCGGGCAAACTGACTGCCTGCTGACTGCCGCTGGGTGCTATGTAAACGGGCCAAAGACGGTGGCCCAAGGAGCAGCAGCAGGACGAAGGGACCCAAGGACGCAAGGACGACAGGACGAAAGGCCCGGGCGAATGTTTATTTAAGCATAAAGCCACGTACGCCCTGACACACACACGCCCATCCCGACACTCAGATTAATATGTTGCTAAGAAAGGGCTTAAAAAATATATCTTTTAGATTAAGACAAACCCAATAGATACAGCAGATACAGCAATAGGTTTCTAGCTTTCATTGAACTTTAATATGACATATTAGTAAAACAGTTTCGAGGGTTTCTGTCTTCCATATCATTCGTTTATAATAGGGGGTCTAATAGTAGCAACAGAGCATCTTTTTTAACTTTAAAAGATATTCTAATATATTCGGTTTATCTGAGGTATAACGCCTTTATAAGAATCCAGTAAGTTCAGTCTATCTCTTATCAGCTAATCAGTATTGCCGCTCAAGTTCAATATTTTTTAAAAATACAAGTGTGCAAATTGCGCTCTCTGTACTTCGGGTGTCCTTTAGTGTGTTCTGTGGGCTTTAGTGAGCTATGTACTTAGGCACAGCTGTACTTGCAGTCCTTGCCTGGTAATTACATACAGACTACGGAAAAGGACTCCTCTCACTGCGAGTTCCACTCGCCACCCGAAGCAGGACCTCTCCTCCTCTCTCCTTGGGCGGCTGGATAAATATTTGGTTTAACCTTTTTCCTTTTGTGTGGCTTTGTATTTGCCTTTGGTTTTATGGCAGCGCCTGTGTCACTATTTCATTTCGATTTGAGCCGAGTTTGCCGCAGTCCTTAGCCAGATTTGTAGCCTTAATTTATTTGTTTGCGATTTTCTGATATTTTGTAATTGAGTTTTTCCTTTTTTTATGCTGATGAGGGTTTAGCCAACACGCCATAAAGGATGTCAAGCAATAGGGAGAGCAAACTGTTGATATTCATTGGACAGGACACGTTCAAAGGCAGGATATTTATATCAGGACGTGAATGTGAGCGAAAATATGTCCCCTGGGAGGCTGAAAGGATGGGAGGATGGGAGGAAGTACTCAGCATCCTTAGTAGTCTTAATTTATCGCTATGAATGAATCACTGGGCCCCAGGCTTTGTTTCTTGAAAGGACACGTACCTTCGGCGACAGGATATACTTTTGACTTAATTTGATTTCGCCAGAATGAATTTCAATTAGCTGCAAATGAAATTTCGGGTCGTTAAGTGATTCGCACTGAGATAAAAGGGGTTTTCAACTAGCTCAAACGGATGATGTCTTAAATTAAAGGCAAATTTCTCTTTCTTCTTTGGCCCCAGATGGATTGCGATTTGTATCTCAGTAGTTTTCCACACCCATACTCCACTTTTGCTGCCGTAAGCCTTTGTTAAGCACCAACACTTAACTGTGTCATGCTCGGATTTATGGCTCCACGAGGACTTCGCATCCTTCAGATATGTACCTTCTCCACATCCCCCAGCTTCCCACTCTGCACTTCCCCACTTCGAGCTGTTAGTTTTTCCGTTTGAGCCCTGAGTTGATTGATTTCTGTTCTAGTCGGGCCAAAGAGCAGTCTAAGCCCACCCGCTCACATCCGGCACTTCACTAGTCTGACAGTATATTGACGCGCAGTCATAAATAAAAACACTCAGATATTCATGCCAATGATTCCTTCTATTTTTTGCTGCTCTGAATCGACTGAATCGACCATCGGCTGTTGTTGTTCGTTGAGTTGAGCCTGCGGCAGAGAAGCCCCAACCAAATAGCAATTGTATCACTTAATATTGCTAGACTCCAGGCTCCATTGATCTGCACTGGAAAAAAGGATTCGGGATCACAATGTTTAGTTCTATATAATTGTGATTAATAAGTGATACTTAAATACATTGTCAGAGAAGCATAAAGTCGATTTGTAATACATCTTATTTAACATTTTTTGTCATTCGAAATGTCTGCCTTGACTTATTGCCATTTCCATTGATTTAATTATGATTTGAACCTTTTAACTTTTAAATATCTATAGTTGGGTGCCTGGCTTTGATACATTTGCAGTGTGCTTGGGATGGGGTTGGTGTTTTTGGCATCCTTGAATGCTGAGCGTTTTGTTGATGATTTGCGTGTTCGTGAATAATTGATCGAATGACAATCTTTCGATGTGTCAGCATTGTTACGCGTTGTTATCATCCCGAAAAGTGGCATAAACATGCCGATGATTGTGTTCATCATCATCATCATTATGAGGCGAGTGGCAGTGTTGTCACCGTTGACAGCGGTCGTTGGCATCGTGTGTGTTCTGAATAATAAGATGCTAACGTAGCACCATCCAGATACCACGCTTTATGACTGATGTGCAGTCAGACAATCAGCTTTGCCCTCCACAAATCGGAATTTGTACCGATTTGCATGAGAGTGTGGCATAAACTGGGGCATCAGCTGCTAATGCCAGGCCCATCATGCTCAGCTTCACAAATTAAACAAGATTAATTTGTTAGCTCGTTTAAAATGGCTTAACAATATCATTAATTTCATTGGCCAGGCCCGCACCGAAAGCCAACATATTCCGGCGACCAAACATGGCTTAAGCCCGCTTTAAACCGCATTAAACCGTCGAATTATGAGCGAGTGGTGGCCGGGTATATCATTAATCAATTCTCGGGCAAATGGCCCTTTAAAGAGCTCATAAAACGCCGTCAGCGAAGCCTCAACTTGAGGTCCGATTTTTGCAACTTGTATTTTTAGTGGGTCAAACTTTTTGCCGCATAATTTTTGGGTCCTTTTGGGCCGGCCCCGTCCATTGTTGTTATCTATTCATTAAATTTAATGATATGGCTCCCCAGAGCTGTGACACCCGGTTCTGTTTTGAAATAATCAGCACTCTGTGGCAAGCATTTTTAAACGGACTTGCTCATTTCCGAAGTGACACACACATTTTGCCCCGGATCGCCTCGAGATGAATGGTTGGTCTAGAGTCGGGATCTGCTTCCTTCCCTTTCATCATAATTATAAACACAAAACAGGCAGCAGGATGGATGGATGGATGGATGGCTGGCTGGTAAAATGGATGGGTTTTCACTGGGTTTTCGCCACAACCCATGTTGTGCTCCTTTTTCCTTGCACTTTTCCCATTCTAGGCGAGCAACATGTGGCGATATGTGTTGGCCCACATTCGCCTCGCAATTAACAGATCAGAGAGTTGCATCCTCTGAGCTCAGAGCTCCGAGCTCTGAGCCACATACATTAAGGGGTTCTTCTAGGACCTGTGATTCCAGCCCTCCTTTGTTAACTGCTCTCATGCGCCTCGTTGGCCTTTATTATTGTTGACTCTGCTGTCCTGCAGAAGTCTCCACGTCCATTTCCATTTCCACTTCCATTGCACTCCCATTGCCCGTTGCCCATTTACATTTCCCCCGTCATCGTTCATTGTAATTGCGATAATTACGACAAGGACTGGGGATAGCTCCTTGGAGCGACACCTTAATGAAGCAGCATTCATGCAGACCATTGATGCAGTGCCTCCTGCAACCGAACGGCCCTTCCACATGAGTATGCCATGAGTGATGGCCACTCATCCGTCGCCGTGCCTCGATGTCCTCGTCCTGTTTATCCACTTAGCAGCTCACGAGGTCCGTGTCGTTAATTGAAATCTTTCGCATTAAACCACCTCCCATCGCCAACTGCCACCTGCCATCTTCCTCCTGCCACTTGCCTCCTGCCATTTTGCTCTTCCACTTTGTAGCCGAGCGCTTATTGTTTTTGTTATTAAAGTTTAATTAAATACCTTTTTGAAATGCTCACGCATGAGTGGAAAATATTTTTTAATGAGCTTTTGCGCCTTTTGTGAGCAACATGAAAAAGACGCCTCCTCGAAGTTGGCCACACGGCGTATGCGTGTTCTTAGTGCGTAAATTGATTGAAACAAAGGCGCCCGCCCACAGCCAACAAGCACGTGAAATAATTACCACTGGCAGACGTAAAAGATCCACCATTAATATATAGCTTTTCACATTTTTCATTTATCGCGAAAGTGTGAAAATGCGGGTGAAAATGCCACCCCAAAGGCTTAAGCCGCGGGGAAAACGGGAAAACTATTAAATGTGTTCATCCGCATCAATTGCAGTTTCCTCTGGAAAAATGTAACTTCAGTCGTTCGGTTCGTGGTGAATGCAAATCAATTAGCAATACTATTGAGTGTTGTTTAAACAATTAATTGTCCGCCCAGAAAAACTTTCATGGGCAAACATTGCGTTTTTTCCTGTTCTATGATATTTGATACACATAAATACCTTTTAGCAATTAATCAATTAAACCTGTTTGCGTAATGATGAATTAATTCTCAAGCTGAGGAATCATTAATTAATTGCAGCTTATGTGAGAATAGCAAAACTATAATTTTGTTATGCAAAACCTATTATTTCAATTGAATTGTTATAAACTGCGGTTATTTTGTTCTATTTATTCTGTAAAGTGAATTAAAAGCGAATTTTTTCTTTTGCCAAATCCAAAGGCCAATTAAAAAGACAAACAGTAATCTTCTAAAAAAGTCAGAATGAGAGCAGTATAATAACTATGCAAGTACCTGTTCATCGAGCTTTTTATCCTAGTAACCAGATTAAAACGAATAACACAAAAACTTCGTCCGCTGTCCGTGAAAAAAATGATTCGTGAAAATATTAAAGGTGGGTGCGCAGGTGTGAAAACCTGTGAAAAGTTGGAAAAACAGGCGATGGAAAACCAAACTGAAATGTAAACAAAAATTTATGGCAGGAGCTTGAAGAGCCGTAACCATGGCCGTAGTCGTAACCATTAGCCGTAACCAAAAACCGAGCCAGACATTGAATTGACCTTAATAAAGTCGACTGAGACGGCAACTGCGACTGCTTCGACCTTTTTTTTACCTTGTTTTGCCAACCAAATAATCCCATCTCTCTGCTTACAGAAAATGCTGATACTGCTGCCGCTGCTTGGAATTTTTGGTAATGGTTTCGTTGCTGAAGTCGAGGCGAATCTAAGTCTGGGCTTTAAGGCCATCAAAGTGAGTTTTTGCACAAAAGCGAAGCAGCCATGAAAATCTTTATGAATGTCATTAATGCTCTTTCCTTAATTATGCAATCCCATTCGCCGTCCACGGATCAGTTGCCCAGGCATCCGAATCCGGGTAAGTTCCTTAGGATTTTGGCAGCCACCACGAACGAAATTGAATTGCACGATGTTGTTGCGTATTTGCAATTGATTTAGAAAAAAAGATTCACGAATCACATTTTCTGTGTGCTTCATTTATCAAAGGCCTGTCCTCTCATCATCATCATCAACATTAAATGTGATTTTCTTGAAGAGAAACTCCTAGCTAGGACTTTAAAAGCCACAGGGGAATGTATTTTAATTTCTGTTGTTAATTGTACCTAAATATCAGTTTTTTCTCTTCCGGTAGAGTTCACCATTGGTTCTATGTTACTAATTGTTTATTGCTTGAACTATTTGGAGCAAACAGGGCCAATTTGGAAGTAGCTCTGGCAGAAAAACGAAATAAAGGGACTATTTTGCCCAATAAAGTCAAATTCAAAGCTTCTTTGGCTGGAAAATGAAGGAAGGGAAATGCCAAATAGTCGTATGCGAACCATTTCATTAAAACTTGCAGACAGGAAATGTAATTTCTTGTTCAGCGAAAGTTGTAGACCCGTTTCCGAACATTTATTGTGCACCTATAGCCAGTATATCCCCCATTATATCCAGATCCCATCTCCTGGGAAAGAGTCCCACGCACACCGGCTCAAATGCCTAACTAACGAGTAAAGTGATTTTAATGGTTTTATGTTCGATTCTCTTTCTTCGTTTTCCATTTTGCCAAACATTTTTCATTTTTTCGACTAGCTGTGTGTGTGTTCAATTCGGTTCGACATGTGCCATTTTCCCTGCTCTTTTTCCGAACCCAATGCTTTTCATCCAGCACCCCACACACGATGTCGTAGAAAGCTGTTCAAAATTAAACAGCAGTAGTCCGAACTGTGCCAGAAACTTTTCGATTCGAGGGCGTTACAACAAACTCAACCCATATCGTGCTGCGGCAGTAGCTGCACATACACTTGTATTTGTGTTACACTGGCCCTTATTTCCCCCCGCCCCCCGCTAGAGTCAAAAGTTTTGAGTCAAATGCCAATACAGTTTGTGTATGGCCGGCTCCAAAATAAAAGTTATCCGGCCAAGCTGAGCTGAGCTCCGGACTCCTCGGCACGTAGTCCACCGACCAGTTGTGCCCCGGGTCCATATCAATGGCCCACACGATTGCCTGGCATCAGCACATGGAGAGAAATAACAGGAATCGAATATTCAACATCAAATATTGGAAAATGCTAATTAGAAACTAAATAATCACATTTCAGACCAAATCATCAGAACGTCGGAATATTATATATGGCCTATGTAGTAATAAAATATAATTGATGAGTTATAAATGCAACTAAAATTTCCCTTTTCTAAACTTGTACACTATAAAAAGGTTCTATAGGTATTGCATTGCATTCAGGTTTTTTTTTTTGGATGTTTGTTATGTTCAAAAGCTGTGGATTTGTAGTGCAAAACAAACAATTTAGCGACTTTTTCCTCTGTGCAGTCAACAATTGCTCAGGGCCTTGATGCATTGTCCACTCAGTGCGGAACAAGTTTATTTAAACTCAAGAACTTGCCCTTTATTCGCATCTTTTTGCCGGCTAAAATCGGAAAGTTATCGGAACACTAAAAATTCAGAAACGCTGCGAACTTTGCCAAACATATTTGCGAATACGTGAAGCAATGAAGAGTTCTTACAAACAAGTCATGAACTTAAAAGTTCAATGAGCTGCAAGGATATCAAGGATATTCACAGTAAGGCCAATTCACATTGAGCTAATGTCTTGCAAAGTTCACTCCCAGGAGAATGTCACTTTCCGGAACTTCCTTGAAATCATAAGAATTGGGATTCGTGATTGTTGGCATCTTTTGGGTGTATTGCATTATAAGTATTAAAACTTAAATTAATTAACTAATAGTTTTTTGGCCAGCTCTCTTGGGGTCGTTGAGCCTTATAGTGCTGGAACGCACCTTTTCATTCCACTCTAAAATCTCTGCCAAGTGTGTTCAAACATATCCTAGGGCCATTGGCAATCTTTAGTGCAGGTTTTAGTTTGTGAAGTTGAATTGGGCCCAGTTTTCAGCTCTCAATCACAACATGTCCCAAGCAAACACTCGAGCAGCAAAAATTGCGCATACGCAGCATGGGCTGCAGATTGAAGCGCTCTTTTCCAACTTTTGTTCGGACTGCCTTTGCCTTTGCCTTTGCCTTTGCAGTAGCCTTTCCATGATCCGCTCGGGGGCCAATGTCGGATGGCACTCAAAACTTGTCGCACACGCTCGAGTGTTGTAAATCTTTGCACAAAATGAAACTTTATTTGGTCATGGTCATCAACGACTTAAGTAAATCTAAAACTCTAAGTAAGGCAAACACTGCACACAGCCCAGGAAGCAACGAGTCCGAAGGTAGAGCCTCGCAGAGGCCGCATAAAACAAATAAACTGCGCACACGTGACCCCAAACAGGGCGCAAGGCTGTGGGCGGGGTCGGTGCTGATGACCCCAACAAAGGAACACGGGGTCCCGAAAAATGTGTCACGCCATCAGAAAGGGTGGACAACCAGAGGCCAAGAGTTCATTTCGCACTGCAGGACATCGGTGTAGATATGTACTGTCTTTATGGATGGTGGAACTTATCAGAACACTCTGCTTCTCGAGAAACTGGAAGCTTATAGCGTTCGGAAGTGATAAGTGGTATCTGTAGATACATTTATATACTTGTACGAGTATATCTGCTGACCGTCACCTTTTCAAAAAAAAAGCAGTCTTTCGATTCGAAGGTTTATATTGTTATTGATTGCCAAGTGTAGATAATTTTTCCAATTGCCAATGGTATCTTGGATCTTGACATATTTTATTTTAGTGTTTGAAACATTCAACAAAATATTTGTATAAATAAAATGCATGAAATAAAATAAAATTCAAAGTTGTAAATAAATAAAAAAGTAAATTCCGTTTACCTTTTTATTAATATATAAAAATGGAAAGAAAAAATGGAAAGAATAATAAGTAACTCGTATTACTAAGTATAATTCCATTGTGGTAAATAAAGGGAATAGGTAAAACTCAGATATTAAATTTTAAAAAAATCCCCTTTTATCTCAAAGCAAATTCCGTTTGGTCGCTGAACACCATTCTCATCAATTGCTACCAAGGTAAATACCATCCGATTTCGTCCAGAAGGAAGGGCAAGCCCAAGCCCGAAGTGCATTTTTATGACATATGGTACCATATAGTAAACAGTCTGCGAATAACAACTTGTGAGAATAACATTGAATATCATTGAATCATGCATACTCCTTTGTGGTTGACACATTTCTCTTGAGCCTCGCTCCTGTTACTAATATGTTCCTGAAAAATACTGTACCAATACTGCTTCGGATCCAGAAAAGATTTGCAAAAATCTCTGGACACCATATTTAGTATCGTCGGTTGCCAAATGCCACGCTCGAAATGAACGATGGTTAGTCGACACTCAATGCGATCCGTTGGTTGTACATCCCACGTAGAGGTCAGGTATCCGTCGACGTGAACACCTTCTGGACCCATCACAAAGTTGGTGGTTGAAATGTCAAACAATCCGCTCATATTCGCATATCCTGGCGGTCCATCCATACAATCCGAAAACACTCCTTCGTCCTCCAAAATGTACTCGAAGTTTTCTCCAACCGAATGTTGTGCAGCGGTTAGAAAAATTACCAATTGCCACAGCACCGAAAACGGAGGAGCCATTTCACACTTTTTTCGAAATGATAAAACGTCTATTTGATGGAGCTTTTATATTCGAACTCGTTACCTCGTAAAGGTACAGGGTATGTTGGGTTGTGAAATGTAATGTAAGAGGTGGAAATGGAATATCTATGAAAGTACTTGCTTAATAATGCTTACAAATGCAAATCCCAGATAGACTCTAGTTAAAGAAATATAAGTTTCCCTTCATTTTGGCAACAGTACTGGGCATTTCATAGTCGTGACGCCGAAAACGCTAATTGTACCTTTATTTTATCTACGTTCTCCTGTATAGATTATTTCTACACGATTGTGTTAAGTTGATCTTGATAATAACTGATCAAAACTGTGGTTGTAAATTGGAGAAAAAGATTGGCGATAAAACGTTTTACCTAACATAAAAAATCAGATAGTCGAGTAATAAGCAAGATTTTTGCATTTAATTTTAAATTGATATACAGATTTCAATAAATACGACAGGGGAAAATTATATAATAATTTATAATAAATATATAAAATGACGTTTATACATTGAGCAATAATAAAAGAACACCACACAAAAATCTTAGTGACATATCAAAGGTTGAGTATTCAACCAACTTTAAAAAGTAAATAAAGGGTTTCGTGTTGGATCTTTCGCGAGTAGTATTTCATATCCTTGAGCAGCTGTGCCTCTGTCTAGCCTGATTTGTCAAGGATAAGGGATCCTTGCAGTAAACTCACCCAGACAAAGCGCCCTTGTCAAGGGGTGCATGTGTATGTCGCGTACGAGGAAAAACACATTAAGATGATTGCACTTCGGAAAATGACGTGATATCGCAGGAGGGAGGAGGGGCGCAGTGCACGTAGATACTTCCGGCATTGGCGACCTTCGCTGGCGACTTTTCAATAATAAACGTAGATTGCTACTGTCATAAAGATGCGACAACGTGCCCATATTCATTACAATCAGCTGGCAATGCCAATTTTCGCATTAACCATTGATGCCAAATGAATGATGATGCCCAAGGAGGCGGGCGCCCACGTCTGCCTCGTCCTTTCGCAGAAGTCACGTCGCCAGTGAAATCAATTCAAAGTGGAAAAGTACAGGGCACGTACCCGATCCCCTTGCACACAAAAACACAATTGGGTGGCTCCTCTTTCAGCCCACAATCCCCGTCTATGGGCCACATTCAGACCCACTGTGCGATTGCAAATGGTCCGCCACAAGCCCGAGTAATTGTGATTGGCGGCTACACATGCGAGTTTTTGGCCAGGCCAAAACAAGAACCTGCTCAAAGGCAGACACAGGAACAGTATCTGCGAAAGAACACTGCACAAAACGCATCCAAAGCCATTAAAACAATTCATTCTATTGAAATTAAAGGTGTTGAAAGGTTAACATAAAATTTAGCTCACAATGCATTGGTGTAAATCGACAAAAATATTCGAAACTTGATAGGTTTTGCTACCGACTATTATTATCAACAATTTTAAATCAAGGCACATGTTTTTCTCTCTGTAGAACAGAGAATGAGGCAAAAACAAACTTTAGCGGGCTAATGGGATGCCATAAAGCAGCGGCATTTGTCAATATCAATTTTGATGAGACACGAAGGCAAACGGTGGCATGGAAGCAGGTCTATTGTTTGTGCTGCAAATATTCTGGCGATTCTGGCGAAATTTATAACAAACAGCACTGACATTAATTGGGTTCCCATTCACTGGCATTACACATACGACATGTATTACGCATTTGATGACATAAATTAGCAGTGAAAAGAAGGCGAAGTGAAATTAAATGAAATGTATGTTATAACAAACAAGTCAGAGGTACTGATTGCCAAAGAAATGTTCTGTCTTTAAAGAGATAAGCTGTTTCAATTCAATTTGCCTTGCAGAACTTCCCCGGTTTTAATGCTCATTTGAATCTTCTATTTTCTATTTTCTATGTTTTCCAACTACTTTTGCTGGTGTCAACGATGGAAACCAACGCAACATCTGGATGCGCACATGGTCTTGGCTCCGGATTCGCCTGCAGCCAATTGCAGTGTGGGCAACACAACATTCGCACATGGAGTCACATTTAAATTGGATTGTAAAACCCAATGCGTTTGCGAGGTGAGTCGCGGGTACCAAAACGCAGCTTGCAGATTGCCGGTCGCAGGTCGCAGTTCGCAGCCGTTGGCCAAATGCTTGGGGCCATCCGCACAAAAGTTGGCCACAAGCCACAGACATCCAGAGATACGTACTATATGTACAATACATACAGAGACACACAGATACAGATATAGATATAGATATAGATATTGGGACACAGAAGGCATTCCGGCCAAAAGCCAAATGCAGTTTCGCAGTCGTTGTTGTTTAACCTGTGCGCAGCGTGGCTCCTAGCGCTTTTAGTTCCAGCCTTCATTTTGGCCCTATTTTTTCCATTTTTGGTGGGATTAGAAGCAGCACTTGCACTAGCTGAAACCAAATGGCTCTGCAGGGTTGAGATTTTAATTAAAATTTAAATACAGCGCAA
This sequence comes from Drosophila teissieri, assembly GCF_016746235.2. Taxonomy (NCBI): domain Eukaryota; kingdom Metazoa; phylum Arthropoda; class Insecta; order Diptera; family Drosophilidae; genus Drosophila; species Drosophila teissieri. Next base: position 16,453,662 of record NC_053031.1, on the reverse strand, counting down.
AATGCCCGGAACTACAATTGCGAAATCACAAAACACAGTACAATTTGATAGAGACGCTAATGGGGGAAAACTGTATTTCGCTAATGAGATTAAAACAACGCTTAACAGGGATTATCAAACTATGAATAGGAAAGGGGAATGAGGATATTTCGATGGATATAAATCATTAATTAAATTAAATGGTAAATAATTACCAGTTTGCTGTAAGAAGATGCTCTTGGAGTTGTAACCATTGTTTACCTTAAAAGAGTAGATAGAAGTACACCTTTGGCTTTTTTTCACTTTTAAGTTGCTTTAGCCCCAAATCCTTGACATTGCTTTATGGCCACAGAGAAGTTTTTTACCTGCTCCCGGGTTTTGGTTTTTGCACCTTATTTCCAGCTGCGCTGGTAGTTTATCATGTGGCATAATACAAACACGAGCACATGCAATTTATGCAATGCAATTTCGTGACGATGCGAGAGATACGGACTGGGTATAAAAAGTACCAGCGGACTGTGTGAACGTTTAGACGCGAAAAGTGGATTACAAACAAAGCTGTGAGGGTCTGCACGAAATGTTAATTTTGCCATATACCATATACACCAAAGTACACATAAGGCAGCAAGCTTGAGGCAAAAGTTCGTGCCCCAGTCGAGGACCCAGCCAACTTTCGGTCGTCCTTGTGCGATTGGGCCAATATTTTCTTTACATTATGACTTTATTTTCGGCTGGCTGGCCAAAGCTAAATAAACAACACCACACCACACCACACCACAGCAGCAACAATGGGCCACATTTAATGTATTTTAATGTGGCATTGCAGAATGGCCGCCACGCCTGCTCCACGCTCTGCCCCAACGAGCAGCTCCCGGCGCCGGAGGACACGATTTCCTGCCGATCGCCGCGCCTCGTCGAAGTTCCCGGCCACTGTTGCAAGATGTGGCTCTGTGAGAATCCAACAGCTGATGGTAAGTTGTGCTCTGCACTAAGAGAAAAGAGATGTTAAAATGAAGTATATATTCAATCACTTTTATTTGGTAATTACCATTATTTTAAGGATTTAAGATAGTTTAAATGTTTTTATGCCCAGAGGTACTGCAGTCTTGATTACTTTTAGTTTTCATTGTTCTCAGTGCATCCTTGTTTCCACTACCACTGCCACTGCCATGGCCTTGTTATTGTTTTATAAGTGTGTTTATGGCTGTGGCCATCCCATTGTGTCCACTTCCTCAACCCGCCCACTGGCCTGAGTTAATGGCGCTCAGGGGCGTGTCGTGCTGTGTCCAATGCGCAACTTAATGCTTAATGCTTTTTAAGCGCCCGAGAAGCCGAGTACCCGAGTACCGGAGTACCCACATCCTACCCAAAAACCGAGTGGAGAATGCAGCGCATATTTATGAAGATGAATTATTCCATCACGAGACTGGGGGCCACGATGGAGGCTCCAGTAAATGCTGGAGCAGAAGCGTAATTACTTACACAGGGATTAAGTGTTAATTAAACGCGCAGAATGCAATAAATAAACAAGATATTAAGCGTTCCTGCCAGCAGCTGCGAGGAATGGCCTCAGGCGAATTAACTGGGAATTCGAGCATTTGCGGCATCTAGTGAGGGGTGCACAGGACCTGAGGAGTTAGTCCTGGCCGGCAATTAGTACACATGGTATTGGAGTATGGTTTGGAATACCGCAGAAAAGAGTCCTCTTTGATGGTGGACATATGTAGAAGATAGAGGCTGCTTAACATAAAAACACGAACATATATGAAAAGCGTATAAAATGTATTTGCATTTACAAAATCTATTAATAACTAACAACGCAACAAGTTAATTAGCAACACCAACATTTCCTGAAATAAGAAATATATAAAACATGCCTGGAATATGTATGAGCACCCACCGTTTAGTGAAGATTTGCGAACCATCTCGTTTCGAAGCGAAATCCAAAAAGATTTCCTCCAGTCGCGTTTGCATAATTAGATAGTCTTCAATGTTCAGCTTATGCGAGTTAGTTTCCAGGAGCTGGAAAATTGTGGCCAATATTTTTGAGTGTGGTATGTAGTACGTTATCAGGCCATTATATTCCTCCTTCAGTTCGGCATCGGGAATCTCTTTTAATATAAATCGATTAACGTTTAAGATTCGATCTGTAAGAGAGCTTTCTAAAACAGAGGCTCCTTGAAGAAACTTCGAATCAGTTTCTGTGATCGATTTTTTATCAGCTGACGAAGATGAGTCTTCCACAACTCTCTGAAAGGTTTTCTTTTTGTGCTTGACCTTAACCTTAAGGATCAAACCCTTCGAGTACTGATTCTTCAGGCTTTGCACCGTTCCGATGCACTTGAATTCGCCATCAACCATTATAGCCAGTCGGCTGCACAGGGCCTCGCACTCATCCATACTGTGCGAGGTCAGGACAATAGACTTTCCGGCAGTTCGGATCAGGCCTATTATGCGCCAAAGTTGGCGTCTTGCGGCGGGATCCATGCCACTGGTGGGCTCATCCAGGTACAGAACGGATGGGTTTCCCAGAACCGATATGGCGGTGCTCAACTTTCGCTTGTTTCCGCCGCTGTAATGCTTCGTCTGCTTATCCATGTGCTTGGCGAATCCGAAGGATATGGCCAGTCCCCAGCATATGGGCTTCACATGTCGACGTTGCACTCCTCGCAACAGGCAAAAAATATTCAAGGTCTCGCGGCCGGTCAAATCCTCAAAGAGTGCGTCAAACTGCGGACAATAGCCGATTTTCCGATACACCTTATGCGTGGATATGTTGGTGCCATCTATGTAGGCTTCTCCCGAGGTTATCTTCTCATCCCCAGCTAGCATCTTAAAGGTGGAAGTCTTGCCAGCTCCGTTGATTCCCAGAAGACCGAAACATTCGGCGTGGGGCACGTGGAACGAAATGCCCTTCACTGCAAGTTTGCTTCTATAGCGCTTGGTGATGTTATAGACCAGAAGAGGTATATCTTTTCTCCCCGAGTTTATCATCTCTCGCACCACTAGCCGTTCCGCGACTACGTCCTCGTTTTCAATAGAAGACCCTCCGTCCAAACGCTTTCTCTTCGAAAAACAATTTCCCAACTTTTCGCATATAAGATTGTATACCTTGCCGTCGTGCATAACTAATAGCAGAAACAATATTAGGCCAAACAAAATCATATATGTGATTTCTGGCAGAACACCAGGGTTCCGCCAGCCGAAGTAGTCCGGAATATCACAGCATATGGGAACGTTCCGGCAGCGCAGATCTTTTGGTAGTTTCCTGATGCCACCCATACTGCAGCCACGTCGAATGTTGTAACCTATGTGGATGTTGTGGGTGGAGCTGGCCAGGCTGTAGTGTGGGGACACTCGAAAGTACCAGGCTAGTTGTTCGGCCACCGCCTTCAGCTGAAAGGCCTCGAAATTCAGGGTCATGAACAGCAGAAAGAGCCCAGTTCCCAGCAAGGTGTTTATGATGGATATGCGAGTGAAGCCAGTGGCTGCGTCGGAGAAGCATCCTGATGCCGCGTAACTTAGCATGATTCCGGGAAACCCAAATACCAGCAGCATATAGAAGTACCGACTGAGATCTAGTGGGGTTGTGTAGCCAATCTCCTTGAATGCCGCAATGGTGAGTATGGAGGAAAAGGCCGAGAGAACAAATATCAGGTAATCCCAGACAATGTGACTCGTCCAGTAGGCACACACATCAACTCCACTCAAGAATTGCAAGAGCTTGGCTCGCGTTTCGCGTTCTCTGATGATGGGTATCGCATAGAAGGCCGTGACGAAGCACATGGTTAGGGATAAATTTATGGCTATTTCAGCGCCCAGCACCTGTCCCTTATTCAGTCGCAAAGTCCTGGCATCATCGCTATATGGCAGAGGCTCATTAGTTACGTAGGTAGAGGCATCCTGGCCGAGCAATTTAATAGCCAGCGCGTTGTGCAATAAATTTAGCGTCAGAGGAGCCGTGTGCAGGGGCTTATTGTTGAGCCACACAGTTAAACTATCCTTTGCAATACTGAGTCCTGCCAGGAAATGGAAATCAATCCGCCGGCTATAATTTCGGCCATAGCTCAGTATGTAGTCCTCGAACTTGAGATCGCCTGTGTTGAGCAACTTGCATCTACTGCCGTAGTGCTCCAAGTGCTTTGAATAAAGCTCGGCCAAGGACGAAGACCGATCGGTTGTATTATCCTCTAATATAACATAGGCGAGACCATACTGATTGATGGATATAGGCATAGCAGGCAGTTCGTAGTAAATCCTGCCACCTCGCGAGTTGAGAATCGTCAGCGCCATGACCACTATGGGCAGGACCAGCTGAATCCCCAGCAGCCAGTAGTTCCTAGTGGTGGTATAGAACTTCTTAAGGAAGAGAGCCTGCCAAAACATAAAGCAACGTGAGACACGTCGGTTTTCTCTCGTTTTGCTGTCAAAAACCAGGTCCTTGAAGCCCGCGCTTCCGTCAGCCGGAGGCACTTCCGCTCCACCTCGAACCCTTTTATCGGTGTTGACTGCCATAAACACATCTTCCAGAGTAGCTCCACTTAGGCCGTAGCCCACCAACTGTAGTTGGGCACACTTGTCATCCAAGTCCTGCAGTAGCCCTGCAAACTTCCTTGAGTACTCGGTGGGCAGGCGATAGGTGAGTTCAGTTCCCAACACTCGCTCTGGGGTCATGTGTGGAACGTACTTTCTTATCAACTGGGTTACGGCTCCTACATCACAGCCAGTCTGCATTATGCAGACCAATAGGTAGCCGGTGCCAAATCTCTTCTTCAAATAAAAGGAAGTGCCTTGGCACTGCAACTTGCCCTCAGATAGGATAGAAATGCGATCGCCCAGGACATCGGCTTCGTCCATATAGTGAGTGGTTAACAGTATGGTGCGTCCGTCCTTTTCGCTTTGCAGGAGATCCCAAAGGCTCCTGCGTCCGGCTGCATCGATTCCAGAACTGGGCTCATCGCACAGCACCACCTTGGCATTTCCACATAGAGCACAACACAGGGCCAACTTGCGCTTCATACCACCAGACAGGTTCTTGGCAGCCACATATGACTTATCCTGCAGTGCCAGCATGGTCACATACTTACCCACCTCATTTTCCACCGCAGTGACACCACGAATTCCTTTCAGCTTGCTAAAGAATATAATATGATTCCGCACACTCATGTCCTTAAAGAGTATATTATTCTGCGGGCAAATTCCCAGTGATTCACGAGCTTTTGCCAAATGGGTTCGTATATCATACCCGTTTACTAGGGCCGTTCCACTCGTGGGCTTAACTATGCCAGTTATCATGTTGATCGTTGTGGTTTTACCAGCTCCATTGTGGCCGAGTAACACTGTGATTTCGTTGCGATACATCTTTAAACTGATACCCTTGACCGCTTTGTGTTTGCCATAGGTCTTTTGCAGGTTGAACAAGTGAATTCCCACCTCTCTTGCACTTCGACAGCTCCTCACTTTTCGCGATCCATGCGTGATGTTGTAAGAACTGGGAACTATAGTCAAGCTTGGCACGAATTGCCGCCAGTAATTTTTGTGGAACATGAAGTTCCACCTACGAGGCACACCGTATTCTCCAGGGAACACCTGCTCCACATACAGGCAAATAGATAGGGACATAAGTGAACCCAAACTCATGGTCATGATTATATAGAACAGCGTAAGATCATCATCCGCTGAGACGGGGTGAAACATATTCCTCCAAGTGACTCCCTCTCCGGTTCCTTCCCACATGACTATGACATGGATGCCAAATCCCAAGGCCGAGTTCGAAAATATCAGCGAAATGAGCAGCTTACCCATGAGGCTAAGGCGTTCGTAGTAATAGAAGCCAAATGAATACGGTATATAGGTCAGAAACCAGACAATGGCGGCCACGGCCGAAGCTGTGCTGGCCTTTGCAAACAAAACGGCTAGCATAAAGCACAGACATATGCTCGCGACCACATAGGTGTGCAAAAATAATAGAACAGGAACCCAACTGGAATAGGAAAGTACTGCTACCGAAGCGTGGAACTTCACCATGATCAGGAACATGATAAGAAGTACGACCAGCATGAGCATTACATAGCTCTTGACGAACCACGCCACCCAATGAAGCCAGTTGTGCACGCCGATCAACTTCATGATCTCCTTGAGCTGCAGTTCCTTTTCGCTGGTCACGTACTTGGTCACAGTCGAGGCGGGGTAGATGAAGCTCAGCAGGATTACGAAGGGCAGCAGCTGACGCAGGCCACTCAGCAGTCGGTCATAGGTGTAGGCCCTGTAGGGAAAGCGCTGCAGGTGTATGCGTGGAAGATCGTTGTCCTTGATGCCCGATGCCAGAGTCAGCCAGGACATGGTCAGTGCATGCTGGATTGGCAGGAAGCCTTCCCTAACATATCCGACCGGAACTCCTCCATCGCTTTCCAATCTATTGCGGGATCCGCTTGTGTCGTAGGACAGAAATAAACGGGACGTACGCCACGTGTCTATGATGGGGCCTTGCATGGTCCGCAGTTCGCTGGGAAATCGGAGCGAGTAATTGAGATTAAGTGGATATCCTGCATCATTGGTCTCCACCACGTTCTCTTCAAACTGAACTCCTGCCAAGAAGTTGTGCAACACCATGTCCCGTTCCATGTGCAAAGCGGTGTCATAGGGTCTGGTACCCAGAAGTCGTAGTCTTATCGCAGTGGCACTCACGATGGCACTATTGATGGGGTTATCTGGAGTAAAGCAAAGGAAGTTTCGGGGTATATTAATGGATCCATTCTCGTGCAGTATCCTATTTCCAAGTGGCACCTTCCTCATGTAAAGGTTCAGGTCCGAAATGGACACGATAGGGTAGCGGATCTCGTCCAGCTTTTCGGGCATAACTATTATGCGAAGTATTAGAATGAGGCAGAGAAATAAAACTGGCAGGACCAAGGCAAACACAATTTGCATTTTCTGACTCCACTGAAGAATCCAGTTCTTCCACATAAGCAGCTTTAGCTTATCCCAGTCTCCAACAGCGTATACTTCACAGGTTGAAAATGATTCCCTCTCGGACTTCATTATTCAGCAGAATTCATTTAAGGCGTCCAATTTTTGAATAAGTGTTTGATTTTTTGATTGAATTTTCAAAGCCGGGTCTTACGTGAACAGAAAATGCTTTTGGATTATTTTTTTGTAACCATGATATTCGCTAATTTAAATATATGTTAGCGCTGTTTTTTATTAATTTCGTTTGGTTTCATATTGTTCACTATGGACCAATAAAGGTTGGTCTTTAGTGCACCAAGAAACATGTTTCCTAACTGGCGGTGATTAATGAGTACCCCGATCATGAGCTTGCTCATTAGTAATCCTCTCTAACTGCCACCCACTCGTTGCAGTCTACGCCACCTGCCACAACAGCACCACCAGCAGCAACTGGACAGCCTGCAGCAGGTCCTGCGGCCTTGGCACCGCCACGCGGCACACCACCACCCACGCGGGCTGCCATCAACTGAGCAATTTGCGGCTCTGCCAGAATCGCAGGTGCGACCAGGACGACCTCGAGGACAATAAGTGGAGCAGTAGCCGCCCGTTGACGCACAAGCGGAAGCAGCATCGCGCCCACAGCCACTCCCATCAGCACTATCATCACCACCACAAGGAGCACGAGGGGCACCAGGAGCATGAGGAACACGAGGAGCCGGCCCACAGGATACGAGTGAGTGTCCTCTTAATGACGAAACACTTTTGCCACTTTGGGGAAATACCCACGAAACGGGTAGATCTGTGGTTTCAGCAAAGTGTTTTTTAATGGGCAGTAACTAGTGCAACGTATTTTATTGATGTCAGGAACTTTACTTATTTAGTTAAGTTAACATTAAATGGAAGATTAGATAAATAATGAATCGGTGTTAATTATTATGGTTTATATACCTTTTATAATATTCATGTTCCTTCTGTGTTTCCAAAGAAGCAGACAATTAAACTTAAAGCTGTCCCACTAATATCAGCCGTTTCAACTTTTTTTCGGGATCTTCCTGTCGCAGAAGGGCCACGAGTGCCGGAGCATCCAGCGGCTAGGTCCTGCCAGGATACGACTGGGCGAGTGCGTTTCCCGAAAGCTGTATCGACCGAAGCTCTGTGGCCGCTGCCATCGCGGGGTCAAGTGCTGTGCCCCGTCGGTGTCCACCACGATACAGGTGAGTGGGATGGGGTTGGGGATGGGGATTCCCAGGATATATCCAACTACTGCCAAGTGGCAACTGGGCTTAGACGGGCTGAGCTTAAAGTCCGACCACCTGACGCCTAACGCGGAGATATGAAAATCCTCGCGGATTGAGTTTGCTGCATTTAGTTTCCTTTCCATTGCTCCTCTGTTGCAGCTGGCAGAAATTTGCATTTTCCGCATGTTTTCCTTGCTTGTTTTTCGCCATTTGTCCTTTTCAATTAGATTACCGTTAATTTGAAACAATCCCATCGACAGCCAATCGAAAATGTTTTGTGTGTCCTGTACTTACTATAATTATGTTAAAACATGAACAAAGAGCAAAATATGTTTTAAACATATATTATAATTTTGAAAGCATAAAAAGATAATAGCACAGATTACAACAAATTATATCATTAGTTAATCAAATCAAAATAACTTCACTTCCGAAGGCAATCAGCCAAATAATATTTTCCACCAATTTAATTTGTCTGCATAACCAAATTATTCTGAAATATATTATTCAGGCCTTATTATTTATATATTCTGCTGTTTGTATTGCCGCTCACCGCGATTATTGTACTTTTTTGCAATATTTGTTTATGCATTTGCCATAATTGATGGCCATATTTATTTGATATACTTTTTTCTTGCCTGTTATACCCAAAAGACCATGACACAATGCCGTTGCTGTTTTGTTTATTGGCTCACGCCTTTTCGCCTTCTTTTACTTTTAATTAAAAGGTAAATGGCATTAAAACGTCAATTTGCAGAGCTGCAACAACAAGAGCCAATGCAGAATGAAGGCAAAATTAAAAGTCAAATGCTGCCCAGATGCCAAAATCAATTAAACACTTTTCACCCGCCCGCATTCTACGAAAAGCATTTTTTTGCGAAGAAATGGAAATCCTCTCCACTGAGATTTCGACATCTTCAATCTCTCTACACAAATTCTGTTTTTCCCTTTATGCACCATTTTTTTCGTCCTTCAGGTCGAGTTGCTGTGTCCTTTAAATGCTGTCGATCCAATTAACTACGTACAGCGACGTCAGCCGAACAAAAAAAGGCAGTTGAAGGAGCCCCAGGATGATGAAGATGATGATGAAGATGGGGACGAGGACGAGGATGTGCAGCATGAGCCGATGCTGCAAAGTGCACAGTTATGGGACACGGTCGCCTTGGAGCCAATCGATCAGGAATTCCTGCAATCACATCAGATACAAATCGAGAATAAATTCATTGCCGTCGAATGGATACTGAAATGTGAATGCAGCACGAAGGTGAGTAAATGTAGGAATTGGGTTTTGCATATTTGGGCTGTTCCTGTCTTGTCTTCGGTGTTTTCGGTTTTTTGTGGCAGCAGGCCCATAATCGATGTCATATTACACTGGCCAACCGAATTCGCATGCCATTTGAGGCAATCATTCGGTTGGGTATCTACATCGGCATTCACTTACCCCCTCCACCTTTTTCCCCGGAATTTTCTGTACCAGATGCACGAAAATTGCTTTCACTTGTCATTTTAATCGCATCTTTTGTTCCCTTCGTGCCATAGTAAATACCCTGTAGATAGCGTGGAGCAAGGGAATGATGGGCTTAGAATGGGAACGACTTTCTTTAACATTTTTTGATAAGCTGACTTTTACTTTGGGATATACTACCTTAAATTAACATTTCAATGAGTCTTTTAAAACGAATAATTATAGATAGAAACATATTTCTATAAATATAAAGGATATTTATTATTGGATATTTATATGAAAACCCAAAAGACATAAATATTTCAACAAGTAAATGAGCTTTAAGCATTTTGCTGGGTATCAACCAGTCCTTGCCTGTTAATCGCATTTATTTAGCTCTGGTTATTTCCCAGTCTATGCACAAATGTGTTTTTGTTTCCCAAAAAAAAATTATTGCTGCAATTTTTTTGTTGACTGCTTGGTTGCGAGGAGCTTCGTATTTGCCGTCCCTGCGGGTAAAAATGGGCCACCAAAATGGGTGGGGTGGCCAAAGAACGGGGGTTCCTGCGCCCAGCTGTCTGTTGTGTTTTCCCATTATTTTGGCGTATTCATCTTGAATGCCTTTGCCTTCGCCGCCCGTGTGCGCTGTGCAATTGCAATGATTGGATTTTTATGAATACATTCATCAAAGGACCTCCTCGCTCACTGACTGCGCCACTGCCAAACTGAACGATAACATTTTGTTGCATACGCTCAGGCGGCAACTTTAAATCGCTGTGCGGGGGTGTGCGTGCGGTTGTTTGTGCGTCTAAGCTGAGGCTTTGTTTCGCCCTATCTTTGTTAGCTTTGAATGGTGAATGGGTTTCCCGAAAAGTAGTCGAGCACAATAGCAGTTGATTTAAGTTTTAAGAATATTACAGTGGGTTTATTAAAAACTATTGGAAAAAAACCAACTGTCCCTTAGTCATCTCTCTAAACTGAAAATTAGAAAATTTTTATTAAATAGAGGTCAAGTGGTAAAGTGTAAATTACATTTAAAAATACATTATTAATGTTTATTTTTGTGCTCGAAAAGTGTTAATTTGTTAAAAACCTGTAAGAATACAGTATTAATAACTGTAATTTAGGCAAACTGATTACTATTTCTACCTTAATCATCATAAAAGCCAATTAAAAATGCAGATTTGCTTATAAGCTGGGGTCATAGTTCTTCTATTGGCGGTCCTCTTGACTCGATGCTAATTTGGTAACTGTGAAATATCAAAAAACGAATGCTATTTTTGCTTGTGAGTGGAATTTAAGAGAAAGCCAGCACTCTCTTTCGACATAGTTGCTGCACGCTTTGTTCTCTTTCGCTCTCTTAACAAACTGATAATAAATGCTGATACTGCAGCGTATGCCTGCCAATTGCTTTATTCTCGGCTAAATTGCATTTACATGACACAATTCGCCGGAGCAGCAATGAAAGGCCTGTTATCAGTGAACTACGGCTTATCGCCCACACCCATAAATATTCAGAGATAGAGGAAAAGAGCGCAGAAACTAGAAACAATATATATATAGAACGAGTGAAAGTGAAAAATCCCAAATCAGTTGCCAGCCGAACGTCAAACGTGAAGCACGGTCGGTTGTTATTATCAATATATACGAATATATATCCACTTGTGCACCACCATGAGTTCCGCGTCTTCGCGTCTGCTTGCTAAAACCAGGCTAACTGCTCGCATTGTGATCGTGGGTGCGGGATCCGCTGGGATAGCGGCGGCCACCCGGCTCCTGGAGCTCGGGTTCCGGAACGTGATCCTCCTCGAGGCGGAGGATCGAATCGGCGGTCGTGTCCACACGATTCCCTTTGCCGATAACGTCGTCGACTTGGGCGGCCAGTGGTGTCATGGCGAGAAGGGAAACGTGGTATACGAGAAGGTCAAGGATCTGAATCTGCTGGAGGTCACGGAACCCCACTACGAGACCTACAGATGCGTGCGATCCAACAAGGAAGTTCTACCCGACGTCATAGCCGATCAACTGAAAGCTATAGCCGAGATGTCCATACCAGACAGGCAGACGGAGCTCCTGGACTTCGAGGGCTCCTTGGGAGACTACGCCAATATGAAGTACTGGAAGGAGCTGGCCAAGCTGCCGCCCATTGATCGCAGCATTGCGGAGGAGTTCCTAGAGGTGTTTCACAAATTCGAAGCATCTGTGGAGGGGGCGGATCACCTGTTCGAAGTGTCCGGAAGGGGTCACCTGGAGTACTGGCTATGCGAGGGCGAGCTGCTACTCAATTGGAAGGACAAGGGCTACAAGAGCTTCTTGAGACTACTCATGAAAGCGCAGGATGATCAGCCGGAAGATCTCGGCATGCTCAAGGACCATGTGCGGCTCAACAGAGGGATTGCCGAGATTAACTGGGCAGGAGCTGATGAGCTTACCGTGCGTTGCTGGGATGGCGAGCTAATCACAGCGGATCACGTCATATGTACTGTTTCCTTGGGAGTTCTAAAGGAGCAGCATCCGAAGCTTTTTGTTCCCGCCCTGCCAGCGGCCAAAGTGACAGCCATCGAGGGTATCAGGATGGGCACAGTGGACAAGTTCTTCCTGGAGTTTGAGAGTCCTCCGCTGCCTGGCGACTGGCCTGGCTTCAATTGTCTTTGGCGGAAGGAGGATCTGAAGGAACTGCGGGCCTCGGAACTCTTTTGGCTGGAGAGTGTGTTCGGCTTCTATCCAGTGTCCAAGCAGCCACGCCTCCTGCAGGGCTGGATCATTGGCCCGCACGCCCGGCACATGGAAACGCTCACCGAGGAGAAGGTGCTGGAGGGTCTGCTGTGGCTCTTCCGCAAGTTCCTGCCCTTTGAAACGGCCCATCCTGTGCGATTGCTGCGCACTCAGTGGCATGCGAACCCCAACTTCCGAGGCAGCTACACCTTCCGCTCCACCTACACGGATGCGCTGAGAACTGGTGCCTGGGATCTGGAGGCACCGCTCCAGGATGTGGGCGGCAGGCCACGCCTCCAGTTCGCCGGTGAGTGCACCCACAAGCACTACTACTCCACGGTCCATGGAGCCGTAGAAACGGGATGGCGCGAGGCGGAACGATTGCACCTCTACTACCAGGCGCGAACCTCTCAGCTGTGAGCTCACACCTGCTGATTGTTTGATGATGAATGTCTTCCGAAGCTGTGAAATCGAGATTGGCCACGGGCCATGAAGCATGGATACTTAATATTTGTCTAGGCACAAGTTACTATTGGAAAATATTTCTGTGCCTCAGGGAGGTTTTCGCCATCCACTGAGGAAGTTTTACGGCCGGCATAAACAATAAACTTGCGGAAAAATATATAGGTGCTATGGGTAAATAAAATAAATATAGGCTCTTTAATATTTAGTAATATTTAGTGAATTTAGTATTTAAGTATTCACGAATTACAAGATATGAACAATAAAAATTGAATTAATGGTGTGAGAAAATACAAGATAGTAAATGTTGATAATGTAATAGGCATTTAGTCGAGTCAAAAATCTAATCGGTTCATCGGGTTTAGGGGGTTCTCAAACGAAAATTGCCGTATCAATACTTGGTAACCATTTTATAACTATAATTAAGCCTTCTAGATTAGATATACATTTTACATCTCACGTGTTGCCGATAGAGGCGTTTGGTTTTAGTCAGCTTCTAAAACTATGACTGTACTCGTGCAATAAATGATACGATAATTTAGCAATATTTTACTGTGCACGTAAATATGTACTTAAATAAAGTACTAACTCTCTTACTGTTAAATTTGAAATAAAGGGTGATCCAGACCGTTCACCAAGCTCGTAAATTATTTTACTGGCTTTCCTCAGTTCATTTGTAATATTCAACAAATGTTTAACTCTGAGCCTAAGCACAAGTATCTGTTTTTCACACGTATTTATAGTTAGTGTTTTTCTCGAGACATAAAAACTAGAAACCGGTTTCTTAAATTTCACTGCATCCACGGCATTGGTAGCCAAATTCAAACGCATTCCAAAAAAGCCGAAATAAAAGCCAAACATGTTGACCAACTCATTTGCAGCAGCGAACAGCAAACAGCATTGTAATTGCGCCTGTTTTTCGGAACATTTACAAACACTCGATGCAAAATAGTGGGTGTGGGTGGTGGGTACAGGGGGCAGGAGGCAGGAGGCAGAGGTCCGGGGGCAGGGGCGTGGCCACTGAGGTCTCACACATGCAAAAGTTCAGATTACGCGCGGAGTAGGGAAAACTAAAATCAGTTTAGCACATACACCAGTATTTTCTGCTGCAAAAACGCAGTGCAAAGACCAACCAGGCCAGACCAGCCATGGATGGCCACAGAAACCACAACAGTGCAACGGGAGCCAGGAATCAGGAGCAGGAGCAGGAGCAGGAGCAGGATCAGAAGCACTGGCCATGTGATTTCACTGCACCAATGTCCCGGCAATTGCCGTACGGCCAGCACTTTGGCCAAAGCAGAGGCAGAAGCACTTTGGCTGCCCATGTTGAAAATTCAAATTTATGCCAGGCCGGGGCCAAAACATTCAAAATATCCTTGCTGTGCTCCGTCCTTCTGTGACCACCTCCCATTCCACGGCACTCGACAGAAAGAAACTTCCTCAAGTGTCTTACAGTTCAGATTTTGAATAAATAGCTTTGGATTAATGGACTTTTATTTTAATTGAAAAGCAATACAACTTTTTAAGCTATAGGTAAATCCTTAAACGTCTAGATTGTAGAAGGCCGTAAAATATGGAAGCAAGCAAATTAGATATGCAGTTATCTAACTAATTATTCAAACTTAAAATTATTTGCTGTTTTATCATCATGCATTTTGAAATAATACTACCTTGGGCTAAATTGAAGTTAATTTTGAATTACCCCCCTAGAGGATCTTGGATAACCATAGTGATAAAGAACAGAGTTTCCTTTGCCCCAACTTATTTTCTTAGTGTATGCTCTTACTGCCTTTGTGAGTTTGCATTTGTTTGTTTGTTTGCATGTCGCCCTGGTGGTCGTAGTCGTAGTCGTAGTCCTGGTCCTTCCTGCTCGTAGTTCATCGCCCCTTCCCGAATCGCCACCTCTCAATTACATATGCGACTTTGTCGCCCTTCGAGGCGAAAGGAAAGCCCGACTACAAGTTGGCCACATCTGTTGTAGCTTTTCCGCTGAACCTGCCCCTTTCCGTGTCTGAAAGCCCGGTGCCGATCCCTCGGTTAATGCGCTGCAAGAGCGTCAGTCGTTGGTTCTGTTGCCTTTAGTGTCTAGCCAGCCGGATACGTGGTTTTTCTACCTATGCACTGAGAAAAGAAAGGGTCTAAAAAGGGGGAAACGCTTCGCAGGAATTCATGATCTTAATAGGCCAAAAGCTTCAAATAACTGCACGCTAATTAAAATTGCTAATAAATATCTTAAGAATTACTTAAGTACCTAAAAAAATGTAAAGGATATCAAGGACATAAAAATGTCATATTGAATGAGTTCAATGCATAGTAACGAAGCTGTGTTTGAACTGCAGCTATGAGTTGGTGCCGAGTAACAATCATTTTTGCTCAGTGCCTCCATGTTCGTCCACGTGCTCGTGACTCCTCGAGTGACAATGTTAAACAAGTCTGTGTTTGACCAAAGGACACACATTTGCCTAGCCAGCGGAGCAGTCGTCCTGTTCCTGTTTCCGTTTCTGTACTTGGCCCGACTTGTGTTATGGCCCAGGTAATGGTTGTTATGACTGGCAAAGTATTTCTCTGTGTTTGCTGATTGCGATGGCGACTGGAGTGGGAATGGGAATGGAGAAGTGGATGTGAAGGTTCATCGAGATGGGGATAGGGAGCGGGATGGTGAGTGGCTGACAGGTGGAGCCAGCTCACTTCACGTGGTTGCGAGTGGAACATTCGGCTTAATTGCACAACTAACTCACTTGCGCCGGGATTAAATGGGTTTAGTTTGGATTCCTTTTATGCAGCGGCACGGGGCACACTCTTGCATGGTGAAGATTAAATTCCTTGAAATTCTGGGTTCCTATTAAGGTGTGTTATTTGCATTGGAATTTTAATTGGGTGCTAAAGTGATGTATGAAAACCGCACTTACAGAGGTGTTCAATCTTCTAAATGAGGAATTTATAACTTTTCGTGCCTTCTTTATTCGTCAAAATATTAGTGAAATAATATATAATATGATACATAAAGTCTAAATTCAAGTTCCAAAAATGTTGGGTTACAATTTCCCAAACCGTATATCCTGATTCCGTATTCAAAAATCCCATTTAAGAGCCTCGGACATTGCCTTAGTTCGCAGCGCGTCCTTCGTAGAATTCATTGAGTCGATCCGCCTCGCGCCATCCCGTTTCAGTGGCTCCGTGGACCGTAGCGAAGTGGTTCCGGCTCGAGGCCTCTCCGGCGAATTGGATCCTCGGTCTTCCGTTGACATCCACCAATGGGGATGCCAAATCCGTGCGTCCCGTGTGGAGTTCATCAGCGTAAGTGGGGTAGTAGCTATAGCTGCCACGGAAGTTCGGATTAGAATACCATTGAGAGCGAATAAAGTTCTTTGGGTAGGGTATGGGGAACTTAAGGAACTTGCTGAAGAGCCACATGAGGCCCTCGAGGACCTGCTCCTCGCTGAGGGTTTCCATGTACCGGGCGTGGGCCCCAATGATCCAGCCCTCCAGCAATCGCGGTTGACAATCCACACGATGGAAATCACAGACACTCTCCAGCCAGAAGTACTTGCCACTTCGTAACTCCTTGAGGTCTTCCTCCAGCCAAAGGAAGGCGATTTCTCTTACGCTATCCGGCACTGGCTGCTCCTCGAACTCCAAGAGGAACTTGTTCACACAGCCCAGTTTGAGACCCTCTATGGACCTGATCTTGGAGGCTGGAAGTGCTGGTTCAAAGAGCTTCTGGTGCTTCTCCTTGAGAACTCCCAATGAGACAGTACAAATCACATGATCCGCTGACACAATTTGACCGTTCCAGCAGCGCAGAGTCAAATCACCATCTCCTTGCCAATCGACCCTAGCAATTCGTTTATTGAGGTGCACATGTCCCTTAAGAATTCCCTGGTCACCGGGCTGATCCTCGCTAGCATTCAGCAGGACACTCAAGAATTTCCAAAAGCCCCTTTGGCGCCAGCTGAGATTTTGATCCCCACCGGAATCAGTGAAGTTCCGGAAGTTTCGGAACGAGAGCTCGGACAAATTATCGCAGGCATCCATGCTGCAAATGATCCTCTTCAGGCAGTCCTGCGCCTCCTTGGCAATGGTCTTATCATTCGGAACCAACTCATGGCCATCCCCCTTCCAAAATGCATTAAAGGCATCACCTACGGAGCCCTCGTCAGGCACATCGAACTCGTCCGTCAATTTCTTAAGAGCCTTGCCTTGTTCGTCAGTCAGGATTTCCTTGTTGGAGCGAATAAAATGGACGACATAGTCGCCGGTCCTGTCGAGGACATCCAGGTCCTTCACCTTCTCATAGACCACATTTCCCTCCTCACCATGGCACCATTGAGCTCCCAGATCGACGAGGCTGTCGGCAAACGGGATCGTGTTGATGCGTCCTCCAATGCGGTCTTCCGCCTCAAAGAGCAGGACATTTTTAAATCCTTTTTCCAAAAGTCTAGTGGCAGCGGCTATTCCCGAGGCTCCCGCTCCGATTATGACGATCCTGGCCGTCTCCTTGGTTTTTAAAAAAGGAGGTGGTTCTGAACAGACACTCATGATTTAGGATTTAGGATTTATTTTACTTTGTGGACTGCTTAAATGCTGAAAGCCAAATTGCGATATAATGTTTGGATATGCAGCCTTTTATAGGTGTGTTTATCTCTACATTCGTATCAAATTAGTCCTTGCCCTTTTGCGGTTCCTCTTATCTGTTTAAGCAGTGTGCCCATTTATATACTCGTTACACGTAATTTCAGTGGGTATGCTGATTCGTTGAACACGTGGAAGAACGCGTGCATGACCCTTATCAGTATTATTCATCTTTGGGATCACCAGTCGAGTTTATGTAGCCATGCCTGTTTATATGGCTGTGTTTTACAATTCTAGTGGAACTCTCACTTTGAAGCCTGCAACTTATAAAATCCAAGCTGCAAAACTCTCAGTCCCTCGGACTTCTTTCGGCTGTGCAATGGGTATGCGATAGTCGAGGCACAAGAATAAAGTGTTCTCTTTATTAATACTTTTTTTGCTTCCTACTTGCGTAATAAGAAGGACGCAATGGTTCCCTTGTGCTTAAATCTCTCCTTGGATACCTGGACTCTTGTAAAATGCATTCAGTGATCATTCTTTATAATTGAATGGCAATGAATTTACTTTTCGTTTTTTAAAAGTCATTGTTTATATAATTTGCACTGTACCTACAACGGTTCAAGTGCATTTGGTGGTTTGAGTGGCACCTTATCAACCCAACAAGCAGAAACCACTTCGCTAACTCGACTAAAACATGAAATCTGTAAACAAAAGTGATAATAAATGCACTGGTCAGTGCTTACAAGGAGTAGTTTTTATTTTTATCGATAATAGTAATGCTCTACTATTAAGACAAGTAAATACACCACAAATACAAATGAGAATGCCATCATTGGCAAACTAATTGCTGAACAATTATTAAATCGCGGCATGCCAACTATTCAAAAAGAATACAATATTCTCTAGCAACGGGGTACAAGAATTTAATTAAGCTTCCATTAAAACGAAATATTTTCCTGCCACAAATTTATATTAAAATTTCATACGGCTTTCCCCTTCTCCGTTCCGTCCCACAGAATTGCAACGCAGACAGCAGCAACGTCAGCAGCAGCAGCAACAGCAACAGCAACGACAATATGGCTAACACGAATAAACATGGTTATTACAATTACAAAAACAATAACCGAGGCCGGAACCACGAAACTAATGGCGAACCAAATGAGCCGACCAACAACAATGCCGGCAACAACAAGGACAACGAAGAGGATGTGGTCGACAGCGACAGCGACAGCGACAGCGGCAACCATCCCGACCACAACGATGTGGACAACATGTCCTCGGAACAGCAGCCGGATATCATACCCTATCCGCCCAGTGTGGGCGAGTCCAGCTGGAAGGCCGAAAAGCTGCGAAGGCAACAGCACTGGCTGCAGGACACATAGCGCAAAGGATTCGCACGAAAATTATAAGATAGAACTCGATCGACGGAGGGAGGGCAAGGATATAAGGATATATGGCAGTTATGTGGCGGAGAGTAGAGTTTAAGATTTGTACAGCATAGCGATACTTAGGGCCCCAAGGATGGTTAGGATTGTAAAGGTAAATGGGAGAGGCGATGATGCAAGTAATACTTAGGATTTGAACATATCGAGGCAGTAAGTGTATTTATGTGAACGATAGGGTTAGTACTAAACCACGGGCGAACAACACAAAAACAGGCCGAATGAAATATAATAGATAATATTTTTGCAAGCGTCTATACACAGAAAAGAAAATTGAACATTTTCAGAAGATCATTAGAATGGATCATTGGAATGCTGCCCAATAATGACGTACGAGTATATGGTAATAATAATTTTAATAATACGAGTATAGATGTAAAAGGCTTAAGCAAATGCAAAGTTCGTGTGCATTCCAGTTATAACTGTGCTATATACTCACTTGTATTCCGATCTACACGTATGCCTAAGACTCTGCTTGAACAAAGAATAATGAATTTAGCTGGATGCAAATGGACACCAGCCAGGACACCGTCGCCAACTACGAGTGTGTCCTGGTCATAGTTTCGTTATCCCCCAACCAACCAACCAACCAACCAACCAACCAACCAACCAACCACACATATCCCCGGAAATATCCCAAATCGAGTTCTCTGATTTAGGTCATGTGACGAGCGAGGCTTAGCCATCACCCATATCAAATGTATCGACGTAAGTCAACTCTTAGCTAGCGTCAGAGTTATCCGTGTGCAGGCGAGATTCAAAATAAATTAAATGCGAAAGTAAAAAAAAGTAACATGCGTTATTTACTTAAAAGAAGGGGGTCATTAACAATACTTCTGCGCCACCACGTCGTCGATCCACGTGTCCCACTTCTCCTGCCACTTCTGGTACGCCACTCGCTTTTCCTCGCCGCCCAGGGCACTGTACCGGATGGAGTTGGTGGCCAGGCTTTTGAGGAACCGCAGGTCCGCCTTCATCGGTGCAATGCCCAGGAAGGCGAAGTAGAAGTCGTGCGACAACGGAGCACAGCGCCAGAAGGATGGATCGTCCGAGGAGATAACAATGGGCACATTGGCGGCCAACAGGAGGGCCGCCGGATGATTCCGATAGTCCACGCCCAGCTGCAGCACCTGATTGGACACCGGACACACCTCGATGGCGATGTCCAAGAGCTTGGCCAGGCGCATCATCATCGAGTGCTTGGTGAGGGCGTATCCATGGCCGATCCGCTTCGTGCCCAACAGGATGGCGTCCACCAGGTTCTCATCGATGGGCGATCCGAACCAGTTCGTCTCGCCCGCGTGGAAGTAAAAGTTAATGTGCTCGGGCATTTTCAGCAGGGGCTCCACAAAGTCAATCAGCGGTCGCCCCAACTCCTCTTGACCAACCAGATCGAAGCCAACCATGAAGCTGGGGAATTCTTTCTGTTAGGAAATGGTAGGTGCTTAGGTAGGATTATGGGAAATAGTCTGCAAACTTACATTGAGTTCGACAGCTGTCTTCACATATTGCTCGACCACACTGGGCTCCACTCCCCTTAGAGGGGCGTATATCAGCTTGGAGCCAATGAAATCTGGATGGTCGGCCTTAAAGCGTTCCAGCTCCGAGTTGTAAATGGCCACCGTGTCCCGAGTGGTCAGCATGTCGCCATCGATGCAGTACAGAGGCGGCAGCAGGGATCGCAGCTCCAGATATTGAACTCCGTCCTCGGCAAACTCCTTGAGGGCATTGTAGTAGTAGTCCGCCCAAATGGGGGCGTGGCAGAGCAATCCGTCGAGCAGGATAAAGATGCCCATGAAGTGGGCCCAGGCTTGGTTGTTGGAAACGAACTTGGAGAAGGGATACATGCTGAATCGACGCGTGAGGTACTTGGCTACGTTCTTTTCACCTCGCCGGTCACGGAACTCTTCCATTGGCTCCCAAGTACAATCCTCCACTGGCTTTTGCGTGGGCTTCTCTTTGGAAAACCGGAAAGCAATGGCCTTGCAGCCCTCCTCCGCGGTACAAATCCAAAGATTCTCCCGGTAGGTCAGACTGATGAGGTACTCTGTGCTGCAGAGCGCCGTATCGTGGGCATGGAGCACGCCGCCCTTGGGCATCCCCTTGATCAGGTTGAAGATCGGCGACTTTTGGACCTCGGTCAGGGTCTTGAAGATATGCTGACCGGGCGTGAATTGGCTGGGATCCAGTATGCCCTTGGCTATCTCTTCCTTCTTCACGGCCATGATCACCTTGTTAGCCGCCAGTTCCCGATCGTTTAGCCGTATCTTCTGACCCATGATGCCCAAGTGCCCCACCTTGGCGATGGCCTGTCGCAGTGTCTTGAACGCCGTGGGCGACAGTTTCCGCAGGGACCGACTCACGGACACTGTAGTGTGCCCGATTTTGGCGCATTTGGTCAATGCTCGGCGAGAAGTGAAGGCCACATGTTTGATGGCCATATCTGGCGTATTTGCTTGAGCTCCCTTGGCTGGCCACTCTATTTGGCCAAGGGTTTCATGGAGAATTTAGTTGGGATTTCGTTAGCCGAACATGAGATTTACACAATTTATGTACCCTACGAAATGTGTCACGCCGAATGTGTCAATAGGCCGCACATTTGTTTGCGCCCTGCCATTGCCGTTATACACACACCAGGCGCACAAAATGGCGCCCAACGCATTTCCGCTTTAACACACTAAAGCCGCGACCCCGCCAACTACACACACATGCGGCTTTTATTAGTAATTTATGGCCTCGTTGGATCGCGGACTGGGTACGGACATCGGTTTTTTATGCATCCGCGCGCCCTCAACACCGCATTAAATGTGCACGACATCAAATTGATGAGGCTGCCACGGCCGGCGGCAGATAGAGCACCAGGGATGCCAATGTGGCGTTTTTATATAGCAAACTAGCTATTATCCATGCCCCTTTACAAGTTATTTAAAAAACATCTGTAAGCACTTCTTACCGAGAGACAAGTTTAATAATGCAGAGAAAGACCGGAACACAAGTCAATAATCTCTTGAAAAAGCAGGCAGTGTTCTAGCATATTTAACATCGCCGAATGCCAATAGGTCATATACATATATACCTGCCTTTTACAAGAAGAACTAAGCCTCATCCATTTGATATCGATCCTTAGGTTCTCAGAGTACCTTTTCCAGCCAAACACAATGCGTTGATGGGAAGAGCTGGCAGCACCAAGTGCCTCATCCACACACTCTTGCGATGGCCCATCAATTTTACGGTCGCATACATGTTTGCAGGACCCCAACCTGACTGCATCCGCCGCCGGCCCATAAAACTCATACAGCTCATTACGTGGACTCCAGTCAAATCAAAATCGAACCCAGTGCCAGCAGCCGCAGCACTAAACAGTGGCACGTAAAATTGAAACATTTGCAGGATTCGGATGGCTCGATCCGTGGCTCAAAGGAGGCCGAGTGATGAGTGGTTATGTGCGGACGTGGCACTGGAGGAGGAGGCTGTGGAAGTAGAGGTGGGCGGGACCACGACGACCACATAGCGCATATTCATTAAAATTCGCATCCACTCTTCTGCGCACTCGACGCACCCGGCGGCAATGGGAGATTTATGCGGGCTTAGTCTTGAGTGCAATCCCCGCATGGAGATGTCATCGTGACTGCAAAACGAAGATAATGGGTTGGTTGAGATGCAAGATTAGTATCCACGGCAACGGCGACGAGTGCGGTTTGTTCACTTTTATTTGTGGCGCGATTATGAGGAGAGACCAACTGTAATCCTTTTGCATTGGGTTTGAATCTGATACAGGGATTTTCAGTTTATATAGTATTATATTTTGTTAGCTCTCTTAGTCTTCCATGGAAGCCTATCCATCCCATTCCAAGTTGTGTGAAAAATGTTACCTATTTTGTAGGTTTTACTCATTTAAAGAAAGGAACTTCGCTCCAGCTATCTTAGCTATCGACCCCTCACGTTCCCATCTCTGAGGGATTCGAAACCGCATGGCTGGCTAACTCATTACGATTACGAACAGGCTTCTTTGAGCTTTGGACATAAATTGCATGCACTCTTATTTCGGCTACGACTAAAACGACTTCTTTATTGCTTTCGGATTCTTCGACGCAGGAGGGGATTTCAAGGGGCGTGGCACAGAATCTCTTGGGCGTAAAGGAGTTAGTTAGTCTAGGTCTAACTAGGGACTAGTCCATAACAATTAGCTTACAACAATGGTTACATTTTGAGGATGTGGGCATGGATATGGCTCTGAGTGGATGCGGATGCGGATGAGGATGCGATGCATTGGACCCGCTGCAGCCGGTGGTGGAGTTGGGGTGGAGTGGTCGGAGCAGCGGGCGGAGGGGTATTCGGTGTAGTCCGACTAGCGCCAAAGGTTAGAGGTCATCAGGGAGAACGCAACCAGCAGCGCTGTCACCACCCGTGCTAGTCAATCGATCCGCTGACTGGGTGCTCCCTGGTTGGAGGCCTCTTCGTTGACATCGGCGATGAACTGGTCCCACTTCACCTGCCACTTCTCCAGCGCCTCGAACTGGGCGTCTCCCGTCAGCGAACTGTATTGGATGGAGTTGAGGGCCAACTTCTTCAGCAGACGCAAGTCGGAGTGCTGCGAGGCGATTCCCAAGAAGGCGATGTAGAAGTCGTGCGTCAGGGGAGTGGCCTTCCAGAAGGAGGGATCATCGGAGGATATAACCACCGGATAGCCATCGGCAAAGAAGTGCGAGCACGGATGGTTGCGGAAGTCAGAGACCAGCTGGAGCACCTGATTCGAAATCGGGTTCACCTCAACGGCCACATTCAGCTTTTTCAGCATGTCCAGCACCACGGGATGCTTGACCAGTCCAAAGCCATGACCAATGCGCTTGGTGCCCAGCAGAATAGCATCGATCAGGTTCTCATCCACAGTGGAACCGAACCAGTTTGTCTCTCCGGCGTGGAAGTAGAAGTCAATGTCCTCGGGGATGGACAATATTTCGTCGACAAAGTCCCTCAAGGGACGCCCCATCTCCTCCTGGCCCACCAAATCGAAACCAGCTACAAATTCGGGGTATTGTTCCTATCGATGGAATCGAATGTTAGAACCATACCTCACCTCTAAGCTTTGCATAAATCTCACCTTGAATTGTTTTAGGTTTTCGATATAGCCAGTTACGCCCTCTGCATTCGTATTGCGTATGGGAGCGTAGATCATCCGGGAGCCAATGAAATCTGGATGGGCCTCCTTGAACTTCTCCAAGGTTTCCACGTAGATGCGCACGGTATCCATAGGAGTATACTCCTTTCCTTCCATGTCATATAGCTGCAGAAAAAATCAATGGGGTTGTACAACCGTGAAATAATTTTAATTTCATTAAAGTACTGAAAGCTAATAAAAGTAATTGTTCCATCGGGGTATAGCCCCAATAAGTATTATCTACGATCTTCTTACCGTTGGAACCACTGATCGGAACTCCAAGTATAGGACACCATCCTCGTAGAACTCCTCCAGAGCCTTGTAGTAGTAGTCCGACCAGACGGGGGCGTACATCACCAGACCGTCGAGAAGTCTGAAGATGGTCATGAACTTGGACCAGGCGGCGTTGTTGTCCTCGAACTTCTTGATGGGATACAGGGTCAGTCTCTCGGCCAGATAGTCGTCGACCTTGTCGGCGCCGTACTTGGCTCGCACATCCGAGAGCAGACTCCAATCGCAATCATCCAGGGCCTGTGGCTTCTCCTTGGAGAACTTTAAGGCGGTGGCACCGAGGTCTCCATCCTGCTGGCAGGACCAGAGGTGCTCGTAGTAGGTCAGGTTGACGATGGCCGCCGTGCTGCAGAGCGCCGTATCGTGGGCATGGAGCACGGCGCCCTTGGGCATTTTCTTCAGCAGCTTGAAGAGATCGGTGTTGCGGATGCCGTCCAAGACATCGAATATGTGCTGGGAGGGCTTGAACAGGTGAGGGGTAACCAGGCCTTCGTCGAACTCCTTTAACTTGGCGCTCATAATGGTCTCGTTAGCCTTTATTTCCCTGCTGGTCAGCTCCAGGTCGTGGCCCAGTGAGCGTGACTCCTCGTACCGGAAGAAGGCGCTCCGCAACGTCTTGTAGGTGTCCGGCGTGGGACGACCTGGACCCAGAAGGGCTTCCACGTGGGGCGAGCTGCCGTAAATGGTCACCAGATTTCTATCAACCAGGTTCTTCGGCCGAGTGCGTGACTCCACCGGACCCGGCAGCCAGCTAAGACAGACGCACAGGCCCAAAGCGAGCCAGGCGATAAGATTACGGCAGATGACTGGCGACATGATGAGCGGTAGATTCGGTTAGGGTCCGATCGCGACTAGGTCCACTCTGCGACTGACGTCTGCGGCGATTGAGGAGCTCCGATTTTGGTTTCGATGTAGAGCCCTATCTGAAATGGGAAACGATTGCCGGTTGGGCATTATCTTTGATTTAACACGCGTTCGAATGGATCTCGAGGCGATAAATGCGCGTGTGGGTTGGCAACCTGCCATCCAGATAATCGCCCACAATCGCCCAATCTGGCATCTTGATTTACGAGTAGCCGGAGATTAGATTACCTAACCTTAACTTAGCCCATGGCTGTAGCCCTGACATTCTAGTGCCGTGCTGTTGGTCATTTTATGGGCCACTCTCGATAAACCGGAAAGCGATGCCCTCGAAGGCAACATAGCACTTAAACCAAAAGTGAAGCTCGTTGGTGCTCTAAAATTGGAATACTGGTACATATAGAGAACTAAAACTTCTTATCTTGGCTAAACACGTATTCTAAGCGAATATAAAACTTAAATTGTGCCTAAGTGGGCCAAGAATTAAAGAGGTTTTTCCTTTTAAGTAGTAAATCAAGATAAAACAACTCTTTCAAGTCCTACAAAAATAATACAAGAAAATGAATAAAATCTTTTAGCAAACACCTTCTTGTTCACCTATGAATTCTTTAATATTCGACAATTATTACTTTTAGTATCCACTACTGTTGACAAAGTTTCTGACCCATCGGTTCCAGCTGCATTGCCACTTGGAGACGGCCACATTCCGCTCCTTTTCGCTGAGGGAGCTAAACAGAAACGAATTGAGGGCAATCTGCTTGATGAGGCGCAAATTGCCCCACCCACTGACCACGCCCACGAAGGCCACGTAGAAGTCGTCGGTCAGGGGGGCGGAGTTCCAGAAGCACGGATAGTCCGACCCAATTACAATTGGAAAGCCGGCTGCAATCAGATACGCCGCCGGATGTTGGCGAAAATCGTTGAAGTATTGCAGATAATGGTTGGACAGGGGACAGATCTCCACGGCTATGCTAAGCCTCTTCATGGCCTTCATAATCTCCGGATGAAAGGGTAGATTCACGGCATTCCCGATTCGCTTACTTTGCAACAATAATGCCTCCAAAAGATTCGCATCCGGGCGGGAGCTATCCGGACATCGAGACTCTCCCGCATGGAAATAGAAGTCAATATTCTTGCCGATCCTTAACAGTTGAGTAGCATTTTCCAAAAGCGGTAAGTTGCACTCGTCGGCGAAGGTGTTCAGATCAAAGCCAGCTAAGAAATTCGGATAATGCAACTATCAAGGAGGAAGGATAGGGATCAAGCAGGAGGATCAACAGGCTAAAATCACCGACTACCTTGAGCAGACGGGCATTTTCCAAATACTCATCCATGCGACTGTCATTTAAGTCCCTAGAAGGAGCGTAGATCAGCTTAACTCCGATGAAATCTTTGAAGCTCTCCCTAAAAATATTCGATACTGAAACTAAGGCCTGCGCAGTTTCCAAAATAGTAGATGTAACAACCTGTACTTTTAAAGAATAACACAACCACAATTTAGATCGTCAACTTATTTATTACACTTCGATGTGATTGCTTCCAAAGCCAAAGTCAGACTAATAACTACGAATTAAGTATGTATAACAAAAGAGTACAGTCAAGTAAAGTGTGTGAGAGAAAGAGAGAGAGAGAGCCGTCGATCCTCTCTCAGCATCGTGGTGCTGGTTCCCACAGTAGAGTTATTGCCATCCAGATCGTACATCTAGATAAAGTCAGGGGTAAAGCGGGAAGTTTAAATGAATGAGAAATGATTGTCAAGGGTCTGTCTGTATGGTGTATCTAAAAGCATTATTAACTGCAAGCGTAAACTTATTGCTTTCAGGAAGTATCTAGTATCTGGAAGTATATATTCCAGATTGAAATATATTTCGTTAGGTATCCCCAACTCAGATCCCCACTCACGATTGGCAGCGAGGAACGCAGCTCCACATACTGCACCCCGTCGGCATAGAAATCGCTCAACATGCTGAATATGAATTCACTCCAGATCGGCCGGAATGCGACCAGTCCGTGGATGATGCGTTGGTGGCGTCTCAAGTGTCGAGCCAACTCAGAGGAACTCCTATAGCCCTCCGGCCGGACACTGAGGATTTTCCTCAGCCTGTTCTCGAAGTCAGACCGGGACTCGAACTGGAAGAAGTTGCTCATCAGCATCCAGTTGCACTGGTAGTCCTCGGCGGGCGGGATGTGCGGAAAGTACCTAGAGAATCGGAAGTCCTCGAAGCCCTGCTCCACGTTCACGCAGACCCACAGGTTATCGCGGTATATCAAATCGATCAGGATGTCCGTTCTCAGCATTCCAGAGTCGTGGACGTGAAGGAGTCCGCCTTTGGGCATGCTCTTAAGTGCCGCATAGAGATTCGTATCGATGATGTTGGCATGTTTGAGAAACGGCGGTGGCTGAGAGTGGTAGTTCCTCCAGAGATTATAAACCTCCTCGTCCACCTGCCTGATGGCCATGAGCCGCTCACTGGCCTCCTCCTCCAGCGGACTCAGCGCCATTCCGCTGCCAAGTCTTTGCCGCCGCTCCCTTTCAACGTAAATCTGCCTCATCCGAGCGTGCCGCTGCTCGGACGTGCGATTGCCCATGTCCTCGCCAAAGGGAGCCGAGCAAATCAGCACCACCAACATCAAACAGAGCATGACAGCTATGCCCACGTGGAAGCAGACGCCACCATATTTACTGGTCGCCATCTGCCGGCGATTCTCCTCCTCGTCGAGTTCCATGCGGATCAGTCTCGTTGCTGGCTGCGGAGTGACCCTTATCGCTTGGACATCCTGAAGCTCCACACTCTCCATGGCCCCCCGTTTTAAAAATATCCAATAATTTTGAGATTCAAACCAATGTTTTGTTGAATTTTGTGCCCGAAAATGCCTAAAATGCTTTCAAAACATTTTGTTACTTGACATATTAATCAAGTTTTAGCCAAATGATACATTTCACTTAGTTGGATCGAAAAGATGGAATGATATGTTCTCTTTTAAATAATCAATATCCTTAAACATAAATAGTATTTATCGAAATACGGAAAGACTATTGCTATGACTTATTATTCACGTTGCGTAGAAGAAAAAGGTTCGAAATCTATTCGACCTATTAACGAAACCAAAGGCGTTATATAAGGGAATCGACTTAAAAGGCGTTCAAAGATTGCCCTATCAGTTGTCAGTAATGGCAGTTCTTTGTTTACGACTGTCCCATTATCGAATTTTAAAACAATTGTGATTTGTTTCTATCCACGTCTGTTACTCAAGCCACTTGAAATTTGAACTCCCCACCTCCAAGTAACATCTATGTGCACCATATCGCCTTGGCCTTGGCCACATACTATATGTATGTAGTTCGAGTTGTGAGGGGGATTTTTAAAAATAGACCAATTCCCTTTTATTTCGCTGAAGAGGTCTTCCCATCTCATGTTCTTCGCCTTTCGCCCATCCAGCGATAATAAGCAATCTGAGAGAGAGTATCGCTTTGAGAACTCTCTTCAGCCGTGGAAAGTTTGTCGGGGGTTGTACTTATCGACCACCACCAGGAGCGTAGTGAAAAAGGGGGTGGTGTTTACAATTGTGCAGTGGCCACAGTGTGCTCAAGGTATTTGTTATTTACATTTGTGCAAGTCAAAGAAGAACATAAGATTGCTTGTCAGGTTAACTTAACTAACTCACTTTCGGTCGCCCCTTGCCCCACTGTGCCACGAGATCTGTACAATCGGGGACACATGCGCTGGTTGCACGCACTGCCAGCTGCGATTACATGCAACCGCGATTCATACGCAACGGGGGTTCAGACAAAGGACGCATGTATATAGCTCAGAAATCGGGCAGACACATGCCACGCGTTTCCTGCTCAGTCGAGTGGGCCTGCTCAGCCACAGCAGATCGATTAGGATGCGATTCAAGACGAGTATAACCATAGGCCATGGACAGCCGCCACACAGGAATCGGCGGCTAATGGAGCTGGACGACGACAGTCTGCTGATGATTTGCGAACATCTATCGCTGGGAGACCAACTGAGACTAATGGAAGTGCAGGAGGAGCGATTGTCCAGCCTGATACTGCACTTGTGGTCCAACAGATACGCCGAGCAGTTTGATTTTCGCCGGGAGCAGCAATTAAAGCTGCTAAAGCCCGACGAGCAGGCCCAAGTATTGGATCACTTAGGCCGGCGAACAAGAGCCTTAATTAACCTGCCCGGAACCGGGGAAGGATGCCGGAAGTGGCTCAAACGGATGCGACAAAGCCTCACTCATTTGGAGAGACTCAGTTTCACGAAAAGTAATACATTGGTAATACAGAAGCTCCCCCACCTGTGCCCCAATTTGGTGGACCTTCAACTTGGCGAGTGTGAGGTGAGGTGTTTAACTCCCCTAGATTTGGATTTCATGTTTAAGAACCTTGAAAACATAAGAGCATTCGAGATGCGCTCTAGTCGGAAGTGCAGCCAATGGAGGTACCAGTATCCCCGAAATCTGGAGATCCTAAAGCTACCGGCTTGTATGGTTAACGCCTGTGCTGCTGAGATCTTTCAATTGCCCCGACTCCGCCAATTGACAGCTTTTCTGTGTCTAAATTTGGGGCACGGCCACCTGGCCGATGATGATGGCAAGGCGAGTGGCAGTGGCACAGGAACTTTGTCCGCGTGCCTGCAGCAAATTCGGGGTCGCAATTGTCGGATTGTGGGTCTCCGTTTGCAGTGTCGACTGGATGACTACATGCCAGTCGTCGACGTCGAAGAGGTATTCCGGCTGCAATCCTTTGCCTGGCACTCGCAGCTGACGGTGCACTATGATGTGGCGGACGGGAGCGTCAAGTGGATGCCACAGCGACCGCAGGCCGTGCGCTCCCTTCTCCGCTTCCTTGCCACCCAGGCGGCCAGTTTGCGGCAATTGGATTTCACGCGTAACGCACATGCCACGCCCACATTCCTCGCACAACTGGACGCCCACTTGAGGCGGGCCGGCGGATGTCCTGCCAACCAACTGGCAAATACGGATGCGGATGTAAAAGCGAATAGGGGTGCGGGTGCGGATGCGGATACGGCTGAGACAAACGATTTGGCGTTTGTCGAGCTGGAATTGC
The DNA here is from genome assembly GCF_016746235.2 of Drosophila teissieri. Taxonomy (NCBI): domain Eukaryota; kingdom Metazoa; phylum Arthropoda; class Insecta; order Diptera; family Drosophilidae; genus Drosophila; species Drosophila teissieri. The sequence continues at coordinate 16,423,472 of NC_053031.1, read as the reverse complement.
TGCATTTGCCTAATGAACAAACGGAAGCGGGCACCGTAGAGATGACAGCGATGAGGGATTGGGCCCAAAGGATAATGGATTGCTGATTTGGGGGGCGAATAACAGCAAATTAAGTAAATCTCGTGTGCTGCCCCTGAGAATTTAAAGTCAACATGGAGCTCATTGTGTTAGTCCCCTAAGAAATATTTAATAATAAACATGTTCTTAATTTAGAGCAAAGTCACACATTTTAAATGGCATTTTGTTGATATTTATTTGGGTTACATGGTATACAAATAGTTGACAAGCGACGGAAAGCAAAAGCAGTTGCGTTTGAAAACAATTCTAATTCTAATCAAGCATCACCCTTCCTTATCAAAACTTTTCAATACATTTTTATAAAAAGTTTGTAACCCTACATACCATGTAAATTCCGGTTAAAAAGGTTATTGCAAATACTATTTTGCAACAGTTTTGGATCCTTAATTAAGTTTTTCTAAATATACCTACACTGACACATCAAATCAAACTTTTCATTTATACTGAAGGATTATTTTTGGTCACCTAATTGTTTTTAAATCTTTAAAACTGTTCTCCGATTGGTTAGACTGTGCGTAAGTATCTAAATCTTCATCTGATAATAAACAGATTTGAATCTAAAAAGCATGAATGTTTACAATGGACCACGTTAGGAATTCTGTTCTGCTGCCCGATGAGCTGTATTTGGCATTCAATCGGTTTTTGGGACACCAGAAGGATCTGAACGAAGCCAGATCCACCCGAAATCCCTGCGAGAAGCCCTCTCCAAGGATCTATCCCATTAGCGACGACGACAGCTTCGATCCTTGTCCCACTGTCAGTCGGTTCCCAATGCCACGCAACTCGGTGGAACCATTTCAAGAACCCCTATACCGTCATACCTTCGATGGCAGCAGACAGAATCAGGATGTGGTAATAATGCGTGCAGAATACATATATTTTGTAAATTATAATGTAAAACTTTAGCTCTCACCCTGTAGTAACCAGGACGATGAATATGTTAGTATGTCTCATAACTACAAACACTTGTTATGCGAATCTTTGAATTTTAGCAATGTTGCAACTTGCCGGAGTGCCCGAATAATAGTCCTTCTCTTCAGATGACCAACGATACGACTTCGCTACATATTCCACTAAATTCTTTACGTCACTTTCAACCTCTACTCAACCTATCTCAGCATTCCCGACGTAATGTCCAACGATCCCAAAGCGTTCCCAGGCACAATTACAGAAATGCTAAATCTACTAATCATAATACTACCCACAACGTAAGTGAATAAACCAAAAGACTCAAGCCATTCTTATAAAAGAAATTTTAGTCCTCGGCCAAAAGGATCAAACAGCAAACACCGGTATGTTTAAAAGTTACATAAATAAGTAAAATGGATACTAAAATACCCACACCAAAAGTGTGAGTTGAGTGTACCAAGCGGAAACCGATGTCCCACCGATCAAAGCTATAGATATGATATGGATAACAGCTGCAGGAATAACACCTCATATGATTGGAATGATAGCTCTGAAGTTGGCATGAACTATGGAGAGTTCCAAAGACGTCAATTGCTGTTGCAAAAAATTCAACAGCAGCAGTATCAGCAAAAGCAGGCCAGACAGCAGAATCAATCGAAAATTTCTTGGTTGGAAGATGACGAGCCAATTGCATTCGTATGTACACGTAATCCGAAATCTCTTAAGTCTATGCCATTTTAAACCATACTCGTATATAAAACAGGAACCCGATCTCAATAGCACGAGAATAGATCGCGATGAATGTCACCTGCAATCCCGCCTTCAACCAAAACCAAATGGTCAGATGTGCAACTCCTGCCAGCAACAAAGTGTATGTAAAAAGTTAAATATATTTAGTAGGCTGAAATATTTGTTTATACTTCGAAAAAAGGTGACACGATCGATCCTTGAGTGCGATAAACCACCAGAAATGAAACGTAATCCAACGCAGGTAAGTTGCGATATCGCAAACTCTAATCATAATCTATATATATACATCACCACTAAAGGACGACAAATGCTTGTAAGTTGTATTGGCTTATTATTAAATTTTGAATTTCTCTTTTAAATGCAGTACGAAATGGAAATTAATGAAACTAGCTATTTTCAGCCACCAGAGGCTCTGCGAAACGCTAGAAGTAGACCACAAACGAACCCGAATCTTAGAAACGTAAGTTTATTCCAACTTTAGTGTACTTCCAAATGTTATTTTAAATGCGCGTGAATCATAAATACTTATCTCTTTTATATTAACGTACATTTTGAGCAGTCACAAGATATTTACCCAGATGCCTCTATGAATCAGACACCGAGCTGTCAACAATCCATGAGTAAGAATCTGAAGTCCTTCTCGGATCCACCCAAAAGTCAATATGGTTGCTGTAGTCGTGGCCCTACTGTCGGTGGCAAAATAATGGAAGATAGCCAAAACTGTACCTGTAGTGGTGGTACGTCTGCCTCCAGAAATCAAACCACTTTGGAAATGTCTCAATTATTGTTGGGGAGGTCGGGCTTGAATGTAAGTTCATTATTGCTTAGCAGCCATGTGAAATAATACTTGCTTTGATAGCAAACTTCATTGGAAAGAACCAAGCGAAATACTTCTTTGGGAGGACGTTCCATGCGAATGCCCATTGAAACACGTAGGTTTTATGCAATACGACCTAATAACATAATAATAATATCACCGATTAAAACTCAAAAAAGCTGAGGATCGTTTGGTGGAGCGCATTCAGAACGAGTTTCACGAGACCTTGGTCAAGGATCGCTTTTGTCCTGGCATCATACAAGCCAGTCTCGATGGAAGTGAGGACTTCAACGAGTACTCCAGGGAGATTGCATTTGCAGGACCCGTTCCTGAGCAACCATATCCGGTGGATCCCATCACCATGATAGAGGCCATAAAGCTACGCATCGACCACGAGCGCAAAGAGATCCGCAAGAAAAAGGATCGGAATGAGGAGCGGAATGGAGACTTGATAAATCAATCAAAAGAGGGAAGGTCATCAAGAAGACGGCCAACAATTACTGAGGACATTGATGTTCATTTTAAACCGAAAAATAGGTCGGAAGTCAATGAGGGTGTGGCTGCCTTTCTGAAAGCCGAGACCGAGTATCAAAAGACTAGTGTGGGAAAAGTAAGTATTACAAGTATTACCTCAATTCCTTTCATTAGTCACATAACGTAATCAAATCGTTGTGCATCTTCATTAAAATTCTATTGCAGTGCTTTGTTAATATTTTCTATTCTATTTTCAGGATGCCGCCTTTGATGCCCATATCAATCGTTTTGAAAGTAATCTCTTTGATGAAAAAATTAAAGTCCATTCCTACACAGCCACAACAAAGCCCACCAATCGGTAGATTTAAATGGATTCTCAATCGGAAAAATGCATTTATGCAGCTCACTGGAGTTCATTTTGCACACATATTTTTCAATGAATGTAGTGTGTTTTGTATAAATCGAGGTAAAAGAGGAATTATTTATTCATTTTTGCAACTGAACCATGCTAAATGCCGACAGAAGTCAACATAATAAAGTTTCAAAAAAGTCCCTAAGTAATCTAGAAACTTGTCGGTATATTATAAAACAATTCACTTCCATTCGGTTCAAACTACTTCAGATGGGATTAAAAGTTCTGACCGATAAGGGAAAATTGTTAAGCAATTACTCAGACTTATGAATGACTTGGAAATGAGCAATCTATAGATTGTATATATACACGTTTTATCTTTATGGAAGGGTCCGACCTCTTGAGGCATTCGTCAGACTCTACATAAATAATTTAGATTTCAACTTTCATAGATAGCCTATGGATAAAATGTATGTCATTTCCACTACATTTCTTCAAGCAAATCTTTAAATGCTACTCAGATAAGTGAACTGCAGAAGATTTAAAACAGTAATAAATAATGCTCATTAGCGGTAAACATTTGCAAACAGAAATGGGGGCTTATTTAAAAAACAAACCTTACCGGAAAAGAATAAACAGATTTATTTATTACTATGTAAACTTCGAAAAAGCTAAATGTATTAAGCAAAAAAAAAAAAACAGTACGTAAGTGTACGCGTAGTTCAAGTAATTCAAATTATTAATATGCGAATAATAAATATACATGATTAATATTATTTGTAACGATGCAGACAATAATTGGCATAAAATTATATAAATAAAAAGTAAAAGAATACTAAAAGAAAAATGTCTTTGGGTTCCTTGAGCAGAAAGTTTATGAATACGTACTCATATCACGTGTGATAACACGCTCTCCCCACACACAATTTTTTAAGAGACTCAACGAAAGAGAAATGATTATTGAAAATAAAGGAAAGACGAGCTAAAAATAAGAAATCAGCTGTTGGCTCTCACACACTCTTTTTTAAATTCTATGTGATTTCCATACAGCAGACAGATTTTACAACAAATAAGCAAGCATAACAAAGAAACTTAAATGTAATAAACAAAATGTTAAATGGCCACCCGTTTGCAGTTTTTGTTGCTATCGCATGGCGAACATGTTGAATATTCATTGATTAATTCCGCTGAGTTGGCATAAACGAATCAATTATGCGACTTTTACTCCCATGTTTTTAATGCCCCTTGTCTTATAGAGCTTTGTTTGCATAGAGCGGCATTTAATTCACTTAACTAGCGTTCTTTAACATTGTTAATTTTCAAACTATCCATTAATGTATTTTTAATTAAATTAGTTTCCACACCACTCAATACTGAATCAAACGAAACTTTACCACGAATGGAGGCACACAACGTGAGTGAAAATTTCTGATTCCGGTCACTTCCTCGCCGCGTTCTTCACGCCAAACGCGCGTCCCAAAGACTGATCCCAACGATCCCGAACTCGAACCGGAGAACCTTCCCCGATGATCATCATATGTGTATGTATGTAGCTATAGCGACGGAGCGCCGACGTCGACGTCGCAGTCGCAGTCCACGCTGGACTTCAATCAATCGTGCTCTGCACAAAAAGAGCCCTGGTTTTTCTTTCTTCGCGTTTTATCAGTGGGTACAAGTGAATGGGGACGGCAGCGATATTGAAATGCTAGATAAAGTTCCCAAGCCGGTCACTTCTCGCTCCGGTTCTCTTTTCGAAATCAAGAGACCGGCCTGACAACGAGGGTCGCTTCTAAAGCTCATAGTAATGATATAATACTGTCTTTATAAATTATTTTTAAAATTATTTAAAAAAAGACGATATCTGCGATATAAAATGTTTATAATATGAATACTAAGAATCGCTTGCATTAATAATAAGCAAATTTATCTATAATTATTTTCAAAATGTTGCTTTTATACATGCGGTGGGTTTTCCTATACATGTCTACAAGCTCGACATATTTTTGGTCATTCAATCATCTAAATTGCACTCCGATTGGTTAGACTGTGTGTAAGTATTTCAGTCATCACCAGCTGCGTGAATAATGTCACATACAACGGCATGAACTTTCTTATCGACAAGCTCAACATCCAGCTCGACTCAGCTTATCTTTATCCAAAGGTCCTAAATCACTCATTACTTAAATGGGAACTCCCATATACACATGTACATACATTGCTAAAATCTATAAAATAATATGTATATTATTAATTAATGTATGCATAGATGCAATCCTACCACATTCTTAAGGTATATACGTTTCTACATTGCTCTTGCAAAATAAACTTTAAACAAACGCTGCTCTCAGTTTTTTCCAAATTCCATTCAAAAATATCAATTATTCAATCAGACAATTTTCGCAAATGGTAATGAACTTTTTTTGTTCTGTAAACAAAACGCATTCGTTTGAGAAATGAGTAAAAAGTTTGGACCACCCATCTTGCAGCAACACTCACAAGAAATTATAGCTGCGAATGAACACAAATCTGCCCACGTAGAGATCTATAAAATTTTAGTGATATTTTGTCGTGAAGAAGTATGAAAATGATTTATCTGAATTCCCAAAAGTGCAAACAAAAACAGCTTTAAAATTTGAATATCACCATGAACTTTAATGGTAGAGTGCTTGGAAAAGAAGTATTTCTTTCATACAAACGGTTTTCCAAGTTTAATACAATTAGAGTATAAATATTCGAATATCTGTGAGATATGTTTTTGTTTTAAATTTGAACACACCGCGTGCATTCATGAATCCCTTTCAATTGCAGTGCAGATTGTTAATGTGTTTATAATAAAATTGCTGTGATTTGCCGTAGGTTTAAATTAATGGTCTCACAACGAATGTGTTGCACATTGCCCAGATAGATGGTAAAGGTATATTTTTGGCTTTGCTATTTTTGGTCATGGATGTGCAAATGTACAATGTGCCAATGTATAAATGTATAAATGTTAAAACGTGTATTTGGAAAGCAAATAAAATTGCAAAAGGATTACAAAACTGAGGAGGACAAGGTAGAGGAGGAGAGGTAGACACGATGCACAAGCAACCGGAGAAAGTCATAAATAAATTCATAACTGCATCCCATGCAAATTTCACAGGGCAATTGCTTTGGGCCAGTATTTCCGAGGAAAGCTGAATCAGATCATGAGCACTGTCTGAGCTGATGTATGAATGCCCTTACGGTTATGGCCGGGTGTGTATGTGAGGCATGGATTAAGCGGACTTAAATGAATTTATGGCATGTGCTAATCTTGAGGGCTTAGAGACGCCCATCCGCAGAGCCTATAATATAATTATAGCCAATGCCTGCGCAGTGCGCACACTATGACTAATTATTTTTGAAGAACCTAAAATCCAGTGAAAGGTAGTCGTCAGTGCTGACTGCACTTGCATCAGCAAGTTTTTTTTCTGTACAGACTGATTAATTATTCCGACTGAACTTTTCTTTATATTCTTTGTTTAGGTGTTTTGTGAAATCATCGATCTAGTACTGGGATGAACTGATGACTGAAATCGTAAACCATTCATTATTATGATGCCTCTATTGTGCAAAAAAATCAATTAAATAGCGGAAGCATTAAATGTGTGAAGTAAGACAGCTTATATAAACATAAACAAAAATAAAATCAGCATCCGAGTTCATTTATTTAAGTAATATGCAAATATTTGAGAATGAAAAATTGTAGTTTTTAAATAGCAAAACATCCGGCTTTAAATGCATTGTAAAATGTTTAAACATAACGTATGATCTGCTATCAGAAACTGCTAAGTTTCTCAAAGATCATGAAGTTCCTTATTATTATTATAAAATATATTAGCATTAAGGTTTAACGTTAATTTACATACAAAAACAGCCATTAGGGCCTGCTAAAATCTGTGATTTTTGGTGTAACCCAGATAGTATTTGTTCATACAACCAATTTGTGGCAATGGGGTCTTTGCACAAAGCTGGTACAAAATTCGCTTAGTAACATAAACAAAAGCCCACCGCCATACAAAATTGTTTAGCAGTATAATTAGTGCACTCGATGGGTGGCAAGTGCGGCGGGAAAATCGGGATATTTGATGGGAAAGCGATGGGAACTTAACCAGCCCAGTGCGTTGATGATGGGGTCAATTTCCAACATTTCCAGCTTGAAACATTTTGCGGTGGTAGATCGTGCAGTATTGGGAACGGAATTTAATTCAGTTACACGGAGAGTGCTCCTTAACCTCACTGAAATAGTCCTACAACAGGGCAAGGGGTTCATGGATGTTGATTATGCGTTGTTTTGGCACTTAATATGATGAAATATGCAGAGAGCCATTAGCCCGGGATGGGATTGGGAATGATGGCGGTAAATAGTGAAAGCACACGATTGCAAACGCACAGTGCCTGCAGTAAATTATGCAACATGATTCCCCCAACTTGCTGCAATTCCGAAGCGAACATTTCACTGCGAAGGAATAATTTCCAAATCAAGGTTTAATTTTCGTTCAACTGCATATTTTTGTGCGCAACTGGAAAATGAATTCGCCAGAAAAGTTTGAAATAGCTTCTCATAGAAAATATTTTCGTTTCTGCCGCAGGCAAACAGAAAACATTGCATTTTTTTCCATACATGCATAAAAATTGGAAATATAAGAAGTAACATATTTCCGCATATATTTCGTAATAAATTCGAATCGATTGGTAGCTTAATAATTAATTAAAATTCTAAATGGGTTTATCAAGGCGCACTGTGAACCATTTTCGCACATAATCAAAAGCAGGCGAGCAAATTACGAGCTCTGTAGACAGATGTGCTTCCTCTCTTTCGTTGTTTGCCGCTCTATCTCTTTCATTCAACGTCAAAGGCAATTAGCATGCAAAACAAGTCGAAGCCATGAATGCACATCTTACGCACACACACACACACACACACACGCCTGGCATTTATGTGAAAATGTATAAATATCACCCAAATTCAGTAGTAGTACTTATGTTGGCTTAAGTGTGCAATACTGCAGAAGTTGCGCGAAATAACAAAGAGTTAGTTGCCCTAAGAAGTACACATCTCTTGTCATTAGGAGTGCATTCATTAAAAATCAAATATTCATATATTACAAATAAATTAGTCACTTTTTCTTTGAGTTCTGCATAGAACTTTACTGGTTTATTGGCTTTAAGACTTCAATTGTGCCCACCATCAGTGTGTAAAGTTAGAGGAAGTTTGTAAGGGAAATCTACGAAGCTCATTGACCTTTTTGTAATATGTGGTATATATTTTTGTGACGCACCTTCTCACATACATCCTGGCTTGCTTGCATATTTGTGCGGTTGCTCCGAAACAATACGAACAACACCAGCAACAGAAGCGGTAATAACAGCGGCAAAAACAGCAAATAGTGGCAGCTGCAATAAACCCGCGGCGCTGCCGCCAACGGCCCCAAATGTATGCAACATTATGCGGCATGTGCACTAAACAAGTCATGAATTTCAAACAGTCGCCGGAGATGCCGCCCCCAATATCCCCCAAACCCCAACCCCACCCCCTCTCCCGTTGGGCCCGAAACACGCTCCTTGGTGCATACTTTGCATGAGTAATAAATGCGGAAGGGGGACAAAATGCAACCGCAAATGGCGGTGCGGTGCGGTGCGGTGGGCTGAGTTTTCCTTCATTTTCCGCACTGACTTCTGCCATCGGCGAAAGAGACCGCGAAAATCGCTCGCCGCATGGTTGGCACTTCCGCTTTTCATTTGCCTCATGTTTAATACATACACGCAGATGCAAATGGCTGCGGGCGTGTGTTCCTGTGTGAGTGCCACTGGCGCAAATGCATCACCGCCAAATGCCCCTATAAGTATGCTAAGCAAGGCTCCAAATATTCTCCAATGTTGCAAGCTGATCGGACTCGGAAACCCATAGATTCCAGATTGATTTCAGCTGGATTGCTTTTTAAGTCGCGACATGATTAGCTTCATGCCAAAAACTGTTGGTTAGCCTCAATCAATTAATAGTTTTCTCTTTTACATTGACCTCAAAAAGTTAAAAAAGTCGTAATCCATTTAAGATTACATTCTTAAGTAATAAATGTTCAAAAATATAAATACATACATATATAGAAATATATGGAGAATAAATTCAGTCTACACATCGCTAGCCAAAAGTCGAGTCAAATTTGATTGTTTAGGAGGGAAACATTTCTCAAACCCCTTTTATTAATTTATTTTACTTGATACACAGCTTGAAGCAATCTGAAATGAATTTTTTCAATCATCTCATTTATTTGTACAGCAGTAATTAAACATTTACCGCACACACGCACATAAATATATAGGAATGTGCGATTTTGCTTTCTATTCCAATGGAATTTCATTCAAAAGTTCGGTGCTTCCATTAAAACTGCACTTGATTGTTATTTGGGGTTCTGCACAATTTCCATATCAACGACAAGCTGCAAGAAATGTTAAATATCAGGCAGGTGGAAATAACAAAGTGAACTGAGCAACTCCTAATTGCATGCTTGCTGCATGCGAAATTTCGCTACCACACAGCCACAAGTATGGGTATATCTGAAATAGAATGCATGACGAGGAGGTGTGCGCGAGTGTTGGTGAATGCAACGAACCGGAAGTACGTCACACACACACACACACCCACACGTATGCACCCGCGGAAGGGAGCGGGAAATACTCGTGAGTGAGCTGATGCAGGGACCCAGACAGCGTGTATTTAGTTTAACAGCTTCGCAGGCAGCGACATGCGACACTGACACTACAAGTGTTAATGCCAGCCACGCCCCACCGCCCCCACATCCGGTCACAGACACACACACACACACACACACACACACACAGGCTCACATTTAGCCGCTGAAGTGCGTGGAGCAGTTTTTGCATACTGCAAATAAAATGATGTTAAAACATTTGTAAGGCCAAACTAACTAGAATTTCGTTGGCACTACAAACGAACCCACCATTTTGCACCCTTATGGAAATGCACCCCGCACTCGTACTTGAAAATCCACTTTCTTGCCTCCGCTGCGGCGGGGCAAAAAACTTTTTAATCAAATTTTTCAATTTAGCTTCGTACATCGTTAATTAAAAACCGGGCTCCCCTCCCCTCGTGCCAAACCGTCAGCCCTTTTCCTCGTTTGGCATAAGTTTGTTAGTTTGACATGCACTGCAGTTAGTTCCCTTTAATTTAATTCCCTCAACGCCGTTTAAATGTTACGCATTCGCCGAGTTGTACCACTTAGCCATTTCACCCCAACCACATTGGCATATGTTTCCGGTTTTAGTTCACTTCCTGCCTTTAATTGGCGTCAATCATCAATAATTAAATACCTTGACGATTTTCTAATTTTCTGATTTTCTAATCATACATTTCTATTTAATCGATTTGTATTTAAAAAAGAAATAATGAAGGCGGTTAGGCTGACCTTAAATTTTGTTTTTAGTTCCCCGCGAAATCGCCGATGCAAAGAAGTGTTAATAATCCGACATGCCAGTGACGTCTTTCATTAGGCGGGCTCCTTTTCAACGACTACACACCCATGTAATCGCACGGATTAATTAACCATAAATGAGCTCCGCATTTTCATTTCCTTTCCCAGCCAAGGGGAAGGTAAGACTATGTGCAACATATGCCCTCGCGCATTGGAGTGTGAATAAAAGTAATTTGATGCTAATTAAATGCCCGCAGCAAACACGGGGAACCGAAAGTCCCTCGGGGACTAGGATTAGCCGGTATATATATGCATTTTTCGCTAATGACACTTAATTGTGCAACACTTGAACGCGCTGAATAGTTATTTGTAATAATTATTTCAATGGCCGGGGAGCCCAGACCTGAAGGACTTGGGGGTCTTGGCGGTCTTGGCGGTCTTGGGGGACTGAGTTCATAAGCCAATTAAGCCAGATGAGAACAGCGGAAAGCCGGCAACAAAATGTTTACCTCACAGCTGGCCACACCTAAAAGTCCTGCCAGCGCAGTTGTTGCAAATTAAGTTAGGAAAACCCTCGACAGCCGTCAAGGGTCGAGTGGCAGACAGTCGGACTGGGCCGCATTTGCAGCTGAGCAGCTGGCCATAGCGCCATAGCCGCCCTTTTGGGGCGTGGCCGTGTCTGGGCCATAAAACCCGCCGTTGGCAAGAGTCATAAAAAGCCAGTCAAGAGACGGCACACGACAAGACAATTGGCAATGAAACAAATTACATCGCGAACAAATGCACTTGCTGCGGCAGATTGTCCTTGGCGCAACTAAATGGAGCAACATTTCGTGTTCTTGCTCGTTGCTGAATTCGCAATGATGGCTCCAGTGTGATGTCACAATTTTCGTGCAATTACACTGGAGAAACAAGGATATGATACTCTTGAAAATGATTTCATTTCTTGTTGAAAAGACTATTTATTTATATGATATTATAAAAGAGCGTATATATGTGTATGTATTTTATAAAAGAAATAATAGTAGCTTCTTACTTTCATGTCATCGTTTATTGTAACTATCAAGTTTACTCGAAGCTGTCTGCAACGACATTTGTAATATATACGCAAATTTCGAATATTATGAAGTGCAATTTGCGACCAATCTTAGTAACATTTAGACATCGACGTGATTATTAAACTACTCAAACCTATAAGTTTATACAAGCTTTTCTGTACTGACCATCTAATAAGACAGATTAAAAGAGACTAGAGTTAGTTTTCGAAATCATATTTTATTTTATAAAAACAAGGCCACCGCCATTCAACGGCAACTAATCCCGCGTAATACATGCCACCTACATCCCCCGGGTTCCGCGAAAGCACTAAACAAATAGAGGCACCCGCAACATGATAATAAGAAAGACAAAAGTAATTTTTTTGCCGGCGAAAAGAAAGTTTGTCTTTTATTACAATGTTCTGGGCGCCGCCCCTTTCCAATTCCACTATGTTCTATGGCGAAGGCGTGTCAGAACGAGCCATAAGCAGTTAAAATATGCAAAGTACAGCGCCGGCAACAATGGCGAACAACACTATTTAATGAAAATGCACAAGGAACAAAACTTGTAAGGAATCAGGAGCGAAATGGGGGTGGGCAACTTGAGAAAGTGTTGCATACTTTTAGGTGGCCGAGCGATGACGACGACCATTGTGATGCCTTTGGCCTTCACTTACTCCCCCTTTCGACAAGCGCCCCATTTATTTAAGCTGCGGCCCAGCGAAAAGTTTTTCCAGACTCCTCTATTTTCTTTGCGCTTTCGGGATTGCCGAAAATATTTGCACAGGCTACAACAACGGGGAATTGCAGCCACAAGCATTTGATGAAGTTGTTTATTGTGTTTCGCTCATTGTTACACCCTAACTGGGGAGTTGTCCAACTTACCTGAGACGTTTGCCATACAGGGAAGTGGTAATTATTTGCTTCTGAAAGTATATGGGCCTAACTTAATTTTTTGTAATTTTTCGGCGAATAAATGGGAACGGAAAAGGGTTTAACATTGATCCATATATTTTTAGGTGCTCACTTTTAGTGAGCTATATTTATAATTTAATTCCGAATGTAACATTTAAAGCTTTAATAATTTAAAACACCATTTTAGGTTATAGAAAATCACGGAACCATTGCAATAAAATTACATTTACATCCATTTGTTGAGAAAGGGTATATCCAGTGCTGGTGCCAAACTATTTCCTAACTCCACGTCGCCCTGCAGTTTTTAGCGGGCCAAAGTTTTTGATGCCGCTTTTGGTTTTTCTCGGTGTTAAGTTGCGTATGGAGCAAATGAATTTAGAAGTCTTATTTAACAAGTTTCGCCCACTTTTTGCCTGACTGCAGGACAAGACAGGGATCTACATCTTTATCGACAGCTTGGCAAAGTGAAAGTTCCCATCGTGCAGCTGGCTTCTTCGGTGTTGTTGTCCGTTTGTGCAATGTTATACCGTTTTATTCGAAAACTTACAGCCAAGAGATGGGAAATTTTGCAGGCACTATAAGTCTTTTGCAAAAAACACATTTTCTGCTTCTAACTCTTTGTAAGTTTATTGAGCTTTAAACTTAAACATCTTGGAAGTAAACGATATTCGTACTAGTTTTATATAGTTTACTCGTTAGGTAGTTATCAAAAGCATAGAACCTTTAGTAAGCTATACATAATATATTATATGTCTGATGAGCCTTTTCAGTTGCAGTCAAACGACACTTGCTCAGAGCGTTAGTCCCATGCATTAAACATGTGCGGCCAACACTTTAATCAAACAAAGAGCAAGGCCACTTCAACCTCAGGACATTACCGAAAGATGTTACCAAAACGTAATGCTGTCCACTGATATATAATTAACCAAATCGAAATAGACAAAGGAGCTCGGCTTGCCAACAAACACAAGGCCCAAGGACCTGCCAGTCGGTTGCCATATCTCATGCCCTGCCTCCGTTGTTTGGGCACGTGTTGGTGCGGTTTCCTGCCAAAACTGTGGCACTCTGTGGCTGCCAAACCCAACCAGTCAAAAGCAAACCGGAGCAGGCCAACACAGACACGCAACCTGGAAAGTGGTGACTTTTGGCAGTTACTTTGCCTTGCCGACGGTCCCAAATGAACCACTCATTAAATGTCTCGCACGGCAAGAAATTTGTATGAATAAGTAAATTTATAATTTAAGTTATAATTTAACGCGCAGCTGACTTGTATTCTATGAGTACAATTTTATTAATAATTGAAATTTGATAGAAATATATATTACATTTTAATTTAAATCAGAAACATAATTATTTTTGCTCGTGCAAGATTACGAGCCAGGAGGCGAGACACGAATGAAATTTAAATCCGAAACTGAGTGGTAATTACATCATGCATGGCTCGATAGTTTTCCAAGTGGCGGCAGCTCCACCTCATTATCCTTGTGGGCAACCACCAAGGATGCGGTGATCCCAGCGGTCGCATCTCTACATATCAGCTTACCAATGGAGCTGACTTCTGCCCTGGTTTCGGGCGTCAAGTGGCATTATCGCCAGAACTGTTGTCATCCCCTCCGACAACAATTATTATGCCACTTCTTGGCATTTAATTGCAATTTTCTAGGCAATTCCAGTTTGATTGGTGATCGAGGCGCAGCTGCGTGAAATGAAATTGTACGGGTGCCACCTCGAATTGGGGCATGCTTCGGAAAAACCAGACATGGAAAACCCGCCGAGCCCAACCTCTGAACTTTTGTGGTCAGCAAAATTGTTGTTCGCTTTTAATTTCCAACGTACGTGACTCGTTTTTAATTAGACAGACAGCGAAATGCTGGGAAATAAATATATCTGTGTTTAAGCATGCGAATGTATTCGAGGGGGGGTCTTATTACATTGCAAGAAGGAATTTAATAAGTATTCATTATTCAGCTGGTGGTGTCAAAAATATAACATTTCATTTGCTGTCAAAATGCTTGTTATTCTGGTATCAAAATATGCTCTGTTGATACTTTACTCACTTTATAGACTCAACTAATTTTATAGACTTCGAAATATAATAAAAGTGTCTTTGGCTAAGATATGTCTTAAAAATATGTATGCATAATGGAATGGAATTGAATTTAATTTACGGTAGCACAGAGTAGCAGAGAGTAAAGGCAAATAATTTTTATTGACCAAGAAGAGCATTTTGAACTTTGAACGCTCCATGGAAACTCATTGGCTTGGAAGCACTTTCTGCGGCAGACACATGTGTGGCAGAGGGTAAAGTTTGGCGCTCTCCGTATTCATAATGGCGCAAAAGTTGAACTCAATTAGAACATTTCCTTTTTCCTGACTTCCAAACTTTATCAATTTTTTCCCCGTCTGCTCGAGCTTCCTTGGCCATTCTCACTTTTTCCAAAGAGTACGGAGAACGAACAAACAAAAGCTTTGGCAACTATCTTTTATTTATTCATTGAATTCTGTACTTCAATTAAAAAGCCATTAGAAATGGCACTGAGACCAGAGAAAGGCAAAGAAGGCAGACGAAGGTCGCCATGCCAATTCGATGTCCTGGGACAGTCGAGTCAAAGAGACTGTAAACACAAAGCGCCCATATCCTTACACCGAGCCCACAATCAATATGGTTATCCTTTGCCTTGCTTGTCAAAAGCAACATTTGCATGCAAGGATATCGCACTTGGCTTTTGTTCTCGCCTTGTCTTTGACCTACAACCTTCACAGAAGGCACTCCCTCGTCGACCCGACCTGCCCTAATTTATATTTAATGTTCGAAGGCTCCAGCACTTCCTGAGGCGAAACGGATTGCAAAAATTCTCACAGAGAGAAACAGCCTGGAATATGAGATTTTTATTCTAGATATTCCATCTTGAATTTACAGTACATACAAACAGGACAAATTATTATTAAAGTTACATATACGTAATGCCCCTTTTTTGTTTCAGTGTGGCCCAGTTTGACACTCGTAGGTGCCAGACGGGTCAATATGCTGTTATTTATATTTAATTTCCAACTCCCTGAGCTGCTCACCTTGTGCGGCAAGGACACTCTGTGCGGGCAGGACGAGCAAAATGGATTGTAAAAATCTTTCATAACTTCAATCTATATCATTTTACGCAAATCGCATTGAACAGCCTGGACACTTGAACGACAAGATTACACAACATTACGTTTAATTAGATTTTGGCTTGCCTCTGGACGTTGCTGCCCTTTTAAAGTGTTTTCAATTTAATTGGGGTTAACATGAGAAATTGAGTTTTGAAAAGTTGGATTTTGTCTAAGGGTAATGGCTTGGCTTTGCCCTCAAGCACCGAGTGAGTTGAGCAACTTTATTTAATTGGTGTCCGGAAATAACAGTTACAAATGTCATGGGAATTCGAATTAGACCAAAATGCAATTACTATGTCCATAGTCAAGGTTCCCAAATTGAACCCACTTTGGACTGCTGCTCTTACAAATTATTCACGGCATAAGTAGACACCAAGGCTTCTGGGCAGACGGCTAGAATGGAACAATTATAATTATAGTTCTGCTGGCCATGGCCAACCAAACTATTTACGGAGGTCACAGCCGGTCGCAATGGGACATGTGGCCTCAATGTCAGTGACAAATACGATGGGCAGCCCGAATTGACCTTGCTGGATTATGTAACACGCAACACGCAATGTCCGTGTGTGGCAGGCGAAAAGTAGTGACAAGATATTTACAAATTACCTTTCTTGTTAAACAAGAATTACATTTATAATTTGTGCCCTTAAACGAAATTAAATAGTCATACGAATTACGTATGCGCCGTGTGTACTGCATCATGCATCATGGGAATCGACAGCTTGCCACTTGTTGGTCGCCAGCCATTTTCCGATTGATGGACGTATTTCATTTGCAAATTTTCCATGACTGCAAATGCGCATATTTATGAGTGAGGGCAGTCGAAAATTCATAAGCCAAAAATCATTTGCAAAATCCGAATGATGTTGTGTCACAACTGAAAGAATGCATTTCAAAAGATCAAATCGGTTTCTGTTTGGCATTAATTTATATAAATATCCGATTCCTGACAAATAATTGCGAATCGCATTTGCAGCAGCTTATGGCTGCCCAAATATATTTAACACCTAGAAGCGAAGTGATTATCTAAGAGTATACTAAATTTCTCAATTGAATACCAGGAAGAGAAATCGAAGGATTTGCAATTGAATTTTTAAAAAGTTTAGCTCTTGTTCATAAAATTTTTTATGGCGTGATAACTTTTTTAGTCAATTTCAAGTAATGGCAGAGCATAATTTAAAAGGAAAAACTAATTTCCCTTTGGCCAAATCGTCGACTTCTCGAGGACCTTGCCAAATGCCAGCCAGATCCCCAAAAGTTTCTTATTAATTAAGCAAATAGCGCTAAGTAAATATAATGGGTATTTATATCTGTAAAATATATCTGGGCAATAACCAAAAACTTCCGAAAGGAGCTGTATGAGTTGGTGGCAGTCATGTGCGCCAAAGCCAACACTACGAACTGTGGAAAAAAGTTTGGCCTTAGCCGTCGCTTGTTGTTGTTGGCTGGGCCATGTTTATGTCCGTTCATTATGCAAAGAGCCAACAACTGGAGCACCGACTACACCTATATATACGTGGTTATGAGCCCCATAAAGTGAAGCGCACGCCACTTTACTCCGGGTCCTTTCCCTTCTCCCTCTCCACTTTGCTCCTTTGCCACGGCCCAGGACTCCGGTCTAGGACTCTGGATGGGCCTGTGGCTGCTTCATTACCCTAATGAACTTGAAAAAAGTATCGGGTGTACGGCGAGTCAAAGGCAACTTGAAGACAATCACCAGGTGACCAGCAGCCTGGGCCACCCCTGTGCCACCCCTGTGCCACCCTCGGGCCACCCAAATGTTCCCGCCTCTCCTCACAGATTTGCCCGTAATGAGGTCATAGTCACGAGTGTTGACTTTAATTAGTGAGTTTTTGAGAGGCAAGTCCGCACCTCGCCCACCACTTCCTTTGAATGCCAGCGAAATGAGCTTGGCCATGTGACGCCGTTGGCCGGGCCACAAATTATCCGTTAATTATGGCCACTGCCGAAGTTTTCAGCCCTGGTAATCAATATCAACTGGGAAACAAGAAACAAATTAGGGAAAATTACAATACGAGTATTTCGGGCCTTGCACTTGCGCCTCTCTAATACTCTTTGCTCAGGCAATACATTATTAGTATAATGACAACCATTTTAATACGCTTTTTTTTTATTTAATTGTTCAACTTGAACTTACTTTTACTCAAATCTTGAAAACGACAATGTCTTGCCTTAAATATATCATTCTGACTTCCTGATAATATCCTATAGAAGAAATAGTACTTCCTGAAATACACTTTTCTGGTTTAAACAGCAGTACAAAATGAATACATTTTAACGACACATTCATTAGAAAAACCAAATCAAGTTATCATATTACCGCTTTAAACCAAAAAAGGACGATAATTGCTTGTTAAAGAGGCCGTATTTGATTTCAATAATGCAGATGGAGCAAACAGAGATGACCAAGTACCAAGTATCTTAGGTACTATTAGGAAGGTAAGTAGCCTCGGTAAAATGATAATTTTAAAAAAGACGTTGCCAAGATCTTAAGCGACTTACCTGTGGATTATTGAAGGATAGAGTCAGCAGTCATGGCATCCAGCCAAAAGGCCAAGACTTCCTCCCTTTCCGGTCGGTCGCCAGTTGAAATAACAATCGAGGAAACCCGGGAAAATGCTTATTTACATGCGGAGAAAACTCCGGGCAGGAAACAGGAAGTTGGTGGCAAGGACAGACGGCCTGGCCAAGAAAGATACCAATAAACCGGCAGCGACATTTGTTGATTTTATTGACATGTTTCGCTGGCACAGCCAGCATTTCCCTCTGCATTTTCTGCTGTTGCTGGCAGTCAAATTTCCTCCACCGCATGTCCTTTTTATTCCTTTATTCCTGTATTCCTGCCCAACGGCACTGCCTTGCCCTGTTTTTCTTTTTCTTGGCCCGTGCGTGGTCTTGAAATGCGCCATAAAATTGATAAAATCAGTTGATTGTAAAAATTGATAAATTGAAATTGATTGAGGCAGTCGGAAAACGGAGGAAAAGTCTGGGTCGCCGTGGAAGAGCCAATGAAATGATGCCTCGCTGCCTTGATGCCTTGCACACACAAGCACTTGGCCCTTTGCATACGCAATACACTTTGCATACACTGTTCAAAACAATTGGTCATTTGACCATAAACTATGTAAACCGCATATTGTTTCTTTAATAATTGTTATGTTTTTTAATGTCTAATAATAACTCCTACCAGTTAAACTTTGCAAAACAATGGTGGTTTAACGTTTTGAAAAGCGTATATATTTTTCTCAGTTTCTTAGACTGAAGCACATGTTGCCAAGTGAGTTTTGTGGTCCACAAACAACATTAGCGGCCCAAACGCGGTGGATGCTCTTTATTCTCATTCTCGAAAATTGGCAAGGACTTTGCCTTGGGGTAAAAGATACCACGCAAAGAAGGCGGCATTTAATTAACAAGTTGGGAAGAAGTTCCGGTCGAATAGATTTCAACTGACATGCGGAAAGTGCTGAAGAAGGAGATTTAAAATGGGATTCATCCATTAAATTAACATTTTAAATTCCACCAGTAATTATATGCAGCAATTCCTTTAAGTTCGAATATTTAACGGAATATTCAATGAACTTAAAGTCAAAGGGGTGATAAATTTATAGAAGAGCTTTTTCCTAAAACGAAGTTGTTTTATTATCCTTTTCCTTCCCTTTATTGCACCGAACCAGCATATTCGTTATATTAGAAAAAATTGGCAACTGCTCATATTTGGTTCGGAATATTTGAGCAACTAAAAATACAAAAATTCTGGGAAACCTTCAACCAGTTTGACAAATTCACAGATTATTGGGTCCTTTGTTGCACTGCGAATGACCAGATGACCTGGGGTCGCTTCATTTCAGCTGTACGCGTGTATCTGTGCTCTTGTTGTCCGTTGGTGTTTGAGCACTTCCTGCAGCCAATACATAGTTAATTTGAAAATACTTATTTCGGATACCTCTTGCCATGCTCAACTGTGCGGGTATATGCGAGTATCCTGCGCAATAACCATAAACCTGGCGATAATTGCAATTGCATAATTAACGTTCTTTTTACGACTGCTTTAAAGTGTCCGCTTTAAGTGCTTCACCTGCAGTCGTGTTTCGCTGCCTTCCGCTGGTTTTTAATGCGAGATGAAATTACTTTTTATTGACGCCTGGCAAACACGATTGACATGCACTTACACGCTCGTTGAGTGTCATTTTGCCACTTGCGGTGGCACTGTGTGTGTATCCTGTCAACCTGCGCTTGTATGGGTGCCTGTCTGTGTGCGATACATGCACACTTGCGAAATTGATATGTATCACATCCATTGATTTTGCATTATAGGAAGGTGTTTCACTCTGTCATTAATATTGCCCGAACTGTAGATACCTTCGCACATTTTCCCAACTATTATGTTTCGGTAATGTTTTGTCAAAAATGTATTGCTATAAGTATATTACTATAAATGGATTCTAAATTTAAGAATCGAGTGAAAACCCTTATTAAGAGCACCCTTTCGTTCGAAGATTTATTTTTCGCTACATCAAGGCGATTATCGGTCACAGTTAACAAGTCAATCGCTGCACGTCTGACAGCGGTATACATACATATACGCGGAATGGAATATGGCCCATAAAAATACACATATCGATATCGTGTGCGACATTATCTTAATGCTCATTAAAAGCCCTTTTGTGTTTAAGCAAAGCTTAATTGCGATTATCGGAGCTATTGGCTTGTGTGGCCACGGGAAAGTTTTTAATTGCTAAAGTTTTGCAGCAAAGTGAAATTGGCAGTTGCACACTTCCATATTTGCCCGATAAACTGATGGATGTGCAGCCAGTTCAGGCTGCTCACTAGCTCACTAAAAGCGCTGCCCTAAGCGGCGAGCGGTAATATGTCAGGTTGAGCAGCTAAGCTTCAACACCTCGTCCTCAACCTCTCCCTCGTCCTCGATCGCCGCTCCACCGCCCCCACTGCAGATGTCTGATGCAGCATTTTGGGGCACAAATGAGCAAAAGTTAACAAGACTAGCTGTCTTATTACAGCTGCTGCTGCTCATTCTTCTTAGCGCTTGCTGCCCCTCCCTTGCCACGCCCAGCGCCCACTTTCCGCCCACGGTTATGCGGTTCTTTTTGCCAGGCCAGGCGCCTCAAGCGCGGTGCATCTTGCTGTGGCAGTTGCACTTAAAACTAAACCCGAAAGTTCCACTGCACTTAAGCCAATAAACCGGATGAGTATTTATTGGACTTAAACTTAAAACGGGTGAAATAAATATGGTGTTGAATTCATATATATGTTGCTAGTACCCATCATAATCATTTTGGAATTGGGCTTTAAAGCACATGTTAATTTATATTTTTCTTTTTACATTTCTCAGTGTGCTTGAACTGGAGGTGCCTGCAACGCAACTCATCTCATCTCCATCTCGGGTACGAGTGTGTGCTTAACCGCGAGTGCAATTATTACTTGCAAGTTGCAACAAACGGCAGCAGCCTGGGCAAACTTTCAAGAATGCCCTAATGGCTGCTGTTGAAGGCAAGGATTGGTGGCCCGAGCAGCCGGAAACCTGTAATGAAGATGCTTACATATCATAAACATCGGTCCTTTGTATGCCAACAGCAGCTGACCAGCCGCACAAACCGGACGGGGAATCGCAACCGGAGTCGCAGCAGACGTTTGACCAGCAGGTTAACAATGACATTTTCATTTCAAAGGAGGCAAACACGAGTCACAATGCCCACAAAGCAGCCGAACAAGTTGAGTGCACTCTTAAAAATAAGGAGATTTAGTTGTAGGCTACTCGGCTAGTTTAATTTATGTACTTTTGATTGAACCACCCAGCAATTTAAGGAATTTTTCGAAGTATTAGTTCCTGAAAACAACTACAGAAGATATAATTCCTTGAAATAAACCTTTTAGCTGCCTAATTTTTGTAAATGCATTTCCGACAAAGCAGGGAGGACAAGTTCCGTTTCCGCTACCGAAGTCAGTTGCGATGGAAACGCAACTGTACCTCAATCATAGGGCTGTTGGTAAACGCGCCTGGAGGAAAATCATTGCCTACCTAGCTACCTGTGCGAGCTGCCGGAAAAGTCGGTGGAAAACGGAGAACAATAAAGTTTCTTGCCGCGTATCGCACTTATCAAATTACACAGCAGACTTTTCTTCGTTTTTCGCATTCGCATTTGCATTTGCATTTGCCGTATTTCGACATTGCACATTGTCAACAGCGAAAAAGTTTTTACCTTGTGCCTGGCAGAAAGGAACAGCGGTAAGAACAACCATAACAGCGGTATTATTAACAAAAACAATAACTTATTACCCATTGCTTTTAGTAGTTTTTATAACTTTTACGACTTTTTAATAAAGTTGCAATGCATTTGCTTGTTGCACAAGGCACAAGGCAAGGTAATGGGGATTTGGGGCTTCAGGAGCGCTGCCAACGTCAACTTCAACTCTCAAGACAAAGTTTCAGCTCCAAGGCCTGGGGGCTGCCAATGCTCCCCCAACTTGTAGCTCACCCACTCAACCCCCTTCACCCGCTGCCATCCCTTCGGCAAAGTGAGTTATGCAATGTCACGCATCCGCCATGTGGTCGGACTGGCTTCGTTTGAATGCTTTAAGCTGCATCTCGCTGACAGCCTAAGCCTCGTCTTGAATGCACGGCAAAAACTGTTTTGAAAACATATCATACAATAATTACTCATTTCGATTTCATATAGCATTTGTTTAGAAAGATTCGAATTTGTATACAATGCTACCGGAATATTTACAGCCCAAATAAAGAAAATATTATTACATAAAATAAAACTATACGGAATATAAAAAAGTTCCAAGCGATAACAAAGAGCACATCGTTAGTACTCAAGTACTGAAAATATGAAATAAAAACTAGAATTGAAATACTCTTCTCTCAGCGCACGGCATCACGTTTTCAAAGACAAACAACAAACGATACCAGACAGTGGAGACAGTGAAGCATGCAACACAAACAACACACACGCACCCGAATTTCTGGTGGCAAGCATGCTAATTTGGCCCACACACACACACACACTTACACACAGGCACACACGCACAGACAAGTGCCAACGAGAGCATCTGCCATGATAGTGCTTCGGAAGGGGATCCTTGAGGGGAGGTGGTTTTGGGGCTCTCCGGCCAAAGTTTCCACTGTGGCAACCAGCAGCGGCAGCAGCAGCGGCATAATGCATTTAGCCATCTTGCTGTTCCGGGTCCGGGTCCGGGTCCGGCGTAACTTCTCATTCACTTTGCCACATATTAAAATCTAACCACAAAATGTCAAACCGAAAACCAAAAGTTATGCATTCGAGTCTGTGTGCATACATACTCGTATGTACACGGTGTTTGTGTGTCCTGTGAGTGGTCTTGTGTGCTTGACAGGTGAAACTCAAAAGAATTGTTGCATAAACTTTGATGTTTATTAGCTTCATTGCACTCGGTAGCTGTGGGGCATTCCAGATGTTAACCATCTTAGGATTTCTTCGCTCCAAATGGGTGTATTTTATCATTTATATTTTAGGTTACTTTAAAAATATTTGAGAACATTTAACAATTTAACTTGAATTATTTCTTTACTAATAGAGAAATGCAAACGTTTTTAGTAACATATATTTTAAATATTTTAAATGATCAAAAAACATAAACAGTTACAGAAAAACGGACATACACTTAACCAACTCCCAACATTATATCAAAATTAAAAACAAATAAAATTAAGGCGTTTAATCTCGGTCACCCTTCATTAAATGCAGTTTATGCAAATCGCATTTGTAGAAATCATGGAATTTTGTTGACGCAGCTAAATGAGCGAAATGCACCCATGTTCACACCACCTTCAAGTGTTGACAGATTAATTAAGCCAAAAATAGCAATCAAGTCCACAAAAAATAGCAAACCACAAACAACAAGTTGGGAGCATTGTTTATGACAGTGATGTAGCACAAAATGCAAATATGCATTATGCAAACCTAATTGCAGTCTTTGTAGTTGTTGGCGCTGCAGTTGCGTAATTGTTATTGCGTTTATTGTGTGCATGTTAGCCAATAATTAGCATTGAATTAATTTTCAAACAGCAAACCAATTAGCCGCACCACACCTTATCCTCGACTCTTGACCAAAGCGGCGAAGATAAGCCCACACCCTAAACCCCTAAACCCCTTCAATCCCCAGACGTGACCGCACAACATCATAATCACCATTATCATCATAATTGGTTGCCGCAGTATAATTTCATTGAAATTCGATTACCATCTTCATCTTGGCCAATTTCTCAATCAAACACTTCACATGCTCGTTGGAATTACGTGTTTCGCGTTGCCATTTGGGCCAAATGAGTTTAAGGCTTATTTACATGGGATCCTTTGAGAATTGCGGCTTGGGGCAAAATTAAATTTATATCGAAACCGAATCGGAAGATGGCTATATCTATAATGCCTTCACGGTATTTTGAGCCTAATGTTACGTTTAGCAAGTATTTTAAATAATTAAGTATTTGGAGGGCCACGTTAATAACTATGTCAACTGAAATGGTATAAAGATTTATGACCTGAGAGTCAGGCCAATGGCCTTGTTGAAATTGCAGCATAGCATGCGTTTGCGAGGGGCGTTTGAAAGAGTTTAAAAGAGTTCCCAAAGTGCAAACGCAGCGCCCCTAGATGCGAATTTCTCAGACCCTCACACTCACAAATAGTGGGGATTTTGGTAACACAAACACAACACGCTGGACATAAAGCACGACACACACACACATACACACACAAACCCACAGCCAGATGAGTACAATGGATTGCATTCGAAATACACAGACGACGTGCCCAGATAAATTTTACCCAGTCTCGTCGTCCTGAGTCCCATTCCCATTACGAACCACTTTTCCTACACAACCAGAAATTGTAACATTTAAAAGGGGCATTTCACAATTAGCAATAAGAAATTCCATTCGCTCTCTGCGAATATTCAAATTTCTTGATTTAAAAAAATATTTTAATTTTAATTTAAAAAATATATTTAAAGACATTTTGTTCCTAAACTTATATTTCCCATGTGTATGAGTATTTCGAAGCAGAAGACGACGACGCTGCAAAAGTTGCAAGACAGTCGAACTGAGAATCGGACCTTCCATGCTGACTTTGAAACTTATGCGCCAGCCGTTAAGCTCAGCTCAATGTGTTGTTTTTCCCCGCTTTTCTCTCCGCTTTCCCCGCTTCTCCTATGTGCTCGAGCATGTGTGCGTGGAAAAGCAGCTTAAGCATGCACATTCGCATAAGGAAACGGATGAAGAAGTTGCAGAATAACTAAGCTGCAGCAGCTCATACGACTTGCATACATGTACGTACATAAACACACGAGCGACGAAAGTGACGGCCAACTAATTACCCTATTTCAATTTAATTTGTACGTTCTTAAAAAATAATTCGATTTTTTTTGGAATTTTACAGATAGTTTCTCCAGTATACCTCAAATTAAATTGAGAAAACGGGCCATGCTTTAATTTAATTTTCACATACTTACTTTTTCAAACAAATATTTATATTTTATGAAATCAAATATCGACCAAAAATATTTTCTCCAACGTTGGCATACTTGAGCACACCTCATAAATAAAACAGTCAAAGGCCAGGGTACGTATAAATGCTCATAAATATTCCTTTCCATAATAATAAAATACCAAGATGGAAAGAGGAAAGCGAATGGCTGCTGTGGTGGTAAGCAATTTTTGAGTACCGCCTGCAAGTATGCAGTTCTTTTTCTGAATAATTTCAACGTGAAAGTGTGTTTCCAGGCTACAATGACAACGGAATGGAACATATTTAAACTAAGTGAAGTCCATATAATGTTTTTATCTAAAACAATAATAGTACGGCTAGAGTGAAATAACTAATAATCGATAGAACAAATTTTAGGTCGTTAAATATATAATATATATTTTAAAATATCTAATCACAAAATAATTCCGCTTTATTGGCCCTCATTATGTTACGATAGAAAAACTCTCTTGGTTCCGTGCTTAAATGACCAAAACATTTTTATAACTTAATTAAACACTGATTTTGCTCCGCATTTTACGGCCATTTTCACAAAACCAGCGACAACACAAAACCAAACACGTCGCCCAATACCCAATCCCCAACCAAAAAAATAAAAATAAAGGAACAAAAGCGAGCAAAAAATTGTTGGAGAAAATGAAGTTCTATTCGATTTGTTTTATTGTCCATCGGTTTGGTTCGGGGAATGGATTGGGTGGCAGGGCGGTTGGATGTTTGGTCGGATGGCTGGTCTGTGGTCAGCTGCCAACTGGGAGTATTAGTTATATATGCTGTGTCGGCTATTTTGGGCCACTGGCAGCGGCAACAAAGTTATTTTGCGAAACTGCCAATTGTCGGACTTACTTTTTGTCCATGCCAGTGTCGCTGCCACATGCCACATGGCAATGTTCGCATTCTCGTTCTCGTTTCTCGTTTTCGTTCTGATTCTGTTCAGTCTTATAGTAGAGAACCCCGATTTCCGCCTGATACTGACAGCTGCTGGCTGCTCAATAGAAAGTTGCATTTTGTCCCGGCTTATGTCGTTGGCTGTCGAGTTATGATGGAATCCTTTCGACTTGGGCCACTTTAATTACAGCCTCGAGGTGCCAATGGCTGAGATTAATCAGTTTAATGGCTCTTTGTGTTCTGGCCTATTTCAGCGGAATAAAGTCATTAAAATGCAATTAAAAATCGCGGGTATGCCGCCTGGCTTCTTCCTCCTCGAAACGTGTTTGTGAATTTTCTTAGCTTAATTTCATTAATTTAGCACCGAGCAAAGGCAAAGGAAGTGGACCAGGGGCTCTTGTGGCCATAATACAAACTTTGTTTCGCTTAAAGTGATTAACATACATTGCTTTCCAGAGGGGGCTATTTCTCGTTGCTGGTTTTTGAATCACAGGGGTAAAAGTAAACTAATTGTGCATTGGATAAACATTTATTTCCTTGAAGGTTACCCGAGCGTAAATTAATTGTCTATTGCTGAACTTCAATTCAAATACTACTCAGGTAATGCATTTATTTCGCAGTGCAGTTACGTACACTCAATTAAGTAGAATGAATGCAATTTTACAATGTCGTGTTAAAGTCGTGTTGTAATTTAGCGAAGCCATATCGTCTTTCATAGTAGTTGTTTAGTAGTTTAACATCTAAAATATATATTAATATATAGTTAGGAACTGCCGATGGATAATCAAACACCAAAAGCCCAATATACTCGTAACCCTCGGTGACAAAGTGGTATGCGATCTATCTCGTGAATTCCAGTATTCCCTCCGGGTACTCCAAATGCATTCGATGCTCAGCTAAACAGATTACATTATCCAAAATAGCACTTCCTTTCCACTCCGAACCATTCTAAATTCCATATTCAATCTCAGCAGTCCAAAGCCATGACAAATGTACCGCAGGTAACAACCTTCAAGGTGAAGCGGTAACGTGGCGTATGGGTGATGGGTGATGGCAGAGAAAGAGTCAACTCAACCAAACGAAGGAAAGACACATAAAATATGCTGCAAACATTGTCGCGCGCAGTTGCACCTGCTAAAGGAAAAAGTAACAGGTACAGGAAGTAAGGGGACAAATGACTCGCATTCTATAGGATTTTTGTGCAGGGTTTAAATGTCCTTGCAATGAATTTACTGAGTCATGTTAAGAATGCCAATTCAATCCAATAATTAATTATATTATAAACAAGAACGGGAGCTAGCTACTGAAAGCCAAAGATTATATACCCCTGCAGTGTAGACGAGTTATCAGGTACTATCTCTTCTCATTTAACATTCAACATTATTTTTCGTATATTGATATACATAAATGTCCCGTCATGGTTTCTGAGATATCGACGCTCATTCAGACGGACAGACAAACGGACATGGCCAAAATTTATAGAATTACCATGAAATTCAATGCGTTTGCATAACATTATTTTAATTAAAGGTAAGAATGTAACCAGGTATGAAGAACCAATTAAAAACGAATTCTTAAATTAACTTAGACCAGAAGGACTAAGAACCCTTGCGATCTGTGACATCAAAATCGACCCAAAATATCCCAGCAGAAACGAAACCAATTGCACAGACTAAATTAAGCCCGTCGCAGGAATACCGTTGAGAATCCAAGGTATTTTACCAATCATGGCCACAATTTCTCATGCTTCTGCGAACATCGGGGAACAGTTTGCCACATTCCCATTGAGCCGGAAATGTGCAGGAAATGCGAGTAAACACAAAAAGCGATTCGAGGCGAAAGTGGACATCCGCAGAACAGCAGCATCAATAGCGTTGGAGGATGTTGAAGGAGAAGCCACTGGGTCAGGTCATTCGCATTCAATAATCCCCCGCAAACAGCAACAAGGAATCACAGTGCAATAACAAGGCGAGGAGTACACAGCAAAAATCGTATCAAACTATTGTTACCAACATAATAAATGAAATGCCCTATATTATTATACCACTTGTTAATCATTTTATTACAAAAATATAATTTTGGAATTATTCAGGCCAGTTACTCATACAATATTTTATTTCAAAGTCAACATTACTTACATTGTCATGTATTGCGGTACAATAAAACAATTTTAGCCTCTGAAATACCAAGAGACTCCACAATTTTTTGTCAGTTTAAGAAATAACAAAGGGACAGTGGAAAAATGAAGAAAACCAGGGGGAAAAGAGGAATGGACAAGCCTCGATGGCAGCTTGACTTGCTTGATGGTATTTCCCTTTTGTCACTGACATCAATTGCTCTCCGCTGTCAATACAGAAATATTGATAAAATAATCCGGTCAGTGCAATTTTTCTATGATGCGTCATAGGAGGAGATATTATTTATTGGTATTACACGGTTTTGGAAGCCACAAAGTTTTTTTAATCGATTATAATTGCCTAATTGCAATTATTGCTACTCTGATTAAATTCTGTATGTTTTGAAAGCCAAAATTATTTAAGTTACAAACTTGAATCACACTCTCTTTTTATACCCTCCCGTACAAATTTTAATGAAATTCTTTACCTTCTCCTTTTCATCTAACTTTGACCCGATGATTTACATATGTACATATCTATGCCTTTGAGGGTTCAGCGAAGTCAAAAATTCGTCATGCATGCGATTTCTGATCACAATGTGACGCCATCACTAGTCCTGCATGTAGTGTATACACTGAGAGATAAGAGCTATTCTACTAGCTCCTTTTGGAAAAGATTTCTTACTGATAAAATGTTTTAACAAAATATTGCAACAGGGTATGTGTCAGTTAATACATTTTTTAATCGTGTAGAATTTAATTTTTCCGACATGTCGAGGGCATGTGAAATGGTTTCTGCCTTAGTCTTCGTCCAATGTTTGTCAAGCCCGATGTGCATTTTAGAATCGGAGGCACAAAACAGTAATCTATTTAATAAACCACGTGATCCACTCGGGGCTACAATGTCAGCACGGTGAAATGCCGAAGGCTATGCTATGTACACTTTGCATCCAAACATCACTCCACCAAAATAAATTATTCAGTGCCCTGTGAACGCTTGAATGGATCGCTATTCACAAATATCAAATGGAGGGGCCACGGATAGACTGACAAAATACCATCAACCATTCATACACTTTTCAAATATATTTGCCTTTGGCACAAGACTTCGTTTACATTTTGGAGTCATACAGACAACTATGTACATTCGCAGTTGTTAAAGTTTTTAAATTTTAAAATCGATTGCATAACTAGTTTAGTCTTCAAAATTGGGCTTCAAGAACAAATTAGCGATTAATAATGTAATTTTAAACTGTGTTTCCCCCGAGATATTACCTGTGCCCAGAAGAGAGACTCTTCAGAATGGTTTGGTATAGTGCGAATGCTGATTATAGGAATCACACTAACTCAATTATACGCATTCGTAAGCACACACATAGTCCAGGGGTCAGGGTGTTATAGGAGTATATACGGCAAGTTACAAATGTGGCGGGGGAAGGTATGGATGGTGGGGCGAAGGACACGCGTAGCCGCAGGACATGTTGGCATATGTGCAGGCTCCCGATGATGGGCATCGCTAAGCGGTTAACCGCAGATGGCAGTCGATTCTATGCTGTGTCGAGTAAGGACCCCAAAACCGGAACTCGACCCATTTCGGGGCAGAATTGTAGCATTATTTTAATGAAAATGACGCCTGATTCAGAGGGCGGCACTCCACAATCACTTCCCCTCGAGCCCCATGCCCATGAAATGGGTATAACGGATGCGGTCAACAATTGTGAGCGTCGGAACAAGGCTTACGAAATAATAATAATGCAAACTTCGAATGGAGGAACGGCGAAATGTACGGATGCGGAGCTCAACCCTTTGGACGGACGCAGCTGTTCCGACAGCATCCAAAATGTAAACAGCAGTGGCAGGAACACAAAGTGCCCTAGGTGCAAACACGTACTGCAATTCAAATAAAGAAAACAATAATAGAGAATGGAGTCGAAGCCAGAGACATGGAAGGGCAAAAAGCCAGAGAAAAGCGCAAATATCTACCAGCGCAGAGGACTTACAAATGGACCCACGTGGCTATACCCTATTCAATAAATAGAAGACATGGAAAATTTTAGCACTAGGTTATGTTCTTGGTTGATATTATGCCACTTATTGAACATAAAAACTATAATTCGTATTGAGTATGAGTTTCAAAACCAATATAGATTTGAGTCCGAAAATAATAGGCTGTTGTTCAACTTTTTGCCATATACCCTTCCGCCATTTAGAGTATTTGTGGGGCCTGCTACTTTTTCTTGTTGAGTCTTAGTGAAACATTTGCTTTTCGCTGTTGGCTCTCAGGATAACCTTTTTCCTTCCGACCTTTCCGATTTTTTTGTCCTCCCATCAACCTGCCATTCCCATCAGTAAACCGCTCTCACGTTGCACACTTTATTGTGCTTTTCAATTGTTTTTCTTGTTATTTTTGAGCTTGAAAGTGCACCTTGCAATATTGATGATTGGGCGCCACAAAAGATATATTATGTAACTATATTTAACGCTTCATTGATCAAGAGCCAATCGAAAATTGAACGCATTTGCTTAATCAATGAATTAAAATAAACGTGAAGCCAACTATAAGGGATGAGGTGGCTGTGAAATGCCAAATGCTGTCAAATAATAAATAAAACTTAACTCTTAAATTTGATATAAAGTTTCGCAAGTATATAAAATATGTATATAATTAAAAAGAAGATAGTAGTAGATGAAGATCTCTTACTTCAGCTATGTAGAGTAATTGGCAATCGATTGGTTTTGGAGCAATTAAGCAAAAAGTGATCATTGAATTACCAATTACTTTATTAGCTGCATCTTACACATATGCAATTGGTCGACGAAGAGTGGATGTCAAGTTTCAGTAGCAAATTGGTTAGGAGATGGAGATGAAGATGTACTTCATGCCCCGTAAATGTTTCATATAATGTAAGGATAGCCTATGAAAATATGTTCTGCCATAGTCCAGCTGAATGTCCTCACTTGGAGCTCTGCACGGCGACGTGTTTCAACTATAGGTAGATGTCAGGCCTAGAGGCTGAGCTATAGCCCAGGTGAATTCCTTTGCAAGAGTTTGGAATACCCGCAAAGCGGCTGGCAGAATCGATTTGAGACAGGACTCCTTTGTGAAACAGATTGCCACTCGAAAATACCGGAATTCGCCGAAAGAACCTTCTTCATCCGGCACCATAAGTGAAAGCAGCTGCGCGTCCTCAATGTGTACCTTTCTAGCACCGTGTTGACTTTTGTAACGTATCACATCCAAGAATAAAGTCAGGCATGGTGTTCGATGGGTATCGAGCGCACGCGAGCGATGGTCCGGCTGCTGCTTGTCGGTAAAAGGGGGTGGTGGTCTTGCTGCGATCCCATATTTGCCTATTTTTGATTATAAAACTTATTTTCGCGTGCTAGACAAGCTAACCTGATCCGGAAGTAGGAGAACTCACATTACAGACATCTAGAAGAGGAAAACATGTTCAAATAGTTTACGCCAAACCGATCTCGGCCAGCCTCCGGTGTTGTTGGAGGCCTTCGCTGACCCGCCCTACCAATGGCCATCTTATCATCATAATTTTCCCTGATGGCCAGGGAACCTAAGGGCCTCATGCTAGCTGCGGCGAAAACTTAGGGAATTACCACATTATAAATTGGATTTTATTACTAGTACATATAAAAATTCTTAAAACTAGGCATATAAGATAAATAGGAATGAAAGTGTAAAAAGATTAATTTTTCATATAATTAAACTATTGTTTTTGGAATTTACGAAAAGTGAGGATTAAAACAAGAGAGAACGCTATAGTCGAGTTCCCCGACTATCTGATACCCGTTACTCAGCTAGTGGAAGTGCGAAGGAGAATCTTCAACACTGACAGTTATAGTCGGTTTGAGGGCGTTAGAGTGGGCGTGGCAAAAAGTTTTTTGGCAAATCGATAGAATATTACAAGACTAATACAAAAATGAAAAAATATCAAAACATTTTTCAAAAGTGTGGGCGTGGCAGCTTAAGGCGGTTTGTGGGCGTTACAGTGGGCGTGGCAAAAAGTTTTTTGGCAAATCGATAGAATATTACAAGACTAATACAAAAATGAAAAAATATCAAAACATTTTTCAAAAGTGTGGGCGTGGCAGCTTTGGGCGGTATGCGGGCGTTACAGTGGGCGTGGCAAAAAGTTTTTTGGCAAATCGTTAGAAATTTACAAGACTAATACAAAAATGAAAAAATATCGAAACATTTTTCAAAAGTGTGGGCGTGGCAGCTTTGGGCGGTATGCGGGCGTGGCAAAAAGTTTTTTGGCAAATCGTAAGAAATTTACAACACTAATACAAAAATGAAAAAATATCAAAACATTTTTCAAAAGTGTGGGCGTGGCAGCTTTGGGCGGTTTGTGGGCGTTACAGTGGGCGTGGCAAAAAGTTTTTTGGCAAATCGTTAGAAATTTACAAGACTAATACAAAAATGAAAAAATATCGAAACATTTTTCAAAAGTGTGGGCGTGGCAGCTTTGGGCGGTATGCGGGCGTTAGAGTGGGCGTGGCAAAAAGTTTTTTGGCAAATCGTAAGAAATTTACAACACTAATACAAAAATGAAAAAATATCAAAACAATTTTCAAAAGTGTGGACGTGGCAGTTTTGTGCGGTTTGTGGGCGTTAGAGTGGGCGTGGCAACATGAATCGACAAACTTGCGCTGCGTCTATGTCCCTGGAGTCAGTATGTTTAATCTCAACTTTCTAGCTTTCGTAGTTCCTGAGATCTCGACGTTCATACGGACAGACGGACGGACAGACGGACGGACAGACGGACGGACAGACGGACATGGTCAGATCGACTCGGCTACTGATCCTGATCAAGAATATATATACTCCTTATATATATTCCTTCTGCCTGTTACATACTTTTCAACGAATCTAGTATACCCTTTTACTCTACGAGTAACGGGTATAAAAAAACTGTCAAATTCAAAATGTCCTCGGAGTTCGTGGCACCAACTACACGTCACCTAATCACCTTTCTCCGATCCGGCCATTCCCCTTATGGCCTTCTCTTCGGACTGGGGGGGGAGGAGTTAACATGCCCCTCTCCCCGGCCACAGGGAAACAACACCGACCCGGCAACAAATCCAGAGCCGAGGAGTTTTAACGAAGATCGCCAACACGAGCTCGGCCGAAGAGACATTTTGCCTAAGCATACAACTTTTTGTAATAAAGAGACTCTCTCTCCTTTTATACCCCGAACTACACAGTTGTTTTTTTGAAAGCTTCTCCTCCCCCGGCCACAGGATTGTAACTCGTGCGAAGGCAAATGGCAAACAGGAGCCACCATAACACTGGCCATCCAAAGGAGCCTCGCTGGTGGGCCACCAAACTGCAACTGCCACTGCAACTGCCACTGCAACTGCCACTGCAACTGCCACTGCAACTGCCACTGCAACGGCAACTGCCGATCGCAATTTTGACATACATAAATTACATAAGCATATTATTTGCCCCAATTGAAATGCACATTAATAAACAGAACATTTGGGCCGCCAGGTGGAATATCATTGGACGAGCGTCGAAACTTGAAGGCAACTCTTGCCGTACATTTGCCATAATTTGTGGCATTCCTTTTTTTCGTAACTTTTGGTATTAAATACTAATTGAAATCGTAGACGTCTTTGCCGATTAATTTGATTTATCCGAGTAGCACTGACAAATACGTCAACGAGTTCAGAGCTGTCAGTGGAGTGAGGTGTCAGTAATTCAGTAATATTAGTTCAGATGGCAGGAGAACATCACTGCCGAACGAAAAAATATAAATCGCCAACACACAATCATGAGTTATCACCAAAACAACAGAAACGCGGCTGCATATGACCACTATGGTTTCGCCAATGCGGACAATCGGACTGAAGACAATTTGCGGAGCTCCCATTCGCAGGTGAGTTTTACTTATTTTCCTGCTTGCCGCACTTCGAGCTCCACTATTACCACTATTCATTCAAACAGCATGTCTTTGTTCCATACTTCTACCAATTACGCATTTCAAACGGCAGACTTAACAAATACATTTCTCATTTTCTTGCTGTTTTTTGTCATAGCAAACATATATATGTACATACATATATACATATATATTTGGTGTTCATAGTAGGCACTGACTTTTCCTTTCATATCTTCGACTTGAACAATTCATCTGACATTACTTTTTCTCAGGCTTTCAGGCCAATCGGATCAGGCCAACTGCAGGAGAAAATATGGATTTCGATCTTATGAACTTCGTCTCACGCCCAACGGGACTGGTTTTGTGATGCCACCAAATCCGCAGACTCCAGCAGTGTGGATTTGGTGGCATCACAAAACCAGTCCCGTTGGGCTGTGAGACGAAGTTCATAAGATGTTGCTCCAAATGTACCAATACGATCAATCGGAAAGGTAATAAAGCCTCCAGCCAAGCGTACTTACACGAAGAGAGCCAACAAGGCCATGAACACGAATATACTTCAGGAAAATCATACCGAGGCCATGGTGCCACAACCTACTCGGGAAGTATATTTGTATTCAGGGCCCTGAATACAAATATACTTCCCGAAAATCATACCGACGTCTTGGTGCCAGAACCCACTATACCAATTCAACTGGGTGAGCTCCTGGGAACTGATACTGGGATCCCACCGATTCAGCAGAATTTAACCGTACAACCGATCGACAAGGTGATCAAACCCAGAGCTCCCAGAAAAGCACCTGCTAAGAAGGTGCCCCCTCAGGAATCGGGCACGGATATAGCAACTGAGATATCGCCGGAAAGCGAAGCTGCTCAAAACAAGCCGAAGCCTAAACCAAGAGCACCTAGGGTACCCAAGGAGCCTAAGGCGCCAAAGGTGCCGAAGACACCTAAAGTTCCAAAGGCACCCAAGGTACCGAAAGAACCTAAGGCACCCAAGGTACCGAAAGAACCTAAGGCACCCAAGGTACCGAAAGAGCCTAAGGTACCCAAGGTACCAAAAGAACCTAAGGTACCCAAGGTACCGAAAGAACCTAAGGTACCAAAGGCACCGAAAGAACCTAAGGTACCGAAGGCCCCAAAAGAACCTAAGGTACCAAAGGCACCGAAAGAACCTAAGATACCAAAGGCACCAAAAAGAAAAAGAAAGGCACCCAAGGAACCTAGACCCTGTTTAACAATGTAAACAAAGTAAACTGTTATTTCATAAAAATATCAAAACAATTTTCAAAAGTGTGTAATAAAAAAAATGCTTAACCTAATTTACTAAAACATAATTATTATACCCGTTACTCGTAGAGTAAAAGGGTATACTAGATTCGGTGAAAAGTATGTAACAGGCAGAAGGAAGCGTTTCCGACCATATAAAGTATATATATTCTTGATCAGGATCAATAGCCGAGTCGATCTGACCATGTCCGTCTGTCCGTCCGTCTGTCTGTCCGTCCGTATGAACGTCGAGATCTCAGGAACTATAAAAGCTAGAAAGTTAAGACTCAGTATGCAGACTCCAGAGACATAGAAGCAGCGCAAGTTTGTCGATTCATGTTGCCACGCCCACTCTTACGCCCACAAACCGCCTGAAACTGCCACACCCACACTTTTGAAAAATGTTTGTATATTTTTTTATTTTTGTGTTAATCTTCTTAATTTCTATCTGTTTGCCAAAAAACTTTTTGCCACGCCCACTTAAAGGCCCACAAACCGCAAAAACTGTCAGTGTTGAAGACTCTCCTGCGCACTTTCACCATCTGAGTAACGGGTATCAGATAGTCGGGGAACTCGACTATAGCGTTCTCTCTTGTCTTTTCTTTTTTTGTAGTTAGGGTTTTTCTCCCCTTTTTTTTCTTGGATTTTTTTTCTTTCTTTAAATTTGCCCTAAATGCGGGTCTTATATTAGTTATTAGTTTTAAATCGCGTTCAGCGCATTCGCGAGCGGATCGGACTTTTATACATGCTGCTGGCGAAGCGCGCGAGCCAACTGACAAAAATCCACTAATCGGCGGCTACTTCTTCCGCGGTCCGTAGGCCTTCCTTGGTCGCAGAAGCTGCAGCCGAAGATTTGTTGTCCGCTTTGCCTTTTAATTCCCTTTTGTGGCCTGACAAAAAAACTGCAATTTCTGGCGCTGCCTGGCTGTAGCGCTTCTTCCTTCCGGATCAGTAAGCTGGTTATACTTTGTTCTTTTAAAACCCTGCACGAGAGTTAGACGATAAAAGTCTGGGTCTCTTAGCCCTTTTCCATCCACTTACCCCAGCTCTCCGCCGGTTCAAACTATTCGCCAATCTGGTTCGCCTGTAGCACTTGTACTTATTTGGCTTAAATTGCCCACAATCACCAAACGAACTTTCTCCGCCGATCTTTAACTTGAGAATGGCTGCTGATGACGCCAGAATAAGGCGGCAACCTAGCATCTGCCAGATTTGTAGAAATTTTACTCTCTCTGGGAAATCTGACAATTAGCCCTGTAAGACCCGTGACCCTGCCGCTAACCCCTTCACGCGTTATGCAGGTGGCGCACGCCTCGCAATATGACACCTAGATGGCGTTGCAGTTTTAGCTCTGCCGCAAGTGCCACACTTTGTAATGGGTCATCGTCAAGTAAAAGCCGACGGGCCTGGTGAATATTGCCAGTCCTTTTGGGTTAAGGTTTCTGCAACGTACATAAGTGTTCATTGCGCAGCTTTTGTCCTGGCTTGATAGACTCCTTCGTGCTGGTTAACCATGTGTTGGAAGCCTCCATGTAGTGCAGTACACCATCGGCTTGCTCTGGGCACCGCAGCTGGTCATCTCGTCATCCGTGGCAGATGGTACGGAAACTGAATAAGTATCGCGAAAGGCGCCCTACTTCCATCTTTTGTTCTTCTGTTCGCCAGGTTATATGCCGATATCTAACTGCAGACACCAAGGATCTGACCAGTACCTTTATATCCTCATTTAACGACATTTTCTTGATCACACTTGTTAAATTGGCAAAACTTAGAGTAGATTAATACAAAACACATTGAGCGCTTTCTTTTCGTCCTTGCTACTTCTTCAGAGCACCAAACTATGCTAAACAGATGCTTATGACTTAAATAGAAAGCATTTAATAAGATTTTATTCAATAAAATTCTCTTTAATACTCATGCTGAGGTGAAATTAAAAACAGCCGATTCGTATTACTATATTTTTAATATATTTTTCAATATACCTATTCGTGTTACATATAGGTAACTTAATCGATCGACCTAAAAGACATGTTAAATAAGGAATTACTTTTCATATCTTTCTGTCCGATGCACACATGGACTCGCAGAGTAATCGAAATTTTAGAAATTTGGAACAACAGCGAAACGAGAACGTTACATGCCTGCAGACCTTGGTAAATATATAGTAAACTTTTCACAGACTAGCCCCTTCGGCGTCTTCGCTCGGCCTCTAGGCGCCTGCGTCGAATTCTCCTGAGGATGCGCCTTCTTCGCCGATGTATTCTTCGGTGGTGCACGGGCGCATCCGTGGTGGTGGTAGTGGTGGTTGTCGGATCAGCAGTGGTCGTTGTGGTGGTTGTTCCGGTGCCGGTACCAGTCCCAGTCCCAGTTCCAGTTCCAGTGCCCTTCCCAGTAGTGGTTCCTGTATCGTCCGACGAGGCGCACTCAACAAAACACAGGCAGCAGAAGGCCATCACTGCCAAAGTCAAAGAAATTGGTAGCCTCATTTTGAATGAGGTTGGACGTCTGGTACGTTAAGATTTGTGTGCCGTTTGAAGGTGTTGCCCGGCAATTTATAGCCCTACTCGCACCAATACTCTTGCTTTTTTCGTCGACGCTATGGAAAAATACAAGAAAATACTTATGGAAAAATATAAGTAATTACAACAATTGGTGTTTACTTCTCTACTTGAAGAAAACTGTTATGTTAAATTAAACAAACAGTATTCTGACTGGCTCACATTAAAGCAAATATGTATTTTTATACACGCTTTATCGAAGTCTCGTTTGGTGCTCGTGCACCTGTACTTCTTTATCTCAATACTAAATCAAACTGCTTTGCACTATTTATATCCCAACTAATGCTGTAAACAAACATGTTATTGTTTTTATAGTCCTTTATTGAATTACCAGGCATCTATCTGACTAAAATTGTTGCAAGTCTGCTTAACCCTCTTAAGCATTTTTTCTTTTTAAAAATTATACCTTCTTATAGCAAAAGTTGTATTGTAATCTATGCCAACTTATATTAAATGCGAACATTATAATAACTTTGTATTGTATTGTTCACTTCATTTGCAGTAGCTATGAACAATTTTTGTGAGCAAGTCTTGGCCGAAAAATTCTTGTCCTGAGAGGAGATATAGTATAGCCTATATATGACAACCCTGTTTATAATTACCAATAATTTCTATATTGTCACTTCTATTGGGGCTACTCTACCTAATGGATTTCATGCCAAGTCTATGGCCAGAACTAGTTTGCATAAACTATTTATGACTGGATTAGTATATGTACATATGTACATGTAAGGAGTTTATATATGTTTATTGTAACGAACCGATTTCTTGAATTCTGCTCGCTACGGATTGCAACGGCTAGTTCAGAGAGTTTGTGTGTTCGTCCCACCAAATTTATGATTTGTGTGATTGCCCGACAAAAGAAAAGACAGAGTTTTTGATTTGAACAACCTGTATCTAGTGACGCTTGACAAAGGGAATCGTGCGATCCTCGCCTTCGGATGCGCGTCGTCGCTCCTCCGTCGTCCTTCCTCGCTCTCGACGGCGTATCCGTGCCGGCTCGACTGGGGCTTAGGATGTGGACAGGGTGTATTGTCCGTAAGATAAGCTAGCGCTCCTCCCCGAACCACCTTTGCGAGCAAAGACTCCACCGTCCCTTCTAGTGTATGCCAGGCACTCGGCGCCTCTGCCAATGGACCACCTGCGGGCTCGTACGGGCTTAGGATGTTATGGGGCAGGGTGTATCGTCCGTGAGATAAGCTAGCGCTCCTCCCCAAACCACCTTTGACGACCAAAGACTCCACTTTAACTACTACTACTACTTTAGCTGATTCACTATTCCGTTTTCGACCTCCGCGTACTTTCACTGACTGACCGATTGACTGTATGGTTCTCCGCGCACTTTTTCCTGAATGACTGTCTGACTCCGCGCACTTTTCCTGATCCACTGTCGATCTCCGCGTACTTCCACTGGTTGACTGTGTTCACACTTCCTGAATCTGCTCCGACCGTCTGGTCGCACGCCCGTGTCCGGACTGAGCGACTCGCGCCCGAACTCTTCGCTTGCACGTATGACCCACGCCCTTTTATAGGCCGCGGGGATCCCGCTATTTCCCTTTTTTGCGCACGGCTCGCTCGGGTACAAGGTCCAACTCATGTCCCGTTAGTTCACGGTGCGTCCTCTTTGTGCTCGTCCAAAGTCCACACCGTTAACGTACGACCTCTGTGCCCTTGGCCGGTTCGAGTCCAAGGTCCAGCGTGATACCGTTAGTTCACGCTCTCTCCGCTTTGCCGGGGTCCAAGGTCCATTATTTACAGTTTTACCTGACCGCTCTTGACTCCTCTCTCATTCCAGCCGTCTTCGCTGTTGCTAGGCTGATCACCTGCACCCGGATTTGTGGGGAGTTTTAAGACTCCTCACAATATGTAGTTTCTTATACCAATATCTAAGGATTTAGTTGAGTTTTTGATTGACACGATTGTGCTTTTGTCTGGGTCAAATAAAGTCAAACAAATATTTTCATAAAACGTGGACTTTTTTCATTATTAGATGAATTAAACTAATCTTCTAACTTCTTTTTCATTCTCTCCTCAGCAATCTCTTCAAATACGTCTTCCAAAGATGGCTGTGATAGGGAATAGTCGGCCAGCTTCCAGGAACTGCGATTCCCTTCGACGAATTCAAAAATCTGCGACCAAGTAGTGTCTTCGGGAATTATAAATGTTAGCCTGCCACTAAACTCGTACTTTTCTCTAGAAGAAAACAATGTATGAAAATCCCGTACGAGAAAATATAACAATTTTAAAAAGAAACAAAAACTAGTTAATGTGATATTAATTGAATTTGAGGGTAATTACCAAAAAATCATACTTACTTTAGTTCTGCCTTGGGATAGGACTTGTTGATGTCCTCCTCAATCCTAGTGAGCATTGCCACCATTCTGAAAGGGTCGTATACAGATACAAATTCGCTAATCAAGTTTAAAACTTACTTATCGGGCTCTTCATTTACAACAAACTTGAGCACCATTCCCTTGCATATTTTGTTTTTGACGTGCTGATTCGATCCCATGGCGTATATGCTGCCGCCAACCAGGACAACGCTTTTCGAGCAAAGGGCGTTTATCTCGTCCATGTTGTGGGAGGTAAGCAAGACGGCCTTGCCCTGCTGAGCCAACTCGTTGATAATGATCCAAACGTGTCGTCGCGATGCGGGATCCACGCCGGCACTGGGCTCGTCCAAACAAATAAGTGAGGTTGCCCCACAGGCAACTGCAGCGTTGATTTTCCGTTTCGTTCCTCCACTGTAGTAAGTAATCTGAGGTGGCCATGAACAAATTTATCTATACCATTGATTAACCAAAGCCATGTTCCTTGTACCCTTACCCTTTTATCCAAGTGCTTCCTGAAACCGAACTGATCGCTCAGTTGTTCACATCGTTTATTCAAGTGTTTGCTTGAAGAGCCCTTTAACAGAAGGAACAACTTTAGAAGTTGGCGCCCGGTGAGAAAATCGAAAAATGAGTCAAATTGCGGGCAGTAGCCGATTTCCTTCATCGCCTTATTCCGATTCATTTTCATGCTATAGCCTGCGATATATATGTTTCCTTTGTCGATCAAATGCTCGCCAACTATCATTTTGAACGTGCTGGTTTTTCCAGCGCCGTTGGGTCCAAGAAGCCCTAGGCAATGTTTCCTGAAATATATGCAGTTCTTTTTGAGTTCGTAAAACAAAAATGATGAAATTTTAAATTATACGAAAATAAGTATACTCACGGTTTCAGAGCAAAGGAAATGTTATTGACTGCTAGGGGACCGCAGCCATACTTCTTTGAAACCTCATCAACGACCAATGCCCGCGATCGAATTTGATCAGCATCCATAGCTCTTATTTTCTCGGCCTCTCTAGACACTTTGGGATCCTCAATTGAGCTCTTTGACCTGGTTGTGCAGCACCCTGTACATCTGTACCAAATACAGCTGCCGTACTCTAAAATCATTATCAACATAAATATTATGATGGCCTCCAAAAGCATGATCAGCATCTCAGTCCAGATCATGGGATCTGTTACAAATAATTTGAATTATTGTGAACTAGCACTACGTTCTTCAAGACTCACTTTTGCACACACATCCTGGTTCTAGGGATGCAAGTGGGTTTATGCAATTCATTTGTTCAGAAGTTTCATTTGTTTCCGAAATGTAGGACCCGCACTGGTTATTGTAGCCGAGAACTTTTATAATGCTCTGATAGCAAGCTACGATGGGATGCAAGTTGCCAACATATATTAATACATATATGATTTTATATTTCGGCGTGAGCATTCCAAGAAACAGCATCAATATTGATAGTATAAACCCTGAGAGAAGGTTAAAGGTTTAAATTAAAATTGGAATGAATATTTGATTGGAATATTTGATCTTACCGATAAATAAGATTAAAGTTAGGATTAGTAATGAGACCGAAAACGCAGCTATCAAGAAATAGGTAAACATCAGACCCGCAAGTCCGGTGACCAAAAGCACGATCAGCATAAGGTACCAGGGCCCATATCTGTACAGGGGAAGCAGCAGGGCCAGCACCAAAATAAAATAGACCACAAAGTCGAAGGTTAGGTGACTCAGCCAGTAAGTGATCATCCCCAAACCAGAAACCTCCTGCTGCATCTTCATGTGCGAGACTTGCTCTTGGATTACAGCATTCGAGAAAATAGCCAAGGCAATCATCACATACATAATTACAGACATTGGGACTACCAACATTTCAGGAGTTAAACCCCTAAAATCACTTTTCTCTTTAAAGGGAGCGCTAGTAACCTCTATGGTTATTTTTGGGCCAATGAGCTCGCGCGCCATGGCATTGTAGACAAGATTAAGGATCATGGGCGCCGCATGAACGTAGTGCATGGGTCCGACCCAGCCTATAAGACCCAGCCGGTCCTCAGTGTCGATAGCCATTGGCATGAAGGTGATCTCGCGTCTGCCCTCTCTCGACTTCCAGGCATTCTTTACGAAGTCCTTAACTGGTTCAGATATTACCTTAAACTGGAACTCTCCCTTGATCAACGACGCTATATACTGTAAACGACGTTCTTCCTTATATGACTTCTTTTCCGGTACTGACAACAAAATTGTGGCCCTATCATTCCCGTATTCGGTGATGTTCATGGTCTGCCTGCCCAACTCCTGATGGTTCTTGGCCAAAATCAGCAGCGTTAGATAGTAAACAATGGGAATCAACAACAATAATATAAAGTAAACCTTTGTACAAAATAGAAGATACATCAAAGTTAAATTAACTACAATGTGGTCGGTCACATTACCTTGCTGTCATACAGTGCCAGAATCTTCTTGGTCATCATTGCTCTCCATTGCTTTCCACAGCTGCGAACATTTTCATCCCGATCCTCATCTTCCCCATTATCTTGATCATCATTATCGTCATCTCTTGTGTCAGCACCTCCCGTTTTGCGAGTATCGGCGTTCTCCGCCCCAAAACTCATAAAAATCTCCTCCAGACTCACTGAGCACATGCTGAAACCCCGAACACCCAAAGTATTCATTTGGCGCTCCAAGTCGCGGAAGAGCGAGGAAAAGGAATTTGACTTGCTTAGAGGCACCTTGTAGCAAATATCTCGTCCCTTGATACTGAACGGTTGGATATTACCCACATGGCGTGATATCAGGGCAGTCAGCTGATCCACGTCACATCGCTTCCTGGCTTCGCAGGTAAGCAAGCAGTTGGCATCTACCAGTTTCTTGAGAAATGACAGTGATCCAGTGCATCGTAACTGCCCATCGCTGATGATGACCATCCGATCACCCAGGACCTCTCCGTCGTCCAACTGGTGCGTGGTCAGGAGTATGGTACATCCTTCCTTCGCCTCCAATATTAGTCTCCACAGCTCCCGCCGGGCACCTGGATCCAATCCGGTACTGGGCTCGTCGCAGATGAGAACCTAACCAATATATGTATGTGTATGTGTTAATTATACTTTTTAATACATTTCACCTACTGTACGCGTTTGACGCTTAAAAATTAATGAATAAAAAAATACAAAATATATTCAGCCCCTTCAGGACGAAAGAATGCTTTGTTAAAGGTTGTCACAGACTAGCACAGGTTTTTTCGTTTGAAAAGGGTTTACATGACTACTGTACCTTGACTTCACCGCAAAGAGAACAGGCGACACTTAGACGCCGCTGGGTTCCACCGGACAGATTCCGAGCTGCCGATCTCTTCTTGTCCTCCAGATTAAGCTTCGTCAGGTATTTTTGCACCTCCTCCTTGACTTTTGCGCCCCGGAGTCCTCGAAGCCGGCTGAATAACTCAATGTGATTGGAAGAGCTGATGTGCTTAAAGAGGGCATTGTGCTGCAGGCACAGACCAATGCAGCTCTGCGCCTTCCTCCGTTCCTGACGAATGTCAAAGCCATTTATGACAGCCGTCCCCGAAGTTGGCGGAATGAATCCGGCCACCATACTGATCAGTGTGGTCTTGCCCGCTCCATTGTGTCCCATTAGCACCGTGATCTGTCCCTCGAACATATCGAAGCTAACATTCTTCACGACATCCACCTTGCCGAAGGTCTTGCTGAGACCTCTGATCTGAACGCCGGCGATCTTGCCCACGGGATCTGGCTCAATAAATTTGGGATCGGGACGTTCCTCATCTGGAGCCGCCTTGTATATGCCGAAAAATCTATTAAAG
The DNA here is from genome assembly GCF_016746235.2 of Drosophila teissieri. Classification (NCBI taxonomy): domain Eukaryota; kingdom Metazoa; phylum Arthropoda; class Insecta; order Diptera; family Drosophilidae; genus Drosophila; species Drosophila teissieri. The sequence goes on along the minus strand of NC_053031.1, from coordinate 16,379,100 downwards.
AGCGCCCTATAGGGCACGAAACTGTCTGTGGAGCAGCAGTTGGTGCACGGGAAATGCCAGGGACGAGGAACCCCGTAAGGCCCAGGCCGGATTTGCTCGATATATAGACAGAGAAGCAAGAAAAGAAAGCTGACCAATAGCATGACCAGCAGGATATAGCCAGCGCTGATCGCTTCTCCCGGCCATGGAATCTCGAAGAGATTACTCCACTGCAGACCTTCACCATAGTTCTCCCAACTGGCAATAATGTTGAGTAGCAAAAACAATCCAGAAAAATAAAAAAGGCTGATGAAAACATTAAGTCCCACCGAACTATCGACGGATTCGATGATCATAACGGGAAATCGGGTGGCAAACATAACCAAGAACGTGATCAGAGAGATGCGACGTGTTGTAGAGATTAGACTGCTCAATAGGAAGCCAAAGCAGATGGCGCAGTGGAATGCGACTAGCAGAACGACCAGTAGAAGTGACCAGTGGGTGAAGGGCAGAAAGGATAACTCGGAATTTGGTGGGACGAGTTTCCAGAGCAATGTTATTGTCGATGATCCGATAAGGGCAATTATGAAGGTGTAGATGTACCACGCCACCCACTGCAGGCAAGAGCCCACACCCATTAGCATCAGTGTCACCTTAAGCTGGAGCTCCTTTTCCTCAACGATGGTCTGCAACATGAGTTTGAGAAACTTTGGATTATCTAAACATTAGAGCTATTATTCCGTTACCTTTGTCAAATTAATAGTCACGACGAAGATAACAACTTGAATAACCAAATTGCCCAAAGCATTTAAGTCAAGTTCTTCCCTAAAAACGGGCGGGGAAGGAAGGTCCTTGATTAGTGGAAAGTTGGGATCCTCCTGGGTCTTATTGAATTCCTTAAGCTTGTGCTTGATATGAACTTGGCTCAATGCCTGCTGTATGGCTAAAAAGCCGGTTTTATACAATGGATACTCTCCATTTACTGCGTACATAATATTCACATCAAACTCAAGTTTCGTGGGAGAACGAAGAGTGAAAGACAGTTTATCAGGCCATTCATTCCAGTTATCAGAAAATTCGATACCAATCACAGATTGGGATTTCTTCGAAAAATTAACCAACGCATTATTAAGTTTGTACTTGTTTTCAAAGCCTTTGGTATTAGTTACGTTAAGCTCTGCCACAATTGACTTGATCAATTCAGTATCGGGCGAGAAATAAATATATGAGCTATAGGAAGAGTAACATAAGGTTGTATATTTAAATAAATGGGAAGTACATGTATAAGGGACTTACGGAAAATTAGAAAGACACAGCGCAGTTGGTTCCGGTTCCTTTATTTGTTCTTTGGTTTTGCATATGAGCCGAATACACATACAAAGTAAAGGGAAGATGGCAAAAATTAATAAAAGAGTGAACATGTAGCATTTGCGGGCTTTGAGCACTAAGAAGTCTTTCCACACAAGCAACAACAACTTCATAATCCAGTTCGGAGGTTTGTGGTCAGCCATATTTCCGCTTTTATGCAAGTTTTTTTTTGTAATCTGATTTGATCCAAATACCTTGAATGTATAACAATGTTGTCACTAAACTAAAGGCAACTTTGTTTAATTTGTGACTGACTCAATAAACGTTTCAGTTAAAACACAGCACTGTTTCGTTTCATTGCATTTATTTTGTATTTGATGTTCAGGTATTAACTCATATGTACACAAAATTCGTTATAGAATTACATCATTATAGAGTACAAAAAGAATGAAGTATAAAATGTAAAAGACAATGCGGTAGCCAATACGACAATCAGTTATTTCATCGTAAATTTGCTACATAATTATAGTGAGATATTGACTTTAGTGAGCTATTTCAGTCCAATCACATTGTGTTCTCGTTACCAGAAGTGTGTAATGCTTTGCTTACATGCCCCAAAAGAAATGCGTTAGCAAGGGAATGCTTAGTGTTGCTGATTTGATGATTCTTGATGCTGTTTCTGTTGTTGTTGCACTGGCACCTGTTGATTTTGCACGGGCGGAGGACTCTGATTGTGGACCTGTTGTTGTGCTACGGGTTGTTGTTGGACAGTTTGCTGCTGTTGTACTGGTTGCTGCTGCTGTTGTACTGGTTGTTGCTGCTGTTGCACAGGCTGTTGCTGCTGATAGACTGGCTGCTGTTGCTGTTGCACAGGCTGTTGCTGCTGTTGCACAGGCTGTTGCTGCTGTTGCACAGGCTGTTGCTGCTGTTGCTCAGGCTGTTGCTGCTGATAGACTGCCTGCTGTTGCTGATACACAGGCTGATTTTGGTAGACAGGTTGTTGTTGCTGCGGGATCTGTCCTGCGTGCTGGTAAACCTGGTTAGGATGCAGCTGCACCGGCTGTTGTCCGTTTCCGTACTGCTGCTGCTGGTATTGCTGGGCATACTGCTGTTGCTGCTGCGCGTATTGCTGTTGCTGCTGGGCGTGTACTTGGTCAGGATGCTGGTAGTGCAGTTGGGCGCCTGGTGGTGCCTGTTGGTAGGCCACTCCTCCTGGTGGTGGAGCAGCGTAGTATCCCTGTGGCATGTTCGGGTGCGGTGGCAGTTGGCCCTGGGCAATCAGGCGCTGCACTTCCTCCTGCCGCCGGCGTTCGTACTCCAGATATTCCTCGTGCGTATACTGTTGCTGTCGGTCGATGGTCTCCCATTCAGGGTCCTTTTGGAATTCTTCCTTGTTAGTCTGCATCATGAACTCCTCCACGCTGATCAAGCCGTCATGGTTCGTATCCGTTTCTTGGAAGTAATGCTCGCGCATACGCTCCATTTCTTCTGCCCGCTCCCTCATATCATCTTCGGGCAGATCACTTTGATACACTTTGTCCAGTTCCTTGACAAACAGAGCCTTAACCTCAGCTTCGTCCCAGTAGCCATTGCTGTCGACATCGTGGATCGAGAAGAAGGTCTTCGGGTCAAAGTCGTTCTTGTCCATGTGGTCCTGTTTCTCCCACACATCCTCTAGTTGGGCCTTGTTTCCGGGGTGGTGCAGCTTCTCGTGGTCCTTGTGCTTTTGCTCCTTCTCCTTGATCTCGGCCTCAAACTTCTTTCGCGACTCCTCATCCATCTCCTTTTTCTGCGCCTCACGCTCAAACTCTTTCTGCATTTCGTACTCCTTAAACTCGCCACGTCGCTTGCGGTCCGCTTCGGCCAGGTCGTCGGATGTCTTCTGAATGAGCTTTCGCAGATCCTCGATCTCGAAGGTATGCTCGTTGTCGTGGTCCAGATGCTGAGACACCTTCAGGTGCTTGCGGTCAATGTCGTTGGACAGCTCGTACGCTTGGTTTGCCAGCTCTCGCAGACGCTCCACTTCGCGGCGCTTGATCTCGTCCAGCTTGGTCCGCACATGGTGGTTTACATAGTCCAGCTCCTGTGCGATCTTGCCACTCTGTGAATTAAAATTGATTATTGAGCAACTGCTTGTGTCATATTCAGTAAATAAAGAGATTTAGGGCTATTTAATTACATCTTTACATGTTAATTAGAAAATATAGTTAAATTCCATTTAAATGTATATACTATAAGTGTATATTTTACATTTTTCTCGAGGATTATGGTAACAGAAATGGGTTTATCTGACTATTTGTAAATGCATTTTGGTGAGATAAGCTCCGAATGTAAACGAATCTGCTACTAATCGGTGTATTACTGCAAAGGTAATGTCAATTTAGCAACAAATGACTAAAGTTGCGTTTCAAGGCGTGGAATACATAGTTCCGGGAAGTCTCCGTCCTACTCACTCGAATGTCGGCCTCGGGCGCTTTGTCCAACTTCTTACGGAACTCGGGATCCGCCTCAAGGGCCTCGACCACCTCCCGCAGGTAGCGCTCGTACTCCAGGGCCGTTTCCACGTCGGCGGTGGCCGGAGTGGAGGACTCCGTCTCCTTGTTAGCCTTCTTGTTTTGCGTCACGGGCAGGGCGAGAATCGAGGCGGAAATCGCAAGCAGTGCCAATCCCAGCAGGGCCACGTTCTGCGCCATGGCTGTAAGTACGTGTGTCTGTCGTGTACTTCCCACTTTTGCCCAATGCAGGCCGACAACTGTGCAAATATCTCCACAAAAAACAAATATTCACAAGAATATTCTGACGTGTCGAAATTGCGTGAGACCGTACTGCACTCACTAGAGAATAATGCGAGTCCACGCAAAAAATACCCAAACATATGGTAAATATACCGGGAATATACCACAGTTTCAACCAAAGAAGCAAACCTTGGAGCATGTAGTGTTGGAATATATTTATGGTTGCTGTGCCTATACGTACAAGATATTCGGCATAAATTCCTAAATAAAAACTAACCAAGGTAATACCCATTTCTTTTTTAAATGTAATACCATATTTCATTAAATAATGGTAACCTAAAAAACATGTATCAGCCGTATCAGACTTAAGATAATTGAACCTCGAAAACAGTTTAGGTAGTCCCAGTGTCAAATTTTTCGGTGAGATATCTGATTCGAAACACTACCTTAATCATTCAGTGTGAATCGAAATTCCATAAAAATTTGTAAATACCACGTACAACATTTGAAAGTGCTAAAGTCAAAAACTAAATACATTTTTTAATTTCGCGTATCAAGTAGGAATATTTTTCCTTTTTGTTTTCGACATATTTCCTTTCCTTTTTTCGACAGGCTTGATGTCTGCTTTAATATTGCTCAGCTTCTTCTGCTTTGACTTTGAATCTTTTTCATTGCCCTTGCGATTTTTAAAAAATTGTTCAGTCCTTTCAACTTTCTTCAGTTTAGCGGATTTGTGCTTCTCGTCACTTTTAGCCTCCGGTCGTATCTTGGTCGATATGTCTTCGCGATCCAAAGGCTTCCTGGCTCGCATCTTGGCCTCCGATTTTCGAACCTTCTTCATTTGCAGCATATATTCCGGAACGGATCCCCCGGAGTTTTTAATGATAAGCGCGATGCTGTGGGATAAAAAAGTGTTTAAATCGGGCGCCAATAGCTCGTTTTGCAGCGTGAAGTTACCTTCTCAAATTGGATGTGTCCTCTTGTGTGAAAAACGTAATTGCCCGACCAGGACGTCCAGCGCGCCCCGTTCTGCCGATCCGATGAATGTACGAGATGGTGGTGGGTGGGAAGTCGTAGTTGATCACCAGATTGACACCCTTAAAATCAATGCCACGGCCCATGAGCTCCGTACAGATGAGCACCCAAATGCTGCCCTCTCGAAACGCTTTCACACAGTTGTCGCGCTGATGCTGACTCCTTTCGGCATGGATAACGTCCACGTTGATGCCGTCGTAAAGCAGCTCCTCGAACAGTTGCTTGGCGCGCTCCTTGCTTTGAACGAAAACGAGCACCGGCGGCTGGAGTCCTTGGCGCACAAGGTCTCGCATGGCCACCAGCTTACCGCCCTCGGATCCGACGAACAGCAGCTCCTGTTGAACCGTTTCCGTGGCGCTATTTTGCACTCCAATGGTGATGCGCACTAGGTTTTTGAGGTGACGTAGTGCCCATTTGGCCACTGGCACAGTGTACGTCGCACTAAAAAAGGCCACGCACTTGGTTGGATGCGAGCACGCGGCATATATGTCGTCTAACTGCTCTTTGAAGTTGTTTTGCCCTTCCTCCATCAGGCGATCTGCTTCGTCTAGCACGAACCATTCGACGTGGGACAAATCCAGCAAGGGTGGCTCCTGCTGCAGGAGGAACCTCACGCGGTTTGGCGTGGAGACAAGGATGTCGTAGCGTTGCTTGCACTCGGCACCGTGTTTCTGCTTGGTCTCGCTCACCTTGCTGATGAAGTGGGTGCGCAGGCCCGTTTCGCGGGTTAGCTCCGCACACTCGCGGTAGATTTGCTGGGCCAACTCGCGGGTGGGAGCAAGGACTAGAGCCCTCAGTCCACTGGTCTTGTGCACCTTCAGGCCATTGATGATGGGTGTGAGGAAGGCCAGCGTTTTGCCGGATCCAGTGGGTGCACAGGCCATTAGGGCCCGTCGCTGGAGGAGCACTGGCAGGGCCTGCATCTGAATCGGCGTTGGGCGATCAAAGTTGCGAGACAGTAGGTTCTGCTGCAGGCGAGGCAGCATCTTAAAGTATTTAGTCAGACTACCGAAACTGTCCACCGGCGGAGGAACATTCTTGCCCAGCACACTGATGCCATACTGCTTTCGCATCTCGTTTGCCTCATCGGCTGCCCTTTGAAGCTCTAATTCCTTGGGGGACAGTGTCTTTTCTTTCTTAGGCTTCTTGCGTTTGGGTTGATTGCTGTATGCCTCGTCCAAGAGGCGGAATTCTGTGGTGTCTTCATCATCTTTATCTGACTCTTCGTTTTTTGCGGGCTTCTCATGTTTAGAAACATCCAGTCGTGGCTGCGGTTGGGCTGTTTTTTGGGGAGGCTCCTTCTGCAATCGTTTTATTTAACTTGTGAACATTGCCTTTAATCATATACACTTACCTTTGACTTCTTGGTGAAGCGAACGCCCGCCGTAATCAATTTAAATATATCGTGCTCATCCATTTTCTCGAAAACAACGCACGTGCAATTGTTTTGATTCTGGCGCTGTGCTACCAGATCGGGAAAACTTGTACATAACAGAGCGCTGTTAACTGCAACAGCATTTTAACCCCAATGACCCCTTATTTAAATTATTAATATCATACTCATATTATTAAAATAAAGCTATTGTCAGAAAAAGTTTCAAAAAAAATGTTTAATTAAACAAAACCAATTTTTTAAAAAATGTTATTATAATGTAGATTATTTCAATTTTAGACAACATTTTTATTAACTTAAATATGTTCATATTAAGTTGATATATAATTGAAATATATATTTTTTATCTTTTGGATAATAATTTAAATTATTTGTTCGCTGTATGACAGCCCACACTTTAATACTATAAAAAATAGTTCAAAAGTGCCCTTAAATAATAAAAGGAAAAATTCATTTTATGCGAAACACTACTTTATTCTCCTGGCTCTATGGCCACCAGTTCATCAAGGAGCTCAACCCTTCGCTCAAGTCCCTTGGAGTCCTTTTCGCTGCCCCTGACACCCGCCACCACCCCGCCCCAACTAAAGGATCTATGTCCAGGGTCCTCCAGTCCATCATCCAGGTATTCCTCGCAGATGTTGTGCATCGCACAGATGCTCTCCACAATGAGGCGCACCTCATTCAAATCTCGGGCCTCCAGGGCGTACAGGGTATTGAACCGTCGGGCTAAGGTGTCCAGTACCTGTTCCGCCAGCTGGAAGGCGGGACGCAGCAGTTCGTTGAACACCGCATCCTTACGGAAGCACTCGGCCTCAATGGGCCGCATCAGGTAGGATTTGAGGGGAAACACCTCGTTCCCGATGAGATAGCTGCCCGCCGGCATGGTCCTTGGATTCAGGGCCAAGGTCTGTCCAATGGGTGAGTCCTCGAAGCTGTACTCCATGGCCAGCTCCACGTAGCAGTCGATGATCTTTCGCTCGGCATTGCAAATTAACTGGAGAATCACCGGCACATCGGCGTGCTCCGACTCCAGAAATACGTCCAGACGCCTCAGCGTTATGATGCCGAACAGTTCCCGAAAACAGCGCAGGTGCTCCAATTTCTGGTACCCCTGCAGGGTGCTCCGCTGGGCTGCCAGTGAGTTTGGCCACTTGATGAAGCTCTCGTAATTATCGGAGATGCAGTGCCAGAATGCCCGCACTACCTGCTGGCAAAGAGCCCAGGGAAGTCGAAACTTTCGGGCGATTTCCTCGAAGTGCTCATCGGTGGACAGCTTCCACAGGGCCAAGGACACCATGGTCTGCGCCGGCGGAGCAGGATAGCCTGGCAACGCTATTCCGCATAAAGTTTTCTCAAGGGTTTGCTGTATTTTCTGAAATAATTAAATTGTCTCTATTATTTATGTTTTTACTTTTATGCATTTATTGGCTTATGGCTTATGCATGCTTATGGTAATTTTAGGATTCGGTTTTTTATACAAATTATAATTTTAATAGAACGTATAAATGTCGTCGAAAACAAAGAAAATAAAGTATTCATAAATTGTAAAGGTTCCAGACATTCCTTGTAGATCCTGAATACTGAAGGAACACCTCTCCATACTTACCAGGAATGTAAGTTTGCGCATGTGGAGGTAGGACTCGAACTGGGCATCCGTGTAGCGGTGGAGGAGGTTGAGTTCCGGGTGGTGCCACTCCAGCTTGGGCAGTTTTAGGTCCTGTTTTTGGTCCTCCGGATCCTGGGAGATCCTGCGCTTCCGACTGGATGCCAACGCCCGATTCCGCTGCATCAAAGCGAAAATCTCAGCTTCATCGTCGTCCTCGTCAAAGGACAACAGTGGATAACTGCCTGAATTGATGTCCACGGACGGCTGGTCAATAAGCAAATCCTTGGTGATTATGGACGCAATGTTGGCAAGCACAGCGCGTTCCTCCATTACAAGTCCTTTGCAATTTCCGAATTTTTGGTTCGTTTTATGATTTATATCCTGTCTCCCGGCTTTATCAACCCCCTTTTTCGATGGGTGTGTGTGTATTTTTAATCAGCTGTTTTCGTGGTTTCCAGTGTGGAAAACTACGCTTTTTGTAAACGAAATTATATTAAGTATAATTTGTTTTTTTCGAGGTTGATAGCATTTGCCGAAAGTCTTATATTTTTATCCAAGCAATTAAATTATTAAATTCAAAAATGTTATTTTGCTTAAATTTTACATTCCAAGGAAACAGAGCAGCCACAGCTAGCTGCTTACAGCTAAAATATGTTACGGAACTGTTTAGCCTGAACGTAATGTAAAATGGATTACAGCACCACCGTTATTATTAAAGTAGTTTTTTAAATTTTGCAGTTTCTTTAAAAAATGTTAAATTTTTAATTCCTCATTTATTACAAGTATACTAAAAAAACTTAAACGAAATATGTTTTTGCATCATTATCTGCTTCCAGACTTACAATCATTTCTTGCTCTTTTACCTAATTCTTTATTTTTGGCTTATTAACAAGGTACGCCTTCGTAGTCGCATTCCAAAGGAACTATAAAATACTCGGTTAGAATCGTATTAGAGTACCGATCGTTAACAGGCACTTACCGATTTTCGGCTTCAACACTTCAAAGGACTCCCAGGCGCAGGTGTGCAATGTGGGATCTGCCTCCGGCATGCTGGCTCGATTTCCCGGGCGGGATGCACTGGCTCTTAGTTCTTGAACACGTCTTCGTAGGGCGGCCAAAACATCGGAGTGCCTCTCGGAGTAAACTAGATTGTTCTGCTCACAGGGATCCGTTGAGATGTCGTACAAGCACTCCTCCAACAGAGGATTACACGACCTTTGGAGGTCTCCACAACGCACAGCAGCCAATCGACGGATGATAGAAATCCGTTGTTGCGTCAGCCGACGCAAATCGTAACGAGAAAGGGCCCTTGAGGTGGCGGAATTGCGCACCGTCACCGCATAGCGACTCTCGCGGGGATCCAGGTCGTCCAGTTCCCGGTAGGTGAGCACCGAGTCGTATCGGCCGGCGCCAGTGCTGCCATTCACATACTTCCACTGTCCCAATTGGAGAGCAGCCAGGCGCCAAACGTCGTCCAAGATGTGCAGAATCTCTCGAGGAACGTGGGGAGCATCTGCGGATCCGGATAGCTCGGGCCACAAATCGATTCCGTCCAGTTTCAGAGAGCTATCCAGCTTTATGCCTGCAGCACGGCAAAGTGTTGGCAACCAGTCGGCCACATATAAGGGCTGGCTGAAGATGGAGCCGCGTGCTTGAAGCTTGGGGCTCCAAATCGCACCAGCCACCCGTACTCCGCCCTCCCACGGTGTATTCTTCTGCCCACGGAGTGGGAAATTGGAGCCCGTATTCGCGAACATACCCACCGATGGGGCTCCATTGTCCGAGTAGAAGATCACAATGCTGTTCTCCAATTGATCCGTGGCGGCCAGTGAGCTCATTATACGTCCCACGCTCTGGTCCAGTTTGGAGATCATTGCTGAGGATTAGATCAGTTTTGTGGTAAGTCAAGTAAAAATATGCAGTAAAAGGTATAATGTATGTATAACAAAGACTATCTTGTACTTACTTACTTACTTATACTTATACATTTTGACAAAAAAAATTATATTTTTAAAGTGTATTTACCTGCATATTTCCTTCGGTTGGGATCCTTAATATAGGAAAACTTTTGTATCTCCTCCTCGGGAGCTTGCAGAGGATCATCCTCGTTGGCCGTGTGGGCAGCCAGGTGGCTAAGCATAAGGAAAAGGGGTTGCTCCTTACTAGCATGGTCTTTAATCAAACGTTCCGCCTCGGCGGTAAGCAAATCAGTTACATAAACCCCACGATCCCGGCACTCCAGCTCCATGTTCCGCCGGAAATCGTAGCCCATACTATAGTTGGCCACTGGCATCTTGGATCGTCTCTGGAAGTAGTCTATATAAGCGCCCCAATAGCCGAAGTGATAGTCAAATCCCCGCCGAGTGGGCGTATATTCCGGGCGGGAGAAGCCCAGATGCCATTTTCCCACCAGGTTCGTGGAGTAACCAGCTTCCTTGAAGATCTCCGGCATCAATGTGGCATTGAGGGTTAGGGCCCACGGCTCTTCGTTGCTGATTACAAAGTGCTGGGTGCCTACGGTAATCGATATATTAATTGCCTTGGCTCGCTTCAAATACATATCTTACAAAAACAGAAAATGTTTTAATAAACTAATTGTGTCAATAAACCTTAATTTGTAAAAGTCATATTCGTTTTGTTAAATATAACCATTTTAAACTATTTCAAATGTGTTATTTTATATTACATTTAAATTTGAAAGATGGAATCTGGTAATGAAAACTTCCGTATGAAAAGATATACGATACTAACCCGTGTGTATTGGGTACCGGCCGCTGAGCAGTGCTCCCCGCGATGGAGTGCACATCGCCGGGGCGTAGAGGCGGTCCAGTAGACGACCGTGATAGGCTAAGGCATCGATATTGGGGGTTAGAAACTCCCGGCCGCCTCGAAAGCTCACATCATCGAAGCCCTGAGAGATTGTTTGCTTTAGAAATGGGTAAATGGGAATTTATGACGGCGAAACTGGTCCCACCATGTCGTCGGCCATAATGATGATTATGTTGGGACGCCGTGCTGCAGCAGATTCGTCCGACTTCACCCGTTGGAGGCAGAGCAAAAGCAGAAACGCTGATAAGCCCCGCATTTTGGTTACTTAACTCACGAATTGGACAAACACGTAATATTCGACTGCTTTGCACGGCCGCTACCGATCAACTGAATCGGCGAGAGCTCCACGTAACATCTCGCCCCGAATCGGTTTGGTTTTCGATCTCCCAATCAGTCTCAGCCGGCATTTCACTCCCAAGCCGAACTTTTGGCGTTCGATTTGAAACCGATCAAACCGAATTAGAAGCCACTAGCAACAAGTTTATTTACTAACACAGCTCCTCCATCAAAAGCAAGCGCAGTAACTATAATGCTTAGGTAGGTAGGTAGTGTAAATACGTACACTTCAATAGGCTTTTTGTTGGAGTCAGTTGAATAAACTGACAGCATATGGAGCATATTCTGTCTGGCATCAGTGTGCTTATCAAAGTGGTTAACCGTGAGCAGCTTCAGCAGAATAATCCAAGAAGATATAATTGCACATATAGAGTACAGTGTTTATTTTTTTGTATTACACTAAACTTAAAGAGTAGTCTAACAGAAGCATACTAACTATTTAACGATCTATTTGGGTACCGGAAGCCCAGCGATCCAGCGATTAATACTATAGGGACATGCACAGACACACACGCTTAATTAGCTACACACGCACACAGTAAAGGCATAATCTGATCCTGATTCTGATCCTCGATCCTCGATCCGTATCACCAAACGAGGCTCCTGGCCGCGGCCGGAAGACCACAGATGGCGTTGTGCACGGGAATGGCCAGGAATCCGGCCAGGGCAATGCCATAGGAGTCCGACTGAACCACCATGGCCATGGCGAACTGCTGGCGCTCCGGCGAGATTTCCTTGGACATCCGGTAGAAGGTGTTCACATAGGCACCGCCGCCCAGCAGTCCTTCCCACAGAACAATGGCGAACACGATCCAGATGCTGGGCGTGTACCACCAAATGACCTCGGTGAGGAAGTAAACCACGTTGACGAACTGGAAGATGGACATCAGCCAGATCTTGTCTAGCTGGAAAAGGTTGACCGAGGAGCGCGAGATAAAAACTCCGATTTGATAGTCCACATTCAGCCAGCGGTACTGCGAGTCTTTGTCCAGGAATATATCTTCAAAGTACACCAATTCGAACTAAAAAATGGATGCGAACGAATTGAAATTGCATGAGTTTAACTAACTACAGCTTAAAGCTTAAAGTATATAAAACTTACCAATCCTTGATTGATGAAGTATTCGAAGAAGTAAACCAGGCAAAGAGGCAGCATATACTTGAAGAGGTGCTTAATGTAGGACAGCTTTTCCTTGAATCCAACTAATGGCTTCTCATCGCTGATCAGGACTTCCGTGGACTCAACCGTCGTAACCGGCAATATATCAACTTGTGGACGACGAAGTAGCAACCAGAAGGCAAAGGCCTCGATCGCAGGGAAGATCAGCATGATCAGCATAGTATCTCTGGGACTGAAGTCTAATGATCTCAAGCTGGCATAGCTCAAGGATCCGATTACTCCCGCGCCACCAGTTCCGGACGACCAAGTGGATATCACATTCCTGAGGAAAACATATGGAAGTAAAGAGATTCTTTTCAGTATTTTAACTACACAAACTCACTTGTTGTATCGCGAAGAATAGGCCAAGAAAGTGGTCTCTCCGATGCCGCTGCTGGCTGAAGTAATGATGACTCCCAATAGAGCCATCCATTCGGCATTGGCGAATCCAACCAGAAGGAAACCAGCTGCTGAAAAGGCCACGGCAAGAGCTATCCGAAAACTAATATAATAAAATAAATAAAATATCAAAAATCAATTTTAATTCTTAAGTGATGAAATGAAACCAATTTCAGGCAAACAAGATATATTACTTACTTGACCCAAAATGGAAAGAATGGCATAAGAATCTTGACAAATAATGAGGGCAGCACGTCAGCCAGCAAGATAGCCCCCGTTGACACCAAGTGACAATTTCTTCCCGACAAGCTTTCCTCAGAGTCATCACTCTAAAAAATAAATAATTATTCAGACCAACTTATTACTTTATTTTATGGTATTTAAAGTGCTTACCGGATTAAACTGCTTGATAATATCGTGGGCAGCACTCAACATCACCACGTATCCGTAGTTGTTGCACAGACCGAGGATCCAGTAGGAAGTCAAGTCCCGCCACAAGCCCCGATCTTGGCGAGAGCTGCGAGAGGCATCTCCAGGGGTGACCACCACTTGGGGATCATGTTCGGCCTCGGCCTCTTGTTGCTTGCTTGCCGTCATATCGAGCCGGCTAAATACAAAATGAAAACCTCTTATAATTAGAACTTTGGCGAGGGAAAATCCAAGAAACTATATTTGATTCCTTAAATAATCTTGTCATTTTGCCATTTACTTGTCTATACTAAACTCTTTTGATTTCTCTTAAAAACGCAAAGACTCTATCATCTCTTAAAAATTTAAACTATTGTTGCTCTTTACAAAAACTACTGCTATAGTTGCACTTACGCCAATTGATTAATTGGTTAGGCGTGAACAAAGGTGGCTTTAAAACTTCATAACGGCAACAATATAAATGTCACGGTTTAATTATAAGAGTTTTTCAAGAGCTTTTCTTCACCATTTATTTGTTTCGGAAGACAAATGAGTTTATTATCACCTTACTTAAGTTTATTTAACTGGGACAATTATCAATTGAGGTATCTTTTGAAACTATGAGCTATTTTGTACTCTTAAAATTGAAACTGAAATTCACTCTTCGAAGCTGAGCAGCGACTACTGCTCGACTCGAATTTAAATAAATTGTTTAATTTTCCAAGCTGAGCATGTGCGTACGCAGTCTTGAACTTGACATAATATGGTCACTGGGGGAAGTGCCTAAAATAAATGGAAAGTACGTGCAATAAATGCTAAAAAGTGTACAAATTGTGTTGAAGGCAGTGAAAGACAGCTGTTTAGTTCAGACTCAGGGTTTGACGGGTTAAGAGACTCGTTATTTATATAGTTAAGTGCCTTGCGGCATATTTTCACGGCAGGTGCACACGTATTTCCTATTTAACTATTTGCATTTGTAATTAAGTGCGTCTATTACTTTACCTATTTCTCAGGCTCTAACTATACCTTTTAAGTAGCTTTTTTTACAATGCTTGGCGGTCTTGAATAAATAAGATTCTAGAGATCATTCAGCTATAGAGGGAAATGAACTATGTGGGATTTTACCGGATATATAGATGTACATATATTTATATATAAAAGTTTTTTGGCAATGTTTTGGGTAGTGCAAAGTGCAAATGAATTGATTTGTTTACATCCGACAGAACTTGTGACCGATAATAGATCGAAGAGGAAATGGGGACAACAGATGGGATAATATAATCTAAACCGTTCAATGCACATATTCCCATTTCATCGAACGGCTTTTATAAGCGCCCTTCACTGACAGCCTTTAATTATCCAGATCATTTAAGTTAACCTTGCAGCAGGCCAAGCTAAATCAAATAATGTAATCAACAATTAGCACGAGCTCTGTTAGCCAACAAAGAAAAGGCACGCCAACTGTAAAATAATTATAACAAATTTAATTACAACTAATTTAATGAATTCAGAAACCAGGCAAATGGTTTTTAGCCGTCCTGCACTTTGTTGGCCACTGACTCATTCTAAAGATTCACTTGATCCATTTGCGCAGTTATGAAGTTGTTGACCCACTTCGAAGTGCACTTTCCTATCCAGTTACTTTTGCTGGCTATCAAAAAATTGGATACCCGGCCGAAATGCATTTCGAAATATCACTGGTAAATGGAGAATGCTATGTTCTAAGGCACAGGGTGCTTCAGGAGATTTTTGTTTTTCAATATTAATTTTTACTCAGCAAATGCATAAGTAAGAGTACTTTTTTTCGTAATAAGTTTAAAGTTCTAGATATTTGGTTTGAATTTGATGCAATACAATAAATACAATGGTTAATTTACTGCAAATGTAAAAATGTTTCCAATTCACTATAACTTTCCCTTGCACTACGAGTATAGAGTTTTGTAAGGCCTAATGAAGTACAACCGTACATTCTTGCCACTATTTTTCGGTTTGGTAGATCTAAGGCTCCAAGAACTGATGAGTACGGCGGCGACGACGACGACGACGACGACGATTCGCGCTTCGAGGCGATCGCTGAGTGACTGAACCTGTGCGAACCCTCCCAACGGAACGAGAACCAATAACAATCGGCGACTACAATGAAGCCAAGCGGCTGGGACCCAAAGTATGAGGTATCACGCGAGTTGCCAGCGGCAGTATAAAAACTAAAACAATTAAAAGATGCAACAAGTGCCAAAGTGCCGATCAGCAGATTGATCGAACGTAGATCGGTAGCAGGTAGCAGGTAGCAGGTAGCACATATTACACACTGCGCATTACACATATCATTTAATTCAATTCAATTCAATTCGATTTGTTTCGATTCGATTCGATTTGATTCGAGGGGCAAAAGCGGGGGAGTTGAGTTTGGTCAGCGAACGTCACGTTTTTCGGGTTGGCAAGTGCATTCGCATTGGGCTTAGTTTGCCCTCTCAAGAGTGGGGAGATTGCGATAAGATTTTCGAATTTCTCGATGGCGAGAATCTGCGAACCTTGTGATTCTTTATGGTGGGAAATGCTTATCGGCTTGCGGTCTTTGGCATTCGTAGATCCCAAGCAATCCAAGAGTCGAACTGATATAGATTAGATTATGAAGATATTGTGTCATTACAGCGGGTTCTTAAAGATTTTCATTACTTTTGAACGCCGCATGTGCTAGCTCTTGATTGAAGTATTAAAATCATATATCTGTCAAGTGATCAACTCTATTTTGGAGGGTATTTCAACTTCGTTTTTGTGCTAGCTTTCGTAATTAGCACTTGTTATTGAATAAGTCAAAGCCATTTTAATTACTTTTAACTTTAAGTTGGGCAGCTCTGTTAACTTTGTGTTGTGCTGCTCAATATGAAATTAGCACTAATGGTGGTTCCGTTCTAAGTTTAACGTTCTTCTGGCGGAGCACGTGGCGTATGCGTAATCTGAAAGGTGCCTTTAAGCTCAAGACCACCTGTTTTCGGTAGTACAACGGATTTGGAAAAGTAGTCTCAATGAAAATATTTTACTTGCTGTTGGTAAACCTATTTTTTTTATAGTTACACAATAAACCAAACGGAGGTTATTTAACTCGATGCAAAACGGTTCGCTTATGCAAATCACATTTACCCGTTTAACTGGAAATGCTGGCTAATTTTATAACAACGGAATTTAATTGAAACGGAAATCTGAGTTACTTTCTACGGCCATAAATGCGCAATAAAATGCAATAAACATTACTCCCCCGAGTGAATACCAAACACCAGCCGTACGTACACTTTCGAATGATTTCCGGCTGCCACTCAATCCGTTCGAGCAATGAAAATCTACTGAGGACTCGTCGAATACGGGCCTAGATTAGAGCCGGACCAGTTGCAATCGACATTATCATTATCGTTAAGTGGGCAACAGATTAAATTACAGATAAGATGTTCGCAGCATTGGGCCATATAAATCCTAAGATATCACTGGCAATGGCAATTCGTATATGACAGGCTGTAGAGAACAGAAAGTGTAATCAAACTGATGAGGTGATGGCCATAAGCATGCCCGCTCTCTTTATCCGTGCCCGTACACTTAAGTCTAAAATTCGGACCAGTCGAGTGCTTGCTTGGCCATAATAAATTCATTGGGTATCGTTTTGCCATCCACAATATCTCCGTTTAAATTAAATCCGTTTCGCGCTCATTTAGCACGTACGGAAACCACCAAAACCAATTTCACACCGCAGCCGCAAAGCATGGAACACTTTTTACTTGCCACAGGGTTATACATGGCATTTAAAAAGAAGAACATGTTGTTGACAAATTGCAAAAATAAAGTGGTTGAGGCTGCTAGGGATAAAAAGGGACACCCGTGTTCGCTGTTGTAAATAATAAATAATTCACAATTGCTTGTCAATTTCGAGTCACTTCAAAGTTGTCCCCCCTGCGATGCGAAAGTAGTCCTTTTATGGCACAAACTATGGCCAAAGCAATGCCCTGTTGACAGCCAGATTGAGTTGACAAATTGTTAAGGCAATTTGTTATAGTAATACGTTGGGAATTCCGGAAAGCCAGTGAGTGCTGTTTGGCCAGCATTTGTGGCAGTTGCATTTAAATGGTCGACAGGGAGTCATTTAAGAAAGAAAGTTCCTAATACTTCGGGGCAGATTTATGCAAATTTAAGATCGTAAACAAATACAATTTACTGCGTAAACGTACAACATTAAATATTGATTAGCAGCCAGCCACATTATATCACTCTTTTTTCTCCTACACCCAGTTCAATAATATTGGTTCCAACTCAGGGCACTCTTATTTATTGTACAATCAATTTTGATAAAGATCTGACACATCCCATCTAATATTTGTCGCCTCCGGCACAAATCATTAAAATACCATAAATCATCACGGGGCAATATGCGATTTCTGCGGTGGGAAAACTACTTATTTTGGACGGGGAAATGCGAAAAACACAACTGTTAACTGTTTCTAATAGGCCGAATTAGGCTCACAGTCAGTTATCTAACATTCACACGTGGCATCAGGGAACAAAGTTTCAATTCGAATGCGGCCGGCCGGGCGCAAAAATGCAAATAAAATGGCCCGAAGAGAATGAATAAAATCATTGAGAAGAGGGAAAATGGAGAATAAAAAGTAACCGCCAAACACGAAAAGTTTTTAATGCAAATACGAAAATCGCATGGAAACATGGCCACCGCGTCCTTTGCAAGCCCCTTTATCCACCCCTCCGTTTAACGAGCCGTGCTGCAATTTTCCGGCGCGAAAACAGGAAGTGAGGAAAGCGTCGCCCTGCATAATTTTGCGATGTGAAAAGTTAACGCAAAGTGTTTTTATTTTCTCCTGGGTGCAAATAGAATATAGTTGTTACAGCAGCTTAAAGCAGTACGGTCTTAAAGCACTACGGGTGAAAGGTGAGGGGACGCGTGAAAAAGCGCTTCCAGGCCAGTTCCACCAGCAGGATTACCACGACCAGGATATCTGCGCAGATCAGCATAAGGAGCAGAGGAGCCACGTACTCCATTCCCACAGTGATGACGAAGTTCTGAGCCACGCAGTGGAGCTTCATGTGCACCCAGTAGCTGCGCTGCTTCCGGTAGACACCAGTTTCCAGGATTCTAAGGAATCTGAAATAAAATAAAGTGGCTTACTTCAAGTTCTAAATAGAATAGCATGGTATTGTATTATTTTAATCATAAGGACAGTTCCATCGATTTCATAATACATTAATAAATTCATGAACTTTTGGAATGCACTTACTATCTTTTGGAAGAGTACCAGAAGGACTTACCGAAGTCTGAAGAGCTCCTTGTACGTGGAGTTGCGATGTAAGTGCGTGTAGAATAGTTGCTCGGGTCGAAATAGAACTTCGTTTAGATCGCAAATCTGTTGGGCCGTAAAGTACCGCTCCACATAGGCATATCCGGAGGAGGTTTCGAACACGTAGACATAGCCAGGATTATCTCTGACCCTCAATACACCCTGCTCTGCGGGCAACCAAAGCTCAGGATTCTGGGTCTGCGTTTCGATTTTGCGTTTTATGAACAAGTGTATTTCCGGAAGTCTTGAGTACTGAAATCACCAAGTCTCTTAATACTAGATAGGTTAAGAAAAGAATGAAACCAACATTTAGGTAGCTCTTGGTGAAGGGAAGTGGTTCCAAGCCCACGGTGAGAGAACTCTCCGCCAGCTCCTGCATCGTTTTGATCTTAGACTTCACGGGCGAGCTTAGTAGAGAAGAAACGACTACGGAGGTGTAGTAGTTGTACATAATAAAGCTGATCAGGAACAGGGCGAAGTAAATAAGTCTGCCTCCGGCGGAGCGAGGAATCAAGGAAGAACTTTGGATGCAGGCTGCTCCAAAACTGATCATGAAAGTGCTCAGCAGAGAGGGCAGGTAGTCCAATCGCCATCGTTCTTGCATTCGCTTGCACTCCGTGTAGAAGGTGATCCACAGGAGGACACCAATCAACGAAAGTACTCCTCCAAAGAGATACCAAACCAACGGACTGAAGGGCTGAAGGAATACATCTCCCCGGAGTCCCGCATTGTGGGGAGTCCGGAAAATGCAAACGGATCGGAAAAAACCTGTCTCAATAATGGCAGACAAATACTTAAGCCTGCCTTCAGTGGCCAAAGAGGGCGTGGCCGTAAGATCCGCAGTCTGTTCCACCACAGCACCCACGGAACCACCTACTACATCCGATTTGCTCCAGCTGTCCGAGAAGATGAACTTCATTCTGCAGGAGACACTATGAACACCATAATTCCCGGTTTACCGAACTTACTTGCAGTGTAGAAGATCCCTCAGGATTAGCGTCAGGTGGAACCCAAATCTAGCTAATGAATCAATGTGGGTATCGTTCTCCTGGCTCAAAAAACGAATAAGTTCATCATCCGACAAGGTGAGTGAACGTTGGGTGACCACCGTTGCCACTAACAAATAGCTCGAGCTTAAATATTTGAATATATAAAATAATGCCTTACCCCTCAGAACAACGTCCGTCAGTTGTTCTCTATTTCCGTATTTAGAACGCTTCAGCAAGGAACTTAGATATCGAGTCCTACGACATTCGAAGGGATCACAAGACATTTCGTGGGATGCAGTGACATTCAGCTGCCCCCCAATAATTTTGCCATTATTGTAGACATCATAGACTGCATAGACAACCGAGTCGTTGTTATCCTGGAACTCCTCCTTCACAAAACTTACATCCGCATCAATGGATATGTTAAATAATGCAAACAAATCATAAAACTCCAATTCAGACTGGTTGCCAACCAAGAGCCAATGGTAATGCTGATTATAGATCTGCTCCCGACTAGCCTGAAAGTAAACATAACTAGAAGTGATGTATATATTACGTTGAATAGAAACAAACCTCCTCCACCAATTCCTGAGCCTGTTCGCACTTTATATCTACGTAGATCGCTAGAGTGGGCTGTGTGTGGCCCATGTAATTGAGTTCTAAGTGTGGCCAATTCGGCACTTCTCTCATTTGAACAAACTGATGATAGACAAGAATGGGATGTATGGGCTTGATGAACTGCTGAGCAAATTCAAGACCTTGAAAGAACGTATGGGTTTACAATTATCAGAAGAGTGTACAACTTCCTTTCCCACTTTCATCACTCTGCCAGCAGTGAAATAAAACAATGAATCCAATTCGCGACTGCACAAGATTGTCCAGCACAAAGTTGGCCAACTGCACCAGCTGCATTGTGGACTTCTGCCTTTTGCTTTCCATGCAGCTCCCTGCAGTCCCTTTTTATAGAACCGAAATGTCGCCCAATTTGGCTGTCATCAATGTGCGTTGTTTGTTTTTAAATTGCCAGAAATTGGTCATCATTTACCAATGACCCCCGACTGCTCACCTCAGTGGAGAGTGCAGTGGCGGTGCCAGATGACCTCCAGTCCCAATATGCCCATGCAGAGAATTATCGCTCCTAGAAGGATGATGAACAAGGGAGCAGCGTACTCCAGACCCACGGACACCGTGTGATTATGCTGATAGCAGTGGAGTTTGGTCTCCATCCAAGACCGCTCGTGCTTGAAGTGAACTCCCGTCTCCAGCATTCGCAGCTCACTGGAATGGGGATGGAAAGTATATCGGTTTTATTTATTTATTTATTTATTTATTTGATTAAGAAAGTAATTAGGTTACGTTACGTTGCTATTTGCTCACCTTAGTTTCATTAGCTCCGCATAGGGTGACGTCTTCGCCAGGACGGTGTGGGTGTGGGAGGCATCGCGTAGGGGAATCTCGTTGAGCTCGCAGATCTGGTGAGGCAGGAAGTGTTTCCTCACGAACTCGTAGGCCGTTGCCACGCCGGTTATATAGACGAAGCCTTCCTGATCCCTCACAGATTTGACACCAGCCTCGGTGGGCATATAGATTCGATCCAGGGATCGCTTGCTCCCCAGCACTTTTTTTCGGTAGAGGTCACGCACATTATAATCCTCAGATGTTTCCAAATACGTGCGGGTATAAACTGTTGGCTCTATGCCGACATCCAAGTTGCTATCCGCCAGTTGTTGCAGTGTACGTATGTTGGACTTAATTGGCTGGCCCAGCAGCTTGGACACCACGATGGATGTGTAGTAGTTGTACATCAAAAAGGAGGTCACCATCAGGGCAAAAAAGGCCATCCTTCCACCCATTGATCTTGGCGTTAGCCACGCCCCTTGAATGCAGCCAGCTCCGAAGGAAAGAAGGCAGCTGGTGAGTAGCGATGGCTTCCACTGCTTGCGGCGCTCCAAGGTGAAGGTGACCCAGAGGAGGCAGCCTGCCAGGAATAGTAACAGTGCGAATGTCAGCCAAACTCCTCCACTGAAGGGCTGCAGGAACTCCGTGGCACTGAGACCCGCTGAAACGGATCGGGGATTACGGAACATGCAAATTTCCCGGAAAACACTAAACTTCGTGATGGGTTTCAAAAACAAAGCGCGATCAAAGGAATAAATGAATGGAGCTATCGCCAAGTCCGCTTTATCCAGGATCAGATCGCCAATCATACCGCCTGTTGCATTGCCATCCGACCACCGATCCCTAAATATGTACTTGAACCTACAGTTTTTTTTTAAGTACAAAATGAATATAAAATTAGTACTCTTTATTTAGGCAAACCCACTTGCAGTCCAACATATCCCTCAGTGGCTGACGCGCCTGGTAGCCCAATCTACTGTAAGTATCTAGCTGAATCCGATCCTTGGAGTTCATAAAGTCAAAGATCTCCTTTGTGGACACATTCAAGGGTAAAGCGTTCACCTGTTTAAAAATTACCTAATAGGGATTACTCCTTCAGCTTTTTGTGCTTTGGCATACCACAGCTGTAGCTCTTATAGTTAGTCCAGTCAATGACTTTCTATGCTGCAAAGCACTCCGTGTGTAAAGATCGCTCAGATATCGTTCATCTCGACAGCTCGTTTCATTGCAGGAAATTTCCCGATCGGCTGTTATGTTTAAATCGCCTCCTAATTGTCTTCCCTTGTTGTATACATCGTAGAGTAAAAAGTTTTTAGTGATCGGATCATAAGTAACATAGGTAACATCGGCATCAATAAATATCTGTGCCTCCTTAAAGTGAGATTCCAATTCGGAAAAGTTCATTGACCTATCATAGATTAGCCAATGATATCGATAGCTAAATAATCTTTTAGCACTAGCCTGTAATCATCAAGACATTATCAAATCAATTAAGCTATTAAGTACAAACCATATTCAAGACTGTACCACTTGAATTGCAATCGATATCCAAAAAAACGCCTAGCTTAAGAATATTGTGATTAGGAAAGTCATCGTTCAGCTGAATGTCCGAGTGTAATGGTTTGAATTGAGTGAAGATATTTTTAGACTGTGCCAGCAGTGCCAGGTGCGAAAGTGCTGAAACAGGAAAATTGAATCAAATATCAAAGAATTGCCACACAACCACTTACAGTCCATTGACCAGCAGTGCAAAATGATGACATGACTCAATTTAGCCATGTGAATAAGGTTGTGTACAATTAAATTGTGCAATTGGATCATAGCAAAAGCTCGAACAAAGAACTCGACAATTATTGATACTGATTATGAGCCAACAGGGCCTTTTATAGGGCACACATAATGCCATCAGAGTGGAAGAAATCAACATAAAAGACAATTGATGGCTGAACTTGACTTGACAACTTAATGGGCCATAACAGGTATAGACAGGTCCTGACAAGCTCAATCAATGTGGAATGAAAATTGGGACAATTTAAGAGCAATTTCAGTGGTTAAAGAACTGTAAAACAAAGGGGCAACAATTTGTCACTCACCAGGTCTATTACAAATTTCCCATTTACTGATTCTGCGGGATAACAGCGATCAATTTCTTCTTTGAATAGCGAGCCCAGCTAATTTCCAGGAGCAGGATCAGAAGGGCCAGGAAATAGGCCACCAGAAGGGATATGAACAAGGGGGCAGCATATTCCATACCCACCTGGATCACAAAACTATTCGAGAACGTGTGCAACTTGGTCTTGCTAAAGAACCGGCTCTGTTTCGAGGTTATTCCGGTCTCCAGCATTCGCACCTGCAGT
The DNA here is from genome assembly GCF_016746235.2 of Drosophila teissieri. NCBI lineage: Eukaryota > Metazoa > Arthropoda > Insecta > Diptera > Drosophilidae > Drosophila > Drosophila teissieri. The sequence goes on along the minus strand of NC_053031.1, from coordinate 16,355,836 downwards.
TGGGTGAGTAGCTGTCGGTAGGTAGAGTTCAGGTGAACCATTCCGTAGACGGCACTCTCGGGCCGCAGGATGATCTCGTTCAGATCGGAGATCTCGCGCGGAAGATAGTGCTTCTCCACAAAGTGGTACATGAACGAGGCCTCCGATGTGTACACAAATCCCGGCTGATCCCGCACCCGGATCACTCCCTCCTCCGGAGAAAGCCACACGCTGTTCGGATCTCGCTTGCTTTCCACCTTTTGTTTGTAAAGACTGCGAATATCTGGGCGCGCAGACGACTAGAAAAAAAGTGGTTAAACAGGTAAATATATAAAATACATTTAAATATATAAGTTATTTTACGAGTGTAGGCCCTATTTTAAGATATATTGTCAAGACCACTGCGATTGAAGCATTGCATTATCAATAGTAAAAGATCGGTTAATACACACCACCAGATAAGTCTTGGTGAACGGAACCGTATCGAATCCCACATCGAGGGAGCTGTCGGCCAACTGCTGAATAGTCCTGATATTGGAGCGAACCGGAGATCCCAGCAGAGTGGACACCACAATGGATGTGTAGTAGTTATACATGAGGAAAGAAGTCAGCATCACGGCGATGAAGGCCAGTCGTCCTCCTGCTGACTTGGGCATCAAATAGGAACCCTGAATACAGGCTGCTCCGAAGCTGATCAAGCAACTGCTAAGCAGAGACGGAATGAAGTCGAGACAACGCTGCATCCAATGCCGCTCCAGGTGGAAGATCATCCAGAGCAACACTCCGGCGAAGATGAGGAGTCCGGCGAAGGCGAACCAAACGCTCGGCATGAAGGGCTCCAGAAATACGGCCGCTTTAATTCCGGCATTATGTGGAGTACGGAACATGCAGACGGCCCTGAATTGGGCCTGCTCCGTCATGGGATGTACGTAGTGGAGGCGATTCCAGGAGGGCACAAACGGGGAAGTGCAGAGCTCAGCGGACTCGTTAGTCAACATCCCAATAGCTCCGCCAAAAGCATCCTGAACGCTCCATGTGCCACACCAAATGTAATGAAGTCTTAAAAATAGCAACCATTGTTAATTATAGATATCCATAATGGTTGCGGTTTTATTAGGTAGGTGTTTCTTGTGTCACTGATTTAAAATTAAGTTTTAATATAATTAAAACAAACTCTTACTTAAAACCAAGAATTTCCTGCGTGTGCATGATAAGGCGATTGCCAATGCGGGAAATCGAGTCCATGTGAGAGTCCCGGTCGCTATTAAGGAACTCGAGAAGTTCCTGCTCGCTGGAATTAATTGGCAGTACAGAAACCTGGGGGAAGCTTTTTATTAAAGAATTTTCAATATACTTTTAGAAAAACCTACCAATGCGGCCAATCGAAAGGTAACGCTCGATAAATCCATTCGGTGCTGCAGTCTAGGTCTTAAATGCAGTTCACTGAGATAATCCTTTACCTGGCAGTGACTTCGATTGCAATGCAGAGTCTGGTCCACGGTGATATTGAGCTTGCCGCCCAAATGACTTCCCTTATTGTAGACATCATGCAGCATAAAGAGCTCCTCATCCTGACGGCTGACATACGTCACGTCTGCATTGAGGCTTAGATTGGCTCCCCAAAATAGTTGTCTTAGCTTGGTAAAGTTACCTGCCTCGTCGTAAAGAAGCCAGTGCAAGTTTTGATTATAAAGCCGGGCACGACTGGACTGCATTGCAAATAATAAACAAAGAAAATCTAAATTAACAGCGATAATCGTTATTTAAAAATTTGTGAGGTAACATATTTTGTATTCACATATAAACTAATAGCTCCATACCTAATAAAATGATCAAAAATACTTTAAAAGGCCCACCTGATTGGTTACTAGTTCGGCTTTGTCACAACCCAAATCCAGAAAGACTCCCAACCTGACTAAATCGCTATCCAAGTATTCCTTGTGCACGTTGGCCAAGTTTTCAGGGCTTCGCAGGTCAATGTATTGCGAATAAATGCCGTTCTGATTTAGCATCTCAACCAAAGGAAAAGCCTCTGGAATATGTATGTAATTATTTAATATTTAAATAGAGGGCAGCTCGACATCTCACCCTTTGTCGACCAACAGTGAAATACCATGAGATTGCTCAAATTGATTTCCAGTAGATTGAAAACAATCAACCGATACAATGGCCAACTACTAGTCATCTTGACGGCTTTCTGCGATTACAACCAAATAAACGACAGACGACTGGCTCTTTTATAGCCCCAAGTTGAGATGTCGAACGAGGCCAATTAAGTTATTATAGCCAAATTTTGGGGCAGCCGTCCAATTGAGTACTTTGATGGACAGCTCCATCGAAATTTTGGAACCCTTTCTAGACCGCAGATATCCTGCTAGTGGAGCAACAAGTGTTGTAGCCAAGGCGCCTGCGCAGGACTCGGCATCGTAAACAAAAGTGCAGGAGGGATTTATGAATGAAAAGCGGGCGGTGGGTGGGTGTTAATGGATTTCTGAGCCCGCTTGATTGTGGGAGGGATTGTGGGTCAGGAGGGCAGCGCCGCAGGCTTTAGTGATTTTGCGCCTTTTGCATGGTGCCCCCATCCACATGGATGCTGCCCACATCACATTCCGCCACCCAACGAATGCTGCACATTTCAATCTTCTGGCCTGGTCTCAATATCATTTCGACTCAGTCTGCGTTGCGCGCTTGGCGCGTTTTGACGTATTTCCGAATCTCCGCATCTTTCGCTGGAAATTTGCCCTGTCCCTGTTTTCAGTTCAGTTCGATTTGGTTTGGTTTTCGCCTCGGTTCGTTTGTTAGTTTGTTTACTTTTGCTGCTCGTCGTCGCGCTATTGTTGCTTGGCTCTGGACATTTGAGTGTGTTTTGGTGTGATAAGTGCGGTTGAAAAATCACAACTACCTATGAGTATTGCAGAAAGTGCGCGTTGCTGTAACACATAAGTTTTTTTGCTAATTTACATTAAATCGCCGAAAGTGATGGCGAAAAACACAAAACTGAGCAAAGCAGATATCAAATAATGTAAATATAAGTATGAGCTGAAATCTCTCCTAAATAAAATGGATTTATAAATTACATAGTTCGAAAATTACCCAGTATCTGAACTGAGTTATTACAAAGTTAATAATACTTATTTCCACTATTTTCACAATACTTTGAGTAAATACATACTAAACCAATGTTTGGTACATATTTTGTGTAAGTGTCTAACTCGTGAACGGCCAACACGGCGTATACGCATTGCTTAGATACAAATTTCTTCTAACCGTTAAAGCTTTAAATACTATATTTAAGCGCACTTCTGAGGTTTTTTATATTATAAAAACCTTTTCGAACAGTATTTCCATTTGTAAGGAAACCCCTATAAAACTTTGAGTTAGGTAAACACAAATCCGTTTGATTTTGTAGACAAGCAAAGGCACAGCCTCTAATTGAACTGTCAAATAGTAATTGCATAACCCTCCCACACATTTAATTTACAATCGAGTGCTAATTCAACTGTCTGAATCGACCTAATTAACAAGGTCTTTATAAATTATTTAAAATACAACATTGGTAATTAAGCATTGCATCCCGTACATTGCATCATGTGACTAATTGAGCATCGATTAATAATATCTAAAATTAAAATCACATCTTAAACGCAAAAAAAAAAAGAAAACCATATGAACATATTAAGAATCAATTGAAATGTGGTCATTCGCACTGGCCCGTGAATGAAAAATTCACAATAAACCACAAATATGACAATTTCAATAGAAACAACTAAAACTTGATGGCGGAGACTGCCGACATCGAGTGCAAATAAAATGCAATTATCGCTGATTTAAACGCGCATTAGAGAATCATAAATTTTCCATGAGCACCACATGGCCACAGGGACTAGGGTTGGAAAATGTACTCCAACACCCGCAAATAATCCACCAGAGGATTTTGGTAAACCAGCATAACAAAAACTATTTGCTGGGCAAATTGATTGGACGACGGCCACTGCATTGAATATAAATATTTCAGAAAGTCAAAGCAACTGTTTAAAGAAAATACCTTAGATCACTTTACCCAGAATGTAACAGTTTTTGGAATTTTCTTCAAACAAATAAATGTTTGTTACCCTTAATCTAAATTAACCAAAAGCTACGGTTCGAGGAATAAATTGTTTCAAGTCAATTTAATAGCCTTAGAAATGGAATATGTTCCTCAATATTTTTGGCTATATCTTAGGTAATTTTCTGTCAAAGTTTTTTACTGTGAAAAAATTAACTGGGGTTGGCAAATAATTCAGTTCATTATCGTACAGCTTAAGGTTGGCTTAGACGAGTTTGTATGCCACTCTCTTATGCTATTCTGGCTTTCAAAGGCCTTTATCTTTTTTGGCAGATTTTGCATTTTTTTTGTTGACGCCGCTTGAGGCTACGAAACATCTCTTAAATAGAAAAATGCAAAGCATAAAAAGCGGCAGATGGGGCATCGCACTCTTGAGATTTACATTGTAAAGTGATCCCCTCGCCTCGTCGCTATATACGTATGTACAGAGTATTCAGAGTACATGATGCAGACTCACAAAAAACTGCATTTAAATTAATTGAATTTTGTTGATTTTTTCCCGTCGAAGGGGCGTCCAAGGCCCCAAATCCGACCATCCTGTCCTTCGGTTCTATTGCTCTTATTGAATTGGTTTGGGGACTTGTTGGCTGACCCACAAGTCAAGATTGTGGCGTGTCTGGTGAGGCAAGTACCACAAGTTTACTTAAGCGTCGTCCGAATGCGTTTTGTGTGTCATTATTCCAAAGGGGAGCCGAGTGGAAGGCTCTTCCATTTTCATTTCCATTTCCATTTTTTGTATGCTCGCTCTCCTGCATTTGTGTTCATTAAATTTGCAAGTAAGTTGAAATGTTTTTGTTTACTTCCTCAACTGCCCTTGCTAAGCCTGGCCAAATGGAATGTTCAAAAATTATAAATGAGTTTGCGTTCCCATTAGTCGGAAATTGCAGAACTAGATTTAGACTGGTTTCATCACCCTTTAAGTTCTCAAGTTATACAAGTAATGAAAATGGAAACGCCTATAGGATATCAATAACTTGAGAATATCCCCACTAGCTGGAATCTTTGTCCTCCAAATCGGTTACTGTGCAAGGGAACCCACTTAGCGAAGACAAGAGCAAACATTTGTGCATTATAATGCCCCGACAATAGCGATTCAGCTGCATTTCACGCTTCCCTAATCCTCGCCAGCTCCCTTCGACAAACATTTCCGCCGAACGTGAGCCAGCTGGGGAGGAATATCCGTTTCCGAGTGGGGGACACAGCCAAGGGAAAGTGGGATCGTGAATCCGGAGACTGGGAACCAGCACGTGCCTGTCGCTTGACTGTAAAATAATTAGAGCAATTGCATTGGCCTAGGGCCATAAAGTTTGTGGTTGGGCAGTCCCATCTCATTCCACCCAAAGAACTGAACTGAACTGAACTGAACTGACCGCAGTGTTACAATTTTTGACTTTCATTTAAATTTCAATTAAAATGCGATTTTAATGCTACTTAGGTTAACTGGGAAACTTGCGGCATTCCCATTCCCTCATTCCCATTTCACGGCCACAAAGGCGTAAACTAAGCAGCTCATTCATATATTTTTTATTATTTCGAGGGCCAAATTGAAACGCTCATCTCATTTGCAAGCAGGAAAATAATAATGCCAGCAGACTGCTCCGAGAATCCCATATAAGCCACCTGCTGCTGGGGCTTCCGATGAGCCACAAAGTACAGGGGGGCCCAACCCATAATGCACCCATAGATAGGCACCAGATGTCAGGCACATCAACAAAGTAGGGAGCTTCAAAAGCGAGAAGAAAATCCGGCTTGAGAAGCACCCTGCAACTTTACTCTATAAATTGAATATTGGCCATTCAATCAGTTGAGAGATAGAAATGATAGTTTTATGATTATCCATAATATCTAATACTGTAATGCTCTTAAATGTGTTACACTTCATCTCATTACATTTGGAAAATTAATTAAATTAATGAATTCCGCTCGCTTGTTAGACAAATTAATGTACTTCACCACTCTACTGTCATTATTATTATAATTTAAATAAAGATACCATGTGCACACACTTTCTTCCAAGTGAGCGCCTTTTTACAAAGCATTTCCACCAAAAAAAGGAATACACATAGGAAAATATTCCCCAGCAGGCAAAGGGTAGGAAAGGAAGGAAGGATTGGTGACGAGGGACAGGAAAACGTCAGCAGCCTTCAAAAATTGAGTGCAATTTCGACGCTGATGAGAAAATGCGTTGAACGTGCTCAAGTTGCACTCTGCCAAACCGAGGAAAATTGTTAGCAAGGCGAAAGTGGGTATTTCCACATTTAACTTTAACCCGTTCGCACCAGTTAACAAAAGGCGTGGCAAACGATGGCGGCTAAGCGAAGCTAGAAATTATAAACGAAAAGGGACGCCCAGGCTTCGGTGGGTCGTGTTTCTGGGATGTCTGCCGATGTTTGTGCTTCTGGCAGCAATTTGTTTGTTTGACGAAGCTTGGCCATCAAAAACACAAAGTGAAGTGTAATTAGCAGCCAAACAAGGCCAAGTATGAGGCTCTGATTTCATGACAGACAAAAAATAACTTATGCGACTTTTTCTTAGTCTATGAGGAAGTAAGAATTCGAATCTTATTTAAATTATTCCAAGAATAATGGAAATGTTGAAGCATACAAATATTTGCTTAAGCATGTTTAATTGTTAAGGTTAAGTTGCAGTCAACAACTATGACGTTTGAATTCAATGAATTATATGTCATGTCATGTCAATTCAATACCATTATTGCCATAATTCTTTGTCAAAATGACCGACTAAAAATGATTCAATATCGCCAGCCAAATAACTGCCTTCAAAAGTCCTAGTGGCTTGGAAAATGGTAAATAAATCTTTTCTCTAATCTCATTGTCCTGAAGTGATGGCTTGCCTTTCCCAGGTGACAAATCAACCACAAATAATGTGAGTTTCCTTCGGGCTGGCCCATAATTAGCTAACACAGGCGTCTAATCAAGTGGCAAGTAGCCGAGGTTGACGTCGAGGCTAAATATGCTTTAGATGCTGGCTGATATCAAACGGCCGACTTGAAGGCAATAGCCAAGTGGCCGAGGAGCCACTCCAAGGTATTGAAAATAGTTATCGCAACCTGGGCCGGATGTCGGCATTGGCCAATGGCCATGCATAAAATTAGGTTAGTGGGGTAGGCATAATTAAGTTATGGGGTCGCATTGTTTTTTCCACTCTCCCCCATATTATTCAATAAGACGATGTCGTGCTGCCTCGAGGACATCAGACCTGGGTACCATTCACCTCCGCCTTTGACATTTCCGGTTGATTTTTCATTAACAAATCGCCCGGCTGTCGAGCTGGTTACAGCAGCGGCATCGAATTCTCGAATTCTGAGTCCCCGGCATAGTTGATCTTAATTACTTGCCATCCATTAAGACAAAGTTCAGCGAAGATTAATTTTATATTATGCATTCGGTGAGAATCTGAGTACCACCACTGGCGTACAGCTTGCAGTTCATTTTTTCCAAGAGTGGACTCATTAATCTTTGGCTTCTCCCAAACGTGCAATTTTTAAACTCGGGACTACGCATACGCAATGTGGTGTTAATAAAACATGATATTCAGAAAGGAAAGAACATGACGACGACTAAATAAATTTAAACAGTAAAAGTTGTATTTCTAAAGCCCCTCTAATTGTAAAATGATTATTATTAAAAACTTAATGCACAACTGCGCATACGCCGTGTATTCGGAGAAAATAGACACTTAAAGCACACATCTTAAGTTACAAATTTGTACAAACGAAATATAAACTTAGGTTATACATTTTGAATTCCAGAAAGCGAAAATCGATCATGAAAAGTTCTTACAAAGATTAACAAGTAATTAAAAACTGCCAAAAAATTATTGTGCATGGTGATAAACAAAGCGGTCGGTCAAGAAAAGTCGAATAATCTAATAACCAACCAAGCTATTAAGGAAACGCTTATCAACAAACGCAAAGAACTGTGAACTCGGTCAAATTAGAAACAGCCTGTAATCTTAATAGTTCATAGCTGATAACTGATAGCTGAAAATGCCGCTGGCTAATTGGCCAATCAAAAACTGCCAACTGCAAGTCCAACAAGTTTCAGCAATTAAAAAACCTAAGGAAACTTGTCGCAAAGGAGACGAGGACACGGGCCAAGACAAACGGAACTAATGCCAGCCTGAAAGGAATCTCAGAAATTAAGAAGAAAACGCTTCATGCAATTGCTCTCGACCCGAGTGCAACTTCCGGTGCATAAATGAAAATAAATACGAGCAAAGCCGAGTCAACACACAGCTCAGGAAGAAGGCACTGTCATCAGCAGCAGCAGCAGCAGGACCTCCAGAATGGGAATTTTAATGGCGATGGGATTTGGACAGGCAATGGCAATGGCAATGGCAATGCGAATGAAAATGGGAATGGGAATGGGAATGGGCATGGCAACGGGAGCCAGGGGCCAGTTGGAGTGACAAAAGTTAGACAAACGGATGTGTAGATTAGACCGGCAACAACAGCAGAAGACTTGGACTAAACAATAGTTGCAGTCAGCGAGCAAACAGCAAACACCAAACAAAACCGAACAATATGTGCACAATGCCAGCAACAACAGATGCATCCGGCTCCGCCGATGCATCAACTGACCTCATCGCAGCAAGGAGCCTCTCCTGCCACCAAGGACACCGCTCCAACTTGCGCATATTTAAACTTTTGATTAGCTGCTGCCTCCTAATGCTGTGCATTTACCCGAATGCCTGGCCCTGGTCCATCGGCCCCGGATCAGGACCTTTCTCCGTCTCGGCCGACAGCATCAAGGGTCGCGGCGATGCTCACCGCCTGGGTGAGATGGGCTCCCAGTCCCACACCTCCTTGTCCTCATCCCTGCCTTCCTCCTGGCTCACCCAGAGCAATAACCATGCAAATATATCCGAGTTACTGGACAATCTGCTGCGCGGCTATGACAATAGCATACGTCCGGATTTCGGTGGTGAGTAAGCGAAGAGAGAGTGCCACACGAATTCTAGAAAATAATTTATTTATATTTTTTGAGTAGTGGAATTATTAGGATGATATTCTCATATATCTATTGAAACATCTTTTAATTAAGTTGATGCTATTAACTAGTCAAGAGGAGAAGAGCTAGCTTAGATTTTAAATGCAAAAAGAAGAACCGAATTTATGATACTCTTAATGCTAATTTAATATAGTACCTATGATTAATAGGTTTATTAAGTAATAACAATAAAATGACCTTCTTAAATAAGTCGCTCAAGCCATCTATGGCAAACATGATAAGGACTTCTGATTTGGAGTAGCAAGCAGCTCCAAATCATTCTGTCTGTTCCAAATCCTGCGTTGTTTACCCTTTTGACTCCTTCCCCAGTCCGGGTGTAATCAGCATAGACTCGCAGATTTTCCGCTCAACGGAAGGATTTAATGAAGCGGAAATCGCTGCGAGGCGACACATCACTCACAAACGGCACCAAGGTGATGAATGCTCCCTTGATGATTGCCTCGCAGCTTATTTGGTAAATAGTTAGTGTCAAAACCGATAAATATTTACCTACACACCAACAATTTTATTGCTTTTTTTCAAGCATCCAGAGCGTTTCCTCCGAGGACATTGCCCAAAACGGATAAGCAAATTCGATTCGTTTTCAATCACGCAAATGGTGGAGGCAATAAAAATTTAAATATTTTCGAAATTTAAAATGCCATTCACTCAATTGGGGAATGGATTTTGGTCAACGTGGCGAAAATTGTTTTCGCTCAACGGCTTAAGAACAAATTACATTGTTTTTAACACTTCATTAAGAATGGGCCGTGGCACGCCCCCTTCAGCACTCCGCCCCCGTCGTGTGGCGCCAGCTGGCGAGGATGCAAAGGATACGCGGCAATGCACATCCGCATCCTGCGAGCGCGACGCATGTTTGCCGAGCGAGCTCAGCAGCAAAGTCATTAAAAACTGTTCGCATAGGCAAAATACAAAAAATTCCTGGGGGCTTCGGGAGGAGGCGAATCTAGGGCCTGAAAAATTGCATATTAGTGCAGAAAAGCTAGATAAAAATGAGTGTCAGCTGGGGATGGTAACAGATTCAGAGGGTTTGGGACTGTCTGCGAAGCGGCTTAAGTGTCATTGTTCGCACAGAGGAGCATTTAACATTTTCATTTGGGGGCTGCGACTCGCATATGAATATTCATGGTTGAACAAAACCGATACGGAGAGTACGGGGATTATAGTTGGGACTATAGTTGGATTGCGTGGCCTTCAGTTGAAGCAAATCCCATTTCCATAACTAAACTAGGCACAGGCTTGAATTGTAAACTGTGAGGAAGGTAATGATGTCACACATTCGTAGAAAGCATGGGCTAAATTTAAATGGGAAGTTTTTAAAGAAATGTACTTCGATCTACAACTTACATACACTTAATTTCAGGACCTCCAGCGACTATAGAAGTGGATATAATGGTTCGCAGCATGGGACCAATATCAGAGGTTGACATGGTATGACGAACTTAAATAAAAAAAATATTAAATCATTTCATGAAACACGAAATATCGTTAAAAACTATTTTCCATAAGCCCTTTTTTAGTAACACATTCAACCTGTAAGATTACATATGTACGTACTTAAATGCACAATGATTAATTATTTTCAGTGATATCTTATGTTAAAATTGCAGACCTTTTTAACCTTTTGCTAATTTAACTTGTCGAAAGGTCTAGAACACATTTTAAATTGATCGATTTCTTGCGTTAAAAGTGTTTTTCTGAGAAGAATCCACATTAACAAGCTGACAAGCTAGCGTTTCTGCCTCCCAATTCAATTTGCAGTGACATCTCCTGTCTGACTTTCTCACTGTTCTGCAATTCAGTCTCCGCCGATTTCTTTATTGCAGACCTACTCGATGGACTGTTATTTCCGCCAATCCTGGGTGGATAAACGTCTCGCATTCGAGGGCGCCCAGGACACGCTGGCACTGAGCGTCTCGATGTTGGCCCGGATTTGGAAGCCGGATACGTACTTTTACAATGGCAAGCAGAGCTATTTGCACACGATTACCACGCCAAATAAGTTTGTGAGGATCTATCAGAATGGACGCGTGCTGTACTCCAGCCGGCTGACGATTAAAGCCGGCTGCCCGATGAATCTGGCCGATTTTCCAATGGATATACAAAAGTGTCCTCTGAAATTCGGTTCATGTAAGTACGAAAGAATTTTGAAATTCTTTTGAATGCCAAGTGGCATGTGAAACTCAGCGCTGTAGTATAATTATGCATAATGGCTGCTTATTGCGCTTTGATGTGATTTGTTCTTCTCGTGCCGGCAAAATGTCCACTTGTTGTAGGGTACGAAGGACAATGAATCTGGGGTGGGGATTAAGCTGAATGCCATGACATTGGATGGAATGGGATTGGATTCGAGTAACCGTTGGCGACAAGAAATGTGAAGTGAGATATGCTGTGAATTGAAGGGGAAATGGAAGAAAGAAAGAAATGGCACAAGGGCCGGAAATACTCAAGTGGTTCCATGCGTCTGAATGCTGGGGGCGGATTAGATGAGGTAATGGTTTAATGGGATATCCAAATGTGGTTTCGGAACCCTACTACACAGAATTGCCAAGTTGGGCTTTTTCCCTTTCTCTGTTGCGGAATCGGACTTTACTACAAAGTGCACTATTTGGCATGGGTTTTGTGAAAATATTAGTTTCATTTTTCAACGGCAAGAGTATTGAATATAGGAAATGATATTCTATGAAAGATAATAACCCTTTTTCGTGCTCTACCCAAGAGGCGTTTCAAAAGTTGCCATAAAATGTTGGGCTATCGGATACTTTAAAGATTGTTTCGTATTTAATGTGGTGCTGAACTTATTCGTGGATAGTTGTGGGTATATGGAGCATGATGCTAGGTCAGGTGGGAATAATGAAAGAAGTCTGTAATGAGTTGAAAGCGAGTCTTCTGGCCAGTATATGAACACAGGTACCAAGTAGGTACCAGAGTTGGAATGGGGGAGTAACGTGCAGGGTGTCATTAGGAAATACTCTTGCAGTACAATGCGCCTGGTGCAGCTTAAGTAGTTTGTATGCAAAATGCAGTGCTTTTGTCCGTGTTGACTCACATGCGCCGCTTTTGAGTCCATTGTGTATAAGTATGTAAGTATTCTTGTAATTGGTCTGCAAATTCGTATATGCATTGCATTTAGCGCACGGCGCCGTCGCGCAAGTAGCCGCCTATTAAACTTGGGTGGGTCCGAGGTGAAAATAGAGTAAGGTAATGGCCTCAGGACGCATCCTTGAGTTACGCCGTACGCCGGCATGTTTAGGGTCTTTGCTGGCAGGGCAGCTGTCCACAAGCGCAGAAAATGTGCGGTCCGTCTAGATTTGTATAAAAGTCCTTCATGCCAACCGAGCGACACGGTTGTTTCACGTCCTTTTGTACAGCCGAATCGGTGATGGGGGATATGTGCTCAAAAGTACATGATTAAGCACTCCTATTATAGCGAGACGCCATATATCTTATATCGAGGCTGGTACTCGGGGTAGCAGGCGGTAATTTGCCCATATTTGCAGTTATTCGAAAACCTTCCAACTGTGAACATTCCTTAGAAGAATTGAAATGAATATTGGCATATATTTTCGAAGGGCTGGTAACAACATCATTGGGATCAAATCCGACAAACAATTACTAGGCTCCGAAGTTTAGTTGGCCGTCCTGCGAACTCGGACGACAACCCGACGTCGATTGACTCCGGTCTCCCTTTGACCAGCCCTCCGACGGCGAGATCCTCCATCACGGATGATCACGCGCCTGATAATGACACGTCGGCGGCGGCGGTGCTTCTTCTTTGTGGAGGCAGTGGTGGTGGTCGAAGACTCGGTGGTGGTGGTGGACGAATCCGTGGTTGTTGTGGCGGCAGTCGTGGTGGTGGTTGTGGCATCAGTGGTGGTGGTGGTGGTGGTTGTGGAGGCAACCTGGCTACTCTGGAGGATCAGCACCGCCAGGACGGCCAGAGAAACGGTCAGAAGATAGCGCATGACGATAGGGTTCGTAATAGATCAGGAACTAATGTTAGTGGACGAAACAGGTACATATTTATAGTACCGTTGGGACAGGGGCTGCAAGTATTAGGTTCCATGCAAACACAGATGTGCCCATTTAGAATATTTTTGGGTATTGTTCTAATTACAGTACCGTCTAGTATTTATCGTGCTTTGTTGAGGCTATTAACACATGTTTGGACGTAGATGGTAATTTTATTTTCATACAATATTTATTTTATTATCTGTGCTTAGATTAATGCTCTTTGAGAAATTTTATATTTATTTTATTTTTATAATCTTGTTTCTATTTTATTTTCTTTGCCAAGACTAACGCGCTTAGGTACCTAAACTTTTTGTTTAACAAGAAAGAATTTTATAGTTGAGTGCATGTGATCATATCGATAGGAATTTGCGATGCAAATAATAAAACAGAAAAGAAAGAATATATACTTTTCAAGAATACATACTTTCCGCATATATGGCGGAAACATAGATCAAACCGTTTGAAATATGTAATCCATTTTCCCTGCACTTTATACTCATTGCACGTAGGATTACGGGATCAAGAAGTATAAAATCTGTACATTTTCGCGTTTCAACTTAAATACTACCCAATTGCAGTATTATTCAGTGACGAAACTCACCAAGATAATGTGTAAAGGCGACTGCTATATACTTTTAGCCGCAGGCTTGATTGGCTGATACGGTGGTCATTAAAACTGAAAGGTCTGCTACCATTACGGTCCAATAGAAAAGGTCTATGTAGGCAATATTTGGGACAACTATAAATGTTTTGTAACTTGAATTTAGCAATCCATCCATCTGACAGTTTACCTTTTCAAGGAACAATGCAGACTTGGTATATTCTGAAAGCGTATCGTGGGAGCCCCTTTTTTTGAGGAACAATTTTCTCTTGTGACATTTACAAAATTTTGTGTATAATAATATAAAAATTATTATAACATTTTTCCGTAACCAAAGTACAGTAAAACATGGTCATTTTGACAGAAATAAATTTTTTATTTATTTTGAATGACAGCAACGGGCTTTAAAGAAGGTACCGATTAGTTTGCAATTTTAATTGGCGGTCCGGCGAACTCGGACGACAACCCGACGTCGATTGACTCCGGTCTCCCTTTGTCCAGCCCTCCGACGGCGAGATCCTCCATCACGGATGATCACGCGCCTGATGATGACACGTCGGCGGCGGCGGTGCTTCTTCTTTGTGGAGGCAGTGGTGGTGGTCGAAGACTCGGTGGTGGTGGTGGACGAATCCGTGGTTGTTGTGGCGGCAGTCGTGGTGGTGGTTGTGGCATCAGTGGTGGTGGTGGTGGTGGTTGTGGAGGAAACCTGGCTGCTCTGGAGGATCAGCACCGCCAGGACGGCCAGAGAAACGGTCAGAAGATAGCGCATGACGATAGGGTTCGTAATAGATCAGGAACTAATGTCAGTGAACCAAACAGATGGGAATTTATAGGAGCTTTGGACGGGAGACGACGAGTATTAGGTTATATGTAAACACAGATGTGGCCCTTGGAAATATTTTTGGGTATTGTTCTAATTACAGTCCCGCCGAGTATTTATGGAGCTTTGTTAAGATTATTTACATCTTTTTGGACGTAAGAGGCAAACGCGAAAAAACCCAAGTCCAACGAGATCCAGACTTTCTTTTTACAAACAAGTTTTCATCAAATGTATTGCGATAGCAAAAAACTCTTCTTTGTATTTGGAGCAATACTCTAAGAGTACTTGAATCTGTTTTAAAGAAATACACTTTTAGCTAAATACGCAACCTCTTTTACAAAAGCTTAGTATAACGCCGATTTTATTAATTATATAAATAAATTTGTTTATAATAAAAATCTTAAGAATATATTTTAAATTGTAAAAGAATTTAGAATTTAGAATTTACTTAAAGGAGATTCTTGCGAGCAACACCACACTATTGTAACAAAAATATAAATATTTATTTAGTTCAGAAATATTAAATTTGTAGTATCCCGCATCTTATGTGCTTTTATTGGCAAAATATAGAGATTTGAAGAAATTACTAAAAAAAAGTTCTCACAAATTTAAACAATTCGAAACTGAACTTTCAAAATAAGACGTCAGAAATTTTGAATTATCATTTGACTGATTTGAAGCCGGTAACTCTTCTCCCTACCTGATACAGGTACTTTTTAAAGAATTTAGTGATTTTTGTATTATTCCTGTTACATTACCTATAGCAAAAAAGCAGCGATTTAACTTAATAGTCACATTATAGAAAGTTTCTTCTACTTTTTAAAAAATCTTGTATACCCTCTCAAGGTTCAAGTAACGGGTATAAAAAGCTAAACTACCGAATATATTCCTGAAAAACCTAAGAATATTCCACAAAAATATTCCAGCATTTTACGCAATTTTAGCCAAACACACAATCTTAAAGACTTGTGAGTACTTGACTGCACAGAAGGCTTAAAGCTAGATAAATTTAAAACAATAGTTTGCCAAGTAATCCTCTAGACTTTCCTGCATACTAAAATCGCAATTAATTAGCATATCCCAAAAATGTCCTCTCTTTATTCTGTACCAGATTTTCTGCTGGTCATGACATATCCATTATTTTTCGGTCACAAAAAAATAAACACCTCCTTGCATTTGATGAATTTCCATCACATTTCCTACTATTCAAATGCAAAACAGAAAGTATGCAATGTAAATGAAGGCAATGGTGCTAGTTAAATATTTAGATACATTTTTTGGTAATAGGAAAGGTGTCTCCAGCCTCGTCTGCAAAACGCTAACTGGGTTTCTAACTGCCTTTGCAGCTTATCGCAAATGAACAAGCCGCCCCACCCAACCTAGAAATGTATTATTACTTCCGATTTGTTGTGAATAATGCTGGATGGAAGCAGTCAAGAATTCAATTACCCCTCCATCTAGTCCCCCGCTCCCTACTATGTACATTGCCACCCGCCTAATGTTGACAATTTCCCATTTGATGCGAGCGAACTGAAAATATTGCCAAAGTCAGCGATTGCCAAACGCCAAACGCCAAACAGAGGCAGCAGATCGGGCGTCGGTTTGCAGGATGAGAGATGCGGATTTGGGTGGTAGGTAAACCTATTCCCGCATATGGCGCAATGTTTGGCAATTTGTGCATTTTGGAGCAGCAGCTCCAGCAGCATCAAAATAAAAAAAAATAACTGAGCGCACGTGAGGCAGTGATTGGAAGGCAACCCGGGGATGGGATCTTATAGTGAGATAGGTTCTGTAAATGACTAGACGAACAGTGCTTTTGTGCGCACCGGAGATTTATGTATGTACATAGTTACGAGTATTCAAACTGACTCTAATAAGTCTCGTGTTTTTATATTCTAAAACTAATGATACTATAGTTCTGTTAGGCGAATACCCTTACAGTTCGTTTCCCTTATCGTCGCATTTGGTAAATGCCCACGTGATTTAGTCAATTCGAATATCCTGCCCAAAAGTCACAGTTCAGCACACATCTGAGTTCCGCATGTCACCCTTTTAATAGACATTTGTCCAGACTCTGTTGCAATAATCTGAAAAACAATCGAAACAGTTGGCTACACAACGTCCGATGTCATCTACCGTTGGAACAAGGAAAGGCCACCCGTCGCCATTGCCGAGGACATGAAGCTGTCCCAATTCGATTTGGTCGACTGTCCGGCTGGAAATTTAACGGACATTGTTTACAAGGCGGCTGCTCCAAGACCGCAACGGCGCCCATTCAACAACAAGGATCCACCGCGACCCACCAGCAAAATAATGACCACTTTTGCCGGTCCGGCGGCAAAGAATCAGCATGTCCGCGGCACGGGACTCAAACTGGACAAAGGTGCATTCGGTACCGGAAGGGATGCAACTGGAGGCTCGGGGTCGTCCACCGGTCTAAGCGGCACTATTACGCTGGAAACCAATCATCCGTGTAAGTCAGATACATTCGAGGAATTGTACTCAAATTGGAAACATATGTTTATTACATTTATTTAAAAAGTTTAAAGTAGTTGAATTGAAATATACCTTTTTATAGAAGAAAAGTTATCATTTAAAAAATTTAAAAAAAGTATTATACCCTATTTATTCCAGCGGAGTACTCGATGCTGATGGTGAACTTCCACCTGCAGCGGCATATGGGCAACTTCCTGATCCAGGTCTATGGTCCATGCTGCCTGTTGGTGGTCCTCAGCTGGGTGTCCTTCTGGCTGAACCGCGAGGCCACTGCTGATCGGGTTTCCCTTGGCATCACTACCGTGCTGACGATGACCTTCCTCGGACTGGAGGCTCGGACAGATCTGCCGAAGGTGTCCTATCCCACGGCCCTGGACTTTTTCGTGTTCCTGTCGTTCGGCTTTATCTTCGCCACCATCCTGCAGTTTGCCGTGGTGCACTACTACACCAAGTACGGATCGGGGGAGTGCTATTTTATAATCGAGGAGCTGGACTCGGATTCCGGGGAATCAGAGACGGAGCCACTGACTTCAGAGTTTCGGGGTAGCACAGAGTCCAAGATCTACGAAGTCATTCCACTGTCCATGTGCGCGATTAGCATGCCGCCGCCTCCCAATCGGCTGGGTATGCTAACCTCCAGGAATCGGAGGCCCAGAAACAGGCGACATGGTCTGTGGAGCATGAAGCTTCTGAGTCTCTTCGACTGGCGGCGGAGAAGAAAGCAGCCCCGTGCCGACTCCGACGAGGATGAGGATGACGAGCAGACGCAGCTGAGGGCCAACGAGGCACCGACCACGTCTGCGGCAGCTGCGGCGGCACAAGCTGCGGCACAGGCTGCTCGGATTAGTCCTCCAGCTGGAGGTCGCCGCAGAATGTCCTACTACCGACGCGAGGAGATGGAGGCCCGAAGGAAGGGCAAACGAACGCCACAGTACAACTCCGTGTCGAAGATCGATCGCGCCTCGCGGATCGTCTTCCCACTGCTATTCATCCTTATCAACGTGTTCTACTGGTACGGCTATTTGTCGAGGAGCTCAAGGATTTTGGCCAACACGCCGGATACGAGCACTTGATGTTACCTTTTAGCAATTTAGACAGGGTCCTCGAAGAAATCATTAAGCGATCGCCGGCAGCAAACTTACAACCAAAGCTGATTGATGCATATGCATCGTTTAAAATCAGCGGAAGATAACGCGTGGGGGGAAAATCAGTTGGGGGATCGGGAAAAGCAGGGGATGGGTTTAACTTTTCAGATTCAGTTGCGCTCTTATTCTGATTTGCTACCAAATGTGACAACGCTTTATGAGATTTCTTTTCGCGCTAAATTGCTAAAGTACAGAAAACAGAACTCAACTCTAACATATCAGAGGACTTGTTAAAACGGACACCCTTGAAAATGTCGGGCTTCAAAGGTCGAAATATTGTAAAAAATGAGCGAAAACAGGTGTTGAATTATTTCAACATTACACGGAAGCAAACCGCCAAAAATATAACTTCTGTGATACTTGCTTGCTTTGTTTTGACAATTAGCAGCTCTCATCGATGGGTCTTCTGTAAATTTGTTGTACAGGTAACCAATAAGTTAAATAGTTTCGATTATGTGTGTGTCTTAAATAGTTCAAGTTGATTGACGATTAATTTAAAAGTCACAGCACAAGGAATTTGCACTTAGTTGAGGAATTTGTTTATTTCATTGCCAATTGCATGTTTTACATGGGATCACCAGGAGATAGGGAAAGAATTAGAAATTGTCGTCTCTGCTTTTCTGTGCGGGCAAGTAATAGAGGATATGCTAGTATTTTAAAAAGTCACTCAGCCTATATTGTTAATGCAGAGAAAAGTTTGTGGGCCTGAAATTTATTTAGGACCGGACATATAAATTAATATTCGCAAATGGTTAGTGATTTATTTGTCAAAAATACATTGTCGTTCTTCAAAATTTATTTGCTACTCGTTCTGCTTCTCATTCTGCGAAATATATATTTTAAAATAGGTTTGTTCATAGATAACTTTCAGGCCCTGCAATTTTTCACCCACTCTTATATATGTAAAGAAAGTATCCATCAGAGAATGTTACTTGCCGGCAGATACAATATGTACAACTATGTGTAAACACACCAACTAAAGCCAAATAAAAGTCGAATTAAGATGTTGATAAAGTGTAGATAGCTGTACGGGAGCCGCTTGGACTTATGGCTTATAAAAGGGGCAGCA
Organism: Drosophila teissieri; assembly: GCF_016746235.2. NCBI lineage: Eukaryota > Metazoa > Arthropoda > Insecta > Diptera > Drosophilidae > Drosophila > Drosophila teissieri. The sequence goes on along the minus strand of NC_053031.1, from coordinate 16,336,574 downwards.
GATCGCCCAGCCGGGGCAGATAAAAATCTGGCTGGGGCAGCCTGTCTTTTTCCCGCTGGACATCCGAGAGATTACTGTATCGACCAGTGCCCACCAGAAGCGATAGCATGCCACAATTGCTGGCGAAACCAACATCTATTTTGAGGCTACGGGAGGGAGGAACTCATTAAAAAAGCTTCAAAGGATGTGTTAATCCCGCTTACCAGTCACCAATCATAAGCGTTCGCTCGGTACGTAGTTCCTCAGCCTTGGTTAGGGGCTCAAGGACCAAAGGATTTGGCTTGCCCATCTCGAGGGCTTCCCGCTCCGAACAGGCTTCGATGCCGGCCACAAAGGCCCCGGTGCCGGGGATACAGAAGGCTGGATACTTGTGCACGGCATCCCGGTTGGTTACAAGAAATGCGGCGTCGGCATTACTGCAGAGGATGTGACAGGCGCGGGCCATCTTGCAATAGCTGAAGTACTCATCCCAGCCGACCACCACAGCGCCCACGTCCCTCGCCGCTTCTGAGTTGCCAAACTCGCGTGCCACAAAGTCCGGCCACTTGTCGCCCGGAGGCAGTTCATCTGTTCCTCCGGCTCCGTAGCTGTCGATTCCGTGCTGGCTTAATTCCCGCGCAATGGCCGCATTGCCCACCACATAGACCTTGTGCCGCGTCCTGTCGAACTGTGGACTCCCAACCAGATAGTCGGCGATGGCCGCCGTAGGCGATATAATGTGTCGGTCGCTGGGTAAATGGAAGCCAAGGCGCTGGGAGCGCTCAAAGAGCTCATGGCGCGTCTTCAGTCCATTGTTGGTAATCAGGTAGACTTTTTTCCCAAAGCGATCCTGCAGGGCATTCACCACATCCGGAGCACCCGCAATGGCCGTGTCATCCTGCCAAATTGTGCCTGTGCATTTAATGGATATTTAATTTGGTTTCATTTGAGAACGTTTGAATTTAGAGAACATGGAAGTCTTTTCTTAGGCAACTCAATTTTTATTTATTTATATTTTTAAATAATTTAAACCCAAAATCCTGTTTGTAAGCCGTTTGTAAAAAGGAAATATATACTACATAATTAAAATTTCACATATCTGCATAGAATATTTTAGCTTAGAATGGTTTATTTTACAAGAATTGCGAATGCTCATGTATAAACCGAATCCGAAAAATATCAATCAAGTATTTCTGATAACTAATGTTTAAATGTTTAAAGTTATCTAAATTATGTATCATGAAGGTAAAATGTAAACTTTTAGATACCGCGATCGCCAAGCTTTTCCCTCACCCATGTAAACTACCACCTAAATGTTATATATTTCGGTGAAGCGACAACCCTGGCAAAAGCTGCACACTTGCTTCACTCCGCCCTTGAGACTCACCGTCGCCGTCGCAGAGAACCGTTTCGAAACTTTGGAGCCACTCGCTCACCTGCTCCCCGGATAGACCGGTCAAGTCGACAGCACCGCCTCTGGACATTTTGCTCCGTAGACCGCTTCGCCAAATGTTTGCGACTCAACTAAATCGGCGACCGGCTGGCTGATTCCGATTCAGGGTGATTGGGGAGAACCTGCTATCTCCCTTTCGCACAAAGCTCGCTCGGAAAAACAAATTGAATCGGGCATATCGATAAAGTCATCCGTCTCACAAAATGCTTCTGAATTTATTTAAATATTCTTTGTTCTGTGGTATAAATTGTACTATACATTTGCGTTAAATATTTTTAAAACTGTCCTGTCTATTGCCGTTAAATGTAACATCTATACAAACACATGTCCGTACTATTTACTGATTACTAATTCATTTCAAGCCCGCCAGACTGTTCACGATCGATGGCAATAGATCCCCCAACTTGGGCAGGTATACGTCTGGTATGAGCTTCTTCTCCTCGGGATCCTTGCTGAGCTTCCAACGCTCCACGTCCTTCAGCTGATGGATTCCTGAGCCTACGAGCAGGGTCTGAAATCCGCAATTATAGCCAAGAAGTATGTCTGTATTGGCTCGGTCTCCGATCATCAGAGTTCTCGATGGATCGATCTTCTTCTCTCTGACCAGAGACTCGCAAATGGCAGGATTGGGCTTTCCGATCACTATTGGATCCCGCTCCGCACAGGTTTGAATGGCCCGCACGAAGCTCCCGCTGCCGGGCACTATCATATTGGGCATAGGGAAACGCTCATCCGTATTAGTAGCCACGAACAGACACTCAGGGTCGTTCAGGTACGAAGCGGCCTTCATCATCTTGGGGAAACTGAAATGCTCGTCGAAGCCAACAACCACGGCTCCGATGTCCGTGTCCAGTTTTAAATGCTGTGCCATGAACTCGGCCAGCGATCCCTTCATGGGTTCCGGTCCCACCTCAGTGTGCTCAATGCCCACGGCGTCCAGCTCCTTGGTGATTCCCTCGCTTCCGATCACGAATACCCGCTTGTTGAAGTTCCGGCGTTTCAGATACGCAGCTGTGGCATGGGCCGTCGATATAATGCCATTCTCCTTGATGTGAAAGCCCAGCTCGACGCCTTTCTTGAGAAGTTCCGGACGGGTCTTCGTCGAGTTGTTGGTGCAAAAGTAAATGGACTTTCCCATAGCCTTGAACTGGTTCATCACGTCCACCGAGCCCTCTAGTGGCTGGCCATAGATCCAAAGAACACCTGGAGTGGAAAAGTGCATTAATAACGTTTTTGATTTGTCATTATCTTTCGCCAAGTGCTCTGGTAAACTATTACAGGAAATGTATTACTAAATTTGATAAATTACTACGAAGGATCGTGAAAGGCAAACGCATGGCCAAGAGGTCAATTTGAGATGAATTCTTATACTTGGTTAGCAACATTTCTTTACAGAAATAGCATTTAAAATTAGAAAAGCGGTAATGATTGACTCATTATTACTTAAAATTAATATATAATAAGGATAACATGGATACATGAGTATTTTCATTTCATAAATCTAAGGCTCATCAATATGACTGCATTTATCTGACTCTTACTAGCGCTTTACTGCCAACCCTAAATATAATTATGTCGCATGAGTCATGAGGGCATCCGAAAGTCGACTTCCCGCCATATCACGCACTTCACTCTTTGACATTGAAATTCACGACGCTGCCACAACACAAAACCAATTGGTTGCTGACGTATTTGGGCAAAATGTGGTATACACATAACTTTATGTAACGCAGCTTCCTGGGCGGAATCCTATGGCGAGTTGAGAGTACGCCCACCCCACCACCCACAACCCACTTACCATCGCAGTCGGTTATTACACTGTCGAAGCTTGATATCCACTCGGTCACCTTGGCGGAGGACAATTCCAGGAGATTGGTGCACGTCTGTTTGTACATGTTGATAGCTGCCTGTCGCGAGAATCTGGCAAAGTTACAACTCATTTATGGCCTTGCAGCGGCGACTATCTTTTACACATCACTTTTAATTTATTAATTGACTCTCGATTGCGAGCAACTCCCTGAGAATTGAAGCAGCTGTTGGCGCCTGTTAGAGCTATGTTAGTATCTGTCAGATTTCAGCGTAGCTGTTACGGCACCCTGTTAAGGTCAACAGAGTGCTAACAAGTGTTTGGCGCCAGATTTGAATTCAAAGGCTGGAAGCAGAACTTCATTACATCAAATGTTTATATTCGAAAAATGCCAAAAAACCCCAACCGTTAGTAAACACACACTTTGATCATTTGTATGCTTGTTTATTGTTTTATGTGCCTAATCACTAAAATTAATTACTTATAGTACAGGCATTTTTATTTTGTTGAATCTCAGCTTTCTTTTGTGTTTATAAACTTGCTGGAAGAACAAACCATTGCAGAAATTTAATTGAAATACTGACCCTACACGTTACAAGGTTGGTAAGCGAAATAAAAAGGTTGCAAAGCAGTGTGTTTTTGGGAGGGGCTTGGCGAGGGGTGTGTTTGTGTGGAGGGAAGAGCTGGAATCGAGAGCAAAAACGTTTTGCGTTTTGTACCATAACTTGCGTTAAAATAAATCTCATTAAGCTAGCGCGAAAAACGAACGAAAAATTGTTGGCTAATTACAGAAATAAACTATTTTACATTTACGATAATCATAAATTAATAACTAGGACACGAAACGATATCGAGAAAATTGCATTTAGAGGACCGAGGCCCTTTTGCGTTTCTTTTTTTTTATGTTGCCATTTGGGGTGCGTCTGCTGATGAGAGGTAATGAGCCAAGTCTATTTTGCTAAAGGATCCTGCCTAGAACTGCGACATAAGCAGGCTCCCACTGCCGCCGCCGCCCCCACCTCCCCCGCCGCTGCCGCCACCTGGACCGCCGCTCGTCCCCAGCACAGATCCCAAAAGCCCACCACTTGACATCTGCTGTTGCTGCATGGGCATCTGCTGTTGCTGCTGCATCTGCATAGACGAGGAAAAGCTGTTCATGCTCCCCACAACGCCAGGTCCCATACTGGCACTAAGGCTGGACAGTCCGGGGCCAGGTCCACCTCCCAGCGAACCCAGACTAGTGGCTCCCATTGCACCCGGTGCTCCGCCCAAACCCGTTCCTCCGGGCAGCAGACTAACGCCCGGTTCGGGGCTCTGGTTTTTCTTTTTACGCTTCTTCTCTTTTTTGCGCTTCTTGCGCTCCTTATCGTCCTCGTGGCGTTTCTGCTTCTTGTGCTTTTTCTCATAAGTCTCCAGGCCGGCCGAGTCTGCAAGACGTAATCATTGGGTTAAGTGTGATCGAGTTGAGCGGTAATTCAGCAGATAGCTTACCGAGCAGCGTGGATTCCTGTCCCGTGGTCACGCCGTCTTTGTGTTTGTGCTTTTTGTGTTTGTTTTTGTGTTTACGCGCAGGTGTGACATATGTGGTACGATACTGCTCCGGCAGCTGAAATGGATATCAGAATAGGATAAATTAACAATGTAAAAGTGCAGAACTGAAAAAAATAAGATATTTCATGCAGAAAAGTAATTTTTTTCAGAATATGCATATGGCAGCATAATGAAATAGTGGTCCTATCTGGAGCGTTTTTACTAATGCACTGCGTGCAATTCAAATTGAAGCATTTTCAAAGTTGTTTTTTAACATAAATAAAATGTAGTGCAAATAAAATACAAATGCATAATACTATTATAAATGACAGAAAAGTCGCGACAAAATTAAATTTTATAGTAGTTTTGCCTTTAGTAGATAAGTCTGTGCAGGAATTAGGATTAGGCTGAAAGCATAGTTAAATGCATATTATTTAATCATTATTACATTTAAAACCTTACATTTGATATTTAAAAGGCGAATCTAATGAATGCAAATGTGTTTAGAAATATTGAATGTGCCGTAGCTATTCGTAGGGCAGAGCAAAAGAAAAAAAGGCAAATTGATAAAACCAACCGGTCCGGGATGCAGGCGGAATCCGGCCAGCTGCACGGGGGTCAGCGGAAGAAGCTCCTTTCCACCAATGGGTGGCTTTTCGATCACGCTCCGCAGCGTGCTGTTCTCCACGGGATGCGTGATGAGGTCGTTGATACCGGGGATGTTCTGAAGAAACGAGGCCAGCGACTCCTTGAACTTCTTCTCCTTGAACTTGGTGAGTGTGTGGTGCAGTCCGTACTCGGTCATGAGATCCTTGTCACCGGTAAGTTCTGCCTTGGCGGGCGGTTCCTTCATGGAGTAGAATGGCCCCGTGTGAATGATTGTGGGCGTCTTGCCCAGCGAAATGGTCGTTTTTAGAGTGCCGGAGGAGTCTTGCCGTGCCACCACGGGTGATCGGCCGCCGCCGTGGGGCGATGACTTCGGTGAGTCCATCATGTTGCCGTAGTTGCTCATCATCTTGGAAACTCAGCGATTCTCGGCCCTCTTGGCAGCCCACGCACACACTCGCACCGCACACGCACACACGGGCACAGCAACAAGGCAAGGCCAGCAGAAGGTATCGCCTGTCGCGACTCTCGGGCTGCGCTGGCCAAGCACACACTTTGCAAAATACGCCGCGGCTGCCCGGCACTACGGCGAACTATTTTCTGGTCGAATACTCAACTAATTATCTGCTCTTGTGGCGTTTTCTAACAGATTTCGGGGGCAAGTCTCGCCATCTTGTTGTGTCCGCGAACCAGTGTGACCGCATTGCGACAGCTAGCGAAATACTGATGCTTTAACGAAAACGCGAGTAGAAAGTGCCGCAAAAATACCAAAAGTGTTCTGGGAAATATCAGGACTGCGGAATACCACACAGAGTTGAGTTGCAAACTATCGAGTATTCATCGTAAATTATAATTTTAATTTCATAAAATATATAAGATTTAAAGCGTTTTTGAACTATTATTCAACATAGGAAATATTCAAAATAAAATTGAAACGCCTATGGTCTTTGTAATAAAAGGGCATAATTGTAGTCCTAATTTTTTTTTTATTCCCGAAATGTTATAAGTATGTACAAAGGTACGTATATTTTTCCTATAATTTTTTTTTAACAAATACAAGAATATAAATCAATGGTAGCCAAAGCTATAAAAATGGTTTCACACATATACCTGGTTCGATTTAAGGTAGATGACCCTTAAAATGAAAATATTTGGACATTATCAAATGAGTTACGAACACATCCTATTTTGAACGATCATCAAATAAATATTTTTAGACACAACCTTTACAATTTGTAAATTTTCTAGAATTTCTCATTTCAACAGAGTGGAAAATCCCCAAAACAATCGATAGCTCCCTGGCCATCATATGACCACTATCGAATGCACATCGCCAGCCCTGCGACCGCTCCGAGCTCCACAACACGAAAAACAGTCGGAAAAACACATCAAACTAGTGTTGTGTTTGTAGTTAAATAACGATTATCCTCATAACACGCCCGCACCAGACATGCAGTTCACGCTCCGTCATGTTGTTTCGGCAGTAGCCAAGGTAAGGATCGGGAGACATAACCGATTCCCCAAACGCCATCGCCCCTCAAGTTATGCAATCTAACCTCACCGAGGGGGTCGAGAAATGGGCAGGAAAAGCCTGGAAAATGCACTTGGATCATATTGGCTCATATGATCCCAGGGGGTGAATCACTGGCGTTTGGGGGATTTGTTTGGCCCTGTTTTCAAGGTCGCTAATTGGACCAATTATCAGCTGATAGTCGGCCGAAGATTAGTAGGAAATGCGTGCGACTGGCGTGATAAATGATAAGGCGGCACAACATGTAGTAATCTGCCTTCTTTACAGACTCCTCTGCGCACCAATGCCGCCATTCTGGGTGCCCTTAACGCCCGCTGCTACTCCAGCACCCACGAGGCGGACATCGTGGTGATTGGCTCCGGACCCGGTGGCTATGTGGCCGCTATCAAGGCCGCCCAAATGGGCATGAAGACGGTCAGCGTGGAAAAGGAGGCCACTCTGGGCGGCACCTGCCTGAATGTTGGCTGCATTCCCTCAAAGGCGCTGCTGAACAACTCCCACTACTACCACATGGCCCACTCCGGGGATCTGGAGAGCAGGGGCATCAGCTGCGGCAGCGTTAGCCTGGATCTGGAGAAGCTTATGGGTCAAAAGTCAAACGCTGTGAAGGCTTTGACCGGTGGCATTGCCATGCTCTTCAAGAAGAACAAGGTCACACAGCTGTCGGGCTTCGGCAGCATCGTCAATCCCAACGAGGTGCAAGTGAAGAAATCCGATGGTTCCACGGAGACTGTCAAGACCAAGAACATTCTCATAGCCACTGGCTCGGAGGTTACCCCCTTCCCTGGCATTGAAGTAAGTGCAAGAGCTAAAACGCACGATTGCTTACTTATGCCATTCAAAACCTTCACAGATTGACGAGGAAGTTATTGTAAGTAGCACTGGCGCCCTGAAGCTGGCCAAGGTGCCCAAGCATCTGGTTGTCATCGGCGCCGGTGTCATTGGTCTGGAGCTTGGTTCGGTATGGTCGCGTCTGGGCGCTGAGGTCACTGCCATTGAGTTCATGGACACGATCGGCGGCGTGGGCATCGATAACGAAGTCTCCAAGACGTTCCAGAAGGTGCTAACTAAGCAGGGTCTTAAGTTCAAGCTGGGCACCAAGGTGACGGCTGCCTCTCGCAGCGGCGACAACGTCACCGTGTCCGTGGAGAACGCCAAGTCTGGCGAGAAGGAGGAGATTCAGTGCGACGCCCTACTGGTCAGTGTTGGACGTCGTCCCTACACCGAAGGTCTGGGTCTCGAGGCCGTGGGCATTGTTAAGGACGACCGCGGCAGGATCCCCGTCAACGCCACTTTCCAAACTGTGGTGCCCAACATTTACGCCATCGGCGACTGCATCCACGGACCCATGTTGGCGCATAAGGCTGAAGATGAGGGCCTCATCACCATTGAAGGCATCAACGGAGGTCACGTGCACATCGACTACAACTGCGTGCCCAGTGTGGTCTACACGCATCCCGAGGTCGCGTGGGTTGGCAAGAGCGAGGAGCAACTGAAGCAGGAGGGCGTTGCCTACAAGGTGGGCAAGTTCCCCTTCCTGGCCAACTCTCGTGCCAAGACCAACAATGAAACCGACGGTTTCGTCAAGGTTCTGGCCGACCAGGCCACCGATAAGATCCTGGGAACCCACATAATCGGACCTAGTGCCGGCGAGTTGATTAACGAGGCAGTGCTGGCCATGGAGTACGGAGCGGCTGCCGAGGACGTTGCCCGTGTTTGTCATGCGCATCCAGTAAGTGATCACAAATCGATTGTAGCCTAGAATCACTTTGGTACTTAACAGAGTATTTCGAGCCTAACGCACAATCTTTTTCTTTCAGACATGTGCCGAGGCCTTGCGTGAGGCTAATGTGGCAGCTGCCTTTGGCAAACCCATCAATTTCTAAGCACTTCCCAATCCCTGCCAGATAGTGAAGAATTTTGCACCGCGTTTGAAATCTTTGGATAACCCCTATTCGAAAAATTATCCTGACAGCCGAAACGACAGTCTCCGCATATTTGTAACTCTCAATGTAGGAACAGAAAAGTTGAAAATATAAATAATGGTAATGGCGCCAGGCGTTAATTGCAATGTAATATGTGTATTAAGCTAGAATAAATACAACACAGTTTGAAAACTCGAAACTCCACTTCAGTAGATTAATCCCTTTCCAATGTAGTTCGATTTTGTGGTGTACAACTAATAAAGCTAATAGCTAAAAAAAAAATGGAATATTAGGCTTTTAGTTTTTAATAACTTTAAACAATTAGTTTAAAAATTCGTAAGCTAAAAGTTTACAAATAAAGTGTAAAAAGGTATTGTAAAAAGGTAGAAAGATAATATATTTAAGTATTTACTTAATTTAAATTAATTGGCAAGTTATCTGAACATAATCTTTTACTTTTTAATAAATGTTGAAAAACGTAGAATGATTTCCAAAAATAGCTATATTGCTCATTCCCGTTTTAGCGGTAAACTCGCCAAGCTGAGTATCACTGTTAACAGCTGTCGCACCGGCTTTTCGAAAACCATCTGGCAACGCTCGCGAACGCTCAGTGTCAAAATTTCGGCCGTTTCAAACGAATAATTTATTTTTGGGCTTTGTTCTCACATTTAGCACCGCATTATTCCCAATATTTTTTTCAAAGGTTTTGGGGTACAAAATTCATAGCTCATTGCAATGTTACGATTTGGTAAGCTCCGTCGCAGCCTGTCTAAGGTGGCCAAAAAGGAACCGACAGCTGTGCATATTCAGCGCCGTTGCATTCAGGCTAGGAGTTTCTTGCCGGGATTGGCCACTAGGACAGCTGGAACGCCCTCTGCGACGGCCCAGGTGACCGGTGGCAGCAAGCAGCAGACCCATGGTAATACCGGTGACAGTGGCCACGAGGAAGTGAGTTCATTCGTAGAATTAGTTTACATAACCCACGGCTCTAATGCATTACCCGAATTCAGCACAACAGCCGCTGGCCAAGGAAGATCTTCAGTGGCATCCAGCCCACGGGTTCCCTGCATCTGGGTAACTATCTCGGCGCCGTCCGCAAGTGGGTGCAGCTGCAGAATGCCCGTGACGATGTCACCGTCTGTATTGTGGATTTGCACTCTATTACCATGCCCCACAATCCGCCGCTTCTGCGAGAGAACATCTTTACCATGGCCGCCACGCTGCTCGCCTGTGGAATCGATCCCACCAAAAGCACCCTCTTCGTCCAGTCCGCCGTTGCCGCGCACGCTGAGTTCAACTGGATCCTTAGCTCCATGACCACCATGCCGCGGTTGGCTCAACTTCCGCAGTTCCGGGAGAAATCCCGCCTTCTTAAGGATGTCCCTCTGGGATTGTACGTTTACCCGGTTCTTCAAGCAGCCGACATCATGCTCTACAAGTAAATATCTTCGTTCTTCTGGTTATAATGTCAGCCGTTAAGTTATAGTAGCTCAGACTTCATTGCTTTGGTTCAGCTTTACATATTTTTAAGTACAAAATTACTTTAAATATCTATATGCACCACCTGCAAGAAGTAGACACTTAACCTAATGATTCAGGCTTACTTATTTAAATACTTATAATATTCATAATCGTTTTTCGATTAGGGCCACACATGTTCCTGTGGGCGCTGACCAGATTCAGCACATTCAACTGGCCCAACACTTGGCCAGAACTTATAACGGTCGCTATGGCGAGACCTTCCCTGTATGCACCGCAATTATTGAAGATGGTGATGCCTCCCGTGTGCTGTCCCTGCGAGATCCCTCCAAAAAGATGTCCAAATCGGAGGCAAATCCTAAAGCCACAATCAACTTGTGTGACTCGCCCGACTTGATAACGCAAAAGATAAAGAAAGCCGTCACAGACTTTACATCAGACATTACCTATAATCCTGGCAAGCGAGCTGGCGTCAGCAATCTGGTCAACATCCATGCCCAGGTCACGGGTCAGCCGATAAAGACAGTGGTGGACGAGGCCGCCACCCTGGACACGGCCAAGTACAAGGACCGTGTGGCGGAGGCTGTGGTCGAACACTTACGACCGATTCGTGAACAGATACACCATCACATGACCAGGCGCAACGAGATGATGTACTTGCTTGAAGTGGGGGCAGAAAAGGCACGTCAGCAGGCACATCAAACCTTGAACGATGTTAAACAACGCCTAGGGCTAGGCACCAGTGTCAACATTCCGGCTGCGGTACATGTGGCTCCACTTTTGCCCGCACCCGATATATCCAAAACCTCGGCAAGCAGGCGAATGTCTAAGGATTTCGACGGAAATGTCCACGAGCGCCACGAGCGGATGTACGGATTCGGAGATCAGCTAAGCGGAGGAGCTGGTCAGTCAGTCACCGGGGAGTTGGCGGATATGTCTCAGGCCGCTGTACCGCGGGTGGTCCGTCGGGCGCCCGTCGTTCCCGCTCAGTCGCTGCGCGTAGAGAAACAACTAGGTAGCTCCCGAACTAGACATGTATTTAAAATGGACACCTGCAATGCGCCGCATATTGGTTTCAAGCCACCGCCGGGATTTTCGGCTGGCATGGTAACAGGTGGTCTGGCAAAGAACCAGCGCCCGATAGTTAAACCCGTAACTGGCGCTCTCGGATTCGGCCAGCAGTCGCAGGGTGGCTCTTTCAAGCAGAGCCAGAACGTGAATCCTAGTGCGGTATCCACTATTGCACGCGAAGTAAACGCTGCCAAGAAGCAGGAGTTTACCTGCAACCCCGCTTTGTACGGGTCTGCTCTAGAAGCGCGTTCAAATTCCAGTCACTTAAGCGAAAAAACTAACTCCACGGCAGGAGACAGTGAGTTCATTATTGTCGCGAACGAGGAGGAAGAGCAGACCTCCTCTGAGGAGCAACGCGAAGAAGCTGAAGAGGAGGAGACTGCGGAACGTGAAAGGGAGAACTGCGAGCGAAATGCTGCTGCAGCTACCAAAGCCGAGATTTAAGTCAGGGATACATTGCAATTGTTATAAGTGTAGTACAAGTATACTTAGATCACATTTCTGTTAAATCTATCGTTTTTATAAAAATCGCGGATAGCTTTCGCAGCAGAAAACTAGTCAATATTTAAAGTGCAGTTATGTCAAGATAATAATATAGACGCATCAAAATCAAATGACATATGGATGACTCCAATTGATCGCTACAATTATTAAACATCTGTTACGTACTGAGAGTGCAGTAAGATTACATTTTAAAATTGTAAAATGTTCGTTCCCATTCGATTGCTTGGCCGGTGTGATTTTCCCGCTTAATTATAAGCAAATCTAGCATCGAAATAAATTTAAACCTATTTAGCATAGGAATATTCGTGTTTATTGCTTTCAGCTAACTTATTGTACTTTTGTAGTTTTTGGTATCCTATTTAACGGTATGAGGATAAGTGCATGTGTAAATTACATAGGTGAGTATGTGGATGATGAGAGCGCGTCTATTTGCGTATCTTGCAGGCAAAAAGTAATTGTATAGTATGTTAAATATCAATTTGTATTTAGGATGTACTGTGCATTAATATCAGGGGCACCTCGTTGCTGTATTTCGAGTTTTCCTGCCCGCCCAACAACGCCGAATTGCTGCAGTCCCGCATCATGGCGATGGAATTGTTGCGCTGTTCCCGCTGCCTCAGTCGGCTGTGACGAATGCCGTAGGCCAGGAAGATAGTCAGGCCTATGGCGATCCATATGCTGAAGCGCACCCATGTGAGAATGTCCAACTTGATCATCAGGTAAATGTTAATCATAATGGAAATGCCCGGTAGCCAGGGTACCAAGGGAACCTTAAACGACAATTTCACCCCTGATGTTGGTTGGCGCGAGATAATCAGGAGAAGCACTGCAAGGGGTATGATGCCCAGCACCAGCTTAATACCATCGAAGGATGTCACGTTAGCCAGATCCTCCTCGAACTTGGTCAGAATCTGCGAGAAAACCATGCACCAAAGAGCTGAAACAAAATAAATTTGTTCAGATTTCATTAAGAAAGTATAACAATAATACTAATTCATAGTACAAGTATGAAGTAAGCTTAAATCCAATTTTAAAACAACTTGTACTCACAGAACAGCGTGACACTGTAGGTGACAATCCTTGAAGTCTGCTTTGTGGGTACGGTCTGACCATTTAGGTTGAATATCCGCCTCCAAAGGGCACTGGGACGATCCTGCTCCAGACCCGTGGCACGTCCATTTGCCACAATGCGACTCTCCCGGCGATCGTCCACTTCGTAGCGCAGCATTAGGACACAACTGGCCACCATAGAATAGGCCAACAAAGTGCCAATGGACATCATGTTCACCAGTTGGCTGAGATTGAAAACGGCCGCCAGAATGCCAGTCAGCAGACCTGTGATCATGGTGCCCTTGAAAGGCGTCTTGTACTTCTCGCTAATGTCTCCGAGAAATTTGAACAGCAATCCATCGTTGGACATGGCAAATACGATCCTTGGCAGCGGGAACATGGCTCCCATCATGCTGGAGCACAGTCCGAACATCGCCCCAATACTGACAACATACTCGGCCACATGCCAGCCGTTAATCCGGAAGACATGGGGCAGTGGAGCCTTTTCGTCTTGCTCAAAATAGGGAAGCATCATGGTCAGCACTGTGGACACTCCAAAGTAGGCCAGAAAGATCATGGCCAGCGAGACAATCACAGCAAATGGAATGGACTTCTTGGGATTCTTGGCCTCCTCTCCAGCTGTGGCAATGCAGTCGAAGCCAATGAAGCCGTAAAAGCAAACTGCAGCACCCTTGATTATGCCCGAAACTCCGTAGGGCATAAATCCACCATCGCCATAACCCTCGGGTACCTCCGATTTTGGAATGGACCAGTTTCTGCTGGAAACTGAATAAGGGATTGTGTAAGTAAATTAGTATGTGAAACAATTTCAAAACCCACCTTTAAAAAGACCCGCGATAATGACGAACATCACCACACCAAGATTTAGCATGGTAAAGACATTGTTCACCCTGGTAGATTCCTTGGCTCCAACTGCAATGGCCAGGGAAAAAAGTATGGTCACCACGAAGGCAAACAGATCCGGATAGGCACCCATTCCGTCAATGTTGAGGGGCATGTGGGTGCCCAGGAAACTACTCATCGGATTGCCGCAAAGCTGATCAAGATAGGTGCTTAAACCCTTGACGACACTGGCAGAGCCTAGGGAAATCGAATATTGGGCAATTAAATCAAACCAATCAGTCGACAGCGTCACCAATTGAGAACTTACCAATTGCGTATTCGAGAATGAGATTCCAGCCGATGAGGAAGGCGATAAACTCGCCAATGGTCACATAGCTGTAAATATACGCCGATCCCGCTTTTGGAACCCGAGCTCCGAACTCCGCATAGCATAATCCGGCGAAGATCGAGGCGATGGCGGCGATGAGGAAGCTCACGACCACGGCAGGGCCAGCATATTGCTTGGACACTTCGCCAGCAAGGACGTAGACACCCACACCCAGAGTCGATCCGATTCCCAGGGCGGTAAGATCGAAGGCGGATAAGACCTTGGCCAGTTTGGATTCATTTGAGTCCTCCAGGGGCTTCTTGCGTGTGAGCACGCGAAACGCATTCGTCACGCTCCAGCTGGGCATTCTGGAATACGTTCATTAAACAATTATTATAATGGGTAAGTGTGCAATTGGGGCTTAGGGCTTTTGCTGAGCCGTGCAATAATAACCCGCCGTATTTTCGATGTTTACAGAACCCACATATTAACACGTTCGCAATTTGTGGAAAGTGCCTGTGGTGGTAGGTGGGCTAAGAAATTTGCGGAGTTGGGTTTATGGATCGGGCCATAAGAAAATTAGTGGGCGTCCGTTAATGTGCGAATGTAGACAACGGTTTTACAGTCGCCAAGTCGCGTCGAAGCTGATCTAAATTGGAGTCTTGTGATCATCGGGGACTAATTCCGATGACTAACAGGGGATATCTCCACACAAATTCATCCCAAGGTGCAGTGCCTCAGCTAACGCAACGCGCAAGAAACTATGAGTTTGTCAAGGTGTTCAGATACATATTGGTTAAGGATTAAAAAATTACTAAAATTAAATTCCTTCAAGTTTTTCAAATCCATTTTAGTTTGGTTTACTACTCAATGTAAGCATCTTAAGTTAATATACATGTACATATGTACATAGGTGAAAATAATTAATAGTAATAGGCTGTCAGTGAATTTTAAAGGTTATTTAAAAATTAGTTCTTTACTCGCATACAAAACGCCAGAGTGAGCAAAAACTTGTATTTAAAAATCACATTATAAATTTTGTTTGTAATCTTTAAAATATTTTTAATACAAATTTTGATAAAACATATTTTTAGATATGTTTGCAAATTTAAATTTCTGAGCACTAATTATCGATTTCTCACCTGCTTGTTAGTGAACTAGTTTAGATCCTTTATCACACAGATACTTTTTTGCCTGTCTTCTTTATCGCCTTTGAATATTTATTTACTAAATTTCACAAGCTGCCAGCCATTCTTCGTTTTCAAGGGTTGAATCGAGTTTCAAATGCTTGAGTGTGCAACTAATAACCGAATCTGTATCTGGTTGCCACTTAATTGAGTTTGTGTATCTGAATTCGCAGTTTGGAACTTGATCGATTTGCGTATAGCGCCGGGAAGCGTTCCACTTATTTCTGAGCGTTGGTCAAGCACGCCAGTGCCATTAAATAGCGAATCGGTTCTACGGCTCCGGGGAATCGTGGTGAGTGCCAGCCGGACAGAAGCTCTCGAATCCTCAGGTCAGACACAACTGTGGTGGAATCGCGCCTCTGACGCTGATAACGCTAATTGGTAACCCGCTACCACCTCCTTCCCCACCTGAACGTGAAGTACGAGTATCGCATACCCGAATGCATACTACGGATGGGAATTCTCGATCCAACGGATGACTTCTCAGGTCGATGGGCCAAGTTTACCACAAGCCCTAATGAATTGTCGCGATCGATTAGCGGTTCGAATAGTGGAAACTGTTTGTCGTCAATAAATAAATAGCGGAGTAGCTACATTTTAGGCTCTGTACAAGTGTGGCACTTGCTTTGTAATTCCGATTTCATGAAACTTTAATATTTGCATCTTTGACACGCACATTGCATTAATAGTTTATTCATCTTACGCATTGGAGAGTTGCGCATATCTTAAAAAACGTTCACAAGATAAGAAACGCGACTACAGAAAAAAATCAACATACATTTTATCTGGATGACTAATTATTCAAATGAAGTATACTTTCCCAATAAGCAAGTAAGAGTAGAAAATATTCCATTACGACCAGTTTAATTACAATTTTTACGCGCCAAAAAAAGCAGCTGCATTTTCGTCCTTTTATGAAAAGGATTGGGACGCTGCACAGGGCATTTTTCAGTTGGGGTGCTGATAGCTCCTGGATGGATTTTTAATTTAGCTTTGTTTGAGCTTTTCATTAACATGGCCGCGTGGAGCTGGAGATTCGGCCATTGTTTATACACAACTCAGCTGATAGGGAATAGCCGTCGTGTGGCCGAAAAGTGGGTGCTAAATCGTGGCTAAAATTAGCCACCGTGTTTGATTGCACTAAACGCTAATTTTAGACACTTGTTGCATGCGTGTTCTTGTGGTCCCCCACACAGGCACATACATACGTACAATATGTATGTACTTCACATCCCAAAAACTCACCCATAGTACTCGGCGAACTCCTCCATTGCTGTCATGCGAATCGATTTGATTAAATTCAATTAATACTGTGCCGCTCATCAATTCGCGGCCGTTTTCCGTTCTTCACATAACCATTCTGCCGCAAACCATGTGTTTTGGACATAAAATCACTTTTCCACGCAACACAAGCTGCCGCTCTCTCTCTGCCTCTTGCTCTCCCACTTGCCATGGCCGCAGCCAATGGGGTTTTGCACATTGTTGAACCCTTTTTAATAACAGTCGCAGCGAACCCAATTTGTTGGTTTTTCTCCATTTTTTAAATTAAACAAACATGGTTTTCGGTTTGGGTTTATGTGTTGAAATAAAATTAACTAATATTTCTACATTATAAGGGTCAGTATATTTTTGTATACATACAAAAGGTCTGTAGATTTTAAAATCACCTAAGCAGTAATAAATAATATTTACTAATATTGCATTATTTACACCCTCGCGCTACGTCCATGTTCATCTACTATTTTCGTTTGTGGGGCGAGAGAAAACCCGGGTAGTCGACTTCTTCGAATCTCCATATGCTGGCGATATTTATACATTCAACGCGGTGGCCTGGCAGCCCTGATTCAGCCGGTAACAACACAATAGCCGCTCTCTCTTGAGGGCTCTTTTTGGGCCTTTCTTAGTGTGCTTACTTCATAACCAATTCTATTTCATCAGCCCTTAGTTCCACCCTTAACCGAGTTTCTTTGAATGTTTGAGTAATGTTGGTTCAAAGACATATTCTAATGTCTTTGGTTGGTTTTCTTGGGAAATATATTCAGGGCCGCAAAATATTCATTTTATATTTAAATAATAAGAACACTTTATGATAAAAAACAAACAAAGTAAAATCTGTTAATTTATTTCAAATTTTTAAATTTTTATTTTTTTGCATATACAATAAGTTTATGGAGTAATTTGTTTAATTCAAATTAACGCCAGTCCTTTAACATCCATATTTATTATCGATAGAGGGAAAGATACCTTTTAATTGGTCCGATCAAATTTGTTAACAAATACTTTCTGCTCATTTTCATTCGGAAAGTTTTACCACCATATTTAAGTTTATTTCTCGCTTGCTGCTATCTATTACATATGTACATATCAACTTACATATATCGTCATTTAGTCACGTCCACAGTGACTAAAGTATTGCATTGTTTTGTATATACCCGTACTTAATTTTTTGTTTTGGTCGAACTTTTAAAACCAATGAAGCAAGCTTAATCTAATAATCTCAGCTAATTTCAACACCGAATAATAATTTCAACACCGAATAATAGCCAAAAACGTTAGTTTTAAAACGATAGTGAAGATGTGGAGTTGTCCTTGCGTTGCAGCCGGATTGCTGCTCTTATTCAGTCTGAACCTGGTCTTTCTGCTGCCAGAAACCAACTATTGCCATTTAAAAAACTGCCCAGCGGACAAAAAACTGCCACATATTGGCTGCAATAACAGTGGGGTAAGAGCGATAATTCCAAAACTGGCAATGTCCGTCTGTCCGTCCGTATGAACGTCGAGATCTCAGGAACTGTAAAAGCTAGAAAGTTGAGATTAGCCACGTAGATTCCAGAGACAAAACGCAGGGCAAGTTTGTTGACTTATGTTGCCGCGCCCACTCTACCGCCCAAGCTGCCACGCCCACATATATTGCAATTTTTTCTTTTCTTTATTTGTCGTTTCAATTTCTATCGAAATGCTAAAAAAGTTTGTCCATGCCTACTGTACCGCCCCCTAGCCGCCCATAATCAATTTTGATTTATTTAAATATTATTAATTTTTCTTGACAATTTCAATCGCTATGTAAATATCTTTTGTAAATATCTTCCCGTCACTTCTATTACATATAACCGGTACCTGATAACCGAGGAAATCGACTTATCGTTCACTTTTGTTTGTTTTGCAGAAATGGTCGCCAAAGTGCGGAAAAGAGCCAACAATTGTTTCAATACCCCAGCATATAAGAAATTCCATTCTGAACTATCATAACACATATCGCGATATAGTGGCCAGTGGCCAATTGCACACGCTGCCCATTGCAGCCCGTATGCTCAAGCTGAATTGGGACCACGACTTGGCTTTTTTGGCTGAACTCTTGGTAAAACGCTGCGATCTCCAACCCACAGACCACTGCATATCTACAGAAGAGTTCTCGTCTCCAGGCTACCATGCGGTATATAACAAGTTCAAGGGGAACCAGGATACATCCAGGATAGTTCGATCGCAACTGAATGCGTGGTACGATCAGTACAAGCACGTTTCTGCAAGTAGTCTAATTAATGGATTGTCCCCGGATAAGTAAGCGATATTTGTAACTTTTTAGATTTTAATATAATTCATGGCCAACTAATATTTCTCGGTTTCAGAAAAGAGGTTGGGCACTTCCTAAGAATGATGGTGGGACCCAGTAACCGATTGGGCTGTGCCATAGCCAGAATCGAAAAAGACGGATGGACTCACCAATGGCTGACCTGCCTGTATAGCTGTTCACCCAAGAAGAACACGTTTCTATACGAGTATTCCGGAAAACCTGGAATATATTGCACCACTGGGATTAACGGCAAGTTTCAACATCTATGTGATGACACGGAACCTGTGACAGATTGCAAGCACTCTGATCTATTCAAGAAAACAATCACCAACGACACTGTATCGTTGATCAGAGACATGATGCATAGAAAAATTAAACCCAGGGCTGAATACAATTTTAAATTTTTGTTCTGGTTTGGATGAAAATTTATAAATAAATAAATAAAGAGAAGACAAAGTTTAAAGCCGTCGCTTGCGTATTGGGTTTTATTTTTCTATATGCTAGCATTATTGTTGTTAACTTACATCTATCGACTTTTACACGACACGGGCCCACGCCCAAAAACCGCCCAAAACTGCAACGTCTACACTTTAGAACAAGAGAGAACGCTATAGTCGAGTTCCCCGACTATCTGATACCCGTTACTCAGCTATTGGAAGTGCGAAGGAGAGACTTGAGATCTCAGGAACTATAAAAGGTAGAAAGTTGAGATTAAACATGCAGACTCTAAAGACATAGACGCAGCGCAAGATTGTTGACCCATGTTGCCACGCCCACAAAACGCCCAGAACTGCCACGCCCACTCTTGAAAACTGTTTTGATATTTTTTGCCAGTTTTTTTAGTCTTGTAAATTTCTATCGATTTGCCCAAAAACATGTTGCCACGCCCACTATTACGCCCACAAATTCCAAAACTGTTAGTGTTGAAGAGTCTCGCACTTCCACTAGCTGAGTAACGGGTATACTTAAATACACTTTCTGCTCATTTTCATTCGGCAAGTTTTACCACCATATTTAATTTTATTCTCGCTTGCTGATTTCTATGTATGTATCTTTTTATATTGTCATAAAAAAAATGTAATACTGACCTTCACAGTGACTTATGTAATATATTGTTTAGTAAATATTCGTACTTAATATTTTTTTGTGGTCGAACTTTTAAAACCATACTGGCTTGTTTGTCACACTCTGTTAAGTCACACTTGGTCATAATGAAGCAAGCTTAATCTAATAACCGCATCTAATTTCAACACCGAATAATAGACAACAATTTTAGTTTTAAAACGATAGTGAAGATGTGAAGTTGTCCTTGCGTTGCAGCCGGATTGCTGCTCTTATTCAGTCTGGACTTGGTCTTTCTCCTGCCAGAAACCAACTATTGCCATTTAAAAAACTGCCCAGCGGACAAAAAACTGCCACATATTGGCTGCAATAACAGTGGGGTAAGAGCGATAATTCCAAAACTGGCAATGTCCGTCTGTCTGTCCGTATGAACTCGACGTTCCCAGGAACTATAAAAGCTAGAAAGTTGGGCATGTTGCCACGCCCATTCTAACGCCTACAAAGCTCCCTAAACTGCAACGACCACAGTTTTGAAAAATATATTGAAATTTTTCATTTAAGTATTAGTATAAGTACAAGTATAAGTAAAGCGTTGGCCATGCCTACTGTACCGCCAACAAGCCGCCCATAACCACCACACCAACAAATTAAAATTTGTTTGGATTTATTTAAACATGTATTAATAATTTTTTCATGCCAATTTTAAACGCTATGCCAACATAATTTTGTCACTTCTATTACAAGAGTAACGGGTATCTGATAGCCGAGGAAACGGCCTGTTCACTTTTCACATCGACGTTCACTTTTGTTTGTATTGCAGAACTGGTCCAAAGTGCGGAAAAGAGCCAACCATTGTTTCCATATCCCAGCATATAAGAAATTTCATTGTTAACTATCATAACACATATCGCGATATGGTGGCCGGTGGCCAATTGCACAAGCTGCCCATTGCAGCCCGTATGCTCAAGCTGAATTGGGACCACGACTTGGCTTTTTTGGCTGAACTCTTGGTAAAACGCTGCGATCTCCAACCCACAGACCACTGCATATCCACAGAAGAGTTCTCGTCTCCAGGCTACCATGCGGTATATAACAAGTTCAAGGGGAACCAGGATACATCCAGGATAGTTCGATCCCAACTGAATGCGTGGTACGATCAGTACAAGCACGTTTCTGCAAGTAGCCTAATTAATGGATTGTCCCCGGATAAGTAAGCGATATTTGTAACTTTTTAGATTTTTATATAGTTCATGGCCAACTAATATTTCTCGGTTTCAGAAAGGAGGTTGGGCACTTCCTAAGAATGATGGTGGGACCCAGTAACCGATTGGGCTGTGCCATAGCCAGAATCGAAAAAGACGGATGGACTCACCAATGGCTGACCTGCCTGTATAGCTGTTCACCCAAGAAGAACTCGTTTCTATACGAGTATTCCGGAAAACCTGGAACACATTGCACCACTGGGATTAATGGCAAATTTCAACATTTATGCAATGACACGGAACCTGTGACGGATTGCATGCATTCGGATATATTCAAAACAGTAGTTGGCAACGACACTACATCATTGATCAGGGGCATGATGAATAATGAAATTCAACCCAGATTTTTTTGGGTGGGGTGGCTATTGAAATTGGGGAAAGTGGCTTTCGGCTTGGTGAAGAAGACCTTGACCAAAGTTAGATTCGCTGTTAGTGGACAAGGAGGAGATGATGATTAAATAAATTGAAAATGATGGGCAAAATAAAAAACAAGAGAGAACGCTATAGTCAAGTTCCCCGACTATCTGATACCCGTTACTAAGATATTCGAAGTGCGAAGGAAAGTCTCCAGCACATACAGTTTTTGGCGGTTTTGTGGGCGTTAGATTGGGCGTGGCAAAAAGTTTTTTGGCAAATCGATAGAAATTTACAAGACTAATACAAAAATGAAAAAATATCGAAACATTTATCAAAAGTGTGGACGTGGCAGTTTTGGGCGGTTTGTGGGCGTTAGAGTGGGCGTGGCAACATGAATCGACAAACTTGCGCTGCGTCTATGTCCCTGGAGTCTGTATGCTTAGTCTCAACTTTCTAGCTTTTGTAGTTCCTGAGATCTCGACGTTCATACGGACGGACAGACGGACGGACAGACGGACATGGCCAAATCGACTCGGCTACTGATCCTGATCAAGAATATATATACTTTATATGGTCGGAAACGCTTCCTTCTGCCTGTTACATACTTTTCAACGAATCTAGTATACCCTTTTACTCTACGAGTAACGGGTATAATAAATCCCAATTAACAGATAATATGCACTGTAAAATATAATATTAACTTAACAGCGACGGGTATACATATGTACATACATATTTGTAAAATAGTTTGCTAATATATGTTATGTGTAATTATACCCGTAACTCGTAGAGTTAAAGGGTATACTAGATTCGTTGACAAGTATGTAACAGGCGGAAGAAAGCGTTTTCGACCATATTTTTGAAAAGGATCAATAGCCGAGTCGATCTGGCCATGTCCGTCTGTCGAGATCTCACTAACTATTAAAGCTAGAAAGTTGAGACTCAGCATGTTGAGCATGTAGACTCCAGAGACATAGACGCAGCGCACGTTTGTTAACCCATGTTGCCACGCCCTCAAATCGCCAAAAACTGCCACGCCCATACTTTTAAAAAATGTTTTAATTTTTTCACATTTTTGTTAGTCTTGTAAATTTATATTTGTTTTGTGTTGTACATTTCTCTCGATTTGCCAAAAAACGTTTTGCCCCGCCCACATTAACACACACTATAACGCCCACAAGCCGCCAAAGACTGTCAGTGCTAAAAATTCTCCTTCGCACTTCCACTAACTGAGTAACGGGTATCAGATAGTCGGGGAACTCGACTATAGCGTTCTCTCTGGTTTTTCCTTATTTTCTACCGACATTCAAGTAAATGTTGACATTTTTCGTTAGCACTTCCACTAGCTGAGTAACGGGTATCTGTCATGGAACTCGACTATAGGACTCTATTTTTTTTTATTTTCTGCCTAGAAATTGGCAAATAGAAAATAATTTTAAAATTTCTGCCCCGCACTCTCACTAGTTTCGTGCAGAAACAGACAGATACTGATTAGTATATGTATGTATGAATGCATGAATGGCTTTTATAGTTGCCGAGATCTCGACGTACGGACATGACTAGATCGACTCAGAGTGTCACTTAACCGATTCTATAATACTCTTTTGCACTACCATTAACGGGTATTGCAAGATTTAGATGTAAAATGTAGTCAAGTCTTTATACTTCCTCAAAGTTTATATCGCCTAAAAGTATGCATCATATCTATCTTGCAGGTACGTTTACGTTAAGAGGAACGTATCTCTTTTGAATCAGCTCTCTCTTCTCTTGGTACCACCCACTCCAAAGCTGATTTGATGTTAATTTGGATCGGATATATAGTGACATATTCACATAGCCAGCATTTAAGAATATGCTGAATATTAGATCCCACGAATTCCCAATTTAATATAGTGACATATTCACATAGCCAGTACATGTGAATATGCTGAATATGCAGATCCCACGATATAAACACCTGCACCCGGAGTAAGCGATGCCGCTCTCCCTACATGCAAACACATACTACCACAAGCGGGAGAGCTCGCTCCCATCCCGAATAAATGTAAATAAAGGGCCTCATAAGAAATATTTTGTACCACCTGAATCAGTCTTAAGCTGAGAGTTAATAAATAAAGTCTTGAAAAATACTTTTCTTCGATCTTTTTATTTAATATTCTTAGCGTTGTCTTTAGTCAGCGGGACGAGACATTAATTCGACTCAGTGTAATTAAAAACATTTTACTGGCGCAGTCGGTAGGATACAAAAAGTATCCGAAAAAAAGAACCTCGATTGGAAAATAAATTAAATTTTATTATCCGGTTTTCGAAAAATATCCCAACGCGATACGCAAAATCTCTTCAACTTGGATTATAATTCCAATTCGGTTGTCCAAAAAACAAAGTGGAAGTGAAACAAAAACTAAACAAAACCATTAAGTCCAAAGGCAACTAGAAGTTAAAACCAATACAATAAACAAATTTAAATTTAATTTAAACAAACTTTGACTCTTAAATAATTAAAAACAAAAATAATAAAAATAAAAATAAACCAAATAAATATTATTTTTGTGTACTGAAACAAACTTAAAAAGTTACAACAAACAAATTTAAATTTAATTTAAACAAACTTTGACTCTTAAATAATTAATAACAAAAATAATAAAAATAAAAATAAACCAAATAAATATTATTTTTGTGTACTGAAACAAACTTAAAAAGTTACAACAAACAAATTTAAATTTAATTTAAACAACCTTTTACTCTTCAATAAGTAAAAACAAAACAAAAAATAAATAAATAAATAAAACCAAATAAATATTTTTTTTTTGTGTACTTAAACAAAATTAAAATTTACAATAACAATGTCGCAACCAAATATTGCCGCACCCCAAATCGTGGTACTAAGCGATAACAACCTTGCCGAAGCCCGTCGGCAACTAAAAGATGTCATGCCATTCAAAGGAGATCCAGAAACCCTCTACACCTTTGTCAGCAGAGTGGACTACGTAATTTCACTCTACCCAACTAGTGATGTGCGACAACAGAGGATCCTACTTGGATCCATCGAAAGGAACTTGGACGGCCAAGTAACAAGATCTTTGGGGCTTCCGAACATCGAAGATTGGCCCACCCACAAATCTAGACTCATCGCAGAATTTAAACCCCAAACACCGAACTACAAACTACTGGAGAACTTCCGGGAGACACCTTACAGAGGAAACCTAAGAGCATTCTGCGAAGAAGCAGAAAAACGACGTCAATTGCTGATTTCGAAATTACACCTAGAAGGTAACCATTCGGATTTTTATACCCGTTACTCGTAGAGTAAAAGGGTATACTAGATTCGTTGAAAAGTATGTAACAGGCAGAAGGAAGCGTTTCCGACCATATAAAGTATATATATTCTTGATCAGGATCTGTAGCCGAGTCGATCTGGCCATGTCCGTCTGTCCGTCCGTCTGTCCGTCTGTCCGTCCGTCTGTCCGTCTGTCCGTCCGTCTGTCCGTCCGTCTGTCCGTCCGTCTGTCCGTATGAACGTCGAGATCTCAGGAACTACAAAAGCTAGAAAGTTGAGATTAAGCATACAGACTCCAGGGACATAGACGCAGCGCAAGTTTGTCGATTCATGTTGCCACGCCCACAAACCGCCTAAAACTGCCACGTCCACACTTTTGAAAAATGTTTCGATATTCATTTTTGTATTAGTCTTGTAAATTTCTAACGATTTGCCAAAAAACTTTTTGCCACGCCCTCTCTAACGCCCACAAACCGCCCAAAGCTGCCACGCCCACACTTTTGAAAAATGTTTTGATATTTTTTCATTTTTTGTATTAGTCTTGTAAATTTCTATCGATTTGCCAAAAAACTTTTTGCCACGCCCACTCTAACGCCCACAAAACCGCCAAAAACTGTATATGCTGAAGACTCTCCTTTGCACTTCGAATAGCTGAGTAACGGGTATCAGATAGTCGGGGAACTCGACTATAGCGTTCTCTCTTGTTTAATTTATGTTCAGGCTATTAGAGACTCTATCAAAATACTGATAAGAAAACTACCAATACAATTATTTACTATTTTGGTTCATCATGATATTGCAGACTTAAGATCTTTAATTACTATTGCACAAAATGAGGGAATTTATGAAGAACATATTAATTTTGAACTGAATAAAAATCCTGAAAATCGGAATAAAAACTCAAATCCTAATCAGAATTCTAAGACACACAAATTTAATACTAATAATACCCAAACTCAATATCGACCAAGGCATCCACAATATCCTCAACCCTTCCAACCTAATTTTAATCAATACATGCAACAATTTAGACCCACCTATACCCAGCAGATACCCAACAACCAACCTATGTGGCACGCACCTAATTATTTTGGACCGAACCCATACATGAACCCACAACCAATTATTCACAAAACCCCTTTGCCACAACATTCCAATAAAACCCAAAATCCTCAAACAGCAAATTTTAGAGGAAACACAAACCCTCAACTACAACAACCCTCCACATCTAAAAATACTTACTATCCAATTACCAAACGACTAAGACCATCGGACAGCGAACAAACCAAAATGTCGATTGACGAATCGAGATTTCAAGACGCACACGAATACGAACAGTTTCAACCAAATTATTATGAACAGCAGTATTATGACCTCAATCAATACCATGGGTTCGTTAATGAAGACCAAAAATATGTACAACCCGTTCAAATTAATGACGAACAAAATCCAAACGAAAATTTTCGGTTAACAGCCCCGGACAACACGAATACATAGAAATAGCATACAAAGGTTGCACCTACAAATGCCTTATAGATACAGGATCCACAATAAATATGATCAATAGAAATATATTTTGTCTTCCTATTCAAAATACTAGATGTGAAGTTGAAACATCAAATGGCTCAATTACGTTGAACAATTTCGTTATGTTACCCAAAAATAGTATTTTTAAAACAAATGAACCATTTTATGTACACAATTTTTCTAATAATTACGATATGTTAATTGGCAGAAAATTGTTGAAAAATGCGCAATCATTTATAAATTACAAAAATGCTACAGTTACCCTTTTCGATAAAACATACAAATTAATTACTTCAGAATCAGGAAGAAACCAAAATTTTTACATTCAAAAGACACCAGAACCAATTAAAAATTCAGGTCAGGAATCAATCAATAAAATAGATTTTTCACTGTTTCGATTAGACCATTTAAATCAGGAGGAAACCTTAAAGTTGAAAGGTTTATTAAATAAATTTAAAAGTCTTCAATATAAAGAAGGAGACAAGCTAACATTTACAAATACCATTAAACACGTATTAAACACAACACACAACTCCCCAATTTATTCAAAACAGTACCCACTTGCTCAAACCCACGAAATTGAAGTCGAAACCCAAGTACAGGAAATGCTTAATCAGGGTTTAATTAGAGAAAGTAGTTCACCATACAATAGTCCTACCTGGGTAGTACCAAAAAAAACGGATGCTTCTGGCAAAATTAAATATAGAGTAGTAATTGATTACAGAAAAATCAATGAAATAACTATTCCCGACAGATACCCAATACCGAACATGGACGAAATCCTTGGTAAATTAGGAAAATGTCAATATTTTACAACTATAGATTTGGCAAAAGGGTTTCATCAAATCGAAATGGACCCAGAATCAATATCTAAAACTGCATTTTCCACCAAAAGCGGTCATTACGAATACCTTCGAATGCCATTTTGCCTTAGAAATGCACCCGCTACTTGTCAAAGGTGCATGAATAACATCCTTCGACCGTTGCTTAACAAACACTGCTTAGTGTATCTGGATGATATTATAATTTTTTCAACATCTCTTACCGAGCATTTAAATTCAATACAATTAGTTTTTTCAAAACTTGCTGAAGCCAATTTAAAATTGCAATTAGATAAATGCGAATTTTTAAAAAAAGAAGCTAATTTTCTTGGTCATATCGTTACACCTACCGGTATAAAACCAAACCCTCTAAAAGTTAAAGCCATAGATTCGTATCCAATTCCAACAAAAGTAAAAGAGATCAGAGCTTTCCTTGGATTAACCGGTTATTACCGTAAATTTATCCCAAATTACGCAGACATAGCAAAACCAATGACCAAATGTTTAAAAAAAAGGAGCAAAAATAGACGTACAAGATCTTGACTACATAGAAGCATTCAAAAAACTTAAAGCTCTAATAATTAGAGAACCAATTCTCCAACTTCCCGATTTCGAAAAAAAATGTATTTTAACCACAGATGCCAGTAATTTAGCCCTTGGGGCAGTACTTTCTCAAAATGGTCATCCTATATCCTTCATTAGCAGAACACTTAATGAACACGAATTAAATTACAGTGCTATCGAAAAGGAATTACTAGCCATAGTTTGGGCCACTAAAACTGTTCGACATTATCTACTAGGACGACACTTTCTCATTGCTAGTGATCACCAACCTTAGATGGCTACATACCTTAAAGGAACCGAATGCTAAGTTACAAAGATGGAGAGCTAAATTAAACGAATACCAATTTAAAATCGATTATATTAAAGGGAAGGAAAATTCAGTTGCTGGCGCATTATCAAGAATTAAAATTGAAGAAAATCATCATAGCGAAGTAACTCAACATAGTGCAGAAGAAGACAATAGCAATCTCATTCATTTAACAGAAAAACCAATTAACTATTTCAAAAAACAAATCATTTTTATTAAATCCGATAAAAATAAAATAGAGAATTCAACAATATTCGGTAACTCCATTACCACAATTCAATATGATTTAATGACATTCGAAAAGGCTAAACAAATTTTACTTGATCATTTTATTCATAGAAACATAACCATTTATATTGAGAGCGATGTAGATTTTGAAATTATCCAAAGAGCACACAGAGAAATTATTAATACCACCTACACTAAAGTAATTCGCAGTCTCTTCCCATTAAAGAATGTTGGTTCATACGCCGAATTTAATGAAATCATACTTCAATCACATGAAAAACTTTTACATCCAGGTATTCAGAAAATGACAAAATTATTTAAAGAAAATCACTTCTTTCCAAATAGTTAACTACTAATTCAGAATATAATAAACGAATGCAACATATGCAATTTGGCTAAAACAGAACATAGAAACACTAAAATGCCTTTTAAAATTACACCTAATCCCGAACATTGTCGAGACAAATTTATGGTAGATATTTATTCATCTGAGGGAAAACATTACATCAGTTGCATTGATATTTATTCTAAATTCGCTACACTCGAGCAAATTAAAACAAAGGACTGGATAGAATGCAGAAACGCATTAATGCGCATTTTTAATCAGTTAGGTAAACCCAAATTACTAAAGGCAGACAGAGACGGAGCTTTCTCTAGCTTGACTCTAAAGCGATGGCTCGAATCCGAAGGAATCGAATTGCAACTCAATACGGCAAAAAACGGAGTAGCAGACGTCGAAAGATTACATAAGACAATAAATGAAAAAATCCGTATAATCAATTCATCTGATGATGAAGAAGTAAAATTAAGCAAGATAGAAACAATCCTTTACACATACAACCATAAAATTAAACATGACACAACTGGACAAACACCTGCTCAAATTTTCTTATACGCTGGTCATCCGATATTAGACACTCAAAAAATTAAAGAAATAAAAATAAATAAAATAAATAACGATCGACAGGAATTTAATATTGACACTAAATACAGAAAAGGTCCCATTCAAAAGGGTAAATTAGAAAATCCATTTAAAGAAAATAAGAATGTAGAAAAAATAGATGATGACCATTACAAAATTACTAATCGAAATAGAGAAATCAAATACTACAAAACACAATTTAAGCAACAAAAAAAAACTAATACCGTCAAACTTCCACAGGAACCTTGTGTATAATGATGTTGCTTCTATTATTCACCACGGGCCATACTCAACAAATTCAAATAACCAACCCAGATTCCGACCTTGGCTATTTACTCTTTTCAAGTAATCCAATTCAAATACCGCTAGCATATGAACATCACTGTCTAAGAATTAATTTAACGGAAATCAATGCAATCACAAAATCTTTTGGTAACAAAATCTCAGACTCACCTAAAATGAAATATTTGTACAACAAACTATTGAAAGAATTAAATGGTTTAACTATTCATCAACAAATTAGGCAAAAACGTGGACTATTCGACATAATAGGTTCATCTTTTAAATTTTTTTTTGGCACACTTGATGAAAATGATAGAGTAAAAATTAACAAAAAAATAGATCTAATTGCAGAAAATTCAATTCAAGTTCATAAACTAAATGATGTCGTAAAATTTGTGAATAAAGGACTGCAGAAACTCACCAACTACGAAAGCAATCGCAATGATATTGACACACTTGTCTATGAGCTCACGCAATTTATTGAATACATAGAAGATATAGAAATGGGCATGCAACTTTCACGTCTTGGTCTTTTTAACCCAAAATTACTCAATTACGACAAGTTAGAAAGCATTAACAGCCAGAATATACTTTTAATCAAAACATCAACTTGGATTGACAAAACAAATAACGAACTATTACTCATTTCACATATTCCTATTAACCACAAAATCTTAAACACCATTAAAATAATTCCCTATCCCGACCATAATGGGTATCAGTTAGACCATTCAGATCAACAATCATATTTTGAAAATGAGAATAAAATTTATAATCAAGATAAAATAGAAGTTAATAATGAATGCATTAAAAACATAATTAAGCGCAAGAATCCCATTTGTAATTTTATACCAACTCTCTCGAAAGAAATAATTCAATACGTTGAACCAAATATTATACTTACATGGAATCTAACGGAAACTAAAATCGCACAAAATTGTCAAGAACTAAATGGCGATATTAAAATAAATGGAAACAAAATTATAATATTAAAACAATGTAAAGTTAAGATTGGAAATGTTATTTTAAGCGAAAATTCGTTAAGTCCAGAATTTGATTTAACTCCATTGTATTTACCAATTAATGTAACTAAAATTAAGATAGTAGAACATAATGACATTTTAAAATTAATTTCAGAAAATAATACCACATTTTATGCAACTATAATAATTTTAGTTATTGTTCTTATAATTTTTCTTGTCCTATCAAAAATTTTTACACTAAATCCACTAACTGTTTTATATAAAAAATTCAGAAAACAAGCAAAAAATAATCAAGAACCACAACAAGAAATAGAACCGCCACAAATACAGTTGCCCGCATTGTACCCTGAAATGGCAGCCCAAGCATAGGCAACCCTTTTAAGGGGAGGGAAGTGACATATTCACATAGCCAGCATTTAAGAATATGCTGAATATTAGATCCCACGAATTCCCAATTTAATATAGTGACATATTCACATAGCCAGTACATGTGAATATGCTGAATATGCAGATCCCACGGTATAAACACCTGCACCCGGAGTAAGCGATGCCGCTCTCCCTACATACAAACACATACTACCACAAGCGGGAGAGCTCGCTCCCATCCCGAAAAAATGTAAATTAAGGGCCTCATAAGAAATATTTTGTACCACCTGAATCAGTCTTAAGCTGAGAGTTAATAAATAAAGTCTTGAAAAATACTTTTCTTCGATCTTTTTATTTAATATTCTTAGCGTTGTCTTTAGTCAGCGGGACGAGACATTAATTCGACTCAGTGTAATTAAAAACATTTTACTATATATATTAATTTGGATCGGATATATATATTAACCGGTAACTGGCTATTAAGGCAGCCTCAAAATATTTTCAGTGGTTATTTAGTTGCTCTCCGCACTTCGAGTCCGGCGGAACAGAGATTAGAATTAGTTATCTCAATTTTTATCAGTTTTCTCAATTTTTATCCAATTTCGACAAATACTTTTCATTTGTTTTCTCTGACAATGCTAATATGTTACGTTATGTTATGTTATACTTATTTAATGTTTTAAAAACAAAAAATAAATAAATTTTAAAGAAACAAATTTTTATTTTTTTTTTATTTTGTCAATTTTGTTATCTATTTTTACCTTTTTGTTCAAAATAATCATTTAATTTTACTTCATCTAATATTTTTGAAGAATAATTAATCATTATACATTCATTTAAAATCATTACAAAGTCAGGGATTGAAAACCAAGCCGCCAATACAGGAAAAAATGTATGACCGCCATACAATTTCGTACTGCGCAGCGACTGCGCTTGTAGCAGAATTTGCACTAAGCCGCGCGTTTTTTACGCTGAGTTGAAAGTATCTTTTGCCTGGGAAATTCGGGGTGGGACGTGGGGGGACCCGATCTTTTGATTCTGATAAAGAACATATTCAAGAACAACACCTCATACTCCAAACCCAGGGAATGGTAGGGAATCGATTTATATACTCCATCAAAGTTGAAAAATATGTGAAAATTCGTACTTCGGTAAAACAGGTATGCCTGCACGTGCAAAGAATATTATACATTTATTCTACCTTTGTTTTACCGAGATTTGATAACCCTTTCCATAGAGACCATAACCAAGCCGGTCGGTTACATATTTTATCTAAAAATGGACCACCAAAACCGAATTTTCTACAAAAAATACCAGCTTTTTATGAACCCAAAAAAGGTTCAACTTTAAACACGGGTAACTTCTAAATACCGATTTGAATTATTTTTTGGGTTCAACCCTTTTACCTGTATTACCAACCTCGAATGCGATATCCGTTGTCATCAAAAATTGAATTTAATATAGCATTTGTATCTAATGCGCCACTGTACGCCAGTCCTTTAACATCCATATTTATTATCGATAGAGGGAAAGGGACCTTTTAATTGGTCCGATAAAATTTATTAACAAATACTTTCTGCTCATTTTCAGTCGGCAAGTTTTACCACCATATTTAAGTTTATTTCTCGCTTGCTGCTATCTATGTATGCATGTACATAGATATCAACTTATATCGTCATTAAGAAAATGTAATGCTGACGTCCACAGTGACTAAAGTATTGCATTGTTTAGTATATAACCGTACTTAATTTTTTGTTTTGGTCGAACTTTTAAAACCAAACAAGCCAGTACTCTGTTAAGTCATAATGAAGCAAGCTTAATCTAATAATCTCAGCTAATTTCAACACCGAATAATAGCCAAAAACGTTAGTTTTTAAACGATAGTGAAGATGTGGAGTTGTCCTTGCGTTGCAGCCGGATTGCTGCTCTTATTCAGTCTGAACCTGGTCTTTCTGCTGCCAGAAACCAACTATTGCCATTTAAAAAACTGCCCAGCGTACAAAAAACTGCCACATATTGGCTGCAATAACAGTGGGGTAAGAGCGAAAATTCCAAAACTGGCAATGTCCGTCTGTCTGTCCGTATGAACTCGACGTTCCCAGGAACTATAAAAGCTAGAAAGTTGGGCATGTTGCCACGCCCATTCTAACGCCTACAAAGCTCCCTAAACTGCAACGACCACAGTTTTGAAAAATATATTGAAATTTTTCATTTAAGTATTAGTATAAGTACAAGTATAAGTAAAGCGTTGGCCATGCCTACTGTACCGCCAACAAGCCGCCCATAACCACCACACCAACAAATTAAAATTTGTTTGGATTTATTTAAACATGTATTAATAATTTTTTCATGCCAATTTTAAACGCTATGCCAACATAATTTTGTCACTTCTATTACAAGAGTAACGGGTATCTGATAGCCGAGGAAACGGCCTTTTCACTTTTCACATCGACGTTCACTTTTGTTTGTATTGCAGAACTGGTCGCCAAAGTGCGGAAAAGAGCCAACCATTGTTTCCATATCCCAGCATATAAGAAATTTCATTCTTAACTATCATAACACATATCGCGATATGGTGGCCGGTGGCCAATTGCACAAGCTGCCCATTGCAGCCCGTATGCTCAAGCTGAATTGGGACCACGACTTGGCTTTTTTGGCTGAACTCTTGGTAAAACGCTGCGATCTCCAACCCACAGACCACTGCATATCCACAGAAGAGTTCTCGTCTCCAGGCTACCATGCGGTATATAACAAGTTCAAGGGGAACCAGGATACATCCAGGATAGTTCGATCCCAACTGAATGCGTGGTACGATCAGTACAAGCACGTTTCTGCAAGTAGCCTAATTAATGGATTGTCCCCGGATAAGTAAGCGATATTTGTAACTTTTTAGATTTTTATATAGTTCATGGCCAACTAATATTTCTCGGTTTCAGAAAGGAGGTTGGGCACTTCCTAAGAATGATGGTTGGACCCAGTAACCGATTGGGCTGTGCCATAGCCAGAATCGAAAAAGACGGATGGACTCACCAATGGCTGACCTGCCTGTATAGCTGTTCACCCAAGAAGAACTCGTTTCTATACGAGTATTCCGGAAAACCTGGAACACATTGCACCACTGGGATTAATGGCAAATTTCAACATTTATGCAATGACACGGAACCTGTGACGGATTGCATGCATTCGGATATATTCAAAACAGTAGTTGGCAACGACACTACATCATTGATCAGGGGCATGATGAATAATGAAATGCAACCCAGAACTTTTGGGTGGCTATGGAATTGGGGGAAAAGGGTTTGGGGCTGGGTGAAGAAGACCTGGAAAAAATATATAGGCGGTGGTGGTGGAGGCGGTGGTGGCGGTGGTGGCGGTGGTGGCGGTGGTGGTGGTGGAGATGACGGTGGTGGTGAGGGCGGAGAGGAATGAATTGGACTTTATAAATTGAAAATGATGGGCAAAATAAAAAATAAATCCCAATTAACAGATAATTTGCACTGTAAAATATAATATTAACTTAACAGCGACGGGTATACATATGTACATACATATATGTAAAATAGTTTGCTAATATATGTTATGTGTAATTATACCCGTAACTCGTAGAGTTAAAGGGTATACTAGATTCGTTGACAAGTATGTAACAGGCAGAAGGAAGCATTTTCGACCATATTTTTGAACATGATCAATAGCCGAGTCGATCTGGCCATGTCCGTCTGTCGAGATCTCACTAACTATTAAAGCTAGAAAGTTGAGACTCAGCATGTTGAGCATGTAGACTCCAGAGACATAGACGCAGCGCACGTTTGTTAACCCATGTTGCCACGCCCTCAAATCGCCAAAAACTGCCACGCCCACACTTTTAAAAAATGTTTTAATTTTTTCACATTTTTGTTAGTCTTGTAAATTTATATTTGTTTTGTGTTGTACATTTCTCTCGATTTGCCAAAAAACGTTTTGCCCCGCCCACATTAACACACACTATAACGCCCACAAGCCGCCAAAGACTGTCAGTGCTAAAAATTCTCCTTCGCACTTCCACTAACTGAGTAACGGGTATCAGATAGTCGGGGAACTCGACTATAGCGTTCTCTCTGGTTTTTCCTTATTTTCTACCGACATTCGAGTAAATGTTGACATTTTTCGTTAGCACTTCCACTAGCTGAGTAACGGGTATCTGTCATGGAACTCGACTATAGGACTCTATTTTTTTTTATTTTCTGCCTAGAAATTGGCAAATAGAAAATAATTTTAAAATTTCTGCCTCGCACTCTCACTAGTTTCGTGCAGAAACAGACAGATACTGATTAGTATATGTATGTATGAATGCATGAATGGCTTTTATAGTTGCCGAGATCTCGACGTACGGACATGACTAGATCGACTCAGTTAGTGTCACTTAACCGATTCTATAATACTCTTTTGCACTACCATTAACGGGTATTGCAAGATTTAGATGTAAAATGTAGTCAAGTATTTATACTTCCTCAAAGTTTATATCGCCTAAAAGTATGCATCATATCTATCTTGCAGGTACGTTTACGTTAAGAGGAACGTATCTCTTTTGAATCAGCTCTCTCTTCTCTTGGTACCACCCACTCCAAAGCTGGTTTGATGTTAATTTGGATCGGATATATATATTAACCGGTAACTGGCTATTAAGGCAGCCTCAAAATATTTTCAGTGGTTATTTAGTTGCTCTCCGCGCTTCGAGTCCGGCGGAACAGAGATTAGAATTAGGGGAACTATTACCTCGATCGCGAAAACCAGTGAGTGAAATTGACATGCACGAATCCAGCTGATAAGTCCATTGTTATTTGGATTCCTTTTATTTGATTTCGGTGAGTATTTTTTTCAGCTTGTCTGATAATAAAAGCGTGAGAACAGAATAAAAAGATTTGGAAATACATAAATTTCCGTCAGGTACAAATACAATTTCAATGTGTCTATCAATTGGTTTGGACTGGCATTTATAAATAATTAAGGAAAGTTAAATATATGTTTAAGTGTGTGCAATAAACAAGCTGCAACTGTTCATGTGTAAAAGGTAACTTATTAATGAATGTGGTAATGACTTATAATTATCTTCTATTTATGTTAAACTTGTAAAAAAAAAAAATTTTTTTTTTTTTGCTATCGCATGAGAAACTTAAATATGTAGTATTAGGAAAAACAAATGTTTTCTTCTTAAAAACCAGAACTTATTGCTTTAATTTAGTTCGAAATATAAATATTACGTATACATATATGTATATTTATAAACATAATAAAAAATAGTTTTATCAGAGATCATTACCAACTTCCTAATTAACTAACTCGTAGTTGTGTAGCTGTGATCTTTAATTACGCCTAATTTGTTGAAAACATTTGCCTGAGTGAACATTGCCTCGATGTTTGCGTACTGTCTATCAGTATTTATATTGGGTGTACTTTGTTTATTTTTCAACTAGCTGTTATTGAATTGATAAGTAGCTAAGCGGCAGAAATTTCCCAATATTAACTATGAAAGGCTTCCCCATGGGGGTTAAATTTTAAAAAGTAATACCGCTAATATATCCGGAACGATCTGAAGAGCTCATCCATCATAAACAGAGTTTTACCCGCTGACTTGTGGCCCATTTGGAATGATAATTTTGTTAAACGCCTATATGCACTAATTCTCATTTGTTTGTTTTTTACTAGCTGTCCCACATCTTGCTCACTCCATTCACGGCGATGTCAACTCATCTGGATAGATTCAGCAGTGCTACCTCGTTGATAACTGGCTTTGTTTTATGTATTGCCTTATCAAATGGCATAATTGCCACATCCGATAAGCCCAATATCATCATTATAATGGCAGATGATCTGGTAGGCCCCACGTGATGGTTATTGAAGCTAAATGCCACTTAGCACCAGTTTCCGACAGGGTTTCGACGACGTTAGCTTTCGCGGCTCCAATAACTTCCTCACTCCCAACATTGATGCATTGGCATATAGCGGAGTGATCCTTAATAATCTCTATGTCGCTCCAATGTGCACACCCAGTAGAGCAGCTTTTCTGACTGGAAAATATCCTATAAATACGGGCAAGTTTAGTCTAAGATAATTCTCAAACTTTAGTTATAATTAATTAGGAGAGATATCTCACCAAGTGATCCTTTTTGTGATCTTTTTTAGGAATGCAGCATTATGTGATTGTGAACGATCAGCCTTGGGGTCTTCCCCTCAATGAGACTACCATGGCGGAGATTTTCCAGGAAAACGGTTATCGGACAAGTCTCCTGGGAAAGTGGCATTTGGGATTTTCACAGCGTAATTTTACACCTACGCAAAGGGGCTTCGATCGGCATTTCGGATACCTTGGGGCCTATGTGGACTACTACACCCAGAGCTATGAACAACAGGTAAGATAACATCTTGATAAGTGAACTTTTTCTAAACTTATCTAATACAAGTACATATTTGTATTATACTTTAATACGGACGGACAGGATCTATTTGTTCTATTGTAATTCATTGAAATCTTTAATATTGCTGTTTTTTCAGAACAGGGGATACAATGGGCACGATTTCCGCGACAATCTTAAATCCAACCACGATCAGGTGGGACGCTATATTACCGATGTGCTCACCGATGCTGCCGTGAAGGAAATTGAGGATCATGGATCGAAAAATTGCAGCCAGCCCCTTTTTCTACTTTTGAATCACCTGGCTCCCCATGCTGCAAATGATGATAATCCCATGCAGGCACCAGCGGAGGAGGTGTCTCGATTCAAATACATTGGCAATAAAACGCATCGCTACTACGCCGCAATGGTTTCCAAGCTGGATCAAAGTGTGGGATCTGTGATCGACGCCCTAGCTCGTCAGGAAATGCTCCAAAACAGCATCGTACTCTTCCTGTCCGATAATGGTGGGCCAACACAGGGACAGCACTCTACGACTGCCTCTAACTATCCACTGAGGGGGGTAAGTCATACTATCAATTTACATTTAATTCCACATTTATTTATATGCCTGAACCACATATACAGCATTTGTGGCAGTGTACTTAACTATTAGTTAATTTATTTAATAAGTTCACCGTCATGCCCACACCTTTGAAACGTGTTCTTATTTTGATATTTATTTCATCAACTATAGCGCTCCTTTTTTAATAGCTAACTTAATGCTGTATTTTAGCAAAAGGATTCCCCCTGGGAGGGTGCTCTGAGATCCTCGGCGGCCATTTGGAGCACTGAGTTCGAGCGGCTGGGAAGTGTGTGGAAGCAGCAGATCTACATTGGCGACCTGTTGCCTACATTGGCGGCAGGAGCCGGAATATCCCCGGATCCGGCGCTCCATTTGGACGGATTGAATCTGTGGTCTGCCCTCAAGTACGGATACGAATCTGTAGAGCGGGAGATGGTCCATGTGATTGACGAGGACGTGGCGATGCCGCATTTGTCCTATACGCGTGGCAAGTGGAAGGTCATTAGCGGCACTACCAAGCAGGGTCTCTATGACGGCTGGCTTGGTCACAGGGAAACCAGTGAAGTGGATCCTCGCGCCGCGGAATACGAGGAACTCGTTCGGAATACCAGTGTGTGGCGGCAATTGCAGCAGGTGTCCTTCGGAGAGCGCAACATCAGCGAATTAAGAGAACAGGCCAGTATTGAATGTCCGGATACTGCGACAGGAGTCAGACCCTGCCTGCCTCTCGAGGCACCCTGCCTCTTCGACATCGAGGCTGATCCTTGCGAGCGGAGCAACCTATATGCAGAGTATAAAAACTCGACGACCTTTCTGGATCTTTGGGCCCGGATCCAGCAATTTGCCAAACAGGCACATCCTCCCAATAATAAGCCGGGGGATCCCGACTGCGACCCCAGATTGTACCATAATGAGTGGACCTGGTGGCAGGACGAGATGGCTTCCTGTTCAGGGACAATCGGAGGACTGAAAGTCTTTACCCTCTTGGTGGTATTCATCCTCACAACCTCACAAGCGGTGTATTCATTAAATTCAAATTTGTATGTAGGTAAAATGTTAAATTAAATATTGTTAGCAAAGTTGATGTGTATTCTACAAATTAATTAAAACCAAGATAGACAGTATATATTTTATTCTTACATTATTGCTAATGTATTTATTTTCAAAGGCCAAAGCTTTGTCATTTAGATTGTGAAGATATCCCCCTATAAACAGTGCGACACTTTATAACTTATATTCTAACTAGCAATAATCATTTCTGGGAAATGTCGAACTGGATCCAGTGTCAAATAGCCAATCTCCCTGTTTTTCTAATCAATCACCTCGAAACCTCGTCAAATTAAATGAAACCCCAGCAAAATAGCTTTCTGCCAATCAAAGTGGCTTAGAAAGTATTTAACCTTTTTAATTTACGACACTGAAATCAAGGAAAATACTGTAATCAATATTAATCAACAGCTGTTCTAGCTATCAATAAAAGATACCCGGTACTCAGCTACCGATAAAAATTGGCACCAAAAACAAAAGAAGAAAATGTTTGACTTGCATGAATCGGCACTTTTGGAAAAATGTTGAATTATTTTAATTGTAATCAGAAAAAAAATGTAATTTCTCGTTTGCACTTCCACAATCTGAGTAATGGGTATCTGATAGTCGATTAACTCGACTCTGGTTTGATTTTATATTTATAAGACAACAGGGTCCTGTCTTGGGAATCAGTTATTATGAAGTTAGTCTAGTAATTTATGAAAGTGAATTGTTTTAAAGTCCGTCCATTTACCAAACATATATTTACATTTTTGATTCATTTGAAACAGTTAAATAATTGCTATTCCGTATATATTTGAAATAAATTATGTGTTATTTATTTTTTAATCGGGTGTCTGGATATCAAAGGAACTCGAGTCAGATGAAGACCTGAATCTAGTAGTATGTTCCATTACCCTTAGGCTGGGCTACCAGAACTTCGTATTTGTCAAACTTTCGCAGGGCCAAGCTCTCGTGCTTGATGATGCAGAGCTTCTGGCTGCTGAGAAGAAGGGTGCCGATTAGGACACCTCCATCGGCCTTGGCACGGCAGCAAAACACCCGCTCATTTTTGAGCGTTGTGCCCACGGCAACGGCTCCGTTTTCATAGAATCCATCAAAGCTCCGGACCCACACGTAGTTAACATCTCGCTCAGCCACAAGGATGTCGTAAACAAGAAGCTTCGAGGACGCGGTTTCGGTATTGAAGTAAGCAGTGCCAGTTTCAGCAACAACTCGAGCCGGCAGGATATCATTCACGTACTTAACACGACCTACATAGGTGTTGAATCCGTAGGGGTCGAAGCCACCTACAACGGCATTATAGGGAATAACGTAGGACAGGTTCCCCGCCTTCCACACGTGTTCGGTATCTGTTTGAAGGAGCTATATTAATAGGTTTCAGATAACCTTCTGGATTTTTGGTTCTCACCATAAGCCGAGGGAACCGCGTAGGCAACTGCGAACAAGGCCAAAACCACACAGGCAACTTTGTACATCTTGACGGACTGCTGGCTTCACTTTGAGTATCTGGCCAGTGACTTAACTGCTTTTATAGTCGCCCTCTTATCTTTCGACTCCAATTTAACTTATCGCTATCAAAAGATTGGTACTGATAGCATCTGTTTCGGTGACTAACATATGAAGTGGGCTTAGACATCGTAGTTTTATTGCACTCTTTAAAAATATCAGATATTTAAAGAAAAAATCCCCCTTTAAGTCATTTCGTAATATTTTTAAATATACTTATGCCTTAAATTACCATTGGTAAAGAGCATAGTCTTACTGAAATAACCCCTATTCAAGTTAAAAACCAAGTTAGTTATTGAATAGCTATTCAAGTCAAAATATATCTTGATAAAAATAAACTTAAAGTACGAGTAACTTGTTTTACTCTAATGTATTTTGAACAAGACAATATAAGAAAACTTTTTTTAATAATGTTCTTTTTTTAATCGTTTCATGTCACAAATGTTTTAAACGAAATTCCTTTATATCCTCTAATACATACTAAATGATATAGTTTTATTATTTTGTATTATGCTTGTGAAATTTTCATGTAAATTCAAAGTGACAATGCTTTCCCCTCCCAACTAACACAAAAATTCAAAGTTTTCATCTTATCTAACATGATAAATCAATTAGGAGCGCGAAACATATTTTGCCGATAATTATAAATTTCACTTGCTTGCATTCAGTATACAATAAAGCAATCTACAGAGCGAATGGCATGAATGGAGTCACTTGGCGTTGTCTGACCAGTATTTCGTACTTGTCGGATTCATGGTGGTAGCCCTCGGAATCGAAGCCACCCAGCACTGCTTCGTCCGGCGGATCCTTTGTCCGGTCGGCAAGGATCCATTTGTCATCAGTGCTATAGAGTGCTCCCATAATGAGGGTCACCAAATGAACTAGAAACTGTTGACTAAGAAGATGTGCTGAACATTCCCAATTGCTGACCGCCTTTATGGCTTTTTTATTTTTGTGGTTATTTCTCGTTATTTTGGGGGTAATTTGATAGATTAGATAAATTGTTTTTTTTCCAAAGGTCCGATGATTATGCTGATTGTTCATCGTGATATTAAATTTTACAAAAATGACCGGAGTAATTGCCTCTTTGGGCCATTTCTAAATTGAAAAGCCATAAAACTTGTATTTTTATACAATACCTTACTCCTTTCAAGTGAGATAATTTGTATTAGCATTAGATTTTATCTTTTTATAAACGCGGATAAAGGTAAAATAATAGAGAACGATATAGACGATTTCCTCGCCTATAGAATCTGCATGTCTGATCTCGACTTTCTAGCTTTTATAGCTTCCGAGATTACAGCATTCATACGGACAATCAGACGAACGGACGGACATATAAAAATCGAGAGCTTTTTAACAAATGTAACAGGTATAAATATGTAATGCATTTAGTAAAGAAGTAAATAATTATATTGCATTTCTTTCTATGCGATTATGTTAATGAGTGAATGAATTTAAATTCACATCATTTTAATCTCATATATATGTAAATAAATATATAAATAAATAAATTGCAAGGAAATTACTTTAATAAATATTTATTAAGTTGTTCAACATTCAATGTTCAATATAACCATCAACAAATGGGGAGAAGGCAGCTACATGACGTTTGCGGACGAGGATCTCGTACTTGGAGTACTGCCGGAGCGGGAAGTTCTCGTACTTGACGATGCACATCCGCCTGGCAAGGTACAGAGTTCCAATAAAGACCGATCCATCACAGCGAACACGGCAGATGAAGACGCGGTCGTTGGCGGCGTTGGTTCCCACAGATACAGCGTTCTTCTCCCGGAATCCATCGAAACTGCGGATCCAGTGGTAGCTGACTGTGGCGTTGGACACCAGAACCTCGTAGGTGGAGGCTTGGTTGCCCAGGGTGTCTGTGTTGTAGGTGGCCTTTCCCAGTTCCGGAACCACTCGTGCTGGCAGAATATTACTGCTGTATGTGACACGACCCACGTAGGTGTAGTAACCATCGGGATCGAAGCCACCGAAAATCGCTTCGTGCGGTAGATCCATGGTCTTGTCCAGGTACACCCACTTGTCCTCATGGCTGTAGACTCCTCCCTGGATAAGAGCCACCAGCTGGACGAGGACCACGGCCACAACTACAGAACACTTGGCTGAGAACATGATTCGATTGTTGAGAAGCGAGGTGTTGTGGTCGTTTTGATTTGCTAACGGCTTTTATAGGTCT
Source organism: Drosophila teissieri (assembly GCF_016746235.2). NCBI lineage: Eukaryota > Metazoa > Arthropoda > Insecta > Diptera > Drosophilidae > Drosophila > Drosophila teissieri. Next base: position 16,294,042 of record NC_053031.1, on the reverse strand, counting down.
TTATTATCTAAAATTTAATAGCAAATAATTCTTCAAGGGGGACTTTTGTGATTAGATTGTTGGTAACTTTTTTGGATTGGAAAGTCCCGAGTCACTTACTAGGAGGATCTTGTAAACTTGTGCAAAGCCCCAGCAACAAAAAATCCCCTTAAAATAGCAATATGACATATGGTGGAAAATGGAAACCGGTACTTCTTACTACTACTACTTTTTACAAATAGACCGATTCACTTGATCTTTTGCGGAAATAAAAGAGTGTTTTTTTATTTAGCGAGTTCTAATATGTTATAATATTATGTGAATTGGTCAACCTTCCAAACTTGGCACGCATATGGGTAAGGCCAAATTGGAACCAAATCAAAGGCAGGAATACTAATCAACTTTATTGAAGCTATCCAAACCAGTTTGTGGTTTATCAACGTAGTCATCTTATCAAAGAACGAGGTACAAGAACCCTGACCTAAGTCAACTATCAAAGTAAAGATATAATCCAAATCTGGCTTACATTTTATCTCGCAATTACAACGTCTCCTCAAAAGTTCATTAAACTTGTGCTTCTGCTTTTGCTTTTATGGGCAGTAGGTTTTGCTTTTGCACAATTATTTCTTTGGCTGTTTTATAGCAGTAAGCTATAACTTTTACTACTATTGTGCGCGCACGCTTCGTGACGTCACAGTCGTCGGAGTCGGCGAAAACGTTGTCACTTTAAAAGCGCCAAAATCCAGCGAAGCGTTTAGTCGAGTGGAGAAGTCGCTGGGAGAAGGATCGTCGACGATCACTTTTCATCGCTGTACCATTCAGAAGGAAAACAGTAAAGTGTACAAAATAAGGTGTAAGATGCTAGGACAGTTGAAATACCACGTTCGCGAAGTTCAAGTGTTCTATTTAACTAATGTGATTAAAATGAATAAATATGTGCACACCAAATGCAGTGACTTATGCAGTTGTAAATAAGAACTCTTCACGTTCAGGTTTCAAATCGAATCCCGTAATCTTAATAGTAACTCAAAATATTTATAAACACATATTTTATCATTACCAAGCATCAACTAATTATACATACGAAATTTCAGTTAGCATTGAGCTCTGAACCAGTTTTATTTTAATATGGCAAACACATCTCTATCTAAACTGAAACAGCCTCTGGGTTAATGAAAACCCAATAAAAAATCAATGTTTTTAATTGAAATGAAAAGCACTTGAAATAACGGATTACTTTATGACAAATGAAGAGGTTCAATAAAATTGAAACGATTGCGTTGAGAACCACTTTCCTAAAGTGCATATAAGGGCCGTTAAATAATAATAATAATACGATTGGCCATCGTTTTAATTCATCTTAGAGCTAAGGAAAAATGTGTTTGGAAATAACTATAAGTTGGTTTTCATAAAAGATCGACAAAATCCTTCAAAATAAACTTGTTCTGATCGCACAAGTCAGTGTCAGTTGTGGAGTCTTTATACTTAAGAACCTTTCCAATAGCGACCGATTAACTTGATATCAATTACATAACATGTGTTTTATCAAGGTCACGATATAAGCAACCTGCCAAGGTCATCGCCTACCCACTGGGCGTTCCCATTCTCAATCACATGTCGTGACGAAAGCTTCCATCTCATTCGCACGACTTTCTTGTTTATATCAAAATTATGTGGCGTTAATAAAACTCGCCCTAAATGCTAAAACAATTGCACAGCTCATAGATTTTATGGTTTGTCTCGCTTATCTGACTCAATTTCATGATTGCCAGCTTTTTTATGGCCTATTGCGACAATTAAGACACAGTTTTAGCCATGATGAAAAGAAATTACACTCCTCACAAGCTTGCAAATGTTTCTCGTTTTATATAATGTCGCAACCATTGTTGCTAAAGCCACCAAAATAAAACGACCACCGTCGCTGGAACGGTTGAATGAACTTTTTGGCCATATGGCGCACTACACAAGTACAAGTACAATGGAATAGGTCAAGGGGGAAGAAGCTTGGGGGCAGCACCTGTGGAAGATGGCTGATTATACAATTGCCAATTATGGCGCGGAAAACTCAACAGATACTGCCTAACTTTGAAATATAATATTACTAATTTCCACATATTGCAACATCTTCGTGCCTTCCGCTGTGTGTGGAAAGAAGGAGTTTTCAAAGACGTACCTCAATCACTTGTATTGACTATTTACTAATATGAAACATGTACAGACAACTATCAAGAAAACGAAACAAAAACACCATATGACCGGGAATTACACTTCCTTAATGCATTAATTTAAAACGATTGGGAGTTGCAGTTCTAAATTGTTGTAAGCATTAAGAGAGGTTAGGATACATATCATAAACTGATTTTAAAGTAATAACGATTATTAGAACTAAATCTTAAGGATTTTCCTATTCCAAATTGTTTTATTTTTTACAGCATCGACTTTGAAATTATTTGAGTGTCAAGACCCGGAGCATTTACAATGGCAACTGCAAAAATCCACGGTCTGCTGGTAGTGAGTGCCATGCTCAGCCTGGCATACGGATCTGCATATTCCACAAAACCAAACATAGTTATAATACTGATTGATGACATGGTAAGTTGTTGGCAATAACAAGGAAATTGATATAAATTGTTATAAGAAGCGAATTGCCATTCCAATGCCAGGGCATGAACGACGTGAGTTTTCATGGCTCGAACCAGATCCTTACACCGAATATAGATGCTCTGGCCTACAATGGCATCCTGCTGAATAAGCATTATGTCCCGAACCTCTGCACTCCATCCAGAGCTACTCTGCTCACCGGAAAATATCCCATCCACACAGGTAAAACACATCCTACAAATCAAAAATAATCGTTCGATTCGAAATACAAATTTTCAAATATTTCCAGGAATGCAACACTTTGTGATTATCACCGACGAGCCGTGGGGCCTTCCTCCGCGAGAGCGTTTAATGCCCGAAATTTTCCGGGATGCCGGCTACTCGACCCATTTGGTGGGCAAGTGGCACTTGGGCTTCTGGCGCAAGGATCTCACGCCTACAATGCGAGGATTCGACCATCATTTTGGCTACTACAATGGGTACATTGACTACTACGACCATCAGGTGCGAATGCTCGACAGGAACTACTCGAATGGACTGGATTTCCGCCGGGATCTGGAGCCCTGTCCCGAAGCAAATGGCACGTACGCAACGGAAGCCTTTACTTCGGAAGCAAAAAGGATAATTGAGCAGCATGACAAGAGCAAGCCGTTGTTCATGGTGATGAGCCATCTGGCGGTGCACACGGGCAACGAGGATAGTCCGATGCAGGCTCCTGAGGAGGAGGTGGCGAAGTTTCCCCACATCAGGGATCCCAAGCGACGCACTTACGCTGGCAAGTGAATACAACACGTTTAACAAATCAGTATTTGTAAACTGGTTTCTATTGGCTAGCACAGGTATGATTTCGAGTCTGGACAAGAGCGTAGCTCAGACAATTGGTGCTTTGAAGGATAATGGCATGCTAAATAACAGCATTATTCTGCTTTACTCAGACAACGGAGCGCCCACGATCGGCATCCATTCCAATGCGGGTTCCAACTACCCTTATCGAGGAGTAAGTATATTGAATGCCATGAAACTAGAACACTCACTTATTTTACCTTCAGCAAAAGGAATCTCCCTGGGAGGGTGGAATTCGATCGGCTGGTGCTCTGTGGAGTCCTCTACTGAAGGAGCGGGGATATGTGTCCAACCAGGCGATACATGCCATAGACTGGCTGCCCACACTGGCAGGAGCTGCCGGGGTATCCTTGCCGCAGGATCTTCCGTTGGACGGTATTAATCTTTGGCCTATGCTGAGCGGCAACGAGGAACCGAAACCGAGAACGATGATCCATGTACTCGATGAGGTTTTCGGCTACTCATCGTACATGAAGGATACTCTGAAGTACGTAAACGGTAGCAGCTTCCAAGGAAGATACGATCACTGGTTGGGTGAACTGGAATCTACCGAGGACCATCCTCTGAGCGAAAGCTACGAACAGCATGTCCTGGCATCGGATGTTCAAAGCATACTGGGAAATCGGGGGTTAACAGAGGATCGCATCCGACAGATGCGCAGCGAAGCCACCGAAATGTGCCCCCCTGTTGAAGGGCAAAATCCTCTGGAGCCCCAATTCAAGTGTGAGCCCCTGAAGGCGCCCTGCTTTTTCGATCTGGCCAAAGATCCGTGCGAGCGATACAACCTAGCCGAAACCTATCCACTCCAACTGCAGCAACTTGCGGATGAGATGGAACAAATCCGGAAGACGGCGATTCCCAGCGCCCGAGTTCCCTATTCCGAATCACGAGCTAACCCTACTTACCACAACGGAAATTGGGAGTGGTGGAATAATACGGACACGGATTCAAGTTCCGGCACATTTTCCATAAATCTATGGCTTGCGATTGGCAGTATTGTAGTACACCGAAATTTGTTGTAGTGGTAAGCTCTTACTAGAATATTTGTTAATAAAAGTAAATTATATAGAATATAGGCAAAATGGGTCAACAAACCTGCGCTGCGTCTATGTCTCTGGAGTCTGTATGCTGGATCTCAACTTTCTAGCTTTTATGGTTCCTGAGATCTGGATGGTCATGCTCCTTCGTACGTACGACTCGGTTATTGATCCTGATGAAGAATATACATATATACTTTATATGGTCCGAAATGATTGCGTCCAACTGTTACATACCTTTCAATGCATCTAGTATTCTCTTTTACTCTACGAGTAACGGGGATAAAGATGTAAAAAGATAAAGATTTTCGAAATGTTTGGTTTTAACTAATTTTATTAGAAACAACAATGGACAGACATCTAAATTCTCCATGCAGAATAGAAAAGCTCGCTTAAAACTAGCAAAAGTAATGGGTTTTTGATAACGGGGGCTTAAGACTAAATTTACAGAACTTCATAAAAATAATACACTTTTATGCAACAGATGATAACAATACAATCACTACTAAGTTCAATACTCACTAGTTATGCGTATCTAGACACGTATATACATACAATACATAATACAAACGCAAAGTTGACCTGTGCAGATCTAGCATAATCATACACTCGGATAATACTCTTAATATAACTCCAGCGAAGTACGTTTAAAAATGGGTTTCTTGCGGACTGTGGACCTTGGTATCTGATTTTCCTGCGTGACCATGGGATTTCCCTTCTCTTTGGCGCTATTCGATCATATTGAATAGTAGACAGGAGAATATCATGCCAAAGATCTAGAAATAAGAAAGAAATCAGAATAACAAATTAACGATTTCTAAGGAATGCACTCACCATCAGTATGGCCACCGCTATGGATGTACCCCCAATAACCGCCGCGTGATCCCTGATGAAGTTGGTCGTCACATAGAGGCAGCCCTGGTTGTACAGATTCGTAATGGTCGGAAAGATGGTACACTCCTTGCGCTGGCCCCCGAATAGCTCCTGGCAGCAGGACTCGGGCACTGGTCCGTACCTATTCCAGTCGTGCCACGTATCCACTCCGCAGCACTGTAGTCGCTCCTGGGTCAAGTCCCAGGCCTGGGTGATCTCCCTCCTGCTTCCGTACAGAGCCATCGTCGATCGCATTTCCTATGGATTGATATGCATTTGTAAGGTTTAGTGTGCCACCCACACCCACACGTGAGCCACGTGTTGGTATTGATAGATTTGCCTCACCTGCCGCATGGTCTGCTGAACTCGTTCGCGAAACACGTAACCCAAGACGCCGCCAATTAGCATGGTGACGAAAACTAGGGCCACTATTATGAAATACTGAAAAGGGAAAACGAGTGGTTAATATCTAAGCTAAATGCTGTTTGCTTCATAGTAAACAAGAAGATGCTGACAACAACTTCCTTTCGTAGTTTGAACTTTTAGCAGAATCCCTCAGTTTGGTCTTTATTTGTAAGTTTATCAATATGATTACTCCAAAAAGAACAACGTTCATTATAATTTAAAAGTACATCATTTCCTTACTGTTAGGAGCAGGCATTTGACTTCTTTTCCAGCCCCAACACAACCCAAAAAGGACACCAGGCAAATGATAATCGACGTAACCAGCAGGACGTAGACAGCTCCCGAGAAAAGATTTGTACCGAGCAACTCATTGACGAAACTGCGATCCACCAGAGTCCACAGGGTGAGGCAAAACACAATGGCTCCACCCACCTGGAATATACATACATAAAATATGTATTATTTATTTCTGATGAATTGTTTTTAATCGACTCCTGGGTACTCACGAATATCACAAAGTTGGCTATGAAAAGACTGTACTTGACGAACTGCCCGCAGCAGTCCATTCGCGAACTGAAGCCCATATCGTCTTCCTTTAAAGGATAATACATTTTAATTACCCAGTTCAATTGATCAAGGGTGTGTCACATTGTTTACTTTTGTTTACGGGTGAAGAGTTCCAAGAGAAAGTTGATGCAAGGAGGATAATGCGGGGAATTTGGGGTGGGATAAGATGCAGAGGTTCTTGATGGCGATACAAGTCTATACGGCAAAGGCAGATAATATTAATTTTACATAATGTACTTCATTATCTTAACTTCTACTTTATGCTTAACTATTAGCTACTTCATTCATTAAACTAATTCTATGCTACACGTTGTGAGGTCATTCAATTTGAACCAGTCCCTAACGATTTTAAAAACTCATCCCTATTTCTCATGATTAAACCAAATCAGTAAGCCAAGGTGCAGTGTGAACTTTTCCGAGGAATGGTCAAATGCCCTGAATTCCAGAAACGACTCTTTTACGAGTTTCTTCCGCGCCAGATCCACTCCACTATATGGGCTGCCTATGAATGGAGCTCGGCTTGGAGAGTGGTGCGCACTGCGCATGCGTAGCTTTGGTTTCGGCCGACTGTTCGCTGTTTCTAAGCCGGGTCCGAACCGCGAAGCGACCGAAGTACACTTAACCATGACCCACTTTCTGGAAACTGCGACTGCGCAGCGGAGCTGCCAACGCAATGCGCCTAGACAAGCGTTCATTATCGGCGGTGGCAGCCAACGTATTGTGGATGTGGTCAGTTACGGCTCCAAATGCGAGACTTTGGTTACTTACATACGTCGCATTAGGCCCACTTCAAGGGTCCGCTGCGCAGCGACTCCGAGCCGAATTCCCACTTCCAGTTGAAGTTGGAGCAATCAAAACAAATAAATCAAAGTAATAGCCAGCCCGAAATTTGTCAGCTAATTGTAGTGGTTTACCTACGAGTGGAGTGCCGCCTCCCGAACTCTGAATCATCTTGGCGCAGTGCGATGTTCTAAATGCTAATTAAAAGTAATTGCAGGCTGAGCAGTCGGGTCGGTAACGACATCTCCAAATCTCCATCTCGAGCATTATTCTCCAAATTCAAATGTGCTAAGCCGCAGTCGAGATCGCCAGGTAATTGGCGGGGCTATTACAAAAATGTTCTCACACTGTCTGTATATTCACTATTTTTCATTCGGCGTTATCATGTTGCGCGAATCGTGCTGCAGATGCCAGTAAGTCATCCGTAAGTCGCCATTAATGACGGGGCGTTGGCGGCGGGACGAATCACTACATCACTGTATCTGCTGCTTGTAAGCTGAAACCAATTAGGTTTATGGTAATTGTTCAGCCGTACGTGCTACACATGGTAATAGATCACTTAAAACTCAGTTTCCAAGTCCTGTCAATCATGGAAAACTTGGAAAATGATTGGAGCTTTGTTTTATGAACTAAATGTATTCAGTCTTTGTAAGTACTCTACTAAACATTGAGCTTACTCAAACTTTGTATTCAACTTCCATACTCTCACTAGCTTTAGGCCTAGGAATAGTTTTACTAGGTAATTAAGGTTTAATACTCACACCTAGTTTTTGATATATTGAAAGTTAGTAAGCAGAATCAAATATGATAAACTATATGTAGTTGAACATATACCAATAGAAATGGGGAAATGGTTCAAATTGAAGGACCTCCGTTTGCAACTGTGTAGCGCACGATATCTTAAATTAAATGAAGTATTATCTAATATGTAAATTCACTTACAAGTCTGCCGTCCCGTAGCACAAACGAAGTTTTCGTTAGGTAACCAATTTTGGCGGTTTTCTTTCTCAGCTTCGTGTATGTAAATTGCCTTCAAATTGTTGTTTTGCAGAAACACAAAGCAAAACAAAAGAAACAGCTAATATTTTTAGTTGCACTTGAATGCACAGAAACGTGGGAAGTGGCTATAAAAGAAGAAGAAAATTATTTTAAGCCCTTTTAATTAAAATGTTTGTGGCAAGAAGCAGAAGTGTTAATGATTTCACTTTTACGTATAAACAACTTTTTGGTGAAAAAACGCTAATACATTTGTTGTTTGATCATTTTCATTCACTTGTTTTAAACTTCGTGTCCCTTAAGTTAGGACAAAATATTATTCACAGGATTTCTCTGTTTTTGTTGCCTATTTGTAAATCGTTCGTTTTCTCTTGTCGGCTTGTTTTTACTTCATTCAGATCGAAAGAGCTTGCAAAGTTTACATACGCATACGAATGTATATAGCAATTTAGGCAATATTCGTTAATATTTGCTCTCGAATTTCGATGAAACTTTTTTAATACAGGTTTCTTGCGTTTGTTTTGAGCGTCACTCGCAGTTGATAATTGTTATTGAGTTTTTATTCGATTGTTGTTGCTTGCTGTTGTTGTTGTTATTGTCAATTGCAGTTCTCCCATGGCAAACAACTTTTTTTTTTGCCGTCTTGCTTTTAACATTTGCTTTTCAAGTTACGTCACATTTGCCAAGGCAGCATTATCCTTAGCGGAGTTATCACTGTACTATCGGGATATATTTGTTGTTGCTAAAACTATATGTTTCACTTGTGTCCCATGGACCAAGGCCTCGTTCTAAAGCTCACTTACAGGGAGTGAGTGGATCGGGGATCTATGATACTATGGTGTTATATGTGGGACGGCGACGACTCCACCGCTCGAGAGCTGGCTTGAAACTGGTTGTGGGAACAGTCGTGGCGATCGGTTTTTTATTAGTTTCGCTCACAAAGAGCTTCGTTGTTGGGCTTTTCTGGCCCTGGTCTCTCGAAATTACAACAATTCCGACTTGAGCCCCTGTTTTTGGGGACTTAGCTCCTCAGGTGCGAGGGAGATGGGGCTCTACTCGCTTACAAACCGCAAATACTTCTGAATGTTTTCGTGCTTCTCTCTTATTTATTCATCTATTTTTCGGCTTTTTACCCCAACTTCGACTCTTCTTTTGCGGAGTCGGCATCGGCATGTGAAAATGCGTTGAGCAAACAAAATATTATCCGTCGTCCACAGCCAGCACCTTTGTTTCATTTCGGCCAATTGCAAAATATAAATATTGATAAGCAAACGAAATTCGATATTTGAGTTAGTTTTCGGTCTGCACATGGCAATGTACGGATCGTTGACTTCGGCGGCAAATGGATTTATATTTAGTTGAAAAACCACTTGAACAAGGATTATATGTTATGATTGTTTTCTTGGCTTAGCAGGTTTCTTTCCTGAGTTGCGACACTTGCAACCACATAAAATATATTCACTAAATTGATCAGCCGAGTAGACTTATCATCTCCGACCCTTTCCTATATTTCCCTTTATTAAATGCTTTATTAAATACAGAAATAAAACTCAAAACAAATGGAAAATAAGTGTATCTTCCTTTAAATTTGATCTTGTCTTGTTTTGTAGCAATTTCGGAGTATTTATTGAAACTAATAGAAAATAAATCAAATATTGCTTATTTCCTTTCTTGATTATTAGGCTCTAGGTATTGGGTTCCAAGAGAGCACAAGGACATCATCCTTGTTATCCGTGTTTCATGCTTCTGTTGATCGAACTCAATTGCTGCACCGAAGGGCAACCCTGGGCAATTAAGAGCTCAATTTTGTTGTTAGTCGAACAAATGGTTTTGGCTGCGTTGAGTAATTTTGTAAGCAATTTCCAAGTTAAGGTCAGAAAGTTGGCTGCCGATAGACAAATAGCTCCACCTCCTTACTTACACTCGACAGCACGGTTGAAAAGCGCTCAAATTGTTGGCTTGTTTAGCACTTTTATGGCCGTGTTAACAGCAGACACCCGCCACGTCCCCGTAATTTGCCGCGAATGTGTTGGTTGCATGGCAAAAATAAAAATAAATCATAAAAAAAGAAAAACAATTACTCTGCCTGTTGATTTTGCATCTTATAAACTCGCTGTGGGAACCTTTTGCGTTTTATAGATGCCATAAAATCCGTTTCCACACACTCGCGTACAGGCGCCTCGTGATAAAGTATGGCTCAGAAATCGAAGTTTGCGACAAGTGCTGCGTTTTTTCTTTCTCAAGCAGCCAAGAATCATTAATATTATGGGGAATTCTTAATTTGAACCAGTCAATTTCGCCTATGAAAATATACTTACTGAGATCCGATTAGTGTGAGCGAGTTGAAAGCCTCGTTGAGCTCGGCGAAGGTGACGAGCGTCAAAGGCGTTAAATTGTGGCACTTTAACTGATTGGAGTGAGTCAAAGACGGGAATTGGAAGCAGGTGACTACTGGTGGTGGAGAATATAATTAAAATTTTAACCGAACTGCGCAAACAACCAAAATAACACAGCGAAACACATAATTCTCGGATGAAAACTAAAGTGAAACATTTAGAAAAACTACATTTATTCTGCCATTGGAAATATTTTGATTCTCACACGATATATTCTCATTTAGCTGCTATAACTCGACGTATGCCTTCTCCATTTACTGATCTCTGTATCTAAGCTATCTCAATCAATCAATAATTTGCATATTCCATTAACAAATTAATGAGTCTATGGGAATGTGTGGAGCACTTGAAAAATGCATTGTGAAAGTTGAAAGGTTATTGAGAGCTAATTTAATTCTATAGCATTTATTTAAGCTCAGGTGAGTGTTTCGAAATAAAATAGTAATTCTAAGTATTCTAATAATTCTAAATTTAAATGGACCGCTCGAAACAATATTTACACGCAAAGTGACCTTCCAAAATTCGAACTTGAGGGTTGGCATTTATTTTGGTGGACAACCGCAAAACGCAACTGAATCCCAGATCTTGACCAACTCAAGTCATGTAGTTTTTCCCAAGCGCCACACAAGTCTAAAGCAAACTCCAAGTGCATTCTGTGGCCTCGGGCCAAAGTCATTAAATGGCTAATCAGTTGGAACAACTGTATTCCCTTTTGGCCGCCGCTGAGGGCATGTTCCACCTCCTCCCACGCAAACACACAGATATTCGGCAAACAAATAGCCAAAAATACACATCTGAGTTTAGTCATGTGCCTGCTAATTGGTCGGTGTCAGCTCCAGTGATTGTACGTGTCGATGTGTCAGCCAACCGCTGACTGTAATGTCTGCCGATCATATTCATGATCATATGTCATGAATCCTAAGTACATAAATATATGAATCATATTAAAGTGCACTATTTTTATACCCGTTACTCGTAGAGTAAAAGGGTATACTAGATTCGTTGAAAAGTATGTAACAGGCAGAAGGAAGCATTTCCGACCATATAAAGTATATATATTCTTGATCAGGATCAGTAGCCGATTCGATCTGGCCATGTCCGTCTGTCCGTCCGTCTGTCCGTCCGTCTGTCCGTCTGTCCGTCTGTCCGTCTGTCCGTCTGTCCGTATGAACGTCGAGATCTCAGGAACTACGAAAGCTAGAAAGTTGAGATTAAACATACGGACTCCAGGGACATAGACGCAGCGCAAGTTTGTCGATTCATGTTGCCACGCCCACTCTAACGCCCACAAACCGCCCAAAACTGCCACGTCCACACTTTTGAAAATTGTTTTGATATTTTTTCATTTTTGTATTAGTGTTGTAAATTTCTAACGATTTGCCAAAAAACTTTTTGCCACGCCCACTCTAACGCCCACAAACCGCTCAAAGCTGCCACGCCCACACTTTTGAAAAATGTTTCGATATTTTTTCATTTTTGTATTAGTCTTGTAAATTTCTAACGATTTGCCCAAAAACTTTTTGCCACGCCCACTGTAACGCCCACAAACCGCCCAAAGCTGCCACGCCCACACTTTTGAAAAATGTTTTGATATTTTTTCATTTTTGTATTAGTCTTGTAATATTCTATCGATTTGCCAAAAAACTTTTTGCCACGCCCACTCTTACGCCCTCAAACCGACAAAAACTGTCAGTGTTGAAGATTCTCCACTAGCTGAGTAACGGGTATCAGATAGTCGGGGAACTCGACTATAGCGTTCTCTCTTGTTTTTGCTTAGAAAACTGTGCAACAAATATTCAAAAGATTGCTGGAATATGGTTCAATTACATGTTTCTGTTCGATTTTGTACTTGCTAAAGTTTGTCACGAGACTCACTTCAGAAAGAACATCACGTAATCCAATTTACCTCTCCTATTACTCTGTTAACTTTACACCCACACAAAAATAATTAGTTAAAAAAAAATTGTGGTAACTTTACATGCAACTGATATTTTGTATCCTATTCCTTGATCTTAAACATATTTCTTACTATGATGTCTAATAATTAAGACTACATGTCACCTTTTAATATTTACATATTTGATTTGTTTATTGTTATTTTATTTATTTCCCAAATTGAACACATCACCGCCCCTGTTCTAAATTCCGCACGGATTTGGCTATCCGATATGGAGAGAAAGGATTTCCGGTACGCAGACTTACATACGGAAATTGAATAGCGCTTTTGTTGTGAAACCCTAAAGGTAGGCTTCATATTTGGGTTAGAAGTTCGACGCCAACCCGCTCAAGATCCACACCACAAGAAATGCAACAAATTTTAAATGTTTATGTACAGTTTATACATCTCCATACATATCAACCTTACAGACTAATTGGGGGTTTTGAATTGTTAATTTTGGTACAAATTGCACTAAATCAATGCACTTCATTGATCGATTGAAGTTCTTCGGTTGCCTGACTGGTGGGCTGTGTATGCTTTAAGTACAAAAATCAATTGTGTTTGGAGGCACTTAAACAAACTTAGCCTATTCTGCTTGATTGTAGACGGCGACATTGTTTCTATTCAGTTTAAAATAGATTTTAGCAACTAGGAAGGGGGTTTTGATGCTACGATTCACAAGCTATCACTTGGACATATCACAAAACGTGGTTTGGCTCTCTGCCCCAGTTAACTGGGGAGTCTGGAGCAGGATCACCCTCTCACGCTGTTCGACAGGCATTGGCATATTCCACACAATCGTGCAGGGTGGGGAAGATCTCAAAAGGTCCTTCGCTAAGGGCCATACTGTGCACGAGGGTATCGTACACCCGATCTACGGGGCTAGCTAACAACAAACGGGCTCCTCGCACCTTCAGCTCCTTGCTCAGATCCGTCAGGGTGCGGCATCCCGCCACATCTATGTGTCCTAGCATGGAGAAATCGAGGACGAGCACCTTGAACGCACCAGATGTCTCTTCTAACTTGCCATTGATCGCCTTGCCTCCGTTCTGCGATACTGGGGAATAACTCGATTTGCTGCCCTTGCTGGGACTATTGCTATTGCTGCTGCTGACTTTCGTTAGAGGAATCTTATCCAGGCCCACGGCTTCGTACAGAGCCCGCCGGAAGAACAGGCTGGTGGCAAAGTTTAGCGATCCACTGTAGCGGAAGATGCGGACTTCGGGAACCTGCATGGCGTTTCGGTGCTGGTTGAGATCCATATAGATGCCTGGGGCCTCTGGCATATAGCCCAAAAGGCAGGAATACGGCTTCAATCCCTTGATATACAGAGCCAACAAGGAAATGCAGATGCCAATCAAAAGACTGTAATATAATGATAAACATATTATTGTTTAAATGCAAAAATCAATATACAATTCCAACTAACCCAATATCAATATCGATGACTACAACGCAGAGGAAGGTAGATATCCATGTGAACATCTCCAGCTTGCCCTGCTTGGAGAACTTTTTCAACTCCTTCGCCTGCATAAACATCGGTTTCAGTGCCACTATAATGACGCCAGCCAGAACGCACTGAGTGTACGCATACACAAATGAATAAAAGTTGCAAAATAATTAAGCCAAGTATAAGACTCACCCTAGGCAAACTGCTGAAGAAGGGTCCGATCCATATGAGAGTGACGATCACCAGCGAGGCGGAGACCAATGAAGCAATCTGTGAAACACCACCAGTCTGATCCTGGATCACGGATCTAGACAGAGAGCACGCCATGGGAATGCAGGAGAAGCAGCCGCCAACCATGTTCCCAATACCCATGGCGAAGAGCTCCTGATTCGGCCTGACCTCGTATCCATGCTTCTTGGCGAACGTTAGGCCCATGGACATGATTATGGAGTAGGTGACGATAGCAATGGCAATCGAATCCACAGCCACCTTTGGTACAAGATCCAAGCGCGGCAGAGCGGGCTCCGGTAAGCCCCTGGGTATATTTCCCACTGGATTAACGTTGTACTCGGCATAAAGGTTAAACCATTTGGAGATCAAAGTGCCACCGATCACCATAATCAGCTCCGCAGGCAGGGGAAAGCGGCATATTTTACTCAGTCGCGGCTTTAAGATCTCATTGCAGATCATCATGAACACGATCACTGCCACACAGAAGCCAAAGTTCACAAGATTCGTTTGCGGCACGCCCTTGATCACGTCAATAACGGTGTATATGATCTTGAATGCGCCCTTGTGGCGGGGTACTGAGATGCCCAGCACATCCTTTAGCTGGGCGGTGACCACGTGACACGCTGCAGCAGTGGTGAATCCATTCACCAGAGGTTCGCTCAAAAGGGATGACAGGGTTCCCAGTCTTAGAAAAGCCATTAGGAGCTGATAAAGAATTAAATATTATTATATTAGACAAACGTTTTTCAAATTAAATTCTGTAAAGATAGCTTACGTTTACGATTCCCACGGTAAGGGCCAAAGAGGTTGCCACCTCTGTTTTTCTAATGGGATCCACATTTAGAGTCGAATTTAAAAGTTGAAGAGGAGATATAGTGGAGATATTCGACAGCAAAGCGGAGCCATTAACTGGCAATATATGAGGGTGGTCATCCACATTGGCGAACGTATCCACCACCTTTGCCGTCATCATGCTGGCCACCGCAAAGGTGCCGATGGAGATGTGCTTGGAGGTCCCCAGGAACATGTAGGCCAGCACCGGAAACACGGCCATATAGAGGCCATTTCCTGCCGAAACTCCCGCCAAAATGCCATAAGCCATGCCATGGGGTATGTTCATAATGGCGACGGTGAAGCCGGCGATTATATCGCCGGGAAGATCTCTCCTGGGTGAATACTGGGGTAGCCATTGCAGAATGGGAATCACGCCGGTGAAGAGGGCAAAGAAGTTCCAGCTCTGCCAGCAGTTTCGCAGGGAGGAGGGTATGCTCTTGTCCCTGGCCGCATATCCCGTTTGCTTTATCACCACCTCATGGGTCAGAACATCCCGGTGAATGCTGTACTTCGGCTGGATCTTCAGCTTGCTTGGTGCACTGCCACCGTTTCCATTTGTGTTATTATTGTTCAGTGGTTTGGTTCTGCAAGGTGGAAGAAGAAAGGTAAGCATCTCTAAAGCGGCTAACAATCTATATAACTCACTCTGGACTCTCATTATCACTAGGCATTTTGGCTATATCTTCCACTACTTCTATGTCTTTTTGGTTCCTTCCGAGTTCCACATTGGTGTCTGTAAAAGGATGAATGCGCAGGTCGCGCTGGAATTGCAACTGCCTGAAGCGTGAAACTGGGCAACTTGGATTCAGATTTGCGTATTTGGGTTTCTTGGGTATTGTTCCAGTGCCTTTGATTGATGGGATGTCTTCGGTATGAGCAATGGGTACTAATAAGGTGCCAGATTCGTTGTTGATATGTGAATCTTGGAAATTGTTCTCTATTGGTAAGTAGCGCCGTCTTTTCTGGCGATCGCGTAAGTCTTTTAATCGCTTCCAAGCTCCTTTGGGCAGGGTTTGAAGATGGTGTTTCGGTTTCTGAAAACGAGAATTAAGTACATTAGGTGCGCTGAAAATGTGTATCCAATATCGCTTTATAGAGGCTATAGATTATGTGATTCATACGAAGTTTAATAAAATCTATTTCTTCCAAGCGACGCAATGCTCAGTGTTTAAACGTTCGCAACTTAGTGAAGTACATTTTGGGAATCAACCAATTTCTAATTTTCAATTCATCTTATCTGAGCGCATTGAAATTACCCTTCTAAAGCTTTTAAAGATCTTTAAGTACTTGTCTTAATTTGTTTTCTTATCACCGTTGATACTTATAGTAAAGTACAAGATAGTAAACGGAAAACTTTTCGGCAATCCACTTAAAACTTATTATCTTAAACACTGAACCGAGTATTTCGCAACACCAGTTAGATAACATCAACCAACCGCCACCGATTAGCATCACTTTGGAAAACACGGAGCAACTAACCCTATCAAACTCGACACACGACTGAGGCATCCATCATCACCTTTCGATAATTTATAACAATATCCCCGAATTCTTGGACATTTTTAGATACAGTGAATCGTGATTCCATGCCAAATGCTAATTGGTTTAATGATTTGATCAACATTTGTTCCTTGGATGACCGCAAGCAAGTCGAACTCATTCAAAGTCCCTGAAGAAGTTCTCGCTATCGGCCATCATTACGCATACGGCTTTCGCAGCGACGACAAGTGTCGAGCGTTGACGTATTTCCTAGAGATGTTCATCATCAATTACAGTCTGGCGAAAGCCACTTGCTAAGTGCTCAATAAAGTAACACACACATGCGACAAATGGGATAACAGTAGACGGCACTTTGCGCGTTTTGTCATTCGTTCCATTGGCCCAAACCATAATCACCTATAATAGTCGGTTCATTGTAGTAGATAACTTTTATGACCAATGTCTTAGATAGAACCAACAAATATCAGTTCGAGGGTTTATCGCGAGCAAATAGTGTAATTAGGGGATAACAGAACAGCTGAAAGCAAACTCGGCTACAAAAAGTAGGGTTGTACGAGATTGTTCAGGAATTAAAGTGTTCGCGCGGTTTGAATATAAAGATCTAACATCTATGCAGTCCCAATGGTTAACGAAACATATTATTTTATATAATCAAAAGCATATAATAGATTTTAGAACAACTAGTCAGCACAAATGAAATGTTGCAATCCCACACCCGCGATTACTTATAATTCCACTCTTTAAAGCCCCGTTACCAACTGACACAATTCCTGCTAAGTGACCACGAAATGGCACTCCATAAACCAAAGCAAACAACTTCATAAACCGGATCCACAAAGTGGCAGCCAGACATAACAACAAATACGACCAAAAATATATTTTCAAAGCTGTGTGCGGCAACGCCACTTGCATCACAAATATATTACTTCCCCAGCTTTTCAGTTGCGATCTGCTGAAAACCTTGCCGCCAATGTCAAGTTCAACGATTGACTGAAAAAACAAATGTAGCGACAGTTATATGCTAAATATCTGGAATCAATCAGTGGATCAAGAGATCACTGGCCTACCGAGATCAACGGGCTAAATTGCATTTGCATTTGAAATGAAAGCATGTGAATTGAATCCCACACAGATTATTCTTAAGAATAAACCATCACTCTTTCTCCATCTATCAGATACTTTAAATAATTTGTTATTTAGTAATAAAGTTTCTAAGCTAAGTATATATTTTTGTTGTGGATTTTGTTACTAGCAATTTATTGTTTTATTCACCAAAATCGGTTTTTGTTCCACAGCTTGAATTGCCAAAATCGACAGTAATTGTTTGTTTCTCCTCTTTTCGCTCGATTTTCGAAAGTAATGACTAAACACGTATTTGCCCATAAAAACGAGCTTATTATACATATATAAAACAAACACCTTCAATCCGGTTTAATTGTGATGCCCCTGGTTCATTGTTGTACTGCCGGCAATTGTGGGGGACCTCATTAGTTCTACCAACGAAGCGGTTACTGTGAAAACATAGTGCAAAAAACGGGATTCCACATTGGGCCCAATCCAAATGGCTTATGCAATGGGCCCAAACGCACATGACCAAAGCGAGATTAGCTCAAAAGGGAGTCGAAGGGAAGGAAATAGCGTTATATACAGGTTTATGTATATATATATACTGGAATCGCTGCTGAATTCTTATCGAAAGTGTCCACTCGGCTTATCAGCAACACGAGCACTAACATCAGTCGCGGTAATCAATGTTTTAGCCTCGGCACAGACACAAAACCCCTACTTCATCCCACTAAAACTTGTGTTTTATTAATGAAATCTTCTAATTATTAGCATTCATCGGGAAACAACTAGTTCTACATACGTATAAGTTTATATACAGATGCTATTTTCAAGCTTAAGTTGTCAACCGTTTTAAGTTTAAGGCTGTTCTGGAAAAATGACATATACTTTAAGTTGTAAAAACTGGATTTAAGCATTTCACATTTTTTAAGTAAGACCTCACTGTTGGCTTTTAAGGCTTTTCGTTTCCAAGTTTCGAGAGGTCGAGTTCAAAATTAATTGAAAATACGCATACAACTACAGTCGACAGAATTTAACTCGTCATGTCATGTTCTGCTATATAAATATAAATTCAGGGGGATTTCAGACAGGTGTTTGTCGATATATTGACCCGGCTCTTATCAGTAACTAATGGCCATGAAATAGTTACAGTTTGCTTCAGCAATCCCACTTTTCTAGCCACCATATGCACTGCGTTCGATATCAGAATGTTGATTGCGTAAGTGGACTCGGTGTGAGTGTCACAGATAACGCAGACAATTCTGAAACGAACTTGGGGTAATAAAATCGGTGGATTGGAGATACGTACTTCAATCATGTTGATTGAACCGCCGTGACTTTTACTGACGCACTTGCTGTTCCTGCACCGACTTCTTTGTTCTGGGTAATGGAGAAAACTGAGGCAAATACTAAGAGTCGGATCAGATCTGGGGTCTCCGGTTTCCCCATTCAGCTGATGCTGTCTACTTGATGTGATAAAGCTGACGTTGAAGTACATAAACTGGCATTTCTTGGCTAAATATTTGTCCGGGTTTTGGAGAAAATTTATAGAGCACGCGAGCGTTTGTATAACATTTCTTTTTTATAGAAATAATATAAAAGCTAAGCACTAGCTCTGTTTTTATGAACTCAGATTGTATTTTTAGAAAGATGGTAGGCTTCCAAATAATCATGACAATATTTATGTACATACATATGTATATAGTAAGTGCCTTGACTGAATCATTCAGGCAAACAATTATGGTTGTCCAACAAGATATTTCACAAGCAAGAAGTGAGTCACTTTTCATTTAGCCCAAAATAAATTGATAGAAAGCGTTGGCATGCGCTATTATATTATCTTTTTTCTGATAAAGCGAATTGACATTTAGTGACCCCTTTGGCATTTAAAGTCGCAGTAATGAGTTCAAGTATAATTCATAATATACATTTTAAGCTCCTTGTGTAAATAGCATACGATTTGTTACAGTTACGATAACTGTTCGACTTTTAAAAACGTTACTTTAAATTCGTACTATTCATGTTGATAGCCTGACGCTTTCCTTATGATTCACAGAGTAAAGAAATTGAGACTCGAAATTTGAACTGCACATTTGCACACATTGTTCAAACATAAATAATATCTAGGGAATAAACCAGCAGCGATTCGCTGTGTAAAGTTAACAATAAGGTCGGACCATATTACTCCATGAAATAATTTGTTTTTGGGGTTGGTTATGGAACTATGTATGTACATATGTATATAGGGCATATATTTGTGGGCCGCGCCCTTATCAGCAGATTAACCCTTGCTGGCGGAGTCCAGTTTCATCATCGATTTGACCACTGGACTGCAAACAGTGAGTGCTACTCATTCCCCCGATTATGTTTAGCTTCCGTTGGATATGAATTGCATTCATGTTCATCGGTTGGACTTTGAGATTCCCTTGTTTAGCTTCAGTAGAAGTGCTGGCGCGGCAGTTGGCAGATTTTTTATATCTCTTTGTTTAGATTTCGATTGTGCGGCATTTATTTATTTTCCTGTGGAGGGGGAAAGTTGGGGAAGAATTGGGGCTGCAACTTTTTCATTTTCCCTACTGTGCGCACGCACATTTCCCTACATCGGACAACGCAGTGGAAAGCAACCAAGTAAAATCAATTGAAACATCGTTGATTGATCAACAATGATTTGAGAACTCAATGCGGCAATATTTATTCCCAGATAGAATTTTGTTTTAAATACAAAGATTTTTGTATCATTAGTTATGAAAATAAATAAATATATAACTTATACATTTAGGTCTGATATAAGTTTCTGTGTGTGCGCATTCTTCCTCTAAAGCAAGTTTATATAGGCACATGATACATATGTGATATTTCCCGGCACAATATGAGTGTTATCATTAATCCCCCAGTTTCCCTATTGGTTACTATAGACATAAACTTACGCCAAGGCAGGTGTGAAATTGAGGGGTTTTACTTTTGTGCTCAAGGCCCTGATTACTGGCAAATTTTACAGCTCACGTATAAGTGATAAATTTTAAAAATAATCAGAGTAAATGACCGATTGTTTGATAAGCAATTCACAAATTTTATATACTCCTTTTGCTCCGTTCTGGGAAAACAAAAGGTACAATTTTATATTTTCCAAACATTGCTTATATAAGGATTATAGAAAATATACTGAGTTCACTGATTTAAATATGGTTGTGCATTCATAACCAACAATTTGCACAAATATCCAAGGGGAATTTTTTTTTAGAAATAATTGCTTTTATTATTGTGCACTTTACGTGTTACATAGTATATTCATTTTTTTCAGACCATAAAACCAATTAGTTTCCATTCATTGTTTGTTTTCCTCAGAGTGGTGGGCTTATCAACAAATCCCAATAAATATAGGGTATTCCGAACGGGCGACGCGACAGGTTGGCAAAAAGTCGCCAAAACGGAAGAACAACATCCCATAACGCTTTACACACTATACTTGGATGTACATAGATGTACATATACATATGTACACCCGATGACTGTGTGTCAAGTGCAAGTGCACGCGAAAACAACAAAAGTGGGCGAGGGCGGGGGGGTAAATTTGGGTGGGAACGAGCAAATAAAAACAATAAAGCCAATGAAAAAGCAGCAAAGTACACAATTAATGTGATTGTCCCAAATTGACGAGAAATCGAAAGGCAAACGGAAGTCAAGAAATGTTGGGCAATGCGAATGAATGTGAAAATATGTCGAGAATGGACGAATCTTTGTGGCTTTTGCTTTTACCTTATTAAAACTATGTACATTAATTTTTAGTTGGCACTCAATTCGGTTGCCAACGAGTACAGCTGTTGCTGTAGTTGTTGTTGTTTTTGTTGTCGTCTATACGCCGTTTTCGATTTGTTGGCACCTTCAACTTTCGATAGTGCCTTTGTTGTTGTATCACTTGTTGCCAATAAAAGATTGATTAACACTTTTCTGGCGCATGCATCGCAAATATATTGAACTTTGAGCACTCTTTAGCGACTTTTTGTTCTGCCAAAACGATTATCACTTATATAAAACCGGCTAAAAGGCCCGCAAATTAATAGCCACCACTATAAGCTCGCCTTTGTTGTTTCAATAATATTTATTTTCTCTTATTTAACCGCGCACGTTCATTATTTCGTTTTTCTATGTTTCTTTTTATGTTGAATAGCGTCGCTTGCGACACACGTAAAAGTATTTCTCTGTCGTTATATATGAAAATGTTGCTGCAGTTGTTGTTTTTGTTGCTAGTGGGGGGTCGAACGCCAAAAAAAGATGCTCGCGCCAAAAACTAAGAATTTGGAAAATCCGCGACGGAAGCAAAACAGCGTCCGACTGACCCAGTAAAACTGAAGAAAAAAAGTTACGAACCCACAAAGCGGGAAAAGCTTTGTAAGCTTTCCGATAAACAGCTGTTCCCGATGCCACCCAATCTATCGGTAAAGATATCGTACTCTAACATATTCTGATTATTCGAAAATGTTTCGACTAAATAAATAAAAAATATGAACTTAGGCGAGGCAATTTTTCGACAAGCTTTCCAATACTTGTAGAACTTTCATAATATGAAAATATCTCATAATGGTATAATGCAGTATATTTAACGACACACGGAATTCAGTTTCAGAAGCCTGTGCATACACTGTTCCGCATTCTTTTTTGAATTGAATTAGTTTATTCATTCAACCTATTTAAAAGAAGGAGCTATAAAAATTCCATAATTCATGTTTCTAACGTTATTATATTAGAACGTGTTGCATTATAGTGGAAATGCTTTCATTTATCTGTTTCTCCTTTAGATTTGGTATTTTTCCGTCAGCTGATTGGTATTTTTGGGGTGCGACAAATACGGCTACACTAAATAAGAGGAAGAGGTAGCCATGACAACAAAACAAGTTGTTTCTGATAAATCCTTAACTTTTCACCGGCCGCTCTGGGAATATTAGCATAAAGTAGAATCGAAAAAACAGATCGTCGGAATGGACAAGCCCCAGCTGATCGAGCACCTCCACGAGGCAGTCCCCTACACGGTGTACGACACGAAGTGGGTGCCCCTTTCGGCCAAGTTTGTGGTTCTGGGCTCCAAGGCCAACGGGCACGGAATCATGGACATTTACGAACTGAACCAGGATAAGCTGGTGAAGGTGAAGTCGGTGGAGAAGAAGGTGGCTTTCAAGTGCGGCACCTTCGGAGCAGCTTCGCTAAGGAACCGTCACATGGCAATCGGTGATTTCGAGGGCAGGCTGCAAGTTCTGTAGGCTTCATAACACTTAAAACCCTTGGAAACCTCTGTGACATTGGTTTTTTGCAGGGATATGGAGCAGCCAGATCTTCCGGTTTACAATGTAAAGGCTCACAGCGGCATCATCAACACCATCGACGCGATCGGCGGCACTCAAATCGATTGTGGTGCTCCGGAAATCGTTACTGGCAGCCGTGATGGCGCCGTTAAAGTCTGGGATATCCGCCAGGGGCAGGCTCCTGTGGTGGACATGTCGCCGCCGCCGCAAATGGGCGATGGCATTAACAACAGCGGTGGCCGCCGGGATTGCTGGGCCGTGGCCTTTGGAAATACTTACAACGCTGAGGAGCGCATCGTTGCCGCCGGCTATGATAACGGGGATCTAAAGATCTTCGACTTGCGAACCCTTTCTGTACGCTGGGAGGCCACCATGAAGAATGGTATATGTGGCCTGGAGTTCGATCGCCGGGACATTCCCATGAACAAGCTGGCGGTAACCACTTTGGAGGGCGGACTCCTTGTCTTCGATATGAGAACCCAACATCCGACCAAGGGATTCAGTTACGTGGAAGAACGCAACGCCGGACGAAGTGTGGGAACAAACGGCGTGATCAGTGGTCCAAAAGCCACTGTGTGGGTAGTTCGTCATCTACCCCAGAATAGAGATCTCTTTCTTACTGGTGGCGGAACAGGCTCTATTCGCCTGTGGCAATACGAGTATCCCGACAGGAGGGTAGTTGATGACTCCGATGGAAACAAGTTGGGAGTGGCTGGAGCACTTAACATGGTAAGTGCAGCCACTTTGAGCTCTCAGCCGGTCCACTGCTTCGACTGGCATCCGGACAAATTGGGCCTAGCCGTCTGTGGAGCTTTCGATCAAAGCGTGCGGGTTTTAATTACCACCAAATTAAACACTTATTAGAGGGTGGACATCAAAAGAATCCCATAAAACAAATGCCTCATACTTGTGATACTGGATTATGGGTCAATCCTTAGGTGTATATTTTTATGAATACAATTTCAGTGCACTTATTGCAAATGTTGAAGCTTTCAATGTTTGCTAGATAATAGAAATAAATCCTCAACGCTCAAAAGCTTCCCAAATCAGAAAAAACTGGATTATCTGCTTGATCTAAATTATATTACAAATCAAAACTTAGAAATCTTACAAATACATCATTAATAAACATTTTCAAAATGGCTTTTTTATTTGTGAAGCAATTATAAAATAGTGTACCTATTCTTTCGGAGTTTATAACTAAGATCGGGACACATTCATTCGCTCCTGGACAATTTTTGTCAGATCCTCGATGCGCTTTTCTAGCTGCTCCACTTTTGACGTCTGTTCTGCCGGCACATCCACATTGATGGCCCTCTTCAGTGCATTCAGACAAGATGTGCCCGCCAATCTGGCAGAATTTAGTTGAGAAGTAATCATCACCTCACTTTCCTCCTGGATGTGCTCTTTGATGGCCGCCACTGAGAGATCGCAGACCTCTAAGCAAAGATCCAGTGCTTTCAAGGCGTGCTCCGATTTGGTTTCCCAGCCCAAATGTTTCGGTGTGTACGCGCGATAAGATTTTACCAGTTTCTCGGCCTTTTTCAGTGGTGATTGGGCCACCAAGGCTGCCAGTTCCCAAACAAGAGGCTCGTTACCATGTTGAATGCTCTGCTGTCCCAGCAGCTTTATGAGTCTCTTGATCAAAGGACCTGAGCCGGCGGGGTCCTCCTTGGAAATTCCGTAAACAATACGGGTGAGCACTTCCTGGTCGAGGTAGTGCTGTTTTAGCTCCGCCATGCGCTGGTAAGCCCGCATTGCGTCGTCCCAGTGGGAAGTATCGACGGACACCAGCATGTGGTTCTCCCAAACCTTCCAGTTGCTGTAATTACACTTCAAGGCCTCGCCAAGAACGCGATGGGCCCGCTGTTTGTCACCCAAGTTAATCAAAGCCTTGGCTAGATTGTTCCAGGACTCGAAGCCATTGGGTTCCAGGTGGGTGTAAGCCAAATAATATTTGACAGCCGGCTCCCAGCGTTCCAGTTGGATTGCGCAGTAGCCACAACGCAAGAGAATCGCTTCCTGCAAGTTGTTAATCTCGAGCGAAATCTCGAAGTGATCCATTGCCTGGGCATAATCTGCAGTCCTGTAGAAGTGGTTGCCCCAATAGGCTTGAGCTTTTCCACTTGTCTTTTTGGAATACAACCAAGCCTGCTCGTAGAACGAAGGATCGTCGATAGCATCGCCAAGAAGGCAGTAGAGCAATGCCGTGGGCTTCTTCTCCAGCTCCTGCCTGATGATCTCCGCTGCCTTGTGACGGAGTTCCAGACTCGTGTAGCACTCGATCACCTGCTGCCAGGCGTGTATGCGAAGACAGATGTCCAGAGCTGTCTTGGTCATGCCCAGGGATCGCAGCAAGTCCACAAGCTGCAGCTGTACTTGCCACTTGGGACTCAATTGGGCAGAGAACCCGTAGGAGAGTCGGGATCGAAGCGATAACTCCTCCTCGGAAGTGTCAAGCAGCTTGACACACTCCTCGCATTGTTTCCAGCTGCGCTCGACTGTCCTTCTTTGATTCGATTCCTGAAGGCAGTTTAGCAGAAGAGCTGACTGACGGACTTGGAATGGTCCATGCTCCTGGTAGAGCAGCGTTTGTGTATACGGCTCCAATTGCTCATCCGCAAGGCGATCCTTGGGCGTCGAGCGTTTCAATTGTTTACTGCAAAAGGAAAAATATAAGTATACCAGAAAAATAATACAGCTCATTGCCCATACTCACACCTTTGCCAGCACCAGAGCTTGGAGCACACTGGGAAGCGTCATTACTTCGTTGTCCTTCAGCTCCACAAAGCGTATCCGCTCCAGTCGCGTGTCATCCTCCAGCAGAAGCAGTTTGGGCAACTTGGTCGCCTCATTTGTATGGACGGCTGCAGGCAGAAGCTGCTGCTCGTTTAGGTGCTCAACTTTAAGGCAGAGCTGAGGCAGAGCCTTCTGCTGGAACTTGGTGCGTACCCCTAGTAAGCCCTCAACTTTCAGCTCCACCTGGAGATGCTTGCATAGTTCATCCAGTATTTGGGAGGCTATTTCAGAGCGATGAAACTGCAGGTAGCCATTAGCCAACTCCAGTAGCA
Organism: Drosophila teissieri; assembly: GCF_016746235.2. NCBI lineage: Eukaryota > Metazoa > Arthropoda > Insecta > Diptera > Drosophilidae > Drosophila > Drosophila teissieri. The sequence goes on along the minus strand of NC_053031.1, from coordinate 16,268,178 downwards.
GCAGTGATTGCAGTTCCCTGCTCTCAAACTGGTTGAAGTGAGCCTGAAGATGTCCAGCTGCTGACTTGAACTGTTCATATAGGGAGGCCGCCAAATCATCCAGGACATGCTGATGCAGACAGAGCAGACGCAAGCGCCACCAAATCAGGACCTATATGTATTGCTCATTAATAAGCGAAAGTGAATCATACTGAAGCCTACAAACCTTTGATTCTGGATGGTTTTCTAAAAGTCCCTGAAGAATTTCCTTGGCAATAAGTAATAGTTCTACAGATTTTACATTCGGATTCAGTTCCTCGCCGCTGGCCTTCAGTTTCTCCAGTGCGTCGAGTTTCTCCAGTTCCAATTCACTATGGATTTGTTGGTACTCCTCCAGTTTGTCAAAGGGTCCAGTAAAATTGTTCTGAACAAAGGCGAAGATCAGGAGCAGGAAATCCTTGAGCTGTGAGGTGGGATCATCTTTCAGATCTGGCTTGCCTTGCGTCTGCCGGCGTTGAAGGATCTCCCGGAGATCATCTACTGTCCACAGTTTTTGGCGGGTCCACAATTGACGCAGTGCCTCATCCGCTGGTAGATCTATGGGCAGTTATTATAGCATGTATTATAGGCAAACCATTGTGCTCGTTGATACTTTACCTTCAACTGCCACCGCATCGTTGAAATTGCATATATAATATTCACTGAATATATCGGCCACCATTATAGAAAGAAATTGTGATGAAATTGTTGTATTGTTTGGACAAACAATCCACGTGCTTCACGAGCTATAAAATACCGGCTTGATTTAAAGCAAAGGTCCAACTTTATGAGAGAAACTATACTGGTTCGAACTTCCACAGACTTTCAGGAATGAATACAACCTTAATGCAGCTGTTAAACAGTCATTTAAAGCGTGTTTCTAGAATGTTTTTAAACCGTGCGGATTGTTTATTAGAGATGGCAGTTCCCAAATATTGCGCAAATAATCAGCTGATACAAAATATCGCCACTAAGGGCGGTAAACTTAAATGATAATAACTTTTTACTTTTACCAAGCTGATCCTTTCATCATTCCCAAAAGTATGTTAGGTCTACTTATGCGTATATTATAATTAATATTAGCAACTAAATGTCAATTATATTATAAGTTAGATGAATTTACGGGCAATCAAAAAACTAGCAGTAAATCTTGGGCTGATTTCAACAAGTAGTTTGAACTTTCGAAGGTATTGAGGTTCAGTATTAAAAATACCAAACGACCTGCACAAATTCGTTAGCCAACACTTTGTGTTGGCGGTAATTTCAAACTCATCCGCCAAGCAGCAAATTAAAAGCACAGACATTATTTTTAGCCGTACATTAGCTAAATCCGCTCTGCGCCGATTAGTGCTGCCTCAATTTCACATAATTAGACGGACTTACATCATTGACCAAGTCGCGACGGCGCCAGTGCGCAAGTTCATGTTTCATTTAAATTGCTTTTCAAAATAGCTGCCCGCCGCACTTGATTATTTGATTATTTACATAAGTCACATGAAGCGGAATCGTGAAATGGCCAAATTTATTTTTAAAGATTCTTTGTTATTATTGGGGGAGTGCAGGGGAACTACCGATGATAGAGCGCAGCTTTTTTTTTTGCAATTACCAGAACACACAGTGACTAATACACTGACGGAGGTAGCTTCGAAAAGCTTGGTGGTATTTTATTTTTTACGTCTTAGCCGCCGCCGTAGCTTCTAAATTTAAATTTCACGGTCAAGGTCGTCGATTGGCGTCGCTATCGGAGAACGCGCTGTGTTGTGTAGGTGAGGGGGTGGTGGTGCGAGTGGGGTGGGGTGGGGCAATGGCAGCGAACACAGCCCCCGAAAACGCAGTACAGTTGCTGGCGGAGACACAAAAGAAATCGTATCTGGCAGATACTTTGTATATTCCGGCGAAACCCAATAGCACAAGATGCGATAAAGGGTATCAGTGCCATTTAATTGCGATGTGTGGGGCTATCTGCGAACACTTATCGCCGCACGGAATCTGATTGAGTTCAAGGCTGCCATGACCAAACAAATCCGGTGGTAAGATAAGGGTGGTATTTCCCGTTACCAACTAATTGGTCTTTAATGCGGCTTATTTGAATGGAATTTTAAAAGGTTACACAGACTAGACAAAACTTTGTTATTGATTCTTAAAATTAAACAGTGAAGTTTGAACTAGGTGGAACTAAGTAAAACTAAGTATAAATAGCTTAAAATTTATTAAGATACATTTATGTTTAATGTTTCTCAGCCTGCGTCAATAAGTTCCTGATTATGTTAATGTTAAATAATTAAATAATGTTTTTTAAGCCAATTTGGGCAAATATTATTAAACTTTAAGAAAGTGCAAGGCTAATACATTGCCACAAATAATTATAACAAATTCTATTTAAATTATTTCTATTGCTTTCTTTTTAAACTCTCAAGATTCGAATTAAAAACTTTAAGACATGAGCTTTTTTAACGGCTTGCTTTCTTTCGTCTCTTAAATGTATTTCAAATTCGAAATCCACCACACAATTGAAAGAGATGAAGCTTTTTTTCTCTGCAATAAAAGGTACTCTTCATTGTGCCGTATCTCTTTGAATTTCTCGTTTTCTGCTGAGCTTGGCTTAACTCGTCAGCCAAAAGTTTTTGCCGTTTTGGCGCGATTGTTCCGCTCTCTCCCTCTTTCTCGCAGTGCACTCTCTTCCACGCCTGCGTTGCATGGCCAAGTGCACAGCGCATTCAAATGCACTCGATTCGAATCCGGCGAACTGCAGCCGGCACGCGGCTTCCAAGTGGACGTCATCATGACCCAAAACGGGCAGTTCGGTTTTATTTTGTTTTTATCTCCATGCCGCGCTGCTAGGCTGCAAAGGTGCACCTTAGTCATGAATAATGCAGATACAAATGCCCGCACACAGATACAAAAAATACAGATGCAAACATGCATTGCAGATACGCAAATGACTAAAGTGCAAATCAAAACAATAGTGAATGAGATCCTATTTATAGCATTTTAAACATTAAATTACTTATATTTATATCATATTTATTTAGGAACAGGAATAAAATAATACAGTTTTGTTTTCTTTTAAACGAAATATTCTAAATAATATTAAAAAGCATCATTTTCATTTAAAATCAAAGCTGCTTAGTCAAAAACATGAGTTCGTAATTGATTTATTTTCGAATTCTTTTTTTATTTAAAACAACACTATTATTAAGGTCATAACATTATACACTTTTGCATATAAAATATTGATTAGGATTCTTAAAAATTCTTCAAGCTAAGTTTCTTTTCAAAACAAAAGAACATTTCCAGCTCGTCTAGAAATAAATAATCCTGTAGTTCTTTTTTTTATTTGTTTAACTGGTCCACATAAATAAATTGAAGTTCTGAGCTCAAAACATTTGTTCGCCGTCTCCAACTCTATTTATATTTATTTATATCTGTTTTGGTCGGTTTAATTGCATTTCGGCTAATTTATATTTTCTTATTTTTTAGCCTTTTGAATGTTTCTATTTGCCTGTTTTGCCTGCAGCCCAGCCATTCAAGGTCGTTCGGGTTTTGTTTCAATATATTCGTATTTTCTTTCTTTTTTATTTTGCAGAGCTGTATTTGTGTGCTTTTGTTATGGCAAATAAATGCAAATAAATATAATTTGTTTAAGCGTTCATTTCTACTTGTTGCCCAGCAGCGCTCGCCTGAAATAATTTAATTGCTGTGACATAAAAGCCAGCCCCAGTTGCTCAAACATTTGGCTGGATACTCGATTTGTGTGCCAGCTTTAGTTTCTGATTTTCTCCCCCCTCGTTTCATTCAGGCGCGGAATCGATGTCAGTGGGTTTCCATGTCTCCGGCGCCGGCGCAACATTTTCAGCCTCAAATCAGTTTTCACTTTCGCGCCGCAACTTTCACGAAACTCTGTGCTCCACTCGCCGACTGCCCCTTCTGCCCCTCGTGCCCCTTGTGGCAAAAGGCGGACTCAAAAGGCTGACTGCGGGGTCAATAGTTTGTGTTAGATTTATTAAAATTTGTGCTTTTTAAAAACTCATAAAATTGGTTAAATGCGCAACGATGTAATTAGGTTTTGACGAAGAAAATATTTACTGCATTCCATCATTTCCCATTTCGTTGCGGCTTTCGCTAGATGTAAATAATTGCATTTTTAACTGCTGCACTTTGCAGTTTAGTTGTCTTTTGTGTTGAAAGTGGCACAAGAGCGTTTGGCAAAAAGTTGCCAATTTGATTTATCGTCTTTCATGTTATTAGAAGTAATAAAAATCTTCGAAAATCCTCTTTTGCTTGTATTTCATATTTCAGAATCACTAGCCGAGTCGATTTGTCCACTTACAGCTGTCCGTTTGTCTGTCCGTATGAACGTCAAGAGGTAGAGAACTGAAAGCTAGGAAGCTGAGATTATTAATTGATTTTATTAATGTTTTTCTTGCCCACTTCTATCGAAATTTCAGAAGAATTAAAAAATACTTCCCACGCAGTTTGAGGGAGTAGCTGAGTACCGGGTATCAGATAGTCGATTCACTTGACCATAGCGTTCCCTGGTGTTTTTCTTTGGGGATTTAAGATCAATGGTCTTTTTCTCAGTTCATAGGGAACCTCATAACAAAATACCATCCAGCTAACTCAATCGACTGACTGCCCACGCACATTTGGCCCTGAGTCATGCTTTGATTTGACCTTGTCCGTCTATTAGGAGGTACAATTTCTTGTTTGCCATTCGAGACGGTTAAACTGCTTGATAAATTTTCATTTTTCGCTGGCTGTGTGCTGGCTGCGACTAAAATGCCACACAACGCATGCTAAAACGTTCTACCGAAATTAATTATTTCGCACTTAATTATTCAGCGCGAGCAGCTCAGAGACGCGGCGACCTTGAGCGGCCTCCCCTCACCTGCCCGCCCCCTCACTCCGCCCCGCCCACTCGCAAGCGGCGGCTACTCGTTTCTGGTTGCGATCAAATAACGACTGCCAAGCAAAAAAGGCAGAGCCAAAATCTGATCATACTTGGACATCCACTGCCCAGAAGCGCAATCGCCGAACGGATAACAACATTGTAGCGATTGAGTGACAGTTGCGATCTTTGAAAATAGTTTCTGTTCTCGGGATGGGAGCGCTGAAATAGAAACACCATGAGCTTAATGCGCAATTGGCTAAAAGGCGCTGACTGCTGCAAAATATTTAATATTTAAGCATCATAGCAAAGTGATGAGCGAAGCACAGTTGGGAAAGTCGGAGATCATCGTCGCTTATAATACGAAATTCATCTGGAGGAGCTATGAAAACACCAAGTGACGTTTTGTAAAAATTATAAACTGCATACCCTGCAGCAACCAGATTTCGATACAACTTAAAAATAAATTATATATGTACGTTTTGTGTTGAAAATGTCAACATCGGTTTAGGAAAAAATCCAGCGAAATTTTATTGGAATTCTTAGGAACGGCACTGAGAATTCGAACCATTTATTTGCTTGATGGATAAAATATGTCTGCCTCGTATTTAGATATACATATGTATGTATGTATGAACATATGAAGGGTTTTGAGTTTACAAGATAAACATATGAAGATATTCCATTCACTTGACTTGTATTAAGGTATTCCATTCACTAGACTTGTAAAGTAGTGCTCTATTCCTTAGAAAATATCCCAGTTGCGATCTACGTTTTAGCCGGAACGGATTACGCATTTCAGCCCTGTGAATCCCAGTGCAGTACAAAGCTGGCGAATTACCTAAGCACCATTTCCCATTAACTTTTTAATGGTATTTTCGCTGGACTTTCATTTGTTGTGAATTTCACACTTGCTGAATGCAAGCTCATTTCGTGTCATAATATGTACACCTAGATATCCACCTGCCAGCAAAACTCTTTCCCCCTCGAAGCGTGTGTTCTTTTTTCTGTGTTTTTGTGTTGTTCTAAGGCAGAATGCTCAGGTCGACCTTGAGCAATTATTGCTTATTAATACGGCTGCCGCCGGTTGCTATACGAGTATGGTTTTTATGGCTTTTTGTCGGAATCGCTTCGTTCCTGTTTCTCGGCCACTTGTTCCATTTCGATTTTCCATGTTCGATTTTACGCGCGCCTCCAGAAGTCGTTCATCATTCGAACTCTCTGAATTAGAAACTATTTATTGTATTAATCAACTTGAGGTGCACACGTGTCGTTGTTTGTGCGGGAGGTCTAATAAATGTCGAAATGAAAACAAACGTGCCATATGGTATATGCTATTTGATATATATATGCTCGATCTTAAATCGATTAATTGGAGCATTCAGTACTGAACAACGATTTTCAGCGGCTAAGCGGAAAATCCTTGAAGCCACAAAAGCACCATTTCATCGTAACGAACTAAAAATGTAAATAAAATGAAATGAAATGGAACGAAAGCAACAATTACAGGAAGGTCTCTGAAATACCGTATAATTCCGTTTGAGATAACAATCATAGTAAAATATTTTTAGTATCCTACCCCGGTCTTTAAGTGAAACTAGTTCAAGTGCGAATAAATAATGACCCACAACTATTTCCGAGAAAAATGTTATGGTTTAATTTTTATTTTTAGATGAGTGGATTCTGTATTTGTAGTATTCTTACGAACTTTTCTATCGACTGAAATTGAATAATAATTTGTGTTTAACTTATAGGCAAAAAAGGTTGAGCTAATGGGTATGGGTGCAATATGCAATTAGTTCAAAGGGTCACACGGCCGCGATTTGCATGGCATTTCTATTTAAATAAGGTGAAATAAAATGGGCGCAAAAAAGGGTTCCTATAGATGGTAAATGTACTGGCTTGCATTCCATATAATTAATGGAAATTGAAGTGCATAGCAATAAGTGCGCTTTCTGCACTCCAGCTGAATCAGATGCAAGCTGCGTCACATATACCGCTCTCGCTCTGTTGACTCGCTCGACTACCCGTCTCTATCGCTCCGCTGTTGCCGTCTCTTTCCGGGCAATGTCCCTCCTGTTTTCGCCCTGTGCATTTTGAGTTATTTGCGTCGCTGCTGGCGTTTTTGAGTTTAGCGGCCTGCCGCATTTTCAAGGACGCCGCGTGCTTTTGTTTTGTTACTGTCTGGAGTAACTCGGTACCTTATAAAATCACAAAATAATATATATATAATAAAAAGCTAAATAAAAAAAAGTGCATTGAAATCAGAGAGAGTCAGACATGGGCACGGAATTTTTAATATCATTTTTTCAAAGCAAATGTACTCGAACTTTGCATTCAGCTGTATGTTTATTTTCCAATTTTATTTCCACAAGCTGAATTACTTTGCGACGTTTGTTTTTGCTCCGTAGCTTATTTACTTAGAATTTTATGGGCTAACTGATTTATTTGGCAAAATATTAGCAAATAACAGCAAGGTGAAGGCCGGCATGGAAAGTCCCCCGGCCCGGTACCAAACAACACACATTTCTATTTATCTAATTAACAAAATTAAAACCAACAAATGCCACACTGAATAATAAGCGATAATTTAGCAAACAGCAAAGCAGTCGGCAAACAGAAACGCGCATAAAAAACCGCCTCGAAAACAGCTTTGAAAAGAAAGAAGCACATAGGGAACAAAGTGAAGCTCAAAATTCGGGTTTATGGCCAAGGTCAAGGACGCGCCATGACAATCAGAAAAATACGAGTACTAAGCCGGGGTACAATGAATAAGCGAACTGAACTTAACTGAACTGAAATGAAATCGAACTGATTATGGGCCAGTCTGACGTCTGACGTCTGACAGAATGTCGAAAGCGAGTGAAAGCCGAAAGAAAGCACTGGAACTTTTTGGGGGAGAAGTACTCTTCCACATGCTACACATTCTACACCTCAGAATTTGAAGATGGTGAGGTGTGCGATTCTCAGGACACGCATTTGAAAGTATATTTATATTTTAATTGTATTTATTTGCCACTGAATTCTTATCATTAGCAATCAGAAGGATGCACACGATACGCATAAGATATTTAAATACTTTAGGATGAAGCTCATTGAGTGGGATTATATTATTAAATAATAATAAATAATTAACTTTAGATTTAGCAGCTTTGTGGTTTTAAGACGCAATCGTGTGTGGCAGTAGCATTCGAAACACCTCCATTTAGTCACGACTCGCGGGCATTGCTCATGCGTCTTGAGCTGCGAACTTGACATTTTCCAGATCAGATCAGATGCCACCATTCCGAGCAGAATCCGCGGATTAGGCCGTGGCTCTTCGCCATTTAAGCCCGTTCAGCACGGCGCCAAGACGGCACCAGCACGGCAGACAGAGACGGGGATAGAGGATCAGAGTGCCAGAGTGAGAGGGTCGTTTCCAATCACACAACGAGTCATAAAATAAAAGATCTGAATAATCAGCGCTGGGGGCTCGCTCGTGCTTTTAATTAATGAGCTGAACTTGGATGGCGGTGAGTAGTTTTTGTATCTGCCTCGAGCCGCTGCTTTGTTTTATTTACTTTTGTTTTTCCAAAGTCGTTGCAAAGCGGAAGCCAAAACGCTTGACCAGCAGCTGTCGCTTATCGTTAATCGCTGTGGCGATGATCTTCTCTTTTGCCCCTTTGGCCTTTTGCCTTTTTGGCGCCAAGGGAAGTGGGCGCTGCTGGGGGGTGGGGGCATGTTCTACTGGGGGCTTAATTGAAAGTGCAGACAGCGCTGGCCAAAGAGCAGATTCTAAAATGAAATCCAGCAGCAGCGAGACCCAGTAAAAAGGCATTAAAATGTATACAAAAGAAAAAGCAAAAAGCGAGCAAAAAGCAAACAAAAAGCAAAGCCAGAGACAACAAAATCAAATACACTGTTCAAGGTTAGGTTATCACATTGCCAAGATCAAGGTTACGTTTTTTTCTTTTTTTTTTTTTTTTCCTTTTTTGTGAGACGGACGTTTGTCGATAGGTGTGTGTGCGTGTGTGTGTGTGTGCCTGCGAGTCCAATTGTGCGTCTGTGGGTGTGCGTATCTGTGTGCGCAGTGGTTGCCGTGCCAGACAGAACGTCGATAAATTCGCGAACCTGCAAAAAGCTTCTCAAGTGAAAACTGGCTCAGACTCAAGCAATAATTATAATTGGTTGCTGCTCTATGGATTCTAACATTTGGGCTCTTGGGAAAAATACATCACTAATACTCTAATAATCACTAATAACTTAATTCCCTATAACCTAATGGAATATTCAGCAATTTTTTTCATTTTTATTCCATTTTATATTAACAGTTCCAAGTTATTAATAAAATGATCTACATCTAATGACAATATACCCAGATACTGCAATATCAGTTAAAAATTTTCATAACTAGATTAATTTTATTAAAGCAATTAATTCAGTAATTAACGGAACTAATGCAACGGTAATAGCCTTTTTATTAAAATAATAAACAAGTACGCACACAATATGTTTGTGAACTAAGCTGATTTAATTGTTGCTAAATATTTCGTCATACATACATATATAAAGAAAAACAAAATATTTCCAGTTCAACAACACGGAGATAATGTACCGATCACCTGGGTTTCACCTTTGAACAAGGAATATAAAATAAATAATATTTACTCACTTCAATGCTAAATATTGAATGAACTTTTGGGTATTTTATTTAGCTAATTGAGCCTTTTTATATTCCATTAAATATAGAAAATGAACATTTCCTTGAACTCTTCAGTACACATGCAAGTATCATTAACTTAAAAAACAAAAATGGTTTAGTGTAAAAGTGTATAGAGTTTGTACACTTTTGGCAAATTAATGAATTAAGGTGTTATCTGCAAACGAATTTGGCAAATCCAATCTTCGACACTAAATCACTTGGCGCTCTTTGCCGATTATGTTGACGCTTTTAGGGGGTTAATAAATAATTTCGCCGGCTTGGCTGTGATTAATTGGCGGAGTCGTTGAGGAAGTGGGCCGCAATAGATGGGCTGTCCCCACCGCCTGAAACTAAGGCTGTCACTTGTCATTGGGGGCCGATGAAAACTGAAACTGAAACCGAGTTCGAGTTCGAGATCGGAATCGGAATTGGAATCGTAAATCGCGCTGATAAACAAACAAGCGGCGACTCGAAATCGGAAGTGGCTGTATAACGGTGTACGGTGCATATCCATATGAATGAATGGCCGGCCGATCGAGAAGCGAATCACTGAGATATGCGAAGGAAAACTGGTTCCGATCCGATGCGATCGGATCGCATTGGATTGGATTGGATTGGATCCGGGGGTCGGCCGTGATTCGTTTATGCGGGCGACTCTCGAATGCTTCTTGGCTCGCTTTTCCCATCTCGGCCAGCCTTCTGAGCCGATATAGCCGATATAGCCGATCTACCCGCTCAAGTTCAAGCGCCCAACCCAAATCCGTTGGATCTCCGAGCGCCGACAGCAATCGCAGTCCGCTAGTTGGCTAGTTGGCTAGTTGGCCAGATAGTTAGATAGTCAGATGGCAGATAGATGGACATAAAGACCGAGGGACAGACCTAAGGTCAGTCGGAGCGAAGCCGAAGTCGCTGCGGCTGTTTAGCAACGCCCAGATCCAAATATTGACGCTCTAAATACCCGCAGAGCCCTCGCAGTGCGGAAAAACCTTCGACAACACCTTGACTTCAATTTTCGGTGCGCCGTTGTTTGTCGTGGCTTGCTCTCGGTTGTTGGCAAAGTTGTTGCTGCAAGTATCGTTGTTGCTGCTGCTGCCTCTGCTGTAGTTGTAGTTGTAGTTGTTTGCGGCAGTTCGTTTTCTTCTGCCGAACTCGTGGCCCCACCAAACTTGACCCAATTCCACGGCGCTCTTCATTGTGCGGCTTCAAGTGCCATAAATATGTGACCCTGACCCAAGTCTGGATCGGTCTACCAGACTGGGCACATTGATGGGTCGGGAGCGGGAGAGGTTTCACATATGGATTCCATTGGTAATTCTGGACAGGAGGAAAAATATTTGCATATATCTAAAGCTAGTTGTGGCATTTATATTCTCATAAAGTCGAAGTAAAAGAAAAATCTATCTTAAGATGTGAATAAGAAACAATATCTGCTCTCATGATCAATAAATTTAATCTTATGTGAATTTGACTTTTGCAATGCAAAGTAATTTATATGATTCCTTCTTTATTTCAATTCAATAATATCTTCGATATCTAAATATAGGGTTTTAGTCATTATTTTCTAGAATGAAAATGTTTGTTTTGCGCCCTGAAAGAAAGACAATAGCCCGCCCTTAAGTAAATAAGTACATTTCCTGAAGATAATCCCGGTAATGGATATCCCCTTTCTTGAGCAATGGATCAGATTTCAGCTGAACTCATTTCCTGTCCCCAGTCCAGGAGTGGCTATCTCAGCCTGGGATGGAGCAGAGGCTCCCCATCCAGATGCTCTCCAGAATCTGCGATTCGGTCGGCTGAGATCAACAAACCGCAGGCGTTCATTCCACCCAGCTGCCGTAAACAAGAGTTGACAACTCCGACCGGCGGGCGAGGGCTAACGTGTTTATTATTATTATTTTATAATTGCCGCCAAGTGGCCGATAAGGGGCCGATGAAATGGCGAAACAAAAATGTGCAGTAAACAGAAACCGGCGGGCTAACCAATAGTAAACAAAGGGAGCTCCAGCTTCCTGGGGAGTCAATGGACCAACCCAACCCATGGATGAATTAGCTACTCGGCGGGCACAAAGAAAATAGAATCGCTGGCAAGTCGTTTTCTATTTATGGCAGCTGAGGAACGGGTTCAATGCCTGCTTACAATTCCAGTTCGAGCGCAACTGCATAAGGGAAATCTGCATAAGCCCGAGGAATTATGCGGCCAGAGGGGGAGCCCTGAATTCAGAATTCAGATTCCAGGTCCCATATCCCATATCCCACTGTCTGTCCCTGTAATTGCCCGAATAATTCTCATCTCAGCGCTGGAAAGAAGGAAGACGTGATGCGCATTCGAATCGCACTCAAGCCAAACGCAACATGCTCAACTGCTGAAGTGCTGAAGTGCTGAGTTGTTTTCATAACTCATCGCAAAGCCGCCGTAAATCACGCCCCAAAAAAGAGCGACCCCCCGGAGGACCACAAGTGCGGGGTTCCAAAGAAGAGGACTCGCCCAGATGAGATGGTATGATATGGTCTGATATCCTCGCCGATTCGTGCCAAGGCCAAGTGCCTCATGTCTCATCGCTGAGATTTCTGGCTGAAGTGCAGCTGAAACAATGTCTGGTACTTCTAACGATCAGTACGAGTAAATCCCGACTTATATATGTATTTGTCCATAGATATATAAAAGGTATTTTAAACCATGAGTAAGTTTATACCAACATGACATACATACTCGGTAAGAGTATAGTTATTCTTTGTATTTTCTGTCTTTACACATTACATTCTTTTCACTTTTTGGTAGAATTTCAACTTTAGTTAGGAATAACTTGCCTATCCAGCTTCCTTAGTTTATTTTTGGTTGAATCAGTATGTATCCAGAACAAAGTTACATGGTGTAATACCGAAATCTGACCACAATCTGAGTAGCCTACGCATTTTGGGGCCGCCAAGGACAACTTGATTGAGTCGCCAACGTATTTCCGGCCGACTTTTGTCTTTTCTCTGCACTTATTAGCCGCTTCCTCTGCACCAGTCTCAAAATGGAAAAAAAATAAGTAAAAATGTAGAAAAAACGACCGCAAACAAAAGAAAGATCTTGGAAAATCAGAGGAGCAGAAGAGCAGAGCAGCTGGCAGACCATGAACTTTGTCGCTGACGTTGGCATTGCAATTCCCCATATTTCTTTCCCAGATTCCCTTTATTCTTTGTCGCCGATGCACTTGAAAGTTTGCTTGCTACCCCGGAGTTGAGTTTATTCTGTCTTGAATTCAGCGGGGGAATCAATGATTGTATGCAGTATCAGGAATGTGAGATAGGCGTGAGTTGCATTGCTTCTCGTACTGGTTATATTACGAAAAAAGTAAGTAAGAGTCAATATATTTAAGATATCTAAACATGAACTACAATTACGTTCAACTCAATTCGTGGCATGAGTTCAATTGAAAAGAAATTAGCTAAGATTACAGATAAGTTTTTTTTATGAACCTCACACCGAAGGGCATCTCGAATACCCCTAATCCATTAACGTTAACCGCAGCACTGGAGGTCCCCGGGGATGATGGGATGTTGGGATCTCGGGATCTCGGGATCCGCACCCTTGAACTGCCCATTGACCGCTTAATTAGGGCGAGTAAGTACTTTGTTCCGTCATGATGGCGAGTGCCCGCTTCCTCCGGAGATCCCTCGGCTCGCTTTGTGGAGGACAATGCCCGAAGCGAACGGCATCTCGATGGACTCTCCATCGGTCTATGACCTGACACGAGCGTCCACATTTTAATTGTGCTCTGCATATCATTTGATATTAAATATATGCCCATTCGTATATGAATGTATGTATGTACATATGCGGTACAAAGAACTCAGCCATATATGTGTATATATACATACATGAATCGCAGTGATTGCTCGGCCTTTTTCTTTGCCCCTGATTAAATTCAGCGCGATGATTAAACTTCCACGTATGCGCAAACTTTGCCCATTTCGCTTACTCATAAGAGGTCTAGGAAGGTTCTTAAGAAGCTTTGCTGCATAGAACAAACAGATGTGAGGGGTTTTTCTAGGGGGTTGAATGACTGACTCACCCCCTTATCTCCCATTCATGGTTATGTGAAGACTTTGAAAAGACAACGCAATTTGAATACAAATTGAGACATCTCTTTTGTTCCAACCTGATTCTTCTAAAAGTCGGAATGAATTGGATGTCAAATTATAATTGAATATAATGTCAGCTTTACGAAACCATAAAATGCCTGGTAACAAATTTTATTTTGCACCGAAAGTTCTAAAACTCCTATATTCCCATATTCTTATATAATGAGCATTTGGAGGCAAGCCCAAAATCAATGAGTTATGGGTATAAGCTATCGACTATAGGGTATATGTGTGAAGGTCAAAGAAATACAGTCTACATCTTCGATTTCCCATTACAGCTCATTGATATTCAACTGATTTTCCCTGCGCCTCATTCGCTAAGCAAATGGAAAACACAAAGTCACCCATGAAAACCCTATGGGCACCCCAGCGTCTTCCCAAGTGGTGCGCCCAGAAGTGGCGCTTAACTAATTTGATTCATTCTTATTACGCAGTCAGCACTCGACTGCACTTGACCCTCGGCAATTTGCGTCAATGTCAACGCCCACCCCCCCTCGCTTTGCCCACCCTTCCTCACCCCCTGGACGTAGAGGGGCAATTACCGTTGTGGGGCAACGATTTCCACGATTGCCACGATTGCCGGCTGCAGCAATGACCTTGAACATCCAGAGCCAAACGAATGACCTTTCAGTGCAGCGCACACTTGCCGTCCCTTTCTGGGGTTTCCACCCAACTGAACCTGTTACTAAAAATAAGCTCGTTGGAAAAGCTCACCGGCTGAAGGTCAAAAAACCCACCCGGCTGTGGATGGCAACCCTCCCCATTTTCATTCCGTTGAAAGGGGCACATGCAGCGGCCGCGTGCGCAGGTTCAAGTGCAAGGACTCTTGCACCGCGACCCACCCTCCTCCACCCCTCTACCACCCCTCTACCACTCCTCTTCCCACCCACTCGGCCAGCTGTGACCTTGCCACACACCTCGCTGCATTGACGTACCGGCCACGGTCACGGCCATGGCCACGGTCATCATCGCTCTGCGCTGTGCTGCCAGCTAGGGCACTCGAAAAGCGGGCTACAGCTAGCGCCTTGGGAAGATACTCGTAAAAGTGTAAAGATACTTAAAACTTTTAAGAGATATGCATAGATTATCTATATAATATTAGTAAGCTATTAATCGTTGATTTTAAATAAAGTCAAATTTATAACTATAGCATTTGAAATGCTATCTGCAGCTAACGTTTTGGTAAGATACCCTTACAACTACAAAGATACTTAATACTTTTGAGTGATATGCATTGATTATCTATCTAATGTAACTAAACTATTATTCGTTAATGTTTAATAAAGTCAAATTTATAACTATGGCACTCGGAAAGCTGGATACAGCTAGCGTCTTGGGAAGATACTCTTAAAAGTGTAAAGATACATAATACTTTTTATATCTAATGTTACTAAACTGTTAATTAAGTCAAATCTACCAAGCTTATAAAACTATATACAGTCGTTAATATCATTTATCGGTCTACTGTAATATGATTAGTTCACCGCAGTTCGCAAACAGTTTAAAAAACTATTGCTCTATTATTATTGATAAGAAAACAATTTGCGAAAATATGATTTGATAGGTTTCAAACAGATAAAGATAGAGTAATGAAAACACTGTCCATCCAACACCTCTTGAATCATCAGCAGCACCACTTTCTAATGGAATCTTGAGCCGGCCGGCCGCTTTGGGAAAGCTTTCTCATGGTCACCGGTGGTCGGAACTGGCCTGGAACTATTTTTAAGCATTTCCCACCACCTCCGCAGAACAGCGGTTATCCACGTCTGCTGGCCAACTTGGGCAATTTATTTGATTTTAATTGAAACCCAACGAACTGTTCTGGAAAACCCTGTTGAATAAATGGCTTGACTTGTGTCAGAGGATGGGAGTTGGGTGTGAGGCCATGTGGGCGTGAAAAATTGCCTATGGTTTTCCGAACGTGGCGTATACTTAATTAATTTGTTTAGGGTAAATGCGGTAGATTGAATGGAAAAAGCAGGAAAACTAAAACCACTATGTAGCTATGATTTATAGGTAGAAGAATGATTAAGTTTGTATCAGGTTTCTTATAAGATGTTGAATATAAAATTTAAGAATATAAGCCATTAAATGAAATGAAAGTGGAAACATGCTTCACAAGAATCATTACCTAATATCACCTAAACGGAATTTTTTAAAAATTCAACGAAATTAAATTATATAAAGGTATCACTATTATAGTATTGATAAACCTTCAACTGAGAACGACTCTTACGCAATTAAGTCAAGAGCATTATTGGGATTTTCGCCCACTACCACCTCTCCTCTCCATCTTCGGCCCCAATTCGGGGCACTTATTTCCAAGAAGACAAGTTAATAAAACAAACTTTGACGACGACACGTGGCTTAATTGCATTAAAGGAATATAACTTTGTTGGCATTTTCCACACCAGATTCATCGGCCCTCTCCCCCCGCTGATGGTGATAAAAAGCAGCCAAAGCGTCGTCCTTTTGTTGACCTTTAACGATGCCAAAACCTGGGCTAGATGGGCAAAAGAGAGTGGAGCTGCTAAAAGAATCATTTAAAAATCAAATCAAAGTCACGCGCCGCAATGTAATCAGCGGCCAGGAGGTGTGCGAGCGGGATGGAGGGCGGGCAGCGATGGGGTGCGACAGAGATGGGCGGCAGACGAGCAGCAGCACAAGGTCAAATGTCAGGATGGCAGCAGGTGCGTAAGAAAGGTCCAGCTGCCTTCGACAATAAGCATCTCCACGCGCCGCAAAGTATGCAAAGACAACGGGGCTTGAGGCATACACTCATAGGTGTGCGTGTGTGAGTGGGTGGGTGGGTGGATGGGTTGGTAGGTGGGTGGTGGGTTGCTATTGGCATTGGCAATGTCAAAGGCAAGGCGCGAAAGAGACAGCAGCCTTTAACCTTGAACTTCACCGTTGCCAAGGCAGAAGCTTTCTGACGTCTCCCTCTCGCCGTTGAAGCTTTTACGCTAACCTTGCGATGGAAAGTCCTTGAACGTAGCGTAATGTGAGTGGAAAGTTTTTACCACGTATAGGGCGGGGATGGAAGCCACCCCTATTAAGCTTACGAAAAGAGAGAGTTCTCCCTTAAGGGGAGTGGCTTCTGAGCAAAGCTTCGCTTGGGTTGACTGTACCTCGCTGGCATTGGGCAGCTTTCGCCTTGGCATTGCACGCTTTTGAACTTTTACCTTGCCGAGGTTCTCTTTCTGCGGGGTTACTGGCTCTCTTCTGCACTCTGCGAAGGCCGAGCGGCAAGTTTGTTGTCATTTCCCGTGGGTGGATGTGTGGCTAGTGGGTGTTGTGGGTGGTGGCTGGTAAAGCTCCGATTTCTGTTGCGCATTTCCAAAGTTCGTCATTTACCCCAGTCCCTTTCTCCCGAAAGTGGCACACGCAAATTCAATTTGCATTTCGAAATAAATGGTTGGGGCCAACTATTCCGCAAATGGAAACCTCTTTCAACTATAGCCTACTAACCAGAGTTTTAAACGCGGTTTTAATCTTCCTTTCACACCATTTTGTGCGTGGTTACGAGAGTTTGCCTGTATCTTCAAGCTATTTGTTAGCCGATTTTTATGACTCCGCGATGGGCTGTTTTGTGAATGAACTTGGGGAAGAGCTGGAAAATTTGTTGGCCCAGTCAGTGACTGGAAGTTTAGGGGCGCAAGTGGTGGCAAGCCGGAACCCGGCCAGGGAAAACTTCCGGACAGAGCCACAAAGTCAGACGGGGCTATTTATAGTCCTGTAGCCCCTAACTCTGCTTTTCGGAACCTTTTCCCCAGCTCGGTTCATTTGCACTTGTCAACTTGTTTACTGGCCCTGCTGGAAGTTTCTAATTATTACGAAAGCCAAACCACAAAATTGTTGTCACGCGAATGGAGAAGCTCAACCTTGACCACCCATAACCTTGGGTGGTTGGCAAAGTTTTCGGTGCCTTTGACGGGGTGGAGACCCAACTGCCTCGAACTGGTTTTCCATAGTCACTAGCCTGGGGGCGAGAAATTCTTATGATACTATCAGGCAGATAAATTCTTTGTTGTACATTCTTGGGAGATGGTTATAATAGAATGTGCTTTCATTCTTAAGTCGAATATGTTAAGCACTCAGTTGTTAAACAATTGGCTAGCTACTAAGTAATTAAAGTATATATTATGGTATATGCAGGCTATGGTACTAGTTATAGGATGTAGTGATTTATGATATGGTAAGTCTTCATAGAGTTTGAAAATGGATTGCAATGTAATTAGATGAGCTCTTCTTCATTTTCCTACAATGCCAAGGAGCGTTTTGAGAACCATAAATCTGCTTTCCTGCGCTGACTCTTCAGCTGGAAAACAGTTCGCCGAGGAATCATTAGCCAAGCAGCAAGACAAACATTTACATAAGACAGTGCGCTGTGGCATTAGCTTTCCGCATTTTCCGCATTTTCCGCATTTTCCGCTTTTCCTTGCCCTCTTGGGCGAAAAGTTCGCCGCATTTGGCAAGTATTATTTTTGGAAATTTGAACTTATTATCGATTCAATGTCAAGTGTTTGCCCTGAACTTCGGGCGCACTTGTGTGGATTCTGATTCGGCTTCCTTGCCACCGAAGTCACCCCACTTTCCAGCTTCCTTCTCTCGTTCCAACACGTGTCCTGGCCTGGCGCTTCCGCATCCTGCTGGTGGTGGGGCATGGAATGCGAGGAGCTGGCACCGGAAAACGGGAGCAGGAGCGGGAGCGGCAGCGGCAGCGGGACTAGGCTCAGATTTTTGGATGCTGCGCAGTTTGTTGTTGGGGGTGGGTGGCTGGCTTTCACCGCCCGCGCAACTTCAAGGTTAACTTCCGGTCCTCAACTTGCCCAATTTTCCTGGGCTTGTGCGGGCGCCACATTGTCCTGACTGCGGCATTATGTAATCCATTTCGGGGTTCCAGCTCCACCAGCTCCACCAGCGCCTACTGTTTTTCCTGTTTTTCTGCTTCCCTAAGTTCGTTCAACTCGCGCTGCGGTCATAAATCTCTCATTTTCGCCCAGCGAATGGCACATCCTGCTGGGTCAACGACTGCTGGGTCGTTGCCTTCCATACATGTCCTGTTTTTGCTCCACCAGCTCCACCAGCTCCTCCTTGTTTTCCATTTTCTACTCCCCATTTCACTTTGCTCTTCCACTGATGATTACTTTCTGGCGTGCTGTTCCCGTCCTCATGTCTTTGCCATTAAATTGATGAATTAGCGTTTACATATTGGCCAAAGCTTTCGAAAGCCCCCACCACCACCACCCACTCAAGTCCTTTTCCATTAACATTAACTCGGAAGTTGGAGCTGTCTTTATTATTTCTATGTAAATGTGTGGGCTAGTATTCATGCAAATTGTTCAACTCTAGACAAGTTCTTGGAACTGGATAGGTGGATAACATTTGGTTATGTTTTGACCTTTGGGGTGACAGGTTCTTGACAAATGTGGGTAGATAAGGTTTATGAGGCAGTGAGCATTAACAAATTAAAATACATTTATGTTAGACCATAGACAGTATAATGGATTTTGCCCTAGATCGAAAATATGACAAAACATTTCCAAGCATTTTTGATGATATTTCGATAGCAAGCAGATCTTTGCCTCAACTTTTTGTCTACTTTTAGAAAGAATCATCCTCTAGGAATTATTATATTAAAGACGACATCTATTAAAAGCTATATAACAGTTTTGATGTGCAGGAGAATATTTATATCCTTCTCCCCTTTTTCTTAGAACTTAGCCTGTTAATATTTTTACATTGTTCACAACTGTCAATACTTAATCAAAAATATTAATCTGAAATACCATTAATCAAAGAACTTGTAATTAATGGTAATTTATTTCTAATGATTTCAAACTGAAAGAAGTACGAAAAGAATAGGTTCCGTGGCAGTGAAATTGAAATTTCAATGTCAAAACTAGAATTGTGTAGCCACAACTGGGCGATTCTAGCCGAAAGGTCAGGGTGAGCAAATGGAAATAGAATCGCACATGGAAAGCGAAACAAAGTAGTGCTGAATGTTTACAAAGAGCGCTGAATTCAAATGGTGGAAGACCACACAATCAATGACCACATGGGACCTGGGAGCAGCCCTACCATTTCCCCCTGCCCCCAGCTAATTGCGACTCAATTGTTCTCCGTCCCCTCGGAATTGTTTTGGGTCATTTGCCTGACCCGTGGGCACCGCTCGGCGTATTTAGCAGTTCTGGGTGCGTCATCATTAGCGCAGCAATTGTCTCAGTCGCAACTTGGGCGGACATCGGACATCGGACATCGGACATGGGACATCGGACATTGGTAGTCGGTCATCGGTCGCTGGTCGCTGGCCAATGGTCATTGCTCTGCCCCTCCCAGAACCTTCCCAGAACCTCCCCTGCCTCCCCCTCCCTCGATCCCTTCAACTGCCCGCATAATGAGACTACATAGCCACTGGGTAATGTGGGTAATGGACGCCCTGTCAGCTATTTTCGCTGAACTTGAAACGCCGTCATGCATTGAAGACGTGCAGTGGACTCGATACAATAATACACAAAGCTAAATATATTCTAGGGAAATGCTCTTTCAAAAAGTATTGCAGACTTGCTTCCATGGTAGAAAACATATCTGTGCGGAGATATGTCTGTATCTGAATATAAGGTAATGGCTACTATTACTATTTGAAAATATTACAAATATCTAATTTGTACATAATTACTTAATTTGGTTTAACTTTTATGCTTTTTCAGTAAATAACTAGTAAATAAGCGATTCAAAAATATAGCAAGTATGAACTATGTACCTAAAAGATACAATTTGTGATGTAAAATATATATATGTATATCTAAATTTCCTTTAGGCACTTCTTCCGTGTGCAATGTACAAGTATTGTATCAAAAAATTCAGATTTACACATCGCTTAATATTTCTAAAAATGTATTTATAATATAATACATATATGTATATAAATAATATTATATATTTCCCCTTAAGCAATTATTCTTTTATGTACATGTGTATGTATTTATTTACATCGAGTCGAATAATCGTTTAATAAAAAGCTGTACTTAAGTAGAACGCATTTTTATAAACTACTGCTTGACGTAGGGAATTTACAGGATGGGTATTTCTTATAAGGGTGCACCGAAATAATTCTTTCAAAAATCTTTGTATATTCATTTATTTATGTATTTAAAACTGGTGTTTGTTTACTCCAGATCTTCCCCATATATAACGAAACTTCCAGGAAACCAGTCCCGATGTGTCTGCCGCATTTGGATAATTGCTGAAGCCTTGACAAATCGACGCGGCAAACCGAGCGCGAATTACATAAAACTTTATTATGACCAGATAAACGCAAGCTTTGCTTCATTTAGCCGAATAAAAAACAAAACTCAAGTGGAACTGCTCACAGAGACAGACAAGGAAATTGTGAAGTAAACATTTTCGCCGGGTTCTGGTCATGTGCTCGCTGTGTGGTTGGTTCCCAGTTCCCGGTAATATTACGAACTTAACACTTGGTCAGTCCATTGGCCCATGTGCAGCGTGGGAAATGTGGAGGCATTTCGAAGTCGGGAATGAATTGAAATGTGGGTCAAATTCTGTTTCGTTAGAAGTTGCCACTGTCGCTGGCGATCGAGTTATGTAGATAGGAAGTATCCAAATGAATGTGACTTCCTTATCCGAGAAAAATGGAGTTCGACTGAAAGTGAAACAGGTAAAACTGAAGCTTATCTCTGTGGCCAACGTGCATATGTTAGATGCGAAATCTTTAAAAGAGAGTTACGTGGCTTTTATAAACAAGAATCACCAAACGTTAATGTATTGTATGAATAAATAAATTGTTTTTGTTTAAGAATTCAAAGCACCTTTTGATCACCTTGTTAAGTCTAAACCTTATATTTTACCATATTTATATTGCTCCTAAAAACGTTAGTCATAGCATTTCTGCTAAAATTTCTTGATCAACCCAAGCGTCTTTCTACCATTCAGGTTAATATCCACGTTTGTTTTCAAAGTTCATGGCCGTGCCGATGCTCATCTGAAGTTAGTAACCCGATACATTTTGGTCTCAAAAATGCAAGTCTAATCCCAATTTGGAGCGTAACTCCTGCACCTTGACGTTTCAGGCATCTGTTGCCGCTCTTGTGGTCTCAATTGGCTTGTTATCCGATACCAGCCCTTGCCCTTTTCACCCTGCTTTGGAGATTTTCTCCGGCAAACGTTCACTGACCTCTTTCAGAGACCGGAGATCCGAAGAAAGTTTTTAGCCCGAAAATGCGTCACTGCCCAAACAGAAAACAAGCGGCCACAGAAGCAAGAAACTGTGAAGAGTGTTTCATAGAAAATGATACATCATGATCGGCGGCCGATAAAGATCTTCATTAGTCTGGAAACACGGAGCCGAGCCCCAACTCCAAATGGAGACGGAGACTGGTGACTGGGTGACTGGGTGACCCCAATAGGCATTCAAATCTCTCGCTTTGCCTCCGCGGCCCAACTCTCACTTTTCGCCGATCGCTGCTGTCGGTGAAAATCATTCAAATTCGGAATATATATATACCATATGTATGTCCCAGAGTCGGGGCCAGTTCAACAAACCCCATTGAACTCAATCCGGAGCAATGACACCTCGCCGGACCCTGCAATCCGCACTCAACCTCACTTTCTTTTACGTGCATATGTCCATCCCTGTCGTCCAAACATCTCCCTCTCCCTCACGCTCTTTCCTTCCCTTTGGGGGGCTTACGATTGTCTTATAGAGCTGTTGCCATTGTTGCACCATTTTTCACTTTCTTTTCGGGGATTGGCATGTAAATGCCTCTCTTTGGCGGGGTATCGCAAAGCCAACCAACCACCTATTCCAAGAAAAAGTTCTTAGAAATAAATAATAATAAATAAAAAAACAAAATAATATTGAGTTCATCAAACTGTAATCAATAAATATTATTTCTGATGTTTTATATATTATCAAATATTACTTAGTCTTAAGATTGAATGCATATTGTTTTCAAAATGATTTTTCAAATACTGACGGATATTATATGCATTATTTTATGTGTTTTAGGTTAGATTATAAAATGTTATTTGCTTTTTAATAGTTGATCACTACTAAAACTTTATTAAATTGTTGTCTGTTTATACAGACGGATATATTGATAAAACTTGCTTATATAGAGAGTACTTTATCTTCGATGATCTTGAGTTTGTCCCAGCTCTCGAGATCCGTTAAGAGTTGGGATCGACATGTTATAGTTTTCTGATTTGTTTCGCTTCTCTGGACGGACAATTGCTGGCAGCCACCTACCCGAAACGAGAGTTTGAACTTGCCACTGTTTGACAATGCCCCCAACGTCGCCTCCCCGAAGAAAGGAAAAGAAAGTGTTGAACTTTCGTTGGCTATGTCTCAACTTCTCGAGTCGAGTGGAGTTCGGTTTCGTTTATTTGGTTCGTGCTTATTGTAGCAAACATTAAATCGCTTTTAATGGAGAGATGCAGAGATTTGGGATTATTCGGTTATTTTCTATTTGGGCAGCGTCGTGGCCTGGCGTGGAAAATGAAAGCGAGGAAAATTGTCTTCGACAGCTGATTGGACTGCTAATCGGCATGGGTAAAGTGTTCGGCTGGACAGCTGCCAGAACGCGATCTTCAAACTTAATGTCGTTTTAAATGTCTAGATACTTAAACTACCTGCATGTCGGAGCGGAGCCAGTGAACTTTTACTGCCGCTCATCGATGACCGCGAGGGTCATTAAGAAAGTGGCCGGCTGCTCTGGGATAATGCAGATGGGGCATCTCGGATCTCGGATCTCGAATGGGGAATCTCAAGGGCGGTAAGCGGGGAACAGGATGTCGGGACATCTTCATTTCCGTATCGGTGTCTCGGTTTTTATGGCCGTCCTTTTGGGCCAACAGCAGTTGCAGTTTTTATGCGCTTGCATAAATGCCTTTTTGCTGTCGTCTGGCTTGTTGGCCTGCCTGCTTGTTGGCCAAGTTAAGCAACGTGTCACTGCAGTTTCTGGGTCAGCAACGAGTGAAAGTCACTGCAATCCACAAGGTGTTTTGCATAGCTGGTGAAAGGAGAGAGGGGCTGGGAAAATTATGTCCAAGTTAATCATGCCAATGGGATTAAACGAGATTAAATGCTTAAAAAATTCAAAGGCATTACAAGTGCCGATCGAATGCTACTATTTTATTTATAAGCTTATACATTCCATAGATACTATTTAATCGTTTCTTTAGTCTTATTATAAAAGTAAGTTTAACATTGATTTAATTCTGAAAATTACAATTTGGTAGAATATAATACTAAAACCATTCCTCTTGATGCAGATTTCAATTTTCTTGATATATTGTTAAGTATCTGCTAAAACATTTCGTGTATCCAAGTCCAATGCTATAATTAAAGGCTGCCGCTTGTCTGGTTCTTAAAATATTTCCCCAAATTAGCATTTCGTACTCGGCTCTCTGCAACCCCATTACCCAGAGTATTAATTAACCCGGGGAAAGGGCGAAATGAAGTACACTTTTACCAGCGAATTACAAATTCTTGGTCTGCTTACTCCGCTCACAAAAGAAGAAACAAAAGCGAAATGGAAATGTAAATGAAAATGAAAATAACTCCCCATATAACACCATTCCAAGCAACCACTTCTGGCATAATTAACTCAATTAATGGCAGAGCCAAAAGTCGGCTGAAAAGAAACTCTTATTTTCTTCTCCATCTCCATCTCCCTTTTTTTATATTTTTATTTAAGAATTCTGCAGCACTTTCCTTGGCTCCAAACGCTGATTTTCAGCTCGAATGTGAGTTTCTTCGCTGGCCGTTAAACTTTTGAACTTTTGGAGCTGCCGAAAACGAGGTCACCACCAATCGCTGGGAATGAAAATTTCACTCTCATTATTGAGATGTCTTTGGTGATGGCTTTCATCAATTGTTGTCTAACAAATTGTCATTATTAATGATCGGGCTGAAAAAAGCATTCAATATGGTTAAAAGTGAAAACAGTTGACAAAACGAAAGAAATTTGAAGAATTGTGGCCGCTACAGTGGGCCAAAAGGAAAAAGACAAAAGTAATAGAAGAGAAAGAAAGAAATACACTTTCGCTTTTGCTTTCAATTTCATTTCAAACGGCTGCTCTGCCATCTCTTTCTCTTTCTCTTTCTCTTTCTCCAGCTCCATCTCTTTCCTGCTCTGATTGCCGGTCGCGCATGCGCAGAAACTTAATGCGCGGCACGAGTTTCCTACAGCTACATATGTGCATATATGTACATCTGCATACATTATGTATACATATATTATATATCCGATTGGTCTGAAATGATATTTTCCCTCGTCTGCCTGCTCGGCCAATTGGGCTATGTAATGGACGTTGATTGCCCGTTTGAAAAGCGCGCTTTACGAGTATTTGAAAGAGCAGTTGGACCAAGATGGGTCAATGAACTGGGAATATGCATACATACATATGTAACTATTAGAAGCCAATCATCAAAACAATTTACACGAATTTGAAACATGTACTCATAAGCAAGCTGTTTATGGAAGTGGTGCAGAACCTATGTCTGATTAGAACCAATTTTTTGGCTGGCTTAATTCAATTAATGTCTGCAATAAGTGAGTTGTTAATGCCAAATATTTAACAAGAAAAAGCTCAGTTATATTTATATATATTCAAATGTGTAGTTTTAATTACAAGACATATTTACGAACACTATGCTTCAATAATTTGTAATATAAAATGTTGTACTTAATGTCAATAAAGCCATATATAAAACTAGAAAGTTTCGGAAATGTAAGATTGTACTAAAATGAACGGAATACGATCTAAAATATAACTTAGTACATCATTTTTTAGGCCAGCCAGCGATCTATTTAGCCAATCCTCGGAAGCCAGCCGTTTGAGCCGAGACCTTTTGCCTGATCTTGCCGAAAGGCAAGCAAATTGTTTCATGTTCATGTTCATGTGGATGTTCGTGAACAGCAAACGCTTTTCAGTACGCGGGCATTTGAGGTTAATTCGCATAATTCATTGCAAAGACCCTCGGCGGCAATTATGAGGTTATTCAAGCACACACAGATCGCCGGCTTGTCGTTGTTGGTTTGTCGCGCTCGCTGGGCATTGAGCTGGGCTCATGGGACATGGCCAATGGCGCCGACTTGGCCCGGAGGAGCCGGCGGAGCGGGGCACTGGCGGAGTGGGTGTTTGCCCGCCTCGAACGTCACTTGCTAATTGTCTCTGACCTTTTTTGGCATTTTTTGTCATTTTTTTCAGTAGCCAGGCACGCCGAGCGCATAAAAAATCGCTGCCAAATCAGCGAAACTAAAAGGAAATACACGTACGCAAAAATTCGTAAATTCAAAAATCCATCCAAAGAAGCCCGAAGAAACTGAAACCAAAAGTTGTCCCTCAATTGGGTTAGCAGACGGCGCTTTCGTTTCCAGCGTTCATTGACATTTTTCCCACTGCGAGTACAGCAACTCAACTCTTACATATTTCTGCATGCAGCCCGTCGAGTGCAGCATGTGAAAAGAAAGTACCAATTTTGGTTCCGCTCCAGTTACGCGCGGTGGGGCTACTTATGGGCCCAGTGGAGCTAGTGGGTCTGGTGGGGCTGTTGGGGCTTGAGGGCCCTCGCCTTCTCTTTCCTCGCGAAGTTCAAAAACCCCGAAAGAGTTTCACTTTCGCTGGCCGCCGCTGCGCAGGCGCGCAGACACAGCTGGCTTATGTTGGGGCATTTTGAGTTTTGGAGCCAGGAGAAACTTTTGGGGCTCGCAGCGCAGGTTATTGACTCCCCGAAATAGCCTCACGTGAGGCTGTGAATTAAAAATCCAAACATTTATAATTGCTGTTCATTAACCGGCCGAAAAGCGGCCTAAAGCGCCAAGTCAATTGGAGGCCAGCAAAACGAGCCGAGGATGAGTGCACTGCGAAAAAGATTAGCGACAACTATAGGTACGCTTAGAACGAGTCTTTGATTTAAAAATGCGTTTACTTCGTTGGAAAATTAAATGGATATTTTTTAGGCGCATCAACTTAGTTTTAATCCATCTGTGAGCAGACCAAATTCCTCCAAAAGTACAGCTAATTTGCATAACAACCGTATAGACCTTTCCTAACTTCGTACATTTTGCAAGATTTATCTTTAAACTACGCGCAGTTTCTCTTATTTCTGGTACTAAGGATACTTGAAAGATTCTTAGTTTTTTGCAGTGTGATGACTGATCGCCCTGAACTTCTGTCATCGATGACTACCAAACACAATAAGTACCGACTGAAGTTCAGTCGACAAACAAATGTCGCCACAACTAATTCACAAATGGCTGGGCAGTTAACTGAAATAGTTTTCGCCTTGATTTAAGGTTAGCGCAAAGCGAAAATCATTTACAGTTTCGGTCTCGATTTCAGTTGCGTTTTGCTCGCTTCGATTTTGACATAAACAGCGACTAAACATGGCAGATTTTATGTGGGAAACCTCCAAAATATTTATGGCCGGCTGGCTCACAATTTTTTTTGTATTTGTATTTGTATTTTTATTTTTATTTCGCTTTCAATGTTTGCGATATGGAAATGGGGTCAGTTGCAAAAAGTCGCGTGCTCAGTGCGTTTTTCAGGGGCGCTAAAACGCGCGCGATTTTCAGCCGCGTTTTCTGCTCAGGGCTGACAAATTTCTCCTTCATTTCACTGGTGTTTCTGTTTCGGTTTCTGTTTCTGTTTCGTTTTCGGTTTTCTTGCAAAGTCCGTTGACTTTCGTTTTCATAAGCGAAAGTGTACTCCATTTATTCAAAAGTTGCCTTGTTTTTGTTGCATTTCTTTCGGGCCAAACGGGTTTTTGCGCCGTTTTGCGTTTTCTGGGTCAGCGAAGAGTTTGAGTGTGGAAAGTGTTTTTTGTGGGGGAAATGGAAGCGAATGTCAATTATTTGATATTTGGACATTTGAATTATCGCTAGAGGAAAGGGAGTTCGAGTTGGAGTTGGAGCTGGAGTTGAGTGAACTCTGGGCGAGAGAAACTCCGGCTCGAATGCAAAGAAAGTGAATTTCAGCTGCGGTCTGCACACACAGAAATTGGGTCGTACAACCTGGTTTTGGTGTTTCTTACCCCCTTCTTGCCTTCTACTTATTGGTGTAACAAATTGATGGCGCTTAGAGCCGGTTAATGTCGTTTATTTTCGGTCTCAGCTTTTTGTTTTGCAGTTTGCCGGTGTGTTGGACGTGGCACAGCGAAAAGTGAAATTATCTTATTTATGAGCGTTCAATTTGATTTTCATGCATTTGCGCTTAAGTTATCGTACGCTTTTTCGTGTATTTATTGGCCTGGCCGCGATAGTTAATGGCTAAATTTGACAACCCCCTCTTGATACTCATAAATGTTGGGTGTTGGATTGTTTATGTTATTTCGAATATCGTTTGATATGTTTTCTCTTTTGAGCTGATCAGATATTATTTCTAACATTTGTTATATTTCCTATTTATGTGGTTAGCTTGAGTACTCCTTTTCTCTCCTTTGTCAAACTTAAGGTGGGTGCCCAATCCTTTCTTTAGTATTTCATGATGACAAGTGCAGGCACTTGATAAATGGTGAGCTTTATGGGATGAGCGATGGCTACCATTTACTGCCGAAGTCCGGGTCGGGTTTCCACTCCTCGCGTCCCAGAAGGCGACCCCCATTCACGCATAAAATCTGCAATCAAATGTAAATAGGAAAAGCTTATAAGCTCGCCGGGCTCCAATATTGGGGATATAAAAACGGCGAGCTTTGCTCAGGACCCAAAAGGAATGTATTTGCGGCAGGCTCACATCATCGGGGGTGGTTTCACTTGGACAAAATGGTGCCAAGGATGGGGAGTGTTGAAGACATTGTCACGTATACGCCGCGTATGCCAGCAATTATGTATGTAAACGAGGGCATTTCGGCCGATGCGAAGTGGGCTGTATTCGAGTTAAACAAAATAAACCGAAGGTTACTGGGCCTAATAACATAAAGAGCGCTTTGTGGCAGGAGCCGGAGGAGCACTGGAGTTGCCCGATGCGCAATTTCGTCAGTTGATGAGTCAGTTGATGGGTTGGGGCCCCATTATGTTGGGTGGGTTGGGCGTTGCCCTTCGAAGGACCCCGCCTACTGCTTATGTGCGCGTGGGCTAAAATATGCAGCCTAATATCAGGTAAAGAAAGGTTATTATTTCGGTGCGCCCAACCACCTAACCCCCTAACCACCCACCCATCAATCAATTTTCTGGCCACCCAGCACCCACCCACTTGTATCCATTGTCTGTCTGCCTCTTTCTCCCCACTTCCCCCACGTTCGCAGTTCAAGGTCGTCGGTGTCCTCATTACCCGGAAAATTAGTTGGGCTGCGCCCAGTGCCTCTCCCTAAATGCGTCGCAGTCCAGAACGCCTCCATTCGGCTTGGGTCAATTTTCCACCACATATTTTTCCACACGAAAAAGTTGTATTTTGCATAAGTACATATGTTATATGTATATATAAATTCCGCTGGCATATACATATTTTACATTATTCGCATTGCGGAGGCCATCTCACACATTTTGTGTACTTGCGAGTCCCTCGAAAAGCGCATGTTATGATTTGTGCTAGAGTAATTTCATTTAAATGGCTTAGTATGTGGCTGAATGGCCATTATAGTTTTATATTTTCTCGCCGTGCATTGCTCGACTAGCTGATAGTCTGTAATTATCTAGCGTAGGCGTTTACAATGTTTACGGCGCCATCATATTGTTGTGGGTGTTTCAGTTTCTGCTCGGTTCTTTCTTTTCGGTTTTGGGCTGTCATTATGGAGGCCCCATTAAAATTCCTGTGCGGCAATTGCCACTTCTCCCGAAATGTGTGATGCATTTTGAAGGCGAAATGGGTTGGGCTGCCACGCCCCTCCAAGGGAAGACGCCGGCGACACTTGAAAATGGGTTTATTATGTTGACAGCCAATGCAATTTTCACTTTCCGCAAGACGACGAGCATGCTTTCAGTTCGCTTTATATACTTTGGTTTATTGCTTTCTTGAATAACAGATCATTGTGTTTAGCTTAGAACCTGATCCATATGATCCCTATTCTGAAATACACTGAAAGGTAAATTCTATATTTCTTCACAACAATAGTATTTCTTGCCTTCACATCGATTAATAATTGAATCCCCATGAACTTTCCGCCCTATAATCAAGACCAACTTCTTTCATGTTTATTTTGGCTATGTGCAGGTATTAATTTGAATAACCAAAGCAGGCAAAGGAAATCTGAAGGATGTCAGACCCCAGTAAACTCCTCCGACAGGCTATGGCCTTATAAATAAACCCATTGGCACTCGTCCTTGAGCTTCTCGAGCTTAGGGCGCCGCCCTCTTTTATGGCTGCTCCCACTTTCTTCCCCCGCCGCCCTTTTCAGGGGGACATTCGAGAATAGAGGATGGCAACCAACTGTTGCCACCGATAAATGACTGGCGACAGCCGACACTTGGGGCTGCTTTTTGGGGCTGGGCAGATGGGAGAGTAGTGTGGGGGTGGGGATGGGGATGGGGATACGGCGCCGCCTGTCTCCGATCGGCGCTACTCGCCAAGGACATCGGAGCAGTAAAAAATGCGCATACTATTTGACAGACTGAGGCTTCAAATATAGAAATGGAAAAGGAAAAGGGGCTTGGAAGAAACAGAAAAAATGGAAAAATGGGGGAGAAATATAGTAAGTAGGTGGGTGTTTGGCCCAACGCCTCCATTAGCAATGCAAAGCTATGGCAAACATTTTCAATGTCATGGGTCTTCCATGTCTTACCCATTCAGGAAGTGCTGTTCAATATGCCAACGTCAGCTTGTACCGCTTCTATCCAAAATGCCTCGCAGCGGCATTGAATAAAATGAATATAGCGATCACTTGATCCGCCAGAAGTGTTTAATGCATTCGAAGATCGAGTGCGACAGGAAACAGTCAATGAAAAAAATAAAATGAAACAGTTACGTATAATAAATAGAGTTTAATTTATACCCCCTGCCAACAGGGCGGTGCGGAATAATGTGGAATTTATTGTACAGCCGCGGACTGATTTGCAATCGATTGAATGGAGCTGAAAATAAAACAAGATATTCGATTTCATGAAGGACCTGAAGCAATTGTCCTAGGTCCGTTGAAAGTGCTTATATCAATGACTTGTATCTGCCTACAAATGCTTTACCTAATTCACTAATTACTCATTCTTGCTAGAAAGGAAAAATGATTCAAACCCCTTCTAATTCCCTATAATAAAGGTTAGTCACTGCAGAAATTTGTATATTCCCTCCAGAACAGATTTCCCAATTAGTTTCCGACTTTTTCCATACAAGTGTTCTTACACACAACGCGAAAGCAAACTTGGCACACAGCTCACGTCGCCAGTTGATCATAAAGTGTCTTCATTTATCAAGGCAACAAAAGCAAACAAAATCCCCCACCTTCGCAACGAATCAATAATCGCCATCCAAGTATCGAACGTAATAAGAGACTGAGTGGCCGAGCAGCGAATTTAAATATTTATCCCAGCAACCTCAGTTCAAATGTATCTGATCCCCACTCGATGCTGCGTTCTTTCGCTCATGAACTGAGATTTTATGCGTAATTTGATTTATTTTACATAGCCGGAATATAGAACTATAATTTCGCATTTTGCCATGTGCCAGTTCAGAACCGAGACATAAGTGGCCTTCGCGTTGCATAAGTTGCACCGAAGGTCTCGCGCTGGAAGTTACAAAAATACATTTCGAACATTAAAACATTTTGCATAGCAATGCCTGATCCGATTTCTGCCTCCATTGCCAGAGCACATGCAGATGATATAGTGAGTTCCTAAACTTATACAAATAAAGTTTCTAACATCTCCTGGCAATGTCACTTTATCCTTGTTCAACCCTTATCACTAAAAGGGTCTCTGGACTTCATATTTGTAGTATAAAACTGTAGTCAATTTTCTATTGTTATACCCGTTACTCGTAGAGTAAAGGGTATATAGAATCGTTGAAAAGTATGTAACAGGCAGAAGAAAGCGTTTCCGATCATATAAAGTATATATTCTTGTTTAGGATCAATAGCCAAAGCGATCTGGCCATGTCCGTCTGTCCGCCTGTCTGTCCGCCCGTCTGTCCGTATGAACGCCTCGAACTCAGGAACTATATAATTTAGAATGTTGAGACTAAGCATGCAGCTTCCATTTGTTTCCAAACAAAATGTTTTGGCATTTTTTAATTAGTCTTGTAAATTTCCATCGCTTTGTCAATAAGTTATTTGCTACGCCCACTGCAACGCCCACAAACAGCCCAAAACTAACATTTAACAAGCATTTGTTTTAATTAATTTTTTTTTCCATTTTCTACCGATATTCCAGAAAAGGTTCAAATTTCTCGTTAGCACCTCAAATAACTGTGTAAGGGGTATCTGATAGCCGGGAAACTCGACTATAGCATTCTCTCTTCTTCTTTAATTATTAAGGAGCACATTTTCAAATTGTGGTAAGTGTGTATATTCTGGAAGTGCCAGAAATACCTATTTCCCTAAAAGTGAGGAGGGTGACTTTAAAGCAGCCCTGATATTCCAATTTTATTGCCTAACGGCTACTATAAGGTACAACGTCAGCAGATTCGTCACTCATTTGTTTCGTTACATTGACTTGAGTGATAAGATACTCTAGAAAGGGAAGATAGTTTCTAAAATTAAATAAAACAAATATTTCTTAAATTTATAAAGTAATACAAGCTTCTAATAAATGTATTGGTCTTAATAAATTTTAATTTTTTTGCTTTGTAAATTAGTATTTGATCTGTTTAGCTATGTGCTTAAACTTCAGCCATTATGTTCCCGATTTGGTTGTAAGGACGTTGTTTCATCAGTCGCCTTTGCTTTTATGGCCAGCTCTCAACTTTGACCTTGAGTCCTCGAATTAAAATGGAGCTCTGCGGCGATGGAGTCGCCCAATGCGGGATTCCTCGTCCAAATGCGACTCTCGTAAAATGCCCTCCACCAAATTCCAGACGCAATTTTTATATCTACGGAGGAACCGAGGGCGAGCTGTAATTGTAATTGTGTAAATAGCAAACCGCTCCGGGTTATTGGCTTGTGTGGGTTTCCGTGGGGTGCTGGAGCTCGTGTGTTTTGCTTTTGTTGCTTCTCCATGCGGTTGTTTGCCTTGGCAGCCGACCCCCCAAAAAGGGGGGATGTTTGCGCGCGGCGCCCATGTTTGCTTAATATTTGTAAAATTAACTGGAATCGCCGCAAGGGGCCACCACCAGGACTGGCCACTTGGTGTGGAATTCCTATTAACTGCACTCCGGCGGGCAGCTGAAGGAAGGATGAAGGAAACTTGAGTGGGTCTTGCCCAACAATGGCTCTTTAATTGGAGCTTACTTTAGTATCAGTTTTTCTAGCAAAGAAATCCATTCAACAATTAAGAAAACCCATTGTTGAAACTCGAACACGATAGTGAGTAAAATTTAAAAATATATCCTAGCTCTTATTACCTAATCAGACAATCTAAGCCCACTCCATAACGTTTAGCTTTTCTTCCAGATAGGACCAATTCATAACCAATGTCCACGCTTTGGAACTCCAGGACGGGCATTGTTGAATGAGCGTAGGAGTCGCACCCACCGCAAACCCAAGAACCCAGAAAACGGAGGGGCCGAGTTGAGGTCTCGAATTCCCGAATGTGCGCCACGTGTAAATAAGCAATCAAGCAAGTCAAGCACCACCGCCACACCCATCCAGCGTCCACGTGGCAGGATGCCACGTGGCAGATAGCGGAGCAGGAACGGGACAGTGGCGGGAATAGGGATGTGGCAGTGGGGATGGGTCCGGGCTCGTATCCCCTGGTCTGGGGACTGCCGGAGGGTCCCAGCTGAAACCGCCAGGCATGCAATGTTATTGTCAAGGACATTTCAATACAAACCACGCGTCGTATCTCGTCGTCGCAGTCGACGAACCCCGAAAGCCCTCCGCCCAATTTGTTTGCCAAGCTCTGGGTGTCCTTTCTCCTCGCTTCTGCTCTCCCAGGATGCTGCGGCATTGCCTTTGACCTTTCTGAAGGAGATTGCCAGAGTACTCGGTGTGGCTGCTCTGCTGATTGCACAAGGATGAATGAAATATCCACAGGGGATAAATTGGGCTAATCGCTGGAAATAGAAACCTAACATCTTGAACGGGAAAAAGCTCTAATCGAATTCAGTTGATTATTTAGCAAAGTAAATGTTTCGAATTGATGAACTTATTCAATTACTAAAAATATAACTAAGCTATAAGCTTTAAACAATAAAAAATGTAATAAATGTAAGATGAGATTTACTCAACTTTGGTTTTATTTATAGGTATTTAAATATCAGTATTATTATTAACGATGAATGTTACAAGTTTAGTTTAAGTTTTCTGCTTTGGTTTTTTCTGCTTTCTTCACTCGTTCTCTGACGTCCGTATCTGCTGACTTCTACTCCCCGAATCCTTTTCTCTCGCTCTGCTCCTGCTCTGCTGTCGCTTCTCCTGCTTCTTCGCTGTCGCTATTCTCTTCTGTCGCTCTGCTGTTTCTACTGCTCTCTTCTGTCGCTCTGCTGCTGCTCTGCTGTCGCTTCTCCTGCTTCTGTCGCTCTGCTGTTGCTACTGCTCTCTTCTTAAATCTACTCGAGTACTGCTTTTGTTGAGAAGTCCCAATACCCCGTCTTACATTCGGCCATTCCTGACTATTCATCTGTCCCAGATGACCAATCATCCTCATTGTCCTGGACATACCTCCACAACTTCATGTAATCACAACTTGTGGAAGTCTTACATGGGCCTTCAAAATCTGCTGCCTTTCGAACTTCGTATCTGCCGTTCCTCTTGACAGTTGAAACTTCGTACGGTCCCATATATTCTCCAGCCAACTTCTTTCCCGCAACAAATTGTGTCCGGCGTATAGCGACTAGGTCTCCTACTTTATATGCGACTTCTGGTTTCCGCTTAAGGTCAAAATTCCTTTTATAAGATTCCTGTGCGCGTTGAATCTCGATCTTTGCATCCTTTCTCAGTTGCTGTCGTTGCTCGTCAAAGTTCAAATACATCTCCTCCTCCAAAAGCTGTAGAATACGATCCATTGGCTTATTGTTCATCTGCACTCCGAATAGCAGCTCAAATGGTGACTTCTTTGTTGATGCATGTACGTGTGAATTGACCGCTCTCTGCACGTCTGGCACTGCCTTAAACCACTTGGCTGGTTCATCCGCCGACATCTTTGAAATAATCGACAAAATTGTACGATTCACCCTTTCAACTTGTCCATTTCCACGTGGAACCCCTGTTGTACTCCAAACGTGCTCGATTCCGTTTTCCTTCATATGTTCTGCAAACAAGTTGGCTGTGAAAGCGGAGCCTCTGTCCGAAACCATCCTCACGGGGTTGCCAAAAACTTCTGACCAAATCTTCAACTTCTTCAGTGTCTCCTCACAGCTTGTAGTTTTCGTTGGGAACAGCCATATAAACTTTGTAAATGAATCCACCATCGCAAATATGTACTTGTACTGTTTTCCCGTAGCATCCATGGGGCCCAAATGATCAACGTGCAGCGTGTGAAGGGGTTGATCACCTTTATCAATACAGCTTAGGAATCCTTCCTTCTTGCCAAGTTTCTTGTTGAAAATGATGCATCTCACACAGTTGTTCACTACCTGCTGAGCCTTCTGTTCTAAGTGAGGAATCCAATACAATTGTTGAACAGCATGAACAGTTTTCTGTATTGCAAAATGACCTGCACTATGGGCTTCAACAATTACTTCTTTCTCCATCGATTTCGGGATCACAAGGAGGTCATTGCCGTTCACCTCCTTGAAGACAAGTCCAGCTTTCATCTTGTAGCCCTCATATGGACGACTCTCCAGAATTTCCATAATTGCCTTTAGCATCTCATCTTTTCCTTGTGCGACTTTGATTCGAGCTGTGATCTCAGAGGCCACGAGCATCACACGATCGGGATAGCGACTAAGGCAGTCCACATGCTTCAACCGTTCCCCAGGGCGATGTTCCACTGCAAACTCGAAATCCTGCAGGTAAACAATCCACTGCGTGACTGCCCTCGGCACATCCGCTTTCTGTAGGGTTTGTTTAAAAGCAGAGCAATCCGTAACCAGCTTAAACGGCGATCCCAGCAGATAATGTCTAAATTTCTTCACCGCTAGATAAACGGCCTTTGCTTCTAGGATATAACTGTGCTGGCGGGACTCAGCTTCTGACGTCTTCTTACTCCAGTATTGTATTGGATGGAGTCTGCCATCGAACCACTGCATTAAAACCGCTGCAAATCCATCTTTTGATGCATCCGTGTGTAATTCAGTTTTGGCCGCTCTGATATACAACTTTAAAACGGGTTCCTTTGTCAACGCATCCTTCAAACTATGGAATGCATTCATCTGCGGATGGGCCATTTGAAAGCAAACATCTTTTCGCAGCAGGTCAGTTAATGGGCGTGCAATCTGCGAATAATTCAATACAAATTTTCTGAAAAATCCAGTCAGCCCTAAAAATGCTTGGACTGCTCTGACGTTTTTGGGCACCGGAAATTTGCTGACCGCAGCTGTCTTTTCCTGTCCAGGCCATATGTTTCCGTCCTCAATGTTGTGGCCCAAAAAATAAATCTTCTTTTGCAAGAAGTGACATTTTCGCCACTTTATCTTCAGGCCAAACGCTCCAGCTCTGTTTAACACGAGTTTAATCTTTTCCAAACATTGCTCTGCAGTCTCGGCGTGGATAATTATATCATCCATGTACAAGTCGAGTACATCTCTGCTCATCAGCTCTTGGAACACGTGATTAACGTAACGAATAAAAACAGCTGGCGAGTTCCGAAATCCAAACGGGGTTCTATTGAATTCGTACAATCCGGATTTGGTGATGAAGGCTGTGAATTTTTTGCTATCCTCCTCAATGGCCACGTGGAAGAAACCATTCTCCAAGTCCATTACAGTAAAAAGGCGTGCTTTTTGCAGCTTTTGCAGAACGTCGTCGATTATAGGAACGGGAAAACAGTCTCTCAAAACCATCGAGTTCAGCTTTCGAAAATCGACGCAAATACGCCGTGTGCCATCTTTTTTGCTCACCAGTACAAGACGGCTAGCAAAGTTAGATGTAGATGGGCGAATGATTCCAGCATCTAACCATTCGTTGATCTGCTTTTCCACGTCATTCTCTTCGGCAATCGCAAATCTACTTGGGGATTGACGAAATGGGATGATTTCACCATCCGGAACGATTCTTAGCCTCACTGGAACTTCGGCTACCGAATCCACCGCCTTGTAGTTATTGATCAGCAGCGACACCTCTTTAGCGAACTGCGGAGGAACATCTATTTCATCATCTGAATTTATTATGTTGTAAATACTCATCTGATTTGGTTCCTCACAAGCTTTCTCCCCCAGCGGGGAAGAAAACTTGTATCCGTCGGCCGACAGCGAAAAGTCAAACTTCGATACAAAATCAAAACCGAGCAGCGCATCATACTCGATGTCTTCATCCTCCACTACGACGAACTTGTGTCTAGTCATCTCCTTGTCCACCGCAACCTCCGCCAAAAAGTAGCCAACTGTGCACGTAATCTTCCTTCCCAGCCCACGAAGCTTCGACGCACACCTCTCCAGGGTAACATTTGGTATCTTGTTAAAGATATACTTGCGCAGTATAGATACATCGGCTCCCGTATCTACCAGACACTCCACTGCCACATTGTTGATAGTGACATTTTTCATGCGACTTGAGCTGCGTACGACTTGGACGCCAGCAGCTGACCCAGGGCAATCTCTTGACATGTGACCCTCTTTGTTGCAACTGAAGCATTTTACAGCAGACTTGCAGTCCTTACGATGATGATCTAATGATCCGCAGTTAAAGCAGTGACTCTTCCTGTCGTGCTGTCCCTCGTGCTGCTTTTTCTGGCTCGACGTCCACTTTCCCTCGTTAGGATTAAATGGCTTCTCGACCACACGGTCGAACACCTCATACTGCTCCTGTAGTTCTTTGTAAGACTTGCAACTGTAGAGAGAGTATCTGAAATCACTTCTCATGTTCAAGCCGTCAACAACATAGCGGATAACTGAACGTGCATCAATGTTGCCAAGTGAAGCGATCTTTTTCATCTGTAGTAGGTATTCGTGAAAAGATTCCTGCTTGCGTTTCTTGCGGTCGCGGAGCTGCTCGTGTACATCCGCGCTGCACACATATTGTCGACTGAACTCTGTCTCCATCAGCATACGCATCTCTGAGTATTGGTGTACATACGTAGAGTCCAAAAACAACTTCGCTGTGTTCGTCATTTTGGCGCGAGCCTGAACATACATCTGCTTAATGTTCAGATCGTAGGCTGCCGCATTCATCTCAAAATTTTCAAACCAATTTTTAACCGGCATGGACTCTCCGTCAAACTCTGGAATGATCTTCGCAAAGCTTTCTGCCGTAATCGAGCAACCGTTGTTTCGCTCCTCCGCTCCAATCTTAATAGCAAGAAGCTGCACTAAATCTTTCAGCGTTCTTGTATTTTCATCAATCGAGCTGCTTTCGATTAAACCAGCTGCGCCACGTTGCTCTCCACTTGTCCCGACATGAATCTGCATGTTGTTTCTTGCATTCCCACCTTGCTGTCCGCTTGTTGCGACAAGATTCTGCATGTTGCTTCTTGCGTTCCCACATTGCTCTCCGCTTGTTGCGACAAGTTCTTGCACGATTTTCATTTCTTTCGTATTTTCATTTCCACTTATTTCGCAATCGCTTTCCAACGGCGTACTCATTTTAATCTTTTTGTCTGCTGCAGCCACTGACCTTGTGTAATATGGCTGTTTTCCTTTTGAAATTGGAATCCGCGACGGCTCTTGCTTAATTTCCTTCTCACTCACACGCATTCCCCGTTGCTAACCGGCGTCTGTCAAACTCTTCTTTTGAGACTTTTCGGGACGGCGTCACTTGCAATTTTCAGGTTAGGACGAGCCCCCAAATGTAAGATGAGATTTACTCAACTTTGGTTTTATTTATAGGTATTTAAATATCAGTATTATTATTAACGATGAATGTTACAAGTTTAGTTTAAGTTTTCTGCTTTGGTTTTTTCTGCTTTCTTCACTCGTTCTCTGACGTCCGTATCTGCTGACTTCTACTCCCCGAATCCTTTTCTCTCGCTCTGCTCCTGCTCTGCTGTCGCTTCTCCTGCTTCTTCGCTGTCGCTATTCTCTTCTGTCGCTCTGCTGTTTCTACTGCTCTCTTCTGTCGCTCTGCTGCTGCTCTGCTGTCGCTTCTCCTGCTTCTGTCGCTCTGCTGTTGCTACTGCTCTCTTCTTAAATCTACTCGAGTACTGCTTTTGTTGAGAAGTCCCAATACCCCGTCTTACATAAATAACACAAAAACCATTTTACTGCCTTAAATGTTATCAGTGATGCAAACATATGTATATATATTTCATTCTTTTGTACTTTTGAACTCGACTGCAAATAAGGAAACTCTGAACCACAACACTTTTCGATTTAGTGGAAATTGCCATTCGGTTGACAAAGAGGCGCAAACATTTTGAAAAAGCCAAGGAATCTAATTCTGTTTACACTACTCAGCAAGCAGAGAAAACAAATCGAGGGAAGTGTCTCGAAATAAATTTGCATAGAATCAGAAATCACTTAGCCACCACACACGCCGCCCAAGGAGTAAATGTGGGCATATAAAAAGGAGCGCGTGTCGGTAATCAAGTGCGAGGCAGAATAAGATGAAAAACCGGGGGATGGAAATGAGGGGGCGGGGGGCCGAGGGAATGAGGCATGAAAAGTAAATGGAAAACTCGGCCCAGGGCGGGAGGACCTTTGACCCCGTGGGCAGGCGCGTGCAACACTTGTCAGCGTGACCTTGCCAGCTGTCAATGCCATTCGGGCTCCACTCGGGCTCCACTCGTGCTCCATCCACCGTGATCCTGTTTTGTGTAATTTGCGCGCTTAGCATATTTTAAGGCACTCCAAAGTTTTTGGCACATTTATTGTGTTTGCCTCCTTCCCTCGATTTTACGACCATCCCCAGCGGAGGCCATCAAATGCTTATGCGGGCAACAAAGGGTTAACTTGGCCTGCTGTCGATGGCAGGCTGGTTTTGGGATCAAGTGGGGTTCATAGAGGGTTCAAGAGGGTGTTCATGGCAACCTGTAACGTTATTTTAAAATACAGCATTGGTACTCAGGGTGAACAATAGCCTCGTCCGATTTTCCTCATTACACATATTGCCTACTTTCGGGTTATCCCATTTCTTTAAGTGCATCTAGAAAGTTAATCGGAATCGGTGTATACGAAAAATATATTTTTTTGTGATAGGGGTTTCTAAGCAGTAAATAAAACATGATCGCTTAGAATTTAAATATTATAATTTGGAATTTGAAGCTCTCAGTAATCGCAGTCTGCATGACGTAAAATCGCTTGTTCTTCAGCACCACAGAAACTTAAACTCCAACTCACTTAAACGGTTAAATAATAATAATAATAATGCCGCATAATTTTTCTTAGTTTGATAAGCTAACCAGAAAACGATAAGCTTTGCGAGAAATGCAATAATATATGTTAATAATCATTATAATTTCCTTAAAAGTAACCCACTAGTTTGCCCTTTCCTGCCAAATATGTGCTCATTTTAAAAATCGCTCGATAATCTATGGTCAACTGAATATATTTCATACTTTTAATTCAGTCCCTGTGAATCAGTTTATAAAGAAAGCAAATTACTCATACGCCACCGATACCGCTGCTGTTTCTCTCCCTCTCTCTCCCTCTCTCTTTCGCTCTCGCTCTGTCTGGCCATCCTCTGTCCCGCTTTCCTGGTAACTTGTGTTTGCAATTTCCATTATGGTTTGCACGGGTGGCATTGTTGTTGCGCCCGTCGGTGACGCTCCTCCCCACCGCCCTTCGCCATCTCTCAATATTAAGTATACGCCCGAGTTCGTTCGCCAGCTGCATTTGGCATTGGCGCCCGCTCCGCCCCTCTCTCGCCGTCTCCCTCCCACCCACTGGTTGCTGCCTGCTATCAGCTGCGACTGCGACGTCGACTGCAGTTCAAGTTCAATGTCAAGCGCATTTCGCGTTGTGTTTATATTTGCCTTCGTATTTCCATCCGTGTTGTTGTACTCGCTCTATAAACGCATACTTTTGTTTATTGTTTTCTCTACATTTTACCATTGATGGAGGTTTACTTTTTCTGAGAGCTACAAATTTGACTTATTGTTATTTGTACTTCTTGAACCACTTTTAACTCAAAGTGAAAGACAGTGTTTAGTAAATAAATGAGAGCCTTTAAAACTTAGGGTAGAGGTTAGCCCAAAATTTGTTGAAAATATGTCAGTACTGCTTCTACTGTAAGAATAACTTATTATGATTTTGAAAACCTATAATTTATTATACAAATGTTGTGGATATTTTAGTTTTATGTGTTTATTAACCATTTAAAACTTGACCTAAAATGTATATTTAAAAAACTTTCATAATTATTTGTGCCCTATTGCATAGGTATGGGTTAGGTGCAGTTTAGGTATAGTGTAGGTACAGTTTACGTACAGTTCAGGTGAAGTTGATGTAAAGTTTAGGAACAGTTGAGGTACAGTTTAGGTACAGTTTAGGTACAGTTTAGGTACAGCTAAGGTATAGTTTGGGTATAGCTTAGGTGTAGTCCAGTACAGTTACCTACAGTTTAGGTATAGTTTACGTACAATTGAGGTACAGTTTATATATAGTTTAGGAACCTGAACTATCAGGTACAGTTCAGGTACTTATTAGGTACAGTTTTGGTGCAGTTCAGGTACAGTTTAAGTACAGTTTACGTATAGTTCAAGTACAGTTCAGGTACAGTTCAGGTACATATTAGATACAGTTTTGGTACAGTTTACGTACAGTTGAGGTATAGTAAAGGTATAGATAATATTTTCAAAGGTGGAGTCCTAGAAGTTTATCTGACCACGAATAATAATATTTTATCTGTATTGCTGTCTGCTCGATGTACAGCTATAAACTATTAGGGTGTGAAGATCAGAGAGATAGTATCAAATGGACATCCAACGGACTGTAAAAAGTGAATGAACTCGGGGACTTAAAATACATAGCACTTATAGCCCTAGTTGTGGTTTCGCGCCATTAGCGTGCCTGCCAGCCTACGGAACTATTAGGTTACCCCACTTCCCGGATCGATTCCACGCACCGTAATCTACGAACCTTTCGCAGCGAAAAAAGCACTGTCGCCAGGCTGGGGAATACATAAATCGCCATATTTACGGACCCAGAGCCCAGCAGAATCGGGCACGAAGCAAAGTCCCCTGGCAAGTTCACAGGCTGGCCCCTCAAGGACAACTCGCGCATAATTCCAAATAAAATGTATAACCATTAGGGCGATCCGTAGGGGGGAGGAGGGGACAGGGGGCGAGCGGTTGGTGCTGAGCACGTGGCACATAAATGAAATTTATTATATGCTGCGCAAAAATGCTCCATACATTTGCCATCGAATTTGCCATCCGTTGGCGGGAATTTTCGCCGCCTTCTGTTCAAGGCTCTTGTTGCTTTTGCTATTTGCTATTTAGTCTATTTATTTGGTGCGAGTGTGTCGCCGTCTCTGTCCCACTCAGGCTGCTCCCAAATGCCCCCACGGGAATTTATCAGCAAAGGCTTAGCGCCAAAAAAGAAAAAAATACGCGAAAATCCAATAAGAGTGCGTAGACTCAGGTTTAGCGACTAAAACCGGTAATACCCTGGATAAATTCTTGAAATTTTACTTTTTGATGGATTAACTATGTAATTATATTTACTAATTTTTTAAGGAAATATTGTTATATTTGAAAATTAAATTAAAAAGAACAATTTCTTACTGAACAAAATTAATCTCTCCTTTTGTAGTAAAAAATACATATATTATTTTAAATATGTGGAGATCTATTAAATTTATTTTCAATACCACTATGTTGAAAATCTAAAAAAATAGTCTTAGACTGAACCGAAAATGTTCAGAAAGAACAGAAAGAAAGCAATAAATTATTTAGTTGATTTACTAAGAACACAGAAACAAGCAATTAGAGTTCACCGTTTTTAGTGAAAATTCGAATGTGGAAGTGGTCGTATATACCCGAAAAGGTGGAATATTTGGAAAAATGCCTAAAACCAAAGGCCTACGCTGACGACAATGGTTATGTGGAGTGCTATGGGGAGTGAGAGAGAGAGAGGGAAAGAGAGGTGCGGGTGGTGCGAGCGAGAGGGGTTAGCAATCAGATGCGTACGCACGCGTACAGTTCGTGGGGCAAGGGGGTGTGCGTGAGGGAGCGGCCAGGGGGGGCGGAAACGCGTTGAGTGAGTTTTTTTATTTCAGCGCGTGCTCTCATCAAGCGGTACCGCCACCACCGCCCCCGCCAAGCGGCCATCCCCTCGCCCGTTCAATCATCTGCTAGAACTTTGCTAATTTCGTCTAATCAGCTAACCTTGAATATTTGTTTTATTCCTTTATGCCCCTCGTCCATCCCGCGGGTGTATTTATTCTCGTTTTATTCTTTTATGTTTTTGCTCTTTCTGTTGTTGCGTTGTTGTTGTTCCTTTGTTGGAATTTGCTCTCTGGCGCTGCTGCTTCTACGCGCGAGTTGTTATGGCCGCCGTTGTTTGTGCCTTAATTTATTTGAGGCTTGTTTTATTTCAAGGTGAAATATGCGCAAATAAAAATTGCCGCACAATATATCGAAAGAAAATTGCCAAAAATATCAGGCAAAAGGTGGATGGTTCTTGCTGAACGACAACGAATGCGGCACACCCTATAACTTTCGGCCGAAAGTGTACCTTCTCTGAATTTTGAACAAGTAGCATGATCAATCTAAGGATTGGGATATAGAGTAAGCAATAAGTACTTGGATAACTAGTCTTAGTTCATAGGTTAAATGGATATACCTTTAAGATCCATATTTGCAGAGAAAAACCTGTTCAGAGAGTATCAACAAGTTGACTGCTAGATCGAAGAAGATGGGGAGCATCCAATGACTGACCCC
This sequence comes from Drosophila teissieri, assembly GCF_016746235.2. Taxonomy (NCBI): domain Eukaryota; kingdom Metazoa; phylum Arthropoda; class Insecta; order Diptera; family Drosophilidae; genus Drosophila; species Drosophila teissieri. The sequence goes on along the minus strand of NC_053031.1, from coordinate 16,224,500 downwards.
CCAGTGTCGCACACACCCCCAAAACCCCCCTCATCGCTCTTCGCCCCCCGGAATGCAGTGCATTGCAGTGCTTCCTGCTTGTCACTTGTCGTCTGTCACTCGTTACTCATACGCCACCGGGCCCACACTAAGTAAGTCTGTTGTGCTCTTTCTGTTTCTTTGGCTTGTTCTTTTTCTAAATCACATTCTCGCTTGCTCCCCCCCTCGCTGCCACCTCTCAGTTGGCTTTGACATTGACTTTGAAGATAACGAACCTTATGTCTGTGTGTGTGTGTGTGCTCAAGTGGCTCTCCCTCACACGCTTAAAATTAGACTACACTCACACTTCCCAGCCGCTCTTATCGGTGCTTTGGGGTGGTGGGTGCTGGGCGTTGGGCGGTGGGCGGTGGGAGGCGAGCGGGATGAGTGTATGCCTATCGCTGGCATCGACCATTGTTATCTACACGCGGCACTCACGCTGCCCAGACGCGTTAACCAGCTAGAACCCCTCCCTGCCAGCCCCTCTGGCCAAGCTCTACAACAGCGCTGATTTGATTATTTCGGCAAATTCATTTCGCGACTCTTATCGCCTCAAGGTCACGGGCAAAATTCCAAAACACACACGCACACACACACACACACACAGTGCCAACAAAGGCCTAGGACAGACAGCCGCGACATTGAAAATAATCGCTATTCTCGGCAGCCGCAAAAACGTGTCTGTGTGCGTGATAAGCCATTGGCGCCTACGGATATACTAATGAACGATCGCCTGAGGCGAACGATGAGTGTTTCCAAGGGTTATAAGAATGGCTGACATTGTACTTGGCCCTTGGTGATAGTGGTGAAGAGCTGAAATTGAAGGCAGCCAAAGTACTAACTTGCAACTTACGCTTCTGCAAAAAACATTACCAAAGTCAAATGAGAACACAGGCGATTGGTTTTTCATAATTTTTGTTGATATATTTTAAATACTTATTTTCAATATTTTATTCACATATTCCATTCTGGGGGGTTTTCATTGTGTTTCCATTTAAAACAAACTGTAATATTATGTTATTTCACAAATACAAATTTTCTGTTAATTTTCATTTTTATGGAGATTTTATCAATTTTCGGAACATTTCCTCATCATCCCATGTCTCATTCTTCACATATTTTTTCGATTTTTGCCAAATTCTCATGTTTAAAAACTCTTTTTTTGCCGCAATTTGATTTGTGACTGTCCTTGAAAATATATTCATGTGTATATATATATATATATATATTAATAGATATTACTCATACGGTATTTCATATGCCTCAGCTGGAGTTGCCTCAAGTTGCATTATTCAATGCCTCTCAATGTTTTAGTTTCTATTACTTTACGTTAAACTCTTACGGCTGTTTACGGATACGTTTTACATATACTTTACGTTACGTTACGCTTAATTGTCGCAATTTCATTGTTTCAGTTGTCGCTGCCGTCGTTCGGTTGGATTTCCCTATCAGAATCCATCACCATTATCATCATCATCATCATCATCATCATCATCATCATCCTCATCGTCATCATCGTGATGATAACCACCATAAACACCCATCTGCATCATCGCCCAATGCTGAGATAGTTTTTACATAAAATATTCACTTTTAGTTACACAATTACAATATTCTGCTGTCGTTTTTCTGGCTAAAAGTTACGGACAATGTTACATACACCTACATACTTGTACATACATACACTCAGACACCAAAATCGTTTCATCTACGTACATATGCTGGCGTGTATATATAAAGTCAATTATTGAAGTGTGATATCTTTGTTAATTTCGTGGTTTTGCTGGAACCATCGCTTCCTTACGCTGCATAAATTTTAAAAGAATATAATATATCTTGTAGATTTCCCCTTCTCTTTGCAATTTTTTTTTTTTTGCCAACGTTGACGGTTTTTGTTTTTACACATTTTCCTTTGTGGCTCGTCTATACACATAAAATTGTTGTTTATTTAATTGTGATATAAATACTTTCGATATAATTACGTAATTTTTTTACAGCACGATAGTCAAAAGGAAAATGAAATCAAGTGAAACCGAAAATCTTACCATTCCAAAAGCAAAGTAACGTAAAACGGAACATTTTAAGAAAAAGTGTTCAACTGAAAAAAAGAAATTGAAATGAAAAAACTTAAGAGGCTTTTCTTTTGAAATTTTTAAACAAATTTTTTATTGATTGACAATACAAATTTCTGCGCCAGTGTAATTTTTTGCTTGTTTTTTGTTTTTTTTTTAATTGTTTTTGCATCTTTGTTTTTTGTTGTTGGTTTGTCTAAGCATAAAAATCGTAATTAATTAATCATAATAATTAATAATCATAATAGTACAGCATAATTAAAATGTAATTAATATAATAGTTTTGTTGCTACCGCAAGTTTTCTCTTTTCTTTTTCTGTAATATAAAGGTATACTTTACTTTTAAATAATATATCATAATTTTTGTTTCTTGTTTTTTTTTTGTATTTTTCGCTTGGTTTTCTAAGATGCCAATCAAACATTGAATCTTTTAAGCATAGGTTTCATCATTAATAATTATGTGTATTTATATGTACTTTAAATATGTTTTTGTGTTTAATTTAACATTTAACTATGTACACAACAGATATATTTAACGTTGGGCTTCTCTTCTTCATCGTCGTTTTACTGCTCGCTGCTAAAACTTTAAGCATTTTGTTTGATTTTCAATTACTTCGTGTTTACTTTAATCGTATTTTTTGTGGTAGTTTTAAAATTAGAAAACAATACCTATTCCACTTTATTCTTTAGCATAGAGAAGAGCTTTGTGCCAAAGGAGAACTCAGGAATACGGGTAGCTACATAGATGGTCAGATAGAAAGTTCGAAGGGTGGGAGGGGGAGGGGGGTGGAAAACTATAACAAATTCATAAAATTAGTTAAATTCATAAAAAATGAATCGTTATCAACTTAATCGTAGTTAAAATTTGTTGCAAACTGCACTTCAATTCTGCTCGGAGATCGCACAATAAAAAATTTCACACACATTGTTTTTGTTTTTAGGTATTTAAAAATTTAATAATAATAATAATAATAATTTGCAGTTTTTTCAAAAAACATCCAAAAAAGCAAAGTAGTTTTGCTCCAACTACAACTAAAGCGCTAAACATAGTTACCAATACACGTAATTAATATGTACAACAAGAGCTTAAAACTTATAAAACAATCAGGGGTCGAAAGAAAGTGTGGGGGGGTGAGAGGGGGTTTTAGGGGGCGGGGGGGCGTTTTCGGTAGCAGCTGAAGAAAAGTTAATGCAAAATCAGAGCGCTGCCTTGGGTTTGTTGGTTTCTTGCTACGTTAAAGTTTAACTGCTAAAATATATTTATATTTTTTCTTTTTCTGTTTTTCTTTTTCATTTGTAATACCATTCAAGCTTGGGTTTTTTGTTGTTTGTTTGTTTGTTTGTTGGTTTTTTCTTTCTTTTAAATTAATAACTTGTAGTTGTTTTGTTTGTTGTTGCTTTAAATATTAGTTTTAAATTGCATGCATGTTGGTTTTGCTTTCAAACTTTGTACACGGCTCAATTAAAAGGTAAAATAATTTAATTCAACTCCTGCCATCCGATCCTTAATTGATCCTGCTTCCCGCTTGCTGCTTGCTGCTTGCTGCTTCCTTCATCGCTGAACTGCCACTGCCACTGCCACTGTCACTCCCAGTCTCTGTCTCTGTCTCTCCCACTTCTCCGCGCAAAACCACGTGCCACCTACCTCCGCGCGCCCTTACGCCTCCAGCATGACCTTGTGCACGGCGGCGTTGAGGCCCGGATTGGGGGAGGCCACACTCGCCGGCGGACTGCTGCTGGGCGCCGGACTGGCCACCGCCGACGGAGGACCGCCATTGGAGGCGGTCACAGTGACGTCGGCGGACAGCGTGGGGTAGCGCTGAACGGCATTGGCGGCGGCCACCAGGGCGTGCAGCTTGCTGGGCGGCGGCGTGGGCGATTTCTTGGACAAATTGAGCGGCTGCGCCGAGTCGGCAATGTCCACCTGCAGTTCCAGCAGGGGCGTGGCGCTGCTCGATGCCGAGCTGGAGCTCGCCGGCGCAGTGGTGCCGTTGCTGGTGGAGTGCGGCGACTGGAAATACTGACAGCTGCTGGCCGAGCTGGAGCTGCAGTTGGAGGATGTGGAGGAGGAGGACGAACTGGAGCTGGAGCTGGAGCTCGAACTGGAGCTGGAGCCGTTGCTGTGCGGCGACACGGACTGCTGGCGCTGCTGGCAGGTGGTGGTGATCACCGAGCTGCTGCCCCACCGCTGCTGACTCTGCATCGCCGACGGCGGCGGCGTGGAGCTGCTGCTGGGACTGCGGTTGCCCACGCCGTTGGTGGTGCTGCTGGCGGCCGTGCTGTTCTCGCGCTTCAAGTAGTTCTGGATGATGTCGCTGCGCTTCATCTGCTCGGGCGTCATGCGCGGCTCGGCCATGAGCGACTTGGCCAGCACCGAGTGCGAGCTGGCCATCGAGGCCTTCGGGCTGCTGCGGGTCAGGTGCATGTGCAGCTGGCTCTGGGCGGGATTACCTGCGGCGGCGCTGGCCGCCGATGGCGGGGGCGTGGCCACGCTGTTCGGCACTGGGCTCTGCCGCGGACTGCCGGCACTCAGGCTGTTCGAGCCGGAAGTGGAACTGCTGGCATCCGCCTCGGCGCTCTCGAACTCGCGATGCCGCAGGGCCCGGAACTTCTTGTGCGGCTTGTAGGCCTCGTCCATCAGCGAGTTGGTGTCGTACAGTGGCGGCGCCTGCAGGACGCGCTTCAGCACCGGCATGTCCTCCACAATCTGCCGCTTCAGATGGCTGCTGGTGGAGGGCTGGGGCGAGCGCACGGGCGACACGGCCACCACACTCAGCTGCGGATGCTGCACCACCTGGCTGTGATTGGCGGCGGCATCGCTGCAGTCCAGCGCATCATCCACGCTGGAGCGCGGACTGGAGCACGAGGAACTGCCCCCCGAACTCACCGCCTTGCACTCGTTCTTCTCGTTGCCCGACTCGATGCCCGAATCCGTGGGCGAGTCCAGCTTCCTGTAGCGGGCAGCTCCGGCTGTCAGGTGGTGGTGCAGTTGTGGGTGCTGCTGCTGCTGCTGGCACATCGCGTGTGCGCCGTTCAAGTTGCGGGAATGCGCATTGCTGAGTATTCCTGCAAGAAACCAAACAAAAATTTCAAATTATGAGGGGAGTTATAAAATTGTATGAAAGCGTATCTCTACTGTTAACTTTTCATTATATTAAGAGCATTATTACTACTGATTCGATTGTAAAGCTTATGTATTCCATCAAAAGATTACTCACCGATCTGCTGCTGCTGTTGCTGCTGCTGCTGCTGCTGGTGTCGCACAATCGGCGTGATTGTCAGCCCGTTCTGGGTGAGATGTGCGTGCGAGCCCACGATGTCCATGTCAGCTGCTCCGGAGTCGCCGCTGGAGCCGGAGTTGGCCCGGTTGCGCAGCGGACATCCTCCGGAGAGGGTGGCCGCCAGCAGAGGAGCCGAGCTGGCCAGAGCCGAGGGCTGTTGCTGCGGCGGCGAGGGCAGGGACACGCCCTGTGGCTGCGAGCTGCTCGGACTGCCGTAGTCGAGGTCGGCGGACTCACTGCTGGATACAGAGCCCAGCGGACTCTTGGCCGCCTCCACGTCCATGGCGTCCGCCCAGCTGCCCGAGGGCGACTTGTTCTGCTGGCCATCGCTGTTGTTGCCGTCCTCCATGGACCACATCTGCTGGCGCAGCAGCTCCTTGTGCTCGGTGCGGAAAACGACCAGCTTCTCGGTGTGCAGGGTGCTCAGGGTGCGCAGATCGGGCATCGTCTCCAGCAGCTTGGCCAGGAACTCGGGCTGGTCGGGCCTATTCTGGGCCACAATGTACTGCAGGCAGCCCTTGAGCCGCGAGTACATCTTCTCGATCAGCTCCAGGTTGCGCAGACCGGGGCGATCCGGCGTGATCAGAACGATGGCGCAGAACAGGCCGATCTCGGCATCTGTGAGGTTCATCGAGTTCATGCGCTCCGCAAAATTGAAGGTGGAGTCCACCAGGAAGCGGGCATTGGCACCGTTCTGGATCGCGTCCCGTCGCATCACCTGGCCATTCAGGCAGATGATCGAGTTGATCGACGAGTCGAACATGCAGATCAGGCGCACAAACAGGGCGTCGAAGAGTCCCGCCTTCAGCAGCGTGAACTTGTCGTCCTGGGTGAGCAGCTGGAAGCCGGGAATCATGCCGGCAAAGTCGATCACGCCGCGAATGACGTGGGCGAAGCGCTGCGAGAACTCCTGCTCCGATTGCAGTTCGGGGGCGGGGTTCAGCGGACAGGCCTGCAAGTGGAGGAATCAAAGGGTAATGGGTAAAGAAAGATGTGCTTAGATAGTGGAGTGCTTAAGAATACTGCCTGACTGCTGGCAAATTGATTCGACTAGCCTAGAAGTTGCCACAAACTTTTCCTATAACTGTTGCTCGGCTGTGTGTGCTGCCTTCCCCGCACCCCATCACGTCATCGCCTATTTCACACGCGAAGGTCAGCGAACCTCCCCTCCCGGCCCACTCATTTAAATCAATAACAATAACTATTTGTACTTCCGCACGCCCACCACGCCAGCTATCTGCCGTCTCTCTCCCTCTCTCTCGCTCTCTGCGAATGTCGCATTTCCTTAAACACCGCTGGAAGCTTTCGGCACAAAAAGAAAAACATGGAAACTAGAGGGAAAGCTTCGCCTACGTCAGCTGGCCGGGTTAGTTTTTCTGGTTTTAGTTTCTAGGGGCTGCTCTCCCGTTATTCCCACCCCCTTTGTAGGCTACATCCCCCGTAGCCGGGAGCTTTCGCCGCTGACATTAGCAGCCAAGGTCGACGAACTAGAGTTCAAGGTTCCGCATTGTGTGCTGTTACTACTCGTACATGGTTGTTTTTCTTTTTCCTGCTTTCGGCGCGTGTTTTTGTATTTCGCCAGCGCAATGGGGTGGGATGTGGGAGGTGGGAGGTGCTCCGCGTCTAAGCCGAGCGAATGATGTTCATGCTATTTCGCCATTTGGCTTTCCGGGTTTTGAGTTACACGAACATGCGCCAAGTGCCCCAGACAGCGAACGTGCCACCCCACCCCACGCCCAACCACCCCCACCTCCCTCCCACTGTGCGCACTATCATCATCTACCCACCATTGTTTTCAGCGACTTGGATTTGAATTTACGTTTGATTTCATGTGTGCTACTCGCTTTTTATTCGCTACGTTCTGTTTCAATAAGCACACGATGTGCTGTCTGCCGCCAAATCTTTTTTCCCATTCCGATTTTCGTTTGATTGACCTTGAAAGTGTGTTTTCTTCGCGCAGAAACATAAAGAATAAAAAAAACAAGAGGCTATTGAAATTGGCTCGCACGCAAGAGAGAGGGAAAATAGCAGCCGGCAACCGGCAAGCCAAGCGATTTTCGCCACATTTTCTTTTTGCCGGCGCTTTGACGTCGTCGTATCATTTGATTTTCCGCCACGAAAATATTTCTCGTCTGCGCAAAAGCGGAAATAGTTTGCGAAAATACCAATGACTGTGTGTGTGTGGCGGGCTATTTATGACTCGCGACTCCCTCTGCCCGAATTTCCTTTCCATATCACAAGATCACATACCATACTACCCCATACCATATACCATATACCATCCCATTCGATTCGATTCGCTTCGACCTTCAATTGGCGTTAGTGTGGCCTTGTGTTTCTGCCAAAAATAATTCGCAGAACTCTTGTACCGACTGATATGGGCGGCCAGATTGAATAATCTCTAGGGCTAATCGTTGCGCTAGAGGAATTTCTATTTCGGTTCCGAATTCTAAATTCCGGATTTCAAATTTCGCCGAGATCGTAGCGCCTCAACCTCACCTTGCACCGCCGGCGAATCTTCCGCCTTCCGTCATAAACTGAATTGCTGACATTTTGCATATTACGACGCCGTCTAATGAACCACCTGACAATTTTACAGATTGCTCTCGCTGTATCTGTATCTGTATCTCAATCTGTATCTGTATCTGTATCTGTGCATATGTAGATACATTGCAGTTTTGTGACGCCGTTTGTCTGGCACTCGCTTCCTCATACTCATGACATTTTATGCATATTTCGTTGTGCCATTATTGTTTACTCATATACAGTGGAAAATATGAACTGCAAACAGCGAAAGAGCGGGAAGCGGATCCGCTCATTTCGTTCCCTCCAAGGTTAAAAAATAACTCGCTCCAAGGTCGCTGTTCTATACTACCCAGGTACATAGTACTTCTGAAACTGTCGATCGCATTTGATTTGATTTCTTTTCTTTCTCTTTTCTCTCCTCGAAACACCAAATCGAATTTTAACTTATTTAGCCTTGCACTTGACTCTGAGTTTGTGGCACTGTGTTTTTGCGATTTTTTCGCTGTGCTCGTGTCGCTTTTAAATATTTTAATAATAATTTATTTAAATGGACAACGCATGTGTCTGGCCCGCTCTCGCCGTCCCGCTCTAATCCTGTGCTATCCCCCTCTTTCCCACCGTGATAGCAGCCCGTGCTTGTGTGTGTGTGCTTTCATTAATAATGACGCTACGCTTGACCTTGAGCTTTAGAACGTTGTTTGTGTACTTTGTTGTTGCCGAGAGCCGGGACACGTTTTTTATATAGCACTTTTCTTTATCGCATTCGGCTGTGGTATGTGCAATGATTTTTTCGGGCTATTATTTACAGCGCCGCATCTGTACTTCCTCTATTTCCCCCCAAAACCCCTCCCCCTGTGATGTCGTTTGTAAAATAAACAAACTGCGGAATTTACAAAGCAAGCACAAATACAAACGATGGCGATGGCTAGCATTCATCATTCGGCTGTCAGGGGAAACGTCATAAATCCGACATTGACGCGCTTTTCGTCAAGAACTTGACCCCAAACTTGCCACTTCAATGGCCACGTTTGGAGGCCCCGCAAGAATCGCCGAAGACTGAAAGAGTCGTTTGTAGACGCGTCTACGTGTGGCGTGCAATTTCCTGGTTTAGAATCGTGCAAACAGGTTCACCTTGGCGCATGACTAACGCCGGCAGTAGGCAGTAAGCCAGTAACCAGTAAGCAGTAAGCCAGTAAGCAGTAACCAGTAAGCCAAGTTGCCAGTTGCCAGTCGCCAGCTGCCATTTGGCAGTGAGCTAGAGGCAAAAAGCAGTTACTAGCTAGTTGATATTGTTTGGCTGATCGATCTATGCATGTCAACAGAAGTCGGCGGCCCGGAAATGTGACTTCGCCTACGCCGTAACCTTTGGCGGTCTATTAATAATTATGTGCCGATACGATAGCCCAGTCTACATGGGGCAGCGCTAGACATTTTCATAGTTTTATGGCCCATGGTTATTTATGATGGTGTCTGTAGATGGAGTTGTAAAATCTCCACAATAGATGCTTGTTTGTTCTACTTAACCGGATGGTAATAAACTAAGATCCATAAACCATATTGTAATGATTTGTTTGATTTCAATACTAGCTCTTTAACAGATTCTATCTACACTTCCCACCTTGGGAACTCGAGGCAAGACTCACCAGAAGTGTGGGCATGGAGTAGGAGGGGCAGTCCCGCGCCCGCTGCCGCATCGCCGAGACCTTCTCCTTGGTGAACTCGCAGGTCTCGAGGTGGGCGCGCAGCACGGCGGCGAGGAGGCGTGGCTGGTCATCCAGCTCGGTGGCGAGTGCCCGCTGCTGGCCGCGATTCTGGGTGCTCTGTTGCATGGCCGCCAGGATGCGCGCCTTTTCGCGCTTCGGCACGCGTCCAAAACGCACAGCTGCAATGGGAAAAGAGGACATATTCGGTTAGTTTGCGGCCTTGTAAGCGGTGCTTAAACCTAGAGTTGAGCATACAATTATGGGCCCCATCAATTACACACTTCACTGCACTGTGCAGCAGGTGCAACAGCCAGCTGTTGTCCTGTTGTCACGCAGGAAGTGCCCCGTCTGCCCCTGCAACTCACAGCCCTTCGAAGTGGGTCAATGCCTCAGCTGCCTCTGCGTTTCTTCAGTCTGTCAGTCTTCGGTGTTCAGTCTACAGTGCTCAGTCTTCAGTCTTCTCTCCCCTGTTACACTTTCTCTTTTTTTAGATTTTTAATTTCTGCCTCTGGCCGCAGCCGAAAAATTTGTATGTGGGTGAACTTTCACATTTCACCAGCGAGAGGAGAAGAAAAAGCAAAGACCAGGCACATTTGCGGTCACGTTTTTCGCACTAGAACAAAAAGGGAATCAAAGGGGAGTGCAGATCGATACAAGTCGGTCGAATTGTGGCTAATCAGGGGAGACTAAGACCTACTTAAGTTCATGATGTATTCATTTAACAAGTTGAAGCACTTCTACTGCATTCTCTAGCATTTCATTTTCCTAGAGTGCCACTTGAGCCGCTGGCCATTGACGAGCAGCAGACAAAATCTGACAAATGTTTGGCCAACTTTTCAATGTCAAAAGAAATTTGCACTCGCACAGTTTCACTCCGGCTGGGTGGCAAAAGTGAAACAGCAACTCGGCTCTTTAACTGATTTTTCACCGCTTTTTCCAGCAGCCAGCGAGAGAGTGTGACCCACTTGCCGCGCAGCGAAATCCAGGCCAAACGAAATGGAAAATGAAGTCTGCGCAGGCGCAGCGTCGAACTGCGCGTAGAAATTAGAGCGCCGCGCCGCAACGTCCAACTTTCCCGTGCGGAGAGACCGAAAAAGTTGGTCAAACATGCGATATTGTTGCTCCGCTCTTTCGGCTCTTTTTCTTGTTGTTTTGTTGCTTTTTATGTTTTTTTTTTCATTTAGAAAATAGCAACGCAACGCTGCCTTCGCCGCAGTTTCGATTCAAGTTTAAAGCTCTTCCGCGGCAAAGAAAAAAATTGTTGTATGTTTTTAAACGAGGTCAGCACTTCAATGGCGCTCGCTTTTGGTTGATGCTATTTGTTTGGAGGCATCGACAAGAAAGGTAAAAAAAAGGTAAACACAAAGCGAATCAAAAGTGGGGAATCTCAGAACGCCAGCCTGCATTTCTCTGGGAGTTTGGAGTTTGGGAGTTGAAAACCGAAAGCTGCTGGGTGTTATTTTAATCTTGTTCAACTCTTTTGCTGGCCAAATCGGTGTCAGTGGCTTAGGGAAATTTGCTGCTTGGCTCTTTCACTTTCTAACTCTGAGTCTTGTGCGACTTTCGGATCGGATGACTTACGCGCATTGTGATAGTTGACGTTGCCTTTGAGTATGCCCTTCAATATCGGGAGTTCTTCGCCCATTTTTGTGTTTTCTGTGTTTGATTTGACAAAATATCTTGACTTGGTCACTTTTCCCTTGGGGGGCACATCAACCACTCAGTTGAGCTCGCTCATTAAATAATTTGTATTTAATTTTTGGATAATTCTTCTTTTGTTTTTTGGTTTTTGGCACACACACAGCTTTTTTTGGTTGGTACTCAGGTACATGTGTACATATGGATGTTTGCTTGAGAAACTTGTTATCTTCTTTGCACTTTATCTCGGTTAAATATTTTAATTAACTGCTGTTTTGTTGTGAGAGGAACTTTGTTTGCTTGCTTTTCACATTGATTGAATTTTTTGGAATATTTAGCAAATAAATTAGTTGTTGGTTTGGTTTAAGTTGTGTGTTTTGGGCGCGTAATCCAGAAAGACGAGTGTGTAGTGGGTGTTGGGGAGACTTGGTCGACTTTTCTTCACATTAACAATTGCCTCAAACATTCGTTGGCATTAATCAGCACGTTGTTTCATTTAATTCATTTAATTCATTTTAATTAATATAAATATTGTTGAAGTGGTTACTGCTGGCAACTGCCGCACTCGCGCTGTGATTCTTGGCTTACTTCGGATCCCGCGGATCGCTGGCTAACATGACAAAACTCGACAAGGTCTCGAACGCGACTAACTGTAAAAGCCAAAGCGCGTTACGAATATACCCAGAGTGCGGAGCGGTGCGGTGCGGTACGCTTTGCTATGCTATATGGTGTATGGTATCGGATTTGCCCGAAATCGAGGAGAGCGAACCTCAATTGCGGCGACTGCGACGGCGACTGAGCTTCGGTCTCAAAACAGAAACGGAGAACTGAAAACGCCGCACAAAACACAGAAACACACAAAAGCCGCAAAGAGGCAACGACCAACGGAGCGGAGCAGTCGAAAGAGAGAGCCAAAGAGCGGACTTAAGAGTGGCAAAAGCTCTCTGTCAGCCCTTGTTTTCTTTCTCCTACTGGTACTGCTGATAAGCTGTGTAGCTCTTCCAATAACCAGAGTTAATTCTGCTTTCAAAACGATAAACTCTTTAAAATAACATAGATTGTTATAATATTTGATACCATTTGGATATGGATTTGTGTATTTGCAATATTATATGACTTTCTATATACCTTTTGTGATATGCACATTTCCTAATTGTATCGAAACAATGACCCACCCCACACACAAAGCAAGTTCAAGCGCTGATAAGCTTTATGTGATAAGCTTGCCCCAACGGCTCCTCTTCATCTTTTTTATCGCCGCAAATATCTCATTTGCTGCGGCAGGAAAGTTCAACAAACCCGAAGAGAAAAGTGTAAGAGCAACAATGGCACTCTTTAGCACTCTTAAGCTTCGCAGAGCTTTTCACCACACAAGAGCGAATGCAAGCTTTCGGCGAGCTTTTTTCGCACTTGTAATTTGAATATTTTGCACACTGTCATTGTGCACACTGCGTATGAGTGATGTGTGTGGAACATTGCGCATACGTCGCGTTGGCAGGTGGAAAATCAAGGAAGGAGGCTGAGGCCAGTAATGCGTTTGTTAAATCAAGCTTGATGACTTCGCGCCTGAGTGGATAATTTACGACGCCACTGGCCCCGTCTGCCAGTCGAGGGTTAAGCATTGAGTTTGCATTTAAATGCAGATATTTTTTCTGCTCTCATAGCTGACTCACTGCGCTGATCGTCGGCCACTGACGTAAGTGTTCCAGATTGTTTGTTTATTCAAACTCTGGCTTTGTCATCGAGTCGCTTCGGTTTGCCCCAGCACACACACTGGTCAATGAACTTAGCGGCCCGAATGAGGCCACAAAAACGTAACGAACAACGAGCAACGAGCAACATTTAATAATCATTCCGGCGATGCAAAGCGACGAAAGTAAAAGTGAAAGTTGTTTGCCTCTTTTTCGGGTAGAAATTTTCGTGCGTGCCGTGGAAATGCAAGCCACTGGATTGGTCAACAGCTTTGGGTAGGCCTACAACGGTTGCATAACGCCCCGAAGGTTGGGGCTAAACACCGAAGACACCAGAAGGCGGAAGGCGGAGGGGCGGGGAGACAACTGGATTGCAGTGGGGCGAAGGTGGCCCCAAAAACGAAACGATTGCGATGTGATAACAGGCCGGTAATTTAATGGGCTTATTTATAATTACATCCATTGTTTCGCCATGCTTTTGTTTAAGATTTTTCCTTCTTGCGGGTAATGTAAAAATTAGCTTTTTAATAAATAGTAGAGTAAGCTCAACAGGCATCTCCACTTCTGAATTTCTCATCTTTCATTTGCAATGCAAAACTTATATAAGCGCCTTCTGCGGCTCGAACGGAAACCAGTTCAATAGCATCGCCGTGGTCATAATTGACATTCACAATAATGTCGGCAATTAAAAGCCAATTAACAAGTTTCACTTTCACTGCGACAAGACGCGAAGTCAGCCCCATTTAGCGCCGTGCCATCCCAAGTGCCTTGTGTCAAGTTGCTTTCTAAACGCCAGTTGTTTATGCTTTCTTGTTACTGTTTGGGCATTTGCGCGGCTCACTTCCTGAATTACGGGGAAACAATAATAATAAACGAAAGCCGAACACCGAAAACCAAACTTGTTGTTTACGAGACACTCGAGTTCATTGCACCCACCGAGCGGAGAAAGAGCGAGAAAAGAGTGCGGCGGGTTAGGAGGCCTACTTTCGGCTGGGGAGGAAGGTGATTCACAGACACCTCTGGATGGCTTTACGTAAAGTCACATAAGCGACACAATTGTTGTTGCTTTGGTTTCTTGGTTTTTGGTTTTGGTTTTTGGCTTTTGGTTTGCTTGCGTAAGTTGTTTACAACGCGATCGAAGTGGAAGCGTGTGGAAAGAGCCACACGGACAAACAAAGGGGGGCACTCACAAAAGGAATGATATATGTATGTACATATGTACGAAAGAAAGCAAAGGGGCCGCAGTGAACCCCAAATAATAATATTAATAACAACAATAATAATAACGAAGCCATCATGCGTTTGTTGTGAAGTTTCTCGAAAATCGCCCAAGACAAAGAAAGCCCCCGCATAAGCAAGCATTTTATTTTCATTTTTATTTTCGGTTTGGAGCCTTCGTTGTCGCCGCTTTTTGTGGGTCATGAAAAATGCCTCAATGAAAATCGCCGGGGAGGTCGCCGCCTATAGCGCATACGAGCATATGGCGCATAGCACTTGGCACTTGACATCGCTCGGATCGCAGACCCTGGGCAGAGCAGACCCTGTGCCATATTATTAATTTTACATGAAAAGGTCGTGCCTCGCTTCATTTCTCATCGATGACGCGAGGCGAACAAAAGGCGAATCTCGAACAAGAGGCATACCAAAGCGGGCTCATTAAATGATTTTGTTTTTTGCACTACCGCATTACGTATTAACTAACTGATACCTATTTTAGCGTTTGCATTCTATAAAATTTACCCAAGTAAAAGATATTTAAAACGATTGACAGTTTGGAAAGTATATATGAATATATTTCCCAATAAATAGCTTTTCTTTGCATTCCTGACCTCCACAATTTGACTCAGTAAACAGCCAGCTTGTTTACAAGTTCAGAAATTCAGAAATTATACCCCACCCCCCGCCCCCCGCGCGCGAGTAATTGCAATTGGGTCAAGCTGATCTGCATCTACGCGCATTTCAAGCGAACGGACTTCAAACGCGTACGCGAAAATAATTCCATTTCGTGTCTAATCATTTTCGAATAAATGCGCCCCAATGCCGTCGCAGTCGCCGCTGCAGTCGCGGCAGAGGCGAATGACCGTGCCTGACCCAAATAGAAGTCGCTGCACTCGGCGACAAACTGCAAGCCCCCTCCCCCTCCCCCTTCTCTCCTCCCCACTCCCCGAATGCCCAGCAGGCAGCAGTTTGAAGCATTCGCGTTTCGCTCAGCCTCTGACGTCGTGCAAAAATTGCAGCCGAACGAAACGAAACGAGGCCGAGTGCAATGAACAGCATTCAGCACACGCGCGACAGAGAGGGGCATACGCTGGCAGAGCGAGAGAGAGAGAGGGAGAGAGAGAGAGAGAGAGACGGCATGCAAATGCAGCTACGACTTCGAACAAGTTGCGACTGCTCGCTGCTGGATGTTGCAATGCGAAACCTTCGAGAAATTTTACAAGAGTCGTTGAACTCTGCGGCTCGGTCGCTTAACTGTGGCCCAAACGCAGCAGCAGCGGCAGTTGCAGCAGCAGTGGCAGCACCAAGAGCAGCAGCAGCAGCAACTGCAACAGCAGCAATATTGCTGCAACATTGCTCTCTCGCAGCAACTCTCCGCATTTGAGAGCTGGAAAACTAGTTTTTGGCGCCGAGGCATTGAAAAAAGCGAAAGTACATTTTTTATTTCGCCCGCTCCTCCGCGGCAAAAATCCACAGATGCAGATAGATGTGTGCATGTACATGTGTACATGTGTGTGTGTAAAGCTCGGCTCGCTCGCCAGACGAACGCTCTTCGTGGCGCGAGGTAAATGAACCTTTTGAAGGTTCAGCTTGCGTAGTAGGCGACGCCAGCGTCTCGTGTAAAACAAGTTTGTTACGTTCGCCGTTGGCAGCCAACTCTTTTTCTTGTCAGCCTTGTTGTTTTCTCAGCCTTTCGTTGCGTTGCGTTTCGTATCGTTTCGTTTCTTTCTTCGACTCGCTGCTTTTGGCGCTCTTTTCTTCGCAATTTCACCGTTAACAACTTTTTGTGGCTGCCTTTCGTGCGGCAGGTGAAGGCAGGCAGGCTGGCAACGACTTTATGTAACCAAAGCCAGGAAAAAAGTAAGCAAAGGCAGCGTCATCAGGCGGCCAACAGGCAAGTTGTCAAGCAGCTGCCGTTGCTGAAGTATTTCAAAGTATTCGCTGCTGTATCCTCCCTTTTTCGGTGATGGATGCCACGCGTGAAATGATTTCACTTACGGATAGTGGGCAATTGTGTAAGCATCGGAGTAATTGGAACCAAAGGAAATTCCAGAAATTACTACCTTAATCAAAAAGGGTTAACACCAATGCTAAATAATGCATGTGTTTTGTTTGTTCAAGAGCTAATTATAATGCCAAACTCTATTTTAGGCACTGTTATAATAGTTGTTAAGCTTTACCCTTTCGATTGCATTCACCAGCTGCAGAGTACCAAAGTAGCCGACCCCACCAACTCAATGCAGAACCTCACCCACATCGTCATCATTAGCAGTTTGTACTTGAAGCTGTGAACTGCGAGCTGTTGGCTGTTTGCTGTTCCAGCGCCGCCCACTCACGCGCCCACTCTCATGAGCCGAGTCGAAGGCTCCTTGAACTGGTCCAAGTGTTCAACTCCTACCTCTGGTAGGCCCAACCCCAAAAACCCCAACCCCTTGCCTTTGGTCTCTGGTCTTCGGTCTTTAGTATCTAGTATCTGGTCTCTGGTCTCCTTGTCCGCCTTGTTCTCGTTGTTATTGTGAATTTCGTGTAGCCTCCAATATTATTTTAGTCAACAGCTTGCCATGAGTATCTGTGTGTAGCACTGGCACTTTAATGTATTTGTAATTGACCTGAATAAAGTTCAAAACACTCGCAGCGGCGAGGCAAGGCGAAATCTACATGCATGCTGTTGCTGTTGCTGGTGTTGCCATTGCTGCCATGTGTGTGTGTGTTTGTGTGTAGCCTCAAAATAATAATGATTGCGACAACAACAGCAACAACGAGCGTGTCGTAGCTGCCCGTTTATATATATACATGTGTATTTATGTGTGTCTATATGGAATAAATGCTGTGCCTTCGATAATTGACAATTGTTTGATTATTTCATGTGCCTTGGAACACAGCGGCAACTAATTGCTGGTAGGTGCGGTTATCTATTTGCTTCACGCTTAGTTGTCAGTTGTCAGGCAGCGATTTTGATCGGCAGATATTGTACAAGATACACAATACAGTAGTTAAATATACATAATATTCTAACGATGAATTGGAGGGAATTCAGCTAATCTGCAAACAGTTTGCGATCGACCTCCAGCCCAGTTTTTTCGCGGGCTTTGGGCTTTATCGCGATTCTCGTTCGTGTCGCATATTTACTTTCAATTTGCCTAACCTCGCGCTAATTTAAGTTCATTTCAATTAAAAGCCAGCATGTGTGCCTGTGCATGTGCATTTGCCAGCTAGTGAGGAAAACTAAACGGCGACCACAAATAAATATATATGGAATGTATATGGAATATGAGCGTATGCCGAGAAAAATCCAGCGATTTATTGTTTCTACTTTTGTGATTTTTTGTTGCCATTGGACAGCCCACGGCGAACTAATAAATTGCCAAGCAAATCCGCCAAATCAAATGCAAAATGAGCAGCGAAATTCAGACGACGAATGTTGTGTAGTGCACTGTGTGTTGTTCGCTGTTTACTATCGGCGCTCGCGCACACAGATACGAGTCACGCACACAGCCGCAACCACCTTCACTGCCGAGCGCTGCCACTGCGCCGCGACTGCGCGCCGACTGCGCTGCCCATGGTGACCCAGTTTCGCTGCACGTCAGCGGCGGTCAATGAACTGAGCTGAGCTGAGTTGGGACGTATTTTATTTGAGTTTTTCGAGGGCGAGGGGGGCGCTGGTGTGCGCTAAATTTCGGTTTCGGTTTCGTTTTCATTTCTTGCGTTATTTTCGTGTCTTTGCAATACCAAAAGGGAAAAACAAAAACAAAAAGTCAAAAATACAAAAAAACCAACAAAATGGCGCCTATTACTGGCGAAGAAATTATGAAAGCAGGCGAAATGTAACGAAGTGAAAAAGAAAGTGTTTCGAAATGGCTTCCAATTATATTGCCTTTTTTTATATGCTTTGGCTTTTTCCAAAAAGTGAAAGTATGCAACGTCTTCTGCGTGATTTTTAATAAACAAAAAATAAATTATTATTTCGTGGCGTTTTCTAGGTCAGTCCCTCTTGTCTTATAACCGTAAATTGTTCATGTTTTTTTCTGCTTCTGCTTTTGTTTTCGGTGTTTTTTTTTTGCGTGTGTGCGTTTTATTTTAATTTTCCTTGAGAGATAAGGCAACCGGCAGCGCAGTCGCAGTCGCCGTCGCAGTCGGCGTCGCTTAAATAGCACACGGTCATTTTTATTATAAACAATTCGAAATTGGTTGGTTTGCCTTTTCACTTTGTTTTTCTTTCATTTTTTCGATTTCATTTCATTTTATTTCATTTCATTTCGATTCATTTCAGTGCTGTTGCCGAGTTCGAAATTGCTGTTTATTTGGTTGGCGGTCGAATTTTTGTTCGGTTCACATGGCTTATTTTTGGCACTAGCAGAACTAGTTCAAGGATTTGCTAAAAAATAATTGCGCTCAGCTCTAGGTTAGTGGCTATTTAGTGGCTATTTAATGATGGCATTAAAATGGCGACAGCAGCCAGATCCCATTAATGTTTGCTGCTTGTAAACAAAAGCATAAAACTAGTAGTCAAAATTGATGGGGGGATGATTTATGATATGATTTCTTTATAAGCAGGCGCTGGTAAACCAAACATACAAGGCAAAATGATGTAAATAGCTTATTACTTCGACCATACTGCATATTTGTGCCTGCCTGGTTTTCACTTTCCCATTGCCTCACACGCGCGCTCCACATTCGAAAAAATATCAAAATCTAATCCATCAATTACAACATCGAAGGCAACAACAAATACTACATATTTCACACAAAGGCCGCGTCTGCGTGCTGCCTACAAAACGGCGTATCCCCCTCTCCCTCTCCCACTTCCCCGCTATCCCCATCTCTTTCTCTCGCTCGCACACACACACATACGCATGAACCACTTTCGTTTTCGTTTTCACTGCAAACAGCAAACATGGCCGCCCAGCGAGAAGTCAATGAACGTGGAAAAGAGAGCGAGAGAGTTTGAGCGCATGTGTGTGTGTGTGTGTGTGTGAGTGTGATGTGCTTTCATAATCGCTGGCTATTTCCTGTAAATATTTTCCGGGCTGTGCGCTTAATTTAAACAAATTATTACAAAACTCAATAATAACAAATGCAGTCAGCGTAACGAGAGGAGCGAAGAGAGAGAGAAGAGAGCCCGGAGGGAAAGAGAGGGGCGATGGCGCGAGAGACACGATGGCCTCGCTCTGCTGTCTCCATTATGGATTTGGGTTAAGTGCGTTCATTCAACTTTTAACACCATTTCGAAATGGCGCACACTTCTCGCCGACAGCCTGCACTCAATTCATCATGCGGGTGGCTCTGGCTGCTGCGCGGGGAAATTGTTTAAACAAAATAGACAACTTTTACTTTGCCGTGAAATCGCGCCAAGCGAAATGTTGCAATACAGCCAGCCACATTCATGCCCACACTCACACTCACACACACACTCACACTCATTTCGTTCATGGCTGGTCAATGAACTCAGCGCAGCCGAAGGCACTTCGTGTGGCACTCGGCTGCGCTCGTGCGAAGGTGGCTGCTAGCACATTGGTTTGAGCTTGATTTCATTTGGCCCACACTATCACTACTTGATATTTGCATAGAAAAGAAGGCAAGGTACTCACCATCGCGACTCATGCCCACGGCAATGCACTTTTTCAGGCGGCAGTACTGACAACGGTTGCGATTGATGCGCAGAATGCTGCACTGCTGGTTCTTGGTGCACGGGCGGTACTGGATCTTTTGCTGGATGGAGCGGCGGAAAAATCCCTGTAAAGATGCAAAAAACGGTACACATTAGCCACTGATAGTCATTAATGTTTGCTAATAAGATGAATCTTAATAGATAGATAAGTAGTAGTAACTTAGTAAGCTATAATCCCCCACACTCGGAACCTACATCGGCATCTTCGTTGGCTGAAACGGCGGGCGTGCTCCTCCCCGTGCTGGCACTGCTGTTGCTCAGCGCCGTGTCCAGTTTCTCGTCGAACTTCTGGCACAGGTAGTTGAGCTGCGAGGAGTCCAGCCGCTGGTGATGCTGCTCGCACAGCTCATCGTCGCAGCCCGAGTCCTGGGCCTCGTCCATCTCCTCCAGCTGCTGGTCGTCGCCAGCGTTGCAGGTGCAACAATTGCCCGCACTGGAGTTGCTCGAGTTGCTCATCAGCGAGCAGTTGCTGTCGGAGCTGTCCCTTCGCTGCTGCTGATGCTGGTGTTGCAGCTGTTGCTGTTGCTGCTGCTGCTGCTGCTGCGTGGCCACAACCTGTTGTTGCTGGGACTGTTGGCGCAGGAGATTGGCGATTTCCTTGTGGGTCTGCGCCGAAAAGGGACTATCACAGTGCAGCTGCTTGATGTTGCTGGTGGGCATGGCAGCTGGCTTCGCCTCGACTTGCTGCTGCGCGTTGCTGCCTCCGGTGGTCTGCTGCTGCTCCAACTCGCGCTGCTTGAGCTCCCGCGCATAGCGTATCTTCTTCCAGGGGCACTGATACTGCTCGTAGCTGCTGTCCTCGAGCGATGTGGCCGCCGGGCTGGCATTGGGGCAATCCTCATCGCTGTTGGGGCAGTCCTCGTCGATGCCCGACTCGCTGTCATTTTTGGCGCTCAGATCGGCACATGGCTTTGGTGTTGCTGCTGCGGCTGGCTGCTGCTGCTGCTGCTGCTGCTGCTGCTGTTGCAGGTGCTGCAACACAATCTGTTGTTGCTGCTGACTAATACTATTTGTTGTCTGGGTGTTGTTGTTGCTGTTGCTGGTGGTTGTCTTTACTAGTGTTGCAGGTGTTTGTTGTTGCTGTTGTACGATTGCTGCTTCGTTTTTCAGTCTTTTGCGTTGCGGTTGCTGTTGCTGCTGTTGCTGCTGCTGCTGCTGCTGTTGCAGGTAAACAATTTGCTTGGGCGTCTGCTGTTGCTGCTTGATGGGCGCCGACTCCAGCAACTTGACCAGCGCCGAGTGTTGCTGCTTCAGCTGTTGGCTCTTGGCCTGCTGCTGATGCTGATGCGGATGCTGATGCTGCTGCTGTTGCAGCTGATGCATCGGCTGATGCTGCTGCGATGTGGCGACAATGTGCAGATTACCGCCGCCATTGCCCGTCAGCAGCACTATCGTTGTTGCATGTTGCTGCTGTGACTGCTGCTGCTGCTGCTGTTGCTGCTGCTGTTGTTGCTGCTGCTGCTGCTGCACGGCGGCAACCTCTTGCATTGCACAAACCATATTTGATTTAGAGATTTAGCTTTTTGGCTTCGAAATGACACTTGAACTCTCGATTGTTGGTTGCTCTACGATTTGCTAATAAGGAACATTGCACACTTCACTTTGATCTCACTTCACTGGCACCAACAAAAATATGCGATATTGCTATTTGCTATTGAACATTTGTTGCTTTTGCTGTTGGCTCTGCTCTCTATCTTTATCTCTTTCGCTTGATGCTTGATCCAGCTGTATTTCTTTTTTGCTTGATTTTTCGCGCGCTTTTCTTGCTCTGCACAACCGCTGCCAACGACGAGCAATTTGCGAATGAAAGCAGCGTCCACCAGCAACACAAAACGACCCAGAGCAACACAAGCTGAAGCCAGCCGAAGTGGCTTTTTGGGCCTCGTGTTGCTGTTGTGTTGCTTCGGCTCGCTCTCTCGCTCGCTCGCTCTCTCGGCCTCCACCACTCCCCCAGTGTTCCCCGTTTACCCCTCCTGGCTCCCACTCCCACTGATGTTGCTGCTGTCGTTTTGTGTTTTTGTGTGCCAACTGAGGACGTTCACTCCAAAGCGTCGACAGCGACGCCAGCGTCTAACAATAGATGTTGCTGCGGGGATTGTCGCTGCTGTTCCTGTTGTTGTTGCTGCTGTTGTTGCTGCTGCTGCAGTGGGGGCGCCTGGTAAACAATTCTTCGAACACCCACGCGACACTCTGATTTCTCAGGTAGCTCAGGTATCTCAGGTAGTTGCTGCCACTGCCACCTGACTGATCAGCATTGTTTGATAACAAAACAGAGGCGGGCTCCATAGTTCGTTCGATTGTGCCCCATAGATTCGGAGCGCGCGTATTGTGTTTGCTCATGTTTTGATAAATGAGTGACAAATAAGATTAATTGATATGGGGGCTGGCTGGCTGAGCCATCAAAGCGAGCATGACAGGCCTAAGAGGATCTCAGATCTGGAACAATGTTCCCGAACGCTTACGCTTTTTGGGGTCAGCTAAAACCGACGAGGGGATGGGGTAGAATTTCCAGAACAGTCCCAAACGCTCGAGATAAAGTTGTGCGATAGTTGTTTGACTATTTAGTTTGATCATTTAGTTTGACTATTTAGTTGGACTATTTGTAGTATGGAAAGCAAAGCAGCCAATTTATAAAGGGTGCAAAGAGTTATAATGTAGTAAATTTGGGATATTTTTAGTGGGCGTTCAACTACACTTGCTGATTAATAAGAAATGTGCAATTATTTGTTAGCTTAAGAACTGACAAAATAAGGCTAAACATAACAATACTTGTATTCCATTTACTTGTGTGCTAAATAAATGTCTGAGCAGCTGTTTCTCGAAGTTCTTAGAGACTCTGCAAATATGACCCAATTGGGGCGGCACTCCCCGCCTAATTAACGAAGTGCAAACAATTTGCTTGAGTAAATATTTTTGCCGCATTGAAAATCGCATTTGTCAATCGCTGGCAGTTCGATGAACTCGACACTTTCCAACCAGATGATTAAACAATTATGTGATGTATTAAATAATATTTTGTGCGCCTTGTGATTTTTTGGGGCCAAAAAATGCACACAAGTTGTGTGTCGCATTCCCTCCCGCTCACTCCCGCGCACGCCCTCTCGCTCGCACACGAGCTACGTAACCGAAAAGCCCCAAAACGTTAACGACGTCAGCGGAGGCAGAGGCAGAGCAGCGAGCGCGGGAGCGACTGCGACTGAGACTGCGACAGCGACTGCGGCGGGGGGTCAGTTCAACGAACCCCGCCATTGTCGTGACCCACATTTCGGTCAGCCACCTTCGAATGTGGAGCTGCGAGTGAGAGGCCAATGTGTGCGGGAGCGGGATGGCGAGCGAGCCGAACGGAAAGGCCGAAGCCAAACGAACTCGAACCCGATCCCGAACGAAGTGAAGAGAGTGAGCGAGCTGTGCTCTCAATGCATTTTGCATGCAAATTCGCTTGCAGTTCGGCCAGATATATGTATGTATATGTATCTTGGTATGTCTGTAGGTTTGTGCGATTTTTGAGCTCTGGCGGTCGGTCAACGACACAGAAACCTCAGGTGGGCCTGGCTTTAAGGAGGGGGGAGGAGGGTGTGGGGGGAGGTGGTTGAGTATGCACACATGCATATAAAACTGTCGAAATGCGTTCAAGGAAATCTTTGGCAATTATAAATTTGCACACAATTTTTTGCAAATTTTTTGAACAGAGCCTGCAATCTAAGCTGCAAAATCAGGGGTCATTGCACTTGGGTTGGGGGTGCTAAGAGATTTGCGCTCATTTTCTGCCACTCCAACTCCCGCTCCTCCTCTCTCTCTCTCTCTCTCTCTCTCTCTCTCTCTCTCTCTCTCTCTTTCCCCGTGGCGTGGCCAAATGTGAATGAACTCTGCTCGCAAAGCGAATAACAAGTTTCAAAAGAAAGTGAGAGCACTTCGACAAACACACATAGCCATAGCCTGCTCTCTCTCTCTTTCCACTGTGCTCCCCGTCCCATCGCACCCCCTCTTTTGGGGCCTCCCCTTTTTTTTGATCCGCAACGTCACTTTATAATTCACTCTTTGTTTGTTTGTTGGATAATTTCTTTTTCGGCTCTGCTTTGGCACATTTTTGCTGCTGCTTTATTGTTATTTCTTGTTATTTGTTGTTAATTTTTGTTTTTAATTTTTTTCGGTGGGCTCGAGTTGATTTCATGAATGGTTCTATGCCGCGGGGGGTTTCTTGCCGTTTTTGTTTATCTTCCTGCCAGTGTTTTTGCTGAAGCCGCCTACCTGTTGGCACGATCGCCGCCTCGAAAACTGCTTGACCAAGATTTCTGTTCTGTTTCGGTTCTTTGTTTTGCTTGGGGTGTATTCCTTCTCTTTGGGGAGGGTGCTACCGTCGGAACTTGACATCGATTCGATCGTTCGATGGATCGATGATGGATCGATTGGCCGCCCCAGAAGAGCTGTTGAGCAGGTCCAAAAAAGCTCGGCCACTTGATGGTTGCCAGGAGAAAACGGAGGAAAATGGAACGATATCGTGGCTGGATGTGTGTCGCAATTAGCTCGAGATACTTTCGTATCTACGGGTGATTGAATGTTCAAGGGACTTTAAAGTGATGCTTCATAGGAAAACTAAAGCAGATCTTTTGTATTTAGGTTATCGTCTGATCTCTACTAAAATACGTATCCCCAATCAATAAAATCTCTCAAACATAAACAAGACATTCCATTCCACAAACTTCCCCGAAACCATTTGGAAACTTCCCGACCGATCTCCATTTCCCCTATGCTCTTTCTCCCCCATTTTTATGTTCTGAGCTGCGTCAACCGCCCACACATATTATTAAAAAACAACTCACACCGCCACATAAAATGACTCTACCTAATCTCCTGTCATAACGTCGATCGTTTGTTGGGCTTTCAGAACTCCGTCGACCGCTTTTCTTCCGCCCCACCCCCCTTCCCTCTTCCCTTTTGGGGACTCATGCGATGCGTCAGCAATTAGCACGTGCCTGGGTCTTCAGACCTCAGTCTTTAGACTTCAGTCTTCAGACTGGCACTTCAAATACGATCCGGAACTTTATGGCGCTTCGCAGTTCATTCAACGCTCGTTCGTCAAGCTCGTCTTGAAGTTTATTCGACAGGGGCTCATAATTCAACGAAAGATTAACAGGCAAACATTACTAATGCGAACTATTCTGGGAATGGAAGGGGGCATTTCAGATTTGAGGGGCTTTAGTGCTTAAATGCCAATTAGCAATCAAATCGACCAGATTCATTAGCTGTAGAAAAGTCATACATATATATTTTCAGTTAACTATATCTGAGCTAAGGCAACTTCAAACTTCCAGGAAACTTCAAAAATTGTTTCAAAATTATGCAATCAGTGATTAGTTTTTTTCGAATTTTGATTTTTAGGGCATACTTTTTACGGTCATTTCAAGCGTTACTTATTAGCAGTACCAAAAGGGCAAAATCTAATTGATGAAATCAACATTTGTAGAAATTAAAGCAGTTGAGAAGCTGCCAAAAATGTTAAATGATGTGTAAATAAATGATGTTCGAATTACAACTGTGCGACCTGCGCCTGGCCACCCATTCAGGTCAGGGGTCAACGCTCCCAGCCACCAAGGATAATGCCGCCTCTCTCTCTCTCTCCCTCTTCCTCTGGCCTCTCTTTCTCCCTTTCAGGCGTTATCCTGCTGTTCTAGTAGTAAAAGCAACACGAGGTCAGCCGCACGTAGGCAAAAGGGAGTACTCTCACCCTCTCGCTTGCACTTGCAATCCTCCCCCACAGAACACCCCAACTCACACACACACACTCTCGAACACTGTGGCCTCGCGCTCATTGACGTCACTTCTGCAGTCGCTGGCTCTGCTGCTGCGCTGCTGGCGCTCAGTTCGTTCAACCCGCTGCCTTCATGGTCGCCTTGCAATAGTTGTTATTGTGGGGCACGTTGCTGTTGCTGCTGTTGCTGCTACTGCTGCTTTTGCTGCCATTCTTTGTGTTTGCATGTGTATTTGCATTTGTTCTTGTATTTGGGGCGGAATGTGGGGGTGGTTTGGGTGGCAGTCTGAGGGGTATGAGGGGGTTGCGTGGCCAGGAACACGTTTAGTTAATTCTAGAACAAGCATGGCCAATCGAATACATGTCCTGATTTATCGAACTAACAGGCGATTATTATGAATGCCACACAGACTGGAACATTAGGCAATTCATTACAATAATTATTTATACATATTAATTAGTATATACAATATTTAATGTTTTAACATATATTGTATAGTTTAACCTAAGAAGGCAATACCTCTTTCCTTCGAATAGATATAATTGACAAGCAGATCGATAAATTCCCATTAGGGCGTAATCCCTGCACGTAAATCAACATAATTAAGGCATTTCGTGTGGCCCAAAGTAATCCAGATTACATTCGATTTCCAGCTAACCATATTTATTGTGTTCCCACACGGGCAAATAAACCACAAACGATGACAAATCAGAAGTCAACAATGTAAACCAATATTGGAACTCCGGAATCGGAGCCACGACAATAAAACGGAAATACCTTTCACATTTCACATTTTGCGCCAGCGAAGGGCAACTGCTGCCGAAAGAGAGGCACATAGAGGCGCAGAAAGAGACGGGGCGAGGGCGAGTGCGAGTGCAAGGGACATTGCGACAGCATCTGAGCTCCCGAAAAAGGCAACGAGAAAAGCAAAACACCAAGGCGACCGACAATTGAGGACATTGCACTGCAATAACCTTAAAGAAAATGGTATCAACAGAGCGGGAGAGAGCGAGAAGAAGGAGAGGTAAAGAGGTGGAGGAGAATCGGAGTAAGAGAGCGCTCTCCCGACTTGGCGCTCAGCAAAATGGTTCTTTTTTGCATAGACAATCTGCATATGTATGCGGGGGTGGGGGGTTTCTATTTGTGTGCCTAGGAACAGCTGCCCGCTGAGAAGAGGGCTCTGCGAAGAAGAAGAAGAGGCGGAGAGGAAGTGACCTCAGGAAGGAAATGCATTGCATTTAATTGGTCGAAATGGCCAGGTGCTTACACGACCACCTGGTTGCCATAGAAATTGGCCAAAAGCAATGTGAGTCAGAAGCTTGTCAGGGAATAATAAAAAGTACGGAACTTTTTTGTGCACATAATGTATAATATCTAAGGTTAAATGAAAGAATCTTCCCCTGAAAACCATAAATTACGAACGTAAAAGCACTGTAGATGTGCCTATACCAAAGGGTTCGGTGATCCTGCGACTCACTGATTAAAAACTCCTCAAAGGACTCTGTGGCAACTCAAAGGCAATGCAACTCCTCTCGCTTTTGCAGTGATTAGTTTTCCACTGAGGCATTCTGGCATTCTGGCATTCTGGCATTCTCGCTGCGATAGTGAAGGGCCAGAAGTGGAGCTCTGTCCTTTAACCAGGCCAATGAACTCAAGGCGAAAAATTGGCGCGCACTCGCCGCACAGAGGGAAAAGGGAAAAGCGGACTGCTGTTGTGTGGAACGAAATGGAAGACACCTGTGCCCTGTCAGACGACAGAATGCTGCCTGCTGCCTGCTGCCCACACAGACCCAGCCCACTTTTCACTTTTCCCGTGTTTTCGGGGGTGGTTGGGTGTACGGTTGATTTCAGCAGTGTCTCGGTTTTGCTTTGACCCACTTCCAGTGCGTTCAACTCTGCGTAGCTGGGGCCAAGAATCGAAGCGAGAACCGAGCAAAAACCGAACCGGATGCACGGGTTCGGGGGTTGATTGTGGAAGTACACGAAAATTTTTAGGGGTTACGCTCCGGGTGCAACGAAAGTGTTTGCCACCCGCCTTGCCACTCGCCACACGCCCTTCGCCCGGAAGGTGGGTCATGTGACTCCGTTGCTCTGGCTGCTCCGGTAGCTCTGGGGGCCTCCGGATTCCGCAGCTGGAGCAATGACCGCAGCTAGCCAAAGTTGAAGGATAAATGCCGCTGAGGCAGAGAGAGAGAGAGCACGATGGGCAGGACAGGAAGTGTCCGTGTCCCCCAGCTCATCATCGCTCCATCTTTTGTTAAATAAGTTTCGGGCATCGGTGCTCCACATTCGCTGCGTCTCATATCTATATCCGAATATTTATAACCACACATTTCGCGCTTCTGCCGCGGCTAGTTCTGTGTTTTTTCTCACTACTTGTTATTTTTTCGGTACTTGTCTCCCATCTATGTATGTACGTATTCAGACGTGCGTCACGGTGTGCGAGGGAGACGGCGAGTGCGAGCAGTTCAATGAACTCGCCGCAATTATTTTGCAATTACTTTTGTGTGGTTTGGCCTTTGATCCAGCGATCCATCGATAGATAAGCTCTGAGCATTAGAACACGCCTGGTTAAGCTTCAATTCAATTTTGCTCGGGGGAGGTGTCGAATCTGGGATACCACGGTTGCTAATGTACATACATATGTACATATGAAGTTATGAGGTTGCGAAATGATGATTATTCACTACCTTTTGTATTTGAACATCAATTTCACATGGTGAAGATAAATCTTTTCAATGTAGATTTTTAGTTTTGCTACAAAATATCATTCTATAATTTCTATTATTGCTGTGAGAAGACCAAAGGAGAATTGTTTAAAAGTCACTCATTGAAATGAATTTGAAGGTGTGATGATTATTTGGATTACTTTGCATTTTGTTTAGCAAAATGAATTTAAATCTACCCCATCTAAGTTGCCTCATTACCCACTCATTTGGGGCCAAGTCGTTGTTCTGCAATTGACGCAAGTGGAAACACTTTTCGGCGCTCAAAACAATTATCTGGCATTATTGCGCGATTGTTATTTGGGTCTGGTAGCAGGCAAACAAAGGTAATCATATACATATACACAGAAATAGAAAAAATAGAAAAACAGCAAAAAAAAATAGAGAAATAGACAAATAATAATGCCAAAGAGCTCAAATCTAATCCAAGACAAGTCAGGCAATGGCGGCAAATATTAAAACAGTTGACCAAACAAACACTCGCACATGGGGCATGAAACCCGTTTCGGAGACCCACGAAAAAAAAGAGAGAGGCAAGGTCTTTTGCGTGCGACTGCAACAGCAGCAGCAGCAGTGCGAATCTAACTGCAGTTCTGCGCAGGTCGTTGCCATTTGGCAGAGTGCGAGAGAGACGGGGCTAGGCTGGCAGAGCGAGACGGGGCTATCAGGTGATGACGGCCTCAAGCTGACCAAAAGTGCACTGAACTCTGAACGAAGTCGAAGCTGAAGTCAAAGCTGAAGTCGAAGCCAAAGCCAAAGCTGAAGCTGAAGCCCCTGATTCTACCCGTCCCTGTCGCCCACTCTTGCGTCCCACTCGCACTCCCACTCACGCCCCGTCTCTTTCTGGTTCCTTTAATGGCCGGTATTAATGTAATTTCAATCATTGTTTTCGCCTTTTTCGGCCGCCTGTGCTGTCATATAAATTCTTCAGCGCTGTTGGCGGCTCTTTTAATGACTCACCACCCGAAATCCAGGCTTCCAAAAATGATCAAAACCAGCCAAAACGTAAGCTCACGTGCTGTATTTGGGCGTGCGTCGTTTGTTCGCTTTTTTCTTCCTTTTTTTTCGAGTGTGATTTGATTTTGTTTCAGTTGCAACGCATTGAGATCACTATCGCCATCTCACTCGGCTAAGTGGGCGCTTTAAATGCCTCCACTTGGAGAAAACACTGGGATAACATTTATGAAGATAATGTATCTAAACTTATAACTTTTGTCTACAACGTACAAATAAATAAATGAAATACTATTTAAGAGAACTCCAAATTTAATTCGTTTAATTTTAAGTACCCATAATAAAGTCTATAAATTGAACTACAATTGAACTAAAAATCGTAATTAATTTACTTTAATTCAATGAGGTCAGCTATAAAGTGGTTAGTTCTTTCTCTATGTGTACGAGCGCACAGCTGCAGCTTTGACTTGGATTATGCAACAGCTTTGAACAATTTATGACAAAAGTCATTGCAAATTATTTTCAATATTGAGTCATATATGTGAGAGACTGCCGCCGCCGATGCAAAATGCAAAAATGCAAAAACCCAAATCTCACTGCAGGAAGTGGGCGTGGCCCGAGTTGATTACGGTCTATAATTGAAATATTGAGTTCAGAGTTCTAGGCAGTGGGGAATATAGTAATTTCTGCTGCACAGCCGTTCATCGAGATTCGATCTTTATCGACGAGATTTCGGTGTCTGAGCAAATTATATGGAATTAATCAAATTCGCCCGGTCCACCAAAAATTTCGGTTGAAAGACAATGGCCAACTGACTTTATTAGGAAATATTGCAATGGCTGCATAAGATGAATATAATATTTAAGAAATATTACATTTTAGGAATACTTGTTTACAATGAGTTTGGTCAAACAATTTGGATTTGAAAGTACAGACTTGTTGAGCAATAATAACTTGGTTGTTTTTAGCCATATACTCGAATGTACATAAGTGCCCCTTAACCAGTCTACTTCTCGACCCAAAACCCAAGCCACACAATCGCTTTACAAGTGGGCGAAATGGCAAAGTTTTGCTAAATTTCGAGAACCGAAATGCGAAATGTGGCCAACAAGATTATCGCAGGCAAAAGCGCTGACAGGCTTGTCCAATGGCAATAATTTATTTGATTAATTTATAAATTGCGTTTGCCCGACAAGAGCAACAAGAAAATTGCCCAGCAATCTAATGTGTGTTGCTGTGCAGTGCCTGCCTATGTGTGTGCGTGTGTGTGCGGTGTGTGTGCGTGTGTGTGGACATGTGTCTCGATGTGAGTGCGATGCAAAGTGAGGTCGCTGCCGTTCAATAACCTCGAGTGTCTGCGGAGAGCCTCTCTACGCAATTGCAATTGCAGCCAACGAAGTCAACGAGCATGGCAACAACTCTACACACAGCACACCATAGCCATGCATAGTGCCCCATAGAACAGTGTGGCACACGCACACAGGCGCACTCGAGGCGCTTGGCAACACACGGATACGCACGCACACTCTCCAAGGAGCACTAATCGCTCGAGTCCGTTCGTCTGCATTTTGGTTTTTTGGCTTTTCGGTCGCTCGTTTGTGCGTTGCAGTTGCTTTTTAAGGGGGTGCAATCCCAAGAATGCATTCCACGCAATCCCATTTCAGTAACTTACTCAGGTGACTTGTGCTTATACTTAAACATAGAACAGAGAACTCAAAGGGAGTGTAGAACATACCTGAAAATACAAAAGAAGAACACACCATTAGAGTCAGTCGATTTGAAGTATTACAACGTATTTAGCAAGGGCAATAAAGTGATTTGATCTGATGTTAATTTGATCTCTCTCTTTATCCAGGTTAGAGCCCCTAGAAACTGCCAGAATCATCCAACTAACCCCGTGTGTTTACCAATGAAACGAAACTGAATACAAGCAAATCCAATTCAAGCTACCCCAGCCCATCCAAAGCTAAACTGAATTCATATGCAACTAGCCTAGTTAGGATCTTTGGAAATAAAAAGCCACAGAAAACACAGAGCCCAATTAACAACGGGCAATCTTATCCGCACCATCTCGAGCCATTTCCACCATTTCCACCATCTGAGGTACTCAATCATAGAGACCCCGCCACTTATCAGAACTCCCATCAAAAGCGGGAAGCCACTGGAACTCCGCACGGAACCCTACAGAAGTACAGAACTAGAGAAGTGCCTAGCCATGGAACTCTGATTCCGAGCAGCACTGGGAACCGGGAACCCTCTCGACAGGCTGGCTCCACTTCACCTGCCCATTTGGAAGCCGAACTCTTTGCCATCCCCGCCACCCGCGATTCCTTGGGCAATTAAAGCAAATCAAAGCCCACAAAAGCAACAAGAGCTGCGGCAGCAACTTCATATGCACTACGCTCGTGTGGTGTTAGTCAGCGCTGGTCGTTATCGCATTTCACAATTTTAGAACAAGCACACGCGCACACTGGCACACAGATACACAGATACGCGCGCACTCGCACACAGCCACACAGATACCGCACACAGATACGAAAACGCAGCAGGCGGCGAGTAACTAACCTAACCCAAGCTAACCTACGCTAACCCAATTCGGCGGGTTCAATAAACCCCACCGCAAACGAGCGGGCGGGAGGAGTCGGGGGGGCGGGGCGCAACGGGTTTGCTTGGGGAGGGGGAGAGGTGCAGAGGGGGGCGTGGCATGGTTCTTGGATTAGGGTACTCCCCCGACCACGAGCACATTTCTAAAATATAGATTAGCTGTAAATCTTCAAGCCTAATCAGTGGGCATTCGAATAGAAATGCACCGCCAGAATCGTGTGCTCATGACCACGAACCTTTCTGCACACAAGCTGTTTCTGCTTATCTTATATAGTATATATATATATTTAGTTTAACTAATAATATCGAGTTTACAGCACTAACTTGTTTAAATCTATCTACCTATATGCTTTTGCATTTATGAACTTCCTCTACATGATTTTCTACAATATATACATTTTCTGTATAGCATTTCGTATGTTCGGTTTAGTTTCTTTTTGCTAATCTGAATGTTTAAATTATTATAAATTTTTTCCAGTGTGCCAGCGATATTTCTAGACTTCTATAATGACATGCATGCTCTGTTTTTGGACTGGGCCCGAGTTCTCCTCCTCCTCCTCAGTCTCGGTCTCAGTCTCAGTTCTGCGTTCTTTGGTGGCCTGCCTCAACTAGAACTTGCTTGACTTCGTTGCTTTTGCCTTGCTTTTGCTGTGCTTTTGCCGTGCTTTTGCTTTGCTTGGCTTTTCAGTTGAGTTCTGTTTTGTGCTGTGCTGTTCTGTTCTGTTGTCGTTTTTCCATCGCTGTTTTGTCGTCGCTTTTGAGCGGCAGCAGAGTTTTCCGCTGGCGACGGCGCCCCCCAAAGTTCATTGCACTTGGTATAGCGGCATATTTTGCATTCGCCTCTATCTCTCTCTCTCTCTCTCCTTCGCTGAGTTTTCCTTGGCTTTTCTTGCGACTGCCTTTTACTTGGCAGCCGTTTTCTTATCTACTTCGGATGTTCTGTTCGGTGTGACCCACAACACAGGCGAAATGCGAATGCATTTGCCGAAAAAAAGACTCCTTTGCATTTCACTCGTTTTTCCCCCTTTTTGTTCGCCACTTTTTTCTGGCACATTTGTGCTGTCGAAATAATTGCATTAATGACACACACTCGCACGCACTGGCAGCGAGAATTATTATGCTTGTCACTTAAAATTTTGTAGGTTCTGTTAATTAAAAGCAATTAAAAATAGTCTTCGCCTCTCAAGCGGATTCCTGACAACGTCGCGTCGTTTTCTTCTTTTATTTTCCATTTTTTGGCACTTTTTCTGACAGCTCTCTGACGGAAACACGAATTTTAGGTATTTGAAAAACGATTTGTCGCCGACCACTTTTATTATTAGATGAAATTCGTGTTGGAAAACTAGGGAAAACCAGAAAGCAACGACACAAACTTATTGGCGGAGTATTTCGGTGGGCTTTACAAAAAATGGGTTAGCCGACAAATTGATTGTTATGCGATTGTCTGGCGAAGAAAAGGGATTAGGAATTATATCTGTATATATCTGTTTTATTCATTTTATTAATATTTCTTAAGAACCTTAAGAGCCCATTCAATAGTTAAAACACCTTGATAACTCAACTAGAAGCCGAGTTAATGGAGTCAATCAAATGATTGGAGTGCTTTGATATGTTGTTGATATGCTTGCATCGCATCGCAACGACTTCAATGAATTAATTGCGCTCAGCTCAAGTTGAATGACTCGTTGCATGTGTCACCCACTTGAGAGCGCCGCTTGATTTTTCAATTTGTTGTCGAAAAATACAAATTTTCTTGGACCTAATGCCTATGGATTGGTGTCGGCTCGAAATTCAAATATCAAACGTAACAGACGAAGCCCCGGCGAAATCAATTGCGATTTTCCAATTTGAATTGTAAAGAGCGGCGCGGAGGAGAACAACGCGATCTCAGTGCCTGTGCCTGGCCAGAATCGACGTGGTACGGGGTTCAGTGTGGTTCAGTATGGTTCGCCTAGGCTGGGGCCCATTAAATGCAATTCCATCTACTTGACTGGGGTCCGCCATTGCATCGAGTCACGTTTTCCCATTTCCACGGGGGCTCTGCAGGGGGAGGGTGCCTTTTGGACAACTCTGTTGAGGTGATTGTACGGGCTGGCTAACAAGGTACGTGCTGCGGATTTCTGAAGGCTGCCGAACGAGTTTCGCACAGCGCGGAGTACCGAAAAAAATCCATCTCAAATTGTCTTACATTCGATTTTTTCAGAGTCAACATAAATTACCACCGCAGCAGGCTTGATCTTATTCTGCTTATTCTGCTTATTCTGCTCGCAAAACTGCACAACTGCAACACTCCACTCGACTTGACATTTTCGCTAGGATTTTGTTGTAGTTGTCTTCAGTCTGTTGCATGTTTGAGGTTATGACAACAGCCCCTGACTGACATGAGGCGACTCCAATTCGATTCGATTCAATTCGATTCGACACGACACGGCACGACACCATTAAATGAGGCAAGGTGTTGTTTTTTTTAAATCGCGCCTTAAGGGTCTCCAAGTAAGGAGCTATTTAGCTGCCAACTGAAGACTAGAGACTGGAGAAACAGTCGGGGAAAATGCCAAACGTCGCCGAATGACATAATCGTGTGTAAGGACAACAGGGCCTCTTTAAAAATAATGAGCCGAAATATGGCTTTTTAATGATTGCACAACAGCACGAACTTTCTCAAACAAAGGACAGCCTTTTGCGAAAATCTCGCGCGTTAACTAGCTAATACTATTATGCCGCAGTTAATAAATGCAACAAATATTATTTCCAGCCAACTATAGCATTGGAAAGCAATAAATAATTTGAAGTTCCATGGCTTTCTGACACGGCTTGCCCGCTTCATTCCATTCCGAACCTCTATCTCTATAGATATATATATGTACCTCTATCCAAAATATTACTCATACGCACTGCGTGCTCGCCTCCGCTTGGCACGCCCATTTGGGACGCATGGATGCCTCGGTAAAGCCAGCGAAATTATAAGCCAGCCACATTGTGAGCAGGGCGAGAGATAAAATTCTATGCGGGGCAGGGCAAATTCGAGATTACTCATACGCCGCGTTGACCAGGCCAAAACTGCCTGTTCCACATTAAATGCCATAAAAATAGTGGCACCCGAGGGGCGGGCCGGCCACACTGCATACACACTCATACACATTCATAGAATTTGTGACGGAAATGAGTTGGTGCCATTTGGCATGCCCCCAACCCACGAGGGGCGGGGAAGGGGGATGGCAGTGCACACGCATGCAATGAAAGCGCGTGCAACGACTACGAAATCAGTGGAGTAGAGGGGGAAAATGGAAAATTCGAGGTGGTTCGAGGGGGCGGGGCCACTCTGCTGGCCCGTTGCTGATGTTTTTTGGCCTGCAGCACACAGCCGGGTTGCATAATTATCATGCAACATGCGGCAGTCGGCAATCGGCGTGGAGTGCCTGAGATTTGTGGCCAAAACAAAACGTTGTTTAACGCCTGAGAGGGTTTTGGCCTCAGCGCCCCCCACTTTTCCAGCGGGCAAGGCGGAAAGGGGGGCGGTGATAGGCTTAGTCACGCACTTTACGCACAATTTTCCACGGGTCGGAGTCAAGAGTTTCCAATAAAATACAAAAGCGGGCTTAGGCTGTGGAAGTGAGGCGTAATAAAAGTCATTTTGGGCGGTTAAATCTGAACATAAATCAGCGAAGATGGGAAATATTTTATTGGGAAGTTTTGTAAGCGTTATAATGGGCATATAAATCAAATATTTATTAAATAAAGTGGACGGGGATGTAAAATAGGCTTAGGAAGTAAGTAAGAACTGCAAAGAACATCTAGCTCTTATTAAAAAATATGAATTATGACCACTATAGTCTCTGATATCTGTTCATCTATTAATTTCAAATGTAGCTATTTCTTTGAATATATTACTCATATCATTGCCTAATAATACTAGAGCTCTAAGTACTTGAGCAGCCGACAACTCCTCGATCCGCCCTCCAACTCCTTAACTGATTGCCCATTTCGTGCCCCCGCACCCCCCTCGCTTTCCCAGGCTACTTTGTGGTCTGCCCGTGGGCCTTGGCTGCCCGGCAACTGGAAACTCACAGCGAAACGTGCGTGGCATGACCATTGCTATCAAAACCTGGCCAAAACAGTGAGTGGGAAGGGGCACTATAGGTGGGGTGAGGGGGGAGAGGTGGAAAGGTGGGGAACCCAGGGCAGCAGCTGCGCTACTGGGAGGCAGTTGGAGCGGTCTTTGACCGCGGCCAGTAACCGTTAGGTAGCCAGGTAGCCAGGTAGCCAGAAGGATTACGAGCCGCGGCGCAACGTTTGGCCGCTTGTGCGAGGTTAGTGCACAAGCGGCGGGAAAAATGAAATAAAAACCAGAAAATAAAGAAAAAAGCAACAGAGGCAGCGAAATCAGTTAAAGCTAAACGCCTGCCGGCCAGTTGCAAGGTTTTTCATTTTCTTTGTGCCTCTTTTTCGACTACCTAACAGCAAACCGTTGCGAA
This sequence comes from Drosophila teissieri, assembly GCF_016746235.2. Taxonomy (NCBI): domain Eukaryota; kingdom Metazoa; phylum Arthropoda; class Insecta; order Diptera; family Drosophilidae; genus Drosophila; species Drosophila teissieri. The sequence goes on along the minus strand of NC_053031.1, from coordinate 16,188,176 downwards.
CTTCATTCCCCATTCGCTTCGCGTGCTCAACAAACTTGCATTGTTACTACCGCGGATTCCGATTCCGATTCGGATTCGGATTCGGATTGAATTGGATTGCAGTGGACTGTTTAACTGGAGATTGGAGGTTGGAGGTGGGCTTTTGGCTGTGGGGCATGCTTCGTGCTGCTTATCGCGCCTCGAAATGCGGCGGGCACATAAATCAATTAGTTGGGGAGGAAGGGCGCACATTTTGTTTTAGGGATAATTGAAGGCCTGTGCAGGGCGGTACTTACAATACAATACAATACAATAGTGGGTAATTGAGCGGAGTGAATCAAAATCAAAAGCTTACCTGCAAAGGAAAGAAGAAATTGGTTAGCTAAAATGTTGTACCACTTGGTAGGCTACTTAGACTAAGCTACTCCTACTGTTTAAAGTATCTATCTTGTAGAAGGGTTTGATTTACCTTCCATATAGTTAATTACCTGCAACTAAAGTAAGCTGCAAATGCTAAGCCCTAATAGGCCCAACCCCGAAACATAAATACCAATCACTTGCCGCCGAATTTCCCATGCCAAAAGTTCAATTAAACAAGCAAATTAAGTCGTACCAACAATGCTATGCTCCCTTAAACTTAATTGCAACCCAAAGAACGATTCCCTTGGCAGGCAATTAACGAATCGTGAGCCATTCCCACGCCACGCTATCCTGGCCAAGATGGCACGCCCCTCACACACACACACAGGCCACATACACACATAAACACATCAGCACATAAACACATAAATAAGGCGCTCTTAATTATTGGCCAAGTCAAGGCGAAAACGGAGCGCGCAGAAACCACATAAAACTGTCAACGGCAAAATGTCAGATGGATTTTTGACTTATGACATAAGACAATTATAGCCAAGGTGCAGCCGCCGAGCATTGAACCCGCTAGCTGCCGATGTTGCAGTTGCAGCAACATCTAGACCTGCCTGCCCCTACTTGCCACTCGCCACTTGCAACATGTGATCGGGGTTCGCGTCTCGGCTAGCGCGGGTTTTTCCGCGCGAAAAGTGCATTCAACCCGGGCTGACGTCAACGTTTTGGCTTGGCAAAGAAAGCAGAGTCAATGCACTTTGTTGCAACTACTCAGCCTTTCTCCCCCTTCCCCCTCTCTCTCTCTTTCTCTCGCTGTCTCGCTCTCTTCTCAGCGCTCTGCGAGTTGCGGTACTTTCATTGCTCACACAGCTAGCAAAAATAAAGCAAAGCTGCAGAAAAACTCGTTGCGTTTGTGGCAAGTTCGTTGACGTTCTGTTCTTCTGCCCCTCTGCGTGTGTGTGTGTGCGAGTGTGTGTGCGAGTGTTCTAGAATGTTGCCAACCAACTGGGAAATTTCCAGCTAGATTGCAGCGGAGAAAGAGAAAGCAACAGCTAGTGCATGTGCATGTGCAACATGTAGCAAGTAGCAAGCCAAACAAAAAGGCTGGCCAAATGTGACATCGCATGGCAAGCGATTACGCAACAGAAGTTCAGTTCTGCACAGAGTGTGGGAAAATAGAACATTTGGTTTTTTAAATCAATGTGAGTTAAATATATCAAAGGAGTACTTTAAAAACATTAATCTTATGACATTTATTGCCTGAAATGCTAAGGCGCAAGAACGTGTCATAATTTATGGGGGTTTCATTTGTTTGCCAGAGTTATAATTTGCCGAATATTTCTGCCTAATATTTCAACTTTTCAATTAGTCGTAAACCGAGGCCATCCTTGAACACTTCAAGCTGTGCCTCCTCCTTTGGGCCCACAAATGCCAGTCTAAACAAACACAATATTTTGGGCCATCAGCAGAAGGAGCAGAAGAAGCAGAAGGAGCAGCAGCTGTGGAAAAGTGAAACAAGCTGAGCCGCAAGCCAAACAGCACCCCCGAAACCGAAAAAGGGGTAAGTAACCTCGAGTGAAAGCAGAGACTTTTGCCAAGAACTCGAGGCGGGTGAAAAGCGCGGCACGTGGAACGTGGCACGTGGCACGAGAGTCGGGGCGAACGACTTTTAACTGGGTCAGCAAAAGTGGCTGCTGTCCTCCACTTTGGGGGTGGTTCAGGTATAGGTGGTATATATACATACATATATATTCAGCTATATCTGTGTTTGCTCAGCCACTCAAGCAAACACTCACACTCACACAGGCTCGCCTTGCATTTTACTATCGCTCGTAACAGAAGGGAGCAAAAAATTGCATTTGGCACAGCTCGTAGTGGAGTTGCAGTTGCAGCTGCTGTTGCAGTGGCAGTGGCAGTTGCACGTTCTCTTTGCCGAAACAGATAAGGCCAAAGCCCAAAGGCTGGTGGTGGTGGGCGTGGCAGCAGCATTAATTCGCTCGCCATTTGATTCTGATTTCAGCGTTAATTACTCATTCGCCGGGGCAAGTAAACGAATTCGATTTGGCCTTGGCTGGGCATATTCACTAGTCGAGTAATAGTCGAGAATAATTAGTCATTTGCATTTTAATGGCCGTTTTAAGTGCGCCTCTGTGTTCTCGGCAGCTTTATATCGCTGTTTCGAATTGCACAATATTTTCGGAGGGAAATGCTGTTTTTAAGAACTTTGCTCAACCTTGCATAAAACCATTTCGAATAGCTTTGTAATGCTTTTATGTGACCCAAATCCTTTCGCTTACTTATTTTTCTGAACTAGAATGTGTTACTAAACACATTTTAATTTGTTATTTAAATATAAAACAATTTCGCGTTCGGCAGCGCACTCTCAAAAGCTCGCAGCTACAAGACGAGCAACCTGGCATACTTCGTTGCATACTTTTGTGCTTGAAAAGCGCACAGCTCGATCGTAAGGTAGACACCTGCCGCTAGATGGCGCCAATAGCCTGTGTAGACACAGATGTAAAATGTATATAAGTGCGCAATGTAAAATATTCGGATGATCTGACTGCGAACATTTGATGGTGAATCAAACTAAATCTTAATGACAAAATAAAATGATTTTAGTGCAAAACCATAAGTCCCTGAAATATACTTCGACTTTACTACGCTAAGTATGTCCTATTTTAAAGAGAGCCAGAGAAAGAGAGAGTGTTTACCAGGTATATAATATGCCAGGATTATTGTTCGCTAATTTGACATATCTACTATCTTTCTAGCACAGGGAATCGCCGTCTTTGAGCTGCCGTGTAACCCAAATAGGCTGAGGTTGTTGACCCAATTTCTGCAAGGTGCATTGAACTGCTTGTGGGCAGAAATGCGGAGCACAAAACGTCACTGGCGATGCGTAAGCGAAAGAGAAAGAGAACGAGAACGAAAAAGAGAGTGGGAGAGTGTTTTTGCATCGTTCATTTTGCACGAGTGTTGGTTGCCATAGTTGTAAAGTGGAAATGTGTGGGAAATCTGGAGCTTCGTTTTAGCACAGTTATGCGGTTGAAAAGGAAGCAAAGCGAATGAAGAAATTGTTCATATCCACTAATAAAGCATTTTCCATAAATAAATATGGCTCTTAGTGTGAAATTGAAATTATTACATTATCTTAGGGTCTCTGAATTAGAAGAACTTCAATTTTAGACAAAGGAGCAACATTTTAATAATAAAGATATATTAAAAACTTGGCTAAATACTAGTTCCAATTAAAGTTAAATGTTTAAAGCGAAACACTTTTAACAATTCGAAAAAAGCAACATTTTTGTGTAGCTGCATCCAATCTAAGACCCATTTGAAAAGGAAATGCATTTTCTAGAAATTTCCCTGGAGAGGCGCAACCTAAATAGGAATAAATAGCGCCTCCCACCCCAACTCCTCATTCCCGTCCCCGTCCCCGTTCTCCTTCTTCCCTCTCCTTTTCGTTTTTTTCACCCTCGCCACACCTCGGGCTCACTCACACTCGCACACACACATTCACACAAACTCACGCCTAGACGATTTCATGCAACGCTGCGTCGCGGTCGGCGTCGCTGCCGACGGCGACTGCGACTGCAGTCAGTCGTTCAAGTGCATTTCAGAGCATTAACCTTTGTGCCTCTGTGTGAGTGCTGTGTGTCCTAGCCCAACAATCAGAATCCGAATCACCGCTCTCTTACTCTCTCTCTCTCTCTGCTGTTTTCCCTGGCTTTTCCTTTTGGTTTCCCAATTTGAAGTGCAGGCAAGTGAAAAACCTCGAAAGCCAAATGAGAATGAGAATTGAGGTCTCCCGTGATAAAATCTTGGGAATGACCAAATTATGGGTATAAAGTATCTTTCTCCCCTGATAAGACCATCCAAATGAAATGTCTTCTGTTTATTTGGGGAGTTTGCTTTTCTTCCCTTCTTCTTGCCTTTCTTTCTTCGAGATTATCAAGTGCATTTGGTGTTTGCTCATACAACAATCATTATCTGATGAGTGCCCTGAAATTGGTGCAGGTTAGGGTCTATGAAAAGTTAGAATCATCGGTGGAGGGGGTAAGGAAGGGGGGTGGAGAAGAAGGAGGAGGAGGCTAATAAGCCGCTCCACATATAAATATAATAATACTACAATTGCTATGCCCAACATTTACTGATTATTACGCTCTCTCTCTCTCGATTAAATGCAATGAAAATCCGCCGAGAGAGCGCGAGAGTAAGGCTCTCTTCTTTCTCCGCCTCTCCCTCCGCTGCTTTCGCGTGGCCTATGCTGCGTACGCTGCTTCTGTTTCTGCTTTGACATTGAACGAGTTCATTCACATTTGCTGCACGCACACAGCTGCAGCGCCACTCACACAGATACTCGCACGAAAAACTACACGAAGCATACACAACAACTGCCGAGGCGAAATGGAAACAGAAAAATAAAACGAGAGCCACAACCAGAGGCAGCAAAAAAATGAAGAAAAAGGAAAAAATAACACACAAAACTGTATGCCTGAGTGTGGGTAAATAAATAAATATGCTAAATAATGTGGAAGGAATAACAAACAAGTTAGATAATAGGCCCAGAATCAGAAATAAAGAAAGCTGACCACCACCACGAAAAGTCCCCCGGCATTTTATTGGAAATTAACATCCATTTGACTATTCCTCTTCGCACGCTCCTTCGTCGTGGTCCCTCAAAAAACATATAAATAATATCACCTGCCCTCTATTATTTTTTTAGTTACGAAATCGGGAATTGGGTCATTAAGGCAGCAGGCAAGCAATGTGTGAAACTAGTTGGCCAAGGATAATGGAGTGGGGAGCAGAGGTGTGAGTCTGTTACCCATTTTCGGTTCTGCTCTAGAAGAAGGTATCTATGTATATTCTGACTAGCTGTCCCAAGGTGTCGAGCTACAGTGAATAAGTCTTTTAATAAGTCTTTCATTTCGTGTATAACTCTCAATGCAGAAATGAAGAATAAGCCCAATTAGTAACATATATCATGAAAATGCAATAATGGATATATTTTTTAAAAGTTTGTGCAACACCAAAGTTGTAGTTCTCACCTTGAAAGAAACCCAAGCCTAAGAAACCTATAAATATACTACATGCTCGTTGTCAAACCTTTTCCGCCATAATTAATCAGCGCGTAGAACCCTTAAGCGGCTCTAAAACTATGTATGAAATACGACCAAGAACAAACGAGTTCCAAATAGAGTCTCGGTGGCCAGGTCGCCAAATGAGTCAGTTGGCAACGAATGAAGTCATTCGTCAAGCTCGAAACGCAAAAAGCTCTAAAACAAAAAGGGAAACACGAAATCCAAGAATCTGTCTCTGAAATAGAGGTCAATAGACAAGACGAAGGTCCACCGCGCAGATCAGGTAGGCACACCAGTCCGAAATCGCAGCCACAAATGGACGGGGCGGAAATATCAGCCAAAATCAAGCCGCCGCACCACGCGGCGTATGAGCAATGCGCGAAACTGGCTTCCTCAAAGGCGGCGAGCGAGATGGCAACATGCGTGTGAGCTGGAGGGAGCGAGAGGGAGCGAGAGGGCGTCTGTGGGATAACCTTGAACTTCAAAAAAAGGCGCGAGGGAAGCACAAATTCGTAGGCCTACCTATTCGGTTAAGCATATATTTACATTCACATAATAATCATATAAATTAGCACACAACAAAAGAAGTTCCAAGAAATTTGAAAGGCCGAACAAACTGGTCCAAAGTCAATGAACCTCTGCCTCTTCCTTTGCAGATCAGCTCGAGGTGGACATACAGTGGACATTCTACAAGTTAAATAAAACATTTATCTATAAGGTTTCAGATTAGAAATGGTATATGTTTCTTGTAAGTAAAACTAGAGCGAGCTCAACAGTTTTTTCCTACAAAATTGAATTAGTTTGAACTATTTTCCTACCAGCTTTGTCTTCCTCCTAAGCGTGTCAGTAGCGGAGGGATCACTGTGCTGATAATGTAATATTTTAGCAACGTTTGAAATTTCAGACGCGCAGACAGTTTAAGCTTTCGAGGCAAAAGCAAATACAAGGACCGCCAAGGGCCAGACGTCCAGAAAGGGACGGCAGATGAGGTGAGGGAGCGAGAAAGAGAACGAGAACGAGAACGAGAAGGAACCTCGGCTGGCTGTTAACCCAATTCAAGGACGTCATTGAGACATTAAACCCGACTCGCTGGCCGAACCCCGAGTGCCGGCGAATATAAGGGAATAGGGCAAACTACTTTGCCAAGGTTGTGCAGAGTGGATGTAGTGATGATCGCGTGACACGATCCCCTCGTGAAGCTCGCCCCGATTGAGATGCCTTCATGCGAGACACTCATCTCTGGGATGAAGGGAACAATCACTGGAACGATCACTGGACTCTGTCCAGAGCCGCAACTCTTTGGGCGAATGAACTGGCCGGCATTTTCAATGTCACAGACGACAAAGGGCGGCAACGCAGGCTTTAAAAGCAGCAGGAGCCCAAGGAGAACACTGCACAAAATATTGCAAACTTTTAAATATATTTCCCTAACCTTCAACTTGGCTTAGCTTAGCTTTACGCCTAGCTATATTGTATCAAGCAAAATAAACTTTATTTAAATCCAATTTGTATATATTGAAAGAAAGTATGATCCTTATCGCATTGCATTGATCGCCAATTTGATGTTGCAGTGCAGAATGAAAAGAATCGCTCACAAAGGCAGATTTGAAGGTTTCGTTCTGGTTTGGTGGTTGCTTTATTTTATTTTTTTACTTTCTGTGTCTCATTTGTTGTGCCCAGGACCGTGTTGTTGTACATTTTGATTTATTTTATTGCGACGCAATTTAATGCAAGGACAATTCGCCAGACGACGCAGGTTTTTGTGAAGGGCATTGGGCCTGTTGCTGGCAGAAAAACAACCCTGCCAGCGTGTGTAATTCCTGATCCCTTTTTTCCCTGCCAAGGAGGTCAATCGAGTTCAATGTCAGAGCCGAAGCTTGGTGGTTGGGCATCACGTTGCACGTGGCGAGCACACTTTTGAATTGCCACCCCCGCGGCACAGACAACCCCTCTGTTCCCACATCAAAGGATGAATTTCTCGCGAACTTACCTTGCAACCCTCGCAGGAATGCACGCCGTAATGGAAACCGGAGGCCTTATCCCCGCAAACGCGACACAGCACTGTGGTGCCATCGAATTCTGCAAAGAGAAGATGGCAATTTGCGATTAATACCCGGAAAATAGCATAAAAGATACTGAAATGTGGAGCTATGATGGGGTAATTGTGTTGGAAAATGAATTTCACAGTATTGAATATATAAAAGGGGAACACATTATGTTTCTTTTAAAGTATCTTTCTATATTTGTTAATTGTGTCTGTAAGTAATTGTAAGTTTTAAGGAATCCAAAAAATATTAGAATAAATGTATTATCCTAGGGAGGAGCCATTGAACAACTTTCATTATCACTTACATTTCATTATCGCACACCATAAACAACCAGAAGAAAGTGGACGTAATACTTTCTTCAAATAAAGACGACGCAATGCCAATGCCAAGACGAAGAAAGCAGCAAAACGAAATGGGCGAGACCACAAAAACTTGTTGCTGAACTTGAGCTCGTTCTTGGCCAGAGAAATGTTACGTAACTTTCACCGGCGCGCAGGTAAACAAGAAAGGAAGCAGGCGATCAGACCAGAAGAAAGTAAACAAGAGAGAGAGCACAAGAGCAGCAGAGAATGAGCGGCGGAGAAAGACTTTCTTTTGGGCGGAAACAAGTTCTGGCGGCCGAGAGAAAGACTTTCTTTAAACAGGTTTTGTTTTGGTTCCTTCTTCATGTTGAGGAAGCTCCAAAGAAAGTCTTTCTCTCTCCAGTAGAATATCTCCCCCTCTCTCTCTCGTTCGTATCTCATTTTCTTCATGAGTACTTCCTCTTTTTCTCTAGCAATCAGACGCGCCACGCTTTGTAAACAATTGTAAATGGCAAACAATGTTCATGATCTTCACGCTGCCATGGCCATCATCATCATGATCATGAGCAACTTGTATCTGTATCTGTATCTGTTACTTGCGTTTTGCTATTTCTGTGCCACACTCACACACACACACACAGCAGCATCTACACGGCTGCAATGCCGACAAGTTCACTGACATTTCGCTGTGCAGATCGTTGCACTTTTGCATCGTGTAGCCACAACAAAAAACAGGCTGCGAGGAGGAAAGAAGGAAAGGGGTTGCGTGTTGCACTGATCTCCGGCACGCCACTGACTGAGTTTGCCTCAAGTTTCCAGACCGAAAGATCGCTGCATGCTGATAGCTGATACATTTGCGTTCAACAAAGAGTGCAGATGCGTGGTGGTCTACATTTATGTTTGCCAACTAATTAACCTGCACATGAAGGGGTCTGTAAATTACACCACACGAATTCTACGATCAAATAAGATACAAAAGATATATAATCTCCAATTGATTTTGATTTTAGAACAAGATCATTTACCAGTCCGTCGTATCTGCTAGTCACTCAAATAGGAAGCAAAACACGAAAACATCTCATTCATAAGCGCGTGTCTTCCTTATAGATAAAGATACAAAACTATCTGTAGGACAAGCAGCCGCAATTGAAGTTCTTATCGCGGAGGAAAGCTAAAAAAGGTGAACAACAATCACAGCTGGCATGTTTATTTGAACTTGAAAAGAACCATCCCACATTTTGTCTTTATTCAATAAAATATTGTGCTTGTGTTCGGACTTCCTTTGTGTTGTGATTGTTTTTGTATTTTGGGGATCGTTTGTTGTTGTTTTTTTTGGGGAATTTCGTGGCACACATTTAAAAATAATTCATCGCGGGCGTTAAGAGAATAAAGAATGCCACGTACTGTTCCTATCTCCCTCGGACTCTGTCTGTGTTCCTATATTTTTTCCTAATTCGGAACCCATTTGAATTCAGAATCGCTTGGCTTACGTCATTGGCACATTGTGATTTATATAAATTTAGTTTTTTTTTTGGCAAGACCTTGCATTTGTAATAGATTCGCTCACGGATTACCAAAATTCGCTGTTCTGTAAACAAAGGCAGCAAGGTCAGTTCTCCTCCCTATCGCTGTCTCGTTCCTGGCCCCTCCTTGCCCTCTCTTTCTCCTCCTCTATCGCTGTCTCATCGCCTTGGGAACTCTGAGTGAGTGTTTGGTTCGCTAATCGGCGACACGTGTAACGCCTGATAAATATTATTCTGTTTTTTTCGGTGTAACAATAACCCACATGAGGAAGGGAATAGTTGATAGTTCCCTATGATTAGGGCAGGTGTTCTAGTCGAGCTTTTCTTCGCAGTGATTCAGAGGAATATGAAGTCTATAAAAGTTGAGTTTTATAGTTTTTACTGTCTACATCGGATTTAAACTGTGTGATTCAGACGGACAAGAATTTTAATAACATTTAAAATATGCTTGAAAAGTTTAACAATTGCTTATTTTTATTATAAATCGGCGATCTGTGGAATTCTAGCTAACTGAATAATCAGACTGCCAAATCCATGGGAATTATCTAATACGCACCGCTCACACGCACACCAGTGCGCGCAGGCGACCTTGAAAGTTTCATTCACTCCACACGCACACAGATGCGGCGAGGGGCGGGGGTTTGGGGGCGGGGGGTGTCTGCCTGCGAAGAGGTGGAACGGGCACTATCAGCGAAATGCTAGAAATAAGCCAAACAAATGGCAGCTCCCCTCACAAAAACACACACCCCACAAAAAAAAGCACGCACACTCACAGTCAAATTTTCGACTACTCAAAATATTTATTAACACAAGAGGGAGAGAGCGAGAGGGAGGATCGCAGAAGATAGAGAGCGAGAGATATTGCCATATTGCCAATGTTCTGTCTCTGCGTCTGTGTGGGTAACTCACAGAAAAAAAACTACTAAATTAAAATTTGACATTGAAATTTTTGCCGCTCTCGCTCGCTCTCTTTCGCGCTCAATCAATAAAAGTTTTGCGCGTGCAGGAGGGAGCGAGAGGGGGCGAGAGAAGCGTTCTCGCTCTGCCCACAAACTTCAATGCGGAAATGTTCGGACAGGTTTTTCGGTGTTTCGGCGTTTCGCTTTTTCAGTTGCCTTATTTTAGCGCCAGTTCAATGTATCGTTCAATAAAGTCGAGAATCAAAAAAAAAAATTTTATTCAACTTTTTCGTCAAGTTCAAAAAACGCCACTGAGGTCAGCCCAAAATGAGGGATACACCTTGTAAAGTGGGCGCGTTTTAGTCACCTTCGCTGCGAACTCATTGAATTAACAACTGCCGCCTAAAATTGCTATTATGCAATGAGATATTTTCTGTTTTTTCTGTTATTTTTTGTTTATGACGGGACTGGGAATTAATGACCTCCCAATGAAACAGAATTTTTTGAAAAATGCCTTGCGCTGAGTGCATTGATCTGCTTTCGAGTGCCTTGTACTTTTTGGGGAATTCGTGAATTTATTGAACTTCTCGGGGTTACTGATCGAAGGCGTGGGAACGTTTGCTTATTGCAAAATGAAAGTATTTAAAATTGTTAAACTCAACATCAACAAAAAAACCTTTAAAAATACTTGCATCTTAGCTGTCCACACCAATTAGCCAAAAGTAAAAGTCCCCTAAAAATGGGCAAACAAATTATTGGCCCACAAATAAATTGCAACAAGAAACACAAAATTCGTTACTTTCGATTTGCCGATGCTTTTCACTTTCAGGTCTTTGGCCGCTTAATAAATTTCTAAAATGCACAAATAATTGTGCCAATAAAAATAAACACGATCGCACCGAAAATCAACTAAAATGAAAATAAAAATCAAATAAAATAATACAAATAAAAATCGAATAGGCTAAACTTTCCAAGTGAGCAAAAGTTCAAGAGCCGCCTACGATATTCGAAAAGCGCCTGCGAAAAGCGAAGTAAGAAAAAAATGAAGCACAAGACAAATAAATTGCGGAGAGCAATGGTGGCAAGGCGAACTTTTCTTTTGGACAATTGTAGCGTTGCAGCTTGACTTTCACCGACATTCGAAAGGGGCGGAGGGGCGCGGGGGGTGGTGGCACAGTGGAGTCATTAACCCGCTGCTATGTAAAAATGTCAAAGAGACTTAGACCCGGTTTTGTATTTATTTTTTCATTTTCATTTTCTTTCTTTTATTTTTTTTTTTTGTTGCCCGTAAATTGGCCGCGCATGCGCAGTCGCCGCGGTGAAAAGTGAATTTGGCTCTGACTTTGGCCAAGTCAAGCTGCAGTTGGCTTTTCACTTTCGTTTGGCTGCAATTGAAACGCGAAACTTGGCAAGCGGATGCACATCGACCCGGCCAAAAGCGAGCAAAAACACCAACTAATTCATTTGCGAATGCGAAAAGAAATCAAACGCTATAGCGATCTACCGATCCAACGATCCGCAATCCACAGGGTAGCAATGAACTTGGAAACCGACTTTGTCATCGCGCCATCTCTTTCGCCCAGTTTTTCACTTAGTGAAATGCAATGCCAACCAACACACAAACGCATAAATAAATACCGGTGGCATGGGGAAAACACACACTTTTGCTAAGTAAAGCAAATAATGGCAACGGCAGTGGGTGAGCAATGGTGGGGGATTGGAAATTGGAGACATAATCGAGACACATATAAATATCGTTTGGTTTTCACTTTCGGCTCGACTCTCCTGCCAGTAAGTGTGAAATTCAATTTATTCGAGGCGTGTTGCGGCTTAAGCCGTGAATATGGGTATCACACATTTATTGGGACTTTTACGTATGTTATAAAATCATAATGATTAAGCCTCAAAATCTCACATATTTACATGTTTATATATGAATATGATTATGAGGCATATGAAATGTACCTTAATTCGCATAAGAAGCACACCAATTTCTTCCATGGCCTTTAACACCTTGGGATCTCCTGACCCCAAGACCTCAAATAATCCCCGTCTACTTATTTCAAAATCCATTAAAAAAGATTGAACGACAATCAATAAGTTCCCTCTATAGGAAGAACTACCTTGACTCGATATATTGACTCGAATCTCTATGCGGACTCGAACCGGTTGCTCATAAGTGCATTAACTTCCTTTAGTCATAAAACAAAAGCCTGACATTGCCACTACAGTTATAATTTCGGTGGAACAAAAAAATGATAAATAAATAAAGTGAGAAAACCCGATGGCGAGCGCTCAAGTTAATTGAACTTACTTGAACTCGGTGCTTAAACAGTAAATGATTTCGGATGCGGAACGACCTTGGTGACTGAAACTGACTCGACTCGACTCGACTAAACGGCGATCAACGCACTGATATAGATAATGGCGTTGATAATGATGGTCACACGATTGCTGGACATGCGTGACGTCACAGTAATTTGATCGGGCGCCACCTCGCAAATTTCCGCCTTGCCAGGCCAATATTCCAATATTCCAAATGCTAATTGGCGGGGGAAGGTCAAAATCGAATCAGATCGGTAAACACGAGATCGGATTTTCTCTCTCGGTCCGGTCGAATATACTTCATATTTTTTTTAGATATAGTATGTATACCGGCGTTTTATGGTTTGCATACCTTTGGTTTTCAAGGTTTCTCGTTCCGGCGAAACGGAAGCCAAGCATAAGAGTGCTTTACCTAACGAGATCAATACGGGTTTCTTATTGGAATTCTGATTCAAATAAGCTTAAGTGTGCTCAAGAACAGTCACGTATTGTATTCCTTCCTAACTTTAATCTATATCCTGGGATACATCCAGTAATCCCGATTTATTACTATCTCAAAGAACTCACCTATGTTGAGTTCTGGTTCCCCCTTCACCGAACTAGCCACAGTTGTATCCATAACTGGGTAGGACTTGATGTACTCCGGAGTCTGGGGCCGCGAGTCCGCCGGCACCACCGCAATGCCGCCCGGGTGGTGCAGACTGGCCTGCGGATATCCGTGCGGATACATCGCATGCGGATGTGGGTGGTGCTGCAGGTGATGTTGCTGCTGCTGCTGTTGTGGCTGATGTTCCTGTTGTGGGTGGTGGTGGGGCAGGGACTCAAAGTGCTGGGGCATTTGCTGCTGCTGTGGTTGTTGCTGCTGCTGCTGCTGCTGCTGCATTACCACTGTGGGAGCATCGGTGGTGCTGACGGCACTCGATTTGCTGACAAAGATCACGCCGCTGTGGGGCAGCTTGACGGAGGAGTTGGGAGAATTCGAAGAACTGGCCATGGTCACACCTGTGGGTGGCACAGTATCCAGATCTGTGACAGGTGCTACCAGGCTCCTGAATTCCGGACTGTAGCTCTGGGCCATGCCCAGTTTGCTGTTGTGCTGGTAGTACGCCGAAACGCTGGTGTTTGGCGGCAGTTTCAGGGCATTTTCCAGGTGGGAACGACCTGTTACGCCCAAAATGGGTGGTGCTGTGGTGCTGGGCTGCTCTGGAGCTGGTGGTGCGAGCATGCTGGCACTAACTGTGCTGCAGATCACAGAAGTCTTGGCGCTATCTGAACTGTCCGCGGACATTAACATTTTGCTTGCTTGGGGGTTTTGGCAACACTTTTCAGGGGCAATAGATTTTTGGAATATTTCTTGCAAATTTTTCAATTGAAATTTCCAGCCTTAGGCATAGTTTTGGTTTTTGCAGCACTGGTAAGATATTATTTTATCCTTCGCATTGAAGCTGTGTATCTTTGTATCTTTTTTGAAGCTCTACTTGGGCCAAGTTTACATGTTTTATTCACACTGTTAAAAACTATTGGAATCACTCTATGGGTTATCCTTTTCAAGGCGCACTCACTACACTGCTAAAAACTCGCGACTCAAAGTAGATCGAACGAAACGAATCGAAACGAAGCGAAGCGAGGCAAACGAAACGAAACGGAACAAGCGGAGCCGACGATCTGCGCGCTGCGAGTGGCAGTTAGTCAATGAAAGGAAAATCAACATTCGCGGCGGATCTTGTTCAGTTTTTTCGGCCAGCCGAGCGTCGACGTCGGCGCTCTCCGCGTCGCGCTCTCTCGCACTTGAAACATGTGCTGCCAGCCACCCAGCGAGTGCGAGCGGGAGAGCGCGATCCCACAGATACGGCGGTTATGGGCAGACCAGTTCATGAACTTGCTGTGTGCTCTTGAATGCTTATGGTTATGTTTATGCTCTCTTATTTAGATAATAATCTAACATAAATTTGTTGCCAAATGGTTCGCTTTCGGCGTATTTACTAGTAAGTGAGAGATTAGATAATGGAACATACTTTATCAAGCACTTCATGAACTGATTTCAGGAAATGGGGCCCCGCATAAACGCACAATAGTAGTGGTGTGAGCCAGCGAGGGTGAACAACAGCTGTGAGAGAAACACATGTCGCTCGAGCGGAGAGCCAAAAAGAGTCCAATCCACCCCCTCACCCCCTCACAATACCCTTCCCGCACACGCTCTGAAAAACCCCTTGGATGGAGTTCAATAAAACTTCGACGGAGTGAAAATTTATGAAATTACATGCAATTAAAAATTATATCACTCACAGTAATGAAGAGTTCGGATCCGATCCGCGCATAGGATCGTTGACACTCAGTCGTTGACACTGGGCGGAACACATGTAAATCAAATATTTACACGGCCAAGAGGCAATAAACCCCGCTGAATGCTGAATAAACTTCGCCTAGGTCAATGCTAAATTGATTTCCTGGATCGCTGAGCCACGTGTGGTTGAGTTAGGAGGCCCCCGATAACCCCTCCGCACCCCTCCCTGCCCCAACGCCAACACCACCAACCCACATCACACACCCCACATTTGACCCATTCAAGGCTAGACACTCGCCGTCTCACTCGTCCGTTCCAAAAATAATCTTTGACTGAGTTTTCCTTGTTTCCATTTCAATTTTTCTTCTTTTCGGCACATTTGTCGGCGGGGGAAAATTTAACACATTTTCCTCGGCAGGCGGGAGGGTTTTGTTTTTCTTTTTGGAATACGACATGTTTTCCTCCAAACAAAAACAGAAAGATATTCCTATTTTCTCAATCTTTATGGGGGTATTTTTGTGGGAATGTGGAAATTGTTTTGGATAAATTAGCTGTTAATACCCCTGTTTATTGAACGAAATTGACAATGCATCTAACACTAGTTGTATATATGTACATAGGGGAGGAAGTAACACTAAGACGATCTCTAGCTATCTTCAATTGCCATCTTGATAATGAGCAGATTGCTTGAGAACTACTGGGTGCACAGAACTTCCATTGACTGTATATGGTACAAATGCGGATCACGCTTATTTTAGATTGCCACCCACCTCCGTCACCCTTGAATCGAGTCTCTAATTACCTTTATCCCTCGGCTCTTCGATCACTTTCACATCGGTTTGCTGACGTTTATCGGCATCGGCCACCGGACTCCGTAATCAGAGACTCGAGCGGCATAATAATAACAACAAAAGCACATTTTCCTTCAGCCGCCAGACCCAAACAAAAATAAACATTGAACTTCCTTATTAATGCAATTTCAATAATGACAACAGTCCAAGGCAGCTCAAGAGTCAAGTCCCCGGATCCGCGAGTTCGAGTCTGGAGATGGGATGCATATACATGTAGTATGGTGTATAAACGAGCAGACAAAACGAAAGTGGAACCTCCGAGGAGTTCAGATCCCCAGCCGGGGGTTCAAGTGGGGGTCAAGTTCAATGAGGGTGAACTCTCCAAAAAAATGTATTATTATCAATATTCGGGAGCTGCTATTCTCTTTTATTAGTCTTCAAGGGACTCTGAAGTACGTCTGCGTTGCATGAAATATACTCGTATATACATTTTCTTATCAGCATCATGGGAATGCCCGACTGACTGAATTTACATTTTCGTCTAAAAGCAAAGGGGACAGGCCCTCTCTCTCTAATTTGAATATTACGTTCTTAATGATTCATGGTTTATCTGTTATGATATAGGTATTGGAAAATTCCATCTTTTAACGATGTGATTGGAGACTGGTGATTCGAACCACCAACCTGACCACGTTTCTAATGACTACATTTTTCTGCCAATTTCCAGAGAGTTTCGCCATGTCATGATCTGGCCCGCGATCACTGCTCGCGATCGTGGGGCGAGTGAACTCCTTGGAAATGTCATTGGCTTTCTCCCCCATCCATTCCCACCCCCATCTCCATCTCCATGCCCATCCCCATCCCCATCCCCATCCCCATCCCCATCCCGAGTTGTATCTCGTCGCTCTCCCGTTTTATGTTGCGAATTTCAGTCCGTTTATCAGTATCAGTATGGTGTGTGGTGTATGGTGTATGGTATATGAGGCCTGGCTGGCTGTTACTTAGTCACTTAGTCACGACAGCTGGATCAAAGTACTCCGATAAAGAAGTGTCCCTGACGCAAAACTCGCCTTCAACTCTCCGGCGAACGGCGTATGGCGTACGGCGTACAATTGACCGATAAATTGAGAATGAGGGCCGCACGCACATGCCAGAGAAATGGATCAGTGTGTGCGGCATCAAATTTATATTATTTTACTTATTTTATTGTGCTACGAGCACGATAATCATTGACAACTGTTAATCGGTTGACGAGAGGTTGAAGGCTCTCATGCTACATGCTACTGTGATACGAGCTCCCCTGATCAAGTTGAACGACTCTTTTATAAATGTTTCCTTGTGCACTTTGTCGCTGGATTTAATTTGCCAAAAAACTCGAACTCGCCATTGCGGGGGTAAAGTAAATACGATAAAAAAATAAATAAAAATGAAAAGAAACTTCCCCGATAAGTTGTTAACAATTTGGGCAAGTAGATTTCAGAACTCCGAAACCAGTTTCGAATTGCGTAACTCCCCATTCTGTCTGTCTGTCTGTCTATCCGTCTATCCGTCTATCGCTCTTTGGTTTATCTATGTGTTTGAGTATCTGTATCTATATAATTAACGCACAATGAGAAGGTGCGTGAGTCCGTCCGTCTATCCGTCCGTCCGCGTTCATGAACTCGGTCAATTTGAAGGCCAACCATTTTGCGGCTTACGCATTGAAAATGTGTGTATTCCGTCTGTGTTTTGTTGTTTTTTCCCTTTTTTTTCGTTTCAGCTCTGCCGAATTTTTTCATAGTGATTTTTCGTACTCGAGCAATTTAATTTTTTTGCGTGGCTTCTTTTTTCCGGCACTGTTGTTCTGGTAGGATTGTGTCGTTGATTACGCATACTTTTTGGGCCCGTTCATGATGTCATGGCGAAGGGGCGCTGGGTACAAGAACGATCCCAATGTATGCATGATATGTATTCTGAAGGTTGCCCCCAGTGGAGGAGACAAGGCACCCTAACCCTATCGCGATCGAAATCGGCGCCAAAATTGGGCTGGCAAAAATATCAGATTTGATACTACACAGCAAAAGTATCTTAATAGCTCAGATACGATAAAAAAGTTATACAATTTCAGTTTGTTTGTATAGATATGCGCTTTATGGTTGGGATTATACATTTCTACCAAGGCTCTTCACAAGTATAGTGCAATAATAGGAAATCTTATCGCAGGGTTCCACGTAACATTTCACTATTGTGTCGCTTTCCCAGACAGTTTCCCCTTCGATTACCAGGTAACTCCCATACTAACCCCTGTAAGTACAGTACAACCCCCTTAAGTTCCTCACCCACGTGTAAAAGTGGTATACCCTGCACTACGTAATATTTTTGGGGCAGAGCCTATGCCATAATGGTCACTAATCAGGCCGTGTGTGTGAGAATTACGAGTACAGTGGAACAACATGCGCCTTATCGACGTAACCAGCGAGCAAACTTAAATAATAATAATAAACCCTCACACACACACTAATGCCGAGGCAGTGACAGTTAGTCTCTTATCGGTGAGTCTTTGTTATCAGCGTCGAAACCGAAATGAAGGTCAGCAGCACAAATTCCTCGGCCCAGAGTGCTCTTATCTCTGTTCCTATATGTCCGTCTCGCTTCCACTCTCTATCTGCGTCTCGCTCTGTGCGCTTTGTTCCTCCGCGTCACTTTTCCAAATACCCTTTACAAGGAGGGTACCATGCATATTTATATATATTTTGTTTAAATGTTTAAATGCTTAAATTTCGAGCGTATGTATGGAAATACATATTCTTTTTGAATAATAATATAAGGGTATATTTCGTATGAAAAATACTTCTTGACTCAGAACCATATATGTATGTTGCCCATGTTGTTCGTGATAAAAATAACTAATAGAACAAGTAACAGTGTGTGGGTGGTGAGGGGGCAGCGGGTGCACAGGTGTGCTTATCAGCAGTTGATTTCTATTTATTCCGGACTCGCTGTATTTTCGTAGTTTTCGCAAAAGGTTAAGATTCGATAAGGGTTTTCAAGGTCCACGACAGCTGATAGTTCGGGTACAGTTACATAATCTATGCAATGCTTTCCCTGCCCACGCTTTTTATTAGCCAAGGTCGTCAGCATTTTCGCCCATGCTGGTGTGGTGCTTTATGTGTCTTTATCGCGGGTTGGGAACTGCCAAATTCTAAATAATATAGCCACATCTTGACCATGGCCTGGTCTCAGTTTGTTGAACTGCTTTCCTCCATTTCGCTGCCACTTCCTCTTGTTTGCACGAACCGAGCAATAGTTATTAGTTTTTGTTTGCTGCATAAACAATTGGAGCCGAGTGCCAAAAAATATCAAAGGAACGATATGTGTTTAGACTTGCAAAATTTCCATGCGTTGTGAAAAGTTCACGAATGCTAAGCGGAAGGTCGAGAGGTCAAGCTTTGAAGTATATTGAACTGGAGAAAATATTATATTCAATAATATTCAAAATGTACTTTCTTTAAATCAAATAAAAATAAATTTTGCAACCAGTACTAACTTGTATTTTCCATTTAGCCTGATCTGCGGACTTTCCTGGTTGCCGCTTCAAGGAATTTTCCAGAAAATGCTCCACAGCTCGATGCTCCACAGCATTTTCCATTTCCCCATTAAATCCTGTATACATTTTCCACTCCCTCTCGGTTCTTTTCTGGTTCTGGGATTGTACTTGAACTCGTTTCTAGACCTCGTCTTCTGCGGCTGCCTCTGGTTTATCTGCTTCGCTAGAGATTCGAGTCGGTTCTTTTCGGTGGTTTTCTAATGCGGCGAGGCGGCCTCAGCTTTTCCCATTTTCCACTTCCCATTGTTATTGCCTGTCGACATGCAAGGGCAGGAAACGCATTGCCTTATCGGCGCAGGGCGGGGTGCAGTGGAAATTAATCAAAAGTGCCTTGGGGCAGACGCCTCCACTTCAGCGATCCATCCGACGCGATGCGATGATCACTCAACTCAACTCAACTCGAACTCAAACTCGAACCTCGACTCGCTTCAATCAAGGCGCATTGAACGTTCAATGATCTATCCCAATAGCAACGCGCTCATGCCCGGCTTTAAAAAGTGAACTCGACATTGAAAAAAAATATAAAACCGACACACACACACACACACACAAAGCAGGCCACATCGATGGTTACATAGACCCACCAGCAAGACAGGGAAAAGTGGAGCAAAGGGATGGACGTTTGAAGTACCCTCTAAGAAGTTATACAACAGAACACAATATTTATTTTATGCTAGTCTTCAGCTTGGTAAAAGTTGTTAGGAAGATTTTGCATCTTTAATATCATTTGAGAGGAATAGGATTTTATTTATACCCTGGCTTATAACAATATAAGTGGGATTTGGATGAAATTAGTTCCTATGTCTAAACAAACTTAACTTAAGCATTTGCTCTTTTAAAAATAATACATTTGTGTCCCCTTAGTAGGCAAAACAAAAGTTCACCGTCTCAATGTTCTACCTTAAAAGGTACAAGCCAATGGGTGGACCATACTACCCCATAGGAAAAGGGTACCACCGACGTTGGCGTAGAAAAAGAGAGCCATGGAAAGAGATAGAGCGTGCGGCGAGCGAAAGAGAGAGCTGAATCTGTGTGAAGTTCAAAGCCACTGCACCGAGGCTGAGATTGCCACGATCCCCTCCCCCAAGCCTCCAATGCCCCCCATTCCCCCCCGCTGCCCCCCATGCCAGCCACTTTCCAGCGATGTTGATGTAGGTTCGTTTCGGTTGGCATTGTTTTTCTTCTCTCCTCTGGGGAGGCTGCACTTTTGCTTTCCCGCTGCACAGATTTTCGCCGCCGCTGTGTGTGTGTGTGTGTGTGTGTGTGTGGATCTTCGGATTTTTCCACTCGCAGCGGATCGCTCATTGAGGGTCTTTAACCCTTCGGGCAGTGCAATGCACTTTTCCCCCCCACCGCCTCTCGCACCCCCCATCCCCTATCTCTTTGCCGACCGTACGTCTTGTGTGCAATTTTTTTCTTCTTGCACATTCTTCTCTGGTCGCCGTGGCTTTCGCATTCGCAGTCGCAGTTGCATTCGCATTGGTATCTATGCCTAGTTGCGTGCATTGACTCCACACACAGATACGCACGCACACAGCCAACTGGAAACTGCAGCGGGGTGGGCGGGGGAATGGCTTTACGACTGCTTACAGTTTTGTAACTGTTATTGAGGGTTACTCGCACTCCAGTAATGCCGCCAAACTGTGGAGTTGCACTTTCGAATATTATTCATATGATTACAAATTATACGATTAAGGCGTCTAATGGCGATTCCGATGGCATGTGGTTATTTCAATCTTTTCAATTGGCATACTTAAAGTAGTTGAATTTACTTAGCTTAGTTGATGATACATATGTAATAATAAGCATAATAATTACTTTGTCAAATGGAATTTATTTAAAAGCATTTGTATTTTTCAGATCTTATATTTGGCATATATAAGCTTATATCTTGTAGCATTTTATAGCTTCAAGCCCTGTTTTGGTGGGAAAATAGCCAGGCCAACAGCTTCGCATTCGCACCCCGCAGCTGCAGTTTTAGTTCTGCCCCACTCCCCTCCTCCCCCCTCCTCCCCCCTCCGATCGTGCTTAGTTTGTCTGATAAGCTGCGCAGTTTATTGACTTGTCTCGTGGCCTCTCGCTCTAACGCGCGCCACGCATGCGCACAGTTGGCCAAGTTGAATGCACTTTTGGCCATGTTTTGCGAAAATTGGTAATTGCCGCACGTGCTTTCTACGATTATGCCAGAGACACAAAACCTTAACCCGGGCTATCTCTCCTTTCCTTTCTTTTCCCAATCAACCTCTATCTCTCCCATCTATCCGCATTTTCCACTACTGATGTTTAATTGGCAATTTGCACTTGGTCGGCTCGCTGGTAATAAGCACTTGCACAGGCCTTGAATTATGGCTCTGCATTCGATATACAGATAGATTCGAACGGTAGTTGATTGGGATAGATACTTGGACACTTGGTAACAGAGATACACAGATGCCTAATGGCCCACCAGAGGGTTCAGATATGGCGCAGAATTTCATATTAAGCGATGATTTATGAATGACTGGAAGGCTAAAATGGTGGCTTAGTCTTTTATATACTGAAGAGGAAGAAAAATGGTATAGGATTGGTAGAGGAAACTTATTATCAATAAAATAAAAATGAAACATGAAGTAGTTCAATACATTTCATAACAATTTTATGTCGGATATGAATTAATCATGTCATGTATTGATGTACGACCTTACATTGCTTGTATATTCTTTAAACTCCAAATGATTTGACCAGCTCTTGATGAGAACTTCGGAGCCAAGTCAGAAAGATCTCGACTTAGAAACCCTTTCAGTCTCTACCCTTTCTCTGTAACGAATCTCTTTTCTTTGGGCGCTAAGCCTTCGCCACTTCGCCACTTGACCAAATCGAATCGGGCTGGGGAGCCAACGAGCCGAAAGGAAACCGATCAAACCACATTATTTGATCAAACCACTTTTTGGTCAATAGGCTGGCAGCTGCCGCAGACCGTGGCATAAAAACAGCGCACACAGATTGATATCTCAGTCGGTAATAAGTGCAGAAAAGCCATAAAAATAACATACAAACCCAAACAAAAAAAATACGAAAAGAAAAGAAAACAAACTCAAGAACAACGAAAATCAAAAGTCAGGCACAGGCACAGAATGTATATACTATATAAACCGATGTATATTTGGCAACGTAATAAGATTATGCGATATATGCGATATATGGCGGGTAAGATGAAACTTGGACTTGGACTTGGACTTGACTCCAGTGGAGAAACAATTCGTGCGAAAGTGAATGACCTCCATTAACCGAAGACTTCGGTTGTCTTCTGTAGAATTGTGCGTTCTTCGCCGCCGCGTCTTCTCACTTCTTACTTCTCATTTCTCACTTCTCACTTCTCGTTTCTTTCGGAAATTCGCAACCCTTTTTGGCTGTCTCTCTGCGCTTTTTGGCCTTAGCATAATAATTAGTGAGACAAAAAGAATATACGGGTATACGAGTATAATGAGAAACTGGGTTCCTGGACGAAGAGAGTACCCGAAATTGGTCTGTGGCTCGGTTCGTCGGGGAATTTGAAACCTGTTTGAGCACCAGCACATACGCCTCAAACGTGTTTAGCATAATTTTTTCGTATCGCTTTTTTTCTGCGCCTGCTGACTGATAATTTATGAATGCGATGCGATGTGATGCGATGAGCGCCAGTGCCCCCTTCCCCCGCAAGCACAAGGAAGTGGAGTTTAATGTACTATCTGGCGGTCATAGAACACGCCTGAAAGGTATTGCCGTGTGGAGCGGTGGAGCTGTGGATGGAATCAGGTGGCAAATCGATAGCCTAGCGCTTCTGGTTTCTGATTAGATTATGGCCAAGCAGGAAGAGGCGAGAGGTCGAGAGACCCTTGGGGCTTTTGAGGTCGAGCGGTTGGAACTCCGACGACCACGATTATCACGAGCAGTCAAGGCAGTTCAGGGGGTTCGCTGATCGCTGATCGCTGATCGCTGGAGGAGAAGGGCGGGTGACAAGTTGATCGGCAGGCGATTAGTGAGGCAGTGGGTTTGGATCGGCAATGCGAGGAATTCGCATAGAATGTAGAATTCTGCTCATCGCTCAGCCAGAAGAATGCTCTGGAAACCTTGACGCTTCATCCGGTTTGCCAAATACGATACAACCAATCGGGGCAGATAACAAGTATTTATATTTTCACCCAGAAGAGTGTACCTGTTTAGGAAACTGAAATCAATAGTGATTTTTAATAGCTTCAGGTGTTGTTTATATTTATTTGCGAAACATGTTTAAATGGCAAATTAAAGCTGTTCTCTTCAGGGAACCCAGTTATATTCGAGCACTTGAACCAAAGATATCTTCTATCCACCAACTGAACGCCCGACTGGGGGATCTTCCCCCAATTACCTGCTCGGTGCCCAGGTCGCATTCCCCGACGCCCCACGTCCCCCTGGACTTGCGATCGGTGGTGCGGTGCCAGGCACAGAAGTCAAACACCCCGACAACCAGTGTCGAGATTGTTCAGAGAGTTCGTTATACTATGGCAGTGCATTGGCGCTTTCTACCACATGCACCCCCCTCCACCTGCCCCCCATTTTCCACCAGTCGGTTTCCCCTTTGCTGCCAGCGATCGCATGCAAAATAGCGCGAAAAAACTGGTATGCAACTGCAATTTGCCGGGGAAGGGGTCGCAAGGGGGGAAGGGGGTAGACGTCAGCTGATGACGCTGCCAAGTCAAAGAGAAACCCCGTCCACGATCGCCCCACCTGCACCCCCTTTGGCAATTCCCATCCATGATTCAGTATGCGGTGAGTGTTGTTGACTCGGTCGACGATCGCAGGTCGCTGCACTGCCTTCCCCTCTCACTGCGATATGCCATACCCCTCTCGCTCTGCGCTGCACTGCAAGAAAATTATATTCAAGCAATTTAAGCCATACCAATTGGCTAGCTCATATGAAGTGCATAGTTAGTGCACACGAATGTAATACACAGTTTAGCTATGTTGCATATATTTCATCTACTTAAATTCAAAACGTCTTTTGTTTTGTTTTCAGTGCACTAAAACTCATTGGAGCATTCGAGTGAGTTTGGTGGGCAACTATGCTAGTGATACACAGCAGCAAATTGGAACTGGGAACTTGCAACTTGCAACGGGCGACTAGCAACTAGCAACTAGCAACATGCAGCATGCAACGACTGCCACGAAAGTTGACTGACACCTCGATGGCAGGACTTTAACCCACAGCAACCCAAACAAAGTGAAAATGCTGTTCGGAGTCGAAGTTGAAACAGGGAAATTGGGAAAAAGGGGGGAGCGGTGCATTTTCCACGTGTTGCACGAACAACGGCGCAAAATTGGCTTAGTTGCATATTTTTGTGAAAGTTTTTTTCGGCATTTTCTTCGATGGTTTTTTGATAGTAATTTATAGTTTATTAACTTTATGGACCGAGTGCATTGACTGGAAATTCATGTGGGGGCGCAGGAAAATCTGCGGCACTCTCTTGCGTTTTTCTTCTTTTGGAGGTCATTCATATGCCGTGGGTGGCAGTGAAAGTCGGCTAACGCTGGACAGGATTGATGGGTTGACTGACTTGTGGGCAGCTGGAAAAAGTGGAGCCTAATGGCATCGTAAAAGGGAGAGCAAATGAGCGGAATGCCATGTGGGTGGTTGCCAAGTGGGTGTGGAAATGAAGGTGAGATCTGCAGTCCCTGTATAAAAAGTATGATAAGGGAGAAATCAGACAAGGATGTAAGATTAATAAAGTCTAATTGGCGTAATTACCAAAAATTTGATAATTTAAACAATTAAAGTAAATATTATGCTAGTAAAGGTGGCTTTGCATAAAAGGAATAGATTTAAATCAGTATAGAACTATTTAAGATCATGCGATAAACCATTTTAAAAGATATTCTTAAAAATCCATATACATTCGTATTTCTAGACTTTTAAGTCTTTTAGACTTAATCTTTTTATTAACGATCTCTAGAAGAATTTGTACTATGAAGTTTGTGCCTTTTTGAAAAAGTGTTACGATCACTTAATGCGCCTGATGTTTTATTAGCCACTTCACATTATGAGCGTTCTGTGGTCAAGTGACTCAATCTGGTCAAAGAACTTGTTGAACTGCCGGATTCCAGGAAAAATCATATGACAATAGCATAAACCCCCAAAAGCCGAAAACCCCCCAACTACCCCTCACTTTTAAGCCATTCCCATTGACACCATCGACACCTTTTTGGCGTAGAAAGAAAACAAGGTGAACAACAGAGAAATGAGAACTACGCAATACGAAGACGGGGCAGCGGAGAAAGGCCGATACAGAGGGGGGAAGGGGGAGAAAGGTGGGTAGAGAGAGGAGCAAACATAGTTGCCCCACCACCGAGTTTGGACCGTTTGGAATTTTGTTTATTTGGGACAAGTTCACTGTCGGCCAGAAGAATCCAGAAGAATTGGAATCAGAATCAGAAGACTGGTGGCTGAGGGGACGGGAAGAGGGGCGGGGTGCAGTACCCCTTTTACATCATCTCCCCTCCCGTTTTTCGTTTTCCTTTACGCTCATATTTGTTTACAACTTTTGATTTTTTTCGTTCTTTGGTTCTTTCTTTTTTCCGGTTTCTGTTTCTCTTTTCGCGGCACTTTGCTTACCTAATGACTTTCTACTTTTTTTTCTTCTTTTTTTTTTGGGGGAATAGTTTGGGAATGGGGCTTATGTAATGGTCTATTCTTTTATTGTTGTTTTGACGGCCGCTGTCTTCGGCATTTCGGAATTACTATGCCTGTTGTTGATGTTGACTCTGCTGACTGTTGACTGCGTTTTCGTTCCACACTCGATTTTTGCGTAAACAAAACTTGGCCAGAAAAGGGAAGCACGAAAAGAAATTGTCCATTAACGGTATTTAGCTAGAGAGGCTTAAAGAACTGCGCAAAAACTTAGAGGGAAAATGTTGGCCTTAGGTGGCCAATTAAGACTATGGTTTACCTGCAAATTATGCCAGGGTGTTCGATTCAAAGTGGCGAATTAATATAGCGGAACAGCCAAGATATCAACTCACTTGCAAAAGTGTTCTTACTTATATGTTAGGGTATTATATAGTCCCTTTAAGCCAGAATACCAACTAATATCCTATAGGACCTAACAAAATGTG
The DNA here is from genome assembly GCF_016746235.2 of Drosophila teissieri. Classification (NCBI taxonomy): domain Eukaryota; kingdom Metazoa; phylum Arthropoda; class Insecta; order Diptera; family Drosophilidae; genus Drosophila; species Drosophila teissieri. The sequence goes on along the minus strand of NC_053031.1, from coordinate 16,161,879 downwards.
TGCCATTCTGGAGTGAAAGCTCAGTTTCACACTTTGAAATGAGATCTAAGAAGTTCTAAGTACTTTAGAGACCCTTTTTCAAACTTCAATTTGTAAAAAGTACTTATAATGGGAGGCTTGGGCTTTGAAGGGACAGCTGCAGTTGCTGCATGAAATATATAAGCGGATGCAATTTGGATCTTATCGCCGGTACGCCGCTTTTGGCAACCCAATTAAACGCGCGTGTGTGCCCCTCCCCAGAAGAAGAAGCTTCTGCCTCGAAAAGCAAACGGGGCCAGGAGTAACAAACAAACAAAAAGCCCCAGCTAACTCCCAAAATATTGCTTCCTTTATATGCTTTATGTATCATTATCATCAACGCGAAAAAAAGCGCAATAACAATGAGCTGCTCCAAAGGCGGCGCAACAAGTTCAAAAGTATCTTTTGTTTCTTTTTTGGGGCTCTTATTTTTGTATCTCGCCACCGCTCGCTTTTTGCATTCAGAACAACACGGAAAGCGTTTAAGCAACCGACACAATTTGTGTTGCAAAACGTCACAGCCGAAAAAGTGACGAATACGCCAGATAAGCCGAAAGAGTTGCCGAACTGCAGTCTTCTGCCAGAATCAGTTTGAAGAATCAGTCGTTTTTTAAAGGGAATCGATCTATAATACTTATGTAGAATCAGTCGTTTGGCAAAGGGGTTTCTATAATACTTGAATTAAATCTGTATAAGATCTGTATAATACTTGTGTAGAAATAGTCGTTTGCTGAAGGGGTCTCTGAAATACTTGTATATCTTGGGAGTGTATTGTCTTGTTAACCCCCCCAGCTGCACTCAAAATATCCCTCCAGAAATCGCCGCCCATGCACTTTCTCTGTTTGTTTTCGAGTTGCACTCGGCGATTGTTGTTCGCCTTTCAGCACTGCTCTCTTTCGCCTGCTTTGCACATGTTGCGGATTCGTAAACGGGGTGAATGTCATCAGGATTGTGATTGTATACTTTTTCCCCAACCCGGGTCAATTGCCTCTTGGGTAACTCATGGCACTTCATTCGGCAGTTGGCGGCAGTTGAACTGCTGACGAATGCGATACAAATTCAGACATTTAGTAGTGGGTAATGACATACGTACATATGTATGTTATATATGTATGTATATATTGCTGATTGTACAATCGTGACGGGTCACAATTGCGAATCGAGAACGAATGTAAGCCAATGCGATAATTATTACGATTGCGGTGGGATATTTTGCTCTGATTAATATCCCAGCCCCATGCCGATTGAATTTCGGTTTGAGTTTTGGTTTCTGGAAATAATCTTACGAAATGTGTGGAGATAGAGGGTTCACTGACAACATGAAGGAACCAAATGAATCGATCGACACAGTTAATGGCTGGAGAAGTTCACGAACCGATCCCAATCCCGATCCCGATCTCGATCTCGAGTGAGTCACAATGGGAAGTCAGGTTGTTGACATTGTTTGTGGAAAGTGACTGCGGCGATGAGTATGTGCATCTTTAGATTGAATTGGAATATGTTTGAATGTCATACATATATGTCATATCATTTCTAACTTTTCATTTCTTACTCGGAAAAAACTAATGCTTTTCAACCATCAATTTCCATTTCGTGCAACATTAAAATCCTTGTGCGAATTGCTAGTCCATCCAGCATATTAGCATATAGAAAATAATAAACATCTGAATCAAAAGCCATCCAATTTGGATTTTCCTCTCTGCTTTTCCAATTTTCAAAATTTCCCTTGCGGCTCAAACTGTGTTTTCTCTGCGCCGAACAAAAACACAAACAGCTAACTGCAATCAACAACTCGCAAGCCACAGCCAAAACAACAACAAATAAGATAACAAATACTACAACAACAACTCAATGGGACGGACGGACGGACAGCCATTTGTAAGTCAACGAACCAAGAGGATAGGCTATAACAACAACTCGAACAACTTCAACTGCAAACTTGAGCCGCGGAGTATTTATCTATCGTTTAGTCATCTCATTTTATTTGATTTTCTTTTCGCACATGGGCGAATGAATGTGCGAGTGAATGGCCCATCAGTGTACGTAGATTTATAGGAGCCGTACGTACATTGCCACAACACCCATACATTTTCACCGAAGACAACGTCCTTGCTTCAGTTAACAACACGCCAGTCGGCCGGAGCAACGACAACGACGACAACGACAACGTTGTTGGCAAAATGACGCTGCAAAACTTGTTGTCGCTCGTCGTGTTGTCTTTTCGACGATATGGTATGGCATGGTATACGGTGTATGGGTATGGTATACGGTGTGCTGTGGTGGTATGCCTCGTTGCTGGGTTAGTTACCCCCAGCGCAATGGCAATGAACCAGAGAACCATTGACCGACCGGAGAAAGACAGACGATGCCGATCCGCTGCGCTGCGCTGCGCTGCAACTTGCAACACGAAGTCCACGCGGCGCGCGATCGTTTCCAGTTTGGCGAGTTCGCCACTGCAGAGAAACCGGTTCTTTCGCAGTCAACACACAATTTGCAACACGACGACCGCAGACGACGCAAAGTGCAATGATCGCAGCGAGGCTGCAGATCGCCGATCGCAGATCGCAGATCGAGTGGCTTTTGCCAAGTGGAGGCCGCCATCTGGTGGGGCTCTCAGGGGGCTCCAAAGTGAATGCCGGATTCGGTGGGCAGTGGCGATGACGTTGGTGGGACAAACAAACAAACAAACAAACGGAATGGTTGGAAGGGGGATAAGTAATATGCGTCACTCGTGGCGTGGGATTCTGTGTGTTTTTACGGCCAGACAAGCCTTTAAATAGTCAAATATGGCAAAAGGAGATCGCCACAGGCGGTTGTAAAAGGTTGGCAGGAGAAAGGAGGTCTTGGAAGCAAGTCTTGGGTGAAAAGTGTGGGAGAAACTCAAAGTCAATTTATTACGATGTATGTTTATATGAATCACATTCATAACCTAAACTAACTACTAAAAGCTTTCGCATTTATAACATATGTATGTAATACCCATTTTGTATAATGTACAGCAAATTTAGCTTAATTTGATTTTACTTTTTTGGCTTGATCTTGATTCTTGTGTCTGAGTATTCGACTTACAAGTTTTATTGCCTAACCCAATCGCTTTTGGCTTGGAGCTGCGATCACTTCTTAGACTGCCAAATCTACATAAGCCAACTGATGTTGAAAGACATACATATGTACATATCTACAGACATATATGGATATCTTCTGGCCAGATCAGCAGTTTACTAGCTCGGTCAGTCAGTCACTCAGTCCCGGGGAGCAGCAGAAAATGCTTTTGGCCAACTCAGCTCGACGGCGGGGCGGAATCATAAGCCAAACCAGAAAAGCGAAAACCGGGCAGAAAAGAAACCGCCAACAGAAAAGTCTGTACCGAGTGCTATGCATCCCACTCTATACCTCCTATACTTCACAATGTTACCGTCTCTTTCTGGACGATTGTGGTCGTGCCGAAATTTGGCAATGAACTTGAAACACGTGTAAGAGGTATGAATAATTTGGCCAAGACAAAGAAACGAAGCAGCACTCAACGCAAAGAGTTGGCCGAAAAGTCGTGGGGAAGGGCGAGAGGGGAAGAACGTCTTTTGTAACAATTTTGCATGATTTACGAAATTTCAGGGAGTCTCTTTCGTCCCGCCCCTTTTCGTTCTTTTCTCTCTGCCCGGGGTTTATTGTATTTTTAATTATTTTCGGCGTAATAACCTAGATTCGTGGCATCGACCGCCAGCAGTTCGGAGTCCGAGTCCAATTCCAAGTCACTTGGTCATATAATTTTTACCTTTTCCCCCATAATGCTTGTTTTTCTTCAGTTCGCCTTAGTCGAGTTTATCTACTTATTGCGTTTTGCATTCTTTTTTTCTTAGTTCTTAAGTTAACAGGGAATGGAACGTTTTAGCTCTATATAGACAAAATATCATGCTAAAGAATAATGCTAATATCTACAAATAATTCCATTTGTAATTCATACTCCCAAGGTGGTGCCCCAACTCAATTTCAAACGAAATTCAACTACAAACTCTATGTATAATGATTTGAAGCAATGGGACTTGTTCCAAACCGACAACAGGTACCAATAAAATGATAAACGTAGAAAGCGGGGTAAATTGCGGCAAGGCTATCGACTGACAGTTCATTCATCAACCAAGCCCAGTAAGAACCTTTCGAGGGCTACGCCTACCGTCTTCTACCTGCCTCAGAACCCTGCCTCTCCGAACTGGGAAACCATAACCTAGCGCACTTGGAAAACAGGCTCGCACAGATCCCAGAAACTTCCAATCAGAATAGAACGGTACCTGGCCCACAGGCACCTGTGGCACACGGAATAAATGATTCCACCGACCACTCCTCGGATTCGTTGGCATACCAAGTGAGTTCCTCGACTTGCCACCAAAGGTTAGCACTTAGTTTCGGGGTTTGTGTCACTCACCTGGAATGAAAGGAAGCGGAGAAGGTTTATTAGCCAACAAATATCGAATAGTACAATGTGAGGGTAATCAAAAAACACGCTGTTATCAAACCCATTCCAAGGGCTAACCCCACTCCTGGTTTTAGATCATTTCCGCGTTTATTGGTATGTATGTATGTTACTTCTGATTCGGATTCGGTATAGGTATATGACCGCTCCAGGGGCAACACATATAGCCAAGTGCGCAAAAAGCCCTTGCCAGAGTTCAGCGAGCCCAGCTGTGTATGTACATACATAGTACATATATCCGCGTATGAATATATTTACAAATGTACATATGTCTAATTTCCAACAGGTTAAATATAACTAGCCTTATCTTATCATTGAAACACACGTGAACGAAATAGATAAACATAATCGTTTGCATAGGCGCTAATATCGGGTAGTGTTTTGTACCATGTGCTAGCTGGATAAGTCGTAAAAAGTTTATACTACAGAAATTGAAATTGAATTTTACAAAAATATGTACATATATGTAATATGTATTTGTGACCAATTTATAAGATTGTAATATGGATAATGTATGTGTTACATCTACTAAAAAGCATACTTTTTATCTAAGCAACCCAAGAATATTTTAGATAGAAAACAAAGTTATGTAGATATCAGCTAAATGTTTTAGTGCCCCAAATGGACACGTTTCGGACAGGAGGACAAATCGCCAGCATCGAAGGCTAAATCGAATGGACGCCGACAGATGGCGCTGCGGGGGCAAACGGCTAATCGCGTGGCCATGAGATACAATTCCTTATTTTTAGCCACTCAGATACAAATTGCGTTTGTGCGTTCGCCGAGTTCACTCCACTAGAAAAACATTGAAAATATTCAGACGGACAAAGTTCTGCTTTCAAGTGCGCGTACAACAATTGTTTCGGGCAGCCCAAAAAAAAAACATTTAGCTCTCTATTTTAAAATGCGTGTGCGGGTATTTTTTTGTTGCTTTGGTGCATATGTATGCGTGTGTGCGTGATGGTCTCATTTTCGGTGTACATACACAGAAAATTATTTCGAAGTTCAAGGTCAGTAAACTTGCTACGCACACGCACAATGGGCAACGAGGCGAAATAAAATAAAATAAAATGGAACGAAACGAAACGAAAAACACGAAACGAAACACGAAGTGCGGGCAGCACCCGAACACCAATACAATCACCAAATGATCTCTCTCACTAACACTCGCAACGGAACAATCTCAATCTCTCTCGATCGCTCTCTTTGCGGTTTAATGAAACTAGAACGATTTTCGAATGAGGTGCTCTCAGGAAGCGAGATGAAGATGGAAAGAGAGACAGAGAATCCAAGAGGGGATCAAATGGGAAGAAGGAAGGTAAGAAACGCAAGCCCCACATCCCAAAAAAAGATATTTGTAGAATGTATCTACGAACCTTAACCACTCTTTCAGAGGAATCGTATAATAGAACCAGATAAAGGATATAATAGATATTTCTACAAAAAAACCAAGAAAAAATTCGTGTTCATTATTAAAAAAAAATAGTATTGAGTTATAATATTCATTCCGAACAACTATTTACGACCTTAATGTTTTCTTTGTACTACTTTCCTTTTGTTGGACTAAATTCTTATTTATCCTTGCTGGGTTCTTTATATCCTTTTCAAGCATTGTGCCCCAGCTGATGTGCCCCCGAAAGGGTATTACGATCACTTGAGTATAGGAAATAGTTTGAAACGATTTGAAACTTGTGCGGGTGTTAAAACGATATCAACTTGATTTGTTTGAGGCCCGAAATGATCGCTGATGATCTTATGCGCGAGGAACCAGTTTCGACTCTCGTTAATTAACGAAATAATCTGCTGGAAACTTGTTCAAACAAAACTTCTGTCGATGATCGAAGAGTGGAGGCAAAGGCCACATAATAATTTGGCATCGAGAAGGGTCAAAACTCGCTGGGAAGGTCAGATTTAAATGGTGGCTGGAATCATTTCCTATCACGATCTCTTTCGCATTCTTTTCCAATTCCAATTTGAATTATAATTATAATGTATACTGGCACGAAAAAAACAAAACGGAAAGTTGTTCAACGACTTTTTCTTTTTTCAGTTTGGTTACTTCATGCCATTACTGATAGCATCTCTGCTCCCCGAAAAATAAGAAGTCACACTCGAAAACTAAATAACAAACCAAATACACCATGCGTTCTTCTTTGGTGATGCTGAAATCAAAAGTTGGGATCGCAGTAAGAATTCACTTCCTCTTTGCTTTCTTTCCCCAGCTGTTGCTTTCTTCGGTTATGCTCTCTCGTTCTTTCTCTTTGCTACTTTCTTCGCCTTTTATTCGGTTATATAACGTGGCCATGGCCTGCTTTCTTTATTTGGCCAGCGTCTTGGTCAAGTGAAATGGGTTAATGGGCATTGGCATTTCACTGGGATTGTTTGTTTTGGTTTTTGAGGAAAGTGAGATGGGAAAGTACGTTTTCAAGTGCAGTCCGTAGGCATTCTTGGTCTAGTTTTTGAGCTCTTTGGTGTTTACATGATTTGTAATATTTTCTAACAGATTTCCTATAAACTATCTCTACAAAGTATGAGAGTTATTCAAGATATTATCTCATTTCTAATGCTAACAATATTCTTCAAGATTCTAAAAAAATCACCAAACATAGGCGTATGAGCTCAAAATCCGCTTTTGTATCAAAGTTCCTTTCAAAATTTAGGCAAAATACTGGCGGATCTCGTTTTAGAATTTGTTAGGCTTTCAGTTCTAATGATAGTTGTTAGATGCTTTATTGCTAATTATGCGAGTGCGTGTGCTTGGCCATGATTAATATGATTAGGAGAGTCTGAACTGATGACTGGTGATGTCATTTGGCCAACCGCTTTGGAGTTAAAAGGTTCCAACTGGCAAACTGGCAAAAGCCTATTAAAATTATGAGAATTTTCGCAGAGTCACATTTGAGGCTCGGTTTTGGTCGAAACTAGACAATCGTAATTCGCGCAATTAGGCGAGTTCAAGTAACTTTTGCTTAGTGCTTGGCTTTGGCCATGTCATGGCTCAGTTGCCAAGGGGCCAAAAGCGGCTCCAACTCCCCTCTTTCACGCTCAGCTGTGCGTTTGGCATATTCAAGTGTCAATTACAATTGCCTCAGGGGCGCAAACGAATAAAAAAAAAAAATCCGTGAATTTAAATGATTATACACGGCGCGAACGCAGGCAGCATTTAAAATGCGTAGAACGAACTTGAACTTCAGCACAAAAGAAGGAGGAAGTCGGCCCGAAATATCTACGAGTTATTACCTAGCGCGAAACCGAGAACCCAAACTCCAAACCCAAAACCAAAACCCAAGCAGAACCCAACCCAGCTCGATTTCAAAGTCAAGGGCTAAGGGGCGAACGTGTCCAAAATGCTAAAATGCCCTGCATAGATTTGTGTGTATAGGTAACCAAGAAAATAGTGCCCTAGAAACCGTGAAGGGGGTTTAGGGTTTTGGGGGAGTTACATACGTGGCTCGTGTCACGTTGGGCGCCATTTTGTTGGTTTGTAGGAAGCTCGGAAAAAAACAAAAGAGAAATGAAAGACCACTGAGCAAACCGCTTTGGATCAACTCGAATTTTATGCGGGCAACATTAGCAAAATAAAAAGAAATTATACAAAAAAAACACACACACAAAGAACCACAAGAAGAAGCATAAGGAGAAGAATACGCACCAAAAACGAACAAGAGGAAGACACTGCAAAACCGAAAACCGAAAACCAAACTTTTTTGGCATAAAAAGAGAACTCACCAAATAATGAAAATGTCAATGTCCGAACAACCTTGAAAGAAGCCAAAGGAGAAAAGCTGCCACACGAAGAACAGAGATATTCGACGGTGGGGGGGAAAAGAGGGCGGAAGGAGAAAAGAGAAGGGTGGAAGGAGAGCCAAAGGTAGAGCGTATCGCATTGAGAATCACTTAAGTGTAAGGGCCCAAACGGAATTTGCAATGCGCATAAAGTTCCCATCCAACCCTAAAATAATTAAAAACATCCAATCCAAATAAAGGGTTTATGCATCGCCTTCGATCAAGGCAATTAGAATTTGAGATCACTTTGACGGATCGCCGCGCAATTGAATAGAAAAGTCTAGCATATCTAAAAAAGATTGCTAGGTTCTAAAGTCATCCAGTAATCTATAAGAGAACTTGAACTATTTCCAAAGCAATCATCTAAAAAAATGATATTGGTACTAATACAAGAAGTAACTACAAGTTTAACTTTTTGTAGCTTATAAAAATCAAATTTGGTTATACAAATTGACCAAGAACCTAAGATTTGCGGTCTTACTTTATTAGAGTTTTATATATTTTGTTTTAAATTCAATTAGAAATTTATTTGTCCTTATTTTTATACCTAAAAATTATGTTTAGTTAAACTGCATTAATTAATTTTAAAAATCTAATTAACGAACATTTCATAAAGCTTTTTGAAATCAGTGCTGGCGCCCCAAGCGGACGGTATCAGCAACTAAGAGCTTTCTGAAGAAGATAAGTATTCGCCACCAACCGCCAGATGGCGCCGCATGCTAACCATCCACTTCAGTTGAATTCAAGTAGAAATGCGTTTTACTATAAAAAATGACTTGGATTTTCAAAAATAAATAGGTTTGTTTGATTAGCAGAAAAATAATGACTGCAGCTTTGACTGACTGACTACAGGCCGTACAGCAAAAAGCTCGAGAAAAAATATTTACAGTTGCTCTTTGACGTCACGGCAGATTTGAAGGAAAACCGAAATTGAGTTCATGAACGTTTGTCGACTTCAATTTGTGCGCTATGCTGGGCGAACAAAAAAATATATATAATATGCACATGGCGGGAGAGGGAGAGAGAGGGGGTAACAGTCGCCACATGCAACGAGGTCACGTGCAGTTGGCTTGGCAATATGGCGCTCTACACTCACAACCTCACGGCGCGATAGCGAGCGGCTCTATGAAAATGCACTGCAAGGTTGCAGCCCCTCTCTGGCCCCTCGCCCTCCCCTTTTGCCACCTAATTGTTAGACAGGGCGAATGAACTGAACTGACCCGCTTCGCAGTAACCTCTAAAAATACTCTCTGTGTATTTGTGCGACTTTTTTGTCTGCTACATTTGAGATTCTATTGAAAAACTACGTTGAGCCTGTGTGGGTGGTTGGCTTTTGTTAGCTGAGTTGGGCTTGTAATAATTAAAAGTATTTATGGAATATGATTTGGGCGTATTGAGAAATTGTAACTTTTTAATTGGATTTAGCCATTGATTTTATGTGTCTGATTCGCTAATTGTCTTGTTTTATGCCAACAAATTAAATGTATTTATTCAAAATAATATGTTACTCAAATTACGTTAACATTCTGTTTTAATGTGAATAAAAGGCATGGATCTTTTAAATTTAGCAATATTTGGTATTGAAATGGTTTTTAAAATGTTTATCAATAGCATGTTGATAGTTCGATTTGAGCGTAAGTCATATTTTGAATATTTTCGACAACTAAAAATTGGAATTTTGCAATATTTAACAATATTCTGTCAATAAAGACTAGCAAATAGTACTTTGAAAATAATTCAGTTTTTATATTCAGATAAAGTATTGAATTTATTTTAAAAATAATTCGTTTATATAAGGTTATTGTGAATCTGGATCAAGGGATCTGCTTGCTTTAATCCTTCAGTTCTAGGTGTGAGAAAGAGATGGCTGCATAGCTCTAGCTCGCTCTTTTGCTGCCATTTCCGTTCGCCATAGCCAAAAAAGCTTCACGCTCTAAGCTTTTCCCGCTTGAGCGTGTGTGAGTGTGAGCGACACACGAATCGAGTGCAAGTTCAACACACACACACACAGTCGCGCATCTATGACAAAATCCGTAGCTGCAGTTGGCTGCCTGAGTGTGCGTGTGTATCTGTGTGTAAATTTAGATCGAGGCTATTGCTTCACAATGCTGCTGGTGCATTCAACTCGCTGCGCAGCTCGGACAAAGCAAAAGGGGGTGGGGGGTGGCACAAACGACATTAAGAAAAATTATGTTGAATTTATTTATTGCATAGAGCGCAACGCTGGCCTCTCTCTCGATTCAATTGCAAAATGCAAAATGAAAAATGCAAATCGTGTGGGACTGAGGCACAGCACATCGGATATGGCACCGTATTCCGCAGCCGCGCACATTTATTTTTATGAGTTATTTGACTCAGTTTCAGCGGTGGCAAGGTTGTGGCCCACTAGAAACACTAGCAACACTGGGGACAGGTGAAGAACCTCCGATGACATTCGACTCGACTCGGCTCGATCGAGCGTTTGATATGGTGAGCTGGGACTCGTTTTCGCCCAGCTAATTTGTTGCAACTTACATGAGCGGCGTGAGCCGAGGAATTAGAAGCGTGATTGATCGATCGCAGTTGACTTACCTGAAAGTAGAATAAATATTTGATAAGTAATTGAAAATTGTTTGAATATTTCAAGGGCTGTTTCTATACTTAGAGGCTTAAGTAGCTCAAAATCTAGTTGTTTGGATTTATAAACTATTATTTAAGATCTTCTCTCAAGACATAATTAAGAATCAGTTCTAAAAATTACTCAGGATACATTTACTTATGCTCGAACTTATCCCATCCAATTAATTTTTGATCTTCAATGCAACCGCCTCATAAATTAAGCATTTAGCCTTCGCAGCGGCAAGCTGAAAACTTTTAAGCCATCCGCTCACTCTTGGCCAGCGATGAAAACAGTTAGGCAAATTTTCATTCAGGGGCATTCGTACACTGGCACAATGGGAGCACAGCAGCCACGAATGCAGCGCGAACAGGAGCGGATCAAGGTGCAACGGTGGCAGCAGCCATGCTGCGGTGGTGCCCCAACTGGGCGCAAGAACCGGGCCAAATTGAAGGCCGGGCATTGGCCCAATGCGACCGATGCATTTACCCCACAAAACTGCTGCCAGAGAGCGAAAACTGAGGTGCATACACTCCCTCTCTCTCTCTCTTAGTGGTGTCCACGTTGCGTATGAGTAATACGAGTTTTTATCCCACTCTCTCATGGCTGTCAGCATCAAATGTTCTTCTGTCTGCTGCGGCTGACAAGCAAATGCGATTTCTCAGCAAACTACCATATGCACCTTGAAAGGATATGGAACAGAAGTTGTAATAAAACTATTATTTTAATTACTTAACCAATTAGCGAGAATCATAAAACTATTTGTAATTGCCATCAAGTATACGCAGTGTTTACGAACGAACTCATATAAAAACCTATTGAATCGTGCCCCAAAACTGAAATTGGACCCGCCTGGCGCCCTTGACACCCCCAACCCCTCGCCATCTCTGTGATCCCCCCAGCAAACGCAAATGTTGGCTGAGTGAAAAATAAAGCACAACAGCAGCAATTTATTAGGTCATATGGCTGGCATCATATCGCCGGGTACATCGGCGGTAGCGATAACAGAACTAAGCACACACGCGCACTACAATCACACACACGCGCGCACACACACACACAAAATATAGTTACAGATAGGGGCAGCAATGAAAAAACAAACCCGAGCTGAGGCAGGTCAATGAACGGCATGGCAGTTCCAAGGCCAAAGCCACAATGCCTAGAACCCCAGACCGAAAAATAGAGAGAGGGAGTGCGATAAGCGAGAAATCGGAGAGAAGCGAGGAGGAAATGGGAGAGCAAGTGTTGGGAAAGCGGTGAGAACAGCTGAGAAATGCCAATGGGTTTTCCCCACCTTAATTGATTAGCGTAGGTATAAGGTATATATAGGAAAGAGTATACAAATGAACTCATAAAGGAAATTCAATTATCCCATTATTTGGAATCATTTGAAATAGTTTGGAGAGCGGAAAGGCAGTTGCAAAAAGAGGCCAAATAAACTTGTATTCGCTTATCTAATCTGCAGTAAAAACTTAGACACATTGCAAAAAGTAAATGAATAATGAGTGTTAAAGTTTTATTTCAAGAACGGAAAAGCCTAGACTTTAATAATCAAACAATACCATTGTAAGATTTAAGGAAGGCTATTGCCAGAGTTTGAACAGATGTAAAATATATATATAAATATATATAGTGCTTAAATGTTGTTAGTTTTAATATATCAAATAAGTATTCTCATAAAGTGGCATAAGCCTTTAGTTTGCTTCCATCGCATTTACAAAGCACCATACAAATATCAGAAGTCACAAGACAATCCCATTTGTTCGCAAAAAATTGTCACCCAAGCGATTTGTTGAAACGCAAAAACCTAATATTGTCAGTCATAAATCTCTAACTGGCAACCGACAGAGCCGAAAAAAGAGCGGAAAATATATAAATTCAGCAGAATAAATGCCACAAAATGTCAACAAATGCCCCAAATACTTGTGATACTTGTGGCACGTGCATGTGTCTGTACAAGACACCGAAGCCATTCACTTGCACCAGTTAGTGGCAAATGAAATAAGCAACATTTAGGAGGTTCAAAACTAAGTGCCAGTCGCAATCTTTGCGCTTTCTATGAGCGCTATCAATTGAAAGCGAAATTCACTTTCATGGCTCCCGGTTCCCCCTCCCTCCACCCCCTCCCTCGGCGCAATGTGCCCCCACATTTGGCCAAGTTCAACGACCGCACGAGTCCCTGGCCTAGATTTTCCAACATCAACGACAGCAACAGACATTGCTGATATTGCCAGTGTGCTTTTACTTTCGTTCACCGTCGGATTCGGATTCGTTCGGGCTTTTGCGCTGCTTTCGGCTTCAGTTTGATTGGTGCTCATGGAATGGGCTGCCTCACTCAGCGCGTTCATGCTTTGGAATTTGAGATAATGGGAATAGCTCCTAAATACAAAAACTAGCGAAAATAGCAAAGTATTAAAAAATATTAACAAAAGATTAACTATTTACAAAACATATACTAGGTGCTCGGAAGTTGCCAGCTAATGGCAGTTATATACTAAACATAGCCTACTTTTAAGGGTTAAATTCCGAGATTTCCAAGGTATTACGCAGTAGTTTTAAAAACACCAAAAACAAATAATTTAGTAAAATGTAACAAAAAGTATTTTATATTATATTTCAAAACTCCTTTATTTGTACTATTGAAAATAGAAACTATTTATACTTTCTCGTTCTACATTAATATAAAAAATCTTTAAAAATTATTTCATTGTCTTATATTGCATAATAGTAAATATTTAATTTATCTCGCAAAGGTTTCCTTTAAGTTCTCGACAAAAGTTCTTGTTACGATCATACATACAAGCCTCGCATAAACGCTATTTCGTTCATCAAGATTCCTGCTACGCATTTTGATGGCAAACATGAATATGTAATCTAATTGTGCGGCACGTATTAATCATAATTTGCAAATGCATAAAGTAATCAGCTCATGATGTGGCCAGCCAATATGCCAATAAAATTCTTATTGCTCAAAGCCTGGAGAAATATCCCCTGGCTAAGATAGTGCAAAAAGGCAGCCCACAAATGCGATTTGCTATCGTCATGACGGACCTGCCTCTTGTTTCCCCCTCACCCAGATTGTTGCGTTTGCTTTTTGCTTTTGCACAAAAGGAAAATTTAGGTTAATGAGTTCAACGACCGCTGAGGAAGCGCCAAAAATACGCGCAGTACATGGAGCCAATAGAAAGATAGACGGAAAGTGAAATCATTTTGTTCGGGACTGGGAAATTCGTTGCCGCTTGCGGATGAGCGCGAAGTGGGAAGAGACTTTCGACATTCAAGAGGTCGCGTTCTATGTCATTCTTAATAATTAAATAAGTTAGCTTTTATGTAGGTTAAAAACTATTATTGTTCCTAGTGCAAAGATAAAATGGTGCTTATATATATTTAATCTAGAACCATTTGATAGATGTATTTAGTTTTAAAAATGTATGTAATATCTAACTATTTTGGAAAACAAAAGTACCACTATCTACAAAAACCTGTGCATATCGTGTACACCCAATTGCACTGCCTGTACATCACCATACAGATATAGTCTTTATATCTCAGGATGATTCATTCACTCACCAGCTAAGACTCGTCCAATCAGACGTTCGGTATCGTCTATGTGTTTTGCCTGGGCAAAGAGATCCTCCCGACTGCCCACTGTCATTATGTTTGATTGCCGTTGAAGAGGAGCTTGGCTCGATGTGTTTGAATGTTATCGATTAAGTTTGATTTACAAATATTTGATTGGAATTGATTGATTGATCTATGAATTTGCTAGGATTTGTACTAGTTATTTTGTATAGTTTTATTTTAATCTATTTAAGGCTTTTATGGCACCTTTGTGAGTGTACAATTCGTTTAGCTAACTAGTCTAGTTTTGGCTATCAACTTGATGTCGTTTTTAGTTTTAGCATTAAAAAACTTTGATTAATTTGATTAAATTTCTTATGGAATATTCGTGTGCACAGATATATCACAAAGTAGCAACCAGAGCAGCGATGATGTACGATTTTTTACGTGTTTTATTTTTGGCCAAGTCTTTATGCATTTTCATCTAATAAATGCCACCATTTGTTTATGCATTCTCTAACTATTTAACATTTAGAAAGACTTATCACTCTCTCTCTTTATGACACTCGGTTAATTCTCAAAAAATGGATATATTTTTGATTTGTGCTTTGGCCGTTCGAATTCACGTGGAAATGCCGAAAAGTTTGGAAA
This sequence comes from Drosophila teissieri, assembly GCF_016746235.2. Taxonomy (NCBI): domain Eukaryota; kingdom Metazoa; phylum Arthropoda; class Insecta; order Diptera; family Drosophilidae; genus Drosophila; species Drosophila teissieri. Next base: position 16,146,799 of record NC_053031.1, on the reverse strand, counting down.
CAGATTTTTGAGCGCCGGGCACAGTCTCAGTGTTCAGAATTCGGTATTCGCGCAGCGAGCGAAGAACGCAGAATAATAAGCAAAACAACAAACGCGGGGCGCCAAAGCCGAAATGCAGAAGCAGAAAATCGCAAGTTTCGCCCAGCTGTTCGTTCGCTCGGTTTGTTTTTTGCTTTTTTGGGGCCGGCCATGTGGCTACAGTTTGTCGCACTGCTTGCTTGGAGCTTTGCACTGCTTGCCTGCGGTGATATGCAAGCTTTGGCGCGTGGATTTAAATCTCACTTTCCATTATATTGCCTTTTTTTTATTAAGTTTGTGAAAAGATCTTCATAAACTTTGTAAGCAGCGTAGGTACAAGAAAACACTCCTTTTTTGTGTAAAAAATAATTGTTTTGCTAGTAAAATGGTATTTACTACAAACATTTATTAGAGGTATAAGCAAATAAATTGAGATACGTGTAAGGTGAAACTCTTTTGCTTAGATTATTTTATTCTAAGGAGTTTGCAACTTAACCTTAATAGTAGCCTATAAAACTATAATAAGCATTATGAAGGAGTTTTATTTTTGTGCTCATTTCAGCTGCAATCAAATTAACTCATTCTGTTGAACCCCATTGATGACGAACATTCAACCAAACGCGAAACTATCAGATTGTGGCCGCCAGAACCAACAACCGATTTGGGGAATGCAGCAGATAAAATCCTCGCCTGGTAACAGAAGCTCCGAAAACGTTGTCCTGCCCCACGAGGGCCCCAAAGCTGAAACAGCAGCGAAAGCAGAGCGGGCCAAAGTTAAATGAACTGTGAAAATGCCAATGACAGAAGAATTATTCAAGGCCGGGCTGACGAACAGCGATACGAGCCAAAAACGAGGCGTGAGAAAGGCTTCGGCGATGGCCAGTAGTCACAGCAACAACAGCAACCACATCAATACCAACAACAATGGAATCAAAAGCAACTAGAACTACAGCGGAAACCACTCAAAAAGTTTCCTGAGAGCCGCAACAGAAACGCCAGAAACCCAACTTGCGCCTTCAAAGGGAGCCCAATTAAAAATAAAAATTAAATAATGCTTTTGTCTGCAAAAAAATAAATATAACCTTTAATCAATGCCCAATTCTAAGTTGAGAAATGTACTATCTAAAATTTTAAAATACACTCAGACGAGATTTTAGCAGCAGCAATAAATAATTATAATTATAATATATATATAGAAACTTCTTGGTATCAGATAATAGCTTAATGCCTTGAGATACTTAAAATTGGTCCTTGAACTATCGTTGAAAAAAGATCAAATATAATGACACAAAAAGTTAGAGCTTCAATTAAAATTGCTTAGCCAGACCGAACAGCAATAAAAAGTAATAAATATATGAGGCACACTAGCAAAACAAGCTGCATTCAAGACAAATAGAAGACCAGGGACTCGATGTTTGGGTTAGGTAAGTAAGCGTCTGTGGCTTGTGCAACGCGAATGCGAATGCGACAGAATCCTTGAGCTACATAGGGATCGTCCTAGCCAGCAGCTAAGCCACCTCCATTTTCCGGCAAGCCGCGTTTTCCTCCTTGGGTTTTCCAGCCACCCAAGAGTGGCATTGGGCACTGTAGCAAAATGTCAGCGAACGCATTTGAACTTTTCATTGCAACCGAAACGCCCCACGTAAGTCGAGGGAGCGGACGGGGGGGAGGGGCCATTATATCCGCCCACTGAGGCCGTGCCTCTGGGTCTGCCCTCAATTCGGATTCGGATTCGGCTGCCATGTTGCACAATCCCGGCCAACAGCCGCAGCCAGCGATTCTGTGTCGTTGCACGGGTTCAGGGTCACTTCGCGTTGCACTCAGCGCCCAGCGGCAGAAACTGGGTGTGGGCTGAACCACTTGGGCTGCTGCGCACTGAGAGAAATAATCGAAAGTAGCCGGTTCAATTTATCTGCAATCTGCGAAAGCTGGCAGCAAGCTTGTGAATATTTAATTCATTCAAAATATATATTATTTTTCATTAATTTATATATTATATTATTTATCAAACGTTCAATTGTTATGACGGTTAGATGGGAACTTAGTTTGAAATTAACAGAAGTTCTGTAGAGTTTTTAAAACAATCGAATTTTGGAAATACTTAAAGCAAGTACGCCAAAAGTATGCTATAAATATATTACATATTATTGCATACTTATGGAAAGCATAGTCCTGAGATTATGGCAATGATTACTCATTATCAAGTTTAAAAACAATTTAATCCTTTGAATGGTGGAACCAATTTTTAGGTTTTCTAAATGCAGGCATTGCATAGGTTGTATAAATTTGTATCTGTGTAAATTGGCCGCCACCAGTGCTCCATTAAACGTGTTAGGCGCCAAGCGGTGTGAAAATAAAAAGCACTTAACCCGCCAGCAATTCGCCGCTGATTCGATTAGGCCAACACCGTTGAGAACTGAGAATCGAGTGGAGAAGGGGCCTAACTTAATGGAGAAACGCACTTTTGCTGGAGAATGGAAGGTTGCACGCTGTGCAATGCAAAGCAGAGAGAGGCGAACTTTTAATTAAATATAAAAGTGTAACTAATTAGTTTGGAAACTTTTAAAAGGCAAACATGGAACTGCTATTATTTCAAGTGATGATGATGATGATAACATTACAACAAAATTGAATTTATTTTAATTTGTGGTAAAGACAGGATAATTGCCTTCGTAGAACTTTCCCTGATGGCCCAGACTCAGAAATTAACCGCAACCACACACAAGTCTTTTGATCCGCTGACGTTGTTCCCCATGCACTCAACCTCTCACGAAGCTCAGCAGGTCATGCATATACATTTATAGAGCGCATAACCTTCAATGTCTATTCAACTCTTGGGGAAATTCGCACAAGGACATGAACTGTGCTCACCCCCAAAGCAATTCGACTCCATGCAAATGGAACAGAAGGCGCCGATAAATGGTGACCCACCGTTTTATCACCCAAAAACCCCCTATTCCCAACCCCCGCCACCCACTAAACGATGTCAAAGTGGAAAAAACGAAGGAAAGATAATTTTAAAATTTTAATTAAATCCGAAAAAAACAGCAATGCAATGCAAATGGCTTCACAAATGGCCATCCGATGGTGCTTTCGATATGTGTGTAGGGATTCTTTGCCGCTTCGCGTGTGTGTGTGTGACATGTCATTGTCCTGGATAAAGTGCAACGACTTTGGCCCTTCAAAACGTCACAAAAATGCGTGAAAAGCTCAGCAAAGCTTTGAGGAGACTGTAAAGCTAACAGTCTCTGCTTATCAGGATTTTAGATATAATATAATAAAATCAATATTATAATATGCGAACTAAGATAATGTTTATGAAGTATGTGAATAATAAGAACAGAAAGGACATTTTTAATAATCAATTTGATATGATATATTGATCATTAGGCTAACAAAGGAGGTCTCAGATATTATCAATCTGTGAAATGCAAACATTTAAATTTTTCTTTTTTCATTTATTATTCCATAAGCAAAATATTTTGTTTAGTGAAACTATAAAACTGGTAAAACTCTTGAAATTAGAATTAATCAATCAAAACATCCACACAGATGTATGTATTAATTATTGGTAATAAGAGTTGAAATAAACGATGCACGCACTTCGTTAGAAGAACTTTGATTTAAATTAATAAAGGTGTGACTATTCATTGCAATAACTCTGATAGGAAACGCATAACTATAGTCTCGATTCCCCAAGCAGCAGACAACAAAAGCGGGCGACAAAAGTTGTTCACACTCGCAAACACAAAGAGAGAGAAAGAGCGGGCAATATGGGATAGGGGGTGGCTGTGGGCGAGAGTGTGAGAGAGAGTGCGTGAGTGTGTTCGGCACTCTCAGATACAAACGCACCAACACAGATACACACTGGCACATTGACACACATACCACCGCACACTGGGACAGCACTTGGCCCAGATTATTTTGAAGGTCGCGTATTATCGACGGTCGTTCACCTATTTACTCGGCAAACAACAACAAAAGTAACAAATACGAAAGCGACGCTGACGCTGACGTCGACGTCGACTGCGGGTGGGCTTTTTGGCTGTTTTTCTCTGCGTCTGCTTCTTTCTTTCATATGTACAACCATACACTATGTTTGTAAATTGATGAATACGCTGGTATATACAGTGAAAGCCTAGAAGAAACTTCGTTATGATTGCCAGCCAAATCTTTTTAAAATCGCATAACTGCAACGCAGATGCGCAACAAATACGTAACAAAAGATTCCATTAAAGCAAGTTACTTAACTTTAAATTCGAAGTATTTTCAAAACATAAAATGGACAAAACTAATTTTAAAAGAATGTGCTAAACATATTAAAAGCCTTTAAAGAATTTGCATATTTTTGTACTAATGTGATATCAATGTTGTTATTATGGAATTTATTTATTAAATCAGAATATTGTTAAGTGTTTTTATATTCTGGTTCTAGAGCATCTACTGTAAATATTTTGGCTTGCGTTATGTATATCGGTGTGTACATATTTTCAACGCCAGTGCTCGCACATTATGTGTATATTTAATCAGCAGTTTCCTCGAGTGTGGTTGCTTTTGTTGCTGCCGCAGCGCGTGCGACATTTGTTGCCGTGTTTATTGGGAAAGCTCTCCGAAAGGAAGCGGGAAAATTATGCGGAAAAGCTTTGCGAGGCAGTATTGAGGCAGTCCACAAACATTTCCACACACCCACACGATTATGATATTTCTAATTTTCGTGTGTATTTTTCGCCAGCTAATGCGCATTAGGTGAGCCAGCGATAAGTAAACAAAACGCCCCCCAAATACCAATACACTTGGATTGCTGGTTTTCAATAAGCCAAAACATATGTGGCACCTTAAAATTTTGAGTGTAATGCGGTCGGTGGGCGGAAATGGTGGTGGTGGCTGAAATATGTCAGTGGGGGCGCTTATGTATCTTCCATTTGCAAAGTAGGCCGACGAAAGCTTGTATACAGCAGCTAGGTCATTAGGTCACAACTGTGTGAGCGAGATGGGATTTTACAGAAAGTGGAAAGTTGAGAGCGGCATTCCGTTTTATCAGGAAATGCGAGAACACAAGGATAACAAGATACAAATATATTATTGACATTAACAAAATATACTCGTAGATATTTTTAATATACAAATTCCTTTAAACAAATTAATAATAATAACAAAGGCCAAGGGCTTCCATACTGATGACGAAATATACTATAATAATAATATAAGCCAAAAATAGTTGGAAATAAAATAACATATTTAGATTATTAGGATTACCTAAAATATTAAGTGGAAAGCAAAGCTAAGTGAAAACGTATATTGTATTCAGGACATCTTTTTAATAATAGCAAAAAAAAAATATAGCTGCTAAAAATATACAAATTTTGAAAAAAGTGCATGACAGACAGAGATTCCAGGAAACTTGGAGCCTGCCGGACAGTAATCCCCACTCATTGATTCAGGCATAGCATGGTATAGCAACTTTTCCATCAGACCCATTATAATAAGAGTCCTACAAGTATTTCCTAAGCAGAGCAACAAAGTGCTTTCATTGGAGAAAGTTGGGGAGGATGAGAGGAAAATAAAACAAGTGAGAGAAAAAAGGTCTCGGTGGGCCAAAGGGGCGTATGGGTTATTTTTAGCACAACCCGAGAGAAAATGCCTAGCCCAATGGGCTCAAACTTGAGGCTGTGAGTGGGAGGGATTCGAGTGGGTGGTTGGGGGGGAGGACAGCCTAACAAACAAAGCGGCTTATGTAGGGGGTTTCGACTTCGCTTGAGGGGATTTGACACATTGACCATGAATTTGCTAGCAGTAGGAGTGGTATGAAAAGGATGTAGGTGTAATGTAATGTAACAAAATTATGCCATACATATAAAGTAAAACAACTTTTAAATAAGCATATTATTTAATACATTATTATTCACAGTGTTAATGGAGATGGAATTTCTGCGCACGTGGCAAACGGAAAATTTGTATATCCTGTCGCTTGGAAATGCTTTCCGCATAAAATCATTTATCATAATTTTAAAGCAAGCAAACAGCGCCAAGTCCTGTCAATGCAAACAGCAAATTCAATTAAGTCAAGAAAAGTGGGCTCCAATAATGAAAGAGAAAACCATTTGAAACAGAAAGAGACAGAGATAGAGAGAGAGAGAGAGCACAGCGAGCAATTTCCACGAATTGCTCCATTAATAACACTAGAATTAACCGAAAGGTTACTAAAAGTCAAGGCCACCAACGAAATTCGACACATGCCCGGTCGAAGAGTAAAAAAAAGCGAAAGAAAAGCGCCAAAAGGCTGGAAAGAGAAGGAGATGTTGGGGCCGCAGGAGCGATAGAGACGGCAAGCTGCCACATTGACAAAGTGCTAATGCGTGTGAGAGTTATGTGCCGAATTTATAGGCCTCCTTCTCATGGAGGTGGCAGTCATCAACTTGGCTAACAGCTTACCACCAGCCCAAAACCGAACTTAATGGCTGTGAGGAAACATTTGGAGCCATAAGCAAACGGAAAAGCCGAGGAAAAACGAGCAGAAGTTCACGAGAAATATTTCAATTTTTGTTTCGGCCTAGTAAGCGGTTAATTAAATGTGTTGCTACCCGCAAATTCATACAGAAAAAAAGTTTGGAAGCCAAGCCGAATATAAACAAGAACTAATGGTGCAACTTGCTCAAGGTTAAGGTCGCTTCTGCCATTTAACGAGTGTGGCTAGCAATCCATTTGAATGAGGCGCTATTTGCTGGGGATTATGCTGGATTAACAGCCAAGTAAATGAGGCTTGCATTCTATGCTACATTCGAAAAGAGGCTAAGGAAAAACTGAGATAAATTAACCATTAGTAGAAAGGTCGTGTTATAAATATTTCATGGGTAATCGTTAGTCTCCAATATGTTAGTCACTATCAATCGTATATAACATATAACCTTTTCTCTAACCATACCATGGCACGTTATTAAATCATTTCGACCATTTCGGTAAAGCTTTTTTATTTAAGGTACGATATCTTCAAAACATATTATTGTCAATTTAACGTCAAAAAAAAGAATGTATAAATATGTTGATTAAAGTCTAATTTTGCCCTTAAAAGAAAGCAAAAAACGTTTCTAAACCCAACCGATCTAGTAAGTTTTTCCAACTGCATGCCTGCTGCCATCTATTGCCAGATGGTGGAACCGCCACAGTTGCGAAAAATGCAACGAGGAAAAGCTTTGTCGCACCATTTTCCAGTTGCATTAGACAAAAGTTTTTTCGCCAGAAAATCGTAAAAGTCCGAAACTGCAGCGGAAGCTTTGCGGATGCGCTTGGGTTGCATTCGCAGCTAAAGTTCGGTGGCGAAAGCTCATCGAAATACGTAAATGCAACTGTTAGAATTAATACTGCAAACTAAAGGCAACCCTACAATTAGTGAGAGATGACAGGCAGAGAGACTTGGAGCCAGAGGAGAGAGCTTTCTGCACTTCTCTGCAGGTGGAAAGCCACAAGTTGCCGCCAGGAAGTGCAACAGTTGCGGCAGCAAACAGCTGTTTTAGTGGGCAGAGTTAAAATAGTTTAAATCGATAGTTTAAAATTATAAAAAACAACAAAATTGATATTTTAATGATGCCAGTACTGAACGAAAAGTCAGAAAACTGGTGGTATCCAAGAATAGAAAAGAAAATAGAATAGAATAAGAAAAGTAATATAATATAATCACCTAAACTAAGCTGAATGAATAATATCTGCATTGTTATGCTAGAAAATCTTTTAAACCCTTAAAGACTTAAGAAAAATATATGACAATGTTTATATTGGAATAGAGTATATAGAGAACATGGTTTCAGTGTCACATTGCCCTTGTGTGTTCTACACGTGCAGTGCAGCCACATCCTTCGCCAAGGATCCGACATTGGGCTGCCCTTGATCGCCAGTAACCTTCGGCGCAGGCGAGGGAGCTTTCGCCCTCGGAATGCAAACTGAAAAGTGTGAAAATGCAAAATGTGGAATGGGCAAGGAGCAGGTCCTAGCCCAGGGGCAAATATAATTGGCTGCGGGGCATGACGGCAAAGGTAAGACCTGGCTTAATTGCCAGTTAATTGACTTTGAGTGGCATTAACCGGCATCCGAGAAGGACTTACATTTAATTGGACTTGGCAGTCGAAACATGAGGCGTTTTGGTACATACCTGCAAAGAGAGGAGATGGAATACGAGATTAGTGGTAAATATTGAATGTGGGTCAGTTTATGGGGCGTCGGTGGGTTGTCTTCGGTTCGGTCCTCTAAGATTGGCAGACAGCATGAATGCGCCGAGAGTTCCCCAACTTTTATCCGCTTGTTTTGCACATTTTTCCCCATTTCTGCGCCCGGTTTTTGTGTTTTTATTGCGCAAAGCGCAAAGCGCACATGCCAACGACCTTGACCATCACAATTTATTTTCATTTTACTTTTGCCTCCCTCTCTCGCCTGCGTGTGTGTGTGTGTGTGTGTGTGTGTGTGTGAGCGAGAGTGTGGAGCAAGTGACACACATTACGTAGGTCCCCATTTAGTCGCTTACACAAGACCTCAGGCAAGGCCAGCCTCCCTCCTCCCACTGCCCCCACTCACCTCCCACTGCCCCCACCCAATAGTTCCCTATCTTTTTGTGGCTGCTTTGTTATTATAATAATTTCTGATGATGCTTCCAAGTCACGCTGGTTGGCAGTATCTAAAATGCGATTTTAGATTGGCCCAGTAATTATCAGGCTTATTTTGGTTGAATACTAAACCGTATTTTTAGTTGCTACTCGGAAGTAGTAGTAGTACTAACCCTTTTAAACGAATAAAAAAAGCATAGAGAAGGGTTTTAAACAAATATTGTGTTCGAGGTAGATTGCATTTTGAACACATAACATATTATGTTAAGACAGTGTTCATTTTTGAAATATAGATAAAGAAAAGTATTCCAATGAATAAATACATCATATGAATGCTATATTGCTATATTTCCCGCTTAGAAAACCATTCGCATGATAAATCTGCTGTCAATAAATTATTTGTAGCTAATTCTATTGAGATTCTGCTTCCCCCAAGCGTGCACCTGTAATCCCAATCCCACCTGCCCACCTGCGCCAAAGTCCCTCAATTATATTAGAATACTTAGTGCGGAAACTGGCGGTCACCTAACCGACAACGGCATATCGAATCGACACAAAAATATTCATTTTCAATGTCGCAGAGCAGACGAGTGGGGAAGTCTATGTACACACATATGAAATAGAGTAATGTAATGTGGCTGATGTCAATACTGAGCTGCGAGTATAAGCTACGTCAGAGCACAATTGATGATTGAGTAAGTGAGTGAGTGAGTGAGTGAGTGAGTTTGCGGTGGCAACTCTGGCAGCACAGTGGGCAACCTGCCAGGGAAATTACTCAAGGCACGGAAGTGAGCCAAGGCTTCTCATCGAATATGTGCCCCAAGCCAAATTTCGCCATAATAAATACGATAGACGAAAGAGGGAGAAATTATGAAAGAGCTTTATATAGATTCAGGCAAACTGAGACGGATTGAATGTGAAAAGCCGTGGAGAATTGCCTTAGTATGCTACAGCAAATCCTCAGGATGCACGGAGGAAAAATCAATGTTTATTGCTACGAGTGCTGGTAATTGAAGGAAAATGGCAATTATAAGTTGACATTGACATTGCTTATCACACAAAAAACACGCACCCACTGAGCGAAAGGAGGCAAGGAGCGGAAGCCAGTCGCTTTTGTCCTTATCCTCGTCCTTGTGCGTTCATTATACAATCCGAAGAGCACGCGCCCAGGCCGTTGTTGCTGTTTGTGTAGTTGTCAACGCATGCACATTTCATTGCCATCTTGCAGTCTACACACACACACACACAAGTAACGGAAAACCCCACCACACACACACACACCCACACACAACCCGCAACACGGCCTTGACCACCAACAAGGACTTGTCAATTTCAGCAGCCGCAAATGCAAAATGTAGGTGGTAGTATAGGAGAAACAAACGTTTTCACAACATCGAATAAACTATTTTAACAACATTTAACGACACCCAACAAATAAGCCATTATATTATTAATATAATATCCTTTTATATTGTTATTAAGTTACAAACTCTTCACTTCCCCGAAATTAAGTGCAGCTAAATTGCATTTGGGAGAAGAAAAGTTTTTGTGTGTTGGTACAGCTTATGAATATTCAACTTTGATTCCAAGTTGAGAAGGGAAAACTCTTAGGCTAAACGATTATTTACCAATTAGGCTCCTTTAATTTAACTCGATCTGATTGCAAAATAACAAAATTAACCAAAACTATTATCAAGTGAGTTGTATAGAGGAATATAATAATACACCTTTTTTAGAAACCAGACAAGCAAAGCACACATATGTAAGTACAACTTTCCCATTAAAACTGAAAAAGCATTCCATTATTCATCAGAAATCGAGTTGTAATCAAATCGGTCTAGTTTATTTCCATTTCACAGGTGGTTCAATGACACCTGTGTGGTTCCGGACTCAACCGATCCGATATTGTTTATAAGAAATATCCAATCCAAGTTTGGCGTGACACACTAACCCATATATATGGGGCAAAAGTCTGGGGAGCTGTAATATTTATGATCTCGTGGCAGGGGCAGAAATGTCAAGTGCTTTGGCCCTGACCTGACCTCCGGCACAACGTCGCTTGCCCACGCTATAACCCCTATAGCCCAGCCCCTAACTATTCAGAATCGAGAACGAGAACGAGTACGAGAACGAGAGCCCGGCAAAGCAACGCAACAATGTATAGTGGAAAGCCATCAAAAATGCCAGCCCCCATTCACCTGGGAGATTTTAAGTTCCCTTTCTGCCACTATTCGCCCTCTCTTTCTGCGCTGCACTTGCTCTCTCTGTCGCTCTCGGAAGTAGTTCGGAAAATTTCATTGCCAGCACGTTCAATGTCAGGTTCATGCGCATCGCCTCCAAATGCAAGGCAAAGGTTATGCAGCAGCAGCAGCAGCACTTGCAGTCCACCGAAGGGCGCACGAGGCTTGGAATTGGGGGGAAATTGGGGGGAATTGGGGTGGGCACAGGGAGTCAAATGGGGGGTGGTGATGGCCACTGGGTGGTGCCCCGTTCGGCTGTTCTAAGGTCACTGTCAAGTGGCAATGGCAATGGCAATGGCATGTCCAAGGATGAGCCATTTAAGTAGCGACATGTGCGGACTTTCGTTATTTGTTTGGGTTAATAAGGTTCTAGATGCCCGGTTATCAGCGGGTTTCGAGAGGCTCTGCATTGAAAAACAATCGATAGAACTTGGTTTATATACCTTTAAATGCTAATAACCCTTACCAGCATGCTGTGCTAACAATATTGAATGAGAGTGTTGCATTTTTGGTCGGATCTAGTGCTGTAACAGAATTGTTTCTTAATTGATTGTGATTTAAAAGACACCCAAATAATGCAAACTATTTAATTTCGAAATAAAAATGAACTGCAACTGAATAGATTCAACAGTGTTAAGCAGCTTTTTCGTATTGAGACCAGTTTTTTGCATAACTAAAGGACTCTGTGCGCGGCATATAATTAACTTCCATAAATCATATGTTGTTTTTAACCCAGTTATACCCTCCAGATTGTACCTCGTACCGATAGTACTAGCCAAAGACCCGAAGAACAACAACAATAACAAGAAGAACAACTAGAAGAACGACAACAAATCGTGTTATTGACCTAAGTCAAGGGCACTGCACTTGAGCTATATCTCCCGGGTGGGAGCGGGATGGCAATAGCATATGGAAGGGAATGCAGATTGCAGATTGCAGTTTGCAGTTTGCAGTTTGCAGTTTGCAGATTCGAGTACAGCCGCGATTCGAATCGCAGCTAGTTGTTGCACGTTGCAAGTTGCAAGTTTCGAGGTGGCAGAGGCGATCGGAGGGGCTAAACAGAATCTGAGAACGTTTTTAGGCGCGCATATAAACAAAAAGCAGATCACAAGAGGGAAAATGTATAAATAGCGCCCCCAAGTCCCAAGCGTGACGCTATAGAGCCCCCTCCTTTGCCCCTTTTCCTTCGGACCAACCCCGCTCCTTTGGTATTTTATTTTTAAATTTTTGCAGTCGGTGATGTTGCTTTTTGTTGTTGTTGCTTTTGTTGTTGTTGTTTGGGTGAAGTCATGTCGTTGACAATATCAAGGCCAGCCCACCTACCAAACCAAAGTTCCCTTGCACAGTAAGAAAAGGATTTAGTATAATTATCTATAAAAAAAAGGTAACAAAGATCTACAGTGTTATCTACTAGTATATGAACTTTTAAACCTTTTGTTTAGTAATACAGGTTTTCCGTTCGGCTATTAATAGAATAAATTAGTTGTAGAACTTTAAAAAAAAGTCCTGAACGAACGGCTAAACAAAGAGTGCAATAATCAATATTTAATTGGAACAATTTTAGATTTGCAATAGGGCAAATCGCTGTGCACTTCCTCTTTCCCTTTCCTGACTCATGTGCTGACTCTTTCTACGCCCCGTATCCCCTTCTCTTTCCCTCTCGCTTGCGTTCTTCGCGATCCACGAGAAGCCAACGACTTTTGCTTGTAGGTCAATGGCACTTGCCTGAGAAACTTCTTCGTGGGCTCCCCATGCAACCAGTTTATACACTATACTTTGCCGATCCGATCCTGCTAATAACCAGACGCAACCGTCGCTATTCCCCTCTCTTTCTGCTGTTGCCGTCCTTCTCTGTCTGCCCTACATTGGACCTTTGGTTTGGTCCGCTTGATTTAATGCTCTGTGATGGTTCTGTGGCCCCTTCCCCACCTCGATTTGGATCTTGCAGGCTCATTTCTTCTGGCTCGGACTGTTCTGCATGCCTTTGTTGTGTTACCAAAGTTCAAGGTCTTCGATTTATCGTTTCTGTCTCGCAGTTCTTGTTCTCGAGATACTTGTTCTTGAAACAGCGCTGATTCGAAAGCGAAGAGGCAGGATATGTGTGGTTCAATAAAGTTTTCTACAAACCTCAAAGTAAATTTCATAGAACGTATGAAATTTATCTAACATAGGGTCGTTAGAAAAACAAAGCTACATCAGCTAATATAAGTGCACTATTTATATAATATATTTATATAATACTCCTAAAAATAATAGTTTTAAATTTAAATAGAAAGTTATTTTTATTGACTTTTCGCTTGGGGTGTTTATTCCGATATTTTATATGCAGCCCTTTGTCAGCCGACTTTCCCTCTCTCTCTCTCACCGGTTTAGCTATCTCGCTCGTTCCCTTCCTGTTGTTCTGCTGTACTGGCCAGCTTAATTATTTAACTTGATTCGAGTTTTTTATGTATGCAATACTCTGCTGTCTGCGCCTTTTTTCGCCTCTTTTTTTTTGCACTTTTGATTTTTCTTGTTCACTCTGCGTTCTGTACTTTTGTGGTGCATTTAAATTGACTTTGAGCTTCACTTATTTCATGTAATTAAGACGTTTCCGGTTCATGACCTAAATGTGCAATTCAGGGCAACTGCCTGGTTGCCACAGGGATTTGGGGGTTTTAATGGCTGGTGTTGATATTTGCATAAATATTGGAGATGCCCAGTCATTCCGTGTGGAAATATCCAGAAGGGAACTTAAAGTTAATATCAGATTTATAATATTACTAATAACAATCACTTCTGTATATTTAAGTTCTCACATAATGCTGTTTTATCACCGCATTTAATAAGAGCCTTCATACAATGAAAAGATTCAATGCTAATGATTCACTCTAAAAGAGTTTTCTGCGAAGCCCAAACAAAATCGACCTCGAATTCTACGCTACCTTCAAAAATCACTCAGATTAACGTCTGAGAAACCGTTTTCTAACCACGCAAAGATGATTCAGATCAGATTCAGTTATAGGAAATTAAAAGCTTTCCGCCAACTGACCAAGTGACTCAGACTTTGAAATATTCACAACGAAGGGGCACGTGACAATGTAATAATGTGGAGAGGCCATTAGTTGAACGGTAAAAGTGAAACCAATACCAACAAGGTTGAACAGGTTGTAAAAATACCTGAAATATACTTGTAACTATTCCCAGTTTAACTGCACTCTATTGCATTTCAAAGATAAATGCTGTCTACATTGTATATTAGCTACTTTAGGGATCGAAGTGAGCTTATTTTTATCATTCATTTGTACACAAATTACACATTTTTCAGATCAGTGTAGTCCTTGAAGTTGTGTTCAATAGGTTTCATTGTTCAAAACAGCACATATCGAGTCGGTCGGTCAAAATTCTTACTCACAACACAAAATTCTACAGTATTTTATTCAAAAATAATTTAGAAATTTTTCAACTAGCTTTACGATGTGTTGTAAGTCGTGTGAGGAACAACCAGCTGCATGCTGCTCGATGTTCTATGCATTTTTCTGCATGGGAGCAGGTTTATTTGCGTTCAGCTTTTCGATGCACAATGTAATCGTATCGGAACATTCTATTACACTTATGGATTGGTTACTGCATATGCATGAAGCTGACTTTACGGAGACCCATCTTACGATTATATACTCTCTCGATCTAGTTTTTGCCTTTACCTATACCGTCGCAGGAATTTGTTTGACCTGGGGACTAAAAATGGTAAGCTCAGGTCAAGCCACTAATATTACTTCTAGAACCATTTAAGTAATATTATACATTAGGAATATATAACTGTGTGCTGTCGTAATATAACATTTTATTTGTTTTTCAGAACGACAAGGGGTTTATTAAAGCTGGAAAAATTTTAAGCTACTTATTTCCAATATATAACATTATTTATGTATTTCCATTAGGTAAGTGTAAAGTATTTCTTTAAAAAAGCGTTATTTCTATTTTTTGTTTCCATATAGTTGTACATATTGGCTGTGTCATAAAATTATGCAGACTCTTAAAAGAAAATTATGATAATTAATTGGATATTCGAAAAACCTAATGGATGGAACGGCATCAAAATTGAATGTCACAACAAAGATGAAAAGATAAATATTTATATATATAATTTTGGACTAATTTAAGTTTTTCCAACAGAATGTAAGTGCGTAATTTTATATAACTGAAATTATTTATTAATTTCCTCCCCCCCTCCCGTTTAGTTATACGTGGTAAAATTATGAAGCAAGAAAAAAAAGAAAAGTAGTAGTAGTCTCAGCCGATGATCAAAATTGACGTTACGCAATTAACACAATACATATGCTTGTTGAGTATTCGAAAAGATATATCCTAACATATAATACTGTAATCTTTTGTTTACGGAATGTAAGTGCTACATTTTTTGTTCAATAATACATTCAATTATTTATCTTGTTTTCTCGATTCAGTTTTACTTTGTAAAAATATTCAGCAATATAAGGAAAACGTGAAAATTCGAAGTGATTACGAATCGGATGGACTGAAATTTGCAATGCAATTCCAAATTTGTATTTCAAAGCAGCAGCAAACAAATTGAAATCCGAGGGAAATTTTTTGTGAAATTGTATACCAAGATAAATGGCAATTGTATTAAAATAAATATTTTCGAAAAACTATTCAGCGTTCCTACTCTAAGCATTATTAAGATTTCAAGACTGGTTTCGGAGAATTCATTGGAACTATCAGATACCTTGGCCTATCCAGCTATTCGGAGTGCGAACGAGCAATTTTATTTGGCATATCTATATAAATTGGCTATACATTTACAAGACTAATACAAAAATTTAAAATATTAAAATATATTTTCTTAAAGTGTGGGCTTGTCAGTTTTTGTGCGATTTATGGGCGTTAGAGTAGGCGTGGCAACATTAGGAATCAAACCTGCGCTGCGTCTCTAAAATCTGAACGCTCTGTGTATAATATATATATTAAAAAGAATTTATACTAAATCTAAGCAAAAGGATACTTAGGATCTGAACTAATGTATACTTCCCTAAGGCTCTGAAATTAGATATAAATGCTGAAGCGAATGACGTTATAGTGGGTTTATTCAAGGGGCGTAGTAGTAGTATTTTCAGCAACCCAATGGGAATCTTAGACCATCATGGTTATCGACGTGTTCAGTAATGCTGATCATCATTTCTTGGACCATGAAAATGTTGTTTACCTATCGACAAGTGCACTTGAAGAATGTGCAAATATTGAACTTGGCTAACTTAAAATCTGCTTTGAAGGTGCGATTTGTGTGGTAAAATACGAATCGAAAGGTATTTCTAGTCATAAAAGGTGTGCGTACCAAGATTTAAATAAAATATAATAAGTTCGGGACAAAGAGGAAAAGTATATTAGCTCCAATGGGAATAGATGTCCTTTTGTCACCGGATTTTTATAAATCCAGTGCTCCGTATAATGCATTAAAATATGTTTTAACAGCCAAGTCATGTAAGAACTCAAAGACTCCGATTTAATTTAGAACAAAAACTTCTTTGCACACTAGCACCAAATTGGTGTAATAATTTTAAATTAAAATAAAAAATGTGTATAGTACTTCTGAGGAATCTGCTGTGTTACAGCATAAACTAAGTAGGCATCGCAAAATAAAACAAATTCAAGGATCGCAGTCGTCTACGAATATCATTTCATTACAGTTTTTGTACTAACACAAGTCGGTCCCTCAAAATTTGTTTCCAAGCAAAAAAATTCACAGTATTTTTTGCTCGAATATTTTCATATATTTCAAAAAATTTGACTATGTGTAAATCGTGTGAGGAACAACCAGTTCGATGCTGCATAATTTTCTACACAGCTTTCTGCATTGCAAGCGGTCTGTTTACGATCGTGTTTTCGCTTCACAATGTACTACTTTTGAAAAGCTCCATTACAATTTTGGATTTTTATTTGCATATCCATGGTGCTGAAATGTCTCCCAAAACGTTCACCATCATTTACGCGCTGGATTTGGTTTTCGCCATTCTGCATCTCCTCGCTGGAACTTTGCTAGCTATTGGAATCAGACTGGTAAGCAAAACTCCTGCGAATTCGCATAAGAGGCATGTAAAACCTTTATAAATTGGTAATACTTGGTTTTTTTTATTGCAGAATTCAAAGGGTTGTTTCCTTGCTGGAAAAATTCTAAGCTATTTCTTTCCAATATATAATGTACTTTATGTATTTCCATTAAGTAAGTGTAAAATAGATAAGCATTACTTAAACTTCTTTATTTCAACCGCACAATTACTTTCTCGATTTAGTTGTACACATTGCCGCCGTAGCAAAATTATGCAAATATAAAAATGAAAACAACTTTAGTTAATTTAATTGGATATGCAAGTCTAATGGATCGGACGGGATTAAAATTGACTGTGCAGCAGAAGAAGAAATAAATATATTATTACATTTTGGAACAGATTTAAGCTATTGTTTTCCAGTTATGTTACCAGCATGTGAGTACACATATATTAAATATTTCTTGCTTTTTGTATCCTAACACTTTTCCCCGATTCAGTTGTATGTGGTAAAATTATTCAGTAAGAAAAAGCTTATCTTCGAATTAAGCCTAACTATGATAATGGTTCGAAATCCACTGTGCATGATAAGGCGAATATTTATTTTTATAGAATTTTGGAAGGAGTTAAACCAATTGTTGTTTGTAAGAAAAACTCGTATTAAGCATTCTATATGCTAAATTTTAATTTATATACTTTCTTTTGCTCAGATATACGTGGTAAAATTATGCTGCAAGAAAGAAGGAAACGTATCGATATGCACGCAGTGCACAATAAAACTTAATAAACATTTTTATTGGGTTAGGAACAGATTTTGCTGGCGATCATTTGTTTACACCATGTAAGTGCTCAACATTATTGTCACATTATTCGTGCATTAATTTGTTGACTTCTTCGATTCAGTTGTACTTTGTAAAAATAGTCTGCAGTATGTGGAAAACAAGAAAATTCGAAGTGACTACGGATCGTATGGACTAAAATTTGCAATGCAATTCCAAATTTGTATTATAGAGACAGCCTTACACGCTCCAGCAAACAAATTTAAAACTCCTGTCCAACATGGATGTATTTTTGAAATTACATACCAAGTGAAATATAAATTATATTAATATAAATAAAAGAGCTTTCTAGCTATGTACATACATACATATGTATGTTATGAAACGAAAATGCAACACATGTATTTTTGAAATTACATACCAAGTGAAATATAAATTATATAAATATAAATAAAAATAAAAGGGCTTTCTAGCTACATACATATGTTATGAGACGAAAATGCAACAGAGGTTTTTCTGAAATTCTATACCAAGTGAAATATAAATTATATTATAATAAAAGGGCATTCTAGCTACAATGTTACTAAAAGAATATGCGAAATGCACTTTACATCTCTCTGTTAGTCATAACATATGTTTTAACAGCGTTTTACTCGAATCGCGGAGAATGCAATGCCAGTTGGCAATCATGGAAACTTCGCGCTGTGAGGACATACCGCTTGGGTGTGGGATTACCGACGGGGCCTTGCAACTTGGCCTAGTGCGATACCGTTATGCAGCCTCAGATTCAATGCGATTGCAGCGGTGTGGGCAAGGGCGCGCGAGAGGTGGTGCGAGGGGTACGGAGATTGCTCGATCGCAGGCGGCACTCAAGTACGTCACTCATACGCCCCGTTGCAACTGTAATCAAATTCACTTTTCGCTAATTGTTGCCGCCGTCTCGCTCGCTCGCTCGTTCAGGAAATGTTTTAGATTTACGTTACGCCTGCACTTGCCAAGCCCCCCTCCCGCCGCTCAGAACCTATACTTACATACATATTTGTTTGTATAATTATTGTGTTCTCGCTTTCAGTGTGTCACATTTGTTGTGTTTTTTTTTCATTCGCTTGGCTCTTGTTTCTATTGCTATTGCTATTGCTTTTGCTTTTAGCTTTTCGCCTTTTGTTTTTCCCTTCCGCTTCTCAATGACCTTGTGCTTTTTTCTAACATTTTTATTACGCTCGCCCACTTGTAATTCGCATTTTTATACAATTGCACATATAATGTATTATATTTGCTTTATTTGCATTTGCATTTGGATTTCGTTAATGTTGTTGTCTTGTTTCGATTTTTGTTGCTATTAGAACAGGTTCTGTTGTGCTTCGTGAGGCATTTTTATCCGCCAGATACTTTTGTTTAACTGTTTTTTTTTCGTCGCAGCCCGTTTATCTGTGTTTGGTTAAGTAACTGAAAAATCGCCATAAGCAGACTGGACTTGGCGTGACTTTGTGTCAATGTTTTGTTGATTTACAATTGAATTACAATTGAATTACAGTTGAATTAAGCATAGTTCAGTTAGTACAACAGTTATAAATCAATTGGCGCTAGAATAATTATGCGAAAATCATTGATTTTAATTCAGGGCTATTGGAAAGGAATTTCATTCGCAACAAGGGAATGGGAATATTAACAAATGATAAGTACAATGACAAGTAATATAAGTATCAGTTTCATCAATAATTGAAAACAGTATAGTATATATGATAATAAATACAAAAATACTGCTTAATATTCAATTTAAACATTTAATTTAACATGTAACATTTTAATTATCTGGTGGCATAATACCGTGATTAACGCGCATTTCCCATTACTTTGTGGTTGTAATTGATCATTACACTTATTTGCAATCAATGTTCAATTCAGTTATGGAACACTTGCACATTAGACGCTATGCATTGAAATGAAATTAGTAACAAGTACGAGTACGTGAATTTATTATTAGTTTGTATAACCTCAAGGTCGAGAGCCCTCAACCCATCACCTCCCCCAACGCCGCATACACTCACACATACAATTTCACCCGATTCTCTCCGTCGATCATTGATCGGTTTCCACAGGCCATAATCTATTTATTTATTCAATGGCTCATGGTGCAACTAAACCTTAACAAATTACGCGTTTCCCTTTTATTCTATTAAATAATATAAATGCTGGGGCTGCGAGCAAAAATCAACATTTAGTTTTGCTCTTTATGGGTGTTATGCAAGGTAGAGCGCAATTTCACTGGCAAGGTCGTCGGATGACTGAGCGACTTGCCCAGGCAAACCGGAAAAATAAGTTAAAAACACTGCTAATGACTCAATCGAAAGTTGGCCAGAACCCAAATAGGCAAATGCGTTTGCTCTTCAGTACGATATAGGCCAACCATTTTGACTGCTAATCCAATCATAGCTGGTCATATTTTTATTTATAAACTAATTCAATGGGTTTAATAGGCAAATTTTAGCGGAGACAGAACACTAGATCGATAAAGAACTTGCATTATTTTCGTTAAGCAAAAAAATAAGATATTCATTAGCCTAGCAAAAGCAGTTATTCAAAGGCTGGTATAGAACTAGTTGTCAGCAGGTGGTCTACCGCAATGTTTGAACTGGCACTTTGGCTAACTGTTTGCATAACACTGTATACTAGTTCGTAAACCGTTTACACAACAGTTGGCTAACTCCAGCGCTGGCAAGTTATTTCGCTCTGGCCAGAGAAGCTTTTTTAACCGATCTGTTCGGGTTGAGGATGTAAATAAATATACAATTCATATTCGCCCTTAATCGCGTTGTATAATATATGTTTTGTAATCTTAGCTGCATTTGAAACGATCGGTAATCCCTCGACCTGGGAAATTAAAATTGTTTGTGGAAAATGGTTGTGCAACACAACAAACACCTTTAGGGGCAGAATAAAAATCTAATACGAAAAAGCTTTCATTTTACTGAATATTTTAATAGATACTCATTTTCCTTGGTATATTATACTGCCATGTATTATATAAGGGTAATAAAGCGTATATATTTTACCCACATTCTCCGCTCTTAGAGTTTCGCTTTCCCATGAGTGTTTATGTGCGCCAATTGCGCCTGTCACTTGCGCAAAATGATAACAATGGAATAAAAATACATTCCATGAGGGCTATGGACATTTATGAGTGTTTTACTCACACACACTCATATACACACACACACACACACACACAAGTGTTGACCCAATGCTGATATGTGTGATGCGTGGAGCTTAAGGTCTCGGCTTGGTTGTGGCATTGACATTGAAAACTGAAGTGCCCTACAATCGAGCATATGCGACGGGGCCAGAAATGGGGAAAACTAGGTAATGGAAAAGTGGTAAATCGGGAAGACTGAAATCATTTGCAAAACTCGCACGGCTCGGCGTGGAAAAAGGCAAAGAAATCTATCAAAACGGCCCGACTGTTGGCCTTGACTTTTATTTGCTCAGCTCGCCGACTCGTTTATTTATTAGCCAAGCAACAAAAAAGGAGAACGGCAAGAACAACCAGCCGTAGTCCAAGAAATCAGCAGCTCGCCCGACTCTTCATATAAGCACACACGCTCGTATACATTGTATAACTAAGCGTATCTTGGGACATGTGCAAAAATAAAAAAATAAGCAAGACAAAAAAACACAAATCTCAGCTCAGCCAAATGAAATCATTAGAATACCAAGAGCTCGCAGTCCGAAAATCATTCTCAACTGTCACTTTCATCCGTATACTTTTCGCATTCGCAGAACAGGTTACCCGCTTAGCTGGAAATCCCGACTCAAACATATGATTTAACCTGACTGAAAAAGCACTGGTCACATAATCGCACTACGCTTCATCGTTTATGTGGAAAAATAAACAGAGAATTGATTAATTAAAGCTTGGAGGGTGGCGAAACAAAACAAAACTGAAAGTGAATAACTTATGAAACAAACGCACCAGCATCAGCACTCTCATTAATATCAAAAACGAACACTGCTTCATGGAAATCCCGACAACTTGTGGAAGTTAAAAAACAAAATTCTAAATCACTATAATTAGGTGACAATCACGGACATTAGTTTAAAGCTGAATTTGCATACAAATGCCGCTCAAACATGGCAGTAAATAGTATATAGAATGATGATCAAGAGGCTTGTTTAAAATAATGTTTCATTTTAATGCATTACACATTTGAATACCAGTTAAATAAGCCTTTGTTTATATTTGAAGCAATTAATTGTGAATATCTTGTCTAGACTTCAGAAACCTGAAAAACAGAAGCGGCCAAGTGAAATCCGCATTGCAAATTGCTAAGATGGCAAGTAATTCATAAAAAGCAACCGAATCAAACAATCAAACAATGCAGATTTTGCATATATCCCATTTATACGCCATTTCACCCATATAGATAGATATAGTGCCAATTCAGATTCGGATTCACATTCAGATTCGGATACGGATTCAGATTCAGATTCGGATTCAGATACGATACCAACAAAAGGCAGACATCGCGTCAGAGGAAAGCAGAGAAGCAGACAGAGCGGCAAGTTTATTCCAGTTGAAGTTCAAGGTGAGAGAGCGAGAGAAGCAATTGCTGAATACACACAAAAATCAACAACAACAACAGATACAGATACAGATACAGATATGTATAGGAATATATAGCATATATCTCGCAACCTTGGCCATGCTGAAAGTGTGTCGTGAATGGCTGGGGGAGGGTGGGTCGTGGGGGGCAGGGGGCGGGTTTATTGACCAACCTCCGAAAACAATTTCAATTTAAATTGATAATTAAATTTAAATAAAAATTCAGATTTGAGGCGCAGCACTGCATACATGTGTAGATGTAGGAACACGAATATATCATTCCGAAAAAGCAATCCTGAATTATGAGGTAATCCAATGAGTTTGTGGATTTGGAACTGAAATGTGTAATCACACTACGCTTGTGCACTTAAGTGAATTCTTCAACAGACTTTCACATACAGCTTGATTAGCATTATCATAGGTAACTCCCCTGAGCACACTATTGACCCAATACCGCACTGCATTCCACTTTTAAAACGTGCTTTATTATTCTAATTTAGATAGTTTTGCCAGTTGTAGAAAGTAAAATTACTCATATTTGTTTTGACCTTTTGGTGTCAGCAGTACCGGTAGTACCATTTACTCCGTGAGTGTGTGTAAGTAAATGTATCATGTGCAACGCCTAACTGTACAAATAAAGCTATACTAACTGCTGACTCACAAGCGATCGCATTTTAATTTCCTAGATGCCAAGCTGGTTCCACTTTTACACTGATCTACAGAGTATCTTTGAGATTTCAGAGATATAAATTAGGTTGCAACTGAAATTTACCACTAAATTACCTTCAGCTATTATTTAGTATTTGATGCTGAATATTTGATACTTGAGCATTAATTTTAATGCTTGCCTTAATCTGATACTAAATAAAACTATTTAGTCTGAAACACTTAAAACTGTGGGATCCGTGTTAATGATAAGTATATACTCGTATGTAATTTAGTGTCAGATCCATTTCTATTGCAATCTTCATTGATCTCAAAAAAGACCATAATAGTTGTGTAGTCCAGTGTCCCTGTATTTGTGTATTTCTGCGGTGTAGGAACCTGCCGGCCGCTTATCCGACCATAAAGCGATCGACAAGTGCCGTCAGGGTCAACGGGTGGCTGGTTTAACAGTTCGAGTGGCTTGTCTTGGGCCGGAGACGACTTACCTAGATCAGGAATCGAGCTAGACGGCTCCTCGCCGTTGCTGCTACTGCTGCTGTTGCTGCTGCTGCTGTTTGTGTTGCTGCTGCTCGAGTTGCCGCTGCTGGAGCTGGAGGCGTGCTTGACCTTGGGCGGAGGCGGCGGCGGAGGCGGCCGCATCACCGAGTTGCCCAGGCTCGACTGCTGCTGTTGCTGTTGCTGCTGGTGATGCATGTTGCTGCTGTTGCTGCTGCTGCTGCTGGATACCACGGGCGTGCGAAAGATGTGCGAAGAAGAAGAGGCGCCCGATCCAATGGCCGATGAGCTGCTGCTAGAACTAACGCTGGCGATCACATGCTGCTGATGCTGCTGATGCTGCTGATGCGACTGGTGCTGCTGATGCGACTGATGCTGCTGATGCGACTGATGCGACTGTTGTTGAAAGTGATTGGAGGCGATCACGTTGACGTGTCGCGTGCTGGTGCTGACCACAAACTTCCGAGCCGCTGCCGTCGGTGGTGCCACACCGGTGGAGATGTATTGCTGCTGCTGCTGCTGTTGTTGGGGTGGCGGTGGTGGTGGCGGAGGTGGTGGAGGCGGCGGCGGCGGTGCCAGCGGTGGCGTCTGCCGTTGCTGGTATTGCTGATCCATATAGGCGGCAGCACCACCGCGCCTGCCAATCACCGGGGACACGGGCGCCGATCTGGAGTGGTGGTGCAGCGGTGGTGGCGATACCGAGTGCCGACGCGCAGCAACCACCACAGTGGCTTCATCGTACAGCCGGCCATCGCGGATAACGCGGACATGCTGCTGCTGCTGTTGCTGCTGCTGCTGCTGTTGGTGGTGCAGCGGTGGCGGCGACTGTTGGCGCTGTGGCTGCTGCTGCTGGTAGTGGTGCAGGGCGGAGGGGCTGGCCGAATGGCGGCGCGACAGGTGCTGATTGGAGGGGAGGGTTCGGGTGATGATGATCTGGGGAGTGCCCGAGGTGGTGGTCAGCAGGGCCGTGGTCTCGGGCGGAGCGGATCGCGATGCAGCACCGACCTGCTGTTGGCTGTACACGTGCTTCATGCCACCGCCTGTGGAGCTGGTGGCTCGCTGTTGCACGTACTCCACGCGAGGCGTCAGTATGACCTTCTGTGTGCCACCGGGCGTGGTCAGACCTGTGGGCTGGCGTGGTGGCACGGTCTGCACCTGCACGTGGGTGTATCGCTGGGGGGTCAAGCTGTTGCTGCTGCTGTTGCAATTACTGCTGCTCGGCTCCCGCTCCATATCTCGCTGCCTATCGTTCTCCTCCAGATGCAGCATCTCGAAGTCAATGGGCTCGGTCTTGATCAGCTTGGAGGCCGATCCGGATCCGGATGCGGATGCGGAACCGGGACCACTTCCTGATGAAGCTCCGGATGATGTGGCAGCCGCTGCGGCCTGCACCGCCTCCATGCACTTGAGTTTCTTCAACATGATGTATCAAAGTAGGGATAATCGCTCAAAAATATCAATCTGTCTTAGATATATACTCTAAATATGCTGTATGGAAAGTTGCGTTTTGTTTTCTTTTTAGTTGGATTTGATCCTGAATCACTTTTGCCTCACTTTCTGCTGCCTTGTATCCTTTTCGCTGCCTAGCTCTTATTTTAAAATCAGTCTCTTCTTCTTAACGCTTGTTTTGTTGCTGTTTGTGGTTTTGTATTTTGTATTTAGTTTGTTTTGTAATTTGTTCGCTTCTGCTTTTGGATTATCAAAAATTTGTTTTGTCAGCCTTCAAAGTTGCATGAAAAAGTTGTCCTCTTCCTCTGTATTCTATTGTAATCTAGAGAATTTGTTGTTGTCCTTAGTCCTTACGTTTAGCTTAGCGTTGTTCCTATTCCTGCCCACAGTTGCTTGATCATTACCATATGTCTAAATATATATATGTATGTATATATACTTGTATCTGTTGTATTCTGGTTGAGGCTTCTTCCGTTGACGATGAGATGAGTTCGACTGAGTTGCGTTAAGTTGAGTTAGGTTGGATGATCTCGTGCTGAGATTTCTGAGGCTGATCCCGAGTCTGAGTTCGTTTTAGTTGCTAATAATACTTGATGGCTTATTGTTTGCTGATTTATGCTTCGCCTGATCCACAGCAGCGTCTGAGTATGTTTGTAGGTATTTCTTTGAAGTAGCTGAAAGGGATTGAACCTATTACAATTACGTCGAAAAGCACATATCTCTTATAGTTTGTTAAAAATTTATTTACATTCCGAATAAAAGGGATAATATTATACTTCATTGTTCCAGATTCTTTTTACACTTACTTTTTTGCAAATTGAAGTATATCGCTCGATTGTTTGCTGAATTGATTGATGTATTGATTGATTAAAATCGTATCGTGTATAAGAATATATATTTAATGATCGTATTAAGGTGTGTATAAGGTTTAATCTTAAATTTGTTTGTTTATAAATGGATTTTAGCGTAATATATTCACTGCTTAAACTATTTTATTATTTAAACAACACGATTCACAAGATTTATTATTATGATTAGTATTAGTAATTTTATTCCAAAAATATATGTGTTTATTTGTATAGATATTTCTTAAGATTTTGCACATGAAACACAACGCTTTTTTTGCCTTTTTTGTTATAAACTTTTAAACCTGAGCATTTACTTCTTTCACTTTGTTTTCAATTAGATTTGCGTGTTTATACTTCCATGTAGTAGTTGGCTTTTTTAAACACCTCTAGAAAAATATACGTTAGTTAATTTGTTTAATTTTTTAGTTATTTTTGTTTGTGTTTGTTTAGGAGCGTTGTGTGAGTATGTTTGACTGCTTTAAGCTCATTCATTGGGAATTTTCACTTTGATTACAATTTGATTTACTTGGTTTTATTGGTTTTTGTGGTTTTCGGCTCTTACACTTGTCTCTGTTGGCTTTTGACCTTTGTGCCAGGCAATCGCTGGGCGAATTTGTTTATTAGGAACAACTTATTGAAGCACATTGCGAAAAGGTGACGAGTAAGATGATTTCGTCGGAATCGCACAGCTGTTTTAGCGATATATCCGATTATCTGGCATTAATGCTAGCAAACTTCTCTCCCCTTTTTTTCGTATATCGTATGGCCAACAGCTGAGGGTCGAATTCGAGTGGGTGGTCGGTCGGTAGCAACAGCTGGGCGCACGGGAAGGTCGTTTTCCGTGTTCAGGGCGGAGTAGCGGTAGCAGCAGATATCATTGGAGGACTACGGTTCAAGAACAAGGACGAAGACGAGGTCGCGGCCGAGGGGGAACAGGACAGGACCCAAGCAGCTGTTCGGCCTGCACAAGGACAAGGACGCTCACGAGGCGCTACAGATACGGATACGATACGAGCACGATACACGGACACGGACACGGTTACGGCCACGGCCACGGCTCAATGTGGCAAACACTTGGCGCCCTTGACAATGGGCTCTCGCTTATATAAGGGACCTTGGCGAGCTCCCATAATTATTGCACATTTCCCCGATTTATCGCACTTTATGTGTATTTATTAGAATATTTTTGAATATATTCCTTCGGAAATTCGTTTAGAAACTTCTTCACTCTCTGCTCGGCCAGTGGGGCTTTGTTTAATTGCTAGAATCGCGACAGGTTGGAGTATATTCGCAACCGTTGCGTTGGCCGTACTTTCTCTGACTGAAACGGCAAAAGCTCTGAAAGCCAGAACAGAACCAGAAGAGAGCGACAAAAAAGAGAGCGAGGTTCTCGCGCAAAAAGCTGCACAATGAAAGTGAAAACCGTATGAAAAATGAGAGAATCCGGCTGCAAAGATGCGAAGTATTCGAAAGCGAGAGGCTCGCAGAGAGAGAGAGAGCGACTGCGTACGAGGAAGCTGGGGCGAAGAATACGAAAAGCAAAACATAAATAAACAAAAATAAATGCGAATGAGCCAGCCAAAAGAGAAGAGCGCACACGGATTTTTCTTAGCTTTTTTTCGTTTTTCGTTGGGGGGTTAACAAATTAGGGAATGGGGCAGTGTCGAGGGGGAGTTTTTGGAGTTTTTTGTGGCTAAGGGTTGAATATTCGGGGGTTGCTCGCTACCCATTCGGGGTTTCACTTAACGGGACTCAACTTCCGTGTTTCGGTGCGTATGAGTAATATGCGTGCGGAGAGATTTCCATGGGGTTGCGCTTTTCGGTTGGTCTGGCCCACACTGGGTTATTTTCTCTGGGTTAGGGCAGGGTTACGCATTGAGGTAGGTTCGGGGTCTGCTCGTAATTGATGAATGGAGCTGTGTTGCCAAAAAGGGAATATTGCGGATAAAATTAAATGAGTTTGGCTTGGGGTTTGGGCGTTTTTGTGTTGTCGGGAGTTTTCACCGAGTGTTTCACCTTTTAAGAGCGCGTAAAAACATTTAAAATTGATTATTTGCATGTTGAGGATAAACTAATTTAATAAAATCATCTCCTTAATTATCACTAAGCATCAGAACTTGAACATTACATACGAAATATTGTTAACATCGCTTGCTTTCACCTGTCTATAACGCGAATTCAGAGCAATCATCTGACATTGTCGATAGAAATGCATATTTTTCGAAGCGCCATGAGATGATGCCTCATGCCCCACAATTCCCTGTCTACTCGATGGCGGCCACATAGCGGAAGCTTCCGCAAACGTCAGTGGGGGAGACCTCCACGAAAATGAACGGAGACACAAACGCTAGGCGCCGAATGAACCGCTATTTACAAACGAGCAAAGGCGATGACATTCAGTGAGTGTGTGTGTGCTTGCACTCGCGTGTTGCGTGTGCATGGCAACATTCAATAGCAGCCTAATCAACAAACAAAATGCAACCTCACGAGCTGCAACCATGTGGAATTCGACAGAGTGAGAATGTGTTTCAATCAAATGTCCTTAGAATTAAGGGTTTGAGATTTTAATTATAATTGAAATAGTAGTAACGATTATTTTTTGCTTTTAACGATAAACGTTTTGAAAAAGTTGTACTTCACACATTTCATACATGTGTATATCTTATTAGACTCAATTATAACTTTGTGTGGAATAGAAGTCTACTATTAATTAAACTATGTTTTTAATCTCAGTCAATGAATTGATAAAATTTTAATTTTTTCTTAGGATTGAATAAAACGTGTAAATTGATTACACATTTTCTTCAAGTGCAATCCCACACATAGACAACAAACACAAACGCACACCACAGCACGAGGCGGCAATATATTGACCTTAACACTGAACGACATCGCACACACTTGCATTGCGAAATAAGAACTTGAAATGGAATAAATCGAGCAGGAGAGCAGTGCAAATAAAAAGAGAGCGCCGAGAGAAATAGAGCACGAGTGTGTGTGTGAGTGCGAGTGTGTTCAAGTTCACCCACACCAAGGCGAAGCTAACAGGGCGTCTACAGTTGAGCAAGCAGCGCGCTGTTATCGGGCTGCAGATCCCCTGTTAGCTTTCCTCCTCTGTTTTCTGTGTCTGTTTTCTTGGGGTCTCTGCATTTCTGCGGAGTTGCCGGGGGGCGTTGGGTGGTGGGGCTGCGCTCTGTTTGCAGGGGGTGTGGCTCGCCTCTAATGAGGGTTGCAACTCCAGACGGAGTTTCATCTGAGTGGAATGAGTCAGACTGTCGTGGACTGGGGCCAAAAAAGGAGCTTATTCAGCAGGAAGGATAAGGGCTATCGAGTTCGATTTTTTTCACATGGTCATTAGACTTAAGCATCTAATTGGGGGCTTAGTTACGCCTGAAACCCGAGAGTGAAAGGTCAAGCGGCCTTTGTAAATGGTTTTTTGCTAGTTTAAAAGATCACTTTTCTTTCTCTTACTTTTGTAGACGGTATTTGTTATTGTTATTGTTGCTGTTTAGCTTAGCAAACTGCACATAAATCCATTGTAATCATTTTAATTTCCTTTTATAGTACTTTTTAAATTCACTTTTTTAACTCTCAATTGTATAAAAATTGTAGGACTTTGTATCTTTTTTTTTCAACAATTTCACATTCTTGATTGTTAAATGTTTTACTCATTTCCTTTGTGCACTATTTTAAATCCATTTGATGCATTTTTATGCAAATTTATTGCACTTGATATGAGGTTATTAGAGCATTTTTTATGAGTTTATGAGTCACCTAATGCTTATATATGCTCAATATCGTTCAGTTATGCGCAGTAACATGAAGTTTGTTGAATGGCCAATGAGTTTCAACATAAGTTTGCCTTTTTATTCCATTTTTTTACACCACCATATACGCATTTCATAAATCGTATTTACAAAGATTTGCGTTATTTGAATTATTTTCAATGACTACGGATGTAGACTTGCACACAAAAAAATATGTTACACCATATTTTTATTGGTATTTTTTGGTTTTATATTGTCACAAGTTTAAATTTTTAATTTCAAATGAAGAACTATAACTTTAACAATTGTTTGTACTATTCTTATTGTGCTTAAAAGGACTATCCTTGAGCTTCCCTTGTTATTTGTGAAATTTATTCTCCATTAAATTGGCTTACAAAGCTCACACAACACTGCCTTAATCCAATTCACGTACAAAGAGTCCACTTATTCGGACGCATCACGCAGATACTCTCTGCATCCGCATCCAGAGGATTGCTATTTGTCCCGATCGAATTGTGGTACTAACAAACGAAAGTTAACCGCCGACTGGTAAGACCATTGCGCAGAAGAGGAAAAGCGCGACAGAGGACGAAACGCGACGGTGACGGTGACGGTGCGTTCCACATGACGTATTCAAAATGACTGAGACCAGACCGAGACTGGACTGCAAATTTTCGCAAAAGTGAAAAATTCTACTTTCAATATGAAAACGAACTGCGCGGTCGCCGTCGACGTCGACGCCTACTGCGCTGCCTGGGCGGGAGTTGTGCAGCGGCAGCGGCAGCGCACTGTGGGTGTGGGTAAGGTAGGTCGTGGTATGGGAATGCACAGTGGGTACAGAGAGAGAAAAGGGAGAGCACCATCACCATCGCCATCACCATCGCTGAGAGTGATAGAGAGAAAGAGCAGAGCGGAAGGCCGCCAGAGCCAGAGCCAGAGCCAGAACCTGCAGCGAATGCAGAGAACAAAGCGGAGCAGAGAAGTCAATGTACAAAGCAGATTGGGGGTGCAATGGACGCCGAACATGGAACTCAGGCGCGGACGTGGACGTCGCCACAGTGGGCACCCACTATGTGGGAATAAAAAATTTCACTTAAAAAATCTAAAACTTGATTAAAACTATGCCTAACAATTTCACATATGTCATTATAATTTATGTAATGAATTTTATAATTTTCAATACAAATGCAAAATTTGGAGATCCTTATATCAATATTGAGATTTCGTTCTTAGATTTATCCAACAATTGAAAATATTTTGAGAAATAGCACTCTACTCTAAGATTCAAGATAGAAAAAAATCAAATAAATTGCATGATCCTTTTATATGTATAATGGAAATATGTAAGTTGTGCTTCAGAAGGATTTCTCTCATACCACAAGAGACAAAAAAATTCTTCAATTCCAACTTTGAAAATTATAAAAAACCCATACTGAGAAACATTTGAAATTATTAAGAACTAATATAATTATGAGCTATTAAAACTAAAATATATTATATATCTCAAGCATTCATGATCTCAACTGTGCAACATTCGAAGATGCCCTGTACCGGGCCTGCGAAGCTTATATCCATGTTTCTGACGTGAGCGGTATATATCGTGGTTCCCGCCTCGAAAGGACTTGCCCCTTTTGCGTGCTTCTTTTGGGGTTGCAAAGTTTCGGCATTCCGGGAGTTGGTTGTCGTAGCACAGAAATTAAAAATAATTGCAAAAAGTCGGCGAGTGGGTGGATTTCGCCGGGCTTCTGATCCCGGTTCGCGGTCCCTGTCTGTCTGGAGTTGCAACCCCTCGGGCAACGAAATGAAAGCAAACTTTAGACTCTGGCACTTGGGGTGTGGAAAGCGAGTGGGAATCAAAGGGCCGTGAGGCGGAAAAGGCGAGAAAGGAGTAGGAGGACAGGCGGTTTCCTAGACACTCGATGGGCTACTTTTTGTTTGGTAAGGTCGGTCCCAGGCAGAGATACTTCCTCCATGAGCTTCGATTTTAGCCAGCTTCGGGGGTTGCACTCTAATGGAGTTGGCTGCCATTGTCTTTCACGCTGTGGGGTAAGTTCTAAGGGAACGCAGCACCTTGTAACCTTGATTTTCTTATTTGCAATTGTTGTTGACAAGACGGGATTAACTTTCAAGAACATATCATGCCTGTTTCGGACAGCTTTTCAAGAAAACTCCATAACAAAATACATTGTCTGCTATTAGTAAAAGTTTTAATAGAAACTCTTAAACTGTTTTTTTACTTTTTTACTTAATTGAATAACGAGAATTATGGTTTCAAATTATAATACTTAGACATATAAAGTATATTTAATGCGATTTAACCTTGCTAATCCCCCTGCAGACCTTTGCAAGTTTAGATTCATTTTGGAACAGAATGCATATGTCCCCTTGTGGACCTCCAAATGCAGCGAGGGCGTTGCATTGAGCCACTGGCCCTGGCAGCCATAATATAGTAGTGGCCAAATACCATGGTCAATGACAGCGTCGTGAAATTTGCAACTGAAATGGCGACACGTGGCAGGGGCAACCAGACGCCACCCTTGGTCCTTTTAAGAGGATGACCCCGGCAACCCAAACTCAATCCAGCCAAATGCCTCTCTCTTTCTATCTCTGCATAGAGCGAATGTGCAAAGGCGCATGTTTGGGAGCTGCAACGATGCACTTGCCACACGGCTGCACGAAGGTTAAAAGAGTTTTCAGGGGCACTACGAGACGTACTACTGCTCCACCGGGCGAGGACCAAGGACCAAGGGCAAGGACACGCAGGCATGCGCATTTCCGCATCCGCAGTCGGGTCCTTGGCTCTGGTTCGTTTGGTATTCGTATTCGTATTCGCGTTCGGATCCTTGGATAGAAGTGCCTCATTGCCAAGGTCCCAAGCGTGGGGAAAGCAGTGATGCCCACTAAAGTTCCCCTATTAGCTTTCGATGTATAGCTACTAAACTATGAAATTACATATATAGCGAAACTACATTATTCCTAGCACTTATTTGTTTAATACTTCGGAAATTAAGGGATTAAAAGGGCGTGCTATGATTAAAAGTATTCATTGGAAATGTAAATATTTAATTATATTTTTTAATGAATTGCTTGTTTTACCCCCATTTCACAAAAATAGCAGACATGGTTACATATTACTCTACAGTTCGATGCCAAACTCCTGCAAGTGACATTGAGTAGATGGCAGACACAGGCGGGTAAAAATACAGAGAGTGCGGGGAAGGGGCAGATTAATTCAGGGCTGCACTGCACACTGCAGTTCCTTTGCATTTCCATGACAAATTGTGAGCTGAATGCAACCGATGCAGCGCAAGGATATATGGCACACACGTGTCACCCACACTCACGCGGTCGCTGGAATTCGACATTGCACCGATGGTCATTAAAAGGTCAGCACACACAAGTCCTTGTCCAGATCGGAACTAGGATGTGCACACATTTGACACGTTTTAGTGTTATCATCATCACACAGAAACATCCCACAATATCAGATATCAGATCAACGTACTTAAACGGTTTACTCAATGGTTTATGGTTTACTAATGCTATCAAACGATTTAATTATTTGCCCACTGGACAAAGATAACAAAAAAAAAAAAACAAAAATCATAATTATACTAAATATACTAATTATACTTTTTAAGGAACTCACTATAATTTGTTCGACAAAGTATTAGTACTGTACCATATCTTTTTGGATAATAATTATTGGATTGAAAAAGTGATGAGGCTCATATATGAAATCATTTCTTAGCTACTTTTCTCTATAAATAACCAAAAATTAATCTATACATTTTTACCCAAGCAGGGTATAAAAAACTAGTGCGCAAATAAAGATACAAAAACCATTGTCTACGCCAATTAGTAAAACTGTTGACAAGAGCGCATAAAACGGGTCCGAATTTACATAGCCCCAAACTAAGCAAAATCCAATATCGGGCCTAAGCCAATTTTTGGGTCAATGTGCGTGCATTGAACTGATTCGGCCAGGGAGCCAAAGCAAAAGCCAAAGCCAAAGCCAAGTCAAAGCGCAAAGTGGCCAAAAGTGTGCTATAAGTCACTCGCCTCCAGAGGGGTCATTGAGACTAATTTGGGGACATGGGGACCCGCAGAGCAGGAGACAAGGAGCAGGAGACAAGGCGCTCTGGAGGGCGTATTCCTCCTTATTTATGGCAGAGGAGAGGAGCTGATTTCGGGTCGGTGACTCAGTGGCCATATTTGGGTTTAGCCAGAGTTTATTCCCTTGTCTCCTGTTTTTGCAAATATAAGAAATTTCGAAAATGTAGCTCCACTAAAATCATTACGAGCATTACACTAATATTTTAAGGTTGAACAATAATCTAAGGATTGTTAATTATCAATTTTATTTTTGTTGTAACTGAAAAGCAGTAAAAATATAAATTGAATTATAAAGTTACTGGAGTAAATATTTCACTGTTTGAAATACGTCCAAGTTTATTTTATTAAAGGATGTCAAGCTTTTTGATAACAGCTTTGGATATGTAGGCAATATTTAAAATTTAATGCTCTTACAGCTGCCTATCCTGTTGTATTTTTTCCACCTGCAGCCAGCGAAGGTGAATCATTGTCCCATAAGCTCCCACTTTGGGCTCCTGGCGCCCAACCACCTGATGAGTAAGCCACGGAATTTGCGGCCAATGTTGTTGAACCTCCTCGGGACATCGAGCATTGCACCTGACACGCACTCCTGGATGGAAAGGACAGTATGGAAATGGATGGGTATGGGTTACAAGTTCAAAGTTCGCGTGGGTTTCGGATTTGCTGGGGCATTAGTCATATTGCTTAACTTGTTTCGGTGGCAGATATTTGAACTCCGGTGTCACAAAAATAATCCAAATGGGCTTTTCCATTTTGCCTATATTTGGTGATATCTGTTTGGTGTAATGAATGTTTGGCATACCCACATTAAATACCTATCCTAAATAAAAAGACAAAATCCTTAATGATTTTCTTGAAAAATGTATATATGTTTTTTGTTAGTATCCTAATGTGAATAATTTTTGGACAAATTATTTATAACACATGGCCATGGAAACCGAAGCTTAGTGGAAAAAATCATACAGATAGTCTAGAGCTATCAACTCGGGATGCGAGGTCCTTGGAATCTAAAAAATAAAATAATAATGCGATTATTTCTCAAATATTTTCACTTACTAATCGGCGAATCCATTTCGACTTGGCACGAGCATAAACAATAAGCTTAAAAGGATCCTCCTTCCTGACGCCTCTATCCTTGAGAACATCAACAATGGAGGACACAAAAGCTTGGTGAATTTTTATATTCTTCATTGGTGTAAGAAAGGCACGTAACTTTGGACATGATCGAAGTACTTGGAGAAAGAGGTCTCCATCGAATGCAGGCGGATGGCAATTTTCATTCAACTTTTCAATGTTCACTCCGTTCTGTAGAATAAACCCAAAGAGAAGGCCTTCAATGTGGCAGTTGGAGTTAATCATATCTAATGCTTTCAGCTTTGGACACTCAGGCAATTCCGTAAGAATTTCGCAGTTGATAATTTTAAGAACCTCCAGCTCCGGCCAAATCATCGAATGCGGCTGTTCAGAGGGCATTATAGTTATGTTCAGCACTGTCAAGGAGCGGAGACTTGTGAGTGGTGTGCAAATCTCGAGAACATTCAAAGGTGAATCGGGATAAAAGAGCTTTTTATGCTCGAGCACTAGGTCCTCCAAAGATAAAAGCTTTTGAATCTGGTAAACTAAAGAAAAAGCAAATGGCATGGTTATTCAATAATATTTAATTACTTAAGTGCTAAATGTGAAGTTGAGTTTATATAATGAAAAGTATTAAATATTTTAATTTTATGTTTCTATTAAAGTTTGTTTATCACTAATATATTTACCATCTTCGGTAATATTTCCCCTGCATGTTAGTTTTGTCATATTCGTCATTTCTGCGATGGTATCAAAAATCTTCTTTGGGTTGTCAGTAATAATAGTAAGTTCAACTGATACCAAAAGTTTACTCATTTTCAGCAAGAAGGACTGCACGCTGTCACAATTGTCATCGTAAACATCAATTCTCACCGACTTCAAATTGGGACAATGCTGCTCAATCGACTTGGCCACGATATCACTCCATGGGGCGTTCCAGTTTTTTCTGCTGGAAAATTCCTCAATAGTCGATCCACACAAGCTCACAAGAACCACCCACATTTCGGGCGTTACTCCGAAAAAAGTGCTGAGCTTTTTGTAGGCACTGCGACTGTGGTAGGCAAACGCTTTTCCCAGCTTTTCATCCACCTGTGCCAGTTGCAGTTTATCCACAATGCTCTCCAGTCCCTCGAATATCAGATCGAGGACCTCGAACGGCAAGTCGTATAGAGTCCGCTGGTTTTCCATCGCAAAGCTTTTCGCCCGAGAGCGAAATGCGAACTGAAAACTGCAGCAAGAGCATCGGCTAGCTGAAATGCAATTGAGAGGGAGACAGCAAAGCTTAGTGAGAGAAACTGCAACTGGAACTGAGAACGCATTCGGCTCTCCAGTTCCATCCGATGAGTTAAAGTTTCGAAATTACTTATAACTATTATATGTTTAATGTAAACTGAATAAATTATTATCTCTAAAAAATAATGCTACTTAGTGACAATATTCAGTTCTAGTTTGCTTTAATTAAAGAAAAATAAAATGACACGAAATTAAAAGAAACTACGTTTTACAAATTGTACATCGTTCTATACAGGTTATTTAAGATTAAAATAGATTACGATTTATTTAGTTTCCTATTATACAATTGGCCAGTCTCTAAAACTTGTACAGGTAAAGTGTGTGAATCACTTCGGGATTAGAAGTCCGTTGCAACTGAAAGACAGAAATGAAGAACGAAAACTGTGTGTGAAGAAAGCATATGGCAGATTCCACTCACAAATCGTCGAAACCATCTAAGCTTATCTCGGCAGTACAATATCAGTTCGAAGGGCTCCTTTCGCGTTGATACTGACTCCTTGAGAATGTCCACTATGGAGGTGACGAAAGCTTGGTAGATTTTGATACCACCCATTTGAGTGGACAATACTTGCAATTTGGGACAGCTGCGAATGACTTCAAGGAAACTCCGCCCATCGAATGGTGCCGGCTCACAGCTTTCATCGATCTCCTCGATGTTCCTGCCGTTCTTCAGTATGAAACTGCTGACGTATCCTTTGATCCTACACTTGCAGAATTTGATATATAAGGTTTTCAGCTTCGGACAATCGGGCATCGCTGTGGAGATTTCACAATTCTGCATTTTCAAGACTTTTAAGCTTGGCCATATCATGGGATGGAAACTTTCTGGCTGAGATATACATATATTGCTCACAGTCAAACACCGGAGATTTGTCATATTTCCGCAAATTTGAAGAAGATTGACTGCCCTACATCGGTATCCTCTGCCTTGATAGACGAGTTGCAGCTCCTCCAGATCAACCAGTTTGCACAGCTGATTGACTAAAAAGTGTGGACAAAAATGCATATGGAAATTTAAGCATCTAAGATAAAGAAAATTATTTAATAATTATCATTAATATTTGACTATGTATTTCTGCTTTAAATAAGACAGCTGCATATAGAGAGAGACAAAACGCTAACGCTAACGTCCAGTTCGACTATTTTATACCCCTTACGAGGGAGGTGGAGATATGCAAGTACTTAGTAAAGCGACTTTTCCTAAGGATTATGGGTTTTAACAATTTTAAAAATCTTGAAATTTAAACTATCATATGTATGTACAGATTGACGAGTATAAGTAAATCAGACGCGTCTTGAAATCCTGTTCAGAAATATATATATTTTATAAGGTCGGAAACGCAGGAAAACAGCAGAACATTATTACTTACAATGTAAAATAATCCGAACGGGAGTCAAAACAAAAAGACGAACATTAAGCTACAGCAGAGAAATCTGATAATTGTTTTGTAGCTTGAACGGATAAAAATGTACCGTTTGATATCGACCGAGCTTGAATATAAACAACCGCTTGTCGTATTATATTTTCTTCTATACTCCATTAACCCATTAAAGCCGTGTGAAATGAGAATATTACACTATTACAATTTCGGTTTGTTTTCTTAAGTGACTTACCCCCTCGGTCGATGTATCCTTCATACAGGAACTTTTTCAAGTGCTTCAGCTCCGCCACGGCATTAAGGATCCTCGGGGATTGGCAACTGTCGTTGAGCTTCAGCTCAACCGAAATTAGTGAGTTTGCCAGGTTCAGCAGGAAAAATTGAAGGCTGTGACTGTTTCTTAATGAAGCACTAATGTTCACCGATTCCAGGTTGGGACAGTGCTTCGCAATCGATTTGGCCAACAGATCGCTCCAGGTGTCCGCTCCACAGCTGAATTCCACAATCGACGGGCCACAGTTCGCCAACAGAACACGATAAAGCCGCACCGGAAAATGTATTTTCGGGGAGAACTTCTTGAAATCACTGCGGCTGTGATAGGAAAACGCTTTTCCCAGATAGTCATCCACCTGCGCCAGTCGAAGTTTGTCCCTCAGATTTCGTAAGTTACTAAATATCATATCGAGCACTTCGAGTGGTAAATCGGTTATAGTCCGTGGATTTCTCATTGCAGGCACCCATGCCCTCGACAGCGAAGGCCAAACGAAAGACTGAAGCAAAACTGATGGGGATGGCAATTTATCTGACCTCCGATTGAGAAAGGGGAAAGGAGAGGGAACTAAGGAACTAACCGTATATTCGAACAAACTGTGCAAAATTTGTAAGGTTGTACTAGTCAACTATGAGTATTTATTCCCAGTTTTTATGTAAATAGTTCATAAATATACATTTTCGTTTCAGTAGAATTTATATATACATATATATTAAGTTGCAAATCTTAAGTATAATATTCGTACCTCTGCGGCAACCTTATCAATTCAGCATTTGGTGTCCGACTGAGCTAATGGAAAAAATCAAGTCAAAATCGCCTGACATACACACATTATGGCACTTACCAGTCGTCGAAACCATTTCCATTTAATTCGCCTACATATAACCAGTACAAATGGGTCTTCCCTCGTCACTTTATTTTCCCTTAAAATTTCCAAAATAGTAGACACATAGCCCGAATAAAGTTTAATATATTCCATGGGAGTGTAAAGGTATCGTAAATTGGGACATCCCCGAAGCAGTTGTAGAAAACCATTGGCATCGATCGGTGGACGGCATTTTTCATATAAATTGTCAAGTTTTTTTCCATTCTTAAGAATAAATTGTAGACAGTAGTCTTCATTGGAACTTTGCAGGTAATGAATGGACAGATCTTTTAGATTAGGACAGTCTGGTAAAGCGGTGGGTAATGTGCAGCTAAATATTGTTAAGGTTTCCAAGCCGACCCACACTTTCGAATGCTCCTCTTCACATGGCATTATATGAAGATTAGTTATAGATAATTCTCGAAGATTTTTTAGTGAGGAACAGATTTTCAGTATGTGGACATCTTTCCTGTCTAAGTAATAATTGTGATCGACCTTCAATTTTTCCAGGGCGACCAATTTCTGAATCTCGTAAACTGAAAGAAAGACTTTTAGAAATCAAACTCTGACTAAATTCCAGAAGACAAGAATCGAAATTTACGATTTCAGCCCGATGCCTTTTTTAGGGAACACTTTTGTCTAGTTGTCTAGTGTTTATATACCTACTATTTTATATACCTTTTGGCGCTATGCTACTTTTTGTCTTAATGCCCGCAATAAGAATGAGATTTCCGTCTACAAACTACAAATAATTTCTAAAAATAACCATTTAAGATAAGCATTCCTGAGATCACCACTTTAAAATTAGGCCATGCAAGGATTGCAAATTTAAAAAACATTATATTTTGCTATTGAAAACATACCGTTCTCGTCAATGTATCCTTTCACCGAAAGTTTTTTTAATTGTGTCATTTCACCAACAGCTTTCAATATTACAAAAGGAAATCGAGATTCTTGTTTAAATGAAACCGATAATAATAATTTGTTTAATTTCACAAGTAAAGTACAAATTTTGTCACTGTGGCTATTAAATCGAAGTACTTTAACCGATTTCAGATTGGTACAGTGGTTGCCAATCGCGTCGACTAGAGCATCGTTCCAAAATCTACCATTTCCTTCGAAAACGAAGTCCTCGATTGTCCTGCCACACTCTCGTATCGGCAACAGCATCGATTCTTCTGATAACGCGCTTTCGAAAAGCTTATACCTCCGAAACTCATTTCGGCTGTGATAGACGAAAGCTTTTGTGAGCTTTTCGTGGGCCTGAGCTAGCTGCAGTTTAATTGACAAA
This sequence comes from Drosophila teissieri, assembly GCF_016746235.2. Lineage (NCBI taxonomy): Eukaryota > Metazoa > Arthropoda > Insecta > Diptera > Drosophilidae > Drosophila > Drosophila teissieri. Next base: position 16,107,016 of record NC_053031.1, on the reverse strand, counting down.
TAAGTAAGATGCTTAAATATCAGATCGAGCACTTCGACCGGCAAATCGATTATTCCCCGTGGATTCTCCATCACAAGCTTTTCCACCGAGAGCGAAATGCGAACTGAGAACTCCTGGCTAAGTGCATTTGATAAAAAGAGAGATGCATTTGCAAACGAAGAGAGGAGCGTAAGAAAAGCTTTTGCGCTTTCTGCTTACTACATTACTACATGTCAGTGAACTACTTTACTATTGCTGTTCGTGCACAGGCATCAATAATCGGAAATTCCCTTTGCGTTTCTTCGTACTAATTCCAATTCTACACAATTAAATACGCATATTTCCCTGAAAAATTAAAGAATGTAGAATATGTAGAAATTTATGTGTGTAACCATTCGAATAAAAAGACTCTCATTAAAATCCGACAAAATTGTTACTTGTTCGGTACCATAAGGTATCAAAATTTTTAAAGACAAGGTCGATACAGTTCTCTATAATCGCCCACGATAAACAAACTCCAGCTAAGATCAAAAAATTTGGGCATCATATCTGTTTAAAAAACACCCACGATTAAGCTGTTAATCTGAAAGTTCAACATCAGTTAGGTTCAGTTCAATCGACATAGAAGATTACTGAATATTAGATTGATAACTAAAAAGGACCAATCAGTTATAATGCGTCCAAGTTATTTTATTATTATCGCTATAATCTAATATTGTTATTATTAGATTATATATAACAATTTCCTATGGAACGATCATAAGGTTTACTAGCTTTTAAGCAGAATTTTGAATAATAACAAAAAGGATTGATTTTTGTTTTTTATTCAGAAGTAATGCGTTTTACATATATGTACCCTCATACAAATCAATCAACTCAGCATCGGGAGTGCGAAGGTGCTGCAAATATACGATTTGTATGTACTTTGGGCTATACCACCTAACTTATTGCCTTCCTGCACTTACCAGTCGTCGAAACCACTTCCACTTTATACGCCTGCATACAACGAGTTCCAATGGGTCCTCGGGCGTTGCTCCGTTTTCCTTTAGAATTTCCACCATAGCAGCCACATAGGCCGCGTAGAGTTTTATAAACTCCATTGGAGTGTATAGACATCGCAGTTTTGGGCAGCCGCGAAGCAGGTCCAGAAACCCATTGCCATCGATCGGCGGAGAGCATCTTTCGTGCAGTTCTGTGAGGTTTTTCCCATTCTTAAGAATGAACTTCAGGACATAGCCTTCGATGTCACAGTTTGGGTATTCAATATTCAAATATTTGAGCTTTGGGCAGTCTGGCAATTCGAAGGAGAATTCGCAATAATTGAAGCACAGGTATTCCAAGTCGGACCAAAATGTTGAATGGGGCTCATCATAGGGCAATAGTTGTAGCTTAATTATAGTTAAGTGGCGCAGCTTCTTCAGGGATGCACAAATTCGCATTAAGTCCACAGGAGTTTTACTGTAATGTTTAATATCTTCGATGCTCAACTTCTCCAGCGCAATCAATTTATCCAAGTGGTGCACTGAAAACAAGCCCCAAATGAAGTTGAACATTAAATTAATTTAAAATACTCACCATTTTCGTGCATATATCCCTTAAAGGAGAATTCCTTCAGTTGCGTCATTTCACTCACTTCACTAAGGAAGGTAGCCGGAAAGTGATCTTGTTGGCTTATTTTAAGCGATGTCAGCAAACTTTTTACATTTTCCAGGAAAACGGGCAGGTTTTCCCGATCAGACCGATATAACTGTATGCGTACCGATTTCAAATTGGGACAATGCTTTGCCACCGCCGTGAGTGCCACACTCTTCCCCAATCTACCACATCCCCCGTAGACAAATTCCTCAATCGTGGCGCCACATTCCCGTATAAGAAACTCCCACGAATCCAGAGTTAGCCGTCCGTCGACCGTAAGACTCCTAAATTTGAGGCGGCAGTGAAAGGCGAAAGCTTTGGCAAGCTTTTCGTGCGCCTGAGCAAGGGAAACTTTAAATTTTAGAAAATTCAGTGTTTCGAATATCAGATCGAGAATTTCGAATGGCATGTCGGTTATGCTGCGTTGGAAATCCATTGCGAGCTTCTGCCCCCAGAGCGAAACGCAAACTGAGAACTGAGCCAGTGCTCACTGAGGAGTGAGCAGAGTGCAACGGTATAGGTAAAATCGGAGAGAGAAAGAGAGAACCGTAAAAACTTTGCAGTCTCAGCACGTGCAATCTAACAACCTGTCCTTAAAGGATTAATTGTGATAATGATTTTGCATGCATCGTATCTTATTTGTTGTAAGAGCTAATGGTTTGTATTTTTACAGATTTATTCATTACATTCTTCAGCTTTTCTTCACTGCTCTTTTACTTGCAGAGTGCAGTGCAAGCTGATGCAAAAAAAGCTTTTGGCTCGAAAGACGGCGCTTTTAAAAATGAGCGTAAATAAACGAGAGATTGTCCCACTTCTGGTTCACTGCCCTATAATAGTATATGTAAAAAACTGAATGACTTACTATGAATCATATTTGTACTAGTTTGGTAACTAGGGTAGATAAATTAATCCGCAAATTATGTTTAATAACGACTCATTGTGACTTCTTTCGTCGTTATTACTAACATAAGAGATTCGACAATAATTGGCATCGTTGCACTTGTATCCTTTATTATCCTTGATGGTAAGTAGCTCCTATTGAGGTCAGTTTGATATAACAATATGATGTCTGCACTTCAACTCGTATTCAAAGACAAGTCTCACTGCGGTTTCACTTACTTGGGCAAAACATCAAGCTTATTCTGCCATACGATATAGATTACAGTAATTACTCTGTCGTAATGCACCAACCCTTGGTGACACCTCTGCCTGCAACTGCCTGTGCCCAGACATTTGCCCTCCTTCTGCACCCAAAACTAACATGCAATGTTGCAACAGCATAAGTAACGCATTTTTAATTAAACTTATTACTTGATTAATGGAAAGGTTTGCGCTTAAACATATCACACAATGTGTACCAATGTAATGTAATGTGTAATCAATGGTATATTCATATGTGCACACTCTTTTCGCAGTGTAGGGCTATGGCTGACACTTTTGATGGCAGTTGCGTGATAAGAGGCTTCCAGATGAGCCGCTGACGCAATGCAGTGCAGCATGGAGGTCAATAAACCATCGAAAGAACGAGGGAACGGCGTAAAAATCCATGAGAAAAAGGGTTGAAAGCTCTTGCTGGGGATAGCACTTGGGTTTTCAGCTCGAAAATTCGGGGTGCATTTTTAATAGAGTGCCCATTTGTAAAGCTCGTTATGCGATTAACAAGTTTAATTTAAAAGAATAAACGTTACAAAAGTAAAATAAATAAGTCTTTTATATTTAAAGCTAACACTAACACATGATTCTAAAATAAAAGTTTACTTTTATTGAAGAAAAGGAGAAGATTCTTGGAAAGGCCCATTCCCCAAAAGAACTGTGCACAAAACAAGGAAAGCAACCGTTCTTTATGTTTTTTGACAGTTCTGCCGGCTGGTTCCACTGCATGATAATTTTTCATTCGAGTGCAAAGGCAACCGAACCACCCACTTTTGTGTTTTTAGCAATTGCAGTAAGTAAAAGGGGTTGTAACTTGCATACTTGCCACTTGCAACTGTGACTCACCTCACCTACTTTCGACTGCGGCAGTGGAGTGGAGTGGAAGTGCGAGTAGTTGCACAATGGGCGGCTGGCTGAAGTGTCTTTTGCCACTTGCAACTTTCTCCATTTCTCCGGTATTAGCGCACACTCTCCCTCCAGAACTTTCCCTGCGACGAAGTCGGGATGAAGAAAACCCGCCCAGCAGGTTCTTCTGCTTCTTGGATAATCTGTCTAACAACTATTGCGCGCCCAGGTGAATGCAACTAGTTTTTCCAGCACTGGGTTTTCCAGAAAACTCGCAATGGCAATGACCCAACGGAGTTAGCCTTGAATCTGCGGCAAGTGGAAAACCAGTTAATGGCATACGAAGACCAACTGGAGGTTTTCCACCAGCCAAAGCTAGAAGAATGCTCCGCAATGCCTCAATGCAATTGAATCCCAAAAATGTATATACATATAAATTGTAAGTCTAGATGTGAATCTAAATGAAAATGTAAATTCGGAAATCGTTAGCAATGCATTCATTAATGCAGCTCCATTACCAGAGCTCATAAGTTAAGCAAATTAGAAAGTATAAAAATTTGTCAGCTCGATGATATTGACCATGCCCTTGGTCACTTCCAGAGCAGTTGATGCAATAAAACTATGCAACATGCGGCTAACATCTTTATGGGGCCCTCGTCTCGGCGCAATGACGCCAAATGAGCTGTCGTCACCGAAGCACCACCGACTGCTGAAAGCATGGCGCATTGATAAGACAACTTTTACTTTAGTGAGCGGTGGTGAGCAGCAGAATTTTCTAGTTTTCACTTGTCACACAGAACGGACGGCAGTGTGGGTTATATTTCTTTTTTTATTTTATTTTTTTCTTGTTTCTGGGTGCGGCACTTTCTAATACCCAAGCTGGGGCGGCACAAGCCGTTCGGATGAGTCAAAAGCGCGAAGAGGATCCAGAAGGAGGAAGGACGAAGGATGAGGTAGCGGAGTGCAGCAGGAGCCGAGAAGCGAGACTCCTGGGAAAACCCAGGGGTATGGGTAGGTCAACCACCAGACATTGAACCCAGCACTCACACACACACCCTTGCGCACTCCAACTTCCGTTGAGAGCCAAGCGAGAAGCAGAAAGAGCGATGGGCGTGGGGCGTTTGGGGCGTCGGGGGATCGCAGGCGTTGGGAGGCTCACACGCGAAAAGCGTGCAGCACGTGAATGGAGCATAGGGTCCAAGAGAGACAGAGAGAAAGAGAGAGAGAGAGGGAGACGGCGAAATTGCAGGGAACTGTCTGCCGCGGCGGGGAAAGAGAACAAAACATTAGTACCTTGCAGACCGAATCTCGAAATACCCTGAAAATCATTAAAAGGTATAATAGCTCGCCGTTTTTAAGTGTTCAATTAAGAGAGACAGTTGGCAATCTTATAATACTTCACTAATGTGATTTTCTTAATGCCGCAACTTATTTTTTTACAAGCTTATATTTCGTAACCTTATATTTGTTAGTCCATTGCATCCATCCATTGAATACAATTATATCATATAATGCAAGAATAGAAAACCAGCTTCAGAAGAAAAAATCTCCATACTCCGTAGATCCTCAGACACATATGTATGTACATATAAGCTGATATTTGGGTACACGACAAGCACATTTCGAAAATTTTTCAAAACTTTTTCTGGCGCTCAAGCTATTTCAGAGATAGCCCTCATATTAATATTTATTAATATTAATATTTTACAAGTTTAGGACAATGTGGTCGATGGATAGTTTTTTTGACATTTACATTTGATAATCCTTATTTAACGAAAGGTTGATTAACAAACCTGATTTTTTTTAACAGATCCCCCAAACTAAAACACCTTTTGAAAGATTATACGAAGAACTGGGGGAACTGAATAACATCGCCGTTGCCTAGCTTCGTCGTCATCGTCGCATTTCGCAATTCGCATTGTGCGCTAGTTTAGTGGGTTGAGTGACACAGACACAGTTTGCGGCCAGAGCGAGATGGATGTTGGTGCGAAAGGGAGCGAAGAGGGTTAAGAGAAGGGGTAACGAACAAGTTTTCAGCTGCGGAGCAGGAGGCACTGTTGCGATTTTGTAATCGCAAGCCAAGTGTCGTTGCAGGGCTGCCACACTGTTGATATTCTAGTCTAAAAGCACCACTTTTTAGAGGATATAATACAAAACAAAATTAAAATCCTGATTTACAGCTAACTCATTCTTGTGTGGCTGGAAATGGTGATTAAAACATGCGTAGAGAGTGCTTGATAAGTATGCTACGTTTTTTTAATTATGCTGCATTAGAGCGAATTAGCATTAAGTTTCATTACTAAGTAATCCTAATGAAGGTATAGGTAAATTTCGGGAAAAACTGTGATAATACCAAAAAAGTATATGTTTTTCTTAAAATAGTTATATGACTTACATAACAATACAATTTACTTTTGACTTAATGGTCTTATAAAGATAAATGGATTTTCCCCATCTGGCAACTTCCTCACCCATGCCTTATCAGAAGGCTGACGAAAGGGGAAGACTGGCGAAAAGCGTGCACATAGAAAACAAAACAGCCAAGCGAAAAAGAAAATAAAAACGAAAAAGAATGAGAAAAAACCCCCAAACAAGCACTGCAGTTCTCCAGATCCCTTTCTCTCTCCCTTTCCCATTGCCGTCTCTTTCCAGCGCTGTCTCAATTTCCAGAGCCGAGCTCCCAACTCCCCCCGTTCGAGTTGTATGTCGGGATGTGGAGTATACCACTAGGATGGATGGATAGCTCACACGGATACGGGGCTTTTCCTGTCTGTGTGAGCGCGCGCCTCTGTGTGCGTGCGCTTCTGGGCGAGTGTGCGTGTGAGACGAAGCGAATCGAGTCGAGAGTAGAGTAGGACAAAAGGGAGACACAATTTTGGTAGCAATGACCTTCACCGCGTTGTTCAAGTTGTCGTGGTTGTTGTTGCTGTCGCTGCCGCTGCCGCTGCTCCAATGCACACACACCAATACACATGCGGAGGGATATACTTGCATATGTGTGTGCACACACAGACAGGAACAGCAGTTGTAGATAGAGAGAGAGCGATAGAGATAGAGAGGAAGGCGCAACGAATGATGCATGAGTGCAGATGGTTGCGGATTGTTTTGCTGGTTCTAAGCGGGGGGAGGGGGTGGCGGCAGCTTCGTGCTCTAGCCGCTAGGTGACGCGTTCGCTTTTTCTCCCCCCTAAAAGCACAGAAAAAAACGTGATCAAGAGATATGTACATGGTATTAGATTATTAAGTTAGGTTATATAATAATTATGCACCATAGTGTAAGAAACCCATTGTAGCAAGAGCAAGTATATCATTCCATAAAACTTAATAGAACTTAAATTATTTAGCGAAATATGTATTTTTTAATACAATAAATATATACTTACATTGTGGTGTTATCTTACATAAACTTCTGTTTACATTAATAAATAAATAAAAAAGGAAAATAGTAGTTCTGATTTAAATGTTCTTGAACTAGCTAGCATATTTTTGCAGTGCAGCCACCAACCTCACAAAGCGAACTGCCGCTTTTCCTGCTCGCTTTCCACTGCACAAATTAAACGTACAAAAGATAAAAGTGCTTTTGTGCTGCCATTGAAAATGGAGTTGTGTGTGGAAAAGGAAGACTGGTGGTGGGGTGATGGGAGGCTCGGCGTTTGGGGGCTGAGGGTGGTGAACCTAGCGTAAACTTGACACTGACGTCGAATGCACTCCACTCCACTCCACCCGCCCGCTCCACTTTTCCCACTCCTTTGGCCCCAGGGCGCGGCCCGTCGCTTTTTGTTTTCCTTCTCCTCTTTCAATCGAGTCTTGCCTCGTTTTTCTGCAGTTTGTTATGTTTATTTTCATTTTTTATGTTTTGTTCTTTTCTTTTTTTTTGTGAAAATTGCTCAAGTGCGACGCAGTCGTGGGGGAGGGCAGGGGGGCTTGGCGCGGACTTCGTGGGCTGGCTGGGTGTTTAACTTTTGGTATCATTGACCTGGAGTTCTGCAGTTCTGCAGTTGCGGAGTTCTGGAGCTCTGGAGTTTCGCAGGCAGACAAAAAGAACACCCCCACATTTCGTTGTGGGTGGAAAAATGGGTAATGGGTAATGGAGGAGGGGGGAGGGTGGAGTTGACGTCGCACGGTTAGTCATTGTCGACGCCATTTTGGAAAATTTGTCGCAAGTGCATACAAGTGCATGAGCACACAGACACATGGCCAAAAGGGATGTGCTATACACATACATACATACATATATTTATGTAAACACACATATTTGCCGTTGAGCTTTATGTTTCCCCCACTTTACAATAGGTTAGTCTGTTATTGTTCTGTCTGCGAGGATTCAAATTTGCCCATGTGCGCTGGTTTTTATATGTATCTCCACATAAATGGGAGAGCACAAGGCGTATGTATGGCAAAAAGTTTTCGCTTTTCGTTGATTTTCATTTTAATTATGGTGTCCCTTTTATTTTTATGGCAACTGATGAGTAAGTTAGTTAAACTGTCACATGGTTTGCTTGGAGATGGGATTACACGATGACAAATTAAGGACATTGCGCATGTTAAATTGATTTGGGGAAAACTAGTTAGCATAGCAACAACAGTTTAAACATACTGTAATACTATGTGTAAATAAACAAATACTTCTTCAAAAGGCACAATGTTTACATGTGGATGAGTGTCATTTAAAAGCCTTTAACATATATATTCTATGATCTACATACAGATATGTTTTAAGTACCTATTATAAAAACAATAGTTAATCATTTATTTGGAAATTTATTATTTATTATTTAACTACTTGTAATAGTTTTGGATTACAAAGTGACTCCTTACTCAAACTATACAACTGAATACAACTCAAGCCAGGGCAATTTTATTTAAATCACGTTTTATTTAAATTTACTTTCAATAAAGATATGAAACCTTTATTTTCTTTCCAAAAAACGTCCATCCCTTTCTCTGGTATAAAGTGTTCAATGTAAATTCATCGATTCAGCAGGTTTGCTCGCCAAGATATCCATGCACATTGCCTTCGCTGCGTAGAGCCCATTTAGTTCCTCAAATAGCAATTGGAAAATGCCCAGTTCATTCGCAATTCACTCATTTGCAATTCAAACTTGTTTTCACAGTTACTGCTACCCGAGTGCAGAACTCAGCTGTCCATTATCGTTGGGCATCTGTCCGGCGATTCACCCCACTGCCACCTTGGCCACATCTGATATCTGATGAGTACACAGATGGGAAGCCGGCAAATGGAGCACTCAATGGACTAGGCCAATTAAAAATCCAGCTCAAGCTCAGCGAGTGCAGCGTAATCATCGTCATGGGCATCATGGTCATCATGGGCATCATGGAGCTGGGCATTCTGATGGTTTTGGTCTGCAAACAGAAAGGCCACGAAGGGGTCTTGGTCACACAATAGAAGCCTGTCAATGCATAACGTAATCAGAAATGGATTTTCATGCAGGCCAATAGTTTATGGGTTCTTTGGACCCATAGGCAAGTTTATACTCAAACCAATAACGATTTAAAATCAATTTTAAAGGAGTGTTCTAAAAATACTTACAGTAATAGCAGCAGCATTTTAATATTTCAATGATTAAATTCAGCTATTATTGTATTTTTAATTAGGTTTGTTAAATACCAGATAATAACAGTTTAATGAATATTGTGTTAATTCCTTAGATTTTGTGTTAATTATTATTATATCAGGGTCAAATACCATGGATATAAATATGTAAATAGTGAGTGGCTTGTTTCGAAACAAGGTTAAATACTATGAGTATAAATATTTGAATATATAAACAATATTCCCAGGCCACAGCAACTTCCTAGGCTCCCCAGTACTCTGTGCACCGAGTGCTAGGTGCCTCCAAACCCCTCCTCAAAACGAGGTTGATGAATGCCAGACCAGTTCGGATCGGGGGAGCAGCGTAGGGTGCATCGGAGAAGGGGCTCCAAGGTGACGGTGCAGGAAGCCGCTGCGAGAAGCACCCAGAATGCCATGGCCAATGCCATCCGGGCGCAGTGTCAGTGTCAATGCCAGCAGACCCGACCTGAACTGAACTGAACTGAGCTGAAACTGGGTGAGAGTGTGGGAGGGGAACCCGAGAACTAGAGAATCGCAGAACCAGGGAGCTGGAGCTGAAGAACAGGAGGCCCGAGAATCGGGAGCGGAGGAGCGGAGAGGAACCACCTCGGCGCTGTGGAATGCAACAAAAGCTAGAGGCACGACTCCGACGACTGCAGCGTCGGCTAGCGACTGGAGAGGCCATTAGCCCGAGCGATAGGCTCCCTGCTTTGGGAGTTGAAGGGGAGAAGACTCCCAGCAGAGAGAACTCTACGGTAACTCTCTCGCAATGGCCACATATCAAAATCTCCGCTTTTCTCTAGTGACGACGCCTGCGCTCAAAGTTCTCCGTTTGGTTGCGATTCCCTGGTGCTGTGCAATTGCAATGATTGCAGAGTTTCCGAGATGCACTATCTTGGATTCAAATGATGGGTAAGATTTGGAGCCAAGAAAGTGCATAAAAAATGGCAATGAAATATGAAAATGCAGTTCTACTATTTTTCGCTCTTTAGATGAGATCAGAAGTTTGCTTCGATCTAAACCAAGTCAATAGTACACTTTTATGAATATTTACCTCATGGTTCAATTCACTCTTCTCTATACAACATGTACTATACCTATTGCTATACAGTGATTAAGTATCGCCCAAAAGTACTAGAAATTCCAACATACTTAACAGAGTACCATCAAATGTCGATGACGCCCTTGAACACACATGTCCCTGATGGATCCGAGCTGACAGATTACCCCACCGAAAAATTGGGTGACGCACTGGGACACAGAGAGAGTGACCAAACAATGTCCGAGGCCCGTGTTCTGCCAATTAGTCTGATGTGAAAGTTAACATGGCATTCCAAACTGATTGGTGGAGCAAAAGTAGAAGGGAAACCGATGCGATTGGCTTGCAGCTCGATGATTGAAAACTTACCCACAAATTATGCGCTGGCGAAAAACGTGTTTGGCTCACAGAGCCCAAGAGAACTTGGGACTTAGAACTGCGATTGGGAGCCGCACTCAACGTTCGTCGACCTTGCAACTCGTTCTGCACACTACGCGTACTTATTTTTGTTTTGTTTTCCCAGCGATAGGTGAAGCAAGCCCCATTAGTAAATGTGCAAAGGAGCACTGGATGGTCGATGGCAATATACTTTGCTCAGATAGCATCGTCGCCGGTCGCCGGTCGGCTGGTTGGTCATTGAACCGCCAGCCGGACAAGTACTTTTTATTTAACCCCCAAAAACCGGAGGCGGAAAGCTCCAGTGCCGAAAATACATATCCTGGTGCCATAAGTCGTAGTAGATTTCCCTTTCTGCCACTGTCTGGCCTCTGTGCTGCCAAAGTCTCGGTACAGTTTGCCCCTTCGTTGGACATATTTCTGCTGGCAGTCTGGCGCTGATTTGCCACTCCACTCCAATCCCAGACCTCGTACTCCGAGTATAACTCCAGTTTCTGCTGATGCTCCACTACCCCAAAGCTCGGAAGAGGAAATATAATTCACAGTCCTCATGTTGGTGTGCAATCGACTGTGCAACTGCTCTGTACTGTTTTTCTAGCTCTAAAGAAAATTCCTGAAGGTCCTCTAATTTTATAGACCAGCAGCGCCATCTGGTGTTTAAAATTATTCGCTGCCTACTGTTGTGCTGACAGTCACATTATGAACTAGTTATTTAAAATGTAGTTAAAATGATTTGTAATTTAAACTAAATTTCAATTAAGTAAATGCCATAAAATAAAATGAGTTAATCAAAGCAAAATCTGATAGTGCTGCTTACTGTTTTTACTCAGAGCACGGTTCATATGCTGAATTTCCTTAAAACTCCGAAAATAAAAACGCCAGACGATTAATTGCAGTCCACAGCTGCTGTCCTGTCCAGCTCCACACTTCTTCAAAAAAAGGAAATGTGGGGAAAAGAGAAAGGACATCAAGAGAGAGAGAGAGAAGGAGAGAGAGATAGAGAAAGAGACGGCGAAAAAAACCGAAAAAGCATTTCGTCGTTTTTAGCTGGCACGAACAGATCAATGACCTGCATTTCACAGCCGGAGACACAATTCAATCGATAAAAGTGAAGAGTTGGGGCACCAGCTCACACAGACACTGCACACACATGCACACTCACACACACAGCAGCGCACTGCATACACACACTGACACAGCGAGGAAAAAACAACATGGCGAACGTGAAATATGCAAGCTTCCTGCAGGAAAAGCCAAAATGGCAGACAGCATGCGGCGAACGTGACGCAGTGCAGACTGTTTGATGGCAGCGGGGATGAGGGGCGGTTCAGAATGGGGGTAGTGGATGGTGGGTGGGTTTGTAGTCCTGATGGGGGTGAGGAGTGGAGGTGGCGCTCTAGGGGTGGATGCAGCCGCAATGGAACTTTCTAAATTTTCTAGAACATTGGCAAACAGGAAGAGCGAAAAATGTGGAGCGAGAGTGAAGCCCGAATATTTTATTCCATTCAATCAAATCGAGGAAGCCACGGGCCAAAAGGCTGATTAAAAATTGAGCAAAAGGGGGGGGGAACAACACTATCCTGGCCAGGATCCAGGAGTTCCGAGTTCCCAGACAGACAGAGGTGGACGTGGCTGCGAAGTGAAAAGGGGGGTCACCATCGAGTGCAGTGTAGCGTTGAATAGAGTAACAACAAACATATTCATATTAGCAACAACCCCACAACAAACACACAATCCACAATCTATTGCCGGTTGTCTGAGCCACGGTCCTTGCCACGGCAAACACCCCCGAAATCCCCACGTTTCCCCCAGCGAACTGACCAAAATGTAGACAAAGGTAATGCACAAAGTTTTTGTCAACTTTTGTTTGGGGGGTTTATCGTGGGACTTACCTCCTGTCTGAGAGCTTTTCGGGGTTGATGCCGGCGAAACGGGAAATTAATGATACTTCTCAGAACGCACTTGACTTGCCGCGCCTTATGACTTTTCCGATTTTCGCAATCTGGAACAGGACAATGTCAAATGTTGGAAAGGGTTAAATGGCTCGTTTTATAAAGTTTGTTGCTTCATTTGAACACAATTTCACTCACCTCAAACGTGTTTCTCTTCCATACAAAATAATTCAGTAGCTCATCGGATCGAAGCCGTAGAAAATAGACAAGCATATTACTATAAGAAGGCATATTAAATACAAAATGAGAAATCCAAAGATGAGGTAAAAGCAGGCAGTAGCGATGAGTATCAACATTTTTCTATAAAAACTATGTAATTTGCATTGAGTTGACTTCACGGTGATTTCTCAATCACTCTGTTATACCCGAAAAGTGATACATTTGAAATAATTTTAAGAATTTGGGTTTTTATTTAAGAGCAAGACGTTTGATTTTTTGCATTTTTATGTTGACATTTGATTAGAGCTCATCGATATCGATGTCTATAGACACTGTAGTGATTATTTTTAAGATGGGGTATTCAAGAACTCTAATTTTAAGAATAATTTATAATTACATTTAATATAATAATATATAATTGTATACTATAGTATTTGCCTATATAAATCACATTGTTCAGTCCAAAATGTTATGTAGTTAGTCTAGTTTCATTAGTTCCTTCAAAAGAAAATAAATTATAAAATTCGTCTAATTAGAAAACGTTTTCTTTCATTGCGTTATTAGGGATGTATGCATAAAGTGTTCATCATAAACAAAGAACGATTCGTGGATCAGAAATAGAATACAATTATAGACACTCAGCATCAAAATTAGATGGCTATCTCAAAATTGAAGAAAAAACAACGAAGTCATCCAGCGTATCTTTGTAAATATGTATTAGGAAAATTGCAACGTAGTGCCTGGAACCTTGCGTTTTGTGTAATACCTTGTAGGTGGTTGAATAGTAAGAGCAGTTCTCGAATATTCATCATACCACCCGTGGACCCCGAAGGAATGTAAGTCAATTAGCATTACTAACACACTCCCACGCCACATTTTTTTCGGTATCTGCGCCATGCTGTCGTTGTCGTTGTTGTGGTTGTGGTTGTTGGTTTTGATGTTGCTTCTCGAGTTGCGCTCTGAAATGAAAACTGCAGCGAAAGTCTGGGCATGGAAAAAAGCGAAATTTTTTGCAGTCGCCACGAAAAGTGCAGTCCTGCAAATTGGAGTCATCCAGCCAGGATGACTCTCTCTCCCTCTCTCTCTCGCTCTCTCTCTTTTCCTATCTCTCTCGCTGCCAGGACTCTGGCTGGGGTCCTGCTGTCTCTCCACCTGCACTCCCTCCCAGTCGCTCCATCTCTGTCACTTGCAGACACAGACAGTTGGAGTTTGGGCAGCGCAAAGGGAGTTATGTTCGGATTTTGGGGAGTTGTTCTGTAGTTTGGGATTCTACTGTCTGGGCAACTCCCTGCCCCAAGCCCCAAAAAAGTCGGCTTCAAACTCGACGCGCAGAGTTGTCATGACAACCAACCGATATTCCGGAGTCCAGACTGGGCGTTGCGAAAAGCGGGCCCTCAAAATACGAGCAAAATATCCAACTTCTCCCCCGAAGCGCAATGGGTCAGTGTACAATTATTTTGTCAAATAAAAAATCAGCAGAGAGTAGGTTGCGGTGGGAGTTATAGGCGATAAAAACTGGAGTGGCTGGCCAAAATGGAATTAATTGCCGAACTTTTAACGTACAATTTGTGAAAAATAAAGAATAGTGTTTTTTAAGTGGTCTGGAAATTTGTATGATTTATCGTTTCCAAAATATTACTATATTACTACTCATATAAGTTTAAATAGTTTTCCTACGTATTTTTTAAAAATGCACTATTGAATACTGTCGAATGATACTTTTCACAGTTTTTTGCAACCACTCACGTCATCTGTTTTCATTTTTTAGTTATTACCTTATTGGTCCCTTTGGATTCAAAACATTTTTTTCCACACTACATCGAATGGTACATACGTGTTTTTAACATTATAGAAGTGCCCAGTAAAAGTTTAATAAATCAATTTTTTTTGGTTTTCTGTTTATTGGCTTTGCTGTCCTCGCGCTGGCGGTGTTAATATCCCGAAGTATCCATCGCCCATGTAGATCTGAGGTTCAGCAGGACCACTGCCATCCGGATTGGTCTTCCAGGTGATCGTGAGACAGGGCTCCCCTGCATTCAGGTCCTTCGACGGCAGTGTGATGTGGTAATCCTCGGAATTTCCAGTGCCTATATTATGTTTGATGAAGATAACCGGACGTTGAACTGCAGGCAGCTGTTGATGCGTTGCTTGTTGTTCAGATGGATTCACTGGAAAATATACACTTTTTGAAGTAATATTTTTGCTTATCTTACTCTCTTTTCCCTTTGCTGATGAAGATCGTTTGATAACCATTAACAATCTCTTAAAGGAACATAAGAACATGTGCAACTCTGAAATAGCACAGAGATTACAAAGTCGACTTACATGGCTGGCTCCACGCGCAGGCAATCAGCAGCGGACAAAAAGCCAGAAACTTGTGCAACGCCTCTGATTTCATAATTTATTTATATGCGGTCTATGTGGAAATATAAACAAATACTGTTGTTGTCTGGCTTCCTATACTAGATGCAGCAGTTCCGAATTATCTTCCGATGACGACGACGTCCTCACTCCGCGCAGTCTGAGCTCAAACTGTTCGATCGTCGGAGCAACTCGGCATTATTGGCGTTCTTCCCGCGCTCTCTGTTCTCCGGCTCTATCCACCTGGTATTCACCGAGTCTACTTATCAATTTTTCCTGAATGAACAAGATCTATTAGTAAACAAAGCTGAGCGCTGTGGCATCGATCGATTGAGAATCTGGAGCTGATAATCGCATTTAATCTGCCTGAGAACAAAGGAAAAATCTCTGTAGTGGCCATTGTGGTATCATCAAAGAATTAATCACAATGGAAAGATAATTTTATAAAGTGCAACGAAATAATTTAAATTCTCTTGTCAGGGAAAAAGCTGGTTGTATTAATTTAATTTTGCTTCGTTTGGTTTGTTTTCAAATATGTAACTGTTGGATTTAACATTATATTAATTTAACAGTGAACTGCTTGGACAACTGCCTGCTTACTACTTGCGTACTGCTTCCTGGGCACGAAGGTCTGGTTCGCCGAACTGCTTGTGGAACGCATGTAAAGCAGTACAAAGACCGTTTGAACGAAAATTAAAAATGCAAGCTTGCATTTATTTATTTCTATAATATTTATGTTTAAAACGTGCAAATATTTCACGCAATAAAGAAACTAGGCATCAAATATGTATTTTGTTTTTTGTATTTATTTTATTTCCTTAGCTTACGGAGAAAAACATGAAACACATTTTTCAATTAAATTACAAAAAACTAAACAAACAAGCTTAGCAAAAAATCTAAGTGTCTTTTATAGTGAAATCTTAGAGCAACAATTATTATTCAGTTAGCTTGATTAACGCGTTTAATTTAAAGTATTGCTAACAATAACATACAATTATCAAATTGAATTGAAAGTCGCTGGATACGGCTTGACTTAAACTTAATTATAAATAACAATTTGTGTCATTTTGATGTATTTTGTTTAATGTATTTTACAAATGTAGCTTTATAATGCTTACGTTTACTTCTTTTCCGTTAAATAAGAATATTGCAAATTATTTATATTTGTAGGTTGGTTGGTTCCAGGGTTTTTTCTAGATTCTTTCTAAATTCTTTCCAAAGTGCACGGGACTGGGGCGGGTCTTAAGGGCACTTGGGGAGGTACTCGTACTTAGAAACTGAAATACTTTTGGGGACTTTCAATTCGAATTAAATACTCTTGCCTTGCCCGTGGACGGAAACCGTTGCTTACGAAACAGAACTTTTTTGGCCTCGGCCGATTGAACTTAATGCATCCTTGTTGGAAGACAAATGAAAAGAATTCTCAGTTTTCAGTTGGAAACTATCAATTAATTAATGAGGGACAACTAACAACTACATCTTTCCCGTCTTAACATTTCTTTGTGTCCTTTTCGCTACTGTACACAGTCTTTGTATATTTTTTTGTTTTGCTTTTTTTTCGTTTGCTGCTTGTTGAAGGCTTAACTCTAGTTGGTTGAAACCATCTTACACCTCGGTGCTGTGCGTCTGAATGCGGACTTTCTTCACGCTTCCGTTGCGCCGCATGGGTGGCGAACTTCCGGATCCAGAGTAGCCCGGATTTTGAATGCCTAACGTTGGATCCGGCCGGGGACGCGGCTTCTTCAGACTCGATCGCAGTGGCGAGCGCGTCACCGAGTCGAGGGTGGAGCCATTGGAGACGCTGGTCACCGTGGTGCTCATGGAGGCCACACTGCCCGCCGTTCCCGCTCCATTCCGGATTCCGCTGTAGGGCTTTCCGGAGGCGTCCGTCACCGAGACGCCGTTGCGACTGCGCGGCTCCTTGAAGCCCGGATTGTTGAACGTGGTGGCACTGCCCGGAGATGAGGCATCCAGCGCCATTGTGGGATCTCCGCCGGGGCTGCGCGAGTAGATCACATCGTACAGGGCGGCCACGAACAGCGAAATGGTCAGAACAATCGCCACAATCTGTAAAATTAAATCATAAACGTTATTTTAGGAATCATAGTAGTTGTAATAGTATGAAAGAGTGAATTGGATGTCATCCATTCCTACTTTTAGTACCAGCTTTTATGCTTAGTAATAATAAATATGAATGCTATCCGAAACCTGGCTAATATTCTAATACTCGTTAAAAAAAGGTTTTGCTATGAATCCATCATCGGCCATATAAATGTATTTGAGTTCGCCTGGTCATTGTTCCAACAACTCCATTAATCACCTGTATATAGAAGGAAATGCCGCGCGATATCTTGAAGCCAAAGCGTTCCTGCTCGTCAATTTGCAGAGCAAACAAAACCGTCGCTATGATGGCCAGTACACCTGGAAATATATATAAATTTAATAACATTTCCTTATCGTCCTCAGCCAATCCCATCTGCACTCACCGCCCAGCAATGCCAACATTAACTTCACTATCACTAGAGTTGTGTAGGGCATGACCACCTTCTCCCTGGATGAGATCATCGCGTGTTGAATGACCGACAGAATGCAGAAGATGCCCAGCACAGCTGAGCTGCCAATGGCCAGGAGTCCACTGACAAAGACTGCATCTGAAAGGGAAAAGTATGAATATATTAATAATTAATAAATGCAAATTAAAGCGGCTTAGAGTACTTACTGCTTAACCTAAACTTAGACACGTCGTTGCCGCATTTCTCGCGATTATACGTCAATTGCTTGCAGACCTTAAACGGTCCAAAATAACCTCGATCGAAGTCATAGCCGCCTGTGAATTTCGAAAGGGAATTGGATGACTCAAATAAAAGTGCAAATACAGTGGGCACTCACCCGATGGACTATCGTAGTAACCCCAAATGGGTATGCCAATGGCCACAGATGCCAAGGCGAAGCAAACAAAGCCCAGACAGGTCACCCCAGCAGCATAAAGTGTCGACTTTGCCATGTTTTACTGTACAGCATAACGATAACAATGCAATTGAGATCCAGCGAGCTGAAAAGAAATAAAAAGAACAGACGTTAGCATTCTATTACAGACACTTGTTTAAATAATCATTCTGCCAAATTGTGTCAAATGTCTATTGACTTTGAGCCACATTTGCGAATCCAAACGAAAGAAAATGTCATTGTCAAGCGCATCTGAAATGCGAACACGACGATAAAGTAGCTTAGCTGTGGCTGTTCCCCGAAAATCTCCTTACATGCATTAGCAAATGTACTTATGGTGGAACCACCCACATGTCATACAAGTCATGTCCCCACCCATTCGAGCACTTTGTCTCCTCACGAACAATTAGATCCCATTCATACATAAAGAGCTACTTGCCGCCGACCTTGAGATTGCATAAAAAAGCCAAGAAAAAATAATGCTTACGCAGAGAAAAATCTATCTTTGTGTAGGTCGCACTCGTATCTGTATCTGTATCCAAAAGATACACCACACAAGCTCTCGATTGAGTTTTTCTCAGTTTGACAGTTTGCTTGTTTTCCGTAAGCCGATTTCAGCAGCAAGCCAAATTCCACATTCCTCTTACATGTGATTAAAATGCTTTTATACAATTTTTCTCGAGTATCTATATCTACACCCAAAGGCATGTTTTACACGAGGAATGCCAGTTATTTTTTGACAGCTTTCAGCTAATTGATGAGCTATTAAAGACCGCGTGCAAAAATAGCTTTAAAATGAAAATTGGTCTAACGATATAAACAGGGCAGATACACTTTTTAATAACTGAACGGTTAGGTAATTTGATTTAAATGGAAAAACTGCAAATTGAAGATTATGTGGTAATGGAATAGTTTAAATTACTAGTAACTAATTGAGCGAAATTACGTTAATGAAAATATGATTAAAGAATCCATTCAAAAATCACACCTTTATACCTAAATCAATTAATTTAAGAACGGTATCTATTGTTAGTGAGATATATTTCCATAGTGATATAGTTCCATAGTCCCTTGTTTCGCAAAACCACACTGTACATTTGCAGACCTACTTAACAATCATCATTTGTCATTGGGAATCTTTTCCATATACCTATCTACTGCAAATCTTGACGGTGAATGTCTTCTACCTTCATGCTAATAAACTTAGCAACCTTCTCAATGAGCCACTCATACCACACTCCCCTCGTAATGGCATCACTAGTATCACTTGCAAGTAAGTCGAGAGTCCTCCAGTCGAGAGACGGCAAGAGATCGCAGCGCGCATTGAAATGCCAGAAAACAGAAACCAGAGACACCCTCGGCCCAAGAAATCCAAATGAATCCGAGATGAGGTTGCCTCACCCAAGCAACTGGGCAACTGAATTGGAGTAGAGACTCCGATTTTGACGATGCCTGCCAGACGCTGTTTGTTGCTCTTAGCGGTAAACGCAGAAAGGCGAGTCTGAAGGAGGGGAATGTGTGCCGCCCGTCTTGAATTACCCCAACGAGTGCCGCGAATGGTTCTGCCTCTTGGCTCGAAAGTTGGCCAAGAGGAAGGCTCGACTTTGTTCGCCGAATTGGAACGAAGATTTCGAAAAGCCGCAAAGAATGGTTATTCGCTGCTAGGGAATTGGGCAAATCTCATGCCATAATATCTTTATTTATTGTTGAATTTTAGAAAATGTTATTATATGATTGTGATACTTATTACCACTAATATAAAGAGTAACAACCGAATATCTGGCTTATTTGTTATTTTTACCGGTTCTAGTTATTCTGCCAAGTTCAACGGTCCGTTCTACCTAAACTTCCTAATTCATTCTGCAACTTTGTTGTGCGACTAACAAATGGCAGCCAACCTCAAGATGCAATCTTGGGCCGCAGCCCAGCTAAAAGCCAAATCAAGAGGCAGGCCAGGCCAAGTCCAAGTCAATGGAATGAACTCTTCTCAATTGTGTCACGATCTTCAACTTGCATAAATTTCCCGTCGGTATAATCCCATCCACTTCCCTGCCGATCGCCCACAAGACGCGTCGCGTGGCTTCTTTTATTTTTGCCTCATCCTCCTCGTTTTGTGGCCATCACATCGGGGATCGTGTGTAGGTGGTCGAAAAGGTGGAGGAAAGGCCCAAAGCGGCGACTGAGTTATAAAGCTCTGGGCCATTTTGATTGCCCGGCTAAGAGCGTGATTCAGAGGTGGTGTGCATATGTTTATATGATTTACACGCCGTGCGTTGGTGTCAGGAGAGTACAGTGTTTTTCAAAGCCAAAAAATACGCTACCATAAAATATGTGTATATATTATTAGTAAGCCTTTATGAAAATATCAGATAACGTTAGAAAAACCTGACAATGATTTTTACATGGAAGTATAGTCTAGGAGTTCATTGGTAGAAGAAAGACAGTTAAATAGTAGAGTGTGATATCACGTCTTAATATTAATAAGCTTGCAGTAAATGGAGAATTCTTAAAAATCATGAGGCTGCCACTTAGAGTGGGTTTCCAAGGTCTGTCGATTTTAAGGCATAGAGCATTATCCATGAATCAAAACCTTAATTTGCGTAAATATGTTGGGCAGATAAGTACCTAGAAAGGTGCTAGATTTAGTTTATCTAACTTAAAATTGAAAAAATATTTTATTACGAAATTTTATTATATGCAAGATAGCACTACTTTTATGCATAGTAATCCCAGTTCCTATTTATATATTCATACATTGCATGTATCCACAAATGGGCTACTTTTTATTACAACAACCATCAAGGCATTTTGACTTAACACGAAAGCAGCACCGCCAATTGCCGTGCTTGGCAGTCATTAATCGCGACTTAGTCACCCCGTTTCGACTTATCTCCGACACAACTGCAAACTTAAAGTTCAGCCCGTACTGCCATTAGCATCTCAACCGAGGGAAATCAATTAAGTTGGGAAAGGAAATCCAGGCAAATGAAGCAATTTAACGCAGATCACAAGGGAAAAGAAAGGCCAACAACCTTCTGAAAACCTTCTGCCAGACCAGACCAGACCCAACCAATCCACTCCAGACCCGAGACCCGAGACCCATTAGCCTTACTCACTTAACCGACAAAAGTGCCAATTTTTCCAGACTTAGGGCCAGCCTAGCGCAACCCAAATAAAAGGGAACTTAGCCTAATGAAAAGTCGCTTTTCCGCGGAAATTGGGTCACCAGTGGGAGCGAGTCAGCCGGTCGAGGAACCCAGACAGGAAATTTACTTCAATTTGTCGGCCCAGCTGAACGGGGATCGACTCGCAGGTCTGCAAATCAAATGGAAAAACGTGACGCGGACTCTCTCCTGCTGCCTCTCACCTTTCCACCCCTCGACTCACATTTCCCCACCTGCATAGCCCACCTTTCTGCTATTGATTTTCCCCCCAATCGCTGTGGAAATATTGTTTGATTTTAATACCGTGGAATAGCTGGGTACCATCTCTGGTTCTAAAAATAAAGCAGAGCTTAGCAATGCAAAAATTGCTTAAAAGCTAATAATATTCTTTTAACACCCAAGCTCCCTTCTACTTATAAGAAAAAGTGATTGAAACTAAAGAAAATCAATTAGCAAATTTGCTTATATTATATATATCCTGTTGAAAGGGATATTCACAAGTCTTTAGATCAGATACAACGTTCTGAATCGTAGTTAGTTGGCAACGCGAGTGAAGAGTTTTCCGTAGCGTATTTTCCTTCTTTTGTTTATGTTTGGGCGCACTTGTTGCCATGGCAAAGTGCAAAACAGGCCACAACAGCTGAGGAAAAGTTTGCGCCGTTGCCTTGGAAAACTGTGTAAAATTGGGCACAGTGGAAATTTAATTTGGCCAGCGGCTCCTCTTTTTTTGGGGTAGTGGATACACTTGGCAAGCCAAAGTCAAGTGAGGTTAGAACTTGTCTTAATTGAGTGACGGAGCAGGCAGCTAACGAAGTTTGGGGTTATTTTCGCAAATTAAATTTGGGTTGACTAAACGAACTTTTCCCAACCGCTAGTGGGATGGAAAATTAAAGATTAAAGATTGTAGGTGTCGCTATTTCGTGTTGCACTTGTCATTAATTATATTTTCATTTGTGCTTTTAAAGATACCAGTTATTTGTAATTACTTGGCTATCAGGGCACAGTCATTTCTCGTCTTAAATATATTTAAGAAAAATGATAAACAATATTTCCTTTGTGAAGAGTTAAGCCTTACTTAAATATTCAAATGGTAACTTGTAAGATATATTAAGATATGCTAGCGGAAGTGAAAGAGAAACAGATATGTAGTATATTTCCGTTTGAACACAAGATCTAAAAGCTATTTAAGAAGCTCCACTTTCTGGGGAAAAGACTGATTCCCAGACTCCAGCACACAAGCAGTTATCATGCCAGTATCTGTTCGAATCCCATTTATAACTTGGAGAAAGAAAAAAAAGATAGGTCTTGGAAATGGGTCAGACTTGTTTTAAGAAATGGAAATCTGTTGGCTCAAGCTGTTTTCATCTCTGCTGTCGTCGTTCCTGGCTTCATAATTGCCGTTCTTGTTTGATTTGTGGTTAACACATTCGACTTCGGGCTCCCAACGGAAGCTCCCGTTTGCTGCCTCCATCTGGATCCCTATTTCCCGGTCGCTTGGTGGAAGATTTTCACGTTTCGGTGAATTGTGAAAAACTTTTACTTGGTTGCCGCTTCTTTAAACACTTCATTTCTTTTTTTTTGGGTGAAAGTTTTTGTCTAACAAAGCCCTATGCGCTATCTATATGGTGCGATCTCTTTCGGTCGCACTCAAGCATAAGTAGTTCAGTAAACTGTCAGCGCTTTTCTGCTTCTTTTTCTATACTTTTCAGTTGGTATTTATCTATCGTTATGACAAGCGTGCAGCATGTTGCAAGTGCGACAAGTTGTGCAAACAACAATCAAACTGCCAACGCCCTCGAAAAGTTGCTAGCCATCCCTTACACTGGAAAATAACTAGGCATTTGGTTCAGAAACCATTCGTTACAAGAAAGAAACCAATAAAATCCTATTTATCTGCGAAACAATAAAATATAATCAATTTACACCATATAATTGCTTTATTCTCTGGATTTGATGTGTATATTTAATTCTAAATATCGTGGCAAATGAATTTTGGTCGTGTGCAACCATCCCACAAAAGCCTCCCGTTTCCCAACCGCTTTTCATATGTGTGTCAGGCTTTGTCATTAGGCTGAGGAAAAGGGAAGGAAAAGTGGGAAGGCGTCTTTGCTCCCAACACTGAGAACAATTTGCTCTGTGGCCAGCTGTTGGTGCCCCACTTTGCGTCCCACTTCGTTCCATAGCTTCCGTCATCCCAACCCCCATCATATTTTAATGCCACCACCCATGTCGTCGTTGTTATGTTGCTGCATGGACAAAATCGTTATTTACATACATGTGCTGCATTTTACATGAAACGGTTAACCATCTTTCCTTCTTGGCCGTGTCAAACAATTAAGCATAATTGCTGTGAGGCAGGCACCAAAAAAGGGGGATGGGCAGAGACGCGGGACAAAGGGGCATTGCTTGCGGCATGTTTAGTTGAGTCTTAGGTTTAAGTCCCAGTTCGGGGTAAGCTCGAATGTTTATTGTCTAAACAAGCATGTTCCAACGTTTTACGCATTAACTGAGCTTCGTTACAAGTCAAGTGAGTCAGGTTGTATACAGGGTTTCAAAAAACAATTTATGATTTTGTTGCATATTCACGTACGGCTTAATTGGAAACTCAATGCTGCTATAGTAAACGATTTGAAATTTAACTATAAATAAACAAGTTACCATTCCACTCCATACGATTGATAAACTTTAACTTGCTCATGTAACATATATACAATGAATTAGCACAAGACTAATACACATTTCCATAAACATAGTATCGTTTATATATAATATTTAATATAACATTTCAAATATCTTAAATTAATTTGAACGTCTTAAATCCCATTTGAAAGTCTTTACTTCCATGGTAACACAATTTGATCTGCTTGAATTGCCACCCAAGGCGAGACTAGCACGTTCTCTACTCGTATAATGATGATGGCCCATTGTCGTCTATTCATTTAATTTGCTTGTGCTAATTTCTCGCATGATACGGCAAAAGTCACTCGCAGAGTCAACAGAACCGAACAGATTGAGGAGCAGAGGAGCAGCGTGGATCGGGGATTGGAACGGGGATGTGCCTCAGTCGATTCAATAAAGTCATTAGCTAAAGTAGCCAATGCATCGGGGACGTTCGCCGGTCCAAGATGATAGTAGAATGGAGCGGCTTGCAGCTTGCGGCTCACTGAATTGGCAAATGGAAAGTGCAACGAGCCAGCGGCTGATGCTGCTGCTGCTGCACTGGAAAAAATGCATGCTGGTCCCATGCTGATAGGGAAAATATTAGTGCACCTCTTCATTCCTGAGCATCTAATCAAATATTAGATTTTATCCAAGTGTAACAGTGAAAAAATTCATTGAAACTAATACTTCCTTCACATTTGAAGTATTTTAGATTACTGTTAGTATCATAAATTTTACTTTTTTGAACAAACAATATAGTAGGTTTTAATGGCGAAATGGTATTTACTGATGGTCTCTTTTTAAATATACGTTTTAAATATAAATTCCATAACTGCTCAACATATTTTCTCAGTGCGAGTTGCCGCAACTGACTCGGTTCTTGCCGCTGATGTTGCAAGAACGACTCATGTGCATGTGTGTGCACATTGTTAATGGCTGCCGCTGTCAGTTAATAATTCTGCGTGCCGCTCACACGCCCTAATGCGTTGCCAACCAACTAACTAACTAGCCAACTCCCAAAGATAGCCCGTTATCAGGCTGGAAGGCGATTTATAGTCCAGAAAAAGCGGAAGCCATGGGATTTATGTGGATACTGAAAAGCACAAGGAGGTTCCCCAGAAGTAATTGCCATTTATTTCGCTTAATTCGGCCTAAAGCAAAGCCGCTGGCTAAAACTGGACAAGATGAAAATATTATTTAGTGCTTAGCGTATTTGCTTTCCTCATAACAGTAAAATATTACAATATTAGAACCATATGTTAAGAGAAAAAAAAAAGAAAGCAAGAAAGATTTACAGATTAAAAAATTTAGTCTGTTTTTACCCATGAGAGTGATTTGCACTGAACATTTAAATTACTTATTTTATAATGAAAAAGTATTTTCAGAGCCTTGCTATTTTTTTTTAAATATTTATCAATTCTGTGTTATGTTAAATATCAGTTCACTAAACACACCTTCCCTTTATTTATTCGATTCAGTTTACTTTAGACCAACACAGACCTTCTTCAGCTTAATCAGATCTATTCGACACTTGCAACTCCACGCCAATAAATAAATAAACAGAACAGAACCGAACCGAAACGCCTGGTACCATCGGCTCCCAGAGGCTCCATAAACTGCTCAGATGGATGAATGGCCAACTGGCACTCAAGTGTGTCTGGATTTGGTTTTGGGTTTGGGTTTCCAGGCGAAAAGTGCCCAGCGATGCAGTCGATAAATCACGTGCGCTGCTCATCTCAAAAGGCGCCTGTGATTGTGATTGCGATTGTATCAGCCGTGGCAATGCAAAATGCAAAATGAAAATGCTGTTGCCAGGGCTCAGACTTTTTTTGGTCGACTACTTAATTAAATAGGCAAGCGTTTTGGCCAACTAATTAACAATCAAAAGCACGTCAAAGCGGACTTCCGTAGAAGCAGGTGCCATTAAGTGAGGGGAGCAATAAACTTTTTAGGTGACCTGAGGGAGGGCTTTCTAGCATAATTAATGAAAGTTATTTCGCATAAAAAGCAAAGGTTGAGAGACGCATAACTGAGCGTGTAGAGCGATAAAAATATTTCATAGCTATATTATTCATAAATTTCGCCCAGCATCCCACTCAACAATTGACTACTAGACAAGTTTCCCCCAAGTGCAGATACATTTATACCTCCACGAGCTCCCACATCGAAATGGAATTAACATAAAGCTAATCAGTCGCAGATATTGTTGAAAAACAAGTTTTCATTGTCTGTAATGAAGGGGTGATGAAGCCAAAGGTTAGCGAAAAGAAAAGCCTCTAATGAGGCCGCCGCAAATACTTCAATCGTAACTTGAGAATTTCTAGCTCGATTAAATGGGCATTGAATAGGCATATTTGAGATCTATCTTTCGGTTGAGTCATGCGAGTATTGCCGATCCTCTTTTGGCCGCTGCCCTTTTAATGTAATTTAATTTCTGCCTCATTCCAGTTGGCAGTTATTGAACCGGCTGCTGTTGTCTCTTCCCCCTCGCCCATCGCCTCTCGCTCGTTCATTCATTTATTTATGATTGTTTTGTTCAGCACTCGCAGAGATCAAGGGTGTATTGTGTCAATAATGATAATTTACATTATGCAATTTGTTAAAGTTGAATGGAGAAGCCGAAGTACAATACGAAAAATGCCTTCTGGTTTTAGGCTCTATATATATATTTTGCTTTGTTTTAAGGAAAAGCATTTCTTCTTCTGCAAAGTTTCGTATTTTCGTATTTTGAACAAGGCCCACGCGGCGTATACATAATTTCACAACTTTATTATGTAGCAAGACCAGCTTCTTTTCTTTTCATTTACCCCTTGTGCATAAAAATGCGTTTAAATTAAAAAGAATGAGAATTGAGAAATACGAGTATAAGTCCGAGGCGGGCGCGGTTCAGGTTAACAACCTTGACCGCGAATTTTTATGAAGCAGCAGAGTGGGGAACCTTCTTCATCGTACTTTCGTCGGAGTGCCATCAAAGCTGATTCGGCAAATATTTCGTGTTCTCGGTAAAGAAGACACTAAAAATATTATGAGAAACTTAATATTCATATGAAAAGCGTGCAAAAGTGACTGATAACGAACTGGCAGATGTTATAATTGAAGAACTGGCTTCTCCGCGAAATACTTACTTTTAACTAATTTTGTGAATCCATTTCAATTAGAGAAACTTTTATTTTCCTTCTGCTGCAAGCCATTGCTCAAGGAGTTTCCCTATCTGAAAGGTGCAGCAAATACAAATCAGAGATTAGAATGGAGTTGTTTGCCATAAAGAAAACCAATGAGTCAGTGGGATTTGTCAGTACTTCATTGGCTCATACATATGTGGTTCGATATTTGCATTGGGTATTTACTTTTCAACAAACTCGGTTTAACCAGGCTACCAAGAAAATTACCCATTAGATCAATGAAATAACATCAAGTAACAACAATTTCGTTTACAATCGAGCGCCGTTAATAACTTCCTCTAATTAAAAGATAAGCTTAAAACGCAACTCCACTAACAACCTTTGCATCAACATCAAGTACAGCAGCAATTACTTAAACTCTTATCATAAAAGGGGAAGGAAGAGGGGATCGACCATCGTGCCTTGAATCGCCGAGTTAAAATTGCATGACAATTACCCCAGAGACCCGGAGAGTCGAGCAAGAAAATTTCAACAAAATTTGTATGCCACTTGCGCAGCAGTGACAGTAGTTAATGGAACCTGGAACCCCCTCGCAACCGCCCGCCTCGCCGCCCCTGTCTGCAAGATGCGTGAATCACGTTAGTCGGCGGCGTGACAATGGGTGAAACGCAATCAAAAGTACTTAAAAACCCAACCGAAAGTTGACAGGCATCCCAACGATTCGGAATAGCTTCGCTGATGGCTTTCTAATTTCCTCGTGCGTCTTTTCCACAGTGGTGGGCAAAAAAAAACACTTTAATTAGAGACTTGCAGTTCACATGAATTATAATTGACCCCCAAACAAAAGCTGAAAACTAGGCGAGCAAACAGTTGTCGTTTCTTGTGGTCTCGTTGTGTGAGTTGTTGTGTGTTATGCAAGTTGGAGCATTTAGTCTTGACCTCTCAAGCAATTTTGATTGAGCAATTGGAAACCACCCAAAAAAGAATTCCAAAATTGTCGTTCGATTTCGGGAAAAGGCGAATTTCGTAATGAAAGCTTCGTAAATTCAATGAAAATTGATTGTCTTGCATATGCAGCGGCAGATTTATGGACGTTCTCAATAGAAATCATTTAAATCTTATCAAATTATATATACTGTCTATACAAAATAAAGTGGATGAAAATTTCAAATTAAATGAACGTACGTTCTTTGCGTTCTCAACGTTGCATGCTTAGAAATTATAAGGGAAGCATTATTACCTAAATGACTTAGGAAACTTACTTCTGATCTACAAGCGAGTTCTAATATTAATTGAAATGGAAAACGGAAGTGCACATTGCAAATGTGGGTTTCTAGTTTATAGCCATGCTAATGAATGTAACATATCTCTTTGTATTTTAAGAACTCTATTAATAGATATTTTAGGAAAACATTTTAAGAACAAATAATTATGCAACCAACCTGTAAACTAGAAGCGAGTGATTTAAAAAGATTTTTCGATTTCGAAATAACTATTTAGATAGGTTCAAATAAGTAAATCCGTTGTAGAGTTTGTAATTGCCCTAGGTGGCCGATGTTTTGGCAGCCTATTAAATTGAGTTACCAATGATTGGAAAAAAGTTGAGTGCTGCACTTTCGCTAAAAGCCTCACCCCGATTAATTGGAAGAGCTTCCGTCTGGCGCAGCTCACTTTTCATCTAATTTCCTGTTTGACAACGCCAAAAGCAGTTTCATTTTCGAAACGAATCAATGCGGTGGGTTCTGCCCCTCTCGTGCACTCAAACAACATACATATAGAACGGAAAATGGATGCATGTAATCAAAGTTTACGCAAAACCCTAACAAAAGAGTCGCTGAACCACATCCTCCGCCCGAAAAACGAGAGCAACGCACTTAAATAGCTGCATAAATTTCAATTAAAATGCAGCGAAATAAGAAAAATAACAACCAGACTTATACCGCTAATTTGTAGGGAATGGGCCCTTTGAAAGATGAAGCAATCCATTGCAAACTCAATTAAAAGAACACTTAATTACGCATTCAAAGTGTGCGAACGTGAGAGCAAGACAGCTGGAAAGAGAGAGGCATAGAACACTTGTAATGGGGAAAGCAAAAAGTAAATTTGCATAAGACAAGCAAAAGTCTGGATTGACCGTGAAGTCGAGTGCACAGACAGTGCAGTTTTACAGTGGAACTGCATTGGAAGCTAAAAGATTATCTTGTGGCACTAAATGTTGCTGTAATATTTGGTACAATTTTTAAACAACAATTTAATGAGCAGAAAAGGAAGATGCAAGCTACAACCATCACTAACAAAATATATACTTCTTTACTAATTTGTTCATTTATTTTTATTCTAGTTCTAGAAACTCAGCACATGTTGCACTTTGAAAGTAACAAAAGAACATATTAAAATGATTTAATATAGCTAGTGCCCACTGTTCAATAACCAAGGCTTGCTGCCTGCTAACCCTATCTTTCTCCCTTTCTCCTTCTAACCGACTTCCTCTCTCGCTCTTCGCAATGCACGAAAAGCTGACCACGCAAGTGTGACGTCGCCAGTTGTTGTTGCTGCGGCTGCTGCTGTGTCTGCGCGGTTATTGCTGTTGTATCCAACGCTATTTGGCCACTCAACCAAAGCTCCCCATTTCTCATTTCCCACTGCCACGCCCCCCGCCCCCGTCGCCCGCTCCATGCGATCGCTCATCGCAATGACGCCGACCTGCCCACATTATGTAAAGTTGAAAAATCCGATAGGCGTGGTCGCCAAACAACAAACGAAAATTCTTTAGCACGCATGCAGCTTGGCCATGTTTACTTTGCCAGTCTGTTTAAAGAGATACAAAATTAACATATATGTATATCCGTATATATGTACATACATATATATTCGGTAACTATCACATATTGGAACATGCAAAATTGTAAACCAGCTTTTTATAATTCTATTAAGGAACGTGCATTGGTTTTCCTATCTTAAGTTAGTGTTTAAAAATATCGTATATGTATGTATAGGAAATTCGGACCAAAAAGAAATTCGACTTCTTGTTATTTGTTATAATAAATAATAATAAACAAATAAAAATATAAATAATAATAAAAAATATGTGCTAAATTTTTTTCTCTGTGCAACAAAGCCAATAAGAAGAAGAACAATACCAACGACCAGTTTTCAGTTTTTAAGACATAACGGTGCTTGACGTCACCTACTTTTCACTTTGGATTTTGGTTTTTGGTAGATGAAATACCTTTTCTTCTATGCGTGTGTGCGTATGTGCTTCTCTAACCGTTAAAACCGGTTTTCCTTTTTGTTTTTCTTCAAATTTTCGGGCATTGAAAACGAAATTTATTTGGTAATTCAGTTAGAAGAAATTGAGAGGAGAAATGTTTTGCCTGTGGAGTTTTGACCGAGTTTTCATTTCGATGGGGAATGAGCCACAGGTTTGTAGTTAAGTCAGATATAATACATTCATACATACAAAAAATAAATAAATTATTTCTATTTCCAGTGAATTATATTGCAGCCACTCTTTAAATTAATTTAGGTAATGAAAAAAGCTTCTAATAGCTCTCAAATGGGATAGAAAACATTAAATAATAACGATATTTTTCCTCGACTTCAACTTTAACCAGTTTCATATAAACCAATTTGCATACTAAAACCATTTACCGAACCACTCCTCAAAACTTGATAAGTAACTTGAGAGATAAGACGACCAAACGTGACCACCACGAATCGGAAAAGAAAGATGAAACCAAATGAAAACATTGGAAAATCATTCGTAGAAAACGCGTGCCAGGGCTAAGAAAAGTCAAGTCTTGTAATAAGCCCATAAGAAAACGAATGCATATATTTGATCATAGTTATCAGCTTTGATGTAACAGGATTGGTCACCATGTCACTAGCAGATATTACTATTACTCTGCAAGTAAATTTGAAATGGCATTATGTTTGCTTGTATGGGAATCACGACTGGAGAATTAATGATCATGATGAATAAACATTTTCTTATGTTTGGCAGAGTTTCCTTAAACCTGTTACATACTTTACAATACGCATTCTGTAAGTTTACTAGCAACGGTTATCAGGATACCAAAGAGATATCTTCCTTTTTTTTATAGAAGATAGTTATCTCTATTCGTGAGTCTGGTATTTAATTATGTCCATCAGAAATATAAGCTTATGCAATTCTGTTGACTATAACTTATTAGAAGAGTTGTTCCTCAATCCAGGCTTTGGTATATCTTCCTTAATTATACAAGATTCCATATGTATGTTAAGCAAACCCTTTCGTATTCCTTTCACGTTGCCAAATTCGATTGTTTATTATTTAATTTGCTCTTGGGGGCGCAATAGATAAAATAGTGTCCCTAAAATAGACCCAACGGCACAGCTCTGTCGTGCCTCAGAAACTTTTTATTATCCCAGTTTTATGAGCACGTAAAACGCTTGGCTAGAAATAAAGCCTTCATTGAGCAGGCCAACTCTTTTGCTTACTTTGGGCCACAGATAATTTTACGTGGGCATATCCCACCTCGAATGTCCTCATTTCTCCTCCCTGACTTGACTTTTCGTCCGCTTAATAGGTCAACTCGGTCAGGATTAGGTCACATGGGCTGCGCTGCACCCACTTTTCGGTTGGCCAAAAAGGCCAAGTTGGTAATTAAATTTGAGGTCAGTTCGTCAGACGAGTATCTAAATGTGGCAGGTTGCTGCCTTTGTTGTCGAGTTGGCCAGAAGCTCTTATCTGCGAGAACGAATTGTAATGAATTCCCTTGCGTGTCAGATTGTCATCATTTGCCTGAGATCATCAGAAGGGAGTCGTAAATATAGTTTGTCAATCTTTCGCTTGGCTGCCCGCTCTGATGGCAGGCTAAGATTGTTAAAAAACACACACGACAGTAACCAGGAAATATACTTCAAGTTAAGGGATTTAGCTTAAGTGCTTCAGAGCAATTTTCTCAGTTTTTTAGACTCCAGAAAAGGGCTTTTGTGTGCTATTACTGATTTGCTAGTTATTGTTCTCGATGTTTTTTTACTTTATGACATCAGCACATGGAGTTATTGACCCAACATCTTCAACCCAACCTTTATTCAATTATCACACTTTTCAGATTTTTTTGGGTTGCAGAATATCCATTACAAACATTGTAAGCAAACGTTTACTACTTTAAGAAGAATATACTTAATTATTGAGCTCCCAAACATGTACTTGGAATTTCTAAACAATTTTCTTGCGTTAGAAGGCAGTTAAAGTTTTATTTTTAATTTCACGACTCGCTTTTTTGCCCCTTAATTAAGTGCAAAACCGCACTGCGACAGCTTGTGACAAATTTGTTGTTGTTTTTGCCTTTCAACTTGCTTTTCTACTTGCAACACGGGCAAGAAGGAGAACTGTAATTTGGTTTAATTGCCTCACAACATTTGCTAATTAGGTTTTACAGTTGGGGGAACTCTTATCAGAATTTGCGAATGTTCTCCAAGCGCTAAAAAGTTTGCATATTTAAGTTGAAGTCAGTGCCCATTCCCCAGATTTCCCTTAGAGCCAACACCTGCTGAGCTGCCGTGACTGAAAGTCATTTAAACTGTTTTACTTGCCAATGTTGTTGCTGCCGCTGGCATGATTATTTTTATACATATTTTTGTGTTTAGCTTTTCAAAGAGCTGCGTTGGAGCTTGGCAAATAAATTAGCAAGCAGATTTCAAGGCGAGACTTTTGACTTCTGCGCCGCGTAGTGCAGTGCCCCGAAGTTGCAACTCTTTTTCGGAATTTTTAATGAGCCCTGTTGATAGGCCAAACGGGGTTATGTTGGTGGGAAAATAAGGAAATTACTGGCTTGAACAAGTTAATTTTACAATATGAAATGTAACTATGGGCATATTTGGTTAAGGAAGATAGCTAATTTATATAGTTATGTGTTATAAGATTGAGTAACTGCAAAACTAATATGCACGTTTTGAAGATAACTCTTGTATAAAAATGTCACTCAAAGTTCTTTTTTTTTACAGTAAGAGAGGTGAAACAAAGGGTATCACTGGATCAGTAGATTGTCTATATAGATACGTATCTTAAAAATACATTGTTATCGTGCAACAACTTCGCATTCTTTCT
The DNA here is from genome assembly GCF_016746235.2 of Drosophila teissieri. Lineage (NCBI taxonomy): Eukaryota > Metazoa > Arthropoda > Insecta > Diptera > Drosophilidae > Drosophila > Drosophila teissieri. The sequence goes on along the minus strand of NC_053031.1, from coordinate 16,073,936 downwards.
GTATTAATCTTGTGTGAATCACGTTTTTTAGATACGAAATCTTATCCCACAAGCTGGAGAATGTGAAAGTAAACAGATAGAATAAGATGAACATTCCAAAGATTTGATCAGCAGACTTTTAATCGTAAAACTAAGGAAAATAAGAACGCCTTAATGTGATATTCTAGGTACTGCACTAGGTTTTAAGCAGGAAAATTCCAAACAATTACCTATTGACCATTTTATTTATTTATTGAACAGAGAACACTAGAACTTGTTTATTTCGTACAGTTCTAGCAATTGGTCAAATTCGATATGCAAATGTGATCGTCTTATAAGAATTTCCAGCTACGAAGCAATCCAATTCGATTCTGTGCGTGGTAAGCGGTTGCGATATATGAGACACACATATGAGACAATATTTACAGTCCAACCAGTGCGAATTGCCATTCCAATCAGAGGTAAACAAAAATCAAAAGCCAATGTGAAAAAAATGCCAACAAACCTGTACGAGTTGTTCGCTGCCGCTGCGCCGCTGCCGCGCTGCTGCCGCCGACGTCTGCGTCGAGAACTTCGGCTTTAAAGCTCTCAGACGGAGTTAATGTTGTTGTTTTTTTTGCTGCTGCTGCCTTTTTGCATGTGCAAATCGAAAGAGAGCGAATGAGAGGGAGCGATGGAGCCCACTAATACACGCGCGTTTTGACAGGTAAGCGAAACACGGCGCAAAGAGCAGATGAGGAAGAAGAAGAAGAGGCAGTAATGAATGATCGTCGCTTTAACTTTTCGCTTGCATTGGTATGCGTGTGTGCATTTCTGGGAGTTAACTTTTAACACTTTTAGCCTTGGAAATAAATATATTCATAATGCACTTTCCACACTGCTCCTAACTGATTTACATACATATATAGCTCTCCAATAACTAACACTATTTTTAAACACGCACACACACTTTCAAGGCGCGCCGGCTGCGCAAGCCACTTTTGTTTTAAGTTAGCCCACGTACAAGAGGCGAAACAGCGAAGTCCGTAGCTCGGATTTTAATGCGGCCAGCGCGGCGATATATCGGCGACTGAGTAGCAGTTACTTTTCGTACCTTGCCGTCAAGTTCACCTGGCCAAAAAGCTTTTAAGCCCGAGCTCAGCGCAGCGCACTTGTGAGAAACGCTCTAGCGCGTTGAAAATCTGGCTATTTTCACGACAAATCTGGCGGGATTTTGAAATTTGCATCTTAGGATAAATATTTCTACGGGAATTCGTTACAAAAACTTTTAAACAATGCTACATTTTATAAATGGGACAATAAACGCTAAGATAGTAAAAAGATATCTAAGCAGTGAGTGTTTAATTTACTTAAATCCAATTTTATTTAAATGGCTTTTTCCCGTAATTTGTTCTTCTTCCTCCGATGTTTTGCATTGTTCACCACTGACGGAACCAGAAATTGAACAGCGCGGAACCAGTTCATCGACAACAGAGTTGCACAACAGTTCAGCAGCGGCGAAGTAAAAAGTATTTTTTTTAATTAAACTGCGTTAATAATGCTGCGAGCGGGTTGCCAGCTGCTGACGCAGTCCACCCTGCCCACCGGGAAGACGGTCGGAAATAGCTTCGCCCTCGAGTTCGTCCGCTGGCGCAGGAAACCGCGCTGGCTGCCGGTGGCCAAGAGCAAGATGTTCCGCGTGCCCGAACGCAAGAAGCAGTCGGAGGAGGAGCGCACGGAGCTCATGAGGCTACACAACCAGTACAAGTAGGTGCACCAGCGCCAGCTTCTGTCCCTCTATTCTGTTATCTTCGTCTAACTTCATTTCAACTTCTTGATTTCAGAACGCAGCTTCGCTCAGTACGGCAGTTTCTGAGGGAGGAAGTCGTGCGCCATGAGGAAACCTCCACAGCAGACCACATCGTGCTCACTCCCGAGCAGGAGGAGGCCGTGTTCCAGCAGTGCGTGGAGGCCAATGCCGCCTGGAACGCATCAATAGCCAAGGAGCGAGACCAGCGACTGGCCAAGGAGCGCGAGGAAAAGGTGGCCTATGTCCAGGAGCGACTGGAGGCACGACAGCTGCGCGAGGAGGAGCGCAAGGAGCAGGCCAACCAGCGGGTTCTGTTCGAGATTGAGCGTTCCAAGACCTTCATCACTAGGGAGACCTTGGATGCAGCCATTGAGACTGCGCTGGCCAATCCCGTGGACCACAACTTCGCCATCGATCTGGCCGGAAATCTTTACCCGGGACGAAGCACCTCTCAGCTTCCAGAGGCCACTGGCGAACCCAACCAGCAAGTTTTGAGTAATTAATCAAGTGTCTTAGTTTGTTGTTACATTAAAAAGCTTTTTAGCTACATTTCGTTTATGGGATTCTCCTATGTATTTTATTTTTCTGCACTTTAAACAACATAATTAAGTATATTTCGATTTGTGCAACAGTATAGCAATTAGATAATCTAGCTATGATAATGCGAACTAGAATACTGCTCAAATTTAGGGTCCGTTTGGGAAATTATAGTAATCAATCTATTTGAAGATCAAATATATAGAAATTATTATATTGGAGCTTTTCGATAAGTTACAATTCATTTAATTTATACTACTTATCCCCAAGCTGCCAACCCGATTTTCTTGGCTCGAAATGAAACCCTTTAATGTCGTAACATTGGTAAAACACTTAAAAAAGCAAACCTTGTATTAGAAATTTCTATATTTAACGTTTATATACGTCATTTAAGATAGGAATAACTTAAGCTTAGGCGCAGCCTATTTACAATATTACATATCTACCGTGGGGAAGTGGGTGCTACGTGCTCGGTAATGGATTCGTTCGCTTGGATGCCGCCTCCTGCTGCTGGAAAAGGTGCACCCAATCTGGAGTGGCCTTGAGTTTGGCCTGAATGGGTCCCAAATTGATCATATTTCCACTGCGTTGCTCGCGGTTTGCGGTCACAGACATGAGCTCCTGCAGAAAACCCGGATCCAGACCCATATCCAAGTCGAAGCGTGTGTCTCCCAGTTGGAGCTTTACGCGACCGGACTTGTACCTCAGAATCTTGCCGATCTGTCCTTCCTCCAGCTGCCGTAGTATACTACCCTTGGGTCCGTTTGCGCAATTCGGTGCAGGACTGGCGGGTTCCGATTCACTGGTGGCCTGATGATCTACTTTAGGTGGTTCCGGATCTTCGGTATCGTCGCTCACACATGGCAACACATCTGGCAGTTGCATGAGAAAGATTTGCGATTCGCTGGAGTCCAGAAAGTTACCAATGGTGCGCGGGTAGCGACCGTACTGCAGTGGTGGTTCCTCCAAGCTGGCTGTCTGAGCAGCCACATGCAGCTGTTGCAAATGCTGGGCCACTGCCAAAGTGTCTAGAAGCGAAATCAAATTAGAATATACTAATTTAAAGATGTAGGACCTTACCCTTTTGTGTTGAGGTTGCACTGGCGTCTTCTTGCTTAGCTATCGGTGTCTTTTGGGTGACCCAGAGTCCTGGCGTTTATAAATAAATAATAGATATACATTTCTTCCGCCTGCTGGTATTGCAAAATGGATGTAAAACTTACCCTCCTTCAGCAGGATGGGCTTGAGTGCCATCTCAGTCTTGTTAGCCTCCTCTTCGCTGAGCTCGCCGCCACTGGCCTCAGATTCGCCCAAGAGCTCCTTGATCCGTTCGGCCTGACCCTTGTCGTCCTTGCGATCCACGCGTTTCCTGGTCACAGCCACCTCTTCACCGCCTCGTGCATATGCCGTTCCATTTCCTGTTGACCTTCGCACATGAACATCACCTGCTCCTTCGGAGAAGAGTCCCTGGGTCTGGATGAGCGTGGAGTTGCCACCGCCAGCGGAATTTCCACCTCGACCACGTGTCGCTCCTGTGCCGTTGCCACGTCCACCCCTCCGGCCGCTTCTCGGCTGCGTGGTGTCCTTGGACGTCTTGACATTGCTGTGATTCAGATGAGATGATGAAAAGAAAGATTCCCTTTGGGTAATTCCATTACTCACGCATTTTTGTTGCGCACAGCATTCAAGTTGGGAGCAAAGACCTTTTTGCTGGCTGTCCCAGCGCCACGCCCACCGAGGGTTAAGTCGCGGGCGGGAGCTAGCCTGGTCATTCCGTTGAGCGTCTCCAGTGGGCGTGCCCCGCCCCCAGACGGACCATTATTCGTGGTGGACCCACTGGCTCCACTGATGGACGAAGCTGCTGCTGTGGTGACCGTCATCCGCTTCGCTGGCATGGCGTTCCATTCGCGCCGCCCGTCCCCTGGAAAGTTCGACCGAAGTCGCTGGCCTCTGATTATCCTCTAAGTTTGTTGGTTTTGCGCTAGAATTCCCGCAGACTTCTTTGATTTTCCTTTGAGGTTAATGGGAAAGCTGAGTCGATACACCACATGCCGATACACCGTTGTCGATAGACTTTAGTGTTGCCAGATGACATTCGTTTTGCTTATCAGATATCGGATTTTTGAACCGTGATTGTAGCGGGTTGCTATCGGTACTGTTGTTTGACAAAACATATACAGTTACCATCATTTAAACCTAAAGAGAAATGAGAAAAATAGCTTATTGCTGCAGTAAACCCCGAAGCAGTTAATTTATATGCAACATTGATTTGATACATCATCTCTATTTTGGTAGGGCAATCGATGCGAATCACCTAACCATCACCCATCTGGCAACGCTAGTTGAGCACAACATTTTATAAACAAAGCAAACCGGCAAAATCATCTTCCACCTTCCATGGCCAAAAAGTAACAAGTTATAAAGGAAACCGGAGGAACTATGGCCTCCAAGCGCTTTTCTACCATGAAAGAGTTCGCGCGGAGCAAGAAACCGCGGCTGGATGTTAGCGTTACCCGCGGATCAGCGCGTCCCAGTCCACCAAGGAACAACTTCGATGGAATTCTCTGGGACGACGATGACGACGTCATCCTGATGGCCACCCAGCTGGCGGAGGCGGAAATCGAGGCGGAGGAGCGGAAAAAGAAGGGCGGAACGGAGGTGGACATCATGGGCCACAGCGAGGTTACCTTCAGTGAGTTCGCACCCACTTTTCAGGGCTCCACCAGCACACAGCAAATATTTCCGCCCCCACCGCCGCCGCAAAAGAAGACCACTTCTCTGGACATGGATGCCATTTTCGCGGATGATGACGATTTTGATTTTCTGGCCGTTACCCTCATCGACAGCGAGCCGCAAAAGTTGCCGGCGCTGGAGTCTGAGCCGAAGCCCAGCACCAGCACCAGCAAGATCACTACCTCCAGCATCCGTGTTCAGCAGAAAACCACGACCACGACCATCAATGCTACACAATCCCGCCAGCAGGAACACCAGCTAAAGTTCCTCATGGATAGGATCGAAGCCCTTAAGCGCGACAACGCGCAGCTGGAAAAGAATTTGGGAGACAGTAAGGAACGCAATGAGATCAAGTCGGGTGAGGTAAGTAGACACCCTAAAAACCGATTTCTAGATCTTGCGAAAACTAACCAAATCATATTTATGTCCCTAGGTTTCCTTACTTCGTGATGAGCTAAAGCACTTGCGCCAGCAGCTGCAGGCCAGCAAAATGGAAAAACTCGCTCTGGCCGACGAAACGAATCGAGACTGCAACAAAAAGGTGGCAGAGGCAGCCAAGCAAATTGCAGCCAAGGACATCGAGTTGAAGATCAAGAATGCCGAGTACTCAAAGTTGAAGACACAGCAAAAAGCCCACGAAAAAAGTATGAGTTCCAGCATGATCAGTTTTCAGGCTGCTCCGGATCCCTTGGAGAAAAGGTCCTCACTTCGCTTGAATAGGCTTAACATACACAGATCTGTGCCCGGACTGAAAACGGATAATGGCAGTGTGTTCGAATGCAGCGAAGATGAGGAGCAGACTAAGAAGCGGAGAAACCTGTTTGAGCTAGAATTGAAGCAACTGCTGCTTCACTACGCTCAGCTGCAAGCGCAGCCGGAATCTATGGACAACCTCCTGCCAAGAATACTCACGTCGGTCGGCAAGGTTTTCACGGAGTTTGCTGCATATCCCCAAAGCTTGGACTTCCCACACAACTGCATGTTATATCCCTACAATCCCCACAACCTAGAAGAGGAAGTTCATCGCATTTCCCTCTCTCAGCAGAGCAGTTTGTATGAAAACGAAAAGGCTGTACCGGTGCGTCGCTACATAGCTACTTTGGCTTTGATTTGCCGGCAAGAGGAAAGGATTTCTAGAGGTCTGCTGGAGTGGAAAGAAAATGATTTGGGACTGCTAGAGATGGCTGTGGAAGCTATTATAAAACTGGGATTTTCCTACGAGGTCAGCAAACATTTTGGGTTGCTGGAAGCCTTGACAACCCTCCTAAATAGCCTCCTGCAAGGAAATGGCCTTCTCCAACATAATGAGGAGCTGCTCTTTGATCTGCTTAAGCAGCTTGTTTTTACTCGTCCCAGTCCATGGGTTTTTGCTGAGCTTAGCTCCTGCCTTTTAAGCTGCCTTCGACACCCCCAACTTATGGTTAAAATGTGTGTAAATAGTCCCAAGGACTGCTTCGTGTCGGATCGCGTTCGCTCCGTTTATCGATTTGGTCCCGACTCCTGTTTGCTTCAGGTCTACGCGGGCTTACTCGAGCTATGCTTCTTTAGTGGAACTCCTCTGCGGCAGGACTACTTTCAGTTAATGCTCAAAATCGGAGGAAATCATGTACGCTTTGCTTTCGAGTGCTTCAAGAACCCACCGGACTTCATACTTGAAATGCTGCCGTACTTTGAGGATGATGGCGAAGAGGAGTCCAGCGATGGCACTCTGATGAAAACGGCCACCAGTCTGAGCTGCAGCTCCACAGGAGCCGTGCATGGATCGGCCTCCAACGGCTCGACTTCAGCATCCGTTTCGAATTTGAATCAAAATTCAAATTCCAGTACAACGCTGCGCGGCAAAGGCTGCGAGTGCTATGTAAAGTTGTGCCTCAGTGCGGTAACCATTGTCTTTCAGGTGATGCACCAATGGATGCTGCACAGCAGGAAAGCAGGTGTGTTTGCGCCAACATACTATGATAAAATAAATCTCTAAATATTTATGTTTAAAGCGTACGGATGAATAATAAGAATCACTATTCGTATTCCCTATATAGGTACCGAAGAAGTTGGCGAGATTTCCCGCATCGCGGTTCACCTTCTGTCCCTCGTCTTCCATGAGTACTACCTCACCTGCCTGTTCCGCGACTCCGAGGAGACGACCAAACACTACCTCAGCCTCATATGCAATTGGTGGAGCGAGCATTCAGACCTACTTGGCTTTCAGCCAATACATTGTAAGTGAACTATCAACGCTCTATATTTTCCATTACTAACTTGTTGAATATTTTCCCCCATTTAGTGCGCTTGTTAAACCAACTGGTTAAAGCCCATTTTATGCTGAAACCCCTTCACCTGGAGGCAAAGCCTAATAATCCAGCCAACGACCTATCCGAATGGAAGCGCATTGTCAAGAATGCGGATGCCCAAAAGACTGCGAAGTCGGCTGTGCCAGTTGATCCTAGTAAATTACTCGACACCGACTTTTTTGGTGCCCTTAAACGGGAGGACACTTTTGAGTAGTTATAATTTGCTTAGTTATGACATTATAGTGATAGCTTTAAAGTTACTAGTAGATAAGTTGTTAATTTATTGTGAAGTTTCAACTGGTTTGTTAACAAATTGGAAAAAGCTCAGTTTTATCTACGCATTTCAAAATACAAATTTGTAATTCTCACCAACTGAGCAGATTTTAAATAAACCGTTAATAATCGATTACGATGTCAATGAATAAATCGATAGCAATATATCGTTCCGAAGGAACTGTATAAATCAGCTGATTTTGCTCAATTTAACCAGTTCAGTTCGAACGGAACTAGTTTGTAAGCGCGATGCTTTTCTTAATTTTAGAAATATTTATTATATTGTAATATTTCCAACCTGTGTATATAGTGCATAAAAGAATGTATTCTGATTAACACAACTGCGCAACTGGAAATTACTATGTTAATTGTGACTCGATACAAATGCATATATCTGTTGATTAATTAAAAATTGCAAAGGTTGGTGCAAACACACAAATAAATTCCATTCTCTAATAATATCTCTATCTCTCTCTCTCTCTCTATATATATATATCCCTAATAAGTATAAGATATAATTATAAATCGTTCATGAAACAGAACACTATGGAGTGTATGATTTCCCCTTCATTTGTTGGGAGGGATGAATGAGAAAAGGGTTGTCACACAAGAACATATGTTGATGTACCAATATTTACATATATCTATATGTATGTACGTCTGATGTGTGACACATATATGTATGTATGTATGTAATTCGATCCTTCCTGAATTTTATCTAAAACAAGAGAGAATATAGTCGAGTTTCCCGACTATTTGATACCCGTTACTCAGCTAGTGGATGTGCGAATAATAATTTTAACTCTGACAGTGTTTGGCGATTAATAAGAAAAAAGTTTTTTAAAACATGTTTAGCCTAAATCATATTTTGTTCCTTTATTATTATTTTCTTTACATCATCCCTACTTTAGAATAACATCTGACTTAAGTGGTCGTTAAGTAGTCACTATATTTTCAACGAATTAAATTGTTGAACACAAATTCAGTGAGCTTGGAATGTGATCTTAAAAACTTTTCCGTGAGACCATCTTCATCAACGATATCATATTTATTTGGGGTGTGCTTATCAAAATATTATTATTTCATTCCGCAAAGCAATGTTCTCTAAATCTATACATAGAAAAGAATCTATATAGCGGGATATTTTGTATTTTTATTATATTACATTTCCAAAAAATTATATTTTTTGATTCAAAGTTTGATTCAAAATCGACGGCTTTATTTTATTATATCCAAAACGGTATCTCTTCTCTTTAAAAACGCTAAAATTGCGTATTGAATTGAAAAACTCAAGCATCTTTACTGGCTATAACCAAATTTCATATTATATATTCATGTGACTATTAAATAAGTGAATGAAACCATTTCACCAATATTGAAATGTACAAGAGGTGAGAACTCTGAAGTGAAGACTAAATTGTTTTCTGTGCTGATCGTGCATACAATGATAAAGACAAAGTTTTATAATAGGCAATATGCAATGTAATTAAGAGGGAACCCCGAGATAATTCCTCAACTAGTGCACCATACGTGAGTTCAGTCGGTTGGAGAGGTTTCCTCAGAAAAGTCGTATAACTATGGAGCGGGAAAACTACAGTGCGGAATATTTCGAGAAAGCTTTGGCCAAAGCTTACGGTTGTGAATTGCTTCGCGTGGAGAACTTTCACATCAAGGCGGTGAGCCAAGAGGGCGAGAACTTTTGCAGCGTCATCTACCGGGTGGCGTTGGACTTTCGCAGATCGCCCGGCGGCACACTCGAATCAGGAAAATATATTCTCAAGGATCTGCTGCCCGCCGCCGCTGCGCTGGGCACAAACGAGAAGGATATGTTCGAGCTACTTCTGCCAGCCATGTCAGCCATTCTCGAAGCAGCGCCAACGAAGAAAACTCTGGGTCTTGAAAAGCCGATTAACGTGTACTCTTCTTACTGAAGGTGCTTGTTAATCGAGATATCTCCTGGAAAAGAGCTCTACATCATGGAGGATCTGGCCGCCCTGGGATACGGATCCATTGACCGCCGTCAAGGCTTAAGCCTGGAAGAAGCTAAGATTTGCCTAAGGAAACTGGCTCAGTTCCACGGTGCCTCCATGGTTTTAAATCAGATCCAACCCGAATTGGTGCAAAGGCTTGCACCTTCTCACTATGCCAATGGATTGAATGATCGCATCGCCCAGGCTATCATGTTGGAGGGAGTTCAATATGCCGCAGAAGTGTTTGCCGATGAACTGCCAGAAATATCTAAGAAAATGAAGGCTCAATTACCAGTCGCATATTCGCAAAGAATCCAAAATGTCGTTGATCCAAACCAGTCATCGTTTAATGCAGTTATCCATGGCGACCCCTGGATAAATAACATAATGTTTGATTCAGTCAATAAGAAGGCAACACTTGTGAGTACAAATAATCGATAATAAATATCCAACATATTTTAAACTTTATTTTTTCCTTTTTAGGTGGACTTCCAGAACTGCTTCTGGGGCAGTCCGGCCATAGACCTGCATTATCATTTTTACACCAGCCTTAAGCCTGAATTACTGCAAAGTAATCAAGATGAGCTCCTGAATAACTATTTTGACCACCTTCTGGTAACCTTGCGGCATTGCGGCTTTAAGGACACACTGCCCACTTTTGGCCAATTAAAGGATGAGATGCAACGGTGTTTGTTTTATGGTTATTACACCGTTGTTTGTGAACTGCCCATATGTTGTGCTTCCCCTGAGGCAAGTGTTGATTTCGGGATTCACACCATTGCAGATTCGGAAGCTATGTTAAAAAAGCGCAACCAACTATTCGCCAGCGAACGAGTGCGTCAGACCATAAAGGCCACTCTGCCAATGTTGGATCAGGAGGGTATATTAGAAACCCCCTAATGAAGCTCCTGTTTATACCTTGTTATTTTATTACAGTGCTTAGTTAGTCTTGTCAGTATTTTCTTTAGAAAGCGGTTTTTTGAATTAGTTTTTCGCATTTTTTAAACAACAGTTAAAATAAGCAATAACATTCTTACAAACACTTTTAGATAAACATTTTGATGTCTTGCCTTATTAGTGTAATTATTATCTTTACATCTTTCTTACTTTCTAGTCGTTAAGAAGTCACTATATTTTCAACGAATAAATTTGTAGAACACAAAATTTGTATTGACAACCTTAACAGATTGGCCGCCAAGGGCTTCACTTAACTCATTTTTGTAATTTATAATTTTATCAAGTGGTTCAGTTGAACCACATATAATTCCGCTTTGTTTGGGGTGTGCTCAACAAAACAAAAGTTTTATTATTTAATTCCACAACGCAATGTTCTCTAGATCTACACGCAGAAAAGTTTCTTCATGGGATAAATAATAATTTCATGAAATTATATTTTTAAAAAATAATTTTTTTCTTCCAAAGTTGCCTTTTTATTTAAAGAACGAAATCTACGGATTTATTTTATTATATCGGTATCTCTTCTCTTTATAAAGAGCTCAGATTAGGTTTTGAATTAAAAAACCTAAGCATATTTTCAGCTTATATATATTATATATTACGTGTGACTATAAAATAAGTGAATGAATCCATCCATTTCATCAATGTTGAAATGCACAAGGTGTGAGAAATCTGAAGTGAAGACTAAATTGTTTTCTGTGCCGATCATGCATGCGGTGATAACGACGAAGCTTCCCGATATGCTAGTTGTAATTCAGAGGGAACCCCGAGATAATTTCGCAACTAGTGCACCATACGTGAGTTCAGTCGGTTGGCGAGGTTTCCTCAGAAAAGTCGTATAGCTATGGAGCGGGAAAACTACAGTGCGGAATATTTCGAGAAAGCTTTGGCCAAAGCTTACGGTTGTGAAATGCTTCGCGTGGAGAACTTTCACATAAAGGCGGTGAGCCAAGAGGGCGAGAACTTTTGCAGCGTCATCTACCGGGTGGCGTTGGACTTTCGCCGGTGTCCCGGCGGCGCTCTAGAATCCGGAAAATATATTCTCAAGGATCTGCTGCCCGCCGCCGCTGCGCTGGGCACAAACGAGAAGGATATGTTCGAGCTACTTCTGCCAGCCATGTCGGCCATTTTGGAAGGAGTGTCAACGGAGATTGGCGAGCACAAGCTGAGCGCAGAGTAAGTTCAACAGCTTAGTAACTTTGGCGTAGAAAAGCCAAGTAACGCATATTCTTTTGATTAAAGCTGCTTGCTGGTCGAGATATCTGCTGAAAAAGAACTCTACATCCTGGAGGATCTGGGCGCCCTGGGATACAGATCCTTTGATCGGCGTCAAGGCTTAAACTTGGAAGAGGCCAAGATTTGCGTAAGGAAGCTGGCTCAGTTCCACGGTGCCTCCATGGTTTTGAATCAGATCCAACCCGAATTGGTGCAAAGGCTTGACCCTTCTCATTATGCCAATGGATTTACTGATCGCTTCGCCCAGGCTCTTGTATTAGATGGCGTCGAATATGCCGCAGAAGCTTTTGCCGATGAATTGCCAGAAATATCACGGAAAATGAAGGCTCAAGTGCCAGTCGCATACACGCAAAGGATCCGAGATGTCGTTGATCCAAACCAGTCATCGTTTAATGCAGTTATCCATGGCGACCCCTGGTTAAATAACATAATGTTTGATTCAGTCAATAAGAAGGCAACACTTGTGAGTATAAATAATCCGAAATAGGCTTCCAAAACATTGCTAACTTTATTTTCCCCCTTTTAGGTGGACTTCCAGAACTGCTTCTGGGGCAGTCCGGCCATAGACCTGTATTTTCTTTTTTACACCAGCCTAAAGCCTGAATTACTGCAAAATAATCAAGATGAGCTCCTGAATCACTATTTTGACAACCTTCTGGAAACCTTGCGGCACTGCGGCTTTAAAGAAACACTGCCCACTTTTGCCCAGTTAAAGGATGAGATGCAACGGTGTTTGTTTTATGGTTATTACACCGTTGTTTGTGAACTGCCCATATGCTGTGCTTCTTTCGAGGCAAGTGTCGACTTCGGGGTTCACACCTTCTTAGACTCGGAAGCTATGTTAAAAAAGCGCCACCAATTATTCGCCAGCGAACGAGTGCGTGAGACCATAAAGGCCACTCTGCCTATGTTGGATCAGAAGGGTATATTAGAAACCCCCTAAGGAAGATCTTTTTTATTTCTTGTTGTTGTTTTCTGTAATAATAATTTGTCTTGTCAGTATTTTTTTTATGATAAGCGGTTTTTTGAATTAGTTCTTGCTCTTTTTAAAAACAACAGTGAAAATAAGTATTAATATTCTAACGAACACTTTTAACTAGGCAAATTCATGTCTTGCTTTATTCAATTAAAAAGTGTATATGCTGGTCTTAAACGATGTTTGAATATAATTTTTATTTTTTCATTAGCATTTCTATATTATTGATTCATATACCCCCATCCCACTCTATTTACAACCAACTTTTTGCTTGAGGGAAGAAACACAACTCGAGTGTTGCTCTTTATAAATACATTTGTTGTCTGCCAAAGTTTCTGGCCAAGATTTACGAGTGCGAGTGTGTGATGCATGTGCCTCGGCTGGCTGCACTAAGAGCGATAAAGTTCTCACCTCCATTCCGATCCACCTCCTTGCAGCTAAATATGCAAATCGCCTGCAGTTATTCTTAGAAAGTTGTCAGCTGCCAAGTGTAAGCCAACTCGGCTCCAACTGAAGCCAAGCGAAGCGCATCGGGGAGCATATAGAGCCAAAATCAAGGAGGAATATCGTGAAGGAGCGAGGTGGCCAAAGTGCGTTTGACGCCGATGTAACTTCGAACACTCATGTGCTTCTTTCGAGTGTTTATAAAGCAATTTATTGCTATTGTTCAAAAGCAGTCAGCTTAAGCTATTATAAGCCAGACTTTGAAAAGGGAAACCTTTGCGGGAATTTATTTATCGGGGCAAACATAATATTCTTTGTTTTTACATAAGCACATACCTTAGTATATTCTAGCAATAGCTTTCATTAAAAAGTGTTAGCACAATTTTTAAACCTATAACGCAATGCATAATCCTTTGAATTACATAAATCGTTTCAACTGTCGGTCAATTACCATTTCTCCCCAGCTTTTACCACTTTCGAATCCCCATGGGTAAAATGTAAAGCTTAATTAACATGGAAAACAAACACGAAGGCCCAAAAGCAAACAGAAATCCGTCTAAGGCTGCCAACCAGTCGAAAGAAACTCATAAATCAATTTTGAAATGCATTAGAGACAGGTAACTTGCCACCGCATTTCCCCAATCCCCATTCCTCATTCCCCAATTTGGTCAAGAAAATGGCTTCGAGCAAGTGACTGCAGTATTTCAGCAACTCGAAGGGGTCAACTTTCTGGAGCTGGTCAGTGGCCGAAAGTTGCAGCCGAGTCAACCCCCAAGAACGAAATTCCAGCCCCCTTCGTCACCTATCAATTAATGTGTGTGTTTCTCCAGTGTCATGGTAGAAGTTGCTTCCTTTGCTTTCATCTGGGGTTGCATTTACTTAACGCCTCGCCTCAGCACTTAACTTCCGTTTCCTGTTACCATGGACAGGGGAAGGGGCTTTGATTCAGAGTCTGCGACTTTCGGGCAAGGCATTTGCAACTAATTGAAAGTGCAATGCGATGCTGCAGAATGCAATTAATGCCTCGAGGCCCTGGGAGGCCAATCCTCCCCACCACGCACGGCTGCAGACGAGAAGTTGCATTCGAAACCGAAATGCACAGAAAAAACGATGTGCAAACTAAGATTCTATGGGGGATGGGGGTGCTCAAAAATAACACAGCAAGTTCGAGGATGTGAGTGAGGTATTGATTTTAGGACCAGTCTTGTTTTCCATACACATTCGATTTATAACAATCTGTAAAATTCTAGAACCTTAAAAAACCAAAACAAGGAACACAATAGGATTGTCCCAAAACTTTAATGTGCTTTAATCTTTGCATCCTCGACACCCTCACCACTTTCCTTTTATTGTAGTGCCTGAATAACTCAAGAAACTTTTATCAATTAGCTGCCGACTACCCAGCGTATGGCTCATGTTTGCGAAATTGTGGGGCAAAACAATTAAAAGCAATAAATTTGCACAGGCAACCATAAATCAAAGTCCGATCATAATCTCAGCCCAAGCAAATAGAGAGAAAAAGCCAAAAACGAAGCTCGGCCTTCCGCCCGAATTTTCTCCTCCTTTTCCAAAAAGTTCCAATCCGAGGAAGTCCACCGCAATCCGGGGAAATAGTCGCTTCGCTTCGTTTATTAATTGTACAACTGTCTCCAATCATAATTAATGAACTTTGGCACATCCTCCGCCGCAAACTCCACATATCCCTTATTTCGAGAAGAGTGGAAGGACGAAAGACGAAAACCGAAAACCAACACCGAAGTATAAACACAAATGTTTTCCTTGGCACACCATAAATCTTTCATTTGGCAAATCTCTGTGGGCCTTTCCGTTCACAATTTGAGTTGCTCCCCGAACTATTTTTTTTCTTTTTTACTTAGCTTAATGGTTGGCAGTATCAATTAGACACATTAAAGGATCTACTGGATTACTGTTCTTATTGTCCAGAAAATATATTGTTTGAACTTAAACTAGCAATTGATTAACAAAATTATCTGAATACTCCAGCTTTGAGAAGTAGAAGATTATTTTTTTGTTATGTTTACTTTTATTATTTTAAAGATTATTATTTATGTTGTTTACTTTTCCTTATATACAATACTTTATTACAATTTCAAGAAATATATTTCTTGCTCCCCAAAATTGCGAAGACTCCCACAACATCCTATTGAGATTCAATGACTTGGTAATTTCAGCCCGGGAGAGCGGCAAATTACATATGCAAATCCCTTATAATTATCAGCCAAAATCTTAGGAGGACCACATTCCCTATTTGCGACCAAAAAGGTAAAGCAAACATTTGAATTGCGATCATTTTTCATTTAGCTTGGGCTTTTCTTCAGCGCCACTCATCAGTGGCTCATTTATCAACGATGTCTGCGAGTTTGCGATTAGTCAGTTAGTCATTTCGAAGCCAAATTTAAATAATTTCAAAGTGATGACAAAAGCTTTTCCAGCTATCCGAGTAATTATATGCGCACATGGCATCCGAAGAAAGGTTTGTATATGGAAACTCCACGGATTAACACTTGCACAGCAACGGTTGAAAGATAAATGAAAGCATCATTAGTCATTGGCCAACCCCACCAACGCCGTAATCACATGTGTCCTCCACAATTTTTCACATTCCATGCCAGAAGGGGTGGGATTATATGTGATTAAATCCTTCAGATACCCAAGTATTCATATGTAAATTCTTTGTGGCAGGGTGTGACAGGTCCTGTTTTTAGTCCTGCAACTAAGTACTTACAGTCTTTTTGGTCCATTGTGTGTGGCAAAATATTTATTGGCCATCATTACTTTGATTACAAGAGACTTTTTGTAATTTTGTAGAAACACTTTTGGAATGGAATTTCTGTTTCGAATTGACAATTCCGTCGGGACTCGCATGTGTATAATTTTAAACTTTTAGTGAATGCTTTAATCAATTAAAATTAATTTTTTTTGGTAAACACAGTTTGATTGGAAATTTAATTACAAATTCAACGAGTTATGACATTCCATATTTGGACGAATATTTCGAATGCTCTGATCAAAATACTGATATTTAAATCGCAAAAAAACAGGAAATCAATTTTCGGCCAAAATCCAAAAATCACCATAAAAAAATTGGAAAAAATTTGAAAAGAAAATTCATTTTTTTTGGTAAACACAGTTCGATTGGAAATTTAATTACGAATTCAACGAGATATGACATTCCATATTTGGACGAATATTTCGAATGCTCTGATCAAAATACTGATATTTAAATCGCAAAAAAACAGGAAATCCATTTTCGGCCAAAATCCAAAAATCATCATCAAAAATTGGAAAAAAAATTGAAAAAAAAAATCAATTTTTTTTGGTAAATACAGTTCGATTGGAAATTTAATTACGAATTCAACGAGATATGACATTCCATATTTGAACCAATATTTCGAATGTTCTGATCAAAATACTGATATTTAAATCGAAAAAAAACAGAAAATCAATTTTCGGCCAAAATCCAAAAATTACCATATAAAAATTGGAAAAAATTTGAAAGAAAATTTCTTTTTTTTTGGTAAACACAGCTTGATTGGAAATTTAATTACGAATTCAACGAGATATGACATACCATATTTGGACGAATATTTCGAATGCTCTGATCAAAATACTGATATTTAAATCGCAAAAAAACAGGAAATCAATTTTCTGCCAAAATCCAAAAATCACCATAAAAAAATTGGAAAAAATTTGAAAAGAAAATTCATTTTTTTTGGTAAACACAGTTCGATTGGAAATTTAATTACGAATTCAACGAGATATGACATTCCATATTTGAATCAATATTTCGAATGTTCTGATCAAAATACTGATATTTAAATCGAAAAAAAACAGAAAATCAATTTTCGGTCAAAATCCAAAAATTACCATAAAAAAATTGGAAAAAAATTGAAAAGAAAATTCATTTTTTTTGGTAAACACAGTTCGATTGGAAATTTAATTACGAATTCAACGAGATATGACATTCCATATTTGAACCAATATTTCGAATGCTCTGATAAAAATACTGATATTTAAATCGAAAAAAAAACAGAAAATCAATTTTCGGCCAAAATTGGAAAAAAAAATTCAACGAGTTATAACATTCCATATTTGAACCAATATTTCGAATGTTCTGATCAAAATACTGATATTTAAATCGTAAAAAAACAGAAAATCAATTTTCGGCCAAAATCCAAAAATTACCATAAAAAAATTGGAAAAAAATTTAAAAGAAATTTCATTTTTTTTGGTAAACACAGTTCGATTGGAAATTTAATTACGAATTCAACGAGATATGACATTCCATATTTGGACGAATATTTCGAATGCTCTGATAAAAATACTGATATTTAAATCGCAAAAAAACAGGAAATCAATTTTCTGCCAAAATCCAAAAATCACCATAAAAAAATTAGAAAAAATTTGAAAAGAAAATTCATTTTTTTTGGTAAACACAGTTCGATTGGAAATTTAATTACGAATTCAACGAGATATGACATTCCATATTTGAACCAATATTTCAAATGTTCTGATCAAAATACTGATATTTAAATCGAAAAAAAACAGAAAATCAATTTTCGGCCAAAATCCAAAAATTACCATAAAAAAATTGGAAAAAAATTGAAAAGAAAATTCATTTTTTTTGGTAAACACAGTTCGATTGGAAATTTAATTACGAATTCAACGAGATATGACATTCCATATTTGGACGAATATTTCGAATGCTCTGATCAAAATACTGATATTTAAATCGCAAAAAAACAGGAAATCAATTTTCGGCCAAAATCCAAAAAACATCATCAAAAATTGGAAAAAAAAATCAACGAGTTCTAACATTCCATATTTGAACCAATATTTCGAATGTTCTGATCAAAATACTGATATTTAAATCGCAAAAAAACAGGAAATCAATTTTCTGCCAAAATCCAAAAATCACCATAAAAAAATTGGAAAAAATTTGAAAAGAAAATTCATTTTTTTTGGTAAACACAGTTCGATTGGAAATTTAATTACGAATTCAACGAGATATGACATTCCATATTTGGACGAATATTTCGAATGTTCTGATCAAAATACTGATATTTAAATCGAAAAAAAACAGAAAATCGATTTTCGGCCAAAATCCAAAAATTACCATAAAAAAATTGGAAAAAAATTGAAAAGAAAATTCATTTTTTTTGGTAAACACAGTTTGATTGGAAATTTAATTACGAATTCAACGAGATATGACATTCCATATTTGAACCAATATTTCGAATGCTCTGATAAAAATACTGATATTTAAATCGAAAAAAAAAACAGAAAATCAATTTTCGGCCAAAATTGGAAAAAAAAAATTCAACGAGTTATAACATTCCATATTTGAACCAATATTTCGAATGTTCTGATCAAAATACTGATATTTAAATCGTAAAAAAACAGAAAATCAATTTTCGGCCAAAATCCAAAAATTACCATAAAAAAATTGGAAAAAAATTGAAAAGAAAATTCATTTTTTTTGGTAAACACAGTTCGATTGGAAATTTAATTACGAATTCAACGAGATATGACATTCCATATTTGGACGAATATTTCGAATGCTCTGATCAAAATACTGATATTTAAATCGCAAAAAAACAGGAAATCAATTTTCGGCCAAAATCCAAAAAACATCATCAAAAATTGGAAAAAAAAATTCAACGAGTTATAACATTCCATATTTGAACCAATATTTCGAATGTTCTGATCAAAATACTGATATTTAAATCGTAAAAAAACAGAAAATCAATTTTCGGCCAACGTCCAAAAATTACCATAAATAAATCGTGGTGCGTGGTGTGGGGTGCAGGGTGCGGGGTGCGTGGTGCAGGGTGCGGGGTGCGGGGTAAAATTAAACCAAAACAAGTTGGGAATTATTTTAGCAGAGCGATATGTTCGAAAATGTTTTGGGGAAACACTTGATTACATGATTGAAGCAACAGAACCTACTCTAATTGTGACTTTTAGCAAGACAGACAAGCTAGTACCCTCTAGTATCTAGACGGCGGTAGAGATTGTGGCTACCCGTAAGAAAATCGTGCGCTATTTTAGATAAAATTCTAATGGCATTTTCTGGAAAGCGGTCGATGCCAGCTAACTTTTATGGCTTCAGCACAGCCATGGGCCAAAAACTAATTACCTCGAGCGGAGTTTTTACAGGGGAGCTGAGACAACTTTTATGGACGGTGTGGTTTCGGCACTTTCAATAACGTTTTTAATGTCATTTTGCATAGGATTTGAATACAGCAATCGATAAAATGGTCTCTTTCCAAACGGGTAAGGTTTTATGACACTTTCGGTCTGAGCGAGTTCAGGCGGAAAATTTGTTGGCCCATAAAAGAGCAGCGTCGTCTCTTAAAATGGGTAACAAAAATTATTCATAGTGCAGTTGCCCTTATCCCTCAACCTCGATGCACTACGTCATGTCTTGGTAATATAATAAAAGTAGTGTGGATTAAAGTTCCAGAAAGTTTATTACAAGAAAGTTACTGCGTGCAGAAATACATGCATTTCTTCAAGCGAAACTCACAAAGGATACTTTTTCAAACTTAATCTACTTATATAGAAAAATCTTAATTGAATATAGAATAACTTAAGCCTATTTTAAGAAATAACTAGGCAAGTTTCATATGAATACTACTTATTATTTCATTTGATTCATTCTTTCTTCTGTTTAGTATTCATTTTAATTCAATATAGTACTCCATTTGCAGCCCACTTTTGAATTGCCTCCATCAACATGCGACCCAAGGACCACCCTGACCTGCACTTCGACGTGATTCCCAAGCTGTACGATGCCCATTCCAAGGTGTTTCTCACGAGCTTGTGCAACGTGGATGAGCAGCTCAAGCTGTTGCCCCGCCGATTCTGTCGGATGTACACCACTCGGCCACTGGCCAACCAGCTGCTTCAGTATCTGCAAGCCCGCAAAGCGAACGTTGTGCAGCAGGACTTCCATGTGGTGGAAGAGGGTCAGCCCTTTGCACTGCTGCTTAAGGACGGGAAACGTCTGGAGGGCATGCTATGCTCTGGAAGTCATCTGGGGCACAGCCTCATTTTGCTTATCCGGCGGATGCAGGATAACAGGCTGCTGTACTGCTACTCGGCTATGAGACTGGATAATCTTGGTCGCCTACTGTGCAACTCCGTCTTCAACTCTTGGATCGTCCCGGGAATCGAGCAGCTGTATCTGAATCTCTCCTCCGTAAATGTGCCGTTTGAGCATGTAGATTTTGATGAGATGGCACATTTCATAGAGGAGCACAGAGCAAAGAATGAACAGAGCGTGGTGCATCTGAAAGTGCCAAAATTTGGCTACGAGGAACTGTTCTGGAGATTGGCACACACGACTCTACGCGGGCATATTCATCTAGGCGAACGCATGGCAAAAAATTACGAGTGCCTTGGCACTGATCTGGAGCGTTTTCGCAGCGAAAATTATGTACCAAAGATTTTCGTCAGCGGTTGCCCGACGGACTTTAATCCCTATCAAAAGGTGGTTTCCCTAGATATAAAAGAACTGAAGTGGACGCCGACTCCGACCAGGATGCATCTTCGTCAGCTGTGCAGCCTCTTGCGACCTCAACACATCCAGGGGATTGTCCAGTTTCATACGGATGGCATTGTGCCGCCCATTCCGTCATTCCTAAAGGTCTTCAAGGCAAACTGTTCAGCAAAGAGCGATGCAGTTTTGTCAGGGACTACGGGTGAATTCCAAGCAGGACAGGCGAAGCAAGGACCCTATCGCGCTTTTCGGTCAAGAACGGCCTTTGAATTTGTGAACGATGGCGACGAAAGCAGTTGTTCGGGTTAAATTTAAGTATCTCCCTATTTGAATAAGTAATCATGTTCATTTCGAAAGCGCATATCTACTTCGTTTGTTACAAAGAAATATGAAATATGAAGAAATAAGAGCCCTGATAGTTGAATGATTTTTTTTAATTTTTGATTTTATTTATTAAAGATAGACTTACCCAATTTAAAAATAAGAAGAAAGTTAATCCTCTTTGCAAGCATGACAATTAAGAGGAGTATACCGAACTTGAATGATTTCCATACTTCCTGTAGATAATTTAAAAACCCAACAATTTTGGTTAGAGTCAGGACTGTGTCAAGATATATCGGATAGCTATATTTCTGCATGTCGGTTCTTTTCATCAGCTGAAGGCACTGAACGAAAAAACGGTACCCCATCGATAGGGCGATATGGTCGAATACTAGATTGGATTTACTCTTTATACCCGTTGCTTGCAGAGAACTAGATCCATTAAGAGGATCTATGAAATATATAAGGAAACTATAAAATATATTTATTCTTGATCAGGATTACTAGCCGAGTCTATATAAGATGTGCATATGCCGTGCCCGTTAGTCTGTCCGTCCGTATAAAGGTTGAGAATTTAGCATGCAGATTCTATGGACGCAAGTTGCCCAAAATTGTCTTACATGCATTTTTCATATGGAATATACAGAAATTAACGGGTATCTGATAGTCGAGGAAGTTTTATTTAATATGTTGTATAATACGAGATGTATTTCAAGTACCAATCCAAGACTTTTAACTGCCAAAAGCACCTGTTGCCAATATCCGTCATCTGTTTTAAAATGAACTATGCAAATTATGCATAATAAATTGGTATATTTTTTCGCTTGAGTTTCTAAGAGGGGTTTTTCATATACACAATTTGATTCAACAACTCCAACTTCATATTTTATTACTCATACCATAGGCAGATCATGTTTTTGAAAATTACCGACTACTGTGGCCGCACTGTTAAGTCAAACAGAACGCTTTTCAAGATCTCTTTGTCACAGCTTTGTTCGCGTTTGATCCGAACCGTCAACAAGGTCTTTTATTCCAATTCTGTGAGCAACCTGGGCAAATAATTTTGGCACGAGGTGTGACCAACGCCCATTGAGGGTGTGGTTAATGACACTCAGCCTTCTGTCTTCCAAGTCAATCGCTTGCCGATTGATTTGTCAAAGGCATTACGCTAATATATTGGGCAAATACCGGAAAAAGTCGCTGGGCCACTGGCGTCAAAATGACATCGAGTGGTTTAACTTTCCACCCTCAAGATTCCGGAAAAAATGAGTTTAGGGAGGGTAGAGAAGAATGTT
This sequence comes from Drosophila teissieri, assembly GCF_016746235.2. Classification (NCBI taxonomy): domain Eukaryota; kingdom Metazoa; phylum Arthropoda; class Insecta; order Diptera; family Drosophilidae; genus Drosophila; species Drosophila teissieri. The sequence continues at coordinate 16,051,613 of NC_053031.1, read as the reverse complement.
AAAATCGGAGTTATTGAAATGATTTGTTCAAGTATTTAAAGGTTTTGAGGGCTCAGAGTGGTTTAAGGGACGACTTACGTTTTTTAATCATTTAGAACGATAAAAATTATATTTAAAATTTTTAAAACATACATAAATTTAGCTATAACAGGTTAGTATAAATATAAGAATACAACTTTTACTTCTGCTAAAAACAAGACGTTTGGATATTACCATTATATTACCCCAAATCCTGTTTAACAGTCCAATTATTACACCCGCTACTCGTGGAGTAAAGGGGTATACTAGATTCGTTGAAAAGTATGTAACAGGCAGAAGATAGCGTTTCCGACCATATAAAGTATACATATATATTCTTGATCAGGATCAATAGCCGAGTCGATGTCCGTCTGTCCATCCGTCTGTCCGTCTGTCCGTCCGTATGAACGTCGAGATCTCAGGAACTATAAAAGCTACACCAGAGGCATAGACGCAGGGCAAGATTGTTGACCCATGTTGCCAGTAATTTGATATTTTGTTATTTTTGTATTAGAATGGTAAATTTATATAACGCCCTTATTTCGATTACGGCGGGACATGGCGGAATGTGGCCGGTTTGATCTGGGGCCAATTTCCGCAGCTGTAGTCGTAGAAGTTGTTGCATATAGCTCCGCATCTCGGCGGACTTGGACAGACGCATCAGGCGCCGGACGTAGACGCTGTCGTTGCTCCCGCGCCTGGATGCGCAGGTCAGGGGCCGGCTGACCAGTTAGCAGGTGACCTCGACCACTTCCCAGCAGCTGGAGCAACAGTAGGCATGTGCGATACCAAGGTTCTCCATGGCGAACTCTCCGAGAGCGACTGAACGGGCAGCTGGACGAGACGCACTTCCGCACCCACTCTCTGCGACTGGGATTGAGATTAAGCGGCACTGCGAGATATCTGGCCCGATTTGTAATTGTAACCATGTATCGTACCTATTTTATTCACCGTCCCATATGTTTCCATAATATATTGTATATTTTTAAGGTTGAGCTGTCAAGCCAAGAGGTTAATTTGCTATATAATAGTAGAGGTTTGAAATTATTTTCAGTGCTGCACAGGGCGGAAGCGCTGTTCCAACTCTTCCTTATCACCCGCTCGGTCGTGGGTCCCATGCTCCAATCCCAAGTTAGAGGGGAGTGCGTGATTGGAATACAGTTCACGTCATAGTGTTATAACTGGGTGCAAGGCTAAGGGCACTTAATGCCGTCGGAAACTAGTATTGACGGTTAATTGCTGTGGTGTGCATTTTATTACAGTCGATAGTATTACCAATATATGGAATACTAAGTAAACATTTAACATTAACTTCTCAAAGGTTTCCCATGTCCTAAGATCTATGCTCAGCCCCAAAGATTTAGTTACCGCCTCTAAGCTGAAAGAAGAAATAAAGCGATTAGCCTAGGCTCGCTATTTATTTTTTCGGCAATAGATTAACCACATAGTTTATTCAAATATTTCATTTGAATAGAAGCACTAGGCGATGAAATTGCTCTGCATTTTGATTGCTGGCCACGTCCTAAGTGCGCTGGTCCCAGCGTCCCCCACCGACGAGGATGCACTCAACCAGGACACGCCCTACATCAAGGAGCTACTGCGTCAAGCCAAGGCTGCTGAGATCGAGAGCTTTTTGGACCAGAAGGCGGATCCGTGCACGGATTTCTACGCATTCTCCTGTGGCAACTACAAACGCATCAACTCGGCTTTCAACTTGCAGAAGGACAGAACTGGATTATTAGACACTCTGAGGAACGGTCTCAACCGGAAGATCCTGAAGATGCTCAACAGAGCCACCTATACACACGACACTTCGGTGGACATTCAGGTGAAGCACTTCTTCAAGTCCTGCCTCCGGATTAAGGAGCTCAACTACAAGGAAAAGCTGAGGCGGATCATTGCCGAATTTGGAACAATGCCGATGCTCGAGGGATCCTCCTGGCAGGAGGACGACTTCGATTGGGTGGAGACTACTGCTCGCATTGGCCACCGATACGGAATTGCGTCCATTATACAAGTACAAGTGAGCACGGACTTCGTCAATAGCCAAAGAAACAGTATCTTCGTAGGTGAGCAGAACTTCCCACTAGAAGCACGTTCCATGTATGTGGACAACGAAATGGCCATCTACCGTCAAAATCATCTGGCTAGAATCAAGGTGATTTTGGAGCGATTCTTAGGTGTTAAGATGAAGTTGGCAGTGAAAACGGCTAAGGAAGTGTTTGACTTCGAGGTGGACTTGGCCAATGGACTTAAGGACAACGAAGAACCCCAGGACCCAAAAGACCAGCTCGATCTTCTGACTGTCGCTGAATTGCGCGAGAGATATGCCGCAACCTTCGACGCAGAGCAATTGATATTCGTGAGCATGGGAGAGGAGATTTCCGAGCCGGTCTACGAAGTCAATAGGCGTTATCAGCAAAATTTGGTCGAAGTGATTAAGCGTACGCCAAAGAGCACTGTGGCCAACTATATATTCTTCCGTCTGATATGGGAGTTTATGCTGCAATCAACTAAGGCTTCGGCAACGATGCAAGAGCCCTGTGCGCACTACACCAAGAAGTACTTCGCCAAGAACCTGGACAACATGTTCTACCGCCGATACAAGAACGAGAAGTCCTCTAGAGAAATTGACAGCATGTGGCATCGATTGAAGTCCACCTTTAGGGAGGCCTTGCTATCCAGTCCGGAGCTAGATTGGATCGAGCGATCCACTCGAAATACTGCCATCGCTAAGTTGGAGGCCATGACACTGGAGGTCAATAGCTACTCTAAGCAGAACATTACCGAGGACTTTGCGGACCTCAATTTGCAAGCCACCGACTATGTGGATAACTTGCGTCAAGTGTTTCAGCTGCGTGCAAAGCAAATGCGGCAACTGCTTCACCAGCCAGCGAAACCGATTGAACCAGCAGTAATGCTAAGCTATAGCCCTAGCAACGACCTGTTGCAGAACGCCATCAAGCTTCCGGTGGCCATGCTGCAGCCCTTCTACCTTTGGTCCGAGGTCTATCCGAGTGCAGTTATGTTTGGAACCCTGGCCTCGCTAATTGGTCACGAGTTAATCCACGGCTTCGAAGATGGAGGACGGCAGGTTGATGACACGGGAAACTTGAGGGATTGGTGGGATGCGAGGTCCAGCAGCAACTTCTTGCAACGAAATAAATGCTTCGCCAAGCAGTACGGCCGGTATGTGTACGATGGAATCCAGCTGAAGGAGTCCACCGCGCAGTCGGAGAACATTGCCGACAATGGGGGCACCAGGCTGGCCTACGCAGCCTACCGGAAGTGGTTCGAGTCCCAAATGAGAAATGGCACCAGTGTCAGTCAGTTGCTGGCCAAGGAGACCCTGCCCAACCTGCCGTACTCCGCCCACCAGCTGTTCTTCATCAGCTTTGCGCAGATCTGGTGCAACGATGTGCATCCCCTGGCGAAGGCCATGCTGGTATCTGTCGACGAGCACACGCCAGGAAAGTTCCGTGTCATTGGAACCTTGTCCAACTTCAAGGAGTTCTCGAAGGAGTTCAACTGTCCAGCGGGATCTGTCATGAATCCCAGCGAGAAATGCATGCTTTACTAGGGAATGTACAAGTAAACGCTAAGTTGTGCCACCTCAACTTTATTTGCTGTTAACTATTTACCTTGTGCAGGATGTGCACTTAAATAATGCTTATCTTATCTTATCCCCTACCTTAACTTAAATTCATATATTCATGTTGTGCAAATAAAATTTAAATGCTCCTATATACAATGGCATATAAACTTGATCGGAAAAGTCATTTTAATGGCAAAACCATTATGGCATATAAGCAAAATGTGACTTTCGTTAAAAAGTAATCAACTACCTAGACATCAATTGAATCATTTACGTGAGTAGAACAGTATGCACAAGTCTTAGATAAAAGCCCATTTACTTTAACGCCTAATTGAAAGTTCTATTCAAAAAGTATTCATTTATTTCTGAGGTAATTTTCCGCCTTTTTAAAGAGTTAGTCAAAGGTGAGCAGAATGGCAGATCCAAATGTAATTTTATAGAAAATCACACAACTAAAGCATATCTACAGAAAAAGATTTTAGGCAAGTTAGTGTAGCTCTAATACAAGAGCTATAGTGTATGGTAATGCTTGTGAGTAACAATGATCTGATACAAATTGGCAAGTTACTCGCAATCAGCAGTGAGCAATAGATCCTCGGAGTTTGAGCTCGGCACTGTGTCAGAGAGCACCCGATAACTCCAGTGTCGCCTTTTGTTTCCAGAGAACAGCGGAGCGGCTTGGCTTTATTGGGGAATGTCGGTTAACTCATCAGATCAACCGAGGCACGTCAGTCGATCATGGGAATTAAAACGAGACAAGGCGGGATTTGGCGGGATGTGTCGGGAAATGTGGTGGGACATGACGGGATATGGCCGGAAATGTGGAGGAACTCCCACGTCCACGCCTTTGAATTTTTTTATTATACCCGTTACTCGTAGAGTAAAAGGGTATACTAGATTCGTTGAAAAGTATGTAACAGGCAGAAGGAAGCGTTTCCGACCATATAAAGTATATATATTCTTGATCAGGATCAGTAACCGAGTCGATCTGGCCATGTCCGTCTGTCCGTCCGTCTGTCCGTCCGTCTGTCCGTCCGTCTGTCCGTATGAACGTCGAGATCTCAGGAACTACAAAAGCTAGAAAGTTGAGATTAAACATACAGACTCCAGAGACATAGACGCAGCGCAAGTTTGTTGATTCATGTTGCCACGCCCACTCTAACGCCCACAAACCGCATAAAACTGCCACGCCCACACTTTTAAAAAATGTTTTAATATTTTATCATTTTTGTATTAGTCTTGTAAATTTCTATCGATTTGCAAAAAAACTTTTTGCCACGCCCACTCTAACGCCCACAAACCGCATAAAACTGCCACGCCCACACTTTTGAAAAATGTTTTAATATTTTATCATTTTTGTATTAGTCTTGTAAATTTCTATCGATTTGCAAAAAAACTTTTTGCCACGCCCACTCTAACGCCCACAAACCGCATAAAACTGCCAAGCCCACACTTTTGAAAAATGTTTTAATATTTTATCATTTTTGTATTAGTCTTGTAAATTTCTATCGATTTGCCAAAAAACTTTTTGGCACGCCCACTCTAACGCCCACAAACCGCCAAAAACTGTCAGTGTTGAAGACTCTCCTTCGCACTTCCACTAGCTGAGTAACGGGTATCAGATAGTCGGGGAACTCGACTATAGCGTTCTCTCTTGTTTTTGCTATCAATTTGAATAGTCCAAAAAGAATGTGAATGTTCAGTGTTTTGCTGAGTAACGGGTATCCAATAGTCAAGGAACTCTAATATAGCGATCTCTCTGGTTTCCATTTATAATTGGCACTTGTTCATTACCCACCTGAGAGTACTGGAAAAATATTCTTCAATGTCGCCTTCAATTAGAATTACTGGCATTAATATGCAAACAGCAAAATCGTTCTATTTGCATCATGTACGAGTGCAGTTTAATTAAACCAAATTCCCCCACAATGCTCACATCAGGACACCATGCACAACACAGGCTGTACAGGATATTAGAATGTTTGACAAGTTGTCAATGCATCAAGATGGAAAGGACAAGGCAGAAAATTGGCACGAAAGTCTTATCGTTCATTGTGAATGTAAATTAAAACAAATACACATAAAATTACTTAAAACTGCATAGAGTTTCTTTGGCTGCTGTCAAAAAATGATAGCCATTTCTATGCAAGGCGTGCAAATGCCTAAAATATAGAAGGTCTCAAGTAGTCTAAAAACAAGCTGAAAATCTCAGCAAAAATTCTACTTTCTGCCCGATAAAGATGTCATGCGAGTTCGGCTTCTTCGACGTATTCCCTTCGACTTCTTTATGGCCAGGCGACAATGCCAGGAATTTCTTGTATTAAAATCGAAATGGCCAAGGGCCAGAAATCCACCCCAGACATAGACAATCGTATCTCTGTGCCATTGGGGGGAGTGCATATTTGGGCTGGCCCCTGAGTTCGGGCCGTGTCCTTACAGCTGTCAACATGTTTAATTGAAACTGACACTCAGTGTCATTTTATGTACATTGCCATGCGTTGCGTTACCTTAACTGTCACTGTAATTCGACTTGGCCAAGTTCAGCTCCATTCATTTGCGGAACATTTCGAAGGGGAGTGTCTCCATGCATGTCTCCATGTCTCCCCTTTTCGGGGGTCACATTGCATTGCAATGCAAGCTGCTTCTTTTGTGGCGCATTAGTTAAATGAATATCCTTGGACTTCCTTCAACGAAAAAGTGAGACCTACTTGATTTAAAGAAGAACTATGTTAAAGCAAATTACAATTTGATATTTGTAGTTAAGTGCTTTTTCTTTAATTTGAGTTTTTAGTAAGTTCTGTAAATATCATATTTTTAATTTATTTATTCAACTCATTCTTACAAGCAGATACCTAATTTCCTGTTTTGCACTTTTGTCAATTTAATACGCTCTTTATGTTGTCATACTGGCAGTTCTGAGTGCTGACTTGTCTGCTGCCTAGATCCCCCAACCTTATCCCCATATCCATCCACCCATTCCCAGCTGAATCCAAAGAACTTTAGCCCCAGCAACACTTCAGCAATATCCCCAAACTCAGCCAAACTGTAATTATTATTGCTAAGCTCAGTCGCCTCCTTTTCGTACGAGAGACGGAGAAGCAAGCCCTCATTTAATTGCAGACTAGCAAATACTCAAGATATTTTTATGCAGGCAATTCGTATTTTTTCCGTTCGGGGCTTTTCCGCCTTTCCGATAGGGGAAAAGACAGCGGCCTCTTTTGTTTTCGTCACGGACGAGTGGCGAAAAGCAATCACGGCAGCTCCTTGCCAGGAAATGCTGGAATATCTTTCGCCGCATTTCTTTCTTTATTTACCTTTTTTGTTTGTGCATTTTTGCAGGATGTCTTTTGTGTTATTGGTGAAATTAGAATTTCTCATTAAAATAAGTGTTGGCCGAGGGAGCCGCTTGACTTGAGACATTCAAGCGTCTCCCACGGCAAGGTGCTCGTCCATGGCAATGGACTTAAGTCCGAGTTCCCTTTTTCCCCCATTTCCCGCTTTTTGTTTATGCATGGTCACTCATTAGTTGAGCTCGAAATCTGGCTGACAGAGTCTGGCATTTATATTTGTATCTTTATTTGTTTCCACCGAGAGTGGGGTATATTTTCAGCCCTAATGGCTTTTCTATCCAATTGTGTACGATTCCTTGCGAGTAATTAAAATGGCAACTCTTTAACATTCTGCTTTTGGACGTTTAGAGGTCCAAGTGCCCCGTCTCATTCATCTTCAAACGCAGGTTTATTAAAGGACTAATGGGCTTAAAAACTGAAACACTTTGCGGTTATTTAGGGTTACGAAATGGAATACTCTTAGGCACTATTAAATTAATTTCGGTCTGTTAGACGGATTGAAACTCTTTAATAATTTACCATCTGAATATGAGGTTTCCACCCTTTTTGCAGGCACCAAAAAAAAAAAGCTTGATTCCATAATGAAGCTCTGCAAAAGATATTACTGATTACTTATAAGTTCACCTACTACGGATTACAAATAAAGTGAAGTAAACACTAAAAACTCCATATTGTAATTTAAAAAGTTTCCAATTCTTGATAGAGAAAAGCATTTTCCTGGCATTCTGGGGATTGAACTGGCACCTTTGCTTTTATGCGAGCCAAACTTTTCGTTTGTCCAACTTCATACACCCTGACCACACTCAATGCCCCACATGCACATGCATCTGTATCCGTATCCGTGGAAATTTGATATGGGGGCTCAACATTGTTGCTACTTCGGTGTTTAAAGTGCGGGCAAAAGTTTGAGCTTTGAACTTTGGCTTGTTACATTCAAGTGGCTGCCATGTATAAATGTTTGGTTTCCAGATCCACAGAACTTTATGCAAAACACACAAAACTTTACTGAATATGGGCGAACTGTTTGCCCGGTTCTGTTCTCAGTTTTCTGTTTTTTGTTTTCTGGTTTCTGTTATTGTTCTGTGGCTGGTTGGAGTTTTCGCATCATGTGCTGCTGACAAGCTGCGTAATTTCCCCTGTCTCGGGATCTGCAATAATATAGATAAAATACAATTTCCTTAAGCAATTTTTGTTTTAATTAATTCTGTATCACTATTTTTTGTGACTCCTACGTGCCCGGAATTCTCCCGCTTCTGGCTTGGCTTCTGTTTAACGTCTTCACCAAAACAAATTCCGCCCCCCGAGGGACTGCATTTAATTTTTCCCTTCCATTCGCTTTTTTCAGCTTCATTTCGCTGTTTGCCGTGCAGTGTAATTAGCCACCTTCTGACCAAGACAGCTGCTGCTGCTGTTGCTCCTTGTATTTTGGTGCTTTTTTCCTATTCCCGGCGGTGCATAAAGAGTTTAAGTTGACATTTTGGACCAACAGTTTGTAATTTTCTTACCCCTTTGTAGGCGAGCCATTACCATTCTTTCTCTACCCTATTTCCTTACTAATTTCTTGCTTTTGTGCATTTACTTGCAGACTGGTTAATTACATTAGCAAAACGGTTGCGATTCTGCTTTGCATTTGGCAAATTCCTTTCGGAATTTCCGGGTGACATAGAGGAAAGGTAAAACTCCCTTTAGTATTTTTTGTAAACTTCATTTGACCAATTTGACCAGTGAAAAATGTTAATTATACATTCACAAACAACATATAGGTAAGGAATAAACTTTCTTCGCAAGACTCAAAATGGATTTCCTTAGCGATTGAAGATATTTTCGCAAAAGCACTTTAAAGTAACATTAAGCTTAAGACAATTTAATGGCCCCGGATTTTATTGTAACTTTATTACATCTCCACATGCTCGATGTAAGTGGATGCGGAAAATTGTAACACGTGATTCAATTTCGTTGATCAATTTTAATTGATTGCTTCAATTGGCTTCTGTGCCAGAGCCTCCTCCTTATCCTCGTCCAACTGCAATGCCAACCAGATTTTTATGTTCATAGCCACTTTATTTGTAGCTTTTTCGTTCGGTTTTGGCTGCTGTAGTGTTTTATTTTGCCGATTTTTATGCGTTTTTAATGTGTAGCAGTACAGCTACTCCTTTTATTTCTTGCCCTTTTTTCGCAACTCGCTTGTAATTCGATTCGTAAATGTATTCCAGCGGATTTTTATGCATTTCCACAGTAACTTTATGGCGCTATTGTTCGCATATGGGCGTTTGAAAGCCGCCGCCGCCTTTTACGTCGTAAACGTGAAACTTTTCCGATTTAATGCCTATTGGGGAGCCTTAAAGTATGCCACACTAATTAGCATATGAGCTGCGGCCAAGTTGCCCGCAAACTTGCAGCTTATCGCAAATATGCATTCCCAAACCCCGGCAGAGGATCCAGCAGCAACTGGGCACCATCCATTAGCCATTAGCCGTGGGGCCGTCGTAAACCTACGACAATATTGACATAATCGACTTTCAGCAGCCGACCGACCGACCGGCGACACAATTAAACCACAAATGAGGCTTAGCCGTGGGGCAATGTCACCGGTGCCGATTACTTCAAAGTCGCCAACCCATCCACCTTATGGAATACCACATCCCCATATGGAATCCCGAAACCCCAAAACCCCAAACCTCAAACCCCATCACACATCACTTGGCCATCGCTCACCTCAAACGACCACCATTCGGAGGGTTTAATTTGTTTTCTCATTTTGGGGCGCCGACTGGTTTACTTAACATGAAACAATGAGAAATGTGAACTAACCGGAAAGCGGCAAGCAAAACCACATTTGGTCGTAAAAGTCACCTTCTTAGTTACTTTAAATGCATTTCACTTGTAAAAAATAAATCAGTTTTTAGCGAGTAACAGTATTTTGAAGTAGCCTTGACCTTTAAACAATAACAGTTGTTTTTAAACAATTATAAAGAACGAACAGTCATTGTTTTAAGCGCAATTAATTAAACTAATACAATACCCAGTAATATTTATTCGAAGTGACTGAAACTTGCTAAATACTTCCAAGTCAGGCCGAAATAAAATGTATACTGCAAACAGCCCCATACTTTCGAATTTATTATAATTAAGAACCCTCGCCTTGGGCCCTTTTGGGCATTAAACATTGACGATGGCCACGCCGTGAATTATGCGCCATCATAAACTTGTGCGCGATGTACAGATGCTGGACATAAAAATTGTGTAAATGAAAACTGCGCCCAGTCAGCAGCAATAAAACATTGCTTCAAGTCTGGACCGGGATTAGGATATGGACCTGGATTCCATATCGCCTTAATGGGCGACGACACCCGCAGAAAGCCACCGTGAAGATCTGCGAATTAAGATAAAGAAAAATATGACAGCTGACACTAAAAAGGAGAGACACCAAGTACTCATCATAATTAAAGCCGCGGGGTTGGGTCGCCATAAAAGCCTGGCAGGATTCATATGGATAATTAAGTTATGGCGGGTGCCAACAGAAGGGTTAAAGCCCAAAGCCTCCCCCCGCGAATGCAAACCCAATAAAACGATCGTAAAACTTTGGCCAAGCACTCCAAATTTTTGGGAACACGTTCCTTAGGCGCATATTTTATTTTCCAGATGGATTCTAGAAGGGCCTAAGGTGGCGGGGGTGGTCATAAAAGTTCAACTGGACGCCAATAAATGTGCGTTATCAAATGCACTCGTTTCTTGACAAGCTTTCGGCATTGTTATTCAGTTACAAATTTATTCCGTTTCGACGTCAGCAAGCATTACATATTTTAAAATGAAAGATTCCGGGTTCGAAACCGAAAGCCGGTTTAGCTGGAAAATCATTTAAATGATGTAGATAATCGAAACTTGTGCAGTGAACCACTTATTTTTTTTGTAGTGCTTTGACCTGACTTTTATTTGGCTTATTGATTATTTCATTTAAAATAATTTATGTTTAAGCAGATAAGCACGTGGTCATTTGAATTTATTGTACGTGGTATGCTGGGCAATAAAATGATGCATTTGCTATCAAAATGAATGCTTGGCATTTTTTAAATAATATTTAATAATTAATTGCAGCAAACTCTTTAAGATTTTCTGCTGAAACTCATCAATAGCCTGTTCAGAAATAGCTCAATTTGTGCATTATTTCATCATTGATTAAAATCGATTTGGAATGCTTGGAAATTGGCTGAAATCGCTACCGTTTCCAGTGTCAGTCTGCTATAAGGCAGAAATGAAAAGCAACCCACCCCAAAATCGCACCACCAATCAGCCACCGAGTTCAACAGTCTTCGAAGTTCGAGGTTCGAGGTTCGAACCCCTTCTGCCAGTTTGAATGCCAGAAACGTATCAGTATCAGTTGGCAGATAGAACAAACTTTTATGCGCTTGTTAACAAAAGCGTGAAATTCAATGCCCGGCACGAGCTGAAGAGTATAAAAATAAAAGAAAAATTTACGACAATGCGAATTAAACTTGATTTTTATTTAAATAAATTGCATTTTATATTCCGCCTGATCCCGCGCCCCCGTGGCTGCCGCAATAATAAGCAGGCAAAGCTCATAATTTGCACCGGAATTCGATGATGATGTCGGCGGATAATGGGAACTCCGTGGGACTGGAAGTGGGAGTGTGTGTATTTCACCCAGGATAAGGCAGGATATGGCAGACCGAGTGACTGACTGGCGACGGTTTGGTGGCTGCTTTATGCATTTTTATTTATTACAGCGCCAGGAAATGTTTGTTGATTTTCCGCTGCTCGGTTGCCACAATAAAAATCCTCGCCAGCCAGAAATTATTTTCTAGACGAACGCGCCCTGCTTAAATCGCATAAAAACGAGCAGGCAAAAAAAGTACTCCAAATCGTACAGAATTCTTTTTAATACTTATATCATTAAAAACGGAAATGTTGTGCGTCGCAATGAAACGCAAACGCTTTCAAAGGACCCAAGTGAAACGAATCGATAGGGGTCTATTCTGAAAGCTTATAATGAGTTCGAAGTGGAAAGGTCTTCGTAAATTAAACTTCCTTCAGAAATGCCTGATAAAAATGCTTTAAAACGAATGTGCTATCTGTTTGATTGAATTATTAAAGGAGGCATTACTTACAGCACTTATGATCAAACTAAAAACACAGCAACCACAAATTCATTTAATATGTATTCTTTTGGCCAGTGTGCTAGCATACTATGATTAATATCCCAGAAAATACACAAATGACTGGCATAAGCTAAATGTATCTATACTAGTATACCTAACTTTATTAACAAACGTATTGGCTAAGTGAAAAGCTGCTGGCTAGCCTCAATCTAGACTTTTAGCTCTACATAGATAGGGTTCAACGGTATGCAGGGTGATCACAAAGTTCAGCTTCAGCTTCACCTGTCGCTCGCCAAGGGGCTCGAACAGGAAGTTCCTCAGCAGGTGGGCTAGCACCACTTTCAGCATCACCATGGCGTACCGCTGGCCCATGCAACTCCGCGCCCCCGTCATAAAGGGTACGAAGGTGGTGGCCTCGATCTTGGGCTCCGCTCCACTCGCCCAGCGATCTGGCTTGAAGACCATGGGATCCGGGAAGAAGTCCTTGCAGCGGCCCATGTAAATGGGGGAAATGATTACATCACTGCCCTTCGGAATGAAGAAGTCATCTAAAGTCAAAATGGGGGGCAAGTAAAAGCATTAAATTATGTGGAGGAGCTAGTATCTAAATGCACTTACTAACTGTGCAGTTGGCTGTGGCCCTTCTGGCGGTGAGTGGACCTGAGGGATACATCCGCAGCGTTTCCTTGATGCAAGCCTCTAGGAACTCCAGTTGGCGCACCTGCTCCATGGTGATGGGTTCACTCTTGTCCTTGCCGCACACGGACCACACCTCCTCGCGACATCGCTGCTGGTGCTCCGGATGCAGAGTCATGTTGTACATGAAGAAGTTGAGCGTGGTGGCCGTGAGATCGAAGCCCCCAAATATGATGGTGTCCACCTCCTCGCGAATATCCTTGACCGTCAAGGGTTTGCCATCGGGACCCGTGGACATTAGCAAGGTGTCCAGAAAGCAGTGGGTCCGCTTGACGCCGTCCAATTCCGCATCATTAGTCTGGTAGTTGCGATTCTCAGCATCCTGATTGATTTCATCCATTCGATTCTGGATAATGCCCTCTGTGAAGCCGTGAAGCGTTTTAATCAGCTCCTGCTCCCGCTTGTAGTGCGATGTGTGTTTGAAGATGAACGCGTTGCGGTAGAAGATGTTCTTCAGTCGCTTATCGATGATCACAAGGATTCTGTAGGCAAACGAAGATGTGTGAAATCCGTTCTGATAACTATTAAATGTTACTTGTATATATGGCATCTAAATATCCATCTATCATGGGTTATGCCATTTTTATTGAACGAACCTGTTAGGTGGCGCTTTTATATCTCCTTAAATGTTTGTTTTCTTTAATTAATGTGCTAAAATGTATGACTAACCACCCCGTGTTTGCTGATTTAAAGCAAACTAAGTTGTCTGCTAGATGTTACACGTGTAGTTTACTTACGATTTCACAGCATCGAGGTAGTCCGATTTGGCGTTCGACTGCGAACCCACAGAGACTCCGAGGGCCGTTTCACAAATAGTGTCCAAAGTGAAGCAGCTGATCAGTTGCAGGAAGTCTATTTCCTCCCCGGACTCGGCAAATTTCTGGACATTCGAGAGGAGAATCCTCGACTGCTTCTCGAAGACGGCAACAAACTGCTTGATCATGGTGTAGTTGAAGGCCGGCATTACGATCTTGCGGCGATGGGACCACTTCTCGAATCCACTGGTGAAGAGGCCCTCGCAGAGCCAGTTCTCAAATACCCTGTAGTCGTTGGTCTTCTGCAACAGCTGCTGGGCACTGCACAGAGCCTGGATATCCTTGGGATTGCAGTCCACGAGGTAGAGCTTGGTGCCCATCCACAGTTTGCCGCGGTGATCCTTCAGATGGTTGGTGATCATTTCGGTGGCCCGTCGCAGTGGATGCGGCCCCACCAACTTGGCCAGGATGTGCAGGTGGCCTATGAAGGGCAGGGCGGGGGGAGCTGGCCAATTGTGGGTGAGGCGGTCGATCCTGCTCTGCCGCTCGTAGACATACAGCAGGTACAGGGACAACGCGATCAACAGCAAACCGAATCCGAGCCAGAACATTGCGACGGAGGTTCTAAAGAGCAACTGCCTCGATGCGGTGGCGCATCAAGCGTTTTAAGCGGAACACAGACGCGGAGATCAGACGGTTACTATGGGGTCACCGGACCCGGGGGTCATAAAAGTTGGGTAACAAGCGAATTTACACAAGAAAAAACCAACCGAATCGAGGCACAGTGTATAAATTTAAAAAATAGTGTACTGCGACATGTTTCTCACAAGTTGTCAATATTCATTCTCAGTAAAACATTGTGATTATTGCTTCGTTTTCGGATTTGTTATAACATTTGTTGTGTGGCCTACATGATTATCACTTAAAAGCGCCAATATAATCAATGACCGATATGCATATTACGACTTTTCATTTGACACCAGCCTATTTCAATACACAATCATATCTTTCAGAAGTTGAGTAGTAATAGAAATTATTAATTTGGCTCTAATAATACTAGCTATACGCTGTACTAAAGACAATGCCCTTAATACACATTTGACAACTAATCACTTTATGGTGTTATCTTTTTTTTCGAGTGCACAAACTAAACGATCTTAAATATTCTGCACTGGTTTAGTATTGTGCAAGGCGCCGATTAAGAGCAACTGTCGGGTCGGCTGCGGTATTAACACTGCGCATATTTATTTATACGAATTTCGTACACCCCAATATGTATATATTATATTATATCCGTATTCAAATCGATGTGGCTGCGAAATTGAAGTGACTCTTTTTGCTCGCCCCCAGTCGCTTAAGTACTTAACATCGGGCATCGGAGATGTAAACAATACGTTGTGAATCAGAACCGCAGAATTCTAAGTCGATTTCGCAATGCTCTTGGATAGCAGTGAAAGTTCTTAAACATGTGGTTATTTTATTTAACATTTTGAGTTTTATTATAAAGCATTATAATGCACCATCTACTGCAACCCTAGAGGAATATCACCAGATGAAATACGAAAATAGTATTTGGAAACTGTGCACCTACAAAAAGTTACCAACAACTTAAACTTAAAGCAACCAAAATTCTATATTGAAAAATAAGTATTAGCATTTTCCTTAGCATTAACATTATGTGATTATTACACTAGTTTTTTATTGAGCAATTTACTACGCTTTTTCAAAAGTTGAGCTCATAGAGGCACTTTTGTAGTAGGTCCAAGTCCAACAACGTAACATCTCTAAACTCAAGATTCGTCGCGCCAAAATTCGTAAGCAAATACTCTACCATTTCATCGATGCTGCAGGCTATTACCTTTTTGTTTAATTTGCTGAATTATAATTTCGATTGTACTTTGTCGATTGCATACCAATTTCATAAAGCTCATAAAACTTGACGAATGATTGCGTTGCGGCCACCCAGTTATGGGTATACGTGGAGAGAAATTGTGATTTCAATTTCCTAAAATGTCGCAAATAAAGATGTAAGAACTTTGCCTACAGAAAGAACCTTGATGTGGGAATTACAAAGTGGATGGACCTGGGAATTGATTAGTTTCCTCCCACAACAATTGTCATAAAGATGTGTGCTTGGAAATATGCCAATAAAAATATCAGAACAAATACAGTTAACGAACATGAAGTGAATATTCATTGAGTGAAATTAAAAAGCTAAGGACAAAAAAATGGACAAGTGCCGAGCTTTGACTCCCCCACATTAATGGGTAAACAGTGTGTCATATATGTCAATTATAAAATATCTGCTTTATTACGCATAGAATACACAGTCATTAAAATTTGCTATCCAGTTATGGGAACTTTATTGTGATTGTCATTTAATACACTCTTCAGGAGTGTGTGTTGTTGGCTTTCCACTCGACCAACTGCCATTCAATTCAAATATACAAATAGTGGCAGGTATACTCGTAATAACTAAGGTAGTTCCCCTGCCCTATGCTTACACTAATTAACACGAAAAAAGTTTTCAGCCGACAAAATACAGAATAAAAGAACAAGAGTAATTGTAATTAAAGCGGATGGGACTGGGTTGCAATTAATATTTGCTGGTCAACATTTTATACAAAAATAATTCATCCTTCACTTCTCTACGCGTATATGTATGTATCTGTATCTGTATGTTTCAGTTCCCTTCTCTTCCGGCATTGCAGTAATTTTTATTTAAATAAGCGGACAAATGAATGACACTCGTATGATTTTAATTAAAATAATTTTAGTAGGCTCAGGTTGCAGATGTGTATTCACGAAGGAAGCATAGCAAAGGGGTAAACTTAAATAGTTTTAAATAAGAAATTATTGATAACTTAATCAACTTATTGCGTTCCTATCATTAAATAAGTGTTTTAAATAAGAAATATGTAAACTTAAATAGTTTTAAATAAGAAATAAATTATTAATAAAGAATAAATCAACTTCTTGAGTTCCTGTCATAAAATAAGTGTTATAAATAAGAAATGGGTAAACTTAAATAGTTTTAAATAAGAATTAAATAATAAAGAACGAATATATCATATCTTTGAGTTCCTATCATCAAAAAGGGGTTACTTATAAATTATTTTAAAAATGTAAATCATTAGTATGTTAAAATATCTTTAGTTCTCATGAGAAAATGAAAAATGTGCAGCATACCTTTAGGTTAACTTAAACAGCGCATAAAGGCTTTATAAACGCAACTTTAAGTTCACAAGTGGATACTAAGATCAAATGAATTGGATTTGAAGTACAAATAAAATGTGAATTTAAGTTGAAAATATAGTGTTGATCTAGGACCTTAAAATTCGACACATGCGCCTATAGAAATTGAATTCAATGCCTCCGCATAATCGCGGATGCCACTCAATGCCACTAATCGGAACTAACTGGACAAGGCACGACAATAGCCCTTTGAAGTCGAGGCGAAGCCCAACAATTGCGTTCGCGTAAATTCCTTATCTAATGGACGCCAATAAACAGTGATCCCCCCGCACACGAACAGTGCGCTTGTAATGCAGTTATGCACCTGACAGGACCAAGAACATTGTCTCACATGGAAATTAAAAGTGATGCGTGGCCACGAAAGGCGGTTTAATAGGAGGCTTTAATAGGGTGAGTACAGAAAGGAGTTTCATCGGTTTGGAATGGGGCTGCACAAACTAATTTGAATTTATGCAGCAAAGTGCTAGGCATGCAGATGAGTACTCTTTACACTAAAAACATGTATTATAGCATTTTGTAGTTCAATACCCGGAACTCGTCATACTTAAATAGGCAGTCTAAAATCCAGAAAGCAGCCAGTTCACTTGCCTAATTATACTTAGTATTTATTTATGCATTTATTTTAATTAAACCACCAAGAGAACTGCAGCAAGAGTATTTGACTATCGACTGCTGGGTATTTTGAGCATTCCCTCATCATTGTTGTTTGTGGGCCTCGGTGTTCTGTAATTAAACTGCAAATTATCAGCCACGACACTCACACATGCCTTGACCACTCAACTGAGGCATTTCCAAACACCCACCCACCCACATGCACCACACCCACATACACATAATTATGCAGACATTTCCAAGTCGAGGACGAGGGAGCAGGATGGGCCAGGGGGAGAGGAGGAAAGGAGGCCGTGGAAAGGACCGCCCAGCTGTCACTTTGTGTTCTGCTTTTGTGTAAAATTTAATTTGGCTACATTTAATTATTGTTTATGTACGGCTTGTCCATGTCGCTGTCGCTGCCATCCAATATTGTCATATTATAAACAACGATAATTTGCCAAATGCGAGGCGATTGGCTAATAGATATCTGCCAGTATCTCCATCTTTTGGCGAAGGTAAGCCGAGCAAAGCCCAAAGGGCAACCGCAAGTGGGCGAAAGAATACACTTTGAAAAAACAAAGTATTTGTTAAATATAGAGTATATAGTATTTATCGTGGTATAGTATAGTATTTTGCAAAATGTACTTAACCCATAGCAATGGTAGTAAAACTATTTGGATACATTTACATACAAATAAAACCGCAATAACAAATATGTATTAGATAAACTTGCTAAGGTGACCACATATGTTTCTATCACTTTTATTGTTCCTATTTTTTATTATTTGAGTTTTAAATTAATTAAACTAAAATAGTATTTAGAATGTTTTAACGGTGTATAATTCTTGCACTAATCGCATGTTGTGTCAACATTAATCGCATCAAATTTAATTTCACAATTAAATGCAAAGACGCGACGCGTTTAGCATAAATTAAGCGGCCTGTAAATGGAAGCCGCGGGCGGTGTCCTTCACTTCCGCTCCTGCTTCTGCTCCTGCGGTTCGCGTTTATTTTTCCGAGGTGTTTGAGGCGGTTTCAGCCGCGACCGCCCATCCTGAGAAGGTAAAAAACGCGCGCACCACCAAGACTCGCCGGCTGCTTCCGCTTCCGTTTCTCTGGCGGGGTTTGGGATCTTCAATCGGTTGGTGTTACGTGCGTATTTATTGCTTCGACTTAATTTAATTGACAGCCCAATCTAAGGCTTCATTAAGCTCGGGGAATTAAATGTCTTTCATTAGCGAATGTTGATTCAATTAAATCACTCTGGCTCTTCAAAGCAATTAAAGTAGTAGTAACAATACATAATCACTTTCAATAACATTGAAGTTTTCTTTAGTAAACAATAGGTTATAAGTTTGTTTATTTGATTAATATATTTATACAAATATTTTTTAGTGGCTTTTATTCTTTACACAATGCATGAGACGATGACCATATGGGCTTTAAAGCTAGTTATAAATAAATATAAAATAGTCTTTTAACCACAAGCGGATCGATTCAATCAACTTTCATAAAAATCTATTGTTGTATCTTCATTGTCAGTATAGCAATGAACCACATTTGAGTTGCGCTCTACTAAAAACTTCTCTCAATATGTTCCTATTCTTAAAATCAGTTTCGTTCAACTAATTGTACAATTGTCATGCTGAGAATTCATAATATTGGTGTAATTCCCAACAATTATTATTAAAATAAAATAAACTTGTACAAAATGCCAAATGGTGGCACAACTACAATATTTTTAATTTTTTAGTTGCACAGGCAATTCCGCATCTTCTCTCAGAAGATAATACTTCAAAACCCGTTTAGCTCGACTAAATTCACATGTAGCAGTAAGACTGCAAATCTCACTTCTTCTTACCAAAACCTCTAAATATTCAATCTTGACTTTTATCCTGATCAAAATGATGTGCCAACATTTCGCATTTGGCCGAAGAAACCTTAAACTTAATCGGCCCATCAGAGCCAAAGGTGTTTGGCGGCATTAATAAAGTAAAAAAATAAGTTTAAATTACCTTTTTTAAGCCGTATGCTTGCCTGCCCCGCCAGTAATGAAGTCTTTTTTCTCTCTTTTCACGTCGGGCTTATATGGGGTTTTCGATGTTCAACCTTCGAGGCGCAAACTGTTTTTTATAAACGAGTACTTGCGTTTTTCGTTCCACATACTCTTCTTGGTAGTAGGGCTGTTGACTTAAAAGATGGTTTTGGTTTATTTTATATTACTATTTTCTGAATCGTTTTTAAGATTTTAGAAACCTCTTTGCAATTAAAATATATGAAAGTATATAATATCAATACAAAATACTCTTTAATACATTTATATTACATTAGGCTCTCAGTAAAATTTGAATTTACATTAGTAGGGTATAAAATAGCCTACTAACTACTATTCATTTAATTGTGTTGTTTTTTGGACAGGGCGTCGTTGCAAGTGAAGGACAGCGGCAACTGCAATTTGAAGGCAAGCAAAACAAATGAATTCTGGGAGCTAAATTCAGCGCGGAGTGAATACTTTTTGCAGCTGTTCTGAGCGGAGTTTTCAGTGGCACAGACAACTCCCAATTACCCCGTACTTGCAGCCTCGACTTGATAGCTCCATTTTTTGTTGCACTTGGAATAAACTTGGCCTAGAATATGAAAGGCGTAATATTCTTAAATTACTATCTTTTTATTTTATTCATATATTAAGTTAATTTGTCTATTACCATGATAAGCATTTTCATTTTAATATTTTCCTTGGACACCTTTCCAGATTTCTAGAATTCCAAGCGATATTATTATTATTTTCCTAAGTATAAACGTTTCTTTTGTATAATTAACGTAATAAATGTGAAAACTGGTCATTTTGTTCAGTGGGGGACCCCCTTTCGTTCTTACTTGGCCATTAGTATTGGGTAGTTGGTCAACCTCAAGATTTGCAGTTAGCAGTGGCAGTTGCCTCGACTTCTCGACGGTTGCACTTCGCTTGACTGCAATTTGGCCAAGTTAAGCAGGGGGAAAAGTTGTCGCTGTTCTTGTTGTTACCTTTAATTTGAGTACGTTTCGCTGTTGGTTTTTATCGTGCTTTTTTGGGTGATTGTTGGCCACGGCTAAGTCACGTTCCGATTGCGCATTTATCGCATTTAACTTGCCGTCCGGTTGGTTAAGTTTCTTGGCCAAAAAATCTCCCTCCATTCGGCGACTCCTTGTTTTGGCCATTGCAACATTTGGCTGCCTGACATATACACGCAGTCAGTCAGCTGAGTCAGGTGGGCTTTTATTTTATTTATTTTTTGCTGCGGTGCATAGTGGACCTTTTGAGTGCAATCATAAATCTGTCAGCGGCCACCCGATGACCTTTCTACCTGATCGATAAGCACTCGTTTTGCAGCTGTCATGGGCATTGTAAATCAATAAAATCAGAGGAAGTTCCCTAAATGTTTACAGGTCCAGTAAGTGGCCTACGTGACGGGCACGCGACTGACTTCATCCGCACATTAGTAAAGAATTTGGCTGGTTATGTTGGGTTATTCTTAGGTGATGGGAGATTTTTCTCCCTTTTATGGATTCCAAATCCTGGCTGATAATATTTCTACGAAGAACATATGCACACACAAATATTGACTGTACCTAAAACACTTGACGATCCTAAAAATATAGGAGTCGTAGAAGCCTTAAAACTAGTTATAAATACACAAACACATGCTCTGCATACTTTTGCATGGAAATACGAGAGGTGTCAACACATGTTCGAAGGTTTTTTTCTAGCTTAAAAATACAATTAATAAATATGTTATAAGGTGATTTTATCGATATTCAGAAAAGAATAGCCTAAATTTGAGATTTTTAAATTGAAATTTGAATTTTTAATAATGTCGAGTTCGGCATGTTGCACCAGTTTATTTAAGAGAAATATATATATATCTTAAATTTGCCAGCATTTGTTACTATGAGAAATCTCTTGGAAATCATATAATTTTGTTTCATATTTTAAAACTTTAGTAATGTAATATACAAAAATACACTTTTATTAAGCCCCCCTTCTGCT
This sequence comes from Drosophila teissieri, assembly GCF_016746235.2. Taxonomy (NCBI): domain Eukaryota; kingdom Metazoa; phylum Arthropoda; class Insecta; order Diptera; family Drosophilidae; genus Drosophila; species Drosophila teissieri. Next base: position 16,030,206 of record NC_053031.1, on the reverse strand, counting down.
ATATAGATCACTCATTTAATTTTCAAAACAAGCTGGTGCAGAAAATGTATCTTTCCATGTTTTCTCTCAAACAACTCGAGGAATTTCATTAGACAGGTCGCCAAACTAAGCTGGCCATAATTCCCCATCTGGGGTCATTAGCACGCTCGGGTAATCGAACCTGTGCGTCGCCCAGCTTAGTATGAGTAACTACGGTGGTACGTGAGCTAGTAAGTGACTTGTGCGCGGCGTTCGCCTTAATCAAACCTTTTCTCAGCCGACTGATGGACAGCTGTGGTTGCCACTGCCCGCAGACAATTTGCACGAGCGAATGCCTCGGTACAGTGGGTGCTGAAAGTCGCCGCACAGGCAGGTACTCCTCTCATTTCGAATTCTCTGAGTATTTTCGAGAGCCTCTCTCAGAAGCAGCGGTACCTGTGCTTAAGCCTAAGTATTGCTTGATCCGGCTCTGCGACTCTCAGACTCTCCGGCTCTGGGACTCTCTGCGCTCTCTCTCTCCCGACCAGCTGATCGTTTGGGCCTAGCTTTGGTGTTATATCTTGTGCCCGCTTCAGTTCAGTGGCATCGCAACTTCTGGCCGAATCGGACGTACGGCTGCACTTGATCGACTTGGTGGTATCGTGGTACCTGTGGCTTTCGCGTGTGATACCTGTACCTGTATTTCGGTTTTACAGTTACTAACGAGTTATGTGCGCTTGAATGCCAAATTTAATTGCCGCTCTTTGCATGCTCGTCGGCAGCAATTTGAAAACGTTTTCGTGCAGCGATTAGGAAACTACTTTCGTTTTCCCCCCAACTTTCCATTTTCTGACTCTCCGGCTTGCCATTGAAAAAAGTGTCAAAACCCAGGTGCTAACCACCCAAATCAGACAACATACACTTGGAGAGAAAAAAGTCGAGAAGAATATAAAGTTGCGAAACGCGTGTGAATTGATCGATTTTCGGATTATGGCTCTCATGGACACCGCCTGGCGTTGTCGCCTCATGATCTTCGGCGTCGTCTCGCTGCTGCTTGTGGGCGATCTCTTTGGATACGGCGGCGGCATGAAGTCCAACCACCCCACTCCCCACTCGGTGAGATCGGCGGGCGGTGCGGGGGCGGCAGGTGCCCCAACGGGTCCGGCGGCTGCAGCGGCCAGCAAGTTCCAGGCCAAAAATGCCGAAATCGACATAACCGAAGGTTAGTTTTGCCATCTTGCTGTCTTACCAATTTGCCATTTTACACTGACAAAATGTGTTACTCGCCAGGCGTCTTGGCATTGCCAAATTTTCAAGCCTCAAATTTGGTACTTGGACATGGTCGTAAAACGTGTTTAATTCTTTTTTGGGCTCAAATGGTATATACCTAAAGCGTAAAATCAAAATATTCAATAGATTTATAAAAAAATTCCATTTTACTCCAACTTGGTATAATCACATTTACCAAAAGCATATTTTGCAATCTAAACTTATATGAAATTCGTTTACTTGTGCGCTTATACAGATAAAAAAAATATCGAATAATCGTGTTTGGTTCGCTTAAAATGTTTTCAAAAGTAAAATATCTTTTCACGTGTATTGTTTCGTTGTAAAATTTAATTTACTAATTATTTGTCTGTAACTTAGCTTAGAAGTTTTAAAAGAGTATATTTAATATTTTGTTACCGAGTACATCAAAGCCATTACTTAAGTGTTGCTTGTTCGTAAACGAGAAATATGTATATAGGTATATCACACATATCGAATGTATTTGGGCCTATCAAGGTTAATTTCGCTTTATAAATGAATGCTTACTTATAAAATGCTGGCGGCACGTGTAAGCTTCAATTCGGATTTAAATGTTTAATTACGCTTTTCGTTGGAGGCCTGGTAGGTGAAAACCGGAACTGAGCCCGGGGAGACTAATTGGGATTGTTTATTACACACGTGTAGCTGAGCTCTGAAAAGTTATTGGTGTCGATTAAAAAGTACATCAACATTTTACTTTGCTAAATAGATCTTCCATTTAGAATACATTCTTTAATTGCGTTTTCAACACGAGGCAATTAGTACTTTGTGGTGGGCACTTTATCAAAGAAAAATACATTAGCTCCTAATGATGCGGTTATTACGAAGATTTCTTGATACTTCTTGATATATTAAACAAAAGTTTTCTAGGAAATGTTTTGAAAAAATTCCTAAAGCTTAAAAGTGTGTAGCATAACAAACAGATACTCCAGACAGCAAAAGTTTCCATTAACTACAAAAAAGTCATTACGCTTTTTTATGACCCAGCTTTTAAGGAAAGCGACTTCATTACTTGCGTACTTCATTTGAATTGCTGAAAACATGAAAAGTGTTCGCTACTTGGATAAATGTAGTGAGCTTGAAATTAGAAGAAAGTATCTATTTGATTTAGCTAAAACTTGGCATATTACGCCTTTGCACAAGTCTGGAAATTATTCAAAATATTATTCATCACAATCGAAGTTCATGTTCAAACCGATCGTTAAAGAGCTCTCGAATGCGATTCGAATACACTTCTTCGACGCCTCGCCACTTTCTCGTTGATTTGCATACGCAATATCGAGCCCTATCATATGACATAACATTTGGGCATTGCACAACAAAAGTCGTGGCTAAACACGAAACCGGAAAAGATACTCAAACGAATGTGTATAGAAACAATAAAACCTTAATAAAATCAAAAGAAAGTCCAGAGTCCAGGTATACAGAGTTTCAGCATTTACCGAAACTTGACTTGATAAATTTAAATTGACTTTCATGCATTTAAATACATTAGCTTTGGGGCATTACATTAAATATTGAAGGTTTAAATGTTTGGCTGATATGAGTTCTTTCTGGCTTCAAATCCATTCATAATAAAGACTTAGGAATAATATAGAAATGACAAAAATAAGATGCATATCAGATTGCTTTTATAAAAAAAAGAATATTTGATTCAGTTAGTTTTAATGGTGGTATTATTTAAGACACAACCTCTGTTACTTCACTTGATCCCATTATCAAGTCGCTATGTTTCAATATGCTTCATAGGCCAAACCGCCAAACCTTTTCACAGTTCATTAGGACGGCTGAACCGTCTCCAAGTCATTGGAAGTTGGTATTTCTTTTGTGTTTCTTCGAGTGAAAGTGGAAAAATGCCAGGCAAATAAACTTGACGTAATAAAACTCCAAGCGAACGACAAGTTTTCGCTTTGCATGTCGAAAGAGGAGGGCATTAAATTGCATCGCAACTTTCCCAGAGAGCAGCAGTTCATTAGCGTGGGCCAAGTTCAAAAGTCGGGTTAAGAATAGGGTTTTCTCTTTATATATTCCACCTTTTAGCAGCGCTGTCTAGACATTGTGAATATTTCTACACTAGGTTCATTATTCTAGTTTGCTCACTCGAACAGGAAGTGATGAAGCCTTGACTTGTTTTGTGATATTTAATTTATCGATCTAAGCCAAGTCACTGGCTTGGGTTTGGGAAATATTCTGCCATATAGTCGACCACAACCGGTTCCGGTTCCAGACGTAATCCATTCCAACTGAAGAAGTTGTTTGAGCTGGTAACGAGTTCAACGGAAATGGAGAGTGAGTTGATATCTATGATCTTCGGTGCTTGAAGACTCACGTTAATCGCTTGTAAATGCTATTCGTTTCGAGCTGTATCACGTGCCCTTCCAATCTTCACATAGCCGGTGGAAATGATCTGAATTGAAAATGTTGTCTTCTTTTCACGTCTTTCGCTCTTGGCCACAAACCAAAAAGAAAATAAAAAGAACGAAATACACTTTGCTGCAACCTTTAGCCGATGAATGCAGTGCGTGATAAACATGTCGAGCTGGCAGTTCGATTCGCATTCATTTCCATTCAATTACGTGCACTTGGAAAGCAAATCGATTCCACCGAGGAGACACCTTAATTGACTTTATATCTGTGGGCGCGCTGAATAATGTGAGTTTTAAGCATTTCAAAAGAGCGAAGTAAAACGTAACTTTTCATCCAAATTTTCACCAATAACATGTTATCAGTAACATAAAAATTCAATTAAGATTTTCACACCGCGATTGGGTTGTGCATAGGTTCCGCATTCAAAGTTCAAAAGCCGACAAAAGCAGCTGCCTTAGTTGGTAGTAGCATAATGAACATGCGACTGAAGACCATAATTAATAAAACTGAGCGTTGAATGACTGAACAAATATGCAAAGTAAAGTTCAACGCATCGACTTGTCCTTGTGCGGGGCATAGAATCGTGTATACAGTGTTGGATGAATTCGCAACAGCTGAGCGACCCCATATAGCCAAATAAATATTTGGCTTACTCACCGCTGTGCACTCAAAAAAAAAAAAAATAAACAGAAATTCGCTTTGTTTATACGCTTTCCACACTCTCAATTTCTACCTATACATATTTGCCTACCTGCATATTTGCTCAATTGTTCACAATTTGTTGCGTTTTGTTGACGCTTTGTTCTAAGCCATAGTCGTAAGCCATCTATTAGTCATTGTTTGGTTTTAGCCTCAGATTTGGCAACCTTGGAGTTGGGGTCTCCGTTCCAAACGATTTGCGCAGTTCCCGAAATCGAAAATCTTAATTTGAAAGCAGTTTGCTATGCAAATGAGCACAAATCCCAAATGCCAATTCGGATGAAGCCAGCCCCCTGATTAAAACACCTACAAACCAAACTTAATTGAGTTTCTTCTTTTTGTAGAGCACGAATTCAATGAGCTCTCAGCAGCGGCTCAATCCCTCAAGCCGGGAATGGCGGTGGTGACTGGAGCGAGTCTGAAGACCAAGTCCCAACTCACGGACACCATCAAGGAGTCGTGTCTTCCCAAGATGCTCTGCGAACTGGCCTCCAAGCCGGAGTACCAGCTCAGCGAAAAGGAGCGCGAGCTGCTCAGACTGATCAGGTGAGTGGAAACACACTGAGGATAATCATTGAAATCTATATACCCAACCAGGAAAAAGTGCACAAGCTATGAGTAATAACAAAGATATTCAAAACCAAAGTAAATAGAGAAGTTGTCAAATGGACTAGTTTAAATATTTAATTTGACAGTCATTCTTAAAAAGCGAAGTTGATTTGTTTGCTAATTTTCTGGTAAAACAACCAAACAATATTCAAATTTAAACCATTGTTTTTGTGATCCCTAGCTTTCCTACTGTTAGACGCGTTTTGTATGCATTTTTGCAGTTGAGTTACTGTTCATAAAACAGCAAATAAACACAACAAACCGAAATGTCAGCAAACACATGAATTTATAAATGTTTTAAAATGTTTTTGAAACCGGTTTCTGATGACTTGCACAAAATACTCGTATCAAAGAGCATTAGCATAAAATAATGTTATTTTTCAATAAATAATAAAGCTTGTTAGAAAAGCAAATAATGAATGGGAAGTAAGAATAAATAATGAATCAGTTGAAAAGAAATATTTCCAGACACAATAGTTTGAAATAAATCGTTTTTATATAAGACTTGACTGCAGAGCTATAATTCTACCGTATGTTTTTTGAAGAACATTTTCCTAAATTGAAAAAATAAAAATACATATTAATATGTATCAATTTTATGCATTTTCGTGTATATATTATGCCTGATTAATAGGTTAGGAATCTGAACGAACATTTGTCCGTTAAGTGCAACAAGTAGAACCAGTTAGAGCTGATCTACCAAACATTTGCATGCTGAGCGATTACGAAAGTTTCCAAACAGGTTTCGAAGGGTTCAGTTTAGCATTTTAGCATTGCAATCCATTAAATTTCTATTGAAGTTGCTGCAAACCACACTTAATTATATATCTATGCAGTGGATGACTCAATCCGCGAGCAAAGTGCAGAGAGCTTAGGGAAACAAAAGCGCCAATTGAGTTGGCTAAATGGGGCAAATATTTGAGCCCCGTCCAAGCCCGTGGATCAGCAGTCGTAACCTACCTCAACTTCAGCTGTAACCTCGCACTTGAGACGAAGGTGAGGCGAAGCTAATGTAAAAGTCAGGCCAGCGTAGCAATGTAGAGTCGCCGACTAAATCAACAGCAAGGTGAATGGCTGAGGCATTCTAGAATCTAGATAGGCGAAAAACTGCTGAAAGCGAAACTTGAACAAACTCCAAGCACAAAGCACAAAGCCACGCGAAGCGTGAAATGATAATGGCTTATTATAATATTTAACATTTGCTCAGTTGTGTTTTCGGGCTGCAGAGAAACTTCCGTCTAATGTGCCTCAATATTTGCAGATCTCCAACAATGCCCTGGATGATGAACATGCCGCCCAGCAAATGGTATTTCGCGGCCCACATGGGCGAGCTTATGCGTCACACCGGCGACAATCTCAGCGGACCGATGGGATGCGCCAATCTCTGGCCAAACTGCCCCATCAGCTCCAAGAAGCTGATGAAGCTCAGCTACAAAGTGAGGGCCTAGCCACTGGATCCGCACCTTAAGTACGAGTATTAGGATGTAGGCCGCCTCAACTTCTGTACCATATGTCTTCACCGTTCGATTTAGCTTGTCGCTATCTTATAAGCTATCTTATAAGCTACCTTGTAAATTAAATTAAATTTAGATTAGACCTTAGTCCCTTGACTTGACTGAAGTGACTGTAGAACTGTAACCTCTTGTATCCGCATCTTCTGGCTGCAAGTCCTAGGTAGCTTGTAATTACATATAGTACGTGTGACTAGTCACGATCTGATTTAGCGTTACGCCTAGTCGTAAGTTGGATGCTCCTGTAATTGTTAATAAATTACACTTATCTTGTGTGCAAACTCCCTAATTGTTCCCTAATTGTCTGCCTTAATCCATCTTAATTGTTGCCCTGTCACCTTCGGGCGATTTGTGAAGTGACTTTGATAAAAACAAACACTTTTTATTCGGGCTACCAAGTTCATAGGTGTGCGGTGCTTGTAATTGCTAGGAAGCGATCGACCTGCTGGCAATGAAGTCGTATTTTTAGAAATTGTTATGAAATGGAAGGTTGCCTCCGTCATCAAATGTGGCCATCTATTATTGGAGATTTCTCGTTTCACTGGATACGAGTTTAATTGGCCTAGTATAATGTGATTTAAGCGGTATATCGCATGCTAAGTCTGTTGGAAATCCATGTATAGAAATATGTTGACTAATATAAGTTGTTCATTTATGGCAGCAATGAAATTAAAGTAAAGTGGATTATAAATTTACTATAAAATAGAAATACAGCTGCTTTATATTGGAAGGAAGCTGGGGTATAAAGCGGAATTGCATTTATGTATGGTTGTGTAAGAAAATAGTTGATAGTTATTCTACGCGAGTAACAACTTCACACTGCTTTTATATATTAATCTATAAGGTAAGTGAATAAAAGTCACTTATGTATACTTGTTATTTGTAGATAGTTCAAAGTAATTAACCTTTGTTTGATTATTATTAAAACAAAGGTTTTTAGCGCATACTTTCAGGCGCAGTTGCAAATTTTTACCACACACCTTGAACGAAAATGAAGCTAAAAACAAAGCTGAACATTTAAGTGCACACTTTATATGTAAATTCGATTACCTAAATGGCATTGTGCAAAAAAATTAGAATATATTTCGCTTTGTTTACAATTGTATCTCTGTTCAATTATGCATTCAAAGCACAAATTTCAGAAAAAAACGAATGGACATTCGGGTGAAATTGGCGAAATATGACAAACATATTGATGGCTGAATTAAAAAAAACTCTAGAAAGTAAACAAAAACAAGAAATTATTTTTAGATTTTTTGATTATTCATAAATCAGTCAGTGACACGAGGCAATAAACAAACAAATCCATAGAGGGGCAGTGAAAACGCGAATTGAAAATCGATTCCTAATTGAAATTCCAATTACATACGCGCTCAATTTGGCAACAAATTTAGCCACAAATTGCACAAGGGGTAAAACAATAAGAGTGAACACATATTCGTAATATCAAACTGAAATTGGGTCAGATTTGTTTAACAGCTTCAGCATTTTTGTAGTTACGCTAGTTGCGTGTGTGCCCAACTTTCATTGTTTGGCTTGGCCCAAATTTCATGTTTGGTTTAAGCCCGGCTCGATTTCTGCTTTTGGCCTGACGTTTGACAAGTTGTTTGGCTTATGCAACCCAGCGGGGTAGGCTTGCATTATGGGAGGAGCAGTTGCACCAGCTGCAATCGCAATTGCATTGTCCCAGACTTCTTTCGGCGGCTGGTGTCTTTCTTTCTTTCTCTTAATAATTTCCGCATACTTGGCGCACCGAAAATGAAAGCACAGATTTGGCAGTGGCGTTACACGAACGACACTTTAATACTCTTTGTGCCTTTAAAATAAAAATGGAATAGTGTACCAATATACCAATAATATGACAATAAGATACAAATAATAAATATTATTTAATGGTAATATTTAATTAATTAATTATATAATTAATTATAAATGGTAATTTAATAATATTCATATGCTATGTAGCAAAGATTTGGCAGTGGCTTTACACAAACGACACTTTAATACTCTTTGTGCCTTTAAAATGAAAATGAAATAGTGTACCGATATACCAATAATATAACAATAATTAGTAATACAAATGAAATGGTAATGTAGGCTTACAAAATCAAGCATAACGATTTTCCTATAAAATAATACTCAAATGCAAGAAAAGATTTGGTGTAGCTTAACACAAACGAAACTTAATAAATACTAATTGTACCTTCAAAATAAAAATGGAATAATTTACGTACATAGCAATATACCAATAATGTAATGATAGGATACAAATAATAAATATTATTAGTAATTCAAATAAAACTGTAATGTGGGCTACTAAATTAAACATTAGGCATTCTGAGCATTCCAGAGGATGCGCATATAGACTCAGGATTTAAAGTTTTTCCCGAAACTATTTGATAAAGAATCTTCCCTAAAATTTTTAATCATGAGCTACCTTTATTTGAAATAATATCATTAAATAATATTTCATATTCCGCTTCTTTTTTAAAAATAAGATTTATTTTCGGATAAGATATTATTCTTCGGTTGACATTGGTACTCAAATACTCAAAGATAGTGTGTTGATTCACCATTTCGGCAAAACTGGAAAAACTCGAACATTTCCCCAACTCCACAAGCTGCATTTCCCAACCTACTTTCCTGCTGCACATCAAGAAATATCATAACCGAGGAGAAAATCAAATGTACGGTAGATGTGCACAGATGTAAGGCAAACTTTGCATCAGTGACGAGGAAAAATCACATTTTCCGTAGCGGTAGTTGGAGCGTTTACAATCCCAGTGCCGCTTGCGAGTGTTTACTGTGGATTGGATTACGATTGCGTAACTCCGGCGACGGCTACGTGATCTGGTCGAAGTGTTTTCAAACGGGTCCCGGCAACTTGGCCAACTGACTGATTGAACCACTCTTTGATGGAAACAAAAATACCACTGAATTATTCTTATTATAAGAGGCCTCTGCACAGTTATTGAAAATGGATTTCCTCGATGCTGAATTGATTTCCTCACTTCACTTTTCTCTGATTATTAACCTGGCCGAAGACACGTGCTCCATGCCAGCGATTGATAACCGATTTGGCAAACACGAGCATGGGCATTCAGCCAACTTCAATGCTGATAATTAACTGGGCCAACAAAGCAAATTGTGAATGGCGGGATTGGCCAAGCGGTGTTAGATGTGCCCGCTTATTGTTGGAACTAGTTCCAATTTTTATTAAATTAATTGATCTAAAATAATTATGGAGCAAATGTTAATTGTTACCATTCCCCCACCAACAACAATTTAAAACTTCTGAGGTTTCATTGACCTTCTAATTAAAATGCTTAATTTTAAACACTTAATTTTATTACTTGGCAAGCGAAAGCCGCCTAGAACTAAACTTTCGACTGTCTCCCGTTTTGATTTGTTTCACCTCAAGTTTTCACCTGATGCTGGTCGACCAACTTGGCCCCTTGACCCTCAACCCAGGCTAATCCAGGCAAAACCAATTGCTCAAATCACTTGCTCGCCCATTTAGGAAATCTGGCCATTTGTTTTTTGTTCGCGGGACACCCGGCAACAGCTCACCTAACGGAAATGAGGTAATTGATATGCAAGCCAAGCGCCAAAGCCAAAATAAAACCACTAACGTAAAGAGCATGGAAGGAAACACCGACTAGCCAAGTGCGAATGCCAGACATTTGCCTCGAAGATTTCATAACCCCTCATAATGGCACAGACGTTGGGAGAAACATATGCCCGACTTTATATAGTCGCTCGACTTTGGGGACTCAAGAAAGAGAGAGAGAGAGAGAGAGTGGAGCCTAGGCTGCGCCCTCCGCTTGGTGGGCCTCACTTTCACTTACTGGTCTTTCTTCGGCTTCCGCACGAAACTTGGTCAAAATGCAAAACAAACTTGGCCCGCAAAAAAACGCCAAACAGGCAGTGGCGCCGAAACAAGGCAGTCAATTTAAAAAGGGGAATCCTTAAAAATTGTATGCTGAAATTTAAATTTAATTCGACTTTTTTAAGTGTAAAATGTACTCTGTACTGAAACATATTAAATATTATATGCTTCTTACGAATAGTAATTAAATACCTATAGTAAATAATAATGGGAAATATATAAGATCAGGAATATTCTGCTATCATTTACGCTTTAAAGTACCCATTGCGAGTTAAAAAAAAAACTTCGCAAGGGGTAATAATTTGACTACCCCCCTGGGAAATTCCCCAGCGCCTCTGGAGCCAAAAACCCACACTGGGGAGTGTAAGCTTTACACAACAAGTGATTTCTGGGGGCCTACACCTGAGGTTCGGCCAGCGACTGTCGGTCTCCGCTGCTCTTTGTTTACGTTTACGTTTACTTTGGAGTTAACGTTTGTTGTTAACGTTGTTTTTTGTGCGGCGCTTTGGCGGCTTTAAGCGGCCGCAGGTCGCTTCAGTCAGTCCAAGACTTTAAGCGCACCAAGTCGCCTTCGCCTGCCGCTCCACTCGAAAAAGCCGAGACATTCGGAGACCTGCCCATATAGCGGAGATACTAGGAGTTACTGTTGCGAGATATTACCCAATAGTCGGCGGCCATGAATCTGCGGTATATCTGCACTGTGACTCTCCTGCCGACGCTCTGCGTGCTGCTGGTGCTTCTGCTGGAATTCGTGGAGGAGGGCCTGGCCCAGAATGCGGACCCCCTCTTCGAGCTTCCCGTCCAGCTGGTTGGGTTTCCCGTGATCGTGCTCTCCGTCCGCCTGTCCCAGTTCGCAAAGAAGTTGGCCTACTCCCTCAGTCCCAGTAAGTTTGGCGCCCATCGCAATAAGCTCTCAATTCCATCGCCCATCGAGTGAAAGTTAAAATATCTTGTGCATAAATTAAGTGTTTTGCATTGTTTAAGTCAGTGCAGGAATTTTATGGAGAAATTTCAAAAATTTCCAAAATTAAGCAGTCGAATTTTTGGGCATCGCATTGCACTGCATGAAGTGGAGTGGCTTGAAATAGCAATTATGGGTAAAACACTAAAGTGTGGCAAAATACCTCTGTAATTAATCCACATTTCTTGTGGCCAATTATCTTTTGAACGCTTTTTAATATCCCAAAATTAAAACTATAACTTGAGTGGAAAAACGAATCAAATGCAATGCTCACCCACATTGTGTTAAAAAAGTAATGATGGCCGAAATTTGATTTTAATAATATTCTACTTGGGATATTACAAAAGCAGTTTTATTATGTTAATCCAGTAACTAACCCGGATTTGATTCATAGAACAACGCGATTAGATAATGGTACACAATGATAATGGAAAATGGTACACATTTGATTAAGATTGACCCTCCCTACATAAATAATTTATGTACCCTTCAGTACTTATAATGCAAAATGCAAATAGGTTTCTTCGCATATTTCACTCTGCCCATTGGGGCATATCAACCCATTTGGTGAATACATGTCCAGTGCTGATTGTTGTGACTTGTTTCTCATTGCTTTGGACGGTAAAAACCTGATCTGCAAGTGCGATGACAAAAGCGGCTGCCAACCATCGTGCTCGTCCACTTAGCCGACAAAATGTGAAATGGGGTCAAGGCTGTCTGCAAGCCAGTGGCTTCAGCCATACCAATTGCCACTCCGCCGAGCCGGAAACCAAATATCGCAGATAGATGTGGACAGCTGAGCCGATAAGCTTTTGGCATGAGTAACCAGGGAAATACCCCGAAACTCCAATAATTATCCGAACTTTTCGGACAACTTTGAAGCTCAGCTGAGGAAAGTTGTTGGAGGGGGCAAAATCAATTTGCAAAAGGGGGACAAGAAAAAAATGTTATTAGTTCAATAGCCTCTGAAAATTATGCATTATAAGCTTAATTAATAGTTTTTAAGCAAAATAGTTGCCATGTAGGAAGCATTCCAATCGGAGCTTTGTTTCTTTATAATATAATTTTTACAAAGTCTTATAACAGTTTGCTAATTTCATTTATCAATTGAGTAAAGTTGCTATATCTAAACCCAGGAATGCTAATAATCCTTTTAAAAGAGCATTTATTTATTAAGCAAATCAAAAAAATAAATGGGGATAATCGTGATTACTTTTCGAATAGGTACATATAGATCTCGCAGCAGAAGGGACATCGCCCACCCGCTGGCTCTTGATGCTGAACTGGCTCAGAAGCAGATCCTGGGTGAGTTCGGACCCCAAGCCTGCATCCTGGAGGAGCCGTGCCGTGTCCACGCCTCTCGGTATTCCGGCAGCTCTGATGGCCGATTACCCGATGGAAAAGCAAAGCCACATGCTGCCTGGTCGGAGGTGTTGAGGTAGGTTTTAGATTCCAAAAGAGGGATTTGCTACTACTAACACACGAATTAATTAGTTATTAATCAAACGCATGCATCTATGGTGGTTATTATGAACTATACATCCTTATGGCCTTGTGAATGAATATAACCTTAGGGATAGCTCTCGTGTTTTTGTGCGTCCTTTCCTACTTATATAATTACTTCAGATATTCAGCATAAATAGAATCTTATTCTGTGCATGATTCCCTGCATATATAAATATGGTAACCTTGAATTCCTGAAAGATGTGCTTTTCATCCCATTTATCATGCCCTTGTCTTAAGGAAAACCAAGAGGGTCCTCGGTGTAATCAGGGCTTTCGAGTACTTTTTCCCCATTCCTGCGGACTTTATGGCAACTCACTCAACTCAAACTGGCAGTAACAACTTGAACTTCAGTTCGATTTGGTTCCATTGCTGTTCTGCGATTGCATTTCTTATGGCCGCGTTTGTAGTTTGGCGCTGCTGCAGTTGTCATTTGGCAAATAATTGGCTTGTTTTTAGCTAAAGCAAAATGTTTTCCAATCAATTTTTATTTCTCCTTGTTGTCGCTGTCTCATCCTGGAGTTCGCAGTTCGCTCATTGTCATTGGCATTGCTAACTCATCTGTGCATAATTTAATGTATCCCAGGGCTCCCCAAGTTTAAAAGTGCATGTCACGAGTTGGACTCCGACTTTGGATTTCAATTTGTAAGTTTACATAAATTTAGTTTGGCTTGCCAGTTCCTGATGAGTTGGTTGCCCTCGCAGCTTCCCATTGTCATGGTAATGCTGCAAGACATCAAGTTATTCTTCTCACTTCTCACCCGTCAAAAGTATCCAGATAACCCCTGCTAACTGCTGTGATTCATAATTAATGCGCTTGTCAGCAGTGCACTGCAGTGCAGCGTCTTCCTTGATTTTTTCATTGGGGCTTTTCCGCAATAAAAGAAAGGAAGCTTGGCTGGTCAGTGGTAGTAAAACATTTTTACTGTTGCCACCAGTTTTCCATTTTGAAATACTCGCATTTTTAAGGCGTACAAGACGAACAAAGGGCAGCTTAAAGAAAAGCTTCTTAGATGGGGCCCTTTGGCAGACGTGTCGTATGCGTAACATTTTCTCGTTTGGCACTCTCCATTTATTCTATTTAATATTTTGTGATATCGCAAAAAGGTTTCCACATGCATCTGACACTTTCGCACTTAATGTGCAAAATTCTTCACCCTTCATCCCATCACCCAAAATGGACAAAAGTTGTTTGGCCAACGTGTCAAGAGCAAATATTCAAAATTTTTTTTGAAATGTTCGTCTGTCTGAGCCCTCAGCCCTCACCTTCATTCCTGACCCCTGACCTGTCCTGACCTGAGTCTCGAACTGAGACTGGTTTTGGTTTTTGTTTAGTTTTCGTTGCGCTGCAAATGTAATTGGCATTAGAAGAAGTTCTCTGCAACTCGACGTGTTTTGTAATAATAAAATATGATTAAAGTTTTTGATTAAATTTATGAAAGTGCCCAGTGGGGAATGGCATGCCAATGCCGGTTTGCTTCCTCCAGGTTTGGTCAGTTTTCCACGTCGCATTGTTGCTGCTACCCGCTTGATTTTCCGGAGGGCAGCTGCAGATGTGTTTGTAACTGAGTTGATTAAATTATGCCACTGCAGAAGTGTGAAATTCGAGCTGTCCATGGGTCCATAGGTGTGAAGCAAAGGGTTCTGCGGCGGAATGGGATGTTATCACATTGTAATCAGAAGGGTCCTGTCCGAAAAGGCCACATATGCAATTTTGTACAAAATGGAAGAGCAAATATAGTACATATATTTGTGCACATTATAAATAACTAAGTTAGTTACCAAGGATAACTTTAATGGAGAGGTATGTTAATACATTTACTTTACTTTGTATATTGCTAAGCATTCACCTGAATAACTTTACATAGCTATATTATTTTTTTCTCTTTTTATATTTCGTTATATTTCGAATTAAAAATATGTTATAACTATTTATACTTACAAGAAATATTGATAACTGAAAGTAAAGCCCGGAAGAATAGTGACTTTAATCAACCGCAACTTTTTCCCCTGCTGGATACACACCGCTTCAACTCATTACCCCCTTATAAGCATCATTCAGTCCCGACCATTATGCAAATAACCCAAGTGAAACCCACTCCCCACACACAACACACACTTTGCATTGTGAAGGAAAACTCTTCCTTTGGGGCTGCTGTTGAAAATTGCTTTTGTTTTTAGTTCAGGGATGGAGCCTCTGTTGTTATGTGTGCTGCATATTACCCACTTACTTATGAGTAATTATTTCTGTAATCCGCTTTCCGATTCCCCGCCTGGCTTGACGTGCAACACGGATATCCAACGGCCAACAGGAACTACAAAGTGCAATCGGGCGTCGGTGGGATGAAGCAGTGGTATCTGCTCTCCCTCTTCATCGGCGACGCTGTGCGGGATGTGCCGCTCTGCAAGCACCTGGCCAAAAGGATGCCCTGTCCAGGAGTCGGACCTCTGCCGGCGCCCCAGCCACGATGAAGATCTGGTCGGTCGGTTCCGCCTCCTCGGGGGGCATTTCGTAACTAGGAGGAAGGAGGGAGGAGCAGCAACCGGATGGAGTCCCCTTAGTCAGTCGCATCGGACATCTTTGTTAATCATCCATCTCCCGGCACTCACATCCAGCATCCATGTGCTGTCCTCGTGCACCCCATCATATTGTTGTATTGTTGATTTTAAGGGTTTTAATTTAAACGAACGCCCGCCAGCAGACGTAGGCGCTTAGATTTATGAGTAAGCAAATAAATAAACAAGCCAGTTGCAAAAAATCAACCCAAATTTGTGTGTTCCTATGCCGGGACATGTCTGGAGTCCCTCAATTTTCCACTCGGACAATGCATTTCCCATTCCCCATTCCCCCCCATTTTCACGCCGCCGAGTAAAGAAGCGCAAAATTGATACGCCAAAAAGCATGCAGCAAAAAATTCGGGCCGTCTGCAACGCCACTCGCAATTTGTTGACGCAGGGCATTAAGATGCAGGGGAGTGGGCTCCCAAATACCCTGTAAATGGTATGGCTGCATCTGCATATACATTAAAGATAATTCCTTAAAGTAAAGATCTATTTTTAGTATATTAAGTCAAATATTTAAAAATGTTGAAAGTTGATATGTATTATTAAGAATATTCAAGTCAAATAATTAGAATCGATCTATTGCATTTATATTCAATTTTGTTTTTGGCAAAGTAGCATATAGTCGTCGTTTTCGATACGCTATTTGATTTAAAGTTTTCTTTTCGTACTCCCCCATTTCCCGCCTTTCCTTTTAGAATAGCAAACCAAAAAACAAAGCGGGTCCGAGTCCCCAAACACGAGCCCCAACTTCGAATCCCCAATCCCGTGTTTCCCATTTATTAACTCGTTGCATATGGTTTGCATACAAACGGCGGCTGCTGTCGGCGTCCCGAGTGCTGTAAATAAAATAAGACGACAGCAACTGCAGCAGCAAATGTCGCCGGGAGCTTTCCCTTTTCCATGGCAACGCTGACAACCCTGACAACCCTGGTCGCCTGGGCCGCCGCACAGAAGTATGCTGCACTTTTTGTGCACTTGTGAATTTTCTGGGTGATTTTCCCGCTGACAAACGCTCGTCCATTTGGGAAAACGCTGTCGGGTAAAAAGAATAAATTTATTTCAGGCTGCTCCTAGGGGCTTCAACTAGAATTGCATTGCTACTGAATTCATTTCATACCCTGTATATCAAGTGGAGGTAATATAAAAATTGATACACGTATTAAATATATATAAATAAATACAGATATTAGATAGGCACACAGAGACTCTATAAATCTATTAATAATAAAAAGAAATTTATTCATACTCATATGTCTTTTTATGTGTTTGACATTTTAACGAGGGTATTTTCTATTTCACCTAAATAATCTGAATATATATTTTTTTTATTTTTCCATTTCCATTATTGTCCCGGTTTATCACATTTAATTTTTCAAACGTATTTCTGCTTGCCGCTAGATTTATGCGGCAATTGCGCTCGCAGCGGAATTCAGTTGTTGAAACACTGGTCGCGATGGAGAAAGTAGTTCTTTTTGCATACTCTCGGTTGATTGAATTGTGTTTTATTAATAAATAAGTGTTTAAAGATTTACATATTTACAGACTTATGTGACTAAGTGGTGGCCTGCCTCTGTGTGGGTCTTCATAGTTAACCCATAATAACATTAACTTTTATAAACGCAAGGATAGGAAACTTATACAATACAAATACAACAAATCAACGCTGATCTAGTTAAACTACAAAGAACGGTAACATGGAGCGTAGAACTAGTCGATTTCGGAATATTATGTACAATTATATATTTTCTAGACCCCTTTTAGAGTAACTAACCAGTTTTAAGATACACCTTACTGCCATCTGGGCGTATGTAGTACTCGTTTACTCCCTGCGAGTTGGTAACATAAATATTTTTGTCATCCTCGTACTGGGGCTTTAGATTTTGACTGCTGCCGTAACGATTATCGCTGATGTAGTTTGCATTGGGATAGTTGTACTGGGGTCTCTCGTTTGTGGGATTCTCGAAGCGAACCGTGTTTCCCGGCATATACTCTCCGTAGTTCAGAGTGTTGAAGCCACCCTCCAATCGGTAGTGGTTGTGGGGCCTATGCTCATCGCTCACCACGAAGCGATCCTCCTTGGGCTCCCCAACCTCATTGTATTCATAGGTGGGTGCATAGGTGGGCCTATTCAGGATCTTGCCCTTGCGAATGTGCTGTTCATAGTGATCGGGGAAGATAACACGCGCTCCTCGCTGCGGAGGAGCTGCATCATCGTAAACCGCATTTGGGACAGGACTTTCGTCCTTAAAGGACTGTTGGTTAAATTGTGCCTCGCGAATGCGCAGGATCTGGGCCTGCTCCCTCCGGATCTTATCTTCACGAAGTTTCTCCCTGCGAACCTCCTCTTCGCGGAGTTGTTCATCTAGGTACTGTTGTTCCTTGATTTGCTCTTCTCGGAAAAGTTCTTCCTTGACTTGTTGTTCCCTGATTTGGTCCTCTAGGATTCTTGTCTCTCTCAGTTCAGCTTCTCTGAACATTTCCTCCTCTCTGATCCTTTCCTCTTCCAGCCTCTGCTCGTCCAGATGTTCGTTGGTATCCCTAAACACAATCCTCTTCCCTCTGCGCTTATCCACGCCCAAGTCCGATTGCGAGAGGCCATTGGGAAGCACAACTTTCCATCCATCCATGAAAGATAATTCCTTGCCACGCCTAACACTTTCAGATGGTTCATCGCGTTCTACAGGAAATTTCAGTTTTCGTTGCGCAGCATCCCGGTTAAACTCCCGGATTACATCCGCTGGCGTGGCATCCGGAAATCGGATAGATCCTTCTTCGAGTTGTTCCTCGCTTTGAATGTCCTTGAAGTTAACCACCCGACCTTCTCCTCCATCCTCGGGAAACTGGAGGACTCCTATGAGTTCTGTGTGCGCTTTGGCAGCTTCCTCCTCTTCATCATCCTGAAACTTCACCAGCTGACTCGTTTGGGTGTCCAGGTTGTCCTCTTCGTCATGAAAGTCGTCATCCAAATCGATGCTCCTCCTTCTCCTCCGCTGGTACTCCACTCCGTTAAGATATTCGGATAGCACCTGGGTGAAAAAGCTTCCGATTCCACTGGTTATATCCGTGGAGGGACGCTTGGTGGGCCGCGGTGCTGGTCGTGGGGTGGTGTAACTTTGGCCTCCACCACCTCCTGTCAACGCAGAAAGAATGCTAAATAGGGATCCCGAATCGCCTTCTGCTTGCTGGGAGGCCACTGGTGTTTCCTCTGGCTCACTGAAGAACTTGAAGAATCCGCCGCGATGGTTGTTTAAGTAATGAATGATTTCCATCTGTTAATAAAGACGTTTTCAATGAATAAGAAAGAATACAAACATTTCAAACAAGTAGAAGAGGTGTAAGCCAAGTAAAAGATTAAAGTAATAATAGTTTATCTCATTTCTTTGGCTTACAAATTTTCTATAACTTAGGAATACATATGTATGTTGTTACTCACATCATTTTTGGGACACTTCACGTAGGTCTGAATGCAGCTTTTCTCTCCACCACTCAATCCAAGAAGGGCAGCTCTTCCGTAAATGAGAGCAGGTGATGCCACTGGAAATCCGGCAAGGAAACTGCATAAAAAAGTAAAGAAAATTCGTTATTAAAGTTAAATATAATAATCTTTAATAGATATCTTTAAAATTAATTAAATGCTTAAAAGAGTTATATATAGTTTAATTTAAATACGCCTAATGTGTGTATAGTTCACATGCAGTAGGAAGGGTATAAAAGTTATTTATTAATAATAAGGTTACTCCCTCAATATATTTTTCTTATATGAAGTTTTTAGAGCCCTTCTCGTTCTCTCTATATTTGGAAGATGTCAGAAAAAGCACGTTTCCATTATTGTGTATTTTCTAAAAGCTTAGCTAGATGTTCAGTAGCTGGCTACCCTAGAATCGCTCGACTTGCAGGAATATTTCATCCCTTAAGCTTCTTCTATAGTTACACAAGTAATGCAGCTCCACCTGCCCTTTGGACTGTCTGTAGGCCGCTTATAAAACTTAATTGACTCGAAGCCAAGAATTTGCCAAAGCCAAAACAATTTCAATTTACAATGGGCACTATCGCAACGCCCTTCCCACTTCCCACTCTCCGTGGAAGATCCCCACCAGACGTAGCTCATTTAATGGAACAATCAATATGGTCTGCAAGGCAGTAATGAAGTCTAATCCCATTTAACGCTGCACCACAGAACCAAGGTGCCCCCATCTGCCCCAAAATGCAAATTTAATAATATTTACTCACAACTAAAGCCCCTGCAAAATGGGGACCTGCACCATTAACACGGAGAACAAATTCTACCATTAATGCAAAAAGGGTGTATCATAAAATAATATTATTAAATGATCTGTCTTGATATTGTATAAGTAAATGTCTGATTTAAAGGAGAATAATCTATTTAAGAAAATTATATATTAAGTAAGTAACTTATATAATTGTTAAAAGTACAAATTTATTTATAATTGAAAGTTCTATAGATAATGATCAGATATTGCTTTTGTTTCTTATGAAAAGTAAATACGAATTTAGCCATGCTATTTCATATTATTGGTTATTTCTCGCGGTGCAACCAGTCTGTGTTTTCATCCCATCCTGCAATACTCACTTGGTTATGGCCGGGGAGGTAACGAATCCGGGCAATTGGCCACGTAACGTTTGACCGGCAATCATCTGGCAGAGCACCTTGGGCACGCACTGCAAATCGTCGTTGCGAGCGATGTTCTCCAGTGCCCTAATGAGCTGTGTGTTGGGCGGTCGACTTGCTCCCCCCAACAGTCCCCCGGACTGCTGTCCTGCTCCGCCTTGTGTGCCGGCGAAAGCGCCGAGGAGACTGCCTAATGGGCTGGACGACTGCGTGGACGCGGAGGGGGAGGAGGAGCCACCGCCACCGTTGCCGCCACCAAGGAGGAGATTCGTAAATTGTGGTGCGTACAGCGAGGCCAGGGTGGCCAGTCCGCCGCCCACTCCGCCGCCGGAGCCACCAGCCGGTGACTGAGTGGCAGGACGATAGTTGAACTGCTGCTGCTGCGGCTGCTGGAAGTGCTGGGATTGCTGGGACTGCGGTGGTGGTATCTCGCCAATTTGGTACTCGTAGTAATTGTGTCCTGGCCTGGGCCGCTGGGGTAGTCCTGTCGCAGGACCTCCTGCTCCTCCTCCGTTCTGGGGGTAGTACTGATAGTTTCCAAACTGTGGCTGAATCTGCACGGAGGAAAGTAAGTGACTGGCTTTAGGAATCTAATATTACATATGATATGGAATATTTTTAAATATTTAATACTAGTTCCTTGAAACTATACCAAAATCTATTACATTTTATTTTGATAAATTCATTTAATTCTTTTGCTAATTATTTCTTAGATCTTCTTCGATTATACTTAATCATCATTCGTTTTAGAAGGAGAAACTTTTCCTTGGTGTACCTGGTTTGGATGCTGTATTTGTGCCGGCTGTGGGTTTGGCCGCTGCGAATAATTATCGAAGTTGTTTGCATAATTAGACGAGCCTGGAGGTGGCACTCCACCTGCTCCACCTGCAGCTCCTAATCCTGCTGCCCCCCCTCGATTTGGCTTGATGTCTTGGCGTTGGAACAGCGGTCGCTGCTTTGGCTGCTGGGGCACAAAATTGGAAGTTTGCTCGGCCGCATAGCTGGGCGGTGGGTAATCGTGGCTATCATAGGAGATTTTGTGAGCGGCGGTGGTGGGTGGTGGTGGCAGCGAGGGCGGTGGCCTGGTGGGGCGCCGATACGAGGGGGCGGGGCTTTCGTCGAAGACGTAGCCAGGTCGCTTTAGATATACATCCTCCACGTGGCCAGGATGCGGCTGCTGTTGCTGCTGCTGGTGGTTCTGTTGGTTCGGTTGGTGACTTCCCACCAGCAGGGACGATTGCACGGTATAGACCTGATCATCTTGGGCTGGCTGCTCACGTTGATATTGAATTATAGGAGGCGGAGTGGGTGTGTAGCCGTAGTTCTGCTGGGTGTACGGATCCAGGTAGCTAACTACCGGCGTTGTGGGCAGCGGAGTGCTCTGGAACGCCGAGTGCGACTCCTGGGGAAAGGAGAACTGCTTGTCCAATGCCACCTGCTGTGCCGGAGAACTGGGAAGTTCGTGCTTGTAGTTCGGTTCCAAATAGCTCGGGGGATATCGGGTGTATCCAGACTGGGGCATCACGTCCGAGGGCGTGAAGTCCAGCATTTGGGAGGGTCTAAATCCTCCGCCCGTCGTCACTCTGGCTGAAGTTTCGGGAAAACCCTGAGCAACTGAAGCTTCTTCTGAGGGAAAGAAGTTTTTCAGCTTCACGGATATCTGTTCTTCCTCACTGCAAAAAATAATGAGTATTAAAGTAGACAATATAAATAAAATGGATTTTCTTATGCAAAAATAAATGCTACAAAATCTTTAAATAAATCGAAACACATTTCTTAATGGGTGTTTATTTGAATGCTCTAAAATTTTATGGAAATGAGGAGTTTATTGTAGTTATTGGAATAAGGATTCCTTTTCGAAGTGAATTATTCAAAACAAGGACATGAAAAATCCTTGCAGCAGAGGCTTAGGGACATTTGCATAATCAGGAGAGCTCAATCAACTTACCCGTTGCCATTTCTTATGCACGACACGTCGAGGACTAATGCGATAATTAGAATTGCAATTTTCCATTGCACACTTCGCGGCTCCCATAGCAATTGCATTTTGCGGATGGAGTTTGAGGAAAATGTGGAAAATCCGCTGCTCACGTCAGCGATTCATAAGCTCAAGTCAAACTGTCTTCGCACGTCGCCTAAAGTGGCAAACTGGAATGGCGGAGAACATCATAAAAACTTGCTGTCAAACGCAAACTCAAACTACAAAAGAATTCGCGCAATTTCCGACGACTTGTGCTCGACATTTTCTTGCTACATTTGCACATAAATTTATAGATTTACCACCCACTGTTTCTCCCCCAGGACTGCACATTTGCATTCATATTAATGCAATTCTCACGTGCTATCCGCCGAAAGGAGTTTTCCCAGCCGTCGACATTTGTTTAATTCGGTTTTTTATGATTGCGCCGTGTTTATGCAACCGCACGACTGCCAGAAATAATCGGATCCCATCATCTTCAGTCCCAGCGAACCGTGCAAAATTATTCGGATTATTGTCAAGTTTTATTTGGCGGGACGCTGACAGGCCCTAAAAGTTTAATGCCCACAGCGATTTGGTTTCTTTTTACACTCGGTTTCTATTAGGACAAGTGTCTGGAGTGCATATAGCCAAGTTCTAAATGGTCTGGTTGTGAATATACTCTTTGCCATGATTGTTCTTTGTTTTTTGTAAATAAGTTAAAAGTTATGTTTCAAGCGTATGTAAGTTATAAATAATATTACTTAAAGACTTGGAGGTAGGAAAGTTCGAATTGAGGCAGTTCACCTGTATCTATGTTTGTAAATTAGCCATATAAATGATTTAATCAAGGCTAGGCTTAAATGTATTTCAATGATTTATTAATTCCGGTGCTTATTAGACTTTAAAAAGACTTTCATTCTCATTCTTAATATCGATCTTACACATCACAATGTATCAATCAGTGAAAGTGTGCCTTGTGTTCTTGAGCCAAACTTTTCTTCGCTACATCTTCTTTCACTCATGGATTTCTTTCGTTTTTGGGACACACTCAGTTATTGATTTGGGTATTAACTCTTTTTGTCTTCTGCCAACCGTAAATTTCACCATAAAATATGCACACCTTGTCGCCTTGTTTAGTGCGTCATTTAGCGCTCTTCGATTTCCATTTGCATTTAAAGGGAGTCAAGGTTGCTTTACCAGACCCAGACATTGAGTGTGTGGTCGGCCATATAAAGCACTTTTTAAAGATGACGCACAGGAAATTTCGAAAATATTTCGTTAAAGTCGCGCTGGTTTTGCAGCATCTGTGCCGAGTTAAAAATATATTATTTATGTTTGTGCTTGTGCAATATAAAAACAACTCCTATGCCAAATGTCTTGTTGAATATAAAATTTAAATTCCTTGCAATTGCGAACGGAGACGGGCAACAGACTTTCCCAGCAGTAATTGCAGCCAAAAATTTTATGATCCCATCCGAGGGGGTGGTGGGGGATAAAGATATTGCGGGGATATTCGGGGAAGTACCAGAAAACTGCATTTGCCGCTGGCTGGCGCCAGAGGGCGCTGCACTAAACCCAAAGACAGCAGACGGCAATGGAAGTTTACAACAAGAAATGGCAGCTAATGTTAGAAGGGGCGTTCGACTGCAGCAGGTGCAAGGATCACAAAATGCACATCGAGGGGGTGGCCAAGGAGGAGGAGGGTGGCGGGGGGAAGGACACCGACAACGACACCCAAACGAGAAGGCGGCGACACGAAAGGACACTTTACGCTCGAGATGCGTTCCAAATTGTGCGGGCAAAGACGAACACGGATACGAATGCGGATGCGGATATGGCGTACGTGTTGTGAATTCTTTGGGGAAGTATCCTCTGCTTGTCAAATTACATAATCCACTCAACACGCCTCCCTGCTCCAACGCCCAGCAATTAGCTTTAATGTCCAAGGCGTGCTGAGGTTCGATTCGAGTCTTATTGAAGGACTCGCACAGACAAAAAATTCAATCAGAATCGGGATGGGAAGTTCATATTTTCTAAAGCTTCAGCGAGGTTGAGGATTTTTAGTTGCAGCTTTAAGGTAACTTTTTATATATTATTTAATTTATTTTCTTTTTATTTGGTTCACTTCATTAATAAATCCAATTTCAGTATATTTGTGTATTTATTTCAACTTTGAATTATTTTTAATTTGATGTATTGATTGTTATCAATGCCAATTTTATTGTGCACCCAACGAGTCACTGCTTTTTGTAATGCCATTTTGCGCAATTCTTTGCTGCTTCCAGTACAATCCACAATTCCACAACTTTCTTTTCGCTCTTCCTGGCTGGCTGAACTCGAAAATTGCCCAGCTGCGTTTCTAGACACAATTGCTATGCTTTGTTTGCTTTTTGAATTGCTACATTTGAGGAGCTACTTGAGGGGCCCGGCATTTGATTTCGATTTGCACACTTTCGGTTTCGATTTTCGCCGTGGGTTTTTCCCCAACTTACTCACTGCACTTTTGTGTTCGTAGCTGCTTCTTTTTCACCGCGTGTCTCAAACGAAACTGAAAGCGAAATTCGACTCGAAACTGGTTAACTTTTGGGCCCAAGCTACGCAACAGAGGACGTAAGCGTTGTAAAACTAAAGCTAAAAGCTAAATGCCAAGCGCAGACGATTCGACGGCGACGTCTTTCCGGCTTCAAGTTCGGCGATCGTTTGACACGCGACGCCGGCGCAGAAAAGCTACCAGGCCATTTCTCTGCAGATATGTAAGTATCCACTATATATACATATATATAAATATATCTTATGGTTCGGAAGAGAGAGCTCTACTACCACTCGGCTTGGCCAGGTGGATAAGCGTTAACGGAGAGCTGGCTGCTTGCAGAGAAGCTCGACCAGTTGGATCTCTTTGAAGGTCAATGGTTTAAAGGTAAAATGCTAAGCAAAATGTTGGGCTTTCCCAACGAAATATACATTTAAAAAAGGAATTTTAGGCATGCTTTTCACAGACCCAGTTTTAATTATCTGATTAGAAGAGCAGTTATAATAATGCACGGTATATAATTGATTTGTTTTGTATTACACTCATTGAATTTGACGAACAAAAAATCATAAAAATAACCTCTTCTTTAATAGAAGTATTTCAATTTGCTTTTTAATCGAATTTGTTAAAAACCTACTTTGAGGTTGAATATAAGTATCTTTAAAGCTTTATAGTATTTCTGCAAACATGGATAACGAACCACTTTATTATTACACCAACCAAGCCGATGTTTCAGTATTTAACTCCAAGCAGATCATTCAACTCGGTTACATACAGCGTTATCAATTACAATTACTTAAATCTGCATTGCACGGGCTAATTGGCGCATTTGTTACACTTTTCGAGTGAGAAATGATTGACCAACGAGGCAGTTGGCCAGACAAATGGCTTAATTATAATGGGCCAAAAGACGAGAGGCGACCAGCAAATTGTCGGCCAGTCTGAGTGAAAGTTGGGGCACCAAAGAGCAGGCGAAACCAGCTAACAAGCCCAACAGCCCAAACTGAACCCAACTGAAACCGAATCTGAATCTGACTCTGACTCGAGTTGAGTAATTTTCTGCTCTAGTCCCCCCAAAAGTGGCTTTCTTTTCCCATCCCAGCTGTTGGTAATAATAATTTACACTTTTTATCGCCGCTGAGGTAACGCAGCATCCACGTTCAGTTATTGGGACGTATTTGGCGGTCAAACGAAAGCAAAACCAAATACCATCCAAAGATCGTGGGCTGTTCCCCGAACCGGATCCCAGCTCACAATCTGTGCCAATGTCTGTCATTCAACCCGGTTCGCTTCTCTGTTTTTGCCAGTCTCGCAATTTGTTTACATTCGGCCGAGTTATGCAAAAAGCTCGAACTGCCTTCTTCGGGTCATGATTGATGATTGATGATTGGCAAGGCAGTGGATTTTTATATCCGCCTGTGGGTGTATTTGGGTGTGCTGCCCGACCATGAAAGGTCGTCGATGAGTCGTCGATTTGTTACTGTGGTAAAGCCCAATATAGCAATCATAGGTGTCAGCTATGTTAAAATAATAAAATTGCTGAAAAAAGTTTGCAAGCTTAATGCTTTTGGGTAACAAATGTTATTCAATAATTATTAGGATTAGGTATTTTACATTATAAGCTTATTACAGCATTTCCAACTTCAATAGAGTTACTAAGCTTGTTTTATGGGTGATCCATAAGGAAAGTGTATTTATATTTTTTCAAAAAATTGTATTTATTGTATTAAATTTTTAGAACTATTTTTCCCATCACAGATATTTCAGTGGAAGTCCTTAAATATTTAAATTGATAAATATAAAATTTTTGCCTGCTGTATATTTGTCTCGTTAAAAGCTATTAAAAATATAACAATCAATGACTAGACAAAGCCAAAAGTAATTATCATATAATTAGTGGCTAAAAAAAATAAGCCTAAACGAATAAAATATCAAACAAAATAAATATGAACCAAATTACGTATATGTATATGTAAAAAGCAAACACGTAATGAATAATATTCTTGCATTATAATTTTTATTAATAATTTTCCCCTTGCTTAATTGTAAAGTGCAGGGACGCGTATAATCGTGATGCTATGAAAAAACCCTCGGCTGACCCATCATCACACGTGAGCTAACTTGAATACGCATTTCCCGGGATAGTAAAGAGACCTAAATGGAAAGTCGGTACAGCGTATTTAATCAAAGGGGTCCTGGCTGCCGGTTTGTGTAAAGAGGTTCTTGAAATTATTATGAAATGCCTGTTGGCATGCAGGAAGCCAGCTTTGCCCGAAGTTCGAGCCATATTCCGACCGTGCAAGGACCTAGACAAATAACCACTTATCAACGTGTAATGAAATATGGTGCATCTGCTGCCATAAAAGACAGCCCGGCCCCAGTTGGCGCCTTTGTCCTTGGCTGGTCAGCCTTTTGTCCTGCGCTGGCATGTCGTATGAATTATGTTGATGGCCCCCACACATCCCACCCCTTACCCCTCACCCTCACCCCTCCATCGTGCGGGTCTCATTTATTACATTTTGGCTTTTTGACAGATTGCTAAGCGTAGTAAGCGTTTCCGCACTAATTTCCGTGTCCTGCAACTACTCGTTGTCGTTGTCTGGTCAGGTTCGTGCACTTAAACAAATTTGTTGAACTATCTAAAATATAAATGATTTCTAACGCGGAATAATATTGCAGATTTCTATGACATAACATATTCTTTTCACAGTGTAACGGGCCAGCATTAAAAGCCAAAAGCAAATTACTCATCACATCAACGGTCAGCAAGGGTCTGCTGTTCTGGTTGCTTTTTATTATGTATGCCATGTACAGGGATTTTAATAAATCGTTTGCTGCCATCTAGAATCTACCTACTCGTCCCTCGTTGAACATCCTTTTCGGCTTGGATTTCCTGGCTCTCTGGGTTTTTATTAGTTTGTCAATAAAGTGCCAAAAGACGTTGATTATGATCGTCGTATATTGCCGCTCTTATGAGCCATCCAGCTGATGGCCTGCAGGCCAGTGAAATGTACGAGTTGTGCTCATACCATTTTCCAGATACTCGTACATATGAGATTGTTGATTTCCTTCCATTCGCCATACATCTTCAAAGTTTCCTCCACATCCTTCAGATACTTGTCCCCGAGCTTTGTGCTTTTCTATTTCTAGCCTCAGCTTAGCAAATACCAAATGGCTTAGACAAACAAAGTAAACAGACCTTTCTAGAATGCAAAGCAAATTCTGGCATCTTAAAATGATACAAGCAAATTGGTAAAATGTGAAAATAGTAACTGTCTCATAGTATTTAATTGAAGAAAACTTTTCCATTACTGCCTAAGCAAAGATTTTCGATACACTTTAATAATATATTCGCATATATGTGTAACTAAAATATATGGCAAATTGGAAAACATACATAAGCCTTGGGCATTAACTTATTATTGATGAAATATAAAATATTGATTACTTATTTCAAATTTCCTTATCTTAAAACCCATTCCAAATGAAGCTTTGAAACAAGTGAAAATATGTGTGGTAAAATTCACATGTTCTGCAAGTTTAAGTGGTATGGGAGTTACATTGCAGACAAACGAGACAAGTTTCTTACATTTGTGTGCATGTTCCATGAGCCACTTATCCACATTCGAACCTGTGGTTCCTTGCGAAAAACGGAAGGATTTTTCCTCCGTGTGCACTTCGTATGCATTTTTAATGCATTTTTGCTGGCCGTGTGTTTCGCACAACGAGGGTTAAGCTACTCGATGTCTGGGAGAGTTTCTCCTTTAATGAAATTAACTTTTTCTTCCTTCCACTAAAATGTGAAATAAGCAGATGCCTTACACTCTCAATGAGTTTTATTTATAATTGAATTACTTTTAAGTGGCTTTCAAGTGGCAAATAGTTAAGCAGGATACAACTTAATTAAAACGTATGAAAACATTATGCAAGGGAAAAGAAAACTAATTGGGATGCGGCAATATTCTGGGATGGTAAGAAAAATAAAGTACAAACATAAAAGTAACTTAAATCGGTTCTCCATCCTTTTTAAAATAAAGTACAGGGAATAAGTTAGTATTGTTCACTTCACCTTCAGGACTTTCCTGTATTTCTTCCCCAAGACCGCAGGCATTCGATTATTAGTTTAATTCGCAAATTGACAATTGTAAAGCATTTATTTAGCTTTAATTTATTTTAATAATCATTTTGGTTTGCGGTACATTTTTCGAGAGGTCCCTTTCCATACTTTATCAATGATGACCATTCATTGGCAAGCTATTGTTTAATGCTGCTGGCAGGTGTCGAACCGAAAAGTAATTATCATTAATAGAGGACTGGGCCTGGAGATATTGATTAGTTTTGTTTAGCATTTAATTGAAAACTTGTAAGATTTCCAGGGCAGATTTCCGATTAGCAGTCGCTTTGTAATGTCCGTTCAAGCGATTCGCACACGCGTCTAATTTCAATGAAAATATAATTTTCTGGATAAATATGCCGTTTTGATTGACACTTGCATGTGTCCGTCGTGATTTAAGGCGGAAACGGATGTCATGACCGCTGAGCCTGAGGTTTTTGGGTGGCCAGGTTAACATAATTGCCCAGCCGGGTGCCGCGTTTCATTATAATCGCCATCGCCTGCTTAAGCCTCTAATAACACATCATTTTTGCGACCAACGTGGCCCAGTATCCCGTTACTAAGTCGCGTGGCGCGGCTGCAGGAGCAGCAATTATGGCCACTTAATCCGCAGCCGCGAAAGGAATATAAACTACAAATTGGTTTAGGCTTTCGCCTGGTTATTTGCCGTCCAAGTGGCCATTTAAATCAAACAAAAAGATCTCCTCACGCACACATCAACCCTGAAAATTATCCAGGAGCTCAGTTTTTCAGGGGAGGAGGAAAACTCTCTCACACGCAATGCTTCAGCGATCTTTTTCATGCCTGCCTGAAAGTAGGCACTAAAATATTTATTTTACAGTTAATACGCTCACCAAAATCTAC
This sequence comes from Drosophila teissieri, assembly GCF_016746235.2. Classification (NCBI taxonomy): domain Eukaryota; kingdom Metazoa; phylum Arthropoda; class Insecta; order Diptera; family Drosophilidae; genus Drosophila; species Drosophila teissieri. The sequence continues at coordinate 16,000,738 of NC_053031.1, read as the reverse complement.
GTAAAATGTGCTCTGATGTAAAATATTTCAAATATGCAAATAAATAACGATTTTTTTTCTATATATATTTGGGTCCAGCATAATTATATAACGATTACGCTCAAGTTATCCGAAATTTGGTATGAGTGTATGAAATTGCCATTATAAGTATGTAAAATGTGTTGCCATGTAAAATATTTCAAATGTATTTACTTACATTTCATTGGTTATACCACTTAATTAAATAATAATTATGTTTCTTGAAATTTGGAATGGGTAACAGCCATTTGTTCCATGACGAACCATTCAAATCAAATACTAGCTTTTAATTTTTTCAAATATTTTTGTTCTTTTATTTTCATTTGTTCCGTAAATCTTACATAATATTTATGCGCTTTTATTTCATTTACACATACACATAGATGTATTCATATATATAATTTTTGTTGTCTTATGAACATATTCATGAGATCAATAATGATATTTATGTATATATTAAAATATTACAGCATAATATAAAATGTACAATTAAACAAAGTGCTTTCTGCTAGCAAATCACTAAACTACAACAGAAATGTCTCTTAAATTGAGTTGACAAAATTTCAGAATCAAACTTATCATTGAAGTTACGATATATGTATATAAATGTATAATATGCGAAATACACGGGTTCATAGACAATTATCTGTCACTGTTTTGGCACCAAACAAAATTCTATACAAAAATGGCATTTGATTCTGTGATTCGAACTGCGCTATATATGTATGTACAAGGTCGAGTAAAGATACTTAAATTAAAAAACGGATTAAGTAGCATTGGGTCAAAAATATAAATTTCTTGTGTTTCATTCTGATTTTTTTCCATTTGCTTCGTTTTTCTTTAACTTTTTGTTCGAGTATTTATGGCAAACCAAAAATCTGTACGACTTTTGGGCGCAAGGCCACAAAACTTTACCGAGATCATCGTGAAAACTAATTAGCAATAAGCAGGGGATAAAGCAAGGATGGTTCCTTAGTTCAACCCCCTGCTCACTTGATGCAAACAATTTACAAAAATAATTTTTCATTTGGGTGTGGTTGGAGTATTTCATTGTTTTGTGGTATGTCAAATTAAGATTGATACATGTGTACGCGAAAATAGTCTATTGTTTTGCTGGGAATTGTCCGGGACTGGGTGATATTGGATTGGATTTGATTTGATTGGGACTGTCACTTAGGCTACACAAATAATATTGCTTTATATACAAGTAAACTTGTGTCCGAAGACAGCTCAATAAACGCACTAAACCGACTTAGACATTCTAGAATGTAGAACTAAAACGCTTGGCGAACTTAATTCTAAGCTTTTCGTTAATTTTTGTTTATGTTTCTGTGTTTCACTTTCTGCTTTTTATAACATTTCTCATTGTAAAAAACGGTTGATGTAATTGTATTGTATAAATCCATGAGATCAATGCGATTTTTGGGAATTGGTTTTTCTTTCTTTTTGATTGATTTTCTTAATATTTTCGCTATGTTTGCTTTCATGTCACTGTATTCGATTAGCATTGAAACGCCCCGGAAATTCTAGCATATAGTGAAAATTGCCTATAAAATATGTTTTCCTCATCATTTCTTTTTTAACTTTGGCTAGCTGCGGAGATCAATTTTCATTAATTTCCATTGTGAGAGATCATTAATGTGCATTCCAAAAAAGACTGTGTGACGAATGGGAAAACTATCTCTCTCCTGGCCAAGTTTCAATCGTTTTGCCATCAACCTCCTGGGCGTGGAGCTTAAAACTATTATATTGTGAGACCAATTTGAATATGATGATGAACAAACAATGACAAAAAATATTACAAATAAACATAAATCATAAGAAATTTAACTAAAATAACATGACATAAACCGTAGACACAAAACATCACAAAAATGGCATAAAAACTATATACAAAATTAATTTAATGATTTTTCATTCATTTTTTTGTTGCGTTTTTTCTGCTTTTGTTTCAACAATTAAAGCTAGGTGTGTGTTTCTTGTGGACTTACGTTTAAAAAATTCTACTAGTTAAACATATTTAAAATATTTTTGTTTTTCTTGCAATTCGGAATTACAAATGCGAAGACATTGAAATTGCAGTTTACTTGGTTCTACAATAGACATCATTTTGTTTGTCGCTTATGAAAATGCAAGTGTGGAAATGATTAAATGCAAATCAAAGATTATCAAAAGTATCTCAAAAGTGGCAGTTTTCTTTTGCTTATCCCTCTCTCTTTTTGTACTTGTATAATTTGTAAATATCTCTCAAAAGATTGTACAAAAATATGCATCAGCAAAAAATAAGTGTGTTTTGAGTCTCTTGCCAGTCTAAGAGTTTTCATTACTTTGAGCAGTTTAGATTGTTATCTTTCGTTTCAGTTTAGAAATACAAATGCAGTTACCATAGACAAATAGAATATATTGTTCTTGTGTCCCGTCAACCTTCTTAATCTTAGGCATACACATACATATTTCCCTTCGTGTATGCTGGCTCTTTGCGTATCTAACCATGGGTTTACGAATTAATGACTTTCTGCTTGCGATCCTGCAGTTCAATAAATTCGTTGCACTTATGTACGGTATTACTAATGTACTATGTATAGATCGGCATATGTCTTAAGGGCTAGCTGATTTCACTATAGATTATTCGATTACACGACTCCCGCGCTTTCATCGCGCCGCAAAGAAGCCACAGCCCATGGCCAAGACGAAAACGGTCACAACAGTGGGCCAAGTGAAGCTCTGTGGTTTCTGGAAGGAGAATAAAACAAATTGCATTTAGTTATGTTCAAGGTATATTATGTATATAACAAGTTGCTTTAATACAATGTTAATGAACCGCTCGTTTAAGAAATAGTTCCAATCCAACCAATAGCTCCCCTGTGCGGCATAAAATATCTAAAACCACACACGTGACCGAACCAACCCCTCTTCTGAACCGTAAATCAAGCGAAACTATTGACTGTCCGCTCCGGCGGATGAACTTCACTTCATGTGGCCTGACCCAAATGGGCGGTCAACTTTTGTCCGGTCACTGGTGTAATTATTTTTCTATACAGCGCACTTGACTCCCCCCAGCCCGCATCAATGGTTTTATAATTTACACCATTTATTTGTCCAATAGTCCACGCTTCACTGGTTGCACTGCGGCACGTGTGAATGATGAGGTGGTTGGTGGCACTACAACCACCGAAAATCCAACTGACCCCACATTTATTATGCAAATTTGCTTTTCTGCTATTTTCGCTCGAATTTCGGGCTGTATTTTGATAGGACTATTGTGGCTTCTTTTTTGCGGTTAATGGTATGAAAGGCCATCGAGCATGTGGCCATATTTTGATTTGATTTTTGGTTTGAGTGGGAGAATAAATGATGTTGAAATGCACACCATAGTTGATTATTATGCGCATAAAATGTGCTTTATGCTGTGAGTATCTATGAGTTTTAATCCTTGACCTGTAGGTACAGCTTGTTACATGCTAAAATTTATTATAGGAAATTCAGTTAAAAGCGGTTAGCTTTTATTCCCTTTCCTCACTTATAAGTTTTCCATTGCAAGTCCTTGACTGAACTAGAGTTAATTAGAATAATTGAAATGCATTTACATCTGCAGAAGCACCAGCTTGCATGCCTGTGCCTTTCAGATTACGGAATTTCTCACGCTCTCATTTAGCAGCTGAGTGAGTCTCGGATAAGGTCAGATCCCAGCGAGCCGAGGGAGCTGCTCTGCGAGCATATAGTATATATGGTAGCTTCCCGATCAGTCGGCAGTTGGCAGTCGGCTGCTTCCCCAAGGATGAGCCCCCACAAAGCGATGCGCGATAAGAACGGGCAGAGCAGAGCCAGAACCAGAGCCAATATGAATTACAATAAAAACAAATCGCAGTGAATAGGAATAATATATGTTGTATACAAGTGTGTAATGTGGGACTGAACTGGACTGGAAATGGTATCAGGTCTGAGTCAATGTGTGTGTCATGCGATTGCGATTGAATTTCTTCAAGTTTGCATTTCTTTCAACTGCGCAGGCAAACGCGCAAGAAACTAAAACTAAAAAACGCGACGCGTAAAAAAGTGAGCTCAATGAGGGCCGATACACAAAGGCTCGACTTAGTGAGCGGGGTGGGGAGTGGGCAGGGGCACATGTGGCTATATGGAGGCGCCTGCCTTGATTAACATAAAGCGGAGACAAGTGACAAGAGCGACTCTTTCACTCCGCACTGCGCAATTAATTTTTATCGCACATTTAGCATGTGCAAAAGTGTTATACATGCCCGGGCCGCACTCCACTAAATACAGATACAGATACATTTGCGCGCGTATCGTATCTGCATCCGAATCTGCGACTCCTTTCGCGTACGGCAATTTGTCATTCCTTGCCGCGTATTTTTAGCACTACTCTCTAGTTGAGCCTTTGAAAAATGTTTGCCACGTGCCGCGGCTTTGGAGGCACGAGGCTGGCAGATGTGTGAAGTCGCGAGTTAATGAACTCCCCAACTCAGATCCTCTTGTTATTCTAATTGCCGGATGGTTTTGAGGGACTTTAGCATAGAAGGGTATAGATAGCTCTTTTGGAATTTCTAGCAATTATAACTACATACTAACAACAAATTGTATAAAAAACATGTTTTCAGTTGCATGTAGTTTCTGTTTCTTTAATATCAAAGTTTGTTAAGAGGAATTCCGAATGGCGATACAGATGCCAAGTTTATTGAACATAAGATTTAGTTGGGAAAGAGTACAGATTAGCTCGTTTTGGGTAGTGATGCTGATCATGCGAAACGAGAATACCCCTTAACCCTTATACGTAATGCATTCTAGGATAGGTAGGATAGGATTCTTACCTTCTTCTCTGCCTTCGCCTTCTGCCGCTCCCGCTCCACCTGTCGCTGCTGACTGATGTGGCCATTGGTGGCACCGCTCTCCGCTTGGGAGGCATTGTCGGACTGGCTGTCGGTATGGCAGACTGGATTGTTGCTGCTGGTGGAGTGGCTATTGGAGCTCTTCTTCTTCCGGGGCGGGATACGTCCATTGAACTCCTGCAGACGCTCCCGGCCGGCCGTAAAGTTGTCGTAGCGATCGCCAAACTCGTCCCAAGTGGCCTCATGATCGCTCTGGTACTCGCGCTCATCCTCGCCCGTCGAGGTCAATCGCTTGCTGTGGGAAGAGACGCATAATGGGCACTATAAATATCGCTGCACATACATATACATATGTATGTAGATGGCTGACTTGGGAACGTCATGAGCAATTATCGCTCGGTTCGGATTCTGATTCAGATTCGGGTTCGGGATTGTATAGCACTATATGCTGCTACTTGTGTGTGCGCCTAATCCAGCGACAACTTTGCGATTTCATTAATTAAAAACTTGGCGTTGTGTCACGGGAATTGGCAAAGGGGTCGGGTGGGGCGAAAGGTGTCGAGATTGCGATGAATAATCTTGCTATTACACTTGGTACTTCAGTTTGAATTAATTTCACAGCCCGTGTGCAATAATTTTAAGTCTTCTTTATATTCAAGATGTGTCTGTATGTTGAATGCATTAGGAGTATTAATTGAATATCAATGGCAATGAATTTAACTGTTACGATTTGTAACATAAACTGGAGTTCGTTATGGATTCTTCCTTAAGTAGCCAAGTTTATATTTATCTCTAAGTATAATACATTGAATACACATTCATGTTGGTCTAAATGGCATTTGCTCATCTAAAAGAACATTCCCGACTCATTCTGGAGGCCAATCGATCCGAATCTGAATTCCAGTTTCATTAGATTCGCACCACCCAGGCAGTGTATCTGGTGGCACCCTGCATCGCTGGCTACTCACCGTCTGGCCGCATCCGACTGGCTGCGCTGCAGGCGCATCTTGGGCGCCACTGGCGCCGATAAGGGCGTGGAGGTCGACGTGAGGGGGCTGTGGAGGTGGCCGTGCCAGCCGAAGGCCGCCGATGAGCTGGAGGTGCCTGCGCTGGCCGTGTTCGGAGTGGGTGGCGGCGTGTAGGCGGCGTAGTAGGTGCCGCCCATCCCGAAGGGGGCGGAGTGGTGTGGCATCATGTGCGCCGACTGCTGCGGGTAGCTGTGGCTGCAGTGCATCGGCGGCGCTGACTGCGGTGGCATTGGCTGCGGTGTCGATGGCGCCGGATACGACGGATGTGGCTGCGGCTGCTGCTGCCGGAAGAAGTTGTACTCCTCGCCGGAGGAGAAGCTCACGCTGGTGCGGGGGGTGCGCGGGTGGGGGTTCGAGTTCGGATTCGGATTCGGGTGGCCGTGCGGAAAGAACACATCGCCGCCCGTGAAATTGCAAGAGGGGCTTGGCGGCGGCGGATACTGGAAGATTTGCGGGGCTGCAACGAAAGTAAAGCGAATAACAATTTAAATACAGTGGGCACTCAATCAGGAAATCAAACTAACTAACTGAACTAAGTCTTTAAAATATTTTTGACTACCATTTTGATGATGTACAGTTCGCTTACGTATACCTGTAATAAAGACCAGTCAACAATGGATAAGGTAAACAAAGGCGGCATTGGCCGGGTCTGAAATCAAATCAACTTGACTCAGTGACAATGTAGGGAAGTGTCTAAGGTCGGGGCGCTGGCGATCCCATTGTCTGGCCAACTGCCACTTAGCCGACCGACTGTAAGGCCCGCCGCAATTATGGCAAGTCCTCTCTGATCATAAAACCACCCATAAAACGATCTGGTAGCTCCTACCAGTTACAGGCTTCAGTGCACAATAAAATAAAATATTTTCTGCCGGTGCAGCAGGAAACCACATAATGTTGTTTTTAAGATAAATGCACCTTAAGTATGCAAACTGGATCGTTGCAATTTTTAACGGCTTTCGGCTGCCTTTGCTCCAAGGCCCTTAATTAAGTAATATGCCTTATTTAACAATAAAACTATCCATTTAAAGGCTTGCATCATAAATTGATATTGAATTATTAAAGAGGCATCCGAAAATATCATAAAACTTCCTAAATACACCACTTTGTCGACATATTGCACTTCTGATACGTATCCATAAACAATGGCCACTAATACTCAAGTTATTCGCAGCCTTAAGTATCTTATAAGCCGCCTGAAGATACATTTGTATCCGAGTTGTTTACACGTCATTGCCAATTCTCGTGCTCACTTGGCCCAAAGTATTTTCGTTTTTTCTTTTGTTTTGCATCTCTAGCAAACATTGCCAAGAGGGTCTACTTGAGTGGCCCAACTTGAAAAGTATCTGTATCTGCCAACGAAATCTTCCAGCTTAGCATCATTTATGCATGTAACGAGAAGCGTATCTGTATCTGCTATTTGACTTCCAGTTGTATTTCAATTTTTGTATTCTCCTCCCTGATTTTTGTACTTGCGATTTCATGCAAATCGACAACAAAAGCGTTGATAGGTAAATGCGCTGCCAAGCTGGCCACTTGGTATGCGCATAAATTGTGAGCTCCCCATTAGTTGGGTGTACATTTTCATCTGTATGATTTCTTAATGTTTATTTACTTAAAAAGCCATTGGCCAGCGACAAATGATTGATTGTAATGCAAAATTTATACAAATCGCCAGCAGCCGGCGGCAGAAGTACGTGTATCTTTCCGATTAGCAGCCAGCAAGAACGATAATTGACCGCAGGGAATGCCCGACAATCTAGCCGATACATCCATCCATCCGTCTGTGTGTCTGTGTCTGTCTTTCAGCCGCTTGGCAATGTCGGTGGTCAGTGTGCAGATACACAATAATGTCACTCACTGTCAACCTGCAGGCGACTAATTTGCAATTTGACCCATTAGCCTTGAACTCGAATCGAATCGAATCGAGCCCACAGCTGTTGCATTTGCAGTTTCAGTTGCAGTTGCAAGAGCGCAAAAAATCTGTATTTAATTGCGGGCCAAGATCCGAACCGAACCAAAGCAAACGAAACCGAAGCGAACCGAGACGAAGCGAAGCGAGTTGAGAGCCACTCCTTGCCGCAGCCTTACCATCTGTATCTGAAAGATACTGCCAGGCATTTGAAACTAGTTTGCTATGTAGTTTGCTGGCTAGCAGCTGAGGCACCTCACGTGCGCTCACCGCGCGCCATCGCAAAGTCGCTTTTAACCTTGAAAATCTGCCAGCTTTTGCTTCAGCATCAGCTTCAGCTTCAGCTACAGCTACAGAAACGAAGCGAAGCCAACGGCAGGGATCATTACTACCTGGCCAACTTATATAACTAGCCATGCAATGACGATGTTTGGTACACTCGGAAAAATACCATCGAGCGAAGAGCGAACAAAACATCAAAAATATATTCATGTAATCCAATCTATATATTGTGCTCATCATCCTTTTGGTCAATATTTTTATTTCCAAATTTTTCTTGGTAAAGATTGATAATAGTTTTTCTCCCCGAATAGCTATGGACAAAGCCAAAGCCCGATAAAAATGTTATTAAAAATTGCAAATAATGTGAAAAGTTATTTATCTCACAGTTCGTTCGCTTTCTCATTTACATTTGATATACATATTTTTATTCGGTTCTGGTGCAAACTGTTTGGCGGTAATTAAAATTATCTCAGTGATCAGATAACGCATTTTTTCCATTGTTACTAACTGGTGATGTAATCTTAGATTAGAACAAAACGTTGTTAAACTATTGTATGTTTTAAGTCATTTTCTCGTTTCATTTAATTGTGAAATCTGCCGCGATTAAATGATATGATAAGACTTTTTCTTCTGATCGCTGAATTAATTCGTACATGTTACACCCCATAAAGATAAGTGTTCATTTAATTGAGTCACGCATTGTATGGGAAATTTTATTTTCTTGTCAGTAGTCTTCCAGTGGAATCTTTCCGATTTCTGTGATATATTTTAGATGTTAGGTGGCTTTTCCTGGCGGAAAAATTCAAGGCGGGCGATGCAGTAGTTGTTAGCACTGCAGTCGCATTCGTTGGTGACGAAACGTGACCAATTGTTAGGAGTATTGTTTTTATTCGAACTTATACATATTTCCACGGGCGACAATATGGGCAAAATGTTTAATTGAATTACGAGTGCCAGTCGCATCTGGACACAACAACGGGGACTGAAAAAAATGCAATTATGTGGATAATTCACTTTAATTCACCATCGGTTCTAGGTGATGTTGCAACCGTTTCTAAGGCCGCTGGGCAGCAGCTGACAAACATCAATCAGGCAAAAGTTTAACTAAGCAGAACGCCTCAGAAAAAGCTCAAGAACAGCTCGGAGGCAGCGGAAAAACGTGAAAAATGCCTCGCTTTAGTTGCCACACAAAAGAACAAATCGTCGTCGGCAACGTTGAAATGCATTTTTAGTTGTGCCTTTGCAGTTGATTGCATTCGCAGTTGCAGTTGCAGTTGCAGTTTGCTGGCTGGCCCGCTGGAACCCGCAGCATATGTTGCTCATTATAACCTTGAAGTGCTGACTAAATGCAAAAAAAAGAAAAAATGTGTAAGAGAACTACACATAAAAATATACTAGAGTCACCGCACTGCACGGCTGAGTATGAATAAATACGAGTACGGGCTCGAGTGCTCGTATCTCCAGCAGTCCAACTCGAACAATTGCGTCGCACTTAGGAATCGGAATCAAAATCGGTATCAGGGCGCTAAACGAGTTTGCAAAGTGCGGGTTCTATAACTTGGTCAGTGGAACGGAATGGGAAATGCCGTATGGATCGACCAGATATCGGGGAGGAAGCTATTGACAAGCTGCGATATATGCAGGAAGGAAGTTGTGGCTAACAACCTGGCATGTGGAGCGGAATTTCTGTTAAAACTTAAACTATTTTTAATCATTCATAATCTACCTTATTAAATGTAATACATAAATAAATGACAGCTCCAAAATTAAAACTCAAAAACCATCTAATTTGTGTTTTAAGGAAATAAGTAAGCTTGAACTCCAGTTGAAACTGACGCAGAAATCATCAAAGATAAAGTGTTATCTTCAATCCATCTGCGAAGTGAACAACATTGAAACACAACGTGACGAATAAATACTACTTTGATTCAGCGAATAATCTCATGTTTCCTTTTTGCCATCACAAATTGCAATCTCTTCTCCCAAAATCTCGAAACCTCTCGAAAGCAAGCGGCAACTTCACTTGACATTGACATTTATTGATGAATATTTAATTTAAAATTTAAAAAATGAAAACCAGAACCGAAACAAGCTCAAGATGACAGAACAAAGAAACACTCCACACCGAACTCCAACTTGGGGTTAAGCAAAGTCCCAGATTACAACATGCTTTGCCCCTCGGAGAGCTGAATAAGTTGGCCAAAAAATGTGTGTAAACTCATTTTACAGTTACCACATAACACATAACGCCCACACACGAAGAGGAAGCACAATGAGCTGAAACCACAACCAAAAACAGTAAATAAAAATCCCACAAAAATTACATTTGAAGTCGAAGTCGTTCATTTAAGGCGATTTGTCGTCTGTCACGATGCGAGATTACTAATTTGGCTGGCCAACTCGAGTTTCACTTGATCGTCTGATCGTCTGTCACCTCGATTTAATTAGGCAACAGCTGCGGATGTTTTCCCCGCACAGTCGAACGGTAAAACTGCTCATGGCCAAGGCAAGTGAGTAATTAATTGATCTTCAGGAAATTGGAAGAGAATTCCGAAAACAATGCCGCGACTCCTGATTAAGAATCTCTGTGTTCTGGCTTTGCTATATATGACAAAAGATTGTTTTACAAATGCCTTTTTTGGGTTTTTGCTCAATTCGATCGGTTTTTGTCTCGAACTGCATGTCAATCAGGTGTCGATCTATGTACGAGTCTCAATCTACAGATCAGATCCCGCTGTTAATGGCCAATTTCGGTAAGCCGCTAATTAGCCATTTGTGGAATGCGAGAAGTTTTTGAAATAAGGAAATATCCAAAAGAGAGAGGTGAATATGAAAAATATGCGGAAGCTAATGACAAATTTGGAAATGTCAAATGATTCATGTGAACAGAAGGAGAAAGTTCTCGTGTAAGGATGATTCTTACCATGGAAATTTAATTAACTTGCGTAATATCGCGATGGCAAGGAGAAAGTTTCTTTGTTCAATGATTTGGCAAATCCCGATTGAATCAAATTCACGCATCCATCTTGTGGCAATCCAAGAATACAAATACGATAAGCGCAACTCACTCAGTCAGCAGAAATTGTCGATAATAAAAACAAAGGTCAAGTCTATGAAGATATTAAGTCCCACATCGTCGGCAATTATAAATCTAGGCTTTGATGATCCAACGCAGTCCAGTTATGTTCGCATCTCAAAGCGTTTAAAATATTTTTAATCTTCTCGCAGCAAGGTTATAATATAAAGAATATAAAGAAAACGGGGCCAGCAAACACGCGAGCAATTAAAGGCAACATAAAGCTAATATGCAAGAATTTAATTAAGTATTTCAGGAATTAAGAGCCGTTGGATGAGCCGGCTTTAAGAATGAGGAAACCCTTTGAGGAACAGCTGAATGGAATTCCGAAATTCTCCCACCCACATCGCATTTTCATTCTTTGCCAATCTCCATGAGAGCTTTTTCTGGAAATAGCTCAAACGCTTATCACGACAGCCCAGCTAAAACCAGGGAGAATGTGCAAGCTGCTCAATATTTTATCAGCGACAGACAAATGCAATTTTTCAATTTCCTCCCTTCACTCCACACAACAAAAGGAAAACAGCTTAAAAGGCTATAAAAAGCCAAAGGAAAATCAGGCATAAGACGATATTCCCAAGGAACTTATACGATGCACATCGATTGACAGGAAACTGAGCGAAACACAAGTCGTTGGTCCTTGCAGTTGTTTGCATATTTTCCGGGATCCAAAGGATTTTCCGGAAAATGGCGAGCATGTGTTTTGTGACCAAGAGGAGCATTTAATAATGGTTTGGGAAAACAGTAAAATATAACTGGCTGAATCAGCTTGAAAAAGGATCAAAGAAGTATAAAAAAGTCTTAAAGAAAATGTTCCACACTGCAATTGGAATTTTGAGAAGTTCCGAGTTTGATTTCTTATATGTGAAAATCATAAACAATAGCCTTATAAGTATACGCTGCGAACTTCCGCACTAAACTATGGCTTAAATGGCATCACCACTTAGGCAAATTTTAAACCTTTGCAACGGCGAAATGCATTTAGCAGTTGATTAAACCGAATCTCCGCCCAGCACCACGCTGCAATTAACAACGTAAATGCGAAAATTACAATTAAACAATAAATAAAACAGTACGCCAGCATTCGATCAGATGCAACGCAATTAAAATAATTAAAAAGAGAGAAAAAAAAACAAAACTGCAGCCGCAAAACGGCAAACTGCACGTCTCAACAGCAGCGGCAAAAAGTTATTAATAAATGAATGGGAATTGCACATGCGACTGGGCCAGACTGGCTGTCTTCGCTGCGTCATCCAATCCACAACCACTCGGAGCTTGCGTGCCCGTAGGGTTATCTATACTCGATCCACCGATGTGCCCCACCAACCCACCGACACACCGACCCACCGCACCACTGAAACACAAACCCACCCACCGACTGCCTTTGGCGTACACAATTACACGAGCTTATTTGTTGATTTAATTGTCGTTTGGCACTTTGTTTGCACTTTTAGTAAGCGCATTCGATTTGTTTATCAAATAAGTTGATATTGATACCCAACTCGTGCAGCTGACAAATAGGAGGGGCTCTAAACAGAGTTCATATTTCAGTAGTTCATTTACACTGTTGAACATTGAGAATCGAGTTTTAAGCAAAATAAAACTGGTTTTGTTAAAAACAATATATAAAATGTTTTTCTCTTTCAACGCTATTAAATAAATCAACTACAACCACTACTCTGCCTAGTTTAAGCTTTTAAACAGGATCTCTCCCAGCGCTCTTTAAACATTTCAAAGGAAAACGCGAGGGAACATTTTCCCTTTGGGAATCGGAGAACACCTCCAACGAATGTTCCTTTGAGAGCTGGCTCATCGCGAGGAAAATTTGAAAGTTAACTGGTGTCTGGAGCCTTTGCCAGCTTGCCAATTATAACAAGTAGCCAGGTATGATGTCTGCCGTCTGTTTTTGTGCCGAGGAGTGTATCCTGTTCTTAGTTTTCCGCCTTTTGATACATATCCTTTTCCACTTCTGCCTTGAGCGTGTCGCACAAGTTGCATTGTCCTTAGTTCCTGAAAAGGAGTCGAGTTGTCAGCGCAGATGGGGTTTCCCATCCCAGCCCAGCTTGTCTAGGCTCAATTTCATAACAAAAACTTGAGCACGTTCTATCCCTAACCCCCCACCGCCCCGAACTTAACCCGAACGCCTCAGTGCAAACAATTTAGCACGGCCTCAGCGGAGACTTAATCAAAAGCCAACTTAGGGATCCTGGCAGACTGCCGTCGTCTGAGCCCGATTCAGCCGTGTCCCGTCGCTTATAGTGGCTCAAAAGTGTCAAGTTTATATTCGCATTCAGGTAATATTTTTTCTTATTAGGCAAAGTGCCTGGCGGGCATTTAAACTTGAAAAATGTGTAAAGTTCATTGCGCTGAGTGGTGTGAAATGTAAACAAACTGGAGATGTGATTTTTATTCCTAGCTGACAGGCTAAATAGTTTGAAAAACCCGCAGAAACCTAAAGTTAATACGATATAATAGGTGGAAATATTTGAACATCCTAAATACTGACAAAATAAGTGGTATAACGCTAAAAAATGTTTTTTAATAAACCAATTTTTCCTAAAGTTTTGTCGTTAGATGGAAATTGTGTTTCACATCTGTTTTTACCAGTTCATTGTTCACAAGCTACTCTGAACTTTATGAGCAAATCATTTTTGAGTAAAGACTTCCGATTCGATTTGTCGCAGCTGCTTGGGGCAGCTCATCAAATTTATGAAAGCAGTAAAATCATAAAAAACTGAGACAATATAAAACTTAAACGAAATGTAACAATTAAGGCGACGCAACTCAATAAAAAGCTACATCTGTATGTACATATTTGTAAGGGTAAAAAAAGAAATGAAAAACAAAACCAGAAGGAAGCCGAAAATCACGGTCAATGTAAAGGCAAAGTCGTAATAACAACGAAAAATGAAAAAAAGAAAAATAAATAAAGCAGGCAGAGAGAGAAACGGAAAAAAGCAATGTAAAATATGCAAAAAAAGCCTTGTCTCTACGTATAAATCAGCTTGGCAACAGGCCAAACAAATCGAGATGGAAATGACGATGATGAAAAGCGGAGCCAAATCCTCCAGTGCAACCCTCCTCCCCTTTTCCTGCCCCCTTTGGGATTCTCTACGGGAAAAAGAGGAGTTCAAAACTTGCGGTTAATCGGAGCCCATGCGCTCCCTCTCTTTCTCCTGGCATATCTCCCTCTCGCTCTAGCTGCGCAGCAGTCAGCTGTGCTTTGTTGCCAGGCAGGATGCGGCAGGAGTCGCCATTTTTGCCGCCATTATGGCGCCTCTTTTACCGTTAGCTTCGGCCACGGCATCCACGAAGTTGCCGAGCAAAACAAAATGGTTGAAAATGTCAAGTGCGGCAGAGACGCCGGCAGCGAAAAACAACGCCTAGCAGCAGAACAGCTGTTGGCAACAGCAAAAAACAAGCCCAAGCCAAGCGAATGATGCGAATTTGCAAGCCAAAGCAGAGCGACCAAAACGGGGGGTTGGGCACGGTGGGAACAGTTGTGGAACGCATTCGTACTCCGCACTGTACCTAGGTACACATTACTATCTATAATAGTAACAGACCAGGTTAAAAAGTGATCGTTGAAGCTAAACCGTAATAGTCCGCCTACCTGCACATTCTCTAGTAACGTTTATAGGGGTACACTTTTTTAATATGAATGCTTCAATCTCCATTCAAGTACCTAACAAATAAGAAGTACCTATTCCCATCTCTGATCAGGGAACCACTGCTGTCATTGCACCTTTTGTTGGGCGCCATTCGGAATGGGATGCAGGGTGGGCTTTGGATGCTTAATCCTCTCCCAAAACAAAAGGCTCCCTGCCGCATTTTTTGCCTTTGGTAGGGAAAAGCTCTGCTGGTATTTAGGAATTTTTGTCGGGGTTGTTTGCGCCTCGCATTTTTAGGCTTTTAGGGTTGATAGCTGGCTGATGACTAAGCGCGTTTGTGGCTAAAGGTATTCCGTGCTTCTGCCTTGCATATGTACATATACGAGTATTGCAGAGCTGGGGGAACCAGGAACAAGGGTTCTCGCTTCTTGGTTAACTACAGTTTATCCCTTTCTGGTTTCAAGGGCTTTAAGCATTGTTCACTAGTTTCGGGATGTGTCACGATTAGATAAATTATCCTCTTGAGTGGCTAACTGAAGCACATGATCGGCATGCGATGAGTAGGGGCTTAGATGTAGTTCGGGAAAAGGAGATAAGGATGGAACATCACTTTTGAAGGGAAACTTTCGTGTTCAGAGCCTCCTTCAAATGTTATGTTATCTTAACAAAATAAATGCCTTGCATTTGCATTTTTACTTGAAGTCAGCTTTCGTAAGTCAACAAATATCTTTAAATTATATTATAGACGAAAAATGATTGAAACGCCCAAACGTGACTCACTCCAAATCCGAGAAGGGAACGCTGTTTTTTCTTTTGACCAACTGTTGCTGACAGCAACAAAGGTAACAAACCAAATAAAACAGCAAAATACTAATACTAACCGAATAACAATTCGGTTGTTCGCTGGAACCAAAGAGCGCAGCTGGCAATCATCGACAGCGACAAAATCTATTATGCAAAGGCAACACAAAATTAAGGAACGCGAATGAAAAACCGCAAAGCAAACATGAAAAGCGCGCGCGCAAAAAAAAAAGAAAGAAAAACAATGAAAACTGACCGCACTCAACGTGGCCGAGCACAAAAGCTACTTAAACAACCGTTAAGTCAAACACTTTGCAAATGGCCCACACCCTCAACCAGTTTGGCCCCCTTTGGAAAATCGGCAAACTGGAAAACTAGTTGCCTAAGGTCAAATGGCGTTTAATAATTTGGGTTAGTCGAGTGGTAAGACATACGAGCACTACGCTCGAGATAGATATCTTGCAGATACCCAGATACCCAGATACACAGGCACACACTCGCTCAAAAGTCTCAAAAGTAAGACATTCGACTCGAGTTTGGCGCGTGCCAATTAAACGTGCTTAGCTCTGTGCTCCCAGCTCTGTTTTACTGTTTTATTGCCGTTGGTTTGGGTTCCCCTGGTTTCAGCCAGGTCTTTATTTTCTTGCTGGTCCAGCAGTACAGCAGTCCAGCACACGCCCAATTTTTGCCCAGATATACGGCCAATATCGCATGACAGCCAACTTGGCAGTTGTCTTGCATCTGTATCGCTGTTTCTTTCTTAGAGCTTAGCACACTCACAGATTGAAGTCATGGTTGGCGGGAGATTTATAAGCCTACTTTGGGTGATTTTGACCGAGGGAAATCCATCCTAATGTGATTTATCGAGCTAGTTACCGCTATTACGAATCTATTTTCAAGTGTCGGTAATGTATATTAATAATAATAACATCAGAAGATTTGTTTTGTAAGATCAATACTTTCGCCTGAATGTCGAGTATTTCTTATCTATCAAGTTATTCATTGAAACTTGATCCAGTAATTCCCTTACATGTTTGTTTTTTTGCATTTTTGTGACTTCGTTTATTTGCTCAGCTCCCTACCCCAACCGAAACTTCTCAATTACTTTTCAATTTTCCCCTTTTTGAACTTGTTCGATTAATTTTTATTGAATTACCGCTTTTTTTCGGCTTCCTTTCGAATGTGGCCGAGTAATTTGCCTTCCGCTCTGTCTTTTTTTAATTTTTTTTTTTGCCCTGATAAGCTGACAAAGTGCTGACCATACACAAAATATGTAAAAAAAAAACTGGGTAAAAGAAAACAAAAACAACCTGGATGCAGTTGACGCAGTTACTCGAAACTGGATGAGTCAACAACCTTGAAAAGTGAAACTTGCACAAGGGGAACTGAAGCAGTTAACAAATAACGTTACAACTTGGCTAATTGCTGACCCATTTAAAAATGAGCGACACCCTCTGTCCAGAAACTTTCTTAGGCACGTGACATATTTGTTTTAAAAAGCAATAATTACTAAATATTTTGAATCAAAATTTAGAATTATTTTATCAGAATCGTTTGGTCGTCTTATATAAAATACACTACCAATAAGCTTTTTTCGTTTACTTTTTAAGGGTGACCCTATAAATATCCTTCTATAGTTTCTAAGCATTTTTGAAAATAGATGAACCGTTTTTATTAGTGGAGAAGAAACTTATTAAAAGCCACTGCCGGTGTACTTTTGTAAATTTCAAAAATAATAGTTCTAAATATTTTTAAATTTTAATTACAAAGAAATACATTTTGTAGATGGTTTTGTTAAAACAAAAAGACCAAAAAACTATCGTTTTTTATGCCGCAGCTTATCTCGTGCAGTTTGCTTGTATTTTGTTATACTGGGTATTAAATAGATAAGCAAGACAAGTGCGAAATTCCTATGCATTTGGCAAATAAAAACACCGTATATGAAACGAAAATTCCTGGTAATAATCCCCTTATCAATAAATGTATTTGAGTTCATCGGATATACAATCCTTTTTAACCACTCAATTCTTAGGTGCTTAAGAGTGGAGAATTGAGATCTTTGTAGACTTACCGCTCTGCTGGCTCTGGTACATCCTGACCCACTCGTAGAGGGCGTACAGCACCTGGTCGGTGGGCAGTGGAGACTGCATCGGCGTCTGCGTGGCCGACGAGGTGGTGGTGTTCGGCGATTGCGAGGCGGCGCTGCTGGCGCCGTCCGAGGATGCTGAGGACGAAGACGATGACGAGGCCGAGGAGGCGGAGGCCGAGGACACGCCCGAGGAGGAGACGGAGGAGGATGCGCTCGAGGGGAGTGGGTGGTTGTGGGGGGAGGAGTTGCCCGAGGCTCCCGATGAACTCGACGCTACGTCATCGGCGCCGCCCTCGGGCAAATAAAAGGGCACGGCCATTGTGTGGGTGTGTGCTTGTATGTGTGTGTTTGTGTGTGTGTGCTGGCTTCCTTTTTGTCCTTATCCGCTTCCTTCCTTCCTGCACTTTGTTGGCACTTTGCTCTTCTTCTGATTGTTCTTCGCTGGTTTGTTTTGTTTTTTATTTTTTTGTACAACTTTCGGTTAGAGTTCACTTTAATTGATTTTGTATTTCTTGTGCAAGATTTTGAATATTAGAAACTTTTTCATTTTTCGTGCAGTTTTTTTGTTATGGTTTGTTTTTTATCTTTCTTGATTTGTCAAACAACACTCAAGTCAAGTTTTCGCTCGTTCAGTTAGTTTTTCGGATTCTTCTGCGTTTTTCATCAAGCTTTTTCGTGTTTAGAACTGATTTAAAAACACAAACAATTTTTGTCACGATGATTTTTGTTTTTTTTTTACTTCGTTTTGTTTTTTATTCTTTGCTATTGCTGTTGTCAATTGGGGAAGAGCACTTAAAACGTGTCGCAGACTCAAAGAATGAGGGCAGGAAACACGTCTTACTGGCTCCGCGGCTAAAAATGAACTGTTCGCACTGGAGCCTCAAACTACGGCAACAGCGCCTCTACCGCGACGTCGGCAGAGCGGCGGCGTAGGCGCGCAACGTAGGCCGCAGCCAGTGCAATCTCAATCTCTCTCGCTCCCGCTGCTGCACATGCACATGCATGCAGGTAGTTGTGAAAGGGGGAGGGGGTGGGGACACACGAGAGAAAAAGTATTAAAAAAATCCCGCTCTTTGAGTACCCTTTAATAGCCGAGTGAGGAAGGGTATACTCGTTGCCTACAAAGTGCATCTTGCGGGCATCAAGGATCATCTTTAACATAACGAGGATTTTAATACCATACAAATTGAAATGATTCTTTTTCACAAATTGAAAATAGTACAGAAATATATTTATTTATTGTTTTTATTTTTTTTATTATTTACAACATATGCAGAAGGGTATGTCTGCGTTGGTACTGTCAAATAAAAGTTCTTTCTCGATTCAACTGAGAGTGAGTGGGCAGGCTGTGTGCGTGTGTATGTGTGGGTACACAAAGATCTTGTTGAGCAGGTAAATTCAGAAGAAGAAAACTCAGCCGACTGCGCTGCCCAGCGAACGTCAAAGCAAAACAAAAACTGCAATTGTACAACGCTCTTTGCTTGTGGTTGTTGTTATTGCACTTTGCTCTTGCTTTTCGGTTTTGATTTTTTATTTCTTTAAAAAGAGAGCGGAGAGCAACGCCTTTTTATTGGCCTTAAAACCGGAGTAGAAAGAGTATGAGAAATGGGAGTATATTCTATGAGCGGATTAAAAAAGTGAAAAATGTAGTAGAAAAGAGGAGGTCTTTAGACAAAGTTTGATTAAATTTTCCAATTTTTAAATAGTTTGAGAAGGAGATCTTCATTACTTTGTATTATTTAATTATTTTATTTCGAAAATACTTAAATTCAATGAACAACAATATGATAAAATAAAGATCCAATTTGCTAAGCTCAGTTTTTATTGGTCAAATGTTTATGCTGACAATGGTCAAAGATTTGTGAATTGTATTAATTAATTGTATTTATTTTGGTATTCGAACAATGTAATAGACTTTTTAGTTGGCGTTTGTCGGTAGACAAAGATATTCATACAAAACATTTATTAATGTTTTATCTAATATATTATATTTTTAATTTGGATGTTGGCTATATTTAATCAATTTCACCATATATCAAAAATTGACTATGCAACATGAAAAACCAGTTTTCGCTCTTACTCTTGTCTTCCCCTCTCCCACCCACACATCACACAAACTGGCTTTTTCCTCTCCTTTTTACTCTCTAGTTCCTTCTCTGTCATTCCCAACTTTGCGCGCCAAAACGCTTGAAAAATATTACGAAATACGCGTAAAACACTTCTAGGCTCTTAATTTAAGTTTTATGGATAATATTTAATCACAACGGCCATTTATTAGCTTTTTATCTATGTATGAATGTAGTTTGTATTCACCTATGTATTTTAATACATTAGGATTATAAAATGTTCGCAATCTAATTGAATACAATTTAGATTCTTGTTTAATAGCCCAGATTTCAAAATAAAAGAGGCCCGTCCTAAATTCTGCGAGAAATGTACCGCCATTTCATTTAGTTTCATTATAAGTATGTATGTACATATGCACATACAAAGATACTAACTTGAGTGATTACTTTAAAATCAAAAATTTAAATGCTTTTAACCCAACATGACACCTTTATGTTTGTTATATGTACATAATACAAACCTTTTTAATATAATAAGCCACGAATAATTGAGGTCAAAAATATGCCGATAAAGTGCGATAACGATAAGCTAACGACGACTCGACGAGATACATTTGTACATTATGCAAGGATTTCCCAAGATGACGAAATTCAAGCACACTCTTGCACAAAACAGCATAAAAAACATGAACATGAGCGAGCATGCAACAAGCGAAGAAGTCCAAAGCAAAGAGAACAAAAGTAGGAGGAGGAAAAGGAGGAGGAGTAGCAAACAGGGATTAATCAGAAAAGGGGCTCGATTTTTGTGATTTATTCTTTGTTTTCTCTCAGCTTTGCTTGTGTTTTTAGATCGGGATTTTTTTATATTATTTGTATATCTTTCCCGTTTGCAACTCCAATTACTCGAGGCAGTGCAAAATAAATACAAAATATTTGGATACGAAACTGATTAAGCGTAATATGAGTGCAATGTGTCGTCGAATTGGCTGTCAGTGTCCAGAAAAAGCAAAATAAACATTAATGTGCCGCTTTGCTCGCGGGTGGGTGGGGTGTTTTGAAAAATGCTCGATTGATCAGGCCATTTAAGAAATGGGAGGGGTTTTCAGATAACAGTGTTTTGAATGGTGGTGATGAAATCAACTGAGAGCACCGTTGGCGTGTTATAATTTCGATAGCACGCAGTTTTCTAAGATAGTTTTTTATAAGAAAATATATTTTGCTATACAAGTTGAATTAAAGAAATGTATATATACTAACCATAAGTATTTATACAATTGGCTTTTAGTAAGACCGATTTTTTTAATAAAAATGATAACTTACGAAAAGAAAGTAAGATAAGAAGTATCTTAGGATAGATTCCGACTTTCCGAGTTTGAGAACACTTAAAAAATCTCCATTGCTATCACAACAGAAGTCCCACAAATCAACTCTCTACGCGATAGAGCCAAATCAAATGGAGTATGGAGAAATACAAATACAAATTAAAAGACTTCCCTGTTTGACATTTCTGGGTCAGCGACCCAAACAAGCTCCACTCTGTCCGTCTCGCTCGCTCTGGTGGGCAACCCCCTTAACTGGGGCCCAGCCCATTTTGCTGTTGCTTTTATTATTATTGAATATGATTATGTGGCACGCTGCAAAAGCGAGCGTAAATTATTTATTACACAATTTCTGCAGCCCAACCAACAGCAATGAAAACAAATAAGTTTCTGCACTCAGCTTGCGTTTACTATTATTTCTGGCTGGCTACGCAAAAAATTGTGACGAAAACGCCGCCGTTCGCTTCAATAAAAATAAATAATAATTCATATTTGCCCTAAGTAGCAGTTGGCAGCAACAACAACAACAACAACAATAATAATAACAACAACAATGGCAATCAATTAGGAGGCTAAACAACAGTAAATTGTGCGCCTGCGCAGCGGCCCCAGAAGAGCGGGACAGCAGGAAGTGGAAGCGAGATGGACGATGGAGCAGCAGCAGACTGTTCTACACAAATTACCGTTAAATTAAGAGCTCGCGTTCGTCACTTAAGCGGGAAAGTTAACGCGCAGACAGGGACAGGGAGAGACAGGACAGGGAGTGAAAGAGAAAGATCTACGTATTTGCTTAGGAACTACTTATGCACATAGTATGTAAGTACTTTATTCATTATTGCTAGGAGAATTTAAAATATTGTTATAGTACGTAATTTTTTAATTACTTCTTATTGGAAATGCAAACAAGTTCCTTTTTTTTGCTGGGTAGTACTTAAAATTGGTTCATTAGGTGCATAACTAAGAAGTAAATGCCTTCAACGTAAATATATGTAGTTTAGTTTATATTATTATTTATTTCCACTAATGGAAATTTTAGCTTGAAAGTATTGAAGAATAAATAATTTAAAACTAGAAGAGGTTCTAGACAAATTACATACATGTGTATTTAACATATGTACATATATCATCTTGTAAATCATCTTATCAAATTAGTAATATCAAAACTAATTGAAAGTTTCTTAAATCTTAAGTAATATTCTTTTCGAATCTGAAGACTCTCCTTAGTAATCATTTTTATTGGGGGACTATACACTTGGCCCTTGGGATCCGGCCCCAGGCCCATCGTAGATGTGCGATGGCGCGTCTCCAGGATGTGGATGTCACTCCCCTATCAATTTATTGATTTAGAGCTCCAGTTTTCCCCTCGAACTCGCCTACTTTTCCAGCAGCATAAATATTATTCCCTTGAAGAAGTTACACTTTCTATGGCCACCCATTTCCCATTTCTTTTGCTGAGCCCCCGCCCCGCCTGCAATCAGCATCTGCCATCTCCCGATGACCTGCTCTTGATAAGAGCAGAGGCAGCACGCCCCCCCGCCCCCTCTGCCACCAGCCTCTTTCACACCGCCGCCCATGCCAATTGCAATCGCAACTGCAGTGGCTGCAAATGAAGCGAGCGGCAGCAGTTGCGTGCACCAAAAAGAAAGTATTAGGAAGTTACCTAGGTTGATTTCTATAAATTAAATATATTAAACACATATTTTACATACACATCTGTATTTCTTAAGTGTTACACACAATGGAAAATCCGTATTTATTCATTTAATCCATTTTGGTCGACTTTTCGTTGAGTGTAGTAGTCCCTGCAGATGATGGAAGGGAAAACGAAGAAGAACCAGTAGGAGCAGATGAGGAGCGAAAGGCAGCACGCGACCAAAGCGTCACATGTGCCGCAATCTTGGCCAGCTCCAAGCACACACAGATACACACCCATACAGACGCCCCCAGCATACGCCGTCCCTCTTTCACCCCATCAGCCCATCTCTTTTCCCCTTTCAGGGGCAATGGCAAAAGCGGAGCAGCTGCGAAAACGCCAAGAACGTTGACTTTGTAGAAAAGGCAAAAATTAAAAAAAAAAAAAAAAGGGAGAAGAAATCGGGGGAAAAGAACACGATGATGACGATGTGGGGAACTTGATGCTGTGCTGAAAGGGGGGCGGTGGTGGGGGGTAAAGGGGCGCAACCGCATCCCCAAAAGGGGGCTTGGCATACAGTGTGGCACTTAAGCAGGGGAAAGGCTGCCTAAATGATAGAGGTAACAAATTCAAATTAATATTGTTTATACGAATTATAGTTAATTTGTTCTTTAAAGTAATGATCTGGTACATCCTTATACTAACCTTTAGTAAAATATGTTAATGCATGAAATGTAATAAACATTTTGTATCTTTTTTTAGGAAATTCTACAAAATTCAAAGTATAAACTACCATTGTATAAAAGAAACTTGTATATCTGCAGGTGCTTAATATTTCTAATATATAATAATATATTTCTAAACAATTCTTTAAAAATAAACAACAAATTAATGTAATCATTTAAATATAAATGTTTAAGATGCGAAATAGCCAGTGCTAACCCTTCTGCAGAAACGTCATCCGCAGCCTTATCCCAACATCATTATTATTAGCAACGCGATGATAGCGATGATGGTGGATAACAACAAGGCATCCAAGTGGGTCACTGACCTATCAAGCGCAAGACCTATTGAGCATTGAGCCAACTGCGAGGCCGGAGAGGAAAAAGTCGGCGGGAAAGCAGAAAAGCGGAAAAGTCGGGGGTTTCAGCAAATGTTGCCTGTTGTCTGGAGGAAAAACCAAAACAGAAAATCCCTCTTTTTCGCTCTCTGAAAAACGAAAGCGCAGGCGAACAAAAAATTAAAATAAACGAACAGGGGCGCCCCATCAAGGGCAGCTGGTGGGGGTGGGCGGCGTTAGGGGGTTTGTTAAATGCCGACTGGGGGGTAGGGTGTGGGGTGTGGTGTGTGTGGAAATGAGGGTTTTCCTCACATATCGGGCGTATGCGCGCACACTTTAGGTGTCAAAGTGAAACTTGGCCGTGGGCAACATATTTTTGTTCGTCGGTATACCCCTTTTGTGGCCATTTTATTTACATTTTGTTTCAGTTTCCCCCAAGAAGAAAATAAGAAGAAAAAAAGAAGAAAAAGGGGTTACCCGTGGCACCTGAATTGGGGTAATTTGTAAACCAAAAGGATAGGGTCCGCCGAGTGGTTGAAAGAGTTTAAATAGCTCGAATAAAACTGAGAAGAGGCTATTTAAGAGGGGCTTCCTTGGCTCCGATGAGTATGTATGTATAATCCCCTATAATAAGGGTAAACTACGATCAGAAAGAGATTACATGCCGTGCAAGTGTTATCGGATGTCCGGAGATCATTTGATACCTGCTCAGGTGCCATTGGTCTTATAAGAACATTTAACACTAGATTTTTACCACTATGTACATAGGTATAAATTAATATATAAGATTTACAATTCCTGTTTTATTATTGATTGTAATATATAAATATTTAAAGATTTTAATACATATTGAAATAAATATTTGCAATTGTACCTGAAGCAGCCTCATCCTAATTTAATGGCATTGCGTTAATAATACGCCCGATCCTCCCGTCCATCTGTTCGTTTACCCGGAGCAAATCAAACACGGCGTAACCGTCAAAACGGTAGCCAGAAAAGAGACAAGTTACCGGGCCAAAAAGCAACAAAATGTCATGATTTACAATAAGAAATCATATATCTCTGGCAGTTTGTTCACTTCTCGTTTTTTCGCTTTTTATCTGGTTTCGTTCAACACAAAAAAAACAGAAAACACAAAAAACCGAATCGAAGAACCTGAGCTGACAATGAGCGCCTAAAGGGTTTCCAAACTGGAAACAAACAGAGAGGGACGGAAAAAAATTATGTTACAAAGACTGAGAAAACATTAAACATCAAGGAGGAAGGTGCAGTGAGCAAAAAATATGTGACTTCCCATCACGTTTTCTTTGAATTTGTATATACAAATACTGTTTTGTATAGTAGGTCAATTTAAATTAATTTAATATAATCAAATTTTTTCTATTCGCAGCTTTTATACTATTATATAAATTTTAAAAATAAACACAATTTAAATATAATATTTGTGAAATGTTTTTTTTTTTATATACTACTTCTAGATTTTAAGGGTACAATTTATCTATTTATAATGAACTATATCTAATGAACTTTTAAACATACTTGGATAAATGGTTGGTTTATAGTATAGTTATAAATATAATTTAAAACGCATTTCTGAAACGCATTGAATTGTTGGTTAATAGTTAGTTTTAAATATATTTTTTAACGCATTTTGGCATTATTTCTCTCCGTGTAGAGCAGGGGGATGGGCAGAGACCTGGTGCGTTTATTTTGTGTAAGACAGGTAGCGAGTCACCGCTCGTCTCGGCCATTGTCTGTCCCCCGCCCCCCGTTTCCCCGCCCCACACCCGCCAAGGGTCCAGAAAAAGTGCGCAGTTAAAGAAAAAATCGGTTGAAAGAACGAGAGGGGGCAGAGTGAGGGGGGAGTCGCAGATGGACAGCGGGACGGACAGCGAAATGAAACGCTTCGAAAAAAGAGCAACATAATCGATAATGTGGTGGTCGCCGCCTTCCCCCACCCACCACCCCCTCTCAACACGAGGAACTCCTTAAATGTGTTAAAAACGCGCAGCGAGATTAAATGAGCATAAAATACAGCGCAGCCAAGAACTCGAAGGAAAAAACCAAATCGCACCGGACCAAACAAACAAAAGAAGATCTCAGAAATAAAAGGCCTAAGAAACTGCACAGTCGTATATCTGAAATCTTATCAAAAGAAGTTACAGATATTGCAAATTTTATAAAATTTTTTTTTTTATAAATTACAATAATTAATTATTTTAATTTTCGATAAAAATGCAAAGCTACATTGTTGATAGACAAAATGCATTCTCAAAGCCTTATAACTAAAGAGAAGGAGTTGTAGGAATGAAAGACTTTACTCATATCAAATAGCAATCAATTTATGTTAATAAAGACAAAAATGTAATCAATCCACTACATTCATCTGTTTTTTAAACTAATTACTCTTTTTTCTGCCTTATAATTAGTATACATATATTTATATTTATTATATTTCCGCTTAAATGGATGCAAATCTCAATATGTTAACATGCCCCACCCTTTTTTGCAGTGCCGGGTACAAAAAGGCAACTCTAAGATGCCAGACACGAGTCGACGTTCATCAGCGCCCCATGTCCATGACAGACAAGACCAATACCACCAATACCAATACTACCAATACCACCAATACTACCAATACCACCGATACCAGCCCCAGTTCCAGGCCCCAAATGCAATCCCCATCCTCACGCATGGGTAGCGTAGATTCGATATTATTGAGTTACGTTCTCAAATGGCAAAGAAAATAAAGTTGGATAGAAATATTATTGATCTACGTTCTTAGATGACAAAGCAAATAAAGTTGAATAGAAATAAAGTTTTTTCGTTCAATGAAAATATTTGGTATGCATAAAAAGGATTATTTCTTGTAGTGTACCACGCTGGATCCGCTCAGCACTTTTTTCGCCAAATAAAATATTCATGCTGAGTCCGACATTTGGGCCCCTAACCCCATCCTCACGCTACCCATCCAGATTCGATATTATTGAGTTACTATCTCAAATGGCATAGAAAATAAAATTGGATAGTAATATTATGATCAAATTGCAAAGAAAATAAAGTTGTATAGAATAGAATAAAATTAATATTTCTTGTAGTGTACCACGCTGGATCCGCTCAGCACTTTTTTCGCCAAATAAAATATTCATGCTGAGTCCGACATTTGGGGCCCGAGGGCCGTTCGCTGTCGCTCCAACCGCGGCTGCTCCTGTGGTGCCCCAGGCTGCGAAAGAGGGTTTATACTCGTGGTAGGGTTCTGAGGAGGGAACTTCATAAAGTGCAAATGTGTAGCATATTTCCCGATCATATGCAAGGCAATAAGCAAATGCGCACTGTCCACCAAAAGCGATTGAGAAGCGGCCCGGAGTTGCAGACTGATGCGCATGGAGGAGCTGTTGGCACTCGCACAGATCGCGGAGTCAGGAACTCGACTAGGCAGGCTGAGAATACCCTTTAATTGCTTGAAATCTTACAAAATATAACAAAATGTATTATTTGGGGTGGTGAAACTAAGCACAGCAGGATATTTCTTTTTATTTATTTGTTGTTTTTACTTTAAACACTTTGAAGAATTATTTAAATATTACAATTACAATTATTGAATTGCTGTAAAAAATATTAGTATTTATTGGTTCATGAAACGCAACTACCTCATTTGTAGCAGGTAACGCACGAAACGCTAAAATATCTTTTT
Source organism: Drosophila teissieri (assembly GCF_016746235.2). Taxonomy (NCBI): domain Eukaryota; kingdom Metazoa; phylum Arthropoda; class Insecta; order Diptera; family Drosophilidae; genus Drosophila; species Drosophila teissieri. Next base: position 15,973,308 of record NC_053031.1, on the reverse strand, counting down.
TGGCTTTTGGGTTCCAAAGAAGCAGACAAAAGCCCATCAAAAATTATGCCCCGCAGGCAAATGATGCCAATGAAGAAGCGAACCCAAAATAAGAAATACAATTAAAAAAAAAAAAAAAAAAACAGCAACGAACAAAAACATACGCAATCGAGCAGAGTGTGGAGCAGCTTCTGTGCAAAGGGGCGGACAGGAAAGGACCCAGGAGGCATGGCCCCCAGACTCACATTCACATTCACATTCAGATTCACATCCAGATCCAGATCCAGCATCCAGCATCCTCGGACGACCGAGCGACCACTCAGCCTGGCTAACAAATTATGCCGGACTCGGTCGGGACTGGTCATAAAACATTCGCGCTGCACTCGGTCAGCGTATCACGATCGAACTCGAAGGGAATGGGGTGAAACCGGCCGCACGCATCGGATGGACCGCAGACCCTGCACTCGAAAAAATAATATGAAATTCTCACCTCACAGTCAAAATAAAAGAGTGTTCAGTGTTTGTAAAGGCCATAATATACGGTTCATAAGGTTTATTCTTAGCAGATTCTTAAAAGTATTATATAGTAAGCTACTTGATAATCCATTGTGTTTCATATAAAACACAAAACTATTATGTACATATTTCTGGCAGTGAACAAAGTATCTTGAGCTTCGCATCAACGCTTCAGAATGCGAACCCATCCATGGATCCACCAGCCCTCGTCCTCATCCCCCATACCCCCTCCCCCATCCACCATCCCATCTTTGCCAAAGTTTTAATCATGCGTTCGTGTTCGCCAAGTTTTCGCTGCTCTGCTGTGGCTGTGTTTCTTATAATGATTGCATTTATCATTTATTCTGCGCGTCAACGAAATTATATGCCTGAGCTTGGCCACGTTGCTGAATAGGTGGGGAATGGGAATGGGGAAGGGCCGGACTTCGTATGGGGAAGCTGTCGCAGTCCCCACTTCGAGCCCATTTCATCGCAATTCGAGGCCAAGAGCACAGCCCACATTTAAGTGGGCTCGATCGATTTGGCCAAGTGCATTGATTTGGGGTATGGTTTACCCAAGGATTTTAGGGACGATTCTCAGGGTCTTGCCTTGGCTCTTCAATGGATTTATAGAATGTTATACATATGTATATAGTTTATAATGCTATAATTTATAGATCAAAATGGAATACTTTCATGATTAATCCATGTGCTTAATAATCGAATAAGCTAAGTTCTTATATTTTATTTTATTTATAATATTTAAGTAAATGAATTTCACAAACAAGAAGTATGAACTAGCGTGTCCTTATATTTTATTTTTATTTTTATTTTATTTATAATATTTAAATAAATGTATTTCACAAGCAAAAAGTATGTACTACATAGTTTAACCTAGATATTATCCTTTATTTGTCATTATAAATAATTGCACCTGTGTTCCGAATTAAAAACAATATGAACGTCTTTAATGGTTTTTCCTGCAAATTATTTGATGACTTCTAGCTGAATTAAATTGCCTTGATCCTGAATTATGAAAGAAAAACAGTTAGATCGCTTGATAAGTATGAGTCCAGATACAACTTCGTAGATTGGATTACCCTCATCAGAACATCGCCTGCAGTTAGTTAGAACTGTGCGATAAAAGTCATAGAACTCCTCGTATATCATTCGACCGCCTAGGAAAACACCGGAGTAGTTAGCGTGTCTGCAGCCAGATACAAAGATACAAAGATACAAAGTAGTGGAGTAGTTACTGCTGCCGATTTCCCCTTTGGGGCAATTATTGTGGCCAACTCTGCGGGCTGGCTGCCATTTATAATTGCTGGTCCGAGGCTTTCAGTTTTCAGCTACTGGCCGCTGCTGCGAACTGAAACTGCAACTGAAACGGCAGAGATTGATCAAAGACAAATAGATGGACAGCAATAAGTGTGGCTCGATGGGCGAGTATAGGCCAGACACAGAAAAAGATACAGCTACAGCTACAGCTACAGATGCAGCTACAGATGCAGATACAGATACAGATACAGATACGGATACAATTTCGGTGCTGGGCTGGCATGCAGCACGCGCCACATCTGTGCGATCTCACATCGAAACGATCCGAAGGAAATTGATCAACTGCCGCGTATTAATTGGAATTACTGTAATTGCCCACCAGCACTGGCCCAAAAGCCAAAAACGTGTGATCCTCGCTTGGATCGAGGCTGTGTAATCATTCTCCTTCCTCCGCTGAAATCGATCCGCAAATGAAAGCGAATCTCATCCATGCTCCACTAAGTCCGCAACTTCCCATTGCCCATCGCCCATCGCTCTCCGTAAATGGGATCAAAGAGCCGACCAAGGGATGCGATCGGGATTGGATGGTCAGTGGTTCTCTGGAGCAAGCGATCCGCTTCGCTGGGTGGCTCTTCTGGGTCGCTGGGATGACCTCAAAAGTGGGTTAGCCGATTTCCTTCATGGGACTGAGGGGAAAGATTACAAAATGTGGTCCTAATGCAACAAAATAAAATGATAACATTTTTAAAGATGCAACTAAATATATATTTTATACCATATTTAATTTTTGCAGTAGATAAAGGGAAATATTGCAAGTATTTATACACGTAGCTATACTTTCGCTTTAGATATAAGTTGTTATTATTGAAATTAGATACTTCTACTCACTTTCAGTTCTTTACAAATCCATTACAGTTAGAAACCCAAAACAACATTAAATGCAATGCATTTAAAGGAGTTCATTTAAAAGTACTACCAATCCGTGGAATAAAATTCCATTTGAAGGTGATCTACCCTGCTATTTTAATGTGGTATCTCTGCCTAATGGAGGGCTCCATCCCCCTTCAATTTCATTTGCGAGATGCCTTCTTAAAGTGGGGAAAATAAGTATCTGAGAGATATGCGTACTGCGGCTGAGTTTTTGCTGCGCGTATTGTTGATTAAAAATAAATTGTCAACTTTGACAATCTCGCGGCAGTTGTATTTATAAACGAAAAGAATTTTCTGCGCAAAGGGGGAATGAATATTTTGTTTACAATATTTTATCTTTTTTTGTTTGTTATTTTTAGATATCTGCTGTGGCAGACAACAGGGAGACTTGTTTCAGATTTTTCGCACTGAAAGCAATGGGGGGAAAATGCCATGATATTATAAGCTTCTCTACAATCACACCTAAATTGAAAGAAACAATCTTCTCCTTGCGATCGTTTTTGTACTACGTACGTCCTCGTTATGAGATGAAAAGTGATTAAGCATTTCCAAAAAATTATTAATATGAAATTTACAAAAGTCACTCCCCGTAAATTTGTCACAGGCAGCAAAGGAAACTGACACAGAACAAATCACGTAAAACGCTGGGAACTTTTCAGGTGGGCAGAGATCAACGGTGACTCCGGTCGATTGGTGTTAATCCTCGTGATGATTTGGCGCTTTCAACTCTTTTGGGTTAACTTTGCAGCTGATAAAGCCACGGGAGTTTTGAAATTGAGGACAGGAAATACATTTTTAATTAACAAGGTCTGCAAGCCAAACTGTTTGCATTATTGTCTGCATTATTTAATTAAAATTATAGCTTCTTATGTAAGTACTAACCAAAACATTTAGCTCCATTCCCATGCACATAACGCATCAATTAAGTCATTGTTAAAACCTCGTTCTCATAGATGTCAACAGAGGAGAACTAATGTACGATATTTGGACACCATTTGGCGTATTGATAATCTTCCCAACACCTCGAGTTCCCGCCGAGGAAAGATCAAAAAACCCATTGGGAAAAGCAATGGAAAACCCAATTGAAAACTCATCAAATTGAAATTATCGCCGGCAATTGTGGCACTTTGAATGCATATGCCTCGACTTATGGCGACCGTTATTTGACTTTCCCAACATACTCGTACATATATGTATAATAATCATAACTTGAATTGAAAATCACCATCACCATCACCATCAAGAGAACGAACCGAAGTCCAATAAGGGCAATCAAACAAGGCAGAACCAATGCGCACACAGCATAATAAACTAAATGGTAAACAAATATTGGAGCTGACAAAAAGAATGGTGATATGGGTGTATGGGTATTTTCAAAGGTGGCATGCGGTTCTGTGTCCCCCAGGGGTTCTCTGTGTTTACCAAAATTGTCGCGCAAGTGCATAGCGAATTGGGTCATCACCTCTACCTGATGCATCCACCTCGAGCGGTGTCGTATTTCAATAATTTCCCCCCACCACAAAATCGGATATTTAATTTGTTTAACGCTTAAGACGACTGGCATGCGTGGGCGTTTCCTGATGTTCCGCCGATAGATAGCCGGATAGCCAGATAGCCATCGACTTGCTTAATTGTCGTGACAAGTTGACAGTTCGCATGAAAGCACAGCCATTGTTCCAAACTCCATTCCCTACCCAGTCCAGTCCATGTCCATATCCATCAGTGTATTAAATTTCGAACGAGAAGAACTCCCGAAATCAGCTCCATTTGGGTGCACTGCAAAAAGAGGGATATACTCAAGGAATTTCAGAGAAAGACAAGAATTCAAGCTCATTTCTCGAGTAATACCATTTTTAAAATATAATTAGCACAGATATTTACGTAATGAATAATAAGTCTAATTAAGAAATATTTTATATTAATCATAAAATTTATTACTTGTTCAAAATGAGCAAAGAAACTAATGCTTCCTTTCAGCTTTTGTAGATTTAAATGAATCAAAAAGGATTACAAAACATCCTAATCATGATAGACCGTAGTTACCATATTTCTTTGGCAATGAGAAAGTGGAAAACCTATTTGAATAATTCCCCGAGTGTATGTTTAAACAACACTTACGCGCATTTATCTCGGCTGACCCAATTCCTGCTTGTTTGTCGCTCGCCTTATTAAAAACATCGGACTACCGACTCGATCGCAGCCCTGCGTCTTTGGGTCTGGGCCTTCGGTCTTTTTGGCCCGACTTCGATGATTCATTTGCGCTTGGTTACACATTCTGCCCGAGGTCCACATGCCATTCCAAAAGAGCCCGTCGTCGCATGCGTCAGACCCTAAGTATTTACACCAAAAATAAAAAGTCATAATAAATAAGAAGCTTATGGAGCTTGGCAGATAGCTGGCTGGGTGAAAATAGTTAGGTGGCAGCTAAAAGCAATTGGGCAAGCGCTCAAGGTGGCGGAAATATGGTAATTGAAGTCATTGCGAGCACTAAAGTCTGGCCATGTTATTTATGGTCCAAAGATCCTTGAGAGAAACGCGAAATAGTTATTCTTCTGTTTATTGTTGTAAGCTTTCAAATCACATGTATCTTCAAGTCTATTTAAATGTCAAAACATCCTATTGTAACCATTTCCAATTTAGCTTCTGTTCTAAGAGGATCAACTAGATAAGTCTCTCCCTGTAAAGACCATAACACCCCTTAGAGCCTAAGAAAACCTCCAGCTTATTAAGGTTACTATGCGTTCTACCCTGCCAACGAGCATAGTGCCCAAGACGTCCACCTTCCAAGCGTTTTATGACCCAACAAAAAAGAAGGTTGACAAAAGGCGCAGTGATTGATGCGCTGAAATTGGTGGGGGCTGGATCCGCCCGATAATGACTTTTTAAATACGTTTCCAATGCGCTAAAAGGGGCCATCATCAGGCCGATGACAAAGAACAAAGTGCGCGCAGATGAGGCGGGGTTAGGGACCATTAAAGCGCACTATTGAAATGTAATTTGCATTTCATAAGCCTCCCGGGGCCAAGGATCACGGAAACGGCACAATCGGCACAAAAAACTAAAGACTATGATGACATTGGGAAGGAGCAGTAGTATGGCCCCTAAGGGTTCTCAGATGTGACGATTTATGGCGATTTGATGATGGCAAGCCCATTGAAAATGTGCGCCAAGATGCAGCGATGCGATCCGCGATCTCAGTTAATGTGCTAATATTATGCAAAGCACTCGGGATCGCAGGCAGAGTGAGAAGGCTTGGAAAACACGGGGTGCCAATGCACGTGCGAAGGGATATTTGCATCTATTCGTTACAGTGAGAGAAATGCAGCACATCTGTATTGCCATCTATTGGTAGTACCAAGTAGTAGCTTAGATATGCAAAGACATCGTTAGTAGAAGGAAGAAATGAACTTGTATAAACATAAAGTATTTCAATTGCTCATAAAATATCAAATTTTTAATTTTCTTGGTAATCATATTTCCCAACTGCTTGCCTGAATTTTTCCAGTGCACCTAGCAGAAATGTAACATTGACAATGATTATGCAATATTCAGCAGCAGATTGTCACGTTTCGCTTGCCATAGAGTGCGGTAATCAGTTTTCATGAGGCAGCAGTAGCTCTGGTAGCTCTGATCGGCAACGGTAACGGTCCTAACAGGCTTATCGGCCCAAGAACTTCTTACCACCATCAGTGAGAATCAATCAGTAGTAGTTACAGGGTGGTACCAGTAACTGGTTGCGTTGCCCCTTTTGAAGTCGGTTCCAAGTCATTGGGTTCTTCAGGCGCAACCTTTTGTCACCGGCAGTGGAAACAAAGAGCTTTGTGTCTTGTACATACTCGTACATACATATGTACATATGTATATAATGCAGGCGTAACTGGACGATAATTTAATGGTCGGGCTGCATCTGGACTAGGTCTGGGTTCCTATAATCCGTCATGCCTGGCTGCCGATTTACATTAATGCGCCAATTTCTGGGCGAACAATGGGCCCAGATACGGATACCGAGACATCCACATCGCGCCGCCTGTAATTAACATTTCTCGCATTATAATTTGCCCTTTTTTCCGCCATCCAGTCATCACCAGCCATCAGAAATCAGACATCGGACATCAGAGTCCCCAGAAAGCCACTGAGTTGGCAATTTAATGTCCGCACATTTTCGCAACAGGAGCGGCAAGTGATCGTTGGCGAAAATCGCTTTGCATTATGGTGCCACTCTTGGTGACTAATAGCCAAATGAGGCTCACTTCTGGGGATAACTCAGGGCAATTTTCCAGCTTATTAACTGTGTTCCAGTGTGTATTAACCAACAATAGCCCCAATTAAGGGGAGAAAAGGAACCTGTACTTACCTTATTTGGTAACAAAAGCAGCCTGATCTTTTTTAAATGTTAGCAGAATTTTAACCATGCAAAATGGTAAATGATTTGTAACAAAAGCAGACTGATCGTATTTTAATTTGAAGAGAACTTTAACAATGCAAAACGATATGATTTAATATGTTTGTATATATTATTTACTATAGAAATTATTGTCTCATTTTTGAATAGCCACCCTACTAAGCTTAGATTTGTGGGGAAAAGCTATTAATAGCTTAATCACAATGCAATTTGCACGACGCCTTCAGTGTATTTTGGAGCCGTGTGTGGTAAACAAGTGCGATGAGACTTTGGGTCTTCTTATCATTGTTGGGACTCAATATTCATTTCGAAGTGCTTGCTAATGGCATCGGTAAATATAAATTAAATTAAATTTGTATTTATTTTAATTCCCATTTTACATTACTATGTAGCAAATCGTTACTTTTTGGAAAAGCAGCGTTTTCTGTTGGAAATTCTACATCATGTGCACGAACCTCTGATGAACGAACAGTGGCGATTGCTAGGAAAGGAATTGGTGACAGATAAGGAGCAGTATGTGGTCGGTATACAGAATGAACTTAAAGATGTATTACTAATTCAAATATATCAAACCTAAGGTCTACAACGAGCACATGAGCGACTTTTACAAGGACTTCAGTTTGGGAAAACTTTTACATCGAAATGAGTACTACAATCCCCTTTACGCTGATCATTATCAGCAGATGCTGGGACTATATCACTTCTTCTACAACGCCAGGGATTGGTATACCCTATGGCAAAATATCAGCTGGGCCCGGGTTCATATGCATCCGGGTATTTTTGTCCAAGCTCTGACGCAGTTGATCCAGAAAAGAGAGGATTACCAGGCCTTGATTATGCCCAAGATCTATGAGTTGTGGCCGGAAGCGTATCACGATGGCTTAACAGTCAGAAAGGCGAGAAATTTCAATTTCGCCAACTGGATAAGATACGAGAATGTAACCGACATAGAAGAAATCCGTCCGCAAAAATTGGAACCCTTATATTTGGAAGGTGATCTCCGAGGTTCTATTGAATGGTTTCAGGCCATGGCCGATGTGAATATTCTACGAATGAATCAACCGAAAGCGAGAAATAAACTCAAGCACTTGTTGGAGGATATTGATTGGCAATCCTATTGGTATAATCTGAACATGGGAGTGGTTTTAACTGGCGAAAAGTCGGATCAACTGCGAGAATGGTGCTACTATCAGCTAAGTCAAATACTTGCGCGCTATAAACTGGAATGTTATGGCCAAAAGCTGGCTTATAAGAAGCTGACACCAAAGCATTATCGTGGCATAGAGAAAGGAACCTCAAAGATGGCCCAATTTATAATCAAAAACATATCGGAATTGGAGGCAAAGGTGGGTGATGCCATTTCCTTTCGAAGTATTCAGCTAACTAATGGAAGTCGTATCAATCTGGAAGAGAACAACAACTGGCTCGTTGGACTTGAAGAACTATTTCCCTATGATTGGACGCATTTTGCTGTGGAAAAGGGTGTCCAACCTAATCTTTTACTGGATATACGAACTATAGTGAGATCCCAAGACTTTTACTACTACGCAGAGCGAATCTTGGATTCTTATCGCTGGTATCGTCAGGTGTTCCAGCCCAATAACCAGAAAACATTTATTCCTAGTGATCTTCGCATTGATGATATGCAGATTACGCCTCTGATCACCTACGATCAAGCAGTTGATGTAGATATCAGTAACATTCTGCCCGCCAAACATTTTTACTTAGCAGGGCAGTTTGTGTGGCCTTTTACCTTGCAACACCGACAACATCGACTGCAACACAAGGATTTTTCATATAAACTGCATGTATCGAGTAACAAAACGCAATCCACCATTTTCCGAGTTTTTCTAACCACTTCAGAGCGCGGAAACATTCGGAGAGAGCCATTCTATCAACTGGATTCGTTTCTGACTGTGATATACCCAGGTTGCAACCGAATATCCAGGGACTCTAAGGAGTTTGGCGGCCTGGTCGGAGATCACATCTCGTACACCGAGCTCTATCACTTTGTTAAGCTCGCCGAGAGGGAGGAATACGACTTTCCCCTCAATATATCAACTCCCAATTGCGGATTCCCTAGGCGTCTGATTTTACCTCGCGGCGGTACGGGAAATCCCCTTAAATTGCGACTTCTGATCGTGGCCACCGTTTATGATTATAAGGCTCGTCAGGAGAACGAACTTAGTTGTGACTTCAGCCAGGGTGTCAGTCGATGGGATGAGTTGCCCTTGGGTTACCCCTTTGAACGCTTCCTGGAGGACGACGCCCAAGCCGTGGAAATATCCGGAGACCATGTGCACTGGAAGGACGTGGAAGTCCTGCATGAGAGCCCCTAGAAATATTTTGAGATACGCATCTTAAATGCTCACAATCACAGTTTAATTCACAATTAAATTTAAACCACCTCATTTACTTAGACAAATAAAAAAGCAGCAGTAGTCGTTCCTAAAAAAAGACTTTTATATGCACATAGGTTCACTTGTCTTTGTAAGTTTGGTGCAATCTGCACACAGGCTTTTTAAATAGTAACTTCACGATGTCTATTTTATGTTGATAACTCTCCCAGAGTTCTGCCATACACAGTACCGTTTAAGATGTCGTTAGTGCAACTCCATAAATATACCTCAATTCCACTCCACTCTTTTCCTGTCTATCCCCCATATACCCCAGTCCAAACCTAACAAATAAACCCTTTAACGGATAGTGACGCCAAATTTGGGTAATTACAAGGCATGGAGGAAATATTAAGAAGACGGCCACTCCACATGGGGTCTTGAAACCTCGAATTCAACATGTATACAATATTAATCAAAACCACACTGAAAAATTCACAGTCTAAGAAAAAGGTTAAGTTATGATTAGAAAATGAATTGAAAATGTGCAGTTTTAAACATCCTTTGAATGTAATGCAAATTGACTTTTAGTCTCAGGAGAAATAAATAAATTAATTAGAATAATTAGGTAACTATTTGAGGAACACAGTCGGAACTCTTCTCAGTGCACGAGCTTCAAAAGCGTAGAATCAAAACAAAATTTAAAAGCGAACCATAATATGTATATGTCTGTATGAAGAGGAAAGGGCTTGTGTGGGCGAGGGGGGTGGCTCCCACGGGGGCATGGGGCAGGGGCAGGGGCATGGAGACGACGTTGCATGGATGCAAAGCACTTTATATCAAGTCAAAGAACGGTTTAAGGAGGGGGTCGTGGCGGGAAGGGGGGCGGCGAGACCGCTAAACTTGTTATACGCAATCGAATCGAAAATATGGGCGAAATAAGGTGAGACGCGGCAGGGGCTTCGAAGGGGGGCGGGGGGATGGCTGTGTATCTAGAACTAGTTTTTATTTTTTTTATTTTGTCGATTTTTTTCTCTTTCTTTGGGCCGATGACGCGGTATAAAAGAAAATATTGGACACCTGCACGGTTTCGTATGGCAGCCAGGCAGCAGCGCCAACAACAACCACACGGCGTATGAGGGACAAGTGAAGCCCGAATAAAAATTAAGTAAACGCACGGACAGAGGCCAAGAAACAGAGCGTCGATGGCCAGGCGACTGAGCAGATAACACGTGGATCAAAGCGTGGAGGGATTTGAAGCTGCTCGAATTCCAGATACCCTTACAAGTAATGCAGTGGTTTCTGGACCTAAAATGCCAGCAGAGTGCATGCCATTATGTAGTTTTACCAGCTAATCCATTAGTAATTTGAATACTGCTTTATGTAAAAAACCAATATGCTTTAATATTTTCTACTATCACTAAATTGCTACGTTCATGAATAAAAATACGAAAGAAAATCATTTAAATATGAATAACAACCATTATAAAACAAAATAATCAATTATATAGCAATATAATTTAAATCTTATTAGCACAGTTGTTAAATATTATTTTATGTAGGTCAACGTTCAACATTAAACTTACTTAGTATATATTAATTTGTTTCGAAAATGTTTCTGTTGTATAAGGAAATACTACACTACGTCTAGTAATTAAACAATTATCTTGAATGAGAAATAGTAATATGCAGTTCTATTACCACAATGAACAGAACATGCAATTTAATCACAGAATTAAAGTTATTGAAAGTTTGTAACTGGAACACAAATTATATAAACTCACCATTATTAAATAAAATCTGAGTGGGGAACACAGGCCAAGTAGAGATAAATACTAGAGTATACATATTTGTAGGACTAGGCAACCCTGACGCGTCTTAGATTTTCCTTAGCTGCTCTCTCGCTCCCTCGATAGTCTGTCCCACTTCCTCCAACCATCCCAGTTCCAGGCTCCTGGTTTAGGTAGCTGCCAAATGATGTCTGTCCCGAAAACCCAAAACGGAGATAGAAATAATAAAAAGGGGCAGTCGAGCGTAGATCGATAGAAAGGGGAAGGACGAAAACTAATGTCCAGGCTTTTATTTCCAAGAAATTTAAAACTTTGCGAAGGAGCGAAGAATCCGAAGAAAAGGCAAAGAAAAATGGTGTCGGGGTGTTCAGAATGAGATAGCACCGAAACACTTGAGAACACATGGCGGGGAATCGGAGTTGAAGGATCTCGTCGAATCGCAGGTAGAAATAAAGAAGACCGAGACGAAGACCTAGTAATGGGTTCTAATTTTTTCTCTTATTTTCCCCCTATAATAATTTATTACGCCCAAATTAAACTGGGGAGCAAATAAAAAACTTTGCCCAGTCAAATGGTTTCCGATGAAAAGTTTTGCCAACTAAGGGATAAAACCATAAAATGCCCAACGACAAAAGACGTGTGTTGTCCGCCTTATAAGGTGATTCCAGCTGAAGTGCATTTTGTCAGCTTAACTTCAGTTGTTCAGTTGTTCAGTTGGCCATACAGGCTATAAAGTCTCCCGTTCCCGTCGCTCCTTCTGTTTGCATAACTGTATACAATCGGCTGAGAACTGTCGGCACTCAGAACTTGATTGCTTTTTGAACTTTCCGCCGAGCTCCCAGCTCTCAGTTCCCATCCCCAGCTCCCAATCCCCAGCTCCCAATCCCCAACTCCCCCGCATCCCTCACTCAACTTCGACAGGGTCTTTGCCATTTATGCATAATTAATAAATTGCCCTGTACGCAAACCAAGACGTTCGTCGATTGCAACGATAAAAGCTGCCCATCCACTCTCAATATGACAAGACCTTATTTCAGATCTCGAATTCGTTTATGCGCCTCAGGAAATATCATTCATACCTAAAGCTCTATGTACTTAGCAAAACACAAATGTATATTTTTAATACATTTTCTAAACGAAATCACAAGATAATGAATCTTTTAAGGCACATATGTGCATATTATTAAGTTATTACATTTTGGCGTACAGGAAGATATAGTTTAATACTGAAATTTACATTTATTTGCATTTTTGTAAGTTATATTTGTAATGTGGTCTTTGGACTATTTCCAAAAACGGTGTCTGTTATCAGCGATGACTAATTAAAATAGCTTTTTGATAAGCCCGAGCTCAGCGAAATTTAGAATCTGCTGAGAGATTGCTCATGTGGTAAAGAATACGGATACGGTTTGGCATAGCAGCTTGTTTTTGAGATTGTTTTGAGATTTGTTTTGAGATTGTTTTTGTCACTTATGAATACTTAAATCTACATAGAAACATAGTCTCATTCGAATCGAGTGCATCACCACCGCCTGGCAAGCGGATCTTTTGTTTTATTCCTGAGGTGCGGTGTGGGCGATCGGACTTTCAGTCCCCATCGCGATCGGGATAATGGATCGGATCGGAAGTATTCCCCATGTTTGCCGGTTGCCGTCTTTTGTTTCGCTCCACTCGGATGAGCGATGGGAGGCGTTGGTGGCCTCTGTCTTCTGCCTCCTGTCTTCTCTTTTCTGTCCAGTGCCTCGTGGTTTATCGTTTGTGGGCAAGTCTCAAGGGTTGTCCAATATTTCACGACGTCTGACAGCTGTTCACATTCTCCGGGCAGTGAAAGTGGGTCACCGTTGGCACATTTTAATGGCCTTGTTGGGGTAGGTGATTGTGGATGTTTTTGTTTTGAAACGCAATCAACTGGGCGACTGCTGAATAATCGAAATATAATGTTAGAATTTAAACAAAGCTTTATATACTTCCTTGAACCTTAACGAGGCAATCTATGGATAATAAGCATGTGTACATTTATTTTATTATTCTCAGTAAAATGAGATTTATTGTGCGCTATCGCTAAAAGTGGAGAGCGCTTAAAAGTGCTCAGAGGGACAAGGGACAAAGATATAGATTCACTTTCTTTATAGTATGCAATGACAAAACAGAATCATAAATATAAATATGTGTACTATACACACTGTGTACTATACAACATTATATCTGTGTACGCCTCACATGCCTAACAAAGCTGCAGAGTTATTTTACTCTTACATCCATTTAAAATTCGAATTAAACAGAATTTGCATGAAAAGTGTTTGCAGAGGCGTTCATGCGTTCATCTGGGAAATAATTATCAAAAAAGTCGAGAGGAGCATTAGCTCATCTATGGCGTGGCCAGTTGGCAAAGAGCCAGATATTATGGCGCATGGAAACTCTCTCAATGAAAGATGATAAAAATAATTTTCCCCATTGGTGCTATTCTCTGTGGGGGAAGTAAATAAAAAATACACTTTTTTTTTTAGAAACGACCTATCTAGTAATAAAACAAAAGTTCACAAAACCTATAAACTTTAGAATCAGAACAGCGCAGACCGCTGTAAAAATTATACCAGATCAGGCGTAAATCAAGGCAAATTGAACTGCTAATAAAAAGCATTTAAAGCCTCTGGGTTGAAAATAATGATAGGAGAATAACCACTTTATTTATATAAACGAAAACATTGTAGTGATTCTCTCAAGATAATTAAACGTTTTGTTGTCAACATATAAACAACATAAAACATACAAATATACATAGCATAATCAACTCACCCTCAGCTGCGAGTGGACAAGAAGTTGACATCCTTGGATTCGATTTTATTTACAACTTGGAGGCTTGACCAACTTGCACTGCTGCAAATTAAAAACATATTGGCCAATACTAGTTGGCTGCATATCGAACGGTACTTGGGCTTATCGCCTTGAATTGTACCACACATGATACTTGTAACACTGAAGGTTGACAATTTATTGGCAGCTCCTCTAATTGCACTGGAAAATCTATGAGATAATTATTCTGCGTCTTACGTAGTAAGTCAATCACTGATAAATCAATTCATTCTTAAGTTTGTTGAGAATTGCCTTTACTGAAATTTGATAAATAGGTTGAATTGTTTGCGAGAACTGGAATCAAAAGGAGTATAATATTTATAATATAATGTATAATATTTACCTATTTATAATTATTTGATGAATAAATTTGTTTTGAAACTCAATTAAATTGATGACTTTAATCATCACAGTGACCGTTTTCTAACGAATATTTATGTATGCCCAGACGTTGCATAAACAATTTTTCACCAGTTTAATAATAAAGGACTGCAAACATAGGCAATACCATCAAATTGCCTTTTGGAAGCGGTTTTGCAATATTTCCAGCCTGCACGGGAACGCCTCCTCTTTGAAAGTTGTGATTTGCATCATGGCAAACACTTCACACCTCCAATTCATTGAAAGGGAATATTCCACGCCAGCGTTTTGCATAAAGTGATCTTCCCTTTCCCCGTCGACGTGTGTGCACTGCACAAACGAACAAAATATTGCTAAAAATAAAGAATGCAACGAATGCGCAAATTTAATTTGACAGCCAGCAGATATGTTTGGAAAATGCAAAAGCCCCATGAATCTATCAGCATCAATGCAATAAATAGCCAGAAATAGCAAATGAAGATGCATTATTTATGGAATCAGCTCTTTTCATTAAAGAAAGATAGTCGTATTTAATAATAAGACTAATTCTTTAACTTAATCTAGAAAATAAGTGGAGTGCCATTAAGTGTGATCACTGAAAAAACAGTTCATTAACGTTACTAACAACGTTTAATAAGTTATTATTTTGTTTTTCTGCTTAGGGAATCCCTCTCGAATTTATGAGAAAGAGCTGATTTTTTTACTACATTTTTTTTTGCTTTTACCTTGCTTAACTTTTGTATAAAGTGTTCAAAATACACAACTTCATGAAACTATAATGTAGGCTAAGTTAAGAGTGAGGCTAGTTAACATTCGAGCTGTTTGTCTGAAGCCATTTCACTCTCATAAAAGTGTCAAGGGTGCCGTGCCAATAATATATACTGCTTTATAAGCCTATAGTTCCATAGGCTTCACACCAGTTTAATTAAGAAATTTAGCAACTTCTGAGCCCATTGCAGCCCTGATTGGTCTCATAATTTGTGTTTTCTGACTAAATCGCCTCCGAGTCGCAGTCGCAACAAAAGAAGCCAGCAGAAACACAAGTTTCGCATTAAACCAAAGGCAGTATCCCAGATCCATGGTCGTGTAAGAAAAGCCCAGAGGAGATTGGGGCATGGAGTGTGTTTTGAACTGGTGCGATCTGCGATGAATCATACTCCGTATAGTATAGACTCTCCAGACGTCGGCACGATTCGCTGAAAGTTTGGGTTTGTGTGAAGTGAGCATCTTGGGCGCTTTTGGGGACAGACTACACGGCCAGGGTCGCGGTGTTCTTTGGATCTAACTACCTGAGGGGACTTGGGGGACTTGCTAATCATATCCAGCCACGATTTGTTGATCATTTAACTGTGGGCCAAA
Source organism: Drosophila teissieri (assembly GCF_016746235.2). Classification (NCBI taxonomy): domain Eukaryota; kingdom Metazoa; phylum Arthropoda; class Insecta; order Diptera; family Drosophilidae; genus Drosophila; species Drosophila teissieri. Next base: position 15,957,526 of record NC_053031.1, on the reverse strand, counting down.
CTGCAAGATTCGCCTGGATGACTCATGACTGCAGGTAGTTGGCCGCTTGGTCCAGACTAGACCCATTTGGGGCCATCTCTTTTGCAAATACCCTTGGAGGTAAGAGGAGTCTTTCAGCTGTGTAGAGAAAACAATTTGATTCCTAGTTAAAATACGTAATTATGTTATATACGGTTAATGAATATATTGGTACACATGTGTTGAAGGAATCATATCTAGTTTATTGACCAACAAATGTATATCTACCTTAGCAATTTAAGACACATTTTATTATCCATAATATTCAGGGTACTTTAGGTCGCCACCACTCTTTTTAGAGCTTTTCTTGTTTATTAGATGTTGCAGAGCAGAGGGCCTGTTCAGGTAGATCCACTGTATAAACAAAGCCGAATGGGCAAATAAGCAAACAGCCGGGAAGACGGTCGAAATCGACGAGGCGGCAAGTGAAGGGAGGAACTAAAAATTATTTATATTTAAGCTTATTTATGGGCTTGGGTTTCGGGTCTGGGTTTCGGGCTCGGCTCGTTCTTGACTTGACCACTCGATGAGTCACAGTCGACCTGATCCATGTGTGCGGAAACTGAACTCCTTTTGCAGCAGCACTTCATTGTTACCCGTTTATGCTTTTATTTTTTATTAAAACTTGATTGATTTTATAGGCGCGATAAGTTCATTGTAGTCGATTGGCTATGTCTGTCTGTCTGTCTGCTCTGTCTGTCTGTCTGTCTGCCTCTCACAGATGACTAATGCTCGGTCGTTGGGACTCAGGTCTTTGGTAATGAATTTTCGCTCCACTCTGGCGATCTCTTTGTTGTGCGAAATGGTGAAGTTGCTGTTGAAATGATAGTTATAAACACTTTGAACTGGTCGTTGACACTTGGATTGGCTGACAGTGTGCTTGGGGAGGGGATAAGCTGATGATTTTATTTCAGATTCTGATCTCGAAACCGATTAACTGGGAATTTAAAGAGGAATCAAATATCTGTGTTTATAAACGTTACAGTTTACAAGAAAAAGTATGTAGGGTATGTTGAAAAGTATGTAAAAGGTAGAAGGAGGTGATTCTGACCCTATAAAGTACATGTATTCCTTATAAGGAACACTAATTGAGTTGATCTAGCAGTGTCCGACCGCCTGTCCGTACGTATAAAAGCTAGAAAGTTGAGATTAAGTTTTCAGAAACAGAGACACAACAACCCAAAATCCATAAGTCACCTCCCATTTGTTTATAAATGTTTATATTTTGTTGATTTATCCTGCGAATTTCTATGGATATGCCAACAAAAAGTTGTATTTTTTCGTCCCCACTTTAAACACTGCTTTGAGTTCGGCTATAAGTTCGGCTTATTAAAAAATTAAAGTCTAGTAAATACGTATGAATTTTGGCAATAAGGACCTAATACCGATATCCATTAATTTTCTGCATCCCTTCCCATTCAATCACCCAAATCTTGAGCTCAACACAGGGAAAGACCTTGTGTTTGTTTCCAAAACACCGAATTGCTTTTGGATACAATGTTCGTTTATTGCTTTGTTTAATTAATTTAACAGGCAAATGGCAAATGGAGACCATAAATAAAGACCGTAACTAATTGCTGACACAGTTAGCGAGACAAGACAAAGACAAAGCCAAAGTCCAAAGACATGGGGATCTATTGGCGTGGGCGCTGCTGACAGTCAAAGATCAGAACGTGGCCAAGAAAATGGTGTGGCACAACACCTGTGAGCCCCAACATGCAACACGTGCTGGCTGCGCTCCCAAATAACCAATTTCCAGGGAAATCGAATTCAACGTAACAAACATCCAGTAGCGCCCCATCAGTGATAAATCCCGTTTTTCCGTTTTTCAGTTTTTCAGATGCTGTCGAGATACTTCAGAATCGAAGCTGAAGTTCAGGCCAAAGCTTCTCTAGCAGTAGACAGCTGGCACGAGCCATAAATATTCCAGACAGCCCAAATCAGCTGAATCATCATCCTCAACGCAATCATGATCCACAATTACAATGTCTGCCCAAGAAGAAGCTGTAACTCCCATTTTCACCGTCTTCAGCAGACTACGCCCACTTTATGCACCTTCGAGTCGTGGGCACGAGCCGAAGTAGCCGGTATGTTTTGTTTCTAGCTGTTTTTAATTTAAAACGCTGCGCACAAAAACTGTCCGAAGACCCTAAATAAAATAAATGACTTTTACCCCAGAGATCCGAAAGCTTCTTCAGCGCACAATCGTAGAGTCATGCCCGGAGTTGTAGCCTGATTCTTTGGGCTAGATGAGCTGTGCTCGTACAGAACCTCTTGATGCTCTACAAGTTCTCGAATGTAATACCTTTCGTTATATATTTATTGCACTATATATTAACACATATCAGTATGGTAGAATATTGGAAAAATTTGTGAAATGTAATGGAAGTCTATTGATATCTATAAAAGATTATAAAGACATGTTTCATACAGTTTTATTTAAGGTAAATAAGTTTCCCCCACCAATTTTGTTTTTATTTTCCACATAAGGTTAATTAATTCTTTTTAAAGGGCAACTGGAAAAGGGCAACTGGAAGCCAACCTGGCTTTGAAGCTCTGGAGTCTGGGCGTTTTCCCAACAAGAGGCCTGGCCAGCGGCTACAACGAAGTACAACTGTTCCACAACTGTTTCGGGCATCGTCATCGTGGTTGCCTACGGAGTCCGACTTTTTCCCCAACTCTGAATAGGAGTCTTAATAGGAGTTTGAATAGGAGTCTGCGCCTGCGCAAAAGCTGCGCCGCCTTGGCACGTGCGCAGCAGCAAAAGCCCGAGACCAAAGCGCACTGCAGGCCTAATTTGGGATACCCTGTACTAAACAGATGGGTAGACCTTTTCACGTAGACATTAGTATGGCGAACTACTGACACGTACATTAATGAGCCAATAGATTCCATGCTGAATAACATCCGTTTCCGAAGTAAATGATTAAGTTTAATAACTATTGATTCTTTCCAGTAATGGGTAATCGACAGTCGACCAGTATAGTGCGCCCACTTGCCTTAATTCGTTTCGTTTGGTTTGGTTTCTTTTCATTTCTGGTTTTGAAAAATGACATACAATGGGCTTGGGCTGAGCTTGGATTGGAGTGGGCTGGGTTTTGGGGGCATTTGGGCTGGAAAATCAACTTGTTTGTGTACGGCTGTGTTTCGGAGCTCAGGTGTTGGCCGATGGTTTGGATTGGATTGGATTGGATTGGAGGCGAGTGGAGTGGAGTGGAGTAGAGTGGAGCCACTGCTGCCGTTTGATGACTCTGTTTCGACTCGGTCTCACTCCGGAGCTTGATTAATTTACGACCTAAGGTCAGAAGAGCGCGTACAAAGGGTTTAACTTGTCGCTAATCGGTCAAGGCTTCTATTGTCGATTGATTTCAAAACAGAACCAAGCAAACCACAGGCCATCAAATCCAACTGCGAAGGCATTTGGCTTGTATCCAAGATTACAGTTAGCAGATGGCAGAGCCAGATTAACAATCTCAAAGTTCCTCTATAGGGGAACCGACTCCTTTTTCACTCTTGTAATGCTTCTGGTCATGGCAAATTTAAAATTTACCAGCCGCACGCCAACTACTCTCGACACCTGCTCTCGAAATGGAGCTGGTTAGAATTGTCTTAATCAAAACATTAAACCCTTTTGGCATGCCCGCAAATTGCAAGGAACCGTGCCCCTAATGAGGCTCACTCCAATCCTCGGTAATGAACTGCAATTGCTTATGAAGAAACGAGACATGATCTCGACTGCATCTAATGAGTCGGCTTGGGGTTTCCGTAATTGATTGGTCAGAGGATGTTGCGCTTGCTGAATCCGGTCGGCAACAAAGGTCCCAAATCGTAGCTGAGATCTTGCAGAGATATCTCTTTAGTTTTCTACTATTATAAATAAAATAACCTCTATCCCCCATTTCCCTATTTTGTAATTTAATAGTTTAATATCATAATTTTCTATCAGTAATTTAGTGAACGCGATCAAAAGGGATCCCAGTTTATGATACCATCGTTTCCTACTTAGCATAAATGCGCTCCAGCTCGAGTGAGCTCTTTCCTAATAAGATCGACAAAAGCCAAGTATTAAACGAGATTATTTGACTACCAGTGTTGAATCCATTGTGGTCATGGTTGAGTCAACGCCAAACAGCAAACACACCAGGCACAATTTATGGCCCTTAGAACAGTTTTTTCAGACACGACGACAGGCCAGAGGTCCAGCATCCGAGTCCCAATCCGAGTCCGAATCGCAGAGCCCGATGGACAGGAACTGGTTCCTGGGGATACTGAATACTGGATGTTGGCTGCTTGGGTTCGGGTTGAGTACTGGTTGCGCCGGCCTAGGGAAGTGCTACCGTCTTACACAGATACACACGCACACCCGGCCCGACTGTCAACCACACCTCAGCGAACCCCAGATCACCACCACCACCACCACCACCATCACCATCACCATCAGCATCAGCATCGCCATCACCCCACCAACAGGCTGGCGTAACCCATAATTTTAACACCAACAATAAAAAGAGAAACAACAACAACGACGGCGGCGAGGTGCAGGTGTGCATCAAGTCCAAGTCGCAGTAGCGAACGGGGTCCGTGTATCTTGACATCTCTCGGATACTCCGATACTGAGATACTGCGATACTCGGATACTCCGATACAGATACAGATACAGCTCGCACTGGATCATAAATTTACGTTTCGAATGGTTTGAAACCGAAAAACCAGTTCTCGCCCAAAGTTACAGAAAGGTTTTCCATCGGCCCCACTGTAGTTTGAATCCCTCGTTCTAACATCCGCTAAAAATGCATTAGAAGCCTTTTCATTGATTTAATTGATAACTTTTCTGTTTTATACGTGTAACTCGAATTTAATTGACTCCATGAGGGGAAGTTGGTGATTACCAAAAGAAGGTGTAAGAACGGAAGATATCTGTTACAAATTAAGTGCACACAATGTTTATTTTAAAAAGGTATCTTTTGATACTTTAAAATTTCAAATGCTAAATTGTATACGGAGGAAGTTACGATTTAAATATTTTTATTTCTTACCTATGAAGTGCACTCATGTACATACATACATATGTATATAGAGATAAATAAAACTATTTACAGTCTTCGTTTCATTTTTTGAAGACTGTCCTACCAAAATGAGTTCCACCTTTTTCCTAACCATATTTTGTATTCATATTTAAAACGACTTCTCAGTTTTGACCTTTTAAAATGAAAACTGACCTACTTTTGCCACCGCTTCGTTTTGTTTTTGCTTTGACCCAATTTTTCAGCTTCGAAATCCCGAAAATCGCGCAACTGTAAAATTCTGACGGTTCAGTTAGCTGATTTAAAGTCAGCTGCAACCAATAAAAAAAGTCCAATAAAAGTCCGTCGAACGTCATTCCCAGTCGGACAGTCAGCAAGATTAATTATCGCATTAATTAACTGACCCGAAAAGCGAAAGTTTTGCAAAAAAAAATTACTCACAACAGGAATTCAAGCATTCGAATGAAAGTGTCAACATGTTGACAATCCTATAATTGCAATCCAATGAGAATTAAACTTTACTTCCCATTTTTTTAAAGGGATTTTAAAACATTTGCATATCTATCAGTTTAGTAATAATGGGTTTTTCATTTATAATAAACAAGCCAATAATACAAATGAAATGCTATTTTGAGCTAAAGTGATTTTGGTCCATAGCTGCAGTTCTTATTACATTTAATGTTTTCGATTTAGATATCTTATTGTGTGATTTGAAAGAAAAGCTAAAGGCTGGTGTTCTTAAATACGATTATTCTTCTGTTTATTAGGGTGTTGCAAGTGGAGAACAGGTGGCCTAGTTGACTGGCAACTAGTTACTTAAAAGCTATTCCGAAATAAATTAAATACATAAATAAACTTAAATTGCATGGATGCTTTTATTTTCACATAATATATTGAAGTAGTAAACATTTAGATAAATTATATTGTTAAAGGAACATATATACTGATGGTCAACACTTATAAAGCAGCCCAAGATTTGTTCTTGGGAATATTGTTAGCACAGAAAAATAGTATTATAAGAATATTATAATATATTTTAGATTTCATATTCAACTATGAGGTTTTAATTTGAATAGACAACTAAGTGACCCTTTGGCCACAAAACGAATGGCTTTCAAGAAACTGACTCACCATCTAGCTATGTCAGTCAATTTCCGCTGGACATTGGCGATCAGTTCCAGGACATCGTAAAACCTGGAGATGCCTAATACATCAATTGACTTTATGGCCAGGAATACCTCTAGGAATAGACGCTAATGCGTTTCGGTATGAAACTCACAATTAAAAGTTAATAGCCAAACGACACGGTTAATCAGCGAGAAAATTGCACTGGGCCACAACAGAAGCCAAATGGCATTGGCCGAATACGAAAACGAATACGACTACGAATGCATTGTGGAACAATGCCGCTGGCCACAAATATTAATCATGTGAGCACTTAATTTGACACTTGGCCATAATGGAAAGCACTCGTACTGCGGAACCACTGGACTCCGGCGGAGGGGGTGAGCCGGAGCACCACCATCTCTAATCACCAACGGGAACAACTTTAAAGTGGCCTGTCTGTGACCGTGTCTTATTCTCCTCATCGGCAGAAAGGCAGAAAGGCAGCAGCAACTGCCACCTGCCTTACGCAATTAAGCCGAAGACAGCGCTGGACGGAGTCACTGAGAGAAAATATGGGCACTCGTAAGCTTTCCTTGCAAATATCTTGAATATCTAGGAAAGCATGCTGATCGTAAGTCCTGAGCTTATCCCAGTTGTAATTCTAGAAGTTCGCCAATGTTCATGACTTTAGTTGTGAGTTAGTTACCATTGGCGAAGGAAGTATAACTTTCTCTTAAGCTAATAAACTTTTGTTTCAGTGCAGACACGCACTGGCACGACAAAAGGTTCAGTCTGGGTTCTACTCGGTAATTACTCAATGCCTCGAACTGGTTCTCCTGTTCTGCGTGTGTAAGTCAAGTAGCTCGGCTCAGCCAGATTACAAAAGACAAACGGACAACAGAAACTGAACAGAAACTGAACAGAAACCTAAAGAAACGATCAAAGCTTTTGCTATGGCCACGGAAACCCTTTCAGTAATAACTCCAACTTTGGAGGGGGGCGGCGTGGACTGGGGCTTCCGATAAATATTTATGTGTCATTAGTTGGATGCCCGGGCAGTCATCAGGTGGATGTATTGAAATGCCTTTTCGTTGTTGTTAGGGGGTAATTTATTACGAGAAAGGTGCGGAGGATAAAACTTAAGCTGATCTCAAGGGTTTTTCGGAAGGCAAACTCACATGAGGTTTAAATAACTAAATCAACTGCAGTTTAAAGGTACAGGTTCTAAATAATATTAGGTAGGATCAGATATGTATGTTAAGCCTTGAGCTGAACTTGCATTGTCTAAGTTTTATACTTACTAGACTTGCTAAAAGGAATATGGCATATTGTTTTTTCATTATCATAGATAAAAGCACACAGAAGTGGGCAATGATACTATTGATTGAAGTAAATTGGGAAATGGTCTAATGGAACTTACTTATTTCATGTATTATACCGCCACCTGCTGTGGCGAAGAGTCGAGACCAACGGATTGATCTGCGTGACATTCTGCGTGACATATGCCAAATCGAAACCCCCAAATGGTCCGGAATTCGTAGCCTAAACCGATCGTGGCTGGCAATCCGAGGGCCATGCCTCAAGTGGGTATTTGTGTGGCACGGACCACGGACCACAGAACCAGAAAAAGAACAAGAAACCTGGAGACGGCGACGTCTCATGTGTCAGAGGCCGGGAAAAGTGAAAAGTGAGAGGATGACACATGCCTGCGGATTGCTAAGTACTCTTAGGGCAGATTAACTTAACTGTGCATAAAATGCAGCACACTCAAAACAAAAAAAAGGAAAAGGAACCAGAAATGGAAAAACTGCAGGAATGTCTCGGCGAGACCGTGAAACAAAAGTAAAAACTGTCCAACTATGCTGGAGTGGCTGTCAGGGGAAATATTGCCGGAATGTGTAAAAAGTCATGCATAAAATTAGTTTCGACTTGGGTGACGATGCCCTGTTGCGCCCTCTGGTTCCCGCCCCTTTGCCTGCCCTGATTTATTTCCACAAATGCGTTCTTAACACTTGGCCAACACGTGCGTTCCCGGAATATTTAGACTCTCAAGTGCCCTCCCCGCCCCAAATTCCCATTACAAATGCTGGTGCTTGCCGCTCAGAACCCATAAAATGCATTGGAATATTTGAGGAATATGACAAGTTGGAATATTTGAGGAATATGACAAGTTGAAGTGCGTTTATCTGGGAAATACGATACGAATAATATTCAGATACACAATCAAACACGACTCTACTTGTGGGCTTTATTACACGCTTATCAAAATCTATCTTTGTTTGTATAAGAATTTAGTTTATAAAAACATATCTGAATTTATAAAATTGTAAAAATAATGAGATCTGATATTAAAGAAAACCTCACTCCAACAATCTAAACTCCATTACAAATGACATAATAGAAGTAATAAAATGATTTCTTAGTTAATTATAATAGCTTACTGGTTCCACTTGATCGATCTTCTTAATTAATAGGAAAGTGTACTACACGAAAATTCCCACGCCGAGTCCAGCACTCATATATGAATATTCTAGATGTGTAAAAGGTACAAGTTTTTCAAGTTGCTTCGCATAAATTGGTTGATCACCGAAGCTCGACCAATGTGCAATGAGGCGAATCGAAGGCAGAAACCCATTGAGAACTCTTAGCTTCCAGTCCAGAAATTATAAAATCTTACAAGAAATCATAACCGAAACTCTGTGGTCAAACACACCCAAAATGACCAAATGAAAGGAGCAACCTGCGCCTGCGCACTGTTCCATGTCAAAAGCAAATTAATTTGTTTGATGGACTCTGCGTTACTTCTTTTTTTGTATCTCGGCCCTCTTGAAGAACTTCGTCATGTGCACTCGATTGTTAAATGGGTAAATGGGAATAAAGCCCACCAACTACAAGCCTTTTCACACCATTCTGAGCAGTTGTGGGGGAGTTGGGAACCCCGATCTTCAACGTCTTTAAGAGGGGCCGCACCCAGGTAAGGTTGCGTCGTTTTGTTTATTTAAGAAAATGTGAAAAAATAGGCAACGAGTGTGAGAATTAAATTGCTTAACAAATTATACAAATATCATTTGCTGCTACTCTCGTGTATCAATCGATTTTTCAACAGGAGGGGCACAGAACTTTGGTCTATGAGAACTGAGCGTTGATTCGGATGTCTTCCGGTCATTAAAATCAGGGACTACTCTGAACTGACGTCTTGTGACCTCTTCAACTATCCTGTTATATTTACAGGCACTGTACAAGCTTAATGCAGTAAAAGTATAAACACTTATAGTTATAGGGAATATACATATGCTTATAGTTTTGTTTACCTAAATGCGTTGCAAACGTCTAAGGAACATTGCAGGACTAGTGAGGGTATACAAATCAAAGCTTATATATGGTAAAACATTGAAAAGAGTACAATATTTCGCCAACAAAGATCAGGTAAGCACGCATTTGATAGAGAGCCCTACACTTTGTGAATTCTCCCTTTGTTTCGCCACCAGAGCAGCCGAGATGAGGGAAAACATAGCTCCAGGCAGGCAGTTGACCCATTTAAGATACTTTCCCTTTTCGGCGTTGTTAATCGCACGACCGCAGAATATGGCAGGCTGTATTCTGTATTCAGTATGCTGTACGCTGTATGCTGGATGCTTAAGTGATTAACACCCGACATCCTCGAGGGATCATTAAGCAATACATAATCCAATTAGCGCACCAGCAGCGGAAGAGAGACGGGAGACGAGAGACCTCGAGAGATCCTCCACCTGTTGGCAGGCCAAACAAAAGGATTTCATATTTTGTTAATTCAACGAACCAGAAACATTTCGATGACGATGAACCTGCTAAGAACTTAAACAAACAAGTGATCACGATCATCTGTGCCAGCGACCTGGGTGATGTGCACTGGGAATCGCTGATATGGATCAACAACATTTACTTCTACTCTCAATTGTTGCTGCCCCTGGACCTTTTCTGATATCCGATCTGATCTGATGTGCCAGCAGATAAAAGAAATGCCAATTCTACTTAGAAAATGACACGCAAATGGCGAAAAACGAAAAAAACTAAAAAAAACCAAACTGTGGAAAATGGAAACCCAAAGTGGCGGGGGAAAAGGTCCCGGGGATTATCCGCAGTTCGGAGCCTCATCAATATGTCTGCAATTAAGTTGGGCACGAATTCGTTATTAGGGGTCAGGCAATTGATAGCGATGCTCGGCATTATTCAGCGCACAAATTGCGTGAGGCACAAAGCAGATCCCAATCCGAGACCGAATGCGATCAACCACGATCATTACATGCACAGGATAACCTGTACAAGTCGCTCCTTCTCCTCTTTTTCCTGCCTATGCAGATCGCATCGGGGCATCGGAGGATCGGAGGATTGGAGGAGGAGCTCTGCTGAAATGATCTCCCTCACAAGATGGTTGCATATGCAAGAGTTCGGTTCTGATTGTTGGCAGCTCACTGAGAGAAAACAGCGTTCTCTGGTAGGGATTTAATGGCAATATAAGACTCAAATGATAAAGCAAAACTAAAGACATTATTAATACTATTTTATATAATAGGAAAAGTTACTCAATGAACTATAGACTATCACTGCTCTCCCAATTTTTTCAGTATTCATAATTCCAATGTCCTTGTACTCAATCATTAATATTACTATTTTTTCAGTTTTTTCTCGTAATTAATTAAATTTTGGCCGGTGCAAGATTAGTTTGATATTGTATGCACGTATGTACATATGTATATATTGATTTAACATACATTGCACAAAGAAAAAGGGAAAATCGCTTACCGATCGTGGAGCTATATATGTAGCCACAATATATAAGGTGGTTTATAGAGAGGGGGGTTAAGGGCTTAACCCTTTGCTGTCATTGTCATTGAACGGCTGACAGTTGCACGAATGTAATTGGCAGTAGGCGCGAAAGCAGAACGCATGAAAAATAGAGGCGTGTGAAAATGATCCACTCCTATCACTTCGACAGCCCTCCACTTCAGCCGTTCCCAAAAACGTGAGAATTTCCATTTAAATCTCGGGGGCAGGGAGCAGAAGAGAGCAGGGGGGAGCTGGAGGTGAAAGGGTCCAGAAACGGCAACATTTGCCAATGCAAAAGGGTCGCTTCTTTGGGGTGAGCAGCGCTGCGTAAAATTAGATTAGATCGAGTCGCTATTTCAAACCTGCTGAATGCTGAATGCAATCGATGAAAGGTCCAATTTCAGCTGACAGTGTCGGCAACATACATATACATATGTACATATGCATGTATAAATGTGTAAATATATTTATTTCTATTCAAGAGAATAACCGATTAAGTCAAGGACAAAGGTTCTTACTGACGGAAGTCCATGTTTTTGTACCCAGCTAAATAAAATAAATTTCGCGACACTTACAAATCTGGGAGAAAGTTCGAGTATGGAGTGGTCTACAATTTTGTCGCTGTGTGGATCGCACGTTTTCTGAATCATAAGCCGTTATATGCTGAAATAATATAAATTAGTAAGGAAATTAGTTTTTCCTCCCCATGACTAACAGTGGCACTATACTGCCGATTGTCATTGTACTTTAAAATAACGATGTTTAGGATGATAATCCCTTGCTAATCATGGTCGCTACATTAAGTCCAGTCAATGAAATTTAAATTTGAATAAACTGAAATTTTACTAGTGGTGTTATACATACAGAATTAGTAAAAATAAAATCATTTACCAATAATTGAGGAAAAATATAGCATTTAACCGATACGTACAATAATTTATCAAACTATTTAAATATGGAACTATATATTTATATTTAAAATACGGTTAATAGAGAGCGGTTTGAAAATGTAATGATATTGGGACATTTCTACAATTTATTGGATATTCGACATACCAATTCCCAACTTGCTCTCTTGTCCCTAAAGTTGACATAAAAGGGCGAGCTGAATATTTTTGTAAACCTATACCCAAATGCATCGGGAAAGTAGCTGCTTTGGTAGCACTGCCCAGGAATTGGAATTGGAAGAGTGATCGGGCTGAGGGGCAAGATGAGAGGCCCAGGCAGACACGCCAGACAAACTGGCGACGTCTTGTGAAATTTTCCTCCGTCTTCTGTGCGCACATAATAATAAAGAAAATAAATATAAAAAATACTGCCCAGGCAGGCACACAATCTCGCGCAGAAAGGGAAGTAGGGAAACTACAACGAAATAAGACCATAAATGCATTTTAACAAAAGGCAAACCCCAAGGAGCCAATGAACCTACAGCAAAAAAACGAAAAAAAGAACCAAAAAAGAATAAACGAAAGAAAACCAACAGAGAAAATAAAGAACCTAAGCCCCAAACCAAAGGCCATAAATAAGCCGACTTCGGCTACGTTGCGCATGCGCCGCAGCATTTCGGGCTGCACTTCAACTTGAGTCTCTGCGTCTTTGAGTCTTTGAGTCTCTGAGTCTCCGAGTCTTTGCCTCCAGCCTCTTCTGGCTGCGATCCCCTATCTCTCCTGCACCGTCGACCATCTGGTGAGCCATTTGGGTGTAGCGGGATACAGAAGGGCGGGGAGCGGACTCAGAACTCAGCTTTTGGCTTCTAAACTCGAGCTCTAAAAGTTTGACTGAAATTTCGAATCTGTGCCTTAAAAAGTAACTTATTAGTTAGTAGGAAAAAAAGTAAATGTAAAACTCAAAACTCAGCTTTTGGCTTCCATACCCGAGCCCTATAGTTTCACTGAAATTTCGAATCGGTACCTAAATAGTATCTAATTAGTTTGTTATTACTTAGTAAGACAAATGTAAATGTAAAACTCTAAACTCAGCTTTGGGCTTCTTTATTCGAGCCCTATAGTTTGACTGAAATTTAAAATATGTAGCTACAAAATATCTTATTAGTAAGTAATTAGTTAGTAGGAAAAATGTAAATGTAAAAAAATGTAATTATTATTATAATTTATAATTTAAAATTATTTATTATATTTTGACTAAAATTGCGAATCTGTACCTAAATAATATCTTATTAGTTTGCAATTGATTAGTAAGAAAAATGTAAATACACTTTTGCTGTACTTACGCATCTTTGTTAAGATAACACACTATTTATAATCCATTTTAAGAAATATGAAAACTCAAATTAATTCATTCGCCTTATGGTTTCTTTTACTTCTACAAGCACTAATTTCAAGTCTTTAAACCAAGCATTATTGATCAGGCACACCTTTGTAATTATTTTGAAAGGGAAATGGAACTCGTATCATATAACCCAAATATTTTTACACTTATCTATAACTAAATATTACATTTTTATGCATTATTTATTTATTTACATTTATTGGTATCAGTTTAATTGAGAGAATCTGCATAATCGATGGATTTATAGAGCATTAACCAGTCGCTGCTTAGAGACAGTAAAGTTTAAGCTCATTTTTGCTACTGGCAGTGGCAGGGCGACTTATGCCAATGGAATTTCTTCACCTCGGACTCGGACACACTTTTCTAGTGTAATTTCTCACTACCGATGACTAATTCACTTGCCGGCGGTCTCGAATGATTCACGCACTTACCGGGAGGTGCGAAATCCAAACGCAGGTGGCCAAAGATACGCCCATTTAAAGATACAAAAACAGTTGCAGCTGTCGACGCAGGCGCATGTAAACATTATTTTCCTGTCACTATTTGTTTGACCCTATTTTTATGAGCGTCGCATGGAATGCGTATGCGCATTATTCCCAAGCCGCCTGATAAGCTCGACTTACAATAAAAATCCAATTAAAAGTTATCAGTAAGAGTTCCACGACCAGGTCACAGTTCAACAGACAGTTTAAAAAATGATTTGGGAGGAGGAGCCTCCTCCTGTTCCTGAACAGATTATTTCTATGCTGGTTCAATACAACCAATTTCCAGCATGTGGCGCAGTTTCGACAGTTAATGTGAAAATTAGATAATTAGGCCCGCGAGAATCTTGAAAATCGAAACGCACACAAAACACTTGACCCAAATCGATGAAAGTGGAAGCGAAAGCTAAAGAAAAGCTGAAATCGAGACAGAAAATTTGGATTTCTGGGAACTTATCATAAATATATTATATCTATGCCAAAAAAGTAAGCTATAGAATTATTTTATAGTGCATAGTCCAACTCTAATACACTTGCTGGTACATTCATAAATTATATGGCGCGGGCCAGCAGCAATTGTTGGAACTTTTGCATAACGATTTAATTAAAGTTTGAACACTGAAAAACCACAAAAACTAGTCAAAAAGCTGCGAAAACTTAAAGCGCAAAATCAAATCACAGAGACTCGAATCAAGCCGAGCAGCAGTCCGCAAAAGTTGGCTTACAAATAAACTATAATTAAGCATAATGCATGAGTTAGTGGTCGTTGTAGTTGGTAGTTCAAATAAAGTTGCAAAGCCTCAAATAACTTAAAATAACTTAAAATAGTAAAATCTCAAGGAAATATATTGAAGATGTGGAAAATAAATGATAAGAAATGATTATTTGATACTTAATAAAAGTCTTTTATTAGCTGAAATTGTTATATAATACTTATAATTCAAACTTTGACCAGCATAATAGGTTTAATAAGGAGTAACCCTTAACAATGGTTATGTTGCCTGTGTTGAAGTATTTACCTGACTGAGACGATTTGTCCACGAGTTTGAGCTGTCCAGTGTCGAGCTGCATCCACGCATTGTCTTGGTACAAATGGAAGCCGCCAGGCAGTCTAAGACCAGTAGTAGGCCAACAAACCCAGTAACCAGCCAGCTCAAACCCAGTTGGAACCAGGCCCCAAAGCAGTTGACTTTTTGGCGTATGTTGCAAACAGATCCTCGCCATAATTGGAAGCAGTCGCGCGGAACTTGTTGAGCTGCAGTCAGCGGCAGTAAGAAATTATAAGTGCACTGCCAAAAAAAAATAGTTATACTAAAAAAAATAGTTATTCTAAAAAGTGTATGCCTTTCACTGTGAACTAATAACCTTGAGTTATTGTATATTATCAAATTATGCATAATTTGAGCTAATAGTTAATAATGGACACATTTTGTTTTGCGGTGCAACCAGTTCTCCTCCTCAACGACTTCTGGTTTCTATTGACCCAGTCGATCCGTCCGCCGGTTACAAAGTCGAGTGAGTTGCTGGGAATGTAAATATGGCAAATGGAGTAGTCTGGCCAGCACACTGGACAGGATCACTTTTACTTTTGCCGGCGTATGGCTGGCCACCTTTGGCTCTCTTGTTAATGTGCCATTCTGCCAATCGTTTAGCATTTCCCGGCATCCGATCCGGCATTTTAGCTGCAAGATGCTCTTATTGGCCCGGCCAATTGACACCTGAATGTTAATGGTCCACCGGTGCGATGCACGGCGATCGTTTGGCTTAATTCTTAAATCATGTCTGCGCAAATTATCTCCGCAGTTAAATGATAAAATACAAACAGTGGTCCATCCATCCAGCCTACACAGTATCTGGAAACGAGCGGAATGATCTTTTGGATTCCCCTAAAAGGTTAAATGCAATTTGTGCGACAAAATGGTTTTTCCTTTTGCTGGCACTGAGCAAATAAGCTGAACAACTGGCAGTGTAACATGGATGATGCTAAGTACATCGTTAAACAATTGAAGGTTTTTTGGAGCCTCCGATTTGAAACAAACATTTTGTTAAAGCTTTATATAAGATCTGTCTATTTCAATCATCCAAATATTGAAGCTGAAAGTGAACTCCTGCTACATCTCTATTTTCACCAACGATTCTCTCATTAGCTGCGGGTCTCACCTGAGTGCTCGTTGGAAGTTTCAGATGGCAGGTGTTCGGATGGCCCATGAATCATAACTGCCCTGGTAGCAGGGACAGTTCGTAAAACTAGCTCCAGTCCAAAAAATCGTTTTATGGAGATATTAAAAACCGGCGAGACAAAGGGCGAACTGGTCCCCATAAAAGGGAGCTGCGAATCCAGCGAAACCAACCAAATAGGTGACAATCGAGGGATGAGCACAATGATGGCTCGTAAAACTGAAGACAGCGCGATAAATGCCCCGTCCACGGCCAGGGGAAATTAACATGAAATTGTGAGACGAGACACGATCACAGTCACCCATAATTGCCGAAGAAATTGCCCTCGGTCTCTGGTCCCTGCTCCCTGCTCCCTGCTCCCTGGCCCCTGAACCTTCCCCTACCCATTGTACTTTCCCGGGGTCCCTGGGTTCCCTGCACTTGTGCTCAGCACACTCTGCAAGTGTGTCTCGGGTTCACTGAGCCCAGTCCCAGACCATCTCCGCTCAACTAAAGCGATCCAATCCGATCCGATGCGATACGAACAGAGCTGAACTGATCTGAGCTCAGCTATATGATCCCTTCTGCAGTGGCTTTGTTTTCACTGTGCGATAAGACGTTGAGTTTCCCAAAAATTATGCTTCCAAACTGTGACCCAAGGGCCAATTGACGATACCCTGGAAAATGGTGAGGCAGAAAAAATACTATTACATACATTTCTGTTTTAGTTTACGAGTTATTTAATCTTACATTCAATGTTAAGTTTTCTGCATTATCACATTAGTATCATATTTTATGCATAGTAGATTATAGCTTAAACAATACCTTTGGTTAAGTTACAATCTTTTACTTTTACAACAAGTTAAATCAATTTAAATGGTTGGGAGTCCTGAACTTGGAATAATGCTTTCCAATATAACAAACAAAACGAGTTATTAAAATGCAAGTGGAATTGCCAAACCTTAATTGGTTTTTTAGGATACCTCGGCTTCGATCCCTTCCGTTTTCGTCACATCTTCTGTGTTTTTCACCCAGGCCCAGGGCTGTGCCTCCATTCAGTTTGTTTATTTGTTTGTTTGTTTGTTGGCGTAGGACTTGCGACGCCGACCCTTTTTGCTGGCTGCTCCTACACTCGAACTCGAACTCCTACCCCTGGGCCGATGCCACCATCCCAACCTATTCCACTCCGACTCCAACTCCGCCTCCAACTCCAACTCCGATCCCGATTCCGACTCCGATCCCGACCCGCACTGACTGACAAGTTTCACCTGTCTGCATTTGTCCATGGGGTGATCTATCATGGCCAGACTGGCCAGACAGACCTGTCCAGTGGCTGTTTTTATATTTTTCCATTCTGGCATAGCCCTTGGGTTCGGGTTCCTGCCCTTCAGCCGGGACTACTCTTCCTTTTGCAGAGGGTTGACGTTTCTATTGCTCGCGAGATTTGCTGGGGAACATTTGTTTGACTAGATAATGGGGCAAACGCAAACACTCGGCTGCATGTGTACATGTACATACATATGTATGTAGAACGTTGTGATGTAGTAATCTAATAGGGTTCCCCAAACACTTCTTTCAGAGGGCCAGCCCCTGACTGACCCCTGGCTATGCCTAGATCACGGATCGATTACACCGCGGAAACAGCGAGTAGGGAACTATAAAGATCTTATAAAGCTTTATATTACCAGTAACAAGTAATACAATTGTCTTCCATGTTACTCCAAATTAATCACCTCTTAAATTCATAAAATGTTATAAAATACTATTTAATTTGAATATAAAACTTAAGGCAACAGTTTTTTGATTCAGAATTGTGTACTGTTAACTAAGTATTCACAATATATTCAGTGTTCTGAGAAGTTCTACAGGTCAAGGCATTTCTCCCCGTGCAGATGGTAAACTGATATCCCGAGGGGCACCAAAAGCCGGCCTCATAACCCCAATCCAATCTCTTTTCGCTGCGCAACCCAGGCATTGAAAGTGAAATCATCTGGGGTCCGATCGCCTGGGTTTTGGCTGGGTTTCACGTTCATGACCGCACATGCCGGTTGGAGCTTAGGGGCACACACAAAACCAAAACTTGGAGGAACGTGCAAACTGCGTGCGCGGCTACTTGACATGGCGATAATGATTGACCCAAAAAGCGAGTTCTCCCCGAAAAGTGAATGTCATTAGAAACATTTCGAGGCGGGCCAACAGCAGATAAAAAGCCCCACAGAAATGACGAAAATAAAGAGTGAGGCACACTGCAGCAGCTGTCAATCAAAGTGCAGCAGCAGCCATCAGCGAAGAAAACCCGAAACTATCAAATAAATACACTATTCTCTAAGAAGTGGGGAATGGTGCAAGGATGTGAAGCAAGTTCCATTGAGAACCAAAGGATTTAAAGTAGGGATTTAAATTTAAGATATATTCATATAAATGAGATATTAAGATGTCTTAGAATATAAATGATGTACATAATATAAATGTAATATAAAATATCATGTTATAATTCATAATAAAACTTTACTTGTGCGATAAAATATATCATTTTTAATATATTATATACATATAATGTGCTTAAATCAAAAGGGAATTATGTGGGAATATTTGAATCACACAAATTGCACTATATTAATGGCTATGGATTATTCACTAGATGGTCTGAACATTGCTTTATCACTCACTAAAGTTTGAGGGCATTGCCAGTTCGTTCTGCTCAGTTGGCTTTTCCCAATATTTCCCTCAGCTCATTTGCTCGCCGAGTAATTTTCCTGGCTGCTTCTTTGTGGTGCGTTGCTCGAACATTTGCCACAGCCTGCTTATGCAAGCACACAGATTCTAACGCACACTCGGATCCGAACCAAAAGGGCCCCCAGCTTGGTTGCCCCAGATTCAGTGCCTCTCTCAGCCTGCCGCCCTTTTATTTTCATTTTTTCTGCT
This sequence comes from Drosophila teissieri, assembly GCF_016746235.2. Lineage (NCBI taxonomy): Eukaryota > Metazoa > Arthropoda > Insecta > Diptera > Drosophilidae > Drosophila > Drosophila teissieri. Next base: position 15,938,718 of record NC_053031.1, on the reverse strand, counting down.
TCATTTCGGATCCGGAGCTTGGCAGCAAATGCTTTCGATCGCCGTCCGAGATGATAGAACAAAAGTTTTGTTTACATTTTGTTTTGTAAACAAAGCGAACTCAGCGTACATAAAAAATATAGGCACTGAACGGAAATATCGATCATTTCATTATTTTCACAAGATGTTCTTACTTCTTAGAATATAAATATTAATATTAAATATTTTTAGAATTTAAATACACATAGTTTGCATACACATAACACCGAAATTACATATAGACATTAATAATATGAGATATTTAATCTCTTGAAAATAAGCTAAGACTCAGATTAAATTGACTTTCGCGCAGTGTACGCCTATATAGATGGCTGGATATATGGCTGCGATGCATATCTGTGTTTTGAGCAATCGAACACGACCACGACGACATGTTGCATTCTAATGGCCCAGCCACAACTCATCTGCTTCTGGATCCACTTCTGCCTCCTTTTGCTGCCTCTGTTGATCATGTTCATTAATTAATGATCAGTCGTCGTCTGTTGTTGCATTCGGATCTTTATTGTGGCCCATGTATACTCGTATGTATTCATTTTATGATGACCAAGCGTTGTGCTCCGTATTGAGCGTATAATTTATGACATTTTATTGTGTGGCAAAAGCGAATGTGGATCCCCTTTCCCTTCCCCTTTAGGATGATCGCATGGTTATTAGTTCTTTTTGGCCCAAAACAAGGGTCATTGAATCACTCTAATGAAGGATCAGCCCCGTTGCACTTGGTATTCTTTATGTAGAATGCTGTTTAATAGAGATACAGATTTTCCAATAACTATATTTATAATTCTATATAAAAATAACTATTGAAATACTGCACTTTGACTTTAACTCTCAAAAGAAATCTATTCAAATCTCTCAATCTAAAATGAAAATACTCACAGGACTAATCTTTGACTTTTGAAAACTGAATTCCAAATATTTAATAAATCAACTAGCCTAACACCTTATAACTCGATACCTCTTTTATATCGCTGTCAATGCTATGACATGTTTGTTTAGTTTTTAACTGTGCTAACTGCCAATGTATACGAAATATAATACTAATCTTATGTTTAAGTCATAAGTTCAAAACCTTAAGAATATAAGATTCAGAACTTCAATCTCTTCTTAAACATTCATCCCAGGTCTGCCCCGCTCCCCGCAGCCACCAGGCGAAAAACCCATAGATCACAATAAAGATCTTGGTAACTGTCAGGGATTACCATACAGTAGTAGATGTTGAATCTTCGTCGCTGTTCGCCACATTAAACCTCAAAAGTAGACAACAAATATAATAAAAAACCGAAATTGATTGTTGTTGCTGCTTGTGGTGGTAGTGGTGGTAGTGGTGCACTCAAAAGATAGATTGCTCATAGATTTTCGAGGCAGAAAAGGGAAAATAAAAGCGTGTTTCAGCCACACCAGCGATACGGGTTACCAAATGGGCAACGAAACCAAACAAAACGGAGTTGGGAAAAGAAAGAGGAGGAAAACTGTTGTAAAACGCATTTTGACTGACAGGTACCCATAGGTCTTGAGCGGACGGATCCGGACCACGGACGGACCTCCGAGGCCCAGCTGAAACTCCTCCATTTGATTGCACGAGTCGGAGAAGACGGCGATAGAGATAACTGGATGGAGATGGCTAGAGCTGGCTATTTGTCTATTTTTTTTAAATATATAGGGAATATAGAAAACGTATCTGTAGATATATTGGTCACTAGTTGAGACCGAGAGCTATATATTCCTATCACAAGAACTGTTTTACCCTTGCGGCAATAGAAACTTTACTAATAAGGTGTATCTTTAAGTATTAAATGGAATATTCTTATTAAAATATAAATCCAATAAAATCACAAGTTGTATTGTATCTCAAAAATTATGTTTTATATGGAAGATTTTTCTTTTTATAATCTTCTATAAAACTTTCATATTTCCCGAGAAACTGCCAAGCTGGCAGCTCCGAGGCAAACTGAATAGGCAGGAGTGCTGAGAAGTTGCCTCAATTCGAAAATCGACAAAACGTGCAACTCACATGTCATACACGCTTACGACGTCCGACTGAGCGACAGCGATCCCCCCACCATTTCCCAGTCCCAATCCCAATCCCCCCCTTCTCCTGCCTCGGATCTCTGCTCCCTTCCAAAGGGGACAACAGCTGGACGAGTGTGCTGCAAGGTGTGTGTGTGTGTGTGCCTGCAGTATCTGTGTGTTTTGGAAACCTCAGCTGTGGGACTCTGCGTTCTGGGATCGCAATAGGGTCTAAACGGCTCTTTTTCATCCACACACCCTGGCTGACACCCAGGCGAAGATGGATATTTAGGGAGTAAGAATTGTGTTGCCAAAAGTGGAAAATGTTATGAAAAAGAAATCTCTCTTTTTAAAAATACAGACTAATCACGAGCGAACATAAAATAAAATTCTAAAATATTTCAATTAGAAAAACATCTATTAGTTTAACTTGCTCAGTGAGTCATTCTAAGAAAAAGTTAAGAAACCCAACACACATCTACTACAAATTGGCTTTGCCTTTAACTTCATAAAGACTAATTAGAATAGTTAACGCCAAAGCCTGTGTTTAGAAGCACTTAATTCTTAAGACATACATGGTTGTAAAGTAAAAAAAACCTCGTTTTATATACTAATTAGGACTTGATTTCGATGTAAGCTGTAATTTCAAAACTCCTGTTATATGTGTTAGTTCAGCTCAAGTATTGTTAAAGAAAATTGCCTTAGGCATTGTTAAACAAAATGACTTAACGTGATCTAAGTTTTCCATTCAAATTCTTAATTGCCAGCGCGAAACCAGCTTGTGCTCATTTTGGGCTAGCAAATAATTTCGTTTCGGTCTAGACTCTACAGCTATTAGGCTTGATTTAAAGGGAACCCTGGCTTTGTACCAGAGGCGGAGCATCCGATGGATGCCACTCGGAACAGTGGGCACTGCCCATGGACGGACCAGCAGAGAATAAAATACAGACGGCACGAGCGCATCAAATTAAGCAGGAAGGAGAAGACAACTGGCTGGGGACAGAAGACAGAAGACACAGGACGGCAGCGTCGACAAGAGCAAGCAGCAAGTAGAATAATATACATAACATAATATACATACATACATAACCGATGTAATTTGATACCGAAAATCATTATGCACTAACATACTGCCAAGCTCGATATCTACACATATACGAGTATAAATGAACAAGCTGAGCTGCCTGGCTGAGCCACAGAGCCAGATAAAGAACGAACCAAAGACGACGACTAATTGCCATCAATTTTTTGCATAAATCTTGGCAATATTATGCATGCAGGCCCCCACAGGAGTGGGGGGATTTTGGGGGTTTTCTGGAGAGGATCAGGCTACATGGCACAGTTAAATGCCCCGACTGCACCGCACCCCACTTGAGGATTGCCCACAGAGCTGCTCCACGGAGAGTCGTGTATGGTTAACCAATCAAAAGGTTCTTCAACCCATCCCAGGGGTCTGGCTTTCGGCCCGATCTACGTAGCTTAGCCATTGCTAAAGTGGCACGATCACCAACATCATTATCATATGTATATATATGCACCCATACCCTTGCACTTTGGATATATCCATGCAAACGACAATGGGCCGTAAAGGCAGCGGGTTTGCCAAATCAAATAGAAAACCAGAGAATGATATAGTGCAGTTTCTCGACTATCAGATACTCGTTACTCAGCTGAAGGGAGGGTGAACTTTAAAGTTTATTAATCTTTTAGGCATATAGGTGAATTTAGAATTAAGAATATTTATACTTTTAGGGTAAGGAAGCTTCCTTCTAGCTGTTACATACTTTTTAGATGAACCTAGTATACCCTATTATTCAGAAATAACGGGTATAACCACAAAGAACGACTGCCTTTTCTAAGCTGAGAATTCGCTTTTCTAATGCACTGAGAAATTAAGTCAGGAGTCTTTTACACTTCCAAAAACTTTTTAATTGCATCTCAGGTTAAATGACACATATTTATATTTTAGTAATCAGTAGAATCAGTAGTAGAAATTTAAAATCAGCCGAAAATGTACCTTAGAATGTAGAAGGTAGGGCAGCCTGCTTATCGACAAGTATCGTATGATAGAAACCTAAGGTAGTTCTGATAGATTTAGTTTACGCCACTTGATGTTTGATTATTAATTGCTTCTTAGAACCCTTGAATAGATATTGATGTCTGAATTTTCGTAATGATAGGTATTCCCTAAGAAATAATATACCCTCTTTAAGAGTACTTTGAAGTCATCCAGCTGGAGCCCATCTCGAAGGCAAGGAAGGGGGCTCCACGATGTCAGGAGGCAAACACGATTTGAGAATTGCGTACGCAGTACGTACGAGCCCCAAAACCCAAGTTCATTATGTCTACAAAGGAGTCGGATTAGAAGTTGGAGAAGTGGGATTCAGCGTGTGGTGCTTTGTGGTTCTGTGTGGTTCTGTGCGGTGCTGTGTGGTGCTGTGTGGTACTGGTACAGCTGGGGACAAAGCCACTGCTCTGTGTGTGCCACGAACCACGATCATAATGACGTACCGTACTAGTGGCCGAAGACAATCATGACGATCCCAGTGTTGATATCGTGGTAGAGCCGCAGTCGCAGCCAGAGTCACTCCGGTCCTCCAGTCCTCCAGTCCCCAGGACAAGTTCAATGACTCTGGGCTAGAAGTTCACTGCAATCGTAGTTGGAACCACAACCACATGGGTCTGGCCTCCTCCCTCCTCCCCACTCCTCCATGGTGATGGTGATCCTCCCGCCCGGTCGTCCACAGTCTTTTGCTTGGCTTCAAGAGCGTGTGTTGCACACTTTCTGTTTTATGCCAGGGACAGCAGCAGAGACACGTCCCAGGTCGAGTCCCCAAGCCTCTGACAGTCGTCTGCACGGCGAGAAAATCTTTATAGCGCATCAAGTAAACTGCAAACTAGAAGGGGACAATAGACCTTATACGTAGTATAACTATATGAATTACTTAAATTTAATATATACATATATTGTCTGAAAAGACTGTGAATGTATTCAAAATACTGAAAACCCGACTAAAGGTGTCCATAGGTTTTATAGAACATTTCCTTTGGATTAAACATATATATTGTAGCACACTTTCGAACGCATAGATATGATCCTTTAATCTCCTAAATATAACTACGCACCTTTGAAAGTCGTGTCTTTAAACGTTTTAAGTATATTTTTTTAGTGTACCTTGTATATTTTGAGTACTGAGAAGTCCTGGATTTCTAGCGGTGTATATGGTGTTCTCCCCACTTTTCAGCCTTTTCCTATTCCTCCATACACTTGTCCTAGAGTTCTCTCTTTGTATTATTTGCTAGGATTAAAGGCATTATGAGGCACGAAGTGGAGGATCATGAGGCAAGACTGTGGCAGGGTAAACAGAAGATTGCTCGCTCCTCGGCTTGCTCCATCCCTCCTGTCTTTCTTTTGTGCCTGTGTGAGTGTGTGTGTGCATGTATGAGTGTGTGTGAGTGTGTGTGCTGTGGCAAATAAAACATCTGTGCCGTAAAATCAAAACACAGAGGAACACGGCTTACCTACTACAAACCCGGTCCGCAAAATGTTGCGCACTTCGCGAGGGTCCATTGAACTCTTCATGGATATTGGTTATAGGGAGAGCAAAGTAAATTAAATGAATGATTTTCACGGCGTTTATAACGATTCAAACTGTTTGAGGAACTATTTGCTTATAATATATGTTTCTTAGGACGTTTCTACATTTTTAGCCTTCTTTGTATGAAAACATTGTACCTGCTATGGATATTAACTCTAATGGATACATTTTCCTAGTTTTGTAGTTAGAAAAGTTTTGTAACATCCTGAAAAAAACATCTTCGTTGCTGACTAGCCGTGGCTTAAGCCATTTTCTCCAGTACTTCAGGTCCTGAAGCGACTCAAGGACTCTCAAACTATTCCCATTACAGAGTACCTTTCGATCGACCCTCGGCGCTGCGAGTCAGTGGGTTCCTCGCAGTTGCAGTCCGAGTTTCTGTGGCTCCAAGAAGAAGAAGAACTTGCAAATTGACGTCGTGGGGCGATCGTGTGGACCCTTCAAGAAACAAGTAACGTTGCCTGGTTTTCTTCTCGTTCTCCTCCTTTTGGCTATTCCCTTCTTCGTCGGCCTTCTCCTTCTCCTTTGCGCTTCTGCTGTGAAATTAATTCAGCCAGAAGGAGACAGCGAGGGAAAGAGAAAGAGAAAGGGAGACGGATCGAGGGTCCGTTTGGGGTTATTACACTCTCCCAGTGGAAACGCAGCCTTCTCTTCTTTCCACCTTGTCCGCACTGCGCACTGCGCTCAGTCCTTTTTCCGGTTTTGTGGCAGCCAACATAGGAAGGACTATATCCCAGTAGATCCCCAGTAGGTGCATCTTTTTGGCGCGCTTTTTCGCGATGGCAAAAAAGGGGGAGCAAAACCCAAACGAAACGAAAAAAAAAACCGGTAGGAAGACTCTGGTCGCTTCAGTTGCGGAAAATTGTGGCCGTGTTAAAGGTTCCTCCACCGAAGTTCCTTATCAACTGTCACATGTGCTGAAGGTACTTAATTGACCATTAATTAGGCGTTCCTTAATTGCCCGAACGGATGGTTGTTAAAGTTTCGCGAAATCGTCAAGGCAAAATTGTCCAACACTTGCCTTTAAATAACGGATAAATGCACAAATTGTTTATTATTTACAGCATGCAAATGTTTATTAATTACTAAAAGATGACGCTTATGTTTTAAAAGGCCTCCTAATTCTAGTTCTTTTTTGATATTGCTAGTTTGAATATTACAAAGGTTTGACTACTATTAGCTATCGCTAGACATTTGTTATGTTAAGATATATCCCATAAGCATATTTATTTACATATCTCCAATAATAATAAATGCTAAAGCAAAGTTCCTCGTGATTGCAGTAGCAGTATTTCGTGGCCGCTTGAAATGTGTGTTGATATCTGGCTCTCTGATTTTCCAGCTGCTGCACGGCAACACTGGTCGCCCAGTCTCTTTGCCGCTCTCTGCCGCTCTTTGCGTCTCTTTTTCGAGCAGATCTCCGCTCTTTCACCAGTTTGACCATTTTGCTTTTTTGATTTTGTTGTTCTTCTCGATCTTCTACACACGCCACACACCAACACCAGCACCAGCACCATCGCAGTGGCTACGCCTACTACAGGCTCCTCCGGTTTTGTCGGTTTGTTTTGTTCAACTGATTCTCGCCGATGCAGCGGTACAGTAGTCTCCCGCCAAAATTCAGTGGCGCGCTCTTGTTGTGCGTTGATCTTTTACGTTTTTGTTTTGATTTCAAAATTCTTGTAGTAAGTTGCGGCCGTGTGGGTAGTGGGGCCCGTCTGGTGGGTTTCCACCGATTTCGGATTTCCACTGACCGAACGAACCGCTCAAGCCGCTCGAACCGAAACCGAACCGAACCGGACCGAGCGAACTGCCAGGCAAGTGATCATGACTGCGGATCGGATCGTATCGTATCGTATCCGATCGCATCGCATTGGGTTCTTTGGATTCTCGGGCTCTCTGCATTTTCGTTTTCAATTAGGCTTAATCAAGCAAACGATCGATCATATTGACTTGTTTTGGGGACTTGAGGTGTGCGTTTTGGCTTTTCTTCTTTATTTTATCATTTTTTTTTTGCCTGCCTGGGTTATTGCTCGCTTTTCATTTCCCTGTTCTGGTTTCTGATCTTTTTTTTGTGGTTGTGTGTGTGTTTTAGTAGTTTTGCATAAAAACTGTTGATTAACTGCCGCCTGAGGGGCTCAGCTGCTGGTTTTGCTTGCCACTTCGTTTCTCGGCTTTTTGGCTTTTTTCGCTGGTTTCATTTCAGTTCCGATCCCCTTCGAGTGCCCCAAGGGTTAAATCAAGGTTTTATGAGGGCCAGCTTCGTTGGGCGTTGCTTATTTCGGCTTAATTTGTGCCCCGGTTTGGGCCATATTTTGTGAAAATCGCAATGGTAATATGACGTGGCTTGTACAGCGAAAGGGATACACTAGAGTTTATGGGATTGCGCAATAGTTTAACAAGAAGTGCAGTGCGCACTGTAAAAGTAAGCTAATATTAGTAAATCCTAAAAGATTAACATCCATTTTGAATTTGATTTAAACTTTCGATATAAAAGAGGTGGTTTTCTGTTTGACTCGGTTTAAAATCCATTATATTAAAGCTTAGAGTCAGGTTCAACTTCTTCGCAATAGTAAACCTGAACATACGTTTTCGCCAATTAGAGTGCCTACTGTTTTGAGCCACTCCCTACTGTTTTAAGGAACCCAGAACATTAGACCCACTTCCTACCCTTTTTTTTGAAACGCCAGATGGCTTTTACTTTTAAGCGAACTTCGGCTAATGACCGCCAGAGGGCTTTCCATTCGATCACGTTCGCTTATGGTTTTTCCCACTACCACTACCACCCGGGAAAAACAAACGGAATCAGTTAGCAGTTATTGGATGTGGGCTCCAGCAAAGTGTGTCATTTCTTTGGCTCTAACACCGAAGTGCCAGCCCCTTTGGCCCCCCCAAAAAAAAGAAAAACCGTTGAGCCGCAGTGTAAGTGTAAATTACATCCACGGTAGCTGCAGAAGGCAGCCAAACCACTCGGACAGCGGCGGGCATTATCATTATGTTTATTACACACGCAGACAGGCACCAACTCCTCGGCAGCAGGCCTACACTGAAACAAATTACCCTAACTGTGATTGCAAATGAAATCTTGCCTGTCATGGAGTTATTACCATGCTAAAAAGTGTCTTGTAGCTTTTTGATTTAGTCTGTAATTTTTTCAAGTTATTAGGATAGAGTAGCTGACTTCTCTCAGTGCATCAGCAGCGGGAGCAGCTCATATAGCGCACCACTCCGATCCGATCATAATCAGGCAGTCAGGCACTTGAGTCCGTCCAAGGGTATGGGGGCGAGTCTCGACAAGTTGCTGCCTGCACGGCTTGATCGCGACTTGGGTTTGGCTTTACTGTATCCCCACCACAGCCTCCCCCCCCTGCCCCTATGTATTCCCCCTCACCATTCCTGCGATCGCATCACGTTTGGATGCTGCTCGGCCCGCATTTAAAGGTTGCTTGCCATCTCGCTCCTGCCACAGCAGCGGTCAGGACGATAGAGCAAGGTGGATTAAATCAAATATGCTAATTATAATTCTCAAATAATGATGCTATAAAAATGAACTTATTTGCTAAGTCCTGTAAAATATATTAATATATTAAATATATTAATGTTTCATTATATTTTTATAATATTAAAAAAAAAAGAAGTTGTAATAATTTAAATTCGAAATTGAAAACAGGAGGAGAAGACATCCTGAAAAGTTGCGAGGCTAACTTGTAGATGCTTTAAAAGTCCCTTTATAAAATACATATATTTAAGTGTTTAAAAAGAAAAGGTTTTTTTTTTGTATAAATGCTTTGTATAGGAAATTTTAATTGCAGGAATTTTCAGGCAGGAGAACTTGCCTGTATCCCCTAATATCTTGACCGCCATCGTCTATATTTTCATCTCGGTTCAGCGCTGGGGCCGCTCAAGTGCCGTCGACGTCGTTGAATCTTTGAAACTTGATTTTAAGTTTGTTGTGTGTTTTTTCTGCTGGTTTTTTATGTGCCTGGCTGCTGCAGCGGCAACTGAACACCTGTGCTGGGTTCTATAGACAATATTATTATTTTTCCCCTCTTCGGCTGCTTCTTCTTCTTCTTCTCCGCTGCTTAACCTCATGCAATTTAATGTCATGTTTTTCGTCTTAGTTGCTGTTGTTGATTTTTTTTTATGACTTAAGTGCGTGTTTAGGTTTAAAGGTTTACGAGTATGTGGCCATACTCGTATGTGTGCGCTCTGCGCTCGGCTCCCCTGCATTTTATGTCCAGTAAATTTAGCATCTTAACCTATTTATAATGAAATGCATGCTGAGGTGTGGACTGCAGATGGAATCAGGATTATTGCTCGTGTCATAATGTCCCACAATTTATGGGGTCCATTAAAGCACAGTTACCGGGATTGGGGGGCCCATCAAAACGGCCTGGATAATTGTGGCCACCATAAAAAAAGGGCATCAAATCAGAGCCGATATCAAAGCAAAAGTCAACGCGCCCAATAAACTAACGCCCCGAGATGATTTACCGATCCACACACAAATTAACACAAAAGCCAAATTGATACAATATTATGGTAAATTTATGCCCAAAGCGATCACCTGAAAATCAAGAAATACACACTACATACAATACTCTAGATACAATGCTCTGTTCGGGGAGCTGAAATTAAGTGTAGATCGAAGATTTCGAAGTAATGAATGGGTATCTATGGCTCACTGACTTCTGATCTCTTATTTAAAGTGATATTGTTGCAGGTTCTCAACAACATAATTATAACATTCAATGATATCGTATTAAAATTATAGTCAGTGTAATAATCTTTAATCTGATTTATATAAGTATATATAACAGTGCATGTCCAATATCAGTTCAATCGTAAATCCTATTAAGACTTACTCAAGTGTACACACCCAAAGATAAATCTATTAATAAGTCATAAGTCAATAAAGATACAGCCACAAAATTGGGATATTAGCAGATAAATATAATTATAATAAAATGAACCATCAAAGGATAATTTGCTAATCATTAGTGTTCTAGTAAATATGTTACATATATTTGTCGTAAAACTTAGGAGCTTAAAAATTAAAAATAATATTGCTTGTAGCTTGTTCCTTTCGCTGCCTAAAGATCGAAACTAATGGACCGCGTTCCCTTTAGAGTATCAACATAATTTATCAAAAACACACACGAGTCACGAAACAAACATGAGTTGGCATGGCCTGTAAGACAAGTTGTAACCAGAGACAAGTCAAAATTTATGCGTAATGGCTGTGACTATGGTTAACATGCGGCTACCGATTCGACTCTGGGTCGACGAATTCGATAGCTGATCAGCATAGCTAATTTGTTTAACTGGAAATACAGAAGAAAGAAAGAAAATCGGGCATATGTATGTATGGGCAAATGGCCAAATGACAAAAGAATCGCTGAACGGTAATTAATAAATATGAGCACGGCTCTGCGGTTGCCAAGAAACTGAATAATGTGGGTTAATGCAGCTTAAATAAAATTTAATAGTTCCCATAACAGGCAAGACCTCTATGTGGTTAACAGTGTACTAAGCAAAGAAAGGGTTAGATCACTAGAAAAACAGTGGGAGTATAACTTAGTAGGAAAATTAGCACTCGCTGCTTGTTTACCAATTTTATGCAGCCTAGAACCCATTCGACTGAGAAACCTCTAATTTGGCCAAAAACCAATCTCTCAAAACAGTATTAAGTTATTCAATATTTTCACAAGCCCGCTAACTAATCACAGTAAATGAACAAAAACCAACAAAAGGGTCCCCAAACTAACAAAGCGCATTCAATCAACATAGCACAAACAAAACGTAAAAACTGAGGAAAGGCAGCCCACAGTTGCAAGTCATAATAGTAAGTACAACAGAACCCACAAGCCCAAACAAACACAATGGGACGCGGAGATAGCAATGGGTGCACTTCTAAAAAATATTCAATTAAGCACTATAATAGCACAGTATACTATACTATAGTAACCATAAAATCTAAAGGCATAATACAACTGTTTAAGATTGAAGTTATTAACTGATAGGGTATCTAGAACGTGTGAAATATCTTTAAGATAACTTAACTTCATTCTAAAGAGTTAACAGTTAAACTATAAACATAATGCAAAATTGTACATTTAGCGAACCGTGCAATCATATCATTTGTTTCGGAGTAAGATGCGCGTCATTTCGCCCAGTGTAGCTGCAAAAACACTTCTCAGCCCAGCAGCAGCTACTGGGCATACGCCAAAAAGGAGGCGACCGTCGACCACGCCCCTAAGCAAATAGACCGTAGAGAGTCCCAATATGACAAAGCTTTTCCGTCTTCGTCTCGAGATCTTTAGCTGGCTGATCTTCAACTCTTCCCCAGCATCATGAGCATCATCATTACGATCATAGTCGTCGTGGTCATCATTATGATCTTCAACTCAACTTCACGCCGCAAGTCAAAATGCAATTAAGCGCGGCTACTGGACGAACTGCGATAGGTTGATATAGGGGGGCTCTATAAGGCGGGAGGGAGGCTGACGATGACGATGACTACGTTGTAACTATCAAGCCAGCAGATTGTCAGAGACACATAAAGAAAGATACGAGGCGGAGGGAGTGGATTGGGAAATGGGAGGAATGGGAGGCCCAATGCACTTGGGGCGTTGATGGTTCGGGCGGAGTTGCGCACACACAGATGGATAGAAAAATATATATGTACATACATACGTACATACATACGGACAAAAGATACATTTGTATGTAGGAGCACATGTATCTCGTACTCTCGTACTACGTGCGCACAACAAAACTCGATTTCAGTTTAAGACGCAGTAAAAAGTTGTAATGCAGCTTAAGACGGCAGCGCAGTCGCCTTAAACATAGAGGAAGGAAAAGAACCGAACGAAACGGAAAATACAACAACAACATTAACAGCAACAACAACAACAGATACACCAACACTACGGAACTCCAAGTACACCAACAACAACAAAAGATACAACACAAACAGCAAGCAAAACAACAACAGCATACAGCACAACAAAATATACAACAAGCATACAAAATAAAAGCTTTTGTACTGGAAGTGGCAATTACACGCAACAAAATTAGGGGTTCGTGGTCCCAGGCCATAATTTGATATATGAAATTTAACGATTAACAAAGGGGAGTGAGGAGTGAGTCGGTGGGTCAGGCAACTAGTAGCTGGTTAGTTATTATAAAGGCCAAAAGAGAAATTGGTGTAGATCAATCCAGGCAAACAAATGGAAATTGGGCTGGGCAAAAAAAATGAATAGCAGTAGCAGTCTGCGAAGGATGGCTAAAATATATTTGTTGGCATAAGGGAAAATAAGGGGTCTAGGCAATCTTCCGGTTTGAACTAGCTCGTTAAGCTGAAACTTATATTTCTGGATTTATGGATGCACTATGCCTTTTCCTGAAAATGACCTAAGAGTTTTGAAAATTACCAATAAGATTTTCTTTTAATCTTTAAAATATATCTATTTTATTTTTATTGTCTATTTCTATACATTAAGCATCAAGATTGTACTCAGCATTAAATCATAAGTAATATTTAAAAAAAAGCCACTCAAATTTACTTATTAGTTCAGTTGTAACTATTTTAAATCGCGCTGAAAAAAATTAATATCTTAAGAAATAAGCAAATTATGGATTCTTACATTGTGAGGCCAATAAAAATATTGTTTTGGTGCCAAAGCAACATTTATTATTTATAAACCAAATCGAAAACATTAACATTTTTGCTCATTAGAAGCAGCTTGATTTGCTCTTAGTGTACTGCGCTGGCAGCCGCAACAAAGAAGGTTCTAAAAAAGCTTTATGCCTCCTCGTCGACGATGTCTCCTCCGACCCGATCGATCCGATCCGACCCATCCGTCCCATCTGTCCAATCCGTCCGAAGAGCAAACCGGTTAACTGGGGGCCTACGCTCCGATATCCGAGGAGTCCAGTGTGTGCCGCTGATTTGTGGCGCGTCGATGTTGCGCTGCACGGTGCGGTGCAGTGTACACCCTGCAGCGTTGCAGCTGCACTCCACAGTCTGCACTCCGCGGACGGACGGTGGGACAATGGGACGGACGGACGGACGGGAGGCACAGTGGGACCTGCAGTAGGCGGTGCGCTCGAGGCGGGGTGGAGGGGGGAAGGGGAGCACAGGCGCGGGGAGGGGTGCTCGAACATCTTGTTGCTGCTGTTATTATGACGCTCGAGCAGCTACTGTGCACTGCTTAACGATCTTTTGCCCGATCATGCTGCAACAAACAAACCAAATCCAAAAGCTCTGGCAAACGGGCACGTTTTCTTTAGATACCCTGTAATGGAGGGCAAGAATATGATGTTTTCTCAGGTCGAAAGTCAATTCAAAGGTTCCACTTACTCTGTTTTCGATGCAAAGCTAAAATATGGCACTTAATTTTAAGAGAATATCTAAATTGTTGTATCCTATATATATCCTTATATGTAGATATAATTATCTAAATTGTTGTATCCTTGATAGCTAAATAGGAATAGCAGTCCCAAAATTTTAAAATATGAAAGTTGATCTCTAGTTCTTCACAATAAATCAGGTACTAGAAAGTATATTTTTAGGAAAGTGACTGTTTTGTACAGAACTAGAACTAGAAATAATAGATTGCCAGGTAAATGGTATCGAAAAGTCTTTATAGCTCATCGTACACTTTTCCCTGCTTTTGTTTGGTGCATTGTTTTTTGTTATTGCTGGCTGGCTACCGTTTGTGGATCGCTTTGGAAACGCTTTTTGGCTCATTGTCAATGTCGCTGCCTCTGGGGCACACGAGTTAAGAGTTGGAGCTAAGCTCCGATCTGGCCGATCGGAAAATCAGGGCAGGGAGGGAAAGGGAGGGAGTGGGGGGATCTATATAAAGAAGAGATCGCAGCATGATTCATTTGTCGTGCTTTTGACGTTCATAACGTTGATTCGAGCAATTGCGAATGCAAATCACCACTTGGCCGTGATTATGGTTTAGTATGGTCTGATCCAAACTGTTTTCAGTTCTCAGTTCTCGCTTGCACGTGAAGAAAAATGTTAGTAAATGTATAGTAATTTCCAATATTACTTAACTTATGCTCCTAAGTAGAAGAGATTAGTTATTCTCCTAAATAGATTTTTATTACAACTTTAGGGGATAAAATTAGCATATCGAGAAATAGAAAGTCATGTTACGAATTACATTTTCGCCCCGTGTGCCATTAATAGAACCCATAATTATTTGTCTTGTATCTGGAGTTTCCACCCACTTGGAGGTTAATCTATGCAAAATAAGGGGCGATTAAAAGGCTTAAGCCATATACATTTGCACACGGTCAATCTTTGCTTAAACTTTGACTTGACGGGTGCAATTCTTATTGGCCCCCCAGGGGGTGTGCCCCATTACGATTGCACTCCGATTTCAAGGATGCCGCCGCTAATGAACAATTGCGGGAAAAAACTGAAAAACCAATTGACCCTGGAACGCTGTAGCATCGCCAGATAATCGCAATTATGTGGATTGGTCAAGGTTGGGCCGCGACATCTGGGCTTCTCGGCCAGCACACTCGATTCCATTTATTGACTCTGGGAAATTTAAGTAGCCAAACAGAGGCAAATGTTCTGGGCAAATAGTGCAGGCAGATATCAGTTTTTCGTTTGGCTCTGAGCAAATAGAAAGGCACTTTACACTACAAGTGCTTATCTTGAGTAAACTCTGGTAAAAGAAAGAACATTTCATGGATGGCCTCTTTACACATGGCTTAAAGGTGATGGATGGGAGTGATCGACAATGGAAATGAGGCAGGTGTGATAACTTACCTAACTATGATTTTAAATGGAGAAAAGTTCTGTATTAGCAACTGAATGCTGCTGACTTACCATTATGTTTGTAAGTACTTACCTTATTACCTTTCTGTATATCTATAGTATAAGATTGCCTTCTTTTAACACTACAATAATATAAATGTAACTAATATTTGCAAAAGTATGTAATACATATTTGATATTTCAACTGTGTTGATTAACTATTTTGCTTTAAGTTTCGGATGTCATGGATGGTAGTATAGCTCGACCTACAGACTAAACCTCCAATTGATATCATTCTTAGTCAAGCACTTTAATGTTTGAGCTAATGCCATGTACTAAGAAAGAATAACTAACAATTATTAACATTTTATGTTACCTATCCCTCGCTCGTGTATGATTATGTGCCCTATAAAAGCCGTGTCCCTTTTGTCACGCCTCCAGTTTGATTGATCATATCCACGCGATCCCTATAAATAGACGCTGGTCCTGTAGAGCTGGGCTCGTACTGTACCGCATAATAAAACGTATGTACATAGGTACTCTACAATCGCTAGCCGGGCAGAAGAGCAGCGCAACCAGAACCAGATTAAACCGCAGATGCGCTGTCAAAGTGACAGGGCCACGAGGAACGACTTGATTGCCCATGTGACCATGCCCAGGATCGGATCCGAGCCAAGGAACCCCTCGAACCAGGCAACCCTGGACAAACCAGAGGGAAGGTGGAAGGTGGAACCCGCAACGACAACCACGTTCAACGTTCTAATGAACCCAAAAAGATTTTACGCGCCAAAGACTTTTCACGTTGCCCAAGTATCCACGAGATGCTCGCAGGCTCATGGTACAACTGCAAAAACGACAATAAGATGGGGGACTAGTTTCCAGGCTCGAAGTCGGAAATACCCATCAAAAATAATATATCTACTTTTAACACAAATATTTTAAATGGTGGCCAATAGGCACAGTTACTTAAATTTAAATATTTAAATATTAAAATACAATTTTAGATTAATTTGTCTATTACATGAAATCATTTTCTGCCTTCTAGGGTATAAAATGAGCTGGGCTTAGTACGTGAAGCCCCTAGAGCCGCGAGTGTGCCTGCCTTTTCTCTGTTTTGATACGTTATAAAATTAAAGACCTAATGAAGTGGAGGCAGCGACAACGCAGAGATAAATATGCACACAAAAAAAGAACGGAAAAAATCAACAACAACAGAACTTGTTTGACCAGTAACCGCCAGTTGTTTGGGGCAAGAATCATCATAATTTTTACTATCAACTTGCAACATTGGGACACATGCGAACGTCCGTCGATTCCCCCGATTGCGTGTGCCCCGCTCCTCCGCGCCCCCTCGCCCACGCCCCTTTGGCGAGAACGAGACAAAACAACAACAAAGGCCGTGCAGCACACAAACATATAGGAATGATATGAAAACAGGTCATTGCCTTAATGGATCTCGACTCGCCTCCGCCACACTTCCAGATACAGATACAAATGTATCTGGGGGTACGCCCGTGTGGATATGGCTGTGGATGTGGATGCAAACGAAGACTGCAAAAGGAACGAAACGAAACGAATCGAAACGAAGCGAACGAAGAAACGCTGCCTGCATACAAAACTAAAGAAGAAAAAACTGAAAACTAAAAACGAGGAAGGCACACACAGATACTCACACACTGGGAAATAATCAAATGCATAAACAAGAAAGGGGTAAAGCCACCAAAACACACCAAGACAACTTTGATATACTCTTTTCTTTTTTGCGAAATACAAATCTAGTAAAGACTTTAACATATAAATAATAATAATCCAGTAAGCAACCTTATGTAAGTCAAACACATTAGCAATTGGTAAAAGCAGTTTAGAGGTAAAGCTAAGATTTACTTATTTAAAATTTATTATTATCTTTCTTTCATTATGTTTTCTTTATTTTAATTATTCTTTTTGTTTATTGAATGTCTTAAACTGACAAATTTAGTAATATTTATTATTTTTTTAATATTTACTATTTGCTAATTTAGCCGAATCTAATTCCACCTAACAAGAGTAATACCCTACCTTTTATGGCAACCCATGCACTCCATGGGCTTCTGCGACACTTGAGCAAAGATTGAAGTGCGATCGGCGAAGAGACCAAGAAAAGAAAAGGGACTGAGAAGGGCTCCATATGTACCCCAAATATCGTACACAATGCAGATTTATAGTTAAGGCTAAAGACAACAACTGCCGGGAATCTGCGAGGAGCCGAGAGTAAATTGGGTTAAAAGTACAATTGTCATTTAGCCTCTAATTGGAGGCGTGTGCGGACCAGTCCGCTGATTGGATTTAAGTCCCCTAACTCTGTCACTTGGCCACAGGGCACAAACAAATCAATTCCAATCCACAAACCAACTTATGTGCATATAACTCCTGCACAATGGGCTACTGTTTTGCTTTCGGCCAGATTCTCTAATTGCACAGGAATAAATGCAATATTTTTGGTAGTAACCATTTGCAGCCATTGGGTAGTTGAAGTCCTAAACGCTAGAGGTTTGGCCATATTGTAATATTTTTAATCGGAAGACAATTAAATGTTTGCTTAATCAGCACTTATAGAAATGAAATGAAGTATGAATACCATATATGTATATAAATACATTGCAATGAACAGCACTCTCATTATAATCTAATATGTGTTTAATCTCTGATTTCCCATATTTATTAGTTGGTGCCCACCACAATATTTTATATTATTCCTTAACTTAGATTTTTAGCTGTTTTTTATTTGTGTACTTTTGAGCAACTCCCAGCTTGACGCGTGCCCGCCTGGAGCTTTTCCTCCTGACGAAGCAGGATCTTTGGATCTAGAACTCCATGCAACCATCCAGTACAGTGCCGCAGTCTTTTGCCAGCTGTCGAGGCTTCTGCCCCTTTTTCACGTGCTTGCAGCCGGTGATCTTGTGCCACTTGATCTGCTCCTTGCTTCGCCAGCAGCCAATACTCGTGGATAGATAAGCTCCCAACTGCTTTTTCGCATCCCCAGCTCGCTTATGTAATACTAGACGAAGACGACTCCTCCTCGGCAGCGCAGCGAATCTTGCTTTTCGCCGGAGGGCATTTCGACTGGTTGGGGCAGCTTGTTGCTTTCCTAGTTTCCATGGCGTGCTGCCTCTTGATAAATTGTATTCCTCCAGGAGCGGAGTACCAAATGCCAAGGGATTAGGCTTACGGCGCTGAATATTCCAAGTAGGGTGAAATGGCAGATAAGAGAGAGAATTAAAGTACGGGAGTATTAAGATTAATATAGAATTTTTTTACAAGCAAATTACATTTTATTTAAGGAATCATAAATGTAATAAATTGCTTATTCATTACAAAAATGTATATATTTGAGGATTAGGATCTACAAGAAAATATATAAATAAATAAATGTTATATTTTTATGTTCGTAATTAATAATAAAGTTTTTATGTTCGCAAAAAAAGAATGTTTTTATTTACGCTTGAGTTATACATAAGATTCTTTTCTATCTTTGGAATATTATGTATATTATGGCGCTACTCCAATATTTTAGATTACAACTTACAATGAACGCCCCCCCATTCGGGCTTCAAACGCTCCACGGCTTACGCAACAGCTGTCAGCAATAGGTTCAATTGTATTTTTAGCTTTGCGCCTCGGTTAAGTAGGCATTTTGCCTCATGGGGGATGGGGAATAGGAGCAGGGGCGTAGAGGAGGGGCAATGTGCAAAGGGGGCACAATTGCACGGGGCAATAATTTATTTGCAGAACAGCCTTTTGATGGAGCAGCAGCGGCACATGAGCCACAACTAGAAGAGCAGCAAGTGGCGGACACTGGGGGCAAGAATAAAAAAGTTGCACTAGGAAATAATAAATTATGGATATTAGGCAGAGGAGTCGACTATTTGATATCTGCTAGGCCATACACATACACAATGCTAAACGCCAGGAAAGCAAGTAACTATTATAATTAAATTGTAGTAATATTAAGTGCAGATTTAGTGATGATTTAATTTAATCTAAGTGAATGAAAATTAAATAAACATACAATTATTAATCTAAATAAATGAAACTTAAATAAGCATACAATTATTTCTTTTAGTTGGTTAAAAGCTTGAAAGTAGGAAAAGGACTCGTTGACGCCATTAATATTCAACAATAACTAAAATCGAAAATCAATGTTCAATATAAGATAAATCTATGGTTCTACGGTATAAAGTTAAAAAGTTAAAAGTCTAAATCATATTGAGAACACCTGATGCTTTTAAAAAGTGTGTAGCTTATAAATGCCTAAAGCTTAAGTAAATAAAAAATATTTATGCGGTGAAAGCTTAGATAATAAATTCCAAAACAGCAATCCAACACTGCTATGGAATCCCATTCAAAATATTTCTATATTACAGATCCATAGTAAATCGATTAACTAATATGTAAGTAAATATGTATTCCTATTCCACTGGCATATACCCAAAGCCACCCAGCAGGGTGTCCATGCATTGTCACTAAAGTTGGGGCGTTTCTGGGGCTGCCTTGGGGGCTGTGGAAAATGGAGGAGCGACAAGTGCAGCGCTGCGAGATTACACACATTTGAGTGGCGTGCTGGAAAGTCTTCTGCAGCCCAACTCCCTCTTTCAGGAAAAGAATTACATTTAATGTGGCCCCAGGGCAGCTGGCAAAGTGTTCTCCGGACTCTATGGACTCTCTGGGACGTGAACCGAAATTATCTAATTTGCAAAAGTTATTGCGATTAATTGGGCGTAATTATTGCGTGTCGTTAGCCGAGGCTAAATGGCGCCTTTTATGCAGCCATCGTAATTATTTTCCTCCTTTCTGCATTTTCCCGGGTTTTCGCCTGCACTCTGCTGACCACTTGTCAATTTTAATTGATTGTTAATCTGGGAGGAAGCCTGATCTTGACTCCTCGCCAATTCCCCTCTTTTCGATGGGGTTAATCTTGTAACGTAGCCAGTTAATTGTATTAAATACGCTCCACGGCATTGTTGTCTTTTTGCAGAGTTCTCCGTTCTGGCGTTCTGGAGTTAATGAACCACTGATGATCAAGGATAAGCACCAGTATTGTGGACATGACAATTAGTTTGAGTTGGCTTCGCTTTTTGTTTCGCTGAGCTCTTTATTGTGGCGGCATCTAAATATAGACGATGGGGGCCCATAAAAATCAGTATTGTTTAACACATACATATGTGCAGTCGAAGCTGCCGACTTAACCAATTGATTGCGGATAATTGCAAAACCTACATAGCAGAATAATGATGTAAGAACTTTGGATCAATGATTTTAAATCTGTCTGCTTTTTGAGATTGTATTGGCAAATACATAATATTAATTTTGATAAAGCATTCACTATCCCAATGACTCTAACCATAAATTTACGCTTTCCACCTGCTCCAAAAAGATAAACCAACATTCGGGAAACAGCTAACACTGAGTATCTAGGATACCAGTTTGGATAAAACTACCATCCAGTGTGGGAGTAGCCCAAGGTTCAACCTCCTTGTCACTCAGCTGGCTTGCCTTACATTTGCCTCGGACCTCTCTTGTGATTGTTATTAATGATGGACATAAATCAATTGCCTGCAAGGGGGACTTCGACGAGGTGGAGCAACCGAAAAGTTCTCCCACCTCACGTATCTGACCAGACAGTCAGTGGGGGCCAGTCAATTATGCCAATTGCTGGCCCCAAAAACATACGAGTATCTCTACGCGCACATGTGCATTTGTATCCGTATGTCCATGTGTCCACATGTCCATATGTCCATGTGCAACGGTTATTCGGTGCTGCGCATGCGCACCACATGAGGTCTAATAAAAATTAAGCGCGTGTTGCATTTGTTATTGTCAGCGTTGTTGTTGCAGCTCACTTGACCAACAAACAACACGTACGAACTGCGACGCGTGACGTGGTGGAAAAGCAACACTGTTAAACAACAAATTATCCACTAAATTGGGGACTTTGATTTTCGAGATTCAAGCAGACATAAATTGGCAAATTATGACTGTGCAGACTTATTAATTATTTTAAAAAATTAATTACTCTTTTAAAATATTTAAAATATGATCTGGAAGAAAAAACTTGTGTGATAAAGTTACGAGACTTTCATATTCCAAACGCCAAAAGTTCTCAATGAAGTACGTCTCGTTTTTAAAGGGCTGATAAAATATTTAAATTTTTCTGGAAAATTCGAAGTTTCAAAACCACATTTGTAGGCAAGTGTCGTTTGGCACTGCCACTTGTGGCACGATCACAGTTACAGCACACCAACACAAGGGCAACAACTTTCGCATTAGGCCAAATCAACAACATCGGCAACAAATACGTTGTAACCTGCCACGGAAGCCGCGTCGCCTTCTCAACTTGGCCTGCAACGTAGGAAGCCAAGCCAAGAGGCACTCGTACACTGAGAAAAGTATTCACAATAACAAAACAAATAAAGCACAACTGTAATATCAGTTGATCATGAAAAATGTTCTAAAACACCTATGATCACCAAAGAAATACATACTTTACCAAATACTTTAAAATAGTTAGTTAGTATTAGTTCTTAAATACTTTAAAAATAGTTAACAAGTTTGACATGAATTTTCGCCTAATCGTTTTTTATATTTTCCCAGCACATCATACATAGCATGATAATTTTGTTCACTGTAGTCAAAATAGGCAACGAGAAAAAAGCCGAAGCAGGCCTTGTGGCGAGCCTTTAACATTTGTTAAAGCCACGAGTGCCATTCGGCCTCTTTGGGCTCTGTGCATGCTGCAGGTAATTTTCGCAACTACGCAATTGAGTTTTCCATCGCCCACGCCACGCCCTCCGCCCCCTGCGATCCGCTGCAGCATTCGCAGCTGGTTTATGACGACTTTTGTTGCGGTTCAAGTTGCCACAGCCGCCTTGTCACCTGCTGCACCGACTACTCAGCTATTTGGGATACTGTGACTTACAAAAATCATATCGTTCTTTAGTATTTTCAAAAAAATATTGCTTACGTTTTCAAAGGTTAGGCCTTTTGTTTCAGTAAGTCTTATGTATTTCATTTTAGCACCAATCAAAGGATTTCATCTTAGTAAACTAACTTTTTCTGTCAATTTTGCTATCTTAGCCTTATTAAATATTATATAATAATAAAATGCACATATTAAAGAGTATGTCTAATTCTGCGTTTAAAGCTGAAACTTCCCGTTTATTGCTGACTTGGTTTAATATTGTATTTTACTCACCGATTTTTGGCGCGCAAAACTTCAGGTTTCGTAATGTTTTTGTTTTTCGGGCGCTTTTCTCGATTTTCGTTTGGGTTTGTGCCAAGGCGTTGTTCGCTAGTTGCTTTCTGGGCTGATCTGCGTCTGGGCAACGACGCCAATCTAGCTGCATGAAATTAATTGAAATACGTTACATTAATTACACCGTAATTAAATGTATGATTTATACAGCTAAGATCGCTGCCCAGGTCCCGATCCCATCGCCGTGTAGGTGTTCATTAATGGTTGACCGACCTGTCCGCTCTGCTCGCTGCGATTTCAGCGGTTTCTGCGATTTCTGCGATTCATGCTAATGCCTGTCACCTGCTTGACCACTTGGCTACTTGGCTATCTTGGCTATCGCGGAGCCAGCCAGCGGAGTGTTCATTAATCTGGGCTAGGAAAGCCGGCGAATATGCTTACTTTGTGGACGGCTTAATGGTTTCTTAACTCGTTGTCTTTAATATTTCGTCATATCTCTGGCTAAAGGTACACAACCAATACGTTTTTGAATTTGGTGTTTACATAAAATATAACATTTTCTTATATTATTTTAAATGTTTATGTTGCAGACAAAAAGTAATGTATGATCATTAAAAGCCTATAGAGCAGGGTTTTTAAAAACTAAAAAATACATTTTTATTAGATAGTATCAGGTAGTATTAGTTAGCATTCATATTCACTTTAAAAACATCTTCTCGTAGAGATTGTGAGCCTCGTCTATGTATATCTTCGTTCCCCAAGTGTATCCCCAACTAATATCTTTGATTGACAGTGCAGGCGGAGCTCGGAATCTTTGGCCCCCTTGCTCGGTTGGGGTTTTGGGGCGCTGATCCGAGTCAAGGCATCATCTAATGTCATGCCTCGCCGAGGACAGCGAACTGTCACTTGATGTTACGGCAGTGTGCTGCTCCATTTGACAAAAGGGAAAACTACGAACTGTCGACTCCTTGGCAGTTTTCCGTTTTCGTTTTGGCACGGGGCGCAGGCGCAGAATCCCAAGCACACTTTTCCCCATTTTCTAGTTGGGCCGTAGAACATGTGTTGCATATTACTTGGAAAATGCCTCGAATTGTTTGCGGCTTGCAGATGGCTGTCTGCAGCGATGCCCCTTACTTGAGGGGTATATATGCTTGTCTGATATTGAGAAAGATAAGAATTCTATACCCCAATGATTGTAAAATAAATATAATATTTAATAGAAGTTTTAATATTTTTATAAAATGAATTATAATGAATGAAGCGTTCAGGAAAATGTATTCAAATCACACGAGGTACCAGAATTTCGTTACCTCCCTTTCCCAATTTTTTTTGGGGCGGAATGGGTGGATAAAGCCGTGGCAAGACCCCTTGAGCAGCAATGCCAAGTTGAAGTGACGTTTCCATTTTTCGGAAAATCCCCTCTCATTTGACTTTTCCTATTTTTAGGCTGTGGCAGGCGCGGGCGCGTGGTGTCCCCTATTTCTGTGCCTCCTGCCCCCAAAAAAATGGAGCCGCTTTTCCCCTTGTTGGATCTTGAATGAATTTGTTATAAATATAAACTATCTCGCCCTCTGCTCTGGCACACACTTTCTGGGGAAATCCATCCGTGAAAATGTAAAATATCTCCTGCTGAGTTTAGTTTTTCAGGCGATGCGCACTTTTTGTGTTAGTTGTGTTGTATTTTGTGTCTTTTGTCTACACATTCTCGGGTCGCTTCTGTCTTTTGTTTATAACTTTTCAATTAATGCTTTATTATCGCTCTTTTTTGGGGGATTTTCCCCCAAATTTCGATGATGTGTTGATGGGACTTCGGTGGAATTTTCGGGGCCACCATCTGGCGGGGGAAGGTGAACTGAAGGCGATTCCAACAAATTGAATGGTTTTAGTTGGACTTTCAACACGCCATATGTACTTGGACTAGGCAACTGATTGATTACCGCTTATCTTATCTTTTCATTAGGCATTAATATATACTTAAAAAGCGCTAAAAATATGATGGAATTTCTGGTTAAATGGCAAATATGTATGAACTAGCTAAAATGTATTAGACAAGTTCAAGGTTTTGCAATCGCGTATTTTTCCGCATAGCGTGCTGTTTAACAACTGTTTACATAGAACAACAATGTCTATAAAGGTAATACCAATTTTCTATAATACAAACATATGTTATTACATTTAAACAATGTCATTACAAACTCAAATGCTCCATAATATAGCCATATATTAGTTATTTATAACTGTGGATAAGGCCGCCTTGAATTCAAGCAATTCAATCTTAACATGTATGTATATTGTTCGAATACAGAGATCAGAATCATTAAATACATTGTAGCCTTTGGACCAACAAGATCGTTAATCAAGTCGTACAACATGAATTTCGCGTGCCAAAAAATCAGTAAAAATGTAATAAATAAGATGAGCTTGCTGAAGCCCATCAACAGTTCAAAATGAAATGGGTAGTGATAATAGTACTGCTCCAACTGCTGCAAAAAATAAAGGTAATTATGGAATATAAGCCATACATTTATTTGTAATCCCAATACCCAAACTTCAACAGTGCGAGCAGTCCTATGAGGTTACCAATGAGAGGCTGGAGCCTTTCGAGGGCGATTCACAAACCTTGGTGTTCTTCGATAGCTTGAAAACTGTTGGCCGGGAGAGAGCTCTAAACGGATCCTTCAAGTTCAGCGGCGAGATGAACAACGATGACTTTAAGGTGTCCGTGGAACTCTATTCAAGTCCCAATGGCGATGGGGAGTTCAAGCGAATGGTCATGGATGTGCCGCAAACCAGCATTTGCGACTGCTTCAAGAAGTTCTATGTCCAGTTTGTGCAACCCTCTCTGAAGTCGGGCGAAACCACCAATTTTCCCGTTGTCGACGATGACTTCTGTCCAGTTCCCGAAGGCGAGTTCTACATTAAAAACGTCCTCTTGAACACGCAGGATTGGCCTTCGCAGGTTCCTCGAGGAATCGTCAAGGCCATCATCACATTCTTCAGTGCTGGCGAAAATGTGGGAGGCCTAATAGTGGAGGTCAAAATCGAAGATCGACAAAGTTAGAATTACTAACTTCAATTACTAACATGTCATGTAATGATGTAAACGAAATATTTTAAGTATTAAAGGAAGTTATAGAATGTAGATTAGGCGTTTTACACAACTCTAAATATCGTACAACAAAATAAATGTCTTTGAACGCTGAATTTCTTCTTGGTTTGGTTTCAAATGTAATTTGCAATTCATTTTCCATAAATATATTTGATTAAAACATCCCACAAGTGACAGTGAATGTGTGAAATCATAGATTCCGAGTGTCAAAAAACAATGGTATTCAATTGTCCACGGTTCATTTGCACCACCTGCACGACCTTAAGAACTATGACCCAATTGTGTCAGAAAATCAACCACAAAAGATATAAAATTTTCAATTGTTGAATCGAATCAATAGAGTCGCAGTCCGCTGTGGTCAACTGGTCACCTGGTCACCTGGTTGCAGTTGCGGTAAGGTGTCCATTCGGACCCCTGCAGATCGTAAACAATACAGCTCGATGGAGAGACACGATTGAAGCCAACTGACAAGCGACTTCATATGACACCTACATCACGCACCCACTCCCAGAACGCTTTTTCCAAAGGCCCCTTTCAATTTATGCAAAGCACATCGAGATCGATCGGAGTTACTCAATTAAGTGCCAACAATTTGCTGCGAAGTTTTCAATTTCAATTGCCCCGGCCCGGCCAAGGAAACGTGCCACATGTTGCGAGTCTTTTTTTGAGGGGGACTCCAGCAGGTTTTTGGCTCTGGCTCTCCATGCGCTAATTTGAGCAAATCAAACAAGACTTCACAAAAAAGATCCAAAGTGGTTTTCGAAGTTGGAGCCAACCAGTTTTGATCGCTGGCTGCGTGCAGTTTTTGTGGCAGCAGCATGAAAAGAAAAAATCAAAGCACCTGCCACAATTGATTAAATCGCAGCAATTCATTGTTCTCTGCTATAAACGAAGAACACATACTAGTTACAGATTTCAAATATATATTAAAACTTTAAAACGCTTAAAAATCGAATCCGAACTGATGATAAATTGTGCAAGAGGTTTCAACTGCGCATTAAAAATATTCGTATGATATAGGATCGAAAACCCAGTTTCTGCTACATGGATAGACAAGATTTTATGACCTCTTCAATACTGAAATATCTGTTTGATCTTCGGATCCACATACCATATAATATTCATAACTGTGTTCATATTCCACTTTTATACTCTTTTTATTGCAGCAAGTGTTCGAGGTTTGGTACTCTGTCGGATCTCGAGACTCATGGGTGTTCTTTTCACGATCATGAGGGTTTCTATTTGCACACCTAACTCGCTTAGACACTGTGGCTACCAATCGATTTTCCACCTACTCACTCCCCTTGGTTGTGCATAATTTAAGTTTTGCGCAATAAAGTTTTTGGCACGTTCTAAAAGTGTTAATTGGATTTTTTGGTCAGGCCCACACAGCGATTTGCATACAGCAAATCGGCAAACCGAGTGGGCTGATGTCGATCAATGATTTGATCAATGTTGAAAGGCTCCTGTATATTTCGCCAAGGAGGCGGGGATTCGACGAATGCAAATGACCCTCATTAGTTAATGGATGTCGATATCCAAAAGTTGTGTTGCCAGTAGCATTTAGTACATTAAAAGCTAAGCATTCAGTACATTAAAAGTTAAGCAAAGAACTAAAGATGAATTATTGAAGTCTTTTCGTCGTAAATAAATGTAATTACTTCTCTGGGCGCGATCGCTTACAAGGAAGTGATAAACGAATAAATTTATATCTCCAAGAGTGTTTTATTATTTGACCATAAGAAGCTCAGCAAGTTTAGTGTTTTCTACAAGAATTTTGAGTGCGATCTCTATGTTTTTTATAGGGGATTTGATTATTTCCAGAATTTACACAATCGTTTTAATGACAGCCAAAGCAGGGTCATAAAACTGTTCGAATCTTCGGATCCAGTACACAGCTGCCTCTTTAGAAATGAAATCAGCTTGTACAAGTTGTTTTCAGCAGAATTATGGCATCTATTTCAAGGCCCAAGAATGATTGCCCCTCGACAATGATTAAATATTTGAGACTTTTGTATCAGACCCCCCAAAGAAATGATGGGGCGACGAGACTGGAACAATTTTATTAATGGGTCGCGTGATTTAATGTGCCCCCCGTTCGATATGGATATAGCCATAAAACTGTGTGGAAACGCTTGTGTTTTGGGTCGTTTCTTAATTGCGTAATGATTGAGTTAGTTGCTCGTTTGGACTTATGATCCTAACCGCTAATTGGAGTAGGAGACCGACGCCCCGCGGCGGAAATGATAACCGAAATCGAGCCAAGGAATCAACTTATGAATTATTTCGAACTTTAGCGAAGTATCTCCCAATTGGTTTAATTGGGTGTAGAGTTATAGAAAGTTTCTCACGTTCTGGATTTCATTAAAAACGTATGCCTTTCGAACTAGTTTAATATTTTTTAGAGCTCTTAACCATAAAGCACTTCAGCTATTTTCTCATTGTGTCATTAAAGTTGTCATCACAATATTTCATACACATTTTCTTGCCAGCAAGGCAATTAATTTTTGCTATTTCAACGAGAACAGTTGGCGACCCAAATCTGGACAGAGTTTCGCCACAATATATGCCCAATAACGCAGAAACCATAAAAAGTTGAAAGATTTTTAATGGGCGGGTTCACTTCCACTTGAGATTTTTCGCACAGAAAAAATGATTGGAAAATCAATGGTTGGCAAATACTAAAATGAAAATTCGTTACAAATGGCCGAGTACTCGAGATTGAAGAGGCATATCCTCTGTCGGAAAATATGTAAATGTTTTTGGGACTTTCGAGCTGTTAGCGGACCTAATAATGAACGACATGTGAGATAAGAAATTTTCCAAGCACAGGGAAAACCTTTTAAAGCCATCAAAGAAAAGCGAGCAATTTTAACAAGCCTCAAAGTATGCAAAGGTAATGGAAAAGACCGGAAAAAGGTCCACCATCATCGTTTCAAGGGGACAAAACCAATTTATAGATAATAAAATAATTAATCATGCACTTGTCCAACTGAAAGTCCGAGGACACGAAAACACCCAGCCCATTATGGCCAGGATCCTTGGCCATTAACTCGGCTGTCTGAGCGACTCTGACTATGATTGATGTGTATGGAGTGACTAAACACAATTTTCCAGTCAGTCTGTGTGCAAAATCAGAGAGTTTCCTCCGTGGAATGATTATGATAAGACAATTTCACTCGGCTTCTCCCTCTAATTAAACTTGTCTCGCAGAATATTTCTCAATTCGGTTTCAGATTCTTTTTTGCGGCATCATGGTAAATAAGAAGCGTTACTCATTAATGCGGGCACAGCTACTCAGTTGACTCAATGAATTATTCATGTGGGAGTGGTCATTTGGGCTTAGCCCCCTCCAGATTCCTACCAACCTTATAATTTTCGGTACCATCCCTTCACAAGTGGCACACTTATACCTAGGATTGGTCTCCTTTCCGCCAGTTTCATAAGTGATCTGAAGGGGATTATAATTGTAGTTTCCTACCAAATGAAGTGATTCCGAATGCTCAGATGACTTGCCAAAGGTTCCGGGGTGGATAAAAGTATAACAGGTGTCGGCATTTGTTGGGTATCTATACAAAGTAGTTTTTAAGACAACAGCTTAGACACATAATTGCTTTTGCTAACTTTGGGATTTCCTGTTCAATACATTTTTAAATAGGGAAAACTAAAGTTAAGGTGCTACTGCGATTTCAAATGCAGTTTTCAGCAAGTTGCAATTAAAATAAAGTTAAAAAGTTACAAGGAAGGAAAGACAAAGAGTTTAAACCTCTTTCATTCCGTGGATGCAGGCAATAGCTCCAAATTGTAACCTTTAGCCGAACCAATAATCAAATATTACCGTAGATTAGCGACCCAACCTCTGAGCCCTCGACTCGGCGGAGAGCAAAGTGAGCATTTTGCGCGAATGTGCATTGCAGAGTTGAACAATGATTTATGTGGCAGCAGGCCGCACCTACATTTATGCCACCGACTGGCTATAAATCACACCAAAAACGCAAAGCTGCGATTCTACTGTGGCTGTGGACCCGGCTGAAAGTGGAGCCAGTCGAGCGGGCCAAAGTGTCTGTCAGGAGCGGACAAAGTCAGAAGTCTGGGCAGACAACAAATTGATATTTTTAACATGCGAGTTCAAATAGATAAAGTCAATTGATGGACGGGCCGAGTGCAGAGCCGCAAATAAGAAGAAAAATCAGTAGCGGTCCCCAAGACAACCGCTCCAGAGAAGTCTCGCATGGCATGACAATTAGCCGACCCACAGCCCACAGCCCAGCCTGCCCCACCGAGACGCCTCCTTCTGGGACAAAGGCACTGCACAGTGGGCGGAAATTTATGAATTTGGAAATTTGGAGTCAGTGGAGTCAGTGGAGTCGAGGGTTATGCCAAAAGAATATCGGGAAGTACCCTTTGTCTATGAACAAATCATACTACTAATCAAATAGTTCATTCGGTTAAAAGTTAAGTCTAGCTACTTGCGTTTAGTATAAAACTGCATTCAAAAATATTATAAAATCTTATATTAAATATCAATGACGTTATATGTAACTATAATAATATAATAAAGGCCAACCACTTCTTGATGCATAAATAAGTTTTATTACTATATTAATCATTTATATGCAGCATTTAAAATTGTTTGAATATTTTTACTTAAATACCAGCTAAGTGCTGCTGGCATTTCTTAGCAATTCTAACCACCGTGCATTTGCATTGTCAATTTGTTTGCCGCCCCCCTTTTCGCACTCCCCGTGGCCCATGTCTCTAGTTTTGCCGCACTCTTGTCGCAAATTGTGCAAATTTATTTTACGCGCTAAGTGCAAAACGTGCCCGGCCAGCTAAATGGCTAAAAATTACAGCTCAAAGAGAATCTTTGCTTAGCCTTCCATCTATTGTCAATGAAGAAGCTGTGCCTTCCCATTCCCACTGCAAACCACTGGTCTTTACTTCCTTGAAATGTGGGCCCACCCACAAGTCCCGCACCCTCAGTGCTGTCAGTTCAGTCAGATCCGAAATCAAGCTGAACTTTTACTTAGAAAACCAATCTATAGTATTAAAATAGCTTTCTAAAAGAGTTAAGGTAAAAAAGTTAAGCATTCAGATAGTTTCACCTTATTATTAAGTTACTTATAATATAATAAATACATTTTATAAAATAACAAATTATATAAGATTAAATTTTATTTAATGGATATATCTTAAGGAATTAGCCATCACTGTACACACATTTTCTAACCCGCTCGAAACTTTGGCCAGGCTTTTAATTTGCGGAGCCCTTCTCACTTCTCGACTTTGGCTGCCTAACAATGCGTGAAGTTTGTCGCCGCTTTTGATGGATTACAACAGGGAGTTGGCAACTTTGGCGGAGAATGGGTTCTATTTTGCTTTAACACTTTTGCTTTTGTGTGCATGTAATTATTAATGTATGGCAGGCAAATTCTTTTATTTTTTCGCTTTGGCATTATGCAATTTATTTCAGGTCTACTGCTTGGAAAGCTTTCTGTTCATTTTATGCGCTGATGGACAAGCCTTTTTTGATTAATTACGAGCTTAAAATGTGACATGATTGAAGGGGCGTTACAAAGGCGTTCCTTAATTATTAATTGCCTTTAGAAGTGAATAAGTACGTGTGAAAAATAAAAAGGCTGCAATATGCGATAGATATATATCAACTTGTAGTAAATATGTTCTAAGTTTAGTACAAAACGACACTTTAACAATTTTACTAAATTTTACTTGTAATTTAAGTTCCTCTTTTGCATCTTTGTACAAAATCCTCGAACTACCACGTTTAGGGGCCAACACATGTGAAGCTGGTTAAATGGCTTAAAAAGCTTATCTCACCTTTCCCACAACCCTCTTCATTTAATATTTTCTCGTCTGAGCTTACGAATGACTGTTGCTTCTGTTTGTTGTTTGCCTCGTTTTGGCTGTAGTTTTTATATTAAAATCGCAGCAGACTGGACGCTGTCCATTAAAAGCGGTGCTGCAGACCAGCAGACAGGACGAAAAGGGAAAAGGACACCTTTTACGTAAATCCCAGTAGGAAATTAAAAACCAAAATGAAGTTGCACTGAGGAGCGGAACGGAAAAAGGTAGCGACAGTGGCCACCAAACTTTATCGTCATATTTTAAAAAGAAAAGTCCATTTGGGTAGTGGAAATACTACGTTGGAAATATATCTGAAATCCAAAATGTTAATACCTTACCACCCAATAACGTCAAATCGATTTGTAAATATTTCTGCATTTTAATTTTTAGAAGATATATATAGAAATACATTTTTATTAGTTGAAAAGTAATTTAAAGCTATTTAAGAACGGTCAGGAAACAGATATTAAACCATTCTTATGCCATAGTTACTATATTCGAATTACTTGAATACCTTAAAATAAAAGGGTATTAAATTAAGTAGACAGATGGGTGCCAAAACGAAATAAAGCAAATGACAACTGAGTGACGCAGCCGCGGGTGTCATGTCCTCAGTATTTGCTTTTGTTTTGTTACTTTCCCGTTTATTTTGGCAAAAAGTCCAACAAAGCACACAATTAAAATGGATCTGGCGGCGAAAGTCGCGACAAACTTGATTGTGTGCTTTTCTGGCGATTAATGAGTTCCTAGTCTCATGGCAGACTTAGGATAATTCATATTTCACGCTGCAGATACCTGTCTATGTTGATTTGCTTCAAATAATACTGAAACATTAATATTGGATGTGTTACACATGGGTATTTTTAAGCTAACGTATTTCACAACTTCAAATTCTAAACAGTTTCTAAATTACGACTTTTCCGACTTTTCCCCGGAATTTTCGCCGACACTTTGCCGTAAGCTAATCATAAAAAATATAAAGCGCTGATTTTGACGCGACATTTTTAACGTTCGAGCGTGCTAATGAGTTTTTGTCAAGTTATTCTGTCTGGGTCCGAGTCCCCATCCTCGTTAATTAGTTCTTCCGCTCGAAAAGTGTTTAATGCTTACGTGCTAGTATAATATTTTTCCTCCTTTTTGGGGCTTGTCCCCCGACATGCGATTAATAAATAAATGCTTTGGACTTTGGACTTTGCGTGCTAGAGCTCCCCAGTCGGTCCTTAAATGCCTTTTGTTTGTAATTTGTTTATGGGTTCATTTCCCAGCGGTCAATTGCTCGGCTCGACTGTGATTTTTTTGTTTAGAATTTTTTATCCGTCTTTCTAGCCCCTTTGTTTCCCTTACATTTTTTATACGTACAAACACCTTTTCAATTAGCCAAGCCGCACTTAAAATCCATTTCAGGCGTTAATTTCTGATGGAACAAAAACCGTTTGAGCTTCGCTGCACTGGCAAGTGACACCTGCCACCCAGCACCTTGGATATAACCCCTTTTCCTTTGACTCTCCATTTTCCGGAAGGGTTTTTCCACATGCCAGCTGACGATTTCTAATTGAGCGCGCAGACGTGCGACGTGTAAAAAAGTGGAGCTGATTATTTCATTGGAAAAGGTCTCTGGCATTATAATAAAATGAAAAGACCTAATAAGGTTAATTTCGAGTAAAGTGCTACAAATTGATTTCAGGCATAAAAAGAAGCGGTGTTGTATAAAAAAAACTAAAACCAGAGTGGGAAATAAAGTTGTAAAATAAGTGGGCTTTAAATAGAATCTACCAATTAGATCTTAGTTAAATATTTTGCCATATTCGCTATAAAATAAGAGCACTTTCGTTATTTATTTCTCTTTAAATAATGTTTTGTAAATTGGTCCTTTTTTTGTGGACGCTTATTCTTAAAGTTTGTATCTTTATACATTAGAATAGATGTAATAAATTGCCAAACTTTAAAAACATATACATAAGGAAGACTTATCCCCTTTTTTTTTCTCGCGTAGAAAGCCTTCTCTGTAATGTCTTTATTTAGTTGTGAAAGCTAATAAAATTACTTTTAGGTCAATGAGTACTCAAGCTTATCAGGAAGTCGTATACTTGGTTTTAGTTTGGAATACCTGCGCTGTAGTGCATTCATCGCCCCAACTTTCGACCCCAAACAAATTTCCTAATAAAAAAACGGTAAAAAATCAAGCGATCGTTTCAATTTCACACGCCTCTGACTCATCTGCGTTTCCTTTCCCCGCCCCACAACCAATTAACAATGCAAACAAATCATTGAGCCCAACAAGTTCAGAAAATTTGTATTTGTAACATTGCCACAAGGAGAAAAAAGATTGTGAAAGACGAATCCGAAAAATGACAAACATATCTCTGGATGTATCTCTTTATGTTGTATCTTTGTATCTGCTGGATGCATCTGATGCACGTCTCATTGTCATTAACCCCGGCCAAGGTAGGGAAACCTTTCTCTCAATCTCAACTTTTGCGCCTGTGTCATCTAATTGACATTTGTTAATAGTTTTTCTTTCCATTTTCCTTCTGCAGCGACCATAAAAGGCGTTTGTTCATGAAAATTGTCTGTAATTTTTTTTATTGCCAACCCATCTGTATCTGTAGAGTGTGGATATGTATTGTGTTGACTAATCATTTTCAGTTCATCGTTTTGTTATTGTTCCGATTCTTATCTGTTCCCCAAAAAAAGCCAAGAATCTTCGAGCCCAAAACCTTTTACAATCGATCAATGGCAAGAGTAGAAATGTCCAATATAATTGCTTACAATTTCAGAATCGTAAATGCAAATGGCATAATTGGAGATCTTCTTTGCTTTTTGACCAGTGAACTCATCCATCATTAATCACAAGTAGCCATCGTTCATGGGCAGTAGTTGTCTTTCGGATAATTTTAAGCCAAATTCAGTTAATGAGCGAGCCTAGGATAGTGTTTACAGTAGCCAAACATAATTAAATCGATAAGATGGTAAGGCTAAACAAATCATAATGAGGAATGTCCAAATACGTCGTAGATTAATTCGGTTAGAGTTAAGGCAATGAAAAACAAAATAATAATTAAATATCATTGAATTACTCAATTCTTTAGATTTGGAAGAAATTCTTTTGAGACTGCTTAACTAATTATAGCCACAACACCACAGGGCAAAGCAATTAAACCAATGTCCTTCTCAATCCAAATCCAGATCAGCACCAAAAGGGAAGCACCCATGAGGGTGAATCTAAGCAGCTCATTGCTCATCGTAGACGGCGGCAATCAAATCAGCCAAAAACTTGTTATCGCCTCCTTTGACTGACACCCCGGCAAATTAATGGCCACACCGCCCACACTGGAAATGCACCTCCTTCTCACGGGAGATTGCAATTGACTTTCAGGTGGCCCTCGATTTGAAATATGTAAAGCATATAAATTATGTGACAGCCCAGACTGGGCGACAAACTGTGAATGAATCAAAGGATAATCCAATTTATTTTGCATTATATGCAGCTCCGACTGCAGCTGCAACTTGGCTCGGCTGGTTCATTGTGCCAAGATAGATATACAAAGATACTTCAAAGGTGTCAAATGAATGCAACGAGCTATCTAAGGGATTGGTATCGGGATCGGGATTCGGGGACTGGGGATTGCACTTTCAGGCAATCAATACGTTTAATGTGATTTACTGCTTATAATTTGCCGCATGTGAGATGTTTGAAAGCCCGGCTGGAAAATGAGTATGATTAGGGTAAATCATGAGATGAAAATGTATAGGAAAATGGGAAGCAACTGTTGGTAGTTTGAAGGATATATTTAGTATATTTACTCCATATAAACTTTAATTATAATTTAATAATTATAAACCTAAACATAATAATCGGTACTTAACTTTCTTACAGCAAACCTAATGATGCTTGCAACATTTATACAGAGAGTTTTATTAATTGTATTTCACATTTAGATTGCTAGCAACCGTACTTAAGCGACTTAAAATAAAAATGTGTTGACCCTTTTAAGCTGTGTGCTGACCTTAAACTTAAATTCAGTTGTCCGCAAGTCGTTTATCCAAGCCTTTGGCGATGCAACGCGAAGTTGTAGTTTGCCAGATCCACCCATTGTATCCTTTTCACAAAGAATATTTCACGCTCAACTAACTTTGCTGAAAGGAAACTTGGCAAGGCATAAAGACGCAGAATCTATGCGAAATCCATACACATGTCAGTCACACTTAATCCCGCGGGTCCAAGAAGCTAAATCACCGTTCGCATCAGCGGAAGACAGACAAGGACCTGGATCTCGAAGCGAACCTGAGATCCTGGACCGCAATCCTGATTTGCTTTGATTGCCTTGCGGCTGAATTATTATTTTGGAAGTCAGCAAATGCTACTCTAACCACTTTGTCTTCCATTTTTTTATAATTTCTCCCATATATATTGTTTTTTGCGATGCTTCCCAACGTTTATTATGATTTTGCGGAAATGTTTTAAGGCAAAACGGAAATTTATGCACATCGCATATGTCAACAGCTCCCTGACAAAAAAAAAGTACCAACGAGAAACGAAAATTTGCATATTTGCATTTCAATTTTCTGCGAACATGGGTAGGGGTCCTCGATTTGTTCTCTGCTTTCGGATTTAATTGTCAATAAAAATTCGCCAAGCGGAAAATTTGTTGGGCAAACAAAATGAAATTGAAATGTTCAGTTTTCGTCTGGGAAAAGTCTTGGAAAAAAATCAAGAGACCAAGAAAACCATGAGAATGGATTTATTCCTAAAGGCAAAGCAATGTTCCTGCTTGTCCAATATGAATTTAAATTCGACCAAAGGAAAAATTTCAATCCTGTTGCCACTGGTGTAAGAGTAAAATATTTTATTTCACTTGTGAATAACATCGAGGGA
The DNA here is from genome assembly GCF_016746235.2 of Drosophila teissieri. Classification (NCBI taxonomy): domain Eukaryota; kingdom Metazoa; phylum Arthropoda; class Insecta; order Diptera; family Drosophilidae; genus Drosophila; species Drosophila teissieri. The sequence continues at coordinate 15,902,214 of NC_053031.1, read as the reverse complement.
ATGGGACTTGGCATTCAAGGGACGGAACTCCTTGCTGGCTGCCGTTCGTGTAATTTTGCAATTTACACTGCAGGCATGGAATTTACACTTGCAGGCAATTAATAATGCTGCATTAGGACAATCCATAATGCAGACAAGCCCACTCACATCCCTGACAATTAAGCTGGATAATTAAGTTTACCGTTCATTGGCTTTGGCCAACAAACGCACACCCACGGAGACTCATGGCCCTTACTTCAGCTCAGTTTCTATGACAGATTACAGGAAACTTGGAGGCAGGAGACTCTGCTCCAAAATCTCCCCCACTTTCAAACATGAGTTCGCATAACATGCGGATGGCGAATGGCGATGGCAAACAGAAGCCTTCAATTTTGAGTGCATTTTCAAATCAACCAAACATTTTCAGCAGAATTGTTTCCTTTTCCCAGCGTTTCGCCAACGGACATGTGTCTGCATTAATCAACAACTGTCCATGTTGGGGCATTTTTGACGGTACTTATAAAACATTGAAGTTGCATTTGGGTTACATTCGTTTGCAAATCAATCGGTTTCTGAAAGCTTTAATAATAGTTGGTAAAAAAAATAAAAACGAAATTCAAAATTTTATAAGTATTGGATAGTATCTGTTTAGAGTATTAATTTTTGTGCGAGTTTATAGAATCATTTTTCAAAATATAAATAATTCACATGAAGGAATTTCAAAGATTTATGTTCTTGAAACTTTTCCTTATTTATAGTATTTCTCTATTATCTGTATAGTTTCCCAGGATACTTTAATGGCTTGTGGGGTTTTTACAATAATAAGCCAACCGTATTTTAAAACGAAAATGCTTTTATTGACGTGACAACAAATGGGAATCGTCATTACTCTCAGCTCACAAAATTCGATCTATAAAAAAGAGTCTCTCGACATTAAAGGATTACCCATCTAGCACACCTCAGCTCACATTAAGTTCGTGTCCTGTCATCAGTCATTAAGGATGCCATTGCTAGACGCAATTAAAACCATTCAGAATGAACATTTCATTGCCCAAACTGAATGACTTTTGTGACACCTTCCCATTCTCTAGAATTTTCTCTATTTCCGGAAGTTTTCGCCAAAAAGCGACAACGGGGACAACATTGTCGTAAACGTAGCCGACATTAAGATAACTTTTAGTCATCATAAAAAAATGCGAAAAACGAAAGTGCAAAAAGGAGTCAGGAATCAAATCCTCCTGTGCAACGTAAGCGGCTTTTCGCGTAGCCGCCGGTGCAGTGTTGCATGATAAAACAGCAGAAAACAAACCAGCAAGAAGTCGAAAACATTTCAGCAAAATATTTGTACATGGCCAGCAAAATAAAAGAAATGGAAATACCTTGGACGGACTTACTGACTCCTGATTCCCGGTTATTAAATTGTTTCGGTAGCTTTGCAGCGGGCAACCGTCGAAACGGAAATGTAATGAAAATTCAATTAAAAAATGGCATTTGCCAGATTTTACTTTACGAGCCTTTCTGTCCAGGACGAAATTCCACCGAGGGGATGGACAAAAGGGTCCTGATGAGTTACAGTTTGGGGCAATTCAATGGGATTGCAAACTCATTTCGGCTGGCGAAATGGAAATGCAAGGACACAGAGTTAAAGGATTGAACAGCAAAGTGATGCGATGAAATGCAGTATTTATAAACAAAAATTATGACACACTTGAATGAAGGTTGCACTCTGAAATCTGAAAGATGATTTGAGTGAAATGCCTTAAAAAACAAGTGCATGCTATTAAATATCAAAGGTATTAGTATATTTGAGATTGCTGTAATAAATAAAGCAGATGCAATTTTTTTTTCCAAATGAAATTAAGTTCAATGAAAGCCTTTTTTAATAATAAAATGTACACTTTTTTATTAATCAGACGCTGCGCAGCCCTTTCCCCAATAAATTACACGAATCGCTTGTAAACAAATCGACAAAACATGTAATTTCACTTATCTGACATAATGTCAACAATTCGGAAATCGTCGTTACAACACACGCATTACCCAAACCAAAAGCAGTCAAATCAAAAAAAAAAAAAGCCATATAATTTACGGAAAAAAGTAGGAAGACGCAGCATGTATATTTGCGTGGAATAACCCCTTATCGCGATGCGGATAAAAAGAGTTGACTTGTGTAACGAATAAAAGTCAGCTGATAAGCCCTCTAATGCCAACCCCTCGAAAAGGGTGTCATGCCAAACTGCGTATGCTAATCACACGCCAAAAGACACCCAATCCGAATGCCATTCCCAATTCCCAGTCCGGAGTAAATCGCTTTCAACATGCTTAAGCACCAACCAACGAGCCAAAGATTCATTCCTGCCTTCCTCCTTTCTATCCTACTCGAATTTATATATTTTTTGGCTTGCCTTTCTGGTTTTGTGTTGGATTTTATAGCCTGGCGCCGCTTGAATGATTTTTATGGGCTGTGTGTCTCTGGTTGGAAGGAAAGGAGCAAAACTGATTTGCATGACTTTTCTTTTTGGGCGGAATCGCTTTCTCTATGTGGTGGCATTAGAATTCTGGTTGCATACCCTATGCTCTTCGGGGTCAGCATTGATTATAGATTAGATTTACGTTTGGAACTTGTGGAAATCGGATATGATATGGTTTATGGTATAGTTCAATGAAATTTAATATCTGTTGACATCATGGGTCAGGAATTAAAGCCCACAATTATAGAAACACAGAAGAGTATACAGACTGTTGAAGTATATCTTAAAACGCATACACACTTCTACCAATACTTCCCCTTTTTTCATTTATTTAGCTGATTTTATTTGCATATATGCTTAGTTAAGCGGTGCCTATAAATAGTTGAATGAATGAACCCTGCGGTAACATTTAATAAGCAGTAAAACTCCCTTTTTCTTGGTTTATTTCGGGGACCTAGATCTCGCCCCAGGGAGATTTCACCAGCTTCTTTTTTCAATTTCAAGAGCCATTAAAGAGCGTGCATGCAATTAAGTCGAGTGAAAATTTCATAAAGATAACAATCGACAAGAACAAGAAATAAACATGGCAGCCAGATCGGATCAGATCAGCATATACTAGGCACAAGACTCTGCCTCTGGCGTAGAAAAACCTGCCCCTCCAGCAGCAGTTGGTTCGTCAGTCTGTCAGTCAACACTTCAAATAAAAACTTGGACCAGAGCCTACATTAATTTGCATTTAAAAACTGTTTTTAGTAGCATTAAAAGCAAACATCGCCGAGGGGAAGATCAGGGAGCACACTCCACTGCACTCCGATCGCGACTCGAGACCATTAACAAAGTGTCTCCAGATGTGTGTTCGCATTTGGAAGAGCCCTACTCCCAATCCCAATCCTACTCCCAATCCCAATGCCTATGCCTATGCCCCATCCTTCGTCGGCAGCATCGTATTTAACATAACATAAAAAGATGAAAAGTTTATTATGATTGTTGCTGGTGTGGCGTGGCTGCTGTTGTTATTAGCTTAAAGAAATGGTTATGGGACAAGCGCACGCCATCAAATGTCAAATGCCAACAGTCAGAGGCGTCCGTCCGAAAGGCCGGCGATTATTATTATGCCAGTGCCGCTGCGAGGGCTGATTGAGCAGTTCAAAAACATCGCTTTGTCAAGGAAACCTCATTCCATCAAATTTTTAATCTAATGAGCTCAATCTACAAATCGATACAATAGTAAAAATAGTAAAGAATTGAGTTATCCTTACATAAACTCTTACACTTCTACTAAAACGTGTTATGCTCTTTTTTGTTTTACTGAAATATAAAAGAGCTGATATAAATTTGCCATATGTAATTTAAATACGACTAAATATAATTAGTAATTTGTGGTATTTTATGATAGTTTATACATATATCAGATAATTGGCATCCAAAATTACAAAACTCTTCATCTTTTGCTAGTTCCTACGAACTGTAGAGTCCACCCACGTGCCATGATCTTGTCATAAAACGTTCAGAGCCATCAAAGTTGCACTTTATGCGAAAAGATCGTTGTTGGTGCGGCGTTGAGGTTGTTGTTGGTTTAAAGTTGTATTTTTTTAGTTTTTGTTCGCGTTGTCGCTGCACGTGTTCAACGTCATCAGCATTAGCGGGTCTGTTGTATTAGGCGAGAACAGAGAAGCCAAGGAAAAAGATCCGACTTCTCCGCTGGTTGCTGGTTGCTCTTTGCACTCAGCATAATCATAGAAATTATGTGGCTGCTCCGCCTGCCTCTCGAACGGCCTCTTTTTCCCCATTTTCCTGGCCAAATGGTGTTGGCACTGCGCTATAAGCCCCAAGCTAGTGGAGCCCGCATGGGGTCCACTTCTGAGTTTAAGTCGTGCATCTGCTGCCCCTGGGGGAAAGAAAAGAACACATCTGCTTGCCATGGAAATGAAGTCCAATAATTCTGATTAATTCTGATTGGGGGAAATGTAAATAAAGATTTGATAACAAATAATAACCCGCTAACTAACAGTTAGTTGGAAGTCTTTATTTTCCGATCACAATATTTGGAGTTCAACGGGAGCTTATGACTTCTTAATGAACTTTAAGCCGAAGGCATTGTGTGATTGGTAAGTTCAAAGCTAAGTTATGGCTTTGATCAAATAAAAGATGTCCGTATGTCTAACAAATTTGCTAGAATATTTAGTGATTAATGTATGTTATTACCGACCTAAAAGTAGAATGTTTGGCTGTTGTTTTCCCTAGTTTCCTGTGGCTTCTGCCGCACAGTTAATTTATTTATATCTCGTCTCAATCGATTGAAACCAAATCCGAGAATGTCTTGTGCCATCACCCGAATGGCTTATCCCCAAAAGATCATTTATTGCGGAGGCAAACACATTTAATATGCGGCTGTCTTGACAAGCCGAAGAGCACCTCGAGTGTTGTCACAGGGGGCATTACATGGATTTATTTTCCAGCTCCAGTCCCCGTGGCTCTTCATCCTCCGGTGGCCAAGTGGCACGAAACACTTGACACTTGCCGCCGACATGTGGGCTGCCTTGGATGCATCATATTCATATTCATGGGCCTCCAGTACCAGCTTCATCTCCATCTCCAACTCCATCTCCAGCTTCTGTTTCGGTTTCTGTTGCTCTTTCTGCTGCCGGAGATCATCTCATTTGAAGATCTTTCTACGGAAAATTTGTTAGGAGCCCGCTGATTGCCTGTCGGTTGTTAGAAAAATTGTATTTTCTTTATGCCTATATGTGCATATGAAGCAAAGAAAGGCCGCTGCCGCTGTCAGTCAGTCAGTCAGTCGGTGGTGGTGGTGGTGGAGTTCTCCTTGAGTGAAAGTTGATGTGCATGAAAAGTTTTAATTGCGCGTCGAGTTTTGCTCGGCATCTCTGGGTGGTAGGGTCGCACTTTATTTTTTATGTTTGCTACCCAGCACTCGCTGTGAATAGTATATGTCATTAGGTATGAGCATAGAAAAATTCAAGAAAAATATACATTTTCCTAGCTTCAAAAGGAAACAATTGTGAACATACGGAACAAAATGCAACATATACAAGTAACAGCACAATCATATATTATTTATATTTTCTATTCTATTTTCATATAAATGTCATAGCTTACAAGTGATAGGTATCTGAAATCCCTCATTTAGAGCTACATTTTTCCTATAGGAAATTACAGCCTAACAGTAATATTTTGGGTCATTTTGTACCTAATAGCCTCGGCGATAAGAGCAATCTTTGAGTGCACAGAAATAAATAAGAAACTTCAAAAGTGAGGCAGCATCTTCGCTTCGTGTCAGATGAAGTGTGGCATGTGCTGAAGATGTCTCTAGGTCTCAACTCTGCGGGGGTTGGAAAACTAAAGGGGCTTGAGCCCAAATCATCTGAAATGGATGCTCCATAGGATCTGGAAACCCAGACATTGGAGTAGGCGATGACTGTCTCCGCAAAGGAGATGCAAACAGTGGCACCAGATACTGATCGAGGTGCTGCTTTCTTTTTTTACTCCCGACACGTGCTATTTGAAGGAGGATCTTGAGAGGCAGCAGCGTAATCACGATAACCCAATTTTAAAAGATCATCAACAAAATTGGTCTATAATTGTGAAAAGAGGCATGAATTAAACCGATCAGGTTGATCACAATCCATACTTAAACGAAACTATGGGCCTCAAAAACCTTTACAATTAATTTTCTTCATTGTCTTCCTGGCTAAAATCATAAAATATATTTTATTCCCTACTTCTATTTTCCCTTCACGTCCCAAAGTAACTGCTCTATATATCACATCATCTAAATAAGCCAATCGTTTAAAGATCTTGAATTTACTCATTAACTTTATGATCCGAGACACACAAACAGAAATTCCACTGCTTACAGAAGAAAATCCGTAATAAATTTGTACACTATACGATTTGTGTGTAATTTTTTTATTGCCACACACTTAGGTGGAATATAAACGGATGGATGAAAAACTTTTGATCTGCTTGATGATCAGTAAACTGATCCACACAAACTACAACGGACCGGGTTCAAATGGTCAAAAGCTAATAAATAACCCAGGTTCGGAGATACATATAACTCTTTATGGCACCTTCTTCTCTTTGAGAGATCGCACATCCATCAAATGTAGATCAAGTTGTGGTGATAAAACGATCGTTTCACATTAATTATAAGTTTTTTAAACTACATTAAAACTACGAAGGAAATGCCTAAACAACTCACATTTTGATTAAATGCATTCCGGGAACAGTTTCCATTATGTTAAGCTCATTTTGGTGTAGATCATAGATTTTTATAAAAGTATATCTCATTCTCATTTTTCCTGGACATCATCTTAATTGTCTGCCGGCTTATCTCTATAAATTTACTTTATTTTCGTTGTGTGGCTCGCCCAGTAATAATTTTTACGATTTCATTTTCAGTTTGGTGTCGAAATTATGGCTTTTTGTGGACACCGTCTTAATTCCTGGAAAGGCTTTCCTCATAGTTCCACTAATTGCATCTCTTTGCCGAAGATTCTTTTTCCTAACAATTGTTTGAGCTGTTTTATGATGCTGAAGTTTACCTTTTCCATTACCTTGAAGAATGCTTCTTTCGGGTAATAAAGTGGCTATCGTCAGGTGTTTCTTTATAGCCAGTGACAACTTTTTACCGAATTATTAGTTCTCTCTTTATGAATAACTATGCTTAACACGGAATCGATAGTATTGGCTTTAAAAATATTTAGCGTGGAGGGAGTTAATCCCACAACTGTGCAAATATTTGCGAAAACATTTTCGCATTTGTAATGCACAAAAAATAGTTTCATTCAAAAAGAGGGTTTTTTTGATAGAATTTTATCCCCAGAGCATTATCTCCACGGCAATGGCCAAAAAGTTGAACCAAAATTGAAGGCAAACTTCATTTGACGGGCCAGTCGAGAAGTGCAGCAGAATTCAACAAGCGAACCCTAACGATTTCATTAAAAATGCAGTCAACTAGAAAAAAACTCAATTAATTTTTCATGTAAAAAACGTCTCTCCCCCATTGATGTTGTCCAATATGCAATCCGAAAAACACATTTTTTGTGCAAATCATTCGGCAAACAAACACAAATGTGCATAAAATGACAACAAAGCAACCAAATTGAGGGGATGCAAAGAGATGACCATCAAGTTCGTATCAAATCACAAAAAACAGTTTGTCCGACAGTGCGTGTCATAAACATAACTGCGTACCCTTTGTGGTTGGTGAAGTAGGAAATGTTTGTAGTTTAACTAGTATAAACAGTTTTAGATAACTTGTGCAGTGTTCAAAGGTACTGTTTAATCAGTAAACTAAAAATATTGAGAAAAAGTTGCATGTGTAAGGTTGTGAAATTTCAATACTTTTAGTTGAAAATCGCTTTTTCGGAATTATAGCTGCAAGGGGTCTGTCACTAATGTAACGCACTGTTCAAGTGCATACATCAAGGGTTTCCCCGCCTGCAAAGTGCAGTGATATATATACTGCACTGTCATTGCGTTGGCAACGAGGAACTGGTGGAGTGGGACTGAGAAACCCCATTGAGCAGCAGGGGTTTCCACTCGTACTTTTTATGTAGTTCACCAATTTTTTGTGGGTGAAAAGAATTGACAGCTTGACCACAGAGAGTGCGTCTGTGTGCTGGTGGATATATTGTTATTACATTGCTGTTGCAATTGCAATTCAAGCGCGAAATCATTAATATCCTTTCGTCCTGCCCTCGCGAATCCCGAGCTCAAACCCCAAAAGAGCCGGCTCTTTTTTGTGGTTGTTGCATTCCGAGCTGCAGCCTTTTTTATGTGGCTTCCAGGGGCTGCGAACCATTGTCCATCTCTCGAACTTTTGACGCACTTAATGAAGTTTGTTCGGGGAAGGAAAATCGTAGGGCGTATGCACAAGAGGTAAACGTTGAAGGCGGTTAAACTTCACTTAACAAAGCAAGGTGCCTTTAGCATCGAAGGCCACAAAAATATTTTTTAAATATATCAATATAATATATAGAATATAAGTAACTACATTTTGTAATTAAATATATAATGCAGATAAGTAGTCTGTCAACACAGTTTCAAGTGACACCAATCCCATCAATCAAAACAGTGCCTTACTATCTTATTGAATTAATTTTATCTTGCCACCCAACTATAATTAAATTCGGAGTACTTTCTTTTCCGCCTAAACACTTTCTCCCTCCCAAATCGTTCGTGACCAAGCAACCCTCGTGCTGGCATCCATCAAAGTCTATCAGCAGATAAGGTCCACCCAAATCCAAGTCCAAGTCCACCCACTCTAGTGCACTTGCCCCGTCGTAATGGAAGACGACCCTCATTACACCTTCAGATGTTTCAGCAGCAATTATGCTCATCCACCTAGAACATCGAGCTCGCAGATCTCGGCTCAATAGTCTAATGGAATTATCAATATCCCCAGCATGTGTGAGTCATCGCTGTAAGGCTGTATGGCTGTAAGGCGGCACACAGTAATCACCTACTGATGTAAATACAATATTTTCAATATAACCACTTAACGCTTAAATCCAGTCGAAACACACAGGGAGAAGCCGAGGCCTCACTCACAGCCCTCGTTTTGAGGGTAGCTAAACTCTTACCCCACAGCCACGGAGGTATTGTTCACAGCGAGGGTTGCTCGAAAGGTATTTTGTAAATATGGGAGATATATAACATTTAAATACGTGAAATGCCAAGGTTACTTGTTATGCAACACGATAAATAATGTATTTAAATGGTTTTTTGCAATTATTGGATACTTTTTGGGAATATACGAGTATATGGGTTGGGATGTTTTGAATAAAATACGACATTATCTTAGAGAGAAGATGAACTGGTGTTCCTCGAACTCTATTGATTATTGCCAACATGGTAAACCACCCTCGCTGCTAGCCTGCGTTTTGTCATTCACCCAAGTGGCATCGTCGGCATTTGACGACCACCACAACAGTATCAATGCACCAACTGTACCCGTCACCATCATCGGTAAACTGTGTCTGCTGGCGAACCGGGGTTGGGGTTGCATAAAGAAGTCGGGTCGTGGTCGGGGTCGGGGTGGGGGTTATAGCCAACAACCCCCAAAGGGCTCACGGCACAATGAGGGTTCAAGATGCCGCGACTGCGACTGTGACTGCGACTGCGAATGCGAGGGAACTGTCATATTTGCTTGGACGAAAGCAGAACCAGAACTCGAACTCGAACTGGAAACCGAGCCCACTGACTCACAAGTGACTGAGTGGAATGACTGAACTGAACCCAACTGACTGAGTGACTGACTGACTGGCAGACTGACGAACTGCCAACGCGTACACGTGTTCGTGGTGGTTGATGTGACTTGCCAACTGACCATCTGTCGTGGATAATATTGAAGGAATGAGTGGATCGCTGAACGAAGCTCTCAATACCCTTGGAAGGTAAAGTATTGGAAATGTTTGTATATTGCCTTTAGAAAGTTCCTTAAAAGAAGTTGAAGACTATTTAAACTACTTCGAAATATCAAGATTAGATTTAAAAAAATTAAAATATTATTGGGAAGTAAAAGTGTGCCTTTCCCATGAATAAAAGTTGTTCTGTTGCATATTTATTTTTCAATTTTATTAAGTAGTAAAAATGTAGGGTATTGCCGTTTCGAGGCCCTTCGTGCTACCCACTTCCTTTGTGGAAATTCAAATGACAACTGTACTGGCACAAGTGGCATACGCTTCGCCAAGCCTCGTCTCCTTTCTGTTTTGTACTTTTGAACTGCAACAAATTCAGTTAGATTTCTTTCATAATACCTTTTTTTACCAGTCTCGAGAAATTTGCATAACGCGTAGTGGCGGCAAACACTTGAGGAATTCCTTTGGATTCTCCCCTCCAATATCCTTTTTTTTCGGTCGAGTCGAGTGTGTCGGCATTTCCATAGAATTACATAGAGAAAAAAAGGAGTTTCTTTTACTAAGGGGGAAATTGTCAAGGATTGGTTTGCACAAATGCCGGGCTTAATTGTTTGGAAAGATTTCGTTGAGAAGGGTTGCAGATCTCCTTTTATGAGATGTTAGTTATTTTGGGTAAGTTGTGATAGGGATAGGACCCTAACATCCTCCTTGAGTTGTCGATGTTTTTTCCTAATGGGTGGCAAAGTTTCTGGCGTATCAGTAGCATACTGTGCAAAGATTTACATAAATGAAGAGAAATTTACTTTTAAAATATTTATCAAAGTGTTCGAAAGAGTCAAATGAAAATTACTGTCAGTCCTTTTGAATTGAATACCACTCTAACGAAGAGCTTATTCCACTATTTGATAGCTCATACAGCAAAAGGTCCAAGGCTTAGACTCCAAGCTGAACGGAATAGCTCATCGGGCTGCTTAACCCCTTTTTACCCCTGCCCTCGAGAAGCAGAAGCCTAAGCAAAGCCACTAACTAACCACAAAATCCCTTTTGTGGCAGCCTCACAATGATAGACGAACTAATTGGCAGAGTTCTGTTCAGGCTACTTACAATGACCACCAGATCCCAGCGGAGTTCTCCGAGCTGGCTCAATAAAGAAATCATTGATGTGGCTAGCTAAGAAACGAGGAGGTGTGTGTTCAGAGTCAGTGATGCCTCACGAAAGGATAAAAATAAAAAAGCAGGCTTTTATGTCAAATATATTCTAAGTAATATGGAAGATGTATTTGTATTTGTAATTTTACAATTTAAATGGTATTATAATATAATAAATTATATTATTTTCAGCTACCTCGCATCTCTGTTCGGAGCCACTGTCCTTTGCCACATCAATAGGCCGCTGAATGCATCAACACTTCAGTGAGTGCGGCCATTGCGATGAGGAAGGAGGATGAGGATGAGGCTGGAGGATGAGAATGAGGATGAGGATGGTCAGCTGGGGAGTAGAACTCTTGGCACACAATGAGGAGCACTTCGTCTTCTGGTCCTCGGACTGCCACCACAATTATTTCCATTTGATTGGGCAAAGAAGAGTGCGCTTCTTCCTGCTTGGGGTCCAGCATTTATGTGTGGTCATCGTTTGCCTGTGTTTATTGCTCTATATGCTTGAGTGCATTCGGATATGCCCTGAATGATGATGATGATGATGATGGTGCTGATGACGCTGCTGCTGCCACTGAAGAGCTTTCTTTTTGGTCCAGCCCAGCCAAAGGCTCAAATTTACATCTACCGATGGTTAAGTTAATACTGAAAGGGTGGCACTTCATTGGAATGGTTTAAGAAGCCTGCAATCGGAAAGGCAGGAAAATCGAAAACGAATATTAAAGCAGTTGGTATTGAATCTCTATTAAAGAGTCAAAAAAGAGCTTAGTATTTTAAAAGTCATGAATATGTTATAGAACAAATATTTCTAGTAATTATAAATAGCATTCATTTTGATGAAATAATCTTGATATATTCTACCGTCAATCAAAGGTAATATAAAAAGTATTCTTAGTGATATTATCCCATAGATGATATTTAATTTATTAGGGAAATAGGAGCCGTGCGAAAATAAGGAGATAATTTAAATAAATGGCAAGTACTCGCATGAAAGACATAAAATAACCGTTAAAGCCAAACATTACGCAGCTAAATTCCTAATAAGCCAAGAGAGTTAGGGATAATTGGCAAAGAAAGGGTGACTAAGCACCAGGTGGAACCGAGTTCAAATAAAATGTCCCAACCCAACCCCACCATACAACCCAGCTACTATCCAGCTGAAATATTTGCGCTATTTTCGTAAAGGACTTCGGCACGATGCGGGTGCAGTTTGTGTTTTTTGGGTTGGTAAGGGGAAAAGCGATTAAACGAGCAGAGACTAATGGTTAACTGGTAAAGGGTTACGGTTAACTTACGGCCAAGTATGCTTAACTAAGTTAACTGAGTTGGTTAGGTCATTACCATAGTTCTGCCACTTGAAGTAGCGACAATTTTACATAATTGGATTGGCTACAACGCATGTGGCAGGACATTTAATTGAGTGAAAATTCCTTTGCTGGATATTTCCATCCATATCCCAACTTTCAAAACAGTAGCTTATCGATATAAGCACAAGCTGTAAGAATAAACAATTAAATTATGCGTAATCACTTTGATAACTCTTTCCAAGTAATACCAGCTGTTTATCCCACTCGAAAGTCCTATTAACTTTTCGACCCTTTTCGCACCTCTTTTTTTACCCAATTCTTCCTTATTGGCCTGGCCAATTGTCGAAGATCTGTGGTGTGTTTTTGGCACCCAATTATGTGCAGATATCCAGAGACTCGACAACAATCAAAAATGCATCCGATCCTCTGGGCCGTTTACATCTCATTATCTGCAACTCCTTGCCTTTCACCTACTGACCATAAAATCCGACTGACAATTGCCAATCTCGGCACGCAAATATAAAACAAAAACCAAAGAGACGAGGAAAACGTACCCAATTCCATCCAGCCAACAGAAAAGTCCACAAAAATTACCATTTTGACCGCAGACAAATTAGTGTTATTAACACTTTTTTTCTCTTCCTCCATTTGCATATCCTGTAATTGTGCCCCAAATGGGTGTGTTTGACTATTTAAGTCATTTATATATTTCCCTATGAGCTGGTTTCACTTAAAGGGTACTTTTAGGCAAACTATCAGAAGTTAGACTTATTTTATGTAAATTTAATATGGTGTGAATAACAGAGTACTTAGCTTGCTAAAATATTGTTTTATATTGTAGGTGATGTTCGAAAAGTAGTACTTAATAGGTATTCAGTAGTCTTTATGCTGAAATGTTGCGGTATTATTTTTTGTGTATTTACGTTTTATTTGCTGCTGTTGGCATTACTGCTTTTTGGCAATGGCAAAGCACTTTTCACGCTTGGGCCACGCGCAGAGATCCATTGAATGCCCCTACTATTCGGCTGTCTGATGCAACTGCAACCACGCCCAGTTCCAGTGGCAGTGGCAGTTCCAGTGCCAGATTCACATTCAGTTGCAGAGCTGACCGCAGGTTTTAATATTACAAAATGCTGAGATTCTCTTTGGGAGCTGTTTGTTTGGTTTGGGTTTGGGTTTCGGCTCGGATTGTGGGCTGAGCTCCTGTGAAAACAAACAACAGTAATGCCCGCATAATACCTGGGGCATGCCACCTGCCCCCTCCACCGACGCCCCTGTCACCGAGTCCATTCGTAAAAAATCCATTAAAAATGCGTTGGGATTTCCATTTTTTCAGGCTGCATTGTGGCAAGGTGTTGACTGAGTTTCATTTGACTTTTTGTTGGATTCGTTTAAAGTGGAGGGACAGTAAAGTTTTGGCTTGGTTAATATGAGTTTTTTTATATGTTTTCTTACAAAATATTTCTAGTATAAATGGAAAAAAAATAAAAAACTAATTTAAAATTACACTTTTTTAAAGTATCGGTAAATGAATGGTAAATTATATATCAGCGTGATGAACTGCGGATACAATAATTATACGTTACAATTAATAAACGTTGTAAATATTCGTTTAGATGTAATCATACTTTTATACAAATACATTTATTTATAAAATATATTTTTGTAGTACATATTTCTCTTTAAATGACTTGACAAACTCTTGGAACTTCCTCCGCCAACCATCCGTAAATTCTTTTCAGATTTTATGCATAATACTTTGATGCATTAACCGGTAGCTGTTGCTGCTGGGTATGTAATTTTTTTGGTGCAATTTTCTCGTAATGATGCTGCTGAGTTGATTATTTCTGCATTGGCAAATCGCAGCTAATTATGTTAACAAGTTTATTTTAAAGAGCGAAAAGCCCTCCGAATTACTTCTCATTTCGACATCAATTGTTATGAATTGGCGTGGTATCAGCATAGCGCTATTTTCCATCGCTCTTGTTTACATTTGCTAATTGCAACTTTTTGTGTTCGCCCTTCTGGCTGTCTCAAGTGTTTTTCAGTTGTCAACTTCCAGTTTTGATTTTGAATTTCGCACTTTTTGGTTTTGTCATTCACAGAATAGCAGACAGAAGGCACGCCCAATTTGGTTCTTCGACACTTGAGTGTACTTTGCCTGTGACAACCAAATCCAAAATGATAACAAAAAGATGAGGGTGAACCACTTCAAGTGTTTTGGCTCACACTAATTGCCTGAAGAGGTAATGGGCTAATGTATATGTTTTTTGAGGCCTTCGTTCTGGCATTGAAACTTAAGTTTGAGTAGAAGTAAATACTTTTTATTAATATATAAAAATACTGGTTCCACATATATATTAAAAATATTGTTTTAATAAAATCCCACATATAAAGTCAAGCTTAGTTACCAATTAATTTTAAGGCAATTAAGAAGCCCGCAATAAGTACTGTTTTATCCGAAGTTCAAGAACCTAGAAAGGTGACTTTGAACCTTCTTCTTTAACAATATTTTCTCCATCCCCGCACTTATAGATATGTTCACCATCAGCTAGCGCCAGTTAATTGCTGAAGAGAACCCGAGAAACCAGAACCCATAACCTAAACCCAATCTTCAGTCGCGACATCGAGTGTCTGCATCTTTTCCCCCATCCGTCTGCGGTTAATCATGCATCGTCTTTATGCAGCATATACATATATGTGCAAGTTAATGGATAGGAGAGAACTCATGGGTGTACTTTACTTAATTTACCAACGAATTTCGGGGCTCAATTTTGTCCAATTTACTTGCCGTGATTTGCAGCAATTTTGGGTAAAGTGTCTAAGAAGGCTCTAATGTGATGGCTCTAAAATCGTTTTCCCTCCTAATGCAATTTGGTTTTTCTTTCTTTGTTTTTCTTTTATTCTACGGGAGCGATAACGAAGATTGTTTATAATGAGGTTCTGTGGTCGATGCCCAATTGAGTTTTCCCTAATTGCCCAGGCCACTGGACTTACGCTGAGAAGTCAAAGGAAAGTTGAAAATCTGTGTGGTTGGGATAAAGGGGTTTTCGTCTAATGATTTTCCTTATGGTTATGGCTAATGCCTAACTAATTGAGTAATTTTTGTGTGACTGCCGGGTATCAATCATCAGTCCTTTGGAATGAGGACTTTGTTCATCGGCTCGGCGACTCGTTTAGCAAGTTTCCGGTTTCCTTAACCCTTTCTGCCCATCATCTGGGCATTGCAAATTTCCCAAAAGACGGCCAACTTTACGCTTTATTGTTACAAATTTGCCTTGGCATGTCCTTTATCCTGTTTACAGCTGGACTAAGGCGATTGCCTCTCAATTCCTTTGGGTCGTCCGGCTTTCTTTCGCTCATGGGCAAAGGGCAATCAATCATTTCCCTGACTTATTCACTGCCTTCCTGGCATTGTCCTCTTATCGGGCCATCGGTAAATAAATGTGACTATAAATCGAAAAATTATAAACGCTTAAGCAGTGACCACCGATTGACCATTTGACCATCAATTGCTTGAGTCACCCCCGATTAGAACAGGTCATCAATAAGACAACGAAGCTGAATACCCTTTGAAAAGCATGGTTATTGGTATTAAGAAATAAGTTAAAATTTGTATTTGCTCGCAATGTATACTTATTAAATAAATATTATGTTGATTTACTTATTTGAACTAATTAACAAATTGATTTATGGTTCCTAGCTGTGATTTTAGGCAATAAATTCAATTCAAACCATAACTAATAGTGGAAAACAGAAAATGGAATTACTGGTATATTCCTTGTACCCGAAAAATACACTCTTACTTCACCTAACTTGCCTTGACCAACTGACTAAGCCTTTAACAAACCCAATTCCCCATAGATTGGAGTATCCATTTCAATTGATTCAAACAGGATAAACTCTTTTTTTAATGCAAGGCTAAGAACAGTTGGTAAATTTATGCATTTATTTTGACAAGCACCATGATTTATTGACCGTATGTAATTTGTACTGTCCCTGACAGCAGAAGAAAAGGTCCTGAGAGTAGACCAAACCACCCTTTATCAAGCTCTTTTCTTATTTTTAAAAATTTATTTGCATTGACGCATTTGTAACCGCAACGAATTTGTTTGTAATAAAAATGTAAATGCTAATGTCCATCGGATGCCACTTCAAGACGAGTTTTTGTTTCTCTCCCAAGCAACCGCAACTTGACCGAGAAAAAAATCACGCAGAAACGAGTTGGTCAAAGAAATGAAATATGACCGCAAACCGACACTCGAGGATGGCAAAGGATGGGACTGCAGATTGGGGTTCACCAACTGGACAAGGGCCAAACCAAGGAACTCGTAACCCTTTTGGGTCAGCGCGTTTCGTGGCCAAGTAGTTTGGCAGGTTGCAGAGGTTGCTTGGATTACTTTTTTTCATAATTTTTTTTCTCTCGAAGGTAATAAATGGGCTGTCCATATATCATCGAGTTCTGTTTGATTTATGCCTGATAAATGGAAATTATGATGATTCAATTGCGAAGTTAAGGCGTATTACTTTGTTTTTCATTATAAAATAACACTCTTTGCATTTCATAATGGTAATTGAAAATACACATTTATAGAGAGAAGCAATGCCATCGCCCTTCAAATACATGCCAATTAAATCGTTGCTGGGGAGCATTTTCTCCACGCTGGGGGCTAAACAAAGTCTAATTTAGAATCACCTCATTCAGAGCCCCTTTTTCTCAGCCACCTTTTCATTATCCCCAAATGTGCCTCAAGTGGGCGCCCGAGAACGAAACACATTCATTTCCCCACAGATGCTCTTTTTTCCAACTGCCAGCCTGGCACAAGCTGAAAATCATTTGGCAAGGTGACGCCTTTTTATTGCTCCATTTGCCGTTAAATTTAGAACTGGGAAAAAGTGGGAAATCTTTTGAGGGGAGGAGTCAACGGGAATGCCACAAATTTTGAAAAAATATACTCGATGAGAGAAAAGGGCAACTGTGAGGTGTGATGACTTATTAGAGTTTGTTATACAGATCCTCCATGAAATATGTTAATTATTAATTACCTTCTGTTTGCTGGTGTTTCTACACATAAATTACACACTCCCAGTGTTGACAATAGTAAGAACACAAATAAATCTTTGAACTGAAACTGAAAAAAGTGAACGCACTTAGAAGTTATATCTCTACGAATAAGTGAAAACAAATCAAGGCTAATGCCAGATTAATTTATATGCCTTCTAATGGGCAAACCGCACCCATTTAATTACCATCCCAGCGGAAAGAAAAAACAAATAAATTAACGTACGTTTTCCACAAGCCACGAAAAACTATCAAAGTCTACTTAATAAACAAATTTTCTCATAAAACTATGGCGCTGCATGAGGAAGCAAAAGGAGTCGAGGGAGAATTTGGTAGAATTTATGGGCAGGAGTGGCTTAACTGCCGAGGATTTCGACCACACATTGCCGATAAGGTGGCGAGGATGTAGCAGCCATAAAAACCCAGAGATATACTGCCTGGGAATGCGGAGCAAAGGTGGGCGAGTAATAATTATATTTTTATTAGACATTTATTGCCCCATGCTACCGCAAACAATTTAATCAAACCGAATGAAATGAACGGCACTCGGCAAATCGAATTTATAATCTCCGAAAACAAAGCATTTCCATTGAGTCCCAAGTTTTCTTTTTGCGCTTCAAATCAAATGTAATTCAATACACAGGAGAAGTGGAGTGGGGGCGGAAGAATTTGAAGAGGAATCCCAAGCAGGCCAATAATGAGCAAGTCAGCGAGATAAACCTAGGGAACAAAAGTAAATAAATAAATCGGCCTGCTAATTAAAGGCAAAAGACGAGGAAGCCGGCGGACACCCCAGACGATCTCGATGTTGGATTTGGATGTTGGATGTCGGCATGTGTGTTTGAAGCACTGGCCCGAAAATAAGAGCACATCACATCTGACTAGGAAACCGGGCTGGGGAAGGGTGTAGTCAGCACTTTGTGGCTGAATACACAAAAAATACAAGAATTCAATTGAAAGAAAGCGACACACCAAATGACACGCCATGAGTGCGGCAAACAGGAAGGGAAGTCAACAACGAGGTAATCAGGGTCACAACGAACTGCGGATGTTCTATCAGTATTAAATAAATTAGAGGCAAAGACCCACAGTTTATTTCGAACTTTAAATTTCCATTGTTATAAAGAAATCGTAATAATAATAATACTTAATACATGTTAATTCCGTTTTCTCGACCTTAAGTAAACCATAAAATGGGGACCAATAAGATCGTTAAGATAAATTAAAATTCTATTATATTTTACCACTATACACTTACAAATTAAATATGAAACTTGAAGGACTCCACTAAATAGTAGAGTATTTTTGTATAACCAAGCCAGTGGAGCTAGCCTTGCATAGGAGAGCATAGAACCGAATCCGACGGACCCCCTGGTGCGTTTTTATATAGAAAAAGTTCTGCTTTGAAGATTGGGGCTTCGATGCATTGGATTGCATGTTTCAGTTACACGCCACATTGAAGGGGCGGAAAAAAGGGGTGGAGGCTGCCAAGTGTTAAACTGCATTTGCTTGACTCCATCGTGTGGGGACTTCGGGGACTAGAAATTACATTTGACTCCAACGCACAATCCACAATCAGGTGCTGACAGGAGCAACGAATCCTGGGCACGAGGACGTCTAGTGGATATTACCTTACACAATCGTCTGACAACTGACAAATGCAATCGGAGCCATGGAGCGGCAACGGAGCTCTTCATATCTGTCTGAAAATTGCATTATGTCAAAGCATTTTTGTGGCCATCTTCGCCAGCACAAAGAAATCCCAATCCCCTTCAAATGAATTGCTCAGAATAAGCTTTGACAGCCTTGTCAATATGTAAATTGTTTCGTTGTCGTCGCTTACGCAGTTACACGCACGATTTCCCAAGGAAACTTTTTTATTCTTTGGTGTACTTGGTTTCTGTCATCTGTCGCTGAAGCTCAAGTTCAAGTGAACCCGTTGGCTTTTTGATTGCCCTTTTATTTTTCTTGGCGACCGGATGCCATCTTCGGAATTGCCTTGGTTTCAAACACTTTAAGCCTTTTAATGGCAATTTATGGCATCTGAAAGTATTTGAATTTTGTACTTAAACAGATTTGGAAGTAAGCACTTCTGGGCAATATCAATGTCAAAGTCAATGCCGAAAACATTATTAAATCTAAGTGCTATTTATCACGCCGAACGGCATTCCACGTTGTGACGAAGCTTACCAGGAATGTCTACACATTCGTTACATACATATCAAATAAATTGGATACAAGTTATAAGATATATGTCAATATATCCATTAGATTACCGTGCGAATCTATTATTATTTCTTATACATTTTGTTTGTTATTTGTAAGTTAGAAAATCCTATAAGCCAAGTGCAGGTTTTCCAAAAACCAGCATTATCCGCACATATCTTCCGCTTAGCTTAACCCTTTGATCCGAAACAAAAAGCGCACTCAATCGTGAAGCTCATGAATAGTGGGAAAGGAGCTGAGAAGACACCAGATAACATAACAACCGAAAAAGAGGATGAAAATTAATCATAGCAAATTGCGCATAAAAACTGACCGGGCAAGTACCGACGGATTAATCATCCTAATGCCTGAAAGGCCAAACAAAAACTTGAAATTCGTCTTGGCACTTCACACAGATGCAAAGGGATGCCCGTACACGGGAATCAATCTCCGAGGCAGACAGACTGTCTGGTCAAGGTGTTGACTGACTGCTGCGGCAAAGGGCTACAAAATGGCAATTAATTGAAACATGAATTATTAACGCCACGCATTGTCCATTGTCCACCGTCCATCGTCCATTTTCCATTTTTCGTGACATGACCAAGGTAAATTTCATCGGATGCTGCATCCACCGAAGGAACTTGCTGACTGACGACTGACCGCCTCGGCTGAGTGATGTGCATGAAACTTTTGATGTTGATTTTTGGCTGCTTTTGTTCTTGATTTGTGTAAAAAACTTCATTAATCTTGCAGAAATCTTTGGGCATCTTTTCCCTCTTTTCATTCGGAGGAGGTAAAGTAGAAAGAAGCGAAGCAGTTGCATTGAAAACTAGAAGCAGCATTCAAGTTTTTGTTGCTGCCACAAAAGGTTACATGATTAATTAACAAATTATACAGTGCACTATCCAAAAAATGGGAAAAACTAGTAATGTTGGATCGTGAGATTTTATTGAGAAGGCATTCAAATTCAGAAGTACATATGTACATATGTACTATATAGCTCACAGGAAAGGAGCTTATGGTCAATGGAATTTTATATATAAATTTAAATATTATCCTATGACAACACAACCCAGTCAAAGTAATTTCCTGGTTTAACGAAACCATCAGTTTGCCCAAAAATAAACATGTTGACTTCCCCCAGATCATAAATCATATGATCCACAGAGCGGAGCCAGTAAGCCATGTGTGTCATGATCGGAGCATTATGGCTTGTCTAGGATTCAATTGGGATTCTGGCAACTGGTGCGCTGATTGGAATTTGTAAAGTCACAAAACCATGGCTGACACTTAATTATGGGTTGCAGGCGGTGAAGCGTGCCCACAGTGGGGACTCCCTTACTCCTCCTACAGTCCCTCCAATCTGTTCCGTTCATAAATCTTAACAAATTTCGGAGCCCGTCCAGAAATCAATGGCAACTCCAAAATGTCAAGGGTTCCTAAGAAGACACGCGCCTCTTGTCACTGAAAAATTGCCTTAAATGTTGGCACAACTATTCAAATTAATTGATTTAATGCCTTGCCCGAGATTCCCTTCCTCCAGAAATCGGGTTATTAATGAAGACTTGAGAGCAGTCTCCTAATTAGAAAAGCAGACAGCACTTCATTTCTTGCACACTTTCCTGGACATTAAAGTTTCTATGATTCATGCGATAAATTTGGATTCTACTAGCAGTCGGAGCTATAAAAACGAGTAGTTGGAATATATTTTAATAATCTACCTGATGCACTGCATCCTTTTTACGGGATTCCTTCAGTGACACCTGCCGCTGCCAAGAGTTGGGGAATTTTATTTTCATTGCGATTCTCCTTGCCGGCAATTAAGTTAAAGCGCATTAAAGCCAATTTATGACAGCTTAATTTCATATATTAAGATTTTATGTCGGCGAAGCGAAGTCAAGGAAGTCCCACACTCACACCTCCTCCATAAAAACGAACTTATTTTCCAGGGGTGCCTGGGATTAGCTGGAGGATAATCAAACTACACGGAGCTACCGCAAGTTTTCCTGCTCCTTCAACTTCTCCTTTGCCGCCCTCAGCTCAGTCATTCAATCAGTGCAGACAGGTGGAGTAGTTGGTAGTTGGGTAGCCGTGGGTTAAGTCATCCATTCACCCACTCAGTGACGGGCGATTTTATCAGGGAACTTGGCCAAGAACCTGGCGGGCAAGCGGCTATTAAGGAGGTTGTTCAAAGAGTTTTGTAATCGACCTCACCTTGGATCTACGCTACTCTACTTAAGTCCTATGACATATCACAATATCAAGTGATGTTTTTGAAGTGAAAAGCTTATCAAGCGAGAAGGCTTTTTTCAGATTAAATGTCGGTTTCAAAATAGAATTTCCTAGATGTAAACTGTTTGAATGATTTTAATTGATAGCATATAGTTGTGGAGCTGCCCTCGCGATTGGGCCAAGTATATTTTATGTTCCGCTGCTGATGTGAATGTGTCGCTGCGTTGACAGCCAAGTGAAAAATGCATCTTGCCCGCTGGCAATCCGAGAATTCTCTGATGGCGATACGGCGATGTGGCGATGTGGCTATGTGGCGATGATGATGCGGATGACGTTCCAGAAGAAAAGTCCGGGCCATTAGCGGGCAATTGCGCATAAAAGTCACGGAGAGACGAGACGGTAAAAAGCGATGACACCTCGGGGAAGAGGGCTATAATGGGATGGAATAGGATAGTGTAGGAGTCTAGTGCTGGCACTGATCAGCCAATATTAAATAATGTTGTAAAATGCGAAACATTGAACCGAATCGGTTTTGGCTGTCACGGCCAAATAAATAAATAAAATGAAATTAAGTTTGTCTGCGCTGGCATTCGGATTCGATTTGGCAGTGACGTGCACAAAAGGTGAAATGACGACGACTAGGGCAATAAAAAATCGCAGCTCATTTGAGCTTTTTCCGATTTTCCGATTTTCCGTTCAATCGCGTGTTGGCTTTGGCATTGTATCGAGTTAATTTATTGATGGCAGACGCACGATAAAAACCAAAAATGCGAATTGTCATTAGAAGTCATAAACTTGATTGACAGTTGCTGGTAATCTTAGTTCGGCGATTAGACGGACGGGTATAATGAACTTTATTTGTGGCCAACAATGGCAGAAGTCGCGCTTTGTTTACTCTGTTGTATTGAGATGTGAGTAGGAACCTACCAATCGTCTTTCTCGAAAACATTTTAAGTATCTATTTCCTTATAAGCTTGGCTTAGATGCAATGGCTAAATGAATACTATATTTCTCCCTCGACTACGATTTTCCCCTGAGGATGAACATAGCAGAAGTTGGAATTGAAATGTGGCATTTCTACATATACGTATAATCTTTCCAAAGTCTAACCAACTCAAACTAAATCACAAATAGATAACTGGTGATTATTTAATAAGTCTTAATGGTACAATTCGACTTGATGCCAGGTAAGTAGCAATCATTTAAGTCCAACCCCTTTGATTATTCCAGATGCTTAAGATTTCCATCTCATTTAGCCCAAAACCACTTGCTGGAGGACCCCTTACTTCGCTCAACTTAATTAAATCAAAACTCACCCATAAAATTACAATTAATGAACCAAAAATAACGCCGAAAACCGCAAAAAGCCCATCGGGCGATAAATTCATTCGAATTCACTGCGAAGCGAAACTACAAAAAACTTAACCCTTAAAAATGTGCCACCAAATTTCTGGAATAAATCTTAAGCAGCGACAACGAGATGGGACAACAATTTGGCGGGACCATGGTCTGCAGAGTACTGAGCATTAAATTAAATTGCTCAACAGTTTGTAATGCGGCACATTAGTGTCAGGCGATGACAAGGACATCCCGAAAGGGTTAGATTCCGTCGGCATTAACACGTTGCTGTCCTGGGAACAGGACGAATAATTTGAGAATTTATAGGCAGGCCAGGAATTGGGTCCAGCAGCCGGTCCAGGCTAAAGTATCCTTATGATGACCCACCACCACCGACACGGGACAGTTTTTCCAAGGATTTATCTCAACGTCCTGTGAATGAGCACAATTAGTGGTGGCGAGTTCGGTTTCGTGGGGAAAAACTCCATTTACATGCAATTTGTTGCGTTTAAATGCCTTTTATATGCAAATACATCCTGGTCAGCTGGACAGGATGCGAAGGTACTGAACACCAAGTTCCTCTTTATGATTTTTAATGAGCCTTCTTTTTGGGTTTGCCTCGTGATTGATGCAATACTTGGGATGCTGCAAATGCCCCGTATTTGTCGGAGTGTGTGAAATTTGAATATTTATGACCAACGGTCATGCATATATGGTGTGGAAATTTTTATGATCTTGTTGCATAAAATTATAACTTTTATTTTTTTCCCGCCGTGTTACTTGCACCCATTTGAGAAACTTGTTCTTAAGGCGGAAAAGTACTTGAATTATGTTCTTTTAACAGACATAATTATGCAAATTATATAGTCTTTATGAATTTATAGACTTGTTTTGCTGAGATTAATACATAGGAAGGAACTTTATTTTTAGAGAAAAGCGGCTACATTTTCGAAATCTTGTTCTATTGTTTGCTGAATTAACCTAGTTTTTTTTACCGGCTTACCAACCATTCGTTTTAAATCAATTTCAATAAATTTATTTAGTGAACTTTTTCTCACACACCATTACATATTACCATTTCTGCCACTGAAATTTCGAAAATAATAATAAAATATTAAGTAAATTAACTTACTGCCACTTTAACTCTTCGAGCAAGAACAAAATGCATTTTTATTTGACCTTTCTTATTGACAAATTGGTTTTATCCCACACATACTAGCCAACTTCGCAGCAATTAATCAAATTTGCCACACTTCCTTCGGTTTTCCTTCAGGCCAAAAACTCATTGGAGCGTAAGACGTCCGACTGTCAGATGATTAAAATGCATTAGAAGCGAAGAAATGAGGAAAAACTAATTAAGAACATTTTCACCCAGCCAACCCACAACAATCCTTTGGTTTCTCCACGAGGCTAATCACAAAAACGTGACGTCATTCGCCACGCCTTTATTATGATTTTTATTAATGATTCATGCATGCCATTATATGAGTATATATATATTTTATCCCAATTTGTCGGAGAGACGACAAAGTGCGAAAGTAGCCGTGAACTGGGTTTCAGTGTTTTAATCCGCGCGTTTAATTGAAATTGGCTGCTAAACCGAAGCCCCGAAGGCTAAATGCGGGTTCCAGAAGTCAAAGTGGTGGGTTATTGCCAACAAGATCTTTGCGGTGGCTCTGGGCCTCGTCAAATCTTATAGATATTAATGATGTTTGGACACACAACCGAATTACGAAACAATTAATTATTTGATTTATCCCCTCAATTCTTTATTTTTTCTTCTTTTCGCATGACTTTGCGCCCTGCGTCTAATTTGCGGCTTGATGGGGTTATGCTGAACCAAGCTGTTTATTTACCCGCATAATTCGTTGTTTTTTATTTACACGAATCATATCTACATCTTCGATATAATTATGACTTACTCGTAAGCTTGCTTTTTTTAAGGTGCAAGTAACCTATAAAAAAATATATATTTCGCCAGACTGAAAATGAGTTTTATCTATAGTCAATAAAAAATTGGAATGCTCTCCAATAAGTGACGTTTTTTACGTGACTTGCCAACTTTCACGATACAAAATTGCAACCCCAATAATGGAGATATTTCAGTGCTCTCAGTAGTGTTTTTTATTACCCGCTGCGTTTGCCCCCATAACTCAGGATTTATCTGGGGAAAACAATCTGCGACAATAATTCTTAGGCCTGACATAATGTACCTCAAATGTTTTATTCGTGTTTATCGCCGGCATTTTTTCCACGTCTGCCGCGGCAGCACTTTCGACCAAACTTTGTTTTTCGTTTTGATTTTCTTGCTTTTTAGCAATTGCCGAAATATGGCATAATATTAGAGCCCACTTATTGACTTAATGGGCATCTTGATAGGAGGCCAATAAGAAATATTTGATATATAGGCAACATTTCAGAGCATGTTGAGGTTTTAGAAAATAGGAAGCTGTGTTCTAAGATTCGGGGTGGTTGGCCATCGAATTGCAATAATTAAAAGTGCGGAAAAATGCTTTTGCTTCAGTGACATCCGCAAGATCATTAATAAGGATATCTGTTATTCCGAATCCTTTTTGTATTTCTGTATCACCTATTGCGCTGCAAGGAAACTCCGTTCTCATGGTTGGCGGCAATGCAAATATTTATATAAGACAAAACTTTTGTTGCCATTTCGCTGGGCTGTCTGGGCGAACAAAAGGGTTAATGAGTTCAAGCAGCTACTTAGACGACCTGATTAATGATCGGCAGTTAGCTGCCAACACATGCATGGCCAATACAACAGAAACGGAGGAGAACTTTGCATAAGATCATTAATTAAATCACATACACACACAAAGGATCTGGCAAAGAGAGCGAAAAAATATGCTAATTTGTCGGCAAACGGGAATAAAAATGTAAATCCCGAATAGAAAAATTCACGTAATTTCCAATTATAAATTCATCGAAATGACATTTAGGCCTGGGAGATCTCTCACCTTGTCTTGACTCGACTCAACACCCCATCATCAGTCACCTCACCTCAGCCTTGTCATCCGAATTAATGATTCTACACCCTAAAAGCACCCAAAGGGTTACCCAGCCAGCATCGCTAAAAAAATCATAGTTAAATATAATAAATGTTTGTTTTTGCTCGGCTCTATGCAAATGCTCGGCTCACACTCAATTAACTTTGTTGTCGATCAAATGCAAATATTGTGGTTCCTTGGAAAAACCTCCATGCATTGGCAATTGCAATTTGTTTGGCTTTTTTTCAATGCTGCCCTGTCGCTGTTGTGGCTCATTAGAATTGCTCAGTTATTCCATCAATATGCATTTGTTGTTAATCGAATTTTCGAAGCCACCGTTCTTTGCATACGTAAATGGTTTGTGTTTGTTGCATTTCACTGACAGTTGTGTGAAAGTCAAAATAGAGAAAGGAGTTTGGCGAAGGTTTGTAAATTTGCCTGGGAAAGTTGGGTTAGCGTGACGCCCTCTAAATTGTCTTCCAAGGAATCGGCGATTGTATAAATATTTTATGGCTGAATTACATATTCATGGAATGCATCCGTAAGATTATGTAAATCCAGTTAAAGCCATTAAGCCAATTTTTTTGAGTGCAAGCAACCTTTTTGTTATTTAATAGAAATAAAAGTGAAAGCCATAAAAAGGTTTTTGTAAATAATATAATAATTTCGGGGAGCATTTGATCTTAAATAGTAACCAGTTATGCGTCTAAGAAAGTTTTAAAAACAATTCATATTTTGGCACAATAATTGTAATGATGTATATTTTATTAATTTCCCAACTGCTTTGTCTTTAAATATTCCTTATACCTAGCCAACAATTCTCCCACTTAAAACATTGAAATAACCAATTCCCAACATTGTTGGACAAGGCTTTAACATACTCCTCTCACATCCATTGAATAATATCCTTTCACTCAATTCGCTTACTACCCCGAACCCATACCCTCTAGTTCGCTTCAACCAGAATGATCAATCAAAATCTGAATTTTAATGTTATGCGGTGCATGAAACCCTAACAACAGGAGCAAGAAAAACCATATCCTGTGAGTAACAACAGCCAAGGAAAAGGGAAAACAAAAGTGTAAAAGAATTTCCATTGCGACACAGGGGTGCTCACTTTTGGCATTTTTCTAACCCCTTTTTCTACCCGGTAAAAGGCAAAATATTTGGAAAATTAAAAAAAAAGACAGAGGAGAAAGCAGAAGAGAGTAAAGTGAAAGGGGAACTGACTGGTAACCAGTAGCTGCCACAGGAAAATAGTAAAAATTGTAAAAATCCTATTAAGCGTTTCCGGCGAAACTCCTGTTCGGTGTTTGCTTTTGACACTTCTCCTTTTATACCTCGTACTTTGCAGAATTGTTGGGTATATACGTTTTCGTCCTCCAATAAAAGAACTATTGAGATATGTTAATTGTTTGTTATTTTGTACGCATTTTGTAAAACCATAATTTCCATTTCTGTAATTGGTGCAATGTTTTTAATGGGTACTTCACTGTTGTAACCGCGCATTTAATACGGACATCGTTCTATTTGAATATTGGGGATTGTATTTTCTGGCGGGGGCTGTTGGCTTAAATGTCTAATTTAAATGCATGTGCTTTTAACAGTTGCAGACAGAGATTGATGATTGTTTTTTGGGCTCTTTTTCCACCGCGGATAATTGCTTACAAATTTTGCGGCACAGATTTTCCTCATTAAATGATATATGTATGTATGTTTGTGTGGGAGTGGGACATTTTCAAGCAGGTGCAGTCGTTCCCTCATAAATCTACCCTAAAATCACACATCCAACTCCTTCACATGTGTGTGGCTGGAACAAAGAGCTCTCCACACATTGATGTCATCTAATCTATTTTCATTTTGCTGGATTTATGATCTTTAACCAATCTAGTTAGCCATGCTCACTTAACAAAAATTGAAAAACCTCTCCGCTATCTATGCGTCCATTGTGTATTTGAGGTGTATAGAATTTTTAAAGCATTTATCGTAAATTTCGATCGAATCGGAAGGGATACTTTGTCCACTTGGCCAACCCTTAACCACACACAGAGGCACATCCTGTTGTCCCGTTGTCCTTCTGAGCCAAACCATCAAACAATATAAGAGTACTGATTAGGAAGCGAAAACAATAAATGGACCTCTGCTGCCTCAGAGGCAAATGAATAAATGGATGAATGCCACATTAGACGGCAACGGATGTCATTAAGGATAATTTAAAGTGGCCCTTGGTCAGGCGAAGTAGCCAAGAAGAAACTGGAGTGTTGCGACAGCAAGATACCCTATTATTTTGAAAATAAATTTATATATTTTGGTAACATGTTGAGGGTTTATATTATTATATTTTTTTTTAATCCTTTTTATTGATATTAATATTTTATATTTTTAGAGATAATTTGCAAGTAAACTAAACCTTTACAGCATATATTACTTAATTTATTGTAATATTTATTTTTATTTTATAAATTATTTTAAACAAATTTTCATATTTCTAATCCCTTTTTCGAGTAGTGTGATATTTTCAAAAGCCTGAAAAGCAGCTAACACCGCATCTAAAAATGAACCAACAAAGAAAAGAGGGGATATCGATTGGATGCGCCTCTGCGAAAAGGTCACTGCAAATAAATATGTCAAAATCAAAATCGAAAAACACCGCCAACGCAGTAAATGATCCTGTAAAGTCCCTTGCATTAGTTCCGCCCAATTGATTTTTGGCAAATGCAGTTTTTCTTCGCACTTCAGTAGCATGTAGTGCATTTCACGTTGCACGGTTATTAGTTCAGGTAAAGCAAAATATAGTTGCACAGCAAAAGGGCAAATATCAATGGAAAGGGGTCAGGTCACTTGAAAAGGGTTGATGATTGACTTTATAAAGGGAATAGTTGATTAATAAAGAAGTGGATTCGGTTTTATTTGGATCTAGAACCAATGTATTTTCAATATTACAAAGTTATTTGATATGATATTTAATTTTCCTAATAAAATAAGTATAGGTAATTTAATATTTTGACATAATTTTCCAACAATGCGTTATTCGATAAAGCTAGTATTTTTCCTCCTTGCCGATCTTCTATTCAACTTGCACAATAAGCAAAATATAAAACAAAATTACATTTTTAATTTGTAAATGAGAGTTATTGAAAAGTTTGCGATACAGATGGAAATTGAATTTTAAAAATGTTTAAGTCACACTTCTAAATTTGTATGTTTGACCTTAGATTAAGTTATGATGATCACCACAAACTGCTCACTTCTTCATGATGGCCACGCTAGCCTTGTAGATATTTCTGGAAGAGACCCCGAACATGTCCAGCAGGACAGCCGGAGGTCCCGATCGCGGTACAGTGGTCACATAGAGGTGCTTGACCACAAAGTTGCGATAGTCGGCCAGAGCACTGAGCACCGCCTCGCCCAAGCCGCCTTGCTGGTAGTGGTCCTCCGCCACGACGACCCTCCCGTGGCAGAGTTTTCCGTGCTTCACGATCAGATGCACATCGAGGGGCTTCACTGTGAAGGGGTCAATCACCCGTGCCGTTATGCAATCCTCCTCCAACCTCTCCGCTGCCGCTAGGCACTCGTACAGTGTGACCCCGGCTCCAATCAGGAGCACCTCGTCCGAGGGCTTCTGGCGCACCACTTTGCCCACTCCCACGGAGAAGATCTCGTCATTGTTGTAGATCACCGTGGTGTTCGGATACGTGGTGCGGATGAAGCACACGCCCTTTGTGTTGGCGGCTAGTTCCACCGCCCTCTCCGTGCTGACGGCGTCCGTGGGATAGAAGACCGTGCTCCCGGGAATGCTCCTGAACATGGCTATGTCCTCCAGTCCCATCTGGGAGGGTCCATCCTCCCCGATGCTGCAGCCGCAGTGGGAGCCCGCGAAGTTCACATTCGTGTGCGAAATGGCGCCCATGCGGATCTGATCGAAGGCCCGCGTGAAGAAGGTGGCATACGTGGAGACGAAGGCCACAGTGCGACGGCGACAGGTGGCGCCCACGGCCACGCCCACCAGATTCTGCTGCGCCGTGAAGCACTCGATGAACCGCTCCGGAAACGCGTTCCTCATCTTGTCCGCGTACGTGGAGTTCTTCGTGTCCCCATCGAGGGCTATTACCCGCGGGTTGTCAGCCGCGATCTTGGCCAGCGCGGTTCCGTAGGCAAAGCGGGGGGCCACCGAGTCGCCCAGCCGATAGTTGGGCGGACTGCAGAGCATTATGTTGTTGATGTGCACCTCGGGGGCGTGGCCGCACTTTCCCAACTTCTTGGGCGACAGGCGCACGTTGGGATTGGCGATTTTCATCTAAGGAAAACGTGATACCATTACAAAGAATACCTTTAAGTGGTGTTTCAATCTCACCTGCAAGTGCTTGATTGCAGTTTCGGCCCTTTTGCCCAATGGCTGGGCGTGCATTTCGTCGATTCCTTCGATGCCCACAAAGTCCTTACCCTTAATCGTCTTGGCCAAGAGAGCCGTGGGCTTGCCCTTGGTGCTGGCCGCATTGAAAAAGGCCTTGACCAGCTCATCGATATCGTGGCCATTCAAGACCAGGGCATTGAAGCCGAAGGCGTCCAACCGCTCCCGGTAAACCTCCATCTCAGTGCCAATGTCCGAGCAGAAGATCTTGTTCATGTCGAAGATGACGCACAGGTTGTCCAGACAGTAGTGGCCGGCAAAGTGGAGCGACTCCCAGACGGCTCCCTCGGTGGCCTCGCCATCGCCCACGATCACATATGTGCGATAGTCGGCCTTGTCCAGGTACTTGCCCACATAGGCCATGCCAGCGGCCACGGAGATGCCCTGGCCCAGGGACCCAGTGCTCACATCGATGAAACTCAGCCGTGGAGTGGGATGCCCCTCGAGATCGCTGTCCACCTTGCGCAGGTTTCGCAGCTCCTCCACCGGAAAGAGTCCCGCCTCCGCCCAAGCGGCGTACAGAATGGGTGCTGCATGTCCCTTGGATAGCACCAATCGATCGCTGGAAGGATCGCGAGGATGCTTCATGTTCAGGCGCATCTGCTGGAAGAACAGCACCGTCATTATCTCCGCCAGAGAGGCACAGGAGGTCGGATGACCCGACTTGGCCGCCTGCGTCGAGGTGATCGAGTGGATCCGCAGCTTCTGGGCAATGTCCTTCAGGTTCTGCACCACCTTACTGTCCAGCTTGGCGTTCGACATTTTCACAACCTAATTTTGATTACTTTTGAGAAGCTTATCAAAGATAGCCTGTATTGCTATAATTTTGGGAGTCAATTCAAGATTTGGAACTAAGCCTGATTTTCAATATCTCTTCGATTGACGTACCACAGTATATAGAACAACAGAGCATTTACTAATTGAATATACTTTTACTGTTTCAAGAAAAGAAATTTTATAGCGAAAAACGTTACTTGCAGGCCCATAAAGCTTAATAAAAAAATCCTTTCACCATACAGCCAGATTTGGCAAATACATAAATGTTCCATCTGTATATAAATTTTGTATAGTTTCAGCTGTCTGAAAGTACAAAATTTCGAGCAGGGATAGCGCAATAAATAAAACATAAGAAATCCAGCTTACGAAATTCCCACCTTCCTCAAAAAATTTGTTTTATGATTTAACTGCATTCATTTTATTAATTGCACATCTCTAGCAAATTGAAAGCATCAAAACAACATCCCCTCTCGAATCACTCAAACATCCAAGAAATGCCATTACAAATCAAAGGTGGTCGTAAATATTTTGAAGGAACAAACTCACAACAGTGAAAGGATGTTTCATAAAAAATGCAGTGTGAATTTACGGTGAAAAATTGCAGTTCTCACAACGAGAAAACGCAGAAAAGAAGCCCAAATTGCGGGACCAACCCTCTGGACCAATAAATGCCCATCAATGAGCCAAAGAGGTGCAGTTTTGAAAACAGTTTAAATTTGATTTGGGTGCGAATCGCAATTGCACGAGGGTTGCATTGGACTCTAACCCCTTCCCCGGGGTCATCGAGGCATTCGAAAGCGTTCCGTCTGTCCGAGCGCTAAATAAATCATTTCTCTTCGATTAATTCGCTTGCTGACATGTGCACACTCACATGTCCCGACTGAAGGGTTTACTTTGAATTTAAAATAAAAAAAAAACAGAAAAAGGGTTTACACATGGTTTCGGTTAAGCGACCGCTACTCATGTCAAATTTTGGCTTTTGCTCTCCTTTGTAGTGGCATGGAAAATTGTCCATGGCCGTGCAGTCATAAGTTATAAATTAGTTAAGTTCCTTTCGAGCACTTTAAAGTCACAGTCGAGGGTTGATCAAAAAAGGGGTTCCCTCCACAGCACACCACACCCTTTACTTTTTCCGCGTCATTGAGTTTGCTTCTTTATGTGTGTTTTTCGAAATTTTTAAGTGCATTGATTAATTCTTATTTTGATCGCTCCGAAATCAATATTGTTTGCAAATTTCCTGTAAATACCCGACCGAAGACACGGGCCCAGCAGTTGGTGTGTGTAATTTGTCGTCATTCGCAACGCCCAGCGACGTTCCCCTGATGTTTGCTACTTAGCAAAGGGTTCAGTATCCAATGCCAATGTTGCGAATGTTTCGAGTACGAATCCAAGCGAATTTATGTAGTGGAAGTGCGTTAAGAGTTTCGCCGACTGATAGCCGTGGGAAAGGGGATTATAGCACTGACATCTGGATCGGAGATTTCAAGTGGCGTAATCTAAAATGTACTCAAGAAAGCGAGTGATATAAAGGACAACATTTGGGATAATTACTATAGGACAATACATATTTATTAAGATTTTAGTCTGATTCTTGGGAGTCGCATATAATGCTAAACATTGTTGTCTGGTCATAGTACAGCATTACCTTTTATATGATTTATTTCAGGACTGATAAACAATTCAATTAGCGGGAGACTACCATTCCCAATCGAGGATGTGAAAAGCATGAAAAATCGCATTCGCAGTCACAATGAATGTTCCCAGGCTAAGCAGGCACTCGACTCTAATGGGACGTTTGACAAAGTGGAAGCGATTGACCTATGTCCAAGCTCATTTATTGATTCCGCACATTTGCATAGAATAGGGATGGGCCTATCTAGTGCTCTAGTATTCCCCTCCCTTTGATCTGATTGCGACGCGTGTCCTGTTCGGCGATGCCAATTGGTCACACCCTTCAGATGTCAAAAGAAATATCGACGGATAGACGGCAAATCGATTTGCATGGCAGGGCACTAATAATGCCTTTTGCCCGGGGTGACATACATAATTGTGCGAGGACCAACCGACCAGCTTGACCAGCCTGCCTTCCATCATAACTCATAATAATGAAGTGCGAATGCCTATGCCCATGTACGAGTATGCGCTACCCTGGGCATAATCGGCTTTCGATGCCAAACAAAAGGACTCGGCCTCAGAAGTCACGTGCCTGCTGCCTAATCCGTGTCCTCTGCTCGCCTTTCTTTTTTTCTTTTCCCGGAGTGAAAGTCCTGCCGGCGAATTTGTTACGCTTTGATTTCTCCTTTTTCCTCTTTTCGACGCGATCCCTTTTCGCCTTTTTATTGTCTTGTCTGGACATTTGGTAGCTACCTACTTGAGGCAGAAGTCGTGCCCTTGATTAAATTATATGAGTTTATCCCCGGGCTGGAAGTGAGTCGCTCTCGTGGCCGAGATACTTTTATCTGTGGGATTTTTCTTGCAACCGATTCGGATTGAGATGTTGGCCGGGAAAAGGGTTAAATGGATTTCCGAAGTGTTGCAGTTCTGTTGTTTACTTATTTCTATCTAGAGGCACTTCAATGTCTCCTAAGCTCGCTGTTGAACTATGAAGTTTGGATGATGGTTACACAGAGAGATGAACAATCTTTAGAGTTGGTATACCACTAAATAAGCTAATATTCAGTTATCCTTTCTAATTCCTTATTCTAATTACTTATGTCTTATCAATTACGATCGCTTTAGCCGATAAATGGAAGGTAAGCCCACCTCTTGCAACGAAACTCCCAAGGAGACGCTTAAATATCGCCTAGACTCCCGGGGGTTCGAGCACCGCTGGTGTCTAATGATTGGCCAACTACCAAAATAGGTGGCACTGATTTAATGGGAGCCCGGTGGTCTCCGTTGCCCATTTCTTCCACAGCTCCCTCCCCGCAAGTACTCTCCCTACGTCCGTCTCTATTTTCAATTTCGTTAATGACCCAAAAGTGGCGTAAACCAATTTATACCGAGTCCGAGTCTCTCACACAAGACAAATAATAGCGCAGCAGGACATTGACAACAACACCCAGGCAATAAATAGGGATGCACTGGAAAAAATAACTATATCCAATTTCAAGTCAGAAAAAAAATATTTTATAATATATCTTTGGTATAGCTGTATTTAAAAGTTGTATATCGTAAGTAAAGCGGCTTCTGTTATTTGTAAGAGTAAATGTATTATTTTGATATGTATTATTTTAAGCACAGAAATATGTGCAATTTCCAGATCCTTTATAAACAATCCATTTCTATGACTATTCATGATATAAACCCCATCATATCGTTTTTCACTGTGGACATAAGTGAAGCAGATTGGTGGGTAGAATCGAAAAGTAGAAAAGTAGAAACGAGACTGTCGACCGGTAATTGACTGCCGCTGATGGTCACTGGCCAAAACGCCGATAATGAAGCGCAATTGTGTTCAACTGATGGTCAGAGAAACAAACTTCGTTTGGGGCAATTAATCATATTCAGGGAAGGAAAGAAGGAGTTACAAACTCATGACTTCTCTTTTCTACAATTTTAAGGTGTTGCCTCCTAAGAATAAATCACTCTTATGCGCGTTGTTTGTGGACCCTAGACAACCTCCTGTGGTTTTGTG
The DNA here is from genome assembly GCF_016746235.2 of Drosophila teissieri. Lineage (NCBI taxonomy): Eukaryota > Metazoa > Arthropoda > Insecta > Diptera > Drosophilidae > Drosophila > Drosophila teissieri. Next base: position 15,867,250 of record NC_053031.1, on the reverse strand, counting down.
GGTGTTGACACACGTTTTTTCGGCGGGAATAGTTTAGAATCCCCAACATAGGAGTTGGGTCTATGAATCATGAGATTAATGAATAGTCGGCAGTAAATGTCAATCCGAGAATCTCAAGAAGTCTTTACTTAACTGCGCTTTGCCATGGTCTCTAACATCAAACAATTAACCAGAGCTTTCAGTGTCGGCACTTTGATATTTGATTTGCCTCTCTTCCTGGACAAACCAAGTGAACTTAGTCACCGATACTCCTGTCCCCTCAAACGAATGTGGTCGTTTGTGGCCATATTGCGTTTCACTTTCGCTCCACATACAGGCCTTTCGCATTTGGGGGCGTTGTTTGCCTGGCCCTTTTTCCGCCTGCCACTTTTCCGACTTGGTTTCTGCACGAAAAGTGGGTCACTGATGTCGCCCGTTTGTTTGGCCAATGCGAGGGATCCGTCGCAGGTTAGTGTACTTTACTGCTAAAATCAATAGACCAGCTCACTGTAATTAGCTTTGACTTAAAGTGCATGCCATGCGAAGTTCAGGATCTGGGAAGGTGGAACTTAGCCCACTGTGAGTCATTACCATGAGGGTTAACGGCTAGAAGAGCTGGATTTCCAGCAAGTGCTGGACAAAGTTTCCATCTTCACGTGTTATAGTAATGTAGCGTTTCATACTTTGTTCTAGTCATCTAAGATTATAGATTCAATAGGTAGTTACATTTCATATTTTTGTGGTTTTATTGTTTTAGAGTTTCATAATATAATCAATAGTTATTGCTTTATTTTCGCCTTCTTACGTGAGGATTTCGTTCCTATTCAGCCCTGTTGCACTGTTGATTGGGAATATTATGAATATGTAAAACAATTATCTGTTACTAACCTGGATTTCCACTACCTATATGACTAGATTGCATTTGAGGAGCAGCCACAGGGACGCCTGATGCGGGAACGTAGTTCGGTGTGGAGCCAGTCATATCGTACGAATAGGGACTTGAATAGCTGTAGAGGATAAAAGGAAATATATGTGTTACATTACTCAGTATCTTGAATATAGCTTACCTCATTTGAGTGAGAGGATATGCGTTCATATTCATTTCGCAGGCACCACCCATGCCATAGACTTGACCACCGTTGCCCATCCCAACCAGGCCAGGGGATCCAGCTGGACCGTAGATGCTACAGGGTTCGGGGGCCAAACCCATGCCCATGTCCATGCCCATGCCCATGCCATTGGGGAAGTGGTTAAAGTGGTTGCCATCGTTCGAAATGGGTTTGTAGTCCGAGGAGTATACTGTGTGGTTCTGCAGGGAGTCGTTCATAAATCCAGCGTTGCTGGCAAACCAGTTGGAAGACGCCATTGCCATCGTTGGGGAAAGGAATGGTTGAGCACCTAAACGGGAATCAGTAACTATTTGAAAAGTTGCTATGCTAAGTTAGTACCTAGACAATCGTTGTTATAATACTGTTGAGCACCGAAGGAAGAACTGAAAGCCTGTTGCATGCCTTGACAATCTGAATGGTTTTGATTTTGGGATTAAAATGATTGGATGTTATTTAAATACGTTAGAGAGTGGATAACTTAATAAGTAAACATACCTTGACTGGGATTGGCAAACATTGCTTGCGAACCTATTTAAAAGAATTAAAATTGATCAAACTGGCTTAAGATTATTGATCAATTTTTACCCCTGTTACCATTGTTGTAAAACTGTTGAGCACCCTGCGCGAAGTGATTGAAATACGGCTGTGATTGAGCACTAGCAAATGATTGTTGAATTCCTGAAACTCGGCATATTACATTTCATCCAACTTTGGTCAATTTATTATTCTTACCTTGTTGTGCAGTCGCGTAACACTGCTGAACACTCTGCTGGTACTTTTGCATGAAGGCCTCCATGTCTATGTTGTTGGAACTTTGATTGAATGAAGCACTATCCACGTTTGAAGGACAGTTTTCCTCAGAAGATTCGGAAGAAGCTTGGGATTTCCGATCGGTTCCCCGATTATTCTGGCCATCGTCTCCCCTTTGACTTCCACCCATTTGCATCGCTGGCATAGAGTACATTGCATTGCCTGGATAACTTGGTGGAGTCGAGTAACAGTAGATAGGAATCCCAGTACTGGGATCTACACCCATTGGCACCGGAATAATCTGCTCTTGCTGGCCAAGATTAGCCTGATTCCATTGGGAGCATCCAGATTGCTGACCAGTTTCTTCTTGAGAGCAACAGCAACAGGCGTCTTTGGAGCAGCAAGGACCCTCATATGCAGCCGAACTGGAAATACTGGGATCATTGACAATGGTATCGTCCGATCTCGATCCGGCTTCTGGGAGAGATTGACCATATTGGCCGTATTGGTTACAATTTTGGGACATCTGCCCGGGCGAACAAAACGAAGATTCCATCACTTCTTGTCCACAAATATTTCTGGATATAGAATCCTGAGTCATTGGGTCAGAGGATTGCCAGCTACTAGATGGTTGGCATACTGGGTCTATAATAGTAGGAAGTATAACGAAGTACCAAGTCCATTAAATTGAATTTCTCAACCTTTTTTTAAAATTAAAAATAGTAATACTTACATTCGCTATAGTTGTAATCTCGCAAGTCCATTGTCTGATCCTTTTGCTGAACTACTTGACCCGAGGCAATGCGAAACTCTGAGCTAGGATGCATGTGTATAAGAAAATTTTAGGTGCAATTGATAAATAGCTTAACTTACTAACGAACGCTCATTTGCTCCAGATAACGTGTGTATTCGCTGTCTGGATCTGCCTCAGAAGTAAGTCCTTCTGGCTTTGGGGTGGAATTGTTTTTCGAAGAAGACGTGTGAACCTTTTCCTGGTCGGTTTTGGGAAGATCACTTGTCTCTTGAGCGCTTAGTTCTTGGACACTTGGACTATTCGCCTTGTAAGTTTGGTCGAGGCTTTCGATTAAATTTAGTATCTGGCGGAGTTCCTGATCCTGCTCTTCACCCAAGGAACCATTATCATTGTCATTCTTCTCCGAAGTGTTCATAACGATTTTTAGATGGATATCTTAGTTGAGCTTCGCTGTCTTTTGACACCACTGGGGTATCTAGCTCATACCTAAGTAAATGCTTTGGAATTTTGCTTCCTCTTAGGAAAATAATAATTTATTAAAGTTTCTCAACACTTTTTTCTCTGACTACTTTGTTTTAGTTTTTGTAGAACAAGATTAAATAAAAAAAAAGAATAGTGCCCAATATTTTGTGCACTTCTATCTTTTGTTATAGTCTAAAATGCTACTAGAGAAAGAAAAAACTGCAATTTGAGTTATAAGTTTAAATAAATGAAACATATATTATTATTTTACTTTCATTTCACTATTAAAATATTACTGGCTATACCTAATCTGAAGCAGCTCGTCAACAACCTGTGACTTGCTGGAATTTTCACCCATTTGCAGTTCCCACCTGGCTATCTCAGATCACTTTAACATATGTGGCACTAATTTAACTAAATTAACTACAAATATGTTATCATAAACTGTCTCTCCGCCGATCATAATTGCAGGCGCGAAGAAGGAATTTGAGTTGAAAACAAACCCGAATGAAAACTTGATCCAGGACACGCGACCGACACTATGCGAGCATTTGCATACCCTATAATTTCCCCCTCGCTTATCATCGCCAAAAATCAATCCACACGCGAAAAAAAAGGTTGGCGAAGGACCCTAATTTCCAGGTCGCTTATTGTCATGTCACGACAATTAAACAATTTCTTGTGCGCTGGTTCCAGTGCGCTTTTGAGCGATTTAAATTAAGATAGGCGGCAAATTAGCGGCCCGAAATGTTTGCATAATTATTATTTGACTGGCGAACTTATCAGGCGCCGCTGATCGCTTGCTGCCACAGATGTTACACTTTTTCCACTTCTGGGGTTAAATGGGTTTCCGGGTTCGCTAAAGGGTACACCCCCTTTTCCCCTTTTACTCTTTTTCCCTTTGACCCCGACTCCGATGACTTGGACATTGGTGGCACAAACTGAGATCTGCGGTTAAGCGGCGTCACCTTTGCTTTTTAACCCTTTCGGGCGGAGTGTGCCTGGCATGACACAACGGGAAAATTCGCAGTCTGTCTGCCCTAGACCAACAATGGGTTTTCCTTTTGAGGTGACATATTGGTTTTCACGATAGCGATCGCTAAATGTTTGCTTACTCCGCCTTTTCCCGGCTGAAAGGCTGCCCTCTGCCATTTCGTTGCTTCAATGTGACACAAAGGCAAAGGGCTTCATTTACAAGTTCGTACATAAAAGAAATTATTAAAAACAAATAAAACTTTTTCAATTTATTTAAATGTTAAATAAGCTGTATGTAAAATAAATGAATTTTCTTTTGATTAAAGGATTTAAAGGATTCATATTACTTATCCTATAAGTTTCTGTGATATAGAGACACTATTTTAAAATATATATTGAAACCTCATGATTTTTGTAGATACCGAGTAGTAGATTTCTCACAATCTTAAATACCTTTGAAATAAAAGTATATTAATGTTAATGTTTCTTCTGAACTAGAGAATTTTAATATTCTGAAAAGGAGAAAATAATCATACAAGTTATTTATTTTTTTTTTATAAAATTGTATTTATTTTTTGCTTGTTTGTCTTATAAAAATTTTAATTTCTTACAAATGCTAAATCGTTACATTTGATTAATTTAAATATTTCTTGTTTAATTTGCAATGCCAAAAATTAAAATAATATGGTTTGAATTTTGCTAAAATCAATAATAATGATAATATTCTTTTCGATTTTCGTTATTCGTGATTATTCGTATCAAAATTGCTTAAATGTGTTGTTTCTTTTCATTTTTTGTTAAAATGTATTTTTTTTCTGATCGGCGGTTCTTGTATTCTATTTTTTGTAGACATTTTGTATTTTGTTATTTCTCTCTTTCTTGTAAACATATAAAATTTGCTGTTTGCTTAAAATCTATTTTGTACAATTGAGTTGTTGTCTTTTGTTGTAATTGTTGCTGCGGTTGCATCTTTGTTTGCTTTTTGTTTGTTGGTTCTGTATTGTAGTTCTGTAATATTAGTTTAGGATTTACATATATTCGTAAGTAGTTGAAATGCAAAAATTTGACAATTAGTTGTTAGTTGAGTACGATACTTGTGGTTTTGCTCATATGTATAGACACTAATAAGGTTTATGACAATTTTACACTTTTCCTTTCCTGCTCTCAAAATGTTTTGTTAATTATTAATGTATTTTTGAACCAGCCGGGAAACCTTTGCTTGCAAAATTAAACATTTTTCTCAAAACTGAAATGGGAAAACTTGACATTCAAAAAGTAACAAACAATCAATATCACTTTAAGCAAATCGATGACAAATTTTGAATTTTCTCTCTCTCAAAAATAGTTTAAAAATAGTTTTCTTATTTTGTTGTGGAAATATCCCATTTTTTACAAAACTCGTTCCTCCTCATGTGTCCATATCCAAAAAAGAAATCACAATGCGCTTTGATTGAGCCTGCCTTTCCCAGAAAATCCCAAAGATTTTCTCTCCACCTCGATGAAAAACGGAAACCAAATTTAGTTCTCCTTGGTGGTGGAGGTGGAGGTGGCATCGGTCACGTCGTCCTCGTCGTTGTTCTGACCGCCGCTGCTGATTTCGAAGGATATCTGAATGACCGTCGGTCGTCGCTGGCTGGAACTGTAGCTGTAGATTCTCAGGGCGTAGCAGAAGATCTGGGCCAGAAGGTCCCAGCATCCGAACTCCGACATGGTCATCGATCCCTGTTGACTTCCCAGCGGCACGGAGATATTGGCACGGATTTGTGGGCGCTGTTGTTGCTGCTGTTGCTGATGCTGCTGCTGTTGCGATTGTTGCTGCTGCTGCGAAGGTGCAGCAGGTGTTGCAGTTGTCCGAGGACTCGCTGCTGCCTGGTGGCCGTTTTGCTGGTAGCTTCTGGCCAGCAATTGGGCCTGGTCGGGTATGAAATAGGCGATGGCCATGGCGGTACTCGATTTAATACAAAATAAATCTTCAATGAATTATTCAAAAAATATATAACTTCGGTACAGTATATATTTTTAATGTTCGATTTCAATATTCCTCAGGAATAATATATTCCATTCACTGCTTGCACTTCAAGTCTTCATATCTCGTTTCAAGCACTTGGAAAATTTTCTGACTCATTTGGCGGGAAAACGAACTAGGAAACTGGTCGCTTTTTGACGAACTTTCAGGCTGTGCGTTTTCGCTTCCGCTTGTTATTCAATGTGCTCGGTTCGAGGTTTCAGAGTGGACTGACTGCAAATATCCTTGCTTCAGTCACATTTATAAAATAGCTCTCTTCGTACTTTCCTACAGGAAGCGCGTTGCTCTCTCGCGGTAAATGTCACCCTCCCAATTTCCACCACCCCCCGGCCGATTGTGTGTGTATTGTGTGTGTGCTTTGTTTATGCCAACAACCAACCAATTGAACCACCAACCACAGGGACCCACACCACTGACAATGTGCCACCACCACCAGCACCACCACCACCGCCAGCTTACCACCCCAAAGACACGGCTGCCTTTGTTACCTTTACTTCGCAACTGGCAGGGGGTGGGAAAGTGGCTGCGATGCGGAGAGAGACTCGGGAAATGAGAGCGAAATTGGGGGAAATCACTTTACGTAAGAGTGCTACGTAAAATGAAACGTAAGCTCCTTGGAATTGTGTTGTTCGAGGGGCGGTTTCGAAGTCACTTCGAACTCCAGGGGTTAACTTGGGCTTACTTGGTCTAGCTGAGTCTAGCACTTTGAAGGGGAAGTTGGGTTGTCGTATTTTGATTTCGAAATTCGAACTTGGATTTCTCAACGGAACTTGGATGAATCAACAATTGTTTGTTATGAGTTTTTGGTTCGCATAGAAACTGATTTTTGGTAATTGCGTGCAATTTAATCTTCTCCATTGTACCTAATATTAATATAGGCAATTGAAAAATAATTTTTCTTTATTTTCATAAATGGTAAAAAAATGTATACACCGTAGCAGAGAACTTGTTGTAAAAACTCCGTTCTTAATTTGTATTGTTTTGGGTAATTTAATCGTTGTGAATACTTAGCATATCTCAACAGAAAAGCGGAACAGTGAACAGCAAAACCTATTAGAACCACTAACCCGCTTTCCAGTTAAGCATCCTTCAACTTAAAAAGCTAACAAGGCAAATCTTCGATGCGAAACCTCTGCGAAATGGTCCTTGAAGATTCCCCCACTGCAGTCTTAAACTTGACCACTCCAAAGGACACCAAATGGATTGACCTTCAAGCCAGAGCCAATCCAGCTCCCTCAAACATTACGCTGACGACAATTGCAACCTTGGAGAATGTTTGATCCCAGCTCCCCCTTTTCCGTTAGCAGCAGCTCATCCATTATGATAAGCTGTTCCCGGATAGTTGCAACGTCGAGAAAGCAGTGGTGGAGGAAGAGGGGCATCAACAAGTTGACTTATGCAGGGAAGCTATGTAATTAATCAACAACAGATTATTTTTTGTGTGGAATTTCCGAATTAAATACATTTTTTCAATTAAATATAGATTATAAATTTGTATTTTATTTACAATTACGGTTAATCATATTCATAAATATCAAATAAAAGCATACAAACTATTTTTTAAATTGGTAAAGTAATAGTTATCTCCTCCTATGTCCACATGTTCAATAAATGTCATTCAAGCGGTAGCACTTTAACATTTTAGAAAAGGACTTCCAGGGAGCAGGAAGCATAATGCCAATTGAGCTTATTTCCTCCCCCTATGTAACATTTTTGCTGAGGGAGCGCCAACTAAGTTTCAAGGCCATCGCCAAGGCCATGAGTCCGCCACTTGTGGGTGATGTTCCACAAGTCTCCTACCGGCAAAAGCTTTTTACTTCCAACCCAACAACTGGCTTCAAGGTCGTGCCGGCCGGCATTTCCACCCACACTCAGCTTTTCCTCTTCGTTTTTGTGCGTGCGACCTTGACAATGAAATTCGTTTAGGGAGCTCAGCTCCTCCAAAGAAATTGTGGGTGAGCTTTTCCCGACACAGTTGACAGCACGTGGTCGTTATGTTCCTGCATATATATAAATGTCGAGCTCAAGGTCGCGGGATATCGATTTGCCGAACTCGGAGGGTTTGTATTACTTAATAAAAAGTTATGGTTTTGTGCAAAGTGGGCTTCTTCAATGGTGTGCAGATAAAGAGGTGAAATATGCTTCAAAACCAAATATTCACTGTTAAATTAGTAATATTTTTGATGCGAATTTAACTGTTAATACATTTTAAGTTAAATAATAAATTTACAGCCTCTTTAAATGTTTAATACTTAATACTATGTAGTTATTAAAACTGTTGGCTAACAAGCTAAGTAAAATTTCCCATCTCCCTGTATTTTCCCCTGCATCATTTTACAACAGATGTTAATACACCAATCCGCATTCACCTTGCCCATCAACCATGAATCATTTTTCCCTTTCCATTACATTATTCCATTTTCTGCTACAGATTTTCATTTAGAATATGCAGACACAGTAATCATAGCGAAGAAATATGATTTCAGAGGAAGTTCTTCCCTAACCCTCGCCATGCATGTATGGACAATATGTTAGCATCACTTAAACCCCAGCAAGTCCTTTTTCCAGGATACACACGTAAAGAGTCCCAATCGTACACGGTGTGTGTGTAACTACTTAAGCCTCATCATACGCGTTTTAATGCCCATCATCGGCCAATATCCAGCGGGCCATCATTATGTCTCTTTGCAAGGACCTCAGCACTCCGCCCCCAGCACTCATCCCGGTTTTGCAGTCCGGTCTGTGCAATTATTTCGTGCATTGTTCAAGGATTGCTCGCAGAACTTTTCTTTTCCACGTAGTGAAAGGGCCAAAGTGTTGTCAGGGGATTTCCAGGCCATGGACAATGGGCTTCAGAGAGAGAAACGGAACGGAAATGGTAACAATGCGCCGAGTTGCCAGTGCTGTTCTGTAAACAATTGGCCGTGCACTCAAAGAAATCTGAAGTGTGTTCGAGAACAATAATAATAATAGTTTAATAAATGCCCAGATCCCCCGTTGCGTTGTATGTTATGATATGTATGTAGTACTCAAAACTTGGGAAGTTTAAAACAGTGATGCTTAAAAAACATTTGTTTTTAAATTCTTTAGTTTAAGTTCTAAACATAAGGAACTTAATATACTCAGACAATACTTTAAATGTTGACAATGCTAGGTACAAAATATTTTATAAGTATTAAAAAGCGTTTTTTTCAGTGTGTGGTTGGTTTGGTTGGGTCTGCAGGATTACGCACCGGTTTACAAGATGCGGCCGGCCCCTTAATGATTTCCACTTATGCACTGCAGACATCATCATCGCCATCAAAATCGTTGGAGGGCCGGACAAAGTGCACTGAAGGCCCCCATCAAGTGGCCGTTGGTGTGTCTGTGCTGCTGCTAATCTATATGTAAATTTTCGCACAACTCCGGAGACAGCTAACCGCCCAATACGAAGCTGCAAATACCCTAAGATGTCGCAAAGGAACTCCCCCTCGACCGCACCCACACATGACGTCATGCCGAGTGTTTGACAAATGGCTTAAAAGGGCTAAGACAAAAAGTCAGAGTGCTAAGCAGGAGTGGTAAATCGCTGACAACATACTAAAAACTTGACAAAGTGTGTTGGTAAGTGTCAGGCCCAGGACTCGAGACTTGGGGAAGGGAAAGGATCCCAGGACCAGGACCAGGACACACGTCCTTTGCATATGTGTCGGGTGTAAGTCGAAGTGTAAGTGTGCGTAACAGATAAATAATCATGTGATATCATCTGAGGCGTTGAAGAGAACTTTTTAGCCCAGTCACCGACGCCAAAAATTAATTTCATACATTTTAAAATTTCAATTTATTTTGCTTTGCACGAACGCGCTGCGTCTTCAAGCAGACAATGGCAAAGGGAGAGCCCCCGGAAAATGGAAATCCCTCCCCACACTCGCAGGCGGAAAAGCCACCACATCCCTCTCGGCCATGTGTGTCCTCATTTGGCTTTTGTTTTTCTTCAGCTCGTCCTTTTTTCACACTTGTCACTTGCATTTTTGACATTTCAGCTAGCACAAGGATGAGGAAAGAATGATGATGACTGCGCGAAGAAAAGGACAATGAGGGGCTCTTACGGGGTTTACAGGATGGCAGGAGGAGGTGTATGTCAGTTTCTTAATTAATTATGTGTACTTATATGCACAATTGCAGTGACAGTTGCTGAACAGTGCAAGTCGGAAATTAAATTGAACTTAAAGCGAGTAGCTGGCGGATATATTCATTGTAATTCCTGGAAGCTTTAACTCTATGTTAAAGGATTTATTTAGTTTTATTATTGTACCTGTACGATAATTGCTAAATTCCTAAAAGTACTATTTCGTATTTTGGGGAACTAATTTTTGGGGCACAGTACTTCCCCAACTGTAATCTTCCCCAACAAATTGTTACCCTGTGCAGGCTAAAGTTTTTATGGCTTTTTGATTAGTTTCTGACCCGACTGGCCAGCTTCGAAAAAACCCCAGGGAATCGCCGTGTTCCCCCCCAGAGAAGTCAATTTAAATTAAAAGAAACACGCGGATCTGCATATTGAAAAGTCCAGGACGAGACCGTCTCCTTTTGACCCCCAACACCGCGATGGGGTTAAGGGACCGGGGGGCTAAGCCGCGGGAGATGGACGACACCCGCCAAAAGTTAAATTGCAGGTATTTAAGCATTTTATACAAAATTCATCATCATCATCTGGCGGCAGTGGAGAAGTTAATGAAGAACTGCTGCCCCACCTCGAAGTCTTAACCCCTGACTGCCTGGCTGAGCACTTTCGTGTGCATTATTTAGCACCGTGAAAAAGTTCATAACTGCGCTGCGCTCGTGAATTGTAATTTTTCTTCCAGCGCTTTCATTACTTCATCACTCGACGAGGAGGAAAAGTTTTCGCATCGGTCTGCGAGCCATTTATTATGCCATGAAATTCGAGACACGGCTTCCTAAAGCTACTTCACTTTTATTATTTTCAAGTTAATGTTCATTTATGCTGGTTACACCTCGACTTCTCGAGCTTTTGTTTAATTAGACGGTGTGGATTTTATTTAGACGGAACGCGGAGTGCTGAATAATGGGTGGAATGGAAGACTTCCCGCTTTTAGCATTAGGAACTTGTCCCGGTTGTTTGTGTTTAATTGCGGAAAATGGTCGAGGAAATTCACTTAAGCAGTCAATGGGTAAAGCGAAAAGGGATTTTCTCGGTTTTCAGAAAGGGCTGTGCCTGAATATCTACGTTTTTCCAGCCATACCTAATTGATTGCTCATGCTAAGGAAGCATGATATTTATAATTTGATAATTATTCTGGGTTACTCTAAAGTAAGTTCTAATACACCCAGTTTAACACTTTCATTATCCATTACAAACATTGTCGAAAAAAGCGATGCCAAACAGACAAAGCAATAACAGTAGCCAAACAAACAAACAACGTGACAACCAAGAAAGAACAGTGACATAATAATAAAATTTTATGTTAATGGCGCTGATGAAAAGTCCAACAAAATGGCCCAACAACGGCTGTGGCAAATAAATAATTACCATAAACAGCAGGCTCGTACTGAAGCCTCCAACCTTCCGGTTTTCGCATTTCGCAGGACACACAGGCTTATGCAGTTAATGTCATTTGGCATTTATCAAATGAATCTGCTGCTGGTGTAGGAGATTTTTGTTTGCGGAATTGAAAGTGGACGTGTTGTAATTACGTGTCCTCTGCTCCTGATGCCACTCGATGTTAATTCAAATTTACGTTAATGGAAAATCATTACGCGCAAATGTGCAAAGTGCACTTTTCGCCCCTATCTCCAACTCTGTGGCTCCGCTTTTGTATCTGCCAGCGTGTCCTGGCAGGTCCTTTTTAATGCGTTTTCCTTGATTCGGCCAAATGAGACAGACTCAAAAAGCTGCAAGTGTAATCAGAGCATTCTGACGAGACATCAGCCTGATAAGCTGCAAAGGCCGAAAAGTTCATTTTATGATTACACAGAGATATTTAATGCAGCTACACATTATTGCAAATTAAGCAGAAAACAACAATATGGTTAGTCGTGAATGTATATATATATAAATACATCTAAAATGAACAATCATCTTTCTGGTGGGTTTCAGAGGGTAAACCGTTTCACGCTACTTAAGCCTTTCTTTTTTCAGTGCAGTAATGCAGCTTCAGAGAGAATTTTAATTACTTGCCTTCACCTTTAATTTTAAAGCCAACCTCGAGCAAAATTGAAGTCTCCGCACAACAGTTAAGAAAGTTAATCCACTCGATACGCCAGTTATATCATCGTAAGCCAGGGATCTGCGGGGCTTCATAAACTCGGTTCAACTAACTCGACTCGGAAGCTCACGTATCCCATTCCGGGAAATGAAAAACGGAAAACCACCAAACTAGTTGACTTGTAAAATTTTACAACACCGTAGCGTTTCCGTCAAGTCTTAAAGGTTTTAGTGGCTAAGCCATCCCGAAGGATTTTGGCCAAATGCACCTTTCGTTGCTTGTGGCTTATGCCATTTAATATGCATTTTGTGTTATATTTAATATGCACAGAGACGAGAGCGAGACGAGACGAGAGCAGCCAACTCAAATTGCAGCTCCTTTGCTCGTCTTGGCCCTAATGTGCTTTTGGGAATACGAATATATATACATATATAGCCCGCTAACAGAGTGAAACTCGTTGGAAGATGTGTCGAATCCGTACCATTTTGGCATTTCACTTTGGGGCATTGTTACTTGGGAATTCTTGGCTCATTAGGAGTAGCTCGTGCACCAGGTTGGCCCATCAAATTGCTTGCAAATTGCCTGGAAATTGGTCCCCAGTACAGTCGGTTCTACAGTCGGCACTACAGTCAGTACCGCCTTTAATGAAGCAATCGAAACGGGACATACCCACACTGCCCTAAACCCACGTTGCCATAACCCATAATAACCCTTCTTTAAGATGGCAAAACGCCCTTAATCAGCACAGCGGGCAGTTGGCATCGGATTCGAGATGGCACAACTACCCCAAGCATAAATCTATTGTCCTAGGTCATTCAACCTCGGTGCCGAGTAACCTCAACCTCATTCCCATCCTCGGCAGCGGCCTCATCCTCCACAATTCAGCAGTCGCAATCTTGAAAACGCATGCGGAATGCCATTCAGCTTTTCTTTCTGTTTTTATGCGAGGTACCAGTCAACTGTGGAGGTACATGGGTTTTTAGGCTTAAATGCTACCAACATACAAATCAGATAGGAAGAGAAATATATTATAAAGAATTTATTTTAATTTTTTTGTAATTTTAAATACAACTTCAATTTTATATAAATAATTACAATGGAAATTGTTTTAATAAAGTTTAATAAAGTTGATTAAAATATTTCAAAAAGTCATTATAATAGCAGATGCAAGCAATTTAAGTATTATAATACATAATAATAAAATAAAAACAAGTTGATAATAATGTAAAGGTATCAATTTGTCTTTATACTTCCCAATTTCGGATTGTTTTTATTTTATATCCGCGATGCGATGCAGCATAAAATTGGCGAAGGAAAGGGAAATGAGTGGGGAAAGTTTCCTGGGCAGCATAAAATCGAATTGAGCGAGGATGGGAAGTGCAACCGAGATGTGGAATACGCATAAAATATATTTTTATGCCACGTTTTTAATGACATTTGTTGCATTTTGCACTTGGAGAGGAAGTGGTGGAAATGCCAGGGGAGTCCCCGCTCGAACATTTCCCCCCAACGCAATCGCACATTGTGTGTAGGCGTCTGACCGTAGGTGTGAGGGGAGAAACACGTGCAAATTAAGTGCCAAGTCGAAGGCAAGAAAAAGTTGATCTGCAAATTGAAAGCAACGGAAAAATTCCTGAGGCAAAAGGCTCCGGAAAATCGCATGAGAGTCGAGCAACAGGCTGTCAGTTTGACAGGCACTCGTTGATTGCAAAAGCGCCACTGACAGCTGTCATTCGCACGGACTTTTACCAGCTTTTAGCCAAAACAAAGAAGGCAAAGAGCCAGCTACATAAAAGTACTGGAAAAAAGGGAAAATCCATTGACAGCAAGGTGCAATGGCACTGCAGAATAAAGTTGCTAATAGGCCTTTCTGTCCATTAACTAGTCTGGGGCTTTTAGGCTAGAAAGGGTTGGTGGTCTCTGGAAAAATGGCAAAAGTTCAAGAGCGTTTAACAAGTCTCCAGTAAAAGAGTGACAATTAAATGCGAATGGGGTGAACTAGTCGTGAAATTGTTACGAGCTTTAGTTTTATCGAAAAACGTTAACACTGAAAACTATATAAATATTTATAAAATTATTAATGCAAACATTTCTGTAATATAGTAATTCAGTGATAAATTACACTTGATTGTGTATATGTAATATTTTAAGTTTTTCTAATAACTGCGACATTCGTACTCCCTCCAAAACTTCATCCGTAGTCCTGAACAGCTTTCACAAACCTTAGACATTATTATCATCGATTACCATCTGTCATTAAATGTTACATTTGACGGACTTTTTCCATGCTTGACAAGTTGTCAATAGTTTAAAGACTTTCGAGGCTAATTAGCAGCAATTGAAAAATCAAATGACTCAATTTGAGTCTTGGGCGACGCCTACCAAAATGAGTTTACGCCTCAGTGGTTTTCTTAGGGCCAAAGGACCTCGATGTCCTGTCCTCGGGAGAGTGCCCATCGTCCAGTGGCCACTTGAGTTGTGCTTTCTGCTCTATTGGCTGCCATTTGCGACACGCTCCGGTGAATTCGAACTGCGACCGCAGACTTCGGGGACCCGGAACTGTGATTTCCAGGAAGGACCTTCGGTTTGGGGGCCAAACAGGCAGGACTCAGTGATGTAATTAGGTTTGAAAATTTGCTGATTGTTGATTTGTTGTATTTGCGGTGCACGACAGGCGAGGAGCAGACGGACCAAGCTGCAATTATATGCGCCAATTGTCAGTTTGGTTACTCCTCGTTAACTTATTTGATTATGGGCTAATTTTGACAGTTAAAGAAAATTGGGGGACCAAACGAAGGTTGGCTGAGGGCTTAAGTTAAAGTCAAAATTGTATTAAAAACTAAAATCAAGTTGATATAAATTTCTAAAAGATTAATGTGTATTAAATAATTTGGATACAAGTTTATACGAATACAATCTGTTTCCTAAGGTATGTAAATGTTAGTAGAAGTGTTAAAAATATTTAAGAATTCGCATCTGTGAATAGCAATATCTGTCAGAAATCTAAACGTAAATAAGCAAAAGTAATTTAACTTTTCCCATTTTCGCTGTAAGCGATCCAAGCTGAACTTGGCCACAACTCGCCTATCGACTGGGGACAAGGATCAGAAACAGGACGAGGACCAAAACCAGGACCAGAACGAAGACGATTTGATGAAGTGCACGCCATGTGCACAAATGCACACATGTGGCTCATTGACAGACTGGGAAAAGGATACATAGATGGATGAGTGGGGCTTTGGACTGGGAAAAAGGTCAGGGCTCCAACGAAAACTATGCAAATAAGGAAGGATACGTCTGACAAGTCGGGAGTAGGGAGTCGGCGTCTCAGTCCGCTCGGTTCAGGTTTCCCTTCATTTATCTTGGCTTATTAAATTGAATATATGACTGAAAATATACACACATTCGGGTATCCGTTTGCATGGACGCATTGTTGTGGCGTCCCTTTCGGGTCCTTTTAAATGCAAATTAGCTTTTTGACTTTTTGATGCGACTGGCTTGGACTGGCATAACCCAGACTCGATTTAGATTTATGCGGCTTGATAAATTGTGGCTACACTTAATGTGCGCATACGGTGTGACATGTCCTTTTCATGTCACTCGCCAAAAAGTTTGCCAACTCCCAGCTCTTCCATTTCCATGGACCTTTCCATTCGAGTTGACATGTCGAGTGGTTTCGTTGGGTTTCCAGTTTTCAGCTTTCAGCTTTCAGTTTTCAGTGCGCTGTTTTCTGTTTTTGGGTCTCTGGTTTTGCCTTTTACTTGCTGACATTTTTGCACGCTTGACAAAAACAGCGAACCGAGCTAGCAATTTTTTGGCCCACCTCCGACCTTCGACTCCCCTTTTTGGCCACGATGCTTTTTGCGGTCCAGCTTTGTAATTAGTTTTGCCCAGCGAGGTGAGTTGGGTTCATAGCGTTTGATGAGGGTGGCGGTGGATAACGGCGGGTCTGGGGATTTTCTTTAAAAAGTTCGGTTCAATATGGAAATCTAATGGGACTTGGAGTGAATGCTTGCTTGGCTAAGTAAAATGGCTGAAGAGCACATAGCAGTGCTTTGGTCACCAAAGTTTGGTGCTATATTTGAATATCAATACCGATTGAACTGATTTATTATCGCAGTCTGAATTTAATAGGCGTAAAAACAAACGTAGTTTTGTAAGTATTCTAGTTTGAGTTGTCATCACTCTGTTTATTGTAAGCCCTGCTCAATCACTTTCTACCCAATTAAAACCCCTTAAATCAATTTCACTAAACTATTCTCGAGCCGGAGGAAAACCAACCCGTTCCCACCGCACCCAAAGATTCCCCCAATCAAAGCTGCAAATCAATTACTATGCCTCTCCCATTTAAATTATAACACTTTCCCATGAAATTCCTGACCAACGCTCCTCCATCAAGTTCCCGTAATCGCAGTTGTAAAGCGAAAGGGCATTTCGACATTTTAAACTTCCCGTCAACCAAAACTGCAACCGAGATTTAACCAAACATTTTTGTTTAGAGATTGATGATGGACGGTGGTGGTGGTGTTGGTGCTGTTGGTGCTGGTACTGGTAATTCTTCGTGTGGTGGGGGAGTTTTTTAAATTTTCCTGTCAGGCGTAACCAAAGGCAGAGACCCATTGAGTAATACGTCACTTGAGATGTCAAAAGAGCGACGCCCGGCGACTAGAAAAACGTGTCCATGTCCCGGAGTTTCCTATCCGCACAAGTTGCTGTCGATCAGGCGGGCGGGTAGCAAGTTGTTACATTTCACCGTGTTTCGTCACGCCCTGGAATTGTTTAGATACTTGTAGTTTGATATTTTTTAAAAGCAATTTTTAAGTAGCGATTAAGGCTGGAATTTCAAGTGGGGGAGGCTAGGAACGTCTGTTTTGGAGGGATGTACACGATTTTCCATGCCTGTCAGAACTTGTATATGTCAGAATGCATTGCCAAACTATTATGGCGAACTTTTAATAACTTGTGGGAATATATTGTAAAAAAGGAGATTATATTTTTGAGTCGGAAACGTGTGCGAATTATATCTTCCAGGCATTGCAAATTACACTTTTTTTAATAATTAAGAAATTATAAAGGGTCTTTCTGTAACTTCAAGTCTCCGAGTTACTCTACTCTACAATCAATTCTTCACAATCAAAGGGAAGATTGCTCAGTAAAAGCATGAAACTGACCCAACCTCGCAATAATCTCATTACGAATAATAAATGAGACAAATATTTTTCAATAAGTGACTCCAACTGAAAAGTAACTTGTCAAATTGATTTAAAAGTTCATAAATCAACCGAAACTTGCTCTGCTCTCTCAGAAGGGAAAAATTAAATTACAAATGGAATGGGGGAAAGAAAACAGGGAACCACAGAAACCAAAAACCAAAAACCGAAAACCGAAAAATGTTCAAAATGTTAAGCATAGCATAAAATTGTATCGGACAGTTTGCCACGGAGGCAGGGGAGCATCCCAAGTCGGAGTCAGAAGTCTGCCCACTTAGGACACGAGAGTAGTCCAAATATAGCTCAATGTTTACTTCATAATAATTTTGACTCGAAGTCATCTCGTTCTCCCCCGTCTCTCGACTGGCATGTGCGTGTGCTGTCTGCTGATGCAATTATAAATTGTTGGATAACAAATTACATGGTTGCGTTTTTGGGATCGGACAAGTTTAACGCCCTCACGCACATATGTTCCGATGCTAGATGCTAGAATTTGGAAATAATATCTATCCGAGGGATGAGTCCTTCCAGGGGAGATGGCACTTCGGTTGGGGGAGTGCGTCTGAGTCGGACATTGATACAGGTACTGGGTATTTGGTATTTGGAACTCGGGCCTCTGTGTTGACAACTCAATGCCCAAATGACATATGTTCAGGTGGTACGAAACTGTACCGAAATACGGAATCCCAAAATGCGGGTGAATTGGGTGTAGGGTATGAGGGGTGTCATTGTGGACGATTGTCGTTTGGCATTAGTTCTAATAATAAACATACATTTTCTATGCTTTTTAATTGCCCTCGATTTCCTTTCGCATGTTTGTTGCGCATCAATTTCGGTGGATTATTATTGTTTTGTTATCCTGCAGCATTGTGTCGCTACACTCAAGGAAAATGCGCTCTTGTTATGGGAAGTGCGTGCAAACAACAGATACATATGTATCACACATGTATTGTTATTAAATAATAGTTAAAATATTTGAGCCAAAAGCAATATTTCCATTTATATTTACATATTTCCAAAATATCCCAAGTGGTAGCTCTTTTTCGAAATTTTTCTTAGTGCACATTGAAGGGTTTATTGAACTTCCCTCCTTACTCGCTTGCCAGCTCACACTTTCATTACGCAAATGTTGCGAGGAACCAAAGGTGGCTCCATTTGCTCGCCCATTTGCCGGATCCTTTGTTTGCCGCCCAAATGCGAAAAGGGTTCATAACCGCACTTAGCTTCATTGGCCCTCCGTGTTGGCTCTTTTGGCGTTTGGCTTTTGGGTTTTGGCTTTATCGCAGGCCGCCCAGACTCTGGCACTTGGCCACTCGAAATTCAATTCAATTCGCAGGCGCTGGCAGTGCGCAGGTTGTGCAAACATTAAAATTAATGAATAACAATAAAACCAGCTTCGGTAGTCTGAAGTGACTGTTGACGTGCTGTCCACGGATCTGCCAAGGAATGGGATTGACAGTCGTTGATATCCAGGGGAATGGGCATAATAGATATGATAGTATTAAAGTTACGCACCTTCGGCCCTTACAGAATTTAAAAATATTTAAAAAATCCCTTATAACTAAGCAGATTACATTAAAGACTTCAAATGACTTTATACGCATAAGTTTAAAGCACAGAGATGAGTAAGATCCCACATATTTGAATACCTACATACATGTACAATTATTGAATTAACCCCTTCACGAGACCCAAAACTATTCCAGAGACAGCAATTAAAACGACAGCTCTGAATTTGAGTTATTTCTCCGTTTTAATGATCCCTTTATAATGCTTTGAAATGAGTTCTATGCCGCTCATTAGTTTAGAGGCAATCGACGAATGTAATTTCCATTCGGAATTCCCTCTTTGTGGGCCATTAAAATTGAGCCATGATGCCAATTTGGTATGATTTAACAGCCGTGGGGACCGAGAAGTGCATATGCAAATTAATTACGAAATTTATGATTTCATTTTGCCAAAAGCGAACCCATCATCGCGGATATTCCGTCGAGCCTGTAAGCTCCATAAAACTTGGCCTGTCAACTGCAACCATTCAATGGGGAGTGGGTATTTGGGGCTCATGTGTGGAGCCGTAAAATGCTTTGGAACTCGTACAATTGGAAATTGAAGCCCACGTTTATGGCTCTATCCAAATCATCGCAGGAGATGAGACGAGACGAAATCCGGGGGCAATATCATCGACGTCTTCTTGTCTGCGACTGTCACGCACATAATTTTCCGCTGTGCAAAAACATTAATTGCGCAATTGTTGAAGAGATTGGATGGAGGAGGTGTCGCGGTACAGAGAGAAAAACTTTCGATTATCCTTTATAAAGTTGCCAATCGTATGTAGAGTAAGCAAACATGAGTAACCATTACAATAAGTTATTTGTTAAAATATCCAAAGTGAAGATGATCAAACGCTAATTTGTATGCAGTAAATCCAATGATGCTTTGCCCACAAAAATATTGAGACTTGCTCCCTATTTCTGCGAGTGCATGCAGGCAAGCTGAAAAGTTTAAGTATCCCCACAAATGACGTACGATTTGTTCTGCACGAATAAGTCAAATTATTTGTAGACAGCACTTTGTTTTATGGCCTGACAACAAGCCACCTAAACTGCTGGGCCCCACCTCCCATTTTCCCGCCCATGTCCTGTGTATCCTCCCAGCAACTCCCCCATGTTAGTTGCTAGTTTCTTGGCCAGCTGACGCATCGCACTTTGCGACGAGTCGTGAGTTTTTTACCCAAACTCTTGGCCTTCAATCATTGCGTTTCCACCTGATGCCAGCATGCGGGCTAATTTATGGCCTTGTCATATGTTTGTTTGCTTATACTTTTTTACTGTTTGTTGGTTTTCCTACCCTAGAAGTCATCATCATCCTCAGTTCTCCAAACACACACCATATAATTTTCCATTTACTGCTAAGTGTTTCTTCGGGGCTTCCTCTGTTGATATTTCATAATTTTCTAAATGACATATTTTTGTTGTCGGTTGAGTAGTTTTGTTTGCCTTGTTAATGTAGATTGCTTGGCCCATCGCGAATGGGAAACTGAAACAATGGGCAGTGAAGGAGGTGACTTCTAACCACTCGCAGCAAATTAAAGGGGAATTATTTACCAAAAATGTACTTTGCGGGGATAATAAAATGTGTAGACATATTTCTTTGTATTTGTATTTCTAAAATGATAATGACTCTAAATTTGCATTGCTAGTTTAATTATTAACACTCTCAGCATTTGAACAAAAATGTTATCCAATTTATTATGCTCGAAGTCTAACATTTACTTACTAATAGTGAGTTTTTAGTGCTTTACAGGGCAATAAAGGTAACGTTTCTGTTGCTCTATTTGTTTTTAACATTTGACTTTGATTTTGTGTTCAAAAAAGAGTATTATTTTATCATTCAAAAGTCTTTATTCTTTGAATATATCTGCGTTCTACTAATACATTTTCACATATATTATATTAAAGTAGTAACTTTACAAAATGAACACTTCTTTCGTTCCTTTCCATTCAAAAGCTAGTAAGGGCAGGGCATATTTAAAATTATAAATAAATTACTGAAATGAAAGCATAACTCGTAAAAGTTTTACAAGCATACAAAATGTGACGCCTACGGCCATTAAAATCATTTTTAACAACTTTCCCTTCTTGCATGCAAATTACGGAACACCGTTTCGATTCCTTCCACAGGATAAAACGCACTTCACGCATCGTTTGATTTATAGGCGCAGGGTTAAAGTTAACTCCCCGAATGAAAGGCGGATCGGATCGGATCGTATATGTAGTATAGTATCGTATAGGGGGTGGAGTCGGGATCAGGACTGCATATGTGTATTACACTTGTTATCGGCCGTATCACAACGCATCACATCAGAGGACACGGCGTCGCTCTTTATGTGTTTATTTTAATTTCAATGTTTCGCCGGCCGTTTTATGGGTCTCGATTTTTGCGCTGCTTTTACGAGCGCATTAAAATTAAGACGCCAGCCACCAACCAAGCAAACAGGAACAAACTCAATTAGATAAAGGCCCAGTCCATGGTCCATGGGCGCTTGTAAAATTCACTTGGCTTCACACACTCCATCCACCCACTTGGGGAAAAGAAAACAGACATTTCTGGAAGCGTGTTAATTTCTTTTTAATTCCACCAGCACTCCAGTGAAAGTCCCCTCCCCGTTTTCCACTGTCTGTCTGCGAGAGAAGGGCACTCTACTCATAAATTCACGTTTAGTTACGCTACATAAAAACCTGTCTGGTTCAGATCCAAATCTCTGGGCCTTAGAGGAGATGGGGGCATTATCAAATGACGATGCGGGCCACACTTTCCTTGGCTTTCGCTTTAGATAATAGAAATCTGCTTTAGGAAAACCAATCCTAGTAATAGGTCCTCCAAAAATGCGATGAATATTACAGCACATATCATACAGCATTACATACAGTTAGAGCATATATTTATACTATAAACTTTGATGCCTAACTTTTGGTACCGTATTACTAAGACCATTTCTAACAGCAATAATACTAATCAAAAGTGTTCCAATTTTCCTGTTGATCTTTAAATAGTATCCACTTATCGCCGCTCAGCTTAAGCCTTTATAAATAACACTAACATACCCATTTATTTTCTACTTTCCATTCATTAGCCCCTTTGGCAGCGCTGTCTGTCATTGCCATCATTAGTTTTATTTAATTATGCCCTTCGTATTGATTGCTTTGTTAGAACATATTAACCCCCTCGATCGGGGAAAGTTCAATTAAATATAACCCCCCTTGAAAAAATAGTTCCAGCTGTGATTTCGGCATCGGTTTGCGCTAACCGCAAAACCCCAAAAAGCCAATGAGGGAAATGTATTTGATAATGAATAATGATGTTGATTTGACACTCAAATCGGAATCGTCACGGTTCAAAAAGAGGCGAGGGTCAAAGGGCATGAGTAGCTCCTCGGGTAGAGATCGCATTCTGAGGCCAACAATTCCATTTTAATTTAATTAGATTTCTTCTTTGATTCGGCTGCTTACTGAAATGGGAACGAAAACGTATGATAATTTAATGGAGCATGAAATTCTGTGCTTCTTTTGGAAATATTTGATACGATTTCACAGCGTTGCAAAGTGGCCGCTAATGACGGATTCCTAATAGGAGCATCCTTTGGTCGGGATCCCAGTGTGTGGTCAAATGGTTTGCTAATAGCCGTGACAAAGGTTACGAGATCGTGGAAGGCTGGCATGATTTCCTACCAGGAATGCATACAGGTGTTTGATTGAAGGTTAATGAGGAAAAATTGTTAGTCAGATGATCTGTTGAACGCAAACATTAAAGTCAAAGAAACTGCTTAAATTAAACTGCTAAAATTTAAAAATAAAGTGTATATTTCTGATGAGTTATGAGCAGTGCAAAAAGCACACACCGAATCTGATTATCTCCGCACACATTGAATTATTTAATGACGTTCTCAACGTTATCTTAACTCTGGCATAATTTATAAACTTGTCTGCATCGTGTCGACATTCATCAAGTCGACGGTTACTACGAGTATACACCTCCCTCTGGCCCTTCGACAACTTCATTAAAATTAGCTCATAAAATTTGCAGCAACTTGTGTTCTATGTTTCTCCTCGTGGGCAAAAATCTTGTTTAGTTTTCATTTATGGCTCAATGGCAGAGCCAAAAATTGTGCTCCACTCGGAGGATGTGGAGCCACAGGATCCGCATCGCATCCTGACAGACGCACTTCAGCATAATTTGCTGTGACAGGCTTCAGCATTTCCTGGAGCTGCGCTTCCTTAATTCCACTTTACCGAATGACATTTAATATGCAAAGTTTTGCAGCCACAACAGCAACTGGCACTGAAAATGAGACTGGCACTGGAACTGGGACTGGGAATGAAAGTGCATCTGGAGGTGTGGAGGCGCGCATATCTTTTGATGACTTTTGTTGATTTTATGCCAACACATTTTGCGGCAAGACACGGCTCAGATGGATTTCTATATGTACACAGCGGGGAAAATCGTCTGGAAACAGTCTTTTTTTATTTAGGCGAAAACTAAAATCTATTCAAAATGATTTTTGCTGAATGGTTAAGTGTTCATCTTTATTTAAGTATGTTAAGAGCCAAACCCTTTGATGTGGAGTCAAGTGTATTCTTGGTGTATTTAAAGTAAATGAAGGCAAATGATTGTCTCAATCAATTTTCTAAGTAACATTCAAGTCTAGGTAATGAAATATTAATTATAAACATATAAATATGAATATTTTTATTATATATGCACACAATATTTAATACTCCCAGTGCATCTATGGATCTGGACCCAAGTAATGTTTGAGGCCGCTGCAGTTTGCCACTGCACAGAAGCCAAGAAGGACCCACAACAATGGACCCAAACACAAGTGGCGAACAGTTGGGCAAGTGTCTGCGGAATACCCTTTATTACAAAATAGCAGGGCATAGCTTTGCATACTTTACTGCCCCCAGCATCGTAAACTTTAATGGCGCCATTCGGGGCAAGGTTTTCAGAAAGCCGCGCGAAGTTGGCTCCTTTGAAATAGGAATAGACGCAGACGAGACTCGCTCTTTAGCCCTCTAATGCTGGCCTTGTTAAGGAGATTAGTTCCAGGCCCGATTCTCTGGCACGGCCATCAATAAAATTGGTTTGTTCAAGTGGCTGGCTGGCCACTTTTCAATCGCCATAATTGACAATCGAGAGGATCTCCTGCCGCTTTGCAAGTAAGCCGAGCACGTACACAAATTAAGCTCGTAAAATTTAATATTTTTCTCGAAAAGTTTTGAGCCTTGCTTCGGTGAGAATTAGTTATTTATTGCGAGGCTTAGGAGCCTGCATAATGTACAAATACTTGTAAATATAAATCCTGGTTAGAAATACATTAAATTTTACAACAGTTGTTGGGAAGTTGGTTCTGCATTTGCAAAATATATGTTTATAAAGGACTTGAACTTTTTATACAATACTTTATAATATAGATTTTTAAATCTTGAGTTGGTAAAAACATGTATAATTTAATATTGAAAATAGTTTAACTTACCTTCTTAACAACCTTTGAATCCTCCTTAATTGCATTCCATTGGGTTATAATTCCCATTTGGTTTCGGCAAATTCCCAAAAACAAACGCAAACAAAAACTTCCCCCTCAATTTTCCCACATCAAAACGAATCGTTTTGCTTTGCTGTTGAGTTCACCCTTTCGCTTGGTGGTAAGTGCCAATCAAATCGAAAAATATTTGGAAATTTGACAAAGGAAAAAGTTTCCCAAGGCGAATTGCGTGCGAGGTGATGGAGGTCTGCTACCAGCATAAAAATGCTGACGATTTATGCCGAAGGGAACGGCGGTCTCAAGGTTCAAGGTGGGCAAGTCCACGAGAACAATCCATCAAACAAAACGCTGCGCTTTTGATAAGAACGCATCAATAAAGCAATAAAATGTCTACAAATCAAACGATAAGAAAGGCGGTTTCGCCAAAGATTCGCCGCCGAAGAAAGGGTTCGGTGGAAAAGTCACGTACAGCACGCACAAGACTATTAATATTAATGGTTGGTTTTAACACATTGGGCGGTGCAGCTCGTTGGCTGGGATTCTGTCTGCCTGTCAGTCCGTCAAAAAAGCTGTCCCCCCGGGGAAGTACACTGGGGAAAATGAGCAGGACAAGGAGGACTTTTCAAACGCAGAAGTAGAAATCAAAGGGGAACGTACCTTATTAGAACATAATGATCTTGTTGGGAGTATGGGATTATAAAACAGCTATTAAAGACGTAAGAATCTACTGCTGACATCAACTTAAGTCACGAAAAATGATTCTAAATTTAACGAAATAATAGTAATGTTGCATTTGGCACGCCTTAGCTAAAAACTGATGGTTGATCTTACTTACTAGCCTCCTTCATTTTTTCCAGTGTCCTGGAGTTTCCACAAATTGACATGTGACACCAGGCAAGACCAATCCAAACCAAACCGATCCAGAGACAGGGGACCGCTGTCAAAGAGTTTTCCTCAGGCCTGACGAAAAATTACAATTCGGGACGGATCGGGATCGTTTCGGCTGTGATTGGGAATCATTAACATTTTGATAACTGGCGGGCAGAATGATCCATTAGTTAGCGATAAGGCGACTAGCTGTGGGGCCTTTAATTGATCTCGTGATTCGCTTTTGCGGTTTTATGTTAATGAGCCGTAATCTACGTGCTGTCTTTCATTTCGATTCGGTTTCGGTTGACTTTGCCGCTTTAGCTTTTCAATTTCCATGCTTGCTTTTCCATTTGCTCCCATTTAACAGGTTTTGTTCTCTGTGGTTTTGTCTGTCGGTGGTAATTTCATAATCACAAATGGATAATAGTGGATTGGATTCATTTTGTTTCACAAAGGAAGAATAATTTTGATGATGGAATTTGATTTTTTCTTCGATATTAAATTGTATTTCGCTTTTCCTTTGACCTTATTAAAGTGCAAATGACGCATCAGAACCATCCAACTCCTCCTAGGACAACAAGCAACTTGTCCATGTCCAATTTGGCCAAGAGTCCAAGGAACCACCCACACTGCCATTGCGACACATTTCCGTTTTGACCAAATCTGTTGCCGGTGATTGACTTTGATTTTTCATAGGGGAAGGAAAATCAATCCAGACATTCTGTGTAGCCCTCGGACAAGTGAAAATGAATTTTCCTTTAACGTTTTCATCAACTTGCCACAACGCAAAAGGAATTCGAAAAAAGCGGCCGACTCGGAAGGAAAGAGTCTTATAAAAACTAACGATTGGCAATTGGTTTTTAGTGTTATTGGCGCGCCCCATTTGCCCGGCACTTCCGTTCTGGTTAGAACTTATGGGCGTGGCCCACTCCTCTTTGCTACAATGTGAAATATGTTAAGCCGATGTTGAGTCGCCATGCTCATTGTCTTTGAGATTAATTCCATTCCAGCGCCGTGCACTCGCAGGAAAATCATAAAATTTTATTCGTACAACTTCCTCGGATTCTCTTTTTGAGTTCCTATTTAATTTTTTGCTGTGATAAACGTAAGAATGTTTGGGGTATATTTTCTTTAAGGAAACAGTTGTAACAGGCTTTAAAGAACTGAATACATAATGTGTAATTAAAGGTGTCATAGGATGAAAACAATGGGTTGCAAAGAAGAAAAGAAACTTAAGACTTCATAAAGGATAAGTACATAATGTACCACCTTACTATCTATAGATATAAAATCCTTGAATTGTTATATTTTTAAATCATCTTATTCTACCTTTACTTTCACTTTTATAAAGTATCGATCAAAGGGTATTTCATGAACCACTGAAACATTTGAGGTATTTTTCTCGAGTTTCCACCCAGTGCGTCTTAATTTCCTGAGCTTCCTGGTGCCACAATTTCTTCGCTCTGCCCGCTGCATTAATTTTTAGTGTCCAGTTTGTTCGCGGGTTGGGTTGGGCAAATATTTTGCCGGACTGCGTGTGCTGGCAAATTTGTTTGCCGAGGTAAATGCAACCAGGGCCGTGTTGGCGGTGCGTTAAGGCAAATTTGTAGAGCGCAAATTGTTTGGCTACTGCAAAGATTTAACTCCATTTCAGGGGCTGTTTGATGGCCGGGAGGGGTGACCGGCATTCAGTACATACATTGTTTCAAACGCCTGACAATTTCTAATTTATTGCAATTATGTGACGCACGTCACACTCAACTGACCAGGCCAGAATACAACTGACCAGCGGCTGACACGTGACCACTGTCCTTTCGGGTTCCCCTGATTGGAAAACACTAAAACAGATACGAAGCGATTGCAGTGGGCCGAGTTTCCTCCTTGACCATTCCATGGAGATTTATTTTACGCCGATAACACGCTTAAGTAAATGCTGTCTAGGGCACTCTGTGTCCACTCTCAGCTCTACTCTGGTGCACTGGAAAATATTAGCTATACTTACTCATAAATAATATTTAAAAAGTAATAATGTAACTGATAAACAGTGAAACCCCTTAAGCTATCTTCTCATTTAAGTCTATGAATTAATTTAATTTATGTTTAAATATAATGCAGGTTTTATAATTATAAGTTTCCAGAGAAGGATGAATAAATCACATTATTTCTTAACCATTTTTCCCTCCTTGCCAAAAAACAATATCAAATTAAAAATATAAATAATTTGCAGTGTACTCCCGGCGTGCAATTTAAATGGCGATTAAATCTGCTGGCATTGATGGATGTGTCCAAGAGTCCTGCGTCCTGCGTTCTGCGGTCAGTCTGTTCAGGATGCGGAGCCATGTTAACACTTTTGTACAATTGCCAATTTTTCGCCAGCAATCCTTGATGAGCCGCCTCGATCCCTCCCCTCCCTTTCCACCCTTTGCAGTGCGTGGGAGTGAAGCGGTGGCTTTTGTGGTGTTGTTGCAAGTGGGTGGGGGAGTGGGTGGCAGTGGCGATGGCGGTGGAAGGGAGGGGGAGTGGGCCTGGCATGCGACTGCACTTCAATATTCATTTGAACGCATAATTGATATCGACGAACAATGTTGCCACTACAACAATGCCGAAGGTTGGAGAGCATCGCAAAGATAAACACTGGCCGAAAATGTATTGATATTTATTTGTATTACTTCTGAATTAAGATTGCTTTTACACGTAATGTATTAGTTAATGAAAAGAGTGAATTACACAACTTTAAAGTTCTTACCTGTTTTGGTAGGTTTTGAAAAGGTTTAGTAAGTATATACTTACATAGCCTATATAAGCTGCAACAAAATTCAATTTAAATCTGACATACATCGTTGTTATTGATACTATATGTTGATGACATTAAGTAGATTATTTTTCCAAAAAAAAAAAAATTTTCCCCGAGTGTACGTTACTTTGTTTCAGGTCTACTGGCGCCTACTTGGGCCAGTTAATTTTTATAAATTTGCATGTCGGGCCTGTGTTGCACGTGGCAAGCAGGATGTTTGCGATTCCCATTTGCCTCCTCGCCGCACACATGGGTATAGTATATATTTTTCGCATCCGACATCTCGGGCTCCATTTTCGGGGGCTGTGGAGTGGAGGTGGGTGGCAGCTGGTCGTCGTTTTGCATCTGTCAGTGTCATGTCACGTTCGAGGCAAATGCATTCGATGGCCATTGTTGTTGTGTCGACATGGAAGCTGCAGGAGTGTAAATTTAATTTAGTTAATTGAAACAATTTGTTGCATGCGACAAGCAGCTTGAACAGCGGGCGGGGGGGAGAAAAAAACACAGATGCAAGCAGATTTTCCTGCTTTTCACTGATTTCGTTTGAGCATTTTCTTTTACACTTTTTTTTGTGTTGGCCAGCGAAATGAAAGGTGGAGTTGAATTCCATATGAAATACAATATACGCGCCCCGAAACATGTCAATTTGGGTGGCAGTCGTGTCGGTTTGCGTCTGGCAGCCCTCGCAGCGGGGAATCTCTTTTCAATTTGATGAAATTGCACTCAATACACTTTGTATATTGATATATTAATTTGCTCTTCTTGTTTTTTGTTCGCTACTGTGTTGTTAAAAAATACTTTGGTTAATTTGCGTACAAATTGAGACAAAGGCTGCGGACCAGTCAATGCATTTAATTAACATGAGTTTGAGAGACTCGACTCCATTAAGGTCTCTTTAAATTGCCCTCAAATAAAATGTATCTTTAAGTTTCTTTATCAATCAAAACCAAGTCACAATGTTACAGTTAGAAAGGTTTTTTAATTGAAAAGGTTATAAGTACAGGATTTATGATGAGAGCCATTGGATATAAACTAATACTAAATGTTTCTACGTTTAACCCATTTCCAACTCGTTCATCAAATAATCTTGTATATTCTAAGGACTATATAATTGTAGTTTAGAAATATATATATTTTATATATTTTTCCCAATGCATCCAATTAGCTTCCCATTTAGTCCCCTCTAAATTGCGCAGGGCAATGACCAATTTGAAATGCAATTGCACAAAAAACGCATCTGAGCGTTAAAATGCAAATCACAATAAATGCCATTTGCTCAAGTCCCGCCCCGGGTTCCCTCGGCAAACACTTGATGAATTTGCGTAAAATATCTCCTATTTACCTTGCACTTGATGCCAAAGCAAACCATAAGATACATTCGCTCGCAGGACCTCTCTCCCCGAAATGCTTCGTGCGTGGCTAAATAAACACGGACATTGTGAAAATGGACTCGAGTTGCACATTTTGTGGCCCATTTGGGCGGCAAATCGGGGGAGGTCCTGTCACTTTGAATGACAGCCCAAGTCAAGTGTTGTTTGGGCATTGTTCGTTGCCGCTCGGCCACAGAATGTCGTTATGGAAAATGCATAAAACCAGAGACAATGTTTGCTTGAGCTCGCCTGCCGTTCTCGTTCTCGTTCTCGTAGGTGCTAAAATTTTATCGGCCGGCCGGGGGAGTTGCAGACACCCTGTATCGTTTAATTTAAATGCAAACTTTCGGAGCGGTGACTGCGAAATTGTCTTTGCCCGCAACTCAACCCTCAACCCTCAACCCTTGCGATTTGACCCCAACCTCCCACTTGTCCATCGACTTGGTTGCAATTTCGAGACGCATTACGCATGCATGGGTGCCTAAATAATGTTGATTTAACATTATCACGCGTTGTGCACCGCACATTCTCAAGCACCTGGAGAAAAGATTATGACTTTACAAGCAAATAATATTATAAATCAATAGGACCCATGAATCGGGGAATATATGTAAATTTGAATTTATAGAACAAACTAAAATCAAGAAAGACATTTCTTTACGAATTCTTTCTACAGCATGTCAATTTGATGTCTGCGCAGGTGTAAGTTGTTTTTCATAGTGTACTTATGTACGTGCGCCCCATAATGGCGTCACTTAGGCGTAGGGTCAACATTGTTGTAAGCTCCATCGGAAACTGCGAACTGGGAAAATATCTTTTCGGGTCTGGGCACTGGAGATTGGAAAACAATCATGTTTGAGGCAATAGAAAGTTGGATGAACCGTGTAATCAAGATGAATGGCGGGATGCTGTAAAATAAAAGCGTTATATTAATATAACTCAATACATTAATTGATTCACTCATAATAATCAATAAAAGAATTTTTATTTATATCAAGCAAAGCTAAACTTGCCTGTATCCTTAATTTGCTTTCAGATTTCCCATCACAGCTAAAACCCTATGAATGGACACGCCCAATCTCCTCACCAACATACACACCTCAGCAATTTTGGAGTATTTCAGTCCAAACAATGGATCTACAAATCCGGAGTTATTCGCCAAAGTGACAACAACAAATCGGAAGACACGCCGACAATCCCGTGGACACGTGACCAGCTAGGAGGAAATCCCCATGCCTACACTGAAAACTAAGCAGAGTACATATTTCATACTCTGTACTTATAGCTATACAAAATCAAGCGTAAACCGTAATTATTCAGATATATAACCGAAGCATTAGGAGTACAACTTCTTGAGATGTTACTGCATTGAACATTTTACAATTCAGAACTCAAAATACGATTTCGAAGATGATTTGATTTTCTGCACAATGAGCAAGAACAAGAAGAAAAAAGCGATTTTAGTTTATGAAATATCAAACTACGAAACACATCATCATCATTTTTCAGTGTGGCGACAAGAGAAATGTCACATCCGCTAGCTCAACACATTTAATCCCGCTGGCCTCTGTGCACCGCTTTCACCAACCTCCCCGACTTTCACTTCTTCCCAGGGCCACTTTCTAATTTATGTCCTGTCAATTCTTTTGTCCATTTTGGCGACAGAGAGCGTGGATAACAGTGGGCAAAGGATGCGTGGGCGGTGGTTGGTTGTGGTCCTCGAAGGCGTCTGCTGGTCGGCCGCACTTAATGAGTCTTAAGAAAAATGATTCGCAATTAATAATTATGCTCATATTGTTTCCCGGCCTATCGGCCCTTGGTTACTCCACTCAATTAGAGGGTGGCTACAGGGATTTTCCCGGGGGGTGGCAACTTGTTATTGCAGTTTATTTGATGTTTGTCATTTAATCATTCTGAAGGAGACCTATTTGTTGTCATTGAGAGCCAAGCTTAACAAGGAATTTGGCTGGGGAAATGATGGAAAAAATGTGTAATCATTTGCGTGGAAACTAAACATTTCGAAACCATATATATATGTTTTATTTACTAAAATGGATAATACATTTATAATGTAGAACTAAAGCCAACTCTCCATTGCCTATAAAAGTTTTGAGGGAGTACACTGAATTAATAGAAGCTAAATTAAGTAAAAAAAAAGTGCTTAACAAATAGCTTCCGATCGTAAAGCGAATTTTTACAACCAATTTTTAATGAATTAATTATTTCCGAGCTGAAAATACCGAAGTAAAGTTTAATAGTTTTTAGTTCCGAGTCAGGTGGCGCAGCTTATGGCTTTTAAATCGACTAATTAAAGGAACACCTCGAACCGCTTGCTGAATCCTCCCACCTCTCTGTCCCCAAAAAATCGTAAAAATCGCACCGAGAAACTTTAAAAAAACCGTAAAAGTTTTATTTTCTGCTCAGTATATTCTCGTATTTAAAAGAAAACAATTTTTCCAAAATTGAAATGTGGGAAATGCAAATTGAGTTGAGAGTTTTACGCCTATTTGAGCGCCTAAACACTTAATTACGGGACTGGAGGGAACACCTCTTGCCTTTCTGACACCTGACTGACCATAAAATGCAGTCGCAAGGCGTTAAAAGGCTGGGCAAATTAGCATACTAACTGGACAGAAAGAGGGTGCCCAGTGCCAAGGAAATTAAAAAACAGAAAACAGAAAGGTTCCTTATCAGAGATCGGTGGAATAAATTCTCGTCTTCTCGGTTCTCCGCGAGGCGTTGAGCTGCAAAACTACGAGTATTTTCGACCACACCAAAAATACAAATAAAACGGAGACATTAATGTCGGAAACTTTGACTAATTGCCCAACGCGGGTTGCACTCTCCCCCTCTTTTTTCAGAAATAGAACCAACCCAAAAGGAAGCGCGGTGACCACGATAAGATCTGAAAAACAGGGAAAACCAGGGGAACAGGTACCGCCAAGTGGCGTTCCTTTGATAAATTGTGTGCTAATGGAATGTCATGTCAGCGTTCGTTTTGGCCGACTTTTAACCGAGGAAAATATACAACCAGCCCAGCCGGGCCAGGAAAGACCAAAACCAGTGACGTCGATAACAAAGCCGCAAATTGGCGGCGTCAGGTGTCCGAAAAGGTGAGTTATGGGTGCCCACATGTGTCTGGCAGCGAACGGTAAAAAAGGATTCATTTGCGTCACAATGATGTATTTGTTCAGGCCCAAACTAATGCACACATCCGCCCCGGGCAATCCTTGCTTTTTAGCTGATTATTATCTGGTATTCGGTCGGGAAATATTAGCAGGAAATATAGAAAAGTTCAGTCGCATTCGGTACTTTTGTTGACCATTATTAATTGCCCGACATTAGCGCCCATTGTTGGGCCAGCTTTGTTTTGTTGAGCTGTGAATTCTGGCCCAAAAGGATGTGTTAATGGCGTCTAATTTCGATCGGTTACCAACTGATAGGAGCTCTGCAGTTTCCAGTTCCCAGACCCCAGAGGTTAGCTCCCTTAGTTGGTTTCGATTTTAAGTCACTTGTTTGGTAGTTGTCCGAAATATATTATTAAAGTAGTAATCGGCAGTTCTAAGCATAAATTTTTTCATCTTTAAATATGGAGTGGACTTTCACAGTTTCTGACTGCTAACAATTCCTCCTAAGCCTCCAGCACTTCTATGTAGCATAATCACACTATTTATTGCCATGATACAACATTATTTTCCACTCGCACAATAAGAAGTACGCGTAAGATACCGAAATTGATGATTAGCATCCCTCATTGCAACATCTGTTACATTTAAATACATAGGCCTACCTAACTAACCCCTCGCAAGCTGATAAGTTTTTTCGTGTTGGCACGTTGATAGATATTAACCATAAACTGAAGGGAAAAATATAGTCAGCGGGGGGTTAAACACAGAAACTACCCCTCAGAAGGTAATTTTAGATGAAATTAACTAAAAAAACGCCAAGTCAGAGAGCAAAATGCTGCACGTGCAATTTGTGCCCGCAGTAAGCGCATTAGACCACTAGATCCCTTCTGCGAGGTCCTTGGGGTTGCTTATTGTTTGCATATGTGTAACAATTAAACATTTGCCTCAGCCAGACATTTTTTACGATCCCTGACCCCTCACCCCACACCCCTCTGCGTATATCATTAACACCGCTAAGCAAACCAAACCAACAAGTGCAAAATCTGCGAGTGTTATCGGCTTAATTATTATTGCGAGTAGTCCCAGGACGACGACGATGACGACGGGTGTTTTCGATGGCCCCGTCTGCACTTGACTTGGCTCATTCTAGCGACTGCTTTTCCTTTCCTCCTTTTGCCTGGTACGGGGCATAAACTTGGATTTGAATATGTTTGAGTTTTAAATACTCTCCTGGCTGATATTTTTCGGGCGCTTTTTAATCCGCTTAGCCGCACATGTTAATAAATTTATTGGCCGGGTCTCTTGACTCCGGCTGCTATCGTTTCACCTAGGGATGTGGATGTATACTCCAGTACATTTCTCACAGAGTTAAATTTGGGAAATATATTGCAGAACTTTTAGTTTAAAGCACTTCAAGTGAAGTGAACTCAAATACAAGTAGTTTTAAGGAAGTTTCTTTTGCAGAGTACTCAAAATGGTTAAAGGAGGAAAATAAATTCCAAAAATTAGTTATACCCTCAAAATGTTGTGGCGAATCAGTGAAGCTCCCTTGTCATAGTTTAACAATAATGTGCCAGGACAGTGACCAAACATCGCCCAGAGAGCAATTGAGAAACTTTTCCAACCATTGCATAATTACACCCAAAGGAGTTGGCCAAACTCCGCGCACGTAACGCAGTCATAAAACACGCTAATTACATAGTTTTCAGGGAGTGGTTTTTTATTTAAAAAACTAATATAGAACTGACCCTGGCACTTGACTCTGCCACGAACTAAAAACGCGACCGCAGCTGTAAATTAAATGCTGACAGTTGGGCGAAAGTCGCCCACCTCACAGGTGTGTTCCCGAGTTTTCCTCAGTTTTCACGAGTTTTCCCGGCAGCTGCTTTCATTAGGCATTATTGACAGGCCCCACTAACGGCACTATTAGTCGAGGCGTTGACACTCGTTACCCGACTCAAAAGTCCCTCGGGCACGGCGACTAATCAAAGAGGTCATTAGATTTGACGCCGTTATGGTCCCGAATACACGGGAGTTCCTTTAATTCCCCGCCATTTGGGTGACAGGTGCTCTGAGAATAGTGTTTTCCAATGAGCCCAATCAGCTTATGGTTAATTAAGCTGCTCACATTTTTGAAGGGTTGTGTATTCCAGAGGGCTTGACTTCATAACAGTTATGTATTTATTATATGTCGATAGTTGAAAGTGCATGGCTCCAGCAGCTATTAAATAATTTTTTATTACTTTAAAACTTTTCTGCATTTAATTATGTTTGTGATTTGTAATGAATGGTAGTTTTCAATAATAAATAACATATGTATATAACCTAGGTTCGAGTGTGGATAACCGAATACCTTAAATTGGCAACTGCAAAAATAAAGTTTAAAGTCCCTTTGCAAAGGACTTTCTGTTTAAAATGCTAGAGTACCTTAAGTGGAACTTTGCTTAAAATATAAAAAACAGACAATTGTAGGCTACGCTTGAATCAGTTCAATCATGGTACAGATTTGGGAAAAGCGTAAGACAAGCGGCTTAAATTCAAAGTGCTAAAGTGGGTGGTGAATGGGTGGAATCCAGGAAATTACTGGATGGGGGAAGCTTGCAGGAGACAGGCGGGCAGACAAAACTCAGATGCAGGTCCAAGCTGGCCGCTGGGCGTTGCCGATGCTGAGCTACAAATATGCAAATAGACACAATTTTTAATTAGCAGCGTTGCGCAAATTTACCCAAAAACGAACCGGAAACGGACGAAAAAGATAACGGGGAGAGTGGAAAAGCGATGTCAGCAACAAAAGAGTCTCGCGAAAAGCGTACAGAATGGGATACAAATTTATATTTGTATACTCACATATTAGCAACAAATTCATTAAAATGCGCAACCAAAAAAATACAGCAGTTAAAACATAAAGTAAAAATGGAGAAAAAAACAACAGAGGCTGCGAAAATGATTATTAAAAATCTAAAATAAATAAAAGATGAGAACTTTTTGCCGTTGGCGAATGACACAGAACACAACAGGACGGGGCTTGGAGCAGCTGTTTGCATATTGTAAGCGACTCCCACCCAAAGGGATCAAGATTTATTGCGTATACGTCGCGTTGTGCAACTCAAAGGTAGCCAGCGAAAAAATGCACAAAAAGAGCGAAATTCATACAACATTTCTGTGCATAATCATTTGAACTACGCGCCGACGTCTGCTCGAGCAAATTTGCTGCCGGCATGTTACCCATCAAAGGAAAAAAACAGCCAAGGGAGGCAAAGTCGAATAAGGGAATGCTCTCGCACTAAAAAATCATTATTATAAAAGTTGTTAAACCTAAATAATATAATTAATTTATTTGCTTATTCCCAGACATTAACAATAAAATGAAAATTGTTTTCTAGATTTAGGTACTACAATTTTTGTTTAAAGAAATCCTTTTAAAAATTTTGTTTTAATTTTTTGAAAGACAGTTTCTTTGTGTAAAAGAAAGCATATTTAATACATTAATTGGTAATGTATTCACTAAATATAAAGTACTTAAATGCATTTCCAGTGGCTGATTATAGCAAGAAACCCTGAGAGAAGGGCATTAAATATATACAGAATACCTACAACACAAACCAACAAGCCAGACAAAGAGAAGTTTCAGTTTGGCTCAGGCCATGACTCCAGCTTGGCTGCCTTTGCTGTTTATTCGCGCATAATTCACTCATTAATCATAACGTTTTGCGCCAAAGCGTCAGACTTCTGACGTATGCCTCATACCTATTCCCATTCCTATAACCATTCCTATTCCGAATCTGAATCCGAATCCGAGTTCCCGGACCCATTCGATGCAATGTCGCTTTGTTGTTTGCTATTTGCCCACTGCCGCTGTTGGCCCCCAAAAAGGTGAATGGAACCTGGTAATTGGTAGTGGGCGATAATCGGTGGGTGGGCTTAGTAGTCGGCGGGTAATTAGTGAGGAAAAAATAATAGCAAAAAATATACTAGCGGAGAGCGTGCAAACATGTGAATATTTTGTTGTTCGTAGCCTGGTAAAGTTCGAGTAATCGTACTTTGATAGCCGACGGGAATTAGCTCTAATGGACAAGAATGATGATATATCGTTAGTGGGAGTTTTTTACGAGTGTGTCATAGATTTTAATCTTAAACTATTCTAAGAAGACTAGTTAGATTTACAGGTAGGAAGTATGGTTTTATAAGTTCAGCTTGAAAGTCTCTAGTATATGCATAGTTCTAATATTAGCAGATTCAAGTTATGAAGATTTGAAATGAATATATTTAGGTATACCTCTTAAAAAAAATGGCCTAGCTCAATTGAGCAAAACGATACCCAATAATAAACGAAACCCAATAATCCTTTAATCGGTAAATGCGCCAACCAAAAAAAAATAGGAGACGAGAAGCGGAAATGATTTTGCATATCATTGTAGAGCGAGTTGATAAATTTCAGGGGACACGCCCAGTTTTTGGCATGCCACCCCTCGAGGCTGGCATGATTTTAATAAATTTAATGGTTTTGGCCATTTACAGTTTTTGATAAATTCCTTTTTTTCGGCTTAAGCGTCTAAAGAGTTAATTTGATTGCAAAATGTTTGCATTTTCGCAAAGGAGGGGGTCGTTGACGGCTGCGGGTAATCAATCATTTTATCAATGCGTTTGCGAAAATGACATCAATTCCTCATCCTGCAGCGGCTGGCTTCCTGGCGTGTAATCAGCAAATTGTTTGCCCAAGATCGTGACTTTGCCAAAACCAAATTTGCATATTTTTGTTATTTTTCTCCCGCTCGAACAGTTGGCGCTAATGAAAAGTCAGCGCGAAATACTCAAATAGTGAGGCAGGCCAACGAGAAAAATTGCCAGTGCAGACGAATGGCGCTGAGTTCCTTGTATCCTGCTTGTTGGTAACAAATGTTGGCAAAAATGAAAAGTTTTCCTCTGGAATTGGCAGGGTGAGCAATCTTTGGGAATTGTTCTTCGGGGAAGGTGAAGTTTTTCCTTTACGAAAGATTTCTGATTACTTTACTTTTGCTCTTTCCGGCATACAAAAATAAGAGAAATTAGTGTATATAAAATATATTTAATGTTAAATCATAGTTTTCTGCCTCTGTTATATACTTATCTGCTTAAAAAGAAATAAATCCCTTTTTAATACAATGTTGCTGAAGAGCCCATCAAAATAATGATGTCAAAACTGAATGCTAAATTGATTTTATACTCTACAAACGAGCAAAAGTCCGACATTTATTTGAAACCATTGTGAGCAACAAAGTATGACAAATGAATTTTAATTACCGCACTAAAAAAATTTGAGTAGACAGACGAGGAATATGACACAAAACGAATGGAACAGAAAACTTTTTATGGGTGGGGGGATTGGGGATATTCGAGAGCCCAATTCAAGTATGAATTAGAATCGACCATTTGGGACAATTGTCCGCAATCTCGGGGTTCAAGGGGTTTATCTTTGGACAGTTTTTTCCTCTTTTCGGGCGGGCCATAATTGTTGAGATCGCTTTTGGCTGATTTGATTTTTCATTGCCCGTTTCGGTCTTTTTATGGAGCATACTTGTGTCTCTAATAAAAACTCGTGGCTGTCTTTCCGCTCTGTTCTCTCACAATGTAGCTGCCTAATAAATTTGCTTTGATTGATTTTAATGGTTAAGCGCTTCATTGAGCTTTGGAGGATGTCTTTTCCCCTTAAAATCACCCCACCACCTTTGACATTCATTTCGATTGTTAGCGAAATTAATTTCGAGCGTTGGGCGAATAGGTCTTAAAAATTTGTGTGCCGGCTTATATTCTCGGTTGATATAAAAGCATTTCTTACGATTGTTTGCCCTGTAGTTAAATGACTGAAAATTGTGATGGGGGTCGCAAATCCAAGGGAGATGGGGCGCAAAAGAAATGAAAAACTTTTGTCAGGGATTTCTAAAGATGTCGTTGTGTTTTTGGCGTTTTAATAGCTGGATGGATTTATATGAATTGGGATGAAAGTATATACATACATATATAATTTCCAATGGAAGGCTTTTTAACATAGAACTTGGTTGGACGTAATTTAAAATGTAGAGAAGCAAACAATTTTTGTATTTCGTAAATTGTTTAATTCATATACATTAAAGTAGCATTATTGACTTTATCAAAATTTTGCATAAAATCTCTTATTTTGTAATATATAAAATGTTTATAAAAATGGCTCATAGTTCATCGCTTGATTTCATACCACTGTTTCAACGATGGAAGGGCATCTTTGGGAAACAAGTTTCATCACAGTTGTCATGTTCAATTTCATCCGTGGAATTCGACTTGTCATCGGAGTCGCAGCCCACCACCCTAAAAGTATAGAACTAAGAGCTTTTTTTATAACTTTCGGAGAATAAAATTCATAAATACCCATTCATAAAATTCAATTTGTTGCAAGTCGCTCGAGTCAGTCATAAAAGTGCTGCTGGGCGGCTTCTTTTGTTACTTCACGAATGGAAATACGAAATCTGGGCATTACTTTGCTGGTCACGAATCCAACTGGGCAGGTTTTTCAACTGTGGAAGGGGTAGATATATATTATAGGAAATCTGGGAGTGGGCATAGGGGTCGGCTTATGACTTAACTGCAGTCGCTGTAAAAGTTATTGCCGGGCACATGAATTGATCTTTAGTCAGATTCAATGCGGAGTTGTAATGAAATGTCCACAATGAGGCAAAATGTATTGCTGCAATTACTTTTATTGTTTGGAGACACTTTAATGCGGGTGTATCTATACTCGTAAGTATGATTGGTGTGTCTTACAAGCGATAACTCTTCATACCTGAGGGTTTTCAGATATACAGAAACTTTTCAAGAAGGCACAAGTCAGCTTAATCCAATGAAAAGTTGTCAACATTAAATTGATCTAAAATCAAATAAGAAGACAACGTTAGAAATTCAATATTAGACATTCTTTAGCTTTTTACTAAGCTGTATTAAAACGTATTTCAAAACGTATGCGAACTTTTATCACTCCGCATCGTAATCCCCTTTCCAAACCCACGGAATTTCCCAACTCATACACTGACCATCGTAGGCCAATATAAAAGTGCCCTTTTCCCAAGGTGTTTGAATGCATCCCGCTTCATTTTACAGCCAGTCACTTCTCGGCCCGCAATAAAAGCGCCTGTCTAAAAGCCATAAGATAGGGCATTTTCCTTGGCCACATGAGCATGGGACGTTCGGCGATTATTCCGCTCCTTGGCTTACCTAAATTTTGGCCAGCTCGGCGGTGGCACTTCTCGTAAAAGTGGAGACAATTAAACGCAAATTAATGGCGTCCATTCGAGGCTGTCTCGGATCTGGCCACGGATCTGGATACGTCAGGATTTCATCAGTCCAAAAGTCAGTTTAACGAGGCCATTACGTGTAAATGCTGCTGATGAGGTGACGTTGAATGTCCCGAATGGAACAATTAAAACGCGTCTGTCCCGTGCCGTGCTTAAATCTAATCAGCACAAAACATCAATGCCAAAGTGCCTTAAATTATGCTGCAGAAATCGAATTTATGACACTGGCCCCCAGACGGTCGGTGGTGCCCAACCCCCAAAACGAATGGACTTCCTAGCCGAAAGTCCAAAACCGAAGCCGAAAACAATAAAAGTTACATTTAGCCCCGAGCAAATAAAATTAAACAAAATCCTGGCCAGGATCATGGCACTAAACAGGTACACTGCCTGAAAGAATGTGTCTTGACTCGAAAAATATTATCAGACTTAGCACTGCATCTTTTTTAAACAGTTCTTCAGCTGTGTAAAATAACTAAGGTTACATTACTTATGTAAGTGCGAATGGATAGTGCTTTATTTTACATTCGGACTTTTTCTCTGGACTCAGATCTAATAAGAAATGAAGTAAACTTTTTCTAAGTGCACACACCTCATCAACGTGTTGTGGACCAACTTACTGGGGGTGGACAGGTCTCAGTTGGGGGGATAGGGATTGGGGAATGGACTGGTGGAACCGTATCGCTACGGCAACCGCTGTAGGTTTTAATGTCTATTTTGTGTGCCATTTAAGGGCAGCACACACGCGACCATCGCAGGCAGATCTCTCTGGGGCATCCAAGGGGATCGGATCCGTGTGCATGGAAGCTGGAAGCTGGAAAAGTGAGACTTAGACTAAATGACGTCGTCC
This sequence comes from Drosophila teissieri, assembly GCF_016746235.2. Taxonomy (NCBI): domain Eukaryota; kingdom Metazoa; phylum Arthropoda; class Insecta; order Diptera; family Drosophilidae; genus Drosophila; species Drosophila teissieri. The sequence goes on along the minus strand of NC_053031.1, from coordinate 15,826,427 downwards.
TTTAATTTTTATCTCAAACATTGCAAACGGTTTTTATTGTTACTTTTAACTGCGCTGGCGTCTGTTTTTCGCCCGTGCGTCTGCAACTTTTGCAATTTGCCAAACGCTCCTGCACGGCATCTGTTAGATAGCTCATTTGGAGCCGCTATGTCTCTGGCACTTTCATTTAGCTGCCGGTGCTCTTTAATTTGAATTCCAATTTATTTATTGTATCTGGGCATCTTAGGTACTTTTGAGCCATCTGCGGTGGATTCTTTACAAGATATTGGCGGGATATTGCAAGAATATTATGATTTTCTTATACTTCCTAGTATATAACTTTGTTTTATATTACCACACTGATATCATAGATTTATTAGGCTTCTAGTTTTAGTACAGAAATCATTTTGAGCTAAGGCAGCACAGTAGAGAAGGTACACTCGATTTCATATCTTCCTTATTTTTTCAGGATATTAATTAAATTTTTAGACCATTGTAATTTATAAGTTATTAAGTGAAGGGATCAATTAATCAGGACAGTGCTGAGAAGAATTGGAAAAGCTATCCCGCGCAAATTAAATAATCTTAAAGACAATTATTGTGCGAGTAATTTCATGACAAATTCACATATCTCGACTCCACGGACAACTGCTACTTTATCCCATTATGCAGACGGCATGACCCTTCGTAAACTGTCAATGCCTTAATCACAGGAACACGGGAGTGGGAATCCCCCACGTAGAGGGCAGTAAAAGACAACGAAGACAGTGAGGAGAAGACGCTGGCTGGAGACCACAAACAGTGAATGAAAATGCCAAGACGGCTAATAAATCAATGGCCAACTGTCAGCATTGTGTGAGTGTAATAATAATCCGAGCCAAACTGGTCAATAATAAACCGAAACAAGAGCAAGAGCAATGCTGAGAAAATGGCCACAAATGTCGCAGGACTGGAACCCCAGTGCGAAGTGAAATAAACCGAGCTGAGCTCTGGTCAAGCGAAAGGACATTTGAATTGGTGATGACGCTCACGGAAGATTTATCTCCACAGTCCTGTCCCGTCTGCAATGAAATAAAACGTATTAAGTCATAAAAATATCCATGGCGAAAGCGGATTACCAAAGTGTGAATGAAAGCAAAACCATCTGAGCAAACGTCCTGCGAGGTGCAGGAGTTGCAGACCAAGTGAACCGCGGGACATCAAATCTAATTATGCCATATAAAGAAACATAATATACTGCAAAAGGATAACTTTACACTCGCAGAACTTAAAGGATTATAAACTATTCTTAAAAGAAAAGTAATTTGGTAATTTAATCTACGAATTAGATATTTATTTAATATTGCTTTAGATAGTACCAGCAACCTAGCTTTTGGACTATATCCTACCCTCTTTAATAATGTAAATTCATCAATCTCAGTGCATGTAGTGCACAGCGGGCAGCTGAACAAACGACGTTCGGGAGAATATATTTATGCAGCTTTTGTTTTAATAAAAATTTTATCATTTCACCAAAGAGACGAAGAAACAAACCGAGCATGTGCGCATAAATCTCTGGAGGAGCGGAGACCCTGGCAAAGCAATTATATGCAATTTATGCAGAAGTCCGGGGCAGGAGGAGCTCAGATAGTCGAAGGAAACTTTGGCTCGGAATTTGTTCAATTGAATGTCTTAAGAGGAGGCATCCTTCGCTGCCTTTTTATCAAGTCCGAGACGGCAAGAATTTATCAGCTCAGCCAACATAAAGTTTTCTTTTCCTCTTCTCCTCTTTTGGCCAAGCCAAAAAATGCAGTGGCATACCACAAATTTATATACGTACATATACAAAAGATAAGTTTTCTTTTATTGCAATTGGTTGCAGCTTGGGAAAGGAAGCGAAAGAAAAGTTTTATTGTCCTGAGTGGGGAAATTCAGCTCAGCTTAAGAGGGAAAATTAGAAAAGTGCAGCAGCAAAAGACGCCTGTTTGGTCATTCAATTGTGGATGTCTTGTATCTAATTTAGATCCGTCTGCATCCTTTCGTACGAGAAAAGTTTTCTAACCAAATTAAAATAGGAAACCCGCCTGTTTTGTATGCAGCTGTTGCTCGATGGTGAAGACGGAGACAAATCAATCGGAATTTTGGCTGGGGTTAAATGGAAATACACTTTAGTAGTTAGTGAATGGGTTTAGCTGATTGAATTTCCGGGTGGTATTCATGCCACCCTGAGATTCTAGTATAATGGCTAAATAAAATCGAAATTAAACAGTAAAACTGCATACATTTAACTTATCTTTAAAGTCAAACCGCTGACAAAAACTGCCTTAATTACATATTCCTGGTGGCTAATAAACTTTTTCACGCAAAAACCACTATCCATTACCAATCTGTCTGCGACATCATCAGCTACTATTTCAATTTAAACACTTTGCCAACCCTAATTAAATGGCGGAAAAAACCCACAGAAAGAGCAGAGCGAGAACAAATCACAAAAACTAAATCAATACTCGCTGTACTTAGCCAAGTGTCAGTGGGAGTCCTTGAAGTCCTTACACGCGCACTTTTCGCCTTGACTTTGACATCCACCCACGAACCCCAGTAGCACTATCCCACCCAGCGAGCGGGAAAAAAGGGAGCATTACCGAGTTGTCCTTGGTGGCTGCACGCAAAATGCCAAGGACGAGGCAGGATTACACGTCAATTGAAACTGAAACGATGAGCAAACCCAAGGACAGCGCCAAGTGGGTGTGTGTACGTACAGCTTTGATTCAGATTTTTTTAAAACTCATGGGTTGAGGTGTGGTATTTCAGGGGTGGAGCCAGGGTTTTCCTCTCCTAGCTTTCGAACTACTTAAAATTTTTTATGCAAATTTCAAGCACAATTATTGCTGACGCTCGCAGGACTCTGGCCATAATTGCAGCCATAAATTTGAGCCTTGGTCTGAGCCAAGGCAACTTGAACTGGTCTGTGGTCGTGTCATTAGAACTGAAGTTGCCGCCTATTCGAGATTTCCTTATTACTTATGCCCTGCTATGAGGTATCCTTAGTTATTATACCTGTTTTGGCACTAGTATACACAAGTTATAAGTCTTTTCATCTGGCTATGTGCCTATTATTTCCATGTTATTCTCAACTAGTAATAACAGTACTATATTTATCTGGTCTTTATATCTTTAAGTATAACACATTTTACTGATAGCTCTGAACTATTTGAAATAATTTAAGTGATTTTGGCAAATGTTTTTAAGTTGTTGTGTAGCATTGCAAATATCCCTATAGCATATTTTGGCACTATACAGAAATATACTTTTTTTAAGGTATAGGGAACTTTCCGCTTCGTTGTGCCAAACCAAATGTGATTCCCTGCTAACGCTTAGCCATCCTCCCACTGCGTGGCTTTAATGTTTTTAATTTTTCCGTATCATTGCATTATTTTTTATTCAGATACTTCTCTGGCATCATCGCCGCCGCACTTGACACGAAGCCAAGGTGCAGGAAGCGGCATTTTGACGGGGAAGGGGGAGCCCTTCAATTTCCATTACATTTGCAGCTGTGTTAGCTATCGATGTCCTTTTGTGTGCGGCTGTCATCTGCTTCTGGTTTTTTCCCGGATCCTTTACGTCTCCCAACTTTTGAGACTCCAACTCCTGCTCCTTTTTCCCGGCAAGATTTGAAATTTATGCAAAGTACTCGATGTCGTCGCCGCCGCACTCAGCGCAAATAATGAGCAAGCCCGCATTTCCTGCCACGTTTTTTGCTCCTTCTCGATTATTTGTATCTGTATCTGCAACTGTAGCTCTATGTGTATCTGTATCTGTATCTGGGCAGCTGGGGGGTTGCTGTCTACTTGATGTATCTCCTTGCACTTTGGCAAATGGCAAACAGTCTGGTGTGGGGTGAGGTCAGAGTTGGATTTCTGTGGATGGCAGGGGAAATGCAGAAAGGTGAAGCCATACTGTGATTGTTGCTTTTTTAGTTTCGTCGGTGTTCTGAAATCTAATATGAAACATTTGCTCATTGGGATTTTGATTTACGGAGGGTCTTCCACATCCAGACTTTTTGTTGTTAAAGAAATGTTTCTTTTCAACTTATAACCTATTCAAGCTTTCCAATTCGGCAATATTAAATTTTAGAGGCAATCGTTTTAAAATATAATTAAATTGGCTTAAGCCATTTGTGTACATTTGGATAAAAGTGCATTTAAAAGTAATATACCCTAATACATATGTTCCAATTAACATTTTCTTTAAGACTTTAATTATTTTTAGTTTTTCCCAAACTTTATCTTATACGTTTTCTTTGCCAACCCTTAAATGAAGTAAAAATTCACCAACAAATCACTTTCTATTACCCTTTTTCCCATCTTAAAGAGGCCATTTAACCCCCGAGGTCAGGCAGCGAAGTTCAAAAGGAGACAAAAACATTTAGTCCCAGCCGAGGTCCATCTGGTACAAGTGTTGTGTCTTAAGGACGACGCCAAATCGCGTACAATTTGTTACAATATAAATGAGTTATGTCCGCTATGGCTAACGAACAGCATCTGCTGCGTACAGCAGAGCAACAAAGTCGGGTCTAAATCTCCGCCCACTTTTAACCTCATCCCACCCACCCGATCATTTCATCCATAAGCATAATACATTTTTACGCTTGAGTGCCAGAAACTCACACCCGAAACTGCGAGCCAAAGTAAACTATAAATTTATAATGCGCGAAAGTAATTTTATGACTTTGTGGTTTCAGCTTTGGTTTTGGCAAGCCCAACATACATGTCTCCTAGTCCTTTGGGAGAGTGTGGCGACAGAACTTTCAGTTAAGTACAGTGCCGTCTATAAGATTATGAAGATATCGCTTTACTGGCTGAGTTTTGAATTTTAATTAACAAGTACATGTATATTTTATACTATTTTAATACCAATTTAAAATTATTTGGAGTTTATTTTAATGCTTTTGTCTAACAATATATTGGTGACAAGGATATATCATTTAAGAAATGTATGTTGTTTCCTTCTATAAATTTATATTTTTAATTTTAAAGACGTGAGTGAACATGTAGCCAACCAGCGTGATATAGTTTCGCCACGCACTGTAGTAGTAAATCAAAGTGCAACTTGTTTGGGAGCCATGTTATCGCAGCCGAGGCAAAAATAATAAGCGCCAAGCGCCGCCCGCCGTCGCCATATTTATATGATTAACTGTTTGCCCCACACTCGCAGACACAATTATAGATACACATGATTACGAGCGATAAATCGCCGCTTTGACACTTGTAATGGCCCTGTTCCCACTGCTGTTGCCACTGCAACATTTTAACCACAATGTTATTATTGCCGCTTCTGGCCAGCATACTCGAATAATCTTTAAACTCCAATTCAGGTCCTGGTCCTGAATCAGGGGAGCCATCATAGCTGCCAACGCCGGACAATTGCCTCGGTTTGGCATACAAAATTGTTTTATTGTCGGCACAGTTCCAGCTCGAAAATAGAATACACTTCTTTTATTGCAAATTTATTCAAATCATTCGTAATCTCCGCGCTGCTCTTCCGTAGGCCATAAAAGTGTGTGAGCTGCCCTTGTTATTATTGTTATTATGATTGCGATTGTTACTGGCCTGCGAACACTTTCTAAGTGGTCCACTGTGTAATAGGCGGCGATTCGGGGGGTGGGGTGCGATTATTGCGTGGGCGGCGCTACAACTTCCATTATTCTGCGTTTTGTTAATGGCTTTATGGCTCGGAAGCTCGAGAAAAGCGACTCTTTCGGGGAAATATATTAGTAATATTTTTAAAGTTAAATTCCTTCAATTTTTTATGTGAAATTTTTGATTTCATTCCACCCAAATCTTTCTTTCTTTCATTAGTTTAAGCAACACTAATTGGTCTGAATCTAAATAATCAGAAAATAAACTGAACTTTATAAAACCATAAATAAATTATACACTTTTAATAAATTATCATTGTAAATGTCCCCGTACCTCGAAAATATTTTCATTCGTTTAACCTACTGTCCTTGACTCAAACAAACGCCAGGAACAGAAGCAGGTTTCGCCTTAAATCCTTTCTTTATCTAAGCACGCAAATGCCAAAACCAACAAGTACGCTAACTATCTTTGGTAAGCCGAAGCTTGCATACCCTTGCATTAACTACAAATTAAAAAGGAATCGATGTATACAAAATAAGAGCATATGGTAAAAAATAACTAAACTATAAATAAACTATTTATATGCAGTTTTTCACAACGTATGCATATCCAATAGATAGAAGACTCTTGTGAAGTTTTCTATAAACATATGTGTAGGAACTGGCAGATCTGTGTATAAATACATGGACGGACAGGAGGACATCGCTTTATCGAATCTGCTTTTATCAGCTGATGAAGAATAGATGCATTAGAAATGTCTCCTAAGCTGCGTTGCAAACTTCTGACATAATTCAATATACCCTCTGAAAGGGTATAAAAAGTAGTACTCAACAAAACACCAACTAAAAGCAGCAACAATAAACAGCTAAAGAATTTTATATTTATTGCCAAGGACTCGTTTTTTTCCACCGAGTGCAGTGCATTAACCCCTTAGTGCCTGCATACCCCACCTAACAAAAACAAACACAAGCTGCAGCAGAATGACTCATCAAACGAAAGAGATGGCAGATGAGTAATAGAGAGAGAGGGAGAGAGAGAGGAAAGAGTGCTAGAACGGGTACCGGCGAAATGTACAACTTGGCATTTTATTATTATGATTATTTGTAGTATTTGCTGTTGTTCCGGCTGCTGTTCTTCTTGAAAAGCAAGCGGAAAAGTGCATAAAAAATGAGATGGTAAAGCAGAAAGAAGTTTTAGCGGGGGAGTTAACTAGGGAAATGCAGCCAACGGCTTCGTCAGAGATTTCCTTTAATCAGAGCCTGAAAACATCTAAAAATTGGAGTATTTACAATTAGGTATCGCTATAATAATAATTATTAGTCATATGAACCTTACAAATAAAATACAACTTGATTTTCATATATTTGAATGTTTGTACGTTAATTTAATTAACTGGTTACAAGACATTTAAAAAAAAAATTTTTTACATTTGTTATGGCTTACTTTAGGGCCTAGCTTTAGTTAAATGAAATAAAGAGTTGGTGGTTAAGTCTTTGAAGCTTAATTTCTTCTGTAAAAAAAAGGGCTAACTGGGCATCTCTGCTGCGCAATGCATGGACCTTCAGCTGGACTTTGATTCGGTGCGCTAACCCTTACCATTTGCTGCTGACGGTCTCTGTTTACCAACTGCCGCGAGCAGAAAATGCACTTTGTGATTAGTTGGAGGGTGCCGGTGCCCTTCGCTTTGGGTCCGGGTTCCGTTATGGGAAGGATACCCATTGTTTGCATTTAGCATCTTGGCTTATCGGGGGAAGGAGCTGCAGCAGCTACAGCTATAGCTTATAAGCAAATCGAGCTGCGGAGCACTTCATCATGTTTGAAAAGTTCAATAGTCATCATCAAGAACATCAACGTGCCGATCCTCATTGTCCTCGACTCAACTGGATTTTTTCTCCTTTCTTCCCAACCCCCAAAAGCAGTGCACTCCTCCCAGCTTAATGCTTAATAAATGTGTAATGCATAGGGAAAGTTGGTTCCTTGGCTTTGAAACTGGCGGCGGAGATGTTGTTGATATTGCTCCTTCGCCCGGCAACCTTATTTTCAACGTGACTCATAACTTTTTTCTTCAGTTCACTGGAATGCGCACAGTGGTGGTGTTTAGTTTTTTATATGTTAAACAGCAAGTATATTTTATTATAATTACTGAGCCATTTCCATTTAGTTTTTGGTTTTCTACCCCGAAGCACTGTGACTTTCCGCCCCTCGAAATCCACTTTCCTTGTTTGTTGTGCTTAAATCCCTGCAGCAACTTGAAGGAATATTTGCATGGCCCGCTTCCCATCGATGTCGATAAGTGTATTGGCATTTTAAGGGAACCCGTGTTTTGGCTCAAGTACAAGTACGAGCAACAACATGCCGAACATTTATGTACCGAACGGGGAACACCTGCAGACTTTTGAGCGAACAAAAAACTCACACAAAGAAGCAAAACACTTGAGGGCTTTACACAATTTGGGATTTTGGGGTGGCTACGTTCAGCATTCTCAAGTGTGTTTAACAAAATTTCAAGTGCGACGCAATAGCGCAGACGATCGAAAAAAGGACTCCCCATATAAGTGTGTCCCACAACTTTCCCATGACACACATGCAATTTGAAATTCGAAATTGTTGCTCCTTTGTCAAGGCATTTTGTGTCACTTTTAATTGAAATCGCTACCCCGCAATCTCACCTGTTGGCAATGCATCAATGAAAATCAGAGTCCCCTTTGTTGCTTTGTTATTGTAAATCATTAAAACTGCATAGGAATCCGAACTATTCCAACTATAGACCATCGATCGATATTCGGAGGGTCTGTGGGAACTTTTCAGCGCTTTCCCAGTTTCTGGGTTATGTAAACTTGTCGCTGTGGAGGAGGATGAAGGGGATTCTCCCTCTAAGTACTGTGAGAACACCGAAACTAGTGGTAAATTGCGTCGCAATTGGTTCGGAGTGTTCGCAGTGTTCGGGAGTGACTCATTTGTATACGATGGATGGCTTGGCCTCTTATTGATGACTTAACCTCGTTTCAATCGCTCGGAAAACACCTGGCCAACCGACTCGACTCTGGCTCGAATTTAGGTGTGAAAACGGGGGAAAAGAGCCTCATCGAGATGATCGATCGATCGTCAGCAAATGTTTATCTTTTGGATAATGTAAATATTGTTGATTCATTCACAGTGCATTTCAGTACAAGATCTAATGGGGGAATAATGCCAATTGACAGATCAATGGGAGACTTCCTCTATTTGATCTGCATTATTAATCCCCGAATGGGATGAGGTTTTTCAAAACAGATTTTGGGATTAGCCAAAGTGCTCGATTTTGTCATTGTCTATTGGCTGCTAATCGGAAATTGGAAAATATTAAAAATGAGCTAGGTAAAAAGCCATTAAATAAAACTAGTTACAAGTTAACTCTTATTATTTACATACAAATAATATTTATTCTGAACGAATTATAAAAGTTCATAATGAAAAGGTCATATTTTCCAAGAGGTTTATGCTCGTTTTAACCCAAAATCCTTCATAATTAGTAGGCAAATTTATAAGTATCACCATAAGTAAACGAACTATAAAAGGACTTTACATCTCGACCTTAATCACATAACTTCGTTATGAAATCGTTTCATTGGAGTTTGCCTACTTCCAACTGGCTACTCATTAATTTAAACAACACGGGCGCGAACTCGGGTGCGAGGGACACGCGACGATTATTAATTATTTAAGTCGACGAATTTTATCAGCCAGATAGGCTCAGCGACAAAATTATATGAAAATTGTGTGCGATTAATTAGAAAAATATGCAAATTTCGGCAAGACACCATCCGGACACGGGGGACACGTGTAATTGTTGATAGCCGCCGTTGGTTGACAATATGTCAAGCGACAACGGCGAGTTCTGACACCGAGGGGTGTGTGAAGGGTTCTCGGCTTATGGTACAGTCCTCACGTGTTGCACGGACCGACAAAACAGGGCAAAACCCTTGGACGCGATAAGCCCAACAAGAGAATCCACTTGGGAAAGTGGCGTAAAATAGTTTCGCCAGCGATAAGTTCATTTGATGGTAATTTGGGCCGGTGGTTGCCCGGTCGGTCGGTTGGTTGGTCGGTGGGTGTGGGTCCTGACCCTAAAATCCGAAACCCAAAACTGAAAACCCACACCCCGAGAAGTGGGATTCACACGCCTTCCCACAAAAAGGAAACTGACAAAAAGCCAAACCAAAACAACAACAAACAGAGATAGTCGCAGATGATTCGCGTCGAGGAGGAAGTCTTCTAAAGGGGATTTTCGGGTGTGCGTGCTGAAACAATTAACAAAATTTTATGCACTCAAAAATGGACAGTGGTACGTGGTTGCAATACTAGTTTTAAATTATTTTGATTTACTTTTTTATTTTTATATTTTTTTTACTTTAAAGTTTTTATTCTATTGCCGTTTACTGCAACCCAATAAGTTTTATTGCAAAAGACAAAAATACAAATTTACAGATACAAATATGCTTTTGTTGGTATATGTTTTCATTGCTTTTTAGAAATGTTGTTAATAACACAAAAATTCTAAATTGCTTAGTACATAATGTGCTTTCCATTTTATTAAACATTAATCTATTGCCAGAAACCATTGCGTTTTGTAAATATGAACTGGTATAAAGAATGTTGCACTACTAAATAAAACCTCGGTGTTAGACCCACTGTACCAATACTTTTTCGTCATGTAAATTGGACGCACCCTTGCCTAATGGACTCGAGTACCTGGCTGCGACTTCCGCGGCGACTGGATCAGTAGGCAGACGTAGATACAGATACGGATTCAAATACAGACACAACGACCCGCATATGTCACCGTCAATCGGCGTGACCAGGCGCAAGATGAATGGCAAGGACCCTCGCGAGGACGCACTTTCCAGGGACGACGCATGCAGCGTTAATTACTCACTTCGTTCGCGTTTAGTTCTTTTTCGCTTGGCTTTCTCACGCCCCGCCGAATTTGTATCCGTATATCTGACTGAGTTTCCGGCGCCCGTGCGGTATCTGTATCTGCATCTGCATCTGTATCTGTATCTACAACTCGATCTGTGATTGCTCTCATGTTTTGCCGCTTCAATGGTTAGGTTGCTGGTTCGATTTGGACTACCGTGTGTGAGTACACTTAGAGAAAAGAGCGATCGGCAATTTTTCAGAGAGAAACAAATTATGTCAATTGTTAATACTTCAAATTGAGCCACATTAAATGCTTAATATTCTAAGAACTCTTAACTAATGCATAGTGTATATACATATGTATGTGTTTACAATAATGATATCTTACTTTTTCGTCCATGTCCGTAGTTTAGCTTTCAAAAGTAATCAAATTCTTTTCTCTCAGTGTGTGCTCGACAGTGGAAATTTGTCACACTCCTTTGCGAGTTGCGAGTTTAATTGCGCGTGGCGACTCAATCTGCGTTGTCAGTGGTACTCGGAACCCCTCTGTTCTGCTCGGATCTTGATGAAATGTCACACTGTGCTAATGCAAGTTAAACTGCAGTTACTGCCTGCTAATTTCTGTGTGAAAATGCCACATAGCTCGGAGTCTTTTTGTTGTAATTCTATCTATTCTAGCATAGAAAATTGTATATCGAGGTCATGAGAAGAAATTATTTCAAGTGGTTGGTTAGGAGGTCACTTCTCTATCGAGGCTAAGCTGCGTGGAGAAAGTTCATGTCCCAAATGACAAATTTGTCAATTCTGGATTTGATTTGGATAATAAATACGATGAATGTGCATTGTTCACTTGGTAAACACAGTTAAAGGGTTCATTCTGTGGGAAATTGCAAGAGGACATCGAAAAATATATTACAGTAAGCTATCTTAAAAGTTTAGATTTGTAAACTAAATTAAAGATTGAATTATGCCTGGATATTTATAATAAAAAAATGGTTTTAAATTTGAAGTTATTATATGTAAATATTTTTCAGGTTGCAAAAAATCAGTAAAATTATCTATTTAAAAATGCTTTATTAACGGTTATACAAAGAATGCTCTTATAAGTTCGTCATGCTGACCGCAAAAGTTTTCCAAGCATTAACCTCACACATTCACGCTGCAAATCGAGTCTCCAGCCACGTGTTCCATTTAACGTCCCCTCGTAACCTTAATACATCATTCATGGACTGAATAACGACAGTGGAGAGCTTCAAAAATTGCTTATAATTGCCATAAATAACATTCGGGAACACTTGTTCCTCATCCACACGAGGATATACGTATATATCCATCCACACTGATCCACCCACCCGCATGAAGTGAAATTGAAATGGACACGCAACGGAATAGAATAAATGTATCCGAATATGAGTATACAAATGCTACGATTGTCTGGCAATTACCAAATTATTGTTATGTATAACTGTTCGGGCCCACAAGTATCTGTTGGCCATTATAAATGTATCTTTTATGGGCCACATGCGTGTACAGTTGCACCCCTCGCAGGTTACGGGTTTCAGGTGTGTCCGAGAGGTCCAAAACCCACCCCTCCAGAGCAGTCCATAATTCTCGGATGAGGCAACTGTACTATCCTGGCCATAACTCTAATCAACACTCGCAGCGGGAGGAATAATGCCTTTTGATTTCTGGACTTGCATCACTGTCATTAGCCACCCCCTCTGGATTTTCCGGGGTCAACGGGGCTGTTTGTTGTCGCCTTTAATTGTCCGCGATACTCACAACTTTTTGGGTAGTTTTTTGTTTGCGTTATTGCCCGTTATGTAGATTTTGTTCCCGTTTTTTGAATTACCGCTGATTGTTTTCACCAACAATTGTAATGAAGTAAATTATGAGCAGTCCTTGATCCCCGTCCTTTTGTCGTTAATTAGCGTTAATTTGATGTGGAATTTCGTCAGGGGTTTCTTTTATTGCTGCTCGACTGTATGATACATGTGCAACATGTCCACAAAAACTCTCAAAAGGAAATAAGGAAGCAAAAACTTAAACTGTAAATTATTGTACATAAACTGCACATTCTATCTACAAAAGATAATAATTCTTCCATCAAAAGGGTTAGAAGCACCTAAGATGCACTAGATTTTACCATTCACCAGCAAGGTATTTCCTTTGTGTAGCATATCATAAATATAACAAACCCCTTTTGGTTCAAACTAAATAAGCCAATATACGACTTCATAAAATGTCATTAAATAATAAAATACCTTTTAAATAGTTGCCTTTGTTCAGTTTCACACTTACCACACAATTGAGATCGAGTATCGATAGACCCATTAATATTCCCAACACACCCCCATCCCAGGCTATAAAGTGTCACTATTTAATGAGAAGAAATTAACTGATATTAGCAGCGTTTTAATTAAACACAAGTTTGCAATGACAAGCGAACATTTTGCATAAGTACCCACATGTTGCCACATGGGATACCACCCCCAATGAGACTAGACGAACCCAACTAGACCAGCCTGAACCCACTTAAAAGCACCCATTCCCCCATAAACTATGATATTTTAGCACAGTTTTAACATTTCCCGAGGGGACGCCCACTGCCAGAACCATTAAAATCTCTCGCAAACTTGCAATTATTTTAAAGCAGATGTTGCTCGATATATGTGCAGTAATTTCTGTACATTCCATTACAAAATTGTAAGAGCAAAAGGTTAATGTTTAACTACTCATTTAATCGGCACAATGCCCTAATTAATATATATAATGCCCTTCTTAGGTATATATATTTTGTGAAATATGATCTGCTAATGTCTAAACCTTAGGCATTATTTGGCCTTGCTTAATCTAGTATAGTATATAGTATATACTTTAGTATATATGGGCATGGCTCGCACTGTACGTGCAGTTCTATCCTAGAAAAAGTTGAACTGCAGAAAAATGCAGCCCCGAATGCAAATAGAAGACACGCAATGACATGACATGATAATTTCACCCTTTGTGGGCGACAAGAATGCGAAGGTGAGCACCGCGAAGGGGAGCGGAAGGAGTAAGGAGTGTGGGCCTTATAGAGGGGATCTCCTTTTGTTTTTAACACTTACCCTAGTAGGACACCAGAGGGTTGCTACGCACATTTTAGCAGCTGTTGAGGTTTTGCTTGCAATTGAAAATGCACAAAATGCTAAGGACGAAAAAAGGCGATTCGCTGCCTTCTATACAGAAAACATTTTTTGTTTATTTAAAAATAATACAAATTAAATGTTAGATTTATTTGCTATATTTTAATCAGATACTATAGCCTTTTTGGTTAATAAAGAACAATTTACTACTTCTAGTTGTAAAAGGCAATATTGTTTTGTATAATTTTATAAAAGCATTTGTTTCAGTGCAGTTGTTTAACCCTAACCTGCATCTTTTGAGAGCTTGCAGTTGACAACGGAGCAGAAAAGTCAGTTAGAGCCTCCGCCTTTGTCTTGCCCTTTCCCAGTTCATTGACCGCATTATGCGTTACTGCGTTACTGCGAAAAGTGCGTAGATCCTTGTTGCGCCAACCTCTCCTCATTCAGGATTCAGGATGCTTTTACTTTATTTGCATCCGGCGAAAGTTGATTTCCTTCTGCCGCCGCACCGCGCTTTTTGAAGTTCGCAGCTAACCTTTACTGCAACTGCAACGGCAACTGCTGATGAGGCCAAGACTTCTGCCCTTTGTTTTTAATCGGTAAAGTGCAGGGATTCCTCTCGAAAGGCAAACATCTTTGGTATTTGCATCTGCAGATTGTGTGGTTGAACTTTTGTGGTTACTTGGGCTTTTTTCTCTCGAAGGATGGGGTCTTTCAGGAGTTTGAGCGAAGGATTATTTATTTTGTTTGGTGCGAGGTGGTATTGAAACTTAAGAATGCAATTAGTTTGTAAAATATATTCATTATGCTTAGGCAAGTCAAATCTAATTGATTAAAATTATTTCAATATATTAAATTACAATTTACTTGTTATACTTTGTTTAATTCTCTGCATCCTGGTTGAACTGCTTTGTTACATTTTGCGACTCAGACTTTCCGCCTCTTTTAACTCATTCACATTCCTGCTGGAGGAGCATCCTTTTTTTGTTTTTATCAGCAGCCTTTACTTACCACTTGATATGCATTCTTAATTACAAAAGTCGTACTCTCTCTATTTTCCAGAGTCCTCGTCCCTATTTTTCCGTTCGTTTGATGTATATCTGCTTGACACTTGAGGGTGGACAGAGACACATTTCTAAATTAATTTGCATAAATTGTGGAGGCCTTAGACTTGCCAGATTTTTATTTGCCGAGGGTTAGGTTAACTCTCTTGTCAATTGTGTTGTCAGAGTTGAGTTTTTCTTACAGGGAGCGGGAGAGGGTCCCGTTGAACGAAGACACTTTTGTATTAATTGAAGCGTAAAAAGAAAGAAAATTCAACCGCCCGAGATGGGGTTAGAATACATTTTTTGTTCCTGCACCTCTCCTTTTAATCCTTGTGCCTGCTCCAGGGAGTCAATAACCTTTTAATGAGATTTACAACTGTCAGGTTGGATGAGAAGTTCCCTCTGTGAATTTCTGGCAGGGTGTGAGAGAGGTGTGGCCCTGTAAGATTATTGAGGTATTACAATGTTGAGTGTACACATTTGGAAAAGGTCTATCCCCCAGCCTCTGTTTGCCCAGC
Organism: Drosophila teissieri; assembly: GCF_016746235.2. NCBI lineage: Eukaryota > Metazoa > Arthropoda > Insecta > Diptera > Drosophilidae > Drosophila > Drosophila teissieri. The sequence goes on along the minus strand of NC_053031.1, from coordinate 15,811,242 downwards.
CGCTTACTGAAATTAACGTTTAGTTGAGGCTTACATAAATTTGCATATCATTTTTATACGCCTGTTGAAGATGCCGTATCGGATTAGTGTCGTAGACTCCTTCTCCGTTTATCCATCCATCATCTCTGACCCGACTTATCCGAACTTTGAGCAGGTAAAACCAGGGGAGAAGATCGATTGGTAGCGATACTGAGAAGTGGTATTGAACCTAAATCTCAGATACCTTTTTAAGGTTGTGTTTATAAGGTTAAATTGTAACATTATAATTTGATTTCGAATGAACAGACCCGTTTTAGCTATTGAAGTGAATGAAGCGAATATGTCAAAAGCTGACTATCCTTTAAATTCGTAATGGGTATCTAATTTGCACATTTTTTTTTCTGTTCAAGGGGAAATCTTTGGGTTCCACCCCAATAACAGTTATTAGGCTGATTGTCACCTGGAGTTCGTTGTCGGCCTGGAAGTGGCCTGCCTAATGACGCGTAACTCCTCCGCCTCGTAATTCTGTCAATTGCAACCAGATATTACCAATATCACACGGTGCCATTGACTTTTTAGCCATCACCCACCGCATAATCATGGGGTCCTTCTTCCTGTTCAATGGCTGTAATTGTCACTTTTGATTATGTCAAGATGACTTTATAATTACCACACACACTCACTTGCACGTGTGACAATTTAAGTGGCGGTTTGCCACCACACGTAGGCGGCCAAGTAATTTGCAAACCCTTGGCCAAAAGCGAAAATTACTGTCATTTTGAATAGCCGCCGGATACGTGTCGCATTTTCTATTTTCCAGCGGAAATGCAGAGCGTAATTCTTCAGAGTTGGTAATGGTGGCAAATTAGCAGTGTCGTTAAATAAATACTATTTACATTTTAAATATTTTTTTATATTTATTTTTATTACCTAGAAAGGTGATTCTACCAGTTCGTTCTTTTTAAGTATCACTTATATTTAATATTGCTGTATACCTGTTCGTTTTTCATACATTTTATATTATTTGTAAGTAATAACTCATCCTCCTCTCCCTCCAAAAGCCAGTGAATGATCTCATTCTAGTCCCCATAATTATTTCAATGATCTCGACTGCCCGCAGCGGGGGTTATCTCAATAATCGTTTGCGTAGAGAAGTGTAGAATTCTCTAAGCTGATAACGAAACCATAAAAACTTAGTTAATACTAGGAGCCCAAAACTACTCGACCCCTCGTAGATCGAAACCATTTAGAGCTGGTATAACACCAAAATAGAAAAAAACAGAAACTATTTAACTATCACCCTTTTCGCTTGACACTTGTGATAATCCAAAAGAAGAGGGACGCTTTAAAAACGCGTTACAAAGGATTGTCAAAGGAAAGTATCATTTTACAATTGTTTGACCAACACTAAGCGCGAGCGGCAACAAAACCGGGAAAACCAATAAAAAATCATAATTAAAACTCCAATATGTTTGACGGTATCCAGCTGCGAAAGGACATACACACACGACCCACCCCGACCACCGAACTGACATAACAATTTCAATTTTGGTTTGCAACAAAAAAATCGAACTCTCCTTTTTTCACAATTTGAAAAATGATACGAAAATGTCATTATGTTATCGATGAAGTGAGGGAGCGGGACCAGGCAGCTCTGACATTTATTTACCGTGTTCAACAATTGTTGTCCAGGGCTGAATTCGGCTGAAAGGATGTGCCACGTTAATTGTGCCATTTTGCGGACAGTCACAGCGGGAGGATTGAAAACCCAGACCCAGGACCACAGTAGCCGCCCATCGATCATATTTCATGTCCTTTCTAGCGACTGCCTTTGATTGCCAGCAGGGTAACATCCTCCTCTGCCTTTTTATCTATTTTTGCGTGGGTCGAAGTCACTGCAGGGGGAATGGGTTATTTTAGATTATTTTTTACTTTGGGTGGGTGCACTCCACATGTGGAGGGTGTTTTTCTGCACTGCAATCCCCATATCCCGATGATTATGATGTATGACTGTCTGGACTCGGCCACATTTCCTCTTTAGTTTCGCTTCAAATAATATTTATATTCGTTTTCCACCTCACGAAAAGTCGAAATTCGCCAGCATTTTTCTTCACGTCATTAGATATCATCAATCAAAACGGCAACGTTTTTGTTTGCGATTTGACAACACATCATCAGTTTCTATTGTTCAATAATTTTATGAATATTCATAGTTTTTTAGCCGTGTCCTGTCCGAGCATTTTTCCCTGTATTGTATTTGCTTACTCGTCGCACGTTATTTATGATTTTTTTAACTCCAGCTCTTTAGCTTCGCATGTGCTGAGTCATGATTTTTTGGCAACATTTTTATTGTAGAAATATGACATACGCATGTACAGTAGGTGCCAAAACGTGGAGAGTAACAGGTATACTACAAAAAATGGAAAAAAAACGTTCTGCTTTTATAAATGTAAGTGAAACACCTTCCTTGCCACTATGATTTTAAATACAGTAAAACAATTATTGAATCAGCAAAACCCTTTCTTCTAATTCCCGAAAAAGGGGCTTTCTATCCTCGACCTAAGCTCATTAGTTGGCCTGCTGGCATGCCAGCGACACATTCCACACCTTTTGGGGAACTCATTAGACACCTGACCGTAGGCAAAAGTTCCACCAGATCCCAGCCAGAGAATCCAGTAAGCCCCGGGGCTGGCAGCACTTCCCACCATAAATGTCAGCCGCAAAATATGAACTGGCAAGTGGAGAGCAGAGCACCCTATACGCATCATAAACTGCGGCCATAACAACAAACGGTGGAATATATCAACTAATCCTCCTGGCCAGGGACGCAAGCTGCACTTTGCTAACAAAACAGGGCAGCAATAACAGAGGCACACCCAAAAATGCAATGAAAATATTTTGACAGAGACAGGCGAACGCACACACAGGGTGACAAACTGATGTCCTTTGAAGTCCGGGAGTTTTCGGCCTTCGATGTTCCGAGCCAATTAGCAGCACGCCTTGAGAAACTCACAGGTGGTGGTCCTGGCCCTGGATTCCCTTTTTATCCACTAACCAAATTAGAGACAATTAAAGTGAGAGTTCACGATTGTCGGGATACGATAAGAGCCCCATGCGTGACTGCGGAAAATTATTTGCATAATTTGACAGTTCATCTTTTGATTGGCCCGCGGCGAAAAACCACAAACAGCAGTCTGGAAATAATATTCCTTTATTTGAAAACATAAAAATTAATGCGAAAATGTTGTACGCACAGGCCAGGCGACGTGAAAACTACATAAATTCAATTAAATGTGACAAACGAATGAAAACAAAAACACACACACAAATGAGAAGGAAACCGAAATTTTAATATGGTAAAAAATAAAAAGAAATGAAAGCGGTGGCGGGTTAAATTACTAAAAATGTAATAAAATGTTTGCCGTAAATAATTAAGCAGAGCTCTCGTTTGGTGGCAGTTTGACGAGGACACACGGCGCGACGATGACAGGTCTGCATGTCAAATTAACACAAAGGGGAATGGCACTTTTCACAACCGAGTTTTTAAAAAAGCGAAGTGTTTAAAAAGCGGCAGAGCCTTTATGGTTGTTCAACACCGCCCTTACTTACTTATTGCTATTACTACGATTATAACTACACAACAATGTGTTAGAACCTAAGAACTCGTTACTGGTAACTAACCAATCTGCATCCCAAGCTTAAATGATTGACTAAGATAGATTTCCACACGCCCACAGGAAAATGCTCAACAGCTCCGGCCATGGAAACGCTTACTTTGTAGAGGACAAACGAGTCATAAATAGTTAATTACACAGAATTTCATAAATCACACAAAGTGGCAAAGCAGCAGTCAACAGCCAGGACTCAATGACTCCTTGTTGACGTTGACAGAAAAGGACCCCCCACTTAACCCATGCCAGCCCATTCCTCTGCAGACTGAAATTCCAAAAGGCAAATCAAATTAAGCGGCAAATAACTTGCGCGAGCACATACGACTAGAGTTAATACACTGGGACAAAAGTAAAGCATCACATCACTAAAGTAGTTAGAAATAACAATTTTATTATCAGTGCCCGTACTATGGTCTCATATGTGACTTACTTAAAAATAAGTCGACTAGTTGTGAGTTTCAGCGCCTCACCTATTTTATTTTTAAAATTATTTAGGGTATATTCGAACTGAAAATAACGGGTATAACTAGTTACACTTGTCTTTGCCTTTTCCCATTTTTCAAGTGTATTTTTTGACAGAAAAGCAGACAACCTTCGAACTATCAACTCAACTCGGTTATGAATAGTTGAAGAGGGCTCAGAGATGAGAACTGAGAATCTAGCTGAGCTGTGGCTCATTCGCATGCCGCCTGCGGTTGCACTTAATTTAATTGGTAAATTTTAAACCACGTCACTTAAGTGAACGCTAGGCCAACGGAAACGGCAGTGGCTTGTAAATGGATTAATGTTTACTTTTGTTTATGTGCAAAAGTTACAGAAAATTCCCATTTTTCTACCCAAAACCCAAAAAAGAGGGGAAACGGCAGACAACAAGTCAACAGATTGGACTCTGCAACCTCTTTTTCGCCCCGGGTTAATTGACTGCACAAAGGAAAAAGATGCGGAAAAGGGGCGTTAAGGCAGGAAAGTTAGACATTGAGGGAAATGAATCCTTTTCGGTCTTCATTTAGGTTAGCTTATCGGGGGCTTGGGCTAATGAAAAAGTTAGAAGGCTAAGAGGTCACTCTTTTCGAGATACTTAATAATTTCCTTAATGGATAAATAGAAGGTGAAGAAGTAGGTATTTATTTAACTTAATATTTCCGATTATTAGAAATAAGGAATAACATAGTAATTATAGCATGATTATAATGAATAATATCAAATATTTGATTGAATATGAGAAAATGTTAAAAACTATTAAAATGTGAAATCAAGTTATATATAAGGGAATCCAAGCTTACTTTATTAACATAAATATTTTTATTGAATTTAAATCCCAAAGCTGTCTACCCACTCATCATATCCGTAATCCTTTTTGGTTTCCATGGGCATAAGCGTCCAGTAGGCAAATAGTAATGAAAGGCAAACAAATGTGTTCATGCGAGGGATATGGATATGAAAGCCTCTTGAACGCGGAGGTTGAGCAATAGCTACATTACTTAGATACTGCACACTAGAGATACGGAACACAAGGGAGATGATGAGAGGCTGAGATACTTCAGATAAATATTATTAATTAAGTGTCTGGGCAGACTGTGAGCTGCAGAAGAGTGCTGTAATCATCGGCTAACAACGCATCCATTGATTTTATCAACGTCAAGTGAGCGGAAGCCTCAGCTCGATTCAATTCAATGAAGTGTTGAACTCTGCCCAGGAACCCGAGGACCTCCCCCAAAAACAAAGGCCACCCAACCCCAAACTCAACTTATAAATAAACGTTTAAATCCTCATGAATGCTTACAGTTGGCTTTATGTTAACTGGGGGCGAAAGTTTTGCGCTTTTGTTTTTGGCCAAATTTCTTTTTCGCTCTTTCCCGGAGTTGGGTCGTAAGTTTTTAGTGTTATTGCCCCCAAGGACTACCATGGACAACTAGCGAGGCGGATTCGGATTTGGATCCCGGATCGGATCCGTTCCAAGTGCGTTGCAATAGTTGTTGCCACTTCATCTCTCTTATCCCCTGGCCACAGTTCCTCATCATCCTTTTGTCTTGCGTAATTATCATTTGAGCGCATTTGCCTTAAGTGTCCTTTTTGACATGTTTATAAGATGGGGGCCTGGCCTCTCAGTATATGTTTATTTTCGATTGGCATCTTGCAAGAGGTTGTCTCGATGCTGATGACGATGATGATATTTTTGCCATGCTGTTATGAGTGGAGCACTTTGTAGATCTCCGATAGGATTGGATGGAGCAGCACGAAAAGTTAATGAGTCGTTGGCAATCATCGGAAAAAGTAACATATTCTGAGGATGGTTCTGTGGCAATAATGGTTGAGATATATTTAAGGCCTCTGTGCCCTATTAAACTGCTTTCATTCGTCTGAGGAAATTCAAATTTACTACGAAAAGTAGATGTTCTAAAAGAAGTATGTTTATATATAAAGCACGTATCTTTGATGGCTGTGATAATTTAAACAGATGTATCCCACTAAATGAAACTGAAATATGAAACCCCTAATTGAAATTACAAAAATGATTCCTAAACTCCACAAAATATGAAGGTAAAAGACGCTTTACCAAATTTCTTCCGCGCAATTTCTTTCGCAATAAACGTTCAAACTTCTTCAAGGCGCAAAAACGAAGAGAAACAAAAGAATTTAATTTCCACTGTCCACTAGCAACGTCCAGTGGTCAGCTCGTCATCCACGGAGTTAATCTCCTGGACTGGGAATATGGCCAGGGATCTGGACATAAAATATCCTTGTTTATGATCTGGTTTAGACGATTTTATTGAACAACTTCCCTGCATATAAATCTGCAGATTAGCGGCCGGCAAACAAAGAGACGCAACGCAGATGAGTCGACTGCGTTTGTTTGGGGTGAGAAGTGCCATATAATTTTTAGCATAATTATTGCGTTTGTTTTCTTTACGATGTGAGCCAGACATGGGAACTTCCCAGCGAATGTATCGAAAGGTCCATCAAAATATAGTGTCCTTGTGCATTAGCGGGGCAGTAAAAGAGGAATAGTGCGTAGACGGTGTCATCGTAACATTCCATCAATATAACAATTATGGTTATGATTATTATCTTGTATTATTATTATTTTTTCATATATACTCGTGTGTAGTGGGGCAAATGTCTATGAAATCATCTTTTTATGGGGTCACAGCAGCTGAAATATCCCCTCAGCAGGCCGTTTGCCATTATGGTTATGGCAATTTGTCTGTAGACATAGCGCCGACTTGGGGTTCCTCGAGAATTCGGGGGGACTGGGATGTGGGTGTAAAGTACTCGGTAACAGTTGCCCAACACGGATCGATGGGTTATTTACCCAGGACCCGAGCCTTCCCCGGATTTCCCGGATTCCATGTAAAAGCTTAGCGTCAGTTGCTTAGCCGGCCCATAAAACATGATATACAGTGCAAGTTAGTTGGCCGAAAAGGATTAGCCCCATGCCGCAAGTGATAAATGGCCATTGCAATGTTATTTGCTTAGGTTGCGCTCAAGTTTATTTCGGGCATAAAATCAACCAAAACATTTGCTTTTAATTAAATACTGGATGTTTGCACGCAGTGGAGGAGAACACTGACTCTCAAGCGTGGTGAATGTAATCTTCGTAATCATTATAAATAAGCGTTTGCTTTATGTTCTTTTCTTGCCAACTGCAAGTCAGCAAATTCCCATTCTCCACTCTGACTTGAATTTAGACTTAGAAACTAAGGACAGAAACTTTAGACAGCTTAAAATCGATGATATAGCTAAATAGATATCAATTATCTTTCTTTCATTGCAAACTTTCAATTTTCTGGATTTAGGATCTTGTCCCTACTGCTTTGCCTTCTCAAAACCTTCATTCGATCCGCTCATAAAGTCAACCAACGATTTCATTCCTAAGCGGGATATCAACAAACCATGGAAAATTTGCGGTACTGCCTTCTCGGGCCAAGAAATGGGATAACCAAAACGAATCCCTTTACAAAAACACAATTTTCTAAGATCCACTGGAATAAGGGAATAAGGTATACCGATTACTTTCAAAATTGACTTTGTTGCGAATTTTATGGACCCAGGAGAAAACCCTTCGCAGAACAAAGGACACAAAGCAAACTGTAGGCACATTGTCAAAATACGCAACATCCGAAAAACAAAAGATACAAAATGTCTTTGAAGGTAGCTGAGGGTTGTATGTGCGGATACGTATGTGAAACCACCTTGGAAGTCTACTGCCTGATTAGTGTAAATAATTGCCAGTCCTTGGACCCGCCTAATAAAAAGAGTCAACAGCAGTCCTTTGTTCCGCTAAACTGCCAATAAAAACTAAGACAAAATTATTTCCATAACAGCCAAAATGGAAGCAGAGCCAGAATCAAGCACTCAAATTGTCGGTGAGCGCGTCAAATTAACAACAAAGTTGCCTTGAGCGACCATAAAACTAAACAAAAAGGACCAAAGATCCTTGCGCAGGCGCAGGCGCAGCGGAGAATGAGAATCCTTTTGCGCAGCTGTCAAAATTGACATTATCGCATGACAAATGTAACAAGTTGTTGCCCATCGCCTGATATTTGTACTCCTTTTTGGCAAACAAAGGAGCGAAAGAAAAGGGCTTACGGCGAGCTAATAAAGAGACTTTACTTGGATATTTTTATTACCAGAAAAAAGGGAGGACGCAGCCAGCTCTTTCCAAGGAGTTCGTCAATTGTCACCTTCGCGCGCATAAATTAGGGTTAAAGGACTCCAAATTTGGTTGACTTTTCAGGGCGGGCATGAGAAAATATTTTATTGATACCCTGTGACGCAGCAATATCGTTTCTTTTTGGGAAAAAGTTAATTCAGCACAAAAGCAAAAGAGTCAGTAAATTCCCGTAAGAGATGAAACTGGCCACTATGAATTTCCTACAGAATCATGAACTTCTATTCTATTTCATTCGCTATAAAACGTTCCAGCATCGGAAATGTACATCTTAATCAGCTCTCCCATCGCTTGAGTACATCCTCCCCTTATCAGTGTAATATTGTACCAAAAAACTAACCAACAGAATAGCTTAACCTTATCGCAATATCGATCAATCTTTATTAAACGTTAGCCCATTAACTTGTAGCCGATACAACAGGAGAAATCTATCAGCGGATGGGAAAAAATGATGCATAAATAATCCCATGGATGCTTTTTTTACGGACTCTCATCGATTGATTTTCCACGCGGCTGTTTTTCGTCACTTATCACTCAAAATTATGGCAGCAATAAAACATTTTTCCGGCTGGCCATCCGCCGCTCATCGTCCTCGTTTTCGTCCTGTCAGTCCCGGCACACTTTGCCATTTTTTCTTGTCAGTTTTCCCCTCATTTCCTTTGTGTTTATTTTTACCACCACCCATCACCCTGTGCCTGTTTTTTGTGTTTATCAAATTTGATTTGCAGCAATTTCTTTGCCATTTTCCATGTGTGTGCCGCCCCCATTGTTTGCCTCCCCTTCCATTCAGTTTTCCCCCGTCTAATCATGCTCATCTGTTTAGTTTGTCAGCTAGACTTGGTTAATGCTTAACAATTTATTTAAATGTCAGCAAGTTTTCCGGTCTTTGTTTACTATTCGGTTGCCTTTTGTGGCCTCGCTGGAACAGATGGCACATTAACTTATCGATATCGTGATCCGTGTTTAAATGTTGGCGTGAAGCTCCTCCATTTCACTCTAGGTGAATAATATCTATTAGTATCCTGCGCTACCTTATCGATTTTTATTTAGCTGAAAGGTCGAAACAGTTTTTTAAATGAGTCATTGAACTAACATTCTATTATTGATTTTTAAGTCGGTGCAAAAGTATAATCATGTTTCAAATGACTCATTTCAAAAACACTTTCATGACTTTTAGCAAAATGTGTTATTCTATTATTCTCAAGCTATTTCTAAATTGATTTTCATGGTTGTTAAAACAGCGAAACCCTTAAAAAAATATTTTTTGATTTAATAACACAGCTATTATAAACACAGAAATCACCATTTCTAAGCACAACCAGTGATAAAATATTTATTGGCAACTGCTCCAGAAACGGATACCTATAGTTGAAAAACTTTAGCTCCACAGAAGTTTTTTCACGTCGAAAAAGGACAATAACATCCAGCAACGATTCGTCAAATATTCAAATTGCAGTAGGAGAAGGCATGCAATTCGAGGTGAAATTATGGCCAATGGAAAACTTTCAAACCAAAATTGTTGTGCAAGCAAATTAGGTATGCAATTTGCGCCAAACTGATTAGGGGAAGCCGAAGCCATAGTGCTAATCCACTAATTATGTCAAATAATACCAGCACCATCATAAGTCTTTGCCTTGAGGAATGCGAGTAAGTCACGCAATTTGTTTTAAGTGATCTAGGAACTTGGAAAGAAGCCAAAGTGCTAACACCAAAATTATAAGTACCCTGGATGTTATTTACTACGGAATAAATGAATTACGTTTAATATTGTGTCATTTTGCTGTATTAATAAAATAACAAGTAAAATAACATAAACCCACAGCTTTAAAAATTAAATGAGTTGTAGTAAGAAATAAGATACCCCTAAAAAGGATACTTTACAATAGCGCAGAAGAAGAAATACTTTAACTGGACGATAAACAAGGGCAATTAATAAACCTAACATCTGACCTGACCTCTCACCCAGTGGGCGGCTGCCAGAAGTCAGAAGTCAGGAGTGGAATTTACAGCACACGCAGCTCGGAGGACGCGGCAAAAGGACACACATGGCCAGGACGCGCTTGAAAAATTGCACCAGGCTACACAATGGCATAGAAGCAGCTAAATTTATGGTCAAGCATTTTGGCCAAGAGAAGGGGGAGCGGAATGCAGCGCATGACTAACGTACACTTATGAGATTAAGTTCCGACGCAGTTTGGAGTGCGGAATTTGGAGTCCTGTGGCCGCGATTGTTGCCATGACAGCTAAGGCCACAAAGAGTACCGCATTTGTTTCAATTAGCGGCGACTTTGGTTCTTCACAGCTATTTGCGCAGAATATTCATCGAACACGGCGGAGGAAAATCGAAGCAGATTTCGCTAAGCCGTCAAAGTTGCCACCCGAACGCAGACGGCTCATTGAACCACGAAATAAGCATATCATAATAATCACATCGTAATATGCAGTCGTGGCAATAATGCGTATTACCTAAGCCCACCCATCCGGGATCGGAGTTGTGGCGGAAGGACGATGTCCTTGCTAAGATGTCGCCGCCTGCTCCACGCTATTTTCGCAGCGGGTGGGCTCTTCCATTGTGCCGAGCACTTTGAAGGCGATCCGCAGGCGTCTGGCAAAAAATAAGACCAAAGTCGCGTTGTACCTTAACCGTAGGAAGGTATTTCGAGTGTTATGTATTTTTTTTAATAATTTATAAAAGAGGTTATTTCTTTAAAATGTTCCGTTTATTTAAATATATTAATAATAATTTTGTAGTTCTGTATTAGACTCCTTCTTTTCACAGAGATTGTTTAGTTTACAGATTATAGGCTACCCCAATTGTGATGAACATTTTTGAAGGCCCAAGAAAGCGCACTCGAAATTCGTTGTGTGAAATACGGCGTTTCAAGCCGCCTTGTTTGTCGCGCTTAAATCCGTCTAAGTATTTTCCGCAAAAAAGGGGGATCCCTCTGCCGCCTTCCGCAACACAAGATGAACAGAGAATTTCCGTTTCAGCTGAGCTTAGCAGAAAAATGTTTCCACTTTTACTTACTTACACAGCCAGGCGATTCTCTATTATTATTAAACAGAAAGGCGAAAAAAGTGCGAGGCAAATGCTTTGATGTGTGGGCGAAGCTAAGGAACCTTGGATGTGGATGTGGGGTGACAACTGTCCAGGAATATTTCCAGAACGCCAAGTCTATGGAGCGCATCTACATCTACATCTACATCTCATTCCGTATGCCGGCGATGCCTAAGCCAATTTAATTCGCAGCCTTGGCGGCGCCAGGGATCGTAAATTAATGAAATCACAGAGAGGACTTGAATCCTTTTATATAAACACATACATATTTCTCCAGAGTTGACCAGGGCGAAATGCTTATAAATTCCTCTTATCGCCGATTTGCTGTTTTGTTGTTTTGTGTGGGGGAAATATGACCGAAATGCATGCAACAAAAGCCAGGGAACCCAAAACTACAAAACGACAAACAACGAACGAAGTACGATTTGCTGTACGTAATTTGTCCTGTCCTTTATTCCTGCTCTCAGTTTATCCTGCCCGGTTTTCGTAGGCAGCCAGTCCAATTTATGCACTCTGCCCATTGTGTCTGCATTGGCGACAATGTCGTCCGGGGTAATAAACTTTTGGCGCGACAAATTTAACAAATTATAGAAAAGATTACGTGTCCCGGTTAGCTTGGCCATTTGTCGCTTAATATGTGTATGTATATCCAAAGGAAACCACGAAATTTAAGCCAATTAAAGCCAATTAAGGTTGGTCGGAATATACACTTCCTCTATAAGCACAGGTGGTCTTAGCCGTGAATCACCATTCAAATATCTTAAATGCACAATGATAAATTTAATGCAAGTAGTATTAAATTCATAAAAAATATCTGTGTATAAAAGTTTTAGATCATTGTAAATATTATTTACTTAAAAACTTAAAGTGAATAGCTCAAAATCTATCTTTAGCTTGCTTTTCCACTTGAATAGCCGTCATTAACTGCAGATTTATCAGCAGGCAGCGGTGGCCATATCAAATTTGAGTCAGCCATAACAGTTTGAGGTGGCCAATTTCCTTGGTCATTAGTCCGGTCCTACTAAAAAGCCGTAACTCGATCCGCCCACCTCTACCAACTACTCCTCCGGCTCATTTGCGGTAATTAAATTTTCATTTGGCCCTCGTAGTTTGTTCAAATTTAATTGACATTAGCGGAAGCATTTGGACAAATATCCAGCGAGGAAAAAAGCGAGGAAAAGGCGACCGCAGTGGAAGCTTCTGCAATCCGTCAAGCCATAAAAACAAAGGAAAAGCCAAGTTGAAGGGCCAGTGGGTGGGTGGCTCGAAAATGTCGCCACAGCAGGGCATAAATAAACCTGCGCCCATATTTTATGACCAACTCCCACCTCCACCACTTTTTCGTACCATAAAAAACTATAAAAACTAAACGTAAATAATTCTATCTCGAGGTTGCAAGGCAAACTGGATTTTCCTGCACTTTTCTCTCCGGACTTCGTTGTCTTCGTTGTCTTTGCGCATTTTTTCCCCATTAATATTATTATTTTTGTGTCTTTTTTGCTTTCCTTTATATTTTTGTGGCTGGGTCGCTGGAACTTTGTCTTTTGCATGTGTTGGCATTTTGCTGCGGGAAGCAGCGAAAAATTTCGCGTGACAAACGAGAATTTTATGGCTTCCGTTGACCTGAGCCATATCCTGCGGTTCACTTGCGAGTGTCCTCGATCCTCCATTCTCCATCCTCCATCATTTGTGTCCTCGCAGTTCTTCCTTTCCGAACTTGGCTAACAGTTGTCATTGCCATTAAAGCCATAATATGAGACGATGTGATTGCACTCGTTTCGGCTTTCGAGCTGATGGAAATGTGGCGGAGGTCTTGTTCCTCCGCTCCTCGTGCCTTCTTTTGGCCATAAAATGAAGTGTAAATATTTAATGTGCGCTTTCGTGCATGGCGTGCAGAGTTTCCTGGCTTCTCTTCATTTTTTTCTTTTTTTTTTGGTTTGGTTTGAATAGCAGTTGTACGAAGTTGGGTATCGGTGCTGTGAGACTCCGAACAATGGTAAGAGAAGTTTCGTTTTTAATGTGCGCCATTCAACAGTTGATCGAACTGTACTAAGAAGAAATGTTTCCGACAACGCCCTAAAATCATAGCACATTTACCAACAACTCTTAAAAAGTCTTAAAAAATTAAGGAATTTTGGTTCTAATTCAAAATGGAAATATTTAGATAGATAGATAATTGTTCTAAGAACTATTTTGTAATTTGGAGCTGCACATAAAAGGTTTTTTATGGTTTTTATAGTTTGCTATATTGATTTTTGAATAATAGATCTTTAAAATAAAATACTTTATATAATTTTATAAATTCTTTCGTTTTTCAGCTATTATTATACCCGTTACTCGTAGAGTAAAAGGGTATACTAGATTCGTTGAAAAGTATGTAACAGGCAGAAGGAAGCGTTTCCGGCCATATAAAGTATATATATTCTTGATCAGGATCAGTAGCCGAGTCGATCTGGCCATGTCCGTCTGTCCGTCCGTATGAACGTCGAGATCTCAGCAACTACAAAAGCTAGAAAGATTAAGCATACAGACTCCAGAGATATAGACGCAGCGCAAGTTTGTCGATTCATGTCGCCACGCCCCCTCTAACGCCCACAAACCGCCCAAAACTCTCTTGTTTTTTTATTGAATTAAACATTTTAAATATTTCATTTTATTATTCTTTGCTTAATCCTGGCCTTAAAATATTATTTCTAGAAATAATTTTGGTATTCCGTTTATCAAAAATGTGGTTATGTTTAGAAATATAATCGTTCCCTTACCGACAGAGCTAAAAAAAATGTTTTTGTTTTGTAACATGTAAAAACCAATTTGAATTTAGCAATATGGTTTTCCCAGCGCATCGAAAATAAATATAAAAATATAGCACCCCGCAAATGAAAACATATTTGCCCTAAAATTACACAAATATTACCACAACTATTTCATAAAAGGCGGCAAAGGAACAATATTATTTTACACACGTCCCGTATTTGTGGATATTTCTGTATGATTTTTTAGTTCATTTTTTACTTCTCCACTGGAGTGGTAAGTGGAAAGGGAATGAGGGGAATGAGCATTCCAAATGTTTACTCAACTGTGCTGAAAAACAATTTCGCCAAATGGCTGAACGGAAGATGCAGAGTGGAAAGGCGAGCAAAAGTAAGTCAGCCTGGACAAATGTCATGTGTCAGTGTCAAAAGAATTGCCCCAGAAATAGGGGGAGTTGGTTTCAGGGGGGAGGGGGAAATGTCAACACGGGTTCATCAGTCAAATGAGTTGTCTCTGCCGGGGTTGTGTGATCTCTCCGCCAATCTGTCGCATGTGAGCCTGGTGCCGAGTTAAGTGAGACTTTTTGGCGGCAACCCTCCTTCCTATTTGCTTGGAATTCGACCTATATTTTATCGGCACTGATAAAAAAAAACCGAGTAAGGAAAACCAAACCAAAATATCTCGTTCAAGCTTTGAAAGAATATATTATTACGCTTTTCCTCAGTGCAGTAGCACATGTGAGTCCTGTTTTGTTTTCTTCCTTAATGTTTATTAATGCGTTCCACCCTTGAGCTCGGGAGACGGAGAACTTTTGCTACATGAAAACACTTTCGACTTGAAGGTGGCAAAAGACAACAAACACTTGGCGTTTTGATAAAGTCTTCCAAATTGAATCGTTTAATTAGCCTGATGGCATGGAAAGCAGATTCAACATGCAATTGATTACTCTCGAGTTTTGGGCATCCCAAAAACGCACAAAGAATCTTTAAGCTGGCAACTTTTAATCAGAGCTGTGAGCTCTGAATCTACTGAGGTCGAAGTTTCCACCCACAGCTTTTCATTTGTCACACCCCAGTGAACCAGTGAACGGGTTCAGCGATTAATCGGGAAAGAAGTATTTTTCCATTTTACTGGTTTTCTAGTCCCGGACTCATTTTAATTACAAACCAAATTTGCTGGCTGGCAAATGAGCGGAGTACTCGAAATCCTGCGCTTGATGGGCACGATGAAGTTGCAAAATATTTGATCAAGTGCTTGGATTTTTTCTTTTCCCTCCTGCCTGCTTTCCCGCTGCTGCAAGTGAAAGCTGTGCGAAAAATGAGACGGGAGGGAGGAAAACTCTGAGGACAACAAGTAACTTCTTTTGCGCGAATTCATTCAGTCGAGGCTTAATGAACAGTCTTGGCAGGGGAACCGCCTTTCGCCCGGTACTTGCTGTTGATACAACTCATTAGACGCAAACGAATGCGTACTCAAGTGGTTCGCCCGTACAGTCAGCCCTCGCTTTTCCCACCTTCCACGCCGGGGGTTCGAAACTTGATGCTTAGCGATCTGAATCACAGCCGCTGAATGGCGGCGAAAACTACGAAGGATGGGCATGCAGTTGCTGTTCAATTCCAGTCTCTTAAATCGGGAATTTAAAATTTGAAAATCATCACATTTAAAGTACATATAAAAAGTGCAACATTTTATTTAAGCATTATTTTATCCATGGTTCGTGGTGGACCACTTCCCACACCCTTGCCAGCAAAAAACAATATTTTGTAATTGAAATACGCATTATGGCCTAAGTAAACAAGGCAAGCAACTCCCACTCTTCCGCGAAAAAGTTCATTACTAATCCGCTGGCGAAGATAAACTCAAATATTGTCTGCGCGAAAAAACAACAAATTTTTAATCAAAACAAGAACAGAAAAAGAAAAAAGCATTCAGACAAATGCGCCACTTTGGCAGCTTAGCGCGGCATTTGACTAAAAGGAAAACAAACAAAGGGAAAAATGAGGAGCGAAAGCCGGCGAAATTATTAAGCCAAAATTAGAAGGAATACTAGAGCGGAAAAAAAAGTCCGCATCGGAAGGATAACAAAAGCGCGTCAAAGGATCAAAGGTAAAAAAAATAAGAAACGAAAAAAAAGGAAGCGGGGCTAAGAGGCCCACCTCAACCTAAACAAACATGGCCAAAAGTGAGCTGCGGCTAAGACAAGCGTCCTTTTTTATCCAAAATGCAGAAGTGCCAAAGCAAATTTAAGCGGAAAATTCTAATAAGCTTGTCGCTGGTCAAGGGGACTGGGAAAAGCCCGCTGTCAAGGGTTAAAGGGTGGGTGGCAAATCAACCCTTTTTTGGTGACTGACAGCAGACCGCGAAAATGTAATTCACGCGTAAAAAGTAATTTTTTCAATCATCTCCCGATGAGCCGCGAAATATTTCAGCAATTTAAGCCGCTCTCGCAGGGAGCTCGTGTAAAATTCTTAATTAATAATAAAATCCCAACCCCTCAACCCGATGTGTACTCAATTGAAATTTTGCGTTTTGGCAATGAGCCGTTCGAAATCGCTTTAAAGCCGTTGTAATTAAGCAGCCTCAGCGGCCAAGAGGCGGGGACTTTGGGGGTCGCGGCATTATGACATGATTATGAATTGCTCTCCGGCCGCAATATCCACGAGGGGTTAACAAAAGCCACGGAACTGGCAGCCTGGCCAGGGCGAAAAGTCAATAGTTACGGCGGACGGGGGTTAAGGTCCCCAACAAAGTTTGGTGCGCGAAATTAAATTTGGAATTTTGCTTGAATTTAATATTAATTAGTTGAACGTTTGTGTGTTGCTTATGCAAATTTCCTTGCCCATTTCGTTCGCTTTCGAAATTGTATATTAATTAGCCGAAAACTTTGGCATTCGAGTCCGCCGACTGTCTTTGGGGATTGGTTAACAGTTGTCGTGCATAATTTACATTCTCGAAATTCCAAATTTATCAGTTGGAATTTGATGTCGTTCTGAATTTGGAATCATTCAACAAAAAACATGATAGTTAGACTTACTTGTAATCGTTATCCAAGAAGCAATACTATTACAAAATAAATAAATTTACGCCAGAACCACTTAAGCGAATAAACAGCGTTCCTCTGATCAAATGTATCAAACAACTTCATATACAATAAATTAAAAAGGCTTAACTGAAATCCTTCTACTACCTCTTTTTCACTAAAAATCCCCTTTAAATCGAAAAGTCAATATGCATTATTAATTTAAACTTTCAGCTCGACACTTGTTACAATTTTTTAAGCTAATTTATCAGTCGGGGGTTTTGCACAGCCATATATTGATAATCCGCTTATAAAATTCAATTTTCCGACAGGCTTTTAGACGAGCATTTTTCCACATTTTCCGCATGAGCGCCGTTTTGAAACTGGAACTATTTCTGCGCCAGGGGTGGTAATGATTCACAGATATTTGGAGACAAAAGACAGTAGCTAAGCTTGTTAATAGCCCGAGGAGGTTCGGGGTAAAAATCGCAGTGGTTAATGTGACATAATTGAAAATCAAAACTAAAGCACTTAACTCCGATTCCACCCAGCGAAATGCACAAAAAGTTGAACATATGTGAGAGAGACCGTGGATGTGAGTCCGATTTCCGGGGTCGTGATGAGCCCGAAATGACAATTTAACTGTCAACCAGTTTGCTGCAGTTCCGGTTCCGCTGACAAGTGTAATCGGCCATAAGGTGGCCGAGTTAATAGAGTGTGATTCTGATGGGTTTCAATTAGGCAAGTGTCACCGGGAAGTTCCCTCTTTCAACTTTGATTGATTGGAGGTGTGTGCGGGTCGTCTCCTCAGTTCAACCATTCAACAAACCAACCATTCAAACATCCAACCAACTGTCAGAGTTCCTCGGGTTACCCAATAACATTTCGGCTCAATGCTAATTGCTTATGATCTTTGCCCACATTTGGGTGTTGTATAACCAATTGAGGTGAGTCCCTTCGGCTCTTTGGAAAATTTACAATGACAATTGGCACAATAAATAGTCTCAACTTTCAAATATCTCTGCGACCCTCCCTCATTTTAGATCTCCAATTACCTTCACATTAAATTGTGATATAAACACCCCAATTGTTGTCCTTTTTTGTCTTTTTTTTCCCTTTTTGTTTTCTGTAATGCGAATTGACTTAATTAGCATTCGGATCAAATATCTCCGGGGTTACATGGCTGTTTCGGTGCGATAAATAAGGTAATTGGTTTGTGCAGTTTGAAAGCATACTACAGAAATCGTTATTTAAATAGTAAAAACTTCTTACAAAATACATTTTCCATATATTGAAACATTTGGGAGTGAAATAAAGCACATTTAAATTAAATGTTAGGATTTTCGATATATTGAATCCAAAAACTCATTCTTAGTTGCTTTTCAAAAACTTACTGTTTATGTATAAGTGATTTATTTCGTTTGTAATTCTCCACAACTTTAAACTTCCCTATCCATGCACCATCTTTAATTTTGGAACCTGCTAATGCTAATGCTTGTGCGTTTTATTCCATTTCATTTAACCTTTCAAGCCGCCTGGGGACTACACGAAATGCCAGAAACAGTCGGAAAATGGAGGAGGAAAGTCCTTAAACTGACTGAAAAATGGAAAGCCTCGCCCACATATGCCCATTTATCATGTCAAACCTGACATTTGTAATTGTAAACTGATACGCCTCGAAGGCAAACTCGAAATTTGGAATGGGACAGTCGTCATATCTATTTCCACAGCTTTTGCCAAAAACCAGCAACATATGCGTACATTTCAGAAGAAGGAGAGCCGCCCCTCCCCTTTACACACATGAGATAATCCCCCATCAAATGGCATAGCTTTTTGGGTCGAAAACTGCCAGCTATTTTAAAATTCAATTAAAAAACGTTAAATCATTTCGCCAACATTCACCAATTCATTGTGGCCGCGTGCCTGGTGAAAAGTGCAAAAACCACTTAAGTGTCATAAGTGTCGCCATAAATAAAAAATCTTTTGAGATCCCAAAATTTTCCCTAAGCATCCGACAAATGGAAAATGTAAATGTGCCGAACACGCGACGTCGATGATGGGAAATCGCCCGAGGTGGATTCGCAAATCCTGTAGTTGAAAATGATGCAGAAATCTAAAGCAACATGCCCGCATAAAAAACATTTAAATTGATTGCCAGTGAGAAAATTTTGAATTACAATTTGGATTTTTAAATGCATTTATACTAATATGCAAAATAGCTATATCTGCATTTTTTTTAACTTAACTTAACTTTAACTTAACTTTTTTAGTTATATTATATTATTATTTTAAATGTAAAAAATAGATATATTAGTTTTAGTTTAGTTATGCACATGTTTTCATTTTCAAGCCCCTAAGAAAAACCTTAAGTAACTAAGAAAAGAATTTGTTCATTATTATTTATTATTATTATTATTATTTAAACTTCATTGCGGTTAATAAAAAATATACTGATGATCTTACATTTGCCTTTGCTATTTTTTCGACTTCAGAATATTTGTATATTTATATTCACATATATTCACATATACATAAATTTATTCTCAGGCACCTTCATTCCCATTGGCAGTCCAATGGGGCAGAAGAACTGCTCTGGCTTGGGTTTTTGATGGCCCATTGAGGTCCTCGGCTGCTGCGACCATTTTCCACCGCTTTTCCTTGTTTTCCCACTCCAGAATTTCCACCTCCCACCCTATCAGTCCAGAAGAGCTTGCATTTTTCCATGCGCCTGTCAACATTTTAATTAAAAAAGGTTACGGACCCATGACGACTGGCGGCAGTATTCAGTTCCGTTCAGACAAACGGTCCTGGCCAAAAAGCCATATGTAAAATTCGCGATTTCTTTGGGTGGTCAGACTTGCGGGGCGGTGGAGGGGGCGTGGCCACTGCGAAAAGGGTGCCAAAATAATAAACTCGTTTCGCAGTTACAAACAATTTCCTTTTTCAATTTTGCTCGCTCCCGTTGTTGGTTTCTTTTTTTTTGTTCGTTTTTAAGCTATTTGGTGTTTTGTGTTTCGTAGGTCATTACGCTCGTGTGTGTATGTCGCATTACGGAATAGTCAAATAAGTCCGGTCCGCCGGTCTCCGCTCTCCGGTTCCACTTTTCCGTGGTCCAGTCCATTGTTTGCCATCATTTTAATTTTATTTATTGTGCGCCTGCCGGTCAACCCCGAGCCAAAACACTTAAACAAAAGGATATAATTTAAAATGTGCTCTGAGGCAAAAATACCAACTTTCTAAAATAAAATTCCTTAAAACCTTACAAAGCGAAACAAATATTCTTGGAAACTGAAACAATTCCATTCCAATTTTATTGAATGTTTCTAATTGTCCCTTATTTATTTTTATACGTAGTATAACTGATATAGGCGAAATTCTTTTAGCAGAAATATGTTCAGTCAGCCGAAAAAGAGGAAATATATGTTTTTTTGGGAAGTGCACATATGGGAACCCCATCAAGGCTCATGCAAATTAGATGAATTGCTTTGCAGTCCAGGTTCGCCGACATCCACTTCTATAATGACTTGGCCACTCTGACCATTTTCCCGGATCCCCTGCCTTTCTTGTAGCCCACAGCCAACCCCACTTTTCAGCTAGCCATGTCAATGGTTTTGCGGACATTTATTGTTTGAAAGCTATTACCCCTGCCCAAGAAATGTAAAACGAAGACTCGACACCGTTTTTGATTGTTTTCTGCTTGGCATTGAGGGCCCGAAGTTCGGGGGAGATCTGCCCATCTAGGACTGCCATAATGTTTAATTGCTTTGTCATTACATTTGCAAGTTATGGCTACTTGTACATGGACTCGAGGACCACCATCTAAGTGCACTGAAAATGCACTCGAGGCGAGGGTACAGTTGCCACTAAAGGCAGTAGTGAAAATATGGAAAATAGGTACATATACTTCTTACACCTTCCTAAAATGGTAGTCAAATATTTAACTTCTTTTTGCAGTTATTAGTCGATGGATACTAGGCTTTTTAATTAAAATAACTAAATTAAATCAAATAACTATGTATTTTAGTTCATATCTAGTTAATTTTCTTAATTTATATGTTGTGCCTCTGGCTAAAAGTAAAGCCGTGTAAGTCTCCTGCTTTTCTTAACACCATTTCAACCCATTCCAAATCCAAATCCCTGGACTGACAATACCCAACCGCTCGCAGTTCAGCTTGACATTTTCATTCATTTGTCTACGCAATGGAAAAATGTGAGAAAAACGAAAAACACCGAACCGAAAAACATTTCAAACTCGTCCATCGGAGCGTTCCGCCATTTATCCATTGACCATTGTTTGATGGCCGAGTGCAGACAGCTGCCTGCTGCGAAGCTGGCCAAAAACTTCTACGGCTGTCAATAAGGCCAACGCGGAAATCGGGGAAATCTGGGAAATGGGGGAGAAGACTGAAGGTGGAGCCGGGAAATGGCTAGAGGTTGGCGGGCATTTTTTCACGCCACAAAGTGAAAGCGCTCTGGCATTTTAATCAACATTAGGCAAAAATGCTTTTTGCAAACATTTCCCCACGTCTGTCCATCTGACTGACAAGTCCTGGCTAGTCCTGGCAAGTCCTGCGCTTTGTCATTAATTTTACGTATGTGTTTTGGTCATTTATAACACCGAGACTTGCAAATTAAAAAGTAGCCACCGAAACAAAAGGAACTGGGATAAAAATGTAACCTGGGAAGTTCCTCAGATGCTAAAAAATTTCAATTATAAGCCGTGGTAAATTGTCAAACCGAAGTCACGCGAAAAGAAAGAAGTGATGACCCCATCCCTAGGGAGTGTACAACCTCAGAAGTTCAAAGTCCTCTGCTTCAATGGGAATTATCCAAAGCAATTTTCCGAGGGTGCTAATAATAACACTCGAAAAAGCGGCATTGCAGCCAAGTTTATGATTATGAAACGGCTTTGACAAGATTTTCCAAAACGATTTTACGACTTGACCCGTCCACATTTCCCAGCTTCTGTAAAGTATTTCATAAATTTTAATTGGAAATTGCGCTGAGACGTCCAACGGCGGTCGAGTAGATAATTACAAGGATGAGTTTTCCCTTAAGACGGCCTTTTTAAAAATTCACAGCAAGTGAAAACTCCGCTGCAAAAATGTTGCAGAGCGAGAAGCGTCTTAGGGGAAGGTCCCATTTTAATTTGAAACAAATGTTGATGGTTGACTGATGCTAAGGATTTGAACACAAAAAAAATACGGATAATAATTCTCAAAATCCTACAAACGAATTTGTAGGATGGGAAGCCCAATATAATATATGTACATTTATTTTCTTAAAAAGTCTTGTTCTTTGTAATCACACTATTTTTACAAGACTTGTATTGGCTGTTAAAGGCTTTAATAAATATTCAAAAAATATTCTAACTTTGGGGCTCAACAATTGTACTATTAGAAGCGTCTTTTTACGCTACACTGCCCGCAAAACAGTTTTTAAATTTGATTTACCATGGTTTAAACAAAGCCGAGTTTCTCACTCAGTGACAACAGTGAACTTGTCTCCAAACAGACAGACCAGAGGGCCTGGTTCTGGTTGTATTGGGCACCCTGCCGCCCCGCAAAAAACAACTCTCGTAAAACAATTCAATCAAACGGTAGCTACAAGTTCCTAAAACTAATTAAAATGCCATCAACGCGGCTCGTATGTGCCACTGTGAAATGCGGAAGTGAGGGGCGTGCTATGGGGGATTTCCACTTTTCCACTGAGGCGCCGCGGGCCTCGCAACCACAGAGATTTTCGGGGAATGGGAGTGGGAGTACTGGACTGGAGGTTGGCAGTGGCAGTTGGAACTGCCATTTACGCGTAATTTGACGGTCCTGAAGGACAACAAAAAACCAGGCACTATGAAAAATTGTGATCTGAAAGGGTATTTTATTTTTGTACGAGTACTATTAAGAACATCTAAGGAAGGTGTGTTCTACAAAACATACCTAAATATATCCCAAGAAAATAAATCAAGAATTTGATTATTAAGTGTATACGAAAATTCTCTTTTATTAAACACACCTTATGATTCATATCAGGTTGGAAACAATTTAAAGCTTTGGGCTCCACAGGATGGACCCCCCAAATTTTTGCCTTGTAGACTACCATAATAATATTTCTCGCTGTGTAAAAGAGAGTGGGTATTGTGGAAATTAAGCGACGAGCCTGTGTTTGGGCAAGTTTGTCAACGCGGTTTTCGCCAAAGTGCCAAACAACCGCGTGATTTATGCGCTTTTAAAGCACTTAACGGCGAACAGGTCTATGAAGTCCTAACCCCAAGTCCGAATTCCTCGTGGACACGGCGAGGACTTGCAATAAATTTTGCGCGAATAAATCTTTCAACTACATAAATCTCACGCGCCGAATTTGAGCCGCTTCTGTTTGAGCTCGTATTTTATTTTTTCGCCGGATTTCGCACAAATCAAAGCGTAAATTGCTTTGATTTGAAAGCATTTTTTGCCACAAGCCCCCGGGGCTGACTGTACCTTTCAGCCAAATGAACGAGAGTGGAAGTGGAGTGAGTAGCGCCAATTAAAAATAATTCCGAATATGGCATATGTGCGCATTTTTTCAGGGCGAAGGCCTCGGGAGAAGTTACGGGCAAATATCGTAAAATTTTATCATAGAAAAGATTAAAATAAAGCTGCAAATTGCGCAAATATCTTCGGCAATAACTTAAAGCCGCAGAAGGCTCCCCATGTGTGATATTCGCGCTCTGGCCAAACTCGCAATTAACGAAGGCGGTGGGTGGCATAACGCCACGGTGGGGGCGTGGCATTCGACAAGCGACTGAAGGCCAAGTCAAATAAACATAAGTTTTTATGCGTTTGGTAATTTTTGAAACGCGGGTGGTGGTTTCGGTTTTGAGTTCCCTTCTAGAGATGTGACCGTGAGCGTATATTGCAGTTTTACCAAATTATTGAAAAATTTTACATATTTTAGAATAATATATTACATTTTCTTTTCAATATAATTATTATTTTGAATCTTAGTGTAATTGAAAATACTACTACTACTAAAATAATATGTATGTATGTATGTTATGTGCAGTTAAAGATATATCTGATATATGTACATATATCCTTTTCCACACACTCGCCCCACTCTAGATCCCATCTCTGGCAATAGCTGGTATCATATGCAAAATGCAGCACATGTGTAAAGTAAATCTTCCGCTGCCTAAACCATAATCATAAACATTTATAGCCGACGCGCGTTGGTTGAGGCACAAATGACAATCCCCCCCAGGACATATCCTTGCCATAAACCCCTTCCTCCTGTCCGTCACTTTGACGAGTGCAATCCTTTCCATTTCCACTTCCATTTCCACCTACCCCTACCGATACTTCCTCTGGCAGTTTTTTGTACTTTTTGGTAATGTGGCGCACATGCAAAGCCGCAGGATTAGGCACAACTGTGATCCTGCGCTACTGTGCGTGTTTGTTGGATTCAATTTGATTATGACTTGACAAATAATTGTCATTTTGATGTGACGCGGCGACTTAAAATGCTAAGTAATTGTAAATATTGAAAATTTGAGGTCCATCGGGGTGGCCCACAGCCCAGGCAGTTAACCCTTTAAAGTTGGTAGTCTGAGGATGCTCGCCAAAATTTCGTAGGATTAGTAGCTGAGCAGATGAGATTTTGGGGAGATAGTAGAAATATCGCTGCGTCACTGTGCCGTCAAATTATATTGGGTATTTCTATGTCGTTCGTAAGTCAGCATCTGCCTTTATTCAAAGGCTGAATATACTATTATATAACATAAGCATATGCACCATCGAAAGTCAAAATGCTCCTGATTGAATTGGTAGTATTTTTATATATTATATCAAAATAAATATACTCGTATTCCGTTTAACTTTTGGCATTTATATTGAGATTGTGAGATCTACCAATCTAACACGAAAATGGTTTGATTTATAACCGAGCTACAAAAAACTATGTCAAACGCGTTTCCTGCTGCGCATTTGGTTGACGCGACTAGAACTAATTTAAATTCCTTAATGCGGGATTCCCGAAAAAACTGTCAACTCCGCTTTCTTTCTTTTCCGCAAGTGAACACGGAACAAATGAGACCTCGGGTAAGCAATGTTAACAAGGCGTTTTACACAATGAGTGTGTGTACCACCCACTCTTTAGTGCCGTTCCCCCAAAATTTGTTGCCAAACACGGCGGTTGCCTCTTGGCCTTCCTCTGCTGACAGCTTGCAAGCCATAAATCAACAAGTTAAGTCAAACGTGTGCTGCAGACTCTAAAAGCCAAGCAAAAAATGTTTTTAAAAATTGTTCCCCGCCAACAAACATATGCAGGAGCTACGGAAGCGAAGAGTACAAAGTGGAATTGATTTCAATGTTTAATAAAAAATTCATGAAAATTTGTCAGCTCGAGCTTTTGTGTGGGTTCCTGTTTTTTGGGGGTCTTGGATTGGGGTTTCGTTTGCTATTAATCACAGTTTGTTGCACTCGCTGCGCCATCATGTGATTCATGTGTGGAGAATGGTCCTCTCCCCTCCCCTTCTCTACTCTCCTCTCATCAGGACCAAAGCGCATCCTGTCAGGCCTCGGTCTATGATTTATGTTGCGTTTTAGACCACTGACAACTGGAAAAAGTCCTGGCCGCGGTAGGGGTTGAAAGAAGGAAAGACGAGTGGTTTAAAACTTGCCACAATCAGTCTTTATCGGGAAATATTGTAGCATTTTCTTTGCCATTTTATATTTTGGTTTGTAGTGGGCGTAAAATTAAAAAAGAGTACTGGGCACAGTTTAATCATCTGTTTTTAAGGCAGACTCAGATAAACTGATAACAATGAGTCTTTGCTAAATGGCTTTTCGCTACCCTCAAGCCAAATATACAGAAATATACTTCATTTAATGTTCAAGCATCCCAAATTTAACAGCCAAACTATATCCTTTCTAATAAGGACAGGGTAGTCGAACCCTTGCCCAACAAATTGAATTATCCATGGCTGCAAAATATATTATATGTACGATTCGCCTAAAACGTTCTCCTGTCGAAAAAGTCAAACACAATAACGCAATTGATTTTGGTGATAAAAATCGAATGTTTTCGCAGGAAAAAGGGATAAATAAATAAAAATAAAGGGTTCATGTGTCGGGTGCAGTCCAAAAAAAAAGGGTGAAGGTGTCGTATTGTGTTCCCAACCCCCATTTTATCATTCCTGGTTAACCCGAGAAAATGTTTGCACACATGCGGTTGTTTCATATTTCATATAGGAAAACTTCACAAAAAACGGAGAGGCACCAAAATCAAAGCATAAAGTTGTCAAGGCGTAGCGAACTCTTAACCCTCCACTGCTCGCTCCTTTAACCCTCATCCCAGCACTTGTGTGTGGGTTGCGTGTTTTGCGGCGCTTTTTTTTTGCCATTTCTTTTTCTTATTTATGAAAATTGAGTTATAATTGGTAGTGCATTAAGTCATCCCGGTTGCCCTGCTGCTCCTTCTGTTCCTTCTGCTCATTCGCTTCATTTTGCTGCTGCCGTTGACGCATTTCTGCCTCAATAAATACGCAAATTGAATTTATAGGCTGGTGAGTGCTTTTCTGCCTTAAAAGTGCCACTAAATCAAAAGGCAAGCGCCCGTAAGGGGTTAAAGTATGTACTGAGAACAAAACCAACTTTATTACAGAAGTTTTTGATATTAAGTGGTGTAACTTTTTATTTGAATAACGCTTAGAGTTGATCCTTCTAAGTGAAAGTATTTATGAGTGGAAATACTTCTTTTAGTTCTTTAATTCTCTAAAAAATATTTATTTATTTTAATTGTAACAATGCAGGAATGTGCATCAGCTCTAATTAGTAAGTATTTAAATGTAATTTTCGAATTAAATTAAATTTATTTGATATTTATTGAAAGGGTTTGGATATTTCTGTGTACGCAGGGTGCACTTTTTTCCTACAACTTCCGTTGGCTTTTTCTGAGTCCCATTGCTATTTTGCGTATCCTTCCGTTTTAGTTTGTGCTTTTTTGCATTTGCTTTGCCGTTGCGCTAGAATAAATTCCACAGAGGAAACGTGCGTTCCAGGTTTTCCGTATGTGTAAGGAAAAAGGAGAAGGGAAAGGAGTTTGCGCGAGGAATATCCGGTGTTCACGTGTGGAAATATTTTGACAGTTTCGCGGTTCGTTAGAGTTTTTTTATTATGAACACTTTTGCGGGAAGAGTCAACAGCTTTTACCCACCAAGAAGCTAACTTTAATTGCTAATGATCGTGGAATGGTTTTGATTTGTACTTTAATATGTAAAATACTAATAAAATACTATTAAAATAAAAAAGTGTTTTAAAATGTAAAACTTACAAAATTTAATGCATGTAAATATATTCCCAATGTAATATATTCTAACTAAAAAAAACCATTAACGTTAATTAACGTTAATAAATATACATAGTATATGAAAATATACGTAATTTCCCGCCATCTATGACAATGACACTAAATTCGCTGTTTAACCAGCTTTTATCTTGCTAAGCCTTTTAAAGGCTCATCGGAGCTGGGAAAGCGGAAAAAAAAAAGATTTTCTTTTGACTGCCCACTCGACACTTTCACTTCACATCCTTTTCTCTCCTTTTACCCGGAATTCTTTTGTCCGACGTTCGAGTGGTTCTCCACTGTTGCTGACCACATGCTCAAATTTGTGGCACAAAAGGCCAAGCCAAAGCCATCCACCCACTTCCTTCGCCCAGCAGCACGCCTCTTAACCCTTTTTGGCTGTGGCCACTTTTATGCCGTCCCGTTAGTGGTCATTACTCTTTTTTTGCACTGACCCTTTTCGGAACGTACCCCTTCTGGCCATATAAGTTATATGATTTTTGCATTATTTTGGCATAATGTGCACATTAATGACACTCCAAATTATGTTGTTAATCGAAAGGGGGTTGGGTATCCGGGAACCCGGAAATACGGGGTCTGAAAAATATTGCCACATACGCATTGATGACGATGTTTTGGTGCCGTTGAATTGGGCATCTAATTTATGGCCTCCTTTATTTTTACTCTTTTTGGTGGCTTTTTTATGTTATTTTTGCGTTGCATTTTTATGTTACTTTTTGGCAACATTAATTTTCCTCCAGCATTGACAGACGTTTGACATTTTTATGGGCCCTCGCATCCCATCGGGCAGGAGAGGGTTAAGCATTAGTAAAATTACTTGGTACCGGTGCGATGTGCATGGAATTAACGTTGCATGAAATCAGATAATATATTGGTAATAAAAGGAAAAATCCGTATGGTTTGCGCACTTTTAGTAAATTGAGGAAAAGAATATCAAAATAAGAAAAGATCACCAATATAATATTTTTAATAAAAAATATATAATCTTATGAAAATAGTCGAGTTCCTCGACTATCAGATGACATATTCTTATCTAAAAGTGTGAGCGATATTGTTGGTGTTTCGCAGATTGGCAGATTACCATGCAGTTTTAATAATTTTTAAGAAATTTCTATTATCGATTGCCAAGTCCTGGCAAATAATTCGCTAAAGCCCCCAGGCTTAGTCCCCTTAGCTCTGGCAATTAAATTTAGCCTGAATTCACTGAAAGCCTGATCCAATAAGCCAAATCAAACCCCCTGCCAGAGGAAAATGGAAAAGGTTCCTTCGTTTTTATAACTTTATTTACCCAAACGATAAGCGAAATAAATCTCCGAATGTGGCACGGAGTCACACGTATGTCCAGAATACATGTGTACAGCGGTGACAGCTTGTCAGCCAGTTGGAAATGTGCAGAAAAGAATAGTCAAGGAATAACAAACTGTACCTCGATTTAGGAGTGAATAGGAGGGGAATGTGGCAGACTGGGGCAACTATAAAAAGTCGGCAAGATTTACCAAATATTGTACAATGATGGATCATAAATAACTTATGCTTGCAGTGGAACACACAAAATTTCAGCCATACACTGGCAAAATATTTAGCTGAATACGTATATGAATATATTCACTTAGCTTGGAAAATACTGTTTTAGCTGAATGATGGGGCATTTTTTGTATTATTCGTTTCAACAGCTATACAAATACTGAACGAAAAAAATAAACAATTAGTTACGAAAACTGATATATTTTAGGAGTTTGTAATTCTTAAGAGCAAGTGTTTATTTTATTCACTTGTGTCCACGTTTGACTTTCGAAATATCAATCATTAATTAAAATGCTTTCTCTAAGTGTAGAACAAAATCCGCTTGAAGAGGCGGGGAAATTCGTCGCTAAAAGTGACGTAACACATAAGCCCGAATCGAACCCCGACCCACGGCAACCCAACTTGGTCCCACTCGCAGTTCAGCCCTCCTGAACTGAACTGGCCCCAGCCATTAAGGACAAAAGGATGACCCTTGATGCCGTAAAAAAGAGCGAACCGAAGTGACTGCCGGACAATGGTCACTTGATGATGCGGGCGCGCTGTTCGCTGTCCGTTGTCCGCTGTCCGCCCGTTTTATTTGCTGCCTTTTTACGGCAAATGAACGGAAGCGACTCGTAAAACTAGCGAATTGTGAATTATGTTTGCTGACATCTAGACCGAAATACAGTCGACGACAGTCGATAGTTGGCAATAAAAAACGACGGAGGAGCAAAACGTGTGCCGATGGTCAGCTAAGCTCCTCTCAAGCTGAATCCAAAAATCGACCCCATGGGGTCGCCTGTCATCGTCTATTGAACTCGTGTTCCGACCAATAAAAGAGGCATTAAAACACTGAAATATGGACTGGGAAACGAGTTGGGCGGCGGCGGCGCAGGACATGGAGAAGGGCACTTGAAGGATCCCATAAGTAGTGCGAAAACATTGTCGTAAATAAATTTTATTTTAAATTGTGCCGTAAAAAGTCCTGCCCAAAAGGTGCGACTTGAGGAAGGGAGCAATTGAGGTCAGTGCTTAAGGCCAATGTTTTTACTGCTGATTACTGCCTTAAGCACTTATTTACCAATGCTTACTTAAACATAATTAAGTAAGCAAGATTACAGAATATAAAATTGGAGTTGAATTCGAATTTAGATTTAAAATGCTATATTCCAAATTCTAAAGGATTTAAAGTCATTTCAACACTTCTAGTTATTTTATTAAAGCTAACAAACAGATTTGATTCTTTTGGCTACTAAAAACTAGCACTTAACATTTGGTTTCTGTTTTTAAATATCCATTTAAATGTACACCTTTCTTCTAAGATTTTATTACTATTCTATTTATTTAGCAACGCCTGCTAAGGAGTCATGAAGTGAAATTAGCTTTTAAGGGCACACTAACCGCAACAAGGAACCCTGTTCAGAGCTGAGGTCAGAGAAAATAAACGGAAGAAAATTTCCAAAATAGTGCTTTTAAAAAGTTGCCAGCCGAAGGGAAAAATTTGGAGAAGAAAACACAGGAAGCCAACGCAAGGATAACGAGCGAACGGCATTCAATATGCACACGCCATAATCACATTAAAACGTAAACGATATGCAAATGGAATGAACTGACAAGGAAGCAGGCGAACTCCTTTGCCACAGGCTCAGGATCCTGCCAGGAGTTAATCAAAAATGCACACACACGCCAAAAAAAAGAGCGAAAGAAGGAGCAGAAGATGGAAAAACTACGTGGATACTTTTAAGCCCAAGTCCTGCGGCAGGAAGTGGCTCGCAACTTGAAACTCCGGTGGCTTTATTTTATTTTTCTTCAGGTAATCACGTCGTCACTTACAGTTGCAATTACGGCTGGGACTAAGTGAACGCGGAAATTTTAATTCAATAACAGTCAAACGAGGCATTTCCTCAAAGTTTTCCCACACTCCTTCCCCCTTTGTGGTCTGTGTTACTTAAAGTCAATTAAAATTGAAGAGCCATCAACGAAAGTCTTGGCTTCATCCGTCGAAACTTTGGACCTGAGTGCGGCACATGTGGGAACGCAATCTTCCTCCTTCGGACGGAACTAATGCAATCAATGGACATGTGCGTGGGTGCCCAAAGTTAGGCTTTTCAGCCACCCACTCCTTGGGATATTCAGATATTCTGGGTGCAGTGTAACTGGAAAGTTGTCAAAAGGGTTTTAGGAGTGTCAGTTTCGAAAGGAGTTTATCTACAAGTGCAAGGGTGGATTCAAAGGTAGTCCAAATATGTAAGCTGTATGTAAGCCATGTATCTATGTTTAATTCTTAATAATGACTGCAAGTTCATTCACTATTTAAGCTTTTATTTGCACATTAGAGGATGAATGAATATAATTATTAAAATATAATTATTATAATTATTAAAAAACATATAAAGAAATGGCTCGAGCTTCGCGGTAAGCATCACATAAATGAATACTTGACTTTCGAAAAGTGTGATATTTATTTCTATAATTATATACATATAACTCAACATAATCACAAGTGATATCCTTTACTGCCATCCAACTAGAACCAAAGTAAAGAAGCACTCAATCACCTCTCCCACGTTTATCTATTCGAAAATCAACACCGAAATAAACACTGCATTTCCATTTGCCATTTGCCACTGCCGAGCTTCCCTGCTCGGCTGCCATTTCAATTAAATTATCAAAACAAGAAAACCATCCATAAAAGAACAATGGCGAAAGCCAAAGCCCAAACACCTAAGTGCGTTCTGCATCCTGTTCGAGGAGCCGGGCCAAAACACCTAAGTCATGCCATTGTCATTGGATGGCATTGTTTTTCGGCTAAGACTTAAGACTCGGCAACTTCATTATTCTTGTGGCCAGAATCCTCGGGCCGGATCCGCAGAAATGACTTTTCAATGGCGCTGGGCGTAATGAAACCGAACCGCACCGAACCGAACTGAACCGAAACCAAATCCTCCCAGACAATTTCATATGCAAATGACTAAAATGAATTTAATCAACAATTGTTTGTCTGTCTGCAGCCGCAGCCACCTGACTTCATTGCACCCACATTGCGATGCATTATTCTAATGAGATTCTGTTGGCGGCAGTTTTTTATGGTCCATGGGGGGCAGGGAAACCGGACCATGGAAAACCTTAACGTTGTTGCAATCGCTGCAATTATTTTGATAACAACTTTTCGTATTAAATGGCGAGACATGAGACAGATAAAATGCGGAGAACGATTGTCCTTAACGGCGTTATTACGCATACGACATGGCTAACAAGGAAAAGTTTTGATCTTTGAGATGTGGGTTCGAAGTTGAGATACTGTAGAAACTCAACAAGATCCACCATATATGGTACCATGATGGATTAAAAACACATCTAATGAGCTTATTACGCATACGACACGGGTACCAAGAAAATGTTCCATCTTTGAGATGTGCGTTTGAAGTCGAGATAGTTACTATTTCATCAATTTTGAAACTGTTCCTCTTCAGAAAATATTTATTGAATACCACTAGGGAAGCAATACATACATACATGTACTAAAACATATTTGCTATTGGTTAGCTTAAACTAAGCCTTACATTTTTCTTGCAACACTTAACGTTCAACACTGCAA
The DNA here is from genome assembly GCF_016746235.2 of Drosophila teissieri. NCBI lineage: Eukaryota > Metazoa > Arthropoda > Insecta > Diptera > Drosophilidae > Drosophila > Drosophila teissieri. The sequence goes on along the minus strand of NC_053031.1, from coordinate 15,778,650 downwards.
CTAAAGTCCCGAACTACCCCAAGTAACAATCTAGGTTCCGTCCATTTAGTCTACAATTCGAGTGTGTTGCATTTTTGACCGCAGTAAACGTAATTGTCTGTCCGGCGGTGGGCAGTCAATAAAACGAAATGATTCCCAGCTCCCTTACAAGTAGCTCCATGTTTATTATATGCTCAAAAAAGCAGTTCGTTTATCTTGGTTGCCTGGGTTCAGAAATGGTTTGCGTTTTTCATCGCCACATGTTGCAGCAACAATGTTGCCTGAGAAACCTCAACGCTTTTTGTTTGATTTGCATATGATAAAGTGAAATGGTTGGGGATTTTGGTGAAAACGGACAGATTGGGAGGTGGAGCTCTGCTCATTTTGCTGCTGCTGGAAATGACCGGCAATTATATTGTTCGCAATGCTTTTGCTGTACACTTAAAAAAAACTTTTTTATATTTTATTTTTTATACTCATATAATATTATGGTATAGCTAATTTGGTATTTAGTAGCGAAAAACAAATTGTAGACTTTGTAGTTTTTGTTTCAAAGTTGTAAAGGAAATCAAGTCTTTAAAAGTGTTAGTTTATGTGTCATATTCTTTTCTGCAAGGGTATTTTTGAATGGGTTTATGAAATGAGGGGCTTTTATTTTCAGTGTGCGCTTCTTGCTGATGGACTTTACATTCCCACACCATTTCCTCTGCGAACCCACTCCAACTGCAAGTTCGATCCAGGTCCAGTCCCATGTCCTTGTGCAATGTGTCCTGTCCAGCTTGTTATGTGCCTGACAGCCATCGTCATCCACATCGCATTCTTATTGACTCCCAGTGCCACTTTGGCTGCATTTGCCATTCAGTACTGCCCTCCAATCCTCCCGGAACGCCTTCTACATCTGAGGAATTTGAAATGGGAAGTTCGAGGGGTGGGAGCAACATTGTGTGGAGTTGGCTTTTTATTTTGAGCATTTGGCCATTTGCGTTGTGTTCGGTGCGACTGGGCGTGCAAAATTAAATTAAAACGAATTAACAGAAAAAGAAGTCGATGAGTTTTTGTTTGCACTCTTGGGGAAGTGTACCCGTTTTTAAAGCAAAAGAAAGTATGAAATGTGAAGGAATCTCGATGACCGAAAGTATTGCAATTAAAAATTAAAGCTCTGGCTTTTAGGATGGGTTAGTTTAACTCATTTGGCATTTCACGACTTAGATATTTTGTGTAAGGAAATTCAAATCAATTCAGAGTTAGGAATAACAATAATATGCTGATTAGAAGTGCATTTCTAATAAAAATTTATTCAATATCTTTCTTTAATTTTGGGAAAAATAATCCTTCGAAATTACATGAAACTACCGAATTTGTATGCCTTAAAACTCAGTTCATCACGAAAATTCCTAAGCCAGTCCCAGATTTGTATTTACAAATGACTTAAAACTTGGAAGTGACATCATCAGCATGGCGAGAAATTGGTTTTCCACTCCCGAAAAAATCAACGAAAATGGGAACCGGGAACCAAATAGACAACACGGAAAGTGGATTTAAATAAAAAATGAGCCCCGTGGCGGACGCAGGATAAATGCAGTGAAGCCAAAGCTGAGTACTAAATTACAACGAAAAACAAGAATTACACACTTTAGTCCACAAAAGGCAGCAAATACCGCCTGCAGTGGTCACCCAGCCCGCAAATGGAAGGACCTCCAGCAAAGGAAACTAATATAAATAAAATTTCAATTACTCAACAATTAATTTCGTCTTGTGTGCAATCGGCGAAGCGTTAAAAGGCCACGCAGACAACAGGACGAGAGGCAAGGGCAAGGATTTGAGAAAGGACATCCCGGCTCACTTCCTTGGGAACTACTCAGGCGAAAGTTGGAGCATTTGGAAAGTATTTGAAAAAAAGTTTCGGATACACTGTTAAAATCGGTAAGTAACATTCTTGTACATTTTATCCACATAGTATAGTATTTTATCTAAGATATGAAATCGATTAAGCAGGGAACAGCCTTTTTTAAATTTCTTTTTAAGCCCATCACATTTTTTTCTCAGTGATCTTCTTTCTTGGCGATTTCACCAGCTGCGTTAGCCTCAAGACTTTAACAGGAGGAATTGGGGGGGATAAGGACTAGAGTTGGTTTCAAACTTTTTAGTTGACTTAAGTCCTTTCGGCTTTTAATTGTTAGGGCACACAATTAGATGGCAACGTATTTGTTTCTTGCTGATTATGAAGCGTTAAGCAAAACTGTCAACGTGCCACCCGAGAAACGCAATTTATCGGGAAAGTTTCGCACGTTACGGCCCTCCCCTCCCCTCTCCACCCCTGCGAAAAAAGGATTCCCCACTTCTCCGAGGAGCTTATCTTTCGCAGCTTCGTCACTCAAGTGAAACGAGCTGCCAAGAAGTTGATCGAAAGAGGAAGATAGTGTCTGGCTTATAAGGACAAGACAGCCCCAACTCCGTGTTGTCACGCACAAAGGAGTCTGCCTGCAAATTAGCAGAAAAATCTGTTATCCTTTCGTTTGGCTTGCGCTTGCGGGCGTATTAATGATTTTTCCCCCGTCCGTGGAGAAGTTTGCTTCCCTGGAGGGAAAGTTTTTCGTGTTCGTTTCTGTCTCCTTACAAATGAAGTGACAGAGCATATTTAAAATTAAACAATTTAATCCACCGAGACGATGCTGAAGTCGAAGTCGAAGTCGAAGTCGAGAGTTGTCTCCACGTGAAGTGAAATGTTGACACTGCCGCCGGAGTTTTGTTCCAGGAATACATGTGCTAATTAGCAAACAGGATTCCTTATCCTCGTCCTGCCGTCTGCGTGTTGCTAAACAAATAAGTTTGTCCTGTCGCCGTCTTATCGTCTCGGGCCCATTGTCGTTTTCCAAGTGGTTGATTGGCACGTAATTTAGCCGAGATCTCACTGCGGCTTGTTTGTTCTCCTTTGGGCAATCGAGCTTGAGCTTGCCTGCCACTTGGAGTGTGGGATTATCCCAGGTCTATAATTGGGAAATAGCAAACGGAATTAGCCCCATGCAAGAAAGCATTTTAGCATAGGCCTAAAGCTTAAAGTAGTTGAATAAAACACATGAGTGCAGTTTTATATTAACTTTATTCAGCTCAAACAGACAAACATTACCTAATAATCAAAAATTATCAAAAAATGTAATAATAAAATTAGATTTAGTTTCTCAGTTAGAAGATTAATGAAGCCATCTTATAATAGTAGTATGCATTTGATTTTGGTTTATTCACTATTTAAATAAGTTATATAAATTTGTACAAGATAAATAGTGACTGTTTGCCAAAAAACACAAAAGAAATTTAATTAATTTAAAATGATATTGATAATGGGTAGTTGGTGATGGGTAGAAGATCTTCTTTAATAATTGCCACCCAACAAGCCCAACAATAAATATATAAAATATTTCGAGAATAATCAAGCCAAAAGCAATGAAAAGCCACAACCATTTTGATTACAACCTTTCAGCACGGGGCGGATACAAAACATCCAATCGTTACCCCAAAATCAATATCAATGACCAGAAAACAACCGCAATGTAAAAACATTTTCCCCGCACATTTTTGCTTTGAGTGTTTTTTTTTCAAATGGTCCGCTCATGGCTACAATGGTTTGCCAAAAACATTAAAACCTTTATTTGTAAATTACACATAAACATATTGAAAAAGCTGCTTGATATACAGTACGTATTTTTTGGGGCATATACATATACACATATAATACTTATATATAAATTTAATTTCCTTTAAATTTAAAGCTATTTTGTTTAATTTTATCTGAAAGATATAGAAGAGTTCCATGACATGTAGTGAGCTGTTGCTATAACAATAATCATTTTAGACATGCAAAGATCCCATAAACAGTATGTTTCATATGTTTTACCATTTACCAATGCTTTCCTAAAATCAAAGAAACTTCAATTAAGAGTATCCTTACATCACCTAGCGTGGAAATTATCCGCTTCCTGGTGAATTTATTTCGCTGGAATTGCGGAACACATATTTGCCGATGCATTTTGGAAACATCATTAAACCGAAAATTGTTGTGCGGAGTGCAACGGCCTATGAAGAGCTGGCCCTTATGGCCAACGCATTTCCCTCGATGAATGGACGATGCCAATGAATTTTCATGAATGCAGTCAAGTCTATAAAAATTAATGCATTGCAGTTGGCTGCAGTCGCTGTTTGTCCGCTCTTCAGGGTGTCAATGCATTTTAAATATGAGTTAAAAAGCCTGGAAAATGCCTCCCATCCGAACTACAAATGAAAAAGAAGGAGTGTTCCGGTACGACCTTATCAAATGGTCATTTCTGTTTGCATTTAATTAAAAATCAACCCAAAAGTAAAACAGAGAGTCACGTGTCCTGGTCGGCAGGCGCGATAAATCACGCTAAAACAGAACAGAAACTGGCCGAGTAATTTATCATTGTCATCAGGACGTTCCAGAACTCAAAGGGTGACAGATTCGGCTAAAAGGACAGAGATCGAAGGGATTAACACTTTAAATTGCCTAGTTAAACAAAAGGATAATGTCCAGCCTGCATAATGCCAATGTTTGCTTTGCTGCCGAAGACTTTTCCCCACATTTTCTGTTTAATTGCGGAAATCCAAACTGGACGCATGCGAGCCTCATGGTCTTTCTATTTACATAGTTGGGAAATTGGAATGGTGTTTGGTGCAGAGAAACAAAATCAAACAAAATTATCTATTCAAAGTGAATTATAATATTGTTTAGGTGTATAAATAGAAGAAATAGGAAAATGATATATGTATAGATAATATATAGAGCTACTAGGATCTGACACTACTAACCGGGGGTGCACACTTAACATATTTTCCTCAGTGTATCTAATGAGGTTTGGGTTGGGGCAAAGTTCACTAAATTGCATTTCGTCACGCAATTAGTGGTTCATTTACTGCCTGAGTGAGCCTCCTTGGAAGATCCGTCGGTTCTGTTTGCGCAAAGCTCCTTCGTCCTTCTTCCTTCGTCCATTTGTGCTGTGAAGGAGTGTGGGAATCAGTGAGGTTGGCCAAAACTTAATTTCGTCTTATTACGATGCAGAAATTTTGCAATTTCCGCAAGGTCCACTCGTAAGCCTGGTCAATTGCGTTTCGGCCCTCTCGCCCTTCTGCCATCGATGTCTTGCAACGGAAATGGAAAATGTTTGTGGCAATGACTTTGGTTTATTAGTTTATCGGGATGTCCATCCTTGCAATTACGATGAGATGGTAAGTTAAAGGTAACATTTTAAGTGAATGTACAGTTTCGGCTACTGTAACAAACTACTGTCAACTTACCAGATTTTATTTTAAAATAGGCAAAGACAACAGTCGTAAAAAACTAAGTAAACTGGCAGAACCAAATGAAATCGTTAAAAAAAACTCCGAATTTTTTAATGGTTTCCAAATTTGTAGCGAAAATTGATCCCTAAATGTTAGACATTCTTTGAAGGCCCATTTTTATGCCGCATAATTAAATATATTGCGCCTCAATTTTAAAGAACTTCCCCCAGAAAAATCCGAATTTTTTTAGATTTCCCAGCTTCTGACCGTTTAGAAAATATTTTACGACTAACAAGCAATTTTCCATTGAGTAATAACTAATTTTTGCGAAGTTTTATTGCAAGGATTTTGATGCGCCATTCAGGAAGGCAATCCCAAGTAGCCAAGTAGTAGCTCCCCGACTTCCCTTCAGTTTTTTTATTACCACAAACCAGAGTCAAAACAGAGCAAAACAGCAGAGAAGGAAACATTAAAAAAGCTAATTTAATTAAAAGAAAATGCAATGAAAAATGCCATTCCGACAGGACAGCTGGGCAGAGTGTGGGCAAAGGACTGCTGCATTGTCCTGTGCGTGCTGCCTGGCAATTTTGCCGATTTTTTATGACACAACCGAACTGAACCGCGTTGAACTGCAGGCAAAAGTGCAACGGAGACGATGACGAGAAGCAGAATTCTTCGTGGCGCGATTTTATGCACATTTATCATAATTTCACACGCAGCCAAGGATCCGAGGAGGAAAATGGATGCGGATAGGATGGGATGGGTTGGGTTGGTATGGGTTTTGTTTCTGTTTCGGTTTCGGTTGCACACATAAAAAATAATCGCAGGACTGACGGGGTTTTTAGGGCAGAGCTGAAGGGGCGTGGAAATTGCATTTTGCCTTTTACGAGCAATGACATTTATGACAGTTTCCCTTTGCTTAAAAAAAAATACAGATAATGCTAAGGAAAAATGAAACGGAGAAATGAAAAACAGCAACAATGATAACCCATTAAAACTATTCGTAAACACACCTTTCCCTCGCCTTCGACTTCAGGTGAGCCGAAACTCCTGCTGAGACATATGTAGATCCTGTATCCTTCGCTCCACACGTCAACACTGCAACAAAGTTTGACTGCCATGATTAATATTAATGCAGAAAGAACCTCAAAATAAACAAAGGGAAAAATGAATGGAAGCGAGTGGAAAATGTTCAGTCGAATGAGCTCTGCCCTATAAAGTGTGCTAACGATTTAGTCACTTTTTTACTTCTTACTTGTAAGTCAGTTAAAATAATTAAAATGTTTACTAACGCTGACCTAAGAATGTAATATTATATAATAAGGTTATTTGTACTTGTGTAAAATGTTAATTTTTATATTTATAACAGAACATTTTGCATTTTAAGAATATATTTTTCGGGAATATATATTTTTCTTCGCTATTAATTTTTGGCCATAAAAAAAGAATTAATGAAATTACTTTTTATTTACTTTCTCGCTGGGCTGAAATCTTCGAAGGTATTATCCGAGACACGTTTTCCGGTAATTGAAGTGTTTGTTGTTGTTCCCGTTCCGGTTTCTTTCGCTACTGCTGCTGTTTTTGTTGCTGTTGTAGTCTCCGGCAGCTGCTCTACTTGATGTCCTTTGTCCTGGCCTCATAACTCTGCTTGTGACAAATCAACGCCCTCTTGTAGCTGACTTCCTGCTGGTTATGTGTAGTTTTTTGTAGCTAGTCCTCGAGCATCCTTGGCTTTCTTGTAGTCGCTGCTATTACTGTTATCAAGAGTAATTTCGCTTTTTTATTTCCTTCGACTATTGCCAGCGATTTCCGTTTTTTCGCTCCTCTGCTTCGTTGCCAATAATTTCATCTCATTTCATGCTTTGTCATAAAGATGGTCAACATTACGTAGAAATGTTGCCGAAGCATTTGATGCGTGCAATATGCAGAAAGTTTCCTATTTCAATAAAAAGCAAGAAACGACGTCGAATTGCGGATATAAATCTATAAAAATCTCAGCATTTAATATCGTAAAAATATCATCCCTCAAGAAGGATCCCCCAGCAAGAAGGATATGAACGAAATAAAGTTTCTTCATTTTTCTGGCTTTGGTTTAGTTGCTCTATTCTGAAGGCAACAGCTGGCAACGTTGCAACATTGTCGCAGGACGCAAGCTTTAAAGATTTTTAACAAAAATCAATCGTTAGTAAATAGAATTTACGTAAGCAATACATTAAATTCCGGTTTCTCAGTTAGGTTTTTATACCCCTTACTCGTTTGTGTTGTGTTCATATGCATAAAACGTATAACATTATTTCCTATATGAGAAATATTTTAAGAATGGTTTCTTATGATCCTAAACTTATTGAAGTCTTGTGAAAACATTATTCAAACAATGATTCTCAATTAGCACCTACATAAATCTCAATGATCATCGCGCGCTAACTTATCCTGTATTTTAAGATCCAAAGATAAGCCCAAGATGTTCAAGGAATATCTTGGGGAAATTAATCCGAAATGGATATGTGACGGTTGTTTGTGAAGCAGAGACGGACTCATAAAGGTGACAATGAAACCGCAGATTTTATTAGCTGACACATTTATGAATATTATTAACATTTCGCTTGGCAAACAATAAAGCGGGGAAAAAGAGCGCCGAATGCGAACAGGAAAATGCGCAAAATGAAAATGTTTTTGCATTGGCCAGGATCCGGATCCATGATTCTGGATTCCGGATCCCGATCCTGAATGCGAATTTCCAAGGGTGCGCGCCTCCGTGGCTCATTAATTTTTATACGCGGTGCGTGTGTGTTGCATTGCAATAAAAACATATTTTATTAGTCGACGAAGAACCAGAGGCTGCACTCTGAGCCACCACCAAACCTCTGATGACTGCCTGTCAGCATAAATTCATTATTTATGGTGCAATCAATGGAGCTGCCGAGCGTATGTCGAACCCATCAAACTCGTCAGTTCGCATCGGAGTCATCATCGCAGTCGTTTTCCGAGCTGATCTGCGTCTGCCACAAAGCGGAAGTTTGTTTATTTTATAGTTTCTGACGCCCGTCGTTCGCCTCCTGAAGGCGCGAAAATTTGTCCTTTTCAATACGAGGAATACGGGTAGTTTCACTTCTATACACGGATATCTCGGGATCCTGGAGAACTGAAAGTAAAACTCAAAAGAATCTTATAACGCTAGGGCTATCTATTAATCTTATACTTGTTATTAAATTAAATATGTTTATTAAACCAAATTAATAATGAAAATAAGTTCTATACAGCTTAAATTATTTCCAGCTGCGGGAGGTTGGCACTGCCAAGTTTATGTTGTAAGGGTATTTCATGTTCGGTGTTTCCAATTTTTTTTAATTTTCGCAAACAATTTGCGGCCCGACGGGTTGTCCTTTTGTGACAGTTATGTGTCTCAGATTCCAATGGCAAATTTGAATGCATTCTGTATTGGGAGACGGGGTGTACATATTTTGATAGAGGGTGTGGCGGGGTATTACCATAACTCACTTGGCATCGGGATAATTTGCCTTTTGAGAACTATTAGCTCGTAATCTCGGGTTCAAGCTGCAAATAGAAAAACTAATTAAAATGTTCGCCCGGCCTGATGAATGGCCTGGGACTTCCTATAAGCAGGCTGACATACATCCTGATAGGGAATCCACCCTGTAATTAATACGATTTGAGTGAGTGTGTTCCATCATCATCAACATCATCTTGCGTGATTTGCTTCACCACCGTGGCGGAAAAGTTTCCTTCAGCCTATTTTGCTATATTCATGGCACATCCTGGCTGCGAAAGGCGGTCACGCATCGTCCTCTTGTCATAATTTTTCTTATTTCGCTGCTCGGCCAAGTTTCCTATTAAATATTCAAGCGAATCTGGAGGATGTCAGCTCGGGCCTTCCTCTTAATGACATTTCAATAATTAATGTGCTTCCCAGCTTTCTTTTTTCGCCGCTCGCCTCGTTTCCTGGCTCGTGTGCGTGTCCTTCGTCTGGACTTTTCGACTCCGACTATCTGACTGTCTGACTAGATATCATCAATCAAAGTATATTTTTAAATGTTTCGGTTCTTTCGGCGAGCTCCTGCTGTCGCGGCTTATAAATGATGTTTTTGTTGAGCACTTCTTCCTTTTTTGATTACATTTTCGAGGGCGCTGTTTTTTGATGATATTTTTCCAGAGGTTACATTTTGATAATTTCAAGCATCTAATCCAATTTCCTTCTGCGAACAATTTTCCTCCATTTGCACAACTGTCATAATAGCCGAGGTGGAATTTTGGTGGAGTTTTCCAATTGATTACACGAAAACCACACGCACAGGCCTTTGGCTTGGCCTTTGGCTAATCCTTGGACAAGGACCCTTGCGCTCATAATTCCGAAACAGGAGCATTTCTACTTTGCTGCACAAGAAGTCCGACCTAATGACATTAGTCTGCGTGCCATTAGTTCTTGGCTGATTCGATTTGATTCAATTTTATTTCATCGCTTGCCTGTAGAAAAAGGTGGAAGGGATATTGAAATACATAACCACAAAGATGGCCAAAGAGTAAATTCTTGAAAAATGCTAGTTTGGAGAAGACTGCCTTTTCTCTGCCATTTCTGAAAAGTAGCTTCAAAACTTACAAAAATATTTGAAAATGCCGAAAGTTTATGAAGAAGGAAGAGTATGAACAAAATGGCCATGATCCGCCGTTTTTCAAGGCATCCCAACATCACACTGCTTAATTTTCGTTTTTGTTTGGATATTTGTCGGTGGACCCTTTTTTTTGGGTCTTCTTTAATTTCTGCACAAGCATCCGCAGAATCGTTCTGTTTGTGTTCCTACCTTCTACCTATTCTACTCAAACGCAGAGAATAGAACGAAATTTGGCCAACATGTCAGACAATTATGTAGAAGGTAGCAGAGCGATCGAACCAACCGATAAAGATCAGTCAAGGCTGAGCCCCGAAACAAAAAAAAGGGATGTTCCTCTTGACCGAAAATAGTTCTTGGAAATTTATGGTTAAAGTTTTGTTTTGATTCGAGTTCACTTAACTCTAAGCGGGCTCCGCAGCGGTCTTTACGCCTTTTTCGCATTATTAGAAACACTTTCCGAACTAATTAACAGCAGAGACAGAAGTAGAAGTACAAGTTTTGGACGAGTTTGCTGCTAGGGATTAAATGCTTTCTGTCTGTGATTTTTACAGCACTTCGCTTACAAATCGCTCGACATTTGGCGCAGCTTCAAACATAATCATAAACTTGTGTTAATTATTTTTCATATGCCAGCCCCGCTCCCGTGGGCAAAAGTTTTATCTGTTTACGTTAATTAGTTTTGTTTGGCAAAGTGAAATTTCTGATTTCTTTTGCGCGAGCTCTGCGAACTTTTATTAACTTTTTTCGGGCAATCAAAGTGAATTGAACTGCAGGATGTGCAAGGATATGGCAGCTGCATAAGTGCAAAACTTTAATTAAAAGTCCTGGCCGCGTTCGCGGAACACAGTCATATCCTTGGCGCTGATGACGAGACCCTCAAGAATTGCACATCGAATTTTTCCTGCCATTTGGCGCTTGCCAAAATTAACTTAAAAATGCAAATTGTTTCGTTAGCACCTAATTTTTTGAAATTATCGAGGGGAAAAGATGTCAAGAATGCCGGAGGGGAAACTCCCTGCCTGCCCTTCGTACAAAGTTTCTGCATCGAAAAATCTTGGAAAACATTTCTGTATTTTCTTTTTGCATAATTGAATTTTCTTTGTGAGCTTTCTTGCTGCCGTTTGTTGCACAATGTTGTCGAAGTGGCTGAAAAGTTTTTCTCAGAGTGGAAAAGTTGGACTAAAAGGCTCATAGTCCTTTAAGTTCGAAAAATAAATTTAATTTTTTGTATAAAGCATTAAATATTAAATCACTATTGGAACTTTAAGCTTCTGGTAGAAGTCTTTAGTTGTGTAAACTGCAATGGATTGTGTAAATTACATGTATATCATAATCCCATTAATGCTATTGCATTTCATAATTAAGAACTCGGGTGTTGAATTTTTCAAACAAAACAAACATGTTCGAAAAACAAGTTCAATTTTGAGTTTGTAATATGATTCTAGTCTTTTGTAAACTATTCATGGAAAGGAGTTAATGAAATTATTTTCTATATAAAACGTCTTTAGTTGATTACGCCATGTCAAAAACGTCATATTCAAAAAAAAAAAAATGTGTTCTAGTTCGTAAAGTACATATATCTGTAAAATATCTCTTTGAGTTGATCTAGCTATGTAAGTTGTATGTACGCATAAACGTTGAGACATTGAATACTAAAGTGCATTCATGTTGCAATAAAACTTATTGCTACAAAAGTGATTGATGATCACAAGCTTATAATTTTTGCAACAAATAGTTTAAATATTATCTATAAGTATATAAGGCTTTCAAAGAAGAACCGGATTAAGTAATACATAAGAAAACTGCCCTATTTATAAATTTATTCGGCCTATACTAGTGCAATAGAAACCAATTTAAGAAATTGGATTGACTTAATATTATTATAATTAATAATTACCTACATTTTTATCAAGATTTAAATTATTTTTATAAAGTTTCTGATATTTTTTGTTGTAGGATTTTGAATCAGCCTTTAAGGATATATTTTAAATCGGTCTCTGTTGCAAAACGCCTAAATTCAAATGCCAAAGTTGTTCGAAACTAAAAAAAAACAAGAGAGAACGCTATAGTCGAGTTCCCCGACTATCTGATACCCGTTACTCAGCTAGTGAAAGTGCGAAAAAGTCTTCAGCACTGACAGTTTTTGGCGGTTTGTGGGCGCCAGAGTGGGCGTGGCAAAAAGTTTTTTGGCAAATCGATAGAAATTTATAAGACTAATACAAAAATGGAAAAATATCAAAACATTTTTCAAAAGTGTGGACGTAGCAGCTTTGGGCGGTTTGTGGGCGTTAGAGTGGGCGTGGCAACATGAATCGACAAACTTGCGCTGCGTCTATGTCTCAGGAGTCAGTATGCTTAATCTCAACTTTCTACCTTTTGTAGTTCCTGAGATCTCGACGTTCATACGGACAGACAGACGGACAGACGGACGGACAGACGGACGGACAGACGGACGGACAGACGGACATGGCCAGATCGACTCGGCTATTGATCCTGATCAAGAATATATATACTTTATATGGTCGGAAACGCTTCCTTCTGCCTGTTACATACTTTTCAACGAATCTAGTATACCCTTTTACTCTACGAGTAACGGGTATAAAAATTATGTAATTTATATTTACCGACTCTTAACCAAACAAAAATGGAAGAGGGAAGAGAGTACCCAGTCATCGGATAATTGATCTTTAAATTGAAATGCTTTCTTCTGGAATGTTCCTTACTACCGCCGGTTATTGAAAGGCTTTCTTCTAGAAAGTTCATTTTTGCCGTCGGAGAAATGAAATAAAATATGTGCTTATTCCCAGCTCATTTTTCGCGTCATCGACTTAAGCTTACTTCGCTTCTTGCAGATAATCTAAAGAATGGATTGCCACCAGTAAATGAAATATCAAATGTTTTTAATTTTCGTTTTTGTTTTATTGACTTTTTGTTTAGCAAAAAATTGATGCAATTTTTAGCCAACTTCGACTCATTTTCGTTTTTTCCTGGGTTTTGTTCTTTAAAAAAACTTAGAAAAACTCGTCTTACAAAAGAGCTTACAAACTATTACAGTAGTAATTCATTTAAATAGGATTTAAGAGTAAATTATTTCTAAAGAAGTTGTTTTTTGTCATTAAAAAATGTTTGTAAAAAATTGGGGTCTTCATAAAAAATGTTTTTCTTTTCTTCAAAATTTTCCTCCGATTTTTCGTAGAAACAAAACCATTATCACAATCGCTTTGATGAGTAAACTAAAAGTGGGTGGGTGTTGTGGCTGTGTATCCTTGACTGCTGTTGAAATCGAGTGCCGTCGGCTGATGAGTGGTGAGTGTTTTTTGGGTTGGCTCATGCTTATTTCCTTTGTACTCTGGATTTTGGACTGGACTATTGGTTCTCCCCGTAGTTGTTAGTAACTCGAAAGTTTACTGTGATGGCTTGCGGTATTTGCCGCACTTTCTGCCGGTCTTCGGATGACATGGACTGTACTGGCGCAGCGTTTGCAGGACAACGGTGGCCAGGAATCGCCACTGCGACTCCCGCATGCGGAGGATCTGCTGCTCCTTCTGCTCCGCCTCCCGCAGCAGGGTCGCCTGGTCGGGAATGTAGAATGCCACTGCCATTGTGGGTTTATCTTTCTTCTCGTTCGGAATTACACAACTGGGAGTGAGTGAGTGACTCAATGACTTTCTCTTCGGCACAATGAATATTTATCAAGTTAGTTCTTTGTTGCTGGCGCACACACTTTGCTTTCGTATTTCGTATTTCGAGTTCGTTCACTTGCTTCTGGTTTTTCTCTTGTTCAATGTTATTTCTGAGCTGCGTTCGCTGCGGTGGCTGCTTTTCAACTGAATATGTTGAGTACTGCTCCGAGGCTATTTATACCTGGTGCTCTCCCGCCGCCTTGTTCTCTGTTTTTCTGGTGGTGGCTGCTCTTTTTGGCCTTCCAAAGCAGAAGAGCGACTCTCTGGCTGGGGTTTTTTTGTTTTGGTATTTCTGTTGACATCGCCTCATTCGCAGCTCTCAAAAAAAAAGTACTATATTTCTTCGTGGGCGGGGTGGGGGCGTGGGCGGGGCCACCTTGCGCCTGTTGCCAAGCGTGTTTTTTTTGTGAGATTGTGTTGTTGTTGCCAGGTTGTTGGCAGCGCCTTTGTTGTAACTGTGTGCGGCGAGAAGTACAGTTAGCATATTAATTGTATTAAATCGTCGGAGCATGACACTCGTTTTCACCAAGGAGTTCGACGGAGAAAGACATATGAGACTTGCCTTAGGACTAGGGCGCGAAATACCCTCTTAATTAACCATCCACAGAGGAGGTACTGATTAGTGAATTTTAACCAAACCAAGCAGGATACCTGATAAGCACAAGGTACAACTATCCAGAAGGTCTCATAATAATATCAGTAGAATCAACCGAGTTACTCGAGACTCACTTACTATTTCTTAAATATTAAATATACATGTCAGTCAGGAAAATAGCCTCTCAGTTATGAAATTCTATAAACTTTTCTAGGGCGCCAAAAATGTAATAAAATATAATTCTTGGATTGCAATTTGATTATGTGTGTTCAAATCAAGAAAGGGGGAAAGTAGACAATATAATTTGTTTATGTTTAACTACTTATTGATGATAATATAAAATATATAGAAGTTCAAGCTATTTATTTAAACTGAACAGCTTCCTGTAAGGGTATCACAGAAAGCTGTTCGTGTGGGAGGCAGGTTCACTTGAAATATGGGCAAGTGGGCAAAGAAGAGCTCCCATTTCTTCAATTATTCTCTTTTTCATGGACAAGCCCACCTGCCATATCTAGATAGATTTCTCTTTATCAGCACATCGCGCTCTACAAGTGTTTACACAATCATCCGAAGCTTCCGACTAAGAATTATGACAATCTCATAAATTAAAGGTATACTGTACATGCCATATACAGTATATTGACAACAATGGGCTCGTCCCATCGTTTTTTATATTTCGTGTGCAATTTTTATTTTCATTAGAGCGGAACAATTCGGATATGATATGATACGATATGAATGTTTTCGGTGGAAATCATACACGAAAATTTCCCGCGGATTAACGTATTATTAATTGCCTTTCTGATGGATATGGTATCCGAACAATGTATTCTTTCTACATATAGGAAGTTAATTGTAATTATCTTTAAAAATGTATATGTCGCATTATTATATATCGGTATGATGTTTCATAGGACTTTGCTGTCTGGCTGTTGTTTACAGTTTAAGTCTATATTGTAACTTTCTTTTTAATGGCGTAAATAATAATTAGAAGTGTCATTTGGTTTTTAAATTCATTTCATATTTATGTGTAAGGGAAAATGAGGTCTTGCAATTCCACCTTCATAGTTCCAAAACCTTTTACCCCACCCAGAGTCCCGGACTGAGTTGCTAGTTCCATTCAAACTCCACCCACAAAGCCGTAATGCCATACTCCGTACCCACACAGGCAAACAAATAGCCGAATCTTACGGCGTGCGTCTCAAGTGTTTCCACTGCGATAGAGCATAGCCAGCACTTTGGGGGATGTTCTGCGTCATCGTCTATAGCGACCACCTCTCCAGCTGCGATGTCTAGGTCTATTGTTGAAGGAACTACTCTACTTTCCTCTGGCGGGCGTTCTCGTGCTCGTTCTCTTTCCCTCAATGCGCCGTCCCGGTCGCACAGCAGAAACATTCGGCTTTATAGTTCTTTTTTCATGGGTCTTTTCTTTCCGGGTTCGCGTCAACACATACATATATTTATAAATCCGGGACAGTGAGGCGTGGCTTGCGTTCTAACAGCGTTTTATGCTCCAGCGGGCAAAAAGAGGAAGCCGAAAAATGGGCACTTCCCTCTCGTTCGCACGTTTTGGGGGACCAATGTGGTTCAAGTTGGAAATTTATGTTTTGGGTCCGCTTTCGTTTTCTGGGGCGGAGTTTAGCTTGGGACCTTTTTTTCTGTAGCTGAATCATTGCCAAGCAGGGTGGAGCCTGAAAGGGCCTTAAGTCAACCGAAACATGGCCAACGTTATCCCTTAAATGTGTGTCCTTCGCCGTAACCTGCGGCAATTTGCGCATTAGGTATAATTGCGGCTCTCGAATGTCAATTAGTTCGATGATTATCCTCTCAAGACCTTTAACACAGACTTCATTCAGTTTTTCTTTCCTTGAGAGATAGTGATCTAAATTTCTAATTGCCCAATGAGGCGATACTTTTCAGCTCCCAGATAGTTATCTGGCTTTTTGTATACTTGTGATTTCTTAAAGGATTGGGGTAATGCGGGTAATTATTGTCATTTTTATTCAAATCATTCAGTGCTCGGTTGGGGTGCAACAAGTAGAGCCGATTTCGACTTGTTTAATAACCCATATATCATTTGCATATCTGGCTGCCTGACTTCCAATTTAACTTGTGTCTTGTGGCCTATCGAGTTTGTCAAATTGGATTATATTTCTTCGATTGAGTTTTCAATCTACATGTTAAATGACCCACATGTTACGGTATTCATTCCTGGGAAGTGTGTCAATCGAATTTTCGATCTACCCGGAAGTTTCCCGATCCTGTTTCTGATTGGGATTCCAGAAATTCACTTTACGCTTCATGAGACAGCCCGCGAGATATTCCCAAATGAAAGCAAATTTTTTAGCGATAATTTCATCAGTTTTTTTTCTGCCCATCTTCTGACGTGTCTCAGTCTTTGTCTGGGACTGCCTCAAATCGTTACGTCTTACACATCCCATACACGTATACAAAACATTCGTTACATTCGCGAATGCTAATGAGTAATATCAACAATGCGATAACTTGCGCAATTCGCTTGGTTTTCTGCTTTTATTTGATTGTACCGTTATATAGGGTATCTGAATATATTCTTAAAACAAAACATAATTAAATGAAGTGACAATCATCTGGCAATACGTGTTCCACGCACAATAGTCAATATTAATACGATCTCTTGTCAGTTCTACCAAATCTACAGGTTGTTCCTCACTGAATTGTTAACAATTATTTCCAAGCGTATACCACCTATTAATCGTTAGATAATTCATTGCAGTAATTTTCAGCTTTCTCTCGTTCCATTTAATTTTAAATTGTGCTATTGGGTCATTTATTTACCATTCAGTAGGTAAAGTGATAGCTTTTACTTCCCACATTTTAAATTATAATGGTTTTTACTTTTATAAATAAATATTATATTATATTATATTATATTATTTGCACACTTTTATTGCATAATGATACTGCTAGTTTAAGCTATACCATAATTCCTACATTATGCATTGAAAGATTATTAAATAAAAACCCATTTGAGCAATGTTGCAGGTTAGAACCATGTTAGCTTATAAATTGTCATAAAATAATTGGGCCAAAATCGTCACTCGTGGATAAAGTTCCCTCTCAATTCCCTTTCTTAAGGCAGGTTGCTCCCCCCGCCCCTTTCCTTGCTTAATAATATTCCAAGAATTGCGCAACCAGACCCCAAAAATATTGTCATCTCTTTGTTGCTCCCGCACTGTTCTCGATCTCGAAAACTCTCAATTTCTCACACATTGGTGTTTGGGTATCTTTTTCGGCGCGACTGCGGCTGCGGCTTCGTTTCGTTAATTTGTGTTAATTTTTTATGATCCCAACTGGTGGTCTGGTTGGGTCCGCTTTTCGATCTTGTCAGAAATGTATATTTCGTTTTATTTGATTTCCCATTTAGAAAGCCTCGCGGTCGGGGAACAGAAACAAAGACAATTGCCAAGTGATCCGTAGTGCTCGGGTCATTAACTCACTCTCCCACCTTTTCCCCTAGCCCCTATCCCCATACCCATCCCTATCCCATGACCCCTTCCCAAACGCGCTATACCCTGTATTCACTCATTTTGTAACGCCTGTCATTGAGGACTGCTTAGGCAGACGATCCGCACCGATCTCCAGCCATCCGATCGTCTGGGTCGGAAGCTTAAAGCGCGCACCGCCGGGGAGCTACGATTCCCAGACCCAAAAGACCCAAGACCAAAGACCCAAGACCCAAGATCCCAGTCCCCAGCTCCGATTCTCGGGATGAGTCATACCGCGAACACATCGGTGGAAGAGATGGGAACTGGAAGGGGACGGGGACGGGTGTTTCTGAGCCAGGGTCCGCACACGCTCTCATTCCACCGCCCAAAACGAGACCCATTTAATGTTGTTTAACGACTGTTTGTAGCCGGTGAGTTCTCCGCTTCTGGTACTCATCAATTAAGCAGGGGTATATCAGGCATTATTAAGCTAATTCAATTATTCGTATTTCAAATGGTTTAGTCTTCTTAGTAAACTGTTTGCTTATTTATAATGTAAGAGCATGCAAAGATATGTATATATAGTTATAAATAATATTATTAATTAATAATTTATTTTACCATTACTGGGTTGATTCCCACTGACTTTAGATATATTAAAGATAGTATTTCTGTATTATTTTCTAACACCCATTTAATTGCAACTAGGAGGTATCGGTTAGTCGTTAGCCCCACTCCAATCGCACTTGCTGTTTCGCTGCGGATTTTCGAGTGGCTTGCTGGGGGGAGAGGGGGCTTGCTGATCGTCTCGCCGTCTGGCGGTTGGGTAGAACATGTGCATAACTGTGTTCGGGATTCGGACACTGGTCCTCTATCTCCTTTGCCCCCTTGCCCCCCCTTCTCAGCACTCGTCGTACACCCGGGGCAAAAAGCGATACATGGAGTGAGTGGTGGGGAGCGGAAAACTGATATGGCGATAAGATTGCCTTTGGACCTGCGATCGACTGGAAGACCCTTCTTTGGCACCGTCTACGGCCTTTGTTTAATTTATTTGATTGTTCTTTTTGTTTGTCTACCGGAGATTTGTCCGTCCGCCCGACTTGTTCAAACATGTCAGTTGGTTCTTCCACTTTTATTTGAGTAATTTTCGCCCTTCTTCTTCTATTTTTCATAGATTTTCATAGATAACGAATTTTCGGAATGGGTTTTCAGATTTCTTCACCCAGCGTGCATCGACGTGATCGGAGGCCCATTCGGGTTCCTTTGTGTGTGTCCTATTTGCTTTATGTCATTATTTGTCTTTAGTCTTAGTTGCACTAATATTTTCCCCACGGGCAGTAGTCAAGTGTGCAGAAGTGGAGAGGGGTCTCTACATCGCCTATGAGTCATGCTGCGAGTTTTCATTCGGTTCGTGTGTGTGAACGTGTGGAAATTAGAGTTGGGCTATAAAAACGGTGGTTAGGCACCTACTTGATTGTCTTCTGGAGGTGCAATCATCGTGCAGATAACTATTAATATGGCGCAACTGATGGATGTGCATGGACAGTTGAGATTACTCACGAATATTTGCTTATATATTATATATTTGCTTGTATATTTAGCAACAAATTTGCAACTGAAATATGAATTTGATTTCTTAGTTGTCTTTTTCAGGCCATTGAAATATATGAAATGTAAAGAATAGATCTTTTCATCTGTTTTACCTTCCTTGATGCATTTTCCTAGTTAGCCCTCAAAATTCCATTTACCGAATTTATTGACCAAACGCGAGGTGAAGCATTCTTAATAGGCACAACCACCATTAATAACCCGGACAATTAAATTTAATTTCATTTCACCGAGCAGCAAATTATGATATTGATTTAAATAAAAGTAGAAACACACACAGCAGCGAAGAAATTACGATAATTGCTTCCGTGGGTCTGGTAAAATGTTGAATTACAATAAATTATATAATTTAATTTATATTTATGAGTGGAATGGCTTCTTCCTTCTCCGATACATGGGGCAATAAAACATTTTCGGATAGTATCGTTAACCATTTCCTGCATAGGTTGCTCGTGGATGTGACAGACAGTCCGGCGTCCCCAAACCCCAACAAAATCGACGCCCATCCTCGTGATCCTATTCAAATTTCGTCTTTTATCTATTTTATGGCCAAGTGTGTGAAGAAATAGTCAAAAATACTGGTAGCAGGAGGGCATCCAGTCTTTATATACTTTGATTTCGACGCTTTTCTCCTTTAGTTTTATAGCTATCTTTTACGACGTTCTGCTAAAGAGATAAATACAGTGGAAAAAATAGAACGGAAACTATTATTACAATAAATATTTCCTTTAATAGTTTTCACTTTTCTGTATAGTGGATATGTTGCAATAATAATTTAGACTTATAGAAACTAAAGTATTCAATGCTCAGAAAGTCAGTTTGCTTTTCAGTGTAGAAGGCGGATTGATAAGAGAGTTTCGCATACGTGACATTTGCAAATTTTTTAATGCGCCATTTGCATTGGCACAGAAGCTCGAATCATAAAACTCGACTGGTAAATGCAGGAGATAAAGAATCCTGGCGAAAGGGGCGTTTGGGGGTGTGGCAAACCATATAAAAGACAATTTCAGGCGCCATGTGTTGCATATTTCATGGCGTTTTGACGCAATGCATTAAATTCGCAAAAGCGAAGAAAGGCAAGGAAACTAAAACATCGCCATAACCAGCTGAGTGAATCTAGATGGAATACGTTTTAAATGCTTAAGTGGTCATAAAAACATTATTTCCTGCATGGCCAAGTAAGCGATATGCATATGAAAGAAGAATCAATATTAGTTCCTAAGCCATAAACGGCTTCCTCGCTTTTATTTCCCATTTTTTTAGAAAGCAAATAACAAGACTTTTGTTTTTCTGTGCCTTTAAAAAAGCATAATCAAATTTTCTATAATAATAATTATACCCGCGGTATTCTATCAATTTGCCAAAAAAACTTTTTGCCACGCCAACCCTAACGCCACAAAAGGCTGTCATACCCACTTTTGAAAAATGTTTTCATTATTTTCCCATTTTTGTTATTTTTCAGAAAATGTTACAATTTCTCTTTAACACTTCCACTATCCGAGTAAGGGGTATCTGATAGTCGGGGAACTCGACTATAGCATTCTTTCTTGTTTATAATGTGCCAGTGAGTTTTGGATATTTAAATATTTTATTCTGCTTTTTTGAAAGATCTAACCGAATTCATTAAATTTATGATGTTATAATTTCCAGCACATAATAAATGTACTATTTTTTCTCTTTTCAATTTACTACCTCACTGAACATATCTTTAGGCCATACTTTTCCCATGCATTTCTGTAAATATTGACCATAATTTTGTCCAATCCGCCAATGAAATTATTTTTAATTATCATTCACGATTTGATGATGGTTTTAAGACTTTTTGGTGCGCACGAAATTAAAAATGCACAACGCCCAGTTGGGCCTATAAATTGTGCGTGGTAATTAAGTCCCGCCCAGGCGATAAAAGTCCAGCGTGTTGACTAATAATGCCCCAAGAGCCTTCTGACTCCGGAGGTCCCTTGAGATGCCCCCCCTCCCCCTCACCCCCTCCCCGACAATAATAACTCATACGGCCATTTAAGTGCCGCCCAGGCTAATGACCAGATACTCTGCTATCCGCACAAATTGCGCGCAATTAGTGTGCAATTTTTGAGCGCTAGGTGGCGCGCATCTGCGCCAGCTGCCACGCCCCCTCCCACCGCCCACTCGCATGATTAGTACGGTGTGTGTGTGTTTTTGGCGTTGTAATTGCTTTTTGTAATGTATGCCCTCTACTCCACTGTCGATTCAATAGCCGTAGTCCTGTGTTCTTTCCAGGCCTCCTGCCAATGGCCTCACGAGAGTTGTCAGCTTTTCCATGTCGCCATGTGCGCGAGCAAGTGGGACTTTTGATACCCCGCAATGGTGGGGTATATCCCTTTTGATTGGTAATATATGTTAAAATAAATAAAAAATAGGGCTATTTCGCACTTCTTTATAACTTAACAATAATGGCAATTACAATATAAGTTCTAAATTTATAACTTAACAATACTGACAATTACAATATAAGCTAAATTGAAGCCACAATATATTACTATCGTACTGGTAGATGCGTTGGAATGATAATCGGAAAGTCAGCCTCTTATTGAATTTTCGTTAGATATCCTTAGCTTTATGAATATTTTATAAAATATCAAAGATATCCTTTTTATAAGTACAAGCATTGTTGTTTAAAATGTTCTACGAACTGTATAGGGTATGACCAGCTGTGCGTTTCGTGGTCGTAAAGTTAACGATAACTCTTTTTTTCTTTGCAACATGTCGCACCTACCCACAAATGTCGCTGCTTCTGCCGCTGATGATGCACTTTGGTCCATCATTATGACAGCTGCTTGACGACCAAAGGGTCGACTTCGTCAGCATTGCTCCTGCTCACATTGTTCGTTTGGCTGGGATGGATGAGTTTTGCCCGCTGATTGGGTACATTTTTCTTACCCGGCAGGGGCTAATTTTTTCGCGGTATGAATGCGTTTTGTGACATTTGACATGTGTAAGTACCGCCTGAACTCGAAGCGCAGCTGATGCCCTCCTATTTGCCATGATTTGCAGCCGTGGGAGGCAGCTTCGTCATGGTGATTAGTCCTTACCATTTGTTGCGTTTTGGGGTTTTGAATTTTTATAATTATTTTTGCAGCTAAAAATTTAATTAAATGTGCTTAGACTATTGGTACATATTTTCATAAGTTATTCGTTGGGAAAGAGACTCAATCAGGTGCTACTTTTCCGGTGTATGTATTTGAATAACCTGTGCGTTTCATGAAAAGAATCCGAAATCAACGTCCACCTGCCTCTCTCTGGTTGTAATTGCCGAGGTCCTGTCGCTGGCCAGATTCATTCATGCACAAATTGTTCAAAGTGAAATTCGTTGCCTGCTGCATTTGTCAGTTTGTCCTTTGCCTATTTCAGGATGGATTTTTTCCTATACCCTTCAAACCGGCTTGTCACTTTGATGTAAATTCCCTACGTACTTAAAAAATATATGAATTAGTTACAAAAACATCGTTTCAAGTACTGGAAGGTTGAAATACATTTTTAACTATTTACAAATCGTTGAAAAAGTTGGATTCTTAAGTTAAGGAGCTTTACTTGTATTACTTATTTCTAAAGTATTGCACATATATATAATAATGTTTATTATCCATATAGAGTATCCGACAGTCGTCTGTTTTAAGCTTTTTTGAAACTTGTGTTACAAATGCGCTTTTACGCTCTTGACTTCCATTTGCCCAGATCCGCAGTTTTTTTGATATTTCACTTTGCAAAAATATATCTACATATGTATACACACATGTACAACATTTGCGGCTCTTGTTGTGCGGCGTGTGTATTTTTTTTGTAATCGCATTAAGTGCGCTTATTTAACGCAAATCTGCCCGAGCCTGGAATCCTCGAGTCCTGCAGCCTTGATCCTGGCCAAACGCTAATGATGACTAATTTGTTTGCTTTGCCGGAGTCCCGCCAACTCCTTCCAAAAATCCAAATCCAGTTGAGTGGGGCACATGTGTGTGTACTGCTGGCCACAAGTGTTTGCCGGGGACTTCATATCCTCCCCCTGAATATCCTTTTTTGGGTTGTTATTTTTGCAACATTTAACGCTTATTTGGGCCTTACTTACTAAGCTTTTCTGTCCTCGGCCTTCCACTCTGTTTGTTTTTCTTTCCGTTTTTGTTTTCGTTATTTAGAAAAGCCTTTTCGATTCGTTCAGTCGAGTTTGTTGTTTTTGGATGCAGCGCACAATTAATTTGCAATTAGCATTTTGTCGTGAAAGGTTTTGGGGTGCTCGCTAAGCATCAAATCGACTACTCAGGGGAGGTAATAAATGTGTACATAATACAATTTAAACTTAAAGCTTTATTGGTTGAGTCTAATCTAACCACACGAATGTAGTAAGCCAACTTTTAATAAATTTGAATATTCGTTTGTATACTGTAAGTTTATACCTTTCAAGAATTTAATGTCGTAAACGATCATTCCACTATAACTATAAACTATAATTTGAAATAAGCAGATTGGAAACGATTATGCTCAATGCTAAGAACTTTGCCCTAACATAAAAATCTTTGACGGCCCACATTTAACTTGCCCCTTAGCTAATCAAACTCATTGCCCAATCCTCATTTTCGAACCAAGTAAAAAATAGTTCAATCCGATTAACCAATTTACTCACCATGGCAAAATATCACCCTTGTCCAGCATTCATTAATCGGACGTCCCAAACGAGGACCAATTGCTAAATTAACAAATTATGCATCAACCAAGCGGCAAACAGGGGAAAGATTGTCGGTAATAGAGGCCAAGTATCAGAACGAAAAAAGGAGACGAGCACTTAATTTAGTTAATGTAAGCGAAGGACATTCCGAAGTCTGCAAGGATGCTTGACATTTGACAGATGAACTTGGAAAAAAAGAGAATTCGTGGGGAGAAAATGGCATCGCTTTAAATCTTGATGCGTCTCAATTTGTTAGTTGCTAGGAGGAAGGACAAAAAGGGAGAGAAAACTTCTTAGGATTCAAGTTGCTCCGTAATTGTTGCAAATAGTGGGTGGGAATAAACTGGAGGAAGGAGAAATGCGGAAGGACCAAAAAACACCTTACTTCGGTCCCATCCTTCAATGGGGCACTTAGTGGATGCTCGTCTATTTGCTTCGTCTCAACATGAAAGCGCATAGAGGTATTGCGAAAGATGATAAACAAATATAAATGGGCATTATATAAGTAAATAACATTCCTGCAGTTCAGCTGGTAAAATATTGAAGTAAGCCGGCAAAATG
Source organism: Drosophila teissieri (assembly GCF_016746235.2). Lineage (NCBI taxonomy): Eukaryota > Metazoa > Arthropoda > Insecta > Diptera > Drosophilidae > Drosophila > Drosophila teissieri. The sequence continues at coordinate 15,754,144 of NC_053031.1, read as the reverse complement.
TTGCACAATTAAAAACTTAAGGCCATCGTGAATTACTCTTTACGGAGCTAATGAAATTTGCTATTAAAATAAATTTTAATTTCTTCAACTCGCTCTAGAAGAGTACCCGCGGCCATTCGGATCTCGAAGGACAACAGGTCCTGGCCATAGACCTTAGGGGTTGTAAGCTGTTCTCTGGCTAGATTTAAGCTGCTTTTGAGACGTTCCCGGAATATTCTTGGGAATCCCCACTGAGCGCCATCATAATAACAATAAAAAAGCGAAAACTTAATGATTTTATTGCTTATGAAGATGTAATTCATTTTCGCCAACCCCTTCGACAATTATCCTTTTAGATAAACAATTGCAGACAGGGCGTAGTGGAATCGTCGGCAAAAAATGTCATAAAAATTTTCTTTTTCTACTCGGTTCTGTCCTCTGGTTTGCTTCCTTTTCCGCGCTTTTGGTGCACAATTTTTTGGTTGATTTTCGTTTTTATTTCCTTTTGTTTTGCCTTGTCGTAAAACGTTTATTTCATTTATGCGGCATATTCCCTTTGGAGGAGATGTCGTAAAAAATTCTCCAATAAAATTATGCAAAAAGCGCAGAAAAGGATTAAAACCATCCACAGGAAGTGGACTGCTCGGCAGCTGTGTTTGTTCCTCCTTTAATTACTCTCTGATAGCACAAAACTATAAGGAACGCTTCGCTTTTTACGGCGCCGATCGTAAATGTAAATGTCTGGGGACTCGCATTGGAAAATATTTGCTCAGAAGGATGTTTAGCATCGTAAAGTAGGCAAGAACCCACTGAAGCTTCCACATATAATCTTGGCTTATAAATCAGCCAGCTCTCACTCCCATCATCCATCCCCCATATGACGCTTCAATCTTAAATCGAAATCAAGACTTTTTCGCACATAATTCAGGGCAGGCCACAAAAGCCCTGGTCCGCTGCTTAACCTACAAAGGAAATTGGAACGCAATTAGGATTCAGCTAAATTCATAGCTCAAAGGGGTTTTTTTTATGCGATACAGTGCGTTTCAGAAATAAACTTCGACTTATAAATAAAAAAAACATTTGGTACGGAATAAAGTTGCTGTTAAATGTGAAGCTTATAAATTTAGTTAAAAACTTTCTACTTTATTAACATTAATGGGAATGGTATATTCGAACATATATTTTCGAAACGCACTGTTTCTGCAACCAATCAAGTCTGCAATCACGTTCGAAAGGCTGACCATACAAACATTCTGAAAAAGGCCCTAAGCTGCTCACCTCGCTTTCTATTTCCATCGCTGACAGAAACGTCATCCACACAATTATTTCTAATGACAGGACATATGATGGCGAGAAAGGACTTTCCTCCCTCCCCCCAATTTTTTCTCAGTAAGCCAAAACGTATGTCAATTTGTCAATTTCGCATATACTTTTCGGCATTTCCTGCGTGCATTACTTCTTTTTTTTTTGCCAGGCAACGGCAACGAGGACTTCTTTTTATTGATATCGCCCGGGAAACACGTGTGTGGATGGAAGCTTTCCACCACAACAATGTAATCTGATGCCTGTGTCCATGTGTCCTTTCGTCCACATGTGGACGGCAGCCGTTGGTTTTGGCCACAGCTTTTCGCCAAATCATTATGCCCGCAAAAATATGCTTCATTTCGGTGCTATTTGCCATGGTTTTGTCAGTTATCCTTGATGGTTATTTGATATTTTACAGTTGATAATGGCCGAGCACGCACAAAAGTTTTCACATATCGGACTTTTATTTGTGCCAGATCATTATGGCTGATTGATGTGTGTGTGTGCATTTCTTTGGTATTTCGGCTTCCTTTTGCGGTTTTGAATTACCTCGTCGAGCAAAAGCACAACTGTACCATTTTTCTATTGAGCGAAACGCAGGTCTTAATACTTATGTTTCGTGTCTTTTAATTTTAGTAAATTACCAAATGTATTTAAATACATACCGTTTATAGGTCTTCTTTAATCCTTGCGTTAATTGAGTTAATTGCTAATTAAACTACTTTTAATTTTGAATACTTAAATATGTAGGAAAACATAGAAACACCTACACCTAGTGAAACATTTGATCAAACGAAATGAGTTCAATTCCTATATATCGGTACACGAAATGCAATATTATACAATTTATTTTATTTAAATTAGCTTAATTGAGAAGTAATTGGCATACCCCTAATGAAATTATGTAATGCCTCTCTATTAATAGTGCCCACCCAACTGCAACGTAGTTGACCCAGCACAGCTGTACCCAAAGCACTTGGCCATCAAACACTTCAACTCACTTCCCTTCGACGAGGGTTGAGATTTAATTATGGGAAAATAAAACAGAGCAGAAAAAGTCAACAAACTTTGGCCGCTACACGTAATTAAGCACATGGACAGGGTCCACTCCACTCCACTCTCAACCACCACACCCTGATTTTTTCCAGTTGCAGTTTAAGTTTCTGAACAGGAACAGGAACAGGAGCAGGAGCAGGAGCAGGAGCAACAGAGCGACAATCGCCTGCATAGAATGCATTTAACTCTTTCAGTCCGCCTTTATGGTCATTAATATGCTTGATTATTTCCCTTGACTGGGCTGTCCTCCAGCATGTCCTGCTCCTTGCTGCTTGCGATCCTTTCCGCCGAGGAGGCTGACTGACTGGCACGTGGCCGCCGTCGTCGTCCAGCGCCCGCATAAACATTTTCATCCTCAAGTATCAACTTCCTGTGTGTGCCGAGCATTATGAATAACCAAAGCATTGTGTTGGCAGTATTTGTGGAATATAAAAAGTGAAGTGAAGCTGGAACTGTGGCCTCACCTCAAGCGAGAGCAAATGTATCCACCCCCCGGGCGGCTAAAGGGTTAAGTAGCAGGCGGGGATTGGGGTTGGGCCACGCCCCATTATTAAGGCTGATTGACGCCTGTTTTTGTAATTTTGTAATTGAAACTGAAGTTGTCCTGTTGATTTTCGCCTCGTTTTTACCACAATTTTTCATCTCCCTTTATGGGGATTTTTTGTTGCGGCGGCATTCATTTGTTTGTCATCCTTTTGATCTTTTCGCTGCTTGTCGGCTCACGGGATATAATGCGCTTTTCTCTGGGAGACCTTCTTTTTAATTTTTGTAATGCAAGTTGACAAATTAAGATATTGTCAACATTTTGAAAGCTATTGAATTCGTTGTATTCGGTTATTTAAGCTATACACTTCGTATGGACATACAGTTGATTTTGAAATATTTAATATATTCGCTTACACTCATTCCTGTCTCTGAACTTCCATTTGTGTAATTGTTTCATAAATCTAGAACCCTATCGAGTCATCCCTCGAAACTGTCGATTCACACCCGAAAAGCCAGACTGTGCCCCAACATTAACCTCTCAACAAGCGGCCAATAACTCATATCAAGAAATATGGAAAATAACAGCAGCAGCATCCTGCCTGTCCTGGTCATCAATTTGGTTGGAAGCCACATCGTCCCGTTCCAATCCGGGCATATCAAAGTGTCCCAGGACGAGCTGCTCAGCTCCAGATCCCGCTGGTCCACCACTTTAACCAAATTTCGACCAAGCGACAAGCCCTCAATTATCAGATTTGCATGAATGATACTCGCTCTATGCTCCATGCTCCATGCTCCTGATGCGGCTGTTCCCGGAATTGCTGGCTGGAAGGTCGGAATGGACGGGATTCCAGGATACAGCGGATACTCCATCTCCGTGGCCGTCGCTCTGCCGCAGCATAATATTTCAAATCAGGCGAACCAAGGCGAACTGCTCTCATTATCAAAGCACAGCATGTGGTTAGCAAGGCAAAACTTCCTGAATGGAAGCCGAGGGGATGGACGGAGGGGATCAGGTTGGGTGAGCAGTGGAGAAAACTGTAAGGGAACCAGGCAGGAGCCATGTGGCCCGTGCACTGAGAAACATTTGTGTTTAACTCCATAACGGATTTATTATGTTTATAATTAAATAAAAGAGACCGGCTGATCTAAGTTAATCTTTGAAGTTGATAATTGAAATTAATCTTGAATTTCTTTTTAATTAATTATGTACTTTTTAGAAAATATAAACGATGAACTGCTTATATTATATATGTTTTATCAATCGTTTTATAGCTCGAAATGAAAGTACTCAGAAGAAATGGCGATATATACACATAAATTTGTAAAACCTTTGGTATAACTTTTTCTACTTTAGACACTACATTTTCTTTGCAGTGTGCGAATGATGAAGCAACACTGCAAAATTTCAGTCAATTTCCTTCGAAATTGTTTTTTGTTTGTTTGCCAGACTCTGACTCCACTCTACTTCGCTCAGCTCAGCTCCACTCGCTTAGGCTTCCTGTCGGCCAATCCCCCAGATTGCCCAACTGCCTCGCTCCCCCAGAATACAGAATATATAGTACGGCTGCATTGTTCCCGGGCTGCCTTACAAGCGACAGTGTTAAATGGTTGCAATATGTCATCAGGTTCGCCTTGCGCCCGTTACTAGATGGCAGCCATGATAGACCAATCATGCCCAGCAGTTGGCAGCAGGAGGGAGCGGTGAGCGGGGACTGGGCACTGCGATTTGGAGTCCTCTTGGTGCGCAGGTCGACTGGAGTCCTTGTGACGGAGGTCCTTCGCTTTGGGTGCGACGGCGCCATTTGTATGAAAAATCGCCAGGATGCTAATACGTTTGACTTCCGTTGACGGATTACCGACTATTTTGGGGTTCCCCTGGCACTCTGTCTTTCCCAGTTTTGCGAAATTGCTGCGTTTCACATTTCATTTGAATATTTTACTCGAATCTTTTTTGCTGGTTGTCTTTTTGGCTGCGGCAGGTGGTGGTGGTGGTGGTGTTGTTGGTGGTTGTGGGCAATGCTATCTGATAATTTGCTGTGGTGCTGCTGAAAGGCAGCAAAACAAAACCCGATAAGTAATAGGGCCTAGACAATAGCGGTTGAAGCGAAATGCACTGCTAACAAATATATATAAATTAAGAGTTAGAAGGAAAGCAAATACTTAAAATATTTTTATAGTGCTTCTCACCTATCTCACATATTTTTGATCATAAAACATACCAAACCTATTTAGCTGAGTGAAGAATATCTAACTATCGTAGCACTTGACATTCTTCTTGTCTAAATACTTTGAAAACTATACGCAAATTTAAAAAAAACGTTCATAAGAATTTTATGGGTGATCTCCTCAAAAATGTTGTTTCAAGTATTGTTTTTAAGATTTTTAAGCACTTTGCTCTGATTTCAAATAATTTTCTAAGTGCAAGCCTCCGTTGAACGCATTGATATGCAAATTTTCAAATACGCTTCTGCATTGCCGCCTCTCATTCACGCTTTTCCTGGTTTCCTCATTTTTTGCAGTCCTGTGTTTTGTGTTCCCTTTTGGATGGACTTTTTTCCATTTTGGCACCATTTTGATTGCCATGAATGAGTAACGACCGGAAAGCTGTTTTTATGGCCAGTGATAGCAGCGTAACAGGGGCATCCATTGAAACCGAAGGTAAGCCAGACGGGAACGGACATAAAGTTGGATCCCCACCCCATCCATCCCATTCAGATCTCCAGTTTTGCACTTCTCCCAACGCTGAGCTCTCTATCAGTTGCTGATAAGCACGGGGCAAATTGAAAACGGCGTCAAACATTTTTTGGAGTCGCAGAAATGACGAGTCGGCGTTGATTTCACTGGCAATTTCGTTGATGGATTCCTGTTAATGGACCTGGCAAAAATGCCAAAATTACTTGAAAGCGCAAGGGGGGAATGGAAATGTTTTGTTGCGAAAATTTAAATAAATTGCTGTCATTTGTAGGTAGTTGCCAGTTGCCTCCCTCAAAGCAATCATTGGGCTGCGTTTTATTTTGTTTCTAAATTGAAATTGCAATGCAAACAATTTAAATGGGATTTGCATAAATTTGGGACGAATTTGCAATTGGTCAAGCCGGCGAACACGCAGGACAGCAAACAGGACGCAGGACGCAGGACGCAGGACCAAAGGACCCAGGCCGAAAACTAAATCGGTTTTGTGTGGCAGGACAAATCACTTGTAAATTGAATTAGTTTGCCTGCAACTTGCAACCCTTTCACCCTTTCGCCCACCATCTCCCCATCTCATCGTTCACACCACTCCAGAGTTTCTCACACTTTTCCGAATCGAATTTCACGCATATGTGCGTTTATACAATTTGGCCAATTTTCAATAATAACCGAACGGAACTCACACAATCAAGCCGGATGGCTAACAGAACCGAATCAACATAAAAGTTACCGATATAAAATATGGAAAGAAACAAAAAGAAAGATGTGGGTGAGTTTCAAGGAGAATCGGAAATACTCTCTATGTAACATAATCAAAAGGAGAAGGAAATATATTAAATTATTACTAATTAAAAAAAATAAAAATAGAGTTAAAAAAAAAATTATTATTATTTAAGTAAGTTGTTTTTAAGTTTATTTACAGTACAATATCATATAGCCAGTGGACTCCGAGTCCTTTGAGTTTCTCCAACACAGGATAACCACACATGAAGGGTTAGGTGGGAAAGACGCAGAGATTTTTGAGGTTTTTTCTCGCCAGCAACAACTCAATTATGGCCAGGACACAGTCACACACAGCAACACCCAGCCACACACACCCACTCAACCACCTCAACTGGGAAACCACCCACTCACTCACAGGAATTGACAGGCAGCCGCACAAGGATCGCATTATGTTCGTGTTATTTTTTCCTTTTCACTTTTTTATGATAAGTAGCCGCTGGCTATGAAAATCCTTTGAAACCCAGGCAGTACCCAATCAACACCCCCACAAGAATCTGCCCGAGTCACGAATATTTCCATCATCAATTTTCGTACATGATTTGCGGGAAATCGGATCGAAATGAGAGTCGAAGCCGCTTAAAGTCAATGTCCCTGCCATGTGTCGGTTCGAGTTGGTTGTTATTTCTTTATTTTTAATACCCGTCACATGTTTTGACGTGGTCAGAGGATAAAAAACAATATTCCCCGTTTTCGTTTTACAATTTTATGGTAATGCTGTAAAAAACATATTTTGTAACAGTCCGCTGGGAGAGAAATAAAGGATAATAATGCAAAAACGGCCACCAGTACACCGGTATCAGGCCCAAACAGGTTAAGTCCCGGCTTGCCGTTTTCAACCGAAATTGCTATTGAAAAAATTCACTTTGATGTGGCCTTTTTGGGCATTTTTTCTAGCGTCTCTGGGCGGCTTTAACCCATTAATAAATGCAAATAAAATATGTTTAAATTGCATTATTAAAATAAAGGCACATTTTTGGCATCGTTAATTTATATGCAAATACATTTTTGATAGCTAAAATGTCACTGCAGTTGCCGCCAATTTTGTTCACACTTTTTGCTTTTCACTTTTTCAGGTATTCAAATATAATATTCCCCATTTTTTTCTGGTTTTTCTACGAGACAAGCCCCATTAATTTTGATAGTTCCCATATGCCAGGCAGATATGCTGTGATGGAAACGTTGCGGTCAAGAGGGAAATGGGATGGATATTTACTTTGACATTTCATGGTGATGCCATGGCAATCGTTGGGTCCTCATTTTTTGCTCGCCTTTGATTAAACATAATTTTATTAGTCCAATTTCATTAATTTGCAGCTTGCACACAATTTAATATTTATAGTTGACTGACCTCGATTCTAATTAAATGCAAATATTTCTATAATTAAATCTGCGGAAATTAGGTCGGTTTATTGGGAGTTGGGGACTTGAACGTTATGAATCCCTCATATCCTTCATATGCAAATGTGTATAGTTGTACCCGTTACTAGTACAGTAAAAGGGTATACTAGACTCGTAGAGAAATTAATCACAAGTAGAAGGTGTCGTTTCTGACATAGAAGATTTTTATTATTATATTTCTATCAGTGTGCCACAGCTTAGTTACGTAGTGTGAGGCTCACAGGCTCATATAAACTTCCAGGTCACCATTTTTTGACAAAAGTCTCTTAATAGCTGAGTAAGGGGTATCTAATGTTCGAGGAACTCTTCTACACCTATTCCTTTTTTTTTGTTAAACATTTTTATTATATAATAATATATTTAATATTTGTAAGCATTTTTATAACAAAGTTTTAATAAGTTAGAACAAAATAAACATATTCTAGATGTTTTTATTTATATTTGTATATATATTTAATATATGTATATATAATATATCCCTATTGAATAGTTCTAGTGGAGCTCCACTCCATCAAAGTTTTATTTTACTATATTTTTGATTCTCTAGCTTCTTATTTCGAAGAGTCCCAAATGTAGCCAACATAGTCCATCGTTTTGGGTACCAGAAGCAGCCGAATAAAATCCCTGCGGTGGCTGATTTTTGTTGCTGCCGCACAAAAGCTCTTTCTGCTGCCTAATTCACTTTTAATTAACAAATCCCAGTCAGTCAGTTCGGCTAGGAGCAGAAACTTTGTTAGCAAATGAAAAGAAATTCAATTAAGCTTATTTGAGCGTTAAAAGCCAATCATGTCATGGCCCGAGCCAGTCAAAAGCACAATGCACCAGACAAAAGCCCTCCGAAGAAGGGGTTGGGTCGAGTTTTGGCAGGAGTAAGGATCAAGGACGAGGAAGGGTTGCAGCTGAAGGTGTCGTGACGTCAACACATTGCACTCGAATTTGGCAGAGTGCAGTGCCCGGAGATGGAGTTGGAAATCCTTGCAATCCGTGACTTGGAATCGCTGTAAGCCGGTCGGATTTTGGCCGATTCCCCTTGGGCCTTTTAAATACCTCTTTTGCTTTAATTGCACGGTGGTCAAGCCCTGTCACACCCCAAAAATGCCCCTTTAGGGGGTGTATAAATTGCATTCGCTGTGGCCGTCCTGATGATGATTTGCAATTTGCATTTTGCAATTTCTCCAACTAGTCCTCGTCTCTGTCGCTCCTTTAGGCTCCGGTTTTTGCATACCAATTAATTAGATGCGAATGCAATTTTAATTACAGTCAACGCCGATGCCGATGCCAATGCCAATGCATTTGCCAAATTGAAGTTCGCAAATTTATGGCCTACACTCTCTAATCCAATGGGGAATGAGAGTGCTGGATGTGTTGTAGGAAATGAGGATACAAAGTCAGATGAGCAGCTGGGACCGGGACTTGAAAATGTACAGCCATTCCGGATTTATAGAAGCCTTCAGATTGAGTTTCATATCTTATCTGTTGCACCTTTAATAGGTAATTATTTATCCTAACTTGTGATATACAGGAATTTCAATAGTACTTAATTCACAAATGTTTTTATTTATCTTTAATCATCTAAATAAAAATCGACCTATTGGTCAACGGACGCAACTGTACCTAACAAAAGAGTCTCCGACCGATTTTCCTACTGTGTTTTGCATGGCCGATTGGACCTTGATTGATCGCCGCAGTCAGCAACCTCATCATCATCATCGTCCTCCTCCCACAGATTGGTCTTCATCATCGTCATTTACCCATGCGTCAGTCAAGTCAGTCGAGAATGTAAGCAAACATGATGGTGGTCACGTGTCCGGGTTGTAAGCTCCCAGAAGAGACACGTGTTCCCTGCCGACGTCGTTGTCTTGAACATTTGATTTTTTTCCGCTCACTCTTCTGTTTTTTGAAGTATTTTTCTGGGCTGAAGGGGGTGGAATGTGTGGAATCTCGTTGCCTGCACTGTCAAAGTTTATATTTTTTGGATTTTCTATTCCTGCCGAAGCTAAGCCTGAAAGTATGATTTGATTTTCGGTTTTCTTAGGCCTAAGTACATTAACGCTTATTTTCACTCATCAACGCTTTGTGGAGTGTTTGAAATAATTTACGCATGGAATTTCGAATGGCCAAGTGACTTGTTTTTGGGGTGTGGCTAATCAGCCATTCATTGGTATTATTTATTCACAATTCCATATTCCATTCAAATAGTTAGTTCTTTCTGTTGTATTTTTATTTTGTACCTTAAGAGTAAAAAAAATGTAATTTGGACAGTTTATTCCCCTTCTAATGTTTTAAAATGTATTTTTAATGATTAGTAATCAGTATTAAAGTATGCTGCTTTTCTTGGAATGGTAAATCTAATGCATTATTTCTTTGTGTTTCCTAATTACCCGTTCAATTTTCGGTCCGTATCTGTCAAATTAAACCCATTATTATGACCCACCTATAAGGCCATTAAAAACCCACTGAAGCCACGCCTGTTGTTAAGCCACTCGAGATTTACCGATCCCATTTCACAGTGATATAGAGCAACAGCTCTCGAAACCCTTGCGAAAGGACGATTTCAAACCCTTGAAAACATTTTCAAATGACTTCATTTTCTAATTTCCAATTGAGAAATTGCATCAACTTAAATGGAAAACGTGTCTACCCCGACCTTCTGCAGTTTGTGCCCAGGGTTGGTAAAAGGTCCTTGAAAATCCAGGATCTAAATGCAGAGAGTGCGTGAGGCACACGCACAAATGCCAACAAACAATTGCAAAACATTTACACGGACACACGCCACGCAGTCATACAAAAAATAACACAAATTCGTCAAAAATCAAAATCGAATCACACAAAAATAATAGAATCCATTCACTGGCGGAACAGTATCTCAGCAGTGGGATGACTTTAACACCCCCAGGCGCATTAGCAGGACACGCGTCTCAGTCCAAACAAGTCCAGATTGAAAGTGGAATCCCAAGTAGAAACAATCGCAGCCCGGCCTAAAAAGTAGTGGCGACAAACATTAGCAGGAACAACAGCAAATTGCCCGAATCCATGCCGTCGAATAAACGTGCTAAAGGACTACAAGGACCAAAAGCCACCGATTGCCGCCAGTGTTTGCACAGAAGTTTGCTCGAACAATTATTACATTTGTTTAACTTTACCCATGAAAAGCGGGGAGTGGAAATTCGGTGAGTGGGCAATTATTCGACACACCGTGGGGCTTAGGGTATATAAGGAATGTAGATATTAGACTACCTAAATACCAGATTAATATAAGACAATGGTGAAATAAATTAATAATCCAATCAATAGACAGCCTTAAGGTAAAATATTAATCCAAGAATATGTCTAACACTTATATTTTACCATTTAATTTTCCTTTGGTTTTTAGGGTATCAAACAGTTCATCCCTGAACGAAACGAACATTTGGTGTTTATTGTTCTTGTCGCTGGCAATCGCGAGCGGCCGCCGTCGGCTGAACAAATTTAATTTAAGAAAAACTCCCACCGAGAGGAATAGCGAAAAAGTTGAAAACAATTCGCGGCTAAAAGCTGAAAAGGATTCCCAGCTGCAAATCCTTTACGTGTGCCGCCCGTCTTTGTTTTAATTGCCACGTGAAATTGCTCATACGCCTGATTGCTCTGCGAAGAAGTCGCGGTTCCGTTCGCGGATTTATCCGGACATACTCCGCCGCTGCCGGCATTTGTTTATTTAGCTGTTTTTTCTGTGAGTTTTCTGGCCCAGAGTTTTGTTTTTGCTATTGTTGAAGTTTGGTTTTTGGTCTTTGGTTTTTGGTTTTTGGGCGACCGGGCTCAGTGGCGGTTGTGTAAACATTTCACTTGCAGGAACCTCAGTCGATGGTTTGCCTAGGGTGGCATGAGGTCTTCTGATTTCTGGAGGGGTTAACCCTTTGGAGTACGTTTTAAGTGTGTTTTTGAAACCTTGTTCGATACATTTACAATTAAGTGTCCTAGGCTTTATCTCAATGCTGCTAGAAGAAAAGTTTATTCTTCTATCTGTTGTTATGAAATCTACCCTTTCCTAAACCGATTAGAATAGCAGACTACAAGTGCTAAGAGGATGCTAGTAAGTAGACACCATGGATCCTGCCAAGCCATTAAACCCTTTGCATAGGACCAACCCAAACTACTCCTCATCCATTACACTAATTGCCTGGCCAATGCATTGGTCCATCTTTGTAACCCCTCGATAAAGTAATGAGTTGCAACTGGCTTACTCCAAAGGGTACTTAATAAATCAGCCTCAAACGCGCCATTAATCATAACAAACCCGAGACATACGTATCCGTATCATATGTGTACGTAACACCTGAGCAAAACCTAAACCGAAACCTAAATTCCGCACCGCAAATGTCAAAACAAATTCCGCAGAGGAGTGGAAAAAAATTATGCAAAGCAAATAAGCCGCAAAACCAAAAATTGGCTGCCAAAATCTGGCACACAGTGTCCTAATTGATTTATGAGGGTTTCCCTCATAAGCCCTCTAAAAGCCTCAACCACCCAACTCGCACTCTTTTTCGCTGGAAATTAAGCTGAAAATTACGCAAAATAAATGATTTACGCAAATAAATTGAAATTTATTGAGTCCGAATGTGTGTTTGTTTTGTTGTTTACTTATTTTCATCCAATATGGTGCATTCATTCCTCTCTATATGCGTGGACATATGCATTCGGATCGGAGGTATAGGTTTTTGTGTTTGGCATCAGCTTGTGATATGCAAATTCGTTTTTTGTTGCATACTTTTCAGGGAGTGGTTGCGATGGGGAACACATTGCTCTGCGGATTTTAATTAAGCTTGAAAAGGTTACAATAAATTAGCGAAAATCGAACCGACAGTTTGATATCTTTCATTTTGTTCAACATAACTAAAAGGAAAAAAGAGTTTCATACTGGTCTAATTATACATTAAGTAAATATAAACCTTTTTACTTATTACATAATTTCACACATTCATTCATTTAATGAAATTATGAAGAACTTGAAATATTTAATCGACTATAAAATAATGAAATAATATACTAAAAATATAGTAAGCATGGAATCTTAGATGACCTTTTACAATTGTTTCCTTCTTAAGCGTTATATGTACATATTTAACGCTTTTTATCGATTTATGTTACAACTTGAAATTCGATTCCTTGGTAAGGTGTTCATCTCATTGTGGCCTGTAGCTACCCTTTATCTGCCCCTTTTATAAAAAGGGTATCTGACCACACCACAAACAGTCACACCTATCCTTCTCACACCCATTTTTGTAGCTGCCACGGAACATGGGCGTGTAAAAGGATTAATGCAGTGTTGCCCCTTCTAACCGACCCCTGCCCCTCCTGCGCACCCTGACATATGCCACAGATTGGCTTTCCATTTGATTTGCATTGCATTTAATGAAAAATTATTTTCAAATTTGTCTGTTTAATCGTGTGACAATTGGTCAAACGGTCCGTGCGCTCCCTCATTTGAAATAAATCAAAGGAATTTCAGGGGATTTTTTCTGGTGTTCGTTTTGGGATTCCCCGTTTGGTGTTTAATGATTGGTAAGCTTTGCAATTAGGAAATTAGTTTGATTTTTAATTAACATGCGGTTTCGGTCCGCTATTTATTTTTTGCTATTTGGTTTTGGTTTACCCTTATTTTTTGTCGGTTTGCCCAATTTGTTTTTGTTTTGGGTAAATTACGCAAATCATTTAATGCGTTTTTGTGGTTAGAATTGCTTTCCCATTTTTTTATGTGGTTTGTTTTTTATGTTTCGTTTGACCCGTTGAGATTTGCATTTAATGAGCTTCTAAGTGGATTTTAATTTAATTAATGAAACACCCATTTTTTTCCATTGGTTTCGCTGGTTAGATGTGCTGAATTAATTTGTTTGCACGCTTGCTCATTTGAATAAAATGCTTAAAGCTGGTGTTTATTTTTTCAAGTTTAATTCAAAACAGTCAAGTGAGTGTTTAGTATAAACCTTGGTTAAATCTCTAACTACTGCATAAATTAATGATTAAGTGAAAATAATCTAACAATTATTGGGGATGATACATTTCTGATTCACAAGGAGCCGTATAGAAAATGCATTCCACTTTCTTTTAGAGATTAGAGCCCAATACGTTTGCATCTTCTGAATCTTCCCCTTTTTTCTGAACTCATTTCCCCTATTAGATGAATCTCCACTCTTTATGTAAGCCTTTTCCGTCGGCTTTATCCTGCCGCCGCAGAATCATTGCCGCATGCAGTTAATGAAATCTTTTTTCGCCTCGCCCAAAATCTAATTAGCTTTTGGGAGTTTAGCAAGAGGAACTAATTACCAGGATGCAGCGACAGGAAACGACGAGGAGCAGCAGACGACGACTTTCATGTTTGATCCTGTACAAATTAACAAATTGTATACGTTTATTAAGCGAGCAAAGCAAACGGAAACAACACACAAAGGACGCACAAAGGAGCTGCGGAAAAAACTGCAAACGTCATCGAAAAAGTGTTCCAGAAGGCAATCCCCCATGCTGCACTCAAGTGGCTTTATCAGTGGTGTGTAACCGCAGGATCCGCAGGCAGGATGTGACTCGAATATCCCTTACAATATTTTAGGAAAAAAAGAGAAGCGAAAACGACGAATGAAATTGCATTCAATTGAGCGCATTTATTGTTTGAATTAAGTCATGAGGAAAATTCCATTAGAATGGCAGAGAAAACTGCACTCGAGGTGCCTGCGGTGGGTGGCTAAGTGCACAGAAAGAAAGAAATGATTGTTCATTGATTACTTTTATAAATACAAATTTAAATAAGGTAGGGTTTTCCCTTACATTTGTATTCAATTTAAATTTACTCCTTAACTGGTTTTATTTTATATGTTAGTATGTTTTATGTTTTCCCATTTTTCCCCGTGCAAGTTCGGTGCAGCGGCAGACACATGTGGCTGTTTGGCATTAAATGGGATTTTATGCAATGTTTGACTGGCAAGGACTTCGCCGCTTTTTGCGCCTTTTGTCCCGCAAAGCAATCAGCGGCATTTAGCCAAATGCCTTGAGTTCGGGCGGATCTTCCTCCCCCGATTTGCCATTTTAATGGGTAGCCCAGTGCACCACCTGCAACATGGTGATTGACAGCTTGGGCGGTTGCAGTTCGAGTTGCACATGAAATTGAAGGGAAACAACAAAATGCTGCACTTGATTAAGTCCCCTTTTTTTTGAAAAGGGCTCAATAAACGAGGTGGGAGGTTGCCAACGAATTGCAGATGCTCTAGTAACAATGGTTATTGAAAATTATATGCCTATGAACAGATTTTCATTTCTCAATTGATACTAAAGCAGTTTTACATAGACTAATATTTTGCTAAATAAGAATGAATCTAAGCTTAATCTTTATTAACAAACACCAAACAGTATGTAAATTCTTCTTTGTTAAATGTTATCTTCATATAATGTTTATTGATCGTGTCTGCTTTTAGCCAATGGAGCCTGCCAAGCGCTATGAGTTATCTCGAAAAAAATTGTCAACACAATGTTATGATTGGTTTTTGTTGACTTTTTAATTAGTTAGGCCCAGATAGACACATCAACCGGGGCCACAAAGGAGTCCGAAAGTAACATGGCCCGCAGGGACGAATGCTGTACGGTGGCCAGAGTTTATTAATTTTTGGGGAATACTCAGAACTAGAAAAAGACAAAACGAAAAGCATTTATGTCAGCAGACACCAGGAACCACAAAGAGAAAAACATTGAGAGGAACTGGACATGCCGAGCACCGTTGGTGTTCGCCTGTGAAGGACGATAAAGTTTGTCCAGCAGATTTGAGGAGTCCTCCTGCCCAATCTCGACCACATTGTTTGCCATACACTTCATTTATTTGGAATTAGACCAGGCACTCCACTCAGCTCCGCTGGATGCACTCGAATTTGAATCCTTTATGAAGCGTGGCACCAACAACTGGACCCAAAAACAGGACTCGGCACACATGCTCATGCATACACATCTTCGCAGGACTGCACAAGTAGCCTCAGCTACTCCTCTGTTGCCCAGTTTGAGTCAACTTCGGGTTCAGTATGTGCAGCAGACCAAAAACCATTGATTGTCATCGAATAGCCCCCCAGAAGTGGAAGAAAAAGCGCCAGGACGAGGCAGATTAAGCTTATTTTAAGATTCCCACTGACTTGTACCGTGTAATGTTTTACAAGGGATTATTACAAATATTTAATATAATTATTTTCTTTTATGTAATTAAGTTTGAATATGTAATGTTGCAGTACAGTTTGTTGATTGTTTTAATTATAATGTATATTTTTTGCCTAATATTTTCTTTGATTTCATTAAAACAATTAAACATGAACGAAGTGCACTTCTATGAATATAGACGTTATATTTATCGTTGACCTAGAAACCCTCAATACTAAACTAAATTCAAATAATTTACAGTTTTAAAATTATTGCCTTTCACAAACAGGGTAACTCTTCGGTTACAGGGTATCGAGTGTGAGCAGCTCCCAAGCTGCTATTGCAGCTCCCGTGTCCTGTCGCAACTGCTTAATAGTCAAAGTGTCCCGGCTCCATTTCCACTTTTGCCTGCAGTTGGCAGCAGCCGAGTCCTTCCTTACCAACTCTGTCCTTCCACCGAGCTTACGTGTTTTTGTACATTTGTTACGCTACACGTAATGCAATGTGTGCCTGTGTGTGTGGATGGTCCTTTCGTGTGGGAGTTCGCAGAGGAGGTTGAGGGAAGAATGGGGATGGGAGTGCATCCTGTGACTTAGTCCATGCCACGTCACGCTACACTTGATAAATCTCTAATGCCACTTTGGGTGTGCCAACCACACAAACCCGACTCCCCACCCACATTACCTTACTTCACTTAGTATCATCCCAACGAAATGATAGCCACACTAAAGAAATTTTCTTAGGTTTGTTAAATGGGGCTATGTTTTTATAGAAATGGTTAATACATTTGTTTTCACTAGTAAAACAAAATAAAATATTTAAAGCAAACCCTACCCATTAACAAGTTTACTTGCCGGTCTATATATAATATAAAGAATCTGATTTTCTTCTAAATATCTTTCTTGAAATAAACAAGTTTGAGTTCAAAAGTTAGATTACAGCTATTATATTATATATAATATTAAAAAATTCTGTCTTCTCTGATCACACATAAATTTCGGAAAACAACCAATTATGGGTTCTGCATTTTTTTTTGACTGCATTGGAACTCTCATCACTCCCTGCTGAGTGGCCCTCCAAATGCCTCCTCCTAACCCCTTTGGCTCCCTCCGCACGTATTCCACATTTGTGTAATTTCTGTTGCTGTCGTTCTGTCGTCCTCTTTCCGCAGAACCTTCATACTATTTTCCAGTTCGATTATTAAACGTTGGAAATTTTGTACAACTGTTTGGGGGCACTTGGTAGTGTGTTTTTGGATGAGACTGTGTGCTCTCAGGTGTTTTGGCCGAACCCGGAGCTATTGATGATCCATTTGGCCAATGTTTAATCAAAGTTAATTCAAGGTTTTGTTAGACGATTGTGTGGTTTTTGGCTTTGATCAGATTGTTGCTTATGTAAGCAAGGGTCTTGGAGGCAAAAATAGATTAATCGATTCTTTGACTAATACTTTGAAGTACCAACTAAAGTTATCTCTAACAATAATTCATCTTATGTTTTTTTCTTTAACCCAAGATTTATACTTGGGCTCCCTTTAAATGCAGGCTGCTATTTTCCCTCCTTCATTGCATGTCATTAGCACGCACCCAATGGATGGAATATTCCATTCACTTTTAACTAAGTTTGATGCACCCAATCCCCGATGTAATCCCCCCAACTTCAGGCCTAATCAAGTCTCCCCCGAAGGGAGTGGCACCCTAATGAGCTTTTCGAGAGTGTCGCCTGCTCACTTCACGTTCGCTCTGCCTAATTCCTTAATTAAAATCGAAGCCTACTCTCGGGAGGACAGCATCGGGGAAATCCATTGACTGATTGCAATATTTCACTTTTAAGTCACACGATGCCGCAGTCCATTTTCAATGGTGTTGGACTCAGACGAACCAACAAACAAACAAACAAACCGAACAGAACTGAACACGGGGGCTTAATTTGTATGAGCAGGCGGAGCAGGATGTGGCAGTGAAGCTGCGATTTCCTGGCGACTGCTGCCCGACTGCCTTTATTAAAAAGGACACTCTGACCACACGGGCACAAAACTGTAATCTGTGCAACAAAGTTGCAGCTGTCCGTGCTACTCTTCATTGAAGGATACAATCACTTTGTCTACCTACATATGTATATAAAAGACAATATATAAACATTTCATTTAAATTACATAGGCCTTTTGAATTTTTAATTAGTGAGGCGTGAGATTAAGTATATAAAGAGCAATAGGCTCTTTTAAAAGTGGACTAGTGAAAGAAAAGTCCAATAAAGTGTGCTACGCAATTTAAAATTAATGATTTAATTGGGTTGCAACCGGTTGTTTTGCTATTTCTATGCAATTGCATTCATTAAGAAGGGTATCTCCTATTCGTTAGTGTTCCAAGCATCCCTAACATTCTTGTTTCAAAATGAGATTTGCGTTAGTCGAAATCACTTGACATGCAGCTAGCCAAATGAGCTGGATAGAAAATCCGCAGCCCAAACCCAAAAAGGAAACTTTTGGCATCTTTGTGTGTGTGTGTGTGTGGGTGGGCGTTTCTGCCTGTGCAGATGGTGGTGTGCGTTCGGTGGTGTGGGTGTGCTAAATGATGCCGAGGGAGTCGGGTCAGAATCGTTGCCTTTTCGACGCCGCCGCGTCGCTTTGGCATAATAAATTAACAAATTTGTCGGCGTCTCTTTCGAGATTCGTGGGCCGATGACAGGACACTGGATCCATCCACCTGTGTCCTTTTCGGCAGTGTATGTATGTGGCTGAGTCCATTTGAGGTGGAGAGTGTGTGTTGTCCATTTCGCTGCTGCCAATCATGTCGGATTAATAACAAGCGCACAAGGATGCTTTATTCATGCCAGCCGAAACATTCGAGGAAAATTGCAGCTGCGGCTCCCCGGCCATCGTCCTTTGTCCACGAAATCATGGGCGGCCAAATGACGCGTCACAGGTTGTCGAGTGTCCAGCCTGCTGTCCTCTGCACTGCATAAGAGGGTCCTGTGCTACCCCACGATCTTGGGTCCCTGGCATCCCCGCCACTTTCATTGTGTCCTTGCAGTGGGCTTTATTCTAGCAGACCCAAAGGAAAGGATATGTGTGCTACATGAAATGCATTAACACCCTACAGTACAATTTGTATACGTAACCTTATTTATATCGGAATCTTACATTATAATTTAATCATATAACTTAATGGGTATACTTTTCTGTAAAGATATACGCAATTTTGTTTCATATATTATTGTATTCGGAACTGTTGATCCTACAATCATTTTTTCATAATCAAATACTTCGAACATTTTAAAGGAAGCATATCAAGCCATTTTAAAAGGAATCTACAGGACTTCCAACTTTGGCACCCAATCCTGGGGTTTTAATTGTAACAGGCAGTCGTACGTTGCAGTGCATTTCGTGCCTCGGTTTCCTGTGTTACTGCCACTTTTTCTTTCAGCCCCATATCGTCTCCATTCCCCCATTCCGTATTCACCGGCCTGTCAATATTTTGCACATTTCATTGTTGCACTCCGCCCAGCGATTGCATTTGTTGTTTTCCCCTTTTTGTTCGCTGCGGGTGTGTGAGATTTATAAGCTCCACTTCACTTTTCCCTTTCCGTGCAACCGCAGCATGTTGCGGCTCCCATTTCGAGCACCCAACGATTTACCTTCACATGCCTCCATCCATCCACCCACAAAACTCCCGTACTTTCTGCGAAAACAACCTGACCAGAATTGACCAACCTGTGGCCAAGCAGCAGGTTGGCCGCACACTCGTCAAATGTTCGACTGTCGGGGTTTAGTTCATTTCGTTTCGGTTGTGCTTTTCTTTGAGTTATTGTATTTCTTTCTTTGTGCACCCAGTATTTTGGGAGTCAAAAGGTGGTACGAACATTGGGAAGTCATGCAACAAGTAACGAAGTTATTAGTATAAATATTATACAGCACAATTAGATGCTTTAAACCATATAGATGCTTTAATTTGATTGACTTGACTAGCTGCTTCTCAAATGGTTCATTAATAATGAAAGAGAGTAGAGAGAGATCAAAGATTGGTTTGCATTACAAGATTCACTACCGAAAACAGATATATTATTTAAGTGTAACAAGAATAATAATAAGTTATTAATGATATACTTCACACAGGCATATCAAAAGAGCCAGGTATGTTTCAGTTGCGATAAACCAAACCCGTATTTCGAACGTGTTTTTTGTGCCATCATAGCTGGCCTTTGTGCGAGTGTTTTGATCAACAGTTTTTGCAGGCGTCAGTTTTGGCACCTGCTGCTGGTCGCCTGTTCCGTCGCCTCTACTTCCGTTGTCTAAGCCAGAATTGACCAACAAGAGCGGTCGCTTTTTTGGCCACATGTGCCATGGTGTCTATTCGTGGCATTTTCTTTCTTCCTTTCACTCTGGGGGAATTTAATTTCGGCTTTGCGGCGCGTGACGCTCTATTTGTGTTTATTTCGCTGTTGTGTGCGGGGCATGACACGAATTTGCTTTGAAAATTGAATTAGATTGGCCTGCGGACCGGCAGCTGATTTGATTGCAATTTCCCTCGACCGCTGCATGGGTGCATGCCTCCAAAGGAATTTTTCCAGCACTCTGCAATTCGATTAACTGGCCGAGCGTTGCATAAATTATGTCAAATTATGTTGGGGGAATTGTTTTCGATACTAGCTAGTTAGTGGCTTTGTTGTATTGGGGGGCAAACCAATTTGGTGCAGGACATTTTCAAATGCCGCAGGAAATTTAGGACACGTAGGGAGCGTACTTCATTTCTCTTTATTTTTGATTCCAATTATTTTTGTTGTGTTGACTTAGTAGTTATAAATTGCTAGTTCCATACAATTTGCCAATTATTATTTATAATAACGCATAAATTAATTTTCTTCTACAACACTTAGCTTTCAACTAAGCTTTTACTTATTTTTTCGTAGTAAAACGTTAAGCCCCTAAAATCTAAAACCCTTATTTAAAAATCTATAACAAAATGTATGCATTTCCACGTCAGTTGTGTTGCAAAAAAGTTACATAACGGTTTGCTTGTATTTCTTTATCCTGAAAAAAATCCCACCTCCGAAATCGCACTCTTTCATGCAAAATAGTGGCCCCTATCTTTTTACTTTCCCATATTTTTACAACCCGTTTACATCGATTTTTCCACTCCGTCAACAGCTCGTCAACCCTGTAAAAATCAAAATGAATTTTATTTTTTATTGCCAGTCGCGTATTTTATTGCATTTTTATCGCGCCTGCAGCCAAATGAGAGATGCAAAAATTTCGCACTCAAGCGTCACTAATCATTTCATTTAACTTTAAAGTCATATTTATGAACTTTTCTGTCCTACAGCATTTATGACGTGGCCCTTTTCCTTTTCCAAGCGGACAGATGGTAAAAAAATACCCTGGCCTGCACGTGCCTACAATTTTACGATTCCGTTCGCGTGTCCCCGGTCTATATAGCTAATTAGGGAAAGTCGCAAATTTGCCTATTGGAAAGTCGTAAAATTGTTTAGCAAAGGCTCATTTTTCCTTGCTCCAGTCGTAAAATTGGCGAATTTGCATAATTTTAGCAAAGGACAGGATCTGGCTAATTTTCCGTGCCCGCTGACAGTTTTTAAAATTTTACAACTTGACATCATAAAATAGCAATGGGATGACTAATTTTCTGCAAATTTACATAATGAGGTGAGAGTTCGGAAGTCAGGAAAATCTTTTACAGTTTTTAAATTAGCTTCAATGCTAAGCTTTTAAGCTGAATTTAAAGTAAACATTAATTTATCTACTGTATTTATATTTGCCAAGGTTAAATGATCCATCTCCACCATACGAGTATTAAACTTGACTTCGATTTACTAAACCCCAAGCAGAGCAAATTAAAATCCCGACTCATATGCTGGCTGATGGAAATGAAGTTTGCTTACCCTCAGTTTACTAAATGACTTTTCCAATCTGTCCCGATTGTGCTGAATTTTCCAGTTTATTAATTCGCCAATTGACAGACTTATTGCAAATTGAAAACAAAAGCGCGAACAACGCACCCAAAGGAAAATGCAAAGCGGCAGCAGGACCAAAAAAAGGATCTGCAATTCAAAATTCGTTATGCATTCTGCTGCTGCCCTTCAAGCGGAAACGAGACAGCACCACTGGGAGTGAGCGAGAGGGAACAAAGGATGCAATAATAAAAATCAAGCCCGCAACGAATTTGCGCAATCAGCTGGAAATTATTTACATGTTTATACGAAATTGAAACAACAAACGCTCCCGAGCCGCATTTTTCCCTTCGCCTCCGCACGACGACAGCGATATATGTGCACTTAAACAAATGTTTATAACAAATAAGTTATATTATTATTAATTCAGAATACCTCTTCTAAAATAATACTGAAACTTAAGAACAACTTTTCCAATTAAAATGGGTTCTCTCTAATAGGAATACCCAGAAACATTCTAACTATTTTGTATATTATGTTTTATCAGAACTCTTTATTTTATACGGAACTACAGAAATTAATTAGTTTTGAATACATGATCTATTGGGTTTTTACAATGTTTTTCTAAGTGCAGTTTGGTTGTGGGTCCTTTAGTTGAGCTGACACCTTCAGCACGTACGTACAGCTCAATAAAAGGATCACAAATTTACATAGAAAATGTCGCAGGGTTTCTGACTCCTTTGGTTTTGGGGTTCGAATCATAAATATCGCAATTAATGATGCACAAAGTGCGAAAAGAATTTTTATGTGTAACATTTTGCATTGTTCGGGACTCGTGTCTGTAAAGAGTGTGATTGGGTGAGTGCACGCATATATTATGTGAGTTTTCCTGAACATGAAATGTGAACCATGTGGTTGCCAATTTCTGTGTGGCAAATGTGCTTTAGATGGTGTTACTTTAGACACTATTCCAGTGTGCAAATATATATAAAAATTATTATTAAAATTAAAAGTTTTCAAAATAAAATGGCTTCCATGTTTATGTTATGTTAATGTATTATGATTTATACATGTTTAATATATTATTATTATATTCTTGTATGGAATGTCACACATTCACTTCAGTAAGTTACCTTATATTTGCTCTTTTTATCACTTTAAATGTTCTGGAATAATTCAGTTTTTTGAGGAGCAAAACCACTTGCGTTGCATCTATTTTTGCCCCTCTTTAAGTTTAAAGAAATTTTATTTGGCAGGAACGCCGCCTCCGCTGCTGATTTATACCAGGACAATATGTGAGCTTTTGGCCAAAAAGAAAAGTAGCACTCGGCACTAAAGAGAGTTGGCAGAGAGAATACCCAAAAACAGGAAGGAGAACATCAATTCAGGCAATTTACTGCCTCCTTGGCTATCGGTGCATTTTCCCAGAGCTGGACCGAAAATAATTTGAATGAAAACTCCATTACGGTTTCCTGGGAAAACCAGAGGGTGGTGGCAAGATGGAGACTCGGCGTCGCCAGTGATTCACACAAAGTGACCGCAGAAGGAAGAATTTGCAGGAGGGATTGGGAAAAGCAGGAAGCAATCCTTTCGACTGCTTAAGTGCACTTTACACATTTTTCTTTTATTCCCTGCGAACTGGACCCCATAAATCTCATTTGGACCAAATTGTTTTTCATATCGTCTCGCTCGTGTATTTATTTTGCAATTTGCATATTTAATGACACTTACATGCATGTTCTTCGTCCATATGCAAATCGACTTCATTGTTAACCCTTGGTATCGGACTTAATAAATAATACAATTTGGATGATCATTATATGGAATATATACTTTTCTACTTTGACTTTCCGTCCCAAAACTAATTGTTTTCAATAATTTAAATTGAATTGCATCCCTTTTATAATGTATATAACCTAACCTTTTTTGACTGCCTCTACCAAAACAAATCTGAATAGTTTACTTGGGTAATGAAAATAACTAAAATATTCGTGTGTAATTTTTGAAGTCCTGCTGAAACTACAAAATGTAAGTTTTAAAGAACACATTCGCAACGAAAGGGTTAATTGTGAGTCGCGTGGCCCAATGAAATGCGCATTAAGTTGGCTTAATAGTATTCAATTATGCCATGTACTTTTCGCAGGCACTGTGCAGGAATTCCCTGCTCATGCTGCTGTCCCTCTGATAAGACTTCTTGCGAAAACTTTGGCGCTTCGCTTAATTGCTGTCATTAAATTTATGCAGCTTTGCCAATCTTATCATAATCAGGACAAAGCTGGCACACACATGCCATGAGTTGCCATGAGGACTAACTAGCACACCCACTTCCGATTCGCCCCTTCCGAAGACCCGCTGATCTGCCACACCCCTTATTGCATTTCACAGTGCACACTTGAATAATTTCAACGCGGATTATACTAATTAAGCGCCTCAACAGCCGATTTGAAGGGGAGGAGTGGCGAAATCATGGGTCTTAAGTCCCATTTCCACCGTCTTACTTCTCTGGTCATTTCGATGCATCCGCTGCAATATTCAAATTCATTATTCGCAGTAGTCCTTTTCGCTGGAACAGTGACCAAAAAGGTAATTATTCCCAAAGATATTTGTATCTAATATTCAACTGTGCTGATTAGAAATAAATGAACAACTTTTATTTCATTACATTTGCTCACGCCACATTTGTTACAAAGCCAACTGTTGATCTATTACTTCAACATATATTTACTTCAAACTCCTTCGACCATCGTTCGTTTTGCCCCACTGTGCCAAAATGAAGATGCTGGGTGATTTATCCCACGTCATGTTGGCTTAAACAAATCATTTATATGCAGCGCTCGCAATTATTTGCACTTAATTGTGTGTTAAGTGCCCCAGACTGGGATGTTCGGTGTGCATATAGTACATACATATAATATATGTATGTATTTGGCACGATGGCGATGTTGTTGGTTGGTTGTCCTCGCTGGTTATTGCAGCGGAAGCGATGTCCGTTGATTGATATCGCATTCAGGCGTGTTGAAAATTATTTGCATTGATAATTCGCTGATTAATGTTTGCCACCGAATCATCAGCATCAGCATCGCACCACCCCCATCAGCAGAACCCTGCCCATCCCGGCATCCTGGCATCCATTTCCGCACTCTCCTCAGCCAGGATACTGGAATATCCTGTCGCCGCGATTTTGGCCTGACTGCGTGTTATGTGATGCCATGTTGTGATGTAATATTGATGGCCTGTCCACCCGGTCGCTAGATTCTGATTTCGGTGCGGAGGTGCGGAGGTACTGGGAACTGTTTATTGGATTTGCTGAGGTTTTTGCGTTAATGCTGTAAACAATTAAGCGAAGCGTATTAAGTCGGATTTGGGTCGGAGCCATTGCCATCGCCAATGCACTGCACTAACTAATTTATGTCGGCTTTTTTAAGGTATGAGTATTAAATGCATTCGATTCAATTGATTTAAGTGCATTATTAAAGTTGAGTGAATCTTTAAAGTTCGTTGTACTTTACATTCGGTTTCTCCTAACTATTTAAGCTGAACTTAATATAAATTGACTCCACTACAAATTACATACTTTTGAAAGAACTTCCCAAACTCCATTTACAAATTCTAAACGAAAATTTGAGAATCATTAGGACAACATCATAAATAACAAATCAGCTCAGCTGCTGCTTTTGATTCCGTTTTTCATTTTCCGCTTTCCATTCGGCTTTGAATTAATCCACGGCAACCGGCGAGACTTCGAAGCATTAGCAAGGCAAACAAAAGCTTCCTGTGCGACATCCTTCCCTCGTCCCTTAAAAGGACGAACAGTTCAATTGGCAAAGGCGCTCTTTGCTAATTTATGGCGTTTTAATTCATATGCAAAATGACAGCGTGTGTGCTTGCTGATTTTTTTCCGAACTTTCTTTTAATGTTGGGTAAATAATAAAACATGTACGTATTACGACATAAAGACATGAAATGGGGGCGGCAAATCCAAGCAGATAAGAGAATGGCAGGACTCTTCTTGGGTTGGGTCCTTGGGGTCGCCACTGGCAAGCGCACATATGAACTTAATTTTGGCCAGAAATCCAATAAAACTCCGCAGCAGGATGTCTTCACAAGGAAATTATTTTTTATTCATGCATTAAATTGTTTTGACTTTCGCCCGATAGAGATCAGCATGTCGTTCCTGGATTTTCTTTATGATTATTATTCTTTGGACTCCTCTCGCTCGCATTTTCCTCTTTCCCGGTGCTGCCACATGCTAATCAAATTACAAGATATGTGTGTTCCCAATCGCCTTGGATACCCCCAGCAGCTGAATCATTTCCCAGACGGAATCACCTGATAGAAAATCGAGGGGAGGCGGTAGCATCGCCTGCAGCAGAAATATCAAAAATAATTTGTTTGACAATAAAAGACGATAAACATTAAAATTATGTGCAAGAGATTTTCCTTTTCTCGGCGACTTTTTATGTCTAACTAAATAAAAGCTGAAAAAAATGACGATAAAGAGAAACAGGCCATTGCTCAATAGTTACTATGGAATACTCTTAAATAGTCTTTTTATTTGAACAGCAACTCAAATAAAATATTTATGTTTGATAAAACTTAACTTGAAATAAATATTTTGTTGCTATATTATTTTTTATAAATATATTTTCTAATAATTAACTTAAGAGTAATTCTTTTCTACAATTATATTGTAAGATAGATATTTAAGATAAGATAAGATATTTAAAGGTTTTTTTTTTAATATTAGCCAATGAGTGTTAACTATTCCATAGCAGAGTATTTCCCAAAGGAAAAACGAAGCTGGCGGCATAAAAAAGCAGAAGCGTTGTCATCCCAGTGGAAAGCATTTTCCCAGCTCATCGCTGGCTTTTCTCCCAGCACCACCCCCATTTTGTGTTGATTCTGGCCTGTGGGGGTTTTAAAGAGGGTAAAAGATATCTCTTATGATTAGTCCGCTAAACTCACTCGTAAATTTGTCAAATCGCTCAAGTTATGCGAATCGCATTTTTTCTCTTTATCTGCGGCATTTGCATAGCTCTGTTTCCTGCTTTTCCATTTTCCTTTTTCTTTCCCCAGAGACCGCTCCCTTGACCAGCATTTTATTTGATTATTAAATTAGATTTTTGTTGGCTGGCTTGGTTTTTACAAGTTCCTTTTGCACTTTGGCCTCATTAAATATTTCTACGCCATTTTTCCTTGTTATTTTTGCACTTTTGCAAAGGGGAATCATCAAAAAACGCGTGAAAAGTTCGGTCAACAGCGGAAAATATATTGCTAGAAAATTGCTTGCCAACTTTTTTATACATCTGTATCCCTTCTTCTTTTTTGCTTTGACAATTCCTTGCCATATTTTTGTGATTTTCCAAGCATTTTTTTATATACGCAGGTATTTTTTTTACTTCTGATGCCAACGCTAACGAAATCTCATTGTTTTTCCTCCGCTGGCCCCTCCCTCCTGTCTCCAGTTGCCTTCGCTGTCTGCTGTTTGTTACAACTTTTCAATTGTTTGGCTTCTGTCATTACCTTTGACATGGCAATGGCAATGGCAACAACAACTTGTGGTTCTTGTTTTTGCCTTTTGACTGTCGCCGCCTTTTGTCTATCGCGCCTTTTGTCCGCGCTTTCCCCATTTTCCGCCCACCTCCGCCCACTTTGCATTCGCACTTTGATCTGCTGCACTTTCTGTATTAATTGTAATGATGAAGTGCAACCCACGTCGGTCCTTGAAATCGAACGGAAGTGGGTGGCAAAGTGGGTAGCTCCCGGGGACTTGGCTTTTACTGACATTTTCAAACCTGTAGAGATTTCACAAATTATTTATACATTTATTTAATAATGCCGATAAAGATAAAAATGTTTATATGATCTTGATATATGAATGATATTGTTGTAAACAATCTAGGCAATTAGGCGATAGAGCCCAGGGAAATACATATATGGTTTAGTATTAGGACTTGGATCACGATAACCATTTAAAATTTATTACATTGGGGTTACATAGATTATATTGAACAAAATTAAACGTAAAATTTACCAAGAAGTAACATATAAATACTACTACAAAGATTTATGTGAAATCAATATTTATATTTAATCTACGGTTTGGTAACTTATTATGGTTACTTCTGGGCGAACTGTTTAGAACGCATAATATTTAGCATACACTTATATTTACGTAAAGCCCTTTGAATTTCCCTCTCAAACTTACTAAGAAGCCATTGACACACATGCCGACTTCCCCCATGAAAAGTGCAAGCTGCAGCTGCAGCGTCATACCAAAAAACAAGTTGGAGTCTTACTTTCAATTTATGTTGGCTGAGTGCACTCTGGAATGCTTCTTCACCTTGACCCAGATTTGCTCATTCAACCCTTTGCGATAACATAAACAAAAGATGTAAGCAAATTGGAACCGATTCTAGGTCCCCTGGATTTTTCATTCGTGTTTTTCTCGTTGAGCATATGCAATTCCAAGCGAAACGTGCTCAATTATGCAACATATGCAGTTTTTGCACAAAGGGCGACCTTGAGAGAGGGGGATTAAAGTCTTTGCGCTTAAAGCTACCCAGCCAGAGTTGCTACTTCTATTTACACTTAATAAAGCACACTAATGATGACCACAAATCCAACCCGAAGAACAACCAAATTGCAATGAATCTGCACTTGAGCACGTTCCTAAATAAAAACCAACGGAGCTGGCAGGAAAAAATAAGTAAACCACCATTGCCCCCTTGCATTAGGGCTAAGGCAACTCTAATATATTTTTAATAATCTTGTTTTATATATTTTCGAGTTCCCTTTGAGTTCTGCAAACAGTACTTACCCTCGGGACAGGAGCGGAAAAATAAGGAAAAGCAATTGATTTGCTTAGTAAGTTTGTGTACATTCAATTAAGTTAAAAATGCCTCAAAAGGCACTCAAATTGCCAGATACCTAAGTATATGCTTGATGATATGGTTGTTTGCAGAAGGAGAATATTTTTAAAAGGAGGGGTTTTTGGTAAAATAGAACAGACAATTTGGTACTGAATAATTTCATTAAAAAACGCACAAAGGTATTTTTGTTGAATGTTCAAAGAAATATGCAGAACTAAATAATATATAAATTTAAATATATTTCTGTGATGAAGAGCATACTAAGTAATAGCATTTCCCATATTAATTCATTATAAAATTAATCGTTTTAATTTTTAAATTATTTATTATATTGGCTTAGGATAAAACATTGAATAAATATAATATTTCAAACTTTAAATGCACCTCCACATACCCTCTAAAATGCACAAGTAAATCTGTTGCGTATGTTGAAAAAATCTAAAACTGTTTGTTTACGGGTCACTTTACCATTCCAACTCCACCCCATAAAAATCCCAGCTGGACGCTCGCAAAACACACATGCACTTGAGCCTTTCACCGCTTTCTCCCGGAGAAAGGGTTGCTGAAGGATGAAGGATACGATATCATGTGTGGACGCTCGAGCAAACAAAAGTGCAAATTCCCGGGGGGACATTTGATTGAATTCAGACAGTTAACCGTCCTCATAATGCGCATTTCCAAAAAAATAGAAAAGGAAATCCTTTGGCTTCCGCTTATCTGCCTGGAAGAAAAATATCAAAAAATTTTAAAATCGTCTTCAGGGGCTGGGGAACAGTTTATTTGGCAAATGGTATTTGTTCTTTGCCAGTTCTTGCCCTGATTGATATTATTATGGATCCGTCCGTTCATTGATTGATGGTTTCGGTGGACGGCGCTTAAAAGAATCTTCTATTTGGACTTTGGAAAATTAAAAAGCGGCTTAGCATCAGCATCCTTTTTCAGTATTATTTGCCATACAAAGCGTATTAAAAATTGAAAGTTAAAAGATTGCCCGAAGGCAGATTTTAAATTTATTGGGTGGCGCCACGCGACATTTTTTCGCATCGATTGTATAAGTCTGGAAAAAGGGAATCAGAGAATTTCAGGAATTATTTAGTGTCCTTTGTGTGACAAAAGGCTTTGATCTCTACCGCCGGCAACCTTTTAGAAATGTTTGGTTGAGGGGTAAAGGTGGCAATCTTTTTGAGGTGGCAAAGTATTATCAACGATGATTAGGTCCAGTACGACTACGAGTATCAACGGAACATAAGTTCTGAGTAAATTAGCAAGTACTAATATACAGTTATTAGTAAATGATTTTTATGAACATTTCGTTGTCCTGTTTTTCATTTTGTTAGCCTCCAATAGTTATGGAAATTATATGTATATAGACGATGTTTTATTCAGCCTTGATAAAATTTAGTATTCTTTGTGCTTGTTTTGGTAAACCACAACTCAAAAACCAAGACAAAAATTTCGGAAAATGAAATTATTTGAAATGTAGATCCCACCACTAATTAAAAATGCGTCCATTTCAATTTAGTAATATTTTTATTTCATTTGTATGCATACCATTTGCTTTACTTAGTTTAAATTACATTTAATTGCTTAAAAGAATGTGTAGTTTGGAGTAGTTATGTGTGTAAATATTTCTACTTTTGAACTTGTACTATGTTTATGCTCGTTACGCAAAGAGCGCCTTATCTTCGATTTATTCCGCATAGATTCTTAGCCACATATTGCTTATTGGTATAGATTTATAAACTAGATTGACACGTACACAGCTTACATATCGACGGCAAAGTAAATATAAAAATATGTTTTAATTTTAAAAAATATATTTCCATAAATATTCGCTAAGTTTAAGAAGCACTCTACCTAGGAAGTTGAATCTTTTAAATTTCCCCATAAATAGACACCGAGAGAGTTGTTTGTAAAAAAGTTGTAACTATTTGTAGTTATAGAATATAGAATAGTTTGGCTTATCAACTAAGTTGGTTTGAAAACTAGCTGCTGCTTAAATAATTTTGTTTTTTCTTTTCAGACCATTCTCCAATATTCATTCAGATTTTTCATTCATTTTTCTTTGCACTGGGCCGACCTCCTACGAGAAACCTAACTTATTCCGTTAAACAAGTAGAACTAACTTAAATAAGTTTACTAAACAAATACTTGGACTGTAAATTTTTTTAGCAAAATTATTTATCACATTTGCGCTTATCCAAAGTTTTAAATTTTGTTGTATCCCGACGGATAAGAAACTATGTGCTTAATTTCCAGCAAAGAAAATACATGTATCAAAAGTTAATCTTTTTTTTTGGGTTTTCCTTGGGAAATTGATTCACATTTCTCTGTCACTGTCTCGCTCATTCTCTCTCGAAATTTTCGGGCTGCGCTAGTTCTCACCAACGTAAAGTAATCACAAGTTGCGCTTTTAGGAGCCTTAGTTGGTGCTTAATTGGTTCTTCGGAGTTTTTACTGCGCCTGCGGTTGTATTTGAACGGTGGCCTTTAGTTTGCTGGATTTTCCGGATGACTTGTGCTGTAGGTAAAATTGCTTCAGCACCTTGCACATGGTGATGGCCAGGATTTTCCAGGCCAGCAGTTGCTCCTCGGCACTCGGAGACGCAACTGGCTCACTTGTTGCTCCTGCTGGCGGGATTTCCTCGGCTGGAGCTCCTGATGGAGGACCTTCGAAGTCCACTTGATCATGTCCTGGATCTATGGAGTAAGCCATGGGGCTATCCACTTGATCGCCACTGGGTTCCGAGTTCGAGACGTGGTCTTCTTCGAAGAATGGAATCGCCATAGTTGAGTCCCTCGAAAATTTACGTAAAAATGGCACTTGATAAGTTTGTTTGCTGTGTGGCCGGGGATTTCCTGCTTTTCCAGATCTGAACTCTTGGCGAGTTGTCGTTCGACTGAGGAGCTCAGCCCGCAGGACGCCCGTATTTATACCCGGGAAACGGCGGGAGAATTAGCCACCCTCTTCGCCCGCTTTCTCTTTTCCATCTTCCCTCCCTTTCTGCCACCTCTCTCTCTCTCTCTCTCTCGCTAGCTCTCTATCGAGCTGACTATGAATACTATCATCACGTGCAGTAAACGTTTCCTCAAACGAAATGCTGAGAGAGTCACACTTGTGGCATGTTACATACGTTTTAACATTACGTTTCTTGCCCCTTACGTTACGTTTGAAGTTCGAATTTTCAGGGGGTGGTTCCCAGTGCTGTGGCCTTTCCTACGTTTTTCGAACTAGGATAGGAAAGTTTTCGAACACGAAATAAGTTTAAGGGGAAATACTTTATTTTAGGAAAGTTAAACAGGATAACTTATAATTAGTTATTTTTAGCAATAACCATTATGTTATTACAGAAAGAGGCAGAGTACTATATTATAACTATTTGTTTTTATGTTTATTTTAATTTCTAAATTTTCGAACATCGAAGGGGAAGTAGTCGGATTGCTTATACCAAAGTTCGAAGTGAGATTTTGCTTTGCCTTTTCTTCACTTTTCTTGCCTTGGCTTAGCGGTGACCTTGACCAATTTCCTGTTGGCTTATTCCGGTTTTTTTTTGTGTTTCTTTGCCATGATTTACTATCCACTACGCACGCTTTAATTGTTGATAAAAATTAAGTATTGGAAGCTTGTACTGTCTTATTCTAAATACAATTGTTACATTATATGAGAGCGTTGCTGTATAAGACTTTAAATTCTTCATCTTACATTTTTTTGTAATCTTAAGATAATCAATTTCTCGTCCTACAACTCCGCATGACCCTAAGAACTATCAGTTAGCATTTTGTGAACCACATGCCAGGAGTATTTTATGGAGAAAAGGAGTGTCTGTTGAATGCTCCGCCAAATCAATTCCACAAATCAACATAATCAACTTCTCGCCGTAAGTCCCAAATATAATGCACTCGCCGTCGAAAAACTTCTTTTGTTACCCACAGAGTAAAATGGGTTTGAAGCAGCGCGGAATAAGAGAGAAAGCTGAAATAAGTGCCGTAAAAAATGTAAAAACTTTTTTATAGTTGCCGCATAAAAAGTGTAAAATAAAAACCCAGCTGAAGAAATTTAAGGCAAATCTACGAAAGAATGCACAACAAAAGAAAATCACCTTCGTGGACGTTCAGGTGAGAGGGCGGGGTCCGAAAATGATATCCACGCGATGATAACCCCGAGAAATCAGAGGAAAAATCCATGATCTAATTTGCTAAACACTCGAGCGAAATCAGCGGGGTTGGGCGCATCACATACATATACCTGTAAAACTCACAGAAAGGCTTCTCCAGAGCAAAAGCAAGAGCAAAACAAAGAAAAGAATTGTTTTCGCTTAAAAGAACATTCAAATGGAAATGTTCTGCTTGGCTCAACACAAACAACAAGTGCAGGCGCACACTCAAACTGCATTTATTTAGTTAGCAAGCAAAATGGAAAAAAGCGAAAAGATGCAAAATGGGATCCAAAGGAAGAAACGCATCGCATCGCATGGCATCGAAAGAGTGGCAATTGAGTACCTCAGGCAGACAGACAATGCATATATATACCCATATCTATAGGTATACGTATAAAAGTGAAGTGCGCCGGGGCATGTGCAGCACACGAACAACAAAAAAGACGGCAGGAAAAAATTACAAGAAAGCAGCAACCAGAAAAGCGAGTTTGAAGTCGAGAGTGATAAAAGGATACCCTACTCTCGGGGGTAATTATTATGAAGGACTGCCTTAATATACTCACTCTAGATTATTTGTGATCCTCTTGGGTTATCTAAAGGTAATCAAGGTGTTCAAAAAACATGCATCAAATATGCAGTCCACTTTAACGCGGGTGCACATGTTTGTTTCTATAATTCATTTATTGAGAATTAAAAATATTTTGTAAGAATAACCAAATAAAGAGCATTATTATTCATTCGCACATTATTTTTCTCTGCGAGTCCCGCACTTTCCTTTTCCTTTGGAATTAATTTCCCTAAGTCTCTGCAATGCATCCAACTTATTGCCAATGGGTAGCCATTATAGGGTATTTACCTTTCCAGAACGGATACAACAGGAATTGTAGCATAAAACGCTGGGTCGTTTTCGTCGCAGGGGCACTTTGTTGCCTTCTGTGTGTGTTTGGCTGTCAGATTGATATTAAATTATATACCTTATTATCATTGCAGTGTTTGCTTTTTTTGTTTGCCAGCCATGTCAGAGGGGGCGTGGCAAGTCGTGTTTATTTACAGCTGGCAACAATTGTTGCTGAAATGCATTTCACTTTGCCGCACTTTGGAGGATGCACCTCAAGTCAAAGTCAAAGCCAGGACACTTCACATGTGGTTCCCCATTCTGCATTTATGGGTGGGTTTTGTTTTGTTTTCTTGTGTAAACTGTTATTTTTCAAGGAGGTGGAAGGATACAAGAGCTTTATGCTTGATGGCTGCGCCCAAGTGACATTAAATGGCATCCACATCCTTTGGCTTCTGTCTCGCTCTCTTTATTTCCCTTCTCTTTCCCTGCCGTAAACTGGCTAAAGTGGCAGCTTAAAGTCTCCCTGCATTTTAAAGGTTTTCCATTCAGATGAAGTATTAAATATTTATATTTTCAGCAATTTACGCATTTTTCCTTTATACTGGCCATCAAAATAAATTGAAGTAATTTTAGTTCGGTGCGCAAACTAAATGGGATTAAAGATTCGATTGTTGATTGTCTGGGCAGCTTCTATTTGTTTATTTGCTTTGGCTTTATGGGAGCTAGAAATTGCAATAACGAAGTCTAAACCGTAGTTTTTCAATTCGTCAACGAATATGGGGACTTATTTGTGCTTCAGTTGATCTAAATACGTTTAGAAAAGGTTATGCAAAATTTGCTGATGCAATTCATTGCAGTTTTAACGGATCACTGTGCAAAGTATTAACAATGGTCTATGAGTTTAATCCAATCTTTAAGGATATCAAAGCCCTCCAGAAGAGACTTTTTGAGCTCTATTATATTTATTTTTTTAAGTCGCAATATTCTTTTAAATTGTATTTTCTTTCATATAAGGAACCGGTTTGTACAAAATAATTACCCCAGACCAAAACATTCGGTAACTAACAAACTCATCTACCAAAAAGTGATGGCTAATCGCCTACATTGTCTACTGCCGCCAACCAAAAGTGCTGCACTAATTAACAAATTGATTTATGAAAATGAAAATGACAAGTCTCCAGGGACAAGAACCCAATCATCAGGGTAGACTCGAAAATCTCTCATATGCAAATATTTTGGCAAAAAACAAAGCGGCTACAAAAATGAGGCACAACCACCCTTCCGATGGTCGAAAAACTTTGACTCTGCGGCTAAATCTGGAACTCATCCACCGCAGACAGACATTTAATTAAGGTGTCTTCATGGTTACAATCTGCGACTCAACTCGAGTGGCAAATGAGTCTAATTATTAACGAGGCATTTGCCGCATAATTCATTTGGCAGATCCAAACGCTTCTATTTCAAACGACGAAGTTGCTAAACCTTGTTTTTGGGATGAGTAATTATTTCGAGGCACTGGGTACAGAGGCTTTTGGAAGATATTTATGCATAATATTTATATAAATGTATTTTTGTATGTTTTGAATCTGAAAAAAAGTTACTTAAATAAAATAAATGAATTGTTTGGTCAATTTTTTTTAATTTTTTCTTATCCGAAAACTTTTTCCCTTTGTGTCCGGCAATTTTTCTTTGTGGTGATACCATTTTGATGACTTAAGCCAGGCGTCTGACTTGAATTTATTGCCGGGGTGATATGCTTGTGCCTTGGTCCAACGTAATTTATGCAAATTATTTAGCACTTTCCGCCACCTACAACCCCTGGACACTACAATTAATTTCCAAGTTCAATCATGTAAACCAAAATCCTCCGGCAGTGGTATTTATTTTTGGGTTGGTTTTATTATAATCGAATTTTAAGGATAAACATTGTGCTGCAAACTAAAGTAAATAAACATTCTAGCCCGGCCAAGACATCAAAAGCGTGTTTAATTTATGGTTCGTTAGGTCAGCCAATGGCTGTCAGCAAGTGGAAAGGCTTTTGTCTGGACCAGAACCCAAACCTCAATCCAAACCGTATGCAAATCAAATGGAGTATTCATCTTCGTCAGTTCTTGGACCTTTTGCGGGTCCTTTGAGGTGTTGGCTTAAACACTAAATGGAAATTATACAAAAGGCAACGCACAACCACTCCCAACTTCCACCCCCCAACGATGGGTCAGGAATAATTCCTTTTTGATTTCCCTACCCCGCGTTGGAAAACTGTGGGAAAACGGTCACGACACATGTGAGACGAGGAGGAAAATTTATGTGTGTCCAGTTGGGTCATAAAAAAGGGACAACAAACTTTACTTTCTTCGTGGGGAGATCCAAAGCCATACAAAACATACAATTGGAACGATTCTGCAAGGATCTTAGTGCGGTCAGTTCAAGTAAACATAAAAGGCGACAAAGTGCCACTTTGGTGCTTTCAACTTTCTTCCCTTACTAGTTACTTTTAAATGATTCAATGCTTTCAATTGCCAAGTATTTCTTTTTTATTTTAAACTCCCAATTTTGAGGGTTGTTGGGCAAAGAAATGTCTGCTGGGCATATCAAAAAGCCGATTCGGTTGTTATTAAATGTTTTACGGCCCAACCAGACCAGGATATACAATGGAAATTTTTGAATTGTCGAGCTCCAAGGAGAGTTAATGTTTATTGTGTACTTTTTATTGTCAGCTCAGCTTTTAATTTAAATGATATAACAAAATGTTTGACTTTATATGGTGGTCCCAAAATGTACTTTGGGATATGTGAAATGTTTTAACAAGGGGGGTATCCGTACAAGGCTTTTGGTCATATAAAATTCTCTTCAATTGTGGAACAGTTTCGAAACTCCATAAGAAAATAATGTTCAAGACCAAACAAAAACCAATTGATTTCTAAACAAAAATTGTTGTACTATGATTTCGACGGTTTTCCTTATTGGCCGTTAACCTTTGTAAGAGTATTTGGAATTCCTTGTTTTGTTTTCCTAATCTTGTTTCCCAATTTTCTTAAAAGTAATTCAAAGTAAACGCAGCGCATTAAAAATAATTTTTATGTTCAACTTTATTCGCAATATTCTTTTAAATTGTATTTTTATTTTTGAATGGCTGCGGGGTTGTTTTAAAAGGTTTTCGTTTCTTTTTACTGGATTATATTTATTAGTTCTAAAAAATGTGGCTCTGCTCACTTAATTTCGCAAACCGGTGAGTTGTTGCACAAAACGCTTTTTAACAGCAGAAATAAATTTTGTTTTGAAGGATTTCCTCGATGCAGAACAATTGAAATTTATGATGGCTTCAATTCGGGGGCGTTTGCACTGCAGGAATCAAATAAATTCGGCGATCATAAAATTGTCTGCCAGCAAATCCATCCAATATATCAACATATTTGACTACCAATTACAGACACCTTCTCGTCGACTTTTGGAGGTGGGAAAGATTGTGACTCAACGCACATGATAATTTATCGCACATGCCTACATGAACATGTCACCCCCTCGGAATTCCCTGTTCTGTGGGTGTGGGTCCCAGTGAATATACTCGTATTCATATTTTCCCCATATGACCATTGTCTTTATCCCTTTTCGGGCTCAGATTTGGGCGATGATTTGCAGCCGCTGCCAGTAAATCAAGCCTGCAGCATTAGATCAGATCAGCAGCCTGCAAGGATAATAAATGAATTGTTTATGGACCGACAAAGTGGGCAAAGGCATGTCCCCTGCTTCAATATTTTCTTCGTCTTTTGTTGATATACTGCGTCTTACTTTGAGGACTCTAAGCTACCTACATGAATCTGACTTGAAAATATCGTATGTCATTTTGATTAATTAAAAGTGTTTCAAAGTAATACGGAATTTGTAATCAACCCCCTACTACTAAATTATTACCAAAGGTATATTTCTCTAAAGCTTTATTATTTTTTAAAATTTAAACAACTTGTGAGGACTTGAAGTAATGATCTGTAAGCTTTTATTGCAGACTTATTCACACCTTCTCTCTTCGTCGCCTTTTTATGTAATTCCCCACTTCGTAGTTTCAGTTTCGGCATCCCACAACCTCCAATCCTCATGTCCTGCCGTCGCTGCCCAAAGGACAATTGTCAGGCGTTGCCTGTCATCCGTTTGTTGTTGTTTGTTTCTGGTTGCTGGCCACACGCCGCAGCCAAGTTCCTCAATTAAAAAGGGTCCTTCGCAGGGTGGACGGGTGGACGAGTGTACGGGTGGACTCGTCCATGTCCGGGCAAATACGTCCATTGACGGCAGAGAAAAGAGTTCAATTGATGCCTGACATATTCCTTTGTGCGCCGCGAGGGGTGCGGGGCGAGGGGAAAAGGAGGAGGGGTCATGCAAATTGTCGAAATATTTTCAACTGACCAACAATTGAGTGGGTGGTTCAGAGGCAACGGTTTCCCACCTTTTCACGCTGTTGTGATTGGTTTTTGTCTAATGGAACTCGAGCGTGGCAACAATTTCATTGAATTGGATTTCAATATAGCACAAATATGTCTGTGTGTCTGAATAAAGAGCTCCGCGTTGCTTTCAATACCCTGGAAATAAAGAAAAATAGACCATCGTTTTGCATAGACCAAAGTTATGCTTTAAGTGCCACGAAGCAAATAAGACTGATATTTAAATACATAATTAACACTTCTGGAAAAATACAGAAAAAGTGCTTACTTACAAAGTTACTTAAAGTTATAAAAATATTAGAAGTGGGTAGATCTAGAATAGTTCTTATTTTAAGAGCACTGATTTTTAAAATATTTACCAATCTCAGTCATTGTACGGTATGTGATATTCGCCACACTTGATTATAGAATATTACCTTTTGATTTTGCTGAGGCTCCCCGTCGTAGACACCGCCGAGGCTGTATATGTACTTTCCTTTCACAATTCGCTGGTCATTAAAAGGGACACGTGCAGGGAGGCACGTGACCCGTGCCAGGTTTCCCTTGTTCTACTGAAAACGAAACTCCGAAACTGGACCTGGGATCCCGGGGATCCTGAGACCTCTTCCATTGTCTCGGCTTGCCTTCCTTCCTTCCGTTTCGGTTTACGGGGCACTTGAGGAATATGTTTTACAATGATTAGTGTAAATATTTGAGGGCCAAACTGCTCACACAACACACAGCACACAATGCCGAATGCCCGAGCTCAAATTGGGCCTCGAACTCGAACCGAGAGGCATTTGTCGCTTAATTTTTGTACAAATACATTTCATTATATCGATGTTGCCAGTGCGGTTTTGGTTTCACTTCCGGTCATGCGCCCGAAAGAGAGTCCATCATGTTAATTTGTTATTAATTGTGCCGTGTTGATTTTTGTTTTGATTTCTCTTGTGGCGGCGTCGGGAGAATGGGAAATGCGTGAAGTGAAAAGAAATGAGAACCCTGGGAAAATTTCTTCAATATTTGTTGCTATATGAATACTTACTGGACTTTAGAAACAGACATTTCTGCAGTTTATAAACATTTTTAATTTAGAATATAGACTAGGTAGAAACCCTTTTCTCTGTTTACAACTACTTTGGCCTGCAAGCGACTGGTTCCCAACTTTAAAGCAATTTCAGACCATGCGGGCGCGTCGAATTTCCCGCAACTTGCATAAATTATAAAGCGGAAGAGCCTTTTGGATGGGAGCAGCTTAATCAACATCAGACACACGACCCACGTCATAATCCCTTTACGATGAGCGCCAGATCGAGCCGAAGGAAAGGGTTAAAAAACTAGGATGGGCCAAAAGGAGCGGGCGTGAAAAAAGAGCAACAATGTGGGAATCCCCCCGTGCCACACGGTCTTGCATGTTTTGAAGTATCTGCTGGATTCGGGATTCGGGGCAGCCCATCAATGTCAGTCATAAATTCATCACGCAAATCTGTTTTGCATTCGTGCGGTCACGTGACTTCATCCTCGGCATTAGATAATGTTTGACATTCGGGCATATTAATTGTTCAAATTAAATAGATCTGCTGCAGCCTCTTCGGAGTGTGAACAAAGTGCTGTTGCCACAACAACTTGAGTCGAGGGCAGATGCGAGTTGGTTAACTGGCAGCAGAAGTGGGCCCACAACTATTGGCAATTAAGTTAATTGTGCAAAATTCAATGTACGGCGGGCACCGCAGGACATCGTTGGCAAGTCTACGGGGTAGTTAGTATCGAGGGCGGATTTGAAAGTGGTTAAAAAAGTATTAACTTTGTTTTTTGGAAAAGCAGAGGTATGACAATTGCAGTTAGTGCATACAAACAAAATGTTCAGGTTAAACATGAGCATTTTCGTTTAATAAATACAATCTTACCAATGAAAAAGAAATTCATTTTTCTAATTTATAAAATAAAACTAATTTTCTTAAAAATGACTTTAAAAGCTAGATCATAATTGTTTTTTTTAAGGGTGCATAACATAAAAAAGAAAATATTTAAAAAATTCGGTCTTTTACCACATTTGGAACTGAAGGACATACTATATCGTTGCCTTACCTGTTGAACTCCCCTCGTCGAATTCGTACATCCAAAATAAGCTGCTGCTCATTGTCCTCAGTTCCGGAGTAGCGTTCCTCTTACATAAGTGCAGACTGGAATTCTGGAACGGCATCAGCAGCACCATCGACAGCATCGAGAGCATTATAGTCATCGTCAGCAGAGTGTCAGGCGCAGCTTAGGCAAATAAATAAATATACATATATATAAATAAATCCTGGGACAAAGGACATGGCGCAACAGTGTGTGTGTGTGAGTCAGACATACAAAAACAAATAATTACAAGTAAAAATCGCTGCGAGTATAATGGAGCAGATAATGAGGTGAGGTTGGGATGTGAGGTTGTTCGAGACCGAGACCGGGACCAGACGATGCCAAGTCCCCGGCAATTAAACATTTTCAATAAAATTTACACCTGAGCTCATTTTAATTGAGTTGCAGGCGGTGGGTCTGCACTTGAAAAAGGATCGGCAGGAGCAGATAAACTTGTTCTCTTCCGGACTGAAGCGAGGTGAATTGGAGTGGAGTGGGACGGAGCCACTCGAATCCTTCAGATATAATTGCCCGGCCCGGCCCGGGCAGAGATATTCAAGTTCAGTTCCCCGACTGTCTGTCTGCCACTTGAAAGCCCCCTCCTCTTGATTCCAATTGATTTTTGCTTCAATGTAGTGGAATTGATTTGTGTACGAGTCGCCCCGCCCACTCCACCAAATTAGTTGCCATAAATAAAAAAACGAAAGGAATCCAAACCAGAGCGAACACAACACGAAAAAGTTAAATAAGAAATTGGCAAAGAGAACGGAGCGGACAAGTGAAATATTTTTCTTATTTGGTTCGGAAATTTGCATAAATAAAGTTGCCATGACATCCCCGGGATATTGATATTATATGATATGGAGAAGGTAGCCGCGGCTGGCAAATTTGCGTACGATTGCGCGATGCCCTAATTAAGGGCGGGTATGTTGAATAGCAGTAGCTCTTTAAGAAAAATAAATACTTTTGATGCAGGCACATTTAAATATTTTTGCCTTTCATTTCATAATATCTTTCTGATACTTGCTAGTAGTTGTGTTATAAATATGTTAAATTATACTATCATTTTAAACGAATGTTATATGTTATATGATCAGTTATGACTTCCAAGTTTGGTAAACGAGTCAAATGAAGCTTACTATCTATTTAAGTCGTAGGTACTAGAGATTTCTCAACACCGAATAGAGCAACTTACATTCGAGTTGCCGCTTGCTATCGAGCAACTCTTATGACATCGTGAAATTCTTGCCTCAATAAACATAAATTTGCACTGGCATTCGCACAGAGACCCCAATAACACACCCCTCCCCGAAAGTGTGTGCAACCCTCAGTGAACTATAAAAATTGCCAATAAGTTGATCCCCGGTTCCCCTGATAGGAAATGGACTAAGGCGGAGGACGAGGTCCCGGAAAATGTTGTCGCATGCAAATTTGCTGCCTGATTTGTTCATTTTGTTTCAATTTTCGCTCGCCTCGATTTCCTTTTGCGCCTCAATAAAGTCCTCTACGAGTGCATTCCGCAAATAATTGCAATGATTCGCCTCCCCAAACAAAAAATTTGGGTGTTCGTGTCCTCTGCCCGGTATCATTTTCTATTTTCTGATTTCGATATGGTAATTTTCGTTCTTTTTTTTTGTGCCGTACCGCCTTTGGCCAAACATTTGATACTTGACAATGGGAGGAGTCCTGCCTGCTGTCATTATTAGTATTTGACTTCCGTTTGAATATCACAAGGAATTGTAGCCAAATTGAAAACAAAACTGATGGCAATTCAATAATTTGAGTATTCATTAAGTACTAACTTAGTAATTTCACACAACAGAAACCAATTTGAATCCCTTTGGGAAGACGGTAAAATGAGTCGAAAAATAATTAATATTAGAGAATATTTTTAGTTGCATTGTAAATTATTAAGTTTAAAAAATGTATCCAGTTATTTTACGTAAAGATATGTATATTACATTTTTAAAAATCTGCACCTGCTAATCGAGGCTACTTCCGTCTCCAATCAGTGAAATGAAATTTGGGAACCCTTTTTTTTGAGAAGAGAAACCCTTGTCAGTTGGGGAATTAAATTCAGCATGACTTTAATTATATTTCAACAAATTTTAATAAGGCACCTCTAGACCGTGGTCGTCCTTCTATTTTCCAAATATAATTCAGTTTTTATAATTGCTGCCGGAAGAAAGGAAAAAATTGTTAACAACTTCAATTAAATTATCAACTTTCAGCACGTAAAGGTCTCGACCGATGGGCGAAGTCAGAAAAAATTGGCCGCTGAAAAGTTTTTCGGGCGAGTTTTAACTCAATTTGACTGCGGCAAAGTTTTCCATCTCCTCATTTTTCCTGGAAACGCTTAACGCGGCTTAATTGTGGTCACAGGTGCTGGAGGAAAAATTTTTATCGTTCTGTTCACAGTTTTCGAAAAAAAAAATTGTGTACTTACCCCGAAGGGTGGGTGTCTGCAGCTGGGAGGATGGCTCATTTCGTTTAAGACAATTTTTATGACCTTTACGACTATTTGCCGAGTCGTTGCATTGGATTGGCTTTGATTGCGTTTATGGTCCTAAGCTTCTTGGGCCAGGAATAAAATTCCTCAATTTATTTGTTTGTCTTAGCCACATAAAAAACGGGTCTACACTTCGGACTGCTTTTCGAGTAATTTGATCTTGGTCGCAACTTGCAACCCTTTTTCTTCCTTTTGTCGTGGAGGCCAGAATCTTTAGCGCGCTTTTGAGCGTTGCGCATTTTTTAATTGCTTGAAATTTAATATTTTTTGGCGAGTCTCGATGTTTGTTTTATTTTATGCTAATTATATTCGCATGCAACGCGAAGCAGTCTCTGTTTTTATCTTCTCCCCCTCTTGTTGCCATTTTTTCCGAAAAGCCAATTATAAAATTTCATTTTTGCACTCTTCGCTTTTCAGTTTGTTATTGAAAATAGCTTTTGGCATTGGTAATCCGATAGCCGCAATTAGCAAGGCGAGTCCTGGGAGGTCAGACGAGATGAGAATTTAATAACAATAAGCAGATTGCCGGATTATTTTCACATAAGTGTGGCTTAAAATTAAAGTGATGGCTTTCGAGCGAATTGCTAACAATATGCTCCGTGTTTCAATGTGTTACATTTGAAGTCGTGTCCGGCTGAATTTTATTAACTTTCGATACATAAATTTGTTTAATTAAGCATTTGATAAAACTTAAATCTCTTTTCACCTCTATATATATGCTATCCCAAACTAAATTAAAAACTTCCGCATGAGTCAAAAGTCCCTAAACCCAAGTAAAAGGTGCCAGTCGATGCGCCTTAAAAATGCACACATCTATTTATATTTATGAGCTGACTCGAGTCCTGCTTCGCGAGTGCATTATAATTCAATAATTTCCGCGCTCGCATGGCGTCAGGATTTTTTAATTGCTTTTCAATAACCGGGTCGTGAGGAAGGGGGAGAGCGGAGGGCAGGATGTCCTGCGTGGAGCCTGTTTGGGTGCTGATAAGCCGCAGGATAATCATCGGCATGGCCAACGCGTTAAAATGCTGAAAAATTCATAGGTATGGAGCTGAAATATTTACGATGCGAATTAAAAAGCGCGCTAATGCAATTCACTCGGCCAGCGCTAATTTAAATTTGTAAGTGGCCCTGCAAAATGCGAAAATAAAATTTGAAAAAAGAGCAATGCAATTTGTATTTCGAAACTCCGACGTGGTACATACCCTTTGGATAACACTTTAAAGCATATTGCACACCATTATTATGCATGTTAATATTTATTGCATTTTGATAGGCGAATAAAGTTATCTTTTCCCTTTTTTTTATAACAAAATGGACAACCAAATTATGATGCCCTTCTTCGAATACCCTTTAGTTCGTTCCATAAAAGAGCAACGCATGGCTGCCGCTGACGACGTGTGGTATGCAACAAATTGTTGCATGGCCTTTCAAACTAATGTCCGTTGCTGTCGCCCTCTCTGTCTATCCTGTACGCCGCTCTCGCTCCCTCTCACTCGGTGGGCGGGCAACAATGTTGTGTTAATGTTTACACATGTCCATGACACGACCAC
This sequence comes from Drosophila teissieri, assembly GCF_016746235.2. Lineage (NCBI taxonomy): Eukaryota > Metazoa > Arthropoda > Insecta > Diptera > Drosophilidae > Drosophila > Drosophila teissieri. Next base: position 15,709,942 of record NC_053031.1, on the reverse strand, counting down.
AATGAACACGATTCCGGAGCAGGCACCATTCCGGTCTCATTTCCAGGCCAGACCAGACCCTACACAGGCAGATCATTTTGAACTTGGAATACCTTACATTCGAAAATAAATGATTTTTAAAATTGGATTAAAATATAGTCAAATTAGTTGATCTTTTTTAATCAAATGCAATGCAAATAAATCATTTTAAGCCTGTAAAATATGATTTTCAGCCCTGAATACTTTGAATATTATTATTACATTCACTCCATCGCAATGGATTCATCCAACTCATCCAATAGTCCATCCAACTTTGAATTGTGCAGCTCGTAAAGTTTTGTTCCAAGACTATATAAAGTCTTTTCCTTTTCTCGCGGTGTACCTGGTCAAGCCAATTCAATCCAATCCAGTCGGGTCTGTCCATAAAGTGCATCAGTTGCGCTGCACTGCACTCTGGAGTTCCGTTGAGCTGAGCTAAGTGGAGTGGAGTGGAGTGCCTCGAAATGCACGGTGTCTGTTCGGGTGTCGATAGCAGGCCTTAATTAAAATTAACATTTTTTGCACAAAACTTAACAGGTCCTTTTTACATTGTGGGGCTATGCTTTTAGGCCAGAGTTAACTCAATTTGGGAGCCCTGGCCACTGGGAGCCTGGAGTACCGTTGGGGATATGGGATGCATGGGATGTGTTTTAGAGGGGCCTTTATCTCCTATGCAATATTTCTATTGATTCTGATGATGGTTATTTAATTTGGAGCGTCAAGTGTGCGTTATTGATGCGCACTGGATGGCCTTTGAGTGCATTTGCCGTTTTAATAGCCTGCGGATGTCAGGAGGGCTTCATTTTGTGGCAAGGCACACTCCGGCGATGGGGGAATATTCCTAACGTGTCCTCGATTTGGGACTGAATAAATGTGTTGGCGGGCATAGGTGTAATTTGGCTTAGCAAATTATTACATAGAAATGGCTGGAACGAGTAGGAATTTATTAAAATTAAATATTTATATTAATATCATACTTAAAATATTATTTATATATCATATATAATATAAGTATTAAACTAAAGATTGTATTAGATCATCACATTTTTGTTCGAAAGTAAACACTAGATAATGAAGCCTTTCGATTTATTTGTATTTTGTATTTACGAATATATTTAATAACATTTATATACTGATAATAATATGGAATTGTATTATATATTATGCTGACTTATTGGCAAATTTGTCTTTTTCTCTTTTAAGGCAACAAGTTTTAGCGCGAAAATAAACTTGAAATCGTATTATTTATTCGCAGGGACATTTATTTCTGCTTGACTACACTATTTGCATGTCAAGCTATACTGGGAATTCCCCATAATCCGGGAAAACACAACATTAATGCACAGAAGGCGAAAGCCGCGCAAAACCGTATTTAATAACCAGCTCATATTTCCACATAGTTTATTTGACTTTTTGCGAAAATGCATTTCCGCGCCAGTCGCGAGCAGCCGCCGGCGTCAGGGTTTTAACAGGTCTGCATGGGTAAATATCAATATTTACACCTTTAATTAAAAACGCTAACAAGGTTATTTAGTGTGTTGTGAACGTGGCAAAGGGGGGCAGGGGGATTGGCCAGGAAATCTGGCAGGAAGTCAGCCGTGGCCTACAGCGAAGCTTCGGTTACGACGCTTTTGCCTCGGCGTTCGCTTATTTTCGACCCTTTCAGCCGTGGCCGGAAAAGCTTTTAAGCGAAAATGCCAAAATGAAAATGTAAAATTTATTTCTCGTTCACTTGTTTAACTTAACATTAATGCACTGTTTGCAATGCACGCTCGTTTGTGCGGAAACTTGATGGAACGGTGTAAAATTATGGCCAAAAGATGAATTCGAATATTAATCAAAGGGTGCACAAACCTGCCGTCATGATTTTGAACTTTTTTCCAAAGCTAATAAGTTTTTTCTGCACCCAATAGTGAATAGTGCAGTTATTAATTTTTTTTCAATGCGGAGTCTTACCAACTTAGCTCATATTATGTTGTGTACAAAGACAAAATAGTCTTTTATTTGCAACGAATCTTTTATATCATTTTACTCTACGAGTAACGCGTATAAATAGCACTTTTCTTTTAAATGTTATACGACAATTGGAACCGTAATCGAAGGGAGCTTGAAAGGAATTAGTCATCCGTTGGTCAGCATTCCGGCGACTTCACTTGCCACTTTGGAGGCATCGACAGCCACTCCCGGATGCATTGTGTGCCTAAAATATTTGTCATATTGCACGTGCCACAAAAAGCTGCATCGCCGCCGCCCACGGCGCGAGGTGGTGACATTAAAATCCCGGCTGCGCTGCATGTCGTTTAATTAAAAAATGCCCCAAAAGCATTTACTCAAACCCAAGTTTGTATTTAAAAGGGCAAAAAACCAGTGCAAGCATTGGTGCAGTGGGAAGAAGGGATGTGTGCATTTTAATGAAAGCGGAAACCAAATAATCAGCAAGTGACAATCTCCTAGGGTGGTGGTCAAGCTCAGATGGAAAAGTAGTGCACTGGAAAGAATAAAAGGTACTACTAATAAATTTTAAAAATTATTACGGTTTCAGTTATATATTTTCTGTAATTAAGGGTGAAAGTAATTCCTCTCTTACTTTCCAACCTAATGGTTAAAAATACTTTACATTTCTTAATTTTCTATATTTAAAAGCTTTTTTCTACCAAAAATTGGAATTTATCCAGTGCAGAGGCGAACAAAGCGCCAGTGCCAAATGAGAAAAGTGCAACCCGTGGAGCGTATGAATTTAATGATTTAATCGCAGTCCGCCGCCCCTTTGGTGCCACGCCTTGTTGACACTGCATGCGTGTCAAGAGAATTTGTCAAAAAATGCAACCGCCGGTGGCAGCCTCAAGGGAAATTGGACAAAGCCAAGTGGACTTGGAGCACGCGGAACGGGATTAGGGCTGCACTTGGCCAAGTTATTGACTTTGTGTGTCTGTCAAATCCTGGCATGTGGTCAACATTTAAGTGTAATTAATGCCCGCGGCCACTCGCCGGTTGCATTTCAGCCGATCTCCTCCTCCGGAAGCCGGAATATGAAAACCAAATATTGCGCCTAATTTGATTAGCGTGTCTGCGCCCAGATTCCGATTGCATTTTTCGGTTTTATTTGTGCATCGCAGCCCGCGGCAATTTTCGCTTCCGCAGTTGTGCCCATCAGGAGCAATTCTTCATTATTCTTTTTTAGTACTATGAATTTGATATGAGATATATGCGTTATTATACATCTAAAAGTACATTTAATTTCTTGTTTGGTAAGCAGTTTTCATGTAAATCATATAATATAATATGTCATGTGCAATACACCATATCTACAATATGGAATGTTATACGAACTTCTCAGTAACTTACCTTAGGGGATAGTTGGCCCCAAGTTCCTCAAGTTTATTCCTTTCAATTTTCCCAGGAGGAGGCGGCTAATCGAAAGTGTTTCTGCTTTGGAAATTAATAGTTTTCCAACAGCAGGAAACTTTTAAACGCTTTGAAACTAAATGCAAATGTGCCATCAAGTTCAGTTCCTTTTCTTGGCTGATTTTCTTAGGCGGGCAAATTGAATTTCACTTGGGTCCGTTGAAAGGTTTTCCATTCCCATAGTTTTCATTAACCCCCGCAAGTCCCGTGGGGCCTTTGACGCCTCGTGTGTGAAGCATAATTACAGGCACTAGCCAAGTTCTTCAATTAAAATTTATTTGGTTTTCGGTGGGGGATGGAATTCTGGTGAGTGTGTGTGGGTTATTTTTAGTTTTCATGTCGAACTAGAGAAGTTTTGGACTCGCTTCGATGCGGTTATGTGCGCTTTTTAATCCTTTGTGCCACTGACAAGCCAATTAATGATGATTTGTGGTCGCTTTGTGCAAACGACTTGAACTACATCATATAGTGGGTTTAATGTGAAAATAACAGCTTGCGAAAAAATGCAAGAAAAATGTAGGAAACGTATTCAGTTTGAAATCATAAAATAAATAAATAAATTCATTTAACTGTATCTTTTACGTATTAAATAAATTTATCATGTCCAAAGGCGCTGATGATGAATTAAGTAAATAGAATAGAATATAAATGGAAAATGTTGTTAGTTATTATGCAAGTACTGTTCACATATTTTGCAGTTAACAATATCAGAATTGGTTCTTTTAAACATTATACATTGAGCCCATTTGTTTAACTATTCGCACATTGAACACATTGTTCTCCAGCATTTCGATAGGGCTCGCTCATTCTTTTAAAGCTAAAAAAAACCCTGTGGCCATATCGAACACACTCTCACACTTAAGTGTCCAACAGAAAAGGGAAAAAACTCGTTGGCAGTCATAATGATGACACACTTACCACATAAACCGCACGCACCACATATACATACATACTATAGCCACCACCGAAACCGGATCCAACTCGGAGTGTTGCATGCCACCCACGGGGGGTGCGGCAAAAGCGCCATAGAGCTGGGAAAAGCCCCGAAAAAAGGGTTGGCAGGGAGGGAGGGGGAAAGGCTTGCCACTAAAATGCACGCTAATGAGTTTCAATTACGACCAACTGACAAGATGGGACGCTCTGAAACAGTTTTTATTTTTATTGACATGGCATTTGGGCGCCGCAGCCTCATTTCCCCCGCTTGTTTTCAGTTTCGGTGTCGTCGCTTCTGTTGTCAATTTGCGTAAAATTTTTGTCCTTTTTGAGTGTTTGCTTGTCGCTACTTTGATTGAAACTAAACGACGAGCTGAGCTGCGGCTGAAGGTGTGGGACGGAGGGGTTGGGGATCGCGAGTGCTTGATTTTAATTAAATTCCCATTCCCGCAGAATGCGGCACAAGCAGCTGAGCCTCATCGACCTTTCGTCCTGTGGCCTCAATGCCCGCTGCTCTGCATCTGTTTGTCACTTGTCATCCTGATTTCGGTTGCTCTACATCGGGAGTACTTTGACTATTAAGCCGTATTGGTCTTAAGACTGTTTTTCCATATCATTATGGTATATGATAATTCAATAAAATTGATAGCAGTAAACATTTTAATTCAATAGTTATTGTTTTTACAATTGCCTTTCCGCTGTAAACCGCCAGCTTACTCCTGAATTGAAAAACTAACCCATATTGTGTTTAAAATCCTGTGGTAACCGACAGTTAATAATAGTAACTAGATTTATGAAAACCAAATTGCTTAATGTTTTTTATTTATTTTACACAGTACTTATATTCCAACATACACCTCCAATAAGGCTTATAGGACCACCATTGCAATCCTTGTTTTTTAAAATCGTAAACTTTTATGATTACAAGAGCACCAGGGCGTTTGTTGTTATTTGTGTCCCTGCTCCTGGTGTCCTGGTATCCTGGTGTCGTCGTTTACTTTGTGGCCTGGAGTCGGTGTTGCCATTGGCACATGTTACAGCAACCGAGACTCGTCTAAATGGTTATGGCGCCGAGCATTTTAAATAATTAATGGCCGAGTTGAGAGCGAGTGGAGTACAAGTGCACATCGCACTCAAACTCAAAGTCAAGCCGAAGCGGCAAAGTAAAGCAGCCAGCTCGACGGAGGCGCCACAAATGTAATAAAAATGTTGGGCCAAAACTTTGACCAAGATGCCGACAACGAAGCAGAAGTTTGCCGACTTTGGCTAAAAATCGACTCGACTGCATTTCAATTCCCAAACGATTATAAACTACCGACCGTTTGCAAATTTAATTTACAACTGCACAAAGTGAACAAACCGCAACAAGAGCTCGAAACGAAGTTTCTACTTTGTTAAAGTCGGAGGGCAGACTTTTATTTGCCACCTACACAACAACTTTTGCTCGAGGGTCAGCTGCCAGTTGGTGCAACTGGAATTGGCTGCTAACTGGGGAGTATATTTGCACTGGAAGGAAAGCGAGCGAATGGCAGTTATAATATTAATTGGACTCGGAGCACGAAAGAAAATTGGTCTCTGATATTTTTTGATTTTTTTCAATTAAATTTTTTAAATTGTACTGTCTGAACCATTATTATAAAATCTTTGTCAAACTGCTTTTAAAAATTAATTTTTCATTATATGTATTTAATTTAAAGCATAAACTATACCAACTCATAGATTGAAGATTTACTTGTTGCTTTTATACATTATCTACTGAATATATATTATAATCATCGATATTATTTTTCTTGGTGTGAGGAGTATAGAGAAAAGTTTGCCAGAACAGGAAATTATGTTTATTATTACTTTGGCACACACAAGTCGGACGCCAAGTGGCCAAGAGCTTTTCCCCGAACAATATGCAAATGTGCAGCAGCGAAAGGTGCTAAAAGGACTCTAACAAGGAGTGCCTCAGTCCCATTCTCAACCGTTGCCGAAAACTTCAAATTTAAATTAATAAGACAGCAGACGGGATCGCCCAGTTGGATAAGCTTCGTTAGCCTCGTGGAACATCATCATCAGGAGCAGCGTCTTTTTCCTTGAAGTGCTCACTAAATTGCACTTTAATTGCACTTTTGGAGAGAGCCAGTCGATGGGCAAAACTCAAAACTTTTGTTTTCCTTTTCCCTGCGAAAATTTTCGGCCATTTTCTGAATGGGGTGCAGACGGGAAATTGGCAATCATCATAAATAAGTGATTCAAATTAATTAAATTCAGCTTTGCGACAAAAGCATTCTTCTGGGGACCGGTAATCAAAGTCTTGGTAAAGATTTCTGGAAGTTTAAAGAAGTCAAAGAGATGTAAAAATAAATGCGTACACTTATAGTTCCTTATAATTTATATTATAGATCAAAATATAATAAATTTTACCATAAAATAACACAAAGCGCCTCGAAATGCTTATTGATTGTAATATTTATCTGATCAACTAAGTTGCACTTCAGCCAAATCAAGTTTTGCCTCCATAACTGCAACTTGTTTGCCATTGTGCTTGATGCCCCTCAGCCATTTGATGTAGTCCACCGGGACACCGGATTCCGTAGCTCCTTTTACCAGAACTTTGAGGTACGTTTGCGAAGGCTGGCGATCGAGTGGAATGATTTCCTGGCCACCTCCAGCATGGACGTCTGTTTGAGGCTGATTTGTCAAGTGGTAGGCACGACAGGTGATGCTTGTATCGGTGCTCAACAGGTGAACGGGCACACTAATCGGAATATATAAGCCGTCGGGCACACTCTCCTGACTAAGAAACATGGGAAATGTAATATTTCAAAAACAACGGAGCAAAACCTACTCATCCAAATCCTTAAGGTTGCACATATCAATCTCCCAAATGGCTCCGTACACATGCGATCCTGGAGTGGGTACGATTGTAGCGGGAGCGCCCAGCCAATTCCTCGATTCTGTGTGAAAGTCTAGTCTAAAGTTCTGTAAAATAAATAATTCGATAGATAAGTTTATTATATTGTACATCTTTTAGGAACAAAACTCACAAATATTCGATATTCTACCATCGATAGTTTGTTTTATTGGTGTGGCAAAAATGTCATGTTAGATATGAAAAAGTTTTATTGAAAGCATAAAAAATTTGTTTATTTAAACTTACCTCTAATTTTCCAACACCAATCCTTTTTGCAGTTGGATTTTGTATATGAATCCGACTGGCTAGCATATTGCTTCCGAAACCGAAATAAAAGAATTTAGTGCCCATATTAGTAAGCAGGTGTACCTAAAAATGTAATTAAAACAAGAGAGAACGCTATAGTCGAGTTTGTTGGCAAATCGATAGAATTTTACAAGACTAATACAAAAATGAAAAAATATCAAATATCATTTTTCAAAAGTGTGGGCGTGGCAGCTTTTGGCAAACCGATAGAAATTAAGGAGACTAACACAAAATTGAAAAAATATCGAAACATTTTTTAAAAGTGTGAGCGTGGCAGTTTTAGGCGGTTTGTGGGCGTTACAGTGGGCGTGGCAACATGAATCGACAAACTTGCGCTGCTTCTATGTCTCTGGAGTCTGCATGATGAATCTCAACTTTGTAGCTTTTGTAGTTCCTGAGATCTCGACGTTCATACGGACGGACAGACGGACGGACAGACGGACATGGCCAGATCGACTCGGCTATTGATCCTGATCAAGAATATATATACTTTATATGGTCGGAAACGCTTCCTTCTGCCTGTTACATACTTTTCAACGAATCTAGTATACCCTTTTACTCTACGAGTAACGGGTATAATAATTTTAAAATATGTGCTTATGTAAAATTAAAAAAAAATAACAAGGTGAACGCTTTAATCGCGCCCCGACTGTCAGATACCCGTTACTCAGCTAGTGAAAGTTAGAGAACGAAAAATGTCCACATTTTTCTGGCATATTAATAGGGAACAAATAGTATAATAATACATATAATAAAACAAGTTAGGGCCAGACCAATTCGGCTAGTGATTGTAATCAAGAATATAGATCCTATATCTAATTCTTACATAATTTTCAACGGATCTATTATACCCTTTTACTCTACGAGTAATTGCTACAGTTTTGGCAGCACAGGCCGTTTGTAAAACAGTGCGTGCAAAACCTTACACTGCTTGTCTCGCAAGTTCGTTGACGACAAGCAGTGCTAATAATGGTTGATGTATGGGATAACGTAATTTAATGTAAAGTGTTGCTCTTTTCTCGCTAAAATTGTATTCTTAAAATCAAAATAATTATAAAGACAAACTTATTCGTATAAGTAAATGCAATATACACATTTAATGAAATACGAACTCTGTTTACTATTGTCTTCAATTCGATTACACATGGAACAGCCCAGCTGTTAGAAAAGCTTATGGTTGCTGAGCTTTTAAATCGTAAATCAAATCAGCTGTTCCCTAGAATAATTTTTTTCATTTTATTCTATTCCACTGGTAATTCTTACACTAATTTTACACGCACAAATTTGTAATTATAGCACTTACTTTTGAATTCATGAAAATATAACACGTCAACACTGAAATTTATGTACACTTTTAAAACGGACGAAAAGAATAATGTGAAACGTCACTGACAAAATTTTAACATCTGTTTGTAGAGCTACACTGTTCGCCAAGTTTCCTATCGATTACGTGGTTCAACAGATAGCAGCCGCTTTGTCTAAACTCTCGATTATAGGGATGGACATGTGCCTAAGGCTTCATAGTTAAATATTTGTGTTTACGAAACTATTTTTTTAAATTATTTAGGCTTATCACTAAACAATGGCCTCGGTATAGCCCTATTGTAAATAAAAATGTGTCCCTCGTTACCAACTCAAATTTAAACTAGCTTCAATCAAAGGAATATAAATTAAAAATTAAAAGGAAATAATTCAACTCAATAATTTACAAATTATTGTAATATAAAATATTTTTTTTAAGATTCCCACAGTTCAGTTTGATTTGGCTAAGGGTTTTAGAATTTTCTTATGGTGTAAGTGGTTTGAAACTAAATAAATGACTTGGAACAGGCTACATTGAACTAAAAAGTTAAACCTAGTTGTGATTGTAAAACTGTATATGTATTTGATCATCACAGCACTGCGGACACCTTTTCAGACGGACAATTGAGAATAGAAATATATACAAAGAAACAAAGAAACAAATTTCGGGTTTCTAGCTTTGTTACTATACAAATTAATATGTTTGTTATCTTTACCTTTAATATATAGTTTAGTTTGCATTCTGATATGATAAAACTTTAAGTCAAAATACATAATTAACATATATCTCTGTGATGGTAGCCTGCAAAATTCGCTATTCTCTAGATAAGTCTTAATAAATGAAAATGCTATGGAAGTAACTTCAATAGTTTGAAAAATGAATCAATTTCCTGTCGTTAGACGAGTCCTCCGCTGAAACATGAAATCTATCAATCCAAAAACTAAGTACAGAGCAGTTCTATGTGCTATAAATAATGAACCAATAAGGGCCATTCAAAATTTGGGGGCCACCACCACTTCACCAAGCTCCAGCGACAAAAAGCAATGGAAATAATAACATTTATTTTAGGCGGAAAGAAGTCGCACTCAAAAGCACCAATTTCATCGCAAGTAAAGAGTAACAACGAGGAGACCCACTGACCAAGATTTTCTCGCAGCCATCATCCCTCTGTAATGATTAAATATGAAATAAATGATCAAATTGATTTGCACCCGGAGGATTGAAGGATTTAAAGTATTTCTCTTGCGTAGCTAAATTACAGGGAGGAATAAATATTCAGTTACAAAGCATATCACGTGATCAAAGATTTGTTTTTATCAAAGAACCTATTGTCTGCATGAGTGTTATGCTTAACAATAAACGCAAGGGTTTAGTTTCAATAGTATTTTATTATTTGTCTGAATCAAACATATTTTAAAAAATCGTTGATAAAAATGTCAATGGCACCATCAATTCTAAGGTTCAAAAGGAGTTTACACCTAGTTTATACCGAGTGAAAATGCACCTATTTTTATAATGTTTTGATTACTTAGAGGGTTACATTTTCCAGTTCCAGTTTCCGCTCCGCATGGGAGTTTACTTTTCCATTATGCTTGATGCTCCTCAATCGCTGAACATAATCCTCCGGGACGGAGCTCTCGATAGCGCCTTTTACGAGGCATTGGAGATATGTTTTCGAGGGCTGTCTGGATAAGGGAATGGAGTCCTTGGGTAGCATGTAGAGATTGGTCGTTGGCTGCTTGGTCAGTAGATAAGCACGGGCAGGAGTTAATTCGGATTCTCCACGGAGTTTCACGTTAACGGTGCGGGGCTCATAAATGCCTTCACTAACGCCTTCTTGGCTGCACAAAATATATAATTAAGAGGTATTAGAAGTAGAAGTAAATTAGGAAAAATAGATGCTACTAAAGGCTTTCAAAATACATAAATATAGATTAAGAATATACTTTATCAATTGAGTAATGTGTTTGAAAGTCTGAGTGTACGTCAACACGCTATTTATATTTATTTGCTTGAGCTTACTTATCTATATCCGGTAGATTAGTTAGATCGATCTCCCAGAGGGTTCCCCAGACATGATCACCCTGCGTGGGAACGATGGTCGCCACAGATCCGCTCCAACGAGCTGATTCGAGGGCAAAGTCCAATCGAAAGTCGGGTAGCAGGGCCGGTCCGACTCTCACGGCCGTTGGATTCTGGATGTGGATCCTTTGGATCAGCATATTGCTGCCGAAGCCGAAGTACAGGAACTTGCCACCTCGAATCTCTGGTAGATTCAAGGTGGCATTTGCACTGATGCTGTGGCAATGAACTGTGGCTACCAATAGGCAGTTAATCATCCCGATAAAGCACCTTCGATTCATTCTATAAAATTATAAAGACTTGACACCTGCCAGTGAACCGATCTGACTTGAGGTTGATTGACTACTGAAAGCTGCATTTTCAGACTTGTCTGATTTGGAAGCTTATCTTCTTGTTTATGGATACATGCAACGACATATACACTTTGTTTTGTATTAATAAAAAAATAATATATATATTATATTATTTTGCTCTGCAAAAGCAAAACTTTTCAACAAGGTAAATGGTCGACATAGAGTTTCAAGCTGGTGTTTTCTAATATCAATAGCTGAGAGAGAGCATCAAATGTGTTCATAAACCTCAATTACTGATGCCTTTTTTTATTGCATTAATGAACACAATCTTGATGTTTACATTTTTTTGTATGCTCTTTGAAAGGTCGTTGATTTATATAAGTAAGAGATGAACAATAAAACTAATCAAAAACAAACAACGAACAATGCATTGAAATCGGTTGATAGTCCAATTCTTACATAGCAGGTCAATATCGAGTATTTTCTTAAAGTATTTTAACGATTTTGTATTTTTTTTTGTTTATGCTTATATTTTTATTTATATTATTTTTGTCAGCAGTGGGAAATTGATTAAATGGATATTACCAGCAAAAAAATATTCTGTTTTCGTTTCGTAAAAGGGTTAGGCGCTTTATCGCTTTATGGAGCTGTAAAAAATATTATTTAATCTCAGTGGAATTTATCAAGATTCATGTTGGCTTAATTTCCAAAAAGACTGCCCTTGTTGTAGTTCTTTTCCTTCCAATTTATGTCCACATAACAATTTTACCCTAAAATAAATTGTAAAAATCAAAACAAACACATGGACAATGACAGTCACCAAAAACCATATCGTTTGGCTTTCGAGTTCAATATTTGGTGACATGATGGGTAACATATCATGGGAAAAGGACAATTTGCTTATGTTTGTTCGGGGTGCCGCAGTGACAGCCGTTTGTTGCGCGAATATGTGCGAATGCATTTTAAATGATTTTTGCGATTTTATTGCGGATTTGTTGCACGTTTTCTATGGATGTTGGTGTGGCTTGCGGCGGAACTCTGTCCAGTTTGACATGGTTTCTGGCCAAAGCCGAAACCAGATCGCTTCAGAACAGGACAGGCGTCAGTAGTTGGTGAGCTCAGAGGTCTGACATGGACGTCATGACAACAGAACTTTGTGTTGATTTATGCGATTTTAACTGCGAGTGCCATGTGCGAAACATATGTACATTTCATCAATTATATACAATTAATTATACAATTAATAATTTTGTAAAAATTATATTTATTTTATTGAATATATTAAGGCTGCAGTATAGGCAATCTATTTTTACTGCATGGTGTGATAATTCGAACTCATTTGTTATTTAAGTTTGTTGTGCCATGCAAGTAATGTGGCGTACCCTTAAGATAAAACCACTGCAGCCACTTGAGAATGTCACTTAACTCGGTGAATTTATGGGCCGCCTTGCCGCAAATCATTCAATTGGCTGCCTCGTCTCAGACCTGATGAACAGAAACAAAAACAGGCGCCAGCATAAATATTCATACTAGCGTGTCATCCCGAGGGCCCATTCAACCCGGTAAATCCTTGTCATTGTCCTCGTATCGTGGCTGATTTTCACGCACACATGAGCTCATAGAGAACACAAATGATCAGAGCATCGTCATCATCATCATCGTTTTCCTCATATCCAGCATTACCATTATTATCAGTGGTATTCACGACAAGCTGGGAGAAAACATACACATATTTACAGTCAAAACATACGAGTATATGTGATATCGGAAACACTGTCTACACCATGGCCACACTTATAGATACTCGAAGCGAAAGTAATTTGAATATGATGCCATTCAAGGTTTTCGGTGCCAACGGAATGCCAACTGTGGAGTCGTCATTTATTTCATGCACCTGCCGCTAGTTTTTGTCATGTAAATATCGCGCATCAAGTGTCTTTCGTTACTTTTTCAGTCGTAAAAAAACATTCACATACAGGCAGCAGACACATGATAAATGGATTTTCCGCCCCACAAGCTTTGGATGTCGCATGCAGGACTAGGCTGCCTTTTCTCGTTTGCTTTCTTCATTTAAAGTTTGCCGCGCGGAAGTTGAACGCTTTTATGCACGCATACGGGGCGTATACGTATTCAAAACTCAAATATTTGAGCATAAGCATATTTTATGTCCTCGGTTCTTTTGTGCAGAGAATCCGTCATAAATTTAATGACGTCACTGGTAGATGATGAATAACACTAACGTGTGAAATGGGCTTTGATACAGCAATTTATAAAATTCATAACCATTGCCTATTTTATGTCATAAATTAGGAAAATTTATAAAAAAAGGGACCATATAGAGGCTATATGTTAGAGAGCATATGCTAATGTAAATGATACATTTTTCGAATTGAAATACATGGAAATACTTTTGAGTGTCTAGTGAGTTGCGTTTTAATTTGATGGCACTACGTTCGCTTTTAAATTAAGTTGCATATTAGATTAATTGTTCAGCGCTCTGAAATGAAGCATACTTACCATTAAATGTGCAGTTTAAGCAAATTAAATATTTAACATAGCGTGAATGGATCAATTAACTGAATTTCCGCAGTGAGGCAAATACCGAAATGCTGTTTGCATTTCATTTGTATGTTTTTTGCACAGTTTAATTAATTTTTAATGTTGCGCAAAGACAACAACGAAAAATCAAACTGAAATGGTCGATTTATGGCTATTGTTGTAGGAGCGAAACCCGCAAAGGATTCACAACGTGTCCTGGTATAAATGGGAGCTCGAGTGGGTGTATCTATGAAATGAATTTCCAACTAGGCCTAACACGAGTCTGCCATTAAAATGATTGAGCCGCAAACCAAAGAATCTACAACAAACATCCGCCCAAATTGCCAAGTAAACGGATTAAATTTCCGATTTCCGATATGAAGAGCAAAAAATGCAATTAGGATTGGCAAAAACTTTCGAATACCCTTCAGACATTGTTTAATTTATTAGGTAAGTCGCTAACTTTTTTTACAAAATGTCTTATAGAAAAGTAACAATTACTTGATTTTATTTATAAATAATAATTTACTGTATTTATAAAATTATTGGCATATTAGCAGGCGAGTAGGAAGGCCAAGAGCAACCTGGAGAAGAACCGCTCACCAAGAACTAGCCCAAATAAACACCACATGGGAAAGTGCAAAACAGACAGCTCAAAATAGAGTTAGATGGAAAGCTCTCGTAGAAGCCCTAAGTTCCCGAGAGGAATAGAAGGAATTAAAAAAAAAATAAAAAAATAGAATTATTGGTTACAATACCGAAGCCTTGCCTCATCGATCTATGAGGGGTTGCCTTTGGTGAGGGTATAATTATAGGGAATAAGGACTGAAAGATTGCGTAATCAATTTAAGCGCTTGAAATATCAACAAGGCCTCCAGAACCGTTGGCAAGTCACGTTGTTTGATATCTGCCGACACACGGCGAGGCTTCTTGATATGTGCTCTTGTCACAGGGAAAACTTTTCGGCAGGTTCACAGCCCAAATATTTGCTTGGAAAAGTTTCAGGCTCGAGGGTGGAGGGGCAAACGTGTGGTGAAAAGAACATATTTTTGTGGCTTAACTCAAAAAATATATATATTTTTGCTAGGGCAATCCACAAAGGCGCCGAGGATGTAATATTTGAAGCATGAGGAGTACTACCAGCAGTAGGCAGTAGGCACTTGACCTCGACTGAACTCACTTCACCAATCAACGTCACTTCAGATGAGAAATGACTGTGCCTTGTATAAGGGTTTCAATTTTAGTGCACATTTTTTCAATAAATTTAACACACTCAGCACTCAGCTTGCATTTCATCATCAAAAAAACATGAATTTTTCAATAGACCCTGTGTGTACATTATAAATTGATTAAAACCAAGGAATTCTTATTAAGGAGCAGCTGACCACAAAAAGTTGGATTTTTCAATTCGCTGACCAAAGGCAAAATATTTATATGTATCAAAACCACAGTCTACAAAACACGCAACAAGTTTAAGTTGGTGCACTCGACAGCTTTTAAATTACTAGCATTCTTACTTATGCATTCAAGAAATCTCTGCCACGTCCTTGGCGAAATTTCATCATAGCCATGGTGTGGGTAAAGAAGCTGCTGAAGGTTGCTGAAATAATGGCCCATTGAGCTTACCAATTTATTCATAGAGGAAAATTTAGTTATTCTCTCAACCTATTCAAATGTAATAACACTGTTAATACGCGAATAAAGCGATGGGTTTTAGAAGTAAGTAGTCTCTTAAATGACATTTCATTAATGTAACCTACACTACCCATTTCCCGATCAATAAAACATCTCGTATTTATTGCTGGTGCATTTATTACCTTAATTTTTGAATTTTTAGGCATAAAAAACTTTGTAATAAGCCCTACCACTTCTTACAAACTTTCCGATTAGAATCGTAGTAGTATCCGTAACCACAAACCTTTTCCAAACTACCCTGAGGTAGACGGTCCTCAAACTTAACTGCATTCACAGGGCTGAGAACCAGTCCCAGAATAGCCAGCACGAAACCTTGGTATACGTTCATCTTGTTGAGTAGAGCTGAATATCTGAATGATCGGCTGTGGGACTCAGTCAGCTATTTATACCCTGCTGCACGCTGGAATTAATAAGGACGCTCTATGTGGCGCTGTGATATGGAGATAAACAGTTGCCATTTAAGCTTTTTACGGCATTTAAGCCCAATCACGTACGTAAGCTGTTCGTTCTAGTTTCACATTTCACCGCTGACCCTCTATGATTGGATGGCCCACTCGGCGTATGCTTGATAGCAAATATGATGCGTTAACAAGCGAAATGAGCAGTCCACGGACACTCATTCCTCATTTCCTACCCATCTCACTTCCGATCTCTTCGGTCTTTCTAGCCCATTTAAATTAGATTTCTGTTTGAACTTGCAAAGCAAATCTAGTTTCCTAGAAGCTCCACATCGTCAGCTGCAATACACCTCAAAATATTCATATGTATCAAAACCACAGTCGACAAAACACGCAACAAGTTTAAGTTGGTGCACTAGCATTACTAGCATTCGTCCTTGGCGAAATTTCATCGGATAATGAAGAAGCTGCTGAAGGTTGCTGAAATAATGGCCCACTGAGCTTACCAATTTATTCATAGAGGAAAATCTATTTATTTTCTGAACCTATTCAAATGTTATAACACTGTTAATACGCGAATAAAACGATGGGTTTTAGAAGTAAGTAGTCTCTTAAATGACATTTCATTAATGTAACCTCCACTCCCCATTTCCCGATCAATAAAACATCTCGTATTGATTGCTGGTGCATTTATTACCTAAATCTTTGAATTCTTTGGGCATAAAAAACTTTTTAATGAGCCCTACCACGGCAGGCAAGTATGCCGAAGATAATTGTAGTAGCGTCCCTTACCACAAAGTCTGTCCAAGTTAGTTTCATTACGTACTAGTATCTGTCCATTCGCAGGGCTGAGGACCAGTCCCAGAATAGCTAGCACGAAACCTGGGTATACGTTCATCTTGTCCAGTAGAGCTGAATAGCTGAATGATCGGCTGTGGGACTCAGTCAGCTATTTATACCCTGCTGCACGCTGGAATTAATAAGGACGCTCTATGTGGCGCTGTGATATGGAGATAAACAGTTGCCATTTAAGCTTTTTACGGCATTTAAGCCCAATCACGTACGTAAGCTGTTCGTTCTAGTTTCACATTTCACCGCTGACCCTCTATGATTGGATGGCCCACTCGGCGTATGCTTGATAGCAAATATGATGCGTTAACAAGCGAAATGAGCAGTCCACGGACACTCATTCCTCATTTCCTACCCATCTCACTTCCGATCTCTTCGGTCTTTCTAGCCCATTTAAATTAGATTTCTGTTTGAACTTGCAAAGCAAATCTAGTTTCCTAGAAACTCCACATCGTCAGCTGCAATACACCTCAAAATATTCATATGTATCAAAACCACAGTCCACAAAACACGCAACAAGTTTAAGTTGGTGCACTAGCATTACTATTGAGCGGCAGAATTTTATAAGAAAAACACAGTGTGTTAGCTGCGGAATTTTATTTGCGACTAAATGATGAACGAAAGAAATGACAAAATGATTATACATATTTTCTTATTCCTAATTCGTTAGAGCGGGATAAATTTATGATCGGTAACGAAATACAAAGCGTGCATTGTATACATACAGGGCATATACAGGATCTCTATTTTCTACAATTACTAGCATTCGTCCTTGGCGAAATTTCATCGGATGATGAAGAAGCTGCTGAAGGTTGCTGAAATAATGGCCCACTGAGCTTACCAATTTATACATAAAGCAAAATCTATTTATTTTCTGAACCTATTCGAATGTTATAACACTGTTAATACGCGAATAAAACGATGGGTTTTAGAAGTAAGTAGTCTCTTAATTGACATTTCATGAATGTAACCTCCACTCCCCATTTCCCGATCAATAAAACATCTCGTATTTATTGCTGGTGCATTTATTACCTAAGTCTTTGAATTCTTTAGGCATAAACAACTTTTTAATGAGCCCTACCACGGCAGGCAAGTATGCCGAAGATAATTGTAGTGACGTCCGGGACCACAAATTATGTCCAAATCAGTATCATTACGTATCTGTATCTGTCCATTCGCAGGGCTGAGGACCAGTCCCAGAATAGCTAGCACGAAACCTGGGTATACGTTCATCTTGTCCAGTAGAGCTGAATGATCGGCTGTGGGACTCATTCAGCTATTTATACCCTGCTGAACGCTGGAATTAATAAGGACGCTCTATGTGGCGCTGTGATATGGGGATAAACAGTTGCCATTTAAGCTTTTTACGGCATTTAAGCCCAATCACGTACGTAAGCTGTTCGTTCTAGTTTCACATTTCACCGCTGACCCTCTATGATTGGATGGCCCACTCGGCGTATGCTTGATAGCAAATATGATGCGTTAACAAGCGAAATGAGCAGTCCACGGACACTCATTCCTCATTTCCTATCCATCTCACTTCAGATCTCTTCGGTCTTTCTAGCCCATTTAAATTAGATTTCTGTTTGAACTTGCAAAGCAAATCTAGTTTCCTAGAAGCTCCACATCGTCAGCTGCAATACACCTCAAAATATTCATATGTATCAAAACCACAGTCCACAAAACACGCAACAATTTTAAGTTGGTGCACTCGACACTTGTAAATTAAAAACACTATATTTAATGAATTGCGCATTCTAACTCGAATTTTAAATAAATGTTAAAATAGACCTGAGATTTTAGGGAGCCCTTTCTTGAGGTTTTTTTAAACTAGCAGCTCTCATTGAAATTGTATCATTATAAATTCAATTTAAAACCGATACTGGTTGACTGATACTGGTCGGTTACCTTAATTCAGTGAATCTCAACCAGATATGCATCCTCCCATCATCATAATCAGGCAACTTGTATCGAGGGCATGAGCATTATTAGCTTCGCCATCGCCGACAACAAAGTGATAAACTGCTCGACAACCAGGCATCAGGGAGTCAATTATATAATGATGCGTCGATATCGCAGTACATGGTGGCTGTTGCCTCGCCCATTTCAACTGTTTCGCCTGACAAGCTCGTTAAAATTTATGCTTTGTTTGTATTTCAGGGAAATGGGAGTCCAGGATGCTCCTCGCATGACGCACTCATTTGTGACGTAGTCCACAGGACCCGACAGGATACAAGGGGTTAGAAGCAACTATTATTCTGCCCCAGTTGGCCAGTTGTGACGGGCAGCAACTGTCACAATAGTTGTCAGTGTTTGGACTTTTGTCGATGACCATAAAACAGAAGCTTAAATATTAGATCGTTTTCGAAAGTGGACATTGTGGACTTTATGGGCTGGGCGGCACTTCTGGTTGATGAATGGGCCCAGAATATTTATTGGAATAAGATAAGATAAGATTAGCCCAGTCGAGTGAATTCATTTTTAAGCTAAGAATAATGCACAATAGAGTGAAAGTTTGAATGGATTGTTAATTTTTGTTTCAATTGTGTTTGTATTAACACAACCATATTCGAGCGCAGTACAATTTATTTTAATTAGCTCTTTGCTTAATTGTGAGTCAAATGATAATTTGTTCATTGACAATGCTAATTAAATTATATGAATAATTCGTTTAACTCTGTATATGAAGCAAAATCGAAAAACATGCAACAATATTTAATTGAGGTATGCCTACAACTGTGCTTGGCAATTAAAATACTGTTATTACGAAAGCAGAAAAAGTTAGAATATAAACGAGAATTCAAAATGATTTTCGAAAAAAAAATTTGATTTACAATGGCAATCTATAAGCTTAACTGAAATGAAATGGAAAGTAAATATGGGCTACTGAATTAAACGTAAAAGCGTAACAAATAATAAAGCAGGAAAACTTCATTCGGTCAGTAAATATAATTTTTATGCCAGCGGCACACAGAAAAACGTTTCATTGGCTGTCCAAAGATTCCCCGCAGATAATAGTAAATATTTGAAATTAAATCTGTGTTTGTCCGCCAGTTAACCGATTGAGTGCAATCCAGAGCCCGCATTAAAATGCAATAAATCTGCCTCGAGCAGGCTTTAATTTCCCTGATGAGAGGCCGCACCAGGCTGTCTTTTCCGGACTAAAGTACCCAGTTGCCGAGGTGCCGAGGATCCGAGTACAGGACCCCCAGTTACAACAGGCAGAACGCCAGTGGAAGGCAGTGGAATCCTGCACATGTTTACATGACGTTGGCCTGACTGCAGTCGCGGCTGCATGCAAAATTAATAAGCCATAACAAGTTGGTTTATACTGCGGCTTCCTGGGACTGGGAAACCGTTCTTCTTAGGGGTGAATTAATTAACGAGCTGTGAAAGAGGCAGAGGCATAAAGTTGTGCATTCAAGAAATCTCTGCCACGTCCTTGGCGAAATTTCATCGGAGCCATGGTGTGGGTGAAGAAGCTGCTGAAGGTTGCTGAAATAATGGCCCATTGAGCTTACCAATTTATTCATAGAGGAAAATCTATTTATTTTCTGAACCTATTCAAATGTTATAACACTGTTAATACGCGAATAAAACGATGGGTTTTAGAAGTAAGTAGTCTCTTAAATGACATTTCATTAATGTAACCTCCACTCCCCATTTCCCGATCAATAAAACATCTCGTATTGATTGCTGGTGCATTTATTACCTAAATCTTTGAATTCTTTAGGCATAAAAAACTTTTTAATGAGCCCTACCACGGCAGGCAAGTATGCCGAAGATAATTGTAGTAGCGTCCCTTACCACAAAGTCTGTCCAAGTTAGTTTCATTACGTACTAGTATCTGTCCATTCGCAGGGCTGAGGACCAGTCCCAGAATAGCTAGCACGAAACCTGGGTATACGTTCATCTTGTCGAGTAGAGCTGAATAGCTGAATGATCGGCTGTGGGACTCAATCAGCTATTTATACCCTGCTGCACGTTGGAATTAATAAGGACGCTCTATGTGGCGCTGTGATATGGCGATAAA
Organism: Drosophila teissieri; assembly: GCF_016746235.2. Taxonomy (NCBI): domain Eukaryota; kingdom Metazoa; phylum Arthropoda; class Insecta; order Diptera; family Drosophilidae; genus Drosophila; species Drosophila teissieri. Next base: position 15,689,187 of record NC_053031.1, on the reverse strand, counting down.
CAGTTGTCATTTAAGCTTTTTAGGGCATTTAAGCCCAATCACGTACGTAAGCTGTTCGTTCTAGTTTCACATTTCACCGCTGACCCTCTATGATTGGATGGCCCACTCGGCGTATGCTTGATAGCAAATATGATGCGTTAACAAGCGAAATGAGCAGTCCACGGACACTCATTCCTCATTTCCTACCCATCTCACTTCCGATCTCTTCGGTCTTTCTAGCCCATTTAAATTAGATTTCTGTTTGAACTTGCAAAGCAAATCTAGTTCCCTACAAGCTCCACATAATCAGCTGCAATACTCCTCACTTACTTATTTAATCACTTTCGCTGCCCTCATCGAAGGAAATTCAATACGCACTTTTCACCGTCTGTGTTCTCAGGCTTTAACTTAATCTGCTTAGGAAAATTAGCAGAAATTTTAAAGATTGGGTTGAAGTGAGTAAATACTTCGATGGTATTACATTAGAAACTTGTATGGCCAATAACTCATTTAACTAAGACTAATGTTAATGTGATTTAGTGTTTTGAGTTAGCTAAAATAACTCAAGACCCATAAGCAATTTAAAATATGTGTTTCGACAATATATTTCTTATTTAACAAATAATATCCTAAGGCACCAAAGTTTTTCAAGTGACACACTTTTGGCAGCGGTCAAGTTGGTTTGAGAAATGTAGGTTTATTAGTTTATTAGGAACTATTTTACCCAATGAAAGTTCATCCCTTGCTTATGCTTTAAAAAAAATACTTCCTTAAATTGGAGTTGAAATGTTGCAAGGCTTTCCCATGCATTATAGTTGCAACTCTTTTCCTCGTTGGTAAGTATTTAAGATTTAAAAATTCAATTTGAAATTACGAACGTTTCCCTTCGAGCTCTTCCCGCAACCCCTTCAACCGATTCCATCTTGCGTTTCTCAATGAATACTTAATATCCCTCTTTTCGGATAGAAAGCAAAAGCCGAAAAGGAAAATCGGAAAATCTGAAAACCGGTAAAACTCAGCTGAGTGACGAATGCTGCCCGGAGCTTACATGGAGACATAATTACCCAGAAAGTCGCACTTAAGTAGGGCGTATGGGGCGCCCGAGAGTGGGCCATTAGGTGTAAGCTGATATTTTTATGCCCTGCAATCGCAAAAGGAAACTTAATTTTTGAGTGAACAACTTTAACTTTAGCGGAGCAAGTAATATTTGCTTGGGCTGGAGTTGGTGGAGAACTTTTAGGAGCTCCTACGACTCGAATTTAATTAATTACACGAAAAATGCAGGAAGAGGGAGCCACCGGTAGTTGCTTTATTTCGGCACGTGATAAATTAATTTAAGCCAGCTCCAAAGCATTTCGTGTAATGTTTTTGCATACACATCGCCAGGCGACGTCAGGTGGCATAAAACTGGATCATTTAGTGGGCGGTAGAGGTGGCAGTGGCATGTAGCGGTGGCAGTGGCAGTGGCAGTGGCAGGTAGTGGGCGGCCGAAGAGGTTTAGGTTATCGAATTGGGCGTGGCATCAACTTAATTACGCTACGCACGGCAGCTAATTGAGTTCGTAGTCTAGCGAAAAATAAAACGCCATTAGTCTAGGCATTGGTACTCAGTTTCGCTTTTCGCTTGGCGATTACACGCAATTTCCATGGTCTCACTGTGGAATACGTATGAGGTTCTATGATTTTAAAAGGTTTTACCTAATGTTTACCTAATATATATTATTGTACATTTATTAGAGTTAAAAAAAAGCATTATAAAATAGTATTCTAGTGAAAGCAAGCCAAGCCGAAGCTATGTTAAAGTTCGTCACTAGTTTCTTAACTCGTTTACTAATCATTTATAAGTTCTGTTTTCTTTATCAGGGAGTCCACTGACCACTGACCAAACGAGACCCTAAATAATACGTTTTTGTTCCTCCAGGAAATCCAATAGGTTCGTAACTGCCCAATTGTTTAAGAGAAGAGTAAATGTTTGCAGAAGGGCATTTTTGCCAGGAGATGGGATTCCTTAACCTCAGCGAGACCTCGACTTTAGACTTGAGCCAAAGGAACCGATTCGAACCCATTTCACGATCTCCTTTCATCTGCACACTTGACAGCTCAATTTACTCAGCTCGCCTCGCCTATTTTCGCTTCGGGACGCCAGTAATTATAACTTGGCTGTAATCTGCGTATTAATCTCAGTTTGTGTGGGCCCAGGAGACAATGAGGGCTTTTTCGGTTGGCTCAGGGCTCAGTTTCCAATTTTTTCCCCATTTTAACATGAAACAAATGCCAGCGAATTTATTTTGTTTATTGTTGCTGATGTTTTGCCGCTTTTCGCAGGCTGCTTTTGTATAACTTAGCGCTTGGCACGAAATATTATTAATTAGTCTAGACGAGCACGAGACAAAAGCACACAACCTCTTGCTAAGAAAGCCCTAATGAGCATTAGAACTAAATATGTTATGTACATAGTTGTGGAGATTGGTTATTCATCTGCCCCTTATCTCTAAAGGTTTTGACAAACTTAAAACAGGCTATTTTGAGTAAAATTGCTATTCAAATTAATTAAATACTTTAACAACGGGGTCGTAAAACTAAAGGTAGTTACATTTTGAAGATTTTATAGTGTCAAATCTATTTCAATCATATAACAAGTACACAAATGTAAATCTTAACTTATGCCATAGTTAATTTTTTTAGTAAATGTAGTGAGCACATTGCAAGCACATTCTAAATAACTATTTTATGCATCTGCATGCACACTTTAAGTGTGAAAATATAAAATAAATCTATAAATGTGTGTCCATGTAAAGTAGGTAATAATAATCGCAATCACACTCTGAATATCTTTTGTATGCATCTGCATGCACCCTTTAGTGTGTAAATATAAAATAAGTAAATAAAATAAATTAAAATATTATTGCGACGAGAGTGTAGACCCCAGACAGCTCACATGTTGGCTTTGCACGAGGTGAAATCGAGTCACATAGGCATTTTCCATGCAAAGTGTCGTCAGTTCAAGGACAAAACCCGTTGGACAAGTACTTAATTAGCCGACGAGGTCTCGAAGTGGCGGTTAATTTCTTGGCGTAGAGTCCTTCCAACTTGGCTCCATGCCACTGTAAGTTTATTTTGTCAGGTTCAGGGATCCGAACTTGGAGTCGGCCTGACAGCATGGCAGACTGCACCCATGTAGCTTGACAACTCTGTTGCAGTGCCAGCCAACACGGTTCGTAAGTCCTTCGCCTAGGAACCAGTCTTTCAGTCTTTCAAAGTCAGATCGAGCCACATGACTTTACTCTTCTCTAATAATAGAATTACATGTGCCTTTGTAGACACATCGCACACAACACATTTACTATCTGTATTCTACTTGAGATTGTTTTGATTTTGCAATAGTTTGTAAATGGAATTGCAATGGTTGTTTTGACCTTTCAGCGCAAGGTTGTCTCCTGGTGAGTCCACAATCTGCACCGCCCCACACTTTTGAAAACAGTTTTGATATTTTTAAATTTTACCAAAAATTGTTTGATACACCCACTAATGCGGTTGCTTTTCATTTTATCATTTCTCTTTCCAAGATCTACCGACATGGCTAAAAAATGTTGAAAGAAGCCCACTTTAACGCCCTCAAACCAGCAAGCACTGCCACGCCCACACTTTTTCTTCATTTTTTTTATTTGTCTTGCCAGTTGCCTTTCACTTTCTGAACTCAGGGTATTTGATAGTTGAGTAACTCGACTATAGCGCTCTCTCTTGTTATTTGCAGTGCATATTTTTTGGAAAATCCTACAATTTATCTAAAAAAACACTAAAAATGTCTATTAGGCCTGAAAATATTAGACACACAAATATTCTGCCTTAATAAGGAGCCATACTTTTGTTATCAAGGGGTCCACACAATGCCCGAAAAGTTTAATTTCTGTTAAATGCAAAACACAACCGGAAGAATTTGATGCCAACCATTTTTGGCACCTGGAATTCACTGTTTCGCCTGTTGTTTGAATTATCCCAGACAATTAAAAAGTTGCCGCCATCAAATTTAATGCTTCATTTTAGTGGACAACTTTACACATAATTGTTGTTGTTTAGCTGCGGCCCCGCTGCTAATTTATGCATCACAAAAGGACGCAGCAGATATTCAGGTGACATCTAATTGCATTTCGCATTGGGGGAATCGTCCAAAAAACATCCACATTCTATGAAACGTGCTGCGGGCTCTCTGAACTTTTTGCCAGCTCTCCGCTTTTAATGAGTTGAAGTTGCCGCAATTTTACGGGTCCACGTGAAGTGGTTGAGTGGTTGGGTGGTTGGGTGGTTGGGTGGTTGGGTGGGTGGTGCCGAGTGGGTGGTGCAGGTCAGTGGTGCCCCGTTCACCTGCGGCGAAGGGGATGGCCGCAAATTGGCTCGTGTGGACGGCTTTGTCAACGTCTCCTATCGCCGAGTTCTGTCGAATTGAATCTTGGATGGGTCCCTTTTATGCTGATGCTCTTTTGATGGGAGAGTAATGTGTTGTCCCAACGTTAATTTTATCATAAGTGACTCATAAGTTGTCTATCAACAGAATTGACAGTATTTGGCGATACACGTTTTTCTAGTTCTTTTAATCCACTGTAGACACCCCTTCCCTATTGACCCCGATCTGTTATCATTTCAATTTGCATTCACCCAAGTAATCTGGATCGGTCCCTCCACTATTTATTTCCAAGTATTATTTAAGTTTGCCCTGAATGTTTGCATAAATAATTGCCGAGATAGTATGCGCTCTACTCGACCACTAAATAACCACTTCATTTACTTTCCACATTTCGCTCGAGGCCCAAAACTAATAAAGCCACGAATTCATATAGTTTTTGGATTTTAGTTGCCACTTGGACTTAGTTGCATTTTCTACCTGGTTTATTTTGTTGATTTAATAAAGCCAAAAGCTCATTAGCACTGAAACAACAAGCGGTAGCTGAATCCGCAACTTCCTTTATTATTTGTATGTTTCAGCTTTAATTTCGAAATGTTTACCTTTGTTGGAGGTGATTCTGCAGCAGCCAAGGGCAAAAGAAGCTCTCCAGAAATAATAATTCCCAATGCTCGAGCGACTGACCAACAGAGTATCTCAACCGCAAAATCAAACATTTAGCCAGGGCACTCAAGTGCTGTCCTAAGATATGATATTTGCATTGGGTTCCCTAGGTTATTGTTATGTCTCGAACCCTTTCACCTCATGCTGGTTTACTCAGAAGCCCTTCAAATGTGTGCTATTCACGCCAGAGACTTATTTCGATTCGTATTTGTGGATTTGTGGGAAACTCATCGATGTCTAATATCTGTGAAAACCAATAATATCTTGTGGCAGGCAGCATTTGTCAAGCCCATTTAGCAAGCAGAGTGCATTTATTCATATGGCACACAAGGCATACCGAACAATTCGGCAAATTGCTGCAGTTCTTCCAACTTAATATTGGCATAACAATCACAATGTGATTGAAATGGATCCTGGGTTCTGTTTCAGATGCACTGGTTTTCTGCATGCCACACGTGCCAAGATATTTGAATAACTCTTGATTTGGCCAGACCAGAAATATTTCTAAACGTGCAAGAAATAGTTATTAACAAAAATCAGAAGTACTTTGTTTTACTCTTTGAAAATACCAAGCTAATTTGCATTTTCCCAGAGTGAATTCCTAGCTCATTGCCAATTACACTTAAACAGGATAAATCAGTGAAAATAGGTTGTAGTTTTGATTTTCTGGTTTCTGTATCGCGTTTCGATGTATAAGTTGTTCATGGGTTTTGGTCCCTATTCAGTCCCACGGTGCTTGGCTCCGAAGTGTCGGTTTCTCCTATCGAGTTACTCCTTCCTGTGGAAGGAGCCCCGCTGACCAGAGCAATCAAAGGATTCTCCTTTGTGGCCTCTGGCACCTTGACGCCTTCGTAGGAGCCCTCACCTATTTTCTAATTTTCCTGCTGGCAAATTCAATTAGTTCCGCCTGCGCCATTCGGTCAAGTTGCGTACCCTCAATCAATTTCCATTTATTCGAGCAACAATGGGCCAGAGTGGGAGGTGCTCTCATTATGCTGTCAGCTTAATTATTATTTTGACATCGCCAGCTGTACATTTAATTACTGGGAATATTTCCATCGCTCACCTGGCCAGAGTATAAATCTCGTCTTGTGAACTACAGAGGTACAACTTTCGTGCAAAATGGTCTGAGCAATTGCCTTGGCGTTGGTTTACTTTTCAGCACTTTTAGCTTTGTTGTTTACTCGGCGGTTGCTATTGTTTCCCTTGATTTTCCTGGGAAGAAACTTCTGCGGGAGTTGTATTCCCCGTGCTTTGCTTGGATAAGCCTTTACTGCCCGTATTTATTTTAGTTTTTTACCCCGAAAATACAAAAAACAGTGTTGGCGAGCGTTTCTTCTGAGAACTCGAGCCACTGCAAAAGTTCGGGGAAATAAAACAACACAGTCACAAAAATACCTAAATGCAACGTTCAAATGCAAATTTAAAAAAAGTATTAAAATTAAACGATACACAATTTACTTAAAGTTTTTGTTCGCTTCTTAATTTGGGCTTGTGGTTTTTAGGAATGATTGTTTGGGTTTTTTAAGTCTGAGTTATTTTAGCCAATTATTTCCACTACAGTTGTCTTTGCGATGCTCCTGAAAATATCTCTGAACTAAAGCATTCGTTATTAACGTACCTTTGACCTAGTTGCTTGTAAATTAAACATCAAAGAGCTTGAGTGAATAGAAAAGAGAGGAAAAAGTAAAAGGCTCCTTCTCTCATTCTGTTTCGTCCATTCATCTCGACGTTTACTAGTGTCTGCTGCTGCTGCAAATTAACAACATACATCATTGACCTGTAATCCGGAAAACAGGCAGCCGGAGCCGCAGACCCGTAGTCGCTGCCGTATTCGTACATAAACCCGGAGTCGATGCCAAGCTGCCGGCTGGCGTCCGGCTTTGGATTTGGCCTCCGTTTAGTTTTGTCTGACGCTTGGCACTTCCGATGATCCGAGGGAATTGCCAAAGGTTTCACCGCCTTTGGGTAATACCTCCTAACTATGCGCTATTCCTCGGACATTAAAAAAAAATAATTTTTGGGGATAGGTAACACCTATTCACCGTACTCACATATTGTTTTGTAGAATATTAAGGAAAAAGGATGGGGAGCACAAAGTAATAAATTTTAGTAACTACCAATCGGATATACCCAAGATAATCCGCAACCGGAAATACCAAACTATGCGGAAGAAAAACAAAATGTTAACAATATGTTAACTCGAGCGGAAATATCACTTAGCAGCAACACGAATTCGGACATGGACAGCCAGCTTCTGACTTTCGTTTCGACCAGCAAAAAAAGATAACGAAAAATCGTCGAAAACAGAAACGAGACTTTGGGCCCGGGGCAATGGCTTCTGAGCTAGAAAAAGGCGGAAAGAATGTGTCAATAATGACTAATGGCCAAGTCGGAACCGGAGTTGGCTAAACTGGGGTTTTCCCTGCTGGCTGAAGACTTCTATTCCTATTTATTTTTGCATATTTTTGAGGGCTGGCATTGGAGCTGCTCGTGATGTCAAAATGATGTGGGCTTTACCTTTTCTTTTTGTATTTTCCGAGAGCCCTTGTTGTTCCCTGTTGGGACCCGCTTTTAATTTGAAATTCACAGAAGGCGAAACTTTGCCCGAGAATGGTGACCCAATTTGGAATGAAATTCACCCGGCTTTAAGAGTCGGACACATCAGAATAAATTTTATTTTTGTATTCCCATTTGCAATAGCCCGGCTGTCGACAAGCAAAGAAACATTTAATTAATTTAGGCTTATATACTCGAATCCGGCTAACGAGAAGATTTCGACAAGTGCGAGCCTGGTAATGAAATCTAGTATTAACCAGCAAAATGTTTGCCCTAAAAAATGTCAATCTGCGTACTTTAAGTAACCGAAAGAAAAAATTGCCCAGCTATGATATGGGGTACAGGTTTGATACATTTAAAGCTCAATTTAACATTTTTAACTGTATGCTGATGAACATTTTTTTTTTAAAAAAATGTGAAAACTGCGAAAATTCGTAGATGTTAAGAAGACTAATCAAGTTTAATAAAATGAAACGAAGCAGTGCTTCAAGTTGATGATACACTTTTGTGTAACTGCTAATAAAAATTCCAATTGCAGGCTTCATTTAAATCAAGCAAATTGACATTATTCGGGGAAATCATTCTTTGATTGCCAATCCGACAATCATCGGTGCAAACACAAACACATCATTAGGAAAAGTGAGCAAAGTATCGAAGCTCATTATGTGAAACACTCCCCAAAGAAGCTTTTCATCGTAAAAAGAACACGTGCCTGTTTTCATTCCGTTCGGGATAAAAATAAAACATTGCTCGCTGGCCAATTGGCAAATCTTTGTGGTCTGCAGCCCACAATTATGGAGAGAAAATGAAATGCTCATCTGTCGTCAAAAAAAAAACAGCACGAAGGAACAGGAGAAAAATGGCCCAAGGACCCAAAAAAATTCCAGAAAAAAGAACTAAAGAGCCAGCGTGGAAATGGGCTAGATGAGGAGGCATAAATAACTATGTCCGCCCAAAGTAAACAGAAATAAAAGCGGGGCAAACACAACAAACTCAAATTACACACCGAAATGCAGGCGGTTGGAGAAGAGGACCTGGTTTTTCTGGCTGAAAGGGCGGGCATTTCGAGGGGAGTGCCGAAAAGTAGGCAACTAATGTTCGCAAATGTTTGCCTGGATTTGCTCTGGTCTGGTCTGCTTTCCATTCCCAGCCAAATCCAAGCTATGCAGGTGAGGCATTCTCCTACCTTTGCTACCTCTGCTACCTTTGCCTTTCCTTCCGGTGTGTGCTTATGTAATTAATGTTTTCCTGCTGGTCCAGGTCCGGCAGAAACAGCCGGAACTGGAAGTGTGAGCCCAAAAAGTTTGCTCCCAACAGGAAATTGTTATTGTTTTGTCGCCTTAGAAAAGCAAAGAGCAGCAGAGCAACGCCAGAAAACCAAAAGTCAATTGCAAGATACCCTATTTCTGAGTTACAATTTAGGGAAATTTAAAATGATGCCATATTGCTGATAAAATTTAAATGAAAAACCAAGGACAGGTTATTGAAAAGCATATACAAAATAGAAGGTTTTTTAGAAATTTTAGGTATTGAAAAATCTATTATTCAGATAATCCAAAAACTATCTAAAAGCTGTATCATTTTATATAAACCATCAAAAATATACCTATTTCATAACTTCCCTTTTATTTATTAATTATTAATTAATAATTATATAATATAATAATTATATTTAAACCATAAAAAATATACATACCTATTTCAAACCTTCCCTTTTATTTTTTAGGTATGACAAAATGATGGAGATGCACAAAACACTTGTTAAGAAATAAGGAAGCTTTAAAAGATTCTGCTCTAAAATATTTCGGAACAAAAATATCTGGTAGCCATCCATTGCATGAGAACCGGAAGTGTGGGTAATCTGGGTTTGTTCCACACTCAAGTGGAGCTATGGTTATCCCGGTCAGGTCATTGACTTGTCTCCAAGTCCGCCCATTAAAGCTCGTCCTTCTGCGTGTGTGGATGGGTAATTAAGATAACATCCCAGGGCGTTGAAATGCGAGACGAAAAACGATTTCTTGTTTGTCATTAGGCTTATGCGGCTATGGCGAGCCTCAACCAAAATGATTTCCCGGAATTTCCCGGAACTCGGTCGGCTTAAAGTCACATTTTCAGGGATCTCCTTACGGCGACTGCTTATTCCCGACAGCGTGCCATATTTTTCAATAAGCACAATTGACACCCACTCGACCAGGGAGTGGCCATCCTGGATAGGGACGAGGTCCTTTGACAGTTTCCCGGGCCTGGGCTAATTTACGCCTTCAATTTGTACTGGCCGAGCACTTGTTATAATTGATGGCCAGTCCAGAACAGTCGCTCACTGCGACGAATTCCCATTATCCTTATGGGCTCACGTCCTTGCTGGAGTAATTAAATAAATTGACATCCAAATCGTAGCATAACATGTTTCGTTTCGAACACTTCGTTATAATTATTATATGGCATATAAAATATGCTATACTATTTTTTCAGTGCATCCTTAAGGCGGTAGAGGCAGTCAGTGGGGAGCAGGAGGCGTCGAGCTTACCCGCTGGCTAGTAATTTACTTGTCCTTGCTGGGACGATTTGGCTTTCCCGCCTCTTCCTAGGTGACGCCTAAAAGCAGACCAGAACCCACCCGGTGGAGAACACTCCATATATCGCATATGTATATGAGCAGCATATTTCAGGCATTTTTATGGCTCTAGAGTAGAATCATAAATATAGGAATTGGAATGGGAAAGGAAAAAGTAAGGAAGATGGCAAACGGGATCCACGGCATGTGGCGTTGTTTACGGATGAAACTGCCTGACCATGGGGTTCCTAGTACCCCAGCTATTTGGCGCCTGGTTTCCTAATCTCTCCTCTTTCCAATATTCATCATCATCTTTGTCGAGAAAGTGTTACGAAAATGTTGATCGATTCGAGTTTGACTTTTATGCCCGCTGCGTGTGTGTCGTTTGCAAGGGAACTTTCTTTTTAGGGATTGAGTAGCTGGTGTAGCCAATTGCCACAATCATAAATAATCAGAACCCCAAAATATATATGCAAAATATCATGACGATATATCTGTCTCACTGCAAAACACAATATTTTACATTCTATAAAAATCTATTTGTATTTTTATTAGTTAACTAAAGACTTGTACAACAGGAACTACGCTTATTTCGGCACAATGAAAATGAAAAGTTGTACTTATATCTAAATATACAAATCACCAGAAGAGCATCCACAGACCGCCTATCAGTTTGCTCACCATTGTTTATTTTGTATCCTTCGCTGTTAATATTTTTTCGCAAGCTGGCTTAATCATCAATCATTCGGTGACCGTCTTATTCCACAGTATGCCACACAAAGGCTTATCAAATTTGTTCCTGAGTGCCACGTTCTGGTCTTGAATCGAAGGCAAGTATTCGGATGGAAAATGCATTTGGGTTCCAATTACTATAACTAAAGAAGCAGCTCCTTGAAAATTTACGATCCAACTCAGCGACTTTGGACTTTTCAGCAATTTGCAAATGCAGCAATGTGAAAGAGGTGAATCGAAATAGTTTTAGTGTGCAAAATGCCTGGCGCTCCAGTGGCCGCAAAACAAAAATTGCGGAAAAACTTTCAATTTGGTCGAAAGCAAGTATCGGAATCGTGGCAATCATCAGCCAGCAACAAAAGAAGAAATCATGAAACACAAGCCACAAGGCGAGGGCTCCACCAAATGGAGCACACTCGAGAGGGCTGGCGAAGTGGATGAAAATGCTCGAGAACTTTTCAATTTGGTGGCAAAATTTGCGCAATTTCCTCGCTGGCTGGTCGGGCAAGAAAGGGTTAAACTTCCTCCACATCCACATCCACCTCGAAAGCTGCCCGCCTCGAAAGCTGCAAGTGTCAGTGGGGAAATTATGAATTGCTTAAAGTTGCTCAACCGCTTTTGTGGGTGCCCCTAACGAGGTTATTCAGTTTGCATACAAATTTGCATTAAATATGCACTTTATTGATGAGTGCGATTGCTCTGAGAGCAAAAACTTTTTAAATAACTGAACAGAGGGTACAAAATCGATAATTTCTAGCAACAAGAGAACAAAGCAACGATGGGAACAATTCGAATTTCGCGTTTCATCGCCAATTTAAATTCGCAAATTCATACAAATTCGCATTCACAAATTCATAGGTGTATAGGTATTTTAGATTATTTTAGCGTCTGGCACGATCCACCTGGCTACGCCTTCAGCTTTCTTCCTATAAATGATTCGCATTTAGGTTTGTATTCATTGAAATGTGTATTTAAGTGCGGTATTTGTTTAGGCAACGTCATTACCCGACTGATTGAGGTGCTAATGTATTTATAAAGCGACTTGGATTTATTTTTAGCCGCTAATGAAATTTCGCTTCTACCGCAGCTGGATGCCTTTTTATCTGTTCATTTTCATTGCCCAATTTATGAAGTGTGAAGCATTAATTTGATTTCGTATGTAGCTGCGAATAAATTAGGTCAAAATGTGCACGATTTACTGGCCAATTCTTTGAAGTCTGCGCTATGGATACACCTTCACTGTGACTTTGAAAATGCACAGATAGCGTTCGAAGATGTAGTTACATGTCATAATTCAACCGACAGCTGAGTTTTTCCATCAAAATGCCAATAACTTGCCTGTCTGCCAGCCAGTGGCGTGGAGCCCATAGTAAGTGCTTTTCCAGCTCTGCCCTGACCTTAAACTTCAACTGGAAACTGGCAACTGGCTGGTGTTTGCAAGTGAGATGGCAGGGGGCAACCCATTACGAATGCGATTTCCCATTAAAACTCTTCAAGTGGCCGCGCATATGGCTATGTGCATCAGAATGCAGCCGGGCTCCACATAATTCCCTGCTTTGGATCCTGCTCTGCCTGCTAATGAAGTCCAGGGCCATCAATATGCCACCTATGTGCTTGAAGATGACCTTCTGCAAGTGCAAGTAAAAGCATGACTGACGTGAAAAACTATCTTTCTCTGGCACTATGGAAAATAAGAAGGTGCCACTATAAGATCCATGCTTACCGAGCTTGATTTTAGAACTCTGTAATAATCGAGTTAGCATTATTGCTTTTCTTGCTAGATGAATATTTACTCAATTTTCTCGCTTTTATAATTCACCATCTGTCGGAAGAGTCATTGTCCTGTGGGTAGATTTTCCCGCTTTCTCTCCCGTGCCTGCCACTACAATTTCTTTGCTTGTCAGTTCAAGACTTTATGTTGCTTCCTTTGCTTTTTCATTCTTCAGGTTTTTGTGAAGCTTTCATTATATGCTCCGGAGTTTTTCATTGCATTTTCTTTGCAATATTCCGCCAGTTTTGTATTGCCTTTATACTCGTACTCGTATGCTGCAGATGTGGGGAATGGCCAAAAGCAGTTGCACATTAGACGAAGCATGAAAATAGTTTTTGTTTGTATGTTGACAATTCCTTCGTTGCTTGTCTTCATTTTAAATGGAAACGATACACCATTACTATATATAATTTTATACTTATGTATCACGCACGAGCTAACAATCCGAATCATATGAAATCAAGAAAGAAAAGCATTCCCTGTGAAGGTAAACAAACAATTATTGTAAGGAAAACCATTCTCTGAAAGCTTGTGCATTCTTTTAAAATATTATTTATTTGTATTTCGATTTTTAAGCACTTACGTTTAGCTTCAATCAAGTTACACTTAAAATTGAAAAATGTTACATTTATCTTTGGTTTTCTTCGCTTTCCTGTATTTTTTGGACAATTAATAGTATATATTGTTATTTTATTTTATTATAAAAGGTATGCATAAGCCTATTTTACTTCCAAAAGTACAAATACAATTAAGGAGAAGTGTTTTTCCACATCCCCAACGATAATTCGGGCTTTTGTTTACAATAATTAAGTCAAAGTCGAAGATTACTGTGAGTTTGTTTGAACAGTTTTATTGTACAACTATTGTGTGTAACGCAAACAATGAAGGAGAATTCTATTGGAACTGTATTTGTTTGCTATCTTTTTACACTATTTAATATTTATGGCCACAAAGTGTGTTGGTATGACTTCATTTGCATTCACTGAATTGAATTATCATCATTGAATGCACAATTGAGTTAATGCACGCATGTGTTTAAAAACACGATTAGCTTAATGTAAAATAAAATATACACAGCTAATTAATCCTCGTTTAAGATTATTGTTATGAATCGTTATGCAAATTGTCCATTTTACCGTTCATGGCTTTTTTAACAATCACATTGCAGTTTAATTCGATTTGTAGAGCTTATATTGAGTACTTTTTAAGTTTTATTTCCAATGGAATTATTTGCATTTATGGAATATATCTTGTTTTCGATTTATACTTTAGTGAATCCTTGCAAATAGTCGACATTAAATACAAATTTAAATGTCGCTCTCCAAAGTCTTTTCTTGAACATTAAGATTAAACCTTTGGCTAACATTCGTTACTTTTTCAATTTTCAAACTGCTCCACAACCAGCTACACAAACTTATTCTAGCATACCAACGCTAAAAGGTTTTTAAGCTTATTCTAGAGGAGTATGTAAACTTGGAAACGACAATAAAAGTATGCACACTTAATTACTCTGTATGATAAACTAATACAAACACTTATCTGATAAGCTCGCAAATGCGAAAACGGCCAAAATATGATATTAGCTACAGTTAACAGCTTTCCTTTCCTCGTGGTTACCTTTTGTGTCCCCAGAACTGGAACAACTTAAAAAGACTTAACTAGCTATTTATTATTAACAGAACTTTATTTTATTTATTAAATATCTATTTCATATATTAATACCTACACTTTTTAAACCAAAATTTAAGTACGTTTCTTATGAAAAAATGTAAAAAGTTGAGAAAGTTTCGAAAAACTACTTCGGCCTGTTAGTAGGGATAAAAATACCAACAGCTTATTGTATAGATAATTTATAATAAACCAAGGATTATTTAGTCGGGCTTTTAAAAATTCCTTGTTGCTGAGATTCGATCTTATAATAATGGGATTCAATTTACCCGTTTTCGCGTAGCTCCGCCCTAATGGTATAAAATATTAATATCATTTCAGACGACCTATAGCAAGCTCTCCGAGTGCCTCAACAGCTGGCGATCGACGGCCACATCGAGTTCCAGCTCCACCTGCGGATCTCACCTCCGGGCGATGATGACCACCGTTTCCAGGGGCATCGAGGAAGCCCGGTCTTATAAGTCCGTGTGAAGCACGGGCGGCTTACAGTTGTTGGTCTCCGCATTGACCACCAGCACAGTGGCCGGACTGCCCACCTGGATCTCGGCTGGCACCTGTTGCACTGGCGGCTGGAGACAGGTCACTGCATCCGTGCCCGTCGTGGTGGTTGTCGTCGTAGTTGTGGTGGCCATCGGAGCATTGTTGTTCCTCGCCGCCGCCAAGCCCTTCTTCTTGGTTAATGCCCCACGTTGGGCGCCACCTTTTCCATTACCCCCGAGAAGACGCTCCGATTGCCTGCCCTTGCCGAACTTGGGGAAGAAACTGTTCTCCAGCTGCAACTGGGCATTCACATCCTTGCGTGCCGCACACGTGCAGGCCTTCATGAAGCTCTTCTTGAAGTTGTCGCTCAGGAAGGCGTACAGGATGGGGTTCATGGCCGAGTTGGAGTAGCTGAGGCATCCGCAGGCCAGGAAGACGGCGAGCTCCAGGCGAGATGCACATCGTTGAGGAGCGGAGCTGATCAAAGCCACCTGGAAAATGGTACAAAAATAAAGAGGATTCTACAAATGCTCTTTTAAAAATGTGCAGTTTATGGCAAGGCCCATACATCTATTAATTTGTTTACCTAATAAAACCCTACAAGTAACTAACAAATAATTCAAAAATCAGTCTTAAGGCATAAAGTAATAAACTAATTGAATTTGTGTTTTGCATTACAAAATTCGGATTGTAATGTATACAATTATTTACCTGTGAAATCCAGTGTGGAAGCCAACAGAATATGTACGCACTTATGACCTGTGGAGTAAAAGAAATTTATTATATAATCTTATTATTTACTTTATAATTATTAACGTTTATCTTTATTCAAATTAATAAGAAGAAAATGGTACATTTATTTATACATTTACTTAATGCAGCAAATACGTGCAAATTGACTTTAATTTGAATTATTGGAATTTTAAAATGCTATTGTCATGCACGCTGACATTATAGCACTTGATCAACATACTGAAAATATAATTTATAAAATAAAAATAATATATGGCGATTATAAATATGGTTTTTCTATTTTTAATACAAAGTATTTTCATAACGCTGAGCGTTCGTTGTAATGAAATTACTAATTTGAGGGCAATGGTAAGTTCCAGAAATAAGCAAATTGTTGTATATTATTACCGTGAGCACCAGTTTGGTGACCTTCCGGTGGGAGCGCTTCTTCTCCTTCGACTTGTGCTTCGGCCCCACGGTGTGAAGCTTCCTGATCACCAGGCAGTAGAACACCAGGATGAAGGTCAGCGGAGTGGCGAATCCCAGGACCAGGGAGTACAAAATGAAGGTGGAGTCGGTGTGCGAGTTCTGCGTGTCTGGCCATTCGATGTTGCAGGACACATTCCCATTGCTGGACTGCACTGTGCTGGCAAAAAGGATTACCGGCAGCATGAGCAGCACGGATGTCATCCAGGCGAAGGCCGATACCAACTTGGACACGAAGGGCGTTCGGTAGCGGGGCGAGGATATGGGATGGCACACGGCGATGTAGCGATCCGCCGACATGATCAGCAGGAAGATGGAGGAGGTGAAGGAGGTGATGGAGGTGCTCACCATGTAGGCCTTGCACATGTAGTTGCCGAAGGGCCAGTTGCCCACCTGCATGGTGTACAGGAGGAAGGGAATGCCGATCAGGAAGCACTCGTCCGCGATGGCCAGATTCAGGATGTATATGTTGGTCACGGTCTGCATCTTGGAGAACCTCATCACCACATAGATCACCAGGGTGTTGCCGAACAGCCCGATGATGCAGACCAGTGCGTACAGGATCATCGTGATGAGCTTCAGGATGAAGTTGTAGCTGTACGAGCAGTCCGCACCATCATCGTCGTACTCCAAATAGTGACTGCCATTCTCCTGCGTCGGTCGATTCCTGTGGTCCAGGTGGGGTCGCACACTGGGCACCATTGTCTCATTCATAGTGCCATTTATGGCTGGATTCGACGCGGACTCCACGGACTCCACGGGCTCCACGGACTCCAGTTGCTGCAGAGTGGTTCCATTTGGCGCCACTGCCAGCTGCTCTGTGGGCGTTATTAAGCTCGTTAGTGTCATCGCTGTCAGCACAAATAACAGAATGCCCGAATGGGCACAGCCGTTGGTCGCGATGGTGGTCCTTTTGCTGCTGTTTCTGCGGCTCGCAGCTGCCCCATTTGGTGTCGAGTGTCCTTCCATGATGGCTTTCCCGCCCAAACATCCTCCTCCTCGCCACCATCCACCTTCCATTTCGATTCGGCTTCTGTGGCTGCCGGCTAATTTCCAGTTGGTATGTGGCAGTCAGTGCGACAATGCATGCTAAACCAGCTAAATGGCAAATATTTTAATATGCTTTCCATACTTTATGCCTGTGACGTCACATGTTGCACGCTGCGGTTTCTGCAATGAAGTGATGTGGAAGCCCGAGAAGTATTAATTAGTTTCGACCAGCAAACAAACATATGTACATGATACATATACATACATATATATTTAGCTATTTGCTTTAAAGAACTTAAATATTTGAAGAGAAAATTCTTAGATTTGTTTAGCACTCATACAGCGGTGCTATCTATTTTGGAATTATTGTTATGATTTCATAACGAACAGTGATAGGTTTTCAGATTTTAATACACATTTATGAAAGCAGATATTAAGCAGATTCTAGTTTCTGTTATGTTTATCCCCACGGTGTTCCTTTCAGTTGGTATGCAGTTGGCTCTAACAAGCGCGTATTATTTACTGACAATATTGAGCACATGCTATCAGCATTTCATAAGACTAACCCAGCCCCGCCCCTCACCACTCCACACCACACCATCCACTTCGTAGTCCTTAGTCCTTGATGTCCTGCATCATCGTGCGAACATCTTCCTGCAGACAATGCAATCAACTATATGAAATTCTGCTCGTTTGCTTGTGTTTGCCTTCTTCGCACTGCTCAGCGTGAGAAAAAATGATTCGCTTTCCGCTTTCCGGCGGGTGAAAAATGAAAGGCGAGTGGAAAATGAAGAAGAAAAAACCAGAGAGTAAAGCGGCACAACAAAAGTACAGCCAACAACTACACGCAATTAACTTTTTCATAAAGTGAGACCAAAAGGCGAGGCGTAACTCATATAAACTCGATTTATTGTTCGTGCCAGGACCAGAAAAATAATTAAATAGAATTTGAAATGAGTCAACAGTTTGATGGGATGAGTCCGCAATACAAGAAGTGCCTTCAAAGTTCAAACAATTTTCACTCAAATTATTCATTATTATGTAGTGCAAACAATGGCTTTAACTCAGTCATTCGAAAATGATGTGTTAACTTTTATAATTGGGCTCGACAGAAATATAATATTCTGAAATGATTTATTTTTAAGTTCTCGTCGCAAAACTTTGGCCCACAATTAATAAGCCATTTGTTTTGAGGTTTCAAAAGAACTTAAGCGTTGTAGTGAAACGTCGTCCATATGGCGTGAAACATGGAAACTTTGCGGCAGAAGAAACCACAAAACATATATACTACACAGCTCCACGAAGGTCGCAAACTTCTCGGTCAGTAGCCAAGCTAAAACTTTAGCAGACACTGGCCAAAAACACGCCAATAAGAAGTGAAGTCAAGTTTTTCGTTGGCAATAAAACCAGCAATACAACAAGCCAAGGCCAAGGGAAAGGAAATAGCCGCAGGGGCGGAAACTCCACCCACCACTCAAAGGAAAATCAAGGCAGATAGCATTTCCGTTGATTAATTAATTGGCGTAATCCTAGTTAGATAAACTGCGCGACTCGCCAAGGAATTTATGATCGCTTCGCAGTCCGGAATTAAGTGGGTCACCAGCAGCTGGGCCTAACGACCTGGCCACCCGATCGGGTTAAAGTTCAACCCACCGCATTAAGCTCCTTAATTGCCTAGATGCAGACGCTTTGATGTCAGCCACATAATAATTGTTACATTGAGGGAACTAGTTAGACAGGAATTGCTACCTTATATACATATGTATGTATGTATAAAGTAAACCTTTTTAATCATAAATAAATAACAATAATGTTATAGTTGTTTGGGGATATTTTGCTCATACTCGAATCTATCTAAGTACCCTTGCTTTACACCGAATCGGACCAAATTCAAAATGAAGTTGATTCGCCGTCCTATCTGATCGCCCAAAATGCCAAGCTGTGGCTCCAAATGAACACTTCTTTGATATTCAAAGACACGACAGAAGACTAATTTCGTGGCCAGTTTCTCCGCACCTTGATTAGACGGACATATGTGCCGATAATTATGGTATGGTCGAAAGGAGTAGAGAGGCCACTCGGAAATGTCCGAGTGACAGTGGCCGTGTCCCATTGTCTGTTCCTGTTCGCTCGACAGCCAGCTTCTGGCCGAGACAAACAAGGTTAGCAATCAATTGCTAAACATGTTGCCATTGACGATGATGGCACCATGCCTAACAAAAGTCCGACCCCGTTTTCCACACCCGCTCACCAGCTCACCCGCTCACAAAGGACATAAAACGCTTGACTACCGATTGATCCGGCCAGTGGAGCACAAGATATGTGATTTGGGCCATTGGCCATTCCCTCCATGTGAATGGCGATTGGGCTGACCAAAAAGCAGGGTTTCGGTGGGTTGCGTTATGACCAAGTGACTGATGAAACCATAATTGGCAGCAGCAGCGCCATCGTTCGCTCCTAATGAGCCAATATGACATGGCCATCCCTTGCTATATCAGCTGCAGTGAACATGCACTGTGTTCGCTTAAGCAGGTAAGACTGTACAGTGGGACAACAAGAACATAAGAAAGAGACATTAAGGAAACCTTAAATACTGTTTTCAGACCCAAAACAACCTAAGTCGTTTAAAGGTAGATAAAAGTTTAAACTTATTTAAGAAAGTTGTATTTTCCATTAGCCATTACTAAGCTTAATGCATTTATTAACTGCTAATTTACTTTCATACCTTAGTTTTATGCCCTGTCTTAAAACGGCTTGAAGCCTTAGGAATTAATCTTAAAGTTCATTGGTGGTTAATTCAAGTCCGGATCTAGTCAATTTACATTATTATTCAAATTTTATGCTGCTTAGCAAAACTTTGTTAAATTTAAGTAAAACTAAATTGGAGAACCCGACACAATTTAATGTATTTTCTTTTTTCGTGTGAAAAATACCATTTTGTTTTTAGCGCCTTTGTTCCACCTGAGCACGGTGGACAAACTTTAGCTGTTATCTTTCTCACTCATTGGCCAAAGTCATTGTCATGCATAGAGTTTCCCATTTTCCCCAGTTTCCCCATTTGCCCCGGTTTCCCATCTTCCAGCTCGGCTTTGTTCTGGTCGTCTGTGGCATAAATTTTCACTTCTGCCGTGAAGTGCACGGTTAAGTTCCACTTAGGAGCTCTCTTTCCTTCAGCTTTTCAACTTTAGAACGCTCTGTTGATTTGTTTTTCCAAGCATATAAACCGACATGTGCTCCTTTGATTTCCGAGTGTGGAAGCCATTTGCTTAATTAAAAATTTCATGCGATCTGTTAGGCAACCCACGAACCGCAAATAAACGCCAAATCGGCTTATGTCAACTAAGTTAATTGGTAAATGCACAAAAATAGCTCACCTCTAACCATCCATTAATCCCTGGGAATTGGGACGGAATCATATATCCATTTGCACATGGCTGAACTAGGCCGATTGGCCAACTAATGTTTGGTGCGCTCTATCATGATTCAATTTCACATTTCACGACTGACTCTGATTAGCTGCATCCAATCGAGATGCTAAATTAAAATCGATGTAATTAAGGAATGACGCATGTAATTGACTGACAGCAAACTGAGTCTGATTGCAACGGCTCATTAAATTAGGATTTAAACTCATATGCTCTTATTAGTTTGCTGAAATAGTTTTAATCAGTGGCCTAAGTTTAAGTTAGTCTCGAGCGGATGCACATGTCTAAAGCAGATTATATTTAACCGCATGCTTATAAGCCATTAATGGTCCAGACTAAATTATTAATTAATACCGATAGGAATAAAATTAGTAAAGTTTTTCAACCATATTTAACTCACACCACCTATTACAATAGATTAATTAGGTCTTTTAAGTGTATTTTTGGACAGGCTAATTGGAACTAATTTCATTTGTGCATAATTAAGATTTAATTAATTAAAATACTTATTATAATTATACTACTTATAATACCATTAAAGCTCGAGACACTTCTTCAAGTTTATACTACTTGTTTAGGTTCTGATAGAGTGAGTTACGATGTCAATTTCCACACATTTATCCCCACATATACTCGCATTAGTAGATTTGCCTCCCACTGACGCCTGACAAAATATGTTGCCATAATTTATGTATTTACACCATGACCCAGACCTCGACTTGAACCCGGCTAAAGCATCCGTATGTGCTCATTCGTGCGGCGGCGGAGAGATCACGTTCTCACCTGGATTCCGGATTCCGGGTTCTGGATTCCGGGTGCTACGTCATTGTCGTTTGGCCAGGTCATGATTTATAAATAATTAAATATTTATTTTCGCACATCGTAAATGACGTTGGCATCCATCGATGAGATAGGGTGGTGGCGTTGGCCACGGGAAGTTTTGCTTTGCCTGTTTGTCGTTTGGCCCCCACCATATGCTCATTAATATTAATAAGGCGATGTTTGCGAAGGGCAGATGGCCCGGCCCTCCTCCCCTCCCCTGGGTTTTTTCTAATATTTCCCCCTGATTTATCCCACCTCAACAGGTGTCGACCCACACGTGTCGCCATCGCCCGACGGCCTTGCCCTTGTGGGCCCGTAATCAAGTGAAGTGCCATCGACTCGGCCGCACAAAGTTTCAGTTATAAACACGGCCTTCGGCCGGGGCGTTTTCGTTTAGGCCAGAAAACCTCGGCTCGAATCCAATTTCCATTATCCAATTTAACGCCGACATGCTCGCATAAATAAGCCTCTGTGGATAGACCAACAGCGGAGGACATAAAGATCCGGATCGCTCGGCGGGATGATACTGGCCCACTTCCCGTAGAGCATTCTAATGCAAATAGCAGGGACAACAAACTCGGGATTTATATAAATCTCTTACTCAGCAGGGATCAGGGAGCAGGGAGAGAACGAACTAAAATAGGCATTAAAATTGGAAAACAAATACAAATTATTACCCGAACATTTAATTTAATATTTAAAAAGTAATGCTGCAAACTGGTTTATGTATTTATTCACATTTCTGCAACCACCTTAACGTAGTAGAAGAGTAGCTATTACATTTTGCCTCTTATTTATGTTTGTATGACTTGAAAACTCAAATGTAGCTTAAGGATTTTCCGTTAATGGAGAGGCCTCGGAAGTCCTTTCAATTTTCCAGGAATCTGGATTGCCCTTCAAAACAATTTTGTACACATCGCTCGAGGGTTTTTCCCTCAATTTTACCGAAAATTTTATTTCTGAGCTTTAAGTGAGTTACTGAAATATATCATATATTAACAATATGTAAACAATAGCAGTCAAAGACATGAGCAAGCATTTACCATTTTCATGAATTTTTCACCGAAACCAAAATAAAGTGCACGAAAACAAAGGAAAATGCTAAGGTAAAATAAAACGCCTACATAAAAGGCACTTTGTTAACTTTGTAAGGGGCGGGCCACGCCCCCTGGACACGCAACTTTTACAGCTACCCGGGGTGTGTCTGTGTGTGTATGACATTGTGTGAGGCTGGTTTCCACCGTAAAGAAAGATAAATAAGTTACAATGCTATAGAATGCTATACGGGTACCATACTCAAAAGCGAGCTATAGATTTAATATTTGTATAAAACGATTTTTCAACAACTTTAATTCCTTCAACGGAAATCAAAAATGATGAAATGGGAATGTCATTACAAATAATTTTGTCAAATGTATTAAATCTTTAGTTGTACTTTATTACTTTTTTAATTATCAGTATGATTTACGTAGTTCTTACTGTTTTTAAGTATAGTTTTATTATAATTCGTTTTAATATGATATTTTTTCTTTACATTTTAACGTTTATGAATATGACCTAACTTTTCTATGTCACAATAGGGCAAAATATGAGAATTTTGTGCTCAACGCTTACAAGTCTATTTCATGCTATTTTTCCGCTTACAAATATTGTACTATTTTTTTGAACTTTTGTTGTCTCAATAACTCGATTTTTGCTGCGTTCGCCGCCCAAAAAAAACACCAATCTATTTAGAAGGTGGCATAGCCGACCTTTTGACGATGAATTTTCACGCAGAGTAAAAAAATAAGGGAAAATGAGCCACGCGCTCTTTCAGCAACATTTAATGTCAGCGTCAACGATGTGTCACGCCCAAAGCGCCCATTTTGGAATATCCACTATGAGATTCCCCCTCACCATTTAGACAATAAATTAATTTCTGGCAAGAGGCGCGGGGAGAGCGGGGGGAGCTGAAGCCAGCAACAGCGAAATCAACTCAAATCAGTGTCTAGACGAGGTTGAAAACTATGGTCGGAGGGAAATGGAAATGAAAACAGACTAAGACTGCGACAGCGACAGCGCGAGGGGAAATTTCAAGGAGCTGGGAAAACTCCTGAAAAGCGCGTGCTGAATTTAAAGACAAGTTAGTGGGTTCCCATATCCAGTGCGGTGGCTTATTCGCTTGAGGATTTTTCCGTTTTGATTTTCATATTCATTCTGGTTATGGCTTACAGCTCGTGCGTGAGAAGAATTGTGTCACGGAATCTTAGTGCTCAGGACAAGTAAACAAGAAACACAACAGCAAGATAAGTGATTTCGAATTTATGAAGGCAAAACTAAGCGAAACCATAAACGAAAATGAAGTGCGAGTTTGGGAAATTAAAAAATAATAAATAATATCAGGCAATTCTCATTTTACGGGGTTTTCTTGCTATTTTATTCAGAGATTTGAGATTCAAAGATACGAAATTTCCATAGCAATGACTACTTAAATCGCCACACGAACGTATCACTTTACAGTCAGCATAAAATGGAAAAATTATTTGTTGTGCTTACAGAAAGTGATACCCTTTCACTTTTAAGATATAATTTATTTTTGGCAGCAAACTAAAATAAAATACTAATTCTAATTCTAAGACGGATGTGAACACATTGTATAGTTATTCAGAATTGCTAACTGTTTGAATGTATAAAAATTAACCTGATCATATTTCGTTATACTCGTATACACTTTCCGTTTCAATTGAGTACCTCGAGATAGAGTACCATGAAATAACATTTATTACACACAGATAGGCACTGAAAAGTTGGGAAAGAGATGCAAATGTGTAGAATGACTGAACAATAAAATGGAAAATATGTGGATGGGGAATGCTTGTAAAATGCCAATGGAATGTGACAAAGTTGCGAGTCGTTCACGCAGTCTATAAGAATGTTCTTCCCTCAACCATGACCTCCAACCTCATCATCGGCCTCTGACTTGTAATAAAAATATGTAGAGCAAAGGATTGTTTGCAATAAATTTGTCGACTTTTTCTGTGTTCCTTGAAGAAAAACGGGCAGCAGGACGTGATGGTGCGATAAACGGACAGTGTCCAAATAAATCGTATCGGAACAGAACATACTATACAAACAAGCCGAAATGGAGGTCAACATCGTAAAAAGCAGCGACACAGAAGCAAAACATGTTTCTGTATATAAATATGAGAAGGCAAATGGGATGGGTGCAAACTAAAACCCGATATTCAGATCATTGAAATTGTTTAACCGAACGGACCCACGAAAATTATGACTTTTCGAACATGACAGAGCCTAAGTAAGTTGGCATAAAATTTATGACCACAAAATAACCGACCGACTGTTGGTTAAGTGAAACATGAACCCATAAAAATGATGACTGCGCCTCTAAATATTCCAAATGAAAACAGGAAATTCCGGCAGAAAAGAGTCCATAAATTGTTCTGGCCAAGAGCGAGGCTATAAAACACGCTAAATGGTTTCGCTCTTGATGGGATTAATAAAGTTGGAAACGCAAAAGTGTCATTTGAAATAACATCTTGTAAAATATTAGTTTAGTTTGCTTTATGCATATGCTTTATTATAGGCTTAACAGAAATCCATAATTACACAATATTCGAATGAGAAAGTATCTTAAAAAGTATCTATGGTTGATAGCAATCTCATGTCGTCACCAACAATAAAACCCCACGTTGTATCCCAATGTATGAATTAATCCCACTGAAAAACTTTATGCAATCTATAGTTTGACAAAGCATTTCACTCATTTTATGTAACAGGAACTCTCCTAGTTGTCAGGCGGCAAAAACAAGGAAAACAAGACAATCCAATTTTCACCAGCAATTTCTCAATGTTTTTCTGCCTTGGAAGTTTTTTCCTATTTTCGTCGTTCAAGCTGAAAGTTTTCAATTAGTCACCCGACTGCACAATTAAATTTTTCCGCCACTCGCAAGCGACACAGATTGTTCCCATGTCCTGGCACCGATGTCTTGCTCTCAAAGGACTCTGCTGAAGAACCACCTATGGAATTGGAAGTAGCACCAGCCACTTGCCAACATTTATCTTCGAGTTCGTCCGCAGCAGAAGAAAATGTTAAGGAAAAGCGGAGTCAGGAGAATTTTCCCCTAGAGACCAACTTGTCGTAATTCACTGGGAGCAGAAGTTTTGCCATCGATAAATTTTCCGGACTCCAAACACTTGTTGCACTTTGAAGTTTTCAATCAGCTGGACGGGTAGATTGCTATGTAGGTTTTCTAAATGGACATGGCCTGGTGTCAAAGTAAATCACTTTAGCCGCTAAACAGCGATTACTATTTTCGGCAAATTTCTCTTTGAATTCTACAAATTTATGGGCCGCTAGATAGAAACATGGCCAATGAATATCTCCATATGCTATTAAAAGGCTTAAATGCTTTTGAGCTGATATACTATATAATCAGTTCGAATTTAGGATTGTCAACAAAACGAAATTCAGCGCATACCAGATTATATTTAAACTATTTTATTTTCCACGAAATTCACAAAATATCGCGTTGACAGGTTCCATGATTAGCCATTAACATAAAGTGGTCGCAACTGATTTACTATACAAAACGACGTACGTATTATGCAAACATTAGCCATCTATTTTAGCCAAGCCGACAGATCCACGCATAACTCAGGACTGACTGCCTACCGATTTGGTCTGATGTGTGTGCCCGCAATTTTGCCCAACATTTCCATGAAACCAGGACCGGCTGGCCTGACACGATGACGTGACAGATGTTGCCGCAAAATACACTGAGAAAAAATGGTTACAAACTCATAAAAGCAATGTGCAAAGCAACATTAATATTTCTGTAATTTTTAGTTCCCTAAGCTGTGTACAAAGTTTTATAAAGCCTATGTGATGTTAAACTTAAATATATAAATGATTTTAAGTCTTGAATTTTAGTAAAGTATATTCTAGTGATTTTCTTTTAGTGTGCTCCCACAAAATGTTGTAGCTCCGCTCTAATTAAAATGAATCAGCTAATGCGAACATTTTTGGCCTTTAAATGGAACTCTCAATTGGCAAGGAATTTAAATCTACTGCCAAGCAGAAATGGATGAGTTCTACGACTCAATTTGGAAATGAAACTACCACAGTGATGCAGTGCCACCTACACTACTGCGAGCAAGGCAGATTCAAGGCAATTCGAGGACGAAACGCATATGGACTGCCAAACTGAACTCGGCTTGATGAACTGACGTATCACTGCGAATCGGTATTTTGACCACTCACCCACGCGCTGCTTTCCCTTCCAAATGTGGAGGCCCAAGGACAAGATGGACTCGACTGAATTATGCAATGGACAGCCGAAGGAAAGGTGGCCCAAGCCCACTGCACTGCACTGAAACACAGTGGAAAAATGAAGGCAAAAAAGAAGGGGATGGATAGGAGACGGGTCCTGTCGAGAGGATATTTTCATTTGAGAGAGAGAAAAAGAGGTTTTTTGAGGAGATGTTTCATATATAGTTCCACACCCACAGAGGTTTCTGGTTATTGCTTCTGTTTGGGTAATTGCAAATTGTAATTGACGCTCTTATCCATTGCACCGATTGAAGGCAGCCACAAATTTGTGGAGGTTAAGTGGAGTAGGGATCAACACACATTCACTTTCAAAGAACACGTGATTTGCTGCAAACTTATTAATAGTTTTTACTAGCATTTTAATCCTGTGAAAGTGTACAATTTAGTCTCGTTTAATTTATGGCAAATGCGAAACGCAATTGTGGGCTTATTTAAATTATTCATTTTCGGTTGGCAATCCGCGAAAAAACTTGTAATTCAATTTCAGCTCATTGGGGCCATTTCGCTTTGCCCGACCCTTTTTGTTCGCGTTTTCCACCCATTTGGGTTAGACTTTTTTAACAGCTTTCGGGAGCACCTTTGACTGAAATTTCAATTAAAAGCGTTACAGGAAGAGGCCAAGTGATAGCACTTGATGAATTTCAATGGCCAAAAGAAAACCGAAAAAATTATAAATCAAAGTGGAAGCGCTTCAGAAAGGCAATGAGAGGAATTCGGAAAGGGCAGTTCAAGTGACGATAAACAACTTAAAGGGTCAGGAATGAAATTTGAATAGAACTCAGAGTTTGGCCCTATTTCATTTTACTGCCAACTTTATTTGCTCTCTGACGGCCTCGTTCCCGCAAAACTTTTTACATTTTGTTACAGTTTTTTTACATAATTCACATAGCACAATTAGTTCGGAAATTTTTTTCGATCAATGGGGGAGACTCACTGGGAAATTAATTTGGTTTTTGCGGCTGCTTGCTGGAAACTTTTCCTTTTCCAATTTAGATCAATTTTTGAGCTCATTATCTGCTTCTGGTAACCTTTTGAAGTGGCAACTTTCTGAGGGGTATTTTTCTTTCCAATGCTGAAAGTTTTAATAGATTTATAAGAGCTTAAGGAAACTTGTTTTTACCACAGTTCTATGCTTTTATCGGACGTCTTAATTTTTTGTTTTGCATAGGCTGTTAATGGGCTTTGTTTAATTTTGAGGTAAAATTAGACCAATGTTTGGCCATTTGGGTGCTTAACTATTAAAATCACTTTAAATTCAATTAGAATTTCTAACCGAGTGCTATTTGGCGATTGTGGCTGTCTAAGTGGATCAAACAAGGTGGCTACCTACATAGAAAATTGCAATTTTAATTGTTATTTTTGTGCAATTGGGTTGCACGAACAATAACGGCAACTATATCCCCAAAAACAATAACAAAAACCAGCTCCAAAGTTTGCCATCAATACAGGGAAGTATTCTGCTGAGATAGAAACTATGATTCTACCCAGCAATTGTGTGAAAAGCGTCTATTTTCATTAATCTTCAAAGATGAATTAGAATTGCAAAGAGTAAGCAAATCAGTTTAATAAATAATCATCTACCAACAAATCGTTTTGGTACAACTTTTAATAGGCTCACAAAACCACAAAAAATAGCGGGTATCTTTTGAGTCGTAATATCGGAAAGCAATTTCTATCTGTTTTGTTGATATAAATGCACAGATACCGCGCTAGTGTTAGTGGGGGTCTGTCTGTGTTTGCTAGTCTGCTGGTGATAACAATGTCGATTTAATTACATTTTATTGACTCCACAGCGCGGACAGGGGTGCGGGGTACATCCCCAAATAACGTGCGCGTCATCGTCATAAGCTGTTATCAAATAACAGTAGCACATTATGCCGTAATAAAGATATATTTACTCATACACAGATACGTTTGCCAGATTGTTTTTGCAGTTTAATTACACTTTCATTCTGAGCGGTTTTGTGCGTTTCTGATGAACTTAATTTGTTTTTCAAAAATATTTTTGCTTTCTGAGTGAAGTTGAGCGACATGATGGAAGGAAACAATTCAATTTGTTGGTTTGGCTTTTCAAATGAAAACCTTTCTGGTATATTTAATCAATGAAAATAATGAAAGTCACTTGATGTATTTTATACATCAATGAAAATAATGAAAGGCAATTTCAGCAGAAAGAATTGAGAGACCTTGTTGAATATCATTAACGATAATTAAAAGTTACACCATGCCATTCCTGTAATTAAGCTTTCTATTAGCTTACTTTCCGAAATCTTTAAATTAATATGAAACAACTTAAACAGATTCATTATTTTCTAAATATACTACCAATAAAATTATAAGTGAAGCAGAATCGTTTTAAGATAAGCCGAAAAATTAATATTTCAAAAAATAATTATAAGCACACATGGCAAAATAGCATAAAGATTTTTTAAATCAAATTATAAATTTTATGATAGTTGTTTATAGTTTATCGATTTTCACGAATGTAGGCATTTAATATAATTGCGCTCATTTGTTTGCGTATATAAATGGTCGTAAATTAGGTGCAATCGAAATGTGAATAAATTTAAAGCAGAACAATTGCTCTATAAATTTATTAGTTTTAAAAAATGTTTCCATTGAAACTGTAAATTAAATTCTAGATGAAACTATTTGTGTTATTTGACGGCAATTCTAGGACGCTTGACTTCCGAGCAATAACATATTTCATGGGCTTAGATTGTTGCTACATTGTGTGTCCTGTGCTGTTGGGGTCCTGTTGTTGTTGTTTTTTAAACTGGTGCTGGCAATAAGCAAGTAATTACTCACACAAGCAAGGGCAAGTGCACAGACACGTAGATGGACTCGGAAGAGTCGCAAATACAAACACATGTAATTACATTTAATTATCTGCATTGAGTTTGCGGTCTCCAAAGGCGGTTTCCCTCACACTCTTCCTCTCGGTGGCACCCTCTCTAGTCGTTTATTAATTTAGCCTTTTTGTCTCGCTGCTGCATTGTTGAAACGGGAGTGAATTGGCCCACATCTGAAGCTGTTCCCTACCGAAAATGGCTCAGTGAGCTATTTGGCAGTCTGCCCCCAAAAGTGTGCTGCAATTCACTCTGACAGCCCCTGCAGTGAAAGTTTCACTTGCATTACGAGTACAACGCTATCGGCACTAAGAATTCTGAATTCCATCTGCTTTCATGGGTGCAGCACATGTGGTGGACTCCCCTTTCATACAGTTTTCTTGACAAATTTGGCAAACCATTTCGCTGCCACATAAAGCCCTCTTCCGCCAATATATACCAACCACCTACATAATGAATGTGGGTACAGTGGATATTCGTAAAAAGCAGAAGATGGTTACTGTTTTATACAAATTTGTGGTAAAGTGCAAAACTTGTATTAGACGAACTAGTGTTTTTCTGTGAATTTTGGGATTAGCTTATTATCACTTCTTGATTGGATGATTTTTATGTCGTTTACTGTTCGTAAAACACTTTTATGACATTGCATATACGATTTGGTCGTCATCTTCTTTTGTCACAAAAACCAAGACATGCGGAACAGAAGCAAAAATCTCCTTGTTCTGGTCTTCTAGGCTCTTTATCTTTTTATCCTCGACTACGGAGCCTTTCCTCTTTAATATTATATGGCCGTACCATACCATTCTTTTGTCCTTCTAGACTTCGAAGTCAAATTTCGTTCTAAGAAGGATTGCGATAGTTGGGCACGCTCTAAATGAAGTGTATAAATAATAAATTAACGAAGACTGTCTGGCAGGTTATACGTTTAAAGTAGATCTCTTGCTGGTTCGTAACTGTGTAGACCTTTTCCAATTTAAGGCACTCGAAAAATGATTGTAACGACTTTTTAAACTGTGGAGCTATTTATATTTTTAGCTTGTGAACTGTGGCTTAAAGTTGGCATAGTGGGAAAATTTGTATCCATTTGATAACAATTGCTCTATAATGTTATCTCGGCCATCAAAGCGCTATCAATTGTGGAATATATTTTTGTTTTGCCTCAGAAAAAGGGGCCCAAAAGCGAATACAAAATATGTTTACAACACAATTACGAGAACAAACAAGTTGACACCCACGCAAACAAAACAATTCAACAATTCTGCCGCATTTCAAAGCATTTCAGGAGGCAAATAAAAATCCTTGAGGTTAAAGCACAATCACACACACAGGCCAGATGGAAAGGTTTCCATCCTTCAGCTCAACGCAACTCAACTCATCTCGACTCGACTCAACTCATAAGCCATATAAATTTCCGGCTGTCGTCTTTTACCGCTTCGCATAAATTTGACACTTTTTGCATTATTCGTTTTTTGTGTTTTGTTTTCGGTATTTTGTTTACTTGTATTATGGCTTAGGGGAATCGTAACTTGTGTTTATGCACCGAACGCGAGAGAGAGCAGTGCCTTGGAGTTCATTTTAAGGAAGATTTATAGTACGATATGGCAGAAATAATATTTACCTTGACAAAATTGCGTTTTTCGGCAGTTTTCTTTTGTGGGAGAATTGTGAAAATTATTTCTGGGTAAGAGAACACGTTTCTTTGATGTGCAGTTTCTGCGTATTTCTGGTTTATTAAATATTCACGAGTTTTTATCTCTTGCTTGAAGTTACATTTGGTCGTTAGAGATTCGGTTATAATTAGCTTTTTGGAAAACGCTTTGATTATTTTGTTTCCACTTGACTCCAAAATCGGAAATGTTTGAGCCAAGTTCTTCAGTCCGTTTCGCGAATGAATTCAAGTGTTAATTTTATTTTCTTGAAGAGCAAGGCTTTTGGACACGTTCGCATCGTTTTGTTGACAGGCAACGACTGAAGCCGCCCAAGAAATTCACTGTCTAACATCAAATACGATGATGATGATGGCCCATTGAGTGGCTAAAAGCCAGCAGCCGAACAGCTGTTCATCCGAATGGCGGTTCGTGTATCTATATGTGGTATATATCCACCTTTTCCTCGGCTACCGAAATGCGAATGTTATGCGAATTCCGATTCCGAAAATGATTTCCAGCCGACTGCTAACATGGCCAACGCTTAACATAGCCAAGTGGGTGGTCTTTTGGCCAACAGCTTACCTGTTTGCTGGGCACTGTTAAGAAACAGTGCCTTAAATATGTTCGCTTCGCTATCATTATGGCACTAAATGTTACGCCCCACCGGGCTTATTTCTCCGCCCAGGTGTTTATATTATTTAATATTATTTTTTATGTTAATGGGTTTTTAATGCCCACAATTCGGAGCGTTTAATGTTCATCGTTCTTTGGTTTTTCATTTGATGGTGGCCTCTTTTATGTCGGCAGCACATTTGTTTACAAACAAATCGGTTGCGTCGGGCGGAGTGAGGATCGAAAATAAATAAATACGCTGGCCAGGCCATAACAATTCCCACCAATTATCGGTAATAAGTCAGACGTCGATTTATGAAAGTGTCAATGCAATCTTTTTCGCTGTTTTCAGTTCTGTGACGTCAACGCTTTGAAATGCTCTCTCATGCATTTGTATTCCAAATAAATAATCGCCCATAATCCATTTGGCGGCGTCTTTGTTTTCGCCAGTTTTCCACAGGTGGGGATAGGTGGCCTTGATACCTGAAAGATGATTACAACATATTTAGTTAGCGCACTAGAATTCTGAGAGATTTATCTAAGTACACCATAATATTACTAAAAATATTACTAAAATATGTTTGTAATATATGGAGTACATAACTTATCTCCTAATAATTTATTATTCTATATAAATGAAAATAAGTATAGCTACTGAGCATGCCATTGTTGAAAAGGCTATTAAAATTGGATATTCCATATACTAATGAGAACTGAACTACCTCAAAATGTAAAAAGTAATTTCTTAAATCAACAAAATGTTTTGTACTTAAAGGTTTAACTCCTATTAAATTATTTGACTTTTTTGCAGTTCAGGGTTACCAACACCTCAGTTTGCCGACCTAGCGAACAATGTATTCACCTGTCTGCCTGTTCAGACCGGGTTCATTGCCGGGCTTAAAACAAAAAATTGTTTGTTCTTTACTTCGGACTACGGTTGTCACTCGACCTGCATTGGCAATCAATTTTCGTGAATCCTTACAGAGCAGCTTACTGTTTGATCCCGCTAATGTATTAATTAACCACTGCGGTTATTTCGTTTGTTTTTATTTTGTATTCCTTTTAAGAGCGCTTACCCAGTTTATTAAAGCTGTTCATTTTTAAAGCCGCTTTGGCTCTGGCTTCACCCATAAATTCCCGATTTATACACGTTTTAAATGTTTTTACTGCAGGCGAATCCTGCAGCTCCGGAAACTGCATTAAAATGCGGAGGATGGAGGCGATAAAATGAGGGGTACCGAGGAATGTTGTTGAATGACTCGGATTGAATTGTTGCCGCCGGAGTTTTTCTTTTTCGGTTGTAAAAGCGGAGTCAGAGAGTCAAGAGAAACTGATACCTCGCCAGTTTCTTAACAAACTTTTAAAGGATGCTCGGTTATAAAATATCAAAGAAATGTATATAAACAAATTCACGAGCCTTACCTTCTGGATGAATGTTATTACTTTTATTTACTTTTTATAAAAATATGTATAGTGCCTAGAGTTGTTTTAAAACTATTTGCTTGAACATTTCATTTAGAATAAATATTTTCCATTTTGTATCTTACCAAAAGGTGCATTAATTGTCACAGAATCTCCTCGCTGTTGCTATTCTTTTTATTAACATTATTTACGGCATAATAAGTCGGTAGCTATAAATTCCGTGCATGCTGTTTGTCCACGGTATGCGGGCCAGGATCTCCACAGGACATGCAATTCACCATCCCTCTCCCGCCTACTTCTTCTACTTTCCAGCCACGCCCACCTGCTCAGTCTGCAGCTGCTGAGTTTGTTTGGTGGCGAATGCTCGGGTATCTCTTAATAAAAAGCAAATTAGCTGAAGCACATTAAATTGATGTGGCAGAAGGAGCTCGGGCGGAAGGACCCGCCCCCAGACCGGGTGAAAATTTATACTTTCATCGCACTTCCTCGGCTGTCTACGCCATTCGGCGTCAATTTAATGCCCGGCCATAAAATTTGAAAGGCTAAAAAATTCACCCAGAGCTGGCAAGGATTGTTCATATGAGTATGAAAATCCAGTCATAAATGTTGGCTTGCTTCTTTCCATGCTTCTTTCCAGGACGGTCATCTTTTTTTACTGCCATTAGAGCTGGACAGTAAAAATTTTGAATGCCGGTCAGCTGCTGAGGAGTGAACGACAATTATGGGACTGGCTAATGGTATCTAAAATGGCATTTAAGGACTATATTTACCAACAGGCGTGACGTAAAAATTGAATGTGTCTCAATGTTTGAACTTGTGTTACATTTATTTGCTCGTAAGATAAATGCAGTATTCGATGTATTAAAATGAAAAATGGTCCTAAGAAAGCATTAAATTGTATTCAAATTAATATAACTTCTTGCACGATAAAAATAATTGCCCGGGCGTCGAATGCAACTTCCTTCCTGTAATTTATGTGTCAAATGTAAATGCTCACCTAGCACCTCGGCCTTCCCCCCTGAAGGCCACTTCTTTGGTTAGTTTCCTTTGTAAATTTGCATCGCTTCATTAATTCATTATACCCGCTAGTTGTAAAGTAAAAGGATATCCTAGATTCGTTGAAAACTATGCACCAGTTACCGTTGGCAAACCTGAAAATACGTATAAATGTCGAAAACAATAAGAACTAGAAGTAGATACACAAAATTTATGCAAATTTGTTTCCAAAGATTGCCATACTTGAAATTTTAAAAAATGTTTTGATATTTTCTATTTTATTTTTCAATTGCTTTTTACTAAGTTTTTAACATGTTTGCCTCGCTGAGTAGAGGGTATCTTGAAGTCAAGGAACATCATAGCGTTCTTTCTTGTTTTAAATTACATGCACGAGCTGGATGCAAATTACAGGCGGCGAATGTGCGCCTCCCTTAAATTAACCCTTCCTCTTCCACCCATAGTAAGTTGTTGCAAAATCAGGCGTTTAAGTGCGTTTTAAATGACTTCCGCACTTTAATAGGGGATACTTTGGCGACGAATGAGACGCATGAGGTAATTATTGCCACGCACTTCTTTGACCAGCGGATACTGAGGATTGCATTAAATATGCAAATTGGCAACCTTATTAAATGAATTTTAATTTATTATTATTTCTCTGACAAAGCAAACAAAAATCCCACAGCCAGTATAACATGTTAATTAACATTTAATTGCGAGGGTAATCAGCATAAAATGGGTTAAGTAAATGTTTAAAGTGATTAATATATCGAGAGTTCTGGATGTGGTTTAAAATACATTAATTGGAAATCTCCGATGCACAATAAATATTTCAGGCAATATTTGCCAAGTTGTTTAGTTATTTATTAGTTTTTATTCGAGACTGAAATCGCATAAGGAAATAAATATAAAACAAACTAAAATATTTAAAACCATTTTAAACATACGAAAAACTTCGTTCCCATTAAAGTATTTCGCTATTTTGAGAGCTTGCTTTACGATCACAGAATCTGCAAAAGAAATCACGTAACAGATTTGCATATTTATGGCTCTTGGGCTATCTCAAACAACCGCCACATGTGGGGAGAATAAGGAAAACTACTGACTGGATGAACTCAAGAACTCTTAGATTGGTTGAGTGGCTTTATCGTAAGAATATGCCCCCAGAAGGGTTTTCAGTGATTTTCAAAGAAAACGACGATAAGTGCACTTGAAAAAATAATGCAAAAACCCGAAAAAATAAACTTCTTTGAATCCATTAAGATTTTTGTAAAAATCTCTGGTCTTATGTTAATATGCAAAAATGTCTGCCTAAAAATAATAGTTTACCTTAAAATTGGTTAGTTTACTTCATTACTCTAAATAAAAAGGGATTTTTTTGTTGTCCCTCCGTTTTTTAAAATATTTATTTCTCTAGCTTTGTCAAACCAAATTAACGGATTCTATGCCTGTATTTGTATTTAAATTATCCACTTTGTTGTGCTTAAGTATAGTATTATATACATCAAAATACTATAAGTAAAAGTATGGCGAAATCAATTGGATTAAAATTTAAACGTATACAAGTTTGCGAATTAAAGAAGTCTTATTGGCATGTAACTAGATAATTTGCCAGAATAAGCACATTAAACATAAATTAATTAACTTCAATTTCCACCCGCATCCCAGTGTGGCCCAATGCATTGACCCATATTTAAAGGGCAGTGGGCTCAGACATTTTCCACTTGGCTGGAGGAGAGCTCGTAGAAAAGCGCGTCGATGTACAATTAACCCAATTGCGAAGTGTTGTCAACATGCCGCAAGTCAACTCAACTCGAGCATTGCTGCTGCGTATACGTAATGTGGATTGTGGACTGTGCCACCAACACTGTTGCCGCCTTGCTGCCTGTCTGGCCTGCGAGTGTGTGGGTGTATAGGTGTGTGTGTGCGGGTGTGCGTTCGACGGGTGTGCTTGCTCGTGTGTGGCATGTAATTGAGTGTGTGCGTGTTACATTTCCTCGTATTGTTCAGCAATTTCCGTTAGCACGGGTTTTGTTTGGTTTTTTTTCTATTTTACAGCGCTTAATAAAGAGGAATTAGTCCTACTTTGCAGGAAAGCTTTAAAGAAATGAAATTTTTAGAATCATTTTATTAAGATTATCGTTAAACTTAACATTATACACAACAAAGACCATCAATAGCTAACTATTTCAATATTTCTATATCCGGCTCCTTTTGAATCACATAACTGCCAAAATCCGATATTGGTTTCTAGGACTACTACCTCAGCTCCATTTTCAAATGCCACGCTTTAGATGTTGTTGACCGCTGCTGTCTTGATGGGCAGCCGTATGGATTGCCAAATACTACCACAACACCTGGCAACCGAGTCAACATGGCGTATGCGCAATTCCCCTTTCTCCACAGACAAGATGCACCTGGGTAACCAGTCTATGGCCCCCAGCATCGCGAAAATCAACTGGACCGAAAGGTCATGAAAGTATGGTAAGCCACTCCATTCCGGATAGACTCACGACTTATTACGGCATATTATAAAGTTCCTGAAAATTAATTTCTAATGGGAGCAAAGGGCACAAACGGTCTCGGGGGCGATCTTCACGAGTCATTGGAAGTCAACTTGCTGATGTCGAACAATTAGAAACTTTTATAACTTAATTCAGTTGGTACTTTATTTCACTTTGATTCTTTGGAAAAGAATGATGTTCCACTTGAAAAGCTTTGTTCAGTTAGTAATTATGAATGGTCTGTTTAACCATTGGGAGCACAAAATAAATGAGCTAAGTTGAAAGATTCCATATAATTGCTTATTGTGAGCTGTTCATGAAATGAAGTAGTTTAATGCGAAGTTACAGTGCTTTAAACTACTAATTTCTGGACAGAATTAAATCATTAAATATTCGTAGGTAATCTTGAAGGATGTAAATTTTGAAATAAACTTACTTACACTTTATAAAATGACTTAATATATTTAGATATACCCTAATCATTAATCAAGAATATTTAAATAACCCGACATGGCGCAACTCTTAACCATTTACAGCAGTAAAGTCGATATTGTGACAGGTTGCATCCATTATTCAGTCATTGATTACTTAAATGGATTGTTTCTTTGCCACATAATCATCGTTGCGGGTCCTTCTCCACCACATTCTTCCGGCATATTTCATTCGCGTCGATACTCGCCATTTTTCCGCGTCACCCCCTCCCCGATCGCCTTGCGACTTCTATGAACAGGACTCCATTGAACATTGACACATGGCCCATGGATGCCATAACTTCGAGTACCGAGTGCACTCTCCCCTAATGGCTCCAACTGCATTGCCCCAAATGATAAATGGTCCAGGCGATATCTTAGGCGGTTCTATAGAACTTGACTTCCAGCAAGGATATTTATGTGGTGGCAATTTCGTTGCAGCAGAAGTACCTAATAAACCTCTCTAGTGGAATGCAATGACCTGTTTCCACCCCCCCAAAAAATTGTTTAAATTTCATTCGCGAACCTTTTGCATCCGTCGCTCTGTCGACCGCCTAATTTCAATCACCCAACGCCGACCATCATTTAATTTATATGCTTGGCCAACTCCTTTTGACTTGGTAACGCGGCGTGAAAAAAACGCAAAAATACAGCGAATTCCCTCTGATTCCGTGGGCAGAATAGCCTCCCAACCGCAGGATTTCCCCCACCCATTTTTCCATCATCCTCTCACATGGCTGGAATTTGTTTACCCGGCCTTATTCGGAGACCTAACTTCTTATCGGGCAAGATAGTTACACTATACTGTAAAAAAATATATTATTTGTATATAATAAAATTAATTTATACAAATATTTCTATTATATTTGTATATATGGACGGAATACATATAGTTATATTATTATATTATAAATATCAATAATAAGGTAAATAGAACAAATGTGATTCTCTAGAAACTTGCCTTATTTTGGGGTTTATTTACATTAATTATTATACATTATTATACATTAATTATAATTAAGTGTAAGAAATGTTTTTACACTTTAATTGAAATAACTTTAAAAAAATATGTACCATTAAAGGGTATTTCAATAGGGTATCACACTAAATCGTCGATCCTTAAGGGCTTTCTATTTTCCTTTTTGGCGGGCACTCGAATTCGTATTTGTTAAATTGAAATTCGTTGCGCTGACGACCGCTGAAAAGGCAAAACAGCAATCCAACTGCTCTCCAATAGCCCATTTCCATTCCCATTCCCATTTCCATTTGGTTTCCCTCGCCATTTTTCAGCCCCCCATCGGCTAAAAAACTCTCAAAGTAATTGATGTAAACGCAGCTGAAGGGTTACCCCAAACACTTTCCGCATCGGTTTTTGTGTAGTATTTACTCCCTGTTCTCAAATCTAAGGATCCTCGTTGCGGTGTTCATATATCATCGAAAAAACAAGATAAAAAGGGGGATGCGCGTGGTGGTCGCGCTTGGTAGTTTCCTCTTAAAAGTCAATGGCCACTGGCGTGGAAAGGCTTTAATTTTAGTTTCCGCCCCTTTACAATCGACGCGACACTCAATCTTTGACAATTTCTTAGTTAAAGTTCAATTGCAGTGCAATAAATGAAAAGGTGTGTCTGTGCTCTTGCACAATCGTTTCAATGATTACAAATCGGCGGAATGACCACCACACATAGCCACCCAGTTCCACGTGTAAGCGGTAAGGATGAACGTTTATTCGGGGTTATTTTTAAGAAATTTTTAATTGGTATACATAGTTAAACGTATTAAGGATATTCTTTAAGATGCTAAGTAGCTTATATTTTATTGAGACAGTGGATTGCATGGATTGGGATTGGAAAACTATATAAATGTAATTATCATGAACTCAACTTACGTATTATCCTGAAGACTGTATCCATCTCTCTCTTGTGGAGAGTTAGACTAGGTTTCCCTTCGAGCGTGTTTGGTGTGCCCCCAAGTGAGTGCGTGTCTGTGTGTGCGTGCAAACGTGGTGCGCGTGCCACAATTTTAAGTTCAAGTGTAAATAAAGCCATAGCAAGAGGCGAACGTGAGCGAACAACAAAATGGCAATTACCCCGCAAAGAAGTGAATCCGCCTTACCGTCTATTTCACTACCTTTCATCTATCTCTCTCTCACCCCTGACGCTATCTCTTTCCTCGCAGCTGCCCCGAATCGCATCGAATTTGTATGGTCGCACTTAAGTGAAAATATTGGCAAGGTAAAACAAAAGAAATGCGAGACAGAGAGGGAAGCAGAGGGACAGAAAGAGAAGGGAATAAGCCTCTATTGCAGAGTAGCAAATACTTAGAAGGAGAGAGGAGAAGTGGTAGAGCGATTGGCATCATTTGATTGCATTTATTGGCCACTTGGCCAACAGGAACCCTATTGACGCAGCTCAGAAAATATTTCACAAATGGCCCTTTGCATATTCACTTCTCTTATTAAATTTCAATTGCTTGAAAATGCCTGGTGTCACCGAGAAAAAGAAACCTAATAAAGCTAGGCTTTGACCAGTTTGTCACTTCTATCTCAGCTGACCAATAAACTTTAGATATTTGATTTATGTATCACGTGATTAGTATTGATAAAAGTCCTGCTTTTCTTTTTCAATCTGCAACATAAATCTCTTTATTATATACTCTGTTCTAAACGCTTTGATCCACATTTTACTCTATCAAATGCCTGGCGATAAATTGTTTAAATTTTGATTTAAGTCGCTTGAATTCATAACTATATATATACGATATACGATATATATATCATAACTATATATATATCCATTTATATGGATTAAGGCGTCTTTCAATTCAACCAGTTCATATTAATCAAGCTCTGACTACTTGGCCCTAACGACACCTAATTATTTTCAGGTCCCCCGCCATAAAATAGCTTAGCATAATTAATTTATGGCTCTGGACCCCCATTGAAGTCAAGTAATTTGTGTCTCTAGCTAAATGCTTGCCACTTTGCCATTTTTCGAATATTGTTTTGCTAACACATGTTAGCATAATGAATTACAGTGAGCTGAGCGGTAATAGATCCCCCACCAAAAGTATCCACGCAAGCGAGACGCATCCATCATCATCATCGGGAAGGCTGGGTGTGAAAGTGTTGCCTACTTTTGGGATTCGGCAACGAGTCTGA
Organism: Drosophila teissieri; assembly: GCF_016746235.2. Taxonomy (NCBI): domain Eukaryota; kingdom Metazoa; phylum Arthropoda; class Insecta; order Diptera; family Drosophilidae; genus Drosophila; species Drosophila teissieri. Next base: position 15,648,943 of record NC_053031.1, on the reverse strand, counting down.
CACTTCTTCGGATCTCACCTCACCTGGCGGGCTCCACTTTACACCTGAGCCACCTGTCATCCAGAGAACTCCCTCGATCTCTGACCAGGCGTGCGTGATATACGAGTTGTTTTCCTCCTTGTGCAGCGTGCTCATCCGCGAAGTGTTAAACCTAGTACATGACTGGTATTTCATTTGAAATACAATTGAATATTTATTTCAAAGAGCTAGAAGGGAGTTTCTAACAGAAGTGTTTAAATGTGCTCGCTTACTGATTAAATTCAGATGCCATAAACAAACTATATTAAATAGGAAAGTAAAGTTATATGTCTATTCTAAGCAGTTATAATAACTAGTTGGTAAATGAACCATTGATAGTAGAATATCTACTGTGTAGGTCCGTGTGTGAATGTATATTGTTGTTCTCTGTCAGAATGAGGAACAAATTAATCGCTCTCCATTAACTTTGATTTATGATTCTCGCTTGAGTTTCCCTCAACGCGGATATGTGGGCGGGGAATGTAGCAACGAAGTTGGGCGTGGCCGGTATTTACTTATTGCTCGCCATATTTTGCACATATTATTTATAGTTTTGTTACCGCTTTGCCACCCGGCTGTCTCAGAAAAAGATGGGTTTGGTGGGTAACAAATGATGTTGGGGTTAATAGACGGTCAAAGTATTTTGTTCATCGTAGCACATATCGGAAAAAGGAACTCTATCTTAAAGTCTAAAAATCCAAGCAGAATAGTATATAATTTGATTGACTTTAACTGCTTACTAAGTGCGATACATTTCGCTGCGCTTCCTACTAACTAGCGCGTATAAACTTCCATCTAGTTAATAGCAATGAGGAATGTTGACAATTTAGCATTTTAGCTGACGTTGCCTTTTTAATTCTATTCTTTTTATATGCGAAATACTAAACATTTTGCCTAGCACTAGCCGTCACAGCTCGTTAGAATCAGAGGAATTTAGGCGAATTCATACATTCCGCCCTGCGATACCTCCATGCAGCTTTTCATGTCGACGTTAATTTGATTTAGACACATTGCTGAACGAACCTTTTCTCTCTGACCGAGAGACTGCTGTTGTGGCATCACTTTAGCCATTAAATTTAATTTCATTTGATGCACAGGGTATTTAGTAAACAAAGTCAGCGCCACGCAAGCGTCATAAATTGGCTGCTGATATTTCACACATGCTGGCCAACATTCGCCGACATTCGCCAACAGGGGGGAAAGTGGGGAGAGTGGGGGCCCTTGGGAGGTGGCTATATATAATATACATATTCGCCGACCAAGTGGCGCTAATGAAATGCTTAATTTACCATATTCCGATCATGGAGCCGGGCAACCTTTTGCCAAATGGTCCAATGAGTTGCTCACGTTTGGATTGAAATCGTTAGGGGCACGTGTTGGTGTTGTGCATTTTAATAGAATTTTATTGCTGTCGATTTTGAATTCTCCATACTTTGCTTTTAATTACCAATAAATTGGCTTCTTTGCGTGCTCAACAATTGCACCAGTGATTGACTAGCCTGCAATTTAGCTGCATGTAGATAAACCAAGTGTAATATTGTTAATAGTGTAATTACGAGTAAATTTGGTAGATAAACTGATTAGAAATTCAACACTTTAGTTGCTTTCGGTTTTGTTCAGATACATTCTCCATCAATTCACTTAAATTTAAGGCAAAAAAGCGGTAATAGAAATATATCACTACACACAAAATAAGGTTTTTGACTTGATTCCAAATCAAGTCCCTGTCACTGCTTCCACTCACTTCGAGTTGCTTTCCTTTTCCGTTCACTCTGCTTTCCCTGCGTTAAAATGTCATTCAAATTACGTAAATGTGAACGAGGAGAGAGCCGAGGAACGTCTTCACGTATCACTTTGCATTAAATTTGCCACAGATGCATGAACCCTGAATGGAAGAAAGCAGGGCATCCAGAAAAATCCCAGCTCAGCACAATAATCAAAGTAACAGCCCAGAGTCGCACTATACAAACGCATACGAGTATGTACATACATATATAGTAAATATTTTTGGTCATTGGCTTTTGCATAAATTGTGAGGAGAAGGCAAAGGAGCAGCAGCGTAAAATCAAATAAAATAAAGTAAAATAAAAATATATTTATTTTTATATGCCATGAACTTTCCTTGTGGAAACTACACACATGCCGCATTTAAGCCGCCATTACGGCCCCAAAAATGGCAAAGGGAAGTGGGGAGTAAGGAGTGGGGATTTCACTTGTCTATTTCCGGTCTGTGCGCCATTTTTGTCGCCCAACCGCCGTCTTTGTTGTTGCTATCATTGTTGCTCTTTGCGGTTATCTAAACGCTTTGTTTTCGTTGCTTTTTGCATTTCAATTTCGGCTGTTTTTTGCCCCCAGTTTTGGCCCTCTCAAGCTGGCTTCCCTTTTCCCTTTTGTAGCTTTTGTAGGGTAGCAGACTTTCCCTTCCTATGTATTTCCCATTTTGCCGTTATGCCCTTTTTTATGGTGATTTTGTTTATTTTGCTTTCCGGCCAGCGGAAATTAGCCCGCTTTAAACGGTGACTAGATGCCCTTACAGATGAAAATGAAAAATATGTTTAAAGTAAATACCTAGACAGGTGTTGGAATGATAGCCAACACTTCTCTAATAACTGACTAAGGATTTAAAACGTTCAATTTAAAATCTATTTAGATTCTGTGGTCTTTAAACCACAATATAAATATATTATTTTGTTGTATTTGATACACTGTTTTACCATATGAGTAACTTGTAATAGTATGAAACACATAGAAAAGAATCTTTTGAGTAAATATTAGGGTGTTGTTAGAAGGAAACCATTCTGAACACCAATGAACGGTTTTCTGTCTGCTCGCAACTTTCGGCTTAAATATGAATATACCCGAGAAAAGGGGGAGTATGGCAGGGAAACCCACCATGAAAACATTCAAATGATACGCTCCATTTGGTGTGCTCCTCTGACTGGATATTGGGGGACAAACTTTAATTTGAATTGGTTACCAAGTGTCCGGGATTGACTTGCGCAATAATCAAATAATTTGGCAAGTGCTGGGCTGCTGCTGGGACCACTCGCAGGTTTGCTAAACTGATTTTCAATAGGAGTTCGCCAACGCTCATTGATTAAAATCAATCGAAATCAAGTTACTCACAAATCAATTTGTGCAAGCCGGCTTTTAGAGGAGCCAACAAATTACGTTATCAGAAGCGGATGCTAAGCAAATAAAGATCAGGGCAGAGGGATTCTAGGGGTGCTCTTAGCATTTTATATAAATTCATGATGGGCCGAACGGAAAATTAAAACGATAAAAGGGAGCCTGCATAAGGCATGAGAGTTGGGTAAGTGGATCCCAGCCCAGAATGGAGGTTCCTTTTCGGGTTTCCAGCCAGTTTTCCCGGCTTCTTGCCGCCAGTCAGGCAGGCATACTTAATGAGCGAGGTATTTTCGGCACACTGGCTTGGAAAATGAAGCGGAGGCTAAAAGGTTCCACAATCATATATTGTCTTAGCAACAGGCATAATATTAAGGTTTGCTTATTTATAGAGCCATGTCAAACAATCTTGAAGCCGCTGCCAAAATAAATTGATTTGAATATGATAGAATTTAGTCGGTGTTTGTGATACTCGTAAGATTTCAGTCAAAATGACTTGTTTAAAGCCCTATTTGAGGTAATTTGACAATGACAAATTGCATTAAGCATTACATATAACATTAACTAAACATTTACCCAATTACTCAATTGCCTTGTAATTCTCTATGGCACCTGCAATTAATTTAATACAAGTGTTTGCTCAACATACCTGTCCAAATCAAGTGCCAAATTGTCCGTAAATGAGTCAAACAAAGTTGATTTATTACAAGTAGAGTGAAGGGCAAATTACACAAATCATATTTGAAGCAAACTGCAAACTGCATAGACGGGCTGTGCAGCATGGCTGGATTTCCCAAGAGTTTTCCCAGCCCAAAGGGCGGACATTCATCCATGAAAATATTGAAATAAAACCAGCCATGTGCTCGCGTCTGAGCGAAAAAGAAAAACAACCAGCCAAGGAGTTCAAGGCAGTGAGATGAAGGGATTTAACTATTCGAACGACAGCCTGACATTGGCTTAAATCAACAACGGAGAGTTGGGACCTCGGGGCTTCTGGCTTGAAATGGAGTCGAATACCCCCTCACATCCCGCATAACGGGATTTGAATCTGCTGCTTTTTGCGCCTCGCATCAAAAATGTAAGCAAATCAGTCAAAGGATGTTGGGCAAAAAGTGCACAAACGTCGGCCAACTTGACGCAGCCTGGCAACCAGAACTGCACGGGGTCGGGAATAAAATAAAACGAAAAGCAATATAGGTCAACACTGCTCTCTAGACGGCCCGCGGCGTGTTTTGCTCCAAAGGCAAATGGAAAAAGCTTTAAATTTAATGGACAATGTTGTGCATAAACAGATTTGGAGTCGAGTGCCTGAAGCGAAAAAATGTGCGTGCTATTCCACCACATTGTGCTGCCCGGCAACTCAAAAGCACGCGTATTTATACGAAAGCTTTGTTTGTCAAATGCGAATTATTGGCAAGTGTTATGAAGATGCCTTTTGGGCCTTAACTTATTTGTATGACAAATATCAATATCTTTAGTTTAAAGAAGCTAGAAACAGCTGTTCTTTGTGTTTAACTAGAAATGCCAATCAAACAGGTAAGCAGGGAAACGGAAAAACCATAGTTTTCTTTGTTCTCATCAGGTTTCTGTTATCCACTTATTGTCAAAATAAATAAGGTATGTTTACATACATATTTAAGTAAGTAAATAGTTCCACTTTAAGCTTCGCGCTTAATGGATTTTGAAGTCTCCTATCATCATCATTGCCTCTTAAAGTGATCATAATCATTCAGACGGCCACCTCGTAGCTGAATTTGGGAAGACCACGCGAAAGAAACTTCTCCCAGGACCTCGCAATTTATATGTGGGCTTGATGGAGCATTTCTCCGCCTGTCGAATGTCGAATGCCTCATTGATCCGGGACATAAACTTGTCGGTTTGCTTATCTCTTTGTTTAGACAAACATATTGGCAGACGCGCGAGACATCATAGACAGGCACTTAGCGATGGGCTTAGAGGGTTAATGCTGGGGGTCAGGGGTTAGGCAGACAGACATGCTAACTACGGCCATGAATCAGCCCCGTATGAGAGATGAGCCAGCTCGTCTCACCATTGAGCCCCAATACGACTCAAACTTGGAGTAATTGCTTTCCGTCTGGGGATGAGCTGGAGCTGAGTTCATAAAAATGCCATAACTCGACTGCTTTACCCTTGCTCAGTGTTCTTGGCCATTTCTTTTTTGCCGAGCTCTTTGCTATAAATTTACCAATTTGCCATGGCATTTGTTTTTACAGCTCCAGACGACGATGCGTTGATAAAGCTTATGCAAATTGCTCCGCTTGATGGTGTGCGATTTTTATTTGTCATACATCACCCGAACCCACCAACCCACCAGCCCACCGAACAAAAGTGCAGTGGGGTCACTGCACAAAGTGGCTAATCGACAAACACAATGGTAATTAACCCAATTTGGCTGGCGGTGTTCATGCTGCCTATGCTGATGGCTCGGTGGCGTTTCGGCCCAGTCCAGCAAAACATTTGCACTGCAATTTAATGAACGGGGTAATAAGCGACTAGCTACTGCCTTTCCCTCCCTTTACCCCTTTTCGCTCAGTCCCTGGAAAAGCCACTGATGTTGGGGAAATCCCTCCTTGTTTTGTCGAGCAAATTGCCATCATGTGTTCGTGGGCGGAGGAACCTTGCCTCAATTGCAATTTGAATGGCGGGGCCACAGCCACTTGGCCGCGATTGTTGGCTCACTTTAAGTAGGGTCGATGGGATGGCATTATGATGCTGATGTAGTTCCTGCATATGTTAACCATGCAATTGGCAGATTACGAGCTCCTAAGGCCTCTTCCTATTGCGTAATTATACCGACAAGAAGCTTGGGCTCTTGCTTGAAAAATATTTTCAGAAGGCACAAAATGCATTAGCTGGACAAATGCCGGTGGATATCATTACAACAAGTAATTCGACTAATTAAGTCATTTTATTGAGTCCTGTCATAAATCGAGTTATTTAAAAAAATTGCTAGTCTTTTTTTAAGATGCTTCTCGAGCAAATAGAATTATAAATTGTGTATGTTAAAAAATGAAGTACCATAAATAAATAAAATTGGGTTTTTTTTTCCAAGTTGTCTGCCCAGTTAGTTTCAACAAGGTGCTGTGCAATTATTTTTCCCAAACTACTTATATCAATATGAAAATCAAAAATAGATTTGCTCCTGGAGATAAAATGAAATAAAACCCGAGAGCACTTTTGACCCAAAAAAATAATGGACATAAATAGAGAAAAACAGCCTTCAGTTGAGGCATCGACCGCATCATTGTCACTCAATTTGCTGGTCTGACATTTGAACTGCTTGAACCTTCCGAGTGGGCCAGACATTCTGGCCAACAAGAAAAACTGCAGCCATCGATTTGGCTAGGAGTAAGAGTAAGAGTGGGATTTGCGGCAACCGCGGCAGACCAACAAGTGTGAGCCTTGGGGCAGGCGTAATTTGTAAATGTCTTAACATGAAATCAAGACACAAAAACAGCCTTGGGCTGCTAGGAAGGCCCAAAAAGGAGCAGCTGATCCATGCATGACTTTGCCACTTCTGCCTCCAATTTCAGGATCCCTCAATATCCCAACTTTCTTGCGTTTCGGCCAAGTCATGAGCCTTGTCTTCGAAGCGCACGACCCAAAAAGGCACATTTTGCCCCTTGAAAACTGTTGACAATTTGAATTTTAGCAATCACAGCCAGATGGTCTTTAGAATAAAAATCACACTGCAATATAATGGAACTGAGTTTCACATTTTTTTCTAAGTAGCTACTAGCGAATTATGAGATCTTAATAAACTGTTAGTAAAAACATTCAAATGATTACATTACACTTCCTATTATTGATTAGTAAAACAAAGTGAAATAAAATTAAGATTTCAAAATCAACATAGTATTGAATCAGCTTCATGGTATTCACAATAAAACATGGGCAATAATGTTTAATAGAAATCTAACTGAAAAAGCTAACCTTCTTTCCAAGTGTAAGCAAGCAAAAAGTATAGAAGCGTATTCCGCAGACTGGGAAGGAAATCACAGTTTCCACGTGCTGCAAGACAAAGGATGTTGGGCAAGTTTTTCAGCAATCTGCATGTAAAATATTTAACACGAAATGTTTTTGTATAGTCTCCCATTTTCATTATATTTCAGCCCGAAATACTGCCTGGCCCTGGGGCTTCCATGGGCTCGAATTGGGGGAAACTGGATGGGATTACATATACTCGTATACATACATATATACGCCTCCGGAGCGTGGGCTGAAAAATAATGAGCGTCATGCTGCGTCGCCTGATAAATATAGCACACACAAATTTATATATGGGCGACAGTTGTTGATGCCATAAGCGATAAATTTTCGCCAGCTCATGGCAAATTGTGATTATGCTGAAGGATGCATAATGTGTGTGTATGAATGCGGATATATTTATTAAGGAGTGAGTTGACAATTGTGCGACCTAGGTGTTTTGTCGATAGGAGACTTTCCAGTTTGACGACCCATCTCAAATGGTAGCTCTGAATGGAACTTACTTTCATAAAATTGAACCGTTTAGTTTTCACAGAAATAAACCAACCAGCTAGGTAATTATTTTTTGGAATAATATCACTTAATTTGGTTAAAGATGAAGTTGATCTAAAAAACTAAAAGAAAAAAGTAAACAACATGAAAACAGTTGGCCCAACAATAGCAAGAGCGTTATTTGAACAAAAGCTGTTGACTTTTAAACTGAATATCACAGTGTGTACCCCAACGTATATTGCTTTAATTAAACAATACGCTAAATATTCTACGTTATATTAGCTCTTCCCCCAATGAGAGATTCTTATATTTACTCGCCTTCCAACTGTCTTACGCCCAGAAGAGTCAAAGCAAACACAGATTGGTTGGCTGAAGCACAAGACCATTTCGATTTGGACCTATAAAAAGGTGGTTGTGCACCAAAGTTGTATAGTGCGCCTGTGACACAGCTCAAGATGTGTCCCAAACTTATTCTTTTCGTGGGGTTAGTGGCCCTAATCGCTGCTGTGTATGCTGCCGATGAGCCTGCATCGCCATCGCCGGCATCCCCAACTCCTTCAGCCTCGCCAACTTCGCCGACATCCCCAACTTCGCCAACTACTCCCACATCACCGACTTCACCAACCACGCCGGATGCCGCTACTACCACCACTACCACCACCACCACTACCACCACCACTACGGCAGCCACCACGACAGAAAAGACTCGCAGGCGCAGGCACAGACGCAGGATCATCCGGATCCGCAGGTTCAGGAGGGGCAACAGAGGAAACAACCGTCGCCGCGGATTTGGAGGACGCAGATCCCGCCGAGGTGAATTCGGAGGTCGCCGCTTCCGTGAGGGAGGTGACCGTGAAGTGGTGATCCGTGAGCGTGGATTTGGAGGATTTAATCGCATCCTTTAAGATCTACGGGCAAAAACCTGAATAAAATGAAATCGAATTATTAAACTCTGGGGTTTCCCGATTTTTATTTAATATTAAGTACTAGTTTAGCTATAGCTAGTCATTCCTTTTCAGTTTTAAATGAAAGAGTAATGCAGTCCGAATGGTAAAAAATGTGATAGTTATCAGTATGATTTTGGCTTAATCCCTACAACGTCCCGTTCACTGAAAGCCAACCACAGCCGAGAACTAATTCGGTGTACAATGGAACCTCTCGGGTTGACTTGTGGGGCGAAAGTTAATCAGGCACCTAGGTGCGCTTATTATATATTAATTTAGCAGTCAGTCAAGTCTGCCGTGCCGCAAACGCGATTATTTTCGGCCTGGTTAGGCTCAACTTTATGGCCTGGATCTCGGCACAATGCATCTCGGCACAAGTTGGTAGACGGAGGGTTCTTTCAGTTCCTGTGCGAAATGCCCCACCCAACTTCCCTTCTAATGCCCTTTTGTTCTGCTGGAAAGGCAAGCAGCACACTGCAGCTGTTGCCCCATTAGCCATGCAGCGTCGAAAATTGGCCAAGGACATTACAAGTTTTTGCAGCACAGTGCAAATTTAATTTCGCACGGAAATAGTGCTAGATGGGTAAATGGGTAAATGGGTAGATGGATGGGTATGGCGATCTCTTAAATTTCATTGGCAGTGCGCAATTGATGCGCGATTCCTCTTCAGTGCTTCGGCACATGCAATTTGGTTGAAGCTGAATATTTATATCGTTATACGAGTCCTTTTTAAATAATGTATTCCATTTCAGCATTCAACAAGCCCGTTCGCTAAAATAAAAAATATCCCTACATAAATAAGCGGAGATGACAACTTGACTTGACCAAGCGTAATCAAATAAATGATGACCCCACGATATAAAAAAGCCACCCAAACAATTGGTCCTGTCATATAAAATCGACTTTTCCCTGCCTTTGACTGTCGAATTGCGACTGCGAAAAAAATTGTAAAAGTTCGATCGAGGGGTGGAACAATTAAATCGGTTTCCAGGGGGCGAGGCGAACCTGAATTTCTGTTTCTTTTGACAGCACATTTCATTTCATTCACTTAATCTGACTCTGACTCGATTGGCGATTGTGACAATTGCATCTCGTATACCATTTATGCCATTTCGCTTTAAATATTTATATATTCTGTGTAGTCCTCATTTCTCATCTAGCCTGGTATGTCAAAATATTAATTACAAATTGCTAGTTTCAATTCTCAACCGCCTCGTCTTATGTCATCGTTTAATAGTATTATATAGTAATAATATCAATTTATTGGTTTAAACTTAGACTGTGCACCTGATGTTTCGAAGATTAAAGCCAAGTCTCGTTTAAGCTACTTTAAATTCTCCTATATCGATGAAAAACATGTATTGGAATTTGTATTCTGATTACTGCTAGTATTATCTTTAAAATATTTAAGCTTTCAAGCTGATTTCAGAGCCTCTCGTGTATAAGCGATTTCGTTTGGATTGTTTTCAATGATATAGCTAAAATACAAAATCAGGCCCCGAGGATTAATAAAATTCTCCCTGTTTCATATTTTTAAACGAATCCAGTTACTCATTTATCTACGACACATTATAAAATGTTAAAAATTTCGCAACAAATTGGATTTATGTAAATGCAATCCGCGGATCAAAATTACTTACATTTATGTAAATCATTTTTATTACCTTCTTTAATAACTTGTTAAAATCTTATCGCGATCCCACTTCCGTTGTATAGCCGTGTAATCTGTAATTAATCTTTATTATGGTTCCATAATAATGGAACTTAATAGGCTAGCTGTAATTTATTTTACATGCATTGCGTAATGCAAATAAAGAAGTACCAAATTCAAACCTTTAATAGATGGTGTTTTAAAGGTGCACTACAATTTGTAAGCTAAACAAATACCCATTATATATTATAACATTGAGCAATCATTTTAGTAGATCCGAAGCAATATTAGCATATTTTGTTCATCAGTTTTCTGGGAATGACAACGGGCGATGGTACTACACACCGACGTAGAACCGTCTGCGTCATTGAGATTTTACATAAACTGTTCGGTTATGCACGCAGATGGAAAAGCAGAGCAAAACAGGACTCTGTGCGTAATTATAGAACAGACGGGGCCAGACACGTGTTCCTTTACCACTTCGAAGGTCCCAGGTGAGACCATAATGAGTGAGCAGGATTATGCGGAGAGGTGTGGATGAGCCGCACAAGTGTCCTGGTTATCCTCGGCTTCTAATTGTGATGAATCCCCTCAAAGGAATGCAAAATTGCTGCCGGCCTTTTGTGCGGTGTTATTATTACAACATTTGGTGAGCTAACACGCTTTAAATAAAGCTTTTGTTCCAAGGAAACGTTTCTGAAACAGGTGATGCGACCAATAAGGACGAAATTATGGAATTTTGTGCCATCTGCGTCACTAATTGACGTTGGCTGTGATTCGCAATGTAAAAATATAACTTGTCTGCGGATCCTTAGGTTGGCAATAAGCGGATTATTTTTAGACAACGCTTGACCTTGACTACAAATTGATTAACTAAATACTCGTCCATAGTTCAGTTTGCCTTATATTTTATTTGCCCAAGGGAAAGTCCTTTTCAGCTGCAATATGTTGCCAATTATATATTAATTAATTCGCCAACGCGTCTCTGGCAAATTGCGCCGGTTGTAAAACTAACTAATTAAAAGTTAAAGCCCAATACCGCTCACAGGTAAACAGTTGCTAATTCAAGCTGTCAGATTTGTTTTGCCTATCCCGAATCCCATTAGTTCAAACTCCTGAAAGGGACCATCTGCCTTATCCCTATACGAACCCTTTTCAACACCAAGACAGACTGTCAAACATTTCACTGGTGCCAGACAAACATGGATACTTTTGAAAATAAATTCATTTTGGCGAGAGCAACTTTATAAATGAATGCAAGGAGGAGCAAGGACCTCCTTAAAATCCCTAAGCATCAAATCAAACCGCACGTGTTAATTTAAAATAATGTTTTTAATTATCCAAGTTGTACACTTGCACTTTTGCCATTTTCTGAATATGGCTAAAATCCAGAGGCCCTTTTAAGCTAAAACCCAGAAGCAAATGTTTTTACTTCAATCTGCTGGTTCTACTTCCAAACCCATCCATTTCAATTTAGAAATTTAACTCAACTCTATTGCACATCAATCAAAATCAACTCTAGAAATATCCCTTATCGACAGTTGATATCCTTATGTTGTGAGTAACAGCACTGTTGATAACAGCACTCCTTCTGTGCAACATACTTAACAGCTGTCTAGCAGTATCCTGTTGCGCTCTTACTCCGAATAGTTGGCACTCGCTCTCGCGGCTCTCCCGTTGGACTTTCCAGTGTCTCTCACTGGAAAAGCCGCCAAAAAGTCAGCTGTTTTTGCGGCTTACGCGAGCGTTTGCCTCAGATTGCCGATATATATGGGGGTTGGAGGCAAGAGCAGCCATAACAAATATTTCCCTACCAGATCCTTGACGTTTATCGCGTCCAATGTCGCTTTAACCAATTTAATTGTGTTTAATTTATGGCCCAAACTGAAGTCCAACCGGAACGTCTGCGAATCCATACGCCAGTAGGTTCTAAACAGGGGATCCTTGGGGGTCCGTATGAGGTCCTGCAAATGGTGCGTGTCCAAATCGCATTCAGAGGGCGAGGCCGGCTAGCTGGGTAAATAAACGGCAAAATGAAATAAAACAAAATGGAAATGGAAATCGACATAAATAAATTGCTGGGAAAACGGTTTTATCGCCGCCACAGCCTTTGACACTTTCGGTTAATGGCGAGTCCACCCCTCTCTTCCAGCTCACGCACACACACGCAAAATGATTTAGGTTCTGGGCAAACCCACATGGCGTATGCGCAATTAAAACACTGGCCCCGCGGCAAAAACCTACACAATTTATTTGCACGAATTCCTTGCCTTCAATTTTTTTTTTTAACTTTTATATGCTTATCAGTCTCCCCTTGTTCTCCTTGTTCAATAAGACATAAATTTTACTTTGGCAGACAGCGCAGGACAAGAACAACTAATTTGACAATTGGTTTGTCTGAGAATTTCAATATGTTCCTTTCTTCCCTTCTGGAAATATTTATAATCGTACTGTGGAGGGGGGTGGCACATTATCATAATTTGGCCTTGACATGCCTGAGTTCTGACTTCTTGGCAATGTGTGCAAAAAGTTGCCGACAAGAATAATTTTGGATACTAAGTTCTTTTGCCGCAAGAAGTTGGCTTACGCATGGAATTTTTTCTGAGTTGATTTTCTGATAAAGTTGAAGTTCAAATTGGCTTGAGGAAACATTTGAAAGAACAACAGCGTGAAATATAGCACAAATTTTATATTTAGTTAGGATTGTTCGTTTTAAAAAGCACTATAAAAATGCGTTCTGTTTCAAGAGCTGCATCTGAAATAATATGTTTAATATTCCCCTTTGGAATTAAATAAATAATAAAGGTTGGACGCCAGGTAACTTGCCACAAAAAAATAGTACTTCTGAAACTGAATAATTCCCTTTTCCCCCGGAGCCAATTTAAGAGGCATTTCCCAGTTGGCGCCACCTAATTGTTCCCACTGAGGCTGGCGAACTTCTGATATTAATTTTTATGGTTTTTGTTCCGCTTCTCTGTTTTTGGACCACTTGCATTCATTTTTTTTCGTTTTGGAAACGGTTTTATTCCATGTCCGGCAAACCATTTCGAATGCAAATGAAAATGCTTGCGGCCTGTTTCCGACACTACTATATCCACACTCATGTATCCTATACAAATCCATGTATATATATTCCCACCTATATATATCGTAGCCTCGAACATTGCTTTTCCATTTGTGTGTCGCGTTTTAATTGCCAAGCGAAAGAGGGCCAACTTCACAGCGGCCAGCTATTTGGCCCAGATTTGGCCGCTTTGCGCCAAAACATGGCCAAAAGCCTGCAAAATTGTCAGCAGATTGGGTGCGTTTTTCGGTCAGCCTCCTATCGCAATTTGTTATAATGGTCCATGTCGTGTGCGAAAAATTAGCAAGCAATTTGAGCGGAATTGGTCTGGCTTAAATTATGGCCCTTCAATTTCAATGAAACATCTTTGTTGAGCTTGGCAAAAAATGTTTAAGGTTAATTTCGAATTATTTCAGTACGAAAGCTTCTATCAAAGTCTGCTTAATTATATTCAATTTTGAGTACTGATACAAATTAATTAGAACAAAGCCAATCAATATTAATAAGCACAAATACAAATTTCCTCATTTGGAGAGATCAAAAGCTGTCCAAAATTCGTAGTAATTCAATTAGGTAAGAAAAAATAGAATCGAAGCTGCTGAAATGAAGTTTCAGCTTAAGTAAGGCGTTAAGTAAAAGTCCACCAAAAATGGTTTGGCTGGAGCCAAAAAAGGCGGAGCATAAAAGGGCGAAGCATAAAAATCAGACACAAAAAGCTCGAACAGCGACGAGAAAAAATCTCGACAGATATTAAAAGACAGCCTTGAGGACGCTAAAAGTTGTCTTCAAATCCCAAAAAAATGTCAGAGCAGCGAGCGCCGAGAAACATCAACTTAAATTTCATGAGCGATAGATGGTTAGATGGTGGAAAATCCCTTTTTTTCCACCCGATGGGGGGTGGACTGGCAATGGATATAAATGAAAAAGATAAACCCACTTTATGAATGAATTTTTTATGCGAAGTCTTGTCCTTTTCTACGGTAAACCGTTCCCTTTCCCCCCTAAGCATTCTATTCTTATACTCTTGCCAAAAATCAAGTGCTGGAATTTCAGGAGATAGTGAGCTCACTTCCACAAACCTAATAGGATTAGGAAAATTAGGAACAGATTAGTAAAGAATTCCGAATATGAATAGAAAATGTATATCTAAGTAGTATAAATGCATGAATCAGATGTAAACAAACAAGATGATACGAATTAATTAAAATTTATCAAAAGTAGAAGCTGTATGTATATTAAAAGAAAAGAATACTTTGATTATAATTTTATTAAATTCATGCTTTTTTTTAACTATTTGATAGGGTATTTTAAGATCGGTATTTCTTATTAAGGCTTTATCTTGGACAGTCTCTTTAGAATTATGCGGAAGGCCGAAAGACGGGGCGTGGCAGGCGCTAATTCCAGGCAGACACCCAAAGGAGTAGTTAGCCTCAGATAAACGGCGTTTAGAAGAAGACGCCCAGCAGACACTTGGCCATGGCCATTGTATATTGTATTGGCCAGAATGGAGGCATTGTGTGGGCTGCGTTTTCACCGCGAGACGATGGACGCCAATGACCGCAGACTGGCGATTGGCCTTGGCCGCAAATGGCCATAAATCAGCGCCTTTCGGGCTGCAAACTGTAAATCTAATCTGCATCGCTCGAAACCAGCCATACCCATAACCGAGCTCATCCTCAAGAACGGTCGAGAAACGTGATGGGAATATGAAATCTTAAGCTAGCAAAGGTTCATAAGTCCTTATTCCCATGACTCCATATCCTTTCTGTGTGTCCCTGCAATTAGGAGTGGCGAGTTGTCATTTCCATTTGCTTAAATCAACATTTAGTCGAGTTTTTCTGGTCAACTGCTTATGGCCCAGAGCGCCGAGCCAAGTGTGTAAATGAAAATTGGCCAATAAAATAAGCTAACTGCATTTGCGTGACACTCATGTTGAGTGGCAGTCAGTCAGTTTACCAGGGTAAAATTGCTGAAAGAGTTCGGGGAATTGGTATATTGCAATGGGCTAAAGCTCAAAGGATTATATACAAAGTAGAAACTAATTGAGAAACATTCCCTGGGCACTCGCAAATGCTTTGGTCCTAACTTCTCATAATAATCGTTTTAGGTAAGTGCAATTATCATATATGAAGGCAATCACATGGTAGCAAGCAATTAAAGCATTCTATAAAATTTTGATGAAAAACCCCTGTTACCTATTTGCATTGTCAAATATATCAAATGGAACAGATTTCCGGAAAATCCTTAATTTAATTCAGTACTGAAGACCCGAAATTTCTCAATTTAACGTTGGCCGGACGCCCAAAATGGCGCCACAAAAACGATTGTCAACTGGTTGCCCATTGAGTTAGGCCCCTCGAAATCGGAGGCGTAATAAAACTTAATCAAGTTTGACAGAAAGGAGGCATTCTGGAAACTTTTACCCTCCAGCTCGGATTGTTCGCATTCAGTTCGGTTGCCACCGAAGCAAATCCACGGATGACTGATACCCCGTCCACTGCGTTGTTTATTTTGCATATCATTTGAGATGAATTTCCAATTTATCTGGGAAATTTTCCTCCGACTAGCTGCAGAACAAACAGCCGTTTGAAATTTTAATTCCGTCATGGATTTCGCACATATGAATTTTGAAAATTACCTGTATCACATTGATTGAATTCCATCCAGAGGGCCCTTCGAGGTGGCGACATTGTCAGAGCCTTTGATTGATGGCTTAGTCGAGGAGCGACCTTCACGCTTCGGGCTTCCACGTGTTGTTGCCGACAGGTGTTTACCTGCCCCTGATTGATGGCCAGTGGTCAGATTTGCACTTCAAGATCAATAAACTGTCGAAACGACGAGCACTTCGTTAGCGGGTCTGGTCTGTGATTCCATCTTTCCCTGTCACGTCGCTGAACCCTGACGGATTTCAAAATGCGAGTTCACTGAACTGGCAACAAAGTTTTCGTCTGCCAGACGAACGACACTGTGCTAATTAACCAGAGGGAAAGGTTGCTCCTTCGGTTTGGGTTTCCTTGTTGGGTATCCTTGTCATGTGTAACAGGTGTGAAATGTCTCCGCTTGAGCTTCTTTAGTTTGAGTGCGTGCCAGAAAAGTTAGGGAATTTTGGTGAATGAATGGGCAATTATATGCGGGCATTTCAGTGATTCAGTGAGTGGGTTCAGTGATTCGGAAATGTATGATATACAAAAATAAATTTCAAACAAATGCGATTTTTTCATTTTACGGGAGGTTTTCCTCTCAATAAATTTCTTTATTCTACGTTTTTTAGATCAATTTGGTGTAATAGTGTTTAACATGTATTGATGATTTTGAGTTTTTGATAGGATTTCCTAATAACTATGGCAAGTTAAGAAATAAGTATAATAAATAATTCTTTTTATATAAGTTTTAAAAATATTTTTGTAGTAATAAATATAATGTATTAAACGAAAAAACATCTTTATTAAGAAAGTGTTCTATCACTTTTCAAATTATGCTTCTAATTTTCCTTCAAGTTTGAAATGATGTTCCATTTTCACAGAACAGTTGTGAGATGAAATGGCCTTATCCATTCCATTGAGTGCAATGGCACATTCAGGTTAATTGTAGCATCTCATGCTTATCGTTTTGGGTAAGAAAACAATTCAAAAACTAATTTGAGCGGAAAGAAAATCGAGCTGTATTCAAACAGAAGATAATCCCCATACTCCCCAAACTTTCCTTTATCACGACACGGCGCGTGTTAAAATCTACGGAGAGAACGAAGACAAATTTTTGCTTTTATTGCTAATATTAAATGTTTACACTTGAACGGGTATCGGCAAACAGGAAGGCAACAATAACAGCAACGTAAACTCGATTATAATAACAAGGCAGCCGCCGAGCTCGGTATTTGGTCCTTGGACTCCTTAACCTTTTTCACAGGGATCTGGAGGCCCAAACTCAAGTGTTGGGCACTGAGTCTTTGAGTTCGTCGCACGTGCAACGGATGTAGCCACTTGTATGTCGGAGCATTCCATCTCTGAGCTCCTCATTCATGACCATTTTCCCCTTGCTCACAACATAATTCTGTAGTGCTTCCTTTTGGCCTGACCTCTGTCCCAATGGAAGCAGAAAATTCTGTCGAAATTTGCCTGTCCTCGGGGGCAAAAGGACATGCTGAGGTGGAGTCCCAGTAAATTTGACTTGGCCAGAAACACGAACACGCACGTGTGCGAAATGATTTTAAATTCTTACCTAATTACGGTGTCGGTAACAGCTGGTATTTTGTTTCAGTTTAGGGTCTTAATTTCGAATGCTTAAAGTGCCTTCTCTAGCATATTTTGTAGAGCTTTTTCTAGCACATTGTGTATAAAGGTAATGGATATGAGAAGGCGTAACCACATATGCCACATATTATTATATTATATATATTAAATTTATTGGAAGATTTTTAATTACTTGATCCCATTTATATAATATACCATAAGGTTTATTTATTTAACCAAACTCTATTAAATCCAATTATTCCCATTAAAAGCCAGCTTTTGTTCTCATTAAATTGATTAACCAAAAACCACTAGAATCACAAAACATTTCTGGGAATCAGCCGTCGTTCGTCAATTTCCTTGAAAAGGCAATGGCTCAAATCGAAGGTCTGTGCTAATCGCACTCAAATCGAACCAGTCAAACGTCCCATTCCCAACTTACACAACTTGTTTGCTAATTATTCAAAACAAACGCATTTTCGTGCCATGTGTTTGCTCACTGGTGTAGTGCACAAAGGAATTGGGATACACTAAGATTATTGATATGATTTCCTCATTATTTTGCAGTAAGTGTACTGACAAAAACTTAATTTCTAAGATCTTAAAGGGCTTGAACCTTAAACGAGAATTCGGCTCTTTAAGAAATATCCTAAACTATAAACTAGGTATTTATATTATCACCACTTACATAAGCTGAATAAAATATTGATAACAGTTCAAACCGTGATAATTTATGTAATTATACTTAAATGGTGAGGTTTTTATTACAAAATCTTTGAATCTTTGAAAAATATATTTTTTATACAAAAATAGTTTTTAAGCTTATTGAAAGTGTTCTAGTTTTTCCCAGTGAAAGCCAAACTAACCTTAAGTGAGTAAAGAAGCGTAGATATAATGGAAATCGGTCCACGGGTTTTGTAGGAGAGGCGGAAAGTACGACCTCGTCTGCTCCGCAACCACTTGAGTTGTTTGCTCCGGCGGTTTCCCTCAGCTTTGGGGCTTTCTCCAGGCGCCGTCGATGTCGGTCCCTCCGCCCATCCCCGCATCCGCTCCTGGATCCGTCTGCATCTCCGCCCATTTCCCCAACTCTATCCACGGAACGGTTCAATGAGTCGGCGGCGGTCAGGCGAGTATCCAGCACAACGATTCAAGAGACATTCATTAGGAGCCAGCCCAGAAATTCGGCTTTCGATTCTCGGCATGGGCGTGGTCACATTTAAATTCTGACATGTGAGAGGCCATGGATTTGGAGCCGGGTTCATGTGGGGAGCAGGGAACTCGAAGCGCGTGTTTCATCCCGAAAGGCAGAGGATGGAATTGAAAATTAAATGACACTTCATTAAAGGCCGAGCAGATGGGTAGCACATGGCAATCCATTAAGGATATCCCATAATTGCTGGCTTTGAAGTCAAACTTGAGGCTGACAAGGAAATTAAAACACAAATCAAAATTCGCTGAAATTGAAATAAATCATTTTTAACAAACAGGAAACCACCTATGAAACGTTTCACATCACATCATACATTGCTATAATAAATTAATTTTTAACTTGAAACTTTGTATAAAATATTTGTTAAATCATTTAACAACGGAATATTTAAGCATTACAACATTTTGTTAGTACACCCTTAAGTTAATATACCTTGTGGTAATATCTTTTACCCCAATTTCCAAAGTCGAAAGTAACATTCATCCTTAAAAATGCCAAATGGCTGTCGAATAACTCTCGAACGAATCAGGGGCTTGTCAATCAGTGAAACCCGGCCATCTGCCCAGAGGAATGTACTTCAAGTCCATTGATTCCCAAAGCCTGAGTTGAGCCGAACAACCTTCATCTTTACGCTCCTTGGGCCCCCATCACTTTGATTATGTTCACTTTAATTGCTTTGCTGGGCTTTTCATCATTTCCCTCTGTAATTGCCTAATGTCCATCATTGTAAGCCCCTTCAAAGGCAGGGCAGCAAAAAAGAAACACACCCAGGGCCAATTGGATACCAAATCGAGTGTCACTCAAACGGGACTTACTCTTTTGATTGTCTTTTTTGTGTGATTGTCTTAGAGGTTGCATCATGACCAAAATAGTGTAGGAGGCGATTCAAATGCGGCCGTTCTCTCTTCTTGTCACAAACGAAGTGTTCTTTATTTCTTCGTTCCGTTCCTTCTTAGCCTATTACATGTATGTATTGGTGTGTCAGTTGCTGATCGTGCGAACGGGACGCACAAAGTAGTGTCCGTAAGCACGATCTTAACATTAGCGTAAAATTGTACTTAAAACTAAGAGTATGTATATCTAGGACTGTATGTACAATCACTGTGTGTATGTTACGGTAGTGTGCCTGCTTGCTACAATCGGCCATCCTGACCGGAGAGCTCCTGATCTCTACAAACATGTTAACTTTTACTTTTGTTTATCCATGGGCGCATATTTGCTACTGCCCAAACTCCCTTGTATGGAAGTCTAGACTGTTGAAAACCTTCAACGTCCTCCACGACATACCTATCGTTACGCAAAACTTTTGTTATTCTATATGGACCTTTGAACTTGGGGATTAATTTTTTGGATACGCCTATATGCGAGTCGAAATTCTTGATCATCACCAAATCTTCTTTTTCATACTTATAAGGATCTTTCCTTTTCGAGTCTGTTCGTAACTTGTTGTATTCTTGCAATTTATTGATGTTTTTGCCAGCATTTTCTCTAATTTTCTCAAAATTTATGTCATCATTTGTTTTATTTATTTCTTCTAACCTTTCTTTTAAACTATCTATAACTCTGCCTTTTTGAGATACTCCAAACAGAACTTTACTTGGATGTTGGTTAATTGATCTTTGCATTGTATTATTTAACGCATATTCGACCATTTCTAAAACAGTGTCCCAATGCAGTCCTTTGTCTGGTTCAGTTAACTTAGCTATAATGGGACCTATGCTTCTGTTCACCCTTTCGACCTGACCATTAGCCTGTGGAGAACCGGTAGCTATCTTTATGTGTTTTATTTCACTTTCTTTCAAGAAATCTTGAAATTCCCCAGAGGTAAAACATGTCCCGCGGTCCGAAATAATACATTTTGGCCTACTGTAAGCCCTAAAATAGTCCTTTAATGCAACTATTGCTTCCTTTGATTTTGTTGTTTTTGCAGGATATAGTCTTACGAACTTTGTAAACGCGTCTATAATCACTAATATGTGTTTGTTCGACCTACTTTTATCAACAGGACCATAATGGTCTATATGTACTACATCAAATGGAATATTTACTTTGGGAATGTTGTGAAGGAATCCCTCTTCTTTTCCAGACTTTTCAGAATAAGCTATACACTTCAAACAATTGCTAATGTGTATCTTGCATTTCTCTCTAACTTTGGGAAACCAATAGCTTTTTGAAATAACTTCTACCATTTTGTCTATTCCAACGTGTCCTAATTGATCATGATAATTAAACAACACGTGGCTTTCCATTTCGTTCGGTACATAGAATAAGAGAACTTCCTTATCCTTCTTTCGATAAACTATTCCATTACGCATTTCGTAACCTTTGAGTTCTGATTGTTGTAGCTGTTTAGCTATCGTTTTGATCTTCTCGTCTCTGCTTTGACAAATAATTAAATTTTCCTCAAAAGAGTTACAATCAATTGTTAGTATGTTTGTATTTCTACTTAGTGCATCTACGTGCTGCATGTGCTTACCGGACCTATGTTCTAAGATGTAATCATAATCTTGTAGAAACAGCGCCCACCTGGCTATTCTTGGACTTAAATCTTTTTTATTTAATGCTAGAGTAAAAGCACTACAATCTGTGACTATTTTGAACTCAATTCCTTGAAGATAAATCCTAAAACGTTGCAAAGAGTAAATCACCGCGAGGGTTTCTAATTCGAAACTGTGGTACTTTGCTTCAACATCAGTCGTTCGTTTTGAAAAGTAAAATACTGGATGAAACTTATTGTCTTTCTTTTTCTGCATAAGAATAGAACCGAACCCTAAAGCGCTAGCGTCGCAATGTAGTTCTGTTGGATCTGTAGGGCTGTACAATGCTAAAATAGGAGCTTCTAGAAGATTTCTTTTTAATGTTTCGAAACAATCTAACTCTGTCGCACCGAAATCGAATTTTCTATCTTTTCGTACAAGATCGTATAAAGGTTTTGCCTTTGTTGAAAAATCTTTTACAAATCGTCTAAAGTAGGAGCACAACCCCAGAAAACTCTGAACTTCATGAGTTTTTGTCGGCATTGGAAAATCTCTTACTGCTTGCATGCCTTTTGAATCTGGTTTAATACCATCACCTGATATTACATATCCTAAGTACTTTATTTCACTTTGAAGGAATTCGCATTTGTCTATTCTTAATTCCAGTTTGTTATCTACTAATCGCTTAAACACTTCTGTTAGTATTTCTATATGGCTTTTACTATCTTTTGTTGCTATCAAAATATCGTCCATGTAAATGAGGACCTTGTCCTCTTTTACCAAATCTGCGAAAATTCTATTTACAAATCTCTGAAAAACTGCGGGGGCATTTCGTAAGCCGAACGGCATTCTGAGCCATTCGTACTGTCCCATAGGTGTAGTGAACGCGGTGTATTTAATTGAGTCCTCGTGCATATGCACGTGAAAGAACCCGTTTCTAAGATCTAATTTGGTGAAAATTACTTTTTCAGAAAGTTTATCAATAAGGTCGTCTATCAATGGAGTAGGGTAGTTGTCTTTTAGCATGTTTTTGTTGAGAGTTCGATAGTCAACGCACATTCTTAATTCTCCTGACTTTTTCTTAACTAGAACAATTGGTGATGCATATTCTGACTCGCTTGCACGTATAATCCCGTCTTTTAAGTAATCGTCTAATAAATTCTGAACTTGACTTTTTTCTGCATATGATAATCGCCTTGGAGGATAATTGAATGGTTTTGTGTTGTCAAAATTAAGTTTCATTTCCCATTTTACTGCTGGGATTTCTGGACGTTTCGCATTCACATAAAGTTTATCAAATACGTCTATTAATCTGTTTCTTAGATTCGATTCACACTTCTCGTTAATATTTAACTGACTGCATTCTATTGGATCGGGGTATTCAATTGATAGTATTTCTAATCCGTCATAAGGACTACTTGTTTTGCTCTCATTTCCATTATTTATATTAATTGAACACTTATTTCCATAATTTTTGACATTAGCCACGTCATTTTCAGATTTTCTATCATTTAAACCATTATCTTCAGAATTTTCATTATTTAAAACAGCATTTCCGGAATTTGAATCATAATTTTCACAATATCTATCGTTTGCAATAAAATTTTCAACATTTCTATCATTTGAACGATCATTTTCACAATGTCTATCATTTGCAATAAAATTTTCAAAGTTTCTATCATTTAAACAATCATTTTCGCAATGTCTATCATTTGAACTATCTTTTTCCCTAACAATCTTAAAATTACTAATTTTCATAAAATCTCTTCCCAAAACTGTTCCATATGCCATCGATCTGTCTGTCACAATTAGTAACTCAAAATTTAGAATTTCTTTATTGATAATAACGAAACATGATATTTTTCCAATTATATCTAAAGGGCTACCGTTTAAGCCAAAATAATTTTTAAGAATCTTTCCATTTAACGTAATATCTTCCTTTTTCAAAATTTTTTCGACGTATGACTTCTTTATGAAACTAATTGGACTTCCAGAATCGATTAGGCATTCTAAAAACAGGCATTCATTAGGTTTTGAACTAAAATAAATCTTAAACGGTCTTACATATTCGTTGTCGGATACGAACTTCCTCTCAGTGCAGTTGTACACCAGATGATCCTTACTGCCACATGCGTAGCAGGCTCCATACTCGCGCTTGGGCTTGCGGCAGTCGGCGGCGAAATGCCCAACAGCATTGCAATTGAAGCACCTTTTTGGAGGCGCCGAACCAGGTTCCTTATCGAACGAAACCTTAACACGTCCAGCCGGAGAAAGTAGCGGTTTACGTAACGAGACCTTGGCAAATGCGTGCAACATCTGCGCAGACGAATTAAAACAGTGCATGTGTGCCTGTTGTCGTAGAAGGGAGTCGGGAATCCCTTCAATGATGTTGTCGATTAGCTCCTCATCGTCTATTCGAATCTGTGTAGCCAACAGCGTTTTTTCTTTGAAGTATGTGGAGAAATCTTCCGACGGTTTCCACTTGCGCTCTTGAAACTTGCGTCGAGATATTATTTTGCTCTCCTTACCGTGGAAAGCTTCACCAAGTTGAAATAGAAGTTCTTGAACCGGCAAAGTCAGCAAACGTTCCGAAGAGTGCAACCAAATTTGAGCATGGTCCTTTAATTTGGACATCACTAGCATGCGAATTACATCGTCGCTTAGCTTAAACATTTTTGAGACCGCGTTGAGCTGGGCGACCCATGTGCTAACATTGAGTTTGTTGTTAGAAGCACCGTCGAATATCGGAATCATTTCCTTGGCCATTGCTAGCAATGTTTGTTTATTTACAAATGCTTCCTCCGATCTGGCATCTCCGCCAGCGACTTCTTGATCTTGAGTGGCATCCTTGTGTTGATTTGGTTTGGCAACACTGCTTCGAATTAGTGGGGTAGCCTTGTTATGACCCGATGTGGCAGCGCTGTTTTGATCCGATGTGGCAGCGCTGTTTTGATCCGATGTGGCAGCGTTATGGCGTCGAGCAGATTCCAATTTCAACATTTCGTTTTCCAATTGGAGCAGCCTTAGTTGACGCTGCATGGCGTCGAACTGCGTAGAAACTTCTGGAAAATGTTCCTCGCGTGCCAACTCCGAATCGCGATGATTGGTAGATGTTGAGGGCCTGGCGTCGTCATGAACATTCATGCTTTCAGCATTGGTGCAGTGTTCGCTGCTTGGCGGCACCACTCCAGCGGCGGCGTCCTCGATCATGCTCCTTGGGCTTTCCATGTCGACCTCTGGTGCTGACTCTCCGACGATTTCGTGCTCCAAATCATTGTTAGCGATTTCGCCTTCTAATTCGCCAGTCACCGGGCAAACTCCTCGGGCTTCTGGGGGCACACCGTTCAATCGCGCCGCAAGCGTGGCCTTGTTACCGCTTTTCTGCATGCTGAGCTTTTCACACCAATTGCGCAGTTCTGCTGCTGTATAATCGTCCGCACCGATGGTTTCCATTTGATTATATTTAAAGATATTGTTTTTACTTTGCTTCGTAGGTTGAGTTTTTTGTGAAAAAAAAATTCACAGTAATCCCACTTCTGAATTTGTAGGAGGCGATTCAAATGCGGCCGTTCTCTCTTCTTGTCACAAACGAAGTGTTCTTTATTTCTTCGTTCCGTTCCTTCTTAGCCTATTACATGTATGTATTGGTGTGTCAGTTGCTGATCGTGCGAACGGGACGCACAAAGTAGTGTCCGTAAGCACGATCTTAACATTAGCGTAAAATTGTACTTAAAACTAAGAGTATGTATATCTAGGACTGTATGTACAATCACTGTGTGTATGTTACGGTAGTGTGCCTGCTTGCTACAATAGCCTGTTAAAATATTACTAAAATACAATTCCTTCTTTAAATTAAAATATAATATATTCGAAATGCTCAAAATGAACTTAGTAGCACAAGTTGTTATGTTTAAAAATTAACATAAATTCGTAGAAACCAAATCAAAGATTTTTGAAAATTAATCAGTCAAAATACCAGCCCGAAGAATTTAATTTAATCTTAACCGAGCATGAAGAAATTTGCATTGCTTTAGAAAAAAAAACGAACGTGACTCCTTTGAAAAAGTTTCACCTGCGAAGTCAGTCACCTGAGTTATCCTTCCTGCACCGCACCACGCCCCATTTGCGGTGGGCGCCATGAGAGATCCGCTCATATCCTTCCAAATGGCAGGCCCATCCTCCGTTCCTCCGCAAAGAAATAAGCCATGTCCCCAGCAAAAAGACGTGAGAGCGTTCACATAACAAGGAGAAAGCGGCTTATGGAGAACGTACTAGCCTTGGTAGCAAGATATTGCTTTTTTCGTGTGTGCCCCAATGTGAAAAATGTTCACTATACACATGCCCAACATCCTCGAACCGAGCAGCTTTTGGGCGGACCGGGAAAGGTGTTTATCAAAGAGATTTCACTCCTTTGACTTGGCAATGGGTTGGCGATGGGTTCATGGCCTTCGAGTCGCAATAAAGTCGTAAATTTCGATCGATTTGCATAGTTCTGCTCCGAAATGGAAAGCGTTTTATGTGTGATGCAAATTGCTGAAAAATATGTAGCTAAGCGCTTCCTGTGCACATTGCACAATTCGCTTAATTGGCTTTATGTAATTCTTCGACTGTTTGTTGGCAGCATTTTTGCGGTTGCGGCAAACAAGGCAAAAACCTATTTATTAAATCGATTTGGTATTGCTGATGGTGCGGCTGCCGTTCGTACAAAAGTAAAAACCAATTAAATGCACTCAGTTGTGAAATAGAAACAAAAAGTATCACAGTCCACAATTGACAGTAATTTAGGGACTATTCAGCTGA
The DNA here is from genome assembly GCF_016746235.2 of Drosophila teissieri. Taxonomy (NCBI): domain Eukaryota; kingdom Metazoa; phylum Arthropoda; class Insecta; order Diptera; family Drosophilidae; genus Drosophila; species Drosophila teissieri. The sequence continues at coordinate 15,622,924 of NC_053031.1, read as the reverse complement.
CACCTTTTTTTGTAGCGCTTGTCGGTTAACCACAAAGCGACAATGTTTTTTCACGGTCCCCAAGGACCTCATGAAATATCCGGTCAGGGACACAGGCATTGTTCGGCAATAACAATAATATTTATCGGTGGCAAAGATAAGCAATTCGTTTGTCCTAGCAAATCAATAATGTTTATTGTTATTTAAAAATAGCACTAAGAATAAGAAGTAATTGCAATTATTAGTGTGTTACTGGTAGTTATAATTAATTAGATTGGCTGTGTTACTGGTATCTATAAGTACACAGATTGTGAGTATTACTGGTAGTTATAATTAACGAAATGTACGTTAGTCCTGCGAGTACCAGAAATACATACAACATAGTCAAATTAAATTATGCGAATCGGGCCGAGGGTAAATCAGCTTTTACTAAAAAGAGATATACTTAAAAGCAGTTATATTACTTACTCTTTATTTGTCTGTAAAGAATTTAGCTAAACACATTTATAAAGAAAATGTAATTTCCATTATAAGATGTATAGCAGCCTTGCACATATCAATTACAATCTCAACCTACAGGTATAAAAATGTATTCTGAAATAACATTTTCCTTTGAAACTGATTCAAGTAATTTAAACATGTTAATTTTATTCACTTGTTTCTGCATTGCAAATAACAAACGCTCTCTCCGCACTGGAAGCAAAAACGTATTTATATAATTTTTAGAATAAACATTTTTCTATAATTAAGATCAACAACGAGAGACAAAGGCACGTGTTTGCTTTCAACTTCGTTTTGCCTTCGCCCCCAAGGTCAATTCCACCTGCCACGCCCCCTTTTGTGCACCTGAAACGCTGGCGGGGCGGAGATACGGAAAATGAAAAGTGGTAGGAGGTGCAATGCCTGAGGCGGGGAAAACCGCACGCGGAAAAACAATCAAGTCGTTGGTGACCTGACCCCCACACACGCACACACACCCACGCACACACACTTACGCACAAAGCCCCTCACACGCAGCCACTCAGCACGTTGAAGCGAACTGTTTATCTGTAAATATAAGCTGCATGTGCACGTGTGGGGACACCAGAAACAGATACAGATACAGATACTTATTCGGATACAGATACTAATACAGGCACAAGTGCAGATACGGATACGAATGCAAAAGGCATTGCCGTGAAGATCCCTACGCAAATAAGTGCTTATACTGCACGAAACAGGTTCCTGTTATAATTACAAAATTTATTACATTTAAATTTCTATAATATTATCTTCCGAGTGAAAGTAGGAGATGGAGTACATGTTTCACAAACGACTTGATGACGTGACAGAAAGGTAATTTTGTGTAAGAATTTAGAAACCAGACTGTCAGAACCAAAATAACTTAATCACATTTGGCATTGACTTCGAGCTCGCAGTAATTTATTAGGCGAATTAAATTTAGTTATTCTCTTTGTGCAGAATATCAGATACAATATGCGGACTACAAACACGATTGCACTTATCCCCGCGGCTTTCGCGGCCAGGCAATGCGCGTTTCCTTCTCGTTTAATTGCGCTTGCAACATGACGGCAACCATGGCGGATGCGCACTCACACTCACACGCACACTCGCGCCCATATTGATATGTATATATGTTAAAATTCCATTTTAATTTCGTTTTCATTTCCGCGCACAAGCGGCGCTGGGCCTTGAACGGCGGAAGGAGAAAGTCGAAGATTGAGAATCTGAAACCAGTTTGCGGCAACACATGTTCTGAGGACCCAGGGGCCTGAGTCCTGGCACACGGATTCCAACGGCAGCCAATCACTTCGACAGTTTAAATATATAACAAGATAGTGGGATATTACGCCTGTGAAGAGCTGAGCTGTGCGCACTCTGTGGTGACTCAAGGATGCGTAACTTGGAAGGACTTCGACATCTTAAAAAGAATGCCTATCAAATTTGAAAGATTGATTTGATAACAGAAATCACTCGGGTCTAAGAAGTAATATGCCTCTTTCGTTAGTCACAAAAGTATTTTTCTAAATCTTATTTATTCATTTTTAAAGTGAGCCATAAGATATTAATGACAATAAAGTACAGCACTCTTTAAAAATATTTAACTATGTTACCTATTAAATATCTGAAGCACATGTCCTCTTCATCCTATGAAGTTCACATCCCCAGCTGGCATCGGAATCTGAAGGCATACGCCATTTATTATTGAGCGGAAATGAGACGAGTCTGTTGCGACCTCTCCACCTTCTTTTATCCCCAACCATCCACTCCCCACTCCCACACATTAAACCCCTTACTTCGCGGTCTGCTGTATTTTTTATATTGTTGCCCACGTACGCGTTTCGCGTATGCTGAAAATTAAAAGAAACTTAACTCTTCCGCTGTGTACTTGCCGACGTTCCGCGGAAGTTGCAGTAAAATTGCCGACATCCGACAACAACAAAGAAAGCCAATAAAACACCAGCAGCAATGTGGGCCAACCCACAGCGTGTGTGTGCGTACTAGAGATGCCCAGGTGCATATGTCTTAATAAATAACCAGCCTAAACAAATTAAATAATTAAGAATAATTATAGAGTTATGTGTAATTAATATGAGAAGCAAATAAATTATTAAGTTTAATATACAATTTGTAACTTGGAAAGATGCATAACATATATAGAACATTCAAGAGAGTCACAGCCCATCAATTGCAAAAGAAGCTAAAGCGTCATATCTGAGCAGGGATAACGTAACAAGGACGAGCCAGTCCCGACTCCATGCATTTGTCAGTCTAGGCAGGCAATATGGCTGCTTATTTCCTGTGCGCACGGCGGAAGTGATTTGAGCTGCCTGCAGGACATGGAGGCCGGGAAAGGGATACCCGGAGCTACCTTTACCCCTCATCCGAGTCGGAGTCGGAGGCAGATTCTCCTGATTCTCATGACGATGACGGCTGCTCTGCAATTAAGATGATGGACTGCTCTGCACTTGCGCTTCATGAATATTTAGGGGAACTTTTGCACTGTTCCACGGGTGCTACTCTTCCATGGCCAAGGTCGAGTTTGTTTCCTTTTTCACCTCGACACTGACCTTGAATGCCAATTACGAGCTCACCTAGTAGTAAAGCACAAAAGTCCGAAAGGTGAGAAAACATATTGATTCGCTATTATAACACACTGCTTGATGCCAAGCCAACTTGAAGTAATGATTTATATTTTAAAAATACCACTTAATATACGAGTTAAGGGGCAGTATGTGTTACTACTATGCAACTTACCTTAATTGTTACTTGACCACTACAGTTTTCAAAACCAAATTTTTTAATTATTTTTTAAGCTAATAAAGAACACAAACAATCCATAGTACAAATAGTCCAAAAGTAATAAATAAATTAGCTCGCCATAGAGCTGTAAAATTAACTATGCAAAATTACTCTTCTTGGCCATTTGACTTAGCGCTGCGTTTTAATGATACTTCCAGAGCTAAAGGATCCGATTGCTGTGACACTTAAATGCTGCTTGGACAAATTTGCATTTGCATAATGTCCCGCTTGGTGTCGAGATTTCCGAGCAGACTGCCAAGTTTGCGAGCTGTAGACAGCAAGGATTACGCTTGCCAACCGCCAAGGAAAAGTTTTCGGAAATAAAATAAACTTTTCGCTGACAAATTATCGCGGGCACGGGCTGCAACTCCAACCTCAACTCGAACTTCAACTGCGGAAGTCGGCAGATAAACTAGTGTCCCACATGTGTAATGGCCCTGTCCGCCGAGTAGGGCTCCGGATTAGGTTAACTTATCCACAGGCAGCAAGCTATCGACAGACTGCCACCTCCATATGGCACGAGTTCACTTGATCCTTGTTTGCACTTCGCACTCCGCACTCCGCTCACTGGCTCCTTTCACTGCAGTTATTTCCTCTCAAACGGTGCTTGCACACTTTTATTGCAAATTGAATTTGCTGTGTCACGTCGTTGGCCACTTTGTCAATATTTTTTCGCTTCTTAAACTGCCGCCTCTCAAAAAGCGCCCAAGAATGTATGTGTGATGGCCACTGAACGAACAGGGTTATTTTAGATATTCAACACCTAATTCTTTAAGAAAATAGGTCTTTCACCAATGTCATTATTTGTTTTATTATTACATTCAGTTTAGTTTTTGAAATCATATGTGTGGGGCTAAAAAGAAGCTTAGCTCCTACATTTGTTTATTAGATTTAATACAATTTAAGTTCATTTAAACTATTAAATAATGATATATATATGAATATGAATATTTTTACAAATATGGTTGTAGAGCCCTCCCTGATTTATGTATATATATTTTATTGAGACCATTTAATGGTAATGGTTTATGAAGCTTCTTTATGAAGAGCATGCAAATCGGAAAATATTTCACAACGGACTATATTACGAGTGCAAAACTTAATTCAATATTCAAGACGTAATTATCACGCCTTTAAACGCAAAACTTAAACGCACTTTGGAGCACCCTATTTTGAAAACTTGTATCAAGGAGGAAGTTTACACAGCTATGACTATTTTCGTGGCCATAAAATGCAGCTGCAACTTTCAGCAGTTTCCTTTTTGGGCTGGGCTGCAACAAAGGACTTTCGGTGGCATTGTTATAAGGCGGTTCCTGCCACTGGTGGTCAGCTCAGGACATTGCCCTTTTGGCATTTTAGAGCGGCGGTCTCGCAGTGACCCAGTGGGTCTACAAATATTCAACCTCTCCCGCCCCAACTAACCCCCCCAAGTCAGCACATTGTTCGGTGCCCATATTGTGAAAGTGCCAGCAAGGATGTGTGTTCCACAGCCAGGACATCATTTGTCAATGTCGTCCGCGCCCAGGGCGTTCCATACTCACGCAACCTCATACGCGCCCGCTCCAAAAGACATCTCCATGCACAAGGAAAATTCATTTTTTCTTATCATGTTAATCATGTGGGTATATATTGATTATTTTATTTTATTATAATTCAAATTTTTGATGATTTTTTAAAATATATTTAGTGGAGCTGCCATTACAATGTTATTATTTTAAAGTCAGAGTGTCTCTAGAATTCTAAGAATATCAGTTTCTGCGCAGTTGCTTGTAATTTTAAATAAGTAGCAACATTTAAACGTAGAAAGTATTTATCTTATTTATTAAACTTCGCAGGATAAACACATAATGAAGATGGACAGAAGCTACTTTACTCCAATAGTAAAAGACATTTTATACCGATTATCGAGTATTGCCAAAATATAATTTAAAGTGTAATCATTTTCGCATGTTCGGTCGCGTTATTTCAGGGACCTCTAGGATTTCCCCTGTACGACCAGAAATTTATTCACATCTGTTACCTGGTGGACCGTCGGGGCAAATGGGTAGCCACCGAGGGGGAATCGCAGTATACTGAGCATCGTTATTATTGTGGAGCGCAGTTGGAACTACTTTCCCCATCAGGTGGGCATATTTAACTGCTTTTAACCTGTGTCATGCCCCAAATTACATGCATTTGAACTTCGCTCTTGCCCACAGAGGGGCGATCAGGCATTCAATGCAGTCATTTGATTGGCAATGTTTTTCGCCATTTAATTGCCTGAGCAAAGGTGAATGCAATTGCATTTCACTTCCTGGAACTGCTCTTGTTTTTCCCCATATCAAAACTCTTCGGGGATTAAATCAGCATTTTCCATAACATTTCGGAGAACTTTGATGTCATGTTGAATCGATACTAGACTAATTGGAATATTTATTATCAATCCTTAAGGCAGTTACATCGAATTTCTCCCTTTTAAATTAACTAGAGCTAAGCCGCGAGCTCGTCAGTCATTCATAAATTAGCAATAAAATACATCTGCGAGAATAATAAGCAGAGTGTAAAATAAACTGAATAATTTAAGCACCTCCAGGCCGTTGACAGTTATGCACTCTATAAATTGCACCATAAAAGGGAATAAATAAAGTGTAGCTCAGCCGTCTCCTGTCTGCCCAGTAAACCGCAGCTGAAATGTCAGAAACAAATTCAGGCAAAACAGCCAAGCAAAGCGAAATATTTTTAATGGCCATAATTTGGCGGCAGGGACTGAAAACTGAAAGAGCCGCAAAAGCACAAAAGTCGGGCCCAAGCTGGCAAATGAACTGAACTGAGCACTGGCCATAAACCGCTCAATTATTGCGACTTGGAAAGGCCACAGAAAGTCATTATCTAAAATATTTGACATGCGTCCAGAAAGCTCAGCGGTTGGATTGCCACCCCTCGGCCATTAGGAGCAATTAACCATTTTTATTTAGTCTATTTGGTTTAACCATAAGGCATGGAAAACCCCAGACATCATAAAGTTCAGGGTTCAAAGATCTGTTCGTGATTTCCACACGCAATCCGAAAAGTATGCTAGGGAAAATCCGCAGTGGAAAAGCTTTTATCTATGATATATGAGGCATAAGAAAATAGCATTTGCATTCACTATAATCACAATTTGCAGTAATCAGCTGCAGATGACAAATCCAGCTCCAAAGCACTGCGACTCAAAAATATGAAACGAAAACTTTCCTACCATGCATTCTATCTCGAAGACAACTTTTTGAAATGAATTTTTTATGGGGCCACAGGAGCAAAACTCAGCTCGCTAGCAGCTCATATCTGCTTGGCTTGGCACTATCGCCTCCCTGCAGTTTATGACACTTGCAGTCGGGGTAAGTCCTCCGGATAAGGGGGAATCTGCTGACTTGGGGCCAGGAGTTGGAAAGTAGCAGCATCTTGACACGGTATTACATTAGCCAACTTTCCGGGCCAAGGGTGTTTGTTCTCTGGACAAGTGGAAGTAGATCGGAGATGGCTTAGAGCGGCGAAAGGTAAAGATATACATGGTTGACATTATATTTTTCATATTTTCAGGAACTCGTAAACTTGCACAGTTTTGAGCAATACTGCTTAAACTAAAGATATTCAAGACAGGAGTTAAAATATAATACCAAATTGAAAATAAGATTTGTTGAATAAATGCTTACTATTTTCCAATACAGGATAAACACATTTATGTTACCCTACAACACTTAATTCCATCTTTATATATGTATCATATACGCACACAGAGAAGAGTTTTCTGGATATAATATTTATTATGTTTGAACAGAAAAGGGTCTTTAAATGAAATTCAAATAATTTCTTTACAAAAATGTACTGTACATTTATTTTTTGAGCTCAAAGAGTTAAAGAATGCAGGCCATAAACAAAATCAACATGCTGATAGCACATAAATCCCATCACTCAGCCAACTGGGACGCCATTTAAAACAAAGACAAATTCGCACTTTCCCCAATGCATTTCCCAAATCTGCCCCATCCACTTTCACATTTCACTTTTGTGACATCTCTGGCGAAAAATGTGAAATGAAATAAATATTGACGGGCGAGCTGAGTTTCTGCAGCAGAGTTCGGATTGGGTGATTTATGTGGCATGACTCATGGGCGAATAAGTGTAACTGAAACTGAAGCCGGTCTAGATTTATGTGGAGCTATATAACTGACCAATCTGTCCGTCCAGCAGAGCCCGACAATTCCCAGACACGACGGCAAACAACCAAGGAAAAATTGAAAACTTTTGTACGAAATGACATTCCCACGGAAAGCGGTGGGTGCGGTGGGTGGTGCCCCATCTGACGGTGCAAAAAGTCAAGTGGAGTGGGCCAGCAAACATGCCAATATTCTGCAGGCACTTGGCACATATAATGTAAGGAAAGTGCTCTGGGGGCCGTTGAACCCTTGTTGAAAAGGGAAATGCATGCCCAACACTGCGACAAATATAAAATATATTTAAGCACTAAATACCAAAAATAATCAGAAATGCAAAGTGTAATGAATACATAGTGAAGCCATGTTAATTTAGGCAGTTATTTGGTCGATGCAGTTTATATCTAAACTTGTTTTAAATTTTAAATTATAATATTATATATTCACATTCTATTTAGGTACTGTTTCTTATAAGTTTTATGATATCAACTGAGAAATTTGTTAAAAACTATTGATGAAACCTTGTTGCAGTAAGCATAACGTGCTATGAAATAAATACTTAAGGAATAGCTTATGTCTCATATACTTTCTTATGACTTTCAAAATATTCTGCCCCACGAGTCGGTTACTTCTAATAATATATTGTAAGATTTATCGATTTGTAGAGTTTTTAATATATTTTAAGGACTGCCAATTTGACATTTAATGTGTGGGTTTTTCTGCGACTGCAGTGGAGCTGGCGAAATGCAAATGAGTGGGTGGCTGGGGAGGCACGGTGCTGTAGCCTGAGATTTGGCCCGCCTCGGTTTTACTTTTCGCCAGATACTCGCACTCAGATGCGAGTGCGGACTCGTATTTCGGTCACAACATGCGTGGAGGGGGATTCACTTGTGCATGTCAATCACATTCTGACAGGCGACAGGCGGAGGCATATAGCATCCAACATACGAGTATAGAGCACATTCGCACACACCGCCCCGACCACAGCTATCCGAATCCATTCAAATCCATCCACTCATACCCATCCATCTAGCCCAGCTACAATCCATCCTCATCTGGCTGCCAACGATGCGACGATGAGACAACATTGCCGCAATTGACTGACAGCCTAAAACGGTGGCAGCCAATAGAATCGAATACAATCGCAAAGCAGGGCCATTTGCCCGTGTTTCTGGTAATTAAATACAGCAAAATTCTCAATTATTTATGGCTAATTCAATTTTATTCAGGTGGAATTAAATCTCCACAGCGACGGGGAAATGAAATTAAAATAATGACTCCATTAATTGGATTTTGAACATTCTAGAAATAGCCGGTAAACACCTACTAAATATACGAAATGCATATTTCATGGCACCTCTCATAAAAACGCGCCACTTCTGTCCAAACTATTAATTCATGTTCTCTGCGTAATTATTATTTCTAATGTGCGGCATTTATTATACGCTATGATCACTTACATCCGACATAATTCGCACTGGCAAGAATGGGGCAAATTTAATGTGCAAATAATTTCAAGTGTCAAATGCATAGAAAACCAGGGGGGCGTTACTTCAAAGCACAGGAACACCTGCACTATTAAGTCAAATTATATTACTCATGGTGAGGATTGAGTATGATAGATATGTTACTAACACAACTAGTTTCTAATTAAAAGTGACATAGCACCGTGTTTGCCCCACTTCATATGCAAACACACAAAAGCTAAATTAGCTTAACAACAGAGATATTTTTATTTAACGACCTGCTCAATCGATATTGAACTAATTAATTAAGTGTTATCCCAGCTATATATCTCTTTAATGATTTCAAAACCATTTAATTTGCATATTATTTTTGTGATACCGCTGAGCGAGTAAATTTGCCAAAATGAATCATTTATCGTAATGAAGTTCTGAAATTACACCAAACTAATAGCTGCACAGGGAGCTCTATTAATTTGCATACATGGGCCGAGTTCATTAAAAATTCATTGGGGCTCGCGACTTTGCAAACTCACTTGAATATTTAGCCGAGCTTCTTGGAAATCAATTTCGGAAAATTGCTGGTATTTATATGGAAATTCAGCGGTGCAGGAAAGTGTATAGGGGAAAAAATTAACAGAATTTATAAGGAAAGTTTGCCTGCCACCAAAAACTTTTTCACAACCGGGACAACCACAAAAGGGTCCAGGGAATGGGTTTTAAAATGATAGACTGACCCTCACCGAGAATGTCGTCCTTATGCGTCTGCATTCCCAGACACTCCAGTCGCCCCCGACAAAACCGCCCAAAACTTTCCCAGCCACGTCGTCTGTGTTTTGGCCAACTTAATTCAATCAACCGAAAATTGCTTTAAAGTCGAAAATGATTTAATATTCTTGTGGGAGTGATTTCAAAGCAAACTTTAATGAGCCGATTCTTAGCAGCCGTGATTACTATGGACAAGCAAAAATGCATTCTTGAAATTCAATTATCTACATTAGGCTACATGTTTTTTGCGGCCAGTTGACAAAGTGAGGCTAGAAAATAAGCAAAAGCTGGTAATGAAATCTTTCAATGCCCTTGGGTGAGAAAACAAATTTAAATACGTTAAGAGGAGACAATACTTACAGTAAAATATCAAAGATACGATTATTGGCACTTTTAAGGTCGTCGGTTTATTTTAAAGTTTTCTTGTAATCCGGATTAACAACTTCTATTCAACACACAAATAAAAATAATAATTAAATGTAAAATAGCACTTTTAATATATAATCTCTAACAAATCTAACATAGTAAGCTACTAGTAATTTTTATAAGCCAAGTAAAAATACTTGTGCAAATTTTTATAGGTCCTGCAACATTTTACCGTTTACAGCGTTTTTTTTTTTGTAGTGTATTGTGAGCGGTATTTAAAACATATAAACTTTTCACTGGTAGATAATTTAATTTAAAGTTTTCTGCACGACACAGAGGGGACTTTGGTACAGATAAAACTTTTACGATTTGAGCAAGGGTATACAATAAACATCTCGCAATTTCGGTCGCATTTAAAGCACTTTTCAGTGCCAACGGAGAAGCTTAAAGCAAACTGTCGCAAATTCAACCAGATGGATTAAAAGTTTTGCTCAAAAGGCCAAACTAAAGTTGGACTCCAAAGTGCGTCGACAGTTGTCATATTTTCTGTGTCACTCTTTTTCCTAATTTTCTTCGAGATATCTCCATTTCTTACAATATGTTTGCCACCGTTTTTTTTCACTTTACTGTAACTAAGTTGAACTTTTTACTGAACTAAAACTCCAACTGGTTCAGCATGGAAATTAATTCATCAATTTCTTTGCCAGTTGGGTGCGAACAAAAACGGAAAATTTGATATTCTTCTTCTATGGAAATAACTTCTGGTTTGGGCCAGGTGGATAGTTTTCCAAGTGCAGAGCAATTAGATTTCGACGCCAGAGGCTTCTTAAGTTGGAGCTCTGCGACGGTGGCCGTGCTGAGATATGATTTATTTACCCAAAAAATTGGGAAAGAAACTAAAAATTGCTATCTGAAATGCAATCACTTTCCAAACTTAAATTAGATATCTTGCAAATTTGCGAGCATCTACCGCAATCCCGAATGCAAGATCTTTAAAATGTTAAATAGGTAAAAAGGAAACAAATCGGGTCCGATCTTTGGTTACTAGATAAGAAAATATTTTTAAGACATCACAGTCTTGCGGTAACCCATTTTAAGTAAATTTTGACAGCATGCATTTCTGGTCCTCTTTCCCATGTAATTAACGACTTCAATTATTGCAAAACAGCTGTATGCAAAATGCATGCAATTAGGGGCAGAATAATCAATCAGCAATCAAAGCCTTTCCGAATTCGAGCTAATACACGTGCATTTGCAACTATGTATAATTATTACATTGACAGTCCCAATACCGATATAATTTTAAATGCAGTTCACTGCTTGAATTACGAAATAACTGTGCCAAACATAATATGTTATGCAAACACTTTTCTGTTATTGAATTTGGGTAAAAGTATAAATTACGTATACGACAGGTAAGCCCACCAAAAAACGATTTTGCTCACTTAAATAATAAACAAATATTTTATCTGATTGGATGCATTATACCAATTTAATTTATGAGTGATTTTCGGTAACAGTTTACATATAATAATGGATTAGTGCGGTGAAATATGTTCAATTTAAAGAAATCCAGATATTCAAAATCCAACAGAAGTTCCATATTCGTTAGAATAGCATAACATAAAAATTAAATTTCTTGTTTTAAATTGAGATAGGTAACCGAAACTATTGCGACTTACATATCCCACTAGTATAAGTTGAAGATTCTTGTTCTTACATCCCCCTAAATAATCCCAGGAGAATCAACAAGCTACTGCCGAAAATGGCAACAGAACTGCAAGCGCTAACATTCGACTGTTGTTGGCCAACGAAAGTGAGAGTTCGTATAAGAGAGAAAGTTTCGGCGGGAGAGTCTCCCCGCCTCGCGCTCTCCCGACCAACTGTTAATTGAGGAAAATTGCAGCTGGGAAAACGGCAGCAGACCGCAACACGCAACACGCATCAGGCATCAGGCCAATCGGGCGACGAACCTGAAAGCCGAGCACCGAGCGCCACTGGGGAACCGAGCGACTTTGCAGTCGGAAAACTCGCATCGGAAAATTCGCATCGGAAAACTCGCATGCACCACAACAAAATTCGCCGGCAAATGCGGCGCGCAGTATGCAAAACAATGCCGGAACGTGCAGTTCAGCCACTGTATCTGAATCTGAAATAATAATAAAAAACCAAACTACGAGCAAACCCACGGCAAAGTAAACAAAAACTTCGTCAGCGCCAAAAACCGAATTCGATAAACGTGCACGAAAAACTCAAACTAGATAGGGAAAAAGTGGCGAGAAAGTTGGGAGGGAAATAGATAACCCCAGGGGCTTTTCCTGCTGCCTGCATCCAATCCAAATTAGCGGCCAAAACTCAAGGAAAATAAACAAATAATTTTACTACCAGCCGCAGCCGAATCACAAATAAATCCGACGTAGAGTGAAAAATAACATTAGCGTCGCAATCCGAGGAATTGCAGAAACGCTTGCCAAATATTTTGAAAACCCCGAAAAGTGCGTGCTGTGCCATTTTCTCGCATTCGAAAGGATGAGTGGCTAGATGACACAATATATTCAAGTGGTAAGCAAAATGTGCCTCGAGGAACATCGAATTGGTTGCCGTTCCATTGTGTGCACATCTAAAAAGATTGGGTGCCATCTACTAGCATTATAATTATTTATTAATGACTAAAATCATATTTATTGCATAATAAATAAAAATCAGCTTTACTAATCTATAAATATAATCGAAATTTATGACCATGTTTTAAAATTATATTGCTCATTTATATTAAAACAAATCGTTTTTAACTAGTTGGTAATACTTTCGCTCTGTGCGTGGGTTTTCCATTTGCAACGTTCAACTGTTTGTGTGCGATGAAATTTATCAGATAACTGAAATTTTGTGCGAATAGCAATTTGTAACTGTTGAATGTTTTGCGTTGAGGGAAAGAGGTTGCTCTTTCTACAAAACGATGAAATGGGTTGAGGAATGGGGAGTGAGGAATAAGGAATCGGTTTTTCCAATGATGTGGAAACTGAGTAAGGCTGACCATCGGCGGCAGCCGCAGTAAACCAGAAAGGATTTTTGGGAAATGAAACAAAATTTGACAAATTAGGAATGCTGGCTTGGTATGGTGGAAATTTTATTCGGGGAGTTCTATGCTGAGAATAAATGCAGAAATCGTAACGGAGGCAAGTTGATTAATTTCTTTTGTGAGATGTGCAGAATAGAAATACCAATTTAAATAAAAAGCTAGAAGCTTTATTTTCTAAATATATAGCTTTATGGATTTTATATATAACAGATTTTTATAAAAGCAAATAAAGGAAGCATTGTTCATTGCTGCAGACAAATTAAAGCTTAAAATATTTGTTCTTAAGCTGGAATTAAATGTAAATAGTTCCCATTTTATTATGAGGAAGTAAACCAAGTTTTACAGAACGAAAACTATGAGCTACTTACTTAATTTACAGAAGTCCTTTAGTGGTTCAGCTATGAAACCAAAGTTCCTTCAGCCTGTTCCCCCTTTTTAACGGTAAACCCCACTTCGGAAAAGAAGATAACCCGGCGGATGAGCTCATCCAGCTAAGTAAAGTCCACTAAAACCGAAAACCCCCACCACGCTCAAATAAAAGGCAGGAGGAGGAGGTAGCCACCACCACCACCCCATGACCATAAAGCCCAATCAAAAGGCCGTTGCACTCGCTGACTAACGGACTAACTGAGTGAATGACGTGCCCTGGTCCAATCCTTCAGTCAATCGGTTTGATGGCCCGAGTCCGAATGTGGAGCAAGAAGCAGCATGGGAAGACATCGCAAACAGCGGGCGAAAGTGGAGAAAGTAAAGGAGCAAGTCACCACTGAGGAGGAGCAAACGAAGCATTTCAGCAGCTGCTGCTGCGACTCGCAACTCGGGGCGTGTAATTTGTCAGACAGATTTCTTTTAGCGCCAGGACACAACCCCTCCAATCCAATCCTTCCTACACACACACACTCATACTCACACCCACCCACACAAGCAAACGAAAAAATACCGCCCACGTCATTGCAACAAAACTGCTTCCTTCCTGACTTTTGGCCATGCTCTTCGAAACTGAACTGCGCTTCAGTCGAGGCTGTGATTGCTCTGACTTTTCAAATATTCCCTTTAACCATATAATTTACACAGCTTTGTTCATGAGTAATGAATACGTTTGACTTGTATATATTATATTCATCAAATCGACCTCATTTTGATGGGTATTTTTCCCGCTTTATTTAAAAATATATTATATTCTAATTTAATATAGTCTGCGTTATATTAGTTTGCAGAAATATTTTTTCACAGTGAACAAATTTATGGAAAACAACTATTTTTCATACGTGACCTCTGCAGTGAAAAGAATTGTATTTTTTAAAATTAGGTATCGTAAATGTAAGTAAATTAAAATTGTGGCATTTAATTATTGGTTTGTTCCGTCGGTAACATATTTTCTTAATGACTTTTCTCAGATACGAAGAAGCATTTGGCAAAAATATAGTCAGGGATAGGAACAAATTTATAAAATTCCCGACTTCTTTATTAAAAACCATTGAAAAAGTGAAAATGGGAACAGTCTGTACAAAAGGTATGGTATTGAAAAAGGAAGGGAAAGAAACGAGCCAGACATTGACATTTCAGTGCAAATGAAGTGATAAAACGTAAAGGCAAAGCGGCGTCAGCTCGAAAATTGCCAAAGTGCGAGAGGAATGGGGAAAAGTGAGGAAGAGAGACAGACGCAGTCGGGGAGACAGAGACGGGACGACAGAGCTAGATAGAGAGGGTCTGGCAGACAAAGCGCGTCGAAAATGCGTCTAATTTGATGGAAGCGATGCATGCCTTAACCTTTCGTCGGCGTCAGGCAAACAGACAGCAGCAACAACGAAAACAACGATGACAGGCACCAAATGATAGCATTTCCTCCCGACTCAAAGGATCCGACTTAACCAAGAACAAGAACAAGGACACGGGCACGGGCAAGGACCAGAGAAGGGAGTAGGGGCCAGCCAACTGGGAGAGGATGAGCACCGGATTCAAATGGCGGAACAAGTGCCAGAGATGCTGATGTGGCTCCTCCTCAGCTGCTGACAACAAATTGATGGCCAAGGATGCACAGGAATTCCTCGGAAATTAGTCAAGACACAAGGGATTTCCACAAACTCCGCTTTAAGGGGAAACCTATCTGTAATATTAGACCGTTTCGAATACTGTATGATATAGAAAATTTACGTTCGCCTTCACTTAGTTTTAATTTTTTCTTAATCTTTATCATATTGGAAGGAGCTTCTTATATACATATTTCAATAAAGCCCTTAATTGAATCAAAGCACAAACAAATAGTATTTAAATAAATTAAACGTTTTAAGTGAGACTTTAACATTTAATCGTAAAGTATTGCATGTGCTTTAAAATTATTCCATTTTAAGCAAAGCACACAATTTAAATGCATAACCATTAAAATTTAAAAATTCAGAAATAACGCATATTAAATTGTTAACCATATTATTAAAAAAAAGTCCTCAAAATTCTGAAATAACGCGTATTAAATTGTTAGCCTTATTATTAAAAGAACGTCCTCAAAATGGCGATGCCTTATATTTATAACTCTCCAAACTTATATTATATATCACAATCCCCCCCATGAAAAGTGCGTAAAACTTTTGCATCACATTTTCCAAATAATTAATTAAGTGGCACAAACCAGTGTTTCCGCTAGAGTGAACCCCTGGGTTAAAGTTTCCTGCTGCTAATTAGAGAATTTCCAATAATTATGCATCATAATTGACAATTCAGTTTTTCACTACTCATCACTTGCGGATGAGTTGGACTTTCCAGCACCGTCAACTTTGAACTTTTTCTGCTGCATCAGACGACAGAAAACGAACAAAACTTTTGCAATTAATTAGGGACAAGACCCCTAAACTACGAAGGGGTTAGACTGGGCGGTGGGTCGCGTTCAACTTATCGCATAAAAAATAAAAAAATTAGATAATACAAATGAACGTGATAGGGGGAGCTCTGTACTAGGGAGATCTGCTGCAATTAGTATTTTTTTAGGACTAAAAGGGAAATGGAAATGCGTTCAACGGACCAAAAGGGACGGGTATCAGATATCATATTCATCTGTGATGATTCTCGCTTCCCGACTGCAGTGGCCTACTAAAAGAAAACTAATGAGAATGGGCGCAGAGGGAGGGCGGCTCTATCCAAACAAGTGCATCATGATTGACGAGTTAATGTGGCCTTAGTTAGGGTTCCATCTGGGCCAACTGATGGCGAAACTGTCAATTAATGCGAGCTACCAGTGCCTGATGATGGTATATGTGGCGATTTGGAGAGGAAGTGCGACTGAACAGTTGGAAGCTTGGTAGAGTGGTACCAACAATTGTGCTGAGTTGGCGCCAGCGAATTCCTGATAAATCGTTTCGAAAGGTTCAAAAAGATAAGTTCGAAAATCAATGGTTTGTAAAAGACTTGAAACCCAATAAATGCCTTTCATATTAAATACCTTAATAAATACCCCACCCCGCATAGACATGGACGGCCTTAAGTCTCTTTAGATAATTTTAAAATATTTAAATATTAATATGGATCGTATTCAATAAATGTAAACATAAACCACAAAATTATTATTGCACAACACTTCTGGGACTTCACAGAAGTTAATGTACAAAAAAAGGCTTTTTTGCAGATTTATTATATACGTTTATCAGACCATATAATAAACCTGTAAGTTTAAAGCACAGCAACTAATAAAAAGCAAATAATAAAAAACGTGAATTCTTGGTCGTAGCGAAAAAATGAGAAAGTGAAGGAGCAAAGTTTTGCATCAGAATGTTGGCACTTTGCGTCCATCACCACAGGAATTTCCAGCAGTTTTTCCTTTCTCCTGCTGTCTATCGGAAAATTTGCTGCGCATGTGCAACTCAAGTCTGCGGAAAACTAATAACAGCGGAACCTGCCCGTCTTCATTAAAGGTGCAACTTTTCAGGGTGCAATATTGCAAGGGTTTTCCCAACGGACCCCCCAAGTTTTGGCCCCGTCAAGAGTCAGACCATGATTAATGTTCAAATTAAACAAGGCCGCACTGACGTTAATGACGACAAAAGAGCAGCCACGATAACAAACCCGCCAGCGGCAGGAAAACACAACTAAAACAAAAGTGTTAGTCACCCGAAACAATAACAACAATGCCTTTCGGTAGATAATGATGGCAAGTTTATACAAAAATGATTAGTCTGGCTCACTCAATGTCGCAGCTGGGGCATAAAGTTATCAAACTCTGGGTCATATAACAATGTTGTTATAGTCGACTTGGTTATTAATGTAATGGGAATAGGAATTGGATGGGAAATTAAGACACAACAATGAATGCACCTAATTAGTTTTTTAACAATATATCTCTTAATTCAATATATGAAGCAATAATAAAGTTAATTTCCTTAAATTCAAGAGCAACTTCAAACAAGGCAAAACAAAGGTTTATTACTGCGCTTTTCATCACCAAGTCAGCAAATCAATCAAAGCCCTGTAAGCCCTGGATTAGACTAAATAATAGGACCATCAACAAATTGGTCGGAGTTTTCGCTTCATGTGTGTAATCACTTTGCATGAGAGTCAGCGCCGATCGATTTCGTTACGCATCCGATTCGATTTCGCAATTCAATTAGCGGTCCTAATGGCAATGACGAAATGAATGATTGCCCAATTGACACCATCCATCCATCCATTCCACCCAACAGCCGACCCCAATCAATATCTGGCCCTATTGATTGGATTTCCAGCCAAAGCTGATGTGATAGAAAACTTAATGACGTCCATGCTAGCATAATCGGGAATATAATTAATAAAGAGCATGATTTAGTGTTAATTGGCCAGTCGACCCAGCGGGCCAGATATAGAATATGTACACAGTATCCGAGGACTTCTCTAGGTCACACAGCTAGGCTACACTGGGCGCAAAATTGCACTCCCCCTGGGTAAAGCAAAATGGTTATAGAGCAATCAATTGAAATTGGCAAAAGTTCATCATTTTTATTATTTTCATGGCTTCTGGTTAATTGAACTCATAAAATTGAGAATCAACAACAGAAACGGCAAAACGGCAATTCTGTTGGCCGTGGCTACGAAAACCGAGCATTGCAAACACTTCAACGAGCAAAAGGCCAGCAGAATTTTGAGCAAAAGACGGCAGCAAAAATAACAAGAAAATCAACCAGAACAAGACGCAGGAAAATGCAGAGCTGGCCATTTTTGTAAACAAAATGAAAAACGTGAAGAGCTCTGAAAGCGAAAGCAAAATTTTTGAAGCGAGTCTAAATTTGTTTTTCCATTTATTCAGTAAATTAAATTTTAAACAGAACATAAAATTGTGTGAAAACTTTTCGTAGAAATCTGTCACGTAAAACACAGATTTTTATGAACATTGAATAAATAGAAGGAATTATTTACCAAGTGCATTGAAATTGTTGACGACAGAATGCCATAGTAGCTGGAAAAACAAAAACAATCAGATGGGCAAATAAACAGCAAGGAAAACTACAATTAATTGGCTATTCAAGTTGCTAATTGCACATTGAATAGAGCCGATGGAATCTCTAACAACACGAATGGGTCAATTGACCATTTCGCCTCTTTGCAATTTGCTCGATTTGTTTTCCTTTTCAAAACAGACTTCTCCATTTTCTCCGATTTCTTTCCTACGATTTATTTATTTATTTTTATCGTTGGTCAGCGAGTTGACGGCAATCAACACGTCGAGCACATCAAAAGTGCCAAGTGCCTGCAGAAATCCCTTCGAGTTGGGTTTTCTTTTTCCCGGACCCTGGGAAATGACCCCATCCCCGTTGATATTATTTACCTAGGTAATGGCATTTTCTGATGATGACATCGCTGTTAGTATGATTAAGTGAACGAAGAACTCCGATTGAAGTCAAAGGTGGCCATCGAGTGCAAAGCAAATAGCCCAGAAAGGGAGTTTGTAGAGAAGCGAGAGGGAATATTCAATTGAAGGGAAAACAGGGCGTATGAGTGATGTTGGTTGATTGGCTTGGATAGCGATGGAAACCTATCATTAAAAAGGAAACCTTTTATGGTAGAAATCAAACAAAACTAATTAATAGTTACTGAATTGCATTCATTTATTTTTATTTAATGTTTTCAAAGTAAGTTAGATTACAGTCTCAATTTGTATAAATTTTTCTTCTTTTTGGGAACAGTTTTATTCCAAACATGACATGAACATATTTTTCCCATTGCACATCTACAGCAATCCCATGGCTACAAGCCACGAAGTCGTTTATATTTTACACAAAATAATGCCCACTAAGGCCCGCGGCTTTGGCAGCAAAGGATTTTCGATTCCCGCCCAATTAGTGAGAATACTGCGTGTCTGGTTGCATTGCATAGATTCGTTAGCTCACAACATATGCACATAGTCCATACACTCACCCAAAAAGCCCACTAAATACAGCTCAATTATTGTCAATGGTCTCTACAAAATTATGTTAAATTTGCAAGCGGAACTATCAATGCGTCCCCATGCGAACACATTGGTAATGTGCCTACGAACAATAAACACATCGAATCATAGAGGGGGTTTCCATATTTTGGTACTAATTTATGCAAATAACGCTGCATAAATTGCACATAGAGAGGCTGCGGGGGTGTTAGGCGCTCTAAGCCATTCAATGAGGTCTGAACATTGTTTGCCGGGTCCCCGGCAAATTGGATTACCGAAAGGATTACCCTCGGAGCTGGCAAAGCCCATATTTGATAAACCGATTTTCGCCCTAAATCGTCCTTTCTTATGAGACTTACCCCCTGGCCCACATTTGGGGAAAATTTAGGCGACTCAAGACTAAACCTCTTACGGAAAGAGTGTCCATGGAAATGAAAAAGGAAGCGAAACGAATTAATTCCTTTTACAATTTGTATAAGAAGCTTAAGGGTAATGTGTGATACTCAGCCTGCAGCTGCAGAAAGTAAGAGTTGGACTTTAAAAACGATCAATATTACAGATAATTTAATATTTTAAAATTCGTAATAGGATTTTAAATATTATCGTTAAAGTTTTTAAGTAAAGAGTTTAGTGTAAATAACTTTATCCATAGAAAATAATTTTACATTGGGAAAAATAAGTACAGTATCGAACCATTTTTTCACGCATTAGAAAAATTTGGTACTTTAAGTTAAAGTACTTAAAATTTATTAAAGTTATGGTTTGCAAATCCTTTTTGATAGGCCATCATTGAAGATTTGTATTTTTCCTTAATATGTAGAAGTCGTATTTGTACTCTCCCTTGGTGGGCTTGGTCACTACGTGGCCTAACGCCCACATGACAAGATACTGTTATTTCCCGAATAGATATGCAGTAATCTCAGATTGATTTTATTGGCAAGTCCTGAAGTTGTTAACAAATGGCGTGTAACCCCGCAAATATTTCCTAAGCATGTTCGCGGCATTTTCAAGTCTTCTCTCCATCCCTTTCAGCCACTCCCATATCCTGTGACAAATCAGTAAAAACATTTAGCGTGCAATTGACAAACATTTTTTAAAGCTCCATTGAATCGAATGAAAAAAATTGCGTGGAAAAAAGTTCGAAACGAAAAAGTGGAAACGAGGGTGCGGCTGAACAATGAACAAAACAACGGGGAATGGGAAACGGAGTGGAAAGTGGAAAAGCGCTGGTAGATTTCAGTTTTTGGCAAGCCGCCTGCAGTTGAGGCCATAAAAACCAAAGGCAGCAGGGGCAGCAGCAGCGTAGAACAACAACAGGGAGCCACATCAAAGGCAACGCAAACTAGAAGGGTATACCACCTGACTTTTCCCCCATGCACAGGTGCAAATATGTGAACCAAAGGCCAAACAGTGTTGCCTTTCATCTGCCATGCCTGACAAATGAAGGGAATAGCAAATAGAGTGTCCTGGAGGGCCATGGTTGCCATAAATATAAAGAAACCCAATAGAGTAACCCAAAGGATAGCCACTCCATGAAGCTGGGTGCCATTATTTTCCCAGATGGGTTTACAATAGACACCCAGCATAATTGAGTCAGCCCAATGTGTGAGCAACATTCCACCGCATTCAGGTGCTTTTTATACCGGATCCTGAATGTTAGGACACTCGAAGGACAACTAACCGCAAAAGGATAAACTCCAGAGCGGTATTTGGTGTATGGAAAAGAAACTTATGGAAGATGAGCCATTTAAGAGAAGATTTTCAGTTGAATGTGCACAGCTTATGTAAAATATTTGCACCATTGACACAAGTGAAGTATTTTATATGGAAACAACACATAATCTTGGTTAAAATTGATAAAGTATTTTAATTTAAAATTTTATAACAAGAGTTTGGATTAGGACAAGTTTTGATAGTACACACACGGCTTTGCTGGCTACAAAAATGTAACAAAGGGTGATTATCCCGCATTTTGTTTTCTTTTCTAGTGGGTGCTACTCAAACCAAACCAAAAACCAACAGGTACAACAAAAAGGAAAAGCTTCAAACACAAAAGCCCATGGGATTATAATTGCACTGGGTTGTTGTCGTCGGTTTCCGGAGGCTGTTTGTTGTTGCTTTCAGCTTCGTGTTTGTTATGCAACACTTGTTTCAGTGTGTTTTTGATAGGGCCCAAAGGTCAGCTGAGTGGCAACCTGTGGCCAAAAGCCAAAAATGTGTCCCAAAGATTAAGTGCGCCGCCACCGAAATCCGAGTTACAGTGCAAGTGGGATGGGTGGGCATGGTGGTTTTTAGTGGCTGCTGAGGTGAGTGAGTTTTGTTTATGTTGCACTTTATGCTCATTGCTGCGCCATAAACAAAGGCAGCCATCCAAACCAAAGCGAAGCCACTGCCTGGCCAGGACCAATCCGAAAACAAGGACCTCTGCCCACTCCAAACGCACTTGACACATGGCAATGCCAAGTGCAAGTGTGTGTGTGTGAGCCTTCCTTCCTGGGGGTATGTTTGGTTTGTACTGAGTACACATGCAAATTTGCTAGTCATATTTGCATACATACACATGCAGGCCCAGGCGTGTACACTGAGCCAAAAGTATTAAAAAAGCAGATCAACAAAAATATGGTGCATTTTGTTAAATTGTTACTTGACTGATTGGGTAAAATATATTATTGTTTTCACAAAAAAGGCCTTAAAACCAACACACCCAAATTTCAGAGTTTAAGCTCTATTGAGACATTGCTCATACGCCCCGTGAATTGTGCTTTAATTTTATCAAACGCAGATTTTCTTTCATTTTCTTTATTGATCATTGATTTTTGCTAGTGTTTTCTTCAGTGCAAACATGTGTTTTGACCTAGCTTGTATGCATGTTGTACTCCGTGTTTATCCCAAAAATTATGCCCTTCGCATGCCTCTCGGTCGTCCTTTTCCATGACCCCCCTGCTATTGCCCCCTCTCACTCTGCTATGCCGCCGCCCATGAATTACTTGGTATGTGTTTGTTGGGGCTGCTTGAACCCAAGCGAGCGGCTAAACATTTGGCAAGCTGTTGGCTGCCATGCGAGTCCTTCTTGCTGGCGTATCCTTTACCGCTTGCCTCGTAGCCATATATATTGTGCCGAGCCTTGTTTGGTCTGCTCTGTGGCAACATAATCCAAACACATGAACACCCGCCACACTTGCCAATTCACAGCGGCTGCGGCTGCTGCTGCGGCTTCTGTAAACTTTTGATAAAGTTTTAATTAATTAAGAGCACTTTGGAAGGCAAACGGCTCTGTGTCTGTGAATTAGGAAAAGCGCCGAGTATTTAGTGCCCCATATAATGTCCAATAAGTGGAAAACGTTGTAGTTGCAAAATAGTTGTACATTTTGTTCATTGAGCCAGGAGAATCTTTTAGTTTTGAAGATTATGAAATCATTTGTAACATGAGAAACTTTGGCAATCAGTGTAAAGACAAAAGCAAATACATTTTATTATCTATTTAAGAAATCAAGTG
This sequence comes from Drosophila teissieri, assembly GCF_016746235.2. Classification (NCBI taxonomy): domain Eukaryota; kingdom Metazoa; phylum Arthropoda; class Insecta; order Diptera; family Drosophilidae; genus Drosophila; species Drosophila teissieri. The sequence goes on along the minus strand of NC_053031.1, from coordinate 15,599,913 downwards.
GGTTTGTAACCCACTATACACAGATTTTCTACAAAGAAATTTGACACATTTTATCTTTCAACACCAACACTTTCAACTTTAAATTGACCGCCTGGTTTGCATTTTACGATCGAACATCCTCACCAAATAAGCTCTCTAAGCTGAAATTTCAGATTTTTATAACCTGTTGTCACATCATCAAGGGTCTCAACGAAAAGCTGTGAAGCAAATGCATTTGAGACCCTTGCCTTGAGGGTCCCATAAAATGCATCAATTTTTAATAAATGCCGCAGAGCACACAGGACTCACACAAGCGCACACACTCAAAGCCACAGGGATACAGTGAAAGTAAGGGAGAAAGTAGGGGACAGCAGACAAATGTGTTCAAGGGACCGGATGATGGCTTCGTCACCTTCCTTTGGATGACCTGCAGCCGCAAGCTTATACGAGACCTCATAATAAGCTACTTTTTACACTAAAAATAAAATCAAAGTGTATCAAATTAAATGAAAATGTGTTGTACCTTATTTATAAACAAAATAAATCAGATAGAACATTACTTTATATTTTAAACTCAACGCCAAAATTAGTTAAATTTAAGTTACTCGAGGTCCAAACGTTTTAAACTGCCTAGCTAGTGCATTTATGTTCCAAAGCCTAAGAATCTTATATATTTCTAAAAAGTACTTTTAGAAAATGTAAATGGGGAATTATTGAACCCCTATTTGGACTCACACTCTTCCAAGCCTGGAGAACAAAAGAAAGTCAGCAGCCTTCTTTCCAAATTCCCTCAGCTGCCTTCCGGCTGTCATCAAGTGAATTGCAGGGACACAATTGCAGCGCCTGTGGCTGCCCCATTTCGCCCCTTTTGGGGGCACTTGGAGCCCAGGCAATCTTGCGATTTGTGCCTCCCCATTGCGGTTTACCGATAACATAACAGTTGCACTTACATACACCGACAATAAAACGCAGACAGCAGACAGCAACAGCGCAAATAAATGTCGAACAACAATTTAGAAGTCAACGATGATGTTGTCGGGGAATTTGCACCTGTCGTTCGGTTGGGATTTAATTCCGTGAACAAGCAAACAAGAGCAGGCGACACTGAAAACAATCTTTGGTATCAGGAAAGCCAAATAATAAATGTTAAAAGTACGCCTAAAAGTTAGAAACCCATATAAATCATTTATTATATACATTGATATTTTTTTATTAAATTTATCTGATTTACTTAAATACTGACCACCTGAGGTCTACAACACTCAACCACTTATTTTCAATGGACCATGATAAAATTCTTATACGATTTGTGTTGCAAAAATATCCTGGAAAATTATGAGTTATTGATAACAGTTGGGAGAACCAACCAATTAAAGCAATAATTAATAAAAATTACATTAAATTTATTAATGATTATACAAGGTACAAGTGAGTCAATCGTTGATTGCCATGAATTTGTATTAAAATGCATTAAAATTTAATTGAAACCAATTTAATTACCAAGAAGAAGTTAATTTCATTTGAGGTTAATAAGCGCACATAAATAAATTCGGAATTTACGGTAGACGTAAATTGATTATATTAAGTTTATGTTAGTTGAAAAACATGTCATGTCATTTCTAAAAACATGTTTCTTACTTGACGTGTCACTGCCCACAGAGAATACAAGTTTTATACTTTTCACCATGGGATTAGTTTCCAAAATTGTGTCAGCTATGCAGAAGTCAAATTATGATTTATAGCTTCGAACTAAACTGACTTATACGCACAGCGATTTTAATTTGGCTTAACAAATACGAGGACATTCTGGTGAAAGTTAATTTAAGCAATAATCCCCACATGTGTTTTGGCTCAGTCAACAATATTTGATGTGCATGGCATACACAAACAAATCCGCTTAAATTTCTATCTCATAATGCTTGCCCAAGGGGATCTGTTATAGCTGGAGTCTTTCGACTTTCGAGAAGGCAAATATTTTCACCTGATATTTGCATAAATGCCACCCAGCTTTTCCTACCGCCTAATTCATTTACAGAAAGTGTCGAGTGAGGTCAGAATATTAAAAAGTTGTTGTTTCTTGTTTGTGTGACGTGTCAAACTGTGAGCAATTTAATTTAAATATAAATGTTAATTTCCTTCGCCAAACAAACCAAATTTATGGTAACTCAATTTTCGAAAGCCAAATGAGTTGCAGCTTTAGAGGTCAAAAACAGAAAACAGACGATTTACTTTATACGTCATATTCCTCAAAGGTTTGTTTTTCGGAAAAGTTTTTATTTTTGGAGGGAATTTCTCAAAAAGTCGGTAAAAGTTGTGGCAGAGCTGCAAAAGTATCTATATGTGAAGCGACATTACAAATTTGGTACATACGATTCAAAGATGTTAAGACAGAAGTAAAATTATTCGTTTATAACTGGCACTTTAAAGCAAATTCATAAAACAAAAGGACTTTACATTATGCAGTCAGCCTTTAATTAATTTTAAATATCAAATTAGACCTGTTGACTTTACTAAATACTTAGCATAAATTGTTACAGGAAACTAGAAACGCGCGTTGGAAAAAACATAATTGACTCGATTAAGTTAGCCAATGGCTTATATAAAATTGTATACCACATTTTTCGAATAGCACAAAAACATTTCAATTAGTAGCGAATCAATTTTAGCCAGCAAAACATGCGAGTTGCCATTTTAATATTTAGAATATTTGAGCAAGCAGGCAAACAACTAAAATAACAGGAAAATTTTCCGCGTAATAACAAAATGTATTTTGCAGGACCGCCGAAATGCAAGACCATAACGAGAGGGGAGCAACAACGCGGGAAACCTGATTAAAATAATTAAATTTCAACTGGGCAGCGCTTGGGTGGAAATATGCTTACGTGGCTGATGATGGACGTCCTGCAGTTTGTGAAAGGGGACATGGCACCCGATCCAGAAGGAAACACCACAAGCTGGTTTAATGCGAACGAGAGCCTATATACCACGGAACTGAACCATAGATGGATGGGCGGTAGCTCCACAATTCAGCCAGAGGAGCTCCTATATGGCACCGATTTGCCCACCTATGAACATTGCATAGCCACGCGGAATTCCTTTGCGGACTTGTTCACCGTGGTGCTCTACGGATTTGTTTGCATTATTGGCTTATTTGGCAACACACTGGTGATCTACGTGGTGCTGCGCTTTTCCAAAATGCAAACGGTCACCAATATATATATCCTAAATCTGGCCGTGGCAGATGAGTGTTTCCTGATTGGCATACCCTTTCTGCTTTATACCATGCGAATTTGCAGCTGGCGTTTCGGGGAGTTCATGTGCAAAGCCTACATGGTGAGCACTTCCATCACCTCCTTCACCTCGTCCATTTTCCTGCTCATCATGTCTGCAGATCGCTATATAGCCGTGTGCCACCCGATTTCCTCGCCCCGATATCGCACTCTGCACATAGCAAAGGTGGTGTCAGCGATTGCCTGGTCAACTTCGGCGGTCCTCATGCTGCCCGTGATCCTGTATGCCAGCACAGTGGAGCAGGAGGACGGGATCAACTACTCCTGCAACATCATGTGGCCAGATGCGTACAAGAAGCACTCGGGCACCACCTTCATACTCTACACATTCTTCCTGGGATTCGCCACACCACTGTGCTTCATCCTGAGCTTTTACTACCTGGTTATCAGGAAGCTGCGATCGGTGGGTCCCAAGCCAGGCACCAAGTCCAAGGAGAAGCGGCGGGCTCACAGGAAGGTTACCCGACTGGTTCTGACGGTAATGATGGCGAAATAATCACAAAAATCCTTAATAGACTCCCCTTTCTGTTCCATCCACAGGTGATAAGTGTATACATCCTCTGTTGGCTCCCCCACTGGATTTCTCAGGTAAATATTTGTAGTTGATTATAATGTATTTTCGATTTACATTTTCGCCCAACTGGATCTCCAAGGTGGCCCTGATTCACTCGAATCCCGCTCAGAGGGACCTATCCCGACTGGAAATACTCATCTTCTTGCTCTTGGGAGCACTGGTGTACTCGAATTCGGCGGTGAATCCCATACTGTATGCCTTCCTGAGTGAGAACTTCCGCAAGAGCTTCTTCAAGGCCTTCACCTGTATGAATAAGCAGGATATCAACGCCCAACTGCAGCTGGAGCCCAGTGTATTCACAAAACAGGGTAGTAAAAAGCGGGGCGGATCCAAGCGCCTGCTGTCCAACAATCCGCAGGTGCCCCCGCTGCTGCCATTGAATGCCGGCAACAACAATTCATCGACCACCACATCCTCGACCACGACGGCGGAAAAGACCGGAACCACGGGGACACAGAAGTCCTGCAACTCCAACGGCAAAGTGACAGCTCCGCCGGAGAATTTGATTATATGTTTGAGCGAGCAGCAGGAGGCATTTTGCACCACCGCGAGAAGAGGATCCGGTGCGGTGCAGCAAACAGATTTGTAACCCAGCTTAAGTAAGAATTTCCTTTAAATAAATATATAAATATATATGGAGGATAAAAAAAAGTATATAGGGCATTTAAATGATTTTGTAACTCTTTCTTATTCAGACAAATGAAGAACTTAAGACTAAGCAGTATTACTACGTGTCTACATAGTAAAAAGCGAGATATAATACGATAAGAATTGAAATTCAAACAAGATTTGAAGTCTGTACAGCCGCACATCGATATATTAGCAATATATGAATGTGGATGGGGCTCAAATGGATTACATTTCCTTATTGAATTTGATTTTTTCAAAAACATCCGTAAACACGCCTTGACAGTTAATAATTTATATAAACAATAAAGTTACACCCAATATTTAAATAAATATTTTACTGCCAATAAACCCTCTAAAATAAGATATATTTAAGTTCATTAAATAAATAAAGATACATTTAAATCCATTCTTGTTCTTAGTACTTACCTACAATAAAAATGGTTGCTTCTCCAGTAGATTTTCTAATTAACCAATTAAGTAATTAAGCTGATTTATGCAACTAAAATCGCAAAAGACGGAATTGTATTAAATAAGCAGCTTAACCAGAGGTAAGTCAGCCAGCCAAGATGGTCGTAAAATGTGAAATAACGTACTTTTCTACGAGGGAAAACGCAGGATGCAGGAGTTCTAATTGAAAATGTAGCAAACTAAAGTAGACCCAACATTAAATTATTATTCAAGGTTTTAATTGTAAATATAATATAAAATATAATAAACAAAAACTGATTAAATCTGATACTAAAAATATAAAGCTGTTTGTTTGACAAACAGTATCTCATGGAATAAGCTGAATATTCTGTAATCTAGGCTAAGTATTTAAATAATACTTCTATGGTGAATGTGCTTAAAAAATAGTCAATAAAGCAATGTTTGTATAAAATATTTGTATGTGTATTGAAATGCTTTGGGCTTACGGGTTAATGGAGAATCTAAATTTTGGCCTTTTTATTTTGTAAAAATAGAAGTTTAGAGAAAATTAAAAAAAAATGTATTAATTAGAAAGGGAACTTATATACTCATAAGTACATTTGCTGCAAAACTAAAGTATAACCGAACCAATTAGAATAGTATTGCGGCTTGTGGGTGGAAATAGATATTGGCAAGTCAAATGATAAAATAAAATAAAAACGATAAATAAATCAAAAGTTAAATGAAAGCGTTAATTTGCCGCAAATATCTTCTCTGCTAGGGAATATTTATCGTTTTTTTTGACTCCGTGATTTTTGCATTGATTAAACAAGCTTATTTTGTAAGATGGCTGAACCTTGTTCGCGAATTTTACTTGAAACTTGAAATATAAATTTACGTCTGACTTTTTGGCTTGTGAAATGCAAGTAAATTGAACCATATTTTTAATCAGAGATTTCAATGGATTTTTTTCTCGGTTCACGTCCGCATTCTAAGTTGAAAGGATCTACGACTTGACAACTTAGTTTTCCACCATTAATTTGTCAGCAAACAAACCTTAGAATCTTGTGAACCTCAGGAGTATTTTTTCGTGCTGCCGTTGTTGCTGATTTATTTGGTTGCGATTGAACTGAAGTCGAGTTAAGAGCTTTTAAGCCAGCGCACTTTGGAGAACAACCTGCCAATATATTGTATTCTGCTAGCTGCAGCGGCATTAAATCAAGTTTAGGAACTTGGCTTTCTGCCACTTTCCCGGCTTGCTTTTCCCCATTGATTTATGCGTTTCAGCGCGCCGGCATAAAGAGTTGGGTCGAAATGGTTTCTGAAATATCCGTAGGGCGGATTCCATGCCCGTACCTGCAGAATGCAGGCGAAAGGTGAGGAGTGAAAATGTTAACTCAAATATGGAAAAGCAATTCATTGAAAGGAAAAAATAAATAAATGGCAAGAACGTTTGAGCTTTGAGCTGTTTGTTGGGGGATTTAAGCAAGCCATGAGATGGTGAAAAGGAATCGACTGCTTAGCAACTTTTCGAGTGCAAATTTGTGAGAATTTTCCGTGTTTGGTTTTGGTTGGTTTATTTTACTTTCCTCCTTGGCATCTGTATCATTATTACTGCTGTCTTTGTAAAGCCTCGCCTCCGTTGGTCTTTAAATCCCTGAATTTCAGCTGAGAGTTCACTTCGTTGTGTCACTTAAAGTACAAGCCATTGTGCTAAGAAGGGGCGAACTGCAAGCTGTAGAAATTTGCTTTAATTAGTTGATTGGTTTGCGTGTTTTGAGTGCATGGCCTTCACCATCTTGCGGTTACCCGAAATGCAATTGAAGTATAATTGTGGAAATTGCGGTCTGCAGTTAACTCTTTGATTATGGACCAGTTTCGGTTTTCCATTGATCGATTCAACCGAGTAAAACCAATCTGAGCCCCTGCAAGGATGTCAGTGTCAGGGGCAAGAGCCGCGAATTCAAAGTCAGACAGGGCCAAGAGGGAGCCATCATTGTCATTGGAGTTTACATTGGATATCGCTGGTCAAAACGGCTGGACCTCCGCTATAGCATGCAATCTGAAACGTGAGCTTTTAAAAATCCCAGTTAACAGCACTGAAAAAAAAATATACCTTAAATAAATAGTAATTAAAAATTTGTTATATTAATACATTTTATATTTAACTGTCTCGAATTCCGTAGTTCTTTCCATAAGTATATGAGGCTTATTTTGAATAATCTGAATATTAATAAAACCTTTCGTATTTTTAAAGCCATTTTTCCTTCAGTGTTGTGCAAAAATAGCGCTCTGGGAAAAAGCCCTTACAAAGTGCAAAACGTGACCCAGAAAGTAGTGTGAGCCTTTCTCGCTGGATCTGTTGCATTTTCGGCTGGATGAGCTTTGTCTGGCCAGCTGGCTGCTTCCGGCCGTCGAATGCAACTCCAACTGGGAATGGTCCACTTTGGCCGCCCACCTCCGGCTCCTGTGTCTGCACTTACCATTTCATTATTGCCGTGATTGGATTACGCCGTAAATGCATTTCGCTGTTGTCGTCGGCGCTGGCCGTATACAGAATTATCCTTAAGGTCCTCGCCCGGACAAATGGTCCTCCTTAGGGCGACTGGTTCGATAGCAGTATCGAAAATTCCCAGGAGGATATGGAATGGTAAGTGGAATGCCCCAAAGAAAGGTTCCAGCTAGGGCTTTAACATTAACCTATGATTGGCATAGTTTTAGAACATTTAGTATAAAGCATTTGGCATTAATTAAACAAACTAAAGACGAACAATGACGAATGTTGCAGCATTCCATTTTTAAGCCACCCCATATCATTTTAATAAATATTGTTTATTGGTGCCAGTTGCATCGTAACGAACAGATTCATAATACTTCCATGACTTGTGTGCAAATGAAATTTGTTTAGTTTCTAACAAACCAAAGTTAAACCAACTCAAAATGCATCTGGCAAGACCTCACAATAGGAAAATTACTGCTAGTTTTTTTTATGTTTTTCCACGTGCGAAAACATTTGGCTGACCTTGGCAGCCTTTTGATATGTAGAACCATTAAAAACTTTTGAAACTCGACCCTAACGAAGCCACATCATCAACGAAAACTACGAATGCTGCGGTTTATACAGCTACATTTAATATCGACGCCAGGACGTAGAACATAGCAAACCAAAATTATTTTACAATTATTTAACCACCAAACTACCCATATCCGTGGAATCCCAATTTTGTTCAGGTTTTTTATGAAATTCTTTCGCCGGATGCCTTCTTGCTACTTTTACTGGTAAGACAACAATGTTTTCGCATTTAAGTCAGAAAATTGAACGAAACAAGGAAATTATTTGTAAGGGAAATGGAATGACAATAAGGAAACTTGACGCAATAAAATGTCAAGACAAAAAATACACCAAACAACAACAGATGTCAACTTATTTTGTGGACCTATTAATTGCCCTTTCTAAACTTATAATAAATAAATAATTAATACTACGAGTATATCTAAAAATCTATGCCATTTAACAATTAAAATTTTATTTCATGATATAATTGTTCTTCGTTTCAAATCATTTCCGTTTTTAGAAACCATTAATACTAAGAGGAAAAATTATATTTTCTTCAGAACTATCGTAGCATACTTAGAAAGGGTATAAAACGAGTGAAACTTGAAGAAAATGACTTCAAACGGAAATGTTTTGTTATGACTCCTTCTCAAGTTATGACTCCGCTGTCCAGTGAAATGCAAATTTCCATTTAACTTGGGCGCTCCAAAGACGCCGGCTAACAACTTTCAGGCACTCCGGAGATTCTCAACATCTGAGGTTGCCATTTTCCGTACAATTACAGGAAGATTGCACGACCAAGAAGCAAGGCGATGGCGATGGCGACTAACTAAAACTTGTGTAATTGATATGTGTGGTAGCAAGTTTCTAATGGAACTCCTGCAAAGCAGATGCAAGCCAGTCCTGGTGGACAGTGTCGAAAAGTTTGCGGTCTCCGGAAAATTGGGGTCGTGCTCCACACGTGGCTCAAGATTGAAGAGTGAAGTTCGACACAATTTGCCCACTAGATTGTAATTGGTTTTGCGGTGTGGATGCCATGCCTGCAGATGAAACCCGAAACACGCAACATGAGTTGGCAATTACAAAAATTCAATTTAAAGCCAACTAATCGGTTGTACGAGAAATTCTATTAGAAAGGATGCGCTCAATTAGACAAAAGATATATTTTAAAATTAAATTTATTTGAAGATAGTTTTGTTTAATATTAGAAGAACTGATTTATTTAACTATAAAGGACACTGATGCTTAAGAGTAAACTGTATTTTTATATCGATTAACACCAAGCCCAAATAAATATTAATCCTTTATTTGTATATGTGTTTACGTCCTAAAATAAAACTCCTATGAGAGTTTATGCCATCTTAATAATCCCTAACCTATAAATCAAGTGTCTATAAACATTACGTAAATGTTTAGTTTTAAAACATTTAATTTTATTGTTTACATATTTGGCACACGTGGGTATTCCCAAAGAACTTTTTTATTAATCAACAGTCTTCAAAGTAAGTTGTACTGCAAAGCTGGAAGTGCTCGGGCGTCGTTTTAATGGCTCCAAAACGCCTGTGACCTTTGACACGGGAACGCATCCGTCAAGCCCCCCGCGCAGTAGCTCTTCACCCCCGCTCGTCCTTTAATCAACCGCCATAATTTTGAATGACATCCCCTCGCATGGAAAATGCACGCTCGTCGCCGTCACACAGGTCCCCCGAAACATTTAAATGCCATTTCAATTACGCTCTCTATCCCAACAGGACCTTCGCCCCGAAAAACCCCCGGTGCCTCTTAACCCTCTATTATGCGTGGGGCCAAAAGCTTCCGCTTCGTTAGTGCAACGTTTACGCACAAATTAACACGCTGGCAACTGGAACTTTTTGCCATCCAGGACGACTGCGAAACACAAACGACAAAGGACTGCAAAACACACAGAGCGACTGAAGAGCTGCTGGATAAAAACAAAAAACATCATTTCAATTTTAATGAGCAGCAGCAGCAACAGCAACAGGAGCAGCAGCAGCAGGAAATTATTCGGAAAAATTGCGTAAAATAAAAATGCATTTCTATTATATCTTGGAATGCAGCTAAAGCATCAGACATTCCCCGGTGAATGGATTTCCACATCACGTTGCATATGTGCCAGAGTCACTGGAATGCATTTGCATTAAAAACAGAACCAGAACTCCTAAGTGCACGCCGATGCCAGTGGCATAAAAATTACCAGGATACGTACGGAAAATTGCAGCAGGAGTGGAGCTCCGCTTCGGTTGCAAGCCTCCACAGACACACACACACACTCAATTTTCAACACTCATAATTTTCTATTTACCACTCAGTTATGCCAAGCGGCTTATTGGCATTTGTGCCTCCGCTTTTATGGACGACGCCAGCTCCACCATTTCGATTTCACACAAACTGGTTTGGAAAAACGCACTTTCCGGGTATAGCCAACTAAAGAGGAAGTGTTACACTCTAGTATACTCTTAAAACACTGAAGTATTTATTAACGAAAGTCTGGCTAACTTACCAAATCTACCCTGCCTGAACTGAACCGTAAATTATTCAAAGATCCAAAAATATATACTTATGTATTAATTGAACGTAAGAAGTAATAAAGTTGTAAAACAATGCAGTAAAAACCTTAAAAAAAGTGGAATTAGTTAGCATGCTGTAATATAAGAAGCCCAACTTCATTAATCTGTGTCTTCACTTTAACACAAAAGATTTTAAAATAGAAGCAAAACACGCCAGAATTCATTAAGATACTATGAAATATTTTTCGAAATTAAATTCCTATCTAATCAATCTTTCGCCAATTGGCTTCTGCTGCCCCACCTCAATAAATTCGGTAAGTTGAAAAATTTCATAATCAACATTTTTCTACCCTAGAACGGCACACACACCCCGCTTTTCCACTAGCATTTTCCTTTTTCTGCGTGCAACTCCCCAAAGCTTTTTGGCTTAAAATGTTAATTGGACGCTGAAATGTTAAATTAGTAAATGGCAAAGCGGGCCAGAAAAGAGGGCGCTGGAAAAAATGCCAGAAAAATGTAAGCCCGGCCCAAACCCACAGCAGTTATGAAAAATGTCAGTTGGATGGCAGCCAACATAGTGGCAGTGGGGGAAAAAATATGGGGGACAGCCAACTTCCGGTACAGTGGAGCAGTGGAGGCGCCCTCAACTCCCATTTTATTATGCATAAATTATGAAATTACGCAGAAAGTAAATAAAAGCGAACCGCCATTCAGTGTAATGCCGTGTTGGCAGACTCGTTCTTTGTCTAGGATCCACAGACAGTGATGACAACGTTGCTACCTTTGAAATAAACTTGTACTTCTTCCTTAAAATAACTCGCGAGTTTAAGTTGTACCATCAATTAAACAAGGACTTCATCTGAGTATTCCAATAACTGATTTCCATTTAAATTCCAGCCAAAATAGAACTCTGCGCCTTAAAGCAGGCTTTAAAAATGGTGTTGAAATCAAAAAAAGCAATGAGTTCGCCATTATGATGTACGGATTCTTCACTTAATAAATAATAAAATAAAAATAAAATGAGTTCGCCATCACTGCCCACAGAAATCTCACCCTTTCGGCTTTAAGAAAGAATTATAAAGCCATTTACGTGTCGTCGTTTTAATTTGCATTCTACAATTTGAACTTTGATTTTGAGAGATTGCTGCAAGTGTGCGAGTTTATCTTGATTCTAGTGATAGCGAGGTTGACGGTGATTCTGGGCACTTGGCTTAAGCACCTGTCATCCACTCACCCAGCCACCCAGCCAGTTACCAGTTACCAGGGATGTGGACTGGTCAAAGGTCATCAAGTGACTTACTGCTGAATTAAGCGAGCCTTGTCCAGGGGCCATTTAATTGATTGCGGATTCGGAATGCTTGCAGAAATAACACTGTAATGCATTGCACTAGCGAAAGTGCGTAAGTTAATTAATGAATGTTTTATCCCAACGTGAAAGATGATTAGCGAAAGTTGATCTAAACAATTGATTAAACGATGAACATTTTGCAAGTATTTTACAGTCGGGTTTACTCTTTAAAACCGAGTTCCTCTTAATATTTCATTTAAATAAAATCTCACTCAATAATGTGTGTCAATTTAAAACACATAAAATTAAATTTTATGTATTCAGCACACCGAATGCGCTTAATGAGAAATTGTGCCACTTTAAAGGTATCGTAAAAGGTGCAAATGACAGCGAATACTGAAGGCAGCAGCATCAATCGAATTTAAATTCAAACAATTCCAATTTGATTCACCATCATCTGTCCAGCTGCTGAGCGTGCAAATCGTAAATGAATTTTACGATTGATCGAATTTTCCAATTTAATGAGCGAATAAAACACACAAAAAAGACGTCGAAAAACACGGCAGTAGGATAAATGAAATGAAAGGCAGCACAGGTAAATTGGAAGCCGAGTCTTAGAGGGATTAAAGATTTATTAAGAAATGCATCGCGCTGAAAGCTCGCCGAAGAGGAAGTCGGAAACCGGATGAAGGAGCTACGCTGCTCAAACAGTGAGCAAATGAAAAGCAACTCGAGATAAAGTAATCAATGGGTTTTTTATGCGAAAAAATTCAAACGAGCAGCTAAAGTGATTTACAATGAGCTAAAAATGATGATGAAGACAAAAAAGATGGACGCAAAACTAAGACAAGATGTTCAACGTTACTGAAAATTAATGATTCAAATTTGTTGGTGCTAGCAAGAAGAGAGAAGTTGGTGCAAAAGCTTGTGAAAATATCAAAGAGATTTTTAGAATACAGAGTTTTGGTTAAAGAGGTATGAATGCAAAATGCATCAGGTATTTGCATGAAAACAACCATCTGCAAAATAATTAAACACCCAGCCATAAGTGCAGACAACTTTATCAGCTAAGCAACAAACAGAAAACAATGAAAACATGTTGGCAGATGCTCACCAACTCATACGAAATGCATTTCAATTAAATGCAATAAATTAAATATAAATCCAGCACATACCATCTAGCCATATGCCTCCGTAACCTGACCCCCAAAATGTTGCATAATTAATTAGCCAAGCATGTGGCGAGAAAACAAGGTCAACACAAGATTTCATTTCGTTTACAAAGACTGCAAATTATGCAGAAAATGGGATGCAAGCGCAAGTTGGAAATAGGGTTTCAATAATGAGGGTCGGCTATATAGCTCCCTCAGAAAATCAGCAGAAAAATCATATTGTTAAAATTCTATAGAACTAAATTTTAGGCTTTACTTTTAAATTATTAAAACATTAAATTATTAAATGTAAATGTACTTTTTAAATATAATGGAAAGATACTTTAAATAATTATTCAAAAATTACTGAGTCAGAAAAAAAAACACACAAGCAAGCCACTTGGTTTATTTTGATTCATTTAAAATTCAGTTAAAATGCCTTATTATTTAAGAAAATATTTCTTTATATTCAAAGTTGAGTTCTAACGATTTCTTGTTGGGTGCACTTTATAGCCGAGCACTTGCCTTTCCAGCACACACATGAATGCCCCTCAAATCCAAAATCCACCCACGCGATTTGCTTACAAAGCCCTCGAGTGCAGCAAAGACTTGTGAACGGCATTTTCGCAGTGAATGCGAGCCCAGAAGTGGCATCTCATCTCATCGGTATCCGTATCCATCTAATGACATCCAGCAGCTGTCAAACAAGGATGATGACTACGAGTGACTCAATCTTTGACTGGCAGCCAACTGGGTTCCAAAGCATTTTAATTGCTGTCTCAACGGGCGGTGCTGGCTCAGCCGTTGCCCCAGCTTCATTCCCGATGCAATGGCGAATGAAAGGGCATAAATATGTTGACCTTGCACTCAGTCAGCTAGAAAGCTAGAAAGTGAAAGGCAATGGGGGCGGCGGCGGCTGAAAAGGCGGGCGAATTTGCATAATTTGTATGCAGCGGGTGCGGCGATGCAATTGCACTCAAACCAAGCGTGGAATTTAGTTGTTAGCAGAACTTGCTGACAAATTGTGGCCCAGTCGACACCTCAAATCCCCAGAGCCGCCCACAGATTTAGCCATATTCCGTACCTTCCCCTGCCACTTTACCTTCGTCTGTGCGCCGTCTGTGGGAATTTCTAGCCAAAAGGACGAAGGAGGCTAAAGGACGACGACCATGCTGGCGACGACGACGCTGTTGACGACTTTCGCCATTGAGACAGCCAAAGTTTTTATGGCAATTTTCATCAGAGCCAGACACTTGAAGTGAGCTCCGCGCTTTTCTTTTTGTTGGCTGCATGAATATGCGGATTTTAACATAAATTGCAACCGAGTTACACATTTCTTGCCCTCGCATTTCCCTTATAGGCCCGCTCTGAATAAAGTGGAAAAGTTTTCGCTCAAAAAAATTATATGAAATTGAAATGGGACCACGTTAAATAAGATCTGTTAACTGAAGTTAAACGCTAGAATAATTACTTTTCAGAACCAGTTGAAAACGTAGTAACTGGGGTTACTTGAAATTAAGGAAATCTTTTTCTGCACCAAGCTTAAGAAAATGTCGGAAAAGTATGATTTCACTTTTAACAGAAGTTTGGAATTCCTAGAAACCAGCCATCAAAAATCGTATAAAAGTTTTCCTTCGCCAAATTTGTGTAGTTTTTGCATCTCCGAAGTATTTCAATGAAATTAAATAATATTCCAAACCATTTTTAAAGTTGCTTCTGCTAGAAAGTTTTATACAACTGTATTTTAAAATTGTAGCTAAAATTTCGTTTCCTAACAAATAGTTAAAATGAAACTGACCAAAGCAAATACGCAATTCAAATATTCTAGAAATTTGGCTCAACAGTTTATGACTCAATTAGCATTATTCATGGCCTAGCCACACGAATTTGTCTCTTCTTCTGTGAAAATGTGTGAACGTTTTGGGAAGAAAGCAAACTATCAAAAGCTCAATATGTGTACAGGACACTTGATTCAGATCCTGTCCTCAGTGAGCTCTAAAACGGAGCTGGGCTAGATGAAAAAGATGAGTAAATCTCGCAAAATGTCAACACACTGCCATGGAGATGGCGTGGGAGGTGGGACAGGAAGACTCAGATAGACAGAATGCACAGATTTCATCCTGCTCAATTTTGCAGGATTTGCCGAGTCGCCAGGACCTCAAACTCGGGGCCAGGCAGGTGTCCTGGCGCATCCATTAGACGACCCTTGCCTGAGCTTTTAAGCAGCATGCCCAGAAGGCTTTCACTGGACGAGCAGCGAGTATGAAGGCATGTGGATGCAATGGCCAGGCTGCAGGTTGAAATTTGTATGACCCGGATACGCATGGTGTGAGTCCGGGTCGATATATGTATACGGCATAGATGCACATGCGAGTATATGCGGACTCCGTCATTTATACGATGTGCATCCGGGAGTCCTGGTGTCCTGGTGTCTGGGTGTCCGGTTGAATGCCCGACTGTCATTTCGCTTTCGGTTTCACACTTTGCAGCGCAAACAACATTTTTACAGTCGGTCTTTGATTTGATTTTGAGTGCTAACCTGATGGGTGCGAATGGCTGTCTGCCCCACTGCGATGGCATCGGTGTCAGTTGAAGTCACCACTTCGGTTGCAACTTTGCGGCAATTT
Source organism: Drosophila teissieri (assembly GCF_016746235.2). Taxonomy (NCBI): domain Eukaryota; kingdom Metazoa; phylum Arthropoda; class Insecta; order Diptera; family Drosophilidae; genus Drosophila; species Drosophila teissieri. Next base: position 15,584,383 of record NC_053031.1, on the reverse strand, counting down.
TTATTTACGTGTGGCAATCCATTTTGCCATACTTCCTCCCGGCTCACTGCATTTTGGCCACCAACTCAGCCGGGAGCCCCTCGTTCTGCATTGGACTTAATTAAGTTTTTGTCCTCACTGTGGCTCTGTGCTCTGTGGCACTGTTTACATGCCAGCCAGCCAAATGCCCAAGCTGCAAAAAATAAACACACAAAAATAGGAAAGCAAATAAAAGCTGAAAAGTTGACAATGCGCAACAAAGTACAAGAGAGATTTATAGGGTGCTCTCAGAAGTTTAAAATGTCTTATTTCCATATCTATGTACATCTTGAGAAAACCTTTTGTCAACTGCTGTATAAAGAAAGAGATATATACTAACTAATTATTTTAAAAATTTACGAAAATATTAAAATATTTTTAAACCCTATAGCATGTCTATTCGTGACTTTTAACACTAAAATTGTTTTTTTTAATAACCTGGTATTTTGATAATGATATACTCATTTACAAAAGTAATACATTTTTGTGGACCCTATAAACTTTCTATATTGGACATTTAACCTTACAATTTTTGTTTTCTGAATTCCCCGGAGTCCAATTTTCATTAAATGCAATCCAGTAGTAAAAGAGCATTGAAAACAAATTAGTCTCAAAGAAAACTAATTGGCATTTATTCAGTGATATTTGAGCTAAATAAATACACAAACTTCAAAAGAGAGAAAAAGAACAGCAAGCACTTGAAATCCAAATGGCAGACAAATTTATTGTTTTCAGCTTCCATTGGCATTATTTCCTCTTGATTAAAATAAGAAATAGGTTTCCATGATTGTTGGCCTATAATATGATATATTATATCTACAAATTCAGAGCAACGAAAGCTAGATAAACGAAAAAAGTAAGACTCGGTTAAATAATTATTGTCCACTTTCTCATGAAGCACCTTCTAATTGCCATTGTTAATTTGCAAGCATATTTCACTGAGAAGAGGCTTTAAATAGCACTGAGTACAGAAAACTCAGTGAGAAGGAAGCCACACCCGAAACCGAAACCAAAACCAGAACCTAAGCCAAAGCGGACAATGAAGCGTGAAAAGCGGAAACGGAAATTAAGCGACTGCAGTGGAACTGGCTCCAGAGCCCAGATCCTGTGGATCCAGGACATCGCCGTCGCCATTGTCGCGTCACTTGCCACGAGGTGGCCATTGTCCAGTGTCCAGTGTCCTTTTCCTCCGCTGGCCATTGTGCATTGGTTTTACAGCGGAGACAACGGCCACGATGCCAAGGCTCAAAACGGTGGGAGTGACTGGGAGTGGGTGGGCTCCACCGTACGGTGCGCCCTGCGTTTGACTGCTGCAAATTGCACGCGGTGGTGGCGCCGTTTGTTTACTCTCTCTGTCTATTGGTTGATCTTTTTGCCTTCGGTCACTTTAGTGAGTGGAAGATGCTTTTTTCCGAGGCAGCTTTAACTAGTTAAAATTAATGAATAGAGGGACAAAGATATACAGAGAACTAATTTGAAAGGCACGAAGCTTGACCTAAGTTAGTTATTTAAAGTGGGTTAGGTTGACATATTCTTATTCGTATATTTATGGGACAATAGAACTGGGCTCTATATTTCTTTCTAAATAGCTAATACTAAAAGGCTTTGTCACATATGTCACTGCCATAAATGGATTGTATTACGGGGTTTGGTGGAATTACACATAATTTGCCTGGTTTTGAAATTTTGCAGCAATAAGGAACAAAATTCGAGAGTTCCTAATCAGCCCTGGTAAACTTTATAGAAGTCCTTAAAGACCCATAAAGAGATCAGGGATTAGGTAAATCCAAAAGCAGATGTTCGCCCACCAAGGAATATACCTGCGACAGGTATAAGTGCAGACTACCTGCTACCCTCGAACTTCAATTTGTATATAAACCAGGTCGTCGAAGAGAAGGACATCAGTCAGCAACTGAATCCTGTCATAGACACATCTCAGTGCATTTAGAGCAATTTTAAAGAGTTACAATCTTTTGTGCCTAAAAACGGTCAATCGTACCAAAAACTATATCCACCATCACTCCAACTTGAATTTTCGAAACCAGAAGTTCCATATCGCAACCATGTTCGACGAGCCCATCTCCAGCTTCGTGTTCACCAACGAGGAGACCACGCAGACCTTCCACCACCAGTGGTTTGCCCAGGGCCAGTTACACGAATGTGCCACCTGCTACAGCTCCATCGACGCAGATGAGCCGCCCTCCCAGCATTGGCTTCGTGGAGGAGAAGCTTCACAGGGCCTCCAGCTCACAAAGCAGCAGCAGGCCGTCCTAGACATTATCGAGGCCCGCCAGATCGAGACCTTCTTCTTCTGCGACGAGAGCTCCAAGGACAAGCTGGAACACTTCATGGGGGAGACCTGTGCAAGAGGGATCCCCGAGCTTCTCCGCTGGATGTTCCAGAACAACACCGTGGCCGTGGAGTTCAATCTGGCCTGCTATGTGAACGCCATGGACCAGGTGCTGATCTTCCAGAGCGGCTCGCTGAGGGTGGACCACCACTACGACGTAGACGAATCCGTGGGCGTGGTCTACGAGATGCTGATGCAGAGGATCGAAAACTACCTCAACTGCAGCAGCGAGTACGGAATGGCAGAGTGCAGCATCACCAGGCTGAAGGTTCAGGTGAAGAGGATTAGGGTGGATGCGGAGGACTCGACCTCCTTCCCTCTACCCCTGCAGCTGCAGGAGGAGGAGGGACTGACCACCACTACCGGGTGCTCCACCAGCGAGTCGGAGCTTGCCAGCCTGCGCTCCGCCTACCTGAAGCACTTCCGCGAGTGCAACGGCTACTTCCCGCCCAACATGCGCGTTAATCTCTACGGTCTGCAGCAGTGCAAGACCACCAAGGAGCTGTATGTGGTGCCCTACCATATCAGCGAAACCCTCCAGCAGCTGCCCAACAAGAACTTCCTCATCCTCAACAACATCATGGGTCAGTTCCAGCGGCTCCACGAGCTCTCCACCCCAGTCAATTCCATCGAAAGGGACCAGACCAGCTCGCCGCTGAAGGAACTGCACTGCCGGAGGTGTCGCACCCAGTTCTCGCGACGCAGCAAACTGCACATCCACCAGAAGCTGCGCTGCGGCCAGGACTTCTCAGTGGACAGCATGCACGCGGACATCGTGGAGATCTACGAGCAGTGCCTGCCCATCTCGAGGAGCGTCTTCCAGCACGCCTGCTACGGCATCACCAAGCCCAAGACCGTGATGCGGAAGGGTCAGTTTGTGCCCATCGAGTGCGACTGGCGCAGCGAGAGCTCCGTGAAGGTCCAGCACGGCCCGTGTGTCGTCATCAGCAACGCCCAGCACAGTAGTCCTTGTAAATTTTATTAAATAAACGATATCTTTTAAGCTCCAACTTAATTCTTTTTTTCCTACCATGGGGGGTAATCAACGAAACAATTCTTAAACTCAAGTAGATTGAAATTGTACTCCACATAATGAAGGATACAATAATTGCTGATAACTTTTAATAATAGGTGTGAAAGATTTAGGAAATTGGAAACGACTAAGCCGTTCAAGCGCTCACAAACTATCCGTCCAAAGTTTATTTGTTTACATATTACTAAATAATGAGTATCAGGATTCCCCTGCATTTATTTCCTTCCATTAGCTTGACCCGGATAAATTAAAGATAAATCCTCTACTTGAAATTTTCCGGCGAAATTATGTTGAAATTCCTAGAAAATCCATACAAATAAAAAAAAACTTTTTTTTTTCAAAATCTCGGGCAATGTTAGGGACTGAGATGTCTTGAGATCTCAAAGTTTATACGGAAAGATTAGACCAGGAATATACTTTAAAGCATTGGAAATGCCTACTTCCATTTAAGATATAACCACTATATTCCTCAACCACTATATTACACTATTATTGAAATTTAAACTTTGTAGTGCTTGTTGAAAATAATAATTATGTAATAAGGACTTACATTATGAAAATTGTAATTGAATTTCAATCATAAACAATAATTACGCTTTAAAATGTATTATTTAGAGATTGTATATAAAGCCATTTGTAATTTTGAGTTGGAGATTAACAAAATATTTTAATTTGTTAGGCGTTCGTTTATTTAAACAAAAACATTTTTCAGTTATGTTTTAAATGTAATTTTAATACGGTGATGTTTTTCGGTGATGTCGTGTTCTTGGGAATTTATATCCTCTTATATGTTATATTTACACAGAATATATAATAATTTTTTCCTTTAGTGTGCGATCTTTACTAAATCATACCTTGTTATTTTCTTGTGGAGTAAAAGAGGATACTAAATTCGTGGAAAAGTATGTAACAGGCAGAAGAAAGTCTTTCCGACAATAAAAAAATAAATATATTTTTGATCAGGATCAATAGTCGAGTCTGACCATGTCCGTATGGGTATGGGTTCCAGAGACATAGACGCATCGCAAGATTGTTTCCAAATGTTGACACGCCCACAAACCGCCAAGAGTTGCCACGCCAACACCTTTGAAAAATGAGGCCAGAGCCCGCCAGTGCCATATATTATTAATAATTAATAATAATAAATAAGCCGGCTCTCGACCACTCTAACTCCCATATAGACTAAATCGGTTTATTTAATATTAATAGGTTTGGCTGTGCGTATAAATACACACCTATTATTAAAAACAAGTCGATTTTCCGACTATCTGATACCCGTTACTCAGCTAGTGGAAGTGCACTGGAGAAATTTTAACACTTTTTGGCGGTTTGTGGGCGTTAGAGTGGGCGTGGGATCCAAATATTTCCCTTATTTTCCAGGGTTGTAATAGCACCTTCCCATTCTCCAGGTTGGATTATTTTTCTGGCAATGCATGCCACCACAGCAGTTTCCTTGCGATCCATTTGCTCCAACACACTGCGAAAACAAAGGGGATAAGAATGCCTCACTGTATATATGTATATGCATTTATAAAAGATTTGGATTACTCACCGGTGAATCATTAGCTTGGCATGCTGCAGCAAAATCCATCACCATGATCAAAGCGTAAATAACGAAGATAGTATAAACCAAAAGTTTACCCATGTTTGTTGATTATTATTATTGTGTCGGTTTTGCAGTTCAGTCACTGTATGAATATCCTGCATCGGATGCTGCGCTTTTATAGTAGTCTCTAGAGAGAGATGAGAGAGCATCCTCTCATCCTCAAAGGTCGATTTCGCGCTGGTTTATTTCTTTTTAATTTTGTAGCGCCAAGTTTATCAAGCTTTTTGTACGATTGTTTTTGTTTACAGCCCCACGCAATTAGCTCAGGTGGTGATAAGGTCCACTGTGCTCTATCACTCGAGTGGAATATATACTATAAGTGAGAAAATGAAATCTATTGCTTTGCTTCGATTCCAAGGAGCCCCACTGTCGCTAATTCTTCTGCACCATTGTGAACTCTATTGGTCAACAACAACCGCACACTGTTATCATTGATTGACCCCCACCTATTGAAATTAAACGAAAAGCATTGAACTCATTTGCCTGTCTCCACTGCGGAATTTGCTGCTTTTTTTTGAGGGGCGCGTTAAAAATGACACAGCGCATTGCATTTTTATTGGCGCATGTGTTAACTGAAATTGGACACACTTTACACTAATACTTAAAAATTAACAAAACATGCTGAGTACATGAATATAATTAAAAATAATAGTTAATACCTTTCTTAACAATATTAATCTGTTTCATTGCAAAAATACTTCGTTTTAAACGTGATATAATCATTTAACTGCGACCGTCACTTGCAAGTTGCGCGCGCTGCAAACCCAAATGAATTTTATGTTCTCTGTTTCGCACTCATTCTTTAGGATAATGGTTAAAGCAAAACCAATAATACATTTCAATCATGTTGATCAATTATGCGATAGGGTTGACACATTTCTAGACTATATTTTGACTTTCATTTTTTTACTCAAGACATCTCAGTCCCAGTCCCTAACATTGCCCGAGATTTTGTAACAAAAAGGTTTTTTTGTATTTGCATCGATTTTTTTTAGGAATTTCAACATAATTTCGCCGGAAAATTTCAAGTAGAGGATTTATCTTTAATTTATCCGGGGCAAGCTAATGGAAGGAAATAAATGCAGGGGAATCCTGATACTAATTATTTATTAATATGTAAACAAATAAACTTTGGACGGATAGTTTGTGAGCGCTTGAACGGCTTAGTCGTTTCCAATTTCCTAAATCTTTCACACCTATTATTAAAAGTTATCAGCAATTATTGTATCCTTCATTATGTGGAGTACAATTTCAATCTACTTGAGTTTAAGAATTGTTTCGTTGATTACCCCCCATGGTAGGAAAAAAAGAATTAAGTTGGAGCTTAAAAGATATCGTTTATTTAATAAAATTTACAAGGACTACTGTGCTGGGCGTTGCTGATGACGACACACGGGCCGTGCTGGACCTTCACGGAGCTCTCGCTGCGCCAGTCGCACTCGATGGGCACAAACTGACCCTTCCGCATCACGGTCTTGGGCTTGGTGATGCCGTAGCAGGCGTGCTGGAAGACGCTCCTCGAGATGGGCAGGCACTGCTCGTAGATCTCCACGATGTCCGCGTGCATGCTGTCCACTGAGAAGTCCTGGCCGCAGCGCAGCTTCTGGTGGATGTGCAGTTTGCTGCGTCGCGAGAACTGGGTGCGACACCTCCGGCAGTGCAGTTCCTTCAGCGGCGAGCTGGTCTGGTCCCTTTCGATGGAATTGACTGGGGTGGAGAGCTCGTGGAGCCGCTGGAACTGACCCATGATGTTGTTGAGGATGAGGAAGTTCTTGTTGGGCAGCTGCTGGAGGGTTTCGCTGATATGGTAGGGCACCACATACAGCTCCTTGGTGGTCTTGCACTGCTGCAGTCCGTAGAGATTGACGCGCATGTTGGGCGGGAAGTATCCGTTGCACTCCCGGAAGTGCTTCAGGTAGGCGGAGCGCAGACTGGCAAGCTCTGACTCGCTGGTGGAGCAGCCGGCAGTGGTGGTCAGCCCCTCCTCCTCCTGCAGTTGCAGGGGTAGAGGGAAGGAGGTCGAGTCCTCCGCATCCACCCTAATCCTCTTCACCTGAACCTTCAGCCTGGTGATGCTGCACTCTGCCATTCCGTACTCGCTGCTGCAGTTGAGGTAGTTTTCGATCCTCTGCATCAGCATCTCGTAGACCACGCCCACGGATTCGTCTACGTCGTAGTGGTGGTCCACCCTCAGCGAGCCGCTCTGGAAGATCAGCACCTGGTCCATGGCGTTCACATAGCAGGCCAGATTGAACTCCACGGCCACGGTGTTGTTCTGGAACATCCAGCGGAGAAGCTCGGGGATCCCTCTTGCACAGGTCTCCCCCATGAAGTGTTCCAGCTTGTCCTTGGAGCTCTCGTCGCAGAAGAAGAAGGTCTCGATCTGGCGGGCCTCGATAATGTCCAGGACGGCCTGCTGCTGCTTTGTGAGCTGGAGGCCCTGTGAGGCTTCTCCTCCACGAAGCCAATGCTGGGAGGGCGGCTCATCTGCGTCGATGGAGCTGTAGCAGGTGGCACATTCGTGTAACTGGCCCTGGGCAAACCACTGGTGGTGGAAGGTCTGCGTGGTCTCCTCGTTGGTGAACACGAAGCTGGAGATGGGCTCGTCGAACATGATTGCGATATGGAACCTCTGGTTTCTTAGACTGAAGGTGAAGTGATGATATAGCTCTTTGGCACGATTGATTGATTTTAGAGGCAAAAGATTATAACTCTCTAAATTGCTCTAATTGCACTGAGATGTGTCTATGACAGAATTCAGTTGCTGACTGATGTCCTTCTCTTCGCCGGCCTAGCTTTTATGCAAACTAGTACTACAGGGTAACAGGTAGTCCGTGCAGGTATATCCTTTCATGGGACAACATCTGCATCTGGATTTCCCCTTTACCTAATCCGTCATATAATTATGGGCTAAGTTGTTCTAATCATCGAGTATAACAGCAGCTGCGCGGTCATAAACTTACTACGGGTTATTAGGTATAATCTGTTTTTAGCAGCGATAGTTTTTCCAGGCACACACATTTCCAATAATCTCAGATATTGAGACCTCTCGCGTTAATGGTTAGATGCAGACATTCTGTATTATCCCAAAATATAGCTACATATATATGTATATAATATCATCAAATAAGAATCAAGTATCGTAGGCATTTTACTTAGCGGTTTAATACTACTTAACTCAGTACAATTAAGTTTTGAGTAATAACCCTTAGCCGGCTTTCACTTGTTTAACTGGATTGGCTTTGACAATAATGTGTGAACAATTTTCCAATTACCCTTTCTGCTTTTCCATGAAAAAGAAGCGCAAAAAATCACAACAAAAACAAGTTAAACAAAAACCTTTCCTCAAATTATTAACACAAGCCAACTCAAGCCACTTTATGCAATAATATTTGAGTGGCAAAGAGCCAACAAAAAATATCCAGATAGATGTAATAATCAAAAACCTAATGAAATTGCTTTCTTATTAGCCAATGGTTTTAAAGTAGTGTAATTGGATAAAACATTTGTGTAAAACGGTTTTGGTCATAATTGTTAATTATGTTATTATGCTAAATAATATAACAGCAAAACAACATAATGTTTTTACAAATATACACGTCAAGAATGTTATTTAACCCGATAAAATGTATTTCATGATTATACAGACATAAACTGATGTGTAGATGTGTGTATAATGGATACATAAAAACTTGAAAAGAGTAACTGTCAATATGTTTTGGTTTTTACAAGAGTATGATCTACCAAATTTATTTGTCAGGACAAAGGATTTAAAATCTTTAAAAAAGTATCTGAACGTTACAGGACTGCAGACAGCATTTACTATATCAAGTCTGCACCAGAATACATTTCCCCGAGGACCAAACTCAAGTGTCACAACACGTAAGTCAACACGTGAAAATTGGATTATGTGGAAAATTAGAACGGCGCGTGGCTACACAGGACACAATGCCAGACGAGGGATCCTGCAAATTGGTCTGGAAGTGCTCCAGGACGACGACCAATGTCGATTGGATAACCAACGAGGCACACAACAAGTATCCCAGGAATGCGGTCCCATTTTAAATTCAGCACGCAACAAGAAGTCCAGGACTCGCCAGGATAGGAATGCGTTTCAGGGGGCATCCATAATTCATGGAGCAGTGGCAAAGACAAACAACTCAATTATCGCCAGAAGTCCAATACTTTACACGGCAAATTTGGTACAAGTTTTATGGCAACGCATAGTCAGATCGCCATTTAAAATGCCAAACAAAGGACTTGATACTCTGAAGACCGCCGACTTCTTTTGACTGAGAAAAGAACAAATGAAGAGAGTTATGATTCAATGTTAGAAGATTTCGTCGAAAGAATATCGCCAAAACCCTTATATTTTAATTTATTTATGCACTGAAGTGTTGGGTTGTCTTGAGCCTATATATACTAAGTAGTAAGAGTATTCAGAGCCGTGTAAAAAACTGTCTCAAAAAACTGCTCAACTGACTTTCGGCCAGACATTGGTCATTGTTTTGATAGCCCAGACGGCAATCGGCAGGACAGCAAGTGCAGAATATGGTCGGCCAAACAGGACCTTAGCTTTAAGGCCATTTCTCACAACGCCTAGACTGTCGGATCGCATATCGCAAATCGATTTTTCGTTCTCGGTTATGTTTCGGTTATAAATTACAAAGTGAAATGACATGCCGTCCCTCGTCAAAATCGCCGGCCAAGCCAAAGTATATAAATCATACGCAATTTACGCGGGGCCATTCCTTGCACTTTGTGTGTGTTTGTGACTCATTATAGCCGCCACTCCCCGATCCCAAAGCCTTGTAATAATAATTCAAATACGGCGGCACATTAGTTCCGCCATTTTGAGCAGCCAGTGTACAATAAACGATGGACCAACAGGTTGTGACAAGTGGATTTGGTCGAGACCGGAGGCTAAAACACTTTGTAGACACTTCATAAATGTCTGCGAACGTTGCACCTCGAAAAATGGTTCACTATTTCTTTCAGCAGTGGCAATAATACATTGAATTTAATGGTGAAATCACTTATAAGGGTTACTAAAAGTATGCCACCATAAGTCCTCGCATTTTAAAGGATTCCCTCGTGTTCAAACATCAAACGAGTGTCTATTTAGAAACAAGAGTACTATCAATGCTGGGGTATATTATTAAATTTAGGTCGGTTATTATTTCAAGTGCACAGTAGAATGATTGATAGTCCGCTTGAGGAGGGAAAAAGGAGGCCTACTTCGAATTGGAAGCCCATAGACCATAGCCCGTGAGCCCATAAAACGTTTTCGGCAAAATGTTCATCAAGTAGCCATACAATATACAATAAATAATAGAACAGTCAGAAACATTTGATGTAGAACCATAAAAATGCAGCTACCCCAAAAAGAGGCAAATAAGACTACACCAGCTCATTCAAATTGTTGCCATGTGCACATAAGGAGCAGACAAAAGATATAAAGTAAATGAAGCGCCTCGCAAAATGCAGACTTCAGATGAGTAGTGGCACCTCCTCCCAGACGATGGGGCGGGTATTTCATTCTATTTCCATTTTCACATACTCGTTTCTCAGTTGCCATTCAAAGGCGAGCGCACATCCACAGTTGAAATCGAAATCAATTGTTATACACAATGAAAACAGTTTTCCTACACAATAAATGCTTACCGCACACTCTGGGATATTGTGCACTGGAAAAAACCATCTTCAAATTGTGAATAAATGTAGGAAAAGTGTTAGGAATTTGTTAAATAATAATATTATAATAATATATGATAATATTATATAATAATTCCTGCACACGTGAAATAAAATAAAAATAGTTATCTCCAACACATTGTTAATTCATAAGTGTATGTTTGTATGTTGTATATGTTGATATAGTTAATAAGTATCAGAAATACCTTTCAGTGTTAGTGCCAAACGCAAAGGATTTTCGGCCAGCAAAGCAGCTCCTGCTTTAATATAAAAATAATCATTTAAGCAAGGAGCCAGGTCCCAATCTTCCAGGTTCTTCTGCCTGACTGCGAAGGAACAATGGACTGGAGGATTGGAGGAGGGAATCGCGTGTGAATCGTATGTGAATCGTATGAATGACAGAGAAGATAAGGTTTAACATCAATCGCGACTTGGCAGACTTGGCAGTGCTTAACCTTGAAATGCTCGAATTCAAATGATTATTTTGTCTGGTTTGTTGGGGGTGCAAGTCGGGACAATTGCTCGGGATTGCAGTAAGTGAGTTCTCAGTGAACAAGCTTTTCATTGATTTAAATCAAGAGATTCAATCCAACAGTTTCCGTGTAAGCTGCTTAAAAATTACGGAATATGTTTGTGCTAAAGAAATTATGTTACGCTATGTTTTTCTGCTGGTTTTTTTATATCAGCTAAATAAAAGATTTTCCGGTACATGCCGTATCATAGTTAATTTTAATACAACAACTTCTGGTTGTAATGCGGAGAGCTTTTTCATTTTCCACAATAGCCGAATGGACAACAAGTCCAGCCAACCACGGAAATTCTCCAGCTTCGTTTTCATGAATACAGATTGCGTGCAGTGGCGCAGATCAACGGATGGGATACCATAAATGTATAGTAAGCCATCCATGCGAATGTATACATTTTAATACCCGTAAATATGAATGAATGAAAATGTCGAAATCAAATCCAAATAGAGCGCTACAAAACAGGCCAGGCAATCAAAAGCCAAAGATGAAAATTAATTTTTGCCAGGCCTTATATGTGATTAAGGTTGGGATTACAACGTACGAGTATGTGAGTGTATAAAGGGAATGTCGGAGAGGAGGGATATCCTGAAAACAAGACAGCAAACAAATACCAAATTGAGGACTCGTCAAATGGATGTTATTAGCATAAATTGCTTTTTAATGCCAAAGATTGTTCGGCAAAAGCATTTTAATCCGCATATGATTATCACATGCTTGTACATTTGATTTTCCACGGTCTGGCAGTCATACGTCAGCTCATCTCGACTCAGACTGAAACCCTAAGTGATTTGTTTACTCAAGGGGAATTGATTGCAACGAAAATCGAGGCAGACAAAGACAAAGGCAGCCAGCTGCGGCCCAAGAATCTGATTCCGAATGCGAACGGGAATGAGAATCAGCTCCAAGAGCTCAGACACACGCAGAGGTCGTATAAATCCATCCATTCATTGGACACACTCCCAAACGCAGAAGAACACAAGTGTAAATTTGCCATTTTTATGGTTTAAGTGTCACGTCATTATAATTCAGTCGAACATAACATATATGGCACTCGAGCCATTCCAATTGTTTATGGTAGACACATTAAAAGTTGGCCCCAGTACGAAAGCACCACATGTTTGCTTTGGAAATATATCACCGAAAGGCAATCAAGATAATAATGATTCTAAGTATACAAAAAATATATGAAGCTTTTACACACTCTTCACACAACAGGTTCTTGATATCGGTTATTCATTATCACACTTTCTCCTTTATAAGACTATATTCTAAATTATTAAGTACTTTATTAAATAATAAAATATCTTTTGAAAATTGTAAAGTGTATACATGTTTGTTGTATGAAATCTATAATAATGTAAAATATGTGTAGCACATATTCGTAATAACCCAAGAACTGCAAGACTACATAAATTATGAAGCACAAACGTCAGTTTAACACTTTGTTAGCCACTGCAAAAAAAATATAAAATTGATTTAACAAAAAAATAAATAAATGCCATGCACACTTACCCCACACATTTCCCTTCAAAATGGGACACTGATGGTAAATAGCACTCTTTTTGAGATTCACCCAAACTAACATCGAACCCTTTCGGGGTCTGACTTTTAGATCGCGAGAAGGGAAAACTATTTCTCCGCCCTTTCCAGCATTGCTCAACTAAGTATTATAGAGAAAATAATGAGTATTAAGGTATTAAAGATTATCAATTAATAAACTCACAAATATGAAAGCATTTGCTTTGTTGTGTTTCCTGGGCTGCGCAGTGTCATCGGGATTGTAGTTGCCAGCAATACCATAATTTATGACTTCTAGCATTTGATTTCCCTTAGATGGAAATCCAGTAATATCTAGGATCAATTCATTTACTTTGCGTACTACATCATGTGAAGAACTGGAAAGATTTCCGATTTTACAACTGCAATTCCCGGATAAGTGCTTGTCTCGTTGAAGTTTTGGTCGGGATACATTCTTCAATACTTCAATATCCTTTGTACCAAGGAATCTATAAAAAATACTTATATGTGGTTTCATGGACAACTCCTCCATTTTTAGGGGTGCCAGTTTCAGGAATGGTGTCCAATCCACATAACGACATACAAGGACTCCTGATTTCCTCCTATAGCGTTTTGAACATATTGCTTTCTGGAGCTCGAAAAATTTCTTCGGTTTCGTGAGTTTAATCGGATTTGATTGCAAATATTTCAGCTTTGGCAGCTGTGTCAACATGTAAGTGTGATTGGGATTAATTGAGAGCAGTTCGTTCGCACACTTTTTAGCCTCCAAATAACGCCCTAAAAATAATATGTTGTTTGATTTATACACTTTCTTTTTAACGGCGAAAATTACCAAGTCCCTTGTTGGCCTCAACCAGGGATTCCAACAGGTTCGAGTAGTTCCAAAGTTTCATTTTAAGCTCCTCTGGACTGAGATAATCCTCGTAGTAATAGAGAGCCAATTGCAACCAGTTCTCCGATTGATTGTAGTGTCCTAGGAATAGATACATCAGACCGAGTATTAGACACTCATCAGTACTCCAGCTCCTAATGCTGAAAATATTTTAAATAATGTATTCTTCACGATATGTGCATGATGTATTTCTTACTTCTTATCTTTGTCATCTATAAAGCCTTCTGCCATGGCATAAGATTCCAAATCGTATACGGTTTGCAGTCTACGCATTGCACCCATTGATTCTTCAAAGTCCACAGAAGTTGGTTGCTGTGCTAATAACTTCTGAGAAACCGCAATCTGCTCAGTGCCTAGATCTTTCTTCAATAGTCTTAAATACTGGGGCCAATCAATGTGCATGTGCCTCAGAACCTTATATCCAAAAATTAAGTTACTATGAAAATTGGTCGTCGTATTCAGCAGATCTTCAGAGTGCCTTATGGCTCTGTAATGCAATACAATTAGATAATTATACTTTATTTATTTTCTGAACGTACCCTCTAATTTTCTGTAAGTGCATTTTTAAAACTTTGTTATAGCTCTGAAGATTGTTGACTTGTGTTTCTTTCAACTTGAGCAACGACAACTGGGCCTCCGAGGATATTGCAAAGTCATAAGAGTGTGGAGCGGATACAACATCGCCCTTAACTTGAAATCCAAGACAGGCAGTCACAACTACAAAAAGAAGCAACATTCTAGCCAAGACATTACCGTGTTTAAACTGAAGATTGCAGAGCAAACAATACCGCTTATATATTAGTCAATTAGACATAATTTGTTATGCATCATGGTTGAAAAATATGGAAAAATGCTGTATAAAAACGTTTTACTTATTTTAAGAAACAATTTAGACATATATGATCTTACAATTTATATTCTGCTCATATAAAAAACATTTCTCCACACCAAGAATCTTTTTTGAGTGTAAGCTCGAAGATCTAGGATAGGAGAAACTATCAGACTTATCAGACTTCAAAGAGCCGCAATCCAGTTTGTCTGAAGAGTCCTTATGCTCATATAAATGTTCCCCACTGCCATAGTTACTAATTGGCAGCTCGTCAGACTCCGATACACTTGTGCCTGCGACCTTCATTACCTATTAATTATTTTCATAATAACTTTCCATCCACATTACTACTTAATCGAATTTTCTTGCAAGTGCGCAGATGAATGAAATCTGTGTAACACTTGCTGCACATTAAGGATGGCCTTAAAAGGGCTCTAAGTCTAAGATTGTATTATTATGGATGAGATTGTGATACGTATTTAACGACATTCATGTTTAACTTATCCTTTTTGGCCAATAGCATTTTCAACAGCATTAGTTATGCATCATTTATCAAATGTGTTTGTAAAGAAAAACTTAACTTCTTGTTGAAATAAATATATTTTCGAATGATCGTGAAATCTTTTGAGTTGCGAAATGGCAATATATAACTTAAAAAAGAAAACCAAAGTGTATACAACCCTTAAACTGTGGGTAGCTCCCTGACAAATGAATTTTGTACACCTTGACACGAAATTGATATGGTTTTTATGACCGGAAAATAGTAGGTCAGTATGTTTTGTACTCCCATCTGAGATAAACATGTTTATGTTCCTATCAATCTGCCTAACTTCACTTGCTCTTTCAGAGGGCCTCTCTGAAATGACGATTGACTCCGCAATGTCTATAGCTGGAATGAAAGTGCTTGTGGATTGGGAGGGTTTTTTCATCAGCGAGATGGAGAGCTACACAGCAGCCCTGAAGAATAAAATCGATATAATAGAGAGGTTGGTGGTAAAAGCTGTAAATATATTTCATCTCAGTGTATCCAACTTTCAGTTTCCTGCAAGAAGTGCAATCCAAGCGAGAGATATCCAGGAGGAACCCAGAAGAGTTCGTTGCTCATCCCCTGAACGCATTTTCCCTTATTCGACGACTACACGAGGACTGGACCCAGGTTGAGCTAGTAATGTTGAATCAAGTTGGCTTGGCAAACCTTCAATCCATTGAAAATGGCTTGGACGTAGCACAGCCAACCGATAAGGATCTCAATGATGCCATCAATGGAATCATTTCACTCCAAGAATTCTACAACCTACAGCCTGACGAAATAGCCAATGGTGTACTAATGGGGCAACAATACAAGTGGGTAGTGAGCTTATATTCTTATCAGGTTAAATACAAGTTCTTGTTTACAGTGCCAGTTTAACCACACTTAATTGCATGGCTATGGCCAACGCGTGTGAGAGTTTTGATTTCGATAACTATGCTCTAAAATGGTATAAATCTGCTGTGGAGCACTACAATGACGATCGAGATGGCCGAGTCTACAGGGAAGTATTTGGTTTTAGCCTGTTTGACTTATACAAAAACTACACCTCCGTTTTGATAAGCAATGGTAGGTTGATTTTGTGGCCCCAACCAACTACTAGATAAATAATTTTTCCAAATAAGGTTTTCGGAAAACCGCATTGAATCTTCTCCGGGACGTATCTGATTTAGATGCTAATCTCTGGTCGATTCGCAAAGACGTTTATGAGATGGGGAAAATTGATGTTCCTGATCCCACGGTAAGCTATAGATTTGTGTAAATATGGAGGAAAATTCATGAATTTTTTATGCTAGTTTCCCATACCACCATGGTTCGATGTCACTGGTTGCCTAAGAGTTTCGCGTACCAGGCAACATCATAGCTGTCACTACGAAAAGAGCACGTCAGATTTCCTTAGGATTGCTCCTCTGAAAGTTGAAACACTTAGTTTAAAGCCGCATATAGTTTTGTATCATGATGTAATCTATGACAGCGAGATCTCAAAAGTCCAAAATATTTCACTGCCTTCACTAAAGAGCCCCTTGCGAATTCTTCACGCTGAAGACCATAACCTAAAGCTGGCCAAAATTCGTGAGGACTATCACAGCCCTCTAAACCTACGAATAAAGGACATGACGGGAGAGGACGTGAAAGAGGACACCGATTTTCAGATAGACAACTATGGTATCTGTGGGTTTAGGTATTATCATACTGACAACTTAGAATCGCAGGATCAAACGGTATGCTGGATAGATACACAAATGAATCGATGATAAAATATTCGTATCTTTCAGGTCGAATTGGGCGATCGCTTAACGAGCATTATGTTTTTCGTAAGTAAAACGATAAGGAATTATGGTTTATAATATGATAATATCTCTTTCCTCTATGAAATTTTTGCATCTTTGATTATTGTAACCCTAAAATTTCAGATGAACGATGTGGCTCAAGGTGGTGCCTTTGTTTTTCCAAACTTAAACCTCACAATTTGGCCCCAGAAAGGCAGCGCTTTGGTTTGGCGAAACCTGGATCATAGAATGCAGCCTAACGATCTTTTGCACAGGTCATGTCCAGTTATAGTTGGCTCAAAATGGAGTGAGTTACCCACGAGCTTTGATTTAAGACTTTGATTTTTAGACTGATAATGGAATATTCTTTCAAGCCCTCACCAAATGGTTACACGAAAGACCGCAAATGTTCTCCAGACCTTGTAAAATATGAGGAAACCGAAATCGCATGACCAAAGCATGAAATTCAAAGCGTTAAATAAATAATTTTGCCCCAGTCCGAATTATTTCACAATCTTTGAAAAGCTGCTAAAGAATGTCGAGTGTTTTGAGAGTCTCTGTTCTGTTTATCCTAGTTCAGAAAGTTTTTTCTACAGACTCAAACGATTTATTTAATACAAGATACTACAGTTCCTCAGTTTTGGGACTAGTCAAGCTCTTGAAAATGGAGCAAGAGTTTATGGAGAATTTTTCGGTCTATGCTAACATCTTGCAGGAGAAAGTGGATAACCTAAATATGTGAGTTAATTGTTCACCAGTTATTAAACATTTCCTACACTCATAACATGTTTCAGTTTCCTTGACTCCCTGAAGCGTCCCAGTCACAACACCCACAATGAAAGGGAGAAGTTCGTTTCCAATCCGCTAAATGCTTTTGGACTGATCAGAAGACTAAATCAGGACTGGCCAAAATGGCAAAACTACAGCCAAAAGCAACTGGGACTTGTGCAACTCAATGCGATGCAGGATATCGTGAGTGCAGCCCCTGAATCCTTCGACATGAATGAAAAACTAAAGGCAATGCATCGCATAGAGACGACCTATGATCTCCAACCGAAAGATATAGCAAAGGGCCTACTTCAAAGGACGGAATTTAAGTAAGTCTATGAATGACTTAAGACAACTATAATCAAAATATGTTACACTTATTAAAAAGATTTGTATACTATATTGTTAACTAGCTATAAACTTACATGGCGGGATTGTTTGGCTTTGGCTCACCATAAATTTAAGATCGGCGAGTTTCAACGATCACTTTTATGGTTTCAAGAAACATTAAATATAAACACCAATCGGAGTCTGGAGATAATCAATGGATTACACGAAATGGAATTGAATGGCTTTGCAACAGACGTAGCCAAGCGCAGTAAGTAGAGGATATTAAGAAAAAGAAAACTAAGATCTTAATTAAGAACTATCTATAATCATAAATACTTTGCAGGCATTTATTTGTCAAACCAAGCACTTACTAATGAAACCATTGATAAGTTGGCCAACAGCCAATTGCAAGGTGCTAAGCCAATAGATTTGGAACAACTAATCAGTTCAAACCTATTGAACTGGAGTAAGGATAGTTCCACAACACCCCCCACTAATCATAATATTGGATGTCGAGGACTGTTTCCTAGGAAAACCAACCTCGTTTGCCGATACAATTCGAGCACAAACGCTTTTCTAAAACTAGCACCCTTGAAAATGGAGGAAATCAGCCGGGATCCCTTCATTGTAATGTTCCACGAAGTGATAAGCGATAAGGAAATTGAAGAAATGAAAGGAGAGATTAGGGAAATGGAAAATGGGTGGACTGGCTTGGAAGATCCCAAGGAGATTGTTTCCAGTGTCTATTGGATAACGGAGGAAACTTCTTTCAGCAAGCGAATCAATCAGCGCATTTCCGACATGACGGGCTTCAGACTGGAAGAGTTTCCTGCCATCCAATTGGCCAATTTTGGAGTGGGTGGATATTTCAAGCCCCATTACGACTATTATACAGAGCGCCTAAGAGAAGTGGATGCCAACAACACTCTGGGCGATCGCATTGCCAGTATTATATTTTATGTAAGTGTGCATATATTTCTCTGAAACTTGACAAGATCGATTGTGGCCCTTTTCTGACAGGCTGGAGAAGTTTCGCAAGGTGGACAAACAGTATTTCCAGACTTAAAGGTGGTGGTGGAGCACAAAAAGGGCAATGCATTGTTTTGGTTCAATGATTTCGACGATTCATCACCAGATCCACGCTCCCTGCACTCCGTGTGTCCAGTTATAGTGGGTTCCAGATGGAGTGGGTATTACGAGAATCAGTTTTACAGCTCCAGACATAACTATATACTACTTTCAGCGATTACCAAGTGGCTGCACTACGCTCCCCAGTTGTTTGTGAAGCCCTGCAGCCCACGAGTTCGTAAAGAGTGACGTGTTCCTTTTAGACTGAAAGTATACAAAAATCTATTAGTGACGCTATAACCTTATCATATTCCATTTACTTACCTACCTTGATAAATAAAGAAGTCAGTCAAAATGAAAAGCTGTTGTAGTTTGATCGTCTTACTTCTTTTTTGGTGTGAAATTAAGGGCGATAATGCCGGAGATTTCTTACACGTTGGAAGTAACAGTGCGTATAGCTCAACCACTGGACTTTTAAAACTTTTAGAATTGGAGGAACACTTCATTGCTAATATTAAGGCATACACCAATAAATTGGCCGAAAAGGTGGAAAATCTCCAAGCGTAAGGCAGTTCTCGTGAATGATTTACAATTCTTGAAGCCTGATGTTTCCCACAGTTACATCGACTCGGTCGACTACGAAGTCAATCAGAGTTTTGAAGATCGTGAGAAATATGTCGGTAATCCCATTAATGCATTTAGTCTGGTGAGACGGACTCATCAAGATCTACCAAAATGGCACAATTATTCACAGCAGATCGTGGGAATGGGTAAGATATTTATCACAT
Organism: Drosophila teissieri; assembly: GCF_016746235.2. Classification (NCBI taxonomy): domain Eukaryota; kingdom Metazoa; phylum Arthropoda; class Insecta; order Diptera; family Drosophilidae; genus Drosophila; species Drosophila teissieri. The sequence continues at coordinate 15,564,664 of NC_053031.1, read as the reverse complement.
TCTTAAAGATAGTGTTTGTATATTTCCCCAACATAAGTCATTGGTTATTACAAAGGCTTTGATTTGTCTAACTCATCTCTCTCCCTTCCTATTTTCCTGTTGCGTAAATGAAAGTACTCCAATAATAATAAACTTTTTTTAAGAGGAACTGTTTGCCTTAGAGGAAATTATAGCCAAGGTGCCGGATACAAAGGATATGGAACATTCGCTGGAAGAAATGCATAGACTTGAAAAGGTTTACGATTTGGAGGCCACAGAGTTAGCTAGAGGTCGTATTCAGGACAAACAATATGAGTACATAAAACCTTGTTATACCCGTTACTCGTAGAGTAAAAGGGTATACTAGATTCGTTGAAAAGTATGTAACAGGCAGAAGGAAGCGTTTCCGACCATATAAAGTATATATATTCTTGATCAGGATCAATAGCCGAGTCGATCTGGCCATGTCCGTCTGTCCGTCCGTCTGTCCGTCCGTCTGTCCGTCCGTATGAACGTCGAGATCTCAGGAACTACAAAAGCTACAACGTTGAGATTCAGCATGCAGACTCCAGAGACATAGAAGCAGCGCAAGTTTGTCGATTCATGTTGCCACGCCCACTCTAACGCCCACAAACCGCCCAAAACTGACACGCCCCCACTTTTGAAAAATGTTTCGATATTTTTTCATTTTTGCGTTAGTCTCCTTAATTTCTATCGGTTTGCCAAAAAAATATTTGCCACGCCCACCCTAACGCCCACAAACCGCCAAAAGCTGCCACGCCCACACTTTTCAAAAATGTTTTAATATTTTTTCATTTTTGTATTAGTCTTGTAAAATTCTATCGATTTGCCAAAAAACTTTTTGCCACGCCCACTTTAACGCCCACAAACCGCAAAAACTGTGAGTGTTGTGTGTCCTGCACACTTTCACCATCTGAGTAACGGGTATCAGATAGTCGGGGAACTCGACTATAGCGTTCTCTCTTGTTTTTGTTATTATCGATCTAATACAATTATTCTTTAGCTTTCGTCCTTCGATTGGGGATTGCGTGGCTTTGGGCGAGCACAAATTCAAAAGGGAGGACTACCAAAGGGCTTCTATGTGGTTTCGCATGGCCATCAAACACAAACCCGAAGAAAATGCCGACATAATCAACAATATTTTTGGATATCCCAAGGATGATTTGAATACGCTGTACGCTAAATCAATGCTCATATTTGGTAAGTAAAATAAGAGGCGTATCTTATCTATAGGATACCATACCATGTGTTTATATAGGCATGCTCAAGTCTAATCCTGCGATGACAGTCGCAGAAGCTAAAGAAATATCCTACGAAGCCCTGAATAAAGCCAGCCTAGCCGATGTAAAGTCTCTTTTGAACGAGTTGCTGAGTCAAACTGATGAGGAAATAGTTTACGAAATGAATGTCAACAAGACAGGACCCTCAGATTACGATATTGGTTGTCGTGGCCAGTTTCTCATGCAAAGGAATCTAGTGTGCACCTATAATCTCACCACATCAGAATTCTTGAGACTATCACCCTTGAAACAGGAAGTTTTAAACTGGGATCCTTACATTGTCCTATACCACGAAGTTCTTGATGACGACGAAGTCGAAAAGCTCAAACATCATTCAAAAGATATTACCGCGAAGGAAATAAATCGCATTAAAAAACGAATCTTTCAACGTATGAGCCATGAAGGGAGAAACCCGAAGGGAACATTACTATTTTTCGTAAGTAGTCACCAATCAAAATTCGATCATAATTAGTCACGTATAATATATAAGACATGGATAAGACCTGTACTAACTATTTATCTAAATGATATGTACTTCTAAACAGCTGGAAAATGTGAAGCAAGGCGGAGCGACAGTTTTTCCAAAGTTGAAAATAGCTGTTTTTCCTCAAAAGGGAAGCTGTTTGTTTTGGCACAATACACTTGATCCTGGGAAAGAGCCATTGGAATGCCCAGTTCTTCAAGGAAATAAATGGGGTAACTGTAATACATAATATAATACATTTGTTTAATGTCGATTTTTCGTTTAGTTCTCACCAAAAAGATACATATAAAGGACGAGCACTGCAGTACAAAAAAAATGAAAGCATAGAATAACCAAAGGTTAAAAATAATTATACACCACATTTTATAAATCACTTAATAATCGTAAAATAAATAACTTTGCAATACAGCTGGCAATAATAGAATCCAAGAAGCAAATAGCAAAACCTAATGCAAAAAAGCAAACGTATTAAATCAATTCAACCAACCTTTAAGAATCCATTTAACTCAAAAAGAACTGAATTGTTTAAACAAATATCAATAATTCTTAGTCATAATGAGAAAGTGCTCTAGTTTATACATAGTTCTGCTCTGTTCCGCAGTCCTGAAAACTTTTGTAGACTGCGTCGATGATATAGAGGAAAAAGAACGATACAGCTCATCTACTGTAGGACTTCTGAAACTGCTTAAAGTGGAACAGCAATACGTATATAGCCTCATTAGCAAAGCAGATCAACTGGGAGATAAATTCAAATCGCTTCGACTGTAACACAACCTGAAATTTGTTTTTATACCCGTTACTCGTAGAGTAAAAGGGTATACTAGATTCGTTGAAAAGTATGTAACAGGCAGAAGGAAGCGTTTCCGACCATATAAAGAATATATATTCTTGATCAGGATCAGTAGCCGAGTCGATCTGGCCATGTCCGTCTGTCCGTCCGTCTGTCCGTCTGTCCGTATGAACGTCGAGATCTCAGGAACTACAAAAGCTAGAAAGTTGAGATTAAACATACGGACTCCAGAGACATAGACGCAGCGCAAGTTTGTTGATTCATGTTGCCACGCCCACTCTAACGCCCACAAACCGCATAAAACTGCCACGCCCACACTTTTGAAAAATGTTTTGATATTTTTTCATTTTTGTATTAGTCTTGTAAATTTCTATCGATTTGCCAAACAACTTTTTGCCACGCCCACTCTAACGCCCACAAACCGCCCAAAACTACCACGCCCACACTTTTGAAAAATGTGATATTTTTTCATTTTTATATTAGACTTGTAAATTTCTATCGATTTGCCAAAAAACTTTTTGCCACGCCCACTCTAACGCCCTCAAACCGAAAAAAACTGTCAGTGTTGAAGACTCGCCTTCGCACTTCCACTAGCTGAGTAACGGGTATCAGATAGTCGGGGAACTCGACTATAGCGTTCTCTCTTGTTATCACTAGTAAATGAACAATTGTAGGTACTTGTCTTCAGTGGGTTATGAATTGAATCGAAGCCTCAATGAGAGAGTGGTATACGTTTCGAATCCCATTAATGCCTTTTCCCTTCTAAGGCGAACCCACGAGGATTTGCCTAAATGGCACGCCTTCTTTAGAGAAGCCATTGTAGAAGGTATGTATTAACTAGTAGTAAAATAGTATGTAGTAACTAGAATGAAGTTGTAACTAGTATGTAGTAACTAGTAACTTGAAATTAAAATGCAATACTACGAGTATATTAATATAGTATATATTACCTCGAACATATCCCATTTTCATATATAAAGGAGGTCTGAGTACTCTGGATGACCTTGTGAAAAAAGTGCCTAGCGACGTGGACATTTTGTCGTCCGTGCGTGGAATTCAACGTATGGAAAGGGTATATGACTTAAAGATCGACGATTTGGCACAAGGAGTGTTGCAAGGAGTTCAGTACAAGTATCTAGAAAAGTAGTTAAAATTGCAGATTTTTTAGTAAAATCAACCCTGCAGCACTCAACTCACATATCGCGACCTCATAGCCATGGGAGATTCGATGTACCAGCAACGCGACTATCAAGCAGCAGCCAAATGGTATCGAATTGCTTGCAAGCGAGAATTGGGAAATTCCGAAGAATTGTTAATTGAGATTTTGGGCGACCCATCTGAAGAACTACATCGCCAGTACGTCAAGTCTCTCTTCATATATGGTAAAGCTGAGCTAATTCTTTGCTCATCTATCTTATCAAAACTAATTTTAGCCTCTACTTTATCTGAACCATCGAAGCCTATTGAAGAAGCCTTTATTATGGCTCAAAATTCTTTAGCACACGCCAGTCTAGAGAATCTAGAGAGTATAATCTCCGACCTAATTGACCCCCGAAACGATGCTAAAGTAGAGAAAGAGCTGTATCAGGTAAAGTCCTTCCCACTTTGAAATTGGCTGTCGAGGACTGTATCGCACCGCGAACGCGTTTCTGCGATTGGCCCCTCTAAAATTCGAGGAAATAAGTTTGGATCCATTTGTGGCAATGTATCATGGAGTTCTGTATGATTCGGAGATTCGTGCACTTAAAGGGCAATCGTGGAACATGATTAATGGCTATGCAAGCGAAAGAAATGGCACAGAAATCAGAGATACAGTAGCGCGATATGACTGGTGGTTAGATGCATCTTTGATGCGAGAACGCATCAATCAGCGCATTTCTGATATGACAGGATTCAACTTCCCAAAGGACGAAAAGCTACAGGTCACGAACTATGAACTGGGCTCCTATTTCCAACCGCACTTCGACTACTCCTCCGACGGCTTTGAAGCTTCAGATGTTACGACATTGGGGGATCGCTTGGCCAGCGTTATTTTTTATGTGAGTTAGGATGATTACTTTTCCCTTTAAACCTGTTCACAGATTACTCTTTTCAGGCTGGTGAGGTTCGGCAAGGAGGTGCCACTGTCTTTCCGGAAATAAATGTTACGGTGTTCCCACAAAAAGGCAGCATGTTGTACTGGTTCAATTTGCATGATGACGGAACACCTGATACTAGAAGCCAACACTCGGTGTGTCCTGTTGTCAATGGAGACAGATGGTTGCTCATATATTACGATGGTTCTACATATAGGATGTTTGCCCTTTCAGCTCTCACAATGTGGGTTCCAATGTTTCCTCAAATGTTTGGCTACCCATGTAAATCGTAGTTAATAAACTTCGGAAAACTCTATAGTCACCTTGATCACTAGTTTAAACAAGATTTTTTGTGTGCAATAGAGTGAAGTAGTAATGGGTATAGTAGTAATATAGTAATAATATATACATATGTACATATAATACCTTCTGGCGGAACCACAAATGTATCATGCCATTACCAACATACCGTGAAATTGTGGATTTGTCCGATAAATAAAAAAGAAATACGCTGCATTAGTTAACCTAATCCAAGATGAGGTGGTTCGTCCTTCAGCTAGGTCTTCTATTAATTGGCATTCCACAGGACTTGTGCATAGACGAAAATGAAACGTCAGAGGAGAAAATGATATACAGTACTTCCGTGATGAGCATGGTGAAACTTTTGGAAATGGAAGAATCTCTGAAAGAGAACCTGGATTTTTACGTTCAAGAAATGCAGTCAAAGCTAGATCTGATTAAACTGTAAGTCTAACTGAGTAAAAATCCATTGAATTTAGACTATGAATTATACTATAAAGTAAATAATATTAAACACATAATACACCATATTTACAGATATCGAGACTCGCTGAAGAGGGAAACGTTGACCACGCTGGAGGAGAAGGAAGAGTACATGTCCAATCCCTTAAATGCGTTTCCCCTGCTCAGACGCCTCAATCAAGATTGGCCCAAGTGGCTGAGATATATGAAACTGGCCATCGCTTCAAAGAAAACCAAAGAAATGGAAGTGCAGCTAAAGTCTGCGCCGAGTGACGATGACCTCAAAATTGCCCTAAAGGGTATGACGCGCATTGAGAAATTTCACAACCAGCACGCAGAGGATTTGACCAAAGGATACCTGTTGGGAAAGAAATTAAAGTGGGTAGAATTTTAAAAATGTAATTCTGAGATTATCCAAGATTTTTGTAGCTCCCATTTGACTGCCCCGGATTGTGTTGCCCTAGGTAACTATTACTACAATCAAACGCACTTCTCCGGATCCACCCACTGGTATCGCATGGCCCTGAGGCTTCACATGAATCCTCAAGGAGTGATGTACGCGAAAGTTTTGGGCCTGAAAAGGAAAAGGATTTACAAGAAATACGCCAAGGCCATGCTGATGGAATGTAAGTTTACTTCCGGAATCTAAACGGATCAAAGATGCCGACTAATGCCATTCAATTCCATTTTAAGCGATAGCAGCGGATAAGAGCAAGCTCACTTCGACAGAGAATTCTGAATGGAACAGATTGGCCAAAGAGGTCACGAGAGAAGACAACTACGAGAACGTCAAGAAGGTAATTGATGAATACCTATCAGGGGACGAGAAAATCTTCCAAGAGGTGGCCGCCAAGCTAAAGCGCAAGCCATCCAAACTGCAGCGCGGCTGCCGTGGAGAGTGGCCACAGAAATCCTCCCCAGAACTGATATGCCGCTATAATAGGGACACATCGGCGTTCCTTAAGTTGGCACCACTCAAATTGGAGTTCCTGAGCGTGCAGCCTGTGGTACTTCTGTATCACGACGTGCTGTATGAAAATGAATTCAAATCAATGCGAGACGCAGCCATATTCAATGCCTCCATGATTGATGGTTGGACATATTATGATTTTGACAAAAAGGGCACTCCGAAGTGGCAGGATCGAGTGGTGAAAACGATTGGTTTTCAAGGCACCACGGCACCTTTCACCTTGAGCATCAATCGGCGGCTAGGGGATATGAGTGGTCTTGAGATGCGCGAGAATATGATTCTCTACCTGACCAATTACGGCCTCGGTGGTAATTTTGGGAAGCATTTCGACTACGTGGAGTTGGGCAAAAGACCTGTGAGTAGTTCTCAGATAAGTGAAATAGCTGAAAAGCTTAATAATATCATTTCTTTCAGCCAAACTTTTTCGCTGATTCCGAAGGTGATCACATAGCTACAGCGGTACTCTACGTAAGTGTTATTTACTTTTCCTTGTATTCCATTTATTTAATTTGTTTGCCTTCATTTAGGCATCTGACGTTCCGTTGGGGGGAACTACAGTTTTTTCAAAACTGAAGATTGCCGTGCAGCCCAAAAAAGGCAACGCCCTAATTTGGTTCAACTTGAATCATGCCGGAGAGCCCGATCCGCTAACAGAACATTCCGTTTGTCCCGTCGTCCTGGGTTCCAGATGGAGTAAGATTTTCTCAAGATTACTTTACAGCAAAAACGTCAATCTCTTTTCCATTCACAGCCATATCCAAATGGTTCCACGAACGCCAGCAAGTATTCAAGAAGCCGTGTTTGGCCTAATATGCGAATGTAAACTTGCATTAAGGCTGTCATTAGTAGGTCATGCAAATAAATAGCCCATTGGCGCACTTTGCTCCTTCAGTCTGGTTGGTGTCCCCTTCATTGTTTGCCATAAAAATTGCAAGTGCCACTAAATTCACAGCTTCTATTGGCAGAGGGGTTAAGCTTATGTGCTCGCTCCAAATACAATTTTGCGCAAGTGCACACTTCAATAATGGAAAGGGGGCAGTTGCAGTTGCAGCTGCAGCAGTAACGCTGGGCACGGAGTACAATAGCCAGGCAGGCCGGCGTACTTAAGCCAACTTTGTCTATGCCGCATCCAGGAGTCACATAATGGGTGCAACCATGTGATTTAAGGGGGCTACGGACCGACTTTCATGAATATTTCTAAACAGGGCTGCAAAAGATTGCCGACCTAGATAATTTGAAGATTTGGAAGTGGTTCACACTATGCAAACCCTATGAGAAGATATGTTTTTACGTTCCTAAAACTATTTATGAGGTTTTAATTGCATGTGCATTTTACGTACTAATCACTTTTTCTTTCATTAGAATCAAAACAACATGATATCAAGCCAAGCGAAATAGTTTTAATTCTTTTCCCCCGAAAATACCTCTAATTATTTTAGCTCCCATGCTTTTAACACACCAACTTTCCTAATTTGCATTGCTTTTCCAAAAAATATATACTAAGCTAGAGAGAGCAAGCGTAAGAGCAAAAAAACTGTTACACTAATTGGAATATTTTCAAAGTGGCATACTTTAACTCGGCTGCTAAGCACGGTCAAGTTGATCTGGAACCTGAAATGAGTTTAAAAGCAACAAGGTCTAGTGGGGGACCAAAGCGAAACGAAATCAGCATGAAAGCAATTGTCCAAGTTATTCCAAAGTGCCCACAGGCAAAAGACACTCGCATGCCGTGGCACTGCGCAACTGGCAGGACGACTGGCAGAAATGGAAACTGCGACCAGGACCGACCGAATCCTCTTTTCGTTGCCATCAACGAAGCCGGAGCTGTTTTTGAAACGGGTTAAAGGGGAGAACGCTGCCGGATGATGGCCTTGCAGACACACAGAAAGGAAGTGCCAGTGATGTTGTTTATGTAGCCATTCAGACCGTATTTAAGCATTAACAAGTTAACCATGGGCTGCAGTTGTTGACACAAGCAGCGAAAAAGGAAGAAAGCTTACTAAGGGTTCATTTCATTCAGTTACGTCTAACATATACCGAGGATGAAGATTTACTATCCCTTTAGTTCAATTACACTTCGCGCAAACTTTAAATTAATTGCTTAAACGAACCTACAACCAGGGAAATTATAAAAACTTTAATCTTTATGATGATTACTTATCCATATCATTAAAACTTCCAATGAAAAGCATCCAACTGCGGCCATTGTGCCATTCAAATCGCTGAAGCAGCGAGGACGAAAGCAGCAATGACTAGGCCAGAAGTTCTTGCGATCCACAGCCGCGCTGATTTGGCATGGCCGACTGTTGAAGCACAAGAATGCGGATGCAGAAAAACCGCAAGTGGAAGTCCAAGAACAAGTGAATCCATAGAATGGTTTGCCAAGTCGTTGGGAAAACTGCAGTGCATGGAGCCAGAACGAGGAAAGAAAAGAAGTGAAAATAAGTCGAGGCAAATGCAATCTAAAGCGTCGCCACTTACCAGACCAGCAGGAGTTAGCCAGAGCAGCGCAGTGCGAAGAACTAAGGAGGACACCACAATGTGCCCATGGAGACTTGGCTTGGGGCATTGTAAAGCGATTTCAAAATGTGCTGAACTCTTAAGTGATTGAATTGTTATCTGGTGACATGAATTTGTCCGCTGATTTCAATGGGACCAAGCCAAGACTCCGCGCTGCACTGCAAAGATGGCAGATAAGTTAATGCTAGTTCACAAAATATTATATACTAACCTGATATGAATCAGCACGTTGGTAAGCGCAGTCTAGTCACCCATAAACGGTGACGTAAGTGCAGGGAATTTCTAGTTAGCTGAAGTTCCGGGAAACAAAATAGGGAGAATAACCAAACAAAAAAGCTGAATTTAAAGAATTCTCTAATTGGGCATTTAAATATCCTTTTCTAAGCGAAATTCCCTATATTCCCTATGGTATCCTATATTCCACCAAATAATAGATTTTCAATAAAATCAAATTTTGGGCCACTACCATTGTGGCACCAGCTGTAAGCTCATACATATCCATTCCATGCACTTTGCGTCGAGTCACTGCCGCAGTGCCAATCTGCAGACTGGGCCATAAGGGTTTATCGTGGCCATGTCCGTGCCGCAGTTCCTGTCTAACAGCTTATGTGTGCACATCATACATAAATGTTGCGCTGAAAAATGAAACCTGACATGTGGGCCAAGTGACAACTTAAGTCAGCTCCTTTTAGTCGAAGTCCTCTAATGTATTCGGATACATAACATATAATTACAGTGTGTTCTACATTTAATAATGTATTTAAGGTAACATGCAGTCGAGTCTCAAACTCTCAATCATAGATCTCCATCACTGGGCAACTCGGCTTCTTCAATCTTACGTATAGTCTCCCAGCTGATAGGCGACTTCTTTATCATCTCAATGGGGGCATTGCAGAATGGACAGGAGCGCTTATCCATAAGGAAAAACTCCTAGTAAGGTAGAAAAGTAAAGTAGATTATAATTCAATGATAAAAGTAGCGCACTGTAGAAATATATAATCGCTTCTTTAAGCTTCCTAGTGGTATATTAAATGAACTTCCGTAAGAGGATACTTTGCGTGTGGCTGGTCGTAGGTGTTATCCCTCAGAAGGACCACCTACCTGTGGATGCTTCTCACAAATCTCTGAGAGCCGCCCGTAGAAGTACTGGTGGCATCGATCGCACTCGTATGCGGTGTTCGAGCGCATGCAGATGCAGAGCTTTGAGCTCTTGTAATCCTCTGCAAGCTCGTACTTAAGCTTAGGCTGCTCCTCCGGCTTGTTGAACTCCGGGCCTAAGCTAGAAATGTGGAGACCACGCTCGAATTCGTGGTACTCCAGCTCCTCGACTTCCAGTTGGGTAGTCGGCCAGGACTTGTATAGTTTCGACGGCAGCGATTTCTTAGGGGTGACATCCTTTAAGAATGGGGACGAGAGATTTAAATAGCGTTCGCGGAGGCGAGCGGCTATGGACTTCGGATCGGTTCCCTTGTTATCTAAAATAAACGCTGCTTTAGCGGATCGGATCTGGTTTAAAGCTCGCACATAGTTACCGGAAGGCATTGTTATTGTATTGGGCTTCGGGTTTAAACGGATATCGCCAAGTCTCAAATGAATATATAAATATTTATAAGTCTGATTTCGTGGGAAAGGCCTGCTTGTTGGATAAACTGCGAATATTTGTTTAACTTTATTAGCAGAAATGTTCTTTGACGCCAAGCTCTTGTAACGGCAGTGCTGTGTAATGCGAGCGGTACCATATCAAAGATATCGATAAGTGTATTTATTTATATTGTTTAACATTCATTCCGCTACTCAGTGCTAACACTTATCAATGTCCTGCTGTGAAAGGGTATTTATAGATCTGTTACACAGTTTCATTTTATTTACTACATTTATATATATGTATTTATGATTGAAAGTTTAAGAAATAAGCGTCTTGACTCGAAATATAGTGTTGTGAAACGTGACCCATATCTTCTAAGAACGCATATCAGTCACAAAAAGTAAACAAACCCTATTTTGTCCATTATTATTGAAAAAACAAAAATAAAATACGTAGTTTACAGAAAGCTTTGCTTATTTATTTATTGGTTCATTTACATAATGTTTATGTATTTCCATAAGTGTACACATGTACTACGCAACGTTGCAGTTTTCGTCAACGAAAACCATTTGTCTTGCGTGAAACTTCATATTTTTCTAGTCTCGGAGACCTGCAAGAAATTTGCATGAGCTCCGCAGAAAGCGCATTGACGAGCGTCCATTAGAAAAGTCACCTGCAACAAAAATTTGAAGTATGTATGTATGTTTATTAACCGCTTGTTTTAATACATCGTTTGTGGCTTACTTCTGGATGTTTTGGGCAGCGTTGCGAAATGCGACCCACAAATGTCTGCTTGCAGCGGCTGCAAACAATAACATTTTCCCTCTTGCGGTCGCATATGCAACTATTGGTGCATTCGGCACCAAAATTTAATTTGGGATAATTATACGACTTTTGAAACTCCATTTTCATCCGCGATCTAATCACTGGCACCTGGACTTAGACTTCTGTGAAAGTGCTGCAAAGCTCCCGATCTTATCGATAGAGTATTTGACTCGATAACTAATCCCTTCTGTTCACACTTTGTCTGATTTGTGATTTATTCGTAAGCTGTATTTTTAAGAATCTAAATTTAATAAATGAGGCGTCCGGATCCTGTTAATCTCAACAAAAGTCGCTAAGCTTTAAAATAAATTAATTGCCTTACGATGCTGTAAGGAAAATTCACGAACCATTTGTATGTAGCTGACACTTTGTACAGTCAAATAGAACCAAAGAAAACGGATTTTTATTGTAACAAAAAAACAGGTATCCATTACACGGAAATAAAAAAACAAATCCACCACTCATAACATATCACATTTTATTCAATACACTGCCATTTAAAAATAACGTACTTTTTGGGAACCTGGCAAAAAAATCTATTTGGTTTGTGCATCAGCTAAAGTAGCAGGTGTTCGAACCACGCGCACACTATAGTTGTCTCTTTTCAACTTGCCCATAGCATGCGCTAGGGCGATGGAGTGAGAGGGCCCGCACATTAAAAAGCGACATTCTGATCGCTTACGCTACCGCAGGCTCGTTGGTCTAGAGGTATGATTCTCGCTTCGGGTGCGAGAGGTCCCGGGTTCAATTCCCGGACGAGCCCAAGTGATGACGGTTGTAATTTTTTTTGTTTTTAACATGTGATTTTTTTAAATATGTAATTCCAGGGTAAATATTTCAAATCCTGTTTCCTAAGCCCCCGAAAAAAATACCTAGAAAATCAAGCGTTATAATTCTGGACGATGGAATTAATTTATATAAATGACTTTGCTAAAATGACGACAAAATATAAATCGCATATGCTTTTAAGTATTACAAACGAAATAAAAATATTAATGTATGATGAGCGTTATCTTGATGTATCTTGAATGAACATTTGTTCAAAATAAAGTTGCGTTTCAAGAAAAGTGGAAAAGAACCTTATTTCATTTGCAGTACCGCGTATCCCTTGTTTGATTTCTAAATATAAATGTATAAGACATCTGTTTTTTTGTTGGTTTTTGTTTTTAGTATTATGGATTTGAAATACTTAGAGCAAAACGGATATCTCCACAAATCGAGTGTTCAGATTACATTTTCAATAATTTCCTTTTTGTTCTCTACTGTTCCAATGTTGTGAGTTCGTGAGCTTGAATAACCCCAAGCGAATTAACACTCATATTATAGGATTGGATTCTGTTTGTGTTAAGATTACTTAATATGTAAGCGCTGCCGCGTCCTTGTCTGTATTTTGTGTGTTTATTCGGAATTCGTAATGCATTGGCTTCTGCTTGTGGGTTTCTGTTTTCTGAGGGATACAGTCGCTTTATTCGATCTCAGCGGATTTTCTTACTCATATTCCAGCACGTTTTTATGGTAAAACAATAAATAGCTGAAAGAAGTGAAATAAGTAGCATTAGTAGTGATTTGCAAATCGATATAGAGCTAGGCTTGTAATTTTATAAGATAATTAACTTAAGTTAATTAACATCAATGCGATTACTTCATAAAACGAATTGTATCAACCATACATATACGATGTGAGTGTGGAAATGGTTGCTTGTTGCATTTATAGTGATATAGTATGTATATGGAAATTTTGGCCATTCTTACCCCTCGCTGTCCAGCACCTGCTTGAGCGATGCCATCGTTATCACATGATCATCGCACTTGACCCACGTGTCCTTCTGGTGGCGCACATACGCCGTATAGTGTCCGGTGTCGATGGTGCCCACGTGATTGACCACGGCGTACAACGAGAACCGGAAGTCCCCATAGGCGTTCTTCTTCTCGGACATAAAGGGCGTCATGTCGAACTCCACGGGGAATTGAATGAACGAGGAGATCTTGCGATCGATGAGAGCAGAGTGCTCGAAGCGTTTCAGATGGAAGGACACCACGCTGGGCAGAGTGCGCAAGCTGAACTGTTTGGTGGACTCCTGGTAGGACTTGCAGGTAGAGCACTTGATTTTGGCGGCCGATCCGAGATGCTCGGCCCTAGTGTACCGCTCCAGGCAGTCTATCAGCGTTTTTGGGGTAACACCGCCATGCGTCGTTGTTTCGCCCAAGTCCAGCGAAATGTCCCAAAAGGGATCGTAGGTGGTGGACACTCCGTTGCATGCCTGGCACACCACATCACTCTGCAGCATGCCCGTGAAGATCTGGTCGATGATGCAATTACACTGGCCGTAGCAGTGCGAGCTGCTCGAGTTGCTTGAATTAGTTCCACTTCCCGAGCCAGAGCTGTTGCTCTTGCTGTCGTGCTCCGCCTTGGCCTTCACGCAGTGCCGATGCAGCACGTCCAGGGTGGCGATGAAGAACTCGTGCGCGTCCTGCTGCTCGTAGCCGGCCAAGTGCTTCGCATGGTTCCAGATTAAATGCAGTAGCCGGTGCAGCGACAACGGCGAACGGGAGCCAGAGTAGAACTCCTGCAAAGAGGGACAGCGTAAAGTAGTATCTCAACCATAAAACGAACAATAATCTATGTCTTTAAGAGTTCCAAGGTAGTTAAATGGCAGATTAAGGTACCTGTGATTACGTTTTCAGCATGAATACCATAACATATATGAAGAACCCACCTGGAAGAGACGCGAAACTTCGCAAACGAGACACTTGGGCGAAGACTTGCTGCCGCAGTCGTGGCGATCTGACATGAAGTAGTCGCTGAGCAGGGGAGTGTGAACCAGAGCCTTGAGGATATAGAAGTAAGTCGGTAAACAAAACTGGCCACATTTACTGGCTTAGCCCACCTGGACGATGCAGTTCATGAAGCAAGTGGCGCCCAGATTCAGCAGACCCCTCAGACCAATCGTTTGATTGGGCCTCACCAGTCGACGCCTGGCGTTCGCCAGCAGCAGATTGGTCTCCTTGGCCGTGGGCACCCACGGCACCCAGCCGATGCTCTTCTGCAGATCCTTGGCCTCCAGCTTGCGGTTGATCAGCGCATACTCGCGGCTCCTCGCGTCGTAGATGAAATCTCGGCAGGCGTAGCAGTAGAGCGTTCCGTGGGACAGCTCCAGGGCCACATTGTGCTTCTTGGATCGCAGGTGACTCGTGATGTGGGCCCCTCGACATCCGAAGTAGATGCAGTGCAGGCAGGCGTACAACTGGATGCCGTAGCTGCCGCACTCGAAGCAGTTGCAGTGTATAGCCTGGGGGCGATAAGAAGGTTATATGATGGACAATGTTATAGTTGATTTTTTTTTTTTCTTATCAGGTAACATATCCATTTTGCAACTGCACTAATAAATTTGTAGTTTTTCAATTGAGCAAAAGAAAATACAAATTTGTTGTAAGCTTAGACAAAGAGTTCACATATAAAAAACGATATTTAGTAAAAATGTTGTTTGCATACACTAAAAATAAATAGTATTTGGAAAAAAGCTATATATGTTTAAATTAATCATTTTAAGTAGTTACATGTTTATTATTTATTTACATAATTTTTCATATAATATTAAATAACAACAAATTCATTTGTTTTACATATATACCTATATTACACATAAAAAAACACTTTCTGGGGTAAAACTATTGATAACAGTGAACCTATTTTCGCCAACTTGTACGTAATGCAGCTATTCTCTCAGCTGTTAAAACAGCTGTTGCATCTTCACATATTACAAGCAGTGCTTCGCGGTGAGAATAGTGTGTTGTCACTACTACCACCACCATTAACATTCCAGCCGGCGTGTCAGTGACCTTTCACGTGACTGACTCACGGCTCACCTCTGATTGCGTTCTCCCCCTCGCACACTCGCACATTCTCACCTCACCACGGCAGCACCGCACGACACTGAACTCACCTTTCGCTCGCGCGCATCTCTGTTGACGCAGGCAGCGAAGTAGGCGTCGATGACCCGGAATGTATCGTAGCTGTGCTCCTTCACGTAGCTCTGGTAGTGCCGACAGCCCGTCTCGGACATGACGGCGCTGCTGGCGTCGGCGTTGGCGTTAGCTTTGACGCTGGCGTCGCTGCCGGCGTCGGCGCTCTCAAGTTCAATAGCAAGTTTTTGCACGGTACGCAGGCAGTCCGATAGGCGCAGATGTTTGGTGGCATCTAGGGGGTTTGGGTTTTTCGCGTCCCTGTGCTGGCCCTTTGCTGCTCTGGCTCGCTGCTTGTCGCTGTTAACTGTTTTGATTAGATCGGCGGTGATAAAGCGACCGGCATTTGTTGTTGCTGCCGCTGTCGCTGCTGCTACCGTTGCTGCTGCTGCTGCTGTTTCGTTCTCGGCCGTTCCCCGGCCCGCTTCCGCACCCACCGCCCACCGTTCCGTTCCCCTGCCGCTGCTCCGGCCACTGCTGCTGCCGCCGCTGCTGCTGCTGCTGCTAAATACGCTCGTATTACTATCAACACTATTCTCTTTTGTTTTCGCCCGTTTCGCCGACGACTGCAGCGGCACGAATGCTTTGTCACACTTGCGCTGTTTTCGCCGAATTTTGGCCACTTTTGCGGTTTTTCGCCGGGCGGCCCAATTCTGAAAATATTTGGGCTTTTCTTTGTGAATTTCTGTGATTTTTCGCTTGCTTTTCTTGTTTCTATTTCGCACTGCACGCACACACACACACTGGCGCGTATATGTGTTGGTGGCAGACAGCTGTCAGTGTGACCAGTTGCGAAAGCGCACTCAAATGCTGGAATTGGTATTTTTCGATTTTAATATGATTATAACCTTTAGAATTAGCAGCACAACACAAATGTAATAATATTCAAATGGAACCTCAAATTAGGTTCTACGAACCATAAAACATTCCTACAGTTCAAATTTTAAACGCTTCATATTTGGATAATTCAGAGCTATTTACTTCCTAATTTTATTCCATTTAATTCTTTCTTTATTCGCGTCCTTTAAATTCTATATTTTCGGTCTGGTCCCATTAAAAAATAAAACGGTTAACGTCGCCCAGCTGATTTGTTATCGAAAACAAACAGCAAGTGGCGCGCAAACCAAAAATACCAAAAGTTTGGCATAGGCCGCAATTCCTTGCAGGAACTTGTGAATAAACAGATAAATAAATGTTAAATGACAAATCAATCGTTAGCTACTAATTTATCTTGAACAGCCCTCAATATCGCATTTCGCTTTTCGAATTGCCAACGATTCGATAACTCCGCCCCGTCGCTTTGCAACACTGCTGCATTTGAAAATACCGACATCTGGCTGCGAGTTGCAGCAGGCGCGCTTGCTTTACTTTAAGTGGAAATTAGGCGAATTAGCGACTGCAAAAGATGTACAACGACGAGGTGCGAACGCCGCAAGCCCTCAAGAATCGATACTTTACAAATCTGAGCGGACTGAAGTGCCGGTCGCGCCGCAACAGCCACTCAAACAGCAACAACTCGACGGCGTCGGCAACGCCAACGAATGGCGGCAAGGAAAATGGAAAATGCAGCCCCCAGATGTCGGGAAATGTATGCACCCCGCCCCCAAAAAGGCTGCACAAGGTGAGGAATCCCTTCGAAGGAGTGATGGCGGATCGTTTGCACCTGCCCCTGATTGCCAGGTGAGTTTTCCTCTTCCTGTGGGTCGAAAAAACCCGCTTATCGTGATTTTTCCTTGCAGTCCCTCGCTTTTCCGCTCGAGGACTCCCCAACTTTCGTCCACGCAGTTCGAGTGGAACATTGACGAGGTCTCCCAACTGAAACCCGCCGACGTGGAGCCCCACGAGACGCAGTTCCACGACTCGCCCGATCCCGAGCAGGAATCCAAGGCCCAGCTGGCCATCAGTGCCTTTTTCAAGGAGACCCACATTGTGGCCAGTCCCGTGGATTGTCCACTGCGAAAGCAGCGCATAATACTCAACCGCAGCGAGGACAACACTCCCATCTCCAATAAGTCGCGGCGGATGCGGGATTGTGAGGTGCAAACGGAACTCACTCTGCCGCCGATTCTGCCAAAAGCCCTCGAGGATGCGCTGCGTCCGTACTTCCAGCCGCACCTGGCTGGCCGCTTGTCTGGCAGGAGCAAGTCTAGTGGCGGCCACGACATCTTTAATAGCTCCATGCGCCGCAAACTCTTCGATCTGCATAACGTCATTGTTTTGGGCGAACAGGACGCGGCAGAGCACTCGAGGTCCATGGTGGGTTCCAGTCCGCAGGGCAAGCAAACTATGTTCGCGGGCAGACTGTCGGATTCCGCCTCCGGCGAAAGCAGCTTCGGCTGCCTCTCGCCCATTAGAAACTTATGCGGACTGCCGCCAGGCACTCCGGACGATGGCAATTGCTCGGGAAAGCGGAAACTTTTAATGCACGAGCTGGAGCTGCCGTCGCCCATTGCCCCCTCGGAGCACCTCAGCCGCAGACTGGTGCACTCCAAGGTGGAGGTCAGCGTGACGGAGCAGCACGACACCTTATCGGAGCGCACTGCCTTGAAATTCACGCCAGACAGGAGCTCCTCGCCCATGGGCGCTCTAGAGCACTCCGATTGCAGCATCAATCAGAGAGTTCGGCGGCTGCGTGTGAACAGCACGCGACAGGCTTTGATCGAGGCAGGCGATCAGCCGCTCTTCGAGGAAACTGAGGGCGAGGAAGAGGAGGCTGAGTCCGAGGACGACGAGGAGGCGGAGGCCATGCAACTATCGACCGTGAGCTTCAACTGCAGCTCCTCCAACTCGGACACGCCGCGCGGGCATAAACGACATCGCTCCGCACAGCGCAAGAATCTCTCGCAGTCCTTCAGTGCCAATTTGGAGGACGAAGAGGATCAGACTCGAGCTGCAGGCTCAAGTCAGCCGGCAGAGCCACCTTCAGTAGCGGTGCCTCAGCAAGGAGCCCGGATTCCGCTGTATCGGGCGGACAGTGGCTTCAACGAGACCTCCAGCACCACTTTCGCCTTCTCCCAGGATCTGCCTTTGGATGTGTCCATGGCCTGCTGCTCCACCCCCTCCACCCGCTCTTGACCTCTGCAATTCGCCGTTCTAGACTCTAGACTGTAGCACCTAATTTTATAGGCAATTTATGCAATAACTCCTTTTCCCAGGCTAAAGAGAGGAAGACTTGTTTCTTAACTGCAATGTGAACCCACCGTTTATATATATTTTGTATTCGTGATTGTATGTTCTTATAGAAATCTGCCAAATAGTGAAGTAAGCCGTGCGTTTATGTCATTCATTAACTTAGCTAAACTCATTGTCATTGTTCTGTGTAGGGTACTTAATAAAAGTTAATTCGATGCCATATCTAATGTAATAAATAGAACTGGAATTGTGCCATTTTTAGCTGCTTTCCAAGCTTAAATCACAAACTACCATTGCGATTTCATTTAGCGCATGCGTAAATGATTGAGTTAAATCTGTAAAGTGAGATTGGGAATAGCCATATATGTATGTAAATAATTTAATACAATTATTTTTAACTAGGTAGCTGGTCACAATAGCAATTCAGGCGGTGACCGATCCAAATCGGTTAATTTGTTGTTAATTTTTGTAAATTCAGCGCTTTTCCAATTGTAATTTGTATGTATGTTGCGAATAGTAATGAATCTAGTTATTTTCTTCGAAATCGATAGGAATCCCGCCTCTTTTAAAATACTGACTTAGGGAAGTTATCGTTTGGTATTTTGTTGGATAGCTGTCTTATTTTTCTCGTCCTTCACATTTCTTTTGGATTTCGAGGACATCAAATGTGTCCCTGCTAAGCACATTTCATAATAATCTTAATTTCAAACAATGAAAAGAAGGGCGCCGATCATATTTGTACATCGTTTTGTACAATTAACATGAACTGAACCAAGAGGGGATTCGTTTTCTTTGACCCTAATTAGTTTAGATCCTTCTCCGGTTCTGTTGCATTCTGCTCGAATTTTTTACGGCAATTGTCCGTTCCTGGGAATCTAAAATAAGAAGTTAAGCTTTAGCCGAATTCTAAAACAGTGGTCATTTTCCAAGTGGAATTGTCAAGATATACAATTTACTGTGGAAGTTACAATTTATAAACAAAACTAAAACTTAGAACTTAGGAGCGCTTCTAAGCCTCACAAATATATATTTTTTTAATCCTTGGCTCTTTTCTTGATCGATCTTTCCATCCAGATTCTGATCTGTTGTGTCTGGCCCCCAAATGCGTCCGATCTCTCCCATCCAGGCTCAGCCCCAGATGGCGCTGGCGTTCTGTGGGCGATCCTGTGCACTCGCTTCCGGCCCACAGATGGGGTTTTGCTAAAATAGTCTAAAATGGCTGCCAACAGCGTTTTATTTTACTTATAATATATAATAATTATAATTCCAATTGTTTACTTATTTATACCTATAAAATACCCAAATCGACAGTTATGATAACTTTATTTAAAATTAAAATTTAGACGGCAGTAACAGAATCAATTAATTATATAGAATAAGCCAACAAGATATAGTATAGATAAAATAACTGACAGAAACTCGCACTTTAATAATAGTATTTTAATTATAATAACAATAAACAGCAGTTCATTTCCAATTCCAATGTTTCATGTTAATTCATAATAAACATAAAATATGTTACAAATTAAACTAAACGGTTTAAGAAAAGTGTTTTAAGAGCATTTGCGATACGAGAATTCTCTTCTCTTTCTTCGTTAAGTGTTAACGAATGTTCGTTGTGTTCGGTTTCGCTGTGCAGAGGCGAGATCAGTATATCGCCAAACACGAACGGTAACGCATGTGGTTTCTTCTGTGGAACAATTTTAAGTGTTGAGTGCGCACGCGAGTAGAACTGTCGGCATTTAAAAATCAACAAAAAGTAATTGTTTTGGGGATCGCATTGAGCTTGCCATATATCAATATATCTATGTTACTATTTCAAGTAGCGATCCTTCTTTCGAGATTTGTGTCTTCCGCTAAACAAAGCAATCAATTTAACCGAAATCAGCGGCGATTTCTGCACTAATTTTCACCTGGTTGAGCCGCCGTGTGTGTGTGGTGTGTGCGCTTGTGTGTGTGTGCGTGAGTTCTGTTATAAATAGCGAAAAAGAGGAGGAAAAAGCAGATCGCTTTTTGGGCCATAAAAACGCCGAAAGAAAGTGCGAAGCGGGATGAATAAAAATCCAAATAAAAATAAAAATCAAAATTATTTGTTTGTGGGCCAACAAAATAAATTAGAACAACTCGTAAACAAGTCGGGCGCCAGAGGAAATACTGTTAAAATACAAGAAATGAAATGAAATGAAATCAAAATAAAATAAAGTAAAATTCGCAAACGCAGCCGCGCGGAAATTGTGCAAATTGATGGAAAATTAAGCAGGCAAAAAGTAGCAAAACAAAAAAAGATGAAAAAGTGGCAAAAAGAATTCCTGTTGCAAGAAACCAGTTCCTAACTCCCCGCCCTCCCCTCCCCTCTTCTTTTCCGGCTGCATCCGTTTTGAGCGAAAGTTTCTACTCCACTGTGCGAAAAGTGTGCAAACAAGTTGAGTTGGCCAGCTGTTTGCCTTTCCTGAGCAGCGTAGAGGGGAGTGGATGAAGTGGCCAAGAGGAGGGGGGAATGCGGAAAAATCTAGCCAATTAATTGTGCCGTGAAAGTGTGCGCCAAGTCAATGTCCATGTCTATGTCTATAATAAATACGATTTTTTACAATTTCTTACAATTTGCAGTCGGCGCCTTTTGTGCGCTTCCATCCGACTCGCCTCCATTCGCCTCCATTCGATTCCATTCGATTCGATTGAAAGCAACTTTGCGATCAAAAATAAAACCAAGTAACAAAAACGGAAAGTCTCGCCTTGCAGTTGGACTGAATTGGCTCTAAAGGCCTTTTCCATAGTAGTCAGCACCCGGACTCTCGAGGTAAGCCTGTTTTGTATTTTCACGCGGATTTTGCATTTTAAGGCAGGCGACTAATTATTTGGCTATCGTATGCAACGACACGTTCCCATCGTCTGTAAGCAATACGTTTTAGCCATAAACAATATGCCAGGTTTCTATTTGTTGTTATAGATATCTCTCGTAGAATATGGGTATTGTTACTACTTGCACTAAAGATCATGGGAATCTACAAGTATCTCTAAATTTAGAGTCTAAACTGATAGATAGAATAATATTCCGTTGGAAATTGATTAATGCAGTATTGGAACTGACTTGAAACATCTTTCTCACACCAGATCCCAAGTGATCCCATCATAAACCATAACTATTCTAAACTATAACCGTTGCAAATCCACGCAGCGCAGTCGCGTTTCAGCACTAGTTGGAATGGCGTAGGACAATCAAGAGTGTAAACAACAGTTAAATGCTGTTAAACTCGAATCCGGCGACTGCTTTCGTCACATGTTCTGCCCCCTCCCCTCGCCCTTCCCCGCCCCTCGTCGACGAGTTCTGTGTCTTATCGCAACCCTTGTTTGCTTTTTGTGTTCTTTTTGCCGTTTTATGTGGCCGGTTGCGCTATGCGCTGCGGCTTTTGTATAACTTCCGCTATTGTTATTATTTTTTAGTTGTTCGTAGGAAGAAGTGTAATTAAACGGTGGCGGTGCAGGCAGGGAAAGGGAGAGGCAGCGGCAGAGGTAACCCTGCAGCAAATGCAGCAGCCGCCGTCTCACGGGAGTTGCCACCTCGAAAACCGGTTTCAAATCATTAAACGAAAATTCTGGCTCTGCATCTGGCTGGCTGGCTGTCCCGCTCGCACCGCACTGCCTCTCGCTCCCACCTGCACGCCTCACTGCACAGTGGCGCATGCAAGTGCAACTTGTTGCAGCAACTGTTGCCGCCGCCGCCGACCGTGTTGCATGTTGCATCTTGGCGTCGTTGCTGCGAGTGCACTTTCATTAGACGGACGGAATGAAAGATTTATGAATCGAAAGAAAGTGTGTGTGGAACAGGTCCACCGCGAATCCAAGAGTTTTATCAATAATTCAATTCAGAGCAACCGATTTCCGTGGCACACATAAAGTGCGCTTATTACAGAAATCCACTGGAGCGGGTTTTTCGGAAATCTAGCAACAATGTAGAAAAGAGCAAGAAATTGCACGTATTTTATTCATTTATTCCGAATATTTGATTTAATTCAATGAAATGGTTTAATTTAAATGTGGTGGTTATGTTTGAACCCTCTACAGAAAGAAGCAAACCACATTTTCATATTTTAAATAATCCAATGAAAAGAAATGACATTATTGATTGAAACCATAACTTCAGCTCGCCTTTAGTACTAAAGACTTTGGCAGAGCATCTTGACTTCTTTGTGAGCATCTGGCTAAGCTTTCCCGTTTTTCCTGTTTCGGTTGCAAAAAAAACTAATTCAATTTGTCTAATATTCAAAATCGAAAGAGGGAAAAACTCGTTTGTCGGCATCCTTGTGACACACTGACATCTTTTGCTAATCTCGGGCCCTCCCCCTTTTCCCCTCCCCTCCCCTCTGCCACCCCCTTCGCACTTTGCTTAATTAATTCGCTTTTCGGCTTTCGGTTTTGTGTGCCGCCACCTATCAAAACCCCCCTCGGTTCCCAATTCCCCCTGTTCCCAGCCTCTCGTCGTTGGCCGCGTCATTTGCATTGATTTGCAAATTTTTTATTGGCCGTTTCGATTGGAGCCTGACGTAATCTGTTAAACTTTGTTATTTACCTGGCTGACATCGATGGCCAACTAATCAGCGCCAGCTATTGTTGCCTTTAATTTATGGCGGTTGTCTTTAATTGCCAAGGACTCTGTCCGACACTCCCGTTCCCAATCTTTCGCTATGAATCTCCTTGAAGAAGACTAATCCCTCTGATTTCAGAACAGTTTTCCATAAAAGTAGATGCATTAAGTAAGATCAACTCTTAACGAGGTGAGGCAAAGTGACGATGCTGATGATGAAGAGAGGAACTGAACTGGATTATATAGAAGTTATACAAACTGGATTTAATGGGTTTAGATCATATCAACTCCTGCTTGATTAGCTTCTGTAGATTCTGTGTATTCGAGTGATAAACTTATCAGTTATAAACTTATTCAGCGTTCAAGTTTCTTAGTGTGGGAATCCTTTTCCTAAGTATCTCTTATGCTTCCTATCGAAGTACCTCCGTAGTGTAAATAGTGGGCATTTCCTATATAGAGTCACTTGAGATGCGTTTCTGCAACAATAGCACACACAGGAAACTGAAAGGTCGCACTGCAGAGGTATTCTGCTCGCCTTAAATACAAACTACACTCTGAATTCTGTTCGAAATTCGATTCCTCAGACTGAAATTTGACAATAAGGAGGATCCACTTCCCTTTTGTTTGCCAACATATGTTCTTCATCGGTAAGCAAGGCAGCAGCTGTTGAACAGACTGAAGGTAGAAGTTCCAAAACAAGAACCTCGAACAGGCCAGACTTCTCAGCCAACAGACCCTTCAGTTTGCCTGGGTTTACTTATTAACCGATATTTTATTTTTCCGGCAACTTGTTAATTGCGCACTTTGCATTCTATTGCAAGTTCATCATGCCTAACGGTTTCGTTTTCAAGTACAGGGAGGGATAAAGACTCAACTGACTCAAAAGTCAGTTAACTAATTCAATTAGTGCCACGTGAATTACCCGTCCAAAAGGCAGGCAAAATGGGCCAAGTGGCAAGTGGCGGTGAGGGAAACGCAGGCAACAAACTGGCCAGCGACGAGGCGAAACTTTTGTTATCCCATTGTGTCTGCTGTCGAGATGATTACTTGGTGGAAATGAAGGGGCATTGGGGGGTAATGCATGGGGAATGGGGGGGTAATGCAGGGGGGATGGAGAAGGAATGGACCCGGCGAGAAATGGAGAAAAGGGAACTCGGAGGTGGACAGTTCTCGGAACCCTCCGCCGAACAATGTGATTAGATAAGGTTCTGAATATGGTCTTTGGTTGGGAACGACATGGGTGCCTATGTTCTCCGTTCTTTCGGAGTGCCAAGAAAACTTGTAACTTGCGGGGTATCAACTTATTTCATACATATTTGAAAATAATTCAAAAGCCCACATAACCAAGCATCTATGACATATAATGTGTACAGAGACAAAAGGCTAAACCTGTAGACACTGGATGTTCACAAAGTTTACAAAGTAACTAATGAACCGAGTGTATCTTTAGTTCGATAATGCTATTATTATTGCTCATATATATATACACTATAATATAGATTAGATTACGGATTTATAGATAAACTGAAAGTTGCAAACTACCTATTCAGACGCACAAGCATCTTAAAAAGGATTTGACATAAACTGAAAGTTGGAAAGTAAATAACAAGACCCCAGTGTTGAGTTCTACAGAAAGTTTAGTTACACAGTGCCTGGTTTGAGTTGTAAAACTTTGTTTAAGTTTCGACTTAAGTCGGAGCGTATCTGGCCCTCAAATTATTGCTATCGAATTCGCGAGTCTCCTCCGCTGACCTTGTTTCCACTTGCTGCCCCATCTGTGTATCTGTATCTGTGGCCCTTTGCTCAACCAGCTAGAGTTTCGGTGCAAATTAGCCAGCCAGCAGTTGCAAATAGGCTTGTTTTGGCCTGGTTTGTTCCGCTGGCCATTCTGGCTCATTATTATCACACGGTGGGGGAAACTTTTGTGCCAGTTTTGTTTGGCATTGTTCTGGTTTGGACTGGCTCTTCTGAATTCTTTTATTGTGCCAGAGTTTTGGGAGCCCGAAAATTGCACATCAGCAAGAACAACATTGACACACAACTTTTCTGCTGGGTGTGGGTGTCAACGTTGTTTTGGTTTTGTTATTTGTTAGTGCGAAAGTCCCACGCCCATTGCCACGCCCCGCTTGCCGCCTCCCGCCCTTAAACATGGCAAACAATTGTGCTTTTGTTTACTAATTTGCGGCTGTCTCAGTTTTTTGCTGCGACTACCCGAAGTTTAGAGCTTTGACTTTATCGCCGGCTTGTTTACTTTCTTTGGCTTGGTTTAGTTTTTGGCCATTTGCTATTTGCTGCTGTCTGCCGAGTTGAAAGTTCATTTGCCGTTTTAATTGCCAGCTAATAGCTCGAAAGCTACTCGTATTTTCATTTTATTACGCTTTTTGTTTTGCTTATGGGCTTCGCCCCCCTTTTTTCCCCCCATTTCTGTGGGCGAATGGCAAAAGTTATGGGCGCCGGCAGGGGAGATGAAATACGGAAAGAGAGAGTGAGATCAAAGCGGAGCTCCTGACTTTTGGGGCTGGCGAAATTTGAATTATTTTGACATTTGTTGCACTTCCGGCCATTTCATAGTTTCCCTGACAGTTTGGGTGCTCATATCAAGCACATAAAAGTTTTATCTAGAAATAATATACAGATTTGGGATGGAAACTATGATGGTGAAGATTAAGGCTACAAATTTGTCATATGTATACTTGATAGACTGAAAGGTATTATTTGTGTTCAAATTGGATATATTTACTAATAAATACTATTCAAATTCTTAGAAAATATTTGTGCTAAGCAAACTCAACTTTCAGCTTATGGAAGTTCCCATTAAGGTAATGGCAAACTCACAGAGCACTCTCAATGGCATTTCCACAATGCAATGCTTTCACCCAAAACGAACCAACATTTCTCTGCAACTCGAGAAGTTGACCTCCGACCTTTACCTGTTGCTCGTGCCCCCTGGGGACTCGAAATCACCTCTTATCTGCCTGAGCTCTCCTCTCGTTGGCCATTTGATCATCCAAGTCCGGCAATTAGCCTGCTGGAAGTTGGCCTTGTACTTCTGCAGAGCAATTTCCTTGTTTCGAGCAAACTTTTTCATTTCTTTCATAATTTTTCTTCGACCAAGTTTAGCTAACTCCGCTCTTCTCTTTTTTCCCCCAGTAAACATTAATCAAACTTCTGGTCTTTGTTCAATCTCCTCCATATTGTGTGTTGCTCTAGCATTTCTGCCGCTTCTTTCGCCTGTTTTTCTAGGGGCTTATTGTTGTTGCTATTTATCATTGTTGCGGCATAGAGTCTACTCTTGAAAGGGAATATTGCCCTTGGGGTCTCAGCCAGTTGTTGACCCCGCACGCGATTTTTACCTCTTTATTGCTAACCGCAATTTCCAGTCTGTCTCGTGAATATTTTCTACGCTTCTTCTAATTGCCAACCGACTTTGTGATACGTCGTTTTCGTATGGCTCTTTTTTCAACTGATTTGCGATAGAGAAACAAATACTGTCAACGCAGTCGGAAGATAAACAAAATGAATGGAATTTGTTGCCATTGTTGTTGTGATTATTTAACTGTTTTTTCAGTTTCCATTGCTGTTGTTGTTGCATGCTAAAACAAAGGCTTGTCATTCAACTTCGGTCATATGTTCCAGATATGATTACGGCCATCTAGCAAAAAGAGCAAACAAAAAGCCAAATTGAAAATTATTCTAGCTGGCATCATACACATTCGTATGAATATACATATATTTTTTGGTCATGGGGTTTTGCTTGTCGCTCGAGTTAACTGATATTGATAGCCGAGTGTCAAGTTATCACTACATTTTCTTATTGGTCAATTAATAAAGTTCGGAAATCGCAATCCAATAAGAAAATATTCATAAAATGCGAGATAGCCTCATTATCAAATTGAGGAATTTAAAGGGTATGTATGTTACGGTTAACAATTAGAATACAAATTAAAAACAAATTGTTTAAATAGTTTAAACTATTAACTCAACCTAACGTATGCTTGCCGATTATTACAATTATTTTTGATTTACCTATGCCATGTGATAAAAGCAGTTAACAAGTCGAAATTATAAATGGCAGAGTAAGTGCACATGAACACATAAGTATTTATAGCTAATTAATTCTGTATACGCGACTAATTCAGCAACAACGCTTAAGTACTAAATATAGCCAAGCAATTCGATGTCAACCGAAATAAAAATATTATACAAATTTATTGTCCATGGGCGCCTGGCAGGCAGATAGACGGAAAGACGGAAAGTGCAATATCTAGAAGCGCACACGATCCGATTTGGCCGTACATTAGTCTAAATATAGGCGAGTGTCATAATACCCTGCCTCGAAAGTCCCTCCTCCCCCCTCCGCCTGCCTTTTCGCCTTATAAAGCGGTTCTGTTCCAGTGACAAGCCAACAAGCCAACGAGCCAACGAGCCAACGGGCCAACAAAAACAATGACTTTACCGCCAACAACAATTCAAATTCAACTTGTTTTTGATTAGATCATTCGAGGCGAAATGTCAGTCAATAAAGGGTGGCGCGGAGGGGCAAGGGGAAAGTGCGGGCTGGTTATACTTGCACCTCCCCTGCCCCACCCCATCCCCCTGAGCTCACCCCATTTAACCTGCCGCCGGCGAGCGATAATTAACTGAAATAGACCCGTGACTGTCAGTCAGCCACAAGACATTCTACATCGATATATGTATGTTCATAAATCCATTCTCTATGTGCGTACAGTGGGTTTTAAAGGTATTAAAGGTGCTGAAGGTGCTGATCTTATAAGCCATCACTTTTGCTTTCTCTGAAGCTAACAACAATACGATTATGTATTCATATTAGTGAAAGCGGTGTTTCTGAAGAACCTGCAAGTTTAAGATTTGTTTCTACCTTTAACATGTGTTTAATTCTAACAATATGTTTATTTGCATACGTTAATTTATAATTTAAATAAAATGCATTTCTTGTGGATAGCATAGATATGATTTTGGTATGATTAAGCAATATTAATACGGTAACAGACTGCATTGTATGTGTGCAGATATGAGGACATGTATTTTTATTTCTGTTCTTGAGGGGGTGTCGTTAAGCACTTGAGTTGCAATTACATTTCTCGACGAGACTGCAGAAGTGGGCTAGTTAAGAATGTCAAGAAGAAGTACCGCACTGAAAGCCATAAAAGAAAAAACAGCCAGAAAAGAAGAAAAGAAAAGCTGGGCTGAAAGACAGGCATTGAAACTTTTTGGCATACACTCACAGAAATGGGTAGCATATTACACCGCAATGCCTATTATAAGTGTTGGTATAGATTTTAAATTTGGTATGGAAAATTCATTTTATACATAACCTAATGGGCTGAGGTCTAAAAAATATTATAACGTGTATAATTAAAATTAAAATTATTATTATTCATAAATATTATTAAGAGGTCATTATTAATAAGTTACTAGTATTCAGAAATCTTTGGGCAAAGCAAGGGAATATCTGTTTAAATCAGAGAGGAGCTCATTCAATTTTCTTTCTGCAAAAATCGTGGCAAAAGTTTTGCCTCCTTTAGCCCACTGGCAGTAGGTTTCGTACCAGGTGCTTAAGACCATTCACTGATTTTTTAATAACTCACGACTTTGGCCATGGCTTTGACAAGCTGTTAATGGCATTAAAAGAGGGGGAAGTGGGGGGAGCTGGCAACCTCGACTGCAAAGGAAGCAAATTCTTCGACGAGATGGGGAAAAAATTGTTGGTCATTTAACAGAAAGCAATTTCGCTCAACACAACTTGCTTTGAGAATTATTTCTCTATTTTTCAACTTTTCTCCTCCCGTAATTGGTTTCAATTTGATATCGAAACGCATTTCAAAGAATTTCTTTGAAATCTAGTTTCCTCTGCTCTCGCTGAATTTCGGACAAACATATTTTTCTGTGGTTTTTCTATGTACATGTCGCAATGATAAAGATGCGATTGGCTGTACTAGGCCGCATTTCTGTCCACTTTTTCGGCCAAAAGAAACAGTTTATGAGATGCCACTAATTGGCCATAAAGCTGTATGAAATTCATGTGCCGGTTTTTCCCACTTTTGTGGCCAATTAGTCACCTAAAATGCGGTTCGGTCAATTTATGTGATACCCTATAATCCGGCAGAGAAAAAGCATGTGCCGATGATTGGTTTTGTTAATAAAAAATTTGCATCTTATTATTCTTTTTTTTCAATATGTATTGGTTCTACTTAATACTTAAAACTCTTTAATACTAAAAAACAATTTACAACTTTTAGGGTATTACCTAGTCTTTACCCATTAATAAATTTGGTTTTTATACCCGTTACTCGTAGAGTAAAAGGGTATACTAGATTCGTTGAAAAGTATGTAACAGGCAGAAGGAAGCGTTTCCGACCATATAAAGTATATATATTCTTGATCAGGATCAGTAGCCGAGTCGATCTGGCCATGTCCGTCTGTCCGTCTGTCCGTATGAACGTCGAGATCTCAGGAACTACAAAAGCTAGAAAGTTGAGATTAAGCATACAGACTTCAGGGACATAGACGCAGCGCAAGTTTGTCGATTCATGTTGCCACGCCCACTCTAACGCCCACAAACCGCCCAAAACTGCCACGTCCACACTTTTGAAAATTGTTTTGATATTTTTTCATTTTTGTATTAGTGTTGTAAATTTCTAACGATTTGCCGAAAAACTTTTTGCCACGCCCACTCTAACGCCCACAAACCGCCCAAAGCTGTCAAGCCCACACTTTTGAAAAATGTTTTGATATTTTTTCATTTTTGTATTAGTCTTGTAATATTCTATCGATTTGCCAAAAAACTTTTTGCCACGCCCACTCTAACGCCCTCAAACCGACAAAAACTGTCAGTGTTGAAGATTCTCCTTCGCACTTCCACTAGCTGAGTAACGGGTATCAGATAGTCGGGGAACTCGACTATAGCGTTCTCTCTTGTTTGATTATTGTTTTCTTGTTTTTGAACTCTTTTGATAAGCTTTAAGCTGATATAAAAGCTGACCATGCTGATAATTATTTTCCTTCGAATGTTATTGCTCGCTATAAATCATAAATGTTTGCGTGAAATACACAAAAGTGCAATTTTTAATTTATTAATGCGGAACAATTGAGTTTTATTTAAAGTATTTTGGGAAATGGTTAACCGAATGCGGTTAAATATGTCATAAATAAAAATTAACAGTTGTACATAAATTGTTGTCATTAAGTAGGAACAATGTTTTAAGGAAGGCATAAAATATCTGTGCTGTTTTCAATTATTTCTAGAAAATCTCTTTTCGAGGCAGCCAATCAAATATTTATGTTCCATTAACCACTTGCTGAGCGACACTTGACAGGACGATAAAAACAAATACCGACAAAAAACGTTTAAAATATTGATGCCATTAAAAATGTAATTTCAATAAAGACGGCGAGAAAATTCAATTAAAGCAAAATTTGTGTGCCACCACAGAAAAACCAAAACGCAATCAAAAACAAATAAAAACGCGAAGAGAAAAAACAGTGCCAGCATGGTAAAGCTACTGGATAACTTTTCGTTCTATTTTTCAGCCGGGTTTATTTACTTTGCTGGCCATTTTAATGAACCCGCTGGCCGATAAATAAACCCAACTCTCCGATAGCAGCTGAATTCCATATTAATTAGTGGTCAAGGGAGGGCAGTAGCCTTTTGGGGGCCATAAGCCATTAAAATACTCAGCTGCATTTTGGGCGCATCTATTGGACCAGCTTAGCCGAGTAAGCCAACTTTTAACCCACTTAACTACCGTACCTTGACGCACCTGCGAAAGAGAAACAGAACAGAAACAGAAACCCGAGCAGAAACAGAGGCAAAACTCAATCTAAAACTAAAGCCATTTCCCTCACAGAAACACGTGTCGGCAAAACAATTTTCCAACTATCTCCACCTAGCCCATCTGCAACTCCCATCCACCCGCGAAGACGAAACTTTGGCGAATTCTTTAAAACGAAAACAGCCACCAGCGAATTCATCTCTTTCCGCCCCTTGTTTCAATATTTGCGCATTTCCTGTCGTACAAATATTTCCCATGTAACAGCTTCCCCGCAGCTTTTCCTACGTGGATTCCACTCTGCAGCACCGGTAACAGTAATAGTTACAATGTCAACAACAACGCGGCCGACGGATCCGGTGCAACACTGTTGCCAACTAACTTTCTGGCCAAAAGCTGTACACAGATAGTCAAAATTGCGGAGTGGAGTTTTGGTTGGGAACGTGGCGGTTAGTTTATACACTTACCAAAAGAGCTTAGGTATTCATTTTATTACATTGGCTCTATTAGTCTATTAGTATTACTTAGTTTTACTATCTATGAACATTTGAAAACATATTTCTAAAATACAAAAATATTTTCATAAATAACCTTGCCAATAATAATCTATTTTTACTGTGCAGCTCCGGAATATGTAAACTTTTTTAATACTTTTAAAGTACCGCTTATATTATTACAGGCATTTGATTGCGATGCTATAGGCTTATAGAATAAATATTTACACGAATTTATGGTTTATAGTGACTGGATAGCTTATTTATTACTTATATCCAGGCGGAGAGCGACAGGTCTGTTTGAGCTTTTTGTTTGACTCTAGGGTCCCATTCCCCAGAGGGTAATTTTGGTGAAAAGTTTCCTCTGCAGCTGCACTCGTTGGAAAAGTGAAAGAGTCGCAGACAAAGGCTTGCGGAAAAGAGGTGGCCGAGGCGGTCTGTACCGCTAAACAAAAGCAAACAATGTAATGCCAGCAGCAGCGACCACGCACAACGAAAACAACAAAGTTGCGGCAGACCACGGGCGTCAGGAAAACGGGTGGGAGGGTTAAGGTTAAGGGGAGTGGGGGGGAAAACCGAGATAGGAGTCACCAACTCAGCTGTGGTACTGCAACAAAGAGGAGCAGATGTAACATCTTTGATCAATAATATTTAAAGTTCTTAAAAGGAAATCTTTCTTTAAGAAGAACACTATTTAAAAGATGGATTTTTGAAATGGTTTGACATTATTCATATTTCTGGATATAAAATATGCCATAAATTACTTCTTGAAACTTTAGGTAATTTTTTTAAAAATTAGTTTTCAATAATCCAGAATGTAATCATTTATACCGATTTATAACGATTAATGCGACTTTTATTATTTTCCGTGTGGTCGAAAAAGAAGGGGAAGACGAATGTTGCCACAGCTAGAAAAAAGGAAAAACACATTTGCGGGAGAGCAGCAGCAAAGTGGAAACAAAGCGACATGTTGCGCCTGAAAGGTTCTTTGGGTGGGAAAGCCCCACCCACCCACACACCCACACCCACGCCGGCAGAGACGCAACGGCTGACCTTCACTGGCAGCACGTGGTGTCTGAACTGTTACCAATCCGAGATTGCCGAATGTCCTGGCATCGCAGGGAGGCAACGGCTGGATGCGGTTGTCTGAACAGAAATCCGGAGTTGGCTTTAAGATGGATGTACATACGTACATATGTACATACATACATATGTTCTTGTTTGTTTGGCCATTTCCAGTGCGGAAGAACCAGTTTTGGTGTCACTCTGTGTTTGTTTGGTTTTACTTAGATAGGAGTTACTTTTAAAGGGATTTGCTTGAAAGTTAGTTTCGTTACAGCTTGGCACCAGTTGGACAGAAAGTACCAGATAGTAAGGACTTTTTCGAATTAATTACCAAGTTATTATACAGTTTTTTAGATATTTAGAACTTGAACCCACGTAAGAATGAAACAAATATGGCTAAGCAGATGAAGTTTATTAAGATAACAGCTCTCTGATACAGTATGTAAATAATTGTATTATATGTGTGATTACCTCTTATTAAATGAGCAAATACGCCTTTGGAAAATCCGTCTAGATTACGATTTTGTGATTCAAAAAATGTTGCCACTTGATTAATGTGCTTTTGGCGATTTAAAGTTGTTCATTTTCGTGACTAATCCTCCACAGCTGTTTGTTTAAGAAACACCTTTTCAAACTGATATGAAACGGTTGATTAGATTAGCAAGCAAACACATTCCTATTCAAGGCACTTTGGCACATCCCATTTGGGAAAAGCGGGACCCTTAAAATGCTTTATACAGACCAGGCCCATTAACGTTCAACGTCATCCATTTATTGTTATTTATATTACGCAATCCCAGCCCTCTTATCGCCAATCAAATAATTAGAAAAGGTGAATAAGGTGTATCAGGTGAAACAGGGCGAAACCCCACAATGCCAATACAAATTATGGAACTTGCCCTTTTGAGGTCTTTAAGGCTTCTTTATAACAACTAGAAAGGGAGACACAGAAGGCGGCATGCCATGGGAAATAGTGATACAAGAATGCAAAACAAGTTGGCTACACAAAGAGAAACTAATATTTAACTATTGAGCAAATGTAAAAAATAGAGAGAATTTATGTAATGACAATATTTAAGTTCCCCTGCAATATAAAAATTGTATTTTTGCGCCTGAAGTTTTAATATGTATCATAAACTCTATTAAATTTGTATGGCTGCTTTGGCTGCTATAATTAGTTTTGGATATTGTCGATTTAAAGGTAATTTTAAGTCTATAAAAATAGGCAATATTCCCTTTTTGGGTATTCTAAACTAATTTAAATTTCATGTTTTGCTGTGTGCAGAGACAGAACAGCTACAAGTTTGTTCAACAGAGTGGTTTTCAACACCCCATAAAAAACATTTGCAAAAAGCAGCTGAAAATTCTGGGAAGGGGAAGAAAACGCACGAAAAGGCAGCAGTAACAAAAGAGCAAAAAAAAGAAACAAAAACACAGGAAAACAGAAAAATACAAGCCCAGGCGAATTTCCCACTGTTTCCGCACGTAAAAGTAAAAGGCAAATAAATAACCGTTGAGAGAAATGTAAACAATGCAGGCCAAAGATGCACAGCAGATGAACAAGAAGAAATAGCAGCAGATGAAAAGATGAAAAGAGGAAAATGCCAAAAGCACAAATAGCAACTGAAGCCGGTTCAAGTTGAATTTTCCTCGCAAGGTTTTTCCTTTTCCTCTGCTTTTATTTTGAGCTTGTGCATACTTTGCAGAGATTGGCACTCTAGAAGGGCAGACCGAGTGGCAGACAGTTGGAAATTGAAGTGGAAAAGAGTGGCAAAATAACTTCACCCAGTCCTAATGAACGAGCTAAGCAGAGAAGGAGCTAACCGAGCAAAATGAAGATGGGATAGACAAAATGGAGAAAACGGCTTAATTTATGGAGTTTGCTCGGCTGGAAACTCCTAGACATTTTAAAGCACGCGGCTGGAGAAAAACGCATGATTCAACACAAAATAATGCAAAAACCTTTCTTTTAATATTCACAATCTGCTAGAATACTAGCTTCTTAGATAATATTCATATTTACTGTATTACAATTTTGCACTTGGTTCCTAATCAGTTAACGCGTAAATTATGTCCATAATATCATAGTAAATAATTTGATTGGTCGAAAAAACAGAGTTAAATACATTAAACATTTGAATTAATCATATTTGATTGGCTTGTTATACTTTGTTTGCCTGCTCGTTTGGAATACATAATACATAAACTTAAACAAATTATTAGCACGTTCTAATTTGGTTCAAATTTGTTTAATTTATTTTGTAGAGTTGTGCAAATTGGTATTTTTAACGGTTTATTGTAAGAGCAACATGAATTATTTCTGATGACATTTAGTGTCAACGAGAGCAAAAACTAGCATACAAAAAATATTGTTGATCACTGGTGACAATAAAAGTAAAAAACTACTTCGAAAAAATAACCAAAAAATTACGTATACGCAGTGTAGCTGTGAAACTAATGCTTTGCGCGTGCCTAAGTGCAGATTTACTTTGAAAACAATTAATTAGAACTACCCTTTTAGTTACTTTAAAAATGCCAAATTGAAATATAACGTAAAATACGTATAGACCAACTGTTCCAATCAAGTACTTTGTGCATAAGCCTGGAAATTTATAAACCAATTGAACAGACCAAAAAAGTGGAACAAAATCAGTGATACAAAAACGGGAAACGGAAAATGGCAAACAAGTGAAATGGAGCAAATCTTTAAGCAAATGTCGAGTGGGCGGCAATTGATAAACTGCACCAGATAGAGCAGCAATAAAAGAGGTTGGGGGAAAACACGGGAAAACCATCGAAAGAGGTGGTGGGGGTAAACACACAGTAGCGCATTTTTCCACCTCCCCTTTGCCGCCAGGACAGACATTGCCAATAGCGCAACGTTTCGGAAACAATTTGAAGGCCATAAAACTTGATGTGGCGGCTGTCATAAAGGAGGCGACACCAGGCACAGATTCTACCCCCGTTTTCCGACCTCCAGAAGCTAGGTGAAAACTGCGACGGCACTTAAGATGTGGAAAGTGCGGCAGACGGAAAATTCAGAAGCGAATGCGGCAAAGGCAAAGGCAAACAACAAAGCAGCACACTCCGGCGGAGGAAAAGGCGGCAAACGTCGGCAAAAACAAACAAATAAACAACGAGCAGCTGTTTTTGGCGCCGCTACGGAGAGAAAACTGGAGAGCGCGTCGAGAGAGAAAGAAAAATGGTGAGAAAGCTTGGTTTTCATAACTGCTCCATGTCGGCTACAGTAATCGCCCGGAAAACGGAATGTGTTTCGTTTAAAATCATTTAAACAAAATAATACAATATTACAGTTTATTGATTGTTAATAAGTTTATGGAAAACAAGATGACGTTTAATAAGCAACCTGCTTCACTATTTTCCGCCACCACTGTAAGCACCATCTTCTCTCACCTGCCTGCTTTCTCTCACACTTTGCCAGGCTCTCCATCGCAATCGCTCTCTCTTTCTCTCTCTCTTGGGCACTTCCTGTGCAATTGCTCACCGCCCACCTATCGTACGGCACTCACTCATTCATGGCCAGACCTTAGGACTCTCCCCTCCGCCCTTCCTCCTGAAAGTAAGCTGCGCCTATTGGCAAAACCAATACTACAGTGCAGGTCAAAATAATAGCTAGCAGCATGCTTTTATAGCACAGAAGATGGTTTTAAATCGTAGAATATTTTCTTAAATGTAATTTTAAAGTTTTTAAAATGGTTAAAAATGTGAATCTATATATAAAACTAGATAAATCTAGATATAAAACCCATTAGAGGGCTATAACTAATAATGCTTTTATAACAACAGTAATTAGTAAACTCAACTGCATAAATTCTTTTACGGGAGTGTTATTGTTTTGCCCTAGACTGTGCGGGCAAACACACGAATGGGAGAACGAAGGCGGCGACGCCGACTGCAAAACGACGCTGCGGCATTTTGGCGCTTGGCATGTTGGCCATGTTTCAAAACGTTTGGAACGGCTTTTGCTCCGCAGTCGCCGTTCTGCTGCTGCGAAGCAAGCAACAAAGTTCCGCAGCGCACTCACAACCAGTTGAGTTTAGGGCCGTAAATACTACGAGTACGTGCGGATACGGAATACGTCGTTTGCAGCACGGGCCTGAAGCCGTTTATTACGTATACGCACCGCGTGCCGCCGCCTGGCAAACTTTAATATTTTCCATTAGTGTCACAAGGCAAATATGAAGCCGAAATGTAAATGAAAATGAGCGGGCCAGTCTAGAAGCGCAAAAAAGATAACAGCTGGGCACACAGCCGTAGTTGGGTGAAATCAATGGCGATAAGGCGTCAAATACTTGACAAAAAGAATGGCAAAATAGAAATGGCAAGTGCTTAAAGTGAACTGAAATATAAAAAAAGTATCAAATCAAATAAAGAAAGCCCAAAGCTATACAATAACAATAAACCCAAACTATTATTCAACGAAAAATAAATACAAATAAATAAAAAGCAAGAGAAAATACAAAAAATAGCAAAGACCAATATCAATAAAGGGAAAACACAAAAAAGTAAAAGCAGCAAAAATCAGCGGAAAAATATGTGAATAGGCAACCAGCAAATCAAACGGAATATAAAG
This sequence comes from Drosophila teissieri, assembly GCF_016746235.2. Classification (NCBI taxonomy): domain Eukaryota; kingdom Metazoa; phylum Arthropoda; class Insecta; order Diptera; family Drosophilidae; genus Drosophila; species Drosophila teissieri. The sequence continues at coordinate 15,527,753 of NC_053031.1, read as the reverse complement.
GAAATTGTAATTCTTTGGCACTTCACTATTTTTTGCCCATTCACGTGATAAGGAAATGGTAAAAGACCTCAGATAGACATATAGATTGCATGACCATTTTCAAGAGGTGGAGACATATTTCTCGATTTCGATTTCGATTTAATGTGAGTGCCGGGCGAGCAAATACAAATAAACAAACAAATCAAGCACAATAGAGTTCTCTTACATTCCGTTGCGATTCACACTGCTCCAGTACGGCGCGTTTGGCGTACGGAAAATGCAACACAAATATTAGCAATGCCATAAAACAATAAACCCGAACGTATTAATTGCAATCTTGTGATAGTGAAAATATGGAAACGAAAAGCCAAGCGAAAAGGCAAAAAAAAACAAACAGGAGGTAAAGCACGCAAACTACTTAGTACTTAGTACTTACCATCACAACAGGAAAATTAAATTCACAATAACCGAATAACAAAAGACACAATTTACCCAAAGTTTGTTCATCTAAAGCCGGATTTAATAGAAATGTATTAAATTTGTACATTGATACTAGAGCCATTAAATAAATTGAACCCCAAAATAGCTACTTATATGCCCCAATTTATATTCTTATATTGGAAACAATCCTTAATTTCTTTAGCAAGAAAACCTTTTATCATATTTATATTTATTTTTTAATTTATATTTAATTCGACTTTACAAATGTCAAGTTAGCCGACTGATATTACGGAATTTAATTAACAAAATATAGCAGAATTGACACAATTTAAATAACATGAAAACCAATATAAATTCTGTACGAGTTTCATTTCGCATTCAAATTTCACATTTTCCACATGCTTATCATTCTTTCATATTTGTCACCAAAAAATTCTCGGAATAATTTATTTTTCCCCGTTCGGCTGCCATTTTCTAGCCAATAATTGGTCATATTTTGACCAATTGACGATTGCTGGCATTGACAGCTTTAAGCTTTTTGGCAGAAGAATTTCGGGCTTATGCTGAACAAATAAAGATGCCACGGAAATGAGTTGAAATTTTAAATAAATGATATAGATTTTCCGAAAAAAATAAAATGTACCCACCCATTCATTTTGAAATGACAAATTAAATTGCTTATTGGTATCACGTTAACCTATTTAAAAAAATTGACAAAATTAAGGTTAATAAATCCAAAAATGTCATGTGTATAATCTGTATTCAAACATATAATTCAATTCAATTATATCAACAAACAACAATATATAATATATACAATTTGAATAGCTAACAGAAATCGCCAATTTAGTTGACTAATTAATTAGGACATTTCTGTTATTGCTGCTTGAAATTCATGAAGTAGCCAAGGTCGATTGCTACCAATTTCAGTTTAAAACTTTTAATTAAAATACTTATTTATTGCCCAAACCAGAAATTTCACCAAGTCTTATTCCAATTTCAAAGCTTCACCGCAACGAAAACAGAACTTTAAATACTTTAATTTCATGGGGGAAAACTTTCGGAATAAAAGCCAAACCATACAAAAATCGAGTGCCAATAACAACTTGTCCTTAGACACCAAATTGGCCTCCATGAAAGTTCAGTTGCCAAAAATGTAGGAGGAAACAGTTGGGAATAGTGGAGTGCGGTCAATTGGGGAATGTTGAAATACCCTGCAAAGTGCAGAACATAATGCATTTTGCTAAAAAATAACAAATTAAATACTTCTTTAATTGGTGATTAGTATGTATAAAAATGTAAACATTGTACTTTTTGTCTGTATTATCGTTATATGTATATTCGAAACCGATTGGATTTTCACGATACGTGTAGGGCGGTAGATTTCGACTTTTGTCATACCCCAAAAACTCGACGCCCAAAAAAGAAAAATAGGAAAAACAATAACAAGCAGCAGGAATAACTTTTTCAATTGGCTTCCGCTCTTACAAGATTTATCCAAATATAGATATATATCGTGTGTGTGTGGGATTAGATGGAATCATTCATTTCCTTGGATCATTGAGTAAGTGAGTTTCTGTTGGCTTTCCTTGGGTTTTCCTTTCGCTTTTTATTTACGCCCGCAATTTGTGCTGACAGCTCCCATAATTTATGGCAGCCCACTTATTGATTACGGCAGAATCGCTCAAAGGTGAAATTCATTTTCGGCTTTAAAAGATTGTTATCAAACTGGGCAATAGATTTGCTGCTCTGTTCCACTTGGCTTTTCCACTCTTTTGCCGTTTAACTGCTCTTCCGCAATTGCGGTCGTAATTTGCTGGTTTGCCGTGTTTTCGGAAAAACTCAACAGTGGAATCAAAAGCTCAAACTTTATGCTCAAAATATGAAGTTTAAAAAGTTAACAAAACTTATTTAAACGGAATATGTGTTTATTTATTTCTGTTTAAAGCTCGAATTAAAACGCAATTATTTCAAATACTTTATAGAAATAAAATAATTAAAAAAAATCTTAAAAAAAACATTTCTCGAAAAATGCTAAATTTTTTTGTGGTCGTAATTTGCTGGTTTGACGTGTTTTCGGAAAAACTCAACAGTGGAATCAAAAGCTCAAACTTTATGCTCAAAATATGAAGTTTAAAAAGTTAACAAGACTTATTTAAACGGAATATGTGTTTATTTATTTCTGTTTAAAGCTCGAATTAAAACGCAATTATTTCAAATACTTTATAGAAATAAAATAATTAAAAAAAATCTTTAAAAAAGCATTTCTCGAAAAATGCTAAATTTTTTTGAGATCTGATTTTTTCACAAACTTCTACCACTAGTTAGAGCCATAGAAGATGGACTGTATTTCAGCTTGGACTGCTGGCCAAGCGGAAACGAGAGCTGCCTCGCTTTGGCAGCAGCTTCCAGCCGTTTCCGTTTTCCGCTAGCTGGCAAAATTCTGAGCGACATTTTTATTTTTGGTTTGGGTGAAACGAAAAGCGGGGGCAGGTGGATGTTTTGTTGCAATTGTTTGCAATTTTGTTGCCACCACAAAATGGGCAACTGTTTTCGGGGCTAATCTGTTGCCAATTTGTGGCCTTTTTCGGCCTTTTGCGTCAATTTTGGCCTGGTCGTTATGCAAAGGCTTTAAGTGCTTTTCACTAGTTTTAAAGGTTTTTCCAGCCGTGAGGTCGAGGGCTGGAAATGAGATTTACATATTTTCCTTTGCCTGCACTTCACTCTGCATTCGCATAAAATGGTATTATGCTAATTGTAAGCGCTATAGCCTGCTTTTGGAATTTATTCAAAGGAGATTTTATTTTTTGCATATTTTTGTTTTCATACAGATTTTCGTTCATCACTCATTTGTTGTTAGCTTTGGCTAATTAGAAGCGTGCCCCAATTGCCTTGCCGAAATTTATGCAGATAAACTCAGATCTCAAGGGACAGAAAAAATAAGAGCACGCTTCAAGGAACTTCCCTTTGTTTGAAGAAAGGCAAGTGGTAAGAGTTCTTGTGTTAAAGTTTCGGGAGGCCAACATTGTGGGGTTTAATGTTTAAGCTGAGTGCTCGATCTTTTCTTTTTCGCATTACTTCGGGAAATCTGCTAACAGTTCACTGCTTGTGAATTTATATGCGTTTGAATAAGTTTTTTCTTATATGCTGTGATTTTGATGTCATCAGCATCTTAATAAAAATGGTGAGCTACTAAAGTTATGACAAGTTATAAACACATGTCCCTTAAAATTTTTGAATAAATATAAGCTGCATTCCAATGTAGCATATCATAAAGTCATGCCTGCTTAAAGATTCATAGCATATAAAGCACCGATTGGAATAAAAACAGGCACAAGAGCCTTCTAAAATTTGATATCTGATTGCCGTTGGCTGTGAGCCAAGCCACTTAAGTGGTAATGTTTCCACTGTCTGGGTTATTAAAGTTAAGCCAGGCCATTGTTGTGGCCATCTTTACTTTCATGGAGACTTAGGGGCACGGCATTAAATTGACAGCCCATTCCCGAGATATCTCTCAGGAGATGATCAATAAAGCCAATCCCTAGCTGCCAATTGGCAGGTCTTTCACCCAACTTTGAGGGGGAATATTTACGACTCGGGGTTATGCAACGAACAGAGGGCCAAAAATGAAAAAAGCGAAAAAAATGAAAATGATTTCAAAATTCATTCGTGTGTAAAAATGGCAAGCGAGTAGAGAGACATTGGCTTAATGGATGCCGTACCCACAAAAGCGGGCTATACAAAATTGCGACCAGAGGCCTTGGGTGGCGGGAAAAATGTGGGTGAAGTTCGCCGAATGGAAAATCCATTTATCAAAACGACGTCCAAAGAAACCGCAAACGCATCGCACAATTTGACGCCAAACGAGCAGCGGCAACAACACGAAACAAACGATTTAAATTAATCCACTTAAGGCCACTTAAACCCCGATGCTAGGAGTCGAAAAATGTGTGCTCAAAATTCCCACGCTCCTGCAAACATATAAATTCATATATTTATATCCCTGTTCATGTTCGAATTATCTGTGGATGAGTGTAAAATGTGAAACTCAGGAAGGTGGTGTGGACTTCTGTCTGTTCTGTGCGGCAGGGAATGGCACGAAATGAATGCGAAAGAAACCAATATGGGAAAAATGTGAAAGCATTCCATTGACCGAAGTGGACTGTGCACTTTGAAGGTGAATCGTGAATCTGGTTGAATATTGCATGTACTTTGAGAGTGCCAAGTGGGCGAAGTGCAAATAAGGACGGACCAATCCTTTTGACAGGCTTAATAATGTTTTAAATTGGTTATTTGGTTAAGGCGATTTTAAAGGACTTTCTTGCTTTTCCTTTTGCCAGCTGAAATTATTGTCGTTGTGCATAGAAGTCGCTCGGTCTTAACATAATCATTATTTATTATAACACAAACATTTTAAAAAATTAAAATATTTATAATTTAATTTGGCAGCTGATTTTAATGTCTTACTAAGTTTTAACGTAAATGGATCAATTTAAAAAGCATGAGCTTCTGTATTTCTGATTTCTGCTCTCAAATAAATTATTCAAGTTATCTGATTTTCCACCTACGTTTCTGCACTACTTGCGTCAGTATAAAAATTATAAATAAATGTAATAAAAGTGCAATTTCCTTGATATACTATCTGTCCCTTTGCCCGTTGTAAATCTCAAACCTCCCATTCCCCCAGAGGGTATAGCCCACAAATAAGTGGGTTTGATGGCTTGACATATTGAAAAAGGAAGCCGTTGGAAAAAATATTTCGCAATTTCAATATAAAGCCTGGCGGCATGCTAAGGCGGCTAAGGACAATCGTGGGCGGCGGCACGCCCCCCAATGTGGGTCAAACTACACTCGTACTCTCTCACGCAATTGTTGTTGCCCGGTGCGGCGGCGGAAGGGAGAAGCGAGGGGGCGGGCGAGGCGCCAGGAAGGTCGGAAGGTTGTCAACGTAACGACCCCAAGCCGACCCGCTTTTGGCCAAGGCGCCGGCACCAGAAGCGGCAATAAAAACAATCGGGTCCTGCATATGCTGGACTTCCCCCGCCGAGGGTGGCAACCCTGTCAGTGGTCGCCCTCAGCGCTTTTAAAGCGACGTTATCGTCTCTGCGGGTTTTTTTGTGGTCCGTGATTTGTACGCCCTTTGATCAGCCAGCAAACGGGTATGATGTTCCAGAGGAACTCTCATAGTCTGATCTGTTTGCACATAAACTGATTAGAGTGGATGAATACAGAAATTAAAAAATCTATGTGTTTTATGATGCATGATATATAAAACATGAAGATGCGTTCTTTAAAGAAAAATTTCACTGAGGACTCTTAACTCTAACTCTGAAAATCAAACCCATACTAAATACAAAAATATTCCCGGTTCGTGATGTGAAAAATAAAAGAAGCATTCTTTGTGATAATATTTTACTATCACAACTGCATTTGACCAAACAAAGTTAACTATAAAACAATTCAATATTCCTGAAAAGTAAATATTCTAGTTTTCGGGATTTTTATAAAGCTAATAATAATACAATTTGTATACATTTTATTTAATTTTTTTAATTGTGTATCAGGATTTGCGTTGTGCAATTTAAGTTGATTATATTTTATTTCTCAGCTACAAGCCGCACTCAAATGATCTAGTTTTACCTTCTAAGCAGTGTTGATTAAGCTATTAAAAAACGTCAGATAGCCTATTAAAAGTGTCCGACTGGTGTACTGGGTGTTTTCTGGCTTGAAGGTGTAGTGTGCCATGTGTTTCCTGATTTGGTTCTCCTGGTTTTTGTTGCTGCTCAAGCGTTATAGTGCCGACATTTTATTACTGCATCCTTGCAGTTTTTATAGACCCATCCACACATGGCTTCGTCCCACAATTCTTGTATCCCCCTCTCACTTTCTCTGCCCCTCTCTGTTTGGCACGCTTACACAATGAACCCACATGCATATGGCTGCCTTTGGGTGTTTGTTTGTATGTGTGTACATATTTATCGGTGTGGGTGTTGGTTTTACGTGTGTGTTTGCGGTCTTTCACACATCCTGTTGCAAATTCGTTACTTACTGTTATTTCAGTGCATTGTGCGGCCGACGGAAGTTGAAATGAAAGAAGTACCAGGATTCGGATGCCGAACATATTTAAAAGTATTCAGGCACCAAAAAAAAACATCCCTAAATATGAAATGAATTCATTTATATGTGCGTTAACAAATCTTCTCCAAGTTTTAGTTGTTAGTATGCATATTAGTATGCATATGCAATAGTTTTGTCAATATATTCGTTTTATTATACTTATTTGAGATACCAAATGTTTGAGTGACGTGAGTAACAAGTGTTTGGATACATTTTTTGTTGTTTTTTTTTTTTATAAAATATGTTATTTTATTACAAAGGTATTGTGTGTATGCATCGTAAACACCTTGCATTTCGCACATCAAATTTTTGCATATCGGCAAATGCCATGTGCAGCCCACATTCCTTTCGAGGTGAATTTTCCAGTTCAAAGGAATGCAATTTTTGGTACGAAAATTACATCAACTGGGAAGTCTGAGCGATAGATGCAGACGGAAATGTCAAACAAAATGGGTAGGAAAAGCAGTAGAACCGAAAATGGCAGAAGACTTGTCTGCATGGGCAGCCGTATTGGATGGCAAAATGTGGCAGAAAGGCAGAAAGAAGCTCCGAAGGAAGCACACACACGGTGCCCCACTCAGATTTCCCTCTTTATCACTTTTTCTGCCATCTTCCACAGATTGGAGTCCATATGCTCATCCTTACAGCAATTTGCCTCGTCAACGGGCTTTTTTCACAGTTTTTTCGTTTTCCAACATGCAAAAAATGTGAATCCGAAGGTAGAAAAAAAGCGTGCTTAATCCGAACGTAAATGTACACTGAACGGTTAAATAAAGTAATAAATAAACAGTATTTCAAACGTAAACTACGTTTAAAAAGCACAACTTAAATTCACACTTTTTTTTATAAATTTGTTATGATTATTGCCCACTTAATTGTACAATAAATGAATATTATTTTATTTATTTAAGTTATTTCTATTTACGGTCTGTTTTATGGTTTGTTTTAAGCTGAAAATTAATATGTCAAATATCTAACTGTAGTAAGAGAATAAAAGTGTCTATGTTACACTTGTGGCATAAAAGTTTACGTCTCTATGCCACATTCTCCACAAAGTAAAGATACTTTTTTAAGGGGGCAACAAAAAGCTCGTTAGGCTAAATAGAAAGTAAGAAGATAATCGAATAGAATTTCTACAGTACTCGTTAAGCGTTTGTGCTTCATTAGATAAGTTACGTATTGAAAGTGGAGATAAAAGAACTGCCAGGTGATATCAATTTTAGATAGTGTGCTACAGTGAGATAAGGGCTTGCCAATAGATAGCAACTTAAATGCACAGTAAATTAAGATAAAGTGATTAATAGACCTTTTGTCCACCCGCCATTAAGTAAATTCCCACCCTAGCAAATACCACATACCTCATTCACTCCCCCGAATATTGGCAGTCAACTCTGAAAATGTGCGAATCCCTCGCTGAACTCAATAATTCGTTCCAATTGCTGCCAATTTTCACTGCCTTTCATCTGTTTTCAATTTGTTAGTGGACGAAATATCTCCATAGCTCGCAATTTAAATATTTTAATCCCAGAAACAAAAGCTGCGTGGCCAATAATAATTTATATTTGTAAACAAATTAAATAGCAAATTGACGACTATATTAATGGTTATTATATTTCAATATAATTTATATATTTCAAATTAAAACGCACATAACCGCGAAATTGGCCATAAACTTCAGGTGAAGCGTATTATTTGTATTTATTTCCTTCAGTTGGCACAAGAACGCGTACGACCTTGAAAGTATGTTCAAAATATTTTCCGTGCTACCTTTTTTTGCGACAGATTATGTGGGAGGAGGAAATTTTCACTACAATTGACAGTTACACAAATAGCAGGGAAATTTGAATAATTTATGCTAAAATAAGGCTCGAATTTATTAAATTACGACATGCTGAGTGGAAATAATATGCATGGATGATTTACCAAATTTTCGCTTGTTCCTGAAAGGACTGTTAAACATAATTCAAAGATAAGTTTTATCAGCAAATATGTAAAGAGAAACTGAATTAAATCGAAATTCAAGTTATCTGTAAGCTTTAGATGTTGAAGTGCTGAATTAAAGACGGTTAAATAGTGAGTTTTCGCTTTGTTTAATTCAACGTGCACCTTTTCTTGAAGAATGAAGAGATTGCTGTGAAAGTCCAAATGTTAAACCTTGATGTGGATTTTTAATTTAATCCCCAGGGGTTTACCCTGGCAAACTTTATAGCTGTTCTCTTTCTCACTTTGTGATCCTGTTAGCTCCGGTCTAAGCCTTCAATTGTTGCCATTGTCAGGGGCTCTTCATCATTATCATCATGGGCCAAACAACAGTTTGAAATCATAACAGGAAGCCAGGCCAACCACCAGGTGGCCAAACTACTGCACCAACATCCAACGCCCACTTCCAGAAACCCGACCACCCACCCAATTAAGTCACCCACCCACTGATAGCTACGTGCCTCCGCCTGGTGCGGCTCCTCTGAAGTCCGGCTGTCCGTCTGTCTGTCTGTCCCTCTGTGCCTCTGTCCATAATAAGCCCGTATAAGCTCCTATTAAACCCTTTCAGTGGACGAAGGCGCTTTTAATACAAATTTGCCCTGGTGTGTGTACTCTCAAAAGCCAATTACGTGCCCCAAATGAAGATTGAGCAGGCGGCAAATGGAAGCCAAACTGAACATAAGATTTATAAGATCACGTGCTCAATTATTAAGCCACTAAATAAATAAATAGCGGTCCAGCGACACGTGCCGCAACTAACTAAATCACTCTCATACCCCGACAGCCATGCGGCCTGCCTTCCAACCGGCCGTATCATAAACTTACTCACACACAGGCGCGCACAAAATATAAAAAGGAATTTCATTCATGGACTCATTACTCATACGCCGTGTTGGCCCGTTCCCTTCAATGACGGCAGCGTTTTGTGGCTTCCGCAGTTTAATTAATCACAAGGATGGCTAATAACGTGATGTAATGGACAAGGAATGCGCTTATTAAGCGGGCCTTTAATAGTTCATTTAAGCTTATGGGATAATTAAGAGTTCAACGTAATACTGTGGTCAATGAGTGCGACCACTTTTAAGAAATGCACAAAGCTTAAATGAATGCAAAATATATGGTGAGCTCTTTGCTTACTCTTCATTAAAGTTTTTCTACTCTATTTTAACATTCTTTTTATGCACATTCACCAAGCAAAAGTAACTCTTTGATTAGTCCTCTTGTAAATTTTAAATGACCGCAGCTTGTGAAAGAAAAACCGATTGCATTATAATCCCAGGCGGCATTGTGTGCAATTTTTTGCCATAATTTATTCCCCCCAAGGTGTTGCGACCCCGTTTATATTGGGATGATAAAAATCGCGCAATTAGCCGGCGTTGATTTTCGCACACAGGACGGGCCGAGGACCAGCACAGAAACACATTATAGGAGTATATATAGAACTAGAACGGTGTCGAAGCGGTCCTATGTAGGTCTAATTTACGAGCAGGGTGCAAAAATAATTTACGTTCCGAACGCAGAGGGGGGTGACAATGGTTTTTCCTCTATTTGGGAGGGACGAGTTTAAACGAAGGTGCAAATTAAATCAACATGCATATCCGTTTGACACCGTTTCGCCAAAGCCTCCAACTCACCTTTCCGCACTTGGGAGCCCCCCTGTAAAGGGAATACTATATCGCTGGGGGTTGTATATTTTCCGGGGTTGGGAGGTTGACTAGCGGGGCCCTACAAAATGGCGTACACATTGCAAATGACCGAAAAAGAGAAATTGGGGGGCAGTGGAAAGCGGGAAGTGGGAAGTGGGTGGTGGGTAGCGAAACGGTAACAGCAAATGGGGGGAAATGGGAAATGGAAAAACTTTTGGCCATGTGCTGTGACTGTGTGCACGTCTATGCTAACCTTGTTTGAAATCTGGGACGCATAGATATATGGGAGGTGGCATGCGAAGGCATCGAAAGTGGCAGCCACAATACAGGCAACGGACGATAACAACTTTTCGGCTCCTTTACAGTGGAAAATATTTCGAATATCGGTGATCATAAAGTCTTATTTTACTAAAGATCAAGTTTAATTTTCAATTATGAATATATTGCATCCTAATAAATTCCGCCAATTACCCTTTTGGAATTTATATCAAACTTAAATCTTTATATATAATAATTCATTATGAATATTAAGTGTGTGTGTCCCGCATCAAGAAAAGTAAACTTACAACAATCTTGAATACTACATTTTCTGCAGTGTATTCGCCGTAAGGGACGTGTACTCTCCCTCAAAGGGATTTTGCAACTTTTGCTTGTGGTTTTTAAGAACAACATACAAACTGCATTAAGGCTCCAACATTAAAAAAAAATAGGATAATATGCACGCAGATATGGGAAATAAAAGATGATGGGCTGTAAAGGGAATGCAATTAAGTGCGCTTACCATATTGAACGAAAGCAGTCATAATGGCTAACATTGAATGATGGATTGTCAGGGCTTTGAAGAATAGTTTCGTGAATGGGAAAGTCGTGTTCAAAGTTCTGCATTTATTTGAGATACTTCAGATACACAAAAGGCCCTGTTGAAAAGTTTTCGAAATTGCTGACCACTTGCTTATCCAAAATATATAAAAGACAACAAAAATTATACCAATAATGATTGAAACTATCTATTAATTATATTTTTCTTTTTATTTTAGGTATCTTAACAGCAAATTAGCAAAGGGACAAAACTGAATAAGTAAAGGTAACAAGAATTAAAATATTTAAAATCATGTCTTTTTCTATGAAACATAAACATTTTTCTTTTGCTTCATTTATAATATTTACCGTCTATAAAGAAGAAGACTCTGACCCCATTTAGTTGTTATGAACAAATTGCATACCCATCCGCTTGTGCATTTAAAATTCCTTAAACTTTGTCCCCAATTACCGAGTTTTTGACTATTCAATTTGGCCACGAATATTAAATAAGTGACTAATGTTGTTAATAGCCAGCAAGCCAACGCCCGGTGGGTAAAAGAGTCAAAAGAGTTGGCTAACAAGAAATTTGTTTGCGCATATGCTAAAAAAATTAAGTGAAAAGGGGCTAACGTTGTGACGAGGGGACGAGGTGTTGATAGCGACGTGAGCGCTTGACACTCGCTTAAATAAAAGATTTTTTAATTAAAAATATTTCACCTGCAAAGTAGAAAAAAAGGCTAGCCGGGAAAAACGAGAAAAGCGCCGACACAATTTTCCTCTTTGCGCTCGCATAAATAAATGCAACCACGCACAAGCACAACGCAATATACCAACAAGAATATGAACAAAGGACTCCAACAACACCTTAAACTACACTAATAAAAACGAAGAGCAATCAATGCAAACAAAGAAGAATGCTTAAATATTTTATCTGTTCAATTTAAGCTTTGAAACGGGAAGGTGTTTTTAGTGTTCTTTATATAAAAGTGGGTCATAATAGTATTTGAATGGTAGCAGTTTCTAAACAGATTTCCCCATTTGATAATTAATATTCAGTTTCAAAGTGTTCAGTGTTTTTTGTTTGATAGGTCTATTATGCTGACTTTTAAAAATGTGAATTATGTTTTTTGCGTGTACAACTACACTGACAACAACGCGAACCGCGGCCAAAACAACACCCGGAACGCAAAGAGCAATTTAACAACAAAGACACGTGCCAAATGGGCAAAGGGCGGCTGAATGCGGAAAAGTGGGCGGGGCATCGGCAGTGGGTCAGCGAAATGAAAATAAGCCGCGGGCGTAAATATAAATAAATGAACGGACCGGGCGACAAGCGGTAAAAGGAGGGGGGGGGGGGGGGGAGGGGGCGGCAACTGGAGCAAGCGAGATGGCATCTGCGCGGTAAATGATAGGGGGCGAAAGGTAATAATTAATTCGATACGCAAACAATTGAACTGTAGGTGGGCGCTTTAAGGTCATCAAGACCGCAATGACAGCTTCGATAAACAACAAAAAAGGTCAAAAGGGGGAGAAGGAAGTGCGAGGCAGGTGCACAAAATGGGTTTTAAACAGCAAATTGGAGCATTAATTCGCGAAAAAGTTAACTTTCTCGACGTTTGAACTATCTATATGGCACTCAAAAAAAATCATTCCTTTTATAAATACAAAAATACTTTATAAGAATCGCTTATTGGTTCCGAATCATGTAAACAAAGATATAATCTGCTATTATAAATACAATCTATAATGCGCTGTTATTAGAAAAGACTGCACATCGTACTATAATTTTGGTATTACCTCTGTTATTTGTACTCAATCGATTTTCCGAACCTAGAACTTGGCGTGACAATAATAAGTTTAATCCGCAATCTTTCACGAACTGTGCTTATAGATTTAGCTATCAACGAGTTGTTTGTTTATTTGTTTTGAACAATACCACATATCATTCAACTCCCACAAGTACCCGGTATTTATAAGATCAAAAAAATAAAAGTAAAAATAAAAAAGACCAACCGACACATCGTTAAGCTGGTGAAGAAAAATTACAGAAATAATGGCTGGCGACGCTTAAACAAAAATGAAATGAATGAAATGAAATGAGAGAAGGGAAGAGAAGAGTTTGGGGTCCAAAAAGAGGAAGTGGGATCAGAGCAAGGACATGCCACGTCATGCTGACAGTGGGCGGAATTCGTTGGGGTCCTTCGCTGTATATATATATATGTACATGTGTCATCAGTAAACTTGATTGAGTACAGAGCGGACGGGACGCGGGGCGGGCTGGTGGGGGCGTGGTGGGTCTTAACACGACGACGTGCTAAATTTTGAGAGATGACCAAGGCTTCTGTTAAATTGTGTACGCCAGTTGGCCGGGTGGCCTGTTGGCCAGTTGACTGCCAGCCACACAACGAATTGCACTGGGGGAAATTCGCAACTTTTCACGGAAAATTCGAGGAAAAATTAATTTATGCGAATGCCACGGGGAAATCGCAGATATGGTTGAAAAAGCTTTCAGTACGCTTTCTGACTAAAACTTTGCAGGTTCTTCTACACTTGCAGTAAATGTGTTTTTATCGGAGGTGGCAGACATAAAAAAACCAGCTTATAAGCTAAGTAAAAAACATTTCTTGAACATTAATATACCTTTAAATCGCTTTATGTACAAAAGAAATATAATCCAATAAACAATTCTGTTTTTTTTAGTACTTCAAAGATTTAAGAATCCAAGTTTGTGATGAATCGAGATCTTTCATGTAGTTCAGGAACACTTGTGTTATTTTTGAGGTGTTTCTCTCAGTTTATGAGGGCTACGATATGGCCCAGAAATGGGACGTTGGACACTACGAATGAAATGAACACATCACTGCAGGAGCAAATGCGATATACAGCACACCATGATAATCAGTTGTGGACGCTTTTCCTCTGAAGGAGTGTGTGTGTTACTGGGAAAATTGGAGGGCGGTGTAATGTAGAAGGAAAGTTTAAGGGTTGGGGGAAGTTCGTCCGGCAGTTTTAATATATTTACTCACTGCTTATGCATATTCAGCTCGAAATTACTAACAGGAAGTTGCATTCGAAAAGCCATTTTTGCGTTGTGGGTAACAGTTTAGAATACGATTAGGAACTTCCCTAACAAAATGTACTACATTCTATGGTGAATGTATTACATTATCTCTTTTTGAACTATCTGCGGTGTAGGTATTGCATTAAATATTTTCTAACGAATTAGAGCAACTAAACATTCATTTAATATCAAGCATAGTTTCTGTTTGGTAAGCTGGCAGGTGCTCTGAAAAGTATTAAGCAAAATGTAAATAAACAGAAGTTTAAATGATGAAAAAGCTGCGGAATTCTACACATCTGCGTGCTCAGCTGCAGAAGCTGAACATTTGGCTGAACATTCATTTCACAATTCCTTCCAGCTGCAGGCACATTGCCTGAATGAGGTTAAAACTAAGTTGGAATTCGTCGGATCCACCACAAAACCTACGAGAGTGCTTTTAGTGACAATATTATGTAGCTAAATTCAGAAGGCAGCAACTCGGCAACTCTGGCAAACATTTGGTTGCCAAGGAATCCCATTCGCTGAGAGCAATTCATTTCAACTCGTTGAAATCTCATGCGAAGCACACTCATTATTTTGTGTTTTTGCTCGTAAGCATTATTTTTCTGTCGCTTATGGTAAGCTGCTCAGCTTTTTGGTCTTTTGGGTGGTTAGACCCCAAGTTGACATGCCTGTCCATTTTGGCCCAGTCACTGGAAGTCCATGGCTCCTTGGTCCTTGGGACCTGCGCCAGTACGACACACAAAAAGAGAACAAAACGAAGCGAAGCGAAGGGAACTTTAACTGGCACAAAATACACCTGTGACCCCGTTCGCCAGACGCAGCAGGCACTGCAGACAAATCAGCACTGAAATTTAATTTGCATGAGCCACGTCTCTTCCACTCTTGGCCAAACTGGGCGTCGAACCGGCCGGGCGGAGTCAACAAAGCGGAAACAACAAAGTTGGAAACCCAATTCGCATTTTCCCAGTCTCTGCTCAGTCGGAGGCTCAGCCCCAAACGCCAAACTGTTCGCCCCATGGACGTATTCCGAGCGCAGCCCATCTCGGCCAAAACTCGACCTGACTGGAGACTCGAGACCCGAGACTCTCGCCTCACGTGCAATCGCTTTATTTGATTTTCATTTTTGGGCCAAACACAACAGCAACAGAAGCTACATGCCAGTGCCAGTGCCAGTGCCACTGCCAATAGCAAAAACCAACACGATTGTTAAGAAGCACAGCACGGAATCAGCCTATACCCTTTTCATTCGTGGTAAGAGTGCTGGAAAAATTCCTGGAATTTTTGATTATGAGCAGTATGTGAATTGAGTGCTGAAATGAAATGTTGATGATCCTTCCAAAAATTTAAATACTGGGAATTCTCAAATCGTTTCCATCTGTGCCATTTCAATTCGTATATAAACGCATTTGTCAAATGGATTTGTGGCGACCCAAACTTAAATAGGATCTGATGCTTGGCTGATTTTGCCAAAAGAACATGATTACCATCATCTTAAGAGCCACGTGGGCATCTCTTTTCAAGGTAACTGGGAAGGAACATTCTTAATGCCACATAAAACTTAATGTCCTTAAAGGCCTAATAAAACAGTTTGAGTTATGTTTTTATTTCACAAATTAATGATAATATTACATTTTTAAGGACTACTCCTTCGTTGCTTTAAGTTCAAAGTGTTTTGTTGAGAAGTGTATTTTCCTAGGAATTTTATTAGCATAAGTTTTTGGAGGAACCTTTGCTAATGATGTTCTGTAAGTGCTGCTGATATATTGCAGTTCGCAATACAGCCGAACATGGATTGCCCGAAATTATTACATCCCCAACGAAGGGCACAGCAGCAGCAGAACCAGTAACTATATAGAACTTTCATTGCCCTGCCGTGTTTGGCTAGTGAGTCTGTGTGTTTTGCGAGGCACACTTTTTGGCCAGGCCAAAACGAGTCGTACTGGGCCCATTCAGTGGCAGACATTGCAATGGCCTCGCTAGGAAGCACTTGGGCAGCAGTTAAGGCAAACATCCTGTTCCCTCGCCTAATCGGCAGTTCCATCTGCCCGGCATTGCCACCCCTCTTGGGCGCCCCCACCCAACCACCATCCCCTCTTGGGCAGCCCTCCAACCACCAACCCTCTTGGCGGGTGCTAATGCACTTGCACTCAGTGCAAGCACATAATTCGCTGCCCTCGAGCACACATGCGAGAGCAGCCGACACTCGAGAGCCGCCACAAGTACAGTGCGACCCGGCACCCTCTCCAGTAGCCACCTCCCACCCCCATCCACCCACTATCCACCCTTTTGCCCACCCCCCGCTGGGTGAGCTCCTCTGCCCGCTTACAGTGGCTGCTAATTAAGCGGAACTCGAACGCTTCGATGGCCATAAACCATACGAGAAAATAATGAGCAACGCGTGGCGCTGAATAAATTTTTAATTGCACATTTTTATTGATGAGAAAAAGAACGAAAAATAATTATGCGAAAGTGAGAGGAAGGTAATACCTGTTCCAGTTCTGAATGCACAGGATTAATTAATTTTTGTAAATGGGTTTCCCATTCAAAGGAAGTATTTCTTTCAAGTGGAACTGAGGCTCTTAAAGTCCATTTATTGGTAACACAAATTATAAGCCGAATTGCCAGTTTTAAAGGTATATGCATAAATTGTTAAAAAAATATGTATTTAATTTTATTATTATTATATACATGTACATAAGTATTACTAAAGACTTGCTTAAAACTACTACTGTAGCATTCAAAGTCAGAGTCCAAGAAGTCTATAAATCTTAAACAAAAAGTTTTCAAAAATTGTAAAGTGCAGGATGTAACGATTCTCTCTTAGCGGAGTGCCACTGTAGCAATCTAGCACAGGCATGTGCAGCTGGTGCTGCTTCGGACGCTGCTAGTGATTCTGGTGATGCTGGTGGTGCTGGTGATGCGGGCGCTCATTAGAAAGGACGAGGGAATTCCTTGGCCGCTGGCCGTCGGCAGATTTCGTCGCCAGCTAGATCCCCTGACCTATCCGAAGGATAATGCCTGGAAGGTGATTTTTCTACTTTGTTTCTTTTTTCTTCTGTTTTAGCCAGCCCTTGTTGTTGTTGCTAGCTCGTGTTGCACATTGCGCCTGTCGAGTGCCATTCATTTGCCAGCCCCTTCCATCCCCTCCCCTCCCCTTCACTGGGCGGGCGCCCTTTCATCCGGCCCTTGAGGTCACCGTGGCTTTCGTCACTTGCCTTGATGTTTTGGGGGCACTTGGGCACCGTGAGTGGGAGAACTGGGGAAAAAGACAAATTAAACTGCTCTAAGTGTATTTGAGTTTCGTTCCGTTAAGCTCTCTTCTATCTTATCGGCTAATGTCTGCCTTTAAGTCGTAAATTATATGCACTTTTGCGGGGTAAACTAATAACGCAAAGTGTTTGTTCTCGCAAAATCATTATGTCATTTGAAAATACAAAGGAATAACAAAACATTGCTATTCTATTCGAGGATTTAAAATGGATTACTGGCTAATATTAATAAAATGCTAGTACCAAGATACTTTCAATATTCTTGATTTTATGCTGGTTACAAAATTATAGGATCCAGTGCTTGGAACTACAGGGATTAGGTAGAATATAAGATAGTTGTGCTTCCCAATTTGTGGGTATCATCACTTAACATCTTAGCTGCTGCTCTAGTTTCAGTGATTTGAAAGCTGTTCGGTTTTTGCGCTGTGGCTTCCTTATCTCCAAGTCATAAATTTTGTGAGCTCTCGCCATTGTGGAGTTGCATAAATATTGAGCTTAAAACGAGGCGTGCAAAATTAATAACACGAAGTTCCAGGCACGCACAGCTCAAGTGCGAAAGAGCAAGTACTACTGCCTGACCGCCCAGATAACACGCATACGCCATGGTGTGCGGTGTAGTTGGGGTGCCCATTGTTATTTCAGTAGTGCGTAGAGCTGTTGTTGTTTTTAGGTCCTGCTATCGACAATTTTTGGTACACACTCGCACATTATGGCAGTCACGTCGGATGGAAATTCCTTTTGTATTGCAACTGACAAAACGCATAAATGAACATTTCCTTAATGGCAGCAATTTCCCATCCATCGACTTCAAGGATATTCATGTGCCATAACAGGATGCCGAAAAGTGTGTTACCAGCAGCCATAATCGATATTCGATTTAAATTGTTCATTTAATGACTATTACTGCTGCAATATGGAAGAGGAAAGTGCACACACACTCGCACACACAATCTCCCATCGCGCATGCAGTATTTCAAGGCAAACGCAAACAATAATTACAATTTTCAATTTATGATAATGAACTTTATTCTCGCATCAAGTCGGAATTGATACAGTTTGACGAGATACTCGACTCAAATGAAAGCGCACAGATTAAGTGTTTTCAGGGGAAAATGATTGATTGTTGGCCTAACAAATGTTGCGTTTCACTCTAATGTGAAATTGAGCTTGAGAATGTTCATATACGGAAGGACGGCAAATTAATTTTATTGGTTTTGTTCAATGACTTATATTGTGCAAGAAAACAGGTAAATAATTAATGAATCGCATTAGTTGGTGGTCCTGATTTATAATGCTTTCTGATGCTTGTTTATCTGTCCCTAAGTCCCTAAGTAAACGAACTGCGGTTTCAACTATCGGATTATTAATTAATTGGTTAAAGGGAATATAGGAATATATTTATGTGTCTACTTTAGCTTAAACTTTTGCTGTAGAATTTATTCTACTTAGGTCCCAAAGGACCTAGGATAATCCAATATGCTTTTTTGTTCTACTTCCGCGTAATCATCTTTTAAAATAATCTTGCAGTCCTTTTCTCTCGTTTTCCGCTCAAACGTTTTTGCACTCAGCGCATAGTAAATAAGCCACCTAATGTCTTAGTGCTTTTTACCGAGCCAACTCAGCACGGTCTTTAAAAACCTTGCTCTTTTTACTGAGTTCTCGTTACAAGTCCACTTAGTAATTCCCTTTGTTGACCGTACTAGGATAAGACACATTCACAGGATCAAGCTGGCTGCACATGAGATTGGGCTTGTGGCTTCAACCGAGTAAAGCAAACTTAACTCGATGATGGCTCCTTGGCATGCAATTTCCACGAAGCAGAGGCTAATACTTATTCAAGGCATTGGCCAGGCTATCGATGACAGGTCGAGTGGAGCGGGGGCCTCAGCGGGTTAAGTCAAGGGATCCAAGGACACATGCGTCATCAGCATTATCCTTGCGCTTCAACGCACCCAAAAAGAAACCATTACTGGGCGAAACTTGCACGGGCACATCAAAGTTCAAATACTCTAGGGAAACAACAGACCTTTGATTACACATCTCAATTATAACTTAGAAATGAACGAGTAGGTTCATTTTTAAGTTTAAAGCATTCCAAGGATATCGGAAAAACTTTAATAATTTAAAAAAAAATAATTGGATTTTTCTATTATTTTACCTTTTTAAATTTAGGTTGTATAAATTAAACTTAAAAATTTTGAATAACCGTGTTTTATATTTTATACATTTTAACACTTTAACGCTATATTAAAAAGTGCAGCAAAAGGAATATTGACTGGTACTTTTTGAACTTTGATTCCATTAACTCAATTGCCCTGGCCCTTCGCGTTCAGGAATCATTTATCATGCTTAATTTTATCGGACAGCTAGATTTTGGATGGGAGAACTGGGAAACTTCACAGTTTTATGAAATATTATATGTATTTGATTTGCTTTTCTTGTTTTTCGTTTTTTCCCCTTGCAGAGGTTACAACGAAAAGTTTCGGAGAAGCGAGCTTCGGCAAACATCGACAGCTGGGAAAAGCAAATCATAAGTAAACACTGAGGACAGGACCAGACAACCGCGCAGGACGAGGGATAAACGTGGTAGTTGCCATGAGAGCAGCCTCGGGTGTTGACCAGGAGTGAAAGGATCTGGGAAAAGTGTACCGCAGCAGCAGCAGCAATAGCAGCAACAGCAGCAGCAAAGCGCAACAGCTGCTGCAGCAATCCAAACAGCTGCTGCAGCTAAGAGCAACGTGCAACTGGCAACAACGAGGGCAACAATAAGAGCCGCCAGAGACAACACCCGCAATCAAATCAAATTCAAAGATGCAAATTGCAATTTGCATACAAATGCATGCGCACCAGACGAGCAACATCACAACCACAAACAGCAACAGCAGCACAAATAACAAAAGCCTCGCAAATTGTTGTCAAATGCTATAAAATTGAACGGAACAACTCTGGAGCACACTTGCAAACATATCATTGAGCGGGTGTAGGGTTCAAGTCAACAAATCAACATGATCAAGGGCATTCTGATACAGCGCAAGAGCCAGGAGGATGCCAGCTACACCAAGCAGCTCAAGATGGAGCACGCCGATCTGGTGGCCGAGATGCAGACCGTGGAGAGCCTGCCCACCCACGAGCGGCTCCAGCTGGCCAGACTGTGAGTTCAAAGTGCATTTCATTATATAATCAGTATAGGACACACAGTTCATGGGATATACACTTGAAGCAGTTTTCAAAGGTGCCGGAATATCCATTATTAACCGATTTTCTTTAGATGTTCTGTTTACTACATTCAATTGATTAAATTGATCACAACCATTGTATTCCAATAAAATGATTACTTTGCTTCTTTTTCCGCTCTTCTTTATGTAAAAGAAACATTTACCTTATGTGAATATTTCTTCCTTAGAGTATATATGTTTTACAAAAGATAAAGTAGAACCCTGCTGTTTAAAATCTTTATTAATTGGATTGAAGTTAAAAGAAGAACAATAAACATCCGCTACCATCTGTATTTAAAAACTCAGAATAGGAAAAGAAATTGATGGCTTTTGTCCAAGTAAATCCCTTTAGATAGATTTCCTAGACTCCGCCCCATACATTTTTAAAGCCATTCAACTTGCACAACTAATCCCAAATCTCATGCTCAATCCCTTCTTGTTAATTAGACGTCGTGCCCAGCAGCTGAAGCTCTCCAGGCAGAAGGACAAGGAGTGGGCCAAGTTGCAGCGGGCGAAGGGCAACACGGCGAGCGGCGGCAGCGGAACCGGATCCGGATCACTGGGCAACGGACTGATGAACGGCAACGGAGATACCACGCACCACTTCCGGCACGCCAATGGATCGGGCACGTTGAGCGGCAGGCGGCACATATCCTTCGAGAACAGCGTGGTGCTGCTCGAGGCCGCATCCCGGAACGATATGCCCGAGGTTGCGGCTCTGCTGCAGCACGGAATCACGCCGGATGCCGCCAACGAGGACGGACTGACGGCGATGCATCAGGCGTGCATTGATAACAACGTCGAGATGCTGCAGCTGCTGCTGGAGTACGGTGCGAATGTGGATGCGCAGGACAGTGATAAGTGGACGCCCCTTCATGCGGCCGCCACCTGCGGCCACCTCGACCTCGTCCGCATCCTCATCCGGCACGGCGCCAATCTGCTGGCGGTCAACACCGACGGCAACATGCCCTACGACCTGTGCGACGACGAGAACACATTGGACTTCATCGAGGGCGAGATGGCTCAGCGTGGCGTGACCCAGGAGCTCATCGATGAGACGCGCTCCTCCACGGAGCGGATTATGCTGCGCGACCTAATGGAGTTGGCTCGCACAGGAGGTGACTTGGAGGAGCCGGACTACCAGTGCGCAACTCCGGTAAGTGGAATTTTATCTTAGGAAAGAGCTAATAAAACTTAATTCAAGGAATAATTCCTACACAAAAGCTTATTAAACTTAATGCAAAGAAAACTTCTACACAAATATTATACAATCAGTTTCCTACAAAATACCGTATTATTTTCAATGAAAAGTATAGTTATCCAGCTTCATTAAACCCATACTCACTTCCTGTGCACAACCTTTAATTTATCTCAATTATTCAGCTTCACATAGCTGCGGCCAACGGATACGTCCGCGTCGTGGAGTTTTTGCTGGAGCAGCATGTCAACGTGGATGCCATGGACAAGGATCTGTGGACCCCGGTTCATGCCGCCGCTTGCTGGGGTCATGTGAGTGAAGCCTCGAAGCCATATAAATGGGAATAATAATTTTAAATGTCCCACCCTTTCAGTTGGAGGTGCTGGAGATGCTGGCACAATGTGGTGCTGATCTGAATGTTCGCAACAAGGACGATGAGACTCCTTCAGGTGAGAATATGCGAAAAGGTTGCGGCTCTGAATCAACGCTGCTCTACCATCCTGCTATCCAGCAAAATAACCATGAATATGAAATTGAGCTATAAATTGTTGTTAATGCCACACGGAAAATGTGTAAATCTAGACTATTTGTAGTAGGAATGGCGCTCTCAGGTGTGAAGAACTTTGCTTACACTGCTCGAGCTTCGTAGGAATATTTACTTAAAATGGCCATTTTGCACAAAGTTCTCCCTAGTTCATTATTTACTTTAAACACTTACTCTCATTTATATTAAGATGAATGTTAATTGTCGCAATCGTAGGATTTTATTTAACGTCTGAACTAGATACTTAAAATCCATTACCTCCGCCTCCGTAGACATCTGTGAAGACCCCGAGATCAGGGAGCGCATCGAGCAGCTGAAGACGGAGCAGGAGAGCAAACGACTGGCCGAGGCACAGCGACGACGCGTTCGACGCTCGCAGAGCAACAACACAAGGCATTTATACAGCACTTGGAGCCCATTAAACCAGACCCTTAAAACTAACTATCGCACTCCACAGAGCCCAATCAGTGCGACGCACCAGTTTGCGAGACAAAACGCTGACAACCAAAAAGGATGCCGTCGAGGAGACGCGTCTGCGTCTGCAGGCGCAGGAGGCGACGGACTCGGAGGCTCCCTCCTCGGGAGGGGATCCGCTGACCAATGGCTATGGTTACGGAAACAACAACGGCGAGAAGCGACCCTCGACGGGCAGTTCGAATGGCCAACCACTGCCGCACTCCAAGTCCGCCGATGCGCTGGACAATGCCATGATGGCATCCTCCGCCGCATTGTCGGCCACCGCCACACATTCCTATCCGTCGCGCCGTCCACCGGATGGCCGGGAAAACGATGAGCTGCTCCGCCTGAAAGCCGCCGGTGGCGCGGCAGAGATGCAGCGAGCTACCTCGGCGGCGGCCGTCATCCTCACCGAAAAGGGAACGGCGGCCAGTGCCGAGGCCGTTCAGATCCAGTCGTCGAAGGAGGCTGCCAACGGCAAAATCAATGTCCAGGTCACCGTCCTCGTGGGTGAGTGTAACGCCTTTGGCCACGTGTCAGGCTTGCTTCCGCTTTCGCTTCCTCCTTTCAACCAAAGCCAGCCATTTACTCAAGCACCCATCCAAACACCTCCAGTCACCTCCAGCCACCTCCAACCACCCTGTTTGGCTCCCAAGGAGCGTCAACGTATCACGAAGAGTTCTGCTTAAGCGCCATTCTGTCCCCGTGTCAATGTCAATGTTTAATGTTTATTTAACGACTCTACTAAAATGGAAATGAAAATACTTCCAACAAGCAAACACAGCTAACAGCATGAGTGGAGTATCGAATGGCGTATGCCCTGTAGGGACCGCTATTTGATACCTTAGTACGAGTATTGATAGGAAACCTCTTTGAAACTCTTTTGTTGTAAATTTGTTTATATATAGTATGGAAATGACAGCTAATGTCGTAGTAAAATACTGTTCATATGAATAGGCATCCTATTGTTTCATTAGTTTTCATTAGTTACAACCTAATAAAATGCAATAAAAATGATCTTTATCTTTATGTAACAGCCTCAAATAGCATAAACTAAGCATATTTTATGTTATTTGCAAATGATTACTTTCTTAATAGCTCACTATCCATATTTATTTGTATTAACTCCCGTACTGAGAAGACAGAGGAGCATGGCTGCAATTAGCATATTTGACTCGCATGTAACATCCATCCCACCTATCCGATCACACCCCCCAACAGGTCAAGGGGTATCTGCTAACTTAACTCTCAGGGAAAGAGAAGAAAAGTAAAATAACATTTGCTTGTTTCCGTTTCATTCTTTTTTGTTGTCGTTGTTGTGCCTCGTTTCGCCCGTTCTGTGTCGTCTGCCTGCCCGCATCATCATCAACTATAAAAACAACAACCACACCACCAACGCACCACTAAACACCAAACACACCCAACGCCTTGCCAAAAACCTCCAACATCCAGACACCAATAGCACGCACCACCATCAGCAACATCAACAGCAGCAGCAGCATCAGCAACACCACCAGCAGCAACACGTGCTGCTGTTGCAGCAACACCAGCAGCTTCAGCAGCATCAGCAGCAGCCGCAGCAGCAACAGCAGCAGCAGCATGTTGCCTTGGATGGCTACGGTGCCACATTGGCCAACTTGAAGAAGCAGCGCTCGCTTTCACGCACCGCCAATGTCCTCAATACTTTCGAATTGTCATCCCAAGCAACTAGCAATGCCCATCCAATTGCAGCAGCAGCTAGTGCCACACCAACTAATGGTTCTGTTTTAGGAGCCGGCGGCAGCAGCAACAACAACAATAACCTAAGCACCAGCAACAACAACAACAACGGATCAGCACCGATCTCGACGCAACCAACGCTGGGTCACATGGGACACATGGGTCCGGGCAGCGTACTATCCGACTTCGAGGGCTCCTCACCGGCGGGCAGTTCGCTGAACAAGTTCAGCGGCATCACTGGCGACGTGGTCACCGATAGCACCAGTTCCAGTCGTAGGTGCTGCCTCCTGATGTAGAAGGGCATTGTATTTGAGCAGCCAGAATTGTTAGAGGGATAGACCATTTGTTAAATGGCAAGAAAAAAGTGTCTTTTTATTAGATTAGCCGAATTCAGTGAGTGAATTGTTGAATGTTGATTACACAAATGCATGTTGGTTTTGAGCATGGGGTTCAATTCTGTGAGCTCCTAGAAACGGCTGAAAGTCGTTGCATTTTCCTAGCAGACACAACAAAACACTAAAGACACACAACCAATTATACGAAACAAATTTATACAAATATACAACCATATGTATACATTTTAATGAACATAAAAAGAATTACATATAAAATAATTGTGAGCAGTTTACCTTAGTCGATATACATATAAAAACTAAATCAAAACGGAAACGGAAAAACATCAAAAAATATTTATATAGCAATGCTAAGAACCTAACTTAATAGATTTGCTTGGAGTGCATTAGGAATATCTGTGTTTCCGTGTGTGAGTGTTAAAACCGAACAGGCAAAGTATTATGCAGCAAGTAAATATTTAACTAAATATATAGTTATAGTACGATAGCGAAATTGTAGTTAAACCGTGACAGCGAAGAAAAGCAAAGCAATGAGACAAAATGCATAGCACTCAAGCAATTTTCCATATAAGTGTCTAAATGTTTGAATTGAAAAGAATTGAAAGAATTGCTTATGCCAGACAGCATAGAGATTTATTTTGTAATGCAACTACTTTGCTCTGCGTTATGTAAGTTGCGTTTTGTTGAGAGGTACAAGAATATATGTATTATTTATGTAGCAACTGTCTTTGTATATATACCTACACAATTCCAAAAGATGCAAAACAACGCGCAATTAGCAAATGAGACTTTTTCGATGAATGTCAAGGCATTAGCTGAACGTTTTGTAAAATAAACAAATGAAATACGAAAAAATTACACTCGTGTTTTTTATTTTATTAACGGTTTTATATTTTTTAAAAGGTTGGCTTTTTATTAACCTGTGCTTATTTTTTTATTAGGCATTAAGTGAATGAAATATTTTGTTTTTTAAATGGTGCGCCAAGGTGCTCCACCTGTGGGATTTTTGATCAACCACGCCATGTTTCCCCACAAGTTAGCAGGCCTGTGACATTGAGGTAGGTTAGCAGCTCTGAGCATCAGCTGCTGCTTTGCTTGACTTTTGTTTACATTCTTATTGGTTTGAACTTTTAAGTTTAAGATTTAACTAAATGGAATCCCTCGCAAAATACCGATATAGTTTGGTGGCTGGGTCCTTTGCAGCTGCAGGAAGCTTTTTCGGAAAACTGCCCAGCCACCTCAGCGCCCGGAAATTACTCAATCCTTCGGAAACTCAAGGAGACTCTTCCTATTTAGGCAAGATTGTTTTTTCTCAAAATAAACAATCAAATAAACCCTTTTACTTTTTAGAAATAGCTTTAATTCAGCTGCTGCCATTAGTGCTAATGGTAATATGCAATGTTTGCAACTTGCGCTGCTTTTTGAAGGCCCTGCAAATGACTGAACAAACTTTAACCTGCGTCGTTTTAACTTCCGCTTCGAATTATGTCTTATCGGTGGGTGCTTTCCCGAAATATTTGGTTAATTATGACTAACTTTCGCTATATAGTTTATTTTAGGAGCGCTTGTCTATCGGGAGCCACTTACAGTATTGTCTGGCATCGGAATAACACTCATTCTGGCTGGTCTTTGGTTTCTCTGCGATGGAGGAACCGTTGAGTCCAAGAAGCCAGACAAAATTGAATAGTTAGCTTCTTTTTTAGAATTATTTAATATACGCTTTTATGTTTTTCCGGAGTTGAATTGTAGCCAAGTAGCCCCATTTAACTTAAAAACTTCTTTTTCCATTTTTAATTTCAAATATTCCAAGAAAATATAAAAATCTTGGGCCCAAATACTTGAAGAAAACGAATGGCTTATATACTTTTGTTTAATATATGTACTATCTTGCAAATACATAGTTTTCATTTCATTTATAATGCACTGTTAGTGTGCACGCTTCTCCATTCGCGCAGTATTAATTACAACTATTAATTTTTACGTGGCTTTGTATTTTTGTTTTCATCGTTTGTGTGTAAAAGTTTGGCAGAACAAACAAAAAAAAGGTGTTGAAATGGGATAGAGCAGGACAGTAAGAGCACAAACTATAAATATATTTATCCTTCGTTTATATATATAGGTAATAGTAATTAATTTGTATATTTCAGAATCGTTATTTAATTGCTAAGACGTATAAATACTTTTTATATTCTTTCTCTCGACATCTGTGTTATCATCAGCTTCAACGCAGCCAAACAGACAGTAAAATGTAGTAAAATCAAGCAAGAAATGGCAGATCCAAGTTACATACACATACAATTGTGTGTTATGCCCATCTTTCGTTTGTATTCCTTCGACGAAGTCCTGTCCTGTCTGGGAGTTTTAGAAACCCTTGGAGCGCTTACTTTCCTGTATATAGTTGTAATTCTTTCTTGTTTCTAACCACTATTTTGTTTTATTAATAATACATTATCGAATAAACCAAAATCAGGGGAAGTAATTATAAATCGTATTGAAAAATGCGCACGAATTGATTTGTGTCTGCTTCATTTTCGATTCCCTAGTTGCGTTATAAAGGATTCTTTTTGATAGATTTCCATTTCTTATGGTTGAGAGTGTTTTGCGTAACAATAATTGTACGTCTACGTGGCCATTACTTGCATGTTGATGATTGGTTTCCTTGTTTTCTGTATGGATTTTGTGTTTATGGTTTGCATGAATTGTATGTGTTTTGTTTGCGGTTAATACGTATTGTTTGCTCAGTTTTTATTCTCCAGTCCAAGAGGCATGCGTTGCGACTGGTTCTGACGGTTTATGTAGCCACCACCACCACCTCCCTGGTTGCCCGCTCCGCCGCGACCACGATCGCCCATGGGCCTGCCGCCGCCATACGAACCATTCACATTCCTCTGCTGGTTGCCACCGCGCTGGCCCCGGTAGCTTCCTCCGCCGCCGCCGGAAGACTCGTAGCGCGACTCCTTGTTGTAGGTGCCACCGCCACCTCCTCCGTTCTGGTAGTAGCTGTTGCCTCCACCATTGCCCGACTCATTGTTCCGGAAGTACACACTGCTGTTGCCCGAATTGCGTCCGTTCGTGTTGGATGAGTTGCCGTATTGACGCGACCGGTAGTTGCCCCTGTCGCCGCCATTGCGCCGTTCATCGCCTCGCCCACCCTGATCGCGATCCCGGTTATCCCTGTCTCCGCCACGACGCTGATAGTTGCCAGAGTTGCGACGTCCCTCTCCTTGCGAGTTGTTCCAATGGCTGTTACCCTCGTTATCGGCATAACCACCATTGCCACCGCCAGCGCTGTGGTCCCTGGGCGTGGCCCACTCCTGCTTGTGGCTGGTGTTGCTGCTGCCATTCGAGGCTGCGCTACTCATCGCATTCATCTCCGAGCTCCACTTGGTGGGCGGTGCCGGTGGCGTGGCCTCGCCTTTGAGCACATTCGTGAGCGCAGCTGTGGCGGCAGCATTCGTATTGTTGTTACGGGCATGCCATTCATTGTTCTCCACATCTCCGCCAGCACCGGCACTCGAAGAGGTGTTTACAGATGACGGCTCATCCAGCTGCTGTACATGTTGTTGCTGCTGCTGCTGTTGTTGTTGTTGCTGCTGCTGTTGTTGCTGTTTTAGTTGCTGCTGGATCTGCTGTTCATAGGTAACCACAGCACTTTCGTATGGAAACACTGAGGTCACATCGCCCGGCTGCATGCCAATTCCCTGAGGCGCAGGCTGCTGAGGCTGTTGGGTTGGCAGACGCGGCATAATCAACATTGGTTGCGGCTGCTGCTGTGGCTGCTGTTGACGTTGCTCGTGGATCAGAACCGGGGAGAAAAGCTGCTGCTGCTGCGGTCCCGGCTGCTGGAGCTTGGGCTGCTGCGACGGGAACGACTGGTTGGTGAAGGTCAGCGTTTGTATGGCCTGCGGTGGTTCTTCGACATGGTTGGGCTGCTGCGGTTGCTGCTCAAATACCAATCCCTGATTGGTCGGAGGCGGCGGGGCTAAAGCCTCAGGATTGTCCAGTTCACTGTCCTGCAGAAAATGGAAGCTTCCTGTGCCCAAGACCTCCGCCAAGGGGCGCAACTGCTGCATAAACTGCTGCTGCTGGGGTGTTGGTGGTGCCTGGAGTGCAGGGCCTTGAGGGTGTTGCGGTGGCTGCTTGTAGTAGTTTTGCTCCACAGCCCTCACATTGGGAGCAAAGTGGGTTGGATGTGGCTGCTGCTGCTGTGCTGGTGGAGCAGCTGCTCCAGTTTGCAAGGCCTGGAGATTCACGGGGCTGCTCAACAGCTGGTGAGGATGCGGCGGTGGCTGCTGGGGCTGCTGCTGGGCAGGTGGCGCTGGGGCGTACAGAACATGCACTGGCGTGGTGGTTCCTCCGGCCTGAGGAGCTGCTTGGTAGACCTGCGTCGGCTGCTGCTGCTGTTGTTGTTGCTGCACCACCAAGTTCTGCAGATGTTCCAAGGAAGGAGCTCTCTGGTGCTGCTGCTCCAAATGATGACCGGCACGTTCCTGCTGTTGCTGGTGCGGTGGATGCTGCTCCAATTCTGTCTGCACGCCCAAATGCAACTTGTCCAGTCCCTCCTCCAACGAGTTTCGAGCCGATGGCTCCGATGGCAGTTCCGTGTCCAGTTCGCCAGAGCCATCGTTCAACAAGTCGCCGCTTTCTCCATCGCCGCTTCCTGTTCCACTATCCGTGCTGTTGGCTACCGCGTTTTCGGCCAGTGGAACAAGGTAGTACTTGTCCAGGTACCCACTCTCCTGGATCTGCTGGAAGAGAGTTCGCAACTTCTCGAAGGTCACTTCGCCGAAAGACTTAGGACGCGCATTTATGGTCGAGTAAAACAGTTCGGCAGACTTCTGGGCAGTGGCAATAAAGCTTACATCTTCAGAAGTTTCCGGGCGGCGAGTTTGCGTCTCAATCAAACTAGAAAAAGAAAGAATTTGTGAATTAATATTTACCAAAGGGAAGCTTAAATAAAAAATCGTTTAAAATATGTGTGGTGATGCTTACAACTTCTCCAGCACTTCCAGTTCGGTGTTTTCCAACTTTTTCGCTCCATTTTCGCCAACCAGAAAATCGTTGCGCACTTGTTCGTCGTTGAAGCAGCTGAGCACGTTCTGAATGATCAGAACCTCCCGAATCTTGGCCGTCTCAGCAATTGTCTTCGCCAGGTTGTCCTTTGGTATAATATGAAATTAACATCAGCGGGAAATAGCGATTTAACGAGCTTACCTTCCGCGCCTGCTTCTTCTGCTCCTTTTCGGCCTCCTTGGACTGCTGCTGAATATGCTTGGCCAGCTCGCGGGCAAACTCCAGATTGGCCAGGACCGCATCGTATTTGGCCACTGCCGAAGCCTGGTCGCCGCTCAGTTCCTTTCCGCCGCTCTGTATAGCGCGATAGGACTCTAGTTTGGTCTAGATAAGAGATGATGAGTCAGTGTTAGTCACATTTGCTCAGCTACAGCGTTAATAATTAGACCTATATGAACCGAAATTCCAAATGAAACTATACAACTAAAAATAGTAAAAAGTACCAGCAGCTATACTCTTCTTTTAGGTAGAAAGCAATTAACTTTACAAACTAATCTAATTCGATAATTAGAAAAACACCCATTATCGCTTTTCAAAGATAAGTTTTAAGTGGCTTTCGTTGAAAATTCAATTTGGTGGAGCCCCTATACAATGTCCTCTTTTGGTTTTAACCACTGCTATTTTATATTTTTTTTTATATATTTTTAAGTAAGTATACTAATTTGAGGTGGTAGGAATTTACTTGGACGACATTTAAACTGCGACATCAATTTTCCT
This sequence comes from Drosophila teissieri, assembly GCF_016746235.2. Lineage (NCBI taxonomy): Eukaryota > Metazoa > Arthropoda > Insecta > Diptera > Drosophilidae > Drosophila > Drosophila teissieri. The sequence continues at coordinate 15,497,181 of NC_053031.1, read as the reverse complement.
GTGGAAAATTCCAGAGGAATTTAAAAAATGTAGTCTTAATGTCCGTGACCGAATTACATTTAACATAACAACATTTTAGAGATAAATGTTAAGTAATTAAAAGAATAAGTACTTGCAATTAAGAAGAAAAGTATTAACAATAAGTCGATTTATGTACAATAATATAAAGAAATAATAAATAAAAAAAAACTCAATTATGTAATGATAATACATGAATAATCAACGTTTTTCCTATTTTTTGCTTGGTATCAAATGTATTTTTGTTAATTGCCCTATATTAATTCTGCAAATCTATAAACAAAACCAGAAAGAGCCGGCAAATGACGTTGCCAGACCCGCCGGTCACACAGCTGTCGACAGTGCGTGCTTTTCAATGTAAGAACTTTCTGGAATCGACGTGCTATAAACATTAAATGTAATCACTTTTTGTGCTGTGCACGAAGGCAGCTTAAAACACTCGGCATATTGAAGCGTGTAATTTTTTCGACTGGTTCTAATTGACATGCCGGCCGCTGTGTGCGATCCGGCAACGCTGTGCTCTAGAAAACATGGCGTCGCGAAAAATCTGCCAGCCCCGAGAACTTAGGTCGCGCGGGGAGGGAGGGGGTAAGGGGTGCGCGCAAAACGAAACAAAGCAACACGGAGGAATGAAAATAAAAATGGTGGGCCATGCTGCCGAAAAAGGTTTCCTTTGCGGCACTTTGCCGGCCCCTTCACACTGACCTTGCGCTTCTCCAGATTCCGGATCTTGTGCTCGATGGTCACCAGCAGCTGCTTGAGCGGATTGTACGGCTCTGGAACGGCGGCAGCGGACACAGCATTCGCCTTCGATTTGGCAGCGTTTCCATTGTTGTTGCTGCTTGCCAAATCCGTTTGACTTCCATCCGTCGTCGCTGCCGCGCTGTTGTTGCTCTGGCCATTGGTGGTCACGACTCCGGCTCCAGCTCCTGCTCCTGAGATTACCGATCCACCCAGCGAAGTGATGGAGGAGCGCTTCTCCTTGCTGGCGTTGGTGCTGTTGTTGTTGTTGCTGGCAGTGGCGGCGACGGTGGTGGCAGTTGCAGCGGTAACAGTAGCGGTATTTGCAGCCGAAGGCATGGTGCGCCGTTGGATTCTTCCTGGTTGGCTCTCAACGACGTTTTAGCTCGAAATGGGGAATGATATTCAATTCAAACGGCTGCTGCTGCTGCTGCTGTTTCCCAGTCCAGTTCGCTTGTCTGCTCCTTTCGGGGGAAAAAAACTAGAGCTGGCCGACGGGCCGATGTGCGGTCGATAGTATCGATGCTGCCAGTTTTAGCAGCTCGATAACGCAGCATCAATGTCAATCTGTGTGCCGGCAACAATCGATTGCAGTGGGCAATTGAGAAAATGTGGGAAAGAAAGAATTGCAAATCGTTTTGGTGATACCTTTCTTTAGTTTTCTGTACTGTGAGGTCGCGAAGAAAATATGTGAATTGTGAAAAGATCTCAGTCTCCCCTGAAAATTGCTTGGTAATCATTTTTAAAGCGGGGACACAATTCCGGTTATCGATATGCGTCTTTCGATTTCTGGAACATTTTTTTTAAATGAAACGATGACTTATTTCGAAATATTCGGAGTAAGTATCAGTTGTCGGTTCTAGTTGTTTGACAATAACACAACTCTTTTACTTTACAACAAAACTTTAGGTAGGTATTTAATTAATATTTTTGTGACTAATGCTACGCCTATTCCGCATAAACCCTAACATAATCTATTATCATCGCACTCTGCCTGCCCCAAGTGGGCGCCCAGGAATCGCGGTGCTGCCAAAATGAGAGTGCCGCGCGCGGTTCCCTGTTTTTATAGGGCTTGACATCCTTGGCCAATACACCATCGTCGAAGTTCAAGAAGCCTCCCACCGTAACGCCAAAAATAATAAAGCACTTCTCGTTGAAGAATGACAGTCCGTCGTACAGCTCCCCATAAACCTCCTCGTCCACCATCAGCGTTATCTTGTCCCTCTGCCAGATCATGGTATAGTTGTGAAAATCGTCTCCGTAGTGGTTGTTGCCTATTTTGTCCTTGATGAACTGGACCGCATTGCCGTGGTGCCAAACTACACCACCGCCATACAAATGGTTTCCGGAAATATCATCTCCCTGTTTGGTTCTCAAATTGGCATTACCTCGGGCATATGCGATTCCTGAAAGTAGTTTTAAAGTTAGGAAAGAAAAAAGAAAATCCTAAGTTTTGAAACTTACTTAGTTGTTTGGCATAGTGGGTCTCGGCGTAAGTGGAAACCGGTTGGAGCATCAGATCTTAAATAAATTAAATATAAAATCATTTTTCTAATAGGAAAGTTAGGAGTTACTCACAGGGAAAGAGCCAATCCCCCTTGGGCAACTTGGCGCGCACGACGATTTTGCCATATTTGAAACTGAAGGAGTTCCTGGTGTGAATTTGAGCGGAGAAAACTGGTGGCTTGATGCTATAGAAGATGCCGTGCGCAATGTTGCACTCCTGATCCGGACTTTCGACGGCCGTACAGCGATCTCCCAGCTTGAAGCTGCCATCGCTAACCTCGGTGGCAATGGTGGGCACGATGTGGAGCTCGCCTTCCCTAACAAAAGAGTTCCGTGCGGCATCGTCAAAGGCCACCAGCTCCTCCTCCACGTGGTACATGCGCTGTCTAAAAAGTGGTATAACATATCTTAGACATCTTAGCCAATGAGTCCACTGAGTTCTCGAACCGGATGTCATGCTTCCAGGTGGTCTTGTTCAGCTGCGCCTCCGAGAAGTTGTCCTCGAAGATGAGCTCACCCTGGCAAGTGTGGCGTCCACTGCTCACTATCGTTTGGGCGGGCTTGCAGCGCTTCACTTGCTGTGCAGGAGCTAGGTATGCCTGACACTCACTCTCGCCTGAAAGGAATGTTATGACTCGCGAGCTGGAGTCCTTGGTGGTCAGTAACCGGGTGTTCAGAATCACCCTGGTTTCACTCTTTTCAAAGATCTCCTCGTTAAACTGCACCAGCATGGATATCTGCAGCTTGTCATTGTTCTGCAGACTTATCTTTTGCTTTGACACCCAACTGCCGTTCACTGCCTCCGTGATGTAGTCCATTAGAGCTGGACAAGTGTCGTCTATTTGGAACATGTAGAAGACCCGCTGTATGCCAGGTTCGTCTTAAGCGGTATGAGAAAAGCAACAAATTACTTTTACCAAAAGGAATTATTCAAATAAGTGCCATCAAAAGTTTAGACTGGATTATTCATCCGTGTATCTTTAACTGAGAAACCTTAGTGGGGTTTCTAAAGCTTTTCCAATATGAATAACTTAGCGCAATCATTGTCATTTATGATGTGCTTGATTTAACCATGTAATTGTAAACCATTTAAAAGTCACCTGGTATGGACACCTCGAATCCTGCATCTCTTAGCATTTCAAATTCAATACTGGGAACTTTAAAACTATAGATTTCAGTGCTTGAAATCAGCAATAATAAACATGGCAGAGTTGCCCACCTCATGACGCAGTTTTAATTGCTCTTAATATGTGTACTAACTAGAATCCGATTAACGTATTAATCTGAGAAGCTGTGCGTTGGGACTGCAGCATCAGATTGAAAACTCCGATCTCAAAAGCTTAGCCCGGTTCAAGCTCCCCTTGATTGCACTCGAATCAGAATATTCAAAAGTTGAATACAATTTTTTTATTATAACAAAATTGTAAATATAGACAACTTATTCTCTTAACAGTAACCAGATTATAGGGTATAAAAGTCAAAAAATAAGTTTTTAAAGCTTTACTTTAGCTTAATCCCAATTGGCAAATCCCCAATTCTTCAAGAAATAATATTTTGAAATGCCTTACATTGTGAACATTAATTTTTAGTCGTGTAAAACGAGCTTTTGTTATCTCATCAGCTGTTAAAGCTCTCATTCGAACGTGGATCACTAAGGGGCTACGTTAGAACCTATTTTTTGGGGTCTACGGGATGTTTAAAAAATGCCCAAGTCCCAGAGCAGCCAGATCGCAGCCGGAGCTGATATCAATGTGGACTCGCATACGCCGAATCGCGATTGTCCGGACCAACTTAAAGTAAACATATAGTAATAATCGCTCCTCACCAGCGACAGAAACCGGTCTGCCAGTGAGGTAGACACAGACACACAGATTGAGTCAGAGGCTTCGGATTCTTGGGGCAAAAGTGCTGAGATCGAGGATTCAAAATGTCAGGACTGTGCATTGGAATACTGCTCATTGGTTTTGCATGCACCACTGGCTACAAGATTCCCACACCGACTGTGGAGCTCCTGGAGAATGGATTTCGTGTTTCTATTCCGGGTAAGTCAGCGATGAGCCACTTTGTAGTTTCTTAATGTCTTTCTTCACCTTACGATCTCTGGAATGCAATTAAAAATCAAACAATAAACATTGTCTATAATCAGAATTCCGAGTAAGTGAGAAGGTGATTTATTTTCATTGCGAGTATGTTTGCTAATTTATTCCACTTGATTTTCATTTTAGATGAAGAAGGCGTGAAAGTGGTGGCCTTTAATGCGAATCGCAATCGGAATTTCACATCCTTCATCAACGAGGGACAGTACAACGTGCGGTTGACTGAGCCCCAGAATGGCAGGTGGACGAGCGACTTTAGTTCGGTTCCCCTGAGAGCCCAGGATATTCTATACCTCTGGACAAGTGTGCAGCACCAGAGGGCTGTGTACCAGGATCTGGCGCAGCCCTTGCCAGTGTGCAATCTTGGCGGAGACTATCGACCCAAGGGATGTACGCCCGGTGAGGATGACTTCACGGATGACAACCAGATAAGTACTGAAGGCAGTGTCTTGGAGCCCACCGCTCCCGCCGTTTGTGAACCTTCTGAAACCCAGGTTTCGCCGCAAACTGGCGTTTCCATATGTAAGGGACAACTTCTGTTTGAGGAGACCTTTGACCAGTTGAATGAATCCCTGTGGATCCATGATGTTCGCGTGCCCCTGGACTCCAAGGATGCAGAGTTTGTCCTGTACGATGGGAAGGCCAAAGTTCACGATGGCAACCTGGTTATTGAGCCGCTTCTTTGGTCCAGCTATCGCCCGGATCTGTCCATAGCCAATTCCAGACTCGATCTCTCGGAGCGTTGTACCGGAACCCACAACAGAATCAAGGAATGCATCCTGCATTCCACGGGCAGTGGACCCAGTGGAATAATGCCCCCGATTGTGACACCTCGGGTCAGCACCAAGGACACCTTTGCCTTTCAATACGGACGCGTTGAGATCCGGGCCAAGCTGCCGAAGGGAGATTGGATAGTAAGTGAGATGATACAGCTACAGCTATATCATTCATATTCCTCGCTTTTTGTTAGGTACCCCTCCTACTACTGGAACCCCTTACCGAATGGTACGGACAATCGGGCTACGAGTCCGGCCAGTTGCGAGTGGCCTTGGCCAGAGGTAACTCCGTCCTGAGGATGCCGCGCGGAAAGCTCGTAGACGGTAGATCTCTGTACGCAGGACCCGTTCTCTCCACGGATGCCCACCAAAGGGAGGACTTGTGGCTGAGCAAGCGAAAGATATCCCACTTCGGCGATGACTTTCACACCTACAGCTTAGACTGGAGCAGCAATCGACTGGTGTTCGCCGTGGATGGACAGGTCTATGGAGAGATGCTAAATGGTTACACTGAGCTGGACGAGAATCCCAGGTGGAAGCAGGGTGGTCCAATGGCCCCATTCGATAGAATGGTAAGCAAGTCTGCAATATTTGGTGAATCATTTAATTCAAATATATCGCCCACTACAGTTTTACATTTCGTTGGGCATCTCTGTGGGCGGATTTGGTGACTTTGTGGACCATCTTCGCACCGCCACTTATGAGAAGCCTTGGGCCAACTACCATCCCCAGGCGAAGCTGCAGTTCCACCAGGCCCAGGACCAGTGGCTACCCACATGGAAGCAGCCCGACTTAAAGATCGATTACGTTCGAGTCTTCGCCAACTGATAGCTAAAATATATATGTAGATGTTTATATAATTACATACGTTCCGGTGAAAATCTTATCGCGAATAAAGCTCCGAGAGAAACTCAGTAAGCTCGAGTGCTTCAGTATGGTTGCTTATCTGAAAGGATGAAGATGAGTCTATGGTTGGCATTAATACTAAGTCAGTTGATCAGCTTGGGTTCCTCTGAGTTTCCTCAGCTATTAGTGAATGTCTCCGACGACGATCCGTGGATTTGGGCATATCTGCCAGGTAAGATGGTTATACATTCTGCTGCCCAAAACCTATTAATGAATCAAATACGTAGAGGACAATCGTATTAGGTCGGTGCTCTTTTACACTGAGTACGGAGGGGACAGATGTCCCATCTATGACTATATGTTAGACCCGAGCATCGCACATCCGTGGGCCATTGGGGAATACATAGCCAATGATACCCGTACCCTTAAGATCACAGCCATAATAGAGACAAATCACAACGAAACTATGATCGAGAGCTTCAGGATGAGTTTCATGGAAGAAAACAGGGCTCTAATAGAGCCTCTACAGAATTTCCTTCCTTCATCTGGGGAAAGTTTAGATTGCGAGAATCTGCGTAGCTCCACAAAGTACTGCCTGCCCTCGATTTCCCACCACCGAGGGCAACCCATCAACTGCAGTGGCAGGTTATTGTTCTCCGAGTCATTTGAAGACGGTGAGAATTCTTTGCAAAATTGGAAGCACGTGGTGCAATCACAGCTTCTGGAACCCCACTATGAGGGAGTGGCCTTTGTGAATCGAAAAGCCAACTCGTATGTGGAAGACAACATGCTTCACCTAAGGGTAACTAAGTCAAACTACGGGTCCAAAAACCCCTTCTATCTGGAGAACTGCACGTATACGAAAAGCGATTCCAATCAAAGATGTGGCGAAAAGAAGTACAGATTGCCGTTTAGAAAATTTATGCCCCCCTTTGATTCGGCAAAACTGATTTCCATTGAGACATTTAAGTACTGCCGCATAGACATCGAAGCCAAGATGCCCATCGGAGACTTTCTATTCCCAGGTAATTTGCAACTTTCAGATTGCACTTACCTTAAGGTATGCAATACATTTAAATAATGTTAGTTGAAAGCAAGGATCCTTATCTAGGACTCACGCTGACTTCAGTTCATCACGACGCCATTCGAATTGCCATTGTCCGGGGCAATAGGAAGCTAAACGATTTCGCCAGCAACGAGATCGGTGGCACAACCCTTTATGCCGGGGCAATCCTCAACGATAACGGAGGACGCACCTACGAATTGAAAGACTTCGCCAGCAGGGAGGATCACTATGGGAATGACTTTCACACTTACACGGCCATTTGGAAGGAGAAGAGCATCACCTTTAAGGTAGATGGTCGCACCTTTGCCCAGATATCAAACTCGACGGTAGTTCAAGAACTTAGTCAGACAGAGGTAGGTTTCATCGAAAATCTTACTTAATAATAAACCAATTATTATACCAACTTAGCGCCATATTGAGTTGTACCTCACCGTCGGCGGAGAGTACAATTTTCCGGATAACCGCGTTCCACCGGAGCAAAAGAGCTATCGCAATTTCGAGACGGGCCTATCATCGAAAATTAAGAAGGCCATAAACAATTCTCCCACTTGGTACCAAACTGTGATGGTCATAAAAAAGATAAATGTTTATTCTACCGATGAGTACGAGGAATGAATATGGCTGTGATCTTATTAATCTAAAATACTTAATAACTAAAAAACTGTGATCTTTGAAAACAAGTGCACTTGTAATTTCGTTAAATAAAAAAAACTATAACTGGGCAAAATAATTATAAGCTCTCAAACCAATGTGACAATGGTCATTTCATTTCATTTTTACATGAGAACAGCGAAAGATTAAGAGCGTATATGCTATACACCAGGGAGTGGAGTAACCCACAGGTTATCATATTGACCACAGGACTGGATTCTCCAGTAGCTTACGAGAATCTATATAGAACGGCAGTTTCATTTAGCCGCCATGCGGAAAGGCTGTGTTCTTTTAACTTGGCTAAGTAGTCTTGTTTCCTTTATGATTGCGCTGGAGGTACCGCATCCAGTGGTAAATGCAAGGGGAAGGGAAGTTTCCATAATGTTACCCGGGGAGCTGGAAGGGATCGAGTCATTGTTCTTTCAAGCCGAGTTGGTTGACGGAGAGTGCGATAACAATGCTTATTCTTTTGCAAACGAAAGCACATGGAGTGTGAAGATTGAGATGCGAAATTCCATCGAATCCAATGCCAAACTAAGAATTCAAACTGTGGTGGAGATACAAAATAAGATTGCAAGTCAGTTTTCGGAGTATAACATCAACGATAAGGGAATTGGCGAGTTAATTGATAAGCCTAGTTTAACCTCGAGTACTGATCTGAGTGATATGATCGCAAAGTGTAAACCTCTTAAGAAGAGTCCTGCAGAAACGTTATCAGAATGTTCCCATAGAAGCGGCTTCTCCGGCGGGGACTTACTTTTCGAAGACAACTTTGACAACGATCAGAAGCTCACGGATAACTGGAAACACGAGGTAAGGTATCGTAATACCGGCGGGAAAAACCAGGAGTTCGTTGCCTTCGTGGACGATCCTAACAATTCGAATGTAACCAACAACAAATTGCACATATCAATTACCAAAGATGAGAGAGATAAGATTCTTCTGGGCTGCACCAGCAAAAAGGAGGGTCTAGCAAAAAAAAAGGAGTGTGGACGGAGCTCGGGAAGATCGAAACGGGAGCCTTGGGTCTCCAAGACCTTCAGGTCCGCCAATATGCACACGAACTTTACCTTCAAATACGGACGAGTTGAGATCAGAGCTAAAATGCCTACGGGTGATTGGTTATTCCCCAGTAAGTGATTGGGTTTATAGTTTTGATAATTATAAATCCCCACACGATGACTGCTTTTTGATACCTTAGACATTCTGCTGGTGCCGAATATTGAAAAGTCTGATGACGATATTGTGGATCATATTCGCTTGTACGTCAGGGGCAACTCAGTTCTGCAGGACAAACACCAATCCTCCCTCGCCGGAACTTCTCTGTTTGGAGGGATTGTGGTGTGGAACAAAACAGGATCCGAACCGAACCCAAGTGAGCATTTCGTCATCAGGAACGAGGAGTATTATTATGGGGACGGATTTCACGACTACACTATTATCTGGCAGGCTGATAAAATTATCTTCAAGTTTAATGGCGAGTTCTTCGGCGCAGTACACAATGCGACACTTCTTGAACCATTCCAAAAACATGAGGTAAGACGCTTCTTTAAAAGTTTTTAAGGTTTAAGATCTCTGTGATCTCTGGTTATTAGTGCCATCTAGTCCTGGGCCTCACCGCCGGCGGAAATGTAAATTTCAATGACGATATTCTGGATATGCAACACAAGCCCTTTTCAAACACGCACCCCAAAGCGGACAAACAATTCGAGGAATTGGCTAGAAACTGGATCTGGACACCACTGGTGGTCGACCATATCCGGGTGTACGCCATTGACAAGGAGGGAAATTAACAAAAACGTATTTTCTTTAAAGTTGTAAAATATGACTTAAAGGCTTTTGATATTGCATATATTGCATCAAGGAAGTCTCTGTTTGCAAATTTCTATCTTAAAGTTATATTACGCCCCTAATTAAATTGTCCTATGAAACTCTTTCTAGATTTCTTGATAGTAATTAATTCGAGATTCCCACTAACTGCTTCTATCTTATTCGAAAAGTTACTAAGAGCAGCGGTTAATCGACTGAGTGCCATTATTTTACAAAACATTGGTGATTTAAGAGTGTACTTTTATGGCTGAATAAACTACGAAAATGATTGTTAGCACTGACTAAAAGGTTTTGCCATTGTTCTTCTTGGAGCCGTTGTTCCTTGAGTTCTGGTTGGATTTCTTTCGCCGCTTATCGGACGACCAGTCCACGTCGTCCTCATCATCAGTGCCTCCGGCATTTCCCGCGGAGTGCAGGTGGGCGGATGAGGCGCCCTCTTTGGTGGCCAGGCGGCGAGAGGCGATTCGCGACGATATACGGCCCATGCCCATGCACTTTTCCAGGTGCGGGGCGAAGCGGGCGGCGGCCACCAGGCGATCACAGTTGGGGCAGGTGCAGTCCATTGGCTTTTTGGCCGTTGAGATGCCGAAGATGTCCAGGTTGGGCATCTCGCACATCCGATAGGTCGAGTCCTCCGGCACTCCGTCCAGGGCGGCTAGGTTCCCGGACTTTCGCAGGTGATGTGTCTCGTTGAAGATTCCGACAACGGCGTCGTCGAGCAGCGTCTGGAACAGATAGTTGGACGCCTCGTCGAGATTCTTCGGGTCCTTGATCAACTCCCGGAAGTGGTTTACAATCGTAGTGCTAGTTGTGGGAACTTGGTTTCCCGATCCCTGAGCTCCTGTCGTCGTCGGCATGTTGGCAGCAGACATACTAGTTGGTGCAAATACTATATCTATTTGCTTCTGGGTGTCTTCCTGTCTGCTCTGGAAGATTTGTTTGGCATGCCGGTTGTTGTTGTGGAACTTAGTTACTAATTGTCGGTTTGTTTAACACGGCTGTTTGCAAAATGAAAGAGTTGCCAGGCTGGTGCGGAATAACATATGGGGTATAGTTTTATAGAAGTGGTGATCCATTTATTTGTTTTGCATTTAAAAATAACAACTTTAACCGTTAATAATAGTAGAAAATAAAATATCTATATTTTGTTATCCAGTTTTTTAATTAACTGTTGCTAAATTAAGTTTTTTGAACTAGTTATTTTCTAAATAAATGTGAAGTGGCAATACCGTTTTGCCCATCTGGCCACACTGAGCCATGGCGTAAATAAATGCATTTCTAAATAATTAACAATTACCAATGTCTGTATAAAATGTTGCTAAATAAGAAGGAACTCATGTACAAACAGCTGGTGGAAAAGCTGTATGACAGGTGCCAGAGGATTCAGGCGGAAAATGAGCGATGTGTGATGAGGTAACCGTCATTTGTGTGCTCCACGAAACGTAAACAAACATGTGGAATGCTAATTTTTCAGAGTAAATGGAATCAAAAAGATAGTGAGAAGGCGCAATCATGATGTGGAACTTCTGAAAAGACGACTAGATAAGCACGGAGACAACTGGCGATCAGTTCCCATGGTGGCTCCACATCCCAAAGGCAAAACCGAGCAGAAGCGCCGAGGACCGAAGCCCAAAAACAAGCAGGCGGCGGATGAAACAGGAACACCAGGGTCTGAGCCTGGCTCCACCACTCCAGCAGCACGGAAGCCCCGAAAGCAAAAGGCCAAACAGCCACCCATTAATCTCAATCCAGTCATCGCACCTCCGCATCCACATCCACAACCTCAATTGTTAACCTGAACCTAAGAGATTCTATGTATTCTATTTTTAAGATAAAGGGCTTTTATACTTTTCACTGTAATCTTAAGACAAATAAAACCCAAATCCACAAGCGAATACCTGCATAATTTGTTCTATCAACTGTAATTACAAAGCATTTAAAACATGATATTGCATTAGGAAAGCTTTAAAATAAAAATCCGTTTGAAGCCTGCACGAACAGCATATTTGCATTTGAAGATTCATGAACATTTTTTAAAATCTTTTGGATTTCTTATCACCTTGTTATGGTAGACATATCAGCATCAATAGACTTTCATTCACTGAATTTATACTTATTTATATTTTGAATGTACTTAATTGCTAAAACAGAAATTCAACGGGCAGGGCATCGCCATGTTTATTCGGCCTGGCGGAGACGTGCCAGTCGCTGGGTGAGCTCGTCTTGCTCTTGGGACACGGCTGTTGAGGCTCCCACGGATTGGCTCTGGACTCCACTGGGCAGATCCATGTTAAGCTCGAGGCCAGCCTCGTCGGCCACTTGCTGGAGCAGATTGTCAACATCGCCCTGGGGCACCGAGGTGGTTACCGTGTCGGACATGGTGCCCTCCATCACTGAGCTCTGAACGTCCAGGTCTTCGAACTGCGATTCAAACTTCTCCATCAGGGAGGAAATCTTCTCCAGGTTCATGCCCTTCATCGCTGCATCCATGGCCTTGACCACGCCGGCCATGGAGCCGGTGACCTTGCGGGTGGTGAGGGCGGACTGCACTCTGCTGGCGACTGCATCCACTCGGGCACTCATCCTGAGGTAGTTAACCGCCTGGTTCTTCTGGCGGATCGCATTCTCTGCGTGGATGCGGGCCACATCCATGTTGCCCTTCTGGATCGCCTTCTTGGCCTTGGCCTTCTCGAGCTTCTCCTCTTTCTCACATTTCTTGGAGTTTCGTTCCAACTCCTTTACGGCAAATTTTAGATTGAAAAGGTGTTCTGGGGGCGAGAAAAAGAGGTGTGGGTCAATTGGAATCTTTGTCTGGCGTCATCGCTGTGCTACACTTACTTTCCATGGAACTCGTAGACATGTCGTTACCCAGCTTGATGAATTTACAATGACGAACGTGGAAAAAAGATTAGGAGTTGGTTTGCAACTTCAACGGATGAATTTTATCAATTTACGTTGTTTTTATTGAAAGAGGGTTTGTATGAATCACTTCTGTTTGTCAGGATTGGTGTGACCAGACGTTGGGCATTTCCCAGCAACAGCTGTTGCCCAGCTTTTGTGCGCCTAACAGCTTATTGCCTGCTGTATAAGTGTTAATGGACTGTTACTTTGACTGTTTGACTGTTTAAAGTCAACTGCTAACGGAAAATAACATTTGTTACATTACACCATACATAAACTGAAAGTTCCATTTTTACTATTGCTGTGGGAATCTTTTATTTTTAAGTATTGCTGAAAATATGTTTGTCAATTCCAAAAATTGGTATATCTTAAATCAAATTAATGTTTTTACTTTTTTTATTTTAAAAAGGAAAAGTATTGTGTAGCAGTACGTTTATTTTTGGACTTGATGTTTTAAAATCTAATGTGGTTATACAAAAGCTCCGTCAAGATGTAAATATTAAGAATATAGGAATTTGATTTATCACTTCAATATTTCACATCGGTAAACTTAAATTTTAGAGGAATATTGGGCTTGTACAAGAATGTGCACTTAAATGCCTTTTCAGTGGGGTGATTATATTCAATGTGAAAATTTCGCACCAAGTTGGCCACCGTAAGCTCCAATTCCAGATCCACAATCCGTTTGCCCACGCACATGCGTGGTCCGAATCCGAATGGCAAGTAGATGAAGGCACTTAAGTTCGGGTTAATCAGGACATCCGAGCTGTCTTCGCCCTTTTGGCGTAACCAGCGTTCCGGGATGAACTCCTTTGCCCTTGGATATAGTCCGTCGTCCTTAAGCAAAAAGCTGTTGGTCATCAGAAGATTGGTGCCCTTGGGGATTCTATAGCCATCGAGGACCACATCAGTCCCGGCGGATCGGGCATTACCAAAAGTGACTGGATACAATCGAAGCGATTCCTTGATGACTGCCCTCAGATACGGAAGGGATTTCATATCCTCCAAAGAAAATTCTCGATCTAGTGTAGTCAGTTTGCTTAGAACTTCCTCCCTTAGCCTTTGCTGCTTGTCCGGATTTTTGGCCAGGTTTAGCAATATACCAGAGATGGCCGTGCTGGTGGTATCCACTCCGCCCATTAGCATGTCCATGGCCAAAACAGTGGCTAGTTTCCTATCGATTTGCAGCAACTGCTCCAGCACACTCTTATGGTCGCTTGTATCGCCTTCTAACAACTTACGGTCTATCCTTTCAATCGCTTGATTTACGTACATCGAACAGGTGTCGAAGATTTCATCCATGGCCTGACTGAACTTCTTGTAGGTGGGTGTGGAGATGTACTTGTATAACGATGGTTTTACGCCCAGCTCGAAGAAGGAATCCATCAGGACTTCGATATTTTGGAACAGTTTGCTGGCCTCCGGCGGCGGGTTGGCCTGTCGGAGCAGTCCCAATTCTTTGTCAAGGGCCACTGTCGCCACTGACTCAAAGGTCAGATGGTTGATGGTGTTTAGGAAGTCGCCTGGCACTTCTTGGGATTCCCTGTCGCGCATCTCGCGGATGCGATTCACAAACTGCCGATTGACCCGCTGCATCGGTTTCAGATAGATAGCCACATTTCGGTGCTGCATCAGGACGGGATTTACAGCACTCCTAATCCTTCCCCACTCCGGGCCACTGAAATGAAATGAAACAAATTAGTTGGTGTGAGCTTCATATATGATTTGTTTTGACCAAAAATTAGCATTAGATCAGAAAATGGAAAGGGCTTTAGTTGAATATGCCAAGTCTTTGCGCATATTTATTAGTTTTAGAAAGTTTCCCATATATTTGAACTCACTTGCTGAACAATCCCACGCAGTCCTTGAAAAACTCATCCTTGCGTTTACTGCGGTAGTGAAGGACGGGTTCGGCGCCACCTCTGACGGGCCACTGACCTTCGGTGCGATAAACCCTCTCAAAGGTTTTCACGTTGAACGAGAACACAGTGGTGGGCATGCCGAATAATCCGGGTATCAGGCATATGTCGCCGAACTGCTTTTTGTACATTCGCATCACATCATCCATTCCCAGTTGGTGGTACTGACCGCCCTTCTGAAAGCCGCGGAACAGTTGCCAGCGTGTTGGTCCGGGAATTTCCGTAAAGGGTTTTGCGTCCTCCCATTCCGATTCCAGCTGCTGAACGTAGGATGATGTATCTGGGTTTCTGGTGGCAGCCAGCTGGGAACTGGCCCTCAAGCCGTGCTTTACTGTGAGACGCAACATGGTCGAGATCTCTCAGCGGAATGACTTATCAATGGTAAACAACCGAACACCAAGACTCACTATATTTAGCTTTTGGTTAATTACACAAATATCGGCAACAGCGGAGAGTGGTTTCCATTATCATTGTGCTTTTTCAGAGAGCTTTTTGCTGAAGGGTATATACATACATATGTTTATAAACAAAAATGTTTGAATGCAAGGCAGATAAGCGAAAAACGATTTTATATTTGCTATAAAAATAAAACAACACGTTTTTGACCTACAGTGGCCAAAAGTTGACTTTCGCAGACTTAATGCGTTTTAAAAACAAATGGCATCTCTGTATATAAGTATTTATTGTATATTAACGTATCTGCCACTTGAAACTGTTCAGTGAGATACTCGAAAATAGGCTTTTGCTTTAATACAATACGTGTATATTTCCCTAGTGGTTTTATTGATAAACTTCGAGTGCCCTAATGGTGTTTCCCTGACTAAGCCCTCAAAACCGGTTTCACTGGTATTATCCGCCCTGCCGCCTATCAATAAAATATGATTCTAAAACGCTTGCATTGGAACAGAGAGGACAAAGACAAACGCATTCTATGTGCATTTCAAAAACAATAAGCCAAAACAAAAGGGCCAAATCGGCCGTAGACACAAACACACCAGCGTAGGGTCAAATCCAAAACAATAGGGCGAGGGCTCCATTGTTTTGGCCAACTTTGTGCAGCACTCGACGCTGCCCAGCACCCAGCACCCATCACCCAGTACCCAACACCCATGCCCATACCAACTGACCAACTGGCCACTAGAATGTATTACATATTAAGTCTGATAACACGTTGCCTGCTTAAATTATAGCCCATTCCCTGTATAGCCACCGCCACGCCCCTTAGCCTGCCGCCCAAAATAGGTAGTGTACGTAAGCTCAATTTGCGGCTACTGCCGAATTTAATAGGGCGCATAACACCCGGTATCACTGTGATTGAAAGCCTCTTTGAGACAAAGGTACAAAAGGAGAGGATGGCTTACGCCTTATTAAATTTCCATGGGCCATGATTTTGGAGTTTTGATTATTATTTAGGCATGTAAGTGTCAGAATATAGATGTTACATACAATATCTAAAACAATGAGTTCTTAAAAGGCCAAAGTTTTCCATTCCGCATTAATTATTGTATGTGTTTCACTCATGCTAAATTAGACTTTTATCTTCAGCTATTAATGATAAAGTGTTCAGGTGGTGGAATATGCAAATTGTATAGTCTGATTGAAGAAAGTAGCCACCCCTAAGCTCGAGGACATAAATTGTACACAAATTACACAATTGACCGCCGAACAAGCCGCAAAACTTGGCCAAATTAACTGCGACTGTGGCGCAAACACATAAAAAAGTTTCTACATAAATTGTGTAAATTATTATAAACATTGTTTGGTCCGCGCAGCCCGAAAATAAAATACAGAGATTTGTAAACAATATAGAAAGTACATTGTTACCATCCTAGTGTGCATATAACTTACGAATTATGGGCGTGTTGCTCAGTCACAATAAAAGGGAATTACCTAAACAATTGCATTGTATTTTTATGATTTACTCGCAAGTATTGAACATTAATAATATAGAAAGGAAGTGTACCCGAAGCTATTCTTTTTGCAGTGCACCCTGAAAAGGCATTTGATATACTCGTCCGATATTTCATGGGGCCTTTAAAGTTCGACCATTAAAGACGAGGGCTGGCTCTCTACGTTCAACAATGACTGGCCCAAGTCACAATGTCCGCCCACTAGATGGGCTGGAATTAATTTGCAATAACTCTTCCATTTGGCTGTCATAATCGAAATGTAGCCAAACTGTCACTTGAGTGGAAATGCTTTGACATTATCATAACTGCATCAGATGTTCAATAATTTTCCCTCACTGCCACGCAGACACCTAGAGACCAAAGGCAAACAGCCGGATTTCTTTCTGCTATTCTCCAATCCTATTTCTCCCCTTTTTTTCCAGACTGCGCTCCATCTTTTCCTGCTCTTTATCACGCGCCCAATTTAGCGCCGGAGGGACGAAAGGGCGGTCAATCCGCCCTAGCTATCGCTATCCAGATCCCACAATCGCGGCCCAGACAGTCCCATTCCCAGTGCCACTCCCAGTGCCATTCCCATTCCCATTCCAAGTCCAAGTCCCATTCCCATTCCCAGTTCAAGTCCCGCCCATTCTCAAGTCCACAGCCAAAGGCAGGCGAGAGATTAAATCAGCGCAAAGTGCAAACACTGTGTCAAGTGTAGACCAAGCGAAAAAAACCCGTCTAAGGACACACGCCATCGATATGGCCATGGCTCCTGGAAAAAACACACTCTCCGAGTAAAACGGATAAATGTCAATCAAATTAACTGGCAATGCGATATGCAGCGATAGTGGAGCAGGTATTCCGCAGGGAAGTCCTTTTTGTAAGGATAGCAGCTCTCCTTCATAGCCCTAAATTTCTGGAGCTAACTGGAGTAACTTTACACTTGCTATTTTGAGTAAACTAAATGGAATAGTGCACTTAAGAGCCTCAGATTATTAATCTAATATCCCACTATCTGCTGAAATATCTAACAACAAGTATCTCATGGCCAACTCTTAATTATAATCCCAATCTAAATAGGATTACACGCCTTCAGCGCGCCGACCATATGGGAATAAATTGCTAATCTAGAATACAAAATCAACACGAAGCACGAGGGGCAAACATTAATTATTGCAGTTTTTATTTAAGTACAGTGAGCTCCTCTGTTTGTGCAAAACTAAAGGCAAACAAGTGTGGAAAACACAGAGTAATTAAGTTGCATATCATGGAGTGAAAGGGAAAACTTTGCTAAATGTCTGTAAACAGGAAATGGGGCAAATAAAGAAAAAAGCATTCATCGTTGGATGAGATTTTTCAACATTTTAAATGCCTGTTGGGGAAGTTGCTCCGCCATGAGGCAACAATTTAAGGCGCATTAACTGCAGGCAAGAGGAAACCATTTCAGATATTCCTCTGATAATTACAAACAGACAGTGGAGAGTCAATAGTGCACTCCTCGTCCTCGTCCTCAATCCTTGATCCACTCCCCCGCCATCAATCGGGCTCATCAAACGGGCTCCCCATCCGATGACATGGCTTGCCGGCGGCCACGCCCCCTGGTTAACCATAAACCATCGATTGTGGGTCAAATTGCGTTGATGCGACATGGGATCCTGGATTCTTGGGCCTCTGCCGCCGGATGGATGACAGTCAACAATCGGAACGGCATCTTCATTATTGGCATAGGGCACGCGTAATTGCTCCACAGTGGTTACACAACTGCCGAGCTCAAGGCTGACTGAAATTTAACATTAAAGATACCCAGATTAGGTAATCTATTAGGTTTTCATTCAGCCTGTATGCACTTCGCCTTGTTTTAAAAAAAGTACAAATTATCTGTGCAAAAGTAGTATTCAATTGAGCAGAGTAATATAAACATGTCAATCATTATGTCTCCCAAAGAAGAATGGTGTACTGATAAAATATATATCTTTTTCATGACTTCAAAGTTGGCTTTATATCAATATTTTAAACATTTTCCTAAAGGCTTTATGTATACTTCCCATTTATTCCCGCCATAATTAATTCATTAGTTGCACCACCCAATTTGGCTGCTACTTTTCAGCCCCACAAATCTGTCTAATGTGTGGGTGTCCTCAGCAATTAGCCGAAACCCTGCTGAGAACCATCTAGGCTTAGCCCAGACAACGAACACCCCGTTTTCCGCCATTGCAGATGCACTGCACCCGGGGGCAAGGTGGGCTGCTGGTGGTGTTTCCAGCGGGTGGGGCTGTCTGACTTGGCACCGCCCGTTTTGGGGGCGCTGCACGGCACGCTGCACGACATAGTTCCATTAAACTTTCCACGATAACGCGCCAAACTTTGCGCCCAGCAAAACTCTCAGTAATTTGCAGGAAGTCGAGGCCCAGCACGCTTCCCACCCAGAAGCCCAGAGGCCGACAGGCCGAGCAGCCCAGAAGTCGATGGGAGCACCCTGGCCATAAGTTAGGCTCTGCACTAATCAAGCGCTGCATATCAGACTAAAGGCAGTCCACGGCTGCCCCACTGAGGCATTTATTAATAACGCGAACTTTAAATAACCCGGCGGAACTTAAGGCAGTTCTGCCCAGAAGAGCTGGATTGAAGTCAAGTCGACTCCTGCCGCCCGAACTTTGTGCATTTCTGCATGCCTCGCCCCCCGTCGCTTCTTTGATAATTGCGCATACGCCACGTTGGCCGCACTGAATGCACGGAGCCACGGGGTTTGAGCGCTTGTCTGGGCATTTTCGGAATATCCGGAATTCTGCGGGCTCTTGCCCGGGGTAGTAGGTTTTCTGAGCTGCGGATATCCTGATCGTCTGGGGCTGGAAAGAACTGAAGTTAATTGTTAATATTTATGGGAGGCACCTCGATTTAGCTAAAACACTGGGCAGTACTTTAAAACAGGTCTGAAGAAGTTATTTCTGTTTGGTAGAAATATTTTACCCAGTTGCAATTAAGTTAAATTGGAACTGAAGAGTTATTTATAAGAAACTCGTAGAAGTTCTTAAATGGAAATGTGGTTTACGTTACTATTCAAAGAATTGCTATGAAAAACTCAAAAAAATGTATAAAGTTAATAATAGTTCAAAATAATAATTTAAAAACATCTTGTAGTTTAAAAATCACAAAAGAGGGTTCAAAAATATTTTATAAAACAAGAAATATCTTTTAAATAAATACATTTAAATAATGCCAAATTAGGTAAAGGGTTTTCCAAACAATTCATATAATTTAATGGAATAATATTTTTGTTTACTAAGGCGACTTCTCTATTAAAAAATATATATGAATAAATACAGAACAGAAAACAGCGCGAAAAGTGTAGCACATTATTTAAGACGAGGCCTGAACTTTATGAATTTAAAAAACCGTTTCTCCTCGAGAATAAACGAACACATGGTAATTTTTTTCGGCTTGAAACGGGTTGTTTGGCCAATAACTGCAGTGCATTCGCAGCTGTTTGTATTGGGTGTTTGTATTGTTATTATTATTACGGCACATGTTGCCCTTCTGGGCTTCTGCCCGAGCAGGCAAAAAGTGTTGGCCTTATTCGGACCAAGGGCCAACTTGGCTCGCCGGTGCTATCAATCTTTCGCCATGTTTTTTTATTACATTTTTTTTTTTGTAGTTTTTTGTTTTTCTTTTTTTGTATTTTTGGTTTGTTTGGCTTGCTGCCAGGATGCATTATCGTAAAATGGAATTTAGAATTTTCGTAGCACTTTGCGGGAGCTAAAGTTACTTCGATTCGTGACTGCTCCAGGTTCTGGTCCTTTGAGTGACTCCTGCGACAGCTTTGACCAGTTGATTGTCGCCCCTCCGAGGACCTCTAACCTTCTAACCCTGTAACCCTCTATCCCTGTAACCATTCAACCCCCCGCCCCGTGCTGTTTCCTGGGTCATTTGCACTTGCCACCTGTGATCCCTGTCGGCAGTTGTACCAATGTTGATATTTTGCCCAAAAACATTTTACAAAAGAGTTCAACACGAAAATTGGCCAAAACGAGGCAGCAGGGGTCGGGCGACCAGACAAGCCACAAAAGGCAATGCAGACCACAAAAAAAAAGAGGTAAAAAAAAAACTGATAAACTTGATAGAATCTTCCGACACTCCCTTCGCCGCCTTTGTCACACTCTTCACATTTCCCCCTGCCCCAATTTCCCCTGTTTTCCCGACTCAGTTTGCCAAGTTTGTCGGCTTGCAGCTGCATTACATGTGGTCGGAGCTGAGCGGAGCGGAGTGGCATCGACAGCCGTTGCAAGCTCTTGTTTGTTATACTTGGCGAAAGTTTGCCATCAGATGCGGGGGCAAGTGTTGCCTGCGGGGCGTGGTGCGATGGGGCTTAGCAGGACTTGCGGCAAGGATATGCTGGTAGTGCTTCTATGGACTGTTGCATGCGCTGCAAATGTCGCTCAACTAAACTGACCCTATTTTTCACATATCCGTTTGAAAACCACACAACTGCTGTTATATACTAAAAATGTATTAAACATATCCCTGCCAAATTAAACTAAAAACCAATGGTATAACCAGGTATAACCAATAAATACATCAGTTTTCCCGTTTTGTTTTATAGTGGATGAATTTTCAAATTAAATCTAGATCATTCTGTTGATTCATTCTTAATTCTTAAATCAGATTATCAATCAGATTTTTGTGTCCTTCAATGATTTAGATATCTTTGCCCAACTAAGTTTTAGTCCGATATTTAAAACACCATCAATGGTTAAGTGCCCAGCTTAGCTGCAAAATGGTCCATGGGAAGATCAGCACTCAAGTTACCCATCATCTGTTGTCCAAAATGTCCCAAACAACTTCAATATGCAATTTTCTTCGACTGACAACTTTTTGTAGCCTCTTAGTCAGGCCGCAAACTTTTCTAATAACCTAAGATACTCGCAAACAGACACGCAGGGGAGCAGGGACTTCGTTTGGGGTTTGGGGGCGGGAATAATCTGCCAGAATAATGTGTGCCACCAGAAAAATTGTAGGGCAAAACAGAGAGAGCCGAACATGCCGTCGATGTAGAGCCATATCAAATTGACGCGTTATTTCGAAAACTTTCAAGGAGAGGCATTAAATTTGCAAAAGTAAATTTGCAGAGCGAGTTAGCCGGAGTGCGAGCAAGTGCATACGTGATATATTATTTCGCATTACGCGCAAATTGAAAAGCTCAATGAAATAAAAACAAGAAAGCGGCCATTCCAAGCAGAAATAAAGAACGAGAGAAATTCCACTAACGCGGTGAAGTGGGGCAAGTTTAACTGCTGCTCCCCCTTTTATGCCCTTCAGTTACGACTAACTGTAAAATGAGATATATCTACTGACGGACGGACAGAATATATGGCTTATTGTGTTAGTTCACTTGCGCACTCGGAATTTATAAATCAATTTTTTAGTGTTGCCTCATAAAAATTCAAATAAATAAATTTGTGCGAAAGTTATATTTGTGCTGTTGTGTTTCACTTCCAGATTGCCGTTTGCACTGAAATTGCAGCCAGTGAAATAAATGGCGAATTGATTGATTGAGCACTTGATTGATGGCGCTGCGCTTTCAACGCCTAATGAGTAAACCATTTTGCGCCCTGAAAAGTATGCAATGAATACTGCAGTTGGTTAATCATTTAGCGCCAGCCGAAATTTCATTGTTTGAATATTTGATTATGCTTTACACGCTCAATCTGCATGCAATCGAGACAATTTATTTAGATTGGAAATTTAAAATTCCATTTTTCAATTTGTTACCCACTTGAGTATTAGTTTAATAATTGATTTGTAGATCTGAAAACTATTAGTATTATTATTACTTTTGTTGGTTGTGTTATCACCCATATATAATTATAAAGCATTCTCCTTTTTTTGCGCCACTCGTAGTTTGCAAAGACAATTAAAAGACCCATTGCTGCACAAAATGAACTACTACTCCACTCAACGTGTACAGCATACCATCCACGAACTTCCCATCCCCAACTTGCCATCCCAGCGAGTACAACTTTTAGTGGCGCCCCGCAGCCTTGCCTCTAATATGTCCAAAAGTTGCAACCAATTTCGAACTGCAGTTAGTTGGTGCACACTCGCATCACCGGCTGATGCCTAATGGCCGTGATAATGCCATGACAACTGTGCGAGCATCGGAGTACTCCCGAAAGTTCTACAGTTCTACCATCTCCCGTGGCAGTCTGTCGAGTTCGCAGCCACGGAACTATGCCAAATTACTCAACAACGTTGCAACACCTGCGTGTATGTCGCTCCTTTCCCTCCCCGAGCACCGCTTAGAATGTGGGCAAGCTGCGTGGCAGCAAAAAGGTGGTCCTGGCCCAATTAGTTCGGACTCCTGTCCAGCAATTGGGCAACGTGGTTCATCCTCTCCAGCGCCAGGATGTTGGGAACTTCGCGCGTCAAGAAGGAGTCCCTGAAGTCGGTAGTGGTAATGAAACGATTGCGAAACAACATCATTTTGGTTTGAAAATTAATGAGCCTAAACAAGTTCTTAATTATAAACTCAAGACATAACACCTTTGATTATTTTTGCATTTTACAATGCATTTTACATTTTACAATAGCTGATAGATACTGATTATTGGATTTAAGACTGTACTAACTATCAAAATACTTAAAGCCTCATTAATACGGTTTTGAAGTCGAAGAAAGTGTAGTTGGAACAGATAAGAAATTTCTGTCTAATCAGGCGGGGCAACGGAAACATTTATGTTCGATAGCACAGAGAGATGACAGTTTCTGTTTCGGCCAAATACACAAAAGTACACATTCACTATTCTGTCAAATTAATCCCATCCGAAAAAATACCCCTTCGAAACAGAAGAAAAAAAGATTGATGGACAAACGAGCAAAGAGAGTTATAAAGACTAGAAAGTGGCGGACAGGAGTACATACAGCAAGCTGGCGATTCGGTTAGAAACCTCCAAAGACGAAGAGATCGAAACGATGTAAGTCCTATAGAGTCCTTTAACTCCTGTTCTATGGAACTTTTCCAGAATACGTCCGCGCTGGTGGAGTGGCGGAGTGGCAGGTGCTGTGGCGCAATGTTTTACGGCACCTTTCGACCTCATCGAGGCGCGAATGGTGGTCATCAAGAAGGACAGAGGCATGGCTTCCAATCTCCAACGGGCTATTCGAACACATGGTAATTATGGGGACAAACTCGAACTAAAACAACAAACGTCCTAGGATAAAGACACTCGCTTCAGATCGAATTGATAGATAGAAATGAAATCCTTGTAAGGGGAAACAGTGTAACAGTTGTATGTGGATGTAGAGCTTGGTTCTGATCGGAAATCCCCTTCCTAGGATTCATTTCGCTGTACGACGGCTTGAGTGCCCAGTTGGTGAGACAGCTGACATACACATCGCTTCGGTTTCACCTGTACGAAATGGGAAAGTCGCACTTGGATGATCCGGATGGCTTGTTGGATAAAGTGCTGGTGGCTGGATTGGCTGGTTGTGTGGCTGGTGTGGTGGGCACACCCATGGAGTTGATCAACACCCGAATGCAGGTGAACCGTGCGCTTCCCAAGGAATCGCGGTGGAACTACCGAAACCTCTTCGATGGACTGTACCGCGTGACCAGGGACGAGGGCTTTACCAAGTTGTACAGCGGATGCTTGCTCTCTTTCATGCGGTCTAGCTTCATCACCATCAGCCAAAATGCGGCCTACGATCAGGTAAGGTTTTAAATAATTTAATTAATATAAACAATTAGCTTTTTATCATGTTTATTCTGCAGGCGAAGCAGATCTACGCGGAATGGTTCCACATGAAGCACGACAACACGTTGCTGCACCTGATAAGTTCCGTGACGGCTGCTTTCATCTGCGGCCCCATCATCAAGCCCATTGAGAACTTGAGATACCTCAGGATGGTGGATTCCAGAAGATTCATACATTCCATTTCGTATATGATGCGCTTCGGATCGCGAGGACCTTTTCGCGGTATTGTGCCCTACTTATTGCGAATGGTGCCCAATACGGTCATTACGTTTTTAAGTTTCGAGCAGCTTCGAGTTAATTTTGGGTACATTGAGGAAATTGAGGATGATAAATGATAGCGAGAAGCAATGTGTGTCAGCAAGAGTATTACCTTTTGTATATTTATTATAATAATTAACACAAAAGAATGAATTATATAATTTCCTGTAACAAGAAGCCACAAGAAAGAGTTATTTCAAACGGAACGGGGATTTATATGGAATTTCGGTTTATTTTTCTTCATTTATACTAAATCACCTCACTTTCATCTAATTAATTCCATTGCATTCAGCTCTGAAAGCGTCTATTCAAACACTTGCTGCCCAACCCACTTATTCTAACCTGTGACCTCAATGGCACACTGTCCACTGTTCACTGTCCACTTATCAAATAGTTGGTAGCTTCCCGACTCCTGGCCTCTGTCCCTTGTTTATTTGTTGAGCAAACTCGAGCAGAGTCAGGCTAAATAAACGGCGCATGCACCTCATAAGGCATACAATTTCGCATTGATTGCACACCGAGCTGCTCGCAAAAACAGGTCAACAGTGCGTATGAGTTATATTTAATAATGCACACCAATGCGAGCTGGCCACGACCAAAGCGGCTGCAGAACACAAACTATGCAAATGATTTTAATGGTGAGCCAAATGTGCCAGCCGAGCGACTAATAACCTCGCAGAAAACAACGAACCCGCTACCTCTGACCTCTGACATCTGACCCCCTGCCACATGCCCCATCCATGCCTTCAGACATTTGAGGCACAACTCATCGCCGATGCAATCGCAAGTCAGCCATAACTTGGCTCAAAGCATTTATGCAAAACGTGGGTGCCCCGTCTAAGTGTTGGTTTGGGCTAAAAGACTAGTCATGACTAGAAACACTCGCAAAAACTTCGAGATAATGTTTGTGAAGCCATACAGAAGATTTATACAGACAATTATGATTGTTTAAGTTATTTGGTAGCACATAGGGAGCCTCTCCGTATAACTTTTTATTTTTAAAATAGATACTATAATGAGGTATGAGGTATATTATACATACATGTTTTCAGAACTTAAAAATATTTTACTGTGCTAGTACGATTTAAGGGGGTGTACGAGCCACTTCTATAGAGCTCTTCTTCAGTTTAATTGCGTCGCTATATTCTTATTTTGGCGCGTTGCCATCGTCCTGAAATTGCCTACTTACAAATTCAATTTCCACAATGATTGCAATCACGATTAAAGGGTAGACGAGAGTGGGAGTGCGTGTGCGAGTGGAGTAATAGCCGGAGTGTCCTCCATATGCTCGCCAGCCATCCACAACAATGCCGTTCATATGTACGTGCAACATTTACCCACGCTTACGTGACACGACACCCACACACAACGCAGGAAGCGGCTCCTGGAAGGATGTGTGGCAGGAAGGGATGGTGGACTCCTCCAACGCTGTCCGGGCATTGTTGCTCATACGCCTAGTTGTCATCGTGGCGGCATCTAAACTAGAACTACACACACAGCACGTGCTGGCATTTAGCCCCATCTTCGGTGGCGCAACTGCGTCCGCCTTGTCAAGGAGTTGGACAAATTAATGTTCATTAGTCACGTTGCGAGTTGTAATCAATTTATAATGCGACCAGTTGTGGTTGATGTTTCGTTCCGCGGAAGAAAAAGGTTCCTAGGGTCAATGATCCGGCCATACTGGGTTTTGCTTTAATTTTTAATTGTTTAAATTCTATGTTACGAAGAACTCCCTATTCCACAAATTGTGTATACTTAAAGAAAGAAGTTTGAATTAAAATGGAAATCTTTATCGTACAAAAACGTTGGTAAAAGTTCACAAGGTATTTTTGCCAAATTCCGAATGCACAGTACTGTCGTCGCAATCCTACTTTTCCCCTCCCAGGGAGCAAATTCCGAAGTGGAGCCTCAGTTGCTCGTACAAAACAAATAGCAAAGTGGTGGCTGGTGCCTTTCGCACTATAGTTGGCACAAATCCCCGGTAGGGTCCCATGATGCCGAATCGCATCATGTGAACGGCTGCTTGGAAGACAGTGCGAAATTCGCCGGGTCTGGAGTTCATCATAATGGTCCTCACCACGTCCAGGGGATGAGTGATCGAGGACGAAATGATCGATGTGACAAACGACGTGAGGAAGTGCAGGGGCACGCCGTCATTCGCAGAGGTATTCTTCCTCACTTCCGTTTTGATCTTGCAAGATAACAAAATAAATCAAATATAGTTCTCAGTATTTTACGTTCTACCATTCCAAACTCACAATATCGTACAGTGCTATCTGGCTGCAGGTGCTTAGAGATGATTTCAAGGCCGCTACCGATCCCCCTTTGTAAAGTGCCCTCCAGCCCTCCTCCTTGGGAATGCGGATGAGGCCATCTATGACATTCTTATAGCTAAGATCGAGGCGATAGGAACCCTAAGATTGATGGCGATTATTCGCGAGCTAGTTCAAAATACTTGCGTCGCTTTGACGGCGGCTCCTTCATATCGGTTTGCATCCGCACGTTGATCAGATCCGTTGGTATTCCACAGGCAGAACCACAAGCACCAGCCACACAGCCCAAAATAATCTTTCCTAGATATGAATCCCCATCGACATACTCCATTTTCTTGCCAGTTTCATACACTATGAAATGGATGTTGGTGCTGGTCATTTGTCTCAGGATGGCAGCCGAGAAGCCATCGTAGAAGCCCCACACTCCTAAGATCGGAATTACTAATTACTTAATTAAATATTGGAAATATCATCCAGGCTCTTACTTCTTAATGAATAAATTCGTTTGATTGTGCCAAAAATGGACCGTTTCTTCTGCTGAATCTGCATGTGCGTCTTCACGATGTCAATCGGCGCCACCGCGAAGGCCACGCAAATCGAGGCGAAGCCACCGAACCACCAACGCGGCAAACGTCCTTCGGGCACATCATGGCAGTCGTCCAGGAAGTGGTCATCATAAACCGGCATTCCTCCAGATGATCGACGCACTTCCTTTCACCGTGCATTCGGATCCTGGATGGTTCTGGATTGGCCTTAATTTAAAAAAATTGGTTTTTGATTGGGGGGGAAAGGCTGATGTGTTTCACTAACAATTTAAACATTATAATATTGTCGCTTTCGTTGTAAGCTATATGTACAGATCGGGACTAGGAAGGAATCAGATCTATTAATCACGAAGCACACTTCTGGTTTGTGCATAGCCATCATTATCTAACAACAAAAATCACTTGTGAAAGTCAGTTGTTGGACTAATACGACTCTTGGAGGGATTTGCAAAAAGTTTAGCTTGAAAAAACTGAGTCAATATTTAATTTAGGAATATTTGTATGTGGACACGACATTTACCTTGTTGGAGTTAAAAAATGCACTATGTTTATCCTTTTTTGCAGCCCTAATAGTTAGACTTTATATTTTCCCAAGTAATTTCCCCCATATTCAGAGCCCCAATCAGGGACCTCATTGTGTGTGTCGGCAGAAGGAGGCCAACTTCAATATCTGCTGCTCGCTGATAGGAAGCATCAACTCCGCACTCAACTTTTACCTTCAATGAATTTCAGCAGCGACCGCCCACCGGACACCGCCCATCCAAGGACAGTGGCAGCTTATAAATCTAAACAAGCTCAGTTGCCCAGCTGCATAAGTTTACAGTTACGATTCCGGCACACTCGATACCCAGCAAGGTGGAGACCCCGATGCGACCCGCTGCATTCCAGTGGGTCTCCATCGGCATTCCACCATTCCGCCAGCGAAACTTTTCCTCCGCGCGGTTTGGTCGTGCGCACTCTTTTGCGCCTCTGTCCCCAGCACGTGCCTTCGTCCTTTTTGCACACCTGCCCAATCACCGGTGGGTGCTGCACCACCCACCACCCACCACCCACCAACCCGTTTGCACCACCCGCAGAGCTCTCGGAATGGTGTCCCCGCTCGCTGTCCCGATGACATAATAAACGAGGTTACCAGCAGCGAACTTGCTCCTCTACTTTGTGCTGGCCCAAGTTCTCACTTCCTCATCGATTGCACACACTGCCAGGGGGTCCTTTGGCTTTTCCGCGGGTGCAGCCTAGAAACGATCTGACTTTGGTTAATGTTGGTTGTAAGATATGCCATACATTAAATATAAAACATTTGTTATCATACAAGTAGGAAGAATTAAATTGGGTGGAATGATGTTGTTTATTTCAAATAAATTCCTTTTATAATTTCAGATTTAAAAAACGTTTAAATTGGGTGTAATTATGTTGTTTACTTCTTTTTCTAATTTTAGATTTAATAAACTCTGCCTTCATACACAAAATGCTTATGATGAAACTTAACATATGAATGCACTTTTAGTGTGCAGCAAAGAAGCGCTTTGATTTCTCGGTCCCAGCATTAGCCGTCCATTTCTAGTGTCTTTATTAAGCTTAATTAATTGAATTATTTTGGGGATATTTTACTCTCGCTCCCAGCCTAAAAATGGAAATATTATGAAAACTATAGGGTATTTCCCCTATCGGGCCGCACGAATATGAGTTACTCCGCTTTTTTGCTCTCCAGCTAATGTCGGACATTTGTCGCTGTCCTTGCAACCCATCCTATTTTGCATACTCGACACGCTCTGTCGGACCTTTGCTGGCGGACCTCCTCTCCATTTTGCCAATTTTCGGCACCATCCCGATTCCACTCCACTTCGTGTGCATTGACAAGTTTTTGTCACGTTTTCGGTGGTGGTGGAAATTTGAGAAACTTTTTCGCAACACGCACTTATCAAAAGTGGCTTCGACTTTTGTGCCAAAAGAGTAAATGAGGCGTCTTCAGCAGCTGGCGAGGTGAAGGGTTGCCGGAGCAGGTCAAGCACCTGACCAGGACAGGCCCAGGACCAGGACCAGGCGCAGGAGCAGACCCAACTAACTTTTCTAATTAAATTCTACGAAAATAAAACCACAACACACACTCGTCCGGCAGCGGAAGCTGAAAAGCAGTTGGCAAGTTGACACTCGCTTATCATTTCCGTTTCCGGCAGGCAGAACAGGACAATCGTGTGACGTGCGCTGTTTTTTCTTGTACAGGGTATTTGAGGTGTATACAATTATTTGTAAATATATATAATAAAAAAATAGGATTAAGAAAATATTTTTCTTTTATAGACCTTCTATATATTAACTTAAGCGGCCAAAAAAATCCCATAAAAATGTCGAAAGAACTCAACCATCCAAATGCAGTTAAAGAGGTACTTCAAGGCAGTGACAGCTTGTTGTACGTTTTTTGTCCCAATTGCAACGCTGCAGGACTTTTATGTATAATGAGAGGGAAGGACCACAAGGAGGTGACGAAATGAGGGAACATTTTAATTGTCAACGCCCAGAGTGTTTAAGTGGCTCGAGAATGCGATTGCGATTGCAGCTCGGCAGTCATTAATTGGCATTACCAGCGGGTGACAAACTCTTTCTCTGTCTCTGTCCCGCACTTCCGCCCACACACACTTACACACACACATGGCCTGATGGATTATGCTTAATTGCAATTCATTTGATATTGACACTTTGGAGTGGCTCTCGTCCGGTTTTCTGCTCCTGCCTACTCGAAGACGCGCCTGGCCATGCCAAATTGTCATTGATTAATGTCAACACGACTGGGCGCAGTGGGAGTGGGTGGTGAACACCAAGAGTTGTATGTATATTCGAGTGCAAAGCAATTAATTTCCCGAATGCACTCGAACGAAAACTGAAGAGCCGCCGCCACACATACGATTACAGGGAGTGTGTATT
Organism: Drosophila teissieri; assembly: GCF_016746235.2. Lineage (NCBI taxonomy): Eukaryota > Metazoa > Arthropoda > Insecta > Diptera > Drosophilidae > Drosophila > Drosophila teissieri. Next base: position 15,467,193 of record NC_053031.1, on the reverse strand, counting down.
CGACCTCAAGGTTTCGGGCAACTCCAAACGAGTGCTGGATGGTCGGTTTCTCGTAATCGCGGCTTGGCATGCCAGCTGCATATAATCCAGCGCATTATGATCCTATGGCGTGCCCGAACTGTTTGGTTTGCTAGACGATGCCCCTGGGCCAACTCATCAGCAGTTCACCATGATAATGCTTCGCAAAAGATGCTTTGTGCACTGGCTGTCTCCATATGACAAAAAGTAACCAACTGATAGGAGAAAGAGCCAACCACCATGCTATGCTAGTTCTAGTAGTGTTTTAGTTTGTTTGTAATGTTCTAATCTAGTTTATTCTTGTAATGTGTTGAAAAAGCATTATCGCTTTGATTTGAGCAGTAACTACTAATTATACGAAATATCCAAATTCCATCGAAAGAACATTCAAGTAACTCATTTGAAAGGTACTTATAGACAGTCTTTTGATTTGTAAATCATTTCTGTTGATTTTGAAATGAGATTTTAAAGCACTGCGACCTGCAACGATCCCTCTTCAAGGCGTATACCCTTCGACAGGCAGCAATTAAATCAGCCAGCTAGATCGCTTTACCTTGGTTCAAGTGGAGGCTGGAGAGTTCGTTGTCCCAGCGCCAGCTGCCAACAACAGTTGGCTGTTATTCTTACCACTTAAGTGGGCCCCCAGGCGGCAGGACGAGGAGGACGACGAGGACGGAGCTCCGCTGCATTCCAAATGTCAGTCAACCTACGATTGCCGGCAGCCGCAGCGCAGGCGGCAGATTTTCGCTGCTTTCGCCCGCTTTTCCCTGCTTTTCCCCGCTTTTCCTTCGCTTTTCTCCGCTATTCCTTCGCTTTTTCGCAGTGCGCTTTGCCATCGCATGGCAGTTTTCCTCGTGGCGCTGCAACGCGGCCGGATGATGAGTTTTTAATACTGCTTTGTTTTTGTCCGCCTGTCATGTTTAGGGGACTGGCACGCAGCTTTCCCGGCTGTCAGCCTGTCGGCCCAATTTCGAAACTTACTTTCCCGGTTTACCCGATTCCCATCCGATACCCGTGCCAAACTGTTGCCAATGCGTAGTATCGTGGGAGCGTGGGAGCTTATGTTGACGCGAATGTTTCCGCCTCCTGCCAGTTTCCGTCGCTGGGTGGGGAAGGAAATGGCGCAGAAATCTGGGTGGGCAGAAATCAATTTCTCTTCGGACTCCGGACTGCGGACTGCGGACTTGGAAGTCCTCAATCCAACCAACTGTGCCTCGAACTCTCAAATGAACTCAAGTCGAGCGAACCGAGTCCTAATTCATCTGATCAAGTATGCAGCGAGCAGCTTGAGCTGCAGGAAAACTTTTACATCGAGTTAATTTACATTGTAATTTCCAATTGATGTCCTTAGCAAGGAAGCGAAAAAAAACGGATTTAAGTGGCAGAAATCCGGAAAAATCCCGAGGATTCGGCCAATACAAATACATAAAAGTTGCAATTTGCATTAATTATGCAAAATAATTCGCGTTGACCCATCTACGAACCAGCCTGACTCCCCCACCAATATTTATAAATTTTATGCGTCGTTAAATGTTTGGTCGGAATGGCTTTCCTCAACCCTTGAGGGCTTTGTTACGCTCTTTTGCGACCGTTCAACTGGAAATTATGCAGAACGTCAAGTCCGAAACTTTCTCCGATGCTTGTTGATAATAAAATTGCGGCCAAAAACGTTTTTTCGCATTGTCCTTTGATTGGTTTTACGACTATTCGTAGACTCTCATATTTAAGTATTTATCCTGCAATTTAACGAGGTCCCAATTATAGACCTACACTGAGTGGAGATCGATGTCAAAGAAAGTCTATAGGGCGAGTATATGTAAGCATTCTCTATATTCTTAAATCTTACCAGACAGTCTTCCTAAATCAAATATATATACAATATGAGTGCTATTTTATAATTATATGTTTTTAGGATTACATCAAAAGCAAGAGAGAATGCCACAGTCGAGTTCTTCGACTATTAGATTCCAGTTACTCAGGTTGTGCAACTCAAAAAGATAATTATATATCTTGCGTATATCAAAAGTGTGCAAATGTAATTTAATTACAATTTCTACTATTTGCTATTTTTTGATTAAGTTCTATTAATTCACATTGAGGACTTAGCTTTCTGATCATTCTTGTAGTTTTAATAATAAGTATTCCTTGAATGTGTTGAACTGCCCTTTTCTCTTAGTATTGAAACGATGTCATTCCTTGGGCAAATCCTGGTGGCTTGTTGTGCTGATTAAAGTAATTTCCTGCTGTGAGCAAGTACTCGTGATTATGTCCATCCGCGGGGTGCTCCACATCCACCCACATGCCCATCATATGGGTGTTCCATATCCAGCAAAGGGCCAAACGAAAGCGAGTTGCAAACGTGGCATCCCGTACAAGGACACGGGAATACAAAGTTGGGAACAGGGGAGACAGCATCTGATGGTTTTTCCCCACCTTCGTGCCACTTTTCTTTTGCATTCGCCCGAAACAAGATGAAGTATGAAATATGATGTAAAATGATGTGATTACAGTTGAAAATTTATAAAAAATAATAAAAGAACCCAAGCGGATGGAGCAGGGAAAAAGGGGGAAGGCCAAGACACATGGCGTTGTGTCGGTAAGCAAGGAAAAAAACGGCGAGAAAGTCCAAAGGGGTAAGGAATGTGGCTGCCAGTGGCAACAAGAACAAAACAACATGTCAGGCCATAAAAATGAGCAGCTCGTTGGTAAAGAAAGCATAAGGGATAATTGGAGTCGACTTAAGAATACCTTTTAATTGTAATCCAACTGTGAATCCAAAAAGTGCTTGAACTCAGTGTCCCTGCTTAATTGTTCATGTCTTACAATATAAGTGGTATATATGTATATAATATAACTGCTATAAAGTCAAGAACTGTTAAGAATTCAACACACCCATTAGTACCGCGTGCAAGTGGAGCCATTCATGCAGCTGTGATTGTGGGCGTGGTTAGGGGGGAAACTTGAAAAGGCGGAGGGCGAGTGGTACGTGTTCGTGCTGCCGAGATTGACAGTTTGCGAAATGGGTTGAGTAATTCATATGATGAATTATCTACAACTGAAGCACCGAAACGAGATAAACTTAATAGGAGAAAGGAGCACCTGTACTATTAATGGAACGCGCACTTCGAGTGAGATGTTCCTTGAGTGGAGCCTTTAATATGACGTGCTCAGCTATCAGCTACTGTAGTAGTAAGAGAATTCAGCAAAGGATATTAAGATTGACGAATATTATAACTTTAAATGTTCCTTAGTTTTCTACTAAGTTCCTAAAGAACCCTGATCTCCTAATCTCCCAGTTCCTATATAAATCCTTATAGAGGACCCAACCAGATGTCCTTTCGACTGTGGCAACAAATCGCATGCAGAGTTCCCTACAAAGTGGGCTTGTAAATTAATTTCTCGCAGGAAAAGTGAAGGGAAAAGGGCACTCAGCTGCTAATTAATTGCACAACATTTCGGGCGATTGGTCAGGTGGATGTTACCTGTGGTTCCAAAATGCGGGATGAGTGGGGAAAATGAGGTAAAAAGTTTTCAGCTTTTCGGGATGTCAAATGAAAAATTACCGATTTAAATGGCGGTCGCTTTTGCTCTTTGCATTCCTCTTTTTTTGCAGCTCTAACTGCCAGTCGTTTGTCGACTTCAGGAATATCCTTTGGCTCTCCTGCTGACGAATGCGTCTGTGTGCGAGTCTGTTTGCTTGTGTGTGTGTATGAGTGTGTTTGTGACTGTCTGTCGGTGTGGGCCACATGCTGATGAACACGTCTTGTCAGCGGCTAACGAGCGCCACTTACACGCTCAACAATCACTTAACCTCAATTGTTGCTTCTGAATAAAAAATACAAAAAAAAGGAAAAATGAAAGGACGAGGGGCCAACAAGAAAGGGTAAAGGGAAAAGTGTAAAAGGCAATGCCAATGGCTCCACCTCTTAGTTTCGCACTCCCCTCTCTTTTAATGGCAGCTTCTCTTTTGTATGTTGTGTGTAAATATACTTAATTAATTAACTGATTTTTCGCCGTCGCGCGATTCCGGTTGGTTGTGGGAAATATTTACAAAAAAAAAGACTATCACCAGTGCATGACTCCGGCTTTTATTGGAATCCGTTCAAATGCTGGGGAACTTTATTTGGTTTTTCATAAAGTGAATTTTATTACCAATTTACAACAATTTGCACAGTTACACGGAGTAATTGCAACTGCAGGTAATTGGCTTATTCGCATTGGGCCAGGCTTACTATAATTGAAATTGGCGATGATTAAACAGTGTTGTGTGACAAGGCGATTGGGGTAAACTAGTTCATAAGGAGGTAAACTAAGCTACTCTGCGAAGGCCTGAGGCTGACTCCCTTTAAGTGGCTTTTCAGGGGTATACATAGGTGGACCACCGGGACAAACAAGTTGGTCGCTGGGCTTTCCACTCACTTTCTCCCCTTTTGCAGGATATTTTTTTCCTTTATCCTGGCAGCCGCTTAATGCAATCAAAATGCCTCTGGCCGAGTGCCGGAATGGCAATTACTACTGCCACAGTTACTGCTGCACTTCTGCTACCTATGGCACAGAATAAAGCCATTTAAACTGGTCCTCAATTAGGGACTTTCTTCTCTGACCTTACCATACCACTTATGGGATTTCAAAAAGATATAGGATGAAGCTGTAGCCGAATTCCAATTCAAGTTCGACTAGTGAAATGTATTGCACACATGCTCAGCACAGAAACGCAGCTTGCTGTTGATACTGCAAAGTTTCTCCCAGTGTCTTTGCGTTCTTTGCAGTAGAGTTGACTGTAGCGAGTTGACAATGTCGTAGGTAGTGGGGTGGTGTTGCTCCAGAGGGCGGAAGGACGAGGTCGAGGGGTTAGTTGGTGGCTGGGATTTGTGAGTTGGCTTGGCGTGTAATAAGCAATTACAGCGTTCAGGCAAGGCTCGGCAATTAGCCAGATTTGTGCCCAGTTGAGCCTAATCGAGTGCAACTGCAACTGGAACTGCAACTGCACCGGCCTGCTCATATGCAACCTGGGGCAACTTTGCTGTTGCAGGCAAAGTACCGTGGCAAGGTCCTTTAAGGCTGGCAAACTTCATCCGGATATCGGGTTATGCCAAGTCGAGTTCGCAGCGCTGCCATCTAATGTAAATTGAATTTACCCTGCACGAGCAGCGTCCCAGGCTAATGGAATTTAAAAATATGCACCCCACTCCCTCTGTTATTCGCTGCCCCTACACAAAAACAGCAATCAAGCTCGGCTCAAGGTGAGGGAATGGCGCAAAGGGAGGGGCAGAGGGGAAAGGGGAAGCAGCGGCGAAAATAGAAAAAATTAGCAATTAAATTGTAAGGGCAACCTGAAAACAGTTTCCCCAGCCAAGAGCAGCCAGGCTGCGTTATGATTTCATTAATTTAAAGGTAGCACACTGCGAGAAAAGCGACTTGTATGACATACATTTGTATGCGACGCACACTGCAAACATAATAATTTAGGTTATAATTTTAGTAAAAAAACCTTTATAATGATGCCTGATTTTTAGGAAAATAAACTACCAAACTAATCGTTCCCTTGAACTTGCGTTCTAAAAGTAGCAGTTACTGGGTGTCTGGAAAGGTTTTTCTTTACTGAAAACATGAAATTAACGATTTATTTTCTTAACAGTACAGTTTTTCCGCTCAGTGTTTTAGGGACAAGAAGTGGCAGGAGCAGAAGAAAGAGAGGGCGCAAAGTTGTCGTGTCCTTGTCGAAGTTTGTGCCGCTGCCGCCGCTTGGCAATTAGCAAAATGTGACGCGGCTGTTGAACAGCCCGAGCTGAGTTTGGGCTTAGTTGGAGGAGCCAAAGGAGCCAAAAGAGCCAAAAGAGGCAAAGGAGCAGTGAGAGCCTTGGGAGCAGGATCAAGAGCTGGAGGAGCAGCAATATAGTACAGTATTGCGGCTGAAGCAGCTGCGGTGGAATCGGCTTAGCAACTTGTTCGCTGGCTGCGGAAATGTTTTATTATGGGCGGCAGCGGCAACCTGAAAGGCGCTCTTGAGTGGCTAAGCAGTGCCGAGAAGAATCCTGAAAAGTGTTGATAACTCGGCAAGCAGCATGACATAATGAAACTTTCAATTTCGAGGGGTAATTATGCGCGAAACATATCCAACTAATTTCCCCGAAAAAGTAGGCAACACTTTTATCCGCTCATGTTATTCAAATTTGGCTTCGCAATGCAATTAGTTCTTTGCAGCTTAGTGCCAGGTAAAAATTATTTGCATATAGCCAGGCATTTCATAATTTAAATGTAAGCCAGACGTTGGCATTTTATTCAAATCACACTGCAAGACACTAGACAATGGAGTCTGGAGCACAGGATACCAAATTAATAGCAACAAGGATATTCAGCAAGTCTGCCAGCTGCACTATTTTCCATTAGACAAAGGAAGCTGATGATATGGTCTGTCTGCCTTTTCTGTCTGTCTTTTGTTTTTGTAATATTATTTCATTGCTATGTAAACATGCATTTTAAATATACCTCCTTCTATTTTTGGACATTTTATAAAAATCTTCTTTAGCTGAACCATAGTTTCTCACACTCAATTTTAAAGGGATATGCATTAACATTTCCGATTCAATCAACATTTTATTAAAAGCCATGCCAAAAAGCGCATCAAAGTCGGGGGCTGCGTGATTAAAAATGCATAAAAGCCATTCCAGCTAGTAAGCAAATAAAGAAATGCATCAAATTATCTTTCTCTCGGAAAAAAAAAGTATTTAATATGCAAACTGCAAAATGCGATGGCCAAACGAAGCAGAATAAATCGGTCAGAAATGATATAATATTAAACTGACTCCGGCCTGTGAATGGCTGTAAATTAAATTGGAAAATATTAAACAAACATTTGCACTCAATAAAAGCAAATTGCGTTTGTTTGTGCGCAAGTAAACAGCAGCATAAAGTCGCCAGTAAACAGACTCCTGTCTGTTGTCCCCGGCAAAAAAGTGCGCGACAGAGATGGCTAGCTTCCGACGAAAGAGAGGGCAGATCCGGCTTCGGATTCAAAAGGCAAATAGCATCAAACAATTTGATCGTTTTGTTCGCATTTTCAACTGACACAAATTGCGGGAAATTTTGTTTGCTTATTAGCCAAGCATTCAAGCGTATTAATTTCCCCCTCGTCGCTTTCTGTCTTCTAAGATGTCGCGAAAAGTTCAAGGGTTCCAAAGCACACTTTGCTTTCGCTCTAATTGTGTTGTAATTTTATAATTTTGAACTTTTAATTTGATGACAGGACAAGTCCAAGCCAAGGAGAATGTATCAACAAATTTGCCAGGATAAGAGCCAAACTAATTGTTTGCCGCGCTTAAACAAGTTTAATTGTTCAACGAAATCTAAGAAAGGAAGTAAAATAGTTTACTTACATAATTTTGAGTGACTTTAAATTCACATGTGCGCTTTAATGGAACTTTGCTGATTGTTCCGGCTGGAAGTAGGAACTATTGGCGTCGACTCATCGCACAAGCCGGAGCTGGAGCCGCAAAGCATAATTCAATTTGGTCAATCAAGTGCAACACTTGAGCAGTTAGTTTACTGCCGAGCACATATAACCGGCTCTCCTCTGACCGACTGCCTATTGAACTCGATGAATTTATGGCTCAACATTTTAGCAGATGATTGATGGGAGTTTCGGTGTAGACGCGGGAGCAGGTCCCATCAACCCACCACCCCGTCTCGTTTGAATGTGTGTCGTGGGCCTAGCAGTCTCTATCTGACGGTCCATGCAAATGCCAAATGCTAATGAATTCATTCAACATACAACTTCAAAAGTCATAAATACTCCGAGTGCCGACTTCATGCAACGTTAACTGTTTTGTGTGTACTTTGGGGGAGGCAAGTCGAGGTCCTTGGCGAGGAGACAAACTCATTTCCGTCACTGACACAGTCACTGACTTCATTTAATTTTCAAATGCTCAACTCAAGAGTCCAAAACGAGGTTTCGTTTCAGCAATTTTCATTTTCCCCTGCACGTGTGTGTGTGTGTGGGTGGCATGTCAGTGCCTTTTGTTCCAGTGTAGCAAAGTGAGAAGAACGAGGAGCGGAACCCGAAAAAAACCCAAGGGCTCCACTGCCGAGACTCGGGCGAACCAGCAAATTTATAGCCACGCATAGGTGCCGGGGTCGGCGACTGTTTTACATTTTTGCATTTTTCATGTTTTGCCCTGCCATAAAGTTGTGCGAGTGGCGAGTGGCGAGAGGCGAGGAGCGAGGGGGGAGTGGCATAAAAAGTATGATAAATTAGCATATTACGCATACGCCGTGTGTGCATCTCAGTGTGTTCTGTGTTTGTGTTTTTGTTTTTTGTAGTGTATGTGTGTGTGTGTGTTGTCATGGGCTGGATGACTGTATAATTATGTGCTTAAAGCAATTAGTGCGGGAAGCAGCAACGGAGTTTAGCCGCTGCCAACAGTGCATTACGCATACGCCGTGTGGCGGCAGGGGACTCAACGAAATACTCAAAGACAGATTAGGGCTGCTGAAAAATTTGGGCCAGCTCTGTAATGTTACTGCACCGTTGCCTGGAGCTTTCGTAAGACTTAATAAGTCGCAAAATTGTGACAAATAACACATGCAGTGACTCCAAAGGTTTCTGTTATAGCCATCAAAGCTTGAACATTAAACTTGAATACTTGCTACAAATCTTGGCAGAGCATTTAAGTTTTCTATTTCTTGTCGCAAATGACACTTACATAACTTTTCCAAGCAATATAATCCCCTGTACATAACTTTTTGCATAAGGACTTTGTTGGAGTTGCGTTGCGATCAAAAAGTTCACGTAATCAAAATTCATTCAACACGCTTCGATTGGCAGTATTCGATTTAATTGAAAAGACAAAAGCAAACCGCAAGAAATTGCCTACTGCCCAATGGCGAGATGGCATTTTCCATTTAATTCAACTTTTTGGAAAATTGCTCACGCATCATTTTCCCCAATGAAACGGCCAAGAACATTGGCATAATGCTGTGCGGCCAGCCAGTCTCGGCACGTTTCACTTCATTTATCATCGATTCGCATTCTAAAAACAATGGAAAAGCCAAGTCCACAGGCCCACAAGGAAGTAAGTGTAAGAGTCATTGTGTCACTGCCAATTAATCAATTTGGCTGGCTGGAAAAGCACTCACACAGTCAGACAGACGAAAATGCAAATCAAAGCCAAATGCCTTGGGCATATCAGCGGCACGATTTAATCATATTTGTCAGACTGCAGCGCACTTCACATGTGCAAAAATCAAATCACATTTGTCTTACCCGGCACTTTACGCTTATTGTCAATCAATCAGCGTGCATCGATTCCGCATATGGGATATGGGCTATGGGATATGGGATGTACTCGAAACGTGAACATTTTCGGCTGCCATTGCCGTCGACGCAAAATCCTTCCACCAGCCTCCTATTTAGATGGATTTTGGATGGGGATTTTCCAGCGGATCCGCGCTTGCCGCAATTCTTTCTGCCCAAAGGCAGAAAAGCGCCCCGTTTTCCACAACCAACCAACCAACCTATCGTTTACCCAAATTTGCCTCGTTATTTATCCTGAAAAATGGCGCGCGTGCTGCAAGAGCCACTCGAGTATCAAACACAAGCTGTAGAAAAGGGAAAATATAACAACTAAGGATTTTGTTTACTTCACCACACGCCAAACGAATGATTTCGATAAAAATGGAATGTGATGACATTGCATTAACCATTACAAATAATCGATTTTGTTTAATAAGTACGCCAAAGTATTAAACTGTTGCTATACAAATAAACAGTTATATTGAATGGAATCTGCCTTTGAATCTGCCTACAAAAAGAGAATTAATTTATTTAAATCATTTAATTATTATTTAATAATACACCAACAAATTTCCGCGGTTGGTGCATTAATGAGGAGTCCTTAAAATAAATAAATAAATAAAACAAAATAACATTACAACATCGAACTTGGATTTAAAATCGTAGGTAAATTATCGACACTATAATACCCGAATAACTGTTATATTTTTTTTTATTCGCTTCTCGTTCTTTTTTTAGAAATGTTTGAGTTTCGTACCCATCATTAATAATTGATCTTTATCACGTGTGGAATACTGGCTCCCCGAACACTTAGTCAGTTTGAAAAGTGTCCCATATTTTGAATGGCCGCAAATATAATGAACTGAAAATTCGGGGAATGCGCAAACCAAAACCAAAACACCGCCAGGACCAAAGGACCAAAGGAATGAAGGAAACGGAGCCAAGTGCCGGCCAAGTCAAGTAAATGCTAACGAGCATGCCTTTTCTGGTTGGATTTCGGTGGACTATTCCCTGAAACCCTGAAACCGAACCACTCTGCATTGGGGCCCATCCCCGGGCCCATCTACATATATATGTCTCCATTTTTGCGTCCCTCGATCCCCGAGGAGGACGCACAAGTGCACTTTAGTTTTCAATTTTTGTCGTCTCATAATGCGACGCTCTGGGTTCTCCGCATACTTGTATATCTTCCTTTTTTGCCAGGCTCCCTGCCATACAGCTGAAATCGAGCAAATATCTTCAAATGGATTTTAAAATCCCAGCCAGGGGGATGGATGGGGCGGTGCGGGGGAACAGGAAATGTGAGTCAAAGGTTACCTTGGGGATGCATTCAACAAAATATCTGCACTAATGGAAAAGTAAAAGCTGCAAAACGAGTTAGCAGATATATTTATGTATATATCATAATACTTTCAGCTTCCTCCGCCCGAAAATCACTTAAGGATGGCTTCTAGTTTCATAAATGAAAATGAAAATGCCAAAATGGGTTACTCTGTGTGCTGCTCCTGTTGACTTAGGATGTGAAACAGTTCCTGGCCCCAAGTCAATCAGATTATTAGCCCTGACCACCGGACAAGCCACTGACAGATGGACCGACTGACCACTGACAGATTGCCTAACTGATCAACTGACCAACTGACCAACTGAGCTGCTGACCATCTGACAAACTGGTTGACTGGCTGACAGCTTGACACACCCACAAACAGCTGAAGCCGCTCAATAAAGACAAGTGCAAGACTGCTAACTATTTGAGAATTTTTCACTCGTCTTCCCGGGCACGTGCCAGTGCAAAAAGCCACCCACCACACCCAGGAAGCTGTGGGACATCCTAAAGAAGACACTTTGCTGGCGGTCCAGTTGACTTACTAATGAGCCAGGCTGTGTTCCCGCTTCTCGGGTTGCATCAAACTGATTAGAAAGGATGGCAAATCCCCGCGGAGCAAGTTGAGAAGGAATCACCGGAAAGTTAAGACAAATAGCAAGACGTCCCTTTTTTACGGATTTTGTAATTGATTGCCTTGGCTCGGACCGCAGTTGCCCCCAAACCCAATCAAAAGCCATTAAATATTCCTGCAGGAAAATCAGAATGAGCAGTGAAGTACGCAGGAAGTTCGGTGCATACTAATATACTTAATAAAAGTTAGAGCAACAAATATAAAAACATTTCCTACTCGTTTGTAAAACTAGTTGGGTCTAACTATATACCATTTATTATAAATTTAGCATATTAAAGCAATATTAACTACTTTACGCCCATATATTGCAAATTAAAGTTCCATGGCGATTTTCCCATTATTCCTTCTGCAAACATGGGCTCCACTGTCATTAAAATAGCTTTCTGTAAAATAAACCAACTAGTTTCGCCTAATCTGGAAGGAATCCGAAAACATAATGGGCTCACTGGACTGAGACTTCTTTCGGTTGTGTTCACACCCGCATCCGAATCATCAAAGCGAAATGGCGGCGACATTCAGGGATAAAAGTGAATTTGTTGGTCAAGCAAGCGTTAAATGGAAAACTTTGGCTCCAAACTTCAACTTTTCCGTGTACTTTTTATTCGCATTGGAGGAGTGCGTGGGGGGGAATGAGTTTTCAGCGAATACATTTTACATGGCGACCAAGAAAACACTCCAGGAATATTAAAACGAATGTAGCCAAGTGAGGGTTATTTTTTCCGACTCCATCTGGTTCCCGTTGGCCGCCGAATGGACCGATTGGCTAATGAAGCACCACCATTTTGTGGGGCTCCAGGGCTTCAGCGTTCTGTGGAAAACCGAAAAATCCAAAAAAAAAAAAAAAACCCACTCACTCAACGAAATTTCAGCTCTTTTATGCAAACACGTACGACCCATTTAATTTGGCGAAAAGCGACCGCGTATATGGCCTGCCAGAAAAATACGTGATAAGCAAATTCATAAACCATTAAGACGGTTGCGCTGCCTTCCCCCAAAATGAGGGGCGGAAAGTGGGCTAACGTCAGCGGAAGAGAGCAACAAGAAAGGATATATTCCCCTCAAGTGAGGACTCAAAGAATACCCTAGGTGAGCTCTAAGCCAAAACAAAAGTGAGCTTCACTTAAGCAACTTTAACAGCAATTTCAAAAAGAAAGATATGCAACAATTAAGGGAAAAATCGTTTATATATGTTTAAAATATAATAATGCACTCAAAGTATGGTTATCTTTTTAATTTATTTTAATTGCATGTAGATTTGTTTTTCTTTTGGTTCAATTTACTGCGATTATCAAAATAATTTTTCAAAATATTAGTAACAATGTAAAATACAGTTCAGCTAGAATTACCTTTTAGATTTTTCAAAATATTAGTAACTATGTAAAATACAGTTCAGCTAGAATTACCTTTTAGATTTTTCAAAATATTAGTAACAATGTAAAATACAGTTCAGCTAGAATTACCTTTTAGATTTCCAGAGTAATCACCTCATTTATACCCTGAAATGTTAGGTATTCCAAAAAAATAAAATGAGCTCCGCGCTCGTGTGTGGTTTCATTAAATTTTATAACAAGCATTTTATGCAAACTTTTTCTTTTCGACTAGACGCGCGAGTTGGTTGCTTTCGGTTGGCTAAGTTGAGTCGGTTGGGTTATATATGAGTTTGTGAGTTTGTGGCAGTGTGGGGAGCCGCCTAATTGAGGCAGTTGAAAATGGGAAAAAAGAGATGTTTGGTGTTGGCTGCGAAGCCTTTCAAGTCTTCCTGCATGAATGCCAAACGCCAGCGAGTGATTCATTCAGGACCCAGTCAGCCAGCCAGTTAGCCAGGGCATTTAAAACGACATCCAAGGTGGCACTTAGTTGGGGGAAAGCTGAGGGCACGGGATCGGGCATTCCTTATCTCCCGACTCACTTTCCAATTATCATATTAAATCAGCTGTAAGTCATTGCATGTATACATATATATATTTGCACAACTTATGCGGCAGAAGGACGTCAGCAGCAGCTCGGATAATCCTTTCAGTCAAAAAGGATACTCACGGGCGAAAACAAAAACAAATACAGCTACAGCTACAGAAAGAAAAAAAAGAAACACATCAGCGACGAGCCAAGCGGAAAACTGGTACGAGAAAAATCCAGTTGACATTTCACTGAAATGCAGTTAATGGGAATTCGCCTGGCCATCTCTAAAGATAACGATTGCTAATGGAGCTCGCCATGGTTTTTACGTACTGCGGTTGGCTAGATAATGAGCACATGGCCAAGTGGAGGAGCAAGTGGAAAAGTGAGGAATGCTCCTTTCAGGTGTGGCTCAAAATGTTGGGACAGTTGGATAGGAGAGAGTGAATGTCCACAAATGGATTGGGAAGATTCCAAATTGCAGGGTGGGCAAAATATTAACAAGCTTATAACACATTTTAGTTGCCTTTGTTTATTTAATTGTAAAATCAAAACATTTTATTGAGACAGTATAATTTTAAAAAAGAATAGATACTGCTGTGTAAATACATTGATTTCTATGATATTAAATGTCTGCAAGTATCCAGATACTCATTTGTAGTTGCAAGGCATACAAAAATATAAGAAACCCGATTCACCTATTTCTAAAATGTAATGACACATATGTTCTTTAAACTTTATGCTAACCCACTTGTGAATTGCATTAAATGAAATGTAATACATGTACAGAAATACAAACTACATGTACTCAAATTCCGTGGCATTTACCACACAAATAATTGTTATGTAACCCAACTTTGGTACCTACACACAATACATCGCTTCATTAGGAACTCGATATTTGATTTATAGTTTGAATATCAATTACGTCTTCCTGTGACTTTGTCCTTTTTTCACATTTCCTCCTGTTTCAGCTCAGTCAGCAGCTTAGTCTTCGTCCAAATTATCCGAGTAGTCGGAGTACTCGGAACTACTGACATTATAAGAGAACACATACGGGCGATGAACTCTAAAAAAATGCATTCTAAGAATAGCCAAAAATTCAGGTCGAACTGGTAGCCATTGAGTAGGCATCGGCAATCCCACTTCGACGTGATCTCCGTTGGGCAGAGCGTGCTTATAGAAGCACTGGTTGCCAAAGGGGCACCGGCCTACTCCTTTCCTGAAGTACTTGCAGTCCCTTGCACCCAAAGCGGCGCGGTAATCATTGAGCAGCTGGTCCTTCTCCTCCCTGTCCTCCACCCAAAAGGCACTGGGACACACAAAGTCCGACCACACGCGGCATTCGGGACAAGCGTGCCGCACTTTGTACTCGAACTGCCTTGCCTTGCGCCACGTGCAAATGCACTCAAAGCAGAATACGTGGTTGCAGCTGGGCAGGATGGCGAAACGCCTATCGCCTCCCTCCTTCTCCATGATCGTCTCGAAGCAAATGCCGCACTTCTTGTCCTGGGATCTGGCGATGGAGCAGCTCCAGGACGGCTGCACGTGACTGCCCGAAGATGAAGGCCCTCTCACTACGTCGGCCCAGGAGACACCTGCCGGCCCCCGGGCGGATGCACTGCAGCCAGCTGCAGCCGGCGTGGTCTCCAACTCGTCCTGCGCGCGAGCCATAGCACGTTTGTGGCTGGGCACGAACTCCGCAGCGTTGGCCCAGTTCCTCTGCTGGCTCCAGGTGCTCGTGCTGGGCATCTGCAGCACATCGGTGTCTGCGTCCACCTGGTGATCACTGCTGGTGACTGTACTCATTTCGCTACGATGATTGTAAGATGTTTTTGGGGCCTTCGAATCACTGAAAAGTGCGGACGATAACCTGCTCTGAGGGACTGGGGTTTTCCGAAATCTAGACAGCTTTAATGCCAAGTGCAATTACAACTTCCAACTATGTCGTTTCAAACACGTTGGATGACATTCGCCATTTTGTATTGTCAGTGTGACCAAAGTTATTTGCATCCTAAATCTATTTATCCAATTGCTGGGCAGCAAAATACTACGAAGTTGTGTTGAAAAAAGTTTTTGAAACCGTTTCTAATGGCATTTATGAGATGCCCACACAACGCTATTATGGCTAGATATGCGCTCCATTTAATGATTTGATTCGCATAAACACAATATCTCGATTTCGCTAACAAACGCAAGCTAACTATGCTTTCATATCGTAAGCACGATAAGGGGATTCGCCACTCTGGCAACTCTATACCATTTAGGTGGCAACACCGTTAGCAAATTGGATTCTTCTCATAGGCGAATTTTCTTTCAGAATCTTTAAAGTAATCGCACTGCTTGCTAAGGCACTCTAGCACTGCTTGCTACAGCACTTGCTTTGCTTTCATTTGCAGAATTATGTACTTGGTACATTAGTCGCGTATTTTGTTGATCCTTACAATAAGTGTGGTGTTCACATATTCAATAATAGGATATAAGAGCACAATTAAATGTATCGCAGATTTGCACTGATGTTCTGTTAGCAGTCAGTTAACAAGTGAACTCACAGAGCACAAAGCATGCTCTGCATATAATCAGCTTAAAATATCAGCGAACAAACAATTTCAATCAAATTGAAATCAAACGCTGCAGGAGGACGCCTCCAATCCTCGCCTCCTCCAATTCTCGCATCCTTCCGAATCCCCGTCATTACCCGCAGTTATGTTCCAGATTTACCTTGCTACGTGCAGCGCCACGTTGATTGCTCATATGTGTGCGATGCGCAGGCGATGGTGAAGGCGAAGGCGATGGCGAAGGCGATGGAGGTGAAAGAATAATAAAGGCGCAGGTACGTTCATATTCCTGGTGTGGGCAGGTGGAGTCGCGAGTCACTCGCTGACTCAGTCAGTCAGTCAGTCAGTCATTCACTCATTCACTCAGTCAGCCAGTTTGCCGGGTTGGCCCGAGCCGAGTCAAGCAGTCGAGCGCGAAATAAGCTTTGTCTGATGGACTGAGGTAAGTGAACAGTGGAGCAGATCCGCCAGGTGGAGATGATGCCACATGACACGCGGTGGAGCTGCCAGCAGCAATAGCACGACAGATTGATGATCAAAAATAAATGGAAGCCACAACTGTTACTATAAATTTCTATAAATTTAAATTGAATTTTAACTCAATTTCCAAACATTTATTTATTCTGGGAACAAAATAACTGCAAGTTTTTATTACCTAAAGTAATTTTTTAAAAAATCTCCAAAACAATGTATGTACATAACAATTATAGTATGAAATGTTAAAGCTAAGATAATTTGCATACATAAGTGAAACTTCTTTAGGAATATACCTTCATATTTATTGATACTAAACCAAAATACCCCCTTGCGATACACGTGCCTCAATTCTCCGAGTGTATACAGGTATCGGATCCGCTTGGTTCCGCTTCGCTCGCAGGAGCCACATTTCTCAGCACCGTCGTGTCGTGGAAATCCATTTCGGCTGTTAATGCGACATTCAGTCATTAAAATTTCAGGAGGCGCTACTCAGACAAAGCATGATATTGTTATTATTATTCGCCAGTGTTTGGCTAAAATGCCAGCAAGTTGCCATCAAGTTGCCAGCTAGCGGCGCAACAGCTGCCAACAGCTGCTGCTGCAGAACAAGTGCGTACAACGCGGCGTATGCGTAATGTGCGCACTGCTGATGCTGCTTAATTCAAATTAAATTTGCCCTGGGTCACGCGAGTGTTGTGTCGCATTGCAAGTGTGGAGGCGAGTGAATGAGTGAGTGGAGGGGGGATGACAAATGTGAGGTGGCGGGGATGTGGATGTGGGGATGGGGATTGAAGTACAGAATCAAGAGCGAAGCAAATTGGCAAATAAAATTTTTGCCAGCGCCAAAGAAATATAAAAAGTTGACTTGAGTTAGAGAAGTTTGTACTGGGTGGGAGAAGCGTGTAAAAAGAGACGTAAACTTTCGTGTGTGTAATTAAATGTACTTGTTGCTGGCAATATTTCCCCCTTTTCCCCTTTTCCCCTTCACCCCCTCCCCGCATCAAACCAGAGCAATCGGAAGAAGCCCCAAGGAGAAGTGACACTAATTAAATGCCCATGGAGCGGATGTTTATTTTCTCAAGCGAAGCGACAGAAGCATATTGCCGTTTGAGTTGCTTTTAAATGATGGAAAGTATGCACAGCCATCCTGCTCCTGCTGCTGCTCTTCCGGCCACCTCTACTGCCATTCCTCATTCGGGCCAAAAACTTTGAAAGCCGAGGAAGTGTCACATGGTTTGGCCCCTGACGGTTCTACACACAATTAAGTTGATTTGTTGCCTGTTGCGGTCAAAGCTAACGAAGGCTACCGGCCTCTTAGGGGCCTCTCCTTCTAATGGAAGGATATCTGCGCACATACTCTCGTCTTCGGGAAATGCATTTTCAGCTGCCACCCACACGTATAAGTGCAGCTCTGTGGGCATTTTGAATTGCAGTTCGTTTGGGCGGGGGATGAAAGATTTCTTGATGGATTTCCGGTGTGACGGACGTTGAAATTTATCTCTAAGAACGCCACAAGCAAGGCAGATCACACTGCTGTCAAATGAAATCAATAACTTAATGATTTTAAAATAACTTAAAGCTACCTTTTTGTTCAAGATTTTATCTTGTTATAGGCGTTCCTATTTAACCAACGACATGTTTTTAAGTATTTAGCATTAGGAGAACTATAATTTAAAACGATATTCCAAGAACTAAAGGGAAATTTAGTTAATTGTGAAATGCAGTAAATAATAAATAATAATGTAATAATAATAAAAATATATGTGATAAAGTATTTTTCAATTCAACTATTACTTCCTAGCACCTCGAGTTAGAAATTTTCTTGTTCGTATCCATTATAAGTGTGCGGTGCTGGGTGCGGGTGCTGAAAAATTGGAAAAAAATTTGAAAAAAAAACAATTTTTTTTGGTAAACACAGTTTGATTGGAAATTACGAATTCAACGAGATATGACATTCCATATTTGGAACACTATTTCGAATGTTCTGATCAAAATACTGATATTTAAATCGCAAAAAAACAGAAAATCGATTTTCGGCCATAATCCAAAAATCATCAACAAAAATTTGAAAAAATAATAATTTTTTTTGGTTTGTGCGGAATTTTTTTATTAGTTAATAATAATAACTAGAAAATAAATAACTTAATTTTAGTAAAATGTTTTTAAGTATGTAGCACTATAATTTAAAACGATATTCCGAAAACTAAAGGGAAATTTAGTTAATTGTGAAATGTAGTAAATAATAAATAATAATGTAATAATAATAATAATAATATTATCTGCGATAAAGTATTTTTCAATTCAACTATTATTTCCTAGCACCTCGAGTTAGAAGTTTTATTGTTCGTGGCTGCGGTGTGTGTGGTCTGTGCAGAGGGCTGCGGGGCCCGGGGTCTCTGAAGTCTGCATGCTAAATCTCAAGCTTTCTAGCTTTTATAGTTCCAGATTTCGACGGACAGACGGTCATGGCCAGATCGACTCGGCTATTGATCCTGATCAAGAATATATATACATATGTACTTTATATGGTCGGAAACGGCTTCTTCTGCCTGTTAGGTACTTTTCAACGAATCTAGTTACTCCACGAGAAACGGGTATAAATACAAATGCTAATACTAAAACCATATGTCACAAACTGTTCTGTACTTGCACAAAAAATAGCAAATACCGAAAAGACAAAGAGCGGCGCTCATAATCCTTAGATTTCCATCCATTAAACGTGCTTATATGTTTGCAATCAACAAGCAAAGCAAGCGCGACAAAAACTTATGGCAATCATATAATAAAAAGGAAAATATCTGCAAGAGAAGCGGGCGCAAAAAATGAAAATGCAGAAGTGGCAAACTTTCGCCAGTCGTGAGTCTCAACTTCATTGGAGTGCTCCTCCTAGTCGTACGTGTCTGCACTGGCAAAACAAACAATAAAAACCGGGCAAAGATCCTGCCGAGGAATGCGGAGAGGTCGAGGGGCACTGCAAGCCTTTAAAGTGCAGCAAATTGCATTTGAAGTTTGCAGCAATATTTTTCCTTCCGTCTGAAAACAAGGAGCGAAAACAATTTCTAGATGCGCATTGAGCAAAAGGGCACAAATACAAAATTGCGAGGAAAATGTTGTGGAAACAATGAAATTGAAACTTAACTCGTGAAATATTCAAAGTCAGATTTGCAGTTACTTTCGATCTATTGTGGTTAAATGCAAACAAAACAAGGAATGCTTACAGACCGATGCTAAATACCCTATTTGGACGTCGAATTTATATCTTCAAAAATTTTTCAAAAATACAACAGAAAATTGGCTGCCATGACTATTTATTAAAAAGTAAACTAAAAAATTGTATATATGTTTACATGTTTTCTATTTACCCTATTTAGCATAATTAATTAATTAATTTCATAATTAATTAATATCATAATAATTACTATCGAATTCTCTTTTGTAAAGCGTATTCGAAATACGCAAAAGAGCCGAAAAGAAAGTAAAACAATGGGTAGCAAATAGTTTTCTTAAACCGAAGCTGTTGCTCCTTTAAGTGTTTTATTGTTTAGCTAGTTTAATGGGTCTGCATGGAAAAGTTGAGCATGACTGAAATCTGGGGGAAAATTAAATAAAACTTCAGGTAAATTTTACCTGGCAGAAAGTAAGACAAGTGGGATTTGTTGATTGAAGGAAATGCTGAGGCTAAAGGAAAAGTTTAAGTTCGGATTCGGGTTTCTAATACGGAACGTGTGGATTAAATTACTTTTAATATTCCAAAATTAACAAAATATATTCTTTTATATTATAGAATGTAAGGAACTAATAAAAGCCATTCAAAATCGCCTGTGGCTTCCTCAACCATTCGAATTAATCAATTAGTGCAGTTTTATTTCCTTCAGATTTGATCACCTGGCATTAACTGAATACCGCAATGAAATCAGATATTCCGAACTAATTAAAAGGACATGAAAATGTACAAAGTACAAGACCGGAATTTTCCTACTAATCCCGGCTATTTGAGCTTTGATTGAATACCGCCAAGGACAATGACAATTCCACTGATGGTGATGGAGCTACAACTGATGGTTGATGGTTGATGGCGATGGCATAACAATAAACATCAAGGAAGGAGTGTAAAAACAAGCGTTTCCATTCCAGATTCAACTACTACATTGAGAAAAAAGTCGTTGTATTTTCAACTTTCAACGGAGGAACTTAATTAACAGACTAAAAATCAACAGAAAAGCTGTTCTTAAATGCTTATAAACCTTGGCTTCTATCCCAATGAAAATGATACCTTTTATAATAAGTAACAGTTAAATCCTATCATAATTTATAAATTTTAATAAACGCTTAAATCGAAAATAAAACAATTTTTCTGGGAGACTTAATGATTTATTTACTCAGGGTAACAACATAATGAAGTCTAGTAAAATGTTTGCATTGATTTTGGCTAAGCCTCAATCGTTTTTAGCTACTTAACATTGAAAAATATGCAAGAAGAAACCTTTTTTATCAGTGCACTCTTGCACACACCCACAGACAGATACTTAGTATTTTACTGCCGACACTAAAGTCCAAGCACCAAAAGGAAACTTTGTCACACACACCAACAGTCCAACAGCCAGAGAGTCGGAAAATGTGGGCTAGTGAGCAATTACAAGAACGAGACTGCCAAATGAAAATGGAAAATTGGCAGGGGAAAAGCCGAAATTATACAGCCGCCGACGTCATGTGACGACAACGCACCCGCAAGGCTAGTAAAACTTATGCGTAGCTCATATAACACTTTTAATGCCAATCAAAGTCGCAACTCAAACTCGGCGAAGAAAAAATAAAATACGAGTAATATATGGCGAAAAGATTCCAAGCAAATAGCATCAGAAACTTTTACCTTTTGTTTCCAAAAAACACTCCTGCAAAGAGGCAAAAAAAAAAGAACAGAACTACAAGTCAAGGCAAGTCGGAAAGTCAAACAAAAGCTCATTGAAAATGGGGAAAACAAAAACAAAAAACCCCTCAACCAAAAAAAAAAAGAAGGAAAACTGAGAAAGAATCAAGTGTAATAGAAAGTAAAAGAAAAGCAATAAAGCCAAGGAAACGGCGCAAAGCGAAAAGAAATTGTCACAAATACAAATAGGAAATTGACGCGGAAAAACAATAAGAAGAAGAAACAATATGAAGAAAAATATGAGAGACGTGCGAAACTTTTCCCCAGCCGAAAAGAAAGAAAATTCGTAGAATCTCAACCCAGGGGGGGTTAGGGGGCGTGGCACACCCTGTTTGCCCATTTTCTTTTCATTTCTCCTGTCCTGGCTTTTGCCCATGTAACGAATTTAATCTTTTACGCTAACGCTTTCTGCGGGAAAACGGGTGCTGGGAAATGGGGGGCTGGGAAATAGGGGGGAAATATAGGAGGTGCGTAGGGGGTAATCGGGAGTGGTGCGTAGGAAATCTGTTAGACGGGCCCATTGTTGGGTTTATTTATAGACCTCAAATGGCCTCAGCCCGAGGATGTGGCATTTGTTTGTAATGACATGTACAATGGGTTGGGTTCCGCCGTAGGATCGGGTTTGGAGTCAGCAGTCGGGTTTTGTAGGGGCTGATGTGTGGGATGGATGCCTAAGTAAACAAAAGAGTTGTAGCATCCATATGTACACACACGTAACCCGAGAAATGAGGTGGGCCTCCATTAAAAGACCTGATAAAAACGGCTTAAAAAAGCTTTTAACGCAGCCGACTAAAGAAAAGCCAGAGATGAGGGACGGTTTCGCACAATGGGGTCATGTCAAGAAAGGGGGGGGAAGGGTTAATGGCTAGCAACTTTCAGACTGTTAGGTTAATTAAATTGTAAATAGATTGGCACTTGCTGGCATTACAGCGTATACTATTTCAGGTTTGAAACACACTTTTGATCTCTGCACGGCATGTAACTCCGCTTAATCTGCGCAAGTTATATCCTGAATTATAACGAAAAACGACTTTAAACTCGTTTACCTGCTTGCTGAGCCGTCTGCAAATATATCAAAATATTGTTTGTCTTTGCTTTTTCAATAAGCTTTTCTAAGAAAGCAATCACGCATCGAAAATGCCCATAGGCGTGGCATTAAGTCTGGTCTTGTTTTCGCCTCGCATTTTCCTGCCTGCAGGAATTCCCAGTTCCAATTAAATCCGGAAATTCCCCGGAAAATTATTTCACAACCTCAAATATTGCCACAATTCCAAAGGCGTGTTACTCGCTCAGATTCCCCACTTGGATTTACCACTCCGATGAAAGGAGCACTTCCTGCACTTCACCTTGACCTTGAGTGTCTTGGCATTTGAAGTGTTACTTTTATTGTATTTCAGTGGCAAGTGTCGCGTGGGCGGGGTAATGCTGAACACAATGTCAAGTGACCCGAAGGTACAAATAATCCAACTCGAAAAAGAACAAAAAGTGAAAATGCAGAGACAACGACAACGACGACTGAGGGAGACATCACAAGCGTGTGGCACTGGACAAACATTAAGCACCGACACGCCCCATACGACACGAAAAGGGATGGCATCGAAAGCCCAGTAAAAAGGAGCCAGTAACCCGGGAAATGAATAATACCCGTAGTGCTGCTCAGGTGCCTCACAAGTATGCAAAATCGCTGGAATGCATATTGATAAATTCCAGCACACAGAGAACGATGGCAGGCCCAGATACAATGCGAAGTATTTCTCGAGCTCGAGAGCTAGAGATGCCAAATGTACAAAAGGTACAATCAAAGGAAATACCTGGAGTAGCAAGAAAACAATTCAATTATTCTATTTTGACAATTACACTTTCCTTTGATACATCTTCCATTGATATATATTTCTTATAAATTCCTTCAATACTTTTCTTATTTGTTATTCCAACTCACAAGCTTTCAGAAGTGAATATCTCCAGTTTGTTCTATTGAAACATTTAAATGAAGTATTTCTAACTAGTATTTTTCTTTGGAAGAATATGCCGTGGACTTGCTTAGTTATACACCAATTTTTCAACTGATGTGATATGTATTATACATTCACGACAAACTCCCATCCCTGCCCAGTTGAATCTGCACTTTCGACGCGAATCGCGAATGCGAATGCGAATGCCAATCCGGCAGGCTGAGACGCAGCCGCCAGCACAAAGTATGCATCTCGAAATGCATAGAAGCGAGGCACTGGGCCCGACATTCGACATCCCACAGAGCCCACAGAGCCAGGGATCCTCGGCAGCTGGCCCACTCTGACCCCCATTTACTGCTGCCGGTGGAGGAACGTGGATGGATGCAGGCACCTCGTCCTCAGCTCGCCTGCATATTGATTGAATGCAACTGTCATACATGCCAATGCCATAAACAAGCTGCAGATGCAGCTGCAACCGAACTGAAACTCGAACTGGATCTGCGGGGCCTTGCGAGCAATGCGCCTTCTTCATCTCGGCAACGCATTTCAAAATTGTATGCAAAAATGCAGAAGCCGTGTCCTGGCATCTCGCATCGAGGCTAAAACTGGGAAATGCCCAGCTTTTCGTACTCTACACTGCTGTTGTATCGGGCATAATTGTTAAGGAACTGTGGGAAATATGTTCTGGCGATCCCATTTCTTTTGAACGCAAGACATTCATTAAATAAATTCATTATTGAATAGATATACAAGATAGTGTAATTGAGCAACTACATTGAATTGAACTCTTTGTGCACTTTTAAAAGGATATTCCCAGAGCAGCGCGAATGCTTCGATGGCAAGGATTTTGTGTCATCCCTTCTAATACCGTGCTACCCAATAGAGGCATACTCTCCCGATTTGCATATGTGTAAGTGGAGATAGCTTTGCCGGTGAGAATGCATACATATGTCTGGATATTTGCTGGTACGATTGTGAAATGTGGCATAGCCAAAATGCTTGGCGTTGCGTGGCGAGGTCGAACCAGAAGGCACAACGCGAACGCTATTTTCAGCTGCCGATAAGAATCCGCCTCTCTGTTTGCATGTGTGTGCATGCACACTGAAAACAATTACCCCTACTTCGAAGGTCTTGAAAAGTGTATGCCAAAACGAACCTTTTATAGTTCATTTAATGTGGATGCTTAAAACAAACAAAATACTTTGTAATTAGAGGAATTTCTTTTACAAATGTATGGATATATATGTTGTAGATTTTACAAGTTTGTTTAAATCAGCAAAACTCAAAGACAAACTTAACTAAATACTTAATGTTAAATTTGCTTTATAAATTAAAGAATTATACTTTTTCCAAGATATAAATAATAATAATTATGAGTACCTATAGCATATATTTCTTTATTCATTTCGTTATTACAAAGTTGCTTTATAAGATACTTAATTTTTGTTTCTTCAGAACTCCATTTCTCTCAGTGCTCTGCTGCAGATGTGTGAATCTGTGTCACACAATGTAGCTGCAGATGAACTATTCGGCGGTGGGCGGACTCAGGGGGGGGCGTGGGAAGTGGGGAGACAGCAAGTCGAAGCTCAAACGATTTTTTCAAATTATTTGCAAACAGTTGAACTTTTGACGTTGATTTTTGCATGGCACACAGCTATTGTTGTTTGTCTGGTAATTGCAGCGCCGAGGGGTCAGGGGTGGGGTCTGGGGTCAGGGGTCAGGGGTTTTATGGAGAGGGGGGTGCATATATGGATTGAGGTTGCACTTGGCAATATGTCAGCAGCTTATCGCTTCATTACGCTGACTTGACAAGGCGCCTGGCTCTGAGTCCTGCGACTTAATGAGAACGCTCCACAGAATGCATTGTCTATCTCGCACATGCCACATACCAATACCGCCCCCGCAACCGCCCCCGCCTCGCAAGTTATGCATACATGAGTACATAGCCTGTCGTCACATTTTTGATTTCCCTGCAAAATTGAATGCAAAAGGCGGAGATCAAATCCTTGTGCCCTTTGTGGAACTTTTTCGCCAGACTGAATGGATCACCCGGGGGTGAAATGCGGGGGAAAGGAACTTCTTGTCTGAGTAGTTCGTCATATTAATTTTTGATAAAAGCGAGAAGCTCGTGATAAGAGCAGGAGGTCGGGATGTGTCTGCAATGCGAGGCAAGTGCTGCGACAAACGGTGGCAAAGGATTTGTCGGATTGACAGTCGGAGAAGTGGGAATACGAGTACGAGAAGGACGTAAAGGGACGCAAAGGATGTCCAGGACATGAGTTTTCAACTGCAATCACTCAGTGAGTTCGCCAGGGGAGTTCCACTCACATCAAAAGATTTCCCTAAGCAGAAGCCTTTTGGCTCTGAAATTCAATTAAGCCGAGGCTGAGTGTTTTGTTTTTCCTTTTGTTTTGTTTAGTTTAGTTTTTGGTGGTTTGGTCTTGTGGGAATTCAACACTTCATTTAAAAAGGTAAACGAATTCTCAAGCGATTGCTAGAATTCAATGAATGCATTTGTTTAACTTAAAGAGTTTATGCATCCCCAAGAGGTAAACATTCATTTATGACATTTCAAGGAAATCAATTTATCAGATCGTTCTTTTCCTTCCTGTGATACCCAAAAAAATCGAGCAATTAATCAATTTAATAGCTTTTCCCACGCTTCAGTCGCATAGAAGCCACCGTGATTGCAATCATTAGAGGCGCAAAAATCAAACTTTCCAGACGTTTCCCCTCGAAGCCCGACCGCTGAATAACTTTTTCACCCATTTCCTTTTCAATTAATTTTTATTAAAAACCTTTTCTTTTTCGAGCCTTTTTTTGCCAATTCGACGAAGAGGAAATCAATAGCAGACTTTGTTAACCGAAGCGTGTAATAAAATTTTTTCCGTGTTCCCCACAACAACGGGGCAAAAAAAAACTTTATCGAGGTAGAAAAGAGTAACACAAATTGGCATATTAATTTTTTGTTCTTAAACTTTATTTAAAAGTTGTTTTCTTGACCGCTCCACAGTTTAATCAAGTTCATTAGAAGCCGGGCAAGCCGATGCTTTGTTTTAATTATGCACCAGACAGGAGACATTAGGAGGAAGGCCAGGGGGGGCAGGAGTTGGAGCCAGTTTTAAGTTTTCCGAAATTAAATTAATTACGCGGGCAAGCAATTAAGAGAACTGTCTGCCGCACAGTCGCCAGCCGAAAAGAGAGAGAGAGAGAGCAAAGAGAAGGATGCGATGGCCAGATAACTTTATAACACGAAGATAATAGTCCTGGGCGCTGAAAGGACATAAAAGAAACCCATTCGCAGCTGGGGGATAATGAGCCCGCCACTCCAAATTCATTAGGTGAAAAGATTGCAATGCAATGTCCCAGGAATTAGCCGGCATTAAAATGGCTTGCAAAAATAAATTAATTGGCATCTCGACGGAATTTAGCAATAGCTACCATATCTAGGGGAAAATCATAGTTCGTAGTAAACTATTTATTACCTAAACATGTTCGCAGTAATATGATAACTAGTTAATATAGCACAATCACTAGTCAAGCTATGCAAATTCCAGGTTGACTGAACTGACATGAGTGACTTGAAGGATTTCGTGCCAATCCAATGTGGAAATTAATCCCGCAATTACTGGCATGATCCATTAAGCCCCTGTTATCCGCCCCACTTGAACAGCCCTCAAAAGCGCATTTTCCCCGGTGTTTGCTGATTTTTAATTCATCAACAAGTTGGAGGCAGCAGGCAGTTGGGTTCCTGGCAGCAAGCCGATACATCTTCGTCACAAAGGTGCCTCCATGGCGATGGAGCTTCCAGGGCAGCTGTAGGTGGAACTGCGAGGCGCTTCCTGGGCGCTCCAGGCTAAAGGAGATGGAGAGGGGAAGGGGAATGCATTAAGGGATATGCCGACGTTGGGTAGAATTTGTGTCCTCGGCCGTTTGTGAATGGCCCAAGGTAAATGAACAGCGCGAAGACAAAGCGTCAGGGCCAAACAAAAGCAAACTACAGCAGATGGATGAGAAGAGGAGAGTGGAGTGGGGAGTGGAGGGGAGTGGATGAGAAAAAAGGGCACCCAGACAACAATCCCACGAAGGACATGTCAATTTTCATTACAAACAAAAAGCTAAAAGGCTCCCCCTCATGCGAGCCAAAAGTTCCTTGCCGTGATTAAGGTGCCTTAAAAAGGATATACCTCCGAACTACACCCCGACCCCTCCGCTCGCCCTCCCCCGTGGCGCCAAAAAATGGCCCATAAGTCATTCCCACAAATCGGAAAATCTCTTCGCCGCCGGCTGCCGTGGCATTAGTCCATGGATGTGGATCTGGATGTAGATGGGCTGTGGATGCAGATGGGAGTGAGAAGGCGAATGTGACGCGGGTAGTGCTGGCTTCACGCCTCAATGCCTGCCAGAAGCGGACGACAGATGGCGCTGCCCGGAACCCTAGGCGTATGCGTGATATTTGCATAGCCTCTATGCTGGGCAGATTGGTGATTAATTAGGGATGTCGGTAGTAAATTAGCGAATGAACTGGAAACTGAAACTGAAACCGAAACTGGGAAAATCAGAAAGCGTCCAGATGAATAAGTGAACCTATTGCCTAGTAAATTTATGGCCCAGTCTAATATCATTCTACTGCTAAAGATTATATAATTCATATAGATATTCAAGCCTATATCGAGTTGTATCCACTAGAAAACTTGGAAGACTTATTTTCTACTCATAACTTGATATAGCAATATAATAGATATTTCTTAAAAGTATTTCAGAAAAGCATAAAATTAATGTTACTATTGCAGTCAATTGCGTGTGCTTTCTCATGTAGGAAGAAGTTACAGCTTAAACAAATTTAATAAGGTGTAAACCACACAAGTTTGCATGTGTGATTACCCGGCATTGGCTAAAGGCAAAAGTCAGTTGCCTTTTTTGCAAGACCGACTGATTCGACAGCCTGCACAGTAAAATTAGTCAGCAAAAGAGGGAAAAAAAAAGACTAGGTCTAAACTCTTGCCGAGTTCTGGAAAACAAAAACCGAGCTGCTGACATGGCCTCGCCCACAGATCCACAGAAGCATAGGAGCACCTACGCCCCACTGTTTAACCAACTTCAAAACCGAACTTTGCCAGCTACTCAAAGTCAACAACTGCAGGTTCGACCCTCCAGAACTCCAGACATACAAATACACAGAAGATGGAGGGCTGCGGAGGACCGGGGGGCAGACCTGTCACATGGATTGTCAACAAAATGCAACAAATTGGCAAAAAACTTTTTTCGTATGACCAGCTAAATTAAAACCCCAAGCAAATACGAGGACCAGCACGAGGACGAGGGCGAGGGCGAGGACATCCCCGCACACAACAACCAGAGCAAAGCAAAAAGTGACCAACTGCCGAAAGCTACAAATTCCCAGGGCGCAACGAAAAACATCACAGTAAAAGGATAACAAATATGCAAGCGCTCGGGATTTTATGCAATGCAATAGAAAGTAAACAAAGGAGGGGTGGAATAAAAAATATTTCGGAAAAAAGTACCTGCTTCTAACCTGGCAAACAAATTTTATTCAATTTTTTGTTTATCTAATGGCAGAGTAAAAATGCAAACAAGGGTTGGTGGATGGTCCCCAAAAATACGGCAAAGCTGCAGGCGCACAAAAGTTTTTCCTGATTAGATGGTAGAATGCCATGTAAACCCTATATAAACGATTATTTAGATATAGGTACTTAGAATTTACCCTATGTATTTTAAATAATATAGATATATACAATGTTGGCAGACACATACATATATTAATATAATAATTGCACAAGTATAAAAAGTCTTGAAACGTGAAAAACATTTAC
This sequence comes from Drosophila teissieri, assembly GCF_016746235.2. NCBI lineage: Eukaryota > Metazoa > Arthropoda > Insecta > Diptera > Drosophilidae > Drosophila > Drosophila teissieri. Next base: position 15,438,284 of record NC_053031.1, on the reverse strand, counting down.
TATGGAACTAAAACTTACAATTAAACAACTTAAATTATTATTATAAATTTAAAATTAAAATTCCATTTTTATATTAATATATGCTTTTTAATTTGCTTAAATCAATTTCAAAACTTTAATAAATAACAGCCATTTCACGTGCTACTTTAGTTTTCCATCACATTGGAAACACATTTTTAGCAAAATCAAACACTCGAACAGATGGATGAAAATCGCTCCGCTTGTCGCATCTATTGAGTTCTTTTCAGTTTTCCACTGCAGCAACATTTGTGGAAACGAGGGCGCAGATTTATTTGATTATTGATTGTGGGCAGGTATCGTTTTGGGGGTCGTCCTTTTGGGCATTGGGTGGCCAATAGGTAAACTGGCGCGGAATAAGCATAACCAAACTGTCGTCGACGGCGCAATGGCAAAACTACACTGATGGCACTTGAAGCGCGGCAGGGAAATTGTTTATATGATGGATATGTGTGCTCTCGGGGGCACAAACACACTTGTATACATCTCCATTTATAGAATTGAATGCGTTGGAAAAAAGGCAACATAAAGAGTAGCATTCGAGTTGGTTTCTGGGGGATTTAACACACATTGTGCGTGCGGTTTAAGTTGAGTCCACATATGGATGCTACTTAATGATTAAATAGAGTTATTTTGAAAATAGTTAAAAAATTAAAATGACTATAAAAAAGGCAGTTAAACTTACAAAAAAAGTGATTTGGTAAGTTCAAACGTTTTGAAAATGCTTCTTTTGAAGGAAGGGAGCTATGATGCTTAATCGTTTTTAATCACATTTAAAGAACCAAAACATGAATGCTTAAATTTGATATCTGGGAGGCATCTCTTATCCCTTAATGTTTTTTTTAATAAATCTTGTTTCACGATTGGAAGGTGTCTTGCAACATTGCCCCCACTGTAATTAAACTCCAGGCCGGAAAGGCCACAACCGAAACAGAACTTGCCCAATTTCCCTTTATCCTTTATCCTTGATCCTTTTCTGGCATAAAATACACGTACATATATATTGTATATGCATTTCCATTTTCATTTCCATGGGAATGGGAATGGCAATGGCAGCAAACTGCTGACCAAATCAATTTCGCAATGCAAAATGAAAATGTTACAAGGGATTTTCGGGGATCGATGCGGACGGACTGCGGAAATTTGTTGCCGCTGCTTAGATGCCCGTAAAATTGCATGCGGAAAAGCAGCACAAACATTACGTACCAGGATGGCGAGCGGAAAAACTACGACTACGGGTTTTCCAAAGGTGCAGCAGCGTTGTTGTGTTGCAAATTGTGCCAGCGTTTGAGCGCATATTAGACGCCATTGAATTGGACGTGGGTGTGGCGGGGTGCCTGTGTACGTGCCACAAAATGGGGAGATTCCACCAGAAGCTCCAAATTTGCAGCAGCTGCAGCGCATATCCCAAAAAGGGGTTCAACAGGTGGGGCAGCCCAGTGGGAAAATCCAGCTAGCGAGCTTTCACGGCTGCATCCATCTAGTTTGGTGAGGTGGTAATTTCAATTGAAAGCAATTTATAGATTCCTTTATTGCATACTTTGTGCGGAATTCGAGACTTTTGATGGCTAGCTTCATCGGAAAACAAAGATATTACATTTTTGCAATTTAACACAGAAATCACGGGGAAAATCCAGGCCAGTTTCAATCAAAATTTAAATATAATGTATCTGTGTTAGATGGTTTAATAAAAAGATTTGTTTTTAGAGTTCTCATATGAGGTCTAATTACTTATGCATAATTCATCACTCAAAGAATAAATAGTAAAGGCATATTTAATTGACCAGCCTTTAAGTTAATTACACTCATTGTTCACGGACAGGGAAAAACCCACCAAGGCGATTAAGATTTCCGCTCTATTGACAATTATTTAAGCCCGCAAGCAACTAGTTGAAATGCGCCACAGAAATTATGCACATTTAACCCGCAATGCCCAAATGTATCTGTTCGAAAGCCACTCAAAGGATCTGGCGACAAGTAATGTCCTTTGTCTATTGTCCTTGTTAAATCATCACAAGCGCAATTATAATTAAGGGCACAAAATGGCATAACAATAGTGGCAACAAAAACCCTTCCCCCGCATTTGCCCCTCAATAATGCTCACTCTTATGCAGCCGTACGGCAAAATAATAATAATATTACATAATAAACTATTAAATCGGAGAATATGGTGAGGGGGTCGTGGGGAAAGGGGCTGGCTGCATGTGTAAACAAATTGCAATTGTTTTATCAAGCATGCTTTTGTCCTTTTCCATGACAACAGAAGGGGAAAACAAAGTTCGCAGCGCTAGTCGATGACAAGCAAATGCTCTATTAATTTGTAATAAATGTAAAAGCCACTTGGAACTTTTAAATTCAACTTGTAACTTGACTCTTTATGTATTGACTCATATTATTTAGTAGTTCTGATTATATGAAATAACTATTGGGCATTTCCATTTGCTTCAATGCTGATAATCAATGCAATACATAGGAGTATCTAATTCTAATTGCAAACCGAAGTTTTGCTGAAGCATTCTACTCAAGTTAATATCACTGATTATAATCTAAAATGGAGCATTCCAAATATCCAACGAGTGGCATCGGATTAAATAGCAATGGCAAACCCCTTGAAATTATCATAATAGCCCACTTCCAAAAGCGCATTAAACAATAACGAGTGGCAAATGGGAAATTGTGTAAAATTGTTACAGCAAGCACAGCATAATATGGAAGGCATTGATTTGGCGATAGATATAGCTACGCTGCACTGATTTCTACATCTATATATATAAAGTTGAGCTATTTCGCAAGCCATACATAGACATGAATGTACATATAAAGACGTATGTGGGCTTTGCGATGTGACTGTTGAATGCATTAGCAATTTCTATGGCTCGAATGGGAGGCTCCGAGGGAAATGGAAGCTCGGGTGCAACAGTTCAAAGTGTCGACAGTCCATGCGTGCATTCTGCGTGTGTGTGCGTGAGTGTGAGTGTACGTGTGTGTGAACTTTGTAAGCCATCCAGGTGAAATCCTACCCAACACCACCCTGTTTGCCTGCTGGCAGCTTGAAATGATAAATATGCAATCGAGGCAAAGGTGAACAATTTTTATATGCATTTCCCCAGCTCCCTCTGTCTCTCTCTTCCTTCCCTCGGCCTCCAATGTCAGGCATTTTTCTTGGAAATTTTATGCAAAAACAATTTATTACCGAGCTGCAGAACCCCAGATCTAAGCCGAGACATACTAGTATTGTTTCCTATGGCTGCAGCCTCCGTTGCTGCCCCAGCTGCACTTATCGCCTTATGCGATGCCATTTTGTAGCCCGCAAAGCAGCGGTACGAGCCGTATCTACACAGGGAGAAATGGTTTATTGATGCAAGTATTTTCAATAGCCTTTATCGTTTATAAAATGTTAATAGATAGCTTAGTTTGTTATGTAAGCGCAGTCTTTGAAATCTGTATCAACTGGTTTGCTCTTAGGGCTTTTGAGATCTCGACTTTTATACGGACGGACAGACAAACGGACAGATGGACACGCTGAATTGACTTCGTTAGTGATCCTAATCAAGAATAGCTTTACTATACCTGTAACTTACATTATGACGAATAAAGTGAAGAAAAAATCCTTGGACTAACATATGAAACAAAAAGCTTTGCAATTACTCCCGGTGCATTGAGCGAGGAGATATGCGATTGCATTTGGATACGCTTAAATTATTACATTCGCCTTTTGCTGTATGCCTTTATCGCCGAAGATTGATTGCGTTTGCCAAGTGTTTGAAAGGATACGAGCTATGGGAAGCAATTTCACTTGGCTCACATGACAACAGGCGCAATATTCAGCCCCGAACAGCCGCAATGTTTCTCAATCTCTTTGATTGAAGAGCTTCTGTACAATCGGGGAATTATGGTGCAAAATAATGGAATGTAGTAAGGGTGAAAGTATGACGTTTGCCATTTCAATTATGTAATTAATGTAATGGAATTGCAAATCTTAATGCACAGATAAGCAATTATAATAGCAAATAATTTCCCTCTTCAAATAAGTGAATAGGATAAATTGAAGTTTAAATGCATTGCATTTTAATTCTATACTAAGAACGCTGAGCAGGTAATATTTAATTGAATGCATTTCCTTGCACCATTGTCACATGAATTTGCTTTGAAAAGGAAAGCTTGCAATTTTGCAAGTGAAAGTATGTAATTACATAAAAACAGGAAGCCACAATTAAGGATTTTAAAGTAAAGTTGCATTTAATCACACGTATAGAACGAATAAATTAAAGCATGTATATTTTATAGGTATTTTGATGATTAAAGCTACGCATATATTTCAGAATTTTGAGTATTAAAGCTATGCATGTATTCCAGAATTATTTTAATGATTAAAGCTAACATAATTTGGACAATTTACGATGAAATTCATTCGATGCACATACTTTCAAGAGCTGACTTAAGACTCAAGACTTGTGGCACTTGCAACCGCACTGAAGTTGGAAAACTCATCGCCGCCGACACGCCACTTGATCTGAGATTGTTCTTTGGCAAAATCCTGCGAAAGCCTCATCTAGCAAAGCCGTATGCTTCCAAGAGCTCTTCGCCGGACAGAAACAACAAAACTTTCACACGAGCCAGGGATTTTTGAGCGGGGATTCCGGGGGGCGAAAAGAGGACTCTTTGCGGAGCAAAGTTGACGGCTTTGCAGGCCGTTGAGCGGAGAAGCTGCATTCTCTGGACAAAGCTGTGTGTCCTGCGTGTGTATGGTGTGTTTGGGTGTGTGGTGTGTACACTTGGCATTAACATAATTTATATTTTGTATGTATTTGCATAATAATAAAGCTGCTGATGTGCCATAATCAGGAGCAGAATCCGCACAGAAGCGTCTTTTCTCCTCTGGCCTTTTGCCTGCCACGTCCAGTGAATTCCCAACCTCCCAGTTTGAGTTCCACATCCAAGTCCACGTCCTGCTCCACCACCACCCACCGCCTCCCACGCTGCTGTTGACAAATGGAACACAATCGACCACACCCACAACATCCAAAATCCAGCCAGTGATGGCAATCCCCTAAATCTTTGAAATTAATATTAAGTTTCTTCAGCCTTAGCACATTCTCCATCTGCCTTTGATTATTTTATACTTATATTTTAATTATTAAATTTAGGATCGTTTTTATTGAGTTTAAACACAAAGCTCTATTAATATATAAGTGCATGGATACAGCTGGTTGCATATTTTAAGCAAAACTATTAAGCCAAACCAGCTCAAATGGCACAAAAACTGCAAATTGCCATCCCTGTCAGCTGTAGAGGTTTGAACGAGAAAAGAAACAGACACACATGAGCTTTCTCCCAAGAAGTGGGTCGTGTGCGGAGTGGGCGAAAGTGGGTGAAAGTGGGCGCTAGTGGGCGGTAATGGGGAGTGGCACCCCGCCCGCATAAATGCATGAATACTTATGGATACTTCGCAGCGCATCACAAACTACTGCTGTTGGACTTTCTGGTGGGCGGTCGCAGGCGGAATTGTCATGTTTCCCGCTTGTATTGCACTGACATCTGCAGGACATAATTCGTTGACACACACACTCAACACACACCCAACACACTGGAGCACACACAATGCGAGGAACAACATTTATTTGTGCGCTTGTGTCTTCATATACAAATTCTGAGCGGACTTTGCTGGTCGGGCATCCTTTTTTCCGGCTTGCTTGTGTCGAAACTGCACTAAATACACGCTTAATGCAAAAAGCTTCAAAGAGAAATTGCTAAGAGCTCGAAATGCAAACACAAGTTCAAGTGCATTTATCGTTTAATACCCCGCACAAACTGAATGCTGGAAATGTTGTATTCGGCAGCATAACTATAAACTGATTTTCTACTTTCCATGTAAATGTGATTCCATTCAAAACCAATAATACACCAAAAAGTGCAAAAAACGCAGTTTTACATATGCAATATGTTTCGTTTAGTGGTACTAAAATAAAACAGAATACTACTCAGTGTCAGCACATTTTCAATCTTTTGCCCAAATGCACTGTAATGATTGGTACCAACATCCTGTTAGGTCCTTCAACTTTATATGCTTTGTAAACAACAACTATCATAGGCTAAAGATAATAAAATCAAATATTATTACATAAATTGTATATATTTATTATAAATATAGCTCGACAAGCAATGGAATCACCTGCCATGGAAACCCATTGAGCACACTTTAAAACATTCGGCAACGAAAAGAACCGAAGGAAAAACAACCAGTCACGTGTACTCTGTACCCACCCAGCCCCAATAATTTATTAATTTTTCCCACGGGTATTCGGCCCCCCTCCATTTGCCTGTATACGTTTTGCACGTGTCCTGGGTGGCCAGGACATGCTGATTCCCCTGCTCGACGAAGCGTTAAAATGCCACCATTAAAAATCAATGTTTAAAGATTTATGAGCTTCACAAAGTGTTAATTACCAGGTAAGAGCAAGGATAAGGCAAATGGCAAAAGCAAAAGGAAAAGCAGAAGCAGAGGCTGAGCCCAAAAAGGAAAAGTCCTTGCACGAGAACGTGTGCTCGAACATAAGAGCGAATAAGCCGAAAAGCAACCAACTTGACCTGTGGCCTTTGACTTCTTATTTATTCAGCCTTTTGCGTATATCTGTTTGTGGGAAAGTGGAAAAATAAATTGAAACATTTTCGTCGTTGCACTCGTATAGTTTTTCATCCAAAAGCTATTAATATCCATCAATTATTCAGTAATTGATGGTTGATACATGAAGAGTCAACTTAAACGGGTCAGCTCAAACGAAAACTGTTTGCGTTCAAATAGAACTAATAAAAAGTTGATGCATAATTAAACACATTGATTGATGTGACATGGGTTAGAAGGTCAATCGTGTTCAAATTTTAAAGCATGAAAATGTAAATTCCAAACTAAAACATTAGATAAATACAAGGGGCAAAGATTCTGACATTTTTAACTTTCGACATACAAACTATTTGGGTTCTCATGGCATGTGATAAAATATAAATACCTCTTTGATTAAAACTGATTCAACGTGATATTGCTAATGCAGAGCTAAGCCTGAAGATGCGATAAAAGGCTTGGCTTCTGCAGGCGCCTGGAGTGTATCTTCTAATCCACTTTAAGAAACCGCCCCAAGGTGCAAATAAAAACATAAATGTAGAATGTCAAAGCAGAAATACCCTCAGCAGTACAGAGAAAACCCGCGAAAAACTTTACTTTTAATCAGACCAAAACAAAGGGAGCGAAAATAAAAGCAAACGAAATAGCTGGAAAAACAGGCGTCAGGATGCCAGGACACCAAAGTACAAAAATAACGATACAAAATGCGAAGCCGAAAAGTAACAGAAAATGCGAAAATGGGGAAAGACGAGCGCTCATAATTCCACGGCCAAGAGGAAAACTCAACGACAGCGGCAAGGAGTGAAATAGGAAAATCAACAACCGAAATACGTAAAAAGATGCCAGGCAGCACTTTTCCGTTACTTTTACTGTCGGCGTTTCTGTTTGTTTCTATTTTCATGCACATTTTTTTACTCTATTTTCATTTTTTGTAGTTTACCCACATAAGCTGCGATGGCGAAGGGACACGTGAGGTTTCCCAGCGACAAAAGAACGAAATATGTGGGCATAATATACATACGAGTATTGTAGCCATATGTATGTATGTGGCCAAGCCAGCACGGCTGTGTGCGTGTGAAGGACGAACGAAACGCAACGCCTCAAATATGCTTCAACTACTAAAGAAGCCATAAAGCAACAGCCATCACCCTTCAGCCGGCAGTCAAACGGGCCACCGCAGGAATAAGCCTGTGACGCTCCATCGCCCAAGTGAACTTCCTTGGCCACCCGGCCTGGGAACACATTTTCCAGGACACGACTCGAACCGGGCTCGATTTCAACCCGCAGAGCGTACAACCCGCTCGAGTTGCAGGGGAACGCCTCAAACCATAAGGAGGATGTTAAAAAGTCGGTTGCAAAGGATCCGGTCCGAGGAAAAGGGATTTCAGTGATTCTCCTTTATGCTAACACTAAATGGTACAAAGTATTTAAGAGATATATGTTCTGTGTGATAATATTTAAATGTTTGCTACAGATGCTATCATATCAGTTTGATCTTTATATTATATCTTGATTTATGTTTATTTACCCTTCGAGTTAGGTCATGTAAATACAAATATAAGTGTAGCATTACTGAATAGATTATACAATACTATAATATTATTAATTTCCCTGCTAGAACTGTACAAGTACCAACATTTTTGCAATTTATAGTTTTCTTTTCTTGTTAGTCCTTAAAAACATTAGCCCTTTCTACATGCCTTTTATAGATATTTATAAGTTACATTTTTTCTACGTACATTAGTTTCATACCAGTTAGCATTTGGTCGTATAATCAAAAAAATCCCTTTATCCATACGATAGAAACGCAAGGATGGCGAGGTTTATAGAAATAGACTTTTATGGCAAAACACTTGGTCTTTATGGGAACTTGGGCTTTATGGAAATTAAAAATAAGTGTTAGTACTTATTGCCAAAAAATCTTGATGAGAATTGTCCTCTAACTACACATCCTTTCGTGCAAATACTTTAGTTATGTAAAGTAGAAAACTGAGAAATGTAAAATTATGTCTCCTTGCTTGCAACTGTGCTCAGCTAATAATGGGAATATAAATGGGATTGAAGAGCCATTTTAAATTGTGAAGGGAAATATAATTTTGTAATTTTTATAGGTCTTATAAGCAGAGCCCAATTATGGTCTAACACCAAAAAAGACCTAATCACTTCAATTTCGTACAAATCTGGCACCTGAAAAGCCGCAGCTCTCCGTGAAATACTATTTATAATCCTTCAAAGTAATAAAACTAAGTTTGTTATTTCCAATTTTTCGATTTGCAAGAGAGAGACTAACCCGAAAGCTACTGTACCTGCCAAACTGATATCTACCTGATCAATAGCAGCTGGTTCAGATATGTGTATACCTACACCTGCAGATTCTTGCTACCTAGGAGCCATCGAAATCTTAACTTCTATATAAAGACACTGGATCGGAGCACGCAGCATCAGAAAGTTTTCAAACATGGCCCGTCGCACACAATCGCGCTATATCTTCGACATCGAGGATAACTACCGAGTTTTCCGCCATCAGTTCTTTGTCAACGGGGCAAGGAGAGCGGATTGCACCACATGTGAAAGTAGAGTGCCAGCCAGCGAACCATACCATCACCACTGGCGAAATGACATCAAGAACAACAGAAGCCATTGCATACAAATTGGTGCCGAGGAAAAGGATATCCTTAATAGAATCGAGGACCAGGCCATCGAGGAGTTTATCCTGTGTGATGGAAGCATTGCAGCGAGGACCAACGACTTTCTTCTGGAAGCTGGAATGGATGCAGTCCCTCAACTGCTGCGATTTTTAAGTTATGGTACCGAAAAACTGGAGGCCACAGTCGGATTCTACGTGGATGTGAAGAAGGAGCGAATGTACTACGAAAGCAGTCCGTTGAATATCGAAAACCATTTGGATATTGGCGAGGCGGTGGACATGATATTCTCCATGCTGCTGGAGAAGATCAGCAACTATGTGCTGCTCCATCAAAGGGTGCCACTGGAGGCGTGTGTCATCAGAAGGATGAAGGTGACGGTCAAGAGATTTTGCGTCTCCTCCAAAAGCAATCCCTGCAAACTTCCTTTGCAATACCGCGTGAAAAACGCCACAGAAGTCAACGGAAAAGGACGTAATACATATTCCACGGATTTGGAAAAGCTTTCTGAAACTTATATCAATAACAAGGATAAAAGTCAACATATTCCGGCTACGCTGAAAATAAACCTGTACACATTCCGGGTCTGCAGAACGTCCAAGGAACTATATGCGGTGCCGTATTTGCTCCGTGGCGATGATGTTGAAAACACGCCCACCTTCATCATTCAAACGGACGTGGTTGGTGACATTCAGGGCTTGCTGGAGATCCAAAATATAAGAAAGTTCCTGCGAGTGGATACCCAGGATCGGGTGTTCGAGTGCCGCCAGTGCCAATCCCACTTTGTGGACCGGGTGCACCTTGCCCTCCACAAGCAGATCGCCTGTGGCAGGAACTTTATGGTGTGGCACATGGACAAGGACGCCATCGAGTTGCACGAGAACTGTTTGCCTCTGCCAAAAGAGTACTTCAAATATGAATGGGTCGGATTGGCAGGCAAGAGCATTTAATGTAATTTTTAGAATACAATTCGATATACAACTTAATAAATTATTTAAAATACGTAAAATGTTTTTTGAAGTGTGATTACTTAATTTCAATTCTTGGGAAATTTGTTCAATTTCTAAAAATATTTTTTCCACTGATATTTTGAAATGTTTAGTATATTTGAGGCGTAATATTTTGGTATATTTATGTTCGTCTTGAAACCTACTTATCGAGTTCTGGTCACTCTATTATCCGGCTGATTTGGATTTGTTTATATCAAAAACACGAAAAGCAATGAATCCTCTGGACAAAATACACGCGCTGGACGAGATCGAGAAGGAGATAATCCTGTGCATGCAGAGTGCAGGTGGGATGGGACTAGTTAGTCACCAAAAAGTGGGTAATAATGTACGCTCTTTCCAGGACAAGCCTTGCAGGAGTTGGGCAAGGAAAAGTCATCCCAGAAAAATGCCGAAACCCAGTCGCAGCAGTTCCTCAAGAGTCTGTCCAGCGTGGAATCGAAGCTTTCCGAGCAGATCAACTACTTGACCCAGGTGTCCACGGGTCAGCCGCACGAGGGTTCCGGGTACGCCTCCGCCAAAGTGCTCCAAATGGCCTGGCATCGCATTCAGCATGCTAGATCCAGGGTGCGGGAACTGGAGGAAACCAAGGCCAAGCACTCGCATGCTGCCCGTCAGCAACTGAAGCGCCAGCAGGAACATGCCGCCGCCCAGCAACAGCAGCAACAACAACAGCAGCAGCAGCAACAACAACAGATGCAACAAGCGGCACAACAGCAGCAACAACAACAGGGAGGAGGAAACGCCAGCGGGGCAGATCATGCCATGGGCGGAGACTCCTCAATGTCCACCAACTAATCTGGGGCTATCTTTAAGGGTAAGGGTTTTATAGTTTTTCGAGCGAATTGCACTTGAGCACATTTTGTCAACCAATTGCGTGAATCGAAACATAAGAGACAGTCCTTTTAAGAAATACATTTCCATACTACTATTTGTACTTTATTTGCCTATCTTAAGAGGTAAAGTTATAAAGCATCCGGTGTTAAATCAACGGATTTATCACAAGTGGTATCCAAAGGTTCTTGATTTGATTTAGACTGACCAATGCCAAAGAAATTCTTCTCGCAAACGTATCGCACGCACTGCAGCAGCACATTTCGTTCATGACGTATATCCGATTCCAATAGTTTCGACAACATGGTGTTCGGGGTTTGTTTGCGAGCTCGCTTGAAGTTCAAGCCATAAATTCGCTTTGGAGCAGCTCTTTTGGGTGCAGATTGTGGCTTGGGCTCCACTGGTTCGGTTTTGGCTGTAATTGACTCTGTTATAGTTTCGGTTACTCGCTGGAACGGCTCTTCGTCTGGTGCTTCGTCAGAGGAGCCGCCTTCCTTGGCAGGCTCCGGGGTAGATGGAATTATTCGTGTAATGCTTTTTGCTTCTGGCGCCACTTCTTCTGAAGATGTCATTTCCAACGTTGGTGTTGGTGGTTCGTCTTCACAGAGTTGAGGATTCTCTACTGAGATAGGTGTATTTGAAGCCTCAGCACTTGCGTCATCAATGACTGGAGCCTCTTCTGTGGTTTCAGTTGGCATACTTATGGAGTTGTCTACTTGTGCTGTAACTTCCTTACTGCAGTCTCCTGTATCCTGGTCTTCACTCTCTGTTTCACTTCCTTCGTCACTATCTGAACCATACATTCCAAGAAAGCTAGACAAAGCATTATCCTGCTTTCGAACTTTTCCCTTTAAGTGCTGGTAGTCCGGCATTTGTCCAGTTCCACAAAATTTTGCGTTTCCCAATAAGGATACTTCCTCATCTTTTTTATCTTCATCGGTTTCTTTCTGCTTTGAAGCTTCGTTTGCTTTATCATTAGATTTGTTTGCACTTCCTACGCATTTTTTCTTTTCGTTGGCTTTGCCTTTGGCACCTCTCTTTTTCTTGTTTTTTTGATCGAAACGTTCTTTGTGATCTGCTTGGTGTCGCGTCCTTTGGCGATCTTCCCGGTTACCGAAGCGGGACTTGGAAGCCTCAAGGCGCTCCCCGCGTTTAATCCGCTGTTCCTTGGCCAATCTAGCCATCTCAACATTCGCCGCAGTGGGAAATCTACAATTGGAACAGCTTATTGTAAAGAACTTAAGAAATTGCTACAAATAAACTGACTTTTTCCTTCGCTCTGCCTTCCAAGCGGCCAATTCTTCCTCGGTCCAAACTTTCTTCACCTTGACGTAGGTTCCCGTGATGTGTTTGGCTTCTATGTGACGTTCCAGAATGTTGTGGAGCGCAGCAAAGTCGCAGTCATCCGCAGGGCAGAACTCGTGTTGCTCCAGGTGGCGCTTCATGTCCTGGGAGTTAGCAAGCTCCATGCCACATGTGTGACAAAACTCCGGTCGCGGAGGGGAGTCGTAAATAGGTGGGGATGCTGGCACGCTGACTGTGCTGCTCTGTGTACGGAATTTAGTTATGTTTAAGAAACAATCACGGAATATGGCAGACTCACTTGTTCCTGGTGCAGATATTTGGCTGGCACTGTTGATCCTCGTGCGCCGTACATGGGCGGCGGTTGCTTGGAGCGCGGCAGCAGGGTCATCCCACTGGGGGTAAGGTAGAGGTGATTGGACGTGCTGGATACATTGGGCTTGCCGAACTGTGGAGACGGCAATACAAACTTCGGCAGAACCTTTTCGTCCATTTTGTCGCAATACAAATGTTGAAAACAATGTGCGCGAATCGGCGCAGTGTGACCGAAGCTGTCGAATATAATAAAATAATTACTAAATACTGAAAGGTAATATGTTTCTTATAAGAATATTTAATTTTGTTTAAACATTTTACATGTGGAATATTTGCTGCTATATTAAGAGGCCTGTGTTAAAGTTTGGAATTAAAAATAAATTAATTTTTTCTGCAGTTTTTTTTAACAATATTTATTATCTCATTTTTATTATTATTATTTATATAAAGAACATTATTTATTATTCTTATTTCATATTTATTTAAAAAAAATACCGTTGTTCTTCACGCAACCTATCGATATGCCCGCCCACATCGATAGACTAGTGTGACCGCACCGCACTGTTGTTGTCGCGACGAGCAAGACAAAAACAATTAACTGGGCAGTGCAAGTCAATTGAGAGAGCCATCTTAATTGTATTTATTAAGTTTAAGCGTTTAGATTAGTGCGAATACTCAGCGGCCGACGAAATGCAGAGTGTCCTCAATACCGTAAAGGGCACAGCTCTCAACGTGGCCGAGTATCTGACGCCCGTGCTGAAGGTAAAAAGTGCCAAGTAAACGGAAAACTGACTATCAAAGCGAGGAAATGTCTATTTCAATACGTATGAAACGAGGGTGTACATATGAATGACAAAGAAAACCCGAATAGATAATGGGTTTCCTCGCTCAAATGCTGATTCCATTTTCCCGTTTCCCATTTTCCGTGACTTCTTTTAACGGCCCCCGGGGTGCTATAAATCGGGATCCACCGCTACACTTTCTCCTAGCAAGAAGAAAGGGGCGTCCCAGAATTCTCTGCCCATTTTTGTGTCCTTTTTCATAAACGGTCTTTAATAATGTAAATTAAACCAAGATTAAGAGGTTTCTGATACATATACTGATAACCTATCAATAATAAATACATATACTCTCAATAAAACGTTCTAGTCGTTGATGCATTTATATTTAAAAATCTATTTTAAAGGGGAAACCCCCCCCCAGTAATGAGTTATACAAATAACGTATTCCTTTTTGCAGGAGTCGAAGTTCCGTGAGACAGGTGTTCTCACACCAGAGGAATTTGTGGCCGCCGGTGATCACCTGGTGCATCACTGCCCAACTTGGCAGTGGGCCGCTGGCGATGAGACGAAGACGAAACCCTACCTACCAAAGGGTAAGTGCTGCGATTTGCAATTGATAACTAGCCAATTGACTCATTAAAATCATTTGCCCCTACTTAGATAAGCAATTCCTGATAACGCGCAATGTTCCGTGCTATCGCCGCTGCAAGCAGATGGAGTACGTCGGCGAGGAGACGCTGGTGGAGGAGGAGTCCGGTGACGGCGGTTGGGTGGAGACGCATCAGCTGAACGACGATGGCACAACCCAGCTGGAGGACAAGATCTGCGAACTGACAATGGAGGAGACAAAGGTGAATGCGGGTTAAACTTTTTCACTAACATCTGTGATACACGTTTAAGAAAATAGATCTGTGGTTCTGACTTAATAGGTTAAGATCCTTAAGTTAACTCAGTTAGTTTGCAGCATCTATTCGTAAATTAATAATCATGTACTCCCTTTCAGGAAGAAATGCACACTCCAGATAGCGACAAATCAGCGCCGGGCGCTGGGGCCGAGGCCGAAGATGAGGACGACGACGAGGCTATTGACATGGACGATTTCGAGGAGAGCGGCATGCTGGAGCTGGTCGATCCGGCCGTTGCCACCACCACACGCAAACCGGAGGCGGAAGCAAAGGCAAGCCCAGTGGCAGCCGCATCGGGCGACGCGGAGGCCAGCGGTGACTCAGTGCTCCACACACGCACCTACGACCTGCACATCAGCTATGACAAGTACTATCAGACGCCTCGACTCTGGGTGGTGGGGTATGATGAGCAGCGCAAGCCACTGACGGTGGAACAGATGTACGAGGATGTCTCGCAGGATCACGCTAAGAAAACCGTCACCATGGAATCACATCCGCATCTTCCAGGTCCCAATATGGCCTCGGTGCATCCATGTCGGCATGCGGACATTATGAAGAAGATTATACAGACGGTAGAGGAGGGCGGCGGTCAGCTGGGAGTGCATTTATACTTGATCATATTCCTGAAATTCGTTCAGACCGTCATACCAACCATCGAGTACGATTTTACGCAAAACTTCAATATGTCTTAAGACCCGCCATGCTTTTCAATATTGACGCAATTGATATACATAACTCATTAAACGCAAGTTTGTGAACTAATAATTGAATAAAGATTTGGGCCAACAGCTTACGCATTAAAGACCTGTGATTCGTTTTTATAATTACTTTTTATTTCACTTTGCTTTTGTTGTTGTTGGTTGGTTGCATGTTTGAAACATCTCTGAGATGAAATTGTATGTTAACATAATAATAAAGCATATTAAATCAATTGATCAAATATGCATTGTAGTTTTAGGTAGTTTTGTTTCTAGTTAAATGATTTTTTTTGCGTTTTTAACAGTTTTTCAAACTTAAAATGTGTGTGTTGCTTGCATTTATATTAATCATTTAATGTATAACTGTTAGATCGTTTTTTACTTTTTATGGGTTTATAGTATATATATAGATTTTCTTAATAGTTAAAATCACTTTTCATTTGCAATAACAGGTTCACATCGTAATCAATATTACAATAAACATACCTAACGCCATTCATACCTGAATAAACATTTATATATTTGTATGTGTATATCGATCCCTTCATCTTTTCCCTTCTTTTAACGTGTTTTCAACAACATGCCGCCAGCGTTACGTTAGACGTCAACAATTTTGCCCTTTACTTATAATCTTTAAATATAACTGATCCACTATCTAGCCAACTCTCATTGCCAACTTTTACATTATTTACCCATATTTTCTGTACTTTTTTACATTTTATAATACATATAGAAGTTAGACATACCAACTAGTGACCTAAATATATAATATATACCTAGGCAAACCTATATAGATGTCATCGTGCTTTCGTTTTTCTATTCTTTGCCCCCTAATAATCTTGCGTCTGCCTGAAATTTCTATTATTTTCGTGAATCTTTCTGCTCTGATTTTATACACCGCATTAAACATTTGTGTTGTTTTTATACACGCTGCCTTGAAATTTGTAATTTGAAATGTGTGGTAGTTTGTGTCTGTTTACTGAATTTGGAGTTTAAACTTGTTTAATTTTATAAGGTACGTTTTGTTTAAGCGCAATGCCTAGGCGCGAATTGAGGCAATGATAAGATCCGAACCAAATTAGTCGCAAATTTGGAAATTCCGAGAACATTTCGGGTCATTACATTAACAAATTCAACAATTTTTAAATCCTTTGCCAGGTAACTTAATATTTGAATTGAAAGTTTACCCATTAATAGATATTCATTAAAAATAGTTTATTTGGTTTGTTTATTCCGATTTTTGATTTTTACAATATTCAAGTGTTTCTTTAATTCGATTTCTTTTCCGTCTCATTGCCCAAATTCATGACTAAACATTTTTTACTTTTAGTTTTAAAGTGTTATACAGCTTTTTAAAATGTTTTTAATTGGATTTTACCCTTTAACAGATTTATCGCCTTTCTTGCACAAAATATATTTTGTATTTTAAATATAAGCTTTACACTTTCTGGTTGCTGACATTGAAACAATTACATCTTGGTTGAAATTTACAAATAGTTGAAACTTGCTGCTAAATTTAAATATACATGTAAGTATATATTTTCTATATAGTTTTTAACACGATCTTTATTAATTTATATAATTTCTTGCTCTTCATTATCTTGTTGTAGGTAGTTGTTTGCATTGTTTTCTTACACTTAGATGAAATTACAATTATAATATACACATACATTCATACCATGAACACCTAAATTTGCTTTGTTTTCATTTTCTTTGTATGGATTTTCCAATTTTTTTTTGTTGCCATTAGATTAGACGCAAATACTATGCAAGACACTTGGCGCAAAAAAATACAAGAATCGATCTACAAGTGGGAACGATATTAATTTGAAAACTATAGTATAACCAAATTCTAATTAAAAATATGTAGGACGCTTAAAAGTACGCCAATTTACATAAAAATATATATAGATTTGTATCCATAAGTATCGTATTCATATAGGTATATAAAAATAAAATTTCTCATGCTTTTTTTTTGTAATGCCTAAAAAAGTGTGTTTCTCCTTGCCGTATTAAAATTTAAATCCATACATCTACATATTCTCGTTTAGGTTCAAGTGTTTTAAAATTGCTTTATCAGGGACTACAAATAAAACACGAATTAATTTAAGACAAATTAATTAATTAGTTAAACGTAAACTAGACCTAACCGTAAACGTAATAATAATTAACATTGAATCAACAAATGTGTGCATGTGTGTGTATAGGTGTGATAGTTGGTGGTGTTGGTGGTAGTAGTGATGATGCATTCCCATATTCATAATACGGAATTCTGTATCCTTCGTTCGCCTTCCATATCCCGGGACTCCCGGGACTCCTTGCCTTGAGGGACGCCCCGCCTTGTTATTTACATTTCATAAATGATTAAGTATTCCGTGTCACGTTCTCCCGGCCTCTACCCCTTGCGCTTGGCGTGCAGCATCTCCATGAGCAGCGTTTGGGTGGGCGCACTGCCGGCACAGTGCTTGGTGTACAGGTGATCCTCGCCGCGAGCGGCCATGGCATGGATTTCCGGTAAGATGTTAACTAGCCCTCTGAATTTGTCCTGTAATTGGCCGAAAGAAATGTGTTTTAGAGTTGTTAGCACGGAACTTACAAATGCTTTCGAAAGGTAATGGTACATATACATATTAAAACTGAATCCTTTACTCACATTGACTGACGGATAGCAGGTGAGAGTGTAGTCCAGCAAAGCGGCTTGCACATTATCATGTCCCTCGGAGACGGTCTTCCGGTTGACAATACCCCGTACACCTAAGAAAAATATTTAAGAGTTTAGGAAGGTTGTCAATCTGCGCAAAGAACCTTATACGGCCTTACTTGGATTCAACAGGATTAGGAATTTCATGCAGACATAGTCGCCCATATCGAATTTCAGATCTCGCAGCTTGTTCTGCAGCTCGTTGAAGTAATCGCCCAGCTGTGGCACACCCAGCAAGCCCAGGCTCATCAGATTAAAGACCTGACCATTGTTGAGTTGCGTCTCGTCGGGCAGGCCGTTATGGAGTCGGTGATGCAGGTGATCCAGAACAAGCATGTCCGACCAGGAATGCTGCAGCAGCTTCATTTGGTCGTCAACCTAAGTTAAAGAATATTAAAGAAATGTTATTAATACATTTGAAATAAAAAGGGACTTAATCATAACAGGCGCGGTTGCCACTATGCATAAAAGAGGTTTAAAAGCCGTTTTAATTAGTATTTATACTAAGCTCATAACCTTTAAAATCTCAATCAACGAGTTACAGTTTTCACTTAAAAGTTTAAAAAAAAAAACAAATATTAGTAAAATTTTTTGTTCTAGTAGTACTAATAATATTAGCTAATTTCATTTAAACTAATAAACCTTTTCTGTTTTTACTTTTGACCCAATACTTCTTTTTCAAAAGTTTTTTAAATAGAGTGATCAAAGTCTGTGTTATTTGAAGCAGCAACCGCACGCTTAAAGTCAATAGATACATTTTGAGTGATGATATGGTATGGAGATAAGTTAGGCCTAGTTTTGGATGGTCTGGTATTACAACACGCCGTCTCTTTCTCTTGGGGATTCTCTCGGTTTCTTCGGGTCTCTATGTCTCCGTCTCAGTCTCAGTTTCAGTTTCTCCGCTCTTGATGGACTGTGGTGTGGTATGGGTGAGCACATCAGTTGCGTCATTGAGCGAGAGACGCTGCTGCTTGGCTGACTGACTGACTGGTTCAGCTTTGCTGGCTAAGTAGGTCAGACGCCAAATGAAATCGAAATTCAATGCAGATTCTGTCGGCGTCGCTGTCGACGTCGCTTTCAGTTGTCGGTGGTTTACATAACATGCCGCAGACTTGGCCCCTAGTTTGAAAACTGGTTTTTGGCTTTGAACCATGTTGCTGCTGTCTGTGTTTGCTGTGATTTCTGTTTTCTGATTTACTCGATGTGAGGATACTCGGGGTGTTGAGGCAACCCCCATGCTTTAAAGTGCTCCATACCTTCAGATCCTTGAAGAAGACAGTGTTCCGTGCCCAGTCCACTTGCGAGAACAAATTCTGGTCGAGCACTTTGCACATCAGCTCGAAGAGATCCACTTCCACCTGGTTGTAGGTTTGCTTCTGCAGCAGGGCAAACAGTTGCGTCTGCCATTCCCGATCGTCAATCGATTGCACAAATTCACGAATCATCGGTGAGACTCTGCATGAATATTAATGTGATTAATATACCTCAATACACTTCAATTCACGCCTGGAAAACCCACCTTAATGGCTCGTTTAGCGCGTCGGCTGTGCTCGATGGATGTGTGCCAGAATCGAAGCTTTTTGGTAAACGGAAGATATAGAAAGAGTTGTTAAAATTATAGTTCAGATGACTTCTGATTGGAGAGCTCATCAAGTGATAACTAAGCAATACGTAAAAGGGCAGTTTAATTAAAACCTCAATTAGAGATCAATAATATAATCGTATGATTATCAGATAGATAATTAAACTTCGAATCCAAAGCTACTATCTGATAAAAATACATGTTAAAATTTAGATACTCTTGTTTTTACGAGGAAATCCTTAAATGTCTTTAAACCTTTTGCCTAACAAAATGCATTATATTGATAATTAATTGACCAGACTGCCCTTTTCCACATTTGCTGCATGATCAAGTTGAATCCTTTTCCACAAATGGGGTAATGTAACGAAAGTATCTTTTGAATGTTTGTTGCAGTTCGTTTGTCGTTTAATTTGTTTTGAGTTCGGATATTCTTTGAGTTTTGTTCTGGCTCTTGGGCTAAATACCACAATTTCGAGTCGGCCGTGTTCTGCAGAGATCCTATTCCAGCCTCGTGGCAACTGCTGTTGCCATTGCCGCCGTTGCGATGCAGGCCATCGGTGGAATTGTTTCCTCCTCCTCCGCCGCCCGCATTATTGCCACCTCCTCCTCCGGACGCTCCGTTGCCCGTGCTGCTGTTGTTGTTGCCGTTGCTGCTGCCGTTGCTGCTATTGCCATTGCCCACGGAACTCGGTCCGTTCAGACCTCCGCCCCCACTGCCGCCTGTGCCTGCGCTCATGGGCGTGGCTATTACACCGCCCGTGCTCGCGTTCACCTGTCCCAACGCAATCGCAATGGGGCTGGGCGACGAGTCCGGAGATTGGGTGAGTGAGGATACCTGAAGATATGAACAGAAATTCCTTAATTACTATAGAACGTTAACGTCATTGTAATATGCTACTGCACTGACCACCGATGAAAGCAATCAAAGCAGTTAAAAGTAATATAAAGAAAACAATCCCGATTGCATATCTCACCTGAGGTATTTGAATTTCCTGCTTAATGTTCATATTTGGATATGCTTGCTGGTAGCCCGGCGAGATCGGCGTTGGCTTGATGTCCGGACCCATCGAGTTGCGCAGCGCTTGCAGCGCCAACTGCCGCTGCCGCATCACTTGCAACTTCCGCGCGCGATCCCGTTTGTACATGGGTCCGAATTTGTTGCGTCCACCACGCATTCTATCCGCTCGAACAGCTGCAAGAAATGCATTTGCAAATGAGTGTGAAGTTTAGCAACAGAAAATGATTATTGTTAAAAGTATTAATAGAGCACCAAATCGTTACTTCTGTTTTCCATTTCCAAATAAAATCCCTATATCTCTGAAAAGGCTACAAAAAGATTGATTTGTTGTCTACGGAAATCTGCCTGAAAATCATACGGAGCTAAGAACTGCAGAATACAAAGAAATGTTGAACAAATTAATGAAGCACCCAATGTGGTGACTAGAAATTTGTATGCTTCCATAGAAATTTGAACTCTTTCAACATCTCCCACTTAACTGACCCACAATTCGGACTGGCAAAATTGCAACGTGGGGAAAGCATCCTATTCGTTTCATACCATACATGCTCCTCATTAAAAGCCAAATCATAACAACACACTTCGCAGAAACAACGAGCGGGCAAACGCACACCATCAAGTGCAGGGTGCACATGCATACGCACATATGGGCACGCACATGGAAAATATGGCTACATACACATATTGCGCATACGCCGCGTTGTACAACGGTAGTAAAACAAAAACTGTACAACGCACATCTGTGTATTTACGTGCGTTTGTGTGTGGAGAACACGCTAAATGAAACGCAATAAAAATGCGCTTCTTATGGCGCAGCACGAAAAATGAGCGTAGAGTGTGCAGAGAACAAAATCGTTGCAATATCAACTTCATGGAAATCAAAGGGGAAAAAGAAGAATTTGGTATTCATTTGGTGAAGTGAAAAGTTAATCTCCTACCGTTAACCGACAAGATAAATATTTTAGTACATGTAAATCGTGTTTATAAAAATATGAATAAAAATACAACCAAAATGGTATTCAAATCCAAATATTGTGATGCTAGCTCAGATATTTTCTCTGCGTGTAAGTGAGAATTGCGAGGGTGGCGGCTTAAGCCAAAAACAGATTGCGATTGCAGCTAGCGCCATGTTGATTACAAGATGCAATTGTCGGGGGTTGTTTTCGCACACCCGTAGCACAAAAACAGAAAAACAAAAAAAAGCGCGCAAGTGGGTGGCAATGGGCGGCAGGTGGCCGCTATGAAATATACATCTCAGGTCCAAAGGCAAGGGGAAAAATTAAAATACAAGCACATGCACACGAACACGAACACCAGCATTGATATATGCAGTTTTAGTGCGGCGAACAAGTAACTGTAATTTAGGTCAAGCGTATTGTTTACAAATAATCAACATACATATGCATTTGAATAAGTTTGTGTGCGTTAGAGAGAGAAAGAGAGAGAGAGAGGGACTCTGCAACTTCTGCTCTCAAACGCCGCAGTTGCGGCTCTCTCTTTTGATTATGTTTTGGCTTGGCAACGCGAAAGAGCTTTCTATTACGACATTTCTCTCCCTGCAGACAAACACACACACACTCACATGCAGGCACACCTGCGAACCCGAAAGAGAGCGAGGGAGCGTCAAAGACTGAGAGGCTTTCCGCATTAGACAACTTTGTTGTTGCTGTCGAGTGGAGTAGGTCAAGGACAGTGTGTGTGAAAACTGGGACAACACGGCCATTGTTGTTGCCTGCCAACTCTCCCAAAAAGAAAAACTCACTCTCTCACACTCTCACAATCTCATCGCTCTCTAGTGTGTGTTTGGGAAAGTTGTTTGTATTTGTGGGCGACTTACAGCCGCTATTTTATGGCCTTTTCCTTTTTCCGGCTCAGTATCAAGTCTATTTATGTTGAGCAAGGTAAAATAAATACGAGAAATACAAATCGCTAATCGCCAATCGATAGGGAATTTATGGAGTTCATCAAATCGCTCCCTTCCCATTTTATTTTCCGACTAGTTTGTTGATCCATTTACTATCTTCTTTAGCTGACTCTTACATAATTTCCCAGCGACATTTTTTCACTTTCAATTTCGGCTTTCATTTAGATTTTCACCTCTTTGATGGAAGTTTTTTCGAGTGGGGTTAAGTGGTTCAATTTGTATGCGACAAAATTGTTTGTTGAAAGTTATTCCCACCTTTCAGCCCTTCCTTTTTTTTATTCACTCTTTTCGTCTTTTTGGGAAAATTTCTCACACAACGGGAAAATCAATACGAGGCCTGTCACTTGCCGCTTTTGTAGGCGTTTGAGAGTATTGCCATTATTTGTTAAGCTGATAGCAGCATATGCAATTTGGTAAACACTAATTCGGCACCAGTGGTGCGTATACGTTATTTTGTGGTTTACTTTTCGGCCTAGCGGATGTGGGGCCAAAGTTTATTTAAATTGAATGGCTAACTATTCCACTGCAACAATTTGTTGTGCAGTTACAAATAGTTAATCGATTTTTGGGAATTGTTACAAATATTGTGTATACGCAGCGTAGGATTATCTAATATGAAAGTAAATAAAGTATGTATCAAGGAGTTTAATTCGATTGTTTAATTTGTTGGAAAAGCTATTTTCATGGCTTTGGCAAAGACAGAACATTTAAGAATAAAGGCCAGTGAACAATAAATATTGTCAACTTTTCATAACTTGAAGCTTTGATTTTAAATAAAGCTCAATAGTTCTAAACCGATTAAGAAAACAACGAGCCATATATATTTTAATAAAAAAAATAATAATAAAAACTTGCGCAGCTCAAAGAAGACTAGACATGCCTGTAGTACTGCATAGGACATGGCGTATACACAATATTAAGTATACGCCTCTTATTCTTTAAAAACTCATATAATGAGTAGAACGAGCCGATAGTCCCTAATAGAGTACCTAATTCTAATCTTTAACCATAATAGATTAGCATTTCCGTAAATAAATAGTCCCTGCGATTATAACAAACAATTTGTTGTTACCCAAAAGTAATTCCACATGGCAACAAAATGAAGCAAAACTCCCAATTAAACTCGACAACGGCAGAGAAATCCCTACTGACCCTACCTCCGTAACAAAAACATATGGCATTCGAGCCATGTGAGTCATGTTGGCCAGCTAAGCCGCAAGTCTCGCTGGTCTTTACAGCGCCCTGAAATAAATAAAAACACTCAAGTCACAAAATCCAAAAGCGGCTAAAAATTGCCGCAATTATAAAGACCAAAGCCAAAGCCTGACTGGGAGATATAGTCGGTGGGAGAGTAGGGGGGAGGGAGCCGGCGCTGACGAAAGAGATTTCATCAGAGGCAAACGGAAGGACGGAACGAGACGGAACGGAACGGAACGAAAAGAGGCAAACGACGAGAAACGACGACTACAACGACAACGAAGCGAAAATGTTCGTAATAATTCAGTGAGTATTAAAAATAAAATTCACTCGCACACACACACACGTACGTAAGCGCACCGCACACAACATGTTGCATTGATTACACACTTACACGCAGAAAAACGGCGAGAGAGGCAAACATTTTGTCGTATCACGTGCACACATACCAGCGCACAGTGGAATCTAGGTCATGAGCGCAAGAGATGGCACTATGGGCCAAGTACACGAAGGCGGAACTGAGATGGCGATACATTGATATACGTATGAGTGAGCATATTGCACACACGTTGTTTTTGCGGCCTCAGTCGCCGCCGCCGTCGCTGCCGACTGCGCTGCCCCCGCTGACTCAAGTGGTTTCGTTGTGTGGGTGACCGGAGACACACGACAACAAATAAAACTCAAATGAAAAACGAATTTTATTCGAGCAATCGTAAATTTGATGGACAATATTTGTTGGTCATGTGTTTTCAGCCAGAGCCAAAAGGAAAATTTGAGTAAGCGGAAGTAAGCCAATCCCTTTGGAAATTAGTGCAACATGATAAATTGAATTTGCATGCAGTAAAAATATAAAAAAAAACAACAAAATTCTATATTTGATAAAAAAAATAAAATAATTTAGTTTTTTGTTAAAAAATAATAGTGCAATTTTAATTTTTAAAAATGTTAGCTAACTGCATTATGACAATAAAACTATAATACAAACTTTAACCTGATACAAACTTTCTGGCATTTATTTATGAATATATAACAATTTATCTAAGGCTCGAAAACTCCACCCAAAAGCAATTTCGGCGTCCGGCAATCACAATTTTCACGCTTTTCACACTTTGCTTAATAATTTCCACAGTTTGTTTGACGCTGCCCCACAAACAACACAACAAGTAACAAACAAAAAGGAAAACCGAAACGCAAAACAAAAATTGCTCGTGCTAGTTTGAAAGCAGTCCACAAAAGCAGTCAGTCAGGAAAAATCCATTACAAAATGCAAACAATTTTTGAAAAGAGAGCAACGCAATCACGTAGAAGTAAAGTACATATCGGCTTAATTCCTTACATTATAGAAAAAACGTGGAATTTGATTTCTTTTGTAATATTTTATTTGAAAACAAAAGAAGTTGAAATGGAGTTCCTTAACATGCTTTTCATTCTGATTAATTACTTATTATTATGGGAGAATCATTAGGAATTCAGACAATTTCCGGAATCATTCGTTAATTCTTTGATTTAATATTGATAGATTTGAAAAAGCAGATATAGTTCAAGTTCCTTATTTGGAGTGCGCCCTGTAAAAATGCGAGAGAGCTCCAAGTCTCTCTTTTCGGTTTGCCGCTTTTTTGTGTTTGTGTTTTGGTTTTGAGCTTTGTTTTTGCTCCGCGCTCTGCTCTGCCCGCCCCTGCCCGCTCTCCTCTCCCGGCTCTCTCGCAGCAGCGCCGCTGGCAGAGTCTTGTTTTGTGGGTGAGGGCGTGGAATTCTTTTGGGACCGGTGCATGCTGCACTGGCTCTGAATATATGTACACTTGGCTCCATGCACATATATATAAATGTGAATATGTATATGTGGGTCTCATATAAGTATGCATGTGTGTATATATGCCTACAACATAGTACATATGGCAGTACATGTCTGTGTACTATATTCGCAGCACATGCTTGTTTGTGGGGCGCCCTCTCAACTGGTGCGGTTGAAGTTGTTTTTCCCTTAAATAACTTACGCAAAAAAAAATGGAAAAAGGATGGGGAAACGGGGAGAACTTTTGCCGAGATAAAAAAAATTATGCAATTAAGGGGGTAAATGCAAAAATAATAATAAGCGGGAACAAATTTCAATAAAAAAAAGAACGAGAGGAGCTTAAAACTTTTCGCAAACTTAGCTGTAATCATACTATACTTTCAAATTCAGAAACAACTTAAGCTTTTTAAAAGACAGGAATACAAATGGGGAAACTAAACAATCATTATTTGCCCATATTGATAAATATGTGGAAAAATTAATTGATTATTCATCGTTTATAATTGATAAAAGCTAACTATGAAATGTAAAATATACTCAAAACACAATATCATCGAGATACAGAATGCGTTCTCCATGCTGGAAGCCAAAAAGAAAACCACGAAAATATAAAAATATACAGCACAACGTAAATGAGAACGGGCCAAATGAGAGACAGTACTTTTGTGTAGTAAAACCAAAAAAAAAAAAAAAAAAAGGCGAACAAAAAATGTTGACGCAGTGACAACAATGACAAAAGCTGGCGTCATTAAGACGTGACAGAGCCAAGTACATCGAAAATGCGAACCGCAGACTGACCGACCTACTCAACAATATAAACAATAATAACAATAATACCGAGACAGGCGGGAAACAAATAATTGGGATAGGTCTGGGATATGGCCGCAGATATGTGTTTGTTAATACATATTTAACGCCGTTGTTTATGTGCCTGAAATGGGAGCACAGCACAGTACAACTCAGCACAGCAAAGTCCCATGTAGGCTATCAATAATGCACTTTTGCATAATCTTTTGCTGAATCACTCACTCCGAACTGAGACAGCAGTTGGGAAATAAGTGAATTCTCGGTAGA
Organism: Drosophila teissieri; assembly: GCF_016746235.2. NCBI lineage: Eukaryota > Metazoa > Arthropoda > Insecta > Diptera > Drosophilidae > Drosophila > Drosophila teissieri. Next base: position 15,411,871 of record NC_053031.1, on the reverse strand, counting down.
TCGTGGAAATTCCTAAGGGACGGGGCAGGATTTTAAGTTCGTTAGTTCCAGCAGAAACAATTCTCCAGAGAGAATTTCAGCGTTGGTTGCCTCATTTGAGGGTTTTGTTCCTGCGCATTTATAAATAATAAGAAATATCGATTTAATTTCATTTACTGCCAAAGCGGTGCAACCGAATGCCAAAAACTGCCAGCCAGAGACGAACCCTGCTATATTATATACACTTCCATACAAACGGACGTGAAATACGGAAAAGGGGTCATGGTTGCGGCTGTCAATAGTCGAAATAATGCTGTCCGCTTTTTGTAACAGGTTGAAATTAGAAACAAGAAACTGAAGTAATTGCGAAAGGATAATTGTTCCCTTTTTAAGAAATATCACGTCATTGTCAAGTGCATAAGAGAACAGTCTATTGAAAACACTGACCTTTTATATTTGAGAGTATCTTTAAAATCATCTATCTATCCATGATGTACTTTAGGCAGTTCTCAGTGCTCCACCTAATACATTGATTTTTAGCAAATGAAAAAATAAGGAACAAATTTCCTGATTCATTTCCTATGAATCAGTTTTCTTAAAAAGGCACAACATGAAATAATACGAAGTACTTACTGGGATAATTGGAATAATTTTCTATGCCTCTACCAAGATTCAACAAATCAACCTAATCAACTTGAAACTAACTAACTTATTTGTAACTCACACCGACAGTGGAGCATCATCGAATAACAAGCAAGATGTCAGTTTTAACCTGATTTCAAGGACTAAATACTCAGTGTCAACTTGTAAATATCTGATTTTCAGAATGCAAAATCCATATTTAATGCAAATGAAAACCAGTATTGCTCCCCCAGGGACATCACTCATACGCAACGTTGTCAACAAATTGTTGTCGAGGGTCAGGGAAAATACGTGACTTTGGTTGGAGCTGACTCTTACGCAGTCTAAAACAATCTAGAAGGTATGAAATCACTACGCCTAATGAAAATCATAAGATTAAATATATAAATATAATAAGAGAGTTGGAATTCCTCCCAATTATAACTTGATTTTGAGAATACCTTGAAGTAGCTGTGACTAACCTAGTAGTTTAAGAAATGGCTTCTAATCTAATACAGCTTCCTCAGTAAATCCTTTCTTGTAACCACATCGTTTGCTTATATATAAAATAGAAAATACAGATCTTCGGACTTACCCTCTAGCTTCATGCCCACTTCAAGGCACTTCTGGAATCGGCAGTAGGGACACCGCTTGCGCTGCGTCTTGTCGATGTGGCACGACCGCTCCGCCACGCAGGTGTAGACCTTCTTGTTCTGCACGGTGCGCTTGAAGAAGCCCTTGCAGGACTCGCAGGTGAGCAGGCCGTAGTGGTAGCCGCTCACCTTGTCGCCGCACACGGGACACAGCTCCTCGAACAGGTGCTTAAAGTCGATCACCTCGCCGCCATGTCCCGGCGTGGCGCTCGTGCCGCCCATGGGGTTGCCCGGACCGGAGTTGCCGCCCGCTCCGCCGTTGCCGCCGCCGCCGTTGCCCACGGAACCGGAGGACATGTGGCCGGCGTTCGGATTGGCATTGTTGCCACTGGAGCTTGCGGCCTGGGGAAGCAGCATGTAGCCACCGCCGGCGGAGCTGCCGCCGGAGCTGCCGTTGAGCAGGTTGCCACCGCCGCCGCCACCGCCTCCTCCGCTCTGCTGCGAGTGTGAGGAGGTGGTGTCCTGGTAGCCTGTCGGGAATATATACTGTGAATCGAAATTGTATATATACGAGTAGGACGAGGAGTTGAATTGATTGGCATTGTTGGCGATATTCTGTTGTTGCTGTTGCTGCTGGTAGTGTTCTTGCTGCTGCTGTTGCTGCTGCTGGTGTTGCTGCTGCTGTTGTTGCTGCTGCTGGTGGTGGTTGCCGTGGTTGCTGTGGTGCTGCTGGTTGCCGCTGCCACTCCCACCGCCCCCCGCCAACTGCAGCGTGTAGGCATTGTATTCGTGCTCGAATTTCGTTAGAACATGTGCATCATTGTCGTTGTTGTTATTGTTGTTGGTGCTGCTGCTGGTGGTGTTGTTGCCGCTGGCGCTGTTGTTGTTGCTACCGCTGGCCGCGTTGTTGTTGGTGTTGTTGCCACCGGCGGCCAAAGCGGGACTGGAGGGCTGCTGCTGCTCCAGCTGCATGCTGAACGGCGATATATTCAGCGACGATATAAACTGTACGGTCGCCTGTTGCTGATCCATTTCTAATAACATTTCATGTACGTTTATTTGGATAGAATTGAAGGCGAGTGGTTTTGCTATTGGCTTTAATTCCTTTCCTTTAATTCAGAAGGCCGAAGAGTTTTCCTTTGTTGTTTTTGTTTTATTTCCTGGACGGAAGGTTCAATTGTTTTTTCTTTTTCCTTTTCGCTTAACTTGGCTTAATTACCAGCACTTGAGTTGCAGAGTTGGTTTAAATTTGGTAGTAAAATATGTTGCGGTTAACATACGGTGGTCTGGTTTTTGCACTTAATTTTTGCAGATTTGTTATTTGCAACATTGTTAAGGCCAATTGTTGAACAGAATATATTTGGGTGTTCTGCAACAAATTGTATTTGCTTGAATTCAACAGTGATATTTAAAATGTATCGTAATATCTTGACATATTTAATATTCGTTACAACGCAGTAATTTAATGCTGTTTTACTTGCTTTACAACTATTTATGTTTTACTTTCTTTGCAAGAAATGTATTTTATAAATGTTTGGAATTGTTTGGTTCTTTAGAAGATGTGTATGTTATTGTTAATTGAACAATTTCCTTTACAAGAAAATCATTTAACAAACTCGCTGTGTGATCCTTAATTTGTATCTTGCATTTGATAAGATGTTTTCTTTTCGTTTTTGCTTTGTTTATTTATTTTGTATTTTACTTTTGCTTAAATTGTTACTTTTTTGCAGGTACTTTGACGAGGTGAGTGAGATAGATATATGTATGTTTATGTATATTTATTTATATGTAGAGTAGACAGCAAAAAGGATGATTTCTTTATAAACTTTTGGTTGGTTTGCCCGGATAGAGGTAGGACTTTTATATATACTTTATATATAAGCTTGATTGTGTGCGTTGAATTGAAACGAGATGTATAAACACTTTTTGGCTTGCTTAGTATATTTTCACTTTTGTATTTTGATTGAAAGTGGGTCACGAATTTATTGCACTATATGTGGGAATCGGATTTGTTGTTTAAACAATTTGCATTGCACACACACTCACACTGATGCACTGAGACACACACACACTCTCACGCAACGCAGCAAGAGAACATAATCCTTGGGCTGTTCTGCTGGTGTGGGTGAGGTGCAATTGGGTTTGACTTGAATTTTGCTTGTATTTGTTTTGTATTCGGTGCATGCAATTCGATTGCCTTTTTATCTATTTCGCAATGGCTCTTTTGTTTATTTTGATCGATATTTGGGTCACTCACACGCGCACATTTGTTGTTAACAATATTTCGTTAGGTGTAACGCTTCGTCATCTATATATGTGTGTGTTGTTGTTGCTGCTGCTGCTTTTGTTGTTGTTGTTGCATGTATATATATTTATTTATAAGTGGATAGCTATGCGAAAAACACGACCAACATCAACCACGTATCTCGATTGACTAAACCCAAGCAAACGGCGAGGATACCGCAATACGCTGCTCGGCTGGCGTCGCTGCCTCTGCCTCGGTCGGCGTCGCTGCCCCCGACGGCGTCACTCTCGCTCTCAGTCGACCAGTTCGGTTATTACGTATACGCTCGGTGGGTCGCTCGGATACTCGCTCGTTTCACTTTCAACGAAGCTGCGCTCTCCGGCTCTGTGTTTTTTTCGCTCTCTTTCTCTCCTTCTCTGTCTCTGCCAAATAAAGAGCGAGCAGCGCTGCTTGGCTTGACTTAGTGCCCCCTTTTTTTTTGGGGCTTTGTTTTTGCTGTTGAAACTCAAACTCAAACCCAAACGGAAAGCGAAAGTGAAACTTTTTGGCATAGCTTTGAGCCACTGTACACCGCTTTACAGTGCAACAACAGTACGTCATTCCTTCGCACAGTCGTAGCCAAGAAAAAAGTAATCTTTTCAATTTAAAATTTCTACTATTATTTTTGTAGTAAATGGTTTAAAAGTTATGGGTACAGCAATGTCTTTCTTACAGCAAAGAAAACGAATGATTACATTGCTCTTTCTTCAAAAATAGTTTTAAACAGAACAAAAATAAGAAATAAAATTAAATGTTTTAAAATTTGACTGTCATTTAGTTTTCGCTAGTGGAAGTCGTGCCCATTTTTCTACCCTCCACTGTGGGCATGGCATTATGAAAGCCTTTAAGCCTTAACTTTTCAAAGTGGCTATTTTGTAATTTCTTACTCACTCAAATAAACTGGGAATTTTTGTGGGTCTCTTCTTCAGCAGTTTTTTGTACGATTTTTTGTGCTTTGGATTTTTTGGGTTTTGTTGCTACTGCAGCTGCTTGGTTTAGTTTCTTCGTTTTTCTTTCCGTTTTGTGTCTGTGTTTTGGTCTCAATTAGTTTGTGGGTTTCTCATTGTTGTTTCTGCTGGTTTTGTTGCATTTGTTCATGACACGGTTTTCATGTGGCGCGTTTTCGTTTCCTATTTCTATGTTTTTGTTATTGTTTCGCCTATTCATGCTTTTATTTAATAAGTATTGCTCTGGGCTTTTTTCGTTGGTTTAATATAAAGTTATTGTGTCTTTTTGGTTTTCTTATGGGTGATCGTATGGTAAAATACCATTATGAAGTTGCTATGGGGAATTTTTTTAAACGTATTCGTCATTCTTTTTGGCTAAATTAAATAATATGTAATTCTTTACTTCAGGTAAATTTATGAAATTTATGTATTGTATTTATTTTTGGATTAATATTTAGTTCCATTTAGGTATTTATTTTATTTTGTCATACTTTTTTAGTTTTAAAATATTTTTTTGACATGGGTGGTCTTACATTTTTAAAGCTTTTGTTTCTAATATATTTTATGAATAGTATTGCTCTTAGGCTATGTGCAGTTAAATTTTATTACACACCAAACCCGATTTTAATGTTACATCTTCTGCAGATCTTTCTCGCTTCACCGTCCAACGTCCCAAAAAACAATTAGCGTTGCGTATACGTAATATTTTACGGCTAATTAACGTACGGCGAATAACTTCGGCTAAATCACTCATTAAGAAAGCCAAAATTTAACAACTTCACGAACCCAAATAAGGACGCAAGCCCTGCGATGGAGGGACCATTAAAAGCAGAAACCCCAGCGCCGGTTGCATAAGATTCCGCCGAAAGGAGCACGAATCACATGCATAAAATACCCACTATATGGTAAAACGTGGCCGGCAAAATAAACTTTCACTCTTCAGAGTCCGGGCTCTGAGGCCTGAGGTCTGAGTCTGAACCCAAGTCCAAGTCCGATTCCTTAACTAACCCAAAAACGGAACTCAAAGGCGAAGAAGCGAAAAAGGGGCCCATCGCCCATTAAAATGCCACAGTCATGATTCCCAAAACTGAAAATAAGATGCCGAAAATATAAAAATCAAATAAAGCGGAGCAAGAAACAGGCAAGGGGGAAAAACCCTAAAAATAAAAACGGAGAAGAAAAGTGCATAAAATGCAGTTAACGGGGAACTTTCAACGATGCACGTGAAAACGTGTATCTGTCTCCCAACTTTTCTGTTTGCGTAAAAAATGAAAAAGAGAAGAAAAATAAAAAAAAATTAACTGAAACACGTTTGCCACCTTCATGTAGGTTGGGGGGATTACAACATTTCAACGCTCAATTACCAAAGATGAAAGAAGACGCAACTTTGAGACTGAGACGCGGCTCTTTCTCCTCCCCTCCCCCATCTCCTCGTCTCCATTGCTCCACTAAAACAACTCCGATATGCTATATGTGTGTATGGTGATCTTACGACATAACCAAACGCACTCACAAGTTTACCCAAGAAAAAGTACAGAAACGGAAAACAAAAGACTAAGGCAACTTTTCATTTCCTTCCCCCAAAAACAAAAATAAAAACAAAACAGAAAAAAAGGGAAAAACGTTCGTGACCGTAGCCAACAAGTCTTTGGATCTCTGATCATATGGACAGCAGGTAATGACAAAATGCTCACACACACACGAGTCTCAAAGGCACAACTCACTCACAGCCGAGGTTGGCCAAATAGCAGTGGTTTTTAATTTAATTAAACAACTAGCTCAATCTACCTATGCTGATCATTTTAATTTTGCTAAATAACTATAAGATTCCTGTTTCAAATAAGGAACGATTTCGTCTCATATTGAAACGTATAAAACGGCATAATAAAAAAAACTGTGAATTCAATAATTGGCTTTGCCCTTTACTTCCAAACTATATTACATTTTTTAAAGATCGTATTTAACGAAATATTATTTTAGAGTCCTTAAAATGCAGCTCTGTCGGTCCCCAGAAAGTAGGCAATGCTTTTTACTAACAAAAGCTAAATATTTTGAATAGCTGTTTTTTAGATTATGAAGTATATTATTAGAAAAAGATTAATGGTTAGACAATGCTTATCAACTGAATTATATTTTTTAATTTCTAATAATTACTAATTTTTGTTTATAAAAAAATTGACTTTAAACAATATAGGTAATGTACATACATCAAAATTATTGTATTCTAGTTTTTTTATTGAAGCACACTAAAACAGCTACTATTTGTGGAACCCCTGCTGTAGGCCCTGCTCACTCTCACTCTCGGTCTTGTTTGATTCATTCCAGGCAGCGCCAGCCAAACAGGTTTGGGTTTCGGCTGGGTTTTTGGCTGATAGCGAGCGAGAGATACCAGTATCCAAGTATCCAAATATCCGAGTTTCGGAGTATCCAAGCATCCAATACCTGAGTATCTGAGTGTGCGAGAGGAGACCTACTTTTGCAGCGGCAGCAGCATCAGCTTCCACTTCGCTACTCCATTTAAATGGCTCCGTGTAAGCGTTGCCCAAATATGTCCGTCTGTACATACATACAAACAAATGTACATACGAACATACACATGCACATGTGTATGCACCAAAAAAGATCTGTTAACTCTTTTGGGCCCGCTGGCTGGCGGTGGTTCTCGTTTTGTTTCGTTTGCGTTAACGTTTGCCTTTTTGACTTGTGCGCATGCGCAATGACTTTTTCGACAGTTGTTTGTCAATCGCTGGCTGGCAGACGGAGTTTCTGTCTCAGCCGCTGCGACAGTGAGTGCACAAAATGCCTCACTGTACAGTGGACACAGGCGGCCAAAATGTCAAGTGCTTCATGGATACAAATGGGTACAAAGGGGCTTTGAAAGTTGCAATGCCACTCAATAAGTTGGAACTAGTAACACAATTAATTTAAATTAGAAGTAGAACACATAAATGGTTATTATTAGAATTTATATCTATCTGTCTTTACTGCAAAAATGGTTATCTAACATTTTTGATAAAAAACTTCATAAAAATATGAATTATTGGGGATCTACATGTTCACAAGCAAGCATTATATTTCCAATTGAAGTATTTTTGTTTATTTCTTCTTCACACTTTCTTGAGTTTCAGCTTGACATTTGCAAATCGAACGCGACACTTTTGTGGGCGTTTTCGCAGCACATTAAACTGGCCAAAAATGTGCGCAAGCTCACGCTTGACTGCCAAAACATAAGAAAACAAACCATTAAGCCAGCCAGCCCCCAAAGCTCCCCATCGCCGGCGATTTGTCGCCTGTGCTGGTGGCACAAATGTTAATGTCGTGTGGTTGAAAAAAGCACGGCAAATTTTTCAACTGTTTTAACTGTCGGTTTCAACTGGATTCTGTTTTGTTATTTTGGGTTTTTTGTTGTATTTTTGTTTTTTGTGCGATGACTGGACACCGACTCACTGACTGATGGACGAACTGACTGAATGACGATTGACTGACGGAATGGAATGACTGAGGGATTGACCGGCTGACGGCGGGCTGCCTTCGTTTAATTTCATAATAAAACATTAAACGTATAAAATTTACTTGGAACGTGCACCGCATACAAAAAGTCACCAAAATTGTCTTCAATTGTTGTTTTTATTTTGGTCACTGAATCAGATTTGGAATCCGATTCGGATTGAGGTTTGCTGGTCATTTTGTGAGCCGTCGAAGGTTTTCGTTATTTGTTTTTGTTATTCGCCTGTTGTGCGGTTCGGGTTTTGTTTTTACGCAATCTGCAGTTAATTTTCATGGCTTAATTCTATATCTTAATTCAATATCGAGGGAGGCAAAAGGTGGCATTCGGGGGCGGTTGGACATTTTCATTTGTGTGACCAAATGATTGCCAAATGTTTTCAGTTTTTCGGCGACTCCAGGCTACAGAGTTCGAGATTTGTGTGTTGATTTTCGGGAAACATTTGTTATTTTTATCGTAACGTTGGTCAAATGTATGTCACTGACCATTATTCAGAGCTGTTTGAATCTTGGATTATGCTTAGTATTATTGGGGGAATAATGTGGCAAGTACGAAATCTTTGATCACAACCTGAAATACTAGTACCCATTCAGATTAAATGTATAAACATTAATTAAATTTCGTATCTGTTTAAATATGTTAACAAAAATCATACATTCTTACAGCTTACTAAATAACACATTGTATAACATTATCTTAAATGATTAAAAAAGAACAAGTATCCAAAGCAACATAAACTGGGAAATTTAGTTAAATAAAGAAAGAAAGAAATTTTAGTTATTAAATTTAAATTAATGATCTTACACAAAAAAATGAATTTAAGATTACTATTTATATAGGCATTTAAATGTGATTATAAGGATATAGAAATATTATTTAACAGGGTACAAAAATGTACTTTAAAATAATTGAATTAACTGCAACTGGTTCTATAAGTTAAACAAGAGCGATTGATTTTTGAACAAATTCCTTTGGAGTATGCAAGCCCCCAATCAAACGCACATTCCCAGACATTTTGCCATCCGCGATCGTTAGTGGGCAACCACCCGAGCCCCACCCCCCTTTAACCCCACCGCAGACGCAACCTCCAACCTTTCCAATTGCATCGCAAGACGTATGTATGAATGTACATATGTATTTGTAAGAAAAATAAAAAAGGAAAAACGCTGCCAGCCGCCCGCAAACAAATTTCAAATGAGGCAGGTCACTTATTTTATTTCGACGTCGCACTGGGGGGAATGAGAAGAAAAAAAGAAAGAAAAACGAGTCGAAAAAGCAACGTCTCCCCGCTCGGCCCACCGCTGCCCCCCTCACGCCCACCTATCTTATGCCATCTTCTTCTTGCCTTCTTCGCGTTGTCGTCATCGCAAGCAAAACAAAAACCTCAACTCACACACACACTCACAAACACACAGACACTGGAGCTAAATTTAGAAAACACAAAATTTGTTCATACAAAAATTGAAAAAAAAAAAACGATATACGAAAAAAAAAACTGAAGAGAGAAACAAAAAACTCGTCTTAACCTGAAACGAAACCTTGTAACATTTTTCCCCAATGCTTAATTGACAAGCCGGCTGTGAGGAGGGGCCCGGGGGGGTGGTTAAAGTGGGGCTGGGAGAGGCTCTCTCTCTGACACGCTCTCTCTCACAGATCACTTTTGCTTTCAATATGAAATAATCGACTGCGACGGTGGCAGCGCAGCGGACGGCGACTGCGGCAGCACGAACAAGTTTCGCCCACAAGCAGCCGCTCTCGCTCTTGCTCTCTCGGCTTTTGGGGCCTGAATAATGTAATAAGTGAAAGTGTGTTGCTGTGTGTGTTTGCGGCGACGCCGCTGCCGCAGTTGACCTACTTTTTTGTTGTACAGATTCAGGTCTATGTTAGAGAGATTAATTTCGATTTCGTTTTCGTTTCAGGCCTACTACATCACTCACTCCCCCTCCCGCCCATCGCCACCTTTCCCTTGAGCGAGAGCGGGAGGGCGCCATATGCCTGCGGATGGAGGGTGTTGCTTGTGTGCTCTCGCTCTCGCTCTCCCTTTCTCTCCTCCACTCTCTGCCTGCTGTAATGGAAAACTGTTGCCATGTTGGTGTAGGTTGTTGTTGTTGGAACATAAAATAACAACAAATACCTTGGGATAGGTTCCAAACTCTATTTTTATTGTACATGCATGTGCGAGTGGTGGTGTGTTTTATGTTTTATGTATTTATGTGGGGGGGTCTGTTTCTTGTGTGCTTCTGTTTCGCTTTCTGTAGCTGGTTTCCATGTTAATGGGTCAATGGGAAATTTTGTGGGGCGTGTGTGTTGGGATCTCAAAAGAGCGGAAATCGGGCCTATACTCGTACGTACGTAAGCATGTGCGTGAGTGTGGGCTTGGTACAGTGGGTACTCAACGTAAATCCGATTGCTTTCAGACCCACGAAAGTGTCAAATGTGACAGATGCTTATTGCTAATTGCTGAACACACAGAAGCATTTCAAAACTTTTAAGCATCTTAAACTATACGAGGCTTGTTACGTTAAAGGCTTTGGATTGATTAAAAGAGCTCATATTTATTGATATTTATATCGAAACATGGAAAATGGAAGTGTGCAATTTCGCAACCTCTCAACCCAAATATTTCAACTTTTACCTGCATTAGATTCAGTTGCTAGGCGGTAAAAGTATGTGGCCATAAATAAGCGACTTTGGTAAACAACTGTTTGCGTTTGTGTTTCGGTTTCCTTCATTTCGGCATTCCCAAAAAAAAGAACGCTAATTGGACGAGTTAGAGGAAAAGGTTTGGCAACACGCCCATGTGGGTTATGTCAACTCTCCAGCAACTTTCCGCCGGATTTAACCTACCCCACGGAAAGTGAAAAGCCCACGGAAAATACATCGCGCCACCCACATTCCGATTACACCATTACGACAGTCGTCTCCATTTCGCATTTCTTATCGGACGCTGCCCAAATACAAAAGATAAAGGGAGAAAGAGAGAAAGAAATGCGGTTGATTGACGAATAAACCCAATTAAAGGCGCGAATCTCACTTAAACTGAATTGAATATAAAGAAGTCGGTATTAAAAAGTAAACAATAAATAATAGCACAAGTAATGTGTTGTCCACAAAGCAAAATTAAGCACAAATAAAACGCGAGAAGAAGAAACGATGACAGTGTGAAATGAGCAAACACAAAGGGGGTGGTGGGTGGTCGATGGGCGGTGGGCGGAAGGGTGGATGGTGGCGAAAGGTGGGTCGGGGTGGGGGAGTGGCACAATGAAAAGAGCAAACATGGCAACAACGGCGATTACAACAAAATGCCAGCAACAATAGCAACAACAATCGAGAGCAGCAACAATAAGGGGGAAAAGAGGCAAAAACAACAGCAACGTTTTCTCTGCTGACGTCGCGTTAACGCTGCACAAAATATTATTCAAAAAACCTTGACACACTTTTCATATGCCGCACACACAAGCACCACACGCGCACAGATACAAAGCATACTCACACACTCACACACAGATACAGATAGATTCGCCCAGGGACGGTTTCGACCGCAATTCGCCGCTGCCTCCGTCGCTGCCAGCGCTGCTGCCTCAGCCTCTGCCGCTGCTGCTGTCTCTGCCAACGTCGCCGTCGACGCGAGCCGCTCGAGGAGGAGGTCAGCTTAATGTAGATTTGTATAATAGTGTATTTCTATATATAAATGTGTCCGTGTACACTACACAAAAATGCAACCAAATCGATTTAAAAAGTAAATCTCTTTTCGAACATAATTATGTGCTTAAGATATAAGTTTATTATCTACTGTGAGTTTCAGTTGATGTGCAGAAGATTAGAAATATGATTTAGATACATTGTGAGATTAGTTTTGTCATTTTTCTGAGGAGTAAATAAAAGCTATGAACATAGGAAATTTATTATTCCAAAATGTTTCATTAATGTATGTATCATTTAACTTATATTAAACGAAACTTAATAAATACAGATAACATAAATAAAATTCAAATGCTAAACGCTGATTGCTTTTTTTTTTCAGTGCACTTAACCAAACTCGTAATACACATTTAGTCAAAGTGCACTTTTTCAATGCGCAATAAATTACGCATACCACCCGTGTACCCTCCTTCCTCTCCTTTATTATTTCACTCTTTTCTACGCCTGCCTGTTCGAAACTTTTGGCGAAAACTTAATGAATTAACGTTATACTTGTAAATCATACAATATTTAATATTTAATGTGCTTCTCCTACTTTGCGTTGTTAATTTCATTAGCCATTATTATATTTGTTATAGCGCATTTGTAATGGGGTCAGCTGAGTGTTGCTTCTTTTTAGTTATTTCTGTAGATCGGCGGCGGCGACGACGACTTCGCAGTCCGCTACCCGCAACCCGCTACCCCCCTGCCCCCTCCGTCGGTCTATCTTGTCTGTCATGTGGAATGAATATCATCACCAATCGAAAGGTGCCGTGGAGCAGGTGTGGCTCAATGCGGCTTTCGATTGCCGTGCTTTGCTCGGCTATTTATTTATACTAATCAATCACTTTGTCGGGTTAATATGGAAAGAATTTTTGGGTTTTTTGAATTTTCGGAATTGGGTTAAACTGGAATTAATTATGATTGTGGAATTTTAAATTCGCTTCGTAATTACATCATTCTGGAATCATTTGCTTTATAATGATGTTTCTGAACACATATTTATGGTATATCTTTTGCATATATGATTAATTTATTTACTTTTACTACAAATTTAAATTAAATTAGTATACATATTTATAAAAATTACCTTTTTCACAGTGTAAAACGCGCAAAATGAAACGCGACCACTGGGCGTATGCGTGATTTTTTCTCAAGAACTTAATCTTGTCTCAGCTCACAAATACTACATACATATGTAAAATATGATAAGCCAAAAATGATGTTCAGCCCACTTTTACACATTACAAAATGGCTTTACAAATCCTTTTCACTTTCCCAACGCCACTCACTTTCCCTTTATAGGATGACTCCGCTCCTCTTTCCGTTTCGTTGTCTCATGAAATGCCCCCAACTTTATTCATGTCTCAGTTGGCCCGATGACCACGTGCTAATAGCTGACTAATCCCCGCCTGGAATTTCAATTGCAATCAGCTGAACGGAAAAAATCGTTGTAAATATTGCATTTATACATATGTACACACATATGTATGTATGTACTGAAGTCGTCTGTTGTTGATTTGCTCGATTTTATGGTACCGATTTGGTTCTTCTTCTTCGTCGTCGTCTTTTTGTGCAAAAAGAAAAATATACAATAACAGAAAGAGAAACACACACGCCGCACACACAGCGACTGCAATTCATTTAAAAGCGTCGCCCCCTCCCCCCTGCGGACGCCCCTGCCCCTGCGACGTCGTTGCAGTTGACGAAGCTTGAAACTGGGTCACGAGGCCACAAAAACAATTGCAGGCGGCAAAAACGGGGGGTTTTCACAGGGGGGCGAGGGGGCTGCTTGGCGTCGGGTGTTTTTTCTGCTTAAAATGCAGTGCGCGCTTTTTTGCAGGGGGTGGCGGTGCAGAGGGGGTCTGTGGCCCCAAAGCGAGGGTGTGCTCTCCAGTGGGTGGGCGTTTTGGTCCTTCAAGCCGCCGCCCGATGCGTAGAAACAAATATGTTGCATTCGCCTGCAAGTGAAAGGAGCGGTAGTTCGCTTGCGGGGAGCGCCCACCCACCGGGGGGCGAAAAGTGAAAGAAAAGGGGGCGTGGCCGCTAAGGGGCTGCTGTGGGACAGGACTCGTTTCTAGTTCGCAATGTGGGTCACCCAAAAGAAAGTCGACTAAATGAAAAAGTACCATTTTAGCCATGCATTTTTGTGGCACAAACTTGCGAGTCTCGCGCACTAATTAAACACACTTTTTAAACACTGATTTCTAATATTTAATAAATAAACTATTTGGTACAATAAAAATATCCATAGTCAAGTTATAGTTTATGTCTTCATCTTTGCCATGTGTATATTTATTAAGTTTGTTGAAAAAGTATTTACGGGTATAAGAATGTATGTACACAAAACATAAAACTAGCAAATGCCTGAGATTTCATATGGACCCATTTCGATTTATTTACTTGTATGCAAATATTCAAATCTATGACATACATACATACATATATAGTTATTTATGGCCACTCGAACCAGCCCGCTTATTGGATCTCAAAAATCAATCAATAACCAGAGAGAACGCTTTAGGCGAGTTCCTCGACTATCTGATACCCGTTCCTCAGGTAGAGAAATTTTAATATTTTTTTGGAAATATAAAGACGTTCATAAGGACGGACATGGCCAGATCAACTCGGTAAGTAATTCTGATCAAGGATGCGTATACCTTATAGGGTAGGAAACGCTACCTGTCACATACTTTTCGACGAATCTATTATACCCATTCCCTCTACGAGTAACGGGCATAAAAATGATGGTTTATGTACATAGAGGCGTGTGCTTTTATCTTTGCATCAAACATTTGTCTTTATTTTACTAAAGCCGTTTTTGACACATTGTCTGCTTGTTTATGATTCTTTTTTATTTATTTAAAATGCTCATAAATGGCATGTACATTATTTATATGTATGTTTTATGTTAATTGTTTGACAGCGGCAAAAAGGAAAATCTGCCCAATTAGGCAGACATGAGTTGTGTTTTTTCCCTGATTATTGTTGTTGAATTTGGACTGCAGCCACCTTGAGCCTTGGGCAACAACAATTAAACAAACCAACAATTTTGCGATTTTAATTCACATTTGAATAGCGCAGCGTGTGTGTGTTTTGAGTGTGTGTGTGTGTCTCTGATTCGCTTTTTCTTTATTGCTGCGGTTTTCATAAACTTTGTTGCTGTTTCTCTGCGGTTTTTGGGTTTTTGGCACACCAAAATCGTTGAGATTCCAATGCTGAGCCAGCCGAAAACAGATTTATGAATCGCAAAAATGCCAATTTGCATACTTTATATTTAAAGTGCACATTATCAACGATTAATTATAGTTTATGAGCAGCTACTTTACTTTCGAAATTACAAACTTTTGTGTGGCGACTTTCAGGTACTTGAAGAGAAATATTTAAATATTAAGCGATATATTTAAATTATTTTACTGAATGTATGTATACTAAAGATGTGACTTAGAAATTTGACAGTTTTTCGTATGGATTCCTAAGCAAAGCAGTTTGAATAATTTATACTTATTATAGTAGTCATTACACAAAAACTACTTGTAGTACTCGGTATTTTTAAGTACAAAGTACACCACAACTGCTCAGTTATGAAAAGCCCATGTTTACAGTTTTTATGAATGTTCAACCATAACAACCATAAAAATCGTCGGCGGCTTTTACATAAAATTGTAAATGTGAAAACCCATATTCTATGATATTTTCGGATTCCAGAACAGTAAAATTCGTTTCATCTCGCCAATCCAAATAGAAAACAAATAAATATTTACTTAAAATTCCCAAAACCAGCGGGAAAATTGCGGTGATTAAAATGCCAAAACTATTTCTAATGGTGTTTGGCCAAGCAAAATAAAGCAGCAGCAAAAAAAAAAACTAAATAAGACAAAGACGTGGAAAATCGTCTGAAGAAACTTGGAAATATATATGAAATAAAATTCGCTTCGTCTGGCGGCTGTCAAAAAAGTCGACGTCGACGCTGACGTCGCAGCAGCGCTGCCGCGTTGTTAGATATGGTGACCCACTAACCTACTTTTGCTGAAAACGTGGAAGCTTTTACGTATAAACTCACACACACAGACACACACAAACACACTCACACGAATGTATGTTTCTTCTTAGTGCTTCATTTTTTTCCTTTTGATTAATATTATATAAACAAAGTGGAAATATTCAACAACGCAATCGACACAGAAACAAAAAATAAAGCAGAAGTAATGAAAATGAAAATGGACGGTTGTGTGCGTCAGGAAAGAGCAAAGTGAGCTTTTTTTTTAAACGCAAAAATGAAAACCAAAAAGCGAAAACCCAAAACCACAAACGAGAGATTCCCCACAGAAACAAAAAAAGAGAAAAAAAAACGCTTCACAAAAAAGCATACGCAATAACAATTCCCGCCTCACACGCACCGAAGCTTCCACCCATCCCCTCCCCCCACAACCCCCTTTCCCACCCACTGCATCCACCCGAAAAAACGACGAAAACTATTCAATATTGAACCTAACCCAACAAAAAACGCTGGAAACGCTGAAAACGCCACAAAAACGAAACCAAAAAAAGCTCACGCACATTGTTATTATGCCTTCCCACTCCCCACTCACTCCCTCTCTGTCTCTCTCTCTCACTATTGTTCCCGTCTCTTTCTCAGGCTTCTGTTGATATTTTTGGCAGCTTTTTCCAATGCGTAAAGGGCGAACACACACAAAAACTATACAAAAGTGCTTAAAGGTCGAGTCGCGAACTACCCTAACGTATTTATAATTAAAGGTAGATATTTATTTTACACATTCTAATCATTAATAATTGTTAGTTAAAGTTAATTTGATATTATATTATATAACAATTTATTGGTTGTAAAATATTTTACATATTGGAGACATACATATTATTATTGTTATATGTATATATTTTTTTTCTATGAAAACTTTTTTTTTTAATAAATGAAGAGTTTTTGTGAACATAAATATGTTTGTAAGCGAAAACTTCGTATAAAATATTTAATAAGTTATATAAAATCTAAAACCAATTGCTGTGTTACCAAATGTTAAATACTCAATGGAAGAGTATACACAGAAAAAAAAACTGAAACAATGAACAGTGTGAAGCATTCACGATCGTTTGCGCAATTTTGCTCATTCATCGCACGCACTTTCGTTTTTTTCGGCTTTTTGGTTTGTTTTGTATTTTGAAATACATTTTGGTTATATTTCGTTGTTGCTGTCGACCGACTACGTTTTTCCAATCAATTTCATCAATTTACGTTAAGTTTTTACATCGGTTTCGTTTTTGTCAGGGAAAGTCCCATTGTTTCCAACGCCATATGGTTGAATTTGGCATGGTTGTGAATACGAAATGTCACCCAGTACACCTATCGTGACCTATTTCGATGGTTCGAAGTTTTCAAGGGTTTTATCAATCAGCTATAAGTTTTTCATGGGTTCGGTTACGTCATTTGTTCTGATCTCACGTTTTTCCAGCGATACATGCACAGTTTATTTGATTGTTATTTTTTTTTATCCATTTCATACAGATCTTAATATTTAACGCTGAAGATAACCTAATTTAATCCACAACAGTCAGTAGGTGTTCTAGTCATTACTTACAATAATTTTTCTTCGTGTTATATATCATCTGAAAGTATGGCCCTAAGTTCTATTCCCACAACTACTTGATTGGTATATTATCCTTTTAAGCCATTCTGTGCCTATTTAATGCTAGTGCTTTACTTTTCCGTTTAGTAAATTCCCTGTACTTTCCTTACAGTTTCCGCCTTGGATAAGTAAGTCCACCCGTAGAACTTTGTGTTCCTTGGGATTTAGAGGCATATGTACTGATACGTAAGCATGCACCACCCACCGAGAACCCATTTCACCAGCCATCAGTCACACGCAGCTGTAGCCATGTACTAGATTGTACATACTTCCATAATGTATGTACATACATATATGTATGTACAATACATACACATATAGTTCAGATAGAGAGAGACAGATAGAGGCGGGCGAGCGAGAGGGGTAGAGAGAGCACTCGGCTTGAACCGATGACGGCGACGACTCTTGGTTGGTTTGGTAATCAAATCTAGGTGACCCAAATTGCACTGACCCACTTTTTAAAGGGGGGTGGCCGGGGGCGGGGGCAGGTCGGATTTGCCACCCAAAACCAAACAAGAAGCACAACTGCACCGGAATGTGTCCTTTGAGATCGAGCAACCGACTGATGCAACTTCAACTAAATTAAAGCCACAAACACACAAAAAGACACACACGCACACACTTTGTGAGTCACTTCTTAAGCCGAAATGTACAAGTGTACAAATGTAGCTGGCTGTACATTTGTAATTTGTCGGATTTTCTTTTTGCTCTTGCGATCGTTTCATATAAAACCTTTGCTTAAGCAAGTCATAAAACCAACAGCCGTTGAAATGTTTCTTTATTATTTTCGTGGCTTGTGCATTGCAATGTTAATTCAAGTGAAGGACAAACAATATGCAAGTTGACAATGGAGCGGAATGACGAATGACGAATGACAATGCGATGGTGTCAACAGCTTTGGGTTAAAGTTAAAGTTAAACGGTGTCAAAACTAATTAATTTGCTTGCCAAGTGAAGGATTTTGCAACTGACGGATTGGCTTGCAAATAATCTAAGAATTTTTACCAACTTATATGCATTCTGAACCTTGATGGTACTCTAATCTGCCATTATGTGTGGTTAGACCTTTCAAATAATTTATTTATTATTTAATAAAGGTAGCTATGTATGTAGGTGCACTCGGCACATAAACGTTAATATATAAATATTAATAAGGAGCTATGTAGATTTCGAATTACATTAAACTTTTTCCACAATTTGTACCCATTAAATACCAGTCAAATTGAATGGCTAAATCACGAAGAAAAGCATTTGTACAAAATAAATGTATTTGTACTTATGTATAAATTGATTTCGAAATCAAACGCACAAGAAGCAAAAAATAAAAACTACGCATTTTTTAAGTTGTTCGTGTGTGCGATGTGAAGACAATAAAAAAACTCATATACACGAGCACAGATAGGCCGAAAGATTATGTAAGTTCACGTGAAAAGCAACAACACGAGATACAGAGAAACAGTACTCAAATAATATACAAAATATAGAAGAGGGGGAAGGGGCAGGGGCAGAGGCTCGGAAAAGTATTTCAATGTCTGTTTTATGTTGTGTTTTTCACAGTTTTCTGTTTGCCTAGCTGCAATTATTTTTACAATGTTATGTGGCTGCCATGATCTAAATTTCCCAACTAATTATTGCGACAAAACTACAGAGGCGTACGTACGATATGCAAAATGCGTAAATGTAATTTTGGTTTTCATTTGAATTACCAATAAATAGTACAAGCAATTGCTTACAATTTAAGTTACTCAATTATTTCCAATTTAATAGAGCACCTGTACATCTTTTAACAATCTGAATTGAAGTTGTTCATTTTAATAGACAAGTAAAGTGCCTTGAAAGTATTTAAATTTAATGTAATATTTTTCGTTTATTCCTATTTAAATTAAATACCACTATTCAATTGAGCGTCACTATAATGTTGTCCAAATCTAAATACGCTCTCCATCTCGCTTTGGCCAACGGTCACAATTTCGGTCGTGTGTGCGCACGAGCGAGACAAAAACTTGGCCAAGTGCAGTAGGCCATGCAAATAGTCAAAGTGGGTCAAAAAGTGGCTATCAAAAGCTATATCAACATCAACTATGGCCGCCATTCGAACCGAAAGCTCCGTCTTCGCCTCGTTCCCTCTTCGGCTTTTTCTTCGTATGAGCAGCAGATAAGCCGAACATTATAAAAATAAATAAAGCCGAAACGCACCCCCTCCCTACCACCGTACCACCCTCCCCTCCCTCACTGGACCACAAAAATATACCAACAAATATTTCTTGTTTATTTAAATATGAGAAGAGTGACAACACGAACAACAACGAGCACAAGAAATATGGTTACATCATAGCGACATATGGCAGAGGTGTAAATTATTTGATTACAACAATTTTATTTTTATATTGGCTTGGTTTGATTATGGCATTTATTCGGGTGTTGCGATTAAACATGTCTTATTTCCATGGCCTTGCTGATTGTAGGTTTGTTCTCACGTGTTCACCCGTTTTTGAAACATGTTTTTTGGTAAATATTTATTGTGAAAGCAGAACGGAATAAAATGGCGTAATAATGGGGATAACAACATTTCATTAGACATTAAATATAACTCTAAACTATTAGGGTTTTCTAATGTCGCAACAAACAAGTCATAAACTAGCTATGCACTTTGAAACTATTATCATTTTAGAAACCTGATGTTGGGATAACTTTGATTTTAGTTTGGGTCTGGTACCAAGATAACTCAATCCTGCAGAGTAGTTTGGTTAAAACACATATACATATTAAATTTTATTAAATATGTTGCAAACTTTTTCGTTTAACTATATTTATGAACATTTCGTCTATGGCATTATGACAAAACTTGGACATAATCACTTTATGGGTTGGGGATTTTTTAGGAATTTCGTTTTTTTGGTTGTGTAAAATTAATAGAATATTTTAAACGAAAATTACAACAGCGGTTTCCAGAGCGATGACACACTCTCAAGTGATAAGCCTTTCCAACGCGATTTCAGCATTTGAAAGCATTTTTACAACTACAGGAAAATCATAAATAACCATAATTGCTGCATAAGCAAAAATCAGCCAAGACCTGCCGCAACATTTTCAAAAAAAAGCAACGCCAGCGAAAAGTACGTAAATAAATATGCAAATAAAAGTATATGTAAGCGAAAACAGGAACAAGAAAGGAAGTGTAAACAGAAAGAGCAATCGGCGACAAAAATGTTTTTTTTGAGTTAAATACAATAAAAATTGAAAGAGGAATGAGGAAAAATGTGACAACTGCGATAAGGTGGCAGTGATAAGAGCAAATTGTTATTTTTCACTTCTGCCCAGCGAGCTTATCTGTAAAAAGTGCGTTTGGTGTGCCATTTACCTAAACTGCAAGCAGTTGTTCTCGTTTCGCAGTTGCTGATTTTCTCTGCTTGTGTTTCATTTTCCGCTTCTGCTGTTTTCATTTTTCCTTTCCTTTCCGAATTTCGTATTTTTCCTCTTTTCTTATTTTCCTCGTGTGAGCTTTATGGCAAAAAGCTCACATGAGTTCTATTTTATTTTTTGTTTAGTTTGCATTGCCCTGCATGCTGCTCCCCAAAAGCTTTACCACTTTTTTTATGGCGCGTGGGTATTTTTTTATATTTTCTGTATCTGTTTCTGTTTCTGATTCGAAATCTGTATCTTTTCATCTGCATCTTGTTTTAGAGGATCGTTCAGGTTCCCGTTTGTTTGCTCGCTTTTTTTTTGCAGTTGGCGCCAGCCACTCAACTATGCACACACAAACAGACACAGACGTAGAGCCAGAATGCACACACACATGTGCAAACTGCAAAAGCTCCCGTCGACCGGCAAAAGCTCCACCATTTGCCCTAGTATGCGGTTTCTTTATCTACGCCCATGTGTGCGTGCATGTGTGTGTGCGGAGGAGTGCGATTGTATTTGCGAGTCTGCCGCCTGCAGAGCAAATTTTAACATTTTTTTTTCCAGAATAAACTATTGCGCGTGTAGTTGTGACTGGAAGATTAAAAAAAATCGTTCAGCTCAGACGATTTCTGAATGCGCTACGTGTGGGGTCGGTGAAAGGAAATGGCGAAGGAGGAGGATGCAAGAGGAGAAAGACGCAAAAACAGACAGGAACTTACTCAAAACAAAGAGTTACTACTCTAACCTGTCGTTTTGATTGGAACTGAATATAAATCAACACATTTTAATTTGTTTGGTTTGACGCATTTTTGTGTCGTAGCACAATTCCTTAAAAGGGAAATAAATAAATTGCTTTCTTAACGCAGAATATTATGTTTTTGTACCATAAACTAGTTCGTTGCATGTCTAAATTTACTCAAAAGTATTATTTTTTAGAATTACTACTTCCAAGCAAATAAACTAGCTTGAAAGCTATTTACTTTTTATGTTATTAATTTATATTTGCATACAAATTACATGTTGCGATTTCTTACAATGTCTGCAGTATTAAAACCTAATTAACGTGGAACGTTATTTAATTGAATATTTCCTATGTTGAATTTGTAATCGTTTATTAATAAGACAATCATTTTAAATCATTTAATTGAATATTTCCCGTAATTAAAAAGAAATTTCGTTCACCTTTTCAGATTTCCAACAAAACGTTATATTTCCAAATCATAATCAATTTATTTGATCAATTAAATGCACTGATAGTTCTACAAATAATTCCGTTTCGAATCTATCAATGCTACGAGTTAAAATCAGGTTAAGTGTACTCTCTACCTTTTCGCCACATAATTACTAATTGATAACCTATCAGTGAAGCTGACACATGACGTATACGTAACAAAAAAAAGCCGACATTACGTATACGCCGCGATAAGCAAAGATAAGAGCCGAGTTGTACCAGTATCTCTGCAATGCAATGCCCACTTTTGCCCGATACGAATGCTCATGGTAAGTGTAACAGCGCAATTTCAAGAAGAGAGAGGCGATAGTAGGGTTTGTTCACTATTGAACTGGTTACAGAGCCAATAAATATGGCAGTAAATTACCCTTTGATGATAATAAAACAAACAAACTTACATAAAACTCAGATAAAATGCAATTGGCAAACTTAAAAATTAGCTTTAAAAATTAAACTGATTAAAAACATATTAAATAGCTTAGGTTATATAAGAGTAACACGACGAACTTAAACTATTTATTCATATTTATTCCAAGAAATTACAGAAGTACTATATTAATAATGATTTTTATTTTGCTCTAAAGCTACGCTACGTATTTGGTAATATAAAAACCGAACAAGCACATGAAGCATACGAAACTAAAATGTCATAAATTAAATTACAAATGTGCAACCCCGAAGAAAAATAACAATTAAATAAATAAATGCAAAGAAAATAGAATGCAACTAGGTCAGGGTGCAAGTGCGAGCGAGATGCACGGCCGGATGAGCGAGGGAGATGCCGAGAGCAGATGAGAATCGGCTTGTGCAGCGCGCAGTAAGGAAAAATCAATGCGCATTCTCTGTTCGTTTTCCCAACCTCTCACACTCTTTCTCTCTCGCGCCGATTGCATCTCTCGCTGCACAAATCCCACCCATTCGCCACCCATTTGGCATTGCAAAATTAGTGCAAAGCAGCGCTGCAGGCGTCGGCAGAATCGCAAACATCGAATGTGGCACAGGGTCAACTGGCGACCCATTAGCACACTTTTCCAACGGGCGGGGGGTGGTGGGTGCCGGGTGGTGAAGGGGCAGTGGCAGTTTGACTGTATGACTATATGACTGTATGCCGGCCTATAGGAGCCAGACGCCCCAGACATTGCGAGAGTGCGAGACTCACTCTCAATGACATTTGCCTTTTTTCCGAGCTAAGGTTAACAACAATAAAATAAAATGAAATAATAAAATGGTCAACGCGACGCAGTAACAATAACAATAACAATAGCAGCATTACAACGCAACACGTTTGCCACTTGCATCATCGAACAAATGGAAAATGTTGCACCAACAATGGATGATAATTTTATGAGCTAGTCGCTCAAGATTAGCGGCATGCATATATACAAAAAGAATTTGGACCGCCAGGAAATTATGCAGCCACGAAAATCTTTAAAAATCATATGGCTTTGTAGGTTCGGTTTGAAGTTAGCCACTATTATTTCGCCAGAAACAAAATATATTATTAAGTGTAATAAAGGTTTAACTGCCACAAAGAGAATGCCATAGTTAAATTTCATACCAGAGCTACAGATTAAAACATTGCTGTTACATAATGATTTCTTGCTTAGGAAAATTTAAAAGCAATTTATTTGCCAATACAAAACATCACACCTTGCCACAAAAGTAAACTTGAAAAGATATAAGTGCAGCTCCCTATTTTAAATCGAAAACCCTGAAGGGTGCAACGATCCTAAGAACAATTAAAACTAGCACCCTGATTACTAATAGTTCAACAAAACAAACAGAGGTTTCATTCAAAGAAAAACACTCCTGCGAAATCCGACTAATAACCCAATTACTATGCACTTAGTTAAACAATTTGCAAACAAAACAAAGTGCCCACCCCCTCGGAAACTCCCCCTCCCCTCTGATTGCCTGTTCTAATTGCTTGCATTATCATTATTATTGCTCAATTGTTGCAATTGAATGCCTCGGTCTTTGTTTTTGTGTTCTTAAGGGCACAAACGGCACTACGAAGCTAAACTTGATATTTTTCAATGTTCCATCCTTGATTGCAGTTGCAAGATTTCTGTTTTCGGTTCGCTGATCGCTTGACTAAGCCTTATTGTTCGTCTATCGGGGTGTTTAGTTAAGTTTAGTTGAGTTTAGCTTAGTTTGGTTTGGGTTCAATTACCAATTTGCGGTTTGACTTGCCAATGGCAACGAATCGTGAGAAAGAATTAGAATTCCACGCAGGTGTGAATGGCCAATGTGGAGGATAGAATGCGAGGGATTTATCGACTTGCTTCACTTAATTGCTCACTAATTGCAAATAGAACCAGACAATTGGCCATTAGGCCGTGTTTATTTTAAGGGAATTACCCAGAACCGTTTAGAACTCGATAATTCATTTGTGTCCGACTTAATCATTGAATACAAACGAAGAACCTTCAAAGAATGGCTTACCATGATCTTTTCTTATTGAATTACAATAGCTCAATAGTTACAAATAAATTAATACTTAAAATATATTTTAAATGTAAAATCATATAGTACTTTAATGACAACATTTTACGTTTGTACTACTAAATGAATAGTTCAAAATAAAATGTTTAGTTCGCTATAATTAAGTTAAAATTTTCCAATTCCAATCAGCTTTTGCCTGTTTTACTATTGCACCCCTTTTACGAGCTTAAAGAGCATTTTAAATCAAAGTGAAACCAGGTCAGCGTGTTTTTGCCACCTATAAATCTTTAAACTCTTCCCAATGCCAAACATTCGCCCATTTGCACCAAATCCTTTTTCAAAGTCATGCCACAAAGCGACCTGAAGGCCGCAGCTTAAATCAGACTTGGCAGACATTATTTGCATATAGAGCGACCTTGAGCACCCAAGGATTCTCCGGGGGGTGGAGGTGGGCGTGTCCTTGGGACTCAGCCCGCTAGAACGGCGACAGCCTTCGCATCCATCCAAGGACCTTGAAACGCATGCAACGCTAGAACAACCAGTGCACACATAGTACAACATACTCGTATGTATGCGTACTATCCATATGCTATATGCAGTCAATGTCGTGCCCCAATTTGTCGCCGCTTTTTGCGTCTTTTTGCGCATTTTTCAAAATGCAACAAGCTGCTAGCTGACTTTGACCCATTTAAATCCTTTGAGGTGAGCATAGACGCACGCCAGCGACGCCGGTGCGGCACGGTACGGCGCAGAGGGGAGCGGTGCGGTGCGGTGCGGCACGGCGCAATCTGTGTCAATGTCAGCCGGCGTTGCGGGCGGCGGCGTCGTCGTCGTCGGCAAATAAAACCAACTGAGGCAGAACCGCGCCACCGACAAACGCAGCCGCAACAACAGATGCACACAGAAAAAAGGCCCACAAAGTTCCCGATTATCAATGAGCAATTTAGAAGAAGAGTCTAATAAAAATATCCATCCTGGCCATTTATGTACATTTGAAGAATTATTTTGCATAATTCACTGGATTATAAATATAACAGTGCAGCTGATGTATCGTCTATCGCTAGGATATAAGAGATATTTGGGATAGATTTTATAAGCGAATCTCCGAATAGTTAAATGGGTTCTGGTTTGAAAAAAATAAGGGGATTACGATAGTTTGAGTTATGAAAAAGATACTAGATTGGTTTATTAATTTTATCCAAAGAACTAGAGCTTTGGTTTATGAGCATTAAAACCATATTATTTTAACCCAAAATAATATGTTACTCTTTGAAAATGTCTCATTTAAATTTAATGGGTAATGGTCAAGTTAACTATATATTTTAATGTGCATTTTTATAACGTAAACATAATTCTTAATTTATGTGCAATGCATTCATGAAATGTGAATTTTTGTAAAAGATCGTACAAGATTGTATAATTTTCCTGGGGGCAGTCTTTGGCGTTTACTCAGTTTCAAGAACCAATTTCTCTCACTGTAGAGAGTGTGCAATGGAGAGCGAAAGAGAGGTAGCGAGCGCACGCGACTGGCTCCGCCGACTGCGACGCCGGCTGCGCTGCGGCTGATGCACACAATGACCTTCAAATTTCTATGCAATTTCGCTTTTTGTTATTGTCTCGCATCCTTGGGCCCAATCTCCAATATTAGAAAACGCAAGCGAGCGCAAAAGCGATTCGTTTGCGCTTGACCCAAATTCTAATGCCCCGGCGACCTTGCTCCATTTTGCCTCTCTTTCTAAGGATGAAACGCAAGCAGTTGGCGACTTTAAGCTGCACTTGGGGGGTTTCCCGCCCCAAGGTCGCCATTGCCAAGCGGGTGAATCGAGTGACTCTGGAAGGGAAAGGGGCTGCAAGATGCGTTGCAATGCATCTGACATTGCCGAATGTCAATAAAGTTAATTTAAAAATGCAAGGGCCCTATCATGCCACCAAGTGCCGTGTAAAACAAACAAAGAGGTTGACAAAAAACAAACAACCTTACATATGTACATACATATGTACATACAGTGTCTGTAATGTTTGCTCATTCATCATCGCCATTTGGCAGGCGTCTGTCTCAGTTTGCCCATTTAATTGCTATTCACGCATCGACAAATGTATCGCGCGAATTTTTCTTCATTTGCATTTTACAGATACTCTTTGGGCGAACGAGGAGATACCTATTCGACGGTCGAGACCGAAATATAGTATTTAATAATTCAATAATAAAGTTGTTTAATTTCTAATGCTATGAAATTGCCTAAATTTAATTACAGACACCTTTTTTATAAATGGTACATCTTATTTTCAGACAACAAAGTTGAATACTTAATAGAGGTTAATATATTGCATTGCCAAAGGGATGATAAACATGCAATGCACATTTAAAAATAAGTACAAAGCAGCATTGAAGAGCATTTTAATTTCGGCTTTCCCGAAAACATCACCCGAAAGTAGGTTAGTTGCATTTTTATAGACATTTCAAATGGATTTTTATGGCTGCATCCGACGCCAGACCCCACAAAACATGGAGCTAAGTGCGAGGCCAACAGAGCGAAGGAGGGGGAACTTTGGGGAGGGGTGCTCCGTGCACATTTAAACTTAGCATTGCACTTGGCACACTAAGATTTAAGACG
This sequence comes from Drosophila teissieri, assembly GCF_016746235.2. Lineage (NCBI taxonomy): Eukaryota > Metazoa > Arthropoda > Insecta > Diptera > Drosophilidae > Drosophila > Drosophila teissieri. The sequence continues at coordinate 15,384,927 of NC_053031.1, read as the reverse complement.
ACCGTCCGGCCGGCCCAGTGAAAAACCGCCGGGCGGGACCGCCAAGTAATGACAGGTTAGTGAAAACTTCAAGGTCTGAGTCAATTTAAATTGAATGTGTAAAATGTAATAAATGTCAGTTGCAATGCGTGTGAATATAATCGCATTTTAATTGGGCGGATTGGTAGCATGTACGCTAAAGTTGCGTCTATTACACACCCATTTGTTTATCAAAAAATATATATATTTGGTAATAAAATGTAAAATTTATTTATCTTGCATTCGACCGTTTTAATTATATATATTTATATCTGCTAATGGTACATATACTGTGTAATATTGTAGTTTCGTTTTATCATTATTATTATATATTATTTATTTACTTTCATTACATTTTATTGATTTATGTATTTCAGCATTTATCACGTTAGTTATTGGTAAAATGCAGTTTCATGATTAGTTTGATTATATTTGATTTTCAATTAGATTATTTTGATTATCTGAGAATTGGTTTTGCGTGGTTTTTCGTTGATTATGTTATTAGTTTGCCATTTTCTTATTTGTTTTTTTTCACTTGCAGCTCCATTTTCACTTATGCAGCAACATCAGAATATTGCCAAACAATGTGCCATTCAAATTAAGAGGACTTTTGGGAAGAACGAAAATGATTCAAAAGAAAAGAGGGACTTACCTCCGTTATCGTCGATTTCCAGGCCGAACTCATCCTCGGACATGGACTCATCGTCGCTGCTGAGATTGGAGCCACTGTGGTTGCCGCTCTGCATGTGATGCTGCTGCTGCTGCGGATGCGGATGCTGCTGCGGAGTGGTGCTGGCACTGCTAGTGTGGTTGCTGTTGGGAGACGCTGCTCGCGGAGCACAGGAGCTGGCGGCCAGCTCCTCAATACTGTGCAATGAGCTCCTCGTCGGATTGGCAGTGCTGTTCATGGATGTGGTCGTCGTGGGCGTTGCCGTGGCTATTGTGCTTGCACTCGATCCCGATCCCGATCCTGACCCCGATCCGGATCCCGATCCAGAGCCTGTCCCTGCGGTGGTAGTGGTGCTAATGTGGCTATCATCCTTGCCCACCTGCACCTCAAAGTCCAGCAATTGGGCCGTTGTGGAGGACAGGAAGTTGCTGGTGGAAACGGAAGTCGAGGAATTGACTTCAAGTGGCTTCAATTGATGGTATTCGACAGTCGGCACAATTATGCTGCTGTTGCTGCCATTGTTTTCGGGATTCTTTTGCAACAGGGCGGGATCAATGCACTCGTTGCCACTGCGATGGGTGGGAAATAGAATATTGGCAAACGATGGCATCGTCACAGATTCGATGATCACCGAACCGCCGTTCGGATGCCGTACTGCCTTAGCCTCCACGTTGTTGTTGTTAGTGTTATTATTGTTATTGTTGGTGTTGTTGTTATTATTATTGTTGTTGGTAGTGGTAGTTGTTGTTGCTGCTGTCGCAGTGCCCATTAGAGTCATATTGCTATTGCTGTGGGGATTCGGACTGGCCACAAAGAAGCGATCGCACAAGCCGCTCAAGGAGATGCCTCCATCCAGTTGACTGCCATCGATCGTCTGCAATGAACTGAAGTTATCGGCATTGGCCGATGTGGTTGCCGCTTCAACTGCTGCTGCTGCTGCCGCTGCTGCAGGTCCTATTGTTGCAGTGGCATCCTTCTGTTGCAACTGCAAGTGCGAATAGAATGGCAGCATGGGCGAACTGCCAGCGGCCAGCATTTGATCCTTGTGATGATGCGGCATTATGATGAGTTGCTGCTGCTGCTGATGTGGATGTTGCTGCTGATGCTGATGTTGCTGCTGATGTTGTTGCTGATGTTGCAGGTGGTGATGATTGCTGGTAGCTTCTGTTGCATAATTGGTGTTGCTGCTCTCCGCCAGCATAGGTACATTGAAGGTATCCATTTTATTAATAATATAATTTAACTTTTTTTGTACGTTTCGTTGTGATGTGTGGGATTTCTTTTGTTGATTCGTAATGGCAGGTAACGATAGTAGTTGTAAGTTTATAATTGCTTTAAAGACCTGCAAAACGTAATAAAGGATTATTAATAATCAAAAACGAATTCTAAGCGTTTTAAAGCTTTTAAACAAAATATTAATCCTTCCTAGTAATAAGTATTAGTTTTCAGGAAGTAGGACAAGGATTTTAAAGGCCTAGGTTAATGCAAGGTCAGGTTGAAGGTCGGGTCGCAGGGAATGTGGGCCAAGGAGAGGCCTAATGGTACCTGAAGCAGGCCAAGGTCAACTCTCTGTGGGGAGAGAAAGCTTTCAAAGCTTTTTCTGTACCATTTTATTATCCATCCAATTTGTTATGTTTTATTTCATTTTTGTAGTTATTTTACTCCTCAATAATTGTTTAACCCATTTAACTGAAGTGTATCGCTGGTAGACCTTTGGAATTCTTAAACTTTTTTTTATCAATATCAATGTATTTTCGCTAATAAACCAACATATATTTATAAAGAAGTTTAAAAATAACAAATTTTTTGAACAAGGATAAATATATCAACAACAAAAGCTTGCATTGCGTCCCCTTAAAATTCCATTTTTTGTTCAAGTAACTACAACCCATTCAAAATTAACACACTAAATTGTTTTTTCCCCCGTTTACAATAATTTTCCAGTTCGCGAAACAGACAACTGGAAAGATTCCCCCATTTTTTAAACCCTGTGTTACCCTTTTTAACGATACTTTAATTAACTTCACTCGACTTCAAGCTCTTCACTTTTCGTAGTTGAATCTCACCAACCCTCGTGTAATCCACGGAAAAAAATTAATACTAAAATTGATATTAACTTGCTTTTTAATATTTGAATAGAAAATAATCGAATACAACATTTAAATAGAGAAAACCTATAAACCGGTTGAGCATTTTAAAAGATATATTTTAGTTAATAAACCAGATGTTAAACAATTATTATGAATTAAACAGATAAAATCTAAATTTTCTTTTCAAAATAACATTGTTTATGAATGCTTTTTAAATCGATATCATGTCCGAAATGATATTTCTTTCTGTGCGCTTATTTTTCCATTAAAGTTGGTAAATACAACAAAATAAAGCTCACCCAACTAGACAAAAGGAATAAAGGGGGTTTTTGGGGGTAGAAGGGGAGCGAAAGGAAGTCAAGCAGTGGGGAGAATCGAGAATTTACCTTTCATGCAGCTGACGTCGTTGTTTTTCCTTTTGTAGCTTTGTGTGTTGCGCATGCGCCCGGTTTCCATGAATTCCAAGACGAAGATCGCGGAAGAAGAACAAGAAGAGCTGGAAGCTGTCCGTCTCTCTCTTTTTCCGTCCCGTCTCGTCACGTCACGTCGCTTCCCCTCTCTCTTTTTATGTATACAAAAACCAGTTGGAAGCGAAAGCAAAAGTTCTATTATTATGTGTTGGTCTTCTTGTTGTTTCTGTTGCTGCTGCACCTCTCTTTCTCTCTCGCTGTCTCTGTCCCGCTCTCAGTGTGGGAATTCGCATGTGTGGAGAACGGAACGCGAATTTATAATTCGCAAAACAAAGCTTGTGTCTGATTCATTTCGCCGATCGTAGTTGCTGTTGCTGCTGTTGTTGCTTTTGTTGTTGCTATTTCTCCGGATCGCATCGCTCTTCGTCTCGTTCTCTCTGGCTCTCGCTCTCCGAAAGCTCTTTTAGCATATTTCAGAACACGCACACACACGCGACGCCAAACGCATTTGGCAATTTATTTTTATTTTTTTTTTAAATTTATTTCTTTTATTTATTTTGCATTTATTGCCATTTACTCTGCCTCTATTCTCGGTGATTTCCTCTTCCCGATTTCGAACGCACACCAAGAACTTCTTGCACAATCGTCGCACCCGCGCAACAAGCGAAAGCTCTCAGAAACAACAACTATAAATTGCAATTCCTGCTACACACACGCACACACTAACACGCTCGCACCGCACATATGTATATACACATATGTACTGGGGTTCCACTGGGCATTCTGTGTTGTTGTTTTTCCGCTTGGCTTTTGCTAATTTTGCCTTGTTTTTTGCCTCTGCTCCAATTCTATGACACAACGCTATCTTCCCACTTTGTGTTAATTTTTATACAAAATTGCACACCGAAATTAGGGTTTGGCGAACGGAAAGGCGATGACGAGAGCGACGGGTGGAAGCCAGAACACACTCCCGTTATGGACGCATCGGAAATATTAAATATATACGTATGTACACACACATAATTAACGCCAGAGTTCTTCTCCTTTCCGCTTTTGTTTACTTTCACTCTCACTTTCTTGGCTATCACTCGCTTTCAGCTATTGTTTATTCGCTGGCTTCACTTTTTCGGGAAAAACTATTCCGCACGCAAAAATTAGGTCTCGAGCGAAATTAGGTCGAACTCGAACGGGAACACAACACACAGTAAAAAGTTGTTGGCGTAGGTAGAAGAAGACCGAAAGCCCTCGCGCACACACACACACGCACACACATGCGCGGTCGGGATAGTGTTGGATCTCCGGAGTGAAGAGCGGGGCCAAGGACAGAGAGGCAGCATTCTTGGCCTTTAAAAAATCATTTGAAGAACAAGGACGGCAATCATATGAAAACCTGAAAGCTTTTAGCTGAAAGCACTCACATGCACGCACACCCGCGCTCAGCACACAGCTCTTGTGGCGAGCTTTTGTGGGCGACATCTGCCGGAACCTATCGCCAAATTATCGATAGGTCGTAATTTCGAATCTGAGGCGGTTTCTCAATGCCAATGATGCAATCAATATTATTTTAGAAATATGTTTTATTACATGATAAGCAACAATTAAAATACTCAAAAGTATACGTAATTTATCCAGTCTAATGAATTACGAATTGCATAATTGACACGTATTATAAATCCATTTAACCATGAAAAAATAAAATAATTGAACTACCAATAAATAATTGTATTATCTGAAAATCATGTGCAAATTAAGTGTATTTAAGTCCTTATCTATGATCTTACCTTTTCAGTCATCTTACCTTTTAAGCAATTTGACTTACAAATATTATTTCCCTTTTAGTAATAACCTTTAAAACAAATTTCAAAGAATCATAAATCAAGATTCTTTAGTAAAAGCTTGCATTGGAATTTGTTTTAATGCAGGACGATGGTTAAAATTTGGAAGTGAAAAACCCACTTTTAAATTGTCAAAATTTCACTTTGCATTTATTTTGTTTCTCATTATTAGTTTTTTTTTTGTTAAATTTCTTCAGTTTTTTGTGGTTTCTTTTTATAGTTGCACAAAACTTACACACGTACATTACATAGAAAATTACAAACCTATCTGAAAATTGATTTACATTGTAGTTGGATCATATTGTGTATACATATATTTTATATATTATGTTAATAATTTCATTTAAAAATACATAATACATAAATACGCCTTTGTTGCTTCTTTAATATTATTACAATAATTATTATTTACTTTCTACTTTAGCTAGTTTGTTTTGCTTTTTTAAAAACCATAGATTACACTTTATCCCTAGATATATCTGTAAGTATATATCAATTTATTAGCTGATTGGCTGGCATACATTTTCTGTTCGTTTCCTCTTCACTTACTGCCTCGCATTACTTTGTTCTACTTGAATTGCATAATTGCAGCCAATCCCTAAAGATTCCAGATTTTCTCAATACTCTCGCTCTAAAATTTCCATTCATTTCCGTTTTCTTCGTTTTGAGTGTGTATAGCACCTTTGTATCACTTTGCATTAGCTCTAATTTAATTTCCATTATAAAAGCCTTTATCTTCCAAAGACAAAGACGTGTGAGTAAAAACTAGTTACTAGCTAAAATATACATATGCATGTATAGTATATAAATCTATAATTATATTCGTACTAATAGTTTTTCCATATTTGTTTGCACTTTACACTCTATGTTCAGTTAGTACTATGCTCATCTGTTCATCATTATCTAAGCTTTATCTTTCTGGATCATGCCTCGTCCAATCGCTAAAGATTTCTCGGTTAAAATTTCATTAAAATGGTCTTCACGCCCAACAAGTTCCGTACACTGTCGTTGTATTTGATGAGCACAACCTTCGAGGAGCTAAACATGTTCAGCTTTTCACCGGCGCACAACAGCTGCAGGCAGGTGGCTTTCTCCAGGAAATCGTCTATCTTGAACTCCCGGAGCAGGTGCTTCTGACTGCTGGCCAACGCATTGCTGTTGTTCGGACAGAGCTGAAAAAATTAAACGATTTGGTTAGAAACCAATAATTACAGCGGAATATATGTTAACAGTTTTAAAAATCATCTAAGTAGCACATACCTTGTTGAGCAACGTATCCTTCGATTTAACTTTAAGTAAATTGCACAAATCGTTGAGTAGTACCCATTTATCACTGCCCTCGTCTTTGAGCAAGTACAGTGGTGGCAAGGGCACATCGGCCTCTTCAAATTCAAAAATATCACCATTCAATTCACTATCCATTGTCTCGATGTCCGTCTGATCCTCGTCTAGCCTACTCATACTATTCGTATTCGCATTCGTTTCTGCTTCCGGTTCCGTTTCTGCTTCAGCATCCACTTCCTTCTTCACTTCATTCTTGACATTCACAACGCTTGTTACTAAATTATTTTCAACATTAGCATTCAGCTCCTCGTTGTTCTTATTGTTATTGCTATCCTCGTCGGTTCCTGGTTCCAATTTAACCATCGTTGTCGCCGTCGTCGTAGTCGCCGATCCAGTCTTTGTTGCACTCGTCTCCCCGTTCTGCTTGATCGTTGTTGTCAGCCGGTGGTCCTGGTCCAAATCCTCGGGCTTCTGCTCCTCCTTTTTTGCTGGTAACAGGCCATTCATGTTGCTGGTTCTGCTACTGTTGCTCATCCTCTGCTGCTTGGCCTCCTTCCTTTCTCTACGTAGAGCTCTGCTCATATCACAAGCTGTATTCGGTACATTACTGAATATATCATAACCATACTCCTTAGCATCTGAAAGAGATAAATGTTTAGTAAAGTAAAATTCTTGATATTCATTTCGTGTTTCCACTCACCAAATATCTCCCAAGGCCCATTGAATAGCATTGGCTTGATGTCAGCGGCGGCACTTTGTGCATCGCTGAGATGAGAGCTCAGAATGCCACGCATCAACTTGCTTGAAGCTAACATTAGCGGGGTTTGACCTGAAAGAAGATTGGTACAAATTGCTACAATCCTTGCGAAATGAAAGGTAAAACATCCAGCACAAACCTGAGTACGTTGCCAGCAACGGGTCGGCTCCATAGGAGAGCAACAGGCGCACCACCTCCTCGTGATCATTCTCGATGGCTCCGTGCAATGGCCTAATTCCAGATTGAGCCGCCTCCGAATGATTCGCTCCGTATTGGAGCAGAAGCCTGGCGATCTCCAGCCATCCCTGGGTGCACGCCTCGTGGAGGGGAGTGTAGCCGGCGTTATCCTTCTGGTCAGGGTTCATATTCATGCGATCCAAGCAGTAGACCACCACATCGATTAGCCCCTGGCGAGCAGCCTTGTGCATGGTGCTCTGGCCCACTCCCTTGTTGAGCACCCACTTCTGGATCTCACGACAGACATCCATCTCCGTTTTCACCTTTGGCGGCAAATGGGAACTGCCTGCGATGGTGCTATCCGTATCCTCCAATCGCTCATCCGCCGCACTCTGATTGTGTTCCAACAGTTGTTGTGTTATCTGACTGGAGGCTTGGTTCTGATTCTGATTATGATTATGATTTTGGGCGTGGTTCTGAGTCTGGGTTGGAGCTGGCCTCTTCTTCTTTCGTATGTAGTCAAATCCCGAGCTGCCCTTCCTACAACGATACTTTCTCTTATGGGGACACTGGGGAGCCGTGACGAACTTGTCCTCCATTAGAGATCTCCTGGCCAACTTGCTATCGTTAGCGCTGGCGATGCTGTTCATTTGCACCAGGAACTCCTCGTACTTCTGGTAACTAATGGCATCCCCTTCATCTGCCTCCTGGACACATTCTGGCGGTGCCGAAGCTGGACGTTCCGGACCGACGAAAATCTCACGGATGATCTCCCTGTGCTTCTGCAACTTGGTTTCTGTCCGGGTTTTGCTCTGCAGCACTTTGGTGTCGAAAATGCTAAAGTGCCGCTTGCTGATGTCATCTAGGGACTGGTTTTCCGTGGGGTTATCCTGCTGGGGCTGCTCGTAAAGTGAAGTAGAGGCGGAAGTTTGCGAGGTTTCACTATGGATCTGGAGGTTGGTGGAAGCGGGAGCAGAGACTGAGATCTTCCTTTGAGTGCTAGCCGTACTGCCATTTGTTACTCTCAAGTGGAGGACATCGATTATGGACTTCGGCGTGAAGTCCTGCTTACTGGCAGCTTTGGTCTTGGGTCTATTTCTCTTAAAGCAGGCCAGTTCCTGGCTGAGATCGCGGCGCTCCAAGTCCGGTAGTGAGGAAGCCACTTTGTTGAGCTTATTAATCGAGATCAGGCTGTGTGGGATTTTCAAAGCCAACTTATAGCGATACTCCTCCAGGTACAGTTGCTGCTGCGGCGAAGTCTTGGGTGGCTTTCCGGGACTATTTCCCATCTTGCTGCCCTTCAGCTTGGAGTTTCTACCATTCAGCGCTCCTAGATCAGAGTTTAAGCCGCGTTTGTTTCGCAAACGGGTGACCATCATCTCCTTCTTGCTGTCCACCACTTTGCGGACATACTTCCTCTTAATTTTGGTGGTGGAGTTCCTGATGATCTTGTCATTGCGTAGAACCTTACTGTTGGCCAACTGGAGTTCGAGTTCTTTGCGATGTTTGGAGCGGGTCATGGTGTTCAGCTTGTGGGCAATGCGTTTCTTGAGCGTGTTTCCCGGACGTCTGCCTCCTCGCTTCTCATTTTTCTTGTCCTGCTCCTCATCGTCGTCCTCTTCGGGCTCTTCCTCGTCCTCCTCCTGATCCTCCTCCTCTTCGTCATTGTCATCTTGTTCTTCTTCGCTCTCCGAGGTGGTGCTCTCCTGGCTTTCCTGCTTGGAGTTCTCTTCACCTTTGGTCTTGTTTAAGCTGGAAGTATCAATTGGCTTCTTTCTGATCTTGGCTAGGGAGGCGCTGTTGTTGGACTTGTTGCTTCGAGTCTTGTCCTCCTTTCTAACATCCTTTTTGGCGGAAGTGGATTTCGTCTTGCTTTCCTCGCTGGAGGTTTGATTGCGACTAAGTCGCTGGCTCACTTTCTCCTGCTCCTCATCGCTGCTCTGCTGAATGCTGGCAGCTTCCGGAGACCTTTGCCTCGTTCTCCCCTTTCGCAGTAGAGGTTTCTTTTGCCGCGCCGTATTCCGCTTGTGAAGCTCTGTGGTATCGCTCTCCGATGAACTGCTTTGGCCATGTTTGGGTGCCAAGCGGGCGGCAATTCGCTGTTCCTGCTGCTGACGTTTCTTCTCCCTCTCCACTTTGCTGAGTTTCTTCTGGCCACTGCCATTGCCCAATGACGAAGAGATTCCGTTGGTAGTTGTGGTTAATTGAGTAGTTGCAGATTCGGCATCTCCTCCAGCAATCGATGGTGCTGCCAAAGGTTGTCTCTTTAAAATGCGAGCAACCGGCAGATCATCTTCACTGAGCTCCAGTTTGATGCCGGTGTTGGCTGGTAATGCCGGTAATGCTGGTGGCACCACAACCTTGCTCATAAGCTGCTCAACGAGATTATTACATGTGCTGCCCCAGTCCATCAGGTTACCCAAACTGAGTTCATCTTCCACACCCAAATCGGTCGCCTTCGGTGGCGCTGGCGCCGGCTCTAACTTAATTTGAATGTGATTGGTAACCTGGTTGGGTGGCGTCCTGGGTGGTGAAATTGTACTAGAAGCATTGGTTGTGGAGGAAACGAGCACAGGCGGCGTAAATGTGAAGCCCTTGAGCTCGGCTTTAGTTCGAATGCGTGGTTCCATCTTGGGTACCAGATGGGCGGAAGTGGAGGATTCTGCACTCATGGATTGCATCTCCCTTTCCCGCTTGGCGGCCAGCGCCTGTTCATTCACAGCTATCACGGGCACTGGAGCAACTACAACCACTGAGGTGGGAGCCGCTATTATGGGTGCCTTGGAGACTAGAGATGCTGATGATTCCGCTTCCAATCTTGCTTGCTTCGCAGCGGCTTGATTGTACTCCTGCAGGTGCCGTTTCTTGCCCAAATAGTTGGGATTACTGCTGTTGTGTGGGCTTGGCGAAGGTGTGGGCATCAGTTCCACTGTCGGCTTGTTTACCTGCACAATGCTCGTCTCTGGTGGTAGCTGCTGCTGTCGCTTGGCAAACGGATTTGTTTCCAACACACTGGGACGCATCTGTTGCAGGGTTTTGATCACCAAGGCTGGTGCAGCCACTGCCGGAGGAACTGGAACCGTGGGTGGCACAGGAGCTGCCGGAATCGCCAGAGCCTGACGTATCACAGGTGTGGGCGCCGGACTCGTGGGTGCTCCGCCCCTCGTTGCAGCCGAGAAGTTGGGTGTAATATCGAACCTTGGCAATCCCAGGCCTCCACCTCCACCTACGCTTCCGCCCAAGCCCCCTTGTGGCAGCTTGTAGTCCGTGCTGGGTCTCTGGTACTTGTACTCCGTGGAATCCGCCGTCTGCTTCACCGTGCGCATGGACAAATCCAGTGGCGAATGAATCGCTGGCGGCGGGGGTGGTGGAGCAGATGGAACTGATATCGCAGCGGGTGCTGCACTCTGCTGGATGACTCTACTTGGAGCTGGATGATTCCTGGAAGGCGGCTCCATGTTCAGCGTTTTCTTGATGATCTGCAGATTCAGTTCTTGTTCGCTGGCTGTATTTCGTTTCAACATATCGTTGATTAAAGCACGATAATTGGGTTTTGTTACAGCTGGTGGCTTTTTGGCAGGATTGGGATGACTCTGCGCTTGGTTCTGCGCCTGGGACTGACTTCCTGGCTGGTAGCAGATATCTGGCCCATGGGGATATACCTGCAGGGTGGAGAAGTTGGCATTGCTAGACGATGAGGATGATGAGGCGGGTTGCTGGCTGTTGGCGGGTGGTGGAGCCGGTTGGCTACTATGCGGAGGCATGCCGGGATTCGAGCTCGTTCCAGGACCAAAAATCGTTCCTGGCGCTTCGGCCAGCGGTGGTCCTGGTGCTGGCGTGGGCGAAGCCACCGCTCCTGCCGCTGGCGAGGGCGTTCCCTGATGGTAGTAGCTTTGATAGGGCGCCGAGCTACCTGTTCCCACACCGCTAGCGTGCTGTTGCTGTATCAGCTTGCCATATTTGGTCGGATAGCCGTGTGGCGCCGGCACAGTGGCCATGGCTGGCGAGGAGTCCCTATCCTCCGCTCTCCGTATTATGCTCTCCGTATTATAGGGATTGTGGTAAAGCGAGGATCTCGTGGGTTGCGGCAATCCTCCGGCAAGAGCGTGCTCCGGTTCCATTTTCACATAACTAGAGGTGGCAGTTTGAGGTACAGGTGGTGCTGCCTTGGAGCTCTTCACCGGCTGCTGATTGTAGTAAGCAGTTCGCCCATAGGCGGCACCACTACCGGCTCCAGCGCCTGCTGGCGCCACTCCACCTCTGGGATACTCCAAGCTGGGTGCCGGAGTTTCCCTAATGTACTTCTCAATCGCATTGTGCACGGTGGTTTGGAACTTTTCCGTACTGAATGTCGGCATGGGAATATACAGGCTCTGGTGGTGCGATGTGGATGTGGGATTGGGCGTCGAATTGGGCGTGGCCCCGGCACTCCTCTGCTCCGGCGGAGTTTCGTAGTGGGGCGGACACTTGCGTCCATAATTCGGACTGGGTTGCTGGTGCTCGTTGCTCGGATTACTTGGATTGACCACATGCTCGAGTTCATAGTGGCGGACGGATGACGAGTTAGCGGCCGAGCTGGCGCTGGCGCTGGAGGTGGGTGGCGGTGGCTGTGGCTGCGAGGAGCTGGCAGGCGGTGCGTAGGTGAGCACCTTGGATGCGGCAGGTACGGTGGAGTACTTGATGTCCTCGCTGTAGTATCGCTGACTGTTTGGCAGGGGTCCCTGAATGGGTCTCGAACCCGTGACCGGGCCTCCTGGCTTCGCATAGGAATACCGGGACGGCTGCTGGTGATGCAACTGCTCATCCGGTGGCGGCCAGTAGGCGGTGCTACCCGTTGGATACAGGGCAGGATTTCCATGCTGTCGCAATCCAGGCGCCGGAGCTGGAGTCGTAACAGCTTGGCTCTTATAGCTCCAATTGGGATGCGGATCGGACATCTTCTTCACCGACAAATTCTGGTTCGAGGTGTAGTATTGCATGTGAGGATCGCTGCCACTCGTCCCAGCGGCGCCTGATCCTTGGGCCGAAGAATGAGTAGGATGAGGAGGTGGTGGCAAGCCGGGCTGAGTGTTTCTGCTCATATAAATTGCTGACCGGGAGCGCTGATCCTCGGCCATGGATGTGGGGTGATGTTGCGGATGGTGACTGACATAGCTGACGGAGGAGGAGGAGCTGCCCACCGATGAGGAGCTCGTGGGATGGTGGTGCACTTGCTGGTAGTGATGCGGATGCGGATGCTGCTGCTGGTGGATCTGCTGCGGTGGCTGATGCTGCTGCTGCTGATGTTGCTGCTGAGGTGGTGGTGGCGGCGGGTGATGCTGGTGGATCGGTTGCTGCGGGTGGTGCGGTTGCTGGTGATGTGGTGGCTGGTGATGTGGATGCGTTGGATGGTGCTGCATCGACGGATGCGGCTGATGATGTGTCTGATATTCGTGATGTCTGTTGGGTTCCATGGTGGTGGTCTGAAAAAGAATTGTATAAACTGATTAATAATTGGAAAATACATATATACGGACATTAATTACCATTATTTAAACCCCTTATCATTAAATACTATTAACAAAATAAATAACTAATAATAGGCATCACAAGGTTTAATGACCCAAAAAACCATTTTAACTATGAAGTATTTATATTCATTTAGTTAAAATATGCTAAAATAAACTACAAACTATAGTTTGAATATTTCGAATTTCTTTGGGAATGTTTACGTTACAAGTAAACAATGTGGCAACTATAATAATTTATTCATTGGAATAAGAGGATAATGGGATAAGCGATCATTAACACTTTATTTGGTTATTTGATTAGATCATTTTGTTTGCTTATCATATCGTTTTTTTGTGATTGAATATAAGCATTTGACTTGGTCAATTATCAGAAGATTTATACATATATGTATGTATGTAAATACATCAACTTTAAAGGGACATACTAAAGTCGAAATTTAATCTTCTCGGGGCTTCAGCTCGTCATTTTCTAAAGTATTTATTGTGGCTATAAAGTCTTCAAGTCGCAAAACACTCATTCTAATATGGATAAGATTCCACAGAAAGATGATGAAATTGCTATAAACAAATAAACTTAAAAATTCTCGTTGCCTTTTACAATACAATTCGTGGGAGAAAGAGACGGATGGCGGGGCAAAACATGAGAGGAGAGTGGGTGCGAGGGAAACGCAAACAGTTCAACGACTTTCTAAAGAACGTGCACGAAAATAAACTGACTTTCCAATGAACCGAGCACAGCACAAAATGCCCCAAAATGATTCACTTATGGCGAAACTAAGAGAAATTGGACACAAATTTGGATTAACTCAAAAGTGTTCTGCTATTAAAAAAGAAGAAGCTTGGTATACATAGGATTTTTAAGCTGGAAACGATTGTGAATTAGCACTTGCAGCTTTAAATATATTATAAAATGTATAATTCCTTAAATAATAAACATTATTATGCTCAGAAATCTCGTACAAGGAATTTAGATAAAAGTCTTAGCAACTTAACTAGTTTAGTTTCCTAACCAAAAGTTCAAAATTGCTGCAAGTTATGAAAGTGGAGCGGATAAGAAGTCTGATGTTCTTCTTGCAGTTTCTTAGCTCGTGTTCAGTCCGGAATTTCGAATTTCAAGCATATGCCATAGCGATAAGACTGCCAGTGTGGATCTGCAACCCGAGTTCATTTTCGGGTTTACTTTTTATTTTTTGGGGAATATGCACTCAACACTTCACTTTCTAATCACCTTTGGTGTTATCAGTTCTTGGGGATTGCCAACGGACTGACCGACCCCAAAACTAACACTATACTCACGTGTGGCCTGATTAACAAGTGTATAAACAAATAGTGCGATAATGGCTAGAACGGGGCATTTGTACAAAATTATGACAGAGATAAAAACATTAGCGAGAATAAGCGAACACACAGCACACAGCAAGGCGAAATGCCGCAGCAATCACATCTAATATAAACAAAAACAAATAAAAAAATAAAATAAAATAAAAGAATACAAATTGTTGAGACACAGAAATCTCATTGATTTGCGCACAAAAAGCTGACGGGCAACGTCAAAAGTTATTTCACGAAATACATTTTAGTTTCTGTATTGTGGGCGTGTTCGACATTGTTAATTGTCATTTTCTATATGTACAATATGCATACCTACCTACAGACATACACATTTTTGTGTACATCTGTGTCTATTCGAGTTGTTAATTTGTTTAAAGCAACATAAACTACAGCTATAAATAACCGAATGGCAGGTTTAAACGATTTCGAAATGGTTCAGAGCAATTTCGTAGTTTTTTGTTCGCTGATTTTATTAATTTGTTAGTAAAAGACTATCAAGGAATGAATAGATTTTATTCTAATATACTCTTTATAGTAGTAAACTAATATTAACAACAATGAAAGGAAACAAGGGGAACAGGCACACTTTAAACTACCTCGACCGCCTTCACAAACTCAAGGTCTAGAAAGTCGAACGAATTGGGGTCAAGCAGAAGAAAGAGGGTACCATGCCAATAAGATTCATGAATAAAAAGCATGCCAAACTGGCAAAAGGTAGGGAAAAGGCCTTTTTTCATATTTCAATATCTCTAAGATACATCACCGCACTTTTAATGTATCTGCTTCCTAACTCTAAGAATATAGAAGGCAAAAATAAAAGGGTTTTCAACCACTGTTTTGTCTTCTTCACCAGTAGATATCTAGAGATAATCTTGTTAAAAGCATGAAAATATAAAAAAATATATTTCTTTAGGAACTGCTATGCATGTAATATTTTGAATCTTTTAGTAGATACAAAAAACTATCTATTCTTTACACGCTTTTATTGAATATTTTACCTACAGCTAAGTTAATGTGATCCAATGTTCCTTTCGATTTCCTCAAGTGAATGAACTTGGTTTGCTCATTGAATAGTCGCTATCTATCCTAATCAATTACACTATTAGGCTTTCCCCTTCGTGTTTAGGCAAACATTTTATTCATTCGCATTTCAGTTATCTTTCCTCTCTCTGCTGATTATTTTCTTTTAGCTTTTGTTTTGAGTGCTTATTTGCAATTCAAAAAGCAAACTTTTTGGTGTTTGAAAATGAATATATAATACTACAAAAAAATAGAGAAGAGCCAGTGAAAAATTTAGCGGCTTGGCCTTGGCTTAAAACAAACAAAAATGGCAACAACAATTCGAGTTTGTGCTGTTGGAGAGAGAAAACAAGGCAATACAACACAATAGCAAACATTTGCGGCCTGTTGGCTTTTTGGCGCTTTTTTAAAGCATTTTAATTTGGCATTTGTTGTTGACTTGCCAGTTGCTCGTTGCCATTGGTATTCGTATTGGTTTCGCTGCATTCGTAGTGGTTTAAATGCTCGTTTTTATTATTGTTGTTGCCTACGCGGAGCGCTTTGTTTTATAATTTCACATTTCGCAAAAGTTCGTTGTGCTCTTACGTCGCCTTCTCTTTTTCTCGCTCACATTTAGCGCGTTTTTCATTTCACTTGAGTGGGGCATGTATGCAGGTACATACATATGTATTTACGTATGTACGTATATGTATATAAACATTTGTATGTCTGCGCCTTTTGTTCAACTGTGTGCATTTGCCGCTCGGTGTATTTATATCATTTGCAATAACAAAATAAAAATGCGTCACAAATTTATTTGCACTTTTGCCGTCGGTTATTCGTATTATTCGTATCAGACCCTCACGAACGCTAAATCATATATATATATAGACAAATACATACATATGTATATAGAAAGCATTATAGCCTTGACCTCTACAATCTACAAGCTGTGGCCACGGGCTAACGTTCTCCCCGAAATTGTTATTTCTTTTTTGGCTTTATTTTATGTACATACATACATACATACATACGTATGTGCATCTGTGTGTATTTAATTTATTTGGTTCTGCACGCCAACTTAATTGAAACTTTGTACCGGGCGTAAATTTGCACTGGCAGAGCCACAAATCAGTTCGAAATGCTGTAAGAATTACCATATGCACGTTTTTGCTTAAATTCTCTTGTAGTGTTTATGTAAGCCAGTTTAAATTGTATTTCCGGAGAATAAGGTATTTGGTTGTATTGAAAAGAGTTATCAGATATATACTACGCATTTTTCCAGTTTTTCGACCGCGATAACGCATACCCAGAATTGAATCAACTCGATATTGTACATATGCAAGGAAAACAAATGGATTCATATCTTCCGTGTCATTGTATGTTTATAAAATGTTAAAGCAAGCAATAATCATGACAGTGTTAATTCGGTTTTCCCAATCAAAATAGTATTGTATTTTAAATAGTTTTTTAATTTTGTTATAATTATAGCTCAGAAATTATTAGAGATTCATGACAGGTTAGAAGTGGGTATATAGATATTGTATTTTATATGTTGTGTGAATACTAATTAAAACCAAAGAAACGGCGATAAATATTTGTATTAGAAATGACCGAATGCTTAATACTGTAACCATTTTTAGTGTGTAAATACATTCTAATTCAACAAACTAAGGTGCGATAAGCTGGCCTTATGATCTCCTTGGAATTTATATTGATTTACTGCGTATAACTTCGTTTGGAATTATCATGCGTTAACAGTATCTTAAATTGATTTCACAATGTTTCAACCTATTTTTTATTTACTTTTGAACATAACGCAATTCTAATACTGAAATTAGCACTTTAAAGATCAGGCTTTATATGTAAGTATTTCTCAGTTCCCTTTATTTTCATTGGAATTCGTGGGAACCCCAAGTTCTCCATAGAATTTATTAGGTATGTATACTTTTGAATGAACAAATGGAATTTTTATAAAACAGGTAAATATGAGTATGAAATAAATCAAAACCTATGCATAACTGGAATTTAATTATCGAAGAATGCGAGAACTTCATTGTCAATGCTAGTTAAGCAGATATAATTAAAACCCCGAAACGGTTAGTTAATATTGATTTATAAACAAAACAGTGCACACCAAATACAGTAAAACCATAAAACGGATTTTACAGCCGTAGCTGAGAGTTTTTTCACACCGGGTGATCAACGTGAATACCGAAATGGATTTTGTTTGATTTGTATTTGCATATTGAGATGAGCAGTCTAGGTGTTGAGGTACTTTTGTGTAAGCCGAAAGAGAATGAAAACGAGTGCCAAAAACTCGAGCAGATGATCGTCCAAATGATTATGATAATGATGGCAGAACGAACCCATGATCATTCACATATTTTCTCCTCACCATGCTGGCTGCTATTGTTGTTGTTGTACTTGTTGTAATTGTTTTTGTTGTTGTACGCCTTTGGGGGCCAACAACGCACAGATAAATTAGCGAGTGAATCGCTGTTGTATTCGTATCTGTATCTGTTTGTGTACTCTTTTGTTCGTGTGTTGTTTTTGTTGCTTTGTATCTGTATCTTGAAGTGCGCTTGTTTGTATCTGTATCTGTAGAATTAATGTCACCGCCGCAAAAAATGTTGTAATACACATAAAACGCGGCGCGAGACAAGGACGGAGCGACACAGTTGAGGCGCTGCTATCTCTGTCGCACACGGGCTGTTTGCATTAAGATGATGACAAAATCAAATAAACAGAAGCTAAGGAAGCAACAACAAAACCAACAAAGCAACAACAAGAAATCAGCAAGCAAGCGGGACAATTTAAGATAACAACAATGTCAACGACTGCCGCCCTCTCTATCGCACCCCCTCTCCCTCTTCCTCCCTCCCACCTAATGTGCACACGTTTTTTTATATTATCGCGTTCTCTCTCGCTCCCTCATCGAACAACAATAAAAAGAGTAGTGACGAAAACAACAACCAGCAGTTGTCGTGCTTCCCTTGTTGTTTTTGCTAATTTCATTTCAATTTATTAGCATTTCATTTGCAGTTGTTGTTGCCTTTTCATTGCCGCAAGTTTCGTTTTATTTTGTTGTAGTACTTGGCATTTTTTTTCCTGTTCATCGTTTCTGTAATTGTTTTATTGTTGTTGCTGCCACTTTTTCATTGCTTTTTGAAGTCAATTTGTCATACAATGATTTAATTGCCTGAAATTATGAGTTTGTGAAATACGTACAAGAAGCAGAGATATTGCGAAACGTAAACTTTAACTTTAATGAAGAGATACAAAGTCAAAGGAGTGGGCAACAAGTTGAGATTGGAAAGGAAAGTTTAGCGAAAATAAGGCAGTTAAGAGGGAAAACTCAAATGGCAACACAAATAAAAGAGTTCAGCGAATTACATAATTTGTAAGAGATTTCAAAATAATGCGTAGAATAACAAACAATATAAAAAATATAACTCAATTTACCAAAAGTTGGGGATATACACAGGGATAAATATTGAGTATAAATGTTTATAAACTGAAATAAATAAACATTTACAGCTTGAAAACATAAAGAAAGAATATATAAACAAAAGTAAGACTGATGACTCAAAATATGGTTTTAAATATATAAGAGTAAGTATAAATAAGTATGCATACTTATGAACATTTATGACTAATAAAACATACGAATGCAAAAACACACTTTTGAGTCATCAATGTTAAGGTTGCTGCTATAATTAGCATTTTTCTTAAATTAACAAAGCATATTGCATTGAACAAAGTATGTATGCACAAAATTTATCTCAAGTGGATGGTATCTATTAAGTTGCATTTAATATTTTCAAACAAATTTCAGTTTCTATACGGAATTGAAAACCAATTACATACACTTTTGCCGGTAACTTGCCATAAAATTGTTCATATTTCTTCAGTGAATCGTTAAAATACAACCCAAATTTCACACCTAGAAGCGTTCCAATTTTCTCAATTCCAATCGATTCAAATTATAAGGTAACAAACGCCATTATATGAAATTAGATCACGCTAAATGAGTGACACAAATTCCATTTGCATTGCATTGCATAGCATGGCGCACCACTCGCATGCGTTCTGATTATTGTCATTGAAGTTACTTCAGTTCCGTTCTGCTTTCTACTTAACAAACTAATCAGGAAAATTATGAAATTGCATGGGAAAGCAACAGACGACGAAGGAAAATAATAAGATAGCGGGCTTTGCTAAGCTGACATATGAATGGATTTAGTTTGAGAAATTACTATGCTAATTCCATATAATTCATACACTTAAGTGGCCATTTGATGCCCAATTTTACAAATTAAGGTGAAGTTACCTAATCCAATTAATATTTGGCCTATTTTACTTGATCCCACGAAAATATATTTAAATTCATTCTTCTGAAATATATTCGAATTACATTTATTAAATAATTTAATTCTATACCTTTTGTTATTTTATTAATTAAGCTTTTATACCCCTGGTAACAAAGGCAAATTTATTCGCCATATATTTAATTTACTGAAAGGTTCATTTACCTATAAGGTGTTGTTTGTTTTGTGTTTGTTTTCATATTTCATTCATTCAACTTTGTAAACCGAGTTTCCTAACTTTGAAATTCGTTTCGCACTTCAACAGGTGTCAAATTGTAGAGAACACAATGTAATGCCAATGAAATGAGAACAACAAGTTAAGTTTGACAAGCAATTTGAGACTCCAACAAAAACGTGGCCAATTTGGATAACGAAAAACCCGAGTATAAAATATTTTCCCGTTGAGTCACTAAATTGTTTGTGAAATGATATTGCATACATTGCGAACGCAAATTTTCCTGGCTGGAAACTGAAAACTAACTATGACAGCGAAATGTAGCGAAGTTTAAGTGATTTTACGTATTTGTTTTCCAATTTTGTCCAGTCAGCAATTGAGTTGGTAGTTTGTTAGATATGTGTGCATGTATACGCTACGCTCACTAAAAATAAACCGAGTAAACAAAAGCTGGCAAAAAGGGCAGACAAAGTAAATTTATAGTTGCTTTAACACAAAAAAGTACACAAAAAAAAAGAAAAAAGCGAAGGGAACTGTGTGGAAAACATTTTTGAGGGGGAGGGGAAGGGGAAGGTGCAGCCATGTGATAGGTGAAATGAAGCAGCAAATAGAAGGGGTTTCAACTTGAATTTATGAGCACTTTTCCATAGCGCCCACAAAGTTTCGGAGCAAAGTTCAAATTGATGGGAGTTTAAAGGCGAAAAAGTTCTTATCTCAGTAAATTTCCTTAAGCGGATGAAGGTAACCATAAAACATTCAGGGTCTTGGTGAAATTTTATTGACAAAGGCTCCGCCGCGACTGAAGTTGATTTACATTCAAAACACGTTCGAGCTGCTTGGCATTTTTGAGCACACCAAACTAACTCACTTTGGTTCTATTTATAGCCCAGCCCAATTGATTTAGAAATAATTGTAATTTAATCCGGAAAGTCGCGTTGGCAGAAATGTGATACCCTTATAAATTATAGGTATTTAATTTCGCACTGTAATGAAATCGCTTGATAGCCTATCTGAAAGATAAGGTCGAAAGTGCCAAGATAGTTGACTTTTATTGGCCTGCTTTCAGTACTTAGAAGTAGATTTTGCTTATTTAAATAAGCAGCAGCATACTTAAAAGATACTAAATAAAAAGCTCGTTTAATTAATTTCCCATACTTAAAATCAGCTAAGAAGCGTCAACACTTTTCCCGTTGATGCCATCCGCTCATAACCACATTTCCTATCCGATCCGGTTAACTGCCACACGAGATACAAAAAAAGCCAGCAGATATTTCTTCAAGTTAACGTTATTCATCAGAGCCAACTTGCACACACACACACATACTATAATCTTGGCTTGTTCTGTTTTCGGTTTTCTCTGTTTGTTTCGAAACAAACCGGTTAAACGCTTTTTGCTTTTAGCAAAAAGCAGCAGCAACGAGGGAAAAGAACAGCACATAAAACAGAAACCGTTTAAGCGTACAATAGGCGTAGATAGCCAAGTTATTGAGGGGGCTTGGGGGGAAGGGGGGCAGCGGAAGATTGGGGGGCGGGTCAGATTGACTACAACTAATTATCAACCCCAACGAATCGCGCACAGCTGTACAGCGCAATCAGTTCAAATCGCTCCATTCTCGGCCTCCCATTTCCATTCGAAACCTTTTATCATCTATCGAATACAGCTCGGCCAAACAATGTAACCATTTTTATTGTTTTTTGTTTTTTTGAGTTGTTATCAGCGGTGGCAAACGGATTCGACCTATTTCGTTTCACAGATTAGCTCGAAATGAGGAAACACCTAAACACCACACCAGAGCGTGATAAACAAAACTAAAATCTTATCTGTTTAAAACCGAAAATAATGTAATAGTGGTGTTTCAGGTAACAAACGTTTATTTATTACAAGTGTATACTTAATTTAAAAGGAAATTACGAAGCTTATAATACGGAAAGATTCCTCATAGTAAAACAAATATTTCGCTTTATATTGTACGAAAAAGTATTTAGTATTAAATTCACAAACTAGAACATTAGTTAATTCGTGTTTTGTTTGCCAATTTCGGCGACAAAGCCCAGTAAAAGTCAGTAAGTATAGATATAAACAAAAGTGTTAAATTACAGTATTTAAGCCAGCTTCGCTTTGAGTAATTCGACAGCGTATTTTATGTTCGTGTGTGCATAGCTTTCCCAGTTTTCCACTTTGTGTTCTGTTTCCTTTGGGTAATTAGTGAATCAGTTCTACAACATATTTCCCAGAGGGGAATACGACAAAATAAAACATATATCAACACATACCATCGTAACGTATCGGTTTACAGGCTGATAACAAACTCGAACAGAGAAACGTGACTTGGAGCGGTCAGTAAGTGCACCAAAGTCAGGCTATGCCAACTATTTGATCAAGCTATGCAAACATAGGCATTGGGAATGCACGATGCAACCGAGTTGCTAAAATATCACTCAGTAGAATGTTAAGGTCATTAAACATCTCAATGATAAAACGTATATCGTGCACCTATGACAAGCAGTTAGTCATGAACATAATTCGAGTAGCAGTTTGCTTTTAATTATAAATCTATAAAAGTATTTTAGCATTTCAAAATAGAGGCTCTATAAGACTTTCTTAAAATGGTAATATCTCTAGAAACTAATTTTTGATGTTCTTATAAACATTCTTTTTATTTGGTTAATCCATGAAAGGCCATTGTGCTGCAGTTTAATAAAAACCTTAAAAGTCCACTGAAATAGTTTTGGTTGAAACATGTTAACGCAGAAAAATGCTGGAGCATATAAATATGTAATTTATTGTGATTTATCTTCGGGTGAATGAAAATGAAAAGAAATAATCGTGTTCATTGAGCATCGGCTTTTACCGTTAATTAGATGGCGATAAGGCACAAAAAAGCCGAAATTTTCGACGAGCGTGAGAAGCTTTAAAGAAGAGCTTCGCGAAAGAAGAGTCAAGGAATGAAAGAAAGAAAGAAAGACGAGAAGACTGAGCAGCTGTTATCAAGAAAGTAACTGTAAATAAGCCACCTGTAGACATTTCGCATGCTCCAAAAAAAAAAAAAAAAGGAACCAAAATGCCTTCCATCTCTTTTCTTTTTGTCTACCTCTCATGCAAACGCTTTTATTTGATGGTTAGGCCCCCACTTTAATTAAAGCACGCACTTTTAAGAAAAGCATCGAAATATGCTAATTTGCTTCACTTACCTTGAGATTGTGTCCAAATATTTTGTTTCTTTGTTGCTCCTCTTTGCTGTGGTCCTAAGTACCGTTTACTGTAATATATTTATTGTAAACTGGGCTGTAGTTGTTGTAATTCCTTGCAGCATTGCTTTTCACTTTACTTCACCAACACACAGAAACACACACATACACATATGCAGAGATAGAAATGGGGAGACGATACACGAACAAAATTTCTCGTGCAGCAACTTTTTCTCTCTTTGCTTTCTTTCTTTTGCTTTATCTTTTTTTATTTTGTGTAAACCAGTATTTTGTGCCTTCTTTCACTTGTATGCTTTATGATGTTGTTGTTGTTGTCGTTGTCGATTTATTCAAGAAATTGTTGAATAACGGTTTCTGTTAGCCGCTATGCTTTCGTGTTTGTTGTTGTTGTCTTGAATTTCACTTTGCTTTCGCGTTTCACGCATTGCTGCTGCTTCTTCTTTCGTCGCCGTCGTGTTGCTCCTTTTTGTATTTTACATTTTTTTTAGCCGTGGGAAACCTGTCCAGCAGCCTTAAAGCCGCCGTTTTTGTTGCTTTTCATTTTTTGGCTAAACATTTTCATTGCTAAAAGAGCACTTGGGACTTTTATTATCATAACTCATTTATCGCGCTGTAGGTGTGCGTATTTATAAAGATAAAAGCAAGCAAACAGCGCAGCAAAATTCCAAATAAATAAAATTATTGTTGCTCAACGTTCATTGCCACACACACACACTCACACACGGCCAGACACACACCAACACCAGCAGACGACGAGTCAGACACTCACACATGCATACACTTTTTTTGGGGCAGCGTTTTTTGTTGTTTCAAGGCAACTTTATTTCTTGACTCTTTTTTTATTTTCCTCCCCCGCAGGGAAACAAAGAAAATTTCACTTGTCTCGCACACTCACACTACGAAGCGCACACACAGACACTGTGCCTTTCCCAAAGGAAATAATATTTAAAACATTTATTGACACAATTACAAGGTTTTTGCTTCTTTCGCTCGACGTTGTTATTGTTGTTGCTGTTGTGGTTGTTGCCGCTTGCTTGCTTTTTTCTTGCTGTTGTTGTTGGCCTACTTTGTGTGTTGTTGCTGAATTTTTTCTCTCCTCTTTTTTGTTGCTCCAACTTCTCTCCTTTGCTTTGCTTGAAAAAATTTCACACGCGCCGTTTCTTTTTTTGTCTGTTCTCTTTACGTAAATTAGATTGCCATTTGAAGTTATCTTTCGGGGGATTGCACTTGGTATTAAGCTATATTATACATATATGTGTTGCACTACATTATATTTATAAACATTATGTGTATTCGTTTGAAATTTTAATTGTATTTTTATAAAAAGAAAATCAGACGAGACGAACGTATGAACAATGAATGACAAAAAATAACCTGGGTTTAATGGGCTAACATTTTGCGTTTAACAGCACGCTGAGTGCTGTGCGGCGAGCAGCTGATTCTGCAGTTTTCCGTTTTTTAATACCGAAATATTAAATGGTATATTTTGAGTCCGATTTGAAAGTAGCTCAATATTTGTGATGCGCACCTAAAATCTATTTACATGATAGCTTTATGAGACATAGACAAAAAAATATTGGCCTTAAATAAACGTTTTAAAAATATAATAACAAATACTTGTTTTTGGTCCCTAGACATTTGGCACGCTTTTATAAAATTAAATATTATTTACTGTGTATTATATCTTGTGTTCCTGTTCTATGGTACTTGAGCTTTCCCACTTCTTCTGTGACAATGTTATGTTTTTAATTATAAAGTTTAATTATAACATTAAAATATTTATATGCGTATTAATTATATCTTTCTTATGGTATTTGTGGTATATTTCAGCAATCGAGATTTGGTCACACTTTAGTTCTTGAGGTGGCGGGACGATTGGCTTCTAGTTTCGTTTTCGATCGTTCGGAAGCAGAAATGTCAATGTAAAGATTGATTTAAAGGCTAAGAAGTGCAAAACTGGGTGCATGATCCATTCCAGATGAGCTCCGACGACGAGGGCTCCGGCGTAGAGCGGAGATTCTGCGCCATCGGCAACCACACGCTGCGGAGGCCATTCCGCAAACTGAACAACATGTATTTGGTACGCTTCGCCTGGCGGCTGAACAGCGAGCTTCGGGTGGGCCAACTCATCTGCTGCAAGTGTTACACGCACCTGGTGCGACTATACCGGAAGAAGAACGACAATGCCAAACTGCATAAGATGTCCAGGGATAATGCCGCCAGCATTTCGGACGCAACCGGCAGTCAGTTGTCGCAACCAAGTGTCATTACGACTGTGCCCGCTGCACCGGAATCCCAGCACTCCAGCCAAAGTTCCGATTTCGGGGATTCATACAGTCAAAGTGTTGTGACAGCCGATGGAGTACTGGGCTCCGGTGAAAACTCCAGTCACGAATCAGACAACGTGCCCACTACTAGCGCTGCTGCGATCACGAAACGCCAGCATGCGAGGACAAACTATACGGCGAAACCAACCCGGAGGATAAGTTTGGCCTTGACTACGCCGGATAGTGATGACTACGACCCCAATTCCAATCTCAGTCTGAACGCCGTGAATGGCACTCGACTGCCTCACATTCAGCCGATTCCAAAGAGGCGTCCGACCACCCTGGCCCAGCCATTCATGGACATTTACTTGCAGGGAACCACTGGTGGTTAGCAGATTTATTTTTATTCTGACTAGATGGCAAGATGTGTTGAAGTTTGTTTTTAAGATACAGATAATTTGATATTTTTGTACCCTAGACTAAATTTTATTTTAGTTTTTGTGGCAGGAGCCACGCAAAGATAGCAGTTGAAAGATTTATTTAAAAGATCCGCAGGAGGTTAATGATTTGATGATATATACGTTTATTATATGAATTTAAGTAAGCCATTTTGACACTTGAGCACTAGAAGAGGTTGATGATTTAATAATATGAAGGAAAAGCCCATTGATATTTAATTGGCAATAGCGCATTTTTTAGTTTATTTAATTTAACATGATTTAAACAATAAAGCAACAGAATATTTGTATAAATAATTAACCGATAATTTTATTAACGTTTCTGGGGAGCAATGGGACTACAAAGTATTATTAATATATTAATAATTATTAAATTGACGGATTAAAGTGTTGGGAAGAAAGTGAACAACGTTTCTAATCAGTTTCCCTCAAAAAGGTCGAGTTTCGAAAAGCTGATAATGTTTTCTATTATATTATCGCTTAAATTCATAATTTAAATTATGATTATCGGCAAATATCTATTAATACAGGTTGGGATTTTATTTAACGTTAATATTTTTAGCGTACACTTGCAACTCTGA
The DNA here is from genome assembly GCF_016746235.2 of Drosophila teissieri. NCBI lineage: Eukaryota > Metazoa > Arthropoda > Insecta > Diptera > Drosophilidae > Drosophila > Drosophila teissieri. The sequence goes on along the minus strand of NC_053031.1, from coordinate 15,358,784 downwards.
AATATCGCGCAGTTGGCAAAAATATCGATATCTTCAGCGCACTCGACAACCCTGAGCCACAACAACAAGTACGTGGTGCTGGGCTATAAAAACAAATGGAACTGCGCTGCAGTTGCTTTAGTTGACAGAATTCTCGACGCAGTCAGAGCAAACACGAAGGCGGCTAAAAATCGACAACTTTCCAGTTCGAGCGTTTCCAAATTCTGGTTATCCCGTTGAGCAAATATCCTAAATTTCAAGCAAAATGGCTGGACGCGATGCGGCTTCAAATCAGTTGATTGACTACAAAAACTCCCAAACGGTGAGTGTGCTGGTGTGTGTGCGAGCGCACGAGAGCGGTTGCTGGTTGCGTGTGTGTGTGTGTGAGTGCCGGCAGAAAAATAAAAAAACAAGAAACCGAAAAAAAGCAAAAAAGGGAAAAAAGAGAAAGAGAAGGGAGAAGCATTGTTCGAAATAAAATAAACAAAAAACAAGACAATTGCAGCAACGATTGCTATGAGCCTGTACTTTCCATTAATTATTAATAATGTAAAAAAACAACAAAGGCTGGTCGGCAGATGCCAGTAATTTTGAAAGCCGTTTCGCCACAGTTCAAAGTTCAAAAGCCGCCTCCCTGAGTCTTCTATTCGTACAAATCTTATCGGAACCGAACTGATAAACCTTATCAGTGTGACAATGCTTATTGGATTTGTGTTTTCTGTACCTAATCCAGAGTTTGGCTAGGTTAATTTATTTTCCCTAGTTGGCTGCTTAAGGAAATCCAAAGTTTAGTCTAGCTACCTTATTTTCTAACCTTGGCTGACCTTTCCCCTTCGTTTATTTTCATTTTCCGCCTCGCTTTTCACTTAGCACTTCCATTTTCATTTGGCACTTGCATGGTGCATTCGAATTTGTTCGTTTGCACTTTCGTGTTAATTATTCGCTTTCGCTTTTGCCCGAACGCTCAGATTAAATGCATGATTTCAATTGAGGAATCGTGCCCTCTTAAAGTTTTAAACAAATATTGTTTGTTCACACTCGAGAAAGTGTACTACACATTTGAGTAGTTTCCTAAATTCGTGGCAATTGCAACATTTTATACAATGCAAACATTTTCTTGTACAATTTTGTATCAATAAATGGATGAAATAATAACTCATTGCCTCACCCATAGATATTGTATCTTTATATTAATTACTCAGCAATTTCCCATTGCATTTCCCATGTACCTCTAAAAATCGATAAATGAAATAATAATTCTGCATAGTTTTTTTTAGCTAGCTGATAGGCATCCGAAACAGCTAAGTAATTGGCTCAGATAGATTAGATTGATCAAATTGTTGGGTGCGCACTTTGGGTTGGTTACAAAGTTAATAATTTCATTTTTTGTTTTATTTAACATCTCCTTTTTACCCCATTGAATTTATGATTAATCTAGAACTAAGTTCTCGCATCGCTGATTTAGGTGCATTTGTGCATTGAGTCACGAAACCAATTACTGCACTACTTAAAAGCACGCAGTTAGCCATTATTTTATATAAACAAATATATATATATGAACTTTTTGAGGACAGCGACTGCTGGATTGCACCGCTGCTTGCGCTTATAAGTTGGAAAATTCGTTGGGAGTCAATGGACTTTGCGGCGACCGGCTTTATGTTGCACAAACTGGTTGCAATGTACTTCGACTGCAACTTCGACTTCAAGTGATCCAAGTGACAACGAACCCGGCTCTAAACCCGTTTTGGAGTTGCGTGCGGAAGGCTAGACTGCCTTGGGAAAATGCGTTTGCCAGCCATAAGTCAACGCAAATTTTCTTTCTCCAATTTGGTTATGCAACCTGGCTGGAACGCCCGGCTAAAAGCGACTGTATGTGAGAATATGTTTCGAACTGACCCAGAAAAGAGAGCTCCACAGTTGGTTGGTTCGTGTTGTTTTAGTCGATTTTGACCTTCTATGACGAAACTGTGAAAACTGCATTCTGTCAGGCAATTAAATGTTTGCCTTTGTTTCGGTGAATAATCATGGCAACTAGCTCCTTTGTTCTTTGGGTATCTCGCAATCAAGTTCGTTTGGTATCCAAGAAATTCGAAAATGCAAGGAAAATACTTGGAATATTTCAAACCCTATGCATTGCGTAAGGTCATCGTTAAGTGGTTGTAAGGTTCTTGCAGAACCCTAAAAATCCTTCAGCTTTCTTTTTGTCTTTTTGTGATACATGATATCTAGAAGGCAAACTTATCTTATACCTACAGCAATCAGGTGCACTGATCTTGCAAAGCTGCCTCATTAAGTTGCTGTTTGCCATCTTTGTGTCGTTGGCACCGTCGACAAGTTGCAATTAAAAACATTCTAGTAGAGTGTGTGCTTTGCATTTCTATACGAGATCGGTGGAGGTTCTCTTATCAGTTTGCTCTTCGCTGGAGATATCTACAACCACATGCATACGCAACAAGGCTCTGATAGGAACCAGATTGACTTGTTGGGCGTGGATCGCAGTTCCACTCGCATTGTCGTTCCCGGTTTGCTTCACTTTTCGTATCTGCCCCCTGAAGTGGCCCCATATTGTTGTCTCAAAGTGCAAACCATTCGCACTGAAATGTATATATGTACATATGTAGTATTGTCCAGAAAATTAGGAATTTATATGGAGAGCTCACAAACAGGTGAGCTAATTCTGCCCCTCTAAAAGCCGAATTCAGAAATGATAATCAAATTTTATCTCTTTTGATTGCTTTACCGATTGTCTTTTGTCACTAAGTGGTTAAAGTACAGAGTTCCTTCAGCGGATTTCTCCTAATCTAGTGACTTCCATGAACTAAGATTTGATAAGATTTGCAAGTTACTCATCACCCCAATTCCTAAAACAATTAACATATAACTGCCCAACGAGTAATCCCACCCCAAGTGATATATCTTAACGTCTTTGTTGTGAAATACAAACAGTAGCTTCATTTATATGTTTGACACACCAGCAGAGGCTTCACTTTGATAAACAACCTTCTGTATAAAATGCCATATGCACTGTTCTAGAAATGCTTTCGAATTAGAATTTCGCATGGCGTTGTCAGGTTTCAAATCCATTAGCTAAACAGTGCGCATTAACCGGTGACAGTTTTGCAAATTGTTGGCAGAGTTAATTTTATAATTTACTCAATGCTTGGCTTGGCTTGCATGCGAAATAAACGATGAGGTGATTAAGGAGCGGTGTCGAGTTTCTCCAGGGAAATAAATTGAAAAGCAGGAGAATGGGGATAAGGATGAGGATGGATTAGATCGGCTGATAGATGGCGGACATTGATATTTCAGATGGACAAGGCACTTTTATTAGCTTAATGGAATGAAAAAATTAATTGATCCCCCCTTCAAAAACAGTGTAAAATCATTTTGATATTCGAACAATTTATTTTTTATTTTACAAAAGCCATTCAATTGGTTTTTTGTTTGTACACGGATTTTATGTCTTGACATGTTAATGCGAAAACCCATAAATCATCACTTCATTAATGCCCTAAGCACTTAAGAACACCTGAGAACTCTTATTTCTAATTAAAATATGCACTGCAATTGCTTCTAAAATGACCCCCCGTGTGGAGATAACGCTGTTCAATCTTTATGTTTATGTTTTTTGGCGAAAACCCAAAGATTAAATGAAAGTCCGCTGCCGAAAAAAGAATTATCGCAATAGAGCTGATAAGATTGCACGACACTTGAACTAACATTTTAGAGCACAAAGTTAAGAAAGTTAACTTATGCCCTTTGCATAGCACCTTGAAATTTAAACCAAATTCATTAAACTTTACTTTCACTTATGTTCGCAGGTCTCGCCAGGTGCCATTACCACTGGCAATGGGGCACCCATTGGAATCAAGGACGCCACACAGACGGTGGGTCCCCGAGGTCCCATTCTGCTGCAGGATGTGAACTTCCTGGACGAGATGTCGCACTTCGACAGGGAGCGGATTCCAGAGCGTGTGGTGCACGCCAAGGGAGCTGGTGCCTTTGGATACTTTGAGGTGACCCACGACATCACCCAGTACTGCGCCGCCAAGGTTTTCGACAAGGTCAAGAAGCGCACTCCACTGGCCGTGCGATTCTCCACCGTGGGTGGTGAGAGCGGATCTGCGGACACCGCCCGTGATCCCCGAGGATTCGCCGTCAAGTTCTACACGGAGGATGGCGTCTGGGATTTGGTTGGCAACAACACGCCGATCTTCTTCATTCGCGACCCCATCCTTTTCCCCAGCTTCATTCACACCCAGAAGCGTAACCCGCAGACGCATCTGAAGGATCCGGACATGTTCTGGGACTTCCTCACCCTGCGACCGGAGTCCGCCCACCAGGTGTGCTTCCTGTTCGGCGATCGCGGCACCCCCGACGGTTATTGCCACATGAACGGCTACGGCTCCCACACCTTCAAATTGATCAATGCCAAGGGCGAGCCCATCTATGCCAAGTTCCACTTGAAGACGGATCAGGGCATCAAGAATCTGGACGTGAAGACCGCCGATCAGTTGGCCAGCACAGATCCCGATTACAGCATTCGCGATCTGTACAACAGAATCAAGACCTGCAAGTTCCCCAGCTGGACGATGTACATCCAAGTCATGACCTTCGAGCAGGCCAAGAAGTTCAAGTACAACCCCTTCGATATAACCAAGGTCTGGTCGCACAAGGAGTATCCTCTGATTCCTGTGGGCAAAATGGTGCTGGATCGCAATCCCAAGAACTACTTTGCTGAGGTTTGTATGATTTTACTATAGTAATATCTTCTTTTGACTGTAATGCAATCAATTCAACTCTTTTACAACTTGAAAGATAATTAATTTGGTATTTTTCTGAACCTCAGGTGGAGCAGATCGCCTTCAGTCCCGCTCACTTGGTGCCCGGCATTGAGCCCTCTCCGGACAAGATGCTCCAGGGTCGTCTGTTCTCCTACTCGGACACCCATCGCCACCGCCTGGGACCGAACTACTTGCAGATCCCGGTGAACTGCCCGTACAAGGTGAAGATTGAGAACTTCCAGCGGGATGGACCTATGAATGTGACGGACAACCAGGATGGTGCTCCCAACTACTTCCCCAACTCTTTCAACGGTCCCCAGGAGTGCCCCAGGGCCAGGGCTCTGTCCTCCTGCTGTCCGGTGACAGGAGATGTCTACCGCTACAGCAGCGGCGACACCGAGGACAACTTTGGCCAGGTCACCGATTTCTGGGTGCATGTACTGGACAAGTGCGCCAAGAAGCGACTGGTGCAGAACATCGCCGGCCACTTGAGCGGCGCCAGCCAGTTCCTGCAGGAGAGAGCCGTCAAGAACTTCACCCAGGTGCACGCCGATTTCGGTCGCATGCTGACCGAAGAGCTTAACCTGGCCAAGTCCTCGAAGTTCTAAGCAGAGGAGGGCATTGCGCCGTATCAGACTTGGTTTTTGGCCTTAATTACGATTAATCCACTGGAACTAATTATTCCAACACCACCACCACCACCACCACCACTGACCACCACCACCCATTCCGAATTTGACTAACAAAAGCAAACGCTTTTCGGATCTTTGGTTGCGGGCTTCAATTGATTTAACCACGAAATGTGTCTTGTCTTGTTTTGATATTCAAAATTGTTTTAGTCATAAACGAATTACTCTTACATATGTATATGCAATGGATATATAATAAATTCTTTATATTTTGATACAACTGTTTCGAATTCATTCCTGTTTTTGTGGGTTTCTTAATTAATTTCCATTTAAACATTTTTTGAATTACTTCGGTACCCAAATTACTAGGTTTAGCACACATATCTTAAATCTCTAATATACATACATACATTAAATTGTTTACCTTTTTTATTTTAATTGTAACTAGCTGCATTTTCTATGCAAACTATATTTTAAACTATTTCGAACATTTTCAAATTCAGCAACAGGGTTCCAGTTACCATAAAACTATGCCAATAAGTCTCAAACCTCCTCTGTGGAACTCCCATCCCTAGCAGGCTAAGTTATCGATTTATAAGAGCAATCGATATTCGAAAAGCATGGCGCGCTTTCAACATCAAACGAAATAAGTTGTTATTGAATTGAACAAACAAATGTAATTATTGTCGTTTGAGCTTTTTATTATTTAATATTGTTTACAAACTATATAAAACATAAATCATCTGAAAATGTACACAGTATCATTTAAGCTTAGGCTACCGCTATTTGTGTGCTCATTTTGGTTCGCAATGAAGTATTGAGTGAGTTGTTCGTATTGAATTTTTTACAAATTGAAAAACATGTATGAATATGTAAGTTCTCTCAGTCTAGTTATTTAAAATATTAGCAAGCCAGGGCTGCCATTGAACAAAATGTTCAAAATTTTACCAAATCTTTTCCATTTTTATGCTAAATGCAACAATGAAGTAACATTAATTTGTTTTTAAATATTTAGCTGAGTGCGTAAACCAGAAGTTCAATTCCTGATACGATTTTTCAACACATTTTTCTAAACAATAGGTAATGTTTTTGTATCAAAACTTTTCGCAACTCTAAAATGCAAGGATAGTTAAACATTTTTACACATTTTTCGCTGTCAGCAAAGGCACTTTTTTTTCACAATTCCCTAAATTTTCCTCAATCGTATCGCTGTGACGGGTATTGAAGTTACTTTACACTAATTACAAACTATCTAGTGCGTCTTGTTTGCCAGTGCTTCTGCGGCATAGACCTTAGCCCAATCGGGGAAAGTGTTGAGGTTTGGATAGACGACCAGGCCCCAGGTTTGGCAGAAAACGAACAGGGTGATGATGGTAATGATGGTCGGACCAATTCCGGCAATGGCCATGTCCTTTGTCCTAATGTTGGCATAGCCCGCAACCAAAGCGTTGGGCGGCGTGCTCACCGGCAGGTGGAAGGCCATACTGCAGGCCAGGCCAGCGGGCAGAATCAGGTACAGAGGATGGATCTCAATGGCCAGCGACTAAAACGGAATTAAACTCGTTTAGTATAGAATATAATAAACGAAATGTAGAGCATTAAACTCACCATCTCAGCCAACACGGGAATAATAATGTTGGCAATAGCCACATTGGAGCTGAAAGCGGTCAGGAACACAGCCACCAGGATGACCACCAGCAAGAGCACAGAGTGGGGCAGGACCTTCAATCCAATCAAGGCATTACCAATCAGCGTGGCCATGCCGCTCTTCTTGCTGCCTTCGGCCAATGCGAAGCCACCGCCCAGCAGGAAGACCAGACCCCATGGCACCTTGGTCTGGATGAACTTCCAGGTGATCAGCGAGGGAGTGGGACCCGTGGGCACTGGGCCACCGCGTCTGGTGCAGTAGCGCAGGAAAGCATAGTTGGCGGGCAGCATGAAGCACATGACCACGACGAAAATAGTGGGCATAGAGTTGCGAATGTCCCTGGAAAGAAGTAGGATGTAGGTCAAGTGAATAAATAATTAGTTAGAAGTCAGAGTAAAACATTTATGGTTCTTCAACATGTAAAACCTTAAATGTCCACTAATACTTAACAAAATTTATACCGCTTTGTTAGTTAATAAAAAATTATTGAGACGTCTATAAGTAATGGCTTATGATATTTGATTGTAGACAAGAAATTAGCACGAGAACGGGTAGAAATTTTTGTTTGAGATAAAAAAGACAGCTCTTACTAGGAGAAACAAAGCTAGACTATGAACTTACTTGGTGTTCAGCCAATCAGCCCATCCAAGAAAGATGCCCGGCTTGCGGGTGAAGTACATCACAACCATGAAAATGAACAGAATCATCACTTGGATCTCGTGAATGGACATGGGACCCAGATCCTTGTAGCGCTGATCGATAACCTTCTTGGCGACTTCGGCGCCCTCTCGTCCCCTCTGCACTTCCTGAGCCTCCTTGCTCTTGGGACGCCACAGACCCATGAAGTGCCATTGTAGGAACACAAAGGTCAGCAAGGTGTAGACCAACATGGATGGCACCGAGTAGAACATGAAGGTGGGGAAGTCCATCTGTTCGGTGGAGTTCGTGAAACGCGCCTCGTAGATGCCCCTGAAGGTGAGATTGGTGGCAGTTCCGATGATGGTTCCGCAGCCACCCAACGAGGAGGCGTAGGCGATGCCCAGATAGTAGCACAGAGTGATCTTGGTGGGGTATGGGGGCCTAAAAAGAGGAAAATATTACAAAATTACAAAAATCAACCAATTGATTTTTACTTAACGTTAATAGCTTGACGCCAACATAGAGCTCATAGTTAGGTATAAAGACATTCAATATGAATAGTACTTACTCATCCTCGTTGTTCTTCTTGGTGCCTCCAACGATTTGGTATTGGGGCTCATGGTTGATCTTGCAGACACCCTGAGCCTGCAGCTCCTCCAACACGGCTTGGATGATGGGACACATCATGGCAGTGCAGGCGGCGTTCGAAATCCACATGCTCAAAAACATTGTAACCATAATGAGGCCAAAGTGTAATCTAAGGGAAAAGCACAGAACATAAAGTCAATTCGCCCCTATCAATCCATTAGTATATATACCTGCGGGGACTGCAGCCCACGATCTGGATTACTCTCAAGGCAAGGCGTTTGTGTAGATTGCTGTACTCCACAGCCAGGGCAACCATGATGCCGCCCATGAACATCACCAGCGTATCCTTGAAATACGTGCGGCAAGTATCATCCGAACTCTAGACACGTGCCAGGAAAGTAAGCGGTTAGCAATATATCATTTGCTTCTACTAACAAAATCGTACCATTATACCCATAATGGGGAAGGCCACAATGGGCATCATGGACGTCACGTAGAGCGGCAAGGCTTCCGTAACCCAAAAGATAGCCATTACCAAAAGGAGGTACATGCACCGAAATTCCTAGAAATAGGAGTTATCAAAATGAAGTTCAGTTAAGCTCTATATCTGTTTAAGGGGTATAAACTTACGGGGCCCTCGTTTAGAAGCATAACAGGCAGGCAAAGCAGCGGCACCAGGAACACCACCAATCCCTTCCAGTGGTTGGCGATGAAGTTGGAGCACTTCACCGGTGGCTGTGGTTGTTCGCCAATTTCACTGTGAATGAAATAAGATTGCAAAGTTAGAAAGAATTTGTGAAAAGTGTATAAAAGACACTTTCGGTTGATTTGCATAACGTATAATTGAATTAATAGGACGTTTATACGTGAATTATCATTAAATTGAATAAGACGAACTTATAAATGCCAAAGAAATATCATTCATCATTTGATAATGTACCTCTTCTTGAGATATTTGTTTCTATTCGCTATTAAATCAATTCATCGTTTCTGTTATCAATCAAGCACGGAATTTCGCAATACTTACATTTCCATTTTGATGTCCAGTGGCGGTGGCGTGTAGATCTATAAGCAAATAGAGCGCAAAAAAGTAAATCAATTAAAGGTTCTCAAGAATCAAGAACGAGCCCCCTCATAAGAGGCCGAGCCACTTGTTGCCAAGTCGTCGTACCCAAAGTAAAGTGAACCCCAAATCGAACCCAAGCATCGATTGTCATCGTTTCACGCTTCATTAAAATGCCATCCATCAATATATGTGCCAGCCCAAACGTAACCAATTGAAAATCATTTGAAACACACACGAGCACGAGCACACCATCGCACCCAAACCAAACCAAAATAAATAAATAAAGAAGCGTATGGAAATCGGGCGCGTGATATAATTTCTTTTTGCGAAAAGAACACAGAAATACCTACTGTAAAATGGAAGTGAAATAGAATGGAACGGAACGAATATATGTCCAAGTTGTGCCTCAAAATTTGTCAGCGTCTAGCGTGGAATATACTATATGTAGAAATGTATATATTGAGTGGACATTCCGCATATTCATGACGACAGTTGGCCTGTTTTCCATATCATGGGCGTCAGCAACCAAGCTCCCAGTTCTGCTGTCGTTAGGTAATCTTTGTGGTACCAACTAGAGTTCTGGGTTAGGAGGCACGTCCTAATCACTGGTTGCTGCAAAGCCTCTTATCACCACAGCACCGACCATCCATCAAGCCAGTAAGCTGCAGACAAATATAATAACACAGCCACACCCACCCATTCCTTGAATTTCGTTTACCCTTTGACAATCGTGTGGATTTGTAGATACATATGTATGTACATCTAAAAGAAAGCCAAACTAATTATAGATCGGCAGTGGAGGGTCCTACAACAGCAGTGTCAATGTCAATGCGAGCCTTGAATTTGAAAACTTTGATGGGGTTAACCCTAATGGACATGTTGATACCAAAGTGACGGAGTGGTTTCAAATGGATCGGTGGCGTGCCGCATGCCACCGCTAAAGGGGCCATTGACTGGCACAAAGTGAAATGTCGCCGGGAATGATATTTTATAGCTTGTAAGATACTATGCCTCACGTGCCGCAGATACAGCGCATGAATAATGACCAGTTGAACCTTTTTCGAGCAAATGGCTCAGAGCATAAATGCTGGTAAGCTTTGAAGTGAAACTGTCAACACTTATTGATGTATGGAAGTGGCCGAACATTATAATTATTAGCATTACTATACATTCGTAATGTGGAAGTGTATGTACATGAATTCGAGTATATGTTATACTCATTTCTATTTGAAATATTCTTTTCAACGCAACTAAGAAGGTTTACTTCTATCAAAAACTACACAATATCAAATTGATCTGTTTTTTTCCGATTGACGTTCTAAACATTTATCCAAAGCATTAGCAACTCTGATATGCGATATGATTAATAATAATTAGCTTATTTAACAAGTTGCCGCCTTTGTGAAGCGTTTTACTTCGCTTATCGCGGCTTGTTATTTATTTGTTGCCAATGTTATTATTTCGACTCTTGTTATTTTGTTTATATATATTGTCTACAGCGCTTTTGTTGTTGATGGACTGACACTGACTGTTCGTTCGTGTGCTCCAGCCAGACGTAATTGGAGAAGTGCTTTTGTTTATAGGCGACGAACGATGGCATTTAATTTCACACTGGACTGGCACGAGATCGAGAGGTATCTGTATGGAAAACTAGCCGGGCAACTAGCAACATCTATATAAGCCATCATTGGCATCTATCGGCATTGTTTCTGCCGGAGACGCTCTCAATTGTTGCTAAATTGCATTCGAAGCTGTTCAGATAGTCTGTAAAATGCTTTTAATTATAGATTTTTATTTCGACTCTCTTTTTATGTGAATGATGATAGGAAGGCATTGCTATTTCCCCCAAGTTAATGTGTTTGTTTTCAGTGAGCTCACACCCTTAGCAAGTCAAAAGTCAGTCATTAATTAAGGAATATTTCCACACCGCAATTAACAGCATTTTTATTTTGAGAACTCTGAATAAAGCAACTCCTCCAAAAACCGCCACGCCCACTTTGTGGTGTATACTATATACTATATAAGCAACTACATAACGTGCTGATAGCAAGACTGAGATGAAAGATCGTCAACCCAGCGATAGATAAAGCAACAAATTGATAAAGTGGAACCAATAATGTGGAACATTCTTATAAGTTCGTATCTGTGTGTATAGTGTATAGTATTTAGTGCTACAATGAGCAAACAATCTGATTGAGAATTGAGAATGCCCATCTACGTCAGCGGCTGCTCTGAATATCAATCGAAAATTGAATATATAAACGCGCCTTCTTATTATTCGTATAACTGAATACTGTAAATTATGACATCTTTATACTGCAATCTAAAATATATATACGCCCAACGCTTTCGAGTGGAATTTTTCAGCTCGATTCCAAGTAACTGACTGGAGTGACAACATTATTCGCTGGGCAAAGAAAAGGTTGAAGGGCTTTATAATATAGAATATATAGAACCAATAAAGAGGTGCTCTGGAGATAGGCACGTATATAGACAGCTATAATTTACTGAGCTAAAAATACTTTATGCCTGATTGAATCCGGATTAGGTATAATAATAAGAACCCAACAAACCGCAATTACATCTAATAGCATTGTATGAGCGCCAATTTTGTCAGCTTACAACAAATAATATGGGGAATCAGCTAATAATAGTACGCAACTCCCACACGAAACACCTGAAATTGCCGCCCATTTATGTTGTTGATGGGGAAAAACGAAAAGGAAAACGAATTTCTGTTCAACTAATTGAAATGTCTGATGGGCTGGCAAGACAATCGGAACCGAAATCGAGTGGAATTGTCTTAGGAGCACCATCATCATGTTGTTTTCGCTGTAAACATATTAATTGCCCGTTTACAAACAAGTTGCCAAATGCCTTTTGTTTGGCGCTTGGGGCACCCACGACATATTCGAAGATAGACAACTGCTCTTTACTAGAGAACCACAGAATAGATATAGTAGATGTTTCTGGGCGATAAGTGGAGTAAAGTGTTTACCAGTTAATTGAAATAATGGGTCATGGAGAGAGGCACATTCCTGGTGGACATGAGTAACCAGCTGGGTGAAACCATTATTTATTAACCCTCAAATGCTCACGTATTTGCGTAAATTAGCGTTTCAATAATCGGGCTATATATATCAAATACGTAAATGCTCACTTTTTGCTCGAGTGCACATCGAAACTTTTTTAATGCGGAAGTTAAGTGTGAATTTATGTTACGAAGTTACCATTTTTGGATGAGTAACAGGTAGTCTTTCCCGGAAAGTGCCAGGCAGATTGATGAAATTAGCATCAACCATAACAACAAACGCATCAATTAAAGATTATTTGTAAGTCGAGCAATGATATTTATTGAGGCGTAAAATCCATTGAGAGAAACGAGGAAAATCTCGTATAACCAAAGCAATAGAAGCTATTATAGTAAAAGATAGGGGGACTGGGAAAAATATTTCCTTAAACAATTATAAACAACAGAAACTGAGTTTTGCTTATCAAAATGTGACTAATTTATCCAGACCACTTTGCAAATTATTTATTCATTCAGTGGCAAGCAAATATTCAAATAATTTCCGTCTGCGACTCCTTCGTTAGTCAAAACAGTCGCATTAATTTCTTACTTTTACAGTTTTGCCATACATTTGCCTGTTGATAAGAAAAACCAGTCCATATAAAAAAAGAAATCCAGTTGCCAATTCAGTCGCCATAAAGATATAAACAGAGCTATTAGCAAAACACAGTGAACTGCAGCCGAGAAGTGACACAATTTTTGCAGTTATACTATAACATTATATTATATAATTGTATTGTACTAATCGTTCTTTACTTCTCTATTACGTAATTATAAAGTAATAAGAGAAGAAATAAAACCCGCGACGAAACATTGATAAGGGATTTGAGTTTCTAGTTCAAGTGTTTCAAACATACATATAAATAGTCTATATATAGGGAAGCATGTACTCATTGATGAGTACTTTAGACTCTAATCGGAGGCGTTAAACCAAGCCAGTCGATTAAGTTGATCCAAAGTACAAATGCAGAGGCTAAAATTAAACCCTTCTGAGCGGAATCTCTGCAATAAGCCAGTTACCAGAAGCAAGTTACTCATGGCGATCGTTAGTTGAATGCGTTTCATTCGGTACTGTACTTGTGAATACTCATTAAAACAACTCAAGTGAACAGAACAGAAAAATCACCTTACGACACTCGCATACATTTGATATGGAAATGGGACTCTTTTGCTTCACTTTTCCTTTTAGTTCATTCACATATGCCACTTGCCACTGGCCACTCGCCACTTGGCAACAAGCAATTGTGTTCTCGAATTTCGGATGAGGTCAAACTGCGGGTTATCGCCAGAGAATTGGCCAACGAAATGGTCAGCAAAATATGTTTTCAAATGGCCTGATAATTGTATGCACATTTCAAGTTATTTTTATCGCAAATTCAGAATCAATTTGTGGTCTGAGTTGCAAGACGAGCGGAAACAGTCAAATCTTTTAGTAATTATCAATAGAAAGGGGCAGTGCGATAGATCTTGACTCACTAGCACTGTTTCCAAGTTTAATGCACTGCAAAAAACCACATAATTGTAATTCAGCGAATGAATCTCTGGAATTCCATTCAACTTTTCACCTTCAGGCGGCTTTGGTTTTACTTCCCCAACAAATGACCGGCATATTAATTATAAATAACCCTGGCTATCGCAACGAGCACTTTTTTCTGATTTCCCATCCTATTTACTAACGTGTGTACTATTGTGTGTATGCCAAATATGGATTGACCAGTCGGTCGAGCTGTTGTTTAAATAATTGTTCTAACAATTAGTATGTCAGCAGTGCCCCAGCGGCTATAGAACTTTGAACTTGACATTGACATTGTCAACAAAAGTGAAACCAAAACAAAGAAGATTGACAAATTAGCATATTTAACTGTCTAGCAGTTCCCTGGGCATAATAAACGAATATTAATATTCTTTCAGTTCTTCGATAGAATAATAGGGCTCACGTGGACTGACGGCCAAGAAACAGCTGTGAAATGCAAATAACTAATAGAAATGGAGAGATAATCAAACAAAACTCAGTAAATGTTTGACAGATAATACATGAAGTTTCTGAAAAGTTCCACACTTTGATGTGAAGTTACACCCAAAACAAGCTAATCGCAGAGTATTTATCTTTTGCCACCGCGTGCAATGACCACATACAACATCTTTTTTCTGATATCGTTTATCTTCACACAAAAACGCCATCCGTCGTCAACTTTTATTACACATTGATATATCAGTGGTTATTTGATTAAGCTGCTTATTAGGTGTGAATTAATAAACTAAAACGCGATAACGTGATTTATCTCACACGCACAACAAATTCGGTGTGAATTCCACCTCGGTTGAGTTTAATGATTCGTTTAGTGAATTATCCAATCCATCGAATTTTAACACTTGGCTTTTTTAATTTACTTTAACCACATAGAATATTGATAAGTTTAAAAGTGCAACAGGTAAACAAGTGATATGTTTGTTTCAAGTTCAACTGATTAGTTAAGTTTAGAAACTCGACTAACTGGTTTCTAACGGTCGAACTTATATTTTATTTATCAATCTAAAAAATTGTTTTGCTGTTGTGTAATTTCATTTCCTTATCGAGTACACTAGGCCTTCAAACCACACTAGAAGATAAGACAACTTTGATTTGTAAAGTTCGCGGTTAAAAATAAGACTTGAGATATGTAAAGAAATTAATTGTTATGTAATGACAGCTGCTGGGATGGTTTATACAATAAATAATTGCCCAGTTCGCACATTTCGCAGAAAACAGCTGCTATTCACAAATGAAACCATAAAGTTCAATGCTTCAGCGCGAAAATAAAATATAAAAAACTGGAACTTATTTATAAAGCTAGTAAGTCAGACCCATTAATGAATTTATATGTCTATATATTATATAAATTGTGTCACCTGATATGTACATATGTTCAATATTCAATGCTAGCCAGACATGCGGCATGCGATCTGCCGAAAATTTCATTGATTAGGGGAATGCGTGTTACTCTATTGATAAGAAACGATCTGATGGAGAATCATGATGCATTATACAATAGCATGATCACTACGGCTATAAAGAAGTTCCTAAGCTAACCGAAAATGAATTGTTGCTAATGAACTGCAATTAAAAACTCGTATTCGGTTGCCACTTTCAAATGATTGGGCTGTCGACTGACATTATTCATATGATTTATATGGCAATTAATAAATACGTGTTTTATACGTTTTTTTACGTGTATACTTGTAAAATTCCACAACATTTTTAAATTAGTTTCGATTATTTTAAAGTCTACTCTGGCAGACTGGAAATAGAGAACTTTCACCCACGAAACAGCACAATTTTGCACGTTTTAAGGCAAATGAACATATGAACAAATTGTAAACATTATTATGGAAAACTTTGGGCAGAAAACGCTGAGTCAGTTCATCAAAAATAGAACAGGAAGCGCACGAATGCATCAAGATCTGCCCTACAAACATATGCACAAAAGTCCAAGAATATCGTCGAAAAGTGGAAATATCTGTTACTTGACCAGTTGCACGTTTTGAAATGTTTCGAAATTGGAAAACGATATTTTTGAAAAGTTATTTCACAAATATTGAGATTTTGTTATGAGAATTTTCTTTTTTGAGCAATTCCTTTCCTTTAAGATAGATTGAAATGTATAGAATTTGGCCAATACACCAGGTCGCAATAGAAGTGTGACTTATCGAGGTAGAACTGTACTGCACAAGGTGCACTTGGATCACGAAGAAGAGCAAGTAGAGCGGAGGATCGCTAAGTCCATTGGAACAAAGAACCAGATGACAGAGGCCAGCGGAAAAGTAAATATTGGTAAGAAATGCACTTCTGAGAGTCTCTGGTGCAATGTTGTCAGTGTAAAGAGATTCTTGGCTGGGGGGTTCTTTGTGCCTAGACCTTCACACTGGCACTCGGTCAACGGTTTCATCTGGGGTTCTTCTTCTATTTATTTTTTATTTTTGTTGCTCTTTTTGTTGTTGTGAGAATGCAGACGTCACGAGTTCGAGTTCACTTCCTAACCAAAATTTTTAAATAAACACAAGAAAGCAACGCGGTATTTTTATCGCACGAAGTAGTATAAAACAAGAAGGGACGACGCACATGGCGATTGTTCAGTGATGTCCGTTTGTATGTCTTTCGCAGGAATTACAACGTAGATAACAAGTACTGTATTTACTTTTCGAAACTAGCGGCAGGAATCCTGGATTCCTCTTCAGGTTGTAGTTATATCCTTATCGGGAGTCCCGATCTCGAAAGCTGCAGGAGAGCAAACACGCCCGGTTCGTCCGATTCGGAAACGGTGAAATGCGCGACTGAATTTACTTGGCGATAGCTTCGCCGCTTCAACCGCCCGCGTTCTGTGTGTTGGTGTGCCGCTACGTAGGTGTGAGTTCGCTGCACACGCGTGTGTGTGGGAGCGCGCGAGAGCGGGAGAAGAGCAGAACGTTTTTGGGCGTCTAGTGGTGGCACCGTGAGGCTGGCGGTCATCGTAAGACGGACTTAGAAACACTCAGAGAAAATTCGGTTGGCTCAGCATTTTCCAAGTATTGAAATAACTTATTTGATGGTTTGCTTCGTAGTGTTTCATGGAACAACTATTTAAGCTAAGCTTAACAAGTTATTAATATGAGACATCTTAGGCATTTTAAAATTTGAACTAAGCCTATCTAAAATCCAATTAATGGAAAAAAGAAGAAAGCTATTTCAGCAAAGAGTTTGACTGATGCGCTTTTGTTATTATATTAAGCAAGGTTTTAGGATCTGCAAGTCACTTAAGCGGAAACAAATACTAAATTAATCTTTAAAATTGTTAATATATCGTATTAGTTAACTAAACAACGTGATTATCACACGTAGGATTTAAATGTGTTTTGATTTGCACTAATACAGGCTCTGAGCTGGTTAAAGTCTACAATCTTAGTTCTGCATAGTTTTCAGATATTTTGACTTATATTTTCTTATATGAATAAAGTATTCCAATGTTTATTCTAATGTCTAATCATTTGTAGTATTCCTGTGCCGATTAGTCACGAGTCCACTCCTAGCAAATAAGGAATGCAGACAGGCGAAGGAGATCTCAAAACAAAAACTGCAATTGACGTGAAGCAACAGGAAAAATCACTAAGGCATCCAAATAGAAAGAAGACGTGATGCCAGACACACAAACCGTGCTAAGAGAGGGGCGCGATAAAAGGAGGGGGAGGAGAAACACGCTGCCATGTGCAACGTGAAGAAAACAATTGCGAACAAGTAACCAGCAACAGAAACCAAGACCAAAACAGAAATAGAAATGAAAACGAAAATGGAAATGGAAATAGAAATAGAATAGCCGTCCCCTGTCGGCATGTCGTGCAAACGGGAACTGCTGTGCAACTTCGAACAACCTGACAACCTGCTTTCGCAGCCACGCTAATTAGCCTGGCGACACCTGGGGATAATAACGGTAGAGCAGAGTACCTGTTGCTGATCAGAAAGTCTACAGAAATGCGAAATCACTGACACAGTACCCTAAACTATGCTGTGAAATATTGTACTAAAGCAGTAGTTACTTATATGGAAATATAATAAATACTTTATGAGGAATTCAATGTTATCATCAGTTTTCACCATCGGAGATTTAATATTGATTTACAGGTCTTTAATAACATAAACTTTACACCTTTAAATGAAATCCTAAACTGAATTTACTAATATCATAATTAAAGTATCTGGGGGATAGCTCGTACTCCCTTTAGGCATTAAAGATGTAAGGCCCATGTAATCTGGATACTGCCAGTGCAACTTTCTCGCCGGCGAGGGACATGCACTCACCCACTGGGTGAAAGTCGGCCAGAGGTCCAGAATCCGCTGGAACAACTCAACAAGTCAAGTCAATCTCAACGTGGAACTCGTTTGCCAGTTCAAGTTTCAGTTGCTTATGTACATCAAGTGCAAAAGATATGAATGCGACAAGTGGTTGCCACTGTCAGCGATTGTTGGCATGGAGTGGACTTGGTTTTCCTGTTCATGCCGCGTGTAAATGTTCTATCATCTGCATTTGGCATGCTCCACCCATGGGTGGTTTTCCAGAATAAAAACTGATAAAAATAAGCGTGACCTGTTAAGATAGTGGTTGAGATACTTTAAGGTTCTTGAATCATCGAGGGTTGTGAAATAAATGCTATTATTAGTACCCCAACTTCAAATTCAAATAGGTGTTGTCAAGGACTTCCTACATCATGCAATGTACTGGAAAAGTAGCTGGAAAGCAATTTGTAATAAATGTACTTCTATGCGAAATACATAATTATAATTTTATAAAAATGTATTCAATAATTTGTTTAAAAGTAATACATACACACACCTGTCAAAACAGTTTATATGGAAATAATTGGACACTTTTACGTTGCAGACCAACGCAGTTTGTAAAAATCAATAGGAACAAATTTCAAAGTCGCAAAGAAAAATGCCATAAATTGTTAATTGGATCGATTCAATTGAGAACGAGGACGATTCGGTTAGGGAACTAACGTCCATCGAATCAATACGACGAAGTAAACTTTAAGGAACTTGCCAGCACAAATTTCACCCATATCGAATTTCGCCAGCGAAGAGATAATTCTATCATAACAAAATGCACCGGTTGACAACAAATCATTTTCTCAGATCTCGCTGTTTAAACAGGAAAACAAGAAAATGTTCATATGAATCATACATTTATATGTACATACATATGTGCAAAGTTTTTTCGCAGCAAGTGGATCAAGTGAGATCATTTTATTGCATTGAGTAGTAATTTAATTGAACCGCACGGAAGGCGACAATGAAATGCAACGAATAAATTTACATACATATGTAAATATGTATATGTATATGTTATATGTATGTAGAAAAAACATACTAGGTAGCAACTTGCACAAATTGTACAAAAATAAGGCCCTTTTTATTGGTACACAGTGTTCTTGAACAACTCGGACTGCATTTTATTGAAACAGTTGTTAGTTAATTGTACTTGCTGGCAATTAACTTGCAAAAGGGCTAAGCTAATAACCTGCTGTGCTCCTAAAATTCCCCAACTGCTATTACTCAAGAACATTGTAGGAATTTTAAGGACCTAAAGCTGTTTTTTGTCGAGTTTGTTTTATTTGGTCTGGAATCACTTCTGTACCTCAACTTCAAGTTGAAGTTGAAGTTTAAACTTTAAACAGATCTCTAGAGGCACTCACTTAGGAAACCCCCTGTGCTCGAGGCAAAACCAGTTTAGCAGCGGTCAATAAATTTGGGCTCAAGATTTTTGCAACTCGTTTTTTGTTGGCGAAACAAAACAAAACGAAAATCAAGGCACCGATTGCGTTGACCCACATTTAATCACTTTGGAACATAATCCAATAAGTAATGTCGATTAAATTCAATATCGAATAAGAATCGTTTTTTTATGCCACATTATAATAACCTGTAGGTAATACCGCAAAATGTATCTCAACGCAAAGTTCGGATACATTTTGCGCGTATTATACTGAAGAATTGAAATATATCAAAATAAACTTTTCGTATCTGCGTCTGCAATTGTTTTTCCTTTTGCGTCATTCCATGTCACGTGTGGGGGCGGGACCCACAGAAAGATGTATTTTCTTCAAGGTAACATGGAGATTATAAGCCAAAAATGTGAGTAAACATTTGCTCGAGAGCCAAAGTGCTGGGCGATTCTAAAAATATCCCTAATGTACTTTGAATTTTAATGCAGACATTTGCTTTTGGATTTTGAACTTCAAATACATAGTACTCAATCGAACATTGGACCTTTCTCTGTCAGAAAAAATGGGTTGACATTCAGTGCACAAAAGTATAATCCTTTTATCAGCTTTATCTATTTCATGTTCATTCATTACCGAAAAGAGCTTCAATTGTTTGATTAACGATGGGTCAATAAAACATGGTATTCACATGTATGCATGTATGCTACCAAAAACAGGTGAAAGCAAGGTATAGTGATAAAGCGAATTATACCTAATCATACACTTTATAGATTATGCTCGTATATCTATAAAGTCACTTGCCTGAGCAGTTCAAGCAGCTTCTGTCTAAATATTAGCTGAAATTTCCAGGTTCCATAAAGTCTGTTTGCAATCCGCGTGCTTCTGGAAATTCCAGAATCAACCTTATCGCACGTGTTTAAGTTTGCTCCTTAATAAAATGGGGATTTGTGGCGGGTTCGCAAAAAAAGTTAAGCCTTCTTAAGCCCTTCCACAAATTGCCTTGGGAAACCTGGGCCCGTTAATTATTTTGCTGAATCTGAATAATTTTGTACATATTGTTATCGCTCGGTGTCGTCATTCAGTTTTTCGGTCAGGTGGTTGTCCACACACGAGAGCGATACTATGTACAAATGTATGGGAAGACTGGGGGGAAGAAAGCGGTGTCACTTCCGAAGATTTGCACAAAAGTACGCTTCTTCAGTTAGATAACAGATGGCGGAATGGAGATATCATAGCAGCAGAATAATAAAAACTGCTCATCGGGTTGTTAAGTGGGTGTGCAAACAGTACGACGACACTTTATAGATTGAGCACTCAAACAAAACGATTGGAAGTGCATTTATATAACTATGTACGTATTTTCTAGGGAGTGGAATATATTTCAAAAATCCGAACACTGCCTCAACTGATTTAAAAATCATTTCAAAATCGATCAAATGCTTGATTTATGATTTTGTTTACATAACACTCTATTACCTAACGCGTTCGCCACGCGCTACTCAAACTCGAATCCAGGTTTGCAATCGGATCTCAACAGTTCGTTGCGAAAAGCCGTCAAAAGTGCTAGGGGCTTGCCGGGCATTAAGGCGGCGGGTTCAAGGTCAACGAAAAGCAATTAACCGACAAACACAAAGAACACTGCCACGTTCCCAAATAGCCAGCTGCAAGCCACCACTAGTCACAAGTGAAAGCCTAATCACACGGAATTACCAACGGACTCAAAATCGAACTTACCATTTTGGTGGTTTCGGTCGCCATGATTGGGATCTATATGGTGTAGATAGTATTGATATATCTGAAGATCTGCGGATCTGATCACGCCGTTTCTCGTTTAGCACAACCCGTAAGCGATTATTTCATAATTTCCACCACCGCGTCGAAAAAAACATCTATAGACTCGTTGGCTAGACCACTTTTTATGAATATGTTGCTCTGCGTTCGACGACTAATATGCGAATGCTACCAAAACCAAACCCAAACGATTTTCTTTCGCGTTCTCCTCTCTCTCTCTCTACCACTCTCCCCCTCTCTCTCTCTCTCACTCTTTTAAGCCCTGGACATGGGAAAATATCTGATAAGTTGTCGTTGTCTGTGGGTCGGGTGTGTGCGAGCGAGAGAGGTAGAGTGTCGGCGAGCGGGCAAATACTTTAATACGCTAAGAGACGCATTTGAACGTCAACTTGTTTTTCTGTAAACTTAGCTGTGGTAACGATTCTACACAAGTATATCTACGTTTTTGCTCAATTAAGTTTTATTTCATGTGCACCTTTATTGTTCCTCGTAAATTGAAAAGGGGGAATTTTAGACGGCAACAATTTAAATATGTTCAAAAGTTTAGATCAAGGGGGGTTACTTAAGTCTCGGTTTGGGATGATTATTAAAAAAATGTTCTTTCAAAAAATGTTTGGTAAGCTTGAAGAACAGGTAGAAAGATCCTTTCATATGTTAGATTTGTTTCATTTATAAAATTTATAAAATAAAAATGTTGTCCTTCATTTTTATAAACAATTTTAAAATCAAAAAGTTAGTATAATTTACTGCTTACTTTTTGGAGATTCTTACTACGTGTGTTTCTCTGCATATAAGTGGCATGTATTTTACGTATGTCGAATGTAAGATAATGTAGATTTATGTACATATGTATATTTTAGTCTTGAAATTAAATTAAGAATTGGTTGGATATGCAATGAAGTCCGAGTACGTTGCAAATCCCTTTGAGTGTGTGTCTTAAATGTCATCTTTAATAATGTTTAAGTTCATAAATTGTTAAATTCCTCGACTTTTCCAGTCACTTTCACTGATCTGCCAGAACAAGAAGAGGCACTGCCTCCTCTGGCTAAGTAAAAAACATATGCTACATATCAATGTAGACATTCTAAAACCATATACGGTTTACATAGCTCTTGGTCTTGAGATTAGAGATACAGATTGCAATGAAGCGGACACATACCAAGCTTGCATTAAAAGATTGCCACGCCCACAAGCCGTGCAAAACTGCACTACACTTTTGAGAAATGTTTT
This sequence comes from Drosophila teissieri, assembly GCF_016746235.2. Taxonomy (NCBI): domain Eukaryota; kingdom Metazoa; phylum Arthropoda; class Insecta; order Diptera; family Drosophilidae; genus Drosophila; species Drosophila teissieri. The sequence continues at coordinate 15,336,127 of NC_053031.1, read as the reverse complement.
GAATTTTTTAATTTGTTAGCATTCTTCCCCTTTCTATCCATATTTCCAAAAACAATTAAAAAAAAAAATTTTGAACAACAGGTATCTGTTTTGAAAGTTTACCTAACTTTTCCTTTCTTCTCACTTCTTAAAATACAAAGAAAGCACACCAAAACTGTAGCTAAAAACTGTTAGAATAAGGTTGTTGGAAAAATGCATAAACAAATTATACACAGTTTTTCAGAAAATCGCGTAACAGTAGGAAGAGCTTAAAGGGATTTAAAAATGCCGCCTTTTCTTGTACTTGAACCACTGGGAAATCCATGTCATGAACCGCTTTATTGACATTTACATTTCGGCGCTGAATTCAATTATTTATTACTCTGCGCACACAGCGCGTTCCAAGTTGCACGGTATCTTAAAAATGTTGTAGTTTTATAAATTATTATATTAAATTATTATATATTATATTATATATTTTTATTATATGCAACAAGTTTCATTGGAAGTTTTCAGTTTTCAAAGCGATTGCATTTCTCTGTTTCTGCAGCATTATATCGATATTTCGATAAGAGTTATGTACGATCTACATACATCGATATTTGCTTCGAAATCTTTACTTTTCGAAACTCTTTTATATATAAACTTGCCGAAAAAAGTGTTGAAAAGTATTCTCAGATAAATAGATAAGAGAATATATTTAGATAACCTTTACCCTTTTCTTTCCCATTTTACGCCGGGACATTATAAAACAGGATGGTTTAATATTCTTCTTTGTAGTACATATGTTTTGGAAAATACATCTTCAAAGAATAATATTATTTAAAAATAAAACAGAAACCTATTAAATTTTGTTTTCAAATATATAATAGGAAACCAATCCGTTAATTGATCATCAATTTAGCTTGTTTTAACATTTAAATAATATAATTTGTAGAAAAGTTAAATAATGTAAAACTTTTCATATATGAATATGCCAATGTAATTTAAATACTAATTTATAATTTCAGAGACCAAAGTACGCGGACAAGTGGAAACACACAATTTCAAGGGTGCAGGTGAAGAAGATGGCAATCATATGGTACTTAAGATAGTTTGGTTGGGGGTGGGCGGTTCAGTTTAGTTGGAGTGTTTGTTATGGCGTCGTCGGATCGCAAGCTCATTGTGGTGTCCGGATTTGGGCCATTCCGGGGTCATGAAGAGGTCAACGCCAGCTGGGAAGCTGTGCAACTGTTGCCGGATACCCTAACCCACGATGGCATCGAATTCGATCTGGAAAAGCGATTGGTTTCGGTGGAATATGAGGCTGTAGACGAGGCGGTGACAGAGACTTGGAAACGCCAGCCATATGTATGAATCGCAATTGAACCATAAATAGATAGAGTGCTAAATGATATCATCTTTCTCCTAAAAAACCCAAAAACAGCTGGTCATCCATGTCGGTGTGTCGGGCGTTGCCAAATGTGTCTACATCGAGAAGCTGGCGTACAATCACAAGTTCCGAAGAGCTGATAATTGTGATAAAAGGCTGGCCAACGGCAGCTGCGAACTCCCCAACAATGGACACGCAAATGTCTTGAGGACAGAATTAGATGTAGATAAGATTGTGGCGGCTGTAAATGAGAATTGCGCCGATTGTGTGGCACCCACGCAGCAGCCTCATAATGATAATCTCCAAACCTTGAGCGCCACAAAGGCGTCCAAAAATGTGGGTGACTTTCTCTGCGGCTATATCTATCTGAAGTCGCTGGATATGGACAGGAAACGGAGCCTGTTCGTCCATGTACCACCTATAGATAAGCCCTTTAGTAGTGTTAAGACTTCGGAGATACTTTTTAGCATAGTCGAACAATGCATTCAACAGGTGGTTGCTTTTGACTCCTGAATTCCGTATTATATTCTTACAATGTCTGTCTTTTAAGGAATTATTCACGTTTTGTGCTGTCAAGTGGCTTAAGAAAGGAGTTATATTTCTTTAAGGCACAAAAAATTATATTTGCTTTATAATACAATAAAACAGAAAGGCAATACAACTGCAATAATAATTAAACAGTTTTTATCACGTTTACACAACACCAGTCGTCTGTATTTTAACAAAAAAAAAAGAAGAAAAGAACTATAAGGTCTTTACAAATTGATCTTTTTGTTAAATATCGTAAATTAACTATTGTACAATACAATACTATTCAGTTCTAAAAATATTCAACTTCAGTAGAAAGCCCCTAAAATAAAGTACAAACATTAATATAATGCAAATTTAGCTAAATATATAAAAATAAAATGCAAATATATAAAATAGATCCAAATTGAAATAAAAAAGTTTTCTTTCGAGTATTGCCAGACTTCCGGGCACCCTAGCGCCACCTACAGTTGAATACCCATGCATCGCCACATATCGATATATTAACCAAATGTATCGGAAAATGTCGAGAAATACCAAAAATCCCTCATTTAACTTAGCTATATATGTATATATCTCTGCGATTCAGTGTGACTCGAATTCATTTGAATTTCTACTTGCAACCGGGCAAGTTCAGCGCAGTTCGAATCCCAGTTTTGGTTGGCGAGTGTGCTGCACCCACACAGGGCAATAAATTCATAAAATATCAAACGACGACGAGTGCCCGCGATGAAATTCCTGATCTGTGCACTTTTCCTGGCGGCGTCCTACGTGGCCGCTTCCGCCGAGGCGGAGGTCAAAGTTGAGGAGGGCGTTCTGGTGGCGACCGTGGACAACTTCAAGCAGCTGATTGCCGACAACGAGTTCGTGCTGGTCGAGTTCTGTAAGTACATGCATAGATCGAAAATAAGGCACGAAAATCTCAGCAAAATGTGGCAAAAATCGAATATCAAAATGCGAAATGCGCCGGCCGCTAGCGCCCTCTCGCTCGCACCCGCTGATTCATGCGGCTTAGCGGCTACGTGGTCTTTCAAAGCGTCGGAGAAAATCTGTCTGCGTGGCAATTGTTGTTGACTGGAAATCTGGAATATCATGTTGCACGGCAAATCCTAGTTGATTTATCGGCCAACTGACAGACTAGTTCCAATAAGCGGCCTGGAAAATTTGTTTAGTTGATTTTCCAGCAATTTATCGTTTGTTTAACCGTTTTTATCTCTCTCGCGTCATCTTGTGTGTCGTTGAGCGGGGCGGGGAGTAGCGCGCTCTCTCAAACGCAAGTGCCATCTCTTTTTCGCACCTGTGCACGCAAGCGAGAGGGCCTTATATGTAGCCTTATACTGCAGCACTACTTGTTATTGTTGTCGCCATAAACCTGCTATAATTTCGTATTCTTGCAAATGCTAAATGCCAAAGGAAACAAAATGTTGTGCGCAGCAAATGCTGCATGTATTTTATCGACATTGCTAGTTATTGTTCTAACTTGGAGCCCCACGGGGCGTGGCCACAGCATATCACACATCCGCTTCAATAATCTTCGAATGAGAATCTCTAATGGAAACAAAAGGCAACAAAAAGTGGTCGGGCAACTCTTCTTTCCTTCTCCCACGAATCTAGGTTAGCCTAACCAAACCAAACCACTTTTTATTCGCCATTTGCTTTCTTTTGTTCTGTTCTGTTCAGATTTTTTGGTTCTAATTCTCACTTACAATCTGGTTTCGGTCCCTTTTTCCACGGCGGCGCAACGGCCACGCATTGGAAAGTTCATTCAACTCTTTCTCTGCGCGTGCCTAACGGTGTTGCGTCGCCAGTGATGCTCTGCACGAGCAACAGATTAGTTAGCGGGGAAATTAGCGAAAAAGTAGCCAGATTTGGGAAATAGGCTGAAAAATAAATAATAATGTGCAACTTGCAAAACAGTAGTGAATTTGGAAAGACAGATCTGTTCACTTGAACAATAAAAAAGTATATATAGTATCTTTATTTTATCGTTTTAGTATGTGTCACAAAACTGTAATTGGCTTTCCAAATATTTTAAAAGTATACATTTTAAATGGTATATAAACATAAACATCGACTGTAATCACACAGAAAAACTAATTACACAAAACTTTTTTTTTTCACTCATATATTTTTTAGACATTGTGTTTAAACACAAACAGAAAAACTAATTACAAAACCCCTAAACTTGATTCCATATTCGTTCATATTTTTCAAGCGATTTGTCAAAACAGTTTCAGTATGCTTTTTAGAGGCCATTTTAAGTTCTAGATATTTTTAAAAAAACATAGAAAATCAATAGGCAACCCCCGCGTATGCCATAATCTTCAATGAAGTTTTATGTTCTTTTAATGACAACTCGAAAAGGTCGATCTTGTTATCTAGCAAGTGTGAAAACCACTCCAGAGATAAACGTAAATCAGAGATACAAAAAAGTTCCCCTTCATTTGGCTTTAAACCGCCAGAAATGCTAGCCTGGCATCTTTGGGGGCCAGCAATATGGCGGACCTGTGGGTTTGTTTATGCCAGCGTTTCTCTCGGTGTTTGCTTAATTAACTTTTGCAAATTTTGCACCTGTTTTTTTGGGAGGTGGCGACAACGTCACCCAGGTCGATAATGGTCTGCTCCTCCAAGGCTGAGCGCTTATCTCCTGTAGAAAACACAAAGATGTTCGTGGAAGCGGAACCAATGCCAGGGCCACGTCAGCCGCAGCTATAGCCAAGTCGCAAGAAGCCGGCGATAAGGCGGCATTCAATATATATATGAATTACGACAATCCCGATTGTGGACGTTGTCAAGCCGGGCATTATGTCATCTCATCTTCCGCCGCTGGTTCACCCCCAGTTTTTATTCAAATTCGAGTGCTTGGATGCGTACCTAATTGCAGTCGTGGCTCCGAGGAGCTGCACTTGGGCAATGGGAATTCAACACGTGGAATTTGCATAATGCCAACAGCTGCTGGATGCTTTAGTGGACTCATTCCTAGGGGCCCTGCCCCAGATCCGTGGCAAATCGAGCGATTAATTGTCGCTTTCATTTGGGAACTTTACACTCGACTTACTATTCAAAGCAGTTAACGACGACAAGAGGGTATAGAATTATAATCTGCAACTGCGATAGCATTTGTCTGCATTGTGTCTTAAAAACCATAGAAACTGATGAACACTTATCCGTATGTTGATGGAATCCATTAGAACCATCGTTCAATCAGATTTGAACGATTCAGTAAAACTATTATTTGAATTAATAAAACAAATTTGTGCCATTTTACGGTTGACATAGTACGGAAAGTTAACTTTATATGGATCTTCACTTAATTTGATTTAAGTATAACTGCTACTCTAGCATAAATAATAATTAAAATTTCTGTTTTGTCAACATAAAAGTATTATCATTTTTATTGGCATAGTTTACGTGCTTAATAAAGATGAAGTAAAAGTACATGAAAATATAAAACTAGTTCTCCTACCAAGTCTACAAACCAAATGCTTACAAGTCAATTAAAAACAAATAAATTATATATTGTTCGAATCTATAAATAGTTAAAACATACGTGTAGGTCGCATCATGATGAACTCGACAAAATATAAATCTGGGAGCAATTCTAGAACTAATAGGTGGCATGCCTTTTTTTACCATATCTTAATTGGGCCAATTGAAAACCAGTTTATAAGCTCTATCACTTTTTATGACTAGTATTTCGTTTGCTAACTGAGGTTCCTTTTCTCGCTCTTTACAGACGCCCCATGGTGCGGACACTGCAAGGCTCTGGCTCCCGAGTACGCCAAGGCTGCCCAGCAGCTGGCCGAGAAGGAGTCGCCCATCAAGCTGGCCAAGGTCGATGCCACCGTCGAGGGTGAGCTGGCCGAGCAGTACGCCGTCCGTGGCTACCCCACTCTGAAGTTCTTCCGCAGCGGCGCTCCCGTGGAGTACAGCGGTGGCCGCCAGGCTGCTGACATCATTGCCTGGGTGACCAAGAAGACCGGCCCACCAGCCAAGGATCTGACCAGCGTCGCTGATGCCGAGCAGTTCCTTAAGGACAACGAGATCGCCATCATTGGATTCTTCAAGGATCTGGAATCGGAGGAGGCCAAGACCTTCACCAAGGCCGCCAACGCCCTGGACTCGTTCGTCTTCGGTGTGAGCAGCAATGCCGATGTGATTGCCAAGTACGAGGCTAAGAACAATGGAGTGATTCTGTTCAAGCCCTTCGACGACAAGAAGTCCGTGTTCGAGGGTGAGGTGACCGAGGAGAACCTGAAGAAGTTCGCCCAGGTGCAATCTCTGCCCCTGATCGTTGAATTCAACCACGAATCTGCTTCCAAGATCTTCGGTGGCTCCATCAAGTCGCATCTGCTGTTCTTCGTGTCCAGGGAGGCCGGCCACATTGAGAAGTACGTCGATCCCCTGAAGGAGATCGCCAAGCAGTACCGCGACGACATCCTGTTCGTGACCATCTCGTCCGACGAGGAGGACCACACCCGCATCTTCGAGTTCTTCGGCATGAACAAGGAGGAGGTGCCCACCATCCGTCTGATCAAGCTGGAAGAGGACATGGCCAAGTACAAGCCCGAATCGAACGATCTGTCCGCCGAGACCATCGAGGCCTTCCTTAAGAAGTTCCTGGACGGCAAGCTGAAGCAGCACCTGCTTTCCCAGGAGCTGCCCGAGGACTGGGACAAGAACCCCGTGAAGGTGCTGGTCTCCAGCAACTTTGAGAGCGTTGCCCTGGACAAGAGCAAGAGCGTGCTGGTTGAGTTCTACGCCCCATGGTGCGGACACTGCAAGCAGCTGGCCCCAATCTACGACCAGCTGGCCGAGAAGTACAAGGACAATGAGGACATTGTCATTGCCAAGATGGACTCCACTGCCAACGAGCTGGAGAGCATCAAGATCTCGTCCTTCCCCACAATCAAGTACTTCCGCAAGGAGGACAACAAGGTCATCGACTTCAACCTGGACAGGACTCTCGATGATTTCGTCAAGTTCCTCGATGCCAACGGTGAGGTGGCCGATGCCGAGCCCGTCGAGGAGACCGAGGAGGAGGAGGAGGCGCCCAAGAAGGACGAGTTGTAAATCCAACAATTACCACACACCCACACACATCTACACACTCAAAAATCCAACAACTATGAACAGAAACATCCGTGTAACAAACAACAAAAAGCCACAACTAGCAACGTACATTCTGTAGTTTACTTCTAAAGTTTCGGCGCATGTGGTCCCCCGGAGTTTCCCCATTCGACGGCTGAGTTTTTATCAGTCGTAGGATGGGGTCAGCTGGTCGCCAGTGTAGCCATCGAAGCTTTTTGCCCGCCCACGGTTTTTTATTCGCATACTTCCGTTGTATGTAGTACACTTGCGACGCAGATTTTAAGCGCCCACAGCGCGATGATTGCATGAACTTAAAATTCAGTTTTAATGAAGAATTAAAGAAAACGATAAAATTTAATATGTAATTCTATAAGTTTTCTATTTTGGAATTTTAGAATCATTGAAAGAACTGATTAAGAACGTAACAAATAAAGTTGGTAACAACATTAAAACAATTACATTGTTTTTTAAGGGACGGGGGGAATATCTAATATGGTTGCGTTTATGAATGTATTTATAAACTTACTTAATGTGTATTTTGCATATAATTTCTCAACTGTTGCGTCCGACGCAATTCTGCGTTAAAAGTCCGATTAGTTGTATTGGAGACTAGTAATCAATTTTAATTTTACCGCCTTTTTTTGGCTATCGAAATACGATCCCTCTTGACAATTTGTTTAATATCGCTTTTGTTAGTTCAACAAAATAGTGATATCTAGCTAAGGGAATAAAATTGTTCACAGCAAATGCTTAAATAATACATCAATGGTTAAAATATGTGATTTTGTTGGTTTCGATAGTTAATACAAATATCGATAGTAGATACCGAGGACTTACAGCTTGGTTAGTGCTGTGTAACAGAAAAATATGTATTGTTCTCGGATTTCAAATTTCCTGTTTATACAGTAGCATATACTGATTTAAGGAACTTAAAAAATTTCCTTAAACAAATTAAAAAGACGATGAAATAAAACAAAGAATTTGGTAATTGCATTACGAAAACACATAATAGATAGTCATAGCTAAAAATAAACACTATTTAAAATTACAATTAATATATTCTAAATTTTAGTGTAAATTATTCTAGAATAGTAATGGTATCTTGTGAAATTCATTCTAGCAATTTGCTTGTGTATAAAAACGATAAAAAGTGAAATTATAATTATCGCGTGAAATACGTGAATTTGTGTAGGTGTATCGGCGCAGGACGACGCTCCCCAACACTGCCAAAAAAGACGGCATCTGCTGCTTCGTTTCCACGTTGTCCTGAATTACGCATTGAGATGAAACCATTAAAAGTTATACTTGAGTACTCCGATAATTACCAGCGGCGAGCTCGTGAATCACACATGAGATTAAAGCACACATACCGGCTTATCAGATAGTGTTTAATTTAAAGAGGAAAACAAAGAGCTACGAGTCCTGCACCACATCATGAAAAGTGAGAAATCACGATGTGCGATTAACGGCATCTGCGCACCGCATGAACGCAATATTCATCAGGCGAAGCTCTTAATCGGTACTGCTCCTGCTCAAAATACAAAAAGTATATATAAACAGTGCACATATTACAAAGATAATATGTTTGGACCCGCTCAGGTGTGCAGTGCGTTAGTGACTTGCCGCGGCACATCGAAATTGGCCGTGTAGAGCGTTCTTCTTGGCACAAATACACCATTTTTGGTATGTCTTTCAATTTTTGGTCATTTATTCGTTTAGGTCTGCGGGGAGAAGGGGCGAAGGTGGCGCTCCGACTTTCACTGCAACAACAACGAGTTATTTTGACCCTGTTCGATTTCATCAATTTGCATTTATACCTCATTTCAACTGTTTTTCTCCTTTTCGCTGGTAGCACCATGAGCTGCTCGGCCAGGAACCGAAAGCGGAACAGCGGCAGCACGCTGGACGAATACGACAAGGTCAGCACTTTGGCCAATGCCGATGAAACCGAGTGTACATCGCCGGATCCGGGGCGGGAGCCGCAAAGCAACGAACCGGATTCGCAGACGGAGCCTGAGCCGGAACCTGAGTTTGGCCATTTGAATGAGACGCGACGGAAGATTCACGATGCCATTGCTGCTTTAAATGATGATAGCTTCGATAAGCGCATGGCCCGGTTGCTCATGCAGTACGAGGGGTAAGCACAGATACATTTGCATATGGAAGCAGGTACTCCACACTAATACACAACCCAATTAACCTTTCAGCGCCATTCGGGAAGAGTTCGAGCGGGCACAGTATTTGCCCCTGAAGTGCCGCAAGTTGGCGCGAATCCTAACCGGTCTCACGGATGTCATCCACACCATGGTTCAGGGTCGAGCGCTGCAGCGGGACGAGGGATACAGGCAACGCATGTGCAACATTGTTGGCTTCTACATATCCTGCGAACTCTGCTCCGCACAGGAGCCGGTGGAAAAGGAGGAGATCATCATCAACCGGATCAACAGCTGCCTGAAGCTTTATGTGGAGTACGGAGATGGTGGCGCCGGCGTCCACCGGGAGCACGTGCTGCGCACTCTCCTCGCTGCACCCAAGCTCTTCAACAGAGCCAGCATTTTGTCCATGCTGTACAGGTAGGTGGTTTTGTTCAACTCAAATGGAAAAGATTTGCCAACTATTTACTATTTAATTTACACCTGTATGGCATCTACGCATACGATGAGTCAGATGTAGTGTACAATCAAATAGTTTACGACTTCTTATCGACAGATCTCTCTTTTCTTTGTTTATAAGAGCCAATTAAAGAACCGACAAGCCATTAGTTTAACGCGAAATGTTGAAACTCGGCGCATGATAATTGTGCCATGTGTTCTTAAAAAAGTATACGTACGGGTTTTTTAAATCACGTTATATTAATGAACATTAATAAAACTATTATTAAAACGTATTATTATTTCATATTCAAAATTATTACGAGCTCCTGAAAATCTTTTCCATTGTCCTTCAAAAATTAATCTTTTAAATTTGTTGTATATGGCTCATCGGGTACCAAAACATTTCGTATATTTTTTGCATCGCAGTTCAATAACCTTTTCCTTCTTTTGCAGCCGCCTCTTTCCCCACTGGTCCATGCCCAGCGTTATGATTCAAGCAGAACTGCCAGATAAACTCTACATTGAATACATACTCATATTTTACTACTGGCAGCGTCTGGTGTCGGATGAGTCAGTCAAGGAGCGCATAGTGGAGTTCGCAGAAAAGTTTATGCGACCCTCAAGATCGCTGGCCCTAAAAAGTGTCTATGCCCACTACTTGCCAAAGTTTACGGACCAGAATGCGGCCACGCGCACCATATTGAATCATCTGCGAATGAGCAGTTGCACCAGTTTGCATGTGGTCAGCAAGGTGGACAATCGACCGCCCCAGTCCAACGAAGTGGTTAGTTTGCTACTTTCACTCTCATGCAAATCTTCTTTCAATGATTAGCCAAAGTTAGCAACACTGTGAAGTTGTTTATATATTTGGTCTTATTATGCATACTTAAACGTGGATTTAAGTTTATAAACTTTCAATACTCTCCTAAAAATCAAATATGACCAGCTTCACTGTGTTGCTCGTATCTGCTTAACTATGATGTCTTAGTAAAAGGTCTGATTCGGACAAGCGGGTTGGGCAAAAGCCACTGCCGGCGCAGTTAGTCGCGTGACGGGCAGTAGCTGGCTCCTCTTCGCTGTCCCAAAATGACTACAACCTCAACTGAGTGCCCAAGAACACTTAATTAAATGTTCATTGATTTCGAACATATATTCTAATCATTTTTGGTTATCTTCTTTTGCACAGGTTCTCAGCTCCGATGACGAGGACAGCTGCCCGATGTGGGACATATCGGGTACGCCGACATCATCAATGAACAATCATCCGCCCGTTTTCCTCCAGAATCTCTGCCAGAATGCTCGCCAGTTGGAGCCGTGCAAAAGGGCCAATGCTCTGTTTAGCGGCATTGACAACTCAATAGAAATCGTAGAGCTGCGCGACTCTGACGACGATGTGGAGATGTTTTCTGTTAACTTTAATGTGCCTGCCAACGTGGATGGCATCAATTCGAACTCCAACTCCAACGATTCGGCCAATCAGACATCGACAACGATCCTCGGCGAGGACGACTCCGTGCCCGTCACTCGCATATATCCCAGCAACCTGCGGACTTACGAAAGAGCTGTGCTTCCACCCACTACCTACACGGTGCCGCGGATTGTGAACAGCTATAGTTGCCGCCGGGATAGTCTCCATTTGGTGTCCACCACGGCGCCACATCTTGTCGATCAGTGTGTGCAAACGTTGGACGACGAGGAGCCGGATCTGGTGGAGGACGATCAATACTCAGGCGCACACAGCCACGGCTTCTTCCCGCGAAGCAGCAATGCCAGCGATGCCAGCGGACAACGAACACCACTTTACCACTGCCGTCAAACTTCTAGTCAAAACAGCAACTGTAGCGAGTCATCGCTGCTCAAGAAACAGGTTACCTTCAGTCCCCGGCACTTGGGCGCGACTACGCCGAACGCCAAGACAGGGGCATCCAAAAAGCCATCCATTAAGCAGTACAAGCCATCTTCGTCCAACGGCACAGATTCATATCGATGGAAAGAGGGTAATGAAAAATAAATATATATAAAAATATAGTATTATTAATCTAAATGTTGAATCCTTGCAGAGCATCGAAAAGCCAGTGCGAAAATGTTCGCCAAACTGGACGCCAAGATCAAAGCCAGGAGTGAAGCTGCCAGTCAGTTAACGCCTACCACTAGCAACGCCTCCAGTAGCACACCCACAAAGATCTCGGCCACACCCACCCGCATCCGGAACACGCAACGAGGACAACGAGTGGCGTTGCCCACGCCGCCAGCTTCAACGCACAGTTCGAGTAGTCCCTGCCAGATACGAAGTGCATCAACTGACAACCATAACTCAAACGGCGATTTGGATTTCAGTCGACGCCTTTTCTCCAAGGCAGCGGGCGATGAAGTGAGCTACTACAATCACCTGTTAACCCTGCAGCGTGAGAATATTCGACGACGTAGGTTGAATAATCAGAAAAAGAAAAAGAATCGAAGAGTAAGCCATAAGTTGCAAAATGATGATAAGCTTAGTATGCTTAAGCAGGCCACAAAGCGATGTCGGAAGCTTCGCGCCTCAAATGCAAAGCGGAAAATAGAGGTACAGCAACTGGAGCAGGATCTCGACACCATTCGGAAATCTGCGCCGCATAAATTGCCTATAATAAGACTGAAACGTTGTAATCTCAAGAGCCGGACTCGGTCACTCAGAGCTGAAGAAGCTCCTACTGTCCAAGATGGTATATGTTGTATCAATTCTGATCGAGAGTTAGAGGAACAAAGAAAGGTGCAGAAGCCTAAAAGAAAGCGACACAAAAAAGAGTTAGAGGAACAAAGAAAGGTGCAGAAGCCTAAAAGAAAGCGACACAAAAAAGAGTTAGAGGAACAAAGAAAGGTGCAGAAGCCTAAAGGAAAGCGACTAAAAAAAGTGAAAAAGGAGCTAGAAAGCGGAAATGATTTGCGAGAACAAGAAACTATAACATCGCAAATTCAAATGAATGAAAAAGATACAATTGAGAAACGCCAAGCTCCTGAAGCGCCAAGTGAGCAGGAACGAGAGCTCGACCTGGAGCATCAACAATTTCTGGAAGAGCAGCTGCTACAAGAGCAACATCAATTGGCGATCCACGAGGAAGAGCATAACCATATGGATGATGAACAAGAAGCGCCCGAAGAAGAAGAACTGCTAGAGGATCAACAACCGCCGGAGGAAACACATGTGCATGTCGAGAATATAAACTTGGCAGAGAAAGGGCCACCTCTGATAGAAGAGGATGAGCAGGAAGCGGAAGATCAAACTCCAAATGAGCAGTTAGTGGAAGATCAGCATCAGGAAACGGATCAAAAGGTGTTGGAGGAGCAGCCTCCGGAGCAGATTGAGGAACTGTCACTAGAGCAGCCTCAGGAGCAGGAAGAGGAACACTCACTGGAGCAGGAAGAGGAACAGTCACTGGAGCAGGAAGAGGAACAGTCACTGGAGCAGGAAGAGGAACAATCACTGGGTCACGAGCAGTTACACAAGCTTATTAAGCCAACAATGAATGGCAAAAGGCGAAAGCGAAGACGGCGATTCAAGCGCCCCGTTTGGACGCACGTAAAGAATAAGAAAAAGAAGCAGTGGCTAATAGATTACCCATTAGAATTTGAGGCAGATCCCGCACTAGATACCTGTTCTATTCAACCAGAGCCAGCTCCAGATGAACAGCTAGTCGCGCCAGTTGCCGCGCCGACACCAGAACCCGCCTACGATTTCGATCAGGACTTGGTGCCCGAGGTGGGCAACGAGTTGGAGATTGCTGCTCCCATTCGCGTGGCCGAGGACGAAGACAGCACTGCGTTACTATCGCCGTCCCACAACCTGGAACTGGTGACCAGCCACGTGCCGGTGTACTTGCTCAATGGAGAAAGTCGCGATGTCAGCACGCCCCTGTCCAGCAGCTCATTCAGTGCAGGGGGTTCAGAGACATATGCGTCGTCGAAGGAATTAGTTTAGGAAGCCCCTCACGCAACCCAGTTCGAGTTCCAGTTGCCGATCCAATTCGTTTGATCTTGGCCTGCAATAGTATTTGTATTTTTTCTTTTGAAGAAACGTCTGTAAAACTGTTGAATCACTGTAATACTTAGGTTTATTGTAGTTAATTAGGACTTGTTGAACGTTATGATTTTTAGCTTACATATTTTTTGCAATACACTTGTCCCATTACAGTCAACGCGTACCAAATCCCCGACATTATCCTTGTCAATTTTAAGAGATAAAACGAAATTATTAGTGTAAATTGTGCGTAAAATAATTATAATCTAAACAACATCAGTTTTTCTGTCTTATGGGGCGGGTGGTTTGTTTGATTCGTTCTGAAATCGTTGCTAATTCTCGTAATTCGTTTTGTATACGATATTAATAGCATTTATATAACTTGAGATCAATAAGCACAGCCTTAAACATCAAAGCCAAATACCAATGAAATCAAAACGAATATATTTATATTTTCTGTGTATGTTAATTGCGAGCGCGCCTAAGAAAAGGCAATGGATAACAAAACCAGTAAATGTAGGCAAGCCGTTTAAAAGTTGTTGAAAAATACGTATCTATGTATACATTTCACAGGTCCCAGTTATTTACTGAAACGACAGGAGCGAGTCTCGATCGAGGGACACCAACGGACTTACATCAGGAACACGCAGACGAAGGTAAGGGAACTCTACCGCCGTCCGTTGGATAGAGTTTCCGGTTCCACGGCCACGAAAAAGCCGAAGTCGGAGAGCTCATCTTCCTTTGAGAAAATCGAACAAACGCGCCAGAAGGTGGAAAGCCTAAACCAGAGGATCGGCAATGAGTTGTATAAGTTGGGGCTCTTTCGCAACCATTTTCTCGAAGTCAAAGACGCCATGAGCCGATCTGCGAGTCCCGAGAAGGCGAATGTAAAAAACATGACGTGGAGCCAGAGCTTCAAGGCGAATCAAGCCAAAGAGAGTCCTCTGTCCATCAACAGAACTCCTGCATCCGGTGGTCAGCGGAAGGGTAAGTTGCCCAAGTGCCGCACCCTCGCAGTCGCTGCCCGGAGTGATTCTCCGAGCGCCGCTGAAAGAGTCAGTGGAGGTTGCTGCTGCGACTGTGGATATGGGGCGCCTAACAACCAAACTGTGTACCAGAACATGTATGGAACTTGTCACTGTCACTGTTGCCACTACGCCGGCAGCTGCGACATGGGGTATCCTCAACAGTTCTGCGCCTGCGGTGGTCTCAATGGAGAGGTGTCACCCCTTCAGGGTACACAATTTGGCATACCATATAACATGTTTCCGCGTCAAAATTGCAGGAGATTGGCGACGGACCTGAATACCGAGGCATTTTGCCGCAACTGGCGGCCGGAAATCGAACGTTCTTTATCACCCAAGGGGCGAAAGGATAAAAGAAATCCGGCTATAACTGGAAAGTCCACAAATTATAAGAAAGTGGAATGTAATCTTAAGAGGGAAGCTACCTCTATTACTTCACCAGCTCGTAATAAAGCCAGAAAACCTGAAAAACCAATCAAAATTGGACAGAAGAAAGAGCTCGAGTCTGCCAAGGACCAGGGACAAAAAAAATCCAAACCGAATGACAGTAGTTTACTGTACTCGAAAGGAATCACCAGCAGAGCTCAGCCATCCAAGTTTTGCCCAGAGGAACTTACGGATGAAACCAAGGCGCAAAATTACCAAGAGTATTTGAATCTCTATAAGCAGGAAAATTGCAAGCCTCTGCAGTCGAATCCCACATACACAAGAATGGCAGTGAAGAAAGAATTCAAGTCGGAAAGGGACGAAAGGCCTGTCATGATGACACCTATGGATACAAAAGCTCATACTGATTCAGCTAGGGTAAAGGATTGCCTACACTACAAGGAAATAACTGCCCACTACCAGTTGGCCGATGTGGGATCTTCCAACTCAACGCCAGATAGTGTTTCTTATCAGTGCTGCGAGGAAAAGGTTTCCTATGCCAATGAAGATGGCTGCTTAGAGGATTGGGGGTACACCATTCCAGAAAATTCACACCTACGAGGTGACCCAAGAGCAGCTAAGCCCCATGTGGAAAGAAACTTTCAAAGAACAGGTGAAGCTACAAATGCAAATCGCTCGCTTGCCCAGCAATCAAAATCCCCGAGGTCCAAGGACGATCATTGTGAAGCCATAAGGCAGGAAAGGCGGGAGCACTGCGAGAAGCTTGTGGAGCAGGATGAGAAGCGTGATAGGCAAATGAGAACACATCCAGTTCAGCGATCAGTTTCACCCCAAAGCGGAGCTATGCCCACCAGCTATGTCTCGATAGCTCTTCAATATCCTTCGGATGCTTGCACTGGGCAAGTGCAAAGAGAAGCCAAGAACACCCAGACGGAGTTTCCGTGTCGGGAGAGTCCCACGCAAACGGAGAGGCAGATCAGGATGAACAAAGCCTGTCAAGTGTACCGAGAACGCCAGCATTTTCGGGAGCAGGTGAATCCTGCATCACCAACGCCATCTCAATGCCAAAACTCTTCCTTGATGTCAATGGTTTCCCGTTTAGATTATGATTATGTCCACAATGAGTTGCCTTCCAGGCAAGGTACCCCAAGAACACCAAGAAAAATGCAGCAATCTCACGATGACTACCACATTCAGACTCCCTCTTATAGTCCGAGAACAC
This sequence comes from Drosophila teissieri, assembly GCF_016746235.2. Lineage (NCBI taxonomy): Eukaryota > Metazoa > Arthropoda > Insecta > Diptera > Drosophilidae > Drosophila > Drosophila teissieri. The sequence continues at coordinate 15,319,935 of NC_053031.1, read as the reverse complement.
CGCCGCCATCCTATAGACAACCTAAAAGTTCTAGGAACGAGTGCGACACTGTACAGATTGCGCAAGCTGGCGCCAATTCACGCAGTAACAGTCCACATATGAATAATTCAATTGAAACCCTATCGTTGAGTTATAGCTCACAATGCTCTCAGTGTCAGGAAAACTATAAGAACCAGTATACTCAAAATATGTCCGGAAATATCGACTGTTTACGTAGTGATGACGAGTCGTCCCAGTTGGATTGTCCAAGCTGTACCGATCACATTTCCCAGAGGAGTGTGGAGGCTCGACCTGAATGTGTTCGCTATGAAGGAGAGGTGGTGAAGCATCCTGGAACGATTTATGATCAGCATAGCCCGAGATCGTGTATGTCCTCCCCAGGACAAGCGCCAGTTTTGGAAACAGTCTGTGAAAAGCGAACGCGAACCGTGACCTTTGAAGACGAGAAAGGGGACCTGACCAAGGAGGAGCATGTGCAGGAAAGTTGTCGCAGTCTGATTGATTGGGAGCGTGCTCTTAAATACCACACTGCAGAGCATGGCGATGAGGGGGATTATATGGAACAGAACTCCACTTGCAGTAAGTTTATAAGTATATGATGTACTTATTTCAAATAATATTTCATTTTATTACAACTTGTGTATTTATAAGTAGTATAACTTTGTAGGATCCAGCAGCTCTGCGGAGCACACCTGCAACGAGTCCGCCTACGATGATGAGTACGCCAGCTGCGAGGAGTCGCATGCACAGACCAACCACATGCGGATACCTCCGTTTAATGGCTGTCCCTGCATGTACCAGACCTACATGAACCTGGCCAGCATGTGCCGGAAGTAAGGTGGCTTCATTCAGCGAGATTCCTTGAGAGTCCCAGATAACCGCGACCGTCGTTGCATTAAATTTTTATTTAGTTTTAACAATCTTATATTTGTACAATTTCGATATCCCAGCCAAACATTAAATTTGAGTTAACATAATAAACAAGAAGCGTACGTTACAAATACTATCAATTAAAGAGTTTTCGGTGGCACCCGGGGACTGACCTCACGTGTTCTAGCCTGATTGAAGCGATCATCGGCGAGATTGCGACGCAGGTCGCGTACCTGTTGCTCAAACTCGTCCGCCAACTCCTCCTGGCGCCTGGAGCGGGCACGCTCCTCCTGCAGCAGATCCTTTTCGGGAAAAAGAATGAATCATATTAGGCCAAGATTTACTGATTACTTGTAATGTTATTACAATTTCATTGTAAATGTTCAACAAGCTTGATGAGCCAATGAAATGCAATACATATAATCTTTTATACGACTAAGTGGTTTGTTATTGGGTTTTTCACAGCGAGCTGACGTAGAGCGGTTACCCTTCGCTGCCAAAACTTACCAAAGTTTGCTGGAGCTGACGTTGCAGTCGGTCCATTTCGTTTTTGGACCTAATGTCATCGTCATCCTGACGTTGCTGATCATTGTGCAAGCGCCCGAGCATGAGATCAGTGGTTTCGGTGGTGACCTGATTAAGAGCCGCACTCTGCTGAAGATCATCGCGCAGTTGCTCGCATTGTTTTTCCAGCTGCAGAGAATATATTTCATGTAAAAATGCATGGCGATCAAAGTAGAGCTACTTACAAGCGCAAGTTATGGTTAGAGTATTGTTAGAAAGCGAAGTAGACTACAGCAGAGTGTTCTAGCTAGGTTAGAGATACGAAAACTGATCGGCAGCGGAACTGAAGCTCACCTTTTTGCGAATATCATGCACTTCATTCAGCTCCGCATTGAGCTTGCTCCTCTCCACATCCAGTTTATCGCACAGCTCCTTGCGTGCCTCCAGATCCACCTTCTGCACACGGACCTCATCTCGGGCGTCCTCCAGCTCCCTTTCCACACAACGCATTGAAGCCCGGGCGGCGGTCAGCTGCATCTCCAAATTCTCAAGTGCGCACTGGCGACAGTGCAGCTGATCCTTCAGGCTGCGCACCTCGCACTCCAGCTCACAGATCTGTCGCCTGCGTAAAAACGGATAGTAATTGGAAGTTAATTAAGTAACATCAAAATGGTATCTCTTTGTTCTCCAAAAACTTCAAGCTTTGAAACTCACCTGAACTCAACCGCCTCGCACTCCAGACTTTGGTTATTACCCTCCAGAGTTGCCTGGCCTTGGGTTAGACAGTGGTAGTGATCCAGCATCTCATCGCGCTCCTTTTCCTTGAATTTAGAGCACACCTGTATGCCGACTCCAGATCTACGACTTATAAACTAATTATAGAAATCAACCAACCTTCTGGGTGAGCAAATCCTCGGCCTTCTTGACCTCCTGGACGTACTTGTGCAGCTGCTGCTTCATGTTGGCCACCTGCTTCTCGGATTCCTCCAGCTTCTTCTGCAACGTCCTGGCCTCCACTTGGACATCGCTCAATTTGTCCATCAACCGGCTGTGGGGCAAACAAATTATGTGTGTACATTGGGTAAATCATAGAAAAAAGCCCTAATGATCGGGGCGAAAAAAGATTTGCCCCAGCGCGGAAGCAGTTCTATGATATCTTCACCTCGCTAATGACTTTTTTGCTCACCGATTCTCTGCTATTGCCTCATCGCGACTGGCTTTGAGTGCCACAATCTGCTGGCGCAGCGTTTTACTTTCCGTGGAGGTCTCCGTCAGTTCTGAGTCGCGCTGCCGGTTCCTGTTGGTCAGTTTTCTGTAATGGAGGCGCAGAGGAAAAGGGGGAAATCAATTGGAATCAATGCTAGAGGCGTAGCGCAATCAATGCCACTGTCTGCCAGAACCTGACCCTCTTCCGATGGCCATAAAGAGGGGGTCAGTAAATAGGTGCACTACCAAAAAAAAGGGAGAAATACAAAGTCGAACGGAAGTTATAGAAAGTGACAGATAGTTAGGTATTCCCTATACCTTTAATCAAACAACAGTGGGAATATGGGAAAAGAAAGATTGGTACTTTTAGGTTTTTAATAAACTTACTTAACTCAATAGTTTAGTGCATCTTTCGGACAGACATATGTAATTCAAATGAATAGACTCAAGTGTTTCCGAATCTGTGCGATAAAAGTACCAATGAATCATGCTCAGTGCACGAGTGGATAGGAGTATCTAGCACTAACTACCCATGCCAGGCACGTAGCCACACACATCCGCACTTGGCCAGAAGCTCAAGAACACACGGCAGTCAAAGTCGCCATCGCCATCGCCATCGCTATAGCCAAGCCGTATCCATCGCCGTCCGTCAGTCAGTCATTAAGGCTAAACAAAGTTCAAATACCCGTCACTGCCGCCGCTGACGCAGAGCTGAGATGGCTATGGCTGAGATGGCCAAGATGGCTAAGAGAGACACCGACAAAGCGGTTAGCACGTTCACACACATCCACCGGGCCTCACCTTTGAAAGAGCGGATGTGGAAGGCAAGAGCGGGCTGCCCAAGAGCTGGCTCACCAAGTAAAACATGGCCAAAACCGTGGCCCAGACGTTTGTTACCTGCCCAAGCGAACGGACGCCGCGATCGCTTGGTTGCCGTCGGTTGGTCAGTCGGTTTGGTTCAGTTCGGTTCGTTTCAGTTCTGTCCTAGGGAACCGTCTCAGTCCAAAAAGTGTAGCGAATATCTGTGATTTTGTTATTGTGCGTGATTGCTGAAACCAAATCAAAACAAATTGAGCCCTCACCAACCAGTTTGGACATTAAACCAACCAAGTTGCAAAAGGTGCGATCGCAAATGAGGGACGGCATAGTCCCCGTAAAGCCAGAATAAATACAATGTGGAAGAGGAAACCGAGAATCTTTGCTCGAGTTAATTCTCAGTAGTCCATTGTTATCCTATATAAGCAGCAGATTCTTACCTGATCTGGTGCTAAGTGTTGTTAGTTTTATAAAATAAAACAGAACAAGTTTGGGAAACAGATTATGAATGTATACTTTCAAGAAAGGATTTAACAATAATGCAGTGTTATTCAATAGCATTAGTTGCTGTCAATCCAAATAGTCTATAAAAATAAGCTAAACCATATTTGTAAATGAATACAAAAGCGCGTTAAAAAAATTGGACACACTAAATAAAAGGAGCAGTGGCTTTGAAAATACGAGGGTCGTTTGATAAGTCCGTGACTTTTTGTATTTGCCGCGCACCTGCTCTAAATACAACACTGCTCCTGTCAGCAGTTATCGATTAACAGCTGACTGTAAAATTTTGAGAAAGCTGCGTTTTTTGGTTTGCGTTTTATAGGCATTGAAAGCAGACGATCTCGTGAATTTTTTTTGTCCATCAGGACAATGCACGGGTGCACACGTGTGTAGTCAGCATGGCAAAATTTCATAAATTGGGCTACGAACTGCTACCCCATCCAGCATATTCTCCAGATTTAGCCCCCTGTGACTATTTTTTGTTTCCAAACATGAAGAAATGGCTCGGCGGTAAGAGATTCGGGTCAAATGAAGAGGTCATCACAGAAACAAACGACTATTTTGAGGGCCTTGAGAAAACCTATTATTTGGAAGGAATAAAAAAATTGGAAAAACGCTGGACTAAATGTATAGAGCTAAAAGGAGATTATGTTGAGAAATAAAACGCTTCTTTGACGAAAAAAATATATTTTATTCAAAAAGTCACGGACTTATCAAACGACCCTCGTATATTAAACAATATAAAAACATCCATATATTTAAAAAGTTACAAATGCCCAACAATAGAAGGGAAGCCCAAAAAGCAAAGCAATAAAAGACCACAAAAAACTTTATCAAAAGCCTAAAAAGGCAACCAACAAATGTATAATACAACTTTGGGTCATAATTGATAAATATGAGCTCATTAATTTCCTTAATTAGGTTCATAACGCAACCCTAAATAAATCAAGTCAGTGTGTTAACAAGCCAGTTGCGAGATCTAATAAATGTTATGAATTATAAAAGTCGGGAGACTCTGAATTAAAACCTATTTTTGAAAATCCTATAAATTCCTAGATAAACAAAAAATACACATAGCTAACTTTTGCTATTATTTAAAAAAAGAAGATCCAGTTGGTGTGTTAAGAAAAGAATAAACTATTCAAATAAATCGCAAACAAACTTTACATAGAATAAATCATAAACACATAAAAATCGAGTAAGGCAACCAGATCTGCGATTGCACAGCTAAAGGTGAAACACCTAGAGCGGCTCAAATGATTTGCTTAAAGGTGATCACATTAAATCCAGTTTGTGTGTTAACAGCAAGCTTACGAAAGGTGCCAATTCAAGTGGAGTAAATGGGCCGGAGAATCCCCAGAAAGCCAGAATAAAACGCTGACGTAGAAGGAAAACCAGTTGCCAGTTGCCAATGCAACCGCTGGGCTAGCAGAGCGGTCCAAAACGGGCCGCAAATCACGCAACCCGTACCGCCCAAGTGTGGCACCTTTCGTGTCCAGCGGCAACGGTGGCGGCGTGATCGCTTCGCTGGCTGTTGTTGCTGCCACATGTTTCATCATCTGCGGCCGGTTGCATAAGATGATTGTAGCCACCAGTTTGGCGCAGAAGAGCAGAAGATTTCTGACCAGCGGCCGGCGGCTGAGGCGAAAAGAAGTCAAGATAAATGGGTATTTGGGTCATGGTTAACCGCGCGCGAACCGTTTACTGGTTTTCAGTGTTTTGGGTTTTTGGCATTTTAGTTTTCATTTCGTTTTTTTTTTTTGCGTTGCGCTCCGGCCAACATGATAATCAGTTGCCCCAAAGGGTTGGCTAATTCGAATTGGACCCGCTTTAAAACCCTTCGCCGCTGCAGCGGTGAATTGATTTTTAAACAGCAGCGACGACAATGGAAAAGTCATCCATCATCCGCTTTAATGGGAGCTTCCACCCCCGACATCTTAAAAAAGCATCTCCTCCAGCTCGAACTTAATTTAATTTAATGACTTAAATTCGAGTTATTTGCTCTTTCAGTTCGAAACGTCAATGGTTAATTTTCACGCAAACGATTCGTTATAAATGACCCCCAAAAATGCCCAAATCTACTATTGATTATACAAATCGATTAATAATGGTCCAACACAATACAAAGTTATGATTTTCTGACACCTTTGCATCAAAACAGTTTCATAAAGCAACACCAAACCGGAAACTCTGATCTATGGAGTTTAGCATATAAGTTAACCTAGGAATTTAGATTTATGAAGCTCAACTCTAATCGTTTGTTTATTGGTTGTGTTTACTAATCAATCACCTTCGATTTCAGACCCACCATGAGGCGTCGCAAAGTGCTCATCTGCTGGGCTGCTCTGCAGGCGGGCAGCTCCATCCTCACCTGCCTGCTCCTTCTACTGACCACCGGCCAACATCCGCAGCAGGTGGCGGCCGGAATTGTGCCACCTCCGTGGAGCGATCCCGCACAGAATCCGTGCGCCAGCATGTCCGGTGGCTGGCAGCTGCTGTACTGGGCACCACTGAAGAAGTGCTTCAAGATTTTCACCCTCGGCTACCCGTGTCCGGAGACCATGGAGCTCAGTCCCACCGCGGTGAGTGCCAAGCGGAAGGATCTGCCGGCGGCCGAGTGCCGCTGCCCTCCGGGAACTGCACTCAGTCCGCTCCACGACAATGTCTGCTATAAGCTATACGAGCGGGGACCCTGCCAGCCCGAGGAGTACTTCCAACCTGTGCCGGATCAGGTCAAGAGGTGAGTTCAGTTGAGTTCGGTTCTTGGCTCAAGCTAAGAAAGTATAGCAACTTTGATCCCATTTTCACTTACAAAAGGTTCAAAGGTTCTCTTTCTCGTGCACAAGTTTTGATTCCAATTGCGAAACTCGGGTTTCAACAGTAATCATAGGTTTAGAGAAAGTTCTGGTGCACTTCAGCAATAGCGGAAGCATTCTACTTTAATATCTCGCTTTTATAAGAATACATGGACATTTACATCAGGTTTTACTTTTACGACATAAACTGTTTGGCTTTTTGTAAATAAAACAAAACCAGTCGTGTCAGGAACATGAAATGCAGCTTAATTCTCAGTGCAATTAAATATTTACTATTAAATAGCAGTTTTTGTTTTACATTGCATTACAACATTACAGCCAATACTGGAAACATTGATAGTTTAGCTATTCACTAAACATAATTTAAAAAGCACCGACTTCTACCCGAATATACAGATTAGTCTGCACTCAACTTCATGACGATTTCCACTTCATCTCGTTAAACTCGATTTCATTCCTAACTTGCTAAGCGAAAAGCAGCCAAGCGATGAGTATAAAGGCCAAGTAGAGAAAGAACTTGGAAAGGAGTTGCTCGATCGGCAAAACCCTTGTGCCGCGATTAGGAGCAGCATTGCGTGGCTCGCCCAAATTCAGAGAGGATGTTAGGGAGCCAAAGGGGAAACCCAGACCAAAGGACATGTGAAAACCACGACCAAGTCCAGCCTCCGCTTCGGGTTCCGAGCGATTTGCAGTTGGACGCGGCGGAGTCTTGTCCCGCGGATCCTCCTGCCTTGTGTCGTTCCGTCCATAGAGCGGTATTACTTTGTTTCTATCCACGGCCGACTTGCACACGGGACACAGCTTGCGCTTGGGTTGCGTCACTAGCCACTGATGCAGACATGGCCAGCAATACAAGTGGCCACACATGCTGACCACGGCATTCCGGGCGGTCTCCAGGCATATGTTACACTCGTAGAACGATTCATCCGTGGTGTCCTTTGCGATTGACTCGGCCGACATTGTTTCCGATGTGTGTGTTTAGCCCAGGCAATTTTGACGCAGTCTACGTGTCCCAAAACAAAGTGAAGTAATCTTAACAGTGCCTGTGATATCTTCAATAATCATCGGACTTTCCCTACCCAAGTTTTACAAGATTGCTATTACTTTTGAATATTCAGTTGAATACTACAAGGGGATCACTCTTTCTATACAAATTAACTAAAGTATATGCCAAATCCTTTTCAGAAGCGGCAACCGTTGGGGAACTTGCAAGCGACCGCTGCATTGTCCGGAGGACATGCTCTTCTGGCCAAAGGACAACAAGTGCTATGCGAGGCATGCAAAGGGTCCCTGCAGCCGGGGAAAGCTGCTAGTTCGAAACGAGAACGGACTGGCCGAGTGCCGCTGCGAGGATGTGGGCGAGTTGTCCTCGTTCTACTATCCGGCGGAGGAGTCCTGCTATGAGCACTACACCAAAGGACCCTGCTCGACGCCGGGTCACATCTTCTTGCCCGGCGGTCGATGCGACTGCCAGCGGCACCTGCCGCACTATCATGCTCCGCATCAAATGTGCTACGAGCTGGGTAGGATTGGCCTTGGATTGCGGCAAACTTTCTTTTAGAACAACACTTTTGGAGGCATTAACCGTTGCTTTGCAATTACCGCCTTGGAAATGCTGTTCTACATAGCTGTACATTTTTCCTGTATCGTATATAATGTTTTCCTATTTTTCAGACACTCCTGGTCCGTGCCCACCTGGCCACATCTTTCGCATACCCGACGAGGTCCAGGACACAACTGGTAGTACCCTGCAGCTCTTGCCTCGTGCCCAGTGCCAGTGCAAGGAGGGCTACGTGCCCTGGAGCGATGGCATCTGCTATCGCCTGTACACAAGGGGTCCCTGTGGACCCAACGAGTTCCTGGTCAATGGAACCAGCTGTGTGCGCAACTTTTGTGGCAAGAATCGCCTGTACTTCCCAGCGGAAGATTCTTGCTACAGGATCGGATCTCAAGGCCCGTGTGCCCTACATCAGGTGGTGATCTTTGACTTCACCGCCAGGCCATCCATCGATGGCATCTCCTACAATGGCATGTGCGGTTGTTCCGGTGTCCTCACCAATCTGGACCAGCAGTGCACGGGGGAGAGAGCGGATAAGGAACAGAACATATGCGAGTCCACGCCCGGCATGGTGGAGATCAATGGGCAGTGCCACAAGCTGTATACACGAGGACCCTGCGGCGCGGGTCAGTGGCTGGAGCCACTGAAATCACAAGCCACGAATGGCACCTCGATCGTGGCGCACGCCAGTCGGGCCAAGTGCGTCTGCCGACCGGGTTACACGCCCACGGAGTCGGATCAACGCGGCATGAGCAACTGCAGCGCTCCGAGTGTCAGCCTGGCGAGGTATTTAACCAACGAGCGACTCAATTCGAAGTTTCTCAATGATCTGCACCTTGGTGGGACCACCTAAAATCCCCAATCTTCAAGCTATTTTCTGTCTGGTTGTGATGACTTCTACTCTTCCTCCCCGCATGCCCACCTAATTTTCTCCATATCACCCCTATTACCCTATGTTTTTGTGTTGCATGCTCAGTGTTGTTCGATGCGATCACTTGTTATTCAATTAACCATTTTATTCTCTTCTAGGTGGTTTTTAGAAATATTCGGTTAACGTGTTTGATAGGAAGAGACAGTGCCATTAATGTATTACATCGACTAATGTACGAGTTGTATTTAAGGAAAAGCCCCATAAGGAAAATAAAACTATTTGAAAGACTAACAATATAGTTTAGAAAAAACAAACCAAAACTCTTTAATTTTTGGAGGAAAATGGCGTTGTGAAAAGGTCAATTATTCTAACAACTTGTTAACTTTTTCTAAAACATAGACATAATAAACGAAATAGTTATCGCACTTACCGCACTTGATCCTCGAGATCCTTCACATTCTGCTCTAGGGCATTCCGTTTTTCTTTGCAATCCTTTAGCTCATATTCCAACTTGTATGCCCGCTCTGTTTTAGTGTCCAATTGATGCTAGTAAAGCAGAAAAAATATGGTTAAAGTATCTAGAAAAAAGGATGACTTGAGGTTACCAGAAGTGTATCCTTCTCGTGCTCTAGAGATATGTAAGTCTGCCGCAGAGCTCCTATGTCCATACGGAGTTGAGTGACCTCGCTGCGATTGGTTTCCCGGCTGGAGTCCAAGGTGCTTGCCCGAACATCCGCCGACTGTCGTTGACGCTCGGCCACCAAAAGCTTACTCTGATAATCCGCTATGATGCGCTCGTTCTGATCGTTGAGCATGCTGCATAACAAATTTATAAAACATAAGAATGTATGATAGCTTATTAGGCAGAATTCCACTCAATTACTTACGTTATTTGACCATTTTCGTCCTTTAGCTTATCAATTTCGGTTTGCATAGAGGCCACGCGCTGCCGCATCTGAACCAAATCGTCCTTAAGCAGCACCAGATTCGTTTCAGTTGGCAAACGAGCCGAGCTAAGTTCCCGATTATCCCGTTCCATCTGCCGCAGGCGGTCGTTGAGCTCTTCGTTGCGCACGCGCAGCGCCTGCAGCTCCTCGGCGTGAAGTTGAACAGTGCACAGTTGCTTCTCCCTCAGGGTATCCCGCTCGCAGCGAACCCGTTCAAGCTCGGACCTGGCACAATCCCGTTCCCGCTCCACCCTTGCAATGGCCGCCTGAACGCAGTCACTGCGATTGCTATTGGCGGTGGAAGCAGTCGATGAAGCTGTGGCGGGCGGCAGTGTCTCATACTGTACACTTTTGAGTGGTGAAAACTGCAGCTTCCCTCCAGGGAACAGTTCAGATCGCAGGGCCCTTAACTCCTCGTCCTTGGATTTGATTTGGGCGTGCAAGAAGGCGATCTCCGACTCGGATCCGGACTTGCTCATTAGGCGCAAGTACTCCTTCTGGAAGAAGTCCCTCTCAGATGACAGGCGTATCTTCTCTTCATCCAGTGTGATGTTGGAATGTTTATTCTGATCTTTGAGCTCCTTTTGCAGCTCCAAAATCTTGGCTTGCATTTTCTGAAGTTTCTTCTTATGCTTTTCATTGGTGGCCTCCAGTTCCTCTTCACGACGAGTCAAAAGATTCAAGCGTTCATTAAGATTATGCTTGTCACTTTGGTTAGAAGCAAAGCCACCGGCCAGTCGGTGATCCTTTCCCTTCTTCTTCAGCTCCAACTGCAGTTGCCTAAGTTCCAGTTCCTTGGCATCGATCTCCGCATTGGCCTGCTGTTCCACTTGCAAGGCAGCCTCCTTGAGCTCCTCCAGCTGCGTTTGAAGCTTTATTTTGTCCTCCTCGGAGCTTAGAGCCCGCTGCATGGCATCGTGCATCTTGTCTTGGAATTCGCGAACTTGCAACATCAAATCGCTCTTCTCGCGTTGCAATAGATCGATGTCCTGGGAGAGGGCGCCCACATCCTTGTAACAGCAATCTTTGGCCAAAGCTGCTGGAGGTCGTCCTCCTGCTAGCATGTCGTTTAAGCGGCGAATCTCCCGATTTCTGGCCTCCACTTTGCGTTTGAAGAATTCCAGTTGTTCTCCAGCTGCCGTAAGATCGTTCTGCATCTTGTCTAGCTCCTCCTGGCCACTGGTTTGCGTCACGGTCACACCATCCTTGGTGGTTGTGGTGGTCTTCTGGAATACCCCAGCATTGCATTTTGTGCATTTAAGAGCAGTGGAGCTGGTGCCCAGTACAGTTGGCAGCACATTCCCCGAACGCACTGTGCTTATGAAGGGTTTTTTGGCTGGAAAGCAGAATATTTTTATAAGACGAACTTGTGGATAGTAATTGAGGAAGGTGCGATTCCAACTAATGTCTAGTTAAATATCTTTCTTGGACCTACTCTGACGACCAATGCCAGCCTGCGACTTTTTGTTCGTGACAGATGAAACCATTTGTTTGGTGAGCAAAGCGTCCAGTTGGCATTGAAGCCCATCATTGTGGCTCTGCAAGTGCTGCTTGTCCGACTCCAGATTTCGGATCTTCCGCTCGGACTCTGCCAAAGTGTTAAAGAAACATACATATTCTTATGTAAAAATCAAACAGAAATCGATTACAACATACCACACAGGCGCAGCTCGTAATCCTCCCTGTCTCTCAAGAACTGCAGATGCAGTTCATTGCACTCGGCCAGCAGGCGAGAGTTGTCACACTTGTACGGTTCGACGCCCAGCTCCCAACAGGTCTTTTCCTGCCGAAACGAAAGCCACAACACAAGGATTGCTTAGCAACCAATTAAAAACCACAACATATGAGGAAGAACGTAAGCCTAAACAGGCAACGTGCTAAAATCCTTGCAGGTATTTCAACACCAATTATAAGGATTCATTTTAATGTGTATAGTTTGGCATTTAAAATGAAGCATATTTGGCGGATATAAGAATAAGAATCATGGGATCCTTACAATTACATCATATTAATGTGACAGCTAAATTTGTGTTGGAAAATATCAATCTCTTCATTGAGAAATTTCCATAAGTACTAATATTATAGTTGAACATAAATGATTGAGGAATCACAAAGTCTTGAGCTCCCTATTAGTTACCAACCTCCAGCAGTTCCGCCACCTTTTTCTTGGTATCCCGCAGACATTCTGTGGTCTTGATTAGGTCCCCGAAAATAGCCTGCAATATAAAAGGGGCCAGAATTATGCCAAAAATTTGATACCAACAGGGAAGAATGGTACCTGAACGAGTGGAATGGCCAAAACGGGCAGCGTCTGTGTGAAACCCATGATGTCCAGTTTGCAGCGAAGGTCCTTAAAGTCGCCATCGTTGATATTCATGGGAAAACACTAATAGCAACAACAAAATTCCTAGTTATTCTTCTAAATGCCCTAAATTTTAGAAAATGCGCAATAAACACAATGCTGTTCAATCAAATCAAAACAAAACCGGACTCCAGTCGATATTTATCGGTTATCGACTCTAACACTAGCTACAATGTGACCATCCTTTCTCGACAAAAAAAACAATCGAAAATATAGTTCAGTATTTTGTTATCGCAGCTAACGAACATCTCAATTTAAAACTTAGTGATATTATTGTTAATTTCTTTAATTCCTAAAAAACGAATGATATAAAGGATTTGTTTAGCCCATGTAGCATAGTACCCGGATTTGGTAAATAATTGAAGTCGTACAAATTAGAATTGTTTGAAATTGGTGTGTTTATTAAAACACATAAACTAAACAGTGTGGAACTACGATTAGTCAACAACAAAACAATAGAAGTTCTTAAACATAAAAGGAGCCTCATTATCTGAAATAAAATTACGTTCTGGCTTTTCCGAGGTAAATGGATTTACAGTTGGTGGCATAACGACATTTAAGTGGCGATTCGATTGGTTGATGAATTGAACCATATCCAATGGTGCCTCGTACTTCGTATATGAAGTAACTACAATGGGGCAGTTCAGATTAAGTGCGGCTTGAATGGTATCTGGCCAAGTATCCTCCAGTGCGAATCCAGTGGATCGGTAAAGACCGCAGTTGAAGAAGCAAACTATAAATTTGTAACAATTAATATTGGTTTCAACTAAACTGAAGTAACTTACTTAAATTTGGCTTAAGAAAGCTCGCTTCTCCGCAGTAATCGTGGTATAAGCTATTCTCAAAATGATAGTTAACAGTTCTTTGAGCTTTTCGGCAGGAACGGCAGCATCTAAATTGGATTGATAACTTTAATAAAATAACTACTAAAAAAAAGGGGGCGACTCACTTGATTTTCTTTAGCTGTTCAAACGATATGTTGTTAGGATTAAGTTCAGGTCCAACAAAAACCACATTTAGGGTTTTAACCGTTGGAGTTATGTGGAGCAGGAAGAGCTCCCATTTCTGTAGCATATCCGCCTCGAATTCGATCTCCGCTCCAATCAAGTGAAGAGTCATCTCCTCGCAGTTTCTTAGCCGCTCGCAAAGTTTTAGGGCAAACCAGGCAGTCAATGGGCCAGTGGACACCTGGGTAAGCGCTGCGTACTCGCACTCATTGGTAACATCTATCAAAAGAAGGTAATAAAGGTCAGGAAGTTTTCTAAATTGAGGTTAGCTAAATAAGAAACTTACACACTTAATAATGTTCAAGAATAAAATAATATATAATATAAAATATGGGAATTACATTACATTACATTACAATAGTTAATAGCTATTCATTTAATTTGAAAAAACCTAGCTTCTTCCAGCTAAGTATCTAAAAACATCTATCTTGATTTACCAGATTTGAATTCAATTTCTATAGCACGCCTAAGTTTTAATTATAGAGTATCCTACTCTAAACTCTATCGGAAGATTTTTGACTGAAATGCTACATAATATCCAATATTATGAATAATGTTTATGTAATTAAGTATACTTACTGAAGTTCAGCTTCTTCATCATCTGTCTAGTGTTGGAGCAAGTCATGGGCAGCTCTCTAAGGATCTTATTGGGCAGAGAAGGCTCCATACGTCCAAACTTTTCCTGAAACATGATGAAGGCCTTGAAAATTTGATAGGCTCCACACCACTTGGCGTGCTCCTTGCCGCGGTGCTCCGGCTTATCCTTGCAGAAGGCCACCTCTCCACATCCTCCGCACATGGATAGACGTTTGAAGCGGTGCTCCCGGCACTTCGACTCGGCACAGATCAGGGGGAATAGGAGCAACTCCCGTTCCGTTGCGGTGAGCTGACGATTCATCTCCTTCTCCACCTGGCGAATGCACACGATCCGGTAGGAGCGGAACTGCTCGTTACTGAAGTCGCCGCACTTGTAGAACATCTCGTGACCTGCATCCGCCCACCAAAAACTGGCAATTAGCGTGATTTATGAATCGCCGAAAGGCACTCACCATTGCGATCCACCGTCTGCCGCAGGGCGTAGCACAGCTGCCGGTGCTCCTGGTCGTCTTTCATGTGCCCACTGCTGCAGTAGTAGCTCAGTCCGCAGCGGGAGCAGGGTATCCGATTTTGAGCACACAGGTCCGACTTGCAGAACTGTAGAGCGAGTAAAATAAAAGGCCTATTAAGATTCAAATGAATAATAACGATACATAATAATGTCGAAAATGAACTACAAGATGGGTTACAAACTATATTTACAAATAAAGGGAAGCGCAGTGTCTACGCAATGAACATCAACTTTTAAAGAATGCCACCTACATTGCACAACGAGGCCATGAAGTATTGCCGTGGCTTATAGATGTACTCCACATACTCCTCCACCTCCTCATCGGATGACTCCACATCGCTGGGCGGCGCTTGGCTGAAGAGCTTTCCAAGATTGCTGAACAACGCCGCTGCTGGGGATTCACCAGCTCCTGCAAAGTTTATTTTAGTTGTTTTGAACTTTAAATACTTTTTTATACAATGATCTTATTACGAACCCTTCGGCAATTTGCTGCCCAGGCATTTGAGCAGGTCATTTATTTCCTCTTCCTTTGAAAGTGCGGATGTCTTGGATTCCGTTTTGGTTTTTGAAGTTACCGAAGCAGTTGAAATCTTTGGTTTCTTTTCTTCACTTTTGGTTTCCTTTGGTTGGGTAACTATTTTGGCTTGATCGGTGGATGGCTTGTTTTCACTGGATGGCACGGCACTATTTTTGGCCAATAATTTCCTACGTAACAGTTGCTGTATTAGCCGGATTGTATCGACCTCTTGCGGATTTTCCACTTGACCATTTCGTGATAATAATTCAAGCAGTGGGTTTCCATTAGGTAAGTGACTTTCAACTGGACGTTCACTTTGTATAGCAGTTGCTGCTTGGGAGCCATTACTTTTGAGTGGAGTATCTGGAGCATCGGGAGATTCCCCCTGATCCTGCTGCGCCTGGTTGATCTTGTTTCGCTGGCGATTGCGAATCCTTGGCTTCTTTTTATGGACCCCCGCCGACTGATTCATATTCGCTGGGTTTATGTTATTCCGAGTGCCAAATTAGCCAGAGCACGTTGCTCAATTGAACGAACAATGAAGAATGCGCATTGTTCTTGGTCTAAGACTTGCGGTCCGCCTCGATTCAATTGGCCGCCAGCCATCGCTTCTCATCGCGGCCGCAAGCCCAAATGTATGCCCCGTCTATTTTTGTTGAGCACGGGCCGCTGTCTGACAACGCCAGCCGGCATCTGAATCCGCATCCCGCCTCTGAATCCGAATCCGTATGGGCTAGTGTCCATTATTATTCTCGAGTACCACCAGCGTTTGATTAATTCTCTGCCTATCTCTGCTAATTGCGTCAACAAGCAGAAAACTACACACAAGTTCACTCTGTGGTGCTCTTTAAAAATATAGTTCTCAGCAGATAAGGGATTATGTCTATATAGTCCCTAAATATTTGGAAACAATTTTGGAAATCAGGCATTTTTTAATGAAGTAATGCCCTAAAACTTTAGTTGCCAAAACGTCAATAGCACTGAGTATTGATGGAACTGTCCGTAAAAATAGAACATATTGTTTTCATTTGTCAAACAACACTTTTCGTGGTGACAAAAAGCTTTAGTTTATTTTTAAAACAATTGTCTTCCAATAGTTTATGTTCGAAAAAATCCAAAGCAATAGGTATCATCTTGAGGAGAAACTTTTGCATGAACTGGGCAAGAGATTTATGAGATTTATATTAATCAAGAATAGCATATTACATTCAAATGTAAAAATTTCGCGCCCAATTTGAAAAGAGAAACTGATAAATGTGTTTTTACACACCTATTTTCCACGCACTATTTCCAATACCGTTCCTGCTTGCCCGCCGAATTCAAAATAAAACACAAACATTTAAAATATTTTCATTGTTTATCTAAAAAATATATATATGAATAAGGTAATTGCTTACATTTCGTTTTGTTTGCTTTAAATATTGTTTAAATCAAGGCAATATGCACTCAACTTTTCAGTATACAAGCAGAATACGATATTTAGTCGTAATTTGAGATTAAAAACTAATTCACACCAGGTAGTGTCGATTTCAAGAAATCATTCAAAATAATTGACTGTTCTATGGAGATATCTTTCAAAGTTAAAGTAAAATTAATAAAACTTGTAAAACCAGCTTAGACTTTTTACGAAAAACGTAGTGAAATTATATAGTAAAACAACCATAAATATAAATATTCATATGAATTAATATGTCATAAGGAAACTATTATAAAATGTGCGAGGATTTGAAGTGAAAATCATACTTTACTTAAGCTAAATAGGACAAATTATAAATGATCTCTTAATGTCATCGACCATACCCTATTATACACACCCAGGTTTACTAATGTTATCCCAAACTTTTGGGGTTTGCGATAACAAAAGCACGCCTGATAGTTAAGCGGATCTTAAGCACTTTAAGATATAAGATACCGTTTACTAGTTTAGTTATGGCCATTGGTAAGATCAACGCCTCCGCAGGCACCTTCGCCGTCGGAAGTGCTGGTGCTACCATTGCAACCATTTGAAATTCCATTTGTGGGTGTGCTGACAATCTTCAGGGATCTCAACGACTTTGTTGCCCCGGCCAAACCCACAACACTGTCCTCCTCATCCGAGGATGCGTCGGATAGCTGGCGGGGCGACAGGCGACAGCCGCGCTGAATATATTGAGTCAATCGATCCACGGAGGCCAAGATCAGGCCGAGGAAAGGAGGCGAGGGCTTCAGGGGCCGCGACAAGTACTCTGGATGGTATTGCGTGGCAACAAAATAGGGATGACCGCTGAGCTCAATGATTTCCATTCTGGTTTTGTCCACGTCGGTGCCCACAAATCGCATGCCTTGCTCTTCCAGCCGCGGCACATATTTAGGATTAACCTCGTAGCGATGCCGATGACGTTCCTCCACGGTTTTAGGATTTCCGTACAACTGGCGAATGGTACTAGGGCCATCAGCGAAAACGGTTGTTCGCTTGCCCAAACGCATAGTGCCACCCAATTGACCCGTGTGATGCTCTGGCATGTCGATGACCAAGGCATTGGCTGTGTTCGGGTCGATCTCTGTGGTGTTTGCATCCTTCAGACCAAGTTTACTGCGTGCGAATTCAATCACCGCTGCCTGCAGACCCAAGCAGATGCCAAGCAATGGCTTTCGATTCTCTCGCGCCCATTGGCACGCACGAATTTTGCCCTCCATTCCACGGGAACCGAATCCACCGGGCACCAGAATGCCATCGCTTTCGCATAGCTTTTGCCACTCCTTGTGATACTTGCTCGGCTCCGACTGCAGAGTTTCCTCCTCCAGCAGGCACGACTCGATAAAGACCAGTTCCAATTTGCGGTTCACAGCCAGGGCGGCATGTTGCAGGGCTTTAACCACGGAGGCGTACGAGTCCGTGAACTTAGTGTACTTGCCCACAACGGCGATGCAAACTTCACGGCGAACGGTCTCCGTGCGACGGGCCAAATCACGCCATTGTTGCAAGCATCTAAAAGTAACAAAGAATAGCTGGTTAGTTAACTTGCTTTCAGGGTTTCACGATAGACTCTAACTTACTTGGTCCTCTTGCTCATGTCGATATTAAGCTGTAGGCGCTCATTTAGGTATTCAATAACTCCATTCTGCTCCATCAGCAACGGAACATGATAAATGGAGTTCAAATCGTGGATGCAAATCACTTGATCCGGGCCCACATGACAGAAGTTGCTAATCTTCTCCTTGACCTCCAGTCCAATGGGTTTCTCCGATCGGCAGACAATCAAATCGGGGCTCAAACCGCATCCTCTTAGTTCCCTGACCGAACTTTGAGTGGGCTTTGTCTTGGGTTCTCCGGTGGCCTTGGGCAAGGGAACCAGCGACACATGGGCCAAACAGAAGTTCTCTCTCTTTACGCGGAACTGGAACTGACGGAAGGCCTCTACGAATGGCATGCCCTCGATGTCACCAATCGTACCTCCCAATTCCACAATGCACACCTGTGGCTTTGAAGATCCCTGAACGGGTGTCTGGGCCACGCGCTCCACCCATTCCTGAATGGCATCAGTGATGTGTGGGACAACTGCAAGGGAAACAAAGTTAAATTACCAAATGTTTCCAGTTACAAAGGCCTTCCAAAAGGATTTATGGAAGAGGATAAAGGATAAGACCTAGTTCGCTCACTCACCTTGAACAGTTTTGCCCAAGTACTCGCCAGTCCGCTCCTTCTCAATGACCAACTTGTAAATTTTTCCGGTGGTTATGTTGTTGTCCCGATGCAGGGTAACATCCAAAAACCTTTCATAGTTTCCCAGATCCAGATCCACCTCGGCTCCATCGTCCAACACGTAAACCTCACCTGCGGAAAAAATAATACAATTAATACGAGGTTTCAATATATTGTGGACCACCCTTCTTAGTAAAAATGAAAAGAACTGAAAACATTTTAATGTTACATTTTTTATTTCCAGGGTATTTGTGCTTAGGCGTAAATGGCGCACTCCGAGCTTTCCTTGGAGTGGCGCTCAACTAGAAATCAATCAAATAGCATGGCATGGACACGAACTAAGAATAATGCTTACGATCTAGGCTAGTGGGCGTATGTACAGTCTTGAGCTTAATCTAGGCGTTCTGAGCTGTTCCACTACTTGGACTCCTCGAGATCCTCTTTGTAGAGTTCCTTGAAGATGAGCTTTTGTATCTTGGTGCGTATGCGCAGCTTCTGGGCTGCGGTCAGCTGTTTCATGTACGGATGCAGACTGAGCAAGTAGTGGTAGTCATCGTCCTCTGGTACGAGCGGAGTGTCCATTGTCGAGGACCCATTAAAGTTGCTATCCTCGGAGAGACGCGGCCGCTTCAGCTTTAGGGCGGGTATCAGTCCATTGGCATAGGAGTGTTGAGTGAAGCTCAGGTGATCTCCGTTTGCTCCTACAGCAGAGGATGCTCCGAAGTCCTCATTTCGGTCTTTGGCCGCTAGATGAGCTGCTGCCAGAGTGGCCAGCGGATGGTGTGCTTTGTTGTAGAGTGGCGGTGGCGACACAGATCTTTTACCGCCCATTGGCGCTCCGTTCGAAGATACAGATGACGCGGATGTGGTCGTTGCCGGCGCCAAAACAGCTGCTGAACCTGGTTGTTGTACTTGTGCGGATGTGGTGGTCACCATTGGCGGTGGCGAACAGTGTGCGGCTGGTGGTTCCACCAGCACTTGAAGTGTGGGTGCCACTGGAGATATCTGTTGCTGTGGTGGAGGTGGCTTTCTGCTCAAATCTTCCGCCTCCTTTTCCAGCTCCATTAACTGGGCGCGTAGTAATCCGGCCTTGATTAAAGCGTGCTGGTGTGCCTCTTCTTGGGCCCGCAAGGCTCCGGTGGCCAGTGGTGTGGTGCTCACTTGATTCATCTGATGGGCAGCCGGTGGCGTGGGCATTGTTTCCTCCATAGTGGCTTCGCTAGCCTCTCCGTCCGCCTCCAATTCCTCCTCGTCGTAATCCTCGTCGCTGTCCTGCAGACGACGTATTAGACCGTTTGTTAAATCCGGTTCCACCACAGTCTTCTCGCAGTCCTCGCTTTGCTGGTTGAAGTAAAATGACTGATCCTGTTCGTTCTTTGGCAAACGATGACGCATGTGATCAGCTATAGAAAGTGATTCCCATTTATTAAAGTAAATAATTGCATTAATCTAACTCACTTAGAAACAACAATGCGTAATAGTGCAGCCATTTGGACTCAAAGGTGGCCGGATCCACCATAAAGTCACCGTTATCCGCCCGAGGTATCCTTTTGTACTCCACTCGGAAATTGTCTCGAAGTCCCTTCCACTTGGCCTTGAGAACGATCTCTGGGAGAGAGAGTGGGATAACGATAGAAACCGCTTTGTTCGCGCTTGGAGTCATTGTCAATGTTGCCAACTTGGCTATTTACTCGCCAAATCTGATTAGAACAGAAAACTATTCAGTTTAACTATTGTTTGTAAGATTTGTTTTAATTTAATTTAAAATTTCTTTCTTTAAATATTTTAAAATACGTTGTACAAAGGTTTTGAAAAGGCACGACTTTATTTGAAAAGATTTCTCAAGTGAAATAAGTTTATTTTAAATAAAAGCAATAATTAAAAGCTTCGTCGCCTTAAACTTTTGATATCATTTAAATTTAAAGTTTATTAAATTTGGCTACTTTTCAGTTAAAGGGATTCTCATCGATGTACGGTTGGCAACACTGTTCTGGGAACTACTTTTGTCCACATGCTCCACTTACTTGGCAGCTTGTGCGCACCGCTCAGCTCGTCCCACATCTGCTCGAGGAAGGCCTTGTTGCAGTGGAAGTTGCGGTTCCAGATGGCCGGCCGCTCCTCGATGTCGTGAATAAACTGCTCCACATTGAGCACGATGGTGGACTTTTTTGGCGCCATCTTAGCGCGCTCAAAGCGATTGAGTGAGTTTTATATATAATTTTTGTGTTACTCTTTTGTCTCTGTTTCGCGGGCACACTTTTTTTTAATGGGTAGCTGTACGGTGCTGTTTCACTTGTCCGCTCAGTTAACGGTGAATTGCAATTGCATGCTCAAAACGGCACACACACGCGCACATAGACACCACTAACCAAACTCACTGAGAGAAATGAGAGGAATGAAGAGCATTAGTCGGCTTCTTGACCACTCACTAAAGCCATCCCGCTCCCACCCACGAGTCAGTTGCGATCCCCGACCATCAATGAGCAGCCAGTGCTCCCCAAACTGTTAACACAATAACTTCATTAGGATTCCCTCCTTGGGCTTAGGCCCAAAATCGAGCTGGGCGACAGGAAATGCCACGCTGCTCGCTCTGCTCCACTCTGCTCCCCATCGTCCATCTCCCTTCCGCGCACTCTGCTCCCCAGCCAGAAGCAGATGAAGAAGACGACGCGGCAGGAAAGAAGCAGCGAAATCAAATTATAAACACGCCAGGGCGAGCGAGGGGGCGCGGGGCAGACAGGAACAGACGGCGATGAGAGACGACCGAGAGACCAACCAACCAGCCAACGGTTACTCCACGAGCCTGCCTGCGACTGCACCCCGCTCCCACTCCCACTCCCGATTACGCTGCCGGTTCCGCTGACTCCGTTTCTCCTTGCTCCCCTTCCTCCAGCACTGCACTGCATACACTTGGAAAAACAAGTGAATGATTTAGGTATTGAATTCGAAGGGGTTCACGCATTAAGCATGTGAACTTTTTAAATTAAAATCCATATAAGAATGAAACGTTTAAAGCAAATGTCTCTCATATATATTGGATTTAAAAAAGCTTAAATTTTAAAAATCTAACATGTATTGTCTTGCTTGCATATGTACATATATGAAAATTATCGGTAAGAAAGTTTTGATCTTATTCTTGAATTTCAATAACAATACTCTAAACCACCCAAAGGTCTATACAAATTTTGAAGTGCTCCTTCCCCTCAACTAATTACCAATATCATATGCCCATTCCCACCCCACCGTTTTCTCCGAGTGCATTGTCTGGCCCCAGTGCATCGGTGTGGATGTGGACATGTGGTGATTGTGTGAGTGAGTCAGGCGCAGGCGGCGGCATTCAGTCAGTCATGCAAAAATGTTTGCCGTGCACAGAGTGCGAAATACTAAAAACGGCAGCGTGTGGAGTGTGGAGACTTCGGATTGTGTGAGGGGGAGGGGGCAGGCAGCAGGGGGCAGGGGCCACAAGGGGAGCGGATGCGAAGGCACAGGCCGCAAAGCATTCATATACATATACATATGTATGTATGTATATTCCAGCGAGCAAAAGCAATTTCTGGCGGCAGCTACAGCTTTGCTGCAGGCACCGCACCGCACAGCACCACACAGCAGAGCGGAGCAGAGCAGACAAGAGACCGACCAGAAGACCAAGCCAAGCCAAGCCAAGCAAGCCAAGCCAGACAAATAATGCGTCACGTTGCGCAGTCGTTAAATTTTCGTTTTCGTCGTTGCCGTTGCCGTTTTTATGGGCAAAAACTGCCGGCGACAGTGTGTTTCACTGCTGCTGCTGCTGCTGCCGTTGTTGTTGCTGTTAGGTGAGGGCAGGGTGAAAAATTGTGGGGGGATATCGGGGTTGGAAAAGCGGGCTGAAAAGCTGGCCCAGCTGCTGTCGAGGTGATTGGGAGCTGGGCAACTAACAGCTCCTCTGCTGGTAGCCAAGAATTTCACAAGTTTCGACCCGCCGTGGAAAGTTATGAGGCCTCCTCACACACAAACACACACACACGCTTTTTTTCGTTTTTGAACTGGAAGCTGTTTGGCTAGGAAATTGGCAGCTAAGTGGACTAACACTGTGGGGATTTGGAAATCGTTTCCTCAACTTTGATTTCCCGCTTGCTTATCAGCGAGAGTCAAGTGAAGGAAACAAGAGATAAGAGCGTTTCTTTCGCTAAATAACTATACTATTTATAGGTCAGATCTTGCATAAAGGCGATGTATTGATCGAAATGAAAGAAAGAATGAGAACTGGGAAATCTTCTGAATACTTCCATCTCTCTTTTTGGTTAACCCGATGAGTGTGCAAAAGATGGTTATTTATATTACAATGCTAATTTGGTAACTTGCTAGATAACGAGGCTTGAAAACTACTTTTGGCTTATCAGGAAAACTAAAATATCTTGTTTTTAGAATATAAGGTTGCTTAGAAATGAACAAATGTATGAAAAAGAGTTTATTTATTCATAGTCTTTCTCCTTTCCTTTAGAATTGCCTTTTAGTTATTTACTCTTCCTCGGTTTATAAAGCTTAAATATCATTTCTCATAGCTTCACATACCAGCTCATCTGATCTGTAAACCATATATGCATAGGTTTTAGTGTTATCTTCAAACTCCTCCTCTCTTTTATGGCAAACTATTCTCTTTCCTTTTCCCTCACAAAACTCTGATTTCCATCACTTCCCCCCTCTCGCTTCAACTATCATTGAAATGTGCCCAGGAATCAGGAACCAAGAAAGATGGGCTCAGAGGGGGAGTGAGGCAATAAACCATATAGTTTGCTCTATAAAATCAATAAAACCCACGCACACACGTGTGCGTGTCTCACTCGCTAACACACATATGCAAAAATTAGCGCGCCAGGAGTCGCAACTAACGGGACATGTGGGTGGTTTTCATGGGGTGGTGAATCAGTGGGTGGTCACTGTCAATGTGTATGTTTGTATGTGTCTGTGTGTGTGTGTGTGTATATTTCTGTTACCGCCAAAGTTTATAATAATCGAAAAGTTTTTTGTGCGCCCGGTCAGCCGCGCCGGCCCGTAGATTCCGTTATGCCCCGAGAGCGTTTTCCACGAGCGCGAATGACAAGTCGAGAAGCCGAATTGCGGAATTGCGAATTCCCGAACCAAAATGCGAACCACTGCTGATTGCAGTCAGCTTACAACTGAAATTGAAAATTCAGCAGAGCAAAGTGCGAAGCGCCGCTGCTTCTGCTGCTGCTGCTGGCGGCTGTCGCAGCGTTGTTGTTGCTGCTGTTGCTTTTGCCTTTGCTGCCGTTGACGCGCCGCCACCGCTGCCGCACACAGACCGCCCGCTCTGCCCCTGCCCCCACCACCTCTCTCCCCTCACACTGTCTCTCTCACACTCCCCACCCTCCCTCTGACCCATCGGCTATTTGCCACTGCGACAGGCTGCAGTCAAGCCATCCGCCATCAGGCCGAGAGCCATGAGCCATGAGCCAGCCAGCCAGCCAGCAGGCCGTGTTCAGGCACAGGCCCAGGCCCAGTCGCAGTCGTAGTAGTCCCATTCCCATTCGCACTCCCGCCCCCCTCCGCCGTTCCCACTTCAAATTCAAATCCCCGGCCAGGTCCACAAGCCCCCCAAAAGCCAAGCGAGCCAGCCAGAGCCACCAGCCAGCCAGCCAACAAAACGTGCCAACTAGCGGCGGCAGCTGAAACGACGCCAGCCAAACAGCCAACAGCCACCAGCAGCAGCAGGCAGGCAAAATAATATGAAAAAAAAACAAAAAAGTAATAAAGGCCTTCTAGAGAGAACGAAAATGATGATACTCTTGCCCCTTAAATATCCAAATGCTTGAACTATATATGTATGAACATAGCTAATTGTGGGAAAATTTAAAGTGTCTGATTAGATTTGTTAAAAATCAATCGCAATAATGAGTCAATGAGGATTCTTACTTAACTCTTGATTATCAGTGTTAAAATACATCCGTACTTATTACGCAGCTAAAACCAGTTGGGAGTTATATCGTTGCTAGTACTATATCAAATATAATCTTAAGAGATATGATCCCTGAGGTTCCATTACTGAGTTTTAGGAGTCTTGGAAGTAATTTGAGGGGTAGGTGTATGTAAAGTTGTTATCGAACTTTGTTGTGAAGAAATTATTAAATTATTATGCATAGTTTTGGATACCAAGAGAGTGTATTAAAGATACTGGATAAGAGATTAAATCATAATATTGGAAAAAGTATCATCATTTAAAAAAAAACAAGAGAGTACATTAAAGATACTGGATGGGAGATTTAATCCTCGCATTCTTCTCGCACCCGAATGTCCAAGCACACGTCAAACTGGTAATACCCTCCGGAAAAGAGAGGGCATGAGAAGCGCACACTGAAACGCAAAAAACGCCAGCGAGGAGGCGCAGGCCATCCAATGGGCGGAGTGGCGGAGGGAGGGGCAGTGGGGCAGAGCAGTCAGCAGGCTGGCAGTTAAGTTCAGTTTCAGGCGAGAGCCAAAGCCACGCCACAAGCTTTTGCTTTTGCTTTTGCCGGCGCGACACATACATGCGTACACAATGTGTGTGTGTGTGTTTGCGCTTGTGCGCTACAGAGAGGGGGAGGGGCGCTCGAGCGAGGGGGAGGTGGAGAAGCGCGCACAAACGCTAAAAACGGCCGCCGCCATTTGCTTCGCTCTGCTCGCTTCTGGCTCCCCGTGTTGTTGCTTTTGCCTCTGCTGCTTTTGGGCATATTATTGCCGGCTATCCAGCACACGCACACCAACACACTCACCCAGAGCCGCATGGCCACACAAACACATGCGAGAGAGAGCCAGCCGCGCTGTCTGTGTGAGGTGGAGCCGGTGGCCTGCTCTCCTCCAGCTCCTCTCTGCCCCCGTGCTTCCTCTCCTTCCTTTGCTCTTCCTGTCCTGCCTGGCTGCCTACTGCATGCTCAGCCAACAACAATCAACGCGCGGAAGCGAGCGAGCTAGCGAGCGAAAAGCATAAACCATGAAGAGAGAGAGGGTGCGGAGTGCAAGGGGAGCGGGTGCGGGCGGGGGCGCGGGCGGAAGAGAGGAGGCTCGTTAAAATCACGCGACAGGAGGCAGCGGCGGCAGCAGCAGCAGAAGAAGAAGAAGAACCAACGGGGGCGGTGCAACAAACGCCGGGCAAAGCGAATCGATGTGAATTTGGCTGTGGCTCCACGGCTACCGCTCTTCCTCTTTCCTCTGCGCTCTCCTCTTCACACTTCCTCCCCTCCCCTACCTACCCATCGCCCGCTCATAGCTTCTCTGCTTCCTCTTCCTTTTCCCCCTTTCCCACCATTCTTCTACCACTTCTTCTTCTGGCGCCTGTCGCTCAGACACCGTAAGTGTGAGGTGGGTGGCGTTGGGTGGAAAAACGGAGGTGGCTGGCAGCGAGGTCGTAATACAACGCTGTATTGTAAGGGGCAAGTGCGATTGGCCGGCCGCACCGAATTTTCCGATTTCATTTCTCACAATTAAGCAACAGAATGGCGCCCCCAGTTGCATAATCGTCGTTCGCGATTCTTTTATGAATCTTCTCTTAGCCTGGGTTATTACTATTGTAAATCTAAATATGAATATTTCGTTCAATCAATTTAATGGCGCAGAACATGCTCCCGACTGTGCACACTTAAAATTTATAGCACCAAAAGGTAAATTATAATATTTTAAGCTAGAGTTTGCAGTTGAACTATACGTGTTCAACAATGTTTGGAAAAGATTACTCAATGGTTTTGGTAAGATACCTTTACAAATTTGATAAGTAAAAATTCGCAGGGGTTTTATTTCGTTGCCACTATCTAACAAAGGTATTATCTCGAACGAAGAATAAGTTCGTTTTTATCTTTAAAGAGTTTGGGGATTTATTGAATTTATAGTATGTATTATTCGAGATTTTTACGGTAGCTGGACGGAGCTCAAATCTGGGATGCCAAAGTTTGCTAGTCTGGTGAAAAAAAGTGAGAACACACCTTTGCCATTACTTACAACGTATCAGTAATCAGTAACTTAGTTGCTGGAACCAACGAAAAGGCGGAAAATTTAACTAACGGCTGCTGTGTTCCGTAACTTCCCTGCTGTCCAATGCAATTACTTAAGGCGATCCATAAGCTATGCTTAAAGTTGCAAGTTATGGCAAGTGGGCAAACTTTCGGCCAGACGCAAGATTGAAGCTTATGAAGCCATAGAACACACACGTACACACGCACACACACAGACACGTGCGGGACCATCAGTTAACCGTGGTGTCTGTGCACTTGTGGCTGTGTGCGTGTGCGCCGCAAATGAGGGGGCGGAACGGAGGCAGGCGTGGCCGAGGAGCGGCGATGGGAGGCAGCCACTCAACCTCAGACGCCAGCAACGCGTAGCAACGGTCACATCCTGCTGGCGAGCTGCCGTTGGAGAGTTGGGCTGGAGAGCCGCCACAGCGAAATGGTATTTTCCATTTAATTTTTGCACACTCGCACACACGCACAAAAGCTCGCACACCCGGGCCATATGTATATGAGTACAGCGGGGCTTCGATAATTACTATAAAGGAAAAATGCTGTTGGAAAACAGAAATCCTTCAAAATTCTGCGTACGTCAAATTCGGTTTTATAGAATTTAAATGATTTTCTCTAAATAAACTTTAAATGTAAATGTGAGCTAAAAACATTTACTAAACAGAAGCAATACCCCCAAAAATTAGAAAAATAACTAACAAATTTAGGCTATATTTATTACATTTAAAGTGCACGGCTATAGTTTCTATCTTAGTGAGTTACTACTGTATGTGGCAGCACACGCACAAGGCGGAGCAGGAGCGTGAGCAAGAAAAAAGAGGAAGAGGAGCAGCAGAGCAGTCAGAGGTGGCACCAACAACAACAACAATAAAAACAGCAACAGCAACACGGCAGCAGCAGCAACAGCAGAGGCCCAAGCATTATTGTCGTCGCGAAACGAAACGTGAGCGTAACGAATGCGCAAGCAGAAATCCAGCAACAAAGCAAATGCAGGCCAAAAAGGAGGTGGAAGCGAGAGACGGGGGGCTGCAAGAGGGGGGCGGCAGTTAATGGCGCACAGGCAAAGAGCAACAGCTGCTAACGATGTTGACGCGCCGATGACGGCCGCACAACCAAATGGGCAGACAGAGCTGCGAAAGAGAGGACAAAGAGGATGATGAGTGGGGGGAAGAGGAGGAGGACAAGCGGAGAGCACAAGAGCTTGGCTCTTTTATGGCTAAAAACGCTAATGTGACCGATGGATCTTGGTGGTGGATGGGGGCAAGGGGAGTGGGGGAGGGAGCATGACGGAGCGCAAAGCACGCGCAAAAAGCCCAGGCGGCAGGAACAACAACAACATCAACAGCAACAAAAGCACTCGGCAGCTAGAAGAAGACACCCTCGAAAGATGGAAGACCGCAGCGGCCAATATGGCGACCCTTGCCATTTCCCGTTCCACTTTCCCTCCCCCACCCATATCAGCCATCTTCGCACCCACTCACACTCACACTACCGAAATTAACGCAAAACAAATGAAGCACACGCATGTGCCGCTGCCTCTGCCGCTGTCGCAGTCGACGTCGGCAGCGAACTCAAACGCGCAGCAACAAGAGCCACAACAAATGAGCAGAATTGCATTTTGTGCATTTCGACCCCCAAAAAGTGGAAGCTGGGCACAAAAATGCAAATGACAGGCGGCAGACAGTAATCCCCAATGAGTGGGGGTGACCAAAACGGGGGGTGGTGGGTGGTGCGTTGCGAGAGGGAGACGGAATAACCGCCCTTTCCACTCATCGAAGGTGCTTCGGTCTATTTACACCACTCAAAGTGACTCATAATTGATACGGTGAGTACTTATAGCTATAAAAAACTAATATAATGAGTAATAACTTGTTAATCTATAGGTAGCTACCTACGTTTTTATATTGGTTGTAACATAAAGATTAAGTTAACCTGATAGAACATTCAATTGGCTTTAAAATTAAAAAAAAAAAAACAATTTATTTGTACTTAAATTTATTCCCTTTTAATACTTGTTTCCCGCAAATCATATTAACAGTCTATGTTAAGTTCACGCATAAACTAATCGCCGTAAGCAAATAGAACGTTATCTATCCACAGCGACACCACGTTTTTAGCTTTCACTTTAATTTATGTATTTAATCGCACGTGTAGAGCGGCCTCGCAAATCGTGCAGGTCAACGCTGCGGCACATGTCACACACACATGCATACGCACAGAGGTAGGCGCCCACCACCCAAACACACTCGCACACACACGCAGGCAAACAAACGCACCGTAATTGCATTGGCACGTTGCATAAATACATTTGCAAGTGTGTGTCGCTGTTGCCGTTTATTTATTTATCGTTGTTGTTATTGTTGCTGGCGCCATTTTGGTGGAGGAAGTTCTTTTTTGGGGGGAGGGGAGGAGGGGCTGGTGGGAGAGAGAATGTGGGCGGAAGTGAAAAGTGAGTGAGTAAAACAGATCAACAAGAGAATGCTCAGAAGTACAGTAAATTTTTGCTACAGATACAAGGAACCAAATTGCATTAAAAAGATCTTTAATATATAATATTATTAATAATAAAAAGAATATAGTATTATATATAATAGTAATATAGTCCAATTTCATGTTCACTGAATGCCTACAATTTTGTATACAATATTAAATTAAGAAACAGTTGTACAAATTTCCAAATACCTTATCATATAATAAAACATAATCTAAAAGAGCTTAATATTAAGTTTAGATAAGAAACGAAAAACTTTTATTCCACAATTCGATTTGTCAGTCATCGTTGAATCGCCAGCAGCTTCGGATCAATTGCAATCGTTTTAAAGTGCACCTGTGTGAAAAGTTTCCCTTTTTTCACAATCAAACAAATAAAAGCACTAAACAGAGACAAAAAAAGAGAGCAAAACAAAAATAAGAAACAAACGAGGAAAGCAGAGCAAGTCAAACGGACAGAAAAAAACTTTCATTTTCAATGTCAAGCAACAATAACAACAACCGAAATGTCTACCGGTTGAGGGAGTCGTTTTTGTGAACAGAGAGCCACAAACAGAGAGAGGATAAAGAAAATAAAAGAGAGAAGGTGAGAGAGATCTAACTTCGTACTTTTTTGCACAAGAGCACGAACATTTTTGTAGCAATTGCTTGCTCCCTTTGTTGCCAGGCGCGTTTATTTCTTTTTAATTTCCGAGTTAATTTGTTTATAAACAAAACTTAATTGTCAAAGTCCAAGATTTCAAAACACGTGCATTTGTTGCTGATTATCAGAGAGCGAGAAAGAGTGGGGACATGAAAAACAGCTGACGACTGCTATGTCTAGTTATCTCGTTCACTCTTCACCGCGCAAAACGGTATTGTCTCTCATTTATTTACACTAAAAGAAAACAGTTTCTGCACATGTTTTTTGATATGATACCAGATGATACAAGCACCCTATTTTCAGAACAAATTAGTTTTCAGCCTAATTACACTTTTCTATCAGAAATATCGCGTTTGAAATTGTTATTGAATAATGTCATTAGAATCAATTACATTTTCCGTGTAGATTTATAAAGCTTGCAGTGGATTATTTTTCTGCCCCCTCATAAACACAATACAAGTAATACGTTTTTTAAGGTTACTTATATTATTTTAATGACAAATAACATAAGTATTTGTTTTTGCTCATGTCATTGTTTTTGGCGGGAGAGCGCTTTTTGCCTGGCTTGGTAACACTGCCACATCGCACGCTTTCTCCCTCTCGCTCACGCCATGTGGTTACAACCAGCCGCGTGACCTTTGACAACAACAACTGCTTGCACCTTGCAACAATAGATGCACATACTGGCAGACACTCGCCAACACACACGCACACACACTCACTCCCACACAGATAGGTAAAATATTGAAAAATTGCCAAAATAAGAGACCAGACATTTCCCGAATGTCGAAAGCAATATATACTATACCACATATAATGGGAAAGAGCTTTTAAAAACTCACCATGCTCATAAGGCGAAAAGGTTCCAGCATCTATGTTGATATAGGGGTCAATCTTGATCGAGGTGACATCCAGACCACAGGATTTCAAAAGCGTTCCGAAAGAGGAGGCAATCACACCTTTTCCCACTCCGCTGATGACGCCGCCTGTAACTAGGATGTACTTCATCTTTTCGTCTCGCATCTCGAACTTTGGGATTAGTAAATCTCGCGAATTATCGAATTACCCGATTCGTTTCGCGATGGACACTTAATCTGCCGTTATCTGAGCCACTTCGAGCAACAATTGCGCCGTTTATTTGCCTTTTGCTGCACGTGGTGCCCCGTATCGACAGATTTGTTCACGTATCTTTCGCGACGGAGGCGCCGGCGTATGACCAACATTTATTTTCAGCATAATACCAGTGACTCACCGTGTGTTGGTAAACACCACAAAGCGCGCAAATTCCGTTGCATTTAAATTGAGCCCGCGTTGGAAAATAAACAAGAGTCAAATGAAATTTTAGCAAAGCGGTGAGGACTGTTTACCCATTTATTTATTTATGTATACATATAAAGCAAACTTGATATTGAAACCTATATCACCAATCAACTATTATTTGTATAACTTTCAATTCTTTAAAAATAGTAATAAACCTTTGGTATACTTAAATTTAATTTTACACGTTGTGTAGGAATTTAAAAATTTATCCTTTAAAATTGTATTTAAATCAGATGCCCGGTAAATTTGTATTGTTATTCATAACAACTACATTAAATGTGCATACGTTATTGCTAAACAGTATTAATTTATATTTATTCATTTTGGAGAATGAAACTAAAATATTTCCCAATTCATAAAATAATA
This sequence comes from Drosophila teissieri, assembly GCF_016746235.2. Classification (NCBI taxonomy): domain Eukaryota; kingdom Metazoa; phylum Arthropoda; class Insecta; order Diptera; family Drosophilidae; genus Drosophila; species Drosophila teissieri. The sequence goes on along the minus strand of NC_053031.1, from coordinate 15,288,369 downwards.
AACCACTCCAATTCCATTGCGCAAAGCATTAAATGTTGCATATTTATTGAATTTTAAGCGTAGGTATAAAAGAATTAGAAAACTTTGAAACTCTGTAAATGCGTGCCAAGCGTAAGCAACTCCTGGATCAACCGGTTACTTGCTAGCCTCCTGCTGCTCGAACAGAGGATACTGCTCGGTGACCTTCTCCCAAGTGGTTCTCGCCGTTGCCAAGTCCTTGACCACGCCCACAACCTCCTCCAGACCGACGCGCACCTGCTTCATGGTATTCCGATCCCGCAGGGTCACCGTATGCGGTTCCTTCAGGGTGTCGAAGTCCACGGTGATGCCATAGGGAATGGCAATCTCATCCGTGCGGGCATACCGCCTGCCAATGGAGCCGCTGGAGTCGTCCACCTTGTGGGAAAGTTCCGCCTTGGTTAGGGCAGAAGAAAGTTTCTGAGTATAAGGTTGGAAGTCGGTGTTGTTTGACAGCGGCAGGATGGAGCACTTGATGGGCGCCACTAGAGGGGGCAGCGTGAAGTAGCACCGCTGCTCGTCGCCGTCGCGGCACTCGAAACTGTGCTCCAACAGAGAGTACATAATGCGACCAATGCCGAACGAAGGCTCAACCACACTCGGGATGAACTCCTCCACATGAACAGTTTTCGTAGAGTGCTTAACGCTGATTGTATCCTTGCCGAGCTCGTGGCTTTGGCCATCGGCCGTGGTCAGTTTGTATTGACCAGCACCAGCCAGCTGTTCCTCCACCTTGGTTATCTCCTCCAGCGAAAGCTTAGCCAACGCATCCGTGATGTTCTTTGCCTCCTTCTTGAAGGTCTTGCCAAGAGCCTGCTTGTTGGGCACAATCTCGCTGACCTCCACAGTTTTGGGAGCCGGCAAACGCTTCTCGGCCACTAAACGCACGCCAGTGGCTGCCGTATGCTGTCCCAAATCGTAGGCACTGCGATCCGCACATCCTACGCACTCCACCCATCCGTACGAGGTAAGGATCTCGGCATCCCAGCAATCGCAGGCATAGTGAGCCATCTCATTGGACATGTGCTGCCGGAATCGCAAGCACTCCGGTTTGATACCAATCGCCAAAAGGAACTGCTGAATGCGGGCCATATAGTAACCAAGTGTCTCGTTAGCCACCAGTTTGGATGCCACTGCCTCGCCAATTTGCACCTGCGCGGCAGATTTTCCATCCATCTGGTTGCAGGCAGAGTAAAGGGTCAACTTCTCCGATTTGATGTTGCCAAATTTGGGATGGTCCTTGAGCACGGGATCGCAGAAATGTTCAATCTCCGCCATGGTGAACTCTCGCACACGGATCAAGCCCGATCGGGGTGAGATTTCATTGCGGAACGAGTTGCCAATTTGAGCCACAGCGAAGGGAAGCTTCCCCTGATTGAATTCCAGCAGTCGCTTGAAGTTGACGAAGATACCCTGGGCAGTTTCCGGCCGCAAGAATCCCTTCACCAAGCCAGTGGGTCCAATTTGGGTGGCAAACATCAGGTTGAACTCAATTGGTTCCGTTAAATCATTGCCGGTTAAGGGAGATTTGATGTTGTATTTGGCCAGGACACCAGCCAATTCCTGTTTGTTCAGGCCATCCAGTTTGATGATAATATCCTCGCACTCGGCTTGCAGGGCGGGAGTGGCATCCTTGGCCTTGGACAGCTTCTCCAAAGCCTGCTTGATGAGATGATCCAGTCGGAAACACTCGCCGGTCTTGACATCCTTGACCATCAGATCGGCAAATCGCTCCACATGACCAGAGGCTTTGAGCACAGGTTCCGGGGTCAGAATAGAGCAGTCCACCTCCAGCATTTGCTCTTCAAGGGCGAAATACTGACGCCACAGGGCCAGAATGTTGGACTTGAGGGCACAGCCCATGGGTCCGAAGTCGTACTGGCCGGTGATGCCGCCATAGATGGCAAAACTCTGGTCGTAGAAGAAGCGGCGCTTGAGAAGATCCTCCATCTTGGCGCGATCGAAGCTAACGACACTGGGGGTCAGGGCGAGCTCCTTGTCCTCCAGCAGCTTCTTGCGGGCCTTCAGTTCGGCTACTGCCTTCTTCACATCGATCTCGGCGGCACCATTGGCCTTGAGCTCCCTCACCAGGTTACCCTGCTCCTGAACTCGTTCCCTCAATGGAGCCAGTTGGGCCTCAATCTCCGGATTCGACATGATGAACTCGGCAGCTGCGGATCTTAATTTGACCTTTCTATTTTGCTTCTTGGTGCCCCAACTAGTGGTTGCAGCTGGTGTAGGCTGCTGCGGTTGCGTGGGTGGAGGTGGTGGTGGTGCGGCGGGAGTAGCTTTTGTGGTGGTGGTGCTAAAAAAGACTTTCGTGGCAATGTGCTCGCTCCACGTTGTTCTCGCAATCTGAGTTCTCACGGCTGTGGTGGCGCTGCGCAGGTGGGGTAGCGCTTTCAATAACTGCAATGACATAAAGAGGCTTTTATTTTTCCAGCCGAAAAACGCGAATTTATGTAATAAACCGTCCAATTGGCAACTAATGCAATACCTTCACTTGCGGCTGCAATTTCGACTTGGATGAGTCTTTGTCGGCCGGCTTGCAGCACTGATTTGGCAGACGGTGCACAACACTGATAATGGTTAACAGAGCTCCTCAGTAATGCGCAATGTTGCGACTTGTAACAACATTTGCCAAATGTGACAAGGATAGTTCGGTTTTAATCTTTACTTTTCAGTTCAATAAATGTTTGAACTTATGGTTCAACTAAATTAGATATTATTATATTGCTACTAGTTTACTGATAAAATGATCACAAAGTCACTGTTACCTTGTCGGCAACACCGATCACTTGTCCCTAACAGCGCGGTTTATTAACAGCACCTTCTGTGTTTTCCAACACAACAGTACATCGATATCGGGCAGGGCCTTCAGCGTTATCGATATCTTTAGTTTTTGTTTTAATTATGTAGGCGCAGCATTGCAGTCTGTTTTCTTGCGAGTTTTTCCCATATAATTTGCTCAATTTTGGTTTAGTTACGTCGAGCTCAAGTGCTACCCCAACCAATTGCTCAAACGTGCAGCGCTCAAATTGAAAAACAAGCGGTTAAAGCGGAAAGTTGAACGAGTTTAGTTGTTTTCTATCTGAGAGGACGCGGCGTTGCAACAACAGCGACGCTATGCGACCGCATTTCGAGCGATAAAACGGAAAGGTGTGCTCCTCTCTCCCTCTCTCCACTGTTTCTCTCACATGAGTTGCTAATACAAATGTTGTTTTTCTGTCAATTTGCCGAAATCTAAATTGCAAACAATTAAAAATTAACTCATTCACAGGCGCTGCCACACATAACGGTTCATGTTTGTTTTTACGACGACGCACACACACATACACCGACCAAAGAGGCAGCGGCAACAACAACAGAGGTCTTCGTTCGGTGAGTTAAGAGTTGTTTTTGTTTAACAGTTTTCCGTTCTTGACCTGTTTTTGTTGTTGTTTTGTTGTTATTTTGTTGTTTTTTATGAGTGGGCCAATCGATCTGTTTAATGTATGCATTATAATTTATTTATTAGTCATAAGCGTAGTTTGTTATTGTACGTGTATGTGTGCACACCATTTCACATCATTAAACATGCACAGTGGAGGTTCTTTAATTAGAAACCAACCCCCACGATGGAAACTATTAAGAATGCGGAGAAAAAACCAGTTTGGTTCCTCTCAACGAGCATCCACTGTAGGCGCACTTATTTCAACGACTTTTGCACGTTTGATATTAAGTCATCGCCGGCCACGAAGGTCAAACTCAAGACTGTACGAAACAAAACAAAAACTATTAAAAAAAAACACACACACAACAAACTAATAACACCTCATCGGGATGCTCTATGTTTGGGTAAATGTTGTGGCCATTTTTTGGAGAGGGTTCGCTTCAAGGTTTACAGTGGTTGTGGTGCGTGATGAAACGGGTTGGAGATCGGAAACAAACAATAACTAAGTCTGTACATACAACATAATGCATTAATACCTAATAAACTAGTGCACGTCTCTAATTCAAAAAGCTAACTCTGAACAAAATCATATAGGGGTATTTAAGAGCTCTGATACATTGAGATCTTATACAATATACATAAGCCCTAAGGAATATTTGCATAAATTGCAGATATCTTTGTAGATTAACTGAGAAAAATAGGATTCATTCAATGATATTTCTTACGAGTTATAAAAGTTTTCAATATATGTGTTTTTAAAATATAAAATAAAATAGAGCTGTATCAGAGTTGGTTGAATACCCCAAAATAAACACATAAATTACATAAAAACAAAATGAGCTTAGGAGGCGATTGATCGAAGACTGCTTGTCTTTTCTAGGATCCCCCGAAATATCAAAACCCGCACCAACAACCCACCAACGAAGCCGACGAACCACTGGCGATGCAATTGAAAGCGCCCAAGAGCAGAAATATGGCCAGTCTTAAAGATGAAGAGCAGGCGGCAACTACGAGCAACTCGACGCACAATCTCAACAACAACAACAATACGCACAACATAAACAATAACCACAGCAGCAGTAGCAGTAGCAACAACAACAAACACAAAAGCGACGATGATCCAAAGGTTAGGAAGGAGAATTTGGAGGCCAGGAAACAGGCTTTGGAGCAGCGTCTTAGCGAAAAGAGCTGGCTGCTGCAGCAAATCCAGAAACAGGAGACAGCCATCATCAATGGCAACTACGAGCACATGACAGTCAATGAGTTTTTTGTCCAATTGGCACAACAGTACAAACATGAACAGCAGCTTCAAGCTTTGGCCAGGGAAAACAGCTCAATTCTGAGGAGAAAACAAAGTACAACGAGTCGGGAAAGCCGCGAAAGCCAGATGACCAACAACAATAACAATCGGCAGTCGGAAACGCTATCAAATCGAAGTTCAGAATATGACAATTACCAACCCTCCTCATCGGCGGGGGCGGGCGATATGCTGGTGATAGGCGTGGCCCAGCAGCAGGCGCAACAGCAACCGCCTCTGGTGAAGAGTGCCCTGAAGAAGCGACCCACTCCCACGCCCAGCCAAATGCAGTATATGCGCCAGCAGCATCAGCAACAAGCTCATTTAGCGATGAACATGAACTACCAGAGATCACAGCCGGATGTCATATCTATGTACTCGGCAAATTCATCCAATGTAGCAACTTTAAGACAACCGCCACAAGCGGCTCCCCAGCAGCAACCAATTATAGTGCAGTGCGATAAATACTACTTATCGCCCACACATCAAAATTACAATGAGGGCGGCTTCATCAAATCAAGTCAGAACATCAAGAAATATGTGTCCCCAATGCCATCGCCCAGTAATATCAGTTACGAGCAGCAGCAACAGCGTAATCCCTTACATCACCAGCGGCAACTAGATGCGATATCCCTGGCGCCCAGCTACGTTTCCGTGGACATGGAAGCTGCCCAGCATCAGCAGCAATATCGCTGGCGTTCTCAGTCACACATAGCACCACTAACACCTCCTCAATTGGGTATAATAGAGGTGAAATCGCACTCCAGCGATATGCTGGCGGTGCCCATGCCACCCAGCCGCTATCCGCCGCACGATGAGATCTCACTGTCATCCTCGTCCACGACCATTGAAAAGAAGCCCAAGCCCAAGCAGTGGCTGGAATCTTCGCTAGATGGGCCAGCTGTTATCAGGCACATGGATTCACAGCCGCACAGTCCAGCTGGGAGTAGTAATGGAAGTAGTAATCCCGGCGCTACTGCCATGGTCTCTAGTAAACCCCGCGCCAAGCTCTCCTCGCAGTCCATGTCGGTGGCGGGTCGACACTATTCCATGTCCAACCAGCGGCCGACACCGAACTATCCCAGTGCCAGCTATGCGGTGAATACCAGTTCGAAAGCCCTGCTGAGTCAATCGACATCGTACCTCAATGCCATGGAGCAAACTTTGGGGATATCGGTGTCGTATCCGCTGGAACCGCTCGACATACCAGCACTGCGAAACCTACCACCTAAGCCAAGTCAAATGCAGCAGCCAACGCCTCCGCCCAGACCACCACCTGCAAATCAGGCTCATACTCAGAACCAGAACCTAAGTCACAGTGGCAATGGCAGCACAAGCGGACTTGGTCATGGCAGTGCTGTACAAACAGCGCTGGTGTCTCCGCCTTTAACCGTGGCCGCAGCCAGTTTATCGCCGGATATTCGCATCGAGTCGCCCAAAAACATGACCGTGGTACAGCAGGCCACTTTCCAGCCGTACAAGGAGGTGACGAAACCCTTCGAAATGTCCGATTTCTACAAATACTCCACCAAGTTTAAGCAAAAGGAGGGCGGAAATCCCAATTGACCTATAAGGTTATACGGAATTCGCATCCACTTTCACCTTTTAATGTGATTAACTAAACTAATTTTGTAGCACTGCGACAAAGCAAAACTACAAAGCAAAATCAGCTCGAATTATTGGACGCCTTTCGAATTTTAAGTTCGTTAGCCAAATTATTTAGGATCAATAACTGAATTAATGCAAAATAACAATGCTCAAAAGATCTGCCAAACTGAAAACTGACGTATTGAAAGCAATTTATCGAACGACATTCAAATTTGTATTGAATTTATAAAGTACAAAAAACACACGACAATATTATCCCCGAGGGGGACAGAAATCGCCTTACAACAGGATGCCTAGAAAATATGGAAATATTTATAGAGTTAACAGCATTTATAAAAAATAACTGACTAGCAATTGTTAATAAGTGTATAAAGGATTATATTTACACTAATCGAATGATATTTTTATGTGAATATACAGATTGGATACTGGTATATTCACCGATTTCTTTAAGACTAACTACCGACAAGCAATAACAAATAGATAAAAATAAATATTTTATATTAAAATATACGTGGATTTGTTCTTATTCATTTCATTCAAATATTTTAATACTTTTCTTATAGCTTCATTAAGATACTTTTAGCATCCCACTTGGGATATTTGGAATAAATAAAATACAAAGGAAGTTTTATGTTTCTTTAGCGTATAAATAAGTGTCACATTAATGTCCATAAATATGTTCTCACTTCTTTAAATCATTCCTTATCGAATATATCACGTAGTTTCTGAATCTCTGCTTAGAACTTATTTATAGAACAGCCGATAAAACTTAATTACTTCCTCCCCTTTTTCTCTCGGATTTCTCTTTGTTTCTCTGGCGATCTGGTGGTAATACAGTGAATTCTCTTTCTGACTCTCCCCATCTCGATGCCACTGCAACAGATTTTGTTTACGATTGATTATTTTTAAACAATCTCGTGTTGTGCTTCACTGAGCATTACAGTATACTGCAGTGGGGAGAAAAAGAGCGGGTTTATCCCACGATATCGAAAACATATAAAGACTCTTCGCAATGGACTTGGTTCTCAGTTGCATCGCGCTCGCTATTACGTGCAACTGTTTCAGATCGGTTGCACCATTGGTTTATTTTGTTTTTAAGTTTCGGATTTAACGTTTTTTTCTCCCTCGAGGAGCACTGAAAATCACATAATGATAAATTAAGAGTTCACGGTTTATGTAGCTAGTTTCCCCCATTGTGTTGTCTTCGTGTGGAACTTTAAATTTGTCGAAAAATTTCAAATTTTACGTAAAGTGCCCAACATAACCTACAAAATTATTCGGTTCGTTGCATTCGTCTGTGTTTGTAAGCAAATCAACCCGAAAAAGTTCCGAAATATTGTGTCATCAAAATCCCAACGTAAACATCAACAAGAAAATGGATCGCATTTGGGCCACATCTAGAACGCCTATAGATATAGCCAACTGACAGGCGCAAGTGTCAACAAAGGCGGCCAAAAAGCAGGGAATAGGCCATAAATTATTTGGTTCAAGTGCAGTCGCCATGAATCTGTACACTCTATACGACTGGGTAAGCCAAACAAGCACGGGAATCCATTAAAGTATTAACCCATTTGGGAGCCAAACATCCATCATTTTCGCTCTTGCATTGAGAATGAAATCCCCAAAATGTGGGATGAATGCGCCTTGCTTTGTGTGTTGATATATGTTTTCAATTCAATACGATCCACAAACAGAATTTGTGCTTTTTCAAGTGTGTTTACAAACGAAAACGAAATTGAATGCGCCTTTGAACTTTCGATTAGAAGACCACAAGGCCCTTCAGCATTCTGTAAACAATCTACAGTGAATAACGCTTATCGGATTCTAAATTTTAAAAAATAATATACTGTTTGATAAGTATAAATAAATGACAAATTTTTGCTTATTAAAGTAAAACTTTTTAGTAAACATTGTAATTTAAACGTACAACTTAATTTTAATGCTAAAAAATGAATCAATTTATTGGTAAATTTGAGTTATATTGTAGAAAAATGTGTCGCAACAATAACCGATTCGCATTTAGAAGGTGTTGACAAAGAATGTTTCTACAACTTGTTGCTGAAAAAGCCTCATAATGTTCCGCAATATGAAAAACATCTTGGGAGAATGCATACAAAAACTATTAAATTTAAAAAAGCTTTATAATGATTAATGGTAAGAATTTACAAATTTTAAAATAAAATTTAAAAAAATTAATTTGCATTTACATTTTTCCTAACTTTAATTTAATTAATAATAATAAAATAATAAATTTTAAATAGTAACATTAAAATAAATAAAATACATCAGTTGTTTAATAACATCGAACATGCCCATTCTAAATACGTGTATACCCACTTCAGCATTTATTGGTATCTCGAATAGTAATACGATAATTCTAAATGCTTTTAAAACTACTCTTTAGCATATATCACCATCTTGCAAACAAATTTATGTTCCACACACACATTTTGTTTATAAATAAGAAATGGGAGCGAACATTCGGTGCACGGAACCGCGTGGAACCGCGTTGCAAATTTCCGTGGCACTCGCTCTCAATCGCTTGGGCTCTCCGCGGCTGCTCTTTTCCAACGCTTTTCTTTTGATTTTCCTCGGATTGAGTGACTGATTTCAATTGAATGTCTCTGCGGGCGTTTTATTTATAAAAGAACTTGCACTGCAGGCGGTCGCGTCGCTCGTTTTTCGGTTTTGCGCACATTTATAGCTCTATAAAGAAAGATAAGAGTGCAGTGCCAGTGCCAGTGACTGTGAGCCTATAAAATTGTTTAAAAAATCTACGAAACATTTGCATACACGCAGAACTTTGCACAATGTAACCCATAATAGCCATTGTCGATATATGGACTTTTTAAGTGATTGTAAATTGCATTTAATTGATAACTTCATCGCTGAATTGAATCGAATGAGAGGCGAGCAGCGAAATGGGGAAATTGCATGTGAGTTCAGCCATTGTGCGCAATGTGATCTTTAACATCTCCCAGTGACATTTGCATCACTCGTCAGCCGAAGTGTGTTAATATCATTTGAAACCGCCTGATAATGAACCACATTAGTGCTCTTTTGTGCATTGTGAATCTGTGTACATAGGAAAATTATATAGTATTAACTATATTTTCTATAAATTTACTTTTAAAATATATTATCCTTTGTTTGAAGGCGATGTGATCCCATTTTTTTATGTATTTAAATATTATTTATTAAAACTATTGTTCTGAAGAGTAATGCTTTATAAGGTTTGTTTTGTATGGGAAAATAAATAATGAAATCTAATTAACCCCTTCCTACTTCAGCTACTCCAAAAACTGTAAATATATCAAATATATATTTATATAAAATATAAAGGTGTTAAATGAAAAAGTGTTCAAGAATTCATAAAAAATATGTATGGTCTTTAATGTGAAATAAACTTCTTCATAACAACGCAAAAGAAAATCCCTTCTCCGATCCAAACTTATTTTAGTCCGACATATTTCACTGTCAATTTTTCGCGAGGCAAAGCTATTAATTTAATCATTTTCGCCAATATGCGTGCCATTATTGTGGGTTTATCGACAATATCTGGTGGAAAATCAAAGGAAAGGCGTCAGCGCCATTAACTGAGACGTTGGGCTAGGTCCTCCGCCCTCTTTTCGCGTTCTGAAGGGGAGTGGCATTGTTGTTATTAGTCGCCGAAGTGCAAAAACCTCAGACGATCCACCTGAAATGTGTGTCACACCCAAACAACGGCCCACAAAAGAGGTCCAAACTATAGCAACAAATAAAGGAGTTTGCACGGAATGGGAAAGACTTTCGTTTTCGTTTTTCACGCACACTCGAAGAAAATCCGTTGTCATGGTTATGGGTGCAAACTTGTTATCCCGATATCCTTATCGCGGGCCTGGTACTTCCTGAATGGGTTGTCGTTGTCGTTGTCTTTGTCCTGACAAGTTCAAGGACGTTCAAGCCACCAAGTGGCCGGGAATTGGATAACTTTTGCACAAATACTTTCCGCAAATGTTCTATAAACTTGTCATGCGTTACGGCCTGACCCACATGGCGTATGTGTAATATGGAAATATCTTATGCAGATGTTCGATTACAGTACGGTTTTGATTTGTATGCAAATTACACTTTAAATAATTACACTTTACATTGATAGCAATAATTTTTAAATGATATTAGCCAAAGAATAGAAGGGGCAATTTCATAAGATATAAGAATACAATTATACAGGCTTCTGGCATCTTTGAACATATTATTTCGATTTAATTGTATTAGGAAATAAATTATTAATAGTCTAATAACATTTCATATAAAAGCCAATAAGTTTGCATATAAACGAACATCTTCTGTATGATCTACGATAAGTTCAAAAAGGTTTATTACTCAGCCGTCGAATGCATCGCCTTGGCACATGTCTATATATGAGAAGGAATGCAGGCGATCTAATTAGATCTCCAGCTGTGAGAAATGTAATTGGAAAATGCCCAAATATTTCCCCCCTCGATTTGAGAACGGATGCATGTGTGGCACACGTTTCGAACACCTTCAGACATATAGATCACTCAAGTGGACAGAGACGTCTTTCTTAATTAATGTGGGCAAGTCCAAAAATAAATAATCCAAACATGTGCAACTCCTCCGCGAAGGGAACGGGAAGTTTATTACTAAACATAAAGATGCCTCGAATGCTTCTAATTATAATTTAAATGGGAAACCAACAACCGACACAGCTGCAATCCATCAAATAGTGGATGTGGGCAGCAGTAGCATCTTCACTGCTCCAAAAGATAGCCACCGATCCACACTTGAGATGCAGGTCAATTTGAAATTGGATGTGGCCCGATCATTGCCCACATTTCCAATCGCATTTGTTTACGCAATAAAGTCGCTTCTTAACACCTTTCGCCACCAAGTTTAGTGGGCCGCCAAGACGGCGAACCTCGAAAAGAATCCTCACAATGCGCCTTTAGACGTTGACAACTGGGTGACATCATTAAATCGAATCAAAATCTAGAAAATAAATTTATGGCGGCAGACAACGCGTGTTGCCTTATAACTCAAGTGGCACGGCCTGGTGGCACAACAAGTGGGGCAACGAAAAATGAAAACCTGCTCTTGTTTTCATTTCATTTGTTGTTCAAGCAAATCCGAATGTTCTAATGTTCGTGGGGTGGTAAAATATCAGTAGCCGTGTGTCGAACACAAATGGTATCAATTCTTAGGCAATAACTCAGTTTTGTAGACAACTTTTGACCATAATTCTATTTGTATTCCCATAAATCTATCTGTGATATCAACTTATAATAATAAACAAAAAATAAACTATTGGCAATTGCTCTTAAAACATTTCATAAAACATCTTATGAAACTAAGTTCTAAACTTAAGATTTTTATGAATATAATTCTGACCTTTTTACTTTAACTGTAAATCGTGATTCATAGAAAATATTTTATTATTTGTATTTATTTATTTGCTTCAAATTCATAATATTTATGCGATAAGCAAACATTTCAGTTGCTTTTTAAGCAAACTATAATTCCAATGCTTTCAAGTGTTATTCATCAAAGAAATACTTTGGCAATATATTTCGGGGAAACATAAATGCAATGGCCATTAATATTGCTTTATTTACGTTACAGATCACATCGCTGCTCCGGCCGCCCAGTGCCAGTGTAAGCTATAAGGCGATCGAAGCGGCGTCTCTGGAAGAACTGCCAGCAACATCCGTGGCAACAGCAACATCCACAGCTGCAACATCACGCGCCACTGGAGCGGCAGCAACTTGTGTGGAAGTTGAGTTCGTACCCACGCTAAATATCATATTTGAGAAGCCGACTGCGTCGAGTGAGCAACAGTCCGCCGAGAAATCGGAACATGTGGCCAGTGGTGGCGTGTCCGATAAGGAACCAGCAGATGATTGCGACTCCGACAATGATTCCACGCGCACGTACATAATCTCGCGGAGCAGTTGGACGGGTGTAACATCGAGTAGCACCCCATATGCGGTTACATCCACGGATACCGCCGAACTACTCAGGCGCCAGAACAACCTCAGTCTCACGGAGGACGATCAGTCGGTGTCGTCGTTCAGCATTGAGCAGCCCACCAGTTCCATGACCATTGACATGGCCGATCAGCGCACAACCACGACGACCACAACAACGACGACGGCAACAACGCCGAGCAGGGTCGAAGTTGTGGCCACAACGACCACAACCACAACGAGCAGCAGTATTGAGGAGGAGATCGAAGAGGCCATCGAGATCAGTGAGGTGGAGGAGCAGCTGAATACTCCACTGGAATCGCTATCGGAGGCGGCTGCCTATGCCCGGCCAAAGGATGAGCAATCAAGTGCCAAAAGTTTGAGTAGCAATCCGGCAGAGGATGAGGAGGCCGATGAGTTTCGCATCGATGATGCCCAGCTGTCTGGTGGTCAGTTGGCTCAGCACTTCCTGGTCGACGAGGATGACAGCGAGGAGGGTACGGATCTTCCGGCTGCCTCCAAAGTGGAGGCTAGTCTCTCCTCTAACGATGAAGACTTTGATATTAGTTTGCCACTGGAGCAGATGAAACCGGTGCATTCCCTGCACGAGGATGAGGAGACTGTAGATCAAAGTCTCAGTAACCAAAGCACTACGGATGATGTATCCGAGTTGGTTGAGGAACCAGTCCAGGGAACGGAAGACAAAACCGAAGGCAGTGCGGCCATTAGTGCCAGTGCTCCACAGGAAACTCAGGTGGACGAAAGCCAAATAACCGAGGAGCAGGATCACTCAATGGAGGAAATAGTGGCCACAAATGAATCGATTGAGGTGACGTACGAGGCTGAGGAAACACTCAATACTTCGCAGAAACAAGATTTAGTCACTGATTTGGATGAAGAGTCCGAGGAGCAGGTGCAGGTGGACATCAGACCCACTTCTACTTCTACTTTGCAAGCATTGAAGCTTCCTGCACTGCAACAACCTCAGATTTTGGAAAGGAAAGCTGCTACAGCATTGAGCACTTTACGTCTGCAAGCAGATGTGATGGAGCCTTTGGAGTTAACCATTTTAGAAATGGAGGAGAGTGAAGTTGATGACGATGACGATGATGAGGAGAGTTCCCTGCAACTAATGAAGCTGCGATTGATGGCCATGAATCAGCAAATGATTGTGGACAACGCACCCAAACTTTCGCCCACGGAAGCGGAGCAAACACAAGTAACCAGCAGCGGCAGCAATTTAGAACTCAAGCAAATGGAGCGAGTGCCTCTCAACGAGTTCTCCAAGGATGTTCTGGAGGATATCACCGAGGAAAGCGAGAGACTGCTCTCCATGAGCACAACTATCGAAGAGGAGCAGGATCCGCCTTCGCTCTCCTTAGACGAGTCTAAAACTCTGCTGCAGCTAGGAGCACATAAGGCTGGAGGCAGCAGTTCCAGTCTGGTGAGTCTAAATATGCTTAAGCAACTGGAGGCCAAGGTACAGGAACTGCACACCCAACTGGAGACCAAGGACAACTGTTTGGCGTCGCTGAATCTGCAGCTTGAGACAGCAAGAAGGGAATCCAGTGCGGGCCCAGCTTCGGCAAGGGATTCCAGTTCGCTAATGACCAATTCGACAGAGTATCGCACTCTTCAAGATGAACTAGGCGGACCGGTAAGTGAATCTATATTTATTAATTTGCGCATTAACTGATCATAATTCGTTGTCCCACAGACATTGGACATTTATGTGGAGATGTCACGGAGGGATGAGTTGATTGCGAAGCTAACAGATTCACTGCAGCAATCGCTGAATGTGCGTGACAAGCTGCAGGCGGATTCAGATCGTCTGGGCGGCGAAGTCCAGAACTTGCGTAGGCAACTTCAAGAGACGATCGAGGCGGTGAAACGTTCGAGTGCCGTATGGCCAGATCAGGAGTGCAATCCCGGTCAGCGTATCTCGGAGATCTCCATGGACTTGATCAGCGAAAGCGACGATGATCTGGATCGTCATTTTCTCACGGACAACGAAGAGCGCGGATCACGTAGCTCCAAGGAAAGGCAGCTACCTCAGTTCCAAACCAACGAGGAATTGGGACTGCAGGCCTCAAATCCAGATTGGACACCGGCATTTAGCAAGCAGATCGAGCAGTTCCACACATACCTGTTGCCCACCGAGCAGCGCATCTTCCAGATGGTGCAGCGCAAGTTCGACGACTACTTGAACCAACAGATTGCCATGTGTCGTGATCTTGGCGCCCAGGAGCTGAAGATTGCCCGCGATCAGTGGGAGAGCGAGAAGCTGACCAGCGAACAGAGCCAGCAGGCAGCTCATGCCAAGCAAATGGAGGACCTGCGCAAGTACTTTGAGCACAAGTGCGCCGATCTGGAGAAGCAATTCTCTGACGATGTCTTCTCGCACAAGTCACAACATCAGGCTGGTGACAGTTCATCCGAGTGCTCTGAGGCAGACCAGTTGCCCGAGGAAGCCGCCGCCGCAGTGTCCTCCAAGGAACCTTCTCCGCGCAAACGGAAGCGAGCTGAGCTGCTGCTTAGTCCCAGTCACAGGCAAATGACTCCTTGTGGTTTGGATTCGCTGGGAGAAAATACTGCACAAACTGGAAAAGACGTGAGTAACCTCTTGTATTAATTAAGAGTTCCTATTATAATGTGCACAATTATATTTTTTAGAATACTGTGGATATGGCCGACCTCAAGATCTTCTACCAAACCCACATCAAGGAGCTAAAGCGCGCGCATGAGGATCAGGTGCGCAAGCTGAGCGATCGGATCAAGTTCTATGAGCGCCGGCAGGGTGACGATGACTATAAGGTAGGCACTCAACTTTTGGAATCCCAGATCACAGCGTATATCTAAGCTTGTTTTCACTAACTGTTCTAACTGCATGTCCATTCTTGTTTTTCTCTCCGAACTTTATAACCCAATAAAACGAACTAAACCAATTGTAACTACCTGCAATCAACTGCCAACCCAAATGCAAAAACTAATCCAGCCTGCACCCGAATCACCCCAACGTACCTGCCCGGATCAGGAATCCGCAGAGGGGGTCGCGAATACTTCCCTGATCATCATCGACGAGGATGAGTTGAACTTCAACAACGAGTCGCAGGTGATCCAGCGCATCATCGAGGAGTACGAGAGGAGATTGCAGGAGCAATTGGCCTTGGCGCGGCAGGACATCGCCACCGAGTTGGAGCAGCAGATTCAGGTGAGGGAACAGGCAGGCATGTGGCATGCAACTCAAATCAACTCATTGCACGTTTTTGTTATTCAAAATTAGTTCATAAATCATATTCCTCGGTGTTTGTTACATAAAATTAATTCATTAATCGTTTAAAATGTATTTTCAAAGATTATAAAAAGATATTTTAGAATCATAAGCAGCTTAATTAACGATCAAGGCGATCGTTGTGTGCATGATTCACGCCACTGATTGGTCTAATCTTAAAGTGTCTCCCTTGCAAATATCTCTTCCCGAGCATAAATTATTTTTAAACACTGCACGCAGCTCACATGAAAAAAACGTGCGAAATTTGTCAAGTAGCCAAAAAACTGAAATGAAAGCAAGAGGAAAACAACGAGAGGCCTAAAGAAAGAGCAACATGAAAATCATGCTGCCACAAACGTGTGCCAAAAGAACTTTCAACTCACTTCGAATTATGTAGCATTAAATCAGTGTGCACTTTGGTACCTGGGATGCCTCTATTTATACCCGGGAGTCAATGATCCCCTCGTCTCGTTGACAGATGCCTCAATCCTTTCCAGCGGCCGCCTCAATCCTCGCTGCCTCACCAAATATGGTGGCCACGTGTCAGCAAATGGTGGGGATAAATAGAGAAGACCTCCCTTTAGTTGGCGCTTCGCATGACTCTAGTTGTTGTTCTTTTGTGCGACACCAAAATAAGTCAATCGAAGGTCAAAGACTGCTGGAGATGCCTTTGTGTCTACAGTAGATACTGGTTAAAGGTCATGTTGATTGGGAGAATATGCTTTGGAAAGATGTATTAGAAATATTTGAGATTATGGAGGATATGTTTTAGTCTATAGGATTAGTTGGGTAAATAATTAAAATATCATCGAGAATCGGAATTAAAATGATATATTGCAGATATTTAATGAATTTAAATAATATTCAAACATAAACATTTCTTTGATTTGGATTTTGCAATGTTAAAATTATTTAACATTGAAGTCAAAACTCCGCCTATTGAAGTCTAGAAAAAACATAGTATTTTTCCACTAATAATATATGTATGCACAAAGATCTTGGGAAACTTACGAGTACATACATATATCTACTGTATGTTTACGCACTATTCAAATACTATAAGAACTCATCGTTCTGGCACAAAACCCTACCACTGTTCACCAAAAATTTCCCGCCCCACTTATGCTGTCAGAAAATAGTCTTTTATATGTATCATATGGGGGCTATCTGGCGATCGGTCTGTTTGCCAACAGCAAATTTCGCAGACATTCTGTGGGCAATATGACAATGCAAAGATACAAATATATCTAAAATCAGCCAAAGAGCGCGCCAAATTGCCGCTGAAAGACATGTGCTCGTCCTGTTGTCGTTGTCACAGCATAGCAATCCACATACTTCACACCTATCTAATGAAGTCATGAAGTGGAGCTAATAAAGTCCAAGCAGGAAGTGAGGCCCAACTGGGGATTAATGAAAGGGGGGAAAGTGGAGCAGAAACACCCCCACAAGAGTGGAAAGCAAGAGTAGATACTGCCCATATAACTTTTCAAAATTAACGCTCATAAATTTGAATTAATTCCAACACGCACTGGCAAAGAGAGGGAAAGCAAGCAGTGCACTGCTTGGCGCGATCTCTCCCGATCTCTGGCGCTCTCTCCGCGGATTTTCATTATAATGCGCTGCCTGCTTTGGGTGGCGTTCAGTCTTTTCCGTCACTTCAATGCGTGCGTACGTGTAAGTCTATCGGATAATTCATTCATCTAAATAAAATACAAACGGTTTGTGAGAGCGAAGGAGAATTCTAGCTATAGATTCTGATTCTACACATCTTCGCGATCTTCAAGTGGTTCTCGTGAAAAGCTTAATATGCAAATCATTGCCGAAAAGCGGAAAATAATTGTGCAAACAAAGAACTAATGTACGTGGTTTTATTGTGCCCATTAATTGGCTTTTTTTTGTGAGTGTGTCGATTTAAATATAACGGTTTTGGTGTGCCAAAATATCTGAAACCAAAAAGGAAAACTGCGGATCTGAAAAGGGAAACTACGGATCTAAAAGAGGAAACTACAGCTCTCCAGAAGGAAATTTAAAAGTAAGCAAAGCAAATTGACTAAACAAACTGCATTTGTTAAGAGTCCATCACTCAAAAGTCGCCCAAAAAACACAGACTAAATAAACAAACAGTCTGCACTTTGTCAAAGATGTTTCTTTCTCCCAAATTACTCGAAGAGTCGTTGCCCTTTCTGCCCAAAAATAAAGGAAATTAAAACCGGAGAATTCCCATTTCCAGTCGCAATCGGTCCACGAGGAGTTTATTTTTGTTCCAGGCGCGAAATTTTCGGTTTCTCTGGGAATCTTCTTTTGGGTTATATTTAGTCAACTTTCCGGGGCTCTGGAAAAAGGCTATAAAGAAAGACTTTCAGATCGAGTTTAGCGAATCAATCAATGGTTAAAAAATATTATAATATCTCCCTTTTAAAATACCGGAAGTTAAAAATTTAGAAACTATAAGAAAATGTATCTTTCAAATTGGCAAGGAAAGATGGTGGATTGGTAAAGGGGACTGAACGTTACGACTCATGTAAAATCAGCCAACTGGCTGGACTAAGTGAATTTTAATTGAAAAGTCGCAGTACCTGGTCCGCCCCCAAAATTAAGCAATCAAGGAAACCAATTAGGGCAGCCTATATAAAGTAGCTCCCAAATCGGACTGTATCAATCTGAGCTAGGACTTTGGCAATGGACTACGATCGAATTCGACCGGTGCGGTACTTGACGGGTTTCCTCAAATGGTGGCGACTCTGGCCAAGGAAGGAATCGGTCTCCATAGCGGACTGGACCAACTGGCAGGGATATGCCTTGCACGTGCCATTCACCGGGTTGTTTGTGGTGCTGCTGTGGGTGGAGGCCATCAGGAGCCGGGACATACAGCATACCGCGGATGTGCTTTTGATCTGCCTAACCACAACTGCGTTGGGCGGTAAAATGATCAACAACTGGAAGTACGCCCATGTGGCCCAAGGCATTCTGACCGAATGGAGCACGTGTGATCTCTTCGAGCTGAGAAGCCAACCGGAAGTGGATATGTGGCGATTCGAGCATCGCCGTTTCAGCCGGGTGTTCATGTTCTACTGCCTGTGCAGTACTGGCGTAATCCCATTCATTGTGATTCAGCCGTTGTTCGATATCCCCAATCAATTGCCCTTCTG
Organism: Drosophila teissieri; assembly: GCF_016746235.2. NCBI lineage: Eukaryota > Metazoa > Arthropoda > Insecta > Diptera > Drosophilidae > Drosophila > Drosophila teissieri. The sequence continues at coordinate 15,269,624 of NC_053031.1, read as the reverse complement.
GATGTGGACACCATTCGACTGGCGGCAGCCGGTGCTCTTTTGGTATCCGTTCATCTACCAGGCCATAACCATTCCGGTTACCTGTATGTGCAACATCACCATGGACGGCGTCAACTGGTACATGATGCTGCATCTGTCCCTGTGCCTGCGAATGCTGGGCCAGCGATTGGGTGAACTTCAGCATGATGACAAGGATCTGAGGGAGAAGTTCCTGGAACTGGTCCAACTGCACCGCAGACTCAAGCAACAGGCCTTGGGCATTGAGAGCTTTATTTCGAAGAGCACGTTCACCCAAATCCTGGTCAGCTCCCTCATCATTTGCTTCACCATTTACAGCATGCAGATGGTGAGCGTCTGCAGTTTAGGATTTCCAATCATGTATTGATTCCTGTTGATTCCTGTTTAGAGTCCCGTCTTGCAGGACTTGCCAGGATTTGCAGCCATGATGAATTACTTACTGGCCATGATCATGCAAATCATGCTGCCCACCATATATGGCAACGCGGTCATCGATTCTGCAAATATGCTGACCGATTCCATGTACAATTCCGACTGGCCGGATATGAATTCCCGAATGCGTCGCCTAGTTTTGATGTTTATGGTGTACTTAAATCGACCGGTGTCCCTAAAAGCCGGTGGCTTCTTTCATATTGGCTTACCCCTGTTCACCAAGGTGGTATTGTCTTTCGTGGAAACTCCATCTATAAGATATCTCTATTTCAGACCATGAATCAAGCATACAGCTTGTTGGCCCTGCTGCTCAACATGAACCAATAGAGACGAAGTTGTGTCCTATAAAATACTCTGCATTCTATTTTGGATTAGCCCAAAGTTTTCGCAGCTCGTTTGGAGATTTATTGCCGAGCGTCTTGTTATGCAAAGTTCTAAAAATATAACGTAGCATTGCACGAAATACACGCTTTCCTATATATACTGTATGTTGAGTGCACATGAAATGTAGAAATGCAAGTGACGAAAATAAATTCGAATTTGGACGTGCTCAAAAATTTGGGAAAAGCTTTAGCTCTGGCAATACGTAGTTTTCCAAATAAACAAAGGAGGATCGAGGAACTCACTTTAGTGCCTTTTATTAGTATATTAAAGTCTAAAAAGAACTTCATTTCGAAGTCGTTGAATCTTTAAAAAATATTCTTACCTAAAAGTTCAAGGCCAGAATGCATTTTAATTCACGTTTCCATTTCAATCATGTTTATATAATTCTGTAGCCCATCGCTGTGTTTGGCCACGTAAAAGTCTCAAGTAAATAATGAAAATGATTGAAAACAAAGAAAATTCACAATCTGCTGGGATCACGACCCTCTAGTGGGGAATTGAGCGGCGAATGGGAGATAAGACAACTGAGTGATGATAATTCTTTGAATTACTTTCGAATCATCAACTCTTAGCTGTATTTAATTGTATTTAATGCGATTTCATGTTTAAATCAAGCGAGAGAGGGTGGAGTCCACTCCAAAAATAAGCAGCAACTCCATACACTCCCTTTTCTCGTTCTTTTCTACGTTTCGGGTGGGGAAGATTTTTATTAAGATTTATGTATCTGGCTCTGCTTCCGTTTGTGCCACCCTCAAGGGACTCGACACACTCGACTTGGGATGAGCCAGAATGAATATCAAAAATGTGAAAAAAACACACATACAGATCACTTCCCATCTATATCATGTAAATATTTTGGGTTGAAACCATAAATATTTATGCTCTGGTGAAAGGCGGAAAAAGTTTGATCTAAAAGCTCGATTTGTCCGCATTTTCCCCATGCAATATGCAGCCGAATGTTGCAACAGCTTTTCACACATTTTCACATGCATAAACAAAAGTTTTTAATCCATGTAAACAATTTGCATTTCCAGAGTTTATTGTCGGAGAACACCGTGGACGATCAGCATTGGCCCAAGGAGCTGATCTTGCTGCGCGAGAAGTTTACGGCCAAGAGTCAACTGGAGATCACTCAGCTGAACATTAAACATGCCGAAGAGGTGAGTAACACATGCATACATTCAGTTCACATACAACTTAATCCCTTATATGTGTCGCATATCGTAGATGTCGCGGGTGAAATTGGAATTTGAAAAGCAGCTGAATCGGAAGAACAAGCGCCATCTGACCTTCGATGCAGCCCGTGACCTGGAGCAGGTGATCTGCGAACGAGATGGATTGCGGGAGCTGTCCAAGAGTTTCCGCAACGTACTCTGTCGGCTGGCCAAGTGTGTGGCCAACTGTGAGGAGGATTTGAATGCCACACTCTCCGAGGAGGTGCAACGCCTGCTCTTCCACAGCCGCAGTCAAGATGGGGCTGATGATTTGGAGGTTACCCTCAGTGGTTCCCTGAATAACACGAAGCAAATGCTGCGTGTGCCGGATGTGCACAGTCTGCTGGAAGTTGTGGAGGATCCCAGTCTGGTGCAGTTCATCGACAGCAAGAGCAACGAGGAGCCCAGCGAGGACTTTGATTTGAATGATTGTCTGGAGCGTCTGAAGACGGAAGCTTCCTACCTGTTGCATTTGTCGGAGGATTTGCACAAGCAGCGGACACATGACGAGTCGTCGGAGCAGCTGGACGAACCGGAAAAACAGGAGCATGAGCTCTGCTGCGAGGCGGAAGATGGTCTGAAGACCACAGCGGCGGTGCATCAACAAGTACTGTCCAAATTCCTGCGCACGAATTCCTTGAACGATCAGCAAATGGGCGTGGCCAATCAGAGGAAGAACAGCAATCCCGAGGCGGGAAAATCCCACTCCTCCCTACCTCCAGATCTTCAGGAGCATGCGGGAAATGCCTCAGAGCTGACCTTCCAGCTTGTGCAGCTGAAGAATCGCTTGATTAAATCGGAGGCGGATCGTCAGAACTTGCAACAGCAACTGAGTCACACTATTGATCGCAATGCGGAACTGGGACAGGAGCTCCAAGCTCTTAGGGATCAGCTGTCCCAATTGAACTCCCTCAACCACACCGATTACAATGAGGGCTATGGCTTGGGAACGATGAAGAGCTTGCAGGAGCAGGGATTGGATCAATCATCGGCCAGTTTCCTTGCCCTCCAAGAGCGAGCGCGTCATTTGCTTTCATCCTCTCCGGTCAAGGAGCAACCTTCGAGAGACCTGGGCAATGCCACCGTCACCTTGCTGCAGATGATCGAGGACTTTTGCCGCGAGGGCGACAAGGTGGTGGAGTGCAGCAAAAAGGATCGCGAGGATCTGCAGTCACAGGTGAGTTCAGAAACGGTCTTCAAACAGATCATCTTCCCCTTTTGAGTTTTCCCCCCAAACTTTTTATTTTGAGTGCTAAACGCATGATCCAAAAATAAATTCGATTAGTCCGTAAGCCAGGTTACTTTTGAACTTACCACCCTTTCGTTGCCCTCTCCTTTGACCTATAACATCACACACACAAACACAGATCGATACCGCTGACAAGCAGCTGAAGGATACCAGGCGATTCCTGGAGGATCAGGCCGCCGAACGCGAACAGGAACGCGATGAGTTCCAGCGCGAAATCGAGCGGCTGAAGGCTCAGTTGCGCGACAAAGAGAAGGAGCACAGCTCCTATGCCAATGCCTCCGAGGAGGTGAGTCCAGTCCACGGTTCCTATCTATGATCTCTCGGATCTTGATCTTGACTTTGATCTTGATTTTGGGCTTGGTTTGACTTTCGTTTGCGTTCTTGGTTCTTGCCTGGGTTCACAAAGTCCTTTCCTCCTTCCATTCATTTGTTATCCTCTTTATTTGTTTTCTATCTATCTTTCGGATTATGATTTCATAGCTTAAGTTTTGGTTGTAAGATTGGTTATAGACATATAAGTATTTAAGTTGTCCCAGCATGTGGCCTTCCCTTTTTAATTAACTGACACAATTGCGCACATTTTCGAAAATATTAACACAGAACTGCTTCAAAGGCACTGTATTCTGGAAGCCATTGAAGTCATCGTTTCCTACAAGAGTTTACCAAATCGCATGGGGCACCTGTTCGGCCATAATTCAATTGTAAATCCCATGGGGGCAATCCAACGGAGTTAAGGGCAGCCTCCGATTCGTGTGTATATATGCCTGAGCTTTTGTGAGCATCTGCCGACATATTTATAGACCCCAAGATATGGGCACTTAAGTGCGAGTGAGTCGGAGCCTTTCAATCAGTTTCCATTTAGCCAAGCTACCTCAAGTTTAAGATCCCTGGGGGGTTGAGAATACTTTCAATGTCGCTCTGATATATGCACTTCGTTGCAAAATAATGAACGAGGTGTTACAACAAAGCTGTTGATGCTTGGATTTAAAATTAATTTCTTTGTTCCTAAGAAAGATTGTCTCACATTTTGAGTTATTAAAGATTGCAATGGGGTTTCAATGGTTTCCTAATTAAATTACGTTACTAATTGACACTTTAATTAAGAAAGGGTATATTTATGTATACTTTTATGTTTTATTTAATTGAAGGGTTATTCTTTGTAATGTTTCGACATATATGTATTACATAAACTGCAATTACCATAAGTGTTCTCCGTGCTAATCAACATTGTATATTAAAAACTATATTGAAGTGATTAACGTATTTGTAATTCTTTGCATGCACTCAATAAATCAAACCGCAACTAAAATTACAATCTAATGCACCTGTACCCCTTTGCCACCGCGTGCACTCTAAAAAAATAGTTGCAGTTAGCGAAGCGAAAGCATGTAAGTTGGTACCTAACATGGAAACCCGCACCCGCACACTCTTCACCTCATTGGTCCATTAATAATTAAATTTCTTACAACATTACTAACGTATTTTCTATTTTCATACAGTATGCACACCTGGAGAGTCAGTTCAGGGAGGTAAGTCAGCAGTTGAGCGAGTCGAATGCCAAGCGGGATAAGTTCGAGGTGGAACTGAAGGCTTCAATTGACAAGATCTTCGTGCTGCGGGAGATCATCTCGGAGCTGGAGACCCAAGTCCAAACCAAGGCACTCAATGAACAAGTTCTGGCCGAGAAGGCCAAGCAGCTGGAGGAATATGTGAGCTTGCAGATGCGGGACAACGATGTCCTGCAGCAGGAGGTGCACAGCCTTAAGACGGACATCGGCGAGGGCTATCAGTCCCGTATCCGTTTGCTGGAGGAGAAGCTGCAACAGAGTAGACCAACGGCAGAACAAGGTGTGGTCCTGAGTCAGGTTGCGGAAAAGTTAAGAGACATTGAAACCACGCTGGATCAGAAGACCAAGGTTCTGGAATCTCTGCATAACTCCAACGCAGCCTCCAATTCGGCCAGCTTGAGTGTCACCGAAGATGTGTCCATTCATGGAAGCAAGGAGCCCACGGCAGTGGGTTCACCCTCGCATCCATCGCTCACCGTGGAAGGTGTTCAACGGGTCACCGAAAAGCTGGACCGGCACACTCGCGTCGAGGAGGCGGCCATCAAGCGGATTCGCGACCTGGAGATGCAGGCTCATCAAATGCGCGCCGCTTGCGTGGTAAGTACATACATTTCTATTAAGTAATTATTATTTATCTTAAAATTATCTTGAAAGTGAATTTTGTGTTTAACTGATCAAGCTAAAATTTGTTAGTTAGTCATTAAAAACTAACTGTCATAGAAATATGAAAAATTTGATATGCTTACCCTTAACAATTTCAATATTTAAAGTATTTGAATCCGTTTGAACCGGTATGGTTTGAGAGCTGGCTAAACCGCTTACCATCCACTTCACCAACCTCGCTATGTTCGAACTCGAACGGCTGTGTTTGTGTCTTGGATAAATCGTTTATTTCAAATGCAACGTATATTTAGATGCTTTCTCTCTTGATTTTTTCCTCTCACGCAACAGAGCATCAAAAAGAATTTTCTTGTGATAGACCCTCTTGGTTTTCTCGATCGGCAGCATCACTCAGTTGCCTTCAGAATGGCACTCTGAACAGTTGAATCGGGAGAAATGCCCGCATCTATATAGACAAGTTTGAATCGCAAACTAAATATTCGCCAGATATATATACAATTTATATATAATTTTCATTAAGAATAAATCTATTATTTTGGATGCAGGCTGCGAAAGTTTCGAAAATGTTTCTGGGTCCGAAGATCCCGCTGCGAGTGAGTTTTTCAAATGGAGCTTTTAATATCCGATCAAGGTTTCTCAGTGCGACAATTGGTGTGCGGCAGCGAATGTTTATTTGTTTTGATGAATTCCGCCAAAGGCAATCATAAAAAATATAAATATAAATATATAATTCAATTTAATTTCATTTGTTGTGCCCTCGGTTGCCGTAATGTTTTCTTCACGCATTCATTGGTGGCCAGTGTGCAATTGTACTGCTTGTGATGTGTGATTTATGGCAAAAAACAATTTTTTTTTGGGCATTTGGCACACGCTGTCACCAAAATATATCGCTCCCTGTTCCCAAAATTTCCCGGTTTGTTCCACTTCAAAAATAGATTTCATATCTTGTGGCTATCCCAAATTAACGCCTCATTCATTATGCCACTTGAAAATCGAATGTAAAACAAATCATTTGGCGCCCCTGGCACCTGCCACATTCCATCCATCACTCCCGAAGTGTTGCACCTTATTGTCACTGGGGTTCCGATTCAAAGAAAAGAGAGAAAACAGGAGCCCAGCTTGTTTACAATATGCATTCTCGCACTGCAGCCCAATTGGAGCACTAATATGCGGTAATGCCTCCATAAATTTATTTATGCTGTGGCACGCATCCCGCTGAGTTGTTTGGAGAAAGGGGAGGCGGCACGATTGAGAAGGGGTTGCAGATTGCTGGGGAAGCTGCATCCATGCCCGTATGAATATAAATGGATCCAACCGAGTAAACAACAGCAAAGAGATGCCAGCACTAAAGCGAAGATACCCAGAACAGTGGCGGAACTTGTATATGTGCATCCCAAAGTGCTTTCTTATCGACGCTCAATTTGAATGAAAATATTTACCTTATGAATGAAGCTACAAAATTCCCTGCTTTTAGTTATAACTTAATATTTAAAGCGCACATGTTTCTGCAAAGAAAACTTGAGAGTTCTTTGTGGTTCTTTAATAAGCAAGATATATTTATAGCTAAGATAAGGAAATGACACAATTAGTCATGCCAGTTCCTCATTCGAGTTTTATACAAAAAACTCTCTCCAATTGTTTTCATTTTCATCCATTAATACCACAGTGCGAAGAGATACGATAAATACATCTACTTTAATTGAAGTTGGAAAGGGTTAAATGCAGATGAAGCCAACGGTCAAATGGTCGGCCATTGACTCACCCACGAGCACCAGTGTCTACAAACTGACAGCCAGATACAACCACTTGACTGAGTAGAATCCCACTAATAAGGAAGAATATGAAGATATAAACACACATCAAAACATAGAATAGTTAAAATGTATTATAATATACTTACATATATTATATAAAATGTAATACCTTTAACTTAAATTTATCTCATCTTCTTTTATAGGAGCTCCAGCATGAGCGGGACTCGCTGCAGGGGCGCATGGATGAGCAGACCCAGCGCATTTCTACACTCCAAAATCGGCTGGAGGAGCAACGCCAGCGGGCGGAGCAACTTCATCGGGCTGGCACATCCGACCTGAATACCCGAGTCCATGAACTCCAGGGCGAGGTCCAGAACCTGAGCGAGCAACTGGCGGCGCGGGACAAGCAGATGGCCACCCTGCGACAGCAGCTGGAGCGCAGCAAGGAGGAGATAATGCGACTGGAGGCGGGAGTCGCGGTGCGCACACAACCAGATCGCAGTCTGGTGGACAAACTGCAGGCTGAAGTGCAGCAAAAGGGAGCAGAGATCGGGAAGCTGAAGGATAAGATACGCACAGAGATGATCAACCGCCTGGCTATTCCGGACCTCATGGAGACTATGCTGGCGGACAAGAACGACGAGATAGATCACCTGCGCGATCAACTGGAGGCCAAGGAGAAGGAACTGCAGGCAGCTCATCAGGATGGCAGCCTGATTTCATCCCCGGCTGGAGCAGGAGCAGGCAAACAGGAGGGAAGTGGTGGTGGCAAGTTGAGTGGCCGAACCCTAAGCGATATCGGATCGATTACCGAGTTCCCAGAGCCGGATGTGGAGCGTCGGGCAGCCATGCGAAGTATGAACGCTCCCTTGCAGCTGAGCGAAAGTGCGGGCGGCTTTCTGCACCAGACAATGGTAAGTGTGTGCCACTTTAAGGACCTACAAGTATGTCCTTTATGCCATTGTTAAGTAGTTAACATTCTATTATTTTGTTTCAGGAAACTTCTAAGGAAGCAGTGGCCAACTTAACACACAAGCGCACCGATGACCTAAGTGGTTTCATTGTCCCCTACCCGGTCAACACTTTCGAGCACCCGCACTACTTCCAGGCTATGGGAGTCACGGCCCAGAGCACCGAAGGTCTAACGCCTGGTCTGGTGCCGAGGCAGATCAACTTCTCCAACCTAACAGAGGATTCCAAGCTAAAGACGCCCAGTCTGCTGATGCACACACCGGTGTTGCCCAAGCCAACAACTCCTCCTGAGATTCACCAGCTGCGTGCGAAGCTGTCCGATTTGCAAAGCGATAAGCAGCGACAGCAGAGTGAATTGGAGAACAAGTTACACGATCTGCAGAAGGAACTGGAGCAGGAGAAGGAGAAACTGAGTCGTCAAGCGCAAAGTCTGCAGAGCTACGAGGAGAGTGAAGTAAAGTACAGGCTTCGCATTGAGAGCCTGGAGTCCAAGGTGCTGGAAACAGCTGCCCAGGCGGCTTCTGATCGAGAAAATCTCCGCAAGGAACTGAATTGTGTTAGTGCGGCCCATGAACAATGCCAAGATGCAGCTTCTGCTCGCAAACGGGAGCTGGAGAAACTCAATAGTGATGTCAAGATTAAGGCCGATCAGCTGCAAGCTGCTCTACGACGGTGTGGAGATCTCGAACTGCAGGTTCTAACACTAGAACGCGATTTGGAGCGCTTGAAGAACAGTGACAATAGTTCAAAGCAGTATTCGGTGGACGAGATTGCCCAGCAGGTGGAAAAGGAATTGAACTACTCTGCCCAGCTGGACTCGAACATCCTCAAAGCCATTGAAAGCGAAGAGGAAAACAATCTGGACAAGAAGCTGCAGAAAGGCGTCCAAACGGAAGAGGAGACTTTGCCAGGAACCGGCAATGGCACCGACGACGAGAACTTCACTGGCGAGCGGGAACTACTTAATCAGTTGGAAGCCCTACGTGCACAACTGGCCGTGGAGCGTGAGCAGTGCGATGCTATAAGCAAGGAGCTTCTGGGAGAGAAACAGCACTCGCAGGACATTCAGGAGCAGGATGTGATTATCATAGAAGCCATGAGGAAACGACTGGAGACTGCGCTTGATGCCGAGGACGAGCTCCACAAACAGCTGGATCAGGAACGGGAACGCTGTAAGCGTCTTCAAACGCAGTTGACATCCCTGCAGCGAGCAGAAAGTAGAAGAAACAGTTCCCTGCTACTGAAATCACCGGGCGACTCGCCCAGAAAATCCCCACGAGCTGATTTCGAATCTGAACTCGGGGATCGTCTGCGCAGTGAGATCAAGCTGCTGGTGGCTCAGAACGAGAGGGAACGGGAGAGATCTGCGGATGCCCAGCGAAGCAGCGAGCGGGAACGTCAGCGGTATGAAAATGAGCTCCAGGAGCGAGTGGCGTACTGTGAGCGCCTGAAACAGGAGATGGAGAAGCTATCCCGAGATAAGGACTCCGCGGAAACAGAGCTAGAACACTTCAATGAACGTTTAACCCTGCAAGCCAGTGAGATCGAAAGCTTGGAGGCCAGATTAGTCACTCTCCAGGAGGCGGAAACGCGAAGAGCCAACACACGCACCCGTCAGCACCAAGAGAACGTGAAACTCCAGGCCGAGATCCATGAACTTAAGTCGAAACTTTTGGCAGCCGAAGCAGCAAGGGATTGCCTAGAGCAAAAAGTAACTCAACTGCGTTTCGATGTGAGTCGCTCTGGTCAGAGGGAGGCCAAACTAGCTGAGGCGTTAGCCCAGGCCAATGATCGATTGGCTCACAGTACCGATGACACTGTGCCGGCGCAGTTCCTGCAGAAGATGAAGGAGATCAACGCCCTGCTGGCGGAGAACACTGCGGAGAACCGGCAAATGGCCGAGACGGTCCAGTTCTTGGTGGGCGAGCGTATTGCCCTGCAGAAGAAATGCGAAGAGTTGGGTGGCGCTGGTAACACCAATGTCACCGAGCTGGAGGAGCGCTGCCGCCAGTTGATCGGTCGCTACCTACGAGTGGAGTCACATCGGAAGGCGCTGGTCTACCAGAAGAGGTATTTGAAGCTCACTTTGGAGGGCTACCAGGCCAGTGAGCAGTTGGCTCTGCAGAATCTGAGAGGAGGTGCTCCGCAGCCTCCACAGCGAAACATCAAAAAGAAGTTTAAGTGAGTTTGGGATTTATTTAAAATGGTTAAAACATTTTTATTAACGGCAATTATTTTCCTTTTAGGACGGTAGCCTTAGCGATCATTGCCATCCAGCGAATCAAGTACATTGGACGCATCTGGCACACGGGAAAGCGGATTGTGAGCAAGTCAGTCTTCACAATAACTCAGCAGAGGTGAGATTGGCGAAGGTTTATTAGAAATCAATTGCTGTACATAGAAGCCTTGCCATAATCCTCATTTTCTCGTCCCTCTAAGCTCTAAGATGCCCATAGTAACCGTCAATATGAAAGTTAAACTTAAAAAAGGCGATTGAGCCAAGAACTAGCGTCTACAAGGTCTGGGTTCTCCTATGAATGCACCTGATTTATAGTATCTTTGGTCACTAAAGTAGCTGTAATTAATTTATTAATAATCAAGGTGCCTCACCCACAACAAGCAACATTTACCTTTCTTTTTTAAATATCTAAATTTGTACTCTTGCATATTGTGTAGCTGCTGAAAAGTATAACATCGATCAGGAATAATAATAATAGCCTTTAATTTATTCTGCAGTAGAGTGCAATCAGGAATCACTGAATAAATCAAATTGTAGTTTTACTAACTATGCAATTTTACCTTAAACTCACTTCGAACTTGATTGAAATCACCCATTCACTTAAAATCATTCTCTTTATGACTGAAGACTAATGTGGTACATCTTTTTAGAAGTCCTGGACTGAACCTCAATGTGGCGCCTCCCCAATCGCCACTGCCTGGGCCCAACTCGAATCCACCCACCAATAACAACAACCTCATGGGCCGCCTTAGCTATGCGCCCCTCTCACCGCCGATGGTTAACTTCAGCACCGTGCAGCCCATCATGCTGCCTTCGGATTTCACCCTCCAGGCGCCAACCACTTCGTTGCAGAGCACCATCGCCAATAACAATAACAATAGTGAAAACAGTCTGCCCTCACTGGCAAGATTGGACTGGCCCACGATGCAAAAGCCAAAAAGAGCGCATGCGCGGCATCATTAAGCCCAAGCCCAGAAAAGCACACAGTTCCATTGAGGTGAAATCAACGGAAGGCCCTAACTTTAAGTGAAGCCATATCGAAGACACTCTGCAAGCATGAAAGCATCAAGGATGTAGGACAAGCGATCCATTTTAGAGTTAATCACCTGTACCATTTCCCTCATGATTAGTTCTTAAGCTGTTGTAACCTATTTTAAGCGTGCGCGCAACCACACCAAACTTAGAAATGTATTCGTCTGTAAGTGTTACTTGTATTTACCGCCCAAATGTAGACGTAAGCATAAACCTATCCGTGTCCCAGTATTTTGATTGGTTCGACTTACTATTGGCTAACAATTCCCAGAGTCACTTATGTTTAGTTTTATCTTATTTGGTTTCTGACTGTACAAGTTTCCTGCTAAGTTGATTAAACAAATTTATTTTACATTGGAAAAGCTTTGTTTATTATTTCACTGTTTTTAACTCGAATGTTTTCTGTACATATAGGGAAAGTGCCTTAAGGGTGAGAATTCACTGGACAATTAAGAATTCAATTCATTGCATTATTCAAATAAAAGTTACCATCTTAAAGAGGTATAAATTGCATTACTTCTATGTAGTTATGCAGTAGATAAAATGAAATGTGTTACACAATCATATTTTTTAGCTTTTTACGTTTGACTTTATTGAAGTCAAGATAAAAGATAGGTGAGTATAAAAAGGCGTTTGATAAACACAACAATCAAATTATAGGGAGGAAGTCAGCAAGCAAAGAAAATTCCTGTTTACAACAGTTGAATTATACCGCACTTAGTCAAAGAAATCGCAATAACAAGCTTAAAATCAACTGCGTATACTTGATATTTTCAAATTACAAAGGCTGGAAATAAGGACTCTCAGCATCGGGAATGGATATAAACAAAAGTGTTCTTTAACAATATGCTAAGGGGCCCAAATGGATGCAGCTGCTCCGTTCCGTTTTCCCAGTGCCGGTAAAGCTCAACAGGTTGAGGGGTTGGCTGGGCAAATGTCAAGTGCTGCAAGGACACCTAAGCCGGACATACAGCAAAGTACCTTGCCTCAGGGCGGCTCTTCGTCAAATGAACGCAAATGCTGCAATGTTTTTGCACGTCCAGCAGGGATTCACTTGGATGCCGCCCTCTTTTAACCCCCTTTAGGCCAAGGCAAATGGAGGTGGCGAAATTGAAAATACTCTGCCATTTTATTCGAAAGCAAGTTGCGTGAGTTCGCTATGGCACTGATCTTGATGGTGTGAAAATTATCAAATGATGCGTCCATTAAGTTATTTTGAATTTGGTAAAATATTTCATTATCATAATAACTAAATACTAATATTTTTTAAAATATATATACATATAATAAAAACAGTTCCAAATTTGTATGGTTTATTTGAAAAACTTTGATTTCTTTCACAAGAACGTTCTCGAGTTTGCTGAAAAAGTTTTCAATCCTGCGTTATACCCTTGATAATTACTGGCCAGCTCGTTATCAGCGGCAGCAGCACACCGCCCACTGATAAGGAGTCGCGGAGCTTTCCGTTCGTACTCAGCCGAAGTCATCCGAAGTTGGCCGAAGGTTTACGGCCGGAAAAGCAGAGCTTTCCCTGCAGCAACCGTGGAATCGGCGGTGGACAGGCTGAAATCGCTAACATATGGTAGCGTTGAATGGCGCATCGTCTAGCATTGGCCATCCTGTCGTTGTGGCAAGCGGTCCTTCCAAACATCCTGTCACTAATATCCTGTCATTCTCACACGGCGGTTGCGAGCGTTTTCGATACGGATTCGCATTCGTATTCTAATACGGGTTCTGTTTTTGTTCTTCCCCATCGAGCGGTGTGTGTGGGCCAGAACAAAATGAGATTCAGTTGTCTGCAATTTAAATAGATTGCTTATCGCATAGATATCAAAAAATATTTTGAAAAGAAACTCAGTGAATTCGCTTATTGCGCCTTTGGTGTTAAATTCCTTCCTTGATTTGCATATGCCAAGAGTGTTACTCCGAGTTTTGTTTGAATATTAATGAGTTGTGCCCAGGGAGATGATTAATTATCCCTATTTGGTTTAAAACAAACAATAAAATTCATCTTGAAAACAATTAATTCTTGTGAAAAAAGTGCTGTTCAAATCAGGAATAAAACGGTAAGGATTAATTAATTAATTTAACCACAAAATATAATAAGGCTCATAAATCATATTCAATACATATAGTACCTGTATGGATTTTTATAGATGCAAGAATGCATTTTATACATACTTTCTAGTTTATCAATTATATATATTTTTAAATAAAACAATACTCAGTTTTCTTGCTTAATCCAACAATCAGTTGCCTTATTCTTATCTCAACATTTATTCCCCAATTGAAAGAGTTTCAGTTGAAAATGTCTCTGCCACTTTAAGCCATCGACAAGCAACTCAGAAGAAGTGAATTGAGGGGGATGGGGACGGCGATGAAGAAATCCAATTTGATAAGTAATCGCATCAGCCAAAAGCCTTGAAATTCGCACTTAAAGCGCCTTCGAGCCCCTAATCCCAGCCATTTAAACACTAAACCAGCCAGAGCCAGCATTTTTTTATGGCACCCAAAAAGTCCCTTTTCTCCGTCTGCCTGTTGAATATTTACCATTCAAGTTGATATTTGTATATGTATTTTTTTTGGGCTTTGGCTTATTAAATCTGTGATTGTTCGCGCCCTGGTGGGTGGAAATCCCTGCAAAAGTTGGCCAGGTCAAAGGACGAAATAGTTTGGGAGCTCTTTGATAAGGGTCCTTGGTTATTTTTTGGGCTTTTAGCATTTCCTGAGAATGAAAGTGAACTGTTCGTCTCGCTTTCCTATCGCACATGTGTATCTGCATCTGTTATTTTGCGATAAGATAGTTCTCCCTTATCTGCGAACAGTATACGGGTATTGAATGTACAAATCGGCTTCATATTCGTTACGCCCCTGCAGAATTTTTTTCCTGGTAGGCGTTACATAGGATTGTATACCCAGTTGATGTGATGTTATGCTTTTTCTATTCCTTTTGTTTTTTCTGTCTAATGACGTCAAACGATTGCGTTTGCGTTCCGTATGTATGACCAACAGGTAAGCGAATATATCCTTAAATTGGTTAGAGTTGCTGTGGCAATTTTCGAATTTACAAGTTCTTAATTTGTGTTTCAACTCTGGTGGCCAAAACTTGACCAAGGCAGCAAACTTTTGTTCGGCAGCAGGCTGAAGTGCTCGGAATGGGGTGGCATGCTTGGATGGCTTCCATGTCACCAGGCGGAGAAAGTACAAAGGGAATGGAAGGGTGGAAAGATAGAAGATAGAAAGCAAGGAGCAGCGGCGAAGACAGCCAGTCGATGGCGAGACAGCTTGTCACTGGCATGTCCAGGGCTTAAATTTCATCCTTCACGCTTCCCTGCCAGCGCACAGCACCCAAGTTCATTATTGTTACTTCCCACATCCTCCATGTGGTGCACTCGCTTTAAGTTTTTTAATTATGCTGCCTGGTTAAGTCGCCGTTTTAATCCGTTTTAAAGGCGGTCATACACGGCGTATGCGTGATGGGAGGGGGAATTGCGAATTATGTACTCTATGACTGCCAAAACACACAGAACATTTATGACATGATCAAAATGTGTGTGTAGTACATGCTCGAGGTTTATGAGCTTTTTATATCTATTTTTTGCAAGTACAAATTTACCATACTTTGGTCTGAAATCACTGCGATTTTGTTTACTTGACTAGAAAATATGCAACTTTAGTAAAAATGAACTACACATGATCATTAAAGTAAGGCGGATATATTAAAGCCATAGATTACAAATGCCTTTTAATATTTGATAATCATTTTCTTTGGGTTTCTTGCTGTTTATTGATACTGGACGAAGGTGATTTAAATGTTTACTTGCTGAACCAATTTGTTGACTGCACCGTGCAGCTTTTGCAATTAGCGTAATTGAAAGTAGGCTTATGGAAACCGTTTACACTCGACTATTCGTAATTCGGTTTGCCAACCGTTTCTCGTTAATTTATAATTACCCACCTAATGAACAACTGATTCGATAAGCCCCCTAAATAGGCACTTAGTTGGTTTAGACTGGCATAAATTATTAGGGCACTTATATATATATATAAGCTTATTTCGAAACCACAGTTTAGTTTGCCTTAAACTTTCATCAGGATGAGATTTTTAACATTTTCGGAGCTGTGTTGGCTAGCTTTAATCGCAGCAGCTAAAGAAGATTGGTTTACTACCGTGAGGGAGTACAATGTCTCCCTTGGAATAGATTAAACTAATTAAGATGTAGAAAAAAAAGCATCCTTCAAATGTATGTGTGCATAGGAGGTGTGTAGGAGAAGACAATTTATTTGCTCAAATTCTCAGTTGGTCCTTTTCGTATTCGCAAAAACTTTCCAACTGTCACCTGCAGTCGTGTAGACAAAGTTGCAGTAGTAATCACAATAAGATGTTAAATTAAAACCGTGTGCCTTGGCTTGGAAATTACACTTGGTGTAACACTTACTTACACTTACATTGTTTGGTTATGAATAAAAATATCGTTTGAAAATGCTTACACGTTATACAAATATGATATATACAAGCAAATTATATACAAAATAAATAAATTCTTTGGGGCTTCACACTTAAAAATGCGTGAGGCACGAAAATGAAATGGCTGCGTTTTTCTAAGATACATTCTCAAGGAAATTATGAAAGCTCTCTTTTTAACTTATACCATCAAAACTGAAACCCGGAATCGGAACTCACAAGCTAGACTTTTTAATTGCCGAATTGTGTGAGACAATAGAACAGATGAAAACATCTAGCAACCAAATTTTTTTTGCCAAACCGCTAATGACAACTATTCAACAAAATCGGCTTTCAGTTCTCCGAGCGCCGAGAACCCAACTAAGCAAATATGAAACTACGCAAAACATGGTTAAATAATTTGCACGGATTCCCAGAAACGAAATGTTAGTTGAATCAATATTTAAACGTATTAATTACGCCCGAAAAAGAGGAGCTCTATAAAATGGGGTAGCAATGGCCGTTGGAAGTCAGTTTAAAGAGGTTGCTCGTGTTGGAAAATATGC
This sequence comes from Drosophila teissieri, assembly GCF_016746235.2. Lineage (NCBI taxonomy): Eukaryota > Metazoa > Arthropoda > Insecta > Diptera > Drosophilidae > Drosophila > Drosophila teissieri. The sequence goes on along the minus strand of NC_053031.1, from coordinate 15,253,131 downwards.
GTTTGTTCGTGGCTCTGGTTTGTGTCAGCCTGGTGGCAGTGTCGTCTGCCCAGTTGTCCCTGCGCGGAAGATTGGGACGCTCGTCCCAGGTGGACTTGGCGGTGGAGCAGCCCAATTTGCTGGCTAAGGCAGCCGGCATTGTGCCCACTGTGCTCGTGAAGAATGCCGGCATCGTGCCCACTGTGCTGGTGAAGAACGCAGCCGGAATCCTACCTGCCGTCGATGTGGCCGCCGATGTGGAAACCCCCAGCATCCTGCCCCAAGTTTCCAACAACATCTTGCCCTACTATCCCAGCTACTGGCCCAACTATGGATCATATGGATCCTATGGATCCTATGGCTATCCCGGCGGCTGGAACGGTCCGAGCTACTGGAACAACGACTACTACGACTATGGAGCACCCTACTTGCGCAGACGTCGTCTTGTGAAGCCCGTTGTGTCCCCCACCGTGATCGCCTCTCCCTCTGCCACCTCCTCCTCCTCTTCTACCACCACCACCACCACCTCCACTGGTGCGTCTGGTGAGGATTCCCCTGCCGTGACTGCCGATGTCGTTCCCGAGCAGACTGCTGCCACTTCCGAAAATGAGGTTGCTGAGCCCGTGTTCTCCACCCAGGTGATCTAAGGAGCAGTCGAAAAAATAATAATTAAAATTAATATATTGAGCAATTACTGTTTTATTCGGAGAGTTTAAATCAAAATGGGACGATTCTATTGCTTAATAGCTTATTAGTTGCATCAGAAATTTCCACATCAATATTATAAATCATTTTTAAGGGTAAAACATTGTGGAGGAAGATTGAAGATGATTTATTTCTGACATTCTTATTTATTCGTTTTTTTTTAATAAAAAATAGTTTATCACCCAATATTCAAAAGATAGCATTGGGGTAAAACTTCTATATCTGTTTTAAAACTTATTTTTTTTAAATAAGTTTATACAATTTTTGCATGCCAACAGGACTTTAGTATACATTGATGGTATGTAAAATGAATAAACAGTTATGATGAACCTTGAACTTATTTGCTAAAATCCATGATTCAGGATTTGTATCAAAGTTAATTATCAGTTTATGGCCACTTTAGGCCTAAAACCAGAACGAGTACCCATCGGCTATCTAATCGCGCTTTGTGCCATAAACTGAACGCTATTTGTGGCATTGAGTAGAGTGCAAACACACAGCTCAGTGGGGCATTAAAGGTGTGAACTATCCGCTGCCAACCAGTGGACAACCAGTTTTGACCAGGCCCACAGACCCAGAGACCCAGCGACTCAGAGAGCCAGAAAAAAGCAACAGGCAACGAAGAGCCTTCCATATGGCGCAATATTGAAATATCCAATCAAAATGTTAATTCGAGGATAGAAGAAGCGCCGAGAAATGAAAATCAAAGGAGCATTTTTCGTTCATGGCCCGGGCATTGTTTGAATCCTGCATCCTGGGATACAAGGATCGACTCACTTCAGGTGAAATTTTCAATCGAAACTTGATGGGTTTTTATGTAAATTTACGATACGCGCGCAGGAATAGATTTAGATGAAAAAGTACCCTTATCACACTTGTTGATTCATTAAACGGCGCGACCGTTGAGAGTATACATCCATAAAAAGAAAGGGGTTTATTGTTATTTTCGCTCCTAGTTTGTTTTGTATACAAAAAATGCTTTTTGTTTTTTTCTTTGCCTATGTAACCGGAGCATATTGAGGGACTTTCTATGCTCGCCGGACCAGTGGGAGTTGGGATGGCAGTGACGTGCTTTTTGCTCCATGTTTATTTTTAGGGTTTTGGCCGGGTCTTAGGGTCTGGCGCCAACGGGCCACTCCCACCCCCATTGCCACTCCCACTCCCACTGCCACCCCAGCAACCTCCCCTTGAGTTCCCGCCCCTATTTATCCAGCGCGCTTTCATAGCGAGGAGCTTTGGGCTATGCAAATGAATTAATGCCCATGAAAGTTTCCGCCGGGCGATGAGAGAGTACATTCCCCTGCAGTTTCGCTTAATTGCATCAATTAGGTATGAAAATGCCAACAGTTGAACTGCAAGTGCTCTTTTTGTAAATATCTCAAGAACTTGACTTCTATGCAGCATATGCTCTTTAATATGCAACGTATTTGTTGACTGCTACCTTTAGCTATCAATTATGTAGTACTAAAACCGAATGCCTTTAACACTTCATAGTTGGCAGCACTTAACTCGGTTAAGTTAAGCGTTATTTCTCTATTCCAATCACAATGGCGGGCTTAATAAGCTGAAAGTAATGAATAAACATCGGATATGAGAGCTAGCCGCTAATAATCCCATGCACATGACAGCATATGCGTACACTGAGCGAAATGTTTCATCGCCACCCTTTGGCATCCGACTGGCAAATAAATCGCCTGGCTGCTATCCCTTCGAATTTATTGCGGTGATGTCCTGTCACTCGAACGACTTGATGAGAGCTCAGCCATCACCATCATTGACATAACAATTGGAAACACTTCCGTTTCCACATGAGCAGCCACGGGATGTTTTCCTTGTCGGTTTTCCGCTGGTATCGAGGGAAATGGGAGCTGGGAAATGTGGCCTATAAGCAAACAGAAATTAGCGTCCGACGTCGAAGGAAATGATTGCCCAGGAGATGAGCTCTGTTATGGGTCGTCTGTGTGCTGGCAGAAAAGCTAAGTAGGAGTTATGGGAGGGTCATCTTGGCTTAATCTGTTATCCTGCAGCAATTTCTTGTTCAGAGGTATTTTTAGTAGTTCTCTTAAATATAGGATAAATGCAACAAGGGCACAGTTTTAGACGCGTAGGAATTTTATTTGTTATTTTTGCATAAGATCTTGTTTGAAAGGTTTAATACTTTGCAAACGTCATTGCTATTTTTAGCTAAAATAATATTAATACTTTCAGTGAATGTTGATGTTAATAAAGACTTTTAATAGTGATAATTTCTTAATTTCATTAAGAACATCCCCCGCATATATATTATTTTATATAACATATATATTATTACGTTCCTGTTGTATAAGACATTAAATAATATATATAAAACACTTAAATATTTACATAGCTTTCCTTAAGTTATCGTTGTTATTAAAATAAATATATTTTCAAAAATAATAATCCAAGTTTAATCTCCACATCCACCTCCCTCTCCGTGTGACTTCATCTGTCCTTTATCCTGTCATAAACCATGAACCCGCAATATCCACAAATAATAATTTAAAGCCAACACATGGCATATTCTGCGCCCCAGGGTGGATCCGACTCCCCATGGGACTAGACAAAGTTTCGTAATTTTTTGTATGCAAATTACCGTGCAGGGGGTTCAGGCCATGGCAAATTGACCAAAACATGTCAACTGTGTCAACAAGAATTATAGCAATTGCGCTCGTTTTACGTCGATTGCAATAATTTGACCTGGCAAAGGTCACAATGGAAATATCCAGGAACGACGAAAAGGAAAAAAGCCCACAGTCCACTGACAAGTTACCTTTTGTTTAAAATAATAATGTTGTATATTTATTAGGAATTTTAAAGTTTAACTCATTTTAGAAAATGGGAAGGAAACGAAGGCAATTGGTATAAATAATGTATTATTATGGGCTTTGAATGCAAGTAAAACTTGATAATTTAAAAAATGTTAGCTGGTATTCCAATTTTCCTTGCCAATTTCTATCCATTCTACAATATCCATTTCTATCTATTCTACAAAGAATTTAAATTTCTCCCCAGAACTCCTACTAGCTAAGTAGAGGGTATGTGATATTCGATGCAACAGTATAAGGTATTAACTATTTCTGTGTGCAAACATGGCACTTTTACCTTGCACTTTCGTTCAATTTCAATTAGGGTTTTTCACCGCTGGGTGGACGCATGTTCCATTTTCAGTTTTAATTTAATTTATTGAGTATTGTAACTTTCGGAGTAGCCCAGTTTGCAAACTTCGTATCAACAGTGAATGGAATGAAATGTAATGTGCTGTTGCAATCAATGTAAGTTCGCTTCATTTCGGATAATTGGCTAGAATTGTGGGACCGCCAAGAGAATTACTTTAATTGGCAGGAGGCGGGGCAAGGTCACCGCCAATTGAACGGGGTCAGTGGTTATGGGCGGGCATATACGGCGACTAAGGAATCGATTGCAATCACAGTCATAAAGCGAATTACTTTGAACCCGAAGCGCACAGGCTGCAAGAATGCCATCGGTTCACATGGGGGATGGATGGGGTTAAGGGCTGATGATGATATGGCGGTTATGGGGGTTATGTTGGTTTGCCGTTGCCATGGGGTCAAGTGTAATGGACATGAACATGTGAGGCACGGACTGCTGACCCGGCCATTGGAGTTGGAGGAGCCATTGTCTCCTAACCCGGCTCACTGAGTCAGCAAAGGAAATGTGCGCTTCCCGTGGCTTATTTCCCTTTGTCTCCGGCTCATATTGCGGTTTAGGCTCTGCAGCTGATCACTAAGAGGTTTCCATTTTAATTAAATAGTGTCCGAGCTGAGCAAATGCAATTAAATTGAATTCCCATCGCTTGTGTGGTTTACCTTATTCAATAGAAATTCAATAGATGATCTCTCAGCAGGTGTGCCTTTGAAACACACGTGTTGAATAGTTAGGAGCGGAGGTTTCATTGATAGTTGACAATGTGCTTGCGGTTAATCAATCAATCCATTAAATACCAATAAAGCAAATTAAAGATCTGCAGGCTAGAAAATGTTGAAATGTTTGTATTTTATAAGAATTTTACTCAGCTTTTTACTTAGCCATCTTTCAGGAAATCCATTTACCACACTCAAATTTCTAAATAAAAGTCTTTCGTATTTATTCATGCAGAATTTATAGGTGTCCTCTGAACCTCATTGAGGCCAATGAAAATTCTTCAATTAAGCAAGCTTGATGCCACATAATTGAAAAAGTATGCCAATTATGCCAGGTTGGCCTCGAATTCGTAAGCTACCTCAGGGGAGCGAATTCTTGGGGCGCCTATTTTTAGCGCGCTGAAATGTATGCTACAATTTCTGTCAGTGGCACGAGGCCGAGTCGAACTTGAATCAAATTATGATTAAGTCCTTACGGACGCCTGTCGAGGGAATGCGTGCGTGAATATCCCTGCGAACGAGTCCTGTTGCCGTCTCAGTGTGAGTGAGTGAGTGAGTATCTGTGCGCGTGACATTGATTGGCATTGAGCTGCGCGTAGGCAAATGGGCGATGCGGAAACACGGCCCAAACACGACCCAAACACTCTCGACCATCAGCGGCAATCGAGTTAAGCGCATGTGGATGCCGTTTAAGCCCACGACATGTCCAACCGCCGACCAACTAATCTCATTGTCGGCATTAAAAATTACAAACACGCGCCGCATTATAATGCAATTCGCCTTTGTTCGTCGAGCACCTGACTGCCGTTGCCACCTTCACCTTCACCTTCACCAGCACCTTAGCCATCGTCGCCATCCTTCTTGTTGACTCCTTCGGTGGCAACATTTCTTGCCCTTTTAACCACCTCCACAAAATGTTTACAATTGCGCACAAGTCGTCAATGGCTGTCCTCGTCCTTGGGCTGCCTCAAAAGGAAACTGGATGTCCCAACACGAACTGCTTTCACTTTCCTAGATTTTTTCACAGATTGTGCATTCAACTAAACATCGTTACGCTTTTCTAGTTGCCCCACGCAAATAAGCAACTAAGCTGAAAGTTTATGATTGCGGCTTCTTTAAGAACATTCAATTTCTCACAGAAAATTCTTGGAAAAGCATAGATGTCTCATTAAATTCTGAATAAAATAAAGATTTAAATGATTGGTTAGGTCGAAATTAGCATTTTCTTGAAATAATTGATTTAAGTTTCAGTCAGTTTCTTGCCTAATAATGTGTTTCAAGTAAAAACCATTTCTTATTTTGTATAAACTTTTATTTTTTTATGAATGATCCCAAAAATATGAAATGAAAATAATGTGTGCAACATGTAGTGCTTTTTTATAAACACTTTGAGTTTGGCTTGTTGCCTATTGGTTCTCTTCAGCGACTATCTCTTTTTCGATGTCATCCAGAGCCTGGTCAATGGCTTCTTCCTCGGGATCGACCTGCTCATCCTCACTTTCGTTGTCTTCCTGGACAGCCTCCTCGGATTGGTCAAGGTGGCCATCCTCCTCCTCATCCTCTTCATCGAGCTGCTCCTCTTCTAGATCATCGAGCTGGTCCTCTGTAAGATCTGCTTCGTTCTCTTCTTCGTCCTCTGCAGTCTGATCCTCCAGCTGGTATTGATCCTCGCCAGATTCCTCGTCACTCATATCCTGGGAAATCTCGTGGGAAGACTCCTGGGAAATCTCCTGGGATTCCTCTGCACTGCTCTGTGGCCCCTCGACAATCTGACCATTGATGGTGGGAACCATGCGATAGTAACCGTAATAGCCATTGTAAGCGTTGTAACCACCGTTGTACGGATACCAATTGTAATTCCATTGGTTTTGTGGTGGAGTTGGACGAATGTTTCCCTCCTGGCTGTTGGCATTGGCATTGGCTACTCCCGTAATGATCACCGTGTTGTTGCCAAACTTAACCGTCGTATTCCTTTGACCAGCCTCACCCAGGATCTCCTTCAGAAATTCCAAATTCAGTTGTGGAGCTGCATTGCCGTAGGCCAGGATTCCGGCAAAGATCAGAAGGGCAAATGCTATGGATCGCATGATTATCAAATGAATACAGGCTGAGTGCAACTGAGACTATGATTTCCAGTTGGCTTATCTTGGGTTTTATATCTTTAAAAACTGGTCCAAATCGATCGATTTCTTGTGACATGATTACATTATGCAAGCAATCATCAAGGTTCCATGTTCTACGATGTATTTCATAGAAGTAGTTTTTCTTCTCGGCCTACCACAAATATGACAACGAACATGTGCGTAAATATTAAGAAGTTTCGAGTAATCGGAGCAAAACAAAATATGTTATGAATCAGAAGATAAGAATATCGAGGGCCATTCCCAAAAGTTGTAAACAATTGTAGGTGGAACAGTTGATATTCTACTAAGACGAAAAAAAGAGTCATTATAACCTTAATATATACAATTTCCTAAACAAGTGTCTTATGGTTTTGAAACATCTTGTGATTGCTTTCCTTCGGATTTACAATTAGAGTAATGTCAGCATATCGAGTTAGCCATGTTTCACTGTAGTTATACCCGTTACTCGTAGAGTAAAAGGGTATACTAGATTCGTTGAAAAGTATGTAACAGGCAGAAGGAAGCGTTTCCGACCATATAAAGTATATATATTCTTGATCAGGATCAATAGCCGAGTCGATCTGGCCATGTCCGTCTGTCCGTCCGTCTGTCCGTCCGTCCGTCTGTCCGTCTGTCCGTCTGTCCGTCTGTCCGTCTGTCCGTCTGTCCGTCTGTCTGTCCGTATGAACGTCGAGATCTCAGGAACTACAAAAGGTAGAAAGTTGAAATTAAACATACTGACTCCTGAGACATAGACGCAGCGCAAGTTTGTCGATTCATGTTGCCACGCCCACTCTAACGCCCACAAACCGCGCAAAACTGCTACGCCCACACTTTTGAAAAATGTTTTGATATTTTTTCATTTTTGTATTAGTCTCTTAAATTTCTAACGATTTGCCAAACAACTTTTTGCCACGCCCACTCTAACGCCCACAAACCGCCCAAAGCTGCTACGCCCACACTTTTGAAAAATGTTTTGATATTTTTTCATTTTTGTATTAGTCTTCTAAATTTCTATCGATTTGCCAAAAAACTTTTTGCCACGCCCACTCTAGCGCCCACAAACCGCCAAAAACTGTCAGTGCTGAAGACTCCTTCGCACTTTCACTAGCTGAGTAACGGGTATCAGATAGTCGGGGAACTCGACTATAGCGTTCTCTCTTGTTTTTTTTATAAGGTCTCCAAGTTCCGTCAGCGAAATGTTTACGCACGACTTTGCCTCATTTTTTGAGGCTCAAACCAAGGCAACAGCTGTCGCCGGGTAAACACAAAATGAGCCAAATAAATTGTCACAATGCCAGCTTTTATTTTTCCGCCAATTTAGAGATTTTCTATAAAAGCGTATTTTAGATGTGGACCTGAACTTAGTTAGTTAAAGACTTAATTTGACAATACAATGCGTGCCTATCTGCTGCTTGCCCTTTTCGGATGTGTGCTCTTGGCCACAGTGTCCGCAAATCCAGTGGATATCGACGACTTGGAGGACTTCGAGGAGGAGAAACGAATTGCCGATGAGCAGGATAATAAGGATAAGGATGACGAGGAGGACGATGAGGATACAAATGAACCCGAGTCCGACGACGAGTCTGAGGAACCCGAATCCCAGGATGATAGCTCTGATGATGAATCCCAAAACAATGATGAATCCCAGAACAACGAAGATTCCGAAAGCGACGAGAGCAACCAGAACAATCAAGAAGAGTAACTCTAATGGGAATCAACACTTTCCATTAATTTATTGTTCTTATCTACACGCTTCTACCTTCCAACGGTTGTTAGACGTTTAAACAACTGTTTACACAGCAGAACACAGTTCATCTCCGACAACCAAATAAGTAAATGTTTTTATATTACTCTAGCAAATACACACATTTCTGGAAACACCCGTGATCATAGTTGTTGCTTCTTAGCTAAACTTCTTTTAATAAAGCGCTTAAATGTGTTTGTAAAAAGTAACAATAAAACAAAAACATACTTCAAAAACTAAAAGTTGCGATAATTTGATTTAAACGGCCTACCTAATGCATTTATAAATACTTTCAACTATGCACTGCGATTAACAAATAATTTTCTGTCCAGCCGAAAGCCACTGCAGCTATGGCTGATACCATTCCTGTAGCGTAGTTTATAAATTAGGCATACAGTGTACAATAAATAAATACATCTTCTGTTAGTACGGCGGAGCTTAAACTATCAATAACTGTGGTACCTCTCAAATATTTAGTTAACAAAAGTAAAGTGCAGCCACTGTGCAGTTTGCAATAGGAACTTTAAAGCAAACAGGGCATGCGTATATAAGTACTGCAGTACATTCAAAAAACTTATTCAAAGAAGACCCAAGCAGACGACATTGAGATGCACTTTCTTATGGTACTCGTCCTAATTGCTCTCTTGGCCATGGCCTTTGTGAGTGCGGTCCCAGTTCCGCTTCCAAATGGAGAAGTTATCGTTATTGTCAACCAGAAAGTGCCCGATGACTGTACAACAGGTACAACTTCGGCTTGAAAAGTGTCTATTTCAGTTTTAAAATAAAAAAGTTTTAAATTAAAAATAAAATTTTTAAAAGAAATTTAGAAATTATCCCCGATGCAATTCCTCAAATACGATATATGAAAAAAAGCAACTGATAAATATCAATACAAATATTGAGCAAAAACTTTTACTTTAATAAGTTCTTCTTTCGTCTTTGGGAGGTAAATTATATATAAATATATATATATTTTGAAGTTCGATTTGTTTATTTAAAATGACTGTAGACATCCCCTTTTTTTTGCTTAATATTATCTGCAGTATACAAAATAGTAAATACATACTATTTTCCCGATAACAAGTTGGGCCCGACTTTAAAATTAAAACTCTTTCGACGAAATCAGTTTTATAGAATTTTTTAGGGGGTTAATTGTATGTGCGTAAGCATTTATAATGTGATCAAATACTGCTGCCAATGTTTATAAATGCATGCACTATCTTTTTAATACGAAAAAATCCATTAGAATAGACTATTACATACCCATTACTTAGATACTAAATTATATTAATTGAGAAAGTGCGTCATTACACAATAATAAGATAAGCAATTGCTCGAATATGAGATTCGTAAATGACTCGTTCAAATAATAACAAAAACAGTCAGTGTTCCAACGGTTGTTAGACGTTTAAACAACTGTTTACACAGCAGAACACAGTTCATCTCCGACAACCAAATAAGTAAATGATATTATATTACTCCAGCAAATACACACATTTCTGGAAACACCCGTGATCATAGTTGTTGCTTCTTAGCTAAACTTCTTTTAATAAAGCGCTTAAATGTTTTTGTGAAAAATAACAATAAAATGAAAACATACTTCAAAAACTAATAGAAACTATATTTTGACTTAAACGGCCTACCTTATGCATTTATAAATACTTTCAACTATGCACTGCGATTAACAAATAATTTTCAGCTATGGCTGATACCATTCCTGTAGCTTAGTTTATAAATTAATAAATAAATAAATACATCTTCTGTTAGTATGGCGGGGCTTAAACTATCAATAACTGTGGTACCTCTCAAATATTTAGTTAACAAAAGTAAAGTGCAGCCACTGTGCAGTTTGCAATAGGAACTTTAAAGCAAACACGGCATGCGTATATAAGTACTGCAGTACATTCAAAAAACTTATTCAAAGAAGACCCAAGCAGACGACATTGAGATGCACTTTCTGATGGTACTCGTCCTAATTGCTCTCTTGGCCATGGCCTTTGTGAGTGCGGTCCCAGTTCCGCTTCCAAATGGAGATGTTATCGTTATTGTCAACCAGAAAGTACCACATAACTGTACTACAATTAAGTATTGAAATGTGTCTATTTCAGTTTTAAAATACAAAAGGATATTTAGAAATTATCCCCGATGCAATTCCTCAAATACGATATATGAAAAAAGGAAAAACGTTTACTTTAATAAGTTCTTCTTTCGTCTTTGGGAGGTAAATTACATCTGCCAGCGTTTTGAAGTTTGAGTTGTTTATTTAAAATGACTGTAGACATCCCCTTTTTTTTTGCTTAATATTATCTGCAGAATACAAAATAGTAAATACATACTATTTTCTCGATAACGTTTGGCTTTCGACGAAATCAGTTTTATAGAATTTTTTTAGGGGGTAATTTTATGTGCGTAAACAATTATAATGTGATCAAATACTGCTGCCAATGTTTATAAAATGCAAAATGCATGCACTATCTTTTAAATACGAAAAAACACCAATAGAATAGACTTTTAGATACCCATTACTTAGATACTAAAGCGCGAGAGCATTGAGATACAAGCACCACGTAATAATAATTCATAAAAATATATTAATTGAGAAAGTGCGTCATTACACAATAATAAGATAAGCAATTGCTCGAATATGAGATTCGTAAATGACTCGTTCAAATAATAACTAAAACAGTCAGTGTTCAAAAATTAGGCTTTTAATATAAAAAGGGGTTGATCGAGGAGATTTAAAACTTAGTTCCAAGCATCGCTGAGCACAAAAACACCGAAAATGCGATTCCTAATTATCGTTGCCCTTGTGGCCTTCTTGGCGGTTGGCCTTGTGGCTGCCCGACCAGCAGAGGATGAGGAGTCCTCCGTCCAGGAGAACACCAATGAGGATGCTGCCGAGGAAAGACCTGCTGCTGAAGAAAGTCAGGATTATGGAAGTGATGAGGATTATAGTGAGGAATATAGTGAGGACTATCAGGAGGAGTCAGACAATGAATCAAACGGAGATGATAACAATGAGGAAGATGACCACAATTCGGATGATAATACCGAATCGGATAATAACAACGATTCAGAAGGCGATCAGGTTCAGAGTCGTACATTCAGTCAAGCAGAACCCCTTTTCCTCAAATAATAACAAGTCTTCTTAAAATATACATATATTATAAATGTTAAAATAAAAATGCCTATAAAATATGCCGCAGTAGAAAACGTAAATAAAAAAGCGCTATATGTGGATCTATTACAAAACAGCCACAAAGTATATAATACTTTTAACAGCATTGGTTTAGCCTAAGGGGCTTGTCTACACAGATCAACAAAATATAAAAATATACATACAATATTTAAAAGTGCTCTGTTTCGCTTCACTTCCATTATTTTTATGTATCAGACTTCGTTATTTTTAACCTGGGGTCATTACTTTAAGTAATAAACTCAAAACTTTAAGTACATATATACTTGATATGGTCGGAATGCATTCTTCTACCTGTTACATACTTTTCAACGAATCTAGTATACCCTTTACTCTACGAGTATACTAATAATTTAAATAATAATAATAATTTATCGCCGCAGTAATTTTCTTTATAAATTTAAAAATCCTCGTGTTACCGAATAACATTAACCATTTTTAAGCCAATTTTATTGCAGTGCAATACATTGATACATTTCTAAAGTTATTGTTCAGTGATCAGGTTCAGTGATCAGTGTTCAGGAACTGCCGTTCCCAGTGATATTATAAAACAATGATTATTTCGCGAATTTTAATAACTTCGTGCACCAGAATTTAGCAACTTTCAAGGTATTTTTAGTGCAAAGCAAGCTGTTTGTGATCCATTCGTCTCAGTACCTCAATATGCCTCGTAAATTACACTTTACTCACATCGCAAACCTCTGGAGGCTAAATACCTCGGGATCACCCTTGACAAACGGTTGACCTTTGGCCCACACTTAAAAGCTACGGCTCGGAGATGCGGTCAAAGAACGCAGCAACTGCGATTGTTAATCAACAGACGAAGCACCATGACACTTAGAGCCAAGACGCCTACTCCCTGCCAGGCCTCTAAGAAGGCTTAAAAGAAAGGGCTTTGCCAAAACAATTGGACAGCTTAAAAGACCCCTCGATGTTTGAGATCTTGTTGTTAGTCTCCCCGCGATAAGTGAGAGGTTTGGTTATATTATTTATATGTTTAATTGCAATGTTATGGTACTAGTACTGCATGTACGGATTCGTCGCTTTAATAAAACTAAATATTAAAAAAAAACTCACATCGTGAGGTTACGGAAGAGTTGGCAGATGAAACTGCAGTATTTACCTTTGTATACGGGAATTTACAGATTGCACAGCTTGGCAGGCAAAACATTCAGAGTAAAAGCAAACACTCTGTTTGTATAAAATGTGCAGTTTGTGGGAAAAAGCTATAGTTACCGGAGAAATTCAAGAGTATCAAGATGCGTGTACTAGAAGTTATTGCTCTCCTCGCTTTCCTGGCCATTTCCGCTGTGATGGCACATCCATCTGCGAACAACAGCAGTGATCAAGGATTAGGATTCAATTTGGGATCCCTTATTCCTTTTCCTAGATTTCCCAATTTTGGTGGAATCGGTCAGTAAACACTTTAAACACTCCCCCCACTCCAGGGATATGAACTATTGCAAGAAATGATCTAGAAAACCCACAACGAACTTTTATTGTGTCGAAAAAAAAATATTTCCAAAAATAATATACAAGCTTGTAAAACTTTCCATTGAGACAATTGTTCAAATACCAAAGCGCAAATAAAGATTTTGTAGTAGATACTGCGAAACGGCAAAAATTGCGAGACTTTTCCTATAAAAAGCCGAATGCTGCACGAAATTGGAAAGCAGTTTTCGCAATAACTCCTTAGACTCAACTTCAAAATGCGTTCCCTGATTGTCGTCGCTCTTTTGGCCTTCCTGGCTGTTGGCTTCGTGGCCGCCCGTCCAGCTGAGGATGAGGAGTCCTCGGCTGTCGTGGCTGAGAGTGCCGATGAGGATGCGACCAGCAACGATGCGGAGACCACTGAAGCCACTGATGCGGAGGAATCTACTGAAGCTGAGGAGGCGGCTGCTGGCGATGAAGAATCTGGCGATGCCGCTGACGAATCCAGCGATGATGCCGATGAGGAGGAGACCACAACTGCCGCGGCGGTCAAGAAGCAAATCCGTCCCTTCTGGCCCAGGTTCGGAGGTCATGGTCCAGTTGTGGTCAGACACCATAGATTCGTCTAGGTCATAGGCCTATAATCTGGTTTGCTAAAATGTTCTTTTCTATTTTTCTGAATAAAAAATGTTATCTTCAAGTGAATGTTTCTAACTTCTCTACCTGTTCTCTATAACCCACCATTTTTAAAGCAAATAAAGTGAAATTTCAAAGTTTATGAACATTAAAAGCGGTTGATTCCAATGTCGCAGCTGACAGTATTGTTCAGAACGTTGAAGAAATGCGTGTCTTGTGTGCTCTAATTCTTATCGCTCTTATGGGCATAGCCCTAATATCTACAAAGCCATTAGAGGAATCAAGCAATCCGAAAGATTCAAAACTAAAGAAAGCGGAATTAGATAAAATGATGGAGAGCTTGCAGTTGCTGGAGAAGTTGGCCAATGACACATATTATTCAGCAGATCCCACCACAAAGGAGACATATTTAACCAAAGATCCAACGGCGGAGGAAACAAAAGCACCAACTGGAGAGGAAACTATGGAACCAACTGGAGAGGAAACTATGGAACCAACTGGAGAGGAAACAAGAGCTGGAGAAGATGGGGAGGATGAAGAGGAGGAAGATACAGCGACTCTGGATAGACCAACTGAGGCACCAGTTATGTACCTCAGATACCCCGAACACGAAGAAGATTTCAAGGCTTATCCAAGGTTTGCAATCCTCCGGAATGGCTATGTGCATCACATGAACTTGGACTTTTAGCCCACGCATTTCATCAGAAAATAAGTGCTAGTGACGTGTTCCTCAGAACAATGCCAGTTTAAGTCGATAGATGGGGAAATTCCGACTACAGTCGGGTTTGCACAGCTGTGACTCTGAATATAAGTTAGAACTGTGGTACCTGAGTAAGAGTTTGTTTTCCTATAGGTATATACCTTTAAACAGTGTGCTACGAACCAAGCATTTGAGTAGTTTTGTTTTAAGTTACCAAAATGCGACTCTACGTTGGTTTTCTATCGGTTTTGGCCCTTACTTTTATGCTTGCGTTAGTCACTTGTGCTGATTCACCTGGAAAGTCCCGAAACCGAGAAGATCGTTTTGATTTAGAGAACGAGAACGAGAGCTTTAATAATCAAGACAGTGACGAGCTGACTGCGTCATGTGAAAGTACGGAAAGTGTGGAAGTCGATAGCTGTGGTCAGGAGAAAAATAAATACCCCACGAGAAAGACATTCAAATTCGCTATATAGTTATAACTTGCTATAATACCTCACTCAATAAAAATGTATAAAATACAAATATACGCAAATATTTACTTCAAAATGAATATGTTATTAGTATTACAGATTATATTGGTCTTGGGGCTGAATAGAGTAACAAGAATTTAATATAAAATATATATTTTGATAAATATACGATTTGCGTTCATGCTGGCCAGAGTTGTTAGTATCATCAACTTATTCCTAAAATATATTATTTACACAGCGTTTGCTTTTAAAGCAGAATTTGTTCAAGTAATGGTAGTAGTATGAACTCAAATCACTCATTTTTGTATGCTTCCTTTAATAAAATAACGTGTTATTTAGTGATTATTCAACTTGTATTTCCAGTGAATCCAACTCATCGGCAAGATGGTTATGGTTAGTTCGGCGGTTCTGGGGGCCGCAGCAGGAACAGGACTGGCCCTGATCCTGGCCGTGACAATCGTCATGTACCGCTACTACCTTCTGCGTAAGCGTGGCAAGGAGTGGGACGAACTGGACCGCTGGGAGGAGACCCGCATCATGCGGAAGCTGCAGATGAAGGTAGGTGACTGACGCAGTCCGTTAACGTTAATGTGATTGCGGCTAACATGGCCAAAATGGCCCTCCGGCCGAGGACGCCCCGTGGAGTTGCAGACGCACAGCTGACACTGCCAGGCCTGAACGCAATGGAGCAAATAGAGTGGGAGGCAGACCGATGTACATAAATGACATAGGTCAAATGGTTTCATAAACACATTTTATTCTGATTACAAAAGACTTTTGAAATATCCTTAAGAAACCACTCCAAAATATTATTATATAGATTATATTGGGCTGATTTTTTGCTTGTCTGCAAAAACGGCAGAGATTCCAGTTTACACTCTTGCTGTTTAGTGGCGCCACCATTTCAATGACATGTGACGGGTAACTTGTGAACTATCCGACTCTACACGGAATCTACATTTCAAGTAAAATACTGGTTTTTCTGATTACAATATGTAAGGAGACGCAACTTAAGACTTCTTCGTAACAATATTAGGATTATTAGGATATTTGCAAAAAAAAAATTTTAAGCAGAAAAAATGTTGGCCCGTTTTAAACCCGACACCACAGCAAATATTTATATCAAGGGGATAAGAGCGCTTAATAATGCAGAAATGTTTCCGGTAGCTATTTAAAAAAGCGATTTAAAAATAGCTATTTAAATTATTTGAAATTAGCCATATTTAATTTAAATTATATTTTTTTGAGGAATCTAATATAGTGTCTTTACAATTATTTGCACTTAGTTTGTATGTTATATTTTATTTACCCTACTACTTTCTGGGTAATAGCAAACTTGAAAGTATATTATTTTTGGTTTATCAAACATCTTGAAGCTTAGTTTCTATAACAAAAAAGTCAATAATTACTGTCAATAATTAGTGTTGATGTAAGAAAGAATGACTTGCAAATGTGGTCTTGCTGTGAAGAAATCCTGTCTGGCCTAGATGTCTATCAATCACAGGCCGGAAAACTGCGTTGGGCAGCCATTTTGAATCGGCGCGAAATCAGAAGGATCGCCGACAACCACAAGGATACAAATGTGTCTGGTGCTCCTGCGAGAGCGGCTGCAATCGAATGAATAACTGAGGCCGTATCAAAATCTGTTTCATTATGCATTTGATGCACCCCTCGGCAATCGGCAATGGGCAATGGAAAATCCGGCGGAACCCGGGGGTTGTTCCGATTTGGAATCTTACCTTGTTTCCAAGGATTCGCATGGTGACCTAACCCAACGCGTGCTGGTGGAAGGGGAGGATCGGATCGGATCGGTGAAGCGTTTTACGATTGCAAATGCTGTTTTTATTAACTAACTGGCTTTGCTCGTTGACAGCGGGGTAAGTGGTGGACTTAAGGGTGCTAAGCGTTTCTGGTTTCGTTTTGTTTGCTATTTATTATATAATTTGATTAGACGTTAAGTGTTTAAGTGTTTTTTGGTTTTGCTGGGGTGGAATTGTCACCATTTTCGAGTCTGCATCTCCCCCACCCCACCACACGATTTACAGTGTACAATTGTACACCCCAAACAGGCCCTTCAAACTAGCCACAACATTTACCACAATAAATGGGACCTGATTAATAGCATTGTCCAGCGGCCTTGACCACAGCTAAAAAAGAAACCTATAAACCTCCATTTAAACGGCGGTCCTTGTTCAATATTTTTTTAAATGGTGAGCAGAAAGGAATTTCGCCTTACCTGGATTTCTACCTCGCCAGGTTCGCTCTTCTCGGACAAAGGAAAACGGAAAAAAACAAAACTGCAGATCACTGCAAGTGCGGATCGTGTTTGGGTCCTTTGTGCAGTGTCCTTTGTCCAGCCACTGACTTTTCATTCATGAAAATAATACTCGAAGAAAGAATAAAAAAGTTTCCTTTGTTTTGGCTTGAGTTTTTGAACACTTGGCGGTGCGATACTTTGATATTTGTTTTCAATAGTTGGAGAACAGCTAAAAGCGGTCATTGAGAAAGCAACTTTCTTTTGCTAAGAAATGTCGCATATATTTCAAACATTTTATTATAATTAAATATAACATTTTTAATTTTTATATTTTTTATATCGTTGTATTAATTTTGTCCTCTTTATTTAAATCCGATAGATTCCTTGATAATTATAGATAAACATCATAAACACTGTAAATTAAACTTATACAACTTACATAAAATCCCAAAAGGCGAGTATAAAATCCTCATGATGCTTTTCTGATATAAAAACGTGTTTATGCTGTTTAAATACAACGATATTATTTCTCACAGTACCATCATTATAACCATTAAAGAACACAACTCGCCGTATAATTTAATTGCTGAAGAACCCATCAGTAACCCATGAGTAACCCAAAGCACTCCCTGAGGCCTATTGACTCAGTAACACGCAGCGAAGCCAGACTCAACCTCAAAGCTCATTCGTAAATTATTCAGGGGTAAATAATAATTTATCCGAGCACATGCATGAGGCTATGATACTCGTATAAAAATGCTTGGTCTATGATGAAGTCATATTTGTTAAATCAACAAATATACAAATGGGTATCGAGAGAGTGGATAAACAAACCCCTGGCTAAGTAGCAACAATGGCAACTAGAACAATCAGTCAAAATGCAAATGTCACAACCAATTAATGTCAATAAATGATTAACCCAATCCCCATTTATAAGGGTTTCGAATACCCACCATGATGGTGGTGGTTCAGTGTTCTGTACATTTTTTTGAAACACCCCTTTGATGGGCAAATCCGGTTTGATATTCTCCCCGGCTCAGTTAGTTTTGCGTTGTATCCATATCAAAAAAATAAATAAAATAAGGGGAAGTAAACATTTCGATATGCTTTCATTTGTTCAGCGTTTAGGCGACTTTTGTTCACAATTAAAATGAAATTGTGCGCTTGAACGGAGCTGATGCTATCTTGGAGATACGAAAATTTGCATATTTCCAATTCCGAAACATTTGTTTTCTCTATAAGCCATAGACGATGTCCAAGTCAATAGCACGATCCAATTGTGAAAAAGGAAACCCGAATCGATCGAGCGTGAACTAATCGCAGACAAAAAACGGAAGTGGTCAATGGAGAAAATCTCAAGTGGCCCAGACAATTGGTAAAAGGCGGTCAAAAGGACCTCTCGCACGAGACCAACGCAACGCCCAAGGAGAAGAAATTCCTACAAAATATTAACACAACAGCATCTGCTCCCGATTTCACCATTGACCAGCGTCCAGATCCTTTTTTTTTGCACAGCCCGCCAATTAAGCAGAAGCCAAATCCTTGAAAACCTTAAAAAGTAGGCGAAAATTCGGCTCGCCTACGTAGAAGTCGGTCCACAATTAACAATCAACAATTAACGTCAGCAATTGTGATCGGTTTTATAGCCACTTAACATACGATCAACTGGCAGAGGGACGACAATGCCGCACCTCGGCACAAAGCCATGAAAAGGACAATTATAGGTAAATCCCTTAAGTCAGTTAACAAATGATAAAACTGCCGCCATAATTCTGTGTAATGTGGCCCAAAAACAACATTTCTCGGCGACGTACTGTCTGGCTCAAAAGTCCAGACCTGGCCCAAAATACACACAAACAAAGGCGCAACGTGCGTCGTGTCTTGGATTTGTCAAAGGACCAAAGGACCAAAAGGACTGCATCCATGAATGGGATCGTTCTGAATGGATGGATGATCCTTGCCACATTGTTCGCCGTAGTTGCACAAGCAGAAGAATGCATCAATAAAATTACGCCAAGGCGAGGACCAGGACTCAAAGGAGAGTCATATGCCCAATGTGCTGGAGGGTCTAGTAATCGGGAGTTGTAGAAGTAGAGGTTCGATTCGAGATTTCAGCAGCCACCACTTCGGGCCATAAGTTGCCATGAAATTGGCATTAAACGGTTGGAGGGCTTGCAGTTTTCAATGGTTGTAAAATTAATCGATTCGATTGTGGAGAGTCACTGAAGAGGTTTTCTTTCAATGCAATAAATTACAAACAAGATACTGTGTAACTGCCGTTGGCTATTTAAAAGATCATCCTACGAAAATTATTGTCATTGCGTTTAGTTTTAAGTAAAATCCATCGGTTTTAATATTTCAAGTTCTTACTTCCGAGTATCGTGTGCATAACTGAGTTTTGTTATAGTATTGGAAGCTAGTTTGTCTTCGTCTAGACATAACAAACATATCATTACATAACATATCATAAGTGTGATATATCATAGAAACAAAAACTTTAAAATAGTTGCATTTATACACCACATAAATAATGCAAATAATTTTGTTTAATAAAACATTTAAAAATTTCGCTAATGATAACACAGTTTGTAAAACAGAAGAACAGCTCATAACATTTTAAATCTAATTTAGTGAAGAATTTTTAAAAAACATTTTGACGCTTATACACAAAGTCAAGTTTTATTAAATTTAAACAGTCAATACCACACCAATAAAAATACAACTATAAAAGCAATATACGTTTTAATTAATTTCCTAAAACTACTATTTATATAATTTGTGTAATTAATTACATACATTTTTCCAACTGCCTATCAAACAAACGTTTTATTTAAAGTTTATATATATTTAGAACTTTAAAATAAATCTATAAAACGTTTGTAATTTGATCTTACTTAGGCTGAACTAATTCAGTTCCGTTTAAAAAGCTTTTACGCACTCTCTTCAACTTTCAATTAAACTCGAGTGATAATACGAATTGGAAAGACGGATTCGTTCCACAGGGACACCAACACAGTCTCATCGCACGCACACATGCATGGCAGAGGAGGGTTCGCCATTGTCCTTTGGCACAGACACAGATACAGTGAAGCATCGCTTACCTGCCATTTGCGGCATTGTGAGTGATCGAACAAGGGCGGAGCGTAAATGGCAACAGTTGCTGCTAAATGGTGACTAAATGGCCGAACACACTCGCCACACACTCAAACAACCCTCGAATTGGCCCTCAGGGGTGTGGAAGTGGTAGTGGAAAACCAACCCCCAGGACAGGGTCTTGAGGTATATAAGAGCCGGGTGAGGGCGCAGCAGCCAGACAGTCTCGCACAGTCAGCGATCGTGTTCAGTAGTTCATCTCGCAAGCAGTTGGAAGAGGAAATAAGCCAAGAAACCAAGATGTCACGTTCCTTTTTGATGGATTCCCTACTCAGCGACAGGCCCAACTTGAGCCAGAAGAAGGAGAAACTGGGATCGCCGGGAGGAAGTCCTTCGGCTGCTGCTGCAGTGGCCGCAGCTGCCATGCTACCATCGATACCGATGCTGCCCTACCCGGCCAGCTACGTGGGCAGCTATCTCTTCTCCTTGGGCATCCAGCAGCAGCAGCAGCAACAACAACAGCAGCAGCAACACGCAGCAGCGGCGGCCGCAGCAGCAGCAGCAGCTGCCTTGCAGCAACATCCACATGTCAGCTCGAGTCCTGGTTCCCTATACCATCCATACGCGCAGCTGTTCGCCAGCAAGAGGAAGTCCAGCGGATTCAGCAACTACGAAGGCTGTTATCCTTCGCCGCCGCTCTCGGCCAATCCCAACTCGCAGCAATTGCCGCCATTGCACAACCTCTACGGATCTCCAGTTGTGGGCGGACTACCCTTGCCGGAACCTGGCAGCTTCTGCACATCACCATCCGCCTCGTCATCCGCCTCCTTGGATTACACCAACAACTTTGATGAACCGCAGGGAAAGCGATTCAAGCACGAGTCCTCCTGCTCACCGAACAGCTCACCGCTGAAGAGCCACTCCGCGGCAGGTCCTGCCGAGATCACGCCCCTGATCAACGACTATGCCGATTCCAGCAAAAGGATTCGCACTGCCTTCACCAGCACCCAGCTGCTGGAGCTCGAGCGGGAATTCTCGCACAACGCCTACCTATCCCGCCTGCGTCGCATCGAAATCGCCAACAGACTGCGCCTCTCCGAGAAGCAGGTGAAGATCTGGTTCCAGAACCGACGTGTCAAGCAGAAGAAGGGCGGCTCCGAAAGTCCCACCTTCAATCTGTCGACCAACTCCAATGGAAGCCCCCAAGCATCTCCAGCGTCGCCCCCCGTCAAAGTCCACGAATTGAAAGTTGAGGCGTAGGATCAGCTAGTATAAGAATTATGTAATTGTACAGTAGATCTTAGTCTGTTTTCAGCCTTAAGTATGTTAAAGTAAATAAATTTCAATCAAAATGAAAACCACTGTTTTTGGCGCTACTGAGGAGGAATACAAACAAAATCTTTTAAAAGCAAGATATTATTCATGAAAAGTTGATCTACATCTAGCAGTTTAATGTTCTGCGAAAGATCGTTTTATATTTGCATCTTAAATGTTTTAACAAACTTTAAATATACATTGTAAATGTGACAATTAAATACGGAAAATAAATATAAAGCAGCCCTGGAACATCCCTAAATCTACGATTGCAACCTTTGACAGGCACCGATATACATCGTTCAAAATTGTGTTCTGTCAATCAAAACGAACAAAATTTTTAACCCGAGAATTTAGTCGTCGTGTAGACTTGCCTGTGATCATGTCGAATCTGTACACCGAGTTGAAGAACGAGTGGAGCAAACATGCGCCCAACCTGGCCCTTTGCTCCCACCTGCTGGATGGATTCAAGCTGGAGCTGGTGAGGTCCAACTTCGGCACAATCCAAACTGCATCCAGTTCCAAGCAGAAGGATCAGCTCATCAAATCGCGGGAGATGCTGGAAATCGCCGTGGAGCATAGCATCACCATCAAGGATTACGCTGCCTTCGAGAGATACATGGCCCAGTTGAACACCTACTACTATGATTACGATAAGTACCTGGAATCCTCGAAGCACATGCACAAGTTCATGGGCCTCAATCTGCTCTATATGCTGGCCACCAATCGCATTGCCGACTTCCACATCGAGCTGGAACGTTTGCCGTCGGCTTTGCTGCTCCATGATAGTTTCATCAAGCCGGTTTTGGCATTGGAGAACTACTACATGGAGGGCAGATACAACAAGATCCTGCAAGCCAAGAAGTCTATGCCCTCGGAGATCTATTCGAACTTTATGGACATCCTGGTGAACACGGCGCGTGAGGAGATCGCATCCTGCATGGAGAAATCCTACCTGAAGATGGCGCCCAAACAGGCTGCTCAGCGCCTGGGACTTCGTCCCGGCTCCAAGGAGCTGCTGGAACTGGCCACCAAACGTCAGTGGTGTCTGGACGTGGAGGGAAACTACGACTATGCTGGACTCCATACCAGACCCATGGAGAAGGTACCCGCCAAGGACATCGCCACCCATAATCTCACCTATGCCCAAGAGCTGGAGAAAATTGTTTGAATTCTTGTGCCTAATCCACTCAACCAGAAAATAATATCCAGAATTTATACATTCAGGCAAAAATCAGTAAATAGCGAACCGGAAATTTGTCAGATTTAATTTTTCACACATCTCAACGGCTTCACTCGTTTATTTTTTGGCATAAAATGTGCAAAAATTGAGTTGCTCGGAGGGCCGCTAAGTCGACAGGCTTGACAAATTATGGGATAGGAAATGTTTTCCGGCGAAATCTCATTTGCAAATCTTTCATAGGATGATTGTTAGAGGGGCTTAGTGAGTGGCAGTCCAATATGATGGTTGTTAGGATAAGGCTACGTGTTTCATAGGAAGCTACTTAGTCCAAAAAATGTTTGCCTCTAGGGATTTTGCGCTATCTCTTGGGAATAGTTAATATAATATATTTCCTAAATAATAATCCAAAAAACCTATAAAATTGAATCTTGTTTAGATATTGGTGTAATTTTTATAGAAATTGCAGTATTAAATATTATAATTAAAAATTTCTTATTAAAGTTATGTAAGTTAGGTATAAAAGACAGACTTATCGAATAGAATCAATTAGTTCCATTAGAAAGTAGAGAATGTCTCCAGGCGGAATGTGTGGTCTGCCACCTAAATAGAACCGCAAATGATGACAACGAATCATATCTGCTGAATCATCAAAACTGCCAATTAATCAAGGACACTTTTCGCTCTTGGAGTGGGGAGAGTTTTTAACCATTTCCCACGACACTTCAGATATTGCACATATTGATGATGCCAACTCCGCCGATGATGCCTATCAGCCAAGATATGGCAGTGATTTGCCCAAAAAACGAGATGGGTGACAAGCCCAAAACGAATCAAGCGCAACAAAACCCGACGGAGCCGACTCATTCAGCATTCATTGAACGGCGGACTGACAATTCCTCAATGGGTCCTCTAACTCGGAACCGAAACGAGGACTAACTCGTCCTTTTGTGCGCGAGTCCAAGGGGTGCGGTGCTAATAAACGCAATTGCACCTACGCCCCTCTGGGCCTTCGGTCCGAATGCCATCCGAAATGGAAATCGGAATGCCAATGGGCAAAATAGCCCAGTCGGCGGTTTTAAACGGAATTTCGGTATTCCATTCTCCTTGCTATTCCCGAAAATGCTGCACTTCGATCTCTACCTGATCGCATCCCGATCGTTATCTACTAGAGTTCCTTGCTCAAGTGTGCGCCTCCTCCACTTGAGCTGAAGAGCTCGGCTCTTGAGTTTGAAGTGCTGGGTCAGCAGGTAGGACTCCTTGACTCCATTCAGGATCAGGATCTGCTTTTTTCCGCAAATTCATTCAAGGAGCGTAGCGAACTGTGTTGTGCCAAAATGTGTTGCGTGGACTCTGCGATCCTTATCGGTTGGCAGATTTAAAGTGATTTTTGCGAAATCACAGATAGCATTCGCGACTATTCGAGTGGATGTTGGGACTGCAGTTTGGCGACATGGGAACTAAGTTAATTGGTTGCAGGATTGGGCAAGGAAATACGTAATTGGCGGCACTGTCTATAAGAAAGGGAGTGTTTCGATTGAAGAAAGGTTTAAAAAGGCAGTTTTAATAAGTCTAAATAAGTAATTGGCCAAGGTCCTGCGAAAACTATCCGTACAGCTAAATTCCCAAGCAGTGTCTTTTTCCCGAAATTGTTTCCGTAAACAAATTTGCATACACCTCTTCTCCGTAGGTTCCAGTTTTAGAAGTACCCTTAGCCAGATGTCCTGCCAACTTTCGAGTGTCCCGCTGATTCGGAGATTCCTCGCTGTTTCGATCTCCCGCCCGGCAGACACTTCATGAATGAATACAGCCTGAAGTGCAGAACCTCTTCAGTTTAAAGTGGAATCTTTCTTTTTGAATTGGCCTCATGAATGAATGCGCTGCACTGCCTGCATCAAGGCTGGGAAATTCCCTCAGGTCCTTTGGGCCTGTTAAAAGGTCATTAGGCCAACGATTCCGGCTGGAACAGATGAAATTCCGTTGAAAATGTTCCGCCTACCTGTAAGTGAAAGAAGAAATTTGTCAGGTGTTCAACTCTGGATTCTTGTCTAGACGTTCTGTCGCCAGGGCCTACAAAAATGTCCTTAAATTCCCTGTGGTGCAACGGTTGTGGTCTCAAGTGTTTAATTTAAATATTTTTCAATTTCTCTCCTAATGGAATTCTATATCCGAATTCCAAACCCGGAAAATTCCCAAAAAGCTCTAACAAATTTTCCTGCAAAGCTTTTAGAACTTTCCCCATAAAAGTTGTCAGGCCATTAAGTTTGGAGTATTACAAAGTTTCAAAGCTTCAAAGCTTTTGAAGCTTTTTGGGGGAGTCCTTTCAACTCAATTTCAGGGTTAAGCATTTGGGGGCCATTGGGTTTTCATGAGCAGGACAATAAAACAGCTGCAGACTGAGGTAAATCTAAGCTCGCTGTCCGAAATCCTTTAAGCTTATGCAAATAAAAGCGTGCACCCAAAATAAATAAATTAACCTATATGCTTACGTGTTTGTATGTAGTCTGGGCGATTTTCCTATTTGGTGGTCAAGCCAAGGTAAACATGAGTCCAAATGAGTTTTCACTTTGCCGCATAATTGCGTTTTTTAGTCCCTTGTTTTTAATTATGAGTCTCGGCGAATAGGCTTCCGGTATCCTTGTTCTGACCTAGATTAAGCACATATTAATGGCAAATTTACCCCCACAATCCTGCTTAAAACTGTCGATGTTCCCGTGTCACGCAATCGAGGATTTTTCCCTTTTACGCCGCGATATGTGGAACCAGCTAATTGACCCATTAAAGTGGCCTCCGCACATTGTTGCCCCTTTGAGTGCTTTTTAGGTCACAGGATGTGTGAAGCCATAAAGTTGTCCGCACTTAAAGCGGTTATTTATTTAAACCCGCGCGGAAAGTGAACCATAAACAATAGATTGTTTCATCAACTAACTACATACATTACACGTGCACTAGTTTGATTGAAAACAAAAAATAAGTTCGTTTCGTGGTAAACAAGCCCCCAGTTTTCCACCTCCAATTTCATTAAAGTTTCAAACTCAGTGTGCTGCAGCTGAGTAATTTCCAAGAAATGCTAGTTTCCAATTATTATGTCTCCGTAAAGATTTCCATTTGCTAAGCATCCCACACTTTCTATCAGCTACCGGGGGAGCAATCTTCACCTCCCCGAAATACCCGTAATAAGTGGCCCTCGAAGGATATCGGGAGCCAGCACGTCATCGTCCTTGGCCACACTGTGCATTGTATTTAATGAACTTGTTGGTAATCGTACTGGGCTCATCATCAGCACGTTGACTCGGCCGGGAATACGACCTGGGATCTGGGCACTGGGCTCTGGGTTGTGGACTCTGGGTTCCAGGGGTCTGGAGCGGAACGATGGAGCAATTTGTGTGGCGCCCCACAGTCGTTGAGTGGCGCCTGTTTAAAATGAGTTTTGTCGCTTCGTTATGCAACTGACGACATACTAGGCATTGGATAAGAATACACTTGCGAAAAATTAGCTGTGTAAAAAGCTAGTAAGCAAGCCATTTCCAAGGATATTCTAGTAACTTTTCTAAGTATTAAGCGACTCTTCAAAAGGTTTTCGTGTTTTTATTACACTTTAAGTGAATTATATCTAGTAAGTTCATAGTTAAACAAAACAATATTTTAATTTAAGGATGAATTAACATTTAGAATCTCAAAACTCTCCGTGGGTCTATCCTAAAACAGAAAATTCTTCTCAGTGACTAAGACTCCAGAGCAACACGAAAGCAGGACGTAAACATACGCCAAGGACTACTATCTGCTCAGGACGATGTAATTATGATTGGAGCATATGCCAGGAGGCGCCTTCACACTGCGAGGACAATGTCCTTTGCCTCGGCCCAAAAGGATCCCGATGGCCAAGTGAAATTTACATATGGCGAGGAATCAAGAGAAATACATGAGAAATATATGTGGATGTGTTTATGTGCGTATAGATTACAAGTGAAACTGAATTTATTGCCAGCATACGCATTGAGTGGCACGTGTTCGGATTTCAATTATATAAAAAGCTTAAAACACACATTCACATTCATATGCCGTGCGGCTTACACGCCAAGATACCAACATTCATATGTATATATATTTATCCGAGTCAAAAAACGAAGGTAGTATTAAAGCATTTAAAATTGGTAGAGCATGATAGACAGTGTCTATCTAGGCCCACAAAAATCAAAACAAAGAACAAGGTTCACACACCCCAAATGAAAATGGCCTGAAAGTGAATGAACTGCTGTCGGAAAAGTAGTAAATGGGTTGTCTAAGCCTAGCGCTGTAAAAACGAGGTGCCAAAGAGCAGAAAACGCCTTCCTTTTCCAGGCTAATCTTTAAGATTAAAGTCAGGATAATGTAGATGGTGGTGAGGTGGCGGAGGGGTATAAAGGCGAAACCCTTGGAGGAAAACATCTGCCGAAGCACAACAGAAAGCCTAAATTCACTCGAAAAATACGACAAAAATAACGAAGACGAGAAAACAACAGCCCGCCATGTTTGTTATTAAAAGAGCCAAAATAAAAAAAGAAGAAAATAAGTGGGAAAAAGAAGAAAGCAGCCAGAGATGAAATGAAATCAAGTCGAGAACAGCGAACTGCGAACAGCGAGATGGCAGAGCACATAAATAAATATGCCAGCATATCTGCAGGGCAAAGGCGACGACTACGTTGACAATTTTCGCCAATGCCAATCCGCCACTATGCAACCCACCCACTTTCCGCCTCCCAAAAGATCTCCCGTCCCATGAAAATGGGTTATAGCCGCCGCGTTTGGCACAGGTGGCCTGGCGGGCTTACGAAATGTAAGCAACTTGTTGCTGAAACAGAATCGCAAATCCAGCCAGCAAAAAAAAAATCAAGAGCAAACGAAACGAGAGCCCCGGGAAAATGGGGAAAATTTGGCGAAAGTGTGGAAATGAGAGGGAAAACAGATAGGGGCCAATGTGCAGCAGGCAACAAGCAACAAGCTAAGCCCCCTGTCGATGGTTTTGGCCAAAACTTTTTTCCATTGGCAACGGGGGTCTGAATAATTCAAAAACGGTACACTTCTACTGCAGTCGGAGAAAAATAAAGTTCGATTAAATGGTCATTAATCTCTGAATAGGACAAAGAGGTCAACGCGGGCAGAGAAATTAGTAAATTGAAGACAAATCTAAAAGGTGATGGAGTTACTAACCAAAATTATACACAAAGTTTGTTGTCTTAAAAACGAATGTAAAATAATTAACTGATTTATGAATTTCTTTAAAAAATGTTCACAGTTATTTGTTTTAATACGCATTCAAATAAGAAAGTTTATAAATATTTATAATATAGCCACTATATTATATTCCTTGTTGCTTTTCAGTAATGGAATTAATTTATATTACATATTTAATAGCAGAAACTGAATTCTTGTAACTTCCTATTTTGAATACATTTCCGCACAAGTTGACTATTTAACTAAACGAGTTTGTGCATACACCTGCCAGCAATAGGAGCGGCTTAGAAATTTCTTTAAAAGTTTGGCAATCGCATTTATATTTGCGTCGCACAACTCTTCAGAACAAGCCTCATTTCGCCACGCCCCTGTTCGCCAGTCTAAGCGAATATCCTGCGGTCGTCTGTACACATCTGAGTCCAGTGTCCTTTGCCTTTGTCCTGCCGCCATGCTGAGCTCGAAAGTCTGCCTGAAAAGTTTCCTATTCACATAAAGTATCCACGGGCCCAGCGACTTACAAACATAAATATATGCACACATTTAGGTTATGGACAAACACTCAGCTAAGCCATTTGGGGTGTCCCTATGCCATACCATCCATCTCTATACCATCTCCATACCATCGCCACCCAGTGCGCTCTGTTTGTCTGTTGCAAACACAATGCAAACTAGGTTCTGTTGGGGATGCACAAGCTGGTGAGGAAGATACCCTACTCGCTATGAGATATAAGATGGGGAAATGGATAGAAAATACATAGATTGGAAGTATATGTTGAGGTATGTTGATGCCAAATGAATATTACTAATTACACTTTCCTTACCATAAAAAGAGATCTTTAATTGAATGTGAATTCATTATATATTAGTTTATATTTTTATTAAAACTATTTGTATATACATATATTATTTGAATGTACATATTTATTATAATAGATACATATTAAAATAGAGGAGGGATCTGGCTTACTGTCTGTGAAAATGTCTTTATTGATTTTAAAGTTGAACCTAAAGGGTGTGTATTGTACGCCTTGACTTACGCGAACCGAGTGCCCAGGACCCAGGAGCCCTCCATTGGCTTTCTGCACTTAAAGGACGAATATACCGCGAGGTAGGGTGTTAAGGACCTGGGAGGTGGGAGCAGAACGATGCCATTGCCATGGGTAAACTTACTTTGCAGCTTGCTCAATGTCAGCCGTTGTTGGCCGTTGGACGTTGGACTTGCTCTCTTCGTGGCTGGCTTCGTGTTGTTGTGTCTCTTTTTTCAGGGGCACCGATGACAACAGGTAAATGAGGTGGCTGGGCGGAAAAGGGGGTATGTGCTGGGTATATCAGGCAATGGCAGAGAGAGAGAGAGCAGAACACAAAAAGTTGCTGGCGCACTTGTGTGCGTCAATTAAGGTCGCTGCTTATGGGTAACTCGAGCCGCAGTTATGGGCGGTCATTAGGACGAAAAAACGCCGAAAAGTATTCAACAAATTGAATCACTGGCATACGCACACAAACATATAGATACACCTATACACATGCAGGGATATACATTTTGTATCTCTGGCTCTCTAAATTCACTTCTGCGAGCTTTCAAGGTGAAGTCGCGCATACATACGCACACCATTAAGAGCTGGAGAAAGCTTTTTCGAACTAATCACCTAGGTCCTGGAGTTTCCTTTGTGCCAAGTTTAATTGTCAGGATAATGACCAGTCAGGGGCTATGACCAGTCAGGTTTTCTACCCAAAACTATGCTCCATTTAATTGAATTTAGTAACCACTCCCAAATTCTTCAAATCGGAATAAAGTAAAAGGGAGAAGGGGGAGAAAGAGAGCAACAGCTGATTGAGCAACGCACAAGGCAACAAGTTGCGAAAAAGCTTTCGAAGTTCGCATTGAAAGAATTCAATGCCAAAGGAGCAGGAGCTTTGCGCGATTGATACTTTCTCTCTCACTTGTTGTGTCTGTGTGCGTACTTTGTTGTTGCTCTAGCACTATAAAAAAAACTTATGTTATCTTATAAAACTAGATTAAATATTTATAGATAAATGCGTTTATAAAAAGTATTTCTTGCAAAGTAAAATTATTCTGGCTAAGTTCTCACAACTCACAAGAAAATTCTTAGAGTATTTTTAATATTTATGAACATTTCCTTTATAAGATATAATTTCTTTTGAATACCAAAGGGGTTGATAAATGTAAAACAGTACGTTTTATTTATATCTTTCTTAAGTGTTTGTAAGGTCTAAAGGGATTTTCTTTAAACTGGGCTTTTTTCTTACTTTTTTTAAATTATTATAATTTACAGTCTCCATTTTTTTTGAGTGTATTATCATCATTTTCGGGGCAGTTGAGCATTCACTGTTGCTGCTGCTGCTTCTGCTCCTGTCGGCTGTTGGCAGTTGGCAAGGCCGAAGACGAAGTGCTTTCGAATGAAGTTCCCTTTTTTTGCAACTTGTTGGCTCTGCGTGAAAATGGAAAATCAGTAGCACGCGTACAGCTCCCAAGTGAAGAACAGTTCGCTCACCGGATTTTCGCCACCGAACGGTTCGAAATTGTAGGAAAGCCAGAGGCAACAACTGAAATCGCTGAACACCAATTAATGGACGGCAAGAGGCAACTTTCAATTGAGTTTCGTGTCGCAGTCGTTGTGGCTGCCACATATTGCTTTTGATATATTTTGCGGCGGTGTTTGTGTCTGTGTCCGTGTGACTCTGCAATATGGCCAAGTGTTTTGTGCTGAAAAATGTTAACCAAGCTTAATCCCTTCTGTTGTGTTTGTGGCTTAAAAGGAAGAGTATAAAAAGCTAAATATCAAGTAGGTAAAGGACCTTTTGGAACTGTTGCTTCGCCGATTTCGCTCTCACTTGCCCCCACTTTCAGCAAACTTTCACGCACCGAAAACTTATTCCGTCTCATCTATTATTTACTAGTTCATTTTCATAGCAAATCAAATGTGTCAGCAGCTGGGCAACGCCTTATCCTACATATAGATCTATAAATATCTATAGATATATATCTTGAAGTGCCTGCATCTTGTTTGCTTTGGGCTAATTGGAAAGTTAATTGAACACACCGTGATGGAAAGTTAATTGTGCATTAATTAGTTTTTGTTTTCGGTGGGGCAGAAAGCATAACCTTTACTATGGATTGAGGTGGGGCTCGTATCTGATGGCCAAATTGCAATTAGGATATCTGTGGAATTTCGATTAAATTCCCCACGTCAAGGCAGAGAAAAAACCAAACTGGCAAATTGTGTCCCAAGGAAGAGAGTGGATGAAAAGCTGTGCATATAGAAAAATTAAGTGTTGGCTTAAAATAGGATTATTTTACTTATTTATTTATATAAAGCAATACATTTAATCGAATTATATATGTCTATTGTTTGATGATTTAAGTGCTAAATATATACATATATGTTGTTTTTGCTAGAAATGATTATTTCGCGACCTAAACTAAAATCAATTTGGTGATTTTATTGTAAAATAAGAAATAAATTATTCAGAGAAAATTTGGGAAGTAGTTTGTACCAGTACTTCTTTCTTGTTGCTGCATACATTTAATTACATATTTATTTACCTCAATTATTTTAAAAGCAAAAACTTGATTTAAAGTAGACTTACATGCTGTGAAATTATTAACTTACTAGTTAAAATAATCAATTCTAAGCAGCCACAAATACATTTGACTAATATATTTTCGTTAGTGAATATCCCCCCTTATTTTACCAGTTAGATCTTTTTTTTCTGTGTGTCTCGTTGTCCTCCACTGTTTTGCTTTCCATCGAGGAAATGCCGCAAAAATTTCGACGGCGCCCTGTGCTCTTCGCTGGATTCTAGGCGCGGTCCCAAGGAACTCAGTTCTTATCCCAGTCCCTGATAAAAATGCAGCTCGCTGACTGATGAGTAATTCAGGGGAGTCCTTCGGCCCATCCTTCATTCCTGCTTGTGTTTTGGCCTAGTCAAGAGCAAAAAGCAAAGTTAATATAATTATTTATAGATAACGAATCAGGCGAGTGCACAAATTCTTTGGGGCTGTCTCCTATTTTGCGAGGGAGCGTTAATGGAGCATCTGCCTCGTTTTGTGGCAGGGGAATTTCCCTATTAACCAGAGATGATGGCGAGCCCCTACACTACGCAGAATTTTTTCAAATGGAAATTCCTAACGAAACAGCAAAAAATATTAAAAGGTGATATCTACGGATTAATTTCTTAAAATTCAAAGAAAATAAGTGGTATGATTCGGAGAGTACAAAGTACATTATTTGCAAAATGGGTTGAGTAAAAATCGAGTTTTTCCCTTTAAAATAAATAAATAGCAAATATGAAAGGTGATGGAACAAGATGATAAAATGATTTTAAGCAACTTTAAAGTTTTAGTTCTGATTTTCCAACCTCCGAATTCAAGTGTAGAAGTATTCGTTAAAACAATAATGAGATTAAGTTCAACAAGATGATAAAATTTTTAATTTTATTTCTGATCCATCCATCTTTTCCATCCATTTTCTTTTTTTCTTAAAGTTTTTTAGGAATTTTGTTCAGATTTTGTTGTGTATGAATGAGCAGTTAATTCAGAGCATGTTTAGGCAGTCATTTCTGCTCCCATGACCCTATTAAATGTTATTGTTGCTCCTGCTGTTGCTCACGTGCTTCAGCAGCATCCCTATCCCTATTCCTATCCTATCCCCCCTCATCATCCATTGAAAACGCACACGAAAGGCTTCTGGGAGTCCTTCTAAATATATATGTATGTATACACCCATGCATATATGGTTGCCTGGGAGCAAGTCCATAAATTATATCAATGAGGCAGCGTATAATAGAAAAATATGTCAGCATTTTGTGGATAACAATAAATGGCAGCCCGCGTGAGGGAGATAGCGAGTGTGTGCGAGTGAGAGGCCAAGTGACACGCGTTGGCACACACACTCACACAGTAATACACGCATGCACGTACAACATGTTGCATGTGCCACACAATTTGTCACAATTAGAAGGATGAAAATGGCTGCAACGAGTCACGGGCCAAAAAAAAACACAAGAGAATACGGCCAAACAAAAATGGGATGGGAAGGGAAAGGGGATGGGGAAGGGGGAAGGATAATGGTATGGGGATATTGAAGTGGATGCTTCAGTTGCATTTGGTGTTTCCTTCTTGCGTTGTTTTTCCGAGTTTTCCTTTTGCTTCCTATCTTTCCAGCTGACTGCTCGCATCCAAGTCGTAAATCTTAATTTGGCATGCGAGTTGCACTCTGGCTGCATCTAAGCCAAATATCCTTCAGCCTTGGCAATAGCCTCATACACATACAAAATATCCACACGCACACACACATGTATAGCGACACCCACGCGCCTTCATAAAGAAGGGAGTTATCATGCATACAAATGGCACATGTATGTATGTGTGCGTTGATTGCGTTATCCCCGCCCCCAGGATATTCATCCCCGTTCATTCGTCCCCATTTCCCTCTTGGTTAGCCAATGCATTTCCGTCCAAAAGCTCAACAAGCTGGAAATGGTCATAAATGCACTGAGAGTAAAACTGGTGATTAGGGAAAAATATATCCTACATCTGGTAGAAACAATGCATGAATAATATATATTTCGAATTCGTTTTGTGCTTATTTATTTATAAAAGAAATAATGGATTTACATAATAATTTAAATATTTATAATATCAGCATACCGCCAAACAAATTTCCTTCTACTCCGAAATATACCAAGTAAATAGTTGTTTACAAGGTTAAACAACCAGGTTAAAGTTCTAAAAGATTTATTCATAAATCTGTTTTTGCAGATTTCCATCAATTTGTATATTTTTTAGTTAGGTGGAGAGGTGGGCCATAATATGATTTATTGAAACGAACTGTATGTGCACTTAAATTAGTTTACTTGATTTCCGTTGCACATTTGATTGGACGGCATTGATTTGATTGCCTTCAGCTAAATGAAATGAAATGATAAATGAAAGGCTGAAAAATATAAAATAAATAAGAACAGTATTGTGCGAAATCACCACGTATGTGTGCAAAGCGGCAAACAGGAAAAAATAGCGGAAAAACTTTAAAAGTGATACCTAGCTTTTTGTGTAATAATCCGCTTATTCATGGCTTACAGTGATGCAAAAAAAATTTCGTTCAGCATTCAATGAATATTGAAAAGGTCGTAATGCGATTTACTTTTTCAAAGCTATCAGTTCCAGTTATTTTTCGCATGCATCACTTTTTTGTCGAGAGGTGATGTTCGTGAGCTACAGGAAGAGTTTACCAATAAATTTAATAAAATAGAATAGAATAACATGAAACATAATAAGTAATTATTAAACAAAAATTTCCAAATCAAATATCTCAAGATAAAAATACCTTATCGTATCCAACCTTATTCATTATTATAAATTTCCACAAAATACCCTTTGCTTTACTTAGACCACTTAAAGTTTTTCTCTTGGCGGAGAAGTAATTAACTTTTGTGCACTTACCAACTCCACTGAGTGTGCCAATTGGCCAGTGTTGTTTACCAGGGGCCTCAAGTCATCCGAAAAAAAGGGCAAACTCACAACAGTCAAGGGAAAATGTGAGGTGGGCGGATGGGCAAAAAACTGGCACAGATACAGTCTGCAGTTAATTAAAAGCGCAATAAATAAACAATAAACAATGGCCATGACGAGCGGATGTGTGTGTGGGGTGTGTGGTGTGTGTGGTATGTGGGTGTGGGTGCGGACATGTTGCAGCATCAGCTGGGAGTTCTGGCCAGGCTTAATGCACTTATGGTCGGTGCAATATGCAAATGCAATTAAGATGCATGATGGCGCGGAGTGAAAGCCGCACTCCAGCCACCGCCGCCCACTGAAATGGAAATGGAATCACGTAGAGCAGGGATTTCAGTTGGCCAAAATCAATAGTGGTCGGCAGTCCAAGAAAGAGCCAATTCTGCATTCGCCGTATGTCCGTCAAAGGAAAACTTTTCGTGGCAAACGGACGAAAGCTGAAAGGATTTTTTTAAAGTTTCCTTCAAACAACTTTTCCATCAAAACGAAATATTTTCATTTTTCCTCGGAGAAATTAAATAAATGGAAAGCAACCATCGCGCACGAACAGAAATAACAGAAAGTCAACGGAATCAAATTAAAGAATAACATAAAAGTTCGAATGCAATACAATTGCGAGGCAGTTTGGTTCTCATATTGCCACAGAATGGATTTCCATAAAACGGTCCTGCGTTTTTTGTGTTCCAAGTAAATTTTGCAATAGATTTTCGCAGGCAATTGGCGGCGGCAATCGCGATATGGAAACCTGATTCCAGTCTTTGGGCCACGGCCGTCGGGCGAAATCCATATAGCCAAGCACACACATCGCGCACTCAGGCTTATGCAAGCAGAAAGTTTTCAAAATATTTTTTATAGCCAGTTGACAACGATGAAAATTCGAGGAAAACGCAATGGGCGACGGAGCGGAGGTGGTGAAGACCCAGCGACAGAGAGATGAAAGCCAAAAATGATGTCCTGATAACGATTCCGGGCTTACACGTTCACTTACTCACTCACACAAGCCAACCCAACTCATCGATTTGTCAGGACCTTTTTTGTACACGGGGTCACAGGGAAAGTAAGTGGAGGCTATAGGAAGCTGGGGCCAAAAATTGGAGCCCTGTTGCCATGGCACATGGCAATCAAATTTCAGGCACTAATTAATTTGCCCATCACAAACTGACAATTGAAATGTCCATCAGGTGCAGCGAAAAATCAAGAACTAATTGACAAACTCTGTATTTCGATGGCGTCCGGTGGCAGCATCAATTAAATGGGGGTTCTAGCTAGCAATGCCACCAATGCAAATATTTAAATAAAAACAGCTATTGGTGACTCGATTGTTGTTTAATTATGCCATTTATTTAAACTATCAAAAGCCTAGTGAAAGCTTTTATATTTAAATTGTGGTTGGGCATGATAAAATATGGAAATGTATATCCTTAACAGTTCTCAAAAACTCTGTGCCTTTGTATTTAATTAATTTATTCTGCGAGTCTGTATAATTTACAAATATACATAAAGTATTTGGCAGTATAAGGTAAAATATTTATATACAAGCGATAAATGACCAACATTAATTTTACCTTTGAAAATGCTATCCAGTTTCCTCGCAAGGTCACTGCCTTGTCAAAAATCAACTGTCCAACAAAATTTAAGTTGGCTTAGCCAAATGAAATTATCGCTGCGAACGAAGGCGAAAAAAACGTGCAAAATGTAGATGGTCCTTGTTTATATTTAAAACTTTGAAACAGAAAATGTTGCGCCTAATTGAAACTCTTTTGGGCAAAGTAAACAAATAAACAGCTGAAGCGAGACACGGAGGCCATTGACGTCACAGCATTTAGGGGCTTGGAAAAGTTGATGTGCCACGGGGGAATAGGAATATGCGAGCAGTGGGTCCTTAGGAGGTCCTCGGCGAAGGAGGTTGGATTCAAGACGCTGAATGTCCTTGATTTGCGCCACACTCCAGTGTGCGAGTCGGGCAAATCTTTTCTTGGTCCCTAACAAGATTGATGGCAAATAACTAGCTGCATTTGCTATCGCCATCAGCATCCATCTCGTTGAAGTGAATGGCAAATCGGATCATGTCAATGCATCGCAGTGCAATTTCTGCTGCCAGGCCCCCAAACAATAGTCCTTTGATTTGCGAAGGGTTAAATGGGCAAATTGTCGAAAGGCGGCGGCTGATTTGCTTTGATCCGATCCCATCCTTTCGCACAGCGATTTGCAAAATACATTTGCCAAACACACATTTCCCCATTTCACTGCTGCCTCTGCTGCTTGCATTGTATGTTTGTTTATGGCAATATTGAATCTGATTTTGTTTTTCATTCAAACCGCAGAGAAAATTGCCATTGTCGGTATACTTAAGGTAGCGCATGGGAGTTGTCAATGTAGCATGTTTGCTAACGGATTTTGACAACTAACTGAACTGGGAAAATTGGCAGCACTTATATGGTGGGAAGGGGAATGCTGCTTTCCATTATACTAATTGGCTATCAAATCTTTAAAATATATGATGAGTAGGATAAGTAAGCCATTATTATTGTTTACCATTCTCTCGTACTCTTAGCTCCTCTAATCAATAAAGCTATTTTTATAATACAGCACTCGGGATAAATAACAATCAGCAAGGCTTTAGTGGACTTCTGCAAGTCTTTTGAAACCAACTTGCACCACCAAGGCTTCACTGGAATCCGCATAACATACATTTTCTAGCTCTGAAAGTTCCCGATACATTGACTTTTCTACGGACAGATAGTCAGACTGACAGACGGACAGATAGACGGAGAAATGGACAAACGGACGGACGGACAGACAGGCGGACAAACTGACAAACAAAGCTAGATCGATTTACATTTTGAGCTTCTATAACATAAATGACCAATTTCATGGTTTGTTAACTTTCATATATGATCAAAAAGACAGGTTCCATGCATATCTCGGCACAGGAAACGCATTAAGTGCCTATC
This sequence comes from Drosophila teissieri, assembly GCF_016746235.2. Classification (NCBI taxonomy): domain Eukaryota; kingdom Metazoa; phylum Arthropoda; class Insecta; order Diptera; family Drosophilidae; genus Drosophila; species Drosophila teissieri. Next base: position 15,215,695 of record NC_053031.1, on the reverse strand, counting down.
TCTTTTACGGATTTATAATCCATTTCTGAATGAACTAAGCGATCTTAAATCGTTTTTATTGAAAATATCTCTCATATACGGCAACCCCGAAACAAGTAATACCATCACAAAAAAGCCTCAGCTGAGAATGGGGCAAATAGCATTAAACACATTCCGGCAAAACCATTTGTAAGCCACTGCGTGTGGCCGCAGGGCTATTTACCAGAGATTCGTAGTAGAATGATTGTGGAAAGGATGGAGGCAGCGGGAAAAGCTGCCGCAGCTAAATGCAATCGATGCACTGCAGCCGCACAATTTCCATTGTATTGGTGATTAATTTCTTGCCTCCGGGTGGCTGCGGATGCAGTCGCTGGGTATCCTGGGCATCCCCACAAGGACTGCGGCAGGACTCGTTCGCATCTCTCCTTTTGTAAACAAGTTGACAGACAGGCATCCGTACTTGGGCATCGGGCATTGGGTATTCCCTTCCTCGTGCAGCGATGAGAGCCGTATTGACGTTTGATGAGCGGATTATCATCGGCAGTTTCCCCTGCCAGGACTATAAGGACTGCCAGGACACAAGTGTGTTCGATCGGGGTACAATAACTGCGCCATTTTCCACCGCCTTTCTCATAACAATATGTGCGCCAAACTGTTGAAAATCCTTGACGATTGTTCTCTAATACTGGCAGCACTTGTTGCAAACCCCCTCCAAACTGCTAAACTATTTTATTCCACGCTTAGCTTTTATGGGGTTCTGTATCGTTTCATGTTTCGGCTGGCCGTGCATAACTTTAACTTTTTAATGGCGAAATGCGAGAGCGACGAAAAAGTTTTTCGTTTGCCTTTAGTCACACAAACTCTCTTTTAGTTTCGAATCTCGGGATAAATTCGCAAAGTTCTTTGGCTTATTGTTTTGATTATTTAGACAAACAAATTTAGTGCAATCTAAACTCAATAAAATGTTTTGCTATGATGAAATACCCCGAAAGTGGCAAAAAACTTATTTTTATTAAAAGCACAAACGAAAAATAATATCGTATGTTATGTTTATTTTTTAACAATTAAATTTATACACTTAGCTACAATGAACCAGCATCAGAGTGTGCAATTGCTGCAGTTTCTGCCATATTTTCCATTCACAGTTTTTAGTTTCTAAAGCTTCACTGAACCGGATTCAAATAAAAGCCCGTATTAATAACGTGCCGTCCGCTTTTTCGCTTTTGCAATAAACTCTAGTTTTATACCAATGGCTCTGGGGAATGGGAGACGTGGCAGTAAAGTGCATCCAAGGACGGGGCACAAAGTTGGCATGCTAGTTCCTTTCGCAAAATAACCCCCATAAATGTCGGGCAATAAGAGGCAGCACAAATTGTGTGGCAGGATCATAAAGTGCCACGCACGGAAGAAGTAAAACCGAGCAGCCCAATTTCCTTTCAAGCCACAAAAAGTGCAAGATGAATTACCGTTTGGCAGTGTAAGTGAGTCCTGGCTGAAGGTCCTTCCACTGTCGTCATCTCTTTTCCATTGCATATCTGCTTTTCCCTCCTCCTTTTGTGTTGGTGTGTGTGTGTGTAGGTGAGCGTATAATGAGCTGCTGTTTTACATTTTAATTTCCGGCTACGTTCAAATGGCTGTCCGTCCGTTTGTCCGTTCGTCCGTTTGTCCGTCCGTCCGGCTAGAAGCAGAGATTTGCGGATTTGCTAGCTGTGCCATATCGCTTTCCATTTTTCCACTGTTGTTGGCCGCAATTATTTAAATGAGATTACAAAAGACTTATGCAGCGGAAATCTTATTGTGTGTGTGTGTTCTGTGTGTTTGTCGTTCATTTGTCTGCCGCCTCTTGTCTGTTCCTGAATCCGGTATACGGAATCCGGAGTCCTTCTTCCTCATTCCGGACTCGGCATTCCCAGTTCAGTTCATTCCCGGCTCAGATTACGGCTTAGACGACGTGTGTCAAAAGTTATCCCGGCCAATTGTTTGGCTTTTGTCCAAACTACAATAAAGTCGACGTGCATACCTAATTTGATTGTTAATTGCCCTTTTTTTGGCCAAAAAGATTAGCCTGGCGTTGGGCCCAAGGTCTGAGCGCCTAATGAGTTTGTCAGTAGTTTCCACTAACGGACACATGTCAGTTAGCAAAGTTTGCCCTAAAGACCTGGCGCAGTTGGCAAGTTTTAAACTAAATAAATTTGCATTTAAATGAAGTGATGGCTCGTTTGGGGGCTCTATACGAGAAAACTTATTTAGTATGCTGGGAAGAGTGAGTATCTATTAGTTCCCGGAATTTTATTGGTCCATAGATATCTTGCATAAATATCCTAATGCTAATATGAAATGTGTACTGATGTACTGATTGCTTTTCAGTTTAAATTTAATTTCGTAGTCATTTTGAAGCGTGACATTTGTTCATTTTAATATGGACTTTCTTCAAATTGAATGTACTTTAAAACTCTAATCAGCCAAAGATTATTTGGCTTAATTTGTACTATTTTATCTTACAAATGCTTTTCATTTCTGGTAATATGTACTTACTTATTTATAATAATAAACTGTAGAGGACTGAGATTTCTAAATTAATTTTAAATAAACACAAATATTTGTTTGGCAGTTAACATTCTTCAGTTTGTTGAATATATTATTCAGGCAAATCAACTAAATTATTTTTGTGGCTGAGAATCCTTTTCCTTTGATTTAAGAAGTGGATTCCGATTTACCTAGGCTGATATTAAATTCTCTGGGAGAAAGTACATTTATGTTTGTAATATTCTGTTAAATTCTGCATTTTAAACTTCGTGTTTTGTTACAAAACTACTTGGCTGAAAAGCGCTTTGCTTAAAACACCTTTCTCCGGGAATTTTAAAACTGGGTGCCCCTCAGTTTATTTTGCCTTTATGATTGCACTTTGCCAGCTGGCTCTCCACTCACTTTGGAATTCAAATGAGCCCCAGTAAATCTCTACTCAGGAATGCGAAAACCTTTTCCATTTCTGAGACCAAAGGCTTTGCCCACTCGTCACCGCCTTTCGGTGACCAAGCTATTGTCACTTTTGTCTCGTTTTTGCGCACAAATAAGCAGCCGAAGCCTCTTGCACCTGGACTGGCCACGCAAAATAGCTTTCAGCGCTCAGCGATTCGAAGACTGCAGGACCACACCTAAGTATCCTGTCCAGTGGCCAACACCGCAGGATATTTGTGCATACAATAAAAAACCAGCAGCTGAAGCACGAGCAGTGCGGGCTTAAACAGAAACTGAAACAACAACGGCGATGACAATTTCCACTCAACCACTTCTCCCCACATTTTCCATTTTCCTGTGTGGGTGGGTGGCTTTGGCTTAACCTTGGTTTAAAAGGGGGGATACTGGTCAAGCTCAAGGACGTCGGATGGAGTGGGGAAGTGGGGCAGTGGAAGTGACAGGACATTGGTGTTGTAGCTGACATGTCTGTGGCAGGGAGAGCAATCTAGAGAAATTACTGCAATATGGAATAACAGTAACTATTGTGCTAATAGGATTAAAATGTATGCGGCACAGCCACAGGCGCCGACTGCCAGTGACAGCCAAAAAGGGGGAGGGGTTCATGAGAAGGGGAGACGTCCCCTACACCCACCCATACAGGTGTCAACAGATGCTGAGTGTTGAGTGTTTTGTCACCGGACAACCAACCTCACGTATCTTTTGTTTTGCGATTGTGGCACCTACATAGATACATTGCAACCCGCAAAAGGATTCAACTGCAGATGTAGCTCATCCGCGTATGTAAAGTGTAATGGGTTTTCGCGGAGAGCGGTAAAAAGTTGAATGGAATTTTCGAAAGTCGCATTTATCTTTGTGTCACGATTTGATTCCAACTTAGGGTTAGTTTCACAGAGAATATTTAAAAGGTTTTAACTTCTCTTCCTATGAAAACAGTGCGCAATAAAGGGCTAAGCTTAATTCAAGTCACTTCATTACTTTCCGTATAAAAGAGCCAGCTGAATTTTTCTGGAGAAATCAGTATTGGCATATTCTTTTCAACGCGGCCATTGCCTGTGGGGAATTTTCTTCGGAAATGGAAACTAAACGAGGCTGGAGTGACGGGAATTGTAATTGCAGTTTTCACTTCTCGGGGCGACAAGGTCCATCTTTGCAGGGATCCCGACAGCGTTTGCTCTTTTGCTTCTTGTTCTCCCTCCTAAAGGGCTCAGACTCTGGGAAAAGCATTCAATTTAAAAGATGGAACCACTTTAATAAGTAGTTAAACTCACTCTTAAAGCAGCCGCCAAAGAACTGATCCTTAGCACAGGTCTTCTTGCCCTTTTCGGTGTCTTGGTTTTGGTCCTTCTTCTTGGCCATTCCCCTCGCAAAGAGTAGTGATTGATGGAGCATCTGCTTTCTGGGCAGACATTTTAACAAAATTCCACTCATTTCGGAAGAAATTAACTGAGTAAATGTTATAATTTTGAACTGCTACGAACGAAAAAGGGATGTGTAATACAAAATAGTGAACCATACTATCGGAGCCTGCTAATCGAAAGTTTCGCTTCAAAGTTTTCACATGCCGAGAGCACAGAACACTATAAAACTAGAACGAACACTCCTTGCCGCCAAGGGGCAACAAGTTTGTAATGACTTTGAGGAACTAATTAGAATGCAGCCGGATTGCGATGCACTCGCCCACCAAAACGCAAACACTTTAATCGAAAAAGTTCAGCCAGCTTCAGATTAATTTCTCCGGATATAGCTGCATATACGCAAATTGCAATAGAATATATAGTATTTACAGAGAAAAAGCGAGGATTAAGTAATAAACAAACAGGACTAGAAAATGAACCAAACTTTTCATTTCATTAACCTTTTTAAGCTCTGCTCCTACAATCAATATACATATATATATCTTAAGCTTCCTATACTACCAATTGGCTTAGTGTTCCTATTTTCTGTGGCTTTGTACTGTATCTTTATACATTTCATAGGAATAGTAAGAGTCTTATGGACGTTATGTGAAATATTTAGTTTAAACAAACATCTTTGGCGTCTGTCAGTATTTTCTGGGTTTAAGCTGCTTTCTGGCAGATTATCGTGTTCAAATATACTTATTGATCCATGTTCACATACACACATTTATTCCACGTTTGAAGCCAATGTTTTAGCACTTAGTGTGCAAGCTCATAACCGACAGTCAAGAGCGGGAAAACGCAACAAGAGCTTCGTGGAAAAATGGCAAAGCCAAGAAAATAAGGGGAAAATGTGAATTGGAAAAGTTGAAAGTTCAAGCCAGTTTAGCACAACGAAGCGGAAATGCTCTAGCACTAAAAGAGAGTGAGTGAGACTAGATGTGGAAATCCCATTAATCAATCCTTCAGCAATATCAAACAAGCTGGAAAATTTCAATTTCATATTTATCTACTCGATTGTCCTGAGGGTTGCAACTCGCAACACGGACCGTTGATACGCCGATGATGTGTTGCAGTTGTTGCTGCCACATTCAGCTCCTTTTTTTTGTGTTTAAATAGTCCTGGGTGCGGCTGCCTTTGAATTAGAGGTTTTAGTTTTCCCTTCCCATTTTTTTTGGGTATTTTTGCCAGGATTTTTGGTTCATTTTCATTGCATGTGGGGTGGGAAGTGTGGAAAACTGTGGGCTTGGCTGCCTGTCGCTTTGATTGCAGTTTACATAGGTGTCAATTAGCAACGGTGCGGTTGGCTGCATTTCAATGGAATTATCGTTGATGTTTTCGCAGTTGGAGAACTCCCCCTAAAATGTGCAGCACACTTGGATGACACTCGAGGGGATCAAAGGAGGATTAGCGAGCGCATTTTAAAGCCCCGAAACTGACACCCAAATTACTAGCTTATGTTGTCGTTTCATGGGTGTAAATAGTTGTTGATATTACACTTTTCGATCCGCTGTTGCTGAAATATTCATTTAACAAGCACCCCACTCAGCTCCTTAATAGATACGCTTAAGGATAATTTCGAGTAATTGTAACATCCGGAAAGGGATTTCTTCAATATCAACGTTATGCTTAATTTTAGCTTAGCACTTGTACTTCTGGTCAAAGGCAATATCTGGTATATAGGCAATAAATATTTTACAAAAAGCACTGCTTCCAAGGTAATAAGGATTTGCTGAGTTAAAATGTTATTACCTCTTACCTCTGCAGATTTATCCTTACTTAATGTTTATTTATCGAATTCCCTTTCAACGAATTATAGGTACAACTGTTTTCTCGACAGCTGCTTGACTTCGCCTCAGAAATCAGCAGCCGAATTGGCGACAGTCAGAGCAATGAATGTGATGAATAACTCAGAGTAATGTTGCGAAATCAATAAAAATCCTTTTACAGGATCTAGGACACACCGCACACAGACGCACACATTAAGGACGAACACGGGGTGCTTGTCGGTGTGCGGTGCGACAAAGACTTGGACAACATTTTTCTTTGACCGAGCGAGCACATTTTTATTATCCCAAACTAATTTGAGGGTTGGTCCTTGATTTCGTCTCCTTCTCTCCATCGCATCCAGTTGTATCCTTGTGCCTCTCCCTTTTTCTCGCTGTATAGATAGGGTCGTTGCCATGTTTTGATGTCATTCGCTACACGTGCTTAATTTCATTTAATTTATTTAATACTTGAAAAATAAGTTTTCTGTTTACTTTTGTATTGCGCAACCCCTCGTCGCACGAGATCCTCGCTATAGGGATATGGGTATATATGCCTGATTTTCCATCTATTTAACGCCACTTGGGCGTGTTCGAATGCCAATGAATTCGCATTTCGCCATTCGCCACGCTGCGTAACGAAAAACGTGAAAATTCTGGGTGTGGAATTGGGAGTGGAATGCAAAAGACGAAATCGAAAAGGCGAAATGCGAACTGCGGACTGCAGGACAAATCGGCCGCCGGGGAATTGGAAATTGTGTGTTTCGTGCCAGGAGGAATGCCGCGTCTGCATATTCATGATATCGTGTGGTGGCAGTGGCAGCCTCCTCTGCATATTTATGGACTCGCAGATATGCTGTCTAATATCAAGCAGCAGTTTGCCAGCGCAGCAGGAAGCAGTTAAACGAAAACTTTCATTAGCATCAGCAGCTGGCACTGTGAAAGCATCGAGTTTTGGACCTCCCCACTTCCTGAAGGTGAGACTTTAATACGACCGGGATTTCTGCTCATTTAAGCCAACTAATGGAGTGCTTTGCGATCTTTCCGTTCACTCTTTTTATACACTGTTCTTAGTTCTCTGTTTGGATAATTAGGCATTATTCTTAGTTCTCTGTTTGGATAATTAGGCATTATCCGCTTTGGACGCATGGGGCTGCTGGCCAAACTAGTTAGCTGACTGATTGGCGGAGCTGCCTCCGCGTTGACGCACATTGTTCGTTAGTGCAGTTGCCATGGCTGCGTCCCTAAGAATTCTCATTTGCCACCTGCCACTGAGATGGCCCATAGAGATGGCTGAACTTTTCACTATCGTTTACACAAATTATATGGCTGGTGGCTGGTGGGGTGAAAGGGGTTGGCTGTCGGAAATGGCAAGGTCAGGACGTCATTTCGACATTTGGGAGCTGCAAAGTTGGTTGAGTTGTTAAGTAAAATTACCAAAACTTCAGCCACAAACTGCCAATTAAAAGCAGTTCAATTGTGGTCACTGAGTTGTGCAACTCGTTTCAAATTCGTAGACCAAAATGCACTTTATGCACTGAGAAAAGCCAACCCTTAAGGCGAAAGTGGGGTTTTCTTACGAAGCTATGCTAAAATGCTGCACCCATGACCTGCATGGCAATAATTAATGGGCGCTTAGAACTTTCAACCTGAAACCGCACTCGTGCCGGGCATTTCATCAGGTTCCATTTCCTCGTCGGTGGTTGGTCCACTCTAATGGCGTGTGAGTGTATCTGCGTAAGCGGATTAACAGCGGTCAAATGTGTGGGTGCACTGGCAGAAAAGTTACTATACATTCGCGGCATTAGTGTAAAGGTTATTGTAAACATACTAGGTTCTTAACTGCATACTTTTACACACTTCTATGTATGATCGAGTTAAAGTCATCTTATTATTTGGAACATGCACTTCATATAATGTATCCTATCCCAACCTATACTCTCCTATAAAACTACGTTTATCCCTTACTGAAAGAGCTACACTTTCGGCCCATGTCTTTTAAGTGTAAAGTGGGAGAGCGAATCAGTGAAGCAGCAGTTTCCTTTCCCGCCAAAAGTCCAAGGTAGCCAAGCAACCAAACTTTCTATTCACCGCAGAGTTCCCATAGCCCAAGTCCCTTGACAACTGGGCAGAGATGAGTGGTCTGGGTCCGGCAGCCTGTTGGCTGGCCCACAAGCGCATCGAGTCCTGGTCGCGGATGGCCAAGGAGCGAGTGGGAGCGGTGCGGCGCGTTACTCTCGATCGGAATTCGGCGGACGAGGGGACACCGAGTGGGAGTGGTGCCTCCACCACGGCCGGGGGCAACGGTGGTGTTTCGGTGGTGCACATCCTGCCGATGGGCGAGGGCTCCACCACCCCGCCGCCGCAGCCCATGACCCCGCCGCCGTCGGCCTCCTCGGTCACATCGACCACCAGCGGAATTGGCAGCGTTTCGGCCGGTAGTGTCAGCGATAGCTGTGATTTGCCCACGGACTCGGAGGTTCTTATAACTGGGTTACTGCGTCCCATGGACTTTTCTAATATTTCGCCATTATTTGATTCCCGCAGGAGGTTGCCATTGCCAAGGAATGCCAGCCCATCCAGCCGGCCAGCCAGCTGCATGGAATGCACGGCGGCATGGGGCTGAACCATCACCACATGGGCACCGTTTCGGCCACCGGCACGGACATCTTGCGCGGACCAGCCGAAGTGTTCCACAGTCCGCTGCACTTGCACCACCAGAGCCGCTCCTTTCCGCCGCGCCTCCAGCGCACGCCGTCCATCTCCAGCCAGAGCAGCGTGGACAGCGCCCCATCCAGGCATTCGGTATGTGGGACCACTTATGGTGAACTAACAGAACTATACAAATACCTCTTAATATCGCAGGGTCATCGAGGCTCGTCACCACAGATAAGGACTTTCGGACCGGACGGACGCAGCTCGCTGCCCAGTGAGCCTGGATTTCCGCACCACTTGGCCAGGTCACCCAGTCCCATGCGAACCATTTCCTTGGACGCTCGCTGCGGCAGTCCCGCCCACTCGGCGGATCCTGGCGACCTGAGGACGCCCAGTCCTTCGCAGAGCAGCCTGGCATCCTTGGCCGGAGCATCGGGCATGGGAGGCGGCAGTTCGGGCAAGGGCGTGGCTGGAGGTCGTTGCCTTTCGCCGCTGCTGATACCGCCCAGATCCCAGCCCGGCGTGGATCCCGCCATGGGTCCCGCCTCGCCACTGGGAGCCCTTCAGCCGGATCTCTATCGGATGCCGGACGGACCCGTTTACCTGACAGCTCCGGAATCCAGTCACGCCGTGGGTCGTTTGCATCTGCGCGTCAAGTACGACTACCACCTGTTCGACCTGACGGTTCATCTGATTGAAGGTAATGCCCACGTTATGATTATAATGGTTTCCAGAAATACATTAACTTTTAAAAGGATTTATTATAATCAATTTTAAACATAAAATTGGCACAACTACAAAATACAACTAAATACACGGGATAATGAAACAGAATGATATTAAAATGAAAATGTACTGAGCACTGAGTACTATTGTTCACTTGATAAGTATTGATAGTACTTAGTTCTGACCTCTATGCCATCGCCATTGCGAAGAGTCAAAAAGTCCGCCGTATCATGTTCTTCGATTCGAAGGGCACGCGTCTTGAAATATATATTCCTCATATCAAGTTTATAGTAATCGGCGTAGGCTCTCATAACTTGACGCATCGGCATGGAGCTGGAAATATTAAATTCCAAAGCTCTTCTTTCCACACAACGTAACTTGATGTCAATACGGCGCATTCTGATGGTATATACTTATTTTCTAGAAAAGATATTGTAATACTATAACAAATGAGTTTGCTGACTGTTTAAGCTATGTGTGCCAGGATAAGATGTAGTTCAATATGTCTTATATATGTATATAAATTTATATTAAACAAACTTTAATTGCTCTTTTCTTTAAGCTCACAATCTCAGTCCCATAGAAGAGGGTGGATTCCGGGATCCGTATGTGCGCCTGATGCTGCAACCAGAAGTGGACAGCCGCAAGCGGCAGACCCACATTCACAGGGGCGAGTCCAATCCCTACTTCGACCAGCACTTCAAGTTCCCGGTTTCCCGGGATCAGCTGCAAGGCAAGGAGCTGATCCTGCAGGTGCTCGACTACGATCGCTATTCGCACAACGACATCATCGGCGAGGTGCGCATCTCTGTGGATGGCCTAGATCTCTCCAAGTCAGTGGAGGTGAGTAATGGTTTGGATTTTATAAGGACATATTATAATACAGAATATTTCCAGATCTGGGGAGACTTGCTGCGCACCAAGAAGCCCAAGGAGGATCGACCGGAGCTGCTGTGCTCCTTGAACTACTTGCCGCAGGCCGAGCGATTGACGGTCGTCATCATGAAGGCTAGAAATTTGGATACTCTCCAGGAACCATATGTCAAGGTGGGCAAAATTATTATACATATATTAAAAGTAGAAAAGATAAAAAATATGAGAAGAAAACAGTAACTTCTATGTAGTAGGTTCAATTAAAATTGTATCTATGTTCTCATTCACTGCCATAGAATTATGATGGTTTACCAACAATAAATTAAACTAATACTTTTAATTTTCTTGCAGATTTACCTGATTCAAAATGGCAAGCGCATCAAGAAGAAGAAGACGAGCATTACGAAGTCCGACGATCCCACCAATCCCATTTGGAACGAGGCGTTCACGTTTAATTTGCAATCAAATTATCTCCACAACGCAGCCATCGAGGTAACCTTTATCCTTTATCCTTTGCTCCTGCCTTTGCCTTTGCCACGTGGACTTGGCCATAAACCGATGGTGGTCTGCGCCGCTTTTAACAGCTACGGCTGCTAATTCCGGGCAATAGCCCCGGTTTAATGCCCGGCCGTGTTTTAATTGAAATCCCCCCCGCCACCACTCTACATACTAATATATTTTATGCCATATTTTATATCTCGCCAGATCTATGTGGTGGGTGCTGGGAGCGAGGCCACGGAAATCGGATGCTGCGGACTGGGGCCACAGGAAAGTGGAACTGGATGCCAGCACTGGCACGACATGATTAACAATGCCCGAAAGCCCACGGCCATGTGGCACTACATCCGCTAGGGCCATGCATAATCAGTTATGGATTATGAATTATGAATTACGAGCTATGATTTCTCCAAAACACATTCAATTGCTCCCCCCATTGCGTCTATATAGGTGTACTACTAACGTAACCGTGTCTGTGTGAATTTCCAATTGCATTTTTGGAGGTGGTTCGCCGCCCCCCCGAAGCTTATAATGTTCTACGAAATCAAAATCTCATCTATATATACCTATATATATATATATGATTGTATGTATATGAATGTACAATACATATATGCAGCTAACTAGCCCTCCAAGAAGCTCAATCAAAAGTTCCTAAGCAACGACAGAATCTTCGAAAGAATACCCACGAATTATGAGTGTTTGTGGGTAATTGTTTATGGGTTGAACGGTTTGATTCTGGTTTTTGTTCTCGCTGTGCATTTTGTGCAACCTCTTGGGAAAACAGCGCACATACACAAATCGCAAAGAAGAAAACCGGTACCGTACGGATACAATAGGAAATCGTAAATCGGTAATCGCACATCCAAAACTGTCAGCCAGACTTGTTGACATTTCCATCGACTTCAGCAGACACTTGAGGAGCCTGCCGCCTCCTTTTCCATCCTTCTCCGCTCAAGGAAGGCATTCAAGTGTGCATTTCTTAAATAATTATGAATACACCGCACCGGGAATATAAATAATAATAATAATAATTCGTATATAGGTGAATGGTCGTCAATCATGCAGGAAGCCAAAACTCGAGGCAGGACTCGCCCTTTTGTGCCGGCGACAGTTGACAAATTGCCATCGTCGTCGTCATCCTGTTGTCCTTTTGCCATTCGATCCTGTATGCGTTTGTCGTTTTGTCGCTTTGTCGTCGACTGTTTGACAGCTTAGCCCGCAGAATACAAAAAAAAAAGCGACGAGTGCGAGAAGTGAAAAGAACTTATGCTAATTGTTAAGTTAAATACATTTATTCCTTCCAGCCGAGTACGTCTATCACAAGGAACACCAAGGAGCATTTCTCGAGCACTTGAACCTATTTTATATGTACTTACAACGAGCATTCCGAGGCATATGAAGTATAAGAAATTTTTGAAAGGAGAATGCATTAGGGTTGGCCAATTTCTTTTTCACGTAAAGCTATGAGTGTATTTTCGGTGTTGTCGTATGAACTATGGGAAGTCCGACCTTATAATGTGTGTAAAATATGCTACTTAATCCCAGTAAATATTGCAGAATACAAACTGAATGTGTGTAATTTAAACTTAAACAAAGACTTGAAAAATACATAGCACTGCACGTGTTAACTAGACAAAAAGTACATACTCTAAGGAGCCAAGCATATAAATATAATGAAATATATGTACACTATACTTGTACAAGTTTTTCTAAACAAATTCTTCTACACAATCGTTTCAATTTGTCCGGGAGCAGACAAAACACAAGAACAGCTTTGCTGAAATCAATAATATAAACCAAAACAACAGAACAACAACAGGATATATGCTGAAAAACCTCCGATTTAAGCAGAAGATACTTTAAAACATATACGAGAACGTGAATAATGCACTCGGAATGATAAGAAAATGATAAGACATCCAAGAATGCAACACATGAAAGCGAAGCGAAATGTACAAATTCAGCATATACATACAAATATGTTTCCTACAAATAATGTTTATTTATTGTAGCCTAATGGGGACACTGTTGAAAACTAAACCATAAATGAGGGTTAACACCACCTAAAATATAAATATATACACATACAAACTACAAGACAACCTATATTCATATGAATGAAATGTATATGTAAACTTAAATGTATGTGAATTTAAATTATTCGGTAAATAAATAACTAAAACAAACAAAAGGCAAAGAGAGGTTTACTGCAGGGGTCTTAAAAGCTACAATATATATATTCGTTTTAACTTAATTAATTTTCAGCTATCTGATGACCAATTGAACAAAAGGCTAACCATATAAGTAATGAAAGGAAATTTGAACATGGCGCTTAAAAGCAGTTCAAGCAGTTCATCTCAGCAGTTCAGTTGGCAACGCGAACATAAAATCTACCGGTTTGTGACTCAGCTAAAAGTTAGCAAGGACAACGTTTTGGTATTTTGTAACTTAATTTATTTAGTTTGATTTGTTTACATTTGTTTCCATTTAGTTTTAATAGGAACATCATTTTAAAGACCAGGAAAGTTTTCACTTTTGAAAAACCTATTAAAATGATAGTAATATACATTTTTTAATGTTCTTAAAAATATAAATTATACGAATATATGTATATATGTATAACAATTTTAATTGAAATAAATAATACTTGCAGGGTTCATATTTAAAACAGGAGGGTTTCTTACAAATATAAATAAAAAAAAAACTACAAAAAAAATTTATTTTTTTGTGAGTACTAATATTTTTTTGTATATTTATTGAGTGACATATCCAAATATTTTTTAAATATATATCAAGATATATATATATCGAGATATATTTTGTTTTCCAAGTATTAACTTAATTAACTTAAATATCCAGTTTATTTGCCTGAAATTTCTCGCAGTGCATGTTTCAGAGTCGCCTATAACACAGTGTGCACTCTCATCGGCGCTCACACCGTTTCCAACCGTCGGATCGTGCGGACGCAAAAGATGTCGCGCGTCAAGTGTGTTGATCGCCAGCCGAAATAAATGAAATTAATAATGAAAAGTAAAAGTGTTTCTTCAGTGAGAATTGAATGACAGGCTGCTTAAATTTATAAAACAAATACATACATACGCATAATCCAAACCAAAGTGTGAGTTTCGGCGGGAAAAGCGCAGTGAACCCGGCAAACAAATCAAACGACAAGTGTTTGTGGGATGCACTTGGGTGCAATGTGTTGATGGATGTGTGTGTGTGTCTCTCTCTGTGTGTGCGTGTATGTGTGTGAAGCTTTTGGGATGAATGTACGTGCAGGTCCTTTTGCGGCTCCTTTGCATCCCTTTTTGCAAAGTGGCGCTATTTTCTGTTTGATGCATATTGTTCTCCCATTGCAATCAAAACGGAGTTGGAGCCACAATCACACACGTACAGTGGAGACTGCCTATAATTAGCTTTGAGCTTAATGCATTTAACAAAATATTTTTAAAGGGCCTTAAATGCAGATATACAGGATATGGATATACAGGCTTACTTAAATCGTATTGTTTACATATTGTATTTAGACTGTGTATTATGTTTGTTTTGATTACCAAGTGGATCTGATTTTCCTGATCTAAACCGGTTCTAAAAAGATGATCAATAAGTTCAGACGTTTTCAATCTATAAGTAATTCGAAGTTTCCTTAGTTTCTTGTCCAAAAAATAGGTCGCGGAAATATTTAAAAATTCGTCATACAGAAGTCAGACTGTAGGGCCAAAGACAAAGGCTCCTACTTCTACGCTCAACCTCAAGCTGCATATGAGTTAATATTTGTCTAGTTTTTGAACATGCCGCTTTTGTCTCAGCCTTTGTGTTCCCACTCGGATTCGTCTGACGCTGAAGCTGACGCTGTCGCTGTCGCTGAAGTTGACAAACCAACCAGGTCCTGGTCCACTTTGGATCACGGCGTCTTTGAGGCGATGGCCCGGGGACTGGGGGGCCTTGGATGCAGGGTACTGTGGGCGAAGGGATGTATGTAGGGGCAGCCTGCCGGCATCCACATCATCACAGCAAATAGCTCCACTTTCCACTCTCTCGCCGAAAGTGCTATCCTTTTGCAGGATACCCGCGCTGGCTGTGGATGCGCGGGGGTGCGGGGAGCACTCTCTGGCGCTGTAAAATATGCAATTAGAAAGACATCAAAGCACAGTCGCCGCTCAACTCAACGCTGATAGCCCTGCCACCCTTCTACACCCTTTTGCACCCTTCTCCTCCTTTTCCGCCCACCTTTCACCGCCCGCCCCTTGTAGTACACGCCCCTTCCCCGACGCCTGCTTTGGTATGCGCTTTGACACTGCCACAGACAGGCAGTGCAAGAAATATGTGAATGTTTTCCCAATTGTATGTTGCATACATTTTAATAGCTCAGCAGTCAGACATTTTTAATACGTTAACATTTTTTAAAAGCTATAAGCAATTCGCCATTCAATAAATAAGATCTTAAGATTATAGTGCAAGTTTATGTGCAATAAATCGCAACTAAAAGCGAAATGAAGCCAACAAAAAATATATTTCTTTAAAATATATATATTGATAATAAATAGTGATATTATATTTATATTATAGCCAAAATAAAAACTATATATTTTTTCTTGTTTTATTTTTTAAGCTCATGCAACAAACTGATTTCAAATATGTAGAGTGATATTTTTCAAGCATTATTTCTGTTGACTTATATAAGCTTAGCACTATGCAGTTTTTTTCATAACTATATATAAATATGTGTGTAAATTAGCTAGTCTTTTTTCGAGTGCAAAGTGCAAGGACACTCGGCGAGAAGCGGAGAGGGTGGAAATGAAGGCTTTCGAAAACGCAACCCGAAACGAGACTCATCATTAGTGCTCCCCCGCCACCGCGGCTTGTAGTTGTCACTTTGTAGGCCGCTACCGCTGGCGCTTTTTGATATTATTTATTTATATTTTTCACTTTTAATAAAATGTTGTCGCCGTTGCTGTACGGCAATGCCTTCGCTACTTTGCCTTTGTGGAAGGCGGAGGAGCAGGCAGCGAAGAGTTGGGAACGTTTTGCCAAACTCGCGGCCAAGCGAGGTCAATTGGCTTAATTACTGTGTGACATCGTGTGTACAAGTGGCGATGGCGTTGGTTATGTCGCTGGTTGTAGTGATGATGAAGGCGGAGGCGTCTCCAAATTCCTCCACATTCGCCACCGAGTAAACAGTCTTGCGTTTATTCATGTATATTCCAACAGATAGCTCATCCCCCTATCAATAGAGTCTCTTGTGCGGGAGACCATTAAATTTAATCGTTTTTCGTTTTTTGTCTGCGTTTTTCAATCACTATCTAGTAACGAGCATCGCAGCCCCACTGCCCATAAACATATACACTCGGAAATGCAAGCTTCAGTTTTGAGTGCTTCACTTAATTTAAATCATTTTATAATACAAATAAATAAAATATATTTATATTC
The DNA here is from genome assembly GCF_016746235.2 of Drosophila teissieri. NCBI lineage: Eukaryota > Metazoa > Arthropoda > Insecta > Diptera > Drosophilidae > Drosophila > Drosophila teissieri. Next base: position 15,199,389 of record NC_053031.1, on the reverse strand, counting down.
ATTCAGCTCTCAAAACTCCAAGCTCATATCCCGCTAAAGTATCAGTTGAACTAAAAATAATATTTAAACCCCAAAATATTTCTCTCTGTGCAGGAAAAATCAGTTTGTATATAGTGAGAAGTAGCGCGTAAGCGTCGCTTATCGAACGGATGCCAATTGGCCATGTGTGCATGTGGATGAACCCAGCGAGACTTTTGACTTGTGACACACTCATTTCCTTTCGATGCAACCAGTAATCAGTGTGCACAAAATGCACTCGACATCATAATCAGTGGAAAATACAAACAAACAAGTGCATATACGAGTACATTTCAAACAGCAGACAAAACAACGATAAAAATGCGCCTGCGTGGCTGGGAAATGCTCCTGCTCCTGCTGCCCTTCGGAGTGGTCAGTGCCGTCCGGCAGTTGGAGGAGAACCAGAGCACCAAGAACGAGCACCAGCATTCGGGGGAGCGACAAGTGCGTCGTCGAAATAATAAAAGCAATGCCTCCGTGGACCACCATCGCCATGCGCCACCTGGCGGAGTCAAGAAGAACAGTCGCAGCCACTCCGTGAGCCTGGATTCGGATGACTACGACTGGCTGGATGCGGACACCAGTGAGGCAGTCGACAGCTCCGAGGTCACGGCTGTGGAATCTGTAAGCTCGTCCGGCGAATCGCATGGTAAGTTGATAAGCAACGCCAGCCCTGTGACCTTTTGCTGGCACATCAAAAGCAGCCGCTTATCAGTTTGGTTTGACCCACTCATAGTGACAAATGACTTGGAAATGTATTGAAAGTTCTATAATGTGAAAAAGTGTTTTAAAGCAAAACAGAAGTACGTAGTATGCATGCATATTTATGCATATAAAATAATACTAATATAAATAATATAAATAATACTAATAATAATAATACTAATATTTGCACTAAAAGTGTAAATCGAATCAGTGAATCGTCAGTCAGATTCATACAAACTACCAAGAATTTATTGATTAGTTCTTTCTTCCGCGGATTTGTGCATGATTTGCAGCATATCTAAGCATTATATATTTTCAGTTCCTGGTTTTTCGAGTTCATTGCTATTAGGCCAATCTGGTTCTCTAATTTATTTGAACGTTGTCACTTTCATTCGGCCCGCATTTTTAGGGCTGGTCAGTTCGGCTGGAAGTGGAGGAACCGGCAAAAATATGTACAAATTTTACAGCCCCTCCCACTTTGATTTGCATGTAAATGGAACCACACTCGCAGCCACTCACTTAATCAAAAGCAATAATTTGCTTTTGAGCGCGAACGAAATGTTTTAATTGAAAGTGCTGATGCGGATGACGATGCCACTGTTTCCAGATACAGATACAGATACTCGCATCCGAGTGAGTGCGTGTGCGCTTGTGCTCGAATCTAAATTGAAACTGTGTTAAAAATTAGTTTAAATTGTTGCAAAGCTGGCTTCTCTGATGGCGCCAGCATATGTGCACAAGTAGGAATCCAAGATATGCTTCTCTTCACTTCTGTTCTCATTTCTTCGCTGCTTGTTTTATTAACTCGCCACTCGAGTGAATTATGGTGGGCCGGGGTGTCAGTGTATGATAAATGTGTTAGATTTCCAATGAAATTTTATGGCCTGCACACATATATGTCGCCGCCTTGAGCTTAACTGATTGTACTCTTTTGTGGCTCTTTTTTGCAAAAGGAAATTCTTCTTTGGCGCAACTGCGCGATGTTGTGCATCCGAAATGATGTGGATTGTGCGGCATTTGAAGTGATTTGCATACAAATGGCCATCGTTGATGTTTCATTTGGATATGCGCTGCGATCGTAAAATAGCTATTAAACAATCATTTTCCTTGCACTCACGTTAATCGAACGGGTGGTCGGATGTGTCCACTCCTTTTGATTTTTTTCATGGAAGTTATCTTCCCGCAAATGCCGACAACTTGGCGACAAATCAGCTGTGATACTTGACATGCGACAGCGAATCCGGAGACTGCCATTCGGTGGACTTCTTTATTTTTAGCAGTCACCCCATTCCACGGATCCACGGATCCAAACAGGAAAGATACACAGCAGTGGGAAACACCATTAAATTAGACCATGTCGAGTTGCTCTTTGAAAAAATGTTGAAAAGGAACTAATTGGATTGGATTAAATATTGTTTTGCTTATGCATTAACCTATTAAAGAACTAATATGAAATAATAAGTAGTCTGAAGAGTTTTTTATTTGCATATATTTATTTTTATTATTTTCGAAATGATCACCCATTTTCTTTGCGTGTAGTGCGTTGACAAGCAACTTAGATCATTGGCCAGAGGAGGAAAAAACCATCGGCAGGCTGCGCAACTTTGCAACTTAGACTGAAATTAAGATGCACCATAAAAATAGCACTCAACGACACACTATACGCAGAGTAGCAGGCACAAATGAAAACATTAACAGTTTTAAAAATAAATGCCAAATAAAAACCGTATCACAAGAATCGGTGAATCTCAAAATGGCGTATAAGACAACGCCCGGGAAATCAAAAAGGCATTTTCCAAACGATTTGTCACAGTTTCGCATTTGCACATTTGATTCCCCAAATCGATGTTCATAGGCCGCGGCCAAAAATATATTTCGGTGGACTTCAAAGTAAATTTCCGCTAAAATTAGTCACTCAACCCGAGGAAAAAGATAAAATGCGACTGTCCGGACTCGCTTGGCCGCAATGAAAATGGCTGAGCCAAAAATACGTGAGTTTCCGAACAAGAAAACCGGGGGAAATCTTAGCAGTTTCCACTCCACCCCCTCGTCCATAGTTGCCTGCCCTGCTTTGGCAATTGCACACTTAATTAATGGGCACTGCTTTTGATCTTCTGTGAAGTTCAGTAGCCCCCCAATTCCTGACGCAAGTGACAAAAACTGAAATTTTTCACGCACTCAGCGAAACTCTTTGAACCCGCCCTTTACGCCCAGCCAACTGTCACACGTCCAAGTTCCACGGATCCGGAGTTTCAAATCCGGAGATGGGAGATCGGAGATGGGAGATGGGAGATCGGGGACATGTGTCGCAGATGTCAGACATGGGAAACGCTTCCCTGTAGTGATGGGCATCATGACGTGATTTTAGATCAGATCGTTTAAAGTGATCTTCAGAGGAGTACTCCCTGCATCAAAGATATTGCATTCGTGTCACGACTTTCAGTTCCCTTCGAACAAACTCATTCATATTCATCTGGTTGGGAAAAGCAGGCTATCTCGTTGTTCAATCTGCAGTTCAATCAGAATAATGCCAATTATAGGTAGGTGAGACAAGCTGCTACAATTGACGGCGCATAAATCTTCAAGATCTTATAGCACAAAGAATTGAAATCAGATTGCGGTTTGAATTCTAACAAGCTGTAGCTAGTAAACTATTTCATATTTCAAATAATTCTCTTCCATAAATATAATAATTTGTTCTTATTATTATGCATTCTCTTATGAACCAAACATTTTATTATATCACGGTGCCATCGCTGATCCCAAAACCAAACGACTCATCGTGCTCCCCCATTTCATTTCGCAAGAAAAGTTCAACACCCAATGAGCAATCCTCCAAATGAACCGCAGCCAGATAAAAAGGGGAACGAGTACAAAAACCAAAATAAAAAAAGAAAAGAAAAGGAAAACAAGCCTTAAGTGCTTAATAAGTAATCAGTCACCCAGGGCACTCGTAGATAAGCAGGATACCATTCCAGCCACCTAATTAGTGCGACAAACGAAACCCCTCCTTGATTCCTTGATATGCCGTGAAAGTCCCTGTGTGATTTGTGCCAGAGGAAGTGTGTGTTGCAACAGATCCAGCACAACATGTGGCGATCATGATCATGGTCATGATCCCGAATCGGGATTCAAGAATCAGGAATCGGGCATCAAGCGAATCTGACTTGGCGAACCAGATATCTGGCAGATATCTCGCTGCGTTCCGAGGCATTTATTTAAGTTTTAATTTACTGAGTGGTGTCAAAATGCGTGAGCCAAGCCATTAAACCCTGATATGCTGCACTTTGCCAACTTAACTTCTTGTTTTCCTCGCGAGACATGCTTATTTTCTGTTTGTTTGCTTCTCTTGCAGATATCTTCACATGTTGCAATCAGGTCTTCGGCTCATGTCGCACAGCATGCGAAAATGTAAGTATCGCAGATCGGGGGAAAAGGGGAAAAGCGGAAAAGGGGGTCTTAGTGGGTAGGATTGATCATATATCAAAAATGCATATGAATGCTTCAGTGGATGCAACGGGTGGCACAGACAAGGGCAGCACTTTGATAACAGTTTGGAAAATTTTCATTTCAGACTGGTTTAAGACAAAAGTTTCTTTCTAATTTATGGATTTTTAAGGCAAGCAAAAATTGAAGAAAATTATAAGTAAAATATTACAAACTTAAACTTCTTTTTTTACTTTTAAATTAGAATATTTTCTATTCGCTAATTCATATACGGTTTATATTAAGGTTTTCATACGAGTTCATCAATGAATAAAAATCATTTAAATATAAAAGACGTACAGCGCATAATATAAAAGCCTATCAAAATTAGTTTTTAAAATATTACTTTCTGCCTTTGCATACATTGTCCAATCTAATACTTAAACTCATAACAATTTGAACACAAAGTGATGAAGCAGGCGCCTGCTGCACAGTGAAAACCAACGCGAAGGGAAATGATGTGTCTGTCATAAATATTAAACGCTAGCCACAGGCAAGTGACCATAGGTACGAACACCTCGGACAGCAGATCAGATACAGATTGAACAAGCCGATAAGGTGGAAAAACTACTGATCAAGCCACAATGCATTTCCTGGTATTTTTATGAGCCCATGAATCCTCTTTCCCTCATTATGAATGGAGTACGGGCCGTGCATGCCGAGCAAAATACATTTAGAATTCAATAAACGTTGATCCGTCAGACTGTCACACGCAGAAAATTCATTGAAAATGATTATGACAGGTTTTAATGGTCGTTCGATTTCGGTAGAACTTTGAATACCATATCCACATATCCACATCCGCTGGCATTTGATTTCGGATTTCAGATTACAGAGCCTTGTGCCAAAAAGGATTGAAAAATCCACACAAATTGCATTGTTAATTAGCATAAACTGGCAAACAGGTAATTGCACTTCAATACCGAACCCAGACCAAAAGCCCAGTCAGCTACAGAGAAAATAAAACCTAGGAAGTAAGAACAACATTACTTCTTTCAAAGTTCAAGAGTGGATATAAAAATACGAAATTAGTCAAAATGCAAGCTGATTTTAATAGGACTTCAAGTGGCTTTTGTTGTTCATTTAATTTCTTTCCGTGCAAATTGAGAGCCAGACGAACCAGTTTGCCACTCAAAGTCATTCATGAAAACCCCAGCCGGCTGAAAATCAATTTGTTGTCTTTGCCAGTGAGTTGAGTGAGTGTCGTGTGCGCAGTTGTCGGTAGTCTGCCCCGACTAGGAGCCCCGATTTAGTTGGAGGCAATGCCGGCAATCAAATCACTGACATCATTTAACTTTGTAATCATAACCATTCTCCACCCAAAACCAATTAGTTTTCCCAGCCGAAAGTGGGCTGTGCGGCTTTGCCAATCTTTTCATTTAGAAATGCAAATGAAGGCATTAAATCTTTTGGCCAAATTGAAACTGACAAACAGGATAACCTAGCCAAGCCAAGCCAACCGGTTGCGTTCCCATGGGCGTTACCCAAATCCACTTTTCAATTGCTCGGCTCTCTCCGGTGTGCCAAAGATTAGAGAGTTAGATCTTACAAGTGGGTGTCGGGAAATTGGAGACCCCTTGATATCCGACTCCCCACTCATCTCCACACACAAATTGTTCTACTCCTTATCCGCTGAATGTGTGAAACGTCGAACCCGAGACGGCAGATCAGTGCGAGATAAGTGAAAATTTACGCGCGTTTTATTATTGACAAAATGCTCGGCGTCTGATAATTGCAACAGGCAATCCTGTGGGCTCCTATCTGATGAGATTCGGCGGTGCCCAGGTGGGCAGCTTGTCCTCGAAGAGGAACCGAGGACAAGGTTCCGGTGGGATGCCATGTGCATACAATGTGCCATGTAGTCATCCGCGTGTGTGGGAGTGCGTGACATGGCCACGGACACTTCATTAACAAAACTGCAACAGACATGCCCGAGGCCCAATCTTCAAAGGGGGGGAATCAGGCGAGGAACTCACATGCAAGAAGTGCGTTCCAACCAGGGGCGTAGTCGATAGGAGGTACCCTGCAATTCGGAAATAAGCATGTCATTAAATAGATGGGCGGATGTACTTTTAAGTGTCCTATCAACAACATAGGAATAATAGTAAAAAAGAAGGTAGATTTTAATTATCGGTTGTCATCGCTGAAATTACGAGGGTCGTTTGATAAGTCCGTGACTTTTTGTATTTGCCGCGCACCTGCTCTAAATACAACACTGCTCCTGTCAGCAGTTATCGATTAACAGCTGACTGTAAAATTTTGAGAAAGCTGCGTTTTTTGGTTTGCGTTTTATAGGCATTGAAAGCAGACGATCTCGTGAATTTTTTTTGTCCATCAGGACAATGCACGGGTGCACACGTGTGTAGTCAGCATGGCAAAATTTCATAAATTGGGCTACGAACTGCTACCCCATCCAGCATATTCTCCAGATTTAGCCCCCTGTGACTATTTTTTGTTTCCAAACATGAAGAAATGGCTCGGCGGTAAGAGATTCGGGTCAAATGAAGAGGTCATCACAGAAACAAACGACTATTTTGAGGGCCTTGAGAAAACCTATTATTTGGAAGGAATAAAAAAATTGGAAAAACGCTGGACTAAATGTATAGAGCTAAAAGGAGATTATGTTGAGAAATAAAACGCTTCTTTGACGAAAAAAATATATTTTATTCAAAAAGTCACGGACTTATCAAACGACCCTCGTAGTTAAATGTAGGTATATAAATAAGAGGGGGCTACTTTAAAAGTGTAATTGAATCGACTGGGAAAGCAACTAGGAAAATATTTATAGCAATTACAGTTTGAACCGCATTTAGAGTAAACAAAACTAAAATTTTAAATTCATGAACAACCTTTGGTAAAAGATTCTCCGCCAAGATGCACTCCCCCTTAATTCCACTGCATCTCCACCTCAGTTTATGTTAATTTGTATTTATGGGAATGCCACCAGGCTCAAGATCCAGACAAGTTCCGAGGACAAGCACACGAAGTATCTTGAATAGACATCGCTTTACTCAGATTACTGTGGCAGATACGTGAGCGAGTCTCGGCGTGGAGTGAGCCTGAAAATTTGTTATTGAAGTTCCCTGGGCCCGTTCTTTATCGATAGAAGGAAGCAGCCAGAGAGGGGCAAATGTTATTTATGATGGTGTCGGGATGAGAACAGCACTCAAAAATGTAACATAATACGCCAAAAACTACAACGAAAGGAGCAGGAAAGAAGTGCAACCTGCATGTTTTGAGTCCTGTATCCAAAACTTAATACCGACCCTGAATGCAACCCCATGCACTCAGACAAAACCAATAAAAAACCCTTTTAAAGATTGTACCCCACAATCTTCGGATTAAAATCAAACACCAAATACCGCAGTCTATAACATATTCTTTTTAAGTAAATGCTTTATTTAATAATTGCTTAAAGCTGAGAAGAAAGCACCTAAGATTTTCCTGAGTGTCGATACTCTGAGACTGCGCACGGAGCACTTGAAGTCCAACAGGTTGCGGGTCAGGAGTTGCGGGTTAAGCGCATGGTCGATGATTAAGTTTGATTGCGATTAATAACTTGTTGTCTATTGCAATTTATGCATATTTTTCCAGTTATCTCTGGTGGAGTATGCCACTGCCACTGGCGGCGATAGTCGCGATGAACTGCACAGATATTGTCAACTGCACCAGGTGGAGTTTTGGACCTGCGTCAACCAGACTTTCGACGGTGAGTGTGTAAAATTAGATCATAAAATCCATTAAATTATATGTATGTATTTTGGTTTTCTGTTTTCTTTTCTGGCAGCGGTCACCCGTGGAGCCGACTGGTCGGGCAGACGCTGCTGCCAATTTGGAGTCCTGCCCCATTGCCGCAACGTCTGCGCCACCTCGAGTCGCTCACCTGTGCAAAACTGTCGGCGCAGCGACGAGCAAACGCTTTACGACTGTCTGGAGCGGCAGGAGGCGGCGGATCAGTGCTGCGGACAGGCCCGCACTTCCGAGTGTCTGGAGGTAGGGGTCATGAGAGCTATTCATAAAGTATTGAAGTATTTAAAAGCCTTTAAAAATCGGACCTCATTGGAAAATACATCTATACTGTTTCTTCTATTGATGAATATATAGATTTAAATATCTGAATATTTTACACGATAATAATGACTAATTATTTTTAGGCTTGTCGAGCCGTTTTCGAGCCCGCCAACGACAACCATGACCATGTGGACATCAACGGAGCCTGCGGAGATCGCAACGCGGATGTGATTCAGTGCGTAAACAACCACACGGACATGACCCCACTGGCAAATGCCGAACAATGTAAGTGAACTAATCTTAAAAAATTAAAAGTACCCAAACTTAATGTTCCAAAACTATTCCTTAGACATCCCCTGTTGTGAGTACAGCAGCAAGGAGCATTGTCGCCACACCTGCCGGAATCTTCTGCGTCTAAATGCCACTCTTATGGAACGAAGTGAGGTGATCTTCTCGCGCTTGGAAGCGGCAGGATGCGGGTCACCACTACCACAACTGCCCTTCTGGCAGTGTTTCCTAACAGTGACGGGTAAGCTGTATGTGCCGGGAGGAGCAGGAAGAGCTGGGGGATCCTTTGCCCAAGGACGCATATCGGGCCAAGGCGGATCTCTGGGGGAGCCCAACCACCTGGGAATGGATGCGGCTAAGAGGCAATGCTGCGAACAGGCCAGCAGCCACAAGTGCCGGCGATTGTGCAACCAGATCTTCACCAGCAATTGGTGGGATGCGCGCTCCAGTTTTGAGAACGAGTGTATGGACCAGCCTGGAGAGCGGGAACTGCGACGATGCATAGAAAGCGTGGATGCTCCATGTGAACTCGGATGCCAGGGCCTTAGCTTCTGCTCCAACTTCAACAATCGGCCCACGGAACTCTTTCGCAGCTGCACGCCAGAACATGATGCAGCTGCTCGCGAGGATTTGCAGCTGCTGCAGCAGCGGGGAACCGTCAGAGTTCTGGGACAGGAGCTCTTCATCAAGAACACCAGTCGGTGTGCTCCGGACAAGTGGAGGGCTTTGGTGTGTGCCCTCCAACTGAAGCCCTGCACGCGAGTTGGTCTCTTCAACGGCATTTGCAGCGAGGATTGCCACGAGCTCTTGGATGAGTGCCTAGACTGGACATTGCAGCACCAGCGACCAAAGGACATATGTTCCCGGTTAAAGGAGAACGATGATGATGCTCCACTGCCTTGTATATCCCTGGGCAGCTATCTGAAAGCAGGTGATGCCAGTCCCGAGGAGTTCCAGGGTATCACTTCACCCTGCGCCAAGAAACCCTGCAATGGCAGCGAAGTGTGTATCCTGCAGCGAGGAGGCAATCAAGGCTACTCCTGTATACCCGGCTGCAATTTGGGACAGGATTCCAAACTGTTTGTACCTTTCGGCTCGTACGTGCGACTTGGAAAAAGTAATCTCCATAAGAAACTGGAAGTGGGTCAGTTTCCGCTGGCCGAGCACATAGTCTGCTCGTGCGGATTACAAGGTCGCCTGGAGCAATGTCAACCACTGCCGAGCTATATGCACGCCCACTGCACCCTTCCAGGAGCCAGGAGCTACCGGCATGGCTCTTCATTCTACCTGGAGTGCAACCTCTGCAGTTGTTTCGCCGGAGAGATCACGTGCACCAAGCAGCAGTGTCGTCTGCCAGGATTTGCAGATTCCGGTTACACGAGTCTACCGTGCAATTGTCCAGCTCACTATGTTCCCGTGTGCGGCTCCAATGGGAACACTTATCCCTCGGCCTGTGTGGCCAAGTGCCATTACCCTGAGGGGGAATACGTCTACGGGGCCTGCAATGCTCGGAATGCCTGCCAGGCAGCACCACCAAACAGTTGTCCCTCCGGAACGCAGTGCTTGGACAGCAGGAAGGTGTGCCTGGCCAGCATGCAGCGACCTTGTCTGCAATACGTGTGTGGTAAGTTACGGAGCAAAAACGCTTTATACCCAAGATGCATACTTAAAAAGATACGACATTCTATAAATATTTCTTGAAATATTACAATTATCTTTATGATTTCTCCATTGCAGTCAATGCCACCGCTTCCAACTGTTCAACCTTTCATCAGGGTGAGGTGTGCGACGCCCAAGGACGGACTCATGCCAATGCCTGTGCCCTGCTGAAGGCCAATCCTCAGGGTCAAGTGGCCTACTGGTCCGCCTGTCAATCGAGTCGCTTCAATACCTCACCGTCACCAGTCTGTGGCATCAATGGAGTCACATACAAGAGTAGTTATGCGGCCAGAGCGGAATACGTGCTGGTGGATTATGTGGGTCGATGTCGGGAGGTGGGACTACTGGTCAGCGACATGGGAAGACGCTGCAGGACGGTCCAGTGTCCCGCTCCCGTATCCAAGCATTGTCGCTTGATAGTTCCCCCAGGAGCATGTTGCCCTTTGTGTGCGGGAGGAGCCTTCAGGATCATCTACTCCAGAAAGCAATTTGATCGCGCCATGTACGGACTGAGGGCACAGAGCAGCACTCTTTTGACATTGCACGGGGTGCTCCAGCAGCTGGATGGACTGGTGCAGGTTAGCGAATGCCAACTGACCGGATTCGTCACCATGGAAGTGGGCATCTTTGTGGCCATAGTGCCGGCCAGCAGTATCAAGCGCCCAACGCGCCTGATAATGGAGGCTTGCGCCCGGGAGGCGGAGAAGATATCGTCCCTAATCAATGCCCAATCGCCCAGGATCACAACCAATCTAGCTCTATCCTGTTTGACAGTATCGCATCTACTAGAACCCACGCCAAATGGAGCAACATCTTATGGTTCCCACGCCACTTGGATACTCCCCTTACTTCTGTTAGTTTCTAGATTAATCATAGCCTAAGTTAGTCCTAGAGGAGTGTGTATGATCTGACTCAATCAAGTGAATTCTTGGTGCCAATTAATCCGTTAGTCTAAGGAGATGGAATGTGCCTTCAACTGTAAGGAATTGACCCTCTGTACCATGTGATATTAGCTAAATTAATTCTTAAGCTTTAATGTTCTTTTATAGTTATTATTTAATTCATGCCAGGGACCGTAAATCATAAATGCTCTTTGTTTGAAATAATTTAAATGTATGTTATAATTTGTATACCCCTTCATGGTAACATCTAAGAAATTAAAAAAAATTCTTTTTAAATCTGGATCGTAAAAGTACAAAGAAATTAATGGACCAAAACCCGCTATTGTACCATGGCCACATGGTTATATTCTTATATCTTTAAATAATTGTAATATATTTATTTTTGGTCCCTGGCTAGCGTTCGTTAATGACCAAAGCATTGTCCGCCTAGGAGTATCGCTAGTCTAATAAAATCCCTTGAAAAAAAGGAACTTGAGATGAAGCATGGCTTCCTTTATTGAACCACTCCAAGTAGATCCTGCCGAAGCTCTATTATAATAAATGTACGAAAAGGGTAGAAAGGGTTATCGCTTTAAGAAGTCTCCATGGGCACCACCTGGACGCGTTCGGTGACGAGGAGGTCCTTAATGTTGGTGTGCAGCACGGATGAGGTTCCGGTCTTGAAGCGGTAGTCCAACTGGCGCTCGCCCTTCTTATTGGCCAGCTCATAGTTGCGCAGATACTCCACACTGCCCTTGCGGATCACACACAGATCGATGTTGGATCCCGAGCCCAGATCGTTGAACACACCGGAGGCAATGGCATCGCGCACCAACTTCTTACCCTCCTCCTCGGACAGGTCAGGTCTCCAGCGGCTTTCGAATACGGTCATGGCGGCCAGGGAACCCGATCCCATGGTGGCATACGGCAGTTTATCCGAACTTCCATGTGGGTGAATGGAATAGATGTGAGGTCCGGTCTTATCCACTCCACCAAGCACCAGGGCGGCGCTGATGTGTCCCTGGTAACGGAAGAGCATCTGCTTCAGCATCACATTGGCGGCCACGACGCGCACCTCACGCTCCGTCTGCAAGCGATGCAGCTCCAGCTGGGAGGAGATCAGGTCCGTTGTCATCTCAGTGTCCGCAGCGGTTCCAGCTCCACAGCAGCTGAAGGGTAAAGATTTTCGTTAAGTATTGATACTTTGCGTGTTGAAAAAGAAACTTCACATCTTTTCAACTAAATAAGCCCCTAAAATCTAAATTATAATCTGTTATGTTTCAATCAATTGTAAATAAGAATATAGACTTTGAACCAACGAAAAGTATTATTCATGTTTGTCTTAGGTATCTTTTTAAATTATGCACTATTATATTCCTATATTCCGGTTGACATCATTATGGTTATGTAGAAACTACTTGGTGAAGACCTTCGTATTCCTAGATTTTCAGACAATTTGGAGGATAGGATGGATACAATTAGGTGTGTCATTTGAAAACCGGCGAGGTCAATGCAATATAGACTATGTGGATACAGGACGTGGCTCCACTTTTGTAATATAGCACAGAAGAAACCCTTCCCTTCTTTTCCAGCATTATATTATCCATTATGCACTTGTAAGTGTTCATTATACCTGCCGCCTGTGACTTACTATATATTTTTGGCCAGGTAATGGATCTTGGCGCAGTTCTTGTCTGAGACAATCGGTCCCTCGGTGGCACGCGTATCGGCGCCCAGGATAACACCATCCTTGTAGATGATGCCAACGATTGTGGTTCCCGTCTTGGTGGTGGTCGGTGGCTTGAAGCCTCCTTTCAAAAGAGTCGCATTGCTGAAAGCAAATAAAACACCAATTAATAAAAGCCGATGGGGGATTGCTGGACAACCCGGATGATTCTAACCGCTTGCAGTTGTCGAAATTGAACCCAGCGCGGGGCAGATCGCGTGCGTTATCCAAATCCATGATATATTCTTTTTAATTCAACTATATTAGCAAGGAAAACTAAAGGTTTAATTCTGCCGAGCGCGATGACAAACAAAATTGTTAAAGGCGTGATAGAGCTGGAAGTAACATCGATAATCTATCGATATATACTGATGGTCTTGATTAGCGATAGTATTAAAGAAAAAATATTCAATTTGTAGGTTTTTTTACTTTAACCTATGTAATTAATTATACCACATCTTAAACATTCACTGATGTACATACCGCATTTTAATGTTGTGGATTTTTCTACGCCTTTTACATGCAACAAGTAACATAGGAAAGCCCCTTATATTTTGAAAGCGAATAATCATGTTCCGAAAATATCGATATACTGATTTCCTACTGACCGTCTTGGCAAAGTACCATCACATTTGTGAATTGCATCCCTGGAAAGTATTTTGGTAATTTACCATGTCTGCGGCCACAAAATTACATAAAACAAGCTGGTGCGCCCTTCGGCAGCTGCAACAATACAGAACTAAGGGTAAGTATCACTAATTACGAGACCTTTTATTGACCAACGATCGAGGAAGTTGTTTACATAATGCCGGCAGTCATTCACGTTTAGCGGAGCTCCTCGGCCAGTGATGGCATGCTCGCTGGTATCTTGGCGGAAAAATCGCTAAAGTTTAATACGGATCCCGGAATTTTCCAGGGGTTTACAAAATGAAATAAGGTTTACTTATTTATTATCATTATATTATATCATTACAGCCAATTTCAGCGGCAGTTCGGCATCGATTGCCAAACGGAATGACCTATTCAACCAGGAGCAGCGCCGTCAACGGGATGCCGTTGGTCGAATCGATAAGATCGAGGTGCGGTACCTGGGACTTCCCGAGGATGTCACTCTGGTGATGAACAGCAACATCTCAACGCCCTTTAATTGCGCCCAACATCTGAGTGAGGGGCACTGTAAGAGATCGGCACTGGCCTTGATCGATGGTAGTGTACCCTGGGATATGCACAGACCCTTGCAGGAATCCTGCACGCTGCAGCTGCTCAACTTCCATGTCTCCGAGCCACACGTGGTCAACAAGTGAGTGTTAGACTACACATATTAAGGCATATTTATTAAACTTACTTAATTTGTTTACTTTTAGAGCGTTCTGGCGCACTTGCAGCTTTATGTTGGGAGCCGCCTTGAACCGCGCTTTTAAGCCTGAGGCCAACCTTCAGCTCCACAGCTTTCCTGGTCCCAACAGTAAGCCGAATTATTTTTAAACTATCTTCGAACCTTCTAAACTGGTTTCCCACTTTAACCGAATACAAATTTCAAAAATATCTATCTAAATACTAATACTTTCAGTGTTATCCTATTAGTGCAAACCTATTATCCAATCAATTCTTAAAAAACTTCTATTACATATTACAGTCAAATCCGGTAGCTTTGTACACGACATTGTGCTGCAAACCCAGAACTGGGAGCCAAAAAAGGAAGAGATGCGCGCCATTTCGGCAGAGATGGTAAAACTGGCTGCTCAGGATCTGCGCATCGAGCGTTTGGACGTCCAACAGGATCTGGCCCAGGAGATGTTCAAGGATTCCAAGTATAAGAGCGAACAGTTGCCCAGTATTGCGCAGCAGACCAATGGAAGGGTCACCTTATATCGCCTGGGTGATCACATCGACATCTCGCGCGGTCCAATGGTGGCCTCTACCAGCTTTCTAGGCAAGTGCGCCATCTCGGCTGCCCACAAAGTTGCCGAGGAAGGTCCCTCTGGTGCTTTCTATCGCATTCAGGGCGTTGCACTGCCGGCTGGCTTCCAGCTGAATCATGTTGCATTTGGTGTATTGGAGGAGCGTTCCAAGAAACCCGTGAGTATACCCCGCCGTTTTTTGGTACAGAACTGTGTCACAGATTTAAAACACATTTTAGAGCCCCGCACGCCTGCCCAATGAACCATTTGAGGAACAACAACAACTGCAATTATCTTAAAACGTTCTTTAATATTTAAAACTATACTATAAGTGTTTAAAGGTAAATCATTAAAGAGCGTCCTAATTTGTTACAAGAAAACCCGTTTTTAAAAAGATTTGACCATTTTACTTACTAGCTAAATTATCGTATGGAATGAAATTCTGGATAGATCGTATAATTAAAGACAAACACATTTAGCATCGAACAGAATTTAAATTGCGGAACACTTTTGGCCTTATTTTGTGTATTGATTTATATCCTTTTAATTGCCAGTGCTAGGATTTATCTTATTTGCTCATACACAAGTTCTTTTATTACAACTGTCTCTTTAAAAGCATTTATATTGTAAATTTTAAGCTTCTATAACATTAAGGAAGGTGCTGTTTAAATCATGTGTAAATACACATGTAAAGCTGACCACAGACTAACATTTGGTAACGATTTCATCTCTAACATATAAGTCATGCTTAAGGAAGCAAGAGAATCGGAGATTCCACACAAACATATACAATATATACATCTACAATAAGAAAACAAAATCAACATAGCTGTTTGAGATTCAGAGCTATTCCTTAAAAGCTCTTGAACAGACCCTCTAAATCGTGTTCGTTTAGGGCAATAGCCAGCATAATCAGTCCACCCAGAAGGATACCAACAATTTGTATTATTATACCCTTTGGATCTTTGGCCATCTCCGGATTGTGAGCCACACTCATTGTGGGCACTAGATCGGCAAAGGCAATATACAGGAAGGAACCAGCGGTAGCTGCATAAATCCATTGGGTCATGCCATCTCCAATTCCCGCGATGAACAGACCCACGGACATGCCCACAAAGCTGAGAACGGAGCTAACAATGTTCATATAGATGGCTCTTCGCATGGAGACACCTGTTTGGAGCAACAGAGCGAAGTCGCCTAGTTCGTGTGGCAACTCATGGCAGAGAACGGCAAAGGCGGTAGCAAATCCAGTGACCGGATCACTGGCAAAGGCTGCACCTATGGCCAAACCATCGGTCAGATTGTGCAAGCCATCTCCGATGATTACCATGAAGGCTACTGGAGTGAGCGGTCGATCAGGGGTCTTCTCGTCCAGCTTGGCCTCCTGCAGCATCACATTGAGTTCTCGAGGAGGGGGGAGATCAATCGCATTCTGGGCAGCCGGCTTCTCCATATGTCCGTGACTGTGGCCGTGGCTGTGACCATGTCCATGGCTATGTCCATGACCACCTGGCTTACCCCCCTTTAGCAGCGGAATCAGGTTCTCCAGCATATACATGAATAGCGCCGCCAGGAAAGTACAACCACATAGCAGAGCCGCCTCATTGCTATGCTTGTGATCTGATTCCAAGGGATTAATGCCAGTGACTTCCTCCTCGTGCTTCTCCTCCTTGAAAAGAGCATGTGGCAGCAAGTGCATGAGGGCATCGCCAGCTAAAGTGCCCACAGCGATGGAAACCAGGAATTTGAGGATTTCCTGGTAGGCAGCTGACTTCATCAAAGGAACCAGAAGAATTCCCAGCAAACCGCAAGCGGAGAGTATGAACATGGTGATGCTGGCATAGATCCAAGCTATATGGATACAAGTAAGTTATCTTGTAAGCCAAAGTATAATTAGAGATACCTACCGTACCATATCTTCTGGTTCTTATCGTTAAGGTTTTCCGATCGAGCAGCTGGTTGCTTGCACACTCCATTATCGATTTGGGCTAATAGAGCTGGGCAGAGTTTCATAAAAGCTCGTGGAGTGATCCGCACCGAGTTGATGAATTCGTTGTACTCCTCTTCAGAATTGTGGATGGCATCAGTTGAACTAGCGTCATTCTTAATGAGCAGCTTGCGGTAGGCAATGTTTTTGTGGAGATCGTTGTGGTTTACGATGAGCGAAAGCAACGACTTGGGCGATAAGCAAGCTGCAACAGGTTCTGAAAATGAGGGGAAAAGTAATGTATTGTAAGAACCAAAGAAAATCTTCCTTGTTTTAAAGTGAAGGACTAGTGGGTTAACATCTTAGTACTTCGGTAAGCTCATGACGGTAAGTGACTCATTTAGTAATTCTTGTTACATGTTATTTACTCCTGATTTTGCAGTTTGCAATATAAACTGTACGTTATGCATTATTCTATAGCTTTGTTCACATTCTGGGCAGCACCTGTTTGTTTTAATTTCAACCTTTTAAGCACTTTGTTTATAATGTTAGGTATGGGGAATTTTCTTTTTCCAAGCTTTGTCGCTACTATTCTGTGGAAATAGCAGTTACTTTTCTTCGATCCCGGCACGTTGCCCTTTTACCACTTAAATGTTATCCAATTCGCAAGTGCGAACTTGTCATTAATCCAGTCGGTTGTTTAGTGTTAACTTTATATGGGACAACGTTGTAATGATTGTGTGCACTTCAATTAACCGTAAGGCTCAGCCAAGAAAAATAAATAACAAACGAACCGATTGAGGCCTGTTTGTTTCTCGTTTTGTTTCTGTATCTGTATCTGTCTTTGTATCTGAATCTGTTTCAATTGTTGTTTTGTTTTGGATTTCCGCATCCATAATGCGTCCGTTTATCGTGTTATCGCCCTGTTTTCGTCGCCTGCTGACAATGATCTTTCCTACCTGCTGATTTACGGCTACATTTACGGCCCAAAAGGAGAAGGAATACGCATCTGGTACTAGCTACGTGTAGTATACGTGCATGGTAATGATAATTTATGCGACAAGGCCACGATCACAGACGGAACTTCCTATCAACCAAATGAGATGGGAGGATGGGATGGCATAATTGAATTGATGATAGACCGACCGCAGTCGCCGGTCGCCTTGCACTTGGAAATCGGCCAATTGATGGAAAGAGTCGACTCAAGTCAAGTCGAGTCGAGTCGAGGGCCGGCTTCATCTATTTATACTTCCATTCTGATGCGAATGCGACATTCTGGCGTACTCAATTTGTATTGTGCCACAGGTGGTTGGTGTTTTATCATGTTTGCTGTTGTTAATGGCCAGTCAAGTGAGCTTTAATCCGAGAATTCCTTAGAAATGCTCGGCCTTTGTGGATTCTGGAGAACCGGGCTAAGTGTTAAACAAAAAGTACCCTACATTTATGGCCATGTTGTCTGTCCTAGCAAAGCTCGGGTATTATCAGACATACATAGCTGATGGTGGGCAAACACAGTAATAAGGATGGAAGTGAAGTGCGGATTCCCCTACCATCAAGATAACACAGGTGCAAATCTTTATTCAACTATGTATAAACAACGCCACCCACCTGAACTCTCCCTCGGGTGCCGGTGCTTGGGATCATGCATTTCCAGGAATTCCGGAACCTCCGCGTCCGACTCTGCCTTTGAGCGATTGCCAGGCGGAGAGATTTGCACCTCCAAAGTTTCCTCATCGGTGGTGTTAACTTGTGTCGGCTCAAAGTAGTACGTGACATTGGTGCCACGTGTTCTTTCGTTTGAGTATCCCTGAGGTCGATGCTGATCGATCGTGTGCGAGGGATCGAATTGGATTTGACCCAGGTTCAGGCTGAACATCAAATGCTCAAGACCCTGAAAAATATTTAAATAACTATTAAAATGGACGATAATTTACAAGGTTTAATAAGGGATCTAAAAAATATATCTTATCTTATAAAACATCCTTGCGTATCTTACAGTTTTCAAAGATAGATAGCAACAACAATCTTACAAAACCAAAGTGGTTTACTCAAGACTTACAGTTTTTATATACACAAGTTTAAGTAAGGCGCAAACTATAAGCAAACTATCTATTGATAAGAATAGACAGCATTACATTTAAATTATTGTATTTAAACTAATTCCTTTTAAAGATAAGAAAGTAACTGAAAATAAGCATTGAAAGAACTTTTGCAAAGATAAAAAAGAATTTGGCATATTTACATATGTACAAATACTGATATAGTTTGATGATTCAATAGCGTTTTGAATAGTTGGGAATTTCGTTAACTATGCATATTTAAACAATAATGGCAACCTTGAAGTTTTAAAACCCATTTAAAACAACAATTAATCTCGAAATAGCTAGAGAAAATGCAACAAAACAACTGCCAGCTGTTTTGTTTACAGCAACCGTCCTGAAATCTTTATTAAAAACAAACCTTAACCTGCTGCACATTTTTCACAGTAGCTCTCCACAAAATTTCCCGCCCACTATTTGCACTTGCAACTTTCTGCTAATTTGTCAGAGCAAATACTTTGGCTCCGATCTATCACAGATAATTACTTGCTTTACTTGTCAACGTGGCAGGCAATTATATTTACATCTAAATTCATTTGTTTATTGTTATTCCACTATTATGTCGCATTTTTGCTGTCGGCAAAGTGGGTGGAGGGTCCCCGGGGAGACGAAGCCCCATCTAATTGCCTCGACAGCCACCTGTCGCCGCCGGAGATCGGGGCTTGGGGCGTGTGTCATTCGAGTGATGAGTGGCTCCGAAGAATTGCCCAGATTCCCAAGATCAGGATGGCGGAATTTGCATATGAACAAACATTAGACACACACGCGCTGGCACAAAAAACTACTTAGTATGTAGCTCATGCATCCACCAAATGGCTGATTTTACTTTCATTCAGCGAAGATTTGCTTGTGTGCCAAGTGTACTATATAATCAAAATTGGAATATTATAATGATAATAGAATATGAGACGGTTGGGTGGGCATGGGGCCATTGGACATCCAACCCTTAATGTTAGTATGCCGAGTGCGTAAAAAGTAAAAACATTTTAGTAGCGGCGCGCCATTCAAATGGACACAGCGTATTGCGTAGCCCAAACGCATGAGTAATGTCAATTGGCTCGGATTGTATGGAATCGCACTATAAGTTTGGAGTCCATGTCCATAAGCATAGCGATCGCGTTGCGAAAGATGCGGTTGATTCGGCGGGGTAACATGGGTTTCGTCAGCTGCGCCGCGCATCTTGTGCCCATTAGGAGGAGCAGTCTTATCGGGCATATCCCCTAATCTCCGCCTTGGATAAAGAAGGATGTTGTGGCAGGGGCAGGGGGTAGGAGGTGGGTGTGGGTGTTGGTGCCACGACAGTCGTGTTGATGCTCAAGTCTCGTACTATATATCTCACAGTGCGCTGCCGTTTGTTAGTCTGGATTTTGATTAAATTTATGATAATGCCAGCAATAAAGTGTACGTTTTTTATCATACGTTCCAAGCCAGACGAAGTGCCTGCCTGCCCGTGCCCATACCCCTGTTATAAAATTGCTGCCCTCATATAAAGATTACAACCTTTTAAGAGTGATGCGATAATAGCCGTTGAGAGTGTTTTGTTTGCCCGCTTGTCAAGTTGGCCAGAACACAATTGTTTCACTTTCACAATGCTTAAATATTTGATCAACTCTAATATGTCCGCACATTGTTTTTGTTGCCGGCCCAAATATGAAAAAAATGACCAAAAAAGAAGACACAAACTCACTAATTTTTTGCCATAACATTAACCGCAAAAGCTTTGTCCGTGCCCGACTTTGTTTACCTGTGCTCAAATTACTCTCTTCTGTGTGCTTACAAGGCTAGTTCGATGGTTTATTGGTTATTACCTCAAAGTTGATTGTCCCGCCATTGCCGTATTTTTGAAATATCTGCGCCACGTACTTGTTGTATTCCGTGGAAGCCGGCACTGTTTTCAGAAATAGCGAACCCAGGCAAATTAGGGTTAAGACTAGCACCTGCTTTTGGGCCATCGTAATGGACTGAACACTCAGGTGGCAGATAGTTTCTATTCTCGATTTTCGTTTTATTGAACCCGCTTATCTGTCTACTGGTGGTCGGTCGTCACTTGTCATTTCACGGAGCTGCACCGCGATTTTCTCGACTTTTCACAATTTTCACAGACGCGTGCGATCCGTAACACTGCGGCCAACTACCGATCCCGTTCGACGGTCTTTTGAAATGACAGTTTCGCCCACGCAACGTTTTTATACGACTTTCGGCTCGGCGAGCGCCGGCGCGTTCTCCTTTCTCCCTCTCTCCTTCGCCTGCCGGGCGGGGGGCAGCTCATCGCTCTGCGCACTCGCTACAAACTTAACTGCTATTCGGATGGCAGTTAAGCTTCGGAAAAGCTTTCGCCGGGCCATCAAATCTGAGCGCCAAAAATGGCTAAAATCGGTTGACCAGTACGCTTAAACTCATATCAGAACTCATCTTTTAAATTACAAATATTGAAGTCACAACACTTTCCTTTTATAATCTTAAGAATTGCCCAATTAAAGATGTTAACAAGCAGAGATAAAGATATTTTAGTGCTCTCGATCTAAAAAGTATCTGGTAGATTGTAACTACTACAAATAAGATTGCATACCTAAAAGGCGTTACAGAGGGGCTTTTCATCAACTAGTGATTTCCAGAACTCGCTGGACCAGAAATAAGAACTAGAAAACCAAAACATTATAAAAAGTCATTGCCAAAGTGCAGCCTACAAATTTGTGCTATATTATAAACACCTTTTTGGAAGCTTAAACGACTTTTTAAAATAAATATCATGCGTTGATTTAAATTGATCTAAGTTAATCCTCCATTTAATTACTGAATATATCCTCTTTGACTGGCTAAAATATATTTATTATTATTTGTCTGACAAACCCGAAAAAATTAAATGATTTAGCACCCATCTAAGTTTTAAATGTTTATTATTAACTTTCTTATACAAAACAAATTCGATTTTTACATTTCGCAAAAAGTTGCTTCAATAATAATTATTACTTACTGAATAAGCTCCTAATTACGTGTATAATATGTAAAAATTGGTTCGCATTTTGTATAACAGGCATATTTCTGCTTTTGACGAGGAACTCATTTTTGGGATTTTAATATACAATAAAAGTAAGGCTACCAAATATTCATAATATTAATTGGAGCAGAATGCATTTGAGTTATTTACAATAACACTTTTGTAATGTTGTGCGTAGGTTTCTACAATTTCGCGTTGCTAACCTATCTTATTGGTACATTGAGACTTATCCTAACTACAAGATATTTCCTTCTATAGTTGCGTTGATCGATTACATCCACAAAAGGCACTCTCTTCCCTAAGTCGTAGAGTCCTGCAATCCTGCAATCCTAGTCGAACTTCTCCTGGTTGGGCATACAGATGAAGAACTTGGAGCACCACAGGTTGATCGCCTGCGAAGTGTCCGCCAGCCATTTGACCGGATTGTGGATGGTCAGATAGTAGACCGGAATGCCAGACAGTATGATGATCGTCCCGATTCCCACCACAAATGGCGTCTGCGTGCAGGAGGAGATCACCAGGAACAGGCAGACGATCAGGTAGATGACGGGCAGCGCCAAACTGACTTTGATGGGTCGCTCCGTCTTGGGCTGCTTGTAGCGCATCCACAGCAGTCCGGATACCGAGATCAGCGTGAACAACGCCTCCACGTAGCTGACGTAGTTGATCAGCACATAGATGTCCTTGATGAACAGCAGCAGCAAGGTGAGCACGCCCTGGAAAATGACAAAAAGCGCGATAATTAGATAGATATGATTATGTAATGGATTCTTATAAAAGATTACTATTAATAGTTTGACTGAACTTATTTTCTTTTATTAGTCTGCTGATCACATTAGGAATATTTAGTATATTCCTTACAATAAGTTAAGCCTCCAACTCACCAGGAATATCAGCGATGGCACAGGAGTAAGGCAATTAACGTTAATCAGCGAAATAGCTGCCGGCAGGTGACCATTCCTCGCACCGACGAAGAAGAGTCGCGAGGAGGCGAAGATCGCTCCATTCAATGACCCAAAAGTGGAGCAGGCCACTGCGAAGGGCATAATCCAGGACAAAAAGCCCAGCATCTTGTCTCCGAAGGTGACCGCCACTGCATCAGACGATAGAATTTCATCTGGCGAGAGTACCGAAAAGTAGGCAATGTTCGTGATCATGTAGATGATCGTGACCACCGGCATGGAGATGCAAATGGCCTTGGGGAGGTTTTGGTACGGATCCTTGAGCTCCTCCGTTACGAAGTTCAAATAGTTCCAGCCGGAGTACGAGAAGAGACCGCTGTAGAAGGCCAGTGCTATATATCCTGGATCCTGTAGTCCTCCCGAGAAGGGATTATCCCAGTGCTCCGTGTTTCCATTCAACAGCCACCAGACTCCGGCGCCGACGATCACCAGGAGGGCAACCACTTTGGTGCCCGTGAAGATGTCCGTTACACGCGTCACCCACTTCACATTATAGCAATTGATAAGCGTCAGCACACCTAGGGTGCAAGATCAAGCAATTAGTCAACAAACCGATTAGCAATCAGCCGATCTTACATATCATGGCAGCCGCCAGCAGCTGCACCGCTTCGATGGGCGCTTCGCAGGACGGCCAGAAAGGTTTCAGCAGATACTGTGCGAATGTCAGTGCCGTGATCGCATTGCCCGTGGGCACCAGGATCAGCAGGGCCACCCACAGATAGAGGAACGCCGGCAGGGGGCCAAATGCAGTGCCTATGTAGGCGTAATCGCCTCCCGATTTGGGTATCATTGTGCCTGAAAAGCGAACATATTAGTTAAAGAGGAGAATTTGCTTATTACGGCGTAGCTTACAAGAGAACAATGTTTTAAAAGTGATTAGCCTAATAGAGAGCAAACATTGACAATCTGATAAGCATGACACAGTTCTGCTAATGCTTGGGGGGTAATTGCTCATCTAACGAGGGCTGTTTAAGCAATAAGAAAACATTTGGGACAGCTTTAGTAGCATATGCTAACTGTGTAAAGAGCCACACATTTTATTTCTTCCATTTGTTAACCCGAGTAATTGGTGCTAATTGTATTTTGGACAGACAGCTTTTTTCGCACATTAACTAAGGAATTGCTTTATATTTTCAATAAATAAGAATCTATAATCTTTGTGTAGTAGTTAGGAATGTTAAATATCTTATAAACATGTTTGACAGGAAAAGATGAAAAAATCAAACATATCTATAAACATTTAGATGATTTGATCTGCTCAGATCAAACATATTGAACTTGCATTGATACTTCGCAAGGCAAACTCCAAATATTATGCTAATTTGTGTCTGCCGAAAATGTTATGAGTGTCTGACTGGGTTATTGTTAAAAAAACGTGTTTAATAATGATTACAAAGGCCCCTAAAAAAGATGACGTAAAAGAAGAGCAAAGGCGATAAGACTTATTCTCGCTTCTCTTAAGTTTGGCTGGGGATCAGGGTTTTAAAGAGAGCACAGTTCAAGTTCTTATTCTATTTGAGATCTTGAAAAGGTAAATTTATGCTTTTGCTCACATTTCAATGAAGGGGTTGAAAATTTGGATTTGGGGTAAGTCTTTTCTTTTCTTTGATGAATCCAAGAACACTCGCTGTATTTTCAACAATATAAGCATATTTACTCCTAGTATTGAAGCATCCTTTAGTTTTATTAAGAGGCTCGACAGCTAATTAGTTGATAACTGAATGTTTTGTTTGCCTCATTATCAATTCTAATTCATCATTTTGCTGGGGAACTGGAACTGATTTTGTGTGTGTGCCACTTGAGGGGGACCGAGCTAATTCCATGCCTTAAATGTGTCTCCATGGTAATTGGTTGGAGTAGTTAATCTCAAAAGATGCTCAGTTCGACTCAAGGGTCATAGTGATGTTCCGCTTCTGTCTCTTTGAATCTGGGCCAATTTTAATTGGAAATAAGCTGATTTTTCCTGTTCTTTCTGTGGAATACTGTACAAAAACTGAGTGCTGTTTATTTATAGAACTTTAAGTACCACATGGCGCTTGAACTTTTATGTTACTGTTTAGTTTCAAAAAGAATTCTGTATCAAAAATTAAACGCAAATCGCAATCTTGGAATTTCATTATTCTCGGTGCAGTACTAGTGCTATGTACATATATGTATATGAAGATTATCTCTGGCCTTAACCTCTTTGGCCGACTTACTGACTTAGGCATTCTTGTTCCAGTTTCTCTTAATTTTCTGCTGTGTTTGCTACAGGTGCTTGTCTGACACCTATGTAAACAACTCCCCCACTTCGCCACACACATACATGCCATATGTTGACCCACGGATTGCTGTCATCAGCGGGAAGCAATAACTGCCAGCTCCGCAGAACATTGTTTGAATGGGCGTGGGCTCATTATCGGAAAACCCAAAAAAATTCCTAAAGCTGTCCCCATACATGGAGCATTACTCACCCAATTCCGCGTAGCAAAGAGCGCCCACCATGCTGAGCACGCCGCTGAGGACCCAAACGATGAGGGATTGTCCAATGGAGCCGGAGAACCTGAGCACTCCCTTGGGACTCACGAAGATGCCGGAGCCGACAATCACACCGACGATGATGGCCACTCCATCGAGGAGACCGATCTGCTTCTTTAGCTTCACCCCGGATCCCTGGCTGCCGCTGTCCGCCGTGGCGGTGGAGTTATTGGGTTCCGCCGGAGGAACCTCGAACACCTGGCGGGGAATCAACGAGTCGCTGGCCTGAACTCGCGCCATTTTTTGTCGAGCGATGTGCGGCGGCTTTTATGGTTGATTTTTCGAATACCTTTTGAATTTATGCTGCTATAGGGTAACTTTTGCGTTTTTTACTGTGGCTGGCCGTTGTTATGTACACGAGTCCATTGCTTTTATCGGGGTTTTCTTGTAGTTTTCTCGGTTTTCTTTTATCAGCGCACTCGGTGTGCCAGCGTGGAGCTTCAAATAGCGCAGTTCAGTTCGTTTGAGTCCACATGGTTTTCATTTGTCCCCGGTGTTTTCCGATTTCAGTTCTGTTTTGTTCGGCACTTCACTTATTCCCATGTGCGCCTCAGTACACAAGCACACACATTTGTCACGGACTCTATATGTGTACAATTCAAAGGCGATAAGGGGTTATAACACACGTGGTTCCATCATGTTCATCTTTTCGAATCCAGATGAGATGGGTGGTATTTAGGAAGCCGAAAAAACCGAAAAACCGGAAGATCCCACTGAATATCGGAGGGAACGCACTGCTCGCGTCGCGCTCTGAGTTCAAACTAAGTTTGGAATACGAATTTACCCCCCTTTATGAGCAAGCGACTGTCGCTCCTCGCTCAACTTGGGCTTTGCATTTGCCTGCTTTTGTTATTCCATTTACAGTAGGTAGTAGAGTGGCTAAGGCGAAAAAGCAAAAGCAGCTGCTCTCTCGCGCTCTTTTGGGCCATAAACATCTTACCTGTTACCTGCAAGAGGAGCAGCACACACAGCACACTTTCCACCGGAACATGCGGCCAAACGCATGATGCAAGACGCCTCAAACATTTCGCTAGCCAAAGAAGTTTGAGAAGTTCTCGCTGGCGAGCTGTGTGCCAAAAATAAAGCACGTGCGCTCGCCTAAGAGAAACTCTCTTAAGTTGGCTTATCTTCTTCGCCTTAGTCATTGACCCTTAGGTTGGTCTCAAATGCGTGCTACTTGCTCCTATTTGTCGGAATCATTTAGCCACTTTGTTGTCACCTTTGCTAATAGTGGGTATGCCATGTGCCAAACGGCATTAGCTCAGTGATCCGTTTAGGCCTTTAATTGCAGCTGATTTAACGGACATACACATACTGCAAGTGAAACTTGCCACAAACTATTTGTGTGCAATAATTGTAACAAGGTTGAACGCCACTTGGTATTAACACGAAATAAACGGTTAAGTTTTAACAAAGATGCCCATAAACTACTTCAAAATGCTTTACATTTTATGGATTGAAAACTATGCAAATATTTGTTCATTATAAGATGGTTTCAAATATTTGTTTGAAGTCAAAACATGTTAAAACGTTAGCCAAACCTCCAATTCAAAATCTCTGCAAGTCAAACAATTCGTTAAAGCAATGTTGTAGCTCGAGATCTTTAAAGCTCCATCTTTTGTGGTAGAAGGGTTGTTCTAGTTATTCACTGTGATTTAGAAGTCTTCAAAATAAAATGAGAATTTTATGTTATAAAATTCCGTTAAAAAAACTTATATTTTGGGTTAATAAAATACTTCGTATTGTCTAATTTCCTTGTATTATCCCTTAGGCAATGACTACTGTGTGCATGCCGATTTCCGGTAAAATTCAAACTTCGAAACTGAGGAAGTCGTTGATAAGAAGCCCCAACATCGCGCCCAGCTAATCTAATACCTTCCTTAAGTGCCACTACCTATCAGTAAATCAAATATCAATTAATTTTACAGCCGTATGTCTTCGGATTTATGAGCTAACCGCAACTGAAGAGAGTTACGGATAAGCCAGTGATTACCCAATGGAGACCCCATTTAATATAGGGCTTCTTTTGTTGCTCATTTGACGACAACTGCTCCAATGGATTCGGTGGTCTTTTATGCGCTAAAATACTCATTAATGCGAACCGAGCGACTTTTGTTAAACACTTGAGCGGATTGACACAAAGTGTAGTTTCATGAGGGGAACTGTGGACCAGGGGATGAGGGGATCATCGCCAGGCGCGTGCATTTGACATTTCAAACTGTGATAATTCAATTGTGTGAATCGTGAACCTTTAGTGCCCGACTGGCTATATGGATTAGCTGCCCATCTTTGCCTCCCTCGCGACCGCCATAAAAAATACTACAAATAATAAACAAAACAAGTGTAGCGCCTCCACACATTTTAGTGGCTCAGCCCGCGGGATCGGATCATTTCGGTTCCGTGGAGCTCGCAGCTCCTCCGGTAATCTAATTGTAAAAGAGGCACACAGGGCGCTGGATGTTTTTTTTTTTTTTTGTCGCCGGTGTGGTGGTGTCGCCACAGCCACAATTACAGTGGTTTCGGTGGATACGGTGGATCAGTTCGGGCTCCCGTTTGTGGTTGATTAACTGTGATTTCGTGTGACTTTTATTGTCGCCTCGTAGCTGCGGGATATCAGCTTTTATACAGTTCGTCAGGGTATGGCAGCTATTAGTTCATGTTCGTTACATTATTAAGGATATGTATTAAATACATTTTATATTTTATGTTATATTATTTCATCAGATTTTAAAGTTTAATCAGAGGAAGAGTATCTTTTTATGGATTTTTTTAAGCAGTTTTTCCCCATTTACTTTTATATTATAAATTCAAAATATTATTAATTGATGTAAGACTTTATACGAAATTATTATTTTAATAAATCGGATATGCTCATTCTTATTGCATTCTTGTAAAACCTGCCCAAGTTATTGTAGGGTATTCCAGCTTTGGAACTCAGAATTAACCCTTTCTTTCTTGTTATTTTTTAACTCGCCCGCGCCACACATAATCTATGTATGTTTTGAAAAAGAAAAATGTGATGGATCACTTCCATATGCAATTTTCGTTAATGTTTCGGTGAGGCTTTATCATACAATGCCACGAGTCATGAGTTTTCGTGATTACCATATACAGGGTAATATAAATGTACTCAAACTTGCGAACGAACATTGTATGTTTTATTTATAGCTGCGGATCTTAGTGCATTTGCCTTATTAAATTTGATGTAGTTATACTATTCACTCGCTGCGCCTTATATATTTATTTTAGATATTTCCACGCAATTTGAATAACTAGGAGACTACGCTTTAACCCGTTTCAACATTATTTTTTACCCGATTGGGGGAGAACCGTTACCCATTCGCACTGATAACCCGATGCAGACTGAGTCGGGAATTCCATCCGCGGGTCGCTCTTCCGAAAAAGCTTTAATCAAATAATACAACAAAGGTAAATAAATATGTAAATCTGAAAATTCGTTTTCATTTTTGAGACAATTGTCCGCCTTTGTGTGTGTGTGGATGTGGGAGGTGAACGACAAGCGACAAACAAAAACATAAACAAGTGTTTGTCTCTTTGGAAATACTCCCAGTGCAACACGCATGTTCCATTCTCTCTAAGAGAACTAGTGATTCAAGAGCATTCGTTGCAGTTGCATTCAGAATGCACTTAGTTCTCCGCATCCGGCTAAAACCATAGTTCCAACTCATTAAACATTTTGAATTATAATTAAAATCATAACTAAAATTGACAGAATAACATCAAATTTCATTAAAAACTTACAGATGCTTTAAATAAAATAAGTTTGACACAATGCAAAAACGACATCTTTAGCAGATCTATTTTGCTACCCCAAACTGTAACCTTCTTTGTGTGTTCTATCTTTAGTCAGCCTTATGCCTTTCTCTTTTTTTCGTATATATAGGGCAAGTGGAGCAGGACCGCCGCATGGGTTCATTGCTCCTGGCTACTGAGATAAGCGAAGTTCATAATTTTTTATATGTATTTACTATTTACATATATAGCACAGTACAAAAATTTAAAACCTAACTAATCGCCCAGCGCCGGCACCTGGAATATCTTGGCCGTTTGGTCCTCGGATACCGTCAGTAGTAGATTTTCCTGTGGCTTGTAGACAAACTCGTAGATGTGATAGTGGTGTCCCGTCAGCGTGAATTTCAGCGCTCCTGTGCGTGCGTCAAATGCGTTCAGATTTCCCTGCGAAGTGGCCGCAAGTATCGTGTGGTCGCTCAGCCACTTGATCCTGGAATACTTGCAACAATTAGTAAGATGTCCAGTAACAAAGTTAAAAGTTAAATCAAAGTTTGAAAGTAGCACTAAAGTGAGTGCTCATACTAAAAAGATTTGGCATAATCTTCAGGTAGACATGGACAATCGGTGCTCACCTTAATACACCATCATTGGGAACTGGATTCTCGCATATGGTACGCAACGCAGATTTGGCGTAGTCCCAGATGGAAATCCTGCCGTCCAGCGAGCCACAGGCAAGAAGCTTTAGATCCGCCGAGGGTGGAGCAAAGGCCAGGCACTCGATTCCGTGTTCCGACTGGATCGTGCTAACCGCACCGTTGTTAGTGCAGAACAGCATTTTGCCTGAAGGAAAAGAGATCTGTTACTAGCCGTTTAAATTCAATGGGGTTCCCTAACTGGATTGCTTTAGTTAATAGTTTGTAATGGTGGGACAAGTTTTTATATGGAGCACTCACCCGACGACTCAGCGCAGACGTAGAAGGGGGAATCTCTTTCGCAGGCCACCACCGCGTGCGCGATCTCTCCGAATCCCATTGGATGCGTTTCGTTGATGTCAAAGAGCACCTGACAGCTCTTGAGATCCCAGAGTTTCACGGATCCGTTCAAGTAGACCGTGAACAGCTTCTTGCCATCCCCACTGAGCTCCCCGAACTCGCAACGCGAAGACTGTCCAGGCAGGATTTTGCAGTCACCACTGGGTATGCGGAAAACGAAGACCTCCCCGCTGTCACTGCCCGCCAGCAGGATGTGGGCAGCTCGATGCCAGAAGAGCCAGGACATGTCGCTCATGGAGTACTCCCAGATTTTGGTCAGGATTGGGCGCACGTCGTGTTCTTCGCTAACCTTGAAGGCAAACAGTTCACCGGCCATATCACCGGTGGCCAGATAGACGCCATCGTGACTGAAGTGCGTTTCCGTGATGGTGTCCTTGTGCTCTGTGATCTCGTACAGGACATCGCCGCTGGAGGTTTCCCAAACGTAGGCTCGATCGTCCTCGCTGCCCGTCACTGCCCAGTTGTAAGTGGGATGCAGACTGCAGGCGAAAACAGGAGCTGTGTGCTTCTCAAACGTGACCTTAGCTTCATCCGTGATGGCGGATATTCTCTCACGATCACGTAGCTCCTCCTCATCCTCCTCTTCGTCATCATCGCCACCGGCCATTGCAAGCCGGGCCTCCAGTTGCTCCAGCGTCACTTCCTCCAAATCGTCGTCATCTTCGTCCAGCGGCTGTTCTTCCAGCTCAATTATCTCCTCGAGTTCGTCCTCGCCGTCGTCGAAATCTGGCCGGTGTGGCGGTGTGTTGTCACGCATCCCTGCTCTCTTAATTGTCCAACAAGCAAGCTGAACTGCATAAAAATAACAATTAAGTGAATGCTCCACACGTGCTAGAAGCTTAAAGGTCTGGCAACTCTTTCCGCAATGTTTATAAACATCGATTGCTCGTTTCGACTATCGACGTAATCGATTAATTTTTACAATACTTAAGTGTTGCAAAATGTTAAACTTTTAGCGGGACTTTTAAATTTCAGCGAGACATGATAACACGTTCATCTTGATATTTAAACGTAACCGTATGCTTCAAGATGAAATCAAAATATTTATCTGTGGTGTTTTTATTAATTCATGTAGTGTTTTGAGTTTAATTTTATTAAACAAAGCCATTTCTTTAAGGTATTATATTTATAATATATAGTTATTAACATTTTTATTGGTATATCGACCTTGAAGGCCCACGATTGTCTTTGGATTTTATTTATTTAGTTTACTCTTGATAGCCTGAACTCTTTTCATCAATTCATCAATAGAAACCAGATCACCAAAATCACATTCAGCGTCGCATATATCTGCCCTGTGTTCAGTATTCTCCGACTCCTTTTCCAGGTTTTTTATTTGCTGTTGTAGCGATGCGATTTGGTCCAAAACTGTTTTTTCGGAATTCGCAATTTGTTTGGGAAAGTCCACGGCTTTAGCTTCAAGTTTGCTTAGTCTATCGTCATATTGCTCTGGTGCTTCCAACATATTATCGCCTAATTTGGCTAGGCGTTCTTCGATTAGATCTTGCTCTCTTTTCATCTCTTCTCTAAACAGATTTATATTTCTTAGCTGTTCCTCAATTTTCCTATCAATTTTTTGTTTGTCCATTTCGTATTTTAATCGCGTATATTGCAGTTGTCTCTCCAAGCTTCCGATTCCGTTTTCTGTTAAGTTGTCAATATCTCTTTCCAATTGGTTTATTTCTAGTTGTAAAGAATTCGTGGTTTGAACAGATGGATTTGCACTATAGGTCATGTATCCTTTGGTTAAGGCTAAGCTTTTCGGGCTATTATATTGCTGTTCTTTTTCCTTATCTAAGAGTTCTTTATATCGCTCTTTGACAATATTATCCTGCTTATTATGATAAGCTATAGTATTCCTTTTATCGTTATCAAGTTTTTCCAAATTTTCATTTAGTTTTATAGACTCATTTGTACAAAATCGAACTGGACTTTTGCTCTCTGGTTTGATGGCTAAGTCTGCGGTTCTTCTTTTAAAATGCTTCATTTCATTTTTCATTGATACTATTGTTAAATTTGCGAATAATAATGGACTGTCTTCGACCATTTTATTAACAGCGGCCACAGATTTTCTAAGCTTCGGCCAATCGACGTTTTCCAACAAACTCAAGTTATTGATTCTATATCCCAATTGGTTCACTTTCGATTCGAGATTCTTAAAGTACTTGTCCTTTTGATGGCATTCTTCACCGTACAAGGAATTTAATTTCTGGAGATTGTCCTTTTCCAAAACAAGCAGACTTTCTGCACCTGAAATAGCTTTATTAGCTTCAGCTAGATTTTCATTTAATGGTTCAATTTGTTTTAATAGTTCTCCCAAGGACTTTTCGGGCTTCATGTCTTTTATTAATTGCTCTATATTCTGAATTTGTGCTTTTTCGCCTTCGCAACACGGACTTTTCTTGGCTTGATTCATAAGAGAAGATTCTAGTAGACCAATATCCTTTATATGACTCAAAATCAAGTCTCGCAAGCTCTTTTCTTTTTCTATATATGGGTGGTGGTCAAGTTTCGGTGGATGCACGCTTTCAATTTTAATATTGCTTACAAAATCCGTTTTAAAAACCTCCAGTTCACCCATAAGGTTGGGGCAACATATTCCTACCGAATAGTTGACACCACCTTTTTTATGGATGCTGAAAGTAAAGTGTTCCAATCTGCCCTTCAGATTTAAAATATCAGCATTTACATCTTTGTATTGTGGTAGTGAATAAGATTCAATGCCCAGCAGTTCTTGCAGAAAGTCCATTCCATCATGTATGATTTCTAATCGATCTCTGATCAAATCATAGGGGCAGCACTTGCTCTTGGCATACTTATCTAATTTTAACATAATGTCCGAAATAACGTTAACATCTTTATCTAGTTGTCGGGTGCTCTTAATCTCGTTGGAAATCCACTTGCCAAATGTACCATTAACATCGCAATTTTTTAATGGTTTAGGCCTTCTGGTTATACCGCCGACATCTTCATTTGATTCCTCGGGCTCTTCTGTCGTTTCATCGTAGTTATCGGTCCTATTGCACCAACCCTGCCATTTTCCAAATGCT
The DNA here is from genome assembly GCF_016746235.2 of Drosophila teissieri. Taxonomy (NCBI): domain Eukaryota; kingdom Metazoa; phylum Arthropoda; class Insecta; order Diptera; family Drosophilidae; genus Drosophila; species Drosophila teissieri. Next base: position 15,166,356 of record NC_053031.1, on the reverse strand, counting down.
AACTTCGTATTTCGACCATTCTCTGTCGTCAATATCACCGCGAAAAGATTTTGGATCAGGAACCTATCGTCGATTTCCTTCTGCCATTTGGCGGCAATTTTCCAAAACAATTTTTCTCCGTCCTTCGAAAGCCCTGTCGGTATGCAACCCCCCTTCTTGTACTCGGCCTTATCCTCGTCATCCACGGCCTTTCCATCAGGAGTTTTCTCCTCATCGGCGTAATCGGGAGCTTGGTCCCAGAGTTTGCGGCAAACTCTTATTAGCTTTACACACAGCTCGTACTTGTCGATGTCGCCGTGAAAAATCTGATAGGCTTCGTTGACAGTTGTTTTTGGGGACTTAGACTGGGCAACATCCAAACTCTTTAAGGTCGCCACCCGATCCACATATAATAGCATTAGGACTACGCGAATCTGCAAGGAACAAAATACATTAAGATCGATTTTAATTTGCAACTTATTGAGACTCTTTGTGTTTAGTTTTGTGGTTGCTTGGTTGTACATTATACCTTTCTCCTTTCAATTTAGAAGAAAGTATAATAGTTAGAACACTTCCTAGTTTATATAAATGATATTTAGTGAGCAAAAATTAACTTACAAAAAAGGGAAAAACAAGTTCTGCAACTAATTCACTTTTTAAATAAATTGTTGCATGATGAACATGTAAAGAGTTTACGTATTGTCTATTACTAAAATAAAAATCAGTTTAGGAGCACTTTTCATTTTAGTTTTCTATTCTATGATTTTATTTCTGTGGCCACTTGCTCTTCAGAAAGATTTCTTATACAATTGAAAAATAGTAATTGTTATCGGTTATATTTGGAAAATGCCCCGGGGATGATTTCTTTTCACTACTCTCCACTTTTTCCGAGGGATTGCCTATTTACCATGACTTGACTGCTAACTTGGCTGCTTGATTTACATCTGATTGCTTTCATTGCTCGGGACCCATTACAATCTACCCCCAACTCCACCTGGGCAACCTTTTCTAATTCAATTCGAAATGGCCCGGGTGCGGAGAGGGACCTGTCTATTGTTACCCTCTTCTAGGGTCTGGTGCATTTATTTTTGTTTAGGTGCATTTCGGTTTCGATTCCCACGGTTTCTTCCGTACGTGTCCTGCGCGTGAGGAGCGCACGCATAACGTACGTTCCCATGATTTTATAAGGAGGGTTCTCGAAAGGAGTCACGGCAAAAAGGAAATGATTAGGGGAAGCAATTCTAGCAATCCTCCTACCTGCCTGGTAATTGTAGAGGTTTTTATTGATAAGACCCGGGGTAAACATTAACAGAGGAGAGATTTATTCAAAATGGGGCAGATATGATACTCTTGCAGTTTTCTATATATAATATTATGTAGATATACCTAGTCAAAGAACATACATTTGTCAGATCTATCAATCTGCAAATAAGGACTTTAGATACACCGAAATATCAATTTAACCAGCATACTCCAGGGATTCATTTTTTTGTTATTTATAATAATAGTTACTTAACTACCCCGTTTCTGCCTCCTCTATCAAATTATCAAACTTGTTTTTTGAAGGGTCCCCCATTCCAGGGTGTCGGCGATGTTCGTCGTAGAACAGTTCTCCCTGATTTTGCCATGCGTAAATAGTCCCGCATCTGATTGACTTGGTCATGAACGGTCATTAAACTGCATTTCCAGAGGGGCGTACAGGAACCCTCTGTACATCTACAGGCATACAATTTCTATATGCACCGTATGTATCTGGATCTGTATCCACATGTGAGTGAGTGCCTGTGTCTTATATTCGGAATGCACATAAGCTCCACTGGCGGGGACCCTTCTTGTTTTTGGGGTCTGCGCGATCGTTAAAAACGAGTCAGAAGAAGGGACGGTCGGGTTCTTGGAGTGATTTTGGAGTGAGAGGTGCGGCGGACCGGACCCTAGAGATGCTGCCGAACGTGCGTGTGGAAGAAGATTAAACGAAAACAAATCACACCAAGAGCAGAAGGGAAACGGCAGAGTCATCAGAGTTTCCAGTGTGCAGTACAGTCTGAGAAAAAACTGAGTGTTTCAAATGAATATAACTTTCCCAAAGAGAGTGTTCTAGAAACTAACTATTACCTAAATGCTCATGATTCCTGAACAGATTATATAAAACTATAGGAAATAATACCAAAAGTAATAAATCTTATTCAAGTGTTATAAATTATATATTTCCTTATCTACGGTTTTGACAATTTAGAAGTTTTTTAAAATGTTGCGACAGATAACTAATCAAATTATGTTATTATTATTATTATAATAGACGAGTTGTGCAGTTGAAACATTAATTTAAAAATGTTGCCTACTTTTTGGCGACCTGAGACACAGTTATCCGAGAAGTTTATAATTTGTTATAGTATGGATGTGTTATTTATTTTGTTCAGTATAAAGTGTAATTTACTAGACTTTTATTCAGTTTGCATTATATATTCCCTATTCACGCATATATATTTATATTTATTTCTTATTTTGTGCAGTTCAAGGACACGTTCGTAAAATCTTTATATTTTACACGTGTACCTAGGTTTTGTTACCTTTTACATTCACCCTATGTTGCCCATTTATATGTCTGTGAAATGTTCCTTTTCTAGAAGTATCTTTCCTATCCCAATCAATGTTTAGAGGAAGAAAGCCATTTCTCTGAGTGCATCCGAATCGAATGACCTGTAGAAAACAGAAGATCGAGCGAGGGGAGGGTAAAAAGTGATAAACATAAAAATGGGTAGTAGCCCGTCGACTGTAGATAACCGAAAAGGGCCCACAATAATTGGTTGATAACGAAGGGCGAACACACAGACGCAACCCAAGAGAGTCAGGCAAACGGCTGTGTGTGTGTGCGCGAGTGTGTGAGTAAAAGTGAGTTGGTGTGAGTTTGTGTAAGTGCTCTTTGTTTATCTCTATTTACGCGGCAGCGGCGTCAACGTCGTCCGTCCGCGAGTTGTATAAAATCCGGCGATCCGGCGATGGCAGAGTCAGTGCTCAATGTAAACCGTTAACGATCACATCGCCTCATCTCGTGAAACACCCACCCACATTCTCTCCCAAAGAATTGGGAGAGGGGGTGGCGCTCGAGGAGGTTGTAGCAGCTTTAAACGCGCTCCAAGCGCACCCTCTACGTAATCCTACGTAACTTTGGATGGTACCGAAGCTTTAAAGACCGCTTGGCTCCCCATTACCCATTACCCAACGCCCAGCAGTCCACCCACCCACCACCACTCAAGTGGGAGAGCGAGAATGGCTTGGACATGGACATGGACATGGCGATCATGGAGATGGAGGACCAAACAGGACCGGGCTGGAGGAAAGTGCAATGGTGACTTTGCGGGACACAAGAACTCGAACTGAAGCCTTCGTTTCGAGTGCGTTTCCCCCAAGGTCAACACCCCCACAACGTCATGTGCAATATATTAGCTAATTTGTTGTTAACTTATGTTGTTATTAATCCATTTGTTGTTGGTTTCACGTTCCTAGAACGTTAACTGTGATTGTTAACCCCTTGAAAGTTGAGATGTAGTTGTTAAATCACTGTTATGTTTGAATCTTCAGATATTGTTATTGATAAGAAAAGCAACAGCATTGCATATGTCTTCCACTACCGTTAAGTGCAATCTAGCTTGTAAGAAAATTAGTTTTTCCTTTGTTGAAATAAAGCAGCTCTTCATGGGAAGACTAACAAAAAACCCATATTGTGTTCTTTACTAGCCAATTTTTTAAAAGCTCCCCACAGTCTAGGATGGACTTTCATCGTCAAGGCTGCTCAAGGACAAACAAGTTTTTTATATTTTTTTGTCGGACTTTTATGCTAAAAAAAACGTTTTAGGTGATTTCGCCAAAGGTAACAAAAATGTAAAGTAAGATTTTGTGTTGCTCTAGGATGGATTTTGATCTTCAAGGCTGCTCAAACCATAAAAAAGTTTGTTTTATATTTTTTTCGCATTTGTAAGGTTTAGCATCAAATGATTTCACTAAACGTAAGCAAAAGTTTTAAGTGACATTTTGTTTTGCTCCTTTTCTCTGCTGACTTAAAGACATGCGTTTGAATAAATATAATTAATTTGGGTTTTTCGTTGGAAAATCAATAAGACATAAAGCACAAAGTTGTAATTTTTTAGCAATTTTGAAACAGTTTAATAATTAATTTGGAATTATTTTGGTTTTACAAGCAATACTTTTTAAGTCTGTGCGGCATAACTTGAAGATAATGTTCATAAGTGCCTGTTTAATTCGAGTATAAATTCTCAAACGCACTCTCTAATTCATTTTTTTGACATTAAAAAGTCTTTTCTTAAACTTTTTAGTTTGATATATACTCAATTCGATATCTACTTATTTATATAAGTCTGCGATATCTTGAAAATGTTACAAGCAAAAAACAAATTTAAAGAACTCTCATCGGCTGCTGCTATCTGAACTATCCAGTTTATTTTAATGTTCCCGTATCTAATGTTTGTTTAAAATCCCTAACCCGAGACCATTGTCTGGTTATCTAAACTCTCATATGTTGAGCTGATGGTAGTTTTCCTCACCGCTTTCCACACATTTTCCGAAATCTCAGACAGATCTATGGGCAACAGTAAACAAAAACCCAACACATGTTTGGTGCCGTGGGAATGTCCCACATCTTTGAAGGATCTGCAGACAGGACCTTTTGCATCTTTACCCGAAGCAGGCCCACATGCTGAGAATGCCAGGCATCGCAAATGATAAGAAATTCAAATATGTTTTCAATGTTTATTTTAGTTTTTGTTTACAAATGTATTTTGAAAATCCAAGCAATTGAAATCCATTTTTGCGCTGCAAAAAGGACTAATTGTTGGAATATCTCCCGCCACAATATTATGTGGATGCCCAATCGCTTTTTGGGAATTTCCAGTGAGCTAAAAATTTCCCAAAGCGCTGCCCAAGATCGATGATCCCAAAGTCGAAGTGCCCAAACTCTGGAGTACCCATCCCGCTGGAGAACCGAGCTCCAGTCCGTTTGAAGTTATCCCAATTGAAAGTTGAAAAACCCCATTTTTCGTTCAAGGTCGAAGTTGCAGCTCCAGGCGATTGCTTCGTTCAAGCTTGAGCCCAACGGTCCAGGAAGTTCCATTCGATGGCGTAGGGCTCGCAGGCTTTGGGTTGCACCGAGGTCCAGAAGAAGGTGCCGGCATTGGTGCGGGCGAAATGCACGGGCACGTAGTAGTCCTCCTGGTCGATGGTGTGGAGCTCCCCAGATCCGTTCTCGTTGTAAACGATGACGGCGTCTTCCTTGGCGCACTGGCGGATCTCCTCGATGAGGCGATGCTCCAGATGCTCGTTGGCCATGTTGTCCATATCGTTGCTGAGCCACTCGAACTCGGCCTCCTTCTCCTCGGAGGCGATGTAGGAGCTCCGCTTGGGCTGCTCCTTCTTCGTGTTGAAGAATTGACCGAGAAGGGGCTTCAGCAGGTTCTTCAGGCGGCGAGAGGGCGACACTTTCGACTTGTACATGGTGTTGATGTTCTTTTGCTTGCTGATGGCAGACATTAGATGAATTTCGTTCAGATATTTCTGGTGGTTGGTGGTGAGTGCGTAGAATGCGTGCTGAGATGTTCTCGCTTCGACGTTCGGATGCTGTGTGATGCTGTCTCTAAGACCAGAGGCGCTATTTATACCTTCTTGGGAGACAGGAGCGATCCTACAGCATCTCGGCCAATCACGTCGCTCGAAACGCAGGCAGGTGCAAGGATCCGAAATTTCACACGTTAGTCAGTGACAGCAGGTAGGTCCTGCAGGACCTGAGACCCGAGATCTTGTGCGAAGCGTGGGAATCTCGGGCCCATTCCACCTCCTTTCAAGACAATTATCCCCAGGACCTAAGCGAATCCTTGGCGTGGGAACAGCACATTTCAGGCCTTCGCTCGGAGGCCCAGTTATTGTTTTGGATTTCGGTTGGGTTTGTTTTGCCAGTTCATCAGAAATATGTCGATCCTGTAACCGAAAACCAGCTACATTCTAAGCCAAATTTACCCAAATCGTGCACTTTCATTCTTGGGTTTTTTGTTCGGCTGATTAGTGATGGCATCGCTAAAAGTCCTTTGAGGCACGATCTTGAGAATTCTCACGTTCAGTGGGGGAGCTCTTCGTATTTTGATTACTTTTGCAGTGGGCCTCCCAAATATTTTCGTGTCACGACAGAGTATTTCATTTTTTAACATCTCTAGACCTAACTTTTTTGGTTCGTACCCTCAATTAATTGAATGGGGGCTATTTTTTGTGAATGTATCGTATTATAACTCATTTATTGTGGGATGTGGTGATTGCTCGTCTCACATTTATATTTACAGCCTGTGAGAATCTCTAACCCGTGTTGTAATTGTTCAAACGATCTTTGGGATATAAAACTGCAGATGAGGTCTGTTGAGATGTTTGGGCGCTATTGATATCAAATTTGTTTGTAGCAATCACAAATATAAATTTACTTGAGGGTTCAATTCTTTTATTACTTAGGTCCACAAAATAGGTGAAATCCTTAGAGACAACTATTTTGTCCTGAAGTTGTTTGATGTCTATGGCTTATTGTGGTGGTCTTGGATTATTTAAATAATTCCTTATCTAATGGGCAATGTCCATATTGCTAATATTATATATGAATATGGGTGAATATACTCAATTTTTCATTAGGCATTGTTTATATACTAAAGCAATGCATTGTTATAACAGAAATATAATATTAAAACTCTTAATATACAAAAATAAAAAATATATTAGAAATGTTTTTAAAATGCTTTAATTGTAATGTTTTGTATTTAATTAATCTGATAATAATTAACTATTGTGTTACTTAGGCAACCTTAACTACACTTAATAAAGGGAAATCGTAAAATAAAAATTAAAGCTTAATAATCTGATTTTAAGAACTTAAAAATATAGAATTCAAAATTTAAGATCATGTTATAGTTATGTAAATATCTTGATTTCCAACACATATGCTTTTGTATAGTAAATAATATTCATTAACCATTTTTATAGATGTAGCATGTAATAAATATAATGCTGATATGTTGTGCCTAACATGTTTATGAATGCATATCAATATCTTCTGACCATTGACCACTTAAAACTCCAACTGGTCATGAACCTGTAACGTATTACCCAAACTGTACCTGGCTGCATGCTTTCAATAAGGAATCCGCATCCACTATATAGTGTGTAGTATGTAAGCCTATTTACATAACGCACACACGAGCTTATGTACGAGAATCCCCCTTTGAAATGCCATAAAGATCGAACTGATCCGTGCGGCCTTTTCGCATTTATTATTGAGATAGGATTGGCTTTGTTTCTGCTCGTGGCGTAGGGCCCTGTTTTTGTTTATCATCCGAGGGACTGGGATTGAGACTGGGACAGGGACCCTCTCTACCTGTTCCGATGCAATTCGAGACTCGAGATTTATTTTGTCCAGGGCCCAACCCTAAGAAGGAGCGCAGAAAACGAAAATCAGAAATCGCCTGGAGGTAACAGGTTTCCCCAGCTCGCTCGGCTTGATTTTTCGAGTTTTTCGAATCGACAACAGGTTTTCAACAAAAGGGAACAGGTAAAGGTTTTGTTTTTCGAGTTAAGGTTCTTAGGGTCTCGCCGTTCCGTGAATGTGGTAGCCGTAGGGGGTGGGGGTAAGAACGGTTTTTGGCTTACAGATTCTTGGAAAACCTTCGAGGAAATTACAATGACAAGGGGAAAGTTCGAATAAGAAATCAGAAATGCAAACAAGTTTCGGTATTAATATTATGTATTTATTCATACTCTTAAACATAGATGGAAGACAATGATTAAAGCTGGGTATTTATGCATTTTAAAATGTCCACTTGCACAGTGTGGAGAGTTAAAGCTGTTGCGGATGTTTAGAGACCGATTCCGTTGGAGTCTTTAAAGCTGATTGGGAAGTGGGTTTTCCCATTTTCGGATTTCCCATTTTCCTTCATCACAGTTGGACGAGCTCGAGCTCGGCTTCCAGTTTCTCGTTCTGGGAGTTCTGCAGCTCCTCGTCGGAGGTGGGCGTGGGGAGGGGGAGCTCCTTCAGTTGCTGGTGACCCGACGCCTTGAAGAGTTTGCAGGCCACCTTGAAGATCTTCTTCATGGCCTTGGCGGGGGTGTAGGTCTTCTTCTGGCAGACAGGACTGTAGGTGGTGGTGGTGTTCATCAGGGTTTCGTAGGCCATTTTTGCTGTTTAGTTGGCTCGTTTGTTGCTTGTTTGGTAGACTGAACTTGGCTGTTCAACGTTGCGATTGAATGTGATGTCCTATTCGGAATTGCGCACCGCTTAAATACCCGATCCTGGCGAGACCAACCCCTAAGTCGACCAATCAGGACGAGTCCTGGCGCAGGTGTCTTTCGGACTCTCCAAATATGAGAGTCACGCATTCCTCCACTCTCTGCAGGTAGTCAGTTCAGGATCGTTTCGGGTCCCTTTGCAGAGCGACCCTTGCACGTGTGCGAAGTAAGGCCACAATTTTGGTAGGCCCTAAATAAATCTCTCCCTCGATTTCGTCGTGGGAGAGTATAGTTTCAGTCGAACACCAATAGGACGATGCGGCAAGCATAACAAATACGAAAAAATGATGGAAAAAATAAACGATCATCCCTTTTTCATGGGTTCGGGTTAGTAATTTGAGTGGTTTGTTTGCGGAGGACGGAGGACCGAGGACTCGGCTCGAATTTATGCCTTGATTAGTTTTTGGCTATTAATTGTTAATAGGCTGACAGTGGAGGATAAAAGTGACAGACCCTCGTTAAACACATGTTGTCGGCAAACGAAAAATATTTACACGTCAACATTTCATTTTTGATCAGTACAGGTAGGCTGTGGTCCTTTCGAATACAGTGAACTATCGCCTGGAGGTGTCTAGATTGCTCGCTCATTACAACGGAGTTGATGTGCCAGGCCTCACTGTCCTCACACTTGTTCTTCGGGGTTGTTTTTGTTCTTTGGCAAAATTTGAATTTGGTGCGTGATGAACTCAGATTTCACCATTTATTGCGTGGAAGGTTTCTTTTTCATTCCCTAAATCCCCTAAGGATTTTTCTGGATTTCTTGTTGCATGGAACCACTTTGGAAATATGGTTTTCTGTGACAGGTTTCACTGTCCCCACACTTGTGTGTTTGGGCCCTCCAAGAAATGTAAAATTTCGTATCGTGTTGAAATTCGAATTTCGTCTTCTATTGAAATACTTGGCACTTGTACTCGTAATTTGGGATTCATTCGTATTCCAATCGTGTAGAATCACGTCGTCGTGGATGGAGTGGGATAGGATCCTGGCCCATCCACTTGGGGGGTGCTCAACCAGGAACCTCGCATGTTCGTGGCTCGCTTAACTATTCCACAGGCATAATTCCCTATAAACACTGGGAGAGTTTTTTTTGGTGGCGTTTCAAGTTTAGTTGTTAGTGTCAGTTTTCCTGAAATCCAAGCGCCCGAATGAAGCCTGCATAATTAGCTTGTGGCTATCGTGAAATGAAATATTGTGAATCGATCGAGGGGTGTAATATGAGTTATGCTGCACTTTCTTATGGAAAATTACTTACACTCAAAATAAATTTACTCTTTAATTCGTTAAAAATAAAATATTTTAATGGGACTCTGTTTTATGTGCAATTTAAGGAACACAATACAGGGTATTCTCTTTTTCAACCGTAAAATCAGAATTATGGTTAATGTTCAACATTAAAAAATGAACTAAATTATAGACTACATTTTTATTTTTTAACACAACTCATGTACAAAATTTGAAAATTTAAAGATCATGTCGAAAGTTTCTTTCATTTTAATTTACTAAATAAATTTTATAAAATTAACTGAGTAATTCCGGTTGTCGTGGGCATTTAATAATATTGCAAACATAATTTTTGTATTTCGAAATACAAGGATGTTTTTGTTATTTTGTTCAAAAATCGAAAATACAAATGATTTGAATGATGTATTAGTACTGACAATCATCTCTTATCCAAATCTCATGCAGAAATTTAACGAACGACTATTTCATAAATATTAGCCTGGCCTCATAAATTTACCCAATGAATTTCTTAATTGTGCTGAAAACTCAAGCATTTCCAATTGCATACCAGCAGCATTGTTGGATTTAAATGGTCTCCAAGCAGGAATGCATGAAGTCACTGATTGGAATGTGGTCACCAGCATAGCGAGTCCAATTTAAAATCCATTTCTCTAAATCAGAAATGTACAGAGTAGCTACCACAGATTTAGCTATACCAATGGTCATTCATTTTGGGATTTTCTTCGTATCCAACTATTTATTTTATAGCATTTATTTCATACCAATTTTCAGAGTAAAGACACATTAGAATTTCTTTTTTTTAGTTTATTTATTTCTTATATGATAGAGGTGGTTATAGCTAAAGTTTTACATGGAAGACAATGATTCTTAGCCTAGTACCTATGCGAAGACCCTAACAAACAAACATGGAAGACAATGATTCGGCTAAGACTAACTTAAGGCTAATAAGACACGAGGAATCACAATGAGTTAACGATAGTAACGCTTGATTGTGATAATTGAATATCAATTAGAGTTGTGTTTCCCTTGGGACGCGAGCCCAAAGAATCCAATCTATGCCTAATATCACCCTGAGATTACGAACATGCGAAGCTGAACCCGCATCCATCCGACGACCAATGGACGGAGACACTTGCACTTAAAGCTGCCAATTGGAGATTTTTCCCGGTGCATCGAGGACGTGAACTGTGCATCCTGGCGATGTGTTTAGGCCTGAACCCAACGGTCGAACTGCTGGCGCAACTGCTGCTCGTGGTGCTGACGAGCTCCCTCGGCCGAAGTCCAGAAGAAGGTGCCGCTGGTGGTGCGGGCGAAGTGGACCGGGATGAAGGTCTGCTCCGGATGAACGGGCACGATGCTCTGTTGCTGACCCTGCTGCACGATCATGGCCACGTTGGTGGGGCACTGGCGGAGATCGGTGTACAGTCGCTGCTCCAGCTCCTCGTTGGCCATGTTATCGCAACTGGCCGCCGGGTCTTTGCGCATGTCCTCCAGCGAGGCGTTGACTGCGTTTTGGTTCTGGATCTCGGCCAGAGTCTTCCGGAGCAACTGCTTCTTCTTCACCAGCCGCAGAAGGGGTTTGACCAGTTTCCTCAGACTCCGCATGGCCATCGTGTGCTGATCTGATTTCGGCTCCATCACCTTGCTGCTCTCAAACTTGTATTCCCGTGTGATGAACGACATTGTGTTAAGGTCTTTTGAGATTTGAAATAAAACTTGCGATCTTGAGTTGGTTGCACTCGGTTGAGAGTTGGTAGTATTCTGGTTTCTCTGCTGCCCGAGCGACTCCTTTTATACGATTTCCTCTCCGGTTTCTCTCCGCGGGGGAGATTTCTCGCACAGAGCGGCGGTTCTCTCGATCAGTGCACCCAGCCAATGGGAAAGCAGACTGACTGCAGGTGGTTGCACAAACAGTGAGAGCGGGAAACAAAAGAGAGCCAAGAGAAAGCGGTCTCGCGATCAGGAGCATGTCCTTACCCTTGTGAAAGCGGGGTATGATGGATTTTTAGTTTGCGCATAAAAAGTGTGTTTTACTTTTAGTACTATAAATAGTTTTAGTAACTTTTTAAGTAATATTAAAAGGGAATTTAAATAAATTAATATATACAAGAATTTTTAAAAGGGCCAACATTAAAAATTACTTTTTAATAAATTAAATTATAATAAAAAAAGGGGAAAGTAAAAAAACTAAATACCCTTTAAACTGTCTTCATATTAAAGCCCCTAATTGTAAATAAGCAAAAGTAGTATCTTTAAAAAATTCTCAACAAATATCTCAAAAATTAATATATGGCTAGTTATATATAGTTAGTATAGTTAAATATATATATATTTTATATAAATTATAATATTTAGATAGGCATAGCATTCATATAACGTTTGTGTTAAAAGCTCATTGGTAATATTTAATTATGTATAAAGTACACTTAATGAAAATGTAATATGTACACCATGTTTGGCAATACTTTTTAAAATTTTATAATTTGTAGTATTCATTTATTGGAACACCTCATGCTATCCTAAATCGTTTACTTCAAAATATCATATGCATACCACGTGATTCAAATGCTGGGTATTACCCACTCGAGTTGCTCATTCACTGCAGGTTTTTAACGGATTTTTTGGATATTCTCACAGAGCTCGCTCCGTTCTCGATCTTTCTCCCCCTCTGAGAGTGCCCTGCCTCACAACCTCTCTTTACCTGCTCGACTCTGTCGCAAGAAAAGTAGAAATCCCTAAATCCCAAACGTAAAATTCCAGGAGAGTAACGAGCGGACAAGTCGCAACTTGTTGAAAAAATTCCAAGCCCGAGTGTGAGGGAAGAGAGATTTTAAAATTCGACACACTATCCCAAAAAAGACGGAGGATATGGACAAACAATGGATTGGCAGTGGATGGTATCTCGCAGATACAATCTCGCCGCTGGAAATACCCATGCGGACAAGGGACTTGTCCGTTATTTCATTGAGACAGCCCAGAAAGTGCCCTTAAGTCCTTCCGTCCGAGCGTCCTTTCCTATTTTCCCAACCTGTAGGTAGTAGGTAGTTGAGCAAAGTAACGTATTTTTCGGGTACTTGGCATTGCGATGGAATGGGATGGGATCGGACTCTCAAGGTTAGTCAATATGCATTAATGCCGCATTTCGGGAAATCTCTGCAGGTCCTTTGCAGCTCCTTCCGATCGCATTTGTTTGTCATTGTTGTTCTTTCCCGGTTCGAGGGACCTGCTCTGTTGATGCGTGAAAAATTTACGACGCGGGAGAAGCACGTACAGATAGGATCTTCAGAGTCTTTGGTTTTTGGCTCGGTTTACGCATTTTACTGGAATTTCGTCGGCACTTCGTTTATGAGTCGAGTCGCCTTCCTAATTGTTATGTGCCCTTTTCCCTTGCCCTCGAAGGTTACTTTCATAATTTTGTAACGGCTCCGAGGACTCGAGTTTCTTGTAACGGCCGTTACGTTCCTTGGATATCCTCACGGTCATTAGGAGGGTCCCTAATTGGCCCCCGTCTGATTGTTGTGCTCCGTATTACGCAGAGCTTCTTTGGTTTAAGATTCTCCCTTTTCTCCAGTGCAAACCTGTTTATTATTTTGCGCAATTCGGTGGGGTGCATTATATCAATTTCCATCGCAGTGACTCAGAGTCAAGGGGTTAAGTTGGGGCCCACACTTTCGTGGCATGGCTCTTGATTGCCTGAAGACGTGACCTGATTTGACCCTCTCCACACGTTACACATATCGTTAGCCCTTCGGTCTTCGTTTTCGGCTTTTAATGGAAGGCGTATCATGTTGACTTTATGTAAATTTTAATATGGTTCCATATTACAGATAACATTGCTCTGGTACTCTAATTAATAATGGGAAATATATTCAAATAGTTTTTGAAATTTATTTATACTTTTATTTAAAGTATTGCTGTTAATGTGATTCACAATTAAATTCACGTTTGGGTTATCTGAATATCGCAGAGCTATCAACTCAATATCTACGATTATTATTAAAGTATTATTGGCCACGGAATAAAAGCTAATTATATATTTTCACTAAGTACTAGTACATTCAACTACATAAAATGTACATATATGTATATGCATTTTCTTACTGTTCAATACAATTTTTAATTCATTTTTAAGGAATATGTCAAAAACTATTTTAAAGAAACAATTTATAGTCAAAATGTTTCGAATAAAAATCGAAATTATGATACCACAAGATTTATACAAATATTTATAATTTCGGAAAATATTTTTAAAAATATTATAACTGAGAAATTAGATCTACGCATTACATTTATAAAGTTTATATTAGCACTGGTTTGTAACCTTTAAATAAAAATAAATAAAACAACAAATTTGTTGGCAAAACTAAATAGCAAAAGAATATTGTTTATAAAGTTCGTTGTTTCTGTTACTCTCATTCTTTGCTCTGCATTGAATTTTTGCCGTTGCCAAACAGGAACATTTACAAAAATGTTTTATTGTTCGAAAAGCAAAGTAAGAATTGAAAAACAATGTAATAAAGAAGACCGACGATCCCACAGTCGCAGTGTTTGCACACGTGCACTAAAATTCGACCCTTGAAACATGGAACAAGTCTCGACACGATCGTACTTTGGTATTTTGGTACAATTTCTGCTTTCGTTCTTTAGAAATTAGGTTTCCTATTTGCCAAAGAGCTCAGTGCTATATGTTTTTTTGTGGAGTAAGGGTTTCTGCCAGAATCTTATCTGCAAACATCATCAGCCGATCTCAGCGATCTTCGCGGCGATGATTGCTTTTTCATGGCTGTTGATGGCCGGCCAGTAGACCGTTAAAAAACCTCCGTGAGGTGCATTAGTTTTGGGTCATTTTAGGGTTCGTTTCGTTTCATTTCGTTTTCGTCTCGTTTAATCCTCTTTTATCGTGCATTTCTGATGTGTTTGGGGTTACTCTTTGTGTCTCGCATTTTTACCTGCCGATGCTGTGTGTTTGACCCTTGCACGTGCACAATGATGGACCCTTTTTCGAAAATGCAACAATGTTCAATCCACAGACGAGGGGGTGGGGGTGGCTGTGACGGCGGAAGGGTACCGAATATGACCGACGAATGCCACTCCAATCCAGCGTAATTGTGACCTTCCGGAAAAAGGGATTAAATGCCGCCATTGTCCAACGTCGATTTTTTGGCCTGCAATCAGAAACGCTCCTGTCCGTCCACATAATGGATAAAGGGTCCTATCAAATCCGTAGACTTCTTCGGTTTCAATGCAGTCCGACAACAAAAAATGTACCCAAAATGTAAATATTCTGGAATTGTAAGAGAATCCGTTGAAGCGACCAAGAAGTTCCCCAAAATAATCTTTTGAATACAATTTGAATTTGAGCGTGATGTTTTCGTGAACGCCGTTGATTGATGGATGGGTTGGGCTCGAATTATAAAATCAAATGAGACGATCCCTTAAATGATACGAGAGGTCTTTGGGGTTGAGCAATTGAGTGTGTCCTTCGTTGGTTTCATTACCTGGGTGTGGGGATTTATTGTATTTCGGTAATTGAATGCGTTTGTCCTCAGTTTTATGTATTTTCTTGGGGTACGTCGAGGTCTTGAAGTGCTTTTGAAATTGTAAATTTCTTACAGCCAGTCACTTCAATTTCACTTCGATGTCACAATCAATTTCACGTGGGAGATTTGTTTGCATTATTCTATGTTTATATCTGGGAATAATATCATTGGTAACTTTTAAATATCATAATAAAATATTAGACTTAAAATAGATTTTTTTTGTTTTGCTTCATTTAACTATTCAAGGACAGCAATTTTTGTATATTTTAAATCTCTTTGGAAATGTGTAACATTAAAATAGAACAAATACCATGAAGAAGTACACATATTTTAATATTTGTCTTAGTTTTGCAAGGCTGTGAGGGAATTTATTTATAATGTATGAAGTCTAGTATTTACAAAAGTACATACATTTTATTAGAGAAACATTTGGTTACCATAGAACCTTAACGTTCTTGTTTCTCTTAGATTTAACTGAAAACTGGGATAGAAACACATACTTTTAAAGAGAATTGTTTTAAACTGTTACACCTTCACAAGAACAGAACAATTGCAGGTGCGAGTAAGGTGAAATTTAAAGAATTGTTGCAACTTTGCCAAAGATGGATGACATCAACCTGTTGTGTGGCTTAGTTGTTCTCGTCCTGTCAAGTGTGAAAAATCGCGCTCTTTGGGACAAAAGAAAAATCCATATAAATTTTGGAAAGGTACTGCCAATTCCAAGAATGTCAGGTCGAATGACAAAAATGCCAGACAGTGGATAATTTTCCTGGCGCCGGCGTCCTGGCGTTCATTGTCCTGCTAACGACTTGAGACGCCTATTCCGAGTCTTACCTGTACCAAAACCAAAGTGTTACCTGTACTCCTAAAACCTTATCGTCGAAACTGTCGCATAGAGAAACCATTTACTTTTTTGTTGATAATTCTAAATGGCGTCACTGCTTCAATTACTTTACTCTACTTTGGAGACAAGGCCAAAGTCATTAATAGTCCAAAAATATTAAGAGTCGAACGGGCAAAGTGCTTTATCTTGTCGTCGATTTGGCTTGCCTCAATCCGCACTTTAGGGATAGTTAGTTATCATTTAGTTTTATGGATGGACTTCTCAAGTGGCTCTGGGCCAGCCCCCACGAAAAACTAAATTAAAATTTTCCGCACTCGAACACTCGAAGTTGTTTTGTTGGTTTGGTCATGGTTGAGTTTGATTCGGTGCCAGACACAAATATCAATTTACAGCCGATAACATTCCGCTGGGGTAGTTTTCATAGCTGATTAGTAAAGATTATTGTGGCATGGTAAACACTTGCGCCTCCTCGCCCAAAAGGCGGCACTTGAAACGGCTGAGAGGATCTAAAAGGACCTGATTTGGGCGGGTTTACCATATCGATTGTGGAGTGACGCCCGAAATGCATTTTCGAACACGAGATCGTCTTGCACATCGAGGCATTAAATTTCAGGAGCTCGGATGGGTTCGTGTCAGAAACTGCACTTGACAATTAAACTCACAGAAAAAACAGATGAAATCCGTGTTGTCAAATATAACAGGGATCGGGGATCGGGACAGGGATTTGGTGCCAGGACCCTCGTCGAAATCCGATCCCTTGTAGCCCCTAAGTCGCTCTGTGGAGTCTCGACTGCTTTTAGGGGTTGAGGTTCATTATTTACGATTCATGCTCCATTGGGACTAATGGATATCCATATGCAGCCGACAATTTGTGAAATATTTCAGACACCTATTTGTTAAATTCGAAAACCAATCTAAAGCCACATGGTGCCAAGTGAGTGCCCTACGCTTGTTTATAATTTCGTTAAAATATATGGCTCAGGAAGTTTTTATTTAAAGGAGCTGGAGGAGCATGTTTATTATACCCGTTTCGCATAAAGTAAAAGGGTTTTCGTTTCTTAAAATTTCAGAACAGAGTGTTTCCGACTCGTTAACGATATACATTTTTGTTTTGACCCACCATGCCCAAACGCTGCAGCCTACAAACTTTTCTAGATAATGTGAAACGTCATAAAGTGGAAATTATCAATATAAATACATAAATATATAATAAATAAATGATTTTAAAAATATTTGTTAGAGTTTTAAATAAAGGGCGGCAGACTAAATTTAATCCAACAAACACTTAACATATACGTAGTAATTTTAATTTTAAAGTAATTTTTTTAAGTTTATATAGAGATGAGAATACAAACATTTGGATGAAATATTATCGTTAAGTATTCAGCACTTTGTACTTTTTAAGATTTTATTATAATATTTTGTTCATCTTTATTTTGAATATCAGAACTCCTTTTTATTGACCGACTCTTTAAAAAATGTTTTTGTTAACCAAAATTTCCATTTATTGACCACCCAAAAAGGCTAGTCATAAAGTCAAATCTCTAATCTAAGCTACAAGCAAGATTAATGTACAACAGTAAATTCAATTAAATTGTTTCGAGCACTCATTTAAAATGGAAATTATTTCCAAGGGTCTAACAAATCAAGTTTATTATGCGTATCGGAAAGAAGGCTTTAAAATATTAAATAATACAATTATTAATTTAATTTTAATGCACTTCTGACGTATTCCATTTGAACTCTGTGTAACTTTCTTTTTGTTTCTTGGCTAATCTTTTCTTATCCCCTTCATACTTTCTTTACAGCAAATTTATCTTGCAACTAAAAAAGTAAATTAATTGATTTGGAAATTTCTTCTACGATTATCAATTTCACAGTATTTGTACGCTTTTGATAAATCCCCTGAGGCAAAAGGATACGCAGGGCAATACTTTACACACCTATTTGTTAAAACGGATAACCAATCTAAGGCCAAGAAGCGGTCTAGCATCGTTAAAAAAAAGAGAATAGACAAGGAAACAAATTTAAACCGAATTTTAGTGGAACATTTTCGGGCTAATGTCGATCGGTCGTTGTGGCGGTCAGTTTTCCTTTGTAAACACGTGTGCGAGGTTTTCCTTTGTTTAATTTTATTTTCTTTTTTACTTTAGTGCCCTTGGCCCTTCCCCTGCCCCTGGAAATGGTGCCCTTGCCCACAACATGACTTGCCTGTGTCCCCTGTGGCGTTGGATTTTATTGATTTTGGGTTTCCAATCTCCTCTCCTCCGATGTCTTCGCTTTTTAGGGGCGTTTTTCGGGCATTGTCCATGTAGAAGCGGTACATAGGAAGTCCATATACGAAGATTAGAAAATTTTTAAAATTTTTTTCCATTTTTGGGGGAGGCGTTCTGGGAGTACAGCCCAACAATCAGCTACAAACGATATTGTTAGAAGATTGATGGGAGACTTTCTGGTGTAAATTGTTAACACTGTTTTCCCTTTGACTTTGGAGGTCTTTGCATGTTGGCCCAGGGCGGTCTGGGCGTGGTCCTCGCCCCCTTCCGCCCCTCTCTGTGTTCCACTGAAAAAGTGTTTTCCAGTGAGTCTTAAAACATCATTTGATGCCTTGAGTATGTATACTTAAGACGATCATGCCTAAGCAGCCTTTTTAGGCCAGTAATTTACTAATGAACCTGGCGATGCCAGATACGAGGTGAGTCGGGACTTTTGAAATATGAAGGAGTTGCCCTAGTTGGAGCTGATTAAAGGATCTGCTTATAGGACATGAATTAGGGTTGCGCCATCGTTAATTAGGTCCTTTTAGGATTATTTGTAGCAGTCGATCTCAGGGATTAAGGTAAATCAGATCGCGATATGTGGTCCAATTAGGCTATAAACACACAAGAGAATATATTAGGGATAATTTAGGAAACATTTGAAATATTTTGAAATGTTTCAATACTAACATTGATAGTACTACTTACACCTCATTTTAGAACATAAGTGGTTTAGAATCTGTTTGAATTAAGTACGCTTTACTTTGGTTTATTATACGTATATTTTCATACCTCGCCCTATTTATTTATTGAAATTAAAATTACCCACTGTCTATAGTAATAAAAAATGTTTTCCAATTCCATGAATAACAAGAGAGAACGCTATAGTCGAGTTCCCTGACTATCTAATACCCGTTACTCAGATGGTGAAAGTGCACAGGACAGTCTTCAACACTGACAGTTTTTGGCGGTTTGTGGGCGTTAGAGTGGGCGTGGCAAAAAGTTTTTTGACAAATCGATAGAAATTTACTAGACTAATATAAAAATGAAAAAATATCAAAACATTTTTTAAAAGTTTGGGCGTGGCAGCTTTAGGCGGTTTGTGGGCGTTAGAGTGGGCGTGGCAACATGAATCGATAAACTTGCGCTGCGTCTATGTCTCTGGAGTCTGTATGCTTATTCTCAACTTTCTAGCTTTTATAGTTCCTGAGATCTCGACGTTCATACGGACGGACAGACAGACGGACAGACAGACGGACAGACAGACGGACAGACAGACGGACAGACAGACGGACAGACAGACGGACAGACAGACGGACAGACAGACGGACAGACAGACGGACATGGCCAAATCGACTCGGCTATTGATCCTGATCAAGAATATATATACTTTATGTGGTCGGTAACGCTTCTTTCTGCCTGTTACATACTTTTCAACGAATCTAGTATACCCTTTTACTCTACGAGTAACGGGTATAAAAATGACACGGCATTGCAAGAGTTCTTTGTGTTTTTTTATTTAACATAAACTGCAAACAAATTATTTTAAATAAATAATCAATTTTGTGATTGCTTCAGTGTTGCCAAACCAAATAAATATTTATTGATCCCCTCACTTAGGACCTCGTAGATAACTCCATCTGGTTAAGAACGCAAGATGGAATCAATCCTTGTGGACAACCCAGCTAAAAGTCTTAGACAAAAGCCCCTGTAAACATCATATGAACATCAAATCAGCTCAGGATTACAGCAGAGCAGCGTCTTTCACTTAAGATACTAGTAAGAAAATCGTTTTTCAAACAAAAAACTGTACACATATGAGGACAATGGAGGAGACTCTGGCAAGCCGCGCATTTCTGGCCAACAACTAGAGGTAAGACACAAAACACACATCAAACAGAAAACGCTTCAAATTTGCTCATTGTTTTGTCAAAATACCAAATAACATAAGCGACAAGATCTCATTTTCCAATTTCCCAAAAGGGAAGCGAACTAATAGGGCTGTGAGCAACCAGACCGGAGAGCAATAGGTCATGTCATAGGTAAAATTTGAGCAATTTAAAAGATTATCACGTTAGGGATCTGTCTCGAGAATGGAACAAAAACAGAACTTTGTTTGACTGGCATGCACTTACAGTGAAGAAAAAACGTATATTCTCAAAATGTATATTAGTATAATATATTTTCAAATTTTATATAGAAACAATTAATTACGTTAAAAATAAAGGTATATTTTAGGAAACCGTATTATATTTTATTTAGTTAATCAATATTTGAAACTCGAAAAAGTAGCTCCTTCAATAATGTACTTTCTGTAAATTTCTAAGACTTAATTTAAGTCAAGTTTAATTTGGTATAAGAGATACTTCTCTTTACAATATATGTACCTAACAATTTTTTTTGTATTTTTCTCAGTGTGATTGGCTACACGTTTAGTCCTGAATTCGCATTTGAATCGGGATTCGGATTCGGTCGAGCAGACAACCGATCATTATTTCAGCTATTCTCTGGAAATAAGTTGCGAAGAAAGGAACCTTTTTTGCTGCTCGATGCGAGCAATCCCCGTTGTCGTCTATTCGAAATGGTCCAGCACCAAATTAGAGCTCGTTAAAAGGCACACTTTTGTGTGGGCCGGAGCGCAGAGGAGCAGACAGAGAAGAGGATTCAGGATTCTCGACCCGGAGTCGAGACAGGGGATTACCCCCGGCAGAGTGCGAGTCGGTCTGGGATCACGTTTCAACAGATTCTACTGCAGGGGCTGAGCATCCCGGGCTCGTTGTCGGGGCTATTAATAAGCCTGGCGGTTGGTGGCTGGTGACAACACGTGAAACTCCATGACGTCTCACTGTGATGTTGGGCCAACCTACCTCCAACCCTCCTCCGCCGGGACAATGGTTAGCCTTGGCAAACACGGCAAATTTCCCAAAAACGTGTTTACAAATATTTTCAAAAGCGGCCCAAACAATGCGACAGCCTCGGGGGGAATCTGTGGCCCTATTGTGCGCATTTTGCATGACTTTTCCTTTAACCGGCCCATGTATATCTATCTATTGCCTCCTCGCTGTCTGTTGTTCTTTTTCAAATTGTTGCTTCTTTTCAGATATCGGTTTCTGTACCATATATCCTCATCAAAGCGTCTATTTGCTGCTTCGGTTTTTCTCGATTCACTTTTTTCGACGCTCATTATTCTCCATGATTGAGTAGTTGCAATATCTATAAATTGGTATGTTCTTATGGATTTCTCTATTGATGGTCTCGCCTTTGAGTTCTTGGAGCTCGGAACAAATGTCGGTTGGTAAATAAACCGATATCTCTTTTTTTGTTTGGGTATAAAGTTTATTGTTTGCAAAAATATCATGAAAATATTGAAGTGAAAAGAAAGATATCACAAAATGAAGGTCGGAACTAAGCTGTTATAAGAAACTGTTGATAAAATTAATTTTACATTCTCTAGACACAAACGAACGCATTTAGATTGAAAGTACGTTTAAACTTTAATTTTATATTTCAAAAATAGTTCTAAGGTTTTGCGTCATTCAAAAGAATTTAATTATCTCTCCACCAGTGCTAAAATAAATATAAAATAAATGGATGCATAATTAAGTTTAGTGAAATGCCTCTGGGTTATAACCCATTAGCTGTTATGATGCTGGACTTCACTAGACTCCATAGGCTTAAGAGATGGCACCCTCTTAACTTACCATTCAGAGTTCAATACAAATTCTATACACAACATTTACACTTCATCGAAATACATCACCTCTAGGCCACACCCAAACTAACACCTAAATTCACAATACAGCAAAATTACACAATATCAGATCAACATACTTAAACTGTTTACTTAATAGCCAATGTTATCAAACGATTTTATTAATTGCCCACTGGGCAGATGTAAAGATTCAAAAATACTGGGGCTCAGGTTAATGAATTCAGGGTCTAAATAATATTTTTGTATTTAATTTTTTTTAGTAAGTATAAGATGGTAAAAATATTTATAAAAGCATTACAATATTTTTTAATTACCATAACTCCCATAAACTCCCTACGCATTAAAAATACAAATTTAAATATATAATTTGTAAATAAATAACAACAATATTAATATTACAATAATGTTTTTACTCATAGGTCATGTATGTTACATATGTAAGTCCCACGAAATGTTGCATTTAAATAATCTAAGTTGTCTACATTGGAATAGTTATATTTTAAACTACATTTCTTGTCAAATGTTGTTGGTATACATATGTATGTACCAATAAATATTAATTTATTGGCTAACCCAAAAGGTATTAAGTAAGATTATTGTTGGCCATTTTACTTTTAAGGATCGGTTCTCCGCATAATTTTCTTGTCCATAATGTTCCTTTCAGAATACCAAATTTGCTCTAAAATCCATATAAGTATATTCATATCCCAAATATGCATAGAATAATAGATTTCTTCTTGATCCTCGGCAAATTACTCTTTCCATGTACCTTATCTAGGGATATTATCGGGAATTTCTTGAATACTCGCATATCGGCTGTGTTATTTCAATTTTGCCTAAAAAAACATGCACATGTAGATGGTCTGCCAATGATAACAAATTTCATACGTAAAGATTACTTAAAAGGAGCTCAGTGCGTAAAAATGTTATTGTAGGATTATGTTTCCTGTTTCTTTGAAAAAACGCTCAATACAAAAACACATATATGTTTGACAATAGGTCGGATCAATTCGAATAGGAACAGGAATAGAAATAGGAATAGGAATAGAAATAGAAATGGAAGTGCATGTGAGGCCATACATGGGACCACAAATACTGTGTGGGTCTTGGGTTTCGATGGTCAACCGCTATGTTGGCTTGCCACGGTAGTCGGATCGAAATGGATGGGATCTACAAGGATCGGTTCGGATTTTATGTGCGGGTGTGCGAGGGAGCGACTTCTTCTTTCATCTTGTCTGCTTTTTGGCCTCTGGGCGTTCGGTAGGCGACATGTAGGTAAACAAGGACATATTCGTGTATCCGTAGGGATGATATCTTCTTGAAGGCTTCTTGGCATCGGTGATTAGCTCTTTTGTTGGCAGCGTCTTGCTCCTCGCCCTCGATCCTACCTCTTCTGCCTCCGCCGCTTTGTTGATCTCTATGTGGAAGTACAAAAGTGCACAATGTCCGTATGAGATACTTGCCTTCTCTAGTAGCAACTCAATTCGAACAAGAACGTTTATCTTTCAATCTTTTTGCTGAATTGTCCCTCATGCTCTACCTTTCTCGATATTTGTAACAATTGTAAATATTTAATACTACAGCAGAGAATGGGAAGTCTATTGCATACTTCAGCAGGAGCCATTTGTTTAGTTCCTATCTATTTCTTTTCTCGGAAATACTTAAAGTTTAAATCAAAAACTAACTGATGGTTGAGGGATACGTTTGGCAATACTTAAAGTTTGGGTTAGACTTGGAATAAGTAATTTGTTTTAAAGTAGGTTGTATTTTAATGTAGTGTTTCACTTTTATTGTTGAAATTAATATGGCTATTCATAAGAATTTATTAACTACATATGTAAAAGCTACAAATTTGGATAATTAACACATACACCACACGATAAAATATGCTTAGTAGCTAGAACTACTAACGTTTATGTTAGTCTTAGTTTTGTAAACTATGCTATGATCTTTAATAAATATATAATCTAAATATTTCTATTTACAAAGTCCGAGTGCTGCGTTAATTGACTAAGCTACTTTGGGTGCAATTACCTTTTATTAATAAAGCTAGACAATATTGTCGAATTCAGATGTCTATATGATTATTTTTAAGGAAAAAAGAATTTAAAATCGTTTTACTTATGATATTCTCAAACAATAAATTTGTTTTATACCAAAACTATGCGGAAATTACAAATGGAAAATAGCAATGTGTAATTGCTCTTAGCATAATAAGTCATTTCAGTTTAAACTATGTTTTTTTATTTATAATTTGATAGCTAAGAATATATATTGAAGAATGGGAATAGCAAAATAGAGATGTAAGAAGAGGTTAAAACTTTGCAGTTATTAAATCATTAAATCATTGGTTATATGGTCATTATACATACACATAATCCAAAAGTAGTAAATGATAAAATCTAATAAATATTTGATTGTCATAAATTAATAAATAATCTCTGGGTATTATCCCATAATCAATTTACGGTTACCCAGAGATCGTTTTGCTTAAATTAGATGGATTTGCATAGCACACGACGAGCTCATGCCCAAAAAGGCTCACTTCTTTAATCACATATGAGTGAACACCTATCGCAAAGGTTCAATTACAATATCAAACAGATCTCCTTGTTAAACTGAGATCATTTATCACATATGGTAATGGGATAGCCGAGATATAGCAATTCCTCAAGAAACCAATCGCTTCGAACTGATTACGCATATCCTCGACGGCATCTACTCGGACCGAAGTTCACACATGATCCTGGATAGTGGAATCTGGTTAACCAATTCCTGGTCACAATTTCTATCTTAGAGGCTCAATTATCGCACTGGTTGGGATCTGGCAGAGATAGCCACTTCTACTTCACAGCAGATACTAATCGGAGTGGCTATCTCTAGACCAGATATCCCAAAAGTGAAGTGTGAGGGCACCCGAAAGTATCTCAATCATTCACATTCGTTATGCTCTATTCATTGTTCTGTAAGTATCTGGATGCGAGGGATTTATGGTTATCAGTGATGTGCAATCTAGAAGTGCAGTACGTCTACTTGCATCCCAGATTATGCTGAGCAGTGATCCCAACTGCAGACGAGATGTAGATAAGGCAGCCAACAACTAGCTGGGTTCTATGATCTTTGAGCACTTGGTTTACAAAATATTTCCCTCTGTTTTCACTGCACTTCAAGATCCAGTGCCAGCGATAAGATCAACAACTCAACAATGGAACCCTCCTGTCGGAGCCTCAAATTTCATGCATAGCTATTTTTTCAATAAATATTTCCCTGTCTGCCGACGCGTCATTGCAAATGATTTAGAATGTCTGCGCTCAGCGCAGCCAAAAATTAAGAAAATATATATACAACTAAGTAGGAACTTCAAATATTGTTCCAATCGACTTGGCGGACCTTCAGACACTTGCTATCGTCCCGAAAATAATTCTTTCTGCTTGTCTACTTCTTTCTGAGCGTTTTCCTAGTCCTTTGTCAATATTTGCCGTACAAGTGCAAAGAAAACTTCTATTTGCCCAGCGAGAAACGCTTGTGTTAATCGACGACGGCAGCTATATTGACATAGAGCTCATTAGATACCTTCTCGAACACTTGCTGACCCTGAGTCTGAGGGTATTTTTCAAAGTTACGACGTGTTTGTCGGAGGGGAAATTCAATTTTTCATCCCAAAGGTGTTTGTATTCTTGATCTCAGCATCAATGAAAGTAACGATAATGACTGTACGTTACTACAAATGTGCATGCATGTGTTTGGTCATTTTCATTCTTCTATAGCAGGCTTTAACACAATATTATCTTTAAGTAAATTCTATATTTGTTATAAGAAAAATTTACCTAAGCTAATTATTTGCCCACGACTTATTCTTATCTGGGTAGACATACTATTGCTTGATTTGGATATACTGAACTATGTTGAACGATGTATATTTTTGTATTTACTGGTAAAATGGTGTGTTAAATAAAATAAAATATACGTTTTTTTAATAATTTTAAATTTTCTTAAAGATAATAAAGGAAGTTAGCATCGGCAAACCACACCTTATATACTAGCGCAATGTATTATAAATTATTATAGTCAATGACGAAACCGAGATTTCCTTTGTAAAACTTTCTATTATTTTCCGACTTTGTTTTGATTAAATATATCCGAAATGTCAAGAAACTGGTGCATGCATAATTAGAATGCTTAATGCTCAAAAACAACGAGGCTGGCGTTGCCTTTCCTTTATTGGGCTAATCATTTTCCTCTTGATCCTATGGCAGCTTCATGATATAGTCGCTCGACTTTTATCAATTTAAAAGCGATATTATATATTGTCGAAAATATGGTGTTTACAGAGTTATAATCACTAACAACGACGTCCGTTTTAATTACCGATTAATCCTAGGAAAGCTACATAATAAATACTAGCCTGTTGATACTGATCAAGAATATATATGTACATATAATTTAAATTGTCGCCAATGTCTCCATCACTGCTTAGTTCTGATTAAAATCTTCAGGGGTATACATAGACAGACATCTAGAAGTATTTTGTAATTTGTAACGTTTACGTTTAACTTTTAATTTTTGAAGTTGTAGTCACAATTGAATTCTTAAAACTATTGTGGCATTGAAGAAGGAATATGTTAAATTCACCTAACTTCTCCTTCCTTTAACTTTAACTAAAGAGTTAACAATAAGACAAATAACAAGAGAGAACGCTATAGTCGAGTTCCCCGACTATCTGATACCCGTTACTCAGCTAGTGAAAGTGCGAAGGAGTCTTAAGCACTGACAGTTTTTGGCGGTTTGTGGGCGCTAGAGTGGGCGTGGCAAAAAGTTGTTGGGCAAATCGTGTGAAATTTATAAGACTAATACAAAAATGAAAAAATATCAAAACATTTTTCAAAAGTGAGGGCGTGGCAGTTTTGCGCGGTTTGTGGGCGTTAGAGTGGGCGTGGCAACATGAATCGACAAACTTGCGCTGCGTCTATGTCTCAGGAGTCAGTATGCTTAATCTCAACTTTCTACCTTTTGTAGTTCCTGAGATCTCGACGTTCATACGGACAGACAGACAGACGGACAGACGGACATGGCCAGATCGACTCGGCTATTGATCCTGATCAAGAATATATATATACTTTATATGGTCGGAAACGCTTCCTTCTGCCTGTTTCATACTTTTCAACGAATCTAGTATACCCTTTTACTCTACGAGTAACGGGTATAAATATATATAATATAAAAAATATAAAACCCATATCGCAGAGAAAGCCCCTGTTGACCATAACAATTAGTTCCAACCGAAGGAAGCACTGTTTGATTTTGATCAGGGAAGGCAAATGCACATAGTTATATAATTTTATAAATAGGGGAATATAGTATATAAGGGATACGAGCGAGGTACAGTCAGTTCAAGGGCAAAATGAAAGAGGACCACCATGATACGACAAGTTGAGCATATCAAAGATAGTTCGCTATGCTCCTTTTGTAAGCCATTAGCACTCCCTTGAGAAATGGTGTTTTTGTTTGCTGTTTCCATATCAAGTTGTGACTGATATTCGGCTTCCGGTCGCCCCGATATTTAACAATTGCATGTAAATTGTATTAGCAACGCATCCTCTTTTTATTAGCCTTGTCCGGCAATTTCAATGCTAAAAGGCTGCAAAGGACTCTGAAATTGCTCAAGGCCGTTCAGGTACATCCTGGCTGTTCTTTGAGAGGATTTATTCAATTGCATTCTTCTGAATTGAATTGGCATGTAAAATGCACTCGCCATGTTTGCGTGCAATTGTGACCAATTTTAGTGCGACGATTCTGTAGTGTGGTTCAAAATTCGAATGCTCTGAATGGGCCAGAGATGTCCTGCGGAGCTACGCACGAGTGCCTCTCAATGGACAGGACAATGCGCACATTCTTCGCCGGCAGGACCTCTCGCCAGCATTCACACTCGACGGTCGAGTGAGAAAGCATTGTCCTTTGAGAGGCCAACACTCATTCAGCACTCGTTTCCCCGCAGACAATGCAACATTTTATCTGCACATGCGCAACGAATGCTCCGCTGGTCCATTGAACGAAATCCATTCCCAATTATACATACATTTATTGTCTACTTATATTGTTTTTTCCAGGCGGTCTATGGATCTGGCTAGCATGCCTTTAACATGTCCCTGCTTGCTGTTGGCCATAAGTCCCAACGATTCTTTAGCCAGATCTCAGCATCCATCCATCTACACTCAGGGAAACTGGCAAATATTCAATATTATAAAATAAAATTCATATCTTATCATCTATTAAATATACACATACAAAAATGTGCGTTTTCCAAAATACTTAAGCTCTAACTTAAGACATATATTTTATTATTACAAAATAATACTTAGACGGTTAATAATTTCTATAATAATATATTTATATATATTCTTAAACAACGAACATATCTTTAAGCGTAAACATTTACATGTACTTCAAAACATATAGTTTCTCTCCGTGTATCTGTACCGACTCCAGATTTACGATACACTATTCTTTTCTGATGCTTAATCGTTCTTTTGGCGATTGGAAAACATTTTCTCTGTCCTGAGATAGACAATAGCTCCACAGGCTTTCCGAAGTTTCGCCTTCGTCATTGCCTCCTAAAAGATCGTCCACCATTTTCGTAAAGTATCCACGGCATTTTCCAGGCAATTAATTGTTTAGTTGGCATATTGTTGTTCGCTTTTCAGCTTCCCACCTTCAATTACTCATAGGTGCTGCTGCCATTAATGGTGACAAAGAGTAGTCCTTTGAAAGCAATTTCGGTCGCTAAGTAGCTAACAATAGTTTGGCAATTATCAATCGTATAACGCACTCTTTTTCAAGAGCTGCTCTTTTGAGGCACGCAGTCAGCTGCGGATTCCTGGTAAAAGGCAAATTATTGTTAATAATCATATAATAGACGGCCATAAATTTCGAGTCAATTTCTAAAGGACATAGCCATAGTCCCACACAACATTTACATTGTAGAACTGTGACTGTATCCAAAAGTAATCCATAGGATAACCCAGATGTACTCCCCGTTTTGTTCACGTCAATTTGGTGGCAATTGAAGTACTTTGTTTTTTAAGAATACCTAGAAAAGAATCTAATAACAACAAAATGGGAAAGTAATGCTGTGGATAAAATAAATATTCCTTTGGGTCACTTTTGTTTATTCCTTGTCCTTTTTTAATTTAGAGATCTGTTAAAAAATATTGAATAATTGAAGTGCGAATAGAAATTTCTACACTAACCGTTTTTGCCGGCTTGTGGGCGTGTCAAAAAGATTTTTGGCAAATCGAATAAAAATTTACAAGACTGACAAAAATGTGAAAAAATATCGAAACATTTTTCAAAAGTGTGGGCGTGGTAGTTTTGGTCGGTTTGTAAGCGTAAGTGGCAAAAAGTTTTTTTGCAGATCGATAGAAATGTACAATACTAATAAGAAAATGGAAAAATATCAAAACAGTTTACAAATGTGTGGGTGTGACAGTTTCTCTGCAGTCTGTATGCTTAATCTCAACTTTCTAGCTTTAATAGTTCCTGAGATCTCGACGTTCATACGGATGGACAGACAGACGGACATGGCCAGATCGACTCGGCTATTGATCCTAGTATACCCTTTTACTCTACGAGTAACGGGTAATAAAAATGACTATAAAATATACTGCAGTGGAAAACGTTTAAAAAATAAAAGCAATATATGTGGATCTATTACAAAACCGCCACAAAGTATATAATACTTATATTTGCATTTGTGTAACTTAAGGGACTTGTCTACACAGATCAAAAAATATATACGGAATATGGGTAATTCTCTGATGTTGCACGCGACATTTGTACGCATTCAAACGAAAAAACAACATGTACTTAATTTTAATTTTTAATAATTTAAAACTTGTAGCTCTTGGTTAGCACTATAATTAGTGTAAAGGTCGATTTCGGACAATTTTTCGTTTTCAAGATAATTACAAAAATGTAAGATATTCGCACGCGACACAGACAGAAGTCACTTTTTCGCTAACCAGTTCAAGCACTGATTTCAGCGAAACTTGATGAAAGATTTTTGTGCAATTAATTTTAATGTATTATATATCCATTCATCCTAATAATGTATTTGAGTTGACTTAAAAATATTAGGTAGTTTTTTTTATTTAATCACTTTCGCACGCGACATTTTCTTCTATTACCATTTCTTGAATTTTTTAAATTGTTGTACACATTTTAAGTATATTAGAATAACATAGAATGCATTTAAAATTTTTTTTTAATATATTTAAAAAAATTTTTAAATTAATTTTAGACTTAACAAAATATCTTTAATAAAGTTCCAAAAATTTACATATGAAAAACTTAATTACATAACTTAAATTATATAGTTGAAGAAGTCAAACACAATTTTTTAAATGAATATGCTGTTCTAGCAGCTTTTGTCTGTTGGCCATTGCAACAAAACCAATGCATCTGGCTTATACCAGATATGCGTTGCACATCCTTCCACTTTTTAACTAACTTATTATACAGTGACATATTATCAATATGTGAAGATGATATAAAATAAATATTAATTCCATTTATGTTTTCTCCGTAATTCTGGCCTTTTGCATTCGTTCCTTGTTCTTTAATTTCTGCATTTCCATTTTTCAATTCAATGTGTTTTTCTTCTTGCCTTTATTCATCTAAATTAAATAAAAGTTTTTTAACAAAAAAAAACCATATGTTTACCTTTGAATAAATTCTTAAAAACAACGATGTGCGTATAATTAACAAAACTATATTTTATTAAATTTGATGTCCAAATACATATATGTTTGGACACAAGATTGGAAGATCACTGGACAAGAACTTTAGGCGCACTGATAACAAATGTTCTTTTTCGATGTCGCACGCGACATTAATAGAAACTGATAAGCTCATGGGAAGTTAACCGTAACTCGCATCGTTTCTTTCATATTTTGTATATATTCTTTAACTATATACCTAGATGTAAAATTGGGAATATCGATTCATAGTGACTCTGCATATTAGTGAAAAAACCCCACTTTTATAGATTTGGAATTTTTTAGCGGCGGTTGTACTTTCTGTAGAATTGCCCATATAATTGCGTGGCCCAGGGTGCGGGGTCTGTGGAGCGTGGTGCGGGGTGCGTGGTGCGTGGTTTGTGGTGCGGGGTCCAGGGTGCGGGGTGCGTGGTCTAGGGTGCGGGGTCCGTGGTGCGTGGTCGAATTCCTCAAATTTTTAAATATGAATAATTTTTATAAAAAATATATTTTATTTTTTTTAAGATTTATGTATTAAATAACCATAATAATTTAATTTTGCCTGTAAAGTTTTTTAATTATTTAATTTATTTATTAGTTCAAATTACTAATATACCAGTATAGAAATATGAATTAGTATATTATCAAGTTAATGATTAATTTTGGAGTAGATATTTTTTTTGCAAATATTGCAAGGGATCCGGTTGCGAGAAATGCAGATCGTTGTTTATAAAAGGAACCGAGCATTTAACAGCTCCATCAGAGCTTTCCCTACATGAGAAAAACTAATAGATAGAATCGGACTTTGGAATGCTAACGAGTTTTTTTACTATATCTGCAAAGTACACATTGCAGTTTTTGAAAACCCTTTTTTAAACTAATAAAAAACAAGTGTGTGGCGGGATGTGACTTTAATTAAGCTTTTCCCAAATAGTTTATCACTGCGCAAAAGTTTTGTTTGGAAAGTATTTGCCTTTTTGCTATGGTATAAGTACACCTATGAGATTTTAAAAATGTTTAATAAAGAATGTGACTCATTAAATCATACGCGACTAATATATTTTTCGATTTTTTTAAATTTAATATAAAATTGATAAACACATTTCCATATTTTTTCTATGGACGGCTTTGGTTAAACTAAAACGAAACAGAACCGTATTGTTACGCACAGATTTTAGTCAGCAATAAAATTAAATAAAAAATTAAACAAATTTCTTGTTCCCACTCCCCATTTAATATAAAATTGGTAATTACATTCCCATTGTTTTCTGAAGGCATTTGCATAGTACGCTGGCTACAGTTCACTAGAACTTTAAAAGACGGATTCAAAACGGTCAAAAGTCTTGGCCAAACAAGCGCTTGTTAACCCAATTTAGGGATCTGTTGAAGAGATCTGTTGCCAACCTTCGGAATGCAATTCGATACAATTATGTGTCTAATGAACTGGGCGATTGAGGGTGTTTTAGTAAATTCGTGTTGAGCGATATAAAGGATCGCTTGTGCGCAGATCAAAAGCGAAACCGAGACGAAGACCACCAAGCCAAATGAATTTTCCGCTTTGATCCTGCCGTGGCCGCTCACCATTGTAACTGCTAATCGCACCAGGTGACGGATGCGTCGGCTTGTCGGGCACCCAGAATCGGGGATATAGCATATACGAGTAGTAGTGACAAGGGAATAGTTCGGAGGTGTCTCTTTTCATGCGCCCGTGCATTGTGCGAAAAGTAGCAGTTTCCTCTTCTCCGATTCTCGCTTTGGGCCGCCTCGCCTTTTGTGATCTATGTGGGTAGTCCTGCGTGTCCTTTCTCTCTGCATGGGCCACGAAAATTGTTACATAGACACTCTCAATTTGCTTTTGCTTTCAAATTGCCGACAAATTGGCCTTAGGCGAGGGCCACCAACATTGATTGCCCATCGTGATTTGTGATTTCCAACCATCTAAGAGGTCTGACTAGAGCTCACTCTATGCTTAGTAGGTTGAACTATCTGGAGCCAGAGTTGCAGCTCTCGCACATATGGCTTCCGATTTGCAACGCTTCTCCGATTCTTTGACCCGAAAACTGAAAGGATCTGAGGACGAGGACAGGATCGAGCAGGAACGTGTATCCCATTTGAAACGGTTGATTGGGTTTCTAATAGGATTTATGTCCTGCCTGCATCTTTCTCGTTTCGAATTGATTCGTTGCACTCGGTTGAGATTCAATAACGAGCTCATCTGTTCGATCGAATGCGTTTGTTTTCATTTGCCAATGTTCCAGGTAATCCAGCCAGGAAATTTCAATTTCTTCGCTATCATTTCTTTCGCTTCCATGTTTATTTAGGATGTTAATTGGTAATTGGCCCACTTCATGATAACGAATTTTGGTCTTAGCTGGTATTTCTGTAGCAAAATAAAACAAATATTTGAAAGTAGTGCCGAGCTGCTAAGAGCTGCTAAGCTGTTTAAATCTGTGTACTTCTTGTGGATCAATGTATTAAGAGGGCAATAATATAATATAAAAATATTAGTTCGATCTGTTTGATTTCATTTTATGATTCCCTTAAATATTATAAGCAAATGTTCACCTATTAGTGTGAATAATATATATTGAACTTACCCACTTCTATAAGGAATTCAGATTATAATTTTGTGTATATATCCAGTTAATGACATTCAAAAGGCTCTCAGAGGGATTTCAATTTAAAATATAATCCGAAGAGACATTATTCATAAGCCAGAGGATTTAAAAACCAAAACGTGGGTCTGGTTCGTGCATATGTATGTACCTACATATGTAAATCGCTTTACAATTTGACTTGATATTTATGATCTTCCATTATACCAATTCATACCAATATTATTAACAATAATTTCCCTTTTACCAATATCTCCATTTGACTTGGGTGCCTACACTGAAAAGAGCATAATCCCTACCGTTTGCTTATTTTGTATAATTACTAAAGTATTGTTCGCTTGCAAGCCCAAGAGAAATCCTTTTCACGGGACTGCTCATTGTTCCGCCGCTGAACACAAAATTTGGAAAAATAATTAAAATGTAAAATCCAGCAAATTAGAAAATGTCATCCATATAAATACGCATATTAAACACCATAATTTGATAGTATCAGGAATTTCAATACTGTATTAATCGCGTTATAAGAACTTTACTGAAATATTTAACACAATAGATTTATCAAAAAACTTATTAAATTGGGTTAAGTCTACGACAATTACAACCATTAACGAATGTATATTTTACAAGCCAAAGCCTATATATATTAAATATAATCAAAAACAATGAAACACTGATTTCGTTTCTTTTACTTTAATTGTTTCCCGACTGTTTCTGAAGGAGATACCGGATATAATTATCCGATTTCGATAAATATAAA
The DNA here is from genome assembly GCF_016746235.2 of Drosophila teissieri. Taxonomy (NCBI): domain Eukaryota; kingdom Metazoa; phylum Arthropoda; class Insecta; order Diptera; family Drosophilidae; genus Drosophila; species Drosophila teissieri. The sequence continues at coordinate 15,132,331 of NC_053031.1, read as the reverse complement.
GCTGAAATTGTATACTGAAAAATACGAGTGTATACCGTATATTATTTATAAAATGTATTCCTTTTTTCCATTATGCTTATGGCATAAGTCTACCCCATTCCGACTTATGAGTAAAATAGAAAGAAAGACTCCTTGAAAAGTTTCATTCAGATATGTACATGGCTATATAGAATCGGTTTTTAATACTGATTCCTTTATTCCTTTATTTGGAATTTCCTTTATTCCTTTCCTTTATTTGGTCGCAAATGTTTGCTTCACTACTTTACAAATTTCAGAATGAAATTAATTTACCCTCTGAAAGGGTATAATTATATAACTCGTGTCTATTATTTCCAATCTCTTATTTCTTTACGAAATTTATTTACGATTTTTTATTTTAATATATGTATATATATATCTTTTGGCTAATTTTAGCTAAAAGTACACGTATATAAAATTTTAATTTTAGAGTATTACATTAAAGAAAATAAGCCCATGTGAATTCAATGAAATCTTTTGTAATTTAATGTCAATAAAAATGGTAGAATTTAAGATCCAGAAGAATAATAATTTTAACAAATTGATGACAAAACTAATATTTTATCTATATATTTTTTGTTAACTTTTTAGTCCCTTAAAAGACTACAATTGTCATGTTTCTCAAATCTTGGAATACCTTATTATTAATTCGTTAAGTAATCTTCAAGCATTTGAGGACAAATTTAGATTGGCGTAGTAATTTCAATTTGCACAGAGAACGTGCTTGGTTCTAAGAAATCTTATTTTGCTTTATTCTGAATAGAACTTTTGCTTCGGTTACATTTGGGCCAACGTTTGGAACGAATTGATTCGCCTTAGAAGTTGGCGACATTGTCGCCAAAATACAATTATTCAACGGGCACGTAACTGACTTTTCACCCAAAAATAATAGAGAACGAAAAATAAAGAAGACTTTGCAGTGAAGTAATTGTGCCCAGAAATGTTCAGGCGTTGCAAATTGGAATATGCACTATAGGATATAAAAGGATGTAAAAGGATCGGGGGTGTATTTGTGGACATGCAACGTTTACTGTGACTCTACATCCCTCAAAAAACTATCCTATAGACAAAACCCATGCTGAGTCCTTTTCGAGACACAAAAAGATCCTGCACACTTCTTCTGCTCCTCAGCAATCCGTACTTGTTGTTCGGGTCACGTCACGGTTTTTAGCCGTCGGTGCCCATTTGACATTTGACAATTATTCATTTTTCGTTTTACTCGTTTTATTTCTTAGAAATAAAAGTCGGTCGCATCGCTTCGAATCGATTGGTTCCAAATCGTTGCAATTCAATTGCGAGCTGCCTTTTGGCTTTTTGGCATCCTGTTACCATTACCATTTCGTTTCAGCTGTTCGACACGATCTATTTGGTGTTTTACGCTCATTTCGAGATGAACAAAGTTTCAACCTCGGAATGTAAAGAGTTTTGGTTATGCGTAAATCGGAGTAAATCGAAATACTCCTACGAAATGATACGGTGGAAATCGCAATTTTCACGTTAATCCTAATTATCCTTTGAACTTAATTGCTTAATTAGAAGACTATTCGAGTGTGGTGTGTCGTAAAGGCTGGACCGAAGGTGTTTTAACGGAATTGGTGTAACGAATTTGATTTCGATATCAGTTCTTCTGGGGCGGTATATTAATATAGCCAGCGTGTCTGAATGAAACCATGATAAGATTGGTGGTATCAACGTCGGCTTCTATGTTTAATTCTTTCCCCAAGGTTTAACCGCCTTATAGTCAAACAAATTTCTGGCTTCGATTGCAGGGAGAGCATCCAGGGAATGCATCCAGGGATTAGGGAATTAATTAGGGATTCAGGGAATCAAATTTATCTCTGGAGGATAAGCTATGAAAGGGAACGCACCCATTAATGTAACCAAATCTTTGAATATTTCAACTCATTACAGAGATATCTCTGTTAGTACGGCGGATCAATGGCTTCAATGATTTTACCTGTAACATCATTAAGCTATAGCAATGTCTCACATAAAAATTACGTTGTCTTCATGTTTGGTAACATTTACATAATAGTTACATATATACTTTTTATAAGTTATCTTGCGTGACTAGTTTTACTTAAGTGTAAGCTTGGTGCTCTACGAAGATAAAAAAGGTATCCCTGCTGTATTTATATTTTTAAAGAAACATCTGATATACACCGAATAAAAACCCTATATGATTAAATACTGTCACAGTAGGATTGCAATATTATTATCATTTCTCGACTCCGATGCCATGAGAGCAATATGATGTAGTCATCCAAACTTAATCAAATTATAACAGAAATTAAATAGTGTTAGAACTGGTCATAATTATTACTCTTAATAATCAAAAACAAAGAGGGTAATTTGTTAAATTTATTTATATATACTACGATAATTGTTCCAATCCTTACCGTTCGTCTTATTTAATACCAGCAATGAATACATGGCTATATCGCCTCAGCTGTAAATTCCAATTACCAATATGTTAAAAATAATTTATATGCTAACTTCACTGCAAGGCTAAGTAACAAGTCGAAGTAGATTATTGACTCTAGTCAGTTCTCCCTTCTCGTATGTGCACATACGAATCTTCTCAAAAATCCTCATTTGTATACGATTTACCAAGTAGTGATCGGAATAAATTTAAAAAAGCGGTTAAATGCTTTTAGTGTTCTTAAATTGATTTATATCAACTTGCTTTATGTGCGGTAATACGTGCATTTGTGTCTTTTGCACCTCCTTGCAACTATTCACAAACTTATTCGACTTGTTTTAATATACAATTCTTATTACTATTTAAACAAGATTGGTTTACATATAACTTAAAAGTAATATTTGCTTTGACTATTCTATGAAAGGCCTGTTATCAATATTACACACCACCTTTATAAACAGTTGCTGAATTCTAAGATTGGTAATCTTAATTTGTGAAATGGGATACTAATCCTTTATTGATGTGATCCGCCTCATGTCGTGACTCTTTATTTTCATTGCCGATCTTGTTTGTAATCTCATTCAACCAACCATAGAAGTACCCGCAGTAATTGCAATTAATTTGGAGTACCCTTGGATAAGTCGCTACAATCAGAAAGCAGTTGATGTCGGAAAATACGTTACCATGCTGATTACTGACTACGTAAAGTGAAACTACCTACCTGCAGCATCGATGACGCATTTCATCCCCTTCATCCTTGGGATTTCGGAGAGCAGGTAGGGAAGGTCCCTGCACCACCATCGGGTATAAAAGGCCGAGCTGCTCGACCAACAGCATCATTCGATCAACAGTTCTCCATCCGAGCAGATCATCAGCTATCAACTACCTGCAAAATGTTCGCCGAAACCGCTCTTGTTTCCAACTTCAACGGAGTGCCAGAGAAGAAATCTCTTACCGGCGCCTCCACCAACCTGAAGAAGCTGCTGAAGACCATCAAGAAGATCTTCAAGAACTCGAAGCCTTTAAAGGAGATCCCGGTCTCCAACATCATCTACTCCTGCAATACTGAGGAGGAGCACCAGAACTGGCTCAACGAACAACTTGAGGCCAAGGCAATCAGCCTTCTGTGCTGAGTCTTCTGGAACATCCCCTCCATCGAGTATCTGTGATGTGACCCGATCAAAAGGTCTATAAATCGGCACTCCGGCTTTAATATACAACTGTGATGACGAGAACACGAGACTGACTTGTGTGCCTTGGAGGTGACAAACTGCGTCGCCTCCGCCAACTGTACATATCAAACTAGCTGCTAAAATGTCTTCAATAATGCTTTAATGTAGTCTAAGATAGTATAATCATTGTCTTCCATTAGTTTAAGAAAATCATTGTCTTCCATGTTTGTTTGTTAGGGTATAAAACTAGCTTAAGAATAAAAATCCCTTGAGGAAAGAAAACAAAATTTCACTGTGTTATTTCTTCTTCCAGTTTATTAATGGTTCAATTATTTGTCATTCGGGTTTTAAATATTATTTGAAAATCCAAATAAATATTAGATGAGCAAAGTGACTTAGTTATGTCGCATATTACGTTTATATAAATGGGTTCGGCTTTTTTCTGTTAAAATAATATACTGAGCGGCAGAGAACTGACTGGTCAAATTGGTCCTGTTTAATTAAATTTAATGCTATTTACTGCCTATTGATAAAAATGTTTTAAAAAATGTGACAAAAAAGACAATTTGCAAGATCGGGATATTATTTTTAGCAGTATTTTTTTTTGCCAAACATGACTTTTTTCTGTTAATATTTTATCCAAAAGTTTGTATACTAATCTATGTATATTCTTTAAAACAAGAGAAATGCTATAATCGAGTTTCCCGATTATCAGATACCCGTTACTCAGCTAGTAGAAGGGCGAACAAGAATTTGCAACATATTCTGGAATATCGGTATAAAAAAATAAAATGAGAAAAATAAAAAAAATTTTGCAAAAGTTAGGAGCGTCCGTTTTGGTCGGTTATGGACGTGGCCAAAAGTTAGTTGTCAAATAGGTAGACGACAAGACATACAACCATATACAAAAATGAAAAAAATATTAAAACATTTTTCAAAAGTGTGGGCGATTTGTGGGCATTAGAGTGGGCGTCGTCAAAGTCTCTGAAAGCCGAATGCTTAACCTGAAAATTTTAGAGATCGAAGACATACGGACAGACGAACGGACAGACATACGGACGTACGGACATGGCCGACTCGGTTATTGATACTGGTCAAGAATATATATATTATTTGTATGGTCGGAAACGCTTTTTTCTATTTGTTAAATACTTTTTAGAGAATCTTGTATACCCGTTAAGTCTACGAATAACGGGTATACAAATTTTATGTTCTAGAACTATTGGAATCGGCAAGAAAAGATCTATTGAAATTATTCCATTGAAATTATCCATTTTTACATCTATGCAGTGTCTTAATATTTACTGTGATGAACTGTAATGATTTACATTTTTTTAAGCCTGAAACATCAATTGTTATATTATAAACCAAATAAATACATACATACATATATGCTTGCGTATACAGGGTCCGCCACGTAACTTTTTTTTTAAATGCAATAAAACAAAAACGGTTCATCCGATCATCAAATTTATTTTGTCATATTAAAGTACAATCCTTCCGGTTACTTTTGGAATACAAGTTCGTTCAAATGGCTGCCTTGGCTGGCCTTGCAGTGGCGCTTGGCTGAAGACCCGGAATTTTACCAAAAATCATCTTTTCCGACGAAGCTCATTTCCATCTTGGGGCTACGCCAATAAACAAAATTGTCGTATTTGGGGGACGGAAAACCCGCACGTGATCGAAGAGAATCCAATGCATGCCAATGCATCCTCAGAAAGTTACTGTTTGGTGCGGATTTTGGGCCGGCGGCATCATTGGCCCATTTTTCTTCGAAAATGCGTCGGGAGCAGCCGTTACGGTCAATGGCGAACGCTACCGCGCCATGTTAACGGATTGGTTCTTCCCTGGAAATCGAAGAGGAGGACTTGGACAACATTTGGTTCCAGCAAGAACCGTGCCACACAGCCAACGTTACGATCGATCTTGTGCGCACTGTTTTCGGGGCTGTGATTTAACACCGTTGGATTATTATTTGTGGGGAGCCGTCAAAGAGAAGTGTTATGTGGACAAGCCAGCGACAATTCAAGCTTTGAAGGACAACATTCGCGTCGCCGTGGCCAAAATACGGCCGCAAACAATCGGAAATGTCCTCAAAAATTGATTCGGCCGTATGGCGTACTGCAAGGCCAGGCAGCCATTTGAACGAACTTGTATTCCATAAGTAACCGGAAGGATTGTACTTTAATTAATAAAATTAATTTGATGATCGGATGAACCGTTTTTGTTTTATTGCATTTAAAAAAAAATAAAAGTTACGTGGCGGACCCTGTATACCAAATTTAGTTTTGTCACCTGATGTAATCCCACAAAAATGAAAGCTGAGACAGTCAATGCTCCTGATTAATTCCTCAAGTCTATATACGAAATATTATTTATCCACAAAAATGTACTACTGTTTTCAAATACAGAACTGCTGAGCCAAAAAAAACAAGATTTAATCCCCCAAAGAAATCAGAAAATTCCTTTTTGATGTTTTCCCCCTTTAAAATGTATACATTAGTCAGTGATTTGATCGCTCGCTATGTTGCAGACATTTCAAAAACCTCAGCACGTTCGTTGTGGAAGGCACACACTTAGTGATAAGGAGTCCTGTGCCAATTGCTTAAACAGTTGAAAAAGATAATGTTGTTGTATTGTTGGTCAAATATTTCTATCTACTTTCAGTAAGGCCGGTTTATTATTTATTTATTTGGGGCTAAATTCGAGATATAGCTACAGAGATTTGTTACTCAAATGATGGCCTTCTGAAATACACTGTTCTATAACCATCTTTCGAATATATTATTATTATTATTAAACTTGACACAGTTATCGAAAAATCAAAAAATATTTAAATTAGGCAGGTGCAATAAAACTGGCATACAAGCCCTTCAAGTAGGCAACATATTGTGCAAAAGTACAGCAAGCAGATGAATTTCTAGCTTGCAACTTTCTTAGCGTTTTTACTGTATTCGTTTTAGCCAACTCATCGCCTAAAGAACTGCTATTCTACCTGCAAAATGGTTTTCATCCCCTTGTCCACTGAAATTTTCCAAGCAGGTAGGGAGGGTTGCGAAATCTGTGGGTATAAAAGGTCGAGCAGCCAGACCAACAGCATCATTCGATCAACAGTTCTCCACCCGAGCAGATCATCAGTAACCATCTTGCAAAATGTTCGCCGAAACCGCTCTTGTTTCCAACTTCAATGGAGTGCCAGAGAAGAAATCTCTTACCGGCGCCTCCACCAACCTGAAGAAGCTGCTAAAGACCATCAAGAAGATCTTCAAGAACTCGAAGCCTTCAAAGGAAATCCCGGTCTCCAACATCATCTACTCCTGCAATACTGAGGAGGAGCACCAGAACTGGCTCAACGAACAACTTGAGGCCAAGGCAATCAGCCTTCTGTGCTGAGTTTTCTGGAACATCCCCTCCATCGAGTATCTGTGATGTGACCCGATCAAAAGGTCTATAAATCGGCACTTCGGCTTTAATATACAACTGTGATGACGAGAACACGAGACTGACTTGTGTGCCTTGGAGGTGACAAACTGCGTCGCCTCCGCCAACTGTACATATCAAACTAGCTGCTAAAATGTCTTCAATAATGCTTTAATGTAGTCTAAGTTAGTATAATCATTGTCTTCCAATAGTTTTAAGAAAATCATTGTCTTCCATGTTTGTTTGTTAGGGTATAAAACTAGCTTAAGAATAAAAATCCCTCCAGGGGAAAAAAACAACTTTTGGTCTTCTATATTCTAACTGGTTTGAAGGTGCTTAAATAGTTGATTGAAAAAAATATTAAAATATAATAGTGTCCAAATATTAAAGGTTTTTCATTGATAACTACCCAACCCAATGGTCACTTCCTATTATTTATTTTTAAGTGACTATTTTCTTCTGTTTTATGTCTTCAATCAACATTACAAGTATTAATAGGTATTTACATACTATTTATTGGACTACATCTTCTCGTAGGGCAAAGAAATGAAATGCTAATTATGGGTAAGAGCAGGCATATTAATGTAAATGAAATACTTGAAATAAAACGGATACAAAAGACAAATAATATATAGTTTTATATAAGTCTTTATAAATAACTCAGTTCTTTAGCTGTAAATTAAGTAAATGAGTGTTCTATTTAAATATATCTGATAGGCTCATTTCAAATTAAATTAATGTTTGAATTGATTACGATAGTAGTTATGTTTTGAAACTATCATATGTTATGAGTTGAATGTATTATAATAAGTATTTTAGGTCGAATTCCAAATCGCAAATTTTATATTAAACTACATAGAAAAAAAGGAAAACTAAACAAAACACATCTCCAATGACAGTTAGTTGCATAAACCCCCTATTTTCAAAAAGTTGGTATCTTATCTTCCTAGCCGGCTCAGTGGCGCCGCTGTTCCTCACTTATCGAGTTTGATTTCGGAACTATGAGCTGATGTCGCTTCCCTTTCCAAATTAATCGATAGGCGAGCAGCTGCGCGGGCTTTTTGCTCCGTTTCAAACTGTTTATTTATTTCAACGCTTATAATAAAAGTTGCTGTAACAATACACATTCGATATATGTATATATAAGTATATATGTTGGAAGTGCACTTGGGTTTCGTTATCCGTGTAGGTGATTCGGGTGAGATGTATCTGAGATGTCTGTCTTTTGTCACTTGCTGTCTGGTTTGCTGCATTTGCTCGGAAGAGTTGAGTTCTGACAACTTTCTGGAAGATGAAGTATTTATATGCGGTTTCGTCGTTTAGGGTTATAGTTTAAGATCCACCAGTGGCATGTAGAGTTTGTTCGAGGGGCTCAAACAAATGTGGAGCGCAGGGGACAAATGCAGGTGGCAAGACCGAAACGGAAGAATCAATTTCTGAGTGGAAGCCGACTTTTGGATTGCAGGATTGCAGGATTGCTGGACTGCGGTGCTCGTTGCTAGTGCGTGTTTCTTTTCACTTTTCTTAAAAACTTCTCGAAAACGTTGAATTTCTCTCTGGTATTAGGTGGTGCAATTATCTAGTATCAATATTCTTTTGTTCGTCTAAAACCAAAAACGGAACGCTGGCCAATTGTAGTTCTTCTGAGTCTAGCAAGCAGTTCGCCGCCCATCTCCGATTTCCCTGGTAGCCCAGTACCAAAGCACTACGGATAATCCACCGAATCGCTGTCGAGGATCGTGGAGGAGACCCTCGAGGCGCGGCGGTGCCAGTAGTCCGAGTAACTGGCCTCGTACTGGGCGGCGGTGCGGTGCCACGGTGGCCATTTCAGCTATTCCTCGACAATGTCCCACACCATCAGGGACGCATCTGTGCCGCCCACGGTGATGAGCGTGTGGTCGCCGCACAGGAAGCGGACGCAGGCCAGCATCCCGGAGTACACCTTCGACTCGTGGAACTCGGCGCGCGGCGAGATGCACGGGTATCTGGGATAAAATGGGATAACATAAAATAATACCATACCAAGGATCAAGGATGATGATCTAAATTGCCACCACTCACCTGAATAACCTAAGATAGCCCTCGGCGTCACCGGAGGCGAGCATGTCGTGGGCGGCGGAGCGACTGCAGGTGGCCACGATGGTGTTGGTGGTGCTGTAGTAGCGATTGCTCCACTGGCCCGCCACCAGGAAGCCCACGGTGCAGTTGTTGGTCAGCCACTTGACGTCCTTCATGGCAATGGGACTGCGCTCCGGCGACAAGGACTTGGCATCCCAGAAGAGCAGATCGAAATCGATGGTCACCGTCTGCACGAAGTTGCCGTCCATGCTCCAGTCCAAGTGGGTCAGCGGCTGTGATCCACGGATCTTGTTCACCTTCTTGTACGAGAAGCCGTCGCGCGACACGCGGAACAGATAAATGCTACCGTTCTGGGAGCCCATGGCTATCATGTCGCCAACTGGAAAATATTTTATATTTTATAGATACTTTACTACGAATCCCATTGGTCATTAACCCTGATTGCTTACCCTGGTTGTACGCCACGCAATTAAGGGGCGACCCGCAGACCCGCAGGGTCAGCATGACTGCCCCATTCTCGCAGTTGATGACCAGCAGGTGACCCTCGGTGCTGCCGGCGGCCAGGGTGCCGAAGGGATGGAATGCCAGGGCCACGCACTCGTAGCCCGTTTGAATGGTCCAGATGAGCTTGTTCTTGCGCCAGAGGGCCACGTGCTTGTCGTGCCCGGCGGTGGCGTACAGCTCGTCATCCGGATGGGCCGCCAATCCCCACAGCTGCCGTCCGTGGCCGAAGACCACCTGGGTGAAGCGGCGCTGCAGCGAGCCCTCCAGGATGTTGTTCCGCGTGGTGCCCACGTAGATGTTCCCGTCATTGCGTCCTGGGCGCTGTGGATAGATGGTGCGCACTCCACCGGCGGCCTCGGGGAGCTGTGATTTCGAATTGTAATTATACAAATGAGATACCCCATGAAGATGACAGTGTGTACCTTAGTATCGGCAATCTTCTTGTAGTTCTGCAGGGAGTCCCAGGCGGCGATCTTGCGATCCTTCTCGCCACCGGAGAGCAGGGTGCCCTCGCCCAGCATGATGAGGCAGCCGATGCCCTTGTTGTGGGCCTCGAACTCCGTGCGCACGAAGTAGGCGCCATCGGAGTCCACCGAATAGATGGTGATGAACCCATCCGAGTCGGCGGTGATCACATCGCCATCCGGCTCGAACTGCACACTGGTGACATGGGAACGCGACGGCTGCTTCACGATGTCCGTGCGCTCGAAGAAGCCATCCTTGCGCCGGTGCCAGAAGGCCAGGTGACCACGTCCGTGGGTGATGATGAGATTATCGTCCAGCGGGTGGAAGGCAGCGCCCGACAGTCCCTCCTGCAGGGTCTGTAATCGAGTCGAGAGTCGGAATTAGGACGCTGCTCAAGTGGGCGGGATTAGGCGGACTTACGGCCACTTTGCCCAGCAGGTGACCCCACTGCCACTGCCACACGGACAGAATGCTCTCGCGTCCACTGTCCACCGCCAGTATGTAGCTGCCTCCGTTCTGCCGGGGAATTCCCTTGGTTAGTAGTTACTAATTGGGCTTATGTCCCGGGGGGCATGACTTACCAGCTGCGAGAAGGCCACTGCCGTCACCCCGCTGTCCAGCTCGCCCATGCCAAAGACGTAGAGCGTCTGCAGGGACTCTGTGCTCCAGATGCGGACGTGCGCCTGCGACTTGCGATCTCGGCCAGCTTTCTGTCCTGACGCCACCAGTTCCCTGGAGGGGTGCACATCCATGCTGGAAGAGATGGCGACGTATTAGGAACTGCATTTCGATTTATAACTTCAGAAAAGGGCTGAGTTCCAGGTACTAATCTGCTCCAAGCTTCCAAGTTAATTGCTTACCACATAATATCCTCGGTGTGTCCGGTGTAGTGCCTCTGGGCATCCTCGTCGCGGTCAAAGAGCACGGCCACGGCGGCCACGTAGTAGAGCAGTTCTCCGGAGGGCAGAACCCAGAGATTTCGCCGCGCATCAATGCCGCGGTAGCCATGGCTAAAACAGTCAAATCTCTGTAGAAATGGCGGAAACGGAAGTTGCTCGGTCAATATACGTACACCCATTGGAGCTGCAGTTTTTTGTCCGGCGGGGAGTTGTCCGCCGGCGCGTGGTGAACGGGCGGATAGAAGGTGCGCCGCAGCCCCCGGATGGTGACCTTGGTGGGCTCCTCCTTCATGATGTCCAGCATCGTGTACTCGCCGTTGGGCCGCAGGATCTCGCTTTCCGGAGCGTACAGGATCCGCGGGCGGCTCTTGCTGCGCGGACGGGCTCCTCGCAGCGGCACCTTGGGCAGCTCATCCGTGGGCAGAATGGGTGCGGCGGCCACCACCGAGGGGCGCGACCTGGAGCGCCGGATGGGTGAGCCGGCAATCAGGGCCGTTCCCGTGGCCAGGTAGAAGGTGTCCACGTCGGCGAACTCGTTCCGCAGTTGGGAGAAGCTGCGAACCTAGGCAGAAGAAAGGCAAATAGAAATTATTGTTAAGTTAGATGTAAACATTTATGAAAAGGTTTATTGTTTGCTATCGAATCAAGTGTGAAATAGCCAAATTGCTTGTTCGCCGTGCGTGAGAGCAATTTGTCAGGCAATTTAGCAAGTCGGCTAAGTTCGGTTCTTCATTAAGTTATTAGGCCGTGTCAAGGTCGTGCAGTTAGCAGAGCCCACCCCCCTGTGGTGGAGTACTTACCTCCTGGCCAGTGCCTGTGTACATTTTCTTTGCTCCGTTAATTTTCAGCACTTGACCCAAATCCTCGAGCACTTCCTCGAACGGCTGCGAGGTGCGTAGGTTCAGCAAAACGCGACACTGAAAGTGGAAGAAAACGACGGGGAATGAGGCATGAGTATATAGTTTTGTATATGTGTAAAATCACGTGTTAAATCTGGACGGGTAATTAGTCTGGCAAGTGGCTGCTACGTACATGTATGTGCCAATGTACCAATGTGCCACGCGGCCCTTTCAACACATTTCACTTGACCCGCGGTCAAAAATTTAGCCATGGCACGCAACTTCCGTTTGTCGGCCTGAGGAACCGACTTGCCCGATTCCCTCTAGGTTTTTAGTAATGCTTATAATTATATGTTGTCGTCGACTTGCGTCCTCGCCGCATCCTCAGCCACATCCACATCCACGTCCACTTCCACGTCCACTTTCTTTGCGGCTTGCCCCACTAATCGAGTCTGTGACCCAGTTTGCGTTTTCCTTTAATGCTTAATACATTTTATTTGTTGCAAAAAGCAATCACGAGAAAAAAATGCGACAGCACTCCAGAAAATTCTGGGATCTAGCTAAATGTGCACTCTCAACATAAGAATACTACTTACTCAAGATATTAAAGAAAATATATTTGGCATACATTTATAAGTGGCTTGACCCATCTACACGGCTTTTCTCGCAGTGCAGGCAGCATTGTTTGCTGCGCCCCATTGTAGATATGCGTATTGTTGTTGCACTCGAGCGCTGGCGCTCATAATTGGGTGCACCCCAAGCAATCCAACCACACCACACCACCCAACACCACCCATCCACCCACCCACACAAAAACCAGCCAGAGTGAAGGCCAAGCTTTGTTGCATTTGTTGGCTGGCGCTTGACTTTGGCTTTTCAGCTTTCCCTGCTTATTTCTCAAGTGGAATACTTGAGTTTTAATGACCTTCAGGGCCTTGATAACAGTTATTCACGCGTGTTAAAGAAGAATTTGTCTCTCCACTTCTGCCAGGATGCTGCTCCTCCACCTCTGTATCCATGTCCATCATCGTTTTTCTATAATAAGGACTCGCGCAGAATTAAAGCAGCTGCCACGGAAGTTTTTGTTTGGCCAAAAAGGACGAGGTCCTGGATGCTGGATGCTGGATCCTGGACCAAAGAGACAACGATAAACTTTCGCCGTTGTCTGGCCGAGCTAGGTTTAATTTATGTATTTAGTTTGGCTTCGAAAAAGGCGTCCGTTTAATGGTTTTATGTCCGTGTTGAGTGGTTTTCCCCGCACATTGCTGCCACTTAATTTTCCCGCCCAGGTCGGACTGATTGTCGGCAAACAGGAACAGCAAAAAAAAACATATAACCAAGGCTCTAACTTTTCTTCGCTGCCCAAAAAGTCACGCATTTATCTAGCTCATTTTGAAGTTTCTGGCGAAAAGTTGGAAATTTTACTGTTTGCTAGGCTTGACCGAATATTAAAAGTTTTTCGGTGAATTTGTAAATCAATTATAATTATCATTGAAGTAGGCCGAAAACTATCAGTTGTTGAAAAGTTTTTTGTCACCCGTTTTTTGTTTCCATTCAATTCTAAAAATAATAACTTAATAATATTTGTAGTGCAGCTTAAAATGAAGGCTATAATGATGAGAACATTAAATTTATTCAAGTTTTCATAGCCAATAGCCAAAATATCATTTTGGGTGGAAGGAAAAATCAATTTTACGCTCTCAGCTTCGCCTGAAAAGTTTATTTCTTTTCTTTGCCATTTCTAGCCCTTTTTCATGGCTAGCAATTTGATTTACACTGACGACCATTTCGACTACCGAAACGCATGTCTTTTATGGGTCGTTAGATGGACCGGTTTTGGTGCCGATTCTGGTTCTGGTTCTCCATGGTGTCCAGGTGTACACCAATTGCCAGTCGGACCGCACCGGACCCCATGGATAGTGCCTCTATTTATCACAATTTATTTACGGTTTATCAAAGCGCAGCACCTGCGACACAATTGTCCGGCAGAAATGTTTTCAAATTCAAATGGTGATGGAGGAGCTGGGCCTTTCATCAAATAAATGGCGAATATTCTAGGATGTGGTGCAATTGGAAGAGTTAAAGGTACAAAATATTTATTGAGTAAACTCAAATTTTGGTTTTAGAAAATTCAGTACACTAAGTTTAAATTCTCTGATAAAGTTCCATATTTTTACGAGCACTAGAACAATAATATACAAAATATATCTAGAGAGAAACTCCCATTTTCATTTTATGAAATTCAACTTAAGATCTAATATTTTATTCAGAATATTGAATTTAATCCATTTAATTTATATTTTATTTAACTTAAGAGAAGTGTCATATACTCGAACAACTAAGAAGCAGCTTAGTAGAGTGAAGCCAATATCCATTAGGCAAATTATTGCCCCATTTGGTATTAAATTTCTGGCTGCATATGGGGATGAAGTTCTCCTAAACTTTTCTTTCGCCAGCCCAATCGAGAGTCACTTAATTTGCTGGAAAATTAATTGACAGGACAGAAGCTGAAAAGATGCTTTTAATAATTTAGTGCATTGCATTTCAGGCCCCAAAGGCTGCAAACTATCGATGTGTGTGCCATAAATTATGCATGAATGTGTCTCTGGAACTTCCTTTTCGCACACCCCCATGATACACACACTCCAAAGTACAAGTATGTACATACGTATGGATGTGCATATGTGGGCACTTGGGAGCCATCCTTAAGACGCCTTGATGAGGAGGCATGTAGGCTCCACCGACATGGACTACAAACAAATATAATTATGTGAGCAAATAATTACATTATCGGCTACGTTGCCAGCTGCAATCACGTGACCCCAAACAAATGGCGTTTGTTAAGCCAATTACGTGCACTTTTCGTAAGCGGTGGCAGGTGGAAATCGGTTGACGAGAAGCTGGCAAGCAGCTGCCGGAAGGAAATGGCCAGGACCTCCATTTTCCCAACGTCCAACGTCCTACGTCCTGTGTCCCACGTCCTACGTCCTGCGTCCTGTGTGCATGTGTGAGTGTGCCAGAGTGAGCGTGTGTTGGTGTGATTTAAATTGTCAGCATTTCTCCTCGTCTGGAAAATTGTCCTGGTTTTTCAGGCATTCAATCGCTCGGCCGTTGCACGGTTGATTTAATCTTGGTGACGTCAAAACCATGCAAATTTTCCAAATATTTTCGTTTGCGGCAACATCTCCTTCCCCCCCCCCCTTTCATTTTTTTTTGCAGTTTGCCATCTCCGTACACACAAAGGAATTCCAATAAAATACAAACATGCATAAAACAAAAGACGTTAAACTGCAGCGCTGTTAGTCGTCCTTATTGTTGTCAACGGTCGGTGGAGTTGCATAAAGGGAAGACAAGTAATTTAAATGAAAACACACAAAACCGACAAAAGGGCCAAAAGCGAGTAAAGTGCGGAACGCGGCAATTTAAATGGGACATTGCATGGATATTATAAACAAATACTTAAGTGCTCAGCCCATTAAATGATTGATGTGGTTAATGCTTTAACTATATCGTTTTCAAGTAGTAGATAGAGCAAAGTTCAGTTTTATCATGGCTCATCCTGTGCATCGGCAAACAGGGCTCATATCAATTCGAAAATATTCCCAAGTAGCTTTGCCGTTTATTGAAAATTCCCTTACAAGCCTGCAAATTCAGTATCGAAGTCATCGGCTGGTGCGGCGTATTCCTGGGATGTGGAAACTGAAACCATTCTTTGAGTTGTTTTTGCGCTTCGAGCTTACTTACATATTCTCTGCCTTTTTCTGTTTGCCTTCATCGAAAGTCCAAACGAAACACAGAATGTCAGGTGAGGCTGCCTGCTGTCCTTGTTCCCCTTCCCCCCTTTCCCCCCTTTCCCCTCTGCTGGCCGCCTTTCAAAGGCCCGGTGGCGTATACTTTATGAAAAAAATTGAACCCCTATGCATGCTCGACATTCGTGCACAGTGAACAAAAGCGGGTTTTAGTTCTAGTAACATTAGTTTAATACTTGAAAATCACTATATATCCTTTCACTGATTTCTAAAAAAATAACTCAATAATTGGATATAAAATATGTATTTTGTTTACTTTAAAATAGGTTTTTCCTTCTTTAAACTTTTATTTGACAAGATTTTCTCTGTGCAGTGGGCAACCCATTCAAATGTGTTTATAAACACATAATACTCGTTTTCCAAAGTTTCTGCAAGTACGTCAAACACGTAAGCTGCAAGTTGAAAAAGTCAAACAACAAAGTGCAATGCGACACGTTGCACTTGAGTTTGCCAAATAGCCGAGCACTATGACTATGCCAGCACCCAGCACTATACTATCGGGTGATATATACATGTAGATACATATTGCGGAGTCGAGGGACCGCCATTATTGAGTAGCCTGCCATTATGCATGGCCTTTTATTGCGGCTTTCAATTGCATTACCCCACGAACACTTGCTGTAGCTAGTAGCTAGTAGCTACAGATATATACATATATAAAGATATAGATGTCGATGCTGATGCTGATGTAGACGTAGTTGCAGTGCCAGTTGTAGTGGTAATTGTGCAGCCCAGACACAAACAAAACAAATAAACACAAACAAGGGAATTCTCGCAGACTGGGACACAAAATACAGACACAGTCTCAGACAAAAAGTGGGCGGTGGGCGGTGGGTGGTGGGTGGTGGTGTGAACAGTGTCAACAAATCAGTTGAAATATATACAAGTTTTCAGGGCATTTGGAAACTATTGTTTGGCAACTGCTTTACACATTGCACTTCAATTTGGATACTAATTTTAAAGTGGAAGCTGTTAACAGCGTTTCCGAATACTTCGTGGAAATAAGGACTTTATTCACTTATAATTTATGTATAAACTCTGAGGTTTTTTTAAACGAACATAAGCAAATATCTTGTATGCTAATTTCCAATTATGTGATGAGGACTGGTGTTGAAACTGAGTATTATAACTACATCCTGCATATTTCCCATCCTTGAGTGCTGTAAATTTCAGAAACCCAGGACTCGGCGCTCGGGGTAATGTACGTGTAATGCAATCGGCGTCAGCACTCCGTACTTTTGGTGTTTTGGCATGGAGTACATGGCATGGAATAGCCAAGCATATATTTGTATATATTTGCGCCAGGACTTCGTTGTCGGTCGTGGGGCCAACGAGGAGCGACATGTCCTTGGCCTTGGTCAATGAGCGCGTGCTGGGTTGGATTGGCTTGGATTGGATTGGGTTGGGTTCAACACTATGACTACTACAATTTCCTCTATTGCCTTTGTTGTCGGTTGTGCTTTGGTCAAATTTGCATTGCAAACTCCATTAGGGTTGTCTGGTTGGTGGGTGGCGTGAAAAATGGGGAAAAATCGGAAAATCGCAAAGCGGCTGCCTTTGTTTTTGGCCCCTTCCTCACTTCGCCACTTTCCCGAGCCACTGCCAACTCGCCCTGTTCTTTCCATTGTCTTGGCCATTAATGAGATTCGATTTGGGCCTGGCCAACATCCCCGGCACAAAGTACCTGTCACGGCCTAGACGGTTAGACCAGGCCAGCCTTTAATTGGCCCGATCAGGTGTGGCCTTCGCCAAGGTTGCAGCCCACGTGCTGAAAGGTGCCGAAACGCCCACAGCGTAAAATGTACTTTTGATTCATAAAACTGCACGAATGCCAGCACCGCCAACGCGACCAGCTGAAAAACAAGGGGCCAACAAAATGTTACTTGCACTTAGCGAAATTACCATAAAGCGTTACTACGACAACGGTCGCGGAGGGTGGTGGGGCTATGGGGTGGTGTGGGATGGTGTGGGGCATTGGGGAAAACTATAGTGCCGAAGCCAATTCATATTTTAAAGGCATTTTCGTAATAATAACATAAATTACGAGTACGGGTGTGGCGCAACCAAAGAGAGCCAAAGAGTTATGGGGCCGTACACCTGACTGCAAACTTTTTGCCGGGCCTCCCCTAGTTATACCCTCTCAAAGAAGAGTGTACATTTAAGGCGCCATTTGTAAATAATTTAACAAAAATTATAGCAAAATTACTATATAACTTTCCCCTTTGATCTTGTATTCCAAATGTTAGCTTTGCTATACAGATTCATATGAATTAAAAGAGAATGTGTATATTAAGAAACTGCAGTTAATTCATTACCTTTATTTTACTTAATGTCCATAATAATGTCCATAAATAATATATATTTAAAATGCCTATATTTTATATTTATTGTAAGTTATTGGGGAATGAAACCCAAACATCTTTATTAAATATTTTTGTAATATTTTATTTTAAATCAATACTGATTAAATTTTAATTTTCAAACGATTGAATTTATTGCAGCTGGAATTGACTTAAATTCTGCTCAAAAAGAGTGCTAAAAGATTCGACTCCCGAATCTGAAATTCCTTGCAGTTTTTCCTTCCCCGATTTTTAGCTGTTCTTGTTTTTGTTTTGGATGTCAGCGGAAATTACCAAATTGACCGTGGCTTCAATTTTGTTGCTGTTGGCAGTTGGCCCGACTCCCTGGCTGCATACAATAAAATACAAATTACAGGCAATTGATTTTCCATATGATTGCCGCTGAGCGAAGCCCCGAAAGTAGGAAAGGTTAATTGCACACTTCTGTGGAACTTAACAAAAAACCAAAAAAATGTTTAAAGTGGCGCATTTTTTGCAGATCTATAAAAGTTTAATCACTACACTCGCGATATTTTAATAGGAAATGCACAAATAAAATGCACATTTTAATATGGCAGAGGAGAGCGGAAAAGCGCGGAATTGCATTTGAAAAATGGAAACCGCAACTAATGACGTCCCCGAGGGGCAATCAAAGAATTGCAGCAAAGTGGGGCAATAAAAACAAATCAAAGTGGTTTCCTCAATCCACTCCACTGCGGCTTGTTGGTTAAAATAAAGTGTCAAATTATTTATGTGTTGAATCCTTTAATGACAGTTAAGTCAGTTGGCGGGTCACGGGTCGCCGAAACAAAAAACAATAAATACACTCCGCTGACCATAAAATATTGATGGCAAATATTTATACAAATAAAAGCGAATCGGTTTGGCCCTCGACTCCGCGTTTTTTCGCACAACCCACTGAAGGCAAGCGGAAAAGCGGAAAAGCAAACCACCCTTCCGCAAAATGCATTTCACAATTCGCGAGGACAGGTGGTGCATCCAAATAGATATGTATATTTGCCCACTTCATGTGAGCCGAGCCCTCTGCATTTCTGCTTTAAATATTTAAACACTTTTTTTTCAGTTCCCTGGCTCTCTGTTTGCTTGAAATATTTGCCTGGCTTTGGCGTATTTCATTGAGCACTTTGCATAAATTTCAATAAACTTTATAGGCCTCTACCACCGCCCCCCATCGCCCCATTGCCACGCGGCGATGCCTCTAATGCAATAGTCAAACATAAATTTACATAAATATTGCAGGCCGATGCGCGCTTTAATCGCGGCAATTAAAACATTTGCACAACGCATCGCTGCCCAGGCACAAATACAAACGAAATTGCGAACATTGCGAAAATGCCGCAATCGCTGGGAAAATGCAAGGCACGAGGTGCAATTTTCCCAGCAAGACTCCCCTCTTCCCACCTTCTCCCTCAGCTCACCACTCGCTCGACCAAAAAATGTTTTTGTGCATTGTTGATGACGTGGGCTGGCCGAAACAATAAATGCGATATGGAGCTGGTGGAAAATGACCCCACTGCATCCTCCTTTCCCCGCCTCCCCGCCGACTGTCAGGATTCAGGACTCACCTGCACCGAATGATCCAAATTATTGATGATGCGTATCACACGGCCGGCGCTGCGCTTTATCGAGCCTGATGTGGTCGATAATGTGCCCAAATCCGCTTCCATTATTGAGGGCTTCCGACTGGCGGGCTTGGAGCCCCATCCCTGATTTCCAGGCGATGCATACCACATCCCGTTCTTCTTGCCGTAGCTGGCAGGCTGTGTGTGTGTCGAGTCCAGGTCCGGGAAATATAAGAGCGAAAATGGGTGAGTGGAAGTGGGGAAACAAATAAATAGCGAAGGTACGTGCGAATGGCTGAATATTTGGCATTGACTAGTTATCCCTGCATCGGAGATGAGATGGTAACTCACTCACACGTGTGCATGAGATAGGTACAGCACTTCAACGTAAAAATAATCCTAGTTCTATGAAAAAAAGATTATGTTTGCAGGACAACCTATAAGGAAACTATATCTCAATTCAGATATATAATGTGTTTAATATCTTGGTTTATTTATATAGTTGACAACTATTTCGTGTACATTTTAATTTAGTAAATAATTCTGGTATTGGGTTCCAATGTCCCCCATCACTGCCCAGAAAATCCCTTTCCCCCTCGAAATTTTCTGCGTGTGTATGTATGCCATTTACAGATTGCTGGCATCGCGGCTTTCGTGAAAAATTCCGCGCAAATCTGGAATTAATTAAATTGTTTTGCAGCACGCACCGACCTGGCTTGACCATGGAAATGGATGTAGATGCGAGTTTGGACGTGGTCGTCGTCGACATGGACAAGGACACGCACCCACACACGTCACAGTCGACTGCCCAAATCAAGCGAATCTCCATCGCCATCTCCACCTCCATTTCCACCTCCACCCACTCGAGTTCACGCACCACGAGATTCACACACTCGAACTTGGTTATGCGGTGGGTATTTGGATTCCTATTCCTATTCCTATTTCTGTTGCTGTTTCTGTTTGTGAACCGAGACCTCAACCTTTCAACGCTTCGGGGTATCAAAAATGCTGGGCTTTCGACTGGGATGTTGAGAAATAGTAGGAGATTGAGATGAGCTGGGATGAGTCTTGTAAGCTTAAGATACTTAAAATATATTACAAGAACTAAGCTTTAGGCATAAGGAAGCTGGACCTAAGTATATATTTCTTATTTCTTAATATAGTCATGTAGTCATAGTAATTCATCAGGTCATTAATAAAATACCTTATTAAGGCTATTAAGAAGAAACCAATACACATTACATATACCTTAGTTGAATTGAACACAAATACTGAGTTTTTGCTAAGGAATTTCGAAATATCAATACTACTACTATTAGGTACTATCAAAAAATGTGACATCCTGCTGTTTTACCTTTACCAATTCGAGGGCTGTTCGTGAGCTGAGATTATAATCACGAAACCATCTCAGATGCGCTGGCTTTGAGCCAATTTGAGCAAATTGGAAAGAAGTCGGCCGCAGAGTGCGTGAGTATTGGCATTTGCTTTCATCTCATTGAATGATTAGAGTCACTGACAGTGTGAGATTAGTTGGCCCGCAGTCTGAATAAATTATCAGCCTAATCTGTTTCGCTCATACTCCTTGCTTTTGGGATGGAACGTGGGTAATTCCGGAGGAGGAGTTCGAGTACTTATATGTAGTTTTCCTAAGCTTTCCATTTGCCTAATCATCGGCAGTGGCCCCGGGTGAAAAGACGACTGTCATTCAAAGATTGCAGTGCTTTGACAAATATATGTGGCATTTTTGCACTTTATTGGGTGGAGTAGAGTGTAGTGACCTTAAATTGACTGGTTTCAGCCAGCGCATTCAATTTGACAAATGCATTTTTGCCATTTCTCGGTCTGCCGTATATTTCAGCTTCCTGCCACAAACAGAAGTCGGGGCCATAATTCAAAATAAATAAATTGTTTAATTTTAATTGTTTTTCGTCTTCCTGCAACATCTCGGTTCGTTTCGTTTCATTTCGTTTGATCCGTAGGTGAAAATTCAATTTTAATTCCACATTCGGCTTCGATGGATTTTCAATTTAATTCTCCTTTTCTCCGCACAGCTCCTCCTTTGAGGCCCCAATGCCAATGCCATTGCTATTGCCTGCTTTCCTTTGGCGCGCAAAGGTGGATGGATATACGAGTATACAATTATTGCGGACCGAAAGCGGGGGCCGAAGGGACGAAACAAAAAGTGGAGACTGAAATTAATGTAAATTCGTTTTTAACACAATTCCTCAGCTGGCAATTTTACATTTGCTTTGTGGGTGGAACCACCAGAGCACCAGAGCACCAGAATACCATAATACCAGAACAGAAACCCCCAACTGACCCCAATATTGTTTTCTGGGGTCCAACACACTTGGAAGCCACATAGAAATGCGGGGCGGTGGGGCCCAGCATGTGCACAAGGTTGCCATCAAAATCAAGGCTTTTAATTGAAATTCAACAAAAATGCAGAAATCCAAATATGCCCCACTCGGAGATTGTGTTGGTGCGTATCTGTGTGTGGGTCTGTGTGTCGAGATTTGGCTCTCGTGCCAGTGGAAAGCCGGAAAACTCATTGCACGTGTCAATGATTGTTGTTGCTGCTCTCGCATGACGGGCACGGACATTTCCATATTTGCCACTCTCCCTTGGCAAAAATCAATTAAAATTCCGCCAAAACATAATAATAAATATATGGCGTTTTTGCCGCCTGCTAAAACCGGGAATGAATATATTGTGATAGCATGGAAAAAGTCTCCTCCTGCGGTGATTTAAATGAAATGGGAGTAAATCATTACTGGCTATCAACGCATTTATCCTCAATATTCGGCTATGGCTTCCTAGCTAATGCCATATATTTAATCAAATTTTATAATTATTTATTGGTGGTAATGCGATTATCGCTTTCAGAATTTTGCAACTAACTTTTAATTATTCAAGGCTTATCCAAATGAACGAGCTTTTGTTGGCAACTTCAAAGCATCGTTTCATTTAATGTTAAATAATAGGGCCACGCAACTACTGGGAACATTTGAAATTTATTTTGGCCCTAAAAGTAAAACTTAATACATGGCATTCATATAAAAGTTCTTCGAAGTATAAAAATGAAATTCAAGCTGTAATAAACATTTTGCAGGATGTTCAGGATTATTAATATTTCTGAATTATTTTACAAGCAGGGACTGTGTTACAGATAATTTTAAGGTATTTACAAATGCGACCCAAAAAAGTAGCTGCGTTTCGCTTAATTCAAACTGGTTTTTTGATACGACACAGATTTGTTCGCTCAGCGATTTGTTAGTCTAGGCACACATGAAAAAATGCATTAAATTGAAAACCCGGATTGGCCGAATAATGTTTTATTTATTTGAGCAAAAGAGGGAGCCCTGTTTTACATTTTTGACCGGCGGTTGGAGATTGGCTTTAAAATTGGTCTAGACCAGTGGGAAAAGGGAGCTCCCTTTGGGGGAGTGGTCTTTGGGGCAGTGGACTTTAGGGGGTTGGTCCTGCCACTTAGCAACTAATATAAGCAGCAGAGTGGCGAGCGGGGCAGCTCGGCAAAAGCTTAAATTACGCGCTCAATTAAACTTTAAGCAAGTTGGAAGAGGCCACCAATTCAATACAAAGGGGCCAGCAAAATCTAAGCGCAACTTCAAAGCCCTTTCTACGTTTGACGTGCAGCCTCGCAGAAAATTCAGTGAATCCAAAGCCGGGACCCCCTTAAAAAGGGGGGCTGTGGGGGTACGGGGATGTGGCGCCTTTTGCGGACGTGGCAGCATCTAAGTGGCAGCTTAAGATGCCGCATTTTACGCATATTTAAGCCGCAGTCCCACTCCGCAAACTTTCACCCCCCGGCAATCTTTATGATTATTATCGGTTGCTGCCGCTGGGGTAAGATTGGTTTTTGTTTTGGCGTAAACAAATAAAATAGTTTGCCCAACCAACTGGTAAACATATAAATACATATTGACATTTATGCCTGCTCGGGAACCCCAGAGATTTCGCGCTCTGCTAATGCTAAATGGGTTTTAAAATTTACGGTCAATTTTATGTGTTTTGCCAGGCGTTCACGTAACATTTACTGTTTCACACCTTAGCAGGTTTTGTTTGGATTAGATTGGCATTGGGAAATGATGAAAAATTATTTGGAAAATGCCAGCGAGAGTGATGAATGAGGCTTTATATTAATACGTTCGTAATTTATGAGGTGGTAATAAATAAATGTTGACTTGACTGCCAGCTACATACATATGTATACTTATTGAACTTGTGGAATTATAAGTTTTGGCTATTCCATCAAATAACAATATTTGATGGCCACCTTTCTCTTCTCTCATTTCTTGTTTATTTCCATTTGTTCAAGTTATGTTTGCCATTGCATACAGAACTCCCTGGCACACACGCATTTCACTTAATCAGCAGTTTAGAGCAAGTTAGTGGCTAATGTAAATATCATCTACTCAACGTTGTGTGAACTTTTTGGGCATAGCATAAATTTGCGCTGACATGGCACATGCCACATGTCGTACACACAACTGTGCACCGGGGAAAAAATACATGCATCAAAATGTTGCATAGCAAAGAGCATAAAAATATCAGCAAATATGGATTTAAATGTCAATTTATTCAGCATTTGCTAGCCTTTTCATGATCAGGCTGAGCTTAAAAGTTGTGTAAAGAATTGAAAGCAGCTCATAATCCTACGAACAATACAGAAATGCAAAGCTGAGCTCTAATGGACTTCAGTTAAAACGAGATTTAATTGAATTAAAAGTTTTAATTATAATAATGGCCTTTCCAGGTTAATTATGACTATATTCTAACTTATTTAACGAAGTAAATTTCAGTGGCTTTTTATTCGTGAATATTCGTATCTCAGTGTCTGCAGTCAAGCGGCATGCCGAAGGCTAAGGGAAATATTTAAAATTGAGCATACATCAACGATGGGCAGCGGCCAGCACACGTAGACCATTAAAAAACACTTAGAAAAACAACAAAAGTCATTTAAACTTTTTGCCAACTTTTTCAACCGCCCAACCGCCCAACCACCCAGCCGCGCAGTGTCCTGCTCCTCAATTTCTCTCTCGAAGGCAAAAAAAATGAAATGTGAAATTAAGAGATGTGTGTGTGTGGGGCACTGGGAGCCCGGAGATGTGTGATGTGCCGGACACCGGACTCTGTACTCTGTTCTCTGGACTACGGGACTACAGGACTGCAGAGTCCGGTCTCTTTGTGTACATTGTGCGGACTGAACTGACCCAAGACTTCGTGGGGGATGTGAGCATCACAAAGGGCGAACTTTCCTCGCTATCCTCGTCGATGTACATTTAAGCGAAAGTTTCTTTCCCGTTCTCGTTTTCCTATTCCCGTGTGCGGGTTTTGCGCGTGGGTGTGCGTGTGTTTGTAGAGTGTTCGAGGCACTTTTAATTCAGTTGCAGTTTTATCCGCCGCACAGCATTAAGTCCGCGCAGTAACTCGCAGTATAGTCGTAGCAAAAAGCGGCGAGTGCAAAATAAATGTAATTTTCTGCGCGCAAATGAGTTAATTGAAATCATTTACATTTAATTGCACTTTAAATTAGTTAATTCGCTAAGGTTGATTTATGCGGAGCTCAGCGGCGTCCTAGAGAGATGGAGATTCTATGGCTATAATTATTGGCTGCACCGGGTTCACATTTCGTTTTGGTTTCGTTGGCGTTCGCTGAGCAACTGAATGAAAGAATCAACTAAAAATGAAAGGCGGCGGCAACGGTACGTATACGTTATACGTGGCTTATACGTGGCGTATACGTTACGCTGTCCTCAGTCGGCGGAGTGACCACGCACACAGCCATAAAACTTCTACTATATAGCGTGTACATAAAGAATATTCAAATTGGCAACTCAGCACCTGAGTTTCCACTTTTGGCGCATTCGGGCATGAAGTGTACTCAGCGTACTCAGCGCACTCGTCACACTCACTCACTCACTCAGTCACTCACACATGCTCGTGGCCACCTGTGCTCATATTTCTTGTATACTTGTATTTATTTATTGTTTGGCCAAATCAGGGCCGTCAATCTCGAAAACTTCGCGGCCATTAGCCGCCATCACCCTTCTAAGCCTTCTCTCCCTTGCCACCCCAATTTTGCCACAGTGTACGAGTATGTGTGCCGCTGCTACCGCCACTCGCCGCATGGGGGCGCTGCTGTTGTGAATCAACAAGGCGTCACTGAAATTGCGCGCCAAAAATCCCACGGAATGCACACACACACACACACACATGCATCTGGCGTGGTATTTGTGTTTGCCAGCGAGTCCTGTTCCCGTCTGTGTACTGCTGATTTGTTTGCCTTAAGAGAAACATTTGCTGCATGAGCTATTGGCCAACGCTTAGGCCGTGGGCCAATACGCGAGTTATAGCCAGGCCCATATTGGATGTGCATCGATGGAGTAGGCATCCTCACCTTGTCGAGCAGAGATGCGGCGGATTATCGCACTTGAGGAACTAGTTCGTGTGCAATGAAGTTGAACTGCCTACTTGGGCAGATTATTGTCCTAATAGTCATTTACAGCACTTGTGAGTGCTATCTCACAACTAATTAATTCAATTTGCACACAGTTTGCTCCAAAGTTCTCGGCTTAATGTAAGAAAACTAATTTTAAAATTTGATTTATTATAATGTATGGATAATAGCATCACAAGACTGGCTTGTGCAATGTCGTAGTAGTTTCTGGACTACTTGTCATCTGGTGTTGAATGCATTTATTAAGTACTCTTTGCAACAGGATCAATATTATAAATAATATAACTATATAATTGGTTAGTGATTTTTAGGTGTAATTATTTTGACTTTGATAGCTTAATAACTTGTTTTATTATTCTTTTCATTAATTATATTTAATCATTATATTTATTTCAATAATTATATTTATTTATACTACGATTTTCATTAAAATTTAATGGCTCATAATAACTTATAAGAAAAAGTTGTTGTCTTGATACGTATCCCGAATTCAATCGAACAATATTCATGGGCGTATTATCCGAAACTAATCACCAGTAGCCCCAAATAAACAAATCTTCTCCAATTCGATCTGGTTATAGTTCAGAAAATCGGTCAACTTGGCTGGATAAATCACGAAATGAAGTATGCATGCCCACATCCACAAAAATATCCCTTGCGGAGTGTTTGTGTGCGTGCCAAAAGAGCCGTATAACTTTCACTGGCGAAGGAGTCTCAAAGGAAAGCGCTTTGGTGGAAGAGGCAGAAGTGGAGCGTGCTTGGGTTTTCCCCGCTTTTCCTCGCATTTGCTTTGTTTTCCACTGTGTTGTGTTCTTTTTCGTTTTCCTCTGCCTTTGCCCTCTGAGACGGCCACTTTCGCTCTTCGCCTTCGGCACTCACATTCACATTCACACTCACACTCAAACTCGCATTCGCATTCGCATTGGTGTTTGCTAGGATTGCTGTTTGTATTGGGTTTGGTGGTGCTATTGGTATTGGTGTTGGCCTGCTTTTGGATTTATGTTGATGTATAGTTTTGCGGCAGGTGCGGATTGGTGGCGGGGCGGAGAGGCAGGGGGTAAATTGAGGTCCGTTCTTGGGCAACTTGATGTGGTAGTTTAGCTTATTGCTTTTCACTTTGAAGTGGCTTATATGGATATTTATTACCATGTCGGTTGTATTTGAATTTCCCCAGCTAGCAAGTAGCGCGTGCTTCTTCTGTGAGCTCTCTGACACTCACACTTTCCTCTCTCTCTATTTTCTTATATGGTGCTCCGATTGCACCAGTATTTGCCTTTGATATGGGGGCCTACGGCTAATACTTCGTCTACGTCTACGCAGCCTTTTTCCATTTTGTCCAACGTTTTCCTCTCTCTTCGTTTGGCTAGTGAATGAAAATGCATGAAATACTTGGCTATCCTTCAGGCCAGTTATTGCCCATTGCTCGGCTCAGTCGCTCGGTTTTCAGTTGGGAAATTATGAAAATAATTAGCATGCACCAGAAGAAAAAATCCTGCTTATTAGCTTGCATATTGTGATTGCGATTGCGATTTCTGCCTGCGGTCAGATTCGTTGCCATATTTGTTTGCGGCCACGACAGCTGCACAAATGAATCGGACAAAAATGGGTTTGGGGTTTCGGATTTCGGGCTGCTCATTAATAATTTTATGCTCTTTTGTTTGCTTTGTGGGTGTTTGTCTGGCATTGTCACTTGGCCCGGCATTTAATGCGGTTGTTCAAACAAGTTTTGGGGAAAAACTCGGAGGCTCGGCTCGCAAAATGCTGAATATGCGACACCGCAATTATGTGTTGCCTACTTATGGGGATGAACCACAGGGCGTATGGGTGTTGCCACGCTGTTGCTTGCTACAAAGTGTTTATGCGAATACAAATTCGTGAAAGCAGTAATCAGTGTGTTATTGCTAACTTTGGAAATTTACCATATTTAAGATATTTAACTTATTCATTTAATTATAGAGGGACTTTTATTGAAAACAATAACCAATGTAATCCACTAACAATTACATTTCGCTAATAATTTGCATGGCAAGCATTATTTGAATACAACGATAACTATATGGCTAGTTTTCACATTTTTATTGCAGCTAAAAATTCACGCATTGCTAAACATATCAGCAGAGCATGTTTATTCTTCATTTGCCATTTATATTTCAAAATTCATAGCATAAACTCAGTCTTTAATGCCAGCTCAGTTTACCTCTCATTTATCTTGAAGGTTAGCGTCAAGATTAATTTTGTTAGCTCGACCTTTTTGGCCATTTGTGCTTGTTGCCTTTCGTTTCTCGGAGCGTGTCGAAATAAATCGTCTTAGTTCTGTTGGCTTGCTTTGACTTTAATTGAATTAAATTGATTTTGCTCCGCTTGCCAGCCGGCAGTCATCAATTGCCAGACGGCAGGTGAGAATGAGCTGCTCCTGTTGCCAACGCACTTGATATAAATAGAATTTTCTAATCTAGCCCCCCTCGCACCGCAAATTTGACATGACAATCAACTCAACTTGGACACGTATTAGAGACGCACACACACACACACACACTCACTCAAAACACAAACACACCCTCACTGCGATCCAATGTTTATGTTTTTCCAATCAATTGTGTCACAAACATGGCTATGAAAATAAATACAACCCAAGCCACCCACCCACAGGACATTCTGTTACTGTTGTGCTCCGAACGGATAAACACAGACACGCACACTGGGACTTAGATACTCGTACAGATACATTTGATGGCCATTCTCTGGCATAAAACAATAACAAAAGCGTGTTCAACGTGGACAATGAACCGAAAATGAAAATGAAAACTCGCCGAAATTGATAGATACATAGATACATAGATACAAGTTCGGTTGATGGGATGGCGGGATAGCGGGATAGTGGGATCGGTGGCATATGAAACTGCAATTTACAGCCATTGTGCGACGGTCATTCAGTGATTGTTTGGACAGTGGCACAAATGTGATTGACTGCGCACACAACTTTTAAGTGGAAACTCGATTGCTCACTCTATTTGACTTGTGGCCAGAGTGGGAAAAGTTTGTTCAAGTTTAACGACTGCCATATTTGCGGACGGTGCTATAGAGGTGCACATTTGCGGTGAAGTTTGATTCCCGTGAACAGTGGTGCAAGGTCAGGAAAACAACCTTTTCAACTTTTATGAGTAGTCGGTACAATCGGATAAATGATGTCTTATTGAAGACATTCGATTGCCAAGATTGCTTGACATGACCTCTATATAACTATAATCTGAGCTTAGCAATTTGCTAAATTTTTTTAATTTGGTTTATTACTTGGAAAAAGAGCTCTTATTTTCCGATTCTTCTAGCTTCTAATAATAAAACCTTTGGAAAATGTGTTTATAATTTGATCATCAAAATTGTATTATTTTAAAAACATAATAAGCAAATCACAACTAAAACTTGTCTAAAACTTGGTTAGTTATTTGAACTTAATTATTTATTTCTCATGCTTGGTTGGCTTCACTGTACTTCGAAAGCGGTGGTAATACCACGCAAATGCGTAGCTGCCATTTTCATTGCCGTTCTGTTCAGTTTATGGAAATTCGAAATATTTTCATAAAAGCCACAAGAACGGCCAGAATAATTCACATTTTGGCCATGCGATGACATCGCCTGCATTTTTTCCCAGCCCGAATTTTCCCGTAAGTACGTTTTTCTGTGTTTGTTGGGAATTGCTAGTGGGTCCACACCACTGGGGGCCATGTTTTCAATTTCCATTGTTGCGGCCATGTCTGCACTGCACTGGGATCCACCACTATCTCCACCTCCAGATCCGCCTGCATTTCGGGGCTCAAGTTGTTAATAAAAGTTTACCGATTTTTGGACGTCGCAAGAATGATTACTGCCACACTGCACACAATTTAAAGTTTTCCCCGCCGCTCATACATAAATCAGCGAAAGGAAAATCCTTCTCGAGGTCTCCGTTCTCCGTTTTCCGAGGAAACGCGCACGACAAAAAATACTGTCCGCGAAAGTTGGCCGATTCGAAACGTTGCGATGCGATGCGTGCAAAGTTGTTTAGTGAGGAACTTGAACTGGACACGGCCGAAACTAAAGTTGGCCAAAACCGAACTTGGCCAAAAACGCTAAACGCAAAATGGTACAAAGTGTGCCACGGCGGTGGTTTCGGGTTGGACGACGGTAAAATTAATAAAAGTCGTAATAATACTCGCAATTTCCTTTTAGCGCCGCCCTGCCATCGCCCATTTTCCTTTGGCTTTGTTTCCTTTGCCTTTTGCATAATTTTTTCAGCAAAGTAGATATATATGTACCGACATGCCGACATACATACATACATATACTTGCCTTGGCTTTTCCCTCGCTCTGTGGAAATTCCACTGCTCTTTTCCCGATGCTGGACGTTGAGAAGTTTTTGATTTAAATAGTTTGGCCTGGCATTCTACTGCTTGCTTGGCTGGAATTTTTTAGCTGCCATCGACTCCTACAAGTCCTTATTATTTTTATTGTGTTTTCTCGTTCGGATTCCTCGGCTGCCACGGGCCACGGGCGGATTATTATTAGTAAACATTATGGACAAGGTTAGGTCATGATGTATATGGGCTTATATAGGTTTTCCGCCCCCTTCCCATTCTTCTCCAGCGGAAGTTGGCCAGCCGGGGCTGACTTATCGTCGCCATTTTCAGCGACGAGTGAGTATTCGTGCATAAATAATTTGTTAGGCATTTATTATTTGTTTTAGGTGTAAATATTTCAAGCTCACAAGTAAAGCGGCTTGAGCCTGAGCCTGAGGAAAAGAGGTCGAGGTTTATAGCTTAATTATTCCCATGCATGAAACGAGCCTCTGCTTGAAGCCCCCATCCGATTTCAAGAAGGAAGAAATTTCTTCCCGCCATTGTTCGGTAACCCCTTTTGTACGTTCCCGGGCTTTTTTTTGTTTTTTATTTGCTCCCAGCACACCCGCATATAATACATAATTTTTTATGATTTATAAAATGTTTGTTTGTGCGTCTGCCAAGGGGAAGGGGAGTGGTATAATTTTAATTATTTCCTACATGTGCGCGGTTTATTAATGGCCACGTCAGCTCAGCTCGGCTTAGACTCCTTTTTGGTTTGGTTTCGTTTGGTTTGGCTTGGCTTGTCCCTAACCTCTCGCTTTTTAATGGAGGTCAACTTTAGTTGGACAAAAAAATGCATAAAGATTTATTGCATTTGACAAGTTTTTGTTAATGATTATGGCACGTGCTTTGGTAGCCGTTCTTGCCAAGGCTTGGCGACCCCTTTCTCGACTTTAATTTACAATCCCCTTGGCGGAAGGCAATAACCTTTCAAGGATGTAGTTGGTGTGCTTACACAGCACCAAATATATGAATTACTATAAGTTTGTGTACTACAAGCATGCCATGTGATATTTGCTTGCAATATCTAAAAATAAAAGTTATATATTGACAATATATTCAATTTGGCTTGAGTGTGCAACAGTATTACCAAGTCCTACGAAAAAATTAAATTAAATTCTTACCAAACAAACTGACCAGCTATTAAGATGTTAAAACCGGTTTCATGATTTAAAATTTTAATTTAAAATTATAAAAAGTTATTAGAAACTTTCGAGTGGCTCGCATGCATAATTGATTCCACTGTTACTTTTTCAGCAAGTACAAGAAGAAGTGAGTGGCTTTTCTTATTCCATCAGATAAATATTCAATATCCTGAGACATGTGTGTTCTTCGCCACCGAAGTCACGCACTGTCAATAAATTAATATAAATGTCACTTGCCAGACTGCAACCCATAAATTTTTCAATCATCTGGACAACGCAGCGGTTTTTCCACCCCCGACCACGACCACTTAATGCGGCTATCGGTGGCGGAGGGGGAGGCGAAGGGGGTGTATCCCGGTGGAAATACCTTTGCACAGGAGCACAAAACTGATTTGAATTTAATTACTTGCCTGGCATATTTTGTTATTTTTCCGCAGACCGTTAAACGTTATGCAAATTGCTTCGACTTACAATACAAGAAAATGTTTCTTTTCTGTTGCCACTCGCTGACAAATTGTTGATGAACGCTGAATATATATTTTCTATTGTGGTGTTGCCAAGTGGGCGGGAATGAGTGGGCGGTGTGGGTTGGCTGGGATGTGGGTGGCTTAGGTGAGGTGTGTATACGGTATGGTATGGTATGGTATCCGTAATTGCATTTGCGTGCCGGAGAGCGGGAGACGTTAATGAGCGCTACCGAAACGCGCTGGAATGTCAGCCTTAGTAAATCATCATGCCAAAAGCAACGGCCAGCCTTGACGTTTCGCCATAGTGAAGGTGATGGGTGGGCCTTTGGGCTAGTGGGTATTTGGTGTTTGGTGGGTGGATAAGTGGGCGGATTGGACATGGTCACAGATATGGTGAGGCTGCGTGGGTGGGTGGGTGGTTTATTTCAGTGCAGGGTGTGGTCCTCCCACACCCACATGCATATCACATGTGTCCTTAGCATAGCCAGTGACATTTTCTGCTCCATTATTTTCATCATGTCTGACAGACGACATTTCAACATGCAACTAGCAACTAACGGGGGCAGCTAACACATACCGCCTTTCCATCTCGCATTTCCCATTTTACACGACTCACCCGTACAGTAACACGTATGGTAAGTGTAACTCGAACTGCGAAGTGTACACAGTGAGAATTTCTGCAGCAAATTGGTGGGTGTGTAAATAATAACATGCAGTGAAATGCAATTGTTAGTGGTAAAAATATCATCCTCAGTTTTGGGAACTATAGAAGCTAGAAAGTTAAGAAGGTAGTCATTTTCTATGGTTATTTCCAAAGAAGTATCAAATCCATTTAGCTTGGTAACAAGTATCTGAGAACGTTTTCTCTTGACTAGAATTTTTCGCAGTGCAACGCATCTGGAAAGTGCTGCCAAGTTGGCTCGCCACACCACTCCCACTTCTGCTCAAGTCGGCCATTTCGTCCTGTCTGCTTTAGACACCAATATATTATGCCATTGTCATGGTGTGCGTGCGCGTGTATCTGTCTGCGGTGCGTATGTGTGTGTGAGTGGCAGTTCCCTGTTGCATCTGCCCTCCACGAGAGTGCAGTGCCAGATACCCTCACTAGTGCCTATTGGTACCCTCGCATCCAGCCATCCTGCCACCATTCCACACACCAGATTTCACAACTCTCAGGGGTCCTTCGTCCTTCCGACTTCTTCTTACGCATTCAGCCCATCTCATTCGTTTAGGTCGAGTCAGCATTTTGCATTGCAAATATTTATACCCTACTTAGTTTGAGTTTTATGTGCCAGCCCAAAGAGTTTGCTCTGACTGCTCCAGTTTGGAATCAGGAATTAGGACTGAGTGCGAAGTGCAGACAGTCGTGTTAGATTAGCATGAACGGCTGCAACCGCATCTACAAATAAGAGCTGTAGAAATCTGACATTCCAAGAGAAATTCCAGAAAAAACCTTCACAGAAGTCATCTAATTAAACAAGTGCGTTGAATCTGCCTACTCCTTGCATATAAAAAATTTTTATAAAAATTGTTTTTTAATAAATCAAAGCTTTTAAAGTATACCTAAATCGCCAAGTCTAAAATTCGTTTATTTTATTTATTTATATATATATATTTTATATGATTATTGTTTGATTAACTTAATAATTACATTTTACTCCACTGCTCTTCATAACCTTAAACCAATAATTCCTAAAAAAACACTATCTAAAAAAACATAAATAGTTATGCACTTTGAAACTCCCTTTAAGCAATCTTTCAATTTAACGTTTAGCACTTTCACTCAACAGCAATCATTACTGTTCAAGGACCGTTTGTCCTTGTGCATTTTGGGTGCTTCGTTTGGTCTGGCGTGCCATTTTTGCAACACCACATGCCCTGCAATTAATTTGGAGCAATTGCATGGCATCGAAAATAATATACAGAGATGGAGTATGGTAAATGCCATCTAGACATATTTTGCATGCAAATTTGACACTTTTTGCCTCATTATTAGACGCCATAATAATAATTTTGTGCCGGGCAAAATGCCAGCAGCATATTTCATTTAATGCCAGCGTGTGTTTGAGTTAATAAGGAAATATCCTTTTACACATGTGACCCTAATAATTTCCCCGAGTTCTTAGGTTCCGAGAGCGGGCTGCATTACTAATAATAATGCCATTGTATGCATGCGTATCTGTGTGTGTGTGTGTCCCTGTGTGTGTGTGAGTGTGCTGTTGCGGTGGTATTGGTGGGGTATTTTGTGCTGTGTTGTGATTTATTGCATTCGTGTGCCAGATTTTACAAATGTAATGCGCCACACTATGGCACCGATCCTTCGCTACTCCGCTCCACCCGCCGCCATCATGCATATGCAAAGTTTCGAATATTTTGCCTTGGAATTGTGTCACAGTGTGCGTAGCTGTGTATCTGTATCTGTGTGGCATACGAGGGCGTGTATATTCGTATGAGTGTCTCTGTGTGTGTGGAGGAGTTCTCGCATAAATATTCCGTACGGAGTCATATTTCTTTCTTTCGTTTTGTATGCGCTCCACTCCTTCAAAGTGGCGTGGACATACGTGTCGGAATTATTTGACTTCCGTTTTCCCCGCTCCGTATCCGCTTCCGGTTCGCTTCTTTTTGCCTCTTTTCGGCTTCAGTTTCATTGTCAGCTTTCGGCTCGGGCATAAGATGAATATGAAATTTTTATTAGCTGGCAAAAGTTGTAAATGCAAATTTGTTAACCGAACCGAACCGTACAGAGGTCTCCTGTTGCTCACGGGAACGGATCACCTGGCATCACCATGATGTAAGCGGAACTTGTCAATTCACAGAGCATAAAAATGCGGATTTCTTGAATTCATTTATATGCCACAGAGTCATTTGCGCAATCTTGAAACTAAAATGCTGTCAGTCGATGGCAAGTGCACACAGAATTTGTGAATCTGTGAAACTGTGAACTGTGATGGCCTTCTCTTCATCTCTTCAGATATTACGTATACGCACTCAACCACACGCACACACGTGCAATCGAAATGGGAAAAGGAAACTATCTGTGGCAATGCGCATAACTATGCATAATTGTTGTAAAATGTCTGAGCTCGAAAATCTGATAAATTATAACTAAAAACTTTTTGAGTGCGCCAGCAAAATTTTAAGCAATTCCAGCACAGCCACGCCCAGCTGGGCAACAAAGGCAAACGGGCCCGCTCCATTCGAAGTGTAACTGAATCCCGGCAACTCGGCAAAGCCGAAAGTTGAAACATATTCAATTTATGACTTTAGATGAAAATTCCCCCAGCATTTAAATCACTTATGCACTTAATCAGTGCACTTAAAATGCAAGAGAAGTGCCACAGCAGAGACACCATGACAGAAGCTATGCCAAGAAATTTGCAATCGTTTCGCAGGCACTTGTTAACAGCGTTTTGTGGCCAGCCCTCAAATTTCATGCACCCAAGGCGATTGCAAGCCGAAATATACTTTTAATGTATTCATACATGGACATATTAAAATTGTTTTTAATTATAATAAGGGGAAATTAGCTTTCAGTACAAATATTAAGAAATTAATGGCATTTATTAACTATAAACTATAACTATTTATAAACTATGAAACAATTCTGTGGAGTTATTGAATAAAATATTTTTGAGTAAGCAGTATATAAAATCTAACAAAATATAAAGAAAAGAGTTGCTAACAAGTACTAACATTTTTTGTAAACTATTTCTCTGTGTTATAAATAATATAAAACACATATGATTTATCATTCAAGTATCCAAAAAGGATTAAAATCAATATAAAGCATACTAGGAAGTACTTTCATTGTCTCAGCTTCATAGTTTCTCTACTTTGCTGATCGGTGTACTTTCTGCATTGCGTGTACGCCATTCGGTTTTAGATTGCTTTTGGGGAAGCCAAGAGAAAATGTTGACACTTTTGATTACGCAGTATAATAGCATCCCCACTCCCAACGATTGCCCCTCGATCAACAATCGATATGCGAGGCAAGTGATTCGAAGTGTATATTTACATGTGAGGTCTGCAGGAATGCATTCACAGCCGACTCCTTGGCCCAGAAATCACGTAGAGTCGCCTTCTCCGGCGGCTCCCTCTGCGGATAAGCGGTCATCTCCGTTGTGGTCGATTCGGCGTACATCGATGTTGATTGCGATTACACGTACAATGCCAATTACACCAACACGCACACGCATACAAAGGCGGGCGCCGTATTACGCACACACTCTCACTCGAACTACTTAGCCTAGTTTTGGACAGTATTTCTTTTTTTGGCTATACTGCCACACGCCTTGACTCGAATTGGGAAACAAATGAATTTAGAGCACGTGACAATTTGCGCCTTGATTTATGCGCCAAGGTTTTCTCGCCGCTTATTTATGCTATATTTATTTTCGGCCGTAATTTGAATAATACGTCCGTATAAAAAAGCATTTATCACAGTTGATATAATTAATGTCACTTGCACAACAAATGTTAAATATGAATTTGCACAACTGCGTCAGCCGCCGAGTCAAGGAAATATTTTCGGAAATTAAATCGCTGGCTGAACGACTTCGAGCGCGTGGGCAGAGTCCTTTCAAAAGAGGTCCTTCGGCCGCAGAGTTTTCCATGTAACCGCATTAGTCGCTGCTAGACACCAAACTGTGCCTACAGTCGTGCTGAAAAGTTTGGTCAGGCGCGTTTTCCAAAACCGCAGGCCACAGCAAACAATATGACGCAAAATATTGCACCGCATACATAAACATAAGCCGAGGGGGTCGGAAAATCCAGGGAAGGGGACGGAAAATCCGTGGGGCAGGGTAGGAAAGTGGCAAGGAGATGGCTGACGTAGACGAAGAAGCAGCAGCGTCTTGTCACACTGCGCCTGTATGTGTGACATGGTCTAATGGCATTTCCAAATAGCTTAGCGCAAAAACTTCATACGACCGTCACTCACTCACACAGGCGCTTTCCACAAAGACTCACTTACACTCTCTCAACTTGTCAGGCCATCAACAACGACAACAGCAACAACAACAACAACACCACCGCCAGGAACACCAACAAACAGTTACAACAACAACAACAAGAGGGCCACAACAATGGCGACGTTTCAATTGCATTTCCGTTTGTACCAGTTTTCATTTCAAAACTCATAAGTTTCAGACGACATCAACGACGAGGACGTGACCAGCGGGCTCGTCCTCTTCGCCTAGCTACTTCTTCTTCTTACACTGGAAGAAATATTCCATGCATTTTCAAGGAATTTAATATCCCAAGTACATATTCTTATGTTACACCTTATGAAAAGTACGTTATAGTTCAACATACTGCCTTCGAGAAACAATACTTCTAGACAAAGAAAATTTGTAACCCATTTCGTATTTCGAGTGAAATACTTTATAAAGTAAAATTCGAAAATTCCTACAAATTGATTTCACTGCATCGAAGGGAACACACTGTGGTTGGCACCGCGGGACAACTGTTTGCAAATTCTAAAAAGTTTTCAATATGTTTGACGACGTGTGCCACACACAATGGGTGGAAAACACTTTTTGCTTATTTAAGCGAAGGTGGAAACTAGTGCAGTTCACTCTCAGGTAAACGGGAAAGTTTTCATTCGGAAATAATGGATGGCTAAGAACAACGATTATGCAAAACCCCACACTATGCCTGTTTTTATATGATAGTATAATAATTTACCTAGAGCTATTTCATTAAAAAGTTGGAGTACTAAACTTTAAATTTCTTTTGCAATTTTGAGCTTTATCTAACTGTTGTTATTCTGTTTAATCCCCATTGGAATCAAAAAGTAAAAGTGGGTTAAATTAAATTTGAAAGCACTGCAGAAACTAACAGATGATTTAATGTTTGTAATTTTAATAAATCACGTGCTCTAAATTAAAACATTAAATGTTGTTCTATGCATAAAAAACTAATGGAAAAGAGAATAATTATGACATTGCAAAAAATAAACTTATTGTCCTCGCTTCAAAATAATCTTGATAACCTTAATCTAATTAAAGCAATTAATCAAACCATAATTGGTTATTATTAAAACTGACCTAAAAGTCTCTTTTTATTTAGTATATATTTAACATTTTCAGGATTATTATTAATGTTTATTAAGTGAAGAATCCGTACATCATAATATTATATCTTAACCTCACAGGGTGGAGAAATATTCTTAGGAATTACCAAACACTATATAAAAATTAGTGAAGTAGGTCCATTTTCAAGAAGCATCGTTTTTGAGCCAAAGTATGCTATAAAAAAGATGCCGAGTAATAGCGAGTTGGTCTGCTTTTTATCGGACTCACTACAATTTAGTTCCCTTGTGCGGCGGCCAGCGCTCTCAAGTGAAAGTTGTTGTCTGAGGGAAAAACAACGGAAGTTTGCCCCTCAACCCGGGACCCATGACCCCGCAACCCCGCACCCCGTTACCACTAGCCTGGTACTTCCACTTTACCACTTGAGCCGCTTGACAACTTTCACCATTAGCGGAACACAACGGACAGACAACACCAGTACACACTCACTTGCAATATGGCACACACAAGTCGATTTCGTAGTCAGCGCCATCAATTCGACTTGAAGACATTCTCCAGCCGCTTTTCCAGCTTTTCCAACACCACCCCCCACCCCCACCCAAATAGCCCCTTTGTGGAGGCCTGTGTTTTATTGCTCTGTGCGCTTTGAGGGCGACAGGAATGTTTGCCGAGTGCTTTACAGCACCACGGTCCGGTGAATTGAGTTGTTTTGCATAGTTTAAAGTCGAGTGACGTCAGTCGCAGAATTATGAAAATATTATATCCAGTGGACTGCATTCGAAACCCCAAGAAAATTCTAAAAGATGTGGGTGTACGAGTGTAAATAATTTATTTATTCCGCCGCCTTTCGGGAAGAAAACGTTTAGAAGCCGTCTAAACCCTGGCTGCGGGGAATTTGTTGTCATTTATTACAGTTGCTGCCAGTTGGCCACTTGCTTTTTTGGCAACTGCCGCGTCCGTGTTGCCAAACGTAGAGCGAATAAACAAATAGCCAAATAACCGAAAAAAAATCCCAACAAATTCTAATTACTGTCATTTGGCTCTGGTCTAAGTTTTTCTCGGAGTTTGCGGCTTGGGTCTTGGCAACTTGTGCTTTGGACCAGCATAAATTGGCTTCCGAGCAGCCAAAAACTTCTGCAACTCGCTCCTCTTTTGATTAAGTTAATATATTTTAATTTTGTTTTATGGACACGGGAAGTAGTAAAAACGAGTGAAATTATTACAGCTCATTGAAAACAAAACAACAGTCGTTTACCATTTATGGACCCGTTAAAGTGGATAGCTCTTGCGGGCGTTTCAATAAGGGTAAAATGAGGAAAAGAGCGAGTATCTCCGATGATTTAAATATCCAATTCTAATGTCCCCCCTTGCAAAAGGGTAGGAAAGTGAGTTCAACCCTTTTTATGTAGCTCACTCGATAAACTTTTATAGTTTCGCCTCCGTTACTGACACTCCGAATCCTTCCAGTTTCAACAGTTTAAACTGTCCTCGGCTATTTATGCAACACGCCGTCTCCTTGTTGTTGCTGGCGTTGCAATTAAAAACGCTGATATATGTTCTTTTTACAATTCAATAAATTTACGCAATGCTTTACTGTTGCCAGTCAACCCAGCGAACCTTTCGCCATTCCCCTGGCCCTTAATGCAATATTTGTGTTCGCCTGTGCGCGCTTTTTGTATACAATTTATTTTGACTCTGTGGCGCGGCGAAACGATTCAGAATCTTGCAAACCAATGACAGTTTAATTAATTGCCGCACTGTAATGCGTTTTAAATTGTCATGTTTATACGGAAAAATGCAGCTCTGCCCGCTGTATTGGTCCTCTGTAGCATGTCCTTTCTGCTGGTGGGCGAGTGGCAGGACAAGGGCTCACGGCATGTCCTTTTATTGCCAGTGTGTGGGTGGCTTAATGCCTGATTGTGGGACGATGAGGGAAATGGCCAGTAATAAAGCTATGGCATTATATTTTCAGTGTGTGTAGAAACAATCTGTATGCACACACATATGAGCTATATGGAAAGTAATGAGTTAAATCTGCCTATTCAAAATAAGCTCATAAAAATACGTATCTGCTTGATATTATTTTGGTGGCCAGTACAATTGCACGAAATAGTTGAAATGCTCGGAATAAAATCAAACATAATATTTAATCCAATAAAAATGGTAAGGAATACCACCATTTATTTTTTATTTTATTAAATAAATTTCCTCTTTTTTTAGTAGCCACATGGCAGTCACATTTAATAACTCAATGACGAAATTAACCCATTGTAGGCCGTTTATGAGCATGGATGTTTGCGGGCAGCAGGATGGCCGGCTGGTAATATTGTTTTTCATTTGTGTTTCATTGTTTTCAATAATTGTTATTATTGTCCGGAGCTGTTTTTCGATTTCAACACCTACATATTTTCATATGAACTCGCACATGCGGTCGCTGTTGACCCGCCCCCCGCCATTAAAATTGCTAGTGCAATTGCAATGGCCGCAAACTACAACAATGAGCCATTTAAATGTCAACCACAATGAGGATCGGGTAAACATATATGTATATATATACATATATGAATATTCACATATTTATGCACCGCACTCATGCGAATGTGTGCGTTAAGCCACGGCATGCAACTGCTCTGATTTGATAAGACGCTTAAGTGCTTCGGTTGGACTAATTTATTAAAGTGCTTTATTAATGCCCTTACGAAATCCCAGCCCCAATTGCGCCGTGGCATCTGGATGCTCCTAATTGTTAGTCCTGCCCGAAGGAAAACTACAGGAGGCCCAACAACAATGGCGGTCTGGGTCACATTTTCCAAGCCAATGCGCATGCAACACGGCGAATGCGTAATATTAATAGGCGTCTTCGTTAGCAAAATCTCTTGGCTCCACGCCCAAGTTTCTATGGTCGTTGCTACTGCTACTGCTGTTGCTGTTGCTGTTGCTGTTGCTGTAGCTGTAGCTTTTGCCATAATTGCAAAACGTCTTAGGGCTATAGACGCGTTCGAGCCCGTACATATGTCCATACATATGTAAACACATAATTATGACTTCAGAGGGTTGACCAAGGACTCTTCAGGAATAAATGTTGTCGAATAATACGGATTGATGTTGATTATCGTTTGCAATAAGTCGATGAGATGGAAAATCGTATCAAAGAACAATATGTTGGATATCTTAACAAAGGATGTTTGTTTATACGAAGAGGCACTAGTACTAAATTAAGCATGTAATAGGCTAACTAAAGTAAAAAAAAAAGTCTAAAAAATAATCGTTAAGACAAAAATATACTTTATATCTTTATAAGCTAACTAGGTAATATGATATTTACTTCTTTGTAATATTGTATATTATTATTAAACAAAATATATATGTCAATTGCCAAAACTTCCCTCTGCCACATAGACAACATTTCCGCCTGCTGCACCTTCATTATGTGCGACCAAATTAAGCACATATACGTAATAATATGTATGCGAATATATGTTCTCAATCGAGCACGCATATTGTTCAACAATTTGGCGACTCAATTCGAACTTGACTTCAATTAGATGCGAAGGCGTGACTCAAATTGTTTGTTATTGTTCCCCAGCCTGAAAGCCATTTAATTAACGTAATGTAATTTTTCAATAATCGAATCTATCCGCAGAGCGCAGCAATTATTTCGGGCCTTTTCATACGACCTGATTGGCAAACAAATTTAAATGAAAAAGTGCAGGAGGACAAAAAAAAATGGCACTGAACAACAAATTAAGAATGCGATGAAAGGCGGCAATTAAACGGTAAAAATCCGGTGGTCGGGATGGCATTTTCCCTGGAAACTCCCCACCAACGCCACTCCAGAATCTCGATGTGAATCCGCTGAATATCCTGATGCTGCAGCAGCAGTTACGTGTGCCAACTGCCAATGCAATCAGTAGCCGTAATGCTGCACCGGCGGACAACTCAAAAATGTAAATCAAGCATGGCTCTGATGACGTAGTCAGAAAATCATTAAAATGAGCCCACAATGGCACCAGTAGATCCTGCCGAGAAGAGTCAGCAGCGGTCAACAATGCTGGACAGCAGCAGAAAACAACGAAAAATGGCCCGTCTGTGTTTATATTTGTGTCGAGCAATTAAAAAATCATTGCAGCAGCAGCAAACAAGCTGCAAAAGTTACGGAGCACTGCGAGTTTCGAACTCTGGAGTGATCAGGAATTATTTATACAGATTAAACTTAAATTGGTTTATATATACTGCGAAATTCCGTATAGCTCTGGATATATTTTAGGCAATGCATTTATTTAAATATATATAATTATAATAAATACGCAAGCTTTAAACATTTCAGTTGTATACTTCTTTACAAATTAATCCATAAATAAATCACAGATTTTTGGCTGTTGGCTTTTTTTGAGTATTAACTTCCGACTGATCGAAATAATTATAAGTTCATTATTTTCCAAATTAATATTCCCCTGCTCACCACTCGCGTAGTGGGTATTGAGTATGAAATCCTCTTGTAATTGTGAAGCAGACGCGTCGTGCACACACAAACGCGCATTACTCATACGCCCAGTTGGTTGGCTTGCACCTTTTGTTAAATTTGCGAAGTGGATGAAGGGATGGGCTGAAGGGGTAAAGGGTTGAGAGGGGCAAAAGGCAGCTCTGGAGGCAACTGAGATTTTGTCGTGGCGCTGTAAGTGAAAAGGATCACGACCACGCAAATGCGCAATTTATGTCGTCAGGTGCAGTCAACGGACACAGTTGTCCCGGCCCCTCAACGCCATTTAAGCCCCTTCACTTCGTCCTCCAACAGTCCTACCCACCCACCACCAACAGTTCTACCCTTACCCCCACCTGTTAGCCATAGTCAACTATCTGAGCCCACGCCATCGCCATCGCCAACGCCATCGCTCGCCAGCTGGTTCATCCACATTTCACATCCCTGGCGCGTGCAACACGTAAATGGCAGCGAAATTTATCAAACGCTTTATA
Organism: Drosophila teissieri; assembly: GCF_016746235.2. Lineage (NCBI taxonomy): Eukaryota > Metazoa > Arthropoda > Insecta > Diptera > Drosophilidae > Drosophila > Drosophila teissieri. The sequence continues at coordinate 15,089,307 of NC_053031.1, read as the reverse complement.
GCCCAAAGGCAAGTTCCGAAGTTTTTGGCTCTCTGCGGTGTGGAAAAGCGATGAGGGCGGAAAACCTGGGAAATATCGCCGACGAGACGGTGGTTTGTGGGGTTTAATCTTGTTCACATGTCACTGCAGCTTGTTTGGTCATAAGTTGGCCGCCTTGGCTGGGCGAAAAAAAATACAAAAAATAATTGACGTGAAATCTGGTCGCTCTCCATTCGCCCTTTGACCGCTTCCACCGCCGATTACCACCCACTGCCCACTGCCCACTACTGCCCACTTTATATGCAGTTAATTACAATGGCGCTGACCTTGCGTGCTGCATGCCCCGCATTTTGGCTTTTGTTCTCTTGGCATGCCGCTCACGTTTGTGCCAAAAATCTTAATTTCTTTGCGGCTCTGCGTGTCCATTTTTCTTGGCCAACCGGTTTTTGGGGTGCAGCAGGAAAAGCAAAGCAAAGCCAGGCAAACGAAAGTCCTGGCCATCATTCATAATTGGCGTGCTGCACCTTTAAGGCGTATTTATGGCACAGTGGCATTATCGGTCTGCAGAATTCGGAATTCGGGGCTGGTTGCTAAATTGCACGATAAATATCTAATTTCACCGCTAAATTGGCCAGCAAGGCGAATTCAAATGGAATTTCATATTGCGGTCAGAGGAAGTTTGTAAATGACATTGCAACCACTTTCAAAGGTGTGGTTGCAGAAGCACAAAAAAATTAAACAAAAATACAAAATGCAGGTCATTAATAAATCATTTTTTCACTTTTAAGAAACTATTTTTTTTGGCACGATATTTTTATACACGATATACTAAGTAGTACCGAAAGTTGGTCAGCTTTTAAGTGGACATTTTTATGGCGGTCAAAAACGATTCTTTTAATATCATGTGGTAAATAGTGAAATAGTAAAAATTGTATACATTTTCATAGCAATAATGAAACTTTACATTAAAATTATTGACATCCTCAGCTTTAAGTGAAATATGCTTGTGTAGCTTAGGGCTAAAATAACGACGAAAAATATAGATTACAAAAGGGTTCTGTTTGTATTTTACATTCCTTTGGTATTATTAAATTTTGAGATTATACTCCTTTCGGCTTACGCAGAAGATGAAAACCATAAACAAATTAAGAATATGGAAATGAAAAATTGTTAAGGCGACAGCAACTTGAATTCCTTTTCAGAGAAAGCTAACAAATTCCATTAATGCTCGTTAATCCCTTCCCCATTATTTTCCCTCGGCTCGGCTTGGAACAACGAGAGACGACGTTTCCTTTTCATTGTCTGAAAATTCCTCTGTCCCAACCCACTGTTCTGTTTTGCCTGCGACCTTCGCTGGATGGTTAGAAATTTAAATTTTGATTACAAGCTGTGTGCACAGCCCACCCACCAACAATTATTTGGCGGGGCGAGCTTTTGACAAGGTTAATGCAATTTGCTGCACCCAAAATCATTCAAATTTCGCGGATCGGCGTGAGTGTCGTCACGCATGCCCGGTTGAATAAATTATCATAAATGATTTTGTAAACAGTTTTCGTTCGCCCGGCTCGGCCGCAAAATGAATTTATATTATTAGCCTGGGCAAACTGCACTTTGCGCCTGGTCTGGCCCGATTTCTTGGCCCCACCCGGGCGTGCGGCGTAGTACTTTGCATACATTTTTAATTTCCCTAAGTGAAACCGCCACAAGTTTTCAAATTGGCCTTTTTCGCGTGAGAGCGCCCGAAGTGCCGGCTGATTTTCTATGCATTTTCCCATCTGATGAGTATATATGTGCCCGCTGCACCATTGTTCTTTGTGGCCTTTTGTGCCACGGCGTGGAGCTGCCCCACGAACCCAGGACCCCACACAACGGAGCCCCTTTGGTTGCCGAAGAGAGCGCCGCTGGCTCATCATAAGTTTTGATTTCAGGCGGTGCAGCGAATGGAGCGAAGCCCCATACTTGAAGAAAACTTGGCCACTTTCTTTGCTCCAATGGATTTTTGAACCTTTAAGGCATCACCAAATGTTTGATAGCGGGGTCCTGACTCAAATCGAAATTAGCATCGAGTTCAGGTTTATTTTCAATCCCCAAAGGATTTTCAGATATTTTGGTTTTATTAATACTTATCTGAACTTTAACTAATTTATTATAAACCTACTTAAGCCCTTAGTACATGAAGTCCAAAATATGCCTATGATTTAGACAAAATGTGTTCGGCAAATCGGTTAAGTCTTATTTGCCAAACGCATTATTAAAATTTCAAAATAGATATAATGAAATTGGTTGAAATTCTACTTTCACCACTATACGATTGTTAACCACAGCTACGTCAAGTTATAAATAATCTCAATAGTCAATTTTCAGAAATAAATTGAACAAAACCGCGAATTGCGGTTTATGTTGGCCTTGCTTTTTATGGACCTTATTTTTTGGCGAAAACCGCAAACTCCCAGTTCAATCATTTTTTGTCGCGGCATTTTAACAATGTTTTTTAGAGTTGCACAATCAGAGCTTTAAGTACAAACTCCCATGTCATATGTAGGTGCATTCTTAGGTAAACCATTAAAGGAATAAAATACAATATTTTAAGCACAGAAGCTTTATTCTTAGGACTTGTTCTATAGCATTCCGGTAGTACTATAAAAGTGTAAGGTGTCGTTTTTAACATAAGGTCCTATAACGCTCAGAAGAAGTTTAAAATCTAGTTGAAGAGATTCCTCCACTCCTAATGTTCTTATAAAAACAAAAAATCCAAAGATCTGTATACGTGTTATGTCACTCTTGACCGAGATATATCTTCTCGTTGAAGTATTTTCGCAAGTGCACTCCGCATGCTCCATGCTGCGCTTTTGTTTGCTGGCCGCGGGGCAGGCACAATTGCCTTTGCCGTAGCGAGTTGCAGCTGAAGTTGAGGCAGGAGTAGCAGCAGTCGGTACTTGGTGTCCCGTAGTGGCGCCCGGAGGAGCAGCCCCAACCTGGGGGATGGAGGGTGAGAGGGTGAGAGGGTTCTTGGGGCATACTGGCGAAATGGAATGGCTGCCTTTTTTGCTTTGTCTTGAGCACTGAGCACATCCTGACTTTGGCTCACGCTTCGACTGCATTAGACGCATAGTCGGGGATGGCTTTTGACTTGGTCGTTATCGATTATGGCTTGCCGCAGCCTCTCCAGCCACCAACACCACAACTCCCAGTGCCACTCCCACTGCGCCCCATCATCATCAGCAGCCACCCACAACGTTTGTCAAACGGAAGGTGGAAACTTTTTCAATAGTTGTTCCGGAACATGTTGGATGTGCGGACGCTTGATTGCTGCACCCGCATACTGTCTGCGATTTGTGTGGAGTTCTTTCTTTTTTGGCCAACTGCCTCGGCCAGATGTAAAAAGAGACGACTTTAAAGCCAACTGTTTGGAGAGTATCTGATTGAAATTTATGCGAAAGTCAACCATCAAAAAAAGAACCTTGTGTGAGGGAATTTTTCGTTTTTACAATGTGGCTTGATCCCATTGTTTTTTTTTTTACTATTAAAACTTGCGTTGATAGCGCATTACAAGTTGGATAACTATTTTTTTCATTTTTGAACTGCGAAGTTAATTTGTGTAATGGATTTGTATAACTAATGAAATAAGCGAGGTACTTGACTAAATAACTTTAATCGTATTAGTTACATTTATATGAATCGTTCAAAAACAATGTCCTAAAAAATACAAAATAATTTTCTCTTCCGAAAAATGTATGCCTTAAGATATGATTGCATACTTTTGGATAAAATGCTATAGTTACCCTTAATTCGATGTCCTCAACCGCTTTCAGAATATTGAGGCAACTTATCGATAGACTGCCAGCTGACCCTTTTGCCCCAAAGAGTTGATGTCCCTATCCTTTATCGCCAACCGAGTTGCTCTTAAGAATCGCTTTTCTCTTAGCCCTCTCGACTCTCAAGTTAGCCCACTCTCGGGCGACCATTAAGGCTAAGACCTAATTCCCGACTTGCCCTCGTCGCAGGCCAGAAGGCGTGCTAATTGTTGGCATTGTTTCTAGGGCTAGACTCCCACAACAGCGAGAGTGAGTGAGTGTGTATGTGAATGTGAATGTGAATGAGAGCGAGAGAAAACGAAAGTGCTTGCATGCAAAAATGCGGCCCCACCCACCACCCGCCACCCACCATTCACCCATTTCCCCGCAAGGACCCGCTTTTCCGAAGAAGAGGGAGCAAAACAAAGAAGCCGAAAGGAAAGCGACGCCTTTGATTTTTAGGCCAAGTGACCAAGTTTTCCCACTCCCAAGGCGCTGACCGCAAAAAAAGGCCAAAACCTCGTATATAGTTTTATGTATGTTATGCACACTCACACACACAACCGGCACACTCACCAAAATTATACCAAAATATTCAAATTTATATTGATTTTGCGCCTGCCGTGAAAACTCTCACTTAAACTTCAAAATAATGGAAAACTTTGTCGAGCTGAATGCAAAAATGCATGCGATTGCGAATAATCTGGTACTCACCTTGAAGGCCTTGAACGAGGATACCACATAGAAGGCTCCATCCTCCAGTTCGTCGAGATGATACTTTCGATCTCCGTCCATGGAGAACACATACCGAGCTCCCCGTGGCAAGTCCATCTTGGGCGAGATCTTGTCGAGCAGATTGTCCAGCGAGGTGACATCGCGCCCGGGTCGATAGCGCAGCTCCACGCCCGGAAAGAAGGGATCTCCATTGCGGTAGAAGACCACACGGCGTGCCTTCCAGTAGGAGAGATTATTGTAGCGCGACGCCGCTGCACTGGAAATTTCTGGACGGGATTTGGATCGCACCAGCGGCACCACTGGCGGCTGCTCCGAGTTCTCGCTCATGTTGTCCAGATACCCGGGACTGATGGCGCGACTCTGCCGCCCACTGGTTGCACCAGTGGTTGCACCGTTCCGTTGCTGCCAATAATCCGGCACCTGGCGATCTCCACCAGCCACCTGCTCGCTGGCTGCTAAGTCCTCCTCATCGTTATCGTACCGGCTGGCGTTCTGAATCCGGAAGCTGGAGGACACCGGACGCTTGGGACTCTTCGCAGGACTGCTGCGGTTGCTATCGTTGTTGCCGTTGATGCCGTTGCTGCCGTGCTTGTTAATGTTGTTGCCACTGCTGCTGTGGATGCCGTTCCCGTTCCCGTTGCTGTTGCCGTTCCCGTTGTGCAGATTATCATCCAAATGGGGCTGCGTCGGTGGCGGCGAAACGTTTCCCTCGAGCGGTGCGTTCGGACTAATTTGTGGCATTGTTTGGCCGCCCAGAACGGAGTCGTTACTGCCAGCCGCCTCTCCACCGCCATCGACCTCATCCTCGCCGGTCTGGGCCTGGCTCAAGCTGGCCATATAGTCGTCGTTCTCTTCGTTGGACATCGTTCTAATATTGGTGTTGGTGCTGTTGCTTGTCCTGCTCCCAAGGCAGTCACGTCAGCTTTCTCTTAAGGAATTGGCTCAACTTGCGTGCTCGGTTTGTTGTGGTCAAACGGAATCGCTAAGGGCAGCGTCGCGTCGACGCAAAGCGAAACTTGGAGCCCCTAAAAGGGGAGCCACTTCTTGGAGCTTTTCTTCGAGCACGCAGTCGCTGGTTGCCCAGCAAGGAACCACGTTGCTGGCCTGGCTGAAATGGAAAATATTTTATTGCAAATTTGAATTAGCATTTAACAAATTATTGTTCAATCAAATTACTTGATAATAATTTACAAAGTTTAATAAAATCTTAGCAGTTTTAAAGATTAAACGTAACTTAAATTGAGCAATGTGTTAGTTGTAATATTCGTAATTTGAAATGGTTCATCATTTTCGTTATTTACATTCGTCATGAAATAATTTATGCAATGCGCATTGTCGTTATACCTCTCAGTTCTCTGATAGCCTTTAACATGCCAATAGATTGTAATTATCGAATATCTTCAGTGCGTTAGTTTCCCGTCGAATGTCTTCATTCATAATCCTCGAACACAGCATACATATGTCCTGGTCCTTGTTCCACACAAGCACTGCACTTAGAAATATCAACTGTTAACCATATCCTTGCCCCCTGCGTAATCGATATGCCACGAACTCTCGATGCAATGTGTCCAATGCTCCCATTGCCCAGAGCTCTCCAGAGCTGCCTGCCCCTCGACTGCCCCACTTCACAGGACTCCAAAGGACTCAATGGGCTGTCCGGCGAGCGCACTTGCCACTGCCTTTGTCCCAGCAAACAGACCAAAGAGCCCCACTCAACCATTCGGCGTGGGCACTACAAACATTCACACTTCTGCGGGGTCGAGGGACAGGTCTGTGGGTTCTGGGCTCTGGGTTCAGGGTTCACAGTTCAGGCCTTCTCCGCCCGCTGGAGAGGCCGAAAATATCGCGTATTATTTGCCCTGCCTTGCCTTGCATTTGGCTACCTCACACATCGATGTGGGTACACTCGAAGTCGTACGAAAAAATTGGAAAGCATTCTGCTTCTAAGTTGAAGAGCTACATAAACTGTCCAGTTGCATAAACTCTTATCGTTGAATGAGTTATAATTAATCCCTGAATATACCAAAAGCAGTACTTCACTTTTGAGAAAAATCATTCAGACTTTTTTCCTGATTTTCCCCCAGTGCATCGAGTGGTAAGCACCGAAAAATTGCAGACGGCAGGGAACAAGCCGACGACTCCTGGCTTAAGTGGCATTGGTCTCCTGTGTCTTTGACCACTCTGCACTCACACAGACAGCTAGCTCACCTACAACCATTCACACACACCCACCCACCCACAGACACACACACTTGCACACAAACAGGGATCCAAGTCCTTTTCACTGCATTGGAATTTCGTGTATTTTACAATTGCAACAAAAAATAAATATTTGTGGGCCACGGGAGTTGGAATTTTCCATGGTGAGCCCTTTTACTTGATTTTTTTTTACGGTTTCACCCTTTTTATTTGTGGGGTGGCGGCTTGGGCTTGGGCTTGGGTTTGGGTTTGGATTTACCTGTTTTATGCAAATTTGTTTTTATTGCAACACGTTGCACGTTGCTTCTTCCTTTTGGTCCTCGTATTTATGGGCGTATATATTTTTTCGGTTGGGGCAGAAGTGGCGCGGTGGCTTCTTTTGCGGCAATTAGGTTAATGACACTTGGGCCGGCGGTTGTTGCTTTGGGTTATTTATGCACAAACAGTTGTGGCTCACCACTTGCAACATCAGCAACATCAGCAGCATCCACTTCCACTAATTGCCTATCAATCAGCCGCAATTGTCTCCACTTTTGGTTCGCTTTTTCGGGGGCAAAACGGGAAAAACACTCACTTATCGGAGGATGGCACAAACCCATTTACTTGAATCAAATTTAATGAACTCGATGGCGGCGAGTTTATTAAAACATCTCTCGCGCTGGCAAGAAACTTTTGCTTTACTTTCTGGCATTTACCGATGCACAAGAAGAAATTCCGTGTGGCAACTTTGCCGGTCAAAGTGTTTTTGAAGTGTGTTTCGAGCGGCGCTGCCTGCTGCCTTTTCTGCTGGCTGTTCTGCTGGTTTTCCCGCAGCTTTTCCTTCTGCTGCTGCCACTGCTGCTACTGCTGCCTTTTGTCCACTCTAAATTTCCTTGACGACGCAGCCAATTTTCTTAGAGAGTGCCTTTCTCTTTCTACCGCCTTTCCTCGAATCGCGAATCGAATTACACGTTCGCCTGTGTGAGTGACTGACTTATGGGGCTAACTGCCCACCGCTTTCCGCCCGCTGCTCCACCACTAATTGTGCCCTGCTTAGGAAAACCGCAAGCACTCACACACACACACAACACACACTCACACAACCATGCACTCACACCAGTGCGCAAAGGAAAATCCAGGGGGCCAATTGCTGTGTGTGTGCTCTCTTAGCCGTTTGGCTTTTTCACCTTTCTCATTGCACTATTACCCGTCGACCAGTGGCGTCGCCAGGAGATTCCCTATCCTCCCCAATTATTACGTTCGCCTGGGATCCCGTAGATTCTTGGCTTTGACCGATTGATTGTGGGATTTTGTCTTTGCCCGCGGCGGAGCTTCGGCCTTTAAACTGATTTCCAGGCGAGAGCTGCAGGTCAGGGAAATGCTCACCACGACCCCGTGGCTCCTGCTAGAGCAGGTCCTTACACCCCCCGTGGCTCGCAGGATTTATGGCACTGTGGTTAGACGTTCAAGACTTTAATAAGCTAGGTTTAGATGCTATAACCAAATTTGATTTAAAGGATTGTTTTCAAAAAAAGATATTACAAACTATCACGGTTTTTTTCTGTATGCAAATCCATTTAAGATAAAAAGGCATTTTCAATGATTGTTTTTTCTACGATTTTTTATTTTATTTATTAATTATAAAAATCCTTAACTGTTAGTTATTCAATAATGTTGTTTTAATAGCTATTTACGAAGCTTGCATAAACTTCTTTCGCCACGATTAACTTTTATAATCGCTTGACTGCATATGGCAGCTGGATTTATGGCACGTAATGGAAACTTCGTGTTTGTATTTTCTAAATTTTCAAACACCGCACCACAGTAGCCGACTTGCCCCGTCCAAACACCGCCATTAACCCCACCACTTTGCTTTCAAATTCTGGCTTTGGGACCGTTTCCCCGAGGGGAAGTCGCAGTTTTTTGCTTATCGTGTTTATATTGTCGTCGTTGTGTGTGCTTGCGGTTTATGTTCGTGTGTTTTGTCGTCGCCTTAGTCAGCAACGTCAACGTCAACCTCACGGATCCAGCAGCAGCACCTCGTATAGAAGGTGCTATACCCCTCGATAGAGAGGGTACTCAAGGGGGGGACTGGTTATGCGCCACTCACATGCAACTACTTGGCCAAAACAATTTGTGGGGGATTTTCGCTGCTTTGCTGCTTTTGGCAGTGCTGTGAAATTTTCTGTGTCACGCTGTTCGCACGAGCAACAGTCGCCGCAAATAGTCGACTCCCACCAAACCGCAGAAATTCAGGAATTCTATTGGCGGCTGGTGGCGGAGATTGGCTGGGGTAATTCTTTCATTTTTTCTATCGTACAATTAGGCCAAACGTTTGTGGAAATTTGTTTTTATTACAATGCCATTACTCGTAAATTGTATTGGTCGGGGACGCGGACCGAGGACCCTCCGTTAATAACTTTGTGAGTTTCCTTCGCCGCACGCCCTCGCATTCCTTTAAATTAATCACATTTTTGTGTGGGCGACGCAACGTTTTGGTGAAGTTAATGTATTATTTTAATGCCATTTCCGGCTGGCTGCGTGATTTATGGATTTTCAGCCATATTTCTGTTTAATTATTTCGGCAACTTTGTGAATTGCCCCACAATTGAATCATCAGCTCAATGTAGCTGCGTATTATCTCTGCTCCGCTATCCGCTAAATGGGATTTTTATTCCCCATTGGCAATTTCGAAGTAATTTTCTCATGCCCCCCCGCAGAGGTAAACTTTTAAGCTGACTTACGTAGCTTCGCTCAGAAGCATCATTCTATCCAGTTTCATTTTCAATTATCTAATTTTGCCCAACAGACCCAAGCTGGCAAACAACAAACTATTAGAGGAGCCAACAGTGGCACGCCCACATCAGTTAGCAACTCAAATAAGCCACCTTTCTGTTGCCAAAACGACTCCTTTGTGCCTCCCCCTTTCGGCCACCAATCAAAGTGCAAGAGAGTGCTCAGAAGCTGTGATGGCAACCGGACTTTTGTGGTAACATCATACTGTGAGACTAGTACCATTTATAGTAGTTTCTACTAGATATTTTTCACTGCAATTTCTTAAAGTCTTCATTCATCTTCTTAAAACGTATAAACGATCATGTATAATTCGAGTCCTTTAGAATCCTATTAAGAAGTATTGTTGAGTTGTACAATTTTTAAAGGCATTGAACGTTCAAGTTAACTTTTCGTAGACATCTTGCCCTCGTTCTGGATTAGATTCCAGCATCACTGGGTGAAAAGGTACCCGCCATAATGAGCTCTTTCAATGCCCCAGAGGGCAGGAGGTGGGTGGAGGAAAAGTGCAGGCTGCAGCACCTTGTTGCCGTTCGGCATTGTGCCCACATGAAGGACTCTGGTGGCGCTGCAGCGGCGGCAGGATCCACGAAAAGTCGATGGCCACAAAGGATGTTTTGTTTGCTGTAAATGCCCACTGTGCAGCAGCATGCACACACACGTGCGCACCTTAAATTTCCAGCTAATGTACTCACGTGCAAACACCCACTCCTGCACACACACACACACTCACGCACATGCACACAGCGATGCAGGGTACAAGTAAACAGAAAGTGCAATGCAAGCCACTAAAAAGTCCAATGCCGCCGGCATGCATTTTGTATTGCATACTTTTCTGCGCCGTGGCCGAAAGAAAAAGAAAATTGCAGGAAAATGGCGAAATGGTGAAATGGCTGGGGTGGAGAGCGTTGGCTGGTGGGTGATGGGTGGACTGGCGAAATGCAGTGGAAAATATTGTGCAAAGGGCGCGGTCAGAAGTTGACAACGACAACAGAGCCAACAATGAGGCATTTTTAATGTGACCATTAAACAATGGCAACGAGGACAATGCACACACACACACACATATACACATTCAAGCCAAAAAAGAGGAAAAGAAGCACATTGACTGCAGTGGACGCGAAGGAAATAGTTAACCCAACAAACTAAATGGGCAAAAAATACCAAACTGTTTAAGACTTTGCATATCTTAAGATGCTTTTATTTCTAAAAATGTTAAAAATTAATATGATTAGAGTATTATTTAAAAACATTACAATGGTTTTAATAGGTACAATGGTTCAATAGGAAATTACCGATTTAATTGCGAATCTGCAGTCCTTGAAGTGCAATCAAGTGGCTCATTGGGATATCCGCTGCAAGCCAAAGTTTCCCAAGACAAGGAATGTACATATACATCTATACGTATGTGCGGAAAGAAAGGCAGACTTCCCATTCAGCTGCTGTCAGTCGCGCGCGAAAACTTTTCAATACAAAGTATGAAGCCCATGACGCTACTAAAAGGAGACATTGAAGAATGCGACAGCCCCGATGAGGCGACGGCCACAGTGCATCAGAGGGCCCAGGAGCAGGAGCAGGAGCAGGCCAAGAGCTATAAGCCAAGCAACGAGCCACGGTGAGGACTTTCGGCCGAGACGAACCACATACATACATATACAACTGAATGAACCGCAACAAAGGCACTCAACTGACTCCGATTGCGACTGCGGCAACTAGTACGGCAACTACAAGGCTTGGTCATTGACTATACAGACGAAAAGGGGATATCAATAAAATGACAATACTGTTATATAGTTTTATTTCATCTAATTTAGAAAACTAGCTATAAAGGCAAAAGGTTTTATTATGAAACTATTATATAAGATTTAATCTGGTCAGCATTTGCACAAAGATTGTGTATATAAACATGGGCTATAAGCAAGGAAGAATAATTGATTGTTTGGCATTGCTCATGATATTTTCTCACTGTGTAGGGGGTCTGCGACTGCGGCTCGAGCTTTGTCTTGCCACTCAGCTGCACAACAAGCCCCGCCCACCGCCGCGCTCCCTCCCATAGACGCTGTTGCATTTGGCCATGGGCAAAACCGCAAGCAGGGCGAGCATAACAAGAGTTCTTTGAATGGAGTGGTAAGGAACGGAAAGGAAAGGAATCGAGCCGTGCTGAGGGAGGTGCCATATAGAAGGGAGTCGGATGGCTGACCAGGCAGCTGCCATGTCAAACTGAATGAATGGATGGGTAGATGGCTGGAAGGCAAACCGACCACATGCAGCCCAACAGCTTGGCCAACTTATGTGAACGCACATGCACTGAAACAAACAGCAATCGCTAGATTTAGCAAAAAATTAATACAAATTACATAATACTTTGGTTATCTGCAAAACAAATTTAATTTCTTTTGACTTGTTGAGAGTAAAAGTTGAGAGTAAAAAACAAAAGTTCGCAAGCTATTATGATACAAACATTGAATTTACAATGTACTTATTGAAATGCTTCTAAAAATGAATCGCTTAACAGAATTCTAATTGCAATGCCCAAGCTGTGCACATTTTTCAGTGCCCCAACACATGCTTTGCCACATAAGAATGGGGCAGTTGAAAAGTGGGAACGAAGGTCCTGCCAACGCAAGTCAAGCTGGCCGGCCAAGAAGAAAAGCTCATGTCCTCAATTGTGAATGCGACCAGAATTGTAGTTGTAGTCATACCCATTCCCATTCGCAATCTCATTCTGGTACTCGTACTCGTGCTCATCCTCGAACAAAAAGTTTCAATTGTCTCTGGCCGAGAATGTGTGAATGCGATTGTCCAAGTTTCTCATTTGCGGCAAGGGTTTGGATCCGTTTCGGTCTCGTTTCCTGTTGAATGTGGGCACAATTAATTTTTGTTGCGTACATGCAGCATGTGATCGTAAGGATAATGATGATGCAGATGGCCATGCCTTATGCGCCCATATTGTGCAATCCCTGACCCGATAAATGCCCCACTTGACCCTTGCCCTGCCTTGCCTTGCCTTGCCTTGCCTCGCCAGTCGAGACATCTCCAACTCTTTCTGTACCAACTCGCAATTCGGGCGCCTGTCTTTTGTGGCCGACCGGGGGGCATTATCTCCATCTCAGATAGTGTCAGCACCAGAAAGTTTCGCCATTAATGAGTTATGCTAAGCTCGAATGGAAGCGGGTGTGCACTTAGCGCCACATCCTGCATCTTGGAATTTAATTCCAGCCTGGACATTTGCTTAACCCCAGAAACGTATATGGAATCAGGACTCAAGTAGGATGTTTAAAGAAATTAGCTAGCGACTCATACTATGCTATTACAAATTAAAACGGCCACAACTCGAATGTGTTAGAATATAAATATTTTACAATTTATTTTATTTAAATTGATAAATACTTTGAGATGCCTAAAAAATTCCCATTTTACTCTAAAATCTTTTTTCCCCGCCTTAAATGGGTTAAGGCTTGGCTTTCCTTTTCCCACATCTTTTGTCGTTAATAAAGCAAATGACCAAAAAGTTTTCAGCCAGGAAATTAGCATTTGGCAGCACTCGCTGTGAGCCAGTTTGGCCACAATGCTCCACCATTGGAGCATTTTCCTGGGGAAATGCAAATGGCGGGCCAAAGTGTTACGGTTTCTGGTACGGTTTCTGCTGCTGCTATTTTTTCTCGCTTTTGCCACCGCGCAGTTGATGGGTAGCCATGATTAGTTTAGGTCGGCGGATCGCTGGCAAAGCCATTCCCTCCCTTCGCGCGCCACACGCCATGCCACATGCCGCATGCCTCGTGCCTCATGCCGCATTCTGCAGGCCACATGCTAGCGCTGTTTTGGCATCAAATGTTTCGCACTAAGGCTCTGCTTTTAATATGATTGCAATTCGCGCTGCGGGGCTCCACTCGCATTCGAAGCACTCGCATTCACACGGCTGGTTGGTCCACTTCGCGGTCCTGGATGCACTGCACCATTGGCGATGGCTCCTCACTGGTACGTCCCTTTTTTCACTTCTCAAACGCTTTTGAGCTCCTATCAAAGTATGAAATTTGTTGTTTGTTTAATCAGTGTTAAAATACTTGCATATGCATGATTTTAGTGCGGAATGTATTAATGTGTCATAGGTATTTTCCTAATTTCTAAGTGAAATTCTCATCAAAAGTAATTCCTTGTGTATGCTTTTCATCAGAGAGATACTTGCCATTTCACCGCGATGTGGTTTCTTCAAACGGGAAGAATTGCAAAAGGAAAATTACAGCGGGCAGCGGCAATTGCACACGAATGACATTTCTACTGGCGGTTGGACATTAGTTTCGCTTCGCTGGGCCCAAATGGTTTTTGGCAGACGTCAGTGTCGTCATAGTCCTGTTGGCATTGGACCGTGGTCCTTCCACCTTCCACCTTTCGCTTTCCTTTCCTTTGTGGTAATTAATGTGCATATGTATGGGTCTGCGTGTGTTTGTGAGTGTGTGCTGGGCGTCAATTACTTTGGCTCTTGCAGTTGGCCGGTTACAAATTACAGGCTATGAAGGCGCCTCGCCTTTCATGTGGCGAATCCTTTTTTTTTTGTTTTAACTTTATTGGCAAATCAATTAGGTGGCTTCAAATTGTGTTTGGCTGCTGGTCAGCGCTTAATTTATTTGATTTCATTGGCCGACCAAACGAGCTTTCTTTCAAATGAATGCCAAAACTTTTTGATCATTTTTGTTTACTATATATGTGGGATTATTTTTGGCTCTACCCATGCCAGATGTTGTGGCTCTCGCTTCTCTGCGGTCGTCGTTATTGCCAACAATCAGTTATGGATCGTGTGGTGATGGTGGCGGAGGGGTAGAGAGGAGATTTTTATAGAGGGGAGGGGAGGGGAGGATGGGAATCAGCGTAAAATTTAATTAGCTTTAAGTGTGTTGGTTGCGGCGGTTGTTTCGGTACCGTTGTTGTTTGCTACGGTTTCGTAATTTGTTGTTAATTACTTTTTGCAGAGCGGCTTTTTATTGGAAATTAACGCCAGCAGGTTTTCGGTATTTCACTGCGTACTTCTATTTGTTTGCGTTGTTTGGAGTGGCGGGGTGGGGTGAGGTTGGGGGGATTGCTACTTAAATTGAAATCAGCCATAAATAGGCATTAAAATTGGTACATAATGATTTTAATGGCGGTTTTCTATATTATGCTGATTACTGTAAATTTTCGGTTTCAATTTGCCCGTTGTTATCGATTTCCCCCTTATCTGTGCTTTCTGCTGATGGCGCTGTCTTTTTTCAATTTGCCCCTGTTTGTGTGTGGCATTCGAAATAAATTTATCTAATGACTCTGCCATTATTTGCTTTTTGGGCGCGCAATTACTTCATGGCGCATTCAATGCGCTGATTTATGGGATGTTTTCAAATTTGCATAATGTTATTAATGCGTCGCAGAATTCGAATGGCTTAAGATGTCCAGGCTGCGAACTGAATAGATAATTTTAGGTTCGATTAAAACCTTTCATAACTTACTCTGTTACCATATATGTATGTATATTACGAAATACAACATTAAACCCATTTATATACATAAGCAGATTCTGATCTGGGCGATATAACATTTTATTTATTGACTATATTGACTTCATATTTTATTTACATTGCCATGCATTACTTGTCACAAATTTAAATTTAAATATATTTTATATTATTTATATGCATGCAATGGATCCCCTATCCATATCCAGTGACTGCAGCAGAACACCTGTTCACGTGCTTCTCAAAAAGACCAGGGAAAGTGTAACTGACATCTTTTGTAAGTACCGCCAAAAGGTGGGCAATGGAGCTCGCCAGGCGGTGCAAAGGGTCAGAAGTCGTCAACAAGTTGGCCTCATAAAGCCAAGTTCGCGTTGTGCCACCAAACGTCATCGGTATGTAATTGCGATCAATTACAATAGAAATTTATAATGGAAACTCACTGGAAAGTAATTTTGTTTTAAATATATATGTAATATGGTTTTCTTTCATACAGTTTCCTTAAAGACCACGGATGTGAAGAGGTGGCCTCGGGTTTCCTTCTGATCCTGATCCTGTTGATGCTCCTGTTAGGACTTTACCTGGCCAGGAACTACAATCACGCGTTTGCCTACGGATCTGGCGGCTGCCTTTCGACGTTTCTGTGGACCTACGATGAATGCCAAATAATTACATAGGCGCAAACGGTTTTGTTTGTACATGACCTTTATTGATGCTCAATTGATTGTGGCCAATAAAGTGATACCAATTCAGCGAGCTCCCCTTTGCGGCCAAAAGGCCAAAGCTAAATTGCATCAATTTTACATTTTTAATCACGCCACCACACTGACAAAATGGGTGACCTCTGACCTCCGCACCTTTAGCTAATTAGGCCGTTGGCAGAGTGGCTCTTTTTTTGCCCGATGGGGGGCGCTGCTGCCAATCATCAAGCTGTTTAAATAATAAATCACTTTAAAATTAGTTTGCCAACTTGTGCAAGTTGAGCGACAGCAAATTAGTGAAAGTTAATTAAAACTATTTAAATTGCAAATTATTTTAACGTTTTCACACACACACACACATCCATCCAGACACACACGCCCAAGGACCCGAAGTCGTGTAAAAAGTTGGAAACGGAATTCACGCATACACCGCCCACCAAAAGAAGAACTCCGGCTTTCCCCTCCCAACGGTATGAATGTGCTCGTATATATATGACTTTTCACAAAATGTTTAAATGAGGGAAATTAAAAAGGGGTACAGCAGGGCACACGTTGGAGTATCTAAAAAAATGTCAAGTTGCCCTGGGATGGATGGGAAAGTCAACCGAGGGGTAAGCAGAAAAAAGGGGAAAAAAGTAAAAAAAGGCGACTGTAGGCGTTGGGGCGTGTACGTGTGGCGCAACAATTTGCATATAAAAAGGGTTGTTAGACTTTAAATAGCAGGCATGGCCTATTATATGCATTAGGCCCCAGATATGGCGGGGCATTAAGATAAGGCACTTACGCCCAGCTTACCACGCTCCGCATTTCGTATTTCGTATTCCAAAGAGCCGGGTAACTCCATACACCTACGCAAAAGTTAATTTATGCGGGCATGTCTGCGCTATGCCCCCTCTCTTTCGCTCCGCCGTGTCCTGTCCCTTTCGCTCGGCAGTCTGGCTTGTTGAAATTTTAATTAAAGGGAAATTATTTAAGGATGCAGCAGCAGTAGCACTACCAACACTGGCTCCACCGGCAGGAAGAATGAATACGAAAAAAAAGGAGAAAAAAACACAGGCATAGCGAAGCGAACCAAAGTTGAATGGAGTCAACGGGATCGGGGAGTTTGTGGAATAACCCGCATACTCTAAAAACTTTTGGCCTTGCAAAGAACTCCGGCATCATCATCACTTGACAAGTACTTGGCTTCCGCCACTGACTTCTGCTTAATTCCTAATGATGGGACCCCGACTGCATAGCAAGTAAACAGAGGCGAAAAAAGTGAGGCAGCGATGCCAAAGGTTTGCCTCATAAACGTGAGATAATTACTCTGATGGCAGGAATTCTTTCAAATCGGGCATGAGAAGAGGTTTACTTTTTCTTAAGAATTTGTTTGAGCATAGCGATTGTCCCCTTTTCCTATCTAAGATATGAAAGCCAGTGCAAAATATAGGTTTAAGTTACCAGTACTTGCATGCATACATGCATTTTTTTAGTACAACCAAGTGCCACATTGTAGTGAAAAAATCCAATCGATAAACTCTACAAAATGAACTCTTGAAAAGTGCAAATCAATTGGGGTCTCAAATCTCTGCACTATTTAATTAATTAACTTTCAATTACCTTTGCAGAGCTTGCAACTCTTAATTAGTTTATACTTTCCGTATCTTTTGCCCTGCCTTCCCAATCGAAACCCGAGCTCTTTGACATGATTTAACCTCCGGACTGGTGTGGACTGGCTCCAGTCCTCGTACTTGTATTTCAATTAGCAGCCTAATAGGGGCTGAATGACTTCTGACCCTGCAACGTGCAACAACTGACCGCAAGGAAGGCACGTCGGCAGCCTCCAGTTGCATTTTGGCCAGTCAGCCCGCATCTCTTTTAGGCCAACCGGATTTTTTCCGACTCCAGTCGGAAGATCACGGGGCAACAATGGATGGAATCAGAATGCAAAGCACTTGGAGAAATTTCACAAATTGCTTTATTTCGTTTTTAATAAAAGGTAGTCTACGATATCCGTGCAAAAGGGTAACCATCAATATCATCGTAACAAAATATCACTTATTATTCAATAGATTGCATTTTAAAAATCCTAAAGAACTATGTACATACCTTGCAATTGAACACGTTGTGACCAAGAATTTAACCATAATTCTAATTATTTCTTGGTTCAAAAACCAAACCCTTTCAGCACACCTGCCTAGTGTTGTTTTCTCTGCGTTTGAGCATCAGCGGCGTTCGCAAATATCTCAATTGAAAATGACTTGGTACGTGAAATCCTCCACCTGATGTCGGCCTCCATTTTCGGGTGTGGTTGTGTGTCCGTGGGCCTGAATGCTGACCGGGCGGGCTGCTTTTATGGGGCTCTTCTAAATCAATTTGACAGGGATGCGGAATGGAATAGAGCATGCCAGGAACTCATCAAGACCGCAACGAGGTCCTCTTCAAAGCGAAAGCGATTAAACGTGGAGCGTTTGCGTTAGTCAACATAGTTTGACATTCCAAATTAATGAGCACTTAAGCGCACGCATAACGCATTTATTTTGCGACCAGGTTGATTTTGGGCAATGGGGTGTGTGTGTTTGTGTGTGTGTGTGTGTGAGGATACTACTGAGTATGAGTATCTGTGTGCTGACACTTTGGCGATGAACCTGCCAGCACGAAAGTTAAGTGTCTCTGACAGACAGACACCGAATTTGGTGGCTAGATTACGGCACACACATTCACTGCGGCATGATTTATAGGGTTGCCACGTGGAATTATGCATGTACCAGGCCAGAGATTCTAATTATGAGGCATTAATCACCGTGCGGCAAGTTTATATATCTGCTTTTTATGGCCCAAATATATAAAGGAAGTGCTATAAATTAGCAAAGATTTGTGGGCCTGGTCAAAATGCTAATTTCAACGTATATAACATTGAAGCGGAGATTTTCAAGCACTTTAGTGCGTTCGAAAAATAAACGAAAGGTGAATTATAAATTAAAATAATACCCTTCACGTACGACGGGGAATTAAAACAAATGACATTTCACACAGTCACTCCGCACTTCCAACCGCACACACGGTATCGTAAAAAGTGAAGGAGAAATAATAAAAGTATAAAACGGGAACTTAACGCGCGTCGCGCGATGAGAATAAAAATAAAAATCACCTCAAAGCAGTAAAAGTAACAAGAAAAACTAAATTTTTCATAAATCCCACGAGCGGCAACAACGCAAAAACCTCATAACTGTGGCGGCCAGCACGCACACACTCGCACATTCCTATAATGTTGAAAAGAGGAAAATTAAATCAAAAACATAAAAATAAATATTAAATTTTTTCAGGTTTCCTGTGCTGCAATGCCACAAAGCAAAAAGTATGAGTAAAAAAAAACAGTTCACGTTGCGTATACGCCACGTTGCGGTCGGATTCGGATCTGGCATTTTGGCCCCAGCTTGTTAAAGCTCACGTGGCTGTCAAACGATGTCAGTGCTTGGCCAACAGCACCCCAGAAAGCGAAGCAGGAAATTAGACCGAACGCCAGCAGAAGTCGCACAAAACAAACAGACAAAAAGTTAATTGTATGAAATCAACACACTTAAAGTCAACAGCAACAACCAACAGCGAACACCGAACAGCGAACAACTCGAACAACAAATACGCTGAACATGTTGACAACAGTCAAGGGCAATATTAGGGGCAGGCCCCAGAAGCCCAGCAGCCAAGCAGCCCATCAGCCCAGAACCCCTGTACCCCGGAAAAACCCGTGGAAAACCCCAGCAAAATGCTGGCAATGATAGCAGGCCACGAATGGGGCGTGGCAGTGGGAAAGGGGCAGTCGCTGGGGCTGAAGCTAAAGGCAGTCAAGTCGATCTACAGCCAACAGTCAGGCGTTGAAGAGCCGGCAAGGACCACCTCACACAGCTTCCAAGGACATCTCCCGGTGTACAGAGAAAAATACTTTGTGTGATTTGTGAGTGACAAATGAAAATACCAGAGAGTGCTCTTTTAAACTTATTTCATTATTGGTGCTGTTAACTACAATTCAATTGTAGGTACAATTCTGAGGAAGTAATAAATCATTTAATTCGATTGCATTGTAAATAACAATTCAATTACTAAACCATTTCCTTATTGTCTATTTCCTGTAAGTGACAAATGCTTTAAGTGGAGATAAATAAATCAGTACGCGTAATACATTTTTAATTTATATTTTTCTATCAAAAATGGTTGATATTGGAGTGAAGTAAATCATTTTTCTAAAAAATGTATTGTTTGGTTTCGTAATAATTGATGTAGTATGCATTTTTATAATTGTAATTCATTATTTTACCTACTTACTTACTTGGAAATAGTGAAGACCTGAATACAATACAATCATTTTGATTTTTGAATACTTTTAAGACTTCAAGTTTCTCTCAGTGTGCGAGTGCGAAAAGAGTAAAATGATGAAGCTGCTTTCTTGGCTGAGCTGCTCGCTGCACATGAAAAAGATGAAACTGCTCTCGGTGTTCGGTGTTTGGTGTTCGGTAGGTAAGCTAAATACTCAAGGATCCCAAGGATGGGGAAGGACGAGGACCCAGCACAGGACACTCGAGCAGAGACAGACAGTGGAGACAGTCAGACAGTTGGCCCAGACAGAGACATACCTTGACACTCGCTTGCTCTTTGGCAAAGGAGACCGAGTACGAGAACGAGAAGGAGAACGCCGGAATGTGTCCTCGTTGTCGTACGAAAATACTTGAGCAAATCGTGTTAAATCGCGCTCAAGTGTTAAAGTAATAAGCACTTTTAATAAATAAAGTTGAAAGGTTGCCCGGGTATGTGGCTGAGCGGGTGAGAGGGCAACAGCGTCAACACAAACACGACCAGACAAAGACAGATATTCGCAGGCAATTGCGGTGCTCAGGAACTTGTTTGTCTTCTAATGGTCGGGGTTATTACATTTCCACTGCAGGTGACTTCGAAGGAAATAAATTGGAAACGACGTTCTGACTGAATAATCGGGAAAATTGAACGGCTCGTATGGGTATTGTTGGCTTTTAAATCGATAGTTCATCAGATTAATAAGAGGAAAGCAGCGATTGGATAACTTGATGTCAACTAGGCCCGAAGCTTATTGTATTTGGACTATAGTTAATTTAGTTGCGTTTAAAAATGTATCATCAATTTTAATCATAAATACTTAACTCTTAAGAGACCTAATACTTTTGCAGCACAACATTTATCAAATGCATGACATTTTAATGACTGCATAAACCAAGCCAGACAAACATCATTATCTTAGATGTCAGTCTATATGCTTAGCTCAAAGTCAAATAAGTGGAAGCGACAAATACGACTCCTTCCTTATTTGTGCTCACAATAAAATGCTTTTATTAAATTTCGGCTCTGTCAATAATTAAGGCAGCTGAAGTACTTGTGTGAGTAATCAATTCATTTAACACATTTCCATTCAGCCTGAAGTGCAGCTCATTAGTCTTTGATATTTTTTACGCACTCTCGTGAAATGCTCTTGAACGCGAAATATCAATGTAAATCACTTAAAGGCATAATTAAAACAATATGTTGCGCGGAAAATGCGTTATATATATTATAGCGGGTAATTTAAAAAGTAAACTGAAATATGCCGGCAAAGCAGTGGTAAAGGGCGGAGTTTGGGGGCGAGTGCATCTCGTGGATATGAAATTACAATGGCGAGTGCATTAATTCAATAATTAACACTAATTATGTGCGCCAGGCATTTATTATGCAGTGACTGTCATTCGACTGCTGCCGATCTGGCAGTAGTGGCCGTGCCGAGTAGTTAATTATAATTTATGCATAATTAAAAAGATATTTATTAAAAAAGGGATGACAATAATGCAATTCATATTGATTGGGTAAGCCAGAGACACTCTATATTCTCTCTGTCTCTCCCTCTCTCTCTGTCTTCATGACTGTTATCCCCTGTTTTCAGGACACAAGCACACAGACACACACACACAGACACACAGCGACATCCTGCCTAATACCGTTAAATGCGCCATCATTGTCAACAGCCGTGGCCTGCTTTTAGGCGCCCGTTTCCATCCCCTTCTGCTCTCCTCTATTAGGAGCATAATTTTCCACGGCCATAATCACTTTAAAACAATTTCGTGTGCGCCACATTTAATGAAAATTAATTTAAAACTTGCACAGGGTTAGGCAGCGCCTTTACATACATACACACACATAATTTTTTTCGGGATTTTCTTTTTGGTTCCTGGCAAAAAGCCGCTTAAATTACCCCAAAAATCCCAGACATATAATCTTTTGCCAGCTTTTCTGTGCCTCTGTGTGTGTGTGTGTGCGAGAGCGGCTTTTTTGTTTTTACATTCAACGAAACTTTGGATAGCTGTCGGCTGGTGTGGCAATCACTTTTGAGCGTAAGCTGCGCCATATTGTCTGCCATTATTGTCAGCGTACGGGAAACGGAAATAGGGTGTCATATTTTTCACTGTCTGCCTGAATGTCCTGGCCTTCGTTCTCTGTGTGTGTGTGTGTGTGTATGGGAGCAACTGAATGTGTGTGTGTTGTAAAAATGCGTTAAGCTCCACTCGTGCTTAAGCATTTGAACCCGGCCCTTTCTGTTCGGCGGCTTATATCCGGCCAGGAGGAGTCCAGCTTATGACATCGGAATGATATCTCATTACCCGGCTTAAGCAAGTTTAACGATTCCCCGTAATTTCACAACATTCATGCATGTGAAATTAATTTTGGTCGACTCTGTATGGAACTGACTTTGGGGGGTCAGATTGGTGGTGGAATTTTCGGTCAAGGTAATTTTATTTCGAAGTATAATGCCTTTTCTGGGGATACCTTTTATTTCATTTCAGTGTGTGATAATCAGGCTGATTACCTTTTGATTAATTGAAAGTCATTTTATTGAAAAGTCATTTAATGGAGCTGCAAGGACATCTTATATAAATGCGTCACCTGTTGTTACTAAAAAGTTTATATACCAAGCTATCATTTTACAGGTTTTATTAGATACTTTTTATATAATTATTGTATTTTAAGAGCTTTACAGAAATAACTACTTTAATAACGTATGTAAGCTAGAAGATCTTTGAATCCAATCACGGAACATAAATGTCATAAAAAGATGCAAGTCAGCAACGATAAAAGGGAAATTAGAAAGTATAATGAAGTGTTTCAGGCGTTCCTTTATATTTTGTTTGTCCCATTACCCGGCCACCACCCACAACTCACCTCCATCAACTCTCTGTTGGCTTTTTGCTGTTCTCCACCACGAACCGCCACCCTGTGGACCAAAGTGTTCGCGTTTTATCAAGTGCCACGAGGGCAACACTCATACGCCATGTGCGCCATGAATATTTGTTAACCGCACTGTAAACTGTGTTTACAAAAATGTTTGCCCCGTGTGCATGTTGTTACTCGTACAGTTACAGTATGCAAAAGCGCTTCAGTCGCCCAACCCGGTCTCCATCTCCCACCCATTGAGAAAAACATACAAATACAAAAAGCCAGAGAGCAGGGAATACCGCACCTGCGGTTCTTGTTCTGTCTTTTGACACATCGCACTGCCAAAAGGGGAAAGGGGAAAGGGTGGAAGGCAGATGTTTTTAGCCGACTTTTGGGTGTAGCATTACGCATACGCCGCGTGGCGCTCACTTGGAAATGCCTGAACACATCCTTTGGTTAATGCATCTTGGAGCCTGGCCATTTGCGGTCACCAGCCAGATGTCTTTCATTAGGTGGTTAAGCCTAAATGGTCTCCTGCTCCGGCCATCTGTTTTTGTTCTGATGGCGTGCCAGAATGTCTTCATTAAATTAGGGAATTTCCTCGACAGCTCTTAATTGTTTACGGAATTTTCTTGAAATTGTTTTGTATGGTTTGCTTATGAATTGCTTAAACAAATAACAACAGAATTAGGCGTTCCACAAAGATGGATAATTAAAAAGTCTTGTACTTGTCATATGTTAATTCAAAGAAGCTCCTGATTTCGTTGCAAACAAATATTCAACAAATGTAACAATTTGTAAGTACATATTTTAAGCCCTAAAGGTATTTAAACTATTATTGCTATACAAGAAAATGTATAGGCGAACTCTCGGCAGTTTTTCGCTTTTGTTACGTTATATTTCGGATTAACGATTCCATCAGTTGCGCGAACAGGTCAATCAGCCTCAATTAACATAACGCCGTGCAAGTGAAGCATCCCTCGAGTCCACACACACACTCGCACATTAAAAGGATATTGCTGGGGCGCCTGGCAATAAAATCAACAAGAATGTATTATTGTATGCTGGAGCATACTTACCGGAGACTGGCGAACCCATCGATTCAGAAATTAATACGGATGTGCGCTTATGCCTTGCGACTGATTAAAGTCGGGGGCCACCCAGCGGGCGCCACATATATCCACATATATCGACATTAATGCCTCATATTTACAGCACTATTAACGGGAAGCATATGCAGCTGTAAATTATATAATTAGCACGCAGGGAGTGGGATAAAAAATAACAGAATCGATAGGTGGCATTTACAAACATTTATTATATGTCCAACAACATGCATGACCCCATAAAAAGTTAATTGTTAATTGTTATTACAAGTACCATAGTGTTTGAGTTGTGTAAAAAAGTGCCGAACAAACAGGCAGACATAAACAAAAACATAAGCTTAACTATTATTTTAGAGCAGTACTTACGTGTGCGATCTGCTCATGTTATTTTTTTGTTTAGTTTTCGCTCTGCATTACATCCCTAATACGCTAAACTCACGCAATGCCATTAAACCCAAATTTTGTGCTGCTCCTGTCGCCGATTTCCACACAAATCCTGTGGCAATACCAGGGCCAAAACACGCCTGTCCACGCTTTCGCAATTAAAATTCGAAGGCCTGCGAAACGCACGACCCCGATAAGTAGGCAGCAAAAATATGCAAAGAAAAAAAGCGAACAGGAGTAAGAAAACTGATTTGTGATTGCCTCGGAAGCTGTAAAAACTCAAAAAATATAATTCCGCCAAGGCAAACATCGAGTAATAATCATAAAGAAAACGAGGGAGGAATAAAGCCAAATGGGGAAGCAATGCCCAATAAAATTTTGTAGGACAGGGGCATTAAAAAATTAATTTCACTGGCACTCACCCATTGTACTTTGACACGCAGCGTGTCTGTGCGTTTTTTTTAGCATTATTATTTTGTTTTTATTTCCCGCAGTTTGCAGTTCGTTAGAGTTAATTGTTTGGATGCCGGAAACGAATAAACAAATAAAATAATAAAATCATTAAACCATTATTTAATATGAAATTTATATGTGGAGAAGTTTTTTTGTGGCCAATGCTTGAACCGCTACCACTTATGAGTTTTTGCTTGGACTATGGCCTCTATTGTGTTTTTTTTTTATTTTGCTAGCTAGCCATCGATTCAGGACTCGGCACAACGTGGCGTATACAATATTTTCCATTTTTACGCCAAGATTTATTAGTTTAGCGATAAATAAAAGCTGCCGCTCTACATAGCACAGCACCAGATGAGGGAATCCGAGAATCCGGGGGACAGAGGACCAAAGAGGAGGTGAGCTCTCTGTCTCAATAAATCACTTGGCATACTGTGAAATTGGCTTTTATGTCCCCATCCATCGGCATTGCTTTCATTTCATTTGTGATTCTCGTCGAATGGATCTAAATTTTAAAATAGCCCTCTATCTAAATCTATTATGTCATATCTATTTGAAGTTATTGCCTGACAACCAATATTGAGAGCATGTGAAGTGGCTGTGCATAAAAAATTGATGCGATTTGCGTATATGAGAGAAGAATGGAGTCTATTTAGTTTTGAAGTTGTAACTAAAATAAACAAGATTAAATGCTGAAGCAGGAATTGCAGATATCTCTATTTACTTTTGATTCTATTTATTTTCTATCTATACGGTCCTGACACGCACACAAGAACCCATCATAAATTTCAATATCTAAAATAGAATCTAAAAAAAACCTAAAAAAAATAAATTACATCCCTCTTAAACTCTTTTATTGAATATTATTTAGAACTTTTTGTACCTCCCTAACTTTTTTGTCCTTCACTTGTACTTCTAAGTAATTTCACTTGACGACACAATGCAACTACTAATACTACAGCAACTGCACTCATCAATATATTTTTATAATTTATGCATAACGGAGAAGTTGCAGCGAAAAACTCATTAGGGCCACCGCAGGACGAGGGCAAGCAGGTGTGCTCTTTAGACAAGGACACTCCACGACTGAGGTCCTGGCTGTGCAATCAGCCACAAAGTGGGCAGCTGGTTGCTAGACAATATCATTTACTTGTAAATTTTCAGTTTTATCTGGCGACTGTCAACAGTTTTATCAGCATCTACGAGTATAGCGCCAAGCAGCCAACCAGCCAAGAACCTTCTGCAGAAGAGTAAACAGAATGCACAAAAGATTCAGGGGCTTCGTTGGCACATGTACGAGTATGTGTGTTTGGGCACAAAGAATGCAGGCACTTAAACGTGTTGCATAATTCAGGCGGCGTTTATTCAGAGCCATTGCACTCTGCCAGCGTTCTCAGCCAACCATCAGCAGATCAAAAAACGGAAGTTACTCAAGAGCTGCTGCAACATTTGATGAGCTCGACTAAACTCTCGGATCCTGCTTACTTATTAAAGTGGAATTTGAAAGGATAAAGATGCCTACACATGGAAAAATGCACTGCCACTATCTAAATTTGTTTTTTTCTTCAGTAATTAAAAAAAAAAAAATCTTTTTATAAGCGTGATAAAAATACTTCTACAATCTAAATTTGTTTTTTCTTCAGTAATAAAAAAAATAAATTCCTTACTATAAGCTTGAGATTTTTCCCTATAATTTCCTATTTTTTGTACTCTACAATTGATGTTGGTGATAATAGAAGTAATAGTAATTCCAATAATAATAACTGATTAACAGCAATGTAATTATTAAATTTGAAGTTCGTTTGACACTAAACTGAATATACTCAATATAGAACAAATGGGTATATTAAAATCTCGATAGTAAAAAGCTGAGATAAAGAACTGATTTTTTCTCTGCATGAAATTCGAATGGATTTGATGCCGTTTATATATATGGCTCAGTGCTCAACCATTTGAAGCCTTCCGTTGTTTGACATTTATGAAGTTTACTCTATCGCTGTTTACACGCCTTGCGCCAATCATACGAAAAATCTGCAGGATTTCACTTTCCGCCTTCGCTTGTGCTTATTTTGCATAAAGAATAACGCGCACAAGTGTTGTCGCACAAGGGCCGCGCTGGTAACTAAATTATAATAATCTCTGGTGGCACAGGCTGTCACTATGATGGCATCATCCGTATCAGTATCAGATCATAACGGATTATAAGTGTATCATGTCGAGCGGCGGCAAAACTCCTCCATCGGGCGGCTCTCTATCTCTTTCGGATATTGTACTCGTAATAAAAAGGAATTTACATATGAAAGTTAAACTTTGTGCGCATATCGCTAGCTGTTTTCTCCTCCATCGGATGCGGATGCGGATGCGTCCTTTTGCTAATAATGCCAGTGTGTGTGTGTGTGTGGGTGTGTGTGCGTGTGTTTGAAGAGGTACAAGCGCGCGGTTGTGTGTGTGGGTGTGGGTGTGTACTAGTCGCCATAACGTATGCAACATTACACGAGCAAACATCTGACGGCATGAAGCGAACAGAGCGGAGCTTCCATCTTCGTCCTCATCAAAATGAGAAGCGCTGGTAAAGGCGTAAGCACGAGGACGAGGCGAGGGGGACGAAGCGGGGAGACTCAGTGGGGATGGAACCTACACAGGCATCTTTTAATATTGTAGTCTACCGTTGTTTGCATACACTTGAAGAAACCAAGCCCACACAATAAAAGAGCAGCGTGACAGCACATAGCATTACTTAAGAATTTCAACCAAACATAAGAATACTCAAGAATACTTTAATTCATATTAGCTTTCAAAGTTTACTTATATAATTAAAAGCAATCAATAAATAAAATCTCAAAAGCAGAAGAAAAATCTAATATTTAATAATAGCCAGTTGTTACCAAATCTTCTAGACCTTTTCAAGCGTTCTAGCCCCAACTAAAGCCGAAATGAAAACACTTTTAGCATATATAGATTTTTACTAATCATTGGTATTTTTTTCTCAATCAGTTTTGCTTACTTCATTACCAATTAGTTAATTATTTTACATTGTTTTCGTTTTGAATCACAGTTACATACTAAAAATTTATTACTTATTACACGCTACCCAAATAAGATTTTTGCAAGCAAAAATTTATGTTACCCAACGTTTTTTCTCGCAATGCATTCTGTAAAGATGTCACAGTACACACTGTCTACGTGTGCGTGTGTGTTTTTCTCTGTGTGTGTGTTTGTGTGTGTGAGTGTGGCTGTGTACTTGTATTTGTCAGCGTCTGTGTTTTTGTTTGTGTAAGTGTAGTTGTTTGAGGTTGCGCTTCGCGCTGTTTACACGGCCTATGTCTACATTTAGCGTATATATTTCTATATATATAGTATATATATATAAGTTCGCTAGCTATACGTGGTTGTTGTCGTTCATTTTTTTGTTGTCATTCGTCCCGTGTTGCTGTGGCTGTTGTTGTTATTGTTATTGTTGCTGTCTGTCTCTGTGTGGTTGTTATTGTTATTGTGCTACGTTTATGGCACAAGTTTCTTAAATCCAGCACCTTCTTGGCCAAGTTTGAGCTCTTCATAAATTGTGGGATTTACTTCATTGCACTGCGTATTGCTGAGCGGGTTATGAAAGTGATGCGCCGCATCTGCCGCACTCTTGTGTTGCTGCTGCTGTTGCTGCTGCTGCTGCTGATGTTGCTTGTTCCCCGTGAGTGCGACACCTGCCGAGGTGGCCGATGACGCTGCCGCTGCCGCTGCCGTCGGCGCCGTTGTCGTTGTGGATGTCGTCATGGTGGCGGCGATGCCATTACGACCATGACTGTGACTGTTGCTGCTGCCGTTGTTGTTGCTGCTGCTCATCCCATGGTGGTTGCCATTTTGCGTCGTGATGGCCGATGTGACGGTGGGTAGCTATGGCCGTTCATACAATGTTCATGTCCGGGTGTCGATGTGTCGTCGGTTAGAAGGGGGAGGTAGAAAGAGACATTGACAGTTATAACACACAAAATATAAGTAAATACACACCTACGAAAAATACACGAAAACATACAGCTATTATAACACTAAACAAACATGGGCCAACTCGCAGTTTAGCAAAACAGATTGGGTGACAGAAGTCGAGCAAGCCGACTATATGATATCCAGTTCAAAATGTTTAGTATTGTAAATTTTGTATAAATTCGTATTGAAAGTATTAAAGTAAATTTATTAAGATAATAAATAGTTGTTATTGATCTTTTAAGCGCTTCAAAGAAGCAGTTTCTCTGTTAAGCGGACAACCGCTTTAGCGGACAACATCCCTCTGTCTGCGCGTATATTTATGCAAGATAGTGGGAGTGCATAAAATATTATATACCCCAAGGTTATGCAGATACCCTCCTAATAAAACAGAATGATGGAAAAAATGGCAATCGATCGCCGTACACACCTGCACCTGTTCGAGGCCCCTGGTGTAGGTGGGATTCTCGAACGCCACATTGCCGTTGGCTGATTTTCCGTAGGTGGAGCGCTGTCGGCGATAGAACACAATGGCCGCCGCCGCCAGGAGAATGGCCAAAATGCTGGCCACAATGCCACTGATGGTGCCCACGGCACTTGAGTAGCTGCTGGTGGCCGAGGTCACATGGTGCTCGCCGAGGGTGAACCTAATCGGATCTGTGAGCACGCTGGCACCTGCAAGACAAGTCGGCAAATTAAAACCTCGCCCAGGACTCGAAATCTACTTTTTGGCCTTCCAGGTAACATAACCAACTCACCGTAGCTATTGCCAGCCTTCACCACCAGCTCGTAGAGCACATCCTTCTTGAGGCCATTAATGCTTATTGTTGTGTCCTTTACGTCGATGCGTCGTATCTCGAGAGCAGCCATCGCGTTGTTGCTGTTGCCCATACTTGTTGCATTATTCATGGCGGCCAGGGTATCCATGCCGGGATTCTCCATCGAGGAGCCAGAATCCGAGGATGGGGCGCCCGAACTCGAACTCGAACTCGAGCTCGACGACGTTGGCGGCAGTATGGCGGCCTCGTGGTAAAATATTCTATAACCGTCAACGGCATTTGGATTCTTTGTCGGCGCATCCCATCTGTAATGAAATAGTTTTTCATAGAGCGACGGCGCCGCATTATGAGTGCTCGGTAATATTGTTGCAGGCGCACACACAACTTGTCTGGAATTTTAATAAATTTAATGCGGCACCAGGTTGAGTTGAGTTCAGTTCCAATGGTCCGCAGCCCTCATCAACCTTTGACGTTGACCGAGTGTATTAAAGTGAGATAAAAAATCTCAGCTTTAATGGATTTGCGGTCTATTAGTGGCCCAGTCCACACACAAGTCCTCATACCCACACACATACAAACACACATGCAGAGACACATGAGTGGATGTGTGGCGAAGAGAAGGATAATGAATGTATTGGGTTTGGTGCGCTAAATGGATGAGTCTACTTCCGCTTCGGACAAAAGTGTTTAAGAGCTTAGCCGTGGGGTTGGAACGTGTGCCACATAGTTTGGGGGCTTAAAGCCAAATGGCTTATGCTCGGTTAAACTTTGTTTAGGTAGGACAGTGGACAAAAATAGATTGTACTACATCTGCGGCCCAAAGGCGCAAACGAAACTCTCTTCTTGATAGTATCGAAAATAATATGAAAGTATTTTTTAAATTCCAAAGAAGTTTCTTTTAAAAGGCTTATTCACTTTTTTCATGGGAACTTGAAAACGAGTGAAAGGATTTACTAACCTGATATTAACTTCGCTGTCGGACACCACGCTGACCACAATATTCTCCGGCGGTCCAGGCAATCGATCGCGGTTCTTCTCAAAGCAACCAACAATTGTGCGGGCGTACTGCAGGCTGCAGATCTCCTTGGACCGAACGGACTCACCGCGGCACCAATTGAGGCACTTTCGGGGCACATGCTCATCCGCACAGCAGGATCTGTGATCCGAGCCATCGGCGGCACATCGCATCAGCTTGTCGAAGTCCACAATGCACTCAGGTCGATCCGCAATCGCATCGAAGTCCACGTAATAGCTGCAGGCACTGCGACATGGCATCGAAACATTTTGCGCCGCACAGCACTCGGATACGTTGTGATTGAGCGCCGGCGTATTGCGTATACGCACCGATACCGGAGTGGTGGTGGCTCCGTAGGGATTATCCGCATGGCAGAAATAATCGCCGACATCGTTGGCCTGCAGCTTGCTGATCCTTAACGACATCGTGTAATAATGGGGTCGGGATTCGTTGGCTTTCACGGAAATGAAATAGTTCCCGCCATTTATCACGGGCACCCTTCCATCCTTTTCCCTCCAGAAAATCGTCTTGGGCGGCACCTTGGAGTTCACGGTACACCGTAGTTCGATCTCATCACCAATGCTGGCCACGGTGATGCCAGCAGCCTGGATTTTTGGAGGATCTGCAGGAAATAGTTTAAGTTGAAAATCGTATTTAAAACATCAAATAACACTAAGCCGCATTTATTTAATTTATTTATTTTTAGTGAAACGATTTAGATTCGTAGCATTATGAGAGACACTTGACACTATAAGGCAGCTAAGCGAATTAACCCTCATTGCATTACTTACAGCATATGTTAACCCTCCTGGTGGCCTGCATGGGCACTCCGTAGCCGTTGTCCGCATAGCAAGAGATGTGCTCCATGTCGGTCGACACGTTGTGAATGACCGTGACCATGTGCCGCGAGGCGTCCTGCCGCACCAGATGTCCACCCACGTAGAGCGAGATGGTGGGAGCCGGGTTGCCGAAGGCCAGACAGAGAATGGTCATGGAACCGCCCTCCGGTATGTTGTCGCCCGGATGCACAGTGGGGGGCTGCAAGTGAAGTACACCTCAGTTAACCGAAAAATAAAGCCCGAGGCGAGCACTCACATCCACGAAGGCGGGCAGGGCGGGATCCGTCCAGGCCACCAGCGTCTCCGAGGGCAGGGAATCGCCACGTTCGCCCACAGCCTCCACGTAGAGCACATGCTGGGAGCTCGGCTTCAGGTTGTTCATCCTCAGCCAGGCCAGCTTCGTTTCAATCTTTATGAATTGCTCGGCCCTCATGGCCTTGTGGTAAACTCTGCAGGAGGAACAAAAAAGGGGAGTGGGGTCTTAGATCCATACCAAAGCGGAGAAAAGACTGCAAATTGGTTTTTAAAACCAGCACCAGCGCACTTTAATGGCCTTTAACTAATTTTAAAGGCTTACCACCTCTTAAAGATATGACTTAAAAATTAAATCAAATGGTCTAATATGATTTCATCCATTACCATTTCCTTAATAAATATTTACAAATTAAGGCACTAAAGTCATTAAACATTTACTATTAAAAAACTGCCACAAAAGACAAAAACATGTTTTCCTAGATCAAAAACAAAAGTTGTACATTTTAGATATAAAACACAAACAGTTCTTACACTTTGTTTGAAACAAATAAACCATTTCAAACTGTTTCAAATTGCCCGCCAATTTTCTAGCAGTGGCTACTTAAGGCGTGACCCTGCTGCTCACCTGTAGGTAATCCTCTCGTGCGGATGGGCGTACTCGGGCGGCTGCCAGGTGAGCTGCATCCAGGTGGCGCTGTGGGCCACCACCGTCAGCGAGTGGGGCGGTGAGGGGGCTCCCCAGGCTGTAGGGCACACACATAAGTAGAAAAGGAGACCACACAACAATTAAGTCAACAAATTTGGGAGCTGAGTTGGCCAACTCACCTTCGCCGGTCCGTTGTTGGTCCGTTGTATTCAGCAAGAGCATGGATGCCGGCAGCGATGTGCCAAATTTTCCGCGCGTCACAACCGTAATTCGGTACAAGGCATTCGCATCCAAATTGGTCAAATCGATACTCGTCTCATTGGTGGTCAATTCCTAAGTGTATAATTGCATGTGAGCGAGCAGCCGACGACGACGAGACGTTAACGAGAACGAGAAAAAAATGTGTGAAAATTGCAATGAATAAAGTGAGCTCAAGAATCACGAGCAAAGGGGGGTCGACCTGAGAAATATCCTAAGACATAGATAGCATTCGAATAGTCAAGATTACTAACATAAACAAAAAGTTTCAGACTATAATATTACTCCCCAATGTTTAATATGATATGTTTAGTCCTAAAATGTTTGGTAATAAGTCTCAATACAGCCATACACCCCACACATGCTGCTTTAATTTTCCAATTAGCCCCCAAAAATCTACTCCCCCCATCGAGGGTCCTCCATTTCGCTTTAAACGAATAAAAAAATTGTCCAGTCTGCAGTGCTGTCGTCTGCTCGTGGCTGTGGTTTGGCTTGGTTTCGCTGAAAGACATGTCGGCATGATTAGTACTTTTTGTAATTGCCGCCACGCAGCGCAATTTGTGGTATTTAGCCCACAAAATGACACCAACGCCACACCCTGTTCCCAGCATCGTCCAATCCAGACAGCTGCATCATCATCACAGTCATTCGCAGTGTGCCATTGTCGCAGTCATTCAACTCATCGGGCTTTGCTGCCTGCCCCTATCTCGCTATCTGCGATTCAGGTCCAGTTCTAGTTCCAGTACCATGTCCCCACTGTCCGCACTGGCGCTATTTTGTTTCAAAAGCCATCCTCGAAATTGACAGCTATATCTCGGACTCTGGTCTATGCATGGAGCTTTCCCGCCTCCCCCTTACCCACAACACTCGACGTGACCCCACTCCCAAAAACCCCACTTCGCGCAAATCCACATTAAAAATCGTTAGCGTAATCTGTTGGTGTTACAGCTTTGGGGGCAGATGGATGCGCTGCTCTGTGGGAATCTGGTGGCACATGGATTGGAATGGAAAGTATTGCATTTGTATTAAGGGGAATCCTCAGAATTATGTTGCAATCTCTCAGTCCTCTTAATCATCCAAACGATTATTTTATGAATTATGAAACTAGCAATTATAAATTTCCTTTAATGAAATATAAAATATTATTAATATACAAATATATTTACGGAACTACATAAATCAAGTCGTTCCATTTTTGTCATTATTGTTATATATAGAATAGTTATTTATCTGCACAGCCATGTATTTTATCATTTAAAAAGCATTATTAAAATCGTAACTTCCTAATCTCTGCATACCCTACAATCTCAGACCCATCTCAATCATTTACACACCGAATCGCTTGGCTGCCTGATGTTGCTGCTGAATTAATGTTGCTGCTGTGTTGCTGCTGCTGTGTTGTTGCTGCTGCTGTTGCTGTTGTGTTGCTGCTGCTGCTGTTGCTGCTGCGTTGCTGCTTTTGCTGCTGTTGTGTTGTTTCAGTCTCTTTCGTTTTTTAATCTCCTGCAGATGTCGCAGTCGCGGTGCGGTTTTTGGCCTTTAATTGCATTTTTGGCCGCGTGGCCAGTGCGAAAAAATGCGGCGCGTTAAGTAATTTATCTCGTTTTATGGCCTAGCGCTGTTTGTTTTTAAAGCAAAGTCACATCTGCGGGGGGCGGGGGCAGCATTAACTTGTTTTTATCAGCAGCTTGGCAGCAGCAGCCGTGGCGGCATCATCACCATCAACGTCATCGGGCACCAGAGCAGAGCAGAGTTTGTTATTTCAGCCACTTAGTGCTGGCAATGCGCTAAAATTATTTGATTTCAGTGCCACGCCCCCAACGCGAGCAGCCGCCCCCAAGAGCAGCGGCTGTTAGAAGCGCACACGATGAGCTTATCCGGCGTACGAGTCATTTTGAGTATGTAAGTCAATGTCAGAGCGATGTTGGACATCTGTTCGTGGAGCCAGTTTGGCCAACCTCACTAAATATGTATGCAGCCTCATCTCGCTTATGGTTAGAGGTTTTTGTTTTATTTTCTGTATTTGTTTGTTTTTTTTTTGTTTTTGGTCTTGCCCGGGTCAAGTCGTAAATCTCAATTTCAGCGGGGTTTGCTTTTGCGTGCCCTGCTTGTGACAACTTGTGTCAAATATGAAATGCACAGCAATGGACCCATTTTAGCCTCAGAGCCCGTCCGAACCCGAAACAGGAAAGCTGAGTAGGGGTTAAAGTTAAAAGATACAGACATTCAGACATCCAGACATCCATTTGACACAGGTAGTCTGCGATAAACTAACTAGAATTTAGTGACCACTGCCCGAGAGAATAAATTGCCTGGCTCAATACTAATTTCCTTCCATTAGAAACTTATCTAAAACGCATTAAATTCAAAGCCGAAAAAGATTGTCAAGGCAAAGAAGGGAAAAACGATTTATTATGCTCTCGACAGCCCTTACGGCCAAACAGAAAAAAAGGGCAACACTAATAGCAGCCAAAGGACTCTTAGTTGGGCGTGTGTCCTGTGTGTGTCGCGATTTTGCTTTGCTTTTCCAGTCCCCTTCCGTAATTACATTAACCGCAACTTAAATGTGCCACAATTGGCATGACGAGCTGGTCCTAACTGAATAATTAATGGGGTTACCT
The DNA here is from genome assembly GCF_016746235.2 of Drosophila teissieri. Taxonomy (NCBI): domain Eukaryota; kingdom Metazoa; phylum Arthropoda; class Insecta; order Diptera; family Drosophilidae; genus Drosophila; species Drosophila teissieri. Next base: position 15,054,125 of record NC_053031.1, on the reverse strand, counting down.
TCCAGAAATGAAGGTGAGTCCCCTCCCCCAGCAACTACTTGAGCGAATAGCTGCTCAAAATGCATGGCGCGATGTCCTTCGGTACTAAGCTAGTGCACTTACAGAAATTAAATGCTAAATTAAAGATCTCTTCAACGTTTACACCGTGTGGAATATGCTACGGTTTTGCAGGGCATCATATCATAGACTCAAATAAGGAAGTGTATGATTTGGTCATCAGTGAAACTATATAATACAGTTAAATTAAGATCATTATACAGCAAAGTGCCTACACAATTTAGAAAGGATGTGTGTTTTTATTGAATGATTGCCCTTGCATATTTTAGAAAACTTAAAAAATGATCTTCCTTGATTAAATATGGTTTAAAAGTATAACAAAAGCATTTCTTATTCCGAACAGTTTCGAACAGTTTTGTTTCGAGTGTCTATCTGCTGTATCTAAAGTCCTTCCCCCGAACGGGAGTCACATTCCGGCCATAAAACTAGGTCCCTCGTCGCTCATTTACCAGTTGTCTTGGCCCGAAGTCGACTGCAGTGACAAAGCACATAATCGCCGTGGCCCAAACCCCTTTGGCTCCTTCACAGCTGTATCAGAATATTTAATGTGTCTAATTTCTGGCATCGTGGTCAGTCCCTTCCCAACGTTTTCTTTTTTTCTCTTTTATTTTCCTTACTTTGCAGTGTTGCCGGCTATATTAAAAAGTTTTTTATGGCCGTGTGTTTGGCAAACACAAACACAAACACAAATAGGAATAAAAGTCCAACTCCAACTAACGCAGAGCGGCGGCACTAAAAATCATCACAAAAGTTACGTTCGTTTTCGGCCAGAGTCAACAGTGGAATCATTTGAAAAGCAGCGACTGTGAAGGAAAACCTTTTATTTCCGTTCTGCCGAAACCCCCCCTCCCCCAATTCCCCCACACCGCAGCCATGCCTCGTCCTGATGGTATGTAATATCCTGTAGATCCGAATAATGTTTTTGTGGGACTGTTTGTTGCTGATGCTGCTGGTGACACAATGCCGGCCGTGCATTGGCGACGAATAGAAATTGCCAAATTATTGGCACTGATTCAATCAGGAAGGGTTGCAAAAACACAGCGGGCTGCCGGCGAAATTACCTTTAAATATCGAAATGGCGGAATTGCGATTGCCAGTTTGAGCACAACTTTTCCCCTTTCCAGCCATTAGTCGTCTTGGCCCAGCGGTTTGTCGCCCAATGAGGTTTTACTTGCGAGCCATTCTCTACATATTTCTGACACGTCCAAAAGCAATTAAGTTTGTCCATAAAAGTGTCACACTGAGTCAACGCATTGCAGGCTGCTGCTGGGGTACAGTTCTCCCCCGATAGCCACGAACTTATAGATATATACATGCGATACAATAACCCATTCAAAAGGGGTTCGCGAGGCGCGTTTAAACCATTTGACACCAACGGGAGATGGCTATGCGATGGCTATGCGATGGTGATGGGGATGCCGATGGTGGGGGCACCGCAAAAACGGCAAAACTGAAAAGCATTTAAGCCAAGCCGAAGCCAGCCCCAAGTTAAGCCAACAGCAACAGCATCACCGCAACAGCTGCGTGCACTGCTGACCAAAGCAAGCGAAAATAAAACAAAAAACTACACAAAAAAAGCTGTGAGGGGAAAACGAAAAAGTAAGCGGCCAACAGGGCGAATGAATTTTCCACAACACAATCAACAAAAAACAGCTCAGAGTATAAGAAGAAAAAAACCGAACCAAAGCTGACACCGCACAGTATCTTCCATATCGATTGCTTTTCTGGTGTAGAGTTGCTCACGTGACGAAAGATACTGTCACGCTTGCTAAGGGGATTTTTTTTTCAGCTGTCAATAGAAACTGTGATTCCCACACCTCACGATCAATCATTCATATTTAATCAAACGAGTGCCAACGAATCTTGAAGAGAAAAATGAGCACTGAAGACCAGCGCAAAACACATTAATAAAAAAGATTACAAAATAAATAGAATGTTAACTTACTTTCTATTTATTTTGTAATCTTTTTATAGTTTATACATTCTAAAATTAACTTTGACGGGTTGTTCTGCTGATGATAGAGGATGTACGTTGTTTTTCATTTATCAAAAGTTCTTAGGTAAATTTTAATTACGTTTTTGGGTTACCGCACCTGTTATGTCGATTGCCAACATCTCAAGTACCCACTGGCTCCCTAAGCGTAACTCACGACAACACCTCCCATGGAGACGCCGAAGCTGGAGCATCATTGCCAGGTCGTCGACGACAGGTTGCAATGCCCCAGCAGCAGCAGCAGCAGCAGTAGCAGTAGTTGCAGCAGCAGCAGCAGCAGCAGCAATGCCAACAGCAACAACGGCAACATCGACCTCACTTTAAATACATTTCTGTGCGCATCAACACGCGACAAACTCTGGCCAGGCTTTTGTTGTTGCCGTATGGCTGTATTTTTTAGCATTTGCGAGTTTTTCGAGGCCAATAACTCTGTTGATGGCCATGGCTGATGCTGCAGCAGCAGCAACAACGGCAGCAGCAACAACGGCGCAGCAGCAACAGCAGCAACATCAACCAGGCCCAGCTGCCAGCAAAGCGCGTTGATGTGTGACAACAACGGCCAATAACTACAACAACAAATGCAACAAAATGGCAATAGCAACAACAACAAATGCAACAAAATGGCAATAGCAACAACAACAATTGCAACAACAAAATGCCTAAAACAACAAATGGCAACAACATCGAAAATTACAACAGTGCCAATGGCAAAGCCAGAGCCAACTTTGGTCCGTTGTCTGGTTTTGGTTACTCTTGTTGGTTTTGTTTTCTTCATCTATTTTTGTATTTTTTTAGTGGATCGACTGCAATTTTTAGCAGTTTATAGTCACGTTTTGCACGTTGCCAATGCATATGGCGACCATAAGTCCCCCAGCCACGCCCCCCTGTTGAAAAGGCGTCAAAAACTTTAGACATTGCTCCACGTACATCTAAGCCTGGCAAACCACCCTTCAATCGATGTTTTTGGACAGAGTTCAAAGATTATTATACTGAATTGGATTAGCGGCGGCGGCGGCCAACCAGAACTATCAGAACTATATATATATATATATATATTTATACATATAGAACTAAACTAAAGCTGAATATTTTGGCTAGAGAGGAGTGCACTTGAAATTCGTGGGGTGAGTGGGGAAAAATCGAATTGATTTTAGTCGATTCCATGGATAAACAATGGCCATCGATATATGCATTTAGTGAGATTTAGCCGATGGCCAAGGATTTAAATAAATAATTGGCTTAACTGCACATATTACTCATCCACCATGTGGTTGGTAATTTGTATCCAAATTTAACGCGCAAAAAATATATTTAGTTTACAATTACCTGGGGGTAATATCTGGTTTTTTCATTTAATAGATATATCTGCTGTTGAATTGATTTGAATAATAGCAGTTACAAAACTTTAATAAATGCAATCATTTCAAAGATAGTTGACTAGAGTTCAGGTGCTCCAACATTCAATTAAACAATAGATTTTAGATAGGCACTTCCCAACTGACGTCTTAATTGAACAATTAGTATAACCTCTCACGTTGCGCATACGCCATGTATGCCCAAACGACCACAATATATGCTTATGTGACTGCTTGTTATGGAAGCAATTTCCTGTCCCCGAACTTCTTCATTAACTCTGCTGGTCTGCTGGCAATTTAAGTTCTCCCCGGTCGGAAAGTTGTTGAAACGGTTATTGTCCTGACTCCCCGGCCTCCGCCCTTCGGCCTCCGGCGCACAGACAAGGCAATTTGTAAGCTCTTTTCAATTCCATTGGCACTCGAATATATATAATGTCAGCATTTTGGCCCAAAAGGCAAATCGTAATAAGGCGACCGCCCGCAGGCCCCCAATGCAAATGAAGTGCCCCATTGTGTGTGCGAGTCTCTGAGCCTGTCCAACAAAAAAAAAAAAAAACGGAAAAGAGGAAAAAAAAACTTTTCCAAGCCAACTCACAGGTGCGACGAACAGGGAGAGCAGAGCGGGGAATAGTTCGGCACTGGAAAAGTTTTGCGCAGAACGAGACGTTCCATTGTCGAAAACCGATATATACTCACATTTTCCAATTTGGCAACTGTCTCGTACATGGTCATGTTATTGACTCTGCCATATTGTACGATGAATTCAATATCCTCCGTTCCAGTTGTCCCACTTGTGGCATCGCCAGCATTCGCCACATCCTTTCCAGCGCTCGCAGGATCCACGGCACCAGCTGCCAGTTCATCGCCGGTTATCATGTCACCTGGCGATGCGTTGCCACTGCTGCTACTATTGCTACTATTATCCACATCAGGCTGCGTCCAGGCCAAACTGACGCTGCTCTGATTCACGAATGTCGCATGCACATCTTCCGGTGGTCCTGGGATATTCTGTGTGCCTGAATAGACGAATTGCGGGTTAGAGGAGTGAGCATTGTTTTGTTTTATAATGCAACTTTAATTGGCCAATATTGGTTTTGTCTGACGGGCTGTGGTCGGTTGCCCCAAAGCATTGACCAAATAATTTAGCGCACAATGGCGTGCAACAGTGCGTATACTCGACGTGCACAGACACGCCATTAAACAAACAGAATTAGCTGCAAACACAAGCCCAGCAAGGCCAGCGGCATCGGCATGGGCATCGGGTTGGGCATCCCATCCACAGGGAAGACCCACCGATGGAATCACCACAGGGTGTGGCCAGTGGTGCAGCTTATCTGCCTGCCGGCCTGCGTAGCTGTGACCTCCAGTGACATTTAATGAGCAAAATTCAGTCTAACCTCGCTTTGAACAGGATAATGTATCCTTAAAAACCTTATAAGGTGTTTCATTCTATGATCTATTTGATAGTTAGTTAAATACCATTAAGCATATATTATGGTTAAATGTGATTCCATGTGTTTAAAATTATATAACCTTAATAGTTTTTTTCAGAAGTTTAACTAAGAAAATATAGCTCTGTTGTTCCACCAATTATTCAATGTTTGGAATCCTAGGAAGACCGCAAATTTTAAAATGACTGATGGTATCTGTGACTTTGGGTGACTCGCAAGCATCTCGCCTAATTAAGACCGCATTGCACGGGATGATTTGAAATGAGCTGATTGCATTCACTGACAGTCACAATCTCAGCACTAGGCACTCAACTCCGACAGACAAAGACCAGGATGTGGACGGATGGCAGGAAGAGCTGCCATGGTAACTACTCACCTTCCTCGAAACACTGCAGAATGTTGCCGGCATATGATAAACAATCGGGCGCATTGCTTGGCGTTCCCGATGAGGCAGACGATGATGATGTTGCTCCTGCCGCATTGCTGTTGCTGGTGGCAGATGCAGATGTTGCTGCCGCTGCTGCAGATGATGACGATGACGATGATGATGTTGCTGCGGCAGCCGCCGATGCTGTTGCCGATTTGGTGGTCAGTGCGAGCGGCATGACGCCGCGACAGAGGGGCATGCAGGCGTTAATGACTCCACGGCGACTGCAGCACGGACTGTGATCACGTCCTCCGGCTGCACAGCGGGCCAGGATTGCTAAGGATTAGAGTGCCAGATGGGTTAATATTGTGGCATCATTTGCATAAACTTCCCCGCCCAGCGATGCGATACGGCTCATTGTGCTCTGTTATGGAACAATTTGTGACATGAACTCATCAATTCTGCCCCGTTTGCCACTTCGCTTGCGATGAGATAATTTAAAGGATCCGAGTCGTGAGTCGGCAACTTGGCAGCAATTTACAGGAAATTAACCGAAAGATTTCCTATCATTGACTAGGTGACGGGTAAATTGGGGCACCATTCTGCCCACTCATCGGTGGCATTGGGGCAGATTCAATTTCTTTGATTGAGAATGACGGGGATATTTTTGGCACTGAGTGTTTCTGGTCAAACATAAAAGGAAGATAATGTCAGAACTCAAGGAGTTTGGAAATTAGGGCTGAGCTCTGATTGCACGTAAATCGATATTTAAAGCGCTTTGATATTATGAAGATGTTAGAAGATGTTAATTATTTATAAAAGATTATCCTATCAGAAAGATTAAGAGCAATTTTTTAAATATTACTCAATAAACCACAATGCCTCTTTAATTAATTACTAAACAATATATACTGTTGAATTTACTTTCAAAGGCACCTAATAAACCTATTTAAAATCAGTAGGTGTTGTTTGGTGCTATTATTTTCCATAATTAGATAATCAACTCTTAGCTATTCAAGAAGGCAAGAGAATGTAGTTATCAGAACTAACCATTAAATGTTTTGAGAAATCCTAAAGGTTCTTGTATCTGCATTGTTTGCTCAGACTGAAGCGAAGTCAAACAATGATGCACAGTAAGTCTTCTAAAATTACATAAGCCCAGGCAAACACTGGCAATCTGCTGCCAAACAGCTTTCAATGATATAACCATTTCGCAAAATGCCCGTGTATTTAGTAGCATCAAACATCCCTAGTGGCTGTTTTCACTGTTTTCAGGGGTTCTATGCGTTTAATTAACTAGAAATTGATTTGCATAAGTGCAAAAATTCATTATGCCCAAATGGGCAAATGCGTCACTTAATATGCCAAATTGCATCGCCATACGGAACTAAAAATGCAAAATGAGCTCGTTAAATTAACAACAGTCCAGAGGACAATGACTGGTCTATTCCCGCGCTAATTAGTGTTTTCCCAGGGAGCGATATCATGTGGTTCGGGGAAAACCCCCTGGAAAATCCATCTGTTACTTACGCATTTGGGCTCGACAAGCCGGACCCAGTCGCTCTATATCGGACAGTCGAATGTTGTAGGAGCAGAGGGGGGCGCACTGGGGCAGCAGTCCGGAGGCCTGGCAGCAGGTCGTCATGTTGTATCTGGCGGCTGTCTGCTCGACAGGCTCCGCCGGCAGAGTCCGGGTGATCAGGCGGGGGGAGGCCTCGCTCTTGCCGTACGCGTTTATCGAGACCACGTAGAACTCGTAGTAGATGTCCGACTCCAGGCCCTCGAGAATCAGCGGCGGCTGGCGCTGCAAAGCTTAATGAATTAGCCAAACCATTTATGGAATGGTTCCCGCGGCGGCAGATTGCATGCACTTGCAGAAAAACCAAGTCCTTACATCAAGAATTTTGTGCATCATAAAGGAAACTTTAAATGGTACTGTGTTTTAATTCTTTAAGGTTGTTCAATTTGTTTGCTGAAGATAATAATATAGTATTTTCTATGGCCACCAGGAATTAACTAATTCCCTCTGTAAATATGACTTTACTTTAAGTAGTTTAATGGAACCCTAATAAATTTTAATTATTTAACTTATAAGCCTGCTTTGTTCTCTCTGCTCTGAAATAATTCACTCTTTTCTATTTACAAACTACTTTTCTTCCTATTTCAATACTTGTTTAAAGTTTTTTTGCTTTAGGAAGAATATATAAGTACTCTTCTAAACTTCTTGATGTTAGAACGACTTTTGGCACGAAAATTGCCAGTGTAATACCTTCTCCACGGTCAGATAGTCATCACCCACTCCCAGACGTCGGAACTTGACGTGATATGTGCTGACGGTGTCGGCCAGGCGCTTCGGCTTGTTCCAGTCCAGAATCACGAAGCTGTCCGTCTTAGCCACCGTCCGGAGTTTTGACGGCGGATCGGCCAGTACGCCGTAGCCCTGGAACAGACAGCTGTTGTACTCGGACATGAAGCGCAGGCATCTGCAAATAACCGGAGAGCGGAGGAGAGGAGCAAGCTCCGTAATTGGCATTCGGCATAAAAACTCATCCTACGGAGTCATTAGCAAGTAGCATTGTGTTTGGGCGCTGGATAAGGATAAGGGTGCGGAATTGTGGAAAAGAAAAAAATCGGTATGGGCATAGGAATGGGCATGGGCATAGGCATGGGCATGGGCATGGAATTGTTATTAGGGCTCAACGGCCTGTGGGTTTTCCAAACATGGAAGATGGGTAGAGGATGGGCCTGCGAAGCGATTAACTGCGAAATGAGAAGCTCATTGATGATTATCGATTCAAATTTGAGAGTACTTATGAGAAGTAGCAATACTCATACAATGGAATATATGAAACAATGGCAAATTGGAATAAGGAATTTCTGGGAGAAATGGGCTGAATTGCGCTCATTGAACATAATATGTGCACATTACTGATTAATCAATTACTCGCACATTATTTACTTGTTGAATCAGTTATTTAAAGATCTATTCCAGATTTCTATCTTCCAGAAAATAGTCTACTTACTTGAACAGACTGAAGTCGAGTGACGTCAGCTTGCCAGAGCACAGGGGAAAGCAGGCGGATGGGATTCCCCTGGCGCGACAACACGGCGTATGATCAATGTTGTTGGCCAGACAGTTGAACGTGATATTCGACCAGGGAGCGCACACCATGAAGTCGGGCAAGTTGGCCTGATCGGTCTTCTGCGGATCGCACATCTTGTCCAGGCACATGCGATGGGTCATGCCATTGTCCTCGCAACATTGTCGGGTGTCCGGAAGTTGGGGCATTGCCTGTTTGTCCGTGGTTCCAGCCTTGGATTCCGCCGCCGAGGCGCTGATGTGGGTGAAAAATCTTAGCCGCTCAGTGGGCAAACTGGAGCCAAAATCATTGGTGGCCGTGACAACTACGGCGTACATGGTCAGCGGACTTAGATTGCTCAGCATCAACTGAGTCTGATTCATGGGCACCGTGTAGAGACTGATTGATTCTGGAGAATCAGAGGCCGTGCGGTGAACAATCTCGCCACTCAACTCATCCTCATCGAAGCTGTGCAGAGTGGTCACATTAATGGTGTAGCCGGAAACGCGATCGGCCAGCTTATCCGGCGCCGTCCAGCCGATGGTCACACTCGTTTCGCTAACGTTTTCGATCGTCACGAAGGTGGGCGAACTGGGTATCAGCTGCACACCCTTCAGGATGCACTGCAGCCCGCTCAGTGTGTGCTGCACGCAGGAAACACGGGTCTTCAACTTGTCCGTGAACGGAGTGTACTCGCCGCGGCACATGTCCTGGCACAAGTCCGGAATCTGCTTGTCCACGCAGCAGGGCACATGGTTGCGGCCATCCGCCATGCAGCGCACAATGCCGGGGAAGTCCCGTTCGCAAGCCTCCGGATCGATGCCGGTGGTGCCGTCGAGGATGTTATGCACGTTGCAGAAGCCCATGCACTGCGTGGACACGTTGGCCCGTTCGCAGCACTCGGTGAAATCGTGGGTCACCAGCGGTGGCACTTGACTGGGCCTCCAAAAGCTGCGATTATCCTGCGCGTCCAGCGGTGGCGGCAACAGGAACACATCACTCGACTCCGCGGTCGACGTGTCCGTGGAATTTCCCGGACCACCCGTCGACGAATGGAGCTCCTTAACTGTCAGGGGTTAAGGCGTGAAATTAAGTTTGCGCACATGGAAAAATGTAATCCGTAAAAATACCGAAATAACTGCCCTGCCTTTTTATGGTTTACCAATGGATTTTGAGCCATTTTTTAAGGTATTGGAATGGATATAACGAAGTAATAACCGATATTCAATTGTTTTAAACAGAAAGGTGAAAATTAAGTTATACTTTTTAAGATGCTTAAAATTAAAAACATTTAATTTGTTTGATATCTCATTCACAAAAATGAAATAAATAGTTTGCTATTTGTATATAGGTATCAAAGTGGTATACAAATACAAATTACAAATATAACTAAAGCTCTTCTTCTTTCTCCTAGTGTATAGAGTCGGTACTCACCTGTCAGGATGTGAATGCTGCGGAGAACGGGATCCGAGTTAAGTTCGCATATATAAGCCCCCGAATCGCTGGGCTTAAGAGTCTTAATCAAAAGCACCCAAACCTCGCCCCCCGTTTCCAGGTTCCTTCCCTTGGGATCTACGGAAAACCCCAACACTTGGTTAGATATAATCCACACTTTCACGGCTTTTGAAAACATACTCTCATCGTGCAGGATTCGCACCCGATGATCCTTGGTTACCCGCACTGTGCCGGCGGTCAGGATCTCGTCACCCTTCTTCCATATTACTGTGTTGTTCGCGGAATTATCTGAGACTACGCAGGTTAATAAAGCATCCTTGCTCTCCAAAATAATTGAAGGTCCGCCGGTTCCTTGAATTAAAAAAAGAGGTGCATAAGTAACTTGAATATTTCTTATAAAGCATTTAGAAAATAATGCTACTTACCAATTGGCACACCACACTTAACAATAGTTATTAGCGCACATATCGTTATTATGTGAACCAGCAAAAGTCTGAGCATTATTCCTTGTAGGATAACCTGCAAAACGGAATTCAAAAGAAAAACGTTAAAAAAATGTAGCGAATCGACTGTAATGCGAAAATCAAACAACAATTTTGTGCAAAACTTTAAAGAGCGAGAAGACCATGGAACAGCGAATATTTTTCAATCATTTTCATCGCCGGAAAGGAAACATTTTGATATTGCAATAAATGGCCAGGTGAGGCAAAATGCCAGTGGCAACTATGATGGGGTCGGTAAAAGCGAGGGCGTTCGCAGCGGTGGGGGGCGTGGCTGATGGCTGACCTGGGAAATGCAGCCAATTGGGAAACGTTGGACACGAGGAAGGAAGCGAGCACAAACAGCTGAAAGCAGCGTCACTTTTGCCTTGGATCCCGTGTTGACGTCCACGTTGCCAGAACATTTGATGTTTGAAAAATAACATTCACAACCCCTCGGAACTCGAATCGCCCCTCGCCCCTCGCCACCGGCCCCTAGCACCACTTTCCACTTTCCCCGCGCAGTTTTCCCGCAGGCTGGATGCCTGGTTTGGTTACCTGTTCTTCGCTTATGGCCAACCTTTTTGGATTTTTGTTTAAAAATTCGAACGTGTTTTTTGCTCTACCTTTTTTCTGCGTTGATAAAATGTTAAACATTGCAGCGGTAGGCTACACAAAGAAAAACTCCATATTACTATGATTAAAAAAAAAACACACTTTCCTATAAAATATCAATAATGTGATGTAATGACCCCAATATTAAATTACAAATTTAAAAAAATTAAAAACGGGCATTTACCAAAATTGTAGATTTGTACAATAAAAACATGTATGTAAGTTAACACAATCACCAAACTGACGAAATATAGTCGTAAGCCTCAAGTCTTTTTTCTATATATAGATCGAGCTTTACCTATAAGAAACTGCACCTTGTTATTGTAGATTAAGCTTTAGAGATAAGAACTCTTGTTATACTTAAGTCAGTCGATTTTGGGAGTTTGGAAGCGTCGGTCATCGCCACGTACCGACAATTCGCCTCATTAAGTGCAGACCGCACAAGCCCTGTCATATTTGTATAACTACTCAAATAAATATATTCAAATACTTAAAATTATAACTGGCGCCCAAACGGATATAAAAACCTACGACAACTGAATAATTATAAATAAATAACAAAAGGAGCATCCGGAGACAAAACCAGCGGCATCAACTGGCTAATCAACTTTAACCTAAAAAATAAATATTTCCTGATTACATAAAATATAATATTAATTTTACCTTAAAATAGTTTGTTAAGCATTATTATTATATTGTAAGTATAACGCTTATTGAACAAATTAAAAATACCAATACCTTTTTATTACATAACCTATGAACAGAGTGTTGATAAAAATACATGAGTGACAGTGATAACCTTATAGACGACCTCGTGTCAAGTTTAGATAAATGGTCAGCGCTCCAGGCAAATAGGCAAAACAGTGCAGAAAAAAATAATAAGTCTTCAGAAAATTATTGGTGGTCAAAAACAAATACAACTAGCGAAATGGAATTTGAAGCTCAGTTAAAAGCGATCGTAGAGAGTGCTGTTGCCGGTGCGCTCACAGTCCAAAAACAATCATTTGAAAAGCAATTGCAGGAGATGAATGAACGAATCGGGAAATTAACAGTGAACACGCCAGAGGTGGAAACTTATGTAGATGCTGAAATTAGACCAGGTGTTGTCTGTAACGAGCCTCTAGATATAGTTAAATCTCTGCCAGATTTTGAGGGCAAAAGTGAAACATATGTGTCGTGGAGAAAAGCGGCTCATGTCGCTTTTAAAGTTTTTAAAGATTACGAGGGAAGTTCAACATTTTACCAAGCTCTTGGTATTATGCGAAATAAAATAAAAGGTCCAGCAAATACAGTATTGGCTTCTTTTAATACTCCGTTACATTTCAAGGCAATGATCAGCCGTCTTGATTTCACATATTCCGACAAAAGGCCGATCTACCTAATCGAACAAGAACTATCAACTTTGCGACAGGGAGACATGACTCTCACTGAATTCTACGACGAAGTCGAGAAAAAACTGACCCTACTTACTAACAAGACAATAATGACATTTGATAGTGCCTTGGCGATGTCACTGAATGAAAAGTACAGAGCAGACGCGTTACGTGTATTTGTAACCGGAGCTAGGAAATCGTTGAGCGACATTCTTTTTGCAAAAGGTCCAAAAGATTTACCAACTGCTCTCGCTTTAGCGCAAGAGGTCGAGTCGAACCATGAGCGTTACCAATTCGCCCTTATTTATTCTAAAAATATTGGAGACAGGGGTCAGAAAACCGAACAAAAGCATAGCGATAGGGATAGAAATTCAATCATGCCCATGCAAACTAAAAACCCATATTTTAGCAAGCGCCAGGTGCCTACTTTTGATAACCAGGAAAGACAAGATCCAGTCCAGTTAACAAATCCTGATGTATCCATGCGATCTAGAAGAACTGGAAATTTTGGACAAGCTCCATTTCCGACTCAGGGAAATATTTGGCCATCCCAACAACAAAATTCTTGGCCATCTCAACAACAATATTCTTGGCCATCTCAACAACAATATTCTTGGCCATCTCAACAACAATATTCTTGGCCATCCCAACAACAAAAGTCATTTCAAACACAAAATCAATTCGCATCGCAACCCCAACAGCAAAACACAAGTCAGGCTCAGGGACATGTTGGGTATGCGCAAGCATCAAAAAGACCAACAAGTGGCAGTGCAAGGTTTACAGGGCCAAAACAACAGAGGATCAACCACTTACCTCATGAGAAAGGTCAATGTGAGGAAGACACAGACGATTATCAAAAGGAGGCAGAAGCGGAGGTTGATGATTATGAGGACGAACTAGTGAATTACGATCATGTTCATTTTTTAGCCACAAATCCCTGCTACCGTACATAGAAAGAGAGATAGCAGGGAGAACCATAAAACTTTTGATTGACACCGGGGCTTCGAAAAATTATATACAGCCCCTCCCTGAATTAAAAAACTTAATGCCGGTACAAAATAAATTCACGGTAAAATCGCTTCATGGTTGCAACACCGTCAAACAGAAATGTTTTATTAAGCTATTTAACACATCTGTTCAATTCTTTATTCTTCCAAGTCTCTATAGTTTTGACGCAATAATAGGACTTGACCTTTTGAAACAGGGAAATGCAACGTTAGATTTTAAGAACAAAACGTTGAATATCAACAATGAAGTGGAATCTATTCAGTTTTTGAGATGTGACAGCGTAAATTTCACCAACATAGAGAATATTGTGGTTCCAAATCAGATATCTAATAAATTCCATACAATGCTTCGAAACCGATTGGCCGTCTTTGCGGAACCGGAAGAAGCACTGCCGTATAATACCAACATTGTTGCCACAATACGTACTGAGGACGACCAACCCATTTACTCAAAACTCTATCCGTACCCCATGGGCGTATCAGATTTTGTGAATAAGGAAACAAATGCTTTGTTGAAGGACGGAATTATCAGGCCCTCGTCGTCACCTTACAACAATCCGGTTTGGGTAGTCGATAAAAAAGGTACAGATGAAAAGGGAAACACTAAGAAAAGGTTGGTTATAGATTTTAGAAAACTAAATTTAAAAACAATCGACGACAAGTACCCTATACCAAACGTAGTATCCATCTTGTCAAATTTGGGAAAGGCCAGGTTCTTTACAACTCTTGACCTTAAATCGGGGTTTCACCAAATTCTGCTCGCAGAAAAGGATAGGGAGAAAACTGCCTTTTCAGTAGGAAATGGAAAATACGAGTTTTGCCGTTTGCCGTTTGGCTTGAAAAATGCCCCAAGTATTTTTCAACGTGCTATTGATGATGTTCTTAGGGACCGTATAGGAAAGTCATGTTATGTTTACGTTGATGACGTAATAATATTTTCAAACGGAATCGAGGACCACGTAAACGACGTTGCTTGGGTACTAGACAGACTGTCTGAGGCAAACATGAGGGTTTCTAAAGAGAAATCGTTTTTCTTCAAGGAAAGCGTTGAGTATCTCGGATTTATGGTGTCAAGTGGAGGTATCACAACCAGTCCTAGCAAAGTAGAGGCTATTCAGAAATATAATCAACCTACTAATCTGTTTAGTGTTCGATCGTTTTTAGGGCTAGCAAGTTATTACCGCTGCTTTATTAGGGACTTCGCCTCTATTGCTAGACCACTGACTGACATTCTGAAGGGTGAAAACGGAAAAGTTTCCGCAAGCCAGTCTAAAAAGATACCAATTTCTTTCGATGAAAGACAATGTTCTGCTTTTGAGAAACTTAAAAATGTTCTTGTCTCCGAAAATGTAATGTTATTGTATCCCGATTATAGGAAAGCCTTTGACTTAACAACAGACGCTTCGGCTTTTGGCCTGGGTGCAGTCTTATCACAGGATGGCAAGCCTGTTACAATGATTTCGAGAACTTTACAGGATAGAGAACTTAATTTCGCAACAAATGAACGAGAACTTTTGGCCATCGTTTGGGCTTTAAAGTCTCTTAGGAACTATCTATATGGTGTCAAAAACTTAAACATTTTTACAGATCACCAACCGTTAACATACGCCGTGTCAGATAGGAATCCAAATGCAAAAATCAAGAGATGGAAGGCGTTTATAGACGAACATAATGCTAAAATTTTCTATAAACCTGGCAAGGAGAACTATGTTGCCGATGCACTATCCAGGCAGGCTATTCATGTCCTAGAGGACGAACCCCGGTCAGACATTGCAACAATACATAGCGAAATTTCATTGACTTTTACAATCGAATCTATCGACAAGCCGGTTAACTGTTTTAGAAACCAGATAGTAATAGAGGAGGGCACCGCAGACTCAACTCGAACTTTTGTTATTTTCGGAAGCAAGACAAGGCATCTAATACAATTTCTAGACAAAGAGACTTTACTCGGAAGAATTCGTGATGTGGTTAAGCCGGATGTAGTGAATGCGATACACTGCGAATTACCTGTACTAGCTTTCATTCAAAACAGTCTTGTAAATGAGTTTCCAGCAACGACCTTCCGACACACTATGAAAATGGTTAGCGACATTTTTAATCAAACTGAGCAACGGGAAATAGTGTCTTTGGAGCACAACAGAGCGCATAGGGCTGCACAGGAGAATGTAAAACAAATTCTTCAATACTACTTTTTCCCTAAAATGTCCCAAATAGCCGCTACCTTTGTTGCTAACTGCTTGGTTTGTCAAAAAGCCAAATACGACCGCCATCCGCAAAAGCAAATCCTCGGGAAAACACCTATTCCGTCACATGTAGGCGAGACATTGCATATTGATATATTTTCTACGGATAGGAAGTACTTTTTGACATGTATTGATAAACTTTCCAAATTCGCTATTGTGCAACCAATCGGCTCTCGAACGATAACTGATTTAGAACCTGCAATTATGCAATTAATGAACTTTTATCCCCATTCAAAGACAATATTTTGTGACAATGAACCGTCCATAAATTCCGAGTCAATCAAGTCACTTTTGAAAAATCGTTTTAATGTTGACATAGCGAACGCACCTCCACTTCATAGTACCTCAAACGGACAGGTTGAAAGGCTTCACAGCACGCTTTTAGAAATAGCTCGATGCCTGAAACTTGACGGTGGAATGAATGATACTGTCAACCTTATTCTTCAGGCAACAATAGAATACAATAAGACGGTGCACTCAGTCACCAATAGAAGACCGATCGACATTATTCATTCAACTCCTCCCGAATTGGCTAACGAGATAGTAGAAATGGTTAACGAAGCTCAGGAAAAACAGCTAAGAAGAGAAAATGTAACAAGACGAGACAGAACCTTTGAGGTGGGAGAAACCGTCATGGTAAAACAAAACAATCGCTTGGGAAATAAACTAACCCCACGGTATAGGGAAGAACTAATCGAAGCAGACCTCGGGACAACGGTCCTCATAAAAGGGAGGGTCGTTCATAAAGATAATCTACGCTAGGTTTATTATTTCTTTTCCTTTTGTGACCATCGCCAAGTTAGCAAAATACAAACGTGAAGTCTGGACACTAGTAAAAGAGTTTGCAAAAGTTTTTCAATTAAACATTTGTCAAATCTTACTTATTTAATCTTTATTATATCCGCTTCATCCTCTTTAGAAAAGTTTAAAGGTATGTGATGAAATGCTAACCCGTATTATTTGAAAACTTAAAATCCACGCAACCACAAATATTTCCTAAAACTACAATAGAAAATAAATGCATTAACAAAACGACATAATAATAGTATAGCGCACTCATTCTAATTAGATTTCAATTTCCTGATAAAAAAAAAAAAAAACACTAATGTTATCAATACCCTTTTCTGATTTTGTTCAACTTAATAGGAAAATCAATACTTGCAATCAATAAGCGTTTTACTACATACTTTAATATCAAAAATATCTGAATGAACTTTATTATAAAATTATAATTCTTATACTTAATTATTGTCAAAACTTTAGTATTAAAACTGTAACTACCTCTTAAGTAGATGAGAAGGAATTAAGATCTATCAACGTAGTATCTGCTAAAGATATAAAGATGCGGCAACTATTTCTGCGCCTGGGTACTGAAACGACGAACTGAATAATATCTGCCATCAGACGCCATCCAGAGTGCGTTCAACAAATACGTTTTGATGGTCAACCAGTTCAACCAACATCAGCATCATCGTCGTCAACAAGTCGACGGCTACAATAAAGATGTTTTCCAAGTTCGCTACGATCATCTCCAGAACCTTGTTGCGAACCCATGACATGGAGAATCAACAGCATTTACGAACTTCTTGGATCATCCAGATATGCAGAATTGCCTTCCCTTCAATGGTTTACCGCAGTACCAAGTTGGCAGTATGGGAACTTAGTGGCAATGAGTAAGCTGTAAGCACAACCAATGTTACCCGTAAGATCCGCTTTCAAATAGATTTGCTAATTGTAAAAAGTCTGTGGACAGCCTTCGTCTTAGAAGGGGAGGAGTTAACACAATCACCAAACTGACGAAATATAGTCGTAAGCCTCAAGTCTTTTTTCTATATATAGATCGAGCTTTACCTATAAGAAACTGCACCTTGTTATTGTAGATTAAGCTTTAGAGATAAGAACTCTTGTTATACTTAAGTCAGTCGATTTTGGGAGTTTGGAAGCGTCGGTCATCGCCACGTACCTACAATTCGCCTCATTAAGTGCAGACCGCACAAGCCCTGTCATATTTGTATAACTACTCAAATAAATATATTCAAATACTTAAAATTATAACTTGTATACCCACAATTTTAATTAATTTGTTTGCTATAAAATTTTAACCCTTAAAGGGATTTTTTTTGTATAATAGAAGCTAGTCATAAATTTTCTGTTTAAGCTGAAAATGCAATCAGCTTTTCCGAAAATATCAGCCTTTGGATTATTTTTCTCAGTACTGAGGGGGTCTAGATCTGTTGAAATTGGTTCGTGCATTCTGTGAAAGGTGCTCGAGCTGATTGTACCTGTGAACCTGTGTGTGCGTGTGTGTTTGCTCCTGCAGCTGTATGAGTGTCCTTTACGTGAGAGCGTAACTGAGAATTTGTTGGCAGTTTTAGCGACCATTCCACGGGTAATGGCAACAACAAATTGCGTACACTGCAGCAAAATAAGTGCGTGTGGCTGCTGCGCTTGTATTCAATTACGCGAACGGTTAATCGATTCGCCTAATCGCCGAGGGGTGAGGTAAGAGGTATGGGGCAGGGGTTAGGGGTTAGGGGTCACCTGCTTGCTGGGTCGTCATCAATGACGATAATCGCCCAACCCCCAACACACATTTTCTGACCCCCATTGCGCTGACAAACCGCTTAGCTGGCTGGCATTTGTTTGGCCATCAGCGACACTGAAAAAGACCACCCTTTTCCGAGTGGGCGGCACTTGTATGTTATCAGAGTGCTGCGAAGTGGGTGGGTGGATGGGTGCAGGGGTTGTACTACGTAGGTGAGCATAAGGTGCACAAGGTGGGCTTGTACCTGCCTTTGTGCGCATCAAGCGCATTTCAAATTGAATTTACAAAGTGCGAACGCGATGCCCGAGCACGCACTTGCCTCCATCCACGATCCATCCACGATGCGAAGATTGAGTTACCTGTGCAGGTGAAAGTACCTTTGTCTAGATGCGCCCCCCCTGAAATGCCATTCATAAATTCCAACAGACTGGCGCAAGTGGAGTCGTCTGGCGTGCAGGTCGCGAGTTGCTCAATTGCAAAGTGACAAATTTGATTAAATTATAGCGCTATTGCAAAACGATTTATCTTTCGCTGCACTCTGGTGTCGCTTGCCACCCACTCAATTAATTGTTTTTGCTCTTGGCCCCTTGGCTTTTGCTCTTTGCCGTTGTCGCTGCCATTTTTGCGCACTCATCCAGGCACGCACATCCTGTGCACAGACACACACGTACGCGTGTGCCAGGATACACGGGAAATATTACTTTCAGCATCGCAAATGAAATATGCTAACAATAAATAACATGTATGAATATTTAAAAGGAATCCGACAAGGAGAAAAGAGTACTAAACAAACTTTTTCTGAGGACCAGAAGGAAGACAATAAATATATTGCACACATATTAATAGTTAGAATAGTTGAAAAATTAGTAAAGTAATTGCACTTCCCCTAAGCACAATCATTTGCCTTATTACATTTGATTTATACTTCCGGCTTAATGCTAATTTATCGCACAACATGCAAGTGGCTCTTCCGGTCCTTTACTATTTATTCGAATAATATTTATTTCAAGGAGCCATCTCTATTAACCCCGATGTAGGTTAACTTTGCCCTTAGTGTAAGCGTGCGCTTGTATGTCCTCCATGATGTTGCCATATATTTGTCTTCATCTGGGCCACAACTACCAGACCTCCTCGCTTCCCATTTCATCTCATCTCGTCTTGTCTCCCGTCTTGGTGCGCTGTCAACGTTCTGCTCGTTGACGTTGTAAGTAAATTGTATAACGTGGCGTATGAGTAATATGATATGCATGCTTCGATTCGGAGCGTTGCGCTGTGTTGTGCTCCCTGCTCCCCGCTCCGTGCTCCGTGCTGGGTGCTCTGTTCCGCTCAGCTCGTTGAAGATGATGTGGTAATCAGTTTTGATTTTATTAGCACAGCAGCGAAGGAGCTGCCGCAGACAGTTAGCTGGCGTGCCACCCCAAAAATGAGCGGTAAGCGTCTCGAATCTTTTTTTACGATGTCTTCCATCCAAGTTATATGTGTTGCCGCAACTTCTTGGCATGTCAAGTGGCACACATCAATCCAATCTCCCAACCTCCTCCACACCCACCCACCATATATTCCATATGAAACCATGGGTTATGATGTAAGATGCGCAACCCTAATGCCCGGGTCATAATTGTTAATGAAATTACGTATACGTTTTTGACTCGAGCGTTAAAGTGGTGCGCTTAGTTGTGCTCCCCTTAATTAAATTTCCTGGAAGACATTGTGACAAGAGCACAACCGAATCTCAAGTTCTGAATTTAAGTCTGAAGTGCTATGTGTAAGCTGCTAATTAATTTTATTTTCCGGAAATTAAGGGTAAATGCGATTTAGTGTCTAACTGCGCAGTTCTTGGCAATTCACAATTCACCGGAATCATTCTAAATAAGTATTAATCACAGCTAATGAGCTTTTGAAAGCCAAACAATTAGTGAATTTACTAACAACGATTAAAATTGTGTCTTTTTTCGAACGAATTTTTTCAACTGGCTTGTCCACATTTAAATGAGGCATACAACTTTCTTTTCTCCTGGGTCCTTTCCTCTCAAAAAATATTATCAAGTGCATAAATTAGCACAATTTAATTTTGCTTCCTATTTTTTAACGTTTGTATTTTATTACTCGATATTTTTTGACGGTGCCCGCCACTAATTAAGGAACTGGGCACACACATTAATGATAAAACCGGGGCCAACTCTCCAGGTAAATGAGCCCCAAACAGCAACAAAAAAGTGAGATAAACAACAAAAGACAAAAAAGCGGAAAATAGTCCCCAAGAAGGCATCATAAAAGGGCCCAGGCAGGACATTAAGTAAATTAAACAAAAAAAGAACGAGAAACAAAAACGAAGAGTGGCGGGATAAATGGGAAAAAAGGCAAGGGACATTTACACATTATTTTATAACATGGCCAAGACAGACAAATGACAGCCGAGACAAGGTGGGCAGCGGCACAAAAGGGGCGGGGCTGGCAATTGCCACACCAGATCTACTTCATGATAAATAAAATACACCGCAAAACATTTTAAAAGCCAACCGACAACACTTTCCACTTTGCTGCTAATTTAAAGTTAACACCAAAAAGTCGCAGCCACTAGAAAATGGTGAAAGACCCCAAGAACAGGGGTGAAAATTCGGGGGCGGCTGAGTTGAGGTGTTCAGAGAACGGTGAGGGGGCTGAAGGGGGAAAACTGAACGAGGGTTTCCCACAGCTGACGCTCCAACTGTCTTTTCGTTCTGGCCAACTTTGTCTGTCTCTCTGTGTTTGTTTGTGTGTGTGCGTTCGGCTTTTGGCCAGGACTACTTTATGGGCTTTGTTGTTGTGCTTTTCTTGTTTTTCTTTTTTGGTTTCCCGGTTTTTTTTGTTTTTTTTTCGATTTTTTTCCCACTGCCGAGCAAGGTAATTTTTCTTAATTACCGCAAAATGTTTACCTTGTTGCTTGTGCTTCAGCTTTGGTGGTATATTTTTCAGGTAGACCCAGATAAGGTCCGCATCCCTCAAGCACAACAACCCATAGATTGTGAGTCACAGTGCAAAAGGTGTAAAATATTTTCGACAGCTCCTACAACACTTTACATTGTTATGGTTTGGTGTTTTTAAGCAGCTTTTGTTCGTTTCTTGTTTTCCCACGCAGCGGAGTGCGGGGCCAAAAGTAAAAGTGTTGCATACTTCCCAGTTGCGACAAGCTCTTGTAAACGCACACACACTCACAGAAAACGAGGAGGGTCGGGCAAGGTGAAAAGTCGAGGCTGCAAGGTAAGCCAAAAAGACCTACCGAACACACCCATTACACCCAACACACCCAGCACACACACACACATTTGCTTTTCCAAATTGAAACTAATGTTCATAGCTGTGCATATTTCTGTTCTTGCTCTTGCCCGGAAAACTTGAACTTGAGTGTAAAAAATAAACAGTAGAGAAGAAGAACATTGTCAACCTTTTTCCATTCATTTGCCGTGCGAAGGCAGCGGCAAGGTAAAAGTGTGTTTAGGCCTTTTGTTTGGCTTTTCCGGCTTCCACTTTGAGTGAGAAATATGATAATCAAACAAAAAAATTACTCATACGCCGTGAGAGCACAAGTTGTGGAAAACTTTTAGGCCTGGCGATAAGGCGACAAAAGCCCCAACTAAAAACAGAAAGGCACAACTTTTGTTTGTTTTTGTTAGGGTCCAGTTCCACTAGAGCCTAAATGGAAATGTTGGTTTATGGCGAGAACACACCTTGATTAAAGAGTTAATACCCCGCCTTTAAATGGGCACAGGCTATTGTGTACATTATGCGCAAAAAGAGTACAAGAAAGTATTAAATTATTCAGGAATCCTCAGTCGAATTTTGTAATTAAAATTAATACGCAGAACAGCAAGAAAAACCCCAACAAATGTCAGAACCGACCACCGAAATCGGCTTGTGGCATTAAGCCGGAACAAAAGGGAAAAAAGCAAAATTTGTTTTTAGCATTAAAACAAAATCAACACACCTCAATGTAGAAATCTCCCCAAAGAGGCATAAACACGATGGGGATGCACAGATGCTGGTTGAAACGCAGGTTTGTGAGCAGCGAATAAGCAAAACATGTTACAACAAAGGACCAAAACATAATGAACAATAACAATGAGAGCCGCAAAATGCCAAAGTGTGGTTTACATTCGTTGCTCGACTGGGAAATGCCCTATGCTAGTTCACTTGGTTGTAAGGCTTCCTTGTTGCTAGGCAACTCGTTATGATTATAGCAAAAGAGATTTTAATGAACCTAATTTAATTAGCTTATCTTTTGAATAACTGAGCTTAAAAGAAGTAGATGCAGAAATTCTATTCTATTTAGTTTTAATTTTTCAAGACCAGAATAGTAATTTTGAAAAGGGTGTCCCCTTGTAAATATTTTTAATAAGTAAAAAAACCTTTTTTAATTTTACAATTTTACAATAACAATTGTTATTAATATAATTGCAATACTATACTT
The DNA here is from genome assembly GCF_016746235.2 of Drosophila teissieri. Lineage (NCBI taxonomy): Eukaryota > Metazoa > Arthropoda > Insecta > Diptera > Drosophilidae > Drosophila > Drosophila teissieri. The sequence goes on along the minus strand of NC_053031.1, from coordinate 15,031,655 downwards.
CAGTCTTAGTTTATACAAAGAGAAGATACCCAACCGTTGTGGAAATACCCCGCGATAAGATTGGTAAATATCAGAAAAAAGAGCAAAAATAAATGCTCAAGCATAACAATAACAGAGGCGGCACATTAAACAAATATTCCGAGGCAAAACAAAACCCAAGCGATGATAAAAAATAATTCTGCACAAGCAGTTGCGAAGGGGTAGACGCAAGACTTACTTTAAAATATATATTTACATATGCAAATGCCAAGAGGAGAGACAAGGGCGTCGGGTGAGGGGGCCGCGGAAAGGGGGGGTTTTTGTGTCTAAGCAAGCATGTGAGTATTTGTAAATCTGACATAATTGCATGCACATGGGTGTGTGTGTGTGTTGGTGTGCATAAGTTTGTTTTTCGGATTGTTTATTTTGTTTGCACATTTCGCTGGGATAAGGAGCAAAAACTTTTTATGCATTTTTCATACACATAATTCGCTTCAAGCGCAAATGCACAATAATAATAATAAGAATAATAATAATAACAATAGCAGCACAAACAGACATAACAATCAGCAGCATCGAAATGCACAGCACAGTGACTCGAGCCTGAGCAGCGACAACAATGCCGCATTTTCTCCGAAAAACCCCCAACTATATGCAACTATATGTTCAGCCATATTCAGCCGAACCAAAGCCTTGCAAAGAACTGCCAGCTACAGTTATACGGCGACAGCAACAACATTGATTTTACATTTCCGCCGCTTTGCCTGCTAACTTCCGCTGCCGTCATTTCCACAAAACACCACTACACGCACACATTGCACTCGGCATCACAGCATTTTTGTTTTGTGCCATGCACACACATGCACACAGACAAGGACGCACAACAAACGTGCGTTGTTGTGGATGTGGGAGTGTATGTGGGTGTGGGTGCATTCGTTTTCGGGTTGTGATTGCAGGCAGCAGGACAAATGTGCGACAGATGCACTTCAATGGCAGCCAGGGATGTGCAACTAAAGACGTCGTCATCTGCCACTGGGGAGCTGGGAATTTATGCAAGCCGGTTGCGTACAATAGGATTTTTCCTTGCGAATAAATACATAATTATAATCTGCAAGGAATTTTTTAACCAACGCATTTTGAATTGTTCATTTCTTACATCTTTAAAACTATTGTTCTTTGCCGAGTATTTAATTTGGTACTTTTGATTGAGCCATTATATGAATAAACAACTTTATAATTATTTTGCTTTCAATAAAAAGAAGAGCAACTGGTAAACTAAAAATTAAGGAGTGCTGTAACATGGATACAAATATATTTTTATTCATTTTTACATATTTTACAAAATATAAAAGATGATAACATATAACAAAATATTCAGCCACAGATCTATGAACTCTCTCTCCCAAAGAATATATTCAATCACCTCCAAACAAAAGCTAGTCGAATTTGAAGATACTGAGGTTCTATAAAGACCATGGCATTTTTATACAAATTCCTATACAAATTGGAAAAAAATCTTCTTTTATAATAAATTGATGAGTATCATTTTGCATATCTTAACAATGCTTAAAACATGAAACGTTTCAAACTCCTTGACATATTATAATAGATAACCAAAAACTTCAGCATCTTTAAAATTCATTGGTACTTTAGAGGATATTTCAGTAAATTTTAATAAATTCACACCAGTTGTTCAAAAGTGACCACAATAATAATGCGAAAGGAAATTCGCACTTTTTTATGGAATTTTCTAACTATTTTCTCTTACTGCGAGCAGGTGAAATGCACTTTCCATATGCGTATCTGCGTTCATTTCCTGATGGCAGAGATGTGGCCACTTCAGACTTTCAGCATGTGGCTGCCACAGAGCTAAAAAACACCAAAACAACTTGATGGAAGTTGTAAAGAGCATAGCAGAGCAATCTGCAACCTGCTACCTGCAACCTGCAACCAGCAACCTGCAGTGGCAAATGCAGTTGCACTTGCCTTTTGCCTTTGCTTTTGGCTTTGGCTGTTGCCTGGTTGTTTCTAGTAGCTGGCAACAAATAAAACATAGTATAACTCCGCACCAAACGAGCCACGAACACACATATGTGTGTGGGTGTGGGTGTGGGTGTGACGGGTGTTTGGGTTAACTGAAGTGCTTACCAGGGCAACAGCTACAAGTTGGCTAAGTCGGTAAGCTCAGAAAATGCCAACAACCGGGTTTTCGAGCAGTTTCTGCAGTTGACGAACGCTGACGAACTGGCTCAGACATCCTCGAAGGACCTCGGCTGCAGTTACATGGCTGCCTGCCTGCCTGTGTATTAGTGCTGGAGTATGTGTGTGGGTGTGGTTAGAAATTAGATTTACTAGTTTCCCGACAAACCCCAAAAGCCCGTAACCCAGCTACCCTGCCGACAAACTACCCAGCTGAAAAGTACCAAAAACTTCATCTAAGCCAAGGCAAGTTTTTCCCAAAAACCAACAAAAAATGAAAGAGAAAAAATCATAAAAAAGATACCGAGTAAAACAAATGCTTGGGGCACTTTAGAGCTCGTATACCCCGTTGTACTATTAAATTTACCCATGGGAATGTTGACTTTTTGGCTTTTTTTGGGGCAGTTTCAACACTTTTGTTGTTCTCCGCACCAAATTGGTTGCACACACACACACACACCGAGCAACTGAGGATATCAATAAAAAATATTGCTCCTTTTGCCCCATCATATCTGTGTTTGTAAACGACTTAATCACTTGGAAATATCAGAGACCAGCTGAGTGTGGCTTTTACCAAAGTGTTACAAGTTTATGGTCATCAGCAGAACAGGATGGAGTAAGGCAAGAAAAAAAGTCAACGAAACAACGAAACTTTTATTACGGACATTTGTGGCAGCAACAGCAACTTCTAAGTGGTTCAATTGGACTGGTCATCTTTTTGGTCGCAATGCGGTGTTAGTTTTGCTCAAAACTTTTATGGCCTAATTTCGCCATTGAAAATCAGCTGCGATACTAAGGATTTAGACAGCAAAGGAGATAAACTATTTTCTGGGACATGTGGGGAAAGTTTATTGAGATTATAGGAACTGGCAAAATGTCACTTTGCAATCAAATGAAATAAATATGATAAAGTAAATAACCGAAGTAATGGAGAAAGTAACTATAGCTAAAATGTAAATTCCATTGTGGTATATATGCATTTTTTCGTGTGTAAAATATTTAAATGAACCATTAGTTTCACCTATAGTTCCGGTATCTTCTTAATGCCTTTGTAAAAAATCTCATAAATAAATTAGTTATAATCAGACAAGGTAGCAGATGGAAAATCTAATTATGAGCCATCGCGGTAATTTTAGCACGTGCCTGAGGACGACAGCAGCGAAAGGAAAAAGAACGAACCTGATTTCAAAGAGCAATTACATTAATTTTGCTCAAGAGCAACATGCACTCAGCGCTAAACTTCATTGCAACAAAATTTCCGCACCAATGTGCAAAGAGTTTTGCGGCAGTAATGGCAAAGTGGAGGCGGCGTATCCGAAACTGAGTCCTGAAATGAGGATAAAAGTGAGGCCTGGAGGCGTTGCCGCCATCGAGGAAAGTCAACCGCGACCGAAAGTGCCAAGTTCGCGTGCCACTGTGTTGGTGTGCACTGTGAGTATCCGTGAGTATCGGTGTGAGTATCTGTGTGAGCACCACGAGGTGCTAATGAGCTGCAGTTTGCAGTCACTGAAGATGTTAGCAGGCAGCCATTTTGCTGTTACCAACTTTGGCTCTTTTCCGTGCTGACAGCACTTAAAAGCTTTGTGCCACACACACATACACTCGAAACAAGTGAGCCCTCCAGTTGAATCTTCAAACTAAAATGTTGCTGTTCTTCAATCCATTAAATGTATCATTATTTTGACGGTACATTTTAATAAAACTAAAAAAGGCGCACTCTTTAAAATTGTAGTAAAATTAAGAAATGTTGCACATATTATTGAGTTTTTTTGCGTGTACCTCGTTTCTAACTCCCCAATTTTGCGCCCAGTTTGGTGACGTGTGTTTATGCTGTTGATGACATTTTCGTTTGGCGTTCTCGTTATTGTTACTGCATTTTGTACAAGAGATGTTGCTGCTGATGCATTTTTCTTTTTCTTTTCGTTTCGTTTCCTTTGCTTGTATTATTTCCATTTTTGTTTTAATTAAAATTTCACATGTTAACGATTCCTCGAAAGGTAACTGTGTACGTAGGTGTATTGCCACTGCCGCCGCTGCCAAATGAATGAGTTTCTCATTTCCTCAGCCAACGAGCATCCGCTCACTGGCTTTCATCTTATTGGACCACATAATTGTGGTGCGGAATTTCCATAATTTACAGCTGTGCACATACAATGTGGAGATACACAAAGGTAAAAAAAATATATTTAAAAAATTTAAATTATAATTATATTTTAATTAAATAATTTTCACAAAATCATAATATCAATTAAATATAATAAATTTCCTTTGCATATCTGTTCTAATCATATTGAATGTTCCAAAGTGCACAGATCTATCGCATTACACATTCTCATATATTTACAATCCCCATTCATACCCCTTGATTTTATAGGAATGATGGACAACTTCTCACGGAAGACACACAAAGTGTTTCCGCGCTTCTGGCATTGAAACAAGAGCCAACTTAATTGCATAATTGTTCTAGTTGCTTAACCTTCTCATTAAAATCAGTTGGTAATCTGTAGCCAGTTTCATGTTGCAACTAATTTGAGTTGGTGGGTGTTTTGTAGTCTAAACCTTTGCCCAGATTTTATAAATATATTTTTTCCGTTGAACTGTCGCCGTTTTTACGTTGGATGGCTGTCAACTGCATTTTGCCATCGCTCCATCTACTTGAAACCCTGCCCACCCATTTTGTACAGGTTTTTTCTAGTTTTTTTTGGTTGTTCCCAATCTATCAAGTCCAAGCACCCGCCGTCGCGTCATCTATCGATGATTTCGCTAACTGTGAAACTATAGCGCAGGGCACACTGTCATCAGATTGGCACCTCACCCACCCACTCACCCATTCACCCACCCATCCAACGGCAGACACCCACCCACATTGATATCGAAAGCCACCCACTCGTTTCCGTGTTGTGTTCGCGGGGCTTTGTTCCGCTGACATGATGCGCGTCAATTAAAATACGGAAAATGGAAAAGTTTTCCACGTTTTGGCCATGATTTCGCCGATAGCAGCGGGAAATTCGTTGATCGACTTTTATGCGCTTTGAAGCTGCTGATGTCTCAGACAGTCGGGGGATTATCCCTTCATCCCTTTATCCCGCCGTCAATGCTTTTGTAAATCACGAGTAAACACCAAGTTGACATAGCCTTGCAAACCAATTTGCCCTTTAACTATTTCAATTTAATATTATAATTCGTGCCTTTTTTATGTGTATGCAAACACTATTCATATTTGATCGGTTCCATTCGCCCAGACAATTAAAAGGCCTGAGAAAACATTTAATTTATTGTCGATCCAATGGCGGACATCCATTTGTTCACTTCGCCGGTGGTCTTGTTATTTTTTAATTAAATAAATATATGCGATTTAATATTGTAATCCCTGCAGCTGTTTGCAGCGTCCCCTTGCTGACACGAAACAATTGTTTAATAAACAAATACCAGAGAGTGCTGAAAAAATTATTTTATTTTTCTTTACACTCGCAACACCCAAACCTTAATCAAATTAATTAAAATCATTTTAATAGCATATGATAAAATGCAGTAATTAAAAAAAACGCCATTAAGTCGACTATGTAATGCTCTTGAACAAGCAAATTAAGTGAAATTTGACTAGATTACAAGCGATTTTCTTTGCTTGCAAAAATTATAAATGTTTGTATTGGTTATAGTCAGCCCTGAACCACTCGTGAGTTATTCATTAAATTTGTAAAATGCAAATCAAAGTCCATTGTCCGACCGTCTGGATAATTAATCAAAAACCCATTAATGATTTTCGAGTTGCTGGTCCACCCTGAACTTGGCCCGTACTGATTAAATGCAATTAATTTTCTGTCACCAACAATTGTGCCTACAATTTAACAGGCGAGCGCAAAAAGTGGACATAAAACAAAATGAGGCATCTTGCCTGAAATCAGTTGCAAAAGCCATTTCAGAAAATTAACAAATAAATACATGAGTGAGCCGGCGACAGCGAAAATACAAACGATGGACAAAGAATGAAAAATGTAAATACAAGTTGCTGGGCATCGTTTGTTTGTTTGGGCTATACAAAAAAAAATATTTTTAATTAAAACGAAAGGGAGGCGGTGGCGTCTGTAGTGCCATAAAGTTGGCAGACTTCATAAAGTTTTCGAAAATAAGTTCTTCTTGGTATTAATAAGACAGAATAACTTTCGAAAGTCTATTTCGTACAATGACACTGAGGGTTTTGATTAATTATGTTTAGTTTATTAGTATTGTAGTTTTGTTCAGGTTTTTTTATTATAAAACGTAATGTTTAAAAGGCGTTTAAATACTTTGCTACTTTTAAGAATTTATACCATTTATTTTTATTAAAAAGCATAATGTTTGCAGAAGCATATTTATATATATTATTCATGACATTAATAATTGATTTATTTGAGCCCATCCATAAATAAAAGCCTTTGGTCTCGACAACCGTAGCGAAATACATTGATATCCAATTTTTAACTCTGCGAAGTACATCCAGATGTCAGCCTATCGAAATGGTTGATTCAATAACACTTCAACTCCGCAAATAATTAATCATGGTACGTCAGTTGGCCAATGTAGGAAGTAGATATGCCATTCCGATTTTGACCCGACCCGAACTGAACTGAACTGAACTGAACTGAAAACCCATTCCGCTCCAGGGCAATCTTCAGTCAGTTGTCAGCGTTGTCAGACTCGTCGGACGGGCAAAGCCAATAGCATTTGGTTTTAACACGTTTTACTGTTCCTGTTTGCCAAAACATTTCGTTGCTCGTCGATTTTTAATGAGAAAAGGGTTTTATTCCGTTTCACTTTTATACTTTTATACTTTTTTGTTGGCGGGTTTTAATCACGAAACCGGGGGGACGGGCCATCAGTCAAAGTGGCAAACTAATGGTTTATTTATACAGACAGGATTGAGGGATTAAATTAGATTTTAATTCGGAAAGAAAATGTTGCGAAATGCTCAGTGCTGAATGCGGTCGGACCGTTCATTCGTTCATTCATGGCGGCAAGGACATTTTAAGAGGATAAACCACTTTGGAGACTTCACTACATTAAGCAAAGATCATAATCGCCTTGAACAGCAACTTTTGTGCAAAACTGAAAACGGAAAACAGGAAACTGAAAACTAAAAACGGAAAACAATGCAGCAGACTACACAAAACTGTTGCTTACTGAGGGAAGGGGAAAAATGGGAAATACGAAGGATGTTGCTGCTTAGTGCCAGCAAATGCGCGAAAATTTCCAAAACGAGTTCTCACCCACTTAGGTGCTGAGGTGCAATCTGTTTACTCAATAATTTGCACCAAAATGAATGTACATTTTGCATAGAAATTCCCCAAATGCCGAGCGCACTCCGCTGGACTCGCTGACGTTGCGCATACGCAGCGTTGTATGCAAACTATCCAACTGGGAGATGGATGGATGGAGGCAGGAATGGCTCCAAAGCGCCAAGGATCCAGAGTCAAAGAAAAGTTGCCCCAACAAAAAAAGTTGATTTATAAACAAACTTTTGCGGCACAAAGTTGTGTTCGGACCGTCGAACAAATGGAAAAGAAAAACATGCTCGCCAAATGGCCAAGAAAAGTTAAAAGTACGCCAAGCCAGTCGACCAGATGCCGTCTTTTGGCGCGTGCTACCCTCGATTTTGTGGTGTTCCTGTGTGTTTGCCCACAGAAAATCTGGAAATGTGCAAATCCAAACACACAATAGATGGCCCCCAGAGTTGAGGCAAAATCAGCATAAAATACGCAAGGAAGAAAACATCATTGAGGGCATTCACAAGTTAAATAATAACGCGACCAGATACAAAAGCACAAATAAAGTAGTTGAGTTGAGTGCCAAGCATTTTCCCCATCCATTCCCGCTGCCATGAAGTTGGTGTCTGGATAGATGGCTCCAATATGCACAGAAAATGGAGTTAAAAGTGCACTGAAAAATCTGATTTCTGTTTTTCGAAAGAAAATATTACAAATATATGAGTAGGAGCTCCTAAAAGGCTGTCAATATATAATATTATTGTAAAAAATAATATTATATTATTTGTATAATATCTAATATACAATAAATATCCTTGGACTTTTTTTCAAAAATGTTCAGCAAAATAATATAAAATCTGATTTTATCTAATTTTGTACTTATTTTTAATTTGCATTTGAATACGATATATAAAAAGATGGTTTACTTCACTTGATCTTTGGTACATGTTCACATTATTTTCTGGCTTATTAGAATCTCAAATATATAAAGATTAAATACCAGTCTGCAAAATGGGCACAAATCCATCACTTAAATAGCGAATCGTTTTTTTGCCCAGTGCCAAAGTAGCTGCAAAAAACTAAATAAGAACCTGCCTTATCCGCCTTCCATTTCCCACCTCCAAATCGCCGCCCACAACACCCACCAAATCAGAACAGACTCCCACCCACTCTCGGATCCTCATTTCCACTCACCGCCTCAGCGAGTGCGGCAAAGTCTTCAGTCAAATCAGTTGTTGGCACGATTTCTGCAAGCAAAAATAAATCGAAAAAGGCCCGAAGAAAAACTCTATAAAAAGGAAAAACAAAGTTTCAGCACTGCGACCGCCAAAAAAGGCGAGTGGCAGAAAAGCACACTGGAAAATTAGTTAACTGGGCACATACTGTATAGGATTATTAATATTTTTTTATTGAAATCTAAAACATTTTGTTTGTGAAAAATTTGTATAATTAATATGGAAGGAATACCAATTATTATCACATTTTAAACTACTATCTCTTAAATGAGTTCTAAACCGAAATTAAAATTAACGCATAAATTTATTCACAGTGCAGCAAATCGAGGAGTAACCAACACAACGCACCATCGACAAGTTGTGCGCGTTGCCTTAACTTCTGCCACAAAATTTTAGTTTCCGGCTTTTGATGGCTGAGCTGCATGCTTCTTTAGCCTTCTTCTGCAGCAAGTTTTATTCTTTCGGAGTCTGGATGCTGGTGAAAAGATGTTTTCGGCTGTTGCTTATTTGATTTTCCCGCTGGCTTTTGTTGCATCAACAACCAGAGATCCAGAGACAAGAGCATGTGTACGAAAGACACCGAGTCAAGGCAACCACCAGCACCAACCAACAGCAACCACCGAGGCAAATACGCAAAAATGTTTGTAATTTTCCAACTTATAAGCGAATATCTTCAAAACGTCCAGCCGAACCGACCAAACCTACCAAACCGAACCGAAGGCCAAAAGTGGGCGCTGTGCATGCCAACTTCCACCCCAGAAAGCCACTTGAAAAGCAGCTTTAAGCCAACAAAACCAACAGACAACGAACAACGAACAATTTGGCAAGAGATGAAGCCAGGGAAAAGTTCCGAAGGGACCAGCAGCTGATGTCTGGCATCTTAAAATGAAAATGAATGGGAAACCTTTTTGGCCCCGCTTGATTGAAAGTGTTGAAATAGTCTTTCGGGTCAGCTGTCGGGGCATTAACATGGCCAAATTGTATCGGGGATTAGCGCTAAATGATATTGCAATATTGATAGTTTCCGACATGGCCCCAAAACTTATCCCTAGAACAAGTACTTATCGCAAATGAACGTTGACGAAATGCTTCTCGATTGTTTTGTGTCCTTGTTCATCTTCCCATTCTGTTGGTTGTGCGAAATATTTACTGATATACCGATAAGCCATTCGGACATCTTGGGGCTTACACATAATCGATGGGAAATCATTCTTGTACAGATAGACAGTATTTACTTGGGGCGCATTCAGCTTTCCATTCAACGATTAATGGTTCGACGAGGGAAAATAATAATTTACGTCGTTCAATCGCAGAGAATTTATGTGGCGAATAATACCTAACGATTCTATTTAAACAAAACATCTTGCAAAAATAAACATATGCAAAATTCTTAGAAAACTAACTTATATATAAGATACAAATTCTACAAAATTAAATTATTTATGTATGTTGACGTTTAAAATTTTTTAAAATATTTTAAATTGCGACAGTTGCTAATGTCTGAATATTGCATACAATCCTTAATGATAGCAGGAAAAATTACAAAATGCTTTAATTATAAAAACGTTATTTCTTGAAAAAATTAATCTTTAAGCTGCTCCCACAAATGCAATGCTTAACTTTCGCAATAACCCCTATTTTCTACATTTTTATATAGCCACCTGCTTATAAAACGGCCACCACAAACGTATTCTTGAGACTGGCTAAACTAACAGACAACTAAGCCAATTTCCTTCATCGCCATAAAGAAGGATATTTAGCAGGAGCACCTGCCACAATCAAGTAGCCACGCTTCCAATCTGGATCAACTCCCACTCTGTCTCAACAGAGAACTCTCAAAGAGAACTCATAAATCCGAGGTCGGGGAGCAGGTTTATAATCATCATCAGGCCATAAAGTATTGTCTGCGCCAACAGGTAAATAAGAAAACTTTTGCCTCACTCAACCTGTGCCATAAACAACTTTCCTTGTCTTGGACCATCAGCAAAGCCAAAGCCAAAGCCAAACCAAGCAGATGACGTTGGTCACTGGTCTGCAGTTAAAGTTGGTCCACAAGTGCACAGTCCAGAGCATCATGGTATTTTGCAATTAAACAAAAACCGAACAGAAGCCAATAAAACTTTGACCACTTTAGAAGACCGGAGCAAAGGACGCAATCCAGACTGCCCAACACACATACACACACACAGACATAAAAGTGCGAATAATAATTAATAGAAAATTAAATTTTCCACTCTGTGGGGGAAAATATGCTGATTTGGCAGGGAACGCAGCAAAGCAAATAATATTTCAGACCATAGATGTGTGCAAAGGCTTTTGTTTGCGCATGGAAATCGGTTTAGCAAAAACTTTCAACATTATGCCACCTTTTTCTGCACGTCCCTCAATTTGTGTGCGGCACATGTGGATACAAAAAATTAGCAAATCGAAACGATAGTCCGAATATGCAAAGCAAATATATCACAAAACTATGTAATTTTTTCAAAGTTATATTGACAGTTTATTTAGTTTTAAACGTTTTTTTAATATTCATTACTGGTTTGGTTTTTTGATTAACTGAAAAATCTGATTGGCAAAGATTTTGGTTTCAATATCTTTCAGAGCGATTTAACAAAATCCTTTGGTTTATTATACACTAAGTTAGTTACTCTCTTTATTTCATTTATTAAATTTTACCGTTTAAGCACTATTCCACTTAAACTTAATGACTTTCAATGTTGAAATCAACATCGTTAATATGCCATGTGAGCAAACTACATACATATGTAGATGAAACGCTATTCATTCCAATCCCAGCACGAAAAGCATTGTAGAACACAAGGCCATAAAAAGGGCACGAAAATAAAGAAACTCCCGCATTTACTCCTGATTATAATTGAAAATTTAATTATTTTCAATGGAAAGGAAAGCCCAGCAGGGCTTATTTGTTCACTTTATTTGTGGGAGTGTGCAAAAACACACATGTAATACATATATCCATATATATATTTCTATCTGCACGCTTTTGTGTTTGTGTTGCTGTTTGCTGCCTATTAATGTCAAGTTGCCGTAATGAGCACACAAAAAGCAGCTGATGATGCTTGGAAGAGATACACTGAGAAAAATTATCGCAATATTATGGTTGCTATACTATTCTAGACTGATGAACGGAATTTTATAAAAAGGTCTATAATTAGGCTAATTCTGGAAAATAATAATAATAATGGAAAAACATATTTTGCATTTCATTAGTCGGTATAAAATAATTGTTTCAAAATAAAACAGTAAATGTTAATAAATTAAAGAAAACGCTATTATCTTTCAATAACTGTTTCATTGAAAAGAATATTTATATGAATATTTATACGACTTTTTAAAGTAAAAGATACCGTGTCTATTAAAATTTTTGAATATATTTTAATGGATGAACCATTTTATATATTTTTTGCAGTGGGCAACCGAGGGACAATTGGGCGGGGTGATTTGGGGCAGGGATTCTGGGGGCGGGGAGATATCGGGGATTTTCCTGTGTCAAGGCGTAAGGGCGTGCAAAAGCATTAAGGTTGGCTGGAATGGGTCCTGTTCGAAGGATATGTCCGTGTGGGAGGGGAGAAAGGGGGACAGGGATTGGGTCTTCAGCTCCGTCTGCTGCTGCTGCTGCTGCTGTTGCCGCTTTTTCACTTATTTATGAAAATGAACCAAAAATCAAGAAGTTAAATTGGTTTTGTGTTTTGTTAACTTTTGTCTGCCAGGCAGCCGTTCTCCTTCCGATTCGGCTTTTTGCGCTCTGTTTCAACCTGTCGACTTTGTTGTTACTTTGTTTATGCATGCGTGGTTATGTGTACAAATGTGTGTATATAATTGAAAATACTCGCACACAAATCCGCACAATCCAAAACGGGAAGGGGGGAAGGGGGCGAAATAAATATGGGCCCAGTGAAATACAAAGTGAAATTTATACCCGTCCGCCTGAAACCTAAATACGTATTATGCAGACGCCACACTTCACTAACCCGACGGAAAACCCCGAGAAAATCGCCAAGCCACCCCGACATGTGGGGAAAACTTTGCCGTTGACAAGGCAACTTGACATCGAACCGTCGAGGGGGGGTGGTTGGGGGCGGGAAAAGCCAAGATACTGACTGACATAGTTTTGTGGGCGTCTTTTGTATTCTCATCTAGTTGAATTTTCTTCTTTTTTCGTACGCTGTGTTGTGTGTGGGCCGGGCTAAAAGTTATGGCAGAAAGTATGAGAATGGCTGTAAGTAGTTTTGGTAACTGTTTTTGATAATCAAACGTAATTTATGGGTCTTGAACTTGCCCCTTTAGAGGCAGCTATCTCATTCCGCCGGTTCAACGTACTCAATATTAGCAGCCATAAATGTTTATTACACCCAGACATTTTGTTAACCCCTTTTTCGAGCCTAGGACATGGTTACTGCAGATATCCTCAGCAATTTATGGAACGGCCAAAAAGGATTTGAAAAAGACGTTAGATTCAATAACATCAAAATAAATCGAATTGACCATAGCCCGCACAATTGGTGACTAATAAAAATAAGTTTTAAGATGTGACGCACAAATAATGCGATACTAATTCTGTTCCCAATTAACAGACAAATATTTAAGTACGTATAACATTTCGCTTTTATGTGTTTTCTGTCCAAACAGACAGCTTGATAAGTATGTTGTTTGGTCGAAAACGTATTTAAAACCGGTTTTGTTTATATTTTTAATTTCTATCGTAAAGACGTCAATAGTCGTCTGAATACAAAGGAGAGAATTAGAGATTTCAAGTAACGAAAATGCAATTAAATTTGTACGAGTATCTAACATACGACAGTGGACCAAATTACAGCATGCCTGCAAATAGTTTAGTTATTTTAGCACTCATTTTAGAAAGTTAATTTGTAAGGCAACATAATATAGAAACTTATTTAAATATCTTGAGAACTGACTTGGGGGAAAACATTTACAACGATAACCTGCAGAGACTATCTATAAATTTAGCTTCGACAATTCTTAGACCAATTTAAATTCACCTGAAACTTATATTATTAATGGTATTTTTAGAGAAAGCCTTTATCACTGTTCGATTGCAAAGCCAAAGCTCAAAGCCAATTCACACAGCTGTCGTTGGCCCACAAATCCTGTCACTTATCGGCCATTCACCTGACCGCTTTCTCGTCTGCTAACTAAATTATGTGAAAGCCAAAAACAACACTGAATGCATTTGACAGCATTATAAATGCAGAATTATCAAGGTACACCAGGGACAGGGCGAGGAACATCAGTTCCCAGGACAACGAAGCCGCTGCCAGGTTGCCGGGGAATCCTTAGCTTAGGGAAATGAAGCAACGCTTTTGTCAGTCCCCCCTCATAAATTGCATTAATATGCAAGGGGGGGAGTTTTGGGGGTAGGGTAAATTATGCCAGGACATCGGCAAGTAGAACAACAAATAACCGCCTGATTGCAGACTATTAACAGCATTAAAGATGAACCATTTAAATAATTCCCGCCTGAGTGCAAATGTTTCGGCAGGCGAGCCTCTCACAAACACACATGTTCACTCAATGCCCGATAATTCGGTTTATACATATATATGTATACATATATGTATGTATACATATGTAGAGAAGCCGAGACATTCGGTGAAGTAAAGCATATAAATTACTAATACGCACTGTTGTCTTTGCCTGCAACTGGACAGATACACATGTTGCTACTAGCATTTGTAATTCAAGTGTAAAATAACAACGTTTTCACCTTCGCCCACAATGTTGCCAAATGTTTCACTTTGTCTGGGACACAAAGATTCAATTAGTTTGTCATTGAATAAATTTTGATATGTCAGTCAGAGTTTGATTTAGCACAGATTGTGGACATTTGCTAATTGAATTATGTTTATCGAGAATTCTATGATTTTGCTGAGGGATTTTGTAATTAGATTTTCAACTGGAATGTGGTGGAAAATTTGCCAAGAACAAAGAACTAGATTTATTTCTTATTTTGAAAATCAACAAAGGATTCTTTGCTTAATTTTATGTTTTAAAACCTAAGTACTTCATCTGCCACCCTTGAAAGTACCTCAATTATTTCGCCCATAATCACAGAAATTTGCATTCGAATTATGGAAGTTTGCCTCAAACATGAATTCCTAGTTAGTCAGCTGTTGCAGTTTGTCTTTTGTTCAAGTTTCTGCAATTCGCACACTTTTTATTCACTCAATTTGCATATTCTGTGCGCAGGCGTACCGCGACAAATGGATGAAACAGCTGTTTCAGCTTTCAGAATTCGAATTGTTGGATTTGAATTGTTGTTGAATTCGCCGAGTGGATTGGTGGGTGACTGGCTTTGGGTCGCCTTGACCTTGTAACTGTTTTCAAAGTACTTTGTCTCGGTTAATTGTCTCGCGGTATTTACCAGCCATTTACTGTGAGCATTTTTAAGTACCTCCATTACTTGTGGCTTCGTTTTCCACCGAAGGTGTGAATGAAGACGTCCAACAAATAGCGCTTAAAAACCAATAAAGATGTACACGACATACAACGGTCGATATTGATTTAACCTGGGTTTTAAACACACTTGCAGTGGGTAGTTTAATTATTCCCTGAACCCATAAAGCCATTAAATTTATTACTGTTGAGTAGATGCATATCCGTGTTTATCTGTATCATTGTTTTAGTTGGCTGTATAATACGACTGATGTTATGGTAATGAAAAATACTCATGTAATGAAAAATAAATGTATTCAATCAAGTTACGTATTCATTTCGTTTTCTTAAAACATCGAAACTAGACAACTTAAAGGTTTTGCATAGTTATGTTTATAGAAAGACCCATCGCTAGGGTATTCATATATTCGGTAAGGAAAAATTAATATATTTTTTTCAACTTTTTTTCCAACTTTTGCACTAGAATTCATAAATATTCAAATGGCCGGCCGAGCCAGTTTGTTTGAAAACTTGTTTCGCACAAGTGTGTGGATTTGGTTTGGTTTCGCGCAGTAAAGGGTGAGCGAGAACCTACAGTATGTTATGTGCACTTGAAAGAAATGCCTTACAGGAAAGAACCGGTTTACCTGCCTCAACCACAAATCTATATATTAGCCAAGTTGGCTATGAAAAATGGACAAACAACTGACTGCCTGACTGGCTGGCTGGTTGGTTGGGTGGCTGGATTGAGGCAGCGTGTTGGCGTTACAAGTGGATGAATGGATGGACGTGGATTCAATTCAATCGGAGACGAATAAACAAAGTGTTCTCTGTCAATTATAAGGCATTAAGCTCGCCCAGTTATACAGCCGATCACTGCTGATTGTATGCAGCCATGAATGATTCAAATCACGATGGGAAATCGATGGAAGCCGAGACCCGATAGAAACCGAGCCCAGCATCATCTCCATAGCACTGTTCGCTTCACAGGCAGATATTCATCATGAGAGACCCATAATTGCTGAATCAGACAGGTCCGATCTGACCCTACAAGGTCATCATTAGTCTTGTCCCGAAGACAGACATTAAATGCCCATCGAAAATTGCCAGCTATTTGAGTTAATCTCGTTCTATGGAATCAAAGCCGCCAACTAATGACATCCATTGAGGAAACAGCAAGGTTGGCTTGTGGCTAGCTAATTTATTTAATCAACAAATGTTTGACTTTGTTCTTTCTTTTGGTTTGATCTGTGTTTCTGCGGTTAGCTTTACATGGTAGGTATATATTATATAACAAATAAATACTAGTATAGAATATAGTTTGCACCATTATCAAAACGTATTTCAAATATGGTTACATGTCCTCCAAAAAACTATTTGGATAATTACCATTTCAAAGCGATAACCAGCTTAAACGATAAAAAACTTGGTCAGAGATGGAAAACAAAACTCAGTCAAAATAAAAAGTGGGATCATTCAAACAAAAGTTTACCATCGGTCGGTTAAAATCCCTAAATTGCATAAGTGGGATAGATTCCAATGCTACCCGATCCACAATCCGAAATCCCCCTTCCACAGCCGCAAGAAACTTTCAATTGCCAACTCTGGGAAAAAGTTAAAAAGCGGCACGCGGAAATTTTCTATTTTCTTTTTGTTTTCAGTTCTGTATTTTGTTGTTGTTTTTTTGCTTTTGCAATATAGCGAGCCATCAACAACAACTGACTGCTAAACTGCAAAGTACCAACAGCCACCCTCTGACCTCGGGAACTCTCCACCGGGTGGCGGTGCCACCCAATGGCAGCCATTAAATGAAACTTAATTAGCCCTAAATAAGCAACAGAGCCAATGAGTAAAATGTGGCTGAAATGGGTTCGGTTTTTCGCTGGGTGGCTCTGGTGCTCTGGTGCCCTGGTGCTTTCAGGGCTTTGCATTTTAATGCACAAACTGAAAAATCATTGATTACTTTGCTGGGGGTTCTTTTTTGGGCGGCGAGTTGAGCGCTGCACTTGGCGAAGCGAAAGAAAAACGTTTTGTGCATTTTACGCGATAAGTTGATTAAATTGCATAAAAGTGGGCCGAACGAATCGAAGGCTGTGTGGCACATAAGGAGACTACACTGTGGGAAAATGTGTTCTAATTCTTGATTTTTAAGGTGAGGTAATCGTAAGCCAGTCTTAGGTATACAACAAACGAAAGTAAGGGTGTATTAAAATACAGTGTTATTTAATAAAAATGTAAATTAAAATAAATATATATATTTTGTGAGTAATAGGCAGTTTTCGATTCTATTTTCCTTAGTGCAAGCACTGGGTAAGTTGGGTCTATAAAGTTGGGATCATAAAACGCATTAGCTGGCGGTTGAGTGGGCGGTCGGAACTCTACCCCGATTGAGATTGAGTGCCGCTAATTTGAATCCGTAATTTCCTTGGCAGGCGTCATGCACCACGCCCCCTGAACCCTACACCGCCCCCTTCGCAATATTTACCCAGTGGGTGCGACCGTTAACCGGCTTAGAACATGGCTGCTGCTGCAATTTTGTTGCAACTTGCAGCGGACGTAGCATTCCCAGTTTACGGCCATATTATGTGCTCCTTGCTACCGGCCTCCGCCTTTTTGCATCTACTTGTAGTTCATCGAGTGTTTGGATGGGAATAAAAAATGGATGGGGCCGAAGTGCACCCCTCACCCCTTGCTAAGGAAAAAGTTGCAACTTTTACGAGCCGTAACGGTCGAACGGGCAGGCAAGTACAGTTACACCCGGTGGAGCAACACACCCGACTGGTTAGCTGTTAACAAACTAGCTGGATAGATGGAAAGATAGTTTTATTCAGCACCCGTCCTGGATGAACCTCATCCCACCATGCCACCATCCTAGCCCCAACAAGAAACTTAAGCAGTCCGCGGGGATTTGATGGCATTGCAGGGCAAACCCACACAAATGTAGTTCAAAGTCGTGCAACATCGTAAATCCATCGTTGAACTATAAAAAACCGTCTTACTGCAATTTGTATCTCTTTTGCCGCTTGGGTGGGTGGCAAAAAGGTTTTGAATGGGGGCGCTTATAATACCCGATACTAGTAGATTACGCGGGCATACCGCGAATGTGAAATTGTTTGTTAAAGGGATTAGATAGCTCTTTGCTTTTCATTCCCCGTAACTGAGAAAAGCTCTGAATAATTAATGGAGTCTACCCAGAAGATCCTGAGTAGACTTATAGGTAAGCTTGCCAGTATTGGGATGCCTATCTAAAATGTAATATTTTTTGTTTACTCCCCAAAATAGTCAACGAAAGCCTACATTAAAAATGTATGCTGTTTAAATATTATATATTTATAGTATGTTTTGGGCACATTTTTAGGTCACAACATGATAGTAAGTATCTCATAGTTGAAACACTTGACTTTTCTGCGCTTTCTTGTCACTTTTTTGTTTTGACTACTGTTTCTGAGGTAGCCGGTTTTGGCTTTGGCTTTGGCTCTGGTCTTTTGCTCGGTTGCTCAAACCGTGAGCACTTTTTAATCCGATTTTGTTGCATTTTTTACCATGCTGAGTATGTGTGAGTGTGTGTGTGCGAGTGTTGCTGGCGATTACGCTTGCCGCTTCTCCTTATTTTGTGCTACTGGTACCGCTTCTTCTGCGCTTCTGCTTCTTCATCTGGCTTTTCCACCTACTTTTCCCAGTTTTCTTTTTTTTTTTTTTGATTATTTCAGCTGCACACGCTTCGGCCGAGAGAGTCACCCTCATCACCCTTAGACGGCCCAAACGATTTTGCATTTTTTATTTAATATATGCGGTGTTGCCCTTTTCCCCACCGCCCTCCGCACCCCTCCGCCGTTGATGTTGCGGCCCCTACTTAGCCTTGGTTGACTATTTAAAGCCGTAAAACCCTTAACCGTGGCTTAGCTGCACGGGCCATAAGTTCAGCCGGAATGAGAGTGCACAGCGAGAAACGGTTCATCGAACTTGAACTCGTTTTCGGTGGGGGTGAATAAGTTAATGGGGTACGGGAACCGGTAGCAGTGGATAGCGAGGTTTCTTTCCTTTTTAGAGCAGAATAAAAGTATTTTCATTAGAAAAACAAACACTAACAATAAAAAATATATATATATTAAGAAAAATATATATATAAAACATTCATAAACGCATTTAAGCTAAAAAGCTTGGTATTTTGAGAAACAAATTAGTTTAAACCAGAAACAACTAAAAATCCGTACTTTTAGGTTTCATATAGGTTTTTAAACTTTTCAGGGAGACGCAGCTAATTAAAAGTAAATAAAACACTGATGCAACAACTTCCTAGACTAAAAACACGCCAAAATTAGTTGCAGTGCCTAGTATACACCAGAATTGACATTTTCTGCGATTGTTTTACTGTTTTGTGTGCCCAGCAGATCCCTCATTTGGGCAATGCCAACAATGGACGGAATACCTGATTCGTTTGATAATCCTTTCGGCCGAAAAGTGCTTGTGTACACAGGCCAGATTGCCGGCGAATCGTCCAAGGATCGAGGACCGTGATGGAGGAGTCCGAGGAGTCCAAGGAGTCCGAGGAGTCAGGATCGAGTCCTGGCCGGGTTGCAATTTCGCCGGCGGGCTCTTATTTTGCCGTTGCCTTGGCATTCGGCTTGTCTCTGTGTGTTTTGGCCTATTTGCATTATGAATTATTTATTTTGTTTATTCCTTCTTTGCCACGAAAACACAGATACAGAGAGTTAGGCCAAAGAGGGGAGAGATGGAGATGGAGAGGAAAACCGAACCCGGAAAATGTTGCAAAAGTGGAATACTTGACGTCGTCTCAGTGATAAACGTGGGCGGCCAAATAAAAACAAAAACGGCTCCAGAATGAGAAAAACCAAAAATATAGCGCACGAAATACGCGAAAAGTGTTTGCTTGGATTAAATTTATGAATATTATATTCAAGCAAAAGTTGTGCCATCCAAAAACACCCAAGCCACTGCAATAGCACAAGTTTGTCTATAAATTTTTTGCGATTCCTCCCAGTCTGTCCAGAATTTACGGGTCCCCGCCCAAAATAGAAAAAAAAACAGAACTGGGAGGTAAATTGCCAGCTATTGCAGCCCGCTTAAGGGTATAATTTTGGTCAAGTTGTTTATTTTGATGGCAGCCCCGTAAAATGATATATCGACTGCTCCATATCTCGATGGGGATTCGATGTTAATGAGTTTGCCGCACTTACTGGGCTCGTAAAGTATGCGACTGCTTAATCCTTTCAGCTCCAAGTTTGCCTTCAAATTCATACAAATCATTCGTTACAATCGTGGAGAGTCTGCAAGTAGAATGGATTTAGAGGGCTAATTAGCTTTTTATTATGACAGAGGAATTAAATGAGTTCATATTTGTAACCACTTTTAAACTTTTTAATTGAACCTGTACCTCTTTAAGTAAATTATAAGAACTATGAACTAGAAGGCTTATCATTATTTTCTTACAGCAAACTTAGAGTCCTAAAACATTCGTTCAATAAGCCGCTTGCCGTTGCAGAAATGCTATTAAAATCGCCTAAAACCAGCCAAGGATCTTCTTTACCAACATCGCATAAAAACAAAAGACTGCTTGAGCTAAAACTGATGACTGCCTTGGTTCATAAAGGAAATTAACTCTTTTCATGTACCAATTTGCATTAAAAATGTTATAAATTTGCTGGTAAGCGTGGCAAAGCAAAGGCAACTAAGCACATATAAATCTACCCCTCGACCTCATCGAAAGGACTTCAACTCGTCCTGCGTCTTCGGGCCAGGTAAAGTGGTAAGTGATTGTAGCTCCTTCTCCGGCAAAATAAAGGTGGCGAAGCGAAAGGTGTGTCGGCCGGGCGGAAAATGAGGCGGGTAAGGGGGGTGGTGAGTTGAATGGACGGGTATGAGAGCGATGAATTTGGAATGAATGCAATCTTGCTAAAATATGCAAGGAACGCTCACACACAGACACACCCACTTACACACTCACTCACACACACATACACACACTCCGACATTAAACATTGAAGCGACAAACGAAATGAAAAACGGCTGTGCAAATTAATTTTACGTTGCACGAACAACAACAACTATGGCAACAGTAACAGGAGCAACGCAAGTAACTGCGTTTGCGACAACACTGAGAGAAATGTCAAAATAATCTGTAAAATTTCCTAGATTCAAAATTTATGCTGATTTGATTATAAACACTTTCAGTAATATAATAACTATTTCTATGCATATCTAAATAGTACGTCCTGTTTGTTTGTCCTATGCTGTTAAACTGTTTAAACTTTTAAATTAAAAAACTTCAAAAAATACAAAAAAAAAAAGGTGTCTTAATTACTCTACATACTCTTACTCTACATTACTCTTAATTTTTCTCTAATTAAACTTATTTTTCTCTGTGCACAGTGGAACCTCCCAGCGAGCACGATGAATAGCAAACAACAACAAGAACTATGCAGGGCACGCCCATAACTCCAACATCTACATGAGAATGGGCCTCATCTAAAGGGGCGGGGTTTTCGTGGGAGTTGGGCGAAAGCGGGATACCAAGGATAAGGATGACTTCCAAACAGCTAGACAAACATTTAAAGGATTGCCAGCCGGATGCCGCCACCCATCCACACTTTATTTCGCTTTAATTACCAAGCTCTTAGTCTGCCGCTGGTGGGTCGAATAAATACCCGCCATATACATATAGTGGCAATGGCGGAAAATAGGCAGAGGATTCTACCTTTCGAGGTCCCTGAATTCCCGGGAGGACACCCCGCACGTACTGTGGTAACAAAAGGTGTGATCATAATTACTATTATGGTCGAAAGGTTATGTGGTTTAGTTTAGTTACGTATAGCATTATTATCAGCGCCAGCTATAGGATAAGTACCTCATAAATTTTAACTGTCCAAAGTGAATGATTTCTCACATTAGCTCTTTGTTTAGCCCAAACCTAAACAAGTCACTGGATTTGCTTAAATTTGTTTATACTTTAATTCAGCGTTAGGCTGTTAGAATAAAATTTATCAAGTTTTTTAAATCTTAGAATACCATCACTAAAATCTAATTAATGTGAACAAAGATACCGGCGGAAAAATCGAACTGTGAATCGATGAAGAGCAACAGCTCCTGAGTCAGCGCAAGTGCTGCAAGGTCCTGCAAAGTCCACAAATAACATTAAAACCCTATTAGCCCATGGACCGTAGAGAAGTGAACCAGGAACTGGAATAAACAAGCGAGTTCTAGTGCAGCCCAGGAGGACTCGCTTAGCGGCCAAACTATTTTACAATTAAGCATTTAAGGCCATGGTTAAAACATTGTATCGGCAAGTGTCTCGTGCCACCTGCACGGCAGCAGTTAGCAGTTACCAGGTAGCAGGTAGCAGTTAGCTTTTTATTTAACCCATTACTCTGGCTGCAGGTAAATAAAGCCAGCACTAAAATGTTGCCCAACGGCAGCCGGCAAAGCCACCCGAAGCTGCCTCCTGCCTCCTGCCTCCTGGCTGGCAGGAAGGTAAAAAGCGACGCCAGTCTGTGCCAATAAATAAATTCGCAACACCCCAAAAAACAAACAGTGCCAAGCGGCGGGTGCAACAGTGGAGACTGTAAACTGGATACCAACTTTGACTTGACTTTAACCACACTGCACCACCAAGTTATCCCATCTATTTTTTCTGGCTCCTTTGGGTTGACATTTATTTTTTGTTTTCCCTTTTTCTTTTTTTTTTCTCGTCCTTTTACGTGGCGTGTTAGCAATATGCATATGGTAAGTCCTTAAGACCAAGTTTTTCGGTTCAGCGCGGTGGAGGGTATGCTTTTATTTGATTAAATGTTCTTTACCTTTAAAGAGGGCAATAATAGTTTTTCGACGGTTATCTTGGTGGGATGCCGGGTTTCAATTACCAATGCAGGGTAATGGAAGTGAGCAGGTGAAGCGGCGATATCAATAAACATTCGATCTTTATTTCAGGTGGCAAGCTTACTTTTCAGCAAATTAAAACGTTACTATTTGGTGAAGTTTGTGAGAAACGAACAAAAAGCAAAGGACCTGCGATTACATTACCTTATACTGCATTTAAAGTTAAATATATCACCAATTTATTTTATTAATAAAAGTATGTAGATTAATGAAAAAGGCTTAAAATCCAATAAGTAAATATTTGCAGTTTCAACTCGAACTTTGTGCAAGATATCCTGGTTTATACGAAACCCCAAAGACTTGAAATGCATTTTCTGGCAGAAACTGTATTTTATAGATACCAAGAGCAGTGAAAACCCGCGGATCGAAAGTTTCGTGAGCTTCTTAAGCACTCCAAATTTCAATTAAAGTATGTAAGCACTGACGCAGCTGGCAAGTTTCAATTAACCCGTCGAACTCTGCTGATCGAATTCCAACTCAGACTTTTTTGGCTCTAGCGCTCGTTGCGCAACTTGAACTTGGCAAAAAGTCGTCCTGGCCGCCCATTACGTATCCTTAAACTTCACTTTTATGCAGACATACGGGTAGTTAAGTCGCACTCACACACTCAGACACACACAGCAAAGGGGAGAGATTATTTCCGTACTTTTTATCTTCATGCGTTCAGGGTGCGAGCACTTGGCGCTTAAAAAGTCAACGGGGCAAACTACCAAGGCAGCCTGCCAATTTGTGACTGTCTTTTGCTAACCTCCAACTCAACTCAACTCTGAGTCGCTGCATATATGTCTATATGTATGGTATATCCTCCGATTCCTCATTTCGGTGCTGCCAAAGCGCGACGGTGCAAAGCTGACAGCTGCTTAAATAATTTCCAGTCATGTGCGCCGCCCACAAAACACAACTAAACCGTACGTACGGCATGAAAAAAACGGAAATAAAGGAAGGCCAACCACTACAAGAAACTGGGGAAAGAAGTTGCCATCTTATGCCTTTCCTCCCCCAGCGTCCTCCGCTTCCTTCGCTTCCATGAACTTCCGGACGGGGCGGAGTTCTTGTCCTTTAAGTCGACTTCACGTCGTCGTCGTCCTCTTCGTCGACTGTGTATCAATATGCGGGGTCAGTATTTAGATACCCTCACTTGGGGTAGCTGCAATACCGGAAATGGCCCCTTTCGGCGAAGGAAGTCCTGCTGATGACGAACTTCGCTTAAGTGAAGTACGAAGTCGGAATCTCTGTGGCACAAAGAGTACTTTAATCATAACCAAGAATGACAAAAAGCTGCCCCAGAAATAGCACAATGTGACTTTATAATGTCGAACGTTGATTATGTTTATGTTTCATTTTTTAAATACTAAAAATAAAAAAAAATGTAAAGCAGCAATACCAAAACATTTGCTTAAGCATTGACGTTCAGTGAGCGCTAATATATCAATATATCATTTAATAAATAGAAATAAAAGCGTATATTTCGCTTCGTCTTAGCATTTTCCCCCACATTTTTTAGTCGAGTTGAGCCGAGCATTGGTGCTGAGGAAAATCTATGTGTCTGCTACATGTTTAATTGCCACTGCGTGAAGATGTTAATCTATTTCGAGCGGCGGCTAACAAAAAGTGCTGCCTGTCGGTGGGACTACTATATGGTAGTACGAGTTCTGCTGACAGCGAACATTGTTTAGCTGGCTCAAAGGAGCCCAATGACAAAGATAGATCGGGGAAAGGCGGGCGAATGAACTGGACTGGACTAAAAGCCGAAAGCAATCAGCAGAGACTAATTCAAGTTACTTCTCTAAAAGCCCGCTTTGGTCCTGGCTTCGAGGCAGGCATCGCGGAAATGACGAGGAAATTGTGTAAATTGATTATAGATAGCCTGCCTGGCTACCAGATTTTCCCACCTCCTGCTAGACTCCTGCTAAGTGGAAAAGTCAATCATAGCTGCGTGTATATATGCAATCATTTCAAAGTGTCCGCCACTATATATACGTATATACATATATATTTAAATTTTACATGCTTCTTTGTCGACGTCTTTGCCACTGTTTTTTCCGATGCTGAAAGAATGCCCGCCACAGCAGAAAAACAAAATTTATTACGAATGAAAATTAATTAAATTAAATGGACTGTGAAAAATTCTTGCTCAATATTATCCGGTCTCTCGCTCATTTTCTGTCAGCTTCTTTTCAACAAAGTATTAATATTAAAGTTTCCCGATGAGCGCTAGTAATAAAGGCTGCCAAAGGAAGCGGGAAAAGTCGATTGGGGATGTAATTAAAATTGTTTTTTATGATGTGTCTTGCTGTAATGCGCATCAAAATCTCCTTTAAGGATTACTTTGTTCCACACTGTAATCCATTCGAGGATTTTAAATGGTAGATTTTTTCTCTGTCAATTGATATAAACATGATTTAATCAAGCATTTATCGAGTGCGTGTAGCAGAAGGGAATTATTGTAAATTCAGCGTTAAATACTATTGGAAATCATATAAACTCATTTAATACGTGAAAGAAATCGTACTATTTTTTATCCAGCATTTCAGCTTTACATATTAAGTAAATACATATAAAGCAATTAAGTAAAAAATTGCATTATTTCTCATTAAGGTAATGAAAGATAATAACTAAATAAAGCACACAACAATATCATTTTTTGTAGTATTGAAAAAGTATTTAATTGCCCGAAAGTAAGCAAACAAACGTTTAGATGTAGCAATGGACTAGTACAGTCAGAAATAAACCGTCGTAATGGAAAACCATCTGCATTTCTGAAATAATTTGTGTAATTCTCTTCAAGCCATTTGACTCACGCCATAAGCCACAAAGTGTTTCCCACCCCGCGATTTTGGGAAAGCCAACACCCCAAACAGATCATCGTACGAGCCAAGTTGTACCCGAATACACATTTCAAAAGAATTCCAGCTCACGTATTTAAAAACATTCCTTAATTAACCACCCACTTACCTCATGTGGCGCATTATATTATACATTCAAGTCCCTTCAACCGGAGCTCTATAATCTTTTATCTGCTCCGTACACACACACACACACATAGCGAACGAGACGGAGATAGCTGGATGGAGGGAGACGGGGCGACACTTGGAAAACACATATATAAATGCGCCATAAATATAGATCTTATTAACCTGTTGACATCAATTTCCACACACACTGCGATTACCGCACAAGTGACTGTGTGTGTGCATCTCCGACAAAAAGAGGAAAAAAGCGAAATACTCCAAATGCCATCGTCATGTAATTTAATGGGAGGGAATCCACCATTTTTGGGTGGCAGTTCGAGGAGCATTGAAATTGCTCTACAAGGCCTAAGGTGGGTAATATGTTGGGGGGTATGGCTTTAAGGGGGCGGGGGGTGGTTTTGTTGGCTAAGGACTCGGCGCAAACGAAATCAGCGCAACGACAGTCGTCCTTGTAGTCGCTGATAAGCTTTGATTTCCTGGAACAGGCAGCAATGGCGTCGACGAAGTCGTCGCCTGTGACGCACACACACACACAGCCACACTAATACCCCCACCACACACACACACAAACACACACACACACTCACAAACCACACACACTCTGCGAGAGTACACATTCACACACAGTCTGGGCCACATGCAAGCGGCAATATCAATACCAATACCAATATAAATCGCAATGGGCGTGGGCGGATGAAGCATGTTGAAATCCGCTTAGAGACTCTACATTTTTAATACCCAATAACCAAGAGGCTATTCGATGGGGTATGCCCAGCTTTTTCGAGCCATATATACACCACGGTGATGCGTATAACTTAATGAGCTTGAGATGTTACTCAGGGGAGCACTTGTAGACCCCGTAAATTAATTGCCGTGTAGGGAGTTAACAATAAACGATCACAGTCGAAATCTACTGACATTTACTTATTCATATGAATATGGTCAGTTATGCTTATATTTAATCAATAAATATAATAATATATCCTTCAACTTCTTTACTTCACTCAATAGTTAGCTAACATCTCTGACAAAACTAAACAAATTAATACAGCCAAGAATATAAGAAGCTGCTCCACATATAAATTCGCAATGTTTCAGAGCAAAAAATAAAAACACCAAAAAAGCATTTTTATTGGAGGAAAAGTTGTGTTCCCCTTGCTAAGTATTCCGGTGTCGGAACTCTGTTAAACATTCCTAAAACCTCCTTTTTGTTTTCCCCCAAATTATTCCGCTGACGAATTTATTAGCGAAGCGATGTCTGAACTTTTTATTCCATTTTCGCATTCTTTTCAGCTGTCTTACTATATTTTCAATTTGATTTTTTATTTTTTGCTAACGACGTTATTGACTTTTATAGCTTTGCCATAGCTATAGATTCGGTGCGTTCTTTCGTGTGTTTGTGTGTATTTGTGTGTGTTCAGAGTGGTGGGATAACTTGTAATTCCGTTTATTTTTTTTTCCGGCTGTCGGTTTTTTGTTTGTACTTTTTATTGGCGGCGACACGTAGCGTGCGGTGCGTAAAAAGCGTGAAAGAGACAACCGCATGCATTTGCCGGATTGCCAGCGGAAACGGAAATCACAACACAACGCGCGGACTAAACATGACAGCCAAAAGCTGTCATGTCCCACAGCAATCCGTGTGTTTGAGTGTGTGTTGCGTGTATGGGGATATTGTAAGCGATGCCCTGGGAAAAAAGTGTCACGAGCGAAAGGAGAGAAAAAACCTGAACTAAACTGAACTGGACTGGACTGGACTGGGCTGAGCCAAGCCAAACCATGCCAAACCGAGCCAAACCGAAATGAAATGAAATTGCAGGCCCAGATCCCCAACTACAGAGTTAATACGATTGTGGTCTAATGAATTAAAGGCTGAACCAACACACACGAGAGGAGCGATCCAAGACAAATCAACGCAGAAAAATCTGCTGCGAGAACGGTGTGTGGGTTTCGTGCACTGCGGAAAATAATCTAAAGAAATTAGAGAATAATTGGCACGTGGTATAAAAGCAGATTAGGATTTAGCTACAAGCTGCGTTTTCAACATTATTCTAAGGTTATGATAACGTAAATGCTAATATTTTTTTATGATTTCTGATCGCTATGTTATAAAATGGATTTTATTTACTGCTAGTTAAGAAATTTATGGAGAAATTTTAATATTTCCTTATACCTGTTACCATATTGTAGGTATATGTATAAGACATATATGTTTTTACTGTGACAAATTCAAAGCTGGCACAAAGAGCCAGAAGATTGTAGCGAAACGTGTGTCACACCATAAAACAAAACCAAAAGCAAAGCAAAGCAAACCAAAGCAAAGAAAAACAAAACAAAACAAGTGAAAGAAAAACTCGGTAAAAGGACATCATGGTGCTGGAAAAGCAAGTGCAAAATTGTACGAACAAAAGTGAAGCGCTGCCATTGAGAAAAAACACACAGGCAGTAAAAGATTGAATTTGTATCTATGTCCATGTATCTGGACATTTCCCAATCCCAAACCCCCCAATCCCAAACTACAAACCCCATCCACAAAGCAAATCCCATTCCCACGACTGGGTCAACTGATTGTGTGTGCCTGAGCGAATAACTGGCCAGGCAGATCGGCCATCTGAGACCTATGTGGACATGGTGCGTTTAACCACGTAATAGTCTCGGCGGCTCTGCGGATTTGCGGCATCAGTCAGAGGGCTTAGCACAGTGGGCCCAGAACGCACCCAGGGCTCTAGGTATCCATATAATTAAACCAATTTTGTTTCGAGTGGCGTCTAAAGGTATTTTCCAGCTTTCTAACGAGTCTCGCTTGAGACTATAAGCCTCTTAAAGCCTGCTTCGAACTTGAATCCCCCCTTGTGAGTTTTAAAAAATTTCAATAACCGAAATTTTACAGATTGTTCTTGGAAACAACAATTACTGGTAAATATTGCTATTTTGTGTGAGGAGAGAAAATGCTTTAAATAGCTAAGGAGATTGTTACTGTTCATTTGTTTAGCTTTTTACATGATTTAAACTACAGACGAATTTCAATTTATTTATATTTGTTTTGTTCTTTTAATTTATTGTGTTATATGTCTTTGTAGCATTTTTTATATATTCGATACAAATTGTTTAGTGAACAAAATACGTTCGGTTGGGCATGAAGGATCATAAGCCCTATAAATTTTCCCAGCACACGTTCAATTTGTTATCATTGAATCCCAGGCTTTTGCCTGCCATTGTTTCATCTGGCACAGATTCACAGTCGTTTCCCTTCGGAGTCAGCCTTTCAAGTCCTCTCTACGTTCGCATTTTTCTTTTTAATAGGAAAAACACGTCTTCAGTCTCCTGGCCATGGAGTGCGTGTTTGGCCAGCTTTGTTTTCGCATGTGAAAGTATTTAATTCAATTTGCGCTTAATTGAGACAGGCTGACTGTACGGCCCATCCCCATTCCCATCACCATACCCACCCACCCACAATTACCAGCGAACCCGCACCAGTAGGCAGCTGTCAAGGCAAAAGCAAACGAAGCGTTACGCTAGCTGACAGCCCGATGCCACCCAGCACCACCCAGCACCACCCAGCACCACCCAGCACCACCCAACACCACCCAGCACCACCCATTCAAGCAACCCAACCCCCAGCCCCAACCCTCATCACAAAATTCCAGTCAGTTGATAAAGCATCAAAAGAAATGTACGGCCAAGTGTTGTATCGTTCGTTGTCTTAACAATTTATAAATTAATTATGTATGCACTGCGAGTGTGTGTGCTGTGCTGTGCTGAGTTGAGTTGAGCAGAGCTGTCTTGGCCAAAAAAGCAGAGGCAGAAGCGGCGATTCCACGATTCAACGATTCAAGACCAACATATGCATACACATTTAGCCATAGTCATACATTTATGTACTTAGCCAGACACCATATGCGTAGTCAAACATTTTAAATATAAACGCGTTAAATGTTTCAATGCCAGTTGTCATTAGAGATGGACGTGGTACAGATTTTTTTCTGGTTTGCGGCCCTGTCAACACCGGAATACTAAGTGCTTGGCCAATAAATTATTAGGCCAGCTGGCCGGTTCTACTGGAAAAGTTCAGTTATGGCCGTTTAACAATTTTCTTGAAGAGTTGGCTTGTTGTACCCCTTGTCTGGAGTAACATGAATGAGACACCAAAGTACATGATATGGGCCTTAAACTCATTGTGGATTTACCTGGATTGCAACTTTTACTACTGCATATTTGTAATAATATAAAATATCGACTACTTAGCAATTTTTATATATTTGTCAGCTGTAATTAAGTAACATAGTTTTTTAAAGCCCTACCACATTCCTTAGCGTCTAGAAATATGTATGATTTTCACTTGTCATCATTTAAGTTTATATATCAGCATTTTACAGCCTTAACTTTTGATCCCCTATAATGGTTCCACATTTTGTAAACTTGATTGAACTCAAAAGATTTATATCCCCCGGCAATCGAGTAAGCCTTAAATCACAAGAGAATTTTATGTACCTCTAATTTTATGACTTCGTTTTTATGGTTTTGGCTAGCTATAACAGAAACCAGTCACGCTAAAATTATGGCTTTTAGTCACCCTTCAATTATTTTTTAAAATTCCTATTTAAGATTTGGACAATCAAAAATTAGGGAAAGCGTATTTAAAGCATATCAATTTGCAAATATGCATCACTGAGTGCCAAGTGTCAGTGGAGGTGTTTCCCCAAGCCAAAGTTGTCAACTTTTCCGCTGAGTTTCGCATTTCACAAACTGTGTCGCATTACACATTTTCAGATTGAAAATTGTTTAGCTCGACTGCTGCTGTTCCCTCACTAATTGTCACTAAATATGGCTTCAGTTAATTCCAGTTTCAGTTACTTAGCAGCGCAGCTACACAAGTGACTGTGAATCGAGAGATATGTACACAACCGTCCATCATTTGATAAACTGCCTGTCAGTCAGTCCGACAGTCATTCATTCAGTCAGTCATTCAGTCAGTCAGGCAGTCAGCCAGCCATTTGGGCAGGTGAGTCAGTGAAGCGTTCAATCTTCTCACATTTTTTAGCACCTTTGTCAGCTTATCCAGCTTGTGTCAATAGCGTTTGTGCCCCTCTTCGCTTGGAGTGCTAAAAATTTTGCAATATCTTCTTCACTTGGCACTCTGACAGATCCAAAAACGCCTCTGGGGCTTGGCCCAGCAAAATAGTTTTGAGAATGCTGTCTCACTTTTTGTCACCCTTCCTCGCATGGCATCCATTTCTGATGTTTGTCAAAGTTGGCAGATAAACAAAAAAACAGAAAACCCCAAGCCCCAAAGCCCAAACCCCAAAGCCCAAACCCACCGAGTGCAGAACAACAACAGATTAAGGAGTTATAACTTCTTGGGCAAGATGTGTGAACATAAAGCTCCAGTTGAAATCCCCCAACAAGTTTGTAAGCCCTTTGGCTTACACATGTCGAAGTCACAAAACGTTGCAATTATCCCTCTGTGTTCAGGGTTTTACGTCCAGTATCTCTATTTGTATCGCCCAGAGGTATTTCAAATATTAATGTCCTAACTTTATTGAAAAAATCCAAAGATTGCCAATTCGTACCCCCAGAGATGTTTCAAGGTACACTTATCATTTTTTTTACTGGGTCAAATTTTCTAAGACATTTGAACATGCAATTCTGACAACTGCATATTAGTTTAAATTAAGTCAATTAAAACTAGTTAGAGCAAGTGCTTATTATTTCGGAAAGGTTTTACAAATAATTCACTTGATGTCTATTTTAACTCAAACTAACCCAAGTTAGATCATCCATTGTTTAAATTACAATTAATTGTTTAGGTCTCTAACAAAAATATTAATATTACATCCTGCATCTTTGAACATTATTATAAATATTTATTTTAGAGTATTCAAAAGTCCCAGTCCGCTAATACTATGTTTCGATGCGACTTTAATTGCTCAGAGTTATTATTTTGATTAGTTTCTTATATTTTTCTTTATCTTATTTTCAACGCCGAGAATTCAATACGATAAAAATGCTCAGCTGACCTTGAGGCGCATCTAACGATGCTATTTTTTGCGGTTTAAGCATCGTATATTTTTTGTATTGTTCTGACTATGGTGCTGTATCGTTATTCTCATATTTTGCTGTCTATCGTTTAGTACTCATCGCTGTACTACTGTTGCTTTTGCCTATCTGTCTTCAGTTTCTCTTCCTTTTTTTTGGCTTTTAAATTGCTGATTTAGTTGCTGCCTTTGAAGCTAGCATTGACTTTTTCTCGATTCAAGTTAAATATGATTTTTGTATCTTTTCGTGTAATCAAGAGAAGCACCTTGCAGCGATTTTAATTATTGATTTTGTGGCGCAGTCGGTTTTTGTGGTTCCTTCCAATCATTATTGTTTGACTTTCATACAGCTCATGCATAGTTATTGTTATTGTGGATTCCGACTTGAAGGGGGGATAGGTACTGAGGTAGCAGATGGGGATTGGGGATGGGGATGGGGAGCCCTACCCACTTGGGCAAATCTTTAACTGGCTGAGAGTCACCTGATTGTGTGCAATTATAAGGGGTCTGCCACAGAAGGTATTCATTGTTAGCGAAAAGTGCTTACTGTCTATTGAAAATGCTTTTATTTAATGAATGTAAATATAATTAGTTGATTTACAATATTTTTGTTACATTTAAACTCGTTGTTTATATATTCATTATTCATTTTGCAAAGTGAATACGTCTTACATATACAATATAAATACAATGTTCAGCCTTTTAAAGCTTGATTGGCATTGAATAACAAAGTGCAATAGATAAGTATCTCTTGACTACATTTTTATATCGCATCTTCTTCAATTCCCCATAGCCAGGGCTCACTGTGATCGCATGTGCCTGGCTCAACTGACCCACTCAGCTGGCTCAGCTTCATAGGCATCACTCAAAGCATTTCAGCTAGTGCTGTTTTGCTTATTTGCATCAAGTCGAGTGGGTTTCGCTTCTTTATTATTACGTTTTTTTCCGACTTTAATGATTTCTGTTCTATGGTTGCTAGTTGGAATAATAAGCAGCGACGAGAAATATGCAAACCGAATAAAAGAAAAATAATTGTTATAAAAGTGTTTATAAGTCAAGGTCAGGCTAAGCTCATTTTTTTACTTATATCACACTTTGCATCCCCACTTTCCGTCCCTTTTTTCACTAAGCTGGGGGCAACCTAGTTCCGTTTTATTTATTTTTATATTAAATGCTGGCTGCGGTCCTCCATGTGCTATATATGCGCATTTTATATACGTTTGTTGGTTTGTTTGTGGATGCACTTATATATATAAAACATTGCATTTTTATTCCAGTTCTGGCAGGCGCAAGTGGTTTTCGCCCTTGTGCTAAGCCATCTCAGGCTGCAAATGCATTAAATCCAGCCTTGAACTATGATTTATATTGCTCACAAGCATATGGAAAATATATACGAGTTTGTATACGAGTATATCGTGTTGGTTTCTATTCGATTGTTATTTCTTGGCACAATTTTTAATTTGGCAAATTTTCCGTTCTGTTGACACTTTCTTCCGATTGAAATCTTCTAGATGATTTCCGTTTGCTAAATTGGCATTTCGATTGCCTCGGTTAGCCGCAATAACCCTGACACTATTCCAATAAATTATTTACATGCAATCGGGAAAATACAAAATGTGTAAATTGAAATGCCGAAGATGTTTGCCATAAATGTTTCACAAAGAATGGAAGAAGATGATGATTTGGTAGTGGACCATTTTGCTTTTCTTTTATGCCTTACGCAATTTGATTAATTATCTTTATTTCTTTGAAATTATTTCCGCGTCTATAAAATTGAAAGCAGAAATAATGTTCTTAAATTTAAGAAACCCTTTTGATTTGGCCCCAAAAACCCCAAAATTGGGAAAACGGTCAACAAGGGAGCCACAGCCATTAAATGCTATTAAATATATACAATTTAATAGATTAATTGATTCTAAAATAACCCAAAAATATTCTGTTGAAAGCCTTTTTAATAGCATTAAACACACACAAAAAGGGCACCCCAAAACAATCGCCCCACCCAAAAAAAGCAACTCTACTCCACTTTATCCCCACTCAAGCGCACACAAAAATATCTTGATGAAGATGAAAATATTTTCCACTTGCGTGCGCCAAAGCTGAAAGCCAATTTGAGTATAATTTCCTTTAAGTAATTAAATTTGAATCAAAAATCTATGAGCAGACAAAATGTTGTTTGCCATCGCCATCACCATCGCCATACCCGTTGTTGTTTTGTTTGGACAACACTCCAAGTCGGCAGCAGCTCATTAATATTTCTTGGCCTGGGAGATGTTTTCGGTGGCGTTTCGCCTTGAAATGGGTCGTCTGGGCATTGGACCTATGTGTGTTTGTGTAATTAAGACAAAAGGTCACCGAGAGCCCAGCGCCACCCGATGGGGATTGGGGTCTTCCACCTGATGCCAATTCCGGAGCCCATGCCCCATGCCCCATGCCCAACACTGCCTATTGAGCATATTAATCATCTTTAGCACGGGGTAAGCATGAACATTTAAATGAGTAAAGTTAGGCACACAACCATGTCGTATACGTGATATTGAGTACACGCTTTTGTTTACTCGAATGTTCAGGTCTTAGACAAAGCTGGTAAGTGACTGATGATTTTATAATTGATTTATAATCAATAGCCTTGTTATAAAGGCCAAACAGCATTTTTCTTCATCAAGAAGAATTTCAAAAATGTATGTGTAAAATTTATTATATGGTTATAAAACATTCCATTATGAAATTTAAGAAAAAAGGAGGAAGGTACATAAGTATAGAAATTGATTTTAAAATCCCAGAGCTTTCATTTCCACCCCATCAAATTTACCAAATGCCCTGAATAAATTACTTGAATGCACATAAATTTGCAAACATATTCAAACACAAAAAAATGAAAACAAAAAATTAAGCTAAATTTATATTCAAGCAATGCAGGGGATATAAGCACTGAAAGTACTGAATGTATTACATTGCCAAACATTTCGATCACGTACGCAGAATTTTAAGAACAAAAGTGCGCCAAGCTGGCAAAAAGAGCACTAAGATGCTGCGACAAGAACGAGCGAAGGGTTTCCCGAATGCTCACACACCATTTAAATACAGCTCGAGTGCATACAGTTTTGCGCTTACTGTGCAGCGCACAGTGGGTCAGAGTCAGCGAAATGTGCTCCAAAAAGAGATTAAAAGGGCCTCAAAGGTGCACAACAAATTTACAAATTAATTCATTAAATATAATTCAACAATTACTTATAACTATTAATAATAACATATTAAATTCAATCTTATATGAAAATGTTAAACAAGTGAAAAACGTTCCATTATATCCAAATCTAAAAATGAAGGTTTGTTGTTTTCTACCGTTTTGTTGTTCAAAATGGACATTGGTTATTGCTATCCGAAAATGTTTAAATATTGCTCAGTTAAAATCTATAGTTAACAGTTAATTTCTATTCAAATAAAAAATGTTAAACAAGCTGCTTTTAAAAATATCTTTAACATTTTTAGATTTAAAATGAGTATAGGCGATATGTAACCACTGTGCCCCGCAACGTGCAACCAATCCGAGCTGAAGATGCTGGTGGCCCTTGTGCTGCATTATGGAAATGGTCGCGTCTTACGCGTGTATTCGCTGCCATTAAAAATGCTGGATGGTGGGTCTGGATTGCGGAAAAGTGGGTTGGAAAAATGGACGTTTGGCGAAGTGTGGGAAATAGGAAGTGAAAGGATTGGGGAGCGAGGGTGAAGAACTGCAGACTGCAGTGGCTCTTCCTGCCGCCGCTGAATTCTCAGCCGAGCACGTGGTGTGAATGACAAATTACACACGGCAGCCAGCGGAACAAGAACAAGAACAAGAAGTACGAGTAGCGATAGCGGTAGCAACTTTTTCTGCTGCTCGTTTTTTTATTGTAGTAAACGATTTATGCAACAAAAGGCTATAAAGGCAAACAATGGCCACAAGTGTAATGGTTGCTCGGGCCTCACACATTCCAGCTGCACAAAAGACCGAAATTGCAGCATTTAAATAGTTGACAATAAGCTTGCCAACGAGTTTTTGGCCAGCTGCTGTGTGGGGGCGTCAAGTAATTTTATTTTTTCACCACTCTTTTTTCCCGCACGTCAGAAGTTGGGTTTTTGCCGAGAAGTGGCTCTCAAAGTGCCGGCCAAACAAACAAACACATGGCTGCAATAAAAAGTACAGGCGAGGGCAAATTGACGGCTAAGAGGGCCCCAAATCAAGGCTGGTTCATGCGACAGGTGTAATCGGTCCAAACATTGTTTGCGGCCAAGTTATGGACTGTCACATGAAATGTGAAAAATGTGGGAAAACTCATGTTCGCCTATAAAAAGTGATTTGTTATTCGCGCTGCTTGCTGCACCACCCAATAATTACTCTTTGAAAAGTGTGTTGCGCGGCTGTAAAACAACAGGCATTCGATGCTGCATAAGATTCACATTGAATAACATTTAAAAAGGGTAAACAAACTAAAAATAGCTGCAGTAATAAAAAAAACTAACTGTTTCGTTTCCACAATTACTACAAATCTTTTGAAATTGTCGAAGGAAACTTATACAAAATATATTTGTTCTGAATTCCAGTAAAAAATCGTATTTAATCCTTGCGCTACGTGAACCTTGAATTTTTAAATTCACTTCGCAGTGGCAACCTGATGCAACATTTTTCAATTAGAAGTTCAATCTATCTACAAATCCCGCAACAAAATGTGTATTTTTATGTACAACAATGAAAACAGAAAATAAACGCGTACTATCAGCAGTTGCAAAGGCCATGAAAATTTCAACTGATGTATCCCAAAAACCGAAAACCACGCCCCCTGCCACAGTAACCGCCCTCCGGCTGCGTCCAGCATGCATATTAAAATTAAAAATATTCCCCAACCGACACAAAAACCCTCCAAAATAACAAAATAAACTTCGGTGCAGTTTTCCATGGATGTCACACGGATGCCACCAAAATTTCCCCTTACTCCCGGAAAAACCTCTTGGCGAATTTCAAGGGACTTGAAAAAATGGTTTGAGTGAAATGAAGGGCTGGCTCTTTCCATGCATACTACATACTGTTTACTCTGGCTGCTTTTCTTCTGTGTTTTTGTTTATTAAGTACATTCGGATATTCATATTTTAGCCGTGCTCCAGTCCTTCCGGAATCCGCAGTGGGCGCACTGTACGTCCGTATTGTCCGTCCGCATTGTCCGTCCGCATTGTCCGTCCGTAGAGTTGTCATCCGCGTCCGCTAAGCAAAAGCTTAACTCTCTTCTCAGTTACTCAGCGCACGACTCGTTGCCGCTCATTTCTCATTCAGCTTTAGGGGCACAATTACGCAAATTGCAATTATGTTGTATTCCTCGGTTTTCCCCAAAGTTTTTCCCAGTTTCCCACTTTGCCACCCTCCTCCGCCTCTTCCATTTTTTGTCCCAATGTTTGGCCGATTAAGGGAGAGGGTCGGAAATTTTTGAGACGGGGGAGCATCTGGCTTGATGACAGCGGCGTGACCACAGTGACAAAAAAAAAGTTACAGTGGCCCCTCAAAGCTATTAAAGTAATAACAAATTTAAAGTGTTGTACGATTGAAGGGCCGCAGAAGTTTTAGATTTGTTTGGCTGGAGACCAGAGTTATTGCGGCTTTAACAGCAAAGTATTGAAATCTAAACTCAACAGAATGGATTAGCCAGCCTTAGGATTTTTAAGGCATCATAAGAACTATCTTGGTATTGAAGTTTTGAATTTTCAACTTCTGTTGATTTATAATTAAGTAAAATAATTATTTATAAACATTTAGATTTTGTAAATATATTATCTTTAATTTGTTTATTTAAAAATATATCCTTAACAATATAATTCAATATTTTATATAACAATAAAATACAATAGCTAACTTAAAACCACGAGCAACTCACACCACTGTTGAAGCCATATAGAAAAGCGACAAATGCAGGAACACGCAGGCCCTTTCGGGTTCACAAAGTCTAACTAGGAGCAAAAAAACGAGCTCAAACATTTTCATATAAAGGTTGACAAGAATAAAGAGGCAGCGGGGTTTTTCGGAAAAGCGGGGAACCACATGATCAGGGGCCGCAGAATTTTCGCTGTTGCCCTGTGCAGTCGAGCACATTTTTCAAGTGCTAAACAAATGTTTTCCTTTTGTTTTCCTTCAGTTGCTGCTTTTACCCTTTTCCCATTCTCACTTGTCTTTTTTTGTTTTTCTTTTTGGTTATGGCTACAAGGGATTTGGCTTTTTGTTTATTTGCAACTTGTTTCCATTTTTACGATTCCATTTCGTTTGTGGGTTTTCTAGACTCGCACTTATTGTTGGCCAGGCAAGTTCAAAGTTTTGCAATGCTGTAGTGACATGCATCGCAATCCATAATTATTTATTTCATTTGTTCATTTTTTTTTCAGTTTAGCCCCGCAATCAGCAGCTGAGAGTTAAAGTATGAGACATGACAAATTCATTTGGCTTATCAGTCGTGTGTATAATATATATATTTTACCCCGGGGGCGGGCAATACATCACACATCACTGCAGTGGCAAACCCAAGCATCGCATTCAATTACCATCAAAAATGTTCATTAACCCTCACATCCACAAGCCCCCACATCCTTTGAGCGCCATAAATTTGCCTCGACTGCAGCCATTAGTCAATAATATCCTTCCTCCATTTTGGATCCAAGACAATGAAGTGGGGCGCACATAAAAAAATGGATTCTTTTTTTTTTCGATTATTGTGGGGATAATGGTGGGTGGTTTTGATAGTGGTCCTGCAGCTGGCGGTACATTTCCAGATTTCCTTAAAATAAACGGAGGCCGTTTTTGACCGGGTTTTTGACCGGGTTTTTGGCCGCGGGATTTGCCATTTGCTTTGAAGTTCAATAATGAGGTTTCGGGCCGAGCCGGCAGCCAAATCCCTTTTTGAGAATTCCATTTCGGAAATCAACTTATGGCCATAAACAAGTCAAAAAGGCCAACAAAAAAAAGTTGCCACGCCAAAAACACTCCGAAAAAAAGAGGGAAAATCTGGAAAAATCTTTGAACCATACAAACTAGGGTCAAACTAAATAAAATGTATAATAATATATTATTTTTGTCAACTACCAGATTCAACCAAGCAACTAAATGCGTACTTAGTGAAATGTTCTATAAAAACAAATTAAAATGTAATGGTTAAAGGCAATTGAAATCAGAAATTTAGGGTTTTATGTAAGTTGTAAAATATGTAAATAACTTTTTAATGTAAATAAATATTATTTTTTAATAATAAGGTAATGAAATTACTCCAGACTTATATAAATATTATACAATTTTTTAAAAATATTTATTTGAAACCTTTTTTTCAAGTACATCACACTTACGAAGAGGACGAAGTAGAGATCCTTTGAGATGAAGCCATCGGTTGCAACTCGCGGCCGCTGCGCCTAAGCGCAAGATAAACTTTGCGTCTTGAAGCGAAACGAAACGAGCAGCGGCCACCGCAAAAACTTCAAAATCTTCAGGCCGCAACCGCACCGTCCCCCCTTTGGAAAACCCCTTTTTATACCACCCACCCCCCATCCCTTCCGCCGTAGAACCCCCCTGAGTCGACCGCCTCTGTAAGCCGCGCTTTTAGGCCCCCTTTTGGAGTCCTTTGCTCCCGCCATTTTGCACTTCAACTTGCTGGGGAATTGTTCTCCCTTTTCGGATCCGTATGTACGCCTGCATATACATATGTATGTATGTATATGCATGGATCTGGATGTAGGTTGGGATATTTTTTTCACTTCTGGGGCATTTTTGCATGTTTGTCTCGCAAATTATGCGCTGCACACAAACAAAAGAGGAAACGGCGTCGCAGGCCCTGCCATCCACGGTTGCTTTTTTTTCGCTGCCACTGTTGATGGGCTGGAATTTAGCGGGCTTGGAATATAAAGGACAGTGAAGTCTCGCTATAAAGATATATCTAGATGAGCAACCATAATATATTATGCTGCTTCTTTTCAGTGCAATCGCCGATGCACGAGGTCATCGAAATAAGCTATAACTTATTAACATTTATACACAAAATGAGGTCAGCAAGAAAGAAGCACAATATGTATGTATAGTGTGCCTACCGACAACTTATAATCGCAGTTTAATTATTTCGAAATGTACACAAACTACGTGCTATAGTATCAACAAAATTATAAGCACTAATCCTTAAATTAAAAGGGTTCCACTTCGCAATCCCTTCGCGACTCTCCCATCACGAACAGGATTTGAGGTTGGCCAACGCGGCGGATGAGTGTTATTTTGCCGGAGTGAGGCCTCATTTTTTCGCACGCCACGCCTGTGCTTTTGGCGTGTGCTGCTTCCTGCTCATTGCATATCCAACTTTATTTTTCGCTTCCAGCCGGAAATAATAATTGCAACATGGCGCTGCATCCCCCAGTGCGCTTGTTTGTTGTTGCTGCCGCCTGCTGCCTGCCGCCTGCCGCCTGCAACAGCGGGCATTAGCGAATTTCTACTTGTGGCACTGGCAGCGCCAGAAAATAGTGTCACTTGTGTCACACAAGGCACTCCCATTTCCACTCCACTCCACACCACTCCACTACACTCCCACCGCGGCCACGCCCCCATTCCCCATTTTCCCGCCGCCTTTGCCATTTCGGTGGAATTTTTGCTCATTTCTCTAGCAACGAACACGGACAAAGCCTTCATCGCATTTTCGCCCCTGCCACCGTATTTCCTTTTTATTTTATTTTTTTGACGGCCAGCCTTTTTTTGCAGGATTTTAATACGTTCATATGGATGAAAACTATTAAGGGGCTGCATTGAGTTTCTTCCAGCATTATCATGTTGCAAATCCGGCAAACTTTCTTGGCAATTTCATTTCCCCTTCTTGTAGCAGGGAGTTTGGATTAGCAAAGGGGGTAAGTTTATGTTGCATCTTAAGTATGATAATCTCTCTCATTCTCATTAATACAAAATATTCCCTTATTTAGTAGGAAAAGTAATTTCATCAATACATGTCAGGCAGAGGACGTCAAATGAGCGTTGCCGCCTAATGTCGACCAGAAAAACGGATCAAATCGAAATCAATGCTATAGCAATTTCCCAAAACGCCACTCCACTTCGGGGATTGGTCGAAAACACCTCCGTAATTTCCCCCTCACTTACGGCGCGAAAACGCTGCAAACGAGCACATGAAAGTAAAGATTGACAGGGTAATACGAGCGAACTCCGTCGACAGGCAGTCGTCTGGGCACACAGAGATATATGCGTACATATATATCCGGATATGTGCTGGGGTAGCTATACGGCTATATGGCTATATGTCTGGCATATAAACAGTGCTCAGCTGTCTGACAAACAGACGTAACGTGCAAAAAAGGAGGGGAACACAGCAGGGAAAAAAGCGAGCGGAAAAAACTGCGCAAACAATAGAAAAATTGCGAATGACGCGACGCGTTCTGAGTTCATAGAATAAAACAGCAACAACGGCATCAGATCTGACAGTTCTGGCTACATCTCGACCCCCTGTCACAGCCCATCTTGTAGCCAACCAACCAGCCAAACAGCCAACAAACCAGCCAGCCATACATCCATCCATTAGTTCTTCCGTTTCGGCCATGTTTTTCATACACTTAAACTATATCCATTTATTTTGATGCGACGGCTCCTGCGACTGCTGCCATCAGAGCCAAAAGACGTCAACGTATTCGTCACTTGCTTTATCTTAAGTTTACTTGCCCAACTACCAACTACACTTGGCACTTCAAAAAAATATTCGGCTTGTCTTTAATGGAGCCACCTCATTTCTGCCAAACTAAAGCCTAATTCAGCTCCATTAAAACTTTATCTAATTATGGAGGCAAACTATGAGTTAACGAGTAAATGTTATTTTCCTGCTATATTCTTCTATATATTATTCATACTTCCCAAAAATATTTATTAAAGTGTGACTTTCGCGGGGTAAATTCTGTTATAGTCATAGTCTGAGACTCAGTTCTGCTCTTTTTGTGCTTATGTCTCTTTGATGTTGTTTATCAACTTGCGCAGAGATTTGGAAAAGAAGCAACTTTTTTAACTGTTCTAGGGGGTAAATTACAAAGTATGAAACTATAGCTTGAAATACTCCATGAGAATGTTAATAAATGTTCATACATTGTAATATAAAATCTTAATTGAATCATTTTAAAACGTAGTATGGGGATCTTTCAGCAACAAAATGTTACAATGTTATTTCCATAGAAATATAGTATAGGAAGGGGGTGTGACCGGCAGAAGCTGATTAACAACAATTACCCAACCTGTCACATTCACCCTTTGGTGTTATAACAAGCCCTCTCACTAATCGTGGCCCTTCTGTTGATTTCATTTACGGATAAGTATAATTTTTCCATTGTTCTAGGGTTTTTCCAGCAGGGGGAATAGACGTATTTCAGCTATTCAACGCAGTAAACGAGTGAAGGCATGCAATCTTCGAACTTCAACTCTAAGCTGGAATTCCAAGCCCAGCGGCACAAAGGAAACCTGCAAACGAGCCAAGCATTTGACCAGGCCAGCCTCTCGCATGTTCAAAGCTCAAAGGCGGCCAAGTGCCTGTGATTCGGTTTCTGATTCAGATTCGGGCACTGGCGTTGGCTATGGACGTGGATCTGGATGGCAAACGGAAACGCAGAACTCAAAGCTCACTTCCAGGACGAAATCCAATTGACAGACAAACATGCAAGCTGGCCATCGATAAATGGAAACCCACAAAAAAGAACCCTTCGACTTGGTCCAAGACTCTTTTCTGCTCACTTCTTGATGGCTCACTGGCAAAAAAGTGTGGCATAAACTCAAAAATTACGACCTCAATCGAAAACACATAAAACAAATATTTTACATAAATGCTATTTAAGAATGCGTGGCAAAATTAAAAACCACAAACTAAAACCACAAAATTTAATAACTTAGGTAGGATTTTACATTTTAAAATTGCAAAAAGTATCTATATATTTATTAATGGTTTCTTATTCTTAATTTCTTCGAGTGCTTATGCACAACTGCAAAGTGGTGGTCAGTAGGTAATAAATGCAACTGGAATATGAAAAATCAAACCTCAAATCAAGGGTAAATTTCCCACATCCCTTAATCCATTAAATTTGCAGATTTTGAGCAAGAATTTATTGCAATCGCACGTCGATTTGCCGAAATTAGTCAAAGTAACTGGGAGGCAATCAGGGAGCCCATTGGGCTCCCAATAGTTTTTCCCATTTTCCAGGCCGGACAGGGAATTTCCAAATGAAAATC
Organism: Drosophila teissieri; assembly: GCF_016746235.2. NCBI lineage: Eukaryota > Metazoa > Arthropoda > Insecta > Diptera > Drosophilidae > Drosophila > Drosophila teissieri. Next base: position 14,988,437 of record NC_053031.1, on the reverse strand, counting down.
AAGCTCGGCTAGATGGCTTTGACCTAACCTCACATTCAAGTAATTGACATTCTGTTGCGCTATACGAGCCCAGGACGACGGATGGAGGACCAACTACCAACTGCGAACTACCAAGTACCAAGGAGCAAGGACTAAGGACGAAGGACCAAGCGCCAAAGAGCAGGCGGTTCAATTGCAGCTCCTTTTGCTTGTCTTGCCGGGGATTTATTGCAACCTCAGTTGTTTGCCATCTTAGTGCCTTGGCCCCCAGCTCATTCTCATTCTCAATCTCATTCTCAACTTGCAGGCTTCGCTCGTCTATATATTTTTTTTTATGGGCGTACATCTATGCCGTCATTTCGGAAAACGACGCCCATTGCAATAGCGCCGAGATTTGATCAGTTGTTTGCTTTCGCTTTATATATCTTTCACTGTTTTAAAATTGCACTCATGTGACTTTAGCTCAGTCACTCGACGCTCGTCTACAATCGCCCCTACAATGGGCCCGCAATCAACTGGAAACGGTTGTCGAAAGGAAGGTCTTCTAGGCATCATTTAATACCTTTCAAAGGTGTGGGCCAATCCGTATTACTACTTTTTGCATTCAATTGCGCCGGACAAAGCTTCACATATTTCCATTAACTGGGCTTAAAAAATGCATAATTAAATATCATTATTAGATGTATAGTTTTAGTTCCTTTAGAACCAATAACTTTGGGCTGAACTTGTATTTCAATGATTTTGAAACGAATTCCAGCACTTCTTCCCATTGTAACTGCAGTTTTTGGGCAAACATTTTTTTCCGGCAAATTGTATCTGTACTTCTATGTATTTTATCCTATTTTTTTTATTTTTTTTAGTTGGTCCTTGGTGGCTGCTCTATTCTAAAGCGACAACAGAATAAATTTTGGTTGGACAATTCTGCTTCATTTTTTGTTGGACTGCTGGGAAATCCCCAATGCAGGCGACTCAAGCTGGCAAAACACACGATGCACATTCATATTCATTTTGGTTCTTAGGGTGGAAACAGAGCCTTTGGGAATTAGACCAAGCACACTCATCCAACACATGAAAGTGAGTTTATCCTTTAATTTAAAATTTCACACACTTCTGCAAGTTCTCGTTTGATTTAGTTGTTTTTCTGCCAGCCATTAATTATGGATTTTATTATTCGAAAACTTTTAAAATGCTTAGGCGTTTATTTGCACCACTCGGGTTGGACACATACTCGCACAACTGGTATGGTTTAACTTATTTAAAATACTTGCATTTCTGTGTGCTTTTGCGTCTAAATCCTGGCCTGCAGATCCTGCTCTAATTGGCAGACTTCCGGCAGCCTGTCAAACATCCTTGCAGATAAAACCAAAATCCAACAAGAAAAAATTCGAAAGAGGGAGACAGTTGAATTCTTCCATGCAACTGCTTTCACTTGGTGCCCTATGCAAATGATGTTGGATTACGCAAATATTTACATTATTTTCCTCGCCATAGGTTAGTTTTTCACAGCGCTCGCATATTTATTTATTCAATGCGATTGTTGCCTTTTGATCAAATTCAATTGAAACGCTTCTCATTCGATTTAAGCATAATTCAATTATTTCCGTTTAATTTTCAGCAAATACTTGAACGCATTTCATTTGCATATTTGTCAGAGAAAAGTGAGTGGAGTGGTAAGGGGCATTAAAAGAAAAGTTGAAAATCAGCCAAATCAAAAAGCCAAAAACTTCCTTGGCATTTGTTTTAATCTTTTCGAGTTTCTCAACTTCCGAGAGCAAAACACTTTGGACTGGCTTTTTGTTGGATTTAAACGGAATATATGATTTCTACAAGCGTCTTCGCCTTAATTCAACAATTCTTTTTATCGATGTTTTTGTAGGTTAAGAGAATTTTTTTTTATTTTACCACAGCCACGATGCCTGTTAAAAATTCCATTAAGTATAACGTGCTAAATCCACAAAACTGTACGCCATGCATTCCACTATACACTATATATATCCGTGCAAGTATACTCTAAATATTCATGTTTTATTTACGTTTTCAGCGAAAGCAAACAACATTTGCTTCTTCATTTTTTTTGTTAACTTTTTCTATTTAAATTATCGCAAAAATTTTGGCCAAGCGAATGGAAATGAATGCGGGAATTGGGGGAAACCGAATTTGACGTTGAAAAAATTCCTTTGACTTGTTACATTTTTCAACAATTTGCTCGTACTTCCCGTGCTCTTTTATTGCTTTCGGTTTGTTTTGGTCTATTTTCAAATCTGTTTGCCAAAGCGAATTTTATGTTTGTACATTTCCAAATTTGCTTCTATGCCTTTGTACTTTTTTTTTAAACAGGCTGAGGGTCCTTATGTATACTTTAAATGGGTACCTCTGACTTTTGGCTTCATTATAAATTTTATACACATTTTTATGAAAGAACGGAGTCTATTTGTTTGGCGTCGGTTGATTTATTTTTAACTTGTTTAGGACAACAAAATTGTTGGTTGAACTACACAAGTGCTTTTAAGCTGCTTTGATTGCTAAAAATGAATTGCAAGCCCTTAAAAAATATTTTGGGTGCGATCTAGGGCATTATTTTGAGAATTTAGTAAATTTGTACAGATCTATGCAATAATATTTTAAACGTAATTTATGATGATTCTCTTTAGATTTAAACTTAAGTGCACTTTTGATAAAAATTTCCCCATTTTTAAGCCGCATATTCCAGCTTAAATGCAATAAGTACACTTTTGAATATTTTATTTCGCTCTACGTATTTTCTATCATTGTTTATTTTTTAAATATTTATTATGCCACTTGTTCTAGGTGGCAGCTGTACTCTGGCTGTCCATTGTGTATCATTTGAGCGGCAAAAGAGCAACAACAATTCACTTTTCTGCGATGCCTATGATTGTTTGGCTTTCTTTTTGTTGTTCAATTAAATATATTCCAGTGCAGCCCCAACCATGAACCCCACACCCCACACTACCCCCCTTTTCGCCCCGCCGTCTGTTGTTATTAAAAAAGTTTTTTGAGTTTTTTATTTGAATTTCCATGAGAGAAGCAACCGGGCAAAGTGGGAAAATAAAACAGAATAAAAATGTACTTGCACTCCTAGTGCGAAAACTAGTACAGCAAAATCAAGCACAATCCGACAAGGCGATAATAACTGACCGATTGGGTAAGTTTTGTAATTATTGCCAATATACCCAGAAACGCTGAACCGAAATAACCAAAAAAACAAAAAAAAAACAAACAAATTAATAACGAAACTTTTGCAATCACCTAGGGAGCTCTTATATGAGGTAATCAAATACAATCGCCAAGCTAAAGCGAAAAGCGAAAGAAATCTAAAGAATCGAGCTTGGCAAATACAATTTTTGTGTGTGTTTCGTTTAATTGCTTAATTTAATTTGCATGAAATCCACGGCAAGGCAAACAAAGGCAAAGCTCCAGTGGAAAACCGAATAAAAACCTACCAAAGTTCTTTTGTTGAGGCGGCTTCGTCGTCGTCGGCGGCGAACAAACAAAAAAAACACTCGCAAAAATACGTTTCGCAAGTTGTCGCTAGTTGTTGCTTGGTTGTTGTTACTATTATTTTTTCCCAATTTTTTATATTTTTGTATTTAACACTTCACTGGCTACTTTTGCATGTCTCAAGAACACGGCTCAAGTGGTCGAAAAGAATTGATGGGGAATCTATTTCGATGGTTCCCCCCAACAAATTGATTTCGCTATATTCTGTTGGATACTTTATGCACTTTTGCATACAATTATGCGCCCACAGCACAGCACTCGTAAATGATTTCTGCTTTTTTTTTGTTGGTTTTTAAACGCACTTGTTTATGACTTGGGTATATTTATATCGGCTCTCTCAATTTTTACGACAGACTACTCGATGGATTGATTTTCCACGCTATAGGCACCAGAACTTTCCCAGCTCAGCTTGGTTTGAACTCCGTTAGACGACTGAATCGCTTTGTGGCGAGCCATCGCAATTTTATACGTCCGTTCTCGAGTCGAGTCGCCAAAAAGCTCGGCTTTCCGCTTCGGCTTTCTGTTCGATTTGCTTGTGGATCGGGGGGGTATTATAGCCACTGCGCAGGCGCTCCTCCGATGCTCGTGAAAAAAATATAAACACAAAGCAGCTGGCCGAGCTCAGCTGTTTCTTGGCCAAAAGCCGGCAACAACAAGCCCCACATGTGGCCAACCTGGTCCGCAGGGGGGGCAGTTTATGGGGAGCACGGGGCTGGCTAAAGCTTCGGCATTGCCGACTGCGCAAACACAATAATTCCATGTTGTTCTTGCCCACGAAAAACCAAATAAAGCAAGGTAAGCGCCTAAGACCCAAACAGCCCAACATCCAAACAGCAGCAGCGCCAATATATCTGTGGGGCTTTAACAGGTGGCAATGTCATGATTTCGCAGCACCGAAAAAATATATTTACATACATATATGTATATAGATAAATATATTCGTTTTTTCGCAGAAGTCGCGGGTGCTGAAAATTGTACTGAAATTTCAGTTAACTTCAGCTTAAATTACAAAAAAGACACTTAATGCATTTTGGCGCATAACCATACATCATTTTCGGGACAGATATTTATAATCTGATAATAATATTTAATAATCTAGTAATCAATGTTTGTAACTTGAGCTGCCAAATAAAAATGTTGTATAAAAGGGGAGAAAATTAAATATTTTAAAAAGATTATCAGATGACAGTTATTTTATTTTCAAACGACTACTAAAGTATTTAATTACTGTGCAAATCTTGCTATAATTTTTAGTAACATAATAATTTCTATTTAAAATTGCTATTATTTTATACGTAAAGTAAGTAATTAAGTATGTAATTTAATTTTAATGTATTTTTAAGCAACTTGTTTGTGTATCTTTTTTATGAAAAGTTCAAATTTTTACTACGAGTGTTTATTACCTTTATGAATATTGTCATTATTGCACGCAAGAATTGTGAATTTTCAGCGTCATTAAATTCACTTAATTAATTATTTTTGTTCACTTAATTTGCACGTTTTGTGCAACAATTGTTTACATTTTATCGGTTCATCTGTTGACTGCCAATTCGCAAAAAAATTCGTCGCAGAAACTCCGTCGCAAAAACCGAAGCAAATCAAATCAAATCGCATCGCAAAAATAACGACTAAGAAACTGGACAAACTCGCTTTAATTAGAAGCAAAATAATATTATGTAGATGGTATAAATCGAAATTTGGTACTTAGACATGTGAAATGGTAAATATTAATGCGTAGCGAGTTCCTTGAACTTTTATTCTAATTTATTCTTTTCGCCCAAATCACGAGGGTGAGACTTCAGAGATTTTTATAATAGATAAGTTCTTGCATATGAATATTCTAATGCGGCAGATTACAAGTATTAATTATTTAATTACTAATAAATTATTAACATACTATTTTTAATGTTTTGATTTATGTTTTTTGTTATTTTATTTTTTTTCAATTACTTATTTTTAGTTTAAGACTATTTTTACATATCAACGAATATAGTATACCCTTTTACTCTACGAATAACGGGTATAAAAAGTAAAATTTGTATTTTAACTCACTACTTAAATCTAACTAAATCGAACTAAACTACCAATAATAGTAGCTCATGTTTATAAGTAAAATATGGTTTATATATATTTACATATGTACGATGAAAATGTTAGAAGCTCATCATAGGGTATATTTAAAAGGATCGTTTTTGAGCACTAATAATGGTCTATAACTAGGATTTTATGAGTGGCCTGATCATCGAATCTTCGGTAATTTTAACCGCTCTTAATGCGGTCGCATTATCAAAGCAGTTACTTACAGTTAGTTGCTTTTCGCAAATCTTATTGCACGTTTTTTGTCGTCTTTGTGCTCGTGGAAAATAATATTTGTAAAATTACAGAATGGAGCGCTACAATCGCGTCTATAGAGGTATTACTGCTAATACTATTATAGGCAGCATACAAATTATTATTCCTGGTTTCCACAGATCCCGCATCTCCACTGACCCCACTAACTCCCCTCTCCACCGAAGCTTTTACATTTGAAGATGTCACGCCCACTGGGGGCGTTGGCAGGAAAGGTTCCGCGAAATATGGACTCTTTGGAGTGCCGAAGGCCAATAATCTCACTGTGCCAAACAGTCGAACAGCAATGTCCGGCCTAAAACGACTATCAGAATCTACTTTACCCACGCGATTTTCACAAAAATTCATGCGCACGCGTTCCGTGTTTTCACCCACCAGTCAAAGTACCCTTCTTAATGGGGAGACCAAGCTGCTCGGAGAATCCAAAGATTCGAAATCGCGTACCAAAAGGGAAGACAGGCCAAAGCCGGATATCCGACTGCTGCAGGAAACGCGTCTCAGGCAGGAGGCATCCAAGTTGAAAAGTACGAGGACAAAGATTAAGGTGGAGCACACAAAGAGTCCCATTCCCAGTTTCAGTCAATCACGCTATAAGCCGTGCTCCCCGGTGGAGCACCCCACGTTGAGTCCTCGAGTCAAATCCCTGCTCGATCGCACTGGGAACGAACACCTCACGGAGATGTTCACGCGCCAGGAGATCGACATCGAGGTGCTCATCCAAATGACCCTGGAGGACTTGGCGGCACTGGGCGTACGCGGCGCCCGGGAGATCCGATTGGCCATGAACATTATCCAACTGGCCAAGCAGATCTTTTGACTGTATACCCTGTAGGATTTCTGCTAATTTTAAACTGTTTTATGTCATGTGGATTTGAATTTGTATGTGAGATTTTAATAAATGTTTAATGTGGTCATAAAGGATTTTTATTTCTATATTTATTTTAAAATATTTCATAATCCTGAGTTCAGCATAGGCAAACTATCTTAAATAACAATCAATTTGAGGGACTGTTCTGGAAAATCACACACTAAATGATTATTTTTCTCCGTGTACGAGTAGAAACTTTGCTTTAGCAAAGTCACCAACCATTGAGTATGTCCTACTAACCCACGGCAACAGTATTTATTTTAGTATCTTTTCTGGGCACGCTAGTATATTTCAAAATTCACTCCGCGGTCACACTGAACACGTGTTTCGAACCGAAAACCGCAGTTTTAACGAAATATCCACGTTTTTAACAGAAACGCCATGGTTAAAGTGAAAACAGAGCGCTCAGAGGATGCCAATGAGTCCGTGGTGGTCAGCGGCGATGTTACCATCAAGGAGGAGGAGTCCTACGACGACAAGCTGATCTTTGTTAACGCCATCGCGAAACCGATGGCAGGTAAAAAACTGGCCAAAAAGTGCTACAAACTAGTGAAGAAGGCCATGAAGCACAAGACTTTCCTGCGCAATGGATTGAAGGATGTACAGACTCGCCTGCGCAAGGGCGAAACTGGGTAAGTGCTGGATGATTCCCCGCCTGAAAGCCAACAGCTAATACTCCGATCTTCTCCAGAATCTGCATCTTTGCTGGCGATGTTACACCTGTGGACATCATGTGCCACCTGCCCGCCGTTTGCGAGGAGAAGGGCATCCCGTATGCCTACACCCCAAGTCGGGCGGATCTAGGAGCTGCGATGGGCGTGAAGCGCGGTACAGTCGCCTTGTTGGTCCGCCAGAACGAGGAGTACAAGGACCTGTACGACGAGGTCAAGGAGGAGCTGTCTGCACTGAACATACCCGTTTAGATCTGTAGGATTAGTTTCACCTGCTAATTAAGTACCTAGTTAAGTTCAAAACGTAACAATAAACTTCAGAGAATGCCGATTCTTTTGGCATCATGAAATCAAATTGATAAACGCTATTCTTTGCCTCAACCGCTTAACATAAGTAAACCCAACTTAGGCAACTTTCTATTTTAAAATACGATTGACCCCGAAGTTCAGATTTAAAACGTTAGTTTATCGAATTATATCCTATATAGCACTGTTAGTTAGGTTAATAGAGTTTCAAAACCGCTGATATGGAAATGAGCAATTTTAAGCCTTGTAATCTCGAAATCAGTTAGAATGGAATGACTGTTGGCTTAAAACAGTTTTCTGCCGGCAAAGGAAACCAAAATTGCAAGATTTTTTTTGCTGTCCCTTGGGGATCTTTTTTGTTTTCTCTTTTTTTTGTGATTTTTTATAAGTATTTTCAGCGTAGCTGGTTTCATATAAATTGTTTTACATATACAATACAGTTGAAATGGAGGAATTTCGTTAGGCTTCTGGTTTCATTATCTGTTTCTCGGTCTGTTCTCGTGGTGCTCGATGTGTGGTGTGTGCTAAGTATTATTGTTTTTAGTTAGTTGCTGTATGTGTGGTGTCTAAATTTACATATAATTTAACACTAGATGTGTTCGTGTAGCAGTGTATGCAATGTATTTCCTAGAAGATCGTTTAACAAATGACATGAGTGGTGAGAGGAGGGGGATTATTAAAAGTACAATTTCTTGTTTATTAAATGTAATTTTCGTTCTTTTTGTATCCGCTTTTTAGTTGGTTGTTATGCATTACATTGGTTAAATAATTACAATTATATAAAGTTAATATGTTTACGCTATCCAAGTCGCTAGCCAAAATACTACGATAAAACTCAAAGATTGATTAAATACTCTTATCGAAAAATTCTTATATTTCTTGCTTGCATTTCTCTTTCGTATGTTTTACATTTACCAGTCGTCAAATCGGACTAAACGATGAGTGGGGGGTGTGGGGACTTGTTTATAATTGGGGAATTTGTGGAGTGGGAGGGGGGCGATGGCTGCAATTTCGGGGGAGGTCAACAATCGTAATATAATTTACACATGCATCGACAATTTTGGATGGGCAAAGGAACAAATAACTCGTGCACAAATTTAAATATTTATATGCATATTATATATATGTTTGTATGTAGGTAAGTATGTATAATTCGTACACAAAAATGTTCATATCCCTTATAGCCATTAAATATATATAATAGGTATATAATCTGAAGTTACAGTTAATAAGGATAATAATTTATGTATTTGAGTGCGTGACAAATTTTCAGTTTTAATGTTTTTGTTAATATTTTTTGTATTTTTTTTGTTTGTTTGTTTTGTTTTTGTTTTCAATAGTCAACTCCTGTACAAAATTGAAACTTTTAACTGAGAAATTAAAGGTAGAAAACGAACTGAAGGCTCATGTAGCACATAGGCTACGCACTAAAAATAGAAAAAATTTACAATACAAATGTTCTTGAATATGCTTACGTCTAAAGCTAACTATGCATTTTGCAGTTTATAGTTATTACATATTTATTTCATTTTTTTGCGATTTTTATGTTTGTTTGTTTTTGTTTTTTTTTGTACGTTTTTTTCATGTTTTTTTTATTTGTTTGTATGTTTCAAGAGTCTAATCGATAAGGTTTTCTTGTGTAGGCGTTTGGGTTCTCATTTCTGGGCTGCTCAGAGCAACCCGTTGGATGCTGGGAGCCACGTGGGCGGCGCCTCTGGCGACCTTGGGGGCGTGGCAGATGGGTAACAGGGGGGCGGGGCTGGAGGGCAAGGGTGAAAGGTGAAGGATGGAGGGTGAAGAGTCAACGTCAACAAATCCCCGCTGCGGCATTTGGGCGAGCTTTAGTAACCACTAAACATTAACTAAATAGGTATGTATGTATATTATTAATTAATTATAATAATTCACACGTTTAACTTAAGACTACCGTAATTAAATAATTTGCAATTTAAAAGAAAGCAAAAAAATTAGGATAGGGACAACTATAATTAAGAAGCAGTTCTTTTTCGTTTTCTCTTCCGTTTTTCCCATTGTCTGGGGCATTTTTTACGTTTTTTTTTTGTTCAGCTAAGAATTTTGCAATTTTTTTTGTTGTTAATTTTTCTTCTTTTTTTTTGTTGTTTTGCTTTTCCTTTTTTGTTGTTGCTTTTAGATTATGACCCTTTGATGCCACAGCAGGAGATGTGCTGCCGCCGTCACCGCTTCTCACTGAAAGTAATTGTAGAATCCGGTCGTGGCCTGTCCCAACTCCCGGATAGCCGCGAACGGATCCTTCTCCAGAAGATCGTTGCCACCAACCGCCTGCGCGCCTTTGCCGCCCGTTCCCGAACCAGCCACGCCCGCCTGCGCCTGCGACTGTCCCGGCGATGGTCCTGTTCCAACGCCTCCGCCAACCGCCTGTGGTCCCTGGCTCAGCACAGCCGCATAGGTGGTTGCCGACGAGCCGGAGGACTGCTGGTGATGATTAGCCGCCTCCGAGTGCGGAACACTGGGCGCCATGGCCTGGAACAGATCCAGTTCGTGCCCGCCCTTCAGCGTATTGAAATTGTTGTACAGCAGTCCGTGCATATGATCCGACGACTTCACCGAGTGATCCACCACCGAGTTGTTGGCCTGGAAGAGTGCCTCTATCAAGTTGGCACCTGCGTCCATTCCATGCATGTTGTTGTAGCCGCCATTTCCGCCTCCAATCCCATTTCCGGTGAGCGCCTGTCGGCGGTACAAAGGCACAGAGTTGTTGCCATTGGTCAGCATTCCATTGTTGTTATTACTGTTGTGTCCGGCCACTCCTGCGCCGCCCATTCCGATCCCGACTCCGCCAACTCCGGCGCCCACGTTGTTGTGCATGCCCACGTTGTTGTAGGGCTTGTCATTGAGCAGAGGATTTCCGGCTGGCAGGAGTAAGATTAAGGATTAGAATAATAAATGACAAGGACCTAGTTACTTATGTTTTGTATACCCTCGACCATGGGTCAAACCCAATTCTTGAGCTCTACTTTTCTTACCATTGCCCATAAAGTTGCTGTTTCCGACGCCGCCCAGATTACCTCCGCCATTGGGCGGCGCCTGGTGAAGACCAGGTCCGCCCAGATGATTGGGGTACAGTGGTCCAGGTCCTGGCGGTGGCTTGGCCTGTTGCTGCTGCTGTTGTTGCTGCTGCATCATTGCAAATAGGCGGCTTTGCTGCTGCTGCTGTTGTTGCTGCTGCTGCTGCTGCTGGAGATCGGCTCCGTTCAAACCGTTGCTAAGCGGCGGACCAGGAGCATTGCCCGTACCAGCTACCATGCCCAGGACATCGCGCAGTATGGGCTGCGCCACATCATTGGCTCCATTCATAATCGAATTGAAGACAAGATCGATCTGCTGGTTGAAGTTCTCTAGCGGCGGTGAAGCATCCACAGATTGCTGTGGCGGCTGCTGCTGCTGCTGTTGACCTTGTGGATACATCATGGGATACTGTGGTCGCTGCACATGCGGATTGTTGAGCATCGGGTTGTTAACCATCGGTTGCTGCGGTGGCTTATGTTGCTGCTGCTGCTGTTGCTGCACTGTGGCCATCACCTGGCGCAGCATATCGGCGAACTTGTTGGCGCCATCCTGGCCCACGGTTTCAAGAAGCTTAAGGTACCACTTGTATTGCTCCTCTTTCGGATTGAAAGCCATTTCATAGATGCTTACATTGGGTGGCAGTAGCTCGTGCGTCAGTGGGCCAAATCTCATGGAGCTCGGCGACGGTTGCTTGCCAGCGTACATAAAAGGATTGGGTGGTGGCTGCGGTTGCTGCTGCGGCGGCAGTGGTGGTGCTCCGGGATTGTAGCCACTTCCATTGTGCCTCAGATAGGGCGGAGGCGGCGGTCCGTTCTCCATGGGCGACATGGGTCCGTTCGGCACACTGCTGCCCCTCTGCATTCCCATCGGCGGTGGCTGCTGTTGTTGCTGCGATGGCGGCGGCGGTGGTCCTGGGCCGGGTCCATAAAGCTGATGGTGCGGCGGTGCCTGGCCATGGTTGTACAGCGTCTTCTTGGCCAGGTAACCCAGTTCGCTGGGATTCCTCAGCAGCTGAGCAGCAGCCGACGCGTTCGGCGGCGGTGGCGGCACACTACCACCTCTCAGGGGCAGAGACGGGTTCGCATTGAGTGGCGGTGGCAAAGGTCCCGGTCCACGCCCGGGCGCACTAACTGGTGGTGGCTGAGGCTGCTGCGGCTGCTTACTGGGCGGCAGCACACTCCACGGATTCGTTTGCGGCGGCGGACCCCACAGACTGGCATTCGGATTTTGTGGTGGCTGCTGTTGTCCCGGTCCTTGATTCTGTCCCTGCTGCGGTGGCCGCCAGTGCTGCATGGCTGGATATTGTCCATATGGTGGCGGTGGTCCTCCTCCGCCTCCAGCTCCGCCTGGCTGCTGGGTGGGTGGCGGTCCACCGGGGGGCATTCCACGCAGATGCGGCGCCGGTGGCGGTGGTCCCCGCATGCCCATATGTCCGCCACCACCTCCGCCGCCGTAGTGTGGAGGTGGGCCTGGGCCAGGACCGGGACCTCCGCCGGTTCCTGGTCCAGGGCCATTTCCAGACTTTCCGCCGACGGCAGCTGCAGCGGCCATCATTGCCGCCATGTGGGTGGAGTACATGTGGTTGAGCTGTTGTTGATTGGCAGCCATGGCAGCAGCCATTTGATTCATCTGGTGAGCAGTGGCCGCTGGTCCGGGACCCAGCATTCCAGCTGCGTTGGCAAAATGTGCCGGAGGACCCGGCGGTCCGTGGCCGCCATGTCCGTGTTGCGGTCCATTTAGATAGAGAGCGGCCTGCTCCCGCAGATACGCCTCCGGTTGCAGGGCACGTGGGACAAACTCGGGCGCCAGCGGATTGAGCACATAGCCACGCTTCAGCTCCACGCCATCCAGCTGGGAGCGCAGGTTCGACCAGGTTAAGCCAAAAAGACTTTTATGTTCGTCGCAGATTTCGATGAAGCGCTCCCACACCTTGCGGCAGCGACCAATGGAGCAAAGAGCCACCGGATCACCAACCACTGCTACCAGAGACTGGGCACGAGTAATGGCCGTGTTCAGCAGTTTCGAATTGCTCAAGAATCCATAGTCCGCGTCGGCATCGCCAATGCTGGTCGTGGAGGCGGCTCCCGGGGCACTTCCTTGGGGCATGCAGGTGCGTCGGGTTCGAACAGTGGAGAGGAACACCGCTCGAAACTGTTTACCCTGGACATTGAGCACTCGTTCAACGGATATTCCACCCATGCGGCGTTTCCTCAGCTCCGAACGAATGCGAAACACCTGATCGGAGTAGGGAGTCATGATGCCAATGCTGGTATCGTTCAGTTTACCCCAAGCACTGGGCCAACGTTTTCGCAGCTCGGACACCCTTTCCACCACCTCATAAACTTCAGCATTATTATAGAAAGCAGTTGAGTTTTTATCCTGAACATCCTCTCCCCTGGTAGTAAAGAAGGTCAATGGATAAAAGCGATCGTGCCGTGGCTGTTTTCCGGAAGCAACCAGCTTCTGTTCGTAGAAAAGCTCCGAAGTGAAACGGATGATGGCTTCGTGGGCACGGTAGTTCTCGCACAGCAGGATCTTGCAGGGAAAGTTGGAGGGATAGTGATCGTACAGCCGCTCCAACAGCGAAATGTGCAGCTTGCGTTCCTTGGCAAAGGCTGAGAACAGTTCCGGACTCATTTGCATGTGATCTCCAGCCAAAACGATCCTTGTAGAATCATTAGCTAGAGCCAGCGGCATAATGGCCTCGCATTCCATTGCCTGCGCTGCTTCGTCCAGAAAGATGTGGGTAAACAGTCCTTTAGGCAGACCCAGAGTGGCCAACTCCATGCTGATGCTCAGGGTAACAACTACAATCCTATGACGCATTATATCCTCCACAGTGGGCCTAAGGAAGTTGCCTACTCCATCGGTGATGCAGTACTTTTGCACCACACCGTTAACAGTGGCTGACCATCTCTTGTGGTAGTAAACTCTCAGCGGCGTGGCCTCCTTCAAACCCTCCTCGATCCACGGATGCAGATACTCCTTGATGTACAAGTCAGCGGCGGAATTCGAGTGTGTGCAGATCAGAATCTTGGCCTCCGGTTGGGTCAACAGTTGTTTGATAGCTTGGGCCAGTGTGTAGGTTTTTCCGGTGCCAAAGGGTCCTATCAACAGGATGGGCGGCAACTTAATGCTCAACGCTGTGGTGATGGCATTCACAGCCTCCCTTTGTTTGGCATTTAACTTGGGTTCACAGGAATCGGCCCACTGCTTCTTCGGTGTCCACGGTATACTCGGCTCCAGTTCCGTAGCCGGAAAGATCAGACGGAAATCAGTGATCTTGTCCACCGCATTGTGCCACTCGCAGTATGGCATTCGATTCAGCTGGAATTGTATATCCACCTCCAGTTCGGTATCCGCCAGCAGAGCCATTGCCTCCACACATTTTGCGGATAGTTTCAAGTAAATCACATTCTTGCCTTTGTCCTCGATTAACGCCTCGTAAACCGCACGTTTAGTTGGATCTGCTTTGGAATCGGGATCCTCGGGTTTTGAGATATACACACTGCTGCAGTTCGAGAGAATCAATCTGCCAGGCGACGTATCCTCCGAGATGTCCTTGCCCAAACGCATGAGTGCAAACAGTTCACCAGCCAGGGAATACTTGGCCGTGCTGGTGGCCATTCCCGCTGGGGTCAGGATATAATTGGAGGCCACTGTGAGGCGAGTCCTCACATTATACCTCGCTATCTGCTCATAGCGGGCTATCTCCTCCACTGACAACAACTCGTGGATGCGGGAGCGGTAGTTATTCTGCGTCAACCGCTTCTCCACAATGGTCGACTGTGTCAGCGTGAAAGTGGCTGCCCTGGGACAGGGATACCTCTCCAGTAGCTCCTTTTCGTGTTCCAAATCACTGAGATACGCCTCCGTTTTCAGATGAGTGCCAATCGTCGTTTCGAAGCGTGTGAGCTGCGTATTGGCGACATCCCATCGGGTGGCAGAGCTGTTAATGATGTCCCGCTTGATCTCCTCGATTTTCTCCGCATCGTTCACGGGCAACACATCCACGCACAGATGCCTCACAAGCAAGGGCTCCTGACCCACATCGAAGCAGATGGCTTGCCGGAAGGTTCCGTAGATCTCCGTGTGAAACTCAACTGTGATTTCGTGAATCAAAGCAGCAGAGTCGTCGTTGGATGTCTCCGTTTGAGAGGATGAACTGCCTGCCAGCCACTCCTGGTCAGATTTGAGTTCCATGCTGGCTTCAGTTGGCTTGCACATCTTAATGGACTTCATGGCAAAGTGATTTCGATGGGCATCCTGCAAGAGCGCTACCGCTTTTAGCGGCTTTTTCGTCTCCAGTTGAAAGAGCCACTCCCGCTTAGAGGTCTTCGAGGCAATGCTAGTAACCAGCTGCTGCTCACACCGTGCCTCCATGTCCGGCACTCGCTCGCACATCACCCGCTCCGGTGCTGTTGCCTGGATCCAGCGGTCCAGCACTTGCTCCGTGTACGACTTGCCGTAGAGCTCCTTCTCACAGGCCTTTTGCATCCGCATCCGCCGGTACTCGAAGCGCTCCTTCCACTCGTTCAACTCATCCTGTCCATGCGCCTCCACGCACTGCGCTCCGTAATGGCAGATGTGTGCCTCGCTAAACGTCTCGCACAGGGAATAGGTGTCCAGTGTGTAACCACGGGGCGGCGGACGCCACTTCCAGTCACGGCCTAGTCGGAAAGTGAAAACATTATTGAGTTTGAATGACTGGAAATGCATGTTTTCAATGCTTTTTTATTTTTTAAATATAGAGAATATAGAGAGAATTCAGTTCAGGGTGTAGTATTATTTAGCTATATAGTTTTGAAATTTCTAGGTTGATTTTTCATTTCTATTGAATTATAATTTTCAATACAGATATTTGGTATTTATAGAGGCCGAGACATAATAAAAATTGGAGGTGAATGAAGGCATAAACATTACTTCAATCTTTTCAAACAATGCATCTCTTTAGACAACATTGGCATTCTAATTATAACCATGTCTATTATTAATCATAATTCTGAGGCTAGCCAGAAGGTTTCAGTGTGCACATAAGGCTATTATAGCACAAAAATTGTTCGGTGCGTTTATTTGAATTCAATATGCCTTATTAAAGGTGCTAACTTTATTTAAAGAACTAAATGATTTTTCTATTAGGCCAAAATACGTACCCTCATCGCTCATGATCACCTTCTGGTGGGCCTCGGTCTGGCAGTGCTGTCGCAGCTCGTTCCTCGTCTGAAAGGTAATGGTGCAGTAGCTGCAGGTGGTCGATGGAGCCGCCTGATCGCCCTGATCCGAGCCAGATCCGTCGCCGGAGCCCGGCTGGTGCTTCCCTGCCGTGAGCTTCATGGCCGCCAGCAGATCGTTGGTCTTGTGAAGGCTTGTGCTGGAGCTGGACATCGTGCTGCTGCTGCCGGTGGAGGAGCTACTACTGCTGCTCGCATAACTGCCGATCCCATTGCCATTCTGCTGCTGTTGCTGTTGTTGTTGCTGCTGTTGCTGCTGCTGCTCTCGCTTCTTTAAGCCCTTGTTGCTGAGCAGCTTGCTGTACTTGTCCAGCGGCAGGTTGTTGGTGGCCCAGTGATCCAGCTTGGTGTCCAGTATGGCCATCTCGTCCTCGAGACGGGCGTGTGGGATCTTCAGGGCCTGCGCCTTGTGCTGGCCGTTCATGATCATCTGAATGATGGACTTGTAGCGCTCTAGGGTTTTCGATATGTCCGAATAGATCTGCTGGCCGCTTAGCTCGTTGATCCACTTGCTCAGGAAGATCTCGGCATCCTGCAAGGAAGTTAGAAAAGGGTAATGAATGCTAGATCTTCAGATCTTAAGATACGTTGTTTCTTAGTTGGTTTTTCGCGCTAAAAGAAGCCTTAAAGGCTCATTGCAGTCTTGGGAAATCATATAAGTATGTGCAGTGAAAAGGAAAATGTTATCATTCCTTTACTTGGGAATGCCGGATCATACGTACCCCGTATTTGTGCATCTTGAAAAGGGCGTGGACGAGCCATCGGCGTGCCCTGGAGACACTGGCCAGGCACTCTGTTTGCTCGGACAACAGCGTGAGCACCTTGTAAGCGTCCGCCAGGCAGCCCTCGAACTTTCCCAGCTCCAGGAGGCACTCGCATCGGCCCAGGAGGCAGGCGATCTGCTGGTCCTTCTGGGCCCTCGATCCCGCAACCTGGCCACCGGTTCCCTGGCCGGGATTGGGCGCAATCAGCTGGTCGTAGAGCGCCACCGCACGGGCCCAACTCCGCCGTCGGACCATGTCGTGGGCCTGCATCTCCTTCTCGGCGGCCATCGTTTACTGGCTGGTGTTCAGTGGCTCCTCCGGCTGGTCAGTCATGCATGTGTGGTATATTCAGGTCCTTGTCTTGATCGCTCGTCTAATTTCTACGGTGATTCTGTTAGGATAAAGTTGAAATTGTTATTCAAGTTTATTTTATTCTGCGCATTGATACTTACACAAGTTAACAGTTTTTTGGGTGGTTAATAATAAGAAATCGAATATCGTTTTTACATTAATGTTTTAGATACTTTGCGGGCATTATGTTTACTGCAAGGAAAGATGTTTGAAATTAGTTATGATTTTGTTTATAGATTTAGTTATCATTTTCGCGTTTGTATGGCGGTTACCCGATTACTTTGTGGTTATTTATGTTTTAATATTATTAACTTTTTAAATATTTAAGTTTTTTTTGGAGCACGTTCTTTAGTCCACATGGATTTTGATGTTGGTAATTATTTCTCATCTCACTTCGTTATTTAGTTATATTTATTGTATATGGATGTTACTATTAGATTTTTGTATGTTTTTATTTCTTATGTTTATTATTTCGGTTGTGTTTTTTCCTGTGGTATTCTAACAATATACATTTATTATGGAATCAAATGGAAATTTGTGTACATTTTCGGATTTTTAAATAGTAGTAGTAATCTAATCTTCTGCATTTTCCTATTGGCCATTTCACATTTTTGGTTTTTTTCATAACTGGCTTGTTTGTGCGGCTTGTTGTTTTGGATATCGATGACTGGATTAAATCAGCTTAATGGACTACTAGCAATACTCGCTAAGTCCAAAACAGAAATTGTTTATATCTCGCTTCTTATCGGATCCCAAACAATTGTGTGTACTTAGTACAAATATACAGACGGATTTATAGAGTCCGCCTGCAAGCAAGTGTATATATATATGTGCATATGTGTGATAAACAATCCGAAGTGCTTCTTTGGCCGACTTTGTCTTTATTTTTCGATTTACACAATTTTCATTCTAATTCGGTTACGCAAAATTTCATAAGAGCAATTTTCACACTAGCACCGGCACCAAAGGGGGGCGGAAAACTCGGAGGGGGGAGGCATCTCGCGGGGAGGAGAGTCCGGTGGAAAACACTTGCACAGAACGAGAAAATTTGCCAGCATAATTAAAAGTATTTCTCGAGTTGCTATTGCTTATTATAATTCTTTTTTTTTAGGTGCTTTTATTTTTGCTGTTATTTTTTTTCGCTGCGTGCATGTGTGCGTTTTGTTGTTGTGCGGTTTTTATTTATATGCGGCAATAAATGGGAATTATTTATCAGTAAATGGCGAACGCAGTTGGCGATCAAATGCAAGTGCCTGAAGTTTAAAGCGTAATGTTGATTTTTCTTGGCTTTTTTTTATATACATGGTCGAATTTTCTTGGCCTGACGTTGACTTTTCAGCTGCTTGCAGGCTAAAGAAGGCACTTTTCACGGATTTTCCGTTGTTATTGCACGGTTTATGTGGCTGGTTATGGCTGAAGCGTATTCATTTGTTAATTTGCACAATGCCCGAGAATCGAGGAGGATTTATTTTACCATTTTTCTTTTTACGTGCTGAAAACAGCAGACAGTCACCAGTGTTGGCTAGCGTCGCCGGGCACTCGCCGAGTATCGCATGTGGAAATTAATGATGGCATCCACCTTATTTTCCCGTACTTAAGCATGGTATGCAACACATTTTATGACGGGCAATAAGGATTTAATGTTGTTTATTTAAATGCCTTGTAAAATGCCCAATAAAAACGGCACCAAACATTACACGAATTTTGGCAACCGGCGCTTTCCAACACCACATGCGAACTTGACAACACTGGTGCATGTACTACACGATGATTTTGCCATCATATGAAAATATATGCGCACAATACATGCAAATGACCGCATTGCACTTTTATCTGATTAGTCAGTTATTTATACGGCTCGTTAATCGTTTTGCATGCTCAGCAAGCGACATTTACTGCGCTGAACCTTATCCATCGCATTTATCGCAAGTCAGCCAGCCAGCTGTACATTTGCTGGCCAATTATTGCGTCCATTTCGGGTTTTTGCACTCTTATTGCGTTACCTTTGCACTAATTCCTATTGTTTGTACACTACGGACTAATTATATTTTACATGGTTAAGCACAAAACTATGAGAGAAAATGCACATCACGTCGAAAAATGTTAAAAATAAGTTATGTATGTATGAGGGAAAATTCGCGAAATGCGCCAGTGCTGAGCAGCGGCGCGAAATAGTGCTGCCCATAGTCGCGCAGAAACCAGGGACAATCGATAAAATGCGGCTGGAATTGATCGAATTTAAATGTTTAAAAAAAAATTAACATTATAAGTATTAAAATTATTAATTTCTAACTTATTAAATAAAACAGTTTAATGCTTTTTGCCGGGGCTTAAAAAATGTATTCAACTATTAAGGAGTAATCAAAAATATGTTTTACATTTTTGAATTATACCAAGGCATCTGCGGAATAAAAGAAAACATACTCATAGTTTCAATATACTGTAAAGTTGTTTATTCGAAACATTTCAATTGATTTAAATACGTTGTAAACAGGCTGCTATTATGTTGTCTCAATGCTCTCGTTTGTGGGGCGGCACGTAGACTTGCTGCTGTTGCGTCTGACGATCTCCGCGGTAGCGTGAATGTTGCTGATGCTGATGCGGTTGCTGCTGCTGCGCTGCGTTGCTTAGAGGCCTGTTCTGAGCATCAGTGATGGGCAGGATGTCGACCTTCAACACCTCTTCGTGGTTTCCATAGCCCATAAAGAAGACCACGCAAGTTTTCTCCGACACTCCCGTGATCTCAGCCTCATAATACTGGAAAGTTTAGAAGGAATGGTAAGTAAGTTCCAATAGGTAACTAATAGAATAGTGGAAGATATAGTTTTGCTACTGTAACAAATGTACTTCTAGTTAGGCGACCTAAACTCACCCTTCCATCGTCCCAATACTTGGCCATGCACAAATCGCCCTTCTGCCACAGCCATGCATCGCCTGGCAGCATGCCGTACTGATCCCTTGGTGCGGCCTGTGGCACAGCCACTGGAGCAGGTTGCGCACGGGGAACTGGTGCTGAAACGGGGCCAAAGGACATGGGTGGCGATTCCTGCAGCTGCTGCTGTTGTTGATTGGGAATCGTGACACCCTGGCTCTTTAGAAGACTCATGGCAAACTCGTTGGCCTCCTTGCTTTGGAAACCCATGATCTTGCTGGGATCGTACGTGTAGCCATTCGCCAATTGACTGTAGTTCGTGTGCGAATTATGCCTCGGATTGTGATGCTGATTCTGATGCTTCTGGTTGGACTGAGCCTTTTCTGGCTTCTGCGAAGGCAACTGTGTTGGCTGCTGCTGCTGCGTTTCTGTGCCCGATCCCGCCTGGCGATTCGCTTGTCCCAGTCCTCCCTGCTTACGTCGATTCTCTCGCTTGGGAGCACTGCTCACCTTGAGATTAGCCGTTTCCTCGGTTACCTTACTCAGACGGGCGTTGAAGTCATCGCCAGCGCTATTTGAGGATTTCGCTGCTGAGCTCGCCGAACTCGAGCTTGCTGCTACCGGCTTGTTACGTCTGTTGCCATTGGCGTTGCCATTCTCTGCTCGATTGGAGGCTCCACGATTGCTGCCTCGATCGCTGCCACGCCGATTGGCAGTGTGGTCCTTACCATTGGTTGCTTCTGGCTCTGGTTTGACCTCGGTAATCGGTTTCACTGGAGCGTTGTCCGAGCCATTGCGATTGGAGGTTTTTACGGTTGCGGTGTCTGGTTTGTTGCGTCCAGTTCCACGTTCATTGAAGCCTCCTCGCTCCCGGGGTGGTCTCTCTTCTTTCGCCGGCTTTTCTTCCCTCGGAGGCCTTTCTTCCCTGTGCGCTCTCTCCTCCTTTAGTGGCCTCTCGTCCCTGCCGCCACCTCGAGTACGGCCACCGCCTCGCGACGAACCAGCATGTCCACCACGATGTGCGGCAAAGCTGCTCGATACGTTGTTCTCGAACCTCGAACGATCTGCAAACTTGCTTCCACCGCCCACAACTGTTGATCTGCTCTCGGACTCGCCGAACCGCGAGTTTCCATATTGCTTGAATGGGTTGAAATGGTTGGTGGTGGGTGGGGCTGTTGGAGCGGCAGCAAAAGTTTCTGCAATGCTAACGGCCGGTGTTTCCGTGGCGGGCAGTTTATTGGTTAGGAAATCAAACAGCGTGGCATTGGCAGCAGGCTTGGCTGCTTCAGCTTCGTCCTTGGCGCTAGCTCCACGCTTTCCCTCTCTGGGCGGACGATCTCCACGTCCCGGACGACCCACGGATTCCACCGGACCCACACCGCCAGCTTCTTTGCGTCTTTTCAGATTGTATAGGGCACGCTCCAGGTTGTTTCGGGTTGCATGCAAGGCACTGCGGGCCTCCTCCTCGCTGAAGCCCTTGTCCAGGATCTTCTTGATATTGTGATCGATTATGTTCTGGCCACCGCCGCCAAAGACCTTCTTGCCGCCGGCCTTGGTGGCCACCGCAATGGCCTCGGTGCGCATGGCATTGAACTCGTCGTTCTCCTTCGCCGGCTTATCCTTGTCGCCCGAGGAGCCAAGGCTCTTGAAGTTCCTTTCCCTTTCGGCGGTGGTATCGATTTTTCGGCCAAATGCCACCCAAGGGGGTGGCGCTGATGTCCCACTCAATGGGCGTCCACTGCGCGCATATCTCAGCATGGTCCTGGCCAGATCCCACTTCTCGTAGAGTGCATCCACACGGCCGCCGAGCAGCTGAATCTCGCTGGACTTTAGCAGCAGGAATCCCTGCATCAGCTGCAGTTTCTCGGCCTTGAAATAGACCTTGCTACCGGGAGCCACATTGAGATTCAACTGGGGCACAGGCTCTAGTTCTAAGGCCTGTATGGAATTCTGCCCATCACTCAGATCCAACTGAAGGAGGCGTGGCGCCGCCTTCGATTCCTCATTCGCCTTGGGAGCGGCGATATTTCGCACACGCTGGACCTGCAGCACAATTTTTCCGGGCAAAGTGGCATCTTCGCGTTTCGCGGGCAATGCGCCACCGCCGATATCGCGCAGATCTCGCTGAAAGTCGTGAGTAATAGGTTATAATTAATAATTACACAGAATGCTGAGCAGCCGGTTCGCCTACAACTCACATTCAGTGCATCATCGACTATTTTGCGGACATCGTCGCTGCCAACGGCTGTAGTCACGGTTTTAAGGCCCTCCTCTGTCAGGTGCCTGCATAAGTCGTTAGACCCAATTGGATGCTACGATTTAATGTTGTACTTACCACCCGACTTCTCGTAGTTTCTTGCCTAATTCCATTTTTTCATGAATACGATTTTTTTGCAACTCCGGGCTAGAGATGGTAAAAGTATTAGATGTGTGTACTCGCTAGTGATGTGCTGGACGGCAACTATCGGATGGCGGTGGATAATAATATCGTTTATGTTGAGCAATTATTGCTTAATTGGGTTTTAAAACTTAATATTTCAATATTTTCCGCACACATACCACTTATATTATTTAGAAATTATTTATTATTATTAACCATTGAAAACAAAAATTACAAATTAGGTGCAACACATGTATATATATATTGATAATTATATATATGATAAATATGTAATTTTATAGCTCACTTACAGGCAGTGATAAAATAAATTTATTTAAAACCGTAAATCATAAAAGTTTGGAAAATTAATAAAAATTTAATTCCAAACAATAAAGAATACCCCATACGCGACACCCATTCTAATGGCAGTTTTATTTTAGTTAATAAGATGCGGTCACACCGCGCTGCAAAAAAGGTATAAAAGGGGGCTGCCATCCGCAGAGCGAGTAAATAACGGTTCGCGAGCAACAACTTTTTATATCGAGAGCGGATTACTTTTCCCAGCCGACAAACAGTGATTGCAAACCAAAACGAGATTTATTTCGAAACGCGACAAGAAGTTGTTACATCAAAGGAGCTGCAACGACCAAAATCCGCGGAGGAAAACTGTGGAAAGTGCGAGAAAAAAAATACATATAAGAGCTAAAAACCAGTGACGCAGTAGCAACAACAAAAACAACAGCAACAACAAACAGTCATCGGACAATTAATAGAATCTAACGCAGAGTCCAAAGCATGAATCTATCATTCGCTGGCTGCGGATTCCTGGGCATCTACCACGTCGGAGTGGCCGTCTGCTTCAAGAAGTATGCACCGCATCTGCTGCTGGAGAAGATTGGAGGCGCATCGGCCGGTTCCTTGGCCGCCTGCTGTCTCCTCTGCGATTTGCCACTGGGTGAGTCTCTTCCCACTTGCTTACATGGGCGGCTTAAAAAGGGGCCTCTCTCTTTCTTCAAGGAGAAACAAAAATACATTTACATTTTGGGTTGCTTGTTTGTTCGGTTTTCTTGCTTTTTTGCACACTGCGAGTCTGAACTTGGCCTTTGCACAATGCTTTTTGTTTGGGAAACCCCCTGTGAATATTTGCTGCACCTCTCTGGTGTTTTCTCTACCTCTCTCCCCTTTTCTCGCAGAACGCACGCAAAACAGCTGAGTGCAAAAACAACCACTGGGTAGTTCAGTGACTCTGTGAGTGGGAGCGAGAAAGAAAAAAGGGGGGGAGTGGGAGAGCGAGAGAGATGCTGCGAGGCTCAATATAAAACGCATTGAATTAAATTTTATTGATAAGCTTGTTTGCGTTTGTAGGTCGCTAGGAAGTCAATGGGGGTCTTTCATAACTGCCTGCGATAGTGTGTGTGTTTTTGGGCGTGTTTGTCCAATTTCGAAGGGGGCTCGTCTCGTCCGCAGAGGGAAAACTGCGGCGCAGTTGAAAAACCTTACGAAAACAGAAAAACAAGTTTCGTTGGCCGGGACAACGCACTTTTGTAAAGCGGCAACCGAATATACATATGAGCAAATGGTTGAGCTACACGGGCACAGCGATGGCCAGCTGAATAGCAACGCAGTCCGAAAATATTTCATGAAATAGGAGATTAACTGGAATCATTAACAAATCTAAATTGAAGATAATAAACTCACTGCCTATCTTATCCAGAATTGCCAATATTAAATTAAAAAGATTAAACTGCTCTTGTGATTTAGAATTATGATTTCTTCCGCGAATTGATTAAATTTATTTTGCGTCAGAGTGATTAGGCAAATCCTTTATACACCCTCTATACTTGCCACTATTACTTTGCCCGCAACTGTACGCATTCAAAACCTATTTTGATCGAGATGCTTGAAGGTCGAGTGCTTATTTACACATTGTTTATGCTTAGGAGGCGCGTTCATCGAAAGTCGCCGAGGAATTCGAGGCAAAAGTGGTGCCACCGTGGAATCGGATCTATATATAACTGGAAAATATATACATAGATGTATACATAGCGCGAGTTCTCGCTTTTGATTGTTGAAATGTAACGCTTCGTTTGTATCGTGGGTATAAACATGTCAATCACTGGGGAACACAAAACTAGCGAGGGAGCACAACAAAAGTCAGCTGGATTACTCATGGCTACCACTGGGCTGCAATGTCCAGATGCATCTTTGTGTGTATTTGTGGTCTTATCGCTTGACCAGGGTAATCGAGAGCTATAATCCGGAATAACGTCAGCAGAGGGGCAGCATCATTCGATCATTAAAATAATCAATCGGGTTTTCGCTCGCTGTTGTGCCAATGGAGATGGAGATGATCATCACCCCCGGGGACTTAGCATGCTCAATTTCCCCTGACTTTGGCTACAATCGGAATACTACGTTCTAAAATTGGGATTTTGACCCCGAGATATGTGTGAAATACGATTCAAAGAAAGCTTTCATGTATGCTATACTATGGCTCTGCAATTAATCAAAATACTGGCATACAATAGATCTAAGCGGCTCAAAAAAAGGTCTGGCTTGACACCATTAACCATTCTGGAATATTCTCGTTTGCATCTTCTGCGTGGCAATCCGTATCTGTTAGTTTGAACTACCTGATCTTGATCCTCAGCTGGTTGGTAGAAAGTTCGTTAGCCCGTGCAGCTGCTGCAGGTACTAGAATTTTCCTGTAATTTCAGTTTCCACTTTAATTGCGGCAATTAAAGTTGGTCGCTTGCATTTCGATCTAGGGCTACTGGCCATTTGATTACTCAGCACGCAGCGTGTCTAATTTGGACTTTAAAATCCGTTGTGCAGTTTCGGGTCCCAAGTACAGACACAGGCAGGTAGGTATACTGGAAAAAGTACTGACGCGTTTCACAGACAAAAGACGTTCTGTTCCGCCAACAGATTAGATTGGTGAAAGTTTGTACTCGTTTTCGGGTTTGCCAACAGTGCGACACAAAGAGGTGCAACAGGTGTTGGCTTTATATTGGATGAGTGGAGTGGAAGCGCACTTTTCCGCTTTAGGAGTTTATGTAACCATGCCATTTAACTTGCAAATTGAGTTACTATCGTGGAGCACCCCACTTCCTTTCTACTCGAAATAATGCAATCTAGAGTGCTTAGAAACTGCAACATTAAGTTTATAATTCTAGTACAATGGTCGCCCGCTCCAAGTGGCTGCTCCATTCCAAGGGTTATTCAGATATTCAGATGGGGTGTTGGAAAAACACCTCATCCGACTCTTTATAAGCCTATTCATTCATGACGGCTCTTTTATGGCTCTATTTATTGAGTGTTCACCGCACTTCCTCTTTGTTGTTGGCACTCGAACCACTTGAACACGAGTTTGCGGATCGCCACGCGAACTTGTCACCGTATCGTATGACGACTCCACCACTATACCATGCCATATAAATACATATATAAATAGCAGATATCTTCCCATTTCTCCGCCAAGTGCCTTGCCCCTTCAGATAATCGCCATTTCCCTCTTTGCAATGCAATTCATGCCCTAGTGACAGGGCCCTTAAAAACAAATCGTTATCAGTTGGTGGAAACTGCCGTGTTTTGATGCATTCTCCCCATTTTCCCGCGGTTCCGGGGGCCAAGTAAGCAATATTTCTAAATGCAAACTCGTAAATAGGATCATTATTATTTAGTCGACGTTTATTTTAAGTGGGAAAGCCAACGGCCGACCTTCAGTGGGTACGGCTATCTGGAAATTTTAGAAATCTCAACTGCAATTCACGGCGCTGTTCTCATGCGGGCACGATCGTACTTAGGTACTTATATATTCATTGCTTATCGGTTCGATTTACCTTTATGGGCACGTTATCACGGGGGAGTCATGTTTTGTTGCCGATTTCCGTCGATTAAAGTCCAAGTTGCGGGTGTATCAGAAGTTCGCTTACGTAGTATATAGGTGCATACATATAAAGATACTTCTGAATGGTGGTTCGATTTCGTTGCAGCTGGTAATGCGAAAATATGAGTCAAGTGCAGTTTCGCGATTTGAGTCGCACATCGAGCTCTTTGTTTGATTCGAATTGATCGCTATCTATCTATATGGTTGGTTGGCCTGCCTGCCTGCCTATATGTAATGCATTCGATTGACGTATTTCCTATTCCTATGCCTAATCCTATTGCCAGATGATTGGAGCACAAAGCACACACTATCTGCATATTTACATGTGGCTTGCAGCTGGCTCTTCGCCCAATAACATCTATGTATGTACATACGTATGTAAATTTGGATGTATGTACACAATGTTATCAGCTCTGCGGGGTCCTCTATACGTGGCGTATCTTCCAGTGATCTCCCTCCTCCTCCGCTCAATCAATCGGCCATGCAAATGGGGCTTGGGGCTTCTCATCATTATCGAACGCATTATTGTTGATTGACACACTTTTTGCGGCACACAAAACTAATCCACAATAACTGCTGGTCACGAGTCGCGTTTTAAAAAATAACTTATTGAATAGTATTCTATTTAAGACTACTACCTTGTTCATAGTATTTGAACTAAGCTTGTTATACACCAAGATTTCAAGTTTAATATCAATACATTGATAATTATGAAAGTTACAAAGAGAATCTTGGTATCATATTTAGATAAATGGGCAAAGATCACTGTTCATATATTACCTCTGCTTTACTTAGATCTAATCATTAACCATTCTTGGAAAGATCATATCAAAGCATGCGAACTGTTATACTTCGAATCGAGAGGCACCGAGAATAGCAGCTGCCACAGTTCGTGGCCAAAATTCCGTCCCACCTTTCTCCCAATCCCAAAACCACCCTGAAAAAAGGATAGCGGAACATCAGAACGCCTCCCGAAATCCGTTGCCAAGTGAGGAGAACTCACGGCATTGCAATGTGACCTATATAAATAAATGTATTTGTGTAACGGCTGCATAAAAGGCACTCAGAAAACTTGCATAGTCAAGGTGATAAGTATGTGAACTTGGCACACAATTAGGTAAATTCAAATATGTAAAACGCGTGGAAACCTTAAAATTTCTTACAAAATAAGCATGCAAATGGCAGTTAATGAGTTTATATATTTTTTATGTTATTTGTATTTAAAAATAATTGTTCATGACACTCCGTTCACAAGTTCATTAAAGTGAGTTGCCAAGCATAACAGCTTAAAATGTTTAACGATTTTATGTACAGTTTTAAATTACTAACGCATACCGAAATGGGATATTTCAGTAATCTAATGGCCTGAACAATAAACAAAAGTTTCCTAGCATGAAATAAAATTAAGACGAAAATACAAATGAAAAGTTGTATGTCATCACCAATTAGAAAACCGAGTTCCAAACGCAGACACACTGCATTCACAGAATATCGAAATAAAGAAGTCTTACTAGTCACAGAATAAACAAAACAGCATAGTGTAAACATAATTACTTTGCTCACTGTAAACATATGTAGCACTACATACATAGTTATGTACATATGTATGCTGATATATGCGAGTGGTATTCTGGTTTTCGTGCTCTTTTTGAATACAACCACAATATCACGTGATGTTTCGTTTTTTTTTTGGTTTGGGTGCCCTGTGATGAGTGAAGAGAGCAGAAGAGAGCGGAAATTACTTGACTTTTGGGGGTCAGGCCGCGGAAATGGGGGTGTGTGCGTGTCATGTGCGTGTCGCGTTTCTCTCTCTCTCTCTTCCTCTCCCTCTCGTTGAAAGTCTGTCGCCTTTTCTTTTGCCATGGAAAGCAACAACTGCCACTCCCCCTTTTCCCGCCCCCTCCTCTGGGTCCAGAAACTGGTTTATTTATCCATTGAAGTCGAGCCCCCAAAAGAAATTGTATTGTATTGTATTTTTGGTGCAGCTGTTTGTGTGTGCATGTGTATTCATGTGGTTTTTAGTGTTCGTTTTGCCGTTTTCCTCGTTATGTTTTGTTTATGATTCCGTCTCGTTTCGGTCTTCGTTTTTCCATTTGCCGTTATGCACCCGGCCTCCAAAGTGGGCGTTAGTTGCACTTGACTTGCGGTTACGATAGACATAACATTGGGAGGCCCCACTGTACATTCCACGCACAGTTGCGGTCATGGCACTACAACCCATTCGTTTTAACTACTTAACTGCGCACAAGTTGCACAACATCAATTTTCAAAATATTCAACTATACTACCGAATTTGGATTAGTTGCATACTTTAATGTGCAAAATGTGTGTGCAAGGCTAAAATCGGATGCTTAAAATGGGTTTATGACTACAAGTTTCAGGCTGGCTTTGTATTACTTGGGATTTCTTATAGCATCATTATATTTCACCTCATTAGGGAGTCATTTTGGAGTTGCAAGTCCATCACTTGTAATTATATTGAGTCATTAAATCCATCACTTTTATCCCTATATAATTTTAATAGGGCTGATGACCAATTGAGGTGCAGTTCTACCCGCGATTGTACTTTGCTTCAATGGTTGAAAGGTGCTTAACGAGTTGATTTAACCCATAGCGACCACGCCCACTCTTCTGATTCCGTTTCCGTTGATAAATAAGCTCATTTTTACACGCAGCTGCTGTTTGCCTAAGCAAAACAAAAACGAAAACAATTACAAATAATTAAGAGGGCAGCACGTAACGTGATAGCGTTGTTTACCAGCACTTTCCTCTCTAGTTTGTTATTGTTGCTGGCAATCAAAAGCGGAATGGCGAAAACAAATTTGATATAAGACGACCGAGAATTGGAACCCCCGCGAGTTTCGTGTGCTCCATGGGTTCTTGGTGGTTCCAAACTCCATTCAGAACAATAGTGGTGTTCAATGTCATAGCAGCTTTAAATAGTTGAACTGATAAGAGAACGTTATGTGACTTGTTTTCTAACTATGGTTTTTCCGCGATTATACAGAATAGATCGTGTGACATAATTCCGGGGCTTAGGATCCCAACCTTAGCTTTCGCTATTCCGCGTTTCGTCTTGTCTGATGGCCTGATTTTCGCTTTACGTCAATTTGTGGAATACAATTATGGCGACCTCATGAACATAACACTAGTGTTTCGAATAACCTTATCATTATCACTGCTGTAGGCCGTTCGGCAGGCATCTAATCAAAATATTTGGAAAGTACGTTCGTGTGGCACTGCGGGGAACTTGATTTCTTATCAACAAGGCACAGGGCACATGGCGCACGCGAAACTACTATTTTTATGGGCACAATGTGAGAGCATAGGTTTACAAATAGGTACCATTAATACATACAATAAAGATAAAGAAGTCTTGTAGCAATGGTTGCGCCACCAAGCACTTTACACCCCAAGTCCAACAGAACTTACAGTATATTATATTATATCTCAATCAATTGCTGATGAACTTTTCTGTTTCTTGACAATAATCCATATGTAAATCTATTTCCGAACTTGAAAACCGTGCTTCTAATTTCCGAATCATCTAGAACAGGTTCTCCCATTATGAAACAACCCCATTGTGGTGCTCAAGTTGTACCATATGGTGGGATCCATAATTCAATAGGGGCTTATCAGCGCCATAAACTGTGTTGGGGGTCGAGTGGCACATAGAACAAGACAAACACTTTCGAACCACTCAAGGTTCCTACGTCATTTCCCCCCATAAACGAGCCGGGAAATGGCTCGTTTGGCTAACAACAATAACACTGCCAGGAGCTCCACTTGACCCTTTGGATGACACAATGACGCAAAAGCCGCGGGCACCGCGTAGATCAGCAATCGGATGAGATAGCCCGCTGAACCCGAAAACATCAATATTGTATAAGCTCGATTAGCAAGGGTATACGATTCACTGTCAACGATCTTTGCCAAGATTTTTACTATTAGTTTTATGGTTTGGTGTTATGTGTTTGACATCATGTGCGTTTTTAACGATTCTGAGGTAATAGCAGTTAAAATTTCTCCAAATGCGTTGGGAACTCCACAGCTTTAATAATCCAAAGTTCAACTCGTTAAATGCTAGCTACAATTCAGTTAAAATGCTAATTCTTACTTGACCTCCTACTTAATTGTGTTTTCCAGGCAGCATGACTTCGGACTTCTTCAGGGTGGTGAACGAAGCTCGTCGCTACTCCCTGGGTCCCTTCAGTCCCTCCTTCAACATCCAGACCTGCCTGCTGGAGGGTCTGCAGAAGCATCTACCAGACGATGCTCACAAGCGGGTCAATGGACGGCTGCACATCTCCCTAACCCGGGTGTACGATGGAAAGAATGTGATCATCTCGGAGTTCGAGTCCCGGGAGGAGGTTCTCCAGGCACTGTTGTGCGCGTGCTTCATACCGGGATTCTCGGGCATCTTGCCGCCCAGATTCCGTGGCGTCCGCTACATGGATGGTGCCTTCTCGGACAACCTGCCCATTCTGGACGAGAACACCATTACGGTGAGCCCGTTCTGTGGCGAGAGTGATATTTGCCCGAGGGACCAGAGCTCGCAGCTCTTCCATCTGAACTGGGCCAACACCAGCATCGAGATCTCCAGACAGAACATCAATCGGTTCGTGCGCATCCTCTTCCCGCCACGTCCCGAGTTTCTGTCCAAGTTCTGCCAGCAGGGATTCGACGATGCCCTGCAGTTCCTGCACCGCAACAATCTGATCAACTGCCGGCGTTGCGTGGCGGTCCAGTCCACATTCGTGGTTTCCGAGACGGTGGCCCAGCCCCAGGAGTTCGATCCCGAGTGCAGGGAGTGCAAGAAGCATAGAAAGGTGAGGCACTTTCAATAATATATCTCTTATGTTGCTGTAAGGTGCTTTTGGTTTTTACTCGTTCACTAACTCTCTTTTCTACCTTTTCCAGGACGCTTTAAGCTCAAACATGCCCCAAACGGTTCTGGATGTGATCCAGGACTACATCGAGCAGGCCAACAAGGGTCTGGCCAACTGGATCTTCAAACATCGCGGTATAAAGCTGCTTTCCCTACCCGCCACAGTGCCCATGGACTTTCTGCTGGCCACCATTTCCAAGTAGGTTTCAATATCTCGTTGTAGAATATCCAAATGTTTACTATATATTGCATTGCCTCTTTTTAGAATATCAGCACTGACGCCCAAACTTACCAAGCAAGCCAGAGTAATGGTGGAGGACTTTGTTTTGCAGTTGAATAACGCCATGCGGATACGACTGCTTAATAAATTCACGGTAAGTTTATTAGGTTAAATAATCAATTGAAGTGCACTACAGCTGTCGCTCACATTTTCATAAATTTGCTTTATTTGAAAATGTACGACGTGCTCATGGATTTCTCAATGAATTAAAATTGAATGTATTGTACTAACGACTTTGTTTTTATTGCAGCTTTATGACCAGCCTCACTTCGATGCCACAGGACTCCTTCATTCCAGCCGCCTATATGGACCCCGTGTTTCAATCCTAGTGGACGAATGGTAGGTTAAGCAATATGATCACTCCTCCTCCAAGAAATGTACTAACTGTGGTGATATTTTCAGTGGAGCCACCCCGCTAGAGGACGATGTCGACAACTTTGAGCATGTCCTCAAGATGACCACGCACAACGACGCTCTATATGCCTATTACTACACCGACAGCAACACGAACAAGGTGAAAGTTACCGAGATATTTGACTTTGACGAAATAACGGAGCACGACAAGCTGGCCACCGATCTGCAGATCTACGAAGGCTCTGTCGAGGATCACCCCAATCCCCACCAGCATAGCCACAACACAGTGGTCAGCGAATGGAATGGCGTCGAATCAGGTTGGTATTTGGGAAACTCCGACTCTTTCCATTCAGAAATCATGCCATTATGTAGAGAAAACGTATCATTTGAATCAACACCAAACATTCTTTGCAGTACAAGTAATGCCCACGACTCCTGAACTACACGACGTAGCCTTTTAAAGCACTTACAAACTAAACGACTATAAATGCACCTTCATACCCTTTCACCCACTCAAGCATTAAGTCCAAATTTTAAATCGTTGGCAGGTAAATGATCAAAATTTGTAATCACTCCACCTTATTCCCATTACAAAATTTCATTTGATAAAACTCAGTCTTTTGAATGGTTGAACTAATTCTGTTCTCTTTTCTAATGCCCCACAGACTTCTTCATCGATGCCCACACACCAAATGTGGAGGATAGTAAAACAGCAGCGCCACAATTCGCCCGCCTGGACCTGGATGCCGAGTCAGATGCTAGTGTGCTCAGTGATCCCGAGGTGGACCAGATTGTTAGCACCTCGACGCACAGCACCGACATGTATATAGAAATTGAGGGGAATTAGTAATGGGGAGGAACTCTTCCCTTAGCAACTGTATCGAAACATCTCCAAAGCGGCTCGTAGCAAAGCGAAAAGCCTAGTAGCGTTTCCATTAGTCTAATTTAGCCTTAGTACGACCAACGTATGTACCTAACTTAACTTAGCCGTATGCTGCCATTGTATCATCGTCAGTTTGTAAGCGGCAATTAGCAAATAATTGCATTCTTGTTATTAGTCACCCTCACACGACTTGTATTACATCCAAATCATCCCATCTGTGTTTAGCCTAAGTTGATAATGTATGAACAATAAAACAATAAACAACATTTACAGAATGTGTGGTTTCGCATTTCTTATTCAGAGAACAACGAAAAGGGCTTCATTCGGAATTCAAGTAAAGAAAGAAATCTAAAATTAATATTGTTTTTATGTTTTTATCAATGAAAACCAGACCTGCGTCATATATTGCATATACCTGCAGTATAAGTCTACATCCCTAGACACAAGGTATTGATTTATAAAATCTTCGAAAGTTTTCAGTAGAAATACGAGTTTTCAATTTATCGATAGGGTTAAAAAGTTCTTTACATCATAAAATTGGTTTTTGATAAAAAAAATGTTGGGCCAGAAAATTTATACTTTTGGAAACCAAAAAAATGCATAATTTTGGAAACCAACAAAAAAATGCATACTTTTGGAAACCATTACCGTTATGAAAGTATCGATGCCAAATGAGCAGAATACCCCCTATACAGTTACCATTTTTAGTACATATTGCCAGAAAGCTGAAACGGTCACGCTGCGTCATTTTTCATAAAACAATTTTGTTTTGATATTGGTAAATTAATTGCCAGCAATTAGTGTAAATTGTGTGTAAAATAAAAGGCCAACTGGGCAGGCAACAAGTAAAACAAACAATATGGAGGCGGTGCCCCGTTTGCATATGCTGGGATTCGCCCTGAAATCGAGTCCCGAGGGAACCTCCTTTGCGGCATTAAAGAAGGTAAAACGAAAGGAAAGAGAGTGAGAAGAGGGGAGTGAACTAATTAAGAGAGCCAGCAAAACAAAGAGGAGTTAACATAGTAAAACCGAATAATCGGTCAAATTGGGAAAATGCGTTTGCTTTTTGCATTCCTATTGGAATGTCAATGCATACGATGCAAACTGCTCCACTGTATTTTTCATTTTCACCCACTTTTAAGCCCCCTTTGTCTGGCGGCTGAGTCATCGCCATCATCTGATTAACTCGACAAACAAAAGTTATAAACAAACAGTCGCAGTTTGGTGGGTTATTGCACTTATTCCCTAATTGAAAGCGCTTCCCAAAAAGATATGCCTCAACTAATAAGAAGTTTCATAATCAAATCGTAAACTTAACGCTGAATAAACTACTAAGTATCACTTTTTCTTGCAGTACATAGCGGAATTTTACCATGAAGATCCGGAGGCCTATTCCAAAGAGGTCCATGCCCTGGAGACTCTACGAAACCAGGCCATGCGCACCACGAAAGATGGAGCGCCGGTGATGAAACGCTACTACTGCCAGCTGCACGCACTCCAGAATCGATTTCCCCAGCTGGCTGATCGCGGAATCTTTACCTTTACATGGAAGGATCTCTACCACAGTGCTGTTCACGAGGTCACCGATCTGCGATTCGAGCGGGCTGCCGTGCTGTTCAACATTGCCGCATCGCACACACAGTCCGGAGCGTCGGTGACCCGTGGCGATGTGGATGGCATGAAGATGGCCTGCACCCACTTCCAGGCGGCGGCTTGGGCCTATGGAGAGCTGAGAGAGCGGTATGCCAATGTCAATAGTGGAGGGGATTTCATGACCACGGAGCTGCTGGTCTTTCAGCAACAGGTGTGCTTTGCTCAAGCCCAAGAATGCATCCTCGAGAAGTCGCTGATCGACAATAGGAAGCCGCATATTGTGGCCAAAGTGACGGCCCAGATTGTGGTTTACTATGGAGCTGCACTGGCTGCTCTCCTTACTGGAGGAGACGAAGGTCCAGTGGCCCAGGTCATCGATAGTCCTCTTTACAAACTGTGGAAGAAGTACGTGCGCTTCAAAATCAACTATCTCACCTGTATCTTGTACCTGTACCAAGGCCAACATTCCGAGGAGAAGCGTCAGATGGGCGAAAGGGTGACGCTCTACCAGGTGAGTAAAAATAATAATTTGAGCCGTATTTAAATGAAATTTGTAAATGCTTGCTTTACATTCCTTTCAGGCTTCCTGGGACAAACTGGAGGAGGCGCGCAAAGAGTCCAAGGGCCTTCCTGACCAGCAGGAAATCAACGAATCCCTCAGCTTCACCGCAGATGTGGTGGAAGCAAAGCGCAAAAATGCCAAAAACGAAAATGAGTTCATTTACCACGAGGCGGTGCCCGAACTGTCCACCATTGCAGCCGTCCAAGGTGCCAATTTGGTCAATGGGATTGGCTTCCAAGTAACCGACGAGGAGCACGCGGGACCAGACATCTTTGCCAGATTAGTGCCCATGAAGGCCCACGAAGCCAGCTCTTTGTACAGTGAAGAGAAAGCCAAACTTTTGCGAAAGTACGGAGCCCTGCTGGAGGAGAAGGACACCCAACTGGAGTCCTACATGAGCTCCCTCACCCTGGATAACCTGAATATCAACGAGGAGCAAGCCAATAAGTTGCCTCAGGGCATCGTGGATCGCTGTGCTGCCTTAAATGCAAATAAGACTGCTATAAGCGATCTTGTGGAGGCCATGTCTCAGCTGGCTGAGATTACAGCCGATGTGGAAACCAATCTTGGCGAAATTTCCAGCATGCTGGAGGCGGAAACCAAAGCGGAGCGGGAGTTCCAATCCGCCAGCGGCGTTCAACGCACTCCAAATGCCCACATTACTGAGTTGTCCCGAGAGTTCCAGAAATACAGTGAAGCCCATGCGCGGGCAGGGGAATCCAATAATACCTTGAGAAAAGCAATGAGTCTGCATGTAAATAATCTAAAGATCCTCGCAAGGCCGTTGCCTGAAATTCAACAACTGATGCCCAAACTGAGCTCGGAACTGAATACCACCGAAATTTTCAGGGATGTGAAGCTTATCCTTAACAAAGTCAACGAAATGAAAGCTCAACGTGCTCAGTTCCATGCGGATTTGAGGATAGCCATCAATGAGGATGACATTACTGGCAAAGTAATTGCGCACGGTGGACAGGAGGGCCTCCAAGCATTATTTGCCACCGAACTGGGCAAACACGATAAGATCACCGAACTTCTGGATCAGAACATGGTAGCTCAAGGTAATATTCTGCAAGCTCTAACTGAGAACTATGCCAAGGCGGCACCGGTTTTAAAAACACTCCAGGACGTGAAGCAGAAGCGGGAGCACTTTTACAGTTCGCTTGCTGCGTCCTACGATGTTTATGAGGATCTGCTGGCAAAATCCGCCAAGGGCTTGGAATTCTACAAAAAACTCGCCGGAAATGTACAGAAGCTACTTACCAGATTTAGATCCGCCAGGGATGTGCAGTCCGAGGAGCGTCAGCAAAGGATGCAGAGCGTCAAGGCCGCAACCACTCCGGTTGTCAGTAAACCCATTGCGGAAACTACTCCCGTGCCAGCGGTGAGCAGCACCCCAAAGTTAAGGGATTACCTGAAGGCCAAGGCAGCCATGGCGGATGCCTCAAATCCCGCCTATGTGCCTACAGTGCGTCCAGTGCCGGTGGGCTCGGAGAACCCCACGCAGGCCGCTTGTTCCTACGCCACTGCACCGCCGAATGAGCCACCTCCGCCCTACAGTCTCACACAGCAGCAGTATTTCGATCCCAGTGCCGCTGGTTACACGAATCCCATGTATCAGCAGCAACAGCAGCACATAGCTCCTCCGGCCTACAAGGCCCAAGCATCGCCGAACTCTCAGACGCTGCACGGAGCACTCGGTCAGATGAACTTGCAGGGCCAGGCGCAGGATAACAACCAAGCCGGCATGGGATACAGTTACGGGTATCCAAGTGGCTCTGTGCCTCCTCTAGCCTACGCGCCACCCGGAACAGTTCCCGCCAGCTCAGTTGCGCAGGGATTGAATGTCCAGCAACCTCTGTATGTGGCTACATCGGGCAATCCAGTTTCGGTTTCCAATCCCAGTGAGCTGCCGTCCTCCCTGCAGGCACCCTTTGTGGTCAATCCAATGTCCAATGCTTACCAAACAGCGGCAGGATATTCCGGACAGGCTTACCAACAGCTTAATGCTCAAGCTCAACAGGTGCCTCCAGCACCTACTGGCTATCCAACAGGACCATCAGCGCAACAACCCTTGGGCTATGCCGCAACTCAGGGGCCACAGCAGCAACCTGGCGGATATCCACAATCCCAGACACCACAGCAACAGGTGGGAGCTTATCCGCAGCAGCAATCATCGGGCTATGCTCAACAGCTGACGCCTCAGCAACAAACGTGTTATTCCCAGTCGCAAGCACCGCAGCTCCAAGTCCCTGGCTATTCCCAAACCCAGCCATCTACTGGACTATCGCAGCAACAGACACCTCAGCAGCAACAGACTGGATATCCCCAGACACCGCAGTTGGCTGGTTATCCTCAGTCCCAGCAACAGGCTACAGGATATCCCCAATCGCAGACACCGCAGCAGCAGGCCCCCGGGTATTCCCAGACACCTCAACAACCACTGGCGTATCAGCAGCAACCCTCTGGTTATCCACCACAACAACAACAGCAATCAGTTGTTCCGCAACAGCCGTCACTTTATCCATCGCAGGCTGTGCAAGCATCGCCTCAACCTGTTCCAGGCCACCAGGCAACACCACCGAATGCCGGGCAGCCTTTGCCATATCCACAGCAGTACACTGATCCGAATGCAGCACCAGCTCCTGGGGTTTCTCCTGTTCCAAGTCCTGCTCCGGCTCAGACTCCAGCCCCCACTTCATCTCAAGCTCAGGCTACCACGACCCCTCATCCTTCGGCCACCTACAGCAGCTATTCCAATCATCCTGGCTATAGTTTCAATCCGCAGACAGGTATATACGAGTACAGCAGTGGCTATCAGCAGGACACCAGTTCGTTGAAGGGATCCCAAGTCTCTCAAAACTACCAGTTCAGCCAGAGTGGCAAGCAACAATCGGTGGGAACCACGGACTCTGAGATTGCGAGTCGCGGCAATAGCGCCACAGGATTCGATGTAAGTGTTACGTATACTCCGCTAATGAGACCTAAATAAAGGAACTCTTTTCCCCACAGTCCCCTATCGTGTCCCACACAAAGGTTAATACGGCTGCAAAGGACTCCACTTCCGCTATAGAGGGCTCGGAGTCATCCAACTACTATTCTACTCCTTATGGATATCATGGCAGTGTAACGCCGCAGCAACAACCCACTCCTGTGCCACCTACGAATTCAACTGCGTCCATTTATATGCAAAGTGGGGCGACCAGCACTGCAGAAACCCAGACGACCTCCAGTGGCGCTCCTTACGCCTCCTCCTCGGCTTTGACCAAAGTAGAATCAAAGCCGGAGGCAGCGGCTCCCAAGGTAACCAGCAATGTGGACCTGCTAAGCGACCTGGACATTGATTGCTCGGTGGCTGTTCCGCCGCCAATGTTGCCGCAGCCCGCTTTGCAGCCCCAGGTGTTGGCCACTCCCACGCCGCCGGGAAGTCAGGTATCGGTGCCTGTTAAGGTTGAAAGTGTTGCCGAGCACGCTGCTCCCGCAACACCTGAAATTCCTGTGGCTGCCGCCGAAGGAATTGCTCCAACTTCGGTTACCATTCCTTTGGGTCAGAAGTGTGCCAGCTTAGATAACCTTTCTAACTGCTCTGACTTGAGTTCCCTGGAGAACTTTGACTGGGACTCGGTTTCCGTTACACATTCCGTCAGTGAGAAACAGCCCAAGGCATCTGGCACCGCCAATGGGCATTCGAACAGCTTTGCATTCCAAACCGAAACTTTTACCGACGAAAAAACGACGAAATATTTCCAAAAGGAGGTGGAGAGCTACGAGAAATTGCTGGAGAATCTACACGTGAAAATGCTGAATGGCAAAACACAACTGGGTGCCAAATGGCAAGAGCTGCAGCAAAAGCTGGATAAAGAAGCTGCTGCTAACAAGCGATCCACCACCATTGCGAAATTGTTCCCGGAGAAAAATCGATCCCTCGATTGTCTGCCCTATGATCATGCCAGAGTAAAGCTGGACAAGCAGACCGATGACTACATCAATGCCGCCTACATGAAGGTGAGTTATTCCAACAACTGTGTTACATTCTGTAACTATTTTTTTTCATTCAGAACTTGAGTGCCGGCTGTCCCAACTTCATTGTCGCTCAGACTCCCCAGTCGAACACCATCAACGATTTCTGGTCCATGATCTGGTCGGAGAAGTCTCGCACTGTGGTTTGTCTGCATACCCCAAATGAAGTGAGTAACCTAACCAGAAATATGAAATTAGTGAATCTAATTATTTAATATGTCTTACAGCTTTTTGATCCCTACTGGCCCCAAGCGTTGGACCAGCCCACTCACTACGATGATTACACCGTGACCTGTGTAAAGTTGCAGCAACTTAGCCACTGCTCCGAGTACCAACTCAAGCTATCCATGCATGGAGCGGACGCCGTGCTGGATTTATCTCTTCTGCAGCTGAAACAGTGGACCAAGGGGTAAATATCACGATTTCATCCAATGGAGGGAAATTAACTTTGTTATTTTACAGAGCTCCAGCTCAACTTTTGGGAGTTGCGGAAAACGCTTTGGAGACCCATCGACAACGCTGCCAGGCAGCCAATGCTCCCCAATCGCCGCTTATTATGAACTGCTTAACGGGTTCGGAGCGCTCCGAACTGGTGGCCATTGGAGTGTGTGCGATTATAGCGACGCAGAGCAAGCAGCCAATTTTAATAAGTGAGCATAGTTGATTTCGAATCGCCTTCCATTTTATCTGAAAAAATTAATACTAATCGCGTGTCTCTTTTAGATACGATTGATGTTTGGTCGCGCATTTGTGCGCAGCGTCAAAATTCCCTGAGGGATTCCGCCATCCTGGAGCAGTCCATGCAAATAGTGCTCTGCAATGCTCACAATGTGCTCAACAAGCGTAAGCTCTATAATTTAATATTGTAATTCGTGGAACTTAAAGAACCATTTCCGTGCAGGTGGCATAATGACCTCATATCAAATGAAGATGGCGCCGCAGGTGACTGCCAAGGAGCAGCAGGAGAACAAGGATCCGCTCAACGAATTGGATGCCCTTTGGAAGCTGAAGTAAACGACTGAGCCAACCAACCAAGCGCGGTGGCTAACTAAAGATTTATGTGTAATCAAAACGAGTATTTATACGAATATTTAACTGTGCAGACCTATTTCTAAATATCTAATATTGTTTCAAACAATTTAAGGCAAGCGAAAAGTATTTAAAGGGATATCGAAAGCATGTTTTACTCTGTATCGTAATCGTCTCTTTCAACTGTTATATAAAGTGTAATTCGACGCAAACCGAATCGTGATGTGTACGGGATATTGTCAAGCGTTTCAAACCACTGTGCGAGTATATTAGAAATCAATCAAACATTTATATCACTTAATAAAATACATTTAAAATCGAATGGGTGTAGAAAGCATTCCTTGTGGTAAGTGTCACTACATCTAAGTTCGGATTTGTGTCGATTTTATATCGAAACATGAAGGTGATTAGCTTTCGCTGGAAGACCTGCCTGTCAGGCCTTATAATAGTCGCTTATCTGGTGAGTGCTCTGCTGCATTTTGGAATGGATATCTCCAATATTGAGCCAGTGGAGCCAAGAGTAGTGAAAAACAAGACCAAAGTGGGCCGAATGTTTGCCAAGAGCATCAATCATAATGGAAACTGGGAGACTATAGTAACTAATCCGGAACTAAAGCCCAGATATCGGTTTGGCGGCGGAAGGACTGGCGTCAAGTTCGTGATTGGAGTACCCACTGTACTGCGACCCAAAAGGAACTACGTGCTCCAAACCGTGGACAGTCTGATCCTTCGCATGACTCCGGAGCAGCGCGACAATTGTCTAATTGTGATATTCGTGGGCGAAACCAAGCTGCAGTTCGCCAAGTTCATAGTGAAGGAACTGCAAGCGAATCATTCAACGCATATGCGAGCTGGCCTCGTCGATGTCATTGCGCCACCCCTGAATTACTATCCCAACTTCTCGAGACTCCGCATCACTCTGGATGATGATGCACAGCGCGTGCAGTGGAGGACCAAGCAGAACCTGGACTACATATACCTGATGTCTTATGCCAAAAGCAGGGGTGCGTACTACCTGCAACTGGAGGACGATGTGATGGCGAACGTGGGTTTCTTGGACTACATCCAGAAGTTTGCAGTGCTGCATGGAAGCTTCCGCATGGCCCATCAGATCGATTGGATTGTGATGAGCTTCAGTGACCTGGGCTTCATAGGCAAGCTCTTTCGCACCTCCGTTCTCAACTCCTTCGTGACCTACCTAAAGTTGTTTTACAACGACCAGCCCATCGACTGGCTGCTCCAGAGCTTTGTGACCCTGCAGAGCTGTCGCTGGGATAGCGTTTCCGATCCGGAATGCCAGCAAGACTTCGAGGCCAGGCTGCTTCGCTCCGCGCAATCCCAGTTCCAGCATATGGGTGCAAAGTCGTCGCTGGCGGAGAAGGAGCAGTATCAAAAGGATGCACTCTTCAATCAGAACATTGGAAGGCAGCGCCTGCAGCATCTGCGACAACCTCTCAATTTGATCGCCTCCCATCGGAACGCGCTATTGAACCAGAAGCTCTACCCCGAAATGGGTGAAACTTTCATCTGGATCTACATGCCACGGATGCCCAAGATGATGAAGTATCTGATAACCAATCAGTTCAAGAAGACGCAGATACACATCCGCAATGCCAGAGAAACAGCCCACAATCTGGCCGAGTTCAATATTGAGTTGGTCAAGGGATCGCCCACATTGGTGGCCAACAGCTCCTCCACAAGGCAGTGTGGTTTCGTCATGAGTCACACCATCCAACCGTTTGCAGACAGAGATGAGAAAGCGGAGCTCCCCTTCAAATACATGTACTACTACATAAGGGAGGAGCCCGAGGGGCTCACCTGGTTCCGTCGGTTCCTCTGGGCTTCCAGTGGATCCTCTTGCCTCGAGCTACGATCTACAATGGTAATGATTCTACTCGTTTTTCAGTTGGTAACAACTGATTTCATATTGTAAAGTAATTAATAAACTAAAACCATTCTCTTTTAAGATATAAAACCACATTGAACGTCAATTTCAAATACTTGAGTTATTTATTAAGCTTATACACACATTACACGCATATTTGTTGTTCATGTTTGATTTGATTTGTTCGATTAAGTTTTGAGTTGTCCCAACGGCTTATGAATATTGTAAAATTGCAATTTGTAATAATTCAGCTACGATCGTAATGTGTTGTCGTTTCATGGAAGGGGAAGCCTATAATGCCAGCTAATATTTATATATAATTCCGATTGTTCACTATCCACTATTATTGTTGCTTGCTAATTGGCTGCAATTTGGCAAAATGAGTGTTTCGGGGAGAGCGGGTGCTGTAAATTATTGTTGCTAGTTGCCGCACACATAACACAGGAGTATATAAAAATATATTTATGTTCGTACATTTATGCAATAGTAAGTATATGCAAAACATTCGTTTCAATTGTTCAGTTTATCGAAAGCAGTCTACAATATCTGTATATCTGTTACTCTATATATAGTGGCATACGAATTGAAATCGGATTAACTTTAGAAAGTGAAAAATGCATCACAATGCATCGAACCAAAGTCGTAAATATATATGTATATGCCACTATATGTTGCAATTCTCTTTACTCAACAGGAACCAAGTTTAAACAATCATCATTCTTGTTTTTAGTTTTTCATAGTCTATCAAAAAATTTGGCGTTTCCAATTAGTTAAACCAATCATAAAATGGATCGTATGTATATAAAAAATGTTTTCTTATGAATGATTGTTTTTTTTTTTGGAATTTCGTTTTACAATAGCTAATTAGAGTTGTTTGTTTTACATGTACGTGTATATATAATTTAGGTATATACCTCGTTCATTGTTATGCACAAATTATTAACAAATCACAGTAAAAAAGCAACAATGCTAAAAATCGTTTCGTTATTTAATGGTTCAATGTTTATGCATATTTTATATTTATTTATGTAGTTATGGCTTCATGTTCAAGAAGGTGGCTATATATACCGGTGAAACTAACACAAGCATGATGGGTGAATTCATAATATTAAGATAAATTACTAAAGTAAAGGAATACTTTTAACAAATGTACAACGGTACAAATTAAACTTAAGTGTGCAACAATGTGTAAATATTTCTTAATTCATAATTGATCGATAAGATTTCAGCGGGTTCGAGATTCTTGATCACTTGGAGGTTCAGAAAATGAAAACAAAATAAATTGGAATGTGTTCTGGGTTACCAATAAAATGAGTTTAACACTTAAAACTAAAGGAAATAAACCAAAAAATTGTATTCAAACAACATAGGAATACCAAGAAATCGCCTTGGTTACATAGCCCACAACTTGATATCCATAATCTATACCAAATATATATTATACCACCATAAAAAAATGGAAGGGGCACTTGGAGTACATATATCAAATCCATATGGTTATGCGAAAAATATATACTGACAGCTTGGGATTAAAAAGGACTTTTGGGAGACTGTAGACCAATCATATTGCTGAGGCTTGTAACGCTTAAGTTAAAGAAACCCTAACAAATTGGTTCTGGGGATGTATGGCAATACAATTGGTCTACAGCCATGCTTGAGCCTTATAGCTAAGGATAAGGATAATCACTTAAAGTTAGGAGAGCGAGAGAGATTATTTACACACTGAGATAATCGAGGGTAAAAGCGTCATTCGAAAAATATACACACAGATGTACAATTATTAGGATAGATCGACTCGCATCGGAGCAAAAGCCATGACAATGTCTTGGGAGCAAAACGAATTCTTCACCAAAACATTGAACATTTTTATGATACGGTTGCCTATCCGTGGGAACAAAAATTCTTCAAGACAACCATGGAAAATTTATCTTAATTATTCCTAAATGTTTCTCAAGCAATTTCAATAAGATTACTTTTTGCTCCCACGACTGTATCTCGACGAAATCGACACAATCCCAACAGATATAGACAAATTGTGGATGGGAGTATAGACATTAACTGGAGACGGGAGGTCAGAGGGATTAGCAGGACTTGTTGCTCCTACTCTTGCCAGTTTTGCCGCTGCCGGTGGCGATGCAGCAATCAGCTACCCCCCACATACCGTGGCTTTGCGGCATTGTCCTCGGACTTAGCATCGCTGCCCCATTCCTGTAGTTCGATCTCGCTGAGCAGGGCCCAATTCTCGCTGTCACTGTGGACGTGGAGGCGCAGCTCCTTGATTGCACCAATCTTGGCATCCAAAAGACCCTCGGCCACGCCTAAGCTATCGAACGAACCCACCACCAGGTAGCCGTCCGTGGTGGTGTTGAAGTTGCTCCAGACGGACGAGTTTTCGCTCAGCGTATCAGCCGGAAGGAGCTCCACCGTCGTGTTGTAAAACCTGTCGGACGGGTGCTCCGAGTTGCCGCTTCGGAAGAGGTAGTGCTTCAGCTGCGTGGGCCGCTCGAATATAATCTGCACCAGATCTCCAGGCTGTGGCAGCAAGCCCCAGAAGTAGGACTCACCTCTGTACGCTCGCTGCAACACATAGTTTTTATACGGAGCAATGTTGGACTTCACCAGCGCCGGTGGATTATGTGTATGGGCATAATACTGCGGCACCTTACTGCCGAACTGCTTGTCCTTCAGCTTTTGAACTTTTCCTTTCAGCGATGAACTTGTACCAATATGCTGGAAAAGGGATTTTCGAAAATGCTGCCAGTACTTTGCCTTCTCCGCATTGCAGTGCTTCTGATCCTTGTCCGTTCGACAAACCTTGGACTCGATAAAATACGTAAGTAGCCAGTCCACCGGTTTGTCATTGTAGAACATTTGGAAATAGGTGATCAGGTAGGGTAACTCCGCACTCTTGAACATCTTGCCAATAAAGCCTAGTTGGCAAAAGTCTAGCACAAACCACTCTGGTTGATCGGGTTTCGTCAATGCGCTCTTGATCAAGGCGAATTTCTTCATGGTGGTGATGAACTGCCGCTTGGTCAGTATATCGTCCTCCAGTTGAACGTAAA
This sequence comes from Drosophila teissieri, assembly GCF_016746235.2. Classification (NCBI taxonomy): domain Eukaryota; kingdom Metazoa; phylum Arthropoda; class Insecta; order Diptera; family Drosophilidae; genus Drosophila; species Drosophila teissieri. The sequence continues at coordinate 14,943,651 of NC_053031.1, read as the reverse complement.
AGGTTCCCTTCGAATGGGCGTAGGCCATCAGGTAGGCAAAGTCCAAATTCTGCTTACTGCGCCATTTGACGCGCTCCAAAGGATCATTCAGTGTGATGCGAAGTCTTTCAAAATTCGGATAGTAACTAGCTGCAGGTGCTATTATATCAATCAGTCCACTCTCCACATGCTGATCGAAACTGGCCTCGATTTGACGAGCAATAAGTTGCACGGATTCCATATCTGTTTCTCCTATGTAGACAATGATCAGCGTTTCGTTCTGCTCCTCGTCGTTCATATTCTCGATGAGATTGTGGAGGGTTCCGAGGAGGTACGATTGTTTCTCCCTCCGCACGGTGGGCACACCCAGAACAATGCTCACATCCGAACGGCCCTTGCTTTGCAAGTATGCTGGTCGCAGGGAGCCGGCATCGTCCAGGAGATGCGGCAGGAAATGGTAGGCATTCGGAAGCCGTATATTCTGGCTCCTGGCCATCGAACCATTGGCACTGCCCCCTTTACTGATATGCGAGGCATTTCGCAGCAGCTGCCTGGCCTCGGGACTCAATCCGTCTAGCAGATTGACCACGGGCAGCGGTGGCGGCGGCGGTGGAGCACTGGCTCCCGTCACATTGACGCTCTGCAATTGGCCCAGGTATTGGGAAAGTAGCGCTACGTCCTCCTGGCGTGCACGGTACATGGACTCCAAATACTGCAGTCGCATATGGCATTCGGCCAGGCGCTGCGTCAGCGACTGCTCGGTGGATAGCTCGGGTCCCATCACCATCAGGATCACTATGCATGGTGCCAGCACCAGGGCCGTCACTATCAGCATGCAGTTGCGCTGCCTAATCTTAAACATCATTCGCTCTGCCCTGGATTCCTTCGCTTGCCGTCGTATTAATTAGCTAACTGTTTGCCTTGGGGCTGCTTTGCTTCCACTTCTGGGTTGGCTTTTCGTTCTGGCTCGGTCTCTGGTTCGTTGTGCTGGTGGCGTTCCCTTGGGCCGGCTGTCATCCTCATTCCTCCTATGACTAATGCAGGCGCTGCAACAAAAGCAAGGCATTTAGTTTTTACACTGCTAAAAATTTATTCAAGTATAATATGTATAAGCCAATTCTTTCAAAAAGTAAGCTCTATCCATTAAATATTCAATTAGTACAATGATAAGCAAAAAGTTATGAACATGTATGGAAAACCATTATATTGACCTCATGTAAAACGTGCTAAATAATTATTTAACAACAAATTCCTGCTTGTTCAGAGTTCAATTGCATCTTTATAATCTCTTTCAAAATGAAATAAGTTTAATATATTGTCCCTTTCTGATATGTTTGCCCTTTCGAAACTGTCCTAAACATTTCCTATATTAAGGATGGCATTTGCGTTTTCGCATGTGTGTGCTTTCTTCTGTGAAACCCAAGTGTAGTTGCTAATTTTATTGGCTTTTTTGAAGAGTGCCGTGGGGAGGCCCCTGGGGGGTTTGGTTGCGGTTGTTCCGAAGGTCGCACCGTTTAACGCTTCTTTGTAGCCGCCTTTTGCCTTACCCGGGTTGGATTAACGACGTCGTCGGTGGTGGCAGCTGTCGCAATTCTCGCCACATGACCTGGCCGTGAGTTAGAATAATAATAATTGTTATGTACTGTGCACTCGAGACGTTGGCAGGCAGTAGACCTAGACTTAACTTACATGGCCAAGAGCCCGGAAAGCTATCTTCTTCCTCCTCGCCGCCAGAAGTTCGATCGGTGGGTCTGAAAGTGGGAGGAAATTGGCAGCTCAAAAATGGGGTATACTTAGTACGGCGGTTGTTTTGGGCAGGTCGGCAATCCCATTGGGATTTACTTATTATTCACCAAGGATTTTCCGACCAAGTTAATTAGCCCTTCTGCAAAGTTATTTATTAAATAAACTGCTACTCTTAGCTCTTACTAAGCGCAAATTTAAACGAGATTAAATTGTACAAAATAATGAGTAATGTTCGATTCTGTATTTAGTTGTTATTAACTGGGAACAGTGATAAATTATTCATTTCAAAGTCATTCATTGTTTCCAGTTTATAACAACAAGATTTATAACTTATATTACAAATCATAAAATTCCCACTTTATATTTTGATGTAAAATGTATGTATATATTTGTTACCCCCTGTTTTCACACCGGGTATCAGTTATTCGATATCGAAGATCGGCACTCGGCATTGTGTGAACATTAACAATGTGCAGATATACATTTTCGCACTTCGTTTAGCGCACGCAGCGCAAGTAAACAATGGGTCGAAAAAATAAATAAATATAAAAAGATAAATAGGTAAATAAACAGGAACAGCGAAAAGTTCGCACCCACGCACAAGCACACCCTTATTTACTCACACTTGTTTGCAGCTCAAGTGGGCGATTAGATGGATTAACTAATTAATACGCACTTAAATAGGAACAAATTGAACGCAGTGGACTTTAGTTATCCATCTGGGGATTTCGTACGCTGCTACTTGTAGCCAATTCGCAGTTTTCGCCCTTTTTGTGTGCTCTTCGTTTTTTCGCCATTCGTTTTCGTTCGCACGCGTTTCTCGTTGTCTTTACATATTTACGATTGGCCGCCGAGTGCGTTATGTAAATGTAAGTGATGTAAATTATTGCAGCACTCGATTGCCGTGCTATTGTTTAATGTTATATACAATACAGCGGGGAATTAGTTTCAACGCCCCCCGACCAAAAACAACAACAGAACAGGCTGCTACCAAGCAATCGTTATCGGCATTGGTGGGATGCCAGACAGTCGGTGGCAAATGTGATGGGCACACTATTCTGTTATGGTTAACAGTGCCGCCTTCTTACAAACATTAAATAATAATTGCACTCAATTGGTATGAAACTGGGGCTAACTCATATGTTGCTCATATTTGGGAATAAGAGCTGTAGTAAGTAATTATTATAAGCAATTATTAGATATTGAATTCTTAAATTCCCATATATATAAATATATATAAATGTATACTTTCTCATATATATATTAATAAATAAGATAATTTATAATGTGTTATTAAGTGATGGGAGTTAAAGGAATTAAACAACATTTTCCGTTATAAACGAAATATGGCATCTCTGAAATAAGCTTCGGGTAACATATGTTAAAGGAACAACAGGTACCTAAACTTCTCCCATCTCTAGCCGCATTTTAATAACAAAAGATTTTTGCAAAAATGTATTTAACTCTGCTAAATGGTACTGGCTTCGTTTTCAACGTGGATGGTGAGTGGCGGAAAGCCCAATAAAATTAGAATTGAACTAAATCCGTTTACTGCCCAGATTACATGGAACTGCGTAACAAATATCACATAATGGGTGCCCCAGTGGGCACAGCTAACACAAAAGGCTGGAGTCCCAATCAATCCAGTAAGATATCCATTTTTATGAGGTTTTCTTAGCGTACACATCCAGCATTATCTTTATATAACTAGAACTTTATAATATTATTTATAAGCTGTGGGATTGGACCCTCCTTAAGATACCCCATTCAAATTATTTACTCTATTCAGCTATACCCGTGGAACTTAGTAAATTTGAAACCCAATTGCTTTTGGATGAGAATATAGCAAAGTTAGCTGATAAATCTAAGGATTTAAAGGCTAAACCAACAGCCGAGAAGCTGAAGAAGTGCAAGGCAGATTTGGAATCCCGATTATTGGGACAGGAGGAAGCACTGAAAGCGGAAAAACTACGGGAAACTGAGAGATACATGGATAAGATTCTGACGGGAAAACGCAAAAAGCTGCTTAAGCAGGGGAAAAATGAACTGGGTAACAAGACATAACTTATAAATTAATTTAATAATTTCCATACTTAATATAAATAGTACGTTTAGTAAGCTCAATTATTATTGTGGCATTTCACCTAAACTAAGAATTACTTTTCCCCTAGCTTATTTAAAATGTTAAAGCTGATACTTTAGCTGACTGCGTACTAAAACCCATATATTTAAATGTCCATAAAGAACGAATTTTAAGATAATTTGTACACCTTTAACTTTTAGCTGCCGCTCTGACTGCCAGCGATGTACTATTGGAGATGTCTGCGAATTTTAGATTCGATCGCCAAAATGCCTTGGTGGAGGTGCCTTGTGAACATCCCACAGATCACTGTAGATATTTTTAAACCATTATCTCTCTATAAGATTACTTCAATTCTACAACCAACAGCTGCGCAAATAGTTACCGGTCCCATTGTCAACACCACTTCCCTGAAATACCGTGTTTTTAAAGATCTGTGGAAGCGCGGGAAGTACGTGACTTCCGGAGATGCATTTGGAGCGGACTTTCTGGTTTACCCCGGGGATCCCATGATCTACCACGCCTCACATATTGTAATTGTGCACGAGACACCTGTAATTAAGCCCTTGGAACTGATAGCCAAAGTTCGTCTATCGGTGATTGTCAACAAAAGCTGCGTATTCGCATACGAAATGGAAAATTACGAGGAAATCCATTACCAAACGGTCGCATGGTGCAATCCTGGAAAATGAGAAAAACCACAGGCAAGTACATGTAGCAAAATAACATAAAACAGGAAGACTTGCTTCTATAAACTTAGAAATTATTTCCTTCAGCTATCATCATTCTTTTTCAAGCCCATGATCATACAGTCATAAGGAAACAATTTGAGTGCCAGTAGAGAAAGTAAAAGCCTATATTCTTATCTTATTCCAAATTCCAAATTAATATACAAATACACCCTTTTTTAGCTACAAAAGTTTACTAAAGTAAAGTAAGATTAATACTTTAGTTGCCAGAAACTAGTTTCATATGTCTATGTAGGTTTTTCGGAATTTCATTCAGGCATTGAAAAGATGTTACGCTCAAAAGAGGACATCTAAATTCGACCAGTGTATTTATTTTGGCTCCAAAGAATCTACTTTGTTTTTAAGACTGAGCGGGAGAGAGTGGGCTTTCCGTGAGCACGGATTTTGTTTTTGGCGCCGAATTGGGTTTATTTTTTAGTGGAAATTGGATACAATGCCGGAGACATTACGCTCCCGCTCCGCCCCCATTTGCCCGCCGCCCCTCCCCACATTTCTGCTGGCCTCTCCACAATTCTCCGTCTCGCTCTGAGCGGCAGGAGCAGCGCCAGAAACGGTTTCTCCCACTCACAGTTGGAAATTGTACACAGTGCACATGGTAAATCGGTTTATTATGACCACGACATCCAACTCGAGATGTTTGCTCGCCACTCCGTCCAGGTTCCATTGTTGTGGTTTTCGGGCGGGAGTCATTCGTCGTTTCCCATTAAATTTTGTTAAATTAATTAGCTACACAAAATGAGGTTATAATTCGATGGCCCCCATCAAACGCCAGGGCACACATGCATACATACATATGTATATAGGCAGACGGCGATAGGCAAATAAGTCGCATACATTTGCGTATTTGTTTTCAACAAATTTGTGCTGAATTCTTCATGTTTTGCGTTCATTTCAAGTATATTCAGTTTTTTTTTTAAATAGAAACAACGCGATAAGGCGCGGTGGGGAAGGCCAGGCTAAAGTCGTGCCGCGCCGTTCGAATTTCATACAGTCGGGTTGGCGCACAGTGGGACAAATGCTTCGTTTAGTAGTTTTTATTTTTAATTTGTTTAAATTTTTATAAAACAAATAACATTAATTTCTTTGCACAGCTTTTAAATACATTTAACTTAAATACAGATGAACTCATTTTCAAAAATAGGTCCAGCAATACTCCTCTCTAATTACTCTCAAACAATTTGTGCACAAAAATCAGTTATACATTTTATTTACAAACCATGTACTTCAATTTATACTACTTACATATATGGACGTGCATCCCACTGTGCTTAGTTCGAGCTCATTCCTCCGCACCTCTACCCCTGCCCCTCCCCGGCCAACACTTCCACTCTGCCTAGTCACCCACCACCACCACCACCCCCCGCCTAGCACATTCTCTCTCCCTCTCACATCATGCTCCGTTGGTCGGTATTGCCAGCTGAGAAACATGAAACATGCTCACTGCTTTAACGCCGATTGGAACTTTAAAGGGGCCTTTCGAACGGCATTTCTCATGGCCCCATCCCCCTGCCCAGCAGCATCAAAACAGAGAAAATTGTAATCTTAAAAATTTGGCCACTCGCTCACTTTATATTACTTTCTTCTCTGAGCATTGACTAAAAGTGCCACTCTCCCTCGGTTCCAAATTCGACTAACTTCCCTATCGCGGAGTCTCTCCGCTCTTAAGCTGGACTTGATCTGCATACGAGAATGAGACTGGCTTTATGTTTTTACCCTGTAGGGTCTCGGTCTCTGAGATGTGTCAAAAGTAACAGGTGATTGAATTGGATTGGCAAGGAGAGAGGAGAGTCAGATTCAGAGGAAAGAGAATGTAGACCGTAAGAGCGAGCCGGCTTTTCTACCAGTTGTTATTATTACTTTCACAGGATCTGTTGATTTTTTGGAGCAAAAGAGGAATCCAAACTGAATTTGCAAGTTTGAATTTAATGTTTTATCCGGTTCCGAATAAACATACCAATAATTATTCTTATATATTTTATTCCAAACCTATCAGATTCTTTGAAGCTTTTGATCTTTTTGTAAACCTTAGTAGAAATGATACTTATTCCACTTATTATTATTGGAATCAATAACCTTTTGAATGTTGGTGATCATTCATAAAAAATTGTTCGATTAGGGACTCGCAGTGCGAGTCTCGCACCACGAAAATCGACCTATCGCTTTAATAGCTAATATCGGAACTTGTTTCTAATACAATTGCTCTATATTTTGTCTTCAATAATTTGAAAACTTTTTTAATACTTTATATAAATAAATTTTTAACTATGCCATATGTTTAATTCAATCTCAATAATTATAAGATGGCAGAAATGTTGGTCCCGGATCCGATAGTTTTGGAACCGCAACCTCTGCATTCCGTTGACCTTTTCCTTATCACACACTATTCCATCCGACCGGTCGGCCACATGTGTTTTTCGTCCGTGAAGTCGGCCCAGAATATTTCCATCATTCAATATTTACCACCTTTTATAGTTTTGTTTACTATCTTGCCGACGTTTTTGTCTTGCGTCTTGCTCTCCTCTCCAGCCTAAAAATACTCTTTCTACGCTCCATCTGGCAATGCCGCTCGACAACTGTACTTCAAAGAGCGTTGCCAGGCAGGTCACTTCTCTCATAGATACACAGATACAGGCGCGCACGCACACCACCACTCAAAACAACCACCACCAGCAGCACAGAAATTACACATTTTCTCCCCCGAGTAGAGAACTGAAAAACTGGCCGCGCTGGCAGCGCCGGAGCAGCGAAATTCGATCGAAACCATTTACTCAGTCTCAGTTCGAGTTATCCAACGTTGGCGAGCGGACAAACAAGCAGGAGAAAAAAGCGTACGGCCAAGAGAAAGAGAAGGCACAAAATCACCCACAGCCACTGAAATTTTCTTTTGCGCTCCGGTGAGAAGATAATTTCACAAACCAAAACCAAACCAACAAACAAAAAAAAGTGCGCTCCGTGAGCGGGAAAACAATAACAATATCAAGAGACACACGATTATAAAACGCACAAAATAACTGAGTGACAAAAAAAAAATTAAATGCGTGTCTCATGGCTTGACTGTACTGTGTATTAAAAAATGTGACTGTGTCTGCTGTCCATCCGTCTGAGTTCGTGCGCGTGTGTGTGCTGTTGGCGTTTTTAAATGTGGCGCGCTATTTTTGTGTGATTTTGTGGGCAGCAACGATTTTTGAAACATCAATTTCATACTAGTAGTCAGTCCCCCTTGTGAAAAAGTCTCCTCCAACAACAAAATTCCTGTGAGCAGCCTACACACATGCGTTGTCTCGCTCTCGCGCGCAAAGAGTGCGAGAGCGGGAGAGTGAGAGCGAGAGAGAAAGAGAGAGAGAGAGAGCTAATAACTAACTTCTGTACTCTTTTCTTTTCTATTTTTCATTTCAGTTTCGAGAAAGCAGCGCGCCAAGCAGCAAGAAGAAGAGGAAGAGCGAAGGGAGTTGAAAAAGCAGTGGCGTTGTGGAGGAGGAGTAGAAAGGGGATTTTCGCGAAAAATCCCAACTTGAAGAGAATTTTCCCCGTAACCGTTTAACATAAATCGTCGTGTTGGAGACAAATAGCAGCGAATACGCTAGCAACGCTGGGGAGGAACAACAATTGTTGGATTTGGACGCGACCGCTTTGATGTCGCTGCCAATGAATTCGCTGTATTCGCTCACCTGGGGCGATTACGGCACCAGCCTCGTATCGGCAATCCAATTGTTGCGCTGCCATGGCGACCTCGTCGATTGCACGTTGGCCGCCGGCGGGCGGAGTTTTCCCGCCCACAAGATAGTCCTGTGCGCCGCCTCCCCCTTTCTGCTGGACTTGCTAAAGGTGAGTGCTCGGTTCGGAAACAGTACCTAGACCACCTTTCAATAAGAGAGCTTGTACATAACCTCAAACGTGGCGTACAGTTTGTAAACAGAGAAATCCAATCGCAGAAATAGGTTAATGTGTGGAGCGCAGAGAAACAGACAATCACACGCAAATACATACATATGTATAAATAACGCAGATTCACGCTCCGCTCCAAAAGTTGTCTAGAGATTTTTGTACAAGTTTTCCACTGTCAATTGAGTTGAATGAGTGGCTCCGCCTCCCTGCATTCCCGCCACCCATCTTGCTTATCAGCTTTTTCTTGTTGCAAAGTTCACCGGAGAACGAGAGAGTGAGACGTAGAGACAGAGCGCCGACAGAGAGGGAGAGAGCGAGAGAACCAGTTGGTTCGTCTGAAAGAAAAGTGGTTTGGCCCCCGGGGGTGGAACAGAGAGGGGAGAGCCGAAAGCTGCTGCGCCAACTTTTAGTTCGCATGTGTTAGAGCGAGCGCAAACGAGAGCGCCAAAAAGCAGCGCGGCAACTGTTGTAGTTGTTGGATGGTTGGAGCTTTCGTCTCGCTTTTGGTTCTTGCTGTTGTTGTTGGGTGCACACGAGCGCGACCTCTTTTTTCGCAGGCAGAACTGTACAGTTGGCACTGGCTAGGGGGAACTTTAAATATTGGGGATATGGATACATATACAAATATATTTTAAATTTAATTTTTATTCCTTTCACTTATTTCCCATTTACATTTTATCTGTCGCTAGGAGTTATATTCTATTGTCCCAAATGGTTCTTAGTAAAAGAAGGAATCCTTTTTATCTGTAAAATGTTATTTATGATTTATAATTTAGTCAGACAGAAAACTTATATAAAAGTACCTAAACTTTGGTACACTTATTTACTTCATTTAATCTATATTTAAATTTATAACATAGTGTCTAAGTCCAGATTGTACCAAAGATTATCAAGCCTGTCTGGGGCATTCAATAGAATCATTTCCCTCTTATCGAATCCGACCCGTATTCCTAGAAATTTTAGCATTTCATATTAGGAGGGCGCACTTTTAAATGGAGCTTGCAACTTTTCCCATTTTTTTGTTAGCTGCTTTGCGATACTGTACTTTTTAACAACTCATTTGCATTTCCATTTGCATTTGCACTTTAACTTTGGTGCTTTTCCGCATGTATCAATAGTGCAAAATGTGCGCTAAAATACGAAAGGTAGACCGTCTTCAATGCGTGGCCCTATCGTAATGGAAATACTGACCAAAACAGAGCGCGACCAGCGAAATGAAAACACCTGATGCGACGCCGGCAGCGGCTACTCTGTGCTCCGCTCCTCATCTCTCCTCTCCTTTCCTGGGCCGTGAAAAAAGTAAACAGAGCGTAATTTTTAAAAACGCCGCTCAGAGCCGCCGTTGGGGAAATGTCAAAAGAAAAAACAAAAAGAACGGAACCAAATGCGGCTGTGAACTCTGCAAGAGTCCGAAATGTACAAGATGTACTGATCTCGTTACACTCACACACGCACGCAAAAACACATGGCGGTCGCTCTTTGTCGCTCTTGCTCCCTCTCCCTTGCTCCCACGGCAACAGCAAATGGAATGCAACTCTGAAAAATCGATGAGCGAGACTTAGGTTGGTTGGTGGCAGAGTTCAAAGAGCGCGAATGGGAGTGTGAGGGGAAGTGTCATTTAAAGAGATTGGCATTGGATGAGGGGTTGGTGTTGGCAAGGGAAAGGGAGAAATCAAAGGGAGAGGGGTTGTTTTCTGAGTAGTGCTAGCTAATTAAATGTCCGGAGCGGAGTGGGAGAGGGAGCGGAAGAACTGCTAAGCGCTCTTTCTTTAAGCGCTGCTCTGTTTTCTTTTTCAGCATCTCGAAATCTTCTCAAAATCCTGCTGCAGAATGTGCAGAGCGCGCAAAAGTAAAAGCCGGTTGTCTTTTGTCTGTGTCACTGTGTGCGTGAGCAGAGGAGAGTGTGAGCGACGCGGCGCACCGCGAGTTTCCATTATTTCCATCTCCGTCCGACTGTTTTTGTTATTGTTTTTATTTGGTTTGGCGGACTGACGAACAGGCCTCTCAATTCACGCCAAAGTTGTGAGACGAAAATTTCAAAACAAACAGAACTCTACGATGAGGTTTAAGCCAAGGGAAAGTCGGCTGAAGAACCTTTTAACTTTCAAAGTGGCAAAACGTTTTACTGTCGAGAAGGGCAATATTTTCAGTTACCCTGTATTAAACACGTTTCCTACAAGAAATGGAATTTTATACTGCGATACAATGATACAACGTTATAAAAGATTTATAGTTTTTATTTAGCACATTTATAGAAACTGGTTTTGGTTATCGTACATAATTTTATATACATACATATATAGAAAAGAAGAGCTCTAGCGCTCTAGGAATATTAACAATATCGTTTCATAGTTTAATCATAATATATCAACATCTCACACCGTTTTTACTTATCTGTTATATACATTTTCCTTATTTTTACAGAATACACCATGCAAGCATCCAGTAGTAATGTTGGCTGGCGTCAATGCGAACGATCTGGAGGCGCTGCTGGAGTTTGTGTACCGCGGGGAGGTGAGCGTGGATCACGCCCAGCTGCCCTCGCTACTGCAGGCTGCCCAGTGCCTAAACATCCAGGGACTGGCCCCGCAGACAGTGACCAAGGACGACTACACCACGCACTCGATACAACTGCAGCACATGATTCCGCAACATCACGACCAGGACCAACTGATTGCGACGATCGCCACGGCCCCACAGCAAACGGTTCATGCCCAGGTGGTGGAGGACATCCATCACCAGGGCCAGATCCTCCAGGCAACGACCCAGACCAACGCAGCAGGACAACAGCAGACAATTGTGACCACCGACGCGGCTAAACACGACCAGGCAGTGATTCAGGCTTTTCTCCCGGCACGCAAGCGCAAACCACGCGTAAAGAAAATGTCACGTAAGTTAAAGCCCCTTTTTTTTACATAAAATTGGTTTAATAAACTCTCAACGTATTAAGTATGCATTCGAAGCGACCAACTATAATAACATTACTTTCTTCCTTGTGCAGCTACGGCACCGAAAATAAGCAAAGTTGAAGGAATGGAAACGATCATGGGCACTCCGACCTCCTCACACGGCTCTGGATCCGTGCAACAGGTGCTTGGCGAAAATGGAGCCGAGGGCCAACTGCTATCGTCCACACCGATCATCAAGAGCGAGGGACAAAAAGTAGAGACTATTGTGACCATGGACCCCAACAACATGATACCGGTAACGTCTGCAAATGCGGCAACTGGCGAAATAACAACGGCACAAGGAGCAACTGGTTCATCTGGTGGCAATACATCAAGCGGCTTATCCACGCCAAAGGCTAAACGCGCTAAACATCCGCCCGGATCAGAAAGTGAGTTTTAGTTTGGGTGTATGCACTATGATTACTAATTAGAAGTATATTTTTGGAATTTGAGAACAATGCACTTTGTTAGAGCCAGTGAATATTTTATATACCATTCCACAACGTGGTCCTAGTACTAAAGAACGTTCCTTTTCCGTTTACAGAACCACGTTCGCGATCACAATCTGAACAACCCGCTACTTGCCCCATTTGCTATGCTGTCATTCGTCAATCCCGGAACCTGCGGCGCCATCTCGAGCTGCGGCACTTTGCCAAACCGGGCGTGAAGAAGGAGAAGAAAAGTAAGTCCGGTAACGATACAACCCTAGACTCCAGCATGGAGCTGAACACAACGGCAGAGGGCGACAACACAGTGGGCAGTGATGGACCAGGCGGAGCAGGATCAGCAGGAGGACAATCATCCGGTACGACGCCAACGAGAGTGATATCAAATGCACCGCAGGCCGCGGGGGCGCCGGCCATCCTGGCCCAAAGTGTGCTGCCCCAGCAGCAACAACAGCAACAACTGCAGCAGCAACATCAGCAGCACTTGACAACGGCAACATTAGCGGGTGGTGGACAGGCATACATCAAACACGAGGGCGGCGGCGGGGGCGGCACTGGGCAGCAGCAACAGCAGGGCATGCAGAACGTCATACACATTGTGGGCGATCAAGTATTTATGCCGCAGCAGCAACAGCCGCAGCCGCAGTAGCCACCTCCAGCCGAGCCTTCAATCATTCCAACGCACCAACGACACCACCACATCATCCACATTTCCAAAAACAAAAAAAAAACCACACCTTGCATAACACTCACGAAAACGTTTTGTAAATAACAATCAGCAAACAAACAAATTCCCCGTGATCTGATCGAAGGATTTGTGTTCATTTCCTGTATCATTTTTAATTTTTTCATAATTAATTGCTGCGTAAGTTTTTAATTTGCATAACTTTTCAAAATTGCGCTTCTTAACATATAACATTTTCTTATGCAGTATTTTCTTGCATATTGTACCACAGAGAAAAGGAAAAAGAGAGAATTCCGTATGTCTCCACGTAAATGAATACTCGATTAACTTACTTAAATAATCTAATTAGTGTCGCAAATAATTGTTGTAAAAATTAAATGTACAATTACAATCGAGGATCGCAATCGGTTTAAGTTTCTCTATTTTAAATATTATATTACAAATTGTTTAATTAATAAAATATTATATATTTTTTTATATAACAAAAACAAAAACCAAATTAATCTTTGCCTGTGGCACGGACTTTAATTTACTGCAATTGGCTGTTTATTATTATTGTTTCTCTTAGTTGCAAGAAAATACTGTTGGTCGATTTCCAAACCTACTAACTTCGTACTGATCTTTGTAATGTTTCGTAATTCCTCTGGAAAGAGTTGCTTGAATCTTTTATTCATTGGAGAAAATCTTGCGGATTTACAATTGACAACCTGGCTGATAATCGTATTTAAAAGTCTTGAATTTTGTTACGTTGTTTTTGTATCGTTTTAATTAACTACATGTTTGTTTTCACTAGATCTTTTGATTCTAATTTATTTGTTGTTCACATTGATTTTAACCCATATTAACATTTGTTTTGTCTTGCGTTCTTTTTAACACCTTCCACCTACACAATCCACACATTTTCATGACCTCTTTTTGGCTGTAGTCCTAGAAGGCCGCGTTGTTTCTCTATTGGGCCAGCGATGTTGCTGTAGTGTCGTCCTCTCGCTCTGTATTACTCCTACTATCCCCTGTGTACCTGGGATCACTCCAGCGGCAACTTTCTCACCAGCAACTCATTCCTTCCTTGCAGCAATCAGTGGCAAGAAGTCTAGCAGCGGATCCAGCGGTTCAGGCAGTGGAGCACTGAGCACCAGTGGCAGTGTGCCACAGGTCCAGACGGTTCAATCCCTGCACACCTTGCAGGGTGTGCAGGTCAAAAAGGATCCGGATGCCCAGCAGCAGCAGCAACAGCAGCAGCAACAACAGCAGCAGCAAGCAATGACAGTGAGCGGTGCGACGGGCGGACAAGTGCAACAACAGGTGCAGCAAGTGCAGCAACAAGTCCAGCAGCAACAACAGCAGCTGCAACATCACCAAATCATAGACTCGTCGGGCAACATAACAACGGCCACGACGAGTGCTCAAGCGGCGGCTGCCGCACAGCAACAGGCGGCAGGTCAGCAGCAGCAACTAGTGGCTCAATCCGATGGCAGCGAGAGTGGAGCTCCGCTTTCGATTGCCCAGGTGCAGACGCTGCAGGGCCATCAGATCATTGGCAATTTGAATCAGGTGAATATGACTGACTTTCAACAACAACAGCAACAGCAGCAGCAGCAGCAACAACAGCAGCAGCAACAGCAGCAGCAACAACAGCAGCAACAGCAAACACAACAGACGCTCTGATCGGACCGAATTCTTAGATCCACCTTGTACTATTCTATACAAATATTAATTTGGGTTTTTGCTAAACGCTTTAAATATTCTCTTTGCGGAATGCGTAGACGAATTCTAAATTAGTTTTAGAAAGCCCGAAAGGCATATTTAGTTGTTTACCTTACCATTTTGTTGTACAATTTTATGACTTTAAATGTTGATTTGCCCCCCCTTACAAATTATTTTGTTGCTAGATAAACGCTCTATGGTTATTGGAAATTACTTGCATATTTTACATACTTTATAAATATTATCATTTTGTATGGTGTTACAAATGTCCCAATGCTAGAGGACCTCTAGTCACTTTGAAGTCCTGCAGATCAGTTAAACACCTTAATCCAACAAGGATCCCTTGTTCACGGTCAATTTCTGGCCATGAACGATTGCACCTTGATTAAAACATATTATTTAATTACAAATACACTTAGTATACAATTCCTTGATTTACAAAGATTTACTTAAGCAGCTCAAAAGTACTTGTTCTGATCATAAGAGAGTTCGCTCAAGATGGTTTCTAAAAACCCGATTCTGTGTCTGCCCACCAACAACCACTCAAGTAATCAACCAGTAATCAATTCGATATCTCTTCTTTCTTTTTTGTTTAAGAATTAGGTGTTCTATGTTTAAATTGAACCAATTTTATATGTATATTTCTTAATTTTAATAGTTGCAAATTTTTCCTGAAATTTAGACCCCGTTGTACTAGTTTAGGTAGATGAAATACATTCCTGGGACTTATGATTTAATTATATAAATTTGAACGAAAGGGTATATTTCATTTACCTTAACTGGTTGAATTATTGTTAGTCTTCTTACTTACTTAAATAAAATCTAATTTTATTTAAAACAATTTACAAAAGATAAGTTTAATAAAACAAAACCTTTTTAAACAAAATTATTCGTAGTATTTTCTTTTGTTTTTGCCTTTTCGGTGATGGTCCTTTTTAATTTAATTTTAAAATTAATTAAATTAATTTTGCTTTAGATATCCTAACATTTAGCCACTCTAATATTTGTTTAAGTATTTCTTGTAATTATTTGCATGAATGAACATTTTGAATATTTCTTGTTTATTTGTTTTTCGCTTCTCCTGATTGCAAGACTGTTGACATAAAAAAAAGACTGCAACTTAATGAAAACTCGAATAGTGACTAATGACACTTTACACAGCACCAACGAAAACTCATCCACACCACAAGCATTTTCCACAGCAGTGTAACCCATTTTGCAACACATGAGCAATCATTAACAAATCGTTTTTATCTTGTCTTCTTCTCTTTCTCGCTGCCACGTTAATAACAACTAAACGCCATCTAACCAATTGAATTCACTACATCTGTGTGTAAAAACTAATCATTCATGCATCCGCCAACAAATCAAAATCATTCAAAAAAAACAGGGCAACAACAAGAACATTTTGGTAAAGAAGGTTTTCATTTTGAAAGGCGGTAACAATACGTAATGATGATCCAACGATATGTCCAGCGGCCCTGGAGGAGGAGGAGACGGTGGAGGAGGCGGTAGCGGGCAGCAGCAGCATAACACCAGCAGCTCGAGCCACAACAACAGCAGCAACAACTGCGGCACGGCAGCAGCAACTCAATTGAGCAGCAGCAGCCACAGCAGAAGCATCACGCCAGCAACATCGACATCATCGACTGGAACTGGTACTGGAGCAGGAACCACATCCACACTGCAGCGTCGTATACTGCGCGGTCATGCGGCGCAGACGACCAGCGGCGAACGTGTCCTGCTCATCAACTATGTGCCACAATCGGGAGCATCCGCCACCGCATCCACTCAGAGTACTTCTCAATTGCCCACCCGTAAGATACTCCAGGCCAGAGCCTCAGCGGCGGCAGCAGCAGCAGCAGCATCATCATCATCATCATCTGGTGGCGGAGGAGCTGGAGCTTCATCCTCCTCGCCGCCATCAACGCCAGCTGTTTCGTTTGCCGGACTGGGCTCCGAGGTGACAGTCACCTTGACGCGCACAAATCAGCGCGCTAGCGTGACCAGTGTCACTGCCGCCGGTCATATTGTTCGAAATCAGCAAGCCACAACCTATCATCAGAGCACAAACACCGCCAACACACCATCGACACCAAGTGGCACGTCAGCGATCCATGAGCACATGGCTACATCGACGTCGCCACCGCCACTGGTGTTTACCCATCATCCACATCATCACCACAGTCAACACCAGCAGCAACAGCATCAGCAGCAACATGAGTATCACCAAGAGCACCAGTTGGTGGATCACCATCAGTTGGATCAAGAGCACATAATCATAGACCATCACCAACAGACGGAGGATGATCAGTTGATCGAATACGATGATAGCGGAACGATCGAGGAGCAGCATCAACAGTTGCAAATGCAAGAGGACTTGCAGCAACAGCAGCCACATCATGAAGTTGTCCAAGAGGTGTATCTTCAGTAGAAGAAGTTAGTGCTAAGCCGTAGTGAAATAAGTTTTAGCCACTCTATATACAAGTTTGGGGCACCCAAAATGTGTGCAAAAGGAGAATCGAATTTGACAAAGCTTTAATTTGGAAATTTTTTTAAAAAATGTATCTGTATCCTAAGTTATTTATCCCACATAACTTTCTATACATAATCACCTGTTTCAATTGCACACATTTTGAGGAATACCAATTCAGATAGTGTACATAAATAAAACCTTATTAATAACCTTAGTAACGTGGACTTTTTAGAAAACCATGTTTCAATGTGTATATAATTTTCGGACAAGTAGAAAAATATTTTCCAATGAAAGTATTCATCTTAACAGTAACGTATTGAAGGAAAAAAATTCAATTAATTACGTTAATAAAGATTATTTTTGTACTATACAAATACCGCTTCTACATACTAGCAAGTATGCGGATATTAAATAACCTTTGACGATCTATTCTATAAGTTATTGTCAGTTAAAGATCAAAACAAGCAAAAGTAATCAATTGTATGATATATACACTTCAATGTAGAGAAACCAACTTCGCACATAATACGCATGTATGTATGCAAGGATCAATTCAACTCCGATTGTTTGAAAACTGTTTGATAAGAAGGGCCCTTTGGATTACATTTGGAATAGACCGATGAGTGTCTGTTCCTCAGGAGAAACATATTCATGCAACCCAGTATTTGGGGCCAAGGCAATAAAGTGAGCCGGTTTGTGTACTGAAAGAAACATAAGAAACTTGTGCCATTTTTTCTGGGGGTGCCAAAGTCTGTCACGTTTTAGTAAGTTATTGAAACAGTGGGGATGTGTATTGTTTTATCTATTTATTGTTTGTTGCCTTTGTAACGGTTGCCTATACACAATGTTGTTTTCTAATATACAAAAAGCCATTTAACAGCTATCGTTTTTAACTATTTACAAATTTTATTACTTTTTTTACAAGTAGCAAACTAAAAAGCTACAAAAATTACGTACTACCTTGGGGTTGCTTTATATTTAATTTACACGTTGCGGTTACCATTTAAAATGTCTGTCCTACGATTGGTAAGCTTAAATTGGGGCGCTTGGAGGTGTTTGAGTACACAATTTGTAATTGAATTGCAATATCTACAAAAATGTTTACTTTCATTAGCATGTAATCAGGCACTAGCTAGACAATATTTTCCATTAATTGCAGCTATTTTAACTAATTGTTTGTTTGATTTCTCCTGTTCTCTTTAAGATAAAAATGTCTTAAAATGCAATTTGAAAAGATTATTGTTCAAAGTTATCTTATAACACTTTTGGACCTGCATAATGTTGGTTTATAGATTTTGTTTAACTTTTTCGTTTAAGCATTTTGAACTTTGCATCAGCTGAAGCTGTTTGATTAATTAGTTTTTTAAAGTTCTTGTTTAATTTGCAAATCTATTCAATTTTTAAGTACCAATTTTTGTTTCCCACTTTTCTAGTAGCAGCTGAAAAATGATCTCAGAACATAGCTAATCATTAGATATTATCTGGCAATTATAACTATAATGTCTGTTATGTCAGCTTTTTTTTTTATCAATGTTTATGTTGCACAATTATTGCCCTGATTATTTGGCACTTTTCATTAGGCGACTGCTGGCAAAACATTCGCCAAAGAAGCGATCCAGAGAGTGATACAAATGGGGTCGCACATTGGACAGACCGTGATCCTCGTCAGCGTAGCTCTAAAAATCAAATAATTATATTGAAAAATCCCTCTGAGCCCTGCTTTATAGGCTAATACTCACAATCTGCTTGAAGAGAATGTCTTGACGCTCCAGATTCTTGGCCAATATCATGGCTTGCTGGTAGTGCACATTGTCATCCAGTGTGCCATGTACCAGGAGGTATTTCTTACCCCTCAGCTTCACGGCCATTGTGCTCAGTCTAGAGTTGGCATAGCCCACCTCATTCGTATTGGGAAGAGCCATATAGCGCTCTGTGTAAATGGAGTCTGTTGGCCAAAAATATACATTATTATTCAAGTCAAAGGTGTGTAGGGATGTGCAGACCCACCATAGTAAGCCCAATCCGTGACTGGAGCTATCGAGGCTGCGCACTTGAACACCTTGGCTTCATCATTGGCCAGAGCCATGGCAGCTGCGTAGCCACCATATGACCAGCCCCAAATGCCGACGTGATCGGGATCAATGTAGTTGAACAGCGTGGAGAGTTTCCTAAAAACAAGACACATGTTTAAATAATAATCTGTGTAATTAGTATTGTTTCCAACTACTTACTGAGTTACGTTGATCTGATCGCTGATCTCCACGGTGCCCAACTTCAAGTAGATGGCATGGAGAAGACTCTCTCCGCGGAGTCCGGAGCCACGACCATCGATCTTGGCATAGATCACAGACTGATTTGAGCTCAGATATGTGCCCCAGTCCACCATCCATTTGTTGGTGACCTACAAAAGTTACAAATATGTAATACTATCTTTTAGAGTTTTATCTTTTTAAAGCTTTAGTTGAACTTACAGAATAGGAATCTGGGCCACCGTAGACATCCACGAGCATGGGATACTTGGTTGCGCCACTTGTGTCCAAGTTGGGCGGCAGCTGGAGCAGCACCTTTGCCTGGAAGCCACCGTCAATGTCTACGGTAAGGATCTTGTGGGAGGGCAGAGCCACGCCCTTCAGTTTGGCCCGCAGGCTTTCATTGGTTTCCCAGTCGAGGACTTTAGAGATGACGACTTGAGCTGAACAACGAGATTGTGTATTAAAAGTAGGAAATAAAATGATTATTAAATGTCCTTCGTTTAATAGTTTTTAGAAAACTTACAGTTTTCATATTTCCACTCGTATATATGGGTAGTCGGAATGCCAGGACCCTGAGAGGTGATCACAAAGTGGTTATTGTCGTTGAATGTGGCCGAGAAGTAGTTCTGTTGCACATCCCCGGACTTGATAAGGTTGCACGTGAGGCACTTGGGGCTCTGCTTGGCCAGTGCCCGGATGGCGTACAGATGCAGCTGCTCTGGATGATCCTCTGTGTTGGCCGTGTAGAAGATGATGTCGCTGGTTCCGTCCCAGTGGAGTATGCTGTCCACCACATACTTGCCATCGGTCAGGGGTTCCAGCGCTTGTGGCTCGGCACTGGCCACCGTGGAGCTCAGCAGCTGGACGTGCTTATAGTTGTTGTGGGGCAGGACGAAGGCCAGACGGGATCCGTTGCGGTTACGGAACGGAGCGGTATAGAGATCCACCCAACCGGTCTTCGATTCGGCACTATAAATCTAGGGAACATTATGCCAATAAGTTATAATTTTATTTATTGTAAATTATGGCTTAAATAAGTTACTTACCACTTTCCTGTTGAGTCCGTCGAAGGTGACGACATAGGCGGCATTTTGGATGCGGTTCATCCAGATGGACAGAACGTTGTCATCGTCCACCCAACTGACCACGGTGACGATGTAGTCCGTTTCCGTGTTGAGGGCCGGCGGAACCGGCATCACGGTCACGAAATCCCCACCAGCAACGGCTCTCTTCAGATCGACCATCACCAGTTCCACGCGCGGATTCGAGGACCCGGCCTTCGGATAGGCGATGACCTGGTGCAGTGGATACTGATAGCGGAGATCTCCGGCATCGCCGTAGTAGGGGAAATTGATCAGATGGGTTGACGTGTCGTCGAACTTGATGAAGGCCAATTGGGTGCCCGAGGGGTTGAACCAGGTGGCCACATTGGAGCTGAACACCTCCTCCTCGTACACCCAATCGGGAATGCCATTCAGTATGCCCGCTTGCTCATCGCTAGTGATGGCGATCTCCTGCTCCAAAGCACTTTCCTTGTAGTACAGATTCCGATTGTAGTTGATCACTAGGGCATTCCCCGCCGGCGACCATTGCACCATGCTCAGGTGGTGCTGCTCATTTCGGATGGTCAACGGATTCAATATTTTTGTGTTCAGATTGTACAGATCGTACTCGGCTAGGAAGCTATACCGGAAGTTCTTCTTGTAGTTCTTCGCCAGCAAAAGGAACTCCCCATCGGCGGACTTCTCGTACAGGACATAGTGCTGCGCGTTTTCCAGCAAGGTGGTACGTGTTCCGGTCTTGGCATCGAACTCCATGATGGACTGCATGGGAAAAATTTAATATATGACATTTATTTTAATACAGTAAGCTACATTTTCTGTATGCATTTGTAAGGTTTCAACTTTTACCACTATCTATCTACCCTTCAAATAATAAGCCTTACCGTATTCTCCTTGTAAATGAGACTGTTTCCATTGCTCCAGCTGCCGTTGAAGCGCTTGGCATATAGTTGACCAGTCAGCACATCCTCCAGATCGATGGCATTGTTCGAGTCTGAGTCGTCGGAATTGTCCTTCTCGTCCGTCCGCAGAATGAAAAAAAGGGCCGTGCCCAACAGAGCCAACGCTATGACCGCGGTAACAATGCTCAGGATTATCCGCACCCGGCGCTTCTTCTCCTTGGTGTGCATTAGATTCTATGGAAAGCAAAAGTTTAAAAATTAATAATATCACTTATCACAATATAAAAATTAAGTACGTATAAACGAACCGACAGTTTTAAAGTTTCTTTGCAATTTACAAGAACTTTTTCCACAAGTTTTAATCAATATCCAAGTTTGCAACAACAAATTTGGAAGTAAAACAGTTAAAGTACATTTACTGAAAAAGAGAATGCACTTTCGAAATGGTAAACCAAGAGTTCATTAACCCCTTTTTTCCATGCAGGGAAATTGGCTCCTATTTCGAATGGCCTACCATTCCCCGTTTTCCATTTACATTTCCATGTAATCGCCCACATTTCTTCTGCGCTGACCAAAAACTGCAACTTGGCCAGCCCAGATAATAAGGCTTGAAACGAAATGCGCACTTTGGCCAATTTGGGTACAATCTTTTGCCAAATCAGCGGCACCAGTCACGTACATACATATATACTTATATACTGTACTTTATGAGGAAAGTGACGTTGCGCATGCGCAATGACTTTTTCTTTCTCATACCCATTCACTCAACGTGTTTCACTCAAATCGCCGAAAGCAAAGCAAAATGCATAAGATATGGGGAAGATGATATTGGGGATAGAGTTATATATACCTTTTATAGGGAGAGGGACGGCCGCCAAATGAGTGCGCAAAGTGTGGAGCGAAAATGAAAGTAGTTTTTTGTTAACCAGCTCCAGACTGGGTCGATGATAACTGGTTTATGCTCTGGTCAGTATACTGAATATATGTATATATATATATATTTAGGTGGTAGAGGTGTTAAAAGGGGATACCCAGGGGCTCCGGCAATTGCCGCGTGACGTAAGTGAATAAAACCATTTATAGCTTTTTCGTATCGAGTATATGTGTTTGGACTTGTCAGCGGTGTTTTGTATTCGGCCTATTTGTATCTTTTACATAATTTCACATTACGCGACCAAGTAATTGAGGTTGTCCACACCCAAAAAAGACAAAGAAATCCAGCGCTTTTGTTTCAGTTTTTCACTTATATATTCAGATGGAGCCCGCCGTGGTAATTGAGCTGTCGAAATGTATCATTAAATGAAATGCTTTTGCATTTGATTTATTTATGTTTTCTGTTCTCTTTTTGCCGAATCATGTCGACAGATTTTGGCATGACTGTTTTTTGCGATGAGTTAATGGGATTTATCGGTTAGCGCTGAAGGTTAGGGATTGAGAACAATGGTTAACCACTAATGTATTTGTGGCCTGTTCCAGGTAGTAATGTCATTTTGATTGTGTTCCCTGTTGACAAAATTCAATAAAAAATTGGAGACAATAGATCTGGTATCAAATCAACACATATAAAATAAATAAGAGAAATAACAATAATATTCGCTGAAATCAAACAATAAGGGAGTTGAAATTCCACGATTGTAACACAGAAATATCTATGTTTAGCTTGTTAAATGGATTTGTAAATTAATATTGCATTTTAAATATTTATAGTATTATAAATATGTTATTGTTCTGGCCAATACAGTAAATGCTAGTTGTTGGCCACACTACTAAAAATATTATCTTATTGAGCACAGAACCAGAATTCTGGTTATTATATTATTATATATATCAAGCACGACTGCACCTTTGGCCTTCGCACATTCACATATATACACAGTGCATACATTAAATACCTGCACTTTATAGAAGCTTAGCAGAAATCCACGACCAAAATGGCAAAAGCCAAAGGATAGAGCCAAAATGGTAGTCGTTCTTTTATTCGAAAATCAACGACACGTGTAGCGGATTCCCCACTGACCACGTAGCCAATCCCCAAATCTCTGGGATAATATATAGCCCAATGGAGACACAACTGGCAACGTCAAAGACATATATGTTAGTTAGAACTTTGCAGCATTTTATATGCTTCCGCATGGCATATGGACGCAGAATTTATGGTTCCTCTTGGACTTCATTGTGATGGGGATTTGGGTTTGTGAATCCGCAACTTTATTCAAATTCGAAGTGGATTTCCGTTGTGCCAATTCTTTAATTACTTTTCTTATTTGTCGAAGCGAGGTTGGTGAAGTAGTAAATGATGAATATTAACTAAGGAAGTAAGTTGAGAAAATGTGTTTAAAACATTTTAGTTCCACTTAATACATGCTAATAAAATTTTTAAAATAAAAAAAACCTTATATAAAAATAAATATAAACTTAGCTAAATAAATTATACACATTTCGTTATCAGTATGACTAGTTTTCGTTCACTCTTCACAAGGAATTCCCGAAAGATCACTTCATGTTCGACATAAATAAAGTTATCCTAATACTGCTCCCGTTCGTAAAATTGTATCCATCGGGGCAACACTTGGCCAACTCCAATCATATCGATGTCCATTCAGACTTTTTTTGGCTTGATTGTTTGGGGATTTCCCATTGAATTCGGCGCACAATGTGGCGCAATTAGACAGCTACCTGTACTAACCTCACACTCTAGTTCCCGGACTTCGCTTCGCTTCGATTCATTTAATAAATATGAAACTAAAAGGTTTTTGAGAGCACACTTTTAGCTTGATCCCTTACCGGAACACTAATCGTTTGCTGGACTTCCGGCCATTGGCTGGAGTTGGTTGACCAGCCAAGTTGAATGGGGCTTTTCCATCCGTGTTGCACCACATGTCGTATACTTGTTAAGCTTTGCCTTTTGTTTAGCCCCTTATATTGGCATGCTGCTGTCAGGACATAATCGCCAACACGTGAGAGGCTTGACAAGTATACAGTGACTACATTCCAAGCCCCTCAGACAGGACAACACGGAAAAATTGATGACCTCTTGTCTGGTTGAGCTTTTTCTGCCTTTTGGCTCGTTTTTCGTTTGGCTTTTCATTAAACTCGGTGCCAAAATTAATTAATTTGCCTTGTCATGGGTGTGTTTAGCCCTTGGGGGTTCTCTTTTTCTGCTACTTTTTATCCTGCTAATTGTGCACACATTTTAGCGTGTTTAACTAATGAGCTACACATCGTAAGTTGAGCTTGGGTGCCACACATAATTACTTGGCTCCAGTGGAAATACGGTTTATGTTAGTTGGTGATTAAGACGTGCGAGAGCGGAAAATCTTGTGTTTAACAATGCAGGCTTATAATTCATACAAATTATCCTATTGATCTAATTTGAAGAAGTGCGAAATCGAAATGCTTTACTCATGAATATAAATTGCTTAAGTTATATCATAGCTAAAGGGGAAATTTAGTATTATAAATAAATTGCACTTCAAATGCACTCTATTTAAATTGAAAACTGCTGCTTTATCATGTGGTACTCAGCACCATGTGGTAATGCCTACAATCAGGATGTGCTGTCCTTTATTGACCACCTGTTGATGGCAAACCACAGAGAGATAAGGCAGGACACTCTCATCTCACCACAAACGCTCCCACAGTTTCGATTGATGTATTAGCTGCTCATCTAGCCATTCATCTTGTGTTTATCACAATGGCCATTGTGGTCAATCAGCGGCTCGTTTTCGCACTCATGAACAAACCAATTTAATTACTGAGCTCGCCAGGCATTCAAACACATCGCCAAATGTTGCCCAGCCGGCAGTGTTTTCAGCCTGTGTTTGCGTTAGAGTTGACAATTTAGATTTATCAGTAGATAATTGTGAGAATAGATTGTTAGACATGAAACAAGTGAAGTAACTTGTACACATTGTGGGCTGAGCCATTGTCAGGTGTTTGGTAGGAAAATAGTTATGAAAATGTGCTAAAATAACGTATCAATTTGGTATTAAAACTTCGTAATACAGCAGCTCGAACTTAAGTAATAACATATTAATTTTTGAGAAAGATAAATGACTTATTTAACACTTTTTCCAATATAAATTCTATATTACTCAATGGTTAAAGTAGTAAATAGTTGTTGATAGCAATAACTACACTTTTCACATTATGCTCGATTTTTGTGGGTCCTGTATGCCTTACCATGCGCTAAGAGCATTCCTTGTCTTCGAAACCTGGTCATCTCTGATGCCCCGTCTTACCTTGAAGCGCGACATGCCCTCCCCGAAGCTGCCGGCACTGGTGCCGTCGTCGTCCTCCAGGCTGCTGCCGCCGCCCAGCATGGACTCGTGCAGCTTGTTGCTCGACCGTCGCCCCACGGCGGCCTTGTAGTAGTAGGGCGGATGCTGGTGGCGTCCCACGCCTCCGCCCCCGACACTGGCCACGCCCACATTGGCGGCGGTATTGCTGGCGGTGGCGGTGGCGATGACTGAGTCCTCGTAGCCCATCAGCTCGATGGACGGATGCTCGCATTTGCAGCGGTGCGGCGGAGTGCGATGTCCATGCTGGTGGTGCGGATGCGGATGTGGGTGGATGTGGGAGTGGAGGGAGTGCGGATGCTGCTGCTGCTGCAGTTGCTGCTGCTGTCTGCTGCTGCTGCTGCCATTGTGGTGGCTGTGACTGTTGCTGCCACTTTGATGGGGCGGCTGTGGTGGCGGCGGTATGTCTGCGGGTGTTATATAGATTTTGCCACCCAGATTTTCGCCACCCGTCTGCTTGCTGGGCCAATGGAACTCATCGAATTCGCTGGAGCTGTTGGTCAGTTGATGTTGCAGCTGCTGATGTTGCTGCTGATGCTGCTGCTGCTCCCACTGCAATTGTCTTTGCTGCTGTCGCAGGCAACTCTGTTGTTGTTGGTGGTGTTGCTGATGTTGCTGCTGCTGCTGCTGCTGCTGCTTGTGGAAGCGATAATATTGATGATGTGCAGCTGCATTGGCAGTGGTTGGCAGATGAAACTTGTTGTTGTAGTTTTTTATTTTCGGCGGGGAGAGAAGGAACACACATAAAATTGGTTTGTGGACAGCATCCTGTTAAATCGCTTTTCCCCGCGGGGGAATACTCCATATGGTGGACATGGGTGGTGGTCGTGTGCTTTTGTGGGTGGTTGGTTGTAGGGCTCAAAGCAACGGCAAAAACAAATTGAGGCGGCAACAAAGGGGCAAGCAGTAACTACAAGACGGAACACAACACAAAGGATATAAAACAACGTGGCAGATTTATTTTCCAACCTCTGAACTGCTGCCTAACATAAAAGGGTTTTTAATAGGATTGCAAGTAGGACTCGAGAGTTTTAAAAGGAAATAGGAATGCTTGATAACATAATATTTTTGGTTGGTTTTTATTTAATCACTTTTATAAAAAGAGCAGGCTTTGTTCTATATTAAACTTTAAGCCATGATGTCAACGTAATTCAAACAAAAATCTTTTATTTTCTTTAAAATTAATAACAATTTAAACAAATTTCATTGACATGCTTCTAATGTATAGTATACATTGGACAATGCTTTCCGTAATTATCTAATAATAGAGTTATAAAATAGTTCTTAAAAACTAGTTAATATCTCCATTGATAAAACATGCAATAAAGTAAAACTTGTTTTCAATGTAACTAAATTTACGTAGTGAACACAAAGTTACGCCAACTGCTTTGGTTCACTCAACATTTTCACCTCAACAAATTAGATCAACAGCAATTCTTAAATCCCCCATCGGAAAAAACCATGAAAACTAAGTTATGAAATGAAATTTGCGCCAAAGTAAATAACAAAGTCAAACTTGAACGAGCCAAAAACTATGGCGGTGCGGTCCAAAAAAAAAAACCACCCTCACCAAAAATCCAACTAAAACGAAATAGAAGGAAAAACAACCAACAAAACCAAAAAAAATAAAGAAAAATGGACCGAGTGAGCTTTTGCGCCAAATACATTAGCTCGATTTGGTTTGGCGAGTGCGGTGCTCACCGCAATTATTTAATTACACTATAGCACTACGTAAACCCAACTATCGCCCCCGATCCAACCCGCTGCCCGCACCCCCCTCGGTTCCTGGCCAACTCCCGCCGGATTTTGGGTTTAATCAAAGAGCCAACCAAGTCAAGCTCAACACAAAGACCGGTCCAAACGGTTGAACGAAACTTTTGTTGCAACTTTTCGGTGCAGCCAAGCAAATCGAGGCGCGACCTCTGAACCCTGCCGTGCGGGAGGGGGCTAGGGGTAGGGGTAGGGGTAGGGGTAGGGGAATAGGGGCAGGATAGTGGAAGGGTTGAGGTGGCCAGGGGACAATGAAGAGGAGCCCACATGCAGGCGACCCCACTTTACTCATGCTCAGACCCACCTCGTCCGATTCGTATCACTAATGATGATCAAATAACGACCAAATGTCGACCGCCTCGCTCTCAAACACATCGACACTCAGAGCAATTAAGTGTAAGAATATAAAAAAAAACTAAATATAAATCTTCGCTTTCAATAAAAACCAGAATGCTTACAAATACAGCATAACGTTTAGTTTTATTTTGAGAAATATAGGAAATATAATTAAAAATTGCAATAACTGAATATCACAATTAGAAAAAAATTTCTATTAAAAATAAAAATTTTTTTTCATAAACATAAAAACAATTTTAATTTTTGGTAATGCTATAGATTCCTAGAAACTTCCGAAAACTGCAGAGATTTACGTTGGTAGGAGCTTAGATATTCGGATTTTTATGATCGTTTTCTCCCAGTGTACCTTTCCATAGACACAGACAAAGCGGACACAAAATCGTTAGCCCACTTGGCAGGGCACCAGCAAAATTTTTGCACACTCGCCCTTTAACTGTGTCACGGCTTCTTTTCCATTCGCCATTTCTCCATATCTCCAGTTGGCGAACCTGCGACCTCCGGCCCACAATCTTCCGATGTCGTCTGGCGTAATGAGCAGTCTTTGGGTTCCCTTTCCGGGGGCGAAAAAGGGTTGAAGGGGGGTAGAAAGGGCTGGGATGTACACAAATGATATGTAAATACCAAACAATTTGCCCTGAGATGGCTGGCTGGCTGGCTGGCTGGCTGGCAGGATGCTTTGAGGTCCTATTTGATTAGTGCTTGATCAGTGCGCCAAAAAGTAGGCAACGATGGCTTGATTTTTGGCAGCTCTTCTGAAGGATACTGGTAACATGGTAACGAATCATGTTAATTGTGGCTGGCAGCGCCAAAAACTTGTCATAACCGAAATGTAATTGAGTTGCAGACAAAAGGGACACAAGGTCGTGCAATTTGTATTTGGCACGTATCATTATACACACATACATGCTTGTCGAACCAATTAACTACATAAATTGTATTCTGAACGTCATTTAAAACATTAATGTTCATTTTACCATTAAACTACTTTAATAAATCAATTCACGGCTTGTAAAAATTAAAAGCTTGTTATTTTTAACAGAGCAATTCAATTAAATAATAATATAAATTATGTATAAAAACATATTTAAGTTCTTTGTAGTGCTTTTACAGAAATTTAAAACCATTTAAGCTGACTTAATTATTGTTCTAAAAACCTTCTTGAATTTTATCCATTCTCGACTTCCCGTGGGAAATATTAAACTCCTTTAAGCTGGGAACTGAGAAACTCCTTTAAGCTGGGAACTGAGAAACATTTCCATTTCAACGAGAGTACCGAAATTAGAACGCGTAGCCGTAATAAATTATATTTCTTTGACACAAAAACCCACAGCCCATTTAGTATGGATATGTGCGCACGTGTGCTGCAAGCACCTAAATGTAAGAAATAAAATTTCAACAAAATAACCAAATGCATAAATATGTTTTAAGTGCTATGTGAATAAGGCCCTGAATTCCCTTAAATATGCCCAAATAATATATGCAAAAACGAAAAAAAAAAACACACGCGCATAGATGGAAAAATCATTGTTGGAAAAAATGAATATTCAAACAGAACGGAAATGTGGTATCACCTAACCACTTATGGTGCCCTCATCCTTCTTGGAAGGGCAACTATGAAATATGCAGAGCAAACAATGGTTTTTGGGAAATATACGGATCAAAATGCAACCAAAAATCGGTCTGCAAAAATCATAGCAAATATAAACCGTGCCAGCAATCAAACAGTGAATATGTAAACAAAAGTTAATACCTAAATGGCGTGGGATCAAAGGGTTTCATTACCATTACTGTATTCATAGCTGTGAACGCTTTAAGTGCATGCACTATTTTTCGTATAAATAATGTGGGAATTGTGGGCATTTGTTTGGGAAAACACTTTTTTTTTGGGGTTTTATACTAATATAGAGATAAAGTATAGCTGATTTGGGTAGATTACATACCTGATCGCTTTGTGCTGTTTCAGTCACCGAAACATCATTACCAGACATTTTATCGTATTTTAATTATTTAGCTTCCCGCGTTTAACTTTGCAGCTGCATCGAAAAAGGGATAAAGTTGATTTTATTTATATACAAATATATTGTTTGGTATTTCATTCAGTTTCCAGTTCGGCAATTCTCGTTTTACATTCCGCGTACATTTCTTCGGCACTTTTTCTGACATTTTAGCAATGATTTATTGCACAAATTTTATTTGCATTCCACATGCTTTTCAAAAATATTCCCATCTGGATGGAAATGTTTTCACTTCGTCGTTGGTTTTTCGGGCCGTTTTAATTGATGCCTAGATTTATTGCAATGTGTTCTTTTTCTTAATACGTTTGTTTATAAGATCCATATGCGTTTTAGAAATTATTGATTTAAAATTGTTGCCAAGCTAGTTTTTATTCAGTTTTACGAGTGATAAAGTTCATATAACAAAAGGCAGCTTCACTTGATCAATATATATGATGTTATTTTCATTCTTGTAATGCCACACGTTATTCAAGGACCCGAGTAATTTATCCCAAGAAAATAACTGCTCCCTGTCACTTAATGCAAATTAAACAATTTAAATGAGCAAACAAGCAAACCAAAAAAATCCCAATTGAGGGAGGAACGAAGACACACCAAGAAGTTTTTGGGGCAGCCACACAAACCCAGACAGCCAAACTGCGCATTGCACATAACTCGTAACTCATACGCCCCGTTGTACAATGAAAATGGCCGCGTTTATAAACGTTGGTTTGTTTGCCTGTTTGTTTGTTTGTTTGTTTGGTTGGTTGTCGGTTGGTTGTCGGTTGGTGTGTTTGCCCGCCTGACTGCGGTTTTTCAATTGTCAGTGCCAAAGCGAGCCAAGCGAACCCAAGAGCCCAGAAAGGAGGAATAAGTTGAAAAAAGTAAAATAAATAAGAAATACCAAATAAATTGAATTGCGTAGCCGACTATAAAGAGACAGCCAACGTAGGTGAGTGGAGCAAAGCCAACTGGAAGCGAAGATAAAAGCACAGCATCCCCAATGGGGAATGCTAACGAAACGAAAAAAAAAACAAGTCAACAAAAACAGAACAGGACACACAGCCAAACAACAAATGTGATAAATGTGCTGCGACCTTTGTGGTAATGTGCATAAAATATTTTTCTAAACTGTCAAACGGATCCGAAAAAAACGTACAAGAAAAACTTTGGAGTTTTTGAAAGAGGTCAGAATACGCGATGTCCATTTAAAGCATTTGCCTAAAAATTGTGCCTGCATTTAGCTTTTAATTTATTACAAAAATTATTTAATAGTTTTCAAAGCTCTGTTGACAAATACTAGACTTAACTTGTTTGGCTTCTGTTGAATGCATACCCCACATTAATCCTTAACGACTTTCTATCCATTAAGTCATTTTACAACTGACCAAGGCAAATAAATATTTGCCAAAACGGGCCATTAAAGTTCCTCAACTTGCGGTTGAGCTGGAGCATTTTGTCCCTGAGTGGCGGTCACATCTGCCGGGCTGCCTAAATGCATTAAATATTAATGAGCTTAGAAGCGGCTAGTAATTTGTTGTCCCTGAATGAGGGATTAGCCACGCCCAACTGACAAATCGCCTGGTTATTGATATAGGAGTAGCGATTACTCGCTTTCCTAAAAGTTTTCCTTTTAAACTTGTCTGCTAATCCAACAGATGCAATGTGCACGACTGACTGTTTGATTTTTCATTTGAGCATTTGTCAAGTGCGAAAACAAGAAATTGAAAGTGGCCACCGACAGACAACGGATGGTCTAACAAACGGGTGGGGAGCAGGAAAAGCCCCAACAGAAGTTTCATCAATTTTACACAATCCACTTAACTCGAAAAGCCAGGGGCAGTCACTTACAGGAACCAAAACCAAAGGGACGAGTTTCATGGACAAGAATTCTCCATCTTTTCCAATTCATTTGAACTTATGTTGGTGCAAGAAAAATGGGAAAAATGCAATTAATTACAGCTCGATAAAAATTGACGGAATAGCTACATTTTTTATTTGTCTACGTTCTTGAAGATTCAAAAATATCTTGAATTCACACTTAAAATTCTAGAAATATTTTTAAAAAATATTTTAAATTTTAATTAAATGGCAAACGCTTGATTCAAAACTCAAAAACGACTTGATTGGAAACACACTTTAAACTTTAAATTTCATATTCTATCTTGACTTTGTGTTATAAGCTTCATATGTAATGTATAAATCATATTTAAAGGAAAGATTCGGATGCAAATACCAGATAAACACACATTTGTTAAAAAAAAAAAATAAGATTTTTTTTTAATATTATGCATAATCTGTACACATATGTATATAGGCCAGTCCTTAAACTTCGAAACTGTAAATACAACCTATTCGGACATTTTTTGAATCAGTTGGAAAATTACTTCTCTGCTCGTCCTACCTCTACTTTTTCACTTCATTTGAAAATGTCATCATCCGAAATCGATTTGTATGCAGAGCTAGAGGAGTTCGATTTGGAGGAAATTTGGGAAGAACCGCCGCTATCTTTTGCTCCAGGTCCAATGAGTCCCAATCAAAATCTAGAGACAAGTCTATCGGATATGGTTTCGCCATCGGTGTCGATCACCTCGGTGGATGGCAGTCACGCGTCAGGATCCGGAGAATCCAACATTGATCCCGAAACCGGACTCTTTGGCCTACGATCGGTGC
Organism: Drosophila teissieri; assembly: GCF_016746235.2. Lineage (NCBI taxonomy): Eukaryota > Metazoa > Arthropoda > Insecta > Diptera > Drosophilidae > Drosophila > Drosophila teissieri. The sequence continues at coordinate 14,911,646 of NC_053031.1, read as the reverse complement.
GGGGTACGACCAATTTGATACCTCCTGGCTCAGTTACGTCCACACCATCACGATTACCAGCATGGCAAGTGATTCGGCAACGATTGAGCTCTAACCCCAGTACTCTATCTATTCCGGAAGAGAGCAGCCGTTATTATGGCCAAATCCAGGATAACAGCATCACGCTCCTCGAAGCTTTGGGTAATCGTCGCTCCATTAGCGAGGCCCGGGAAATAAACCGACGGATCGCGGAATTTATGCAGGAAGTCAACAGCTATGGGCCCACGGATGAATCCTTTCGAATACGCCGCCGTCGCTCTCGGGCAGCAGCCATAGCTCGAGCTCATGCTCGAAGATTGAGAGCTGGATCCTTAACCCAACGATCCTTGGCTGAACCTAGGGATGCTGAGGGATTGCCGCGGGCTTCACTCGCCCAAGTTCTGCGGCGGGGCAATAGTGTTAGTGATTGCAGCCAGTGCAGCAGTGACGAGGAACAGAACCAGATCGAGGGCAAGAATAGAAAGCCAACTGTTCCAAGTCATCTGACCGACTGGTTGTATCCCATTTAGGCTGTTAAACTAGTTATATTAAATTGAGAGTCATTGTTCTGTTGGACTCAAAAAAAAGTACAGCTTGTTTTCGATAAAAGTATATAGTTTTGAGATAAAAAGATCGGGCCAAGAATGGAGCTCCATTGACCAAGTTACAAAAAAACATAGTTAAAATAATGAAGATACACAGTTTCGACTCTTATCCTCAAAATTATGAAAATGAATTAATCAAATATACCTAAAGTTAAGTAATTGAAATATCACTTAAGATTCACTTAAGAGCTGTAAAGTTCAGCTTGGAAACTTCATAAGATCTCAAGTCTCCTGAAATGGATAACAACTGCAAGCAATTTGCTTTCGAGCTGCCGCCTCTGGACCTGCTACTTGTTGAAGTTCTTTAAGGTCTTTTCATCTAGCTCTGCCTCCATTGTTTTCCCTAGTTTTCCACGCAGGCACTGCCACTGCCACTTCATACGGGAAAGTGTTTATATGCAGCTGCGGGGGCGGGAGGATGAAAATAATAATGAATTTGCGGCATGCCACACAAACACTTGCTGCGGCCGCAACATGCGCCAGATTTTAGCTCCGGATATCAGCAGTAGCTACACATGCATCAGCTCCGGCCGGAGTCCAATCGCACACCGAGAGAAATTATTGGACATAGAATCAACATATGAAAATTTGTAAGTAGTTATAATCGAACTTTTATTAAATATCACTTTTCGAGCTTCTTGAAGAAATTTAGATGTTGGAAAGTTTTAATTTAGATGTAATAATGAAAACTGTTTTTAAAAAAATGATTTGTGTAGTAAAATAAGACTCCTCAAAATAAAAGTTATATTCTGAAAAATATGGCTTGTAATAACCCAAAGGGTAATGGACAGTCTGGAATTTTTCAATTAAAATTTGTACATTCAAATCTACCCATTGTTTGTTTGCAGTGCATGCTCAATGGTATCAGCCCTACCCAACCTTCGTAGTTCTTTCTTTAACCCACTGTGCGGCATGTGTGGCAGCTAATATGTTGGCTTGGTAGTGTCGCCTCTTGGAGCCGTTGAAAAATGCACTGACATGTGCCACAGCTGCTGCTAACCCCCAAACGCCCGCCTCGCCCCCTTCGGCCTGCAGACCCCCATATTCCCATTTTCACCGCCCCCCACCTCACCCCCTGTGAAACAAATGCACAGGACGTGGGCGTTTGCGTGTGCTGCTCAAGGGGGGCGTGTTGATGCGCTGAACAATAGCTATAAAAAGGATTAACTTGCATAACAAAGGAGATGCCTGGAGGTGCGGGGCCTGGGGTTGGTTTTCGACCAGGCTGGCAGGGCTTGGCATATAAATTTCAACAGCCAACGCAGCAAGCCGAAGACTCGGCATTGGTCGAGTTCCAAATTTATAGCCACGCTCCTCCAATTTCCCATTTTACCCGAGAGCATGTGGTTTCGGATTTACTTCCATTGTTTATCTGTAGTTGGCCTCAAAGTTTCACTGCTCACTGCTCCACATATCATTGTATGCTATTATGGTTAATTGATCAATGGAAATTGCTTGATACATTGCACCGCTTTGTTAGCACTTAAATTATTCTATGCCCTATTCGATGTCTAACACCTAGCTAGAAACTACCTTATATTGAAACACCTGGCTAGAAACCTTCTTATTTTGAATCCCTTCTGATGTTGATTTATATGAAACTGAATAGCAGTTTGAGTTCCATTTGAATTTTATTTGGGAATTTGTCGATAAAACCCAATATTTTAGCAAAGTCAGGGTTTCTTTAAAGTGAGTATAAAATACTATCCTTTTTTCAACGGCAAAGAACTTGACTATGTTTATATTAAGTGGAGTGGTCACAAAACCACCAGGACTTTACCTTATTTGTTTATACACAGTGTACTATCAATAAAAACTTCATTTCCGTTGTTTATCAGTTCGTGTCGCGCCTTAAAGCGCATTACCATCTAACCCCGCTTTAACCCAATTGCACCACCTTAACCCCTACTCCACCCCACCCCACACTCCTTTGTCCATCCTTGTGGCGCCTGCACGAGGAAGACAGCATTTCAGTCAACTGCAACTGCTGCAATTTCTCATTTTAATAAAAATGCAAATGTCTCTGGCTGAAGAAAGTCAAGCTAGCATCAGCTAGCTGTCTCTTTCTATTATCGCTACCCGTCGCTGCAAACTTTTCGATTTTACGGTATAACAACAACAAAAGCCAGAGCCTTCAAAAAAGTAGCGGAAAAATAAAATAAGAAAAGAAAATACGGCGAGGCAAATAAGTTTTCAATAAGGTTCTTAAGAATGTTAAAAGGAATGAAAATAGAGGATTGTGCTCGGCTGAAGGTTGAGTAAAACAAAGTGTCAGTTTACAGCTGTCAGTGCCCAAAGGACATATTATCGCTCTCTCTCTCTCGCTCCCAGTGTTCCCCTCTCTGTCCCACTATTTCCGGCCCTGTTGCTGATTCGCATTTAAAGTTGAGGCAGCCAGATGGGGCCGCAATGTTGGCGGATTGCAGCGGTGACAATGGGAAAGTGCTGCACAATAAATGCTGTTAAATTGTTCATTTTAGGTGATTTAGGTTGGCATGTCTTTGCACGGAACTGCTGCCCCATTAATTTTCTAATTTCTAAACAATACTTTCTGAATTGCATGAGCCCATTTTTAGTTTATGTATTATGAAAGCAAGAGTCACAAGCTGATTATGTGTAAAATGGAGAATTGGCTTAAGTTCAATTGTTGATTTTGAAATTCTCCCCTATCAGATGATTTATTTTTGGCTTGCAACGCCCTGCCAGCATCACTGCTTAGATGTAGCCCACTTGGCTAACACCACACATCGGGCATTGAGCCGTGCGGGCCGGGCTTAATTAATCTAATTGAAATAATGGCAGCGACAGGCGAGAGTCGCACATATGGCCGGCTTACGGGCACTAACAATGGCTTAGGACAATGCCGACAATGCCGGCTCCCTATAAAGTAGATCCCAGATTGCAGTGGCATGAGGACTCTGGGCAACAAAAGGCTCTTTGTTTTCAGCGAGGTGGGTGCGGGACTTGAAGTGTGCACTGTTTTAGATAGCCGGGCTGGAAGCTACTTAATTGGGAATCTCGTTAACGGCGCCACTTAAAGTGGCAGCGGTTAAGGTCAACACCACGCACTCTGCTCTAAGATTTAATTAAAACAAGAGAGAACGCTATAGTCGAGTTCCCCGACTATCTGATACCCGTTACTCAGCTAGTGAAAGTGCGAAGGAGTCTTCAGCACTGACAGTTTTTGGCGGTTTGTGGGCGCCAGAGTGGGCGTGGCAAAAAGTTTTTTGGCAAATCGATAGAAATTTATAAGACTAATACAAAAATGGAAAAATATCAAAACATTTTTCAAAAGTGTGGACGTAGCAGCTTTGGGCGGTTTGTGGGCGTTAGAGTGGGCGTGGCAAAAAGTTTTTTGGCAAATCGTTAGAAATTTATAAGACTAATACAAAAATGAAAAAATATCAAAACATTTTTCAAAAGTGTGGGCGTGGCAGTTTTGGGCGGTTTGTGGGCGTTAGAGTGGGCGTGGCAACATGAATCGACAAACTTGCGCTGCGTCTATGTCTCAGGAGTCAGTATGCTTAATCTCAACTTTCTACCTTTTGTAGTTCCTGAGATCTCGACGTTCATACGGACAGACAGACGGACAGACGGACAGACGGACGGACAGACGGACGGACAGACGGACATGGCCAGATCGACTCGGCTATTGATCCTGATCAAGAATATATATACTTTATATGGTCGGAAACGCTTCCTTCTGCCTGTTACATACTTTTCAACGAATCTAGTATACCCTTTTACTCTACGAGTAACGGGTATAAATATTGGGCAGTGAAAAATTTCATTAGCGAAGTGAACATAGATCAAATAATCTCTACAGCTTAATAAAAAATGTATTTTGCTTACAAAATGTTAAATAGCGTCTTGTATTTCATTGTAAGCTACTTTTCAATTTAAAGAGGGAATTTTGGTTTGAAAGCCTTATATAAAATGAATGAAATGCTGTTAATATACGAAGCTTCTTTCTTAAAAGAGATTTTCAGGGATCATTAGAAAGTTTTTTTACATCACAACACGTTGTTAAACATTTTTGCACACACTTTAATTTCGATCATTGCTGCAAGAGAATAAACAGACTAAAAGACCACCAAAAATTTAAATATTTCAGCGTTTCCTCACGGCAGCTGCACCGGCAGTTCTTTCGACTTGTGCTCCTTGGAGTCCTCCACCTTGCCCACAAACTTCTCCACCGTGTTGACGACTCTATCGACATTGCTGCCCACGAACTGGATCAGTGTCACTCGGTTTTTAATGATCAGGAATGTGGGCATGCTGTTGACCTCGTACTGAACGGCCAGATCTTCGTTCAGATCCACGTCGATCTTGAGCACCAACATCCGTCCAAAGTAATCCGATGCCAGTTGCTCCAAGCGGGGACCAATCATCGCACAAGGACCACACCACGTGGCAAAGAACTCGACGAGTACGTATTGGCTGGTTCCCGCATCGTCGATGAGCTTATCGAAGTAATTCTTTGAATCCACTACGATGACCTTCCTCTGCATGCCAGCCATCGGAAAGCTCCGTCACAGAAACTAATTTCAAAATGTTTCCCACAATTTTACTAACTAAAGATTTCGATTTTCTAAGCGTTGTAGGGTAAATGACAATTGCTTCTTAGCTAGTTGCGAATCACAGCGCATGCCCTTTGTTTTCTGCTAATGGATGTGCTTTCTTTTTAGGCGGTGGGCGTTTTCCAGCTTGCACCTCTTTATATTGTTGTTGGGGCTTTTCTTCTTAGGCCAAGTTAGCATTGCACTTTTCAGTGACTTTTCCAACTACTTTTGGTATTTAATTATAAATACAAAAGTTTAAAATGAGCGCATTTAGCATCGAAAAAATAAAGAAGGGGACTTTTGTTTATTATATTAATTTAAAACATTTCAAAAATATTTTTGTTTTATTGATTACAAATAATTTCAAAAATATTTTTGTTTTATTGATTACAAATATACTCATTTTTGAAAACTAATGTTTTCATCTATAGAACATCTTTAATTACATTTGAAGTATGATTTTAAAAAACTAAGCTCATTTTGATTTGTTGTGCTCTAACATAACATAACCATACATATATCGTAAATCTTTTTAAAATGTACATGTTTTAGGGGGCTTAAAAAGGACATTAGTGCTACGTCATACCATTCCCTTGCATTTTTATAGTGCTGGCTGCTTGTTTGCCTTGTCTTGCATTTGTCACAAATTAAGACAAATGCACCGCAGTATCTTGAGTGTGTTTAAGTCGCCCTCGCCCATTCAACTTTCAACTTTGGCTGCCATGCAGTACGAGTATATGTTTGCTTGCCACAATGGGGGCGTTATCTCTTGAGTGTGTTTACCTAAGCCTTTCTCTTACTGTCTTTTTGCTATCTTTTCATGCTTTCTTTTACTTGGCACTTTTTGCACTCTGTGGGATTTTGTTCACGTGGCTGTTTGCGGTCTAAGCCCGCTTCAAGTGTATCTTTCAGTTGATTCTAAAATTCTGTTGGCTGGGCTCTTTAAGCTCTTGGCACTTGGCATTGAGATAGTCGTTGATAATCCGGTGGCTGTATTTCGGATTACAGAGTGAAAAATGGTCTTTTAATTTTTGCGATATATATGAATCTGTATTTTTTTGATTTAAATAATTTAAGATATTTTTTCTGTATTCCAAAAATATATTTTAATGTCAGAATTAATGGCAGAACATATTCCAAAGTACACAATTTTAATTAAACATTAATTGTAACGCAGCTTTCTCACCCCAACACATTTTCTAATATAGCTGTGTAATTTGTTCCTTTTCTTTGCATTCAGAAAGATATTTTTCGGTGTATTGTTGCTTTTTGCGTCTCTTAATCTGCGACTTGCATAACCTAATGAGCGGCGCTTTGCGACGGAACGAAACGGAATGGAACGGAAATGGCGTGTCGCGTGTGCAACGCTGGTGCAACATGTTGTGCAATCAGTTCAACATCCGGTAGTAGTAGCAGTAGCAAGGATTTTTCGCTCCTGTCAGCGAAAGTGCTGACCTCGAACCGCCGTTCTGGCGAACGTTGCCAATGCTAAAGGTAATAAAAAGCCGGGCATGAGAACAACATAAGCATCCAGTGAACATTTTTGGCCGCCATATATTCGTGTTTTTGATAGAGTACTGGGTGAGTGGAATAAGTCACGTAGCTGGCAAGACAAATTGCTTCAAGTGCTTGAAACACGCTTGTGGACTTTTAGTTTCCTCGGGCTAGTCGGTTATGCGGATAGACAGTTATTTTTATTGCGCATACGCCATGTGGCTGGCATGCGGATTAAATACATGTATGTATTATATATACATATGTATATGTATGCGTTTTGCGGTCAACTAGAAAATGGGGTCGAAATGGGGATGGGGCTGGGATTGCTGTTGCTCTCCTCTTGTCACAAATCAAATTTCGGTGGCTCTGAATCAGAAGATCCGGAATGCGTGATGGATTTCCTTGGGTTTTAGTGCGAGCCATTTTACGTTGATGGATATAGCTGGGATATGTGCACTTACACTTATGTTTCACACCAAGCGCAAGGCATAAAACCGCCAGGAAATCTGAGAAATTTGTTCGTCATAGTGTGAAGTTTTGAGATAAGCTAGAAATGCCAGCAATTTGCCCCCCTAAGTGTGCCGTTTTCAGGATTTCTGCAGTTTGGCTTTGGCTTTCTGCTCTCGACTTGCAGGTCAGCAGATGGTTTTGTGCGTTCCGGGCCACATAATTGGCTTTTGTTTTCCGAAACAACAACGGAATTGGTGTTACGGAGCACGTTTAAGCATGTCAATGCCAGATGCTGGCTGACAAAATGATGAACAATCCGAACACAAAACACTGAAAGCAGAAGACAAGCCCTAATACCACAAACACCTACACCGACACCAACACCGACACCGAAACGGCAATTTAAGTTAACAGGTTTATGAGCTGCTTTCGGGCGACAATGAAAGTCCCTGCATTTCGATTTTATAGTGCGTCGAACTTTGGGCCAAAGCACACACTTCCTGTCACCATTACTTCCGTTTCCCATATTGACACACTGAAGGGAAAAATACTGTGTGTCTTAATTGTATTAATCTTAATATTTGCTATAAATAGAAAGCCTGCACTATTTATATTTTCTTAATCCTTTTCACTTTAGAGCTGTATTTGGTAACACAACACTTGGCTCTTTATGAATATTTTAAACTATTTTTAATGCAGCACTTAATGGAATTTCTTTCGGTGCAGTGTGGCACATTCATTTGCCAGCCAGGACGAGCACAGTATGCTACCCATTCCAGCCTTTGTCAACGAAAATCTCTCGAAAACACAAGCAAATTTTATTTGCTGCCAAAAATGTTGATGCTCGAACCGAAGCTGGAGATTTTCCCATTTCCCAGGCACTCGGCTCCAGCACTTTCCCCCCCCAGCGGTTCCCGTTGTTCCTGTTGTTCTGCTTCTGGGACTACCGAACTTGGGCTTACCCCTAACCACATGACAGTCGGCATTTGGCGGTGCTGAGCCTTGTAATGAGCTTGGGCGTGTGGAAGGAGGTCCCCCCCTTTTAAGGGGATCCTTTGGGCGGCGGATAAACAGGAGTAACAGGAGGCGTTGGCGCATAAACAGGAATACGAGCACGGCCCTTGGCTTGGAGCATTCACAGTTTTTACAAGCTGCTAATGTGGGGGGGCGACTTTTGTTGGTTTTCTGTTCGGCGCAACCATTCCCAACCGTGTGAATGGGATTTGCATTCGCCCACTGAATTTGGCAGCCAGAAGTCCTTTTATGTCCGGGCTTTGGTGGGAATCCGCAAATTGGGAGGCTGCAACTCATTGGAATTGCTTCATTCAGGCTTAGACTTGGCGGGATACTTATCGACCCCATGTAAACTGGGCTGACTGTACTTAGCCGCGTGACAGTAGGCCTATTTTATTATTTCCCCAACTTAGACGAAGGATTTTTTTAGGTAAGCTTTATTCTAAAATAGTGGCTATGAAGAGCTATTGTTGAAATCTTTGAGGAAATTTGGGGTAGTGAAATAATTATTAACGTGAAATATTATTAATGTTGTTTTGTTTTTCAATAAACTTTTAAAGTGTTGAATTATTGGTAATGCATAATTTTCCAATAATGGTTAAAATTGTGTATATACCATTTTCTTTATTATAACTGCATCTTTAGTATTCTCAAACCTCCCATACGATTCAAATCCATTGACTTTAAATTATAAGCAATCGACTTTTGACGTGACTGTACTTAAGGCAGACCGAACTCCATCTTGCCACAGGCTGCCCCATAATTAATCACTTTAAAATGCAAATATTTTGCCAATACTTAGCTGACAGCTTGCAAAATGCCTCAATAAACTAAATGCCACAACCAGCAAACATCAGCTCCCTAAGCAGCTTTCCTCGAAGCCTTCGCCACTTTTCCAACCCCTTAACCCAGGACTGGGGCAAAAGTTTCAATCAATCAAATGCCATGATAGAAATCATCAGCAGCAGGCAGTGAGCAAAAAGGATAAAGGCAGTTGAGTAACTCCCCACAGAGCTCGACGAGTGGCATAAAAACCACATGTGCCCCAACATTTTACGCCCCAGATGGCGAAAGGAGTAGCTCTTTTCCCGAACGGGCTGCCCTGGTCGTGGTCGTGGTCGTGGTCCTGTCCCTGCTCCTGCTCCTGATCCTGCTCCAGAGCCTTTCCCTACCACCTAACAAGCTGCGTCAACAAACTAAACCACTTTGAAATTAACACGTTACATTGACATTGACAGCATTATGCGTGGCATGCCAAGTGTTGCTGAAACTAGAAACTGGAGCAGGAGCACGCTGAAGGTACAGGATCACACTCAAAAAAAAAAAAGAGTTCTATAAATATTACAAAAATAGTGAACATAATTAATATTTCCAGCAAACATGGCGTTAAATTTACCCTAATATTTCAACTCAATTAGGCATATATCCCTTACTTTTCTTATTTCAAAAAAATTTATATTAAAGGAAATTAAAAAAATATAAACAGAAACGATGTTTTTAGATTAGACGCCTGCTTTTTAGGTGACCAATATTTTTGAAATATATTGTAAATTATTTATTTGGCAGGGATTTCTGCCAAGTATAGCTCCATGATGAGGCAGTGGCAGGCTGTCACTTACTGAAGTATCGCCGAATGCTGGGCGAGAAAAAAGCGGGAAGGCGACTGGCACAGAAGCGGAAGTCGCGCAAAAAAGGCAATTTCCGTTGTGTGGTGTGCGCAGATATGGCCGAACGGGGCAAGAAGGAGTGTTTGGGGGGTGGATGCCACCCGCATCGCGGTGGCATCTCTGGCACAGGAATTACCAATTCAAATGTCAGGCTATGGCGAAACACTTCATGCGGAATTAAATTCAGTGTCAATTGGTATAGCGCCTAACGAGAATGGTACGCTGCTACTGCCGCTGCTTGAATCCGAATCCGAATGTAAGAATTCGGCAGCCTTAACCCATTAGTTACCCGGCAAGGTTAAGGCTGCGGGGTGCTTGAGAATTCTTACCCTGCACTTGTTTTTTTCGCCAGCCAACCCAAACAATTTTCAACTTCCTCCATTCTTTCACTTTACTTGAAATTTCTTTTTCTTTTAATTTTTGGTGCGTGCTTGAACTGACCCAACAGAATTTATGTTTGGCAGGGATATAACCCCCACCTAAAGGGCTTATATAAATGGGGGTAAAAGCAAAAATTAGTCAGTGGCTTGGGAGCTCGACGGCATTGAAAAGTGCAAGTACGGCAAAAGCAAACTGTGCGGAAATATTTAAGGACTGGAGAGCTCTCGGGTTCTCTCGGTCTGCTGAAGGGGTTCCAGAGCTGTTTGCGATAATTGGAGGTGCCGGAGGAGAACTGGGGAACGCAATCTATGGGCAACACGAGTTGGAACTGCGTATATTATTTATAGTTCAGTTCTTGATAGGCAGCTGTCGTAGACGTTTATCGGGGCCACAATCTCTTTAGTTCGTATATGAGCACGATCCGATAATTTCATCTATCAGTTGTAAATTGTATTGTAGCGTTTATAACTGGCAGCCAAAGTCTTTGGTTCGTTGGAACCGTTACCAAACTAGTTATACCTATACGAAACCCAGATTACTACCAAGAATATATATAGTACCATTAAATTGAATTTCTAAGATCTCTTTTTTGTATTTTTTGTAAATTTTGAAACTTATTTTCAAATTACGTAGACCAACAGTCGCAATATTTCATGCAGCCATGCCAGCGGGTGCCTTTCTTCTACTTTTCATGGGGTTTTTATGCTCGGTGTCCCTACAGTAAAAGTGAATTATATTACCCGAAATTCTTTCTTTTGGGGTTATTTGAGCATTTGATTGCCTTTTGATATTCGTTGTAGTCGCTTGGCAATTTTCCCGCAGACACAAATATCCAAACAATAGATTTGTTGCCTCAGCAATTTGTTTATGTGCTATAAATTTTTTGCAAATCAACGATAATGCAATTTATTTGCGTACATCTTATTTGCTTTCCGAACTTTGATTTTCTTTTTCATTTGCATTTCGACTTTTGGTTCCTTTCTGTCAATTCAATTTTTGTTGTTTTTGCTGCCATTTAATGTGAAAAAATGTTCACTTTATTGGAGGTCAATGTGTTTTTTGTGTGCAGATTTACGAGTCTCTGAGTGAAATTTTTTCGGTGTAATATAATATTTCAAGAGTGCGACACTTGGTCCATTTTACTTTTTTGTTACTGTCGCCGGTTGTCAATTCGAGCCAGAATAAATATTGGCTGGATGTATATGTATTTTAATTATGTCGTAAATTAGCCAAGCGTGCGAAAAGTTAAACAAATTAAGAATGGCGGGTGGAAAAAAAGGGTGTTTCGAAAATTATTAAGATAAGGAAGTGTAGAAAACTATCATTATTTAGTATCAATTTTGGTATTATCCAACATTTTAGGAATTAAAGATTTGAGAGTTTTGAAAGATTTATTGAGATAATAGTGTTTGAGTGTTTATTTATTACGGATATAATAAAAAACAATCAACGTGCAACACTTCCATATCGAGGTCTTAAATCCTCTTTGGGATTTTAACCACTTTTTAAGCCTAAACATTCCGTTTCATTGTGCTCATTCGCCTGGAAAGCTGCACTGCTAGTGTTTATCGGTTTTCATTACGGATTCTTTGAATGGTTGCTCTCGCATTAATTTTCGCACACATTTTGCTGGCAATAAATGCGCTTTCAAATCATTTATCTACTCGTTCCCAGCCCCTGCCAGCCCCTATTTCATTTGAGGTCCTTTCATCCAGTCCGAATGCATTCCGCATGCCTCCCCCGATATCCCGACTTCCCGATTTCCCCTGCAATGCGACGAATAATTTTTATTAAAATGTCAACAGCCTGGCAATGAGCATTGCAATTGGTTCTGCCACTCCCTTTTCGTTTGCTCGCCGGCCTTCTGCCTTCTGTTCGCCTGCCAAGAGTTTCAAATGTTTGCCAGGACATTGCTGCGAAAGAGATAGAAATTTGCCAAAAGGAGACCAAACATGTCAAGGCGCTGAATGGCTGCGAATTGCAGCCGACTTTCGGGCGCTGGAACACGTTTCATATGGGGGCCATACTCACAAATGAGGCTAATACAAAAACGTGCAGCAATTACAACCACAATCTATGGAAATTGCCGGCCCAGTAAATGGAATCATAACCGAACCGAATGGCAGAACTTAAAGTCAACTTGGCACAAGAAAGAAATCTTTTCTACTGGAAGGCTGAGCAGAAAGTTTGAAAAAGTTAGGCCGGATAAACCAAAAAAAAAAATTCTCTACTCTTTATACGCCAAAAAGATCACTTTACATTAGAATGTTTTTGTAATTTATTCAATGATAATTATAAGTTTCATTTAAGGTTCTAAAGCTAGATATTTAATAAATATATATTATTTAATGTAATAAAAAGATTATAATTCAGACTCAACTTTTAAATCTCTATTAATGTATTTATTTTAAATCCTTTCCACCTTCCACTTTTATTTAACTGAGCAAAGCGCAACTTTTTCAACGTAATCCTTTTGGAAAAACAATTAGACCCTCTTAAAGGGCATATGAACTGCAACGAATTCCATTTACAGCTTTTGGGATTTGTAGGGCAGGCAAGCAGAAAAGAACTGAAACAAAAAATATTTTTAAATGTGGAAAACGGTTCCGATTCTGGCTCGACGGCAGCAAATTGTCCGCTCATGAGTTGCAGCTTAGTTGGCTAAAAAAAAGGGCCAACAGAGGCGCAAAAAGAGAACAGAGAAACAGCTTAGAGGAACCAAGCCCACAAAAAAAAAATACAACACAGAGATGCAAACTACTGCCCAAGAGTCTATAAAGCTTTGCCCCCTTTTCCCACCCGTTTTAAGCCATTTCTGCCCTCAAGTACGCACTTCAATTAACTGTTTTACCAGCGCCAGTTTGTCCAAAGGCGGTGGAAAAAAATATATAAAAACTTTAAACTGTCTGCCCCATCGGAAATAAAAGTTTATTGAATATCGTAAATGTTTACGATATACAAGAAGCACTCCTTGTGCCCAGTCTCAAGTTCAAGGAAGTCAAATTAAATTTGTTATTGCTACCTCGTCACCCTTTTGTCTCCTTGGAACTTCTGGCTCTGCGGTTGCTCCTTTGGCTGTCTCAAAGCGATAAAATGCGAGATTTATATGACAATTAAATGGCTCAATTAGGCTGCACCATGGCAATTGTGGTGCTTATATATGTGCCATTGTGTGGCGAACAAGGGTTAAGGATCGGTATTGAAGTGTGAAATCTAATTAAATTTCAAAGGTGCTCTTGGGAACGCAACAATTCTGGGAAAGTGGAGCAGAAACACAAGTTATAACTAGTTACTTTGTTTGCTAATCGATGTGAAAATCATGGAAATTAGGATATATTAAACTGATAAACGATAGTTTCATTTTAAAAATTCTACTACTTGAAAGTGAATTGAATTGAATCTTTGAATTTTATAGGAATCCAATGTGTTTCGCTGAAATGCATGCTATTTATTTAATTGAAACCATAACCCGGGCTTAAGGCTCCACTTAGCCTTGCCTTATTCCCTTTTTATTACCTACATACGCACAAACATGAATATGATCATTTGCTCCCCATCGAAGTTGCATTACGATGACAGGAGTAAGTCAAAAACTCATTTCGCGAAAAGCAATAATGCAAAATACTTAAATGGCCATCAAAAATACACTTATGAGGCATACAGCTGGCCATAAAGGCAGCCCACCTACCAAACTTTTCCTTTCCTTTCTTTCCTTTCCCTTCCCTTCACTTTTCCCAACGCCATTCGGAAAAGCCATCAAACTACAACTGGCAGCCGTCTCTTTCGCACGCCAGCCACCTTTCTCTTTCTATTGGGCCCAGCACATCTGGCGCTCTTCGCTCCTCGCTCCCCTCTCTTCCAGCTCGTTGGGCTCAAGTTTTATTTGTCGCAAAAATATTTCATTGTTGCAAGTTCATAAATAAGCATATAAATTTAATTTAATGCAAGGCAGCAAGGATCTAGGCTGGCTGTCAACTTAAACAATGTCCTTGCTCGCTAAACACACGCATATATATAGGGCTGTTTATATCTACAGATACATATTCACGGGCCACACGTTTCCAGCTTATTAATGTCGCCTACACGTAGTGGAGATTGCATTTAATAACCAAGTGGAGGGTAATAAAAAAACTTGGGTCAAGTTTCGCACGGCGAAATGAAAAAATTAATCCCGTCATGGTCCAACCGCGTAGTTAAACTAGTTTTAATGGCAACAAAAAAGTTAGTAGGAGTTGCCAAAAGAACAAAACTTGTGGTACTTGCAATTTTAGTAAGTAAAAAGCTTTGGAGACGGAAAATCTTTTAGAAAGAAAATGCTCCAGAGCATCGTTACGCAGAGTCTCTAAGCCAACTCAAGACACCAACAATAAAATCAAATATTTACTACATTCATATAATTGAAGCCAAAAATCCTGAAAATTTGCCTGAGTCTGTTGTGCAGATAAGAAAATGGTCGAAAAGAAAACAACAAGCAAGATGAGCTTCACTTCAGGCTAAATGTCCATTGGGGATTCACTTGGAGATTAAAGGAATCACTGGCCATCAATGGGAAGTGAAAAATAGAAGCCAACGGGACGCAAATTATGGAATATCAATTTTCAATTATTGGCAGAGAAAGCAGAAATGATAATTAAGTTTTGTATTACAAGACAATAGCTGAGAGTGGAAGAAGTGTAACACACATTCGGGCGTCCCATTTCCTATCTCCTATCTTAAAATGCACCACGACAAAGTTGTTTGTCTGCGTTTTATTTACTTGCTCACAAGATTTTGATTTATAATGAATTCAGTTCTTCAAAGTCATATGGCCAGACCGATAAAGCCATGTATAAGCCCGCCAACGAGTCACTTGGCCAATTTATGGCTCTGTACCATCGCCCACACCCAGTTTATCTGGAGCTGTCAACAAAGTGCCAAGCAAAAAGACTTTCAATGAAACGTTTCAGCAGCTGAGAAAAAGTCCAGTCAAGTGATAAGCTGATTATTATAATAATAAGCGAGTGACTAACAATGAAGTATGGTCAAAGGTCGCAAACAAATTTTTGATAAAATTAGGGAGAACCCTGAAAAAGTTAATTGGTCTAATGGTGCCTCCGAAAGTTTATTACTTTTGAATGCAATTTTTTTCTGCTTCAGCCAGTTGAAAGAAAGTTTACAAGATTTTTGCTGAATTGCTCGTTTGCAGGAAAAACATTTTTTCAAGTGACAAACTTTTGGCAAAACTTGAAAGATTATAAGTTTGCCGGAAAGGATTATAAACTTGAAAATTTTCAATCAAATTAAATTGAAAGATTAATTGAAAGATACCTTAAGAACGGAGGAAAATACTTTTCAACTTGAACTGCAACACTTTGGCAAGGAAGTAAAGCCCCATTTTGAATCCTTGATTTACATTTCTAGGGCTAATCCAGCCAAAAAGCCCCGAGCTCATTGCCAAAAAATGACAATGGGCGAGGAAAAACAAAACTATTAATTAATATGAAAAGAGAAAAAAGAAAATTTTACCACAAGGGAATTCAAATAAAACCAAACAAAATCAAAACAAACTACGACGGGCTGAACAACAAATTAGCAACAGTCGTTGGTCGTGCGCTCTCTTTCTCCGTACATCTGTCGGTCTCTTTCGCACAACAAACTGTTCCAAGGTTTTGCTGCAAAGTTCCTTTTGTTCTTGGCAAACACAAACACACATATCCATAATGGTTGGACCGCAGCGATACGATGTGGACCCAATAAAATCTTAGTTTCTACACTCGAAAACTTTTTCTCCCAGTAGTTGGGAGTGTAAGAGAACTCTTTATTGAGTATTTATATATGTGCAACATTTATTTAACAAATTTCTTTGGGTGCACGAGAGGCCTCCAAAAATAGTTGCCTGCAATTTAAATATTGATTTTGAGCCCGCTTTTTGGGCCTCTTCCAGTTTTGCTTTGAGCAAATGTTTACAACTCAAACCGAAGAAAAAAGGAAACCGTTTTGGAGCAATTCGAGTGGGATAGGTCATCAAATAGGACTGCTTCTTTGTCTCTCGGCCATTTGGCAAACATGTTCGAGATACTTTTGCTTGTTTGCACGCGCCCAAACAATTTCCCTCCCTCTCTGCGGCATTTCAAGCATAATTTGCGTGCCCAATGATAATTTCAATGGTAATTCGAATGCAAATAAGTGGGTACAAGATACGTTTGTGCTTTGGCCAGCTATTTAATCGGCATTAGTCAGATGCAGTAATTCTGGCCGGGGGAATCCCCTTTGAAGTCAGTGCCGTTTCGAATTTCTAGGTAATTGCAAACAGCCACTAATGCTCGGATTCAAGTTAACAAATTTATTAGTTGAAGAATGGATTTGATAATTCCGCTCCAGAAGGTTCTTATCATGTTTGTACGAGTATTGCCGGAATTTGTGTTATCAATAAAAGGCCACAGATCGTTTGATTTATATGGTCAACGTGATTGGTACTACATTTCATTACATTTTCCTACGACTCTTTTGTTTGCCAAGAAACTTTGTCCAATTTCGTTGGTAAATTTACTTTAAATGTCACAATCTAGCCAAATAACTCAAAAAGCTGCATGAGCAGAGGACGAGGGTGTCCTGGGTGCATATTTGAGAAATGAGTTAATTAAGTTTTCAACTTCTGCTGAGCTGGGGAAAATTAGCTGCAACTTTGACGGACAAGTGCGACATAATGAGTGCAATTGGGTTGAAGTGGGGAAATAATAAAGAAAAGGGGAGAATTATATTGTCCAAAGTAATTTTTGCAAAAACGTATTACTTTTTTTGTGAAAGTTGAAAAATAAAATCCATATTAAAAAGTAGAAAATGCTAATTTATTGAGGGAAACATTGGGAAACTCATTTGTCATTTTCGGATCACAACTACTTTACTGCTAAGCAACCGATTTCAAGTTGATTTTAAGTTTTCAGCTAATCTCGATTAAGGACCATAAATAAGTGCTTCTTATCGTGGTGTCCAAACTTATGGCCCACACACTCCTAAGCACAAGATTCACATAATACTACGATTAGATAATGCGATTGCCCGACAATTGGCCATAAACCTTAAAATCCGATTAGACCAATGTGCACAAGTAGAACAGAAAATAATTCAGCGTACAAAAGTGTTGAGCTCCACGTAAAATTCAGAGAATAAATTAGACAAAGGCATGCCCATCGTCACCTTGGAATTTCACTCGAAAACGCGCTTCTTTGGCTCGCGGACTACAGAAGTAAATGAAACCCCGCCGTAATTGTAGGGGTAATCAAATAAATTAGTCGAGTACGTGCAAGTGCGTTATTTTCAGCACATTAAGTGATGATTTTAGTTTTGTTGTACGGACCGAGTGGGTGTATGAATGACTGAATGAATGAATGAACGGATGGATGGGTGGGCGGTGCAGCCGGATGGAGCACTCTCAAAAAAAAAAAAAAACAAAGAGAAAAAAAACCGAAAACTAGACTGAATGAATCAACTCGACGGGTTGTAATGGCCACTGACGATCTGCGCGGCATTAAGACAATCATTTTAATTGGAGTGCCACTTGCGTACATGCAACCAAATCCCAACGCCACTAGGGCATTCGCCCTCTCGCTCTCTCAGTGCCTCTCTGTCTCACTCCCTCTCCCTGTCTCTCTCCCTGTCTTTGTCTGTCAATTGTCGGATGTGCCACTAAGCGCTTGATAAAAAGTTTTTGGCCGGCGCTGCTGCTGCGGATATTGTTTTTAGTTTTTGGTATTTACTTTGGGTTTAAGCTGCCGCAGATTGTCCAGTGGCTGGATAAAGTATATTTTATTTAATCTTCTGCCGAAGCTACTTTGCTGTTATGCAACACCGACCATTTGGGTCGGGTTTTGTGGCCAAGTTGCAGGTAGTTACACAATATCCACCAACTGGTAATCTCATTGATGAGTTAATAATTATATTTTCATTTTTTATTTAATAATTTTTACAGTGTCAACAATCACTTGCATCTGAAAGCCAAACAAATACTAATCATATTTACATTTAATAACCGCTCTTATCAGTTAATATTATAGTTCAAAATTAATTAACAGCCTAATCAAGCTAATAGAAACCAGATTTAATTGAATGCCTAGCAAATACGCAAATGTGTGCCACTATTCCCGACATGGCGATCCATAAAAGTTTGGCCAAATTGTAAATACACTAAACCACACTGTCCACAAAGCCGCAAATGGAAAAGACTGGTTCAATGCAATGCAACAGTTGCGATAAACATAATTATGTGCCCTAATGAGATTTGGGGTTTTCCTGCAATTAAACAGTTCAGAGCGAAAAAAACGAATGAGCGGCTTTCCCACAAGTTAATAGTTCGACCGGAATAAATCTATATCAGTTGCCCACTTTAATCATGCTTGAGCCTCGAAGGTCCCATTGCCATTTTAATTTTAATATCAAAAGGTGTGTGTGCGTGAAAGGCCATTGAGCAGACGTGTTCGAGTGTGAGTGGGAAAACTCCCGCCCCATCCGACAAGCCTCTAAAACATTTTCTACACCACCCCTCCCCCCCAGTTTCCAACCACACTTGTTTGCACATTTCTCATTTGACGTACTCGGTCGGCTTTCAATGTTAATTATACTTGTTGGGCACAGCCCACGCCTCTTTTCTCTGACACCACCACCGCCCAACGCACACCACCCACTCGCAATGCCACTCATTATGCAGCTCATATGGGATCCATGGAGCATATAAACCATATAAAAGTGAGCATGTTTTCAACAGATTTTCCTTCATCCGGACCCAGACCCTCTTGTAAAGCCATTTGCTGGCATTTGTGCAGGCCATTTTGTTATTTTTTCCAGCCTTCTCATTTCTTCTGTGGCCGTTTGTGGGCGTGTGTTTTGTTTCCTTTCTCTGTTTGCTGTTTGTCCAACCTTTTCAGCGTTTTATTATAAATATGAAAATTAATCACTCAGCCAAGTTCAAGGGATCCGAATCCAGAGGGTTCGCACACCGAAAATTTGTTGGCCATTCCGAATGGTCCTTTAATTAGCTCATTTCAAGCGGAATGCGAAGCTTGATTACCGCTGACTTCCCTCTTTCACTGCTCTTTCGAAAGGATCAAATAAATATATCGGTAACACTGAGTTGTTTAATGTTGCCGACTGGACATTTAATGTGCTCATTATTCAAGTGGAGTTTATTGAGGAATTAGTTCAGCAACAGGGCAAACCCCTAATAAGTCGAAAGGAAACTTGTGGTTTTCATGATGAAAATAAGGTATTTAGTGTTCATTTGAGTAAGTTAATAAATAATTTTACCAGAGTTTTATTAAATCCGTTTTAATTATTTCTGAATTTTGCACCAATTTAATTGACAATTTATGAAGCTAAGAAATATATCTTACTATTTCTATTCAACTTAAATAATATTCTAAAACTGTTACAGAAAAGGCAACCTCAGTTCTCCTGTTTGTTCTTAGTTTCCATTCCAATCGTGTGGTTTCGTGTGAAGAAACACAGCCAGAAAGGACATTCGAGTCCTGCCCTTGTGGCCAAAGTGTCACAGTGTCGGTGTCTTGTTTATTTGCTTTTTTAATGGGTCGTGCTTGGCGTGCTTTTATTTCAGGCTCGCAACACGCGGCGCATACGCAATATTGGCGCTTTGAATTAGGCTATGAAATTTGTGCGGCGGTAATGAAAAACTATGCCAGCAAAGGGCATTTCAGCCTAGAAAAACCAATGCAGTACTTTTGTCAAATCATCGAGGGACCAGGACTAGACACACAAAAAAAAACGTTGAATCGGGGGCAATAACTCTAGCTGGAAACGAAACCGAAACAAACTCAATTGGGCATGGACGGTGAGTCCAAGTTTTTGGCTTGGTTTGGTTTGGTTTTATTTTCATTTTCATTTGCCAAACGGGGCCACTTGAATGCGCAATGAAGCCCGTGTCCAGAGTCAAAGAACAACAAGTTCCATAGGAGTTGGAGGTCCGAACGGACCCAAACTTTTTACATTTTTGCATAAATTCAACGCGCCATCCGTTTATTTTGGTTGCACAATTTAAGCGATTTCCGTGACTATCACTGAAGATTTGTTGCCGCAGTATCTGCAGGCGAAAGCTGCTCAAAATTCATAAAACGAAGGGCTGCGAAATGCTGGCTGGCTGGGTGGCCAAATGGATGCAAAATGGATGGAAAATGGCCGGAAACGCGGAAATGGCGGGGGGCGAAGTGCAACAGCCGCACTCGAGCTTATTGTTGACATTTAGCGCCGGCAGCTCGCCATTCCGCCCACGGAAATCTCCTCTCCAACCGCAATCCTAGTGTTAATTAAGCTTACAGAGCGGCTGCAGCGGAGAACCAACCGGCAGAATAAAGTTGTTAAGTTTTTGTCAAGCCCGTGGTTGCTGTTGTTTTAGCTGCTGGCGGCTTAATTATTTTTATAAATTTTTTTCACATTTTTCACCACGCTTTTCCGGCTTGTTCTGCAACTTTGTGTCCAGAGTGGTTGGCTTTTCTGGTCATCTCATTAAATCGTATCAATTAATTTTTATTCCATTTTCCATTATTATTTTTAAACGTGTCGTATGTGGTGGCAGGTCATTGAAATTTGTTACGGTCGGACAATTATTAATTTGCAAAAAGTTTAATTGAAACGTGTTATTTTCTCGTCATAATTGCTTTCAATCATATAATTGGCTTTAACACTGTTTTGATGAAAATGCAAAATCTCAGGCACTGTCTGTATCATAAAAAAAGTTACTAATTAGAATAAGAAAATATAATTATATTTTTATGGAATGATATTTTAAAAAAATTAAAAATTATTCTTACAACAATAATTTACTATCTCTTCTCATTGACTTGCTTCCACTATCAATCCAAATATAAATAATAATTAAAGCTTAGTCCAATTACTCACATTTTATAAATTGCTTAATAGCTTTAATAAAAGTGCATACAATTTCAATCACTCGATTTCTATGTATATGAATCTCAGGCTATATATTAATTTAAAGCATTTTAAATAATATTTTCTATTCTATGTCATATAATTGAGTTCGGCTTTTGTTGCCTAAAATAACAAAAAATGTTTAATGGAAGCCAACGAAAAAGATTTGGCTTTGCATATAAACAACAAATGTTTTTTTTGGCTTTTGTTTTAAGTCAGCTTATTCGTATGTATTTATATATTATATGAATATTTGTTTTCACTTGGCTTTTTGCCTCCGTTTTTTTACTTCCCGATTTTCTGGTTCAGCGGGGAATTTCTAGCTACTTCATTAGTTGATGATTTGATTATGCACTTTATTTTTGCTGTGTGATTTTGCATTTCAAGAAAAACAAGCTTAGATTATAAACAAACGATGATAAGGCCCATTTAATGGGGCTGGAGGCGAAAAAAAAACTTTCCCCTTTCCTTAACTCGCCCAAAATCAAACGACGAATTAGATTTAGTGAATCAAGTTTTTGGAACATTACTCATTCGGTAAGTAGTTTGCATATATAGAAGAAATCTAAATATAGTCGACGCTTACATATACACTATGCAGAGAACGTGGAGCAATTTAAACGGCCTAGATTTCTTGGACAGCTGGCTGAATACGCTGTCGGCTTCCCCCTACGCACATAAATATGCTGAAAGCAATCACAAATTCTCAGCAGAGTGTAGAGAAATCTATTTTTCAATTATGTGAACAGTGCGGTTCCGTTTTAATACCTCTTAGGCTTTCCCTCTACCTCCTTTCCCCTCAATCCACACCATAGATAATGCCTGAATTTTCGCTCAATCTGCATTACTCAGTCAGATAGACATTGCTTGTTTGGGTCTCTTGACCTTTTTTACTTAAGTAAATAAAGTTTCATTTTCTCACGAACTTCTTGGGACTATCTCAAGCTCTGCTGCTTGCTGATTGCTTCAATTTTCTGTTAAAATATTTGCTCTCGCTTTCATGTTTACTTGTCTGGCCGATTCTGACACTCTTGTGTAAACAAGCTAAAACTTTGTCCAAGGTTAGTGACAAATTAACATGGACAATTACGAAGAAAAGTGTGGGAAAAACAAGTGGTGTGCATATTAGTTGATTCATGGTATTAATTAGCATTAATCTAGTGAATTTAGTGAACATTTCACATTATTTTACCATTTTAAATCGTTTCCGTTGCTGTTAATTTTTTGCATTTCACATAAGTGATTCATTTCCGTAAAGATTGAAAACACGATTGTGTAGTTGGCATTTTCATAATTTTATCGTAATTAATTAGCCCCAAAAGCCACATGTTTTATGTGACTTTATTTCCGCTATACAGTTATACAGCCCTAAAATTTAATCACTTCTAGTCCACATCACACACTCCTTTGATCACTTCGTTCAGATTCTTTTCAGCTCCGCTGAGCACTCACTGAAAACACCCAAAGTTTTTCCAATTAGTTTAATGCATCATTTTGTCCTTTCGGCAGGCAGCCAAGGCTGCTCCACATATTATATTCATAAATGCACATCGTATATATTTTGTTTAGACAAGTGCAAGCCAAGATTGTAACCACTTCATAGCACTGCTAGCAGAATGTCTTCACATGCATTTGTTATTTTTCGGTATTGTCCTCTTTTCCTTTTTTTTTATAAGCAAGAAATGCTGCAAACGAAATGCCGAAGAAATATTTAGCTGGCAAAGTTTATTTTACTCTTGGCTTTGTTTCTTTGCATGTTTTCCATTTTCTTCAGTTGGCTTTGGCTGTTTTGTAGCGTAGACAAAACGGCGGCGAGCACGTTTCCGGTTGCGAACGGCACCGGAATTATAACAAGTTGTAAATGAAAGGCAAAATTTGATTACAGCCGATGTCAGAAGGCAAAGTGAGAATTGCAGAACTAGTTAATTTGAATGGAAGCCGAATGGGGGAGAGCAGTGTATAAACAAAATCCGATGGGGAGAACGAAAGTTATACGCGTTCTATATAAAATTGCGTTCAATTTCTTAAAGACACTTTAAGAACATTTCTTTAATTTATCAAAATATTTATACGCCAATAATTTTTACATTTATATGTATAATATAATATTTTTTTTAAATTTATTGAAATATTAATACTAGGTGCAGAACATTTTTTATATTTCTTTTACGTTAGTCTACATTAAATGCGTGCTTGTGGTTATTTAAGAAAGCCAATATTATTCAAAAGTAAATTTATTGTGAACATTTTATGTAACTTCTTTTTTTAAACTTTTTAAATTTGTATACTAAATAATTTTTCAGTGTTTCTTTTTTTAATTCAAAAGCCAATTAAAAGCTTCGTTTGAAATTGAACTCCATTGAAATCTATCTCCGTCGTATTTTATTCATTTTATTCCGGATCGAACTTTATCTGAATCTGCATCTCTCCCCATCCAAACTGACTTTGGGCACGCGAACGTCACTTACGCTTACTGCCACTCGAAAAATGCGACGTAAACTGGATCTGTGGCGCGGCGCAGAATTTCTGTGGAATCGGGATCCGCAACCGTAACCGAAACCGAACCGCACGTGGCGACTGACAAGCGGCAACTGAGCTCAACCGCAGCTGGAGAATCGTCGCCAAGCGAATAGCGAAAAGCGAAAAGCACTCGGAGTGAGTCCGAAAACGGCAGTGGAATGAGTGCGAATAGCCGATTACCGGCGAAAGAGCTGAGCACAACAAAGCCACCGTTGAGTGCGTTTGCCTTGAGTGAGAGAGCGGAGAGCTGAGTCAACAGGTTGTTTTGCTGGTCGGTCGGTCGGTCACTTAACCTCGTTACTCTCTCTATTCCTGTGGTGGGTCACACGGGGCGTATGTGCAATATGGCTCACTCGGTGCGTATGGGTAATGTGTATGGCTCAAGTTTGCCGACAAATCGCCGACAAATTGTTTGGGAACGTTGATGCTGGCTACGCACACGACTTGGATTACCAGTTGGGATTGTCTTTAGCACGAGCTGCGGGCTGTCACGGTGCGTATACGTGATTTTGTCTTGACTTTTCTGCTGGACGCTGGCGTGCTTTTCTTTTTGCTTTCTGGGTGCACGGCGTTATCATAATTTTGTGTTTTTATGGTCATCCTTAGTTTGTTCGGTTCACAGGGCTTAACGGGGTTAGGGAACTTTACCCACAACTACAGACAGAGAAAAATGGTTTTAATTCACCATGCAAATTTAATTGAATCGATAAAAAATATAAAACATTTGTGGCGCTGACCGCCTTGTTACACCATATATGTAAATGTGGGAGCTGGAATTGACAACGCCTTCAATTAATTCGGTACTAATCCAATTGGAGCGAACTAGTATCCAATTCGCATGGTAGCTGGTCCTCAGTACTGCTTTTCTCAGAAGAGACTGGAACATCTTCAGGGTATTGCTGATTTATGTCAGATCTTACAAGACTAACGTCATTTAGATCTACTGGCTTTTCCGAACTCGAATCCAACTCGAGAAACATGTTAGAGACCATTTCGGGATTTAGTTGGGCATCCAAGTCGTTGCTTTCAATCATTCTAAACAAAATTTCCAGGAGCAATTCACAGGACTTCTTTTCGTAGCACATAATATCGGTAATGGCGTTCTGGATAGTGTCCTTCATTTTCAACAGATCCTGATTCAAGTTTTCGATATCAAGCAGAGCTTTCTGGGAACTCGCCAGAGAAACGGCAATGCGACGTCCCAGATCCTCGTGCTCCAGACGCATATTGGTGGCATTCTCCCGAAGACATTCAATCCAAATATAGCGCTTTGCAATCCTCCTCATGTTCATTGTGAGCGTACAAAATATATAGATTTTATTTTAATTTATTTTATGTCTGAATATCCGATTACTTTCAGGACGGCAATAGTACTGGGAACTTATTTTGGATCCATAGAAATGACAGAGGCAACGTGGAATGAGTGGCCTGCTTGGGTGGCGCCACAATAAGATCATTGACATCAATTATAATAATTATCAGAGTAAGCCGATTAGCTGGCTAATGAATTAAACATCATGGGGATTTGCCGACCCATCCCAAAGGCGACAAATCAATGTCACTTAAAACATATAATTATCATCATTAGCTGCCCAAAAGCTTCGCACTCCCCATGAACCTAACTTTTATTACAGACTATTTTGCGAGCTGATGGTGCTCGGTGTTGCATTCATAATTGATTGTCCTGTGGGCAAACGTGTCCTTTGCCTTGGCGTCCCTTCGCAGGATAAGCACTTAAGCTAAATGAAAGCAGATGGATTAATTTTCATTTGAGTTGCTGACAAAGAGATTTCTAAGCTGCTCTGTCAATGCCTTCATCTTCTTCGTCCTTTCTGCTTAAATTTTTATTTCGAATGTGCGAATGTAAATGAAAAACGCTTGGTAATTGGTCAAAGTGCTTGATTCCGGTCAAAAGCAAAGGATTTCATTTTTAATGAGAAGCAAATATGTTCAGCCCTAATTGGAATAATGGAAAGTCCTGCGGGCTCCAAACGGCTTGCGGTTTAGGTCAAAGTCAATGCGATAGGGGCGATTTTTAAGCGAAAACGTTTCGCTTTGTTAGCAATTTAAAATTATTATTTGGGGAAGGCTTCAAAAATTGATGGAAAAGGATAAAGTCATCTAAATGGGATTTTTGAAACAATGTTTTGTGTTAATTAGTAAGGGGATTGTATTGAAAACAAATACAATTAGCTGAAATTTACATATTGAACTGATGATGAAAATATAACTATATCTATATGTATTTTGTTATAAACTTTAGTGGGTCTAATGTATAAGTTTAAAGAGATTTTAGTATCTAGCTAAATACGAAGAAACAATAAATATGGTTTAATATTCAAGCTTTACGCACAACATTATTATTTTTCTAATTAATAAGGCGTTTGTCAATGTGAACAATATTGCTAACAAATTCAACCATCATGATAACTAAATGGTGCTCAAACAGAATTTCAACTGAAATCTCCAGCATCAGTTTAATTCCTTCCGCTTTCTCCGTCTCACCGGAAAAGCTTTTCCCCAGCTGTCAACTGGTAAGTGCCGAATTCTATCAATTTGTCATTCAATCATTGCACGAACGTTGCTAAGCCGACTATGCAAATTGAAGTCAAGAGGCATTAAGTCCGATCCCAAAACTAAAACGCTACTCCATGACACAATTGTCAGGGTTTTATCGGCTTATTTCTATGCATGAGTGCAGACACTCACACGGACACGCTTAAACCCACACAAATGCAGAGCACTTTCTGAAAAGGAAAATGCTTTGGCAATTTTCCGATTATTTTTTCTGCCATGTCGAACTCATGTGAATGCATATCTATCTTCTTCGTTAGTCGGAATAAGAGAAGTTTATTTCTGGTGTGGATTGCAAATACTTGTCGATTTTAAAGAGCTTTATTTTAGAGACTTTTTAAAGTCAACATCAGTGCGTATACTAAAGTTTAATATGCATTTTAATTAAGGCAAGAATTTAATTTAAAACTGAACATTTTTGTTATTTTCTTTAAATGTTGAAGTTCTTAAAGTTCTTAGCCACAAACGCCTAACATATATACACTAAAATAATGAATATGTATGCAAAAATAATTGAAAGCCGTTTGATTGATTGGCTGAAATATAGCAGTTAACTAAGGTTCTGCGCTTTGGATTATTGTGCACACCCATTTGGGCCTTTCTAAAATTGATGTGCGGTTGGCAGGTGATTTATTGCGGGTTGAAAAGAAAAAGGACTTCTTATTTCTCTGCCTGTGCGCTTGCTTATCAAGTTTCGGCAAGATTTTCATACTGCGACACATATTTTGTTTAAGTCGTATAGTAATTGAATCAAGGCAACCTTTTTCACAGAAGCCAACATAATTGACGAAAAATTTGATAAACCAGAGGTTATAGGTCACAGAGTGTGGGATGAGTTGGGTCAATAGAAGGATGACAGATCCCTTTGATATTGCATTGAGATAAAATTCATAAAAAAAATCGTATTAAATTGAAATATTGAGTATTTACATTACTCAAATGAAAATCTACTTACTTTATCTAGTTCTTTGCGTGTAAATACCTTTTGATTGGTGCCGTAATCTTGTTGAATAACTCACCTGAAAGTAAAATAAAATGCAGCGAAAAATGAATTAACATTTTGACTTCTTTAGTTTTCGTCGAATTCTGTTCAGTAAAATAATAAAAATGAGCACGTCTGCCGAAGATATTTCACTTGACTGCGCATTTTTATTAATTTTTGTGCAGACTGAAAGGAAAAATTGCTGGGATAATAAATTAAATAGCTCCCGTTATCCTAAGGCTTGACTTGAACCTTGCCTTTTCTCATTATTGTTTCTATTAACTATCAGTCGACTGACTTGAGCTACGCTTGCCAATTTCCGAGGCTCAACTATGCCAACTACTTAAGAAAGTTTCAGCGCTTGCCACTTTCCCCATGGCCACAACACCTATCATTTGCATCTGTCCTGACGCCGCGAAGGTACCACGATTTACCTCAGGTTTCCCGGGCACTTTTCCGGGGACTTTTCCCGTCCAACTATCGCAAGTCAAATGCGAAAAGTTCGATTGCATTTTTGGCGGTGCCACCATCCGTCGCATGTGGCACGTTACTGGTGCGCTGCCACCACATGACGCATACGCCATGTTGACTAATTAAACTAATCTCCTCGCTCGATGGCTTGGCAAACACCTTGAGCTGAAATTATTTGAAATACCCCAGCACCCAAAAACACAACACACAACTGTACACAGACATATATTTTTCATTTTATTTCTGCGGTTTAACTTTTGCTGTGATTTCAGTTTCGGTTCCCTCATTTTTCTGTTTTTCTGCTTTTCCGCTTAGCAATTTAATTTTGGTGCTTCCCTTTCTTGATTTTTTTGTGTTGGCCTTCTCGCCGTGTTTGCGTAGCTGAAATTGTTTTCCATTTCAGGTTTTTCCGCCCGCCCATGGGGACGGAAAAATAGGGAGCTGGATGCTGGGAGCTGGAA
The DNA here is from genome assembly GCF_016746235.2 of Drosophila teissieri. Lineage (NCBI taxonomy): Eukaryota > Metazoa > Arthropoda > Insecta > Diptera > Drosophilidae > Drosophila > Drosophila teissieri. The sequence continues at coordinate 14,883,530 of NC_053031.1, read as the reverse complement.
GCTGGGAGCTGGAGGGGTTGTCATGGATCCTGGTTGCTGGATGGCATGGTCGGGAGTCCCGGTTTCGACTCCCTGTTGGGTATACATTTCAAGTGGCTATGCGGCCACAACCTGTGCGATGATAACGAGTAAATGCTGCTCAGGGCATTGCGAATTGCATTGGGTTTCCCACAAATTTATGCTGCTTCCTTCTGGGGTGTCCAAAAGTTGGAATGAGTTTGCCGCCAGCAACGAAGGCAGAGGTAATCCCGTGTAGCACACGGGACATTCGTTAACGATAAGGTGGCTTTGGTTAAATTATTGGGCCGCTCGCTTAAGTTGTTTGGGTTTTTATTTAAATCATTGTAAACATTGTTGATGTGAAATCATTTTACTAAACTATCTACATATATGTCGAATTGGTTACAAATTTATGATATCCAATACTTTTCTGTAAAGTCTTGGATCCCTCCTCGTTGGTTAGTATCCAAAGCGTGCAAATTGATTGATGCTCACTGCTCTTCACCAATAGTAACTAATAGTGCTCTCTGTGCCCAGTTAGTTGAACTTGGCAGACCGACGACAGAGGTCCGTGGACCGCAGTAAACGTGACGAAAATGAAACCAAAGGTGAGTTCACTGGATCGACCATCCAAGATGCTTTCATTTAACAATGCGAATGTCATGCACAGGTATCGATTGCGTCACTACTTCCATTACTTTTGGCAATTGCGGCGATGAGGAACCAAATAAACACTTCGGGGGATTCGGGGAGTATTTCCAGCGAATCAGAAGCATCATCGGAAATGGATTTGTGCGAAGACTACGATAATATAAGCAGGTGGAGTGATAAGCTGTCAAAGATTAATGCCCATTTAACGAACTTTCAGACGACCTTGGGTTCGATAAGAAGTTCCCTCGATAAAACCAGGTCTATAGAAAAGTGCTGTTTTTATCAAAACAACATCGTGGAACTAATAATTGAAAACGTGAATGCCATTGGTCCAGACAGTGAAACCCAAGATACGCAAATTCAACGCAGCAAAGATCTTTCAACGAATCTCAAAAATATTTTTACTAAAATTAAGAAAACTGTCGTGGATGGCTTTAATAGTTGCTGTGAAAATTTGCGGGAGGCAATCGAAAAGGTAAAGGGTGAGGTCGAAGAAAAAGTGAAGAATATATCGATGAAATATAAAGAGAATATGGACACCAAAAGTTCAACGAGGAACGACGGTCTTCAGAAAAAAGTGAAACAACTGGAAGGCGAAATAGAAGTTGCGAAATCACGCTTGGAAAAATTACAAAACGAAATGGATAGAAATAGTGAGAAAGCCAATTGTTGTAAAGAATTAAAGCAAGAAATGTCGGCTTTTGATGGTAAAATTAGCACAGTCAAAAGTGAAGCAGATAACGAAGTCAAAAAGTTGGATAATCAACTTCAAGAACTAACGGAAAAGCTGCGGAATCAAGATAAATTAACTGATGCCTTAAAAAAATCTTTAGAGGACGGTGGCGAAATTACTAAAAATATTATCGACAAGTGCAAAAACAATTGTGGAAATCCGAATAGTAGTCAGGATGTGCAAATTCAAAAAGAGAATTTACTTGATTTGAAAAAGAGAACCGAAAACCTTCAGATGCTGGTCGCAATCCTCACCAATAAAATAGGCAACTTTGACATCAAGGGATCCCCAACAAGTTTAAGTTTAATCCTACATACATGCCTGGAAAATAATAAAAAACTGAGTACAATTGAGTCTGAGCTTCGGGAAATGATTAAGAAACAAAACCAAACATGTTCTAAGGCATCACCAGAAATTACTAAAAGTAATGAAAACTGTTCCTCAGATGAACAGCTGGAGAAACGTATTAAAGCACTTCAAAATGAATCTAAAATTCTGGGTGACGAACTTAAAAACTTTCCTCAGTGCTGCCGAAATATTGATAAGCTTCACAAACAGGCGGACCAAATAACCAATGCGCTTCAGATCATGAACAAAACCTACAATGATCAAATTCAAGATAATAAAAATAAAATTGATTCCCTAAAGGATGGCTTGGATAAAACTCTTGAAAGGGCGGGTCAAATAGATCGTTCAAAAATTAACGATGGTGTTCAAGAGCAACTGAAAAAACTTGAAAGAAAGTTAGACAAAGCTATTATAAGCGTGGAGGTCTTGAAAGAAACACAAGATGATTTCATAAAGCTAATGGAAAATACAAAAAATCTAAAATATTCGCCAAATGAGTTCGAGAAGCTAAGAAAGGATTTTGAAGAGTTTCGACTCAAAATTCTAAGCCAGTTAAACGAGTTTGAACAGAAAAAGCTGCAAGAACCATCCACTGATGCTAGGAAGCGTGAGAGTCAACTTAAAAAAATCAACGATAATGTTCGCCAGGATATGGACAAATTGAAAAATACTATTCAGCTACAAGACGAACTGAAAGTGAAGGCCCAAGATGAAATACGAAAAGGGAAAACGCCATCAAAGCTTATGCTCGATTGCGAAAAAAAGTGCAAGGAAATGGACAAGTTTGATAAACTCATAGCTGAAATAGAAGACGCAAATAAGCGCGTTAAAATGAAAGTTCTGAAAGAAGCTCAGAAAAAGAAAAAACCTAAACGTAAGCCCAAGCCCAAGCCTACGCCAACACGGCGTAGGGCTTACGTAGGGGGCATCGATTTTGAACCTTGAATGTAATATTTGAAATAAAATATAACAAAATGGCAAATTCAACATGTGTATTAAAACAAAGAGGTTTACATTTTTCTGGTTTTAGTTAATATGAAAAATTTATCCTCAAAGGACTACAAAGAGTTTTTTTTTCTATTTATGTGAAAAATGTGTTTAATTTATAATTTGATCAATTACACTCTTTAATATTTCTGAGGACATATTTTGGTGATTTATATTCCACTGTTTCTTATTTTTTTTACAAATAATCAAATGCGATCAGTTGTGGGTTGCGCTATCAAGTACTACTGTGGTCTTTGCTTCTTCTGAAATTCTAAAACTCCCCTCGCAGTGTAATGGTAATAAGCACAGCATGCAAATCGATTGCTGGTCACTGCTCTTCACCAATAGTAACTAATAGTGCTCTCTGTGCCCAGTTAGTTGAACTTGGCAGACCGACGACAGAGGTCCGTGGACCGCAGTAAACGTGACGAAAATGAAACCAAAGGTGAGTTCACCGGATCGACCATCCAAGATGCTTTCATTTAGCAATGCGAATGTCATGCACAGGTATCGATTGCGTCACTGCTACTTGTGATTACTTGTGAATCTGCAATTACGTTGGTGAGGAACACACATGAAAACGGAAATATTTATAATCAAATTAGAGCACCACCGGTGAAGGAGCGGTGTGATGACTACAATGACATTGCAAAGTGGATAAATGAGCATATCAAGCTAAGTGCCCAGCTGAGGAAATTTCAGAAAGATCAAATTGCAGTACCAAGCTATTTTAAAAAGACGCCCACTTCAAACACCTGTCGCTTCTATGAAGAAAGCACTCTGAATCTAATAGTGGAAAAGGTCAACCGTATAAACGAAAAAAGTGGAATTCAAGTTGAAAAGCTGAAGAGCAGCGGAGATATGGAAAATGATGTGAAAAATGTTTTACCCCAAATTAAAAAGGTATTTTCTAAGGGCATTAAAAGCTGTTGTAAAACCTTGGCTAAAAAAATAGAACAACATAAAGTGGATCTACAAGAAAAACTTAAGGATATGCCAACAAAATTAAGTGAGACCGAATCTGGAAAATTAAACGAAAATGACGCCATCCAAAAGAGTCTAGGCCACATAGAAAAACAATTTGAGGAATTAAAACCACTTTTTCAAAAGGTACAAAAATATTCTGGTGATACAGAGGCAAATACAAAATGTTGTAATAGCATAAAAACATCGATTCAAGCTTTGGAAAGTAAGTTAAAAACAATCAAATGCGAAGGAGATAATCAATCCCTAAAAATAGAAAATCAGCTAAAAGAGTTAAAAGATAAAATACGGAAAAATGTAGATTTGACAGATGTTTTCAAGAAAACTTTAAGTCAGCGCTCTGAAAATATTAATAATATTCTTAGCATCTGCAATAAAAACTGCATAAATAAAAATGTTTCAATGGATACTATAGGTTTCCTTGACCTGGAAAATATTATAGAAAATTTAGAAAAACTCGTCGACACGCTTTTCAATAAGTTAGGCGCCTTTGACATCAATAATTTAAAGGGAACATTTAACACATGCAATGAAAATAATGAAACGCTAACTGAAATTCAATCTAAAATTGAGTATTTGCTTAAGCAAAATTCTAAAACTTGTTCTGAAGGATCGCCCCTAGGTTCCGAAAGTGAAATTAAAAAATGTTCATCTAATGAAAAGCTACAGAACAGTATTCTGGAGTTGCAAAAGGAAATTGGTATCTTGCGTAATGAACTAACAAAGTTTCCGAAATGCTGTCAAAAAATCGACGACCTTAGCGCGTATATTGGAAAACTAGGAGACATGATGAAGAAAATGAACCAGACTTACAATGATCACCTCAACGCTAACTCAAATCAACTTAATTCTATAAAAGAGAGCCTGGGTGAATCCTTAAGAAAGTTACGCAAAAATCCGTCTCATGATTATGAAAACGTTGAGAACCTTGCAAGAAAACTTAGGAAAGATCTTAAAAAAACTAGTTTGACACTTGGATTTCTAAAAAACAAACAAGATGAGTTGTTAAAGAATAAAAATGCAATGCAAACTTCATTATACTCTCCCGATGAGATGAATGGGCTGAAAAAGGACTTGGATGAGTTTAGAAAGGTCATTGATGGCAAGCTAAAGGATCTTGAATTGAAAAAGCAAACCAAAATAAACGATGCTCAACGTCTTGATACATTCAACAGAGAAGCAAATCAGGATCTTGATAAATTTAATAAAATAGCCCTTGCCCCCAAAGAACTAGAAATGCAGATCAAGGATCAGACAGAGAAGAAAGTAAAGAAAGCAAAAGAAATGCTTGATTGCAAGCAAAAGTGTTCAAAAATCAACATGATGAACGATCTCATCGACCAAGTTGAAGACATGGAAAAGATTGTTAAATAAAGATAAAGCACAGTTCTCTTCGTGTATTTCTGATTTATGATGTATTTATATTTGGCAAACTAAATATACTAATTTTTATTTAACCATTGAATATTTTTTTAAAATTATACTGAATAGAGGTAAACTTACAAAATTTCATTTATGCTAATTTCATACTGCTAATACAATTTTAATATCTTTTGGTTAATTTCTTAATTTGTTTTGTCACTATTATTCTTTAAATATATTTTTATATATTTATGGTATTGCCTTCAAGGGCTCCCTGAGTCGTTTGTCAGAGTTGTACTAAGGCAAATGTAAATGATGCTGCTACAAACAGAATTTATAAAAATCGACGACGCCCTGGACATCTGCAACTCCATGGAGGAGGATCTGTTCGAGTGTCTGAGCACTGTGAAGGACATGAACCGGAAGTACAATGCACCCGGACGCTACATCATCTCCATGGAGCCCTTCGCCGAGGACTTTCCACTGAGCAGCAGCAAATCCACGGACTTGGATGCGACGTCCATGCGAAGTTGTGACTCCGAGCTGGACATGCTAAGCCAACTGTATGGGGCCAGAAGTGCCCAGGAGTTGGACGAGTCGTACGTGGAAGTGCGCTACAAGTTCATCAGGCTGAAGCGTGACATCGAGGGTGCCTTTACCCATTTTCTAAGGATCGTTGACTGTGCGGATCGGCAGGAAAAGATTTCACATCGCATGCTGAGGGGCTCGCAGAATGGCAAGATAAGGCTGTGCAGACACTAGGAATGCAAATTTCTAGCAACTATTCCATCAAACTCTGCGAGCGTGTGTAAACTGCAAATTGTGCCGACACTTTGCAGCTTTTATTAAAAATTACTGTCACCATTAGCCGAGTTGCCCGATGACTTTTTAGGAGCAAAAGAGGTGCAGGGGTGAACTTTCCAAAACTCATTTGGCCTGACATGAAAATGACGCAAAGTTTTTTATCAGAGCCTCAGTTTTTCTTGCGACACAAGTTTCGCCTGACGTTAAGCACGATGACGATGATGTTGATGTTGGTGGGACAGTAACAAGTTGGCTGCATGTTTATGAGCACGACAATGGGTAAATACAAATACGGACATGCGAAGAGAATATGTTGGGGAAACATGAGAAATTGCCAGCGCAAAACTTGAGATAATGTAATGCAAAAGTGGCCCAGGACCAGACGCAACTTTTCCATAAAGCCTTGCCAACTTGGCTCCGTGTTTGTGCTTGGTAATATATTTGTGAGCATTATTTTATTTCGTATACCTGCTGCTCGTACACGGGTATGCTAGACACGTTGGTAGTAGGTAACAGGCTGAAGAAAGTGTTTCTGATTCTATAAGGTAGCCGTATAAGTCAGGCTGCCCGCCAGTTCATTCAGATGAACTGAAAATGTGTATTTTCATCTCTCCTGCATTTTAAGTAGCGGGGTATGCGATAGTCTAGGTACTCGACCACAGCACTCTCTCTTGTTTTTTGTTTTCATTTTCCCCGACTTTGTCGAAAGGGGCACGGCATCCCCACACTTCGTTAGAGGAACAAGTAGCTGGGACAAGGACCAGTACCAGGACCCTGGCCGGCAAACTGGACAGCTGCAAGGACATAAAACAGTGAAGTTTTGCATATTTAAAGTAATATCAAGGGGAGAAAACAAACTTTTCTTTTTCATTTTCATTATTATTATTATTTTTTTTTTCTTTTTCTTGGTTTATTACCCAAGGGTCATGAAGTGTGTGCGGTCCATTGAATAGAGGCAGCAGGATCAAGAGGGTTCGGCAAGGGGTTTAAAAGGTGTTCATTGAGTGAATGCTGCGGTCACTCTTTGTGATGAAATGGTTGAAATGTTTGCCAAACAAAAAGGTAACCAGCAGTCATAAATAATGATGAGAGAATATAAAAGGAATAAAGAGGACCCGCACCTTCAGCTTGGAACTAATTTAATTTAGCCTGCTTCTAATCAAGCTGTCACCTTTAATGGGGATTACTAACATAATTATACCCGGTACTCCTATGGTATACTAGAGTCGTTGAAAAGTAGAAAAAGGATAAAGTGTTTCCGAGGCTATAAAGTAGATAAAATAGATATACTTAATCAAGATCAATAGCCGATGTCTGTCTATCTAAAGTTATATCCATTGTATATTTATATCGACGGAAATAAGACATCAAAGAAAAGAAACCGCGTTAATCACGTTTCTCGACTTTCAGATACCCGTTACTAAGCTGGCACTCATAAGTGCTAGGTAGGTATTTTATAATTTATTTTGCATATACAACTTAGCTAGTAATATTGTGAAATCCACATAGATGAAAACCTTAGCCTTTTGCAGCTTAAACAAAATATTCGACTATAATTAAAACCCTTCCTTTTAACTGTTACATATTTTCCCAAATACTTTGAACGGGTATCAAAATCGTTTGCCAAGTATTTCAATGTCGGCTGGCTCGACTGAATAGTGCTGACTGTTATTTATACACTTCCTGTGCCCAATGGAGCCAGAGCCACCGTTCGCCATTAAACATTGCTTTATGGGGCCTACAGCTCTGCACAGCCATCGATTGATATGAGTATGGGAATTTATTAGCACTTTAATGGCCCAGCCAGTCGACCTGGCCCTAGAATGTGGAATTCTCAGGGCCGTATTTGGATTTTGCCATTCCAAGTGCATCCAGAAGTGCTTTAAGCCTACCCACTACCAGTTTGTGAAGGACCCTTGATGGCCAAATCGAAGCGGGTGAAGTCTGCTCGATGGGAACTAAAAATAGCTGGGCAAAATCAAAGTCGAAAATGTGGAAGAGCCGCCGAATTGTTTTGCACGTTTAGCCGCAAATTGAGTCCGGATTACCCTTTTCCGGCTGCCTCATACTCAGGCTAAGTGTATCCGGAATAGGCATTTGTTCAACACTAACATGAGTAGCTGCAAAATGCTCTGATTTTGGGCTGGCCAGTCCCAAAGAGCTACTCGATATCCCATCCTGTTTGTGCTGCAGAAGACCATTTAGAAAAGATTTGCCGAACAAGTTTGTTTAATTAAGACTTCCTGCGGGCCAGTTGATTGACTTTAAGTGCCTGGAAGTAACCGAATTAATGAGGTAAGCTCCCAGGCGATTTGAGCTCTTCAGACAGTGTCTGGGGAAATTTCATCCAGAAGTTAAAGTGGAATGCGGGAAAAGTCTGGCGAACGAACAAATATTTGCGGGTTTAGTATCAAGGAAGTTATATTTAAAAGGGTGGAACACAGTTCTATTCGTTACTTATTTCATGGCATCTATGAAATATGGGAATAAGTTTCTTCTTGTTGCCATTGAAATATCATTATTATCTATTACATTTTACATAATCTTTTAAAAACTGGCTAGGCTATTAATATTTTCCTACTGTAAGTTCTTGTTTACTTGCCTCATTTCTCTCAGCAAGCAGCTAAACCGCGCCCAGAGGGATTCCATGTTAACCAAATTAATGGAATGGAGAATCCGAGGAAAAAACTTCCAGAAGTAGACGGCAAACAGGGACAAAAAATAACCACAGTTCATAAATATGTAGGAATCTCCCAAACTGGGCAAAAAGGGAAAACACGTTAGGCACTTCCGTATGAATAAATATTTAATCAATCAATTTCGACAATTTTCCTTTTCGAAGCTCGTCAAATGCATAAACAGAATGGATACAATTTCATTTGCCGAATGATGATGATGATGATGATGAGGGTGATCAGATGCCTTTGTTGCTGTCGTTGAGGCATAAAACAAGTCAGACACATAAAAGTAGATTTGATTGAAATGCTAATTTCCACAGATTACCAACGGGAAAGAACTCACTCGAGATAGGTCGCTTTCAGTGTTGCTATTTCGTCTATTTTCTGCGGGAAATTCGACCGTCTACTCTTTTCGAAAATTAAATAGGGTCTTTAGAGCAGCTCTATTTAATCCAAATAACAGCAATAAACATAAAAATATTAAAATATATATTCACAAAATAAAGCATTGACGTATGTTAAACAATATTTAGTTTTATTTTTTCCCCGCTGTTTTAATTTATTAAACTTTTTCCCGCTGCTTTGGCTGCATTGCCAGACTTGTTTCTGTTTTTTGAAATAGTTGCTAACAGCACTGTTTAAGCGTCAGAAAATGGACAGTCATTGAGAGTTAGTCATCAATATCATCATCGGTATGGCCATCAGGCAGAAGAGGGCCTTGAAAAATCTGTTGAGTGGGGACCTACTGGCCAAATGACAGGACACTTCTCAGTCGAAACCCATCAGCCGCAGCCCCAGTTTCGGTTTCGGTTTTGGTTTCAATTTCAGTTTCGATTTCAACGCGATTGATATCCCATGAATGCCCGTTTCCCCCGCCGCCATCCACTTTTCACTTTCCCAGTTGCGATTATCGAAACGTTATTAGTTTGTCGGCTGCCTGTGACAGGTCACATTGAACCTGGGCATTTTCTCCGTTTAGGTCTCCTCGGCGTTCCACATTCTAAATTGTGTGGGGACGGCCCCAAGTCAAAAAAGAGGAAAAAGAGTGACGGGCTCTTGCGTGAATTTATGGGCACAGATTCATGGCTGGCTGTTTCGGATTTTGTGGCATTTTGTAATTGAATTTCATGTGGGGCTCATATTGAAATTTTAATGAATCGATGACGTTGGGCCAGAGGGAGAACTGTTTCTATTGGTTTAGACTTCAAAGGCTGCAGACGGAAATTATTTACTTAAGTCGATGCTTTTAATTGATATCATATCAGTCGTGCGCCCATTTATAAAATTTTCCTTAATTTGATATGTAAGGTATTGTCTTCGAATCACAAATTATTTATAATCGTGGATCCAAGATAAAATGCGTTTGCAGTTGTACGTAATTAAGTGAAGATTTAATTTCACATGTTGTGGTATCTTTTTAAATTTGTTATAATTTAATCTTGGATTTATAATCCAAGATAAAATACGTTTGCACTTGTATGTAATTAAGTGAAGATAAAATTTCAAATGTTGTGTTTTCTTATTAAATTCCTTATAATTTACCCATTCGATGCACGATTACTAACCTAAAGCACAAGTGTAGAAAACGAAACACAAACTATATTTTGTCTGTAAGCCTTCTGCAGCAGCGTAAAAGTTTCGAATTTATCTTGGCACTGAGTGCAGCTCTGCAGCCATTTTGCCCACTCAGGCACCCATTCATTCAACCGAGTGAGTTCACTCAGTCAACTCGGTTATCACACACATTGCGTAGTCACAACATTGAGCCAAAGTTAACTTAAGCATGAAGCTGGGAGTTGTGACACAATGCGACTCTGAGCCACTGGAACAGCGAGTACCACGGCTGTGGACTTTGACAAACTGCCACAGGATTCGAGGAGGAGCAGAAAGGGAATCCGAGGCGCAGCTGCAACTTGCCACAGTTGCACCAGTTGGAGTGATAAACGCACTGCACAATTGCTGGCGTCGAGATTTAGCAGCTGACAAAATGCTTGTGACATTTTTGCAAGTTAACAATAAAAATATTTCATATAATTTAACGCTGCTGCAACGGCATTTAAGAGCAAATTATGTTTGGCTTCACTTCCATTGATAAGATTCGGCTTCAGCTTTCTGTTGGCATTTTTCGCCAAACTATATCTCGAGTGGCAGACGACGAACTTGAAGAATGTCCTGCCTTATTTATTGCTTTTAACATATTTGTTTGGCTCCCAGGCAATTCGTCTTTGTATGTGAATGTGACGAAGTGCAAATGCAAATTTCAGTCTCAAATTTTCCGACTTTGACTTTCGTTTTGGGTCTCCGGCAAAGTTTTCCACAAAACAAAAGGCCCCCTGACAAAGTGCAGCTGCTCGAAATTGCTTGGGGTAACATTTTTGAAGGGCGGTCAATGAAAAGTTTATTGTGCGCCGAAAAGAAGTCATAGTTTGTGGACCGAACGAACCGAAGTTTCCCAATTGTGTGTGGAAAGCCACTAATAAATTGCAAATAGCGTTGGAAAATGGCTTAAATAATGGCGACAATAGTCCATGTGAGCCCTATATAATGGTTCGCCTTTGAGCTCATCGGCAAGTTTTGGGTCAGTTTTTTAGATTCTTAGCTTGGGTAAACACATAATTTATTAACAAATAACTTTTAAATGTCGCTCGTGTCTGTTTGTGATTTGTTAAATGGGCCTCTAGAGTTTACATAAAATTTGCGAAAATTTTAAAAATGAGAAATTTAACAGTGTTTTTAAATCATTCTTCGTTTCTTTGTTCAATGCTATCAAATATCATTGTATTATCGCCTCCAGCCATCTTGTCGGCACTTTCGACCACAGCTGCTGATGGAATCTGAGCATGGAGTTTCCTCTTCATCTGAGTCACGGCAGAGTTGGCCAGGCTAATGCGCTTTATGATTCGGTTTAGGCGCTCCTGAATGTTGGTAAACATCTGCTCGGAGAACCGAGCATCCTCAGAGGTGTCCAGAGGCACCACGACTGCATCTTCGACACTGTTGTTTTGGCTACATTCTCCATAGGGCTCATAGCTCTCAAGGTCTTGAAATATATCAGATCCGTCGTCCGAAATCGACATATTGATACAAAATATTTTAGGAATTTGAATAGTTATACAGGAGCTGCGAAACAGAACAGACTTTGGAGCAAATAGATAGGAGATTGAATTTATACTGACAACAAATTCTACAGCACATTGTTTCTTATAGAATTCTTATATTTTTGAAACTAACGATTTGATGAACTTAAAATTAAGAATGCAACGATTTAAGACCTCTTAAGAAATCGAAGCCCACTTGGCATGTAATCAAGTGTGAAATGTGTTCAGCAGGGTCATAAAATCAGAAATCAATTAAAGCCATTTAAGAGTGAGGAGAGCCAACGATACGGATATGGATGTCGAGAGTCGAAAGTCGACAGACGACAGTCGAAAGTTGCCAGGGCACAAGGCAAATAAATCTCTGAAACGACTCTGCCGAAAAAGGGCGCACTTTGTGGGTGGCAGTGGGGTGAAAGTTTTCCCCCAGTTAAAGGCAGCGAACGAAATCAAAGTCTATAACTTAACGACTGCAATGAGAATGATGCTGATGACGATGTCGATGATGTGAAACGCCCTCAAGGTCCATCCCATTCCGTTCATTTTACCCACAGCCCGCTGCCTGCCATTCGAGGAAAATCCCTACGCAGAAAAAGAGACAAAAGCCGAAAAAGACGGAAATGCAGCATTCATTCTCTCGCCATTTCCCTCTTAACCCGCCCGTTTTCCCATGGCTCTTTGCCATTCTCGTTTCTGTGAGTTTTTCGCCTCCATGTGCTAAATATTTGCCAGCCATTTCTTTATTTTCCTCTGGCCTTTGTCGCCAAACTGGATTCCCATCTTGATACCCATCGCTCTGCCACATCGTAATAAAGCAATAAATCTGCTGAGAAACTGCTCCTCCTTTATAATAAATTCCGCTACGCATAAAAACACTTACAAATGAGTTTTTGTTCAATGGAATAAATGGCATGGCACTACACATATACTCGCATGTACTAAGTTTTATATGGAGCTGTAGATGCGAATGCATGTTCATGACTGCACCCAGTCAGATTCACACACTTGGCTTTCTATATCTTCCGGGCCTCGCTGAATCCTCTATTGATAATGCCATTTGGCATTTGGCTTGTGGCAAGGCTTTGACTTTTGCGACGTCTTTCACTTTGTGGGCTTTCTATTGAAAACTCGTTGCGCTGCTAAGTAGGCAACATTTTTCAACTTGCTCTCGTTTATTCGCTTGTATCTTCGGGCGTAGTTTAGTAGGGGATACATTAAGTTTTTGTAAATAAATGTAGTAATCACAAGATGTACTGATAAAAAATATTAATTTAAATTGTAATACAAATAAACTTGAAATATTTTTATATTAGTTTATTAAGTTATAGGAAGGCATACATTCAATATTTATAAAATAAGTTAAAACACTTGACTTTTTATAGGTTTAAGCAGTTTAAGTTTTGTTTTTTTTTGTTTTACAGAATCTTAGTTTACAAAAAACAAGATGCTTATTAAAAAATTAAATATAACTTTTTACAATCCTTGTTCAAACCTCGTTTATCCTTCTTACAGGCTTTATAAGCATTTACTTATGCACATATTTCGCATTAAATATTAAAATTAACAACTTGCGATCAATCTAAATTAGTGGAGGTGTACATATGGCCATGAAATAACCCTCTTTTATCAATACCCATGTTTATGCCAAGTGGTCTCATGCTGTTGCCTAATCTGCTGTCCAAATCACTCTTGCAACATGTTGCACGACCAACTAATTGATGATATAATTGAATGTTCAGAGACCATTTCCCAGTTCGTTAGGCTCCCGCGCTGCTGCACAATCCATATCCCATATCAGGAACAACATCTGTCAGACCCATCACAATAAATAACCATATAGTTATAGTTGAGTTTCCTGCATTAAAACGCCATCAGGCTGGAGATTAATGTGAAAAGGTCACGCCCAGCTCCTTGGGAGGTGAAAGCCATTCACTTCAGCAAGACATTGACATTTGCTACTGGATTTTCCTTTCCATTTCGCCGCATCCTTTGGTTTTGTTGCTCCGGCTCTGCTGTTTCACTTTTGTGTGCCTTTCCTGCCGCAGGACGCAAGTCAGCAGGACGCGCCAGATGAGACACGTGACAATGTCAGGGCGAACATAAATGCCGTGTGTCAACATCCAGGTCGCAAAAAGAACTAAAGTGAAAATGTCTTTTTATCAACTTTCGGGGAAGTGCCAAACAAGTGCACCGCAAAATATTCCACGAATTGGTCATAGCATCGGTTTATTCTCCTTACCGAACTTTGACAAAAATAATATCTTTAAATCTTTTATATATTAATTTAGGGGTTGTTTTTTAATTTGTACTAAATAAAGGCATTCTAAACTTTATTCTTTTAAAGCAATCTCTCAGTAGTATATCATTTTTATTGCCTAGCATCTGGGTTTATAAAAAGATTATAATACATTTAGCCACCAGATTTGTTTTGGGAGGATTTCGCTGGGATTTATATATTTTCTAATCTTTAATTGATATGATTTCCTCTACGTGCAGCTGTGTTCGCGCTCCTTTTTTGTTTTCGGGGCTTTTTGGCTGTAGTTTTTACATTTGTCTTAATTAGGGGGGTGGCGCTCTGAGAAATAGAAGCCACTTGAAGAAATGTGCTTGAAGGGCCATCAGCTGCCGCTGGCACTCGGCACTGACTTGTCTGACTTTCTCCTTCTTTTCACTCTTCGTAGCATTTCTCCGCCCTGCTGGGGCACACGTGTGCGACTTAATGGCAACACTTTCGCATCCTGCGAGTCCTCGTATGCCGCTCATGTCTGTCTGTAATTTATATGGCTGCTGGAGTGCCACAGCATTTCCCCCTTGCCATTCGCCATTTTTGCCTAGCAAAATTTGTTATTACGTTGAATTAAACTTGAAAAATGTGTTAATGGTCTCGTTCTCTGCTGTTCACACCAACTGCGGCTCCGAACGGGCAACTTAATTAAATTCCACAATGATTTTGTTATTTCGCCTTGTAGCAACAAGCCATCTTCTTGCCTAACTACAATTACCAAAGACGCCAGTGTGCAGCGCACCACATGGCGTATGTGTGATATTTTCGTTTCCTTAAACGCCGCAAATTCCAACTTCATGCGTATTCTCTGCTTTTCCTGCTCTCCCGTTTAATTTGTTGTCCTTAATGAGCTGTGAAAAGTGTTTTATGCGAAAATTGGTAAATTGTGGCAGTTGAAGCCAACTGCGTGAAAATTTAATGATGATCACAGAATAAGTTTGAGGTCACGGCTGAATAAGAGTATAACACGGAATTGGAAGACATTTTGTAAAATCACAGAAAATTCTTAAGCATTGAGCGCTTTTAAATTGCCAGCTTTTAAGCTCGCTGAAATATTTCAGAGAAGTTCATACAGTAAAATAAAAAAATATTCTTTAACTGTTTGCAATAAAGACTCAACAGAATTTAAAAGCGCTCCTTTCCAAAAACATTTTCTTGCATTTTTTATTTTTTTTTTATTAAGATTTATTTGGGTTTTAACTTTTAACTGTTTGACATGAAAATGGTTTTACTGGTAATTAAAAATAAAACCTGCAGATTTATGTGGAGCGGAAGCTCAGGAAAAAATGAAAAAAACACGAAATAAAAACAAGAGAACATTTTCCAGTGACCAACAAGGACAATGCCACACAGATCCCACAACTGAATCGCATGCAGCAGGGTGACTTGTTGCCGGAAAAGCTTTAAGCCGTAAGCGGAGTTAACTTTAATCAGATGGCAATTAGCAGCAGAAGCAGCAAAAGCAGCGGAAGCAGAATGCCATCAAAGGGGCCAAAGATTCCAAAGGGGGATATGTGATGTTGAGCATGGCAACATTTTTTCGCTTTAAGGATCATCAATCAGCTTATTCTTTGACCTTGGGCCAAACTCACTTGCTCCAGTTTACCACTCACTCAACACTCATCCTCAGAGAAAAAACGGATTGCAGACCGCAGAAAGGAAGTGTGGCCTTTGGCTTATTGCATTTTTCAAGTGTGGCCAAGTGCCACAATTATTTATTGCATACCAGAACAACAGCCAAGGATTGAACAACCACCATTGAATGATTAATATGTTGGAGCTTAAAGTATTTCGCACACAGTATTTTACATATTTTAAAAACTTGGCAATTTTCCTGCCCCGTGGTAGCTAGAATTTTCCATTACAGTTGCATGTGTGGAAAAAATGCGCCCAATTTGCATTTGAATTTCCGTTCCCATTTGGCGGTAACCGTATTTGTATTTGTATAGTTTGGAAACATTTCTAAGAGATGATAAAAAGGGTGTGGTTTTGGCCGGGATGATCATCGTGATGATGTTGCAGAAACGTGCGTTTGTGTAAATGAGCTGCAAAAAAGGATGCTTTTGTGTGCCTTTTTCTGTTTGTTTTTCCGTAGTTTTCCTATTTTTTCGGGACGGCCAAGTTTTCCTTTTGTTTGTGAAGTCTAACATCAACATACGGTTTTTTCTGGACTTGTTTGTTTTTCCTGTTGAACGTCCTTGAATGGAAAAGAGCCTGAAGAAGAGTATTCCGGGAATGCTGATACAATTTCAAATTGTTTACCTTGTCGTCGCCTTGCCTTGAATCTTTTGCCCTTGAGAAATTGGTTCTTAAGTATAGGAGAGGATATATATTCGTTTGCCTATTGGAGCTTTTCCCTTTACACATATCTTTGCCATCTTTTAACCGAAAGTAAGCCCTTGTATTATAATAATTTGTCATTTAAGAGCTCATTCCCTAATTTGATGTAATTTACTTGCCATTTCCACACCGCCGACCATGAGCTCGGGCATTTAAATTAAATTGAAAGTTTTCCGTCGACTGCCGAGTCCTTGTCAGATGATTTATCATCATAGTCCTGTGGAAAACTTTCATCAGGAAAAAGGAGAAGAAAGCAAAAGGTCTCGTTCTAAGCGAGTTCGCCAGGCGAGGCACGCACTTCCAGCTGCCCAAAACTTGTGAGTTTTTATCTTTTTTCTGCCGATTTTTGTGTGCCCGTGTGAACTTAAGCTTATATATACTTTTTTCTTCTTTGGTGAGCAGGATGACACTTTATCAAGTCTGTGACGGTGGCCGGGATGGTCGGAATGGCCAGAATGGGAACCCATGCTGCCCCCGGAGCGCACAAATTGAAATGTGCCTGTGTCAGTCGGAGTAAATGAGGCAAAACGCAGCCGCAGAGCCAGCGGGAAGTATTTGTAGGAAGACCCAAAAGTCGCTGCCCCACAACTCATGGCCTATTAGGTCGAACAAGTATGAAAAATCTCGATTTTGAACTTTTACTTTTTTGGGCCACTTCCCACTTTTACTTTTTCTCGGCGTGGCGTTGTTGTATTTGACTTTTGTGTGTGTCTGTCCTTGACAAATATTTAGCCAAAGTGATTTTTGACAGCATCATAATAAAGGCTGGCTGCCCGAGCGCCCAAGGAATACTTCATGCTTCGTTTGAGCGTAATTTTCGATTGACCCAACATCAAGGCCCATGCGGCGTATGCGCAATTTGGTAGGAAAACAAGCCTAAGTGCCGGCAATTGAATTGAAATTGCGGAAAATTTGAGCAATGCTCTAGCGTCAAAATATTTGGTTAGCAGTTGAGAGTAACGACCACATAATATTGAAAGTCATACAAATTTGGTATCTAAATATAGGCCGTGCAACAAAATGGTATATATACTCAATTGTTTTGACACGTTGCAATTTTGGAACTTTAATTTTACACTCTTATGCTGTGTGTGTGTAAAGTGTAATGTGAAAGCAATTATAAATGAAATATTTAATTAATTTTTAGAAATTGACGTAGTCTAGCTCCCGCTGCAGGCGCAGAGTGAGCCGCAGTTTCTTCAGCTCACTATCGTATTTCGCATGACAGCGATCTACATTCACGGGATGGGGAAGCGGCAATCGCAAGCGGTACAGACATGTGCCCAAATCCAATTCGGTTTCCTGCAAGCTGAGCGACATCTTGTCGGCAGTCATCTCCTCGTCCGGCAGGGAAACCTCCACAATGAGGTCCTCACAGCTGGCCGAGGATCCAGTGCGATTGCCCATCTAACATATATATTTATATATTATATTACTAATCCTTTCTATTAAAAGTGAGCACCATTTAACCTGCAAGAAGACATCCTCGGTGCCCACTGCTTGGCGATAGGTCATCGTATATTCGGGAGTCTTCCGCGTTTCGAGTATATCATTGTCCTCCTTCTCCTGGCGATCCTGCCATTCTTCCAGACTCTCTGGCTGCTTTTTCTCCTCCTCCACCAAGGGAGTACACAAAGGATTGGGCTTCTTTTTCTTCTTAGCCTTAGTGGCGGCATCTTCCGTCTTGGGACGTCCAATTCCACCAGGATCTACGCGAGGAATTAAAGATTAGCTGAGACCAATCCAATACGAATCCATTTTATTTACTCAGCTTGTGGACGACCATGGACTCCTCCTCGTCCTCACTGCTGCTGTAGTCAATGCCGCCTCTTCGCTGATTGGGATTCAGCAGGTCCTGCAGCATTCTCAGCTGTTCGGGATGTTGAAAGATCGACATTTTCTCAAGGCGCACTGAAGACACTCGATGGATAATCAATGACTCTTTCACACTTTTTCACAGCTTATAAACAAATTTTTAGCTTTAGCTTTTCGACAGGTTGAGCACTGCTGGGGTGAACTCGACTGAATGGGAAAAATCGACAGCCCCGTTTGTTACCTAAGCTTCACAACTATTTTCTAGGTTACTACGTGGATTTATTAAAGTATTTCTTGGCCTACTTCACTGGGAAAAAATATACGTGCTTCTTGGCATGAAGGCAAAACAACTCAGAACAGTGCATTCTAATATTTCATTTACTTTCCGAGTGTAGAAGCCTTCGAGATTGTTTATTTAGTTGCCCAGGCAACGTGATTTGAAATTTCCAGGCAACGTGGAAAATTCGAGAGCTGTTCGTTTTCAAACAGGCCTGAAAAATTAACAAAGGGTTATAGGGCCCGCAGTTACCCTATTCAAGAACAGTTTCCCGCCGTTAGCGACATTTCACTTTCAACTGGCTGGCTGGCTGGGGAAACTATGGGACCCACTTTAGGCATTTCAATTAAAAACTTGGGCGGCCCATTTAGTGGCAAACTTTTTGCCAGAGAGCCAACTGTGCTCGAACAAAAATATTTCACTTGTCAAAAACAATTGCTTTGTGAATTATAAATTGTGTAATTATTGTTCCAGGCTTGACCTTCCACCCTGGTCATGGCCAGCGCAAATTATGAACAGCGAAACAGCGAAACCGAAACAGAACAGAAATTTGCATTTTTCACGCGCGCCCCTCGAGTGGCGAGGAGTGGAAACGCTAATTTGGCTTTCAGGCAAATCGTAGGATGGTCGACACGAAAACGTGGCCAAGTTAACAACACGATTCTGGCCAACAGCATGGCTCTTTCACAATGGCCCCCGACCGCAGCGGGGCACCCAGTTTGGCATTCGACAAAAAGGATTCCCGCCAGTGGGCTACGTGTTTAATTTGTTTAACACGAGCTGTCGCCGAAAGTGTCCTCATTCTAAAGGGATTTCGCTTCTTGTTCTGGTTCAATGGCGACCACTTGACAGTTCTGGCCGGGCTTAAGTCGACCACGGTCCACGGACCATGGCTTTGTCATTTGCAGCTTGGGTAAACGTGGCACTAACCCTAACCGGCTTACAAAGCTGTTGGCTCCAAAGGGCTCCACAGCGAAGAAGACAGACACTGAAAAAGGGACAAGCCATTTTTTCAGAACCCTCTTTAACTGCTTTTGGGGGAATTGGAGCACGAACAACGTTCAAGCTTAGATTGTTTATACAAATATATATTTTCTTAAATTGCAGCTTAAGGTATTATCAGCTTTGCTGTTTTTTATATGAATATTTTTAATATTTAATCAAGCTTAATTACATTTGATTAAGTGAAGATCCTGGTTGAACAATTTATTAAGTTAGGGGTAGTGTCCGATCTATAATCTTTTCTTTTATTTTAAAATATTTATCCACTGTCCTCCCGATGCAATGAAATGTTAAAGTAAATACGTATCCCAGTCCCAGTCCCAACGCAAAAAGCCACTGAAATCCCTCTCCCCAGAAAGCAGCGCAAACATCACGTAACAGAACTTTCACCTTGGGCTGGCAATGCAATCCAATCCAACTATCACTGTTAACAGGGGGTTCGCATTCGTTCGCATTGGAATGCATCCCGGGATATGGGATATATGGCCCGATCCCCAGCTGACGTCACGCATCCAGACAATGAACACGAACCCATGGTGTAATTGTATTCCGCTTGTCGCACACATTTCAATGAACTGCAGATGGGGGGATACAAAGAAAAAAGAGCCACCATCCGGAGCCACCAAAAAAAGCCACGCAAATTTGTGTTGACTGAATACACAAGAACGTCTGTCCCCCGGAATAAGAAAAAAACGAACCTCTGAACCCTCCCGATATTCCCCTTTCTAGCCCCAAGCCCAAGGCCATTGCCAAATAGATTTCTGTTTCAGTCGCATATGTACGCTGATGTTAGGGGAAAGGCGGGGGAAAATGGCAAAGGAGGGACAGCAGCTGCAGCGAGGGTAAAAGTGAAAGCGTTTTCCGCATTGTGTTGGCAGCTGGGACGTGTCCTTCCTCCCATTCCGCCTCCCCCCGAAGGAATGTGATTTGTGTGCGGCTCCTCCCTTCTGCCCTCTCCCCTCTGGACTCTTGTCTCCTGTTTTTCAGCAAGATATTATTATTTTTTGGTTGTAACATAAAATGTAATTAAGAAGGCATTAAGTAGCGGGCATAAATCATTGAGCCACATGTGTGTGGATGGGCCCCCACCTGCCTGACCTGCGAAAATGGCAAAACTGGTTGTTATTACGTAAGAGTTGGCCAGCTGGTAGGAGCAGCTAGCTGGCTGGAGTCGAGACTTGGGGCCAAGTTCCCGCCGTAGATCTGGGTCTACTGATTGCACTGGCTCCTTTTTCTATTCCGGCGACATTCTGGCGCACAAATTTTTGGCGATTTATTTATACATTTTTCGCTCGTTTTATTTTGGGAGGCATAGCTGAAAAATGTTTGGAAATGCACTTGACACATATATTACTACTTTGATTATCAATACTTTGATTAAATGATGAACGAAATATATTTGAAATGTAGTTATATAAGTAAAAAACGTTTTTAATGTTTTCTCTATCATTAAAGCAGTTTAAACCATATTCTAGTACTTTTCAAGAGAGCTCAATAAATGTATACGACAAATTAAACCGAATATTTGTGCATTATTAAACAATACGTATAGTAATTTGTCAAATAAAGTTACGAAATATAATATGTAGGCGTACCCTAAAAAGCTTATTTGGATAAGATGTTTTGTCCGTGTATTTCTAAAATGAATGCGCCTAGCTGAATAATTCGCATAGAAAAAAGAAACATGGCCACGGAGCCAAAATGGAAAAACAGGATGAACAGGATGTGCAGTCAAGCGAGTTAGGAGCAGCATAAAAATAAAACTAGCATCGCAAACGTCGCCCCCTCCTTCTTCTTCTCTTCCCTCTCACTCTCACACGGCACACAGTGCGGCTGAGCAATGCCAGCAAACAAACAAACAAACAAAACATTGGGCAAAAAGGCGCGCAACTTTAAACGACTGCGGCTTTAAAGTCCGCTGGACCCCGAAATGGTAAAAAGAAAATATAAATAGAGAAGCACAAAAACGTTAAGCCGAAATTCCGGCAAGACTGAAACTAGACCACATGCAGGATTGAAGGCGATTAGAGTCAGATGCTGAGATTTGAGTCAGATGAAAAGCGCGGTGGGAAAATCACTCATGAGAGCAGTGAGCGAAAAATGAAAGAAACAGAAGTGGAGTTTGGAGAGTGCAGCAGCTTTTAGCCGTTTGTTTGTAAACAAAGTGAAAGCTTTCCGCTCAGCTGTTCGCGGAAAAAATCACAGTGGATCGAATCTAATATGCAGATGGGAAAACTTACAAAGAATTTGGGGAAATTATTCAAATATTCAAGAAATTTTAATCATGTTTGTAGCTTTTCATATAATTTGTATGTATTTAATTAAAAAATATATATTAATAACCATTCAGCTATATATCATATTTTTTAAGTAACAACAGAAAACAAATGCTTAGATATTTTAAATTGCAACTATGCACTTGCCTGGAAGAGAGAGTATACTTTACCATAATTAATTACACCATTAACTATAAAACAATTTGTTGTTTTAAATTCATCATTTATCATGTATTTCTTTAATATACAGACGTATGGCAAACGAAAGTGAAATCACATAGCTCAGAAATAGAGCGTATCGTCCAGTAACACCATTATCAAATGACTTCTCATTAAATACTCGTAGTTATCAAATAGCCAGCCATTACAACTCGACCACACCCAAGTTATTAATGCAATTATCTAATGTGCCAATCGAAATTAAATTTAATTTAATGCAAATGAGCACTGCCAGTGAACGAAAACGAAACTGAAAATGGAATGTTTATAGTTTTCCATGCGACAGTTCGTGCTGAGAGTGAACCCATTTCGGAATCAAATCCAATTCAGATAAAGTCGCACACGTAACAGTAGTTTAGAAGACCTGATCGGAATATCGAAAATCAGCTGACGGCGATATCGAAATGCAAAGCAGTTAATGAGAGCTTTCTTTTCAGCCAGGCTTTTAGACCCTATCAGCGTTGCTCCATTAACGAATAAATAATTATAATTATTGCTTAAGTATGTATGGATTTTTAAAATCAATTAGGGGAAATGTTATCATTATATAATAAATATAATTTATTAAATATAATAGAGAAGTATGGTTCTATATTCATCATAACCATTGCATATCTTAAGAATCCATGCAAATAGATTTTGAAACACAACCCATTAATCAAAGGTATCGTGTATACATCATAGAATGTTTAGTATAGTGAATGCGGCAAAGAGAGAAAGTATACATATATATATTTAATGTTAAAATTTGTGAAAATCAAGGAAAACCCACTAACCTTTTTTCTGGCAGTCCTTCGTCGCTGCTCCGAAGTTTTCCTGTGCCACTTGCGACGTTCCGCCTCGTTGGCGAAGAGATCCTCGACGCTACTGCTGCTGGGGTCCTCATCCTCTGCCGATGAACTGGATGCACTGGCTCCCATCCTGCCAGATTCGGCATCCCTTTGCCTGAGCTTTCTATACTTTCCGGAGTCCCCGGAAGAGCTGCTGAGGAAGCGCTCCCGGAATGATTTGATAAGTCCGGAACTAATGGTGCCAATGCTGCCACGTCCATGAACTCCGGTTGTGGAGGCACTTTGTCCGGCGTAGCTGCTCCTCCGTTTGCTTCTGGGCTTTTTCACGGACTCCGGCGGAGAGTCGAGGTTCTGAAGAGCTGCATTCATATCAAGCCAGCCGGCGGCACTCATCTTGCTTGGCTACTTCTAATAATGTTCTCTAATCGCGATGATGCAATGATTGTCGTCACGGATTCAAAACTCTGGCTCGCATGTCAGGGAATCGCTTTCTGGTTCCCTGGGTTTCTAACCTTTCGCTGCTCCAGTGGTGTCTCAGTTGGCTTCACTCCAATTAACAATTACGAGTGTCTGCTGCCCGAAAAGAAAGCAATTTAAAATTTAAAAAAATTAGAAGAGGCGAAATTTGCATGCTTTCAATTAATAAGGAACCCCATTGAATACCCTGTGCACATCTTATGTAGACTACTTTTCATTTTTCGGCATGGATTGTTGAGTTTTGCATAAGAGAGTAATTGCAAGTGAATCACTGTCTGTTGTGTTTGGGCAAACCAAGGAAATTGCACTTGGAATAGTTTGAGAACATGAAAGGAAGTAATAGGGAGTGCCTCATGGGTTGTTAAACTGGAATTCACAACATTTGCATGCGTATTGTTACAGATGTGAAGTGAAATTCCTGTTGAGCGAGTAATCCTTCCAAAAATCAATCACTGAAAGCCAAACACACATTTGTTTATATAATAAATATTATTATTATGCCAAAAGTCAGTGATTAAATTCATCTTTTGCCTTATCAATTATATGTCAGTTAGCTTTGGAAGCAGCAGTTAATCCTTTTCACTTCACTTAGCAGAAAATACATTTTCCATTCTGGCTATGACATTCATTTTGCCATCTGTCCAACGACATTAATCGATTTAATGACAATTAAGCGATTCATATTTCAAAAGGACTGTCCGTGTGCACTCATTACATTATCAAATCACACAATACAATTATTTGATGCCGAACACTTTTAATGAATTTCCACTTAATTGGGTCAACTGTAGCAGCCGAGTTCAGTTGAAACACATTTAAAGTAATTTAAATTACACTCTGGCAGTTGAGCAAATGCAAAAACTGAAATTACTCGATTTTCTTTTCTGTTAAATCATGCAGTGGCAAATGAACATGAAAATGCGAAAAACAGTTGGATTTCCCTCTCTCTTTCCCTGAGCAAGTGAAAAGTCGTCGGAAAGATGAAAGGGTCCGAGTGATGAAAAACTAAAATGAAATACCACGAGTCGCAGTATCAGTGTGTGTGTTTTCGAAGGCTCATATCATTATGATCAGAAATATATAATTCGAATCTCTCTTTCGCCCACTTAATATTTTAAGTCTATATTTGCCGATCTATAAGGATGTTTGTGTTGGCTGTGGGGAGTGATCTCTTGTTTCCACTTCCACTTCATGAGTGGCTGTGAGCCATTAGAAAATATTTGCCAGAACTGCACTGAAAATAATGTCTTAACAGGCTGCTTATGTTAATTATATCCTAAGCCCTAAGTTGTTCCTGCTTAAGTAAGGTGCTGTAAAACTATTAATGAAACTATAGAATAAACTTAGCTTTATTGACCTATTATGTAGGTATAATGAGTCATTCCTACAAGTCTTTATTCTTTATTGAAACTGTGTAAGCCTAACGGTTATTACTCTTTTATCTGCCTTAAATGCCTAAATCAATTCCCCATTGATTTGAATTTTCACGGTGTATTGACGTTACGAGCATAATAAACAAACGTTAAACAGACGATGTCGGCGACAGCAGGAAAGAGGAAGAACCAAGAACTCCCAACGCACACACTCCATCAAAAAAAAAAAAACGAAAAGAATGAAAAAAATTAAACTTAGCCAAAGCAAACTGTCACATTAGCATATTGAGAACCCAGGTTAGCCAGCAAGCATGCGTATGCTCTCTTCGTTCTGACTTGGCCAGCTCAGTACACTGCTGTAAAATATTGATCTAAAACATAAATCGTACATTTTAAAAATTGTTTGTAAAGTAAAAAAGTAAAGTAAAAACAAAGTAAAAAAAAAACGTATATCTCCTTACCTATTTCTAAACGAATTCTAAAAAAATGCTTATAACCCTTTAAGTGATAGATTTGTAATACTTATATCCATTTATACCATTTTTTCCTGTGTAAGATCTGCCGTCCCTCTGCGAGCTGCTCTGCCAGCGTCGCTGCCAACGCACGCAGCGCTGCGCATGCGCAACTTTCTTCGCCCCAGCGGCGCCAACTGCGACGCCGACTGCGCTGTTTTGGGGGCCAGTGTGAAATGGCTTAGTCGCTCTTCTGCGCCAGCACCTCGTATCAGTCGACTTGCAGACTTTCGCGTGCGCGGTGGTGCGAACTAACCATACCGTGTCTTTCAAGCGCCACATACGAGTATTAAGGCAAAGAGCAAACAAACAGATCGAGAAATTCGCTGGGATTAGGGCGCGACTTGTGGACAGTTTGCAGTCATGTGAAATGGTTCAATTAGTGCAACAACAATAAGACACAGAAAGAAACCGTGTTTGATTTACATAATTAACAAGTGGAGTGTGAACGGGTTGGAGATTTCGAAAAATTCCCCGCCTTAGAACGAGCAGAACGAGAATCGAAATATATTCCAATAACGGCACCACCAGCACACAGATCGTCGAGACCGCTACGACGACCAAAAGGCTCATTAAGTTTACATGCATTGAATTGCATAACCAGCAGGCAGAAGAAGATGATGATGCTCCACTTACGTCACTGGCCACTGGTGCTGGCGATGGCTTCCTGCCTGCTCTTCAAAGCAGCCACATCTGCGACACCAGCTACACCAGCAACACCAGCAACACCAGCATCACTAGCAACACCAGCAACAACAGCAGCACCAGTAACATTAGCCGCACCAACAGCAACAGCAACATCATCTTTATCCTCCATTCCGGGCAAATATCAGGCCTTGGGTGCAGCCCACCATCAGGCGAAGAAGCTGAAAATCGGAGCCGTCAATGCTTCCTCCTCGGATGCCAATGGCAATGTCCAGAAACCTGTATTCCGGCAAAATCCGATCAAGAATTGGTTCGGTGCCTTCAATCGCAATAATTCGCCGGCAGCTCAGAACCAAACATCGCCGACATGTTCCTGCAGGTGAGTCGTTCGCTTTGAGTTTGTCCCCGTTTGTCCCCCCAGAGATACAAAGATACAAAACTTACGAAGTTACGAAGATGCAACACGCACGGCGAGATACAAAAGCTGTCATGGCCATGATGACAACTTCCAGTTAGACGGGCAAAGAAGTGATAAACAACTCTGGCGTTGTCATTGTCACGACACCCAAATGGCACAAACAGTTAACGTTACACGTAGATTTTAGTGCCTGCGAGGAGGTCACGCAATCGGAGATATGTTTATTCCTGGCCACACTCCTTCGAAGTAATCGTAGGAGGCCGACAATGGTTAGATTTAGATCCCACATCAGTTCCAAGTTCTCTTTTAATTATGGGAAAGCACAGCGGGAAATGTATGACAACCAAATGATCTTCACATGTCATAGTCCTAAAAGTTTATTATTATTGTTAATGCTGAAACAAAAGGTCAAAGAGACTTTGCAAATGGTATAACGAGTGCTTTATTTATTATGCAAATCTAATTTCAATTTACAGGGCTATAAATCACGTTACTATTCAATTTATCAATAGAAACAACTGCCCTAAGTGCCATTTTAACCATCTGTCGAGTAATAAGATGGGCACAGATGAAGTCCTAAACGTTTTTAAGACATTCTTCTTAAACCAAAAGATTCTCCCTCCCATTCGTTAGTCGTTTCGAAAAGCCAATTCCCGGCTTGACCTCGAAGTCGAGTTCCCTCTGTAGAATTGCATACGGACTGCATTCTTGTGTGGCCATTAAACAAATTGCATTACCAATTGGGAATTCAACTTTGGTATTTGGAATAAACAAAAACCCCAGGGTATTCATTGAGTCGGCAGTAAAAATGAGAACAAAGGAAGCGGATTCTTAAGGGACATAAAACTGAATTCTCAAGGCTCAAAATGGTTAAGCTCCCAAAAAGGGAACTCTAAGGATGCCTGTGACTCGAAGCTACATTGTTACATATTTCCCAACTAAATTCCCCCGATTTATGCGTTTGTAAAAACTCTAAAAGCTATAAATTTAGCTGGAATCGATAGTCGCAGCCGTTCTAATATTTGTTAATGAAGACCTAAACCCGTTTTATTTCTATATATACATTTTACTTTTTTTTTGCATGTGAAAGAAGAAAGAAACTGATTTGCATACGATTTGATAACAGTCTCTGTTTGGCTTTCGAGAACGTGTGTGTTTATATACACCCAGCAGAGACGGAGACGGAGACAGATGAGTACGGCAGATACTGTAAAAGGCGTATCTCCAGTGCGTCATGTCGCATTAATGTCTGTGCGGGAGGCAGGGGAATGCCGTCGACGTTGTCTTCGGCTTTTGGCCGTTTTGGCCTGCTTGGCCGTCTCGGCCCGTCTTGGCCGTCTCCTAAGTGGGTCGTTGTCGCACATTTTGCTTCTTTGTTGCGGGACGCCTCTCGGCCAGGCCACCATTTTGGGGCAATGACACGATTAAACATACACAAAATCTGAATCCCAAATACTTGTTGCGGCCGGATCGATTGATTATGTGGCCAAAATAAATAAAAAGTTATAAAGAAGAGAGATAACTTCCTTTCCCACTTGGTGGAAGATTTTTATTTTGACTGCATGCGGTGTTCTCCGGCTTACCACGGGTAATTAAAAACCTGTTTAATGTAACGCAGCTGGCAGCCATAAAATCTGCAAAAATCGCTCATTTATTTTATGTCCGTCCACAAGGCACTTTGACACTTTCTTTATGCCGGGGTTGCTGAACTCTGAACTCGCCGATCGGCAGAGAGATCGGTGGGCCCGTCACCCTTGACCCTATCCATTTTTCTCTTTCTGCGAAAGGCATAAACGTCGTAAATGTTGTCTAATGTCGATTTACTAATGAGATGTCATGAAAAATCGAAATCTGCTTAGAGAAGTGGGATTATGGTGATTTTAAGAAGATGAAAACCCGTTTGTGGTTATTTACTTAGTAATATTCTTCATCTATCGACAGGTGCGGAGAGCGCAATGACGAGTCCAGGATTGTGGGCGGCACGACGACGGGCGTCAGCGAGTACCCGTGGATGGCGCGTTTGAGCTACTTCAATAGGTTCTACTGTGGCGGCACGCTGATCAACGACCGCTACGTGCTGACGGCGGCGCACTGCGTCAAGGGATTCATGTGGTTCATGATCAAGGTGACCTTCGGGGAGCACGATCGTTGCAATGACAAGGAGCGCCCGGAAACGCGCTTCGTGCTCCGCGCCTTTAGCCAGAAGTTCAGCTTCTCGAACTTCGACAATGATATAGCCCTACTGCGTCTGAACGATCGGGTGCCGATCACCAGTTTTATCCGGCCGATCTGCCTGCCACGTGTGGAACAACGGCAGGATCTATTCGTGGGCACAAAGGCGATTGCAACGGGTTGGGGTACCCTCAAGGAAGATGGAAAACCCTCGTGTCTGCTGCAGGAGGTTGAGGTTCCCGTTCTCGACAACGACGAGTGCGTCGCCCAAACGAACTACACCCAGAAAATGATCACCAAGAACATGATGTGCTCGGGCTATCCGGGCGTGGGCGGTCGTGACAGTTGTCAGGGTGATTCTGGTGGTCCTCTGGTTCGTCTTCGTCCAGATGACAAGCGCTTCGAGCAGATTGGAATCGTATCCTGGGGTAATGGTTGTGCTAGACCCAATTATCCTGGAGTTTACACCCGAGTCACGAAATATCTGGACTGGATTGTGGAGAACTCGCGGGACGGCTGCTTCTGCGACGAGGATTACTAATATCGTAAAAAGAGTGCTCAAAGCGGTGGTCATTCTTCGCCTTAGTCTGTAGTCAATCTCTTAGTAGTTTAGTTCATATTTTGTACTTTTATACTAAAAAAAACTGAATAAAGATAATGCAGTAGGTTAGAAAATCCCTAATCAGCTCGTCTTATTCATTTATTAGTTTAGACAATGCAAAAAAAAAGTTAAATATTTGTAAACATAAAAATGTCGCAGAACAAAAAAATTCGCTCATGCGAATTTACCACATAGCAGAGCAAGGTTTCGATCCTCGGACCTCTGGGTTATGGGCCCAGCACGCTTCCACTGCGCCACTCTGCTTGCTTGGGTTCATTAAAGCTTAGAGCTAGCTAAGTACACTCGGAAAGCGGAGCACCTTGTTACCGACTCATATACATTTCTTCTCGTTTACAGTACACTGCTTTCTTAACAGCTCTGTTACTCCTTACTGTTACTCCATAAGCAGCTTTAGAAATGTACATTTATTACTAGAAGAGTACGCGTTTTACTGGGTCTACTAGTTTCACCACTGGAACAGTTAATGCTTACATCCAGTAGTAAATACACTGTACTGTGTACTGACCTTCTTTTTATTTTCATTGGAAACTAAGTGTCCTTTGTACTTACCCCAACTTAAGAGCCATTTGCCTTCAAGCAAGCAGAGTGGCGCAGTGGAAGCGTGCTGGGCCCATAACCCAGAGGTCCGAGGATCGAAACCTTGCTCTGCTATGTGGTAAATTCGCATGAGCGAATTTTTTATAAAAAATCTTTTTCTTTTTTTTAATGTCTACCGATGAGTTTGCTATATAAGTAATATTTTTGATAATATAGAAACTGCGACATAGCTTTTCAAGTATGCATTCTAAATGCATAATGAATACTTCTCTAAGAACATAAACATTCGAAAAAGTTGTACAAGAAATAAGAATATATACCCAAAATTTGGCACCAAATGAGCCCTTCAAGAAGAAGGTTTGATTTGAACAACTTTCCGGCAAAACTGGCTTTACAAGCTTTGGCTGTGAGAAATTTAAGCAGGTGCTAAGTTTCTTTCCATTCTTTATTTAATAAATTACTTGTATTTACTTTTAGTCATGTCTAGAAGATTATACAGCTGACAACTGCTGTTCCGCAGTCGGGTAATTGGGTAAGATACAGCAACCTTCAGCCACCAGCAATAATTGCAGTTAACACAGAAGTCTAAACTTTCAGCGGCTTGATGCGGCCCAAAAAACAAATATCGTTAGAAACATTAGCTAGCTAGTCTATGGCAAACTGGTTTCCATCGAACAGCTGTAAACACAAGGGGGCGAACAAGAGATGAACTGAGCTTAGAAGAAGACGTTGACTTTAAAAGTCAAACGACGCTTTGGCCATAGCACCAGCAAGTTTTCTCATTTCGAATATTTATTTATGAAATTAAAGTGTTTTGCCTAATGAAACTTACGCGGAATTGCGGATGAGCGATACCGAACCAAGAGATTGCTGATAGCCTTATCTTTGTGTCGTCTTTCACTTGGTTATAATTGGTTACTCATCACAATCACAGTGATCACAGAAAAATTGACGTCAATTTCCACTTTCGCTTCGCCCACTTTTCATTTCATTTCCATTTCACGACCGCACTCACGTGTGCCGCGCCTTGCGTAATTATTTAAATTCAAAATTTTAGCAATGCATCAAGACTCGCATTCGCGCACTCGGGCATCCCGCAGATATGTTTCGTGTGCACAGAGGGGCGCTCCAGGTTTACGTTTCGAAATTTTCTTTGCCACAGTTCATTTTTCACGTTGCGTTGGCAGCAGTTGTTGTTTACCGTACGCCGATCGCGCGCTCACTAAAAAAGCCACCACAAGCTCCCCGCGCACCCAAAGATACAAGATACACAGATACACAGAGAGCCAGCCATCAGGCCAGATATTCCGACGCCGACGGATGGAGCGCCGCCTGAGATCTCGAGACCTTTTCGTTTGGCCACGATCTCGGAGTTTCCACGCTCTCCCACTTGCCGGTCATATGAATGAATGATTATTTTTGGTACATGGAAAGAAAAGTGATACCAAAATTGGTCACTCAATGTTTGTATATTTGGACAGAATGGTCTTCTAAATATATGCGTCTATAAATCATAATTTATGCCTTTATTTATTATTTATTGCCGGTTCTAACCAATTAATATATTTATAACATATATGTATAGTCAAATCCCAAAAGCCAAAATATATTTCCAAATGGTTTGCAGTACATGTATGAGAATATAAACCACATCAGCTTATTCAATTTCATTATGGAATATTCTTAAATTGTTTTAAAGCCTTTTTTCTAAACCCTGACTGGCAAGCGGTTTTCAAATATAAGTAATCTAGGAGGCTAGCCAATGACATTCACTGTTTCATCAACCCTCGATCCTTGACTGTCTCTGAAATTTAACCCTACGTAAAACAAATATTAACAAATTTTAAAAATGTCTTCATCGGAGTCTCCGGAGAAGCCCACAACAAGCGCTGCCGTGCTGGGGTTACTGGCAAAGGATGAAAAGAAATCCAAAGGGAGCATGGAAGCCCTCGAGGCGATCGACAAGCGCCTGAAGGCCCTCTTGGAGCGCCTAACAACTGTGGAGAAGTCGATGGCCAACTTGAGTCTTCCTCCCTTGGACGAAGGCAATGGAGACGCCTTTCAGGACCTTGAGACCTTGGAGGAAGAATTGGATGAACAGGAGAAAGAACTTTCAGACTTTGCAAACGACGAAGATATTGGAGCAAAGATAAATTTTGATGAAATCAAACAACTAGATAAGGAAGCTACAGGAAATCAATAATGTGATTTTTCTGCAGTTTTCTATACATTATACATTAAACATTATACACGAGGAAAACGGGCAGAAAACTAGTATGAACGGAACAAAATAAAAAATCGTGGCAAAAATCCTTTTATTCACTGGGTTTCGCCACCTCGCCTTCAGTATAAATTTAAGAAGCGATTTTTAGTCTTTGAAAGACTGTTAACAAATTCAAGGCTTTCGACAGTTTGGTTACACGCCAATTCTACATTGCCTCAAGTGCGACCTCTGGCGTTGGTGAATTTTATAGCTGAAGATGTATTTTACTCATTTTCATTTTCTGGCAACTCCATATACGAGTAACGATTTTTTAAGGGCATAAACATTCAAATTAATCTTTAAATAAATCACCTACTTTTAAAATCAATCCCCTCATAATAAAAAACGGACATTCTGTTCTTTTGTTACGTTTTTGTATTTTTTCTTTTTCCATTTGTTTTAATACAATATATAAAAACCGATAAAAAATCAAAAATAAATATAAATATGTAGGTGTACACAGTTTAGTTTGAAATGCGTTTGATGGCTGGCAAAAGTCAGGGCTGTCTACGAAAGATACAAAATTACAAAGCCGTGGCTCGGACGCTTTTCTATGGCCATGTTAACGTAAATAAGACTTCAGTTTTAAGATTTATCAGTTAGACTACAGTTACAGTTACAAATTAGTTATTGCTCTTCATTTCGGGTCTAATTGAAAGTGTGTGATGTGGCAATTTGCTGGTTACATATGCGCGTATGCATAAATATAATACAAATTAAATATGTTGGTGTAGGTGTGTTTTTCGCTTAGGTCTCTAGGGGCTAAAGTGTTTATAGTTAATTTTTGCTAAACGATCACATTGAACAGGCACTCCGCTCGCACTCACACTCACAATCGGTAAAAGCATTCACTCCGCGACATTCACGCACTCGCTTGTTCATTCATTCATTCGCTCTCTGGCTTACAAAATACAATTTCGCACTTAGACTTAGAGTGTGGGGGAACAGGGGTGTTTTTGGGGGCTTACTAAACTAAAATGGGCTCGTTACGTATTCTCTCTCCTCCATTAATTTCTTTTTCTCCTATCGCGTCTCATTAGAGAACCGCTTTAGATCAGGCATTTTCTGATTTTTACAATAGCTGGGAGTTTTCAAAAATTAAATGTTAGATTTAATAAACTTTGTGTCAGCTCATGGTGAAACACAAGCTGAATGAGATTTCATCTAATTCAAATTTGAAAAAAATTCCTGACGAGAGTAAAATTCGAGAAATGACCATTATTCTTGATTGCGTTTTGATTGCTACTATCAAAAGTTTTTATAAAATTTTGGACTCGCATTTCGTATATAAGGGTAGCATGTAGTTCTGCTAATAACATTTTGCTTCACGGATGAATGACTGAGAGGTGTAGGGGATGCAGCCGTGCTCCATCTTGGCTGCATTTCGCACGTTGAATAATCACAGCAAATCGGCGCAGACGCCGCCGAACCACGCCATATAAAGGGGCAGCAGATAAACAAACAGAGCGCGACGCAGCGTCATCTTTTCTGGAGCATCGGACGATCGATTGTCGTTGGCCCCGTCGTGGCCTGCATCCGTGTCCTCATCCTCCTCCAGCTGCCTATGATCCTCATCCAGATCGTTGTGATCCTGGTCGAAGTGAGTGGTGTGGGTGAGCGGATTCTTGTCGTCCACTCCGCTCGTCGGTCGAGATGTGTGCGTGGGCAGGTGACCCCGTCCACCGGCGTCCTCGTCATCGTCGTTGTCAGCATCCACCGAAGGACGCTCCACATCCGGCTTGTGGCTGGGCTCGAAGGGTCCCAGGCCAGAGCCCTCGTCGTCGTCCTCGTCGTCTTCGGACCCGGATCCAGAACCTGCTCCACTACCCGCATATGGCAGTTCTTCTGTAGAATAAATGGCAGTTAGTAAGTAGCAGTAAATACGAATCACTGGCATATATTACCTTGTTCGCTCCACTCAACATCCTGACCATTGTAGGCATTTCGAAGGTGGACAATGGCATTCTTTAGATGGCTAAGTTGAGAGGCCATTTGGGCAGTTTGCTTAGTGCTGGCTGGATTGCCAGTAAACTCGGGATTCGTACCATGTTCCGTTGTGATTGAATGCATGTATCTGTAATACAAAATATGTTTAGAAAGAGCTCTGCTAACTTTATTAAATTTTTACTGCGTACCTATCAATTGTATGACCATTCCAGCACATGCCGTCCACATCGGAACTGGAGGCGATATCCTCGTTACTGCAAACCGAGTGCGGCAGATTGGACCAGAACTTTTTGTAGTCCTTCACTCGCTGGCGAATGTCCCTGACGATCCTGTCCAGGATCGGTTCGCGTCCTCCGCCTCCACTTTCATTGTCATCGTCATCGTTCTCGTCGCGATTGTTTTGCTGCTTGCGTCGCTGTTGCTGCTGCTTTCGACGTTGCTGTTGCCGCCTGTTGTTGCCGCCACCGCCGCCTCCTCCATTTCCACCCTTGCCAACTCCCTGCTCCTGAGACTGTTGGGCCGAGGACTCCTGTGAGCCAGGCTCGGCGGCTCTGCGCTCCCTCAGCACTATCGCCTCGTCCAACGTGTCATCAATGTCCAGGGTATCGGCCTCCACAGGACTCTTGGCGTTGAGGACTTGAACTCCTTGCAGTTTGGGGCTGATGGACCGCTTCATTTTCTTCAGCTTGGGCCTGCCGCATCCTTGGAATACGCGACTGGTGATGTCCTGGCCAGAATCCTGCGAACGCTCAAGAGAAGAACAAGAAGAACAAATGATTTAGTAATTGAGTAATTTAGCAATAAGACTACAAATGTTTAGATTAAACACAAATGAAGTAGAGTCAGCACGACTTAATTGACCCTCCAGAAAGTGACAGCACATAAAAAACTGTAATTTAATATTTTTAATTTTATAGAAATTAGAAAGTCTTGAGTCGAAATGACTTTTTGAAACCAGTTGCGCAAGGGAAATCACATTATTTCCCATACTTAACAGCAATTCCATTCACACCCCACTGACTTGGGCCTCCTAATGGCTATTTATAGCTAGTTTTTATTGACCCATTCAATAGATAAGAATTGATTTCAGTCGGCCACTCATTATGGGCCACTCGAGCGATCAGAGACCTCTTCCCGAAGAGTCAACTCTCCACAGAAGCTTGCGCTTCATCAGTCTTATCGGCACTCCCATATCTCCTGTCTTATTTCTTTCAATGGCCTCTTCTCGGCCGTTTACAGTTCATATAATTACGGAGCTTGGGTCAGGTTGGGGTACGGAGTTCCAGAGCTCCAGAGCTCCAGAACTCCAGAGCCAACTGCGGTTCATCATAACTGTCGACCCGACTGGGAGATGGCAATCATCAAAAGCGGTTCGTCGGTTTGTTGGTTCAACGAGCTAGGAGATTGGGTAAACGCCTCGGAAACAAATCAGAATTAAAATTGAATACTATTTCGCATTTTGCATTTTTGGCCTTTTATGGGGCCGTCGACCAGCAACAACCAACACCGGCAAAAGTAAACACATTAAAAGCCAAATGCCGCAACACCAACAACAAAAGCAATAGATACAAACAAACCCAGCGAATAAGAAGAGTCAGAGGTTGAAAAAAAAGGAAATGTATAAATTTTAAATGGAAATATAAATTAAATTCATATGCGAGCCAAATGTTGTGCAAATAAATCGTAAAAATGGAAACAAAACAACAGAAAGATACGCCAGAGTGGGTTAAAATATTGCAGTAATCAAAATTCAATAAGTTATGGCCATCGAAGTGGAAATTATTCTTTGGCTTTCTGTTTAAATGTCGTGCATAATATTTGTGTTGCTGTTAATAGATTTATGCTTAAGAGGTTTCATGATTGTAACGTTTTGGCATTTAATTAGATATTTAGTTGGAATTGGGGGAGGTTGAATCACAGCTATTGTGTATCTATTAAAGGGAATTATTCATTGAGATGATACAATGACTTTGCCGAGATCTGAGAACTGGAAACTCCTAAGGTCCATAAATTTCTTCCACACTAAGTCTCTCATATCAATCGCAACGATCTCCTTCGGTTTTCCCCTTGAATTATTTCGCGACTCGTTTAAAATGTATGCGTATTAACTAAACACGCGTAAAGCACTCTGACGCACTGACAGTTTTATGAGAACATAACTTACAGTCCCACTGCGAACGGGCCAAGAGATACAAATGAACCAGCAGCTGCTTGGTCTAAAACCCCAAACGAGTTACAAATTGCGATTGGTTTATGCAAATGCTGATGATAATGACTTCAGCACATCCAATTATCCCGCCGTAGATCTCACCTGGAAGTTCATGATGGCCTCGGAGATCTTGATGTTGAGTGGCTCCACCACCATCACAATGTTGAAGGATCCCAGCAGCCGCTCGGCCACCTTGTCCATGGCCATCGCGAAGTTCTCCCACTCGCCGTCGAACTCGTGCTGGTAGTGCAGGCATCCCTTGATGACGTTCACACAGTAGTTGGTGCAGGGCTTCTCCGTGTAGCCCTTGCAGGCACCGCAGTGCTGCATCTTGGTCAGAGCTCCCGTACAGTCGGCATTCAGTCGCACCTACAGAACAAGCATATGATATTAAATATGAGCGCAACTTTTAGTTTGCTTATTTTACTTACATTCAGGACCTTCTTGGCCACCTCCGAGGCGGTGGTCAGTGCCTGGCCGTAGGTGCGCGTGGCCACAAAGGATCGCTTGATCTGCACGGACAGCTTGTCCGGAACATCTCCGAAGGGCTTCAGCTCCTTCATGTGCTCGCTGACGCATCGCATGTAGCTGGAAAATGAGATGGCATCGGTGGAAAATGAGTGCGGAATGTTGGGGAAAATATTTTCATTGGGCGTGCTGGCGGCAGAAATCTGCGCTTGTAAATGGCACGGCTCAACGCCATCGCCCCCGACTTTACCAACATCATCATCATAGGCGCATTCTTTGCCGCCGCCGCACAACTAAAATTTTTATGCGGAAAAATCATAAAAATAGTTGCTCGCCATGTGCTGGCTTTGTTGATGTTTTTGTTTCCCCCGCAGTACCCTCTATATAGTACAGGGTAAGTATGTGCCTAGTCCTACAGTTTGGCCATCAGGCATGACAGTCATTGCACTTGTACGGCTGCTCTTGGCCCTCCCTGTCACTGCCTTCGCCATTATGGTCAAGAAGTCTCTAGTCGCTGGCTCCCCTGTTTTCCGTTCCCACTTTTGCTAAACAATTTAGGAATTACTGCAAGTCGCATTCGCAGAGGTGACAGATCAGTCAAGCGGCAGCAGCAGCAGCTGGAAATCGCTGATGGGAGGGGAGATTATGGAGTTCGAATGCCCGAGATGGTCAATTTAGCTGATGATTTAGAGCTCCTATGTTTAGCTAGCAAAAGTAAGTAAAGAATTGAATTGATCAAGAACTTGGCAAGTGCTTTTTAGAGCTTATACAACTATTAATCATCAGTTGTGATTGGTTTTACTCCGTATGGCAGACACGTATTTATTTCTGTATTTGTCATGCCATTTGACTCCTCATTCCAAGGACATACAGCATATTGCATATCAGGGTTCTATTCAAACACCCGTTGACTTCCCATAGTTTACTTTCCCCCAAAGTCTGCCAGACAAGCCAACTGCTTAAGCTACCCCCTCATTAAATGGCCAGGAGGAGAACCTTAGATCCCAGGTCCAGCTGGAACTCCATGTGGTGCGGGGCATCTGATCCATTCTGAGGGCAGAACAGACCAACCGCACAGAACAAACTACAGCCGCAAACAAATAACAGGGGGCCAATGCACAGGAAGAAATAATTAAAAGTCTCATGAAAGAGAGCGTAAGCAAGAATACAACTTATGAACTTGAACCACTCCAGCCCGAATGTTAAGTTGGCATGTGATTATGTGTCGGAATATCCAACCTCCATTTGGAATCATACCCATTTGCGGTGCCCAAAAACCTAATGACTAAATGGGCACTCTTTTTTCGGGCAGTGCAGAAGGGGCAGGCGGCAGGCAAGTGCCGGCAATTACGCGACATCGCTGTTGTCGTTGCCGCTGTCCAATGGCAATAAACGACGACGTGCCAAAGCACGTACGACAAACTAAAACGATGACAATAAAAGCGAATCGCTGGAGTTGAGCTAAGAGTTGGAGTCGGAGTCGGCATCAATTGGAAAGCGCGTGGGTAACACGAGCCCTTCGCCAAGGACGAGGAGTGGCGGGGAGTGGCCGGGCAGGGACCAAAAGTCATTTGGCCAAGTCGCCGGTTACCGGAGACCAGCGGAGACCGTTCCGGGGCAATGAGCCAAGTGGGCGCAATTTGCGCTCTTTTTTCCTCCTAACCATTTTGGCGGAAATTCGAGCAGCTGACACAGGAACTGGCATAAAGTGCGGTTTTTGGTTTTGGTTTTGGCTGGGTTATGGCATTGGTTGGGGGAAATGGTACAGACATACATATGTACATACTACGTGGTGGGCCGGAATGGGTTGGCTGGGATGAATAAATCGCAGTAGGCAGTAGTGGCAGTGGGACGTGATGTAATATCACCCATGTGGGAGACAATCTGTCTGAATGGAGACTACAAGAAGATTGGTGCAAATGATCCAGATCTGAAAGCTTACTCGCTACCATTGGAAAAACCAAAAATTTGTGGTTTCTAATCTTACTTATTACTGAAGAAAAGCGGTCTTAGTGCATCTCTTAATCATCAATCAAGCAACTTCCCCATTTTCTCTACGCTGTAAGCGTTTCAACCGCAATCGAAAAATCTGGCGAAAACCAGAGCAACTTAAAACTCTGCTGAGCGGGGAAAGAAACCATCCATAGGATATCCATCATATCGGGAATATCGCTAACTGAAATCGCACACCGCCGAGTCAAAGTTTCGACGGGCCGTCAAGTTAGTCAGTCAGTTAGTTGTCGTCGACAGCCCGAGACACTTTGCGGTTTCACACGTTTTGTTTTTGCTGGATTTTGCCAACTGGAGGCGTAGTAGTAGGCCTCTTCAAAATCGGTCTCGCTTTGGAGCACCGGGTTTTGGATTTCGCTCACTGTACTTCTACTCACTTTTCATCAAATGTGTACTGGGTGTTCAGCACGGTGAACATCTTCTGGTAGAGCGTGTTGAAGAACTTGTCCATGACCTCCAGCAGATCCACGCGACCGTTGGCAAAGTAAGTCTCCAACTCCTTGAACAGATCCGAGAAAACGTACGAGTTTCTCTCGTAGATGACGCCGTAGGTCTTGATGAACATGTTGTTGAACTGCGTTCGCGACTCTTTCAGCAGGGCGGTGAAAATATCTGCGAACGGAAAATCAAATTAGTGGAAAATGTAACGAGATCGATTTGTGCGGTGGGAGGGGATCAATCAGCGCACATCCGCCCATCTAAATGTTTAGATGTTCGATTTTATTTCTAGCATCCAGCATTCAGCATCCAGCATCCGCTGGCAAATAGAACATGCAGGCACATCCGCATTGTCGCCTGCCACTTGACGGTGTCAGTAACTCGAGGCCCGCATCATCGCCTCTCCGTGGATCATATGTCTATATAGATCGGGGTTCTGTTCTGTGTGGGGGCAGAACCACTTGACGCCCGAAAGATCTCTAATCGGTGGCTTCTGTGGCAGCTTCAAGTGGCTCCTTGACGCATCGGGTTCTTGGTTGGATCGGTGACCTACCTTTGAATTTGGTGGCCTTGCTGCCCAGGATTCCAGACATACGAGAGATCTGGTCCTTGGTGTGTCCTTCGAGCTGCTGGCGGGATTGCATCGCCATGCGGGTCTCCATGTTGTAGGTGCAACAGGTGCCCACTGTAGTGGCTTCACAGTATCGGAGGACTCGTTCTGGAATGGATAGAAGCATATAATCAGTTAAATGCTAATCAAATTTAAGTAGTACCATTATGTATATACTTCTTTGAAAGTTTTCTATCGCCTCAACACAATATTTCTCACCGTTCTGTAGCAATTCTCACATTTCTACTGCTTCTATTAACTCAGATCTAGTTGAACTATTCTCAAGGCATACAATTCTACCGACTGCCACTTGTTTATTCAAATATTAGAGCGACTTCCAGATGCATAACGTTGCATCGCTGCCCACCACGAATGAAGGTCTATCAACATTCCAGGAACTCGCACTGCAGTCGAGTGCATTTTGCCACTTGACATGGTAACCAAATACCAAATACCAAATACCGAAAACCAAAGCCTGACCAGCTAACAACGATTCGTTGGAAAAAACAAACGACGCATAGCTACTGGTAGGCGCAAGTAGCCCGAAGTAGAACCTGAAACCAAAGGCAGCCTAAACTACACAAAAAAAAAAAAAAACGAAAGAAAAGAAAAGTTTGAGAATTCCTAACTCTCTGCCTGTTTTATTTACGCAAACATTTAACACATTTTTTGAGAGACAATTAGAGGAAAATATGCATTAGTTCCCTGCAACGATGAGTTCATTCGTTCGGAAGACTACCTATTTTCCCCCAGCTTTATGCGATGTTTTTTTATAGCCGCTGCGGCTCCATGTTTATTTAGATAATTCTCGGGCTGGTAGCTGGTGGATCGGCGATCCAAAAGTTCAACACTAATTGAAAGCAAACAAGTTGGAAGTTGTATTTTTCGGTTCTCAATCCAAATCCATATCCAACATCCGTATCGGAATTTGTATTTATATTCCATTTCGTTTTTTTGGGCGCTCATAAATTCCCGCTGCCCAGTTAAATGCATCATCTGCAGTGCACACATACCGGGTAGTAAATGGAGTGCTGCACCGTTTGTTTATTTCTTTTATAAATTTAGATACTTTAGTGCACATTTTTCGACAGCCCAGATGTAAACAGAGTTTACTTCCATTCGCTCGGCTCCATTGCCCCATAATTTCCCCAACTTCCCCAACTTTTATTGTCTGTGCTCGACTGCTCCGTTTTATGGTCTTCACTAATTGTTATGTTGCACAAGATATGAATGGAGTGTGGCACCATCGAGAGTCTCGGATACACAGGATACACACATACCGACCCTTTCGAGTCCTTCGGTCTGCTCTGCTGGGGCTCCCTATATCCTGGGGCTTATCTAAATTGGCTCCCAGTCTGTGGTTTCCCCTTTTAATTGTCTGTCGAGGGGCTCGTTCTTGGTCCTGTGTGACTGGCATGGCTAATGTTTGCCTGGGATTTCTCCGTTCAGGCCATTTGAGTTAATTGAAATTGTAACCGATAAAACAGCTCAAGATTTGATGCGAAAAATATACTCACTCGATGCAGATAAGTGAGATGATAATAAATAAAAGGGGATCAATGGGAAATATGGAAATACAACAAAATATTTCAGATATTTATTGGTCTTCAACAGTCTTTTACCTTCTTTCAAATTTTCCCCCAGAGATCCTTAAACAATATTTGCCACACCTTTTCCTATTATACTATACCCCTTTTGAAATCTATTAAAATGCCACGCAAAATGACGACCATAAAGCAAACCACACACAAACACCCATAAGTTTGGTCACCCCAAATAAGGTTTCTTGGTCTAATCGATGAACCGTAGCTAAATCTATGTTAGACTAACATATCGGCATTAAAGTAACGCCAATGGATTCTCTGCCAGCCATTTTTATGAATTGCTGCATAATTTTGCAGGCAGACAACAATGGGAAATGGGAGATGGAAAATGGGAAATGGGAAAAGAGGCAGCGGGGGATCCCAGATAACAAATGTTGCCAGGCGGCAACATCGAGGGGGGAAATCACCAAAAAAGGAAGCCGGAACGGCTAAGGATGGAAGGTGTCATGAGCATAATAAATGACCTCGACTTACCGATATGGCATTTTCCCTTTTTATTCTAGCTGACGCTGTGAAAATCACCCCGTTGTCTAATAGAAAACTTTGGCTTTGCTTCGCAAAAAGCAGAAAGACGACCAAAGACCAAAAAAAACAAAAAATACAACAAGTAACCGAAAAACCACCCAGAAAAGTGGGTGGCAGAGCAACAAACAACACACCCCACACCCACCCCCTGGGAGCGCTGGTCACATGTTTTCCATTTCCACGCGCAATCCACTTAGTTACCAGGAGGGTAGGAAAAACTTCTAACCGACACTGAGGAAAAAGTACTATCTACATGGCAAAACAGCAAAGGAACTTGTTAAATAAGCTAGGATATAGTAGATACTTAGACATATCGTTAAGGTGCATAATTAGCGAAGTAATTTCTTGCAGTGCAGACGACCCACCGCGTGGCAGTGAAATTTCATTTCAAATGATTTACTGTAACGATCAACAAACGCAGGAATTGCCCCAGACAGACGAGTCAACCCCCGAGGGCGCCCCTTAAAAGGGTGCGAAAGTTTAGCGAGCGTATCGCAGTCAATACTCGCATATCCGGCATATATCCAGCATATATCTAGCATATATCCAACAGCGATAAGTTCGGGGTGAGTGGAGAATGGGAGCCCAGGAAGCCCCAGCAGGCGGACGTCGCTCCAAGGTTAACTTTAAGCCCATCTCTACTGGAGCACTCTTTAAGAGTGCGGAAAGTTGTCCCTAGACATCGCAGGATGCTCAACAGGATGCTTGACACCGAAACGAAGCCTGGATGGTGAACTGCACCCTCGTCGTTGGGCGGAAAGAGGGAAACCGAAACTCAAGTTGGTTACCATGGGTGCGAAGGGGAGATTTTGCGGCTAGATTGGATAAACAATTTGGGCATTTAAATAAGGAGGGTAAACAGTTTAACAATTATGTTTGCAGTATGAAGATAAAAGCATTAAACGGTTTTGCAAATAAGTTTGGCCTTTTTCGTATGAAAAACTGTACAAAATGCATTCATATTTCAAAACGAAAACAAAATCTGTACCCTATTAAAATGTTCTAGTATGTATAATAATTAATAATTTTCTAAGGAAAGCCTTGCTTAACATGTGTAAAACTATTAAGTTACAAAAGTAGTAAATACAAATTTAAAGTAACTCCCGGCCATTTCCATTTAAGTATCATTTAAAGGAATGCTGTGTTATCTCATCAATATATTTTTACTGCACTTGCGTTTGCCGCAGCACAATTCCTGTCGGAAATGTGCCACTTCCATTTCCCAAGCTGCAACACTTGTGCATTCAAAGTTTTCCACCACCACCCACCCAGCCACATCCTGTGCAACCTCGCCGCTCTTTCATCTCGCTCGCTCTTTTTAGACACTCTTTGTGCTCCACTTGGAGATGAAAAGCGCAAAACAAAAACACATTTGAAACAGTTGGCCGGGCGAGTGAAAAGCCGAAACCGGCAGAATGGAACCGAGCCAAGAACAACAACAGCAGACAAAAGCAGACGCCAAAAACTAAAAAACCCACCCAACTCTCACCCCTTTTCCCAGCTGGGAAGGCGGGCGAGCCAACAACAAACAACATTATCAATGGCTGCAAAATGCAGGGAAAACTTAACATTTGAGTCGAGTTTCAATGGCCACTACAAAGCGGAGAGTGCAAAAGCGGCAGGAGCGGCGGCAGCGGCAGGATTCTCACTCATCGCTTCGTCCTTTTTGCGAGGCACACAAATGCGAGCCGGCAACTCGACCAGGCGCCCAGGATTTGCCAGCAGGACGATTTCGAAACTGTTGCACACGTGGACGAAAAGTTTTCAGCAACAGCCACAGCAACAGCAACAAGAAATAAAAATGGAAATGTGGAAAAAGGGAGAATGGAGAATGGATAGCCAGACAGAGAGAGAAAGAGAGCTGAAGAGAGAGGAGAGCCTGCGAAGGGGTCGTTGCACGCATGTAGCTTTCACTTTCCACTATGCCGCGGGGGGTTGAAAGAGTGCGACGGGGGTAATAGTTCACAAAAGTCACCCCCCAAAAACATAAACAAAAAAAAACAAAAACTGTATATAAGTATATACAAAAAGGGAAATAAAGCAAGCCCAAAACTGTCGCCGTCTGGCAAGGAAATTGCATTAGGCGAAGAAAAGGTTAAACAACCTGTGAGCTCCTGTCCAGTTGGCTTTTCTCCTTCTCGCTTTTCTCGCTCCTGTAACTCGACTT
Source organism: Drosophila teissieri (assembly GCF_016746235.2). NCBI lineage: Eukaryota > Metazoa > Arthropoda > Insecta > Diptera > Drosophilidae > Drosophila > Drosophila teissieri. Next base: position 14,839,887 of record NC_053031.1, on the reverse strand, counting down.
CAATTTCCTGTCTGCAATTTGCTTCGCCGACACCGAAAACAAAATAGTGTTGATAAATATTTTAAAAATATTTAAAACTAAGATTTTCAATAAACTTTTTGTTAAGTGCAGTCTTGCACTGCTTTGTTGGGCATGCCATACAACTTTTCCACAGTTCTGATGATGGAAATTTGCTTGCTCAAGTTTTATGCTTATGGTAATGAGTTTTAATTAGGCGCGCAGCAAGCAAAAGCAGGCAAAAAGCAAAAAGGAAGCGCAGCCACCACCATTTCACCATTTTAGCATTTTAACATTACCATTTTACCGCCCAACCTCCGAGCCACCACCCACTGGGTTTTGCTGCCCATGGTCTTTAAGCGGCAGCAAAGTTTGTGTTTTTAATTCGCACGTAAATTGAAAATGATTTTTTTGCCCCTAGGATATTATTCAAATTCCAGCAGCAACATCTGGCAGGAACTCCCATTTGATGGGAGCGGGGGAAGGTGTAATTTATTGGGTCAACACAGCAAGGTTTCTCCAACACTTTGGGAAGCAGTATTTCTCCCTTTTTCCACACAGAAGTAGTACGCACTTTGCGTTTATTTTATTTTTCCAGGTCAGCAAATGCAATTAAATCTCAATTGTTTTTAAAGAACGCTGCATTTTTTCAGTATCGAATTTTTTTGATTTTTAATGGCTCTTTTGCCACACTCCATGAGCCCCGAAAATAGAAACAAACAAATGCCGAAAAAAACCCAATGCACTTCACTGCGGAATCTGACAACACTCGGACTCCATGTGGACCGCAGTTTCAACACGTATAACTCAATCGCCACCACCCGCCGGGAATTCGGTTCCCAATGGGGAGGTGTAGTTGAAAAAATAGGAATAAAAAACGATAGGTGAAGCTGAAATTTGTACAAATATTGGGCCACTGGGATATCTACTGTGTTCCTTCCTGCGCCGAATTACTTCGCCTCCCATCGCCTCGCACTTAATTATTTTGAGGGAGCTGCTTCGCTTTGGGACTGGGATTTGGGCTGGCATTCGAAAGCGTATATGATAATGGGACCACCCGTCTGAGTTCAGAGTTTATCAAGAATTACACAATTGCCATCGGTCTAAGGATATGCTTCTTACATCCAAGGTTATATATCAGCATTGTAAGTAACTAATTAAGATTCTAATTACCGAAAATGTTCTAGTATGTTCCCTTTTCAAAAGGGTTTCATACCTTTCTTAACAATTTACTTTGGCATTCTCAATCCTATTGCTATTACAAGATTATTATAGTCTAACTATTATCTAAAGGTGCTGTTTTAGGACTTTGGCTAGTCGCACCATAATTATGTGTACTTACAAAGTACCGCCATTTATAATCGGAGCCCTGACAAGTGTGTCTCTCCTCGGATAATTTGCCGCAGAAAAGTTTTGTGAAAACCGTTCGTTTTGCAACATTCAGATGAATAATGAACCGGGCGAAGGCGTTGACTGTTAATTCTGTATCCGCCGGGTGCATATGCACATATATGCAACATTTAGCCTTCGTTGCCTTTTCACGCGCTCGGAAAAACTCCAACTCCCACCCCCACCCACCGTTTCCACCCCCCTCATCTGACGGACGGTCGGACTGACTGACTGACTATGTGTAATTACACAAAACGTGGGCTAAAATGTTGCATGGGAGATTTTTCCTTTCTTCGCACTGGCATTTCGCTCTTTCTTCGCTTTCTTCGTGAACGGCGGCGGCTCTTTTAGGCGTAATTAAAATCACCCAAGGGGGGCAGGGGGCAGGTGGATAGGTGTACTGCTGGATGTTTATGTTGCAAACACGTTTCATCTGCGGAGGAATCTGATTCAAGAAGTCTTCCTGGTCGAATCGGGGGGTTGGAGGTCGCCTGGCTCTTTGCCTGATGAAGTGACGACGTCAGTCAGAGTTTTCAAAGTTTTGCACATGTTTCGCCCATTTGTTGGGCTGCCAAGATGTCTGCGGACAAGCTGCATCTTTCAGCATTTGAACACACACACACCTCTCTCTCTTTCTTTCTCTCTCGAATCCATCCGAATGACAATTTTGAAATACGCAAAATGTGTGAAAAATATTCATCACTAGCGAGGCATACAGAAATAGACCCGGCAAGAAAACAAACATTTTGTTCCCTTGGCGTAATTAACCATCTGAAACATCTGTTAATTGGGGAAACCAAAAGGGCAGAAAGGCAAAAAAAAAAGCGGAAAAGCTGAGAATTAAGACTAGAAACCATGCAGAGCTTCTTGGGAACAGAAAGTCTAACAACTTGCACAACATGTGGCAAAAAGAATTCAGATTTATGTATAAAATGTAAAAAACCCCAGAGCATATTTCTACAACTATCCAATGCGGATATAATTAATTTCCCTTTGTGCTGTTCTTTTAAAAAAAAAAAGTTCCCAGCTGAACTTTATCCACAAGTTTCCACTAAATTTGCGCTGCTCTAATTACGGGCGACAGTTTTTGGCTCTGTGCACATTGCTCATACGCCTCATTGTACAATTTTTGGGGGCAACAGCAAAATGTGTAAACGGCAAACAGGTTAAACAGAGGCTTTCCAGAGACCAAAACACACACACGCTGCCAACAATGCCATTAATCAAATTTTATTGTTTAATTAATTTCGCTTGAATGAACCGAACTCCGCGGCGGGATCTTCGCGGGAAGTTGGGGGGACGAGGCGGTTGTTGGTAGTGGGCCAGCGGCCAAAACAAACAAATCAGCCAGATATAGCTGAGAAATGGCATTCAATTCGTTCGTTCAATTTCAAAGGAAACCAACCGCTCAACCTGGTCCACGTTCGAGATTCTGCCTTTGTTTACCTCGCCGTTTGACAATTATCGACATTTTTTCCCTTGCTTTCCACTTATATTTATTTGCAAATTTATTCATCGCTGTTTCTGTTTGTCAATTGATGATTTGTCATGCTGTCCGATGAGGTAAGAAAATTGTCTGCTTTTTTCTGCGTTTATTAATCGAATTATGGATTGGGATCAGACTTCTGATTGGATCACATAAGGTGGGCTTTCGTTTCACTGGCGGCGTTTACAAAGAGTTTATTCTGGCAATTGCTTAGGAAACTTAATGGGAGTCGAATAAAAAGTTGCCTAGTAAGAATTCTTCTAAATAATAATTGCACACGCCAAAAGTTTTTAAATGTTAAAACGATTAAAATGACAAGAAATGGAACTAACTGCATTCGAAACGTGTACAATAAATGTCACAGTCTTTTCCCAATTTGTTCCCAAGTCCTGATTTATCTTCATTGAACCATTTGCACAATATTCCAATAACCATTTGAGCCAATTTTATTCAATTCACATCGATTCGCGCCATAAGGCCATTTATTTCGAAGAGAAGAGAAGAGAAGAGTAAAGAACCAGAAGGAGAATATCAGCTTAGGACCTGGTCAATAGTGCCGCCAAGCCGAATTCAGACATGTTATGGCCCGGTTGATGTTTTGACTGGATTTAAATTCGATTTTGGACACGAGATAAAAAGTTAGCGATAGGGAAAATGCGGAGAATCGGAGAATCGAGGGAGAAGCGGAGAAACGACAGAGATTTAAGCGAATGCAGGCAGCGTCCAGTCCACTTTGTGTGTTTATTCAAAGCACGTTCATGCGGTTCGGCTTCGGCTTCGTCTTGATTTTATTTTACTTTTGCAATGTCGAAGACATTGACTACGTGTTGCTGTCAAACTGTGAGTGATTTTTTCCTTTACTCAGCTGGCCGGCCAACACACGAGCAGCATATTTTGTGGGCCAATTAAAAACGTTAGCAATGACGAGTCACCGAATCAATTGGCCGACTGCGCTTAAGCCATAAAAGATCATTTAAGCCCGGGCTCTCACCGTTTTCGCAAACCTTTCGCATAACCGCAAGCGCCTAACCGCAAAAGCCATAAAAGCTGAGATTTCTTCTATAACTGCAAGCAGGCAATAAACTAAAAAATGAAGGGAAAAAATAATAACCAAATCCAGCCCGGTCCAAATTGCTGTTGACCACAAAACAATTTAGGGTCCCAAAGGGGAAGAGCGAAATAAATTGCCTAAATTTTAAAGCTCATAAATGATTTAATTTTGTGGCATTTTCAAGCAGGCTTCGATCTCTTTTACTCCCGGCAACCTCAAGATTTGGTAATGAATCTGGCAAAGAGTTGCAATCAACACCGAGATGAGAACTAAACACTGACAAGCGACAATAGTCTTGCGGTTGGGAATGAGATAGCTCATAAAATATTGTTTAAAGATCAACCCACTTTGCTGGAAACTGATATCACAAGTGAGTCATTCGTATGGTATTGCCAGCACAAGAACGGGAAAGTTCTACTCATTTTATGGAGCCCCCAGGCAGGTGAGTTGTGCAACTTCCCGACACAATTGACTTGCTCTTGAAAATCCATTTGCGCCAGCCTTGGAGGGGTTCCCATACCATATAAAGCCGTTTTCAATAAAAGAGAGAAAATCTTAAATGGAATTTATTAGTATTTATTAGAGCAACAACGACGGCGAGCGACACACACAGAGCGTTCATAATTAATTAAATCAATAATCGATGGCAGTTCCACGGAGAAGAGCAATTCAGCGACTGGCACAGGGAGAGGTTAGAGTCCAGAAATAAATTCTACAAAATCCATGTGGACATAATCGAGCATAAATTCCCCAAAACAAAAAGGGAAAATGAGAAAACCTTCCCGAAAACTCAAGCTGTGAGTGGCAACAAAGCCGGAGCGGAGAAAAGGTCAAAAAAATAATAATATCGGTTGTAGACGACAACAAATTGGGCAATGTTTGGGCAGGTAGACGGAAAGGGCAGAAAAGGATGGGTTGGTACGAAAATACTCGTATATACTATCTATGTAGGATGGACGACACCCTGAAAATGCTAATGTTGCATGCCACATAATCCTGTTAGAGACGCGTGAATGGAACTGCCAAAAACTCGGACTCCTCTCCTGTTTGCATGTGACAACATAATTTGTGGGTTCGGCCCTACTTTGTCTTAAGGTCCGCTGCTGTTGCTGCTGCTGATGAGCCCCACTGATGATTATTAATCACACACATTTCTGTTTGTCTTTCGGCCGGCATACTTAATGAGCTTCGAACAACTAATAACTGGGCTTTATTTGACAGTTTATGGCCATTTAATGTTGTGGAGAAATTCGGGTTATTTTTCGCTTTTCGCTTTTGGTTTTTTGTGGCCGGGGTATAAATTAACATAAGCAAATTGGAGAACTTCTTGGGCCAGGCCAAAGTCAAATGTCGCCGAGGCGAGCAGTTTTTATAGCACTTAAAAGCCCATCAAATAAAGATATCACTTGATGGTCGTTGGGAGTTGCAACAGACCCACAAACTCGACGCTCCCTCCTTCAGTTCCGATCCGTTCCATTCCATTCCCCACCCAAAACCCCAATTATATTTAGACAACGCTTTGGGTTGTTGCATCGCCCACGCTTCTTTTTGGAGCACCCTCATCGGATCTCGGGCTGAAATATGATTATATAGACACTGCTGCTTTGTAGCTTCGCCTGTTCGTTTGTTCGCCACCACTTATAAATTATCTTTAATGACAAGTGCACTAAACTAAATAAATTGTTGCCGACTTAATAACGTAATTCTCCTTTGGCCCACAAGTGGGCGTTGTCTGACTTCCCCGCTCCTTTTCGCTTTGCTACTCGGTAAATTCTCGAGAAAACAGTTTAAACGATTTATGGATCTTATGCATCTCAGAAGAGATCACATGTGTGGAAAATTTACAGGGGGATTGGGATTACAAGTGATGGATCGCGACACTTGGCGACAGGCTAGCAAATTTGTGACAGATTTACTTCTTTGTGGGTGATATTTTGTTACTAACTAAACACACTTTTAATTAAACGAGCTAATTTATTGCTCAGACAGACAAGGATCACACTTCCCAGAAACTATAAAACACTGTTTAAAATGTTGTATACTTTTCTTAATGCTTTCCACTTTCTTGAGATGTTATTTAAATATTTCCTTAATACAGTTTCTTGCAATTTAATCCGCTTTGTTGTGTGCTAAGCTCCTTTAGCTCACTAAAGCCTCCCCTATTATCCTCCTCCATCTGAAATTTGAACAAAAACTGCTGCTGACAATACGCAAATGAAGAAAAATGGCATTATCCGCCTCATCATTGTGGTTCCTGCTGTTGGGACGCCTCTTCATAAAGCTTGCACTTGAATGCAGACCAAAGACATTTATTTAAATTGAAATGCCACAAAAGAAAGAGATACTGGAGTAACTAGATCATTGTTTGCAGCACGAGTTAGATGAATTTGCCTCTACTCGGAGTTTCCTTTCAACTGAAAGGCAGGCAGAAGACATTGAGTGTGTGTGTATATGAACGCAAATTTATTGCTGATAAATTGTGGGCTTATTTAGTGGCATTTAACAGTTGCCCCAGGCGGGGGATGAAGGCGAACAATCCTCCTTGGGGGGCGATTATTATTGTGAAATGCTCAGTGCTCGGGTGCGAAATGCAGCTGTTTAATTAGCAGCCAGCAGCGGAATCGAATCTTTCAATGGGGCAGCAGCTGCAACATCTAATTTGTGCTGTTGATATCAATCAATGGCAATTGATCGAAATGAAATGGTGTTGCACTCCATTACACCAAGTGGAGCGGAGAGATTCGAGGTTGATGCACTGCGCGGAGTCTGGAACTCAGAAAAATTCTCAAAAATATGGGGAGCATCGCATTTCCATTTGTGCATTTCAACGCACAATTAACACAGAAAGTTGGTTAATATTATGAATTTTGTATTGCACTTCTTGTAAGAATTTTCCACTTTTTATAATCCTATACGCAGAACAAAGTTCGCTAAGTTGTATACGTCATTAAATTATTTTTTAAAAATTATTTATACCGATATCGACTTCGCATGACGCAAGCGGAACAAATGTGAACAATATACGCCTTTCGGACCACAGAGATAATATATGAATTGTGTCAAATTAATTTGCATAAGTGGAGGATTGCGGGGGGGCGGCGATGAAAAATTATTAAAAATTCATTAGGAAGCAAATCAAGACAATTAAGAGACATCGAAGATCGAATAATCAAATCGATTCGAATCGAATAATCAATGGGGCGTTCTGCATGCGAGTCTTGGCCACCATTTATCATTCATTCGTACGGAAATTGAAGGAATGCGAAAAGCCGTGTTTTTGTTGTGGATCCAAAACAGAAGGCCCTCCAAGATGATTCTTCCTCCCATCCATCCACCACTCGGCTGAGAGATAAACCAAATAAACACTGGCCGAGAACAAAGCAAACTGGATGATGATCTACCCAAGAGGCCCCTCAACTAATTGAGTGGGCAAATAGATGATGAAAAGCCCCAGCTTCGCTTCGAGTGGCCACCACTCCTACTGACCCCAAGCACTTTGATTAAATTTGCCCGATTGACAATTCCACCCATTGCGGATTTCAGCTCTTCACTTATCCAGAACTTGTCCACAGGAAGTTGCCACTGCCAGATACGAGTACGACTTCGAGTACTGGCACTGGTACTGGTGCTGCCACAAGATGCAACAGTCGCCACGGGGAGCTGCATTCATTCGAAAACTTGTTCTAGACCAAAAATAACCGGGGGAAGGGAGAAGGCAGGGAGAACGGAGCCAAACTCCAGCCGGAGCACATTCCGCAGCCAATACCACAGACCAAGAACCGGGAAAAGTGCACTTAACAAATTAAGGTCACTTGTCGTTTTTTTAAAAATTAGTTAGGCCATTTATAAAGTGACAGCCCAGAAGAGCCTTTCTTTATTTCTTTCGATTTAAGCTTAGCTTTAAAACATCAAACAGCATAACAACCAAATTAATCTTGTAAAATAAATATATGATAATATATAAGTATTATAACCAGTTTAAAGCACTAAAACGAGACCCCTTTTTCCCCTCAGTGCACAAGTTTATGAATCGTCAGTCGGTTTGAGAATGAATCTCTTTCGCTTGGGTGTCTGGGCCGTGGCCCACGATATTGGTCGGCGTTTCGGGGCGTTTACAACGCTTTTGGTATCTTGTATTTATTTAATTGACGTTTGTACGTGTTGGTATTATAAAATGATCAGGAGGCTCTCTCTCTCTGGAGGTTCTAGGCCCACAGGTCCAGTGGCCCGACCAGAGAGGGTCTCTGGGGGCAATTATGACAGCACTTGGGGCGTTGCTGGACATGCATGTGGGGGCAATAGATCGCCGTCGCCCTGCAGTTTCTGCACTTGGTGGCTCTGTGTGTGTTTGGTTTGCTCTACGTGCTGGCAGGATAATTAGCCTGGTCGCTGGCCAACTCCCCACAGAACCACGACTGCCTTTTGATCTGTCTGGGTGTTAGTTTATTAAGACTAAAGTGGGATTTTAATGGCCTGAAATATGCCAGGCAAACTGAAATTGCACGGCGAACGGAATCTTGGGGGATTGCTGAGTTTAAAGTGGGTAGAGGTTTCAGTCGGGTGGAAGTTAAGAAAATAACCCTAGACGCGACTGAGTGAAACGGCCCTTATATGGTAGCCTATAAAAATATTTACAAGAGCCAAGCCTCTAAGGAGGTGGTTTCCCATTTACTATAAAATATACTTTAACTGCTTTAATAATTTGAATGATTCTGTAGCTTCAATTACTGAAACATACCAGCTCATGCGACCACTTTTCTCACGCTATAATATGTCAAATATCCAAAAGGGGGCTAATAAATAAAAAGCAATTATAATAATTTTGTGCCTCAATCGAAAGGCCATTAGAAGCAGGTCTGATTTACTCGAAAAGAGGGGAAATAGAGTTTAACAAAGACGCGTTGAAAAACTGGTAAGAAATACCGGACGTGATTGGATGATATACAACTATTTCGATCGTTCGGCCGCGCAGCAATCACAATCAATGAAGCTATTCAGGAAAGATGCCCCAGCAGACTTAACAAAAATTGAGTTGTAGCTGAATGCGATCTGAAAAGCAGACCAGAGTCTGGAGGAATGATAAGATCATCGCCTTGCCAACTAATAACAGGCAATGATGGCTCGCCGACGCTTTAGGATATGACTTGGCAAATTGTGCGCATTATTAAGACTCGGGGAGCGAGTCGAGACGAGTTCTCTCTCTATCTCCCTGGTTGAGATCTTTTGGATCCGATTATAACCATTAACACATTTTGTTGCCTCGCTCAGACGGTTTTATGTCGACAATTAAAAAATCAAATAATATTTGTGGCCCTGTCCCAGAGATGATGCGCAGAAATCGGAGATCTTTTCAAATGTAAACACATTTGGAATGTTTGGCTCTCAGCTTAAATCGAGTGAAACAAGCATTTGGGCCATTATTTGGGCTAAGAAATACATTTCCTGCGGACAGGTAATTAATCCATTAGCACACTTTATATATTTCATCGGTAGTTCGAGTCTCGGGAAATCTACGCGATAAACAAAACAAAAAGGGATTCATTTATTGGACTTCGATTGCTTGCACCTGTTTGTATCCAATATTGATTGTGCTGATCTAAGCTAATACAAATAAACTGAAATCAACAAGTAATCTTCGCCCTCTATTGCCAATTTCATCATTTGCGTTTATAGAAATACCTGGCTGTCATCACGTACTCATCATGATACCTTGTTTTTTGGCACATAGATGCGATATTTACGAATGTATCTAGGCACATATATATTATCAATCATACATGGGGTGTGAACAGAAAATTGCAAGGAACATGTCATAAATCTGGAAATAACTGGATTAAACACGATAATATTTGTAACCCACATATGTGCACTAGAAGTTATTACTCGAATCTTATAGATACGTTTTTCTGAGACTTTACTATGGAGGCAATAGGTAATCCGATTTGCGCCTACCCATTTTCCCCTACTCGTATCACTGACAGGAAATCTTTAACCCAAATCAAATTTGAAGAAAAAAGACAGAGCTTGTTGGAAACTTGGGTGATTTATGTGTACAACTAATTGAGGATTTTCAAAGTAAGCCCAACCCGCTCCCCTTTTTTCATCGTTGGGTTGGGTGTGTGCCACTTTCATTTCTGTGTACTTTTCCCCCCAACACAGTGATCGATTTGTACAAACAAAATGCCAGAAGATAACAATATAATATATAATAATTGATTAAAATTGAAACGCCACATTATCGCATAGAAAGAAAACCACTCGTAATTCAATGGAGTTTCGTTTTTTTTGTGCCCATTGAGAAAAAAGGGTAGGGGGAGGACCGACCGCACACCCAGATTAGATTACTGCAAATTGACACATTTTTCTGAGAGCTGTCAGTGGCAGTTGGAAAAGTTGGGTACAAAAAAAGTTGGAAAAGTGTCACTCGAGCGGATTCGTTGCGCTGCATTCAGCCACACACACATTTCTCCGTTTTCCCTCACTAAATGGTGTGCGGGGGCTGCTGCCACTGATGATTCCCATAATGAGAGCATTAAACGCTCGGTTCCCCTTCACTTTGTCCTAGACTGCGTAACGCATTATCCCTTTGAGTTCCATTGTTATGGTCTCAGTAACGCCTCTTCCTGGTAACCAAACTCCTGCTTTTTGTTACAGATTCGTACCGCTCACACACCTTGGGTTCCTCCCATCACCTGGCCGCAGGAGCATTGCATGATTAGCCCTAATAATCCCGATTTGAACATTAGGTGCGCGCCTATTAATGGGCCCAGGATATCTCGAATATTCAACGGGGGTTCTGGCAAGGGTATGCTAACGTTTTATTCACCGGAAATTAAGGCAGAAATTTATTTTCCCCATTTCAGGAATGCTTTTAGTAGTTCTATATGTATTCAGGATAACATGTGATTAATGCGTCTAAGATTGTCTCAGGATTTATGTTTGCTCACCAAGGAAAAGTATATAAAAGTAATAGTAAATACAAATTATTTCCCTTGAACTAATAACCAGACACTTGCAAGTTTTGCGTTCAAGATACATTTTGCTAATAATTCCCGACTTGGAGACATTAATTAATTTTGATTTCATCATAAATCACATATTAGCCGTCAGCGCTGTATTTGTGCGACTCAACACCCAAACTAATCACCACCAATCTGTATCTAAAAGCGTCAATCATTCGGCTGCCAAAAGATACAAATGAATCTCGCGGCATGTGGGCATACAGCATCTTTGATTAATAGAAAAATACCCACTCGCAGGCAAAGTTTCTGCTGCTTTTTATCATCAACCCACCCAGATGGATGCAACTTCCAACTGCAAAGGCAAAAAAACTTATGAATTCTGTTGGTCTGAGGTATCCGAGAGATACTCGGATATCTGTCTCCGAGGCGAGCGAGTAAAGTGCTTAAAAAGACATAAATTAAACACTCGGCTACCTGTCATCATCATCCACACATCGTGTCGGCATCACAAAGCTTTGATTTCAACAGGGCTTACCCTGTCCCCGCACCCCGAAGCCCTCAGTACCCTTCAGTCTCATCCTCATTGTTGTCGAGTGTTGTTGTGTCGTGTATCCTACACACAACCTAACAATTAAGCCTCTCCTCTCGTACACTCGCGGTCGCATAAAAAATACATGTAAAATAAAAGTTGCAACATTGAAGTTGTTAAAGGTGCAACCAAATTAGAAGTCATGTTTAAAAAGTGGTTTTAGACTAATCTGAATTCTATAGAACACGACAAACAACATTTTGTATTCTTTGCAATAAATAGTTTTAGATGTTTCTTTACAATCACTAAGTTAACTGCCATCCACAGTGATCCGTACCATTTTATCAAATTCGTGTAAAGTCTATTATTATTTTTGCAAATGATCCAGTTGGTTTTAACTTGTAATCTCAGCTTCAATCCCAAACATTGTGTTACAGTGTTGTCTACCTAGGTTATTGTCAAAGGCCCTGGTCCTCTGTTTTTTTATGCTACTGCTGCTGTTGCCACACATAAAATAAAATGCGTTTTTAATTTGCAGATGCGCGTAAAAACGAAGTGCAGACTGGGGGGTTAGAGTAAGGAAAAAGTTTGCATCTGTTCGCTGTGTCTCGTTTTTGTTTTCATTGTCGCCGCCTTATGGATGGTATGGAAATTATTCGCAAGTGGCAAAAGTTATGCCAGCCGCCAGGCCATCAGACGGGGCGTGGCAAAATGTGGCATAGTGATGGAGATGAAGCCCCAAGAAGAGCCGGCACAACCACCTGTCTCTGCGACAGGTGCAAGGTTTGGATGAGCCACGTCGAATGGATGAGAAGTGCCGAGAGAGGCAGCAATTTACGGATATCAATAAGACTAAGGAATGAGGAACATTAAGAGGATAAATTTCAGCAAATTAAGTTTAAAGTTCCATAAAAAGTCTGTTCGTTAAGAAGCTAATAGAAGAGAGAAGCCTAATTGCCAATTAAAAAACATGATGATGAGAGCAAAGACAGCATAAGTAGGGACGTACATATAAGTATCCAAGGACATGCCTCATTTTTTATTGACAAGAATGTTGCCAAAGGCCATAATATTTTTAAAGGAATTCAAAGGAATGCTTAGGTGTATAAATATCTGCAAGACTTCTAACAGCCGATAACAATTTGCTTACACAATGTCAGTGCATTGAAATTTCCGATCGCTTATGGTAGATTCAGTTTACTTTGACGATTATCTGTTCGTGCTTATTCCGCCTAACAAACCATAAATATCCCATCTATTCCCCACATTCCTTAACCTTTCCAACGAGTCGTGGGCCCTGCGACATTGACAATCCCCAATTGCAACTTCCCACTGCAACAAAGGAGGAAACCCCTGCTTTTATTTTTTTTGCCAGTCTGCTCACATGTGCGTAAGCGTTGTATCTTCATAGCCAAGTTGCAGATAACAGAGACATTCAACGGGGGGATAGGACAGGACAGGATAGGCTGGGATGTTGAGGATGTTGGGGATGTAGAGGGGAAATGCCTCAAATGCCGGCACAATGCGAATAAAAAGCGGAGGCAGCGACGACGACAGCGACATTGGGCTCCCCTTGATCCTAGGCGTTTTACTTTGGGCTCAGGAGTTGCCCGTGGGTAATGAAATATTGCCATGTGCCAGCGCCTGCGCCTCCTGACTGACTACCAATGCAGCCCCGCCCCTTCAGCTTCAGGTCCCACCTGTGCCGCCCCATTCCCCCCGCCCTGCCCCCCTTTGAATTGCAAATGTTTGCCGGCAACAGCTGCTGTTTCTGCCGCTTCTGCTGATTTCGCTGCTGGCGGGGATATGTTGTTGGTGTAGGTTGACAAACAAACATGCCAGCGCATAAAACAAAAACATCATGCAGAAGGAAGCAAGATGCACTGAGCACAAAAAGGGTTCCTTATATTATTAAAATTATATCTACTTAATGAATTACTTTGAATATTCAAATGATTTGAATACTAAATACGTTTAAGGTCAGGTGCTGATACACTTTTATTACAATTTCAAGACAGTTTATAATTATATATGCAAGCAATATTTCTTAAATTTATGTGTATATGTTCCTTTTTTCTACAGTGATTTAGAAGCAGCGGCAGCAGCACCAAAAGGAGTCGCAGTCAGGAAGAGAAGCACTTGAATCGCCGCCTCCTCGACTGCCTTTCTCGCCTGCATTTGGTCTCCGGGTTGCACTTGAAAAAAGCGACTGCCGCATGCCTCACCTGCCCGATATCCTCACCCCACCTCACCTCACCTCAGCTCAGCTGGCTTCCTTCTATTTACCTCTTGAGCATGAGTCGAGACTTACGAAATTCGCATTCACGTTTTGGCTTTTTACCTTTGCGCCTATTTATCATCAAATGCAGAAACGAAAGATGGAGCACATGGGTTGCCAAGAGGTGGAAGGAAGCGGGGGAAAGCAGGATGAGGCCAGCTGCTTAAAGGGAAAAGAATATCAAGGAATACATTGATATGGATACCCTTTAGTCCTGTGCATGAGGAACTCGACTATTTTATAAGTTTTCAAAAGATTGTGCGTATCTAAAACTGTCGATTTCCAATTATGGCATTATTATTGCAATGAGGAAAGCTATGTCTCACTTTTATATTTCTAATTGTAAAAACAATATTTAAAGTCTCTACTGGTAGAGTGAGAGCATGATCGCACGATGATCACTGTGCTTTAATGATGAAGGCAGTAGAAAAACTGACAGTACCCCGCCCTAAAAGGCAGAGTATCAATGGCATAGCTGCCATGCAAATGCACTTGAGTAGAAAAACCAACGACGTCGACATGTGATACCATTTAAACCTGGGGAATGGGAATGAGAATGGTACTGGTACTGGTACTGGTACTTTGACTGCGACTTCTGGACTGGGCCGGGAACGTGGTCCTCCATGGCAACATGACCATGTGGCGGACCAAGTCCGAATGCAATCAGGCAAAATTGTTGCCAACTGTGCTCCGCATTCCAGAGAGCCTGCTCGACTTCTTCTTCCAATGCTGTATGACTGTATGGCTGTATGTATTGCTGTGTGTCCGAAAATAGCGTGAGAAAGGAAAATATTGATTCAGGGATACAGGGATTCAGGAACCAAGGAGGCAGCAGCAAGGAGCTGGGGGTTCCTCATCCGGCGATATGCAAAGCGCGATTAAATTCCTTAGCCGCGGCCCGAAAAAACCGGCTTACCAGCTCCAGCTCCAGCTCCTGCTCCTTCCCAACTCCCTCCTCCAGCCAAAGGTGCTAAATGAAGTTCTTAATTAAGTGCGAGTGGCAGCGAGAAAAATGAAAAGGGAAAAGGGTCCCCAGAATGGGCAGAACGAGTTTTATTGGCACATCGTTCCATCGTTAGCTCGGGGATCCTGCATTTATTGCATAATTTGTTAATGAGCAGGGAGTGGTGGGGCGGTGGGTTCGAGAGTTCGCAGACACGCTTCGTGGCAAATGACAAATTAGCATTGGAATTGGTCGAAAATCGAGCGCGTGAGAATGGAATGTGGTTGGGATGGGCTGTTGAATCAACGCGAAGGGAAATAACCAGCCATACCAGCAAGGATGATGCACTCTACTTGAACTGACCGCTTATCTTATCGCTCGTGTTTGCTGGTTGGTAACCCAGTATCAGATGATTTATAGAGGGAGTATTACACAAATACCACCTATCTAATGATAATGAAGTGGGAAAACTATATTCATGTTTTTGTAATGAATAAAATTGTGGTTCAGTTCCACAACAAATAAATCAAGTGAAACGGAAGGAAACTTCAAGATAAAAAGAGGTCACGACATATTTTAGCAATACTCAACCTGTCCCAACAAATTGCACCTTTGTTAATATATTTTTTAAGATCTAAGCTAGCCTCATTTATAGACCTTCATAAATTACAATTTCATTAACATTTGCCACATTCCATTCCACCTTAGCAATGCCGAGGAACACATAAATAATAAAAACAAAAGGGGCCAAGAAGAACAACTGAAAAACTGAGTATGATTATGATTAGAGTGGAAAGGAGAGGGATGAAGTTCGAAGACCGGGCGATCCTCATAATTAAGCGACATTTGCCGGCATGACGTGCAACAAGCTCGAGATTAACATAAATTTCCAGATACCCAGATACCCGAAGAGGCAACTCGACAATTTTATGGACCGCAACAAAGTAGGGGACTAGAGCTTAAAAGGAGAAAGGCCGAAAAAGTGCGCAACCCGCGCACCTGTCAAGTGAAGATAAAAGTACAAATTATGATTATGATTATTATGTACTTGACATCGCACAAAACAAGAAGGGCTATGGCGAGGGTAAGCGTTGGCGTGTGGTAATTGGTGGCGATGAAAATATTTCCGAGCCGTCTTCTAATTATTAGCGCTAATTCTTTGTACAGTATAAAAAATCTCATCGCCTTGTTTTCAAGTGCCGAGTTGTGAGTGTCGAGTGTGGAGTGTCTCGCCGTTGATTGAAAGATGTGCCTAATTGATAGTCGAGCACGAGGCTCCTTTTGAAAAGCGGCGAGCGAGTGAAAAAGACTAGATGAGACATCATCAAGTGCGTGTCATTGTGTAATTTGGGCTTGATTATTATTAATTTGCAGACGCCGCCAGCGTTGAGGTTTTAAAACCGAACCTGATGAACAGAGCAGGGGAAATCGGGGAAGGCCTCAGTTTGATGAGAAGGTCTCGCGACCGCAGGCCAAAAAAGAATTTTTTATTTGATTTGCTAATGAACCGGGCCGCAGGGGTTTTCAGCTGATAGATCACAGGAAATGGTAGACTTACTTAAACTGTTTCGACATCGAAGGGAAAAGCTGTGCGGATCGCTGGGAACTTACCTGTAATGAGAGCAGAGGAAAATTATTTTAGATTAGATGTTGAAATTGTACAAGATTCATTTTAAGTGCCGAAGATCATGCAATGCCTCTCTACAGAAACCCATAATGGTGCTTTGGGAAATGGTGAAAATTAAAAAAAGTTTCTTTGGTTGGTCATTTATTTTAATGGTTTCTTATAGTTTCTAATACAATAAATACTTTTAAAATTTTCAAAATATAAGCTTGCAGGGTAAGATAAGTAATTGACTAAGGATTTATGCTTAACCTTAGCTGAAATCGCCAGAGTTTTGTGAACATTTCTTTTCCATGGTTCAAAGACTTATTTCTTCGCTGAATCCAAACATAGATTTGGCCTGACCATCTATTCCAGACAATTGACTGCTCCTCTTCAAGTCGCTCGGCAACCAATCTCTGGGCGAAAACCCTTAAGAAACTTCAAAAGTCTAGCCGGGTCTGGGGCGGCGTCTCCTAGTTATGGTTTTGTTTTTTCTATCTTTTCGCCCAAGAAGGGCTTCGACATCAAGAGTCAAAAAACCCAAGTTCAGAGGAAAAGAAATATGCGCAGACGGACGGGTCCCACAGAGAGTTGCGTTTTACAGCAATCTCATGTAAGTGCCACCATGTGGCCATAATGCACTCGTGTGTGTGCGTATGCGTGTGCGTGTGTGTGTGCACACAACACCTTTTACCAAGAAACAACAGCAACAACAATTACAGCAGTCATCACCTTTGGTGGTTTCCAGTCGTCGTCGTCGTCGTCGGCGCCTTGTGAACCTGCTGAAAGTCTCAGCTCAGCAGAAAACTACCTAAGCAGCCCGAAAATAACCGAGATACATGTAGTCTGCAGTAGACGGAGTTGGAGATGGAGATGGAAAAAGAGATCCATAGAGAACCCTTTTCCGGCGCAGGGGGAGGGGGCGGCCTACAGGTGGGGGAGTGGCTGCGGTAAGCGAAAGACTCGTTGTTTATTGTCTTACGTCTTGGAAGTTATAAAACAAAGCGTCAATTGACTGCTGCCGTCTGACTCTCAATACTGCTCCTGCTATCGGCGTTCCACGGCTTCTTAACCCCTGTGAAATTAACATGAATGTTTACCCCAAAAAAATAAAGGGAAAACTACTCCTTTTGCGCCTCTGTAGAAGCCGACAAACCCAGGGGAATGGGCAAAGGGCAAGAGGAACTGCTAATAGAGGAAGTCAGGAAGATCACAAACCGAATAACAAATTGTTTGGGAATCGAAAGTGGTATACGATTATGTTATTAAATAATTATAGAATTAAATAATAAACTTTAAACAGGGGATATTAAGAAATTATGCATATAACAGTTTGTGCTCCAAGGATTAAATGAATTGTATTGCAATATATACATGAAAATTTCTTGCTATTTAAACCATGAAAGTTTGCACCGTTACATCTCTGAAAGTACTTTTAATAACATCTCAACCCTTCAGCACAAAAACTCAACTTTCATCAAGAGCTATGTTGTTAATATCATCTTTCCCAACTTAAAAACAATCCCAGATAATTGAAACCCCAAAGTGAAACTGGGCCAATCGCCAGCATTTAAGCAATGTCCAGAGCTCAAAAGAAATCTGAGAGATACCGACAAGAGGAGCCACATCATTACATCGTAATGTCTCTACCCCCGTGAGGCCACCAATCTGATCATTTCGCCTCCTCGCTCCTCGATCCTTAATGGCTGCAAAACACGCGTCTTATAACGGTTTTAATGAAACACATAAATTCAGGTTGAGTTCCTTTCGAACGCCTCAGAAAAATCTGAAAAATCAGTCGACTTGGGTGAGCCCCACTGCAATTCCAACGATCTGAAGACCTCTCTTCTCGGATCGTCTCTTTCTACTCGATTGCCTCGTGAGCGTGAGCAGTTTACTTAAAAATATCTTTCCAATGGTTTGCATTTATTTTTGTTGCGTTCAACGCTTTCCTCCATCTCACTTATTAACTGCAATTTTGCTGCCTGAATTACCAAATAATCAAAGCCAAAGTGGAAGAGATTTAAGATAATTTTTTGGGCTCCAGTTAGGCGTGCAAGGACCAAAAGGGGATACATGTTATATTTATCTATATATCTATATCTATATCTATATCTAAAAAGTTATAGGTGCTTATGCAATTTATTTATAAGCATTTTAGTATGTGCATACGATACAAAACACAAATCAACGAATTGTAAATGCAGCGAATAAAATGAACCCGTTTAATTGCATTCCTCACAAAAAGACTAAAACACTTTAAAATATATCTAGCAAGAGTATTTTAAAGCACTATGCTCTAAACCATATCCTTTTGTAAGTGGCTATCCTTTTTGCGCAATTTACGAGGCAAAAATGAATGGAAATGAGTTACAACGATGGATGATGCCGACAAAAGATATGCCTCTCTGACTGAATCTCTGCGCCCTGGCCATAAAGAATCCAACACTATGGAAGGCCACTCAACTGTGAAACAGGTAACCCGAAGGAGGGCGAACGGACGGACAAGCGGACAGGCGGACTGGCGGACGAACGGACGGACGGACAGCGGACAGGATACGGACACACGAGCAGACGTCGGTAAAACTACAAAAAAGAATCGAGTCGAGTCGCGTTCAGTTTGCTTTGAGGTGAAAGAAGAGATTTTCCCATTCCACCCGACTTTTTTTCTGATTCCGTTTCTGGTCTTTCATTTGATTTCAATGAACTGTCTTTCTTTGGACGCAGAATGTTGCAAGTGCGGACCGAGAACAGCCAAAACAAATAGCTGATAAAAAATGCAATTTGTATCTATGGGATACAGATGCACGAACGGAACGGAGCCGGTTATAGGACAACTGATACTTTAGTTTGCCTAATACCAAAATCAATAGCAAACAAAAAAGGACATTTTCTTCTTGTGGGGATTTCGTTGTTTGCGTTGTAATTGTAAACCATTTGTCAGCAACTTTTCTATATAGTTAATTTTCCTCTCTCTTTCTAGTTCTCTCTTTTCCCCTTAAGTTTCCCATTATTTCCTTTCTCCCAAAGATGCCGGAAATGTCTTTATTTGCCTTTGAATTCAATAGTACGAGCCTGTGTAGTCGTTTGTGTAATTTATGTGTCATTCTGCTTATGGGATTTAGTTTCTGCTTCCATACTTTTCCAGTTAACCAATAGCTTATTTGGGCTCAGACGAAAAGATACCTCTTAATTCGCAATTTAATAAGAGTAGTATTTTTTGGTGGCAATATGAGTACATATAATATTAAATTTTAAATTACAGTTAAATTGACTTTATATGGTTATTTTTTAGTTTATGCCTTGTCTACTATTTTAGAAAACATTATCTACTTTTTAAAACGTCCGACACTTTCCCACGTCTCATAAATTGAGGGGTTTACTATCGGAAATTTTCGCCAGCTGAAATTCTTCCATTATATCATAACTTAACCCAAGACAAGCTTCACTTAGTAGCAACTATCTCATAACCATTTAAAATATATGCCTTTATAACTTGATTATTATTTGACAGCTTCCTCATGCAAAAACTCCTCCGCAAAGAGAGAAGCAAACACATCTCCGCATTCATTTTGAAGATGCGTGGGTAGTGGGTCCAAAACCCGTTTAACTCAGATCCAAACTATAATGCCAAGCGCCAGATTTGAGCTGAAGTCTTCGTCTTCCTATTCACCGGGCTCATCTTCATGTGGGTTGTTGTCTCTGAAATTTATCGCTCATCGTTTTCGACTTCTACGCATTTATGTTTTCATTTTATTTGAGGTTTTGCTTTTTATAATTTTACCTGGCCTTTGTCAAAATTAGTTTCTATTTTATTATCAGCACCTTATAGAAGGAGATAGAGGAGGCGCTGACGGGTTTCCGGTAGCTTTTGGTCAATAAAACCCACAAATTTATGACCTCTGAACAACAACGCTCCAAGCCGTTGTGGTAAAATATTTTATATACAAAATTAATTTTCGAATTTTTGTGGGTATTCTTTTTACGGCCGTTTAATGTGTTTTATGCCCGGAGGTCTGGGGCATAATGAAATTGTCAACAAATTTAATGGCATGACGCAGTGTGAGAGAGGGGCAGATTACACAGTCTGCATTCTTCCCCTGCACAAAGGCAATCTCCTTGAGTTGATCCAGGGTAATCTGCCCTCCATACACAAAGCACATTCATCTCTCCACTTGAGCTCAAGACGAGTGAACAGAAACTGGACCAAAACTAATTGAATACCATTATTTGCCAGATTAGGACAACGCATAACAAATGGGCAAGGTTAGGCGCAGATTTGCATGGCGAACCCTTAACGAACTGTACGAAATGGAAGCCTCGCCGGTTGGCCAGGCAATTGCATTTTATTGTAATAGCCAAACACTAAAAGGAGATCAGAGCTGCTGGGAAACGACCTTTGACGATGAAGTCCAAGCCTGGACCTGCGGATAAGAGCCCTCTCATCGGGGACCTCGGTCCCGGCCTTTTAATGAACTTTTAGGCACGCACGTAGACGACCGGCATTAATTACAGACTCACTGCGAGTCGGAGAGCTGGAGAGTTGGAGTTTTGGGTTCGCATCTTGATTTTCCGAGGGGCCAGGCCAGACATTCCATTTCAGGCATTCCCCGGCGTAGCCTCCATTCGCCATTCTCCATTGGGCCGTGTTATCTGCAAACGCGCCATCAAAGTAGGTGGCGCAAATTAACAAATCTTTCATGTGACCCAATTAAATCAACTCGAACCCAGCGACCGGCGGCTTCAGGCGGCTTCAGGTTCTCCTGAGCTGTTGGCCCCGGCAATTTGGCATTCGTCATGCTCGCCAGGCAATGAAAATAACCGAAGGCACTCGCCGTTGCCTGGATTCTGGATACACATACAAATATCATCATGTTGCTACTAGGAAGACATAATAAAAATGCAAACAAACTTCCAGTCAATACGCTTTTAGACACTACAGTTTTTTTCAGTGCTGTGTGCCATGGGAAGCTTGAAATCTGCTTTGAGGGGGAAACCAAGGATCGTCTGTGACCAACTGGTGGTTGATGAGGGAGTCGGTGCATCAAAATGGGTAATGAGGATCTCTAAAGAAGAGGCCAATGATTTGCCACAGAGAACTAATTCAAGGTTTACTTTTCTGGATCATATGCAGGCGTATCGAATGCAATGCAGATCTTTAAGTTATTTAAGGACCAACAAGGGGTCAAGTAGAATTCAGGGTACCGCAAAAATTATTCATAAAGTATCGTTTTTACATAGTTATGGTTTCTACTGATGCATACAAATATTATATCATAATTCTTCGACCTTAAGACAATTTACATATTTAAAAAAAAACACTTCTACAGCTTGGTATATCAGAAATTCTAAAAATAAGTTTGCTTTTCCCAAGATATTATTATTTTTTGAAAAGTTTTCCCAAGAAAAGTGTTTCCACTCATTTAATTACCGTCTGCCTCCATTTTCTACTTATTCTTAGTTAAGATATCTTAACAAAGTTTTCAAGAACCGCCCACTGCTCTAACCCCACTCCACGTTTTTCCCTCAACTCCATACTCTACTTAAATCTTTTGCAAACTTCGCTTTCTTGGCATTCCTAGATTGGAGAGCCGGTGGAGAAGAGTCTTAACCCACAACGTACAACATGCTCATTATGTAAATGCTGGCTGCCTCCTCCCAGCTGCCACTCCCCCTTTTCTGCCCGTCCTTCTCCTGCACTTTGCCTACTATTATTATCTAGAGTCGGCATTTATAACTTTGTTGTAGTTGTGAGTTTGTTTCGCTTGTTTGTTTGCACGATTTAATGCTTCATTTGCTCGAGACTCAAAAGTGGGTGAAGCTAAAAAGGTTTGAGATTTGCGGGAGGGTCGGGTCTTTGGGGGCAAAGAGTTTCCCAGTGAAGTACCAAACAAGGTAGTGGAGCCGCGGCCACAGCTTCATCTGCGGCTCTTAGCTGGTTAACTGCTTAATTATCTTTTTGGTCAAATGGAGCCGCCAAATGGCTGGGACCCCTGTACCCCCTCTATCCGTGCTATCCATCCTCTGGCTTATTAATAAACATGTTAAATGTAATTGTTATTCGGCGCTACCATTTTAGAGGCGAGCCTAATTGCTGGGCTTTAAGTTATGTAATTATCCAAGCATCTACTGCGTAATCTTTGGTACAGAAATGAAAACCAGAGCGTGAGAAAGTGTAACGAGATTTTTAAAATAACTATCACCAAATATGTTACCCATTCTTTGCCCATATTAAAATATTGTATGTCATGTTAATTTTCAAAATGGAAATAGCTTTTGCAACATGGTGCAATAACGTCTTCATGGCACCAAAAATGAAAATCAGACCGTGAGAATGGGTAACCACATTTCTGGAATATCTTTGACATAGGGAATATCCTTGAAAAGCATTCTCTTGGACTTTACACAGAGGTGTTGGGGTGCAGTTGGTCCAGAGAAACCACAAAAATAAATTAACAACAAAATGCCACCACCATCTATCTCTTTTTGGCCCTGTTAATGCATCTCTTTCTTTCTTTGGCTGCACTCCCGAAAAAGGCATTTCAACGATGGCCATATATGAATGTCATTGCTTCAACTGTTCCGATGGAATGAAGGCAAGAAATGGACGCGGAATGCACCGAGAACGTGTTTAAGGAGTTGAGACCGCGAAAGAGACAGCCAGAGGAGTGGAAGAAAGAGACGGCAACTAAGGTGAGACCACACAGGCAAAATGTTATCTCGCTCCATAAAGTGGCCACGTTTGACCTGCCCGAGATGACTGGGAATGTTGGAAGTCTGGCCGAGAGTCTGGGATTCTCTTCTCTACCTATTTTTGGTATCCTCCACCGACACTTGCCGGCAATTAAGTCGTTGGCTCAGCCCCGATCGTTCACTCTGTCCCGGTTTTGGTTTCGTTTTCATTTTATCCCTTACTCGAATCCAACTTGACTCATCCGCGATCCACAGGATTCATTCTTAGAAAATTTGCTGACGATTCCTTCGGCCTTTGTTGTCACAGCCATCCCACAGCTGTGGCTGCCGACTGGGGGATCCCATTTCTGTCAGCATCGTCAGCTAATTACGCGAAATTGCCCAGATCTTCGAGATCTTTAGGTCGAGAAATCTCAGCAAGTGTTGACTTTGTAGGCGAAATGTCTGGAACGCCAGCAACGATCAATGGACCAGATACCTCCAGCACCAGCAGCAGCACCAGCTGGGTTTTGAGATCGCCAAGCGATGATCTCTCGATGGTTAAGAGCAGCCCCTAGGAGCTGAGTAATTGTTATGGCGTATTATGGACCGAGATCGCGTGAAAGAGTTCCCTATCGTTCATGATCGCGTTTTATAAGTGGAACCCCTTGGCAAGCTTTTGGTTTGGCAGGTGTTAGGTGCTCTGGTTTAATGGGTTATCAGAGGAGCTCCAGGTTTTTGATCGCTCGCTAATGCTTGTTTGTTAATCATATTGTTCAATTATTGCTTTTGAAGTAGCTTGGAATCACACAATGCAAAATTAACAAGATCGAAGCTTCATAAGTTTCAGTTTTCATATTACTAACACCAAACTCCAATATGCGGATGGCTCTTGTGATAAACACCCCATTTATCCCCTCAATGACCCCATAAACAAACACCAGACAGCAACTCCTACTCGTTTATAACCCCCGCCCTATCTAATCTGCATTCCAATCGAAACCCAAACCCAATTCGAGGCCCAATCCTCCTCCATACAATGGTCAACAATTGCAGAAGTATATATCACATGATCACACGCCGACGACGCCGATGAAGATGATGATGATTTAGTGCCATATAAACCGCTCGCTTCGTTTCTTCCTTTTACACGGCCAAGGAATGCGACAGTGCAAAAAAAGAAAAAAAATTAAAGAAAAGGGCCCAAAGAGGGAGAAAGAGAGAAGCAGAGAGAGAGCGAGATGGGGCCATTCAGTTTTGGTTGCTGGAAAATGATTAATAGTCATGCGGTGGTTGCCTTGAAGCGGCGGGACGAGGGGCGGTCGGGGGCAGTCGGCGGATGCAGTGCAGCCAGTGGAGACGCCATCGAAGTGGAGCAACCGTGCACGGAAATAAAATTAATGAAGATTCGGTGATTCGTTTTTTGTGCACATTAAAGTGATGTTGAAAATAGTGAACAATATTCCGGAAAATGTTGAGCGGCTTTAAATCATATGTACAGGTACAAAATATATTTCAATTTTGTAAGGAAAAATGTACACTGATTTTTTTCAGTGCGGGAATGCAACAAGCACAGCAGCGCAGTAAGCTAAAATCAGCTCTGTTGCAAATTTCTTTTGGCAACAGTCAGACAGAGATGGCTAGTGTATGAGAAAGAGATGCAGCATAAGAGGAAGCAAGGTGATCATTTCTGTGTGGGAATTTGGTTGGTTGGCTCGGAAGAGTATTCAATACCTTATATAAGGGTTATATCAAATATGTAAGATAGTACAACAATTCTTATTTATGTTATATAGATTTTGGTAGATTTTCGTACTTAACCAAAAATTTAAAGCCACTGCATTTAACGAAGCTAGTGAAAAACTATTTAAACTTTTGACTTTATTTCATGGAAATCACATTTAAAGGGTATTTTAGCTGCGATCTGCGAGTCTTCCCTCTGCATTGAGCCTCTCTTGCCCGCTCCTCTGATATTATTTTTAACGATTTAATGTTTTGCGAACTGTTTAAATTGTGCAAACAATTTCAGCTAAGTGCCTGCCTACCAATGATGATGATGGCGAGCCGAGCACGATGGTCAGGGGGTCAGGGGGTTAGGGTTAAAGTGGGTTCGCACAGCTTTTTGATGTGGCACAGGAAGTGCAGCGCTTTAATGAAGCGTTTAAGTGGCAGCTGTAGTTGTTGTTTGCCGTGTTTGTGCAGCACGGAAGGTGTCATGCAGTTGTTGCTGCCCCATGTTTGTTGCTCTTCATGGTTCAATGAAAGGAATGCGCCTGAAGTGTGAAGATGAGAGTGCTGGGAAATTGGCCCAAAACACCTAAACGTGACTGATCGAAATTTTACTTGAAATATATGTACAACATTTGCCGCTTGGCAAATATGGTAATGAGTTTTAGGTTTTAACATATTTAGATATTTCACAACATATTCCTGCATTTAAATCACAATATTATGTATTCAAATCGAACTTTCTAATCTCCTCTACATACTTTTATACAGAGAAGTCCAACCTTAACCAATTTTCGGAACTTCCCTACGACAATATGATGGCCCCAAAAAGTCTACGTTTTCTAAACTAGTTCCCTCTCTCTGTTCTTACGTCAACATTCGTTGAAATCGCCTATCGCAAATGGAAGTTTGGCTTTATCAGCCGAACTGGTGGCACAGCCTCAGTAGTTAGCTGGCCTACAAAACCACGACACTCCCTCCATCCAGAGACCCTATGAACACCTATCGCAAAAGTAGTTCCCAGTTGGGCAATCCGAGAAGGCATGGGAAAAGAACAGGTCGGAAACTTTATCTAAATGCTGGCGCTTATCAGGCGGACAAGGTGCGAGGGGTGGGGGTCAGGTGAATGGAAGGGGAAGGGGAATGGAAAGAAGTGAACGAGAAGAGAGGACGCAACACAAGAATTTATGACTCACACGGTGAAAGATGGAAAGAGAGGCTGTGCACTGAGGAAAACGAAATGTATAGAATTATGGAATTTTTGCTTAGCAGATATTTATTTATTTAATCTAATTAGATATTAGAATCTAATTTTTAAAAATAATCTATAATTTAAAACTGAATCATAAGCATATGAACAAGAAAAAAATCTTAATGTGTCAACGTAAATTTTTATATTTATTGCCATCATATGAAATCCTATGAACCATCTTATGAAACCAGCAAAAACTAATTACAGTATTATTTAGAACTTAACATTAATAATTCAAGTGCATTCGCTTTTTTTTGTGGGAGGGGTGTTTGAGTTGATCGGGAAGTAAAAGGTTCACATAAAAATGCCGACAGAGAATAAAAATCCTGAACTGCATAATTTAAACGATTTCAATGACACCTTGATTAATATCAAAGACAACACAAAAGGGAACTCGAGAACTGACCACTCTACCTGTTGGCCACCCCGCCCCCTCATCGGCCCCCCTCCCCCACAGCCATTTCCATGAAATTATGAACGAAACGCAACGCAACGCAACGCGCAATGCATTTGACCAAAAGATAAAGAATAAGGAAAACATATCGGGAGGGAAAAAACCAATCAGGCAACGTTGAAAACCAAAAATAAACAAAGGCAGGGCGCAGGTAAAGGGCCAAAGAGGGGCAGGGGTATGGGCAGGAGCAGGGGTATGGGCAGGAGCAGGGGGAGGGGCAAAAGGGCAGAGGCTGCAACAGTTTACCTGGCAACTGGCAACAAATCAAACAAAGAGAGACAGAGAGAGAGAGAGATAGACTGGAAGCGACGAAGAGAGGGCTGCGCAACTTATTGCAATTAAGCGTGATTAATTCAGGATTTATACAAATTAACTAAAACCCACAGGCGATCGAGGCCGAGGCCCCCTTCCCCCTTTTACCCCGTCGAACGATGTGTAAAAGCGGTGTGACAACATTTTTGCTCTTGCACTAGGCAAAGAGCCTGTAAATGGACACAGTCCAAGGTCTTTAAAGGAGATTTGTGGAGATTCCTAAACTTCTTAATAAGGAATTTGAGTAATATTTGAAAACAGAATTTTTTAGATATTCTTTAATACAAAATGCAATGTAATGTTAGAAGTTCTTGAAAGTTTTAAATAAACATTACTGTATTGTCCAGCAGTACACGCCAACGATGCTCTACTGTATGCCTGCGCTCTTCTCGTTTTATTTCCCTTTTTTGTTCATCAAAAAGGAATTTCTTGAGATTTTTCGTTGCGGCTGCTTCTGCCTTTTGGACTGGTCTTGGAAACTGGAACCCTTTGCCCCCACCGGCTAGCAATGGGGCGGGGGATGGCGGACAGGGGGGAGGCCAGGAATGGGGGCTGCGATGAGCAGGCGACGCATGCGCCAAGATCTCTGGGATGGACACGCTCTCCGCGACGGACTCTCTCTTATTTAGAGCCTGTCTTGCGCTGCTGCTTATTCGCATTGCGAGTTGATTTGCCTGGAATTTTATTTCCTTCGGGGAGGGGGGAGGGAAGGGAGTTCTGCAGACGCGTTGAAGGAGCAGAATGAATCACGGATTCGCCCAATTTGAAAGCGAGTTCTCTTTGTTCCCTTGCGAATCAAACTTGTTTCTTATCTCCGGCAATTTACCATTGTTATGAAATATACGCATTCTTTTTCGGGTAAAATGCTTTATATTAGTTTCAAATTTTTCATAACACTTTATTTCTAATAATTTAATTATAGGTTATAGTTCAGGTTTTTATTTTCCTAATAAATTTCCTTAATTTTATCTGCAAACGTATTGTTATTTTTAAACTTTAGAGTTTTTTACATAGATATTATTTTTAAATATTCTGCACTTTCAGCGTATTTACAACCCAAATTTAAACATTTAATAATCCGAACATTTCACACATAAGATGTAAATGTAACTCTATTTAAGGTTTAAATATTTACAATGACGATATATAAGGTTTTCTATTTCTCGAGAGATTTATTTATTTATTTATAAAGCTTTTGGTTACTGATATGGGACTTACCGTTACTGGGTTTCTGGGGAATTTCGATGGCATCGATTCCTCTCGCTTGGAAAATGTGTGTCACAGCACTGCAGTTCGGGCTGAATTGATCGATGATCGAGGACCCTGCCACGCCCCCCGCTGGATTGGGGGCGGCAAGGGCGGCCAGTTGGGGGGCGGGGCCATTGTCCGCTTGCACGGTGGGCGGAAAGTGGGTGGTGAGCAGTAGTAGTAGAAGAGGACTGCTGAATATCACAAGGCGGGCAGTTGTTGTTGCTGTTGCTTTTCTTCTGCAATGCAAATGCTGTTGTTGTTGCTGCTGTTGGTGTAGCATTTTGATAACTCTTTCAATAACTCTCTTTATTTTGGAGGAAAAGAGGGAGCAAGAGACAGGGCCAATTTCACCGGCGTTTGTTGTCGTTTGGCTTCGATTAAGATTCGGCTTGCTTTGATTGTGTTTGTTCTTTTTGCGGTAAATATTTTTGGCAAACGCAGACACCCACACTGAAACACGCACACTAATACACCGCTTTGTTTGCCGGCATTATTATTATTATAACTCTTATTTTTGTCGTTTGCGTTTATCAGTGTGCATTTTGCGTTCAGAAGCAATTGAAGTGCAACATGGCCGTCGGGTGTTATTAAATCGGGATTATTAACAATTAACAAATAGCGGCACACGCACTGCACATAGACGCACTCGCACCAACACACACGCACCCGCGACGACGAAAGGCGAATTGAAAGCAAAGCGCGAAACGCAGGAAAAAGCAGCACAGCGCGTGCTCGCGAGTCGGCTGTAAAATTTTGACTGAGGAGTCTCTTTGAATTTCGACTGCTTGCTGCCGATGACTCTTCAGCGTAGGTTTATCGATTGTTGACCGCGGCTATCGATGTCTATCGCATTGGAGCATTTTTCGGTATGTACAGTGGTACTTGGCTATGCATTCCAGATTACATCCTTTTCATGTGGTTATAAAATGTATATATAATACAAAATAAAAAAAAAGTTTGTTGATAAATGGACTTGCCCTTTCATAAGGTATAAAAATATACCGATGCTTAATAAACTAAGCTTGTGCTATTCGTGCTTGCGCTAACACGAAAATGTGTGTACATATTGGTATTAAGATATAAAGCTTACATTGGTTAATAAAATGGTAGCAAAGTCTATTGAAAGCAAAAAATTTGTTCAATGAGTTTAACATAAAGTGTAGCCATCTCATTTTATTGGTATAGGAACGTTCACGCCATCGATAACAGATGTCACCACTATCCAGTCGCATTGTGCATCTCTAAACCAGCTGTTTTGGCGGCAACGAGTTTTGACCAGAAGGAAAACAATGTTTATTTAAATAAAACGCAATTTACAGAACGGCCCAAGTATGACGCAGGAATGCGCTGTGCACGAGGCGCTGAAAAAGCATTTCGGCCACTCGAAATTTAAATCGGAGCTACAGGAAAAAGCAGTGAAGTGCGCTGTCAAAAGTGAATATGGGCCAAATTCTTACCCAATCTCGCAGATTATACCTCTCGTAATTCCCTTACAGAAAAGCAGGATGTGTACGTATCGATGCCAACGGGTTCGGGTAAATCCCTGTGCTTCCAATTGCCCGGATTGATGTCAGAGAATCAAATAACCATTGTTTTTTCTCCACTTTTGGCTTTGATCAAGGATCAGATAGATCACTTGACCAAACTGAAAGTGCCGGCGGATTCTTTGAACTCCAAGATGAGCACCAAGGAAAGGGATCGTGTTATAATGGACTTGAAGGCGGTGAGGACCAGCCTTAAGTTTCTCTATATAACGCCGGAACAGGCAGCCACCAAGTTTTTCCAAGAGCTGCTGCAAACCCTCCATAAACACAAAAAGGTTGCCTACTTTGCGGTGGATGAGGCCCATTGTGTTAGCCAATGGGGTCACGACTTTAGACCTGATTATCTAAAACTGGGTGAGCTGCGTTCCAAATATCCGGACGTCATCTGGCTGGCTTTGACTGCCACAGCTTCTCGGGAAGTCAAGGAGGACATATATAAGCAGTTGCGCCTCCACCAGCCCGTTGCTCAATTTAGCACTCCTAGCTTCCGGAAAAACCTCTTCTACGACATTGTTTACAAGAATTCAATCGAAGATGACTTTCAGCACCTGGCCGATTTTGCCAGACACTGTTTGGGCGATCCGAAGGAGTTTAAGGATACACCCAAGCCCCAAAGAGGCTGTGGAATCGTATATTGCCGGACTCGAGACCAAGTGGAACGCATGGCTATAGGAGTAACTAAACAGGGAATCGGAGCAGTGGCCTATCATGCTGGTCTGAAAACAGGGGAACGTACCGAAGTCCAAGAAGCGTGGATGCGTGGTGATCAGCCCATTATATGCGCAACCAATAGCTTTGGAATGGGTGTGGACAAACCAAGTGTGCGCTTCGTTATCCATTGGGATGTACCACAGAATGTGGCTGCCTATTATCAAGAATCTGGTCGCGCTGGACGCGATGGCTTGCAGTCATATTGTAGACTATACTACGGACGTGAAGATGTCAAAAGTATACGTTTCCTGCTCCAAAACGATGCGCATAGAGCTAGGGGTCGTGGTGACAAAGAGCTGCTTACTGAGAGAGCTGTCAAACAATTTGAGAAGATCACGGAATTCTGCGAGCGTACAAGCTGCAGACATAAACTTTTTTCGGATTTCTTTGGAGATCCAGCTCCAGATTGTAATGGGCAATGCGACGTCTGCAAGCGTCCCAAGAAAGTGGAAAAGGCACTGGAGATGTTCCATCGATTATGTATGGATGATACCTTTAAGTCGCACATTTCGCTTCAGGATTGCGCAGATCTGTACGAGGGTGAGTTTTAAAACTTCCTTAATTATCTTTAGCCATTTGTGTTCTTAAAGCCGTATTCTTATTCATAACATAAAAGGCGGACGACCTGGTATAAAGCGTGCTGCCCAAGAGTATGCGGCTGGTGAATCGGGCTCAGATGACGATTCTGGTCAGAGCCACTCATCAATGGCCAAGAGAGCCAAAAAGGACTCGGAGGATTTCATCAAGCAACAGTTCAAACTTCGAAAACAAATCAGCGCAGCTAGGCAGTTGGAACAGGAAACAGCTGCTCAAATATCTCGCGTCCGAATGGCGGAGGCCACTGAGAAGAAAATCGCTGGACTTCAAGCTACTCATCGGGAAAAATATCTCACAGCTATAATCGATGCACTCAAAGCCAATGTGGACAAGTGCAAAGAGGACACAGAGCAGCAGCCAAAAAGTGTACTAAAATACAATGACTATGAGGCAATAGCAGTGGATATGGAATATGACGTGTTTCGCCAAAATAAGGTGGCCAATATGTACCGACATGCCTTGGTCAAAGAGGTAAGAAACATTAAATGCCACATATACGAGATGATATTAACTTGTTTCCCAATAGATATCCACAATCAAGCAACTTACAGGAAAAACTAAATTATTGCCTCTCTTGGTGGATTATACTCCGAAGCCCGAAACAAGCTCTAAAGGTGCTTGGACGGGTGGAAGCGTGGCTTACTTTGAGCGGAAACTCAAAGAACTGGAAGAACAAAGGCCTCAAAGTCTCAAGGAGGTGCCAAAAGCCTTAAAGGAAAGAAAGGGATTTAAACAGGAAAATAGCAAGCAGACATCGATTTCCTCCTTCTTTAAAAAAGAAATAAAGGAGGAACCGATGGACTCGTTATTCGAAGAGGAACGTGTAAATATTAAAAAAGAACCTGCAGACAATCAGATGGATGTAGAAAAGAACGCACCTAAAGCAATTCCTTCCAATCCTGTCAAGGAGGAATCCGTGACCCCAGAAAGCTCTGATCGCGAACTTGAACTCCAGCCCGACAGCATAATTGGAGAAAGGAAATTTAAATTGATGTCAAATGGCGATGGAAGCTATGACACCCATCGCAGAAAAAGAGTTTCGCATGAAACTCAACCCAAGGAGAAAGACTCAAAAAAGACAGCCTCCAGTATGCAGCATCTTTTTGGTTCCTTCAGAAGCGAGTCCGAAGAGGAGACCGACAAACCTTCGAATGGTTTTAAAACTGCTCGACAAGTGCTCGATGAAAAGCAAGTAAAACTAGAGAGCGTACCTGAAGAATTAGCTCTTAAGGATGAAATGTTAGAGAGAAGCAAGCAAAAGGAAGGGGAAGACAAGTCAAATAACAAACTTGAAGCACTAGGATTTATTTCAGCCCGGCAGTTGCTGGAAAAAAACAAACTTAAGGATAGAAGTTTGGACAAAAAAGAAGTTAAGGAAAAAAGTTTGGACAAAAAAGAAGTTAGGGAAAGAAGTTTGGACAAAAAAGAAGTTAAGGAAAATAAGTTAGAGAGTAGGGAAGCCACAAGATCACTACAACACAACGAATTACAACTTAAGAAAGAGGAAGACCGTAAAGACAATGCATCCAGCAGAAAAAAATCAAAGGAATCATTAGCAGACGTGAACAAGGAAGGTGAGCATAAGAAACATCCTAAGGAATCCGACTCCAGAAGCTTACAAAAGGATACAAAACCAGAAACGAAGCAGCAGAAAACCGATGTCAGCAAAAATGTGGTGCAGTGGCTAAATCCGTATTATAAGCGAAAAATAGCCACCAAAGAACTTTTCAAAGCTTTGGCCAAATTGCTCACTCAGCGGATTTGTGATGGAAGCTTGGGTAAGATATACTTACTGTCTGTTAACACCTCTAAAATGAATCATATAACTCTAGGGGACGGCGATGCTGGAAAGTGCTATATAAAGGAAACCTTTCATGGCCTGCAGATGATAAACAACGATCAGGACATTGAGAAATATTTCATAAAATCCAAGTGACTAAAAAACTCAGCATGATTTCATCACAACGCATTGTTTCGCCTTGTTAACAGTTGTAGAATCTTTTTTTTGTTAATCATTATTTTTGTATATAATAAGCTCATAAATTATCAATAATACATTAAAATACGACATTTTTATTTGGACAGTTTCAAAAGGAAATAGATTAATTTCGAAAAATATTCGCTCGTACAAAATTTATTTGCGTTGGACCTTATTTATTAATTGAGTTAGATATAACATTCGTGATGCTCGATGTAAATAAGCTTATAAAAAAAACAAAACAGGGCAGCCGATTAAGAACTTTAAACCTCCTCGGACGTCGATTTTGTACATTTTCGATTCGATGATGGCAATTTGTTTTCTCGTGGGATTACAATTAGCTGGGAGACGGGGATGCGAACGGGGTTCTTACTTCTAAGCAGGAGCTATAAATATTACAGTCCACGCTAGGCGAGAATCGAATGGATGCCTCTTTCCCGCCAAACTCTACGGGGCAGACCATGTCATTCCAGATCGCCGTGCACACCCAAGCGCAGGGTGATGAGAATGTCCAGCAAGTAGACCAGCGAGGTGACCAAGGCAATCGAGGCGGAAGCCATCACGAGATCCAAGCGATGCATATTCGGGTGCCAGTAGTTGCGATCCTTGGTGGTGGACCAGTCCCTGAAGAGCAGAGCCGTCACGGCCACGAAGAGCACAAAGCCCACCAGATTCCACAAGGTAGCCGTACGCCATGGAGTCCTTGTAAGTACAATAAATTATATCAGTGCTAATATAATAATTACATTTAAGTTTCAACTTACAAGTCACCAAAGAGCGCCATTATCAGATAGATCGCCGTGTAGATGGTCAGGGCACCAAAGGTCACATAGCAAAGGGAAGCTACTCGGGGAGTGATGAACACCCGCAGGTGGGAGTTGGTGGCCGGCTCGTCGATCAGACCCAAGCAGCATATGAGCAGGCACTATTGGAAATGATTAAAGGTTTTCATAAATTAAATGAGTTTTAAATCATTGGTTTTTGCATTGAAAGCCTTTCCAAATCTTCAATCTTTAAAAAATGTTATTGGACACCATGCAACCTGTTTCTTATCTGATTTTCAGGAAGCAATGGCAATGCCTTTAAATTATTAAGTTTTTTTTAAAGGTTTATATTTCACTCACTTTTTAATTCAACAAAAACTTACCAATTCCACAATCTTGATGCATATCACCGTGTAGGTGGCCTTTTTGTTTCCATGCGTTGTGGCAAAGGAATTATCGTCAGCCGGCGACATTTCGACGCGTGAGATTTCTGCACCGAGCAATTAAACAATTAATTAAATAAAAAACACTAGTATACCAATTGGTTTTTTGGCCACTTTGGCATTTGCTCGGAGCGAGGATAGAATGACAATAAAACTCTTTGTATATGTACCTATCGATCGCAAGTAGCTCATTTTGCTGTATTGGATTTGGATACGTTCGCGACCTACAGAGGAAACGGAATCTTCAATTTAGGCTTTTTAGTGTTCAGTTAAAGTCGGGTTTAATGGCCTTTTTTGGCCTCCATGTCTGGGTTATCGGATATTTGTTATTGGATGCTCGGTGGAGCGTGCAAACGAGTGAAACCAAACAATCTACGTTCTGTTGTGGATTTGTGTCAATTGATGGCCGAAGGTCTCCTCTCTCCCACACGAAATACATCCAGCTGCAGACCGTATTGATTAAGGGCACCTTCTGCGATGATCTCATCTATTGGGTGTGTGGGACTTTTGGGTGGGGTATGAAATCTTTATACGAACATATGGGGCCATATTCGCATGTGAGGTGCCGAGATGCATACCAAATTCAAGCTGGGAATGCGAGCAGCCTACGTGAGTTTGCATCGAAAAGTCAGTCGTATGAATAATACATCCAACTATAATCGCTGTCTTGTGTACCTTCATCTATAATTCCATTATGATCAATAATTAACTGCATACCGACAAAGAGGCTACTGTCGCTCAATTGTCACCTCTTTCGGACACGATTCAACACCTGATTTGATGGAGCTGTAGAGTTAGAGTTCTTTATTCTGACTCTACACTAAAAAAAAGGAGAACGGACCGAAAAATAACCCATTGTTGGTATATCAAGTCTGTTTAAACTCACGAGAAATTTCAATATTATTGCCATTCATGAGTACGAAGTTATCAATGTATTGTTTTATCTACAACGCTATCGATGTATAAATAAGTTCAAATCCGCTTGTGTTCTCTTCTGCATTTTCAAAAGTTTATCTTTCATAGTTTAAAAATAATTTTAAAAACCCTATATGATAAATATTATAGAGCCTAAAATCAAAAATTGTTATTTTTTGATACCACTCGGCTGAAGTTTTTAAGATTTTCTGGTTTATCATAGCCCGTAATTTGTTTTTTTCGTGTACAAAGTGGGGAATTGGATCTCCACTTCATGAGCAACAATGGCCCCCATTGATTGAAGCTAATTGCATCACATAAAGAACAAAGCATAAAATCCCAATATTAGCCAAAGGCACGTACAGCAAAAGTGAGGGGGCGGGCGACGGGGAGGGAACTGTGCTAGTTAACCCCGCGATGCGTAACCCCATAAACAACAATTAAAGTGCGAGGGAAAAACCGGAAAAAATAAGTCAAACTCGAAATGAAACTGGAAACTCAACCCAAAACCCTAAAAAAGGGCCACGCATAACTTTCACTGCGTTGGGGCAGGGGAAAAATGTGAAAGGGAGTGCGATGGGAAAGAGCTATAGGGAAAATGGAGGAAAAGAGATAAAAAGTTCCCAAGACACTCCCTCTTTAGGAAGCGAAGGTTCGGAGCTAATAAACATTTTAGTGTCTAGGTTCTGGTTGCAAAGGTAAACAGCAAAAAGGCAAAGGAAACTACTAATAATTGAAAGCAGTTGAATGAAATTAGCTTTTTTGTATACACTCATTTAATGATCATTTCCAAAACTTCCTATTTCCTGTACATTTGAAGCCTTTAATGTAATTACTTAAAGATAGAACTATATATAAAACTTCAGTTGGTGTGCTTATTGTTTAAGGAAAAAGAATTGCATATGACATGTTCATGCATTTTAAAAAATATCTGAATGCACATTTGGTACTCTTTAAAAATTCCTTTTAAACCTGGAGTATTGTTAGAGTACCCATTAAATCTGCTCACTAATTTTGGGATATGTGGCTCTCCCAGATAGGAATTTCAGTGCTCAACTGTTTGCGTGTTGTTGCTAACGAGTGGTTCACGTTTTGGCCCACACTCGAACACCCCGCAGCACCCCTTTGAGCCAAAAAATGAAACAAGTTTTCTTTGGCGGCGCTTAGAAGAAAGCCCAAAAAGCAGAAACCAAACAAAACACACGCAACAAGCCACGAAGCACAAAAAAAGGTAAACAAAACGTATGGGCCAAGAAAACTTGTTTTAGAAAAAAAGAGCATTTGGCTTAAAGAGCGTTCCTAAGAGTTCGACTACCTGCCACACCTGCGTATTTTCAACGGGGATATTTTCTCTCGAGAGGTGGGCATAATCTGCTGGACGGCACTGTGAATTAACCTCGTTTCGCTTTCAGGCTCAAAAGGGACTTTCTTCACACTAAGCAGCCCTATAACTGGTCTGAGTTTTGGGTCAATGACTCGGTTCTCCGTTTTTGTTTTGGTTCTTGGATTCTAGCCAAAGTATTTGTTTAAGCCAACCCCAACTTAATTCGCCTAAATAAGTCTAATTTCCTGAAAACCAGAGATCCAAACAACGAATTTATCTGTATTTCTCAGCTTTCAATCGCAGTCTTGGGCAATTGAAAAATGCAACAAAACTTGTTTGCCTACCGCCCCTTTTTTGCCCCCTCCCCCACCCCCTTTGCACTCACTTGCATTGATATGCACAACTGCAAACTGGTTGCAGGCGAGAGCGACAGGGACGGACGATGGGGGAGTGAGAGGGCAGAACCACCTCAAGCACCAATACACATGTATATGCAAAGGCGCCTACTGTACTTGGTCATCGCCATAGTTTCCACTCCCCGCGAAGGGCAGTTCGCGATTTTCCAGCTGCGTTTTCCAAACATGGCCAATACCCTTTATGGGTATATGGTGTATGAGTTTTACGAGGCATTCCTTTGTTTTACTTTAACTTAAATAATTAAATTTTTTAAAGATAATATTTTAATATAATATGGGTAATATTATAATATCTTGTTCCCTTTAATAAAATGAGTGTAAAGAATAAATTGCCCTATCAAGGAGTTCCTAAAAAAAGGTTATAATATCCAACATTTTTTTTTATTACTTTACTTATTACTTTGGTAATATTAAAGTTATGGCAAGTCGTAAAAGTCTTATCAATGGCAACTTTAAAGCCCCATAACATATAGAGCAGAGTTCATGGCTGCATTTTTTGCAAATAATTTAGATATGCTTGCAAATAACTGCTACTGTAGTTGCCTTTGACCCCTTTGAGACCCACACCGCTTTTGGAAGTGCGGAAAAACTTGGCTAAGCCCTAAACATGCAACATTCTGCGATGTGGGCGTGATGGTGACGGGTTCATGAGGGTGGCTGGTGTTTGGGGGAGTTTTCAGGCGCCTCCCTTAGGGGTTGTTAGTGAATTCAATGCCAAAGCAATTGGCCAAGGCTCGTCGGGATTTACCATGGGTGTACTGGCGTTACTGTCACTGTCACTGTTATTGTTTCGTGTCGGGCCTGTCACTGAAGGTCAGTGTCCATAAATGATATTGGTATTGAATCGAAAAGGGTTTTGGCTCCCAAAAGGGAACTTCTGCACACGAAACGTGTAATTGAGTGCTAATATAAACAGATGGGTTCAGAGTTTTTGCCATTCCGTTTACACACTTGCACTTTTCAACCAACAGCCTTTGAATATTTACTTTCTTTTTAAGAACTACTGAGAAATAAGGCAAATTATCAACTGAATAATGTATATAATTCTCTAAAGTAATTCAGTATAATACTCATACTTCAATTGAACACCAGCTAATTGTTTTAACGCTAGCGAAAGATGAGTATTTTTTCGCTTTATAAGCCCAGTAGTTGTCGCCTAATTAAAGCTGCATCAAAGGGGAGGGGCCGCATTGTCAGTGAGTCACATTAAACAAACTAATTTGTGTTAGCCAGTGTACTGCTGTGTGTAGATTGTGCAAAATTAGCATGTCTAACAATAACAACAAAGTACTGCGATCGTCTTGCTGATGTAGTTATGTAGTTATTATATGTATCTGTGCTTGTTCGCTGTACAATTAGCTCTGGGTGGGGCCCTCCGATCTCACAGACTCCATTTGTATGAGAAGATCGGATCTTCGGGGGAGAATCGAAACTGCGACGGAAGCTGAACAAACTTTAGTTTTCTTCTCTGTTTGGTGCATTTCCAACTTGTTTAGACATTAGTGACTGCCGAGCAAACGACAAACTGGTTTTAGTTTTTACTTAGAATTTCGCTTTTGGGTTATTATATTACATTTTTCAAATTTTTCGTTGAGTTGCAGAGAGGTGCGGTACACAAGTGCAGCCAAATAATTTGGGTTAGCTGTTAAGTTTTATCTCACACTAAATACACAGATAAATTAATGAATTCTTTCACGCGCGTTGAATGGTTTTCAGTAGCTCAGTTTCAACTGCGACTCAGAGCGGAAATACGTTTTCAAAAAACCGTCTTTCAAAAAACCTCTGAAACCGACGACACGCCAACGACAACTGTTGTAACCTGAACCCAAAACCGAATTCAAAGCCCGCCAAACGAGGTATTGAGCCACAGCCCAAGAAAAGAGAGTATTTCCCAAAGAGAATTATGCCCAAGACTTGTGTCACCGCTTGCTGAACAAATATTAAATCATTTTATGGCGGCTTGCAAATTAGCACCTGCACGCCATGTATGCAAACAATTTATTCTTGAGTTTTGTTTATACTTAAAATGCTCTATTAAATTTTGTGGTAAATATGTGCAACTTTTAAAATATGGTTTTAAAAACAAAGCCCGGCTTAGAGGGAAGCGACTGTGGAAAGCTTTTATGAAATTTCCCTGCTATAATAGCAAAGACGCCAACCGCAAACTAAAAGCCGTACCATAAAAAAGAGGAAGAAAAGTAAAAATATTTCATGAAACATAATCCAACTCAATAATTTATATTTTAACGTGTTTAATTTGATTTCTGTTTAATGTCATTCATTTCGTTTAATTATTGTTTTCTTTTAACAAAAATATTCACAGATGTAGAGATGAAATAAAGACAGAGGCAGTATAAACACTTGAATAAATACATTTAAAGTTAAACTGTACATAATTAGAGTGACAAATTTTGACGAAACTATGTACAGAAAATATGTAAAACTGTTAAAATCGTGAAAAACAAAACTTAAACACAGTCTTTCCGTTTACAGAACTCTCAAAAACAATTGCTGCTAGTTATTTGCTAAGACTAATAATAAAATTAAGAAGTAATTACAACAAAACATGCCGTTTGTATATACAACTTAATCTACTTCACATCCAGTCAGCATAAAATTGTAAAATTATTTTAATTGGTTTAGCTCTTTTTTGATTGCTTCACAGGACTAGGCTGCTGATGCTGGCTCATCAGGGATAAAGGATATACATATATTAATATGTATACGGATATGTGTAGAAACCTATGCATATTTTACATTAATTTTACTTAATGGTTCAGTTCTTAGCTATTCTAGTTGTATTTGATACAAGACGCCTGAGGTTAGGCACTGTTTGTGGATCAGTTTTCCGTAGCACCCATTATCAGAAAACCCGATCGCTGAGTCTAAGACTGAGTGGAGTTTTGGGTGCCAGCAGGAACTCGAACTCCGTTTCCAGCGGTTTCACAAAGCTCACATCAAAGGCTAGGACCATCTGTGAATGATAAATATAACTGGTTAATTCAGTGATCCTTAGATTATAAATATATCACAGATTATACTCACCTTTGCTAGGAGCAACACTACCTCCATTTCCACAAACCGCTTTCCTGGACAAGATCGCCGACCCACTCCGAAGGGCACCACTATACTGGCATTGTCCACGTTCACCGTGAAGTTCTCCGTGGCAGGATCAATCCAACGCTCTGGGCTGAACTGCTTGGCTCCTTGGAAGTTGCTGTCCTTGTGGCAGGCTATCATATTTTGACAAAGCACCACAGTCTAGAGATCATAAAAAAAGTTGAATGTAATTAAGCATAACTATAGAAATTGTTGGAGTTAACAAAAGTAGATTGTAACTTACGCCTGCATTGAGCGAGTAGCCCGATAGCTCCATGTCCTCCTCCAGAATCCTGGCCAGGCAAAAGGCTGTGGGCCTCAGTCGGTAGGACTCCTGTATGCAGGCCTTTGTGTATGTGGCATTCGTTAGGGCATCCTGCAGGATATTCGTGTCCCGATACTCGCAGAATTCACTCAAGATGCGGGGCATGGCCCCCGGATCTCCGGTAACCGAACTCAGCACAAACAACAAAGTGTTGGCTAACTAAAAAGTCAAAATTATTAAACAGGAATTCAATTGGAAATACAACCAAACACCCACCGTTTCTATGCCTGCGGCAATAAAGTCTATGATAGCCGACTTTTTGTCCCTTATATCCAGATCCTTCAGCGCCAGAATGTTGAGAAAGATACTCCGTAATCCAGCAGCCTCGTCATCCTCGCAGGCGGCCGACTTTTTGAGCTCCTCCAGCTCATGATCGATGATCTCGGAGATTACACTGGGGGAGAGCGATTTGAGTTAGATGGGAGTAGATAGAATTGGGAGTCCAACGTTCTGTGTACCTACTCATAGATCAAGTCCTCGGCGCGGGCAAAGTCCCTGTAGGTTTTGGTGGGAAAGTATTTCCACAGACCCAGACCGTAGTAAGAGTCCCTTTGGGAGATGAAAAGCTGTTTCACTGCCGCTGCCAGTTGGCTGATCTTTTGCGGCTGCTTGGTATCGACAGCCAGAAAGCCCATCCTTCTGCCCAACATCAAGGTGCACACAGCTTCCAGACCCATCAGATTGGCCAGCTCCTCGAAATTGGGCACCACCTGTGTATCCGGATCCCGCCTTGCTCGCAGTAGTTCGATGAAATCATCACACACCGCATTCAGGGCTGGCAGGAAGTTCTGCAGGACCCTGGGCGAAGTAATGCTGGAGGTCAGGGAGGATCGCAGGCGCTGCCACATTGGTCCCTGCTCGTTCACGATTCCCACACTCGCATAGCGATCCGGTCGGGACTGACGGTACATCACGATGATCTCGGTGGGAGGTCGGAATGGGTACTTGCTAGGGTACTTCAGCACCTTCTCCAGATCCTCGCGATTGTACAGGTGCACTATGGGCACATTGGAGGGCATCACCTCGAGCACTATGTCGCCATACTGTCTGTTCAGATCTAGAATGTACATTTACAATATGGAAATGTATTACTTAGCAACTTAATCTACAAATAAACAATGTGCTGAATGCCAAGTACATAAATGCTTAGAAATTCTAAGTTAAATAAGAAAAGGTAACTAAGTCTATATATTCATAAAGCTCAGAACAAAAACCCATTTTCAAGACGTATGTTTAAAGAGATCTCTGAAAGGGACTGACCTTAATAACTTTCTTAACTAGATAATGTCTTACCCGCATATACCTCGTGCAGCTTGGTCATCTTGTAGCGGCGAAAGAAGAGCAGGAATATCCACTTGGTGCCCAGGAAGGGAATCCTCTTCGGCCCGGGGATGTCCCAGATGCCGCGCCTCCGCCTCTTTGGCGCCTCCGGCTGGATCAGCTCGGCATGGTAGAAGTCCTCCAGGAGCGTGTTCTTCAGCAGCGGCCGGAGGTAGATGTCAGCCAATTTGTGCCGATGGAGAGCGCAGTAGCAGCCGAGTACGAGTGCCAGGGCCAGCAAGAGTATCACGGCCATTACCATGGGGCGCTGCAATTAGAATTCTGGGTCTTACTGTCTTGATCCGCTTTGGAGGCACTTATGCTAATTCCCGCAAGCAATTCTAGGTCTTTAATTGAAGTCTGGCCTTTCGTTTCGTTTCGTTTCGAATCGATGCCAACCGGTCGACTAATTTGTATTTGCCTTTATATAGCTTTTTTTGGTCACAGCAACTGATCATCGATTTTGCATTATTATTGGCAACAGGCGATAATACTTTGTTCTCGGTTCTTGGTTCTCGGCTTTTTGGCTATTCTGCAAGCCAAATGTCTGGCAGAAAAGAAACAAGCTTTCTGGGTTTTCACACTAGATAAGATAAAGTCCCAATTAGCGTGATAAAGTTCAAGGTTAATAGCCCAAAAAATGTGTGTAACGATTGTGTTGCGAATTTCGAAAGATTGCAAAGGCCTACAAATTGCGATCTTTATTGGGGATACCAGTCTATTACTTTATGTAGGAAAAAGTAGTCCATTGTTTAAAGTTTAAATATAAGGTGAAAATACATTTATCTAGCATTACATTTGTATTATAAAAACATTTGTATAAAAACATGTTCTAATAATAAGATGAAGATAAATTCCTACCCTACCCTTACTATAAAATTGTTATGTGTTAAGGTATTTATATCAGAAATGCGACTTGATAATCTGATAATTGATAAAAGGGCCTGCCAGTAAAAGTACACGAAGTGGGATACAACAAAGAGGAGAAGCCCTATTCTTCTTATTGGTTTTATTTTCAGATGGACTGTTCTCCTTGTTCTTATAAGACCACTGCGTCGAAACCTTTTCCTATTCCTATTGCTAACCGGATATAAAATACTATATAAATAAGATGAAAATCGATTTAGACTTCATGGGGGCTACCTGCTCAAAGTGATTAATGAACTGCCCGGTTAAACACAAAAAACAGAATCAAAAACCACTGATAGATGATCGATTCTAATATTTGCCCTAGCCACACAACAGAACAGCCACACGATCGCTTGGCAAATAAATGCGGTGAACGAATAGAAAACCTCACGATGACTTTGGGCTACCGAAAAAATGCTATTTGCAAAAGAATCAGAGGGCCAGATAAGAAGTCTTCGGGCCCAGGTAAGTAATGTCTTTATCTACGTGACGCCACTCACATGGAAATGTGCGTGATATGCGGCGGGAGAGGTGTGGCAAATCTATCCATTAATGCAAATTTGCGGATCGCCAATAGGCCTGTGCAAATATAGAGAAAAAAAATAGACAGAAAGAAGAAAATAAACTGGAAATACAAATCACAGACATCTGAGGCGAGCACTTCCTTCTTGGGGGCTTAATCACTTCCTCATCTCATCAGATCATGAGATCGCTTCTCAGCGCGACGCGTGCGCCGTTCTATGCGCTTCTCACTTTTCCAACGTGCTTAGAACAACAAAAACACAAACTCGCT
Source organism: Drosophila teissieri (assembly GCF_016746235.2). Classification (NCBI taxonomy): domain Eukaryota; kingdom Metazoa; phylum Arthropoda; class Insecta; order Diptera; family Drosophilidae; genus Drosophila; species Drosophila teissieri. The sequence continues at coordinate 14,796,839 of NC_053031.1, read as the reverse complement.
TTTTAATAAGAATTCTTGCGAATTCTTCTCTGGACCGGCCCCATTCTACGGCTAGCTCTCTGATTAATATGCAGATGGGATCCACTCACGACTCACAACTCCACCTCGTTCTCATCGTTAGAGTTGCGTTAGAAGCAGCCAAGAGTTACATATATACATATATGGAGGAGCTATAGCAGCTGGCCAAAACCGGCTTGGAAACCAGCTCCCAGCTCCAGGCCAAAAGAAGGAGAAGAAAGCACCCAGCGGTGGGTAGAAAGCATATTATGTAACCGATTATTATGTAAAACAAGAAACGATGGGAAAGTTCTTTCTCTCTGGTTTTGTTTTCTTCGCCGCTCTGTTTTGATCTTGGAATTTCACAAGTTCTGGCCGTCATTTCTACAGCTCACCTAATTGGGTTAAGACGCAAATAAAAATTTCGATTTTTTTTTCACTTCTTTCTTATTGACTATTTTGTTCTACGGCCATTCACGATTTTTGTTTACTCCAACAAAAATGTTACAAAAGAAATCGAAGTTTATGTGTCCGGCAATGACGCGGCTTAATGGTTATTCAAGAATTCGTTTTGAAAGGTAAGCGAAGAGAGGTTTTGGAGCAGAAAACATTACTCGAGATAAAGTACCATAGAAGTTTACTTGTTCTGGAAATGCTGATCTGCTTTTAGAGGTCAGTTAATGAATTTAATTTACAAAACATTTCTTCAGAAATATATAGCTTTAAAATACAAATTTGTTTTATAGCGAGATATACTACCCTTGGGTATTTGGATGTAATCATTAGATACCTGATTTGAAGTCGCCCAACGAATCTTTCACTTTTCTTTTGGCAAACCAGCTTCTAAAGCCTTTCTAACGCGAGACGCTTTGCTGCGGGTTCTGGGACGAAAAGCAAGTTTCGATCGTGGCTTAGACCAGGATCTCTGCAAAGTGGCAAAACGGCAAAAATCTAATGAGACAATTTCTCTATTTCTATTTGCAAGGCTTAGTTTGTCGCTCGCCGTTTGCACGTCGTCTTCCGTGCGTTGAACTTGCCTAAAGCCAAAGTCGAGATAATGGATACACAGAAAATAATTTCCAAAAATAATATGGCAAATTTAAAAACAATTTTACGTTTTATAATAAATGAGCATGATATATTTGTGGTACTTTAAAATTAACATTAACATTATAAAAGCAAAGTTTTTTTCTCCTTTAAGCCAGACTTTTTTTTGGCCAACGAAGGAGGTAGGAAACAGCTGACCGAGGAAAGAAATTGTTAAGCCAAGTTTCCCGCTTCCCGGTTCCCGTTTGTCGGTGGTGGCCGTGACCATGAAGCCCATGAAGCCGATATCTGGTCGTGTGCACTCTATATATGCGTATATAGCCATTTGGCCATACGAGTGTGAGTGGCACAAGTGACATAATCTGCTGATGTCTGGCTCTGCGGATCGCGAGCCGTTTGAGCTGAGCTCGGGTCTTCTGTAACTGCGCAGCGGCCCGAGTTTTGGGCCATTTTTCGGCGGGTTCTTGATTCCGAGCCATAAACGTGAAAAATGTGCCAATATAAATAGCCACGAATAAATAACGAATAAATAATCAATCGACATATATAGATGTATGTAAATTCTGACGAAAACATAAACTTGTTTATTTTGCAAAAAATTAGCAGACGAAAAAAATGGTAAATTATTTCACTTTTTTTATTGTGTCACATTTTGCCGCCTGTCGTCGGTTTTTGGCAACGTGTGCAGGCGCAGACGCATTCGCAGTCGCACTTACGTTAAATTATTATGTTAACTCCGATTTCCTCCTCTAGTCCAGCTTTTGAGTGCTTGTGGACAGTCTGACGCCAAAAACCTAAAAATTCATTTTGGCCCAACACCCCACATTCGTTCCTGATGCATCAGCAAAGTTCGTCAAATAAATCGAAACCCAATCGAAAAAGGAAGGTGAAATATGATCGCAGAACATGTCGCAAATTGTCATCAAATTTGCGTAAAGCTCGCGTGAGGTTTTTTAATAAAAAATTAAGTTATTTATATAACAAACTGAGATGTGCGAACTGAATTATTAAAACTAAAATAAATATGTACCTTAAGATCAAGTAATATATGTAATAGGTGGGGGAATCTTTATTTTCATGAATTGAAAACAATAAATTTACTGCTCGCACGAGTCAGACTTTAACGCAAATGTGTCATCATCGACAACGACCCAAAATTGAATTTGTATCTCTCGGTCAATGCATTTCAGGTAAATTAAGGAAAATAAATAAAATCAAGCCAATGGAAAATATTTCAAATGCATACGTAACTGATTGGCATTCACTTGGCCAGGTAATTATTAAATTTACAATCTGATATTTGCAAAACCAGATGCAGTAACAACAAACGAGAAACTCCACCAGTTGATGACGCTTTTTTAATGATGATAATGAACTTGAAGCTGCCTCACATAATTGATAACAAAAGAAAATCATCAAAAAAATGATTATTTATATATTTTCTTGTTGCGTTACACTTGAAAACGCCCGTGCTCGCTGATAAATATGAAATAATAATGAAGAAAAAATTAATAAATAAATAAAAAATGACTTTAACACGATGTGGAAAGGGAATGGGAGAGCTGAGGGGCTAATTGCAATTTAATGCGTTTGTTTGCCGAAGTATAACACGATTTATTTCCAAGATTCATACGCGCATACGCATATTCGTTTTCATATATACACATCTTCTGAAGTTCGATTCAATTTTATTTTAATAGTATTGCATTTATGATTAAGCGAGCTGCTGCAGTCTGTGCAGTCGGTTGTATAAATAATAAATATATACATATATTGAATAATCCGTGGAATAGTATATGAAAACAGAAATAAAACTCTTTTAAACACTTTGTGGTGACTGGCACGAGTAAAAGAACTTAGAACGAAATTAGCGGAAATGATTATCGATTTAACGGATAGGAAATCGAGTATTTCACCCAGTTTTGGTTAAGACCCCTTAAATCCAAAAATTACTTACCACTTATATGGTTCTTTGAAATCCAATTAGTTTGTATCCACTGCAGGCTAGATCCGACTTGTAGAAATTTTAGGTGGCATTGTCATTTGAAATGCTTCGCTGTCCAATTTGCCAATTTGTTACAGATATTTAAATGTTGCATCACTTCGCACGTTACATTGCACATTCATTGTTGCTATTATTTAAAGCTTTCGATACTCGTAGTTTCTGGTGTGGGACAAAAACAATAGAAACTTCTAATCACAGACGGAAATTGCACTCTTGGACTCGATTGTTTAGTTGGTCGTGTATGATGCGTTTAATGTTCTAGTAAAGTAGTTACGGTAATTGTTCAATAATATTTTTAAACCGTGGCCAGGGACGCACTACTACTCCGGATTGACCGAGCCCGCTACCGAATCCCAGATCTGCGATCTCCGATCTCAGATCTCTTCCGCGTCTCTTGGTCTCTTGGTTGCGACAACTGCGACGCTAAGTCAAAGACTGAATCGCTCCGTTTTTTTGAATGGGGGAAATGCTGAGCTGAGCCGAGCCCAACGCACACACACACACACACACACCAGCGCACGATCGCTCGGCACTCACGCACACACTATCACTCAAGTGACGATCGGCGCTCGCGATGGGAGGCGATTTAGTGGAGAACCACCAACCACGCAACAAGTGCTTCCATCGATCCGATCTGTTCCGATCCGATACGATCGATCCAACATCCAACGATCGGACGATCGATCGATCGGTCTCTGCCCGATCTCGACCAGCTGTTCGAATCCGTTTTCAGTGAGTAAGGTTCTTCGTGCCTGCTGCTCCCACTCCCGCTCTTCGGATTCCCCGAGGTGTTCTCCGCGTGAGAGGCTCACAGTCGACTATCACTAACTCGAACCACCACCTGGCACCTATTAAATTTGAGCACTGAAGGCTCGATCCTTACGTATTGTATTACCTATTGCGGCATTTCGAATATATTTTGTGGTTTATCAAAGGAAATATCCTTTGGGATTGGTCCATAAAATTTGTGAAAGGAAGCATTCCTAACAAATCGCAAATCTTTGTAGTAAACATTATATGAAAGAAAGGTATATCTGATCTTATATAAAACAGTTGTCTTTCCTCTTAATTATTACCTGCATACCGAGTTTCACTTTGATTGGTCCTTGCAGGAGTTTTCCCCAGTCAGACGCCAAAAAGTATGCAATGATTATAATGGCATAATACTAGGATGTCCTTAAGTTTTCATACGAGTTAAAATTATTATATTATATACCTAATCAATGAAATGCAAATATATAGGCATTACCAGATCATGCAGCTTAAGATCAGTGTGTTCTAGTTATGGAATTCGGACTGTATTGATAGCGCCGCCGATCACTCTCGCTCTCAGTGTCCCCCCCCTCCTGCTGCTCCCCCCCTTCAGCTTCGTGCTCCCCATGCTGCTGATAAGAACCCATGTGTTTGTATTTCTCTTTTCGCCTATAGAAACTCAATGAAAGTTTGCCAAGAAACAACGCCTCAAGGCTTATTGAAATGTTTACTTGTGGCAAATTTATGCAACACATTACGGCGGCAGCAGCAACAACAACACAAGCAGCTGGGCGCAGTGCGTGAGTAGCTATCCACACGAGTGTGAGTGTGAGTGAGAGAGGGAGTGCTCGTGCGAGTGTGCGTGTGCGTGTGGGTACGATCCGTGAGGTAGGTTGCACTCCATATATATAGATTCCATATTCCATAACACAGTCCAATGTAACAGGTTCGACTTAGGCGGCGAGCGAGTCTCGAGAACACGAGAAATCAGCTGTGCGACCGGCTGTCTGGCTGTCCGAACCGTGACTACAATGTTGCCACTGGCTGTGATTTTTTATTAGAGGGTATGCCATCGGTGGCAGGGGTATATCAGCTTGTTTGCCATTCAATAGTTTTATTTTTATTTTGGTTTTTATATCAATGATTGCAAATATTATGATTAATATGATCTCGTGTGTTTTGAAATCTTGGCCTAAAGTTGTCTCAAGGATATATCCTAGTCCCAACACCTCCATCTATACGTCCTTCATATGTGAGTTAAACTTGCAGAGAGGGGGGTATGGAGGGGGCTAGATCTAGGAGGAAGGGGCGGAACCGATGCTATCGTGAGTGTAGCTCCAGTGTGCGCGCTAATTGCCTTGATTGAGTTTTAAATTAATGCGAATTAGAGTTGTGGTTGTTTTAAAGCCAAACAACGCGCCTGTGTGCATGGTTGTCTGCATTTAGGGATAGAGATCCAAGGGGGTACAGGATATGTACCTTGTTGATATAAGAATCGTGCGGAAAATGTAATATTCCTAGTAGCACAGTCTGTGATATACTATACAACAACTACAAAGGCTCTACTGTGGGAACAAGTTAGAAATATATTGTTCTTTAGACCACTCATATACCATTTTAATATTTTTACAACCAATTATCCTTTCTAATATCCATTTGGCCAAAGATATAAAATATTTTATGGTTAACTCCATATTCGAATTTATTACCCCTGGGCCGTGTACAAGAAATCTGTCAAATTAATTCCTGGTGCCCAATACGGAACCCTTTCGGATCCAGCCATATAAAGTGAGTGCACTTGACTCTTATTATCTTGTGGATGCGTATCTGTTTTCCCTCAGCTGTCACATTAGATACGATTCCCTCGTATCTGTGCCTGCGTTCTCCATCTGGTCGGGGGATTCACACGCTCTCCTCGCAGATGGATAAATTCTTATCCTGTCGATCAGTGGAAATACAAATTGAATTTCTAAGCAATTGCCTGGCTGCTTGGCTGGTTGGCTGGCTGGCTGGCCGACTAAATGGCTGAGTGACTGAATGACTGCCTGAACGAGTGACTGAGTAGGCATTGGCTGTGGATTACTAATTAACTGTGCAGTTGCTTCTGTCCGTGATGCACTGCCGCTGCTTGATCCCACAATTATGCCATACCAGACATCCCGCCTCGCCTCCCTCCCCTTTATTCCCCTCTATTCCCCCATAACCCTATTACAACTCCTTCGTGTTGGTCGGTCAGTCAATCAAAGGCACAAAAACAAAAGGCAGAGCGTTGTTAATACTTCTTTTCAATTAGCTTCACACAGCCACAGGGCCAACAACAAGAACCACGCGAGAGCCTTTTCCCAAGTGAACAGGTTTTACACGCAACTACAACAATGTTTGTTACCACGATGATGAGCAACTAATCACGATGATGAAGTCCTACACAGCGACAAATTTCACGAGATTAGCATGTGTTTTACTACACAAATTTCTGACATTTTATAAGTAATATATAAAATGTTTTTAACTTATGCAAAACAAAGTTTTTTGTAATTACAATCAACAGTATATAAGAATTTTTAATGTGAGCTTACTTGCAAATTTAAAAGAAAATACTTTTAAGTTGAAACAGATAAAGGGTAATTTTTATTATTTTAAAAATATGTTTAATAATTTTTAAACTTTTTTATATTCAATTTTCCCAAGTTGCGTTTCATTGAATTTAAATCTAACAAATATTTTTTACACTTGACATGACCAAAGAGTTGTTTTTAATCAAAAGGAACTTTATAACATCTATTGTTCTTTGTGTAGAAGATGAGGAAGGCGAAGATATTCATGATGTTCTTATGAATTTTCAATTTACTATTAAGTTTTGCTTTTCTTGCTTCAGGTTTTCGTTGTTTTGCGTTTTATTGCTTGAACTTTATTTACTGTCATCGACCGTTTTGGGGCCTTTTTGATTTTATTGTGCCGATGCTGTCTTCCTTTCAACGCGCCCGCCGCGACTTTCTGGCTCGCTTCATTTTATGGAACTAAAGCCCACAGCTCCGGGTATCCGACTCTGCCACAATTTGAGGCAGGGCTCGGGCCGAGACAATTGCTTCTGCCGTCGATCTGGGAGCTAAACTCAGGCTCTCGAGCTCCGAGCCGGCTCACAGCTCGCAGCTCCAGCTCCAGCTCCCTTAACATTTAATGAGCATTAACAAGCTGCACTTAAATGCAATAACAACAACACGCCGAGCGGGCGAAGCAAGGGGCTGGCACAGGGGTGGGGAAGGGGGAGGGGGAGGCGGTGAATTCCCAACAACAATTGATAACAAGTAAGAATACTTCAAAGGAGGGGCAAAGCCGCAGAGGAGACTTACGACTAAGCTTATCGCAAGTGGCCACCTTTAAATGCCCTGCAAGAATGGATGAAAACGTTAAATATATTGCCTACATATTATTTTCAGTTTATTGAAATAAATGTTAGATACTTCACACAATATTATCAATGGAACTAGAATTACTTGATCGCATTTAACATTGCCAACACAATTTTAAGCTTAAGACACTTCTAATGCGTTTGGTACAAATGAGTGGGCTTCTGAACAGCGATCTTATCATCATTGTTATGCAAATTATTCCTCTGAGCAAATGCAAGAATATTCATATGAGATATACGTAATAGTTTTAAATACATTTTTGTACCTGTCATATAGGCAGTTCATATGGAAGGGTAACAGGAGCCCCGGACAAAAACAAAACCATTCACAATGGAAGCTGAAGCTCCACGCTGTCTGAGTGAGCGCACAAGTGGCATCGTTGCAGGTTGCAAGTGTGTGCGAGTGCGAGTGCCTCACTTGATTACCCACGAGCTGCAAATTCATTTCTGCCTCCTTTCTTCACAAGTGGCAGCCGGAGAATCGGAGAATCATGGCTCGGTAATCGGGGATCTTCTGAAGAAGACAGCCTTCAGGGGCTCTTATGCCGCTCAGTATTCTTCTTTTTTCGCAATGTTTTCACTTTGTTCCAGTTGCAAGCGGTAAAGTGACTCTGAGGGACGCATCTGCACACATAGTGACCCAATGATCTACAAAGGGCGCGGTCTGCCCAAAGATTACTAGGGAGCGCAAGAACAGGATAGAGATGGTCGCAATAAAAGTGAAATCGATCCTCACAGAATTCAAGGAGCCCGCTGAAATATATATAAAGTGGTTTGAAAAAAGTTTACTGGGCTATCTAAGTTTTTTTTTACATCGTAAACTGTCAGAAATATTATGTAATTGATGATTTGAAACGAGTTTATAGTTATTTTCTTAAGGTAGAAATGACACAATAATCAAAAAATTACAAATTAATAATAATAATAATATTTGCTATTCATTATTAGAACTTGGCATTCTATCTTTCATGTATAAAAAAATAAAAATCATAATACTCTTAAGTAACAATATATTCCTTCCTTCTAATTCTAAAACTAATTTACGCACACCGATTTCTCTCTGTGCACGCATGCTCCCATTACCCCTTACCCACACTTCAGCTTCCTCCGCTCCGCTCCATTCACTTCCACTGATTATCGTTGATAGCTTGTCCTTGAACTTGACCCAGCAGCTGGGACAGCGAAGACGATCTGCCCTTTATGATTATAATTTTTTCTTTATGCTCTCTCTTTATCATGCAATATAGTACTACACAAGTGCTCACTATAATTAATCAGTGGCCGCTGCGAGTGACTGAGTGGAATCTCCGGAGGGGTCTCGTCATCCCATCTCCGATCGGCGATTGTTGTAATATTGTAATATTGTTTAATCTCGTTTCATTCACAGCTTTTTTGCGCATTAAACATTTTTTAAATTGACACCTTGCCAGCAGATCTGTTTGCATTGGCATTATTGGCGCGATAAGGCCTAAGTACGTCTCAAAAATTGATGAATTTTAATTGGACTTCGAGCTTATCGTTTAACGAGTAACGGAAATGACCAAGAGATCTGTGGAGGTTGGGATGAATTTACGACGATAAGGCTAAAATAAGAAATTGCTGGGTAATTGAATTTAAGACTTTGTTTACATGACCTCTGGGTGTTTAAGTGATTTATAATTATTCGTTGAAAATTGCATACTATAGCTGAATTTAAAGGCACTTTTAACCATTAAACGTAGGTAGATATGTAATAATATACTTTATATACTAGGTAGATAATAATATACTTTTAAAAAGCTCTAAAGAATTTTTTGTTTGCTATCTTAGATTTTATAGACACAAAAAATAAATTAACCATCTTAAAGTGAAGTACAGAATCATCACTTATAGTTAATTTAGCTTAAATAGTTATTAGTTATCATTGAAATAACTCATACTCATACGTTTAGGCTGCAGAAAAACGTGTTATCTACCATTGCAGCCATTAAATTACAAACAATTTTTTAACTAAATTATGCTCTTGAAACCTGTTGCTTTAGAGTTCATTTCATTGGACCCAAATAAGTCGCAAGCAATTAAGCATACGCATTGTTGGCCCGGAAAAGTTATCAGCCACTAGACACGTGTGCGGGCCTATGACGAAATTATCATAAAAAGGCGCCCATTGCAAATAATAAGGGACTGCAAAAACCGCACAAATAACCCGAAAACAAACTGGAAATATGGCCATAAAAAACAAAGTAACCATTTATATAGCGCCATGCACTGAAATTGTAGACAAGACGCCAGAGAAGGGGACGGGTGACGAAAAGCGCGAAAAGTAATGCGAGTAGCCATCGAAATTTCCACCTAGACATTCAACAAATATTTTGCAATCATTTCTGATGACCTATGAGAAAGTCTGGGAAAGTTGAGCGATAATCGGGAAATATGTCACTGCAGAGTGGATAAAAAATATGAGTTGCAATATATGTAACCCCATGCCACTCCATCTAGTCCAATTGCAGTTGTAATCAAAGCCAAAGTCAAAGCCTAGGCCTCGTCTAGTCCACCATCCACAATATGGGGGAGATAGGGAGCTCCGGAAATGCATTATGCATCGCATAAAAAATGTGCAATCGCAGGGCCTAGAAATAAAGGGGTTAATTTATAAGTATTAATAGAATTGCTGCAAATCTGCAGACGACGTGCTGCAAGCAAAAAGGGGATGGCAATCTAGTTTATTGCGGGCTTAGTAGAGCAGTTCTTTACTGGCAGTGTATCTTAGTATCTTGTATTGCAAGAAGGCTTATAGCTAGCTAATTTTGAAAGACTTTCAAATTGATAGAAGCCTAACAAACATGCACTTTAATGCTAAGTTTGTAAGATTAATTTATTAAATGTGGGAAATACTTTAAACAAGTATAGATTTAGTAAAGTTAAGAAATACAGCGCCTCTCTAAAATCATTACGTTTCTTTTTCGAACTACATAGGTCGAATTTTCAGAACAGCCAGAAGGTATGCCTTTAAAATTATACTTTTACTTCCATCTATTTCACACAGGGTGACCCGAAACCAAGTAAATAGATAACAATATGCTGCTGATGCTGGGGGCACCTACCTTTTATAAATCGCAGCAACATCAACACTCGAAATAAAAGTAAAACAAAATGTAATTAAACAATACCAACCAAAACCAACAGCAATACCAACAGCAACAGTAACAACCATTATAACAAACAACCGCGACATAAACAGCTGCGACAGTTTCGACTTTTCCGCATTACCAAAAACATTCCGAGGGATATGAAAAAATGGGCGGAGTGGGTTCCGGAAAAAAAACCCCTTTTTCACAATCATTACACACCCCCAGCAAACTCGAGCCAAAGCCGCAAAAAACCACAAAATGCGTGTTTATTAATTAAGCGCATTTGTTTTCATTAAACAAACGTTTTAATTGAGCATGAAAGTTGGCGCCGCCAAAATAAACGCGACAAGCCAATAGACGTGGCCATAAAAACAAGCTGAACCCTTTAACCCAATGCCATAACCATGCCACCCACCTGACGCACAACAACACACCAACTTCCTTCCTGAAGCGACATAATAATTAATTTCGCTGTATTTTAATGGATTTGCGTTGGTAGACACAAGGAAAAGCTGTGGCAATCCCAATGAGCTCACAGCGTGATTGATGAAAGCGTTTTCCACGATGATTATGCCATGGCAAGCAATGGAAAATATTTTCCAGTTCTAAGAATACTTCATATCCATATCAAAAATAAGCACAAGTATATAAACCAAACTCAAACCCTTTACAAATGCTGCAAAATATTCTTCCTTAAAATACTTAACTTTATTTATAAAGTTTTGTTAACATGTTGAGCTCCCAAGCCGTTTCAGACATAAATACACTTTACAAAGGCGACTAACCCATTTTTGTTTACCCGCTTCATTGCGCAATGTATTCAGCCATTCATCTTGGAGTCTCTGACCCATCCTCTTTTCAACGAGTCCATTGGGTGCAATTAAAATTCGGCCTCGAAATTATTATTATTGCTCATGAAAAACACTTTGCCACCGACAAACTCTCCGCCCTTTGCAAACTGAAGCTGGGCCAAAACTTTTTGGCCAAGACTTCAGCTCGTTGGTATGTTTTTAAAAGCACTTTATACGCCAACCACACGCTGCACGATATGGATACATATATTTCAACCTCCCTTCTGGCCATTGTCTCTATGATTATTTTTCATAAACTTGGCAAATGCTTTGGGAAATCCATTTAGCGGGCCAAAGCAGCCGCATTACTTTATATCTATCTACGGCCATCAGCATTATGATTTGTGTCTGGCTGTGGATACTTGAACTGAGTTATGGGGCCTGGCAGAAGCATCTACCATATATGGCTGTAAATTAAGCCAAGTCAAGAAACTTGGAATGGTTGGCCAAGTTGCGAAGACCACAAGCGCCAAAGTGACAATGAAAGCAATTCGATAATGATATATGTGGGTTAATAGATAAGGAATAAACACGCTGGCTGTGCGAGGGTTCTTATTAATTTAATTACCTGCAGGGAGATGTACACATTGTTGCACTAATAATGTTTGTGCAATTCTAATACGATATAATATCCTTATCATGTAAATGTACTGGGTAACCCAAATTCATAGTTATGACGAGAAAAACTAGCGAAGCACTGGTAGTAAGTACTATACATTCTACATTACTAGAAGCAAGCTTATCAAATTGATTATCACTCTTGGTTTCGTGCAAATTGCAATTTTGCGCTCATATATAAAGTTGATAAAAACCCATTTAAAACAGGTATTGCTGTTTATTTAAAATGGAAAAGAAGAGGTAATAAAGGTATCAATTCATTAATCGATAAACCAGCTACTTTTCTTTACAGTTTCCATTTAATGTGTACCTTAGCAATAATAGTTTTTCCAGAAATCTTTGCCAGTCAACCAGGTCCTTGTCGCCAGTTGGTCCAAAAATATGCTCCAGTTGGTTTACTATTGACTTTTATTGTTTATTTACTAAATGTGTACATTCTTGCAGAGCAAAATTAAGGGCAAAATGATACATCGATCGCTCTATCTGGATATTTATTCGAAAAGAACGACAAAAGTAAAGCCTCTTAGCTTATGCCTTCGTGAGATCTTTCCACCAGCTACTATGCAAAACTACACGGTGTTAGACACGGATAATACGAATTTTGTCGTCCTATACAAGTGCGAATACAATCCCGTTTCCCTATCCCATATCGGTAAGTCCTTGTATCTCATTTGCTGCTTTAATTTATGATATTTCAACTTCAGAGTCTGTCAATACTTACACTAAACTGAGAACTCCGAAGGCAGCCACCTTGAAAAGAATTTCACAGGCCTACAAAAAGAATGGCCTGCAGGAAAGCAAAGTGTTGTATTTGTGTCAGTGAAATTGTTATTTATATATATTTTTATGTTATAATACCTTGATTTTTTGGTGCGTAGTACAAACAATGCGATTTACCTATCAAATACTTATTTGGGCTTAATTTCTTTTTTAGTTCCATATCTTAATTTTTAATTACTTTTTCTTGCTAAAATGTTAAGCAACTTTATATACACTAATGATTTTATATAAAATAATTCTAAAAGGTCCGCCAAATGCAAAAATAAAAAGAAAACCTTTTTGTAATTTAAAAAGTAGATGGATAACGAATTGGTAATCATGCATTAAATTTGTTTTTATCTTTTCGATAAAATTTAAGTGTTCCTCTTCAGTAATCAAGTTTATAAAATATGGCACAATATTTTCATTTATTTAAAATGGGGAAGCACAGGTGACAAAATTTCAAATATAAGCATTGTAGAAATCATATATTAAAGATCTACAGCTACCAAATATTTGGGCTTTTGGCTGCAATGTTTTTCTAATCAGCAGCAATCATGTCGAATATTTCACCAGGAAATTCAACATCTATTTAAAAATCTGGAATTCATAGAAACTCTACATTTATAGGAACAGATAATAGGAATTTTGTAGTGCCTACCGAAAAACATACCTTGGTGAGTTTTTAGTCGCACTGGTAGCTATGAGTTGCTAAACAATACGATTTCTATATTTAGAGTGGATTTATAATTATACTATGTCCATATTTACTAGTTGAGCCACTTTAATTGCAATTTCCGAGGTATACAAAAATAATGCTTTGGAAGACAACCGATGTATGGAGTTTTGCCGAGAGAAATCCAGTGCTAGAAACTAATTCTATTTTGTGGTAAGGTATAAAATATGAGTGTGACAAATTTTTGAGTTGTTCTTTTACTCAAGTTGTCTTTTATTAGTTTGCTGCTTTACAAATTCAATTTGCGCCAATGTGCGGGGAATTTTCATCTCACCTCACTTTCAGCCCTCGATTTACCCTCTGTTTGTCATAAAAATATGCGACATTTCGTTTTTATCGCTTTTGAAAAACTTTATTCTCGGCTCTTTGGTGTTCAATTTCTCCTTGGTCTCTGCATTTGCGCGTTCTTCTGATTTTGCCTCCACTCGTTTTGTCTCATTTTTTATTTTATTTACAATGGCAATTTTCTTTGTTTTAAACAAGCAGCGCATTGCTTTTTATTTGTGACGGGCGATTGGCGATTGGAAAGCGCCCGATTGGCTGCGATTTCTTGACGCTTTCGTTAGGCTATTACTGTGGAATGTTCTAGTTTACTTTCATTTAAAAAATTTAATTAACATGTTGGTAAAATAAGAATAACTCCACAAATATTATTTTCTAGTTGAAGGATTGATTTATTAATACTACTTATTTATTGGTGGTAATTTGCTTTTTTTTCATAGCTCTTTTGAATAACTTGCACATTTTTGGCTACTGTATTTCTGCCTCCCAACCAACTCCAAGTTAACATCATCAACAACATGGCTGACCCCCATCTGCCCCACACCCCCAAAAAAAGAGGGGGGAAACAGCTTTTCCGCGTCGCCATAAAATGTAAGTGGTCAAGTGGAGGAGCTGTGGGCCAAAGTCAAAGAGGAAATCACAAAATGAAAAACGAAGAAAAACAATTAAATGGCTAGAAGCAGCGGCAGCAGTCGACAGCAGCAAAATAAGCGAATAAACTTGGGAAAATCCTTGGGGAAATGCGGGAAAGGCGGGAGAAGCGGGCAAAGCGAAAACTGAAAGCTGCATTTGCGACACGTCGAAAAGCGTCAGCGCCAATGGCGACTCAGTTTAATTGAAATCAAGTGGATCGGGGGCGGAAAATGTGGGTGGGGTGGGTGTAAATAGGGATTGGGTATCCGAAGTCTGATTGCCGGGGTGGATTGCGATTGCAAATCGAACTGAAACGCCGAAACGTATTCGAAAATCGACAGCAAACGTAATTGAAATTGCATGAGCAACAATGTGCGGTGGCCGAGAAGTGGGGCTGCGGTGGGTGCGGGTGGTGCTGCCAAATGGAGGAGTGCCAACCGAGTCAACTGACCCCCAATCAGCCGTTGCTTGCTTACTTTACACATAAATTGGCAGCACTGCGGCACAAGTGGGGCACAAAATAAAAGTTGAACCGGATCAAAGTAATACACTATAACTACATATACTGAGCACTGGTGCTTACTAAGCTTGAATAACTATTAAGGCTTAAAAGGTTGTTGAAGGTTTACTGTTTAATTAAGAAACAACCATAACTTAAAATCAACTATATCACTTTTATTCTTTAATGAAATCCTCACACTTAATACAAAGTCCTAATAAAAAAAAAACAAATATATAGAAAAAATGCATTTTTAATTATAGTTAAATGATTTGGTTTTGTCTCAATTATTTTTGTTTATGTCAAAATGCAAGTAAAAGTTTTTATGTGTATTTATTTCTTAATTTTATAAATAACTACGTGCAATAATAAATACTTTAAAAAATATACATACAACCTTTAGCTTTATTATGAATGATGAAATAATTTTATGATTGACATGATGATTGAGATTCAGATGCCCTTAATCAAGTCGAATCCCAAAGTCACCATGCCCCAAAATACTTCGAATGCTTCCAAATTTCATTTCTCTGACTTCTTTGACTTTTTATGGATTTCAATACGTTTTCCCGTTGCCCCAGCCACAGAAGAAAATTTATGGGCCATGTTTAAGAAATTAAATTCCCAGCAGCTGCCAGTTTCTTAAACTGATTAACAGTTTGCCAAATTTGTGTTTAATTACTGCGGCAGAAAAATAAATCCTTTCCTGCAGTCAGATAAATATCCATTTAGTGATTCATGCAAAGATCTCGACTTGGCATAAGGCAGATTTTTCAAGCAATTTGCAAATTGTTTTCTAAGCGCACATACAGATACCATCACAATCACAAGCAACGGCAACGGCAATGGTGCAATAATTTTTTTGTGGGCGAGCGAGGGGTGGGAAAAGTGTCAGCAGAATAAATGCTGACAATAAATAAAAATGGAAAATGATTGAAACATGTGTCGGGCATTTTCGATTTTTTGATATGCCGTGCACGTTCTGTGCCTCCATCCTCCCTCGTCCATCCTCCGGTATCCTTTTCGTCCTGACACTGTTTCTATACCTTTGCGTATGTCAATAGCCTGGAAATGTAAACAAATAAGAAAGCAATCAGAGGCGACATTTTCTAACCTAACGTGAGTGCGCACACAAGTATGCTATAAAAATATGATGAGTCTGACGAAGCGGCGGAAAATGTGAGGAAAACAGGGAGAGGTCTCTGACATAATATGAAACGAAATAATATGATGGCACATAAAAGTTGTTGCTAAAGAAGTGTTCACTTTGTACTTAAATGAGTTTAGGGGAGGAGAAACAAACTTCCTATCAATAGTTTGAGATGTGCTAAGTTAAAATAATTTGATGTACTTTTTAAGAACACTCTTGTAAATAAAATCAAAGTAAAGATTTAAATAGTTTGGATATTTCATCCACCTTTTATAGTTTATGACACTACCTATGTTTTTCCCTTTAATTTGTTCTCTTATTAGAACAAGTTTTGTATTTATTTAAACTAATGCCCTTCTACTAAGCTCGGTGTTTAAAAGTAGCCCTTGCCAGGATATAACCCCCTCTCGTATTATATCAAAATCAATAATCAATATCGATGTCATTGGATGACAAGCAAAACTAATACAATATTGATGGCCTGGCCAATAAAACTTCACCCACGAGGGCATTTGCACAACATAACTCGGCATCAGGCGGCACATCCTGTTGAAGTATAAAAGGGTTTATGGCTTGTTTGCAAAAAACAATAGGATAAATAAAATAATAATAGCGCAGGGAAATGAGCAACAAAATCCAGAACAAACATTAATTTGTAACGCACGTTCGGCCAATTTTGGTTTTACAATTTTGACCAAAAAATGTACCCCAAGTGACCGCATAACGAGCGCAAATCAATTTGCCACGTTGATAAGCAACCCTCCGCCGATGATAACCCTTTTTTATAACCCTTTTCCCGGTGGACGGTGGGCCTCTGCTGTCATAGCCCGGGATTTATAGATATTAAATTAGACAGGATTTTAACACGCGCACGTAACTTTGACATACATCAAGCGGACTTAACTTTGAAGCACACACAGGATAGAAATAATAGAAGACAAAAAAACAATCTCAAATAATGCAAATTGTATGCCAAATGTTGAGATTTGTTTTGCTGACCGTCCAAGAACATGAAAAAAAACGTACATATACATTTTCCCATACGAAAGCAGAGAAGTCCCAGCTGCGTCAGACTTCGCCTCCTGCGGTTGCCCCAATTTCATTTCCGAAACGCATTATAATCATAATAATAATAATAACAGTAAGCAAAGATGACAGCAAATTTCAAATAGGTGTGAAATGAAAATTCTGTTGTGTATAGATTGGTCAGCAGTTGGTTTTGGATTTGGTTTTCGACTTAGGCGGGATAAAAGGGGTACAAAGTCGCAGATGTTATGTGGCCACTGGGAAATTTAAATTTGGAAAAGGATTATTGACCAAGTATTGGCTGGGATTCGGATTGGGATTGTTTAGCCTTTAGTTTGGATTTGTCGCATATTGAAAAGGTGCTTTTAAGAAGCACTTGATTAAACGAACTTAATTGGTCTGTTCTATCTTTAGAAAGGTTTATCCCTTCTTAGTTGCTTTAATAAGTAACCAACAGAAGTGCTACCTTCAAAAATAGCGCAATTAATTCATAGCACCAAAACTCTTTCCTCCATTTGCAGTTTAATGAACTGTGAGTGGGGGTAATCCCCAAGGCATACCATTCCATACCATGCCATACCATAAGCCCCAATCCAAAGACATTAGCCATGGCTATTTACCTTTCAGTCCGCCAGTTGAATCAGTTGAGCTCAGGTTTTAGGGCCAACATGTGAAAGAAAATAAAAATCTCACAAATTATTTATTAATTACCCAGCGTAGCCTCGCTCAAAAGATGTGAGTCGAGTTTGTGTCCAACTGTAGGCATTTCATAGTGTTTTCAATTCTCTGCTTATCGGCATTGTAAATTTTAATTTTGCTCCTCAGCTTCCATCTCAGTTCCCTCAGTTTTCTCAATTTCTATGTTTTTTTAGCACAATAAAACAATAAATCAATCACAGTTAGGGCTTGTGTAGTTTCGTTATCTTTAACCAAGTTTTTAGTGTCTTGTTAGATTTTTTGTGGAGCCGAAATTTATGAACACAGTAAATATACTGTAAAAAATACTTGGAAGATTTATCTTTGTGTGTATCAGATTTAAAATAAAAATTTATTTGATTGTGAAATTAGTGCTTTCAATTTAAGGTTCTGAAGTTAAATGTGTAGATGGATAAAATTTATTTTCTTTAAAAAAATCTTGAAATACATTTTTTTTTATTTTTATTTAAAGTTGAAAAGGGTTATTTTAAAGCTGCTTATTAGCAGTTAATAGCCATTAACTTGTTGGCATTTCTTAGGACGGCTAAAAACTTTAAAGTGTACATTTTTCAATGATTTTCGTTAGAGATCTGTTAACTGCGATAAAAGAAAATTCTATGACATGTTTTCTGCCATGCATACATTTATAGGGAATTGTTTGAGATCAAAGCCAAAGATGGGGGCTGCTTAGGCGAAATAAAAAGAGAGCTGAATGAGTAAGGTGGCCAGGAGTATTTAAGGTCTTCATTTTTATGGGTCGGCAAAGTCAATTAAATAAAGAACAGAACACAGTCGAAAATCAACAAGCTGTGGTGGAAATGACCCAGCAAAAGATAGAGATACGAGATACTCACTCAACGGTTGAGTGCGAGTGCGATTGCTTTAGCTCCTTCCTACTCTCACTCTCACTCTCTCACACTCACTCATACTCATTCACAATGGCGGTCGGAGTTATCTCTCCCTGTCTCATCTTAGTGGGCGTGGCCTTGTCCTCGATTCCACTTCCCATTTCATTCCTATGAGATCTCACCGTTTTGTCTGAGTAAATTAAAATTGTGTGTAGTTTATTATTAAATGAAGCGCATTTTTGTATTTGTATGTGGACCGCCCGTCTGCCTGTCAGTGTGCGTGTGTGTCTGTTTGCGTGTGTGTGTGTGACACCAGCAACAGCGGTATTTTTATATAGATAAACATAAATATAATTCGTTGGCCGTCGGTGGGTTAACAATCCTCCGTCGGCCCACCGACGGGCACATAATATTAAAATGTTAATTAGCGTATTAATTCAGTTCGGTGCTGAAAGTGTGGGTAGAAGACATCGTGATATATATGTTTTTATGCTATGCTAGGTCTTAAATTTCGAAAATTCATTTATAAGATAAGCTAGAAAAACAAATTAAGGTTTAAAAAGTCTTAAAAATATAGAGTACCTACATAAGTAAGCTATACAAGCATATGCTATATACATAGTTTGCGAATTAAAAACATTTCTCAAATTTATACTACATTATTTAAGACCATTTATATTACGACTTTACTACTTGTTCATTTATAAAAAAGTGAGAAAATACTTCTACTTTAATAGTTTCTCGTTTACATTTATAGCGCTCATTTATCGCCAGCGCAATTTTTAATTATTTAAATGAATAAGGCCAACGAAAAAGCTGCCAGCTTCGTCTCAATATTTATAGCTTTTTAAACAAATAAACGGCATTCGCAGTCGACAAAAAGGCCACCCACAATCCAGCGACCCAGGGAAAAAGCCATGAAAATGCACTCAGCCGCAGGGAAGCAGTGGGCGAGAAAGAGACGAAAGCAGGTGCGAGCGAGACAGAGGACAGCAGGAGTGCCAGGATAAGTTCCCGTTTCAGTCCCAGGCTCCAATCCGAATCCGAAATAGTTGATTTTAATGATGTACATAATAAAATTCCCATTCGTTTTGTGCCAATGCCACTGCGTTCCAGTCTGCATTTCATGTTTACACTGATTGTGGAACGCTCTTGTGGGCGAGAAAGAGACACATCGCTATGCGCGAGCGAGACAACCGCATACGCCGCTCTCACTCGCACTCGCTAGCGGTGATGCTGCGAGTGGAATCGGAATGCGGAGGGTTGAACGCCGTGCCGTACCCCCAACCAAAAACCGAAACTCAATCTGACACCGAAACTGAAACTGAAACTGAGATTGTGCGACGGAGGGCCAGTCGAGTCAATTTCGAAATCATTCGCTAGTCGTAGGCCTAAACAAGCGGACACGCGCGGGTCTTCATTCACTTCGATATTTCCCGGCCACGGATTTATATAGCCATATAGCCTCGTTCTCGTTCAAAATCGCTTATGCCAAGTGTGTAGTTGCTTAAAATCGGAAAACGATTTCGTGCTCAACCGTTCGTCAAAATTGGTTTCGTGCTTGTGCTCAGAAAGGATTCAAGATCTTACGATCACGAATATACAGAATTACATATTTTGATCAAATCGTGATCGGAAAATATATAAATACTAAAATCTACATTGGAAACTCTAAAACTTAAAACAATTCGAATACTCAACAAGGAACTGAATAAATTCTACAAGCAGGATTTTTTGCAAATAATTTGAGTATAAATTTGGTAAAGAACTTCGTAAAGTAAAGGAAATAACAAACAAGTTCAAAAATAGTTGCTATAGGAGCTGCTATTCCACAATTCACAACCAAACTGAAAAGCCCAGATCGCTACGATTCGATCTTCTCCGAGTGACGCCCCATCCGTAGACCGATCCCAAGCTGGGTAGTCCATTCCTGAGCATTACGCCGGCGGGTGGCAGCAGCAATCCCTCGCCCACGCCCCCACCGCCCGACGCCAAGGTGGCGGCCAAGCAGCTGGCCCAGAGCTTCCAGCTGTCCGCCAACTCCGCCTTCAACTTGGCCCTTCCGCCGGCCTTCTACCGCGCACCACCGCAGCAGCACCCGGAGTGCCTGGACTACGGCCACGAGGCGCCCGAGATGGATCTGATCAATCCGTATATGCGCCACCACAGCTTTGCGGCCGCCGCCCAGGGAAGTCCTCCGTCGGCGGCGCAACGTCATCATTTGGCGGCGGCCATGAGCAATGGCTTCGCCGATGTCCATGCCCATGCGATGGCGGCGGCGGACTACCAACAACAGTTGGCCGATTACCACAGTGCAGCGGCGGCAGCGGCCGTCTATGCCAACAACAACAATAATAATAACAATAACAGCAGTAACAACAACAACAGCAGTCCGCTCATGCTGCTGAAGGCGGCACATGGCGGGGGCCTAAAGGATTCGGACTCGCCCTCGACGACACCGCCACCCGCCTCCTCCAGACTCCACTCCGACTCCTCGCCATCTCCGCGGTACGAGCACAACTCCAGTCCCGGTGTGGACAGCGCCAAGTCGTATGCCTTGAGCCAGAGGAGCAGTGGAGCGGAGGATCCGTGCCAGACCAGCGAATCCGCCAGTCCGCCGCCGCAGGGCCAGAACGACTACAGTCCCGAGAACCTCAGCAGCCAGAGGGCGAAGTTCCAGCACCATCATGGCGTGAACCCACTGGCGTTGCACAATGCCAACCACGTTGGAAACGCCGGAGGTCACAACAATAATAACCACATGGATCACAAGCTCCCGCTGAGTTTTCTCGGTCCCCCGCTGGCCGCCCTTCACTCGATGACCACGGAAATGAAGGGTCAAGGAGTCGGCGGTTCCTCGGCGGCGGCAAATGGCTTGTCCTACGGCCACAGCCCGAACTCGCATCTGATCAGTGATCGCGGCTCCGGTGGCAGCTCGTCGTCCTCCTCCACCACGACCACGAACACCAACAGCCAGGGTGCACCCAATCCGCACGGCATCGATACCATCCTCTCCAAACCGCCGCCGGTCACATCGGCGGGTCTAAGTGCTTTAACAGGAGGTGAGTAATGGAATCGGTCTTATATGCGCTGACTAGTTTTATTGGCTAGTTAGAGGTTGTAACAAGATAATTATTAAAAACTTGTTCGAGGCAGGAGGTGTTTAATTACATCATTAAACGTTGGAATATCAAGAGAGTAGGAAAGTTTTCAAAACTAATTTAAAAGAATTATGTGAAAAATTTGATAAGCTTTGAACTTGTTTAAGATGTTTATAAAAACAAACATTTTAATAAATGATATAGATGGTGATAGATATTTGATATCGGATATGATATGATATATGATAGATATTTTACAATTTTATTGAAATAAAATTACAGTTATCATTTAAGTGTAAGACAAAAGATTTAAATCTAATTATAAATCCATGTTTTCAGAAAAATGTAAAAGCTTTTGAAAAATATAGAAATTTATTTTAATCGTTTATAATTAATATTAATTCGTTTCCACCTATTTTTATTGTGAAATATTTTCAAAACAAGTTAAAATATTTACAAAAGCCTCCACTATAAAGTTACATTAATTATTATCACTATTCTTTCCATTTTTTTTAGACAAAGAAATAATAGTAGTAGTAGAAGTTATACTGCAAATTCGCTCCCCCAATTCAGTGCACCAAGGCGTTATGCAACACTCAAAAAAAAAATCAAACACAAATCAATAGATATTATGTATGCACCGAACTCTCACACACAGCCAACGAAAAAATAAGATATATTTTAAATGCTTCAAAAACTCGTTTCGCAAACCAAACAGAAAAATAAAAAGGCAATCCCGTCGAACAAAAACGACCGAAAATTGTTGTTTTGTTTACGAATCCGGTTTGGCATGATTCCATATGATTCAATAAAAGCCAATCCCCAGCCCACAACCTCCCCCCGCCCCCTGTCATTACGGCCCCCTCCCCCGGGTCCATTTACCTAATCAGGGCAATTTGGGATATTGGGTACACCGTTTTCTACGAAGCCCCAAAATGGTTATAATATCCAATTGCAAAATGACCACAAAACGTAATGAGATACGCGTTTTAACGTTAAAAATTGCAGCAATTAGTTGTCAAATTGTTTGTAATTAAATCAAAATGACACACGAAAAACGTGGTCTATATGGGAAATAAATGGAGGTGGGCATCTGAATCTGTGGCGCTGTCGTTTCACTAAAATGATTTGGTTTTTCAGCCTCTCTGCCTCGGATTTTTTTTTTGACTTTTTCACTGAAAAATAGACCAATTGTGTGACATGACAGTGGATTGAAAGGGGCGAAGGTGGGGGGCGTGGTCGACAGGGTGCTGACAATTTGCCATAACATTTTAAATTATTTTTAACGAGGGCGTTTATGTGATTTGCTTCGTTCATTTGGTTTTTTCTTTAAACGATTCGGTCACCAGCGACGTAACTCGTTATTTGACAAATTATTTAATGGCCTGTAATTAATTCGAACAAATTCCTCATTGTGTGCTTGAGTTCGCCATGAGTGGGCAGAAATATTGGCTTAGAACAAGTTGAGTGAAATTCTCATGAGAGGGAAATAAACTTTTGAGAGGATTAGTTAATGGGTTGGCTATATTATTTTGATTATACTCGAGCAATTCATTACCCAGTAGTTTCTACTTATGTTTCAGAGCAGACAAGTAAAATAATGACATCGGAAAATAAATGAATTATATTAATATGGAAAATACTCTTGAATGGTTTAAAGCTAATTGGGCTTGAAATCTATTCAAATAAAATTGGTCATTTAACTTTATTATTAAAAAGTACAGATACAAGATACTATAGGTGCCAATTATCATCTACAGAATTCAGTTAGTGGGAGTTTAATAATAAATCTCATTTCATCAATAACCAATAGTATAATATAAAAGATCATCGTTATATAATTGATTATATTTTCTGTTTTAATATTAAACTGTGGCATTACTAACTATGGTTTTTCCATCCATTTCTTCCCCCCGCAGCTGGCATTCCCCGCTTCTCGATCGCCGCCGCAGCAGCGGGAATGGCGCAGTATCTTTCGCAGAGCCAAGGAGCGCCATTGAAGACCCACGCCGGACACATAGTGGACCGCACGCACCTGTACTGGCCAGGATTACAGGGACTGGTGGCCAATCCCATAGCGTGGCGCGAACGGCTCTCCAACACGAGTAAGTGGACTGCAGCTTGTTAGCAAACAATCATTAATTTGCAATTGATCCGCGCATCGGGCGCGTAATTTGGTATCGATTGTGAGAGGGCGAGGCACACCTCGTTGCGATTTCCACTTCCTGTTCGGGGGAGGGGATCGAATCGAATCAGATCGGTTGGGAGAAGGGGGGATCTGGAGATCTGGCGATCTGGGGACGCGGCGAAACCGTTAACAAAGCGCAGCGAATGCCCAACTAATGATCACGGTGATCAGGCGATGGGCTTCTCAAGTGATTACCAATGCGGCTTACAACGGGGGCAAGTTGCATTGTCCGACTCATTAATAAGTGTTGAGGAACCACTTTGACACGATCAGCGGGCTCGCAGAGCTCTCTTTCGGCATGACTCCACACAAAAGTCGATAATGATGGCGATGATGATGCCGGGATGGGATGGGACATGGGATGCCAATCCTCCCTTCTTCTTGGCCATATGAAAAATTAATTTACTGAGCGGACGAGCCACCGAGCCAGCGAGCAGGCGATTTCTGATTTCTGATCTGGTTACTTCATTATTACATCTATTTATAGGCAGCGCTAAGCTCATTAAGTAATGTGCCACCAGCTCGAAACTCGTTTTCCTTTTCCAACATCCAATTGTTTATTTGTTTAAAGACCCCTCTTGCTCTTCCTCGTCATCATCACCATCACCATGGTTCGCATTGGCAATTGATTTGATTTAGTGCTGTGGGCTACTGCTGCTGCTGCTGCTGCTGCTGCTGTTCGCCTTTTAATTGCGGCCATGACTGGGCACTAAAGTCTTGGCCCACAACTCGGAAATCGTTCACAATTTTCTTGCATTCATGCGATCGTGGAAAGATGGAAAGGTGGAAAGATGGAAAGGGGCACCTACGGATTCGTGGCACAGACGCTGTGTTTATGTTTGGCTTGTGTTCGATTTGATTTCTGAAGTGTGTCGTTAGGTGGCGAGGAATTTTCACGCTGTTGGTAGCTCTGTGGGCAACATTAAGCAAATATTGATTTAATTGATTTGCTAAACAGAGCAGCGAATGCTTGGGTACATGGATTGGACGGGGAGACTGGTTAAAGTCAGCAGAAAATTGGGGATTTTGAAAAGTGGTTACATAAAAACATATATATAGATCCATTTACTATTTATATACGAAAGAAAACATGTAGAGAGAAATGAATAAAAAAGTATTGGTTATAAGAAAATTATAAAGAGAGCACTTTTAAAAATAATTGGAATAAATTTCCTAAACTCTATTTATCCTACCAAAAATATCCTAAAATCTTAAAGCTACTTCTTTATTATACATTTGGTCTTCCTTACCGTACAGAAATCAATACATTTATGTTCGAAAATCGAAGTCCAATTCAACAAGCCATAAAATTGAATTGAATTTGAAAAACATGTTTCAATTGTCAGTTGCTGTGGCTCATTGTTTCCACATCATTTCTGTTTTGGTTAACTTTGGCCACGTTTAACATTCTCATATTTTCCCTATTTACATAAACATACAACCATTTCTTATATCCATTTTTTATTTATCTGTGTATATACGTACGTATTTATGGCTGCAAAGATGCGACAGCTTGTGGGTCCAGACGGAAAAAACTTTCGTTAGTCGAAAACAAAATGTTTAAGCAGACTGCCTCTACGAGTATATATATGTATATATATAATGTATATAGGAAGATAAAGGCAGACACAGACGCTGCGAGAATATGTTGCCACATTATTATCTAGCTGAAACAATGGGGGGTGGTTTGTTTAACTCCACTCCGATTTTCTTCCTTTTTATCCCGAAATGGAGCAGCTCAACACACACACATATTTGTATGTATTTGTGTTTATGTGCTTGTAGGCTGTCATGTTAACAAGGGAGAAAGCTTTCTCCGCTGCACGGGTGTGTGTGCGCATAAAATGGCCACACACACAAACTCATTTGAATTTGTTCTCCTGCCCTCGGAAGTATGCTAAGATTTTTTTTTCTGCTATTTTTCAACACATTTTATTTGTTATTAATAATGCAATTTCATTTGATTAGCTTTTGGGTGGCATTGTGGCATTATTTACTCTTTGATTAAGCCCGGCGTTTTTTTTATTTCATTTGGTTGCATTCCACCTGTTTATGGTTATCAACGCGTTTATTTGTATTGTTCATTATCAATATTTGCCGTGCAATTCATTAATGCAAATTTATTGGCATTCAATTTGTGCTAGTTCATTGCGGAATTTTATTTAATATGATTGAAATGGATTAAGCGGGGCTTACATAATAGTTGATAGTGTGCATGGAAATTGTTCGGTTGACTTATCATATCGTATGCGGTAGGTTAGTTATCGCTGTGCAGATACAACGGATCAATAATATGGGGCAATCAAACTAGTGACTTGCAACTAGATACATATATAATGCAAAATTCTAGCCACTATTTCATACCACTTTTTACCATATCCTTCAGTGCTGACTTTTATTCATTAAAAGCGAAATGAAAATAAAGCGTGTAACCGCATTGTGCTAATTAAATAATTAACTTTGGCATAAAAAGTAAATACAGGACGAGAGAAAATGAATCGTAAATGCAGAAGAGGACGGCAACTGAAACCGCAGTCTGCGTTTGACACAATTCATTAAGCTTAATGAAGACAGCAGAAAGAGACGGCACTAGCCTGTCTAGCTGTTGCGTTTAATTAAAATTCAAGTGGCATTTTCTGTGTCATCCCCCCGGAATTCCCCCCTCCCTTCCCTTAGCTCCACGTAAAACTTGTGCTTTAAGCATATAATCGGGCATAAAACAGGCCATAAAACACCGTACAAGACACGAGGGAGAGACAGGGACGGCAGCAGTGGCACTTAATGAGGCAACTTACATATACACATGCATACACATACAACCGCATACTACCTGGGGTATATAAAAAAGGTGCGGATTATCCGCCCCAACTGGTGTGTGCGAGGATTTTACTGCTCCACAACCAGATTGGCATTAACATTTTACAAGATTGTTACATCAACGTGAGAAGAGACGGAAAATGATTTAGGTTGCAGGGACTGGGATTTATAATGAGGACACTCATCTTAAATGGTTAGTAATTCAGCAAGCGAAATGTGTAGTAAAATGAAGCATATTCCAATTACAAGAAAAGGAATTTTTATATTTAAATGTTTTCTTATCTCTTTGAAATCTTGTATTTGCAGTTGCAATGAATATTTAAATACTGCTTGTACAAAATGCATATTAAAGACTATTATCTCGCATTAGCTGCCATTTCCTCGATTGAAAATATAGACAGACGAACGTCAGTGTTGATATTAAAAGATGATCCCTTGTCCATCAACATTTGGTGTTAACGATTGTCTCGCTAAAGTCATTCCATCCTCAAATCAAATTATCCCGCCTTTCCTCGTCTATTGCAGCATCACACCCGATAATAAATGGCATTTTAATATTTTCAATAAGGGAAACATTTACACAAAACAGCACACGCCCACCTAGAATTTACTTGCCACCCCACGAAAAAAAAAAGGAATGACCAAAAAATATTAACGCCGTAAAAATATTGGCAGTAAGGAGTAACAAAAAAAGTAACAAAAAATTCTATAGCAGCAGCAAGGAATTCGAGTGCTGGGGGGAAAAAGTGCAAATGCAGCGATGCCAACAGGGTGACTTATGCGATTATAGACAACTGCCAGTGCCTCAATCGAAGGGCACAGGGGCGTGCGGAGGGGTCAGGAAAATGAGGGAAAAACAAAAAAAAAGGCAGCAGGGGCGGACCATTTTCATTTCATTGCATTGCGTTTGAGGGCCGTGACATGAGCAAATAAACGCTTCATATTTGTCGGTTATTTATGAGGGTCCTTGCAGGACGCAGCTGCCAACCGCCAAGGAGCCCAGTCGGTGCGAAAGAGACAGAGAGAGAGAGTGGGGGGTGGGGGCAAAGCGAGATAGCTATACGCAAAGAGAGTAAAAAAATTATCACTGCTACAATTTTTCTTGCAAGGGATTACGCTTGTTACATGGCGCATCCCCATCCAAAGCGAAAGTCCGCGGCAGATACCCTCGAAAAAACCCATCCCCCTTTATTGACAAGTCTTGTTAAGCTCCAGAATTGTCTGCGAAACGAAAAAAAAAACAAAAAGCGTATAAATTTAATGCCACACACATTTTTATTTGGCCAGGCTTTTCGTTTTCATAACTCGAACATGGCAGCAAAGTGGTACAGATTGGCAGCTGCGATTGAATTGAAAGGGAGAGTGTTGGCTTAAAGCTTAGGAAGTCATTAAATTAATAAATATATATTATACAGTTTAGTCATAATCTAGGTATTTTTTTACTATTACTACTTTACTATTTTCTACCTTTTTTTTCCTTAACTAGATAAATTTAACGCAGGCCGTTTAATTGCAATGCCATTCTGTAAGACAACGCACATCCTCCCATTATATATAATTTTGCATAGTGCAGGGTCTAACCCGAATAAAAAATATCCTTATCTATATGAAAGCTGTTAGAAATAACAATTTAAATTAATATTTCTGCGCAAATGGCACCAAAGTATCATAAAGGGACACAGAGTTTCAACCCAACGTGGACCGAAAAAAGGACCACCCCTTTCGAGGACAACGGCTGTCTGTGGCTTTACCTTTTAGCAAACCCCATTTGCCTGCCGCCGGATGTCCCCTTTTGGGCTCTGCCCTGTGCATATTTAGTTAAATCATTTCACATAATTAGGGATCATTTAATAATGGGGTGACATTAATTGAAAGCACACACACACACGCACACCCTCAACCCACCACCTCCACCTCCACCCACTGCCCTTTTTGTGCCATTCCCACCGCTACCGTTTAATTTTATGACCACCCTCCGTGTCCACTTGACTGAGTTTACGAGCCAACAGGGCGCACGTAGTGCCCCCTGGCAAACCCCCCCGCCGACGACCATGACAGTGCCCCTTTGCTGAGGGGCGTGGCCGTCGAATGGGCGTTCTGTTTTGGACCACTTGGCTCGCTTTTATTGGCCTCTTGCTGTCGTCGTCGTCGCTTTTGCTAATTGATTTTAATGAAGGCTCCGACGACCCTCGGCGGCAAAAGTTTCCGTGTTCGCCCTTCGGGCTCCTTGTACCATAAATTGCTGTGGTCAATTTGGGTTTGTTAATTGGGCAAACGTGTGCATAGGGATCTTTTCAGTCTGCTCCTCGGAACATTCATTTTCTTACCAAATCGTAATCGGAGTGGAATTACTAAACGGCTAGAGAAATTCGTAATAGCTAAACAAAAATATGTTGAATTGGCAGATCCCACTTTGTACTAGAATTAAATATCATTTTTGACTGAGAAACATTTAATTCCTTATTCAGAATGTTGAATGTTCCAAAATTGAGTTCCAAATCATTTAATGTTAGTTGACAACCCCCAAACACCTTTTCCAGTGGCAGTGCCCCAAAAGTTTCTTCCCAAATTAGCAGCTGTCGCCTCGTAAACAATTAATAAATGTCATAAAACTTTTGTGCCGCAAAAAGGAAACCGCTTTACAACCACCCCACGATGCGCTAAACAACTTTGTCCCCGTCTTTACGGTGGCATTATTTAACAATTCATTAAAACAATTTTCGGGGGCGATGTTTAAATTCTGAGAAACGCTTGTAAACAAGGTACTCAAAGTGTTTCAACTGCTGCAATTTGAAAAGTTTCGAGACAGTATGGAAAGTAGCGAGAAATTTAACAACTAAATTTGGTATGACGGGAAAATTCGAATTTCTGAATTAAGATTGTGCAATTTATTAATATAATTTATAAATTTTCCCTCCTTTTCAGTGTCCGCCAATCTGTCCCAATCGCATCAGCACCACCCATCGAACGACAAGGATGGCAAAAAGAAACACACCCGCCCAACATTCAGTGGTCAGCAGATCTTCGCCCTGGAGAAGACATTCGAGCAAACCAAGTATCTGGCAGGACCAGAGCGTGCCAAGCTCGCCTACGCCTTAGGAATGTCCGAGTCGCAAGTTAAGGTAAGCAAACATGAACGGGAAACCACCAAAATTCGGGGACTCAGACTTTTAGCAAATGCAAATTAAAAACTCATAAAATGGGCGAATGAGGCAATCAACCCGGACCCAAACCACACAAAAATAGAAAACTGACTCGGCAAAAGGTGAGCAGGAGTAAGCGGCACTTCGCTTGTTCTGCCCCTGACTTTTCTGACAAATTTGCATTTTTATTGAAAGACAAATCTCGTGGATTTTTCGGCCTTACCCTCGAAATACAAAATGGCGCCAATGGGTCTCGATGGGTCTCAATGGTCCCCATTCTCAATTCTCTCGGGGAACGCGTATTAAAGGCTTAGTGCAATGTGTTATCCTCCACCATTTTAAAGTTTCCTTTTTTCCGACCACACAGCGCCGAAAAAAAAGGAAGGAAATGTTATCAACAAATAAATCCTTTGTGTCGTCAAATTTGTTGTCATCAACTTTTGTTGTAATCCGAAACGGGGAAACGCACGTGTCATGGTCGATGGTCCGTGGAGCCGTCGCGTGTCGCTCGGGATTTTGAATCCTTCGCCGCGTATCTGTATCTGAGTTACAGGGAACCCTGTAACTCTCGAATTAGTCGTAATCCAGGCAAGTTAATTGGTTTGCGGTGGGTTAAAAAACGGCAAAAGTGTTGGCGTTTCGAAAAAAGTTTAAAGATTTTAGGGACAGTTTCATATAACAGAATTAAAACATAATCTTAAAGAATGGTTTTAATAAGTGCTGTCGTATGTCAGTTACTTAAGTTGCTAATTAAAAAATATCAAGTGATGGACCAAATCTGATGCCCTGCTAAGAAGGACATGTGTGCCCCATTTGCTCGACATCATCTCTTCCAAATGTCCCCCAAAGCAAAAGCGATACCTTTTCTCACCACACAACTGAGTGCAATCAGAAGTGGAAAAGAAATCACGTTTATGATGAGCAAAATGATTAATTGCCAAAGAATGAGGCACAGGACAGACAGGGACAGAGGAAGCGAGGGAACAGAGATAGAGATAGATAGATGAACATTCAGGATTGATGGCTTGAGCTGCAGCTAAATATGCGTCATTTTGTGCTAAGGACTAAACAGGACGAACAGGGAGCGGCGGGCGGAGAATGCGCTGATGACGAGTACAAATGGACAGGGAGATGGATGAAAACTGCAGGATTTCGGGTTGATTCTGGCCCCAGCATTTTCCCAGCATTTCCCCCATTTTCCGCCGTTTTCCCCGGACTTTCTCCGCGCTGTCTCAACGCGTCTCTCTCTGATAGACATGCCAAATGACTGCATGACTTTTGGGTGAGTGTAAATTAAATTCTGGACCCGGGATGGCACAAAATGCAGAAGGGACAACGACAACGATGGGCAGCCTGCCAGCTTCATACATATTCAATTAGTGTGCGTGCATGTGTGCCAGTGTGTGGCAGTGTGTGTGCCAGTGTGTGTTAGCCAGAGCCAGATGAAAAACAGCCATGACGATGATAGTATGCAAATTGACAAACAAAAAGGCAGAAACTGGACAACAGCCGCCCCCAAAAACCAAGCCAAATTATGACAGACAGACAAAATGCAAAGTGGCAAGTGCACTGAGAGAAAAGCTATGTTTCCAACGAATAAAACTTATTTACAAAATGTAGTAAACAGCTTGCAGGGATTTGGTATCTGGAAAAAGGTTAAGTTCTTTGTTTGAAAATCAAATATCGATGCTGAATTACCAATGTTTCAAAAATCTATGTTGTTTAGGCAGTTATGATTTTTTTCCATTTTAAAATTATAGTACATTTTTCTACAGTGCACGTGTTTGACAGTGGGTGGTGGTCAAATGATCTTGACAAGAATAATTGCGCTGTTATCATAATTAAAACCGTTTTTGGCCACAGACGGCGAACGAGAGAAGGCGACTCCTTTCGTCCTTCGTTTTAGCAATCATTTAATGCAAATGGTCGCCATTTTGTACGCTCTTATGAGCGGGAGACTTCCGATGCCACGCCCCCAACGACTGCGCCCATGCCCTCTGGTGAATTATAGCGTCTGCGGCCATTATTAATGACAGTCCATGTGTTTGGGGGGCATAGTTGGGAGTTAGGAGGTCCATTCGGAGCAATAAAATTATTGCATGTTTTGTTGTTATAGCTTTTTCGTGATTTTTGCCCGCTCTTCTCCCTGGTTTTGCATAAATGTAATGGCATTTTGGTCCTGATTGTTCAGTCAATGTATGTAAACACTTTGGTCGGGATTGTTTTGCAAATAGTAGGTGGATAGAAATAATGGCAGAGCAAAGGAGGAGCTGCCATTTGATGTAATGGGCTTAAAGCCAAAGATAATTTGGGGAATTAATTAAACGTGGGTATGAGCAATTAAGGAAAATGTTCATGTTGGCTTCAATTGTTGAACACATGTCACGCAGCACAGATTATATACAATGTTAGGAGCTAGATACTTAACCTTAATTGCAGAAGTAAATGTGTAAAAATAAATATGAAAGATCATATAAATATTTAATAGAACTTCATTTAAAGTTTGAGAGCCTTCAATACAAACTTTACAACTTATGACAAGCTTTTAGCAGGCTGTTTGCTATTTGCTAATAACAAGAAATCAATTTCCAGGAAAACATACATATGCATAAAAGAATATGTTTGGGAATGTGGCTGAGTGCCAATGGCTACAGATGAAGACAATATTTATTATGGTCTAAAATGGCTATTTATGATCTGTTTCTTTCGATGAGACAAAGATCGGGCCGCATAATTAGCACCGGCATAATGAAAGCTTATGGACCAAATCCGATTCGAGGCGACTGTCAGAAGTGACAGTTTGGCAACGACAATGGGCCACTGCCGAAAACTGTCAGTTCAACGGGCTGACAATGGGCAGCTTCATAGAAACTTATGACAGAAATGGGGAATAACGACTAATTGATTTCGTTTTTTTTCTGAGGTGATGAGGAAGAATTCTATTGTGACTGGCTAATGGATTTGATTGTGTGTTAATGAATGGGCTCGACCAGGAATTTACATAAGCGCTGAAGACGATTTCTAGGTTTACCGAACAATTAGTCGAGTATCCGAAAAAATAAAAAAGGCAACCAAAAACGGAATGCACTTTTATGACTCAAGCGCTGAGCTGGCTTCAAGTTTATGGCTACAAAATACGAAATCAAATAAATCACAAACTCACATAAATACGGAAAGCGATCCCCATATAAAGAGCGAGGGCGAGCCGGCTATATGGATACGGAAATTTACGAGCCAGAACTACAAAACACACCAGCTCGCACTGGCTAAAATAAATAAATAAAAATTCTTTGGACCAATAGGAGCGAAAAAAAGATAAAAATTGAAAAGTCGAACGAGGTAGGAGCCAACTTGTCAGATGGCGATGTTACTCCTACCAAAAAGGCCAACTGTATTGGCCATCGGTGTGCACGGTGTGCGCGGCCATGTTGTAAATTTTCATGACTTTTAAGTATCCCCCCATCCACCTCATCCCCCGCACAGGACGCGTAAACAAATAAATTTCCAATTTGCCCAAAGAGTCATATATTTCGCTTTGAGGGCACACCACCACTCTGCGAAGGTTTGCTTTTGACAACCCGTCCGTTCCTACGAAATTTACATAACATCCTTTTTATCCTTATCTGAGGGCGAGGGCGGGGGCGAGGGCTCACCTGACGGATGGCCCAGGAAACGGGGACTCCCGCTGCGGTGCCAAAATGGAATATGTTTTATAACGTTTTCCCTTTGTTTGAGCCCTGTTTCGGTTTTTCGTTACCTTTTCGTGTTTTGTTATTTTTGTTTGGAGGTGCTGCTCCTGCCGCAATAAATAAATCCCAATTCGATATCGCAGCGTAACGTGACCAAGTCCAATTGATTGCCACAATATTTGATTGACTTTGACATGTTGGCTGTCATAAATTGAGCTCGGCTCCCTTGACCATCCTCCTGCATCAGCTACTTCTTGGCCATCTATCTATCTATCCTTACCTGCCAAGGCGGCTTCTAAGTTCTTGGCTAATACGCCCGACACGGTGGCCATAAAAGTGCCGCAAACAGTTGTAAAATTTCAGCTTGGGTTTCGCATGTGGGTGTCCAAAAAATAAAAACAATAAATGGCTACTGAAATCAACTTACCTTCCTTTAAAAATTTAAAAGGTTTGAGGGAAGAACAAAGAAACGGAAAGCTACACGTACATAGTTTTCAGTTTCATACTGTAAATTTTCTGTAATCACTTAAAACAAAGGTCTAAAAATTTGTATGTTTGAAATTCTAGTTTAAATCGCTCGAATTTTCCGCAGCCAAACTAAACATTTCTTTAATAGTCAGCAATCTGTTGTCATTGCAACATCAACTATGCTTTAGTGGGTGCTAGATGACGCATACACCGACGTTATGATGATGATGATGAAATGGGAGAAAGAGACGTGGAAAATCGAGTAGCGCTGGGGGATGAGGGGGAAAAAAGGAAAATGCCAGCAGCCACTTGCCCCAAGCTCAATTTTCCTCTTTGCCCATGGCTCAGTGGCAAATCCCGCAGCAGCATGGACACAGATGTTACCAAAAAATAATGACCATGAAAAGCAGCCTTAATGATGCCAACTAATGTTGTTGTTGCCGCTGCTGGCTGGCTGTCTGTTGTTTTCCCGAGCACCAAGACACTGGGAAACTCTCGTCTGTGCACTCTCCCTGCGGCTTGTAACACACGGAAAATATTAATCGTATTTTTATTTCGCATAATGTTGCAAATAATAATTACACAAATGTGCAAATGAAGTTGTAAATTATCCTGTATCTGCTTTAATTGCACCTTTGGGCTCTGTGGGGTTCCGCGTTGATTTCGCCATGGTTGTGGGCCAAACACTTAACCAAAACGGTTATGACAGTCTGGAATTGGTAATTAAGTTGATCTCCTGATAGGGCGTAACTAAACAGAGGTTTTAAGAAATCATTGTCCTTAAAATATATTTTATATTGAAGTTTTATAGCACATTTTTTAAGCTTTCTTATGAACTGTTTTAATATTTCTTCAAAATCATTTTCCAAATTCCAAAGACTCTTCTTACATTAAGTGCCCATTTATACGCCTTGTTAATGATTCTAACTGCAAACAGCTACCAAAAATCTGCTCCATCATCAGGCAAATGTTGAAATTATGCCGATTTTGAGTTTGAAGCCCCTGCCTTCCGAGTGGCAGGCAGCTGAAAGCTGGAAAACGTGCCTGGGACTTGCGATGGGTGAATGTGAATCCGCTTTTAAAACAGCCATGGGCGTTGGGGATGGGAAGGTCGAGGATGGGATTTTGGCCAACATATGTTGCCACAGAGCGAGGCAAACGAGGCCGGCAAAATGAAGCGCAGCCAAAGACGTTAGTCATGGTTTGTGCATAGTTTTTGCCGCTGAAAACAGTTGCTGCTGTTGCTGCTTTTGCTGTTGCTGCTGCTGCGGTTGATGTTGCTTCTGTGCTGTTGCTGTTGCTGCCGGGCAACATTTCGCCATTTGGCTGTCCAGGGCTTAATATTGTCTTAATTGAGGGTTAACCGGCGTTGATGATGCGACTTATGGGCTGTTGCTGGCTCGTTTGCCCCCATCCCCCAGGGCGACTTAATGACTTTGACAATGTGACTCGCCTAATTACACATGGACAGATTTTTCCGTTTTAACTTAAGCGTAGATAGAAAAAGATATAAGTATAGAGTTGATATTCGCTAATCAAATAGGTAATTACACGTTTCTTCTCCTGTAAATATTGGATAAAATAAAGGTTACATCAAAACCTTTGATTTTCTAAATTAAATTTGCGTACATTTTCGATTAAAGTCTTATAATCACCTGAGATATAATTCTTTCGAAGCTCGTTTGATTAGGGTCAGCACTAGGAATATATCAATAACATTTTATTTGCCCCTCACTAAAGCGTGATTCCTTCTCGGTTTTGTTGCAGGTCTGGTTCCAAAATCGTCGCACCAAGTGGCGCAAACGGCATGCGGCGGAAATGGCCACGGCCAAGAGGAAACAGGACGACATGGGCGGCGATAACGATGGCGATTGCAGCGAGACCATGGACAGCGATAACGAGAGTCTCGATATGGGGGAGTCCCCGGCCCAGAACAAGAGATGTCGCAGCAACAGTTCTGGGTCCTCGCAGCAGCAGCAGCAGCAGGATAACTATCGTCATTAAAACGAATTTACAAACTATGCAAGGACATGGACTCGCAATGAAATGGAATGGAATGGATTGCACTTAGAATAAATTTGAGTGCGCCAGCGCCAGCTAATTAGCTAGAAAGCCCAAGCAAAAGCAGCCAGCCACAAAAGCAGCAGCAGCAGCTAGAAACAATTTCAGCTAAATGATTTGGGTTCAGGTTTTAAGGTTTTGCCACTTTACCGTCTTCTGAAGACTTCATTTCTCCCCCTTCCCCTCCAGCAACTCTCTTACTTATTTCCCCACTTTGTTCAATAGGTGTGTAAATATTTATGTTAGTTTTTTAATGAATACATTTAACATGAAGCTTAATTAACGCCACTATTTAATAAGCAAATCGAACGGAGTTGAGGCACTGGCACAAAAATTAAACTGAATTTATTACATATTGTATGTTTAGTTTCTAATCCTTAACTCTAATGTAATTTCGTGCATTAAAACCGACTTTAGTTTATATAATTAATAAAATATATATACTATTAACTATGCTAACTGAGATTGCGCAACAATATTCACAATATTGATGATTCGGGCGCAAAACATGATGATTAACTATTGCGGTAAATTATATGTAAAATGTATTTAAATTAAATTGTAATTTTAATTATTTCAAATTGATAAAAAATAAAATGCAAGGAAAATATTAAATTCTGGTTTTAAATTGATGGTTTTATTGGGTTTTCGCTTTTAATTTCTGTTTTTTATGATAAGCTTATAAATTTGAGAAACAAACTGCAGGAATTAAAAGTTTATTTATTATTGTAAAATTGAGATTAAGTTTGTGTGTATATCACAGCATTATAAGAATGCATCCCACAGTTTTGATAGATGGAAATATAGTTGCAAGAGAACAGGTGATTAGGGCTCATACAACAACTACGATTTTAAGGTTAGAGAAAGCCAAAGAATTCTGTAGGATTGTACGAAAAAAATCCGATCAGCCTATCCTCCTACAAGGGAATTAAGAATTGATTCTTCTGGTTTAAGACTCATAACAATTACAGACCGGAAATCTGCTTTAGACACTCCTCGCTTGCAGTCAATCCGGTAAGAGAAGTCAGTCAAACGACAATCCGTCAAACGGACAAATGGACAAACGGACAAAGTCAAAAGGATTAACTCGAAAGTATTTCTGGCCAACAAGGTGCAGACAAATGAATTGTGGAAGCGAAAGGAGAGGGCGAAAACGTCACCCGAGAATAAGGCAATGTGTGAAAAGAATCCAACTAAAACCGAAAGATTGATTAACTGTCAATCAAGTGAGCATATGAGTAGAAAAGATTGGACAGCCCATGAATGGAATCGAAGCAGGTTGAAGTCGTAGCGAGAGGGGGAGAGTCGGGGGAGTTGGCCAATAACAATAAATATCATTAAATTATGTATGCCCTCCAAGGTGTTATGAATGAATGGGGCAAAAGTCTGAATGCAACAAGTCTGAATTGAAACCTGGCGATGGAAGCGTGAGTAACGAGGGAATAAAGTATCTGAATAATTATACATGAGATAATGAATTTCCCAGTGGAAAATGATTCCAAAAGTGTGGAATTGATACTTATTTTAAGCTGAGCATAAACTGATTATTAATTGAAATCTTCAAATTTCATTTCAAACGCTAGTAAGATGAATCTAAAAGTCTTTAAAGTCCATTAAGTAACTTCACACCGAATTGAGAAAATACCAGAGTGAATACTCGAGCATCTGAACTTCCATTGAGCAAATAACTCGATTACAATGGATGGCACCTCCCCAGAGAGCTATTAAACGCAAAAGGGGCTGCACTCCTCCACCAAGCAGTCATCCACGAATGGAAAACTATCCCAACTATTCATGATACACAGACCCACTGAATCGAGACTGGCTAATGACTCCGCACGCTGACTGTTGCAACTACCGAACTGTGGACTGCCATTGTTGACTCGCTTCTAATGGGGCACCCACATTAATCATGCTTTAGCAGCGAGTGCAATGGCAAACAATCGGTATCGGTAACTCTTTTTGGGGAGGCGGGTCCGTTTAAAACGCCATTAGCATACCGGCGATAATTACCAAGGCGAGCCATTAGCGGCAGCTCAGAAAACAGCCGCCGTATTACGTGATATTCATGGATGAGTCTTAGGATCGTAGATCAAATACCCGAAGAATGGATGGCATTGTACACTCGGCGAAATTCGCCAACTCATTGAAAACCATTGAACCTGGCACGTTTTCCATCGTTTTCCATCGCATAAAAGGCAATCGGATGAAGTTCCGCACAGTTCCGGGCAGGTTTTCCCCGGTATTTCCACCTTTGTCCTAGTACGCGCCCAAAGTCAACTTCCAGCAATTGACGAAGGAGTGTGAATTGCCTTTGAATTTGCCATTTCGAATGAGGTTCACTTTTTCGCCAGCTGCGCAGGCGTCCGCACAGAAAGTCGAACGTGCTCGTTTTTGAGGTTCCTTCTCCTCAGTTTCAAATCGAATCCGATCGGTTTCAGGTAAATCCGGTCTAAGCCGCTTATTGACTCTGAGGTTAATAGAAATTCGGCAAAAAAAAAGCAAACAATAAACTGGTCCTGTGTGCGAACGTGTCCCTGGTGGACAATTTGTCTTAGGACCTCAGGCCTGCTAATCTGCTCGCTGAAATATTGCAAACTGACTCTGAAACGGGGCTTGCCAATTCGGTTTGTTTGTGTTCCCGGTGTGTCAAATATAATTTGATTAATTGCTTTATTGTTTTCGGCCAGTGGGAGAATGCTCAACCGTATTGGCATTGCATAAGATTAGAGATCTTAACAATCATACACCTAAATGGCTTAGTGGCTGATCTGGATCGGGTATTTGAGGGATTTCAATAGCTTAGCTTGATTATCATTTTTTAAGGTTTTCTTGTTACCATACAAATTCTTGAAGTTCTTCTTTAAGTATCCGGTTGAGCGATCTTAAATTCTCTTTCTAATTTTCTAAGTTCTAGCACAACCATTAAAGCAATCTCCATTTTCGAAACGGAATCCAAAAGAAGCGAATGCCGTGTCTCCTTGAAGTTCTCTACAACCTTCAACAAAGTTGAACAACACCCTTTAAGGAGCTTTCCTCGAAAATCGATAGAATAGGGAGTCGGAGACCCGCTCCCTTCAACAAAGAGAGTGCCGGGAGAATTACGAGGAGGAGCTGGCAGGCGAATATGTGTGCTGGCCATAAATAGCACGACAACAAGGGGTCCTCGGCAGGATTGCTGGCCAAAAATGTACTCCCCAGCAGTCGGCAGCAGTTTAGCCTGACAATGACAGGCCGGAGTTTTGGAGTCGGCCATCAAAATGTCCCCCGATCGTCCGGTTCACCCGGTTCAGCCCTTTTGGATTTGGGGACGACACCTCATGAATGTCCGTGGAGTGGAGTTGAGAGAATGGCCAACAAAACATAGACACATTGGGCACGGGACATGGGGGCCACTAAATTGTCCCTCGACACAAATTCGAAATCGATAAATGATAAAAATCAACAGAAACTTCATGGAGCCTCCATCTCCCTCTCGCTCTCTCTGTCTCTCTCGCTTGCACACACCCCACTCGAATCGAATGATGGCGTCGGCAATGTCGCTTCATGAAGCTTTTATTGTCTGTCTATTTCTAAGCTTTGTACATGGACTCCACCGAAAACCAGAGCCACATAGCCATACCAATGGCAGTGGTGGGAGCGAGAGGCAGACTATTTGGTCCTGCGCGCCGGATTAGATGTGCTCTCTCTCGCACTCGCACTCTGACTCGCACTCGCCAAATTCTCGAAAACTTACCAAATTGTTTTCGTTGCTGGGGTTTTGCCGGGTGGATTCCAATGCTGATATACGAGCGCTTTTCCTCTTTCTCCCCCCATATCCTGTCTATTTTCCCGGCTATGTCTCTCCATCTCCGAGTGGGTAATGTACGATGTGGCCGTAGCCGTATTTGTAGCCGTATCCGTGAGTGGGTGTTGCTGTACGGCAGTCCTTGTAGGCAGACATCGACATTGATTATGCCGTGTTTTTCGCTTTGTTTTTGCCCTTATCCCTGTGTCGTCCTTGCTGTTGTTGCTGCCGCCAGAGCGAATTGAATTATTGTTTATGTTTATAGCAAAACAATGTCAGGGTATGCGATTTTAATGATCATTGTAGGGGCAATTTATTTATATAAATAGGGGGACTGCAAATCGGAGGGGGATGGCAGGCGTATTAAAAGATGTATTAGTTTGCGACAGTTTTCTTTCGGTTTTGTTACTTAGACTTAGTTTATTTTTAAATATAGCGACAGTTTTTAACTTTTGTATACAATTATTAGAGGTTAAGTTTATTACTGCATATAAAGTGACTGATATTATTTATTGCTATTTAATAAATAAATAATAAAAAACTTTAAAGAGTGAATTCAGTCCAAGTTATCCGATGTCTAATTAAAATCCTTAACCGCAATGCATTCTTCTAAATAAGCAAGATTTATATAGTTTCAATAAAATATAAAGATGTTATTCTGTTTCAATGTCGTGAATTTGTGTTTGCTTAAATGCAGTCAGCTATTTTCAGCACCTAATTTTCCGTACCTCTGAACACCCCGTTCAAAGCAAAATGAAGCCCCGAAAAGTTTTTAATTAAAAACCCGAAGCGATATCAGGGAATACGGTTAACTGTTAATGAGCTGGCCCCGAGGGTCGCACGGTACAGTAGCCTATCAAAAATGCAACAAACACGTCGCAACATTCAAGAAAGCAGGAGAAACAAACGAACAAAGCCAAGAAATAAGAAAGGAGAAACAAAGCGGGACGAGAAGGTCAAAATGTAATCAAGTTGGGGCAGTCAGTACGGCATAAACTATAAACCTGGCTCACAGCATCCGAGCTCATTATCTTCACCACAGAGCGGCTGTGAGCGAGTGTGAGTGGAACGAGGTCGCTTTGAGTGGAATGCTGGGAAAGGCAGGCCACACCCACAAAAGCGGGATGACAACACGTCATGCGCAAGATGGCCAGTGTTCCGATTCCGTTTCGTTTCCGCGGTGGCGCAAAAGAGAGAGGGCGAGCGAAGAGGGAAAGGGACAGCGAAGGGGAAGTTGGGGAAGCCCCATGTTTTTAACGCGCTCGACATGAAAATGAGCATGAAACGTGCGACAAGCGATGGAGTCCATTTTGAGTTTATTGTTTGATGATTTGAACATTTTATATGTGTATGTTTGGCTCTGCGTGTGTGTGTTAGTCGCTCTCTCCGCCTCTGTGTGTGTGAGTGTGCTGTAGTTGTATCTATTTTTTTAGTAATTGCCTTGATGCTCGCTAGTTACTTGGCTTAAGTTTCGTGCTATCTACCCATGAAAATAAGTTACTTCAGGCTAACACAGAAAGAAATTGTTACTTTTATTTCATATTTGAAATATACCAACGCCACCTAAAAAATCACTAGTTTAAATATATAATAATATTAACAATTATATATAATTGTAAAGCTACTAACTTCTAATCAGTAATATGATAAAATAAACCAAGTACAATAGTTGTTTTATAAAAATATCATACATTGCTAACCATAAATTGATTAAATTAAACGTATGTAGTACTTACATTACTAAATATAATAATTAAACTTTATTTTCAGTGCACTTTTCTACTCCCTTTTAAACCATCTATTTTGCTCCTTATTTGCCTAGGGCCCTTTCTTCCATCTCGTTTTGCTGTGCAATTTATTGCTCTTTGATTGACATTTTGGGGAGCGTCGAATTGCAATTAATTTGCCATATAATTCGTGCGTCACGCTATCTCATCAATTTCTATTGTTTAAACGTTTGTCACCTCCACGGCCGGCAGTTTATTAATTGTCAATTTTTATCAGTACATAATTGGCATTCAATATTCCGGGGACCTTTTTCTTTCTTAATATGCAAGTGTAACTAATCGGGTTTCCTGTTATGAATTGGGCTCGAAACAAAATTTGGTTGACAGTTAAATTTATGGGGAGGTTGTCACTTATCGCTGAGAACTAAATTTGAATGAAAAATTGATGAGCAAAAATTAATGTCTGTTTTATTTAGCTTGAAGCAATAAAGTACTTCGATAATTTTGTATATAAAAATATATATATATTTATTTAATATAAATTGTGTCACCAATGCATTATGTATTAAGCTAAAAATGTTTATATATAACAGTTATTTTTTTATAAACCAACACTTTTGAAACATATAAAAAGTAATGATAGAAAAGAGTTATTTCCAAGCTAAGCATTTAAAAGTTTTGTTATGTAAGGTTTTGTCATTTTAAGTTTTAGTCAGTCCCGACAACCCCAATCACTTTATATCCATACCTCACTTTATATTCAATGATACAACCATAAAATAGTTGTCCAACTCAATGAACTGCAGGAGGAGGACAAAAGACAGGCAATCGATGGATGCAATTGACACTGCTCTGGAAAATCTTCGACTGACATTAAAGCCATTCCGTAATTTATGGCCTTTTAATTTAATGGGTTGGGCTGGGCTGGCGAAAGTGTCCCCTCGAGAAGGACAGACCCACATGAGTTGAAAGGGAATTGTCTGCTCTATGCTCTTTGCTATTTGCTATTTGCTACTGTTGCAGTTTCAGAGTTCATAATCTATCACACACGAGGGTTGGTTGCAAAACCATTGGAAATCGAACGCGAGAAAGCAAAAAATAAAATAAAAGCAGAGCAGCAGCAAAAAAGAAAGAAATAATGGCATAAATTTACCCAGCAAATGTTCCTTTTTTTCTGGGTGCTTATGTGGAAAATTTTTAATCTATAAATATCTATAAAAATCAATTTTGTGTTCACGCGACAGTTTCGACCTTAAATGGGATTTTGGACTCGGCTTTGTCGGGGATTAATTGCAGATGTTATGATTTTTTTTTTGGGTAGATTGGCGAAAAATTTTTGAAACATTTTTTCCAGACGATTTGATGTGCTTGTGCTGAACGATAATGTATGGATCATAAGGGGAATATTTTAAAGCATTAATAAATAACAAAATGGTGGACTAACTCATTCGTTTTATAACATAAAAGATTTCTATTTCCTAATATTAACAACTTTGATACTTATTTATATTATTTTAACAAATATGAAAGTACAAATATTTTACACTCTAAATGTAAAAGCAAACTATGGTTTCAAGATAATCTAAAATCTAAAAAAAAAATATTTAAAATGTTATATTTAATATACAAAAAGTATTATTTAAACTTATATTTATCTTGATTAATTTGAGAAGCAAGAAAGCCTCTGAAGATAACAAATCTTCTCAGATCTTCCTAAGTCAACATATCATAGATCACACAGGAAACCCAATTATAAAGCAACAAAAAGGACACTGACTAATTATGCCCAAAAGAAATAAGGTAATGTTATAAGGGGACAATCAACCCTACTCCAGGCCTTTCAAAAACTCATTTATCACACTTTAAGCGGTTCACTGCTTGTAATTCGCTAGCCAAGCTGCGCAATTAAAGATCACCCGGAAAAAAGGAGGAGGCTCACAGAAAGAGTACGTAGCCTTTTACGGAGACTCATTGAGCTGCGAAATTAGCAAGGATAATGGCAGCGGTGACAACACACGATGCACAGGACAATCTCGTCTAGGGGTCGTGC
This sequence comes from Drosophila teissieri, assembly GCF_016746235.2. Lineage (NCBI taxonomy): Eukaryota > Metazoa > Arthropoda > Insecta > Diptera > Drosophilidae > Drosophila > Drosophila teissieri. The sequence continues at coordinate 14,753,389 of NC_053031.1, read as the reverse complement.
CAAAACTCAAACTCGAATTCAGCTGCGCAGGATTGCTTCCGTTTTCACGAGGGGATGATTTCCACAAATGGACAATCTGGTTCAGGTATCGCTCGCACAATGCCACAACCGGAAATCGTATCACTCAGCGGCTGTTGCTGCCACAATGCCCCGAAAGTATCGGAGTATCTTCTATGCGTGTCTAGCTTTATGTTTTTTGATTGATCACCATCACCCAATTAGTGTAAATGCGATTATGTATATGAGCTTGTGAGGGTCTACTGTTTGGAATATGTCGCATAGGCAAAAGCGGGAACCTTTGTTACACTGACAGAAATCATATTTATTAGAGGATATTTTAAGTTGATTTTTTGACTTACTGATTCTAGCATGACAAACATTTTACAGCAAATATTAATAGATGCTTCTTTTCATTTCTTAATGACTAATGAATAAAGAGTACTTAAGACTATAAATCAATAAAATTTCTTAGAAGTTAAATTTATTATAAACAACATATAGTTTTCGAGAATTTGTTCTTTTTAATTAGAGAAACTGATCAATTTCTCCCAGTGCAGTTTCGGCCATGAATGGCTACATTATTAGTGCACAAATTACTTTTCAGTGCCACTGTCAGTCCCTCATCAAATCGTGGCAAAACACTCGGCTCGACTGCGTAGTACAATGGGATTTTTGCCAAATTAATTTTTCCCAATTGACTTTCGGCCGGACAAAAAGTCAACTAGGGGGTTGATCTCGTGCAGCCCTTCCCTCGATTTCCCCCGTATCATTAACCGATCATATTTAGGGTAAGCTAAGCACATAATTAGGGGTTGGTTCCGATTTGAAGTTCTTGTTGTCATTTGAGTAATTGAAACGAGGCGACTTTTTGATTTTGTGTGAAATTGCAGATCTCCAAGAAAGGGATACGATCCTCGAAAGGGGGAAATATCATTAACGCAGCCACACTCAAATCGGAATACGGCGAATGAAACGGCGACAAGATGGCGCCCTTGTGCCATTTGCATTCAAATTGTAATTAATATTGGCCAGAAGATGAGTGAACGGAAGTGCCCCTCATGGAAATGAAAATGAAGACTCGACGCTAATGTGTAAGCTCTAATTAAATCCCCAACTCCACTCGGATTATCTACAAACGTACATATGTACATACATGAGCGGGGTGAAAGTAATTAGCGAAATCCCCTCACTTTTCTCGTAATCTGCACAGTGAAATCATAAAAATATGCTCAGCCAAGAGACAGAGCGAGTTATTATTATTACCGTAGCCAAGGCGGAGCACCTAAAAACATTTAACCAAATTAGCTGGAAATGCAAATGTAAAAATGACGACAACGAATCTACCAGTAGAATTTTACAGCCCTCTAGGAAATAAATGCCCCTGTGTGTGTGCGTGTGTGTGCGTGTGTGTGGGTATAATCCACACGCATGCACACAGAGACAAAGCCATCTTGAGAAATAATTAAGATGTATGTAAATGGAGAAAATGCTGAAATTGTTAAAAGCATAATATTTCTTTGGAGGCGCTAACTCAACTCCCAAAAACCGAGAGCCCAAACCTCGAACTCCAACCCCCAACCCCAACCCCCAACCCCTAAATGACATCGCACATGTGTTGAAATTTTTTGCTCCACCCAAGTTATAGCTTTGTTTGTCTGTGTCTGTTCGTGTTCGTGTTCGTGTGTGCGACGCCATATTCTAATTCAATTATCACTTGGCCAGCTCAGCGGGGTGTACAGTAAAAACTCGCATAGACGGATGTACTCAGTACCCTTCTTCGTTTTTTAAAAAATATGAGTTTTTGCAAACTAACATCAATTTGTTAATAGGATATCCTTTTTACCTTTTAAAGGGATACCTAAGCCAGGAGTAATTTTTTTTAAGTTAAAATACCATTTTAAATCTAACAGTACGCAGTATAGAGATATTCCTACTTTATTAGCCAAATCAAGCCTATTAGTTAATATAAGCCATAATATTTAATTTACATTAGTTAAGCACCAGTCTTTGTATGTTTTAAGCAACTTCTACTGTACTTGACGGGTTGAGGACTTTGAAAAGGAGAAGATTACGCCCAGCTGACACTAAAAGCTTTGTCAAATCGCCGACTTGGCCACGGCAACTTTGTGGTAATGCACAGGGGTACGTCACTTTGAAACCCCGTCCTGATATATGGTCCTACTTAGATCTGTGTGCCAAAACGGCGTAATTTAGTAGTGGAGTGTGACAAACACGCAAGTTGCCATAAATCAAGTGTATCGGGTTGAAGAGTATTTGAATGGATAGTGATTAATCTCAGTGGGAGTGCAAACACTAAAGATTATGCTTAAAAGTAGCTAATCAAAAGAAATAAAATAATTTGTGAGATTTTTGTAAGGATACTAAATTTATAAGTCACATAACCTTATTAGGTTACAAGGCTTCAAAGACCGTTTCCCTAAACGACCCAAATCAATTAGCTAATTAAGTTATCCATGTACCTAAACACCATCAACATTAGCAATAAATCTCGAATTATTTTTACGCTTGCCAAGTGCGAAATCTTTCGAAAAAATCCAACAAAACCTGACCGCAAATGCCTGAAGTTTTCGTTAGCCAAAAAATATGCCAAAATAAGCCACACCCATAAATTTGAACTTGGTCGAAATGCTTCTTTCTCACTTTTCTTTGTCTTGCTGTTGGGAAGAGAAAACGTTACCGCAATGTAAACAAATTAACTAAATCAGATTCTAATTGCAATTAGTACTTGGGCAAAAGAGTTCATGAGAGATCGGAAGGGTGCGAAAAGGTTTAGAGTTGTTTGTATTCTTGTGGTGAGTAAAAAGGAAACTTTTCGGTTACTCAGTTGGCTGAAAAGGTAAATACATAAATAACCAAGAAAGTTAAGTTTGTTTTCATGATAATGTGAGAAAGATAAGCACATATTCCTCGATTTTTATAAAAGTATTTCCAAAAATGTAGAGTCTTGCAATGTAATTTAAATCTTCCACTTTCGCAATTAATTTTTGGTGCTACCATAGGCCATTTTAATGGCCGTCCCATAAGGCGAAAATATGGCCAGTGAAAGTCAAAGTCAAATACGGCTCGATATTAACCATTATGTTGGATGGCAATGTTTAATTTTCTGATTACACACATGTGTTGGCGGTGGCCGGAAAGGGGACAAAACAGGAAATTGCAACGCACACACAAAATTTCTAATTCTAATTACGAACAATAAACGAAGACTGGATGAAAAGCCTTATAAATGGCTTCACTTCATAATCCATCCGATCCTACCACACCCCACAGGGCATTTAGGAAAAGAATTAATATTCAGATTTATGTATTAATAACATTGCCAACGGCCTCGGCATTGGGGTCAACTTGTGTTTATCGTTTAATTAGGAACCACGACCATATCAAGATTGCCAGCCACATGTGACCACATTGCCATTTCCCATTTAACATTTCCCATTTCCAGTCAAAAGTCGCATAATTAATCTGCTTATGCTTGGGGCGAGTGTGACTAAGTAATAGCCTCGTAATACTCCTCCATATTAATAAAACAATTTAGTTTTATGTGAGGCCCAGTTCCAGCAGCAGTTGCTGGTTGTAAATCCGGGCTGGCGAATGGTTACAATCGAAATTGTTTTGTATGCACGAGGTTGGGGTTACTAACAATTTAAGATTTCGGTGGTGGATTAGTGCTAATATAATATTTTTAGTATACACTAGTAAGATCTGTGGTAAGTTTGGTAATATGTTGTTCCTTGAAATATGTCGTAAATAATAAACTGCATTCTCTTTAAGAAGATATAAGATATCGATTCCAATAAAAGCGAGTTCCAAGCTTTTACCATCAAATTGCATATTTAATTCCATCCCCACTTTATGACACACTATGCGATCTCAATTTTCCCTTGGCAATCAGCGCATATGTCATAAATCAATTTGGCCAACAAAAAAAAAAGTGCACCTTCAAGGGGGAAAAGCGAGTTTCTCATAAGTTTTATAGGAATTTGGCAAGCAGAGTGGCGTCAATAAATAAACAAAAGGAGGCGTATAAAGTATGGCATAGCGGTCTCCAAGGACAAAACTATCCGCTGCAAATCCAACCAATCCACTTGCCTCAAACATTTATTTATGGCCTAGCTAGCCGGTGGAAATTTACATTTTCCAAGCCACTGGGCCGGGTCGCATTCTGGGCAAATGACCCACGATGGTTACCGTTCTGGCCCTTTCCCTTCGCAAACGGAAACGGAAGTGGGCATAGTGGTGCCGAGTTGAGTGGTTCAGGAAACGCAATCAAACGCCGTCTATCGCGATTCCCTTTTTTGTGCCTCGGCTTTTGGCTATTTTCATACACATGCGAGTGGCGCTACAGCGCGCGCTTCGCCATTTTGGCCCAACATATATCATTGTCTGGCCATACAGAAGGAAACCCACTAACAGAAACAAAAAAAAGAAAACCAAAATTCGGGAATACCTACAACTGACTCGAGGCGAGGCGAGTCGAGTCGAGTCGAATTCAACCTGCCGCCATTTTCTGATTTATGATGCTATTTAGATTTCACGTGATTCGTTTTCAATGCGCGCTCTCGTCCACTGGCAAAGATAGAAAAAATCGCGACCAATAAATCGCGAGTGGGAGCAGCGAAAAAAAATCAAACTAGAAATGAATCTGAATGCTAAAAATTACAACACACAGCTGCGTGTGCATAAATCTCCCACCCAACGGTTTAGAAAAAACGAAGAGTGGGGCGGATGTGGATCTGTATCCATTCTAAATTCAATTCGTTGGAATTCAATTTGCTCGACTTGGCTTATCAACTACTTAAAGAATGTACAAAATAAATTGATAAAATCCGTTAAAATTTCTTGATTTAGATATACTTTCTTAATAACAATTAATTTGGATTCAATTTGTATCGATTTAATAAAGACTATTTAGCTTAATTGACAATTAATACCTCTTAACTGATTTAATATATTTTAAAACCTTTTTTCTACTTATAGGAACTTTATCTTAAATTTTATAAATAATCTCTTATCTTAAAATTGATTTGTTATCATCTTTCTTATCTACTAAACCATAAAATTACAGTCTTCATCCCACTGCCAAAAAATGATTTTGAAAATGCAATAAAGAACACAGATATCTTTGAACCCATTTTAAATTCAATTCGTTTCAAAATCAATTTCCTTGCGCAGGCTTATCAACTATTAAAAGCAAATGGCAACATGTTTAGCATGAAATTGGCCAAATCCAAGCCAGGCCAATTCCCCTTACCACCCCCTCCAATTATTACTTTGGCAATTCGATTTGCATACAATCGCCGGGCATGAATAATTGGGGAATCCCCGCCCGATTCGCTCGCTAACTCATCAAGTTCATGAGCCTGCCCGATTGACTTTGAATATTAGCTGAATGTAACTGGCTGTTCGGGGGCATTTCGGGGAGTTTCTGGGGGAAGGCAGTACGGCGCCAGCTGTAATTGACATGCAAACGCATTTCCTGGGCCCTGATTTGATTTCCATGTTGTTGCTACGCATATGATTATTGCTCCGTGAGGGGCTCCCTCGTGTAATTCATTTGATTAATTATAGTACGACATCAGTTATTGCTCCCTATGGCTGTGGGTGAAGGTGGGCGAATGTGGGTGGATGCTTGTATGTTAATACAAATTAATTAATCTTCGCAATATTGCAGCGAGACTGAGATTGATTGCAGTCGCGAGATGGCAACAATTTGGCTAAGTTTCATTTATCGGGGGAAACAGAGTACGACAAGGAGAGTATTTTTATACAAATAAGATTTCGTGAAGCCAAACACATTATAAAATAAATTTGTAGTCCGATAATCAACAATGTGCGTACCCAAACACTAGAAAAACATCAAGTAAATGAAAGAAATTATATATTTAAAAATGTATATATAGTATGTACATATATCTGTATTATCAAAAGCCTGTATTATATAAAGCCTTACAACTATAAATTTAAGATATTCTGCCAATAACGACTTTGCAAACGACTTTAAAGCAAAGCCCAAAAAACGCGTATACAAGTAAACAATAATAAAAAAATCCCAACACGTGTTTAGTTAATACCTTTCGCTGGAAAACCCATCCCATCTACTGCAGTCATATCAACCCTGTTTTGCCAACAAGTTTTCCTAATGGCCTTCGCCTGCTGGCAGTCACAACAAAATCCCACGATTTTAAATTCTTTCAAATTGTTATCTTCTCGCTTGGACTTTGTAATTTTTTGGCGCATAATTTACATGAGCATTAAAAAGGACAAAACCTTATCCACCATTATACCAATGAATGATGAGGCGACGGCACGCGGCAAACCGCAAAAACAACGCCCCTCGACCACGCCCATAGCCCACCTCCCACCGCCCAACGCCCAATGCCCACCCCCAACTTGCCAACAAGCCAACTATTAAACGCTTAATGGCCATTTCATTGGGCATCACATCAGATATCGGTCGGATATCCGATGTCGTCGGACAGTCCCAAGGCCACATGTTTGCCGTGATTACATGAGAGTTGACACGCCGCCTGGTTGGTGTGGACACGTGATCCGGTCACGTGTCGCCAATTCGCCCACATTCCGCGTCTAAATATTCCCCGCAAGTCACAGACAGCTGGGTATGCCCTTTCTTCTGTCAGGGTATAAGCGCTGATGGAAAAAATAAGTGCTTAACATCGTTTTCTGTTTCATATAAGTAAGTATTTAATGACAACAAAAGTAAGCCATACTTCAAACTATATTATAAAATATTTACTTATTTTAAAATAAGTATTTTATATATTATAAAATATTTACTTATTTTAAAATATGATTTTATTATTTATGTGTATTTGCCATTTAAGAAGAACCATAATTTGATTTCTTAAACAGATAAGTATTAACATTAGTGTATTGAATATTCGTTGCAGGAAACCTCTCCCACTCACTTTGTTTTCATTTCGTAATGTAATCAAATTATGAAAATTATACGAGACCTTCAGTAAGTCAAGTTGGCAACAATTTTGACTGATTGTTTTCGCACGACCCCCCCTGAGGACGCCCAGAAACCCACTTAGCAACCCCCTGGGCGCCCCGCCGAGATTCACTTGAGATTCTCGCCAACCCCTTTGGCGGGCGAGAGGTGTGCGCCGGATATGGATATGGTGGGCAAACAAATTATATTTAAAATCCCAGTCCCAGTGGGTTTCGGTCGGCCCAGTGGGTGTTGCCGCTTCCATTTCAACGCTCAACCACTCAACCTGCCGTGGATCCGGTTCCAATTGGATATCCGTTTGGAGCGCGGCAGGGCCCTTGAGTCATCATCATCATCTCCGATGGGCTTGGATTGTGTATTCTGGGTTTAGGGTTTCCAGTTCCCAGTTCCGAGTTGCGAGTTCCGGGCTCAGGACCACCCACTGGGTTTTACTTATTACTTTCGAGCGATCCTTTAACTCCGGCACGGTCTTTTGGGGTTAAACTGCTCTTTTCCCCTCTTCAAATGACACATCACGAACTTTTTTAATTTGTTTATGATAATTTATGCTTTATATAATAGGCAAAGACATGGCTACAAGTCATTTATTATACAATGTTTTTCAAGAGGATAACAAATGGAGGAAAAGGATAATGATAATGATAATGGCATTATTTTTAATGGATTAGGGTCGAATTGATTATATGCATAATGTAGTATTCATCCATTAAACTTTTTCAAATTTTAAGAATAATAATTGTTTTTATAATCATCAGAATCAAGTAAATTTTGTATAGTATTTAAATCTTCCTTGTATTATTAAATATAATCCTCTACTTGTGACTTTACATGAAATCCACTTCATTCCACTTCAAATCTCTTAAAATAAAATCAGCCTCAAGAATCTCACAGAGTTTCTCAATGACATTATTTGCCAATAAGCCCAAATGGAGCCAATGCAAAAAGGTAGCAAAATCCAAACTTAAATCAAACGTAAAATAGTAATAAAAATGTATACCTATTGATGGTGTAACACATGTAAAGATTATAAAAATGAATTTTTATTGTTGACCAAAGAACATCAGCAGGGCAACTGTGGCCCCCTGTCCCCAAATTTTCCCTCCTGGCGAATTTTTAAAATCAAAAATTGACGATTATGCAAAAATACGAAACATCTTTATAGCCGGAAAAGAGAGAGAGAGGTCGAGGTAGCACACATGATTCGGATTCGGGCCTGAGTATGACATTTGTTTTATGCCTCGTTCAGGTTGCGGCAGCATAAAAACCGCAAAAGAAATCCGCAACAGAAGGCAGCCTCGAAAAGCCAACCTGAATTTGGCCTAAAACACATAAGCGGAGCGAAACTGCCACGCGATAAAAGTTAAATATGCAAAGATGAAAATCTATAATTTTTTATTAGCCCTGATCCCCGGCAAGTGCGTCCTTATGCGGCTTTTCCCCGGCTTTTATGCCGCACTGGCTAATTTGCCCTTTTGGCCCAATTTGCTGCGGTTCTTTCCCAGACGCCACGGGCATTTTTGCGAAATTTTTACGATTTGCGATTTGCACGAATTATGCCAATGCTCCTGCCCACTTTTTTATAGTTTTACAATATGGCGACACAGTTGTGTTATCAACATTGCATTTTCTCGTATTTCGTATTCAATTAGGGTTATACTTGGGAGGCGAAGGTAGGAAAAAAGGAAAAGTATTTTGATTTCATTTTGAAGGGTCCTTAAAACGATTTTTCATTACTGGTAAGCATTAAATAATTTAAGCGAATAAGTAGTAAACGAATAAGTAATACTTACATGCATAAGGTGACAAAAATTAACCAATATTTTACATAAGGAAATAAACAGCTTTTAATTTTATTTGCCACTTCACAGTAAGTTACACAAATATATTTTTGTTAAAAATGACACGAAATAATTTATGAATAACACAAAATATTCCAAAGAAATGTTAAAAATAACGTATGCTATAATTTAAGTACACAATTTTTAATTTTATTTGAAATTTTTTACAAATGATTTGTTATTATGGTTACTTCCCACAATCTTTCACAACAACGCTCCACTATCCAGGTCTCATCAGCACTTGGATCGACAACAGGTCATGCAAGCACAACAGCAGGATCGGCCGAGATCGGGAGCTAGCCACGAGAACCAGGCAGGATCCAGACAGGACTCACACCACGGGCCGCAGCAGGTTTCGGGGAATATCCCACAGCAGGAGGACGAGCATTCGGCACAGCCACTCGAGCAGGACCCACATGGTCCGCAGCAGGATCCAGAATTGAAGCAGGATCCAGATATGCAGCAAGGTCCGGATTTGCAGTAGGATCCAGATTTGCAGTAGGATCCAGATTTGCAGTAGGATCCAGATTTGCAGCAGGGACTAGATTTGCAGCAGGGACTAGATTTGCAGCAAGGTCCGGATTTGCAGCAGGGTCTGGATTTGGAGCAGTATCCGGGAGTACAGCAAGGTGCGGGAGAGCAGAAGGTGCCAGGATTGCAGCGCGTTCCGGGCTTTCGACAAGATCTAGGAGCACCGGTCTTACAACGGGATCTGGAAACTGGAAGTCGACATCCAAACCGTTGAACTTGCATGCACATGGTCCACAGATATTTATGACTCGGTGGAAATGTAACAATAGTGGAGCTTACACACAATGCTTTTTTCAACAAGATACCCCCACGAAACTGTATATGTTCCTTTTATATATTCATCGCCGATGGTTCAGGCCTAAGTTAAGGTTAAATCGGGACATTTTTGGCAGATTATGAAGTTTATGACTTACATTGGATACTCAAACGAAAATAGATAGCTTCACGGGGCTTTCGGAACACTTTCGCAACGATAAGTTGATGGAGAGTTTATATAAACTACACACTTAGAAACACAATTAAAAAACACAAACAGAACGTAGAAAATAATATTTAATTTTCATTTAACCAAAGTCATTCAACTGATGATCATTACGAATCATTAATATTTTATAAATACTCGCATGATTTATGAAATTCTTCTTACTCCTAAAACGGGTTATTTCGTACTTTCGCCGCCTTTACAACCCTCGCCAATGGAAGACCACTTTAGTTAATGGTAAAGCGCATAAATGAAATCATAAATAAAAGTCGCAACTTTGATTTACTTGCGTTGACAACAGCACAACATTAAATTAAGTGCAGTAAACCGACCAAAAAAGCAAGCAGGATGAAGTCCAAGCTGGAGAAACCCAGTGGATAACCCCATGGTACCCTTCCCTTGGATCTAACGAAGCGTGAATTAATTGGGATGGGTAAGTGGAAATTGCGCATTAGCCTCGCCTGCCAGTGGATGCAACCAAAGCGAAAGCACACAGATACCCAGGATACGCAGGATACGCAGCATGCCAAAGACGACAGGGAACAGGACAAACAAGGATTCGAAACTAGCAATTGTAGCTGGAAATCGAATGTCTTACTGAAAGTGGCAGCTAATCAAATAGAACCAACTAATGAATCCACACGACAATTGGAACATTAGTTTGCCGCATTTCAGGAACTACACGGGACACCATTTGGGTATTAAAGAGGCATGTAATACTTATTAAATTTAAATACATACTAAAGCCCATAGGCCAAGCTTATATGTATATTTATTCATTTCAGTTTAAAGCACTAACAAGGTAAAAAAAATAATGCCTGTTGTTGGAACATTAAATTGGCATTCAGTGCGGCCCATAAACGTTGGCAATTAAAATCTTATTTTCGCTTATTACACTTTCGCAGGTGTGTGCCACCTCCCATCCAATCACTGCATCAAGCCAATAAACACGTCTAAAAATTTTAGCCAGAGAATTTGTCGCCTGGCTCGGGCCACCTGTTCCCCTTGAAAAAAATGTGTTTCTTTTCCGTTTTGGGTAATTGAATCATTTTAGCGCCATTTATTTTGTTCAGGATTGCGCAGGTTTTTGGGGAATGGAGGGAGTCGGGGTGGCTTTCAGTACGCGTGACATTTGTAAAACAATTTCTATTTCGAAAATGAAACAAGCGCGAGTGCTCGCTGTTGGGAGAAACATAAATAATAATGCGTTAAATTTATGCGCTGATTAATGCGCAGCAGTCAATCTCCACCAGCTTTTGGGCCAAAGGACCGAGGATTTCACCACCCACTTGGCCAAGTTCTCAGGTGTGACCAGTTCGGAGGTGTGGAAATCAAATCCCCAGTTCATATGAAAACTCTATGGGGCGCGTAAAAGTATTTATTTGAATGAATTAAAAACTGAGAGCATATTATTGTTAAAACAACATAACTTTTGATTTGTTGCATTTCGTAACTTTTTCAATGGTAATTAGGGACAAAAACAACACAATGTAATATAACAAACTGCAAAAATATATATAAATATTTATATTTTTAATTACGTGCTAGTTTAGTGGAAATCAACTTGGATCAATCAATAAAATATGACAACTAATTTACTCATAAGGACACTTTTTCAAGAACATGTCATCTTTGTTCATATTTAAGTGAAATTATCTAGTTGCTCATCTAAACTCTGTTTATATCATTTGTGGTTAGCGAAATGCCTGCTATTGCATTATTTTTCCACACAATGGGACCATAAACCAAATCCCATCGAATTAATTGAATGAGATCCACTCCCACCACCCAGCGTGCAACCCACTTTCCCTCAGTGCAAAATACGTGGGCATTTAGCGAAACGTTTATTTCATTATTACGCCTAGGGTAACCCGTCGAGGAAACACAGAAACCCAAAACACAGAAAGTCAAATTGAAAAAGTCAAAAAGTTGTATTCCCCCACCGTTTGCCGGCTGAGCGAAGGACATCCTTTGGGGTGGCGAATAGTGGTGGCCACCACCCGAAAAATCATCGCAGGGGTGCGACATCCCGCATCATCGACGAACTAAAAACCGGAACGGAAGCGGCAACCGAACAACAAGAAGGATTTCCGGCCTCCACCACCACCACCACCGAAAAAGCCGAAGGATAAAAGGCCAACACTTGTGTCCCCCTCCCAAACAAAGTCACCCCTCAAATCACATGCATAAGGTTTTTAAGTTTTGTGCTTTGTCATACAAGTGCGTGGAGGACGAGCTGCAGATACAGTTGTAAAGATATGGTAACAGGCGCGTAATGCGACAGCCCTTTGCAGGATGGCTGATGCCTGAAATGGTTGGGGAGCCTGGTTCCGGTCCGGATGGGTCGGTAGTTGGGTGGGTCGGTGGGTGGGGCTGACAGAACGGTACACATGTTTGGGCGTTGGCAGACGAAATCGGTTGTGGGTTGCGGTATGGTATCCCAGGTTGGCAGAACACTCTAGCAAGGGCCGATCTTAATTTAGTTCAAGTGCAGGTTAACTTTTATTTATTATTAATAGTAAATATAACTTGCAATAGGTAACTGGTAGCATATTAAACCACTTCGTTGAAAGCATTCAATACTCTTTTATGCAAAGTGATCTTCCAAATGGAAAAAAATATAATAAAATATATGGAGGATGGTTAATATACTTTTAAATAAAAATAAAGGAAGTACTCGAAAGAACTTGGCCATAGTTAATAAATTAATATAATAATTAAATATAACTTACTATATATAATATATTTATATTCCAAGGAATCTGGAAACTCCTCAAGCCACCCATCCCATGCACCTTACCACTCTTTTTGGCAGAAAGTTTCAGCTGCCCCATAAGCCCCCAATTACCTCACCTCCTTACCATATCACCATATTACGAGTATGTGAACCATTTCTGTTGACATTGCCGCCTTGTTTACACGAATTCTGCGCCATACAGTCGCACCGTCGAATGTTTAGATATCATTTTGCGCGAACGAAGGTCGCAAATGAGAATGAGGCACCGCCAACTAAATGCTGAGTAAATAGTTGCCGGGGTAATTGGGACAGAGCTACGAGGAACATTTATTTGCCATGCGATATGATTTTTGCACAATGCGGATGAGTAGGAGGGTCGGAAATCAATGCAGCAGTTCATTGAGACCTTGAGGAGAAATTTAATTAAGGAACAGGTGACAATGCCAATAGGGCGGTGCTGAGTTTCCTTCATTGGGCATCATAAATCAAAGTTCCGAGTGGAAAGAAATTCGGAAAGGAGAAGGAGGCGAAGTTGGAGCCCAACGGCGGCTGCAAGTGTCAGCAACATGTGGCCAAAAGCAGAAAAAATGCAGAAAAATAAAATGAAAAAATATGGAAAATAAACGAAAAATACAAAAAAGCAATGCGCAGTAATCAAAAAATGTCGCGGACTTTTCTTCGTCGTTTTTCGCTTTTGACATGGTCAAGTTTAATTGAAAAAATAATACAACAAAATTTGCCATAAAAATAAGGCAACTTTTAACCTCTGCAGCTGCTGCAAAAGCTCATAATTAGAAAATCCACTGAGGAAGCAAACGGCAAGCAAGTTAAATTAATTTATTCCTATTTTTTGTATACTTTTAATTGAAATTTTCTTCGTTTTTTACCACCTCCCCTTGTCCACTGCATATTATTTTAATAACCGGCAGCAGGGAGATGGCCAAAGGATGCGACGGTAATTGCCGTGGCCAAAGGATGATAAGCAAATGTGGTAACCTGAAGCTCGCTTACCTCTCGCTTCCCAACGAAAAGGGTTCTTTTTTCCGACCTTTTATTAACAAATTTTACTTTGCCCACGCCGCACGTTATGCTATAATTAATAATCAGGCTGCATGGGCACTAAAAATGCTGCAGGAAGTTGATTAAATTTGATACAGTTCATGGAGCGTTTGCAACGATATGAGTGTCGCTGTTTTGGGTTAAATATTGGCCGAAAAGGGTTAAATTTGTGGTTGGCTTTTGATGACATTAATGGCCGAGATTTCTCAATTTTTTTGGGTTCAGAAAAGAATGTTGCGGTAAAAGCCACCAGACTATAAAAATCTTATTTGATATTATATTGGATATTAAAATTCTTACTTACTTCCACGATATTACAAAAAAATTGTAAGACAAACGAACAATGTAGTCGAGTGCCGCTACTATTTGATACCGCTTACTTAGATTATGAAGCGTGAAAGCAAATAACACTAGACCCCTGAGAAGAGGCTGCACCCAAGACAGAATGAAAAATACGCCGTCGTTCCCGAGATCTCGACGTTCATACGGACATGGCCAGATCAACACGACTAACGATTCTGATTAAGATATAAATACTTTTCAAGCTCGCAAACCCTTCTTTATACCTTTTAAACACTTTACAACGAGTCTGGTATAAACATTTTCCCTACAAGTACCAGCTACTAAAATAGTTACATTAATTTTCTTAAGAGATACTGTAAGCACAAACTATCATACAAATATTAGAAAAACCCGTATTGTTGAAAAAACTTGTTTTTTATCTTAGTTTGCAACGAATATTAAATATTCTAGTGTCTGGCTATTAAATAATAGGGTAGAAAATCTATTTACAATAATATACAGTTCTCTCCCTAATAATGATAACAAATGATAAGCCTTTTGGCACTTTTCCAAACTCGTTTAATTAACCTCCTATGAATTCGCTTTTTCCGTAACGCTCAGCGAAATGAAAAGCTCGACACAAAATGGGTTCAGTTCCGGAGAATGGTTGGTGTCCCAACTAAATGACACAGCTTAAGGCGAAAATACCTCCACCTATCGGCAGCTATCCGAAAACCTAAAGAATGTATTTTCATGCTTAGTTTTTTAAGGTTTTTATTCGAATGCTTATGGTTTATCTGCTAGAGTCTAAATTGATCTTTTCGTATTGTTACTATATTGTTTAAAACATGTTTATATTTGTCAATGATAGAAATAATATTGTTATAATAAGTTTCTTTAAGGTTTAATATAAATATTTTTAGGAATCTGGTTTATTTTCATACTTTTGCATAACATCACGTGCCAGTTTCAGCTCCGCCAGCAGAGCCTTCATTTGGGCGCGATCTATGTTGAGAACATGGGTGGTATCCTGTGGCAGGCCATCGACCAGTTCCTGCGAGATCTTAAGTTCCAAGGTGGCGTAGTTTGGAGGCGTTTGTCCAGGCGTTGATATGTCACGGACGCTCTGCAGTTCGTTAACTAATGTAAATGAAGTATACAAATTTAAGAAAATTAAATTAAATTACGATTATGAAACTGGCTTTCAATTTGAATTGCTAATCATTTGTCTTGACATTCTCAGCAGTGCTATTCCAGAAATTAACCTTTAGGTTTTAAAGAACTGTTTTTTTTAAACTGGTAATTTCTAAAATTGAAAGCTGGACCCAATATTTTTAGACACCACTCACTTTTGAAAGCTTTGCTTATAAGTGTTTGCCGTATGGCGGCGGAATGCTTTTGGAGGACTCTGCACATGGCTGCGGCATGGTCCTTGGGCAGTCCCAGTTGTTGGATCTCCTCCCCAAAAATACTTTCGGTGCAGCTGAAGCGAGCTGCGCTGGTCAGCATAAAATTGATGCAAGCCACGGCGGTTTTACCCTCATTAGTTAAGGTGGACGTGAGCGTTTTTATTTTAGCCTCCTGAAAGTAAAGGCCTTTAATATTAAAGCATTACAAATAAATAGTTACAAACCTCAAATTCCTGTCCACAAATTCGTTGGGCCACTAAATCGCAAAGTTGTTCCAAGTTTTCAATGCTCAAGTTGGAGAGTGTGGATATGATCTCTGCCAGGACCCAATCGGGACAATCGCCTTCGCCGCAGAAGCGGAATTTCTGTAAAGGACAAACCAAAGGTTCGAGTGTGTTATTATTCACATTCAAGAAAAAGCAAATAATTAAAGTTATTTCTACATTTGGTCCAAGGGGCACACCCACAGCCAAGTTAACCCATCACGTTTTTGGGTAAATTAAAGACCAGAACACTTCAACAAGTGGGCTCGAACCAAATGAAGAGCTCTTAGGAACAACAGAAAGCCAGGGTCGTGGGAGCTCAAAATACCCTAGGAAACTGTATGCTCCATATGAAGTTCGACTAAATGCTTAGAAACTTGTACCAAATTGTAATTTAAATGTAATTAATAAGATACAAAAAGATGACCCATTTCTGTCTTAGAATAAAGGAAATTTAAAATAATATATCACAAATTATGATGGAAGTCTCTGAGAAAGTTTGAATAATATAATAGTAGCTTCAAGCTATGTTCCTCGAATTCCATAGAAAGGAACAGGCTGTCTAGACCAATTTGGGTCAAACATGAATTTCCTAATCATACCCTAGAAGGATAACATTTCATAGGGCCCAAGAACTCCCACGACAGCAACAAATTCGCGTCAAGGAAAAGAAAAGTGGACGATATTTGCATATGATTAATTTCATACGCTCGCCTGCTAATCAGCGAGCAATTTGCACAAGTGGCGAGCGGAGAAAAGGGGTTGCAATGTTTTGTGGGTCGGGCATTTCCCGGCTCCAAGTTCCCCCCCCCCCCCCCCCCCCCCCCCCGCCGCACTCGCACACACATATAAAAAAGGAGCGTTTGGGGAGCTCGTCTCAGTTTCAAGTGCACGTCACGTTTATCTCTGGGCAGGATTAATAAACTCGAGTTCGGAAGGGAAGAGCGAGTTAAACGAGTGAAAATTTATGACACTTGTTGCCATTGTCTGGAGGGAAAGCGGAAAAGTGTGTGGAAAACGTAGAGACGCTTATTAATACGCACTCGTATTTATTTAGCGACGTGTGTAACGGCTCAGAAAATGCGAACGACAAACGTTTTATAATTATTTTATGGACTTCAAAGTTGCTGGCTGGTTGGTGCTCGTGGTGGTGGTTTTGGTGGTGGGCCCACGGATCGAGTGGCTATATAAGCGGGGCACCAGGGCGCCAAACAACGCAGTTGGCCGAGAGGATTAAGACGGCTAAAACCGCTGGAGAAGATGGCAAACGTAGTTCTGTGTGTGGTGCTCCTGGCCTTTGGCCGTCAGATCTATGGAGCCAGCCTGGCGACGGCCCCGATTTCTGGACAGGATCCCGAGTTGGCCACCTGTGAGGTGCAGCTGTCCAAGTACCGCGGGTTCATACTGCAGGCAATCCTGAGCTTCGAGGATATCTGCGATGCGTACAACTCCAGACCCGGTGGCCAGGATGCGGACTCGGAGGCATGGCTCTTCCGGCACTACGCCCCACCACCCACATCCCAGCGGAGCGAGATCTGGGCCTTCTTCCGCCTGCTAATGGCCCAGTTCGGCGACGCCGAGTTCTCGCCCATCATCCGGGATGCGGTGATCGAAAGGTGCCGCATCAAGTCCCAGCTGCAGCGGGACGAGAAGCGCAACTCCGTGGTGCTGGGCAAGAAGCAGCGCTTCCACTCCTGGGGCGGCAAAAGGTCCCCGGAGCCACCGATCCTGCCGGACTACTAAATCCAGAGACTCCACTCCCAGCGTTTTCCCCTTCAAAGTGTATGAACAGCCAAAGTTGAAGTCCTCTAATTAATATCAGTGTCTAAATAAACCCGATGATTGCAAACCGTGAAGCGGCTAAATGGCTGTTTTAGTTAGTTTATTTAGTTAAAATGGCTCACCATTTTACTGCTGTCTGTATTTGTTGGGGATTTTCTAAGCTAAATATTTAGTTTTTGCTTGCTGAAGCTGTCGACCACTATTGTTATTGTAATCGGAGGGCGTTATTGGTCCACAGCTATCGGCGACTATCGATATTCAACTTTAGGAGGCGTTATTTTCCAGGGCTGCAATCACAGTTTTGTTATTATTTAAATTTAATTTTCAAAATAAATTTGAAAAATTATTATAAGAGAAAACATTTTAAAGGCTTCACTTAGGGAAGCGCTGCCAGATGGCTCATAATACTAGAGCTTACATTTTACATGTATAGTTTGAATCTTGCTTTTCGTATGGGCGCCAAAATGAAGAGAATTTGAATTTCCTTAGAAGTTTTCATGGATCGTTGAACAATGCAAAGTTATATATTCAGCTTTTAGATTTATTTGATTATAAAATGTATATATATATACTACTTAATTAGTTTCGAGAAAAATAATTTTGTTTTTTTAACTATATTATTGTTTTACATTTTACTTTTTTGGTAAGTATTAAATCCTAATGATAAAATAACATTTGTGCAGTGTTATTCCTTCTTCCGTTTCCTTTAAATGGAATGCCATAATGACTCCATGTTTTGTTTATGCCAACACTTTGTCTGTCATTGTCCACTATCTAAGCAAATGCTTGGCGCTTATCAGGCCATCGGGATCTGAACGCCCACCCAAACACACCCCTTTGAACCCACATGGAACCCACCTGCACCGCCCTATCGCCACAATTGAAATCTTGCCGATCCCGACAGTTTTTGGAGCAACATTCGAGGCCTTCGAGTAGGCAGAGTCCGGCGGGGATTGTAATCCCAGATTGGAGGTGGGCACAACAAACCCATAAACCTTGTCTATTTATACAAACTAGGCGCAAAAGAGGGGTGTGTGTTCGTGCAGGCGGCAATAATTATAATTATCTCATCTGTCTCGGTGCTCTGGGCCTTTTCGCCAGAGCTGGACACGCTGAAAACAAATGTTAACTAATCGCACCCGGCATGCCCAGAAATCTAAATTCGAAATCGTTAAATTGACTGATAGTGGTCATATATAGTATGACCGGGAATCCACATCCAATCCACAACGTGAGCGACTTTTTCCAGCCTGTTTGACAGCGGCGCCAACGCCAGACTTAAATCCCGATTAGGGTCTGGAAACCTGGTCTCAACAAGTCTTGGCGATTTTGCTGTGCTAACGCGATTATGGGCTCTGATTAGGTGGGCGTGATCGGCTGTAGTTCAATAACAAAATCCGGAAGGCAAAGTACCATCTAAAAATATACCCCTGGATTCTGTGAGGCCTTGGCACATCTATTTAAAACCCTCGATCGGTGACCTGCTAACCCCCCAAGCGGAACTAGGTCTGATCCCTCAATCGATCAGTTTATCAGTTAATCAGTAGATCAGTCGATCAGCAGGTGCTATAGGTATGCGACTTAGTCCATGCCAAAATTAAGACGTAGTCCCAAAGTTTATTACGTGGGTTATCTCATAATTGTTTATGTTTAGCTGCTCACTTCTGGCATATTTTATTAATATAATATTTAATATTCACCACCAACATAAATTGCCAAAGTGTATTAGCAAAAGCCAAAACACCAAAAGTGCGAGTAAATACCAATTTAATTGTTATACTAAGTACAAATTTTAAATCTTTTATAGCAATTTATGTATGGTAGTAAAAAACTAACAAACAAAACAACTAGAATTATTCGCAACCAAAAATACAAAATCACCACCGAGCCCAAGCCGGACTTTCCCCACTTATGTGCCCTGGCTTTATATGCATTATTCATGCTTGTTAAATTTATTAATTGACCTTACCCCTGAGCTCACACCTCTGCACCTCCCATTTGCACCATCTTGCTCCAAAACGCCGAAGAAACTAGGCCATCACAACATATAGAGCTGATAACAGACTGTCGGGCTGATTAAACCTTGTCCGGTGATTCTCGAGGAGAAACAACGAAAAGTAGAAAGAAAAAGAATATTTTAATTTAGTCATTGAACTTAACATTGAAGACAAGAAGTGGGAGTGAGACGGAGGACTTTTATTTGCTATTTTAGTCGGTCGCACCATTGGGTGGCAACAACAATTTAATCTCCCGTCATAGCGCCACAAAGCAAATTTGTTCTTAACCAACGCCCGATCATAAAAGTATTGAAAAATAAAGAAACCGTTAAATTAAATTACAGGCTCAATGATTTCCATATACTTGTACACAAAGATAAAATAGGATAATTATCTTTAGCAGAAAATTAGCATATGCGAAATAACCAGGTATTCGAAGAAGTACATTTTGAAATATAATTTAATTAAATAAGAACAAAATAAATCAAATTGCACAGTATTAGTTTCGTCAAAAAGCATATCCTCTTTATCAAATTTATTTATGTATTTACAAAGAGTTTTATCAATATAAGAGGATAATTGTAAAGCTTTTTCATTCTGTGCCCAGGTGTCTTTTCACAAAAATCTGTGTGGGCGCAAAAATATATCTTCAGCCAACAGCAAACGTTGTGGAAAATCAACTAAGTGGAAATTTTATTTTTAGGTTGTTTTTGATTAATTTACAATCCGCCTGATTAGTGGGCGTTAACTGATCAGATAAGGTTTGCAACCATTATCGCCGGAAATATTTGCTTCACTTTTTTTCCTTTTTGCCAATGCTCGTATGACTTTTCAGACAATCAGTATATAAACTCATATCCTATCCATTTCAAACCATAAATTACTCTATTCGTTAAAAGTCACGATTAAATACACGTGCTTGCTGTAAAACTAAAAAAGGATTCCACATAATAAGCTAATTTGATTGACGTCAAATACTACAATACGTGAATTTTACTATTACAACATTCAGCAATAAAAAATGTGTAAAAGGTTAGCCGATAAACCTATTGAACTATTCTGATCTCTGGGTTGGGGTGGAAAATTTTCAGAGGCATTTTCCTGTTGATTATTTTGATGCGAAATTTTTTTATTTTACAATCGTGTTCGCGTTGCAGTAAGTCTTTTGTAATTTATATTTAAACATGAGTGTATAAAATTATACAAATATATGTAAGGTATATTAATGATTATCTGTGCTTAATACTCTTTGAAAAGGCATTTCAAATAAATTAAATGCATACAAAATTAACCTATACAATGATTGTTTGTAAAATACATTTTTGTAATTATATATTATATATAAATGGAATAGAAATATATTTTGCGGATCAATAACAAATCTCGAACTATTATTTCAGAACCCTTTAAATATACATTTCTTAACATATTTAAATGCACATAAGGAACATTATTTACAATATTGTGCTTATACTGAACTTCGATCTTTTGTTAAGGTATTCGAACAATCGCCATTGTCCAGGTAACCTTGCATTCCTACATTTTTTATTATTTTTTTATATGCATTCACTGATAAGCCAAAAGGTGACACATTTGAGACCTACGCGTCGCTTTAAATATAACAAGTTAACAAATATTTGACTGATCAGCCTACAAGGGAGTAACTTCAGTAAATATATTGAAGGATATTGTGAAAAATGGAAACAAGAAATATCAGATTAATATCTGTGCTCTAAGAAACCTGATACGGAACTTGGAACCTGGAAACGAACAATAAAAGCAAAACAAACACTTGTTGTGAGCTTGTGCGAATTCTCAATCCAAGAAGTTTCACATTGGGTTCAATGACCAGCTATACAAACTACTCCCTAGAAAATAAGATAGAATAATAAATAATGGAAAACCATCAGACATTATTCAAGACTGCAGACTGACCTCACTGAAAATGGAAGGTTAATTGAATCAAAATTGGTGCCAAAATCTAAAGTGCGCATCGCTTGGCTACGCGAAAATTTCTCTAGACCCAGAAACAGATTTTGGTCTGAGAAATTTTGCATTGCATCCACTGACTCATAGAACGGCCATGTAAACTGTAAACTCGTCTACGCGTTTCTAGTTGTATCTACAGGCAGCACTGCATCTGTATCTGAATCTGTGCGCACACATGCCCATCTACAGATACATTTGAATCTGGCCAGTGCAACGCACGCATTTAACATTGAATGCTATGTTTGTGCATATTTTTCTGCCTGACTTTTTTCTCTCTCACTTTTATTTTAATGTCGCATAAACCGGAACCATTAATAAACATTTTAGTGCAAATTTGCGGGATGGGGAAATAATGTTCATCGGTTTATGCCGTTGTCGCTGATCGCGAAGAAAGGCGGAATTGCTTATATGTAGGTTGGCATTGCCAATTTCTACTCACTGTTTGGTTCCGTGAGCCGGAAAATGTTTATTTTTAACAGAAAATGTGGCTAAACCTGTTAGAAGTAAAACAATTAACTAAAAATAACTTTTTGTTTTGAAATTATTAATTTGCATAAGAAGTGTATTTGTTGAAAAGTAATTTAAGTCAATTAAGATCACGCCACTTTTCTGTGTTCGTTAATATAAATGTTTCTTTAATTGCTTATCAGGTAGCAACCCAAAAAGGTAAACTCAGATATTATGCAAAATTATTTTATCAGCTTGAGATTCAATAACACAATTCGGAACCCGTCAATTAGCTCTCTTCTTTTTGTTTGTTTTACTTTGCAAAAATGTTTATTAAATTAGGCAGGTGTTCGTTTTGGTTAATATCAAGATTTCATTGCAATTATAAAGGCGTTGATAGAAACAAGGATCAAAAAATTGAAATATGTTCAGATCATTTTTTAAGGACTTAATATTTGTACATTCATTCTAGCGATTGTTAAGGAATTTTATGAAATGTATTTAATAAAAGATATGACTTTTTCTCCGTAGAGAAATAATTGTGTTTTGTTTGTTGAAACCTTCTTCCAATTGTTAATAAAATGCCTATAATCAAGCTGTCGCCTGCCAATTACTTCATCAAACGGAAGGTATTACAAAACGCCATTGACTTGGAGGCAACTTACTTGCAATTCAAATACATTAGCCACAGTAAACACTCGGCTGGCCAAACTCTCGACTCTGCTTCGACAGGTGTGTTGATAAGTGGCACCTTCTGTTTGTTTGGCGATTAACAGGGCTATAATGAAGAGGTTTCGTCTGCCTATTTTTAGGGTGTTTGGGGAGTTCTTCACTACGACTACTAACCCACTACTAACATGCGATATCAGACGGTGTGGCGTTAGCACCTCCTGTCTGGCCAGATAATTGTACTATATACATACATATACATATGTATATGTAGATACCGTAGTGTATAGTGCCGGGCCCGTCTGGCGATGTCAATGGAACTATCGCCATCCGATTACGAGTATCTGAGGCAGCCGGCGAAAACGTGATCAGTTGTGGTCGAGTTCAGATTCAGATGCGGCTGCGGCTGCTGTTTGCGTGAAAGCTTTGGCTTTCTATATATACGCGCGTGTATATATTTGCATAATAAATCGCATAATTAAGTTTGTTTTAATGCTGATCGTCGAGTATCGATTGCAGTAGTTGCAATGGAAAATTACGCGATCGCAGTGACAGCAAAACACGCAACAAAACGCAGCTTGCGATCTCAGATTGCCTATGACCCCGTACAGAAATTGAAAAGGATCATCGGTTGAAATGCCAATTCCTTGCTTTATTTATAGAGCAGACATTCTGCGACTTTTCAATTTCCGCAGCGGAAGAAGCCGCTTTTCTTAATCAGAAGGTGTTTGCCAAAAAATAAATGCCAAGAGATTGTAACACTTAAAAGTACGAGTATGTTGAATTTGTTGTTGAAAATCATTAAATATTAATGACAAATATTACTACTCCAATTTAAATTGATTTAAATTCCGATTTAAAACTGCAATCAGGGGACTCGTTTCAAGAAGAATCGAAAACCAATCTATGTGGTCTTTCAGCAGACTGGTATGTGGCGTAGTATAAATCTATATGGTCTATCAGTGGACTCATATTTCATAGGAAAAGTATTCATCTTGGCCTGTTTAATACAAAGAGTTCCAAGGAATTCGCAGCCGTGGTTAATTTTGATTTATGAGAACGCAGCGAAAAGTAAACAAATCAGAGTAGTGGGCATCGCACTACGAGTGGTGTATAGCCAAATACACTCGTACACCGCAGCCTCTGGCTTCTTTCTTTCTTTTGGCGATCACGCTTTGATCAGGTGATCTAGGTCAGTTACGGCATGCTGATCGCAGATCGCAGAACGCTGATCACTCTGCGGCGGTCTGTCCTCTGTCGCGTTCCGAAAATAAACCAGTTCTAAATTTATGATTTAAGTTTATGCTGCGCAGTTTATCAGCACTTTCGGGTGCTGATCTCTCCCTGATGGTCCTCACTTTTGTCTGCATTGATAAGGCGAAAAAGCATCGTATAAGTCGCGCGCCTTCAATCTAAATTTAAATCACCGCTAGAGGGATTTTGAAACTATGCGGTATTCCGTAGAACATGCTATCAGGTCTACGAAGAAAACTGATAACCAACCAGGCGGTGATGGCTAATAATATGGTTCGACTGATATGGATTGTCGACCAGTTTCATCAGCCGTTTTGCACGTTTTTTAGCGGTGGGTCCCACGACGCGTGTCTCTATGTTTAATTAATAATTATGCTTTGAGTCAGTCCGAGTTGCCTGACTTAATTTTTTTTTGTTGGCGAATTGTCTAGACATTGGGTACCTTTCCACTTTGGGGCCAAATTCACAGGCGAGCGACTTGTATGTTTTCTTTTGGCTCAGGCTCACGCAGCTAGTGAATGATTTGGCATGCTGGAAATAAACAGAAATTCCGCTTCTTATTGAAGCGTTTAAACATTAAATGTGTGTGGAAATTTTCAAAATTGTAGGTAGTTTTATAGTTTTTATCATTTCGTTTATACTTTTCTGCCCATAAAGAAATAGATTGGCAAGTTCATAACAAGAATTTAATTTTTGGGATAAATGGTTAAATATAAGAAATCGTAATTATTATTAAAATCATTATAATTAATATAACAAATCGAGTCAGCAGCCACACCCTAAACGAGTGAAAAATGGAAAGTCGCCCGCATAAATTAAAAAGGTTAAATGGTCCCCAACGACATCCGCTGAAACCAAAGAAACTATAAATGCAACCGCATCCCCAAGATGCATGCATGAGAAAATATGAAAATCTGCACAGAAATAGACAAGATATATTTACGTAAAAAACGTGTGCCACTAAATTTGCCAGCGGGTGCAAACAAGGGAGGGGGTAAAATGCAATTTCAAGTGCAACCGAAGAGAGAAATCTTACTGAATAATATCGTAAAAGAGCAAAAAAGAGAGAAGTGTAATTAGGAAGCCTGAGTGCACCCTGAAAAAAGGAATGCAGGCATTCCTGACTACAAGGACGTAGGAAAGGGGGGCAATGATATGACTCCAGTTTTCACCAATCTAAGCCTAAAGCACTACTATTGTGATGAACATTGGTTTTAAATTCCCAGTCTCCAAAGTGCATGCTACGCCCCTGGGGCATCGCATCTGGTCTATGCCGACGAAATGACCGGCAAACTGCGACGAGGCACTCAAGTAACCACTTCTGTGTGCACGCAGGGATCTCTCGAAACCGGCTTTCAACTAGGCAAGCAACTTAGCCGGCCGGCTCGTTTGCCCCAACCCCTTTCGAAACCCCTTTGTCCACAGAAAGCCCCTTCTTCAGAGCGGTTCAATGGGATGCTGCGTTGGCAGTCGAAGAAGAAATGAAGAAAGTGCGCATTCAAAGTACCTCTACCTTTTCACTTAACAGTCGTTGAGGCTGTCGAAACACAACAGCGTAAACTCTTCAGCGAGTTGCATTATCATGGGCTTCGAGATGAGATTTCAAATCACGCATTACGAAAGCATTTCTCTGATCGAAAACGAAAAAGACTCGAATGTCCATGCAGCAAGCCACCATGAGTGAATGTGTCCCAAGCACGCACACCAAAAATAGAGCATAGATAAAACTCAGAGACACATACTCGCATATCGTATGCAGTCTCTATATAGAGGAGGCCCAACCACAATTTCGAGTTCCGAATAGTCGAGCCAGAAACTGCATTTCTGAGCAGACCCGGCTGCATTCAGCGGTTTCCGCTTGTCTGGGACAGTTTTGATGTGGGTACGACAGATATCATGTGGGTCGAAACTGGCCTGAGCTCTACATGCATAGATTGGAAAAGAAAAAGCGACGAGGAAAATCGATTTAAATGCTTCATTAGTTGGGTCTTTGAAATTTTGAGCCTCTTATGCAGGTTTAGGTGTGGATTTCCAATTTAATAATGACTTTACGCACGGTTTTTATGGGATTGATGGGGAATTTTAAGCTATGATCACTAATGACTTGGACTCGTTTTTAAATAAGAATGCATTTGTAATCAGCTGATATCTTATCAAAGCAAATTAAATATTAAAAAAGAAGAATAAAAGGGGTTACTTTTTAAGACATACACATCTGTGGGGTTTTATAGTATTTATTAGTTTGAAAGGTATTTTTTATTGCTATTGCTTCTACTAATATCAATCGAATTCGATGCCTTTTTAATAAATTTTCCACTAAAAAAAGGCTAAAAGTGTCTCTTGCATAAGGTATACTCTTGGAAGGTCTAATTGATTTACAGATGTCAGGGGAGCACCCTTACACAAAGGAAATGCGTGGGCAGAACACATAAAACCGAAACCCACTCGTAAATGAGTCGAGTTGGTGAAGAATGCCACATATTTAAGTGTGGAAGAGGCCCTTACAAATGTACGTTTGTACATATATCTGAGTGAAAAATATATTTTTTAAATAAAAATCTAACTAATTAGAAAAAGTTTCCCCAATATGCAAAACATTAGACATGTATTTTGTATAGCTATAAATATTTAAGTGAACAGATCAGATCAACGGCTATGGCGTATCGACTACGATAAGATAAAAGTTTAAAGGCTGCTGAGTCGGAAAAAGTGTTTGCCAAATCCCTTGAAATTCACTCAAGCGCCACGAGGTTCAGTGGGAAATTTGAGTTTGGAGGTGGGATGCTCCCCGTCTAAGTGATCATGTCTCGAGGGGCTGACAGCCGTTTTGACTTTTGTCACCGCCAGTGGCGCCAAAACTAATCAAAG
This sequence comes from Drosophila teissieri, assembly GCF_016746235.2. Lineage (NCBI taxonomy): Eukaryota > Metazoa > Arthropoda > Insecta > Diptera > Drosophilidae > Drosophila > Drosophila teissieri. The sequence continues at coordinate 14,726,789 of NC_053031.1, read as the reverse complement.
CAACTAAAACCGACGCCAAATCGCAACTACAACTGCAATCACGGCGGAATATCAAAATGCAATCAAAATATGCAAGCCACGTCGTTGAGTGGACGGGTACGGGGAGTGAGGAATAAAGAGCCGCAGAGAGAGAGCGGGGCTATTCTAGAATGAGAAACCGAACCTAACGTTAGTTGAATTGTGTATACCCTTATAGAAACTACCTGTCAACTGGATTCATGTGAATACGCCTGGTTTAACAACATCTCTTAAACGCAGAGAAATCGTTAAATTTATGGAACAAAACAGTTATAAAACAGTCTGAACTATTTGATATGGTAATTAGCATTAATAAAATAATAGGTTTATTTTTAAACTGCTTGCTTACCTCCAAAAACATTATGACAATTACGGCAATATTGCTTGACTCTCTAAGGTATTTCACTCAGACAACGTTATACACGCTCCACTTGACGACTATTATCTTTGGAAGAGTATTTAAACACCCACTCTCTCTCTCTCTCAGGCTCTCTCTGTGTTTTTCTTTCTCCGATCCGATCGCCGGGAAGTCTTAACGGCAAGTTGCAGCAACAAACATTTTCATTCGTTTTCGCAGCGTCGAAGCGCACGGTTCATAGGAGGAACGGAACGGAACGGAGTGGAACGGAACGAAGCGGGGAACGCGACGGAAACAAGTTGTTGCTGTTTTTTGTCCGTGTTAAAAAATTGACACAAGAAAATTTAGTTACGCTTAAGCAAAGTCCGCGAGAAATCTATTAAAAATCGTTCGTCGTTTTGTGTGTGTGACCACGAAAAGAAGTGCGCCGATCGGAGGATTTTAATAAATTCAATTAAGGTCCCGTCTCAACGATCGTTTTTCATTGTCTGACGCTCACGCGTGATGCACAATTGAAAAAGTAAAAATTTACATAAAATAAAAGAAAGGGATCACAGTTAAAAAGAAAGTGATCGACTGCACAAGTATAAGAATAGTTCCTTACCTCCTAGCCAGAAGTCAAAAGTGAAGAGGAAAACAGAGAGGAGATAACAATTAACGGTTAGTTGAGAGCTTAAACTGCAAAATAAACATACATATCATACAAATTGGAAAACTTTTTCAAACTTACGAGGGGCATTTTCGATATTTCGATTTTGGCTTTCAGCATCGAGCATCACCTTGTTTTGAAGCAAACCGATTTAAACATGCATTTGGACCAAACTAATAGCGCTTCGAATGTTATCTCTTATGGAAATGGTATTGCTATATTATACCATCATTAATTCCGATTCCACCTGAGATTAGCAATCAATGTGAAATTTCATAAACATTTATTACATATTCGGATCATGCATTCCATTTACACATTACTTTCCAATTAAGCGTACACTTATTGCCGCGCTTCGATTAGAAACCAAAAACAAATCGTTAATTTTCTATATTTTTCCACAGGGGCTTCCACACCAAAGTTCCTTGTTTGTAGAGATCATTGTAATCAGCGCAGATCGAAGCCATATATAAAATGATTTCGCACAGTCCGCCCATATTCAGTCACAGTCCACCCGTTAGTTTTCTGGCGGACTTCATGAGCGGACATCCCCGTCAATCGTTGAAGTAAGTTTACAAAACTATAGAACTCATAAATAAATATACTCAGCAATTTAGCTAATTTAACGCTGAATTGGTCAAAGTGAATTCACGAGTTTCGGCAGCCAATCAAAAGAAATTAAATAGCACAACATCATTGAAAGAGAACCAGTGCTCAGGTTTTTTCCATGTCCAAAGTTAACTTTCTTATCGGTCGATAAAGAAGTAAAAGCGTTTTCTGATACATCACCTCTTATGAATTTAACAGACCTGTACGTGTTAATAAGAGAAACGCTTAAAAATTCGATACAAATTTCTGATTACCTGCGAAAAACAAGTGATATTACGTGAATTAAGCTGAGAGATAAAATAAAACGTAAAATATATAAATGGCAAATAATAATTTTGGCATTGTGTGTTCTCTTTTGTGAATATTTAAACAAAACTTTTTAACATTGAAAATCCATATAAATGCCGAAATTCTCAAACATAACCCACATTAAGTAAATAAACAGAGCGGAAAGACAAATTCCATTTAATGAATATAAGAACTCGAATGTTTACACATCGTAGAAAAGGAATAATATCGATCTTTCGAGGGCTGCCAATATTGATTCATTTGAAACAGCTGTCCCAAGTGTCGTCTATGGAAATTTTGACACCTGATCAAAGGCAGGAAAACACATGTATTACCCAATGAAATGTATGAAAACCTGAGAACTTTTCGAAAACACAATGAATGCAGGCACTAAAAATATTCGTGTCGTGATACTAAGGCTCGTTTTTGGTTGACAACAGATTGGCAAAATGTGAAAAGCAGGCATTCAAGATCAAGGCAAGTCAGAATGCTGAACCAAAACAAACATTTCGCCGACTCTGCGGTGATCTTTCGCTGGTGGAGCCCACCGAGATTTGGAGATTCGTTCACGAGTCGGGGGGGTGACGCCAAAAATTTGCTTGGCGACAATTTGCGCGTGGCGCTTTTGACGCAACATGTTTTTTCCCAGGGGCACACGAGCAAGCCGAAAATTTGACAAATTGGTAAAGGGAAGAAGGGTAATATATCTATATATTCAGAGGCAGAGACGAGGGCAATTGATTTAATTAAAGCAATTTGCCGCGCTTCATTCGCTGCACGCGCTGCATTTTCCTCATATTTGCGGAGAGTATTTTATTTTTGGGAATGATAAATATACAATACCGAAAATTCGAATAATTTATATTCGTATATATGAGGATTTGAGCTAAAAATAAATCTATATCTAGAGTACGGCCAAGCAAAACAAACGCTACAAGAAGCGGCGAAAAACGCCTATAATCAGTAAAGAATAAAAAGGTTCAGTAGATAAACCTGCGGGAGGTATATACTCGTATATGCGAAAGCCCTATTTCTATTAACTATCAACATTTCTTATCGGGACACGTGAGCGGCATGCCGTCAAACAAACTGAGTACTCCAACCAACTCAAGTAACTCAGCTGCCAATGCGTCAACTCACTTGAAACTTCATAGCGTGATTTTACAACAGCTTACCTCACCCAATACCTAAAACTACCCACGTAACTCAGCGGGCTGTCATCGAAAACAAGTGAATTCCTTACGTTGTCAACTCAAGTACTAAATATGCTGATATAGTGTCCAGACAGCGGCAATTAGCCAAAAAAAAGGTGGTGATAACAGCAGAGCAGACGGAAATATTCCCATAGCCAGGCCCACGCCGAAAAAGACGAATCAGCATGCCGTCAACATATGTTTAGCATGCAAAAGTCCACGCGAGCCCCATTGAACGAACCTTATCAACCATTGACTTTTAGTTTTATGAATGTCTAGCCGAAAAATTATGATAACTACAAAGGGGATGTGAACTGTGCCAAATGAGTAAGACCAGCGAGTCTCTCCTGAAATACACTTTTGGAAATGACTCACCGCAGAACCCAAACAAATATGCTTCAAATTCATAGTATACATTATACATTTCCCACCCACGGCAAACCCGAATCAAGTGGTGAGGTCGCGCGCAACTCCTCTTATCAGCGATGCTTCTTTATAGACAATATACACGTATCAGTAGGAGTACAAGTACAAATACGAGCAGTACATAGGCCTCCGCTGCGAACAATGAAGGCAGGCATTGAGGCAGTAAAAATTAAAGCCACCACTCTTATCAGGCCTGATAAAAGGCAGCTTAATGCGTAGATGCTTGAAATAAAAGACTGATCCAGGGAATTTCTTTTCTGCTCTGCAGGCGAGAGAAAAAGAATCACAAAAATTGGTCAAAACAATTGAAAGATGGCCACCATCTGCTGATGTTTAAATTTAGAATTTGTATTTTCAATTAGTGAAACTGGAACTGAATACCTTCCGTTTTTTTAAACAAAACTCATTTAAAAGGTTACAATAGTAAGGCAATTTATTTATAAGTTCGATGTTAAATAAGTTTAATATTAATTTAAATTTGGGAAAAATCTTTAACTAATTTTACACATTTTTCCAGTTACAATGACGAGCCCAACAGAGCGTCGCGCTACTGCCGGCCCCAAGTGATAACTCTGGCCTCCAAAGCCATGGTCAACAACGCCTCGGCGGCGGTCCAGGGCCAGGGTCCCAGTCAGCAGAAGGCGGGTGCCACGCCCCTGGGCGTGGGCAGTCGGTCCGGACGGAGTTACCTGGAGCGAATGGCCTCGGCGCCGCTGCTCACCAATCAGCCCAAATCCTGTCTCAGCCGCAAATCCTGCCTGCACAAATCCCAGAACAGTACGGCCAGTTCCGCAGATCTCTCGCCGACGGACGCCGATGTCACGGACAGTGCCAGCCATAGCTGTATGTGCGGCAAGGACAGCGACTGCGAAGTGAGGTGAGTGTGCAGCCGGCGATAAGATTACGTAATGGAGGTAACTCGATACAACGGCGCCGAAACGATCAAGAAGGCGGTAAATGCCGGCGGGTTCAGTCACTTTGACGTCAGGCCTTCGAAGATAATGGCGCCGCACTTACTAAACCACCAACTGAACTAGATGGGAACTTGGTGGTGCGAGAGCCTAGGTAATTGTGGTCAGAATGGGGTGTATCAATCCACAAGTGATTCATTAAGTATTGAGAATTCATTTGAGGAAAAATCTCAAGGAAAAGCAGAGTAAGCAGAGTAACACAAGGAGCTATATATGGTTTTCATTTGGTATCTTTACCTTGTGGAATGCGGTCGAAAAGAAAACGAAATTGTATGATCTAGACTCAAAGCTTTGTATGAACCAAAGATGGTCCTCAAAACATGACATGATAATTTCTTATAAAACCGGGAACATACCACTTCCGCCAAAGCTTTTTATAAACAAAGATTAATCGTTTATAAGGCATTTGCAATAGTTCGAGTAAAAGGAATATAAAAATCTGTTGGCAGTCGAACAACTTTCCCACAGACGTCATAGCCGAGCACATGTCATTTGTTAAATAAGCAAAGAAAGCCAAGTGCAGACGGCCGCCAGGCTAAGCAAATGCAAAAAGATCATAAAATATACTCGAAAATGTATTTTATACGTATCCAAGAGCATGCAGTTTCACAAAAACAAAATATAAATTATCTAAATGACTGTAGAATCTGCCAAAATGAAAACACGCCACTGCATCGCGCGTCGAGAATCTGTAGCTAGTATATCTGAGATAAAAAATCGCACATTTTAAGACTGAAATGGGAATAGACTGGTATTTAGTATAGACCCCAACAGCGAGGCGCCATTATTTTTATTTTCCCTTTCCATTTACCCGCTATATATTGGTAAATACATTATCGATCCATATGCAGGCCATGAAAGTATTTGGGTCTCCCAGATATATTGTAAAATATACATATATAATATATTTCGCTTTCAGCGAGCCCTACAAAAGTTTTCCTTCTTTGCACTTGAATCTGGCTGGCATTTTGAGAAATGCCTAAAAATACACATGCCACGAGATAGAGAAAATAATTTATACGTACATTTGCGTCAAAGGCGAACACTATTATTTATATTTGGGCAGCACCTCTGGACAAGAGATCAGGCTTAAAGCCTCACAGCTACTCAAACGAATGCAATTACCCATAATATTATCAATGTAAACCAGTCGTGTGCTCGTTGCTGTTGGAGACTTTGTGTACACTTTGCGGTTGCGTATTTCGTATGCCTCGTTTTATCAGTTACGAAATCCACTCAAAAAAAATATAAAATAAATTTAAAAACCAGAGCTTGTTGTAATGCATTTTAAAATAAATAAAATTAAATCAACTTTTGAGCATAGATTTGAAGCACGAAAGCCCTATTCATCACCTTCCGAAACATATCGCAACAGCTCGTCACCCATGTAGACATTTAGCCCCACTTTTTCAATGACTTTTGACAGCCTATGAAAACGCTTTCTTTTGTCTTAATTACCCTCCCCAAATTTCGCCAAGATCAACCACAAAACGAGGCAGACGGTTCACGTCAAGGCCAAAGAATTATTAGCAGAGAAGCGTGATCGCTTTCATGCGACAGGCGTCATCTCATAAAAGACGCATTTTTTTCGGGTGTAACGTAACTAAAAATATTTCAACATTACAAGCCTCGGAATACGAATGCACACAAACGTAAGGTTATATATAGAGATGGGGAGATATGTCCGATGTTCATGCAAAGATCACGTGAATCGATCAGAAAAGTGAGTCTGGGGCAGATGGGTCTGCTGTAAAAATGTTGAATGTTGGCGCACCTTTAGCCGAAAAATGTGAACAAGAATTTCGAACATTTACAAAAATTGTATTTCGTAAATTTTGTATTGCTCCCCATAGGCATAGTAATTAAGGAAAACCAAATCCACGCAGCATTTTCTGAACAAAACTATTTTCAGTCTCTTACTATTGGACTTTGTGCTTATAGGAAATTTCCGAAAGATATAAACGATAGGTATATTTGCCAAAACTAAAATTCTGTTGGTGGAAATAAAATAGAAAATACGAAAAAATTTGGCTATATAAAAGACGGAACTACCTTGATTCATTTACAAAAAGTAGCCCAGTTGTAAGGTCAACCAGAACGACCATCAAGTTGGCCAGTTGTAAAATTTGAACAGGTCTTGCCAGAATATTTTTTCGAACAGGTTATTGACTTTAGAAAATGAGGGAACTCGAGCAAGGTCTGCAAATTGAAAACTAAGGAAATTAAAAAGTATTTTTAAACACAATTTTCATTTACATGAAGTGCGCTGCGATTTAAAAAGCACTTTTGCTGCAGCCAAAACTTGTTTCTCCTGCACCCATCAACGATCTTAATGCGACTTGCATATTGAGGAGTTAATAAATTTATGCACTTTAAACCGGACCCTCGAAATTAAATGCGTTCCGTAACGCATACGGAATTGTGGCTGCCTTTGGGTTTTAAGAAAAGACAGTTGATAGTCGTATCTCGTTTCCCTTGGAGAAAATGTAAGCCAAGTGTGGGGAAAAATGAATGGAAATGTAAATGATTTTTTTGGAGTTGACAAGTTTTAGAAAAGCGGTCGGTCAAAAATGAGACCCGTCCGCGGTCTCCGGTTTCTGGTTGGCCTGCTGGGCGTTGAGGCCCACCCCACACACCAGATAAGCGATCGCAAAGAAACCTGTTGAAGAAAATGCAGCAACGGCAGGCGCACACCGATCATGCCCTCGATGCGTGATCGTCGATGTCGATGTCGATGTCGGTAGTCGGTAGTCGTTACGATCCGATTCTGGCTGCGTCGGGTGGTGCGATCTGCGATCTCCTATACATCAGCACCGATCTCTGGCAATACGGCCGGCGTTCAATAAACAGAGAGCCAGTCTGTTTGATAGCCATTTCAATTGCTGGCTATTTGTACTTCCCATATATATTTAGCACTTGATGGGTTCCCACCGACTCTCCGCCAATTTGCAGACCAAATAGAGTCTGCTCTGTGTGGGGGGCCAATAGTCTGCTCTAACTGACGGAAACTTTTCGAATTTGGCTTGTCAACAGCCAAAACCATAAAAAAATCGAGCCCCTCCCAAGCTGATTAGCCAGAATTAGTCGCAATATCTTATCGAATTTATGGCCAACTTTCTAAATAGAACTTTTTATACGAATTTTAGACCGAAGTAATAGTAATATAAAAGTCAAAAGGGCAACACAAAGAGTCTGAGAAATATTTGACAGCACCAAACATTTGGATTGAACTTAATACTGTACTTAATTGGATTATTTAATATCCAAGGGGATTTCAGACTCCAAGTAAATTTTCTTTTTGAAAATGTCGCTGAATAATGCATATATTTTGAATCACGAGTTATACTCTATTTTCTATATACTCTATTTTCTATATATGTATCTTAGTGGGTGTGTTTTATTTACATTTAAGCTAAAGACTCGTGGGAAGAGTCGCCCAATAAAATAAAGGTAACAAGAAAGGAAAAGCAAAAGTAGGCGTGATTTACATATAGATTAAGGCAAATCTTTGGCAAAGCCGTACGTGACTTCTAAAAATAAATCAAAAAAAAATACACAATACACATTACACTTTTTATGACGCAGATAATTTTTCGGGAAACGCAAGGAATAAAAATGTTCAGCAGAAAAGGGAACCCATACTAAAGAAAAGACAATTTTCACTCGATCGGGATTTTATATTACAAATTGTCAGGCAATCGGTAAAAATGGAGCTGTAAGAAATGGTTTTGAGAAATGCATTTGGAAACGACGCAGTTCGCTAAACTAAAGTCAAAACAAGGCAATAAAATGAAACTGTTAAGGATAGAAATAGAAATCTGCGCACAGAAAGATGCCAAGTCAATGACCACAAAGCAATAAAATAAATAATTCCAAATGGGGGGTCAAGTCAAGCTGATAAAGCCAGGGTCAAATCTACATTTAATAATATATTTTCATAATGAATACTTTGCCTATAATAGATTGCGATGTACTCAATGGATGGTATTTCTTTTGACTTTTTGCAGCCGTGGCCCCAAAAAGCATGTGATCTTCGCTGATGATGAGGGTCTATCGCTAACCGAGGTTCGTGTGATGTCCGAGCCCTCGAATGTGCCGCCCTACTGGAGCATGAAGTTTCTGGAGCAAATTACACAGGGCCTGGTCAGTCCACATCCTCCGGATCAGTGGACAGTGGACTTCAAGCAGCCAGCCTCAGACTATCTATCATTTAGGTGTGTACCCTACATAAGCAAGTGTAAAATATCTGTTCTAAATATTTGTATTTACACAGACAAAAGATAGACCGTGATTTTGTTTCCCTGGAGAATGTGATCGTCAAGGATGAGGAGTCGATTGTGGTGGGCACCATCAAGGTGAAGAACATTGACTTCCAGAAGGAGATCATTGTCCGTGTGACCTGGGACGATTGGAAGAGCCAGCAGGACATCTTCTGTACATACGCCAGGGCCTATGGACCGGCTACTTGTGCTCATGTAGTCTTCGATACATTCTCCTTCAAGATCACCTTGCCGCCATCCTCCAAGCGCCTGGAATTCTGCATCTGCTACCGCACCAACGAGACAGAATATTGGGATAATAATGATGTAAGATTGCCATACAACTGCATAACTACAACATATGTTACTAAATGCACATTTACTTACAGGGCAAAAACTACACCATCAGCAAGCGATCGCCCTTTTATTACAACGCCTTGTCGCCCTATGATAAGGGGCAGAATCGCAACTCGAGCCAGCAAATAAGGTCCACCCTGACCGATGCCTTGGCCAAGGTGCAAGACCAAAATGGCTGGCACCAGGAGCCACATACGCCATATTGGTGAAATCGCCTGGGATCGGGATGGGATTTTCCTGACCCCAGCGATTGAATAAAGTTTCTCATTTAGGCCACATGAACAGAAAGAAACAGAATTGGAACAGATTTCAAATGTTATAATCAGTTTTATTGACAGAGAGAGAGTCCAAAAGATTTTTATCGCTAACGAAACTTTTTGACCTTAGCTTATATACCCGGTACAAATATCCCAATTTTAATGTGCCATTGACTTGAGGTTTACTCAAAGAAAAATCAATTAGGAGGGCTTATAACTACTTCTACTAAGCGAAGCCCGAATTTGTATGTCTTGTCCTTAGTCAACTTGATGGAATTTCAAAATCGTAACTTCTATGTTTAACTTTTTAAAATGTTTTATGTTCGACTGTAAAGAATTTTGGAAAAAGATAGATTTATATGTTTACCTGTATGCCTGTGTGATCGTCTACATCTACATATATAACTGATACTAGATTTATGTTAACAAAAACGAGAAAACCTTATAAAAATGAAAGAAGATGAATTTTGAGGCGTGAAGCATCCAAGCAAACCATTGTTTCGAAATTTACTGCAACTGCAAAATAAAGAAAACAAAACAAAACAAAAACACACAAAACACACAATATGCAACCACACAAGAAAACAACAAAATTGTAGACCTAAGTTAATTCGTTTTATTACTTTTAATTTTTGTTCTTTTCATTTCATTATACACTTTTATCTTTTTGGTTACTTGAAACGCTAAGACTGAAATGGCTTGTTATGGAGAAGAAAACACGTCCTGCAATACATTATATAATAAATAAAAAACAACGCAGCAATTTTCGCATCACCACACCACAGACAACAAAGTACTTTGTCCTCATTGTTCTGTGTGATCCAGACTATCCCGACTATATACGATATATACACCTAACTAGATTTAAGCGATTTGTACATACAGCAGCAAAAGCAAACAATATACCAGAAAATTGCCTGTTAAATACATTTATATACATATGAATTTAGCTATGTAACGATGACTAGTGTTTAGTCCTTAGAGGTTATTTAGTTAGTAAGGCGCCCAACTGACGTAAAGTGAATAAATCAACTATATATGTGCCCATATATAAAGCGTACTATTTAATTATTTAGTTTATACTGGACTTATGGCCCAACGAGCCACTACAATGCCTTATTCAGCTCAATGCTCATAAACAAAATAAATATTTTTGAAAAACTAAACTGTCGTTTTTATTATTTGGCCAAGACGCGAATATTAATGCAAATAAATTAAACTACATTATTAATTAATGACAATTGCAACAGTATCGTGGTTCATTAAAATGATTTAAATTATAATAGCCAAATGCTACAACGATTTCCGACTCTCCTGCTCATTGCATAACATTACATCAAACAAAATCCTTCTTTGGGTTCCTTTCAGCTTGTTTGGTTACCTCACAATGCAATTTGTAGTGTCAGGGAAATCATTTATTGGTCATAAGGTTATCTCCACAAGCGTTCTAATGCAATCGTAGTCCCAAGCTATAACCGGTTCCCGATAGATAGACAAGATTAGAAAACGCAGTTTGGTAGTGTTTTTATATTTTATAATTTAATTTATTCAGAGTGCTTTCTTGGGTATCGGGTCAGACAATTGAAACAGCATTAATATCATATTCGCATGAGTGGCCTGTGGGACGTGGGGCAGCGGGAGGAGATAACAAGGGGCTGGCCATCAAAGGGACAACATACGGACATACTTTCCAGCGCGAGCTAGACACACACAGGGTTAAATATAGCACATAGTATAACAGAATATATATGGAATTGAATACTTTGAACTTGAGTGTAGCTTAGTTGCGTACGATAGAATGTTTGGCTTTTAAAGATAGAAAGATTTGTTTATAAAAAAGTGTGTATAACTGCTGTGTTTGAGAAATGCGTAAAGTATTGTTCTGGAATGTACATGTGCAATGGCACACACGCAACATTAATGTATTCTTTTTGAGAAAAAAGCATAAGGCAATTGGGCTATACTAATATCGAAATTCGTTAGAAAGTAAAAAGTATGTTGCTCCTGGGTCTGCCCACAATCGCTCCAACTAGTGAACTCTGGCCTTAAGCTAACCGATTGGACTAGCCCACTTAATGCTGCTTGGCCTTCAGGCTAGCGGGCATCTCTGGTGGTGGTGGGCGGGGAATGCCCAGAGCGACCTTCACACCATCGTAGATGAACCATTGCAGAGCGGTCAGGGTACCGATCATGATAATACGAGGAGTCAATCCGTTCCACATGCCACTGAAGCCCAGCGACTTGGCCACGCTAATGGCGCTGGCTCCCTTGGCCTGGTTCAGCTTGGAGACCACCACATCAGCGGGATGCGACACCACGGCGCAGAACACACCGGCGATGTAGCCAGCGGCGAAGGTCACGATCAGCTGCTCGCCCTTGGTGCAGTCGGCACGGGGCTTGGGCACCACATACCTGGGGAAAGTTGCATCATTAGTATTGATTTAACGGGCTTCGTTGGGGCTTGACAACCCGAATTGTTAAGGGTACAGATTTGCTCTAGCTTTTACATTTCATCTTTAAGAGACTACCTTAAGAACATAGCTTCAACTGTTATGGCGACGAATATAAGAAAGTTTTATTATCTCTCATTTGTAATAGTAATGAATAAAGTCGCTAAGACAAACTATCCTAGCTAACAAACGAATTGAGAGATAACATAACATTCTTATATATGAACAAGATAAGAATTTGTTGTAGTGTTTCATTCTGCCGTGCTATTAGATACGAAAGGGTGCTTATCTGCTGACGCGCTAACAATATATTTTCAACTAAAGTGTAATTTTATTATAAACCCCTTCATTTTTGATCAACTAAAACTGGGCAAAGACCTTTGAACTCCAATTATAGCACTTATATGAATAGTTATTTTGCACAGCTCTAGACAGGTTTTTCTACTGTCCTTCTAAATAACGTGAAAACTAGAGGAAATCTGAAGAGCTAATGTTACTTACTTGTAGAGCAGCTCCACGGTGCGCTCGAAGCAAGCGAACTTCATCATGGTGTAGGGGATCTGTCGCATCCACAGGGGGACCAGACCCTTGTAGAAGGCATTGACGCCCTCCTCCTTCAGCATCTTGGGCACGGCCTCGCGGAAGTTGTTGGCGAATCCGGGAATGGTCTGGATCTTGACCTTGGCGGCCTCGAACGGCGCCAGAGCGATATCGGCGAAGAACTCGGCCGAAGCGGAAGCAGCCAGATACAAGGAGGTGCGGTACAGGTAGGCGTTCTCCTCACCAATGATATCGGCGTACTTTACCTTGAACACCTCGTACAGACCGAACTTGCAGAGACCCTGAAAGACACAAAAAGGCGGGTTAGTCTGTTGTCTCTTGGCAGTTCCTTTCCTATTAGCTTTTATAATTTCCTATTAGTTTTATAAGCGTTAGATGTGTTGTTATCTAAAGGTATACAAGGATTTCAGCTTAGGTATCCATCTTCCTTATCTTCGATCGATTGGAATCACTTGTATCTACTTCAAGCCCGGAACCGGTGTAATTAAGGTCAGGCGACCGAGTCACGAGTATGCGGATTCTCCAGACGATTATGCAACCCATTGGTGTGAAGCCCAATCTCTCACCTGTGCCGAGTAGCCGAGCAGGGTGGGGAACCAGCCCTTGGCCAGTCCGCGGGCGCCCTCCTCCGCCACGGTGACCTTGAATCCGTGCACCAGATTCTTGTACTTGGCCTGGTCGACCTGCAGACGGCACTTCACCAGATCCAGGGGCACGACGAAGGTGTGGGTGGTGCCGCAGCTGAGGATGCCACCGATTCCGCACAGAGCGAAGTACTTGCTGCTGCCGAACTCGCAAGAGTCCTGCTGCTGCTGGGCCACCGGAGTGGCGGCGGCGGCGATCTGGCGACCTTCGACCGGCTGGGGATCCACCACTGGGGCGGCGGCATCGCATCTGACCGTCGAGAGGGGGGTGCGGAACGGAGAGTTCCGGGCAGTTTCAAAGAAGCTGGAGAACATCTTGATTCTGTTCTAGTTCTGGGATCGGCTGAAAGTACAGAGAGGCCATCCATTAGTTACGTATATACCGTGTGTACGTCTGTTTGATGGCGGCGACATGTGCTTTATCTAATTATAAATAGCTGGGTAATCAGCTGCTTTTCGCTTTTGTAGGTTACATAACGGCGTGCCCCGAATTCGCGCACCCAGAACTTACAGCGCTGTTTTAAACCGAAAAGCAAAGCAAAGCAACGGAATTTAAGCAACCACGTAAATTTAGTCTGTTTTCAGGCAGCTCAATAGCATTGCCCGCCTACTTCGATTTCGATTTTACACAACTTATGCAATTTTCACTCGCAATTTTCGCACTTACTCTTCGTCAGCAACGTTAGCGGCTCGTAGGCGGGGATTCAAAGAATGAGGGGGAATTCGAGGAAGCCTCAAGATTTCTCCTGAATGCCAAAAACGCCTGAGTTCGCTTGGCGTGGAAAGCTGTATCTTGCGGGTTGTGGATAGTCGGCCACACTTATGCCAAAGTCTTTGACCATGGACTAAAACCGTGGTGCATGACTTTGGTGGCGTTGAGCGTGGACTCGAACCATCATAAGAGGTAAGAGGTAGCTTATAAAACGCTACGTATAAAATAATGCAAAATATGATTTGCTAAAATAATAGAAAATTAAAATTATAAATTAAAAAAATATTTTCCACTTTTTGAAGTTTATTATTAATAATATATATACATATAAATACCACTTATGTATTATTTTTTTAACAACCTTCTCGTTCATATACAACTTTGAAAACGATAAATTCACCTTTAAAGTCCTTAGAAATCGCATTGTGCTGATGCTATGTACCAAAGACATTAGAATATTCAATATTCATTATTCTAATGTCTTTAGAATATTTAATATTCATCATTCTAAAGTCTTTGTATGTACTAAAGCAATCGTTGCCATTTGTTTACCATAGTAATAAAGTAAAACATTACTTTAGTGGAAGCCCTACCCGGTCTTTTATAACTCTCTGTAAAGGATATAACAACTAATTTGCAATATGAGATGTAAATTTTAAATTTTTAAGCTAGAGCCCCACCGTGGAACTGGATAACAACTTTATGAATAAACATGTAAACATAAAGGTGTGCAATGTTTTCGCATAGGCTTGGCGTAATCCTTCATTTTTTAGACACGGACAGGAAAGTAGGCCTTTGTATTCCATTTTATGTTTCACTCTGCAAGTGAAGCAAAATTCGCCTTGGTGATCTTCACTTAAAAGGACTTGACAGCCGATTTCGGGCGACCAAACGCAGCATACTTTGGCATTTATACTATCTGTAAGATTCATAAATTTATTTTTGTATTACTAAGCAAATGCTTCTAATACCGATATGCATTCCAGGTGCAAGGCATGCGTCCACTTGTTCGTTTGTTTTGGGAAATTCATCTTTCACACGACCCAACCGCCTATAAAATTCGCCTTCATAACAACTAAATCCTGTCTCTTCAATCCGACAATAATCCTTACTTTCCTTTCTACAGTCCAAGCATTTTCCATCTTCTATTATGGACACATTTTTTTCGCCATAGGTGGGTAACAGGCACCCACTGACTATAATGAGTAAGTATCTACAATTAAAAGACATTTGAATACAGACAAATAATTTAATGAGGTCGCATTGATGAAGTTCATGTTAAATTTCCAAAGGCCACTGTGTACACCTACGTATGTATGTTACAGGCTTAGCAAAAGTAACTCATTTTAAGAATGATAATATTATGGATATTTATTTTAAAAATGTATATATGTATTTGTCATTATATGTATCTTATTTATATATTATTTGTATTATTTTTTATTTATTTATTATTATTTCATTATATTTGTATATATTTAAAACCAAACGAAAGAATAGATATTTTGACAATTTATATGGATTCGAAAGAGTTTGTTTTACTGGGTTCTTTGTATTTGATTAATACCACATAAAAATACTCCTAAGATGACCAGTTTAAGGACTCTTAGTATATATAGTTTATTCCCATTCGATCTGAGATTCGAGATCCGAGATCCGATATGACCGTCGTGGTGCCCCGCGCCGCCCCCCGCTCTCTATAATCAGTTGGCCAAAGCTTTCGGCTCTGCGTACTTCGCGCCTAATTTCCAACTTAAGAAGTGGAAAACAACAAAATCAGGCAAATAATTGAGTAATTAAAGTTAAACGTAAGGAGAGCTGCTCTGCCAAGTGTTTTGTGTTAGTGATTTTGTGTAACGGTCTGCTAACAACTGGAGCTGGATCTGAAACAGAGATTACGGCAAAGTGTTTGAGTAAATTGATTGTGGATAAGTTTTGAAAGCTTGATCGATTTGGGTTTAGTTGGAGTGGAGGCGGCATAAATCGAAAAAAAAACTGTGCATTTGTTTTATAAGCGGAAAAGAAAGTTTAATTTAGGAGAATCGAAAAGTGATAGAAAATGGGATATGAAATTGAGGGAGATATGAATATAATATTAAATAATATAATAACCTAATATTTCGTAATAAAAATATTTTTAAAAATATGTTTAAATATGCCATAAAATGTCCTAAACTAATGACCATCAGCAGATATCCAGCTCCAGGCCAAGCTTAAGATAATGGCAAAGAGGGGCCAGGAATTCGGCGAAAAGGAGGCCCAGCTAGCCCACGAACGAATGCTAGTGGCGCAGGATCGTATTGCACTGGTCAATCTGAAGAAGCAAATTCTTCGCAGCAGAAATCGCCCAGCGAAGGGCAAATGGAAATCCTCCAGCAGCCCCCGATCTTCAACTGCCCCAAATGACGACCAGTCATGCGGAGCTCCTACTTAAACTGTCCCAAGAACCGGGACAGGTCGAGAGTGACATTGTGGACCGCATGCTGGACGAGAACATCGAAGCCTCCTACCGCAGGATGTACAATGCGCCGCCCAGTAGTTCCCTCGACGATCCCGACTAGGGAGCTGGTGGGCTGGACGATGACTCCAAGGTGGGTGGACCTGCGTATGGTGACCTGCAGTAGTCGGCCACACTTATGCCAAAGTCTTAGGCCGTGGACTAAAACTGTGGTGCAAGACCTTGGTGGCGCTTCAGCGTGGACTCGAACCATCAGTATAAGAGATAACTTATAAAACGCTACGTATAGAATATCACAAAATATTATTTGCTAAAAACTAAAATTATAAATTGAAAAATATTATTTAAGAAATTTATTATTAAATATATAAATACCACTTATGTATTATTTTTTCAAGCAACCTTTTCGTTCATATACAACTTTGAAAACGATAAATTCACTTTTAAAGTCCTTAGAAATCGCATTGTGCTGATGCTATGTACCAAAGACATTAGAATATGTATTTAATATTCATTATTCTAATGTCTTTAGAATATTTAATATTTATTATTCTAATGTCTTTGTACTAAAGCAATCGTTGCCATTTGTTAACCAATGACCATACAATAAATCATTTTTACGTATAGTGCAGAGCCCTAGCCAGTTTTTAATAACTCTCTGTAAAGGACATAACAGCTAATTTGCAATTATGATATATACATTCTAAATTTATAAGCTGGAACTGGATAATAACTTCATGAATAAGCATGTAAACATAAAGGTGTGCAATGTTTTCGTATAGGCTTGGCGTGATCCTTCATTTTTCAGGCACGGACAGGAAAGTAGGCCTTTGTATTCCATTTTATGTTTCACTCTGCAAGTGAAGCAAAATTCGCCTTGGTGATCTTCACTTAAAAGGACTTGACAGCCGATTTCGGGAGACCAAACGCAGCATACTTTGGCATTTATACTATCTGTAAGATTCTCAAATTTATTTTTGTATTACTAAGCAAATGTTTCTAATACCGATATGCAATCCGGGTGCAAGGCATACGTCCACTTTTTTGTTTGTTTTCGGGAATTCGTATTTCGGATAACCCAACCGCCTATAAAATTCTCCTTCATAACAACTAAATCCCGTCTCTTCAATCCGACAATAATCCTTATTTTCCTTTCTACAGTCCAAGCATTTTCCATCTTCTATTATGGACACATTTTTTTCGCCATAGGTGGGTAACAGGCTCCCAGTAAGTAAAATAAGAAAGTATCTACAATTAAAAGACATTTGAAAACAGACAAATAATTTAATGGGGTCGCATTGATGACGTTCATGTTATATTTCCAAAGGCCACTGTGTACAGCTACGTGTGTTACAGGATTAGCTAAATTAACTTATTTTATGAATGATAATATTATGGATATTTATATTAGAATTATATAAATATGTTATTATATTTATTTATTATTTTTATTATTTTCTATTTATTTTATATTTATTATTATTTATATATATTTATATATAACCATAGTTTTAAAACAAAACGAATAAATAGATTCTTTTACAATTTATATGGATTCGAAAGAGATGGCTTTACTGGGTTCTTCGTCTTCGATTAATAGCACAAAAATACACCTTAGATCACCAGTTTAAGGATTCTGAGTTCTACAAAGGCTAGGAGTGGATTGCTTAGAAGAAAAGCTCTGATCAGCTGGTTTGCTGTGGCTCTCTTTCGGTAAGCTTTGAGTCTGGTTTCCGATTGTCTTTGCGCTTCTTTCTTTTCCTTTGCCGCCGTCTTTGCTTTTGCTCGTGCTTTTGGATGTGTTTGCTGTGGCTGTGTTTGCTCGCTCGCGGATTGCCGTGCAGTGGAGTTCGGCCGTCAGTTTGAGTTTGGTTCGTAGCGCGTTCGCACACGCGCGCTGTAGTAGTTCGATACGAGTATATATAGTTTATTCCCATTCGATCCGAGATTCGAGATCCGAGATCCGATATGACCGTCGTGGTGCCCCGCGCCGCCCCCCGCTCGCTATAATCAGTTGGCCAAGCTTTTGGCTCTGCGTACTTCGCGGCTAATTTCCAACTTAAGAAGTGGAAAACAACAAAATCAGGCAAATAATTGAGTAATTAAAGTTAAACGTAAGGAGAGCTGCTCTGCCAAGTGTTTTGTGTTAGTGATTTTGTGTAACGGTCTGCTAACAACTGGAGCTGGATCTGAAACAGAGATTACGGCAAAGTGTTTGAGTAAATTGATTGTGGATAAGTTTTGAAAGCTTGAGAGTGGATGTGGATGCGATAAACTGATCGATTTGGGTTTAGTTTGAGTGGAGGAAGCATAAATCGAAAAGCCATCAAGACAGCGTGCATTTTTTTACAAGCGGAAAAGAAAGTTTGATTTAGGAGAATCGACAAGTGATAGGAAATCGGATATAAAATTGAGCGGGATATGAATATAATATTTAATGATATAATAACCTAATATTTCTTTATTAAGAAAATGTGCTTCTATTTAAAAATATGTTTAAATATGCCATAAAATGTCCTAAACTAATGACCGATTATATTACACTTCCTATTTGCTTAAATCAATTACAAACATTACAAGTGATCTCATAAGATTATCTCATTTCTATAGGCGATAAATAACAATAGATCAGCGGGAAAGCTGAACTGCTCATTTTGATTGATATTTTCATTCTTTTAGTTTAAATTTAAAATATTAATAATATATAAATATCTGGAAGCCAATAGGCTTATTCTATATTTAATGTGATTTTTCATTCATAATAAACTAGGTTCCAAGAAGTTAGTCCACCAATAAGCATACTCTTCTATTAAGTCGTCATAGGCCTCTTGTTTAAATAATTTACGGAATTTCATTGCCCATTAAAAGCAAAGTTGATCCTATAGGAATGGATAGAAAAACTAATCAACACCAGTTGCGACTAGTTAACCAACAACAAGAATTGGCAACTTCCCTCAGTTGGGCGCCAAGTCATTAGCTGCCCCAATCTCCTCCCCTCCCCCCTTCTTCCGCCCAATTGGGGGCCCACTCAAAGTACCGCTATGACTAGACAGGCCTTGTCCATATATTTCTTTATTTTTTCGCAAACGAATATATATACATACATATATGCAGCCATTAGCCACCGCATCAACAAACGAGACGCCACAAACACACTGTGATCTTTTGAGGCACACACATAGATACTCGAGGAAGGATCGGTCGTAAGGGGGAAGCAGGGGAGGGGAAGGGATTCGGTGACGTTTGCTTTGGGGCCCCATCACTTTTTGTTGTTGCACTGTAAGAAATTGCTTGAAAAGTCATTACAGAATGTAAAATTCAAGATAGAGTCACTTCTTTAACTTCAGCAAAGTAGAAAACTGTTACCTGTTATAATAATTTAAAAAAATTTGACATTTTGTTTATATCTAAATCTTGATATCTTTTTTTGTAATTGTACTTAGTTCGTTTTGAAATCAGCGATTTTTCCGCGTGCAGATCGTTGTTTTTTCGTGTTTGGATGAAAAAGTTGCCGCGGCAAGTGCAATTCGCAGTTTGCCGTCCGCGATTCGCATTCCGCTGGCCGAAAGTATCTTTGGAGTTTTGCATCTTGTGGATGTCTGCCGCGCTTAACTGTAAATTGAGGCATGTGCCGCACTCTCGCCCCGTCTCTTTCCTTCCCTATGTCGCTAGAGAGGCGCTCTCTTTCGTCTGTCAAGTTCAATGTGCGTTGACAATTTTCCGTTTCCAAATGGGCGATGTTTTCCACGTTGCTTCTTGTACTTTCACACACATTGGTTTTCCATTGTTGCTGCGCAACTGTGCGTGTACTTTAATTTATTTTAAATCGAACTGCAATTTAAATTTAAGCAAACGTACAAATAAAAAATGCAAAACCTAGTGAGTGTGTTTTTGTTGCGCATTCAACCCGGAACTTGAGGTATAGGAGTACCCGAAATCAGCCAGTCGCCCTGCCGTTCGAGTCGTGTGTGGATGTTTTCCAAGCAATGTATCTACGTATCTTTTCATCCTCATCCTCATCCTCATCGCAAACGCAATGCATAAATCAACGACGGAAAGAAGAAAAAATCTCCGCTTGGCTTTTTTGTTAGTTTTGTGAAAGCGCAAGTCGTAGCGTAATTTTTACACTTTTACCAAAGAGAAAGAAGTCCGAAAGATACATAGATACTCTTTACATACGGCTCGGCTCATAAGCATCTTTTCTCTATTACCCGCCGACATACACGATTTTCGTTTGCCGTTGTTTGTCTCTAAGCCGCTTAATTGAAAGTCTTGGCCTGACTTATGACTGGTTGGAAAAGCCAAATGTAAAAAGAAGACCTCAAGATGGGTAAATGCTTTTCCATCTAGCCCGAAGTGAAACCGCAGGAGCGATGAAAACTATAATTTTATTGATCGCAGTGGGATTGGGTAAAGGGAAAGCTTTCAAAACTCTAACCAGAAGTGCCACCTGATTTTCAGTGCGATAAACTAATGAAACTAAAGTGAAATATGCCAGAAAATTTAAATAAATAAAAATAAGTGTTTTGTTATAATCTGCAAATGTTTATATTTGCCATCTGTGCAAGTGCCCAAAAATCAAGCGAACAAACTGAATCCTCTCATCAGACAACGAAAAAGGTAAGATCAAATTGATATTAATATTTTGTGCCCGTTTTAGTTTTTATTTATGTTTGCATATCCATTTGTTAACTCGTTTGCGATGTCTATTAACGGCATTCGCCGCCCTGGGCAGTGAGCTCATCTCGCATCTGAAAGATATTCTCAAGCTGAAACTTGTTCGCTGATTCACATTTCACAACTCGGCTCGGCTTTCCGATTTGTTTATTTACAGTTGTGATATCTTTTTCTGGTTTTTGCATATTTTGGCATGCAATACGGGCACGTTCAAATATTTAATCAGTTAACCGATTCGGTTTAGTTCATTCAGCATTCCCCGAGCCTTTGCCCTTGTTGTTAACTTTCCAAGTCGCTGCGCATCTTTTCCTCCACGAGTTGGCTGCCAATGTCAAGGTTGCCATTGTTGATGTTTTGGCTAAAATAAAATATAAGATCTGCGAGTAGCCGGCTTATTGCCAATTGTCTGCCGCTAATTGGAGCTCAACACTTCTCAAGTGGAACGAACCGCTCTTTTTCGTTTAATTTGTAATTGCTTCGTTTTTCGGACAAGATATTTTACAAAATTAAATGAAGTATGGCAGGCAATTAGTTGGGTCTTAAGCTGGCTATTTACAAAACGTAGGCAGATTTACTGCTGGCGATGGAGATGAACGTGAGCTAAAGTTTTTGATAAGTCTTTTGCCGTTTTGGAAGCCCGAACCAGGTAGAAAAAATAATAAGACATTTGCAACACTTCCTACACGTACATTGCTATGCAAATTGTATTACATTTTAAGTTAAATAAATATGGAACAGTTAAATCAGATCCATAGTAACTCTTCCTTAGCTGACGATAACATATGGAGATCATTTGCACATTCCAATTAAAGTTTTAAATATTTGAAATCAATCAAGCTTTTAGGCCCTGAGGTACACCTGAAATCTTAATTATGGTCGAAAATAAAAATATTACTAAATGCCATCACCATTTTCAAGGTTATGATTAAGTATCGATAATTGTGTCAACCATCAACGGCCATCAAGAAACACATCTATCAACATCTGATGAAACCGGCAGACTCTGCCACATTATTAGCCAACTAAAGTCCACAAAATTGTTGGGCAATTAATATGCCATTAGGGCAGATCTTTAGTTCCAGCCTAGAGCAAAGAACTCTAAAGCCAATCAATACCGTTCGCTATTCTTTGGGCTTTCTTTCTCCAAGATTCTTTTGCCCCACGGCAAAGATGCGGAACCGTTAAGCATTTCACCTAAACCAAGTCATGGCGAAAAGAACGTATAAAAGAGATCATAAATTTGACTTTTTAATGTTTATGAAACATTTTTACGAGTCTTTTATGTGTGAAAATTACGCAGAAGGGCGTTCAAGTAAACGAGACCACGAGCCGCGAACAGTTAGTCAGCTGGCAGGTGCAAGCCAAGTTAATATAATACGTCATTACGGGAGCCTCGTCCGCAAAGCACATACATACATACCATTTCTCCACAACTTTGTTTTGGAGTTCCCTTAGCACTGCACTCCAAAAAAATTTAACATTAGCAAAAATTTTAAAAAAGATAATAGAACAGATTGGCGTTAAATGTAAAGCTCAGGTAAACATGTTTTGCCTATTACAGTAATAGCAATTACAATCATTCAACATATTGGAATATTCAATTTCCTTGAAGGTTTTTCATATCATATTCCTAATTTCTATTCAGGTCAACCCTTATGGGTATATTTAACTACATTTTAAAAATATTTCTGTTATTTCTCTCAGTGCAGTTAGTACCTCCAGATCATGACTTGGAAAAATGTGTGACTTTGGAGTGAGTTGACACCGTGTAAATAGCCGCCGGAGAGGAAAAAACTAAGCCGAAACTACTGAACAACAAGTGTAGAACAATCAACGTGCGGCGGTAGAAAACTGCCCAAGTAGCTGGAACGAAGGTCACTGAACTTTCGGATGGTCGCATCAAATATATTTTACACTAAGGCATTAACAAAAGTTGGTCCCCTTTTCGCCGCACTTCTAACCACCAGAGCCAAAGAAACGTGATAGAGCGGCATTTAGTTGACCAGTTTCTTGTGAATGGCTTTTATTTAAAATTGACTTGAGAGTGCCAAAAAGTAATGGTTGGAAAATCATAAAACTCGCTAATATGGGTATTTTGGGGTTTTATTTCTGCTCTCTGAATTTCTGTATTATGTCACTTGGCTTTAAGGAATGTGGGTGTGGAATTGG
This sequence comes from Drosophila teissieri, assembly GCF_016746235.2. Classification (NCBI taxonomy): domain Eukaryota; kingdom Metazoa; phylum Arthropoda; class Insecta; order Diptera; family Drosophilidae; genus Drosophila; species Drosophila teissieri. Next base: position 14,703,733 of record NC_053031.1, on the reverse strand, counting down.
AACCAGTTGTCATGAGTCAGTTTTGTGCAAAATCAGGTTGAACAGATCTATTATGATGTTAATATTACTGTTATATATTTGCAAAAATAAAACATAAATATATCTTAAAAAAACTTACTTAATTTTTAGAAATATTTTTCTTGAAAATTTAGTCTCAATATCATTAATAAATATTAAATTAAATCAAAGCTGAACCAAGTATTTTCAAATATAATTTGGTTTTGCCTTGATTTTTAGGCTTTCATGCTATGTACTTTGATCTGAGTTTTTCACTGCTCGCAGTTCTATTCTCTGATCGACATTCCTGAGCATTCCCGAACAAATTGCAGTATAATTGATAACACTTCGTGAGGCTAGCGGCTCGAGTGTCCGGAAAGTGAACCGCTTCCAATAACTGTAACCAACGTGACAGGCCTCGGCCGTCAAGCTCGTCCCCATTCGCAGCCAGCCCATCTTGCCCAGTTGCCCACTTGCTGACCCACTCTTGACCATCGATGGAGCGTCATCCGCACGAGAATAGAGTGCGCCGGGCCATACATACGATGCGGAGTCATCAGAAGACGATGGTTAATCGTCCAGTGGTCTCATTACCAATGGCCGGCAATTTCCGCACCTACTTAGCCGCCAGCCGCCTCGCATGTCTAACCGTAAATCCCTATTGACCCCCATTTCCCAACCGTAATGCTTGACCACACACATCCTCTTTCGCAGAGGGCCTCTTTCGATTTGTAACTTGATCAATGTGGCAATTGCTTCCTCTGCTTCTTCCACGCCACTTGGCCTTTTCATTAGCTTCAATTTCAATTTCAATTTGCTGCCTGCTAGCTGCTATTTGCTATATGCTATATGCTATATGCTATTTGCAATTTGCGCACCAAACTCTGTTTCGTTTCTGCTTCTATGTTCCAGCCATTTTTTCATCGGCTCGGGCCGAGAAAAAAACTTGTTTATGGCTCCTACAAGAATGTGGAAAGCAAGAAAACGAAACGAAAAAAAAGATAGCAACAAAACTGGGTTAAAATTGTTAGACAACCTGAAGTTGCAGTTGCCGTTTCTGAAATATTGCCTAGGTATGGGGTCTACTATCGAGTCTGGTCTCTAAGCTATGGCCTCGCCAATCTGCAAACCCCAAACTCCAAACGCCAAACACCATGAAGTGTGTTTTCGGATTGCAAGCATACAGCAAGTACTAAATGAATTGCATGGAATGTTTGGAGGTTCTAGGATGATCTCAATGGAATCCGGAGAAGATTTATTGCATTTTTGTGAATTACGAATCCGGTGAGAGCAGGCAGAATAAGTGAAACAGTTGTGTACAAAATATTTATATATTTTGAATCAATATCCAAAGTTTAAATTACCTTGGTCGAAGAAAATACCTACAAAACCCTTCATAGCTGAAACACGATTCCTGCAATTTGTGCATTTTGGCTCGTTTGCATTGACTTTTGTGTTTGAATCGGTGCCATTGCACTTGCGAAAGGCTCTGAAACACTGAAGCCCTACGACAGCTAACCGAAACTCATCTTGGGTATGGTCAGTAATGAAATAAAGCCGAACTGAACCAAACCAAGCCGTGGCACACCGTGGCACACCGTGGCAAGCCGAGCCAAGTGAGCCAACTATCGGCGGCTACTTAGTATGCCCGGCCCGAGTTCGACACTCACTATGAGAAGGCTCGCTGTGTAGAGGTGCAACAAGACGCAACGTTCGGTTTCAATTGGCTTGTTGTTGGCTTATTAATTACCTCACCGCACAATTGCGTGGCACATACACAAAACACCCACCAGAGGGATGGGGACTTTCGGGGGGCAGCGGGGTTTTGGCCGCTTTTGTAGAACCCACAAAAGGCGTTGGACGGTGGCGGGTAATACGAGTAACGACTTTTTGTGGCCCGTAAATGGAGCCCCCGTCGGATAAAGTCAACAGCCTCAACCAGTTTGAAGTTGAATTTAGTATTTTTTGTTCGCTATTCACATTATATTTCATTTAAATTGAGCAATGAGCGGCTGCGTGGCTTTCCATAAACAAATGAAGAGCTCGTGAAAATTGAGAGTGACTTTGCCGACTTGCGTTCATTTTTGCAAACTCGTTTTTGCATATTTCTATGTCGTTTGCTGTCGGTTACTTTCAAATGTCAAACGAAGTTGAAGGTGGCCCACAATGATATTTGATTTTTTCCTATCCTACTCGTATATTATATGATTTATTTTGAGTCACGTTGAAAACGAACACGGCGCCTTGAGAAAACAAAAGACTTGAGCAAAAAACTTGTTTATGGTATTTTTGGAAAATTACATATCTCTCGATGAGAAGTATATGGTGATCTAGGAATTTGTTATGTTTTTATAGCTCCAACGTATATAATTTTAAGTCTATATAAAGAAAAAAGGAAAATAATTATAAAATTAATAAAAACAAAAGACTTAAGCAAGAAACTTGTTTTTGGGATATGGACCGTAGCATTTATTATTAAACTTTATGTTTGGATAACGAATAAACTAGCTGAAAATCACAACAAAAACTAAAAAGTATGCGGGTATGTGACATTTAAATTTATAAGGACTATCCAGTGAAACTTTGCAACTTGTCTTGTGCCACAAAAGCCGGACAAAATGGATATTAAAAATACATTAAAATTGTTGGCTATAATCATTTATCATACCTTCACTTACAATTCAATTAAATGCAATGCACGATGCGCAGAAACTCCACAGATGGCAAACAATTCCAAAAGCGATTCCGAAAAGTCATAAGCAAAATCGTAGAGCTGTCCACGGGTGAAACTTAATAAAGCCTGAGAAAGTTGCTCAAGGCTCAGGTGACAATCATTAAAATAAAGCAACAAATAGCTGGCTAACTAACAAAATACAATAACCACAAACCAACTGAAAAAAATGCGATAATTGCTAACAAATTTGTACGACAAGCACATGCCAAACATGCAACACAAAAAAGCCACAACGCATTTGAAGATCGCTCTTCTGGCTAGGCACTAACTAAATGAGTTTTAATTTATTTTTGATCAGGAAAGAAGTTAAGTTAAAGAACGTTTTAAGAAAGCTACTCATGAGCTGGTTCTGCCTATATAGACTGTTGTTCAACTCACTTGGCTTGCTGCATCTTCTCGACTGCCGCAAATGACCCAGTTTAATGCAAGTGGAACGTCTGACCAACAACTGCAACGCGGCAACAGCTCTTGGCCATAAATAGCCATAAATAGTTGGCTCGTACCAGAAAAATATGGGATAGGATCAGTAGCAGTGAGTTTTGCAAAATAACAAAGCTTTAATACCCTTTGATATGGTAAAAATATACAATACAAGCAATTACATTTCGCTGAATAAAAAATCAATAAAAATATATAATAAACGTAATTTGCAATAGTGTAATTGGGCATAAAATATTATGACATACTCCGCCACGTTTATACCTGCCAATTAACTTACAAATTTTAACGGCCAAGCAAGCACCATTAGGTGCTTGCATTTATTGGATAATCTGTTATTTATGTTTACGATCCAATATATTGCCATTGCTTTTAATTCGGTATGTCCATGGTCTATAACTAGACGGAAATTAAACTTTTTCCGAATAAACTTCACTCATTGAGGAGGCACCTACCTGCGGTCTTGTTGAATGAATGCTTTAGAGATGCGGCTCAAAGTCGAGTCAAGTTTGGTTCTGAGTGGAAGAGAGTTGGACCGATCCACAGAGAGAGAGAAACTCGTTTCTTCTGGGATGCTGGAGTGGCGTGGAAGAACTTTCTTCTCATTGATTCTAGCGGCCTGCATATAAATAAATAAATTAAAGATACTTTCTTTATGGCGCTGTGTGCGTGAGTCTGTGGCTTGTGCTTTGGTGTCATCATCTATTCAATGCCTCCAAGCTAACGCCTCACTTCTTCGTCTGACCCAAATACTTGCAAGCTCTTTCTCCGGAGGTCAGATCCCAAGTCGAAGTCGAAGTGGAAGTCGAAGTCTGAGCCTGGTTTTTTGTACACCTTGTGTCATTTTTGTTGTTGGCGATCGGAGATCGGGTGTTTGGTGTTGGTTTTGGTTGTTGGCTGTTGGTTCAACAAGCGGACAGATTATGAACATCAACCCATTTACAAGTATTTCCAGTCCTCCGGCTCGCTTTTCGATTATACGCATCTTGATCGGCATCTTCATTAGTTTGACCCAATTTACCTGAGAGTTCTTTTTACTTTCTATTTTCCCCGCGAACGGCTTAAGAATATACGTTTTTATGGACCTCTTGTTAGGCTTTTGATTTGGGGAAGTCAATTTACTTTCATTTGAGGAAATCTTTTTCGGGTCTGCCGAATAATTTCAGATTTATGGGCGTTCACGAACACTTCCGTTGTGATGTTGCTTGAAAAGAAAATAGGTTTGATATGAAAATTTATTGGTTTCGGAAAGGAAATTTCACCTTTCAACACGAATAGAAGTAGCCACTTTACACTCAGCTTTAAAATTCTCTTCACATGCTCTACACAGTTTGGGTAAACAGAATTAACCTTTGTTAGCCCCACAAGCAAATGTGGTAAGCACTCTTTGATGACTTGTAATTGCGAAGCAATCAGAAAAGTATTGCTACACCACACATGCGGTTTGACCTTTAATGTTCTCATCAACCTTTAGTTGAGCTTCTTTCTGATTGAAACCCAATGGGAAATTTCTCCGAAACAAGAAATTTATTAATGGTTCAGTGCGAAATCAGAACAAAAGTTATAAATCTCATATGCGATATCAATCCAGAAATTTGAGTGCTCCATAAGATTTATAACCCAATGGGTTATAAACGGCGGTGTTTTATTCTATTTCGGACGAAAAGAAAGCGGATCTGACTATTAACATAAAATTTTGATAAAGACAAAACACGGAATCGCGTCGAAGACATCAAAGTTCAGCGGTGGTAAAATGCTAAAAAATATATTTGCCAGATTTATTGACAAATGGGTTCGGATCTACTTTGTGGAACTAGGTCGAGTGGCGATGAAGGGCTTTCGATTGAGGATTTGGAATATGCAAAGAAATTTGGCTGATAAAATAGTTTGATGGACAGCCTAAGAGCTTCATTAAGTTGTTAATGTTTTTCGCATACATATACCATTAAGTATTTGAATATTAAGATGGATCTGTTGAGCTGCGCTATAAGAACAGTTAAATGGCTAGGGCAGCCCATCAGTTTGCGTTTGCTAAGCGATTCGGTCGGTTCGCCGCGAATATGAAACTCAATCCGCCAGTTCTTCCTCTACTCCTTCTTGCTCTCATTTCGATCTGCGATCGAAGCTGGGCCGTCTATAATTATGAGCCACCTTCCCGCGGTTATTTCTATCCGAAGCCAGCGCGATTGCCACCTCTGCCAGTCAATGGATCTGCGACTGCCAGTGCCGGCCCACCGCCCGGAGTTCAGTCGGACTTCATTGACGATCTGATTGAGGGCCATAAGCAGCAAATCTTATCGAATGTCTTGGGCGTGGCCAGTGAAACCCCCTCGGATCCAGCCTCCACCTCCCTCGGATCGCCGTCCTCATCCTCGCCAGCCTCCGCCACTTTTCCCCTCCTCGAAGGCGGCGGTGCCAAGGCGTTTCGCGTTAATCGCTGTGCCAGCTGCAGTGAGTTGGGCAAATTGCAGTGCCAATCGAACCCAGCCAGGGACTGAAACGATCCCGGCTAATCTCCGGCTAATAATTGCGCATTTGAATCGGTCATTGTACGCCTATCGGGAACGGGAAACGCACATCCAAGCGTGTCTGTGAAACGTGTTGTGAGTGTCTTTACGCCTTGGTGTAATCTATTACCCAAATCGATGAAACAGTTGCCACACGATTAGGCATTCATTACCATTGGCGTATTAAAGCATCATAGCAAACACTGTGATTCAATTAAAGTCAATTGAGTGCTTATCCAATATAAGATTAAATATATTAGATATCATAAAGTATCATAAAGTATGAAGACATATTCTGACACTACACTTTACAACTTTTCCAATGCTTTTATATTTTTGTGAAATATTTATATCGCTCATCTAAAGAAAGCAAACATTTTTGAAGATCGATGTTTAAGATAGTTTAACTTCCGGTTGTCCTACGTTTTCACTCCCTGGCTGAGAGACCACCAAAGACCACCACATCGAATCCCAATTTCAATCCTCTTGCAGCCTGCGGCGTTCCGAATGTGAATCGCATTGTGGGCGGCTCCCGAGTGCGGACGAATAAATATCCGTGGATAGCGCAGATCATCCGCGGCACCTTCCTGTTCTGCGGCGGAACTTTGATCAACGATCGCTATGTCCTGACCGCCGCCCACTGCGTCCACGGCATGGACATGAGGGGCGTGTCCGTTCGACTGTTGCAGCTGGACAGGAGCTCCACCCACCTGGGAGTCACGCGGGCGGTGGCCTTCGCCCATGCCCACGTGGGCTACGATCCGGTGAGCCTGGTCCATGACATAGCCCTCCTGCGTCTGGATCAGCCCATTCCGCTGGTGGACACCATGCGTCCAGCCTGCTTGCCCAGCAACTGGCTGCAGAACTTCGACTTCCAGAAGGCCATTGTGGCGGGTTGGGGTTTGAGTCAGGAGGGTGGCTCCACCTCCAGTGTCCTGCAGGAGGTGGTGGTGCCCATCATCACCAATGCCCAGTGCCGGGCCACCTCGTACAAGACCATGATCGTGGACTCCATGTTGTGTGCCGGCTATGTGAAAACCGGCGGGCGGGATGCTTGTCAGGTGGGTTTGCAGCTACTCCAAATATTTTTTACTGTTTGCAATTGATCACTCTCTTTGGGAACCACCTTTCCAGGGCGACAGCGGTGGTCCCTTGATCGTCAGGGATCGCATCTTCCGCTTGGCCGGAGTTGTGTCCTTCGGCTACGGATGTGCCAAGCCCGATGCTCCGGGTGTCTACACTCGAGTGTCGCGCTACTTGGAATGGATAGCAGTCAACACAAGGGACTCTTGCTACTGCGTTAATTAGTCCGTTTTTAACAATAATTATTTATTTTACCATTCCTAAAACTATTTGCATATGAAGCCAATTAAAATTCTATTTAATTACTATTCTCAAATGCGTGTTTTTAGAAGGGATGACTTCGAACTTGTAGATATTTCATTATAAGATCGTAAGAATTCACCTTGTATTTTATATTCAAGACAAGTACTTTCTTTTACCACTCGATTGATTGGCTAAATATAAATTTTACCATCGGAAGTGGAGTAACTTTAGGCATTTCTACCGCAGCAGCCCACGATCACTTAAAAATCCAGTTCGGAGTCGGGTTTATGTATTTCGTTTGGGGAATTGGAGCGCGTGTGACCCACGCAACTCCCTCAATCGACATCTGGTTTTACTTTCTTTGTGCGAAAGAAATACAAATTGTACAAATATTTTGTGGAAACAGGTTATGGAAACCCTAGCGGTGGCCTTTCACTTTTTGCAGAAATCAATAAAACCCGAAGTCAGAGTTAAAGCTGAAGTTGCAGTTGAAGTTGAAGTTTGCTGAGCGAACATCGAAAATCGCAAATCGAATCGAAGCCAAGGACGTTTTGCGTCGACATCGCCTGACACATTCTTATCACTTGTCAAGGCTCCACCAGAACAACAACAACAACAACAGCAGCAACAACAACTGTCCTGCGGATCGCGGAGTTGACAAAACCTTTATCTTTATCCCTTTTGGCCGGGCAGGCCGACTTGTGGCCGACAGTTGTTTAATGGATTTTCAAGTTATTTCTGGTATTTTGTTGTAGTTGCCGCTGCATGTCGCAGAAATACGGCAAAACAAAGATATCTCTCCGCGGAAAGAAACTCGTTTGTGGCTAGGGGCCAAAGAAAATGCCGCATAATTGCCGCCGCCACGACTTCGCTACAGAAAAAGGGGGCGTGGCGGGGCAAGGCGCCCAGAAGGGGCGGCGGTGGCTGGGCTGGCTGGCCACCGAATCGACAATGTTGTCAATGCTGGCTGCTCTGGCATTTGATTTTATTTTTAACTAGACTATAATTGATGCCGAGCATTGCAAGGGTTATCGAGAAGCAACTCGAGGGGCGAGCAAAGGGGGGAAATGTGTGTGGAGTTCAGGGAACAGCGCCATTTATCTTAATTAAAAACGTGCCATCGGGAAAGAGTTGTGTAGTAATATTCATGAAAATGCCTCTGCTTAGCTAATTTACATAGATCAACCTTTATGCGAGACTTACTATTTCTGGTTTAAGTTACTTGTTGTGGGGAAAAGAACAAAGATATACATAAGTGAATTACACAGCTAAACTCGCTTAATTAGTTTGTAAGCAATGCCTGGCATTGTAACAATGAAGAGGCTTATTATGATTATTAAAACCACCATACATGCAAGTGTTTTGTTTTCTTTATTTTCGTATTACTTTTAGCTTAGAATTCGGCTTCCGAGCTGAGATAATTACCTTTGACTAAGAAAGTATCGCAGCTTCTCTATGCAGACAATCGTCGATTGAAGTTCTCTTTTGATGTTGGCACATTCAACTATGAGATCCAGGCAGTGTTCCCAATGCCGATTCGCGATTCGCAAGTTATCTGGCACCAGAGAGCCAAAGATGTTCCTCACGGGTCGGAGATATCCCAAGATCGGGTTGACAGGCAGTCGGATGATCCTGAACACCGTTCCCCAGGAGCTCTGCTCCTCCACAACGCGAGTGAGAGCCTTGTAGGGTCGCCCTCTGGGCAACTGGGCTTCTGCTGGAATTCGCTGAGCACTCTGGTGCAGTCTTACTCTGGCCAGGACTAGTTGAGCTCTGGATGACTCCTTATTCACTTGCGAGTGCAACAGCTCCAGGTCCTCTATTAAATGAACCATTTGCAAGAGGAGCCCATCTAAAGTACATCTGACATCCTCGTCCTCCGGGATTGATCTTGATTCTCGTTGCGGATCCGATTCATCGCAGGACACTTCCGTTTGGCTCATCTCCTAGTAGTTCTTCTGTATGCAGGATATTTCTCTTCGACAATTTTTGAAAGCTCAAAAAATAACGATTTGAAATCAGTTTGATTTGAAACGACATTGTGACTAAAATATCAAGCCAAACCACATTTTTGTTGAGATAGTTATTATTTAGTTTTCATGATCCTTAATAAAGTTGTTGCAGTTTAGATATATATGTACAGCAACATTAACTAATCCGTGATTACAGTTAACTAATACAAAGCGAAAGATCATAATAAGATCATAATAAGATAATGCCATTGTCTGTGAAACCATCTGTGCAAATTAGTTTCCCAGAAAATGAACTAGTTCACACTTACTCCACTTGAAGCCAAGTTGTTTGCCTTCAAATTTCTTAGGTTTTTTCTGTTGGTTTTGATGAATTTATCAGATTTGTTGGTCTGCCTTGAAATGAAGAGGGTTTTGAGGAGGGGAATGGTCGCGCCGCACGCTTCGCTGGCTAATTTAACATAATTCTCACATAAATCGCCAGCGAGTTGGGTAGAGAAATTTTCACGCCTCGCTTAACGCATTTGGCATAGCAGAAATCCATTTCTTGGCTTCTTCTCCTGCCACTTTGTTAGCGCTTCCTTTTTGCATATTTTCATTTTGTATATTTTGTTTTTCCATTTTCTATGGAGTAAAAACAAATGTCCGAAATTGTACAAGACACGAGTGTTCGCTGCATCGACGCGGCACTTTGCTGCTAAACCGCAAAACATTTTAATAAATTGCCAGTTATTAGTTTCTTGCGGAGCGGCAGGAAAAAGTGCAATTAAAATGCATTCGAAACGGGGTGGGGAGCGGGGTGAGGTGGTGGGTAGGAAATCGGGGGACAAAGGAAGTGCCGCAGCGAAAGAAATTAGCATAAGCATTGACTTTTTTCCAACGGGGAAGGTGGGGCAACAAAAAACTGTTGCGCTAGTTTCCCATAATTTGCCCCAGCGAAGATAATGAGCAAGAAAGAGTAGCCGCCGGGGGATGGTTGGGAAAAGCGGGGAGGGGGAAAACCCAGGGGGCGGGAAAACTGCGGTCAGTCGCATAGCAAATGGTGTGAAACTCTGCTGAAAACCGGGAAGGAGGGGAAGCCCGCACTGCACTGCCTTCATTGTTCAACGTTGCACTCGCTTTTTGTTGCTGTTTTAATGGCCACCGCTTGCAATTTGCATAAATGTTTTTAATTAAATGCATTTAAAGCATATTTTCCAAGCACACCGGGCAAATTTGTTAATGAAATCGAATCAGGGGGAAATGGGAAGTGCCTTTGCGTTAAGGTTATTATGCCTAATATGGGAACTTGGCAGGGAAAGTACATAGCAATATCACAACAATTGCTTTGCGTGGGGCAAGCTGATAAGAAATTTCAAATGAGATTTTTAATGCGATAATTAGTTGTAGAGTCTAATGCGAAAAATGATTTAGATGGATTTAAATAGGAACAGGCTTGCTGGAAGAAAAACATCAATTAAATAAAGTATTAAAAGGTACTAAAGTCAGCTTATTACAGAATAATAGAATAATTTATTCCGCAATTTAAGTTGCATTTATTTATGTTACAAAGGGTTGAGCCTGATATCCTCAATAACTTTTATTTAATGTTTGCTGTAATACAACAAAATCAGAGCTTGGGCAGTAAATTATCTAATTTAGTCGCCAAACTACCACTTTAACATTATATAAGTCCGAGAAATAGCTTAATCAACTGCCAACCCACTTATCACTGCCTTGTCACTCGAAACTAACCGCATCCGAACTTACCATAAAATCAAGACAAAGACGGAGGCGATTAACTTGTTTCACGAACTTTCAAAATGCAACAGCAAAAGAAATGAAAAGCAAACTGAAAACCAAAAGATCCCACAACAAACTTGCCAAAAACTCGCTTGTTTCCTTCCTGTGTGCGACCAAAAAAAGGCAACCGCAAATTTTTCTGTTTTCCTACCTCAAATTCGCAAAAAAATCGGGGGAAAAAAAACAAAAAAAGCCATACAAAACAATTTATGTCAACTTTCTTTTTATCAAACAAAAAGAAGGAATCAACGTGTGGCAAAGCGGTGGGGGGAAAATTCCAAACAATTTTCAAAGCCACCGCAAAAATCTTGCACCACAGACTCCCACACAAAGTCAGGCAGTCAGGTGGGTTTTATTTCTGTTTTTTTTTTTCTTTTTTGCGGCTCCGAACAGATGATTTAGCGACGGGTTTTTCTCTCCACCAGTTGCAGAGGTTGCAAGAAAGTTGCCGAATCATGAAGCAACTCCTTCCCCTCCCCTTCCCGTTTCTGAAAGAGAAGCCCCTTGCCCGCCAAAGGGGTACATTTTTTGGGGGAGAGTAATCGAAAAGCATTCGATGGAGCTCTTTCTCGGTGGACAGGTGGACAGGTGACCAATAACCACGACACTGGTCGGTTCAGTTCTTAAACTTGTTTCAATTTACTGTAGTTTTACCGCTACCGTTCTCGTTCACCAAGTTGTATACCCTTTTCGAAGCGAATAGCTCTGACTTAAGGTTCAAGTTTGCTACATTTTCTGAATACCAATTTTAAAGAGTCAAACGAAGTCAATTTAATGCATTTTCTTGCTCATTTTCCCTCGGGGCATTCTTTTTCTACACCCGGAAACCTAAGGCTTTCCACTCATGTTGGTTTTGCTGCCGACTTCTGGGCCCATCCTTACTTATCAGTGTCTCTTTTTTTCACGTATTTTTTAACGTGGCTATAACTGTTGTTTTGGCCGCTGCCCGGTAATTACCAATGTCGGGAGCAGGAACGAGAAATGGACCGGGATGGCAAACGAGTCGAGTCGAGTCGAGTCAGTTGCCCCTTCCCCGCGTCTGTGAACATCACAAATTTGAAATCAGTTTCATTATATAAATTGTTACCTTTAGACGATGTGGCAGACAGCTTGGGCCGCAGGTTTGGAGCCCTCATTGAGCCAGTTTTTCTGTTTTTTTTGCTTTGAGCTGTGAAATATATATTTCTCCTCTCTTTTTCTTTGGCATTCCTCTTTCAACTGAAAATTGCACACAATTTGTGCTGCATAATGTCAAAGTTGGTTTGGCTTTGGTGCGAAACGAATTTGATTGGGCATCCGTTGGATAGAAGTGGCTCGGAGTAACGCACTTGACTTCAATTAGACAGCGAGCACTTACCAATTGCCCGGCTTTTCCCCCCACTCCCCTTCCCCTGGCACCACGTTTTCCCCGGTCCTTCATGTACTGGTCAAACAGCTTCCGCCTCGAAAATGGCAAACTGTGTCAGTCAGCAGCGACTTTGACTGGCATTCGTCTGGCGTCCCATCGCAGTTCCTCGGTTCCTGATTTTTCCACTCCCATCTCTCAACTTTCCTCGGCTCAGCCCCATTTGGTCATTTTGTTTGCTCCTCCACTAAGGAAAAATTATCATGGAATGTTAGAAGAGCTCACAGTCTTTGTGAAGATGCATATTTTATATTTTTTGTAATAACTGCATACCAAAATTTCATCTTTAATTTCAACTGTATCTTGTTGTATCTAACGTCTTTCAATATCGTAGATAGAACTTTTGTGTTTCCCACTGTAAAACAGTAATAAGTTGCCATTTTAAGGGTCATATTAAAAGTTAAACATAAAGATATTACCTGAATCTTTTATTAAAAAATAAAATACTACTAAAAGAAGAACTTGTCGATCCAATCGACTTTGTTAGCGAAACTAGCTTGGCTACTCTAATCCTACTTTAATCCCAGATCGAGGGAAACTCTTCCCCCAGAATTGTTCTCTGTGCATGTCCATGGTCAGTGGCTGTCAGTCAGCCGCCAGTGTCCATCCAGAAGGCGAATCCCCACCCAGATTCCGCTCCTTTGTTTGCTCCCCTGGCCCCCGGGGCGCCCTAACTGTTTGTGCTATCCCGAGTGTTGACTGACAGGTGCCGCCGGAGAATTTTGGCGCTACAAAGTGCATAAATAAAAATTGTCCAACTCTGTTGACAGTGGAACATGGCAGCGAAAAAAAAACGCCGAAAGAAATATCACGAAACCGAGGGACCAAGAGCCATTAGTTAGATGAGTGAGCAACAGAAGAAGAATTATGGAGGGAGGGCTTAGAGCGCACTTCAAAATTTTGGTTAAAGTTGTTTCCTTACCTTCAATTTTAGTAAAGTAAATGATTGGTAATGGTTTAAATTAATTAAAAAGCTTATCATTTGATTCGTTATATTTGTGATATAATATATTTAAAAATAAACATTTATTTATTAAACCTAATATTCAATATTCATACATGTGTACATCTAACGTGATTTCTACATGATTCCTACATCGTCGTTGTTCTTAGTAATTATACATTACCTAAACAAATGTCAAATCATTTATCTACACGTATTAGTCGGGGTTGTAAAAAAGCAGTAACTTCGATCATGTAAATTGGTTCGAAGCCGAGGTTACACCAATATTTTCAACAACGTTTCTTGCAGAAAGCTTTAGTAGAGATCAAAACCAAAGTTTCTCACTACCAAGATCAACAATCCACTTTTCGTCTTAAATTTTTACTTTTATTACAAATGATGTTAATAACAAATTATTGGCTGAACATTAAAATATTAACAATAATTATATTTTTTAATTTCTTACAGACTCCAACTCAACAGTACTACAATGGCCTCCACAGCAACAGCAAATGGCACGACAGCGAAGACAGCAACCATTAATGATGACTACATAACGGTAGTGGAAGTGGACGACCCGACGTCGAACTCGAAGGATCGCCTTAAGAAGCTAGTCAAGCGTCAAAGCTCCGTGGCGGAGGACTCCTCGTTCATCACAGTGCTGACCATTAACGAGATGGAGTTGCTGCAACAGCGAAAACAGGACAAGGAAGGTGGTAGTGGCTCAAACCCAACAATGGAGGAGCAAGTAGAGGATGTCACAGTGTTCAGATTACCGGGAGAACGTCTCGGTTTTGGCCTTAAGTTTCAGGGAGGCACCAGAAGCACAGAGCTCATCCAAAAACTGTACATACAATCCTGTGCCGCCGACAGTCCTGCCTCCAAAGTGGCCACCAGCTGGGGTAATCTACGCGAGGGTGACGAGATCGTCAGTATCGATGGTCGGGATGTGCGGGAATTGACGCGTATCGATTGCGTTCGCGGCCTCAAAGACAACGTGGCCATCCAGCTGGTGGTGCGAAATGGCCACGGACAGAAGCCGCCCAGCGAAGAGGATCCACAGCAGCAGGAGCAGCTCTCGATCACTCTGAATGCCCAACCACCGCCGCCACCACCAGTGCCGCCAAGGAAGCTGGTGCGACGACAAAACTCCAAAGAGAACCAAGCCCAGTTTCTCGTTGAGAAGCCACTGACACCACCACCGGATGCGGAGTACTACCTGAATCTCCTAACCGAATCCATCAAGGCGGGCTCAGAGTCGGATGACACCGCCAGCACAATCTCCACCGTCATCGACAAGTTCTCTATGGGCTCCAACTACTCCTCTGACAGCAGTCTCAATGGCCATGAGCTGGCCAAGGTTTTGCAACCTTTCACCCTTCTCGAGCAGGAGTTTTTGCCCTTGGAGAACATCCAAGGAGCACATCCCAAGTTGCTTATTCCTGGCAACAACTACGAAAATGTGGAGTTCAAAACGGAGAAGGTCAATGTATACGAGAATGTGGAGCTCAGGAGTCCGGAAACGACGCCGACACCAAAACCCAGAGTCCAACTGGCCACCGTGGAGCCCAAAAAGCGATCAATCATACCCATGCCCCGAAAGATTCCCACTCCAACTAAGCTGCCCATTGAGGTGACCCCGCCACGGGTTCCCATATTGGAGGAGGAGACCAAAACTCCCACCAATGACAAAGCTGAGTCTCCCAAAACACCCACAAACGAACTCAAGGAGTCTCCCATGAGTGCTACCAAAATACCTAAGGCCAAGTTCTCGAGGGCCAAAACCGAGGGCGAGATCAAGTTGCACTTGCCAACCCCCAAACAGCAATCGCCACAAAGCAAATCTCGCATACCCGTAGTCAGTACCCCTACACCACAAAAAACGGTGCCCAAACCCGTATCACCCACTTTGAATGGTACACCACTCAGTTCAAATATACCACGGCTGTTGCAGAAGCAGAAATCCGAAACGGATCTGAAACTGAACTTGTACAGGAGTAAGTCTAAGGAGTCGAGTCCCAGACCTCCTTTGCAGCGAGCAAACTCGGCAGAGGCTCCAGAAAGGACCTTCATCCCGGTGCTTCTGAATGGCAACTCCAGAAGCTCAAACTCCCTGGAGAGCGTCAGTTCGATTGGCAGCAATAGCAGTGGAAATAGTGGAAGATCCCCAAAGGGACCGAAGCCCAAGCCACCAGAGCGAGTCCAATCGCTTCAGAAAACTCAGATACCCAAACTGCAGGCACTTCCAACAACTCCACCTCAACAGACACCCAAACTGAGTATGCAGACGTTCAAGCAGAGCCCACCCACACCCCGATCTACTCCAGTGGGCACTCCATCTCCCACCAGTAATCGGGAGATACGCTTCAAGATCCAGACGTACGAGAGCAAGACCCAGGACGAGGATAAACTACCCAGCTTATTCGACCTAGTGCACAGCCAGGAGAGTGATAAGGATAAGGATAAAGATAAGGACGGTGATTCGCTCAAGACCCACAATAGTATCACAGCGCTCTTGGCCGCCGCCGCTGCTGAGGCCGCTGATCTCTCTCGGGAGTCGCCACCGCCGCTGGTCGTTGGGAAGTGCATGAAGATCGCCGATGACACCAATACCACCACCTGCTATTCCAGTTCCAGCAGCGGGGAGGAGGACGAGGACGATCTGGATGCTGCCAACCGGGAGTACATATGCGAGGACGGCGAGAAGCTGGGACCTCCGGAGCTGATAAATGGCCCCGGTCCCTCGGAGGCCTACTTCAACATGTTCTGGCACTCGAACATGCTGCCCACCATCGGCGAGGTCGAGGAGGAGTTCTCCTCCCTGGAACCCCAGTCCCTAACAAACGGGTGAGTAATTGCTTTTGAAAGTGTCAGTTGGGGGATTAGATTAGGTTTCAGAGTGTCTATAAGCCAACTTCCTAGGCTGTGCAGTATTGTACAGTAAAATCCAATTGAATGCTATGAGATCTTTTATAAAATCAATTAGTTGTATTAATAATAATTTATATTTCTATTAAAGTAAATGGCCAACAAAAACTAGTGCATAATAGTCAGGTTAGGAAGGAAATATGTCTAGTCGTTCTAATCAGTCGTTTTTATTATATGGCTTAGATATTTGCAAATACCACTGGCCAAATACCATTAGGCAGTAAACCAAAAATATGGTGCTTACGCATGGCCTAGTTCCTTAAATACAATAAAATAACTTTCCTTAAAATAAGAAAATTGTTTTTAATATTAGTGAATGGTACACGTATCTTCTACAACATTGTATTGTGCAGTGGTCAAGACATTTGATTAGATCCAGCTGCAAGTTCAAGTAGACATAGTAAGGGGACTTTTCTATAGCTAGACCAATATGTACATGACTTTGGAAAAATGTAGTGCAAAGCGAGTAGCGAAAGCAGTCAGCAGGGTAAAGAGGTAAAGAGGTTCCCCACGG
Source organism: Drosophila teissieri (assembly GCF_016746235.2). NCBI lineage: Eukaryota > Metazoa > Arthropoda > Insecta > Diptera > Drosophilidae > Drosophila > Drosophila teissieri. The sequence continues at coordinate 14,687,189 of NC_053031.1, read as the reverse complement.
AAATAAAAAAGAAAGAAAGCAAATAAAAAACAAAGGCTGATAAGACAAAATGCCGGTGTGTTTACTAACACACTGATAAGGGGCTTCAATCAGCCGATAAGGCGGAATGGCAATAGGAAAAAAGCTATCAGTGTGATTTTGGTAGCGCTGGACGACGGTTCGGAACTGATCGAACCTGTCTCTATTGACGTTTTGCTTAGGAGGTATAGCAGGTGTGATGACAACGAGTCAATTAGCATATCTACCCAAGCGATAAGAAGCGTAATTGTCATTACTGAGCTTATTTTTCTATGTACTTTTTATCCAGAAACCTTGTCAAGTCAGAGGAGTCGAAGAAGTTGCCCAAAATGGAAGTAAATGCCAGTGGACTGGCCCAGCTGACTGACGATAAGATTGCTGACCATGACGCAAGTGCAACGAGAGCGGATAGTCTCACTGAACCAAACGTCACAACGAACCAAACCCAGGAAATCAACTCTACCAGTTCGAGTTCTGTGAGAAGTCAGAAGACCACCACAACCACTCGAGTGACCACCACCAAGACTAGCTCCAGTTCCAGTTCCAGTTCCTCCTCCAGTAGCTCATCCACTGTCATCCCAGACATTGCCTTCAAGCTGCAGCCCTATGAGGAAAGGGACGATGTGCTCTCGGAACCCATTACCACCATCCACGAAGAACGACGTGTGCTCAGTGAGCAGAAGACCCTCAGTGAATCGAGGACCCGGGATGCATTAACCGGCGAAGAGCAGCTGGTAACTAGTGCCAACTCGAAGTCGAGCAGTGCCCGCTTCAAGAAGATCAGCAGCAACGACAACCTACTCGACCTTGGCGACGAGCAGGAGATGCAGGAGCAGCCGTTGACCGCCACGATCACCCAGGAAACGAGTCTGAGGGAGCGGTTGGAGTGTCCTCAGGATAACCAGAGTATCGAGAGGGGTACTCTGACCCTATCCGAGCGGGGAAAGCAGCTGAGCGAACAAGACGGCCTCACCACCTACACGGAATGTGAGACGAGTGAGAAGGAGTCCTACCTGGAGGGCCAACAGCTCCTCAATGGCCAGGAGGGGTCCATTAGCCAGGATGAGAATGAGAATGGTGACCAACCCACATACGAGCGAGAACTCAGCGAGACCCTAACGATCGTCAACGATGGTGAGAAGCAGGTCACCAAGAAACTGGAGCAGAACAAGGAAGTCGCTGGCAAGAAGGGTGCCAAGCTCCTCAAGAAGACCGACGAGGAGCGCCGTCTCGAGCAGGAGGCCCAGAAGCTGATCGAGAGCTATCAGAAGGTCAAGAAGGAAGCGGAGAAGCTGTACAAACTGGAATTGGCCGACGAGGATCAGGGCTTCGATTTGAGTGCCTTTGAGCAGGTGGAGAAGGAGGTTAGGCCAGAGGAAATCCAGGAAGTGGAGAACTCCCAACCCGCAAAGGGTGATATTCAAATTGTAGAGGAGGTTAACACACCCAATCAAGTCAAAGTTGAAGATGTGAAAGAGGAAATAAAGGAGAATGTCAAAGTAGCTCAACAGGAAATCAAAGAAGAGGTCAAGGTCTCGCACCAAGAAATTAAAGAAACCGTAAAGAGTGAAGCAAATGTTGAGAGTAATGAACTCAAGGAAGTTAGGGAGGAGGTCAAAGTGACCCAGCAGGAAGTTAAGGAACAGATTAAGGAGACCGAGGCAGTCAAAGTGGTGCACAAAGAAGTAAAAGTTATCAAGGAAAGTGCCAAAGTCATTACGACCACCAGTCACAAGCAAGAAATCAAGGAAGTAAGCACCTATCAAGAAGGAGTTTCCAAAAAGGATACCGTGGCAACCACAAAAGTGGAGATCATCTCACCTCCCCTGGAAGACGACTTGGGCTATGTCCTCCACAAGCACATTATCCTGCCCCAGGAGAAGGTCAAGACCCCACCCGCGCCACTGCCGAAACCGAAACCCAAACCGCCAGTGCCCACGAACAAACCCAAAGTGCCGGTCAACTTGACCAAGCCGAAGTCAGCACCTCCGCCAGTGCCCAGTAAGAGGAGTGAGCTATCGGGAGCCGGGGGCAAGCCCACGCCCACCCAGAGACGCGGCAGCTTGGAGACCTCGCAGCCTCCGAAACCGCTGGAACGCATAATTGTCGGCGTGGAGCAGCGGGATGAGCCGGAAAAGCCTGAAAAGCCGGAAAAGCCCCAGCCAATTATCAACTTGGCCAGCGTGGATCTGCCCAATGTGGCGTCGCACAGCAAGCAAGCGACCGTGGAAACGACTCCCGTGGTCGAGATGCCACCGGATGAGCTCCAATTCGAGAGCCACCAACTGCCGGATGACGTCGAAAGGCAAAAGGACATGCACCAGGACTCAAATGACCTGCTCAGCGGGTCGTCATCGTCATCGGTAACCACGCCCATAACAACGCCAATTTTGGTGTCTGCCACCTCGTCGATGGACTCGGTGCAAAGTGTCATCGAGGTCGCCAATGGATTGCCCATCATCAGCAATCAGCAGACCGACGACGACGACATTGATGAAGATGCAGCGGATGATGATGGGCTGCACTTGGAGGCCGGAGGTACGAAGGATACTCGTCCTGTCCAGGAGGTGACAACGTTGACGCTCGACAGGGAACACGAATCAGGTGAGTAACGACCTGCTTTTTAACGTGAATAATTCGAATTTCTTGTATGGGTGTGTACAATTTTTGTTATATACTACTAACATTTTCAAATGAAAATGAAAATTCAATGAGAAATCAACTCGGCTCTTTAATTCCATAAAATCAGTGTATAAAAGTATGGTACAATATATCAAAGAAAAATCATTTCAAAAAATGTAAATATTTAAATAATTATCCCAGATGCATTAACGATCTTACAACTTATTTAAGCTGTATTCGAATAATTCCATATTTTATTTATTTTTCTTAAAGTTATAAAATTTAGTTCAGTGAAAGCTTGCAATTTGAGCCAAAGTTTTTCCAACGGTTTATGGTTTGCAGCTTCGGCAGTTGCAGTGGCTAAAATTCGAGGAGACTTTTTGGGCATCTACGACTTTTTGTCCTTGGGCCTTCGTAGTTGTTTACTGAGTTGATTTTCGACAGCCCCCCAAAGAGTTGCAACCAAAACCCGTCGACGCACGCAAATATCAGCCACCAAATGAGTTTTGCAGCCATCGCACTGATGGTCGGTCAGTTTGGAAACTCTGGACCCTCTGGTAACTTGTCGCATTGACCACAATTTAGCTTCCTCCAGCCGCCGGCCACGCCCCTTTCGGTCCGCTAAACTCCCTTTTTTGGCCATTGCGTATGCAAAACGGCCACTAATGGACTTTATGGCAGAGTTTTGTTTGGTCGGTCTCGGTTTTTATTTTCTGCGCGGGGGCGTTTAATGGCACCCTTCCAAGTGTGGTGATAATGTCGGTTTTTTGGACAGTGTTTTTATTGAGGAGATTATGCCATGTAAATTGAGTTGGTCTTCCAATTTGCTACTTGATGGCGTTTAATTAGATTAAACTTGATAGTGATGCAGAACGTGGGAAGTGAAGGGGCTGATTTATATTTCTAATTGGATTGCTATCTTGGGCGTAATAAAAGCTTAAGTTTTTATGGTAAAATAATGTTATATTTTTAATGTTTTTCACCACTTAGTATAGTCATTCACTTATCTTTATTAAAACTGCTGGATTTTGGGAACTGATTCATTGCATATTTATGTTGATGATTGTAAAATAATAAACAGTAAACGATCAAATTCGTAGGCAAACAATTTTTAATTTCAACGACCAACAAAAATGCGCCTCTGGCAATTTCATACGCCCAAAAACCCAAATTCTGAGAGTTAATAAAACGAATATTTTATTGCACCTATGGTCATTTTGGCCAGGCATAATTGTTTGGCTTAAATATTTCATGTGGATTGGATTTGGATCCCTTGCGCTTATAATGGAAAATTTGCATTTCATTTATGGGAAAAATCGAAGCGCCAAAGGGCAGGCAAAAACTGGTCATCCAGTTGCAGGCGGTGAGAAATATTGGGGAAATGTTTTAATTAAACAAAAAGCAGGCAAATATTGGCACCACTGTCATTCCCCACCAATCCGCTCCCAGTTCATAGTTTCCTGAGTTTCAAGCACGCGCCAAAATATTTACATACCAAAATGCGTTTGCTGAGTGGCAATGGGTGGCTGGAATTGGGGATTGTGGCTTCGGATCTCTGTATTCGGGGTGTGAAATAATAATGAAATTTGCCTGGACAACCCGCATCACATTTGCATATGCCAGGAACAGTGGGGACTAAGGCATTTTTATGAAACTTATAGAAAATGTAATGTTAGTTCAAATGTATTTCAGTTACTTCTGGGAACACTAGATTCTTTTTAGTAACCTCGTACCTTCTCGTATTTCTATTGCTTGTTAAGAAAATGTTTAGCTAACAATAAAAAGAGGTATATATATATATATATAAAATAGTGATAAATTAGTATTTCCTAATTCCTAAATACATTTTATAGAACCCCATGGTATCGCAATCAGGTTTTTGTTTTTGAATATCCCATCCGATTCCCTCCACTTCAGCGCCATTGCCTTTAGTGTTGTTTTTACTTGCCGCCTGATAAAACTTAACAAATAATCTTTTTTTCCTTGCCATTTCGCACACGTAAAAAATATTATTTTTTGTCGCTGACTGGCGCTATTATTTTATGTGGCAGCGCAAATTTGCAATTAAATCTGCACGAAAATATGCAAGATTTTTTGATTCCACTATTACGAGTGCGCCGTGTTATTTGTACCTTGAATGATTTTTCTGGAATTTCATGGACGTCATAAAAGGAAATTGTGTGGTTTTTTGCGCAACTATGGGTTTCATAATTATTATTGCTGGCAGCTCAACTTTTGCTGTGACCGTGGATCGTTAATTCTCGGACAATTGCATTGATAAGACCTTTTGAACATTCCGTGTGGATAGGAACTTATCTGTTGGCGATTTGCCCGCGTTTATGATGACCATATGGCTAAAGCTCTCAGCGAGATTATAAATATTGCTTTGCACGAGCTAAACACCATTCTGGTCGAAAAGGGTGGTCCTCTATCTATATCTATGTGCACAGTATCTCACACAGTTTTTCGCCAGTTGGGAGTTGAATTGAATTTGAGTCAGCGCCTGTTTTCAAACTTGAGACTGACTGACATGCAGCTCAGCACCATATCTTCGACGAAATTGCTTTTGGGCCCTCGACCACTTGGCCAATTGACAGCTTCTGGCTTATGAACATTCATGGAATTGGCTAACGGCAGCTGGGCTCGTGCTGGTGACACTGTCTAACGTGTGTGCACATACTGTATTCTCAATGGGAGATTCCAGTTTCTCACTCACTTTGCATTTTTCGCCTATTAATTAAAAGAAATGATTTTTGGGCTACCTTTTTTTATACATAAATCACAGCAAATAAATGAGGTTTTATCTTCATACATCGCTTACAGATTACTCATTATAGCCCTGTTAACTAAAGCTCATGTTGCTCATATTCATAATAAGTTCTCCACTTGTTTATGTATAAAACTCTTGACATTGTTTTATATAGGCTTTCATGTTTCATGTTAACTTTATAGCTTAGTGTATAGAACTGTCTTGCATTTTTCTCCAGTTGTCTGCTGTTTTCCAGTTCAGTTTTCTGGTCAGTTCATTTGGGCACAAGTATTTTGGACATTTACAGGTCGAACACCCAGGAAGTCCGAACCTTTCTGCCTCCCGAGCCGCCAAACAAATTTGACCCCTTTCAGTACTCGACTTTTGGCTGTGTGTGTCACGAGTGTTGCGCCAAATTTATCGCTTTGTGAATTTCAAATTAATTTGAAATTAATTTTCAATTTCGATTTTCACTGCAGCTCGGTTGAATTGGTTGCTCCTTTTGTTGGCTCTGTGCACTTTTCCTGATGTAATTACACGCTGTCCTATTTGTTGCTGTTGCTGTTGCTGCTGCTGTCATTGTTGTTGTTGTCAGTGGCGCCTCGGGGTCCTTTGATTAGATTTTGTAGCTAATTTTATTGTGGTGCGGCTCTGTGGTTTATTCAATTGTTTTGTTGCTTTGTTGCCAATGTGAAAAGTGTTCGGATGCAGCTGTGGAAACCCAAATCCAAACCTAAATCCAAATCGAAATCGAATCCAATGTAAACTTCTGTTTAGTCTGCCGTATTGTGTTTATTCATTCATTCGATTTGTTTTCCCTCCTGCTGGGTATTTATCTCTCTCTATATATATATAAATATATGCTATATATGCTTCGATTTTCAGTTGGGTCTTCTCTGTTTGTTTTCCTTTGCATTGCCTTAAAAGTGCAACTCAATGTTGACCAAGTACTTGCATGCTTTTTGCTCTCCTTTCGCCGCTCCTATAGAAATATTTATATATGCTGGCGACTTTGGGTATTCGAAGCTCTTGCGATGATAAATGGAAGAGTGAAATGTCAAGGATCGGAGACTGGGTTCATATTTCCAGAGTAAGGGAAATTGCAGTAAGAGGAATCGCAGTTCAGAGCTCATTCAATCAGCCCATTCATTCGGTCAATCATGGTCGGGTCTTTTTGACTTTCAGCTGCCCATCATTATTTTGCCATATTTATAGGGCAGCCACTTTGAACCCCCCTGTGGTTTTCCATGGTTTTCCATGAACTGTCAAATTAAACGCTATTTAACAGCAATCACATCGCATCCTTTCGATATTTAGCAGTATTTTGTGGTTGCAGCTTTTTAGCGTTTTGTGGTTTTGACAAACGTTTTCCAATGGCAATTGTTAGGCTTTTTTGGTTGAAAATTTAATGAAGGGTATTGAATAACAAATTTAGGGTGTTGAAATTTGTTATGTTATGCAATAATGAAATCAAATATAGATGCATATTTTAAAAGCCTGCTCCTTTATTAATTTGTTTGTTTTGATAGTTTAGAATGCAGATTCTATCACAGCCATAGCGACTTTGTCTTAGTGCAGCTACCGATCTCAGTTCCCTGGCATTATCATTTTGTGCTGCTAAGCTCATTAACGGATCCACCGAAAAGAGTCGGACTTTTGGAGTTAACCCCATTCGCAGGAGCCTAATCAGCTGTCAGGTGGTGTTCAGGTGAGGTGTTCAGGTGGGAAAGGAGGTGAGGAAGGAGGTGCCGGGTGAAAGAAGGTGTCAACTGCGCCTGCTGCACTTTCAAATCCAATTAAGAGTGTGAACTTGCCGGCTCTTGGAAATTAACAGTCAGATAGCCGGGGCACAAACAAAGTGACATTGTCACATTAAATGCGAAATGTGCAACAGTAGCTACTGCAGATAAGGGGCGAAAGAAGTCGTTGGAGGTGTAGCCCCAAAAAAAAAAAGGCTAACAGAAACAAACACAGAACTCGCAGGAGCCAAGCCCAGCTGCACTTTTGTGTCAGAAAGCTGACTGCAGCCAAGTACATATAGAGAACCCAACGAGCCCCAGCCCACTTCGAGCCTCATTACAGCTCCTTTCTGCGACACTCGAAAAACGAATACCCTGGAAATGGTTGGAGTATTGATTTTAGTAACCAGACTTACGGATGTTAAGGAGCTGATGAAAGTCGATTTGGTTATAGCGAGCCATTAGCACTTAGCATTTTGAGATTCTTCAGTGCCAAATCATTACAATGTATGTATGCTTGTAAGCCTTTAAATAAACTTAAAAATACTTTTTAAAATATTTTAAAATTTTTAGTACTTGCTAATAGGTTTTAAAGAAGGATAGCTAACATATCCAACAATTTCTCTAACTGCATCTCGAAAGCCTGACAGCTTGCTGTGCAGCCTGCGCTGCCTGCAATTATCACATTTCCAAATGGTCACGGACCACGAAATCTCGAGTTCAGATATGAGGCGACCCCGATCCCTCCAGTTGCTCTACGACTTCATAAGGCGCAGGGAAGCCTAAGTTGAAGCCCAAAGGCAGCTCCACTCTGCAATCCAGAGGTTCCACCAGAGGTTCTCCTATCCAATCCCAGTCCGCCCGTGTGTGTGTCATAATTCTCGCCAGCTTGACATTTATGATGTGGTCGCGGTCATGTGATTTTTCCAGCCGAACCGATTTCGCAGACCGATAAAACAATGGCAATGAAGTCATGATGTCTCTGCAAACAGGAGAGTTCTGGTCACGGTGCGAAAAGCTTGTAATTACCTTTGCTCTTACTTGAATCTTCAGTTTAACTCACCTCTTAAGAGGTGTACCTACTTTTCCTACTTTCATATGAGCCTTCAAAAATGATTGGTAAGTTTAGAGAGTCAAAACATTTTTCCTACTTTCATATGAGCCTTCAAACATTATTGGTAAGTGTAGGTAGTCAAAACATTTTTAGCCATTTAGATAAATGGTTTTCTTAACTTCTCTGGCTACTTCCTTTTCATCTAAATAGCAGTTAAGTGATAATCCATTAAGTCGGATAAATACCCGATTGTGGTGTAGAGCACAAAAGTTAAAGCGCAGTGTCCAATAAAAGGAAATACAGCTTGAGGACTTTAAAACCATTTGGCCGTAGCCTAGCCGTAAAAATAAAGACAATAAGGGCTTTTAAAGTCGTATGCAAAAGTATCTTAGAGCCGAGTGATTTACGGCCAGCATTCGCGGGTCCAAAGCCTATTCAATTACACAGTGGAAAGCCAGAGGATTCTTAGGGCCATCGCCTCGTCATTCTAATTATACGATCAGTGCGAACATTAAAGCACTATTTCCGATGCGAAAATATTTCTATTGAAAGCAAACCCCTTTTGCGGCAGGCTAATAAAGCTAGCAAACTATAATCATAAAACACGAAACTCAATTACCACGTTTGCTGCTCAAGGCCACAAATAACCGATGTTACGATGCGTCAACATTTTCTCCAACCGAATCCCAACTGCCCGGAAGTATTCAAAGGGAAGAATTCCGAGGGTCATAAGGGGCGGCAGTGGCAGTGGCAGGTCCAGTTGTCTGGGAGCCAGTGATTCATTGCTTTATTACCCCTAAAATGCGGCCCGCTTCTTTTCACCCATTCTCTCGCCGCTTGCATAATTATGCGCAGCAATGTCTGTCGGCAAAACTCTTCCTTATGCCGTCTATCCAAATACAAAAAATAGAAAAAAAATTTAAACAAAAATACGAGGACAATCAAATATGTATATCGAAGTAGCAATACTATAAAGTCATAACCATAGCAGTATACAGTTTCAGCTTTTCCAATTTTAATCGACATTTTAAATATTAAAGAGTGCAAAATCAATATTGCAAAGCAGCTCAACTATACCATTCGCCAATGGGTGTTCATGTCAATAAACTTTTTTTGCTATATGAGTATTCTTTCATTCGGGGAAGTATCATTAAAAAGTTGTAACAGTTTCTATTGAGACATAGCAGCATACCTTCAAATGCAACAATATCTTTCTTTTCCAATTTAATACCGGTCCTTGATCTCCAGTTTGCCGTTTATTTACTTGCACACTGTTTTAAGTTTTAAAGGTAGACCTAAGTTATATTATTTTAATATAATACTAATATTTTTGTAATATTTTTTGTTATTTTTTGAAATTTCTCCGAGTGCAGTCTGATTTGGCGGCTTTTCTCAAACATTCATAAAAAACGTCTGGAGCTTCAGGCTTCGCGACCTGGGGGAATCCTCCACGCCTGGCGGCCCTTTCCTCCGGGCATTTAATTCTCTTTTTTAGTGCTAGTCCGTCTTGTCAGCAGGATTAAGCAATTTTCAGCTTGGCTTGCGCTTTTTTCCTCTGCCGGTTTTCAGCAACTCCTACTATTTGGCCCGCCATTTCCTTCACTTCCAATGACGGGCGAGAAAAAGTTACAAAAAAGGAGTAGGCTGTGGAACAGCCTCTAAAAATTTGCGAAGCGTTAAATTTCGTTAATTTAAGTTGTGAGAATTTGGCGAAACAGAGAGCAGCTGTAAATGTGCTTAACACTGCCGTAACGAGTTGTGATTCGAATGGGAAAAAGTAGAAAAGCAGAAGTAGTTTCTTTGAGTTCTTACCTATGTAAGGACTCACCTAAGGATTAAGGATCCCAGTTTTTGGAAACGCGATCTGAATTAGCTAGCATATTGAGGGTAAGCAACTCCTGCATGGACCGCAAAACAATACGAAATCAATGCCTGCGTCTTCGCACCAATTACCTGCGGTTACCTTCATTCAGCAAACACTCGGGGAAAAACTTAAATTCGGTCTGCGGTCCGTTGTCCTGAGTCCTGGAAACGATTGCTGTAGCCACAGACTGGGCGTTAATATTGAATATAATTTGCGGCAAATAATTCATGAGTTGGCGGTTCAATTCTTGCGGCAATTACCCAACGCGTATGCCGTATGCCATGGGCCTCTAGAATCCAAGGTCTGTCTTTCACTTTCAGGGACTTTTGGGGAGTGTTGTGCAAACTGAAAATCGCGGAATCGGGTTAAACCGCAGCGTTGAAAAGGACAGTGAGGCATATGCAACGCATCTGGAGTTCCGAACTGCAGTCATAACTGAGATTGCACTGAAACAAATATGGTATTTATTTATGAATCAGCAATCTACGCTCTTTAGTAAGAATCTAACAAACATGAATGCAACTGCAAAATCATATGATTGAAGCCCACTATCACTAAATAGTTATATTCACTAAGCTTATTATGGTTTTAGTCAATTTTCAATAGGTTTTTGTGTATGTCAAGCTAATAACTTTGATTTTGTGTTTAAGTTTGTTTAAGTGTGAATGCCGAAAGGCATTTGGCTCCGTTGGTTTTCGATTGGCTTCGATTGCAAACGATATTTACCCGCTGCTGTTGTTGTTGCTGCTGTTGTTGTCACATCCTGCGTCGGCAGTTCCCAGGACACCAGCAAAATAGGCGGTAGGGGGCGTGGCCGGGTCAGAGGAAGGGTTCAGAAGGGGAAGAGACAGGGACAGAGGCAACCTATTGACATTGACAGTTATAGCCGGGAGTGTATTTATACAACAGCGCAGATATGTGGACCAGAAGTCAGACGTTGGCGCGAGTTGGCTGGTTTGCTGCAAAGTGGTTACCACTCCGATTTAACCTCCCTGCGATTTAACCCCCTTCCAGGGCAGAATTGTCAACGCTGCTGTTGTCATGGCCAGCATTGTGCATGAGTGCCCTGGCCCAGCTGTGAACTGTGAATTGGGCCGCTCTTCGAATCGCGGTTGGTTGGGTTAAGTGGGTTAAGCACGTTAAGGGCAGCACTCTCCTGGCAGGGACTTTAAAGGGTTTTAAATAGTTTATACTATATGAAAGGATGTTAGATATCACTTCGTTACCTTGCGAGGTGTTCTATCTGTGCCTTACATTAAACACCTGTTTAAAAACTTGTCTTATTCAAATTCTATGGTTCAGAGAATCTGGCCCCCTTTCCCCTGCGTTAAGTAGCCATTACAGCCCCCACATAACCTCCAGAAGTATTCAATCCCCGCCGTCTGATGCCGCTAATCGATTGAGGCCTTTTGCGAACAGCATCCCGACCAAGTATCATTACCCACAGCATACCAAACGGGCTGCCCCACCGCAGACACGCCAGACATCTCGTAGCCCCCCGTTTGGAGGCCCCTTTTGTGGCACTAAGGAATTAACCAAAAACAATTTTCCACTCAGGCGGAGGCAGGCAGCCAGCTGGAAAAATGCCCGAACAGAACGACACGACACGAAACGAAACGCCAGAGCCGCATCATAATGGCCCAGAGCAAAGACGCATCTCTGGGATGCAAATGTATCTATTAAACAGAAATCAGGCGGAGGGCCCGCAGCCACCAGGAACAGAAACCGAAACAGAAACAGATACAGATACATTTACAGAAACAGAAACTGAAAACTGAAAACTGAAAACGGGCAGCAGCAAGCAACGAGCCGGGCTAAGCACTTCACACCAAAGTGTCAATTGCATTTTTGTGGTTGGTCGCCCATGGACGCCAGGAACGCCATGAACAGGGCCTTCGAGCACTTAATGCAACAATAAAACAATCAAAGTGTCTAGAAAATCGATGGAAATCAACGCAGCCATGGCCTCTCTGTGCATCCACTTCCAAGTAGCCATAGCCCGGCCACTTTGGCCAGTCAGTCGGCCGGCAGCAAATGGAAATTCGATGTGAAGTGTGCGTATCAGCGACTGTCGCACTGCAGTGCATCCCAGATCCAAGACTCCCGACTCCAGACTCCCGACTCCAGATCCGAGGGACAGGAACAGATACAGGAACAGGGACCGGGGCGGAAGACAGAAGACCGAAGAGCAAAGCCAAAGACCCAAGACCACACACTTGATTGTCAGAGGGGAGCTCTGGAGCTCCACAATTCGGTTGGATCCTGCGGCACTTGACGGCCAAGTTGGCGATGGCAACGTGCCACCGAAAAATTTCAAAACTATCGTGGAAAAATGTACTCCATATTTAGGAGCAAACTGAAAAGTTCTTGCAAAGCTGAACTATTTCTAATAAGAAATATCTGAGGGCTGAACGCTGGTTGCAACTTAAAGTTGAAAAGGTTTCTGTAAGGTTCTGTAAGTAAGAAGCGCTGATAAATATGTGCTCATAAAACGTGCGGTTGTTAAATAAAATAGGATTTGCTTTGTAAAAAGCCAGATTTGATGGGTTTTTAAAATTAAAAAAAAACTCTGCGCTTGAGTGACGTAATGTTTGAGAACGGAAAACGAAGCAAAGTTGCGAGTAAACATTTTAGAAGATTACTTTTAGTTTTACAACCTTGTGCGCTATCATCCCTAGGGCTGATTAAACAGTTCCCCTTGGGGCAACCAAGTAGCATGTAGATGAGATGCCTGCGAGGCAGAGGCACTCGGCAAGACCTTTTCACACCTCCCACACCCCACACCCACTTGTGCCACCGACTTGGCTTAGTGTCAAGTGGTTGCAAGGGGCCCCGGCTCCTGAATACTGTATACCGACTCCACTCTCCACTCTCTACTATCACGTGGGTGTTAATTACTCATGTCCCTGCCTCAAAACCTTCGCCATGCCCATCGCCATCATCATCTGCATCAGCAGAACTTTGTGTCAACTCGAGTCCGGGGTGAATCTCGGTGAATTTTTTCATACCCTGTCCTCGCAGAAGATACAGAAGGGTATATCAAAACTGTGGATGATGTAGTTCCCACTGAAAGTTCAACCACTTATAGATTACGAATCTTATAAGTTAACACATTGAAGGTTTTCAAAACAGTAAGATTTTTGTGAACATCTATTAGAACTTATATTTGAAATCAGGCTGATACCGGGTATCCCAAAGTAGAGCTGCTCTACCAAACTGTCCCTTCTTGTTTGCGCTCACTTTGGTTTTTAGCAAGGAAGTGCAATCAACTCGGCCGCTGCCATCGCCTGGCTATAAAAGTTGCGCCACGGACAGTTTGAACAGACATTTTGGACAGTTTCGGACATTTGGAACAAGTTGAGGAGAGCGGTTCAAGGAGGCCGCTCGGCCACTTGAAGGCCCGCATCCTCCGTGATCCGATGGGATTGGACTGGGGACACAGTTAAGGGACATCAAACAAAAGTTGAAGGGATTTGCGACCCGAAAATGGCAATGCCAATGCCTCTTGCTTCTCCCTGTTCCCTGTTCCCTGCTCTCTGCTCCATGTTCCCTGCTCCATCGCCTATTTGACTTGGGGGCTGGGGACTGGGGGCCTTGGGATGGGGTTCAGTTTCGTTTTCGGCATTTTTGCTTTTTGATCATTTTTCAAATGCAGGTAGAGTCGGGAGACAGTTCGTGTCTTGGTGTCTTTTGCTTGGCGGCAGCGGGAAGTGCTTCTTGGCTGCATGACAAATTATTTGTTGCGTTCTTTTTTCCGTTAATTTATGGTGTAAGATGTTGGCCTGCAGCGGTTTTGCACAGTTGACTCTGCTTCGTAGAACTTTTGCTGATGCTTGTCTAGCACAATTTAAAAGCTAGCAATGGTAAAATATATTCCAGTGGTTTAAAATAGCAGCAATAAAATAATATGGTTTAAATTGAACGTACTTAAAGAACATTTTAGTGTTAGCACCTAGTAAAGTCAATGTTCATGGAATCGAGTTCGTAGCAGTTCTGTTCTTTGATATCAATATCAAAACGATAATGCTTATTGAACTAATTTCCTGCTTCGGCCAATCGAATCGCACGCCACTCGCCACATTTCCGTGTTTTTCCTAACCTCCAAAGCGATGTCACTGCCAGACAGAGATGGGCTCTAAGTGACCCACGCCGGACACTCTTCCAGCCAGGAAATTGCCACTCAAAACGCCACGCGTTGACTTCCGTCAGCCCATGAACATGAACATGGCGAACAAACTAATCAGAACCCACGATATAGTAATGCAAATGTATCTGGGGATCGGGAGTCGGGAATCGGGGGATGGAAAAGAGCAGAGCAGGTGGGATAACTGCAGAGTTGGAGGTACGAGATGGAAATGGGGGCTGGGGATTCGGTCTCTAATAGACCATGGGCCGAACATCATTTCGCTTTCAGCGGCTCGCCGCAGCCGCAGCCACACCACACCACAGAAATTGAAATGAAAATTGCAAAAATCTTAGCAGCCGGAGGAAAAACGTCAGCCCAGGCAGCAGCTAAACAACTTCATCTGTCCGGGAATTCAAAATGAATTTCTCCAGGGCGGAAGAACAGAACAGAACCAAGCTGAGCCGAACTGGAGGAGAACCGAAGTGGAGATTCTCGAGCTTCTCGAGGTTCTCGAAGAGAAGGCAGCGGAGCGAGCCCAAGATTGACACAAACCAATTAACATTTGTTCCTTTTATTTCTGGTCTTTGGTCTCTGAATTTATCGCACGTTTGACTGCGTTTACCAGTCAGATCTGTCCGACTTGAACCACGTTTTGCGCTTTACAACTGCACCGGGTCCCTTTTCCCCTTTTCCCCTTTTCCCCTTTTCCCGTTTTCCCTTCTGTCTTCCTGTCTTCCTGTCTGCAAGATTGTTGCGCTGGGTGACTCCCTCCTAAGACCGATCTCTCTCGGCTCTCGGCTCTTGGCTCGGACTAATCCATTTATCTATGCCCATAACTCTTAAAATAGCCTGGAAAATTTGCGCCACAATTCTGCGGCTGCCCGTGGTTGAGACCGGGACCGGGACCAAATACCGAAAGACGTTTAAAATGCACTAATTACCCATGAGGTTTCTGCAGTTTCTCCTCCTTTCTCACAAGTACTTTTATTTTCTTGTTTTTCGGCGCAGTTCTTTTTCTTATATTTTCTTATGCAGATTACAGAGCTCTCGGGGCCGACACTTGGCTGTCCATTTGGAAATTTAACGCGCTTATCTGAGCCCGACTGCCAAGACATCCTGGCGATAGGATAGGCAAAGGGGCAGCAAGGGGCTCCTCTGGGAAATCGAGCGTAAGGCAGGCAGCTCGGTAGATAACCAGCATCGGGCTAATTAAAATTATAAGAAAAGGAAAAATGCAACTAAACATGAAAATGAAAAGGCACTGAATGGATCAAGAACTATGCTGGGGTTTTGTCCAAGAATGTTAAGTAGACAAAATGGGAATCGGACATAATGAGTGAGGGAAAAGCTAAGCAGACTTAAGACTTAAGTGAAAGAATGCTGAGCAAATCATAGAAAAAAAGAAGCTAACGATTTGATTACAGACTGTAAATAAGTATAAAATCGTATCAATGAAATATAGTATTTAAATCATTTGTAGCAGCTTCCAGTTTATGTGGCTAATACATTTTATTTGTATTTATATATCCTAATTTGTAATATTATTGTAACGTTCATTTCTATTTTATTTTCAGGTAAGAGACCAAAACTATTAAATTGAATTCCTGTTTGCCAAATTTTCATTTCACACTAAGGTAAATATTACACGTTTATGGAATTTATTGATCATTCCCTAAATAATTCATTTCAAAACCCATTTGAATTTGTGCACATATTGCATAGAAAAACCACAAACATTTAAACTGACTCAATTCAAGAGCGACATGGAAACATTGAATTGAATTTATTTGCATTAAAGACAATTTACTAGAAATAGAAGTCGGAAATGTTTGCTCTCTTATTTTTGCCCACATGAATGCATAACTGAATAATTTCATTAAAGCAAATGGCACTTATTGTAAAACACAATCAGGAGCAAGAAAAAAGTTGCTATCTCCACTTTGGCCACTTGTAAATTATGCAAAAAGGTCTTCATTGAAATTGCAAGCAGCTGCTCCGGCGGCCACTGTTGCAATTCCGCCCCACTTTCCACTTTCCGCCTTTTATCCTGCCCCTTGGAGGATGTTCCTGGGACCCAGCCCATCCCATTTAATTAGCCATTAAGTTTTATTGCGCGCAATTTTGTTTAATTTGCTTTAAATACAGCAAAAAGGATAGCAAAGGGCATTGGCAAAGGAGCTTGGTCGGCGAAAAATAGTAGTTTCTACTTGGGTGGGCGGATCCAGTGGAAAAAATTGTAAAAAAAAGAGTGTAACAGATAGAAAAACTGGGCAAAATGTGGAACTTCATGTTGAACTACTTGGAGTGGAGCATTATTGCTTCTTCTTCGGCTTTGGCTGCGGCAATTGAAATGAAATTTTCTCCCCTTTTTTCTGATGGCTAAATATTTGCTCTGCTGAGAGGGGGAAATGTAAAGTGGCTTTTGCAGACGAGAGTGGATGACTACGGGATCAGTTGCCAATTGCTATAATAAACCGAATAAGAACGGATTTAAGTTGAACATCCTTTTGACTCTCCCTGATTTTTTGTATTTTATTGGGAGAACTTAAATAACATTCTTATGCACTAATAACATATAAAATGTATTCTATTATGCTGCATCTGCAAAGAGTTTCGTGGTACCTTTCACTTCCTCACCTTGTACCTCATTCTGTTTAATGTATGTATATATAATTCATTTAATAAGAGAACAGCATAAATAAAATTAAAATCCCTCTCTCTCCTTTGAGTCTATTCACTTCTTGCTCTGAATTGCAATGTCCTTTGGCACATTCGAGTTGAGGCAATTTTCCCATTTCTTTTTCCAACCTTACTGCTTAGTTTTTCATTTGTTTGACTGCTGCACTTCCTGCTCCTTGCTGGCCATTTTTCCAGCCTTCCTACTAACTTGGACTTGTTTCTTTGCATTTAGCATGGAAATAGCCCCTTAACCAAGAAAACTTCTGTCATTTCGTTGGGCGTCATCAGCATATGCAATTTTCCGCTGCAATTGTCTGAGTCGAGTTCAGCCCTTTTCTTTCTCTGCTCCTCTTGTTTCCTACTGCCATTGTAGTATTTCTTTTTTTTCGGTGCGCAGCATAAACTTTTATACTCAAATTTCATTTTATCGCTTATTGGATACCCAATTCGCCTCCCTCATATTGCCAGCTTAGTTTTTCGTGTTTGGAAGTTAAAAATATATTGATGAGGGAAATTTGTTGGCTTTTACTTCTTATTTTGCCCTGCCATTTCTAGTCATATAGTTTCGTTGTTGCTGAATTGTTGAGTTTTTAATGTTAGTAGTAAAAGTTAGAAAGTTAGAAAGTTAAAAATACGATTGAAAGTTAATATAGAGTTTATAATAACAGCTTTTTCAATATAAAATGATATTCTTCTGTGTTCTTTGCATTTAGCGAAAAATGACTCATTTATAGAGACTTCCCAAAATGATTCCACTCCCCGCTTCATATCCATTTGTGTTCTCAGGACCATTCTGGCATCTTGGCCAAGTTAAGTTCGGATCCAGAGATGGGTTGGAAATACGGGGAGCGGCACTTAAAATTCAAGTTCAATAGTCGCTGAAGGGACGACATGACGGCGACGGACGTGTCTGCGCAGCATGTGGCGCGTTCTAAGAACTTTGCAACAGTTTGCCGACTTCTGCAGGAGCTGCAGGAGTTGTGACGTTGCCATTCGGCCATACCTTTCTAGAAGGTATCATCGATTCGGAATTTTTTAAAACCAAAAATAATAATAAAGCTTCCTGTGCTTGTTGTACACATTTCTTTTTAGTAGACCCCGAGTGGGACTTCAGATTCTGAATTCTGTATACATTTCTAAAATATATTTTGATGTCTGTAAAGGAATAGGTACATAGTAAATAGGCTGTATACTTCAAAATCTTTTTTTTTTTTGAAAATCAAAGCCTTTAAAAGGGTATCCACTTTTTGGATTCTAGAGTTTAGAGAGACTCTCCTGTTGTTGTTGCTGCTGACCACCTTGGCACGAATGTCAACTGCACGAAAATGTAGCTGCAACATAGTCGTTGTTGTTGCAGCTACTGGTGCTGCTGCTGCCTGCTGCTTTGGGCCCATTCTCCTGCCGCTTCTGTTTTTTTGTTCTATTGATCGTTAGGCGGCTGCATCTGCTGGCCGGTGTGGTTGTTGCTTTTTAGGTCCCTTGTGATAGCATTTTGCTCCTTGGCTTGTCAAAAGACAACCGGCAGCAGTTGCAGCAGTGCAGCAGTGGCGGCAGTGGCAGCGTTTGCTGCAAAGGTTAACAACATTTTCGTTCGTGCCGCATCTTGATGTTGCTTCCTGTTGCATTTGCTGCTGGATTTTGCTGCCACCGCTGCCGTTTGCCTTTTTAATTAGCAACTTTTGGGACTCGCCAGCGTCCCAAAGCGATGCAGCTGCCTCTCTTCTGCCGCAAAAGACTGCTGCTTCTAACTGCATTAAGTATGCAGTTTTTGGTCTTCGGATGCCTGGCTTCTTGTTCTTGCATTTAATTAAATGCTCATAAGCATGTGACCAGAACCCAAAAGGAAACCTTTTTGGCCTTCGGGCCAAACAGAGTCATTGTCTCTGTGGGATCACTTAAGGGAGCTTGCTCAAAATGGAGTACGGATTATGCTTTGCCATTTTACATGGTCACTTTAGGCACCAAAAAGTTAAACACGGCAAGCCGTAATACAGCAGGCATTTTTTAGGAGTGTAAAAGGATAGAGGACAAACTTTAAACATTATATTAAGTGAATAATAAATGTAATATATAGTAATTTAAAATCTATAAAGAAACTGAGGTTTGGGTTCTAATAGTTCCAAAGTACTCATGTTATCATACTGTAAACACAATGCCTCTCAAACCGCCAAGACAGTTTGGCAGCCGCGTCGTGCAATTGTCACATCAAATGGCGATCGCAGCCAGAACAGAACTATTTAATGTCACTTTGGCACTTCCTTAAAAGTCGAAAGATCTGCCGTTTCTTGTCGCTTCATCGCCGACAAAAATATTTTCGCCTCGTTTGGTCTGTTGCTCCTGCTGCTGCTGCTTCTAGACTTTTTTTGTGAGCTAAGAATTTCTAATTAGTGGCGCCATATTGTTGCAGGAGCCAATACATTGCCAATGCCCCAACCCCGCCCCCTGCACAACAAATGGGCAGCAATCACAGGTTTCTCTAACTGTTTAGTTCGCGGCGCACAGTGGAACTAACTCAAGGGATCACCCATGTCACATACAAGATGAGTCTTCTGAAGCAACTTTATTTTGTATCACCAGTAGAAACAGTATGAACAATTGCAGCCATATACTTTAAGCAATAAGTCCATAAAACGATGACATTCATTTTTGAACTTTGCCATTAACATTAACATGAAAATAACATTACCAGTGTGAATATTTCAAATTAAATGTATAGCATACTTACATATATGTATAATACTAGATTTTATAAATGTTGAAATTGAAGAAAAAAATTATACATAGTTTTTGAGAGTAGTAATTGCGCATTTGCAATCAATAAAAAAAATAATTATATATATTTATTGGATATTTTCATATGGATATTACTTAAATCTAGAATATATATGAATAGGAATATAAGTATGAATATGGTTTTTCTTCATTTGGGAGGTAGTAATTGATTAGTTGCTATCAAAAAAATTTTATTATTCTATTTAATTTCTGAAGGGTTATATTCTTAAGGAATTTTATAGCGGAATATTATCCATTATTATCAAAATCAACTGTAGTTGTTGAATGACTTTTATTAGCTTTTAAAAGTCACTGCTCCACTGTGCCCAACCTATTGCTGCCTTTGCCGTCGAAGACTTGTTTGCTGCCTTAATTCGACGCAAATAATTTGCGGAGGGGGGGAGACGATGGGGCTCCAGTTGGACGCACTCCTTTGGCCCGTTTGTCTGAAATTTGCTAATTACGTTAAGCATTCGACGTGACACGCCTCCCCCCGTTACGCGCTTCGCCGCTCTACAGTGGAAATCAGTTATTTTGGTGTTAATCACATGGCATTTTGTTTTCAAAGTTGCTGTGTGAAGTTTACTGTTGTTTATAGGTAAGACAAAGGCTGTAAAGCGTAAGGATCGTAATGAAGTGCAGACGTGCAGAAGATGTGCCAATAAATAGTGAGCTAATGAGTTTTTTTAAGTATAGTATTATAAAATATATTCTTTTAATTACATGATGTGTC
Organism: Drosophila teissieri; assembly: GCF_016746235.2. Lineage (NCBI taxonomy): Eukaryota > Metazoa > Arthropoda > Insecta > Diptera > Drosophilidae > Drosophila > Drosophila teissieri. The sequence goes on along the minus strand of NC_053031.1, from coordinate 14,666,833 downwards.
ATTGCTTCATATTGACAGAATAAATTGAAACTTTCTCATATTTTAGCATAATTTATGTTTCCTCAACTCCCACATTTTTATGGCTTTCTGTTCGCTGGAATCAGTTTTCTATAGCCCAAGCAATCGAGTGGCCCAAATCATTTTTACCAATCAACATTTTTATGAACTTTTCGTTTTGTGAGCCTTCTTGGGTTCGCTTCTCCCTTGGCCACAGCCACTCAAAGTCTCAGCTCATAAATCTCGCGTGCTGCAAATCTCTCATTTCATTTGATTTCGTTTTGTATATAAAGCTATAAAGACAGCGCCCGATATCCGTGCCACCCTTCGTCCTTCCCATCATCGCCCCAAGTTCTTTTGTGTAGTTGTTTTTTGCTATCAACTGGCGCAGATCGAAAGGAGGAAGAAAACCTTTTGCATTTCGAAGTCCGAATCCCTAAAGTCGGGACCACCACTCCACTTCTTCAGCATCTGGGCATCGTCATCATGAGCTGCTTGATGTTTTGACCCTTTTCAAGATGTTGTCTTCATTGCGTGTCTTCTGTTGTCTGGATTAGTCTCGAACTCGACGGAGAAATAAGGAAGGCTTTTTTAGGGAGCCAAAAATCGCGATAATAATATTTATTTGCTGTTGGTGGTATTGGGCAGAGGGCGCTAAGCGTGCTTCACAATTTATTATTTTCCTGGCCGTTTTGGAGCATGAAAGGCAAACAATCAAGGAGCAATCAGTGGAATCAAACAAAATTAAAAAGGGTGTCCGTTACAATGAGAAATTATTTTAAAGATTTCATTGAAAATTTTATTTAAATTCAATTCCCCACTTTATCCAGCTTTCAAATAACATTAAACCTAAGTCAAAACCTTTTACAATTTGCATTATTTATTTAAAGGAAAATAATCTCTTCCTTTTTGTCTTCCTTTCTCACTCATTTAGAATGTTCCTGAGCTGAATAAGGCGACATCTTGGGTCTCTCTCGCACCCACGATGAATACCACGTTGTAATTAACATTACACCCAATTAACATTTTGCGCGGCTGCTAAACTCCTAACTGTTAAACGCTCCACGAATGTTAAAGTCGCAGCTGGTTTGCTGGCAACTGCAGTTGCAATTGCAATTGCAATTGCTAGTTGCAAGTTGCCACCGACAAAGTCAATAAACGCGTTTATTGTCTTAGCCGCTTTGGACCCACTGCCCCCCCTTCCTCCTTCCGCCACTTGTTGGCCATCTCCCTTGTGTACATTGTCTGTGTTGGTGCCAAGAAAAATGTTGCTGTCGCGCCAACATTTTGCCATTGTCTCCGTCTCTGTCTGCCCCCTCCCTCCCTCCCTCTCCGTACTTCCTCTGTCTCGTTCTTGTGCCAACTTTTGTCCATTTTAAGGCAGCTGGAATGTTGCTTTCTTGTAAATTGTTTAAATAAAATACAAATACAACAACGTCGCGAACAACAGGAACAAGAACAGCTCTATCCTTCTCTGTCTCGCTCTGCAACCTCTGTTGCTATCGCGTGCTCCCTCTTCATCTAGTGTTCTTCTATTTACCCTTGTTGTTCTTATGGCTCTTGGAGCAATCAAACAAAAAGCTAGGGAGCATTATTTGCTTGGCTCCTTATTGGGTTTACTTTTTATCCATACATTTTGAGCCGTGTTTCTGGGTGCGGAAATGTTGCACCTGCTGTTAAAAATGTTAACAGCACTGGGGAGCAGAGTTAACAGCGTGGGGCCTGAATCACGGCCAATGTTAACGGGACTGCTGAGCCAAATGCATCCAATTGGAATCGTTGCTTTTCTGATCGGAAATTAATACACCTGGGAAATATGAAAGTTGTACTTTGTATTGTGGGGAAATTTATCAGAATACAAAAAATGTACAAAAATGTTTATTGGTATTAAAGCTACAAAAATTTAATGTTTTAATTGCTATATGAAAAAATGCAATTACAACGACTTTTAAAGGAATCATAAATACCTAATAATGAACTGGTTTAGAACAATGTTGCAAGAGGGGAATGAGTGAGATCCCTTATGGGGCACGTGCTAGCCACGAACGGATGGAGAACCCTTCTAATTCGCATTCTCATCTGGTGTGGAGATAAAGTTGCTGCTGCTTTAATTAGAATTCCAAATTCCGTTTCAAAGGAAGTTGGCGCTTGTTCAGACATTATTAATATTTATGGTCTAGTCTGCAGCGATGATGGATCACACGAGCGACGAATGCCTGATGAGCTGCAGTCGCCAATCTCGCCAATCTCCCCATCTCAACATCTTGCCCTCTCTCTCTCTCTCTCTCTCTCTTTCTCGGCCCACGATTCGCTGTCTCTTTCTGTCGTCGAGCTTGCCACGTTCCACGCCAAGTGCACGCAATCTGTGAGTTGTCGGAGGTCATTCTCGAGAAGAACATTATCGGAGTCATCTTTCGCTTTTATCTAATGATGATGCCCACGACCAGGACGACGATGATCATAATGATGATGATGATGGTTCTCTTTTTCCTCATAAAATCGTAAAATCCTCGCCTCCACGAAGGCTAACCCATAATTTATTTGCCTCAAATTCAATTTTCATTCAGCAAAAATTGCTCAAATATTCCTTGGGTGGTCCCGTCCCCCGAAACCGAAGCAAGTTCTTAACTTGAACCACTGCCAAATGTGGTTCGACCTCTATCCCCGTCCCCCTCACTGTCTATGTGCGAAAGCGAACTTTGCGTTTGGGTTTGGGTTTGGATTTAAGTTTTATGCTGTTGTTTTGCCGCGTTTCCTGGGAGTTTTTGCCAAATGACTCGTGCGAGGGTAGGATCCTGGGAAGGCTAATATGGCTAGCGCTGAAGATAGCACAGTGAGCTCCAAGTGGAGAAGACCACATAGGGTAAACTAATTGCAAACTAATTGTAAAGTTAAGATCAAGATGTAAAAATATAAATTAGCGAAAAATATATTTTAATCTTGGTATAGGAATATTCTCTAAATACATACACATATTTAGTATCACTGCTCAGTTTTCACTGTAGCTCTTCCTGTTAACATGGCCCAAAAATCCTTTAAAAAAAGGGCCCACACAAGTAGTGAGGATTCCTCTTCCGGCACAGTTAGTCAGTCAGTCTTTCGGTGTGTTGGCAACCCTGTCAGCTTGTCCAACAGCCAGTTGCCAATGGCTCTACTCCGCCAGTCACTCATAAATTAAAACGCCTGGCGCCGTGTTTCTGTCCCTTTATTTTGAGAGTTCCCTTTTACTTTTTGCAGTGCGTGAATTTCACACCTTTTTGTACCGCTGATGCTTTCATTTTTTCCCTGTGAGGTGTGGGTGAAGTTTCAATAAAACGCAGACGCCAACGGAAGGAGTCCGATGACTAATGCACTCCTCTATGTGGATGCACTTGGAAAACTAACTACTTCACTTTTTAAGTTAATCTTACTAATGATTGCAACAACTGAGTAGCATATGTGCACTTCCAACTATGCAAGAATACATTCGGAATGATATATGTATATTACATATAATGTAATTCCTTTAATTTGTTACTCCTCTTTTCTCGCAGTGATCGGCTTCAAGTGCAGTTGTGCTGCGATCTGTTTCCCAGGCTACGCAACTTTGCATTTTTATGTCGCTCGCTTTACGCTTTTTGAGTTTGAGCTCTCAGTTAATGGTCATTTATGTATGTGAGTTCTGGTTTTTGCCTTCTTTTTTCAAATCAGTCAAAAAGTTTTGCTAATGCGAGGACTGTTCCCGGAATTTTGAGCCGGGGACCAAGCGACACTTGGTCCCAACACCCCCGACTTAGTTCCCCTTTTTAGTTTTCCTTTTTTCAGTTCTGAATTTTTCGTTTCTCTTATTTTTTTATTGTGCTGTTTCAACCAGCATACACTACTCAGGTTTCAGTTTCAGGTTTTTATTATGGCTTGCAATACTTTAGTTTTGTTTTTTGTTATTCGGATTTTAGTTTTTTGTTTTTTATTTTTTATTATTGTTCTTTATGGCTTTTTGTCTGCCTCGCAGTGCGATGGCTTTGTTGGGCTAAGCACGAACTGCATTTAATGGCATTTGCTGGGACAGAGCCCCTAGATCTGGACTCGCATTTTCGTTGTAAATGAAGTGTCAAAGACTTTAAATGGCTTTTGATGCTACTGCTGAATGAAGCTGTTTTTCTCGGCTCTCCGCGAACAAATCTCCTTCCCTGCCTGCCCTTTGAAACTCTTTCAGGCTCCTGGGAGCTGCCTTTCATTGTTGGCTTTTCGCATTTAGTAGGAAATGCAATTAGCTTTGGCTTTGGACGAGAGGTTTCCCAGTAATTGTGGACACAAAGTGAAAAAGCGTAGAGGGGCGCCACTTGTCAGGGGAAATGTTTGCTTAACAATTGCAAAAAAACCAAACCTATTAGCACATGTGAAGTGTTTAACAAAGATTAGTGCGCTAACAGTAAATTATAGTTGTAATTTTATAGTCAATTGAAAAGCGTGAATGATTAAAAAGCGTGCAATAGGAAAATAGGTGTAAATTATTTGTGTTATTGCTTTATGTACCATAATAGTGTATTGTAGTTCTTTATATTATTTAAGCAAAGTTATATGAAATATCCACAAGTTTGATCAAATCGCCTTGGGCTTCCATCACAAACTTATCTCATCTGATCACTTCGGATCACTTCACTTTGGCTTGTTTGCCTTTGTTCTTAGTGTTGAATTCTCGTTGCCAAATATTTTAGAGTTAATTCTTCGACCAAGCTTCCTTGACAGGTTGCCATCCGAGTGACGACTGCTGATGGCTCGTCTCGCATTAAACAATACAAATAATAATAAATACATGAACTGGCGTTGTTGATGTTCTGGTGGCCACTTGAAATCCGCAGCTGTCGCACTTCACTTCACTTTGCAATATGAAAACCTTCTCCGCCTCCTTTTAAAACATACTTACATACGAGTGTGTGTATTTTTCGGTTAACCCTTGCATATTAAACGCTTTAAAAAGAGCTTCCGTATAGCCTTTTTGCAAATATTTACAGTTGGTTTTATTTAATTACGCAAAGACAAAAAATATTCCGATAAAAACGTAAGCTGATATCTGCTGTGGAAGCTTTAAGGTGATACACAGCAAGAAATGTTCGACTAAAACGTAGCTTACAAACAACTATTTCGAGTCTGATCAAGCGAATTTTGTTATTATTTATGGAGTTAAACTATGATATATGCTGATATGATGGATTTATTATCAATTTATTTATAACATTTATTTGCTTAATGGGCTTAAAGAGTTTAAGTAGATTACTTTCGGTACCCTGGTTCTCAAACTGTGCTCGAAGTTGTTCTTTTTTTGCAACGTGGTGTTGTCACTTGTGATGAATTGTTGGCTGAGCTCCGCCTGACACTGCGGTAGGTTGTTTGGCTTTTCAGATATATGAACTTATATGCGGTGTTGTTCTCTTTTTTCGGTATGTTTTTTGGCCATCTGTCGTGCTCAAGTGGACTTTCTGTCTGTTGATGATGAGGTGGAATTCTGGCAGGGGATCGTGTGAATGAATTCCTCTTGTTCTGCTGCGGTTTTGTGGTTGGAACAGAAGCACTTTGGTTTTTGGTTAGCCGAAAAAAATGGTAGAGGGGTTCTTCAAACACTGGCGATACTTAAGTAAAGATACTAAGATACTGCAATTGTAAAAGTGTGCGAACTTGTGTTTGGCACGGCCTAGTCATGCAATCGGAATTTAGTGAATTTGTTTATTGCGAAACTTTATCGTGTGCTCCACTTTTGTTATCAATAACAGCCAAGATATCATAAAATGGCTTGTGTTAGTATTTGATTGTTTTCGGAAGCATAAGATAGCTCAAAATAATTAATTAGCAATTTTTTGTAGCCATTACTTAATGTTTGAATAGATATTTGAATAGTTTTTTCCTTCTAAGTTATTTAAATATTTTTAGCCTTTGTACTCATGAATAATGCTAATCATTTTAATTTTTTGTCATTATTTACGCAACAGCTAACATAGCAAAGAGTTGAATAATTGTACAAAAATAACTGACTTGTAATTATTTTTGATAAGTCGCTAATAGAAGTCGTTTATTTCCTGAAACCCTTCGATTTATGATTGTTTGTATGTATGTACTTCTATTCAAGCCAAGAGATCCAACTTTCCTTATTGGTGGCCACAATCGTTTCCTACCCCGCCCGCCTAGATGATTCTCCTCCAGGACTACCTTCCTTGCCATCCATATCCGCCAAATTGATCAAGCAAATAGTTAAAGCTCGCAACTCTTAATCTGCATCGCGCCCTAAACTGCGGCCCAGCCCAGCCCATTGGATTTTCTTTTCCCTTTGCTATTTGCTATTTACTATTTTTTTCCAGCTGCTGATCAATCGTACAATTGAGTAAAATCCTACTTTATTTGCAGGAAGGCAGCGGCAACATCGCCTGTTGCCGGTTGCCAGTTGCAAGTTGCTAGTTGCACGTTGCCTGTTGCATGTGCCACAAGACGATTCAGGAGAGTCCCCGTCCAGGGCTTTTGTTGTTTTAATGGCTTTCGCTAACATAAAAACCATTAAGATAACATTTTTATAGGATTTCAATGGCAGTCACGGCAGCAGCAGCAACAAAGAAGCTTTTGCGCCCCGGCGATGCCCGTTTTTTATGGCCAACTCTCAACTTCAGTTGCTGCTGCTGCTTCGACTGCTGCTGCTGCTACCACAAGCCAAACACCAAATGTCATTGACTATCAATAGAAGATGCTGCTGCTGCTGCCGCATCTGCTGCTGCTCAGAGCCTAGGAGATTCAGGCTAAGAGCCAGGGCCAGGGCCAAAGCCAAGTCCAATCCCTCTTTCCGATTGGCAACAGGTTGGGCCCATGGCCTTTTGTTTCTGGCCCTACGCGTTGTGCGCTTATTAAACGCAATATTTGTAGCTAGTTGCAAGTTGCGAGTTGCGAGTTGCGAGCTGCTGCCGTGCCTGCTGCACCATTGCGACCATAAAGTGCGATTTATTTTGTTGATTTTTTGCGTGCTCTGCTCCTTTTTGGCATTCGACTGCACTTCAAGAAATGTCCATTAACATTTAGGTCTCTAACATTTAGGTTTCAATAGCAAAGCTTAAAAAAATCTAAATAAAACTCTGTTAGCAATCGCAATTTTTTATCAAATAAATCCCCCGAATGTATTTATATTTAAAGGGCCATTGATTTTAAGAAAGCAAAGATTTAACCTTTTTATTTCAAGACAGTTGTTAAATTATAATGATGCATTAATAACACAGTCTTAAAGTACTTGGTACATATTTTCTCTGCGTGACACATGGAGTGAAAGAGCTTCAGGGTTTTCAACCAAAAAGGGACTTTTCTCATTTTTTACCGAACTCATTTTTTGTTGCTTAGCGTTCACTTCCTACTTCCAGATTTTTCGGGGCCCAGCCCTAAGCTGAAACAGCCATAGACATAGTCACACTTTTTTAGGGGCCAGAGAGTGGAGTATGCCGCACAATCCCCAATTCCCCAATCTCTGTGCCACTCGCTGATGCACCTCGGTGCGATCCACTGCCACTGATTTTGGACGCAGGACAGTGAGGCAAAAAGGAGCCAAGCTATGTAGATTCAACACTGAAAGTTACTGGCTCATGAAAAATGTTCAAAGTTCCTCTTCAAGTTGATAATTCAAATTAACTTCAAGTTCAAATTCATATTTAGTTTTAATGCAATTTTTGTTTCTAAGTTTGTAGCTACCCACGGTGCAGGCACTTGAACACTTTCAACAAATCGCCTCGCATTCTTCTGTTTTTATTTATTTATTTTTGTTTTCGTTTCGCCTTCCATCTGTATCTCTAATGCCCGGCCATTGTTGCCACTTCTTCCTCGTGGTGGGGCAACGCTTTTCATTTCTTTTTTGGGGATAGTCGTAGCTACATCCATAAGATACACCGACCGACCTTACCCCCTTTGGACTAGCTTACACTCCTCCGTTCATTGTCCATTATGCAGCATTATTTGATGATGCTGCAGCTGCCTTGGAAACTCTCCTCTGCCTCTGCCTCTGCTGCTGCAACTGCAACTGCGATGCCCTTTTTTGCATTGAGCGGCAACAAACACATAAATTGCATTTGTCGGTTTGTTGTCGTTTTCATAAATAAGATAAAGATAAACGACCAAGTTGCATATTATTTGTAATTGCATTTCTTCCCGCGTTGCATTGCATTGCATCTCCGGCCGAACATCCGAACATCCGAACATCCGAACAGTTGGCCACAGATATGGCGCTGCGAAATGTTTTGCAGCATTCTGAATTTATTATTGACCAGCTCGAATCACTAATGGGGGGAAAAGCAACAGCAGATATTTTTAATAAGATTCGTGGAGGGAAATGGCAGGGAAACGGGAATAACTTAGATGGTGGAAATGATCGGTAGTAAATGGGAATAGTTATGGGTAAGTAGAAGAGTTGGCAAGCCGTTGATGTACGTCCACAGAATCCTGATTATGATACTGAAAATTAGTAAGTCTGCAGCAATTCTAGTACAACGACTGAAGTCACACCAAAAGTATTCAAAATATAACTCCATTTATTGTTTCTGATAAACAAACTGTTTCTCCTTTATTGACTCGTATATCTAAACCAATTCGGGCCATAAATCGCATATTCATTTTACGAGCTTTTTGTTGCAATTACTTTGGGAGCAGAACAATTGGCGCGGGGCTGAGTCAAGGATTCAACAATTTGTTGGCGTTCCCCGAACTGCGGACACCGGGCGATAACAAAAGTCAGCAAATAAAAAGCAGCTACACCTAGACTCATGGATATGTGTCCAGTAAATACAATAACACCAATCCCCACCAATATTTTAAAATACTCTTGAATACTCTTAAGAGTGTTAAACATCGCAGAAGGTTTAGGAATATATATTACATATAATATATACTAGTAAAGCAAAATAACTTATAGCTCGTTCACCTATTAGTTATTACAACATTGTAACATGTTTATTACATTGTAAAATGTTAAAACTTTGGTCAAATTCAAATTAAATTTATCAATCTAATTTTTCAGTTTCTGAATGTTTTTCTGTTTAATATCATTTCGAAGGCCGTACGTTTTTTTCGAATTTTCCCAGAGCAATGCAGTTTCGGTTTCCTTTTCATCGCCAGGCTTCCTTTCCATTTTTGGACTGCTTTTGTTGACTTGACTGCGCGAAGTTCCTTCGCCCGCCCAATGTTCAGTGTTCTGTTTTTATTCTTTTTTTTGTGTATTTAGCGCGTTGTTGTGGACTTTTAGCGTGGGCTAAAAAACAGAGAGAAAAAAGAAGGGCCACAGAAACAACAAGAAGAGGGACAAGAGACAAGAATCGACGGCGCCGTTGCCGCTTTATTATGAATTATGGCCACGTTGACAGTTTGGGACCAGACGAGGGCGTGGAAAACTTGACAGATGCGCTCTCAGAATCCAGGGAATCCACCAAAGAACACCCAGCTGAGCGGCAGAAAATCTTGCGAATAAAGACCTATTCCTGGTATCGGCCACGAGCTATGTGCGATGGCTATGGCTCTATTTCTTATTAATAATGTGATAAAACTGTCAGACGACCAACTGAGCCGAGAGCCGAAGATTTCCATTCGCTGCCTTTTGTGTAAGCCCTCGCAATCCATTCCACTAAATTAAGCAATTAATTTCCCATTTATATAAGCCGACAACTACAACTTTAACTATAAATTATTCTTTTTTTTATTTTTGTTTTTGCTTATCTCATTTGGCTGGCTTATTTTTCTCGAGTGGTCGGAGATTAAGCCAAAAAAGAGTTGTGTTTGTATGTCCATTGCTGTCACAGCGAATTATGATGGTTTCTTTGTGTTTAAGAAAACATACAAAAAGCAGTTGTACATTTTTCAGGACAAAATCGGAAACTCAAAATCAGTCAATTATGTTCAAGCTGATTTTGACCTAATCGATTGTGACTTGCGACGCATAGCAGACAAAAGTTTTAAATATAAAATCTGTTTAGAGAGTAAAAGTGTTTCAGCTGGCAAAAGATGGAAAGTTGAAGGTATTTAATATTCTGGTGTTACATTTCTTGATCATTTCTTCATTTACTTAAACCATATATGCAATTTCATAATCTTATTTTTGAATTCTCTTTACTTTCAGGTGAGCTAAGAATCATATGTGTTAAATTCTCCTTAAATGGTATTTATATCCCGAAATGGGTAGGTCTGATGACCAGCAGAGCTATTACTTTGCTCTACTCTCTTCCCACTTCCTAATTACATTTGAGACCCAGAAAATATTAAATGCAATTTCATTCTCATCATTTCCGAGATGAAAAAACTACATATGTATGTTCCTTCATTTCACTGACCAAAAGCCCAATTGAAATTACGCAACGTTCATTGACTTTAGAAATTTCTTGGGCAACCTCAAGTACATAAACTTTGGAGCACATATGTACTTATGTATGTACTTGTGGTCACCGACTCGTCTCGCTGATGTATGAATTTTTTCACTTTTATTATTAGTTGGCCCTCGTATTAAGCGGCTCTTTGTGCGGGTTTATTGGCCAGGGGAGCAGGTACATAAGACCTGTAATGTAATCGCATTAGTGGGGCTTTATTGCCGTCTTCTTTCCAATGCCAAATTAGCCATGAATGAGTCGATGGCAAGAGGAAAAAGCTGACTACGACAAAAAATAGATTTCATTTAGACACGATCATTGGCCATAATACTATGGGGAATATCTGGAAATTAAGAAGCAGCAACGATCTCAGTAATGACAGAGAACCAGAAGTCGACGGTTCTACAAAATATAAGCTGATAAGAGTCAGGAAGCCAGTGGAATTGACAACTGAACTGATGGAGACTGCCGAGATGAAAATAAAAAGGAGTAGGGGATAAATGAAGGAATTCATATATATGTTATTATAAACTAGGAAGTACAGTAACCCATTTCATGTAATAGCTAAGACACAGATTTGAACTCTAATTAAACTACTGAACTGAGTGAGGCTTGAAATTCCGCAAGTGGAAAGCAAAAAGAGCAAATCCCCAAATGAAAATTCAATAACAATCACAATAAATATCGATATAATTGAGTAAATAAAGCGAATCAAGTAGAGTGAACGAAATCTCAATGAGTGCTGAAGGTCAGAATGCTTTAGGCATTCCAAAACGAAACCGAAACGAAATCGAAATTGGAAGTGGGGAATCGAAATTGTATCGATTGGTTGGCGGCTGTCGCCAATGAATTCTTGAACCTCTCAACGCAATTAAATGCCAATTGAAGCTGTGCTGCTTTTTTGGTAGCTTACAAATTGAAATTAATGATTGGGAATCTTAAGGAATTCATTTTAATTGTGTGACAAATTCGAGCGAACTTTTTTGATTAATTTCCCCCTATTGATTTGCCGGCTAATCTGCCAGACGCGCCGCAAGATTCCATAATTTATATTTTTAAGCGATGATGTTGAATAGTGTCTTTTGCGTGACTCCCATTCTCCATTTCTCGCTCTTCATATTTTCGGTGGTAGATTTCGTTACTGAAATTTCGCAGTTCAATGATCGCATTTAATGATTTTTGTATGCGAAAATAAGTAGATTTCCTACTCTGTAGATGGATCGCACAAAAGTGTTGTCTGCGGCCCGTGCGAAGCTTTCTTTTGTCTGGTTTTCTGTGGGTTTTGTTTGCTGTTTTTGCTTGCCTTTTTTCGATTTCAAAACTGCTGCAAAAAACTCGTGAAATGTTTTCCTATGACCATTGAAGCCAAGAAACAGATCTTTTCGCTGGGCTCCATCCACTTCAAGTCGAGTGGCAATTGGCACCAGGCGAATAGCCGACTGTTTGAATATGGAAGTATTATGTAATGCAATTAAGAATGGTCTCAAGAGACGGGGATTATAGGTAGATTACAATTTGATTTGATTCGCTTAGAAGTAATCTGTCGTCGCCACACTTCAAGTCAGGTTTTTTTTTATAAGTTTGCTAGCACTTGTATAGGCCTTTAATATATTAAAATAATAAAAACTTTGATTGAGGTTATTTATTATTATAACAGTTACATTAATCACATAGGCGGCGAACCTGACACATTGCCTGTGAAATTCCCATGCTGGATCGTAAAAAGATACAAGATCTATAGCAGGCAGAATTAAGGGAACGCCCCCTACCGAAAAACCTAATCAAGTTCAACAAACTTCCAGATTGATGCCTCCCCTCCCCTCGCCAGCACTTGAAAACAAATAAAACTCGTTACTGACTTTGCAGATATCGCTACACACACATATATATTCCTGGTCCGTCATCGAATTGGGTCAAAGTTTGCAGGCGAGGCAATTTATTTTGCTCCTACTGACAAAATATTTGGTTCTGGTAGCCGATCGAGAGGTTGAAGAAACCGAAACGATCAAATTTACATGCCAAACCTGTGTATTGCCCTCCGTGCCGCAGAAGATTTACAACTCAATAGATTAGGATCTCAATTTACCTATGAATATGTTCTCACGCTTTATAGTCAATCTGTTGGTTTTTTGGCATTCTGTCTCGTATTTTGGTTTTGGTTCAGATGTCAGGTTAAAGCTCGATTCTGGGCCCCACTACTTTTACTTTGTTGCCTCATTCTGAGGGCATTAAAAATGTAAAACGTTCTCGGCTAGTATCGATTTTTATGGCTTTATGCAACTATCAAATCTCGCTTTATGGCTTATGGCACATTTGCGGCGAGGATCGCTTTGGTTTCTTTACTTTTACGAGCATTTTGGGGTAAGGGCCATGGGCTAATTTTTATGGCCTTTGATGGCTCGTTTACACGCAACATCAACGATCTGATTATTGATTTCGAATGTCGTGGAAAATCGCCCATATCGCGTTTTATGTGTCAACTTTTACAGTCCTTCTCGTTCCCTTCGCATAATTGGCTGAAAAAATCATCTCAGGTTGAGGGGAAAAGTCGTTACAGGGTACTTTACACGGTAGCTATTGGTTATTAACTGCGGATGTTTGGGCATTTTGTTTATGGATCGTACTTATCAAGGGAACCAAGTAGTATGGCACTAATGATGGCTTATGGAACATTTGGTGGTTATCTACAAACTTGTAGCTCATAAGTACACTCTACTCGGCAACGGATTAAAATATTACTCATAAGGATGCGGGCTGTTTGATAATCATTAACATATAAGTTGTTGATGGATTTTCGTTTCTGACTCCAAATGGCAGAAGTATAAAAATCAATCATAAAAAGATCGCCGACTTAACAAGGTCGAATGTTCAAAAACTAACTGGCCTATGAATTTCTGTTAAATGTCAAAGCTGAAATCCGACATTTAAAGATTATTAACTAATGCGGCAAACCGCTATAACATAAAACATTAGCAACTAAAAAAACTTAATAGGTTACTAATATCATATATAAATATATAATTAAACAAAATTGTTGATGCATGTGCACTTTATGCGAAAAGTGCTGCAAGCAAGCATCTTATGCATCTTTTTAGTTGCGAAAACTCAAGATCAAGTCAGCCTCGCTTCAAGTTCACTGCCAATGCGTTGCAAGTCGAACTTGTTCGATCCAAACGGGCTCGCTTCGAACCTCTCTTAGCCCAGCAGACGCTCTCTTCTTACGCTCTTCGTACGCTCTTACTCTTAAGTCGGAGGACTGGCCGCGCAACCCCAACTATGGACAATGGAAACAAGTTCTTCTTTGCGGCCCCCCGATCTTGCATTTGTTTTTGTTGCTTCCAGCCTGTTTTGTTTACCTTATGCCTCGTTGAAGATCTTGGCTTTTTTTGTTGCGCTTTTTCCGCGACTCGTTCGCTGCAAAAAGTTCTCTCAACTTGATTGTGCTCTTGATGTGCGACAGAACTAGCGAAAGAGAGGGGATTCTCCTGATGAAAGAGGGTGTGGGGGGGAGGCAGCTGAAGCCAGAGAGCCAAACAAGTTGCAGTTGCTCGATTCTCGATTCTCGCGTCCAACAGACTCCTACACGAGGTCTCGCCTCTTTCGATCCCCAGATATAAAATTTTTTCCATTCTTCTTCTTCTCCCTTTTTTTGTTGTTGTACTTTTTGCTTTTTTGCTTTTTTGCAAGCAGCAGGAAGTTCAATTTTCAGTTCAGTTCAATTTTGCACGTCATCTCAAGCGGTCCAAGCGGCGTTCGTAACTCGATTTCCAGTTAAGACCTCGGACTCTTGCAAACCAGAAACGGACCACTGAAACTCTGTGTTCTTCGACGACTCTTTTGTGTGGCGCGGGTGTAGCTGAAAGTGGATACAAATAGTTACGAAAATAACTGTTACAGATAATAAAAAAACAAAGCAAGTCCATAACAATGAACTGTTCCTTTTTGTGAAGTTTTACCCTCTACAAAGTGAAGTTTTCAAATCAATACCCAATACAGTCCAGTCAACATGTATCGCCTACAACGACGAACTGCTTTGATAGCCAAACAAGGTAAACTTATTTGCACTTTAACAATCGTTGTTAACATTTGCTATTTGTTCGGTACACTTTTTTAAAGGTATTAATTAATAGTGCATCTTGGTAGCATTTATCCATATTGTTTACTTTGACAAGTTTTCAAGTCACATCTTCGCTATATTTTCTCGCTATGATGACAGCTATGTAAATAATGCACAACAGCAACATTTTATGAACAAATTGTGACATTAATTTTGTCTTACTCAAATGAAATAAATTGACTCACAATTAAAGCAGTAGTAGAGTTTCTTAGGTTTGGGTGTCATCGAATGTTTTGTGTGACAATGCATGATTTCTAAGCGCCTTTCAGTCAATAATTTGTCATCGCCATTGACTCATTCGGCAACAGAAAAGTGTATTGATTCTGACATTACTCATACGCAGCGTTGAACGGGGTGGAGGTGGTCAGGCTTATTTAAACAGTTGCGGTTACGCGAACATAAATCTTAGGCTTTTGCGGTTTGCAGAAGTGTGTTGGGGCTTGGTGTTAAGGCAGTGAGTCCTTTGATGAGGTAAGTCATAAACAGCTATTACGTATTAAAGCTCAAAGTTGGGGGAAAATGTAAGCAAAATTACTTCAATGTTTCAGATTCGTTTAAAAGTATCTAACAGGTATGAAGTACATATATTCTTAAACAGGAGTCGAGTCGATCTGGCCATGTCCGTCACTCTGTCCGTTAGTCTGTCCGTCCGTATGAACGTCGTTATTTTGGGAACTATAAAAGCATAAAAAGCTAGTTGAGGCATAGACCCTGCGCAATTTTGTATTTGTATCTTGCCACGCCCACTCGACCGCCTACAAACCAACTACCGCGTTCTTCCTTGTTTTAAATTCGTAATGCTGAAATCAGGTAAACATAAATTCAGGTGTATTTTTCTAAGCCCTTTAAGAATTTCCTGCGGGTACCTACTCAAGCTGATTTCCAAACTTTCATTACCACAAAATGCGAAATGAAAAAGCAAGCAACTGGGTCATCTTCCAAGAAAAATAGTCAATTCCCGGAAAAAAAAAGAAAAATAAAACCCAAAACACGAAATCGCAATCATTTTACTTTTGATTATAAACGAAATAAAATGAAAAGATGCCGGAGAAAGAGGATGAAATTATTTCTAGCCACTAATCGCTGCCTGCAGTCGACCTAGAAAGGCCTTAGCCCAGCCGCAGAAGATCATCTTCTTTCTATTTCATTCGGTTGGACATGAAAAGCCATGGAAAGGGACAGGAACCCCCTGGACGACATAGTGAAAGAAAATGTCTGAGGTTTTCCTCAGCACGATTCGGGCCGGCCAGCATATAATTTGAAGATTTAGAGAGTCGCGTTAGACAAGATCGCATTTTGCATGCCAAATGCTGGGCACAATTTGTCCTCATGCAGATCCCAAAATCCAAAACCAAAACCAAACCAAAACCAAAACCAAACCAAATCCGAACCAAGTTCAAAGTCGTGCCCAAAAGACCCTCGCCCCCCTCGATCTCGAGAACTTTCCGCACTTCACTCTACATCTCCATCCAAAGAAGGTCATGGACAGATCTTTGGGCTCCCTGCAAATCTTCTCGCTTCGGGTTTACTGCCTTTGCTGCCTGGTCTGGTATTGGCCAATTGACTGCAGAGATTTATTATGGAAATCTATAAAAAATATGGCCACAGATTGGCATACATTCCCTCATGGAGGGAGGGGGAGCCCGGCTCTGATAGCTTTATAATATTTATCTACCTTTCTAAATCTGTCCTAATTAGGATTCGATTCAGCAGGGCATTCGATACATTCTTTCTGTCTCAGATTTTAGCTTTGTCTCAACTTCCCGTGTACTGCTTTGTTTACATCCAGACTGCGCAGCAATGCGGAAATATTACTATAATTTGGGCACGCACAGTGGAGACTCTAGAAGGAGGAAACCTATTAAAATGTACTATTAAACTAAAGAGAAATGAAGAATTATTATCGAAACACGTCATTAAAGATGTCAAATTATTGACAAATTATTTAGTCAACCTTTCCTGATAACGGCTCAAGCCAATTACTAATATAAAATTGAAAAGGTAATACAAATTGACTTTTGTTTAGTTATGGAGGATAACGGACTATTGGAAACTCGCTCAGTTGAAGTCGGATTGCGTCAGATTAATGTAATATAAGTAATGGGTACCAGAAATGAAAATGGCAAGCCAATCCCAGTGCTTTTATCTCAGCTTCCAAGAGTCCATGGCCATCGGTTATGCATTCAAGAACTGATAGAAAGGGGAAAGCAAGAGGGGATATGCTTCGATTGATTTTATTGTCCAGTAGTCGCTGTCTGTCTACTTTTTCCCTAGCCAAATTCCCTCTGCCCGTTGGCTACTGACGATTCTAACTGTAAAATTACAAACTTGTGCGCCCCCCTCCCCCTCCCCAACAACACCCTACCGACCCCCCTTTCCTTTGAGCCAAGAGTCTGGCTGATTCTCATTTAATGCATTTCCTTAAGACGACAACGTCGCCGTCGACGACGACGACCAGCACTGGACATCGAACAGTGGACACTTGACTGGACTCCGCGGCGGACAGTGAACACTGGACAACGCGCACCGGACTTGTGTCAGCTAAATTATTTCCACGGCTCGATTCGATTCCTCAGCTCGTTGGGGCTCTTTTATGGCCAACTTGCACGCATCTGTCAGTCTAGCGAAAATCTGCCGCCCGCCTCCTGTTTTTATGACCTCTGCCAGCGGCCAAGTTATCTGGCAACCAACTACACTGGGAAAAACGCCGTATTTGGAAGTAATCAATTAGATATAAAGTACTAATTATCTAATGTACTCTGTAGTATTGGGAAAGCAGTCCATATATTGACCATATATGGATGTATGTAGCTTAGCTCATAGTATTTGATATTATAGCTAATTAGTATTTATTGAAGTATATTTTATACGAATTGGATACTGCCTTTGGAACAAACTTTTGTTTGCAGTGTTGGCAAGGCTAGAGCAGGACAGCAACGGCTTTTACCGTAATTCTTTGGAGCTGTTCTCTAACGAAGCGCTGCGCAACGGTTGTTTTCCCTTTCTGGCCAGCATCCGAAAATAGAAAAATACACTGAGAAAGAGACGGGGCTACTGCGGCAGAGGGAGACGGGCACTGCGCATGCGTGACTGCCCAATGCTTCTTCTTCTGCTGCTTCTTCTTCCTGGCTATCTTGGGTGAAATAGGCACAGTCTTCCTGTTTCGGCCTCCTCTTCATCTGCATTTTATGGCTCTTTTGAGCACTGCCTCTTTTTTACTCCTTCTCTGCACTTCTCCATCGCTGCACTCTGTTGCAGTTAATCAATTATAACGACTCTTGATTTCCTTCCTGATCTAGATCAAGATCTCAGTTGCCTTGCCCGTTTCCCCATTTATGTATGTGGGTTCACATGTTGCATGTTGCATGTGTGGGGACTTTACAGTTCTCGCTCCACGCATTAAGTCATTTGGGTATCTTGGAGATCTCTCCTCACAATTCTCCTCACAAGTCTCCTCACAAGTCTCGTCTCATTTATTCGGCTCACTCTGGGTGATTCCCGATGTTATTAAGTCATTTCAAGTGCTTGATTTGTTGATGGCTTTATCGCTTCCACTCTTTTTAGACGCTTTTACAATGCAATTGCACCTTAATTGAGTTTTATGCTGGCCGTGGGTAGTATACTTTGTGTCTCATTAACAGTTTTGGTCATATTTCTAATTGGCAATGACTGCATTACCTTTATGGTTCATTTGTTTACTATTCCGGTGACTTTAACAGTGCATTAAAATAATATATTGTTACTATGTAATACATTAAATAAACTTTTGGACTATTAGAAATCACGTTATTGCTTTGATGTCTATCCTAGTCTTCCCAGTAGATATTTGATAGCCAAAGAAAGTGTTGATAAATGCAAACAAAGCTTTCTTTAGTATCTTTTGCTTTTGCAGCGACTTTGCAGTCGAGACATTGAAAATGTTCAATGCACTTGGCAAATAGAGGAACATTTTTGTTTGTTTGGAATGTTTGTCAGCTTGTTGGAGGAAAAAGGTTTTTCTTGGAAAATGATGTGTGTGTTGTCTAACAAGTCGCTGGTGTTGCAATAACGGTTTCCGTTGCTGTTATGTAAACTTCTCCTGAACTTCTGCCAAATTAATTAACGCTGCGAAAGGTGGAACCCATTAAAAAGTGAACGGGAATGGTGGAAAGATAAAAATGCAACGAAAATATAACTTGAGAATGTTTCGAGAGCATAATTCCCGCTTTATGGCATTTTTCTTAGATTGAAAATGTGGTAAGTGCCAAACAAATGTGGGACATAGCACAAAGCCATCTTTTATTTTTAAAACACATTTAAAGCAATGCATAAAGTTTTATGGTTTACAAATGCAATTGAAAGCTGCCACACAGCCGTACAGCCGGCAATAACATGCAAGTCCGCTCGCTCACCGCTCACCATTATTTAATAGAAGGCAATCTCCGCAATTTGCAATCGCAACGAACCGAACTTCCCCAGCATAAAAAAAAAACAAAGCAAACACATTCAGGCAAGGCTCGAGTACCATTTAATGAGATTCCTTGGGGGCGCCAGACTGAACTGGTCCCTGGCATTACAAAGATGGACAAACAGATGATGCTGGCGATAAGGCCGAGAACGAGGAGGAGGGGGAGGAAGGCTTTCCAGTAGCCGGGGAGAATCTCGACTTGTAATTATTAACTTACGGCATATTAATTTATTATTTGCTATTTAATGTGGCCAGCCCCCCAAAAGGCTCGGCTCCACTCCACTCCACTGCACTTCACTCCTTCATCCATCCTTCTGGTATTTTGCTGGCAGGCTGCGAGCCGAGTTTGCTTTTTTGACATTTGATGTATTTATGTGGTCTGGCCGAGACCGAGACCAAGACGTCTTCTTCGCTTCTCTGCTCGCTGTGAGCGTTTTGTGGGAAACTGTCCTGTCATGTGTTGAGTCCGCCTGGCATTCGCTTTTCTCTCTATTTTGATTGAGTGATTTATTCGGAAATTGTTGTTCTCGCAAAAAGGTATAATTAAATGGGCATAATGATGCCAAAGGGAAAGGAAAGGCCAACGCACATCGAGACTGGTGGAGATTGGGAGGCGGAGGGGTTTGGAGCAGTGATTTAGGGAGAATCGAATGGAGTGGGCTCCAGCAGGTGCTCCTCTGGGAAATTGCTCGTACTGGTAATGAAATCAGATTTACGTGGCTCAATATTACTGGGAAATTACTCCTTCAGAGGGCTTTCGATGCAGCTTCACTGAACTATTGAAAAGGTAATGTGAGAAATCATATTTTCTATTCACATGAACATGTATATTTTCTAGATTAACTTAAACTGTGTAGACTGTATCTAATAATTTTCTACTAAATCAAATGAATAAAAGCTTGAGTAATTATTAGGAGAACGTGATATTTTTTGCATTTAACGGTAGTAATCTTTAGTACAAAACTATCCATCACCTGCAGCAGGTGTATCCTCCCTCTTTTCACAACACTTACCCCCATTTTAGTAAATCTTCTATTCTCGTTGCGGGATACTAACATACATACATATATCTGAATAAATAAATAAGAAAGAAATGATTTCTTTGTTTACACAGACACACATAAGGAAGTTATCGAGTGGTCAAATGTGCTATAAATAAATGCATTTAACTCGGGGTTTTCCTGTAGCCTGCATTTTCTCCGGGTTTCTTCGTTCTTCTCCGCTGCGATTCTCCCACTTTTATTTATTTCTTTTTTGTTTTGCAACTCTTGGAATTGTTTTTAGCCTGGCTTCCGGCGACATCAAACTGCCGTTTGTTCTGTCTTGGCCCCACCCCCTCCGTCGCCCACTTCTTTGGCTGTAATCCGCGAATAGAAAGAGAGGGGAGCAGCGCGAAGAGAGGGAGGCAGCGAGTCTCGGAGCAGCTGCCCATTGGCGTTTGCTCCGCTTGAATAATCCAACTTCGGCTTGCACTTCTTATAGCCTTTTCAGCTTCTTGCCCTGGAAGATAGCTTCCTCTTCTTTCCTGCTTTGCTCTCTTCCCGTGGTTTCTTCCCTGCTTCTTCTTCAGCGTCTTCTGCTTCTTCTTTCGGGGGCTTTGGTCATCTATAGTGCTAGTTGTGCGATTTCGAGTTTTGTTTTGAAAGTAATTCGTCTGTACGATAGCCATGTGCCCGTAATTATGGATTTCGGACGACGGGGGGAGGGGAAAAGTGCTGAGCGGCGGAGGAGGCAGAGGTCCAAGTTCAACCCACCCACATTTTATTGTTATCGCTAACAATGGCCAAGACCAACCGAAATGAAAGAGGCAAGGGCAAGAGTCGCAGAAGTGTAGCACAGCTGCCGTCTGAATCTTTTTCAAAAGACGCGGTAATGGAGACCTAAAATTGCAGAAAAGGGGATTCCCGGTCGCAGTGGGACATATGGCTTGTGGGGTCTGGGGATCAAAATCGTTAGCTGTTTGTATTTACTTAAATTACCGCAATTGGGCTTTTGTTGGCCATTTTCAGAGTCGCCATTTTCCTTCTGCCTTTTGTATTACCAACACAAATCATAAGGCAGCTTAAACTTTTTTAAACAATTTATTTCAAAGCTGTACATTTAGAAACCAATTGTTTGAGGTTCTTGGATATATTTCTAGACAATTTCCCAACTTTTTTGTATATATAATTTTTAAAAATAAGCCTGTCCCCATAATCCAGATGCCCAACCCTAGGATAGCGCATCCAACTCACTCGCTTCAAGATATAAGCAAATAAAAAAGCCATAGACAAAGAGGAAAAAGTCCAGGCAACGGCCAAGGCGAAAAAAATTGCATAAAATGCCAGAGGCAAGCAAAATGCAGGCCGCAACTGCGCTGCTCCTCAGAATGCTGCAGAATCGGATTCGGAATCAGTCGGTGCATTGAACCCCGCGGTCTGGGCCTGGTCCACAATTCCATTCCACTGCACGCAAAACTAGAAACGTTCCTCTGCCGGCGATCGAAATATGTACGTACACACGGCCATATGGCGGCGTGATCGGGGGATATCGGGGGATATCGGGGGATATCGGGGTATATGGGGGGACCAAAGCTGTAGACATCGGACGGACTTTCGCACGAATGCACAGGCCAACGTGTGTTCCAGCTGTTGCCACTGCCACAGTGGTCAGTCGCAATAAAGAAACTCAGAAGATGTACCAAATTGGTACTACCAATTCTACTTTAATATTGATAATATTCACAACTCAACTTATTTATACTTTAATGGTTTCAATTTTACCAAACGTATACTGGAAACTCAAAGTAAATATTTGTAGTAACTAAATTAGTAATAGATAGATTGTCATACATATTTATTACTAGAAATCGACTGAGCTTCATATTTTATTAAAAGCATGTAACATTTAATATACAAGAGTACCTTGAAATATTCAAATATTCATTAAAATAACATTTTTTAATTTAAATCTATATATTCCAACTTGAGTAATATGTACTACAAACTATTATTTCTTAGCGAGGGAACACTGTACTTGGGGTTGAGTCAGCCAGCGATTAGAAGCCTAAAAGGAAGTAATGTTGCAGAAAATGCAAAGAGCTGAGAACGCGAGCGGGAACTAGAGGGGGCGAGATGGAAAGAGCGAGAGAGAGAGAGAGAGAGAGAGAGGGGGATCAGATCAGATTGCCGCTGCGCCTGCGTGGAAGAACAGGACTGTTCCCGTCTCTGTCCAGCGCGCGAAGTGCGTCTCTTTCTGCTACGTACGCCTGGCGATTTTTTATGATGACTAAAATTGAAAAACGAAGCTGCGGTAAAAGCTCAAGAGTCCTCCCTCCCCTCCCTTCCCCTTTCCTTTCTGGGTTATTATTGTTGTGGTCTTGGGGTCTCTTGGCGTGTGTGTAATTATCCAAGGACGCCGCTGAGTAATGAAACGACCTTGAGTGCAGCCCCACACACACACACACACACAGATAAAGCCTGGTGTGTGTGGACTTTGGGCGTGATTTTTTCTCGATTTTCTTGGGCATTACTTTGGCAGCAAACTCATTTGTTACACATGGACAAAAGAATAGACCAGAGCTGAGAAATATACAGTATAAACCGATATGCCCAACAATTTGTCAGCGTCACGAGCTGTGGGGGCGGCGGGGATCGGGGGGATCGGGGTGATCTGCAATGGACAAAAGAGAACGCCCACCGCAAAAGCACAACACACCGAAATGGTCAGGAAAATAAAATAAAATAAAGGAAAGGAAAAGAATTGGAGAAAAGAACAAAACCAGCAAGAATCGAAATGAATGTGAAAACGTTTGTATTTGTCTGGCTGCAGATCTTTGAGCCGCAGTAATCGATCTTGGCCGAGATATGCCAACTGAGTTATGAGCACAGTGCTATTTTTGGAATGCTTTTAGTGTTCCTAAATGATTGTGATCGCGATAGCAGAATTTACATAATATTTCACAGAAAACCATACTGCTATTGCACCATAGTATAAATTAAAGAATATGAGCTTTCACAGATATACAGAAATATTTAAAAAATAATCTGTATCCATATATTAAAAAAAGGGAATATTTTATTCTAAAAGACAATTTTATGTATTTACTGTCCTGTTAAGGAATCAGCATTTAGTATTTACTTGCTCAACATACTAACTCAATCTATATCAAGATGTTGGCTTTAAATTGAATATTTATATTCGCCCACTACTTATTTTGCAAATATTGCTTACCAATCTGATATTCTTTAAATTTATTGAGGAGTGCACTGTAACATCGCTTCTTTCACGTATCTCTACCAGCTTCTCCATCATCATCATCATCTTACCATCGACTGGAAGTAGGCATTCAACTAATCAGCCACAGAGCAAAAATTATTGCCATTTTTTACGCGCTGCTTCAAACGCGGCAGAAACCGCAGCCACCAACAAACAGAGTACTTACAGCACTTGTACACTGGAAACAATAAAAACAAAAAGTTTTTGCAATTAGTCGGTGCAACGCTCAAAAGTCAGAGGACACATTTGACATCTAACAATGGCTCTTTAGATGACAGTTAAAATACAGTTTTCGGAATTGGCCATCTAATATCATCTGATTGCAATGCTATTAGTTTTTGCATAGTGTAGCTGTTTTTGTTTCGGTTGCTATTATCTGAAGTTGCTGTTTGTGGGAACCAGCACCACGATGCTGAGAGAGGATCGACGGCTCTCTCTCTCTCTTTCTCTCACACACTTTACTTGACTGTACTCTTTTGTTATACATACTTAATTCGTAGTTATTAGTCTGACTTTGACTTTGGAAGCAATCACATCGAAGTGTAATAAATAAGTTGACGATCTAAATTGTGGTTGTGTTATTCTTTAAAAGTACAGGTTGTTACATTGGCGACGAGGTAAAAAAAAAACACTATGAAATTAAACTAAAGCGAAGGAATAAAAACATAATTAATGAAATAATCGTGTGCAAGTATGTATGTGTGCAAGCGATTTCTGCAAAGCCCCGTTGTTTTTTTTTTCTTTTCTTCGGTTCTTTTGCGTTTGGTTCTTCGTTTCTTGTGTGAGACACAAGAACACACACATACATGCAGGTGTACACAAAGCAACGGAATTGGTTGCAGATCAGTGCATATACACACACACAGACGTGTGCATGTGCATTTTTAACATAAAATTCTATATGACAGTGGTCAGAGAGGTATATTGTAATGAAAAAAAAAAGAAAAATAACTGTAAATAAAAAAAAAAAGAGATAAGTTTTATCTGACAGTGGTCAGAGGCAAACGGCCGATGAAAATAAAATACACATTAAACAAATGTTTAATAAGAAATAACTATATTATTTGACAGCGGTCAAAGGCAAATTGCCGGTACAGTTATTTAACAAGGGTTGAAAAAAAAAATTCTATCTGACAGTGGTCAGAGGCAATCAGCCGATGAAAATATATATATTTGTATGTATGCATACCGGTGTGTGTACCTGTGCGTATGGACAACCATTTAATAAGCAGTACGTATTTTGCCTGACAGTGGTCAGCGGTCGAGTACAGAGACAGAAAGACAATTTGTGATAACTTACATAGCCAACTATCATACTGCGATTATAGAGTGGGTTTAAGCAAAGAGAAAAAGAATATAATTAAAATAGAAATTACTTGAAAAAAAAAAACCATAAAATTAATTTTTGTTTTTTGTCTAGACATAAAGCTTGTTCGTGATGGCGGACAGCGTAATAAAACCATTCCTTTGTGAGAATGTGGAGAAGGCGTTACTTCGAGATGAATGGGAGAAGTGGCTCCGAGCTTTCAACATATACCTACAGGTGGAAAGCGTCAACTCGGTAACTCAGAAGAGAATGAAATTATTACACTTGGGGGGCACGCAACTTCAGACGGTTGCATACGCACTACCGGATGCTATAGTTGAATATAATGAAGAAGCTGATAATGACGTTTTCTCCATATTGGTTGAGAAATTAACATCGTACTTTTCTCCCAAACAAAATTCGACGTTCGAGAGACACCTTTTTAGGAAAATATCTCCTGACGAAGGCGAAACAGTGGGGAAATTTATACTTCGACTGCGTCAGCAACTTCAAAAATGCCAGTTTGGTTCCACGAAAGCCGAGATAGAAGAAATATGTCTAAAGGACAAACTTATTGATACTTGGGCTAACTCAGAACTTAAAAAGAAACTGTTAGAGAAAGAACAAACATTAAGTGAAGTTATCAACGCGTGTCAGGTAGATGAAGAAATAAATAAACAGTCACATCTGATGTTTCCGAAACATTTACCAGACACCGTCAATAAAATTTCTAATTGGAAACCACGGAAACTGCATAATAGCGAGTGTGGAAGGTGTGGGCGGTCAGGCCATAAAGAAGATAGTCCCACGTGCCCGGCCCGGCAGATAAAGTGTAACCGGTGCTCTCGGCTGGGTCATTTTGCCAGCAAATGCCGAACGATTCTAAAACGCCCATACCCACAATCGAACGATCAGAATTTCAAGCGCAGAAATATACATCGAATTGAAGATTCAAACCAAGAGGGTAACGAGACAAAGCGGGAACATTGCTTAAAAATACACAGTGACGAGGAACATGAAGAATTGATTACATGCCGAATTGGAGGCGAGAACGTTTCATTAATAATCGATTCCGGCTCCCGGTTCAACCTGATCTCGCAAGACGATTGGTTTGTTTTAAAAACAAAGAATGCAGCAGTTTTCAATGTTCGCGCGAATGCGCATAATCAGTTTAAGGGATATGCCTCGGACGAAATTTTAAATGTTATTTGTGTCTTTGAGGCACCAATAGCGATCAAGGATAATCCGGAACAAATTGCATCATTTTTCGTCATTGAAAAAGGACGGCAGTCATTGCTTGGAAGGGAAACGGCTACAAAGCTAAATGTTCTCCGAATGGGGTTACCGGTTAATCACATTGAAATCATAGCGCCGTTCCCAAAATGGAAAAGCGTTAGCGTTAAGCTAACAATAGATCCGGATGTTGACCCCGTAAAACAACCAATGAGGCGAATTCCGGTGGCGTTGGAAGACAAGGTGAATGCTAAGTTAGAAGAAGCACACCGCATGGACATTATTGAACCGGTGAGTGGTCACAGTCCTTGGATCTCCCCGATGGTAATTGCGTTTAAGCCGAATGGCGACATTCGACTATGTCTGGATATGCGACAGGCCAACCGAGCCATTCTTCGTGAAAACTATCCTCTGCCTACGTTCGAATCCTTTATGACTAAATTACGAAATGCCAAATTATTTTCACGATTGGATCTAAAGGACGCATATCACCAGTTGGAACTAGACGAAGCAAGTAGACCGATTACCACTTTCATCACACCTCGAGGACTGTTCAGATACAAGCGATTGATGTTTGGCATAAACGCGGCGCCTGAAATCTTCCAAAGACGGCTCGAGGAACTTCTTTCATCGTGCGAGAACGTAATGAATTATATCGACGACGTAATAATTTTTGGAAATAGCGAACAGGAACATGATGCTGCAGTCAAAAAGGTTCGTAAGGTCTTCAAAGAATATAATATACTCCTAAACGATGAGAAGTGCATTTGGAAGACGACCAAAATCAAATTCTTGGGACACATCTTAACGAATACAGGGATAATGGCTGATCCTGAGAAAATAGCTGCTATCGGTTCCTTTCGAGCACCCAAAAATAAAGAAGAGACGCGGAGTTTCCTTGGCTTGGTCACTTACGTGGGTAAATTTATTCCAGACCTGGCCGATTTGACTGAACCACTGCGTGGGTTGTTAAAAAAGGATGAGAAGTTCATCTGGGGACCAGTTCAAGACCAGGGGTT
The DNA here is from genome assembly GCF_016746235.2 of Drosophila teissieri. NCBI lineage: Eukaryota > Metazoa > Arthropoda > Insecta > Diptera > Drosophilidae > Drosophila > Drosophila teissieri. Next base: position 14,640,108 of record NC_053031.1, on the reverse strand, counting down.
TCAAAAACTCAAGTCAGCATTAGCTAAAATCCCAAGTCTCTCATATTTTGACCCCAACAATAAAACTAGAGTGATAGCAGATGCTAGCCCTGTAGCTTTGGGGGCAGTATTATTACAATTTAACAATGATCACGAGCCAAAAATAATTGAATTTGCTAGTCGAAGCTTAACCGATGTGGAGAAACGATACTCCCAAACGGAGAAAGAAAGTTTGGCTTTGGTCTGGGCAGTAGAAAGATATTATTTTTACTTACTGGGACTGGAGTTTGAATTAGTGACGGACCATAAGCCTCTGGAGACAATTTTTAAACCAACATCAAAACCGCCGGCACGGATTGAAAGATGGCTGTTGCGCCTCCAGGCGTATAAATTTAAAGTTATATACAAATCCGGGAAGGAAAATATTGCTGACAGTTTATCACGGCTGTGTGAACAGGCATCATCAGAGTGTTACGATATCAAGGGCGAGCACAGCATACTCTTGATAATCAAAAATGCGGTACCCACGTCGATTGAGATATCTGAGTTGGCCGAGAAGAGCATTCATGACGAAGAAATCGTTGACGCAATGATGTGCCTCCAACAGGGTTCTTGGAACTCTGCACTTTCAAGTAAACTGTACCCATTCCGACACGAATTATCAACTGTGGGAACAATTATGTTGAGGGGAGTACGCATTGTTATTCCATCAAAGCTAAGGCAGAAAGTGTTGACGTTGGCACACGAAGGCCATCCAGGCGAATCGGCAATGAAGCGGCGATTAAGAGCCAAAGTGTGGTGGCCCCAAATAGACAAAGACGCCGAAAGATTTGTAAAGGACTGCATGGATTGTACTCTGGTTTCTCGAGCAGCAAATCCGCCGCCGATGAAGAGAACTGAATTTCCGAACGGTCCGTGGCTTGCAGTGGCAACAGACTTGCTAGGGCCATTGCCGAATAACGAATACATCTTAGTCCTAATCGATTATTATTCAAGATATATGGAATTTAAGTTCTTGCGATCTATTACATCGGAGTCGCTTATTGACGCGTGTAAAGAAATTTTCTGTAGACTTGGGTACCCAAAACAGCTGCGAACGGATAACGGTCGACAGTACGTAAGCGCTGAGTTCCGACACTATTGCAAATTATGCGGGATTGAACAAATCACGACGCCTCCTTATTGGCCACAGGCCAATGGCGAGGTAGAAAATATGAATAAAGCGCTCGTCAAACGTCTGAAAATTGCCCATCTGCACAAGAGGAATCTGAAGGATGAGATTCGATCGTTCACGTTCATGTATAACGTCACTCCTCATGGAACTACAGGCACAGCTCCAACTGAGTTAATGTTTAATCGAGTCATTCGAGATAAGATCCCAGGGGTACAAGATTTGGTAGGCGAATTTTCTGATTCAGCGGAAAAAGATAGAGACTGTATCGTTAAGCAAAAGGGAAAGGAAGTTGCAGACAAAAGAAGGGGAGCAAGAGAAGCGGATATCAGAGTAGGAGACAAAGTGGTCCTTAAAAATGTAGTTTTTCCCCACAAGCTTACTCCGAACTTCGACACTACTGAATATGAAGTGGTGGAGAGGAAAGGAAATATAGTGAAAGTAAAAGGGGAGGGCCGAACCCTTATGAGGAATGTAAGTCATCTTAAAAAGTTTCCGAAACAGAGTACACCGTCCGATGCGCCTAACATTGACCCCTTACCTATGCTTGATGCGGGTCAGTCTCTGGATCCTGGGACACCACCAAGCTTGCCGACCCCGGAAGAGAACGAGACACACGACATGGATGCCCTGAAGCTGAAGCTGGTGAGGAAGGAAGGGATGTGGGAACCAGCACCACGATGCTGAGAGAGGATCGACGGCTCTCTCTCTCTCTTTCTCTCACACACTTTACTTGACTGTACTCTTTTGTTATACATACTTAATTCGTAGTTATTAGTCTGACTTTGACTTTGGAAGCAATCACATCGAAGTGTAATAAATAAGTTGACGATCTAAATTGTGGTTGTGTTATTCTTTAAAAGTACAGGTTGTTACACTGTTGTTTCACTGCTGGCATGCCAACAGGCTATCCACCATTAGGCCATAATCATCATCACACACGCCTTGGCCAAGGCCAGAAACATAAACCCAAAACCCCAATCCCCGATCCCCAGCCCCCAATCCCCAATCCCCGATCCCCAAGCACCGATCCTCTGCTCGAGGAGTGGCAAATGCCTTTTGTCTATGAGGAGGAGGGATAAGGCCTCTGGAGACGAGGGGAGGGGCGCGGATCGAAGGCAACTACTTTTAAGTATAGGTTTCGGTTTCATTGTTGCATTTCTTTTTGCGTTTATGAAATTAATGAACAGCTTGGCTCCGATCCGATCCGATGCGATGCGATGCGATCCTCCTTGGCTCCCTCTTCATTCTGGTAAACAGATTGCGGAGGCCGAGGCCGCGGAAAAAAGTTAAGACGGTTGCATCATTTTCTCGCCGACTCTTGTTGTTGTTGCCCATTTATTGACCCGCATTTTTTCGGCCTTTGCGCATGCGCAATTTGTTCAGATCTATTCAGCTTTGTACAGACCCTCGAGCCCATCAGCTTTATACAATTGAAATGTAAACAACGTCATCGCTCGCACATCCATTTGCCTCTTTTTTTTTTACAAATTTTTTGTGCCTTTGATCACTTCACTCATTTGCATGTGTTGATCGCTGCTTCCTTTTTCGCACATTTATTTATTTATTTATCTTGCAATTATCCCACCATCAAAGTCTCATGAGCAGCTCTCAGTTTTATTTTCAATTTTCAGCGCTTAAGAGATATTTTTAATGACATATTTACTTACTCTTGGCTTTTTCTGTTTTATTGCAGGTATGTGTGAAACTGAATATTTGCGTATTTTTAGATACCATGGGCCTTGCAGTGAGTCACAATTTTTTCTTACCAATAGCTTGGCTTAATATCAACAAGCTTTTCCTTCAATTTTGTGTGATTTGTGTCATATGAACTTAATACAACATTTACAAACTTAAAAATAAACTTAAATACAAACATAAAAATTAAGTAACACCGTTTAGAAGCTTAAAAGTTCACCTTTGCAAAAGTTCAGAATCGTAAACATCACATCATTAATAACTGGCCATCGATCATATTTCCATAAGTTCCCAACTGTAGATGGCGCCCCCAAAAGATTTATATGTATCTTCAACCCGTGAACTTTAGAGCGCAAATTTAACTGTCTGCCGACTTGGCCAAGATCCATGGAGGTGGACAGGGACTTCGGCGATCATCGATGGGTTTTCGGATGCGGTTGCGGTAATTAGTGGGATTAATTGGTTTCGTGTTCGGTGTGGTTGGCCCAGACCTCACCTAGTAACCTCCATAAAACAATTAGAATCGACATAAGAGCTGCCATTTCAGTGCCGTCGGAGGAACCAGAAGTGACTCAAGTCAAGCCAAGTCAAGTCAAGTTAAGAGTGGCAGTAGAGGTGGGCTCCCAATTTGGTTGCAAGTCCAACTCGGTTCCAGTTTTCCATTCAGTTCCATTGGGTTTGCTGTCAAACTGCGGCGGCTGCTACCGAGATTGTGGGCGTGACGACAGCCCACACTGGCATCCAATTGGAAATATGGAAAAGGAGATAAAATACAAATAGCAAAATGAAAAGCGAACAGCGAAAAGCAAAAGACCAAACCTAAAGCCAATAAGTGGCATTAGCCAAATGTGGTAAAACCATTTGGCAACTTGTTAATAAGCAATTGCACAGCACAAATCAGATGGAAGGTGCGTTACATGACTTCATAGCAGATACACTAATGATAATTAAAAGTGAGAGTTAAATATTTCCAGAAAATTAATTCTGTTTTTAGTTTACAAATACTCCCATTTACTTTCTAGTCAGACAATGGAAAGCTAACAAAAATTTTAATCATATCACTGGCCATTGTTATTTATGAAACCCGCTGTAAAGGCTTCCATCGATATGTGTTAGATTTTCCATCGTTATACAGCAAATTTCCCACAACCGCTTCTTAGGTGTGTTTCGCTTTGGATTTCCTATTTTTTGTGCCATTTGTCTGCGCTTCACTGACCACAAAGAAACCGAACCCAACCCAAACCCAAATCCAAATCCAAACACAAATCCAAACACGAATCCATAACACCGAGCTCCATATGCAAATATGCAAATTCTGCGGGGGGCTTACCAAGATAAGTGTGACAGCTGAGCGACGATTTGTTGAGAAATTATGGACAGTAGTTGGCCGTCGTAAACAAATAACAATAAATTCATCTGTGGGTTGGGAAGCAGGAAGCCTCTGTTTTTTGTTTTTTTTTTTGTTTTTATGTGGGGTCCTGTAACGCCCACTCCTGCTACTGCCACTCCCACCTCGCTGCACGCCCACAGCCACGCCCCCGCCGAAACGTAATGATGTGCAAGACTAACTGCATTAGAAAGTCAGAGATTAAAGCTTAATGCATGTGGAAAGTGGCTGGGAGTGGTGGAGAGGGGGGAAAATGAGGGGCGCGAGGTATGATCCTGATGCCACATTTCGAAAATATAGTGCAGGAAGAGATGAGAAATGAGTGGATACCTTCTTTACATGATAAACAAATTGTGTTGACCGATCCAATGTACAAAAAAAATCGATTCATTGCGCCCCTTTCAATTTACTTTGCATGGGCAAAAATATACCTATATTATCGAATTTACAGGTGAGACTCAAACAGTTTTGCCAAATTGCTAAACACTATCTAAAAACATTTATGTATAACTGCATTTAATATCTTAAGGTCCATAAATCATGCTCAGAACTTTTGCCTTTCATATTTTGTCGCACATAATTCCCACCAATATTAGATAAGCTCTCCTCCAAAAGCGAACCGAGCTCAAAGAAACTTGTTCAAGCAAACTACAATTGATTAGCCTCGGGATTTCGACTTTAATTTAAAGCAACATTTCAATTTCCACCAACACTGACAGCTATCTCAATTGCCTTCCCGCTGCAGCAGTTGATATGCCATTTAGCTAACAACCGACTGTCAAAATATGCTTATTTATTGTAATAATAATTCATTTGATTAACTTGCAATGAAAAAAGCGAGACAAACCGAAAAACAACAAGCTAAACTCCCCATTAGCCTTTCTAAACCGTGGCCAGCCCACATCCCCATCCCAATCCCCTTGGAAACTCCGCCATTAAAAGAAAAAACGCTCACGTTTAAGATGTCCAAAAAAATAGAGAGCGACTTCAATTGAACACCACCACCGGTTGACTACTGTGTGGAAAACGAGCCAGCTATTGATGGCCAAAAGGAGCTACCCTCTTCACAAAGCCATAAAATTACAAAATAGCCGCAATATATAAACACATCAGCATTTATAGTAAAATCATTCTAGAACATCGGTATCTGGAAACTTCTGACTATATAAGATACTTTAAGCATGATTTATATATGCCATCTTCTTATTTTATTCCTCTCCTGCAGCCTCTAATTTGTAATATTATTATTTTTTTAATTAAAAGTCTAGTGCAAATGAAAATATTTGCTTAATTAAATCCTCAATTCCTTCAACTAGGTTTTTAAATTATTTTATACCCACATCAAGAGGATTTTCCTAATAAATGAAAAGCATCTTTGCCAGTAATATTTCGTAGATATGGGCAGACAAATAGCCAAGAAGTCAGCACTGGGAAAATAGCGCTTAAGCAAAAGAAAAGCACAGCCTCCGCCTCCAGCAGGAAAGGAAAACTCTTAGGATTTTGTATTTTATTGAGCCATTATTAAGTTATAAACACGCTGCTATTAATACAAACACAAATAAATATCGAACGAGTATGTGTCGGTTTTGTCTTCGGTTTTTTGTTTTTTTTTTGTGTCTCGGACAGTCGGAAGAGCCAAGTGAAAGGTTTTCCCATTTCCCAATGCCAGGACTATGCTCGATTCGTGGAAAATGTGTGATAAATAAATATTAGGCCATGCTGGATATTCTGTAAGCTCGGTTAGTGGGCGCAACATTTGGCTGTTGTTTTTATAGCCCGCTCGCTTCGTTTTAATGGCCCATTTCGAATGCAGTTGCCAGGTTTTTCCTTGTGTCAAGTGGGCGGGCGGCCACCGAGGGGTGTGGCCCCGCTTTTCACATTTCAATTTGTGAAGCATCATTTCGCCGCTCAGATTTGGGCTTCGATTATAGCGTGAGGCTATCAAAACTGAAAAAAACAATTAGGCGAAAGGATTTTCGAAAGGGCAGAGTCCAAGCACATGTTCGGAGATTGTCATTCAGCACACTGTGGGAAACTCACTGCCACCTTTGCTCGTTTAAATGTTAGTTATGATATAGGCATGCTAAAAAATGTGATTATTTATTTTAATATAAGAGGCAAAACTATTCAAAATTAATGCGTATCTTCACATTTCTACGTGCTAAGCGATGAATACTTTACCTTCTAGTACTTAACCGGAATGATGTGAGAAATCGTTGCCATTTTTATAAATCGCGCTCAACTGTCTAAGCGCGGCAATTTGTTTCCGTTGAATCCTGCAAGTTAAAATGGCAAACGGAAAATGCCTATGAAAACGCTTTTATGACCATTTTCATTTTCGTGTTTGCGAAACATTACCATAGTGCCGCAGCCGCAGATTCAGTCGGAGTGGAGCCGAAACATTTGGCACACTGAATTTAAGAACCATAATTTGCCGTTAGCCGCAGGATAAACCACGCGAATTTATCATGAGAAAAAAGGCAGAGCGAAAACAGCAACAAATAAAATGTTGGGAAGTGAAAATGAAAAGCGCGCAAAGTGCTGAGGGGATAACAGATAGTGTGAGCAGTGATGCCAGCGAAAAAGGAAAGCGCGAAAATGATTCTGTTTGGGAGTACATATTTGTGGGAAAATAGATGCTGTATCTTATGGTCCTGTTAACACTTCGTTCTTATAAGCTGACAGTTTTTTAATATTTAACTAGATATAATTTTGAACATTAAGAATATACTTGATCTGAAATGCATTACCAAAAATGCATTCTTACTATAGAAAGCAACAAATTAAAATATTTTAAAGCTACAAATACTATTACAATAAATTGTAAGAGTTATGAGCACATATGTACATAGTAAATCCTTTTGTATTTTTGTGCTTTGTTATATGTTCTTGCTTATTTTATTGGCCTAAAAGCCAGCTTCTTTTGGCAGCACTGCTAAAGAGATTCCGAGGGACATTTGTCTGGCTGTTTTAGTCTATAAATTACAGTCGCTACCCAGATCTTCCCTCTCTATTTCCCTGGGCTTATAATCAGAATTTGCGCTTTCACACGCCGAAGGGAGAGGGGTTCGCAAAGGGGGGGGACAATATGGGGGCCATACATATAGCGAGGGAGTGGGGAGCAGACCGCAGTTCCGCTGCTTATCTCGCTGACACAATCAGCGGGGCCAACTCGGGGCCAATGCTTCTAAAACTAGGCTTAGCCCGCTGTCTGTGCGAAGTTTTTTTTCGGAGTTTTAGACATTTCTGATAAGCCATCTGCTCCAAATTCTTTTTTCTTGCACTTTGTTGCCGCTTTATTTTTAGGCGCTTCCTTTTGTTGAAGCTCGCTCTCGTGCAATTTATGGCTGAGGCTTTTTATTAGCTGATGATAAAATGCTTCTTAGTGCGAGGGTAGACTGCATTAGATCGAAAATGGAAAAATACTGTATTACAATTTACCTGACTCTAATAAAGCATGTATTGAACAGAGTATTAATATGTATTTTTATATAGAAAATATATAGAATTATTGGTATAATTATAGATTTATATTAATTTAAAAAGCACTTTACTATAATGTTTAATTAGCAAGCTTACTAGTCCGTTTTCCTTTGAGTAATAAACTACATATTACAGGAGAAAACTCAGCAATCTCCCCTCGGCAGTTGAAAGTTGATGCTGCTCGGTCGATCAGCCCATTCAGTGCTTATCAACTGCCATTTAAACTCGCATTTAGACTCATTGTACAATCTCCGAACTGTCCTGGGCAGCAGATTTAACTCCTTTTTATGCAGCTATTGCTGCAGTTTATGTTTTCCCCCCTTTTCCTTTTCTTTTTTTTAGTTTTTTTTGCTTTTTACGCTGGGTTCTTCGGCGGTTTCCGCGGTGTCTTTTTATCGTTGGCGTTCATCTGCCTCATTTATCATCATCGAAAATGTTGAAGCGTGTTGAGTTCGGTTTCGTTTCGAGCGCGCTCTTTATTTTTTTTTATTATTTTCCTTTTTTTGTTTGGACAGGCCAGACTGCTGACCCACATTCCCCCCGGCCCGCCCCCTCAGTGGCCCCTACAATTTGGACTTCCTTGTGAGCTTTCAGTGTTTTATTTTTCGTTTTTTTCGTATTTTTTCCAGCTTTTTTGGTTGCTCTGCTGTCGCTTTTCGGTTGATAAATATATGTTACACTTTTTTACTGTTATTGCCGAACCGCATGTGGTTTTGGCATTTCTCCTGGCTGGCTGGCTGGCTGGATGGCTGGCTTATGCTTTTTGTACATCTTGTAGTTGGCCAAGAGGCGACTGCAACTCTTCCTTTCGAAATGCATTCGCTGCCCATTAATCGTTTGCGTCTTGTTTTCTAATTAAATTGCGGCCGCACTAAGCACACTCACATGTATGTGGGTGTCTTGTCTTCCGCTGTCCGGGGTAATTATTCTACAAGCAGAATTATTGAAATGGAACTTTTACTTTACACAGACCGCATAAAACATATGTATGTATGTACGTATGTATGTGCATATATCCCGTCGACTTTCGACAAATGCCAGTGTTTCTCTGGCTGTCTCCACTAAGTGGGCCAATTAGAGAGAGTGAGAATCACTCGACGCCAGCCAGTTGGTGGGGGTCCAAAATTATGCAGATTCCCATCATTTTGTGTGGGCCTGGGTGGTCGACAGTTGCCAGGGTGCTAATGGATCCATCTCTGGATCGTAGATATTTTAGCCCTTTACTGGAGGCCGAAATGTGAGAGGATTTGAAGAAGTGTGAACAGTTTTAGAACAGAATCTTAGAGGATTCCTGTGAGGAAGAAACATAGTATGTTATTCAAATGATCTATTCAAGTCAAAGGGTAATTTTTAATTTTCTATTATCCAACCCATGTCTTAATCCTAGTTAACTGAACGTTCGAAAAACAATTCATAGCCTTGACTTCCCCAGGATTTCCTTTAAGCGTCACTTTCCCATGACCAAAGCCATTTGATGGCCTCCTCGACTGAAGTCACGCTCGTTTTTCAGCAGTGAACCAATAAAAGGCAGCGAAAACAATAAGGCCAAAACAAAAGCGAGGACCAGAGATCCCTAGCAGCGTGGTGAGTGTCAGGGCTATTTTGCAAATCCCTATGACGACCCACACTGCGGCATTCCACGGCAACCATTCCATTCCATACCAATACCCATACCCATAGCCATACCCATACCCATACGACTCCATATCCATTCCGGAGTCACGACACCCACAGTCAAGGTAATTCCCAGCCAAATTTCGGCATTACTCGAAAATAGTGTTTTACCTCTTTGGCTCCCCGTCTCCTTGCATCTGTCAGTGGTCCGCGTCACGTGTGTGCATATTTATTAGGTCATCTAATTGTGTTTTCCATTTCCACACTGCTGTGGCTCGGACATGCAGCGGATTTTCCCAAACGGTTTTCCCACACAAATACACATAGCAGCGTTTTTTTTTTGTTTTTGGTTTAGCTTACTTTGTATTTTCCAATTTCAACGAGTTTTTTCCTGGCATTTCGGTACCCTGCCAGAAAATGTGAAATTGAGTGCAGCAGAAGACCGATAGTTGTTTAACTTAGTTATAGAAACGTTGATGGTTTCAATTAAAGCATCCGCTTGTTGGCGATTTTTTCAAAAATAAAATAAATTATGTACGTTTTTGTGCAAGGTACTAAGTGTTTCAACCGTATCTACCTTAGTTATTATTCTGCAAATTTGCACGTTCGTACTTTTAACGGTCTTCTGTTCCCAGGTAAATATTTTTTAAGATTTTCGTAATTTCTCTCAGTTGTCAAACAATTACAGTTCCACTTCCGTTTCGTACGAGAAACTGCCACTTCCCAGGCACAAACAACCTGCTCATTCTTGACCTAACTGAAACCCCAATTTGTTGCTGGAGGTGCGACCACCTACAAAAAATTTGGTAAGACGAGACCCCAGTTGCAAGAGCTCTCTGGTTGGCGACTTTTGGCCAAGAACCCACGTCATACCAGCTGCTGGCAGTTGCCACGCCCCTCGATCCCCCATCCAGCCCCTCATCCTCCTTTTTGACAGTGTTGCGAGCCAGCAAATAACACGACATGTGAGGCACACACCTTCTAAAGCGAGAAAGTCTTGAGTTACAGATGCACCCACATGAAGACCAGAACTTTCAGTCTCAGCCTTCTCTCAGTTGCTTTCCTTTTTGCGGTAGTAGAATGAATTTTGGTTATGGGATGTGGTAAAAAATATTACATGTAAAATCTAGTATTGGTATGCAAGGAGCTAGCCTCGCCATCCTAAGTATGTACAATTCCTTTAATAAATATACATAAATATAATTTGTTAATGGATCAAGCGGATTGGATTTTTTGAGAGCATCATGATCCTTACACTAGTGACGTGCGCATTGCGGATTTCCTCTTCGTGCAAGCGATCGATCGATCGAACACCTTGGGCAGAAGTGAATCAATCCATGGATGGAAGACGGGAAATCGGGGAACTCATTTTGCAAATTTCGGGACACCGGCACTCAAATTACAGTTCATTGAGCCATTTGGGCAGCGCAAACAAGAGCAGCGCCGAAGAATCTCTCCTCGACACTTGACGGACTTCCTGACCCCATTTCCTGCAGCTGCAAGGAGAACCTTTTGGCCAGGCCCGTCTCCTTTCGACTCTCTTTGTACACGGCACAAAAAATATGTATAATTAAATATCAATTTTATTCAAGGTAAAGGCTGGTAAATCCAACCTCTAAGGTTTTTTACATTTCGTTACTGCTCCTTTAATTGAATAGAAAGAATATTTAAAATGAATGTTTATTTTGTTCAGTGTGGTCTTGTCTTCCCTTTCATTTCGCTCTTGATAAATGAAGAGGCTGCGTTTCGTTTTTGGCAAACATTATTATATAGCAGTTACTCATATTCCGTGTTCTGGCCACTTTTGTTGTGACAGTCAAGTGCTTGTTGTCCCGTCTCTTTCTTCGCACCACCCGCCGTCTCTTTTTCGCCGCACAGCCTGTGCCTTTCGAACTGTGTGCTTCAGTTGAGTGAACATCATGTCCCCGTGTTGTCGCTTTGGGGTCCTCCTCATCATGTGATTTATGAAGCTAAAGCGCTAAAGTGTTTTATTTTCATCGGGCACATTTTTTCCAGTACCCCCACCCCACCCCTTGCGTTTTTCCCTTTTGTCCCGCCATTTATCTTTCCTCTACCTACTTGTCGGCACTTGGCCGAGAACATTTCACTTTTTACCCAAAGAGCTAATTGCAACTGCTGCTGGGTTGTTGCAACTTGCTGCTGGGCCGCTTCAAGCAGCAGGTTGTTGGTTGCCGGTTGCCGGGGTGTTGCCTCATATCATAAATCTTCAAACACTTTCACCTCCATTCAGTCCTGCTCATTTACGCACCGAGTTGTTGTCCTTTTCCTGCGACAAACTCATTAGCAAGTCGCGACGCATTTAAAGTGTTTTTCCTCTTTTCACATAAATTGCCGGGAAAGTGCAGCGAAAATGGGAACAGGAACAAGAACAAGAACAGGTAGAACTAAATGTGGCAAGGTCGTGTCACTAGCCTGCGATTCATTCATGCCGATCCGATATCATCCGCAATTTGTCACACTTGAACAACACAGGGTTTTATGGCCCTGGGTCGTAAATAAAGCAGTTTCCAGTTTTGTCGGATTCTGGCCAGATATGTGTGAAATGCATTTGAAATAAATGTTGGATTATGCGTGGTTCCTATAAGCACAGAATAATTGCTTATTAAGTAAGACATTGCAAAGACAAAGGAGTCTCGAAAATTATATCCAATTTATGAAACACAAAAGTATTTAGCATAATAGTGTTACTTAACTCGTGCAAGGAAATTATAAAACTCCACTAAGGACTCGAGTGCATACCTTGCTTATTTAACTTCACCATTAACCCTATATGTGATTACTTTAACCTCTTTAACAAATTTCCTGTCGTAATTATTGTAATCAAGTGTAATCAAATTAAAGTGCAATGGAACTTTGGTAAGGGTGCAGAGATAGGCCGAAACTTTTGTTTAAAGTACGTTTTGAAGTAAACTCAAGTTCCCCCGCTCTTCCGATTCCGCGCCCCAACAAGCTATACAATTTATTTGCATTTAACCTGCTTTCACTTGGCCATTGCCGTGTCATGACCAACCGGCAACTGCTGCCAACTGTTGCACACTCAGCCAGCCAGGCTAACGGACAGCGGACCCACGGACGGACAGCCGAACCAACGGACGGACTGACGGACTGACGGACAAGCGGTCGAGCGGACGAGTGGACAGCGGACTGGCGACCCGGACAGGCGAAAAACACTTCTGCTTCAAATGCGGTTTTAGATTCCGTGTGGGTGGGCAAAGTGAAGAGCGCGAAAATATATGCAAATCTGCAGATGTACACTTGGAAAATGAATCTCATATTGAAAGTATACAATGTTACATGCAGAATAACATTTTCCCAAACTAAGTTCAGTTTTGCCTGTTAGGACTCAAGCGATCTCTGAACTGTTGTGCAATAAGATAAATACATATTCAAAGTTGAACACTTCAGTTCATTGATTGATTCAATTCATTGATTGCCCATTTTCTCTCAGTGCCGGCACATACGTCTGTGGCCAGAGGTGTGCACCGGCATTGCGTTTTAATCTCTCAATTCAAATTCCAACTGGCGTCGCTCGTCTGCCGTCCTCGCTTCTGCGGTTTCGGTTAAGTGGGAAGACAAAGAAGAGAGTGGGCGGGGAGTGAGGGAAAGGGGCAAGGGGAAGGGGGAAAAGTGCAAAAGTGGGAGGTGGCAGCAACGGTTAGCGGTCGCTGGTTTTTGGCCACTTTTATTTTTCGGGGGCGAAGTGCTAAAAGCCAACACAAAAGTTAAATTGGTTTTCATTCATCATGCGATTCCTGCGTTCGATCGGGTAATTGATGCTTTTTCAAACAAGCGTTGCCTAATCCAAGCCATACATTTTTAAACCTGTGAATTCCATAATACCGGAAACATTCTTTTTGTAAAACACTAAAAATTCAAAGTCATCTTTCCCTACCACAATTTCCAATTCCAACCAAGTGTTGCTAGAAGTCATTTCCCGACTGCAACGCGATGCAATCTAGTTTAATTTCCCGCACGCGTTAAGCCGATTTTCGCCTTGAGACCCACACACGAAAAATAAATAAAAAATAAACTGACTCCCCTTAAATGTGGTATGTGAAATTGGAGTTGCGATTTCAATATCCTGTCGAGGGGAGAAGAGAGGGGAACAAGTGAAAATCGGTTGTGGCATCAATCAGGCTTTGATTTTCACATGTCAAATATCGGCGATGAACATAAATTCAAATCGCGCAAAAAAAAAGAAGGAAAACACAGTTGCCAACTTTCTAGCGGCAACATTCTCATTCAAATGATTTCGAGCGTGATTTAGCGATCCCCATGCGATCGGCCGCTCAATCGATCGATCGACTGATCGAGATCTTGTTCTGCCCGAGAGTCCAAAGGTTTCTTCCAATCGCCGTCCTTCTCCGCACGAATCTCCCGTCTTCCATCGTCTTTCTTGCGATTTTCAGTGAGTTATCGCCGCGACACAATCACTTGTCATAAACATTAATTGAGCGTGAAAATCGCCAGAGAGTAATCATAATAAAGATGGATCGCTTTCAATCGCAATCCGATCGCTTCCCCAAAAGAAAGAGAAAGACCGGAGACTGTAGACTGGAGACTGAAGAATTCGGGGGCTGTACGGGGAGAATCGGCCTTTGGCACCCCATTAAAAAAGGCGAAATTGGGTCAGAATGCCGTCTGCTCTTTTTTCTCCTTTCATCCTGCTTCGACTTTTTGTCTGTGGATCGTGTGTGGATCGCATGTCGCTGGCTTTTTACTTTCAATTGTGACCTGCTTTGATCGATCGAACGATCGATGCCTGCCTTTTGATCATAATCGATGATGTTGCCAAAAAAAACATATTTATGTGTACGAATTTCAAGGCACTGATAAAAATTTTAGCCACTCAAAAATTCTAACAGTCCTTACAAAATCATGGCCATTGGAAAGAAAATCTTTTCATGCAATATATTTCAATGTTTTCATCTCAATTCTTTCATACTTAAATTTTACTTGGTTCAATTTCCTTATTTAAAAAATGAATAATTTTTAGATCGTTTATACAGGATATTACCAGTGACTTTGAAATACATATGTTTTTTTTTTCGGTGCAACCATTTAGTTGTTCCTTGAACTGGGTCGAAATTTCTCTGGCATATGTTTGTTGCCCGCTGTCCACTCTCACCCCCCCAACGATGCACCTTCCTCGGACGCCTGCAATATTTCTTATTTTTCTCCGTTTGTGATGTCTATTTTTGAGTATTTCCTTTTGCAGCGGAGCTGCGCCCACTCGAATGCCACATGTTGCATATGAAATTTATGCAAATCAGCGGGCAAGGCGAAGATGCTGCCAATAAGCCAAGCATAAATTACATTACCAAGATCCTTTCCGCCGTGCATTAGCATATAACCTGAACGGGCAGATTCGATTTGGATCTGCCAGTTCCACCAGCAAATGTCTTCATCGCGATCCCTCCCCCAAAACCCCCTCCTCTTTCCCCTCCACCATTTAATTTTCTCGATCTGCTGCAGTGTCTGTCATTTTTGCCTGACACAATTACTGCAACCTCTCTGCATTTTATGAAACAATTCAAAATCTTCTCAGGCTTCTGAAGAGTCTGCGCTGACAGAGGAGCGCTGCTATCCAGTCTTCTGCTCTCATTAGCCGCCAGTCGCGAGACTTTATTAAGATAGTTCATATTTTTGCGATTATTAGTTCGCTTCTGAGTGTGGGAATTGTGGGAGATGCACATGAAACGGAAAATGAAGTGTGCAAAAGACTCTGGAAATGTTTTGAATTCTTCTCGGGCACTTTTGGGGCTTTCTATGGCCCACTCTACCCGGAAGTTTGTCAGCTCGAGTGCTGGAAATAGGTAAACTATGATTAGCAGGTATTACTCGTACAACTGTTCTTTCCTTAAATTATCACAGCTCGCTGGCCGTAATTAGCGGTTGCAATGGAAGAAGTGTTTCGAAAAGGAAGGGTAATGAGTTCTTCTTGGGCTATAAATATTTTGTTTGCATTTGCATACCAATTTGTTGTTCTCAGGGCGTACAATAAAGTTCCTGCTTAACTTACAATGGTTTTATTAGTAAAACTATCTTTTGATTTCTAACGGTATACAAAATTAAAATATAAATCTAATTTGAGCAAAAAAGTTGATTTTTATTTATTATTGGCAAGATACTGCCAGCAACATGTTCAGCAACATTTGCTTAGCAACACAAACTCCAGCTAGCATCATGTCGCGACACAGAAAAAAATATCTCAGCACGTTTTATGTTGATCTATGCTCAATATGCTAAGATAGTTATCTTCTTATAACATGTTAATTCTATTGTTACTGATTTGAAAAATAAAATCGTGTAGATTAATTATTACAACAACTACAGACTTATAGTGAAATGTTTTTCAATTTTTTTATCTGCCGAAATATGTTCCCTCCAATCTCTAATTTATAAATAAAAAGCACACTTAGCATTTATTGATAAGTTTAAATCATTTGGAAAATGATTTTTCTTTTGAGTGTGCTCAACCTGTTCTCAACTTGCTGATCGAGAGTTGGCTCGTGCTCTGCTCTCTTTCGCTCTCGATGGTCTACCGCTATTAAGCCGGCTAACCGGCTTTTCTCTCCCGCTCTGTGTTTACCTGTGTTTACCTGCAGTTTGCAGATCTCCGTCGCGATCTTCGCGGCTTCAATGCTCCGAAATTTCTCGCTGACATTTCATTCCGTCGCTGCAGCTCCGCGTTAACGGACGTCGAACTGTCGCTTTTCCGCGTGCGTTTTCCGCTTTCCGCTCTGAGAATTTTCACTTTAGCCTCAAGTATTTGTGGAATTTACAAGTGCACAATAAGAAAAGATACAGTCTTGAAGCAAAATTTATGAACAATTGAAAGCTATAACGATTAAACTAGTGCACCACAAATAACATGAAATGTTGATAAACTAAAAGTAAACACTATAAGTATTTAATAAAAATATTTTAAAATGTATAAACTTGCCTTATCAAGTATTTAAAACAATCTTTTATGCAAAGAATGAGCAAAAGTTTGATTACTAAGAGCACAAACACCTTTGGCGTAAGTAATAAAAGTAGTTTATTATAAGAATTCATATTCAATTTATATGAATTCATATTCAATTTATATGAATTAGGCAGTCACGAAATTACAACATTTTG
This sequence comes from Drosophila teissieri, assembly GCF_016746235.2. Classification (NCBI taxonomy): domain Eukaryota; kingdom Metazoa; phylum Arthropoda; class Insecta; order Diptera; family Drosophilidae; genus Drosophila; species Drosophila teissieri. The sequence continues at coordinate 14,623,630 of NC_053031.1, read as the reverse complement.
CAATAATAATCATATGTTTCTATTATTTTCTGTTTGATTTAATTACCGACATACAATATTTCACTTTTATCTTCTGATCAATATAAATCGTATCTCCGAAATCAAATGCAAATTTTAGGACAAAATCTAAATATACCCCGTAAACACCAGTTGATTAATTATAGCCTACGTTTTTTATTAATCAATGGTAGATCCGTATATTATCTCTCGATCGATTAGATTGCATCTAGAGATATGGATTTTACGCCTCTATAAAATGGAAGTCACATTAGCATAAAAACCACACTTTGCCATGTGAATTTATGAGTATTTTCGCCTGCGGCTCATATGTTTCATTAAGTTTCGATCCATTTATTTTCGTAAATTTTCGCGTGGGCGTTGGTATTTGTGTTGTTATCTGATTTATGTCTGACAGGCGGCATACAAAAGTTGACCGATAATTTGAAATTAACAACGACTATGGAAAAATTCCCCGACCCCGAGACATAAAGGTCCAAAACAACGTTGACCTCGTTTTAAAAGGAAAGACACCACAAGAAATAACTGCAATTACGCAAGTGACGTAACGCGGCGGACATAAATGTAAGTGTAAGGCAATGGCACACGACACAACGAAGAAAGGGAGAAAAAGAGAAAGACGCGGCAATAAAGCAATTAAAATGTCATTGAAGTGGCCGAGAGGGAAATGGGTTATAAAAACGGATATGAAGGCATAGATACAAATACAGATACAGATACAGATACAGATTCGGCATAAAGATTACCAAGGCCTTTAAATCATAAAAACTTTTTTTGGCTGTGGGTGGGTAACTGCAATTGTCGGGAAATTAGGGCTTACTATGGGGAACTTGAAAAAGTTGGGGGCAAAAAATAAAAGTCGGCTTCGTTTGAACGGTCAAAGGTACTAAGTAAACTGAAAAAAAGAAAGATAAAGGTAAAATACGCGCGAGTTGATCAAATTTTCCACTGACAATATTTTTTTTCTTCCCGGTTTGACTTTGGTCAAACTGTTGGAGTAAATATTTGCATAAAGTTGAGTTGTTTGCTCGTCACTCGATGTTCCGTTTCACTTGCCCTTTGCCCTCCCGCTCGCACTTTGTTTTCAGTGCCCGAGATTGCATTTACCGATTGCTGATTCGGTTATCCAACCGTTTCCCTCTGTTTTCCAAGAGTTTTCCCAACCCCCTCCCTCCGCACTCAGCTTGCACCATTCTTCTCGTGTGTGTTGTGATTTAAGATACGTTGTGAGAAGTACAAATAGCGATAGCTGTATAAACAGATAGATGGATGTTTGGAATTCGTGTGCACAATTGAGTCCCTGTTCAATTCGAGATTGTGCTGAAGATTGTGTCAAAGGATGATGGGATGATTGAATGCTGCTTGGCATCGTATTCAGGGTGCTATTTTGCTTGAGTAAATTTAAATGCTTCTTATCGAGTCGCCAGAATTTAAACAAAATGTTAAGTGTAAGCAGATCTTTTTACAAAGCAGAAATCACCAAAATAATTCAATGGTTCACTTTAACATATTGTAAATAATTTCTCCTCAGTTCTTATTCCAACTGTAATAACTTATTCTTGTGCCACAATTTTTACCACTTGCAAAACTGTTCCCATTTCACATGCCTGGCCTGTTTACATTTTTCAATTTCAAAGATATATCCTGTCTGCGCTATAAAACACTTCCAAACCAGAAATCGACCACATAAAATAAATACTGACCGTTGCAATTCTATAGAAATATCCCCCGAAAAAGAGAGACAGCTCAATATTTTGACAGCTCCAACGGAACCCGAACTCAGACAAAAAAAAAAGAGGAAAGAAAACTGCATGGCAAACAATGGCAAACAATTTTTATGCATTTATGCAAAAAGCACACAGTGCACCCAAACCCAACCCCCTTAACCCCTGTTCGCCCACTTGTGGGCAGCTGTCAGAAAAGTCACACCAGAATTTTCTGTTTCCCCCGGACTCTTTCTCACTAGTTGCTGCTGTCAAAGAGCTGACGTTCGGAATTATTTATGTGTGGCAGGCAAAAGAAGGAGAAATATTAAAAAAAATATCAAGGCGAGGAATGTCATGGAATAACAAGTTAAAATGTCCAAAAAGTATACTGTACAGAAATTGCATAGCACATTTACAGAATATCTTAAGTTAGATAGGTGTCTGGTCAAAATATCGCTTAATTATATATCCTTTGGAGTAAAGATTTCACTTGTCTGCCGAAAGGTTTGCATCTAGGCTACAGCTCAATGCCGACGACCTTCAGTCGGGCTTCAAGCCGTAGCTAATTTGAAGACCAGTGATTATTTCATGCTTTTCTCTCCACCACTTGTGCCCCTCGGTTTGTAAGTTTACTTTTCATAATTACCGCACATTAAAGCCCCAGTATGAGGCTAAAGAAGAAAATGAGTGTGTTGCGGGCATGGAGTATCTTTTCGCCCATATTCCATTTGCAGCTCCGGCTACTGTATCTCAAAGATTGACGCCTCGACTCCCTTTGTGGTCTGGCGCTTCTTTGGCTGGTCATTCACTTACTTTGGGGGAGGGAACTCATACGTGAACGGATAAAGTGGATTGGGGAAAATAAGGGGGCGGCATAGTGCCGAGTGCCTGTTTAGAATTTTTAATTGCGAAAACTTCGCTTCCAGCGGCGCACAGAGTTGCACTTTGCACAATTGACTTACTGACTGACATAATAGAAATGTCAAACGAGGCGCGCCGCTGATTTGACAGCTCCGTAGAGGAAAAGAGGGAGAAGAGGACACTACGGGACCCGGAAGAAGAAAGAGACAGCATCAGTGGGACTGACTGCTTGCTTGTTTGTTTGCATTCGTTTTAATTGATTTTAATTGTTGTTGATTAGAGTCGGAGTATAGTGATGGGGATCAGCACGAGCAGAGATTTATAGGAAGCACTAACGGAACTACGTAATAATAATAGGTTATTATAAAGATATTTTTAGAGTAATGTTGTATCGTAATAATATAAAAAGTATAAAAAGTCAGAAAATGGGACAACTAAGCTCTGTACTAATAATTCAAAGACAGGGCAAGTATAGTAACTATCCTATTATTATCTTATAAAAATAATACTACATTAAACAAAACTGGATTAAATTTTAAAACAAGAAAACAATGCTACTGCGTGTCCCAAATTTCCCAATCAATTTGTTTACATTTTCACATAAAGCTCCTCTTGTAGAGTCAATGACCACAACAACAGCAGAGGTCAAAGAAAGTATCTCTTAAATTGTTTCCAATACTTCAAGTGCAGGCGAGTTCTGTTGCTTCGATTTCTGTGGTTTGTAACTTCTTAAGGGGAGTCATATACACAGTTTCCCATTCCATGTCAGTGGTCAGTTCGGTGTGTTATCCATCATTAGACTCAATTTGTTAGCCAGGCTACGCCTTAAACATGACCAAGCAAATAAAACAATAATTCGAACCCAACTCGATTCGGTTCTAACAGCATGACAAACAAAAGCAGCAGGAAAAATGGTAAGGAAAAAATAATGCATAATGCATTCATTATGGAAAATTACAAAACAAGAAAAACTGTCAACACTTGAGGGGAGTTGGGCTGGAAAAGCGGTAGAAACTGGAACCAGTAGCTAGGAAAACAAACAGGCAGCGAGAAGCACTCGATAACCAGATCTCTCCACAGTTATCCCATAAAAGGGACCCAACCTATATCTAGTATTTATTCAATCCCAATCCCCAATTCCCACCAGTTCCTGAGTCCAGTCCCCCGCGATCCAAACGAACTGTCAAAGACAAATGTCAAAATGTTAGCTTTGTAATTAGCTGGAAAGGAACAGTTGACAATTTGCAACTGTCAGGGTGACATTTGGGCAGCCCGGCAGCCGAGGGTTAATGACACACCGCCACACATGACAGCTCCAAAGTTTAAGTTAATTTTTCTTAAAGATAAATATTTTTGAAATTTTTACTTGGCTCGCTTGTATCTCTTGTCCCAAGTCGGTTGATCAGCCTTGAAGTTATTTGAAAAGTTATTTTTCGCTTTTGCCATTTGTTGTATCGTATTTCTGGTGGCAAAATGTCAAAACTATTTATAGTTGAGGAGTGCGTTCGAGAGCTTTGATATTGAGTCGGATTGCGCTACTTGAAAAATAAATCAAAATTAAATTGGACAGATAAATATGACATGAATATTGTTTCCTCATAAGCAAACTCGGTCAGAAAACTAACGAAGTTCGATTCACTTTGGAGTACATGTATTGTGTTACTTATGCCCACATACAAATATATTACAAAAATATTTTAACATGATCATAAATAAAGATAAATGAACTTTTAAAAAAATAATTTACATTTTTGTAAATAAGTAAAGAACCAATTTCGTTTTCAATATATATACATATACCGATTTACAACTGAGGCAAAAGTTCATATAAATCAAAAGTGCAGCTTAATCACAGGCACAACACCCTGCCACGAAATATCGTTTATCCAAAAGTGAAAGTTTCCCCCCAAGAATCTCCCGAATGGCTGTCTTTGGGGCATCTTTAACACCTCCGAAATGGACATCATTTGGGAATGATAGATCATTAAAATGAGCTTTTCTCCCTGTTTTCCGTTGCTCATTTTGTGGGAGTCAGTCACGACCTTCGGGTTTGGGACTGGTCGCCGCAGCAGCCAACTGGGAAAGTCATAAGTTGAAAGGTCGTGTGAATGACGGGAAAAGTGTTAAGGCAGAAACCCAAAAAAAGGGAAAATAAACTGCATCAAGCTTCGTGTAAAACTCCTAAAAATGTTGGTTAGCGTTTCTACCCAACCCCTTTATTTGGTAACTGGTAGAATTGTGAGCAGGAAATGATTTATGTTTTTTGTGGGATGTGACAAACTTGGTTGGTAATCTTATTGTACGTTGTGTAAGATCATTTAGAATGTTTTACAGTCGACTGAGCCGGATGGAAATGATAAGGCGAAATTAACGGAATGGAAAAAGGGTTGGGAATTCAATTAAATATGTTTGTTCTTTTTAAAGTTTTTGGCGTATATACATATATATAGGTAACTTCCTTATATATTACAAAATTATTATACATGGTTATATTATTTAATAGTACTACTTCTTTCATATCAGAGAAACTCTTATGCTTTTATGAATCTCCTTTCTTCTTTCTCAGTTCTGGGAATACCTAAAAAGTTATACACAGAACATTTCGATCAAATGTCATAACGGTTTTACATTTTCCAGCCCCCAGCCCCAAAATCGATTCCTCCATCTAATATTTGACATGAGCTGACGAAAAGCATTTCCGAGATTGACTTTCCAACTCCCTCGAACAATCACTTAACGGTATTTATGGGGAAAAGAAGAGAAGTGTTCTCTATGCAAACTAAGTGCCCCCAAAACCACAAACCCCCTCCTAAACCCCCACACCCCATATGTGCCCCCTAAAAGGCATAAAGGCGGCAACACCAAAAACGCACTCATCAAAAGGCGTTACAAATTTTGATTTCTTTTGAAAACCTGCGACGCCTGCCCAGAAAGAGGAAGAATTTGAAGAACGCAAGCCAGAGCGAGATGGCGCGAAAGGTTAAGGGGAAGAGGGCGGAAGGTGCTGAGCCCAGGAAAAATATCAATTACAGCATAATTATGTGTGACGCAAAGAAGAATTCTGACAGAAATTGATTGATTTGTGGGGTAAAGGAAAAGAAGAAAAGCCTTCTCTGAACTTTTGACACATCGAGGAAAATTCTTTTCGTTTGTCATCGTATAATTTAATTTTAAACGTTACAACCTTCCCCTATTTAGGCATCACTTCTCGTCGCCTTCCTCTCTTTAATGGCCCAAGCAACGGTAAAACGTCGTTTTTAGAGAGAGAGAAGAATAGGTGGGGATAACGATTGTCAAACAAGAAAAGATCTTTAGCCCGTAATTGCATATTAAACAGCAGTTAACCAAAAGTAAAGCTGTCTCTCTTCCGCAATCTTCTCTTCTCAAATTCTTGCAGGCTGGCAATGCTCCACACATTCTTCCCCTTCCCCACTTCCTCCCAAGCCCCAACTTCCCACTCCCTTCCCCATCTTTCTTCTTCAATGTCAATGCTGTGACCTTTGTTAGGCATTTTGTTTGCTGTTGCTTGAGGAATCTTTTTATTTTCGCCATCTCCCTCCCTCGCAATGCCGCATCTCTTACCGATTCTTCAAGTACCGTTGTAATTGCTGCAAAGCTTCTCTTTTCAAAGGGAAAATCAATTGCATTGTTGCCGCAAACGCCGTTGTTGCTGTTAAATAATATTGCGCAATTTTTATTCAAGCATCCGAAAGGAGTAGAAGAAGCTCCACCAAAAAAAAGCTGTAGAAAGTTGCCAAACAAAAAAAATGGAGGGTGAGGTGTGGATCATTCAATGATGAACGTTTTTTGTTTGCTCGCTGCTCAAGTAGAGTTTTTTCGAGGTTTTTCGAGTTTTTTTGTTGAATTTGTTTTTGTGGGATGCTGATGGTAAGAGATTTGTAATGGTTGGCCTGGAAAATGGACGCGGAAAGGTTCGATGAAGTTCATGGACAACTAACGGTAATGGCAAAAAGATGCTCGGAAAATGTTGAAATAGATTTGCATTCACAAATTCAAAGGTTGCATTTATGGTCTTTCGAAACCATTTTTATTCCATTTGCTGTATTTCATAAACTGTATTTTCACAAACTTTTTCTCCACGTTTCACTCAAACAATTTTCAACTGGCAGAAAAACGAGATCTCCAATAAAATCTTCGAAACTTCTCAAGTGCCAAGTCAAATACTTGATAAATAATAAAAATATTGAAGCGGCTGAAAGCCAACGAAATAAACCAACACAAACAAAACGGAAGTCGAACCAAAATCAATAAGCCATCAATTGGTAAAAGTGAGGCAAAGTTTAATAAACTTTCCAAGCTCTTGTGTTTATAATGCTCTTTTTCAAAGTTGCGGGTGAGCGGAGTTCGTTGCATTTTTTATTAGCTGTAAATTATATTAATGTGGCCATAAATCGAGAAGAAGCAAACCCGAAACAAGATGCAAACAAATCCCAAACTGCGTTTCCAGAGGGGGAGTTGCATTTGCAACATTTGCAATATGGCCGCAATGTGTGGCAACTGAGGACATTTGGAGTTGGGCAGTGTGTCGTCGCCGTTTTCCCGGCAAATGCTGGAGATTTTTGGGGGATCAGGAAGGTTGGTGGGGTGGGAGGGGGTGGTGTGCCATGGGTGAAGCGTTGAAAAGAAATACACGAGCGTTAAATTTATTTAAGCCAAAGATAAGGCACGCTAAGCCATGGCCAAAAGGAATAAAGGCAAATCCAAGTGCACTGGGGAAAAAATGTAGTCAGAGTATTTGGCAATTTAAAACCGATAACTTACACTGCATTTAATAATTATTAATTTGTGGGGAAGCTTACTCTTGTATATCTATTATGTCTATTTAAATCTTGAAGATTATTTTCAGCTTGGATTGGGGTGTATAGAATTGAGACTGATTTGATTTCAGTGTGTATTATTTCTTTTAAACTTAATAAAATTAATATTTTCTGAACAAAGCTTCATAATTTCTCTCAGTGCAGCTTTGACCACCGCTGAAAAGTGCCTATTGCATATATGCATAAAACACAATCCAGTACAGCAGTGGATAGATCGGCTGAGGGGGGCGGCCTGTGGGCTGTGGGCTCGGGGGGAGTAACTCCTGCTGAGTGTGTTTCTATAGATTTTCTGCGAGTGTGCTTGTGTGTGTGCTTGTGGGGACAACAAGTTTGCCGCAGCAGCGACAGGAACTAAATCACGTGTTTGTTGCGGTGCCCGTACTGTTTTTGTTGTATCTTCTAGCTTGACTTTGGCCAAGTCATGACGACAGGTTCAAGATCTTGCTGGGCAACTTTAAAGGAGATCGTTGGCTGGGGGGCGGGAAGGGGGGGCTGGAAAATGGGAGTGGGGGGGGAGTTTCGAACAGATCGTCAGGCTGCTTAGCAGCGGCTTACACATGTTTGTTTTGTCTTCCTCTGGCTTTTGTTGCAACTTACCGTTAGCTAGATGTATGCAACAAGGAGAAGAAGCCGAAGAAATCTCGTTGCATGTGGCAGGTTTTTAGTTTTTGCTTTCTCGATCGCCTGAAATAATATCTAATAATGCATATAATTTTCACATGCACAGCGAATCGCCAAGAAAGAGGAGTCTCTCCTTGGTGGAGAAGACCAACTGAGGGGGGGCAGGAACTCTCGTAACGCGGCAGGGGATTCGATATCATTAAATATTATGACCAAATATTGCTGAGCGGCATTTTGAACTGAATTAGCCTCGATAGGGGATCAGCGAAATGCCGCCATTCGTGGGATACACAAACCAAGGGGGAATCAACTTGGAGAGTGTCTTATAAATAGCGATAATATTCAGACATCGATGTGGTGGAGTGAGGAACGCCAGCAAGGCGATGATGAACCTCGGCTTAAGTATCGATAATTAGAAGTTCATCCTGGGATAAGAAAGACGTTTTTGAAATCGATTAAAGATTAAGAACATGTAGATAATGGAGGACGATGTAATTGAGCAGAAGCTATGATCAGACATTTCAAAATGCAAGTAATTAACTTGTAAATTTATTCTGCATCACTCTTCTGCATCAACTATTTCCAGAAACCAAAATGTTATAAAACTTGTATATGGATTGCCATATTGCCCATTACATTCAATTACGATTTCCGATGCAGCGATATTATTTTTAGAATTTTCCGCAAAATTAGCTCAACAACAATTATGATGTTATGGCGTGCCAGCTTCACATAAGAAGCAGTTCCACATTCCTTTCTCCGAATTTCGCATTAAATCTACACTTTGCAGTTAAATTTTCACTCCACAGAGGTACAGCTGAAAAGTTTGTCGTATTTTAGATTTAATGAATTCCACAAAGGCAAATAGGCAAAATAATCACCGCGAGCTACAAAATTGAAAAGATCACGAACAAAAAGCGAATACGAATTGCCACCTATCTCGTCCAGCGCCGTTGCTAATGTTAAGTAATTAATTATGAGCAAATGATAAAAGAAATTTCCAATTCATTTTCACTGCCAAACCACCGCGGCCCGCATTATTTATTTATTTAAAAAATATTAAAATAAATTGCACTCAATTCACGAAGACAAAGCGGCACACAAATTTTTGGCAATGGAAAAGGGTGAGAAGAAGATAAAGAGGGGAAATAAAAAAAGAAAGTGACTGAAGGGTTTTCAATTGTATAACACTCGCCGTTAGATTGATAAATTGTCAATAATTAAAGCAGCGGTGATCAAACTGATGAGCTGATCCGAAGACGAGTCGCGGCGCTATGAGTATTTTGAGGTACAGCTCTTCATTTTGATTGATTTCGATGGGGTTTCATGGCTGGAGTTATGCAACGTGTGGGCCCCAGTAACTTTTGTAGGATAAGAGAAATTAAAAATAAATTTATTGGCATTTTTGCAATTGCAATCATTGCCGCACCCATTGAAATTCAAGCACAATCCCCCGGGTAATCAGCAAACACAAAGGACAAGGCCCGTGGAAAAGGGAACTCAATAAAAGGAATTTTCTCTTATCGCCATAGAACCACAGTGCCCGATCTCTGGCCCCTTCCTCTCCAGATCTCTGCCTCTTGGTTGCAGTGGGCGCCTGCAGACTCCTCGACCTAGACCCTATGAAAGGAAAACACATCGCGGATCCAATGGACAAGTGACGTTTTCCCTAAGATTAGCTCTGCCAGTTGCATTCGATAGCTGGGCATGTCTGAATATCGATTGAGATGGACTTTGCAAAGTACTCAGTAGAATATAAAATAATATTTGTAAATGTTTATATCAACTGCATTTGCACAGCATCTATTCAAGCTTATCCTAAAGAAGAATGGTCCCGAAACAAAAACCCTTTTTTTAGTGTTTAATTATTACTTGATATATAAGAGTTTTATATTATATGTAGAGCATTGTTCAATTTAATAATGGTTAATTTTCTTTCATTTCTTTTCAGGTAATTTAACATTTCAAAATGCTCAGAATAAACCGCTACAGGGGTGAGTTTATAAAATGTATATACAAATTCCCGATGGAGTCCCTGGCCAGGTTACAATCTCTTAGAAAACCACACCTTGAGCATTCAGCCACCTTAGTTTTTTCATCACTCCGCTGTTAAAAAAAAAAAATCGTAGACACGCAACAGCTAAAAAAGAGGCACGCTATCAATTTAACAGCATCTGTCTATGATGCATGGGATCGAATTCCCCGCTCGGAAAACGTCGATCCTCAGCCAAGTTCTCCTCTCCTCCTCTCCTCTCCCACCCACACACACTATTGAGGGATTTTTGCAACTTGTCCTAGACAGCATTTTTCCAAGGAACCTGCATGTACACACACTCGTGAATAGCAACCGCCGTCTATTTATAGGCACCTCCATCTCGCGATCAGACCCTTACACTGAACAAAAGGATCTATTAAGTGGTGTAGTTCAGCGTGATCTCAGAGTACTTTGAGTATTCAATAACAGTTGATTACATTGTTTCAATATTCGACAGTTTCCTTTCAGTTGCTAGATCCGCATTAAAGGTATTAATTTACCCATTAATTACCACTGCTTTGACTAGGACAAAATGTAATGTTATAAGCCAACTTGTTTCTCAGCTTTTTTCAGCATGAAATTGCATAGAGAACAAAAACTGGAGCTATCAGCATACCAGAGAAAAAACAGCAAGTTGATAAGCTTTTTTCACGCTTTTTAATTTTTGCTTGTAAAATAATTAAGCTGAAAATAATGAAACTTAATCCCAGCCACGGGCGGCGAAAAATCGAGAGTGGGCGAGCTTTAACTGGGTTGCCTCAATAACCGCTGGGCGGGATTAACACGCTTTTTTCGCCGTTTCTACCCGGGGGCATTTAAAACAGTAGCCGAAAAGAAGGTAAACAGCAAAAAAGTACACAATTGCCATGGCGATTCGCCTTTCATAAGTATGCAGCTACTGTGCGAAATCCTCCACACGGAAAAAAATAATTACCTGCGCAGCAGCAGGACAAATTGCCACTACTTAAGCTGCACATTAAGCCGCTTTCTGTGGCGGCCCTCTTGAGCTTTTCCAGTGGCCAATCCTCACCACGCTGTGCTCCTCACAATTGCATAGCAATGCTTAACGAACTTAAAGTCTTCTTAAATGGGAAAATAGAAACTATCAAACAATTTAAATGATTGTGGACTAGATTAGATAGATAAAAAGATCAAAAACAGCTTCCTTTCAAAACCATTTATGCACATCATGAGTTATTTCCCTCCGTTTTTGAGCATAGAAACACCAGAATTGCATAATGCTGAATAAGTTGTTATGCTAGCATTAGCCACGTCAACGGGGGCTGCAACTTCCTTACCCGGTTTTGGGGGGCGTGGCATATGTTTTAATTAGCCCCGAGGTGATGGGCATGTTACCTTTCATTGCCCCAAAGCTTGTCAAAAGTGCAACAAGTTTCCGACAGCTGAAACTTTGATTGCCTCCCCTTTCGCCCAGAAACTCCCACAATGATTAGCCATATTCGAGATGAAACCGAAACTGAAAGACCATTTATAAGGATGAGTAGCCACAAAGCTCGTGTCGGTATCACTTTCCTCATTTGTTTCCTACTTTTCCGCTGCATGAAAATGCAATAAAAGGCAATGACTAAGAAACGAAGAAACGAAGAAGACAGGTCGACAGTGAAAATAAAATGATTTAAAATGAATCGCAAACTTTGAACTCGGACTTAAATATTGGCAAAGAGAAAAAAAAACACAAAACTTGCATCTTTTTGCATCTTTGAATTTATAGCTATTTTCGCGTGGGCGATTTCTGTTGTTTTGCCTTTTTTATGGTTTGACTGTCGAGATTTCATAATAACACAGTCGGCTTTGTTTTGTTTGTTAACCTGAAAAGTGAAATGCATTTTCATTGGCTCTTTCGGCGGGTGGCGAGGGGGAAAATTATCGCTTTATCACGATTCAAACGGTACCACTTTCTCAGCTTCATTTGTAGCAATAATTATGCAATTTGCTCTTCGGAGCCGCCGCGATTCAAGATTCAAATCCGAGTCCAAATTCAAAGTTGAAGTCGAAATCGGAGGCCCCTGCAATTGTTGCATTTCCTTCGCTTGCGTTTGCGTTTGCATTTGCGTTTTCCTTTCGATTCGATTCGATTTGAAGACTCTGTGCATTATAATTTCTGTTGTTATTTATAATTGTTGGACATCTGAGCGTTGTGGGTGCTTACTTTTCTCTAAAGAAAAAACCAAAAGGGGGAGGGACCGACAATGGTGGTTTGCATAGTTATCACTCGCCCGATATCTTTTTCTCTCGAGCCAGCTTTAACAACGTAATTGTGAGGAAAGAAACGATTTGGGGCGATTTTTCGGTTATGACAAATTAATTGGCTGCAGTTGTTTTGTCTGGCTTTGGCTTTGGCTTTGAATCGAGAAAGTTATCGATGGGTTTATTGCACACGACTGGTGCAAGATGTGTTTATCTGTGAATGCAGATTAGGTGGTTACGGAGCTAAGAGATACTCGAAATTGCCTTAATTATAATTGTTAACTGTTTGGCAGGCACACAGAAGCATTTATACGGCCAATAATATTATTGGTTTGTTGCATAAGCTAATTATTTGGTAGCCGAATCAATAATATTGTCCAAATGTATAAATGCAAAATATATATTTATATCTTAAGCCACTTCATTCAATTCAATTTCCAGCTATTCAGAGTTTGAGTTATTTCCAATGAATAGTTAATGAGACATCAAAATCTATAAATATATGAACAAAACTAGTCTTAAATTTTTGTGAAATGCAAAACTAATAATAGTTTTAAGTAAGCCTCTTAGCCTTACTATAATCCTAAGATTCTCACCCGGCTGAAAGGCCCGCAGTACAAAAAAAATTCTTGTGCGACGAAACAAAAGCGATAAAAAGCCAGTGAAATCCGCAGGGGCACAACAAATTCGTGTCAACGAAGTGTGTCACAAATTTGACCAAAATAACTCTTAACCCATTAACTTAAACTCTTCGTTCCGTATGATCTTCCATTGATTGCCCCGCAGACGAAATTTGATCGATCAGGCGGCTCGGTTGTTGTTGTCAAATATTTTTGCCAGCCGCAAGGCAAAACTTTTTCTTTTCATTTCATTTCGTTTTTTTCACTGTCTGCCTCGTTTTCTTGCCGGTTATTATTTCTCCACATTTTTTCATCACATTTTTTCAGCCACTCGGTATGTGGACCACTGTAATTGGAGATGCGACGATGTCTGTGGCCCTTTACTTTGCTTCCTGATCGAAAACGTATATATGTACATATATATACGAACTTATTTTCCATAACGACAAAACGTGAATCGAATTGTTAGATAAATAGTGTAAGGTATTTGGCAACCTTCTTCCTGAATAAAAAAAAGAGTTTTCGACTTGCAACAAAATTAAATTTAAACAATTTAATTTGCTGGCAATTTCATGTGCAAAGCAAAATTGTTGAAATGGCTTAATTAATTTGCCCAATTTTTTACGTGTTTTATTTTATTTCGGTTGTTTTTCCTTTTGGTTTTGCCAGGGCAACACACTTAAGTTGGTCAACTCAATTGCCCAATCCCAAAATGAGACCCAAGCCCAGTTAACAGGAAAACAACCCAAACAAACCTCGACAAGCCCTCAGATAAACGCCCACTCACCTTCCCTCTCACTCTAGCCGCATCGCCCCGTCTCTTTCACACCGACTAGTTCGATTTGGTGCGACTAACTCACGCCTACGATTTTACAGTTCTCCGCTTGTTGTCTCGACTTAATTTGATAAGATTTATTTCGATCCGAGTGGAGAGGCAAAGAAAAGGCCAAGAAACCCAGCGAACATCGAACATTGAGAAATGTTTGCTGCCCTCGATAAATTGTAGGAGGCATCCAAAAACAGTGACAAAAACAAGCACGAACTAATATATGTATTACGGTTTAAAAATGAATTTTTAGATTGCATATTATAGGTAAAGTATTTAAAGGTAAAAAGAGCACACAAATGTTTATGTAAGAAGACAGGGCTAGGACCTAAGTTATTAGGGGGATCGTTATAATATCGCAAGATACAGTTTAGGTGTTGATATATATTCAAATTTAATGAGCTTACATAGCATTTCTTCCTGTGTGTCAACCACTTTGTGGCTAACATTTAAAAACCGTTGAAATAGAAATGTAAACGTTTGCCTGATAAATGGCCTAAACGGGCCTTGTTTCGGGTTCTCACTGAGCACTCGAGTCTGGGAGTCTGGTGTGGGTGATCTTTATTTTGTGTTTGCTTTGTTATGGCCCCTCGGTGGGTGTATCTATTGGCTACTGATTGGATTGGAGAGCTACTGCGGCATGTGAGCAATGTGGGTGAGAGGATGGAATCGCAAAAGGGGCTATGAAGTGGGTTTAAGTAAAGGTTATTTAGGCTGCAAAGTGGTTTTAATTATGCTGAGGTGAGCGCAGAAAGTTAGTTTCTTAACTGAATTGCACAATTCTCTAATATACTTTTGTAAATAGAATATAAGAAACTAAAGCAACTTATAAACTAGATAATCATTTTAGATAGTGTATATAGTTATTCGCTTCTACTGGTAATTTGTTCCAACGAAATTCGCTTTCCTAGTTTTTCCCACAATGTCGGCAGCTTCTGTTCTTCCGTCAAATAGTTAATGTGAAAGTTGAGGCTTGACTTTGTGTCTTGTTGCGTTTTTTCCATTAGCCTGGTTTTCATTTGGTTTAGCCACCCGCCATGTAAATGTTTGGCTCTGACCCGCGCCCCTTTTAGTTCAAAAGTTCATTGTCAAGTCTAATAAAATGTTCAAATGACACGTTAAGTGTCAGCAGCTACAAGAGAAGTTTCCCTGGCTTTGAATTCCCTTTGCACTCCGTTTGAAACACCGCCGCGAGTTGCAGCTAACAATAGGAAAATGGAAAAATACTGGAAAACAGGGAAAACTGGCAAGCCGAAAATATCGTTTACCGCTCTATCTAAGGGTCTCTCGCTCTGTTTCCCTTTTTGTCAAATGATGATAAATCGTGACCCGCCAAAGTCGCAGAGAAAATGTTTCTGCAATACCTGCAGCCACCTCCAACTGCTGATGCACTTGAAAAAATACCACTGAAAAAATACCTGTCTACAGAAAACATTCTTTACTTGATGAACTCTTTTTGAATTTATCCAAATAATAATGACTGATATACTAATAGATAGCAATAACGGCGCCTGTCTACAGAAAACATTCTTTACTTGATGAACTCTTTTTGAATTTATCCAAATAATAATGACTGATATACTAATAGATAGCAATAATGGTTTTTTTAGCTACACAGACTATTTTTTCTCTGTCAGCTTCTTTTCCATTGAGTGACGTGAAGAGACCTCCAAGAGGGCTACCAATTTTTTATTTTCCTTGCCGTTTTTACCACCTAAGCAGGATACGCCGCACTCGAAACTTGACATTTTAGTGAATTATGTAGTTTTTATGCTAAACTTGATTTATGCGATTGTATGTGTAAGTGAGTGAGTGAGTGCAATGCCGGCGCTTAGAAATTAGGCAAAACTATAATTTATGAGCCTCCAAATTGTCGATGCCCAGAGGTTGGGACCCTCTTGGTTAGGCGCTGTGTGTGGCTTCACTTCGGGTTTGATTTAAATGCAAATTTCGGATTTTATTACTTCGAGTATCGGTGGGGGAAACGTCACCTTTTCGCACCTTTAATCACGATCCCCGTTGAGTGACAAGTAAATAAAAAATTTATCTTTTCGCATTTGCATTTTTGGATAGCTGAATGGGGAAAACTCAGTGTGATGAGGAAATCTTATATATGTATGGCTCTTTTAATTGGGAAATGTAAGAGATCCCAAGGTAAAACCATTTTATTTTATTATTTTAACACAAATTTCCTGTAAACATTATTCCCCACCATTTGCAATATTGTTTAATTAAAAGCAGTTCTTTAATACAAGCTTTACTTCTTAAAGTCGCTAAACTTTGATAATTGCCATAAATCTCAACGAATCATAAAGCAAACTCATTCACAGCGCTCTATAGATTTCAATTTCAATTTTGACATTAACCCTGATCGAATGTCAATTAAACTTCGACACAAAAGCTGATGACAAATCTCCCCTCAAGGTCGCACAACAGCCACCTGAACCTATGAACATGAACGATAACGATCCATTGATAAAATGCCAGAGCTATCGGTACAAGTTGCGACTTACAAGCTCATTTGTCAACGGAGTTCCCAGAGCACGAGTATCTCTATATGTATCTGGTGAGTGCGCAAAGTATCTGTATCTTTGCATCGCAGGCGACCTTGCCAAAGTGAAACGGCAAAAGCAATCAGCTGCCGTGAAATGTGTGTCTGGAGTGTTACAAATTGGCAAACAACTATAAAAAACTGCACAATAATATAAAATAAATGAAGTGAGTGAAACATGGCTAAGGAATTTTTTAATTTAGATAATTGAAAAGAGAGCTAGACAAAAAGAAATTCTCAGTAACGATTCGAATCATTCGTGGGCCAACCCAGCCCAATAATTTCAGAACTTAATAATTCATTCGAAATCGGTTGGCAATTGTTTCCCTGGCCTCAGATAGCATACAAACACAGAGTTTTATTGTTTGCTATTATTTTTTAATAAGTACGCATGTATTTATGCATGTTTGCCTCTTTAAATTATGTACAAATGATGAAAAATATGTCCGGAACTATTTTTATTAATAATTTAAGGGATCATAATGGTGCAATTTGTGTGGTTAATAGTGGTGGAATTTTATTAATAAGGTAATTGTTGCTTTTCCTTTGATTGATTAATATTTGATTAACATAATGCTGAGGCAAAAAAAAATAAAAATGAAAAAATTTAATTATTCTGGGTACTGTAAAGTGTTTAATATGTGTTTGTTGGTTTAAAATAGTGTTATTTCTGACCACATTTTTTTCACACGATATTTGTAAGTTGGCGAATTGCGTCAATTCCGCTTGAAATTGAACACAATCTCTGCGCTGGCAAAATGTCAAATGCATCAAATCAAATCTAAGAAAAAAACACGATCAAACTAATTAAAGAAAATAAATAACCAGACAAGGGGGAGCATTAAAAACCCCGCCGACAAGTCAAATTAATTAAAAACAAAAATACAATCAAAAGTGAGCAAAACAAATGCCACTTGTTGGCCAAAAAGGTCCCCTTTCTGCCGAAATAATACCCAGCCCAAAACTGAGGGCCCCAAACAACTTTAATCTACAGATGTTTTTTAGGTGTGTCCTAGCCATCGTCACGCCCTCTTTTTCGTCCAAAATCCCATTCCAAATCGAGTTGTGTTTACTTTCTAATACATGATAGCCAGGCCAGAATCACAGCCATGTGAACTTGGTCAACTGGCTGTCGGCTCAATAAAGGTCAACTCCAGTAGGGAAACCCCACAAAAAAGACTATAAAAAACTTATTGACTGCTTTATTACTCGTTGGTGTAAATTTAAGACTAAAAAAAATGGCAATAACTAAAGTTACTGGAAGGAAAAGTATGAAAACCTGAATAGCTTTCTGATTCAAAGCCTTAAACAGATTTTACTATCTGCAGAAAACTTTTATTTTTCTCTTAAGTATCTTACATTACCATAAAATCTACTTGATAGTACTACACATTTTATTAGAAACACCACAAACTTTAGGCCAAATCATAAACACCCTTTTCTAGGGTACAATTATGGCCGTAATAATTTATGTTTCCGATATTGTTTTTATTGAGTTTATTCCTTTAGGCGATTTCAGCAGAGGGAAAAAATTGAATTTAATTATTTGCAATGGTGGTTTTAGTTCCTTTAGCAGCTCGACCAACTGATTGAAATTTATGCCAGCTTTGTCTGCACAAATTTATTAATATTTCTATGACTTTAATGTCTCTTTTTGCGTGCTGAGTTCGTCGTAAACCTTGCGCATTTTTATGGTACAACGATTTTTAGTGGTTTTCAATTGATGTTTATGGATCGATTGCGCGTTGTTTATGTTTATTGAATGAAAAAACAGAAGATTATCATGGAAATCGAATGCCTTGAATCTAATCCGTTAAGGTTCCACCATTAGATGGCTAATCCGACGCATAACTCCCCAAAAAAGTCCGCACTCTTAATGAGCTCGAATATATATAAAGTTTTCGCCGCGGTCAGGAGATTGTCTGTGTGGGGAATTCCGTATTTGGGTTTGCTTTATTTAAATATCAAAACTATAAATTCAAATGCAACTGTCAAGTGCAGCATTGTTAGTGCGGGGCCTTATGGGGTTAATGTGCTCATTGTGAGGCTATTTATTTTTCCAGCTCCACTCTTGTTCCACTTTGTTTTTGCAGCTTGAGATCTGAGAATGCAATCGGGTGCGAAAATAAAATATCACTTTGGGTGCGATCTTTTCTAAGTTACCGCCAATTTGCTGGGTGCTCTGTACAGCAAACATAGGTAAAAACTACCAATTTTAATAATAAACAAAAGCAATGCATCTCCTTTTATCTAGTAACCAAGCCAGAAAGACTTATTATGTGATTACATCCTTAATCTAATTTTACCATTTACCAATCACAAGTGTTGCAAGTAGCACAAACTTTGCTTATTAGATTTTAAAATCAGCAAAATGCCACGTGTGTTGTAATCGGCACACTCCAATTTGGATAATAAACTTTGACAAGTTTCGCAAGATATTTGGCCAACCCCCAGTGAATGCAAATTGATGGGGAAGGACAGCTCCTCCCTTGATGTCGCATGTCACAATGATTTTTGCCCTTTCAAGTTGTGCCGCCAAAGCTTTTTGACGCAATTTGCATTTTATTCGCAATATATTGGCGCCGCAGCTTCTGAGAGGAAAAAATTGATGGGGCGCTGCAGGAGAAGGCCATGCGACATATTTTACAATGTTTGCCATATTTGATTGATTTGTTTTGCCTGCGATGCCCTGGCGCCAGATTTTGTTCGTTGATTGAAGGGTCGCAAAAAATTGAGCGCAAGGTCTGGCGGGATAGGAAACGACTTTTTGCAGCTGTTTTGCATTTTCACACACTTGTTTCATTAGTCGAAGTAATAAAATACGAATAGAAAAGGCAGCACTTTCGGGTGTGGGCCACATTTGGTTTCCATTTTAGGCGTCAATCATGGAATCAAATGAAAAACATAACTCAAAAATGGGAAAAAATGCTTGAAATGATAAATGACAATTGGGAATGCTAGAATTCTCTGGGCGAGAAACTCTTCATATTTTCTCATGGTGGGAAAGAAAGTTTTCCACTGCGTTCGATGATTAGCCAAAGGTCGTGCTGCTATTGCGCAATATTCTGTAGGAACCCAAGTGAAAGTTTCAACGCACTTTCAGTTTTTCCCCGTTTCCTATAGCGGGTGAAAATATTCGGACCCCAACTGTGCGTCATCTTCATGATCATCAACCACCACATTGAGTGATCCCAAATACTCAAACAGATCGAGATCTCTATCCGAGAATTTTGTGTGGGCAGCGGGACTCTCGAGGAAAATGTTGAGCCCGAGCTGGATACTTTGGAGATGGCTTATTAAAAATTCTAATCACATGCAATCACCACGAGCTGGTGGCTTTGATTGTTGTTCCCCAGTTTCTTTGGGCCAGTACAATGGCCCGAAGTCGCCGACGGTTATCGATTAATCATCAAATTAAAAATTACCACTGCCAAAGAGAGCGTGGAGCATGGAGCGTTCCGAAACAACATGAAACACCTCAAAAGGCAATTGGAGCTGTTTTTTATTTCCATTCTGCTGTTCTTTTTGGCACTTAAAGTACGTCGGGTCAGCCAATTTAAACAATATCTAGAATTTCGTGGTCGCAGTGGAGTGAAAAAAATAAAAACCACACGAACTTCGATTGGATTTAAATGTTTTTGGCAATTGTCTGACTCGATTTGGGCAATAAAATGTGGCCAGCATTGGGTGGCTAAAGAAAACGTGTGTTATAACTGGCAGTGAGGATTGATAATTGCCAGAAATTGGTGGTGCTGGACTAGCCAACTGAAAGCGAAAAACACAAAGCGTGGAAAAGTTTTCGCTAGTTAATCAATTTAAATAACACCGAGCTACGTGGGCTTGTTAGGGCATACATTTGTAATATAAGATTTTTGGATTTCCTACTTCTCAAGGTCAACAAAATGATTTCGACATGATAATTCCCACGGTTTTCAAGTGAAGATAATAATAAGAATATTACCTATCCATGTGCAAGGCGTTGTTGTTTGATAAATCCGGCAAATAGTCCATATAGAAGTCTCGAATTCTTGGTTTCTGACCCACCCATTTTCGTATTCTGGGAACTTATAAGATGGAAAACAAAACAATTGACTCAATCGTTTCTTAAACAAAGAAAAACACAAATATATTAAAGTCGTAAATTAATTTAAGTATTGCATAGCAAACGCAAATATTTTCTCTGATTCCCTCAATTTTTCCACCCATAAATTTCGCTTTGAAGCACCGCCTGTCGCTTGACAATTTGAAAGGA
The DNA here is from genome assembly GCF_016746235.2 of Drosophila teissieri. NCBI lineage: Eukaryota > Metazoa > Arthropoda > Insecta > Diptera > Drosophilidae > Drosophila > Drosophila teissieri. The sequence goes on along the minus strand of NC_053031.1, from coordinate 14,603,094 downwards.
AACGAGGCATACGGAATTTATTCTCATGCAAAGCGAACAATAAATTTATTTTCATGAATTAAAATAAAAAATAATGGTAAATGGTTTATTTCAATATTTGCTTGACAAGAGCAAGTGTTCCGTTGGAAAATCCCCTTAAAAATAAAATAAAAATAAATAAAATATTCTGCAGTGATAAAGCTATCCAACGTTGATAATAATCATATAAGTGTCCCTTTAAAAAATAAAATAAATAGGTACGATTGATTAAACAAAGTATTAAGCAGTGATAAAGCTATCCAGAGTTGACAATAATTTTCCGTGTATCACATTACATTTGGCTCGTTCATTCAAATTAATTAAATCAGATTCTCTCCGAAATTCTTATCACAAATTTGTCATCGGCTTGTAAACAGCAGAGGAAGGCTCAGCCACATGCTGATCATAATGATCATAATGAAGTTAAGCCACCGATACGATCGCTCGCCGCCCAGACAATTAAAACCCCTCGCCCCGCCCCCGCCATAAAGCCAGAAGCAGAAGAATTGCAAGCAGAGAGCGGCGAAGGCGAAGAGTGGGCTGCAGTGGCGATCGGTCCGAGTCCGATCAGCTGGTCGGCGTTGAGCGGCTCTCTTCGGCTTTCTTCGGGGACGCCAAGAGCCGAAGTCGGCGCTGTGGCTGCGCAGAGGTCTCAAGCTCGAGTGCGCGATCAGTTCGCTTTCAGCGATCGTCGCGAGCACTACGTTTTGCAGTGGGTGCCTTTGAGATATAGATACACTTAACTCGCTCGGATCCCACGCCTTCGTCAAGTTTCGTTAGCTGACCGTGAAGTGAGTTTCGTTCTGTTCGCGCGAATTACATATACATGTACATATGCGTGTATGTATAGTATGTAACTGGTGTGCAGTTGGATTTTTGGCCAAGTTCATTCACGTTGCGCCATAATTAATGTAAAACGTAACGCTCGAGTCGAAATCGAACGTTAATTTAATTGCAAATGTAATTCGCAAACTGTTTACATTTCGTATATTTGATTTCTGATTTCCATTTTCGGGCATTTCCGTTTCACTTTTGAGCGCGCATTCGAGCGCAACAATTAATTGCAGGCAATGCAAATTGTCCGTGATTGTTTATGATTGCCAGTTTGGCAACAAGCGCCGCAAAGTGAAATTTCCCTCAAACGCACATAATAATACAACGAATTAACATAACATAACAAATTATTTAAGTTTTGCCAAAAGCTGATAACTGTTAAATGACTGACTGTTAATGTTAAAAGGCAAAACTAGACGCAAGCCAATTTTCAGACAAAATATGGCCCATATATAAAGATATAAAAGCAACCTTCGAGTGCAAACAGAAAGCAAACTGTTTAAATATTTTAACCACAATTCTGAAATATGTCTGTGGAATCCATGCAAAAACGAAAGTGCTCGAAGCGGATCAGCGCTTAGAGAGAAAGGCAGGTAAGCTAAGGGGAGTCAAGAAGCAGAGTTGGAATCTTACTGGGAAATTCCATCAGTGAAAGATCGATGTTCGAGTGGAAATAATCAGGAAGTTCTTTATAATTTGATCTCTGGTGAATGAACGAATGAACGGTGTTCGGCGAAAAAATGCAAAGTGAAACGAGCGTAAAAAGAACGGAGAGTAAAAGTATTTAGAAACCGGACGAGTATCTTGAAAAAAACAGCAGTTGTGCCAAATTAATATTGTACGAAATGTTTTCCTGAGTATGATTGGTTTAACTAAAAATATTTCAAATGTCAGGACATAATGAATCTGTACATTTCCTTACAGGCTTTACTTAAAGTTGTAAAAATTTAATTTTTAGAAAGCTTCAAAGAATAAAATATTTTTTTATTTATTTTACGGCACAAATCTCTTTATTTATTGGTTTCTTTTTTCAACGTCTACATTCAAATTGTATCTGACTTTGGCCAAATCGCATTTTTCCTCACTAATTTCGCTTCAATTGAACTCTTCCTTGGATCAGTGGGCTTATTCCGCACTTTTCCATTGTTGCGAAAACGATTTCCCTTGATGCGAAAATCTACTTCCCCTTTTCCTCATCAGCGGGCAACCCACTAACTTGGTTTCTACTCCAATTTACTTTGTTAGCGAGCGTGATGATGACAAACACAACCTTTCACACTTAGCAAGCCGTGCCAAATGCACAGAGAAAAACATCAACGAATTATTTAAAAAAATAAAAATATACAAGTGTAATTTGTCAGTTAAATGTTTAAAGAACTCAATTCACACCTTAATTATCTTTTAGATTTTACTTCATTTAATGATACTTAAATTTTTGTTGCAAGGATAACTTTAGGAAATGCAATGAGCAATTGTTTTGATCAAAATGAATTATCGTCCATGCTAGGGTTAATTTTTCAGTGTCCCTTTGAGTGAGGCTGGAAATTCGCCCTGTCATTCTCGAGTGATCTCTTGGCCTTCTCCGTTCCCCATTTGCACCATCTCACCTTTTCTTTTCCTGCTCATTTGTGACACATTTCCTTCACCGACCCACCGAGCGACCAGTAAAAGTTCTTTAACAAAGCGTTCGGAGACAATTTGTATGCCATGGACAAACATTTTTGCCAGCGAGCGAATTGAACTACTTTCATTTAAATCGGTGGAAAGGGGAAGTTGAGGGGGAATTAACATAAATATTTGATGCGATTTGCCAGCAAATTTGCTGTGTCAAATGCACCATAAACACTCAACTCGAGCTCACCTACTTGGCTGTCTGTCATCGTTGGCCAGCTTTCATTCAATTTTTTGCATGAAAAGCAGCGACTCGGTGACTCGGTGACTTGGTAGTGCGAAGGGGTGGGGGGCAAGCCTCCTTTTAAATGCAACTCCAGCAGTCCGGCCATAAAATCCAACATTTAATGCGAAAAAGAGGCCGCAGCTGAATAGTTGAAATTCGCCTGAAACAAATTTTTCGCTTTTTGTGACAAGAATTTGCAAATGTCAACGAAAATTGCGAATTTCACATTAAAGAGAATTTGGCAAAAAGGGGCGGACGAAAGGGGGTGGGGGGGTGAAATACCAAAGCCCCAAAAAGCGAACCAATTGAGATTGTTTTATAAGGTTTACTTGAAGTTATTTGTTGTCGCTTCTTATACAACTTTTGCATTTCTTTTCTGGGGCATTTTGTGCCTGGCATTTTTAAAGAGTCCAGAAAGCGGATCCGTAACGGAATCGGTATCACATCAAAGGTCTGGACACGATATGCCCTCCGATATATATTTTGATGTGATGTTGAGATATGTGGGGCATGTGGAGCGGGGACTATAATAAATATAACTCTGGTGGGATCCATTGAAAGGATGATTTTGTGGGAATAAGAAAGATCTTCTTAGATAAATAATATTCAACTGTTCATATTATATACTTTAATATGTTCTTTATTTTCTTGTAACACTAAATTGAATAAATTGATGACTTCACTCGACCTTAGAGAAAAGAAGAGGTATTGAAACAAAACCTGTCATACGATAATCGAGTTTGTTCATTCACATTTTCACTTGAATCGAAACACTCGGTATTTAGTGTGGTTTCCCTCTTAGCCATATTGTATTTCCATCCGATCTGTTTGTGTACTTTTCCACTTGTTATCATTCTTTTCGTGGACGTTTCGCCTTCGCGTGTAACACTTGTCTGGTCTGACTGACACTTTTGGTATCCGTCAGATACTTTTACAAGCTCGGTGTTTCCATTGCGATTGCGCTGCTTGCTCACTTCCCCCTCTTGTTAATGACAACTTTGCTTTTATTGCCAGACAAGAAACGAATTCAAAGACACTTGAATAAATCGAAAGGTATACAAATATTTCGGACACCTGTCGACACAGTATCTTTGTGCGGGATGCCAATAAAAGAGGAATCCAACTGTTGTAAATTCAATTGTTGTCCACAATATTATTTACTGGGGATCTAAAAATGATTTCTGACTCAATTAGAGGTTGTTGCTTCTCCGATCCCGCGGCGAAGCTCATAGATATTTTCCCTTGATTACCTAATTGATATTGTTATGGTGTCATAATAATTATCACAACCTTTTCAGCGATAAGGCACAATTTATTGGCAGTGATCACCGAGCGCCCGAAAAGGTCTGTCATCGGCCTGAAGAATCCAGTAGATTTCTCCAACTAATTAGACCATAAAGGAGCCCGGCTCTCGACTCGCTGGCCGAACTAATTCCCCAAGTGATTCAGATAAAACCACAACAAAGGTCACGCTTTAATTGATAAGAAAACAATGCTGAGTCTCCAACTTCTAGTTCGTTACTTTTCGAAATCTTCTGCTCACTCGCTTGGAAATCCTCAGAGTCGAGCTTCAGGTGACGGGCCCTGCCCCGATAAAGATCGCACCCCAGACAAAAAGTCGGGGGCCCAGAACTCCGACAGGTGGTAGGTTGTTCGGTTCATGCCACAATCGAGTGCACTCCTTCTCGCAGAGGAAACGCCGAGAGAGATACAGATACGGATAAAGCAAAAGATACTGAAACAGGGACAGAAACCGAAACAGAAACAGCAACAGCAACAGAACCAGAGAACAGAAACACTTTTAATAGTTTTGAACCTTTTGTGCCTGGGCTTCCACTTAAAATGTGCAGCGGAGCGTGCCTTTCTCTGGGGTACAAGTAATTAACCCATGTTGCCATTCTTCTTCGGGACTGTGCAAAACATTTAATTGTGCCGATTGCATTTCCAGCATACATATCTGAAATGCCAAAACACAAAGCACTCAAACACACTCAAATTAACTCCACTCCACGCGAAGATCAAAAGTTCTGGCCGCCGCTACGGTTCTTGACATATTCAAAGCATTTCCAAGTCGGGGTTATTAAAAGTACCAACTCATCATCATCATCATCATCATTATGATCATCTAAGCCGGCTCGGCTATCTCATAAAAACCGCCAGACTGTCCGGGTTATATAAGCACCACAAGCACCACACAAATGTCACACTCGAAAATTAAAGCAGAAAATATAATAAAAAGAAGCCCAGTAATCTCCACTGAAGCCAATTAGTTGCTTCCGTAATTTCTTGGTATTATTTTAATTAGCTTTTTTCGGGCTTAATTTCGTCTTTGGATCTTGGACTTATTTAAATGACTTTTAACTGCAAAAAGATTTATTGGCCTATACTCATAATGATCAACAACAAAAAAAGAAAACAGAATAAAGCCGAGTTTGGTTGTACAACTAATTTATGGGCCAGATGCATTTCTTCGTTAGACTGCTGATCGTATAATTCCAGGGAAAATGATCTTTTCGTATGTGGGGAAGCTTTGTGATATAGCAAAGTTAAGTTTACCATGGGAACTGACTGCAATGAAAAGCTTAGCAAAATATACATTAATTTCAATAGAGAAGCGTAAGTTATATGTTTTTCCAATTGTTTTTAACGTAATCATAAATAGAGCTTTCCACGACATTACGTTTTCCATTATTTTCTCTAAGCCTGTTGTGCATAAGTTGTTTTCCCCATGTGCTCGTGTGCAGGCATATATTCCGTGTAAAAATCTGATATATGTATACCCAACTATCAAATAATTCATAACGTTCTTGCCGCACATTCCGTGCCCCGTGCCCCCCTTTTCCCATTTCTCTCCTTTTTCTACGCACCTGGAGGCCTTTGCTGCGAAATGGGGAACAACAACAGCAGCAACAACAACCACAATGCAAGCAACAGCAATAACAACAGCAAAAAATGCGTTTAAGTCAAGTTTGCCGCGAGCTTCTCGAAAAGAGTCGCCGCCGGCTTTAAATGTGTGCTATGTGTGTGAGCCACAGTAGAGCTCCTTTAACGCAACCTAGTTTAAAAGTTAACAAAACTAAGCTTAAAGCAATGCACATCTAATATTTTGGTGATCTTCTTCGTGAACTGGAAGATGATTTCTTATATTAAGGAAATAGAAAGATTTTTTTCTTTTTTGAGCAGTGATTTCTTTGTATTTTACGTGGAGCAAGGCGAAAGAGATTAACAACTTATAGCGATGTTTTACTGTAGGGTGTTCTTCGTGTGTGGCAGCTGCGATTCGACCTCAGACGGCGACTGCCCCTGCACCCCGCCCTCGTTTGTGGCACTTTAGCTCGATATTTATGCAACGGCACACACTTCATTTCCCTCTGCCACCTGTCCCCTCCGCATCCTACCGCCCCACTCCCCTCCTTCTCCTCAGCTGCAATTTAAGCGCACATTTTTCTTGGCAACACACATTTTCCTCCGCTGCATCGAAGTAGTTTTTCCAGCTCGCTCTCTCCCACTCTCTCTCGTTGTTGGCAACACTTGGCGCTTGCCACATAACGACAACAGCAGCATAAGCTGCAAGTTGCAACTGCAACATATGCAACAGCAGCAACATATGCAACCGCAGCAGCAGCAGCAGCGGCAACTGCATCGTACCATGACACATTAAATGCAAAACGGCAGCAAGGTGTGAAAAGGGCGGGGGAGGGGCATCTAGGGGTTAAGGGGAAGGAAAGAGGGAAAGAGGAGATAAGCGGCTTGGACCGGGTCTTGAGCAGCGGTTTCTGACTGCTGCTTCTTCTTGGCCATCTTGCACATGCTGTTGGTCTTTATTTAATAAAGAAATGGCTTGCGCATTTCTTAACGTGCCCTACAACCAGATGACGAAGGTATTCGTGGAATATGCGGGTAGTAACGGCGACACAGACAGTTTAAAAGTGCTAATAACTAAACTTTTTTAATTTTTCAATGAAATATTATTTTGGGCTAAAGTTAGTCGTCTGTGACACACAAATGGAAAAGAAAGAATCGTTGTAAAAGGTAACCCCACTGACTAATACAACATGAAAAGATTTCGTTCTTCATTGCAAAAACTTTTATTTCGTTGTTACAATTTATTCTTATTAAAAGATTGTTAATTTCCGTAGTTTTCTTGAATCCCTTATTATGAGTGAGTCGTTACATTTCGAAAGCATTTCCATTTCTCCGCCCTAATGAAGACTTGAAAGTTGGGAACACGCTCAGTCGACCATATCCTTCGTCCTCGTTCGTTTACCCTTATCCGTTTTATGCACAATAAACCGTATACCACCGCCGTTCTAACTGGTTACAGCCCGAGCAGCTGTTGCTACTCTGCATTCCTCTTAACCCTTGTTGCCGTTGGCGCTGCTCTTATGACAAAACAATTTTGAAAACCAGATGTGACGCGATGGAGGGCGCAGGTATAATGTACGCGAAGATGGGAAAGATACACATAAGAATCCAAGGCAAACTTGAAGTTTATTTTTGGCACACCACACCGGCCAAGTGTGAGTCGTCAGCTGGTGGAGATTATGATTATGCAAACGGATTGCAGTGGATACTGGAAAGTGGATAGTGATCATTAAATGGCATTAGATCATAACAACCACCTTAGGCCAGCCGTCAATCCGTCATTTCAGCATCGAACACACTTTAAATAATTGCACATTTCGCCCGAGAGACTTTAATAAAATAATTAAAATGAAATATGCGGAGCTCGCTAGTTGGGAAATACAATTTTTTTTTCTTTTCCCCACTTCAGAAAATTGCTGGGGGATGGGGATCAGAAGAAGGAGAGGAACCAGATAAAGCGACCGCAGAATGGAGACCGAGAGGATGAAATTCTGCGGGCTACCAATCTACGCATTTTTGAAAACCCTCTTGGCTCCCGTCAATTTGGAACGTCAAAAGAAGACCGACGGCGGTGCGAAACAAACACACAAACAGAACGCGATAAACTGTTTTCATTTTAAAGAAATCTGTTGAAAAGCATAAAAATTCAACTGAAAATATTAATTTCAATTATTCAGCTACGCGCACATCGCAAAGCTCAGATTTTTCCCACCGCAACTACAAAAAAAAGGGCAAGAAAAATGTGGAAAAAAGCGAGAAGAGGGATCCCAAAGAAGGCAGTATTTTGTTCGCTAAATGCGAGCAATTTGTTACAGGATTTTCATCGGTTCTGTGGGAAAATCTTTCGACCGGGAAAAGGCCATTTATAATTATCAACTGTAGGTGGCGCTCTGGGAGCCTCTCGCATAGCGGAAGTTATTATAGGAAAACTGCAGTTATGCCACTGCGCGCTTTTCCACAGAACTTGACATTGGCTGGCGGCTTCTTCTTCAGCTGCTTTGTCTTCCATTTCTGCATTTTCCACTCGTCTATTTTCTTCGGTTTCACTTCTAATTAAAGACGACACTTTGGCATGTTTTGTGGCACGGAAATGCTTGAGACAACTTTGATGAAAGACCAGGTGAATTGAAAGGGGCAAGAACCAAAGATGCCGAACAAGTCGAACTGAAATTCTCAAGTACCGAGAACTAAATGATATTTTAGCACGCCAATGCAGTGGAGTACTTACCAAAGACCAGAGAATTTAACTCAACGTTGAAGCTATCAATTCGAATAATAAAATAGATGGGGAAATGTGGACTAAAGGAAGTCATTAAATGAATTCAATTAAGCAGACTGGATTATTTTAAAACAGGTCCAGCTAAGGAGTAACTTTTGAAAAATAAAGTTGAATCAGAAATCCCGAAGATGGTATAAGCAAATGATAAAATTTGAGTAAATAAAATAACGCCACCACCAACCTCGAACTGCAGTAATTCCCCGAAAAGAATTCATTATGAAATTACCTCTCCACACGAACTCCTCTTTCACCTATTTGAACTCCCAATCTAAAATTGGCAACACTCATTATAAGAATACCGTATCAGCAACCTTTCACACTGACTTGCTGGCTTAGAATCCCCCGTGGATTTTGGAGACCCCCTGAAAATTACAATTAAATCCAACTCCCAGACCCGAACAGATCATTTCCCAGCGGGTGCTAATGTGAAATAAAATTAAAGATCTGGGAAAGGGTGGAAATAAATAACAGTAAATTATGAAATCTTATTTAGAATCGTTTTTCTTAATGGCCGAATGGTGGATTTTGCAAACAAAAACACGAAAATATGCCAAAGATTGAACTTTAACTCCGGCACCAAGCTGATGCGATTCGATTAGCACTCGATAAGCAACGAGTTTTCGAATATTCAAATACCCATAAATACCAAACACTCCACTCATGTTACACTTGCTAGGCGAAGATTAATCGCTTGACATCATAGTTCAAAATGCGAGACTCGAATATTTTCTTACCCAATTTGATTAATTAAACCTTTGGAAACAGCTATTTATTTTTTTTACGGGAAGATTCAATCGGTAAATAATTACAATTATTTGTCGGGTGCTGGAATAGTTTATCAGTTTATTGTTGGTAGCCGAATTCAATGGGAAATATATGTAATTGGGTGATATAATACAGGTGCGTTGGATGGGCTGAAGTTCCGTCATCGAATGACGTAGTCTAGTTGTCTGACTCACTTGGGGGATATGGCGTCGATATGGCTCATTGGGCAAACAGTTCGATGAGTTAATATTTATTTTTTGGTAACCGACAGTCTTGTGAAAACTGGACAACAGGAAAAGTGATTGTAAGGCAGCGAAATTACACGAGAGTCTGAAAGTTGAACACGAAAAATCTATAAAAATTAGAATGCAAATTTAAAGCTATTGTGGATATACCAGAACTTAAAAGTATTATATGGAAAATTATCATGACGAATTCCTCCACCTTCACAGATAATCTGAATCTTCCTCTCATGAGCAAGGTCAAAGTTCTTTCGTAGGCCCTTGACTTTACATTTTGCAATTTTTCACGCACTTCTTCAGTTTGTATTATTTTTTCAGCCATAACCATTTTTTTGGTTTCGGCACATGCAAACATGATTTTTTCCTGCCTTTCTTTTCATTAAACAATTCTTCTGTTTTTTTAATTTTTTGCTACTCGTCTCTTTTTATTTTTCGCGAACTTTACATTTGCTAAAGTTCATTAACATTTTGTGTGTGTGGCCAAAAGGCAGAAAGAGTAAGAGATAAAATGGAAAAAAATCCACGCAGCGTTTTCCATTTTAATGAAATTTAGCCTCGTTTTGTTTATACATTTTTTGTTCAATTAATTATGCAAATTGTTACAAGTCCAAAAAACATTTCTCAGCAGCCTGCCTGCCCGTATTGCCATTTATGACGAATTCCATTTAGATTTAGAGCCATAAAACAAATCAAAGTTAAACGCTGTCATTAGAAACTCTTCCTAAGTAAGCCATAAATTATTTAAATAGAAATTAGCCATCGAAACACCCCCGAGTGACCCAGAAAAACATGCGAAAAATGAGGCAGCAGCATAAAGGTTTTTGTCAACTCTTCGCTTGAGGGAATCGCTACCATTCTTTTGGCGACTTTCGCTTTTTGGAAAACCCTTTTGTTTTTGTTTTCTAAGTTTTGTTTTCTTCGCATATAATTTGTTTGCCCAAATCTTTGTCTCCGCCTCTTCTAACCTTCTCTTTCTTCTCGTTTTGTGCGATTTTTAGAAACGCTTCTGTCAACCGCAGCGTTTAACCAATTTTTCTTGTTATTGTTGCGGTTTTTAATTGCTGGGATCGCATCCGTAAGATTCGCTTTTGTTTTTCGTCTCCGGTTAGCGCATAATGACAACTATTTGGGGGTCTGCAGTAAGCGAAAGTTTTGCTGGCTCGGATGGATGGATGGATGGATAATTATTTAAGTTTTGTAACAGAGCTCTCCCCCGACAACTAATTGACTATTATCTAAATGATTTTTGTCTGTGCTGGAATGGCCTGTGGTCTTTTGAATAGATTTTTAATACATTTACCTTTTCTGTGTTTTTCTTTTTTTCGATTATCCAACAGCTCACTACTCTAATTCCTATTACCTATAGTTGGCTGAAATGTAGGCTGTTTGCATAGACCCATTATGTTGCTAACTTTTGTTTCTTAAAGAACCGAATTACAAACTCTCATCTAATCTAGCTGCAAATAGTACATATCCTATTGATTAACTTAGCATAACTTTCAATTGTTTTATTTTTTAAGATCCTATTCCGATTGATATATTTTTCATTCGGAATGTTGTTGTTATTATAAATTGTTGTATACCATGCCACCTTCTTTTGCATTACGTCCACTTGTTTACTTCCCCGTGTTTTGTGTTTGACTAACCAGAACCTTTCCCGCTCTCTCTCCCGATCCTCTTGCAGATCTTGGTACCCTCAGTAACCACCACAGCAACATAAGCAACATCAGCGGCATCAACGCCAGTAGCAACATCCCGGCAGCAACTTTAATCAGCAGCAGCAGCAGCAACAGCATCAAGAAGACAACCACTGAGGCGGCAACCACAAAACCTGCTGCTCCCCTGATCCCCGGCAAAATGGAGCTGCTGAGCAGCAACACAGCAACAACAACGACAACGACGACAGCAACGCACCACCTGCATCAGGCAACCACCACGAAACAGCTGCTGGTGCAGGATTACCTCAGCTACGCCTCACCACCCACCTATTCCCGCCTGCCGCCCGATGGTCATGAGTTTCCACCCAACTTCAGCGAACCACTGATCATGCACAGCCACCCACTGAAGGTCACCACCGAGCTGAGTTACGAGCTACAGAATGGCGGTAAGGATGAGTCCTCTGCACCGCCACTTCCCAAAACGGGACCACCAGCCACAGTTCCCCGGAAAGTCTATCGCCAGGATTTGGTCATAAACGTAGAGCCAGCACCCAGCCTAACCAGGGACTACCAGAGATCTCTGAGTGGTGGTACTCCCCGCAAGCCCAGCGACTGGCGCAAGGATGAAAAGTCGGAGAAATCGGTGCGCGACAAGATTGCCATGTTCTCGTCTAACAACGAACTGGATGCCATACCGCCAGCTCCAAATACAGCACCAATTTCAAGCTCCTTCACCCGGAAGCCGCTGAACAGGAGCAGTGAAAATCTTCTGGACAGTTGCTCGGCATCCGCGGCTCCTTCGCTGAAAACTCGCGCGATGAGCGTGGAAAATCTGAATGATGTTCAGCGGCAATATCAGTTGGCCAAACAGCTGCCCCAGCTGCACGTGGCCGACTCAATGTATTCCCTGAACACAGCCACGCCCACACCGAGCTACGCCTCTTTGCCGAGGAGGAGCCACGGTGGATCGTATTCCGCGGGAGTGGAGAGAAGGATCAGTTTCTCGGGTGAAGGCGGAGACGCGGCCAACCGAAAGGCAGCCATTACAAATATCCTAGAGCAGAGAAGGAGAAGTTTGTCGAAGCTGCGAGGATTGGTCATCCCGGAAAGACCCCAGTTGCTGGAACCCATCCTGGATCTGCCGGAGATCAAAAGCCAGGTGAAAGCAGCCAGCGGAGAAGATAGCACGGATAGCGGCCTGGGCGAGAGTCACCGCAGTACGGTCAATAGGAATAACCAATTGGGCGCAGGAGGAGCCGCCAGTAACTATCGCAGCATATTCACCACAAATCAAAGAAGACCGCTGGAGCAACAGCTCTCCCAGCCACCAGCCAAGCCACCCAGGACATCGCTGACACCACTCCAGCCGAGGAGCATGATGATGCCGCCACCACCACCTCCTCTAGATCAGGAAAGTGATACGGATTCGGTGTTCTCGCACACGGCCAGGGTGGCCACTCCACCGGAGAAGTTTGCCCTAACCAGAACACTCAGTTCCGAAACAAACACTTCGATAGCTAGTTCCAACACCTCTACCCTAACGTCAGGATCTTCTGCCGGATCTCAAGCCAGTTGCAGTTCCCTAGGCAGCACGCCAGCGTTGGATCTGACCAGGCGGGTTCTCAAGAGCCAGGTGGTCAATGGCGAAGCCGTCGCGCTCTCCAGTCGCAAAAGTATTCTGGCCTCGGCCAAGTGCCGCAGTGCCAAGAGTCGTGGCCAGGAGGAGGATAACGACAGCACCGATGGAGAAGCCTGTTCCCTGGCCAATCGTAGAATGAAACCCATTTCCAGCTATAAGCTCCAGCAGCAGCAGATCCAACTGGGCAAACAACTGGTCGTGGATAAGCTGATCAATGTGGCCGCCTATGTGGAACTAACCTCGGATACGGACGACAGCAGCCGGCGATCTGATACGCCTGCCAAGATCAGTGCCATGTTCATAGACGAGGAGCGCAAGGCCAGCTTCAAAGGAGATCCCAACCAGCAGGCTACGGTCAAAGTGGAGCAGGTCAAGCCCATGGTCCTGCCAATGCTGCTACCATCCGCGAAGAGGGAACCCCTTAAGCAACAAACCACCGCCGAACTGCGCGAAAAGTTCGAAAGGAGTGCTGCAGCCCAAGCTCAAACCCAAAACCACTCGCCTATTATTCATAAGGTCACACAGAAGCCGCATCATGAGCGATTCTCCTCGCTGGACTCGCTGGCGTCCAGTTCCTCGGGCGTTAGTTCCACCACCCAAAACGTGAGCACCACCCAGGAGACGGCCACCGAGTTCGGCAGCTTCTCCTCGCTGGGCAGCAACCAGAGTTTGATCACCGCCCAGGATGTCCAGCAGATCGTCGAGGAGGCCGATCCTCCACTAAAGACCCCAGAGGCGTTCATCATTGTCCTGCAGAGGGATAATCCCGAGAGCAGCATCGGAATCACTCTCGCCGGAGGTTCTGATTACGAGGCTAAGGAAATCACGGTGGGTTGACACACGCCTTTCTCACTTCTAAGCCTGATCTCTAATTAACTTGTTTTATTGCCCATCAGATCCACAAGATCCTGAGCAACACTCCAGCTGCCAAGGATGGACGTCTGAAGAAGGGTGATCGAATCCTCGCCGTCAACGGAATGAGCATGCGCGGACTGACGCACCGCGAGTCCATTAGTGTGCTTAAGGTATTTGAAATGCTTGGAAATGTATCTGTAATACATTATATTAACCCAAACTAATTAATTTTCAACAGACACCCCGACCTGAGGTAGTCCTAGTGGTGACCCGGTCCGAGTCGCTGGTGGTGAAGGCGCTGACCAAGAAACGATCCTCCCTGGGATCACTGAGCTCGCTTAATGAGAAGCCCACGGAGCTGGACTATGAACGCAAGCGGAACTACCACAAGGCCTCCCGATCTCTGGACTTGGATCTCGATCTGGTGTCCAACGAGGCTGGTGAAGCGCCAGTGGCTTCCACTCCCAGCACCGGATCCGTCAGTCCGCCGCAGCCGGCGAGCTTGCACGACGAGGATGCGGAGGCCACCATCGCGGGTATCCGGGCCAGGAGGCAGTTGTCCCGCGGAGATGCCGCCAAGCTTAGCACGAGTGAGCTCCTGGAACGGGCGGCAGAGGCCAGGAACGCCATCGCAGCGGAGATTCGTGCACAGGGTGAGTAAGCCTTCTAGTTAAACTAGAAACTAGAAAATAAATTTCAAATGTAAAGAATTCTCTTCATTGTTTGTAATATCCAATAGAACCAGTAGGAAATCAAAATGCATAAGAATTATTTAACTATACTGAAAATTTATCATCATTAAATAAAATTTAATTCCATAAATGAAAATATATATATTTTTTTGGTAATTTTTCTCGGATAATTCTATATATTTTTTATTAAAAAAATAGAAATACTTCTCAAATATTTTTTCTTAAGCTTAATTTACTTTTTGTCCCTTAGTCTTACATCTAAAAATCCATTGTTCATAAATTATTCTAATGATTCCCGTTTCATTATAGCGGAGGATGCGGCGGCCAGTGGAGGAGGTGCTCGTTGTGTGGAGATTGTCAAGGACAGCTGTGGACTGGGTTTCTCCATCGAAGGAGGCTTCGATTCGCCGCTGGGAAATCGTCCCTTAATTGTGAAAAAGGTGTTCATGGGTAAGGTTAATTTGTCATCCTGCCCCACAAGCGATTATTAATGAAGGTTCTGTCTCTTAACCAGGTGGTGCCGCCCAGAAGACCAACCAGGTGCGCAATGGCGACGAAATCCTTAGCATCAATGGTGCCTCCACGTCGCGGATGACGCGTGTGGATGCCTGGAACTATATGAAGCAACTGCCGCTGGGACCGGTCAAGATTTGTTTCGCCTAGATAAGATGGTCTAAATAGAACGGGAAGAGAACGATGGGGAAGAATGCGCCACAATTTTGTTAGATTTAAGCCAATTAGCTTGGTTACCCCTTAACCGGTCTAACCTGGGGGGTCTTGCCAATTCGATGGATCAATGCTGCGAGCGATTTGTTTTGCATTTAAACGAACCTTTAATTGTATGCCTAATTTTATAGATATTTAATTTAAAGTGCAATTGTTTAAACTCTTACAACTCTTTGACGCCCTATTTACATACCTTTAACTGATCGATGATTGTACATATTACTAATCGAGACTAATTTACGTATTTAAACTTTAAAACAAATTGAAGCCGGCAATCGGGCAGCGCTATTTCCTTATACACATTTTATTATTCAACAAAAGATACGACAAAAAAAAAAACAATTATATTTTATGCCATAAATTATACGGGAACGTTATACATGTATATTATTTTAATAATTATTATTTTATTTAAAGAACAACAAAAACAATGTTTACGTATACAAAAGTATTTGCTAAAAATAAACATACAACATATATGAAATTAACCTTATGAGTCCTGAATGTAATTTTTCAAACTTTCTGGTTTGTATTAATTCCCAGCACACAAAAATGTAGACATATTTAATTTTTAAAAAACTTATTTATTTATTTGTTTGTCAACTTCACTGTTTATACATTATGGGAACATGTCTAAAACAACCTAAAATATTATTGGTTTTATGTACTGTACATAAATTCGATATCTGTCGATTGAAGCAGTTTGCATGCTACAATTCTTTGGGTGCCTTGGCCACCCGCTTGGGCAGCTGCAACATCAGTCCCAAGTGCTGCAGAGGATTCGCCGGTGAGGGTGACGATGTGGTTGTGGATAGCGTCCCATTTCCCTTCTCCTTGGGATGCGGCTGGGCTGGGTGGCTTGATGAGGCAGACTCCTCGGAATGGAAAATCTCGCCAAGCAGGTCGTACACACGGCGCTTGAAGTACAGCTTCTGGTGGAAGTTCATGTGCTTGATTTCGGGACGCAGTCCCTGCAGGAATGCGTCATCGAAATCCATGATTGGCAGTGCTTCAATATCGCGGGTTGATGTCTGCATTAAGAAAATATGAAATCATAAAAACGCAGTTTAAATTAAATTTTGCCTATTAAAGATTGATACTTTGCAAGTAAAAGTTGTTATACCAAAAGAGAACATAATATAACGTTTGAATACGGATACAAATTTCTAATTTATCAAAGAAGTTTCATAAATATAGTTTGTTATGCTAAACAACGTTGTTGCAATTAAGTGAAGCGTAGTTAAAGTGCAGTTGATAATTGTTCCCACCTTGGCCTCCTCTCTGCTATCGCTCTCTGTGCGCATTTCTGCAGGGACTGTGTCCTCGAAATCCATGGTTGATGATGCTTCAATATTGCAGTTGGATGTCTAAAGAAATAAATGAAATGCATAATTAAAATTATAAGAAATAAATTACAACTTTAAAGGTTAATGGACTGACAATAAAAGCATGCTAAGACTCATCAATAAGTATATACTAAGCTACTGTATTAGTTTTAAACTAAGCTCTAAACTAATTTGCATAAAGTTATCTTTGGTCTAAAAAGATAATATTAATAGCTCTTTTTAACTTTAAATGACTTTTTCATTTGATAAGTTAACAAATATCATGTAATAACTTGAAATAGAATACAATGTTAAATGAGGTGGTTGTAATTTTAAGCCAAAGCTAAATGCATCTGAGTATAGCTGCCCACCTCAACATCCGAAGGCAGACGTTTCTTGACACGGCCTAACCAGGAGTCCTTGTCCAAATCCGACTCCTTCGCCGATTCAGAGTCGGTGCTGTGACGGCTCTGCGCATGCTCCGAGTCCAGACAGCTCGGGGAGTGCACCATCTCGAGGATTGCCTCAACGGGCGTATCGAGCTCCCCTTCGTCGTGCTCCTTCTGACCCCTGGGTCTTGACCGACGACCTCTGAGGGGCACGGGAACTCCGGGAGTAATGTGCCTTTGCAGGAACTGCAGCTCGCTGTTTAGATAGTACGTATTCGCACCATGGTGCACCTTAATGGAGCGGGCGTAGCTGGAGCGAATGTTGCGCCAACGTTCCTTGCAGCTTTTAACTGAAATGAATGATAATATTGAGTAGAGCAGAACATGACCAATGCGTAACATTTGAGATATTTGTTAGTACTAGCATGCAAAGCAACTTCAGCGCTTATAAAAATATTATATTTTCTTATGAAGGGTGCATTTTTAAATTGAAATACATTTACTTAATGGAGTGTCACAACTATGATCAAAATTTGTCAAAATTGTCAAAAGTCAAAAGTCAAAAGAGATTGAATTGTTATTAAATCGTGATTATAACCCACCCGAATTCCGCATCTCACTGGATATTTCCTTCCAGGCATTTTTCACAGTCGATTTCCGCAAGTAGTCGTCATCGTGGCGATCGTAAAGACACGGATGTTGTTCCACCAAATGGCAGATTTTGGCATTGATGGCGTAAACGTTCGGTGATGAAGCTATGGACCGACGTCGTGTATTCATTTCATCGATAAAAACTAAATATGCCTATTTTAATTAATTGAGTAAGAGTAATTAATAAAGTAGAGAAGAAGCGAAATCGAAACCGAAACATGTGTCGCCTGTACGTGCAACAGCTGTTTGCCGCGACTTTGCGTGGCTGGCTGCTCTGCCTGCAACAACAGTTATTTGCTCTGAAACCAGATCTTCTTTCCTTTTAGCTTACCTGAATTGCGTTTAAATATGCTCTAATTAATCTATGTCAGTGCTTTAATCACGAGTTTTCGTTAGTTGAACTGCAGTTTAAGCCGCTTGTTGCTGCCGTGCACGCGGAAGTTGCTGCTGTCGCTAGTGTTTTGCAACTGGGAACTCGCTGCGATTTCGTGTTGCTGCCAACAAGTGATGCAGTTGCAAATGAACGCTCCAGTTTCAAATGGCAGTAGGGCTTGATTCTAAAACGCAGGAGTACTAGACCGACTCGATTTGATTACCTGGACATTTGAATCGGTAACGGGTGGAGAATATCAACCGGCGAAATAAATAAAATAAAGGGGCACAACAAACTGAAAGCCAGAGGCGTAGTGCGCTCTCTTCGCAAACCAGCGGGGGTTACTATTCGCAGAGCATGCAAACCCTCTCAGAGAGCGCAAGTGTTTGAGGTGCCCCTGGATCTCACACACACAAGGAGAGAAACACACATACGCAAGAGTATAGCAGTTAGTGTTGGCAGGGCCATTCGATCGGTGGCGGAGCTGCCAACGCATTTTTACCAACTATTTAGTGGCTCGTCCAGCCCTGAATAATGTAAATGAGACTTATTCAAGCAAATTTAGATTTTTATCAAATGAATGTAAATTTGTATTCAAAATAAAATATTCTACATTATTATTTGCTTCCAAATTAAGTTGGAGTTCGGTTATTTTTGGAGAAAAAATAAATCTCAAAGAAACTGGGAAACAAGTTTGAACGATTTTAAGATTTCTAAACAAAGTGTGTAAAAATATAATTTAGAAACCTTAGTATTAATAATACCGACAGGTAAACCCGACAGGTAAAAATAAATGAATCCCGGGCCAACCTTGGTCAACCCTCGTCAACGAGCCTTCGGCCTGCCAACTCGCTTTTCCCTGCAAGGCAAGGCGCCGCTCTCTGCTCTCCGCTCTCACTTGGCTGTGTGTGTGTGCTCAACACTCGCCTTTAGTTTTCGCTGTCGTTTGTCAGTCTGCGTTTTTCGTCTCAGCTGCTGAGCGCGTGTGTTGTGGTTGTGTGAATTGCGTTTGCGTTTGTAGCATATCTGGCTGCCACACAAAAACGATAAATTCCCGGCGGAGCGAACTCTCTCGATTGGATACTTGGAAAGTGAACTAGTGATGAGCAATGCCAGTGAGGGGAACCTGCTGTTGCTGCGGGCGGTGGAGAAGCAGCCGCCGCTTTACGATCGCACCGACGAAAACTATAGGAAGCGCTTGCCGAGTGAGAACTCCTGGGACATGGTGGCCTCCGAGGTTGGCGAATCGGGTGAGTTGTGGGTGCGAGCGGGATGGCAATCGCCGTTGCGTAGTTTTCGGCCAGTGTTGCACAGCGTCAACGCGCGCACAACAATCGGCCCTCTCCGGATTATCGACCATCGATAGTTGCGTGCGAGTTGGCAGCGCAGTGCTGGCAATGACAGCAACTGCCATTGATTAATTCGAAAATAACGAACCTCCTGTTGAATGCGAAGGCGTTTGGGGTGAAATATAAGCTCAAGAAAATTTATATTGCTTGCGGTTATGGAAATATTTTTAAAGAGCCATTCAGTTGATGCTACATATGCATTTTTAATTTTGCAGGAAGTAATAAAAATTGTAGATTAATATTGCTCTTATTTTAATATGGCTTTAAAAATTCTAAATTTGGTAACACACCATTTTTTGGCTTAATAATAATAAACATAAAAAAATAGTGCAATATAACCTGTTGAAAAGCATTTTATACGTTGCAGTTTATTTGCGAAAGCTTGACTTTGTTAATTTTACAAAAATTTGCTGATATTAAAAAAATCAGTTTTTTATACCTTCTGGACTCCTATATTTTAGAATTAAACAAATACTTTATTAAATCATATCCATTATTAACCAATAATATATATTTAGTTATTTGGTAATTGCACTGATTTTATATAAAGAATTCTAGTTTGTATTGGCCTGTGATTAACTGCAAATATATGAAATCATTGTCAAAGGTATTTGTGCGTTAGTGTTATGAATGTCTCTAAGTAAAAAGCAGCATTTTGAAAAAGAAATATTTCAAGCCATATTATGTTATTGCAGAATTTAATTATTGAAGTGACTATATTATTTTATTTTACTTAAAACTATTTATTTAAAAAATTATCGCCATCAAGCTTCTCTTATATTCAACAAAAATGATCAGAATTTAAACTTACACAACAAATAAATTAAACACAAAAATGAAATAATTTTAGAAATTTGATAAATAATAATATCGCCTTAAATTGTAATTATAATATTAAATTATAATATTAGTTCCAGTAAAACTAAATTTAAAATTAGGCGAATCCTTATTCTGTTGTACGATTTGGCAAACTGGTTTTACTTTTTGACAATTATTTGAGTAAAATTCTACGTTACAAAATTATTGGTATATGTATAAATTGGTATATTATGAGTGGGTAGTTCGATTTATCTATGCAACTCTGATTCGGTTATCGGTGCGTTTCGATTGACCCCGATACTCTTGTCTGGAAAGTTCTTTTGACCAAACTTCGCAAGCCATACAACATAGAATTTGTGTTAATATAAAATCTCATACCTGAGAACTGAATAATATTGCCCATGATGAGCCACTTTTTATTTACAACTGATTCCTGTAAGTTTTATTTATTTATTTTCTATTGTATTGCTTTAGAAAAGAAAAGCCTATTACATTGTATATACATGTATATGTGTATATCATGTGTGTGATTGACAAATTGTCCGTGTTTGTAGTATTTGTGACGTTGTTTCTGCCACCTTTCACTAAATTTTGCACGAAATTTTTGTACTCAATTACTCCTTAAGTGATGAGGTGTTTCGGTAGGCGTTAGCGTTGGATAATGGATATGTTAGGTATGCCCATACATAGCTGTCGAGATCTCGGCATTCATACGGTTGTGCAAAAACATATATATATGTATATGTTGTATATCTTTTTTTTTCGGTGAAAAAAGAAGAAGAAAAGTTTCTGACCGTACAAGTATATGGTTGTTGTTCAGGATTACTAGCTGTGACGATTTGTCCGTCCGTATAAAAGCTAAGAAATTGAGGTTAGTTATGCAGATTTCAGAGACAGACGCAGCAAAATTTTGTTTCCCACTTTAACGCCCACAAACCGCTCAAAACTGTCACGCCAATTTGTTCCAAAGTGTGGGCGTGATAGTTTTCGGCGGCTTGTGGGCGTATAATTTACAAGACTTATAAAAAAATATCAAAACATTTTCCAAAAGTGTAGGCGTGGCATTTCTGTGGGCGTAAGAGTGGGCGGGGCAACATTTGGAAATAAACTTGTGCTGCGTCTATATCTCTGGAATTTCCATGCTTAGTCTTAACTTGTTACCTTTGGTTGTTATCAAGGCGTTCATACGGACATGGCCGGATCGACTCGAGTAATGATCCCCATCACGAATATATATGAATACCCCTTTAAGCTATGAGTAACGGTCTGAATAAGAAAAATCAACTAAAATAATAATACTGCAGTTTATTTAGAATTAATTTTTCGACTGTTTTCCTGGGATCCATGTGAAATGGGCCAGCGATTTTTATCAATTTAGAACAAAAATTATATAAAAATTAAAAAACTGGTGATTGTCTTATAACCGAAAACAACGAAGCAAATATTTATTTTCAATTACTTAGGTAATCATTTTCCGATTGTTCGTATTGACGAAATATCAAGGTCCGATTTTGATTAAATTAAAACAGAAATTAATTTATACATTTTGCGGGGTGCGGGCTATGATGTTTTGAGTCGCATTTTATTCTGAAATAGCGGGGAACATGCCTTTAAGCAAAGACATTATAATAATGTCTTTGCTTTAAGGGTCGGCATTTGATACTTGTCGTTTAGGTACTCAAACATAGCATACTTTATTGCGCAACTTGCACTTTGGTAACCATGTACATACATATAAATGCATATTATTATTATGTATATGGATAATAACAAATGGGTTTTCAAATTGTCAATGAAACTAATGTAGTCCTTTTTACCATCGTATCTGATATGCACAAATGTTCGAAACTTAAAAGTTTATGATTGGAGATTAAAATATGGTTTTCCGGCCAATCAGGGGGTGTTGTGCCATATGTTATATGTTGGGTAGCTACCTGTTGCACAATCTATATTACGTATTTTCCCTTTTACCTAACATCATCATTTCCCTCTTTATCTCTCTTGCAGTGGAAAAGTGCAAGCGACGCTGGCGTCAGCTGCGAAATGACTATACCCGCTGGTGCAACGCCGACGCCAACCGGCGCCGAAGTGGCCAGCGTCGTTTGGCTTATCCGCTGGCCGATGAGCTGCGCTTTTTGGACCGCCATCTAAACCTGGCCGACGACATTGTGGGCGACGACGACCGCAGCGTAGCATCGGACAAGGACAGGGATAGTACTAGGGACAGCGATAGCAGGGATCATCATCCTCAGCCGTCGTCAAAAGAACGCGCAGCATCGACAAGCAAGTTAGTTAAGGATGCCAAGCTGGCGGGTCAAGTTCGTAAAGTAAAATCACCCCAAGAAAAGAGGGAAAATTTAGAAAATTTAGAAAATCACGAAGTCAAGCAGCAAGCTGGGAAAAAAACGGCTGAAGAAGAACTTGCTGAATCGGAGGAGTCGGACGAACCAGAGAAAGTTCCTGAACTCGATAGTTTCCTGCAGTCGGACAATGAAGGCGACGAGTGCGTAGACGAGGAGCACCTAGAGGATCTGGAGGGTTTCGATTTTGACTTGGAGCAATCGAATCAGGAAAAGGAGCTTACGCCCGAGAAGTCTCTAGAGAAGGACAAGAGAGACTCACCTGCTAGCCAGCTGGAGTTCTTTGTCAAGCAAAGCAAAGATCCTCGTTTGCTAATCATTGGCAAAAAGAACTCGACGACTTCGCTCGGTGAACCTGATACTTTAGATTCCAGTTCCGGGGATCCCCTGGGAAAAGCCATGGAGGATAGTGGCGATGAATATGTTGAGGATGGTGAAAAGCGCGCCACAAGCAGCGACACCATTTCTCCAAGCCGCCGTCCACGTCGCGCAGCCCGTGCATCCATAAGTGCCGCTGGCATTAGGGACTTACCGATTCAAAAACCAGGACATGCACAGCGAATGACGCGATTGCAGCGCAGGAAATCGATGAGCTTGGCGGCTGTGCACAGTGTAAGGAGCTCCACATCGCCTGTGAAAATGACACCAGTTCCCAGATCGCAGCCGATCATCAAGCCGCCATCCGGTGCAGTCCAGATCAGGAAAATGAGCCATCGGGATGACATCTTCCCGCGGCCTGCGGTACCAGCTGGAAGTGAAAATAAAAGTCAAATCCAACCCAAGACCCAACAGCAGCAGAATCCGTTGATCTTTCCGAAGAGCGAAGCAACGACCGCCAACCCGCAGGACTCTGCATCGCTACAAAGGAGACCCGTGGGTAGGCCGCCTAAGAAGCTACCCGTCATGCAGCGCATGGTTTTGCCACAATCGCAGACCAGGCCACAGTCGCCCATAAACTCCAAACTCTTGACCGTCAGCAAGCCCACCAGCTCCGCCGCGAGTGGTGGCAGCAACATCAACAATCTTAACAATATCAACAAAAGTAACAGCGTTACTAGCATAAGCAGCACCACCGCTAGCACCACAACCAGCACCACCACCAGCACCATTACCAAAGCTACCACTAGCAACAGCCTCAAACCCGCAGAAAAAATTACCGTAACGAACTACAGTCCCAGTTCATCTACCACCAGCAGCAGCGGCAAGCCCACCAGTAGCACCTCTGGTACGGTGGTAACTACCATACCCACAACTACCACTGCTGGATCACCTGCTCCGGGCGGCCATTTGAAAAATACTGAGCGGAGCACTCAAACCAGAAGCCAGGATGCCTTCTCCGATGATCACTTCCTCGAAATGATCAAACCCCAGATGCAGGAGATGAACGCCCGCCAAAAGATGCACTTCAAGAAAAAAGTGTTCCAAGCGCTGATGGAGACCTTTGATGATGCCACCGATTTCCCAACTTCTAGAGAAATGCAGCACTTTAATATCAACACTCCTTCAGGTTTTGAGCACGTTACAGACCCGGAACTTCGATTAGTCAGGGAGCTGGTCAGCATGGTGAGCGCGGCTAAGGTTACCCAAATTAGACCGCCAGGCGAAGCTACAGCTACAGCTACACTCTCCCGCAGTCCAGCTGCTCCTGATATGCAGCGAGGACCCCGACCAAACATGCCACGCCAGGTCATCCAGAGGGTATACAAGCCGGGCACTGGCCTCGAGATCGCCACCCAGAGCCCGACGGGTGGACAAGAGAAGAAGCTGTACAGGATACTGCAGATGAGTGGTAAACCGAATGGCAACATGAGTGCCTCTCTGGAAAACTTGCGCAAGGAGAGTGTGGACAGTAACCATAGTTCGGTGAGGGTGGCCAGCAACGCCCCTATTGTCAGTCCCAAAGGAGCTGCTGTAGTGGCTGCTGTGAGGCCACAGGGTTCGATGATCAACAGTTTCTTTGGGCAAGGCAATGGACCGCCGACAGCCAAGGGAGCTGCGCCCGTGAAGGTACGTGCCATGTCCAGGAGGTATTCCGTGTGCGGTAGCAGCAATCCGCCCAATGCCCCAAACACTAGCCAAAGTTCCGCCAATATCAGTTCTATAAACCAATCCAACCTTAGCGGTGTGGACGCGTCTATGCTCAAGCGGCGCTTGATAGCACCAGGCCATGGAATGGTGCCTCCTACCCAGCGCCCTCGGTATTCTGCCGTAGCTGCTAGTCAAATGGCCGCCGCATCGCAGGGCAGCAGCTTGCTAGTGAGGAAGTCCGTGGGCTGCGTTACTGCTTACCAAAAGCAAATCTCGCCCACATCCGTGCTCCAGAAAACTCCGCAGATAGCCAGCGTGCAAGGATCTGCTTTTAATGACTTTGTCCAGCCCAAGCCCTCTGTGAACGGCGAAGGAAGCTCGCCATCCTCGGGGCTGAAGCGCAGCTTGGTAGTGGCCAATACCAAAACCTCATTCCAGGACCTCCTTCAGCAGCCCAGTCAGTCGTTGCAGAGGAAGAAAAAGGAATCCTCGGAGACAGCAGCCACCATTGCGGCGGATGATTTTTCGCTGGCCAGCCTAAAGCGAGAGCCAGTGGATTCTGCGGACGATCACGATGACTTACTTGGCATATAAGCCCAGGCCAAAGCAATCCCGAGGATTGAAGATGATTGAAGATATGAATCTTAAAGATTAAAGACAGATTAAATAAATCACAAAAAAACGTTGAAAAATTGTTAAAATAACTAATGCACTATAATGTTGCATAAAACATTCTTTATAGTTCGTTAATTTTAAGAAAAATATTTCCATTTCTAAATTTGCAAAAGGTATACCTTACTTTTGCCGATTTTGTTCAAAATTTTTAAAACAGGAAGACAACTGACAGTTATCTTTAAAAATTAAAAAAAAAAATAAAAATTGTTACCCATAAACTAAATTTAAGAGAAATCGAATCTTAATTTTATTTCACATCTATCAAATAAATATTGCCTTTTCAAAATAAACTTACATAAATAATAACTGAAAATATAAATAAGTCTTTGGGAAATGGATTGCCACCTGTTTTTAGGGAAATGACAACATTTATTCTGCGAGCATAAGATGTTGATTTCTGGTAAGTCTCAAAATTAGCACGGCCCATTTTTCGAAATTCACAAATAAATGAGGTATTTCATGAATTTCATGAATGTATGACACCTGTTTTCCAGCATTTGTTTCACTTTCCACCGTTGAATAGCAAGTTAGGTCGTTATATACATATATTGCTTTTATAATTATTCGTCGCAACCATCCCCAATTTTAAAAACGGCAAATTCTGGAGTATTCTCTAATCTTTATCTATGAGCTTTAGAGTATTTACATGGATCTGATTAAGTATAATAAACGTAATTATACAAATATTATCTATACCAAAAGTAATTTCAAAGATGTTTTCGATGAACCTTAATAATCAATAATAGACTTGAATGGCTTTTATCAACACATTTAAGTGAGTCAGTCGAAATAACTGGTGAAAAGCACGCAAGCTGGTGCAATTACTACAATCAGGTTAAATACGTGGACTTGGCTACAAAGTTACACGTCATTAATGACAGAAGATTAGATATGAAAAGGCTGACGCAGCTTAAAAAAATCTAAACATATAAGCGGGATTATAATAAATGTATTTGATTTCATATATTTTATTGGTAAAATGTACCAAAGATATTCATGTTCTAATATCGTTAGCTAAAATTTTCTTAGTTGAGAAAAAGAAAGTGGCATATTTTCAAAAGAAGAGATTATAAACAATAATCCGAAAGGGCGACGACCATTCTGCTAATGGCCACGTTATTGAAGTCAATACTTTCCGTTTTGTGTGAACCACCGGTAAAGATTTACAAGGTACCACCAAATCCGCTGCTCTTTTCGCACTTTCCGTCTTGGAATCTAATCTGGAGAGGTCTACCTCGATCGGGCCGTAAATCAGGGAGTCAGAGGCCAGATAAGGAAGCTATATAACCTCTCTTCAAGTGGCCGCGTAGTTCAGTCGAATTTGAGACATCACCATGAAATACTTCGCCGTTTGCGCCCTTCTCATCCTGCCGCTGGTCAGCGGTGGCATCGTGCCACGCATACCCCCCACCAGGCACTTTGTGGCCTACGAGATCCGATCCACCCACAATCTGCCCCAGATGGAAGGTAAGAATCAGTATGAGTAGTACAAGGTGGTACAAAACGCTGCATGGATTACGGTTAGAATTTGGATAGAACGACTTGGATAGAACAAATAAAAATACGCTTATTTTACGATGTTTGTTCTTAAACAAACAAAACTAAGACTTGCCAGTACTGTATACTAATGCTATTAAAAGCAGATTTGGCATTTAAATGGAAATAACCCAAAACTAATCACCAGATGTCTAGACAAGGTAATCAACTCAATTCTATGGCTTTTTATTCCAGTTACTCCTGAAGTAAGCGGGTATACTAGAATCTTTGAAAAGCCAACCTACTAAATGGTAGAATAAAGCGCTTCTGATTTTATATTTATTAAGATCAGGATCACTAGCCGAGTGTCCGTCTGACAGTCCGTCTCTAGTGCCCACAAATCGCCCAAATATAGAAATGCCAAAAATGTGAATTTGATTGTCTCCCAGTGTCAGAGTATTGATATTTGAAAGTCGAGGAATTAACTATAGCGTTCTGTTATAATTCTTGTTATAAATACACTAAGTAATTATGTCACAAATATTATTGTTGTTTTATACGCTCAGCCATTGTCCAGAAGATGCAGACCCTACTCCAGAACATGATTCCGGATATGTCCGTCCTGGCCGACGCCGTCGCCGTACCCGACATGTCTGTCCAGTCTGATGCGGGTGTGCTGCCCGACATGTCGGTGGCCACTGACGCCGATGAGACGCCCAGGAGGCGTACCGAGGAGTTCAAGGTTGCACCGATCGCCAAGGTCGCCAAGGTCGGCGCTCCCATGTTCGCTCAGATCCCCGATATGTCTGTCCAGGCTGACGCCGGCCTAATCCCCGACATTTCCGTGGCCTCCGATGCTGATGAAACTCCCAAGCGCGCCTCCTTTGGTCTGAAGAAGCCGCTGCTAGACAGGATCGCCGGTGCCATCGCCAACATGGATGCCGATCTGATTCCCGACATGTCCGTTGCCACCGATGGTGATGACACGCCCAAGCAGGCTGTTTCCGGTATCAGAACTCCCCCGAAAATGACCAAGGTTTCTGGTGGCGAGCCAGTGGAGATCATCCCTCGTGCTGCTGGTCTCAAGACCTTCCCCCAGCTGACCAAGGTCTCCGGAGGCGAGCCAGTGGAGATTGTTCCCCGTGCTGCTGGTCTCAAGGCCTTCCCCCAGTTGACCAAGGTCTCCGGAGGCGAGCCAGTGAAGATCATGACCCATGTCGATGCTGATCGAGTTCCTGTCATGTCCGTTGCCTCCGACGCCGACGTGGCCCCCAAGCAGGCTGTTGCCGGACTCAAGGCCCTGCCTAAGTTGACCATGGTCTCCGGAGCCAACCCCGTTGAGCTTCCCGATATGTCCGTGGCTTCCGATGCTGAGGATAAGGGTAAGTAGTCTTGTTTTGAAAAAGTGTTCAGATCATCCAGAATATTACACATTTTGAATACGTAATAACTCAAATAAACCGTAGAAATTATTTTTGAAAAAAAACTAATTTCCGTAAGGAGTAAATTTTTCTAAATAATACTTTATTGGCAGTTTATTGTCATTTATTTGGAGTGTAAGATATTTGACGATATATAATAAATTGTTATTCGTAGCATTAAGTTGATATTTCAATGTGTTTTAAATTATAAAATTCTTTCTTATAGCTGCAAACCAGCTACCCGACATCTCCGTGGCTGGCGATGCAAAGTTCGATCCCAAGATGACTCTGGCTGCCCTTTTGGCCAGGCACCACTAATTTAATGTGGAACCATCAGCTGCCCCGATTAAATCGGAAATGATTCAAATCTAACTGGTTGTGTGTTATTGTATTCTTAAGTCTTTATACGATGTTTAATCAATTTTAAAAAAGCAACGATCAGGTGGTTTTATTTTTGTTTTCATTTGCTATCAGCCATTGATTGCAGTTATCTGACTAGGCTGATTTAATATAAATTTCGAGTAGTTGTCTTGTCTATATTAAGAAACAAAGTTGGACGGCAGCGATTGGGCATTTTGGAATTGGTGAGGCGCAATATAAATTGTATGTAAAAAAGAATATTATACCACAAGGAGAATATTGTGGTCATAGGATTTATTTATGGTTAGGCAAGGATATTATATTATTTAATTAAACTAAATAGTCCCTACTGACTCTTTTTACTCCGTCTTAACGGATATCTCTAATTTATTTAACTGAAGAAAAGGTTCAGACAGATTCCAAGCAAAAGACACAAATGGGCTGGACGTAATCCAAGTTCAGGCTTTGCATGTCGGCCAAGAAAA
The DNA here is from genome assembly GCF_016746235.2 of Drosophila teissieri. NCBI lineage: Eukaryota > Metazoa > Arthropoda > Insecta > Diptera > Drosophilidae > Drosophila > Drosophila teissieri. The sequence goes on along the minus strand of NC_053031.1, from coordinate 14,574,413 downwards.
AGCTGATTAGTTTTGGCCCTGGACTAACCTCCCAACTAACAAATAAAATGGGTTGTTTTCTTGGTCGGGATAACCGAGAGGCGGAGGTGTATTGTATCGCTTGCTATTTATAAAAAGGAATTAACGGCAAAAACCGGACCCACACACAAAAGTGGCCCGAATGTGATCCCAATGTGGCACATGGCCATAAACAACGCGGGGGTTTCGGGTGCAGAGTTCGTTTAGAGTGGGGACTCTGTGTCAGTGATGCCGACTAGGACTCCTTTAGGTTTATTAGGAAGTGAAAAGAAACATTAAGTAAAATTATAGTTTTGTTAAAGTAGTAATTATTCTACTTCATTTCAAAAAATCCCTTTATTTTAAACCAAACTTAAAGGTATGCTGATTTTTATTAAAATCCAATAACAATGTTTAAATGGTTTTAGATCATTATAACTTCAGACCTTCTACATAGTTTGTAGTAAACATTGTTGCAATGTTGGTTACTTAGAAATATCCTGATTTTTGGTTTTGGCTTGAATAACTTGTAGAATATATCTTTAAAGAGCTGGGTGGAATAAGTGTATGCCATCTCTGCTGTGTGCTGCTGGAGCTGCAGCGATTTTGTTGCCGCTGCCGTTGTGATTTTCATACAAAAGCGCTAAAGCGGCTACTAAATTACGTGCTCATGTGTTCTAGTTTGAATCAACTCCCCCTTGACCTCCCCCAATCCATCCAAGCCGCCCACTCCACCGCCCCCCTGCATTGCGAACAAATCGCATTTGGAGCCGCTAATGAACCGCAGTGGTCCCGACCAGGAGGCGTCCATTGGTGGTGCTGGTGGTTCTGGTACTTCACATACACATGTATCAGTAGTGCTGCAGTCCCCACATCGTATGGGCTCACATTTTGGTTTTTGTTTTCGGGTTTTTGCAACTTCGCTTTTACCTTTTGCCGCATATTCGAGTAGACGCAGTTAGAACAAAGGTACGAACTGCGAAGTACCCCGCAAATCAGTTTCAATTTAAGGGGATTAAACGTGTCAGAATTATAACTTACCATTTTTCTGCTTAAGAATAGGATTGCTTTAAAGGGTTTACTTATAGAGTTGCAAAATGACAGTATACCCTGTCGAATCACTAGGACTGGGTGTAAGTATACCGTTTAAAGGTGTAACAATGCTGTTAACTACTGTGGGTAGGAATTGCTCTGCATGGGTGGCAAAAATAGAAGCCGAATTAAAAGGGGGGTCTGCAACAATTGGCGCTTGATTAAGGTGCAAGTTTGTGTAGGGGATTTGAGCTACGATAGGCTACGAATAAAATGTCTCTGCGAAATGTACCAGTTTTCCATATTGTTTCCCAGCACTTTACCTTTCACCTAACCCTTAAATGGAAACCAGAATTTCATGCATTGTATTTAAATGGCGAGTATATTGCGTTCCCTTAGCGCCGCAAAATGCCTCGGCTAACGAGACGAATTATGAAGTTCAGTTCTGGATCAGAATGCAGGCAACCACAATCCCAACTAAACAACACTGTGCTAACGTCTTTTCATTTACTTTGCGCCGCTGTTGCTGTCAGGAGCAAAGTTTCTCCATTGCGTTGCGGCTTTGCAGCTGTCGCACTTGATGTGACCCTGGCACCCACACTCACCACGCACCTACTACGCCCCGTCCACCGCCCACCACCCCCTTGGGTTTTGTTGGCTGCACTTATTACAAAACTTTTAACTTCTTCCCGTTTTGCATTTTCATTTATTTCGCCGCCTTTCATTCACTTTTGGCTTTGTTGCTGCTGCTTAAGCATATCACTTCACTCTCGAAGAAATTTCATTTCGCTTCCTTCCGCCGTTTCATCTACCCGTTCACTGAAAGAAATTCACTGACAAATGATAATAGATTATGTATGCCCTTTTTTCTTTCTACCAAAGGGATTTTGATGCTTTATAAAGTCTGAAGTATTTTATTCTTAATGTGCTTGTGCCCTCTTAAACTCTATCGACCACATATTTGTTTTTTCTGCCTGTTGCAAGAATTTGTTGAAGTGGAATAAAGAAAATATAAAATGTGTTTAACTAGTTAAAATTAAAGTTCGAAACGATTTAAGATAGTTCAAGCCTATCTAATCAAAATCTTAATTTATTCCGCAGTAAATTTTTGTTTTGAGTGCGACTGCCCTTGTAATTTTTTCCCAAAAAGTTTTCGCTGACTTTTCCCTTTTGATTTCTATACTGCATTTTGCATTTAAATTTTGTTTCCCCTTTTTTTGTTGAAAAAAACTTTTGCTTTTGAACGGACATGAGCTGGAATATATATTTCTAATATATATAAGTATGTGAGATTCCAACGAATAAAGACAAAATTGATTTAAAGTTAGAGTTCAGCAGAAGTATGAAATTTTCTATTTGTTTTATCAGTTTTCTTGCAATTCTGTGCCTTTGCTTGAGAAAAAAGCTGTTTAGTACAAAAAACATTTTTTCCCAGCCAGAATTACTTAGCAATATCGGTACTTTACTTTAAGAAGCATGAAAGAGGTTAGTTCGTCGGCTAACCTTTTGCTAATGACTTCCTTGTCGTCGCAGTGGCCTCCTCAATAAGATAAGCCCAAAGTGCAACAGCAACAGCAAACACAACTGGCAAGCTGCAACATCAACATCAACATCAGCAACTTGCAACAGCAGCAACTAGCAGCTCGCAACAACAGCAAACACTTCAAGAATGTTTGGCGAACACGCGATGACAACACAACCACATCGAACCAGGAAAACCAGAAAAGCAAACTGAATTTTCTATGCCCTTGGAGAAATTGCCTAATTTTAGTTGTTATATGAGTTTATTTTTGTTATTGTTAAAAATTAAAATAGAAATTAGAAAAGTCCACAATTTGAATAGATTATCCAGGCTCAAAAGATATCAGCTAATTACTTATTTATTGTTACATATTAAATCAATGTAATGTATTTAAAAGCTTCCTCCGAAATCTTGAGATCCGTATCTGAATAAAAGAATATTTTTAAGATATAATGCATTGTTAAATCGTAATACCTTTTGCAACGGTATACCGAGAAGATGTTTTAAAACTTTTATGATAAAGCAAGAACGCACCAAACACGACGGGCGCTTCAGCCAAAAGCCAACAGATGGCGCCAGCTAAACTGTTTGCAGGCTGTGGGCAAATTAAATCAAATTTATTTGAAAGGAAAGCAAACAATTATCGGGCAAAAGTTATTTTAAAAGAGGAAATTTGCGTGAAAAAGTGACAGAAACAAGAACAAGTTTTGACTATTGCTGATTTTCCACCTTTAATATAATTTTGTTAAAAGCCGGTATGTTTTCATTTTTAAATAAAATACATTTATTAATGCTGCTAATTAATTTATGTTATTTTTAAGTGCTTATACGGAAATCGAGTCATATCTAGTTTTGTATTTGAACTCGCATAAATTAGCTTAACTAGATTAATTACGATTACTTATGTATATAGCAAGATTATTGGTCAACATAAAATATTTATATTAATGAAAAAAAGATGTACAACCTTGTATTTTTAGTCGCATAACACTTTTAAATTAATGCATTTAAAAATGTTATTTTAAATTTGTTTTTCATAAATTGTTAATATTTGTGAATAGATGACTGTTTAATTTGTAGCGGATATTGTTCAGATGCTTTGAAATTTCCAAAATATTCCCACACATTTCATGAAATTTGCTCGATTGGCCAATTCAGTGATTAACGTTAAGCACTTTCACCTCGTTAAAAGTGGCATGTCCACAGCACCAACTGCATCCCCAGCTAATCTGTTGCAATAACCACTGTAATAATGCTTGCAACATGCCACGAACCCCAAAGCCCTGTCTTAACATTTCCCAACCAAATCGACAGCTTTCGGGGGCTTCGATTAATTTGAATAATACCCGAGGAAATCATTTTTCATGTTTGCTTATTTTTCATCTTTAAATAAATCGAATCGAATCAGATGTGTAAAATAAAGAAAAATAACACGAAATCCGACAGATTGCGATCGTAAAACATAACTCATTTTCCCTTGGCAAACGTTCCATATTTGTGCAGTTTATATAGCTTATTTCCTTGAATTTTTATTGCGTCGCCAATTTCATGCTCGTGACCTGCGATTCATCTTTCAGTTGGTGCATTTTGAGACTTATTTTTGGTAGAAATAAATTTAATTAGCCACCGGTTTCATGGAGCTGTGGGCAGATGGGCAAGAGTCGCATCTGGAGGCTGCTGCAGTTGCAACTTTGACATTTTGCCGCATTAGCAAGCAATTGCCGCAGTACGTGATGTTGTGTACCCCCCTCTCTTTTTCTATCCCATCCTCAGTTTTTTGGCCTTGGTATTTTATTGCATCGTTTCTTTTTCGGTTGGCATTTTCGGTTTTTTCGTTATTCAGTTGTTTTTTTAGCCCTGCTGGTAATAAATATTTTATTAGACGCGGTGTGAAAGGTGTGCCAAATTTACACCACCACCAGGTGAGTTTAGGGCCTGCATGAGTGGCCTTTTTCCTGGGCAAGTCATTGGCGGGGATTTGCATTTTTGGCCATAAAAAACGGGAGTTGGCAGCTCTTTCTGGCATCCTGTTTATGTGCCGTTGGGGGTGGACTTTAAAGCCCCAATTTGTTTTCATTCCTTATTTTTATTTATGGCGGCGTAATTTTTGTATGTCGCTACCCGGCATTGTTGAAAGTTTTATGACAAATTCGATGCAAGGGATCGCAGATTCGCTTATTATGCCACTCAAGGAATTGGACTTACATGAAATACTAAAATACAGGCTCATTTTAGGCGTGGGTTTCGGATATACTCTTATTTAAGCTTGCCAAAGAAAATGCTTATCAACAGTTCTTATTGAGTTTTCCATAAATTTCCCAGGGAACTTCTAATTGAGGTAACTTTAGGGGGCAACATTCTTCACTCGCCAGCTCCGTTACCAATTTTCCCATAGTTTTCTTCGCTCGAGTTGAGCTGCGTGTTTGCAGCTTGTAAGTTTTGCACTTAATGACACATACTTTTGCCGTAGACTGTTGCTGCAGCTGTTTAACCCAGTTATTTATGACACTTGGTCACACTTTGTCAAGCGCCAACACCCACACATACTTATATTCGTTGCCTCCCGCCTTTGTTTTTGCAAATTCCTTTTGCCAAAATGAAAATTCCTCCCTGGTAAATAGTTTGCAGGGCATCGGAGAAAAGGACTTGTTGTCCTCCTGTCTGGATGAAAATATTTGTGTACTGGCACTGAGACAAATAATGATCATTTGTTCACGGATTTATTATTACTTGACGTTTGGTCACGCAAGGTATCATTCTGATTTTAGGTGCAATATTTAGAGCAAGTTAACAATAAAATAATACAAATATTTTAAAAATATTTTTTCTGTGTTTTTTCAAGCTCCTCGATGAGCCAATGGGTTAAAAAGAGGTGGCAACCGGCATAAGGAATTTATTATCATTGTCGCCTGGTCAATGCACCTGCATGTCGAGGAGGGGAAGGACACCGGACTGTCCACTGATGTCCTGCAACAAATGCTCCGGCATAATTAAAGCCATTTGTTTCGCCCGGGATCCTTGTGGGTCAGGCGATTTATTGTATTTTCCAGTTAGTTTATGCTTCGAATTGAAAATCGGCAGGCATCTACATACATATGTACATGCACTACGAGATATTTTTTGTAAGCTGGAACTTGAAATCTTTGGATAAATAATAAAGTACTGAGGACCACCAAATTTAATAGTTAAACCACATTTTTAAAGTGTCAGTACTTTTATAGACTTTGTAGCTTTATAATAAATGTTGAAATTGTTTATATATTTCATATTCATTTGAAGTGTTGGGAATAAAAATGAGTATGCAGCACCCTCATAAATTGCAAGAGCCAAATGGCAGGGAAATCAATTAACCAAATGCTCGATGCTCATTAAGTCCACCACCCGAAACGAATTATGGTACTCGTATTATAAATATTCTGGCTTCAGCCATTAATTTCAATCGCGGATTGTTGTTAACAAACGCAATTCGAAAATGCTCATTGGAAAATGTTCAAGTGGCGGACTATCAATTTTGACAACGACAGCGTTTCACATCGCGATTTATGCGGCAACATTATGTATTCTTGGTGCATTTTAAAATCATGTTCAATTGTATGTACTTTATGTGCAGAAAATTTATTAATAAATAAGGAGAAAAACCAGTTGGTTAAGATAACGCACTGGGGCATTCTGAAAGTGGCAGGAACCAATGATTCATTTTAAAGAGGAGTATAAACAATTGAAAGTATATTAAATTAAGGATATTGTGTTCTAATTCGGCATAACAGCGTTAACTTTAAATATAAAAAGAGTAGATCTCCTAACATTTAGGCTATTGTTTACAATATTAAAGACCAGTAATTATTCGGTTTGAAACAGGACTCGTTGGTGAACTTCGATGTCGGAACTCGAAAACGCATATACGAATAAATAATGCAAAAAAAGCAACTTAACGCGAGCCTATTGGACCGCTCACATTAATTTGATTTAAGCTTCGCTGCTTTTTTGACATTTTTATTGTTATTGTTTGCTGGCTGTTTTTTTTTGCTCGCTTTTCTTTCTTGCTGGGCCATATCGGCGGTTCCCATCGCTTATTGTTGTAACGGTGGCCCGGCATTGTTTTTTAAAGCATTTTCCAACACATTTTATCGTTCGTTTGTTTTTCGTATTCGGCGCGCTTTCGTTTCCAGCCTGCTTTTTATTTATTTGCGCCATTGTTAAATGGCATTTTCATGCTCAACTGGCGTCAAATATGGAGTTCCCAACTCCAAAACGCACGAATGGAGGACGCAAGGGGGGCTCGGGTGTTGACTCACAAGTTTCAGACACGTGCCCAATTTCGGCGGCGGGTGTCAGGTGAACATTTAAATGTTCTCGTTTTTCTGCAATAAATAAACAATATATTGTTTTGTACCGCAAAAATCATTTTCCAAAAAACTGCTGATAAATTCATTGAATATAAATAGTTGTTTGCCTTTTTGCCGACACCGTGTTGTCCATAAATTCAAAATATAAAATATTCAAAATTTAATTTTGCATACATCATAATTTTTTGGTTTATTTTGGCTTGCCTAATTTTTTGTCGCTGCCGCAAGTTTGTAAATATTTGGTGCAATTTGCTACACATTTGTTTGGCAATTTGTTTATGAATTTTCGGGCGAACTGAAAGGCGTGCTGCTGAATACAGTGGGCTACAATAGGGTGAATCTGAATAGTTTTTGAATTTATCTTTACTATTACATATACATATAAAGTTTTTAAAATAATAGTATTTTTAAATCCCATTTCTTATATACTAAACAAATTTTCGTTTACTTCTTTGCCATTTTTAAATACTTATTTTTTTAATATTTCTACAGAGTCCTCTTAGCTTAGTATTTTAAAATTCGTTTATAATTTTCTCAACTCCCTACTGATTTCCCACTGTTTGCATACTCAACTGTCTTTCCGTGACCAACTAAAATATCAAATGCGAATATATTGTAAGTGAGCTGCGATTGCTTCACGGTTGTCAGACTCTTGGCACTCACTGTGCCACCGTCTCTGGGCTAATGCAAATTTAAATGGCAATTTGTTTAAGCCTCTCAACTTTAACCCGGCAATCCACTGGCCAAAAAAGGGTGGTGGGGGGTGGGGGCAGTGGGGCAGATGTAAAAATGTTACTCACATTTGTTTCGGAAAAGAATTCGCAACTCGGAAACTGGGAACCGGAACGGGAAGAGTGGATGGGTGGCTGGGTGAATGGGTGGCTGGGGGAAAGTACTCAACTAAAACGCATAAATCTTCGTAAAGTGTCAGTGTCCATATTTTTTGTCTTCCTCTTCTTGTTGCTCTTGTTTCGCTTTCAGTGGCGCACTTGTTGTTTTTGTCATTGTCAGCAGCAGGAACTTTTCCACCAGTTGCCACAGGCGAATTTGCTTAACTCGAACTTTAGTAGCAATTTAACAAATTTAATTAAATATAAAACAAATTTATTGTACAACTAATATATTACTTTACTTTATATGCTTATAAAGCATTCTACATTAAACATATTTAGGAAGATTGTCATATTTAAAATCAAACTTTAAAGTGCTTTACAGTTAGATCGTGTGTACATGACATATAAATTACTCATACGACCGGTAAGCCAATCGGAATAAACTTGAACTTCTGTAATAAATGTAGCTGTATATAAAATTAAAATATTCCCAATATTTACAGAGAATTCATTTTAGCAACATTAAGAATAATGATAATAATAGTGTGTAAAAGGTCACCAAATGTTAGTCAGTGTAATAGTTACTGAAGTTTCACCGTATTTGTTGCTGCTGCTGTTTCTGTCCAATGCGTTTTGGGGTAATTTGTACGCATTTCTTTTGTCATTCCGAGCGACTTTGGTTTTTTTGGATTTGTTTGCTTGCCCCGACAAAAAATATGTTCTGTTGCTGTCATCGAGGCTGCTGTAGCTGCTGTTGTTTATTATTATTATTTCATTTGTTTATTCCATTTCCATACGCCACCGAGTGTGTGAATAACGAGTGGCAAAAAGCGGAAATTAGTTGCAGGCATCCATCTCTATATCTGTGCCTGTGCCTAAAAAAAATCGAGCAAAATAATTATAAAAACGAGTGCTGGAAAAGTAATGGCACGAAGTGTTGCTTAGCTCGGCAAACTAAAAACAAAAACAATTAGTAACAGGCGAGGGGCAATTAGTTGCAGGAGAGGTCAAGGAGGAAAAAGTGCGGGAAAAACAGGGAATGCGGGTGGAAAGTGGGGTGGAAAATGGGGTGAAGGCAGAGAGATGGACAGCAAATAAATGCAAATGAGTTTCCCAGCAGTTGACTTTTTGTCTGCGTGCACTTGCAAAGCGATTAGCAACATTTATCCAAAACTGAAAGCGAGGAAATGTTCCAAGGGGACTCGTACCAAAACTTTCTGAAAAGGTTGCAAAACACAGGGCAGTTAAATGATAAATAAACAAGTGTTCGGTCGCTTGCTCCTCCTTTGTACTTGCTGTTAAATAATTGCCAAAGGAGACGCAAAATGGCTGTGTAAATTGTTGCAGATTTATTTTCAGAGGGGAGATTTAATGCATTTAAGGACAAAGTTCTTATGACCCGAACTCGATTATAAGCTTAAATAAATTTAGGCACTGCTTTTAGCTGGCTATCTTGTAAACAGACATCATTCTTTATGGTTTCTGCTCTTTAAAAGTAACATTTTAAATATATTCTTTCCTTTTGCTTTAAATTATTCAATTTATATATATTATTATGTATTTGCAAAATATTAAATCGAAATCTAATAAGGTAACAAGTGCGCTAATTAAATTATCACAGCAGAGTTCACTCGAGTGATTGGAGTGGCATACAAACATATGTCGGATTACCAATTATGCATAGAGCTAGATAATATATAAACCAGCTGGCCTGTAAACATTCTAATTCCCTGATTTCCCTTCGAATATCTCCCTCCATCAAGCAAACAAAAAGTGGTTTTCGAGGGGGCTGTGGGCTTTGGCCGGCTAATAAGCACTTAATTAAATTAACGCTGCAGTCCGAAAATACAGAATTTATCCCTCTCTCTCTCTCTCGGTTTCTGCGGAAACAAATGCAATTAAAAAATATTAAAATTATATAACAGCAGACAGATATGGAGCTCCATCTATCAGGCAAAGGGGGTTTCAGGGAAGGGGTTGGGTTTGGGTGGCTTTATTGACGTTGCCAGGAAAATTGTGGTTGCCACAAAAGGTTGAGAGGGGCCAAAATAGAAGTTGCACAAATAGTTTCCACTCGTTGGTATGGGGCGAAAATATTCCCTAATTATTTGCAAAATATTGGTAGCTCCTGTTTACACAATTAGTCAAATTGCCGGTCGGCGGGCAGTGGGATTTTTCGCGGCGGCTGGCCTAAAGTAGTTTATTCAAACTACTGGCCAAAATTCAGTGAAATTTCCACAGAATGTGCCTTGTGTCGAGTTCAACATTTCAGCGTTATGTGTAAAATTTTCAGCAGCAAAGTGCATCGAATTGGCAGTAATGCCACTTGCAGGGTCTTCAGAGTGTTGATCAAACACAGAAAAAGCTAAGAGGAATTCTATGTTTGATTTCAGCTGTTGTTTAAAAAAGTTTAGTAGGTCCCAGGAAGGAAATTACACCTGCGTAATACCACAATTAGCACCACAGTCTTTACTCCTTCACCGCAATACTCTTATCCATTTACACCACCCTCTCTTTTACTTTGGTAGCAGCTAGCACTTTAATTTCGACTCAATTAGAGTAGAAAACCCGATGAAAGTTTTTGTCTCGATCATTAAGTATGCTACTCACTTCATTCCGATAGCTTGTCCCTTTTTTCTGCTTATAATTCCAGTCTCTATCCGAACGAGGACTGTCTGTCAACCACAGAGGACCAATTTCAATGCTATTCAAATTGCGTATCCATCTTCATTTATTTCATTTTCCTGTAATTTCCTGAAAATTCTTTCTTTGCTGATATTGCCCACGGCACCACCCCTTTCCACCACTGCTTTCTCCAGATTTCCCCAGCCCCCTTTTCCCTTTTCCAGCTTATCTATCTTTTCTATCTTCGTAGACGTCGTGGGCACGTCTTCTCCTCTTTTTCGGTCGGAAATAGAAAAGTGCGCCAACTTTTCGCCTGAATTGGCAACGCTTACTCCACCCGACTTCCACTTCCCCCATTGGCTGCACTTTTGCCAGGAGTCCTGTACACGCAACGGAAATTTAATGTATAAACATATAATGTGTAAATATATTCATTATGTGCTGTTCGCTATGCCGTTTACCTTCTTTCTCCACCAACACAAATATTTAATTTAATTATAATTTATGCTATAAAGTTTATAAGTTTTTGTGAAAGGGGACAGCGCAAGGTAAGAATTATAAATGAAATTTCTTTCAGTGTTTCGCTCCTGTGGTGCCTCTCACTCCTGCGGTTCTTGCGGTTTTTTGTGTGGGCTGAGTGCATCCATCGGACGATGGCAACCTGTAATCGTTCTTTTGCGCCACATTTAAAATGTCTCCGGGTGTCTGCTTCATCTGCTCCCCAAATGCCCCTGCCCCCCTTTATACCATTACGCCTCTGTTTCTCCTCATCGAACCACCCCCTTTTTAGCCCCTGACCACCGCCACTGTACATCTGTCTCCGTGTCCATTCGTTCATGTCTTGTTAGCGTAAATCAAGCGGAACAAAGCGACGGCAACCGGGAAGAAGAATCCGGCTGAGCTGCCGGAGAAAGCAACCACGGAAGGTGGAGAAAGGGAGAAGGTGGGTGCCACGCCGGGATGCAGCTCCACCCCATTTAACTGCAGCCCCCTTTGAAGTCAAGTCGCTGGCTAGAAATTTATTACGGCGCTCAAAACGGAAACTCGCTGGCTAAACTGCGCCTCTGGGATTGGGTTACGGATTGCAGTCCGCCGGAGAGACAGCTAGCTGGGATGTCCTTTTTGCCAGGACCTCGTTGATTAAGCGCCGCGCCAAAGCCTTCAAAATGGCTTTGTAATGCGGTCGGATGAAGGAACCCGTTTAAATTGATAAATTCCGCTAGCTCAACCGCCAGGAAATCGCACGGATTGCGTTAGATTGCGATAGTGCTTTTATGCTTTTGCTGGATGGTGACCGTCACACAAGTCCTCCAATGCCTTCAAGTTCTCCGATTAGTTGCACATTGTTATATATTTATCTATTGATTAAAGATGCTTATTAACGAATCATTTTTCTATACAATTATAATATTTATATTTATAGTAATATTTCTTGTTTATAATTACAATTGGATAGATTTTGATGGGCACCTTGGGAACCATATCTATCAGGTTAAATACCACTTTGGAAGGGACCTTAGTTTCACTCTCTCCTAAACTGACACGTTTCCCAACCGAACCAATTAACCCTCGTATGTGCCCTTACAAGCTGCTTAAGTTTAGCCCCAAACTGTTTTCCCAGTGACCAGATGCCCGCTATCCGCCTCCAACGGAGCCTTGTAAACAAGGTGGCAAACAGCAGGAGGGAACTCAAAGCCATCGGCTGACCCCCAAACTCCAGCCCAGAACACATAAGTCTCGTTCTCGGACTCCAAATGCAAATCAGCTTGAAGTGCTGAGCAGTTCGATGGAATGGGTGATGTGTAAACTAATTTCGCTTGCCAATTAGTGGAGCTGGGCTCCGTAATCCCATCATACACTCATGAACATGAACAAAAGCTGGAGCCCCAGACAATGCTAGAATCGAGAATCCTTGCTCGAGGATTTCATTGGCAACATTCGATGACTATATGAGTGCAATTTATTGATTTGCCGCCAGGTCAATTGGTAATTAGAGCTTGTGCCAAGTGTCCTTCAAAGGACTTATCTCTATGGAAAGAGCGATTTTTATCCCCTTCCTGTATGCTAATGGGCTATTGACAAGTTATAACATCTTGGTTCCAAATTGGAACAGACTTCGGGTGGCTAAGGTCGAAGTTTTTATACTGCCAATTTTCTGCCCGACTAAGTAGAGAATTAAATATCACTCATACGCACTGGTTGGCAATTTTCCTATACCAGCCACAAAGTACATTTACCCACATTTGGTTAATGAATATGAGTTCGGTCATGTTTAAATATGATTGTGCTAACAGCGTAAAAATGTTTTGGATTAGTAAATTTCGTTTTAGAAATTATTATTATTTGAATAATTATTATTACTATTATTAGGAATAATTATTGTATACAAATCAAAAAGTACATTATACTTTACTTTGTTTCTAATAACACATGGCATGTGAACTTGCTGCATTTTTGAAACCCACAGTTTACTTAATTGCTGATGTATTTTTATTGCATATATTAATGCAGAACGTATAACAAGCGAAAGTAACTCGCTTACGCAACAACACGCTTGCAGACAAATGACAACAAATGCGGCAGCTGCAACAAATGCATTAAAATATGCAGCTGCAGCAGCAGAAACAATAATAACAATTCCCATTGTCTGTGAATCTGTTTATTCGTAGATGTGTGTGTTTGGCCACAAATTTATAGACTACTCTGTTGCCTCGGGCCATGACTTTCTTATAACTCTTCTCACTTTCGTTCTGAGAGCACAACACTGAGCTATAAATTTCTACAAAAAATGTATAAAGCAAACGAAATATATTTGTGTAAATAATTCGAAACATTCATCTAATACTCGTATGACAGAGATGAAATTGTCGCGTAGGGAAAGAAATTGTTGAAAGTGATATTGAACTTACTGTTCTATGATATGTGTATGATGTACATAATGAATAATGCTTTTTTAGTATTTCTTTTTTAACACTCTTCTTAACAACATTTAATAAAATGCTTTTAAGCGTCAGATTTACAGATAGATTTTTTAACCCACTCGTTATTTCGCTAAGTGTGCTTTTGGGTCCAAAGCAAATGCAAATTGCATACATAATTGAGTTTTGCGGGGTGCAGAGTGACAAAGGGGCACAGAGACTGGAATTTGGAATCTCTGTTGGAGGACCATGCTGCATGCATGTTTCATTACTTTAATTGAAATTACTCCACAATTATATTGAACATATTTGGGTGCAATCAGAGCACACATACACCGCCCCAATATAATTTCGCCTCCTGTTGCCAAAGAAGCTTAACGATGGCAACTTGTGTTGAGAAATCAATTAGGTTGCGTATACGCGATGGTGCTCGGGATTGGGTGGGGAATGTAGGAAATGCAAGATTGTAAGCCTGTCTGAGCCAGCAGTTTCAATTGTCAGCTGCTACCAGCTGGGTGGATGATAAGAATAATAATAATAATAATTAAGTTCTTGTGGTTGTTAGCAAGTAATTTATACGCACATGCACACCATTTCTGTTTTATTTTCCATCCGATTAAATACTTTCACACTTCAGCTAAGTTTCATTTGTTCGGTTTAAAATTCCTTTCGCCTTGCCGGCTCCATTCATTCATCTAGCTGAAAACTGGGGAGATAACTGGGGGCAATTCCGAACCCCTGATTTATGTGGCATAATTAACGTTATCGCTGTGCTTGCAGACCTCCAATGCGCATTAATTTAGCAAATCCGAATGGAAAGCACATAAAAATATAGATTTAGCACGCATCGAATGCGCGATCTGCCGCTCATTCGAATTTAATGAACTGTCAACACCGCACGGGTGCAACGCGGCGTATGCGTGATTTATGAGCAGCGGATCAGTTGCAGATAGAACCTGGAATTGACCTGTATCGGTGATGATGCCTGTTGATGTCATGTTATCTATAAAGTTTAAAGTAGCAGTTTAATACAAAATGACAGGAAATCGTTTCAAATATACAAAGGGTGTATAGTTATTTGTAAAATTGTAGTCATCTTAAGCTAAGTAGCGTTTAAGTAAAATGCTCGTTTATTATATTTCAGTTTTTTTGTATCTCAATAAATCTGTTGTACGAAATATATTTTCCATGCTGAACATTTTCATTGAATTTATAACCCTGATACCGTTTGACGGAAAATAAACCAAATTTGTGCCCCCGGCGCTTGGATTTTGATTGTTGATGGTGATACCGAACCGGTTGCCGGATTTAACTGTTGCATACGCACAAAGGATAATGGCGAATGGCGAGGAAGGAGTAGGTACCTTAATGCATTTCCGTCTTTGCCTGCATGTGAGTAATATTTTAATGAAGACACGGCAGGTGGAAAGCGAAGCAGAGTGGAGTAGCAACGTGGAGCAGAGGGGCCGACATGCCGCGGAATTCCTTTGCCTTGCCAGGCACTTTATCAACTTCCGGCATGTGAGCGATGACAACGAGGACACTATAGCAGGTGTTTCGGTGGGCGGTGTGAGTGCCAGGCTGGTTGGGATGCAAACTATGAACGCAAATCAAGCGCAGCCAGCTCCTTGGAAAACTTTCCACCCGGGGGAAAAGTGGTGGTGGTGGTGGTGGTGGGGGTGTTGGTGGAAATTCGCGGAAACTTGCCACATCGCAATGAGGCTCGGAACGTGCTGAATGTCCTGCTGCAACGCCCACCGCCTGCAACATCCTTTGCATATTTTAGGAAGTGATTGCGCAAATGCATAATTTAATGACAGGCGATAGAGATGGATGGTTGATGGGGCATGGGGATGGAGTTCCGAGCGCCAGAGATTTCCTTACTGCAATTTTGATAAACGCTTACATATTCCGTTTCGGTTTGGGGGGTATGGGTATAACATACTTAAGCCATGATTTAAGGGGTAAGTTTACGAAGCTGTAGTTGAATTAAATGCAGAATACCTTTTATGAGTGGCTTTTCTAAATCTTCGTGCTTGTTCAAGTAAGCGGCCTGTAAAGGTACTCATTGACCTCTTTAAAACTAAGTCAGTATGCAAAACTATAACATGCTCTTCTAATTTACTGCTGAAGTGTATAATGGCATATCTATGTGGGTTCTTTGAACAGGCAAATACCACACAGGGTCACACAATCGCAAACGGCAAACAGAAATCAATCAAAATAAACTCAACCAACTTATCCATCCATTTTGCCATCAGCTTCCACTTTTTTGGGGAAATTCTTTCCGATCAACGCCCCCAGCAGCCAAATGTAATGCACATTACACCACAACAGGCATGTTTACCCAGCGTTCCCAATATCAAACAAATTCTGTGAATATTTCTTTTTGAATTCAAAGTTATTTATATGTCAGGCAAAATTGAAATTGCTACGAGGTACGGAAGGGAAGCTAGGGGCTTGTCACGCCATCGATTCATCATCGTCATCGCACAATCATCACCATCGACAGTGTCAGTGAGCAACATTACCAGCGACATTGAAAAGATGAAAGTGTCCGGGAAAGTGATGGACTAACTGGGAAATTGAGTTACTCACAATGAAATGCAACGAATTTCACCCAGGAACTGTAAACTAATCACTTCTGAGGCGAGATGCGACTTCATTAGAGAGATTTCCTTTTAACACCCCACATAAAGAAATAGATTAGGCGAAATTTAATGTAAAATAATTTCAATATTGCGGCTTTCACTTTGATTTACCGACATAAAATCTCGATTCGCAGTCACAGTTTGTGCTGCTCATCGCTTCCCGCAAATCCCGTGACAGGCGACTACTTGCGACGACATTCATTTAAGTACCGTGGGGACTATTCCAAAGATATTTTGAACATATCGAAGTGAAAAATATGTGCGACTGCTGACATTCCTTTCGATTCTCCATTCCCATTCCCACTCGGCTCCTTATCCATTCACCACTCACCCCTTCCTCAACCCTTCCCGACACACTTCTTTGTGTGGCTGTCTCCCCGTCAAAGGACGAAATTGCATAGCATTTTAGTCCACAATAAAAAATGTATGAACTACGATTAAATCTAACCTTTGGATAAAATAATTTTGAATTTCATTTTTTATATTTTTATCAATTTAAATGTAAAAATGTAAAAAAAAAGAACTTATAATTCCAGTTTGGTATTAATATTTTTCAGTGCAGTAAAGAAGCTTCGGTTTGTTGGCGTGTGTGGGAAATTGTCACTTGAAAATCGCCGAGATGGAGGCGGTACAGGAATACAAATAGGAGGCAGTGGGTTTTCTTAAATGCGTGTTTGTGTGGTTTTGGTTTGCTGACATATTCAATTTTAAACTGTGACAGATATACTGATATTCTCGTATATAGAAAATATACTGGGAATAGCTTAATGCACTTTTCACTCTCTCCGAATCTGCCAATAATTCCCTCCACCAAGTTCTTATGCCCTTTGGATTGTTGGCGCCCAGCAGTATGGCTCGAATTACCCCACATTTATTTATTATGAACGTTCGGCCGCGTGATATGCAATTATACGGGGTAATTAGTTAAAATTGGCATTAAAGCTATTCGATGCCTCCCGCACATTAACGTAATTAAGCTGGCATTGGTATTGGAGTAGCCTTTTCAGTGCTCATTTCGATTACGTGCTTCCCATATGAATTGCCCAAGGAAATGAGGGGCCTTGCGGTGGAGGGGCGAAGGGAACGGGGCAGCCTAAATATGGGCAACATCAATTTGCATATTATAATTTGCAATGCGAACATATTAAATGCATATTTTTTGAGGGGCACTAAGGGGGAGTCGGCGTGGCAGTGAGAACCGTAATTAAAATGGGCTTAATTTCCGATACTCGGCAGTGGAAATAAATATTTCATAATAATTGAACGTGGTTCGTTTTTAAAACGTGCCTGATTGCAGTACCATTTCAACTGTTGGAAATGTGTTAAAATATATCATCATATCTAAAAATAAGTTCTTGCCATTGTTTTGACTGTCAATCCAGAGGAAGTAGATAAGACAATCGTAGGAACAGGAATTCTAAAGTATATAAAGGACTGATAAAGTTTCAGTTGTACATAACACTCGCGATATAACCATATTTGGTTACTCACACTCTTTTGTCCACAATAAATTGTTCAATGTAGCAGTTTCCTCTCTTCAACTAAATTATAAAAGTTTAAACATATTTGTATATTAAAATGCTATTTTCTAATGTTTATAATTCAAAAACCTTAGTACGAAAGTACGAAATCCTTGAGCTTCTGTAGAACTACAAGGACCCATCTTCCCACTTCCTACGTTTATTAACGACATTTGCCACCAGCTGGCTGTCGAAATAATAATATTTAATGACAAATGCGCATAAAATTTAAATCAAACCCCATTAAAACTGTCGCCTGGTGGCCCTAATGGGCCATCAAACCCCATATAGATACACTACGAGATGTGGCAACATTCCGCTTTTATGACAACTTATGGAAATTGATGGCCATCTTCTCTTCCGAGGGAGAGCCAAATAATCGCGAGTCTCCCGTATCCCGTCTCCCGACTGTCAGACACACAAACAAAAATGCGAAATTTTCAGCTCAACTTGAGTGATGTCCCGAGTGGGATTCGGAGTTTGGCAGCCCCTCGGGGGCGGAGGGGGTGGGAAAATGGAAAACTGCGGGGGTGAGCAGTGGTGGTGCCACTGACATTGATGATGACGTTGGCCAAGGGCGTTGACAATGTTTGTCAGCCGAGCAGGCAACTTTGACGTGGCGTCAACAAATGCAGACAGACAGCAGCCACGCCCCCTGCGGCAGCCCACCATAGCCTACTCCCACTGCCCCCTAATCCAGCTGGGATCGGGATCGGGATTGGAGTGGATGGGCGTGGGCGGCTAAGTTTGAAAGAATCCTTCAAGTGGCACTTTTTCCTCGTTCGCCTGTAATGAGCTGCTCTTGGTCTGCGCTTAATTGTGGTCCACTCTAAAAAGGGAACGTAGCTAACGTAGGAAAAGTAAACCTAAATCACAAAAGATAAACTATTTGTATCTTTTTATGTATATTCAAAAATGTTTAAAGTTACCTTAAGATTTGTCCATCGAAATATTCATGTTTTGTAGATATTTCGTTGAGTGCATTTTACAGATAAGTTTGCGGAGATCTGTGGCGCCGCTCGTATTGTTTGCAACTAAAACCTAAACTCCAACGGCCAAGTTCTGAGTACTCGCAATGAAAATCAAACGATAAGCGGCAGTTTTTCCCGCACAGTTTTCCCAGTCTGTTGGAGCAATTAAAGGAAAAGTTCGTTTTCGTTCGTTTCAATTGGAAAAAGGGGCTAAGAGGAAGACAACTTCTGCGGAAGTAGTAAACTGGGTGGATTAAGTGTTTAGAAGAGAGCTTTTTAAGAAGCAAGCAAGAACAATACGATGGTCAGGGCCAACATTGTTGCAGTCGATTTCGAGTTAATTCCAAGAAATGGAAAAACACAATGACAGAGATAAGTTATGAGCGAATATCATTATGGAAACCTTTAACATGTGCCACAAAATTCAACTCTTTACTGCCTAGCCACATGGAGAACTTTTCCATATGCATTTCCAGTCACGTCCAGAGAGTTTTCCCCTTTCTCTATTCCCCGCCCAAAACTTCACTGACCCCACTTTGCAGTTTTTAGGCCACACAATTAGCAAATGGAGGAGGGTTCATAACTCAAGTCGAAGGGGAAACTATTTAGCATGTTACTACATATTTTAAATATATTCCCGTCACAGTGCCTAGTTCTGAGTACTCAGTTCTGAATTCTGAGTTCTGAGCCACCAGGGTGACCCGCATTTGGAAGCCAAGTTGGACCCGAAATCGGACTTGGATCCAGGCACGTGCCAGGAAAAAGTTGCCAACGCAGGCAGAAAGAAGTAACTTTTGCTTGCCTCATTAGCATGCGACACCAAAGGGCATTAAATCACATTTTGCATTTGACGCAGCAGCAACTTGCAATTGCAACCGTGCGGCACTGCAAAATAGTGATGTCTGCGGGGGGTTTTCTGCAAGATATACAAAAAAAGAACGAAAAAGACAACCTATGAATTCTGATGACTTGCTCGAGTTTTCATGTGAGGCGCATGCCGGATAACAGCAGTTCGAGATGAAAGCGTGAAGTGAGAGCCTGGGGGTCATACACTTGAACAAATCCTACATCATTGCTCACATGTGATTGTATATGTTTTTCAATTGAAAGTGGACTCTTTCTTGCATAATAATGTAAGCTAACATAAAGAGATAATAGGTTGTATAACATGTGAGAACTAGTACATAGTTTCCTTTTGATTAGCGTACAAATACTTGAAATAGAGGTCAATACTTACGATAAATATTCCCAAACAGAATTTGCAAATAGGGAGATAGAAAAATGGATATATATATAGGTCTCTAGCCTTATTAGCTGTTTTCGAAATGCTCTCGTTGGAAGTCCTTTTCCCCACCCCGCGAGTCACGTATCTATCTTGCCACCGCCACCGCACATCCTTTTCCCTTTCTCCGCTCCATTGAATATCTCTTCTGCGGCTTGTTTGTTTTTGTTTGGTCTGCGTGTTTGCTCGTGTATCGCTCCTTTTATCTGGGCCCCACTGCCGCATGCTGGATGCATTTGGAATCCGTCCATCCCGGCGGATCCTGGAGCCTGGAGCCTGGCTCCTTGTGCACGTTCCCAGCTACATTCCCGTCTATATTCGCCCCGCAGGAGTAATTCCAGTCTGCAGTTGGCAATGAAAACGTCTTGCATGCGGAATTGACAAAAAGCACGGAAACGGGCTAAAAACATGTGAGTGCGATTCGCTCCGCTTTGCGACTTGCAGATACCCCACTGTGGAGTTCTAGAGGTTTGCTGTTGACCTATAAGTGGCAAGAACGCTTTAATAAAATAGCCAGTCTGTGTAGCCACAAAAACAAGAATTCCCTTTTAAAGATTAATTAATAACCAAGATAGTGGGTCTAGACTATTATAGTATTCCATTTTAGACAAGATAAAATCGAGTGACTTGAAAACACCTTGCCTTACAGGTACAATAAACCCAGGGTAATGCAAAGAAGCAGGCGAACTCATTCAGCGCTAACCTGGAACTCGAAGTCCGCCCTTGAGGCATGAAAACATAAATATGACTGCGTTCATGTAATTCTTTCTGCCCGACTTTCCTTGGGGCAGAAGTTGTTAAGTTGTTGGGAGCAGCATTGAAAGTGGCCGGCCAAAGGATCGACAGAAAGGAGCCTGTTCAGGACGAACCCAAGGACCAACCCCGATCCGAAGAATAAACTTCCTGGCCAGGCAGGCACTTTAATTTCTTTAATGCAGCCGTACTTTGCTTGATTTTGCGGTGCACTCCAGCTCTTTGCCCTTCACTCTGCTCCATTGGGAATTTATTTTTGCTGGGCTTTCCATTTAGTTATTTGCCCTTTCGCTGGCTGTTGTCCTTTCGTTGTGATTGCAAATATTTTATGGTTTTAATTTGTGCTCGTGCATGGCTGGAAAGTCTTCAGTTATTTGCCAGGCATTTCTCGTTCGGAACTCGTATTTCATTTTGAGGTTAGCCTGAACAACTCATCGAGTTTGTGCCGCTTCCTTGAGGCTCGCTCCTTGCACTTCATAAAATAATAAATTTGGTTTGCTTATGCTGTGGTCTGTTTGTATGAATATGAAATAAATATAGTATCAAAACAGCCGAGGAAGGGGAGTTGAGTGCATGGCTTTAGCATGTTTGCTCTTAATGGAGTGATTGGTTATCAAATTATTTGGCGACTAGTGGAGTTTAAGGCAGTTTATTTATTCAGTTATTTATCCTAAAGATATAAACAAAAACGGTGAAGGTTTCTTCAGGTTTTCTTCTCTAACAACCTAAAAGATGCCTATTTTTCATAAAAGAAAATTGGTTATTGTTGTTCTTACCTATATTTTGATGGCATACATTTAATGTTTTTTCTAATTAGCTCTCTTCATTGAGATTTGACCTTCGCCCTCAAATCCATTTATCTTCCCTTGTCATCTCTGGCTCCAAGTAGAAAGTCTGATGGCCACAACTATAACGAATTCAATTAATATGCAAAGTGAGTTTGTCAAAAAAAAGAAGCTTGACAGCCAGCAAAGTGAACTTCAGTTCATTCCAGCTCAGACCAGCGATTCAATAATTAAAGCGTAGCCAAGAAAATTTACCCACACGCACTTGCAGGGAGAAATCCCCCCTGGGAGACCGGTCTTGGTCTTCTCGTCGAGAAAATCTTTAGGTGAGCCAAACTGATAATCACTCAATTGGCTTAGGGGCACAAAACTATGAAGTTAACTCAGCTTGTCGAAAGTTCCACGCAGAGGAAGTTGTGTTTTTAGGGAGGGCAGGCACTTGCAAAACTGTTGATACTTCCAAATTGGTTTTAATATAATATTCTTAAAATATTTTTAAAGAAACCTATTGCTCACACCCTTATATAAAATAAATTAAATCTTGTTAAATGATTTATTTAATGAAAACATTTTGAATTAGCGCTAAATGATATACTATTTTATCTTAAAGCAAATATACCATCATTGATAAGATTGATACATGTTTACTTTCTTTCAGTGAATAAAGACTTGGGATATTTCTTTTTTCTCAGTGCTGGTGGTGTTATCAAGCCAAGCAAAGCCAAACCGAGGCGAAAAGCGAGGCAGAGGCATCCGGAGAAGCCAACGCCTGCGAGCCATCCGAGAAGAGCAAGTGGAGTGCACCAAATTGGCATTACCCACTTGGAGGACAAGGGTTTTGAGGGGCGGGGACGGGGACGGTATGGGGGGCGGTGTGGGGCGGATTGCCATGCAAAGTAAATGTGGCAAGCGTAAACATTGCTCGGCACTGGGGAACAATGGTGAAATCCCCGCCCCCGCTCATTTCTGGCCAGAAAGATGCATAATGCAAAGGCAAAGCAGCCGAAAAGAGCCGTAGAAAAAGCCAAGAAAACACAGGAGAAAAATTAGTTACGCCAAAAGCAGAAAGAGCAGAAAACGGGAGGGCAGTTTAGGGGTACCGACTTGATGATGCTATGCTAAATGCTTGCGGGACACGAATATCAGAATACCATGCTGCTGAAAAGGTGATGGCCAAACGGGGTCGGGGGGTTTCCGAGGGCCAAGAGAGCCCTCAGGATCTTTGAGCCAAGCTGTCATACAGCACAAGAAGCGCTTGAAGTTGTAAGCCATTTTAAACTAAAATTGAAAGAGTGCGTTGGCAAAAGTATCTATGTAGAAACATAAGTACTAGTTGGATTAGTAAACAAGATTCATTGTAGTGATGAATGTTTATAGCTGCTTACTCAAAGTAAGCCACCTTCTACTGCAAAATTCCAAACTGGAGTAAGCAACCGAATTCGTCAAGTGTATTTTCCACCTTGGGGCACTCTGGTTACAGTGGCATTTTTATTCTGAGTGCACAAACTGTTTCGCTGGAACAGCCAAATATCAGACTTGCTGCTTTTTGCAGCCTTCGGCGGGAGGACGGAAAGTCGTGAAGCCGAGTGGCAACCAAAATGTGGCCAGAAATAGTGCGACACATGCAAAATAAGCCGGATGGCCTGAGGGGGCGGAGCGGGGGTGGGGGCGGTCGTGGACGTGGACGTGGACGTGAGGGGGGGTTAAGCGGACGGATTTCGCGCCTAAGCTGCGTTTGATGGCTGTTGGTGGCTGATATTTGCCAACTTGGTCGCCGGCGACTTCTGGATGCCACCGAAATGGCAGAACCGAGTGGGGCAGAACCGAGTGGCTTAGAGGATCCAGTGGCTCCGATGGCTGAGTGGCTGAGTGGATGCAACATTGTTACCTCGTGCTGCCAGTCGCAACACTTGGCCGCGGATTTGGCGACAATGTCGCTCGCATGCTCCGCAGATTTCCAGCTGGCGACAAGTTATCAAGACGAACGTGACTGGCAAATAGTTTCGGTTTAACTTCTGTTTTCCAGCAACGAAAGTTTTGACAAGGGTCTTAGCAATGTTAGTGGTCCAACACGAGTGGAATGCTGCAAGGGAACCGCATTGGAATTGAGGTGGAAAAACTTCTGTGGCTGCATTGGACACACTGAAGTCCTGACACATTGAAGGTGGAACGATGAAAATCGGCGGACATAAATGTGCATACAAAATTGGGGGACATCTAGGTAAAAGCGTTGGTGAAGGCAGGATGCCTTGTAACAATGCTCTCCCTAAAATGTAAAAAAAAAATAAATAAAAGCAACTGAAAAGCACAATTATAGCTAGTAAGTACAGAAGCACTGACATATTGTGTCTATGGCTTATAAAACGAATTCATTATGATCTTATAATTGTCTGCATGCCATTGAATCGAACTTAATTACGTATGGCGTTTGTCTTGACGGTTTTGTAACGTTTTATCTTAGCAAAGAAGATTTATCTGAAAAAAACCAATTAGTTTGGCAAATGCCCCATTGACAGGAGACCCCAATCCCACACTTTCAGGCTGCTTGGTCCACTATTTGCCCTTACAACCATCGGCACTGCGGACTCATTTTCGCCTGCCTTCGCTTAACTATGAATTTAGCTGGACATAATTTATTTCTGTTGCTGCTGACCTCCTCAAAATGAAACCATGAAATTTGTAAGTGTCGCCAGAACTGCCTGCCTGCTGCCTCCTTCGAAGTCCCAGCTCCACTTTCGCAGTTACAGAACCCTAAGCTCGAACTCGCGTCGAGCGTGGCTAATGAAAAGAAATATTAAATTCTCACGTTCCAAGGCAAATGGAAAAAATGGAAAAAAAGCAGCGAGAAACGAAAATCCCTGCAAGCATATTCTACAAAATAAACCAAAAGCCGAGGGAGAGCTTGGGGAGGGGTAAAATCGCCAGAAGAATAGAACCAAGTTGTTCTCATACACAAAAGGTAAATAAAAATTGCAGGAAACCTCGACTCTCGACTCTCGACTCTCGACTCTCCACTCGCGACTCTAGACTCTAGACTCTCGGCTCTGACCTTTCAGCCAACTCGATGCCAAGACGAAGTCAGTCAGCCATTGAGCCAGTCTGGAGTTGACTTGCCCTGCCCGACGCTCCACTGCATCGTTAAAGTCCAAAGGCAAAATAAAACGTGATTCATGTTACTTATCACCCGCACAGCATCGACCATCAAGAATGGCCAAGGGAACAGTCGAGCACAATGGTTTCCTGGTCTGCGTCTTTGGCGTCGCTTCCTTTTGCACTCAGCAAAAACTTACACTCGTTTCATAATATAAATCGTGAACAAACATCACTTTCCACATCGAAAGGCTTGAAACAACTTGCATTAAGATCATTTCTTACTCTAAATATTTCTGATATACTTTATAGACGTATGAAGTTTATAGTTCCTGTCGGCTAGCCACTTATTTCTGCCAGTGCACACTCTCCCCGACTCTATTTCACTGTGGCACTCCAATCTGCACCTTTCTTGGCCATAAGTTGCCCTGTGGCATATGAGGCTCCCCAGTTCTCAGTTCCCCGCCCACCGCCATGTACTTCATCAATGCCGCGCGCCGAGGCCAAGAAACAATTTTGAAATTTATGCTCACGACCCTTACTGTTCGTTGGCGATGGCGTCTTCGCCCCCCCTCAGCCCACCTATACTCTTGGAAATTATTTTCATATTTTTCCCCTCCACCCCCTTTTATTATTTATTTGCGCTGGCCGCGCATAATTCTGGCGGGCAGGAGAAGTACTTCTATATTCCTAAGATCGTTAATGAGTCTCCATTGTTTGGGCGATCAACTCGATTGGTGGCGACCTCTGACAGCGGGCTTCGACATGAGATCACTCACAGCTCGATGGGTTTTCATTAGGTTTTTTTGGCCAGATTGGGCGGCGACCGACAACGGATCTCTGTGGAGTACGTGGAGGGAAAGGCATTTAATTATTTGGCCGCAACGTTGTGCTTTTCGTGAGCCTTTAACTTAATGAATGCTGCAGGTCTTGCCATAAAATCTAATGCTTTTGCTAATTGACCCCTTGAGCAGTATTTAATGTTACAGCTTGTACGGTTTTTATAGTTCATTCAATATAGTTAGGGCTATTAACGGCCTATAAAGATACCCCAAATTTATCGTTTAAAACATAACTTTTTTTTATATTTTATTTACTTACTTGTTTCTTATAACTGCACCATAATCTAAATCGCCTGAAGCGACTTTTTTGGTGAAGTGGATTGTACTTTGAAAAGTTCCTAATTGTACAAACTCCTTATCCATTCCCTCTGCTTTCATGTACCATTAACTTTTGACACATTTGGAAGGCGCGAAAAAGAAATTATGACAATTAAGGCGAACTCGTTTGGCGGCCGCAGTGTAAATCTGATTAGAAACCCCCCACTTCATCTTCTTGGCCACATGCTGTTTGTGGCATTTGTGGCTCTTTTGTCGCAATTGCTTTAATTACTGAAAGCAAAAAACCCTAAGAGGGCCACCTGCTGCATAGTTTATGTCCCAATGGATTCACCTTCCCTGCCGCCACTCAGCAGGAGCTCTTGGCCCAAACTGATTTATGGCCAAAAGAGGAGAGGAGACAGAGAATAATAGGTGGAACTTTATCAATAAGCCACACAAAAGTTGGCCAAAAAGGGTTTTATCGGGCAGAAATGTTTTCGAATTCGCAGCCACCCCCAAATAACTATAAAATTTGACAACTTTTCGGCACAACCCCGCACCCCACCTCCACCAATGCGCAAAACTATTCATTCTGATAAACAACTCGATTCGATTATTTGCGATGCCATTAGAATCGATTTTCGGCCAAAACTTTTCGACAACTGTCATTAGGCATTGTTGGATTAGCCGAGTGAGCGGTGGGCGGTGGGCGGGGTGTACGAAACGGGGAAACTTTATCAATTTGTGGGTGTGGCTGCGGCATAATGTATGCCACCCCCTCCTGGAACTAATGAAAGCTGGTTTTCCCGCCCCAATGACTCATCGCGATGTTGGTTTAATTCCGGCTTCCATCCACGCTCCTCTCAGCTTCGATCCCTTTCGATTGTTTGTCTTCATTATGCAGTGCTTAACTTTGATTGACATTCATGCTCTATCATTTATTCATTTTCGGCGCCGAAAAGTTTTACAGCCTTCCATCGCATCCCTTTGGAAATTTAATTGACTTTTCCCGGCGAAAAATTAGCAGCTACTTCATGGGCCCCATTTCCCATTCGGCGCATAACTAAGGCAAATATTGAACCAACACCCCCACCCAACAACCACCCGTTTTTCGCCCAGATTTGTGTGGCATGGAGGGGTGCCGACTTGTTATTTGGCCTGGCAATTAACTTTCTTTTGTTTGCGGTGGACTTGCAGCCTTTTGTGTGATTTCAGCTAGTCGGAAATGGTGTCGGTCTATGGGCAATGGGGTTCTCGGGGGCTACAGCCCCCCTTTGGCAATGAAATTTCATTGCTAGTTGAGCGCAGCTGTCGAAATTTTTGCAGGGCACGGTTTGAAAATAGATTGGCGTGAGTGGCGCAACAAACTGAAAGCCAATAAATTTCTATGGCTGAAGATCTATTTTATATTCAAAGAAATGTTTATATTCCTCCTTTCGAAAATGCGTAATTGCAATATATAGTTGCATATGTATATGCCTTGAATGGATTAAAGTACTCAAAAATTCATTAAACCATTTCTGGTTGAGAAATGAGGAATAAGTACATAAGTAATACAAAAATACAAAGTACGTAGTATGCAATGCATTGATTACAAATTTTGTATTAAACAATGGAAGGTAGTAATACATTTTGGAATTAATTCATTTCCCAATTTCGAAAAGAGATTGATATCCGCACATGTTCGATAGGCTTTGTAAGCCTGTTCTTGTGTGTACAATGTATTGCAATGTATTGATTACAAATGTTGTATTCAACAATGGAAGGTAGTAATACATTTGGGTATTCATTCATTTCCCAATTTCGAAAAGAGATGGATATCCGTGCATGTTCGATCGACTTTGTGGGCCTGTTCTTGCATTAGATTATTATATTAATCCGATTGCATCAATTTCCTGTCGAACCAATTCCATTGCATACTTTCCGGGTCTCTTTTTAGTGTCGCCGAACGTTTGGGAATCCCCTTTAGAATCCCCTTAAGCCCTCGCCAGCAAAACATTAATTAAGTAAACTATTCTCCGCCCCCAGCGTATTCTTCGTTGGTCCATTTGTGCAGTTGCCTAATTGAAAATGGCAATTAAATTGCAAACTCCCCCAGGCGCTCACAAAGCGGCTTCTGTTCGGGCCAATTTTTTTCGACCTTGTTTGTGTCGCAACGAATTTGGCAATTAATTAAGTGTAACTTCTGTTTGGTCGCTTTAAAAGCGGTGCAACTAACTTCGCTGCCATTAATTGATCAAAAATTTAGCATTCTTACGGACAGATCAATCCCCTTTTGCCCCTCATCCGGAGAATACCCTTTTTCCGGCGACGTACTAATTCCTTTCTGGCCAGCATCCTCAATCTTCGTACTTTTCTAACAGTCACCTCTACTTCATTCTTGACCATACCAATAAAAAAGTCAAAATTCTTTTGCAGATATAGGAATATCTGCAAAAGAATTTTGCATATGGTTGTGTTGGTCGTCATCTCAACATCCAAAGTCATCGGACTCTTATTTTGAGCATAAAAATGTAACACGAAAATGGCTATTAGGGCCACGTAAAGCCAGAATTTCATTCCATGACCGGTTGACTGCATGATGATTGTGAAACTACTAGAATCAAATTCAAAATGATATGTGTTAAAATTACAGGCACACGCCGGTTTGATTAATTCGACTTCTATGAAAGATGAGAATCTCTAATTAATCCTTGGCTCCATTTAAAATGTTCTAAACGTGCGGTCGCATAAATGTACTATAAAGCATTTCGACATTTCCAGCAAAGCAGTTCTTTTTATTAACTTTTTTTTACTAACTTCGCATCTACTCATGTGCTTTGCTTTATGATTTTCACGCCCGCATTCTGTGGTAACAACTGCACTGCAAATAATAAAAGTCGAATGAACCGTAACATAAACCAATGACGAAGATTGCATACACTATTCACTGGGTAAATAATAAATAGCATAATAAAAAGTGCAAAATATTCATACAAAAAAACTATATTCCCCCCTTTTATATACCACAGATTTCGCATCTATGATTTAAGATTTAATTTAAAACCAGTACAACATGAAAGGTAATTAACGCCAAATAAGGACTTTTTTGCTTTAAATTAATGTTTTTGTTACGTAACAAAGAGAATATTTGTTCGTTTGTGAATATAAGACAAAGTTAAGCAGATATCATCCATACAAAAAGTTGTCATTATACTTTAATATTCTATTTTCAGAGTATCCCAGTCGGCTGGCAAAAGAATCGTCCTGGTTCAGAAACATTTTTTGCCACATTAACGCCTGCACACGCCCGCGCCATTTTGTGGCCGTGTGCACCCAGCTTTTCCTTTCCCCCCATTTGGCTTTTCCCGCCCCCTTCTGCGCCCCCGAACAGCCCATGCTAACACACTTACACACACTCGCGAATCCCACACATTAATAACTTTTTTATGGTGGTCGCATAAAAACGCAACAAAACTCACCGCCGAACATTGGATTCCATTTTCGTGTGCAGTTTTCCGTTCCGTTTCTGTTTCGCCGTGCTGCTAAAAAAGTTTTCTATGTGGCTGTTGTAGTTGTTAAATCGCACACGTGTTTTGTACAACATTGCCATATCCTTAATATCCTTTAATACATGTCTCTCTGCGTGGGCGGCCAGAGTGATTTCCCCCCTCACCACTTTCCCAATTTTAACTGCAATTTGTTGCCAAGGAGCTTAGCGTCTATACATCCCGTAGTCTACTTGGGAAAAAATTTTTCATATTGTCAAATTATATTTAATTAAAAAAATGGACCTAGAATATATTATGATTACCTGGAATTAATAGTAAATATATAATAAAAAATAATCAAGGACTAAGTAATTCAAAATCAAATGGAATATTCACATATATTGAAATATCCGGGAAATCTTAAATTTATTGACTTCAAGCTTCCAATATTTTGTTGCTGTGTTGCACCAGCCTCCCCCCAGAAGTATAGTCTTTAGTTTGGATTTTATTTTCGCCTTTTTACCGTACACATGTGTTTGGAATGCTTTTGTTTTTGTCTGTGAGTTTTCCTTTTTTCGATGCTTTTCATGTCTTTTTGCGGTTTCTATGGTAGAGTATTTAGAAAACAAGTGTAATCAAAATTATATGGGCGTGGATTTCTCGTTGCGACTCGTAAATTTGAAGGCTTTCGGCCATGTGTTTCAAGTGTTTGGCGGTGGGGGGTCTGGGGGGTGTGGGGGGTGTGGGGGGTGTGGAAAAAGCCATGCAACTTGGCCAGCGGGTGTTGGCAAGTTATGATTGAATTTCGAGCTGCTTTTGTGGCCATGGTTTGTCTGCCCCCTTACATGTGTAGTTGCTTCTAATGGGAAAAGTTTTATCCCAAACAAAATGGAGGTGAGAAGAATCGGGATTTTTCGAGAGCTCTTAGAGGTGAATGTGTGGCAGGTAACTTTATTTCGAAAAATGCTTTGGTTGTTGAAACCCGAAGACTTGGCTTAAAAATATTGTCGAAAAGATACAATCCCAGAAAGTTGTAAGGGTTACTTAAAAAGTTTTCCGAAATTATATGTTTGGAAATTCACTTCAAGATTTAACAACAACTTTGTCATCGCATATTCTATGAATACAAACGCTTGACTGAAAGTTTTTAAGTCATACTGATAAACTTTAAGAAGTAATAACCTAGTAATCTAGCAAGCAAGAAAGGCACCTGTCACAATACACAATGTCGTCGAGCAGCACGGATCCCCTGAGCGGTATGAAGTCCCTTGTGGCAAGGATGATCTTGATGCAGTTCACCGAACGCCTTTTCCTGACTGCGCAGCACTTGCTGGATGCCGAAGCCAGCATAGAAGAACGTGTCCGCAGACTGGAGGTCCTCAACAGCCAGATGGTGTGGTTCAATTCCGAGCGTACACGTATCCTGGAGCAGTTGCAGATGCAAATACTCAGTCTGATTTCGGAACAGCAGCGTATAGCGATGGATACGAGTCAGTATGTGAACCGGCTGCACGAAGGACTAATCGAACTCAAACGGCGGCTGAGCAGCATGCAAGAGGACATTACCTGTCCCATCTGCCTCTCACCATGGACTTCGCATGGCGGACATCGCGTGGTCTCACTCCGATGTGGACACCTTTTCGGGAATAACTGCATCAGAACTGCCATCCGCAGATCCCATCGTTGTCCGATCTGCAGGCGGAGGGCTCTACACGCTGATGTGCGCAGGATCTTCAGTCGACGATTAATCCAATAACACTGGCATCCATTCCGTTCTAGTTCAATGTATCCGTTTTCGCTTGCTACGCATATATATATTTTAAAATTCAATAGCTTTCAAATACTTTTCAAACAAATAGCCGTAATAAAAAGTGCAAATGAAAGATAAAGGTGTAAACAGCAAGAGCGATATGAGAAAGGATACAGATTAAGGAATTCCCATACCATCAGAATGCCACTTAACACTTTTACTTCAATTCAGGTTCAATTAAGGTTGTTTCCCAGTCCAATTGAAAACACTGCTTTTATATTTCAGTCTTTAACAATAAAATAAAGTTTTATTTTTGCATTTTCCGTTTGTGTTTGCCATTGAATGCTTCAATGATGTTCTGCATGTTTATATTTGTTTTATACACTTATAATTGTTCGCTTGCCGCTGGGCATTCGCTATGTTACACCGACTATCGATAATTGCTATAATTAATATGCATTTCCATCAGCTTAAATGCTACACAAATCTGGCTTGGACATAATTTCACGTATTACTAGTGCCAATTTAAATCGAGGACTCAATTAAATGCGCTGAAAACAAATGCTCAACAGTTGGCAAACATCGCAGTGCTTCCTTTCTTCGTTTCGGTGATTTTTGTGATTTTTGCATGTGTCTACAAATATTTAAATGGCAGTTTCGACTCTTATTTAGTTGGGGTGAAGGGAAAAATTTCCATAAAGTGGCAACAAAATTTTTGCGTGTTTTGTTTGTTTGTTCACTTATGTGCTATGACTACAACGTCATTTAAAAATCGAATTAAAAATCATTCCATTACGCGTTTAGAATTAATTAGTTCAACAAATATACAATTACAGTTAGAATTACAAATACAAATACAGTTAGAGTTATGGTTAAAATTATAATAATCGTATTTGCATTAAGTTTAGCACATGGAGGACATTTATTGCTACATAATACATTTATATAGTTTATGGTTTCCTTTTTGTTTATACATAGATGAAGCATTGTTTTATGTACGAATTGTGTGCCATATATGCATAATTGTTGTGTCTGGGTGGAAAATAATTTCTTCTGTGACTAATGAATGAAATTTGAAGCCTTGAAGCCTTGACTTATGAAATCTACTGCAGAACAGCCCAGGCTCACATCCTTTTAATGCCTAACATTAATAATCGTATTCGTAATACCTAATTTATAGCTACATGTTCATTAATCGTAGGGCACATTTAAAGCTTTCAAAAAATCGGAACCTAACTTAAAACTTGCGTCAAAAATGAAGTACCATAGATGCTACAGGTTCGTATACCACGAAAGCAAGGAAATCCTACAGAATACAACTCGACTTAGAGCTAGAGTCTCAACTTATACGCGTAGTTTTGGTTCAACAAGCTTGCTTTCGTATCAACTAATGTACTTTTAACTCAAACAATAGCCTAGGGTCAACTTTTGATTTTCATTTTCTCATTTTCATGGATTTTCGGGGACATACATATGTAGGTAGATGATGAACTTTATACAAAGCCACTAAGAACTACGACTGCGTTTTACTTTTTACGTGGAGCTGGGGACCGTCTATGTGCTAAACTCTAAGTAACTCTCGTTGGCCGCCTCCGGATCGGGAGTAAGGGGCGTGGACTTGGCCCCGCCCGCCGGACCCGTCTCATACTAGACGTACGCCTGCGCCCGGGTCCGGGGCTCCTTGCCCTGTAGCCTCTCCACGAAGTTCCGCCAGCTGACCATCGTCTTGCTGGAATACAGCCAAACGCTGGAAGTGACCCCCACCAGCATGGAGCAAAGGTACTTGACCATGAAGATCTGGAAGATGGGGCGGGCTTCTGGGGAGCCCGGCGCCCTGGCTGCCGGGCACGGGATGGAGAAGGGCTTGCAGATGTCCCTGTGCCACTGGATCATCCACTCGTCGAAGTTGTAGTACTCGTAGAACAAGCAGCCCAGCAATCCCACGGCGGGCAGTATGAACAGTCCAGAGAAGAAACCTATTCGCAGCATCAGGCGCTCCAGTTTGTCCGTCCTCTTTCCGTCCGTTTTCATAACCGTACGGATGCGGAAAAGCGAAATGAATCCGGCGAGCAGGAAAAGTGCTCCGATCGAGAGATAAATGCAGAGCGGAAGGATCAGGAACGCGCCCAGGGAGTGGGTGTCCAGCTGGCCTACGAAGCAAACGCCAGAGAGAATGTCACCTGAAAGTAACATAAAAAGAAATAAATTTAAATATTTGTATTTTCAGAAATATGTACCAAATAAAAGAATCGTATTTTAAGGTCTAGCATTAAATGTTTCTCTTCGTAAGTAGTCATCTTCAAAAAGATAAAATTTTGTAAGTCAACATGATTTGTTCATTTCTTCTGGCTTTTGAAACTTGATATTTTTGTTCAGTGCCAGCCTTGCAAAGGTGTTAATCCAAAGTGATATTTCATCATTGGTTAAGACCACAGGTAAACTCTTTTATTGGGACACTGCCAACAAAACCCATTGACCTTTTAAACTAAACATTCATTAATGTCAACAATTGCGCGGGATATGAGTTGAAAATACCCGTTGACTGACTGCAGAAGGGGAAAACGCGGGAGATAAACAATGTTTAATTTTACCATTTCATGTACCTCTTTCGCTGTAAATATTTACCCAACGATAACCCCAAACAGCAGCGTCTGTGGGGCCCTCCCCTCCCCACCGCACCCCCACCCCCTTTTTCAGTTCAAAGTCAATGCGCCGCTTGTTTAAACATTTTACGAGCGGTTGGGTTGCACCACCGCCCCCCGCCCCCCGCCACCCGAGCTGCCCCGCTCATTAGCGTTATTTATAAACATGTTACAATATACCCAGCTCACACCTGCCCCCCGCTTCCCGTGCCACAAATTAATCCATCATTCGTTCGGCGTGCCATATTTCCGCTCATAAATTATCGATTAGCCCCTCGTCGAAGCTTCTGCCTTTCGCTCTTTTTCTCCTTATAGGTGACATGTTAATTTCGGTTTCCCTGGGAAAAATAAAACTGGTCGCGCTTTTCCAGGCTGTTGCCGCTGGGAAATTTGCCACGCTTCGTTGAGTTGTAAATACTTTCAATTAATGCGTCTCGTTCCACTTTTGTTTTTTAGCCATGATATGGCGTTGGAAATAAGTAATCCAAAGAGTTCTAGATTTTATGAAGAATTAATACAATAAACAGATATCTAAAATATTATTCGTATAATAAAATACTTTCTAAGCTCATTGGAAGCCTTCTTGAAGATAACCAATTATTAATATAATAAAATATTTAATTTAAATTAAAAGCTGGTTTTAAGTTGCAGCCAATTATTTTAATTATCTGTTACAACATTTTCTTTTTTTTTAATTTTTCTAAGCGGATTCCGTGGCTTGGAATCGTTTCCCAAGCCCCAAACATTGTAATCCCGATTTAATGGTACCGCCTTTAGCATAAATCCTTAACCCATCGATGGCCTGACATTTATAGCCATTGAATTCGCATTCTCAACGCCAGATGGCGCCTTTACAAATCGCCAGCCTTTGAAGTTATCTACGAGTGGAAGGCTGAAATATAACTTTATACCATAAAAGTCATGTCATGCTGACAAACCAAGAGCCTGCCTTGGCCAGAATGAGAGAAAATAGCTAAATCGAACAGAAGAGGCTTACTTGAGACTGGAGCGGGCAAATTAAGCGAGCTGAAAACCGGGAAAACGCCGATAAACGAATACAATAAATAACAGCGGGCAGTCGGCAACATCCTCTGTGGAGGAAGAATTTACGTAGAAGAATTCTTCGCAAGTGAAAATTTAAGCAAATGAAATAACGAGCTAAGCCCACGTAAACAACTATTGAATATAAATCACAATTCTGGGTCTCGATATGAATCGGGAACATATCCCAAACTGCGATACGAAATGCCACCTGCCGTTGGCTTCTTTCGATTTCCACCAACTCAATCGCAGTTCCAGTTTCCCTTCCGATATGGATCTTAATTTATATCTGAGCCTGAGAATGGTTTGCAGTCCGAATGGAATAAAATCAAATGAAATGCACCAACCAGGGAAACCGGACTTTCGGTCTCCGATCAGGTATTGATAAATGAAGAGCAGGGCCTATACAAAGAACCAGTTCTATTCGTGTCCTTATTGCAAAAAGTATCACTGAGAGAAAACTACAGCGGGATCTCTGTATACAATCTACTAAATACATGTAGTTATGCTAATCGTTGATTTAATTGGTATTTCAGAAAGGACGTATTTCGGATTTTTGATACATTTTTATGTTTTGTTTTGATTCTTTATGAAGTGTGTTTTCTCTGTCTGCATCTTTGGAAACCAGTTTTGAGTTTTTTCACTTAATTCAGCTTCATTTTGGAAAATTGTGCGCGGCACAAGTTGCTGTGACAATTTCTGGGGCTCTGCACTTGAGAGGCTGCCAGGAACTGAGAGATGCAGCAACATCCCAGCAGCAAGAGCAACATGCCTGCAGCAGCAGCAGCATCAGCAGCATCAGCAGCAGCAACAGCAACAATGCATGTCAATTGTTTTGTATGGCATGAGGAATGCATGTTGCACTGAGAGAAACGGGTTCCACCGGGGATAGGACGGGAGTGAGGTGACTTTTTCAGCTGTCAGCCAGTCAGTCAGGGACTCTTCTCCCTCATCTCCTGTTCCTCCTCTTGATGAAGTGCATGCAACAGAATTCCATTTTTAGCCAATGCCACATTGCATTTCATTATGAGAAGAAGCTGCAACTGTTGCCATTGTTCTGGTTGCTAGTACTCTTTAGCTCTTTGGCTTTGGCAAGACAATAATCACAAAAGGTGTTAATAAGTTGGCCCAATACTGGAACTTAGACACCATCAAAGCTATAGCTTTGTTCAAGTAAAATATTAGGAACTATTGAGTAAGTGACTTTCAAAGTGACCTTTTGTCGCTTGATTTGTTTGTCCGGGTGACAATTCCACACAATTGAAGTGCTTGTTCTGACGGATCTACTTTATCTCAAAGGAAACTTTTATGTTACCAGATATTTATCGATATATATTTT
Organism: Drosophila teissieri; assembly: GCF_016746235.2. NCBI lineage: Eukaryota > Metazoa > Arthropoda > Insecta > Diptera > Drosophilidae > Drosophila > Drosophila teissieri. The sequence continues at coordinate 14,538,746 of NC_053031.1, read as the reverse complement.
AATCAGAAATGCCATCTGATATTAATTCCTCGCGACACACACAAGTCAAGATACAGGTAACTGAGAAGCATTTGCATACTTTGCGCTGCTTCTCATCGGCTGCCCTCTTTCTGGTTTTCAGTTTCCGCAGCAAAGTCGATCTCATATGACATTTCACCTGCTCACCAGTTCCTGTCGCCGTCGGCCCCCGGAACTCCCTGAAAGCCACTATCTGCCTCGTATCTATGTAAAACTCTTGTACACATGCTGATGATGAAACTGTCAACTGTCATTTAAAATTTTAATCGCATGTTCTGTCCCTCCCCCCGCCGCCTTGTGCCCTTTTCCCCCCTGTGTGTCTCTTTTCCACACACTGTCGGCGATTATTGTCGCCAGCAGAAGACAGCAGAAACAACGAGAGTTGAAGATTTTTAATTACTCTGGCACCACAGCCCCTTAGGCCCCCTTCTCCTCCCCCTTGGCCCCTTTGGCTCCCTTGGCCCCCTTTGGCTTCCATTGCACCGACTGACAGTTGCTTATCGCGGAGCTTTATAAAAATAATAATGGGAGACGGAGCAGGCGTCATTGGCTCTTTGCTTTCATTGCTTTTGCTCGGCTGCTCCATTTAGATAAATGACACATAAATTAAGCAATTTTCCTTTTATGCTACCCGCTACTCGGTGGCCAACTGCTCGGGCATGCTGGAAAACTCGTATCTTGCTTATTCGTAACTAAAAGTTAATTGGTTGCAATTATTTAATATTTGTCCTCTTTGAATTAGATAATTTGGCAATGATACTAAAATAGTCATTACTAGTCATAGTCATTTTAGTTTATAGATATATGCACCTGAATAACCAATCAATTTTAATATAACATGTTACGTAAGGAATTGCCAATCTTTTATATATTCTTATAGCATATGCTCAGCTTACTATTATTTCAAAATGCATTGCAGGGTATCTTTTTTGTTGTTTTATGATTCCATTTCACTTATTTCTTTCTCCATTGTTCATGATAAAATAATTATAAAACAATTGTCGAGCTGCGATGATGGTCCCTTACACTCCCTATAGAAGTGTATATTCCGCCCCCTTTAAACCCTCGAACTCATGATCGTCGTTTGCTATTTGTTCTTTCTGAGTGTTGACCCATTCGCCGAGGGGCTTGTGGGGCTCCAGGGGTGTGGATGGGGGAGGGGGGATAAAGCTGGGACACATCTGTTTTAGTAACGAGAATTCTATCTCAATAAAAGTTTATTTGCTCTCTTAATGCGTTTTCTTTCATCATTTTATGGACAATGCTTCTCAAGTGTTAGATAAACATTTTGACAACAAAGTCATAAAATTGCCATGGGTAATAGTGACCCCACTTTGTGGGGTTAGGGGAAAAGTAGTCTATTATGCAATTTGTATTCTTACAATCGCTTTTAATTTAAGAACTAATGTGGGGGTTTTTCAACAGCATACTTAAAAGGCTTTATAACCATTTTAGTATATTACCGCAGAAATAAACACATTTTTGGAACTCAGAACATTTTATAATTACTCTTATCAAATAAACATGGACGCTCTATTAAAAAAGTTAACAAATTTAAATTAAAAATGTTGAAACGCTATTTAAAAAATCGTTCACGTAATGCACATTTTGATTAAATTATCTGGAACTCACTTAAATATTTCGGCGAAATACCAGAATAAACCATTGCCAAAAATATAGGTTCAACAACCTGTTGCTCAACTGCTAAATTTAAGAAAAAATTCGTAACCAAGACGCAGAAAAACGTAAAAAAAAACAACTAAAACCTACGACACGCGACATTAAAAACGTGGCAGGCAATAAAAATTGAGGTCAACAGCAACGGCAGCTAATGAATAACAAAGAAAACGCTAACTGGCGAAAAAAGAAGAAAAACAGCAAGTGGGACAAGGAGGAAAAAGAGTTGCCGTGTCGCATAATTTCGCATTGAAAATGTCAACAGCAAAACGTTGTTGTTGGAAAAACGTGGCAGTGGGGGAAGAAGGGGGGAGTCACTCTTATCAAGATGCGCAATTAAATATGGAAATGTGCAACGGAGAAGCGAAACACACAAAATGGAAAATGCAGGAAAATGCAGAGTAAAAACAGCAGGAACATAAAATCCGCACACGCGACAAGTGTCATTAGCAACCCACTGCCCCTAAAAAAGGCTTAAATTATTACTTTTTTTTACAATTTGATGTTATTTGGTTGGGTATTTTATTTAGTAAAAGTTCATGAGGCAACCGCAGAGGCGATGTTGCAAAAAAGGTGCACAGTAAACAAAAGAAATATATTCAAAAATGCAATTTGTTGTTGACACTGATAATATCACGAATTTCGAAGTGTTGAAATCGGGTTGGAATATTAGTATTTAACACATTTATTTAAATAAAAATTCATTTTAAAGAATTAAATTTATTTTGACTATTAATATAACTTTAGTTCTGTTGTGTAGATGGAACATGTGCCTTAAGTTACATTAAGTGGTGTTGTTTCTGCCTCGTGTTTCACACATATAGTTGCTGCAAATATTTGAATGCGAAACATTGGGGGGGGGCAATGGAAGGGGTAGAATAAATGTTTGTCCCAAAATTCGTTGGGAATTTATATAACGTGTCGACACCGGCGACACCATCAACAACTAAACCAGCAACAACAGCGACAATTAGGAACAACAACAGCTGGCGGCAACAACACTGGCCAAGGTTCAATTCGGTTCACACACTGAGACAAGGCAAACAATTTCAATTTGCATGTAGAGGAAGCCCCCAACACGACTACAAGCTCACACACCAGCGCACTTGGATGTCGAAAGTTCAAAGTTGTAAGCAAATGTGCTCGAAGTGGGGGCGGAGATGGCCGTGGAGCCTCCCAAAGTCGAAAGAAAAGCTATGTGGGATCACAGAAACTACACACAACTTAATCTAATTTGGATGTTCTAAGGCCAACGAAATAATTCCAAAAATGCTACTGTCAAAGTCAATAATAGAATATTTAGAAATAGCATTTAAATTCCAATAATTTTAACTTATTTTGTTTCGTGCGAGCAGATTTAGTTATTAGTTTATTAGTTGGCAGAAGGGTTGTGTTGCGGTGGTTTCACTGTGGGCATGAAGTGTTCTGAAGTGGACCAAGTTCTGCGCTAGTTTGTGTGGCATGCAACATATGGAATGTTGCTGATTGTTGAATGAACATGTTGTGTTAGTCGTGTTAGGAGAGGGAATTGTAGTGGTTCAAGTGGGGTAGAGACTTATAATTGCAAGCAGAAATGCTGCAGTTTGGCAATCCTTCAACCTGCCATCATTCGGATCTTTATCTTTTCAGCTCGCAGTACAAAAAGTACTTCACCATTCGCTGTTCTCGGTTTTTCATTCTTCAAATTGCACTTGGTAGCAATAAAAGAAAAGCGTTGCCTTTTGTAGGGACACCCTCCTTTTGAACGTAGAAATTATCCATCTAAAATCGTGTAATATTAATGCACAAAGAACACTAGATACGTATGCATATGTTGATATCTTTCTTTTTTAAGAAAGATTAGTTACACCGTTGAGTTAGATATAAATTATGATTTTTCCCCGAATTCCATTCCCTGACCGTTCTCCGGTGCACGTGGCGTATACTTGTTTTAGTTCAGTGTGCAGACTCTGCACCTATGTATACCTCTCTCACTCGCACTGACGGCGCTTTTCAACGCCACGAGCACACTGACACCCAATCTCACACTCACGTCATATCATCCCATTCGTTTTGTGTTTTAGCATTCCTCTATTTCTCGTTTTTCTTTTTTGCGTCATATTTAAATGAAAGCGAGCAGTTGAGAAAGAGAAGGAGAGCTGCTGGCGTGAGAGAGAAAGGGGAGACAAGGCTTAGATAGAGACAGAGACAGATAGAGGTAACCGCAAGCAGTGAGCTCAGGGCATATGCTTGACATTAAGTGTGGCGCCCTCTGTCGGCGAGCACTCGCATCCTCATAATGCGCTGAAGGTGGCAAAGTAATTAGTGAGCAGCCGAAAGAGCTCCACTTTCCCACCCCCCCAAGCTCAGCCCCCCTTTCTTCAGTCTGCGCCAGTAATTGTGGACGTGGTCATGCACTTTGCTGTACACAATAAAAAATTGTACAAGCATTTGCTAATTACCAAAATTATTTAATATTTTGAGCATTCCAAAATGTCAATTGAGCACTGTGCAAACTTTGTACAAACACTTTTAAAAGCTTTGTTTTAACTTTTGAAATAGGTTTTAAACATGTGATTCTTTAATTTTAGAATATTTCCTCAGTGTACAATTTTTTAAGGAGTTAAGCACAGCTTTTCATTCCCCTTTCGGCAGAAGAGTGTCCCCTTTAGAGCCCCCCTTTCCCATTTTCCGGTCGCACGTGCTGCGGAAATGAGTTTTGTGTATTTCACTTTCCATTTTCCGCGTCTTCTTCTACTCCGTGCTACCTGAGCAATAAAAAAGGATTAAAATTTATGAAATGGCTTCGGTTTTTGGTATTTGCGGTCGGTCGAGAGGGGAAATAGAATTGGAACGTGCTTGTGGGTTAACATTGGGTTAAGCTTAAGATGTATGATCCATAAATAAGGGAATGGCTTAAAAAAAAGTGGGAGTCATTTGACATAAATCGTGATATATGGTGAGTTTTATTATCCACTTCTTTTCATGCGAGGTAACGGAAATAGTCTTCACCTTTTTTTTTACTTAAATTCAATTTTGAGTTATGGTTCTATTTCCACACATATATTATCTAGAATTTATATGACAAAAATTCATTCAGATAATAATAGCTGGTATGGAAAAGAGAAGCGCAAGTCAAGAGAAAACAGAAATCCCAGTTTTTAATTGGAATCCTCCTGAGACCGGAAACTGATACCGGAATCCTTTATTTGCAGATTGTTGGCCCTGAAATAACTCCTAAATATCCTTTTATTTTCTCCACCTTCTGCAGATTTATTTTCTTTACTCTCCTTGGCATTTTAATTCTTAGCTTTCCATTTTCCGGACAAGAAAACAGGGCGAAATAAATCTCCTCGCTCGTTTTCTTATTACTGGCCCACGTTCGCGTGCGGTTCCTGCGGCTGACCCATAAAACCCTTTTCCGCATCCTTAACCCGCTGGCCCCCAAGCAAACCTTAACCCTTCCGTGCCGACTGTCGCGTGCTGGCTGTGAGCTTCAGCTCAATTATCCAGCGACACGACCACGCATAAAAAATCAGGCAGCGCGAAGAGCAGTAGAAAAATGTTCATTAGGGGAAATTCCATTTAACGAAATTGTTTTGGGCTCGAGTTTACTCAGTCGGAGGTACAAGCACTTGGCTCCCTCATTCAACTTGAGTGCTGAAAATGTTGAATGTGATTTTTAAGGTGATGCTCTGGAGAGGAGATGGTAACGATTATTGTTGGGCTGATGAAAATGTACAGCTAAGGCCACAGAAAAACAGAAAATGTATGCAAATTGGTCGGGTAACTGGGATAAGTACTTCCACATTTTGCAGTTATTTTTAATGCATTTTATTTATATAATAACATTTAACTATTATATATAAGCCATATATTAGTAGATACATATATAACAACTTCTTGTCTTAATCAGATTAGTTTCCTAAACTCTACACCAAGCGACCACAAAGTAGACGGGTCACAAAAAGAGGACCTAAATCAGGCAACATATCTCCGGAGAAAAGCTTTCCTTTGGCCACAGCAGTCAACACCAGCGGTGTTGAGACCCACGAGGAAGCAACCAACCCACCCACCCATCTAGGTAAGCGGTGCCTTACGCTTTTCACAGCCCACTCCGCTTGGAAAACAGTTGGCAAACTTTGCGGGAGTTTTTCCCAAGAGTTTTGCTTACATTTTCCGCCACATCCTGAGCTGGTCTTAGAACAAAAGGCGCCGAAATTCCCGAAGTGCGGTAGGAAAAGCGCAACGCAGGGCAGGCGCAAAGAAAAATATCAAGTATTATATAATATGTATTAACACTGGCAAGAGACGCATATGGAAAATAAATTAGAAAAGTTCCAGTTTGCTCTCGCCTCTCACAAAAGCGCGCAGACAAAACTTTTGCCCATCCACACAGAAAATCTGTATAGGAAATTTATTAATATTTTATCAGGGCTCCGAAGAACAAGGGCTCTTGTATACATTCAATTAAAAGTTGCTTGGGCAACATTTGTTTACCATTTAGTGTCCAAAAAAAGGAGAAACGAAGGGGAAATCAAAGTTTATGAAGGCGTCAGATGCGTAAACACAAATAGAAATAAATTCAAATGGAAACAAATAACGTTGAAAGGTCAAAGCACAAACCACCAATTTGTTTTCTGCTTCCTGACTGAACAAAAACATTGTATGGCTTCTGCATTTGTAATGAGACTTTTCTTTCACTGGTTGAAAAAGGTTTCGGGCATCAAATGCAGTAAATTTGTTTTGGCCGGAAGGCCACAACTCTGATTGATAGCAAACAAATTCATGGAGGGTACGACCTATTCTTGTTTTTAGCCTCTTTTTTTGCATTGATTTATTAACCAATCTAATCCTATTCTGTGGATCTTGAAATTAGGGAATATTAACTAGGGAAACCATGGGTACAGTTGTGTATAAACAATCGTAAAACTCCTTATTAACTTGGCCACCAAAATAAACAGTCTTCCCTCAAACCATTATGATAGTCATACAAGTTTTATTTCCCGTTTTCAATTATTCGGAAAATTTGTAGCTCGCTCTATTGCCCATTAAAAACTCGTTCCCGGAAAATCGTTGCTCTCTTTCCCGTTGTTAGGACCTTCTTACACTTGAGACTGTAGGGATGCGCAGCACAAATTATTAAGAAACATTCTAGCAAACTGCAGGCAAAGTTGGCAACAAAAGGCAGTTCGCTTAATTATACACACCATTAATAACTAAAACCAATTTGTATGCTCTGCCAGGGCAGAGTGGTAAAGGGGAGGGGGTGGTGCTCCTACAACTGCAACTCACGGAACACCAAGTGCACCCAGTCACCACCCACACACATGCATTGCATGCCGCATAGACCATAAATCAACGCACAAAGGAACAATAACAATGGGTGGGGAAGCAAGCAGCGACACATGAAGAAGATGCACTGTGGGCGAAGCAGTGCGGCCAAGCAGTGCAGGATAAGAGCAAGAAGAAGCACCGCAACAAGTGAACGCAATTTGTACAGCGGGACTTCCCCTGAATGAACGACAAAGAGAGGCAGAAGAGGCACTGCACTGTACAAAATATTAAGCACTAAATAAAATGTATAACTTTGCATAATGATCAAACAAAAATGTAGTTAAATTACATTTGGCTAGAAAGTGATGCTAAGAGAGCAAATAAAGTGTTCTGTTTTTCTAAATTCCTCTATAAATTCTATATTTTTTTCCCCTTTGCCTTTCAGTGTAATAGTTAAAAGCGGCAGCATCAGCAAGTACAATAACTGCCAAACAACAATACCGAGAAAAAAGACGTGTTGCAAATAAGCAATATTGATGGGTGAAGCGCCCGCCAGGGGGCGCCAAGACAATGCCAAGGCGGTTGGTGGTGGGGCAAAAACGGGCGAAAGGAAGCCAAAAGTCGGGCCAAAAAAGGCAGAAAATGCAAAATGTGCAACTAACGTGGTAGTAGCTGCACACACACACACACACAGCCAGACACACCAGCACTAAGACAAAGGTAAACAAAGTTCCTACGATGGATGGCGGGGAATCCTCCCAAATTCTAAGCAGCTTTTGTCGTAACTATAAACCGTTCCCCAGGGCAAAAAGTTCCTCTTCCTGGCCGCCCACAGTCTTCCGAAAATCTCCTTGCTAGTTCGGGTTTTGCCCTTTTGTTTTTTATACGTGATTTTATAGTATTTTTGGGTTTTCCGCTTCTTGTTTTCCATTGCGGCATCATTATAGGGTAGCATTTCCAGACTGGACAGCACAAAAGAGGAAAATCCCGGAAAAAGAAGGGAAAATTGTGGGGAAATCGCTCTAGTCGGGCAGCTGAGCTCATTAAGTTCAAGTGAAGCCCGGCTCAAGCGGGGCTAGCCCCCTCTCTTTCGCACTGTGCTTCCGTCTCTGTCGCACCCGGAGCTCCTCAAATGTTTGGAGGATTTCCTTTTCGCCTTCACGCTTTTGTGAGTTGTTCCTGTAACGTGTAATTAACATCTGAAGTGTTTGTTGTTCTGCTTTGTCTGAATGGTGAAAAGCGGGCTGGGGAAAAGTGGGAGGGACCAAGAGGAAATTGTTGCCATTTGAAGGAGTTTTGAGTGCCGGGGGAGACGCTTTTCCTTTGACAGGCTTTCGAGGGGCTCCACGTTTGCAGTTCGCCACTTCAGCTTAGAAGCATTAGTTTTTGAAATTAAAGTTTTAAGGCTGAGCCCGAATAAATTTGTTATTTTTACATACAGTTTGCTTTTTTAAAGTTATGGTTTATTTAATTGCTTGGTCAATATATCAAGAATAAAATCAAATTTTTAGCTTACGAACTTTTGCTGAACTCCTTTCTCCAACAATTTATAATACACTCCTTCAAGGACCCGAGGCAACTGCATTTATAGTATTTCGACCTCTTCTATGGACTATCAAAATGCACTTAACACAATTGGCAGACACAAAAGTTCAAAGCTGTAAAACTAACTGAGGGACTTAGTGCCTGACACATTTTCAACTTTCACCCTACTTTTCTATCCTACTATTACCAACAGGTGCTGTTCCTCTTCCATTTTGTTGATAGTTTGAGACAAAAGTTTTCAGCTCATTTGCGTAAAAGTTATTAAGAGGGGGAAAAGGGAAAAGTCAGAATTGAAAGTCTCTCGTAAGCTATACCCTTAATTATAAGGCTTTCTGGCTACACAATTAAAAAAGTTCTTCCATTTTAGGAATAATACTTAGTTCGATTTATATTGAGTTTTCTTTTCCAATCAAGTTACAAAAAATCTCGTAGTCAAACAATATTCTATTCACATAAGTTGATTCATTTTCCAATTATGTACATTCTGAAACATTTTTGGGTTTTCTCCCAGTGAGCTTAAGTTGATTATGCAATTTGCCTCGCTGTCAAAAGACGACTTTGGCCCGCATTGATGAGCGAGATAGTCGCTGTGTCACCGACCTGCCACGCCTACTACGCCCCTCACATCCACTCATGTTGGCTTTTCGATTGGCAAATGATTAATAATCGAAATGTCAACGCTGCCCCTGCGTCTGTCTGTCAGTTAGAAAGTCAGTTGACAGTTTAATCAATTTGTGTGTTTCGACTTTTCCAGCTGAAATCTCCATGCGGGTAGAAAATTAACTTAAGTGGCAGACAGAGCGGCTGAAAAGCAGGATAAATACATAGAAAATTTATATAAAATGTTGACCAAACAAACACTTTTGAAAAGTTTACCCAGCAAACAATGGAAATTGTCGGGCATTGTTAGTTTGGCGAGATGAGCAAATCGCACAAAGGCATTCGACATAAGGAAGAGTATAACAGCTGTGCAGGGTCTGGAGATACATATATCCCACATAAGCTCCGTCCCAGAAAACCCCCTCTATTAGCTTTGTTTTCTCAACAAACAAACGGCGGGTGGCAAAGAAAATAAACAAAAATTATGACAAACCAAAGCGATGCGAAGGAAGGAAAAAATAATAAAAACGCTCAAGAAAATAGCAAACCGCAGTTGAAAAGCCTCGTATTTATATTCGTGAGTGCACGGAAACTTTTTCTCTTCAATGGGTTTTTTAAGGTATATAATATTGAAATTACAGTGTGCAAACTAATGTACCTCTTACCTATATTTGTATGGGTAAAAGAGATATTACTTATTAAGCTTGATTCGGTGATCTTGTAACTGCATAGGCGCAACTTTAAAATGTGAATATTTTTTTACGTGTCTGTCGGCTTGCAGTGGGTGGGCAACTGCTAATAAACAGGCCTCCGTATGAGGGGATAAAAAGTGGAGGGGGAAAAGTCAGCCCTCTGCATGTATTAGACATAAAAATTCCAGCACATAAATCCAACTAACATGTAACCAGGTTAAGACCGCGGGTGACAAGGGAACCGAGCATTAAGCACATAAATATGAGGACTTAATGTCTGTCGAGGCCGCGTTTTGATTACTGGTAAATCGGGGGAGTTGGTTTGTGTTGGCGTTTGTGCCAGCCGATAGCTTGTAAATTTATGCTTTCGAATTTAAAGCATTTTGCAGACTGTTTAACATACGTGCAAAACTGTCATAACAAGCTGCTAAAGCAAATACTAATACGGAATGTACATTTTGCTTTAACTACTAAATATTATTCCGTCTCTTTGATTTTTATTTAGCATAACCAAGCTGTTGTTGGCATAAGTCACACATTTTTAAATAGTTCCAGGGATAGAAAGTGCCAACATTACTTCCCACATTACTTATTCACACCGATGTTCCATAATGTTGCATTTAACTGCCATAGACAGCTTTGCACCTGTAGGAAGTCTGTGTCCGTCCCAAACAGGAAACCACCACCCAAAACTCTGCCCAAAGACAACAAATTTTCCCATTGCCTGCTGTTATACACACTGTTATACATCGCCCATCAGCGTCCAGTGCAGATGCTACTTGAGTTTCCCACCTCCGAGCCTTGGAAACTCAGATCTCTCCTCTCATCTTACTAGCTGATGACGTTGTCCTTGCATGCAAATTTCTCGGACTGCTGCTGCTCCCACTACCCCGCCCCTTCGAGCCCTCTTCCCCAATCAAGCCGTAATGCCCTTCTATGGAGAAGTTATGACCCCCTCCTGACTACTGGTACAGACATACATACATTTATGACTGAATACCTCTGGTCAAGATGCTAGCGAAGACTATACCTCTCTGTCGTTTAAAAATGCAATAGCATAGTGTGTAGTGTTTGTTTAGATGTTCTTTAAAATTAAGTGCAATTATTTACTAATTAATGACGCTATTTAAATCAACATATTAGTAAATCAAGCAGATATTATCTGGGAATTTATGAAGTATAAAGTTATCGTGGCCATATAGAAACGAATATCTGACAGTGATTTAATGGACAACATAATGTTAACATCAAATGGCCTACATATTTTTTGCAGACCCAGCTAATTAATTTCAATCGTCTTTGGTGTATGTTACTCTAATCATAGATAATAAATTTCATGTCGGAGTTTTTCTAGAACCTGGGCATTTAATATCTTGAGTAAGAATCTTTAATATTATTTCGAGTGCCTCTACTTCCTTGGCCGCTGCTGTTTGCCTGTTTGTCGAGGGACATCTTTGCCTTCGTGAGACGCCCCCTCATCAATGCTCCGAACTCTCCGAAAAATGTTACGTTTTGGCAGGCGGAAGCTGACAGTTCCAAGGGGGGTGTTCACTGAGGGGGACACACAGGACCGGAGTGCACACATGTAAAATGGTAAAATGGCCAGCCCTGACTAAACATTCGCATCAGACCCAGTGTCGCAGCCGGAGTCGGACACATATGGCCAAAACGGTATGGGGAAAAAGGCACAGACAATAGATACAAGCTCCGGCTGAGAGGCAGAAGGGAGCGCTTGGAGGAACTATATGGATCGATTTGGGGGCTTTGGGGGGTTTGGTGGGGTTTTACGGGGTATAACTCAGTGAACAGCCGTTGACCATTGCCTGACATTTGAGCCATGTTGTCAACGTTCGTACGTTTGTTGCTGCAGAAGTTGTTTGCTGTTGTTGCTTGCATCCATTATGGCTGTTTGCTACTAAGCCCGGCTTCCCCCCACCGCCTTCCCTCGCCCCTTCGCCCCTTTGGCCCAGCACACTATATGTTTGCTTTTTGCCATTTTTGTCTCGTTTCTTTGGAAATTTTGTTGGGTCTTGTTTGAAGCTTGTGTGCACATCTCGTTCTCACCCCCAAAAATCTTCCTCCACCACGTTTACCCCTACTGCCCCCCGCCCCTCTGATAGCAACTTATCATGAAAACAATTTAGCATATGCCCGGCTCACTTAGTTGTCTGTAATAAGTTGCTGCTACTCAGCAAGTAGTTCCCTCTTTTTCCATGGCTCTAGTGCCGTCTCTTTCCATCTAGTTGCCGTGAAGTACATCAAGCATCAAGTATGAGCAAAAATAGCAACAGCAGCTGGCTTGTTTGTTTTATCTTTCCACAAAATTAGTTACAGACGACAACGACGACATCGCAAAACACTGTCCACTGCGAATGTCGTCCGTCATCTTCAAACAGCTGTCACCGAGTACCTCTCTTTCTAGCCCCCATCTCGCTCGCTCTTTCTGGCTGATTGGTGCTCTATATGGCTATGGCCTAATGGCCAACCTAATAAGTGCCCAAACATACTCGACTTGGCCATGTTTTGGTCATTTCCCATGTGCCTCATTGGCAAATTATCAAGTTGACCACACAAAAGCGGAGAAAGGAAGATATTTGCGGTCTGTGAATGACATCCACGTCGGTTTGTTCGCCTGATGGAACGGAAATCAACCGATGGATTGCTTAGCTAACCTCGGCGGTCTTTAATTTTTTAATTAATTGCTTGTCACGATAGTGCAACCAAAAGGGAAATAGAGCGCGAAATTAAATGGAACGGGAAACTACAGGGAAAAAATGGAAAATATACTTCCAAATGTGTATGTGTTCGTTCTGTGGGACAAAAAGTGTATACATATCTAGAGATCATAATCATAATAATTATTAAAGATCTTCGATTTATTAAAGTTAGCGGTGCATCCTCTTTAAATTGAAGAATATGAATATTTTTTACGATTCTAGTTGTGCAGAAATGAAATTTGAAACGAAAGTACCAGAAGATGCCTCATTCTTATTCTTCAGTTATTTGTTTGTATATATGTTGGTCTTCAGTGAAGTAAAATAACTTTTAAATACTTTTTTCTTTAACTGTCCGCGCTTGCTAGTTTTTTTGTGTCTGCGACAGCGAAAGGCGGTTGAAAAATAATTGTTGCCTCATCGCTGCACGTTGCTTAAAATAATAGTTATAAGTGGCGGTTAGTCTGCGGTTCTATCGCCCCTCTTTTTCCCCCGATTCTTTCCCCAGCGGCAGAGTCTCGAATGAAAAGCCATAAAAAGTGCCCCAGCCAGACGACACTTCTGTTCGAAAAGGGGAAGTGAAAAAAAAGGGAAGACGAAGGCTGAGATATCCCATAACAATGGCAGGAGACTGCGCCGGCCAGGAAGCCTCTGCAGTGGCAATAATTGTCATCATCATCATCTTCGTCTTCATCTTCTGGTCAGCGGCAAGTGGGCGGCTCCTTTCCAGGCCCCCAGTCCACGTTACAGATCCAACTGCAAGACGACAATCAAAGTCCATGACAGAACCGCAGAAAAGAAAAGCAAAGTAAACTGAAAGCAAGTTAACCAGCGACATTTTTGAGATGCCGCATCGAAGGCAAAAGCCTGCAACAACTCCAACAGCCAACTCCAAGAACAAGCAACTAAATGGCAAATAGCTGCGACTTGCAGTGGGCTAAGAAAAACCGGGAGAGGCGCAAAAAGAATGACCAAACATGGGTAAAAGTGCTGGCCAGGGGCGGCGGCATCGCGATTCGGCGGGGGGCTCTGTGTTCTGTGTTCGTGTTAAGTGGAATGCGATTGACAATAGTTGTAAAACAGCTTCAGCAACAGTTTGTAGTACTATTTGTATATCAGTGTTGCATGGGAGATTGCTAAATGCCCGAGCTTATCACAGCCACGATAACTTAATTTATTTGTGGATTTTCATAGGTACTTCCCCTTTGCAGCTGTGTTGCTTTGACTACGCCCTTGTCTTAGCTCCCTTGGACTGGACTGCGCCCACAGCTTTCTACTTGTCCAGTGCTCGGTGCTCGGCGGTGTGTTGTGGGCAATCAAAGCAATTGCAGAGCCCCAACTCAACGCGAATCCCATCTGATTCCCAATCCCATCCTGATTCAGATCCCAATTGCAAGTGTCGCCTGGCAGCGGAGCAGAATAAAGCAACTGAAGCAACTGAAGCGATGAGATGACAACGGCAGAAGCTGAAACTGAAGCTGAAGCTGAAGCAGCTCAAGATGGATTTCGGGGTGGTGGACGGGGCAGAAATAATGAGCTGTGTAACCCTTTTGGTCCAGCTAAGAGGCGGCAAAAGGAAAATTAATTAAGGCAAGGGGCCGAGCGATTGAGGCGTCGCACTCGACGTTGTCCACACTGACACCGAAAGAAATAGGGTCACATTGTTTAAAGTGATTTCATTAAAATTGGTTCCCAAAGCCTAAAGTATTTTGTAAACATTTAAATTAGAGGTCTTAAATGTGATTCTATTGATGTTAATATTCAATTAGTTTCCCATCTGTACCATCTAGTTTCATATATTTTTACAAAACGATGCAATATTTTTTCCTCTGCACTCGAAACTGGAAGTGCAAGTGGATAGCGTTGTCGGGTGGGTCGTTTGATTTCTGCACGACCTTCGTTTGGGGCTATCGCGAGTCTCACATCTCGGACTCCTTCAATCTCGGGCCCAATAAATCTTCCGCTCAATCTTGGTCCACGCCTTAGACTTGGGAATTGAGGCCCCTGCCATGACGTGGCTTCTGTTCTACTCTAATTTTTATGCATGACAAGGCCCACAAAAGTCTTTTGACCAAAATGTTTGGCGCTCTTCAGGCCCCCTCCCCCCATGTCCCCCCATGTCCTTGGTCATCGGCGTTTTGCGTCTCCAGCTTTCCAGGTTTTGTTGAATTTTTCATGCGTTGCTCTTTGCCGACCGCCCACTTTTGGGGCGGAAAAGTTTCCATTAAAATTTGATTAAAAATAAATTATTGGTTATTAAAAATGATTAGTTTTGGCCAGAACTTGCTCCGTTGGGAAAATGGTTGAGGGCATGAGTTGGGGAGTTGGCGCTCCTTCAAATTCAGACAGAAGCAATAATGAAACTGTTAATGTGCTTGCAAAATTAATGAAGCGCTGCGGAAGTTGGCAGCAAGTTGAGCACGATAAGCGAGGGCCGATTGATGCCATTGCCATCCAGGGGAAGATAATCCACAGCCAGCCCGGAGTCCTTTGGTAATTCAACAAAGGACCTCTGGGAGGGTGGGCATAATTGAAAATTATTTGGACCCTAATGTTGTGGACAAGAAAGGTCGGCTTAATTATGCATAACTTTAAAGTTTGATTAAAAGATATCTGCTTTTTACGGCAAGAATTTTCAGAGTATTACCGGGTAATCTCAAGAAAACATTGTTGGGAAATTAATAAAAATCTAACATTAAGTTAACTTGTTTACTAGAATACTTTTGTAACTTGAGTTCTTTTTAAGGATATCTAAATGATTTTATTTTCATATAGCATTAATACTTTTTAAATACTTTTATTCCAATGACAATGAAAACCTCGTTTATCTTTATATAACACTTTAACGACCTCGAGCTAAGTGACAATTGCAAAATGCAGTTAATCAGCGAGCTTTTCCCGCTGTCAGGTGGGCCGGTTACCTTTTGACAGGTTGACAGGTGGGCCAAAGTGAGCGTATAACTGTTACGGCTCCCTGACCACTTCGCCATCTTGGCCACGTCAGAAGCCAAACTCAAAAGCCAGCGCCGAATTGCACTTGAAATGGCCGCGTCAAAATGTCGCTCACAAAAATGGGAGGGAGATGGCTAGAGCGGGATAGCAGCATCCCGGCGAACGAGTAAGCGGGACAGGTGATGGACAACTGCAGATGCAGATGAAAAGATGGCAGTCCTGCAGATAAAGATACTAGGTTCTATCACTGAGGAAAACGTGGGTATACCAAGTGATTTTAAGGATTACAACCATAAAATAGATGAATAAAGACGGATTATTTTCAAGTTACTTTGATTTGAGTACAAAAATGTGGTTCAATTTATGCTTTATCGCAGGATGGGAAGTTTTGATTTCAGTGCAGCTGGCTAGGGGAAAAATGGCTTAGCAGATCGGAACGGAGAAAACAAATGGAGTAAGCCAAGCCTGGGATTGGGCAATTTTTCACACACCGAAAAAAGAGAAGAAAACACGAAATCTGGAAAATAAGGAAAGCGGCGAAACTTTGTACGCGTGCGTTGTACAACGATTTGTTATCTCGGCATTTGTATCTAAGCAGTTAACGGTACTGAGACACTCAGACACAGCCACGCACCCAACAACAAGTTGTTTTAGCAGTTTTTGCAAGTGCTGCCAAAACATATTGGGGTAGAAAAAAACACTTTGCCAAAAAGGCAAAACGATGTCATGCACATATTTCTTGAACTGCAGTGGAAAACTTATCTAAATTTGCAAATCAACTGCGTTGCGAAGCAGCCGACAGATGACTTCCCGACTGTACACCGAACCGGATCTTGAAAGGGGGTCCTTCGGATGGTCCTGCCATATCGTAACCCTACACATGTTTAACATGCACCGTATCAGTGTGAAAGGGAGGCAATCGTGGGGCCCTCAACTCTCATGCATCTGGCCATTAAAAATGATTTATATGCGGCAGCGCAAAAAATGAATCGTATGAATCGTATGCATACTCGTATATGTATATCCAGTATTCATAAGCCGAGTTTAGTTTGTGCTGCTGCTTTATTGATGTTAATTTATGTATGTTTCACTTGGCTTTCTTGCCACGCATGTCTTTGCCGCTCTCGAGAGCTGCAAAGTTGATTTACAGCTGCAGTTTGGGTTGGGTTGAGGTTGGGATTGGACTCGGATACCGATTCATATTCGTATTCGTAATGGGTTGGGTTAGTCCCGGGTCTGCGGACACTAGACTAGAGTCCACAGTCTAGGTGGGTAGTCGCTTAATTGGTTGCCACCTAGCCATCTAGCCACATGTTGCGCCATGTGTGCCATGAAGTTTCGATTTCAGTTTGGCCCGGTAATGCGAAACGCACTTTCGAAACCACAAAAACAAATGCAACAAAATATTTATGATTTATTTGAATAGACGTCTTAATGGACGGCTTTGTTTGGGCCATAAATAGCCTATTTATAAAGTTGTGTGAATTATTTTCCATAATTTGGCTGAGCAACTGCATCTATTGTTAATGGTTTTTAACTTAATGTTTTACTAATGGCGTTACTATGACGTTGTGTCTTAGAATAAATATATTTTGGGCTAGAATATGACATTCTACTACATAAATTATCATTATTGATTCTAAATTTTGCAGTTCCTTCTAATAAATGGCTCCAATTATACTATACATTCTAATGAATTTACAAATTTAACACAAGTAGATGCTATCCGCTTGGCAGGGCAACACAAATAAAGTTCTGAATCGGTAAGCGATCCCATCAGGCAATTTGTGTGTGTCCGAAGCCAATTCAATATGACTAATGGAGCGCCAAGATCATTTCAGATCTCTTCGGATCACCAAATTCAGCTCACACACAGAGTGGCCTTTTATTTCACATACACAATCGTTTCGGTGGTGCCAGTGCTTATCTTTTATGTAAATTTATGAACCAGTCTGGGACCACTCAAAAAAGTTGACTGGCCATAATTATGATTTCTTCAAGTGCGCACAAGCAACCAACTAAACATACTGCCCGTATATACGCGTCAATATAGTGTTGCATATACTTTTTGTGGATATATATTTTACACAAGTCATGGCAAGATGTCTATTGACAGCCCAGCCACACAGAGACACTTGACGGGCAGCTCGAGTGGCTTTTTGAGAAACCAGTCTCGAGTGCGTTAGAATACCAGCTCAAGTGGGCAGTGGAGGATTGGCGAGAATCAGGGGAATGCCTGCCACAGGAGGGACATGACCACGGATCGGGACAGGAGGAGCTCTGGTCTTGTGCTGGGCTGCCATCGGGAGATATTCCCATTGGCAAGCGCCGTACTTCAGATGCCGACAGTCCGCAAATGGAACTGAAACTCAAACCGAGACCGAGACCGAGATTGATATTCCTCAGAAGCCGAGGATGATACAAACACTCGGAGAAAATAATGGTAATAAAAAACAAATCATTAAACATATATGTACGAGTATATGAATATATGTATATCTGATGATTGCCTCTTCTTGGTATTAGACATCCATCTCCTTTTCTTCAATGCTATCAATAAGCTACTGTTTTCCATACCACTACTTATAGGTATGCCATTTCTCACAGTGAAGTACACACCTAACCGGTTTCGTTTACAAGAAGATCCCCTCATGCCCCTAAATATCTATGATTACATTTATATAGTTATAGTAGTATAGTAGCAGGCCCAGCGGCTGTGCAACAAAATCAAAGTAAAATTAACTTTATGGCATAATTGTAGGGGAAGCAAAGTGAGCTTCTGCCTTCCCAATTGCACTTTAAACTAATTCATAAATCCGACCGAAGTCGAGACCTCAAGAGCAGGCCTAATTGCCACCATTTGTGGTCCCATGTGCCATGTGCGATGTCAAGTGAGTGCCGGCTGAGAGGAACTCGAGTGCAAATCGATGTTGGTAATCTAGCCAGTAAATATATATGCATGCATAAATATTTAGTGCCCTCCACTGGCAGAGTTTGCGCTGTGTTTGTGTGTGTTTATCGTGTCTAATTATGGCAAATTAGCCGGAGCAGTGCCATAAATCAATGCGGGTCTCCTGGGAGGAGTAGCCCTACTCACTCGTTCGGGTCAATCAACAGACAACTGATGGAATCTACATACCTGGAATGAAAAGAATGTGGGAAACATGGAGTTAGTATTTGCCCAAAACACATAGTTTTCAGTTTGTCTATATTATTAAGTTAAGTTTAAAGTTTATTTCGAGTGTGTTAATTTTCCATCTCTATATCACAATCTTTTTATTGAAATGCCCATTCTTCATGGTCACAGAAAAAGCACCCAGTCCGTTGGGGGGTTAAGCCGTGTAAGTTGGACAGTTGGACAGTGGGGGTTAAAGTTGGGGAGAACAACGAAAAATGCAGCGAGCCAAATTTGCTTGACATTTACAACTGGCCCCAAGTTGGCCAACTCGCATTGGGTATTTACTGCCTGATGTACTCGTACTCAGTGGACTCGCCGGTGAGGAGCTGTGCCATTTTAAGTGTTTATAGGTATTTATTTTTATTGTTTTTATGCTTAACGATTTTTTAAGTGGAGTGCAGAAGGCACGTGAAACAGCAGCCGAACGAGACTTGTATGCAAAGTGCTCTGGACTCCACTTTTCCCCCAGCTTCTCAACCAAACAGTGTTCGCTTGAATTGTTGTACTTTTTGCTTTGTATTTTCTGGCCTTGTTGGTCATTGGTTGGCATTTTCTGTGGCTCTTCTTGGTCGAGTTAACAAGGCGCAACAAGAAGGCGGCATAGTTAAAGCCGTGGCCCAAAGTCGCCAAGTCCCCAAAGCCGGGGGGCAATTTAAATGACCAAAACCAGAACCAAAACTGAAAAGAATACGGCGCATTCCTTGGCGGCCAGCAGATTTATGTGTCCTTTGTTCTGGCGATTACAATGCTCTCGCGTAGCCGCAACAAATTTTCCCTTTCAATCGGCGCACCATCGCCCCGGCAATATTTCAATTAATTCGTGGAAAATGCGCTTACAAAGAAATATCATTAATGGGCCTTTTGTCGGGATTCTGCAGACTGGTGGGATTGGGAAATTAATGAGCTTCGATATCGTCCTAGATTCTTGTAACAATAAGCCCAAAGCCCTTCTTTAATCATTTGAACAAATGCTTAAAAGATTTAAATGTTGCATAAATAAGGCTTCAATAATTAATTTTCTGGATAAAAAAATCAGATGTAAAAATCATGCTGACGCACATTAGCAATTTTCCTCACATTAAACACTTTCAATTCGATGTCATCTTGTCTGTGGCCCTCAACCCTCACCTTTTATTCAACATTTTGTGTTTTCAACATGACCAAGGCATTTTAATTAATTGACGCATTCTCACTTTTTATTATTTCATGATTCATCTTAATTTATGAGAGCCAAAAGAGCAACAGCGACGCCAAAGAATTGTAAATTATGCAAGTAAAGTTGCCATCCAGGTGAAGCCCTCAGCTCTCAGCCCTCAGACTTTGCAGCTTAACTTTTATTTCCACCCAGAAGTGGCGAAAAAGTGACAGAAAAAGAACGTGAAAAGAAAATTATTTAATTATGTGTATAAAGTTCCACTTGTCATCCTGTCTGCCCTGTCAGAGGCGTCGTGCTGTAATTTGACATTCGAAATTAATTATAGCCGAAAAAAAGGCGAAGCACCAAACCTGTTTCTGAGGTTAAAGGTTGGCAAATTTTCAGTGCAATAAGGAAAATGGTACGAAATTAAATTTCCCCATTAAACCGACTGATAATCTGCAAATAAAGACGAGGGTAGACTTTTCTTTTACCCTGACCTGACCTGAGCAGAGCGGAGCGGTCCAACTGATGACCCCTTGTTAACGCACTAATCTAGCAGATTTATATTTTATTTCTCTTTTTGCCTGGCTGCCATACTTTCTACTTTCAGCTGGGGACAGTGGACACAAAAGCTTACGGAATAATAATGGAGGACTGCAGATACATATCCCATGTCAACATTAATTAGGGTCCGGTATTATTCGCATCTAATGCCGTGCCACATTGTCCAGGGTCCAGATAAACATATGACTCCAAAACAGGTCACTTTGGGGACAGAGCAATTAAGATGTTTAGCGTTCGGAATATTTTTCGTAAATGGAAGGAGACAAAGGGTTTTGTTATGCCAATCAACTAGGAGGAATTTGTTTTGACAGCCTTTTTTTTGGTAATTATATGTTAAGTATGCCTTTTCTTTTTTGGTAATTATCTGTTAAGTATGCCTTTTCTAAATTTCTTGCCATTAATTGCTTACGCAAACTTTGGCGGAAGATTTCTGGGCCTTTGGAATAGTTTAGGAACAATAATATTTGTACTAAACCAAGCTTTAAACTCACTTCTGCTTCTTAATTGACTTGATTACTTAACCTAGCGAGTTGTATGTTAAGACACACTTTGCTCGTCTTAAGCAAATTAAAGCGCAGTACCTCGTTAGTCCCAAAAGTAAACAGCTTAATAATAATAATGAAAAGACAATTTTTGCTCATTCCACATCAGTCTCCATCCCATTCTTGCACAGCCATTCATAATTTAAGCCGATTTAAAAAGTGGCGCCAGTTAAGTCGACCGTGGGCGTTCAGACGACACAGGAGTGGGCGTGGCACTGGCTTGCATCACGGCTCACAAACACAATAGAGAAAAGATAAGGCGCTTTAGATGCGACAGCTTTTTTGCCCAACTGGACAGATGAAGATATGTATACACACGAAGAAAATATACCAATTACATTTATGTTCAAGTTGTATCATATATTATTTTATTTTATATTTTCTTTTAAATATAGTCGGCAATTTTCTGCAAAAGTTCTTGAAGTGTAATAAACTTGTTGAAATTATTAGATGAGTTTTTCAAAGTGAATATTTTTTCCTTTAAGTGCTTTATCAAAAACGGGCCAGAATATGCTGGAGTCATTTTATCCGCTTATTACATTTGAATGAATGTTTTCACATCAACGTGAAATCTGTTTTCCTTTTGTAAGTTCCTTTTCGAAGGAGGGAAAAGTCAAGTGATTAGGCAGAGAAGGAAGTTGGCCGCGCTTTAGTGTGATTTCCCGATTTCCCGATTTCCCATACCCAGATGGTCCCGTTCCCAGGATGGAAGATACGGGAACTTTTTGTTCACACATCGCCGAGATCGGAGGAGGAGAAATGGGAGGGGCTTTCTGGAAGCACTCGGCAGTCGGCTAAGTAACCATAAATAATGCCCAGAGCAACAATCGAAGCTGAACCAGCTGAAACTAACCCAGACAATGGCAAAGCTTTTTTGGCCATTACCGTTGGATGTCTCTTGTTTTTTTTGTTTGTTCCCACTTCCCTGGTACTTTTCGCTGTTTGATATATGGCAAGGCATTGATTTTGCCTATATAAGAATATGCGATATAATGTCCAATTAAATTCTAAAAAAAAAAACGAGAAACAAGAAGCCAACATCGATGGCAGTTAGGACTACCAAACTGGGTCTCCTCATAAATTTATACAATTTTATGCCTCCTCCACTCTCGCGTTCTGTCTGTTTTATTTATTTTATTGTATAAAAAAGGCGCTCGCTCGACTTCTGCATAAAACTTTTCGCCTCTTTGGCTTTATGGCTTCTCGGTTGTTGCTGCTTCTTTATTTTTGTATACCCCCCCCCAAATCAGCTGCCTCTTTCCATGTACGTATATAGTATACCAATCGTCGAGGCTGAGGGCATAAATCTTGACTTAAGGCGCCATAGATCATTACACGGCTGCAACTAAATCGTATGGGAGACCTGGACCTTGGAGCACCCAAAAGTGTGGGGAACTGGGGTAGATAATGCCCTCTGTGCACTGAAGCGGATTATTAAATATTAAACTTTATTTGAACCGTCCTTTGACAAAAGGTCAAATGTGACAACGACCGGCCAGAAGTGGACGGTTTTCATGGTTGATTTTCAAAGGCAATTTGGAACTGACACGTGTTTTAATAAGCTGAAAACTTTGGGGATGGCAGGGATTTTAGATGCTTGATATTTGTAACAGATATAAGTTGATTTTGAGCTTAAATTTTGGGTAATGTAATGTATTTCATGTTGAGTTGGGTGTAAGCAACTTTCGTATGATTATAAATTAAAAGATTCCTTGCAAACCCCACTTTTTCCAGGCTCAATAAACTTTTCTAATTTGCGTATTCATATAGTACGTAGATCATAGGACACACAAAAATCGTGTAAGCTTGTCAGGAAACTGTCCCCACCCACTACACACAATCTACCGTCTCTTTCTCAGCGACGTTGCTGTCTCTTTTTTGTATATTTCGTTCACCTCGGGCCAACTCAAATATTCACCGTCGTCTGCAACTACATCGAGGCAATTAAAAAGTTCTGCACAAGTTTAATCAACAAATTTCCCACACACTTCCATGAAAACTAAGTGAAAAAGCGCGTGCGTGGCCTTTCCCTCTTCACGGTTCTCATGTTCCTGCATTTCATTTCACACATGGGCAATTTCGAGAGAGCAAAAGTTTAACAAGTTGATTGGCAAATTCAGGGGCGGAGGATATTGCTTAGCAACTTTGTGGCATGCTCCAAATGCTCCCAGCATGGCCAACAAATTTACAATTCGTCAAAAGCCAATGTGAGCGGCAAAGAAAAATGGCAGGAAATTAGCTTGAACTGAAGGCCTTTACAGTTGCAGAAAAAAAATTATATTCAAGAAGAATTTGTATATTCATTTGCTCTCTAATTTTGGCGTGCAATTTCTTAACTTTAATGTTGCTAATTTATATATTCGAAATAGTAAGAATTCATAAAATTTTATCAACCAATTCAGGAGCTGTTGGTTGCAATTTTTTACTGTCTACTTTATGCAAGAAGCTGAGGCGCAGAGAAAAATGCTGCAAATTAATTTGCATTGGGCGCATGCGCAACTTGTCTGCAAAATCTGAATGTCGAGTGTTGCAGTTGCATGATACGCCGAGAAAAGAAGTAAAAGGGAGGGCCTCTGTGCCCCATCTCACTCCCGCAAGACCCCAAGATTTCCCAGTTGGCTTCCTCATTTGCCTGATGCTGTTGTAACATTTTAATTATGCCTGGCCGTTAGTTGTTGCTGTAGATTCTGTTGCACTCCGTCTCGGGAGTGGTTCTACCTCTTTCTGCCGCCTCCCTGCCGTCTCTTTCTTTCGAGATGGAAGAGCCTCGTAAATTGCAGGCGCAAATAAATTTGTTTGAAATATGCTAGAGGAGTTTCAGGCGAGGGTTCCGCGCGCTGTTCTCTCAGCCAAATGAGAAGTTTAATAGCTTGTATCTTGTTTCTTGGTGTTCGGTAGTCTTTAAGATTACAGTTATCGAGAAATCGAGGGACGGAAGCACTATTAGTGATCACAAATTTTATAAGAGGTGCTCTAATTTATTTTATAAGGAATAATATAAACCTAAATGGGTAAGTATTAAACCTAATCAACATTTTTGTAGTAACATAAAATAGATACTTTGTTGGGGCTACTTACTACATAGCCCTTATTTATTTCTATGAAAAGCTAGCCAGTTGACAGCGAAATATTTGTGTGCCATAAAATAATTAGTTTTGTTAAACTTTGATTAAAGTTTGCACCATCCCCGCGCCTTTTCCCTGCCACCTTTTGGAAGTTCTGCAACTAAGTAACTGCCTTTCCCACAACGTTTTTCCGCTGACTTTTTAAACTATTCCCACAAATTCCACCATCCCCCTGGCCGGGAAAAACACTGTGCCGCTCGGAAAAGTCGCAGTTTCCACAGGCATCGCTGGATCCCTGGATCTTGGCCATGATGATGGGATGCTTTTTGCCAGGGGCGTGGGGGTGTTAATGCCAAATGCAGTGGCACCCGCAACTGAGCCGCTCGTTGGCCAGGTTGGCCAGGTTGGCTGGCAGCTTTTGCCATTGGCGTTGTATTTGCTGCAGCTGCAGGCCACTCTGCCAACGGCTGAAAGAGTTGGACAAAACAGGGGTGGGGTGGGGGGTGTTGAAGAGGGGCCTAGAGTCCCCGGGCCAGGCCAAAACCGCTTGTCAATCGTGTGGCACGTTTCGCTGCTGCTGGCTGGCTGCTCAATAGAATTGCAGCATTATTTCTGCATCTCCCCTCTCCAGGCACGTTTTCTATTTTTTTTTTGTTTTTGCCGTTTTCCTTCTCTCTGTTTTTTAAGCCTTTTCCGCACAGAGTTCAAGATCGCTGTGGGCCGATAATGTCGCCCGATTCTTCGTGGTTTCTTCGCTAACAAGTCTCCGACTTGTTGCCGTTGTTGTTTCATTAAAAATGATTGATTGCCAATTAATTGAACTTTGCCGATATGTTAATTAACAAGCAATCGAATGCATTCAACTGCTTTTGCTCAATTTTCGTTCATGATTTATTAATAAACTTTGATTAAATCACAATACACACTCATCGTCATTATTTACTCAATGCAGTGCAACATATTTGCACGGATTTCATTTTTCTGTTTATTATTCTGTTTTGATTATGAGCGCAGTTTTTTCTCTTTTGACTTTCCTTAAAAAAATATTTTTGTACGTATTTTGAACGTATTTATTCAATTGAAAAGAATTGATTTGTTAATTACTTCAATTTAAGCTTAAAATCAACAGAAAGGCATATTTATATTTAATAATTTAAAGTCGTTATGGGATCTTAAGTGAATAGTTTCCTCGTTTTGATTTTATTCATGTTTTCATTCCATTGCAGCTAAGAACACACCTAAATGCAGCCACTTCTTTCCGCACTTTTAATTAAAACAGTTCACCCGTCCGATAAAATAAACTATTTTATTCCCCACATCAAAGCATCTTAGGTATGTTTGTATATATCACACAAGCAAAGACCGCGTTTCGTATGAATTTCGTATGCAGTTTCCCCAGCAAATGCTCTTCTTCTTGCTGCCAAAAACTTAAACATTTTTATGTGTGCCGAAAACTTTTCGGTAAAACTAAAAGTGCAAAAAATATTTTCACACGCGATAAACAAAGCGCTGGCGATGAAGAGGACGCCGGGGTGGCAGAGCAAACAGCGCTGAGGTAAACCGGGCAAAATATCACTAGAGCAGCAGCAGAAAATAAGGAGAGTATCAGGCAGCACAGTACACTGCGAAAAAATAGGGGGGGAGGATGACTAGAAGGAACAAATTGAATCTGTTTCTTTGCGTTTCTCATAAAGATTATCTGACATATTTAGGGCGCCCTCTAAAGTTACGAAATGCTTCATTAGTTAGAAAACTCTTCTACAAACTAGATTTCCTTTTCTATTTAAAATTTTTTTTTTTTTTGAATAAGTACTAAAAAGGAAGTTTCCTTGTTTTTACACATACTAAATTTGGATCATTTTGTATCCTATTGTATTTTATGTATGATAGGTATTTAAGAATGGTATGGTGCAGCTGTAGATTGGCAACCAATTTGTTAAGCGGCTATTTTCTTTCAGTGCAGGTAAAGCAGCGGAGTTTGGTTTACCTGAAGTGAACCTCAGACAAACATGTCGAAGTGTCCGACCGACAACAAAAGCAACAGCAACCAAAGCAACAACAACAACAACAAGGCGACACTGACAACAAATTGTGTCATGTCATGTAAGAGAGGTTTTTTTATAGTGCAGAAAGTTGGCTTTTATGTATAGATTTTGCTTAAGCGCGCGGCATTTCTTATGTCTTTTCACACTTTCCCGGCCCCAAGGCATTTTACAGTGAAGGGGGGAGGGTCTGGGAAAAGGTGTGAGGGGGGGAGTGCTTAAAAAGAGCAAAAGAACGAAAAAGCCAACACAAAACGCAAAAACAACAAAGAGGTGTAAGCGAACACCTTTAAGTGGTTAACTGTATGAGTTACTTAGACACTTTTCTAGGTTGGTTATACTTGGGTGTAACTAAATTTCTAAGATGCCAACATCCAACAAAGGTGTGTGTGAGTTTTTGTGGGTTGTGCGGGGCTTCGACTTGGAAATATGATATTATCTTTGGGTCGGACCCGAGACTCGGAAAATGTGGTCATAAGGTTAAGTTGCGATTGGAAAAGTGGGCTAATGGGATGGAAACTGAACGAGAACTGAAACTAAAGCTTCGTATTTATTCGAAGTATACAAAATTCTCGCGTTTTTTCCATTTCTTTCTAGGACCTTCCTAGAATGCATCTATTTTGATACTGTTTTCGTAATAATTTGAGACTTCATTGAATGTTCAAGGGGCATCAGCAGAGCTCATCAACCATATACACTTCCCAAATAATTTTCCCGGCCTGTCAGAACAGATATTTTTCAATCTACATCACGAAACTTCAAACGAACAATGAAGACTTCTCAGAGCTGCTATACTGTATGTGTATGCAAATTGTGGCCCGAAACCAAATTAGTGGCAACGAGCTAATGAACAAAAAGCACTTCAACTTCAAAGACACATCACAGACCATCTGCCATTCATCATCATCTTTCAGTTTCCAGAGCTGTCCATCCGCGATCATTTCCATTTCGAATGTTCTGAGTTCCATGCATGAACTCTACGCGTTCAGTATTTCCTCATTTGCCCCTAAACAATTTCTAAGAAAAGCCGAGACGACGGCGGCATATCAAAAAGGGCAGACCAGACTAACCTGGCTCCTCCCATCCCCCCATCCCCCACCACTCCAAAGTTTTGCTCTCATTTGTTAATGTGGCATAAATTGTATTTTGCATGGTCTGATGAGGATGGCAAATAGTTGGATGGATGGAAAGATGAATGAACGGCGGTTGTGTCATCGCTTGTCTGGGATTCATTAGAAAACAGTGGGCGTCCCAAACCACAGTCATTAGTTTAAGATGTTCTCAGTGTGAATTAGTGATAATTCTTAATTAGCAATTGAAATTTCAAATGTATGTTAGATAATCCTTATAAAATTGAGTCAGTTTCTAGAAAGTGCATTTGCTTATATAGATCTTCCGCTCTTTCTCTCATTTCCTTTATAAAGCCCACTGTCCATCACGTTTGCTTTGATCTTTCTTAAAAGACAGCAACTTTTGCATCTCATTCGAATCAAAATTTATGATCAGCCACTAGGGAAAAAGTGCAAGTGAAAACAAAAACGAAAACGAGCAGAGATCGGTGGTGAGATCGTACATTCCGATTGAACGGAAGCCCCAAGCACTCGAGTAATCAGTAGGCAGTTAACACAACACGCCAATTAATTGAAAACAAATTGCCCATTAACTTGGCCAAAAAACAAACGAAAAGTAAAACGATAGTCAAGTGAGAAACGAGCGTGCGATCGGTAAACGAAACCAAAATCACTTGGCGATCGCTTCGATTACAGACCTGGTCATACTATATATAGAGTTTATAGAGGGAATGAGATTGGAGAGGGGGGGATGTTATGAGTGGCACAAGATCGCTTGATCAAAAATCGGACCAACATCAAACAGACGGCCGCTTCAATGGCTTGATTAATGTGCCCCACATCAATCAGAGTGTACTGGGACTGAATAAAAAATGGCGGGGGGTCAGGGGATTTTCCTTCTACATAAATACACAAATCTTTTTCTGAGGCGGCGCCGCACAAACAGTTGAACAGTTGAAAAGAGACGGATATAGGCTGGTTAAGAGGGAGAAGGAGACAGCCATTGGAACACCCACACAATGTTGCTTGGGTCGAAAAAGAGCCAAAGGCTTTGTCAAAATAAATGAACAACATAAATCGGGTAACACCACAACAAACCACAAGAAACTTCAAAGTTTTGTTTAAAGGAAGTCTCCTTCGCTTTGGTTTCTTCTGTACCAAAGTGACGACTGATCGAGTCAGCAACAGCACTAAAAAAATAGAAAAAATAGCAAAGAAACCTACGAAACCTAAGAAAACAATGCAAAGACAAAGCCTTCGAGCCACGGAGTTGCTTAACTTAAAGATCACGATTTTCCACAGTCGCTCGAACATTTGCCAAAATGAGCAAAAAGCTTAAGCCACGGCAACAACAAATCACGTTTGTGATCTTGACTTTAGACATCAGAGAGTTGGGCCAGAAAAGAGCACAGTGCATAGGAAAAACGAAATTAAAAAAATAAAATAAGGCTAAGCGAAACTGAACCGGCAAATAAAGCCAAAGAAAAGTCATTTAAATGGCCTGTGGGCATAAAGCCAAAGCTGGAGTCTCCTTATTTCCAGAAACCTATACAAACAAATCCCCAGAGAAACATTTGTTGGTCGTGCAAGAAATGATCAGGGGTGGTGGCAAAATCGGGCTTAAAAGGGTTACTACTCTTGGAAAAAGTTCATTAGGGCGTTCGTAAAAAGGTAGGAATAACTACTTTAGATCTAAGTAAAATCTTTGAAAATGTATATTGCTTAAGATATAATTAATGATATTATTAGACGTACATAAGTCTAGAATCCCCTTTTTGGAATCTCCACCTCTGGATTTAGGCCTAGACAAGTTCTACTTGTTTGGACTGCTTTTGTCTTCTTCACCTCCCTCTGGTTTTTTTGGCTTGTTTGTTGGTTGCTACTCTGGTTGTTTGTGTGGCAGTGTTCTGGCTTTGGGTTTGGGGAGACTCGGCTACACATGCAAAGTGTTGTTTGTGCTGTTTCCTATTGGTCGAAGTTGTCGTTGTTGGTTGTAGGTTGCTGGTTGTTGTAGTTGCTGATTGCCGGTTGTTGTAGTTTGTTGACTGTTGGAGCGATTTGAGCTACATGACAATGAGATATTGGGAACACTGCTCGCACAATGGCAATGAGTTCATTTGGGCTTTTTTGCTTTTGTCTCTAAATTTTAAGGTAAGTCTGGATTCCATGAACTTTTCAGTTCCGTTCAGCTTTGTAAGTCTTCTTGCTGCCTTCCATCAATCGCTAATATTCAGCAATTGTCTGCTGGATTATTGCCCTTTCGGATTCGTGCTCAAAATCATAATCAGCATTTGGTATTCAATTGAGTAACGCCACTCGCCTTAATTAGAGACTGGGTCTATGGGGAGTTCCTCTTCCTGCTAAGCGAAGAGCAAAAGGAAAATAATTTTCCAAACAAATGGCAAATAATCAAATGAAATGCCCATCCCTCCAGCTGCCAACCGAAGGAGGAAAATGGCATCTCATCAATTTTCCACATGTGATTTATTAACTAATTTGCCACAACCGCATTTAAATACACTTTTCACATAGGCACGTACCGCATACAGAAATGAAGGCAGGCTGCCAGCTGAAAGAGTCAGAAGAAACGGTGATGGCACGTGGAAATTCATTAGACAAAAATGCCTTTCATTTTCTTATTTTTCACATTATTAGCAAAGCGTTGAGCAGGGAAAATGAGGCGGGTATTCGAGGCTCTTGAGAAATATGCGAAAATCATGAGCCGCAGGTAAGGGCAATGAAAAATGTGTGGGCATTAATTATTAGGCTCGAAGCTCTCAGGGAAATGCACCCGATTCGAGTTAATGAATCTGGGTGTTGCGTACTGTAAGCCAATGATGTATTTTCCAAGGGTATGAACTTTTTTTCACTGGCACTAACAGTACGTACAATTTTCCCTGTGAAAACTGACAAAAAATAAACAAAGTTCGTTCATTGTTAAATACTTAAATGGTAGTTATACAATTAAAACAAAAGAAACAAAAATTGAAGAAACTCTTTACAAAAGAAAAGGTATTTTAGTATAAGGTTTTTCATTTAACTATTGTATATTTCTAACAATAATGCGTTGACTGGCATTTCACTTGCGTCTCTGGAAATACAATTTTCATGCCCATTAACATCGATATGTGAATTTTTTTTTGTTTTTCCCGCACTTTTCCCCTCCCCTTGCCCGAGTTCCGCCCACATTGGCTAATTTTATTTTTATGACTTTTATGCGCTCCGCTCTGGCGTTTTACAGTTTTCCCTCGTTTCCTCGCAGATTTCCTTTTGTTTTTGGCCAGACTTCACTTGCATGATTTATGGGGGGATTTCTTTGCATTTTTTTTGCCCTCTGTCTGCAGTTTCCCTACCCTTTGATCCCCTCAGCACCCAATGCTGTGCATTTGGCGTTAAAAATATTGCCAACTTGCCATAAATTTTATTGTATTTTGACAAGTAATAAAAATGCAAGCCACAAGCCGAAAAATATGGAAAAATAAATAAAAACGCATGCAAGAAAATGCATTTCGAGGGAGATAAGAAAATATAATGTGCTGGATGGGGAAAACTGAATAATGGATGGAGGGTTCTGGAGGCTAAGAGATAACCCATTTTGTGGCTAATTTGCATTTTATATGCCAGACGGGTTCGTTGGGCTTTCGAAAGATTTTGACAAATCCCCATTTATGTAATTCGTCTTCGTATTGGTTTTGTTGAAAGATTTATTAGCTGGCGTAGGATAAAATATTTTTTGTTTAGGCACGTCTTTATTCAAAGCAAATTAGCATCATAAATTTGGTTTCTTGTCATTACCATTTGAAGTTATCACTCAATCAATTTTATTGAGACTCTAACCGTATAAAGACAATAAAAAGTTAAGCCTAAGTTAAATCTAAAGATTCAACTTGGTTACTTTGTGCTTAGTGTTTGTGAATTCGTATTTGTATTTTCATGGTTTCGTTTGGTCAAAAGTGGGACTTAAATAGTCAGGCTTTGACTTTTAACGATTTCCCGCCGAGATCTTTAGTTTAATGGTATTTTCAGCTGCAGGCTAACGATTTTTTGTGGCAGGTTCTCTTTATGACACGAAGTATTTAGAGTGGTATAGATCGAAGAAGAATATATTTTGTTTTTATGTAGTAAACTATAAATATGAGAGCCTCAAGAGAAGTTTTACCGTTTAATACTTGAGCCTAACCGGCATGAAGTCATGACTTATGGGCACTTCATCATTTCGCAAATGGCTCTCTTCCAATTAAAAGCCACAAAATCCATTAGCTTGTTTATATAAATAAACTTCCCATATCACCTCTTACATAATCGACCATCTATTTTCATGGCACACAAACACCGAAGCCTGCGAAAAGTTTTTCAATTTTCCTGGACAAAATCGTATAAAAACAAATCTGAACGCTGCATGTAATTATCATAAAGCGGAATCTTGCAGCGCCTATACGATGTCCATAACTTGCCGGTCAACTTGGTGTCTACTTGAGGGGGTGTCGATGGGGGGGAGGGGGATGGCGTTTTCCTCCTGATTTTCCCCATTTGCCGGCAACATAACGATGTAACTTTCAATTTGCGTAATTTTCAAAGTGTCTGCGATGAAGAAGCGTGGCCAACTGATCCCTCACCTAATGACTTCTGCCGTGTGAGTCTATGAGAAATGTTTGCCCAAAAGCCCAAGTGCCGAAAAAAAAACAAAAGAGGCGCTGTCTAGGGGGTGTGGTCCCCCATGTCCGTGAGAGCGTGTCTGTGTGTAAGTGTGCTGAGGTGCACGCTTGTCATAAAATGCCGCTTATTATGTTGGCTATTAATTTTTACAGCCTGGACGCGACGGTTGGGATTGGGATCCAATGGACTGTGGCCGAGTCCGTTTTGGTTCGGTCTGGCTTGGGGGTCTATGACAAAGTATTAGAGATGGTTTCTAAGAAATTTGGATTACTGGAATTTAAGAACTTGAAGCTTTTGTATCAAAGACTATTTTCAATAGGTTATTAAGTTGACTATGTTCTAATCAAGGTATATAGGTCTTTGTTAATAACTACTAAAATATATTTATAAGCACTTAGATAGTTTACAGCTTCTGTTTGAGCCAGTGATAATCTTTTGAGTAACTTTTTTATATACCTTTATACCAAAGATCACGCTACCATCGCTAGGAACAGAAAGGGGCCTAAAAGGCTCCAAAGAGGAAGGAAAATTGTTGTTGGCGCTCCATGGCAATTTATGACAAGCAGGCGAAATGGCCAACGCTCTTTCATTCTTGGCCTTCCGAGGTCTTGGCCATGGCTCCCATATCGCGGCTTCTATCGCAGATGTACAAATTTATTTTTGCGTTTTCCCAGGGGCGGGGGTTTCAAGAGGATATGGCTGAGGAACCGGGGTCCAGCCCATCATTAGTACTAACAAGCGACATTACGCGGCCTTAGTTTGGGACTAGTTTTTCGGAATGCGTACTCGATATGGAATGGCTTTGTCTTCGGTTCGGGTATGTTTATTTAATGAGAAGTTTTGTTGGGGAATTTTTATAGCACCGCGCGGAAGGAGGCCATAACCCCGTTGTCCCACCGTACTTATCGTATTTTGGACTTTCCATGGGTTTATTAAATTATTAGAAGTAATCCTGCGAACTGAATTCCTGAAATTGCCTTTGATTGTTATGAAAATGGGCTTATGATTACACGATGGGCTGTGAGTGCGGTAATGGGTTTATTCTCCCGATTTGATTGCTCTCTATGCGTGGCGTTCTTTGGGGCTCCGCGTTATTGGCTTGTACTTTAGTTGAGTAAACTCATTAATGGGCCATCAGACCATCAGGCCGAATTGGTGATCAGTGTATGAACATTTCATTACTTACACTCTGCATAATTCTAGTTTATGGCGTGGAACTGCCTTAAGTACATACCTGAAAGAAGAGGAAATTGGGAAATTAGTGCTCTGATTATCCAAGAGATGTCTGCTGGTGTGTGCTTTATTAATTGGGGGTTCATATAGTGTAAGACAGGAGAGACAGACTTCTGAACTTAGATCATATTCATAATAAAGTCTCAATCAATAATAATCTAAACTCACTAAGCTTATTCCGAAATACAGCCGAGTAATTGTCATTGTGACTCAATGCTTTCACACATTTTTCACTTTTATCGTGATGTGCAATGTTTTTCCTCTTGCATAATCACTGAAAGTTTCTGACGGATGCCCAAGCAACTCCTATTTCTATTGTTTTCTCTCATCTTTCCACTCACTTGTTTGTTTTTTTGTACTGGTAGAGCCAACACTTGGCCAACTAGGTAAAGTGAACATTTTAATTACGAAAAAAGCGAGGCAACTTTGACTTGACTTCTTTTCCTCACCCACTTGCCGTTGTTTTTCCAACATTTTCAACTTTTGCGCCAAACTAGAGACGACTTGCCATATAATTAAATCCAAATAACAATTAAGATATACGAAGTTGCCAGCCAGCTCCATTTGAGGCTGAAGTATGGATCAGGCTAGGCCTCGGCCATAATTTAAGTTTTTTAATTAAAAGCAAGCCACGCGGTTTGAGGTATGATTTTTCCGAGCGCAACATTTATGAATTGAGACGTTAATTGTCATCTAGTCATTTTAAGGGGGAGGGGCACTTTACTCGCATGCCTATCAATTTTCGAGCTGTCCCATGAAATTGTCAAAAATTCGTTGATAGCCAGACCCCGAAAACGTCCATATTTAATTGACAGTCTTGGACCGAAAACCTGAAGAGAGTGCTCGAGTGTCACTTACTGCTACCAATTCCATTAGCGCGACATGTCAATGAAAGATCTACAGTGTACGCCAATTTATCCTACAAATAAAGCTGAGTATCAGCCTTAGCTAAAGATTTTTATTCAATTTTATAATATTTCAATAATATTATAAATTTTGTAATATTAAGTTAATTTGCTTATAGTTGTGAAACAGGATCTTTTAAAACAGTTTTAGATTAGTAAAAATAAATAACTGAAATCGCATTTTTTTTCTGTTTTTTCTTCAGTTTGTAATTTATGTGTAGGGTATTTTACAAGCACTTAATCATTTTCCCTAGTTTTCCTGTTTTTTCAGTTTTTACCTTTGGGGCGTTTCGGCGTCGCTCGCTTGACTTAATGGCAACATGTTTTACAACATTATTAGACAGGCCAAAATGGAAGCGGTTTTTTCGGCTTTCTGGTCGACAACTGGCAAATTTTAATTACCAATATTTTCCAGGTGTCGATACCCATACGACCCACGCCGGGGGCAGCATTTTACATTTTATGACAGGCCATAACCCACAGACAAATAAATGCGGGTATTGAGAGACCCACTTTATATGGTAGCTGCTGTCTAATTAGCGTTTTGTGACAACCGCAGAAAAATATAAAAACACTTCGAAATGGATTTGTAATTGGCCAACAGTTTGTTTGACCCACCCGAAGCGAATTTAAGCCATACTAAAATTATATTTAATTTCATTTGTATTTATCGGCTTACCAAATTGTTTTCGTGGGCGGTATTGTTTCGTGTTTGTGGTCGCAATTAATCTTCTTATTGGCTTAGAATTTCTTGAATTATTGGGTTCTAAAATTTTTCTTGATTCCTTTGGCCTTTGGCTTGAAATTAGCTTTGTATGTATTGGAGAATCGTTTAATAATGTTTTGCGGAATTCTTTGTGTCATGTCAATCAAGATAAGATTAGTTCTTATTTTAAACTTTATCGCATCGACATTTGTTAGCAAAGTGCGCAGTACAGATTTTTTTGGTGTGCAGAAGGCACTTACATTTATAATAAAATGCTTACATGAATTATAAATTATAAATATTTTAGTTAGATGTCTTAAAACGACACAACTCGGAAAAATAAAAGCCTTGGTTTAAGTTTAAGGTAGTGGTTTTAATGTTTTTTTTTTGGTTTTTGTTTTTTAGTACGCGTTATATAATAAATTAAATTCGTTTATAACTATTTTCACCATTTCCCCGCCGGATGACTGCGGTCTCCAAACCCTTCCTTCAGGATTGCCCTAGCAATGGTGATGATGGTGTCCATGGTGAGGACCATGATGATGGTCAAAGTGGCCTCCGTGGTGGTGATGATGGTGATCGAAGTGGGGCGGCGGTGGTGGGGGTCCGTAGTGGTGGTGGTGGTGCGGCGGAGGTGGAGGTCCGTGGTGGTGCATTGGGGGTCCGTGGTGGTGATGGTGGTGCACCGGAGGCGGTGGTGGATGGTGGTGGTGATGATGTCCACCTCCACCCAAATTCAGGCCTAGGTGGATTCCGAACAGGCGATCGTGATGCGGCGGCGACATTTTTAAGTTGTTTATTAAATCCTTTTGATACTTTTCAAACTGATATATTCCTTGCGAGAACTGCTCCCTCGGTGCTTGTTGAATGCGAACTGACTTCCCATCCGCAGATATGACCAATTTATATACAGTATCCACTTGAACAGCTTGACAATTCAGATAGGATTGTTTTGCGCGGGTTTATCTTATCGAAAGGGGTGTGTATTCGACTGACTCACTGGGGATTCACTTCGATTCTATGGCTAATGCTCAATAGGGCTATAAAGATAGCAATATTTTTGCGCAATCATGGAGCGAGAATTACTCATTCAACTAATTCATAAGTTTTAAGTGCTTTTCTGTTCTCCATTGTGAACGAATGTAATGACAGTTAAAGCAAATATAAGAAAAACCAACGTATTTCGCAGACATAATAACAATTTGACATTGCAATAAAATATTGGAGATGCAAGCAGATGATGACTGAAAAACAAAAACCTAAAAGGCAAAAAAAACTGTAAGACGCCGCCAACAATAATTTTCGCCTTGTTTGCCAGACGAAGTCCCAAACAAAAAATAAGAAAATACAGTACGAAAGAAGAAAAGCGAGGAAAACCAAAAAGACACTAAAGATACCCATCCAATCGCAGAGAAAGTGCGAGCAGGAAGGCAACAACCAGAAAGCTTTTGCATGAAGATTGGCATGGGTGGAGGTGATTGTATATTCCCCCTTTCGACAACTTCAATAAAAAAAAGCACAGAAAGAAACAAACTCTTGTTATCATTTCTGCTTATCAATACTTGTTTATTAATGTGGTCTTCTTGTCAGTGTAGTGAGTATGACTTATTTATTAAGTGCATGTTTAATGGTGATTCCCTGTAAACTAATTCAGATAAGCACGTCAACTTTTTATAATGTTTCTGAATCGAAGTATTTCTTTTCAAACTATACATATGAATACGTATTATTCTCTTTCGCATTTACATATATTAGCTCTCATACGGATGAGATGATTTTGCAAATAAACAAATTTCTTCTCAGTGCACCACACAACTCCACATGAAGCGACTTCAGTGCGTGACAATAACTTTTGCCTTTGAGCCGCCTTAATGGCACGGGAAGGATGACTTTTGGGGGTGTTGGAATTAAGGGATGAGGGGCCGTGGGCTTTGGGCTGTGGGCTGTGGACTGCGGACTCTGATAAACTGCGTTAGAAGTTATAAAGCGATTAGAGAGTGTCTGGAGTGCGTCATGGGAGAAAGAGCGGGGTACACCGACGGGGAGGGAGAGGGAAACAACTTTATGCTGTATCAATTTAATGCTTATTTAAAGTGCGACCAGAGCTTTTGTCCTCCTGCAGTTCGGGGAGCAAAGACGATATGGGAAATGAGTGTATAAAAAAAGCAGCTGGAAAGTGGGGGAAAGCAAGTGGAAGGGGGCAATGCAGGTAATACATAAATTTGATTTTATGGAGTTGCTTTTCAAAGAACTTCTGCAAAAGTTTGATAATACATTTTATTAGCTTTGTAAAGAAATCTTTTCGTGGGAGATAAGGCAAGCTTGCAGGAAAATGGGGGAAAAGGATATTTGAGAAAGTTTTAGAAAAAAACTTGAAAGTTTATTAAAATAATTGTAACAATAAATTGAATTTATTGGCCACTTGTTATGGAATCATAATAAATAGTCATTTTAAAAGAACCTTAAAAAGTTTAAGAGATTTTAAATAATTCAAAAGGAATTCTAAATTATTTACATTGCTAAAATCAAATTATATGTTTCCAAAGGAAATCCATTAGCACGGCCATAAGGCAGAGAATAGCCTTTTTAAAAACTCACTTTAGTGGCGCCGTCAAAAAGCTTTTCCGACTAGATCATCTGGCTCATTTTCCCCCGCTGGTTTTGTTTACACATCCAATGAAAATTCCACTTTCAGTCTGGCACGTTTCGAAGGTGCCTCATGGAGAGGGGTTAGGCCACCCCTTTCGTATTAACCCCCTCTGCCGACGGCCACAATTATGGCCTTTAACCCCTTTGTCAACAACTTGAGTTTATTTGAGCTTTATGCGCACATGCTGAGTCTGATTTTTGGCCAAGTCCGAAATGCCTTTGAGCGTTGTCCTCCGCTTTTGCCCCTTCCCCTTTCCCTTCCCCATGGACCAGCGATTTTCGCTCCCCACGTTCCTCGTCACATAATAATTTTATGTGCTTTTTGGCTGCTGCATTTTTGCATAGTCAGACCCTGAATTTGATGGACGAAGGGGGGTTCTGGCGGGGAGGTATCCTTTGGAAGATTGCGACAAAAGCAGAAAATGTTCAAAAAAATAAACGTTGAAATTATTATGGTCTGTTGCATTTTTTATGGTTTCGTTTTATATATATGTATATTCTACTGTCTGGGGTTGCTTTGGTTCCTTTTTTCCACATCTGAGTTTGCAAACGGGTAAAATGCATAGAAAATTTGCGATTTACGGGATTTGGCTGGTTCTGATTTTCTGGGGAATTTATTTGCTATGTCTGCTCGTGAGTCACCGATGGAGATTTTCGCACGAGATACCGATTTCAGGACGTGGTGCTGGTTTTTACATGTATGTAAAAAAGCCTTTTAGAAATATTGCATGTTTATAAATTATTTAATTATTCAATTACAGTTTTATATTCGGAAATATTACAAATTCAATCTAGAAATCCCCCTACTATTGTTGTTCTTTCTCCTTTGAATCACAAGACAGCTCTGCCAATTATGTTTTCAATTTCCGCAAGTCAACTTCAAAGACTCGAGGGAAGTCGAGCAACCACCACCGCTGAAACAAAGAACATGTTCTGGTCCTATTTTATACTTTCGCCAACTTCCCCTTTTTGGTTCACATTTGTTGACATTTCATTATGAACCACTCACCCTGAAGACGATATCAAATTTTAGAGGGTGGCTAGAGATTCTTGATTTTTGTTTTGCCTACGCACGTAATAAAAATAATAATAATATTTGGATTCGGGCGCGTGTGCATAATTTACGATAATTGCCACAGATCTGTGACATTTTCAATTAATTCGAAGAGGAGGTCTCTCAACAGTTGTCATAGATAAAAATACCATATATTTAATGGCTAATGCTGGTTGTAGATTTAATAATGCCTGACGTGTCGTAAAACCAAGTCGTATTTTATTCCGCCCATAGTTATCGCTCATAAAAGTCTTATAGTTTAAAGAGATTTTACGATCGAAGGGGATAATCTGAGGACACCCAACCGGACATCCATATCATAAATGTGAGTAAGGCAAAGTTGCTAAACCATTGCTTATGCTTAATTCATTTCCCTTTGGCTTTTCAAAATTTCCTTCGCTTTCGCAGCTTTTTCTACCATTTTCCCTTATTGACTTTATGGACTCGTACACGGATGTGGCATTTCCGGCCAGGCGACTACTTCTCCGTTTCCCACCCACGATCTAGAGAGCCAGAAAGGGGCCGTTGACCATAAAAGAGGCAGAATACACAACACAAAGTGGGACAGACCGGAGAATATAACAAAAGCCTCGGTTACAACGGTTTTTTTTTTAAGCGCCTTGGCCTGAGCTTGTAATGAACTTTTATTTGCATTGTACCCCACATGAGGGGGCGTTTCCCAAGGAGGAGGAGGGGATGGGGTTGGAAAATCCAGACAAGTGTGCCACAAGTCGATACAAACCGCACACACTCGTCCGCACACCCATTTCAATTCATTCATTTAGCCCATAAAGCCAGATGCATCCGCAGCCAAAGAAACCCATACACAGCGAGAAACGTATTGGCTTTTTATATATTCTTCTTAAAACACAGTAACTTAACGTGCTGTTAAAGTAAAGACTGTATTCGCTTAGGTACACATAACTATAGTAATATTTAAAGAACAGAATCATATTATATTGTATGATTTCAGGTTGGCACTCTTTTTATAAATAATACATATAAGGAATATCAACAAATACATACTCCCATTTTCTAAGTTAGTATTGGTTTTATGTATATATTTATCAGCATTTTTCGCACTGTGTAGTGGGACACTGAAAACTCGTCTTACCCCTTATGCGCCCAAGATCCAATCGATTTATGGGCATTTCCGGGTTGAAATCACTTAGAAGAGTTTGCTGAGTGGGCGGAGTAGGTGGAATCGCTTGTTAGTTCCTTTGTGTTTCGGTTTTATATTTTTCCTTCCTTTCAACCAATTCTAATGCATTCTGCGGCTCCCCCAAAAATATTTTTTTCACGAACTTGTAAGCTTCATAAAGTAAATATTTGAAAGGGAGCTGGAGATTTTTAAGGGATGTTTTTATAGGTATCTCCGAAGCTTTCTTGGAATCTTATCAAGTGTGGGATACTGAGTCATCTTCTGGGTTTATCCATCTTGGATTGAGTTATTGTACTTCAAGTAATTGAAGCTTAAGGGGAGGCAATCTATTTGATGTATAAATTGACCGATCGAAAGTCACCCTTAAAAAAATATTATATTGAGGAACTTAAGAAGAAAAGTGATTCTCAAGCTCACTAACTTTATTTGAGCCTAATAAAATAAGTTGAATTTGCAAATATTCACCTTTCTATTTAAACCTTAAAATGTCGATGTCACTATTAGTATTTCTTGTTTTAATCAATTTGGTCAGGGATTTTTTCTCCCAAATTTCATGCCACTTAATTAACCCTTGGCGGTGCACACTGAGGGCTAATTAACCCATTACCGTGCACCTGGCACATGAACAAACAAAAAACTGCGAGAACTATTCATCGCGTCATGCAAGCCGTGAGCAAGAGAGATGGGTAGAGAGAGAGCGAGAGAGAGGGAGAGGTAGCATGATAGAGTGTGAAAGTTTTGGCACTTTTTTTTATTTTCCGGCGCTGCCAAAAACATGCAAAAGGTGTTGGCCTAGAACAAAAGCAGAGCAGAAATACTAAGTGGAAAATAGAAAGAAAACCCAAAAATGTGGAAAACTTTTTTGAAGTTGTGCCAATAAATTGTGCGTTACCACTGTGGGGTTAAGCGACAGCTCCCTGCACGTGACAAGAAAACAACGAAAAAAAAGTTTCGAAAATACCCAAAAAATTATGAGTGAACGTAATTAAGAAAACTTTTGCTGCCGCACAATTGAAATCGAGTGAAATCAAAGAAGGCTGGGTACGAAAATCTTTTGCCCAACAGCGATTTGAGCACTTTAACCCACGCCATCCAAACAAATAAAAAAAGGAGAACCCAACGAAAAAAGCAATTTACACGCCGAAAGATTTCCTCCTTTCGCTTATCAAATTAGACAAAAGGGAGAAATTTGGGCGAAATGTGGGCGAAAGGCGTGGCGTTAACCCAGCAGGTCAAAGGTGTTGGCAAGCACCGCAGGAAGCATTTGAATTGCCCCCTGGCTGAGGGATATCCCATCGATATGGCGGCGTGCGAATTTTCGTGCCGAAAAGAGATTTTAATGACATCGGCTGCGCTTTATGGCCGCCGCAAAAGACAATTTCGTCCGCAAATTTCGTGTGGGCGTGTTTATTGTCGCTTTTCCCTCGCATTTACCCTCCCAAAAAAAAAGCATCTGACAGGATATTAGAAATAAACAGAACAGCAGGATGCCGCCCGTAAGGGAGGTACTTTAGTCGGTTTATACAGGGTATATGGCTGGTGTTTGTGTAGGCATCGAATCCATTCGCCGGAGGTGATAGAGTTTCAGACTTTCTTAACTGCAACGGATCGATGGAAAGTCATCAGCATTTTGGGGTGCTTCTGGGACACATTATCTTTAACTTTGTTGTATAAAATTGAAAATCAGCAGTATGGAATCAAAGACCTTGCAAATAAACCATTTCAACCATTAACTACCGAGTACAATAACGAAAGAGAGCTACACCATTTTGACATATTCTCATATTCATATTCACATTATTGGTGTTTAGATAAGAAAATATTTAAAAACATGATATGAAAATAGAGAGCTTCAAATCAAATCCAAACTATTTCCAAAATACCTTTAAACACGAAAACGGTATTCAGCGTACTAATTGTATTATTGTAAATCAATGCGGGTTTCTCACCTTTAGTTCTAAGAATATTCTTGACTAGCTTTAATTTTGGCATGAAGATGGTAAGCCAACCTCTACACACCATTCATTAGTTTCCTTTTGGCTGTTGAAGATTCATTAACTTGGCCGTCTTCACACTTAGCCCAGTCATTTTGTACGGTCTCCATTGTTCCCTTCTGGTCATTGGCCCTTATGCCGCTTCTTCTCCTTTAACAGTTCGCTCATTTTTTATTCGCCCTCGGGCAACAAGATGCCTAACTCGGCTTTAATGCTTTTCGAATCATATTAATTTGAATTAATGATTTTAATTGCTGCAAATTAGTGGGCACGCTGGACCACCGGAGCCGACAAAAGCTTTATGACTTTATAATGATCCGAGCCGTTACGAGTTCTATATAATTATACGATAATTCATGCCGGACTCTGGTCGCCAGCCAAATGTGAATGAGAGCCTCTTTGAGTTTTGGCAAACACTTTGATGCCCAATCATCTAATAGGAAAATCCACAAAAAGAAGGGCCAGACCAGACATGACAATCAAATTATGGCACAAAACGGCATAAAAACTCATAAAAATGACATTAGCCAAATGGAGCACGTACTGGATCCCGCTAAGATAAATGATGCCAAAAGCTTTCATATAAACAAAATATAAAAATGAAATCAAACAAATAATCTCCGAGTCGGGGCAAAAGAAACAGAAGCCGCACAAATGATGCGCAAAGCGAGAAAAAGTGAAACCTTTGCCTGCGCAATTGTTTCGAATAAATGTGGCACCTTTCATACCCTGCAATGAGTTCTTTAATGCTATTTATAGCACAGCGAGTTGTGCTTACCTTATGGAATAGATTAGCTTATATAAATAAGTAATAGCTATTTGTATGATATTTTGTTTAATGATTTTGTGCCCTTGACCTTTAAACTAACGCACGATAGAATCCATTCATTCAATGCCTTGGCATTTTTATAATCGTTGTTAGGGTAGCGCAGACTGCTCAGATTGTAAATGTAATCAAACGGATGACAGAAAAAGGCTCTCACCCCACCTGCCCCACCTGCCCCACCTTTCCTCGTATTTCTGAAAGCTATAGCGATGCCATTTCAGTAGCCATGACAACGAACAGCAATACCAAGTGAAGTTGAGGCCCGATGCCGTTTGGATATGCCCAGGGTAATAGCAACTTGTAGTCGTGTTGCCAATGTACAATGTAGCAACAACCTCGCGGTATCTCAAACTGCGTATCAGTTGCTGCTGCTGCTGTCGCCAATGTTGCTGTTGCTTTTGCTGTTGCTGCTGCTGTTACTATTGCTGTTGTTGCTGATGCTGGTGCTGTTGTTGCTGCTGCGACTCACGCACACGTTTCACGCTTTTTGCTGTTGTCTTTATCGCGTCTGCGAAGACCGTTTCTTGCCGATCCCCCCAAAACACCATTCCCCCCCTCCACGCGTTGTTTCGGCCATTTTAGCTACCGGTTTTACGCGCCAAAGTCTCCATAACTTTTGCCACATGCCATTCAACGCACATTGTTCGTGTTGCTATGCTGCAAGTTGCTGTTGCTGCTGCTGCTGCTGCAGATGCTGTTGCTGTTGCTGCTGCTGCTGCGGTCAACGGCTATGGAGCCTTCTTCATATGGATTGACTTTCAATCATTTCAATGGGTACATAAACTTGGGAGCTATCGGCTTAAGACAGCTAACACGAAGCAAATTTTATAGTTTCCCATTTTCCCATTTTTAAACAAGGATTTTACGGACCGTGGGATTATGGCAGCTAATATCTTTAAAAATATGTCATAAAAACTCGATATGGTCGCGAAAAATGCAATTGAATTTTGTTACGCATTGAAATGGAATTAATATAATTGGAATCATTAAGTTTTATTGATAATTGTATTTGATGTCAATCCGATAAAGTTATGAGCAAGCATTAAATGACTTTTTTGATATTCAATCCCATTTATGCAGAACCAAGATCACTACTTCTTTATAGAGTATCGCTCTTTTCAAGACATGCATTGAATTTATCGATTCCCACTGTTTGTGAATTCTTTAAAGACTGCGTTTTCGTCCCCAGAGCTGCATACTTTCCGTCTCTGTCGCCAGCACAAGCTGCGTCTCTTTCTATTTCTCAGAGGCTACGTCCGTCGATTGCCTTTGTCTGAATATGTGACTTGCATGCAAGAAAAGTGCTTCATTCCGTGAATCGACTTTAGCATTTCATTTGCTGCTACTCACTACTCACTCTAATTCTGCGCC
The DNA here is from genome assembly GCF_016746235.2 of Drosophila teissieri. NCBI lineage: Eukaryota > Metazoa > Arthropoda > Insecta > Diptera > Drosophilidae > Drosophila > Drosophila teissieri. The sequence continues at coordinate 14,495,137 of NC_053031.1, read as the reverse complement.
GTTCATTTCATTTGGTTTCTGTGTGGGTTATGTTTGGCACGATTGCCATGGAAACTGCAAATGCCAAAGCGCATTATTTGATTATGCGAGGCCATTTGAGAAGAGTGAAAGAGATGGGTGGGATGCAAAGGAAAGAGACGGAACGTTAGGTCAAAGAGCGAGCCAACTCTTTTTGTATGATCCTTGAACAAAAGTCCGCCAGCACTTGCATAACATTTCCAGCTGTCTTCCACCTGACTGACAAATGCATTTCAAAGTGCATTTCCCCTTCCACTGAAAACCCCCCCGTTTTCCGCCTTTCCTGCTAAACCACTCTGTTTCATAAATCATTCATGCGCCAGTATTTTTATGCCATTCGATAAGTGGCTCTCAATTGCTTATTTTTCTTTTGGAGAATCCCTTTCAATGGACAGTGGTTCAGGCCAGCTAGCAACTTATTAAAGATTAGTTTGTGATCTTTAAAAATAATGTAACTTTATTAACTTGACTAAATGCGATCATATGCAACATATTCAGCTTTACGTATAATTTCTCAAAATAGCTTAGGCTTGTGAATTTGCTTAATATGTTTCTGATTTGTTTATACCATACAACATTTTATATTTTCATTACATATGTATATTCTTTTTTTAAACATATTCCCAATAGTCACTGTACAAAGGTTTATTCTCCATTCAACGCTCATTCTCCAGTAAGCAAAAATAGGTCCGCCTTGGATAAATTATGTTAATTTAGTTCCATGCCGCCTGCTCCACTCCACTTTGCTCTTTAATAACTTGACAAATGAAGAAAAGAAAAAGGCGGGCAGAGAAGTCTCTTCAACGGACTTACGACTGCCAGGCATATAATTTCGCAAAAGCGCAACAAATTGTTAATTTTCCTTTGCTCTGCGTCTCTTTCGGTTTATGTTAATTTGCATATTTTCTTCGTTGCTTCGTTTTTTTTCGCGTTCTTATAAATGAAAAATAATTGTTGAGCGTGTCTACAAAATGGTAATAAATTCTAGACAAGTAAAGCAAATTGTTGCCTTTGGGTTGCTCGTCTATTTAGGGGTATACTTAAGATTTTCGTGAGTTGAACAGAAATGCGCATTGTAAATCGTAATACTATGCTGTACTGTTATAAGCCTTTAGATGGTTATAAATCATAATTCAACCTTTTAATCTAATATTGTAATAGGTAAACTAAAAACCGCACAATTATGAGTAGTCTTTTAAATTCATCTGGGGCCTTTAATTCAGTAAATTTTGTTCCACTTTTGAAAGCCTAGCAGTTCATGTTTGACTGGACCAAAAATCAAAAATCCAAATGCAGACCCACTTTGCCCGTTTAATATTCGCAGCACAAAGCAAATGGAATCCCTCGGAACTGGACATTTGCAGGTGGACAGGTTCAGGTGATTCATAGGTCTCTTTCTGCGATATTCCACACTGAATTTCTGTCTACAGAATGGGGGGAAAATCCATCAAATGAGCTGCCAACGCGTTGTGGAGTCAATACAAATTGTTAGCTTCCCCGTTTGACGCCCTCTACAGTGGATCCTCCCTGCCATTTACTTGGCCAGAAGTGTTTAAAGGGGAGTGCCAGTGGCTGGGTGGATGGAGGAGGGGATGTATTTTCTGGGGGTATATCTGTGAGCATTATTCAATGTTTGCAACGAACGTGCGCAAATTACGGATTCAATGCACGTAGCCGGCGGCCAAAGCTTCCAAGCTTCCCGCCTCGAGCGATTCAGACTTTGTTTACCCAAGAGCAGTCGATGTTGTATGTACATCTAATATTGTTGTTGCCTCGGTGGGTAGTTGTTGTAGTTGTTGTTGTAGTCTACCGCCATCATCAACGCCCAAGCAACAACTGTCCTATCCCTCTTTCGCTGTCGCACTCAAACTGACGACACATTAAAATAATGTATTTTTAAATTTAACATTAATTGCCGCTGAATGGTTTCTGAATGGGCTGCAGCACCGCGAGAAAAAAGGGGGGTTCTTAGCAGCAATTTTCGGTTTTAAGATGTGTTTAGCTCAGACGCATTGAGAAGTCTTTCGTATGGTAAGTCTTCTCTATGACCTTACAACTATATTTTTAGGTTTATCTACTATTTAAAATTTCAAATATTTGATCTCAGTGTATGAACCGGCTGCGCCTGTTCCTTTCCATTTACTGTTATTTTCTCGGCGAAGCATCTCAAGGAGTGCCCCTTACAGCAACAGCGATGGTCGCCAGTCGCTTGCAGTGCATTAAGTCATCATTTTATTTTAATTTTTTTCGGAGACTTTTCCCATAAATCGCTTTTCCTTTGCCTGAGATTTTAATGTATTTATATAAGACGCGATGAGGGGAAAATATGTTTTTTATGGCTTTTGGCATTTTGCATGCATTAGCGAGTGTCTCTCGAGTGTCTGTGTGCGCTTAGGATAGAGTGAAAAAATGTTGATTATATTTATTAAGCAATTGAAAAATTGTTCATTGCTGGAAGGGGATGAGTGCCGTCGAATTGTAGATTTAAAGTGATAAAGATTGTCATTTAGTACTATAGAATTCGCAATAACATACTTTTAATATGTTATTATCGCAATATAAACCTGAAAAATTATATCTTAGCTAATATTTATCATAATGTTGATGGTACAAATTCTTGAGTATGGCATTGATTCGCAAATCCTATAACTCATGTCCCGACACTTGTCAGGATAATTCGTTGCCCCGTTTACCACAATGCAGCAGTAATCCAGTGTTAAGCTGGCACCTAGCTAACCTCGCTCGCTCCCTGAAATTACGTAACCGGGTCATCAAGTAGAGCCAGTTAATGCCGGGTCTATAAGTGCCCATCAACGGGGCAGCTCCACCCACCCCACTCGGTGGCCACTCCAAATTGTCTATGACTTTCATTCGATTTGCCTAACAAGCCATAATCATGTGCTGCTGTATTTAATTACTACCGTCTGGTCTGGTCGTATTGGAAATTGTCCGGGCTATAGAAAGAGAAGCAGGGATGTTGGGTTAGAGGACGAGAGGGATGGAGCACTGGAGCTTGGATGGCAAACACAATTGAGTCATTAAGCCGCAATCTAATTAAGCCCAAAAATGTGAAATGAGCCCAGGAATGGGCAACAACGAGAAGGCCTCTAAGTTGGCTTAGTGGCTACGCGTTAAGCGAATTAGTTTTGGTCTTGTTCTTTGACTTGGAACCCCACAAAAAGCAAAAAAAAAAAAGCAGGCAACTCATCTGAAGTCCACAAATTTTTACGGCACTTTAACGTGACCGTTTTCAGGCAACGTTCTTTTTCCCCTCCGCGGTTTACATTTTTTTTGTTGGTCGCCAAGATTTATTTCGTGTCTGTCCGACTACGCGACCACGTAGGTCATTAAATTGTTTAGAAATCGCGGACAACCGAATTAGAAGATTCCAAAAGTATCTCGGTATCCAGACCCAAATAACCGAGCCCAGCCCAAGACCCCATTCTCAAATGAACCACAAAATGACTGACAAACGGTGGCACCAGAATCTGTACAGTGGTTGAAAGACTAGTTGAAAGTGGATTAAAAAGTTCGGTATCGCTGGCACCAGGAATATTTTAAATACTTTTTTAATAACAGAAGATGTATTATCATATGAAGAAGGGATTTTAGGTTCATTTTAATACAAAGAATAAGTAGATGATATTTTAAATATAAAAACCTTCTCATAATAAGGAGTTTATTTCTGTAGATGAAATACATTCATTACTTTCTACACGCCGCAGTCCCACTGCTTTTTTTCCTTTTTCATTTTTAATTTTTTGTTGGTTTTCCAAGATTTTAGTAGCTCTTTCTGGCTGGTAGCAGCAACCGAGCCGCAGCCACGAGAAATAGATATAGTTAATGCCGCAAATGATGTCTAATGACGGTTTCGTCTTACGCGTTGAAATTGCCCAAAACCGCAGCCGATGGCTGGGTAAAGTTTTGGGCGGAGTGTGTGACGGAAATTGATGTGGACACGGGCAGATTAATGAGCCACTGGATCAAGGTCGCATTGGTATATTTGCTGGCTGATAATCGATAATAATCGGGGCGGGGATTTGAGCCGAACTTACCTTCAACTTTGGCCAGGGCCAGCACGGAGATGGTCTGCAGGGCGGGCACCGCCCAGGCAACCAGGTGGAATAAGTGCGACTTGTTCTCAATCGCCTCGTGGCCCCATTTGAGGCCGGCGGCCAAAAACCAGGCGAATGCCAGACACGACCACCACGCGAAGGCCGCCATGCAGCAGAAGTAGAGTGCCATGAATAAAACCGTGCAGGACGTGGTTTGCCGGTGGCCCTGTTGGAGGAGAGAGAAGTGAACTCGGTCAATAAAATAACAATTAACTGAAAACACGGTGGGAGGTCAAAGCTTTAAGTACTCATGCAGAGAAGGAATATATTTGTAACTTATATAATCAAAGGTGCTTTCAAGACAGATCTATAAGTATAACTATACATTCGTGGCATTCAAATTATTTTCAATTATCGTAATATATCAATTATGTTATAAATCTTCTATATATGTTTGGTTTTTTATTAGCACTGTCTGTAAGAGATTACATCTCTGCAGTAAAACTGCAGCAAATAAAATTAGCCCTTTCGGTTGCATTTCAAGTAATTGAAGACCGGTTTCCCTGCTACTGCAGAGGCGCTTCTCTGGGGTCATCTCACCTGGGTGATGGTGGACATCATCTGCAGGCGGCCGAGTTTGACGGGCGGCGGAAATGGTTCCCGGCACGACACGGAGTCGCCCGCCCCCAGGCCCGCCACGTAGGCACACCCAACTACCAAGTAGCAGACGGCCAAGAAGACGATGGCCCGCTCCGGGTAACGAAAACGCGACGAGTCAATCAGGAAGGTGAGCACCTGCAACGAGTCATAAAGGGGGAGAATGGGTATTAAATATAAATTTAAATTTAATTAGGTTCGCCTTAATTAAGCCCGAATATGCTTTGATGTTCCCTTAAAAATGCATTAGGCTCTATATCAGTGCGGGCACATTAAAGGAGAGGAGCGAACCTATTAGGAGATCCCCCCACTCCGGCGCCTTTTGGTCATTAGGCTCTACACATTAGCTGATTGTGATTGTTGTGCCATTTACTCCAAAGGCCGAGGCTCATTTAATTCGCAAGGTTTCTTCTTTTCCCTCGGCAAGTTGGCCTTAATGAATATGGCTGAGATGTCCTTAACTGGAATTGCTTTTCGTAAGAGAGCTAAGACAAATGCCGAAAATGGCGGGGAAACCTTAATCACTTTAATATTTACTTCTCTGCCAAATAATAAAAATAAGCACTTTATTTTCCCATGTCTCTCAAAAAATTATTTCTAACAAATATTTGTAGTTCCTAGTCGTAATTGTAGCGTCATATAAGTTGCAAATATCAAACTTTAATTTATCATGATTTCTCTTAATTTACGTTGGCTTTTAAGTTCAACCACTTAATGTGTATACAGAGCAGAAATTAACTATAATGATCCTATCATTTCGGGAGATAAATGACGAAGAAGTACTTTCCGGTTTTAGTTTATTACCCATACGCAGTGTGGCGCCCTGCAGAAGTGGATAGAAATCGATAGATATCTATCGTGCCTTAATTGAGACGTCGAGTATATTAACTCATTTTACCAACAATTGCCAGTTTGGCTAACCAACAATAAAGGGTTCTCCTCAGACGGACACAACTTCCGGCTTGCCAGAGGGACCAATAGTACGTATGTATATGTATATACGGGCAACTATAAAACCCGAGATAAGGCCAGCATAATGGTTGACAATTCCTCAAAGCTGTAAAAGCAATTACAATCCACACACAGATGCTGTTTTCCCTGCTTATCCCCAGCCGCAAACTCACACATTAAACTTCACCACCCTGCTCTAAATTTCTCTGTTGCTTGTCTGATTACGCGCCATTTAAATAAATTCATTAACATTCTCACTAAGCCAGGCCAAGGAGTCTTTTGTCTAAGCCAGAAACCCCGGACCAGAAAACCCGACCAAACCCAAACCCAAACCTAAACCCAAACGCAAGCAAAGTCATTTAATTTGATCATTACAAAACTATCAGAGAGAAACAGTTAGCTGGCAGTTGGGTTTGTGTGGGTGCTGCGCTCGCATGTGTGTGTCCATGGGAGTATCTGTGTGTGGGCTGTGTTTGCGTTTGAGTTGTTCGCATTGCATTAATGTGCTGAGTATTATTGTTGCCACGACGAAACCTCTGAATTATTCATAGATGCAGAACGCACTTCTCGGCTCTGAGTCGTGGCTAACATCGGTCCCCATCAGAAAACCACACGGCTGCACTGGGAAAAATACCTCTTTAGGTGATTACTTCATATTTTATAAATGGCAATTCCTCACTTTCTCTTTTAAACATTCTTATTGCATTTCAATTGATTCTGACATTAAATCTTATAGATTTCTTAGATTTCTTTACAATTCATACAACTTTAAGTTCAAGTCTGTCGATATTATACGAATAGATGGTCGTTCGACCCGTATTTCCTTGAAATCATAGCCCTCTTAGCCAAGCTTTCATCTAATTTCCACCTACGCATTGTCTTCTCTGCTCCACCAGTGCCTTCCATCCTCATTTAAATGCAAAATATATTCGTTCAGGCGGGGCAGGGAGGAGATGTGGATAGGAAGTGAGTCAGTTTGTAACTCCTTTTGTTGACTACGCTCCACTGCAGAAGAAACAAGCTGAGAAATTGAATAGAATTGTTTATTTATGCCAAAAACAACATGAAAAAGGGTGTTTAAACCCCATCTCCTTCAACTTCCCGTAGCAATTTGTTATGCCACGCATGATGGGTGCAAAATGGAACTCGAATCTCCCGAGTAGGTGTGACTAGGTACAAATGAAACGAAATAAGCTGCAAATGCTGAAACAATTGGCAAACAGCAGAGACTCCTCCAAAATCTTCTGTCCCTCTGCCACATGCGCCCAAGTTGACACGCCCACAAATTATGCGTCATCGGGGGCGGAAGTTTTCCCAACTTGGCAAATAACATGCAGCGTTTTTTGGGCAACACCCACTCGAAGTTGTGTGGAAATTCGGCTCGAGGAAGAGCTTAGTTTGAGTGGCACTCGTAAATATTGCAGCAAAATTGTTTTGATATTTCAGACCGAGTTCTTCTAGTAAGTCTTAATACCGTTTACCAATACCAATCTAATTTACTGCCATTTTTCTAAGAAACTTAAAAACAGCGCCTCATGTAACGCAATTGTTGAAATTGCTTTTACCTTAACACAACAAATGGATTTTTCAAATGGATTTCCATAATGCCCATTTCTTTAATTTAACTTCTTGCAAACATTCCATCAACAAAAAGGAAATAAATTATTTAACTCGAGCCGCCGCGCCTTTCATGGTCAGTTAAAAAAGTAATTTCAATTTTTAGCGCTCATAAATTTCGTGGAGTCGGGTCATTAAAATCAGCCCAAAAACTAAAGTGGTTACACCCACCTAACCTCCCAAACTAAAAACCGCACCGCCCCCTCTTCTTCGCTGGAGTGTTGAAAACTAAAAGCCACAGAAAAGCTTTGAGAGCTTCGCCAGCGGTTGGCAGTTTTGAATTTTGCATAAATTAGATTTAACTCACAACTAACAAAAAAAAAAAAAACTCGTTCAAAAATGGTATAAATTTGCATAAGGAAGCAACAACAATGGTTCGCTTTTTTTGGAGGGTGTATCGTCCATTAGAATAACTAACTATTAACATAAACATTTAAGTCAGGTTGGACAGAGATTACGGCATAAATTTTGCGGCAAATGTTTGCGGCGAAGTTTTATATTTGCTGTTTTTGACATCTGATGTTTATGACATGTGTTTTTTATGCATATCAATGATTAAATATTTGGTGCATATTTAACGACTATTAATAACATTGTATATATCCCATATCTCCAAAACCCCAAAAAAAAGCCAGCTGTCAAAACATTTGTGCCAAAAAAGTCTGTCTGAAAGGGAAAATGCAGCAAAGGGTTCATGTTCGCTGGTTTTTGGATGCAGTCACCATGAGCTGTCATATTTGCTCATATCTTCTTCAGTCGCAACTATCGAAATATGCGCCTCACTGAACTTTCAGTTTCTGGCTTTCGATTTCCTCTTTTTTCGGGTTCTTCGCATCAGGGGTTGTAATTAAGAAAATGTCATCAAAGTCAACGACTAGACGATTATTTGCTCTTTCGGCAAACACACAATGTCATTTCCTCTTTTCGCTTTTCATTGGAAAACACATGTCAGGCAAAGAAGGATGAGAGTGGGGAAAAGCTCACTCATTGTCTCATCTCATCTAATGCGCTTAATGAAAAAGGTGTTGATTGTTGACAGTTGACGTGACACACAGAATCCCCCATTTCACATTTCTCATTTTCCGCACATAAGTTTACTTCTGCGAAAATTCCTCTAACAATTTCACCTGTCGCACAAGTAAAACTTTTTGCGGGTGCAAAAATATTTGCTTTAGTTCGCGCAAATTGAAATAAAATGTGCTTGTTTATAATTTCACTTGATACTTGAAATGAAAAGCCCCAAAGGTTTTCCCAGGTTAGTAAAAGTTGGACTGTCGTAGGAAATTGGTTGGGGAAAAAGTTAAGATTACTTTCCTTCAGTAACTTTAACTTGGCTTGAGGTTGACGTTCTCATACCAGATATTAAAATAATTTAACTTTATCTGAAAAATGTCCTGCAGACCATTTTATATCTTAGATTATTCAGGTTACACCTTAAACATTTATGGCGTTCTACAAAAATTGCTGTTTGAATATTCAAGTATTTTCATTACCTTTTACATCAACCACATTTCAATATTTTCCTTGACACATTTGTTTTCATTTCAATCAAGTAGGTCAGCACTTTATTTATTTAATACCGAGCCTCGCCTGAATGTCACAACAAAATCCATAAAAATTAGAAGCATTTCAAGCTCAAAGCCAAACATTCATCGTTCGACAAATATTTGTTGATATGTGTTTTTCTATCCTGCTCATCTAAACCAAAGGATAAACTGAAATTTTCTAATGCTCTCGTATGCATTTTTTTTGCTGTTTCCATTTTTATTGACATATTTTGATGTGCAATTTTTTATCCCTCCACACTCACACAGACATATATGGAGGGAAAGAGAAAGTTTATTAAAAGCAACAAAAAGTACAAACAAACATAACCCACATTTCATGGGGAATTTATTGAGATGTATTGAGCACTATTCGCATTCTCACATAAACAGGGGAAATAGCAAACGCAAGAGGAAGCCAAATAAAAAGCCATTCAAATATTTAATGTGTGTGCGCCAGAGGAAGAGCATTTTCCAGGGTTTATGAAGGCTTATTTGGGTTAACTTTTAAAAGACAACCGAAAGTGGGGAAAATACCTCACACAACAACTTCAATTTGAAAGCCACTTGTATTGATGTCCCAAAGTGCACAAAAAGGACTTCTTCTCTGTCGAAGCTTGTAAAGCAATATTAAAATTCATGAATAAATTACTTTTCAAGCAGTGAAGTAGTATAGCAAAAATATAAATTTTCCCACCTCTGTGTGCACTAAAAATACATTAGTAGAAAATCCAATCAATTCCAATTAAATGATCTTCATGCATTGGAATCAATCAGAGAATTCCATAAAATAAACTGATGTAATGGAATGGGAATATTCCCATCATCATCACCGGCAAAATGTTGCACTTGACTAAATAACAAAACATAGGGGCGAAATTTGCATGAACTGAAACTGATGAATGCGTGGAAATTGCAAAAATCCAACGAATGAAAATGAAAATGAAAATGAGATGGAAAGCACTCAGAGAACATAATAATAATCGTAAAAAGTAAGTAGAATGAGCTCCCAACTGAAAGTCTTCTGCGTTGGCCCTGGAAAAACAATTTCGGAATTTGCATATAATTTGTTGTTGTTTTGCTATTATGAGTTGCACAGATATGCCACGCCCACGAAGGACGGCCATATCTGGCACTGACAATGGGCGACAAATTATATGCAATGGCAAAAATTTATCACACACACGGAGGGAAAATAGTGAAAAGACGGAAAAGAGCGGAGGAGATGCCATGCAAAACATGTCCCCATATGAGTGACAATGTTCTCAAGGGGTGAATTTTACCCCCAATCCCCCCCAAAAAAGGTCCTTTATTTCTCTGGGGCTGATAGATGTAGCGCAACTACATGATGGGTGTGTGTTTGTGTGAGCCAGTCAGTCAGAACCTCTCCAGTTTTGATGGATGTGCTTTTCGGGTCGCCTATCCTTTATAAACCCGCATACCTACATTTTGTTTTCCTCCGCCTGATTGCTTGGGAATTATAAGCACGCTGATCATATTCATTTTTTGTTTCTCCTGTTGATTAGTGCCTGTCATGTGCTGGGGCCAGAGCACCTAAATTGATTTTTTATTCAAATTTTGTCAGTTTTTTTCACTTGATGGATATGAGCAAGAGCAAACAAAGCGTATAAAAAACGAACACATTTTCCGATGCAGGCAAATGCCTGACTAACAAGTTGATTTCCATATGTGAAAGTGATGGAGGAAACGGAGTGGGGCATGGGCAGAGAGCATCCCTCACAAGTCCTTTCACATGATGAATAGTTCCAGGGAGATGAGATAATTAGACAAGTCAATTGATTGATTTATTGCCATGGGACATATTCAGGCGAAGCGGAATAAGTGGTGTTTAAAAAAAAGGAAGGCTGTACTTGTTGTATTTCAGTTAAATAAATAATAACAAATAAAAATAATAAATTTGTTTTAAATATTTCTTTAGATACAATTTATCCTAACACATGCTAGACTGGAAATTATTATAGCAATAAGCCTTATCCGACTTATCCTTTGACTTCACTTGATTTATTCTCTTTAACCTTATCTGCAAACAAGCATTAATAATGTGTACGTAATTTTCCCTTTCACATTTCTGTCACATTTATTCTGACCCCTCAACCATGTTGACCTATAACCTTTAACTCTTTAAGTTCGCATTCCATCTCCAGCTCCTTGCTCTGAGACTGGCAAGGTATAGACATAGTACAATGCGAAAACTATTTGCAATATTAGTTCAGAGCTGATCCATCCCGAAGGCATTCGAATATAGTCGAATCAAAAGGAGCAGGGCACATGGTATGCCCAGGACATTCCGAAATATCAAAGGGCAATTCTAATAATATTTGAAATTTACTTTTGTTCTGCCATTTGTCCTCCCACAGCCGCATTCACACATGCCACATGCCAAGGCGCGCAGAGGAGCCTTCGTGTCCCTTTATTCCCCTATATGGTTGGGTATATTCGACATGCCAACAATATCCCAACCTCATCAAAGGTATCCTGCCTTGCCAAGAAGGCCTTGGGGCTTTTGATGGGTGGGTAGGTGGTGGTAGGTGGGCGTCCTTGATAGGATGGCTTCTGCATATGTTTTGCCAAGTTTATTGAAAAATATGCGCTGACAGGTAATATGTCAATGCGTGGGATTTGCTAAAGTGCCAACGCCTTCGTCCTGGCATCCTATCCTGCCTTATATGTACTTCCCCCTTTCCCCAGAATAATAGACCTGCTGTTGGAGCGGAGTTCACTCGTTTGGCCTCCGTAGAAGATGTTTACTTTCAGCTCTAAAGAAAATATGGCAGCACTCAGGCACTCAGGGTAAGCGAAAATGGCAGGGGAACCAATAACGAACAATATAGTTAGGAGCACTTTGAGATACCTTAGTCATGAAACTATTTTTGTCGAATTTGTCATATTGACATAGGCCACCTAATCAAACTTTAAAGCTATTTGGAGCTCAATACAACTATTTAAAGTGGTTAATCCGCGTTTCCTTGTAATTCTTAGTACAATTGAAGTGGTAAACACTTACCGTGAACAAGCAGCTGGCAACGCAGACCGCTGCCCAGGATCCAACCCAGTATCGAAGAACAGTCCTTTCTCTCTCCGGGAAGAACATGGCATGACATGGGGCTCCGCAGTCATGGAGATCCTGCAAAGGAACAATGAACAGAGGCGAGTAAGTAAATTGTGAAGTGATGCGGGAAAGAGTGGGAGCAAGTCGCTTTCAAAGGACGAAATTCATTTGCAGGCAGAGATTAATTAATATGGCTTAAATTAAATGTTGCCCAAATTGGATTGAGAGTTGTAATTAAAGTGGATTACCGGAGGAGGCTTACACAAAAAGCACACAAATTAATGTAAGCAGTAATGCATTGAAAGCCTAAGTTGCAGACGGATTGATGAATAAAATACCCAAATCCTATTATAAATGACTAATTAATAATCTGCCATCTTATATATGCATTGTACATGTTTATACAACTCTATAACATAACTGGCAGTTCCGGTTCATATTCTCAGCTATTTTCTGATTATTAATATAAGAGATAAAACTAAACAAAAACCTATTCCTTTATAATTACACGGTACACTTTAAAATTTGGTAATATCTGGAGAGGTCAAATTAGCATATATTTGGGAACACAATTTCAAAACAGTGCCTTCAGGGTGACTACACCAATGTTATCAGAGTCCCAAACAAAGTAACAACCCCCATTTTCAAAAATCTCACCGGGTTGACAACTCTGCACATCCAAGTCCAAACTCCGGACTCAAACAATAACTGCACTTTAATGAGATTTCCCGGTACAGAGATCCGAACTCAATCTATACCCCAACTCAACCTTGAACTCAAAAAGTGGAGGCGAAATCAACCCCCGCAGAAACAATTGCATTACGAAGTGTGGCAACAATGCAAACGCACTCACACACAAAAACTCTTAAGGGCATGCACAGTAGTACCTCTTTAAAAAGAATTTTTCGCAGTCGGCATTGAAAATGCACATTCAGTTTGTTTGACTTAAACTAACACATTTAACATCTTTATCAATTGCGCTGTTTCAATAAAACTGAAGATAATGTTCCAAAATATACCAAGAAATCATTTGGCCCTGGTTCGCGATAGGCACTATTGACTGTACCCGACATCAGACAGTCCAAGGCAATTCCCCAGCGCGGGACAGATGGAATGAAGTTCGGAGTTCTGGCGCATTGTAAACCACAAGAGATTTGAATTTTAGATAGCATAACACGCACGCACATAACACACTCAAACAAAAACCCCGAGGGCGGCAAAAAGTAAAGAAAGGGGCAGGGACTGAAGTGGTACGAAAAAATATTGTTGCATGGCTTCGCCGCAAAGAGTCTCTCAAAGTAAGCTCAGAAATCGGCTTGGAGATGAAGAAGAGCTCCGGACTGCAGTGCTACTCTCTGTCCCCCTTTCTCACACTATAAAACATACATCACACTGAAAAAAAGATGTTTTAATTGGAATCAAACCGGATCTGTGGAATCATTATTATAAACATACGTTTAAACAGAACTAACAATAAAGTTGTAGTAAATGCATATTTTTAAATGAGAAAGCTGTAAGATATTATACAAAAATATGGTTGTATACTCATTTCAAAATTGGGTAAATGTTTATAAAGAGTGAAGCCTATGCATGATAATAAGCAGGCTTGCAGTGCAATGCTTAATGGCAGCAAATATGTTTTCCAGTGCAAAACCCTTTTGGAACATGGAAAAACAGAGAATTACGGATCCAAAGCTCTGCTGCAGTCGTCAGCTTCTCTGTCAAAGAGCAAATTCCCCCGAAAGTGTTGAGTGTCCCTGTTCCAGCGACTGCCTCTGTCTCCATCTCTGTCTCTGTCTGTGCTTTATTTCAAATTCCCATTAAAAATTTAAAATCCTCCCCCCGAGCACAGCAGCCCCTGGCTTTTCAACGTTTTTGGCAATCATCGTTAGGTTAGCGGCGCAAATTGCGTTTTTCTGCTGCTTTTGGGGAGCAGCGAAAAGGGAGAGATTTTTTGGGGGGGCATCGATGGTGGCGATAAGCAAGTGCAGACAGAGGGAGATGGAGCGCACAGAACTGTTGACTGGGGCAATATTTACGCATATTTGGGGGGCATAAGGATGCGGATCCGCAACAATAACATAAAGCACCAGATCCGTGGGTTCTTGAGGGAAATGGGGAAAGTGGGACTCTGCTAAATTGCCTTCAGTTTGTCTGTCCAGCCATATTTATCTGAAATTATCCTCCGAGCTTTTAAGCCACTTTAAGCCAGGAAAGAGATGAAAATTTAAATTTAAATTTTAATGAACTAATTTTGAGGGATTCGAATTGGCCAGCGGTAGAAAATGGGACTTCATTTAAGGGCTGAAAAAAGCGGAAATGGCAAACGAAGCTAGATTAAACATTTCAGCGACCTTTTTGCAGAAGAACTAAAGTGCTCTTTTTATTAAACAATATTCGTGATATAATTAAAAACATTTTCTGTTTTTGTTGTACTGTATTTCTTTCATGTAGTTGTAAATATACATATATATAAATATATTTGTAAATCCCTAGTTAAATACAAAGCTTGAATTCATTTCATGTTCTTCTCACCCAATATTCGTAGTGGGCCAATTATTCTCAGCGCAAAAATATAATTAAATTGTTCATCTAATCTTGGAATCTTCTCTATATCGCCATAACATTTATCAGGCTCGTTCCACTTAACATTTTATATCTTGGCTCTATCAGCAATCACTTCCTGTCTCCCTGGCCGAAAGATCTATCCGCCGATCCATCGATCTATCTTTATTACCGAACCAAAATCAAACAGACTGCCTCTTCTACGGGTAATTGCAGCCCCCTCCCCATTTCTTGTACCTCTGCGAATAAAGTGCCCCTTGAGCGAGCGGCAACAACAACTAGTTGCAACATTGACCACAACAAAAGGAGTCGGGCGACTTGCATTGTTAGTCCCTTCTATATATACATACATATACTTTTTGGTCAGGGTCCCAGGCCGTGGTCCCATTGTCTTGCGATTTTTATGAGGCATGTATAAATAATTGCGCCCAAAGGCCGCCGACATAAGTTTTCATGCCGGCCGCGTGAGCATCCGACCATCAGCAGCAGCTAAAAGCTGTGGAAACAGTAAAACAAGAACCGGACAGCGGCTAAACTGCCCTGCAAGAGTCACTAAAGTGAGTATAGTCTTATAGTCCGACTTAGCCGCCCACCTCCTCCTTGAATTCCACATTTTGCCATGTACACAAAAAATAAAAAGTGGCTATAAAACAAATTAATACTCTCATACATTGAATTTCTTTTATGTGAAGGTGAAGTACAAGCAATTAAAATCAACTCACAATATCTCGATATTTAAGTAACAAACTGATTGATACATATATGCAATTTATAATATCTTATGTTTTTCCCGTACTTTCTAGTAACCTAATCGTGCTAAGCTGTTTAAGATACTCTGCTCGTTGTGTTGGCTAAAAGTGGCAACTACAAGACCGAAACAATATAGAAATGTTCGTAGTAGTTGTATTTTTTTGCGCCAAAGGCAACAAATAAAGCACAATAAATAAGAGGTTGGCAAGGAATTAGGAATGGGCAAGGGTTTCCGAGTGCAGGAGAGCCAGAGCCAGAGCCAGAGCCAGAGCCAGAGCCATAAACCAAGTTTTGCCAACATTTAAGGAGTTTTTAATTTATTATAGATAAATTTTATGCCGTCGCGAGTTATGTGGTGCTAAAGGGTCTGTGGGGATGGAGTTTGGACAGAGCTAAGGGAATCTTCCAGCTGGCCTTCACTTCGTGTTTTAGTTGGGGGCGTGTTGATGATGATGGTGGAAGCTGCAAATTATTACGATTCCGAGAGATGAGGCAACAGACGGACAGGCAAAGTCATCGCACAGGGAACAGTGGGCAAGAAATTGACGCACACTTTTGCAATATAAAATAAAACATAACAAATTTTATTTTTTCTTATTTACGAGAATTATATTTTAGGAAATATATGGGACTGCTTTAAAGTCGTTTACAACACTACTTATCAATCTACTGCAAACAGTGCAAAAGTTCTTAGGAATTGTTATTTATCCATAGCTCTCAACTACTTTGACAAACTTTTCTCCCTTGTATAATATAGTCCCATAGTTTACCACCGATGTCTTGTTAACAACTATTTCCATGCCACTGTGCGGCCAGAGTTGGAAAACTTTGTTCTGAAGGTACCTCAGATCAGAGTTGTGTTTCCAGACTTCCACAACCTCCTGCCTTCTCCTGACATCGATTCCCCTTCTAGGAGTTTTCAGGCAACCCTCGAACAGCGTTAATGATGACTCTGGCCATATAGACGGGATATGTTAGCCTGTGTGCACATTTCGGGGGTGTTGCTGACGTTGTTAAAGTCAAAATAGACAGAGCAACAGACAGCAGGAACGAGAGCAAACAGACAGGAAAATGAGACGGAGGGTTTCGATGTCCTGGGGGTGGATTCGAACAGGACTCGAACAGGATTCGAACAGGAAGATATAGGCAGGAACGGCTGTGAGCTGTTGGTCCTTCGCCTTGCTGTTCGTATCCTTGCAAGCCAAACAGGCTGAAAAACCCATGCAGACGGACAGGAACAACAATTTGAATTCAATAAGGAAGCGGCAAAACGAAGAAGCCAAGCACGTTTCCCACTCAGGTCAAGAGTTCAAATGCTCAGAAATACCCAGAATTATATTAAAGAGGAGTCAAAAAGCCAGACACGAAATATCCCAAAGAAATAAAAAGCGAGTCACACATTTTACTTTGCTGACCGCAACACAAAAGAAGCCGCCGAAAAAATGCCTGCTCATAATTTATTAATATTATTGGTTGGAGGTCAGCCAAGTTGCCCCCCCAAGAACAACTCGCATACCCCCCTCACAAATTACACATGTCGACACTTTATTAAAAGGCAGGAGAGAAAAGGGTTTAAAGGACTTTGATTCGATATTGGAGGATTTTCAGCTCAACGTTTTTTGGGGCTTGCGGTCTGCCAAAAAAATGAAACCGATCCGGAGGCTATAAAATGTCGACCCATCCATATGTTGGTTGCTTTTATGGAAAGAGGAAGGAGCGGGCATTTTAGGAACCGGAGGCCCAACAACTTTTGGCGCGATTTCCTCCTTTTAACCCATTTGGGTTAACGCCTCCTCTTTGTTGTTGTCGGAGCTGCGGCGCTGCGTTTAACCCTTTCAGGGCCAAAATAAGGGCACAAAGAGACAAACAGAAATGGCTGTTAAGGCCTACACTTGACTACATGCAAATTATGCCCAAAGCGAGGGCACAAAAGAGAAACCCGAGTAAAAGGAGGCGTGGTCGATGGGCTGAAGGACGACTGAGGTGGGTTAACTGGCATCGGCATGGGCATCTCCATCTCCATCTCCTTAAAGCCTGTGGCAGACTGCGTCCACCCCTTGATTACAGCCCATGTAATTTTAATGGATATTTATAATGAGCATCTGTTTTGAATTTTTACTTATTTTCGTTCCTCTTACATTTTCCCGCCCGAAAAGGTGACACAGCACAAGGTCCAAGGCCCGGGGACATGTGAATTGTTGTCGGGTCATTTTTAGGGGCCGGAGTTGGGTTAAGGTACGTGCAGGCACAAAAGCGGCATTACATGCAAGGTGTTAAGCTGGGGGATTTTTTTTTTTTGCATTGCGTCGCTCATATGAATATAATATTTATAAAGGACCACAGGTGGGCAGCCCTTCCGCAGTTACCCTCACCTCCCTCAGAACCTACGTAGTTAGCTTACGAAAAAAAGGGCTCTGCACATGAAGAATTAGCGCTGTTGAGGTGAGTGGCTGTCCGCCATGACTGTTCACTAATTACTTAAAATATTCATCATTAAATTAAAATGCATTAAAGGTTGTCACTGCTCGCGAAAATAAGTGTGGCACATTACTCGTTATGACAGTTAAACATTATCATTAATTTCTATATAGCTGTTATTTCCAGATCGTTAGGTTATTTAATAATATTCAACATACTATTTCGCACTGCAACTCAAACCGAATTTAGTAAAATATATGCATCTATATTTGCTTGAATTGCTGGGTTCTGTACCTAAACAATTTAACAAACATTCCATCTATCATATTAATCCCATTTCGCTGCAGGCAAAGACATACTTTAGCCCCCGTTATCATCTGCGATATACAATCCCAGTCAAGTTGCTCTCCCCCTCGAGAATACAAATCCCAGTTAATGTCAACTAAATGCTTACAACTTAAAACCAACTTAAGCCCGAGTTAAAGCATTTCCCACACAAAACTTTTACGCATATACAAGGATATCCTACGCCCCCCGATTTGAGTATATAACAAATATTTATCGGCCATGCACATCACGTAGTTCCGAGTGGAGTGCAGAGTATGGGAAAGCGGATTGCTGGCGGATTGTTGGAAATGGAGAGGGGAGATGACAACGTGACACTGACACTCATTGACCAGCTGACGGCCTCGAATACACGTTAACCATGCTAACCGATATATACTCGTATATGTACATGAATAATGTGGGGAATGGGGGCGGCTGGGCGTGGCTGATCTGCAGACACATCGTTCAACATCACGGGGCATTAAGTCAAATGCAAATTGAAGCATTTGTTGGGAAAACAGTTGCAAATATGCTGCCAGGAATGTTTGTGAGCTTGGAAAATGCAGAAAAGCTGGCAGACAAGAAGAAGAAAGTTGTCCATAGGATCTAGGTAGGGAGAACAGAAACATGAACTATTTCAAATCGCTTAAATGCCTTTTATACATAAACTTTAATACATCATCTAAAGCTTCTAATGAGTAATAAAGTTTTATTCAACTTCCCAATTGACACAAATTTGTAGTAGTGCTTGGTGCTTTTAGGCACAGATGTGAATAATTTTCTAATTGCTATAAAAGCTTATCAATAAATTTTGGCCAAATTGGTGGCTAACGGTTTCTAAGAAGTTCTCTGCTGCTGAAATTCAAGTGGGGCTAGCAGGTGCAGCCTGAGAGAGATAGACATAAGTGGGAAGAAAGAGAGGGCGAGAAGGAGAACATTCCCACTTTCTACCGAAACCTGTACCTGGCCAAGTATGACCGTCTCTTTCTCCTCACCGCGCGCTATCTCTTTCTTGACATTGACATGCAGACAGCAGCAAACGCAGCAAATTTTTGGTTTGACATTTTGGCAGCCGTTTCAGCCGCTTCTTTCTAATTGCACAAGGGGCAAAAGTGCGGGTAAGACTCTGGAAAAACACTAAAGTGAAAGAGTGAGAGAGGTTAGGCACATCTTTGCATGCTGTCTCGACACGCTTCAGTTCGGTTTTCCCCCCATTTTCCACAGGCAATTTCCAGTCGGGGACTGCTGCATAATTTGACATATTAATTTTTAGTTGGTTGTCAAGCCTCTGAATGACAACAACTAATGAGCATAGCAGGCAGAAAAGAAAAGGAAAACCATCGACTTTTCCCAACTCCCACTTTTGGTAGCCGTACTGAAAACCTCCTTTTAGACATATGCCCCCCTGCTGAGATGACTTTTTGTTCTCTAACCCAATGCACCGTCTCAGTTGGTGGCATTTCACTGGGTTTTAATATACACATAAAGAAAATGTTTTTTTATTAAATAAAATTCTCATTGTATTCAATAGTATGTCTACTATATATATGGAATATAAGAAGAACATAGAAGGTAATAGCATGAATATATTAAAGAAATGTATGCTGTCATACAAAAATGTTGCAATACTTTTTGTGAGTGTACATGTTATTCTATATTTAAGCGACTTCATCGGGTATTCTGTTTTGTCTTCGTTTTTCTGGCGTTGAGCCCCGACGGTTGGGGCATAATTTAATAAATTTATGAAATTTAATAGAGAGGAACGTGTTTGCTGGCCACAAATTTGTGGTAGCCCTGCTCTTGAAATTTATATGCCTGTAATATCCCAGGGCGATTCTGAGGGGTGGCATGTAGCGGGGACCCCCTGTTAAAGTGGGCGTGACTGGTGCCGATGGAGGGAAGACATGGGTGCAATATCTTGATGTTACTTACGACAAGGCTTAGGAATATCTCGAAGAATTTGTCCATGAAATTGTGAAACATTTATCACAGTTTTCAGATAATTTATTCAAACTTTTCGGCTTTGATTTAACTGAGTTGATGGTCTTGTACAGAAAGAGGCATTTAAAAGCTAATGCTTAAATTATTTAATGCACAGTTTTCATAGCTTTCATCAGAGAGATAAAGATAAAACGAACATAGTTTTTATGAATGCATATCTACGTTGTATTATTATTTTATACCAGATAATAATAACCAGGATTGGATAGTCCAACCTTGCTCGATCATTAGGAATTGTAGGAGCAACCAAATAGATTCCCATCTGCGACAAATCCAAGCTTAACTGCGATCATTAACCATATATCAAAGTGGACTGTAAATAGTCCTCGGCACAGCGCAGAAAGTCGAGGCTATAAACTGAGATGCCCAATGAGCTTTGTCAGATTCAAACTACCAAAACGGTAATTTGGTTTCATGGAGTGTCGCCTATAAGCCCATAACATCCAACGGTCCATTTGAAGTCTCGTCCCCACGCCATGCCACACCACACCACACCACACCACTCGCCACACCTACCCCGCAGCTCCTATCTTTGGTTACACGCAATAGGAACAAAATCATGGGTATTAAGTGTACACCGACAAAAAATGTCATTTACCTCCATACAAATAGCTGAACTATCCTTTATGAATATAAAAATAAAGTCCTCACGAAAATATTCTTTATATCCAAGGAATAAAACTAGTTGCTTTAAATCGAAGGCTTATAAAGGTGTATGACTCATGTTTGTAACGTTTCATAATACCATTTCTCGTTTGCCGCAGTGTAGGAGAAATCAACATAGAACACACAAAATATTACAACAATTTGCATAAAGCCTGTTACTGTTACGATTTCGAGACGACGGCGATTCCAACAGCGATGGGACGCCGCGGCGATGGCGTCTGTGGCATGCAACATCCGAGATACAGATACGCCACAAGCCACGCGGCTAACGGCGAAAAGTGTGCGCTGGACGCTCTTGAAGTACATGCACGTACATCAAAGATGGAATGGAGATGGGATGGGGCCGTGGATGGGGGGTGTCGTATGTACTGGGGATAGGATGGGATGGAATCGGATGGGATGGGATCGGATCGGGTGGAGATGCCAGGCTACACGTACAGTTAGACGAAGGCGTTTGCAGAGCCGGTTTCCTCGCTCCTGGACACCGGGCTGTACCATTATAATTACAAGAACAACAAGTTATGGCAGGTGCCAGGGATCCATGAAAACCAAGCCAGCGAAATGTGAACAGAGACCGAGCCGGTCTGTCAGCTGCGGATTTAATGCTGGAAATTATATATCATTTTAATAATAACGCATCAAATTACATCAACGAAATACTCGTGCCGAGACAAAACGTCTAGGAAATGAAAGATCAAACTGTGATTGGAGTTTCTTCAGGTGGGTTGGCCAATTCACATCGCATTGTGTGCGATTTCCGCGAAAAGGGAGAGAACAGATGTCATTGCTTAAAGCGAAGCAAAGTGGGGTATTTTCTCAGCCATATACTTAGTGTATGAATTAGGAGCTTAATTATTGGGAATTTTATGGAAGCTTTTAGAGCTAGAGGCTGGTAATGGAGCGGATGCGAAGCAGCAGTTTTGGTCGTAACTTAACCAGTCTAATTCTTTAGAAACTGGAGACGGACTAATAAATAAATATAATTTCAAATGCAAAGCATTTTAAATCCTCTGCTTAAACGAAGCCTATACTGAAATCTCAAAGCGTTTTAAATCCTCTGCTTAAACGAAGCTCTTACTAAAATCTCTCTGTATTTTGTACATAAGCTGTTTGTTTCAGCTTACGCATAGATCTTCCCCTCTTTTTCTTGTTTATGCTCATCATATATATTCACCCTTTTTTATTTAGCATAGTCTCCTATACAGCGTTCCCTCCGTGTGCCAATTTCATTTCGACTTTATTCAATTTCAATAAGCTATCTCAAGCTTCGTGTTCTGTGATTGGCGAAAACAATCAATCAGCATGGCTAGGTGGCTCCCTGCAGCCACCGTTTTACCGAATAGATAACTTTCAGTTATCATATCACGTACAAATTGAGAATACTGAATGCTTCCCAGCGCGCAATGCAAACTGTCAGATACAAAACCTTTTGCACTCGAAACGCGAATGCCAGGCACTTGTGCACTTCTCATCGACTGACATCGATCCCATCGATGCTAGCTGCATAATCTCTGCTCTCCAGCTGAAATCCCCATATTCCTCATTCCAGCACCGATAAACCAAAACCACTTGACGTTGGATGCTCTAAGCCGAGTGCGCATTAACTAAAAGCCGCCACTATCGACAGAGGAGGAGCGAAATAAAAAACATTTACGGAAAACTATTTGCAACAATTTTTCACAGTCAGCTGCCATAATTTTTCACACAAAACCCCAGCCAGATGAACGGGGTCCAGTGCTTTTTTTTGCTTTTATTTTAACACTTTAAACGCTGACGTTTAGACGGGAGGGGGATTGGGGCATGAGGATGGGCTAGATGGGTTATACCGATGGGCCATAGTGGATTCGTGGATGCAACAGTGCATTTCCATTTCTCAGTACGCTGCCCAACGCTTTATAATCAACCATGGAGTGAGCGTTTTCGACTCTGCACACTACAAAATAATTTGAAAAGCGGGGATGGCTCTAAAAGAAGGATATTTAAGTGTTATTATTTGAATGTTTTTCCTAAACTCCTTTTCATATATCACAAGTTATGAAAATTACCTAGTTTGTTTTTATATATGGGATCCTCGTCTCTTAAAATTATTAGGCAATAAAAGGCGGCTTTTTGCAGTGCACGGCTCTGCATTTTACTGCAGATGCCTCGCTTGGATACAGATACAGATATACGCCACAATTTATCTCACAGTTTGCAGTCTAAACAAAACCGACTGGCCCGTGGGGAAGTTTTTAGCTGCTCAGCGGCAGGCTCATCGGAATCATCGGACTCATCTCTCCTGCCGGACCATTTGCCAAGTCCGCATCCGCATTGTCCAGGTCCCTGGCTCTGTTCCTGGCCCTTTTCCCCAGACTGTCTAACCCTGCGACAGCGATAAATGTTTCAGCATGGCAAACACAAACTGCGAAACTCCGGGAAATATACAAATGATTTCGTATTTATTTCAACCGTGCTCGGATCGATGACAGCCCAGCAGAATTCTCTGGATCAAGAGGCTCTGCCGCTCTAGCTCCCTACCAGTACCAATTTTCCCCCGCCCTCCCTGCTCGCTTTTGCAAATTTCTGGTGAGGTTAGCCTAATTATCTATGCGGGCTTGCTCGGTTCCACCATTTGAACATGACTATCCATGGTACAAAAGTCCGTAATTGATGAGCTTGAGGGCAAAGCATTGATGTACGATGGGTTCAGTGCTCACTAGTCGGATTCCTGAAACTGCATTTCCATAGGCTTAGACTCTACTTGTCCTACTTCTGGACCATCAGATCATCTGCTGCTGCTTAATAATTTGCCTAAACTAATATTACATTATTTTTATGCAGACAAATTTGCAATATCATTTATGTGAGATGAGAATAACCAATTTCAAAAACTTGTTTTATAGTAGGAATGTAAAAAGTTTTCTAAGCTAATCTAAGCTATTCAAATCGCAAATAACATAATTACTTTCATAGACACAAATCTTTATTTTTTGTTTATAAAACCCATAGACTTTATTTTTCATCTGGAACTCTTTTCCAGTCACTTTTCATTCCGTGAAAGGATATTCGCGCACTACACCCAATTTTGCGATTGAACTACCGACTGTTTTTCAGACGAAACCGTTCAGCCTCTCTTTGAGTACCTTGAACACTTTAAGCCGATTCAATTTACTGAATGCAATCCGCAGTTAATCCGAAATGCTTTGATTAATTTTCGGACTTTATATAATCGCATTGGTAATGCGACTGCCATGCAAAAGTTGTTTGTGCAAAAGTTCTCCATATTTTTTTGTTAAACAGCGGTACCGGACAATGACTGTGGCACCCGTGGCGAGAGCAGCAAACTAAGATAAAGCCGACGACTTTTTATGCAGCATTTATTTCCATTTATTATAAGTGCGTGTTTTTTGCACTGCGATAACATGGAACTGGAAGGAAAACAGACGAAATAAAGTAAAACACAAAACAAAATCTTTCATTGATTTCGCGTATTCCTCGGTGACCCATGCCTCATTCCTCAATTCCTTTTGTCCCGGCTGATAAATGATTTCAATATTATGCTATATAAAAAGGGAACACAAAATAAAATACAGAAACTGCGTCAAATTGCGTCAAAAGCCTGTCGGTCTCATTAATTTCCGCTTGAACAGCAACAACAGTGAATGAAAAGGAAAAAATAAAAAACGTCGATGTGCCGACCAACATTCAAATGCTTTGTGTGGCTCTCTGCATATTCAATTGCTGGAAAATGCTTTGCGTCGTCCATGGAAAACTATCTGCTAATGAAGGCCCAACCTGCCGCTCGGACAGGAAACGCTTTTCAAGCCCTGCACCTGATCCGGGAAATGCTGTTGGCCATCGGGGAACGGGATTCGGAATAGAGTTCCTGTGGAAGTGATTCAGCATTTGGCATTGAATCCATTGTGAATGCCGCTCGCAGGCCACATTTATCAGTCATCGCTGGCGGGGCTTAAAGGTTCTGCTTTTCAATAAGATAGAGTACTGATAGACGTTGAATAAAGTGGCCTGAAAATAACGATGGGATGGGCAGAAGGACCTCAAGTTGGTCCGGCGAGGGTTTAAATAAATCTAAAGCTTTCGTGTTTGAGGTTTGATTAATTGCCTCATCTGTCTGCCACATAAATTAATTGTAATCGAAGAGGAGACTAGAATATGATAAGGTAATAGATAAGTACACAACTTAAAAGAGTTTTTAAAAATGTTTAAAATAACATTTATATATTATTCAATTGTCATTAAAATGACACAGTAGTTTTTCGTCTTTATAATTTTTTTTTCATGTTTTAAGTCTTCATTTTTAACATAGAACACTTCATAAGAAACAAATTTCAGTGGATGGATACACTGACTCCCTTGCTTTTCCCTTTCCTACTAGAGACATTAGTTTTCCTTTGCTCTCTTTCCTATGCCATCTTCTCTGGTCCCCCAAATTGCCTCAAATTAAAGGCAGCTTACCCTCGACGCGACCCATGACCGAAAACTTTAAGCCATTTGTCAACACATGGGATCGTGGGATGGACGGGGGCGTGGTAGGTGTTTTTGGGGCGTGGCGGATGGGGCATGCAAAAATGCGTTGCCCAACGCACCTCTGCACGAAAGAGGGAACGGAGAAAGCAGGGGTGGAAAAAAAGCAGGAGAAGAATGGGTGAACGGATGGCTGCTCCAAAAATGGCACCAAAAATACCGATACCGAGTACCGAAACCCCAAAACACGCCTTCCCCTGCAAACACTAACTCAACCCGAAATCCCATTCATTCGCCGTAGACCGACGACCACAGGAAAATTTATAGGCAATAGCTAAAAACAACATCGCTTCACTTGAGCGTGAACAGTGCCAGCCAAAAGTACGACACACAAAATGGCAGTAGAAAAACTTCAATTCGGCTCTTTTTCGATGAGGTTCGGGTTCTCCACATCTCTGGATATAAAAGTTAATGGTTCGCATAACAAAGCACAGGAAAATAAAAAAACGAGACTCTGAATTTTGTTTGTTTTGTTGATATTCCGTTCCATGAAAAGTAAATTAAGCCATTCCAGCGAAAAAAAAAAGGAAAATTAGAAGATACAAAAATGGTTATTTTTTGCGAATTCCACCAAAGTTCCCGAAACTAGAACCGCGCATCACCTGCCACAATGGGTAGTCGAAATAAAAAAAAATAATAAAATAGGGCTGCGGAAGTTTCGACAAAGAATCAAGAAAATGTTTGTTTCAAATTTGTTCAACCGAAGACAATCCCGAACAGATGAAAAAACCTTTGCTATCTGACAACATGCATATATACGGGAAGCCAAACTTTTGAGAACTCGAAGTGAATTTTGGTTTTTGGTAATTGCTAACCAAAATAAAAATACCAATTGTGCGTCTGGCTCATTGCAGATAATGGAAACCGAAAACTTTTGCCACACGGTTGACTCTGAAAATCACCTGACAGGGGTTAAGTTAAAGGACTTACAGGTAAGACTCCATAAAACTTTTTATTAGGATTCCAACTAACTGAGTGCGACACTTGGCTCGTCGAATTATTTGCGTATTTATGGCTGACCCTTTTTCGGGCCACGATCTCCTCCACTCAACTTATGTAGGTCCAAACTCTCAACCCTCTGTAGAAAACTTTTTGGCAATTGGCTTTGGGCGAAAGTTTCTGGCAGTTCTGATGCCCAGGGCTTGGTGCTCAGAATTAGGTTTGAGTTAGTGTGCCTCACATAGATTTGAAAATAATTGTGTTACTGACACTCACTCTCGATGAATGCTAAGGCTTCCAAGCATGCACTTTGGGTTTAAAGACCAATACTCAGGATTTGAAGACTTACCTAAAAGAAAAAAGTAAAATAAAAATTAGTAAGTTATGAAGTACACACAAATGCAAAAAAAAAGTTTACACTCATTAACACACAATCAATTCCTTGGGGTTGCAATTCAAGTTTTACACAGCTGGCGAAATACTAAATGAACTATCCATCGCCAGTAATCTCTCCTTGAAAAAGCATTAAAAATTTTACGATTACAATCTAGCGAATCTCTTGGCTTATCAGAATTCCGTGCACCTTAAGCAAGAGATACAATCACTCAAAAAGATTCCTGATTTCATTTTGATGGCTTTTAATCAGCTTAAAAATTAGTAGCCATAAAAAGAACTCACTCCTCCGTCGGTGGCAAGATTATTATGCTTAATGATGTACAACATAAAAATCCTTTTTTACGATATGCAAAAGCATTTTGATAATTTGCTTTAAATAATAAACAAGAGGAGAATTCTCCTCGCAGTCCGTGAGAGTCATCACAGAATGCAGGCAGGCAGCCATAAAAAGTTTGAG
Organism: Drosophila teissieri; assembly: GCF_016746235.2. Taxonomy (NCBI): domain Eukaryota; kingdom Metazoa; phylum Arthropoda; class Insecta; order Diptera; family Drosophilidae; genus Drosophila; species Drosophila teissieri. Next base: position 14,468,182 of record NC_053031.1, on the reverse strand, counting down.
CGTGCCGTAAAAATCACTTAAAGGAGGTGAATCAGAGGCGGTAGGAAAGGAGGAAAGCCCCTAATGGGTTGCTTAAGAACACGTTGCCACTTTGCTGGGGAGAGGAGAAAAATCATTTTCATGTAAATTGACACGTTTCATTATGAAGATGGATCTGCAAAGTACAAGTAGTGGTGGCGTATCTGCTGGTACAGGGAGCTGGGTCCCACGTTGGGCGCCATTTACTAAGAGGGCTAAGATGATGAGCTGCAGCACCAGGAGCTGAGCTGAATGTGGTTGTCATTGCCAGGGTGACTACAACTAACCCAAGGGAGAAAATCTGAGAAGTGGAGAGCCACGTATCACCATAGCACACATTGCGGTCGGACTTGCCGGTTGCGAAACATGATATGATATGCGGTAAACAAACAGCCAGACACCAAGCTCACATTGTTCTTGTTTCAATATTTTTTTGTGGTGTGGTGTAAGGAGTGGAGATTTGCGGGTTTGAGGTAGCAACAATTGGCCGGTAATCCCTTTTGATTTCGAAACAGGAAGTAGCCCAGCGTGACAAGTTTTAAGTTTCCACATAATTAAGCGGTTCGATTTGTGTTTGTGTGTGCTTTAAAAAGGTGACGAAAAGGGTGATAAAATGGGGCTTGCAATAATGGTAATAAAAACACCTGCTTATTTATAAACTTAAATTTTTATATGGGGTAATTTCGTTTGTATATTTTTTTGTGCTTATATTTTATAGCCTCATAAAAATGGAAAAGGTAACAATCCAAATGTATTATTGAAAATAATTTCGTACCGCTAAAGCACATATGCACTTTCTGAATGCTTCTAAGTTGTTAATAAAATTTTACGGTTTCATAAGGAAAACATTCAAATTTTTACAAAAGAAAGCACACCGATTTTATATGGCAATTTTATGCTTCACCAAAGGCATACAGTATTTCAGCACGAATTCTCAGAGCTCTCAAAGTTACGATCTGTTAACCAGCCGCTTTCCTTCGCGGATCGAGAAACCTATCCTATCATTAGCATTTTAGCCAGACCGCCTCCCAATCCAGATGACCGGCAATTGTGGCGAAGCATTCTCGATGCTTTCACCCAGGTCTTAACCCCCTGCTGGTGCCAGGGGCCATAAAGTGGACACTCCAACCGAGTCGACTGTAATTTTGTACACATGCTGATATCGCTGAACCAAATCACTTGTTCAGGCTGTGGAGCAAAAAAAAACGTGAGTTCGTTTCCCTGGCATCTGTTTTTCTTATGCTCACCTATTTACAACCGCTTTAACCTAATTTCATTAGAGTTTTGCCGGCGGGAACGGTGCTGGCTCCCCAGTCACCACCAACTCAATTAAGCCGGAGATAAAAAATCAAATGGACCACTATGCTGGCTGCAGACCTCAACACTTTCATTTGCAGTTGAATGTGAAATGTGAAATGGGAGCGGAGAATTGAATGCAGCATGTGGCTGTGAACCTGGTGGCCACTCATCGTCACCAAGCATGTCAAGTGTTTTTAGCCGCAGCCCCTCCTCGTGTGTTTCGTATTCCCCCCATCCCCCCATCCCCCCATTCCCCCATCCCGCCGTCAACATAAAAATCCAATTTTCGTAATTAAAAAAAATATAAGCCATGCAATACAGCTGCCTTGGGAGCATTCGCAGGGCCAGGGTCCGAGTCTCATCTCATTAGAGCACTTCCCGTAGTGGCTGCAGGCTGCCTCATCATGGCCCTTCCCCGCCCATTTAACGGTGGCATAAACTCTTGAGACCAACAAAATTCACTACATTGCAAAAACACGTTTAACTTAATTTATTTCTTAAATAATTAGTTCATTAATTTCTCAAAAAATGATGTATCTTATGATTGAAAATGTGAAAAGGAAACTGTAGCCAACACTTATTATACTTTGTTTTTACCTGTTTCTTTCAGTGTAAAAATTAACAAATCTGAAGCTGGAAACTCAGTTTTAAAACCATTGAAGAGCGAAAAAAATGAATAGAATGAAAAATAAATAAACAAAAAATTTAAGAAAGACGGAACAGCGCGAAAGAGATGGAACAACAAAACAGACAAAGAGGGCAGCACTGAATTGAACATTTATTCTGTGCCCTGCTGGCTCTGCTCTCATCATGTGTATGAAGCACTTGAAACCAGCATATCATCGCTGGCTATAGACAAAAGTCGGGCCCGCAGAAAGAGATGGGGCATGTGAAAGGAAGGAGACAAAAGTAGGGGCAGGAAAAGGGACAGCAGATCGGCCATCAGTGTCCAAGAATCGTTAAAACGCTTAGCACGTTTTTAATTATGCCAGCGAATGGTTCGAGGAGGACTCCAAAGGGGGCGGGTGGAGCTGTGGGCGTGTCTTGGGGCCGGCGCCCTTTATTTTCGGTGATACGCTCCAAGCGGCAGACTGCGATTTCCACTTAACTCCAGTCAGCTTTTTCATTGTCTGGCCATTCGTCAAATGCAAATTGCAGTTTTGCCGACAGGAAAACAACAGAAATTGTATGTAAATTTGAACACCGAGGAATAATAGATCTGTTAATGGTTCCGAAATAAATCATAAGGGCTTAAATTTAGTCTGCTGTGGTTTTTATCAGGAACAACCATTTAAGTTAACATTTCTCAAATGCAATGTATTGGTGAACAATATCGTAAGAGATTTCATAAAATTTCCATTAAACGTATATGTATGTCATAATGCTTTTAGTTGTCATTTGCTTTAAACACTTTGAAGTACTTATGGATAAAGATTTTATTTGGCAAGCAAGCTATAAAGTTTTCAATAGCCTTTAGCATACTAAAGCATACTTAAAGCTTTTTCGCATTTCTATGAAATATTACATTTCTAAAACGCCTGCCCAAGCTCTATAAAATTTTAAGCCACTTTAAAACACTGCCATTTTGAGCTTTGTCTGCAAAACAATAAAGAATGGACAAATATTTAGCAACAAACAGGAAAAATGGATATAAAAAAAATAATTTAGCGAGAACAGATAAATGCTGCAGGATATGAAAACTAAAAACAAAATCCAGACAAACTTGTTGGCTTGGCCTGAATATCTCTCGGTAAATTTTCCTGAGGCAATAAACTGAACAATAAAAAAATTTGATAAAATAAAATACAATTCGGATAAATGGTAAAGAAAAACGCAGGCCATTTTGTGATTTTGCTGTTCTGTTTTGTTTTGTTTTGGTATGGCAATTATTGAGTTGGCTTAGAATTTGCAATTTGGCGAGAAGCTCAACATGTTGCACAGTCGCTGATTTGCTGTTGCAAGTTGCCAGTTGCCAGTGCCTGTTGCTTTTTTGGCTGCCGCCCCAAACTGCCCGCTGGCAATTTTCACAGTTTGTCAAGAGGCAGTGGAGAATGGTAAAAAAAAGAAAAAATGCAACCGAAATCGCCTCTTTTCCTCTCCAGACATCAGTCAAATGTCCAACTGCAGCAACTGTGGGTGCATCTTGCACCTCCATTCTGCGCCTTTCCTGTTGGACTTGTTTGGCTGTTGTTTTTCCAGTGTCTGGGCTTAGAAACGCTCGTCTATTGACAGTAGCCATAATTTGTTTGTCTAGCTAACGTGGCCACGATGAGGTGAAGGGGTGGTCTTCGCTGAAGTCGAGTGGCAATTGCCGGCTACGCTGATGGCTTAAATATTAGATGTATGCAGTTTGTTTTTTTTCCGCATTTGCTTGGCCCGTTTGGGCCACAAAAACTGTTGACAGTTATAAATGATGGGGCTGGCTTACCGTGGGGCCAACGACTCATAGGAAGTGGCTATCTGAGGAGTGGACTAGTGACTGCTGGCCAAGCCCCCAAGTCAGTACTTAAGTGTACCTAATCTGGGTGTCAAGGAAAGGAGAACTGTTCCGCGGAAGTATAAACTAGGAACATTCTGCTGCTAGTATATAATTTAATAAAATCACAGTTGCAGTTGCAGCAGAAAATCTCTTTACTCCTTAATAATGGTAATTAAAAATTAAAAAATTATTGAATAGACGTTTTAAAAAGGTTTCTTAGTTTAAGCGATAACCGAATTGCCAATCAATAAAAGGTGAGCAACTTCTGTAAAGGCTTTCCACAACCTGAGGCCATTATTTCTCAACAATAATTTCGCAACCAAAATAAAAGCGCCTAAAAACCCAAAACTACACAAGTGGGCATAAGTATTTAGACAAGAAAAATATTCATTATATTTGTTTGTAACTTATTGTTTACTTACAGGAAAATTGTTTAATAATTTTAGTAAATAGGTAGACTATCGTAGTTAAATTAGGTAATATAAACATAGGGATAACTTCATTGTTGATTTAAGAAAAATTACTTTTCTATAAATTATCGGTGGCATAAGTATTTAGACAAATCATTTAAATTTCATAAATTAAAAAGGGAAAAATGTGAACTAAAAAATTATAACAAATTAATAAAAAATACATCCCCCTTTAGCGTCTATTACTTTTTGGAGACGTTTTGGTACAGACTGTTCCAAGCTGTGGATATAATCTATTGAAATATCCTTCCATAAGGCTTGAATCTCCAAAATCGTTTTTTCGCGACTTCTAGATAAGTTTGCACATCTTTTTTTCTTTATATATGACCAGAGGTTTTCTATTATGTTGAGGTCTGGACTTTGAGGTGGCCAATCCAATGTGTTTACGCCAACATCTCTCAGAAACTGCGTAATCCGTTTAGCCTTATGACAGGGGGCATTATCCTGCTGGAGTATGAAGGACTCCCCGATCAATTTATCACCAGAGGGGAATGCATGATTATTTAGGACATCCAAATATTTTGTTTGATTCATGGTTCCATCAACGGGAACTAAATCTCCCAATCCAGTGAAGGCTACGCATCCCCAAAACATAACAGACCCTCCTGAATGACTTATTCTCGGACATAGGGGTGCCACTTTTTCCGGAATTGTTTCGGTAATCGAACATTTTTTTTTTTGAGCAGTGAAACTCAAAAGAGCTTTCATCGCTCCACAATACATTGTTCCAGAATGATGCAGGCTGACCAACATATTTTTTGGCAAAATCGAGGCGCTTTAACTTATTTCGTGGAGTTATAAGTGGTATAACTTTGCTAACATATGTTCCAAAATCGGCTTCCTTTAGACGTCTGCGAACCGTTCTTTCACTAATATCGATTTCGGCTCCTTCTTTTAGTTCTTTGACAACCGATCGGGGAGTTTGTAGAACATTCTGCTTAAACTTCCGTAAAATATAACCATCGTCCTTTTTAGTTGTTTTACGTGGTCGGCCACTACGGGCAACGTTTTTGGTTGTGTGTGTTTTTTTATATTTATTTATTTGGTAATACACAGTTGCCCGTGGAATTTTGTATAAATCAATGATATTTTTTACCGAAATACCAGAGTTATACTTAATTATTATTTCATTTTTTATAAATTCGCTCAGTTCCTGTGTTTTCACCATGTTTAACAAATTTATGAATGAAATACAAGTAGGTAGTAACACGTGATCAAGAAAAAATGTTCAATTGATCTAAAAAAAGTCAAAAATTTGATATTCTTCGAACAACAGATCAATGCGAACTAATTTAATGTGATGTCTAAGTACTTTTGCCATCGCCCACAACGTTGTCTGTCTAGCTTTCTTATCAGCAGAAGCATAATTGAAAAGGTAAACGGCAAAACATACCTCTCGCGTGTAACTGTAATTGCACTCTTTGATTTAATATCAATAGATTACTTTTTTTTTGACTGTACTATGAAAAGCATTGCTCGACAGTTGCAAGCTAATGGTGTCCAAATACTTATGCCCACTTGTGTAAGTGCCAGCCGATACTGAAAAGCAATTTTGAACCATCAGAAGCTATTAAAGCGGCAATTTGCATTCATTTCACCTTCAAAGCGGATACCCATATTTTGAGCCGTGCCATTAAAACGGCACATAAATGTGCTAAATAACTGCTAGTGTTGTAATTCGATATCGCAAAAAATAGAAATCATGGCATTTAACCCATATTAGCCGTGGCAAATTGATTTGGTGGCCGTTCCGCCCCCTAACCGCCCACTTCGGACACACCAAAAGCAGCAGTAAGCAAGTAAGTAAGCAAGTAAGTAAGCAAGCGCGCCTATCGTTTATCGTTTTATCGCCGAGCAAATTTCCTTTCAAGATAAACTCACAGTCAGAGCAATGGCCATAAATTACGCACTAAAAGTTACACTTACGAGCCAATGCCCAAGATAAATGTGCTCAGATCGATCTATCGGCTCAGATAGCCATCGATTGAGATTGAGTTTGAATTCGAGTCGGGGGCTTTCACTCGGCAAATAATATAATCGATGCAAGGCATATTGGTAATCGAGGCAAGGCTATCGCAACAATTTAATCGCCAACTTTAATTGTAAATCTTTTCGCACAAAAAGTGGCACACCATATCGACCACAGACTATTAATGGCTCGATTCGGCTTGCTTTGCTTTTGGCTCGGCATTAAAATAATGCTCTGGTAATAGTTCGATGGCCATAGGCGTTATGCCGGCCAGCCATATAAGGTCCTCGGCTCCCTGACATGGCCAGCAATTTTCACTCGATGCATTGACAGGTGGCCAACATGCAATGCTGGTTATGCATAAGCCCAAGGAGCTGCCGTCGCATTTAGCCAGCTGAGGGGAACTCAGGTGAGAGCAGGTGGGGCATACACACACACACACCGGCCACAGTTGACCACAAAAATATGTCCAGTCTGCGACGGATGTTGGAAAAAAATCAGCATTCTGCTTGATTGTTTGCTCACCTGCTATGCAGGCGAAAGGGAAGTGAGTAAATGTGTGCTAGACTACTGACTGAGCTGGGGTTCTAGAATATAGACAGTTTTGAATATGAACGGCTTTTATTGCAAGCAGATGGTCAGCTTTGAATACCCTAGGAAATGACGAAATATAAACACAAATGTTTTACTACTAAGAAAAGTATTTGATGTAAAAATGATATTTAAAGCATAAACATTACGCATTATATTTTTTTTACTGGTTGTATATAAGTAGGTTGTCCCACAAGACAATCTGTCCTGTGTGATATGCCAACTGCCTTCAATCAAAGAGCGCCAACATCGAATTTTCCCACCTCACAACCTCAAGAACCAGTCAAAAGACCCTTAAGGGCTGTCATGCGGGCTAGTTTTTTTTTTTATCACACCGCACTTTAAGTATTTTTGAGCCCGAGATGGGACACACAGCCCGATTTCCCAGATCCAGATACAGAGTCAGAGTCAGCCTCAGATGGATGCTGAGACTGCAGCTTCAACCAGTATCTGCAGGTGCTCTGATTGTGTTTGCTTGTCCGGCATGCGTGCTGCAGATGATCTGCAGGGGAACTCGGGACTCCCTGTGCCAATCTGCCTCGGACCCTCGAAGTGAATACAGAGATTTTAATTAAATTAAACTTTACTCTGCGACACGTGTCAGACGGACTGGCCGGCATCTCGTGCTATCGACATCTCTCGATGGGCTGTGGGCCGTACGATTTTTACGACAATTTTTTTGTGTGCTGCTACCAGTCTGTACTTGCTTGTGTTATTCAATTAAAGCTGGGACTGTGCTTCGGTTTTAATTGCATGAAAAATGGTTCTGTTGCTATTCTCGTGCATTTGCCAGAGGAAGAGGCCCCTAATTGATTGCCAGAGATTGGGTTTTTGAGGCCCGTGTGGATGCGAATATTTCAATTGGTTTGCCTTGCCAAGGCTAACAACCATTTGAAGACTGCAGTGAGAGAAATCAGTTGTGTATCAAGCACCAAACAACATGCATTAAAATTAAATTCAAAAACCAAGATGTATATTTATCATGAAAAGGGGATTAACATCCTTTCTTTTTCATAATAAAGTCATTCAAAATCCACACCAAGCACCTTCGCATTTGACCTGACTTATCCACCTAATTTTCCCCTCAGTCCTGACCCATATCACCATTTATTCTCCACTTTCATTTCAGCACATAAATAACCTTTTCCACATTTCACGGGGCTCGCAAAACATTTGACTTGTTTACCCACTCCCCAAAAAAAGTGAATCTATCGTGTCTTGGGGTATTTTATCCGACAAAAACATGCACAAATGTGGCTCCATAGACGGGGCTCGTAAACCCAACACAATTTGGTCACGATTTAGACGACGCACACGCCAAAAATTCATCAACATGCAAAGCTCTATTTTCTCCTGCCACACAGCCAATCAACCAATTTGCCTGATAAGAAGCGTTTAGCTAAAAACATGCGCCAAATTACACCGAATTTCTCACTGTAATGTGAACAACGCCCCAGCTCCACAGCTCCACAGCTCCATAGCTCCGCATCCCCAAAACCCTCGTTCTCCGGCAAAATGGGAACTAGTTTTTATGGCTCCGACATAAATCAAAAGAGACCTTCCCATGCCATTCGGAACAATCGAAGTTTTGTGACGCGTCACGCAAATCTCGATAGCAACGCACATACCCATGAAAATGGAGTCGAAAAAAGAAAACAATTTCCACTTGTCAAAAAAGGGAAATTTCATTTGACGTAATGTCAGGAAGCCCAAGGGGGCGGGGGTGAATAAGGAAAGCTGCAGATTATCTCCCAAACGCAATTTTGCTCTACCGTAAACAGGCGAATCACAAATCATTGCTGGCAATGCGATTCGTCACAAGGGGAAATCAGGATGAATTCTCATCATTCTTGGCCTATTCCCATTCCGATTCCCTCATTGCAATTATCGCGACCATCCAATTTGAGTCGCCAAATGTCGCATGATTGATCCGAACATCAGTCAGACATCAGACATCAGATGTCCAAAATGGCCAAAAGCGCCGCTGCCCACCATTTGGCCTTTTCGGTTGGGCCAACTAGACTCTTGGCTTTCAGTTGGCCATCATGCAGCTTCATAATTATCTGCTGCCCACCAAGGCGATCTATTTTTACCCTCATCATTGGCTTTATCAGATAGTAATCTATGCCCTTGATCCAAAAGGGTTAACAGTTTCTAAAGAGAGAGTTTTCAATTTGGCACGATCGCAGCAGATATTTTTTCTGCTTCAGCTAATTTTTCCTTTATCCAGAAGTGTGCATTGTATTTATCTCCCGGAAAACTGACGTAAGACTATAGTTTCCTACAATTAAGCCTTGATTACATAAAATACCGCGTTTTTCTATTTGTTTTGATTATATACTACCCCACGCCCACGACCACATGGCTTTGTCTTCTTCGAGGTCTTAACTGATTGCTCCACATATGCACGCTCCACAAGTCCGAGATGATTTACAGTTATGACAATTTTGAGTTGGTTCATTAGTGGCACACACAGATACATTACTTCAAATGGCTGTGTGCGTGCCTGAATGTCTGTGTTATGATTGAAGATGATTACAGATGCCTTGTTATGGCTGCTGAAGACCCCCCCATCCCATTCCCCCGCGGAAAACCCCGATCGTTATCCATTTGTAGTTGTCCCCGGTCTTCGGCTTCGGCTGCTCATCTGGATCTCCACAAACAGTTTCGTGGTGTGTCTGCACTTTAATTAATAGCCACTGTCAGCATTTTTGAGTAAAGCATCCGCCAAGAGCCCCCGCACTGGCCCACAGATTTGAGTTGCATTTAAGTAGCTGCATTATGGCCATAACTACACAGCTAAATTATATCTAACTAATGGCTGTTTGCGTAGTTTTCCAACAGACTGCCATGTGAGTTTTTGGGGGCGGGAGCGGGTTCAACGTTAATTGAATGATTTTTGCTTGCTTGAGATTCCAGAACCGTTTTACTTTTTTCTTCCTACATGCCAGCAGTATGTTGCACAGAACTTTCTCTATTTGGTTGTGGCAAGTTTTTCACAGAGGAGTGCTACGGAACTCAGAAAAAGTGGAGAATTTCTGATGATTATCGTTAATCGCGTGTTGAAGAGGGAGCTTTGATACGTGAGCCACGTAGGCTGGGATATTTATTTCTTAATTGATATTGATCAATAGAAACCGTTCTTACATCACATCAAATCCTTTATATCATATCATTTAAAGCAAACATTTTTTTTAAGACAATGTAAAGGACTGCAATCTCAAATGAAGCCACAAACCTGATAAGATCCAATAAATCAACATAAATCAAAAAACAGCTCACTTGGTTTCATTAGACGATCGAACTAAAACCGATCTTAATTGTTTACTGCAGTTTTTTAACGTATACTTCCCGTCTAAAGTCATTTCCACTTTATTGGCACGTTTTATGGATGTTTTTCCAGCATTCCATAAAGGTTTATAGGAGAAAATGATCTTTTTATCTCGGAACACGCCAGTGCTTCCTAATGAATCCCACTTTGATCGTCCGAAATCCAGTCCATATGCGATGCACCGTTGACATTTAACTTCTTTCTTTTTCTCTTCGCCATATATACCATATACCATATGCCTTATATATAGGTACGATTCAGCCTACATGCAAACAGGACGGGTCTGTGTGACTGCTCCTCCTTTCCTCCAACCGAGGAGCATAAAATTTATGATTTGCCTTTTCGGTTTGCCCGCTTTATTTTTTGTCCCCAACAAACTCGTTTGCAGCCTTTCCATTTGTGGACTTCGAGCGCCTGCGTGGCTTCCTTTTTTTTGCCCATTTCAGTTGAGTTTTTAATTAAGTCTTGTGTCGGCTATGCGAGGTGTTAACTGACTTCCAACGGACGAAGCCAATTTGTAGCTCCGAGGAGTTCCATTTCCAATCTAAAAATATTGAGGTTTATTGGCCTCCGGGAAAGGGTCCACTTAGTATGTCAGTCAGCCATCTTTGGCGGGACCCAAATATTTCAGTTTATGTTCAAAGAAGTTATGGCTCCTTTGGTTTTACTTTTGTTTGCCCATTGTCTGGGCCCAAACAGACAAACAGACAAACAGACAATGGGCATTATAAATTCATCAGACAGACTGGCTTACATACGGCGGGCCCCAGTCCTGCATAATGTATCTGGATCTGAATCTGGGGGTATCTGAAGTATCCGTAAGATGCCTTTTGCCATCGCAAAATGGCGCAGCGCTTCACAGAACAATGCAAAACAGCAAAGCAGACAGCAAACAACAGAGGAGAAGCAAAAAATAAAAAAAAAAAAAAACTCCGTCTGAGGTTGACATTTGTGTTCGTTCTCCTTTTGTTTTTAATTGTGTCAAATTTTGTATGGCCCGAAGAGGGTGGACTTTTCGCAAAGTGGAGCACTGCGGTGCACATAGGTGCAAATGAAAGCCACTTCATTGAAAGAATCCTGTGGCAAGAGCCTAACAAAAAGATGTGAATGCCACCGATGTAGGTTCGAATTGAGGGGCTTTTGTGGGGGCTTAGTTCAGCACACGGGCGTTAGTTCTCTGATTAAAAGGGACAAACAATATGGGCGAATATGTGTTTCAGTTTCATGCTCTAGTTCATCCGACAAAAGCGGAAATCGCTCTGAGGGAAACAGAAAAGTTTTGCGAAAATTAAAAAGCAAATACAAGTTTTTTCGGAAGAAACATTGTATATATCTATATGTAGTGCGCCTAAAAAGGATATTCTTTGGCATGATGTTATGAAGAGATATATAAAAAAGAAGAAAACCAAAATATATTGTTAAAGTTGTTAAAGGAATTTCAACAAGAATCAATGGCTTTACTCTACTAACTCGCATTATATTAAAACATATAAACATTTTTATTTCTAGCTTGTCTTTCACATAAACCAGAAATAAAAACTCAACATTTCGTTGCTAGATATCCAAGATACTTTTTGTGCTGCATTTAAATTGCAGCGAACACAAAATGGCCAACTGCAAAACGTTTAGTTTTAGTAAACGAAAAATACAAAAAATATATATATTTTGGGGAGCCGTTAAAGGTGACAACTGAATTGTGAATTGCATTTTTGGGGTGCGGTTGGCCAGAGTTATTAAAGCAAATGGTAAATGGGCTGTGCTGGCCGCCAAATGGACTGTCATTAAACGGCTAGCAGTAATTAAATATTTAAACATTTTTACTGGTCCGCTGTCAGCCGAAAGTCAAAGCCAAGCATTAGCATATTGTTAGCAGCTTCCACTCGAATTCAATGGATGGAGCATGAAAATATATGTCAAAACAAAATCCACTTCTGTGGGCGGCCCAAAAGTTGTGTCATAAAATCGGAGCACGGGGACTGCTTTCAATCTACGATTTGTAACTTCAGCTCCAAAGCGTTTTCTGTGTGGGACTGAAGTCTCAAGTGTACGAATGAATGAAAATATTTGTAGTTTCTTGGTAAATATTTTATTTTTCAGCTTTTACTTTCGTTCTTGGTTGTCACTCGACTAACTGGAGTTCGCCTTGTCATCGCATACAGTTACAATGTCCTGCAGGACTTGGCTTGCGTTAGACAAAACGATATTGTTGTCCTTATCGCTTTGGACCAGGCCAGCTAACAAAAGCGTGTGCGGATAAATTGCTTGCCGATTCTCTGGTCATTTTTATGGATTTACAGGACACGCTAGCTTTCCTGCAGCCCACTTCCTGTATCATTGTTTATCTGTGCTTAAGTAGCCGGAAGTAGATTTTCCCGTTCCCCCCTCGTCAAATTAATTGAGTTGAAAACGCTGTTGTTGCAATTTCTGCACGCATCGTTGGGGGCAAAATGAGATACGTGTAAAAATAAATAAATAATCGTCATCGGCTTAACATTTATTGGTTATAAATTGAACAGCTCAGGCGTGAAATATAAAGTGGATTATAGTTTTAATGGAGACAAACCGACATGGCGAAAACAACAAAAGCCTCTTACATAGTTTGGTACATATATTAAGGCCCAAATTAAGGGATAAATTGCACAGATAGCAGAAGGAAATGGAAATACAAGAAGGTTGCGTGGAAAACCCAACGAGAGATTATCCCACGGCTTAACGGTGAATTGTTGCTGATGAGCTGCTGGTAATGATGTCGATAACTGCCAGGGTATAAAAGTGGTCCGGGCAATAAAAATAAGCAGAGTAGTTTAGGGATTATTGATATATATTGTTAATGCTCCTTTATTTTTTGTTTTTACCTTTAATGTTCAACTGAGATAAGACTACAAGCAAATATACTAAAACACCAATAAAAAAGTAATCAATCGGACTACAAATTGTTTTCCAAACTGTTGTTATGTGAATTCGAAATCATATTCTTTGATATCGTATTATAGCAATTATTCTGAAGAGAGATAAAGACTTTAATGATTCTATAGATTTTTGTTCATCCTGCCAATTGTTTTGAAATTGCTATTCAGCTCAGCTGTTTGAGTTGGTGTATTTTCCCAACAGAAAATGGCTTCCATATCCTACTGAGCTTTCCATTTACTTCCGGCCATCATTATCCCTTTTCCGTGTCGAATTGCGCCGAAACGTATACCATTAGATGACGTCAAAACCTTTTCAGAGCAAACAGATTACCGTGGGGCAATGTCCGATTGATGGCAACATGTGTAGACAACCGGGTAACCAGACGCTTGCCACCCCACCGCCCACCGCCCACTTTTGTACAGAATGCCCGAGCTCCGATCGCAAACACTGCCAAAGCCCATGGCAGCCGAAAATAAATTAATCAAAGAGCGCGAAAGGACAACAGTTTAGTTTGCGGAAAGGCGGGAAGGATTTCAGTTTGGTTGTTTAGGAAATCGTAAATCCATTAAAAGCCTCATTTAGAACGCTTTCGACGCATTTGGAGGGGCGAAGTGGAAGTGAAAGAGAATCAGTCCGATTTGGGGATTATTTGTAGGCCCTAAATTGATTCATCCGGCGAGGAGACTCGCCCCCGACCAGGACTTTTAATTGTGGACGAATCCGTAATTGATTGTGCCCTCTTATGACTGCTGGCTTTCCACTCAGTTTCCGTTCAGAAGGAAAACAGATTTTCCTGCCCCGCACAGCGCAGCGGCAGCCTCTGCATAATGGATTCGGGGCAAGAAAAGGCCAAGAAAAAGGGCTGTGAAAAGCGGCAAAAGGGTTGAGTTGTGTCATGCCCTACGGCCTGGCTATTGCCTATGATTATTTCAGCACAGACCGAGGGAATTCTCAACTAATTCCATTCGGCATTTCTCACTCTAATTCATCCGGCCGTGTTTTGCCCTTTGGTTTGGGTAATTGATTTGCGAAATTACATATTTCGTATGCCAGATTTTTGTTTGCACGAATTTCAACAAGAGTGACTGGTTAATTTAGTCAAAAAGGTCTGACTGACAAGCCAATCGGGAAACTTCGGAGATGAAAATTGAAAAATTAGCCTTGTTGAATGGAATTAATATTTAATACACTCTGCTGACTTTAAGGAAAATGTTAGGAGTTGCCCTTGGGTTAAATCGTTCAAAGGTGTCGGGCAATAATGTTATTTTATGCATTTGAAATGAAATAACCAATCGACAATTTAATGATTTTACTTTGGAGTGCCATACAAATATTATTGTTCTTTAATTGCCAGGGAAGCACGTGGAAACTCAATAGTCTTTTTACACCTATCAAAAGTCTTTCAAAAAAACAAACTTATTATTTATAAATACAAATCTTATAATGATAAAGTTATCAACTTGTTAAACCATTACGATTAGAGCCCTTATAAATCGAGTTTAAATTCCCCTGCTTTCTAGCATGGCAATTATATGTTTATATGGTCGGATCATTATCTATCCAATAAACATTAATTCACGCTTCAACACGGCGCCATTATCATTATCAGACAAAGAGACGTATCTAGCTCATGAGGCACGGCAAACAGGGCCAAAACACACAGAGCACAGATACAGATACAGATACGGATTCATTTGCAGATACTCCGCTTACAGACAATCGTGATGTGGGCCAAATGCAATCCAGGCAAACAAGCTGCTAAATTTCGCACGCAGCTCTCAAAAGGCATTTAAGCACGGGGTCTGGGGACTCCGGCTAAACCAAAGATGCTGACAGCCATGATGATATGGGGATGGTAGGATGGAAGGAAGGAAGGCAGCAAGGCCAAGAGGAACTGATGACACACAGCCAAGGAAAAACCAGACCAATCAAGAAAAAACAAGTGTGAGGAAAGAAGAAAAAAAAACACCGAGGAATCGCAATGCTAAAGTAGCTAAAAGATACACATGTATCCGTTAGATACCCAGACACCGAGGGAAGTGTGAATTATCCTGCCTCGAAGTATTTAATGCGCTTTACTTATGGCAGCCGGCAACAACAGAGAGACGGCTAAAAATAGCCAAAGAAATACACATTGGAAACACATAGCTGATGATCATCACTCATCCAAAACAAACAGAAAATAAATCGTGGAAAATCAGTCTGCTGAGGGGCTTAGCTTAAGAACACGAAAAAAGCTGCTGAAGGAAACGGGTGGAAAATTAATTAAGGAACGTGAAAATGCAACAGGCTGACCCTCAGTTCAAGTTATTAAACATTCCTTGGTTCATGTTACATATTTTTTTCACTTCTCTTCGGGAATACTCTTAAGCAGGCATTACAAATTACACGGCTCCAAAAAGAACTGGTTTACCTTTCCCCTGCCGAAGCCAAAAAAACGATCTACCTGCCGCTGTTAACCATCTTTTGTGAGCTGCTGGCAGGTAGAATGCGGGCTCGTCGCTCTTCTCTCCTTCTTTTTGTTATTCCTGTCCTGCCAAGGACCTCCTGCTGTTTTCCCTGGTGGTTGGAAATTGTTTTCTCGACGCAACAGGATATGCATTTTTTCCCTACTCTGCGCTGCCCTACAAATTGAGTCTGGAGTTCAAATGAAGACATAAAAAATCATTGACCTACATGGGGCCAACAAAAGACTGGCATGTTAACTTCCAGGAATAAAAGCAATACTAGCTAATGGGTTTGGGGCTTTAAAACATTTATTTAGTACAGAAAGCAATAAATAAAAAACAAGCAATACTCATTAAACAGTTGAAATTTAAACATGAACTGTCTGATTAATATAAGCCGTCGGATAATGGTTGCACCTGATTTTAACACTGATAATAATGATTTAAAATCATAAAATTCAGCTAAAGAGATGTTTACAATAAAATGTTCTAAACCCAACTACTGCATTCCACAGAAATCAAAATAAATAACAAAAAATCCTATACGCTCTTTCAACCCAATGACCTCCTATTTTTTTATGGCTCTGTAAATCCGCTGCATTTTAATAGATTTATTTTAACTAGTTTAACTCACCTTTCCGCCAACTTTGAGTTCGTAGCCCATGCCCAGCGGCGTTTTCAGTTGCACGGGACAGACGAACCCGATGTTCCGGTGCGGACTTTCCACGCCCGTCTGGTGCTTACGGGTGGTGACCTTGGCCACACTCCTGGTGGGCGTGGCCGCCGTGGAGGCCGAGGATGTGGTGTTCTCCGCCACGCACAAATCCTCGCCTCCGTGGACGGGAAACTTGGAGCACTCCAGATTCTCCGGCCAATTGAAGTTGTAGGTTTTCATCAGCTTTTCACAAACGCGCGCCGATTCGCACAGAGATCGACAGGGCGGAATGGGTCGCTCCAAAATGGTGCAGACCGGAACGTAGAGGGAGCAGAGGAACAACTGGAGGTCATCGCTGCAGCCGATCTTCACGAGCGGAGCAAACTGATGGACCTCCAGGCCGGCCTCCTCCTGCTTGGTGTGGCCAATAAGATTGGGCATAATGGTCATGTTGTAGGGTATGTTCTTGCAGATCGATATGGTGATGGGTTCGCAGCGGTTGTGATGGGGCAGTCCGTCCAGTTCGGTGCCAGAACTGGGCATCAATCCGCCGCCACTGCGATAGTATGGACTCGCATCGAGGGGGCTTTGATCGTAGCGCTGGACACCCTGTATTAGGGTGGGTAGAATAAACAGGATCTGACGCCACATTTTGGAATTTTTCGGTATCGCTGTCAAAGAACTTTTGGGGTTTTTTTCACTCGATTTCTTTAAACACTTTCAGCACACACACATGTTGCTCAACTTCGTGCACTCAATGGTACACCATTGGATATTTATTTGATTTATTTTTCGCTGTTTAAAAACTTCACTCCCACGAAACACTTAACACCTTTTCAACATTTGCCGCCGGCAAATATTTAGTTTGGGACTTATAAGCAAATAATAAATATTTATCTCTATTCTCTTATTTGCGATTGCTTTTCTTTTGATTTGAATTTTGTTTAGACTTATTTTGCTGATTTGCAGGCTTTCATTTGGTTTAACCGTTTGAATTCGACTGTTGCTATTTGTTGTTGCCAAAATATTATTGTGTCAAAATTGAATTTTTGGAGCTCTTTAGAACTTATTGGCGCTGGCTTTTATCTGGCAAAGTACCGGGCTTTACTTTTCTAGCAGCCACATTTTTATCATTCTGTTTGCGCATAAATACCGTAAGCTGTATATCATTTATGCCTCCCCCGCTTTTTGAATTTCTTTATTTTCTTCCACTTTTTCGAAAAACGCGCAAAAAATAACCGAACAAGCGGAGTCGAATTCCACTTCTCTCGCACGGGACTTACGTTAAAAGACGAAAACGGAGCCGGACTTCGAGTCGAATTCAATCCGCGAGCACATCCGCATGGCAGGGCATACGCTGACAAACTGAGGAACTGAATGCATGGGGCTCTTTTCAAGCCGCTCTCTCGCCGACTCGCTCTCGCGCTCCCACGCTGAATATGCGCTCTTTCGCATAATGCGCGGGAGGGGAGGTTTTATTCAGCCATACGTTGTGCACTATAGCACTGGGGGCGACCTTGAATTTGACACTCTCGGTGGGAGAGCCAGTGAGGGAGAGTCGGAGAGAGCGATGTGAAAGACAGGGCTGTTATGCCATTTGTTTGGATGCTGTCCCGTTCGCACTCTCTCTGCTCTCAACTTCTTGGCCTCCTGTTGATTAGCCGACAGGAGAAAGAAAACATCAACAAACAGCTAAATACGGGAGCATTTAATTAATTAGAATATAAGATAATTATGCTAATAGAAAATTAGGGCCGGAAGCAATATCCGCCTTTAGGTGTTGGCCACAATCGATGGAGAACGTTTGAGCCTATCGGTATTAATTTGGTAAATACATTTATGTTGTAATTAAAATTTCATGTTTTTAATTTATAAATTAAAAGCAAACCAAAATAGATATAACAGTAACATTTTGCCATTAAAATCCTTGCTAAAATGAACATATACAACCAAATGTTAAAAGAGTTACATTCATATCAGCGAAATATTTTTAAGTTTTCAAAATATCATAATGCTTAGGTCATCGCACCGTCTTATCTTTTTTTATCAATCCATCGATGCCCGTTACACTTCCCATTGTTCGTCGGTTATCTTCAGCTGTTGCAAGTGCCGTTAGAAGACATTAGCCCTCCTCTGGAATGGACCTATGATGATTACTCTTCCCCGGCTTTCTCTCTTCGTGGAAATACATATTTGCACGCGTTAATTTCCTCGATTTCTGCGACAATTTCTCTGCGCACTTGCATTCACCATTTACCATTTAACATTTATCTTTATCTTTGGTTTTTGCTGTCGTTTGTTTATTTGCTCTCTTTTTGCCCCCGACAGTTAATTAAGTCATTAACTTGCGTTTAATCTGCGCCTTAGCATGAGTGAAGAGAACTTATCGCGGGAATTTCTCTAATGACCCCGTGGTGGGTCGCCAAAGGGGGCTGAGGGGGGAGTTAGGCATCTGCTGGCAGTCAATAAACTTGTTATATTGACAATAATGATGACATTTGAGGAGTCTTCCAGTCTTTTGTCTTTGTCACCTGTAGAACCCTTTTCTCCGATCAGGCTTTCTCTGTCTCTGTCGCTCTCTTTCAGCACAAGCCCGGCTCTCCCGCACTCTTTTCTGCGTTAAACAAGTGTTACCGGTTTAGCCGGCAAAGTTCACTTTATGCTTTGCTCTTTTTATCCGCTCTCTTCTTGGCTCCTTCACCCCCACCGCCACCCCCTCGCGCTATGCTTATTCTTCGCTTCTACACTTCGTCGGCTTGTTTAATAAAAAGCGCCAAAGTTGCGCCGCATAAAAAGGCTCTTTTTCTCGGTCTCCCCCTTACTATCACAAGATACACTGAAAATCAAACCGTTACAAATGATATTTTTACAAAAATTATATTATATATATCTATATTACTTTGAATATTATATATTGCATATCTTTGATATAAGATGCAAGTTCCAATCAATTCATTATTGATTACATTATAGTATATTTCTGAGCAGCTTTTCAGTGCAATACTTGGTTACATACCACATATTTCCGACCATTTATGGCTATTTTACAAATGTATAGTAATCATACATACTGTTTTTTTTCAGTGCACGTATGTCTTGGCTTCTGGGTCCATTGTTGTTGCTCAGTCGGTTTCCGTTGCCGCTTGTTGTTGGTAGTGCTGCTGTTTTGCAGTCGCCGCTCATTTTATGTTTACAAGTGAACGAACTTTGACGCTTTGCTCTGTTCCTCTCTTTCTCAGCCTGTCTGTGTCTGTGTCCGTGTCTGTGCTTCTCTTCCGCTCCCACTCGCTTGTTGGAAAGTGATTCCGTTGTTGTTGTCACTGTGCCGTGTCTGTTTTTGGAATATGTAATTTAATGTAATTAAAATGGAATAAAGGGTAAAAATAACACCCCGAATGCAGATGAACTTCATTAGATAAGCGAAAGGAAAATTGAATTAGCAGCCACTTCTTTCTCACCTATTTGCATTTTCGCTGTTCAGGGCATAATTGCTTTTAATGGCAGTTAATAAAGGTTTTGGAAAGCATGCTATTTATGGAAATTAAAACTGGAAAATAAGTCTTTAATTACATTTTTTTTTATTTCCCTTTTTTCCTACTAAAAACTTTTCAGTGCACAAGGCGATCCACCAAAGATTCAAATATATTCTTTAATTTGCAACAGTATTGGGCACATTAGAAAACATATTTTTGTGAGTGCAGATTTTTAACGTTTTATTGTGGCTAATTTGGCATTACGATGGCGTTTTCCTCGCTGATTTTCCTCTCCACTTAGGCTGATTAGAGTGCCCCTTGTTACCCCTTCTAGTGTAACCTCTCAAGCCTGTGATTATGGAGACTTTGCGAAAGTCCAAAGCCAAAGAGAAAAAGGGTAACCCAACTCATTTGTAGCCAACAAAGTACGAGGGATAAACAAATCAATCCGCACAAGTTCAGTCATGTTTCGCAGGGAAAGCCAAAAAATAAACAACCCCACGGACGCACATGTGGGCTAATGCAAAAGGGACTTGGCCCTAAGCCATAAAAAGGGTTTTCAGTTACTTACATAGAAAAATACAAGTATTTACTTTTCGTTTGACCCTCTGCGAACTGCGAACTGCGAACCACAGCCCCTTGAGTGGGTTGAGTGGGCGTCTCGAGCCACATTAGTGGAAACCCCGCAAAGGTCACGTGGCAGTCAAAAACTTTGGCCAAGAGGCACACACAGACGGCCAAGTGAAATGTCAACTTCCAGCCTAGGGCCTCCAAACTGTGCTGAAAAGTATCTAGGTACATTTTCCCATTGGCCATGGTACCTATTTCAAAGTACTCAGCAGCCATTTTAGCTGCGCCCATAAGTATGCTAGCTTTATTCGAGCTGTTGTCCTTTCAATGGAAATTGTATTTCCTGTTTGAGTTTAGTTTAAGTTTAGTTTAAAATATACATCTTGTTTTGCAAGTTCAGTTTGTACCGTACACTAGCTAAAGGAAGTAGTACAATACCCAACACTGACCCCCAAAAACCCCCACCCACCTACTTTCTGAGTTCCCCTCTTGTGAGCTCACTTCCCTCTAATTAGATGTAAGAGCTCTCGGAAAAGCCCCGCAAGGGTATCTCTTGATTAAAAGTTTACAGTATTTGGTTTGGTTTTTGGACTCGGATTTTCACAGATCATTTGTTGCCATTTGGGCAATCACAAACGCCTGCAGCGAAATTCAGCAACTCCCCCATTTGTCCTCCTCCTCCTTTTTTTGCAATGACCAGCCAGCCAGCCAGTCTGTTCTCATAAATAAAACATTTATTTACTTAAAAACAGCCGACGGCGGAAAGCTCAATTAAATTTTTTGAAAAATTGCCAACGTATCCAGGCCCAAGCCTGGAAAAAGGGCCATGGAGGGTTTGGGGTGAATGAGAGTGCGGGTTTTCCAACTGGACGTTGGTCAAGCATCGTTTGCGGCAATCAATCAAAATGAGAAACGGAATCTCATTAAGTTCGCCTGCCGCGTTCAATGCCCCACCAACTGTTGAATGACATGGTCGAATGTCCGAAGGCTCTGCAGTTCCATCAGTGCATCATAAAGCATCCTATAATATTTTTCTCAAAATTGGAAAGCCAAACTGTTATTGTGGAAATAACTTAAACGAAGAATACTCACACACCTTCACATCTTATTTCATAAATTTTCCAGATTTTCCCCTAGAAACTCGCTTTAATTCGCTTTGCACCCCAAACTACCAATAAGCACTTCCTGCCACATTTGATTTGCCTGGCATGAATTATAGCGCAGTTCTTATGGACAGTTGCCCACCTCCGAGGCTCAGAAGCCTGAGAAGCCTCAGAAGTAGATTTCATAGCTCAACCAACTTTATGACCTCTCCGACCGCGCGCATAATTAATTGCACACCCCGCCCACCGACCGACGCCCACTTCCTGCCGCCGCCACCGCCACCGCCCTCCGGGGCCAAAGGTCACGAATACCGGAGTTGGCTGTGGTTCTATTTGGTTAAGGCTGCCCCTTGACTGCCTCGTTGGCTTGGCTTTTGGGCTGCGGAAATTTGCAATTCGCTGGGCGCAGGCAATGCAATATCGCCCGTTTTCCCGTCCCCCTTCCCGTTCCCGTTTTCCTCCCCCTAGGGGGGAAATCTGGCAAACCAGCATACGCTGCGTATGCGTGATAAATGTGCCCCGGTGCAGGCGGAGCGATTGATGCACTCAACGGATTCTAGGTACCGAAACTAGCGAATAGTGTGGGCAGAATAATTTCAATTTGAGCCTTGAGACAAATGCCCTTTTCACTCAAGATTAAGAGATTAAGATTTTGTGCGTCTAAACCTAAATAAATGTTTATGAATGAATGTAAGTCTGCAAGTACATTATTAAAGCCATATACATAAAATATAATAATAATATACATTATTTTCCGTTATGAAAATTCTACTCCAGTGTTTGAAATCATGAGAAATAAATCATATTTTAAACAGAAAGTTTCTCTAAAATGGTTTACTTTCCAGCAACCACTAAACCCGCTTTGGAATAACTAATCAATATTAGTATTTATTTAAGTGTACAGAGAAAGCGCTGCGGAAATGTGTGTGCTGTTGCCACCTACGCGTGCTCCTCTCCTCCAGCGAAGAACCCACAGACAGGGGCGGCGTGGAAAATCGAGCAACGAGGGGGCTTGGTTCTGGCCTAGGGCGTTATTTATGCGATTTGGCTTACGACTTTTGCCGGCTTTTCATGGGGAATATCGCGGAGAGAGGGAACGGGCTAGTTGCGGCCAAGATTTGATCAACTTTTGCTGTGGGAGTCAAAGATTTTTCGCTTGTTGTTCGTCGGCGCATTTTCAACTTTGAACTGCATTTGATTTACATGCATCGCAAGCCCATCCTCGGCGATTTCGAGAGGGTGGCAACTACATGGAAACAGAGGCACCAAAGGGGCCATGTGACAAGCGAAATGGAGTGGAGTTCGGGCGCAGTTGGAAGCTGTGCAAAGTTGTCGACAAGCTGGTTAATTGGGCGTTACAGACTTTTTGGCTGGTTGGGTTCTGAGGTTCGGTCTGGTTGGATTCACAATGGCTGCAGTTCTTCAAAAGGCTTAGAATCGCATGTAAGTACGCTGTCTTCCCGATACCTAGCTACTATTGTTCTGTTAAAGAAAATTGTGGGCTTAGGCCTAAAAAGTTTAAAGTTTCTGGTTTGCATAACTTAAACAAATTGGACAAATCGGAAAAAATACTGTTCTTATGAAATGCAACTAAAGCATGTTCTTAAACTAACAAAAATATATTTTTTCAACTCCATTTCCCCAACAAAGTGTTGGCCCTCCCCAGGGACTGTGAAATACTTTCCCTACTTAGATACACTCTCAGCCAATTTGATTAGCATTCCCCTGACCAATTAACACAACTGACCCAAGTTGACTCTCTAACCGGACCCGAAGAGCCCAAAATGGCCAACCCAAACCCGAACCTGAGCTGAGCCACTTCAATTAGATTAAATTCATTTGCCTCGTAAACAGAAACTGCTCTCAGTTCTCCCTTCAGATTTTTTATGGCCCTCTGTTGCGAATTTGCCACACGACTAATTTATGGCCGAAAGAGATTTCGTTGTTGTGATGCATTTGCCACCTCCAAAAAGGGGCAGTGCCACATCTGATAGCAGCCAAAAAAAGTTGAAAAAATAAAAAAGGTAACACTGTAAAACGGAAGCCAGGCCGCCAACCCTTCACTCGAAAGAGTAACCCCCACTTGAGCCGCCAGCAAGTTGCAACAAATTAAATATGGCAGCGGCAACATATCGTCTGGAAAAATGGCAGACCAAAACACAAACTAGCATCAGAGGCAGAGGCAGGCAAAAAAGCCAGGAACTTTTGCCAAAGGGTCAGGACGTGTGCTGACTGCGAAATTAACGCCACCTGATGGCCGAAACGTGTGGAAGGTGGAAAGAGTCGAACAAAGGGGTCGGACCTTGGCCAAGGGTTGCGTTGCGCATACGCCACGTGACCCCGGAAAACATCAAAACAGCGACTCGGGAAATGCGTTGGGGGCAAGCCCCCCGAAAATTCGAGGCACCGGCTGCTTCTAAGCGGAAGCAGTCATCCTCATGAAGAGCGAAAACAGTTGAGGTCAAATGAAATTTCTGACAAATAAATGCTCTTTAATAAAAGTATAAATGGCTAGACAATTGGTAGTTCTATAAGTGATTATGTGTTAAAGCCAAACTTGCAAAGGCAATTCTTACTTTTAAATTTGTGTTAATTTCTATAGTAATTATGTTAGTTCGATATAAAAGTTGAGTTTTCTGTTAGCCCTAAAAGTCACCTTTCTGCAAAAATTATCAAAAAAAATATATAAAAACCGCATCAAAATTAATAAATCAAAATATTTTCATATATGCATACATGCCCTGCAGTGTCCATTAATTATAAAACAATAACCATAAATTCAAGGCATACCAGAGTCACCCCTAAATCGAGGCACAAATTCCTATGCTAAAGAAGTTTACCTTTTTTCGGCTAGGCAGGACAAGTCCTTTGCAAATTCCCGAAGGACTCTGCAGGTCCCAGCGCGGGTTAGGGCATAATCATAACAAGCTCAAATATTCCTGGGGTAGCCCTGCAACACGAGACGCGTTTTGGGTTTTGTGTTCGCCTCGCTTTTCCAGTCTGGCTTTGGCGTCTGGCAACTTTCGCTAGGGGGCTGCAGCGGGTTAAGGGGTGCAAAAAATATTGAGGTGAGCTAAGGAGGCGATGCAAAGCAGCCGCAGCCGCAGACACACGCACACAAGCATAAACACACTTCCGCTTCCGCCGGAAAGTTTCCTTATGTGTATGCGGCCAAATACCTAAGCATAATCGAGGGGTGAAATGCCGTGCGCGGGGGGAGGGAAGTGCAAATGAGGCAGGGGAGGAAGTGATGTGCCGGCATTTGCCGCCTACACTTGAAAAGATAGCTTGGACTCAAATTTCAAATGAATTAAAATTTTTCTTTCACTCTCTTTTAAGTTCTGATTATCTACTAAAAAAATAAAACCCACAATTTTATTTTTTTTTAATTAACATATATGCGATCTCGTTTATGTAATTTAATTGTATTTAGGTGTTTTTAAATTTTAGTAAAAAATGTTAACTTTAAAATGTGCTTATAAAAGACCTTAATTCTTTTCAAAGTACATTTTATGTTCTCAAAAAAATATTGATTTTTGCTTAAATTTACCTTGCGTGAGCTTTAACTCGAAAGCTCAGAAAAGGGGCGGTGGTGCGAGGCAGGGGCGTGGCCTGGCTATCTAGGAATTTGTTGCGTAATTAAAAGCGCAACAGGGAGATTGCGGCGTGAACCGCGGGTGATATACATATACATACATATATATATAAATATATATGCAGGATAGGTAGCCATAACATTTGGAGCAGAAAATTAAATAAATTTGCATGTCAAATGCGCATTAAGAGCAGCGCGGGCAAAGGAATTTTCCCCACATCGCCGATTTTCCCACCTTTTTCCTTTCTTCTTCGCCCATTGTATTTGTTGTACCTTTTCCTGATTGTGACAACGGGCAAAAAAGGATTTGCCACAGGACGAGACATGCAATCCAAAAAAGCCGGAGAAATGCCAGCGAGTGGAGTGAAAACAAAGGAATATGCAAACGAGATGGGGCATCTCCCACCCACAATACGAACCCACCGAAAAACGCCCACCAATCTCTGGGGGAAAAACAACAAACAAATGTCAACAGAGACTGAGACTCAGTTGAACAAAAAATTGTACGATTTTTTGTTGTGCGAAATTAAATTAAAATGTTAAGTCAGCAGGGATGGAGACGAGGGGACTGCAATTTTGTTGCTAATGATTTTGGCTTGTTTGGGGATTTTCAGTTTTCGCCAACAGCAAACAGTCAACGAGCAGCAAAACCAAAATGAAGCTGAAAAATACAGAATTCTAAAGAAATGTTAAGCCGGCTGGGGAAATGTATTCCCACCGCTCACCGCAAAAGCCAAATTCAAAGAAAACAATGCCATTTTCCCTCAACCAAATTAGTTCTTTGCTACGGGGGAGTAAGTGGGGAAATTGCTACAAAACTATTGGCGAATTTGTCCAAAAGTGAGCATTAATTGGCCACGAGAAACTTTGCAAAACAGGCAGATGCGAAAAGAAAAAGGGATACAAAAGTTGATTACTGAGATGGTAATAGCTGCGAAACTTGTAATAAAATGAAGCAATCGTTTATACTTTTTCAAAATGAATTGCTTATGGTAAAGCGTTTATAACTTAGTATAAAAGGCAGTCCTACAAATTATTAGTATTGTAAAACAGCTTTCTTCCATATAATAATTTCAAATTCATTTCCGTTTTCACCGCCAAAATTGCACCGCCAAAACTGTGATTACCCAAAACAATTATCGGAATTGATTGCCATTTCACGATTGATATTCTTCCACCGTAATAAGTAGGTGAGCTCAACTATTAACCAACCATAATTCAGTCATTGAAAATGAATTGCATTTAATTGCATACATAAATATTCCCTATTGGCCCCCAATTGACTTGTCGAAGTAAAAACAATATCGGGAGGAGCCATTGCAAATAACGTGAATAAACAATATTAAATAATAAACGAAGTTGCAAAAAGAAGCACAGCACACATGACAAATAAAATAACGAAATACATATGTTAATACGCAGCCCATCAATCAAACCAATCCAATTCCAACTCAAAGGGAAAGGAAACGAGCGCAAATACCTGAGAGCGAAAAAATATGCAAAGTATTTTTATATTTTGCAAACATTATAAATCAATAAACGGTAGCATAAAAACTCTATGGCGTGCACCATAAAATTGTGCAGGATATTCCCCAATGAGCGAAAAGGAGTGGCTCCTGAAAAAAAAATTGTAAAATTGTAAACAAATTTTGATGGAGGGCGAAAAAGTGAATCAAAGCTTGAGTTTAAACCAATATTTATGAGCCAGAAAATTGAGTTTTTCCCCTGCTGCAAAATAACTACTTGACACTCGCCCCCCTTTTTCGGCTGCTTGAGGGACAATAAAAAGCCCATTCCATATTGAGCCATTTCCATGGCCTGTGTGTCTGTTGCCATGTTGCCATGTTGCCATGTTGCATTGATAGACTCCCACGTTGTCATGTTCTGGTGGCCCAATTTAATGTGCCATCAATTTTTACCCTCTCAGCCGCCTCCCCTTTGCCCACTGTCTGCTGCCTATCACATCATGGACCCCGTGCTGGCTGTAAAAAAATAAAAGGAGACAGCCCAGGAGATGGCTGCTTCTTACAATGCTCCGAGGATCCCTGCCCGCCGTGTCGCCTAAAATGCCATCAGCAAAATTGGAAAAATTCCCTCATATATGTTTGTCTGCATGTATGTTATATATGTATATAAACAGGCTGAGAATACGACAACTCCGATTGCGACTGCGATTCTTGGCTATAACTAGCACTGACATCTCTTACCCCCTCAACGATCTAATATGCGAGCAGTGGGCATATTGAAAGTGGGTAGCCAAATGCCTGGCAGTTTGAATCGAGGATATTGAGGCCTTATCTCCGTCTATATTGGCGAATAAAACAGTGTGCGTGCCAGTCGGTTTAGATGGCAATGCCTCGGGCACAATTGTTGATGAGCGTAATAAAAACCAGACCAAGGTAATGCGTATTGTTTAATACGTATGTGCTAGTCAACATAGCATCTCATTGTATTTGGAAAATCGTTTAAGTAGTCAATATCGCTGGAAGCCAAATTGCACGTGTTTTGCACAGAAAAAAACCGAAATATGTTTTTAAAATATGTTAGGGCTCTCTGCAAACAGAATTTATTTCCAGCAGAACACAAATATTTCATTCGAAACGAAGTCATAGACATGAGATCTAAATGCGAAGGTGAAATAGTGACACCCTAAACGGACTTCCTTTGAGCTTGAGCCATAAGAGGCGACGCCTCGCCACCCCTCGAATTTTCCATATCAACTTACACTCGGCTGAAAGGCAAAGTAACTCGACGAGCTGGAACTATCTGAGAGAGCCAACGAATCCTACCTAGATATGTGTACAACACACTCCCCTGGTAATCTACTTTAAGTGTAAAAGACAACCCCTACTGCTCAACCCCCAAGTGACAAATTCTTCTTACACCGTGCGTGCCAATGGCCTCTGGCTAAATAAAAGACGTTGCCTCAAGTCGAGCATTTGACGCTTTTTAGGCCTGACTACTACCACTACTACTTTGTCACCGAACCAACCCCCCGGTGCCAAAATACACACTAAATGCACATAAAAAACCAAGACTTTCGCCCCGGCTTTCACCGGAAAATTCCCTTTCGGCCTGCAACTCAACCAATTTGCGATAAAAATAAAACATATTGCTCAATAGACAACAGCCAGCAGAGGGTCGAAAAAGTGACTTTCGAGGCGGAGGAGATCGCACGGCATGGCTGGCTGAGCCACGAGGGATTTCCCACTGTGCCACACGTCGTATACGCGATGTGAAGTGGCGGCAGTGGGCGGGAAAAACTTTCGCAGTTGCAGTTGTCACGTGCCGCATTTGCTACCTAACAATTTCAGCTCGACTCGATTTGTATTTTCCGTTCTGCTACTGCTGTTTTCTTATATGTTTATTTTCCGGGGTTCTCTAAAGGCAGTGGAATTGGGAAAGGCATCGTGACTTAGCTGCCGAAATAGAGATTTTGCCTGAATATATTATATTTTCTTAGATTCTAAAAGGTTTTTTACAAAGTCCTCCTGAAAATATGGATTTGGCAAGATCCATCCGGCTATTTAATCACTTCTGAAGAATATTATTCTCACTTTTGTGAAATCTTTCATATATTGATTACAAATTTTTTTAGCATTTAATTGCATACAACATTTTGCAAGTGCTATATAAATAATGCTGAATTTAAATTTAAGAATTCCCTACTTCCATGCATAGAAAAAGCTAAATTGCCCCATATTTCTCGTGTCTTAGAGCCATCTAAGCAAAACTTTTGGCGTGCAGCACAATTCCTACCCACTGAATGGATGGCTAAAAGTTTTCAGCATTGGGGCATGCATTTGCTGCACGAAGAATGGTATTTTTTTTTGGGAGCAGGGGAGGTGCATTAAAATTCATACAAAACACGAATGCATCTGCAGTTGCATCCGCATCCGCATGGAGATTACATTTCATTTATCGATTGATTTGAGAGGCATTGCCAAAGTTGGACCATAAACTTTTGTCTGCGGCAGGTGAGTTCCTAGTTAAATCATTTGATTGCATTTGCATTTGTACTACGAGTTGCAGTTGGTACATCGTACCCTTCTGCTTTCAATCTATTTTCGCATTAGACAGGCAATTTGATGCGCAAATCGGATTATTCAATAAGCCCCCAAAAATTCCTTGCGAAACCAGGGTAAAAGCGATGTTAAGGATACTATAGTTACACATGTCAGACAGCTTACTGCACATTTGGATTTTTCGCAAGTTCCTGCCATTCATTGCCAGCCTTTCATTGGCTTTCCACAGGCCCAGGAAAATTCCCGGCTGAGCGTGAATAATTCATCTAGCCTGAGTTATAGGCACAGCTTGAGACCGATGCTAAAATATTAGTCGGACACATTCAGGTAGCTTCTGCCATAATCACTCAAAAGCATTAAACATGATAAATGACATCCCCACAGGTGAGGGAGCCAACCTTCTTCTCCCCCTTTTGGCCACCCACCCAACTCCAGAACGGTAAGTGTCCTTGGGCATCATAAATTTGGTTCGCTTTTTGACATATGGATACATATAATATGTAAGAGTTTTGGACGGAATATACCTGCGTTGTGGGTACTTCAGGATTTGGGCATTTAAGTACCATAGAACTCAAGTGGTCATTCTGGAGAGCTATGAAAACACCGCTGTTAGGCTTATTAACTTAAATACAATTTAGTTTAATTATGTTTCGTTGTATTAAATTGACTGACATTACATTTTCTTTATGTTTTGTTTTTGACGGAATATATATTACATTTTCTTTTTGGTATGTTAAGTTTTTGACAGAATATATTTACATTTTCTTTAATTCCGCAATGGCATGCATTTTGCTTTCTGCTGACTTTCGAAAATCTTATTAGTTCTGCAAATTTGATTTGATTTCCATAATTTGCTCGGCAGCTGTTGTTCCCGTTGGCAAACCCAATCAACGAGAACTTTATCCATAAAAATGCCTCAAATACAACCCCAAAAGCTAGAACCCGAAAAGGAGCCACTTGTAACCCTTTTGCTGCGTCTTTCTTTTTTTTTTTACCCCGAACCCAGCACACCAATTTATGGCTGAAAGCTGCCAACAAGCTAGAAGAAAAGGAGCCCGATGCACGAGGAACAGTGGCAGCCATATGTTCCAAATTGACCACAGCATCATAAATTTTGGGATTTAACATGTGAGACGGCAGTCCAGAGAGCTGACCACCGACCAGCAGCAAACGTACATATATAAATTTGTATATATATGGAATATATGAAAAACTGCAGATTGAGGGCAGCTCAAAGCAACTTCGACCGCTACTCCAACTTCTGCGTGCATAAAACATGAATTAAGGTAATGAAAATTTATTGACTGCTCGCTCTCAGCGTGCTCATAAAACTTACAAGGTCATTAAGAATGCATGGCTGTGGGAGGTTGGGTTGCTTCCATACCCATATATATATATATCGAATATCTTCTTAATCTGAGCAATAAAAATGTATGAAAAAATGAAAATGTTTATACTCGTATACATTTTTTTCCGCTGCAATTTTCACACCATTTTGGGCAGAACTTAAAAAACAAATTTCGACGATTTTCTTGTAGGTTTTATTCGGCAACAATTTTTCATGCTCGCCGCTATGGAAAATCGTTTTCCAATCACGTAAACACAGCTGGAATTTTATTGCTGCGTGTTTTATTAAAAAGAAAAACGGGGAAAACTGAAGCAGCAGCAGAAGCTCCAAGGGAAGCGAAGAGGGAGATCACGAAATCGCTGGACGCATTTTCGCAGGGCGCTGTAATAATAAAAGTTTTCCGCGAGGGAGGAAAATGTGGAAAGCCACCGCAGGACAGGGACCGAAATCTGGCACCGCGCGAGTGCAAGCTACAGATGCACAGAGATATATACTATATGTACTATATGTGCATATATCCTTTGGGTTTTTCGCAGACCATATAAATCAACCCAAAAGCGCACACACTTATTTGGCGCTCTGCGGTACTATGAAGTCCCGAGTTCTTCTCTTTTTTGTGTGTTTTTTGTTTTCAGAGTCCTCTGGCTTAGGGTATTAAGGATCGGTTTGTTGGGCCAACGGTGGGGGTCCTGTAAGTCCTGCATGTGCATGTTGATCATGGGGGATTGCTGGGAAAAGGTAATTGCTCATGCTGCCCCGAAAAGCGGGTAGTGAAACTAATTTGCCATTCTCTGTGCATATTTATGGACTCGCAGTTAAAAATGCGTGAGAAGGGCTTTCACGTTTTTCCAAATAAAAACGAAATAAAGGGATATTTAAATTAAAAATTAAGTTAAAAGAGATCTATGCTTTCATTAGACAA
This sequence comes from Drosophila teissieri, assembly GCF_016746235.2. NCBI lineage: Eukaryota > Metazoa > Arthropoda > Insecta > Diptera > Drosophilidae > Drosophila > Drosophila teissieri. The sequence continues at coordinate 14,436,977 of NC_053031.1, read as the reverse complement.
ACTGCTACACTTCCTAATTATTAATAATCGATTATTTATACCAAAAAGCTTTAAAATAACAATCAATAATTACAGCTGCACTTTACATTCTACATATATTATAGTTCTTTTATTATTTCTGAGTATATGAATACCTTTAAAGAGTATTCCATCGTCTGCGAACCCACTAACCCCATCATTTGTATTATATTTTTTCTTCAGTTTTACTGATTGTTTTTGGCGCGGGTGGAAGAGGAGTGGCAGCTGTTGCTACTTTCGCTGCTGCATGTTGCCTTGCATCCTTCGCATTGTAGCGAAACAGTTTTCCCATTTCCCATTTTTTTGCCCGCCACCCGTGCATTTATTTATCATATTCTTGCTTTTCCTTCGCGGGGGCGTGGCAGGTCGGGGGCGGGGGCGGTACTGGGCCAACGGGTCGCATGATGAATGCAGTGGGCATTAGAGGAAGGAGCGTGCGGTCCGTGGCAGTGACCAGGGAATTTATTTGTTTTGTACTTATGGTGTCATAAAATTGTTTTAAGGCCAACTTAAATAAAAACACAGAATGCTGCCAGCGGAGCAGGGCAACTGAACGAAGAAAGTAGCGCAAAAAATGCAGCAAAAACGCAGAGAATGAAAGGAACGGGGCGAAAATCAAATGGTCATTGGGGAGAAAGGCGGGAAAAGTGCTGGGAAAATGCATGGCATGTCGTTTGCTGCTTATTTTCTAAATTGAAAATACTTTGCGTTATAATTTTTCAATGTGAGCGTCTTCGGGGGAATGGAAAATGCGGTTGAAATTAGAGTTAAGATGTGCAAAAAAAATCCAAGAACAGAAGCAAGTTTTTAAAGCAGAATAATGCTTGTGCAACTTCAATGGGGATATAAACATGTATTTCTTTATTCATTATATCATTTACCAACATTTATGAATACCAACATAAAAGCTAAATAATACCCTTAGATGCTTAAAACTTACTTTCACATTATTTCTAAAATCACACACAAACTGTTGACAAATTAATGAAAACGAGATAACTGAGTGCTTAAACAATAAGACACTAATTACATTACATTGAAATTAGCTATATGCACAGGCAATTATAATTCAAAAGCTTTTGCTTTGATTAGTCAATGTCAATATTTTATGTGGGCCATGCCATTAATTAACCGTGATTTAATTTGACTCAAAAGTTTAGAGAACACATATTGGCAGCCTGGTTTTACGTAAACTGAAACTGATTGGAGTTGTTATAAAACGGATTAATGCTAATCGCTTTATTTAACTTTATTTAATTAAATCAGTTTTCGTTATTTATAATATATTATTAATACAGTTTGCCAAAGTGTATACATTTGGCTTAAGCCACTTTCCATTGCATTTCCTTAATACATTTTTTTCCTTAGAAGAGCACATAGCCTTGACTTGGTTTAGCTCCAAACTTCTTTTGAATTTCTCGTAGTTTTCTTTTTTGAGCCAAGACCTTGCCAAGGAATTCATAATCCATGGCCCACTTGAATCCACTCTGGCTAAGGAGCCACCTTTCTGCCCTCTGCTTTTATACATTATATTTATTTTTTTATGTTTTGCGGAGTGGGGCGAGTATTCTTTTTGCATCTGTGCCCTTGGGCTGCATTGGGTATTTCGCTAAGCTGCATAATGAAATGTTTGCAAGTGCTTAGCAATGCAAATTCGCGGGCCCTCAGGTGTGTGGACGTTTGGCCAAGAGTCCGGCAAAATAGATGGCAGCTCTCCGCGGGTCCGCACAAATTATCTAATTAAAGCAGAATGAAATTCCTTGCCACTGTCGGCAGCCGAGGCTTAGACCAGGCTTTAAGCAATCTATGCAAATAATCCACAAAGGAAAAGTTACGAATACTCGTACTGCACCACTCACTCGTGTGTTCGTTCACGGGGGTGAAATTATGCAAAGGACGAACTTTCTGCTGCAGCTATCTGAAAACGCCACTAAGCAGCTTTAAGTGTCTGTCAATGTCATATTTTTTGCGAAGCTTACAGCACTTTTTTGGTGCTTTCATACTTGTACTAGTTGATAAGCTTAAAACAAATGCAAAGAGCCAAAAGGAGACAAGAGTAACATGGAATATAAAAATGATGAAGGCAGCCAGAAAGGATGAATATCGTATACGCTATTTATAATGTGAGGAAATCAGAACGGATTTATTTTATAATATACACATAGATATTAAAGCTGGGTATATTAAAAAGAATATAAAAAGGAGCTGGTGAGTTCTTGTTCTCATGGTGATTATGTGCTATAATAACTAACTATTACTTACTTAATTGCTAAATGTAAAATTGATTAGTTTTTAGCAAAAGGCTCTTCCACTGTAAGAAAACAGTGGAAATGACAAAGTTTCTCTGCCAACACGAGGATAAAGAGGAAGTTTAAGGAGAAGAAGTCTTATTTTTCGTTGCCAGAACGGCTTCCCCATTTCCCTACCCCTCGATTACTGTCGGACCTACTTCATAATTAAGTAATCTCCCCGACTATGCAGCTCACCTTAAGCTGCCAACTGGGAGAACGACTTGGAATCGCCGGGGAACGGAGGATATCGGGAGACCTGGGGACTTGGGGACTGGGACAACTGGTTTCCACACCATAACGGAGCTTTTGAGACAACTTGGCAGCATGAATGAGCTGCCTAACCGAAAAAAACGAATAAAAAATTAAATTTAAGGCAAATTTTTCACTGGGGCTGGCAGAGGAAAAGAACCAGGGACTGGAGACTCCAACGGTAGCCGAAGTCCGCACTGCAGGCATCCCAATCACAATCAGTGAGTATGCGATGCAGAACAGGCAAATATGCACTGCAAAAAATGCAGGACTTTAGAGCAATTAACTGGGGGTTATTGGTAGATTAAAGTGTAATACTATGATATTCAGAGCAACAACATTTAAGCTTACTTTTAAAGGCTTTAAATAACTTATTACTTATTTTCTTGAAGCATTTAAAACAACTTCGAGGTTAAAATTATACTATAAAAGTTGAAAGTATCGAACTATATAAGCTTACTCTCTTTTGGATGTACTTCCATACCCTTTTTGTTTCCTGTGCACTCGAGAGGAGCCAACTGAGCATATCTTATTACCTCTGCAGAGAAGAGTGGGGAATTACGTATATTACCAAGTAGCCAAGGCAACTTTAACTGCCTCTCGCTTTGACTTTGACACATGTTATGAAATTTGAATAGATCACCGCGAACATTACGGCCCGATTGGAGTTAAGAGGTGAGAGGAGCTCATCGTGATGCAGCGAAAACCTGTGTGTTTTACAACTTGATTTCTTTTTCTTAAATATATCCCCATGAGTTCTACCGGCGGAACATCTGTACAATGAGTTAACATGAATTAAGTGCCAGTTAAATAAAGCTGTTCGCTTGTAAAGATGGAAGGTGGGGGAAAATTAAGGAAAGTGGAATAGATTGAATTGAATTGAATAGCGGAATGAATGTGATAAATTCGGTAAAAAGATCAAATGGAAGATTTTCAAAGAAATTTGAACATAGATGTAGCACATCATCTTGAACTCGAGATGAATTGCGTTTACAGCAATGGAAATATCAAGAAATATTTGAAATATTTAGAACTAAAGTTTTGCGCCATGTGGGTGAATATATTAAAGTTGCTTATATTATAATTATATATTGTATTAATAAGTTTGCTACCAAAACTGTGTTACGGTAAAAACTAAACATAAATCATATTTTAAAATGGTTTCCCACATAGAAACACTGGCTGCTGTTTATTTAAGTGATTAATATCCGAGAAAAACAGCATTATTGTGGCAACAGTGATTGCTAGTTGAATTCAAACTGGGATCATTTTGCTTAAATATTGTTTGGCATTCAACGACGGAGCTTGTTAAGCAACCTATGCAAATTCTGAGAGACGCCATTAAGTTTCCATTAAAGCAGCCCAACTCATCGCCCCAGTCCATGCAAAGCCGCAGCTTGGATCTCCCTACTTATTTTTAAAGTGCCACCTCAGATTGGGGCATTCAACCTGAACTCCACTCGGGAACTCCATCAGCAGAAGGACAGTGACCGTCAGTGCACCGGGGGGCAGCATTATCTAATCATTTGGGGCTAAGGCAAAGCTGCGGCAGAGACTTGCACTTAACCCATTAGCCGCAATTGCCGCAGCAATGAACTAGGTGCAACGAGAGATGAACGATGGAAAAAAGGTTAAGTCCGTAAGCCGGGCGAGCTCAGTGCGCGAGTCAATAATTTTCATAACTGCCGCTTAATTGAGACATTAGCCATAATTGGCCCTAAGTGAGTGTAATACAAGCGACAAAAGCACATCCACATCCATTTGAACGCAGCGAAGTGTTAAGGCAGCGATAAAACAAAACAGGAACGAAATCGGAAAAGAGGACATTGCCTTCGGGATAGTGAAGCCACTCTATTTCCACACTGAAACCAAAACGCAACGAGCAAGGGAGGTAATCACTAAAATTATCAAACTGGAATCATTATAAGCAATAATTGAATATACAATTAGTTCGGGAATCTTCATTAAACGGTTTTGAATTGAGGTACACCCATTAACAACACAATCAATAAAAGCTTTTCTATCTTTAGCTTTTTTTTTTGCGACACAGGGGTGTCTGAACCCCAGCATACAGGGTGCTTCTGCTCGCCTGGGCGTGAAATTGGCAGAGGGGTGAAATCAAAGCCAAGTGGCCAAGTGTGTGGCAGGCAAAATGTGTCAATAAATTATTTCAGCCCGGCTTTCGCTCAGGTGGTAAATTGTCTCCCAGAAGGAAAGGGGTTAAGGCGTTATTGAACCCCTAGTAAATCGGTGCTTCGATGATTTGTCAGCGCACGTGTTGCACATGTCAGTTGCGTAAATAAGCGGGAAATTGGCCAACAGTAGAGGAAAGCGGCCCAGACAGGAGAAAGTCGAGACCCTCGCACAGTCGTTGAACCATGAAAATTTGCTCAACACTTGGCGACATTTCCCTTTTGCTTTGCCCCCGAATCCAAAAGCAATCCCAAAAACTCCAATCAGTTTCTCGCTGGCCCACTTGTCGTATGAGTGATTTATTGCCTCGAACTGCGCTTGGCCATCGCCCGAATCGAATTCAAATAATAAAGTCGAAATTAGTTGCGGTCCGAAATGGAAGTGGCTAAATTGGAATTGCAATAGTTTTTATGGCAAAAAACGCACGAAAACAAAGCGAGAGGAAGCAATAAAATTGATGAATCGCATAATACGGGCAAGGTTGTGGACTTTTAGTGGGGGAATGCTCTGTGGTCAAGTTGGGTTTCTATTTGGTAAAGTTCTGCCGGCGTCGATTGTTATCGGTGGCAGATAGAACTGGGTTAGGTAAACAGCAGAAGGACTGCTGGAAATATAGAAAGTCCAACGAAATCGGAAGCAATAATTAAACACGAAAGGGCAAAGAAAGTGGAAGTCGAGTTTGGCAAAGGGATATATTCTATATAGTACATTACAACTAGTTTTTGGTTAACAAATTCTCAATTTTGAAGCTTTTTATGAACCTATACCAGTTGAATCATACGCAACGCCACTTGCTCTGATCATCATGTACATTTTTACGTACACCTGCGGAATGTCAATATCCTGCCCATTGAAGCTACCCATCAACGCACGCTCATAAAATTTGAGCACCCAACTGGACGACTCCTCCCAATGGTAAAGAGTACGCCCGATTGGCCGATGGCTGCCCATGGCTTCCACTGGACCGCAGTGGAGTCTTGAACAAGTTGGGCCCACACCCAATCCCACATGGAGCCACTCCAAAGGGGAGAGCTCTTCCCGGGCAACTTCAGTTGGCCATATGTGTTGAGTGATAAAGAACATGTTAATGGCTTTTAATCAATTTGCAATTTTGCCTTTTTCCTATATACATTTTCGATTTTTTCATACTTTGCTGCGGCTCACTGGGCAGTGATGTCATATGTAATGCGAAATTGATATTGCTGTGACATGGCCAAAGGAAAAGTGCCATGGATGGGGGACTTTCCGCCAGCTTTTCTACATATTTTAATGATAGTTTAATTTGCGGCAATTAAAACGGTCTGCACCAGTCTGCAGTCGACTCAACCTGCGATTACGTAATCAGTGAGAGACGACAACACCAACTAACAGCACCACAAGAAGCTCTTCTCCGCGGGTCTTGCATAATGATCAGTCTGCCCAGCAGTGCTGTGAACCCTTGAATATGGCTAAAACTATTGCATTTAGCTAATAACATGGGTTGGCTCATAGTAAGCATATGCTGTGGCTTACAAATTAATTTCCAAAAGATATGGTTGTACTTGTGAATAAATATTTAATATCAAGGCAGTATAGAAATAAAGTTTTAAATAGCATTTTTATACATTTAGAGACGCTGAGATATAGCTGCAAAATGGCAAAGTTGGCATCTCAGCTCCTCTTCCTCCCAATTCCCAAGTGATTTCCGCTGCTGGCTTGCGCTTTGGCTTCCTGACTTCGCATCGAGCTCGAGCCCACCTGGCTGGGCTGGATTGGCCCCAGATCCCAGATGACGCTGGAGGAGAGGACCCCACTCCAACTAGTTATCTGGGAGCCAGCATCTTGGCAGCCATCCATGGCATTCGAAAGCGTCGACTTGCAGCGACAGCAACTTGATATGCAGACAAGGAAGACAAAGTGGCAGGATCGTCAATTAATTCGCCAGATGTTGATTGATTTCCAGCAGATAATAGCCTCGAAAGCCTAGGTGTACGGCTGGAATGTGAGTAACTCTCCCTAATTTGTGTCAATCCCATTGCTTAGAAAGAAGCCCAAAAACTGTAAGAACATACATATGCTGTTTTGCATGAATTGAAATGCAGAGTTGTTTGAGGTTCGTGCTCCAGAAGATTCTTCCGCTCTTGATTGATACATTTATAATTGGCACATAATTACAGTTCCATTAGCATTGAGGCCCTAGGCAATAGCCACACTTTCCTCCATCGGTTGCACACCAGATTTCAATCTACGAGATTCTTCAGCGGCTGGTTTGTTGGCCAGTTGCGTAATTAGCGTTTGTCGTGTTCGGGGAGTGTTCGCCCAAATTGTCGCGTTAATTGATTTTAAATGGGCACCTTAAGTATCCTTCCTCAGCTGATTGACCACAAGGAGTTGATGAATGGGTGCCGTAATGGTTGCAAGATTGGATTCAATCGCAAGCGTTCCTGTGGAAAAACACATGCGAAATTAGATGAGGAAGTTCGAGGCGGCAAGTACGTAGATAATATATAATAATAGGTCTACCGGTAGGCAATGTAATTTATTAATCCGATTTATTGAGGAAGTCCATTGATTAACTACTGCATGTGAGAAATAAAAAACTAGTGTTACACTAATCTGCTTATATCTTCACAGATAAAATCAATATAATCTTTTGGAAACTCTCTGCATGTTAAGATTTACCCATTTATTATTTTCTAGGTAGCAGTGCACCCGAGGTTTTTGTTTTAATTTTCCATACACCTAACCAGTTGCTGGAGCTTAGGCCCAAGTTTCAAGGCCATGTAATTATGCGCCCATTGATCGACAATTTATTGCTTGCCATTCGGTTAATCCCTTTGCCAGTTCACATTTAAAGCGGACTTTTAAACTGTCGCAACTGTCGCAGCTCATTAAGCATCCAAAGAATTTTTGGACCGCGACAAGGTCTGGAACAGTCCATGGCTTACTCGCTCATAAATTAGCAACAATTTCATTTCGCTATTGGAATTGACGGCCAGCACCGCGGCAGCACCCTTCATCCCCATCCCCCTCCACATTCTCATCCCGGTTTCCCCCAGTGCCCCAAAATGGCAGTGGCACCAACTGGGTCCATAAATCAAAAGCAGAGCATGGCGTTTAATACACTTGACGTCAGATTTCCGCGACAATTTGCGCATGAATTAAACATAAAAGCAAGTGAGGTATACACGAGTGGAATGCCCTAGCACCACCAACACCCATCCTCCAATCCGCACTCCTGGGAAGCCATACTGTGTTGGGAATACGAGGGAGTTCCACTTAGGAATCAATTCTACCTTAAAATTTAACTCACTTTCTTCTGCACTTTATAACGTTCCATAAAAATCATCTGCTTAAGAGTGAAAACTATTCTCAAATAAATGGATGTCACCATAGCACTCTGCGTAGTGACGAAGCGCACCTGTAGAGTTTCCGCAGGCGACTTTTACGCATTCTAACGATTCTTTCTCGCAGTGCAGTTTCCCTGGCGAGCGGGCAAATAAAATCAAAGTAGGTAACACGCGCAAATAAAACACTTGACACATTAAAACAGCAACAACGGCCGCACACATGGTTGGCCCAAAAGGGGGGCCTTGAAGTGGGCGCCTGGGGAGGATGACTGTAAAGGGGGAGGTGGGGGCGTGGCAACGCCATGAGCAATGCGGCAACAAATTTCCATTTTGTCGCTGAAGCGATGACGACGCCATGCAAATAAGAGACACTCCATAGAACCCCCACCCCCCGCATCCACACATTGGGGACGGGCGAAATGAGCAGGATATGAGGCTGCATATATCTCGGATATATGTATATGCCTGCGTATGTACTATCCGTATCCCCTCGCACATCCTCGCACATCCTTACACATCCACTCACGCATTATGCACGCCCCCGACTATAGAGTGTCATACATACAAATTTAACGAGTCGCATTTATGATACCACAGGCAAGTATAATAATTTCAATTAACGACACCCACGGGTGTTTTTGTGCCGTTGCACGGCTTATCCGAAGGATGTCATCCTGCGGGGGATCCTGTGGCAATGGGAGTTACGGGGCAAATAGGTTATGGCAGCAAGTGTGCAACAGTCTGTGAAAGGCATGTGGAAAGTCACGTTGAAATGAGCTTCATCTCAATCTCCATTGGGTTTGTGTTCAGCCTAATTCAAAGGCAAATGCGATTAGCCTATTTGAAAACCTATAAATCGCAAAGTCTGAATATAACAACCAAATCGCTTTAAGGAGAACAACTTATACTGAGTGCAGTTTTAAAATCTCAATAAGCTTTCACCAAATATGCAGCTGAGCTACATAGTTTTAATAACTCCTAAAATCCTCTCGTTTCGCTTAGTGTTTTAGCTTTTTCCTTCTTCGCAGAACATTATAACCACATAAAGAAGAAAGTAGGCCTTCTAAACTTCCACACACGACTTAACGCCTATGAGGGCGAAACGAATGAGCAACAGTTGATGAAAATATTGCGAATGAAGGTGAGACCAAATGGGATGTGCGTGCCACCTGGGCAGGTGAGCTTCAATTACCTGGAGAAGCGGAGTGTGTGTGTGCATTATTACGCCGCTAATTAACTAAGAGCACACACGCACACACACGCATGGACATACGTACTCATCCTGGCCACACTTCTTAGCCAAGTTTTACAGCCCTCGCCATCTCATCAGCATAAAAGTTTTTAATGAGCCATTTTGTTGCTGTTGACAACGCTCCTGCCGCAATTCGCATTTCACTTGGATGTTGGGCTTAAGGGGGGGAAGGTCGTGGGTTGTAATTCAAATGTGAGGCGAATTTGTTATGACAAGCTCAGTTGACACATTTTAATTAAATTTAATTAATGCATTCGGCAGAATCCCGTGCACGATATAAGCCGAAACATAATACCACCACCACAGAATGAATGAGCATAAAACCAGGCGTGAAAAGGAGGTGGCCTTTGTTTTATGATGTGTAACATTTGTCGCATCAACTGAGATAGGTAGCGAAATTGAAACACGTGTAGAAAAATAATATAATGGTAAATTGGTTAATTTCCATGGGTTTTAATCAGCTATGCAATACAAGTTATCCGCCCAAGAGCGGTGATTGATAGGGAAATAAGGAACATCCTTCTGAATTCTTCTGCAACTGAAAGTTCTGAAAATGATTAAAATAGGAAATAAATTGTAGTTATAAAACAATTATAAACGCGTACCTTTTAACTCGAATACCAAATGATGTGGCCTTCAAAGTTAATAGAGTCGCCTCGAAAGAATTTTTAAATTTTCTTCTAGCTTGCGTGCTTTCTGGTCAGATTTTTTTAAGAATTGGAGTATGCGAGATATTTGGCTGTTCATTTTCTTTAATTGCTTTTTCAGGTTAGTAACGCGCAACTTCCTGAATCGTATGAGATTTTTGTATTTGCCTAGTATAGTGGATATTTCAGCTGGCATATTTTCTAGTCCATTGCTCTTTATAATATGGTATGATTTCCATTGAGCAACAAGAACACGCTGGTGTTTCAACTCTTTGATCGATCTGGCTAAATCAATTTCACACAGAGCCCGTATAGCGTGGATTCTTGCCAAACTTTTGTGGACAATACGTTTTTTCTTGTTAAGTTTGCGAAGTTTACCAAGTTCGAAGGTAAAATCATTCATTAAGCTCCTGTACGTTGTATATGTCTGATTCATTACCACTAATATAGATTGAATCGATTTTTGTAGTTCCATTACATTTTGCTTGTCGTTAGCATTATTCAAATAATTATTCCCCAGGTTTTCCTGTTCCCCAGGACTTTCAGAAACCGAACTACTGCCAGGCTGCAATGCGAAAAGGGTTTTCTAGGCGAATATCCATCACAATGGCAGATGCATCTTACCAGTTCATCTTCCACTAGAGAATCAGTGTTCCTATCCATTTTAAGTTGTATTCTTAAAAAGCGAAGTCGACAAGTCAAATCACAAAGAAAAGTACAAATGGAACGCAAAGCTGGCAAATTGACAGGAAAACGACTTGGATTAATGAGACCTAATAAATTGTGGGGAATATGGTCACACTACACCAATTTAGTGTTGGAAAATTCAACAAGGTCACACTACACAAATTCAGTGCTCGGAAGTTCAAGTTAAAGTTGGTAACTCTCTTGGTTTTCGACTACTCAACAATTTTTTAAGGAAAATTACGAAAAAAGTGTAAAGAAAAAAGAGGCATTAGTAATACCCTTTCAGCCGCTCTAATTAAAATTAATTTATTTTTAGTAGATATGTATGTTCTTTCAGTATTTTCAGTATTTAATTTTTTAAATTTAAAGTTTTCCACACTGTATTTTATACCCATCGTGTTATGTACCTTCTACAAACACAGCAAGGACCTTCGATTGCAACCTGTCGTCTGTCATCACAGGGTTATCCATTTTGTGCAAACAGCAGCGCAGGCGAAGCCCCAAAAGTCAATCAGTCTGAAAATTATAAATGCAAATTGATGAAGGCGGTGAGGCTGGCAGCTCATTGATTACCGGGCTACCAAGGCGCATAAACAATGGCCCACCTCACGGAACACGCACGACCATCGACGGGTCCCAAGACGGATGGACAGTATATAACAATTAGAAGTTTCCTGCTCATCCATGGAGTCGGGGAGTGGAGGGAAGTGGAGGAGAGGGGGCTTTGGGGACGGGGAACCGGGTAATCTGAGGCCAAGTGGACAAACGACAGTGGCAAAGGCAACTTGTCAGCTCGAATGACGTTTTAATAAGTCACATAATTCATGGGTCGAGATTGGGCGGGGGTATCTTGGTTGGATTCCATATGGCATATGGCTATGGCGATAGGGAGACGTATTCTTCGTGGTGAAACCGATTCTGGCGAATGTGAGTACACCGCGTTTCCCGAAACTCCAGATTACTTGTTTGGCATGGAGATTGCATCGCCACTTCAATACAGTGGAACCATTGGCCAGCAAGGAAGTGGGTTTTTAATTATCAATATTAATTGTATTTATTAAGTAAATTCATGTTCATAAATTATTAGTGCGTGCTACTTGTTGAAAATGATGTCTGGTAATTTATTGGCTTATTGTAATCTATATGTATACCTTCTATGCAAGGTGGTAAACATATATGTAGATAGAAAGATAGTATTAAATCTTCAAAAACCTACCCTACCAGAAACCTAACCCATGTATTATATATAAAATTTGCCGTTTTTAAACATAGAATTATTAATAATATATTCATATAATAATTAATATATTTACTTATGTATTTTTGAATTCAAAGATATTAATATTCAAAGCCTTGCTGTTCTTTAAAAATAAGAGCGAAGATCTTACAGAAATTTATAGGCTTGTTCTATAATAAAGCAAAATTGATTCATATTCGCACAGTATTTTTACATAGATAAAATATACCTAGCTCGATGTCACAGTGTAAGGCAACCCACTGTGCCCGTTTACCTGGCAAAACCGCGTAGCATCCAGTGGCCTCAGGGCAAATGGCGCTTTTGGAACGCTTTGACACATGCTCCCTCCGCAGGCTCCACCACCCCATTACCCATGCCTCATGCCCCATCCCCCAGCTTGTCAGCTGCTCATTTGTCAATGTAATTGATTTTATGCCTGAGCTTTTGACTAAGGTTGTCGTGCCGTTAAGTTCGCCCGAGAGAGGACTTAGCGGAGGGGATAGGGATAACTTGGCCTAGAGCAGGCACTCAAGTCGGCACACATGAACAAATTAATGAACCAAGGTTTTACATTCAGTTCTTAAATTTAAATATCGTTAGGTGCATTTTTATTGTATATTCACAAAGAAAATTGAAGGGAAAGTATCCGCCAACAATTAAAAAAGTCGTATAAACAGTAAATATACAGTTTAGAATATGTGAATGCAGAACCATAAATTTAAGACGTTTGGAAACTTTGAAATATACTGTATAGCATTAGTGGCATTTTTTTCCAAGTGCACACGGATGAAAGGGACGCATGCAGGGGTATCCGCAGACTGAATTGGTTTTTGTGGCTGAGATAGTTGGAGCTACCTGGCAAGTTGGGCATTGGCCTTTTGCCTGATATATTATTCGATTACAGTTAGACGTAAATCAAGTGGAAGAGCATGATGTAGCCATCACTTGAGCTCCAGGTTCGGCATGCAAACTGTGTTTTTGGTAGGTAGAAGTTATAGCGTTGACTTCATATGACAACGATTCAAATTGAATGTCTGGCTCTGACCGCCGGTCACCTGGAAGGCTAGATTCAATAAACTATGAAAGAAGGTCAAGTGTGTGGTAACATGCAAGTCAAGCTTAAAAGAAAGGAGTTAAGGTCTTTATTTATTAGGTGTGGGTCGAAGGTCATTTAAATAATTAAATATTTTTCTTGGCCTTTGTTAATAATAAGAGACCGTATACTCTGCAAGAAGCAAGAAAATGGCGGTTACTGCAGAAAAATCTGATAAATAATCTGATAATCTGAAAGTCGTAAAAGAAGAGTACGTAAAATACAGTTAAAAATACAGTAAATACATTAAAATACAGTTTAAAGAACAAACTCCTTTTGAAGCATTTCTAATTGAATTTTAACACATTTCGTGACGGTTTGATTGAATGATGAATTGGCCTATAGACTGATATATGGGAGTGCGCCACCCAATTGGCACAACTTAATTTTCAATCAATGCACAAAACCAGAACAAAAGGCTGGCCCAAGCCGGCAAAGGAACCGGTAGCAGGAGGAACTGGAGGTAGGCTTCAGTTGTGGCGACTGTTTTATGGGTGAGCGCGTTGTATCTGAAAGATACGTAGATACTTCTTTTGGCCAGTGCCCCAGGCGCACACACGCATTCGCGTTTTGTGGTGGCAAAAGAGAATCCCTGGCACTCATAAATTTTTATAGCTTGTAATTATTTGGAATGTCGGGCTGGACGGGCCTGCAGTTTTGCCTCCTTTTCCCGGCCGGCCCCTCCCCATTATGTTCGCTCCATGGTCATCAGTGCTGTGGAAAATTTATCTGGCTATTTTCCAAAGGTCAAAAGCCGGTAGCCGTTTAGTTATGCAGCCAATCGAACAGAAAGCACACAACTCTTAAGCACGCTTGAGGAAGCATATTAAGCTAAGTTATAGTAGTAAGCATAGTAGATAGTTAAGTAAAATGTACATTAGTTATTTAACAAAGTGATCAGTACTTGGACAACTAAATGGAGCCAATAAAATGTTGTTGCTATGTGTTATTTGGTCTTCTGCAAAATGCGACTAATAATTAGTCGTATTTTACTAGAAACATTTATGGCATACGGTGGTAAAGTTTACAAGTTAATAAAAAGTTCCTTTCTTTCACCCTAGCTACTTTTTGCTCCGAAAGCGCACACTGTTGGCTATTCTGAACTGCACATGCGCGGCAGGCGGTCCGAGTAGATGACTTTGGCAGCTTCCTGCTTTGTTTGGTTTTCGGCTTCGCAGCAATGCGAGATTTATACTTTGGCTTAATTAATGGCAATGCGTTCGCGATTGGCTTTTATGGCTCGAACGCGTATCTGCTGGATGCACTCGAACTCGAGCCGGTGTCTGTAATTAGTCGTGTGGCCTGCGGAGAATCGTGTTTAGTGCGCTGTCTTGGCCAAAACCATCCACATTGCTTTCTCTTAGGTGCTAATAAAGTTGTCAGCTAATTAAATTGGCGATCATGGCTGCTGATCGATAAACGATTGATAAAGAATGTTGGCCCGCTTCCCAGAAGGCCGTCATTAGAGTTGAATTGGCAAAATAAAAGGCATTAGATGGATTGATTGCTAGCTATCTTTTCTTTAAAAGGAAATAACAGAAATAAACTTAACAGCGTAATCTTGTCAATTAATATATAAAATATGTCCATACTATTATTAGCCTTAAAGTATATTTCACATTTTTAAAATATATGAGATAATAACCATAATATACTTGAAATTCTCTAAATCGTAACAAGGCCGGCCATCATTTGAATGAACTTTTAGAGATAATAATATTCCTAACTTTTGTGTTGGCCAATTACGATTCCGTAGCATGGAAGTGTGGACTTCAACTTTATGCATATATCTTTGCTGGCTCATTATCTCAACAGCCGCCACTTGCCCGATTTCCCTGATTTCCCCGATTCCCCCGATTCTCGGCCACTTTCAACGCCTCGGCGAGCAAACTCAATTACTTAGAGAACACGCTGTTGTCCCGCACTTCTTCTTTCCCGCCCCGCCCCGCCATGCCACGCCCCCCTCCGCCAGCCGCCCATTTTCATCCTGAGGCGGCGATTCCTGTCTTTTGGTTTAGCTTATACTCTGACTTCGTTTCGTTTCTGCCTGTTTCTGCTCCTCTGCCCGGCAACTTAAAATGCAAACATTTGCCGAGCTTCCACGGAGCGGCAGAGCTGTTCTCTACATGGCCGTTTTTGCCTTTTTGATGATTACAAATTAATCACACTTTAAACATGGCAATTACGCCCTGGACGAGGGGCCCCTCGTCGCTCAAAACAAAACTTGCATAGACACATGGCCCAGCGAATGGCGGCTTCCTCAGCAGCGAACTGCGCTCCTTTTGTATGGAAAATTGCTTCCTTTCGCTGTTTAACTTTCGTTTTAATAAATAATCAAGTAGGCTCTGAGTCCGGAGACGGGCTCCACTTGAGCTGTTTTAAGCTCCACTTTTGCAGCTCCCCTGCACTGAAAGAAAAGTAGCCCAAGAACTGACCGCATTTTCAAATAATTTTTATATTTTCAAGAATTCATTTCACAGCTACCATAGTCACTTTAAAGTCCTTACTTTTTATTAACTACTCAGTTAAGATAGATGAAATTATATTAGATCTTTATAATGGAAATAATTCCTTTCAGAATGTTAGCCTGATTCTTTACTGTATACATTTTCAATCCAAAAAGTTTATAAGCATATTTTGCATTTCCTTAACTTCATAAAAACATAATAAGTAAACTGTGTTGAAGTTAAGAATGGCCCAACCTTTGTGGTCAAAAAAATTAAACCTAAGATTAAATATTTAAGCTATGATTTCCATAAAACTCGGTTTTTTTCTCAGTGCACTTGCGCTTCTCGACTGCTGCTGTTCGTCAAGTCCCTCGTGTAATTTCCAGGCAATTTCTCATACCCATAATTGCATAATTTCAAAGTTGTTGGCAACTTAATTGCGCTGCACATTGGACCAGGCCAAGACCGATCCGATTCTCGGCTACCTATCTCCTGTCTCCCTCTGGCCGAATAGTGGCGTCCCGCTCTGGCCGCTGCCAACGGTGTAAATAAAACCTTTTTAAACGCTTGTCAGGCGGTTGGAACCCACGTTGGGCCTGGGCCTAACTGCCAGCGACTTCAAGAGCGCGCATCATCATCAAACATGTGTTGTTGGACTGGCACCCCACCCCCCCCCCCCTTTTCCACCTGCTTCCCCAACCCTCCAGAGACCGCCCCCACTTATCCCCCTGCCACCCATTTAGGGCCCGCAGTCATTTGCCATCAAAGTTAATATGCTTTATATTAAATTCTTTTGCCTGGCCTCCTTTTCACTCCGGTTCAGCTGCTCTGGCCGTCGGGCATTTTATAATCTGCATCTGCCGCACTTCCCTTTCCACCCCTCAAGACCCCCACGCACCGCCCACTTTTGAGTTCGGTTTGTGGAATTGTTTGCAGTTTTCCCCGCTTATTCCAGCTTTTCCACTGCGTGTCGCAAACATTTCGCATCAAATTACTCAATTAATTTCACTTAAGCGAAAAAACAAAGTTAAGGCAGCCATTTAATGTGGGAGAAACGGGCAACAGGAAATGCTGCGGTCAGTCATTCCCACCAGGAATTACCAAATTGGTAGGCATTTGTGTGGAAATCGCAGATAATTGGTCAAGAATAAAACAAGTTAAAAAGCCAATTTATGGTTCGCAGCGCGGAAAATGAAAGGGAAATTACATGGTTCAGTTGATCAAATCAGGAATCAAAGAACAAAATGGTGGACTTCTTTTAGCGCTGTAAGGGAAATCATTTATCACAATGGAAATCTAAGAAAACTCATTTTAAATACCAAACCTGCTCGATGATAAATATTTTTTTATTTTGTAAATTATACTTTAAACTATTTTACAAGACGACTAAAATCACTCAAACTGTTAGTACGATTTAAAGAGCTCAAAGACTTTACTGCTGTGCCCAATTTATTGCCAAGAATTTCACAAACGACCCAGAAATGGCATTCCATTTCACAAGAAGCTTATGTTACCTTTTAGAAGGCATCCCAAGCTGACACCTCCACAAAAGGAAAATTCCCTACAGAGCACAAATTTGCGAACGGACAGTAGTCAACGAGCATTTCCAAATTGATTTATGGGCACATTTCTTGCAAATGAGCCGAGCAAATCAAAACAAGACTGCTAGTAGATGCGGCTATATTCCAGTTTCTCCCTCCAATCGTACAATCCTCAGATACTCCGATTCTCCAACATGGGCCATGGCCAATGCGGACTGCCAGCGAAGCCAACGAAATGCATTTGGCACGCAATTACGGCCCAAAGTGTTAATTGCATTTCCGCTCTGCTCTGCAGCCAACCAGAGGAGCAGAAACACCAGGAGGAGCAGCAGCAGCAGCAGGAGCTGGAGGGCGGGAGCCGAGGCCATCCAAGCCATCAAATGCGGCACGGCCCACAGCTCACGCATTCGGCATTAACCAGAGAAACTGAAAGAAATATCTGTTACATATATGTATGAAAGAGTGAAAATAGGTAATGCATGTTATGATGTGTAGTAACCATTTCGCTTGGCCCTTCCAAACATCACAACATTTAATTTCGCAACTTCCTGCCAATTTTTTTTTCACTGCAATTGGAAGAAGTAACTGCGGCTAAGCCAGACCAAACCAAAGCATTTGCCTGAGATAAGCGAGCGGCAGAGCTAACGGTCCTCTTTCGTATGGGCCAGCTCGCAAGTGGAGGGGAATTCGGTGGTATAATGGCCAAGACGCATGCGTGGCACTGCGGACCTGGCCAAAAACAAAGCAGCGAAGGCCAGACACGCAGCAGGCGGCCAGATGGAGCGAAACTAAGTCAAACATTTGTAGAACACGGCGGAGAATCCAGCGCACAGGGGTCTCTGGACATCTAAGATCTCCCGGGGGAAATGCGGATGGAAAAGTGGAAAATTTATGGGCCCCAAAAGGCGAATAGATGTCGTAGATTTCGCTGGCTACAACGAATAGTTAACAGTTGAGGAGTTGGGGATGAGGCCAAGAACCTACCATGTAGATGCCTGGATATACGTAATATATGGGTTGGAGAAATTGATAGTTGCCCACAACGAGATAGCAATCTTTTTCCTAGATAACAAAAAGAAATAAAAAAAAAATACCAAAGCCATTTGTGAACTTCCCTTGAACTCCGTTAGGTGACCGACCAGAAGTGCCTTTTAATTGGTTCAAACTGCAATTTGCATAGACCATTTGCAGCAGTTATCGCCCGGAGGTCCGACATTTGAAACGGGTCCAGGTTTCCATTCGGGGATCCTGGTTGCCAGCGGTTACATGTGGCAACATTTCAGTGATAAGCCGCAGCAAAAATGTTGGCCAAGTCGGTACACAGCTGTCGATGCCGCCGCATTTGGCCAAGCTCCAATCTCGAAAACCAAGCCCCATCCCCCTCGACGCTGTCGCTTTTGTGGCATTTGTATTGGCAAATCAATGATAATGGCATTTATTTGAGCCAACTCCGCTACGCTCGTCGTGCGGCTCTTACCCAAATCCGTTAATAAGCCATTTTGACAAATTGGATGATTGCCGCGCAATCATTCGCCCGCCAGGAGCAGATGGGACATCCCGGCGAGCTGCCGGCAATTCTGAAAGTGTGGCGAAAGTGAAGATAAAATGTCAAGCAAACAACTTCGTGGCCGATACGGAAAATGCCGTCCAAATGGGATCTGACTGCGAATTGGTCGCGCAAATTTGGTGGTAATGGTAATGTGCACAGTAACTGGGACCTTAAGCATTCAGAATTGGTTGGTTTTTAATATTCTTTAATATATTCTTCATATTTTTCAGCTACTATACATTTTAAATCATATAAATACGAGTAGTTAGAAATATTTTCTTGGAAATATTGTTTAAATTCGTTTGAATAATGGAATCAACGCCCAGAGGAACAGCTCACATCATATCCCTTTTATAGCAAGTAATGGTGTTTTGGCACTCGGCATCGTGCACTTGGTGGAAAACTGCAAAAAGTCAACATGTTTACTATTAATCTACTTGATATAAAATTGAATACCATTACCATTCTTGGTGTTGAAGCAGTTCCACTGACTCAGCTCGCATTGGCCTGGAAATTTGACCACACACTTGCCGTTGCTGGCACAAATGGAGAGTGATGCCTTGGGACACTGGAAATTGCATTTTCCCAGCTTCATTTCCTCGCGATGCTGAGCAATCAGCTGCGGAATGTGGGCGTGAACTTGGTTGACTATACTAGAAACTTTATCGGGAATAACCAGGGATCGACCAGTCTTGGATGCATTAGGAGTGGTTTCGGTTGGTTCAGGATCCTCCTGATCCTCTTGAACTTCCTTGTTTTTGTCATCGTCCTTGTTGAGTTCTTTATCCTTTTGGAGCTGCTCCTTTTCTCTCTGAGCTTCCTGTTCCTTCTTTTGTTTAATGGCCTGGTTCACAGCCAACGGAATGTGTTTCTCGGCCTGTTGCATCACCATGGTCACATGCTGTTGCAGTTTCTGCAGCTTTTCGGCCACATTGATGGGTTCTTGACCAGGAGGCGAGTGCACAACCTGCTCCACGGGCGGCATCACCACTTTATTGTGCACCACTGGCCTTCCGTGGTGGATCAGAGTGCCGGTGGCCTGGTGTTGGGTAACCTTCACCGGTGGATGGCCAGCTTGCAGCGACTGTAGGCCAGGTTGCAACGCAGGTGCAGCCGCTGGGACGTCGGCAAGGGCAGGGGCAAGGACATCACCAGAGTGTGCCACTGGTGGAAGGAGATCTGGATGGGGCTTGACCACTGGCGCCCCG
The DNA here is from genome assembly GCF_016746235.2 of Drosophila teissieri. Lineage (NCBI taxonomy): Eukaryota > Metazoa > Arthropoda > Insecta > Diptera > Drosophilidae > Drosophila > Drosophila teissieri. The sequence goes on along the minus strand of NC_053031.1, from coordinate 14,417,236 downwards.
CTCCCACTTCCACTCCCACTCCCATGCCAATCCACCGGTCCACTCAATGTGTTCGAGACCTGAGGTTTGTTCTTTATGTTGTGGAGCACATGATTGATGTGGCCGGTTATCAGGTTCTGGATGTGAATGGGTAGCTCCGTTTGCTGGGGCTTCCCCGTTGTGGCTGCAGTTGCGGTGGCTGTCGTTGCGGTTTCTGCAGTCTGGGAAACCTCGGCGGCTTGTGCCAGCGCCAGGATGGCTGGGGAATATCAATGGTTTATTTTGAAATGTTCTTGCAATTAAAGCCAGATTAATTCTTAGAAGACTTGTTGAGTTAAATAAAGAGTGCCCAACATTATTCCTCAAATTACCAAGTTTATTCTTTGAATCTTTGTATCAACTAACTACGTCGATAATCTGCACATAAACAACTCAATAATAATATAGAATATTCCATTTACGTTAGCTTCTTTAATATGTATTATTTAATATACAAGTTCAATTTAAGCTTACCTAAAACGAAAATAGTCTTCATGTTGCTCAGTTAATCCGCACTTGTGCTCCTTTGCGACACCCAGAGGCGTTCTGTGACTCTTCCCCAAAATGTTTCCACCTTATAAAGAATTTTCTGGCTCCCTTAAACGTCACCAGGCTTGCAAACGATTTGTTTAATAATATTTGTTCGTGTTATTATTTGGTTTTTATGCAAATTCTCAGCACACGAGATGCTAACAGGTTTTTGGTTGCGCTTGAACGGACCACTGAGCTGAGACAGACTCGCACTTCGAAGGAGGGTGTCGATGAGGTGGAGGTGGAGGTGGAGGAGGATGGGGCAGACTTGTCTTCCACCTGGGCATATCTCTCACATACTGATTCAATCGCTTCCTTAATAAAATCAAATGTGAAAGAGATTGCTGGAGATAAATATAAATTATAATTGTAATTATTAAAGGTGTCAGAATGTGAAAAATACAAAAAAATAATGGCACATCGAATGTTTTTTATTTGTTTGACATTAATAAATATCAATTAAATAAATATATTTCAATCAAATGCCATTTATATACATCTATATGTATTTTAGGTTTTCAGCGCTTAATGAACAATATATTAATTATTGCACTCGTATATTTAATATATTTTTGTTTATTACAATTAATTTATGGAAGAAACTAGCGCCCCAACAAAGAGAACGCGGAGTTTTCCACAACTAAATCGAAATGTGCACAATTCATAGCATACTTCCAGGCGGCAGCTACATTGAAATCAATTTTAAATTGCGAACAATAAATATGCAAATTTGGCATTTCGGAGTTTTATTTTTAGTCAGTCTGGGCGGTATAATTACAAGGCCGATAAGAATAAAAATGACGGGCAAAGCTGCTGATGGCACCGATGATGATGCAATTTAATATCCCTGGCAGGTGTTAAAATAAGGGATTATGCAGGGAATCAGGAAGGACAGACCGCAACATCGGCAGCCGAAACCAAAAGCTGTCATCAGCAGAAATCTGATGAGTATATAAAAACGTGTCCAGTCGGCGCCAAAATCAACAGTTTTACAGTTGCTGCGAACACAGCAAGGTAATACGAACCAAAAGGTAAACATCAACAGTTTCAACCGAAGGACCTCATCATTAACCAACAATGAAGCTGCTGTCTTTATTCCTTCTGGGTTCGTGCTTTTGTAAACCAATTAAAAAACCCATTTATTAAGATAACGAATATTTTACAGCCTATATTGCATATACTGCCGCTAAAGTTGTTCCTGCTTCAACCAGCAATCACCTGAGCATTGACCAGCATGGCAAAAGGGTTTATGGGGATGTGGCCGAGGATAAGTGCGACTACTATTGTCCCGAAAAGGATCCTACTGTGTGTGCCAGCAATGGACAATGCCTCCTGAAGTTTGAGAGCCGCTGTGCCATGACAGCCTACAACTGCCGCAATCCCCAGAAAATGTTTAAGCTCGTGGAGGACCATCGTTGCGCGCAGGACTGGCAGCCTCTCTGCATGGAGTCGGACCTGAGGGAGTTCGGCTTGTGAGAAGTACTTTCAGTTGAAAGGTTGGGCAGAAAAATAAATTTTAAATTAAAAAAGTTAATGTATTGTATTTTAAAAGCACTTTTGTCTTTGCTCGGTAGTCGAAAGCTTCAAGATTCCACTCTACATCAACAGAAGACAGAAAAGGAGCGTCGAAGATTAAAGGGCATAGATGTTTCCGCCGGAAGTTCGTTTTCTTCGAATATAAAAAAAGGCAAAATACCCGCTGCCAAAAAAATGATGAGCTACAGATTCCCAACTTGTTTTGGTTTAATTTTACTTATACGTACCTTGGCCTACCGCACCCCGCACACCGCATCGCGCCAAAAAAAATGATTTTTTTTTTATTTTTTCCAATTTTTTATGATGATTTTTGGATTTTGGCCGAAAATTGATTTTCTGTTTCTTTGCGATTTAAATATCAGTATTTTGATCAGAACATTCGAAATATTGGTCCAAATATGGAATGGGATATCTCGTTGAATTCGTAATTAAATTTCCAATAAAACTGTGTTTACCAAAAAAAATTTATTTTTTTTTTTCAAATTTTTTCCAATTTTTGATGATGATTTTTGGATTTTGGCTGAAAATTTTTTTTCTGTTTTTTGCGATTTAAATATCCGTATTTTGATCAGAACATTCAAAATATTGGTCCAAATATGGAAAGTAATACCTCGTTGATATCGTAATTTTATTTTAAATTTTTTATGAAGAATTTTTGTTTTTCTGTTTTTTTTGCGATTATATTTACTGATCAAAATACTGATTTTGTAAGTTTTTTGTAACTTTATAGGCTTTGCTAAGGTTTCAAGAAAAATTCTTTTAAAATTTGTAACCAGTTACTAACTCAAGGACAGTTAACTAAACTTAGTTACATAAATATATCAAGTTTAAGCAAAAACTTTTAAAACCAACACTTTTTCTATGAAATGTATGCATTTAATTAAATGTTTTGTTATGTTTTTACATAAAGGATATTGTATTGATATAATACTAAGGGAGTCATCGGTATTTTAAAGCGTCAGTTCCTCCTCCTTGCATCGCCTCATGCAAACCCCCAGCCGGCAGACATCCTCGTCCACTGCTCGGAAAGACAAATCCCGATGTTTGCAGTTAAAGGTGTTCATCACGCACTGATTTGCGAACTCATGGATGCAGATTCCATTGTGGGCACAAATGGGCGAGTACTCGAACTTGGTGCACAGCTCATCGCAGTTTTCCGTAGGGGGAGGCGTCATCATATCCGCAGGCGACGTGGTGGCAATGCCTCCCATCAGCAGATGGAAACAATTCCTGGTTGGCACTCGCTTGGGCATTGATGTAGATGCGGGTGCACTGGTGGTACGACTGCTGGGCATTGCAACAACCGGCATCAGTTCGGAAGCAGCGGGATTGGGGATGCCAGGATTGGGGATTCCATCGTTGGGGATGCCAGGATTCGGGATTCCATGATTAGGAATGCCAGGATTAGGGATTCCATCATTAGGAATGCCACGGTTTGGAATTCCATGATTGGGGATGCCTGGATTCGGGATTCCATGGTTGGGAATGCCAGGATTCGGGATACCATCATTGGGGATTCCACGATTCGGTATTCCATGGTTGGGGATGCCAGGATTTGGGATTCCATGGTTAGGTATACCAGAATCCGAAACTGATCGAGCCACCCGCAGCTTGTTATCGGACTTCACTGTAGGTGGCACCACCACCTCCTGGACAACATGGACCTTTCCGGGCTTGATCTCCTCCACGGTGGCGACCTCTTCCCGTTCCTGGTTGGCCAGGATCACGGGCTTCCCATTGGACAGCAACGGCACTTGGATGGTAATCCGACCGATTTCTGCATTTGGCACAACCTGCGCTGTGGCGAAGACGAAACACAGCAGCACTGGAAAACACAAAAGTCAAACTAAGTTTTGTTCCCATCGAAAATGATATTCAGCTGCCCACCTGCGGCCAAATGATAATGTGGCTTGAACATCTTGTAATCTTAACTCCAATGTCTTCTCTGTCCTTGACTGCTGCAGAACCCGGCTTATATAACGCGTTCAAATCAAAAAGATCTTATGCAATCTTCCCTGGGAAGCAAACCTGTTCTTCGCTTCACGCTTCCTTAATAAATTAAGCATTTATGTGCATTGTCTTCAAACGGGTTTCGCCAATTAGAATCGCTTTAATTTTAGGGCCAGTCAAAAAACAAAAAGAAAAAGGCGGGGCCTGGGTTTATAAAATATTCTTCTTTTTATTATTTTGATATAAGTTCAGCGACTTGCATCTAGTAAATTACATTTAAAATTCCATATTTCTTAGCTTGTCATTAAACCTTATGGACTTTTTTGTTAGAGTTATCTAAGCCTTAGTACATTTTTTAAAACATTCGTTGAAGGCAATAAAATTTTGATTAACGATTACACATCGATTCTCGAGTTTTCTTGCATATTATTATAGCTAAATTAGGGTTGACCGCTTGAGTTGTTCTGTTGCTAAGACTATTAGGGATCGCTTTCGTTTGGAGTTATCATATGCCATCCCTAAACGTTTGCACATTATGTCCATTTAATGTTGTTATATATGCAGAGTAAGATTAGTTTTAACTGTGCTATACATTGACATAAGTGAGTTGATTAAGATATAACTTCTGAATTGAATAACTCCACGTGATAATTGCTCTCATTTAGACTCACATCAAACTAAAACTCCGTCTTTGTATCCTGAGATTGTCCATACCATAAACGCAAATTTGTTCATAGATTTTTGTAACTACATTACAGGCAAACCAAGGAAGATCTTTCCAGAGAGCGCAAACAAAGTGTAGAAAGAGTTAAAAAGTATACATTTTGAAGAGACAAGATATTTGTGATGGAAAGATTTGAAAAACGGAGCACTTGTCCTAGCAAAAACCTTCTTAGCTGCCATAACAAAATTGGAAATATTTACTGTCAAGCATGAACAGTTCATAAAATCTCTCTTTATGCTATACACATTCACAATCAGATTTTCCGGCAATTATCAATAAATTATTGGTTTCCATTTCAATAATGAATGAACGAGCATTTACGACTTAAAATCTAACAATATTTATAAGTAATATCTTTATGGATCAACAACACGCACTATACAAAACGCAAACTAGAAACGACGGAAAATAAACTTTTACACAATTTTAGACTCTCTTTATACAAAACATTATCTAATCGAATTAAGGACTTTTTTCATCATTTTGACATGCAATCTTTGTGTTTTCTGCGTTGTTTTGGTTTAAAAAACTACATTAAATTGTTATAAAATAAATTACGACTTAAGTTAGGCATAAATACATGTATAGAGTGTAGCTTAAAAAGTTAACATACAGTATGTTTTAGTTAGTTTATTAATTTTAGGTAATGTTAGGTGGTTGTGGCACTCTGTCCAGTGCCTAGGGTTGCTTTGTTCTTCCAGTTGGCTGCCCTACTTTCGCTCCATGGGCTTGACTTCCAGCAATTGGGGATAGTTCTCCACGATGTTGAGTAGAATGGTATCAATATAGTGCTTGAGCCGAACATTTTCATCCTCCTTTTCCTGGAAGGCCTGTTGTAGCTGCAAAACATACGTTGTCATTAGTATTCAGAAATATATAATTTCGACACGAAAAACATAGATAAGAAAAATAATTTAATTGTTTATATACACAAATGTATGAATGTTAAAGTTAGCCAGGTGAAAAATGGTCCGTAATGAGTTTGTTCGATTAGAAAACCATGAACCAATATTAGTTTTAAAACAAATTTTGTTTAAATCAAACTGCATTGCGTGCACAGTGGCTCCAAAACCGTGTTTTATAAATTGTTCATTTGGTTTGCGGCTTTTGCGTGATTGAAGCATTACCTGACTTAAGGATGCTAATGTGGCTGAATCCACAGAATCCTGTAATACAATAAATGTCAATTTAAATACACATGTGGGCAGATAAGATATATGGTTTTTAAAATAAGCGCAGGGCAATACGGACACTAGAAGGACACTTTCGAACTGTGGTTCCAAAATAGCATTTTAATCAGTTTTCTTTTGCGGTGACTGTGCGTGTGCTTTTGGACTTTGGGCACCTAGACTGTGTTTTTGTGGGTGTGGGGATGATGGATTGGACTACACTAGAAGCAGAAGCAGGCGACGTAACACAGGCGGACTCGAAATACACACCTGGGCTTGTGACATCTCCTCCAGCTCCTGGGCCAAGCTGTTGAGGGTTCCGTTCAGCAGATGGCGACCCTGCTCCACGCCATTTGTCAGCATGGTGGCCTGGTTGGTCAGCATCGTGGCCTGCAGCTCCTCGTTCTGTTCTTCAAGAGCTAGTAAAGAAACAATTTGTGTTTAGTTAAATGCTGCCAGCCTGTGATTGAGTGTGTTTACTTACTTCGATTCTTCTGACGCATCTCCTCGAGCTCCTGGTGCAGCTCCTCCAGTCTTATGCTCTCCGGCGATGTGGTCGGCATTGCCCGGGCTCCACTCTCCTCGCGAGCACGCTGCAGTTCTCGGCCCAGCTCCAGCATCAGCTCCTCGGTGGACTTCTTCTCCTGCTCGTGGCGGCGCAGTGCCTGCGCCTGCTCCTCGTGCTCCTGTTGCAGGACGCCGATTTGGTCGCGGGCCAGCTCCAGCTGCTCCTCGGTGCGATGCAGATCGTTGGCCTGCTTGTCGCACAGGACACGCAGTCGGGCGGCCTCCTCCCGCAGCGCCGTTGCCTCGATCTCGGTGGCACGGATCTTCATCTGGCAGTTCTCGTTCTGCAGCGAGGCTTCACGCTCCACGCGGGCCAGAATCTCGCGGTGCCGCTTCTGCTCCTCCGCCAAACGCTCCTCGGCACGCAGTTCCGACTGCAAGAAACAAGTCATGAATAGTTAGGTTAGAAGGTTGGTGCTTTTAAAATTCAAAGGTAATGTTAGATACTCACCTCTCGGTACTGCTCCTCGAGCATGTGGTATCGCGCCTGAAGGACTGCATATTCGGTCTTGGTGCGGGTCGTCCGATCCTCAGCTATGTTCTGCGTATCCGACAGATCGTCCACCTTGCGCTGCAGCAGCTCCAGCTGTAAGTATATAGAGAAGGAAAACTGATAAGTATATAATCGAGTACATAGGCTCGGGCATCGACTAACACAATCGCTTTTCATGTGCCGCAGATCGAGGAGAAGATCGTTCACCAACTGCACATCAGCCATGGGATATTTCACATACATTTGCCTATATCTATATGGTGTGCAAATGATTATATATATTTGCTGATATATCGGTTCACATTATTCAGTGATGCTCTTTTCCCGCAGGCCTAAGAAAATTCAAATTATTTCTGCATCGCCGCGTAGTCGTTGCTCATTTGACGGCCGAAGCAGACTGTTCGCTTATATTTTCTCAACGCGACAACGACAACTCTCTGAAAATGCTGTTAATTACACTAGTCAACAGGCCAGCGAAATGTCGATAACCAAACTTGTGCCCCTAAACAAAAATACTCAACGAAAACATTCCACTTGAGAAGCACTTTCGATGCTTTTCCTACACATCTGCCATGCCACTTTGGTTGCCCAGTGTTATTGGCATGCCTTGCCCATCTCATAAATATTAAGCATACGCCCCATAGACAGCCACTTCAGTAGAAGGCGTAGATAGACACGCACACACACATTGCCAGTGTTTTGCATTCGAGTTTTGGCCAACTATGTGCTGGCATGTGCAAAAATCTGTTTTCGCCATTACAGATTTGCAGGCGGCTGATTTTTACGCAATTACTCATGACCCGCCCCCGCGCATTTTGAAAACATATAGGGAAAATAAAAACAGAGGTTTTTAACATGAGTCGGTTGCCTGCTTGGCTGATAACAAATGTGCAAGATGACTGCAATACAGGATGCCCAAGAGCAGTCTTATCAAATCAACCGGAAACAGGGTGTTTTTTGCGTTTTTAAATATCTCTTATCTCTTATAAATATCTCTTATAATATCTCAATTTCTATTGTTTATTTGTACATGACCTATAACTTGATATAACAGATTTATTTCTTCACTGATTTTAGTGTGTAACTATGAAAGTTCCTTCTAATTTTGAACAACAAAGCGGGAGTTCTGCTATATTAATTCCGTCACCTTTCCCTGATAACACCCCCCTACACCACACTATCGTTCTAGCCCCACAAATGTCAATTGAGGAGTTCAATTAGTGGCTACGAGCGGTTTTCATTTGGGGACGGCACCCAATGACGCTTCAACTGTGCGGCAAAGGGTTCAATTATGCTTAATTAACTGCAATTTGCTGTCAACAATTCGCAGTTGATCATTTTTGCTAGATTTACAAAGAGTGTGGTGGCACTTTATATTCGATGCAGCCGAGAGCACTGACAACCGATGGATACACGGACACACAATCGACGTCAAAGGCGGCGCGGCTAGTACTGAAAAATGGGCCTAGGGCCCCACAGCCCCACCAAAAAAACAAACAACAGAGTGCCATAGAAATGGAGAAATATTCACAGAGAGTGTGAGGAATATATAGAGAGAAGACTAAGTCCGCTGAGTCAACCGAAAAAGTACGATACGGCGGGGGTCTCAATTAGGGGCTGGGCATGTGTACAATGAACCATGCCAAAAAACTAAGCATATTATATAGAAACTAGAATTTGAATTAAATGTCTACCGAATTCTTACGAAAAAATACGAAAAGGCCAAAAAGGCAGAAGAATAGCAGCCAAAACAGAAGTCGCGTCTCATTCAGAAACCGTTTGGGCAAAGCAAAGAAAGTAATAAAAGCCAAAATGCTGCTGGGGGCATAAAGAGAAAACGATAAAAGTGTAAGACAAATTGAGTAACAAGTGACGAGCAGTTGTACATAGAATCATGTAAGAGTGTTATGGTAGAGTGGAACGACTAAAATATACCCTGTACTAAGTTTATAAGAGAAACTATACTATTCAGCAGTAAACTGATCTTTAAAAATCGACAAAGCTTATATAAGATTAATTGAATACAATGTATGATACAAAATGTAGTACTCCTATTAGTTATAAACTTTTTGATAATTGAAATTCGATCTTAATTAGGTGGTTCATAAATAATCTATAAAGAAATGTTTTTCCTTTAAATACATTTGCTTATTTAGTACTAGGTATGGGAAAAGTCGGACGTATGCTTTCTGGCTTGTCACTTTTCTTTTTCCTTCGCCTAAAAAAGGTGTTCCCGAGGTCATTAATGGCCCTCGGCCTTTTTGAGGCCTTTGATTTTTCCAGTTTAGCTTTGACAGGTTGATGGCACGACAGGTGCAACTGAACGATGGGAAATGTGTAATGTCAAGTGCGGAAATGCGGAACAGATATTATGGGGTTCGTGAAGTTTGGCCCGAAAATATGAAAATTTTGGGAAAAAAAACTTGAGAAAGAACAAGGTTTGTAAGATGTCTTCAAAGAGAAAAGACCTAAAAATAAATATTTTATAAATTTATTAGGGTGGATTTTCTCGTAATAACAAATGTAAACCTTGGGCAGTTTTTTTGGGAGCCAAATTTGTACCATGCCTTATTCTACAAATATTACCTTGCAACAGTTTACACGTTAACAGCTCGTAAATAACAAATTAAAAAACAATCCGAAAGAGCTGAAAGCACTCGGACATTAAAATCGGCATTAGCTTTGACCCCAAATGGAAATGAAAATCTTGACTTGCAACACACACTCACAATTTCCGCCTCCAGCGATACAATGCCCCACAATTGTTTCATTTATCAAATGGGCTTCGCCACTAGTTTATGTGGATCAAGTATGGTAAACAAATCTAGCATCCGCCGGAGGTTTATCGCCATTCAGAAGCAAAGAAATGACCTCCAGCGCAGTGGTTTACACATGAAAACTCGCTGCTCCCATTTGCTGGACCACGGGGAATAATAGGCTTTATAATTGATTGCATTAAGTACTGGGAGTGGCATCAGTAGCCTATGGAAAGATATTCTACTTCACTGCCCTGAAACTAGAGCAATCGCCTTAGAAAACAAAGCTCCATGGGTCTTCCTAACTTTTCTTTCCATCCACACCAGCTTCTGTTACTTTCGTTGACACATTTTTCCTGCGCGGCTAATCACCGATTTTGTTACAGTTTTTGTATCATTAATTTTGGGTCCGTCAACTAATTTCTCAAAATGTCTTTTTCGATTTTCCTTTCGTTTCCCACTGATGATTTGTGACCGATGATCTCATTTGGCACAGCATATAGTATTTTTTCTGTTTATCGTTAGCAGATGTCTAGCAAATTATATGGCAAACACAACAAGTTCTTCGACTTTGAAATTTTATTTTTGGCCCAGTTTTGACGTTGAAAAAGGTAAATAAGTCAAGGAAATCGTAAACATAGTTTGTGATGCACAACATTTTCTAATAGATCGAAGCACATGGTTGTTTTTAAATAGGTACAACTTTAAAACATTCTATAAACAAATGGTCAAGAAAATATTTACACTTTCAGTCGGTAGTTAAGTTGTTTAATACTTAAAGACTTTTTTAAATTTAGTTGTATTTAATTTAAAAAGCCGGAAACCTTTTAATACATTTCCATAACATTTTTCCGAAATCAACTCAAATCAACTACTCAACTTGAACTCACTTCGTTGGTTTCCAGCATATTAAATCTTTTAGGTAGCAATTGATTGATTTGTCAAATCGGACTGGAATTTCCCACAGCTAAGCAAAACAGTTGAACTAAGGCTATTCAAAGTTAGACTAAAGCAAATTGCATTCAATTGCGGCTTATTTATAGTGAATGGCCGGCCTGGACATTATTGACATACCGCATATACTATGTACCACTTAGATGTCATGACATGCAAACTAAAATCGGGGGGCGTCATCAGCCCCAATGAACCCTGAACTTTTGGATGGAATTAGCCCCGGAATCGGGGGAATTAGTGGTGCACTGCACTGCTTACTTGCTCATTGAGATTATCGCAGATCTCTGCGCTGAGGGCGCCGTTCATCATGCCAACAGGTCCTGATCCTCCACTGCCGCCACCTCCTCCGCCTCCCCCGCTGTTGGTGTCCTCGAAATCACAGAGTAGTTTGTTCTTGAAATTCTTCAGGTTCTCCAATTTGAAACCGTTGGTATTCGTATTATTCGTTTTATTATTGAATTTACTTGTCAGATTCTCCAAATTGTAGATCTTATTGTTATTATTATTATTGTTGTTGATATGATTGTTGTTCGATTCGAGGCTGTTGTTGTTGGTCTCCAGCTTATTTTCGATGAACACCAGCGAACTGGGCTCCGAGTTCGATGGCACAATGTCCTCAAAGTCCGCTGGATTTAGGCTGAGAAAGGTCTCCTGATCGATCAGTATGGGCGGGTGCTTGCCAAAGCCACAGTAGTCGCCGCCAGCGCCGCCAGTGACTCCCAAACTGTAGGCGTTGCTCAGCGGATTTTGCGAGGCGCTCGTGTTGAAGCTCAGATTCAGATCCTCCAGACTATCCGTAGATAGTTTTCGACTTTGTTGCGCTCCGATCCTGCACTTGTTGTTCAAATTGTTGTTGTTGCTGTTGTTGTTCTTGTTGCTCTGCTGATTTGTGGGTCCTACGAACTCGAATTGGCCCGCCCACATATCATAGGCTAAATCGATGCTATCGGGCTGGCTGGCAGGTTGACTACTCATGATTTACTTTTTGTTTTAGTTTTTGGGCAATTTTGTTCCTTATTTGTCTAAATGGATTTGCTGGGGCGTGGCACTCGTTGGATTGATGCTTTTGATTTTTGTTGTTATCATATATTTACGCACTGTGATGTATTATTTAGTTATTTTGTGATTTTTGTTTCATTTGTTTGGGAAGACTGTTTTATCTTAGTTTTGTAGGCACATAATTCAGATATTTTTGTGTTGCTTTGTTTTCATCTATCTCTCCGCTTAATTTTAAGGCACTTTTCTGGGCATATTTAGGCTTGCCTCTGGCTGAATAAAATATTTTATACATAAGAATTTTATATTGCACTATTCCGAAAAATCTTTGTGGCATTCAAATTGCATAAAATGGCTTCAATGTATGTTATAATTATTATTTTACTTGTTTACAGTTGTATTATGGTTGTTCTTAATAAAGTAAGTACAGCGCATCTAGAGGTCCCATAAAAGTCTCTTTAAGAAATTCCCCTTGCATAATTATAATCAAAGCAATTCTTCAGCAGATCTCATCCAGCAGATTGTCCCCCACGAATTTCGTTCTGTATCTCCAAAAATGAGTTTCTTGAACTGCCAGCAAAGTTCACCGAGTAAACAAAAGAATTTTCTTTCCCTCAAGCAGTTAAATGAATTATGCACAAACGTAATAGTTGCAAAAAAAAAAACATAGAAGCTTTGTAAATGATTTTTTCTTTTGTATCGCGATGGCCTTTAGCACAATTCTTAACAAATTGAAAGGTAATTGTTTGAGATTCGGATTTGGATGGGTCCCATGCAGAAAAGAGAGATGCAGAAAGCAGAGCAAGAAACTGTCTGGAAACAAAGGCGGAGAATGGTGGAAAACCATAAAGAATTTTTCTGTATTTCATGCAGGAAATGTGCGCTTTGCAAAAAGATAAACAAAGCAAGAGAATTCACGAAGACAGTCTTTCCAGTCTTCTTCTGCAAGCTAGTCTTCTCCCGAACAGAGTCTCATTCTTTCTACACGACTGGGTTTGGTTTCTTCTGGGCTTCTGGCTAAGTTTAATTTTCTAGTTGAATTGATGAACTTCGTGTAGATAAAACAAAGCAATGGATGGAAGCCTCAGAAGACTAAGACTAAGAAGAGGAAAAACTGTTGGTGCATGCAATTCTTCTGGCGTAACTGAGAGAATTGCATAATCTAGTCGGAGACCGTCTCTGCTCTTCACTGCTGTCTCTTCTTAAGCGATGATTCAATCCATCGCTAGAAACAGCATGGGGAAATGTGTCATGAATTTGAATCTACTCATATTTTGCTAAATTGTTTATAATAAATTGTGTGATTCAGAAGAGCAGAAGAAACGGGAATTATACAAATTAAGATGAAAATGAGAAGGAGAGCAGAATACACAATTCTGCACACTTGCCCATGTCAAATGGGTTTAAGTGGCTTGTCATAATAAATTAGAATTTATTTGTTTTACTTGTTTGCTCAGCTAAGAAATGAGACCCATTTTCTTCACATAAAAAATTGTATTCCTTTAGTTGGAAAACGGAAAAGGGACGATTTATTCATTTTTGAATCACTTTTTGAGAATCGCTTTGAAGCCCATAACCACAAATCTCTCAATGATCGAAAACAACTTGACCGCAAGACTCATTGATCTGTGGACAATTTTGTCAATGGAGCATGGCAAACGTAAAAGCAACATCATCATCAACAACAACAACAACTTTCACCAACAAAACTTGTCTAGCAAACAACTGAAAAAATAAAAAACAAGAGAGAATGCTATAGTCGAGTTCCCCGACTATCTGATACCCGTTACTCAGCTAGTGGAAGTGCGAAGGAGAGTCTTCAGCACTGACAGTTTTTGGCGGTTTGTGGGCGTTAGAGTGGGCGTGGCAAAAAGTTGTTTGGCAAATCGATAGAAATGTACAAGACTAATACAAAAATGAAAAAATATTAAAACCTTTTTCAAAAGTGTGGGCGTGGCAGTTTTTGGCGGTCTGTGGGCGTTAGAGTGGGCGTGGCAAAAAGTTGTTTGGCAAATCGATAGAAATGTACAAGACTAATACAAAAATGAAAAAATATCAAAACCTTTTTCAAAAGTGTGGGCGTGGCAGTTTTTTGCGGTTTGTGGGCGTTAGAGTGGGCGTGGCAACATGAATCGACAAACTTGCGCTGCGTCTATGTCCCTGGAGTCTGTATTCTTAATCTCAACATTCTAGCTTTTGTAGTTCCTGAGATCTCGACGTTCATACGGACAGACGGACAGACAGACGGACGGACAGACGGACATGGCCAGATCGACTCGGCTACTGATCCTGATAAAGAATATATATACTTTATATGGTCGGAAACTCTTCCTTCTGCCTGTTACATACTTTTCAACGAATCTAGTATACCCTTTTACTCTACGAGTAACGGGTATAAAAACAGCAACGGGCCCTGACGTACAAATCTTGTGCAACTTGTTTCGTTTCGTTGGAAAAATTATGATGAAAATTGAAAGTAAGTGAAATAGCCGCTTCAACAACATTTTCTATTTCCAACTGCAATATTTTCGGAATTTTATGCAGTAGCAGACGCGTTTTATGATGCATCTTTCATCGCCGAACGCTTGAAATCCGAACTGAAGGAATGTTTGGGGTTGAGATGAAATATCTGCGTTTAAATGGGGAATTACATTCTGGATGCACACGCGCCAGCTCGGGAACTATTCTAGTTTATGAGTTCCCAGATAATGCATTTATGTGGAGCCATAAAGATTGACTTGTTTAGCATAAATAGCTTAAATTTGTGGCGATAATAGGTGAGGTAGCCAGTCATGCTTTGGTTGGGATAGGATGCATTATAAATAGATTTGTGGGGAAAACATTTGGGGAATTTCAAATCAAGAAGTTTAATTCGATCTAAGCACATAAATGATCACTGTACTTCATTCCTTTATAGAATCTCACCACTTGAACTTCCAAAATTGGGATGAGTTTACTCGTAGAAGTTTTTGGTTGAACAGAACTCAACATTTATGTGTTCTAATAAACATTTAAGTGGGTAGTTTCTTTCGGACCCTCATCATTGATGTATTCTAATCGACATTTAAGTGGCTAGTCGTAGTCGTACGAACCCCTAGAAAACTTCCAATATTTCCAGTTGGCAACAAACAAATTCGTGCCAATTACCCCGTCTAACCTCGATTTCTTAGCCTGGCGTTTGGCCGTTTGCATTCGCAATTATTTCTTCTGTTGTTGCATTTTACATGGCAATAAACCTTTCGGACGACCGCCCACGCGAAGACAAAGAACTAAAAGGTGAAACTGAAACAACATGCTAACCCCATTTCACAGCCTGGCGAGAAACGACAAGGAGGGCTAGATGGGAAGGGAAAGAGACAGAAGTCGCGACACACAACAGCTGTTTCCTGCCACAAACTGATCTACCATAAATTGTTTTTAACTTGCATTATATAGAATTGCATTGGCATAGGAAATATTTGAAGTTATCAAAAGATTACACAGATAAAAGCATTCTTTTTCCTGGCATAAAGTGTGCTAGTCACAGTTATCTATACATTATATAAGCCAACCCTCTCTTATTTCTTCGTCTGTTTTGTAGAACCAACAGACCGTAAAATTATTTTTGTTCAGACTTTATTCAGAATTCTAGACAATTTTACATATCCGCGTCCGTCGTACAGCTATTTTCCAAGCTCTCCCTATTTTCATTGTTTTCTTGTTCTTAGGGTTTTGAATATACCCGTCTAGTTTCTAATTACCAGAAACTGCAATGGCTGGCTAAGTTTGCTTTTCTTTTAGTTGGAACTTTTGTAGTGCTGTTTACTTTTGTAGTCTAGTAAACTGAATCATTCTTAGTCTTATCAAATCGTTCGGCGACTTTTATAGGTAAGATGCCCTTGTCAAAGCTTAATTTTCACATTATCACATACATATTCAAATAAAGGTCAATATGAGGGCCAATTAAAAGCAGGGCATGACTGATAAAGATTTTACTTTTGAAAAAGTTTTCAAAGAACTTCAATCGCTTCCAAGCTGATTTACGAAATAAGCAATCAATTAAGTAAATTAGGAAACATAAGCAAACCCACAATAAAATACAATATGTAAGTACAGTAAATACACAGAGGAAAAACTCTGATTCCAAATGAACTAAACTCAAATTGCTAATGAAGTAAACTTTCCTTTTTTGTCAGCCGACTATTTTTGGATTATCATATCTTTATAACCATTTTTTCCGCGCCCTAGTCAGGCAATCAAAAGCAGCATAAAGGAAAATTATCATTAGCTACTCTTCAACAAAATTGAAATCAAAAGATTTGCATACAATGGCCGGCGAAGGGAGGGGTGAAACTTGGGGAAGATTCGAACGAGGAGGAGCTCATTAAATGCAAATTTTACTCTGCTGCTGTGCACTTTTCGTGCAACAAAATGAAACAAGAAAAAAGGTTGTAAAATACACAATGATTAGCGAAATTGGATCAGGAATGCCGAGTACTATATAAAATATTCATGATTTCCAAGAAAGACTTTGGATCCTCTTGATGTGTATCAAATATATACATTTCTTTTGAACTTGAAAAATACTTGTTTTTTTTTAATTAATGCGATTGTGCTTTTAAATTTCAATTTTTTTTGTTTTGCATATGTTCAAAAACAAACGATGCATTTTGATTTTCCAGGCGTTTTTTAGGATTTGTGCTGCTAAGCTTTCTCACAAACAGTTTTCAATTTTAAAAGTGAGTAGCTAATTTTTTGGATTATTTAAAATGGTGTGTTATGTATTTTATTACAGCCACAAATCGGGGGAGAAAACCGAATTCGATTAAAGCACGCGAAACGCGAAAAGCAAACTGAATGAACCAGAAATTCAGGGGCAAACCAAACGGCGGCAATCGCCACTGATAGAGAGAAAACTGAGAGACTGGGAGAGCGAATTTGGGGAGGCGCAATCTTTATAAATAGGAAAAATAATAATCAACAAACAAGAGCAATGGCAATAGCAATGACAAGGGGCTGAAGAAAGAGAGCGATCCGATCCCCCGAAGGAAAAGTTTTTCGCCATATGTCCGAGGGTGATTCTCTTGCCCGCCCGCCTCTTTTATTTGGAACATATGGTTTTTGAGTCAGCGCATAATTACGAGGAATTTCTATACGCTCACCCCAAGCCAACCGCTCCCCAAATGCCCCCATTCATATATATATATATATATATGTATATATGTTTTACTCATTACACTGAATAAAAGCGCAAGTGAGTAAGCGTGGACACGAACCGAAAGGCAAGAGTAACGGGACGCATGCGGGATTGGATGGTAATGCCCCCATCCATCCATCTCGTGCCATCTCTTTCGTACACCCCCTTTTTGTTGATGTCATCAGAGGTTCTGTTCCGTTCTTTTTGTGGTTGTTGTTGTAGCTACCTTAGGCCTTTTACTTATTGGTTTTTTAGTGCGAGTTTTCAGTTCCGGTCAGTTGTCTTCTTCTTCTAGCGCTGCCTCGGGCACTGTGCCGTTAGCTTTATATGCCTACTAATTGACGAGCCATCGCTAATGAAAGAATATTTCCCTACCAAACTTAACGGTACGGAAAATGCCTACTCAAGGAAATTAAGAAATACGAGCTATGTATAATGAATGAACTTGGAACTGCTGTGCGTGATTCCCTTGATTTAATTCCCTTTTTATGGAAAAACTACCGAAAAAAATGGGATAAATAAACTTGATTTTTAATTTTAATTTTATTGGTTTTCTGAGAGTTTTAGAGTTTAGAGTTTAGAGAGCCTTTCAAAAAAATATACACATATGTATGCATATGTAAACATATACAAATTGTCTCCGTTACTAGAGATTCAAGACAACAAAATATCCTCATTTGTTAATTAAAAACAAAAAATTTACTTTGCGTCGGTTTTTGCACTTTTTTCGTTTTATCTTCCTTTTTTATAACTTCATCAATTTGCATTGCCCCTTCTGTTCGAGTTGCTTTGAACTGTTTTAAGCTAGTTTAATGCTTTTTCTTTAATTTTGTTCCATTTATTGTATCATTTATCAATTTTATGCCACACTTGATTTCCATTTTTTATTTTTCGATAAAGCACTTGACAGACTTGTTCAACCGCACTTTTCAATTTAAGATCAATCAAGCAATCAACATTCGCCAGAGGCTATGAAAATTAGAAACATGATGGGTTTTCACAACAGACCCTGTCATTAGCGCATTTGTTTTGATTTCACATTTTTCCTTAAATAAGCGTTTAATGAGCCAAAGGCACCTGACACAGCTGATAAGCGATGGCGATCGATAAAAAGTAACACAGAAAAAAACACACACGAATAGCGGTAATTTTGGCTTAATTTTCTTGCATTTTAAACCTTTTTTTGTTTCGGCTATTTTGCTTCAGGAGAGCAGCGGCAGCAGCTGCATTTTCCTCAGCATTTTCCTTTTCCTTGGCAGTTGCATTGCCCAACAACAAAACACCCGCGCGAGAGAGCGCGAGAGAGAGAGAGAGCGAGACAGGGCGACCGTTCCCGTTCGCACCGCTTTCCCAGTGTTGTGAACGCGGCAAGAGTTAAATGCAATCTGAGAGAGGAAAGCGCTGCAAAGCCAGCGCCAAGTCGCGGCACCTCCTCTGCCGCTGCCGCTGTTGCTGCCGCTGCCTCGGTCGACGTCGGCAGAAGCCGCGACTTGTTTTGGGTGCCCGAAAAAATAACGAAAAGAAAAACAACAAAAAAAAAGACAGAGCCCCAGAGCAAAACGAACGAAACAGAAAAATTCCACTAATGCGACTTAGCAGTGTTGGAAATTCGTATTGCATGCACTTGAGAAAAAAAAACTGGGTTGCTTCGTACTATTTATATTACATAGTAAGCCTGGTGTTTTTAGGTTTGTAAAATAGTACTGAGTATCCAATAAAAGCTAAATTTATATTGGTCAAAATATTTGTCTTTTTCGATATTTTTTTCTTCAGTGTAAGTGACTTAATAGACATTTGCAAAGTGCATTCGAGTAAAGTGGATAGAAAGGCTTGAGGGAAAGGTGATGGCCGACAGAACGAGAATCGAGTGGAAAGAATCAAAAGCGACATATGCGAGCATCTCTTGAACTGAATTGAGTCAATTAAAAGTAATGGAAAGGAAAATCAAAGAAAATGAGTCAGGGAACTGTGCTGTTCAGGCCGCTCCACATAAATAATTGAACTAATAAACGACAGCATGTTGCGTCAATTTGCAAAAACTACATTACGCAGCATGATACCTTTATTTATGCTCCCTTTTATTTGCAATTATTGGAAAATGGGATTTTTAGTGTTGTGTTTTTAGAGTATTGACAGTACATCAATGCATTTTAATGTATTGACTCCCTTCAAAGGGCTCCGCAATCTTCGATGATGACCTTCTTGCTGGTCTTTCCATCCTGCGAACCGTAGGACTCCACCTTCTGGACGATCTCCATTCCCTCAACGACTTTGCCGAACACGACGTGCTTGTTATCCAGCCAGGTGGTTTTTCCGGTGCAAATGAAGAACTGGGAGCCATTGGTATTGGCCCCAGCATTGGCCATCGAAAGTACACCGGCTCCCGTGTGCTTTAGCTCGAAGTTCTCATCGGGAAACTTGTTGCCATAGATCGAGCGGCCGCCAGTGCCGTTTTGATTGGTGAAATCACCGCCCTGGCACATGAAATTGGGGATCACGCGGTGGAAGGGGGATCCCTTGTAGCCGTAGCCCTTCTCTCCGGTGCAGAGGGCCCGGAAGTTCTCCGCCGTTTTGGGCACCACATCCGAACGTAGTTCCATCACAATTCTGCCGACCTTTTCCCCTCCCGCGGCTATATCGAAATAAACACGCGGCAACGACATCTTCGCAAATGCCGAGAATTTACGTAGGAAAGCCAGATCTATTAGGTTTAAAATCGAACGAAGCCTTGTTCAAAAACAAGAAAAATATTTACCGGATAACTTGGTGGTGACAGCTTGATAGGAAAAATGAAACAACTTTCAAGAGAACCTTACAGTCGAACAGCTGAAACTGAACTGACCTATTTGCTGGGCTACTCAGGGATCTGAAGTTGGAGCTAGTTGAAATTCATTCCACAGCCTTCTTGATGAAGTCCAGGAGCAAAATAATAAAATGCATCAAAGCAGGCTTTTCACAATTTTAATAGATTTTTTATAAGTGGAATATTTGGATATTTTAAGTAAGATTATCCTTATAGACTCCCACTGACTTTCAGCTACTTTTAAGCGTGTCACTGCGTAAACTCACTTACTTATTTACTCTTCTAATTTGTTTAACTGCCGCCTTAATCAACGCCAAACTCGCAGATCAAGATACCTCTAAAGCCGGCAGTATTTACCTTTCATTTGCAGTTGTGTACAAACTTTATAAGCGTATGTTTGCATAATTGGGCAAAAATATAGTCAATATTGATATGCCAAAGCAAATACGAGTTTTGCTCGAAAACTGTGAGAATAAGCCAAGTTTTTAAGAAGTTGCTATTGCATTTAATTTTATTCATTTGTTTGTTGTCAATATGAACGCACAGCACTCCTTGAAAACTCTTGTATTGCGATTTTTTGTGTTTGCCACCTTTTGTGTGTATATCAAAGAGCAGGGTTTAGTTAGTTGCCAAGACAACAATTGCTATGTACATGATAATTGTTATAAGGGGAAACTAAAGGAAGGTTGAAGTACGATAAGATTGGCTAGTAACCAAGAAGGTTGTAAACACAAAGTTTAACAAAGTAAGTTGGACATATAAATATAGCACAGTGTTATATTGTAACTTTGTAATGAGTTTCACTTGATCTTAAACAACCATTTTTGATATATTTCGATAATATTTTAAAAATTAATAACAAGCTACTGCAAAACCCTTTGATTACCTCACTACAAAATGCCAAAAGTTCAAGATGATTTTAGTAAAGAAGTACGCGAGAGCAGGTAATTCGCACGTAGGCCGTAATTGTTAACTCGACGCTCCACTGTCTCATTACTTGTAATAAATTGTGGTGCGACCAAATAGCGAAGACAAGACAAGATACAGTCCATAGTTGGCCAAGACAAGTGCAGCCCCAGCTGAACTCGAACTCGAACCCGATGCGATTCGATTCGATTCGATTTGATTCGATTCGTTTTGACTAGTTACCCATTAATGTAACGCCCCGTTCGCCTTGGACAGCCTTGTGCGAAAAGTAAAAGAGTAATGCGAGTTTACGGAAAGCCAACATGACGTAATGGAAAGCGTAGGATTTCTACTTGCCAACTGCTCCCACTGCCACGCCCCCAGACAACAGGCAAGAGGCGCCTATGTGTATGAGAGTGTGTGTGTGTGTGTGGGAACATAAATTCACATTATGGCCAATTCTTCGGGCGATTTTTCAGCTTAGATAAAAGGCAGACAAGAAACACTTTTGTGGGTTCGTTTTAGCACTTACCAAGTGGAATTGGTAAGATAAGAGTGCCCGAGGTAGTTTGTTTTTGGCTATTGTTTTGCTTACCTGGAAGTAGAGGAAAATAAAGAACGAATTATTATTAGATTTGGAATAGCAAAATTCAAGATAATGGATATGGAAACGAGGTGAATGTAATGTCAGCACAAGAGCCATTTTAATGTCAAGCAATGTTTTTCACAGGATGTGGGCATAAAAGTACAAACAAATGGGGAAGAACCAAGAACCCAGAGAACAACTAAAGTCATAATTCAAAAAAGTATTAAACTTTGCCTAGGAAATGCAATAATACCGCTTTTAATAGCGTAAAAAATGGCACGAAAACCTTAAGAAATATTTTCCCACTGCCCAGCTATCGCCGATCGATCCATCAACTGAAAAGCGGCAAAGAAAAACGATTTCTGCACCCACCACACTCTATAAAAAAAGCCACTGAAAATGGATTTTGTCTAGCGGTTCGTGGCACTCGTTCCATTCGCCACCTGCTAGGGTCGTCTTATCGATTAAACAATTTCGCTGGCACCTTTGACGCCCACCTTTAAGACCATCAGACCATCAGAAGTCGAGGCCCGGCACAACATAAAAAGCATAAAGCCGAGCCGAATGCGATATGGAGGAAAAATACAAAAATAATACGAAAAACGCGTGTAAAAGCCATAAACGAAAATCAATTTTTAACCCAAATGTGACGTTGACCCAGAAACCATCGAAATTCCAAAGACAAAGAGACAAAACCCACACACACACAGACAGACAGAAAATGAATTGAAGCATAAACATTGCAATTATCATAATTAATGCAAATGCTCCTTAAAGTATACCAAAGTAAAAACGGAATTAAATACTCAAAGGCATTGACGAAAGCGTTTAACCCAAATGGGCTGAAATTGCTGCGATTGGATGGATGATGCAAGTCCATAAGGGGCAGGTTAATTGGTCGGAATGACAGAGAAATTGGTTTGCTTAGTCATATTATCATGGGAGTGTAATTTTACTGTTTTGAAACAGCTCACAAAGTTTGGAAAAGCGTGTGACTAGTGCGAGCTTGAAGTCAAATCAAATAAATTCTTTTTAACTTCATAATAGTAAGTAAATCAGGTAAATATATGGCATATATGCTGTTGTTCCATAAATTCAAATGGTAAGTTATTTTCCGCGCACTTTGAATATATTTGTTTCCTTCCTGCTGACTGCAGCTTCATTTGTATTCCATTTTCTATATTTATGCATTCTATTAGCCAGACACCTGGTGGAAGTCTTTCGTTGGCGAGATGCCTTGTAGGTGGCTGTTTCCAGTCGACGCCTTCGTCAATGTGGCGTAGATATATACACATGTGTATATTGCCACTGGAAGATATTCAATTCGAGTGATTACCAAATCCTAAACATTTTGCTTGGGCAACTTCAAGTGGTGTCGTCAGCGCAGATACTCCACTTGTGCATGTACGAGTTTTAAGGCAAGAAAATAAAACAGATTCATCCCCACATCCACAGCCACATCTCTTGCCAACTCTGACAATTGAACAAATTGCAATTGTGGCATTGTCTTGGGCCTGCCTACAGTTATAATTGCATAAATGCGACGATGCAAAACAGCTGCAAAGAGCTGCCGAGACAAATGCAGATTTTAATCAACCTCTGACAGCGCTGGGAAAACTAGGAAACTGGGAAGACCATGTCAAGATCTCCCCAACCCAAAAGCAACCCAAACTTACGCAACCCAAACTTCAATTCAATCCAATGCGATTCTTTGGACTCTTTTCTTCCGCATTAGATTGAGATTCCGATGAGTGACCTCAGCTTAATTAAGCCAGCGGAGCATTGAAAACAACTGGTGGTCGGGGTGCAGAAATTAGGGTCAGCTGTAGTGAAAGAAGAATTAAATGGAAAATCGTATTTGGTGCAGTGAAAATCTTTTTGGATACGCTCAACACTTTCCTGGGCATCGGGCCAAGGTGAGATGTGGAAAGTTTCTTCAGTTTTCCAGTTTACAGTCCACTTTCAGACAGAGGTTAAAACTAAAGATTTTAAGATTTTAATACCACTTTTATTTTGTTACTTAGTACTAATAGGTAAGAGGAATATATTTTCAAGCAATCAAATACTTCTACCGTTTAGATTTCAACATATTTGTTTTCATATAGAAGTAAAGTACATTCTCTTTCTTAAAAAGCCATCCGCTTTTCCACTCGCAACTCATTTCGTATTCCGCGCTCAGTTTCACACAACAATCAAGCGAAATGCGAGGCACTTCTCTGACTCGTAATGATCTTTTGGCCCAACTCCACCTGCTTCTCACCTGGCCAAAAGTCCCTCCCTCCCCCTCCCCCCTCTGCGAATCCCACTTCCGTTTCCCGTTGGCCTGTTGCATAAAAAAGAACAATCGCACAGGGGCGTTTAAAAATTGATTCGTACGTGAGATTTTTCGCAAAAATCATTTTCAATCCTTGTGTTTTTTCTTCTCTCCTTTTGTTTTTTCCTGTGCGCTTTTCCACCTTTCCTTTTGTGGTGGCGACTTTTACTTCATTCACTCTTCTTTTATTTGTTTATTTTGAGCAATTATGCAGAAAGCAATTTTGCACCTGTGTGTATCACCATTATGCGTGTGCACTTCTAGCAATTGATTTTATTTTGCTGGCTTTCTTTCAGGAAATCTTAAAGTTTCTAATGATGGCAAAGAAAGCTTTTGTGCCTTTTGTTATTGAAACTGTACAAGAAGTGAACAAATTAATTCATGCTTTATTTGTTAAACTGCAGAAAAGTAAATATAGTAACAAACATAAACATATTGAACATACATCAACTTTGAACTGAAGTATGCACATACGTATTCATTTCAGAAATCGACGAAAACCACACACGTATCGAACTCTTCCTCATATTTTTCCGACGCTTCCCACAAGGAAAAGCGAAAATAAACCCTGCAGCCAGCGATGATTTCCCGACCTCTTTGGCACTCAATCAAATGAGCGTTTACATGGGCAGTGGAAAATCTAATCGACGCTGATCCGGCGGAGGCTGAGTGAATTTCAATGACCTTGAGGCGCCAATGCACTCCCCCAATCCCCCAATGGCCATGGCCAATTGCGGAGGAGAGCCTGCTGAAATGCTTTTGCTTTATTCGCTTTATATAATAGTCGGCGGAGCACAATCGCATTGGATCCGCAGAGATCGCGATAGACAACGACAACGAAAACCTACACAAAACCAAAGCACTGAATTTCACCTGCCAAGTGGCCACGAACTCCCAGTAAAAATACCAGCGAAGGTGACTGCCACAGCGATTGAGGGAAAAAAGAAAGAAAACACGTTTGATTTCATTGCGGCCGAAGATCCAAAGTGAAAAGTCACAAATTCACTTTTCCATGGATTTTGGTAGTTTTTTTTTTCTTGTTTTCCACCCAACAAGCGTGGAAAACATTTTCGGAATTCCGTCTCAATGAAAATGATTTTCAAGCTCACACACATGTTGGGAAATAAACTTTGCGATTGCGAATTAGGTTCAAGTGCAGATTACATCTCTTCATCGGCAATTTCTTTGATGAAATATCAAGCATTGACAATATTTTGCCAATTCATGCAACGGTACATTTATTTATCTATTCCGTAATTTTTCGCCATCTAATGCGAAGACTTTGAAAACGAATTGTGCAAGCAAAATGTGTTATAATCCGAGAAAACTATTTGAATTGATGGTTTAACGACATCTAATTATCTGAGCAAAGCAATACGAAACATACCTTTTTTTTAAAAAAAAGGAGAACTTAGTACTACTACTTGGGATTTATTTAATTATAATGATTGTTGGCGCTTCGTGTAATCGGTGCACTTACCCTATAATCGTAGTCATGACGATTCTCCAAGCTTATGTCGCTGTACATGTCTTCAGTTGTATCACAGTTGGAGCTACGGCCCGATGAGTTAAAGCTCGATGATCTATAGAGTTGGCTGAAACAAGTTGAGTTTATATTTAATTTAATCAATATTTGTTTAGTTATTTTAGAGTGAACATCTTAGTACAAAACAAAAAGCCTCTATAAATTTATAATTTATCTTTTAAAATTGATTTTTTTTTTTTAATTTTTAAAACCAAAAAAAGACACAATTTATTAAATTAGAACAATACATTGGCCGAATTTGCCGTTAAATTAAACTTTAAATCTGTTTGAATTCGCCTCGCTCAAATTTATTTTTACATGACAATGTAGACATTTCTTATTCGGAACATTAACCATGAATGTATGTAAATAATATTGGTGCAGGTCTCAGATATTTTCACCATGTACGAGTATACGGCGAAAAACTTAAACAATGACAAAGCAAGGGGAAAAGTAACACATTTTTAACTTAAAATGGAATTAAAATGATGTTCCATTTAATACTAGCACCTTTTTAACAAAATATTATATTGAACCTTCTATTTCGTTCTGTCAATTGAGATATACAGCAAAACCAAAGACTTTAACCCACTGCGCAATAGATCTCAAACTGTAACAGAATGTAAGCACGTTAGGCGAATTCAAAATGTGCGGCATACTTTTCGGCAACTGCCATGCCAGCTGCCAACAAATAACGAGACTGGTGCTGCCCATGTACTAGCCATTCCAACTTATGCATGTAAAATGTAAAGTATAAAATAACTAAAAAACCATTTATAAGCATCTTAAAAGATTTATTATTAAATTTAAAATGCTTTTTGGACAGCAAAATATCGTTTGTCTGCTGTAGTATTTAAAAACAGCATAGTATTAAGAACCCACCCATAAATTCATACATTTCATTTCTTTGGTTGTTATGTTATAATGTTATTAATAAGTAGTTAACTCACCTGGCTAAGGCATTTGAACTAATCTGTCTGCGGCCGGAACTGAAAAAGACAAACAAAGCATAGATTAGTATTAGTATAATTAAACATACTTTTTGCACTCCACCAAAAAACCAAGAAACCACTAAGAATGGATAAATACAAACTTAACCCTAAGCCTAAACGAACCGCAACCTATAGAAGCCCTTCAAAGTGGAAAAGAAGAAATTTCAGCAATTCGAAATGCAAATAAATTAGCTGGCATTGAATGGCCAACAAAAAAGGAATTACCTACAAAGGCAACTTGAATAACAACTTGACGCAGGCAGCCAAACAAAAGTAAAAAGAAACCAAACACGTGATAATGAAGGCAACAACACTTCCAATTGTAGCAGCCAAAATACAACAAAAATGCGCCACCCACGCGAACAGGTAACAAAAAAAAAAAACAAAAATGGGAAAAGCCGAAATGCAGCCAAGAAATTGTAGCAGCAAAGAAACGTCAAAGACAAAATAATTGCGAAAGATGTGGATGTAGACAGATAAAAGAGACTCAAAAGACACAGCGACGTAGACGACTAAATTTCGAGTAAAAGTGGAAAAGTGGAAAAGCGGGGGAAAATGTGTGTTTGTCTAAAGTGCATATCGGGAAAATGGGTCAAAGGTGGGAGACATTTTGCAACTACGACTGATGGAAGCCAAATGAAGGAGAAGGAAAATGCCGGAAAAGTGTCTTCATTTATTTGTATGCTTTTGTTGGTAGGCGTTTTAAACAAATATAATATATAGATTTATTATACGCGAACATAAAAAAACCATAGTTTATATTAAGATATATTAATACAATATTAATAGAAATTAATGCGCGGTTTTATTGCACTAACAAACAAAATGCTAATCAAACTATACATAACTATAACATAACTTGTATTTGTTACTATTTTGTTTACTTTAGCATTTGCGGTTTCCATCTGAGGTGATCTCACATGGCAAATTCATGGAAAATGTTTGGATTTTAGTGAGACCGGGCCATAAAACCGTAGATATGGAAACCGCAAAAAGTTTCCGTTTTGGAAAATTGAAAACAAGAAACTGAGCACAATTTGCAAAGCCAGAAAAGTTTGCAAACAAAACGTTAGATATTCCACTTTTCGTTCAACTCTTTATGTCTCACTTCGGCCCCAACTGAACTCATTAGCCCACTTTTGAGTGTAGTTGAGCTAAAAAACAATACAAAAAAACACAAAAGACATTTATGAAAATCTAACTCATCTGGGTTTATGGCACTGTACGAACGCAACTTTATTTTATGTTTTAATTTGCTTTATGTAAAAGAGCAACATACAAATTGAAGTTGCGTGCTCGTAAAAAATTCAAAAAAATGCCCAAAACAAGCCAGCAAATTATTGCAAATTGACCAGAGCCAAAAAGTGTTGAGTGGACCTGCTGCAAAATGTTGCGCAACTTCAGCCAGCCAAAAAGCAGAAGCAGAAAATGCAACAAAATGCAAAAATATTTGCGGTTAGTTGGATAGCCGCGTTTTATGACTCATTGGTCCGGCTGGCATTTTATTGATGCAAAGTGAAGTTGACATTAAGTGGCAGCCGAAAAGTTGCAACTCTACACTCGTCCAGCTACAAAAGCCGGTTATTCAGCGCTCAAAAGTTGTATTCAACTGGGACTGTCAACAAATAATAAATAAATGAGAACTGATCTGCGAAATTCAAGAAAAACCTATGGAATAAATGCAAGTATTTATTAACCTTGATATAAACCAGTTCGCAAATATTAAAATCCTTTACGCAATTGGCACTATTACATTTGACTGTTTTATGTGATGCAAAGCAATTAAGGTATTAAGATATTAAAAATACAAAATTAACTTGTATAAGGCAAACTACTTTTTTGTTAATTTTTTGTTTGCTCACATTAAACACGACGAAAAGTCCACATAAAAGCAACCAGAAAAAGAAAATAACCTATCAAAAAATGACAGTTAATTGTAGACAAAAAACGATCAAGGCAATGGCATGTAATCTCTATAGCAACCAAAAAAAAAAACTGTTTAAATATGATTAAGGTCGTTGGCAGTATTTTGAGGAGTGTCGATCGGGGGAGGGGGGTTCCAAAGGGGAGTGGAGTCTGAGTTTACTGAATTACTGAATCAGTTTTAAGCATTTGGGTAACCTTGAATTTCGGAGCGGGAGTGCTTGAAAATTTCAATGAAATGCGAGACTCTGACCGGAAATCATGCAGCGGTTTCCTTTTTACTCATTTCTACTTCAATTGTATCGTTTTGGGGCCTTTTAAAGATTCTTTACATGATTTTCACAGAAAATAAATCAAAGGATGCAGTATTAATGTTTAAAGAAATTAGCATATGGTTGGGTAAAAACAGTGAGGGCATTTTGGGAAACACCTGTTGAATACCAAGCGCTTTTTCCCATTCTACCACTCATTGCAAGCTCATTTCCCTACCCTCCACCCTCAATTCAATTTCCTCTCCAATTCTATTCCCTCTCGCAATGCGTTCCGCTTCGCTGACCCTTGCGAGGGGTCACGAAAATCGGAGTGGCAGCTTTGGAAAGGTATTTCAATTGTTATTTAGAATGATTCGCAGTCATAACCAAATATAAACATACATATATTTATTTATGTAATTTTCCATAGTTATTTGTGGGCCTATGTACTTCGATTGTATAACCAGCAACAAGTGGAATGTAATGGCAACATGGCTATATTATAGAACAAAAACTCTATTCAACACGAAATATATTTTACTAATAAATACATATATCGCACAATCAGTGCAAGATAGATTAACGTTTAACATGTAGTTTGGCTAATAAGTGGGACTATTATTTGTTGTAAAAATAAATCAGATTTTAAAAGAGACTTAGATACTAAAGATGAAAGGTAAATGGAGAGGCACCTTAAAAACAAACTATAGCTAGTAATACTGATTTGATAAATATCTCGAGTTGATGACAGATCGTCTCACACGAAGATGGCAAAAAAGCGAATCAGTTAAATTCACTTAACTATGTACCTTTGAGTACGTCACTTGCGCCTTTTAGCAGGAAATTGTTAATTGAAAGCGGGGAGAAGCCCCTTCTCCACAACTTGAGGCACCTGACAGAGGAACTCGTCTCATAACGCGTTAACTCTTTACACAGAAGTGGCAACCAGTTTGCCGTACTTGTTACGAGGCTCGACGCAAATTAAAGTAAAAGTCAAACTTTAATGATCTCCAGTTTGAGGGCCTTCCGAAATTAAATAATCAACCAAGTAAAGTAAAGTAAAGGTGGCAAAAGTTTCTTGAACTTAACTTAACTACTTAAAATTCAAAACAATAACAGAAGACAGACAATGGATGCCAGTCAAGTTTGTGTGTTTATTTCCATTATCCCCTCGAGTTTCTACTATTTTCAGTATTTCTCTTTGTTTTCCCTGTCTTTCTTTAGTGCAATTTATGTCTCATATTTTCGCGCCAATCCTCCGAGCACGTCAATCAATCACGATCGGATTATGCAAAAGTAAAGAAGGAAAGCAAGGAGGGCAAACAAAAACAGGGTAAAAATAAGTTAGACAAACACCTGTCCCCGTCAGGTGAGATTGACCCACATAATCTGGCGGAAGCTTTTTTTCGGCCTGCCCAAATCAAGTTTTCTATTGCAGAAATCGCTGTTCACGGCGAAACGCCTCACTGCACAGTGGTTTTGTGATTTTGTGATTCGGACTCACTGTTACTATTTCAGCAGTTTCAGTCTCAGCTGTCTTGCCAAAGGGTGAAGCACACCTTGCCCACTCACCTGGCCACGCCCCTCCGCCGCTCCGCCTCTGCAGGTGCCGCTGGTTGAAAACCGCTCATTAGGCGCCTGGGAAGCTCGGCTAATTGAAACTATTAAAAACAACTATTTTTTTGGGCACTCTAGACTGGTTTTGTCTAGTTACGAGAGAATCTGGTTGCTTGTCAGATTTTTGTGCATAATTAAATTATGGAAAGAAGCGGTAAGGTGTTCATTAAAGTTCCAGAGAGCCGGAGAAAGGGCGGCAATATAAAAAGATTTCGAGAGGAGATTGCCAAAAAAAACAATATAATTATGCGTTTTTGCTATTTTCCTAAATGATAATATTAAATAAGACGTGAATTTATTTTTATGTTTTTTTTTTACCAAGAACTATAAAGTTTAGATTTACGCAACTCATAAATCAAAAAGGAAGTACACTTTTTGGAATTATTGTTAAAACCCAAAACTTGTCCCAAATGGTTTTGCCTACTTATAAAAAACTTTTACCCAAACTATTTCGTTGTGCTTCAGTTATTTTCTTGAGAAGCGGTACAAAACACTGCTGGGGGTCAAGAAATGTCGCGATTGTTGCGATTTCCAAAGAAATAATGCCCTTAGTCACAGAAAATATGAAGTAGTAATGTCGTCTTTTGTTGCCGGACAAGTGAAAGTATTTATGGACATGTGGGCGTTGGCTTCTTCGGCCAACTTGTGGTGGGCGTGTCTGGCGAGCTTTCTTGAAAATTTAATATGAGTAAACATAGCAAACAACATGAATTTAGCTAAGTGCAACAGTTACAAGTTGGTGAGGGATTTCTAGTGAGGATTTTTAATACGCACATGTCTCTCAAATGACTGCGACGGCGGTCATAGGGAAAATACTCAAAATATTCATCATCCATTTAGGTGAGATCAGTTTGCTTTTGCTCAATTGTTTATGAAGATGTTTATCTTGGATCGTTGGGTTAGCTCACTTGGTTATCAGTTTTAAATGCCATTGGCCGCATTGTGGACGTCATTGACTTTAATTTGTTGATTTAAACCGATAGCGTGTACTTTATTATCTTTTTGATAAGATTAAAGGCTTGACTTCGTTTGCTAATTTCTTTATGAGTAAAGGTAATACGAAGTTGTTAAATCAAATATGAAGCATGCAAAAAACTGATCAATTTAACGTATTTTTTAAGATCTTTTAAGATGTGTGACTATTTACACTGGTACATCAGTTATTTGCACCTCCATAAGCTTCACTTTTGATTTGGTTTATGAGCCGTTCGGCCAATTGGCAGCTCGTTATTTTGCCGCAAAAAGGAAATTTCATTCGAGAAAACGCACTCGCACTCATCATCGGCAAATTAGACACACTTTCGCAATTGACGGATCCGCCAGCCACACTTCACTTTTCATTACGAGTCTCCTCAAGCCGAACATCCAAGTCCAAGCCCCAAGCCGCAATTGTTGCACTCGATGAGAGGATGGGATGGGATGGTTAATATCTAGCCAACACGCTGCTGGAAATCGCTCTGATAACGTCGTTAAACGATCACTGCCAGCGAAATCGAAAACGAAGTCAAACGCAAAAGCTCAAAAACTCGAAAATCGAAACTAGAAAAGAAAGAAAATCGCGGCAAAACTGCACTCTCGACTGCACTGACCAACTAGCAATGAAATCGTGTGGCTGCCGATGGGGCGCATTTATATGGCTGCTCTCCGGATAATTAAGGCTATATAAAACTGATTCGATTTTGATTGATGCCTCTCGACAATGCGAACAGCAAAGGGCTGAAAATGGCTAAAAACGCTAGAAAGCCGAGTTGAAGATGCGGTGAGTGTGGCAATCGATGGAAACGAACGCACTTTGGGCCCGCTTCAAAAAGTCGATTACTCTTTCAGATACAAACGCAATCCAGAGATGCAGTTGATTGGCCCTGTCGTTACTGGATATAAAAGGTGTGGAAATGAGTGTGTAATGTTGAAATGATTAAAACATTAACTTTATTAGAAATCGATAGAGATCCAAATATCGCAGTTCAAAATTCTTATTTGTTATGTAAAACGCAGCTTCTTGAACAGCTCTAGACTGCTACTTGTGTATGCAACATTTTAACGACTTTCTCCGAATTTACAATTCAAATTGCCTAATATAAGTAACACCGATTCTGAGTTGTTTATCAATCTGCTAGTATGCTTAAGAAATTATCATATTCATACAAACATGTTCTTGGAAGAGTAAAGAAACAAGGGAATCTTTTTGTTTACCGGGTTGCAGATAAAGTGGATTTTAAGTAGGAATTGTTTTGGTAGTGAACTCATTTTTTTTAATTATGTAACAAAATAAAGTTAACAGTTTACAACTATGTGAAATGATAGTTTATACAGCACTTTTGGAAACGAATAAAAACCTATTCGAAGTGGAATACCTGTGTAACAACATTCTAAACCACCATTCTTGGCAGTCTGTGTACGAATGGGGCATTAATTTGGATGAATGCATGGGAAAAGTGCAGCACAAAAGGGCGTGGGCCCGTGGAAAGCCGGGGAAAAGTCACGTGCAAAAGACGAGAGACACACATGTCGCAGATGGAGGAGATGGAGGAGAGGATAACGCACGAGAAGTCGGCGAAGACCCGCCGATTTTGCATGGGAATGTGCAGTATATGGCCAAAGACTGCGCTTGTTGTTGTGTTATTGTGGCTATTATGATGGTAGTTGGACGTCATTAAGGCGTGACGCCGTAAATTGCCAAAGTGTAAACTACAGCACAAAACTATGTACGAAATCTCATAAAGGCGCGCAGCTCGAATTAAAAACGTTTTCTATTCCGTGGAAAGCGAAATTTACAGCCAAAAACAAAACCGACAAAAAAAACACACAATTAAATCTATTTGCACAAACGTTTCGCATACGACGCGTTGTCTGGGGCCCCAAAAAAATATATATATGTACACAGATATAAACAACAGCCACACACAGACACTTTCACATACTTTGGTTTTCTCAATGGAGGCGGCGGAATTTTGTATGATTTTTATTCGGTTTTACACCGGAACACCGAACACCGAACACCAGTCACAGACTCTCGGCCGATTAATAAATAATCAAATCGGACCAGAACGTTGACAGAAATTTCCTGACATCCGCACGCGGTTACAGCGAGGTTCGAACTAAAACCGAAAACCACATTCCGACTTTTTAGCCGCCTGCTCGTTCAAAGACGGCCAACAAACAGGTTCGAAGCGGGAGAGCCAACCAGCCAACCAACCAACCAGCCAACAAGCCAAATAATAAACAAAACGGAAAGCAGGCCAAGAGTTGCAGTTCGAACTGGCCAGACAGTCTAAAATAGTTACAGTTTGTAGTTATAGTTATGGTTCATAGCTAAAAGAGGGTACTTACAAAGTTCTTTAGTTTATAATATACCTACTTTATATTGAAAGATTTATCTCTTTAAAAATACGAGAAAATGACAAGTTATTCATAATAGATCCTTATATTTTGTATTCCTCTTTTTAAATTAAAAAGGAAAATATCCTTCTTTTCTTTAAGCATCCAGTAATATGATTCCACATATATCATGAAATATATATTTTTTGAATTATAGAAGTAGTTTAATGCTATGGTTTCATTATGAAACAGTTTTTAAATAAACTGATGTTAGATTTATTATTTAAGATTTATTTAATCTTTTTTATCATTATTTTGCGTGTTGCCACCTTAGACAACCTTTATAGGCTCATTACTATGCTCAAAAGTTTTTAGTGATAGTAATGTTTTTCTCTTTTATCTGGCAACTCTTGTGCAGGAACTGCACTTTCCCACGCAACTTGTTGGCTGCCAACATGTTGTTCGGCGATACTTAAAACTAAAACCATACAACATCAACAAATCTGGCCAACAATAAACATTCTCTTGTATCTATAAGATGCCAACTACCTAAGAGCGAAGCCAAATTGGCGACAGACGGACTTTCAAGCGCTTTTCAGCTGCCAAATAATTCAAATACATGCAGGCAAAAACGGGAAATTGTCGCCAAGTCTGCCAATTAGCCAAGAAATGCAAGCCAACTGCTAAGTGCCAGCAATGCTGGGCCCCCGCAAAGTGGCTTGGAAACTGCCTCGATTAGGCAGCCGGCCACCTTTAAGGCTAATTGAGGGCCAAACACGGCGACTTGGGAACTGGGAACTGTGAATTGTGCTCGGGAAAATACGAGATACACAATGAAATAGGTGAAAATTAGCACGAGAGACAATTGGAAATCACTTAAAGCAAACCGCTTTCGAAGGCAAGATGTCAAGGTTAACATAGGGCCATAATGAAATAGAATCAAAGCATGCTATTCAATGCAAAATACCATCTGAATACTCGTGTATCTGAATATCAAATCCAACTTTATACAAATCATTAAAAATAGTTTATTACAATTGCTTACATTATAATTTCAATTCCAATTCCAATATCAAAATAGCTGAATAAGGATCTAGACCTTCCATCCTATTTTCGAAAGAGATGGATATGGCCGTTTACGCAGAGTTCTTTTCCCCACACTTAATTTATTTTCATATATCACCTTCGTGGGCTTCGGTTTTATAAAGGGCTTGCTCACGGCTGGGATTTGTTTTTCCTGAACTCTCTTACTAAATCGCAATTTGAGTTTTGCTACGAAATCATCTTCAGGTTCGGGGACTGGAATCACAGACGGCTGTACATTTACCTCCTGAACTGGAGCATAGGATTCACGAATGTTTGCGAATTCGAGGGGGGAAGGTTCTACAATTTCGTTAAATTCTAAACACTTTTCGTTTGCGTTGGTCTCTGGTTCATACAAGACATCGATGCCATTACTGCTAGTGGAAATGTCAGAAAACTCCGCCGGCTTGTTTATTATGGTCGTATTTAGGGCATCTTGCATCATGGCCATATCCTGGGTTACAAACTGAACGCGTTCTCTCAGCGACTTAATCTCCGACATAGGCACCTAGTGGAGTACCGTATCAAACCTCTTCTACTTTGTTTTTCCGCTTTTAACTTACATCTTTCCACTTGCGTTGGAACCTTTTGAATATCAGCCAGGAAATTCCTATCAGCAAAAACGTTAAAATCACCTGGTAAGTTGGGGATCTGTCCCACACTAGAAGTTTCCACAAATCAAGGCCCTTCAGCGTGAACCAACACACCGATGGCCACGAATGGCAGTACGGTGAGATCTTTACCGATGTTTCTAAATCAATTTCATGGCGATATTCCCACATTTTAGGACTCAATTTTTGTTGCTTTGGATCAAAAATTTGGATTGTTTTACACCGATAAAACAAAATGGAGCGAAATACGATTATAAATGTGAAATGAAAGGCATTTGCTTTGGTTGCTAGATTGAAAATATGTAGCCTACTCATATGATAAATGTTTATATCATATCATATGGTGGCTCATATAATATATATGGTTAATTACTCCAGTTCTTTAAAGCGAAATAAGTGTAGAATTTCACCCATTCCCTTTCCGTTTGCAGGTTCAGATCTTTAACGTCTTCCCACAATTTTCCCTAATTGTTCTCGGTTCTTGAATGCATTTTCCCCCCACCATTTCCCAGCGCAGCTTTGTTGAATGCCAAGTGCAGATACTGGGAAAAACATGTTCCCAGCAGCTGAGCAAAAACAAAGGCATTTGCATGACAAATTCAAGTTGGCCCAAGTTGTTGGTGCCTCGAAAAGAGGAGAAGCCATGGGAACATCAAGGTCCGGAAAGTTGACAGAGCATCCACAATTTACGGCCTGCGTGGGGTTAACTGATGTGCACACGCCTTAGATGCAGAGCATTTTAATTACTTGTGCCGATTTCTAAATTTAATTAAATAAATGTATTGCTCAGAAATGCTAATCGATATTGATCAGTACTGCATAAATGATTACATAAGTAGTTTAATGACAAGCAAACGATTAAAAGTAGTAACAGTACATATAATTGTGCCAAAATCGATGGCATCAGCAGACTGAGTTTCATTTTGGGTCAAATTTTATTCGCGACTTGACAAAAGTGCCGGCCTAAATTCTGAAGAGTAAACAATTGCCGCAAGTTAAACCTGTTTCTGGACCCTCTCACTTCACTTCCTCCGATCGCATGAGCGAAAAAAATAAATTCCAACAGCATGACAACCCCAGCGAGTCAGCAAACTTGTAAGCCAAGTCAAGAGGAAAGGAGTTGGCCAAATAAAAAGAAGAGGGGAGAGACAAGAAAAGACCCGCATCTTCTACCTTCAACCTTTTCGCTCGCTTCCCCGAGAAAAGTTCACAAAAGCGGCCAAACTACTTTTGGCCCAAGAAGATGGCAGCAGGAAGCACGGTCTCCAGTTGACAAGCAGAACTGCCAAAGGAAGTTACTATGTATAAATTGTAGCAGATTCCATCTTAGAGCTCTCATTGCACTAACTTAAATCTCATGCTGTTAATCTGACATATTTATATTACTTTCGTTTTGGTTTCAGCTGCAATTAAGTCCCCGAAAAGAGAGCAATTTTAGTTCGCTTGTAACTTTTATGACAGCCCGCAGGCAATAAACATAAATTTTGGTTTTTGGGGGTGGTAGCCGGTGGGAAAGCTCTTGAAAATTACCCAATTGAACATCTATGTAGTTGTACAACCATTGAAACAGGCGAAAGAGATGGGAAAAACTGATAACTAATTTAGGCAGACGAAAAATTGAGCCATTGAGCAAGTCAACTAATGGAAAATTGGGAAAAACATAAGGCAACTCATGGCTAAAATGAACAATCTTGGATACTAGATGTCATGGAAACGCTGGTGAAAACAGCAAGTGTGTTGTGTCGTATTAAACTGAATTATAAACTATAAACATATCTGTACATGTCTTTTGTTTTGGAATTATCGTATGTTAAAGAGCAGCGCACCAGTAAAATTATTTATAACTTAGGCATATGTTTATTTATTTATTTACAAATAAAATAACCAAAACCAAAATGGGCCAACAATGGGGGTTATGATTCATATGAAGCTCTACATGAAACCCCGAAAGAGTATAAAGTCAAGGGTGCTTACTGTCTCATGGATCCCCAACGACGCTGGGATAAACTATCAGGATTGCTGTAAGAAAAACGTTTATCAATTGGGAGAACTAATAATTGTGTTTTTTTGGGTTCAATTTAGGTTTTACTTATTTAAGGTAAAGAAACTCTAGTAGCAATTGTAGCAAGTTAATGCTTTTTAAGCTTCTTATAAGCTCATATACATATGTATATCTAGATACTCAATTTTCTAAATAGAAGTATAGTTAATGCCATTTATAATATTATGAATAATCTGTCCCTTTAAAAAGTGTTTTTTTAATATTTTACTAATTTATTTATTCTAGCTAACCATGTTAACCCTCCCCACTGTGCAATTTAAGAGAGTTGTCGGCGTTGTGCTCTTACGATCAGGTGAATTGTGAACTCACCACGGCTATGGCAACTTGTTGAACAAAGGCGGAAATAGTGAGAAAGAGAGGGGTGAACACGACCAGAAAGAGAGGCACGATCGCTGCGATGTGAGAGATTCCGAGCCCCGAAGACAGAGACACGCATGAATCACGGCCCAAAGCGATTCATGAGCCCAAGTCGGAGCATAGAAAAAACTGGTTTTAGTCTGTGTATGCATTTTTCAAGCCAAGCACACACACAGCACATAGAGATACGTGGAAACAGACAGACACAGGTTTACATAAAGAAAAGGTTAAGTATTCAAATACGCTTTTTTTTATGCTGCCTCGGACAGACAGACAAATTGAGAGTTTGGAATTGATGAAGTCTCTGGGCCTGGCCAGCATTATTTTATGTCCACGGCTATTACGTATTCAGCCGGATTATGTGCGCAACCTTATGAATGCCCGACAACTAAGGAAATTCGCATTCGCTTCGATTGCCATTTTGGGTTGAGATCCGATCAAATGGGCGAGATTACCTGGTGGGAGTTCGTCGCAGACTGCGCCTGGCCCAGTTGTCCCGGGGCATTATGTTCAGTTCGTCATCACTGGAACAATGAAATCGAGTTAGTAAAATGCTCATCAGCTGTGACAATGGCAATATACAAGGCGTTTCAGTGTCGGATAGTTAAGCGATTAATTGAACGTACTGATTCTAATGTTCTTTCTCTGACAGAAGTTATAGTAGTATAGTATAGTAGAAGTTACAGTAGTATTCGAAACTCAATAAATTACAAACGGGTATTGAAAATGCAGTTGAATGCATTGCAGCCTGCTGAACAGTTTACAGAGATATAAATATTTATTTTGAATTTATCTAATTACCCATGAGATATCCAACGATTTTTGTTTATTACATATTGAACAACTGATTCAACTGACACTTTGGAAACGCACTGCATAATTGCTTTAAGAACTCACTCTTGCGGTGTTGATGAGCCGACGTGTGGAGCCAAATCGAGTTCGATGCCAGTGCTGCCATTTAAATTGTTATTTCCGTCGTTCGAGTGACCACTGTGGTTGTGTCCACTGCCGTTGCCCACGCTGATATTGGCATTATTGTTAATATGATTGCTGATGTTGTGGCTGCCATTGGAATTGGAGCTGCGTCCCTCGCGAAGTTGGGTGGGATACTCATTTTCCCCGTATCCCTCAAAGGATTCGCCATCCGAGAGCGAGGAACACTGAGATTTGGCAACGCCAGCTGCAGTTTGAACAACGATTTAGTTAGTTATTTATTTATGATTCATTTAAATGCAATACATACCTGTACTGGAGGGCGGACTGCTGGGCGTGGGACTGCTGTCGCCGGACATTGTCTCCGCAAACAGAAAGTCATTTGTGCTGGCTTTTATCGAGGCATTGCCATTGGGTAACTGAATTCGGGGCATTGGTGCCATTTTGGTGGAAAGCGTACAGCAACTGCGAAAGGAATAAAAAATTAAAGATATTAGGCTTGTTGTGTGCGAAATGTATATAGATGTTCGATTGACGACAGACATGGCATGCAGGTCAATAGGTCAAAGTGCCAAACCAAGATACACTTGCAATTGCAAAAAGGTTAGCAAAAGCGCAAAAACGAGCCCATCAATACATTACTTATTGATTGAAAACCTAAGGCGAATGTAAGCTGGTGGTAAGCCACCAAGAGCACTTAGTAAATTGAAAATTTTAAAAGCCCATTGAGATATAATCAAAAACTACTTAATTCCTCTTCAATGTCCTAAAATGAACTATGTGCTAAACAAACATTTGTGGTACTGCTAATTACATTTCCCTTCTAAGCAAAAAGGAACCAACTTCAACAGGTGTGTGTTTTTCCGTTTCCGGAAAAAGGAAAATGAAAACTATCAGCCCAAAACGTCATTAGCTAAATGGGTCGAGGTTTTTCCGTGGACATTACTTCCCTTCCTGGTCACTTGCATTGCTCCCCGCTCCCCGCTTTCCCTCCCCCCTTTCAATTACCCAAAACTTTGAGGCATGACTAAGGGCCTAAGTACTTTCATAGAAGTACTCCGATCTAAGCGTGAGTAATTACCTATATTTCTTTTTTAATTGCTCGTGCCTCTGCCTTGCCAACATTTTCCTTTTCGAGTTTCACGCTTTCGTTTCTTTTGGGCATTGTCACCAAATATCGGTGGGTGTTTTGGAGGAAAATAAGTTCAAATAAGAGTACAAAAACCTATAAATACCGTGAGTACAATTGCTCGAGCTCAGATGTCTGATTGATTGATATGTCAGGGCCGTTAGTTGTAGAAAGCGGAATTGGGTCAACTTTTGTTTTTTTGGGGATTAGGTAAAATTAAAGCGACAAATAAATGTACTCGGGCAAAAATTAAGGTTAACACACAAAGAAGTCCAAAAACACCGATAATAATATTTAATAACTTGTTTAACTAGAAATAATTTATATATATTTCTGGAGGAGTATAAGAAACTTAAATTATCACTTGGTAACTAATTCAAAGGTATTTAAATATATTTTTCAATCGAAACTATCACTGCCACCCAACTCCTGTAACCTTTTTCGCGAATTTCTCTTTCATTAATCCAAATTACATGTACCACATCATAGCCAAGCCATCAATTTCATAATAAACTAACCATAAACTTGTGATTAAATATCGATTGCTTAGTTAATTCGATGCAAGACGCTTTTAGCTGGAATAATATGCCATAATGAAGATAAATATGTGATTACACCAGAGAAGACTGAAGTTCAAAAGAAAGCAAGGAAAATAGTAAACAACCAACTGAACAATCAAATAAAATCAAATCAAACCAAGTTAAATATACCATTGACCAGCCCACAAAAGGCGGCGACTTGGTGGAAAATGCAAAAGCAATGGCAAAACCAAAAGAGCAACGAACCTTGGACGAACCCCACGAAAGCAAAACAACAAGTGTGCACTGAAAAAATCGATGAAAGTTACTCGAAAATAAAGCAAAACTCAAAAAACCACACACAAAATTGTTTTTCCCTTATGCAATGGTTTCTTTTTACTGTGGTTGCTTTGCATAATGGTTTCGGAGCTGGGCGTGGGGATTTCAGCTGCGATGATGTGCCACCCCCGATGGTTCCCATGGCTGACAGCTATGACACTTGGCTAACTTGACTAACTTGGCTAACTGCGATTCAGCAATAAAATTGTGAACTAGCCATTAAAAATATATATTTCTTTATTATTATTGCAGCATTTTTATTATTGTTACATGAATTTCTGAAAGTTAGTTAACTATTTTTACATCTAGCCAATTGTACTTCTCTTTATGAAATGCACTTTAATAAGCTTTTTTGTGTTTAAATGTGAAAAATGTTTAACATTCGTAGTAGTAGTAGTAGTAGTAGTAGTAGTATACTAGTTTTGAAAATAAATATTATTTAGTATGTATAGCACATATAGCATGCAAACTTGTTTAATGTACTATGTTTTCTTCATTTTTCCACCTCCTTATACAATCTACGACACAGTTTTTAATGCAAATGACAGTCTTTCTGCCAGCTGCTTGGTCACAAAAAGGCAAGAAATACAAGAAACTCAAGAAATACAAGCTAAGCTAGAAGTGCAGT
Source organism: Drosophila teissieri (assembly GCF_016746235.2). Lineage (NCBI taxonomy): Eukaryota > Metazoa > Arthropoda > Insecta > Diptera > Drosophilidae > Drosophila > Drosophila teissieri. The sequence goes on along the minus strand of NC_053031.1, from coordinate 14,376,471 downwards.
TAGAAGAGAATCCAAGCCACTCGGTTTACAGTTACTGCAGATGATGCTCGAGGGGCTTTGGTTTTTCCGAGCTTCCCATGAGTTTTCGCCCCCTGCCCACTGAGATTATAAAATATATTTCCCATGAACGGTTTTCTTTTGTTTTCGAGCTGCGTTGCAATTATCGTTACCTGATATGCAAAGTATAGTCAGAAATATAGTTTGAAATAGAAATAAATGAATAAAGAATTGTGTGAAATTCATCAACAAAAGAGAGCTACGAAAGCTGAAGGTGTAATAGCCAGGCAAAGAATGTCGTGATTAACTTAATCTGAGTTTCCACCAGAGATCGGAGATTTCAAACATGCAATAGTTTTGCGGGCACTGGGAACTGCATTGCAACTGATGCTGACACTAAAACTGACTACACCTGATTAGGAAATATGCAAACCATAGTTTAAATACAAAATAAGAAACTATGACTGAATAGTAAATTGGCACTGCTGTTTATGTATTTTATACGGCTGCTTTGGTATGGTGCAGCCACATTTTCCCATTTGAATTGATAAATCTCATTTTGCACTTTACTCTTTTTATGCCCGTCTAATCTCACCCATATTTCCCATTTACCATTAGCCAAGTGACCCAATCCCCAGCCTTGAACCATTTCTCAGGCCACTTTCAATTCATTAACGGCCACAACGGAGCGCATAAATATGAGGCACTGCAGTTCATAAGGCCGGACCATTAGCCATATGCTAAAGATCAAAAACCCGATCCCGATCCCGATTCCGCCCCCGCCAAAAAAATGAACAAAACTCACACGTATATATACTCGTATATATGCATGTTTGGTAGACTCTATATGGAATTGTATAATTATAGCACAAGCTGAGAATGGAGAGTTGAGGGGGCGGTGCGCTGACAGCATGCAACTGAATTTGGGTTTCATTTTTATTAGATGTTATCCGAGACTTGACCAGCTGGTTGCCCTCCCCCGCTGCTTCCCCCCTCATCCACTTGATGACTAATAAACTTGAACTTGTGCGAGAGAAAACAATTGAAAAATTGAACCGATCGGAACAGAGAAAGAAAAAGGGGAGATACGAGTTTATCTGCTAGATGTTCAATTACTAGCCAGTTGTTTTGTCAGACACACATGTAATCCATCTATCTATTCACTCAACTCAATAATTATGCAGATGTCGTTGTGTTGTCGCAATAATACTTGTGGATTATGAAACCGCACGTACCAAAATAGTAGATACAAGACCCGAAGGAAGCTCATTAAAGATGCCAGGCCATGTGGCAAAGGGGCGAGTTTGAATTCGATACGATTCAGAGAGTGGATTGCACAGTTCAAGAGAATCATTCCAACAATTCCTACGAAGAATCCCAATTAAAACGAGGAAAGTGCGGAGATTTCAACAGATCCTTTTCCCTCAAGTGGCAACAGATGCGTAGATGTTTTCCAACTACCTGCTCGAAAGATCGCATTGCATCGATAAGCAGAAACAGCTGGTTTTCAATTAGTTTAGCTTGACTCAACAAATCATCTTATGAGCGGTATTTGCTTATCGAACTCTGCCAAATCTGTTCAAAAAAATGCATTAAAAGAGGCAAACGTGTTTAATGCCTGGAAACGAGAACTTCGTTTAGCCACAATGAATTTCAAATTCAATACGTGCTTTTGCTGAATGTTCTGCGACGCAGTAATCAATTGTTTAAGTAACTAACAAAGGCAATGCGAAGTGCAAAAAATTCTGAATTTCAAACCATTCTCCACTTGCCTTTCAGCTAGTGAATGTATGAATATTGTAAATTTCTGGTAGTAATCCGCCAACTCCCCTTTTATCTCTCACTTAACCTCCAAATAAGCTAATCTACAAAATTAGCCCCCAAAGCCCCAAAGTAAACGCCCCAGATAAACAATACGAGTACGCCCACAAAAAACAGACACACTGAAACAACAATCGAAGGAAATGACAAGAAAACCAAGAGGTTGAAGCAATATTGATGAATTATACAAAACACAGACTGGAAAAACAAAGAAGAAAACTTTGTTGCCACACTTGAATCGGAAAAATTGGGTCATTGGAGGGAGTGAAATGGAGGGGGACATAGTGCTGCTTAATAAGGAAAAGTGACAAAAGAAAAAGTTGGAAAAGAAAACAACTAATTGAAAACTCCAGTTACTGCTCTTAAATAGAACTTACATTATTTTCAATAAGCACTAATCTCAAAAAATGAGTAAGTAAGCATTGGAATATAATAACATAAATGTAGAACCCAATCACCTTGCTCTACGAGTAAATCTCTTAATCCTTATGCCGCTGACACGCACTGTATAATCCCATCCCACCCCGCATACTTTAAAATCAATTAGTAAGTCCACAGTCCACGTCTGCAGCAACTTTGGGACAAATCTCATTTGCGACTATGCTGACATATTTTATTTTAGCTCGGTGCATTTATTTTTATGCCTCGAACTGTCGACACCCATGGAGAAACTCCCTCCGAACATCTTCCTCTCTAGTTTGCACTCTATTTCTGATCCGGCGAATGCTTCGCTGGCAGTTCCCGCTAATTTGTGTTCCTCCCGCCGGGTTTTAAATTCTCCGGGCGTCCGAGGAAAGCGGAAGCCCACGGAGGCCCGCAGAGAATCACCAAGAGCGAAAATTCCACGTCGAGTTTTTGGTGAATGCCTTAGCCGAATGAATAATGAGGCAGGCGTGCCACTCCTTATTCGTTGGGTGGGCAGGGCGGCGGATGGGGGGTGCGGAAGAAAAGCCGGCAGATTCCGTAGACTTGTCTGCGAGATCTTGAAGGGAAGACTGAGGCAGGTCAGGAAAATCAGGCCGGAAAACACAGTTTTGGGTAGAGGGATGGCTATATATGGAGTGCCAGCTGCAATGTGGCGCACCAAATAGGAAACCTTTCTAACAGGAATTTATTTGAATTAATTTTAACAACTCAGTCTACAACAATTTTTGAATGTCTAATTAAAATAGCGGATTAGAAAATAAATGACAGCTTGTTGACAAAGGTCAAGATATTACGTCCAGTATTAAGTTTAGATAGTCTAATAGTTATAAGTAGTTAGATACAGAAAATATCATCTCCAGAGTCTAATAACAAGTATTTAAAAGTATTAGATATTTTATTTTGTAACATTTCATATTCTAGGACATAATTATAAAACATATTTAAATTTATTGTAAAATCGGAATGATATATTATGTATAAATCTTAACAAGGATTGCAGTGAATAAAAAGAAATAATTAAATATCGAAAATAAATCGAAATAATATATACTTCGTCATTTTTATGCTTCAATAATTCAGTTAGGTTCCCTTTGCGGCGGCTTCAAATAATTCAAGCATGGAAAACAAGCCCTATAAAACGACAATAAAGAAATAAATAAAAAACACACAGGGAAACAAAACAGACTGTCATAAAATGCGACACCTGTTTAAAGTTGAGCCAGTATGGGGGTGCCACACCCCCTCCTCCCTGCCCACCTTTTCAGTTCTTTTCGTGTGTTTGCAGTGCATTTCGTTTACCGCAATTATTTACTTTGCTTAGATGCGGGCTCTTCAAAAAGGTAAAAAGAAACAAGTGCGTATAGAAGATTTTCTTACTCACTGCACTCAGAAAAATATTATGAATAATATTATGAAAATAAGAAGGGAATTATTATCAAGAAAATTATATTTAACGTGAATTTTTAAATAATAGTTAAGTCTGCATTGCATTTTTTTTTTTGAGATTTTTCTCTTTACTAAAACATTTCATTACTAAAATATATTTTTTAGAGAACTGGTAAAAGAAGACTTTAAAACTTAAAACGTAGTAGATTTATTTTAAAAAATTAACCTAACGTTAGAGTGTATACAAAGTAGTATAAAGAAAACTTAATGGGTGGCTTCTTCTTCTTCTTCGTTTTGGTGCATTGAACCGGCGGCACAGGTGGAAGAAGAGGAAGCAAAGGAAGTTGAAGAAGAAGCGGCTTTTGACCCAGTTTGATGGAATGGCATTTGAATGCATTTCCATTTGAGTCGCTCACTCAGTGGGTCGTTCGATCAACGAGTGTTTTTTTTTCAACTTGTTTAAACCAATTAAATGTCAATTGGCGACGTCATCGGGCTCTCTTCAATCAGCCATTCATTTCAACCCCCCTCCTGAGAGCTTTTCCCACCCCATCTAAACAGGCTACTGGCACAATTGAATGCCTTCACTCCCTTCATTTGGGCTCTTTTCTTATTTCTACACATCGTTCTTGTTTAGATTTTGGCACAATAACAATAATAACAACAACTGGCACGAGTTCTCTCGCCGTTGCCTTGTTTATAAACAAGAGAACGAAAAAAAAGCTGGCGTAAAATAAAATTAAAAGAAATACGAAATCTTTTTAATTCAACTTGTTTACCTTGAATCGCCGCGAATTGAAGTTCAAGCAATTCATTTACGCTCAATTTTAGCTACACTTTTTTGTTCATTTTCTCGCATTTGCATTTATGTGCATTTTGCTTAATTGGTTTTTGTAAAATGCTGCTCAATAAGATAATTAAAATACTAACGACTTTTTGGTAAGTGGTTAAAAACTGAAAGCGAATACTCACTGGCTATAAATTATTTGTAATTATTTGGTAATTTAAAAAGTGCATTCTATAGTAATACATTCAATTTACCTAAGTTGCATAAGGCTACCATTAAATTAATTTAAATATTAATTACCATTTGCTTGGGGTTAACAATTTGAAAGGGGATTTTTGTAAGTGATATGATGTGTTTCTAGACACCATAGTTGAAAGCTAAAAACTACAAACAGAAAAGCGCAAAAAAACATGGCCAAAATCCACATAACTGTGCCAAGGCGAAATATTCCAAGCCAGCAGCAAAATGTATTTCTTTCTTGTTTTTCTCTTTTGTTTGTGTGTGTTGGCCAGCATTGTTTTTATTTTTTGGCAGACTTTGCAAAGTGCAAATGTGAAACGAGAACCCCTAAACCATGTTAAACAGAGGCCAAAATGAACTTAGAGGAAATGGACGCACTTACAAACCAAAAAAAAAATATCAAATTACACTGTGCAGCATGAGCGTGATGCAATCCCTAGAGGAAGCAGCTGCCCCTGCAGATTTTCCATCTTAGGCCAAGTGGATCTCGAATTTCGTTAGGGAAAACTCAGAAGATACTCGAGTGCAAGATGAGCCACTTGTCGGGCTGCATCCTGCGGGATAAGGATACGGATAAGGATAAGGCAGGTGGTCCGGAAGTAGTTGACAATGCAGCGGCACTTTAATTAATTAATCGGTGGCAACGATTTCCTCAAACTCCGAAAACCACAAAAGCGCAGAAAACAGCGAGCGGGTGGGGTGAAACAAAAGCTACAATAGCCAGTAAGCCAAACAAAAGTCAACGATGTCTCTGACTGGCACGAAAACCTGGCTGAATCCCACAATGACAAGAGCGTATCAACAAACAAACAAATAAAAACAATTGCGAATTTTCGCATTCGTGGAAATGTTACAACTGTCCCACACAAACACATTCGCCAAATAAATAATAGAGTAAAAGCCGCTTACTCAATTGGCCCAAAACAAAAGAAAGGCGCCACCAAAGTGTCCTCTTCTAAGCTGTTTCAAATGACTGCGTATTTGAGAATCAATACTATTGAGAATGCGTGATAGCTCACAAAAATAATAATGATTAAGGATGGGAAACAATAAAGTACGTCATTTGACAGTCACGCAGTTGATATACATACTTATATGAATAAAAAAACAAATTAAATTACTCATTTCTTTAACAATTAATGGTTAAAGAGTTTAAACAATATCATCATGCTTATAAACTTTGGTGTATGTATGTTTTTCTAATCTAATTTAAACAGTAAATAGTAAAACTTAAAAACATAGCTAAACTTAAATACTTCAAGTAGTTCCGAACTTGTACTGTAAAGGAACTTAATTTTTATTGCTCAATGCTAATAACTCTGACTGGTTTATAGACTTAGTATAAAGATAGTACCAATTTAGTATAAACCAATAATCAGATTAGATGAGATCACTTGGGATATATTAGATACCCTAAAGTTAGAGGTTCAACCTCCTTTGTACTACAAAACTTAAGATTGGTTATCATTGCCCAATTAGATCTCCTTATCTGTTATCTCTATTCGGTTTATCCCGCTTTTGCCCTCTTCTTCTTTCGCAGAATAACAGTACAGTTTAAACATTTGCTAATTGGGAGTCGTTTTGCAAACAGTTAGTTTGGGCAACGCACCTGTTATAATATATTTGCGTATCCAATTGGAGCAGACGAGTGGCGTTAACCGTTAGCTGAACATGAATTTGGTTAAAAACAAAAAGCGAATTATTTGCACTTGGCGAAAAGCCACAACAACAACAATTGAATGGCGAAAATACAGGAACACACACACACACACGCGGGCGCTCAGTCCAAGGAGAGAGGGAGACGGAGATAGCCGGCGGAGCGCAACAGTTAGATTTGGTCGCTGTTGTTGTTGCTGTTGCTGTATATGTATTTGTTGCAGAACAGGTAGTTGCACTGAATATTGCCTAAAATCGGCTTTATTTATTGTATTTCCTTCGATTTACTTGCACTTTCACTCAAATCAGCATTCTTTGCGCATGAAAAAACCTTTAGCTGAATTTTCTATTGGTAAGCCGTATTTGTACGCGTGCGTAACGTTGGCAACGTCTTCAACTTTTTTTTTAAGTTGTGTAGTGATTTGGTGGTTTTACGTGGGAAATTTCACCGCGCGCGCGCTATCGAAAATATGTAAAGTAATAAAAAGCCAAAGTGCAGATATATATTCGGTGCGATTGCAAATAACGCAGTTTACACCTACTTCTATACAATTCGACTTCACGCGCGCAGCAACAACATATGATGCTCTATTGGTTACAAGTAAAAATGTTAAAATAATGCAACTGCAGTTTCGATATATGCCAGACCGACGATACGTCCGCTCCAAACAAAATTCGACGACCGAAATCGCGCTGTTTCCGGCTTGCATCGGCTTATATACGGCAAGGTGTGGCCAGTCTCGCGGAGCCAAATTATACTAGACTTTGTAGGTTTGCTTACTCGCAGTTTCTGTCGCTGCTACAAGCACGGTCACTCCTCTTTTCGGTAGCAATGTTAGTTCTCTGTTATTTTGAAAAATTTTAACAGAGCAACGGAATACTGCTGCCCTCTGTTGCCTAAATGTATATTTAATAATTTCGCATTTATAATAGTTATGCAACTATATTTATATAGCTATCATGATCAATTTTATCTTTAAGAGATGTAAAATATGTTACACGAAAACTTCTAATCTGAAGTAGTTACAGCCAATTGAAGTTTTGAGCCAACTGTCTGATTGGACAATCGTAGACACTAACCAACATTTGATATCGGATTACGTCCGTGCTAGGCCTTATCCATATACCAAACCACTTTGAAAAAATGGTTCTTATCCGATTTTTTTACTTAATGGATTATAATAGAAAACTTTGGATTGCTGTTTGCTGAACTATGGAAATCACTGCATTTTTCTGAGCTCCATGTTATCCATATTTAAGCTGAACTAATTCGGGAAGAGTCACAGCCTTAATATTTTATTTGTTGTCATCCACACGCCACCTCATGTCCCATACAGTTAATTATCTTGAATTCGACTTTGCGAGCTATATAATTTTCGATAAAAGATTTAGGTTGCATACGAATAATAGTGATATAGGATTAAGATTTGGAATAAAATTCTCATTAAGATTTTGTGTTTTGTTTTCATTTAAACTTATCGATAATATAAGCAATATCGACGATTGCTTTCTAACTCTGGTGTGAACGCCATGTTACAAGTCTTGTAGCGTAATCACGTAGATACAATGTCAAAAATATTGGCACGGCTAACATTAGACAGCGAGGACACAAACCATACGTTGTGAGTAAATAGTTTACGAATTAAAAACCAAATTTTGAACGGACTATTCTGTAAAAATAAAAATGCAACACTAAATTGTGTAAATTGTTAAGATGTATCGCGGTTTTTTGTTTTGTAATTATTAAGCTGTAATTAGTAAGCTGTATTTTATATTTAATTTTCCTAATATATTTTCAATTTGAAACACCTTAAACAGTTTATTTAAACTGTTTACTAAGCCTGAAAATGTAAAATTAATATAGATGTAAATAAAAAGTAGATAACAAGAGATAGACGATTCACCTACATTTCGTGCATAAATTTATATTAAGCGAACAAGAACAAATGAAGGGGCCAACACGACTTGTTGAACAGGTGCAACAGGTGCGATGTCGTAGCAACACTGCGTAAACAAAGCAAAGGAGCTCAAGTTCAGCTGTTGCATTGGCAACGGACGTGCAAGGAAATGTTTTATCAATAGCCACCGATGGACAAGGACCTCGCCATAACAAATAGAAAATTCCAAGAGCAGACACTTCCACCAGCAATGTCGCGGTTCAAAAGCGTTTAAAAAATTTCAACTAGCCAGGAGGAAAGTGCATTCGGCGTCGTATAATGGGGAATACGGAGAGCAATGTTACCAGCGGCGTGAAGAAGCAGGCCGGAGTCTCCACCCAGGCTCTGTACAAGTTCGTGAACCTCAAGGGCGGCGGACTCCTCGTGGACATGATGAAAAGAGCCTGCCAGACCAAGCAGTTCGCCGAGATCGATCACGCCATCAAGACCAAGGTGGAGCCCTTTATGTACAACAAGGGCGCTGGGCGGTACTTCCCCATCTCGAAGCTCGTCCTGCTGCGCAATCGGGATCGCCCCCGCACCCGCCAGCTGCCCGAGATCCGTGCCCTCGAGAATCCGGACGACGACTTCAACATCCACGACTACTGCCCCGAGGTTTCGGAGGCCGAGTACATCTCCAATCCCACGGCCTATCGATTCGTCTGCTGGGATCTGAATGTGAGTGCAGTCTATATGTCAATATCGATTCTATTGATGGTTTCTGTGTTTTTGAATCACTACTTTATTAGATACTTCATAATTATAAACCTATTGATCCTTTCCAGATGCGTGGCGCTGTGGGCGAGACCATTCTGCACTTGTGCCTGCTAAATGCATCTTCCCTGCACGCCGATCTCGCCAAGAGATTGCTCAAGTTCTACCCGAAACTCATCCTGGACATTTACATGAGCGACGAGTACTACGGCGAGAGTGTGCTGCACATTGCCATCGTCAACGAAGACCCGGCCATGGTGAAGTATCTGCTGGACGCCAACGCAGATGTTCAAGAGCGGTAAGAAGAATTCATATTTATAATTTAATTGTTTATCTTACAAATCATTAAACACATTTAGTTGCTGTGGCGCTTTTATGTCGGCGGAGGATACAAAGTTTTCGCGGACGGACTCGCCGGATCACGAGTATGTGGCCCTCTGTCCCATGACCAACTACGATGGCTATGTTTACTGGGGAGAGTATCCATTGAGTTTTGCCGCTTGCCTGTCGCAGGAGGAGTGCTTCCGATTGGTTTTGGCCAGAGGAGCCGATCCCGACTTCCAGGACACCAACGGCAACACCGTGCTCCACATGCTGGTCATCTACGAGAAGATCGAAATGTTCGATGTGGGCTACGAGGTGAAGCAATTCCCTACTTAAGGATGCAACTACTTAAACTTTGTTATTTCATCAGGTTGGAACCAACATCCACATTAAGAACATTCAGAATCTCACGCCGCTTACGTTGGCCGCCAAGTTGGGCAGAGTGGAGATGTTCTTCCACGTGATGAGCATCGAGCGGGAGATCTACTGGCAACTGGGCAGCATCACCTGTGCCGCATATCCGCTGCTGATGATAGACACTATTAACGAGGAAACCGGCAACATCAACAAGGACTCCGTGCTCAACTTTGTGGTGTTTGGCGATAAGTTGGAGCACTTGGAGCTGCTGGATGGCGTGGTCATAGATCTGCTGAAGACCAAATGGGACACGTTCTGCAAGTCGCGGTTCTACAAGCAGTTCTACATGTTCGCCCTCTACTTCCTCATCTCGCTGTTCAGTTTCATCCTGCGGCCAGGGCCGGATGCCAAGGACGAGGACGAGGATGGCGCCAATAGCACCACGGCTAAAAGTGATCTGTACAGGCAAAATGCATCGCATTCGTATCATGAGCACAGCAAGAGGGCCACAATGACTACCGAATACAGTTGAGTGTATTTTTCATATACAAAATCAGATTGTTTCTACTATTTCACAAGACTCTTTGTTTCAGAAACATTTTGGCTCAACTTTACTGAGTACTACGATCCGTCGGAGGTTGAGGTCCTGCCCGCTTGGTGGGAGAGCTACGCGCAGTGTCCTTTGATGAACCTCGAATCCGACTTGGCCAAGCTGCGTATTATGGCGGAACTGTTGAACTTTGTGGGCGCTATACTCTATCTGTTGGTCGCCTTGCGGGAGGCTCGCTTCCTGGGCCTTAAAATGTTCATTGAGAACTTGGCAAGTGGATTTAAATACTGAATTTTTCTATAACTAAATCTGATTAAAATCTGATTCTTAGATGACGGCACCTTCGCGTGTAATGTTTCTGTTTTCCTGCGCCTTGATGATGACCATTCCATGGCTAAGGGCTTCCTGTCTCACCGAAATCGATGATCACGTCACCGTTGTGATAATGCTAACCACTGCTCCCTACTTTCTATTCTTTTGTCGGTAAGTTGGGCTTTCTTTAACTATTTTTAAAGTATTTAATATCTATTTTACTTTGGCAGCGGCTTCAAAACAGTCGGTCCTTTCGTAGTGATGATATACCGGATGGTCATGGGAGACTTACTCCGATTCGTGTCCATCTATTTGGTGTTCGTGATGGGTTTCTCCCAGGTATTGCTACCTTTTCATTTCACTTAAACCAGGATTCCCCATTGTGATTCCTATTTCTTCTACCAGGCATTTTACATCATTTTCCTGACCTTCGACAACCCATCGTCGCCCGAGGATCAGGACGCGGAGTCCAACCCCATGCCCTCGCCCATGGAATCGATAGTGGCCATGTTCCTCATGTCGCTAACTAATTTCGGTGACTACTACGGAGCGATGGTGTCCACGCAGCACGAGTACGAGGCGAAGATCCTGTTCTTCCTGTTCATGGTGATCGTGAGTGTGCTGCTGGTGAACATGTTGATCGCCATGATGGGTAACACCTATCAGAAGATCGCCGAGATCCGGAACGAGTGGCAGCGCCAGTGGGCCAGGATCGTCCTGGTCGTGGAGCGCAGTGTTCCACCCGCCGAGCGCCTGAAGAACTTCATGCAGTACAGTCAGTCGATGTCGGATGGCCGGAGGGCACTGGTCCTGCGCTTGAACATGACTGTAGGTGCACAATAGATTAGCTTTAGATAAGGATATTTCATACCTATGTTTTCAGGAGGAGGAGAAGGAGGAGATGAAGGAGGTGCAGGAGATGAAGCGCATCCATCAGCGGTTCGCCAAGAAGCGGCAAGTGGAGCGCGAAGCCCGCGCCCTTCGACGTCAGCAGGAGTACGAGAAGTTCTTCGGCACCGCCCCCAAATCGGAAAGTTCCGATAATAACAACTTTTGAGGATCCATTTTAGCAGACCAGAGTCACTTACTTAGTTCAAGTTTTATTGGGCCTTGTTGATATGTGTTCTTTTTGGGCAATAAATGTAGACTACACCAGACTACGCTTCACAATTCAAGTCAAGAGCGGTTTTTACTTGTTTAAAATAAGTAGTTTACATTTTAAAATTATTATTGCTACTTTTTATTAGTCGACGATTAAACACCTTTCTCTAAAATGAATATCTACAGGCTCTATTACTTATTTTTTCTTTATTTATATAACTATTACACAGAAAGTCTAGAAATATGCAAAACCCTTTAAATCTATTTTGGCCACATAATCGATGACTTATTTACTTATTTTGTAAAATCTTTATTTATACAGAAAATCTAGAATTAGAAATACGCAAAACATTTTACATCTATTTTGGCCACAGACATTGCCACATAATCGATGACTTATTTAGGCGAGCGTCGCAAAATCTGTGGCACAAGTGGCGCTGCATGCGAATGACAGTTGGCCCAAACAATCAACTATCAAACTCAAATCGAAATTCACTCAAAATAACATTTAATAAAATCAATGTGTTTATGCAGCTCACGCCGAAAGAGAAAGGGAACGCTGAAAAATGTTCAACAATGGGTCCCGGGAAAATTTGCTTTTGCATTTGAATTTCCATGGGTGGCTGGGTGGGTGTATGTTAGCCATAACTCAACGAGTAGCACATTTTTCCGGCTCTCGTGTGCGTTGACAGTTTTAAATCAAAGAGCAAAGCTGAAATGCAAACAGAGTTAACAAAGGTCAAACCCTCAACCCTTGACAACCCTCACACTCAGCACCCCAAAAGCGGGCACAATAAATGGCAAACTTTTCTTTCTTTTGCACTTTGATTTGCATAAATAATTTACTTTAAACAAACTCTTGAGTATCGGAAAAGAAGAAGGTAAGGAAATGTTCAGCCAAGAAAAAAAAAGGCAGTCAAATGTGAGGGGAAAAAGAGTCGGCGGAAAATCGAATCGAATTTTCCTTTGACTTCTAGTGGCAGTTCACCTGGGAATGGTCCATAATTCTTATTTGAATGCTTGTTTAACCATTTCTCCGCTTCCAATGCCAAATCCCAAAAGGATTCAACCCGAGTTGGCCATAATTCGTTGGTTTCTTTTTTTACAATTTTGTTTTGTAAAAGAACATGAACAGCGAAACAATTACGATAGTTAGGGCCAAATCACAGACGGCATTTAAAAGTCATTTGGCAAACGCCCCTCGCCGAAATTGCGCTATAAACGACGCTGTTGCTTAAGGATCATAAAGCAGTCCGATTTTCCGGGAACACCTAGAAGGTGAAAAACTGAAAACTGAAAACTGTCCGTTCGCAATGCCATTTCGTATTTCCCTTGGCCCATTACCTTCGGGCGCTTTTATTGTTATGGTTTTACAATGTTTGTATGTGCCGAGGGGCGTAATTAAACAGCTTTCTCAGCCTTTTTTATGACTGGGAATTTCACAAGTCGCGCGGCAAACGAGATCCATATCTAAAGTGCACTTTTATTTGCTGTATCTGAATAAATTAATGCATTAAGAACTAATTTGTATTTTATTTATTATCTTTCCTCGCCAGTAGATAACGTTTTGTTTAACATTTACCTCATATAAATAACTTTTCAGAGAAGGATTTGATGTATGATTTGTGATTGTCCTGAATAAAGTTGCCTAATGAGCATATATGCTTTCCCAATCAATGTTGCATTCAACACTTCTGTGTGAGAGCTAAAAAGTGTTTTTAATTTTTAGCAGAACACCAAGAATAAAACATTTACATGCAGCCATTGGTGGAAGTGGGCGTTGTTTTGGACTGTGGGCGTGCCCGCTCCATTCACAGCTGCCAGCGCAGCAGAACCCAAAACATGTGATTACGCAACGAACTCGACACCTAGAACTCAGAGCCAGACTCCGGATCAAAAGGTGTGTAATTACACGGCCAGGACACAATGGCAAAGCCAATCGCCAAAGCTGGGAACATACTTTTTGGCCACACTGTGACACATTCAGATGGTAATTGTTCGCCCAAAACGGGGCGGTCGCTGTTTGTGGGGGCAGGGGGTTGAGGGTTAGGGGTGAGGGGTTAAGCTAAATGCTTACCCCTATTGTTGTGACCTTAAGGGGTTTAGACACCATATCATTAGCGCCACAGCAAATGCAAACAATTTTTCCAACGCCACGCGGTCTGAGAAATTTTTGCACCGCTCGAAGTGGAAGTGAAACGCCGAATCGGTTATGAGGCCCCGATGATCGCAGCGGGAACTAAATTGCTCTATTCAAACTCAATTAAAGTCAAGCTGCGGCCCCGAAAGAGAGCTCCGCTTGTGAGTGATCCCTGCTCTTTAACACTTTCAACATGCAACGCCAACCCCGCTCCATTGTCCTTTGTTCCCGACGCCGAACAAAGACGCCTGCTAAACGCTTCCGGTGCTGCGAAGGAGCGCGTATCCCAAAGATTCCGAACCCAAAACGATCCCAGAACGCTGCGATCCCACGCATTCAGCAGATTTGGCAGATTCGGCAACGATCCCATTGATGTCAATCTCTGATATACTCCGATATATGTACCTCTCCACAAGGACAACAATGCAAGGTGTCAGGCCTTTGTATCCGTATCTGTATCTTTTCTTTTCAGCCTTCGGTGCGCAACCTTCGTCTTTTCTTCTTGGCCTTTGTGTGCCGGCTACAATTGCAATTACGTAATCGCTATCATGATGTGCAAATCGATAAACGGATGTATGTCCCCGCTCCCCCCGACAAATCCATCCATCCCCCCATTTGGACTCCATCTTTATTGGCCCAGTCGCGTCGTATAAAAGTCGTTGGCTTAATTCAAATGGCCGCCACTTGCCGCGTATCTCTTCTGTTTGCCAACTCATAAAGCGCCACTTTTATGAGCTCGAATAGATGGAAACGGGGTTGCTTGCGATGAGCTTGGAATGGCCATAAATCAGTGGTAAACAGATCGTTTGAGGGACATTTAAGTAATCGATATCAACAGGAACTTTTAAGTTGCGAAAAGAATGAGATAATAAAATAGCGTAATAAATGCCATAAAAATTAGAAAAATATTTCTTTTTAAGAGGTATATTCTGTATATACATTTTATATTTTTAGAAACATATTGAAAACGGCTCCTAGGCGCACCTTCAATTTATTGATCGAATACTTGTCTCCCACCTCACGTCTTGCACGGCGTTTGAATAATGCGCCTCGATTTGATTGAAAACCACTTGAGAAGCGAAGGGAAGCGAAAATAAAAACAAATTCTAACAACACAAAAAAACCGCAAAGTTTTAATTGAATTTCCTGAACAAAATAATGTTTTGCCACTTGAGTCTCGCGGGAGGACGCCGCTAAGCAAACAATCCGCAGCAACAACGGCCACAAAAACGGCGATGGCGACGCCGCCAAGTCTGAATGACTGACTGACTGATTGACGGGCAGATTGAATGGCTGAATGAATGGTTGTGGGATGAGGATGGAGATGGGGATGGGGATGTGCCTTGCCTTGGTCTAGATATGCATACACACTTGGAGCGCAAATTCAATTCGCCAAATCAAATCAAATCACTTGAGTGAAAATGTTGCATTTGGGCAAAAGAAAATAAATAGGAAAACACACAAGTAAACACAAAGTGAGGCGGAAAAGGGGGCGGTGGGTGGTGCCAAAAGGTGTCTTTCAATTGCTTAAAGACCGCTTTGATCTCTGGCAGCATTAAGCGCGCTCAATCAAACCCTTTGACTTTGACGAAACCATTTGCCAAATGACTGAAATTAATTAATCGAGGAAGCCGCAGGAATATAAATCAAAGTAAAGCTCCAGCCAACACCAAAGGATAATTGAAATGGAAAATGAAAAAACCAACGTCTGCTGCTTAAATAAAAGTGCTTTAGTCAAAAACTCATTGTGACTCAAAAGTACAATTTTGGACATTTTAATTTTGAGTACGAAAGTACATTCTACGAAGTAGCAACTCAAAGTTTCTATACTGCAATTGGAAAGGTTTTGAAATACTTCGATTTGATATACATATATGATGCTTGATATGTAACATGATATATTATACATATACTGTTTTCAAATTAACTTTTAATAGCAATATGTTTTTTATCTTTAAAATCGATTTTACCATTTAGAACTGTGGCTGCTAATGACGTCATAAACATCAGAGCATCAGAAGATTGCAGGTTGTCAACACGTTTCGAGTCCTGGGGGGTTGGAAAACTGGAAACTGCGGCTGACAGCCGCCCGTCAGGTGGAGTGGACCTCATTTGGCGGCGGTTTTCCCAGCGACACGCCCATCCGCCCATTAAACCGATGTTGTTTTGGCCCTCGGGCTACAAAACCCAACCGCAAGATTTGGACACAAATTTCGGCTTTTTCGGCAGCTAATCGATGGAAGGCTGTACTCGTACATGCGACTGAGGAAGCCGTTCCAACTGTGCTTGTTGGTCGTAAACACACACCGTGGGATTCGGCACGTCGGTCAGGAAGGAAACTCACCTCTTCTCCACTCCCATCCGGAATCCTCTGTACTCCACTGCGTCCGCCTGTTCCGAGCCTCGGAAACCACTTCAAACGAAAGTCGCATCGAGTGGGCACTTTGACGGCGACGATTTGCTCGGAGAGGAGCGACAACAAAAATTAGGCACACACTGAGAGAAAGGGGGCCTAGATTAGAACGAAGTTCTATTCAAGTGCTGACAGAAGATCTAAGGATAAATGTTCTGGCTTCTAATTTAGGCATATCTTTAAACGATCAATATCAATCATTCAAGAATATATTAACTTACACAATCTTCATGCAGTTTCCAAATCCAGAGAGATCCAAGTCTTGAATGATCTCTTGCTTTTCCTTTCAGTAGGAAACCTATCCTCAAAGTTGATTTCTTGTTTTTCCTATCAGTAGGAAACCTATCCTCAAAGTTGCCTGTGATGAGGCGTTTGTTCTTTTGTTATTAAAACGTAATTATTAATTTTTATTCGCAGTGCATTGAAGCACTTTAAATACTACACCGCCACTCCCCTAGAAGTCAACCCCTAAATTCGCCAGGAGAAAAATATATGCAAAAAGAATAGAAACGAAACGAAATGAAATGAAATATGAAAACGAGGCATAAAGAAATTTGACTCAAGGATCGCGGCGGTTCCTTAAGTGGCTCGTTTCGATTACAAACGAGTGGAAAAGGCCTCAAGACCCAGGAGATCCCAGGACCAAGTCGTAGGTTAACCCCACCGGACCGGCACTCGAACTTCGTTTAAGAAATTAACATCGTTTAGTCCAAGTGGCTGGATGACGATGATGATGATGGTGATGGCATTGGCGAGGAAGGGTTAAGAACAATGCGGACGAAGGCGGTGGTGGGGGAGATGTGTTAAGGTCGCTCGGTTAATCTGTTATGACATCTAGGACCTGGCAGCGTAATGAACTCTAATCGAGCAAGGATTATGAGTGGCCATCGAAGACCTACGCTCTGACAGCTCCGACAATTGGATTTGCATCGCATTTTCCCACACATTCAGCCATCCACAGCTAAACGAAAGAACTCGATGCGGGCTTACACATGTTTTTCACACCAATTATCCTTTTGCGCAAACACCGCAAGTTGTTCGGAAAAATGTGATTGCCGATTGTTTGGCCTGGGATGATATTGCGAAATATTATCTGTGATTTGGCAAACAATGCTAATGACAATAACTGACCCCGGAAATAGTTTTCTATAGTTTTCACAACAGCTACACTGTTTTCCTCGCTTTCCCCAGAAACGGGCCAACAAAACAATGGTTGCACAAAAGCGGATACAAAAGTTGCAGGAATTGTGCAACATGCATGACAGAAGTGCAACCGGTTTGCATCAGGTGAAGCCGAAACGGAAGTCGACAGCACATGTGGGCGTCCTTCCAAGCGCTACAGAGTTTTTCTTCCTTTAGTATCCTGGCAAGAATGGCTCGTTTTGTTGCCCTAATGGTCTGAGCTTGGGATGAGCCGAGAGTGGAAATTCCTGAGACAATTTGGCCATTTCTTGTCGCACAATCACGCCCGCACCGGGAAACCGGACATGATGGGAAGTGCAGAATTATAATACAATTTTATTGCTTTGTTGTAGGAACTCTTAATAATAATCTGATGAAAGGACATATTACTGTTCCAATTATTTACTTTCATATCGCTACATATTCCCTAGAAACAAATGTTGTATGCATTTCTCATATTTCTCTTCTTTTAATGCCAGTTTTAGCACGAAAATCTCTAGTTTGGTCATTATCCCTAACAGGACCTGCCATCCCCCAACTTCCCACATTCCATTAACATCAAACGATAAATGCGCTATAATTTTTCATTTTTCCACGCCAAAGCGAAGCGCAGAAGGCACCAGAAATTCAAAGTAGAGAAAGGAAAATTCGTGAGCATGCCAAAAATGCTCTTAACTGGAATGACATGTGAAAAGCGCCAAAATCTGTGAGGCAATCAAATGGACACGTACGCCAGGAACCAGAGGAAATCAAAGGAGAACTCTAGTGGGTGGAAAATGGAAATGCAAAGTGAACAAAGACCGAACCAAAAACGTGAGAAAATTCAGTCAAAACGATTCCTTTTCCGACTGCCGACGCCAGATGCGAGGCGAACGGAATTATATAACTCCAAATGAGGGGAAAAAGCGTATATAACTTGCAAAAATGATACTATACTCGTAATGTGCACGATATATATGCTGTATCAATAATTGAACGATTCAATCAGTTGAACAATAATGGGAATGTAACCTCATTTGGCTTTTATGTTCGTTTCATTTTTGCCATTATCATTGAATCCATTCTGGACATTGTCAAGTCTCACATTTGCGCGATTGTTCCTGAATTTAATTAAAAAAGAATGAATGACAAAAATTATATTTGCCGAGTACAAAAAATAAAAATTGAAACCCGCTCCCCAAATGACAATTGAATGAAAACAACAACAACAACACACAACAATCGAGAACAACAACAATGCTGGAGCAAACAATAAAACGCGAGTCTTTCTCTTTCACCGCCGAGAATCGGAGAATTCCGAATGGGTTAAGCGGCGAGGGTGATTTCTGGCGACAGGATAATGGTTAATATTGTATTCGAATAATAGTAATCACGGCACAACTTGACTCATCTCTCACCTGCCATCAAGCGATCAAATTTAATTTACATTCATTGATTTTCAACTGAATGTCGACTGTCACCTGTGCATTTTTATGAGATATTTGGATTAAAAAATGTTTCCCACTTTGCATGGCAATGAAACAATGGGAGAAAAGTGAAACAGAATGCTATTATTAGCTTTAGTAAATATTCGATTGGGTGGGAAAACACATTTAGAGTTTATTTATTAAACTTTATCAATCTTATTATAAAAAAGATTTTTTTTGTCTCTGTATTCTCTTCACTGTAAGGTATAATAAGAAATGCATTATAAGAAGAAAGTTTATATAGAAATGCTATTAATAGATATATACATATGTATACTACATCTTACTATACTATATCATAAATAAATTCCTAGTTTTTACTTATTTGAACTGGATTCTAAAAACGATTTGTTTGTTGTGGCTTTCTTTAAGAAAAATAACGAATTCATCATAAATGGTATTGCAAATGTAACAATTATTTAGACCGCAGTGAGTGGAGCGATTTTAAGAAACAGGATCCTGCATTCATCTCACACTGTGTGCCATTATCACTCACTTAGTGTCCTCGTCTGCTAAGTGAAATGCTGAATACTCGGAAAGAAAAATGTGGCGCGGACAAAACTTTTTCCATTACACAACGTACAACAAACAGTTTTTTGCTTTCATTATTATTTGAGATTTGTTGTTGTTGCCGTTCTTCGTTGTCCTTTCTTCTTTTTTTTTGGGGGAAAGCAGACACAAAGGAAACGTTGCGAACGTTGAAAGCTTTTTATGCTCTTACATAGCGTAGGGCCAGGTATAAGAGCTTTGTAAATGCAATTGGAAAGTGCACTAAGCTTTGCTGCATCGGTGTGTGGGTGAGAATAAATGTGCATGTGCAGGAGAAAGGGCAAGAGAAATGGTGGGGAATATGCTCGAAGGGGGGAAATGTATGGTGCTTACTTTTGGCATTCGGGTTATGGAGTTTAGAAGTATAAAATAAATCCAGCCTTAGTCCTGAAAGAAAAATGGTTATTAAAACAACGACTTTGCGCTCAAAATGTAGTAGTTAAAACCATGTTTTTGTATCACAAGAACCGATAATTATATCTTCGTTTCGAAAGTTACTTTAGAAACTTTATATTACGGGTTAGGAAACCGAAAAAACATTAGCTTGCAGTCAATTTAATTGTTCACTATTTGATTGCCCTTGTCCTTTCAATCAATATTAAAAAGGATTCCTTACTTTTGCTGCTGCTTATTTAGCAACCCAAAAAGAAAAGCTGGCTAAAACATCTTTATTATAATAAAGCACAGAGGACCGTTCTACTTGCATCTGGGTGAAGATTTGCCTCACTTCCACTGGCTCCTTTGTGGGCTTCTTTCTATGGCCAAATAAGTAAATAATTGCAGTAATATCCTTTCTGGAGCGGCCAGGAAGAAGTGGCAAAAAAGGAACGGAAAAGAATGGAGAAGAATGGCGAGCGAAATGAAAGAATGCGAGAATGGAGAATGGAGAGCGGGGCAAGAGAATGGAAAGCGTGTTTCCATGTCCTTTTCACAAACTAAAAAGTCCTTTCACACACACACATAGTACCGACTACAGAGTACACATAGAGAACGGTATATAGCAGAACACAGACACCCACAATGGACAAAAATTCACACCAAAGACCCATTGTGATTGGCCCAACAAACACGAGCACACACACACACGGGGAGAGAGTTGTGCTCTCTCCCTCTCTCGTTCTGGCTGCATAGGAGATGCGGAAGTGCAACGCCGCCGTGCAAACAATAACGGAAATTGTGTGCCCACTGTGCGAAAATCAATGTGCTCCCGCGCTCGCTCTTGCTCTCTTTCTCTCCGTCTCTCTCTCTCTATCTCTCTGTAGCTCGAGCTCCCCCTGCCCCACGGGAATGGGGTCGCTAAATCGAATAACACGAAGCACAGCCGAACGAGAGCTGCCTGGCTTTTGGCTCTATTGAGCTCCTCTATTGAACACACCCCTCAATGGGCGAACAACTATAACCGATATAAAGGAGCCAATGGAACAAAGCCGGTGGAACAAAGGGCCGCAAAACGAAAGAGAGAACGCGCTATGTGTGAGTGAGAGCGCGACGACGGCGCAGCTCTCTCCCAGGTAAGAAGCCCAGCCTCTGTCCCGCTCGCACCCGCGTGGCATACGTAAAGGTAATGGTGCGAGGGTTGCTCGCACTTCGTGCTCAACTCTCTTACGAGAGAAACGGGATTTGGCTGCAGTCGTGTACGCCGCACTGGAACACTACTGAAATCAGTCACAAAAAAGCAGTCGATCCGAGCAGAAGCATAGCAAGAGCAAAGCAGAAGCAAAAGCAAGACAGTAATTGACATTGAGACAAAGATACAAATCTGAGAAATCACAGTTGAACCACAGACACATTGTGTTCTAGAAAGTGAAGTGTTGATCTTGAAAGAAGCGAAAGTTAAACAAAGTGTTCAAAATAGCTGGAATGGCCACCTTATCGACACACCCCAATTACGGTTTCCACTTGGGCCAGACCCAGGGCCTGGAGGACTACGCCCAACAAAGTCAGCTCCAGCTGAGTCCCGGCATGGACATGGATATCAAGCGAGTGCTGCACTACTCCCAAAGCCTGGCGGCCATGGGCGGATCGCCCAATGGTCCCACCGGCCAGGGTGTTAACGGATCCGCGGGCATGGGCCACCACATGTCCAGTCACATGACCCCGCACCACATGCACCAGGCGGTCTCCGCCCAACAGACCTTGTCGCCCAACAGTTCCATCGGATCCGCCGGCAGTCTGGGCAGCCAGAGCAGCCTGGGCAGCAATGGCAGTGGTCTGAACTCCAGTTCCGGCCACCAGTCCGCCGGCATGCACAGTCTGGCCACCTCGCCGGGTCAGGAGGGTCACATCAAGCGTCCGATGAACGCGTTCATGGTCTGGTCCCGCCTGCAGCGTCGCCAGATCGCCAAGGATAACCCCAAGATGCACAACTCTGAGATCTCCAAGCGCCTGGGTGCCGAGTGGAAGCTGCTCGCCGAGTCGGAGAAGCGACCATTCATCGATGAGGCCAAGCGCTTGCGGGCCCTGCACATGAAGGAGCACCCGGACTACAAGTACCGGCCACGTCGCAAGCCCAAGAACCCACTGACCGCTGGACCCCAAGGTGGACTGCAGATGCAGGCCGGCGCCATGGGTCAACAGAAGCTGGGCGCTGGACCGGGCGCTGGAGCCGGAGGCTACAATCCCTTCCATCAGCTGCCGCCATACTTTGCGCCCTCCCACCATCTGGATCAGGGCTATCCGGTGCCGTACTTCGGTGGATTTGACCCACTGGCACTATCGAAGCTGCATCAATCCCAGGCAGCGGCGGCGGCGGCGGTCAACAATCAGGGTCAGCAGCAAGGACAAGCCCCGCCCCAATTGCCGCCCACCTCGCTGAGCAGCTTCTACTCGGGCATCTACTCCGGCATCTCGGCACCATCGCTGTACGCCGCACACTCCGCCAATGCCGCCGGACTCTACCCATCCTCGTCCACCTCCTCGCCGGGATCGTCGCCCGGAACCATCACGCCCAATGGCATGGACGGATCCATGGACAGCGCCCTGAGGCGACCGGTGCCGGTGCTCTATTAGAGCCCATTAGAGAGTTTTAGGGTAGAGTACAGAGTAGAGTACAATTGTTGACGCATTCCCAAAGTGATCCACTGGTTTTAAATCTTCAAAAGCTCTAAGTAAGCCAATCCTCCAAACCACTCCGCTTAATTCTAGTACAATCTTCGCGCACTTCAGAATCTAGAGACTAAGGAAAGAACACACACACAAAACAAACATTCCTAGCCAATACACAAACTATAAATTATAATTTATTTAGCGCACTCACTATACCGCAAAGAAAATGGAAAAACAAACAAACAAAAACCTAATTGTAAATTAATTTTATTTAGTTTTAAGCATTGAGCGAGCGCCTCCTCCTTGTTGTTTTTTTCGCATCAGCACCAACCTAAAATGTAGCTTATAGTTTTAATTGTCTAACCCTGTCAAATTGTAAATATCCCTGCAACTTTTCGTTATAGTCTCAGTGTAGCCCAAATGCAAGGAAAGAACGTACATCAATGTATTATTGTATTATTAATTGTATTGTAAAACGTATCATCTAAGCGAATAATGGTCCATGAAGGCCAACACAAAACAAAGACATTTAAAAATGAATAAAAACAAAATGATTTGAGAAAACCAAATTTGAAAACCTGCTTATTCTATTTCGAAAAATTCACAGCTTGGAAACTGGTCATTTACTTTAGAATGAAATGATGACCATTTGATTTTCTACCATTTATGATCACATTTAAGATCATAAGTCGAGCTGGAGTTTTTTTAGCTGTTTTGTCCATGGATTTTAATAGGATGAAGTTATCTGAAGTGTTTACTACTTCATTTCTATTATCAAGATTAAAAAAAATTAATTAAAATATTTATTTTCACATTCTCCTAAAGACAGTTTACTACGTTTCACATTTACCTTATAAATTTTCTTGAAATATATGCCTTTTTTCAGCTGATTATTTTCCCTTCTCCATAATTGGATTATCATATTTAAACACGAATTTGTGTCCATGTCGTTTTCATAAAGTTTAAGATTATATAAGATCGTGCTCTGAGCACGGATCAAAATTATCAACGCATTTAATTACGAATTTCAATATTCATAAGACCATTAACATAATATTCTCAACTGGATTGAGTGAGTCATTCGTCTGAGGCTCAAAAACAATCATTTCATCATCACCTAATAATAAAGGGTACGAATTATTCTTTTTTTTTTTTTATGGATAGTATTCGTTTAATATCAAACTGCTAACCCTTTTGCTGATCAAATTAACCTTGTCTCTGGGTGTCTTTACCATTTGACCATTATTTCGCTCATTTTTGTGCGAGTTTTTGTTGCTTGGTTTACACCCGCTGCGAAGAGATGAAAAAACTAAAATTTGATTTGCCATTATACAACTATTTGCCGTTGTGTATTAATTTCTATTGATTAATGCGCTGTTTACTTTGCGCCTTCGAGCCAGAATTCGATAGTTTGAACAAAAGGTCGTCTCTTCGCTTTTTGGATGGGGGTCACATTGTGTTTTTTTCTGTTTTTTTTCAGTTTTTTTGTGTTTCGGGATCAACGGGGGGCCTGGCCCCTCTAAGACCTCACTATTCGGAGTGTAACTGAATACCCTGGCGAAAGAAATCAACGCGTGTTTTCCGTTTTTCCGTTTTGATTTTTGGCTTCTTCTCGTAATAATAATAAGAATAATTGCGGTCATTAATAAATCCACTTGCATTGTCTTGCCCCGAACTCTGACTCTTCGATTGCCGTTTTCAAGTCTTTGGAGTCTATTCAATCCCTCTGGCCCCCTCCCCCGGCTACCCTTCGTTTTCCCCAGTGTATGTCAAATGTGTTAAAATATCAAATATTGATTATTGTTGTTATTATGCGTATTGTTGATGTTGGTCTTTTTTCCGTGCCTTGTTTCTCCATTCTCCGTTTGCTCTGCGTTCTTTATTCGATATCTACATTTCACAAATATTTACCCAGCATTGACGTGATATTGAATAATTATATAAAAATTGGATTCTTCTGGCTTAGCTCTTTGGAACATTGTTTCGGTTGGGGTTTTCTATACGTTGTGTATACAGTGGATAAGTCTACAGAAAGATTCAGGCCATACATTTGTTTTGAAAGGGTAATGGCTTTACAAAGTATTTGGATCGTATAACTATCTTCCTAGGTCATTAAAAAAGAGCATGTTATATTGACATCCTTCAGATAAGAGCTGATCAAGAATTCGCACTGCTAAAGTAACATACAAGATATGATATACTTTCTATATTGAATCTTACAAATTGGATTTTATCTATATTGAATCTTACAAATTGGATTTTATTTATATTGAATCGTGCAAATTGAATTTTATGATCATTTTTACATCATGTCATTGTGGTCATAATACACATTAATATTAAATCGCATAAATTGAATTTTATGATTATCGGCACATCATAATGTTCTGGTCATAAAACTATTTACAACCATAGTCAGGCATTACTGTCTATGACTTAACATCGCATGTTGACTTTGCCCCGCACTCAAACGGAAGTGATTAACTTTCGCTAAAGACCTAATCCATCCATCCGACTAAGCCAAGCTTAGAACGTAACCCCGCTTACGCCTCATTCTGATCCGTAGTTCCCCAATACATAACATCGAAAAAATGATGCACGAATAATTGAAATTCCATTTGAACTCGTTTGGGTTTTTAAGGATGGTCGAAAGCGTTTTACGACCCATCTCGCCAACGCCTCCTACGCCCGAAAACGCCACGCCTTTCGTCCCATTTGGTCGCGTCTGTATACAAATATAATTTGCAGCCTCCCGGTTGCTTCGATTTTTTTACGACTTTATGACCGGGATTAGCGTCCGGTCCGCAGAAAGGAGTGTGCGAAATGTCGCGAGATTTTTATGCTCCTACTTCTGGCTGCTTGGCTGTTTGGGTTGTTGTTGCTCTTTTCGTGCAGTGTTGTGGCTACCTGCGGTAACTTTAGACCCGGATTAACAGTATTATTGATTTGCTTCAAGTTTTCCCAAAAATCCGTCTGTTTTTGTGCACTTTTTTAGGCGAAGGATGCGCGCGCTAATCCGCCGGATTAGCGACAAAGGACCAGACGGATTAGCTAATAACGCTGATACAATTTGTCGGCCAAATCATTGCAACGACCTCGTCGGCTGTTCTCATTTTCCCTGCACATTTTCCTTGCACATTTTCCCTGCAATTTCCAAATGCCTTTCTTACGCGGAAGGTTCAGTTTATGTTTTTCGTTCGGCTTCTGGCTGCCATAAACATTAACTGGCTGGCGGTACTCTTCTACCAACATCCTCAAAGATCCTGCGAAGGGGTCAAGCTGCTGTCTGTTTCGTAACTCTGGCAGTTTTCCGTGTATTTAAGGATATCCCCCCAATGACAGTGTATATCCCAAACATGGCGGCGATGTCTGTCCTCTGTCATATACTCCCCCCTGCCCCCCTTTTGTGTCACTCGTTATGCAGCCTAATTTGTGGGTGGTGGCTTTTTGTCAAACTGTTTCATATTTGCAACTGCTTAGCAGGGTTGTTAGCCGCCGCTACACTGGGCTACAAAATTGGGACCAGTTAAGGGGAATTATGATATTAAAAAGAAACAGCCACTTTAGCTCTGCGAACTTTGGATGATTTTTCTACCCTTACGAAAATAAAGCAAGTCGATGAACAAAGTTATAGTGTGTAGTACTTACCTAAATCAATTCTTTAACTCCTTTTAAAAAGTGTAAATCTCTGTGCTTACAAATATTTATGAAACGGTGTTTAATACAATATTATTTATATTTATTGTATGACTCGGTGCATTTTTGTTTTCTGTTTTTATTGATTACTTTAAATTTAGGCTGTGCATTAGATTTCAGGTCTTACGTATTAAGAGTTTATTAACCAATATAAATAAAAAACTTATTTAGTAACTGTGTTTGGTAGCTCAGTGTCGTGTCTCATATTTCATTCAAAATCGACAAACTCCCCCCAGCCCCTCGAGCAGCTACCCCGCCCCACCACCGCTTCGTCTGGACGTGAAGCATATTGTCGAGGGTGGCTATAGTCGTGAGCATAGCTGGGGGTATATATATATATATATATTTCCGACTGGCAGGGCGACTGTGGCGCGTGGTTGACAAGTAGCAAAGCGTGGCGGCTTTTTAAGTGCTAGTTTGACATTTTTTTCTTCCCTTCTTCGGTGGCTCCAGTGCAGTGGTGCTGCGCAATGCTAACCAGCCAACCAGACCGTCAATAAGTCGCAGGCTAACAATTAATTAAAAGCCTCCACCGCACAAAAAGCAAAAAAGCAGCGCACGGCGCACTTAGCCAAATGAGCAGCGACGGCAAAAGCGGGCGGCCCACGGGGCGAATGCGCGATGTCGACTGGGACATAATAATTTGTCAGCGAGCACAGGGCGTCAAAGCAGCAAGGAAATTGCAGACGTAAGTGCAAGGATAACGCTGATTTGCCTCCACTGAAGTCGAGAAGAGAAGAGCGGAGAAGAGTCGAGTAGAGTCGAGTCGAGTCGAGTCGAGTTGTTGTCAACTCAACAGCGTCATTAACATTTGGCACGAACGCCAAATGGAAATTAAATGATGATAAATTTGCAACCAGCCGCAACTTGACAACTGATTGCAGGAGAACAGGAGTGCCATAGAGCCACAAAACAGGATATATTTGCATACACATAGCACACACACACACGGCTGCCGTTCGAGGCTCATTCAGTTGTATCAAATTTGATTAGGTGCGAGACATTTGTCAAAGCAATATATGCTGAGAATAGTGCGCCCCGACCTGGCCGACAAATTAGTGGTTTGCCTCGCTTTTCCACATCCAACCCTCTACTCCCCGCTCCACCCCAAACCCAAAAGCGACAGCGATTGATGAGATGAGCTCGAAGTTTATTGTTCAGTACGCCATATATGTACAACATATATTCAGATTTTTGAGCTGGACGCTCGACGTCGAGTGCCAAAACACTTACGCCCTGCATATGCGGTTGATGTGTTGATGATGATCGTCGACTGGGAATTTGAAAAATCACACACACTTTTAATCGGAAAAGGGTGCAAAGCTGACAAAGGATCAGCGTCATTAGTACGCAAATTGGCTGGCGGAGCAGATAAATCTGCCAATGTGCTGGATTAGGTGACTGAACTTGCCTAGTCTGCAATATTTTCAAAAAATTAATCAAATTCACAGAAATTTTCCACTGATATACACAAATCTTAATATATAATCTTGAACACGCTTACTTTCCAAGGAAAATCCCTGTTAATTGAGTACTAAAGTGGGTAAAAAATAAACCATAATTAGGTTAAAACTCATAATGCTGTGAAAGAGGCTTAGGCCAACGCACACTTTAATTGGCATTTGATTCCCTTGAAAACCTCAAAATTTTCACCTCCCGGAACTGCGCATATTGAGTATCGGTTGCCAATAGAGCTTAGTTCTCATATTTTGCAATAATGCAAGGGCGCATATATTTATGCTTTTAAAATTTCACCAATTGATCCCAGGACACGCCATTATAATTCGAGGCTCTTGGCGGGCGTCCAGCGTTCGCATGACAATGGGCCAGCGGAATGAAAGGATTTTTATGACGCGAGCCGAGTGGAAAACTTCCGTTTCGTGCTCCTGGCCGCTCCTCACCACGTGTCGGAAAATGCTGGAGCGGGGGTGGGCAGAGGGCAGCGGGCAGAGGGGGAGGGATTGGATTGGAATTAAAGCCCGAAGTCCTGCCCCGTCGCCACATTGTCTATTCAGTTCCGTTCTGCTTCGGGTGGTCTGCTGCACTGGAAACAAATGTGTGCATTTCTAGTCTGAAGTTTGATATATAAGAACTCCTTTTGAGCTGCTGTTAAGCAGTTATTTTCAATCATAAACAAATACTATAAATAATATGCTATGCACTTTTGAACATAGTATGAACATAGTTCCTAATAATTTACCTAGTACTTATATCTTTTAAATTCATTAAAATTCACTTATATATGAATAAGACAAATACTTAACCAAACCCATTGTTTACTTCCCACTAGTATTCTCTCAGTGCACTTGGATGCGATCCACGGCATCGTTGCGGCCACCTAATGCATTATTGTTCCTGTCCAGTGAGACGAGGACAACAACATCAGCGGGAGAAGGAGCAGGAGCAGGAGCAGATCCGGGAGTCTTTATGGCATTTCATAACTGCTCTCGAGCGTAATTTGTTTCCTGTTTACGCGCAGCAGGACATCGCACATCGCACATCGCGTGCGCATTGGCGTATAAATTATTGCCCGAATCACGACTCAACGATGAGTACGGAAACCACCACCAGTTACCATTCACCATTCACCATTTACCAGATAGCAGATTCCAGATTCCTCACTCGAGAGTCGAGATCCCAGATCCATGTGACCCAACGCCGTCGGTGCATCTCGGACTAGGAAGCCCATCCACAGCCACTCACACAGTCGCCTTTCAAACTCGAGTGCCAGCCCATTAATTTGCTGAGGCCAGGGTGTTCTATTGCAGCTACTTTGGCCCTCCCCTGCCAGGCAAATATTTGCATAAATTTGTAATAATTTTATCGTCAATTTGGGTTTTATTAGCATGTTCCGAGGCCCTTCTCGTCTCATCTACAGTTTGAAACCTCCCCCTTTTTTCATGGCTTTGATTTGCGGCCTGTTGCGGGTGTCTTTGCCGTTTGGTTTCGTTTACATGGCTTGGTTTTTAATTTTTTATTAATTTGTTTAAAATTTGTCACTTCTGCCACGATGCCACTCAATGGCAGCTGATTATGATAAATGAACACCGAATGATAAAAGTGAGCAGTCGAATGGAAATTTTTTTTAGGGAAGGCGGCGAACATTTTAGCACTTGAGTTAGAAGAGCTGAGCGCTCTGCTGTGAGCACTTGGGAATTATTTCTCAAATGAAAATGAAAAAATTCCATTTAAAAGGATTTAAAGGGGGGGAATATATATATTTGATTTACTAGATCTGGAATTAAACACCTTTTAAAATGTATAATTACCCGCCAATTTGGATGCAACTAAGCACACCTTTGTTAACTTTTGCAATGAAATTTTGCGAGCAAATAAATCCCTACAACACATGGCGGAACCCGAAGCCACGAAAGCCACTAACAATTCCCCATTCCGGTCCGGTTAAATTCCAGGAAGGAAGTGGATTAATTTTTGCTTGGATAGCTCATTGATTTGTCCCGTGTCCCAGGACTCGAAGCCAGACATCCTCACACACAAAAAAGGAGTTGCAGGGCCCCAAAACTGAAAAGTATAACAAGAAGGGGGAGGATGAACAAAACCAATAACTGCCACAAGGCAAACAGATGAGTCGAGGGACCTAACGAGTTTGGTACACCAGGTCCATGTCTATTATGACATAATTAACTCCTCGAATTGGCCCGACAAGCGATTACATAACGCGCACTAGGCGAAAGGGGCGGCGGTGAGGGGCTAGGGGATTACGCAGCCGATTACGCACAAAACGCAAACTGTTTACATTTTTGGCAAACAACAAACGTGAATGCAGGCTGCCGGCCAAACAAATAACCCGTACGCTACAGGACTCGCAATCGAAATGGGAATCCGGGAATGGGATTGGAAATGGGAATGGGTATCGGAATGGAGATGGGGATGCGGATTGGGATTGGGATGGGGTAGCACAAAGGTCCGTGCACAATGGACACATCCCAGAGCCCAGCCATCTGCCAGATTTCGATGCGACACACACCGTTTTTAGGAGCCAGAAGAAAGCCGAGACCAGAAAAGAAAGCAAAACATCGGCCAAGAGTGGAGAAACAGCAATGGCAACACAAATAGAAACTGAAAATAGAAAAGCCGTCTTTATCGATAACTGCATTTCGCCCATTGTCGGTTTCCGATCTGCTCAATGGGTTAAACGCCACCAGCTGGTTAAAGGTCCCCCTCTCCACACCACTCCTCTGTTAACTGCCAATAGCTTAGGATTATAACTGTAACCCTCGACCAGGCCCAAAAATAAAAGAAGAATCTACTGGGAGCCAACGGAATTGTGCTCTCTTTTTGTGTTAGACACTAATCACATTTAATAACAATTTTTTTGGCAACAGTTTGCTGGTCGCTGAAGAAGGGGTGGGGGTAGGGGAAAGGGTTGGGGGGAAGCGGACTGCTCAACTCATCAACACCTTGACGAATCGTAAACAAAACCAAATTTGAGTAATCAGCTTCATTCAACAAAAGTTGAAAAGAGTTGAGAAACGTGTAGCAAAAGCACAGATGGACGGGGGGCGACTAGGAAACACAAGGCGGAATAACGAAAATAAATTTTTTAAATTTTTGCTAAATGTTAAGCAACTAAATACTCTTTAGAATTTTAAATTATGTTAGTGGGGAATCTGAATTTACCAGTTTTTCTCACTTTTAGCGATAACTAAAAGCTATAAAGTTAAAAACCGTTTAAAACCTCTTAATTGGTATTTTGTTTAGTAATTGAAGTATCAGAACAATAATATTTTAATTTTCATGAAAATACCATTAAATCATATTTATACCACATAATATTTTAAATGAATTTTCGTTCTTTTTCATCTAAGTTGAAAATGCTAGTAAAATATTTATTGTAAGCTATCAAAATATAAAGAGTAAGAGCAAGTTTCTTATAATTCTTCATATCATATCATATTTTAAGTAATTGTTGGTTCTGATTTAAGTTATGTATATTAAAAGCTATCTTTAAAAATATTAAAAGTAAGAGCATTTTTCTTAAACTACAGTTTAACATGGGCCCCCAAAAAAGGTTTTCATCCATTTGGAGGGCATCGGGAGGCCCAGACTCCGGTCTTTCCCACCAGTCAACACTGTGGTAGGAGCTGGTGGCTAGGGGCTGTGAGGGGGGTCACAGGGGGTGGGGGTCAGAGTCGGTGAGCTGGGGGCCCCACAATATTAACAAAACGCAAACAACAAAAGCGCTTAAATGAAACAAAGCCAGCGGACAATGGGTGCGCATTATTTTCTAATTTATCGGCATTGTCTGGTGGAAGCCTCTCGCTTTTGGATGCGATCGCTTCGCATGGGATTGGTTTACTATACGCGGGGTTCGGTTCGAACTGGTGTTTTGATTTGGCCTTTTTCTTGGCCCGAAAAGCTCATTGTTGTTGCTTGTTTTCATTATTGATTTAAACAAATCGAACAGCAAGTGAAGAGCGGCATTAATGCGGTTTTAATGAAGTAATAAACAGCGGCGGGGAGTCATCTCGCTTTTTTTCTCGTTTGTATTTTGTACTAATGCCTGATCTTCAACTAAATCGAACACAAAATCTGTGAAATAAGCCAACCCGCAATTAGTTGTAATCGGGCAGAACTCATCTATGTCCGGACAATCCCAGCAATTAATTGCATTTTGTCATTACAAATTATAAAACAGGGAGAAAAAAACCAAACCGGCAGGCAGATAACCATTTCTGGTTGCATTTTGGCACGCAAAGCAAAGCTATTTGGCCAGGTTGGTTGGTTGTTGGGTTGGGTTTTTGGGCTTGTGATTGTCCAGTTCTGTTGGGTTGGGCCCAAACACTTTCGCTTCGAGCCGACTCCATTATCTATCCGTTTGTGTGACAAATGTTACGTTCCAATAATTATGTAAAGAGCAAAAACGAAAGGTTCGGCCAGTGATTGACCCAATTTTTTGGTCATTTGTGTCGAACAAGTGATTTCAATGAATAGAAGTTTTGGCTTGCAAAACGGATTCTAAACGAATTTCTTTTCACAAGTCGAAAAGTTACTATTGTCTTGCATAAATAGATGTAAAATATAATTTATGAATAAATGCCAGATTTATTGTACTTGAATTGGTGAGTAAAAACATATTGTAAACATGGAGTAACAGAGAAAACTCACAGCAGCGACAATGAAATTAATGGTATAACAACTTTCTGAAGCTACTAATTAAAAATCAATTAAAAGTGCGATAAACAATGGATGCTTAAAATTCAAATGAGCGGTGCAAGGACTTTTTCAGTTAACGGCAATCCTCAGGGGCCTAAAAGGACTTCAATATTTATTCAATCTGTATTGGCGTTACCCATTATCTTTGCACTTCTGTCAGCGAACCCCGTGATTACCGAGAATTCGATTGAATTGGAAGAATCTCCAGCGTCACGAGTTGTCTCCCCAGAGGCCAAACAAAGTCGCGACAAAGCCAATTGACAGAGAATCCTGGCGAGCCTTGGACTCTTGGCCGAATGTTAATTACAGAAATAACTGAACCGACAGACAAAAAACGAAGCGACAAATTCCAGTTAATAGTCGAGAAGAGAACAACGCTGCCATCGTGTGTACAAATCAATTAGCAATAGTTTGCGATGCACCCAACTCACGACCATTACAAGGGCCAACTACTGTGTGGATCCGTTCGATATACGATGCTATACTATTTGACTTGACTGCTGGCCACTAAACGATGGCAAACAGAGGAGCAACAGGCCCGATTGGCAGCCAATCGGCTGTGGAAGCGTCAACTGGATCTTGCAACTGCAGTTCAAAGTTTTCGTACCCCAAATTGAAGGGGTATATGGTTTTCAGTGTCAGTACAAACATTGTACTTCTAAGAGAGGCATTGGAATACTCTTCAAATTATATGAAATCCTCCTTAACTAGCTTAATATTTTCAAGGTTCCATACTTAATAAGTAACGGGTATCTGATAGTCGCGCCAAATTGGAAAGTTTTCGTACCCCAAATTTAAGGGGTATAAGGTTTTCAGTTTCAGTACAAACATAGTTCTTCTAAATGAGGCCTTGAAATACTTTTCAACATATAAGAAATCCTTCTTAAGTAGCTTAATATTTTCAAGGTTCCATACTGAATATGTACCAGGTATCTGATAGTCGCGCCTGTCAATCAGACCGCAGTTACTTGTTCTCTGCTCTAATATTCAAATGAGCCCCTACAATGGGAGTAGTTTTCTAACTGTTTGTTTTGGGCCATTTGTAGTTTGACTTTGTAATTCGTAGCTCCGCTTAACACTCGATTGGTTTTGTTGTTTAGCACGAGTGCCGGTGACCGATCGGGGCTACCTATAAGTCCGAGAACCCTCAGCATCCCATGACAGCTGCCTGGGTGACTGGGTGCTTGGATGCCCCTGTTCGATGTCATTAGGGTACATTATGTTCGATGTCCAGGGGAAAAGGTGTTCTACTCCCCGTTGCATTCCGTTTGATTTGGCATGTTTATTGTTTGATATTGTTTTTGTTTACGCTCGATACCATTGCAAATTCTATGGCGCAAACTCTGTTGCGAACATAATTACCTAATTCTCTGTGCCCATCATCATGAGGGTAGCATCGGATCCGATATCGCACTAGTAGGCTCTTCATCCCTCCCTCTCCAAAAATATATATATATTTTTGCTTTGCTTGATTTATGATGTGACGGAAGTGTAGTGTTTCGGAATTTATTAGACAAAACATTACGCTTGTCCGGTCTCGGGTTACAACATCAAAAAGATCTCCGATTCACTGATGTCCACTTAAACGCACATCGCATACACCTCGGAAAATTCGATCTGTATATTGGAAAACTTCGCGTGTAGTTGCTAAAATTTAACTATACTTTTAGGTCGATTTTTTCCAAGTGCACCGAGTCTTGCAGTTGCTGGAAAACTTTCACAAAAGGACTCGAAACTGTCACAGAAAGGAGCAGCAGCCTGGCAAGGAGCAGCCATTCCGCAAATGCTGTCACACCAAAAAAAGAAAAAGGGCTTCGATGGCATCGCATTCAATCGAGTGCGAGTTCCATGCGAAAAAATCGAGAGAAATGCAAACTTTTGACGAGACATTTTTCGCTGCATTCATCTACAAAATACAAGCAATATGGGTGCCACTGACGCCAAAAAAAGGGGGCGGTGGGCTACAAAAAAAGGGGAGTGGTAAATCGTGGAGAGTGACATAAAGGATTGTCGCCAATCGGGGCGTGTAAACCAATTAGCTGCCGACAAAATTGTTACTATGGCAAAAGGTTACATAACGCAAATTATATTTTGCACACGCGAAAATCAAATCGAATTTTATTGCCGTAATAACCGTCAGCAACAGAGTGACTTAAAGTCCTAAAAATTCAGCTAATTGTGGAGTTTTAAGATATGTATGATTTAATTAAGTAAAAATGGTATATTTTCATTATTTTACCACCTGGTTTATCTTCAATCATTATTTCGCCTATTACTGTTTAAATAATAAATATTGGTCCGGGCCAAATAGGATAGCATGTAAATGAAAACAAGCGTCTTTGTCTGGTACAAAATTCTTGATTTTCTTGCTAAAAACAAATATGAACTTAAAGAAACGATAATACTTAAACGGAAAACAAATGTTACAAAAAAACGATTGTGCTTTTTTGTAGAATTATAGAAGTACCAGTTTTGGAAATTCCTAAGTGTGTTTCATGTTTACCAA
Source organism: Drosophila teissieri (assembly GCF_016746235.2). Taxonomy (NCBI): domain Eukaryota; kingdom Metazoa; phylum Arthropoda; class Insecta; order Diptera; family Drosophilidae; genus Drosophila; species Drosophila teissieri. Next base: position 14,341,689 of record NC_053031.1, on the reverse strand, counting down.
AGCTCTTAGCTTTGTAAAGCTGATTTCCATTAAATTGATTTGGATTTCCCTTCTAGCTTATTAAAACCGCTTTCAATTTATCTTTTGCTGCATACTTGGTAGAAATTTAATTGCAAAATTTAGCGCAAAAAAACACTCAAAAGCATTGTTTTTTTCGAGTAAGCTGCTTCAAGGTGGTTACTGGGTTAACTTCTGTAGCTCCAGCTTCTGTTGTGCGATTACGCAATGGAGCGGGTAAACAGTGAAAAATGGGTAACAGCAACTGCGTCACTCGATTGGAATGGTACGGCGGGGCACCAACTGGCGATTGCACAGGTGTGTCTATATCTACACATATATACGAGTATATCTTACAGTCCGGATCGATTGCGTTGTCATAGAGGGTTTTTTATTTTTTGAGCCCAGCCTGTTGCTGCTGTTACGCATTTCAACGGGTCAAAAAACGAGATAAATAATAGAAAAGAAGTACAATTAAATCGAAACAATTGCGATTACAAAGGCAGTTGGCATTGTCTGATCTACGATCGCTATGTGTGTTTGTTTCATTTATTCATTTATTTATTTGTTCTATTTGATGTTGTGCCATTGCTCAAATGGTGCGAAAACTGCGCTTTCAGTTCTATGTATTCCGCTTCTTTATGTTTTCTATTTTTTTACCCCTAGTGCGTATAGCCTTAATAAATTTATTTACACTTTGTTGCGTTTTTTTTTTTCGTTTTTTTGTTCCTTTTTTATTTGGGGCGCGAGTCATTTGTTCGAGGATGATTTCCGCAGCTACAGTGCAACCCCTAATTGCCGTCCACTTGAGAGAGCAAAGTACAGGCCCCTCAGCTGCACTTATCTAAACCGAGCCATCAGTTGCTCGGTTTCTCAAGCTAATTCCATATGTCTATCGCGGAATGCCATCGAAATTGTCCAATGACCGAAGGGGCGGTGTGTGTGTTTTAGCTTTTTGCGGTGGTTTGTCCTCTTTATAAAAGTATATCCCATCTAATCCCACTCCCCACTAATTGGTTAAATTCTTTTCACACGCGTTTATCGCCGCCACTCGCTGGTTTTTTAAACGACTAATTTTGCTTGTTTATTTGATCAGTGATCTGGTTTACTGAATGAACCAAAATATTCTGTTAGTTCCCATTGAACTTCTTCTTTATTTCATTCAGAAAATCGCATATTTCTGTTTGTATTTTGGGGATTTGAATTTATTTTCCATAATTTTTGTTGCCCTTTTTCTGTGTGATGCCTTTTGTAGTCTGCTAACCAAAAGCGCTAATTTCTGGCCACATTCTTTTGTGGAAGTAGACCGAGCTTCGAATTTGTTTACTACCTTAATCATTGTTAGCTGATTTGGAGTCAGGGCTAATGGCATTCTTTGTCTTAACATTTCAGGGGGTTTTCTAATTTTTAACAATTTTTGTTTGAACAGTTTTTGCTGTCACTTTTGTGGTATTGATACTTGTTGGCATTTGGTAAATTTCAATGCAAATGCAATTTATTTTGTCACGAAAAAGGATCTTTTACCACATATCCAACATTATATTTAATCATCTCTGCATTAAAAACACTTAGTACTACCATACAAAAGTTATTTATTTAGTTATTTCATCGAAGAATTAAATATTTTATTTGATACTTTATTTTCTCCCTTATGGATTTCTTAAAAATATTCCATTGCTAAGATCGTGTCTACTACGATTTGCCACTTCTATATGATCGTACTTCTCAATTGTTATTCTTATTCTTTTTAACGATTGCTGTTGCCAATTCAGCTTTAAAAGGGTATTTTAGACTTGTTACAAATAATGTACGTATGTATGTTCTACCAGAAGGAAATATTTCGACGTTTGTCTATCATTTTATTTTCTAAATCTCGGAAACTAGCCAAAAATTAAAAATAAAATAAAATAAAAGATGCTGCAGACCTCGAATTTGTGCAACTTTTTTTCCCAAAAAAGTTGCCAGCACTTTTGAATCTGGCACTTAAAATTTTCCATATTGTATTGGCCAATGACTGTCGGCGATCGCTGTGTCTAAGTGTGTTTGCCTATGACGATCGCAATTTGCCTTGCCAATTAGCACTGGTTTCGGCCAGAAATGCGATGGCGACAATTCGCTTTTGTGTCCAGTAGATAATTGTGCAAAGTGTTTTTTTTTTCTGGGTAAGTGTATCAATTTCGATTTTCCAGCCGCGAATGGACGCTATTATCACCTGTTGGCGCTTTTCATTGAGCTTTAAGGTCAGAGCTTGGGTTACCGAAGTTACCAAAATGGCAAACCGGTTGGAAAATCTGTTCTCACAGCACTCAAGTGGGCGGCATCGTCTGCGGTCCACTTTAGCCGTATTTTCACAATGAAAATATTTTGCTCCGGATTTTCCTCCCCGCCTTTTCCAAACCCCCTCTATCCGCCACTCACCAGCATCAAACATCGCTCGCCCATTAGAGCATGTTTAATGTTATTTATTCATTAGGCTCAAGTGTGCGCGAAAAATAACAATTATCAAAAAAGCAAAAAGAAACTCACCATTTTTTCGGTTCGCATAAAAAAGTACAAAACCGTGGCGGGGTCAGATTTCCCGAAAAACGATAATTGAGAGGTTGAACGCAGTCGAGGCCTGTGAAAACAAGAGCACTTGGCACAGGGGCGTAGGCAGGATTTTACTGGGGGGATTCAACCAACAGAAAGAATAGAAGTTTCATAAAACAAATGTTATATTTCTTATTGCTTAAGAGGTCGTGATAGTTAAATATTTTTGGAATATTCTGAGAAGAAAATACTACATATGAAACAAAAGTCTTAAGCATACATAATATATTAATAGAAATAAACCTTTTTTAAACTGCCTACACCACTGGCACAATTTCCTTCCTTCCTACTAACGAATTTTTACGTTACTCCAATGCAGCTGTATTGGTGGGGAAGGGGGTGAAGTGCAGGATGCGAAATTCGCCGAAGGATTCCATATTCCATAATATTTTTTCACGGGCTGTGGCTCGAAAGTCCTTGAAAACTTGAAGGGGGCCAGCTGTGGCGGGCACAATTAGACAGACAATTGGGCTTACTCAATCGGTTAAGCTATAGCAGCGCATTTAAGGGTTACAATCTACAAAAAATGCTTAAAAAGTTATTGTTGCCGAATGGGAATCAAAAACAAATGGTTATTAACGCTAAAAAGGCTTTAAAAGCCAGTCCATGGGAATATAATATATTTAAGGGCTATATTTGCCTGGGCTTTTGGCAGTTATTGCGTACGATTTATTGTTTTTGTTATGTCTTTATGTTGTAATAAAGACAAATATGTGGTATGTTTGTAATATGATACTAGAGTCACAATAAATAAGTACCTATTGCATTTACAGACCTATAAAATATGCTTATGGAAAAGCACCTCTTCGATTTATGAGTGTTTTTCCGATAGATTTATGTTTTTATTTAGAAAGTTAGTGGCATTGTTTGCTAGGATATTTAACTAATTCCAGTTTTAAGGGATTATACAATTTTACAATTTTGTCACGTTTATTGACGGTCGTTGAAAAGCATGCTGCACTTTATTTATATAACTTTCCATGAAAAAAGTGAACACATTGGACAAAGTTGTGTTCATTTTCCTTTTCAAATAATGCATAGTTTTTGTACACGCTAATCAAAGCTTAAACAAACACTACCTACCCAAAGTTGGCACACAAGTATTATGTTTAGGTGTTGGCCACAATCACACACACATGCCAGCACAAAACAACCATTTTAGCCAAAGGCTTTTGTGGCCTTTGATAATTATGCGCCCCTGTGAGCGGAAAGCAGCCACCAAAAGACGAAAGGAAAAGCCAGGGACAGAAATAACGTCAACTAGCGAGAGTTCCAGCACTTGTGTGGCTTTCATTTAATTAGCCACAGCTGACAGTTAGCCAAAGAAAAGAACAACGCAAGGTGTGGGTCCACACAGTCACAGTTAAAGTCCACAGTCAAAGTCACAGTCACCGTCAAAAGTTGACACATGTGCGTTGGTCGCGACTTAACCCAACTTCACTTAACTCGAGTTGCCGGCGGTGAAATATCTGCACTGAAGTTGGGCGGTTGGGAGGTTGGGAGGTTGGGGGGTTGGGCGGTTGGGAGGTTCGTCGAGTTGAGTTTGCCATTTTCGCCCACTTGACTTGGCAGGCGACCAGCTGGCAGAGTGAGCTCGAAACCTTCGACAGGCACACTGAAACGCAAGTTCAGAGGTGCACTGAGAAAATCTTGTTTGAATGAATTAAGAAGAAGTATTTAGTAATTTTCAATATCTTATATCTTTAAGTTGTTTCAACTATTTCTACATAATTATGAAATTTAAAATGTATTTAAAATGCAGCATTGAAATATAATAACTATTTTCATAAGACCATGAATAGTAACTCTTTTGAGCAGGCAGCATTGGTTATAGAGTGAAAATTACTCATAAAATACTTACAATAAAATGAGTATTAATTTATACAAGTCTTCTTAAGGCAACCATGCATACATATATCGGATGACATAAGGCATCGCCCCACCTTTTCGCTCAGTGCATCATTGCGGTTCCGGAACGGGCCGAGCCACTTGACGCTGCTTCAATGGCTACAATATGCAATACATAATGACATTTCACTTTGCAATTACAATATAATATTGCGCGGGCATTAAACGGCTTCAGCGGCATCAACTCTGTGCCCGAAATGCACTCGAAAACATTTCAAGTGAGTTGTTGAGCACAAAAAACGGAAAACGAAAGAATTATAAATCAAATTGCGTAAAAGGAAGAGAGTGAGTAAAAGTGAGTTAGGTTTGTGTGGGGACTGGGGAAGGGAAAGGGGAAGGGGGTTAGGAAGTGAGTACCGAGGGCAGTCAAGCATTAAAAATTAATTATGAATTTTTGAAATTCTACTGCACTTGGGCGAAGGCATTTCTATGATTTATGGCGTAAGGTAGAGGAGTCATAAATTTGACTTATTGAAGAGGAAACCTCTGTGGTTCCTGGAGAGGAAAACACACCCTATTACCAGCCCATTTTCCATTACCATTTGCTGGAAAATTTCCTTGAAGGCGCCAAATGTTTTGGCAAACAAAGCGTAAATTATGAAAATTATGAATTGCCCTCGGCATAACCATCGGATATAAACCATTTTTATGGCTCACACAGACTGTGATCTGCGATCTGAGATCTACCCGTTTAGGATTGTCTCTGGAGGCCCGATTGTCTCCGATGGCCAATGACATCTTTATTAGTTTCCACAACACTGCATTGCCGACACTCGAAAAAGTGTCAAAAATCGTATAATGAACTATGATGAATTGCTTTTCGTTCTCAGCGAAATCCGAAATAAAGAAACAATCCCGACTTGAGGCCAACCAGGCAAACAACAATGCGTTCGTAACAAAAGCCAATTAAAAACTTAATTTAAGCTCCGCCTGAATGCGAGAAAATTTGGAAGCAGTAACTGGCCGGTTTTGGAATGCTCTTTACTTTTTTGGTAAAAAACTAGAATGATTTAAAAAAAGTTAAATATTGAAGGTAATACCAACAAGGTTTCACTTTTGCCACATCTAACTTAAGCAGCTGAATAAAAAAAGTATTTTAATTTCTATATTAAATAAAAGCTTATCCCATTAATAGTAAAATAAAATTAAATACAATACATACATTTTAAATAGCTAATATTTTCAATAGTTTATTTAATAGTTAATACAATTAAAAGTCAAAATTTCTTTGAATGGTTATAAAAACTAAACTGTTTATTTAATTTCAAAAATAACAAGTATTATACAAAAGTTGAAGAACTCTCTTGGAATAGGTAGTTAATCCAGCATTAAAGCTTCCCCTTGCGATGACTCAAGGATCAAGAATAGTCTTGGTGCCAAAATAAGAGCTTTGGACCCAAACTCATTTCGGATCGTATCGAATCTCCAAAGTCAGAACCGCCTGCTGTGAATTATCTGGTGATTTGGGGATCCGGAGATCTGGGGATCAGCTCGGTAGCCGCCTGGTCGGTAGCAAAAAATAGTTTTCAGACATTCTTGTTGGCTTTTTGGAGCGGCCATTTTGGTTGTTGTTTGGATTTTGTTTCCGTGACATGGGCAGTGACATTTGAAAGCGCTTTAAGGCCCCAATATCCATGGGCATATGAATATCTTTTGACATTAATTGTGTGCGTTCCTTAGCCCTTGACAATTCGAAATTCATTTCAGATCGATGCCATAACAATTGCGTCAAATTAAAAAGTGAGCCAGGTTTCTCAGCTCGGACACCGAATATCTCTTGTGTGTTTTTTGTTTGAGTATTTTTGTGTGTCTTCAAGTGGCACGTGCTTTTGTGATCGGTGAAACCGTTGCTCGCATTTGTTTAGAGAAAGGTCTCTTTACAAACCTTATAAAATCTTATAATATACATAACAATCTGTGACAATGCAACTGAATGGCTTTAGATTGATTGGGCCCTGAAAGTGTTGCCTTATGTACGAATAGTTTTAATACCTAGAGCTGCAATCAAAGGGAAAAGATTAAGGCCAAAGGAATATGGCTAGGCACCTAAACAGATGTTTGTCAATTGCAGCATTATTCCCAAATAGTACCGAAAAATCATTAGCATTGATTAGCCAAAGTCATTACTGCTGCTGCCAAACAACTGACCCGCAATTGTAAGATAGTAGAAGAACTCCCAATCCTGGTCACTATTCACTAAATGCTGGTAGTCGGATCATCAATAAACTGATTGAAACCATGCTAATGACACTGGTTTTTTGCCATTTAATTTGATTTCCTTTTTTTTTGTATATCAGGCAACATTTTAGATGCGGGAATAAACGCAAGGGAAAGGGCGGCCACAGCCACTGACCGACCGTTAAGAAATCACATCGAAACAAAAAATGAAACCAAATCGATCGATTTGTAACGTTCGAAATAAATTTTTATGTGCCTGCCGCGCCCCCTTCAACTGCATAAATTTCTGGGAACAACAAAATATGTATCCAAAACGAAAAAGGTAGCGAGAGTCGCGGCAATAAAATTAACATCTTTGACACTAAGCTCTGATTTACTTTTGTTTTAATGTCGCGGGCCGCTTTTGTTCACGTGGCTCGAACTTGATTTTATACGATCTGATCGCCGCTGAACCTAACACGCCTACCTGTCTTGATCGCATTGGATTTACATATGGCATTAAGTCGGAAAATAGCTTTCTAGTTAAGGTCGAGAGGAGCACACTTGATTGGTCAAGACCGAACTTCAAGATTAACCGAAATCTCTTTAGGCGACTTGATTTCATTTCACATGACAGCTGTGTGATTTGGTTTGGGTTTGCTTTACATTTTCATTAAAATGGGAGACGGACAAGTTGATTGGCTTAGCTGAATAAATAAAAACGTGGCTCACAATATCATGGTTTTTATATTATAATGGGACTTACAATATTGATAGGATTCATATTTAAATAATATTTAATGTTCATTTTCTTTATTATAAAGTAGAGCAAAGCTTGACTGCCTGTGCATATACTCATGCCATGGTTTGTGCTTTGCAGAAAAGGTATGAACTTTGCATACCCTACAGACTAGCCAATCAGAATCCAGTTGAACCCCTTGTCATGCGAATGCCGAGGGGAGCTCATGAGGCGGCCTAAAGAAAACACGGGCAATCCTTGTTTAACCTTTGCCCTCTAGCCGGCAGCTATTTAACTTTGGCAAACACATAACATGTCCAAATTTTCGCACCGACAAACTTTTCGCACAGCCCGAGTTTTTGCCCCCCGGGCGAAGGATCGCCTCAACCACCCAAGGAAAAATCCGAGACGGAACGTGTTCGACTGGAATTTGCATTTGGCATTCGGAGGGGAGAAGACAAGGGACGTGTCGCTCATAATCTTCACGCAGTCCCCAGGAGCGCAGAAGAGCTTGGGTTTTGGCCAAAGGGGGATAATGGAACATTGATTATTATTTTGATACCACCACTCAAAAGTCTTGCAAATTAAGTACGCATTTATCTCAAGTAATTTGGGTTCAAATGTGCCGCAACTGCGGTCAAATTGTTGCATATACTACTCGTATGTATGTACTTCCCTCGTTCTCAGACGAAAAGCCCGATGACATTAAGCGTATCTACAAGATACTTTGCCTGGCTGGTTGGCAAACTGGCTGCCATCATATGGCCACTTTGCCCCTTTGTGCGAATCGCCAAATTCTATTCCTGTAGCAAATTCGCTTGGTAGTCATTTTGGTTGGGCTTGGCTGGGTTCCTATGATAAATGGTTGTTCAGTAGGATCAACCATTTAAAAACATCGCAAACAGTATCAAAGTTTCCTCACTTTTTTTGCGATTTTATGCTGGTTGAGGGTTGTCGCCGGGATTGTTATAATTTGGGATTTTCGTGTTAATTACTCTTCTATTATGTTTTTGGGGTGGAACCGGAAGTTTGGTTTTGGGAGTAGGGAGATTCCTTTTTTTCTAATGGGGGAAGTGGGGACGGGGTTTGCATCGTTTATGTTCGGCTGGTTATGATTTACGGAAAAGAACATAATTTCATTTTGCCTTGAAGCCTTAGGTTTTGATACATACATATCACTGAATTAGCTTTAATGCATATTTTGTTTTAAATTTGAAGCCGGAAAACGATGGAGTTTCGATATAAACTAATATCCAGATTGAGTGCATTGCATTTGCATAGATCGCCCAACTGGCAATTGTTCAATTAGCCGACCGAGTGACGCGTAAAAATAACGCGTTCTAAGCCCCACAACAACATGAGGAACTGAGGAACAAAGGTCAAACAAGAGGATGGGAATCCGGAGGATCCATGCTCTCCAAAGCACATTGAACGCCGACGTGGCGGATGGATGGATGGAGCTCTTAATTACGTCGGACTCATACGGATACCGTTATGAATGCGAACCAGCAGCATTGGCAAATGTTTCCACATGCTTTGGCATTTCCGTTTCCGCTTGGCGCCATCTCACATCTCTCCCGTTGCCGAATCGTTTTCAAAACTCAAGAGGCGTAAATTAATTACAGCACCCACTGTGTGCGAGTGTGTGTGTGTGGGGGGCCTTCCTGATATATCTACTTTTATGGCTTTGTTTGCCACCCAGCCCACATTCTGTTGCCAAGGCCTTCTAATTGCTCTAAATGCTCGGTGGTCTCTGGGCTCTGAGCTTTGGGCTCCATTCCGATTTCGATTCGGGTTTGCCTAGGTGGCTGGCACTTAAAGAATTGGTTTTGTTTAGAGAAATCATGGCGAAATATTTTAATTGCATATTCGAAGGGGTGGAGACTAGCAGTTGGATATAATTAAAGCACATTTGCATGTTACTGTTGCTAAAGGGGGTAACAAAGATTGTATTTTAAATTGGCATAAAATAATTTACATGACTTAAAACCTGGTTTTCGTTCTGCTCTATTTCAAAATGATTGATTCAAATTGCACAGTCGTACTGTACTCTATTTAGTTTTTGAACAAAAAGGTATGTAAGAAAATGAATAAAACATATGGGCCGAAAGTATATATTTCCTTGTCTCCTTATAAATCCCAAAATTCCCTTTGACAAGCTTATATTTAATTTTTATAATCCCAAGGTCCAGTGGCCGAAAGAGACAATTGGCTTAATCCACTGATACTCTCATTTTGCTGACATTATTAACTGATATAATGAATATTTTGTGAATACAACTGAAGACCGATGAACATCTGGCCACTGTGGTGCACAAGTGGTTTAGAAAGGATGGCACTCCATGCCCTATTTTGATGGACACTTACCACTAAACGCTGCCTTTGTCTCTTTTGCTACCGAAGGACCTCCCAATATGACTTTATGTGGTCTCTTTCGCTTCCTTTCTCCCCGTAAATTTCTCTTCGACACAAAGACACAATTCTTTAACGCAAAATTAAAATTTTAAATACGCAATTGTCCTTTTTGTCCTGCCAATGCCGATCCACTGTCTCTATTCCAGTGTCTTTTGAAGCTAACCGCGCGACACAAAACAACCAAACAACTGGAACAATTGACAATTGACAATGACAATTGTCCTGGCTTGGAACTCGGTACGGGGTTCAGTTCAGTTGAGATGAGTTGAGTTGAGTTGAGTCTTCCCGAAAATTAGCATTTTCGAGCAAGTTGCGTCGCGACTCATTCCCTAGAAGTGGTGCCATAAGAAAAGTGAGGAACTGAGACCTGAGACCCACCGCAAGGCAAAAATGAGGCTCATAAAACTCTCGCAACGAGACGAGACGAGAGTCAGGGCAATAAAAGTGAACCAGCTTGAGAATCGCGTGCCTTGCAGCAATATTTGCATTGCCTTGTTCTTCGACCATCACCTTCGCCATCTCACCATCTCAACCATCTTACCATCAAGCAACCAACCAACCAACCAGCCATCCAAGTGTAACTGTTGCGAGGTGTGATTTATAACGTTTGTAAAAATATGACAGACTTGTCGTATAAATTTTCATATTGTTAGCAGCAGTGCAAAAATGCCACCAAAAGCATATCCTCGAGCACCTTTTGTGTTCTCCCCCTTTTTTTTCTTTCATTTCGCTTCTTTACATTATTTCTGTGGGGCTATACTCCTGCGAATTTTTGTATTTTGTATTTTTCCGATTCCCGATGATCTTGGCCGTCGGGGTCACCAGCTTTTTGTTCGCTTTACAGGCTGCACGTGCTTTTTCCGTTGGGTAATAAAGCATTGCCCATTGTTTCTCCCCAACGCCAAGTGCCTGAAACAGAATGGGTTCGTAAAAATAAATAAAAATACATAAATATTCTTGCTTAGATATTATTATTATTATGGCATCGGACGCAAGACGTTGACTTCTTGGGAGGAAGTTGGTCTTACAGTGGGCGTCGGCATGCTAATATCAGTGGCGGGGGCGGCCGTTTAAAAAAAGCTATGAACGGGAGCTGAAATGGAAATACCTTCAAGCTGCTTTTAAAAGTGTGAATTCTGTACTTACTTTTTGCTATTAACTAAAATATATTCCCTTTTAATAGCTAGAAGAGATTGAAAAGGGTTTTCCTCATTAAGTTACGTGGCAAGAATATATTTTAAATTGTTTGTTACTAAGTTTTATATATTTTTTGTAAGGCATGCTGAATACCATTTTCTATCCCACTCCAGTTATAAATATTTATAGCAAATAACAAGGGAGTTTAATCTCCCAAGTGCTTTATTGGCATGTTAATAACTAACATTAGCCAATTAAAACTAAAATTGTTTATAACTAAGTTTTATATATTTTTTTAAAGCATGCCATATAAACCATTCTTCAGCCCATTTCAGCTATAGAAATTTAAGTTTCTAAGTACTTTCTTGGTATGTTGATAACTAACATTAGCAAATTATACAACTAGGCACATTCTCGATTAGTTCTGCCACTCAGCGCTGCCATGATGAGAAACTGAAACAACCCACCCACTTTTGCCTCCCACCAGCAAAGGATCACCATTAAGCCATCAAACCCGATGCCTGGCAGGTCAGTTGTCCTTGATCAGCAGTCAGTGCTTCGGGTAGGAGTGATTGCGAGGCGTTTTCGGTGAGCTAAAGTTGTTAGGCAAAGAGTGTGATTTTTATGACGGATCAGTAGTAAGTAGTGCTCAACCTTTTCGCGATCGGTGATCTCAGATCGGCGACCGGCGATCGGAGACTTAAGATCAGCAATGGGCCTAAGTAGAAACAGACGCGAGAGTCGCGCGATCTGTTGTGGGTATTTCCATTTTTTCCGGATGGGTGGGAAGGTGGGAAGGTCGCGTGTCCTTTGCCCAGGGACAAAAGCTAAATGCCTGGCCCATTCCATTGTCCGGCTAATGCTAATTCCACTCGGCCAGTTCTGGCCAGTTCTCGTCGAGTCTCTGGCTGTTTGGCCTTATTAGTGCGACCGTTTTATTGAAGGCAGGAAATTCCGAAATTAACCCAATCCCAACTTCCGAGAAGGCGAACGATTAGCGCTTCTTCTGGCTGATTTCTGGGTCTCTGTGAAAATTCCATGGAAATTTCACACATCCTTGCGAGGGCGGGGATCAAGGTCGGGCTCCTGGCATGCATGTTTTTGCGACCTACAGATGCCTAAGTGTATCCGATATTTGATACTTGATTGCGTAATCTGCGAACTCTAAAGTCCCCCACACCACATCGCGATGAATATAATATCCTGACATATTAGACAATCCCGGATACAAAAGGTAAAAACGCAGTACAAAAACATTAGGAAACAATTGAAAATGTTGAAACATAAATCCCCCAACCCACTTCTACTCCCCTGGCCACTCCAATCCTTATGTATATCCTTGTATATCCTGCGCAATATGTGTGTAACTTTTGTTGTTGTTTCTCGTTATTGTTGCCGCCTTTCATTATTGTCTGGGTGTTGTTCAGTCAGCGAGCGAGAGCGAAAGAGATGGGGATGCCCAGTTAGACAGAGAGGGCGCATCAGAGTTCGCGTCATCGTTACGTTGTTGTTTTTTTTCGCTTTGTTCGCGTTCTTTATTTGTTGTATTCCTCGGCATTATTATCCCTGATATTTCCTCTATATTGAATGGGAATTGGAAAGCATTATTTTTTATATATGGAGCAACAACTAAGTGCGCATTATGACAGCATTTGCCATGGGTTAATTGAGCGACTACCCCAACTAAAGCCAGATTGCACTCAGAAAAATGATTGAACTTGAGCGATAGAAATATGAAAACTGGTAAAATTAATTGTATATAATTTATTTCAATAATGGTATCTTTATAAATCAAACATACTGGAAATAAATATGTATAAATCTGTACAAATCAGTATTTTAAATAGTAAAACAAAATATTTTTAAAAATTGTATAGTTTAGACATCTACTGAAGTATTAAAAACTAGAAGTTATAATGCAGTATAAGCTGAATAAATTTAATAATGGTTAACCTAACTAATATTCTTCCGGTGCACTGCTAAGCAGGCATAACTGTACCCAATCAATCTAGGCTCACACTCGTGCAACAATGCCACTTCTCACTCTGAAAAACGATGAAGAACTCTCCAGCCGATGACCGGATGTTCCAGACTGATCTAATCTGACATTTGGTAGACAATCAATGCATCGCTGCACAGATTTACCAATAAACAAATTTGCACATGGAATAGATACACGCACTCACGGATGCAGGCCAGAAGATACACAGACATTCTGTGGCGGAGATTAGCGTTTTACGCTCGTTTGAATTTTTATTATACTAAGCTCGGGGATTTAAAACTCGCCATTGTTCGGCAATTGAAGAGGGGTTGTCCTGTCGATTGTTTCCTACACAGCGAGGAGTTTCACATTTTAGGGTCGCTTTGGGGAGGGTGTCTCACTCAGAAGTATTGGGTGCGCTGTGCGGGGTGATGCGTCAAAATGTAACTGTCAGAATGGATTGGTAAGCTTTGATCTACAGATGACACCTGAGTGACCCCAGAGACCTCTCCTTCCAGGTGAACAGCCTCACGAGTGATCCATTTAGTGAATTGTCATCGTGTTTCCAAGACATAAGTTGGCTAACAAGCCGCATGAGACGACGCACACAAGGTGACTCGAACCAGTTGGTCATGAGATCGAGATCCTGGCAGACAGTGTGTCGCCACTCCAGGTTGCACAGCTCATTCAAACCAATCGGACAGACAGGGAAACCATGCAGCCATAGAGCAATAGAAACAAAATGCATATAAAGCATTTAAAGGAAAATAGATTAGACCATGAATGAAATGAAACGAAATGAAATTTCAGAATGATCTCAGCAATTCTTTACTAATCTACAGGGCAGGGCCCATTGTGTCGGTCCGAAACTGCTGATCTTGCCAGACATGCTGGCGACGGCGATCGTCCAACAATAAGCCATCGGCTGGCAGGTAGATACTCCTACTCCCACTCCTATTCCCACTCCCATTCCCGTTCCTATTCCTATTCCCATTCCCTTCTGGAGGAAAGGAAGTTCATGCGGCTCTGGCCATTGTCCACAGCTCTTGGTTTATGCGTCTGCCACGGATGCGATCCGAAGCGATCCCATTGTTGGCCACACGCTTTTCGTAGAACAGTGAGCGACAAACTGTGGAACAGAACACAAAAAGACACTGGAAGAAACGACTTCTCTGCATTTTTCTATTCACCTCCCCCCTGCCGCATCTTTATGCTCATATTCTTCCATAATGGGCATTTATTTGGCTGCCTTTATGCCCAATGTGTTTGCCTGCTTATTAATGTGGAAATGCCTCTCCAAATTGGAGTGTCATTTGGCCTGATAGCTATGGCCAGAGACAAAAGGATCCACCATCAATGCCCAACCAAATTGTTAGGGTAGAACTTCGCCCCGCTTCATATCGCTCTATAGTAATATGTATACCGCCAGAGCCATAAAAAGAGTGTGAAAGGAAATATTCAGTTTGATCACAATGGAAATGGTTACAATTCAAACGACATTCACTTTATCGAGGTTGACATGCTAAAAGTGCCACTGATTGAGGGGAAACCATGATAATAGAAAACTAATATGGAATTTGGTCGTATAACCGTGCGATTTGGCTTTGAAGTCCCACTGCAATGACTGAGAATATTTTAAACTGAGTAAAATTACCACTGAAAAAACTACGGTCAGGTAGTAAGTAAACATAACCCTACTTACTACCTGACCGTAGTTTTTTCAGTGGTAATTTTACTCAGTTTAAAAAATCATAATATTTATTTATTTATTTATCTATCTAGTTTTTTGGGGTTTATTTGTTGGTTATAAGCCCAAAAAAACGTTATAATTCAATATAGATCGGTTTTATCTAGAAAAATTTAGTACGATAACATTATTTCGCTTTAACTTATTGAAGAATAACTTTATTTTAGGACATAAGTCTCTTTATTTCCTGCGATATTAAACATTGGTACTCATTGGTATTTAGAAAAATTCGTCCTCTCCCTTTTTAGGTACAATTTAATATTTTTAAACGAACCCATCTTAGAAAGGGATTAGTTTTAAGAATAACATTTATTACAGGCTCATTTGGGGAAGATCTGTGCGGAGTCTGAAACTTCTCCTGCCTCATTTAACAATCGCAGTACAAAGCAGCAAATCCTGCTCAATTCAGATCAAAAGAAATGTTAGGAAAATACAATTCTCATGGATAGTCATGAGTGCGCACTCGAGTCTGAATCAATAATCCCATAATATAAATGATGCCAGATCGAGAAATGGAAATGGAAATGAAAGAAAGGGACAAACGGATGCATTTGCTTATGTAAACTGCTGGTACATAAAAGATCAAGTACACATAAGGTGAGGCCCAGACGCCGACGCGCCAGACAGTCTGTCGCCAGAAAAAAGAGAAGAAGACCCCGAAGAAGAAGAGGAAACAGAGGAAGAAACAGAAGAAGAAACAGAAGAAGAGACAGAAGAGGAGCCACAAAAGAAAGAACCAAAAAGTAGCAGGCGATCGACAATAACACGCACAATGAGAGCGGGACAAAACCATGTGCACTGCACAAGAGGATCGCTTACCAGAGAAGGAGCGCTATACAAAACAATGGCCTCCTACTCAGCAGTGGTAACTGATCTCGTTCAGATCCCCGGGATCGGATCCTAACTCTACGATCTCTCAGCGATTCTCGGGCCCGTGCCCCGCGGCCATTTGACTTTTTGTTGAGCCTTGCACTTTATTTTCATTTGTTTTGGGAAATTCCCAAATAAAAGGTAGTTAAAGCCAAGACAATGCCAACACAGGAACAGGTAGAGCCCTCCAGGCGAGTACAGTGCAGTCCTTCGGGTGACAGTACAGTGACATCGGGAAGGAAAACACCTGAGGCACACAACGGACTTTCCCAGGCTCGATTTTAGTCCAGCTGGTGTTTCTGCAGGAAAAACAACAACCATCGAGCGACCAGCGACAGGAAGGAGTAAGCCGCTCCCTAAGCCGGCTTTTACTTATCAGCCCAAAACGCAGATCCCACAGATAGGATCGAACGGACTTGGCTAGTTAGCCATGGCCAGATTTAAATGACCGCAGCTCAGCGGCGATTTGTATAATTAGAAGCCGCATGCAAATTGTGGGAATTTCTGCCTCACTGAGCCACCGATGATTTTTCACCATCAAATGGGTGGGTGGACGGAGGGGAGGGGCGTTAGTTTAATATGAACCGCATTTACACGCTGATAATTCATTTATTAAACTGGGTGGAGTAGCCTAAGAATCTGATAAATCGGAATAATACACCATACATTTTTTTGGGGTCCTTGGATAGCTATAAAAAATGTGGGAACTAAATATTTTCTAAATATTTCGTGAACTCTCATAACCAAAATGAAAGTTCAGTTTCATAGGCGATGGGTTAAAGTTCAATAAAATGATTTATGAGTTCCACATCGAATTCAAAACCATTTTCAGAACCAACACAATGACCCAGAAAACTCCGACAAAATGTCAAACGAAATTAAAGAAAATTGCAAACTTCGCCTTCGTTAGGGAATCGATTGTCACGGAAAGGTCGCGGATCTCAAACCCCTTTTTCGCATTGGTTTTTGTTTTATTCTTTGTATTCGCCGTCAGAAAATCAAATCGATGCGCCCTGGATTCATCTAACCCTGCGTAAGATCTTCGCAAAACGTTGATCTCACCTGAGCAGTTGACAAAACTGAAATCGGAAATCGGAAATGAAAAAGGGTCACGCACCTTTTTGCATTTGCAAAGAGGAGTAGAGAGAGGTGAAGGGGGCTGGGTTCGCGGGGTCGAGGTCATGGGTTTTCGACTTGATTGAGTTTTAGCGCTCGGTGATCTTCGATCGAGAATCCTGCCCTTTCGATCGGATCAAAAGGTGCAAAATAATTGAGTTCGAAAGGTTGCGAACAAAAAATTTGCAAGCATGTAATTGTCAATTCTCTCCTTAGTTTTTTTTTCCTTTTCCTTTAGGAAAGGTCGCGTCGTCGACGGAAGACTTGAATTTAACTCCTTTGTTGTTTATTTATTGGCATCAGATCTGGGCTTGGCATAAAGTAGAGCAGATCAGTCTGAGAATCGGCAAGGGTTCGATTTTTGCATTCGACCGCTAACAATGAAATCGTAATTGCAATAACATGCAAAGCAAAAATAAGAGAAACTACGTTTTGTTCTCGAAATTTGGCGCCAAAGAAGAAATATGAAGTTTCTGGGCTGCGAAAGTGTGAGCATAAAAAAGGAGTTATGATTATGATTGGATTTCAAGGGATTTTCTAGGCTGATCTCATAACAAAATAGGGATCAAGCAATGTATGCAAATTATAATTGGCATAAAGTTCAAAGCATATTTTGTTCAAAATATTGTAATTGATTTCCATTAGCAAGGAAACTGATGTACGAACTCAATTTTGTACAAATTTGTTTTAAAGTTTTGTGTTTGAAATACAAACGGTGATATTAAAGCACTTTTAATTCAATCAATATCAGTACCATTGAGTTATAGAATGTTTCCAGGTTTTAAGGGTTAATCTACCGTTACAGCAGATCAATAAATACTCAATATTAAACCATCAATTTTAACCATCACTCAATTATACAATGGAGCACTGAAGTCTTTGAGGCCACTTTAGGTATCTTTTTCAGCTCTGCCACAGATTGATTGCAATGATTGCAATCATTTTTGCGATCACTTAAATTGTCGTTAGCGGTTTTTCCCCTCAAAAATGAGCAATGGCCCTGTGGCAGATGACATTTTCACTTAAAGATCACAGAGCCGCTACCGAAGTGTAGCAAAAAATAAAAGAGCATTGCTAACTAACAATTCAATAAAGTATCAATTTACCCCCCAGGCTGGAGTCAGAATCTGCATTGATTTTAATGGCCATTCAAAACCAATCAAGTGTGAGTGTGCGATCTTGGCAAAACGATCTATATGCAAATGTCGGTGGAGAAGTTTACGCAAAGATTCAGTTTCGTTGCACAACAAAGGGCGAATTGCAACCGTGGCGAAAATCAATGAAAGAAAACCATCTCAGATGGGGAGGAAAACTACCACCCGTCATTCGCTTCATTCGTTTCAAATCGGAATTGGAAATCGGGGATCGATCGTGTGACATTTGAACTCGATGCGCAGCCAAGAAGGCTATTTTCCTTTTTGCGAATGCCAATGCGAATGCGAATGGGAATGCGAATCGAAGACAATTGGCATTTGCATGCATCTCAAATTCATTGACATCGATCGTCTTGACTACTGTTTGTTGATTTTACATTTATTTTTTTGATTTTTTTTCCGCATGGCAGCTGGCGTTTGCCAATTGCGGTTTCCTGAAGTGCAACACACCATCAAAGTGTCATCCATCATTTTGATGGGTTTTTTGCATTTTGCATTTTGCGATTTGCGCAACGTTTGTGTTTGCTTGTTTACATGTTGTGCCTCCTCGACGGACCCAAAGTCACACGGATCTCTGTAATTGAATCTTTTATCCTGCACGGAAGATCTCTGGGAAACTTTGTCATATGCTTTGAAAGGAAACCAATTTTGCTAGGAGACGATGGATGTTACATATACCGTTTCGAAACCAAACAAAGAAGCACTTCCATTTGAAAATGGCATATCTTAAAATATGAAATACATGTAATATTTTATTATTACTCAGCAATATTTATTTAAATTTGTAATCTTTACTACATAGGCACACAACACCTTCTTGCTACATAGCTTTGGTTAAATAATCTCAGCCCTTTGAAAACCTCTCACCTTAATAACAACACTTTCAACAAGGGCATGCCACAAAGTCATATAAATTTGCATGAAATTTGCCCTGTGTGCGTTGGTTGCGTGGGGGTCTCGTTGCACAATGCCAAGGAGCAGCCTAATGGGGCAACTTGAATAATAATAATTTTCCACTTAGCCAGGCCCGGACGGGTGTCTCGGGTGTCTTGGGTCTTGGCCCGGGTATTCGGGATCAGTGCCCCAACTAATCAACTGTCAGGGCGAAAATAACTCAATTAACTTTATCTCGCCGGCGAGTTCCACGGAATTTTCAAATGCAACTGTCAAAATTGTTGTCGTGTGTTGGAAATTCGAACGAATTTCGAGATCAAAACAATATGGAAATGCATTTCTCAAAGACAAGAGCCAGACCAAAGCGATCCAGCCATTGATCAGCCAGCCCCACATAAAGTGGCGACTGTCATTTCCACAACGGCCACGATGACTTTGTATGAAATGCGTTTTGATGGCATTAAAGTGGGGTGCACAGTAAAAAATATAGTACTGCATTAAAATACAAAAGATTACATTTTTCAATGATATAATTATATCAATAACAGTATGCCTTAAACATATATACAATATACTATAGGTATAAAGTTCTCTTGAGCTGACTTAAATGATTAAATATATATAGGAAAAATGTATTTCCTGTAAAGGCTCCTCAATGATAAAACATTTCTGTCTGTGCAGTTTGAAAGGGGGAAAAGTATCAGCACGCAGCTGGTGGTTCCAGCCTGTCTGGTCTTGGCCAGACCAAGTGGCGACCCATCCACTGGCAAGCAAGCAACCACTTGTCTTGGAATGTTTTCACGGGGGAAAATGATTTCTTTCTTTCTTTCGGCTGCTTGTTGCTGCCTGCCTCGAATTAAAAGGCAGCACCAGCAATCAATATCCAATAATCAATAGAGCAGCAACATATCCATTTTTCCATCCAACCTCCAGCATGCATACGAGTATAGGTATTCATGCATTTGCATCCACACAAATGACAAAAGCGCACACAGTCTTCACTGTATCCGTATGGGCAAACAATGCCAACAACAACAAAAACCACAGCCGAAGTCACTCCTTCCCAGATACAACAACAATAATAATAACAATGACGTTGCCGTTGCCGCAAAAAGTTTCTTCTGAAGACCCCCAGAAGAAGAATCGAACCTAATGAGTTGGAGAGCAGCACTTCGGAGACCGATCGACTCGGACCGGTTGCCCATAGTACAGTGGAACGAAAAGGATACATATCATGTAAAAATAAATCTCATAATGATATGAGTTTCCTTAGTCATAAGTATTTATTTTAGATGTTATTTGTTAACTTATTAATGGAATTTACTTTAACAGTTTGGTTTATAATTTAATTGATGAGAATATACTTTTTATCATATATCTGTATTTAAGCTTTATTATTTCATATTCATATTATACTTAGTATATATATAATAAATCTTTCCGATTTTAAAAAGTCACTGAAAAAGTAACTAACGGATTTAGGTTTGTCAGCTTATTCAGTTTTCTTGGTATAAATTTTCCTGGTATAAATTTCTATTTGCATTTTTATTATATTAGCCCACTGTACCTCATGACCGCTTGTGCTCGGCTGTCTCTGATTGAATCCACTATTTATGCGCTTAAGGTTAATCAAAGCCCATTCCAGCAATGCCTTAACACTTGGACACCGAGAGGGAGACGGCAACAGAGGTGAGAGGGAGACAAGGAGACAAGGAGTGGGACAGACTAACAGACAGAACGGGAGGCCGGCAGAAACAATTGGAATCTTTTTGGTCGTGTCATAAATGCCAATGAACATGTGGGGAAATATGAAAAGAAGGGCCGCAGGATATGCTGGCTGGCCCAGTGCCATCCATAAATAATCAGATTTTATGACTTTCGCGGGCTCTTCTGGGGATTAACCAAGAAAAGAATCCGGTGTACACATACACTCGTATATATATTTATATATGGGGCACCATGGGGCGCCAACCGATTGTCCATACTCAACGGCCTGTTTGTTCTTATTAAAAGAGAAGGCGGCCGCTACACAAAAATCTAAAAAATGTTAATGAAAATCCACACCAGCGAGTTGAGAAGTTATGCAGCTACGGACCATTTCTCTAATACCTTTTTATTGCGACTGGCATAGCACATTTTTAATCGATATGAAACCCAATCTAGTAAAGGAAATCTATGTTATATGTATATTTTTATATCTTAAAAAGAATTAAAGTTCGTTTGCAAATGGTTAAAATGGGATAATAGTAATTTTTGCATAAATAAATTAACGATTTAATTTGTCTAAGAATAAGGCAGGTTTTTAAAACTATTTTCTTTAATTATAGTTTAATCAGGAACTGAGAGGCATTGTGGGCATCGATTGTTACTTTTCGATATAAAACCATGTACGTAGAACTATAGGCTGGTACTTATTTATCACTTATTACTTCCCGATATAAAGCCCTGTATCTTTGTCTCTCCACCTCCCCCATATCTGTACGAAGAACTATAGGCTGGCACTTATTTATCACAACAAATCAGTGCGAGCACCCACACAAAACCGATTGGACACGCGCCCAAGGTGGGCCACCCTTCCCATCCCCCTGGGCATCCACAATTCAGGGCTCCTCCAGCCTGTCCACACGATCAGTGCAATTAAGAGTCGAATCGGATCGGATCGGGTTCGGCTTGGGCTTGGGTTTGGGTTTGGGTTTGGGCTTTTAGTTCGCATTTGCTCTGTGCTGCGCTTATTTTTGGGCCCTGGGCTCTGTAACAAGGTGCTAAATCATTGGCACGACATTAACCCCAAGCTATGGCACACTTTATCAATGCAAAAAACCAAAAATGTTGCGCCTATCAGCGCCAAAAAGGATAATGTCTGACTGCAATAACAACACGAACCACAGCAGCATCAACAACACCAGAAATCTGGGCGGCCTGGATGGGTGAGCAGCTAATGAAAGCGAAATGGCTGAATTACGACTGCCACAGATGGAACCGTGGGGCAATGGACATAACACTATACTGAAATTGGCGTCCACAAACCTTAAATTAGTTTTTAATCGGATTGTGCAATTGTGTTTTTTGCTGTGCCTAAAACATACACCTTTTCAAATATGTAATCCCGATGTTTAAAACATGATTATCCTGCAAGTATTAATGTACCAAAGACTTTCATTCCAGCAGAGTGCACTTCCATTCTTTCTAACATTTTCTTTAACATATTTCCTTAAAATTGAGAGTTGAACGATTAAATAAAAATTTTTGCAAAGGTCTTACATTTTTTAAACAGTTTCCCAATATTTTTATGTCAGTTTTAAACGATTCTGCTCCACTGTGCATCCCATTTCGCTCCTCATCCGAAGTGCGACAAAATAAAAATGCGCAGCCAATACAAACGACCAGAATCCGAATGGAAAAATGGCTAGAAAAAATGTGTAAAAATTGTTTGGATTTTTGTACGCTTCCTTCCCGGCTCCACCTTAAACACAGTGAGCTCCAACGCTTAATGGCCATTTGTAGTTCATATGGTAGTTCATTCCGAGCTCAGCAGTTGCCAGTTGGCAACATTGTCAGGGCTGGAAATTTATAACCGAAAAAGGGACGTCGAGCAAATGGGATATGCAGAACAGAACCTTTCAGCCAAGTCAACTCCCTTTCAGCCATTTATTTCTTTGATCAGGCCATGTTTGAGGTATTTGGAAATTGCCATTCAATGCCAAATGCTTGCATGAAATTGGGTCAAAAAGCGTTTGCAATAATGACAGAAAAAATAAGAAACAAATAAATGAACAAAATAAATAATAATTGAAAAGTAATAGCAATAATGAGAGCGAACGACAAAATGATCAAAAGATATAACACAAAAATAGAGAAAAAACAACATATAACCATTTATAACAACTGTAACAACATTAACCACGAACGGTGGCAGCGGCACGAGAAAGCTTAAGAAAACATAACAACAAATGGTACGAAATTCGCAATCAATCAAATATTGCTTAATAATTAAACAATTCAATAAAATCAACATCGAACAGCAAGTAGTTATAATAGCAGCCACAAAAGCGAGATAATAGAGCTGAAATGGATTTCAGGGGCAGACTGACAGTGCGATACTCTTGGGTTTTTACTGATTAAAATAAATACTGATAAAAATTAATAAAATAAATTATAAAAACATATGAGCCACATTAATTTCGAAGGAAATCAAAATTGACGAATTGTGTGTATTGTGCCAAAAAAAACGTATGTGATTATAAAGTATAGTATTAACATTATCATATAGATGATAAGCACAGGTGAAAATTAGCTTGAACTATCCACAACAGACTATGAAAATGTGTATTTTACCCAAAATTTAAATTATTTGTTATTCTTTTAACATAATAAGTTAATTTAACTTTTCATGGGTTCTGAAGATCGTTTGTACTTAACAAATACGAAATACATAGTTGTCTCAATTTGTAACGAATATGAAGATGATAGAAGTGACTTTTCAGAGATCACCGCTATGAAGAACGGAACCGTTTGGGAATCAGTCGAAATCAAAAGTTGTTGCACGTACGACCGTTGCTTTTGGGGCTCCAGATAACAGATACCCTGCTCTTTGGCTCGTTTCTAAGCAGGGCTTTTGCTGGCACATTACCGGGCAAAATGACAAATATTTGTTGTTTGGTTGTTGGACGACATGAATAGGCTACCCTGGGCCGCAATCCGATTTGGGGGCTTTTGTCACTCGATTGGTTTGCTGTAGCTGTTTTGTCTTGCCTTTCTCTGCCGGCCTTTGTGGCATTCGTTTCGCTACTCTTTCGGGCCGTTTCTTTTCCCATTCGAACTGCCTCCCCTTTCTGGCCGTCGGTTTTCTTCAGCCCTTGTTTGTACTAGGAACTTTTAATTATAAGCAACTTAATATCGAGAGAAAAAGCCAATTGTCATTGTTGCTGTCGCATTGGTAAGCTCATTTATCACTGCCGATCGGAGTTCTTGAAAAGTAGGAAAAATGTGGGAAAACTTTTTCCAGTTTGCACATACTTTTTTCTACTAATGTTTTCTTATTTGAACTTTATAGATGTAATCTGTTTCAACAATAATTTAAATGGGTTTATTTTAAGAAAAGAGAACTTATGTCAGTGGAAATTGTATTTCGCTCTGCACTAAGAATGATGACAATCGCCAAGGACAACAATATATTATTCCATTGTTTTTTCTCAAACAAAGAATATATTTTTTCCCATGTAAGTTTCATAACTAGAACACAGTTAAAATTCCAAGCTTTCGAACCAGTCTGTAACTTGTATCTTTATTTACAGCTACGACGACCGATGTCAAACCTTGACCGCGTGAGCCACCCCACTTCAGTTGGCTTTTTGTCTCAAAGACAGCGTGAAAGATGGAAATTATTAATTCACAGCAGCAACCAAGGCAAATCCGCTACCCTTTCCCTTCACCCCTCCCCCAAAAACCAAACCCGCTGGTCAGACGAGCGCATCTTACAGATACAAATCACTTTCGCGCTGCATCTTTCAGCACGTTCGTACGCATCAATCACAACAACTTAGGCTGCATATGAAAATATGACCAAAAAAATAAAAAAAAACAATACAAAAGCCAGAAACAAAAAACCAACAAAATATTTACGAGTTTTATGTTGTGCTTCACGCCTTTAAGCCGACAGATACAGCAAAGAATAAAAATGAAAGAAAAATGTGAAATGTGAAAGTGAAATGTGAAAAGAAAAGCCCTACAAATAATGAAAATATCCCTTGTTACATTGATTCTGTAAGTTTCGGCTTTCTTTGAGTGAGGAAAACGCAAGGTAATTGTAAGTTGTTTATGTGAAATCTTGTAAAATAAGACGCATTACAATCAGAACAACATTGCAATGCCAAATATGCATTAGTTCTTAAAAGCCAGGTAATCAAAGAAATATATATACATAATAAGCATTTTTGGTTTATAAGCATTTAATAGTTCTTTTAAAATTTAAGTTGAAATTATTTTTCGGTACTAATAACTTTTATATAGTTAAATAAAAGTCACTCAGGCTTTCTCTCGTTGTGGACCAAATTCTAATTTAAACTGCATTTCCAATGTCGGCATAAACATATTAAATTCGCTATGCTACAAGAAGGACTGCTTTTCCAGCGGCTTTTCCTTTCAACTGAGGCCTCTATAAAATTGCTACAAATTTCCTTTACAGTTTATATCCTTTTTTTAGCAAAGATGTCAACGGGCCGTTTGGGTCAGTCAGCCAGTTGGGCTATTGTCTGGTTTGAAACTAAAACTGGGCTGGGCAGCAACCACCGAGGGAAAACACATTTTCTCAGCTTGTAAGTTGAACATTTTATGGGCCTTGACTTGGGGTAGCAGCGTCATTATCATTAAATTAGGGTAAAAGAAAGGAAATTTATGAAGGCACCGCAATGGGATGCGCTAAATTTTCGTTTTCCTTTGACTCCTTGCACCGCTCGCCTTCCTGTTTTTGATTTTTTTCTGACTTCTGCTTAACATTGGCGAACTTGTAATTTATGAGGCTGAGAACGGAGAAGGGACAGAAAACTGTCTTCGTTTTTTTAAGGTGTGGCCAATTAGTGGCAGCAAATGGTAGGAATGGATAAAAGGGTCCCAAGAAGCCAAGGACAAGGAGGTAATTTTCCAACCCAAGCCAACCCAACCACCCACAGAATCCGTTACCCAGTCTGCAACCTAATTGAATTGGGACAAGTGCCAAAATCCAAAATCGCTTTTGGGCTAATCCGATTTGCGGTGAGGTATATCTAAAGAACATGAAGAACCCTCCAAGGAAACCCCGCCAGACTGGACACCCGCAAAATCTTGGCTTTCTTTCTTTGATAGCCAAGCGCAAAGACGAAAAAAAAATTGGTCATCGCAAAAAAACTGGACAAATACTTATGTGCACTTGAGTTTTCTTTTTTATCCAGCCCGTCCCTTTGTGGCAGATTTTCTTTCATATTTTCCCATTTGTTGTCCCAAAGAAGAGAGAAGGTTGAGCTTAGCGTAGGTGGAGCTCCTTTGGCTGGTCAGTCAGGCGCAAATTATAAAGGAATTAATGGTAGATCCAGGCAGAGAAAGGAAGCACAATGAGCATTGGGAAAACCACACACAAAAAGAGAGAGATTCTGGACAAAAGGGAGTTTGAGGTCTGGGAGGGATTACGACCTGACAATCTTGGCGCAAAAATTGCCATTTAAATATGCCCATAATCGTAATGAAGCCCTGGCATTATTCCCGGAGCTAAGCTGATTGATGGCTCTGGCCACAGATGATGCAAGAACTCTAGCTATCCATCAAGAGCTGGCAGTTTCTCTGTGGCATTGCATCGATTTCAAATGCAAATTTCGCCGTTCTCCGGGTTCGAGTTGGTCTGGAAGTCTGGAAGAGTAACCCACTTAAGACTGTCATTATGATTATTATTGATCATCAGCGGCGACGAGGAGTGAATGCAGAACTGGATCTCGGATTGTCTTCATTTGCATGACGAACAAGTTCTGCAGATTAACTAGCCAATGTTTTGGGAAAACTTTTCAGCAAACAATCCGCCCAGCGGCAATAAACAACAAATGAAAATGAAATTGAAATGGAAATGGAAACGGATAGGACATGGCACTCCGGAGCTTGCCGTATGACGGGATTAGCGTTCTTGCTTAATTTTTTCTTCGAATACAGTTTGGCTTCACCGTTTTTTTTTTTTTGCCAGGTATCTTAAGAGGACTGCCAGCTGTCAGCTTAGATGGCTAACTTGATCTTAAGCTGTTTTGGTCATGTGAAAATTATGGAAAGCAGGCAAACAAACTTCGGACTCGGCCGGCGGACAATAAGTAACAAAATTGCACAAGATTGCAGCGATCGCGTTATCGCAGAACGATCAGAACTCGCCAGGTAGGAAGGTACTCATAAGGATTCCCACACGGGACATCGGGACATCGACTTGAAGTGGTTCAACTAATCAAAACTGACAAGGCAGCAGAGCGGTTCGGATCAGGTCCCAAGATCAGGATCCCTCCGATGATCCAGATGAGGCGATGCGATGAGAAGCGGGGAGAGGGTTACGCGGAGGCTGGCCGGAAGTGCGAAAGGAGTTCATCAAATGGTTAGGTGACAAAAGGGTTGCTCAGGACTTACAAGGACCACATCCCGACCGAGGTCAGGTATAAGACAAAGACGAGGGTCAGATTCCGTGCCCCCGTTCGTCAGCCGATTGACAGACACGGGGCCAAAGTTTAAATTAAATTAAATTCATAGGTTCAAAAGTTGACAACAACAATCTGGCAGAGCAGAGCCCCTAGGATAACCTTAATGAATCCGGGATGCGTGACGACGACCTGGGCAATATAAACTGGTCAGCTTCACGCGGAGATCAACGCCGATATGGTCTAATAAGTAAAGCAGTTCCTGAGAATCCAAGTTCTAGAAGGGTTAGATTTTTTATTTTAAGAAATTGTAAGGGCTGGGTACAAAAATAAGTATAACTTGTTTACCACTAAAGTTCCGAACTATGTTTGCTCTAGAT
The DNA here is from genome assembly GCF_016746235.2 of Drosophila teissieri. Lineage (NCBI taxonomy): Eukaryota > Metazoa > Arthropoda > Insecta > Diptera > Drosophilidae > Drosophila > Drosophila teissieri. The sequence goes on along the minus strand of NC_053031.1, from coordinate 14,314,470 downwards.
ATTTGAAGTTAGGTGTTAGTTAAAGTTAATGTTTTCACACCAGCATTGAAAATATGACAAGTACCATTAAACAACATCGAATTTTATACATTTTATACATATATATTTGGATAGAAATATATCTGAATACATACATACATCTGAATGAGGAAATACAAATTAATTTGCAAGTATTTTACCCATTTGGTGTCTGAACATTAAAAAAATTATAAAAACTTTATTGTATGTTTTATATTGTTATCTTCAGTTTCTCTTTATACATTTTAATCCAACTAATAATAACAATTAATTTAAATGGAAGGCAATCCCATTCAACCCTTACACTTTTCTTATCAATCCCATTGTATCAACTTTATAACCATATCTTACCATATCTTCATCGTGATTTTATCAATTGTATAACTTTCCCCATTGGTCACAGCATATCTAGATCAAATTTCATGGCGATTTGGCAATGATATACCATTAGACATATGTCCTGAATTCTAAAATGGGGTTTGTTCTTTTTCGCATGTGGCACAAGCCTCATTCAATTCGTATTCCATTTAAATGCATCTCAATTGAAAGTTGGCTATTTTTACTTTTTGCCGAGATGCGTATCATAAATTCGCATAAATTATGGCAGGGCGTAGCAAACTCGATACGCAAATTTTCCAGCAATGAAAAATTGGCGAAAAAAAGGCGGCGAGTAAAATGCGACACACGCAGACAAATGGAAAACATTTGTAACGGCCATTAATCGATATTTGTTATAACCAAATGCAAATTGTATTAGCAAAGGGGTTACAGTTGAAAGGGCACCCAAGGGCGGGGAAGGGGTGACAGGGGCTGGGGAGGGGGGTGAGTCACCAGTTTAATGAAGCCATTAAAAGATTTTTCTCGATTCTTGACATTTGTTAATCGCTGGGCGTTGCCCGTGAAATAAAAAATTTGTGAAATTCGAAAATTGGCAAATTTTTAATGGGCTACCAGGAAACGCCTTCCAAGATCCGTAGATTTGTACAGAACTACATTTGATTGTTGGTTGTGTTTTTGGACACTGTGGGGTTGATAAAGGGTTAAATGTCGGTTACAACTTTGGTTTCTTTTCATTCTTTTCCTTTTTTTTTTTTGGTTCTGGGTCGCGTGTTCATAATGACAAAGTTTGGCCATTAAATTTCGCCATGCCCGTTTGAAAGTTTTCTGCTTTTGTCAAATTATAATTGCCAAATCTTGTCCAGAAATGTTAGAAGGCCCATAATGCGAACCGTTAGCCAACTCACACTTGTTACAACCAAAAAACGAATCTAGATTGGGCGCAGAAACAGAAACAGAAACAGAACTGGAAATGGAACTGAAAATGGAAATAGAACCAGAATGCGAAAATAAAAGCAACCGAAACGGTTTCAGACTTAATTTGAATTCAATCAAGGGCTCTGATTCAGGTCTTCAGGTCTTCAGGCTGCTCACGGTCACTTTTGCCCGTGCAACTGGGAACAATCAATGCTCATCAGCATTCGAGGATACGCCATGATTTGCATATGGATGCGCTGACCCCTCGGTGCTGCAACACAAACAAATAAACAAAGAGTTGCTACACTTATGTCGCCCTGGGCAGTTCATCATTCTGCGGCAATCGGCGGCGGCGAGATGATCATCCAGATCTTCAGCGGGATTGGGATTGGGATCGGCATCGGGATCGGGATCTCCATCGAGATGATCGCGGTGGCGCGCAGCTGCTGATTTCCCAGTTGCCGGGGTGAGTCAGCCTCATCGCATCGCATCGCATCTCAACTCATCCGTGTGTCTTGTCCTTTCGCGACGAGTCCTTCCAAGGTTCGCGCGCTGTCAGAAGCAATCAAGCCGACACACTCTTGACACAAAACGATGCGTAACTCTTCGAGAGCGAATTCATCATCATCATCATCATCAAAAGGATCCGTGACCAGAGCCGAGGGCGCGCTAATTTACTTGACTTGATCTCGCCTTCCCCTGCTCCTCCTCCTCCTGCTCATGTTCCTGCTCCTCTATACCTCTATATGTGTTTACTTCTGCCTCTTTCCCCGATCTCGATCTGGATCTTGGTCGTGGTCTCTCGAGTGGCCTTTTAATGCCTGCCAGCTGCCCGGTGGTTCCGCTCACAATGGTGCCCGCTAATTGCTGACTAGTCATTGTGAACTCGAGGATTGAAACGTTAACTAAGTTTACTTCTTGCCATTTCAGTCAGAAGGGGATTTTAAAGGGGCTATATAAAGAGCTTTTGACATTATTATAATTAAAAAATATTAATTTTTGATATCTACAAGTCAAATACTGAAGATATAACACGACGTGCCTTAAGTCAAATTATCAATTTAGTAATCAATTAAATATTTAAATATTTTTCTTTTAATAAATCTACATAGAAAAGCATTTTGATGAAAATAAGTCTAGCCTGGATTATTAGTAAATTAGAAAGTATTATGTTTACTTGTATAAATTACCATCAATATTAACTATCTTACATATTGTTGCAGCACACAATGATTGAGTATTTTGTTAAAATGATTGAAAATGTTATTTATCTTTAAGCCAATTTACAATATATTTCTTAATATATCACAAGTTGACATGGGAAAACAATAATTGAATAGATTCCCACAGGATCTTATGACTGTCTAAGAAAAACACTTCTCCATAAAAATGCACAATAAATAGATTAGTGAATTCTATTTACACTTAATGCTATTATGTGATGTCCCAACTTTTCTGACACCTTTGCAAGGCCATTCACCGATACAATTGGCACTTAATGCCTAATTCGCTTAATCCAAATCAGCTCAACCGATTCGTGATAGAACCCTCTTCAGTCAGCTACAAAATATATAGCACCTGAAAAAGAACAACATACAGTAACTCAGCCAACCAGTTAACGCCTCCGCCAAGAATATGAAAAGCAAGTGACAGACAAATCATATTATAGACGAACCAAGGGAAACCCTTCAACTTGCAGATTATAAAGGAAAAATCAAAGGAAAAAACTGAATAGCAATTCAAGGAATCCAAATGAAAAGCGCAACAAGACAGAAAATAACAAAAATATAACAAAATATAATAATACCTGACCGAGCTGCCAGGAGAATGCATGTAATTGACTTTTGTGCCCGGCATTTTTCAACCATTCATGAGCAGTGAGAAAGAGGCCATTCCAAGGAGGCGACAATTCATTGAGCATCATCCAGACAAACTGGCGGCGGAACCCAAGGTAACCCAAGGGAAGCCACAGACCCATCCCATCCATGTCGTTCGGTTCCTTTCAGCTGCTTATTTCCTTAGGATCCCGAACGAATCTCTCAATGGCGCAACGTCTGTGCACTCGACTCTCGACTCCCGACTCTCGGCCAAGGATACGCCGAAAAAGTGTCAAAATTCCTATAATCCGCTTTAAGGTGTTTTAATGCCCAAAAACCCGGGACGTGGTCAACACAGCCACCTTGCCTGCCTGCCTCGTTTCACATGAATGAATTTTCAATTTGCTGCATGTCCATTGTCTTGGCAACCGGCACAACGTCCTGCCATTCAGACCATTCCAGTCATTCTGCCCATTCTGGCCATTCTGTCCATTCTGGCCATTCTGGCCATTCGATTCATTCGGGCACGTAGGTGTTTTTTGTCCGCGTCATTGTCTCTAACCCCGCATCCCCGCCCCCCGCTGCCCGCTCACAGGACAATGGCCCAGCGGGTGGGGGCCAACGGCAGCGAGCGTTACGAATGGCCGACAGGATAATGCCACGAAAGGGGAAAAGGACAGGCCTAGATGCAACTACTAATACTAATGCAAAAGGGAAAAAGAGCAGGGAGCCGTGAAAGGCACTCGGCGCAGGAAGCCGTCAAGAAGAGCCACCAATAAACGCTAACAAAGTCCAGCCGACGCCTGCCTTATGGCCAACAACGCGGCAAGGTCAAGTGGCCAGTGGCCAGTGGCCAAAGAAAGCATACAAATGCTGCCTTGAGGCTTATAAAACATTTCAAAATGCATCGCATCTGCCATTGAAACAGTTTTGAATTAATTTACAAAACTACTTACAACAGGCTTACAAAACGGATTAAAACTTTTTTGTGTTGCAATCCTAATCGCAGAGTTCACCAGAACTGCACATTTAATGAGATTATATGGCATTGTTGCTAAGTTAGAGTGTTACTTTTGTGTTAAAAAATAATGCAATTCTTAAAACTATATACTGATTAAATAATCCTTATTTCTATGATTAACACATTTGAATGCACAAGAAATGCACAATTTTGTATTTGTGATATGTATTTGGGATATTGCATTTTTAGAAAATCTTAAATGTATTTTGGATATTGCATTTTTATCGATCATAATGTGTACTTATGCCCTTGGACCCACTTCATGAAATTTGAACTCCGGATTTCCAAACTGTAGCTTTCAATTCCTTCGCTGTTTCCGAGATATCTCGCAATCTTTCCCATGCCTGCAGCTCCTATATCATCATGTCCTTTTCTTGCCGCGTAATCGTCTGCATTCAAATCGATCGATCGACGGACAGTCTGTCCTGACCAAGGCTACTACCCCGGACCACCGGACCACCAGACTACCAGACTACCAGACTGCGTGTCCATTAGTAAAGACCATTCCAATATCATTTTTTAAACATGTCTGGGACATTAAGCAACTGGTTTTTGAAGGCCTGTGAACAACATGATTTAGCATTTTGATTGCCTTCCTTGCACAATCAGAAGGAAAAAAGGAAGAGAACGTAGCCCCGCTAATCAATTGGTCAGCACGACAGGCAGTCTGCGTCGATATGATTAAATATGTTTTCACTCAAAAATATTGAACTTCAATAAAGAACATTTATCAAAATTCTAAGTATTTCTTTTCATTTTGATCTGGAATTTTGATTTAGTATCAAGTAGTTTCTATTTGACCAATTGTACTCCTGCTCTTCACTTCTAATCAACAGTTTTTTCCAGAAGCACGAATGTGAAAAAGTACTTGTACCTTTTGTGGTTTTCCTACGAAATTCCCCACATGTCCCAAGAACAAACCCCGAAACCATATGAGTTCCTGTTTATCTGCTATCTGCTATCTGGCCTATCAATCGGTGTGTCATAACTGCATTTGGTTTTGTCAGTTTCCGTACGGTCTTTTTTCCTCCTTTGGTCTATCAATTTGCTGCAAATCTGGGCTTTGTTTGGGATGTGTATCTGGAAGGTTTCGCAAGGATTAAACGCACTCAGGCTCGACGATGGCAATCACATTTGTTTGCGACAATTGTTTGGCCATCGATGCAGCCTCATGGATCGATGCTGATTTCGGTGCTTCGATCGTTTTTCAGCCAAATCTGTTTGCCTTGTGGCCTATGAAATTGTATCCGATGTTTATCTATGAGGGTAGAGGTAAATCCGCACGGTGAAGTGAATTGCGGAAGGGGAAAGGGCTTCTTCTCTTAGAAGTCCCAAGCGGTTGCCAAACACAACCGAAAATTTGAATGATTTTCCTCGTGCTTTTTTGCTGTATTGCTGTATTGCTTTTTCGCTTTTTGATTAACATTAATGAGCGACAAAAAGTGCAAAAATTTACATGGCAACGGCGGCTTCTCTGCCCCCATTGTTGTGCCGGTCTTTAGAAAATTTTCCATTCACCGCGACAGGAGCTTGTAAGGAGTGTGTGGATGCCATGCCCCATCCACCTCGGCAACCTATCCATCCCCAGCATAATAACGATTTAGGCATTAGAGCTCCATTGAAATCTTTTTCGTTGCGATTGTTGAGCTTCATGAGCTGCATGGTTTGGGGCCTTCAAGACGGGCTCAACAAGATGGCAAATCCCCCATCTGTGCTGGTGCTCATCACATCATTCTGTATCTAAGTTGCAGTCGGTGCATTGTTAGCGCTTTTTGTCTAACTACTCATTAACATTTATTTGCAAGTGCAGAGAATGCCATGGCAAATGCAAAAGCAACTGCCATGATAAATATGACAAACAGACAATGGCCAGATAGACAAACAGAAAACAGAAACTGACAATGGCGAAATGCACTGCGAAAAAAGGGGGAAATAGTAAGGAAGGGGATAGAAAAGGGACGGCATGGCAGGAGAAAAACAGAGATTCGCCCTAACGGATTGTAGATTTTGCTCAATAGAAACACATTTGTCTGTTAATATATTCTTAAAATATATTTATCTTTTGAGAGCATTTAATTCACTTAATGTTATACCTAAAAGTACGCTATGACAAACGTGTTCTCTTAAGTTTGGGTTTTATATATGTTTTTGCATAGCTTTAAACTCAAATCGTTCTGGAGTTTAAGAGGTAAGCTTTACTTTAAGATAAATCTAATTATCCATTTAACTTCAATGTCCGACAAACCCCATTCCATAGCAAGCACAGCCATTTTAGGCATTCAGGTGAGTGCAGTGTATAATTACAATGGCTGACTAACTGAGGAAGCGAGACGGACATAGAGAAAGAGAGAGGGGACATGGCTAAAGACAATGGACACAACCAGTACATAGAGTGCGATAAGGAGGGGAGAACCCCAGAGATAGAGAGAGAGAGAGAGGGGAAAACCGGGTCCAAATAAATGGAACAGTTGCAGTCCATCCATCCATCCATCCATCCAGCGCGCCCTTCGTCACTCACTCAGTTCGTCAAGTTGGGGCTGGAAAAATGTGCACCATTGTTTGCAACTTGCAATTGTTTGCCGACAATCGGCAAAAAGGCAGCAAGTACTCCACTTTTCTCAGACTTTTCCACTATCTGATCCGGCATGTAGGAAAGGCTTAGGTCATTAGAGTCAAATTAAATTAGAGTGTTAGTAGGAGGTAGTTTCAACTGACAGCAGGTACATGCTGTTTGCATTTGTCATTAGTTCGTTGTTAATTAAAACGAAGCCCAAGTGCCAGACGACAGAACTCGACACGACAGACTGAATGGAAATCAAAATGCGCTAAAAACCGCCCTAAAAACAATGCCAACACCTGCGTAATGCCCTGGCCCACACCCAAAAATCCTTCACACAAAAAGTCCTGGAACAAAGCCCGACCAAATGCGAATGGAGTTGGGACTGCGGAGTTGCGAGCCGCCGTTGTCCTGGCAACGCCACCAACACCAAAGCAAATTAACAGCACAATAATTTCGACATGAAAAATGCAATGCAATGGCAGGCACTTTGCAGGACTATGTATATACTAACCGTGATATAAGACAGGTGCATAGGTATGCATAGGTAAACAAAGCTTAAGTTATGGGATTGCTATTCCTTGTGGGTCAAAACACTGGATTATGTGTTGTAATTTTAGTTGTATTTTCATATTATACAAGTAACAAGTGGGCTCTATACTGCTAAAATTCTTCAATCTAAAATTCTGTTGCCGAAATTACTTTAAGCCTAAAACTAAAGTGGCCCATAGTGGTCTCTGTCGAGACCCATTTCGGATTATGGCCACCTTGGCCAACATATCCACCATTTTGAGCTTGCGAATTAGCCAAAGGCGAATCGCAGTTGCGGGCCAGATGTCAGGCTCAGATCTGCACAGTTCAGTTCGATTCAGAAATAAATGTCCATTAAGATTAGTTGATTTTGCTTTCGATGGTTTGTTTTTCACTTTTTTTCATTTATTTTTTGAGTCTCTTTGCTGGTCTCTAAGCAAATGCGGTAAATAAACGACAAACTCCCGAAAAGCTCACTCCCAATGGTGGCACCTCTTCCCAGTGAGAAGACCGTCGTAGACCCCAACTTTACCCCCATTTTCCACTTGGCATTTCATGTAACACGAAACCTTCCCCAACCAGAAGCATTCCAATTGGAAACGCCCATCATGGGACTCGTTGCGTAGAGTGAAATGGCTATGGTAGCCTAGTAGCTACTACGTTTGTCTCGCTCGCACGCCCACGCAACACCTGCTCTTGCTGACCGCCCTGCCTCTGCAGTGTCCGTCCCTTTCTGTCTGACATTTTTTGTCTCTGTTGCTCTGCTGGTTTGGGTGTGTGTGTTTTTTTTTGTTCCTGACGTCGCAGTTCTTCGGTTTTTTATTTTTCCTTCACGAAATGTCACCTGGTCGTTGTGCGGCTCTCTCACCAATACAACGATACTTTTGCTCTCATTTTTGAATTTGTTGTGGATGTAGTTTCTTTATGAACAGGCTTATAAAAAACATTTAACAAACCAATAAGAAAGAAAGCTCTCGGAAAAAGTATTAATCCAGAGCGAGAGAGAACACAAGCTTTTGCAGAGAGGATTTGCTGGCACATGTGTATGAGCTTATGTGTGTGAGTGTGTGTGTTTGTGTGGAGCGATACTGTTACATAGCAGCTGTCTTGCCGCCCCACCTGCCACGCCCCCCGCCCCGTTCGGCGACTAAAAGACTCGTTTTTTGGCTCGTGTGTTTTTGAAGAGAGCGCGCGCCAAGTTTTTAGTTACGCGTCGGAACGGATCCGTTGAATAGCCGCCAAAGCGCGCTTAGATGCAGCAACAGCCAACTTGGCCAAGAAGAGCCGATCAGCCAACAGCTAGCGACGGTTTTAGCCCCCTCACAAGAAACGGCAAAAAGCAACCAATATTCGCCAATAAATATACAAAGGAAATAAGTACACGCATAAACAAACTTTTCTCGGTAAATATCGCAAAGTAAAAGTGAAATACAAAGCAAACTTTTCTTCCTCCATTTAACTAAACAATAAAACACAAATCCCCAAACAGTGCTCATATGATATCAACTTTCAACGCTCGTTAAGTGCTCACAGAAATCAAACAAAATATAAATCGAAATAAAGCAAAGCGTTTAAAAAAAAACAAACAAATCTGGCAAAGATTGCGCCATAAAGTTTTGAAATCCTAAGCTACTTATTTCTCTTGCATACTTCAAATCAAACGAGCTCCATTCTTTGTGGCATCAACGCATTGGATGCACCATAAGTATCTTATCAATGAATGGATAGCAAACAACACACGTCGACATAAACTAGTGATATCCATAGGTTAAAGTGTTCGTCAAACAGATTCGGTTACGAAACAGCTCAAGATCATAAAAGTCAACAAATTCAACATTTTATAGCAGTTCGGAAAGTGGAATTCATAAGCGACAAAAACAAACCATAAACATACATATATTATCCACATAATTCGGTAGTATATTCCGCATATACTCGTATGCTGCCTTCGAATATTTGATTCCAATCGCCGGGAAACGGGAAATTCAAAGGAAATGCAGAACTTTTCGAGGTAAGCTAACACCCAACTTAATGTGCACCAAAATCTTTATAGATTATTCAATTTCATAGTTTTATAACATATCTACTTTTAGGGTTTAGTTTTTTAACAACACATAACTGAAGAGAAAATAATTTGATAGAGTCTGAATCCGTAGATTTGAAGTTTCTGTCTTAAGACTGTTTTCCCAGTTAATTTAAAGTACTTCTAGTCAAAAAACAGGTAAAAATCAATTAAAAATCCGTTCAACCCTTTAACAATTTCATTTAATTCATCGTTCACCGTTCAGAACGCAGTTTGAACAACTTTTCTTGACCATCAATTAGGTAAACACGGAGAGAGCTCCACATAATGAGTCTGAGTGCGTCAGATACAAGGGGAATCAACAGATTTTATTGTTTGGATAATTTCAGGATTTTCCTCTTTTCATTTTCTGCGAAATCATTGTCGGAATCTTTATGCCCCACTCGAGGTATGTTTACTTTTGCTTTCGATCTTCCACTTGAATTAAAGCAAGCTCGTTTTCTTTCTCCGAGGAGCATTCAAAGTTGTTTGGTTAACTTAATTTCGAACTATAAATGAAAACCGACGACGACGACTCAAGGAATGTGAAAAGCCGCAACAAACAACGAGTCAAAAAACCCCCAGAGAATTTGAAATGACGCAATTAGAGCAAATAATAGTAGAAGAAATAGGAGAAAACAAAGTTTGTTTATTAATATTTACCGAAAATATGTGACAACAATTGAATTTAATGTGACGCGCCCCCATCATCTAGAAATCGACTTTGGACCAGCGCACAAAAAACACAATTGTGCAAACAGAGTTTTCTGAAAGTATTTTGCGCACCAGATGTCAATCGAATATTTTTACGCCTTTCTTTTGGGGCCATTGTGTTTGTAGTATAAATTTGCTCAAAAAACAAGGCTCAATCCAAAGAAGAGTTTGCAAGAACTCTAATTAATACCGAGTTATAGCTGACTTTGTATCGGTTGGTTTTTATTTTTTTCTCATTTCGATTGCCCTTGGCACCAACCTGACACTAAACCTGGGGTGAGCAGGGAAGCAGGGTATGTGGTTATCGAGACACTGCCACGTTTACGAGGCGATTGTTGCGAGTGTGAAAGTTCTTAATTACAAACATTAGGGGGCCCAGCGGCTTAGGGCCCTGAGAAGATCCGATCCCAGCGGGTATCTCGGATGACCAAGACGACACTTTTGAATGGAGTTTGTGGTCTGCTGGGACCGGAGGCCCGGTGGTGCGTATCCGCGATACATTTCAACACAAAGTGGAGACACTTAAAGCTCTACCTGTGTTGAAGACGAGGCAGAAGACTGCAGACTGCGAGACTCCTCTGCGAGGCAGAAGAATGAGAATGAGCCGAAGAATCTGGCTGGGGGAGAGATCTCGGGCTCAGCATGTGGCTAAGCCGATCATAATTCTTGTTTGACACACCAACAAACGGATGAACAAATGAACGAGGAGCAGCAACAACAAGAAGGCCAACTTGGTTGTAGAGTGGGTTCTACCACTTATATGGCCCCCGAAACTCAAGTGGCCAGCGGGTTCACTTTACTCCTACTGCGATACGAAGTCCGAAACATCCGATTTGCATGAGAAAGCGTCTCGGAATGGAAGGTGCCTCTGGTGGGTTATCTATTAAGGCTACTAGATTAACACCCCGAGAAGACGGAGACCCACGCTTTCCAGCTTAACGGTTACATTTCCGTTACAAATAAACATCGCAGATACATTTTTTGGTCTGCACGGCGGTGCAGCGAATCAAAAGGAGGAGCTGGCATATTCACAGCAAATAAAAATATCTGGAGTGCAATTTGTGCACAGCTGGTGGTGCAACCGTCGAATCGGATGGTGGCCCTGTGGTGCAACTGATACTGCAACTGCCACACTGCACCGCTGCACCACATCGGAAAAAGTGCCAATTTCTTGAAAAATTTCAACAGTTACCTATTTTTTCTGAATTTTCTTAGTTTTCAAAGTCAAGCCCACAGAAATATCCAATTGATATATTTTTTGGGTTTTTTCCAAATATAATATATTACATTAAACTTCAATGAGCCATGCTCAGTTCGTTTTTCTCTCTGCATTCTGCCAATTCGCAACGTAAAAAGGAGGAGCAAAAATATGGAGGGCAACTTGACAACACAGAAATTTGTTTGCACTCCATAAGGATTACAAATATGCGTGTCCCTTTGCTAACCGCTGCCCATTCCCCCCTTTCCCCCTTTTACTTTTAAAATAAATTTCATGCTTAATACGCATGCTTGGGCAATTTTTACTTTAACACCAAGTGGTAAAGTGGTAATGCCCGGAAGCAGTGCAGATGTCGCCTCGCATAGCCCAACGCAAGTTATTGACCAGGTTGCGTGGCATGGCCAGAAGTGCCAATGAACAGGGCCAAAAGAAAAAGAGGCGAGACTGCGGAATATGGCAGCAGGGAGAAAACAGTCGAATTGGACAGATAAAGATAAATGGTTTCGCACCAGAGTTGGCCACTTCATAAAGCTAAAGTTATTTTAAAATTATGGATGTTTCTGATTTATAAGTTCAAAAAACTTTTTACTACTTTTATTTACTAAAAACTTACGAAAACTCGCGTTTATAAAACAAACAATTAACTTATTGTCTTGTACAAGCCTCACAATTATACATATACGTTCTTTTTTATTCATTATATATATGGAAACGCACTTACCTCCTTAAATAAACAATGAGTGCTCGCTCCTTTAATAAATATTTGGTAATTATTTCAAGAAGCGCATCTATTTTTAAAACAGATGAATTTCACATAAAGATCAAGAAATGTGTCAACGGCATTGTTACTTTTGGTAAATTTACCTTGAGCACGTCTATTTAGTGATACAACATATTTGAGTAATCCCAACTGAAAACATGAAACACTTTGTTTATCTTTCAAAAAGAACGCTTAAATTTCTGCACTAATTAAAATGGTCATCAATGTTTATGATTAATTGGGAGTAATAAGTGAGAAATTTCAAATTGGCAGTCAATGATTATGATTACTAAGGAGTAATAAATGCGCAACTTGAACTTGCAAGTAAGTTTGCTGCTAAGTTTCGACATGAATTTTTAAAGGAACCTGTAAAAAGGATTCTGACTGCAAGCCATTCACTCTAATTACCTGACTAGCCACTCGAATATAATTATATTATTAATTATTCCTGTTTGCGCTCGGCAACAACACCCCTCCCCGCCGCCATGCTCATTGGGGCATTGTTAATCAATTAACTAATTGATTCGAGCTCTTAAAAGTATGTCGTCTGAGGCCCATTCTTCGGGGACAAAAAAAACAATGCCGAGTGGAGACGTGGACTTCTGGGCCAAAGAACCCACTTGCGAGCCGCGCTGGCGGCTGCCACCTCAACTCGACCGGAATTGGACTCACTCCTTTGCCGCGCCCATTGTGTGGGCCAAATGTCAACCCTTAAAACCGACCGGGATGCACAATAACACAACAACAAATGAGACGACGACTACGACGACGACGTCGTCGTCCATCCTTTCCATTATGCGACGGGGCACTTGAAATCCATTTCTTTCCCATTTTACATTTTTGTGTACTCTATTTGCACCCGAGCCGCTTGTTTTGGACACGCTGGAATGAGCCGGTCATGTGGCGGTTGATAGGCTTCTGGGTGTGGGTCTGGATCTGGGTCCTTTCGATCCCACATGTGCGTGCATTATAAGCGGGATTTACGTGGTCCACTTGATGCCCTGCCCCCAGCTCCTTTCGCAAAACGTGTTAAATACGGCATGGCAGTGGCTGGGGGAGCGGGGAAAAGGGTCAAGAAGCCAGCGTCCGGCTAAACGCTTTCAATTTGCTTAATGGTCCCTTTCGGATTCGCATTCGGGCTCGGATTTCCTCGTCCTCCTCGTCAGGATCTCGAGGACAATCGAGTGCGGGTGTGCCAGGAACATATGCCTCCACTGAGTGCGAATCCTCATCCTGCATGCACCCATTTGGCCTGCTATTTGGCTGGCATTATCCTCGGCAAATGTGTCATCTGCAGTGGTTATTTGCATGGATTGGACGCTGGTCTCATCTCGAGCAGTTTTGCTGCCCACTTTTTGGCCAGATAGAGTTCCAAACCATTAGACTACGCAGGAGCTTAGACGCATAAAAGGATTTTGCGCATGGTATAGGGACACGTGAATTAATTAGGCAAACACAATTTGATATATACATAAGGAAGTGATGAATAATAATATATAAGATATATTAAGTCACACGAAAAGAAAGTTAAAGAAAACAACATTTTGTTGTAAGGCCTAACATTTCATTTGTACTATTTAATGAAGTTCTAATATTTAACTTATTACTAATATGTATTTGATCACTTCCTTCCAGCACAACGCATCAACAACTTCTCACCACCACCAGTTCCAGCACCAACAGTTCCAGCACCACCCAGTCCGCCCGCCGGCTCGAGGGCCACAGATTGAGGCGCCAAGGAAGCCCGACTCCATCTGCGATATGATGGAACGTCTGTCCACGCACCTGTCGCTCACCGGCCTATCGCTAGCTCATCCCCTGCAAACTCACCTGGGTTCCGGCGGCGGAACGCACCACCTTGGTCAACTGGCGGCGGCGGTGCATCAGCAGCAGCAACAGCAACAGCAGCAGCAGCAGCAATCCGACCAGGTACTCGGCCACTCGCACCACGGTCTGCACGGCCAGCAATTGTCGCTGAGCCACCAGCACCACCATCCCCACCAGTCGCCACAGCATCAGCAGCAGCACCAGCACCACCCGTGCAGCAGCAACAGCAGCAACGGTTCCCCGAACGGCTCCACCGGCCTGGGCCTGCATCCCCACTCGGCGCTCCACCTGGCGCACCACCACTCGCAGCTGCATCAGCACCACCCGGCGGGTCAGCAGCAGCCGCAGCACAGCCAGCCGCCGGTGTCCACCTCCTCGGCCACGCACCACAGCCAGTCGCAGGCGCTGAGCCACCAGCCGCACAGCAACGGCAGCTCCCAGCTGGGCGGTGGTTCGGCCGGCGGTGGTGCGGGCTCAGTGGCCGGCGGTGCGGCCAACAGCCACCACAGTGCTCCAGCCTCCAGCAGCGTGATGGCCGCCGCAGCAGCCGCCCACCTGCACCACAACTCGCAGGCGTCGCCCATCAGCAATCTGCACCAGAACATGGGCAGCCTCATGAACAGCGGCAGCAGCGCGAGGTGGGTGCTTTCAAATGAAATAAATATTTTTAAATCATATGGATTATTATTCACTTTACATTGTATAACAAATATACGAATTTTGTAACTTGTGACTTATTTTTACCATTTTTTACCATTACCAGCGATGTCTTCTTCAGCCTGATGATCCAGAACACAACCAAGCGCCAAAACGAGGAGCACATCAAACGTCCAATGAACGCTTTCATGGTCTGGTCCAGACTTCAGCGGCGCAAGATAGCCCAGGACAATCCCAAGATGCACAACTCTGAGATTTCCAAACGGCTGGGTGAGTTAAAATATATTACATTATTTGAAAGTTGCAGCTACCAAGGCTTTTCAGTTTTTCATAAAGTCTTTATAACACATTGTATTCACTTCTTGGGCTTATGGCTTGCTGGCTTTAAACAGAATGCCTTCAACACTCTGCCTCAAATCTCAGCCACATTGAGTGCCCCGAATCTTAGCCACCATGAGTGCCTCAAATCTAAGCCACCATGAGTGCCACAATTGCCCCTTCAAGCTGTTATTTCCAGAACAAACAAACTATTTAAATCCCAACCAAGCTCACTTGAGCTCCTCGTTTCGTGTGTGTGTGTGTGTTTTGTATGACGAAAGCCACGAAAGCCTCGGTTATCTGGTGGCAACGTTTCTTTCGAAATGTGTATAATCTGCGGACAAAGGGATGGGCCATGGATGGCAATACGAAATACAAAATGAAATTAAAATGCGGCACACGACCTGCCAATCTCTCGCACCCACTCACTCCCACCAATCTCCAGCTCCATCTCTGTCCTACGCTTATGCAAGTTCAACTAATCAACGTAATACCCAACTGTACAATGGCAATGACAAACCAAAAAACACCCGCCACTCAACGCAACTGTCAAAAGTGACAAGCGGCTGTCAAACAATGAGCAGGAAGAGCAGGAAGAGCAGCGCAGGAAGCCGTTGATTACGCAGAATCACTGAAGGGGTTCGGTCTTGGGATCGACCTTGTCCACAGATCACATAGCCCAGAGTCCACCCAACACCCACCCACCCGATTAAGTTTGATTCGCCAAATCACGGCCGCCTTTGTCTCTCACCCGCTTATGTTAACTAGTTGCAAAGTTAAGTAGTTTACTTCTGGCTGGGCTCAGAGCGTCGCCAGCTAATCCCACGCAAGTCTTATCGGCTCTTCGGGTCTCGCATCTTTTGGGCGTGCAGTTTTCGAGCTGTTACACTGAAAAAAATCAACAATAACATAGAAAATATGGCCTTGAAAAACTTAATATGCTGATATAATTATTTAAAAAGCTACTACTACTTTGTGCACACTTGATAATTATTGGAAAGCATTGAATAAATCGAACATGCAGTTGGCATTATATGTCCATAAAACAGTTTTATATATTAAACCGCACCAAATATAATTTTCAAGTGTTTTAATCGATACAATCCAAAAACCTTTACGCTCCGCATTCAGTGTGGTAAATTCAATTTCCATCCAAGCTGCAAACACTCGACACGTGGCAGCCGACAGCCAAGTTCTTTAGCATAACAATACAATGCCAGTTCTTAGGACTACCTTTTTCGATCAGCTCATGCATATTGGATGACAGTCCTATTTTATAGATTGGGCAACTCGACTCGACTAATCAGTGGCTGCTGTCATAACAGTGATAACAAAAAAGAAAAATCAAATCGAAAAACCAATGCAAAACCCAAAGACAAGCTCATCTTGGCCAGCATCGAACTGAACTTTGAGGATTTTCCTGGTGTTTTGTGCAATTTTTTAATAAAACTCTACGGGGTTTCCCCTGGGTAAGAAATCCACGCAGAACTCACCCAGTCAAGCACTCGTTAAATGACTTTTTCTTGCATTTTTATTTAGCCATTGTTGGCGTGGAAACAAAGGCAAATTAAATGCGACTCACTTGCCATCCAGTTGAGCGAACCAAAGAGCAACAACAGGCAAACTCACTGCATCTGAAGGATGCGAACAACGTGAAAGGGGTTTTTCCAGCTCCTGGGGGCGGACTCCCTTGAGGACCCCCTTTCTCCTTATAAGCCATCCATTGATTGTACATCCATTTGGGGTTCCGAGTCCAATTCTCTGCCAATGCCAAGAGTTCAAGTAAACATATCGATGGGATGCAGCAAACTTAAATACAATTTAGAGGCAAACTTGAATTTCGAATTATTTTCTTTCGATTTCTTTTTTCCAGCGCTGTTATTGTTGATATTGTCGAGCTGCAAAGCTTTTGTTCGCCTTTCACATTTTCCTTTTTAGTCCGCTTTTTGGCAAATCCATTATGCGAATTGACAGCTCCTCTCGCTCGTCCTCTCGCTTTCAGTAATATTTGCTGTCAGTTGCAGTCTTTGTTAAGTTTGTTTAGAGCGGGCTGAACATCGAGGGGGTGGTGGTGGTGGTGGTGGTGGAGGGGCAGGAGCTCGGAAAATTCTTTTGTGGCAAAGGTGGAACTGGGACAGAGTGGGCCAAAGCTAAACTGTCAGCCACCTGGTTGTTGGAAAGTATGACCGCGAGACCAGGGATTGTCCTTTACATGCTACGTATTTAACCATTTCGGGTTTTCCTTTCAAGAATAAATATTTTCCTTTAGCTTGTAGAAGAAATTGTGTTTTTGGCAGGCAAAGCCAGGACTTGGAAAAGCATTTTAAAATATAACTATTACTTCGAAATATAAGAGGGATTTTACATGCCT
Organism: Drosophila teissieri; assembly: GCF_016746235.2. Lineage (NCBI taxonomy): Eukaryota > Metazoa > Arthropoda > Insecta > Diptera > Drosophilidae > Drosophila > Drosophila teissieri. The sequence goes on along the minus strand of NC_053031.1, from coordinate 14,297,344 downwards.
TTTATTGCGACTCGTGTATTTAAAAAAAGATTTATAACACGTTTCACATTTATAAGTCCCCTTTTTGTGATAGGTTCTTAAAAAGCAACGAATGAGTACTGCCACATTATCAGCTTTCACTGTACTTATCACTTTCATTACACCAAAAACAACCAAACAAAAGCGATTTATTTAAATAAACAAAGCAAACAAAATGAAAATTAAAATTAAAATGAGAGAAAAAGCACAGGGGGCCGTAAAAAGGAAAGCAGCAGCAAGCATTTGCCACATTTACACAAAATGTCAAAGTTTTTTGCACTTGAAAAAGTTAAGCCAACATTCAATTAAATGAATAATTCAACAACAACAGCAGCAACAACAACAACGACAAAGGCCACGCTCATTATGAGAGGAATTGCCAAACAGAAAAAGCACAAAAAGCCGCAAGATGATGGCCGAGGAAGAGGAGGCAAAATAACTGTGGCATAAACAAAGGCGCCACAAAAAATGGCGGCGCGAAAGCTACTTTTTCACCACAGTGCGATGCCCATGCTTCGCGAGCGACAGAAAGAGACGGGGCGTGCGCGTGCGAGCGAGAGGGCCCCATACAGCGGCTACAGTGGAGTGGCTCTTCAGCTTCAGACGCCGTCGCCGCTGGCGTTGCCATTTATTTTATACGCCAAACACAAAAAAAATAAACAAACAGAAAAGCCCACAAAAGGCTGGATAAAATTGTATATATGTATGAGTGGGTAAAATAAAATAGAATAAAATGAAATGAAATGAAATAAAAGTGAATGTTATAGAAAACAATTCAGTGCTGTGCGCGGGCTTAATTGAAATTGTAACTGTCATTAATTACTGTCTGGAAATTTGAATTACCAACAACCAGAGCGGTGGCACAAACAAAAGGCGACAGCAGCAACAACAACAACACTGCTTCTGCCTTTCGTGGAAAAGTCTTTCGCACCGCGTTTTGTATATTCGCAAATAATTGAAAAACCTGTCGATTCGACAATGTTCTTTATTTTTAATCAAAGCTCCAGCCTCTCCGGCGGGAATATTTCATAATGGCAGACAAAGCCGAGGAGAGTTGGTTGAATGAGCCGCTGGAAACGGCGCAACAAAAGGCCCAAGGAGCAGGAACAGGCGCAGGAAAAATGCCAAACAATCACAAAAGGTCGAACTCAAGCCTTTGCCCACACCCCCTTGATCCCCTTTTGTTGCTTAATAAAATGCAAACAATTGATTAGTTTGCAATTGGAAAAAGCTTTCGAGGAGGCGTTTACGTGGGCGGTGGGCCGTTGGGCCGTTGGGTGGGCGTGAAGGCTACGACGCTGCCTGCCAGTGGCAACTGACAGGTGGAAGACGAGTGTGTTTAATGGGTGGAAACAAAAAGAATTGACGGGAACTTTAGGAAATTGTAAACAAAGCTCTACTACACCCCTTACTCATTAGGCAAGGGGTATATCATGCCCACGCAAGGGTAAATCACTTGATCACCGCTTAAGCAGAGTGCATATATGTACATGCAAAACACATATCCTTCATTTAGGTGAAGATCACTTTATTTGCAGAACACCTTTTAAGTATGCTACGAAATTCACCAAGTGATAGCGAAACTTTTATTGAACGTTTTCATTTGCTTTATTTTAATCGGAACTGTTATTACAAGAAGATAGAGATGCAAAATAGGTTGTTTGTTTGGGTTGTTTACAGGTTCTAGATCATATTATTTTTAAATGTTCAAATATCAAAATATACTGTATAATATTTGAAGAGTATCCCTGAACCTATTGAGAGAAAAGCTAGTAGACACCACTTAATTACATATTAAGTAACCTAGTACCTTACTTCCATCTGCAGATCTAACCTTTGAGAAACAAGCCATTGTTCAAATCCCAGTGTGAGAAGTTTTTCCTACCCACTAGGCCAGCTAGAACTTGGGACTTATTCTCACGATTCCCGCAACAAAGAACCAGCAAATAAGCCAGATTTCGAGTGACCAAAAGGGGGGGCAAAGAAAATGGAGAAAACTCCCAACGCTCCACCTAAGGCCATCAAATTGCTGGGCAAACAAGTTAATCTGTGGTCGCGTTATGAGTGGGGCCCCCAAAACTGAGCCACCAGCAGAAGAGTGGCTAAGTAATCCCATAAGTAGCCCGATTGTCCGGGTGAGTGGAAAGTGTAACTGCCGTGTACCCCAAAAAAAAGAAGAACCCACAAAAACTAGAAACTGCAACTGGTGATGGTCAAATGGTGATGGTCAAATATTTGCTCTGTGGGTTAGGCGAACGAAACGTGCAACGTTTCCAGGCCGGAAAAACTTGTTAATTGTAACAGAAAGAGTCTCGGAAATATCTCGCAACTGCCAAGTGCTGGCTTGTTTTTCGTATCAATTATTAAGCTGGTCAACCAGCCAGCCGGTGAGGAGAAAATTCTCGGACTGCCTTGCAGTGCTGGTGTGCTGAATTGGTAAAGTGCTGGAGTGCTGGAGTTGTCTGTTTGGCCAAGGGGCGCCAACATCATAGACATTGGGCAAACATAGACATTGTCATTGTCATCCTTTTGTGGGTCTAGTTTATTCAACTGCTCAACTTGTATCTACAAGTATGCCCCCATCTATGTCCACCGGCTGCTGGTCTTGTTTATTATTATGTCCAGGGCGCCTTTGCACCGCCTCCCTCTTCCCACATCCACATCCACATGCACATCCACAGCGCCCCAAACAATCCATTCTCTCGAAGGTGTCGTCCCCAGAAGGAGAGTTGCTCATTTGATGGCCAGTTGGGCCCTTGGCACTGTCAATGTATCTATAAATTAGTATTTTACCATTATGAGTGGGTGCCAGTGGGATGGGGATTGGTATGGGGAGTGGGAGTATGGAGTATGGAGTTTCGGGAGGCCTTTCAGCCTTTGTATTGGCCTTATTGTTATAGTTTTCGTTGCCTGTGTGGGCTTTAGTCCAAGTCTGGCTCTGACACTCGATTCGTTTGCTCCTCGACCAAGAAGAGACTTCCAGTTGGCCCTGTCATCGTTGTCTGTCATAACAATGCCTCCGGTGTGTGTTAGTGGCTGGCTTTTGTGACCAAGTGTGTATGTGACATTATTCCGGCTTTGTGTCCGCCTGACAAGCCACTAAAATTACACGTTATAACTAATTAGCGACTTGCCCCCCACACACACACACACCCACACACCAAGCGATTCCCAGGCAATTCATCAACTAATTTACTTTCAATATGTCAACAATTTCTTCGGTTTTCTTAGCTGATTATGGAATTACAATCGTTTGCTTGCGACTTTGTTAGGCGAAATATTAAAGGTTTGGAATTCTACCATCCATGTATTATATAAATTTTTAAGGTAGATGCCAAATTAATTATAAATTAAATTAAATAAAAATAAAGTAGTGGCATTTATGACTAAATGACATCCTTAATGATTAAGTGCAAGCCAACAACATTACATTACTTTCTAGACAATCTGTAAAAGTGGTTAGCCTGCTCAGCCAACCAAATCCAGTACCATCTTAAAACTCCCCAACTGTTTAACTGGTTAGAAGGTCCTTGTTATTGTGGAAACTCCAGTACTGCAGAGCTCATCGACTCATTCTCTCCTTGACACCATGTCCCCTCATCAGACGGCATATGACACATGTCATTATAACGTTTTACATTAACTTAAAAACATTTGCAATTTCCAAACACACAATGGACGATCCACAGCCAGAATGGAAGACCTGCTTCCACGAAAGCAACCCCATGTGCCACTTATGCGATGTCTCCTCATAGGACGTGTCCTTATAGGATGTGTCCTTGCTTGTGTACCGCACCGCACACACACAAAGTATCTGTGTGGCGGCACGTGCAACTGTGTGGGAGTACCTTGTACACATCCTGGCCAACGCCCTCAAGAACGTTCCTATGTTTCTCCAGCGACCCCTACCCGAAATTAGAACCCGAAACCACCTGCTGGGCTGGCACTCTGTGTTCGTCTGGATCGAAAAGGGGAACCCCGAACAATGGCGGGTCGGAAAGAGACGGATAGTGGACTGCAGAGTGAGACAACAGACAACCACTGACAGCGACATTGTTTGCTGTTATCCTTGGTGCACAGACAAGACAAGTTTTTGGGGTATCGGGTGGTGACCCCGACCCCCGGCCCGACTTTATGTTTATGTGCGACAGCTTTTCGAGAGTGCACTCCAATTGTTGTAGCCAGATTTCCGACAAGAGCCTCGAGAGCAAATGTATCTAATGGATTAACGAGAGTTATTTCGATTTTCCAGGTGCCGAGTGGAAGTTGCTCACCGAGGAGGAGAAACGTCCGTTCATCGACGAGGCCAAACGATTGAGGTGAGCTTTATCTGATTCATTATACTTATAGATTACTAACTTAAGGATTCCTTTTCGACAGGGCCATGCACATGAAGGAGCATCCGGACTACAAATACAGACCGCGACGAAAGCCAAAAGCCCTGAGACGCGATGGCTATCCCTATCCAATGCCATATCCATCTGTGCCCGTGGAGGCGTTAAGAGCGGGTAAGTCCACGACGTAGTTTACCACGCATTTAAGTTATTCATTAAAATCCGCTCCAATTATAAGAAATTCACTTTTCCCCCAAAACACACACATCGCTTAAAGAAAACTCCTTTCAAGCCGCAAATTATGTCAAAAACTACCACATTAAGAACCACGAAAATCCATAAAGCAAAGCGCTAAGCATAATAATAAGTGAGTAATATGCAAACTAGCGGCAGAAGCACAAGACAAATGCAAATTTGACACGAAATAAATAGGATTTGGGGGTATGAGTCAATGGCACAACTATCCCCCCAAGTATCCTTTATAGCCACCACCCATCTGGCTGACAAACTGTGAAGTCATCATCCTGGCTTAGCAACTCATTCGAGTGACTGGAGAGGATCGGGGCAAAGGAACACCAGACAGCCAGATAGACAGACAGGCAGGGAAGAGCCATGTGACATGAGCCATGAGCAGGAGCATAAGTTTCCATTCATGATTTTCTATGGTCATGAAACGGGGAGTGGAAATGTGGAAATGGAACTGGAAGTGGGTGGGTTGTATGTAGTTTTTGGCCGCCGGTTGGAGGTTTTAAATTAGCATTTGTCACGTTTTTTGTCTTTCACCCCGAGCGGTTGTTATCCCGGCCATGAGCCTGGGCCCTCAATTTAACGCAAGTTTTCTCGGTTTAAGTTAGTCTCCTTTCCCTCACGGAGCTGGATGATTTATGCCCATCGGAAATGATAATAAAAATGCTAGGAAATGCGTAATAAATAAAGCGAATTAGTCTATTTAGCTGCCTCGTGGCTTCCCCATCAGTGCACTTTGTGTGAGGAAAGGGATTTGGTAAGCGAAAAGTGCAGTCAACTGTGGAATTACTTAAACATAAGTATATCGCAAGAATTTGTGTGAGGAATTAATAAAATCTGGGTATAGGTATATACAGAAATACACTTAACTTAATTTTTAGCTCTGCTAGAGATGTCTTACTCTTTTTAAGACAATTATTCGTATAAGATGGAACACGGACCACTTAAAACCCCTTTTATGAAATTCCAAACAACAGAGCTTCCGTTTGTTTACTGCAACCGGTCATTACAAAAAGATGGACAACAATGGATCAACAACCTAATCCGCTATTATCATAATAACAATGATGGATGGCAGCCAAAACCGTCGCTACTTGAAATCGCCAAAGAGTTGAAAAGAAAGAAATCTTTCAGATAACTACATTGTGTTTCTTGCGTTCGATGGAAACTTTGTTGTCTAAGCGAATTTAATTGCTCGGTGGAAGATCCAAATTCGGTTGGACGCGGACTCTCAATCAAATCCATAGCGCCATAGCATCAATGAAATAAATGCTGAAGACTTTCAATAAGCGGCGCCTGTAATTATCAACTTGGCCACAAAAGGCCAGACGAGCAGATGGACGACTACCGTTTAGGGCAATTGATAATGACTTCCAGGCATCTACCAGATCATCATCTACCAGATACGTAGATACTCTCTCTGTCTATCTCTGTCTCTACAGATCTGACACACTCATTTCCAAGTGAAATAGCTGATTCAGCGCCCAATTAAACGGCGATGGCGATGGCGACCCCGAAAGAAAAATGATTATTTAAACAAAATGAAAGAGTTGACCGAACAAAGAACGCAAATATTTCGAGTGGCAATTATTTTAAACACACACCAAGGCAACCTCAAACTGAGCCGCAACGAAGCTGCATTTCAAGTCCAAGTCCAGATGCACAGTGGTGCGAGATTCAGTGTTTTAAAGAAACTTTAACTAGTGGGGAATTTAATCAGAATATTTGGAAATTATTATAAGGAACAAAGTTGCCAGTTGTACTATGTTTTTTCTGAACCAGTAAATTGCAACTGATTTAAAATTTGGTTTATGTTTCTAAGCAAGCATATACCTTAAAAAATATAAATATAAAATTAAGTGCCTTAAGTTGATGTGTGTAGTTATTTACTTAACACCTTTTATTATAGATATTACCACTGTGGTTGCAACACGATGATAATTGATAAATCCCTTTTTCCTTAACCCCTTCCCATCCTTAACCCCACTGAACACTGAATTCATCTCCGATGTTGTTCGCTTCACTTGCAGGCATTACGCCCGGTTACTTTGCGCCCGGTCCCACAGCGGCTGCCTATCACCTGGGCAGCCATCTCGGCCAGACATCGACGCCAACCACGACGCAGGTGAGTCCCGCTGCCCAGCGCCCTTTCCACCTTGTCCCCTCTACCTTTCGACCCCCTCTCCATAGACCTCAAGTGCCACCGTGTCCATCAAAACGGCTGAACGGTAGCGGAGACCAATTACAGACATATATACGAGTATAGTGTGTAGTGTGTAGTGTGTAGTGTGTGCAGATGGGCGGAGGTTACTGCGGCGGGTTGCCTTAATAACATAATTACAAACTCCTACGGAAGACGCCCACTTTAAAAGGCGGAAAACATGCCTGCGATGCACTGAGAGAAATAAAATTGAATTCGGGTTGTATTTAGAACAATGGCTTACATAAACATCTAAAAATATAAAGTGAATAAGTTGAAAAGCATTACTTTTTCTATAAAATCATTAAGAAACTCTGTGCTATGGACACCATTGAAAACTAGTGATATAATATATAAGTAACTACATTAGATGATGACTTAGAAAGCCATAACTTATTTTCCTCGGTGCATCTGTGACTAGGCAGGCGAAAAAGCGGCTGATCCTGGCCCAATTGAGTTTTCTGACATGTCATGCCAAAGGATTTGGCCGGCAAGTTGTCATTACATGTTTAGCGGTTCCAGGGAGTGGGGGTTCCCCGTTTTCGGCCAGATCGAGTTGATAAACAAGGGCAGGCGTGTCCTGAAAAAACAAACAAACTCGGACAGGTGGGACGTTGGACGTGTGATCGTGAATCGAATCGTAAATGTCCTCAGAAGTGGAACAGCTGCCCCGAGAAAGCTGCTCTGCAAGGAATCCCGAGAATGGTTGAGCCGTAGCCAAAGTTCGGGCCTTTGTGCCTCCATCAGGTGGTCAGCTACCCATGCCCAACTTCAATTGATTAACAAAGCCCATTAAAAGCCATGACTCTCGGACTCTCGACTAGCGACCATTGTCCATTCTGTTCAGAGGCCATGTATGTAATTCTCGGGGCGATGCCTATTTCACTGCGTGATTGATGTGGCGTTGCAGATGCGGTGCGGGTGTTGAAGGTCTGGCATTAACATTTGCTGGATAATAACACACATCGCTCCGTTCCTCCGCCGTAATAATAGACTAAGTTTAAGCCAAACAAATCTCGATGCTGAGTGATGGAATGAAGGAGCATTGGTGTCCGCAGGAAAATTGCATAGTGGGCGGGTCTCAAACCTCTGACATGGCAAATTGCTGACAGCATTCCTGCTTAAATTTGTATGAGAACTCTTACATCGGCTCTTAGCTTTTATCATGGAGCACTTGGATTAATAGCTTAATATTAATAGTGGAAATAAATATAAAAAAACACAACATTTCAATTTGTTTGTAAAAAGAAACAGTATATAATCAGAAACAGCCTAGACTTTTTGAACGAATATGTTTGCTGGTTGTTTTTTTGGGTTTTAATTGGACTCCAGAGGGATATTTCTAACAGGTAGCCTTTCTCGTACTTCTACTTCTATTAATTGATCGTTCAAAATCCACTCAAAAAACACCTTGTTGACACAGCTGCTGCTGAATTCCTGACTAAACACTAAAGTGTCATCCTGGCTCACCTGCCACCTGCCCTAAAAGAACCGCGTTGCGTAACCCACTCGGCCAACAAGGGGTTCTAAACCAATTAACTGGCACACGGATAAGTAACCGGAGCCTTCGCCCAGCCAGAAGACAAACAGAATATCCACTCGTTAATGCGATGGATCAAAATATTTACGAATCCACACTAATTCCCAATTGGGTGCAAATCAAATCAAATTGTAATCCAAAACGCTCTCGGCACCAGAGACAAGCCAAAAACGAGGGAAGCGAAGCAATTGGGGAGGCCAGGATGACGATGTTGAGGAGGTTGGTGATGATGATGATGTGTTAACAACATAATTATAGCCCAGAGCCAAGTGTTTGGTTCGCTTCGAAAAAAAGGGGAGCGCAGTGCACAACCCCTCGGCCAGCAGCAACCACTCAAAACAAAACGGAAATGAAGCAAAACAACCCTCTGATGTGCTTAGTACCCGTTAACATTCACATTCACATTTTCATTCACTCATACCCATTCCCATTCCCATTCCCATTGCGAGAATCATTCGCATCAACGAGAAGAACTGGCAACTGGTGTAGCAATGAAAAACGTATTGCAAATCAAATAAAATTAAATTGAGACCGTTTCGGTTTGCAGTGAGGGGGAGGCGCAGCGGGGGTTGTTTTTCGCCTCAGCCACAATTAGTTGGTCAAATAAAGCCGCAAAAGTGTTAAGCAATTTGCACTAATCAGAAGGTTAAGCACTCCAGTTGTCTGCGGTTGATTTGGCTCAAATTAAGTGGGTTCGTTTGAGAAGCTCAGATGGTTTCCATGGCATCCTTAGATGTTGTACAATAGGAATCACCCAGTTATCTTTTATTGATTTATGCATTTTAAAGGTTTTTTGCTTGGTTACATTTTAAAACCTATTGATATGGTTTCGATTCGCTGGGATAACGATGGTTAAACAGCTTAGGGTGAACTCAATATAAATATTCAAATGTTGTTATGCAGTTTATATGTAACAAGCGATGGTTTCTACTACGCAGCCTTTGGTGTTTAAAATTTTACAGCACGTACAAACAATAAAGCATTTTATGTATTATTAATTAATATTTATTATTAATATTTATATACATAGATGGTTTAAAAGGGGAAACAAGAGGAAACTAATACAACTGCTGAAGTGTTAAATCCTTTCGTTTATTATTTTATCATTTAAATGATATGCTCATTCAAAATCAAACTAAGTATTCATGTCCTTGCCTGTCCTTCACAGGCCACCCTCTCCGGTCAGATGGACAAGTTCGCCCTGGAGCGCAGCTCGTATCTGAGCAACTCCTCGCAGGCGAGCGCCTACAGCGCCTACTTGGACCCCAGTGTGCTGACCAAGGCGTACTTCGACTCCAAGATGTACCAGGATCGGGCGGCCAACTATGCCTTCGACATATCCAAGATCTATGGTGCCCAGCAGCATGCAGCAGCCCACCACCAGCAGCAACAGCAGCAGCAGCAACAGCAGCAGCAACAGCAACAGCAGCAACAGTTGCTGCTCAGCGGGGGAGGGGGCAGTGGCGGGGGCGGCAGCGCCAGCTCGCACAACAACAACAGCAGCAGCGGACTGGATGACCGCGATGCCACGCCCCAACTGGAGGCGGTGGAGTCCAAGCCGCATCTGCACTCGCCCAGCGACGTGGGTCTGGACTATGCCCAATATGCCCAGCAGTACGGCGGTCAATTGGCATCGGCAGCGGCAGCGGGGGGTGCGGGGGGGGGTGGGGCTGCAGGCGCTGCCGGGGGCGCGGGCGGTGGAGGTGGTGGTGCCACCGCCGCGGACTTTCGGCGACCGCTGACGGTGATCTTCTGACCACCATCTTCCAATGGCAGCGAGGAGTTGAACCTGTCCATGACCTAGGAGCAAGAAAGGGGATCACTCCTCTTCCGTTCGCAATTCTGATCAGGTTTATCCGAATCGGTCGCAAGTGTCATGCATTTTCCCGCAAGTTTGTAACCTTTTCTCTTTAAAAAACAATTCATTATTCATTTTATTAGTGGTGAAACTTCGACCAATTTGCGATTTGTGAGCTTCACAACTTTATCAGAATTTTCGAACGCAAAGCGAGTGGAAAAATCCCCGAGAGGATATAACGAAAAGGGTAACACGAATATAACCGAAAATGCGAGATTAAAGTTAAACGTAGCCAACATTTACATTTAAGTCTCCAGTTGTAAACTAAACTTAAGCTTTGTTAAAATAGAGCAAGCGAAAGAATGCGGAGAGGGGACCGAGGGGTAGGATAGGAAAATCGGTTCAGAGAGGCAAAATCACTTGGGAAAAAACAAGGAGAAAATTTCAACAAATTGAAACACAACGAGCGGTGCAATTTTTTATGTTTTAAACGCAGATCGAAGTGCATAGCATAAATTTAAAATTAAATTTAAATGTATTTAAATTCTACACTAAACACACACAAAACCAAGCAAAATACACACAAGATATATACATCAGAAACCAGAAAAAATCGAAAATCAAAAAATAAAAAATAAAAGACGCATTGTCATCAGCAGCAAATGGTGAATTTTTTGAATAAGTGGGATGAGTGTTTTTCAAATTTAAAAGCAAAGGAAAACATAAAAATCGAAATAAAATGTTTTTAAATTTACTATTGGAGTATAGACAAGTTTCTTGATAATTTAATTGAATAGCAAACAGTTTTAATTAAAATTAGTTAATTGCCATTATCATTGTTATCCACATCGTGGCATTAGCGTGGGCGGAAGTGGGTGGCATTCGTGTGGGCGGCAGTGGGTGGCGCTGGCGAAAGTCAAGAGCGCTAAACGCGTCCTAATGACGGCAACTTCTGGCCAATCAGGTTGACAAAATGCAGCAGAGCAAACTGAATTGCTCAAGCAGCCGCGACAACTTAACGCTCAAGATTGAGCGCTGCCACGAAATTACCGTTGGCCACTAATTAATGGGCGCGCGCAAGTTGAGGTGCAAAAATCCAAGTAAATTTAATTAATTTTACGCTCTCTTAGCCGCCGGCAATTAGCGGTAATTGTGGAAGTAAGTCCATTAACTCTTGGGGTAGATTGAAGCCAGAGTTGTCGCATAAGGCTGGCGCACTTAGCAAATATGTTGCGACATGGAACATGGACTGTTCGACGAGTTTCTTAGTTAAATGAAAAATGGTTCTATATGTGAAGATACTTTAACTTGTTTCTTTGTTGTTCTTATCATTTATTAATCAGAATATATTCCATATCTACATGACTTACGCATTCTACATTTTTCTAGAGCGACACCTAGCGGATAACATGCGACTCAAAATGATTTCGTTTGCGCCATCTAGCTACTGTCAACCCATTCTGCAGATAGGGGTCGCCTTTGTCAATGTGTAGAAATTCTATGTCAGATTTGTGTAAGTTTGGTAAGCTAACGCGTTACGCCGCCAGATGGCTCGTGTTATTGTAAATGAATTGAAAATACAGTGAACACTCCGCACAGTGAACTTACGCCAATATGTTTAAATATGTATATGGTTTAATTTTAATTGTTGTTCTACTATTTCATTGATGAGGCGTCAATCCGATATTAACAAAAAATCCTATGATTCCTCATGAAAAACCTAAGATTCGTAATGATGTTAGAAATCAAAAACCTTTTAGGGGGAATGAACTAGTTCAATATTAAAAAATTGTAATGTTATATTGTCATTTTATATGTTCAATATTGCTATCATTTTAATTATTTTGTTCTAGCTATTTAAAAAAGTAATGAGTTTATATAATACAAGTTTCTCAAGGCAACAACAAAACGGTACAACTATATGGAAATAGACCCTTAAAGATTTTTTACTATTAAGTTAAACTATATTATAAATAAATACTATACTATTATACTATTTTATAAATAAATACTATACTATATTTTGATTTGTATATACTATATATTGTTTTTAAGTAACTTAATGGAACATTATCTCTATTTTCATCCTTTCATTTCATCATTATATTAAACTGCATGCGCTAGTAAAAGAATTAAATGTGATAAAATACACATCAAAATTCAATTGTCTCAGTCAGATTATTTTCTAAAAAGTTTTCCCGCTTCAAATAAAGTTAGCTGCTTTTCATTTCCAGCCATTTTCCTGAGCCACCCACTTTTCTTATCAGCCTCCTCATTCGACTGCTTCGCATTTGGCCTCATTTGAAACACAAATCACGATTAGGACGGGCACATTTCCCATTTTTGGTCAGGTGAACCCAAAGCGAAAAGAAAGTAGGAACAAACGAGACAGATAGAGGGGCGTCGCTCTGCCAGAGTTGGCAAAAATTTGTGCGACGCTGTTAAATCCCAGCCATAAATTATTGCAACTAAACGCAGCAAACAATGCTGCGGTGGGTCGTGTATAAAAACGCCCAAAATTATGACTGCAGTGGTGAAAAAGAAGTGGGGATGCGTTGGAGGAGAAGTGATGAGAATCTAGACATAAAGCTGCTCAGCCTTTTTATACCATTACAAAAACGATAAAATATTAAATAAAAAAATGTTGATCTAATTTTTAAAGTATTATATATTTTACCAAGTCTGGCAAATTTTAAATATGAATATTTATGTGTTATTAAAACTTTCAAAATAACTTATGCCGTATACATACGAATAAGCTTTAAACGTAAGTTAATTTTTAATATTTTGTCGAATTCTATTTCTCAAATTTCTTCGCTTCAGTAAACTATGATGACCACTACTACATTCACTTCCTGTGCCTCATTGTCCTGGAAGATGACCACATAATAGGACGAGCCATAATGTCCATTAAGGGGGGACAAATAAAGGAATGTCGAGGTCTCCGAGCCGAATATCCTGCTCCTCTGCCAGCGGAAGATAAAGCGAATCCTCAGGCCTGTGCTCGTCAAGGACCACCAGTTGCTGGCGCCTTTGTTTTGGGTCCGGTTTTGTCTGTTCTGGCTTTTGGCCAATAAAATGCATTCAATTCGCATGCAAAACAAAAAGCGATAAAAAACTCGTCACCATTGAGAACGCTTCTAAGCAGCGGCCCCCATTCCCCAAACTTCATTTCCCGCAGCATTGTCTACGCCATTGGTCCAAAGCGCCTGAAATCGACATGCGCGCAGTTGCAGGGGTGGGCGGTGGGGTGACAGTGGGCGTCAGGGGTGCTTTGAAGGGGGGGTTGGAGTTTGGGGCCGCACACACACACACACACATTTCTAGAGCGCTGCCATTTTTATTGACGTGCTATGGTGAAGGGGGCAGCCCTCCAAATGCGTTTCCTACTTGGCATTTGTTTTGGTGAAATGGGATATAGGTAAGGGGTGCAAAGAGGGGTAAGTCGGGGAGTCGGGGGTAGAAAGTCTACAAAAGTTACGACCATTTGGAGAGCGACGCTTGCGCAAAACAACCCCTCAGGAAGATATCTTTTTATGGCGCCAACAGTTGTTTTTTAAAAATGCCACAGGAATGCAAAACAAAAATCTTAAAAGGTTTTCTATTCCTAAATATTTTACAGAAACACAGGGGTACAATATGCTTGTATGCATATAAATGTTGAAAATAAAAAACACTTGGACAATACATTAACTAAAAAAAATGTGTTTTTTGTTTTGTATTTTATTTATTTTCTAGGAGAACATTTGACTCGCTAAACTCATTTTGGTAAGAGTGATTTGAAGATTATTTTAATGCATTATTATTTTAATTATTTTAAGTGCAATATATATTATTCCATTAGCAAACTTGAGTCAAATAAATTGAGATCGGAAAATGATTGTACTGGCAGAACTAATAAAACACCGACTAGTGACCCCTGGCATATTACACACTTTTCTGTTGACATTACACTGTAAACACCGGACAAATTTTCTAATTTCTTAGTATTCGCCAAGGGAGAAGCTCCCTTAGCGGAACATTAAGCCCGTCAATTATAAAGGGTGGCATTTATAAGACATTTTTAGCAAATGTATAAAGGAGTAATGTTAAAGATCAAGGGATTGTTAAAGTTGCAATTATACAGAAATCGATATTGGTACAACAACATCAACATTTCCGGTGTGTAACAAACAAGGAGAGCAATTGAAATAACCCGACCCCGCCAACAGAAAGGGACAATCTTACGGATACCAAAGTTTGCAGCAAACATACCAAATGAGCCACGGATCGATTGTGGGGACAAACACGAGTCTCACACAGAGCAAAAAACTATAGTATAATTATAAAGCTATGATTTATTTGCTTTTAAAGAATATAATAAATATCCTATAACATTTGAAAGAGCTATTTTAACGACCGATTGTATATTAAGTTTTAAAACCGGAAATGTTTTAATCAAGAACCTAAATTGACGCCACAGCATCTTGCATCTCATTTAGATAAAATTAACTAAACTTTCTCTCGAGCTCTTAAAATTTTGGTATATTTACATTGGATTGATTAAAAACAGTAATAAACCATTTTGACATTTTCACACAGAACAGAATAAGGAAGCGTTTTGTTAAGTGATTAAATATTAATTTAATATATTGTAAGCTAGTACATTAGCGAAAATCTTAAAACTAATCATTAATATTCTAGAATTTATGAAAAACCCTATTTTCATTTACAATACCAATACTATAATGTAATTGGATCATATACCCAAGCAATAACATTTTTAAATATATTATTTAGTTATTCCTTGGCTTATTCCAGATTTTGATCAACTGACCCGAAATAATATTGCGTTGAGAAATTGATAAAAAATGCAGATATTATCAACTGGCGAAGAGCAAAAGGAGCAGCGTTCGGTAAACAAGAATGCAAACGCGCACACAAACCGAAAACAAACCCGAGACAATTGTCAATAAGATACAAAACGCAGATACAAAGATACAAAGCAGCAGCAGCGAATTTTTATCACTTAGCCGCCACGTTGACGCGTCCTCCGAAGGTGTAAAAAACTCTACAAAATGTACGCGCTCTCTCCCTCTGCCTCTCTCTCTCTCTCTCCCTCCTACTCGTCGTGCCACCCTTCTCTCTTGCACTATCTCTCGCCCCGTCTCGCTCCCACTCGGTCCTTTTGGGCGGCAGCAGCGACGCAGCAGCGACCAACCACTACAGAGACACCCTCACACTAACAAACACCCACGCTCTTCTTCTTCCTCTTGCCCCTTTTTGTTGCGTTTGTTTGCCGTTTTTGTCGCAAGTTTTCGAATGTGTTTTCAAATCCAAATTGTCGCGCACTCGAATCGGACGCGCTGCGCTCGGCTAACGGTGAATCGGCAGTCTAACGGTTTAGATGCGTTTAGATACTTACGTTCGTAAATTCCGCGCTCTATAAATCTCGAACTGTTCGGAAAACAATTTGAATATTCATAACAGTGCAATTGTGTGTTTTGAAAACAGCTTTAAGCGATCGAAATTTATAATCAGCAAATATTTATGAACAAAAAGAACACGATCGCATCATAAACTTTTATGCCATTTAATAGTTTGTTAAGTGTCCCGCATCGAATGGCATGCAAATTTAAACTGTGTTAAGGAGGAAGTAAAAGACAATTATTACAGGTAAGTTGATTATGCCGATAAAAAAGGTTTATTCAAACAAGGTCTATGGGTCTCAATTATAAAATAGATGTGCTCTAAATTCAAATAATGCATCCTTCTCCTTGAAACTAACTTATTAAATCTAGCTTGTGCCTCATATAGAGTATGAAATACCTGTTTATAATTTTCTTAAATTTTAATATAATCATTGCCTTAATAATGAAAGCATAAGCTATGAACATTCATACATATGTATATATCGGAATCTAAAACACGTTGTATATATTTGAGAAATATTCACCATCTTAAACATTAGAAAAGCTATATACTCTCTTTCAAGAACTGCACATTTGCGATTCTTCGGTCTTCAGTCGAACCTTTTATTAATTCTTCATATAAAATGTGTTTCATGCGACAGTACTGTTAGTATGCAAATGTTTGAAGGAGTATATGTCGAATAACACTAATTGAAGGGAAATCCCCAAATTCGCAAATACTCAATACTGAAAACTGGCTCAAAAAACTGGCAAATATTTAATATTGATTCGTCATAAAACCGAAACGCCGCATTGAGCCCCCTTTGGAATCACACCTTAGAAGGGATAAAAGGAGCTCCATTGTGCATTTTTTGGCGAGCGATTCGCAGTGCGAGGAGCTCCAATCAAATGACTCATGCACGGGAGCAGCAGACAGAGTGGTAATGCTAACAAGGCATATCTATTGAATACCATTTCCGTTGACATTTCAGAGCTCTAGGAGCAGCTGCAGCACAACCACCTGATAATTACCACCTGCACCCCCATCGAGGAGTCCCCTGGACGCCGCGCCCGGCATCATGACGAGCATCTCGGCGCTGCTCCACCGGAGCCACAGCCACAGCCACAGCAATGGTGGATACACGAGCAGCGGGAGTAGCAATCACAGCCACAGCAGCAGTCTCTCACCGCAGTTGCCCGGCATCAATTTGGGTTTGGGCATGGTCGGTGGCCTGGCCATGGGCATGGGAGTGGGTGTAGGCTCTGGATCGGGAAACACCACACCACCACCGATGCCGCCAGCTGACCTCGCCGTTCCGACAGCGGCACCCACTCCGGTGGCATCCAAAATGCACCAGCACCCGCATCCGCATCCGCACCCGCACCACCATTCGAACTCGCATCATAATGCCCCAAACAGCCACTCGAATGCGAGTGCTGGAAGCCATCACAACAGCCACGACCACATTAAGCGACCAATGAACGCTTTCATGGTGTGGTCGCGGGGGCAGCGTCGCAAAATGGCCCAGGACAATCCAAAAATGCACAATTCCGAAATATCAAAGCGCCTGGGCGCCGAGTGGAAATTACTCACCGAAGGACAGAAGCGTCCATTCATCGACGAGGCAAAGCGATTGCGGTAAGTGTTGTTCACTGGGGTCTGGTTAAAACACACTGAGCAAAAATATATGCACCAAATGCAGGGTTTTTTAACATTAACAAAGCTTGTGGTAAAATCAATTGAGTATTTTCATTCAAGAAAGTGCTTAAAGGTTTAAAAGAAGTTTTCAAGTCTATAATCTTTCTTCACCAAATAAGGATTTGTTTTAATTGGTATTGTTAGAGTAACCTCAGAAACTCAAGAACTATATTTAACAATTTATTATAGGAATTTTGGTTCTTTTCTTTATAATAAATAGGTCGTGGTAAAAATTACAGATAAACATTTTGCAGGCAGCCCATAATCATTTTTCCTGAGAGAAATATAACGTTTAAATTATTTTTTAAAGTAACTTAGGTTTGCTATACTTAAATCACTTTATTGGAAAGTACACTTGGTATTTAGTAACCAAAATGTTTATTTTTTTCTGTGCCGGCTTACGCAGGAGTAGAGTGGTGTAGGTTGGCTGGGAAATTCTGGCTTGGTTTCGGTTTCCATTTCCATTTTCCCAGTTGGTAGCTGGTAGCTGGTGACTGGTAGCTGGTAGCTCATTCTCACTAGATGCCGTCTGTCTGGCCACAAAATTTGATCGATTAGCTAAGACAAAGGCTCCCTATTGTGAGGAGCTCCTGCTGGATTGTGAAGCTCTGGAGCCGGGAATTGTGTCCGCTCTGCTTAGTCAGAATTTCATTGGCACTGTCGTATCTTGGGTAAACATTTCAATTGATGTTGTCACACAAAAGCGAGGCAACACGTCGCATGAAATGCTCCATTCATATTGCATTTTGCTTCTTTTTGTGTGTTTAACCCATTCAGTGTACCCTTTCGAAAGGGTGTAAGTAACTTAAGATTCGGCTTAGTTTTAACACAGATATTTAGTGGGATTAACTGGAAATAATATTAGAAAGCAGTGCTTTGTTCAAGAAAAGTCGTGGAAAGCTGGAATTTTAACATAAAGTACAAAAAGAAGAGTTCACAATTTTTTGGGGATAATATATTTTATTTAAAAAGTCATCAAAACCCTTTTTAAAACTAGATTTTAAATAAATTTGTTGCCATAATTGAAGTGCACTATAAACTATAGGAATTCCCAGAAACGGCGTATCTCATAAATTCAATAGGCAACTCGTTTCATTTATTTTCTATACCTTACTAGATAGTGCCTAGTCTTTGATGGTGACGAACCTCTGTGTTTGCACTGTCATAATCCTTTTATTGATTGGATTGGCCTGCCAAAATGAAAATGTGAAAATGTGAAATTTTATGTACATTTTATGACATTTATAAATGATCAGGGCTCGTCAGCAGGGGCTTAGACTAATGGCCATTCGGGGTTTTCGAGCGAGCATATCGAATGAAAAGAACCAAAAATTCTGATCAAATATTTGCCAATCGCGCGATGATAAGGAAAACAATATTTTTTTCGGGACCCGCGATAAGGCGGCCATAAGGCCATAACTGACCAAAAGAAAGGAAAACAATAATAAATAAGGAAAAGAAAAGAACAGCGAAAGTAAAAGTAAAACAAGTGGAGGCGGCCCAAACACACCTTTTATCAGGTTTTATCGTTTTGTCAAACAAATGTCAACAATTGCGCATTGTTGCAGCTGGGAAATCGGAAAGAGAATCGAAGTTGGAATCGGAGTGGTGGTGGTGATGGTGGTGATGGTTCTTCGCTAAATACACAACATAAACTTGTGCGTTTTGTATCTCCCGGGCGTGGGGTTTATGGAAGAGTTCCTCCACTTCTCCTGGGGTTTACGACCAGAGATGGCTGGCTTTATGATATCATCAAAGTTTAAATCGTTCGATCTTTTGATCAGTGTTTCAACATTTATTTTATTTACAGGGCCCTGCACATGAAAGAACATCCCGACTACAAGTATCGACCACGTCGCAAGCCCAAGACGCTCAACAAGTCACCGGTGCCAGGTGGTGGTGGCAGTGGTGGTGCTGGCGGCGGAGGTGGTGCCAATGGTGGTGCCAACGGTGGTGGTAACTCCGGTTCCGGTGGCCCCGGATCGGGTGGCTCCCCCAAGGATATGCAGCCGCAGCTGTCGCCTTTGGGACAGTCGCTGCCCCATCTGCACGGACATCCGCATCAGTCGCCATATCAACCGCATCCACACCACCCGCATCCCCATCCGCATCATGTCCAGCTGGCCGCCGCCACCCTGAGCGCCAAGTACGGATTCGGTTCGCCACTGGAGTTGTCCCTGCCCCGCCTGCCGAACGCCTTCCCCGGCCTCGCCCACTATCCACTGGACCCCACGTTGGCCCTGGACCTCCAGGCGCGCCTCCAGGCCATGTACGCCGGCTCTATCTACCATCCGTGGCGGTATCTGCCGCTGATAAGCCCCGAAACTCCACCCTCCCCGCCCAGCAGCAGCGGCACCGGCATCTCATCCTACGGATGCGTCAAGTCCGAGAAGTCCTCTCCAAATGCGGCAGTGGCCAGCACGGCCAGTCCGCCGAACATCATTTGACCGACTCCTTTGCGCTTCGGCGCCGGCACCTCCTCATCCGCAGAGCACGTGGTCTAGGAACTTGGATGGTAATCTTGCTCATCCAGCCCCAAAAAAGTTAAAAGTCCTAATGTTAGAGCCTAGTGTTAGTCGAATACTTTCGCGCGTGTCTTCGGTTGCTACTTTTGTTTTATGTTACGTTTTGGGTTCTGATTAAATGCAGCTTAACTATTTTGTGCATTGTGTTGATGAACGTTAAATTGAAAACTGCATTCAAAATCTCAGTTCAGTGGCATTCTTAGACTAATGTGGAAGTTATATCCAAACTCGAAATTCAATAGCCATTTTGAATTAAACATAAACCATAACGACTAAGAGAAAACATTCAGCAGTGTGGGATTGTTTTAATACATTTTATAATTTCAAAAAAAAAACTTTTTGGGCTTTGCGTTATGAAAATTCACAAAATCATTTACATTCGTAGTTAAATATTACTTTGACTGCACAAAACATTTTTTATTGATACGTTGTTATATGGATAACTCAATTATTTCGGTAAAGCTTAAACACACATTTTAAATGTTTTTATTCATACTTATTTTAAGGACTTCATAAACTTTGTTATCACTTTCCGGAACCCAAACAAATTGCTTATTAGGTCTAAAGTACATTAGATTTGTTAAGGCATCGAGAACATGTCCACATTTATGTAATATATGATTGTAAAACTATACTTTAATGTGATAAAAGAAGGAGCAGAAATCTTATTAAAAACAGTGTGAAAATACACGATTCCTAAACAGTGTACTTACTTAAGACATAGTTATTGATGGTAAAATTTAAACAATAGTTTTGGTCCTGATAAACATAAAGAGTCCTGATGGAAACGGGAGCGAAAATCACAGCTTGCAATCTGTGAGAAGTCACTGCCAAACGCCACAGGCCACAGGCTGCTGTGAATATAACGACAATGTTTGCTGATGCGTTGATTATTAGTTTAAATTGCCGACACGCCGCGGGGATGAATGGATGACGATGGCCAGGATTGTCTGCCGTTTCGGAAGGGTGGCGATCGTCCTTAATGGGATTCCATCACGCCCACTTGTTTAAGCGGCCAACTGTGAGGCGCTCATCGCCGAGGCGTGTCAATAACTCTCGGACCAAAAACAATTGGCACTTTTTTGTATGAGGCACTTCACACAAAACAAAGCAGCAACCACCACTATTATTTGGTCTGTTTTCTCTGGGTGGTTGGGTGAAATATATAGACCGTAGAGGGCAATCGCGACAGCATCGTAACCAGCTGAAAAGCCGCCCATAAAAGTCGCCCAAATGCCACGCTGCAACGCAACGAAAGTGCTGATAAGGAGTGCCAAATACCAAGGATGGCGCACCCAACTCAGCCTCCTTGCCCCACGCACCACATCTACTACTCCAAGTTTCACTCAAAAAAACACTACCTCAATTCAGGGTTTGGGATGAGATAAATGAAATTCCGCAGATAGTTGCTAACTAGATCTTTGCCAAAAGATGTTATCGGTTTAAAAACGTATTTAATTACATGGGCAATTATTTTTAGATAGGAAACATAGGTATATTTAACAGATCAGTTGCTAATTTGCTAGTTTTTTTATTTTTTCAAGTGCTGACTGTCTGCCCATTCCCACAGTCACACAGACATTGTGGTGTGCCTTTTGTTGGCCGCAAGGTCGTTTTTATAGTGGGGCCAGGAGCCATTCACATTCTCATTCACAGTGACAGTCGAGAGAGACTCGAACTTGAATAAGCATTTAATGTTTGCATTCTGACCTCACCTAAACACAGACAAAGGACCTGGCATCCGCCACCATTCCATTCTCGACGAAAATCACTTGTGCGAAACTCTATGAAATGCTACAACAATATTTGCCCAATGAAATTGTGAGGGCCAGAAGAGCCACCCCCAAGAGAGCAATCTATGAATTCGTTCGACTGTGGGAACTTACAAATTGCCGAGATGTTTTAGGGCTTGCGACGCAGCAACTGAATCAAATTGAGGTTGTCCCCAAAAGAAAACTGCACTTTTTCTACATTTTTTACATATTTATTAACAAACAATTAGTTGTTGATAAGGAACAGATAGATCATTTTCTAACTGATATATAAATTGAATCAAATTGAGGTTGTCCCCAAAAGCAAAGTGAATTTTTTCGACATTTTTTACATTTTTATAAACAAACAATTAATTTTCGATTGAAACAGATAGATCCTTTTCTAGCTAATATAGAAACATTTAATTTAAAGATACTTTAAGAAGCTAAGCATTTTATTTAAAACTGCAACCCCTTGATGGAAGTATCTTAAAGAGCATATAGCAATTATCACAAGAATTTAACGGGTCACTTGCTTGGCACTTGGGTGGCATCCAGAAGCGAAGTCAACTGGCTATCAAAACTAACAGACACGCGCTGCACGTGCGACCCCTCACCTTCGACCCCGATCATCAGCATCGGCAGCAGCATCAGCTCGCTATATACTATACTCACTTGTTTCAAGACAAATAAAAACATTGAAGGCGACTGCGAGTCAGTGGGGGAGTAAAATAGCAGAGCGAAAAACGTGTGAAATAAAAGTTTGTTTGATTTGCTTTGTGCGCAGGAAGCGAGGTGGGGGGGCAGCGAGTTCGGGAAGCCCTGCAGTCGTGGTGACAAAAAAAAACACTGACAAAAAATATAGCTCACATTCCAGGGATTTATATATCCAGTTTAAGAGCGGGGTTTGACACGGCATCAAAATCATTTGGCAGTCATTCCTAATTTCCATCTATGTATACGAGATGTACTCGTAGAAGTAATATAAACTCATTGATATAAACTACCTTTAATTGAAAAAATACAATACTTTTTGTTACTGTTATTTTGGATACTTTCTGATATGGGACTGCGTTTCATTTTTATCTGTGCACTGATAAAATAGCGACTGGGATTCCCATTCTTTCGCCATTCAAGCGAGCCAAGTACTAGCATCACACTACTCAAGTCGGGGAATTTTTTGTTTTATTTGGCAGGATGCTGGCGAAGGTAACCCCAGCCCAAGGACTCTATCGCCACTTCCCCTTACACTTCCACAACCCGACTCCACCTCCACATCCATGCCATGGCAGTCCCTTCTCCATCCTTTGCTATTTCAGTCCTGGCACACTCACATCCGTTGTGATAAAAAGAAATATTTTCTTTTGGCAGCAGACTTTGGCTTTTCTTCTTCGTTTTTGGCCCAATGCTTCATTATTACTATATTTATATTTATTTGCTGTACTTTTTCTTTCATTCCATTTCATTTTGCTGACTGCTGACTGTTTAAGGTGGCCCAGAAAGACCATTACGCAAAGGATATTGTGTGGCCATGAATCAATTGGCCAATGTCCAAAGAAAACGTTATGCCCGGAAATATGTTGAACCGCCAAAGTGATGACATTCCATTTGCATTTTCTAGGCTATTTCACAGCAAAAGGTCGCGGGCCACTCGCAAACAGCCAACAGCCAACATAATCGCGTGTAATAAATTTTAATTTTTTAAGCATTTGTAAGCAGTTTTATCAGCCCAACAAAAGGACGCACCACATTTTTTTAATGCCAAGCCAAGCCGAAAAAAGGAAAAACGCGAAAAGGATATAAGATTAAGACGCCAAGCCAAAGTTGAGACATAAAAAAAAACAACGCCAAGCAAATTAGCAGCCTAGAAAGTGGGTGTGCTTGGGTGGCAAGGGGGAGGGAAGGGGAGGATGTGGTTTATCACGCCCACAGCCCCGTCGACGGGATATCCGACGCATGGAAGACAAACAAAAAAGGCATTAAATCGCATTTAAGTCAAAGCGAGCGGCGACAAAGCCGAAAACGAAAACGAAACTGAAACCGAATCCCGAATCCTCAGCATCCCGTATCCAGATTCCCAGCCAAGGAAGCCAAAAACATCCACCACATGCGACTTGACTTGGCTGAGACTTTCGCGGGAGAACAAGGACAACTGGCACTCCAGACAAGGATGTGTCGTCGAATCTATGCAGCTTATCGCTAGGCGTTGTTTTATTCCAAGTTTTGGAGAAGGATCCGCAAATTGTGAAAAAATCCTACTGAATGGCGGCAGACATTTGTAATTGAATGGAAGCAAGTGTCATTCGATTGATTTATTAACAGATATTGTGTGAAATTTGTTTAGCAGTTTATTAAATCCTTGATATATGCGCGAGAAATTTGTTTAGCAATTTATTAATTCCTTAATATATGCGCGAATTAATCCACAAATTTGAGTGTGCACTGTTTCTTCAAAAGGTGCACTGCGAACGAAGCCTGCGATAAGAAGCCTACGGTTAACCGCATGGCCCTATTTTGATAGCATAAAATATGAAGAGATTACAGAGTGGAAGCGCTTGGAAACAGCGCAAACGGGATCAACGATCGAGGAATGGCTTACGTATTTTATGCCCTATCAAGGAAGGAACTTTAGTGGTTTAAAAAAAAGGATATCGAAGCTGCAAAAAGCGTAGGAAGGATGACCGAGGACATTACTATGCACATAAAGCGCATTCCATTCGAATGGCCGAGGCTGGGAGCAATTAAAGCGAGCAGCTGTCGCCTCCGCCGTAAATGCAGCGGCTCACAATGCCGGAATGTTTTTTCAGTCCGGGCACAGTGGGTGCAAAAAGGACACCCCTGCGGCACAAAGGAGCAATTAATGCGAAATTGTAGCTGCATAATTGCTGAACATGCAGCAAAGGGAGGAGGGGGAGGAGGCGAGTGGCATAAAGAAGCAATTAATGCCGTACAAATGCGCTTGGCATGCATAAAAATGGCAAGTGGCGAAAAAAGCGTGCAAAGTGCAGCAGAGGCAAATCAAAGTTGCTTTTACAGCCCATTTTCTGATAGCTGAAAGCTGAAGTCCAAAGGCTGAATGACCGACCAGCCGGAGCTGCCAAACAATTGCAATTACATTAGAAAAGGCAACAGCACAGCAGCAACAATGACTACAACCGGGATAAGATAGCGATGGTCAAAAGTCCTGAATATCATTATCCTACCTCAGTTTGAATGAAATGGTTAGCCAAAGATGTTAGCTGCAGAAAGTGATATTAACTACCATTTATCTGCTTATCCCACAGAGATGCACAATAGTTTGAATATATAAGACTACCAATGTCTTGATTGTCTTAAATATTTAAAGAGATTTGAACTATTTATTCATCTGATTAGCTTGCCGATGAATCGCAGTGCCATTTTCTTTGGGATATAGTACATCCCTAGGCGGAATCTAAGCTACGGCCACCCACGTAGCGCTTTTCACTTCCGTTGCATGCCAGGCACGTTGCAAAATTGTCGCAGCACAGACAACCCAAACCCAAAAAAAAAAGAGATGGCAACAAAAATCGCTGGGCGAACACAAAAGCCACGGACAAACGAATTGCCAATTTAAATGTGAATAGAAAAATTGCATCGACTCGCCCATCGCATTGCACACCCACACACACACCCACACCCACTGCAATCCTTTATCCTTTATCCTTTCACAATCGCCAATCACTCACTCACGCGAACAATGACGCTGCCAAATGCTACGTGGCCGTCACTTTCCGGCTCCAACTCTGCATCTTTTTGCACTCGAAGTGTATTCACATGGGTGTTCTAAGCATTCGTATAGAAATTTTAGCTAGAGTCCCAAAAACATGCATAGCCCCATACATTTTGTAGAGCAGCTCTTAAGAAATCGCTGAGATCTTTTTTTAAATTAACTTGAGCATAAACGCTTCTAAACAAGCAGCAATTAGCACTAACAAAAAAATGAATTAACAGCAATAATAATGTATCAATTTGTCACACAAGTCGCGCGTTTCACGATTATGCTGATTTCTTGCACATAAATTAAATTCATAAATTCTATGACTTATCAGCACAAAGTCGAATTTTTCCATGCTCAGATGTTGACTTCCTAGTCCTTATCAGCAATCAACTTTGCACGATGAAATAGATGAATTGCACATTCCTTTTCTTTCTAGTTTAAGCATATTATAATCAATTAAATTTCCAACAAAATGTTTGCTCCAAAAATAGGCTAATCAACGCTGCCAGCAAACAAGTGGCACCTGCAAACAAAAGCGAAAAGATCAAGGATCAAAGTGGCTTGCAGAATTGCAGATCAATGAACCAATTAAGATAGATAGACTGGCTTGTGACCCAGCAAATAGAAACGAACCTATTCAGTCCGAATCCCGAAAGGCCCCACCGATTTCGGGAACAATCGATGACAACAGCTTTTTAATTGCATAATGAGCGAGCGGTTTTTAGGAGCTTCTGGGGACTGATAAACGTATTTTCGCGCCAGCAAAAGGCATTCAACCCAATCGGGAGTCAAGCGATAGGCCTATGGGCTGCTCATGGGTATGATAGGAATTTCGGGTATAAAAGCTGCAGCGAGCGGACTGGAAAATGCAGTTGCCTGCTGGTCTGAGTTACAGCAAGCTAAATCCTTCCGAGCTCTCCAATCCTTCAGTTTTCCAAGTGATCAGTGATCAGTGTTCAGCAATAGTTACAAGCAAGATGAACAGAATCCTGCTCTTGGTGGCCTTTGCGGCTGGCGTTGTGGCTGCTGGAAGGATAACTACGAATCCGGACCGGGTTCAGGGTATTGGTAAAGTGGTGACGCCTGAAAGAAAGGCTTCAAATATAATCTTATTCCTCTTTCCCCCGCAGACCGCATGTCCTTGGAGGATCTGCAGCGCCAAAAGTTCATCCTGGACATCGTACAGAACATTCGCCAGCCGCTGCAGCAGAGTGAGCTCATCAATCTGGATGTGGGTCTGATTGTTGACGGTCAGCGTTATCGCGGCGGCATTGATGAGGTGATGCAGCGCGTCATCGATCTGGATCGCCAGCGTCGCCTCCTGGACGAGCACCAGGTGTACTCCGTGGGTCGTTTGGAGGATGTGCAGCAGCTGCGCGGCATATACCGCCTGCTGGTTCGCGCCCAGGACTTTGATACCCTGCGCCGCAACGTGGTCTACCTGCGCCGCAACATTAATCCCGTTCTGCTGATCAACGCCTTGGCTCTGGCCATTCGCGACCGCGAGGACACTCGCACCCTGATCGTGCCCGCTGTCCAGGAGCTGCTCCCCGAACTGTATCTGGATGAGGAGGTGATTCAGCAGGTGCGCGGAGTCCTCAGGGAGCAAACCCAGCGCCCCTCGCTCATGGACATTGTGGGTATGCGCCAGCGGACCATGAACCCCGTGATGAGCATCCTGATGCCCTGGCGGGAGATCCGCATGCAGATGGCTCTGAGGAAACAGCAGAATCTCCAGAACGTTTTGGGCCAGAAACGCATCGTTGTTCGTGCCGATAACGAGGGACAGATTGAGGGCACTTCTCTGCTGACGGACGATATCGAGTTGCAGAACTTTGTCCAGAATCTCATCCAGGAAATAGCCCTTCTGGACGATGTATCCCAGGTGGAGCAAAGCCAACGGATCAACACTGAGCAACGAGAGGAGCAATGGATCGGTCGCAATCGCGTGCAGTCCCAGGATTACAACCAGGACAGGTACCTGGGTCAGGATGTGGACACTGGACGCCTACTGCGCGTGAACCGCCGCCGCCTTCTGGAGCAGCAGGATCAAGATCAGGTTCAGAACATCTATGGCAACCAGAAGGATCGTTTCCAGCGACTCCTCCGCCGGGATGAGAACGATGATGACGATGATCAGGATGTTCGCATGGGTCGTGTCCAGCTGCAGCGTGGAATCAGCCAGGGAGGTCTCCGCACTGGAGGAGTTCGTAGCCTGCCCACCGTGAGCGTGAACAGTGACCGTCTGCTCCACGTGAGTCGCCGCCGCTTGAATGCCATTCAACAGGATGAGGAGCAGGATCAGCTGAACGGTCGCCAGCGTTTCATAGGCTTGGTGCGAGGAGACCGCCTAAGCGAGGGTCGTCGCGTTGGTCAGCTGGATGATGTGCGTCAGGAGCGTCAGAACAAGGACCGCATCTCGACACAAGGTCGCACCTTCGGCGTCCAGCAGGAGCGTCAAACCTACGCCGACCAG
This sequence comes from Drosophila teissieri, assembly GCF_016746235.2. Classification (NCBI taxonomy): domain Eukaryota; kingdom Metazoa; phylum Arthropoda; class Insecta; order Diptera; family Drosophilidae; genus Drosophila; species Drosophila teissieri. The sequence continues at coordinate 14,269,628 of NC_053031.1, read as the reverse complement.
CTGGAGAGCGTGAGCCGCGACGATGAGCGATTGGTGCATGTTAACCGACGCCGCCTTAACCAAGACAACCAAGACAACCAGGACAACCAGGACAACCAGTACAACCAGTACAAGCAGTACCACCAGTACAACCGGTACAACCAGGACAACCAGTACAACCGGTACAACCAGGACAACCAGTACAACCAGGACATCCAGCAGCAACAGATTAACTATCTCCGCAGGGTTGACTCCATTGGCGAGGGTCGCCGCGTCATGGGTGAACGCCCCATTCAGGATGAGGACATTCTGAAGCTAATCCGTGGCGAAAACCGTCTGAAGCTGATGACCGACGATGAGATCCTTGATATGCTCAAGAGGAACCGCCAGCAGCGTCTGCAGAAGTACATAGACGAAGAAGAGAACGATGACAACGATGATGATGAGGATGAGAATGTGGTGCGCCGACAGGGACTACGAAGCCGTCGCAGCCTTCCCAATCTCCGTCAGCCGAACAGCCGCCGCAGCGAGATTCTCCTGCACAATCTTCGCCAGCTGGTGGCCCGCCTTAACCAGGAAAGCATCGCCCAGAGACAGCTGATCGAGCGGCAGCAGCCGTGGATCAACAATCCCCGTCTGACGCAATCCGAGCGATATGGCCTTCGCCTGAACCAGATCCGCATCGATTCCCAGCGCAGCCGTCAAGTCCTCGCCCAGATCGGCCAGATTGAGCAGCGCCTGCAGCAGGTGCTGAGCCAGCTGGATAACAGCGCGCTGCGGAGCCGGACGATCGATCAACGCCAAGTGGAATCCCTGATCGCCGATGACCTGTTGGGTCGCCTTGGCCAGGTGGGCATCATGACCCTCATCCGTCAGGTGGTCCAGGACAACAACGCTGAGCAAATCGATCGCAGCGGCCTGGGCATCCGCCTGAGCGATCCCGTCGTGCAGTTTACCCTGCGCCAGATTGTAAGGATCGTGGACGAAAAGCGCGATACGATTCTTGGTGCCTACCCCCAGGAGGAGCTGCAGATGCGCGGTGTTTTGATCAATGATGTTCGCGTGGACAAGCTGCGCACTCGCATCGAGGAGCACGACTTGGATCTGGGCAACTTGGTCGAGCAGCAGGTGCAGGGTATCCAGCAGGAGATTGTGGGACGCCAGCGTCGCCTCAACAACAAGGACTTCACCATTGACATGGACATCACCTCGGACCAGGATCAGCAAGCCATCATTCGCGTCTTCCTGGGACCCGCAGAGGATCAGCAGGGAAGGCAGGGAGTTTCCCTGGCTGAGCGCCGCCGTGACTTCGTCCTCCTAGATGCCATCCAAGTGCAGCTGGAAAATGGACGCAACCGCATCCAGCGCAGGTCCATCGACATCCCCTGGACAACGCGCGATGTGACGCCTCTGGTGGAGATCTACCGCCAGGTGATGCTGCAATTGAAGGGCCAGCAGGAGCAACAGGTCATGGGCATCCAGCAGCTGGTCGGCGAGACCGGACGCTTCCCCCAGCACTTGCTGCTGCCCCGTGGCAGGCCCGAGGGTCTGCCCATGCAGCTTCTGGTCGTGGTCTCTCCTCTGGCTGAGCTGCCGGAGCAGGACATCGTGCCCGACATCACCATTGGCATCGGCGCCGCCTCCCTTCGGGATGCCCGCCCATTGGGTTATCCCCTGGACCGGGTCATCCACAACGAGCAGGAGCTCCTGCAGTTGACCAATGTCCTGCTTAAGGATGTGGTCATCATTCAGGAGAACTAAGTTTCTCAGGAAGAAAACCCGATCGTCTGGCCAGCTGCTTTTCCATGGACCCATCTGAGCATCCCCTATCGAACCCTAGTTTTAATCAATCGAACGTAAATCAATTTACAATAGCAAAATGTTAAATACTCTTGTAACTCATCTATATATGTAATAAAGTTCTTTGCAAGCAATGCAAACAAGCATTAAACCATTGTTGTTTACTCTTTCAACCCAAATTTGTAAGAGTTTTAAAATCCAGAACATTGCCTACTCCTTTTAAGGAAACCTCTTGCTATTAATCGCTCTCCTGAAACTGAAATTTCGGTCCTTATGGAAATTGTCACTTTTCTCGATTTTCCCCCAAAATGGTTTTATCGTTTTATAGCACCTCATGCCCAAGTGCCGTTCACCTGACTGGCTTTTCTAATTTCGAAAAACAATTTCAATGCAAATTGCATGTCCATCGGGTGGGGAGCGGGGATGAGGGGCAATGCAATGGGAGTTGGTAGGGATTACAGGCGGCTGCCACGCCCACAAACAATGCACGCCCACAGAACAAGCGGATGGCCAGGATAGCCAGACAATGCAGCAACCAAATGGCTGGCAGGCAACCCATCCTGGGCACTATAATAGACTTTTCTTATTCTTGCCACACAACTCAATTTGCAACAACGCCAGGAAAATACGTATACGAATACATACTCGTATAACTGAACAACCATGGCGCAGACGCCCAGCGAAGCGTCAATTGCCAAATTAATTGGCCGTAAAAAATTGAAAATGAAAATATAATCACACTTTCCGTTGTCGAGCTTTCGTTGTCACTGGCTGGCTGGTTGGCTGCCTGGCTGGCTCAGGTCCAAACGGATCCGGCTTTTAACCCTCTATATGTGCCCGGCTATAGAAGCGTTTTCCCATCACGTCCGGATATAGAAGTGGGTCCTGGGATTGGGATTGGGACTGGGGGGCAGCTGGGGGGAGGTCGACCAACCAAAGGGCGGCAGACATTTCACCGCAGGCGGTTAAACGTTGCATTTTTCCAGGTTGCCCCGTACTCCACCTCCACCTGAGCTGATACCCTGTGGCAACTGGTTACTAAAGGGGTAGCATTGAAATGGATTCATCATAAATTATCATTGAGAATATTGATATTATTATTAGTTATATACATTTATTTAAAATATTTCTTTATGTTAATGACGGCAACTAAAATATTTCCATTTAAGTTCCACTTCTAACTACAAAGTGAAATGGTTTGAAATACAAGTAAAACGGCTTTGATTATTTCCAATTATACTACATGTTTGAATTCTTTAGATGTGGAAATATCTGTTGCTCCTAACATTTTTAATTTAAAGGGAGTTGCAACTTAGTCGATCACTTCCTAGTCTTCCTCGTTGCTCTACGAATGGCAAAGAATGTGGCACGTTGCATAATGGAAAAATGTTCGCACTCGACCTGATACTGTTTCGCCGACTTTTGCCGCCTCAATGCACTTTCATTATCTTCGAGTGCTTCGCCGTGGCTTTCATTTTATTTTGCTGCCACCGCTGTTGTTGTAGTTTCTGATGCGCCTTTTTTGTATTTCGTATTTTGTATCTTGTAATTTGAAATTTAAAATCTTGTTTTCTTTAGTTTGTTGTGTCTGATGAGCTGATTAGGCGCTCCCCAGAGTTGGGGCATTACACGAGCTATTAGGCAGCCGCCTAATGCGAAAGTAATTATGTCTTGTTAATCAGACAGAGGCTGTGCGGGGGGCCAAAGGGTATTTAACCCGTAAGTTTATCGGCCCTGCCCCTGCCCCCCTTCCCCCCATTCCCAAGTCCGAGCTGAAGGTAGCTGAAAGGCGAAAACTTTTGTGATTAGCGAGCGCCCCTTGGCAGCGGTGCAGATAGCGTCTTGAGAAAATCCAGAAGGGACACTTCAAAATATAGTTAATAGAGTTAAAATAAGATTATATAGTAACACAATTAAATACAATTTTTTAGTTTAAGAAATAGATTTGTGAGGCAACAATATTTAGATAACATTGCAGAGTAAATACTCATAAAAGCTAATAAAATAGTTTCTTAAACTTTCTTAGCTACATTAAGCTCAAGATACCACAATTAAAAATCAAATGTATAGTAAAAGCATTTTATAATGATCCAGTTCTATAAACGACCTATTTCCAGAGATAATGTTTTAAATAATAATTTGTATAAAATGCTTGCACCAAGCCATTCTGGTTTTTGGTCAAGTGCTTTTGAGCCGGAAATGCTCGCATAATTTATGTTCTGCCTTGGCGCTCTGGCAACGGAAATGCCGGCGCGTAGTTTTGCCGCGCCCACAAACTCACAGCGAGATGTTTGCCAAATTTCGTAGCATACTATTCAGCGGGAAAAGTTTGTGGCACGCAAATTAGCGGCCACGTTTGTTTCGCCGCGGGAAGTGGCACGGGGCATGTTGCGAAACTTTTTCAGTTATGAATATAAAGTTTATTTATTAAGCAAACAAGTTGGCGCTCTTATCTGTGCCGTGTTCTCTGATGGTCCTTTCTCTGTCAGTTCTTTTTGTGGTTGCCAAACAATTTCACAATTTCACAATTTCGCAGTTAGTTGAGCTCTCTAGTGGCAAAAAGGCAAGGAGCCTCGAACAAACTGCACAAAATTCGCTTCAGTTGTGGGTGGAATTAACTGAACGACCCTTTTTTGGTAGTTGCAAAGAATGCAAAAGTGAAGGGTTTTGTGCCATTTACAGATAATTTTCAAAGACGAATGTACTTCTAGCAGTTCAAAGAGCGAGAGAAGAAAAGAGCAGTACTTCAATGAAATATTACAAAAAATAATTATTATTCTACTTCAAATATGTTAAATATAACTTATTAAGCTTAAAAGCTTAATAAAAAGGACACAAGTGAAAAATCGCAAATTAAAAAGACATCAGTCGCAACCCTTTGTTGCATATAGAAAATATTTAGAAAAACTACCCATCGGATGTGGGGCAAATGATTTCTGGGCTTTTTTCTTTGGCCACCTTTTCTGGGTGGACGTGTGGAAAATATTGGACGGAAAGGAGGCGTGAGCTGTTTTCAAATCAACTTGGACCGAAACCCTTCGTTGCCCCACTCCAACTCCAAAAGCGAGGCATTGAAAAATGTACAATAAACATTTTTACACGCTGCCGCTGGTCGGGAGGCTATCAAGTTGAGCAGAAAACTTTTCGCCATTCATGCAGATGTACACGACAAAAAATTGCTAACAAACGGAAATGTGATATACGCGCGACAACCGAAACACACACAAAGGCTAATGGAGCAGGGCGTGGAAGGGGGCGTGGCGGCAACAGTGGCGTAGATGGGGGTCCTTGGAGCTTGTAATCATGTAGTTTACATATATACTATTTTACTATGTGTAATTACATCACTTACTTAATACATAATTCGAAGTAACACAGTTTTCCTCTCGTAGAGAAATCAAGAGAAGTGAAAAATTTATTTACATACCATTTCCATACTAAAACCCCTTAAGCATTCCCCTTTAAAGAAGCTTGGCCTCAGCCTCTGGGAGGGATAGCCATGCCAATTGCTACTGAAAAATGTATTCTGAATATAAACGTCTATGCTGTATAGGTGAGATCTATAGCTACGTGGCAATCGTCTTGTATTCTTCTCGCTCTCACTGGTCTATTCAATTTGTTTGTGAATTAAAATGATGGAGGAAGGAAAAAAAAACGGGGGACCGTCGAAAAGAAAATACCGTCATGCGTTGCATTGTCAAAAGGATTTTTTCTCTTCTCCGGCTTTTGTATGATTGAAAGACACCCACCTCAACATTTGAAGGCCCCCAGCTCACCCACTACCCACTATATTCCATCTTAACTGACACGCTTTGGCGCATTGGTTGATAAACGCAGAGGGGAAAGGAGTTCTTACTGGAGGCTTTCCTTCGAGTGGGATTAAAAAAATGTTTACTCAGAAGCGCACAGGACATTTTAATACCCACCAGAGTCCAGGGTAGCAAGGGTGTTAAAGGATCTTTGAAGACAACACACATTTATTAGAAATTATAACTTATCTTATCGAATCACTTAAATAGACTGATGATAATTTTCCTTTACCTTTAAATGAAATTCTAAAACTACATTTTCAACTTAGAAGTGCATAGAGTGAATAGAACTACAATTTGCACCCCTAATGCAGGTTTTAAATGCATTTTTAAATATCTTTTAAATATATGTTTGTTATTTTCACGGTACCCAATCTTCGAGTCCCAACAATCGATGCCATCCTAGCATAACAGGAAGATCCGGATCCTGTGAGATGGTGGAGAGATTACGAGAACCGGAAGGGATACGGACACAGGTATGGAGCATGGTTTGGGGAGAGAGAGCTGTATTCCCACTTTGACGTGACATGTTCCAATGACAAACTAATAGTTAACGCAAAATATTTTCAATTACTGTTGCTTCTGCTGTTGCTGTCACAGCAAAATCAATCAATTTGCAGCCACAGACACGAAAGCCATTTAATTTCTATTCCCGCACTTTTCCATTTTCCTTGCCGCTTGGATATATTTTAAACGCAAATTGATTTTGTGGCCACAGATTGCAGCGGTAAATGCATTTTATCCAGAATTTCTATAAAATGGTTACTTTTTTGTACTTCACGTGTACTTTTTTGCCCAGCCCATCCCAGCTCACTGTGATTTGGCCAACTAATGAGGTGTGAAAATGTGGCAAAACCATTTTTGCTGCGTTCGCCATGTACGCTGCAATTAGAATGAATTTATGAAGGACTTCACGCAACGTTCGGGGTAAGGGGAGAAGCGGCAAAGTATGCTATAAAAATGGGATTTGCCTCGAATTGGTTGCGGCTTATTTGCTATTCACACCACAACAATGTAAACAATGCCCGGCCCGAGGACACCCCCCTCCCTCATACCCCATCCCCCATCCCGGGCAATCCGCTCTGCCTTATCCCCTATATCTTACCACCCCAGTGGTGCTGGAACCCACAGGCAACAGTGAAAAGCAATAAAACGCGCTGGCCAGAGACACTGAGATACTCACAATGCTGAAGCAAATTTGTTGCAAATCAAAACAAATTCCAAGCCGTCGACACGCACACAAAAAAGCCACTATTCTGTACTTAATTTTCTATATACGCAGATTGCATACTCTTTCCCGCATTTGCTCAGTAATTGGAAATAGTAAAGATAATAAATATATACTTATTAAAAACTATGACCCTGCTTACCAGTCACTCTTCTAATATTAGTAAGTAATTTGTTTAACCTATGAGTGCAATCTAAAATGAATGAATTAAGTATTCATTCATTAATAATAAATCATTTTTTAAGAAAAAGAATACGACAATGATCAAGTTTTCCTAAGTATAGGCGATGATTTCCTACTCCTTTGTTTATGTAATACACTTCCACCACAAAGTCCACTTGTGGCTAAAAAGCCTTCCACTCCAACCCATCCACATTCACCCATCTACGCACTCACCCTTTACGAAGGGACTTCGTTCCATCAACTTGATGAAATTCCACAACAATTTATGCAATCAGTTGGACACAACATAAAAAAGAGAAGGGAAATAATACAAATATGAGCGGTTCACAGAAAGGAAAACCATTTCAGGCTGCACTGCAGGACCAGAAAATCCCTCCACCGAAAAAACCCGCTGCCGAGCACAATCCCTCTTAAGCCTTTTTGAATATTTTTGACACGTGCGCTGCAATTATTTTATTACCCAAGCCAACCACCCACCGCCCACTCTATTTGGCCGTGTGCAGTGTGCCACGCCCACTCGATTGCAAACAGAGCAACAAGAAGGGGGCGGCGGTTAAAAAAAAAGAAATATTCGCATTGAGGGAAGGCCAACAATGGACCGGCAATTGATGCAATTCATTGAAAATTTTGATGGCAACTGTTTAGACTAAAATTGCATTAAGTCACCAAAGGCTTTTGTTGCCGAGAAGTGGAACTGAATGGTAACCCAAACAATTGCCAATCATTTTCGCTTTCGCGCAATTGCATTCACGATTTCCACGAACGTGCCTATCTAAACAAAAATAAAAGAATACAGAACACAAATCAACCAAAATGTTGTTTTAAATACGCGTCTACGCCGCGTTTAAATAATCTATGGAAATTACGTTCGGTGTGGGCATATATGCACATACACATACACATGCAAGTATATACCTTAATAATGATGCCATTTGTTTGGCCATAGAATTTTTGTTGTCGCTGTTTGTGTTGGCAATAAAATTTGGCTTTGCCACATAATTCAAATTGTTAATCGCGTTTAATGGCGGGCATTTATCAATATTTTCTTCATGTTGCTGAATGCAAATTTTTGTCCTCCTGCGGAGCCATAGAATGGGACAGAAAATCGGGGGGAAAGAGAAGGGGACAGAGCTCAGTACCTCCTAAAGCCACCCCAAAAATGGGGTCTATCAGTCCAATTCCAATGGCTCCTTCATTTGCGGTCTTAATGTTGAGTTGACAAAGCCAAAACAAAAATGGCGGCTAATATGGCCACAAATAAATATGTGGGTAAAGTCTTATTTTAGGGGGTTATTTTGGATATTGTAGATAAAAGATTTGAATTATTTAATAATGCTGTGGGTACAGCTCTTAATTAGCATGAAGAAAAGGTCAGATATTTATTTATATATATATTTATTAATATGACTTATTCATAGGGATTTATTACATTAATATCCCATTAGTTTAAAAAAGAAAGATGATTGTGTTTAAACAGTTTGATAGAAGTCACCATGCTATATTAAAACACATTTGAATATATTAAATAATGGTGTAAAAAGATGATTTTTCCATCTATATATGACAACGCCATATTCTTGGCCAAGTACATCCCCACTTAGAATGGGGCGGAAATAAAGCGCAGCGGTCATAGCTGCATCTGATTTGGGGATGTCCCGCACTTCTTTCCATATATATGTATGTACGTAAACCGCCCTTAGCTGCGAAGTCGGTCCTCCCCTTGGCGAAAACCCCCCGCCCCAATGTGCTTTTAATGCGCACCATTGTGTCAAGATAAAGGAACGGAAATTAGCACGATAGCAGGAAGTTGGCATCGTCGTTGACGTTGTTCTTGTGCTCCACCTCGACTCTCGACCACTCCACATAAAAACAGCAAGGAATGAAGGCCAAGACGGTGGCGATAATATAAAAAAAGGGGCAGCGGACACAACAACAGAAATGGGGGCGTGAACATCCACTGGAATCGGAATTGGAGTCAAAGTCGGACAGCCACAAATAATAAGGCGAACGGAAATGAAATACAATACCCGAGGAATCCCAGAAGAATGGAAATGGTCAACATGGAGATGCCAATCGTGGTTTCATGAAAATGCCTTTAAGCTTGACTTTCACTTTTATGGCAAGAGAAGCTTAAAAAAGCGAGAAGGTGATTACTTAAAAGAATTCTTAAATAATTACTATGCTACGCAAGTGACTATTTCAATAACATATATTTCATATATATTTTTTAAGAATGAAAATTAAATTTACATTTAAATTTAAATAGATGTTGAAAAGTTCTACTTATGTGGGAACTAACTAGATTAAATAAATGCATTGCTATGGAAAAGAAAATTAATAACTGGTGATAGTGAAAGCATTACGATTTTAGGAATCCTATTTAAAAAAATATATATATTTTAAATGCATTTTATTATCCTCATTTGTAAGGTCAGCAAAGTTTCGAAAGAATTCAGCTAAGCCTTATCCCCAAACCCAATTTAGTACCAACAATTGAAAAAATTAATAAGCCCCAAAGTGCGAAAGAACTTTTCGTTTTCTTTTTAATTGCGGGGATTTGGGAAAGAGGATTTCACTTTTTTCTTATCAACCACAGGCAAATTAGGCGCTAACAGAATGAGAAGAAAGGCCAAGAAGAGAGAATGCTGATTGTCGTCTATTCAGATAATGTTTTTTTTTTCGTTTATTATATTTTTCGGGAGCTATGGATGAAAAAAAAGTCTCGCACTCACACACAAAGTCAATTAGGCAAAACGTTGCTGGCAACAAAGTGAAAACAATTCGCATTTAAATTTGCGCATTCTTAGAAACTTCGCCGCGAAATGGGGGGTGGAGTTGGGTTGGGTGGGCGGTGTGATTTGGTGGGCGGGGCTGTGTGTAAGTTGGCGTAAAATACGTGCATATTACTGCGCTTATCTAGGAACAAACACGCCCAGGACTCCATTTCCCGGCCTGGACCCACAGATGACGACTGCTCCTTGATGACGATTCCCGTCTCTCTTTTCTCTGCTTTTTGTTAGGGGAATTGAATGGGATTGTTGGTGGTCGTATTGTGTGCATTTGTTTTTATGCGAACGTTTGTGCCAGTGACAAACCAGCCACATCCACATTCACTTCCACATCCACATCCTCCACCACTTCAAACACTTTGCACCCGCCTAAGCAACACATCCTTCCTTAAACGTTTCTTGCCTGCCAAATGTTGCCATCGCATGCACGCAAAAAAACTAATTATGCGAACTTTTCAATTTTATTTCCTAAGATTTTAAGTTAATGGTAATGGTTAAGATACCTTTCTGAAGTTAAAGTTAAGGTTACGCTAATAATTAATTAATTTACATCTCAGTAAATAAATATAATTTACTGACTAAACCTATTAAATATTTAAGGACTTATCATTTCGAGTTTCTAAAAGACGGATAAGCAAATTTGATGTCTTGAAACATATTATCAATAAAATAACACTTTCCAGAACACATTCAATAGAAACCAGTTTATCTTACTTAGAACTTTTTTCCAGTGTATTTGAGATTGTATAGCTCTCGGTTTTGCTGGGTTTGAGTGTGGTTTTATGTATGCATTGTATTGGCCTGGCATAATAGACACATTTAATTTTACTATTATGCCTTTTTGTTGTCATCGCATTCGTATAATAAACCGTTTTCCTTCGTTTTCAAGTTTCTGTTTTGGGGCGGCAGGATTCCCATTCCGTTTTGTATGCCATTTTGTCAGTCATTTAAATGATTTTCCGCAGAAAGGATACTAAAAATCTGTGTGCTGCTGTTAGTCAAGGAAATTATCTGCGAGCATGTAGGAAAGTTAAAAATATATATTATCTTTCAATGAAGTAATCGAACTTCCATTTGATGCAATTTAATATAAATATATGTTGATCACTTAATAATTGATTTACTTTATTAGTGTCATTTCATTTTTAGTATTTTATATAAAAGTAAAATGTATAATCCTTGGAAATTGATTACATTTCATATAATGGGTCTAAGGTTAATTATAATTTACACGTCTATGTTTTAACTCCGATTGTGTGCGTGCTTTGAAATCCATATTGATATGGAACCCACTCCCACATTCAGACGTATGTGTTTCAACTAGCGAGCATTCAATTAAGAAGTTTAGGCACTTAGCATACATTATCGCATAATAGTTTCAGGCCTGGCTATGAAAGATTATCACATCCTTCAGGGTTTTGGCCAGCACCGGGACAGACACCCCATCGAACTGCGACTCCAAGCCATTCCATTCGGTGAGTTCCACGAGTAATTGCAATTTGAGGCCTTCTCCAGTCCCCCTCGGCAGTAGAAGATGTGGCGGGAATCGGTTGGAACTGGTCACATCTGTTGATGGGTAAGCGGCCTCATAGAGTTCACTTAGAGTGTGTTTGGGATTGGCTGTTGGGAATGCACGTTCGAGTTGATTTAAGCCGCGTTTTAGGGAACACTTAAAGCTGTCCAGGTGTAAACGCGGTCTCAACTGATTCGGTAGAGTAAAATACATCCTCGCCTCAACGACCTGGTCCTCTGGAGCAACTATATCCAGGCCAATACTAAAGGTTTCATGATTAAGACAACGTTGTCTAGCCACGAGATGACGGCGCAGGAATCGTAGATTATTGCGCTGTGATAGCAGCAGTTGCTGGTCAATTAGGTTGATGAGATCCGTGGTCATGTATTCCTCAAAGGTCACCAGGCGACTAACTTGAATATCAACTATTTTTGGGGGCTTTCTGCCTCCTATATTTGCAAGTATATCTGCATTTTCATAACTCTGCAACAATTCATTTATCCGAAATAGGAGCGAGCGGTAGATGGGATCTCTAAGATTGGACGTAGCCGAGCCCAACATAGTAGGTTGATTTATCCCGCGTCCATTGACAGCCAGGCTTAATTGGCGACACATATGAAGGTAGTTATTACCAATTATTCCACCCGCTATAGATAAATCATCCATAGAATGGTTATTTAGTTTAACAGCCATTTCAATTTGCTCCTTTAAGTTGTCTATTGTCAGGTCAAGGATGCCTTTGACAGCTTCGATATTCAAGGTTGTGCCTTTGTATGGAACACCACCGGTTGTCATCAGCGGCGGATCGATAAGATCCATAGATCTTTGGCCTGTGGCCAAATCTTCCATGGTCAAAGCAGCCACAAACTGATGCAGATTGTACACATATAATTTCGAGTTATGAAAATGGGATCCCAATGCCATCTGATTTATGTAGTTGACTTCATCGAAGGATCCCCGAAATGCTACCAGGCGATCACCATCTACAATAATGGGCTCATTGGTCTTTTCCTTCCCTTCCTCAATGGATAAAATCAGTCGATTTATCAGACTGTTCCAGTGAGAGTTGAGTTCCAAGTCCAGACTCAGATAAGCCACTTTGCGTTCATTATCAATGATCAGGGGAACGGTTGGAATAGGTTCTTCCGTCCAAGATTGCTTGGGATTTCGATACCCCAAAAGGATATCCATCCATCTTCGCTTCGGTGTCACCAGCCTAATGGGTGTCAATTGGTTCCAGGTTACTTCCTGGGCCGCCAGGATCACCTCCTTTTCTAAATAGAGCTGTGGCAGCACCTCAAACATGACTGGCATCCCAAGGTCCTTGGTGTCCTGCCTTTCCTCCACTGCCATCTGCAGGGCGTTTACAAAGAGCAGAGGATGGAAGTGTATCCTGGCATAGCAGGCATTTCGCTGGAAGGATGACCAATCCAAAGCCTTGGTCAAGAAACGATAGATTCCCAACAAATTCTGGGGCATTTCCTCATCGAGCTGATTAAAAATGGCAAAGGGACCTGGAATTCGATTCTGATGCACTCGCTCTTGAAAGTCTTTCATATATCTCCACGTGCCCTGTAAGATAAATGTATTACTATATATTTTCTATATCGTATTGTGCTGTATATAGTATAAACACATTTTTATTAATTGAAACTTACCTTCTTATAGCTTCCAGGATCGTCATTAAATTGGCTCCCCATTGCTATGAGTTCCTCATGAAGCAAAGGTTTGTGGACTTGAATGAGCAAATTCAGGAGGAAATGCTGACGACCTTGCCTCTGAATATAATCCACTTCAACACTTGGCAAACCAAAACGCCTCCCAAAGGGGGCCAACTTCCAAGGACTGCCAAAACTTTCTGTTCCATCTTGAAGAACGATCAAACAAAGGCACACAAACGTTAATCTTAACATTTTGACGCAGACTGATCGGTGACATCAACTGACTTCTGCATATATTTGCAAAAGCAATTGCATTATTTTTATACCCTTACAGAGTGTATATTGGTTTCAGTCAGAAGTTTGCACCGCAGTGAAGGTACATGTGGGCCCTTATAAAATATATATATTCTTCATCAGTTTAACCATTCAAAAGCTATCTGCATAGGCATTAATGGAAATAAATTTACCCTCGGTATTAATTATTAATTAAAAATATTAGAAAAGATATCATAGTTCTGTAGTTTTTGATAATATATTCGATACACACCACCTTTTTTAAACTTATAATTTTAGCAAGGGTATATAAGCTTGTGCTTGCCGAATCTAGCTCCCTTTCTGTTTTTGTTTTCAGTGAAGACACACTGAACTTGGTTATCTCTGCGGTTGATTGTGAGCAAAGCTTAAGAGAAAGTGAGTATTGCAAATTATTCGTAATGTTCAAAAGCCTATTTTTGGTCAGACGTAAAGTGTAATATAAGTACATACATATAAGGAATCATAAAATTGCAAGGGCATTTATTTTAAATCGGCTTCTATTCATATTACATCGAACATCGCAATGCCAAGAAGTATGAACAGACACTGACTATCGGTCTAGTAAATACTTTTTTATGCATCATTATACCCGTTACTCATAGAGTAAAAGGGTATAATAGATTCGTTGAAAAATATGTAACAGGCAGAAGGAAGCGTTTCCGACCATATGGTCGGTATAACTTTATATAAAGTATATATATTCTTGATCAGGATCAATAGCCGAGTCGATCTGGCCATGTCCGTCTGTCCGTCCGTATGAACGTCGAGAACGTCTAGAAAGTTGAGATCAAGCATACAGACTTCAGAGACATAGACGCAGCGCAAGTTTGTCGATTCACGCACCCCGCAGACCGGACCCCGCAGCCGAACATATCCAGCTACACTAAAACAAATTCGTTTTTATTGGCTCAACAAGAAACATTATGAAATAAATGAAGCGCAAAGACCCAGAACCAAACATTGCTGATATACAAATGTTCATATGAACTATGTAAAAATAAAGAAATGAGATTGCTAAGTGCTCGTTAAGTCTTTGTCCTTCAGCCCAAATCTCGTGCTTCTTGTAGCATTTATTATTCATCAAGAACTTGAACTAAATAGTTCTTAATTTTCGTGGTGTGTAGAATTACTTGGTCGGATGTTTCTGCTTCTGCGATCTTTTCTTTGGCACTTTCTGGGATGAGATGATGATTGGCGATGCTTCGATGGGATCTGATTGACTCGTTGGAATTCTTTTTGGTCTCCTTATACTTATAGTACGGACTAATTAAACTTATAGGTGTACTGATATCTAAGCGGGGAGGTTTCCCGGAATGTGTCGGTGTCGGAGCCATCATCCTCATCCCCCGATGAGGGCGGCGTCTCCAGCATGGGCATCGAGAGGTCCAGATAGGCATCGTTGGGATTGCTACTAGCCTGCTGCAGGATCCCGTCGAAGCTCTCCACCAGCTCCGCGAACGTGGGTCGTGCACAGGACTCAAAGTGCCAGCACTGTCGCATTACCACGTAGATGTTCAGGGAGCACTTGGACGGCTTCTCCATGCGCTGACCCGTAATCAGGTAGCTGTAGAGCTCCTCGGCGGACAAAATGTGCGGGTATGGCTGATCGCCATAGGTCATGATCTCCCACAGCAGAACACCATAGCTCCAGACGTCGCTCTGCGAGTCGTACTTCTTCTCCTGCAGCGACTCCGGCGCCATCCACTTGATGGGCAACCGTCCGTTGGTGTTCTTCCGGTAGTATTCCGTATCCTGGATATCCCTCGCCAGTCCAAAGTCGGCGATCTTCATAACGTAGCCATCGCTTACAAGGACATTGCGGGCAGCCAGATCGCGATGAATGCACTGAAAGAGTAAGATATAATAAGTATCTTTGAAAAGTAAACACAAATTCTTAGATGGACTTACCCGTCTTGAAGCGAGGTACTCCATTCCACGAGCGATTTGGAACGCGAACTTGGTGAGCTCCTTTTCGCCAAGCTGTTGAGTGGAAATCAGTGGCTTGTCATCCAGATAGCCATCGCTGTCACTCCGTCGCTGTGCAGCACCCGGTCGATTCTGCTTGAGGAAATCCTTGAGGTTGCCGTGTGGCGCATACTCCACGATCACCCACAGAGGACCGCCCTGGCTGCAGCAGCCCAGGAGATTGATGATGTTTATGTGCTTGCCAATCATTTTCATCACCTCCATTTCTCGCACCAGACTGGCCATGTCCGTATCCGTGTGCTCCTCCTTGACCATCTTGACGGCCACAATGGTTTCGGCCAGTTGCGGACTCCTTGGCAGACCCTCCGCCTCCGCCATCACTACGCGTCCAAAGGCACCCTCGCCCAGAATAGAGCCCAAGATGAGCTGATGCCTGGGAATCTCCCAGTTGGAGTCCAGCGGAAACTCATACTCATTGAAGCCCTGGGCAGGATCAGTACCACCTGTTCCCGTTGTGGAAACGGTCGTCCTCTGCTTCTCGATCCTTATCACTGGCATCTGAAGATCGCCGGAGCTGCAGCCACTGCCTTCCTCCCCGCCCGGGCGGTATATGATCACCTTCTTAGTCCACTGATGAACCGTTTCGATGCGGAGCTTCAGCAGCTTCTCCCTCCTCAGTCGACGCAGCATGAACGTTATGAAGGCACTGCCAAAGAGGAACAAGGCCACTACTGTAATGGCGGCCAAGGTAAACCCAAGCGGATGGGCGTGCAGCAGGGCGTAGATCTCCAAAGGTGGCAGTGGACTCACTACCCTTAGGTACACACTGGAGTTGCTCCGTCCCAGACCGCTTGAGGCCAAACAGGTGTACCAACCCTCCTGGTCAAAGGTCACATTTTGAAGCGTTAGAACCACTGAGTCGTTCGTCACGGAGAAGTTAAGACTCTGGATCTCCAAGGACTGAAGACCGCCCAATGTGGCATTCTTGAGGACAACCCGTTTCCAGCTGACCGTGGGATGCAGGTCCGAGTAGACGGTGCACTTCATCACCACGGTGCCATTGACTTTCACCGTCTGATTTTGCGGCACCACGATTATTGGTGCGGATCTCGTGCGATCGTTGATGAGGACGCTAAACTCAAACTGGTTGCAGCCCCTCGCGTTGCACACCTTACAGGTGTACATTCCCGAATCCTCGCTGGTGGCCTCCACGAAACGCAGGTTCCAGTTCTTTTGGACATAGGAGCCCAGTGCACGGTTCAGCGGCTTCCTGTCCTTCGTCCAGGTGATGTTCGCTTTCCCATACACTGGGCAGGCTAGATTGACGGTGTTTCCCGACAATGAGTGCTGCAATTTATTCAACTCTTTTTTCCACTCAGGTGGACCCTCGCCGCCTGGTGACTCTGCACCTGGATTTTCCACGTCCTCGTCGGTGTCCTCTCCTGCAGTGGCTGCAGTGGGCATTGGGCTGGCCACTGTGGTGGTAGTGGTGGTGGTGCGAGCCGTGGTAGTGTCTGAAGGACTGTACAGCTCCAGATAGGCGGCGGCCACAGTGCGTCCGACCTGGTTCTCGGCTATGCATATGTACCATCCGCCATCCACCATTTCGACATTTCCCAGACGCAGTACCTGTGGCTCATCCATTCGGGTAATCAATCTGGTAACGTCCACCGGTAGCTGGGACTGCTCTCTTAGCCGCTGCAACAGGTCATCGATGTTGTCCACATTCCCCTTGTGCAGCCACGTGATCTTCGGCTCCAGGGCGGAGTCCTCGAGGAGGCACTCAATGCTCACATTGTCCTCAAGGGCAATGCTGGCATTGCGGGGATAGCCTGGCTTTAGCATGGGCACTGTGTGACTTCTGCTAATCACCTCCAGCTGGGTGGGATTACTCCTTTGGCAGTCCTGTTCCACGCACAGCTCACAGTGATAGCTTCCAGCATCCTCCGGCTGCAGCTGCCCCACTGTCAGCGACCACCTTTTCAGCTTAATCCGCCCACGTCCGCCAAGGATTTGAGTGTCATTGTGCAGCCAGGATATGTTAACACCCTTTGCATCCGGATCCGTGGGACTGCAGCTCAACTGGAAGAGACCACCTGCGGTGCGTTGGACGGTTTGGGGCAGTGGTTGCAGCAACTTTAGGGAGCGACTATCGTTCAGGGGCTGGAAAAAGAGATCTGACTCCGGCACTGGACGGGCATCTTCCAACTTGACAAAGCTGGCGATGTCATTGCCAACTGGCTCCTTATGGCCCACAACCAGGGAAATATTGTACCATCTGTTCTGACTATCCAGGCAGCCGTAGTTCCCTGAATTTCCGGACTGTGCTCGTTCAAGTCGCAGAAGGGTAGCCCTCAGTTGGAACTTATCCTCGTAGAACCACTTGGCCATGGGTCGGATGCACTGCAGCGTGATGTCCATGTCGGAGAGGAGGTGCCGCTGGCGGGTACTGTTTTCCACAGTAACATCGATGAAGCAACGATGATGACCATAATCGCATCCCAGGTCCGCAGAGGCAGAGACGATCGCAATGATCATCACCAGCGTGATCGGCACTTTTGCCATGGTTCAAGTGGATTCTCTTGAGTTCAACAGCCAGCGAGATCTCGTATCTGGATGGGCACGATCGTGTACATATGGATTACAGTTGCGGTCGAAATAATATCACTTCCTGTGGGTATCTTCATTCGAATCCAGCTAAAGCAAACAGAGGAATTCAGAAATTAAGTTTTAGTAAAAACATATCATTGATTCTTAAAAAATATAACTCTTTGACGATTGATCTAACATTTGTAATAAATATGTATATCTACTTTTTTTACGTTTAAATAGAATTTAGAAGTATTACAAGCGATTCAACAATTGAATACAGAGTATCTTTACACTATTGTTTTGACCGCAGCTGTTTAAGTGGATCAATAAATATTGCCAAATCTCCGTCTCACTTTCTGCCTCTCCCTCGATTCCCGCTCCGTGTCATTTTATTTATTTATTATTATTGTTTAATATTTTATTGCCAACACGGCGCACAGCCAAGTCAAGTCTGTCCGCACCAATATGCAAAAATCCAAAGGAGAAGCAGCTGAAAAAAAGCGAAGACTGTGTGCCCTGCCTCCGTAATGAGCTCGACGACGTGGTCGAAGCCACCGAATTGCCGGACACACTCGTCGCCACCCACTACCAAAGGGGATCTCCATTATAACTTGTCTATATTCGACGTTCGCCAAACGCTTTTGTTGCTACGGCCTGCGCTCCTCGATTTCCATTCAACAAAATGCCAAACAGTTAGAAAATCACTAAGCTATTTGTGGAAATCAGTTGCTACAGTGGTAAGACACTTTTCAGTTTCTCCCAAGTACTTGCACTCACAAGGCAAACAGACAAGGTGCTAGAGAATTGCAACAGCAAATAGAGAAATACCTAAATGATTCGCCACAATCTGAAATAGCAACTAATTGACTTTTAGCTTTCATGTGAAATATGAGCCCAGCTTTTGCTCATTCCAAAAGTTCATTTATATCAAAGTTAATGTTTAGTGACTGCCCAAATATCTAAAAACTGACTCACACTGCTCAAAAATCTCAAAGTAAACACATAAACTTCCATAACAATTATTTGTCAATTAATTATTTATAAAATCACAAAGAAAGGGTGTTGAATAGTATGTATTAAAAATATTCATAATAGTATTGTCGCCAAATATTTGCTAAATAAAAATATGCATTTTTTATTTCAATGATTAATGATGATCGTATGGGGTAAATCCCCAGAATTGTTGGGTGCAAGTGCTAGTTCTATAGAACATCATGTTTTTAGCAAAATCCAAATATGGAACTAAGTTTAGCGAAATGTAGATCATTTTATTTCAGGCATTTTCATACGTAAGTATATAAATATTTTAATTAAATATAAGAATTATAATATTTTGAGCTTTTATGATAGCAGTAGAATCGTTTGACCACTGTGCCGTTTAATGAAATGTATTTTATTGTTTGTAAGACTTGCGACAACCGTTGCGATTGTCATTGTTGTTGTTAATATGGTGCTAGTGTTGCCAGTAATTGTTGTTGTTGTTTTAGCCGATATTGCCGCTAGCCATTTGACTTCAGGCCCGATTTATGTATGTATGCACACGCGTCGCAGGTTTTAATTTATTCAATTCCTTTTTTTCTCATTTGTGGCCAAATACGAGTCGATCGCTGTATTTGAAGTATGTATTATTGCGTTTCTTATTTTATTTTTTTTCTCAGTTCGTCATTCATTCAATATTATTCGATTTCAAGCCAGCGCGCACATGGCCAAAACCGTTTAGCTCACACCTTTTTATCTTGTGAATTATTATCGAGCGCATAAATCTAATGCATGACCACCGATTTGATACTTTAACTTGGTCAATCAGCTATTTTGAGAATAGAATAAGTTCTTTATTTGGAACCCTGGTTATTAATGCCATTTTCATTTTCTGGTTGCGAACATTAATTAAAGGTAAAAAGAATGTTTGGATCACGAGATAAATTATTCATTACACAATTGGCAACACTTCAAATTTATTTATTTATTTTGTTCATTGACTTTTATTATATAGTTACCGAGTTATATTATGTATCTTGTTTCTTTGTCTCACTTAAAATCGTATTCTCAACATTTGGTTATTTTGCAGACTTTTTGTTTTTATTTATCTGCACTTGACAAGATGTGTATTTATTTTACTGCTGGAACCATTCACTCTTAAATTATTTGTTGCTTTATTTTGGCTTTACTGCCGCTTGTCATTCCCAATGGGAATACAATTTATTTGCGCCATGCCACAACCCCAAAATCTTTGACCAAAAAATCACGTTCTTTGTCTTTTATTTTCGAGGAGCTGGGGAAAGGCAAATGAGATCGCAAAAAACATTGTCACTATGTTTATTCGGCTGTCAATCGCCCCGTTTGGGGATTGGATAAAAATCTCAAGACTCGGGAGGGGGAATGGGCCAGAGGAAGGCGCCTTGCATTTCCGCTTCGTTGCCAACTTTTATTTCCATTTGCCAAGCAAATATGAGAAAAAATTATGGAGGGTGGGGTGACCACTTCCGTTGCACTAACCGTAATCCGTAAAGTTTTTGGAAGGAATCGAGCGGAGCCAACCGATTGGCTTGAATGTGCGCAAACAACTGAAAGTAACGATCGAAACGGAAGAAACTTTTACGAGGTACACTCCGAACGTGACCGATCGAAGCGAGCAGAACCGAACCGATCCCATCCGAACGATACCGAGTGGGTATCGTATCTGCGCTACCCTGTGATAGTGTTTGCTAGGATCCTGGGCACAGGGTCTTCGGATGGGATCGGATCGTATGAGCTACGGCTACCTGATCGAGGTGGTCGTTTCCCTCCCGCATGTTGCAATTGTTTTCGCTGGTAGTTTTCCTGAGCGGTTTCCTTTCTTTTTATTGTTGCTGCTGCTGCTGGTGCTGCTGCTGGTGGGTTCTTGTTGGTTTTATTCTAAGCATGTTTGCGGTGGCTTCGACTCGTTGAAATTCTTTATTATCTGGCCTTCGGGTTCCCTCGCTGTTTGTTTGCTCGGCGGCTTAATTTATGCAAAAGAAAAATGTGTCCATTGTCTTAGTGGTGTGCAGTACGTGCGCATGCGCGGTAATCGCATATCAATAAGGAAATATCCGTTACGTGACTGATATCCAAAAATCTCAGTTGCTCAGTTGCCCACTTGCTGCATGTGGCAGCAGCAGCTACATATGTTTGTTGTTGGCTCCCGCATAGGCCAAAATCCTGATACAGATGCCGCGCACGTAGTCTACCCAAAAATAGTAAAATGCATTTTCGATGCACTTGTTCGGGGCTATGGGAACAAATGCGAAACGGTTGGAAAATACGGCAGGGTTGGACTTACCGTCCCAACTAGCTACCAAGAACTAGGCAGAGCTAAAGACTATTTCCGGTGAATTAATAACCAATTCACCTGATGTCTTCATTTGGGCGGTGCCTCCTAACAGCCCTCATGTTTGCCGAGGTCAGCATAAACAAGATATTGGTTCTTAGATTTAAACATCTCTTTCATTATAATTAAAATATAACGTTCTTTAAACTCCGAAGAGGTATACGGATTTATACGAACTAATCATGAAAACAAATTCCCTTTTTTTATTTTTCAACAAAAATAATTATGGTATATGTACTATCTAAGGCTTGTGTCTTTTAACAAAATATTGCCAATGTACAAATATGCAAAATAAAATTTAAAATAATAATAATGCTAAGCTTATAAGTCTTTGTCTTTAAGCCAAGGTCGCACGCTTGGCCACAAACTCCCTGGAAGTCTTCTCCTTGTTGGTAAACCGAGCATATCTACCAAGAAATATTGAAAAAGGTAAAATAATGAAAAACAAAGAACAAAGACAAGTTATTTACGTTTTGTGATATTTGGCCACATCGGAGGCGCTGAGCGAAGGACGAGTGGTTTGGAACGACTCAACCAGGTGCTTCTGCTTCAACGAGATTTTCTTTGGCAGTTTCTGGGAAAGCAATAAGAAATCAATGTTATTTACACCGTCGCCAGAAACTGAGTACTACGTGACTAATCCGTGTTGCCGGAAGTAGCATAGATTTCAATTTGATTTAAAGGACAATCACGTAAACGAATCAAAAGTATTTGAATCTTAAATTTAAGTTACATTTGTAACCAGGATGGGAATATTCAAAACGAGAAAGAAACATAGCCCATAAAATAGATCGTTTCCGGTGAAAGGAAACCAGCTCACCTCATGTCCAAATTGAGCCAGCGCCTCCTTGACCGCCGCCATGTTCGCCGATGTCAGGATGCTCTGAATATCGGCGCCAGTGTAATTTGGAGTTTTTCGCGCAAACCACTCGAAGTCCACGCAATCATCAAGGCTGAGTGTTGAACTTAGTGCCTCAAATATACGTACTCTGGCCGGAGCATCCGGCAAAGGACACTCCACCAAGCGATCAATGCGACCGGATCGAAGGAGCGCAGGATCCAGTAGCTCAGGCCTAGATGTAGCTGCTATCACGGTAACGCCCTGCAGTCCTTCCACGCCATCCAGTTCTGTGAGCAACTGATTCACCACTCGATCTGTGACCCCCGTGGAATCGTGACCACGTTTCGGCGCCAAACTGTCGAACTCGTCGAAGAAAAGCACACATGGTCGGGCACTGCGAGCCCGATTGAATAGGTTTCGAACATTTTCCTCGCTTTGGCCAATGTATTTGGCGAGCAACTCAGGACCCTTGACAGAAATGATGCGCAGGTTCCACGATGTGGCCAACTGAGAGACCAGGTAGGTCTTTCCCGTTCCTGGTGGCCCATATAGCAGTACTCCGGCCTGATTGCGCAGTGGAGAGGCGTTAAAAATGGTGGGATACTGTAACAAATGCACAATAATATAATAAACTGTGGAAAAAAATATATTGTTTAGAGCTCACCCGTGATGGCCACATAAGGACCTCCTCTAGAACTCCCACAACTGACTCCAGACCAGGCAACTCCTCAACGCGCATTTCATTGTCTTCCGCATCGTTGCCAGTCCTCTGATTGCTCTGAATGCCTTGCAGGCAGTACGAGTTCGTGTGCTCCAAGGACTCGATAAGCTGATCGTTGGTCAGCACAGGCTGGGTCTTGCCTGAAAATAAGAGAATTATTCATGAAAACATACAATTGCATATTTATGTTACAAACTACTCACTGATGCGATAAGCATAAAATATTGCACGCTCCACGAACTGGACAAGATCACATTTTCGGTAGCCCTCTGTGAGGTTGGAGAACTTAACAAGATCCAGGTCCTTGGACACGTTGATATGGCTGCACAGCTCTCGAAGGATAATCTCTCGATCCGCTCGTTCCAAACTGGGCAGACGAGCAACAGTCTGGAAAACATGTCTTCCCCTTGGTGAGCTCAGGCGCTTGTTGAGGGTCTGCAACTCGTTGACGGTGGCGATTACCGCAATAGCGTTGTTTGAGGTATACTGAACAATCAACTGATACACAGTGTCCGCCATGCGATTGTAGTACTCGCCATCCTGACTGGACTGCTCTCCAGCAGAGTGGGCCAGTACATCCAAGTTTTCTAGCACAACAATGGCGGGGGCATGCTGCAAGCAGCTGGTGAAAATGTTGCGAAGGTCTTTTTGGATGGACTCCGTCTTGCGGCCTTTGCTTCGCGATCCGTGGAAGAACTCAAAGTAACAATAGTCCGGCTTGCGTGACAATTGGTCCAAAATGCGCTCCACAAGAACGGTTTTACCCGTTCCCGAGGCACCAGCCAGCAGGACATTGCACTGACGCATGACGGAATTGTCAGCGCTTAAGCACAGATTCATGCGCAATTCCTGAACCACTTGATCCACAATCTTATCGTACTCTGGTAACTGAATGAGGTCCTGAACACTTAATGGCGACGTCGGAGGCGTCTGCTCCTTAATAATCTCACCAACCGGACGCACCAGATCTGCTGCATAGATCTTGGCCTCCTTCAGAAACTGCGCGTCCACCACGCAATAACGAAAGTGTTCTGGTAGAATTCCGACAGTAACCAGTAAATCGTCCTCCAGCCGCACCACCTCCTCCTGGTTGAAGAGCATCGGCTTATGCTGCGTTCTCTCTATCACAAACCGCTTAAATGCATTCTCCATGATTTTGTAGTGCGTCTTCTTGTTGGCAAATAGCTCAATTTTTTCCACAAAGTTAACTACGGTAGTTTTCGGTCTTAGAACGACTCGTTCCAATTCCT
This sequence comes from Drosophila teissieri, assembly GCF_016746235.2. Classification (NCBI taxonomy): domain Eukaryota; kingdom Metazoa; phylum Arthropoda; class Insecta; order Diptera; family Drosophilidae; genus Drosophila; species Drosophila teissieri. Next base: position 14,245,672 of record NC_053031.1, on the reverse strand, counting down.
TGATGCCCAGCAATTTCATGAGATTGGCATTAAGTTCGATCGATGGATGAATGGTTTCTGGTAGATCGTCTTCTATATCCTCGTCAACTGTGCGTACTCTCACATAGTAATCCTTGTCGGCTGCCGTATGCATGCAATAAAACAGATCCAGATCGAAGAACTCAGGTAGATGATTGCGGTTCACAAAGACATCCGACTCCTGAGCCTGCTCCCGCCATAGACCTCGAATCACACGAAACTCGAAGCTGCGCGAGCTTTCGCGGCGCAGATCCTTCTTAAGGCGCTCCATGTGAGCCTGCCGCTTGTTCCGCTGAATAGTATTCTTCACATTGGACACCGTGGAGGAATGTGTCAAGGGCGTTGGCTTCTCAGCCAGCTCGTCCTTGACCTGGGCAGTGGTTTTACTCCTGGCGAGTTTAGTGTTCTCCTCTATAACACCATTTGATGTTCCGTTGGTCAGTCCCTTGTACAGGTTGGGCGCCACCACGAGTTCCGTGTTGTGATCTATTCTCCCGTAGTTCATGTGCGGCTTCAGTCGATCTGGTGAAATGATTTCCAAATTAATACAAACGACATGTAATAGATGGCAAATATTTACCCACTGTCAGCGCCACTTGCATTGACTTGTTAATCCAAACAATGAGGATCTGCGTTGAGTTCACAATGCGAGTTTGCTCCAGCACACTGCCCGATATCTTTTCAGTGCTAAGTTCCTGCAAAGGCGTGTGTTGCAATAAGAAAAAGGAAAATAATTAATTAGTTTATAAGTTAATTCAATTCAATCAATTCAGCGGGTCAATGGCAATGCCGGCCAAGCAATGGCAGTATAAATAAAGACCAAGCGCACGCCCGCGCCAAATGCTAATCCGATATAAACGGACTTGTCTATTTTTAAGCTGCCCGCTGACCGCTGATTGCTGGCCACGCCGCCAAGCAGGCGAAACCGTCACTCACAATGATCTCCCAGTCCTTGGACGAGACGGGGGTAACGTGGACGCTGCGCAGGTTGAGAACGTCAGCGATGAGCGCACACTTGACCAGATCATTCTCGTGCAGACCTACGGCAAGAAAAGGGTAAGTGGGTGCGAACTGTACAAGTGTACGAGAGTACGAGGTACAGGGCAGATGGCCGGAGTCCAATATTACGGCATATTGGCAACCGATGCACATCCGGTCGTTAAGTAATGGCTCACCAATCTCCTTCGCTGCTCTGGCATTGATCCCAATCTCGGTGTCTTTGATGCCGCCGCCGCCCTTTTGTGGCGCCCAGGAGGCGTAGTGCGTCCGGCCATTGTACTGCAAGCTCAGGCAGCCCGTGTCCTAATCAGAATGCCACAAGGGTTAGCCGGAATAATCTTTGCCGTATCTAATCTGCGTGGAGCGTGAAGCGTGGACCTTTGGACACTTACATAGGTCGAGACGACGCCGTAGTACTGGTCCGGCAGCAGCACAAAGTTGCTCCTGATGGGCCGATAGACCACCTTAAAAGTGCGTTTGAACATTCTCGTCGTGGGCGTGTGCGAATCAAGTGCGCTCCTTCCTGGTTTAAAGCATTTTCGCACTAAACTTCTGCTCTCTGCGGAATTTACTTTTGCTTTATTAGAGATGGGAGCTCGCGCGTCAGCTGAGCCGATACTTGCAACAGGTGAGACAGCTGATTAGAGATGGGCCCCCTCACAACTGTTCCCAGCAGCAAAATACAAAAACGTTACCATAACATTTACTCAAATTCAAGTGAGATCAGATTTTAAAAAGCTTATTAAAATCTTATTAACATTTGAAAGACAACTATCATTATAGAAATTTGCAATCAATCAGTTACGTTCGAAAAAGAAAACACAATTTTGTTTTGGCTAATTTATTGGGTTAATAATATTTTATTTAAAATAGTTCGAGTGTTCAATATAGTCGTGTAAATGTGTACAAAAGATCCGGCATTTTATATTTAATATATCGATTTTCCATCTCTTTCGCTCCTCGTATACCATGCTGGCGTCTTATCAAATTAAATAACACAATATTTAAGAACTAACAATGCAGAGCGTGCTAATCGTGTGTGTTTGCATTAAAAAACTGCAAACTTATCTTCACTTGCGCTATTTCCTTCTTTTGGCAAATTAAACAGGAGAAGATATTGAAAGGATATGCATAAGGATGCCGATGGCACTTGTAAATATTTAAATACAATAAAAATGTGCTTATAGTTCAACTAAATTCGTTATTGCATTTTATAAATATATATCTACTATAAGTATCCGTATATCGCGAGAAGACACTATCCAAAAGAGATTACAAAAGCTTTTCAGTTTAAATTGCGTGTAATGTTCTGCTGCTTTATAGTAAACTGCTTTATATCAGTCTTCGTCAACTTGTTGTTGTTCGTGAGAATAAATTGGCTTATAAATGGAATATTTTGTAATATAGTTAATATAACCTTTGTATCAAAATTTTAATAAAATTTTATAAAATGTGTAGTTCATTGAGTGTAAAATATTCTAAAAATGATTTCCTCTGGCATGCAATATTTTGGCGTTTGTTTGGACTTTTGTTGCTGGCTGTGTGTGCGGAGTGAAAAAATAACAACATAAATAATCGATTAAATAGAAAAATATACAAAAGTTTAATGCATTTTACTCTCTTCTCATACAATTCACTGCTTATATGACTTACTATTTTAATACAATTAATTAAAATTCGGAGTTACGTAGGCTCTCCATATTCATGCGGATTTGCCATCTCGGATGGATGCAGCAAGTATTTCGTATTTGGTTAAAACGTAAATTTAAAAAATACAATTAAATAGCACATATATAATTAGATATATATGTAGGTATATGTATGTACACAGGGTAAAAGTTAAATCATTATTTAACAATAATAAATTTGATAAATACACCATTCGAATTTTCAAGTTCAACTTAAGCTCTAAGCAATCAAATTAAAATGCGTTTTTTAAAACAAAATTTTGGCGATAAAAATGTTTCTCAAAATTGAAGACGAGATTCACAGAATGGATGTGGTGCTTGTGGTTATCGTTGCTAGAAATTCCGTCGAGAATTGGGATTCTAAGATACGGTTATATTCGACTTGACTTAAAAATATATTGAAAAATATTCGAAAATAAAAGGATTTGAATGGAAGGGAATGTGAGTTTGTGTATGTGTAAGAGTGTCTCGAAAACAATTTAATCGCCCAATCACATATTGCAGTATCTGTAATGTTCTCTTTTTGTTTCGGTTTCAGTGTGAATTTTGATTTTCGATTCGTTGCCATTGCCCCGTCGTCGTCATTGCGTCGATTGCGTCGATTGCGTCGAACTCGATCTCGTTCTAGTTTCCTAACTCCTCGTCCTAACAATCCATTTCCTCCAGGGTGCGCGACAAACGATTATTGTCGATCCTCCGGCGCTGCGACCGCCGCACAGCATCCGCCCGCCGGTACGGCTCGCTCTTCAGGCCGAGCAGGATGTCCTCCAGGGCTCCGTTGTACACCTCGTCCTGCTGCAGTAGCTTCTTCTCGCGCACCGAGTGCGCCTTGCTCTTCAGCTCGTTAATGACAGCTTCCTGCAAGGATAATGCGCCGTTTGAGGGCAACTGTTTGCATTTCGTTTTTTTTTGTGGAGCAAGCGAGGCCAACACGGATTGGGATTAAAGAAAAATAAACAGGTAAGCATTAGATAAGGTCAACCATCACCAAAGAACAAAAACTTATTACTAAGAGGTTATTCATTTTATGTAGTGCAATTTTTAGAATTAGAATTTTTCAAATTTTTTAGGAATCCAAAGATTTTTATTTTGTTATTATTTGGTAAAACGTGTAAAGAACTTATATATTATAATATTATTATAATATGTATTATTTATATTTAAAAATTTGAACATTTTTCAAATAATATCCAAAATAAATAAATTTGGCAGCGCGCAAGTCCTGGCACGAAGCCAAAATTTAAATAAGTACACATGTCAAATCAAATGCTCGATGTAGACTGGATTTGTCGAGGAATTATGCGGAGATTAGGTAACACAATAGTGCAGGATTAGTCTGGACAAATACAGTGTTAGCAGGTAGGTAGAGAGACAAGCCAGGCGACTTACACTAATGTGGGAACTTTACACAAAACAAATCCCGTCACATGTCGCCCACAAGAAGCAACAACTAGGATTTCGACTTTTTTTTTTGGTATGGATTAGCGGGGATTTGGGGCACGAGCACAGACCAAGTCCCCCTCGAATTCCCGTCCCCAGTTGGGTATTAGACAGAGTGTGGTGTGATTTGTGTGAGTCAACCAAATAACCAAGTTAACGTGCTTAGATTGAGGAAGTGGCCGGTGGGTGGATGCTACGATTGGGCAAGCTGCTTCTGTTGCTGATTGGCAAAGTCGAGCAGACAATGTATTGGCTGCATGAATCAAATCAAACGAGATCAAAACAAATCATAACAGGTTATCAGGTTTGAAACGATACGTGCATATAGAGATTAGACATATGGAACCGTTTAGACGGACTTGGCCACCCTTCGATAGCGTGCCTATTGGCTAGCTCTTCGTGGTCGATGGCCTCCACTCACCTGTTGCTTCTTCTGGTTAACCTTGTTGCGCATAAGCACCTGATCGCTCTCTTTCTTGGAAGCGGCCAACGCGGCGGCCTTTTCCAGGCGCAGACGCTGCTCGTTCTCCTGATCGTGTTGCTAGAATTACCAAAGACATCACATTAGTAGAGTAATGAGGAATCATTTTATATAGTCGCACCTTAAACGCACGTGTGAAGCGTACGATCAACGCAAAGAAAGCAGCCGCATCGGCATTCCGCGAGGAGTCGCCAAAATATTCAACGCACTCCTTGAAGGCTTCCTGTGCATGCCGCAGATCGCTCTTGATCTTCTTCAGCTTGTCCTCGCTGTTGTTCAGGAAGTCCCGCAGGATGTGCGTCTGGGCACCCTTTACTCTAAGCTCGGCCTCCTTGCGCACCAGATCCATGCCCTTTTCTAGCTCCTGAACATCGGCCACCACATTCTCCAGTGCCACCGATGCAGCCTTGTCCGTTCCATACAGCTCGCTCTCGAAGTTCAACAGCTCCGGGAACTTGGCCCGTATGGTGGCCACAATATAGTGCAGCAGCGACGATCGCTTGTCCGTGGATTTTGTATCGATCAGCGTGTCCAGCGATTGCAGCTTAAAGCCATAGGCTGGTCCCCGTTTATTGCTGTTGAGATAGTTGCCGAACGCGAGGACAATTTCCAAAACCGCCTTGAATTTCCGCGATTGTTTTAAAGAATTCGATGCTCCTGCTATCGATTGCACTTGCTAGAATTAAGAAAATAACATATTTATTGGATTAATCGAAAATATGTCAATAATAAAGTACTCAAATTTCTTGCTGATCAAAGTGCAATTATGTTGACATTCGGATTTCTAATTTTATAAACAGAGATGGGTTTTCTTCTTATTGTCCAACAAAATAAACAAAACGAATAGAAAAGCAGCTGACACATGACTTAACAATTAGTCATAGAAACCGATATTGTATTTACTCGAGTCGTAGATATCTTGCTTTTGTAATAAGCCTCTAATATGTATATTTCCTCACCGGACTAATGAGATGAACGCTGTCGACAAAGTTGCCCATGTAGTTCATGATGGCCAGCTTGGACGAGATACGCTCCACACGCGACAACTGCAGCATAAACTTGTCTTCTTCGGTGAGCAGCTGCTGGTCCTTGCGCTCGATGATGTATTCCTTGTAGGACTTGACCTCGGCATCCGTGGGCACCATCTTTTGCAACAACTCAACGTTCTCCAGAGAAAGTTTCTTCAGGTCCAGACTATGGATGGCGGCGATGACATCGTCAATGGGCATACCCAGCTTGCGACGGGAGATTGCTGAGAGCATAAAAAAAAAGTCAGTTGATCCAAAAATAGACAAGATAACACAGCGCACTCACCAATGTTTCTTAACCTCGTGTGCTCCAGTAGCGAGACATTGTCGGGCCTCTTGAAGCGTTTGCTGGACTGCAGCGACCCATCGACCTCGGATCCACTGCTACCATTGCGCAAGGCGCCGCCGATGCCAATCTTGAATCGTTCCTCAAACTCGTTGAAGTCGATTTGTTTGAAGATCTTCTCGTCGTCCAGCTCGTTGAATATCGTACCACGTACCTGAACAAATGAAGAGTTAGTAAAATGGAAGAGTATGTAGTGCATATCTCTGTGGCTACCTGATTAGGCTTTAGTGCTATCCAGTTCAAGGTTGGCAACTTGTATTTGGTGGGCACCTTGCGCTTGATGGTCATGGCGCCATCGGGAGCGGGCATAAAGCCGGCTACTGGAGGCGGTGGCGGTTGGAAGGAGCTCATCATGGGCGGGGCATGTGGCGGCGATGGCGCTGTCGAGGTGAGGCTGCCGCTCGGACTGCCCAGCGGACTGAAGCCCGGCATCATTGGCGGCGGTGGTGGAGCCGGTGGTGCTGGCGGCGGAGGTGGAGGAGGAGCAGCTGAACTTGCAGTAGGCGAGGCGGGTATCGGCGGTGGAGGTGGTGGCAAAGTAAGTGAGGCTGCCCCCGAAGTGGTACCAGCCATGAGGCCACCATTCGCCAGAGAACCATCCCCGCTGGAGGCGGAGCGTGGCAAGGAACGCGTAAGCGTCTGCAGCTCCATGTTCTTTGTGTGCAGCAGTGTGTCGCGCTTCTTCAATTCCTGCTCGTTGTGCTGCAGCATACGCTGCATCACCGTAAGTTCCTCCTCCAGCTTCTGGCGAATAATACCCAGCTGCTCGCGTTCCGTCTTCAACGTCAGACTCTCGGACTCCAATTCCGCATACTTATAGAGGAACTCTGAATTACGATCTATTTCTCGCTCAAGTTGATCCTCAAGCTCCTGAACTCGCTCCAGTGCCGAAGTTTTTGTCTCGGAGTCTTCCATCAAGGCAGCCACATCGAAAACGTTGTCCAAATAGGCTGATATCTGTACCTTCAGCTCCTCCGACTCTGTCAGACGAATTCGCTCCAGATACTTATCCAGGCCCAGGGCCGTGAACTCGTACTGCAAGTGGACCCTGTAGTTCATGTCCTCCACCGAGTGGACAACTATGTTCATGAACTGCATGCAGGCAACCATGAAATCGATGTTAAAGGCCTCGAAGTTCATGAAGTACTCCATGAGGGTTTGGAAGCGTCGCTTCTCTTGGCACACATCCTTGAAGTTATCGAACGAACCCAAAATGATCTCGTGTCCGCCCTTTACCAGGCAGATGGCTGCCAGCAGCTCCAGGACCAGGGCTTTCGTCCTCAGCGATTTGTGGATAAGACTCAAGGCAATGCAGTTGATGGCCTCGCGGTGCTGGATGACCATGTTGAACCCATACTTGTTGTTCATGATCGCTCGCAGGCACATAATGGACACATGGATGTCGTCCGTGGCAGCACCCATGTTTAATTTGGCAATATGTCGTGACCTTCGCTTTAAACTAGGACTATCCAGGGCATCGGCAATGGTGGGTCGTAGGAATCCATAGGACATTGTGTGCTGCTGCCTAGAGTCCAGTGTGCCATTGGTCAGACCATGTCCCGCACTGTTGCCATGGGACAGTAGACCACCAGCTCCACCAGGACTAACAGAACTACTGTTTCCCATCACTATCTCACCGCCATCGCCGCCGTTCGTGAGATTCAGTCGCTCCTCGGAGGCACAAAGGACACCCTGAAGGCGCTGCTCGTGCCGCATCATCTGCAGCCGGAAGCTGAGATAGTCGACCAGGGCGTCCAGACCCTGGTTCGTGTCATCCAGGAACTCCTTCACCCACTCGATGTGGTTCGTGCGCAGCGAGATCTCCAGATCGCGGAGCACCTGGGTGGACGTGGACTCGCCGACCATTTTCCGTTTCTGACAAAGAAAGTAGAAGAGATAAAGCTGTAGGTGTACAAAGAGAAAGAGAGAGAGTGGAGACAGGATAGGATGACGGGAGGCCGGAAACAGGCGACAGGATGCAGTTGATGGAGTCAGCAGCGCGTGGACCAGGACGAGGATCGATTAGGGATAGTGCAGGTGGTGCCAGGAGGTAGACAAACAAATAGAGAAAGAGAGATGGGAAGAAACAGGAAAGACGAGTGTGTGGGAATCGTGGATGGTGGATCGTGGTGTGTTGTCAGTGTTGTGAGTAGAGAAATGAAATTTACACATTAATATTGGAACAACAGATTTCGATTTTAAGTAGGGTTATTAACTTTGGTTTTTCATTAGCTTGGCCTAATAGTTTATTAAGAAGTCGGTTACATAATTTGACCTATTTCGAGTTTAACAACCAGAAACCACACTACAGAAACTACTATAGGAAACTAGAAATGATGTAGAATTAGGAACTCAACGTACCCGATGACTCCTCGATGCCTTTGGGTCCAAGTATGTGCGCAGTTTACTCAAGTAATGTGAGGGCGGATCCTTTGCCTGCACCATTTCCTATAAAAATAATGTAAAATTATTAAAAGTTTCACAACAAAGCTGAAATTTTAAAGAATATTTGCAAAGGTGGCCACTCGGACACTTGATAGAAAAACTTGTTGAGCTACTGAACTTTATGTTAACTGCTTTATGTTACTCGACTGACTGACAAGTGACAAAGGTCAAACGATAAGATCCAAGTTAGCTCATGTTTTTATAAGTACTACAGGTAGATTTGTCAGGCAAGGTGTTTAAAGTACAAACAACTATATTTATTGAAAACACTTTTACAATCGTTTTCAGTTATATTGAGGCTTTAACAGCAGAAATACTATACTCGCTTCCTAATTGCTAATTGCTCCCTCTATCACATTAATGGCCCCTGAAATCATCTCTGCCGGAGCTGGAGTTGCCCAAGTCGCTGTTCAATGAACTGCCAGTGATCGGGCAACTGGAGGAGGAGGATCGGTGGGTATATAGTCAGCGATACCACATGCATTAACACTAGACGGAGACTTAGCGGCTTTTACTTTTGTTTTTCCCTCTGTGCTTTAACTGCATATTTTCGTAGATGTTTATGTTACCGCAATCGAATCCCCTCTTGGCATCGTGGAGTCTTGGTTCCCCCCTCCCACCGAACACATAAGCATCGATGGCTTGCCTAACTCTAAACATTTTTAAGCATGAAGCGTGGTATACTTGTTTTGGCCTGCGTCTGTTTGTTGTTTTTTTGTTATGGGTTTGGTTTAACTATGCCAACAACTAAGGCAGCCACCAAAAGCCACAAAAACAGCACCAACAGCCAACGCATGACTACAACCTAAACTATGTGTGGGTTTTGGTTTTGGTTTCTGGGTTTGCGTTTGCCTTCGGGTTCGAACTGCAGCTAGAGAAAAACCAGTTTGATTCTTTTTCCCAGTCGAAGAGAGCTGAGGAAAAATATCAGCATTCATACAGGCGCACAGATATTCCAATATGTATACTATACGTACACGAATACGGATATGTAAACTGCTGCAAGCGGCTACAACGATTAAAAACTGCAACTTATCGCCGTCATAATAATTTGCATTTTGTCACTGTGAGCACGAAGAGCAACTGGGCAACTGAGGCAGGAAGATGTTGTGGCGAGGACCGAGTCCATGGGATTGGCCTCACCACAGCTCACTCCTCACTCCGCTCTCCACGTCCTCGAGTGGCTAGCTTCGCCTCCACCATCCCATCATCCCACCATCCTGTCCAACGGACCTGTCCGTCCGTCTGTCAGTGGGCTGCGTTTTCATTCAGTTTCATGACTAGACGAACTTTGAGTGGAACTGTGGACTGGGGACATGCAAATGCAGCTAATAAACTCAATAAAGGATGTTTGCACATTTATTTTTTAAAAACATATTCCTTCTCCTTAACGTAATTGCCACTTGTGAATCTATTCAACTAGGCTTCCTTCAGTTGAATTATCTTTACACACACATGTATTGTTCGTTTTATACGATCGTGAATCATACTTTAATTTCCTTTCATACGAAGTCATTATAGAATTATAGTGCAATAATCACGTTCAATACAGAAAAAAGCTACATTTTCAGAAGCTCAGCCTAGGTTCTGTATGTTCTTTCTTAAAAGATTTTTGTTAATATTAGTTTGATTTATGGACTTTAGAGCCCGTCTCCTATTGCATAACTTTTAAAGCTCGCTTTAGCACGTTGTTCATTTTACTTCTAGAGCATTTTTCAATCAATTTTCCATTGATTTACCCACTGTGCAGTGGGCCTGAATTATGGAAAACAGGTCTGGGTTGCAGGCATGCAGGCGGCTAAGGAACCGGCGACCGACGACGACATGGACAACAACAATAGTCGTAGGAATAAAAGCACCAACAACAACGGCAAACCGTGTTGGGTGTTTAAGATATTTTATCGTATGGCAGAAAATGTTTGACGTGAGTACCGGAGTACCGGAGTGCTGAAGAGTGTTGAGCATTCCTGCCTCGAATCTTTTTTTCGAGAGCTACTCCACCAAAATGCCCATGGCGAATATATTATGCTCGGCGTCGCCGTTGTTTTCCGTTGTTATTTTCCTAGGTGCAGCTCTTGAAAATTCAGTGACCCAGTTGCAAGTGAGATGGATAGATAGCTGTTCGGTTGGTTGGATGGATGGATGGATGGATGGTTAGATAGATAGAATCCACCGAAAAAAAGTAAAGGCACGCTCTAGCACACACGTTAATAGTTTCGTCATATTCCAAAAACAGCAGCAGTCAACATAACACGCAAACTGGAATTTTTGTCCACATAGCAAATAACATACAAATACATACATATACAATTTATTGCCCTATTCTAAACCAATTTAGAGTCGCTCTCATTGCCAAAATGTTTTCTGGTGTTTCGGATTCAGCGAGCGAATTTAAATCACTAAAGACTCCGCTGTGCCAAGCGGCAAAAAAATACATCAAAAAGCGCGAGCCACAAAACAGCACGCACTGCATAATGATTTAATGATTGACAAGCTGATACGCTGTGTCGCTTTATACATATATGTATATATATATATATAGTTATCTATCTAGACAGACAGCGACATATATTTAAGCACATGTCCTACAATTTATTTATGGCAGTTCAGCAATTGCTGTTGAACGACTCTCGGATAAAAATACAACAAGTTGAGCTTGTTAAGGTATACTGATAATATGATTAAACCGTATGATTAATGTGATTCAACTTAGAAGTCAATAGGATCAATATTGGTTACAGATGGTAAAGCCTACAAGTTTGTGATAAACTCATGGTGTTTCCAGGAAGTTAATTCCTCAAGAACAACAGATTACTATTATTGTCACCTCAATAGCTTTTGTCTAACTCCAATATCAAGATAAAGAGCCGACCTGCTTGATCTGTTAGCAACCCAGTTGGCAGTAACTAATTAAAAGAGAATTTCGTAAAGTTGCTCGAGGCATAAACGCCTTTGAAATTCCATTGCGCAAAGCCATTTGGTAGAGCTCAATTAGAGCGGCGCCTGCTCCACTCGACCCTCCCCACAGTTGTGCCGCCTAAAGGTCAGTGCTCAAGGTGTCGGCATCAGCAAGACCCCCTCTTTGAACTGCGCCCAAGAATGGGTCCAAAGTGTCCAACTGGGAATGAAACTGCTCACAATCTGCGAAGTGCCAGCAGGAAGTTATGATGTTGATAGCAAAGTGGTTTTAGCTACAAAAAATATGTGCAATGTGTAAAAATTAAAAATAAAAAATTTAATCTTTGCAATTATGATTAATTCGTCAGGCCACAAAAAAATACGATTAAGTAAAATGCTTATTCCCTCAAAAATACGATAAACACACTATTATTCATAATTATTATTCATACTTATTGCAAAGCCTATAAAAACTGGAAACAAATTCAAATCGGAAATAAATAGTACCATAGATTACTATTAGTATGTAAATCAATTTGTTACTCACTTGATCGCATATCATGTCCCACTTCTTCTCGTCATCGTAGTTCCGCAGCAACTTTGCTTTATCCGGTGGCAAGTCCATCGAAGCCTGTCGCCAAAAGACATGAAAAGACAAGAATGAAATTCGTAAGAGTTGATCCTGAGATAAAGAAATGCCAAAGCAGAGATATATTTTCGTAAAATGGTAAAAGCTGGAAATGGCAGCACCCAGCCAATTGGAAAGCCCGAAATACCCCGCGTATCATGGCCCATTAGGGTCCTCAGTCTTGCATCTCTGGAGTGGCGACCCCTTTGTTTCTTTGCTCATGTAAATATTGAAGTACTTTAGCTGCTGATGGTTGATTAAAAGATTACTGCAGAAGAGTCACCAAACCATAAAGAAGAGCCCACAAACAAAAGAAAAGTTACGCACAGAGATGTCAGGAATTGGCTCTTTGAAGCAGCTTGAATGGAAAATAAATAAACTTGTAATAACCATGCATTATTTAAATACAAATATTTCCGACCAACACGAGAGACATGATTTCCAGGTTAGAGCTGCAGCTCACTGAACCATAAAGCAAAATCAAATAATCAGTACCAATTTACCTGCTGGACTGCAGACGATTGTGTAAAATGGTTAAATGTACAATTTAACGGGAGGGAATGCACCATAATGAAATCGGCAAATATGCTTACGTGACTTCAATTTAATTTTTCCACTTTTTCTCCTTTTTTTTATGGGTGCAGCTGCAGTTGGAAGTTCTAATTAGACACACACACAAACATACACACACTCAATAATGGGATGAGGGCGGCAAAAGGGTGTGGTGAAGATGGAGGGAGCTAGGGAAAATAAATGCAAAATGCATACCCACACAATATCGGATGTACAATCGGAATAAAATGAATAAAAGGAAAGTATTTGGTGCGTTGAAATGCACGGGAACGAAACCGATTTTCATCTCTGTCCCTACGTCATCAATAGAATAAATTATAACTTGTAGACCCAAAAACTGTCAAAAATATCTCGTCTCATATTTCGAGGAAGCATTTAATGCCTGAGCATAAAACATATTTAATCAACTACTTTTAAGGAAATAGATACACAACAAATAAAATATTTACAAAACAAATCTCTCTGTAACTTTGTTTGTAATAGTGAATAAATTCAAAATAAGTTTTTGAAATGTGACATTGAAACCATAAAAATATTAAACTTATTAAGCAGCTTTAATGAAGTATTAACCTCATCTTTTATCAAGAATAAAACTACAAATAACGTGGTATCAGTGCGCATTTAATCTCTTTTCTGAGACGCTAAAATTAATTTCCTCGTTTATTTTCAGGCCCAAGATGTTTTTACTCACAAGTTGATGATAATAAATTGCTTGCTGCTCAATGTTTTTCTCATTCAATTACTGCAAATTTACATGGAGCTTGCCAGTTTATCCCAGTGTTAATTAAGCTAAACAATTATTACAATTGTCTTAAATTCAGGCTTTGTTAACTTTTTTCTACGTGCTCATTGCTTAATATGTATATGTAATATATTTCCCATAAGCGGAGGAATGTGAGTAAATGCGAGAATGATTGCAAAATTTATTGATTAATTAATTGTAATGTTATGGGTGAGCCCCAACTGGGCCCCAACTTCCATCATCGCATCATCCGCATCGATTCCACTCCCAGTCCATTGTCCGTTACGGTCTGAGCCCATCAGACTGAGTGATTTGCCTCGACGCGCTTTTCGTAATAACAAAACAATAAATAAGTAAATAAAAGAGTGCATAAAAAGAGAGAGAATAATAAACAAGGTGACAAAGACGAGAGCTCTCTTCAATATTTATGCCAGGGCAGACAGGCTCCGAAAGCCAGAAAGCGAAAACTTACTATATAAATTGGACATGATGTATGTAAATACGGTGTATGTACATTGTACATAATGAATTACTTGACCGGCATACCGGATACGCATTTTAAATTTGTTTTATTTTTGTGTCCCTCTATCTACATATGTGTGTATGTGCATAATGGGAGGCTACGGACTGTAAGCCTCGCAACCCCCACTTAATTTCAACTGTCTACGCTCATGCCAAATGAGTAAGCTCCAGAGGTATTTATTATAGAACAAATTTCATATAAAAATGATGGACAGAAGGTACTCGTGAGTGACTAAGTAGTACTGTTGAAACAAACAGAGTGCCTCGACCAGCAGTTACCTATTTCGTAACATTTCATTTGGAAATATACAGCTCGATCTACAATCAAGGAGCGTATGACTGACATTGAATGAATCAAAGTTGTAGGCTGTGAGTAACAGGCAGATGTTATTCACTTGTCTTATTTCGTTTTCCGACCAATAATTGAACCTAAAGTACATTTCATATCATATTAAGAATAAACCACATGCGCTCTTATAAATTGGTTTTCATGCGAGTCATGAACAGAATCGGAAAAACCTAGGCACATTGTGTGCTTAGTGAGTCAATCAACCACGTAATATTTATTTCTGTTAATCTATTATATCATTTTAAAACAAGTATTGTGAATACTTAAAAAGATTCAAAAGCCAAACGGACGCAGTTTCCTTTCTTCTAAGAACTTCGGCGATAAAAAACACCGAGTGCGAAAATGTTCTAAATGAACGTGCGTAACACAATGACTTGTTTACCGATAAAGACTGCTCAGGAGACTCTGACTAATCATTTTCTTCAGTTTCCGGCCCGAGCTGTTATCCCTTAGAATAATTTCAGATCTACCTAATCAACAGATTTCCTTTGAATAACTTAACTATCTTGCATTAGATTCCCATGAACTCTGAAGTCGATTATGATTTATCCACTCTTTTCCGCAAAAAAAACAGATGGTCTATGTTTTTATCATTAGTGGGTTTGGTTTTTTCGCTATGCTCTTTTTTTGCCGACCGCAAAGGAAGTGAACAGCAAAGATAAACTTATGTTATGTTTGCCCTACGAGGCAGATAAAGGGGTTCACATAATGTGGAAGCCTCATTTTTTCTGCAGAGTCCGACAGATAAAGAAAATCCAAATGGACAATGCGTTAAGCAAAGCCATGAATATATGGCCATTGAATGCATCCAGGGCTGCCATTAGAGATCGCGTAAAGTTTAAAACAAAATACTTATTAAATACAGCATACCCTTCTACTATACGAAAAAGGAAAACTAAGGCCTGAAACAATGAAACCTGCCCTCGCATGGGCCAAGATTGCTTAACAATTTTAACAACAATAACTTCTGTGGTTCACTGCCTTGCGGTTTGTCAGCCATTGGCGAAGTCATTAGGAGAGGCGGCTTACCCTGAATCACCTCACCTTAACTACGCCCCTGCAGGCAATTGTTTATAGATATTGATTCTAGGCCCAAGACTCTTGGGCAACGATGTTAAAGCGAGTGAAAGTTGGCTAGCTTGAGAAAGCTGGTAAGCGATCGGGGATGAGGATTTGATGCGGTTTAGTCTTTGTGTCTCTCTGTCTCACTATATTTATGTCAATTTATGTGAATAATGACACCCACAACATAAACCGCAAGATAAGTCTCTTGAAAGTCAAAACTTTCAATAATGCAATCACATTAACGTTTTTATTCATTTGTATTTGCAGCCGGCTCTCTGGGGCTGCAATAAATACACTTTTACTTTCCATTGAATAGACTATGGAGATTTTATTGGCCTGATGCCAATTTTAATGCAATTAAAGTGAATTAGTAAACAAACACAGTTAAACTGTTGCCTCTGTGGTATTCATACATATGTATGTATGTAACCAGAAGAAGTACAATAAATATCACAGCTGGAATCGGGCGTATTATAAACCAAAAGGAATATTGCATATGTTTTATATGTACATACATAAACTCATAACTGCTTTTTTAAACTTTGTAGCCAAACAATCTACCAACTAAATGAGTTATTTGTATAATTCATAATACTTATTTATAATTGCATACTATCACAACAAAAATATTAAATATAAAATATTAAACGAAATTAAGTTAATTTATAACAGTTGCACTGCATAGCCTCCATCTTAAGAGTTCAATAAACCCAAAAGCCAGATCTTAAAGAGGCTGGATTCAAAAAATGTAAGAACTAAATTGCAAAACATCGACAGAACTGTAATTTAACCGGAAACACATGCAGCAACTGCGTCTGATTAGATCCAGCCAAAGGCGAATTATTAGCGGCCACATTGTCGGATTGTTGTTATTTTTAAACTATGAATCAGACAAACAACAATTGCTGTCGTTCGGAAGCCGACTGCACGGACATTGGCGCATTGGATCTGCCAGTCTCCGGTCCGTCCAGTCAAGTCAAGTCAAGTCCCCTTCAGTGGCAATGGGCCAGCGAGCAGCACTTTTGCCTAAATTAAGGTAAACACGAATTAAGGCAAGCCGGAGACACAAGGCAAGGGCGAGGCCACCTCCAGCACCTCCAGCAGTTCCAGCACCTTCACAATGCCACTGAAATGGCAAACAAACACAATATCGAGGGGCGAAAAATGAAAAACATAACAGCCATAGGTAAACAGACGAAAACACACACTTTGAGTGCGAAAAGAAGGCAATGAATTTTGAACAAACAATAGACCCAGAATAGCAAATGCTATCTAAGGTCTGTCGATATCCGGAATACCCTTGAATTATCATATATTGGATTAGAAATTGACAACGGAATGGGCATTGGGGTTTATTTTAGGTTAGGTGGTTTAACAGGAATATCGAAAGTGATAATCTATACAGATACATCTAATAATCTATACTGACACAGTGGTATATTGGGAACCTTTTATGTCTGCGATAACAATTGTTTAAAAGATTTTACTATGTCTATTGCATTCAAAAACAATCTTATTTACAACCTAAAACGTTATGGTAAGTTATATTTAAAACATTTTAAAATATAAAGTTCCATACCATATTTACTTCCTTGGCTCAAGTTCAGTATTAAACCAATTCTTTTTATTTTAGGGATAAAGCGAACCCATTCCTTTAATTCTTAATGGCTTTGATAAACGAATCAATATTTTGTGTCCCCAAAAATGGCATAAGAGTAATAAAAACGTGCTTCCTTATCGAGATGCGCACGAAAGAAGTTACAACCATGAGATCATACAGTGCGAAAAAGAAGTCGAGAAATGGTGTGATTACCATGAAAATAGGTGCCAAGTATTTGATCTTATTAATTTATTAAGAAAATCCGCTAATAAATATTGAATTTTTAAGCAGTATTTCATATGCTCAGGACAGTATTTACAACCTTGAGATCAAAACAAAAGATCTTGAGAATGGGCATAATGCCAAAAATGAGCAGATAAGTGGGAAACCCGTTGGCGGAGCATTTCTCATACGAGTATTACTGACTGGACTGGACTGGACTGACTGACTGCCGATAACTGAGAGCTCAAGCTGCGCCATATAAATAAAGAGTTCTGCCCTCGCCATCCCCGTTTGTTCCCCTTTTGCTCGGCAGAGAGATAAGCCGCGATCTCGAAGCCATCCCATCACATCCCATCGCATCCAGCAGCTTCGGCATACAGCGCAGAGTGCGAGAAAAGGAGGGCAGGCGAGCGGACCCATATGCCGGCGGTACCAGTGCGTCCAGTGGGTCCAGTGAGTCAGCGAGAGTGACTCGGGAGCGACAGAGAGGGCGACAATCGATCAATTCGCTTTAATTGCCATTAGCATGCCGAATTGGAGTGGCTTTTTCGAGGGCTAACGTTGGAGGCGAATCAAATGGCGGCTGTGGGTCACTCTATCCGTTACGCTTTTATGACGGCCAGCGCTGAGAGCTCTGCTCTTTGGCTATATTCTCGGCTTATTTTATTTTTGGCAATATGTTCACTCGTAAAATCTTAATTACGCAGCCTTGTTCGCAGAAAAAAACCGCCTAGTGGGATGACAAACGAATTCCAATGACAGGCACACGCCTTTAGAACAGTGGTGGGAGTATTATAAGTTTGACTTCGAATTAGTTCAATTCCTTTACTTCTAACGATACCAGAAGCATAAAGCAGGTTGACCCTTACTTCCTTATCGATACTTGAATGCAATATGATATTATGAATAATTCGTTGCAACGTGATATTATGAATGCAATTTAAAACAAGGGATTAGCTAAGTTGCTCAGCACATATATGTATGTATGGTGGTTTCCATTCAGACCCCAGTCCACTGTGCCCTGCTTGGGGAGTTGTGCAAGCCGGAGCGGAGAACAGAACGGGACTGAATCGAGTTGAACTGGGGAGAGGCGCAGATACAAACTCAGAGATACTCACGAACACCAGCGAACACTCGCGTTCGCACATGTGTGTGTGTGTTTGTGTGTGGCTGACAAAAATTCAAGCGAACAAGTCGCCGCACACTCGATGAGGTCATCAATCACATGCAACAAATGCGAGGGCGGAAAAAAATGGGCTGGGGCAGGAAGCCAATCCTTAAGCTTCTATATACCAGCTACTACATTCGCTAAGCAAACTGAATCTCCCAAATGGAATTTTTGAATATAAACAAACATTTCTTCTAGTGAATTAAAAAATATCAACGATTCGAATATAAAAGCTTAACACCGAGAACATGAGTTCTCTACTTGAATGGATTTGTATTCAAGAACCATTTACGCAGTTCAATTTATTTATTTAAATTTATTTGTCGATCCCAAAATAGATTATTCGTAGATATGTAAATAGAAATGTATTTTAATCTTAAATGTTATACAAAATATATGAAAGGAAATTGTAAGCTAATAAAAAAAGGAACTTTATTTGCCAAAAACTATGCAACGCTTTATAGAAATGTATTGCTAGTTTTTAAAAATTAGTCCATAAATGAATGTGGGTATTTTGGTTATATTACTAAGATTATGAGCTCATAAATAAAGGAACATCTACAAGGTATTTATAATTGTATATAATTATTTATGGGTAGTAAACTGTGCAACTTTAAGGTTGCAGATATGTTTCAGTCTTAAATGCACACATTTTTTAGATCTTTAAAATTATCTTTGTGTTACTTCGTGTAACCCAGAATTATTCATGTTGAAATATTTCTTTGAAACTTTGTCATTTAGGATTGGAATGGTAAAGGAGTAAAAATATGACTGTTAACACCCGTAATAAATATTAGTACTCAAACTTTTGTAAAATTTAAATAAATTTAGTTGGACGTAAAATATAAATTAGTTCTTATATGCATAAGTCGAGTAATTGGGATCAACTTACCAGCACTTTGGCGAATCGCCGGTCCAGCTCATCCGTGGTGGGCATGGGTTGCTGGCTCCGGCTCCGCAAGCTCGGCTGCCGGACGTGCTGGTACTGGGAGCTGCAGCCGATGTCGTAGCGCAGATCCTGTTTCTGCAGCGTGCCGCTGGAGATGGAACCGTTGTGCTGGTGGCCATTGCGCATCGAGTGGTGGTGCGCATGCGGATGGGGATGCTGCAGCTGCTCATCGGCGTCCACATCGGCGCTGGTGATGGTTCGCGATTTGACTGCGCCCATTATGGTGGCAAAGCGACCCGAGCCCGAGCACGAGCCGGAGACGGAGCCGCCTCCTCCTCCTCCGCCGCCTCCCCCTGGATCCTGTAATCCCCGGGATCCGGATCCGCCGCCGCCGATGGCGTCCTCGATGGTCGCCGCTTGGAGCGCTGTGCTAAGGGACAGCGAGAGGGTACCCCATACAGTCCGGCAAAGGGCACGGGTGCGTTCCGGGCAACTTGAAAGTTGCTCTTTGATTCCGTTGAAGATATCCAAAGCGGCTGCTGCCTGTTTCTCTGCTATCGAACGCTCAGAACAACTGGCCAATCGAAAGTGATTATTTTCCGGGCGTGTTTTTTCTTATTTTTTTTTTTGCTTTTTTTTTTATTTATTTTTTTTTTGGTTTGAGAAAGTGTAAAGTGCTGGGTGCCAAAATTTTTAGAATATAATTTACTTCTTTCTGACAATGTAAGCAAAAACACAATTTGTTGCTGCTGCTGCTGCTGTTGTTGTTGTTGCTGGTGGTGCAACGGCGGCACTCACACAAACACACTGCCACCAGCACACACACAAACACACAAACACGCACACACCTACGGCGAGACACGGATGCAGGCACACAAACACAGACAAAGGACCAGATTTCGATGAAAGGCTCCTGCGGCAGGCGACGCCTCTTGTGCTTTATTTGCTGGTTTTTCCGATCGAGGGGCGTGCGAATTGCTTACAATTTGCCTTACATACCGCATTCGACTCGGTCTGTGGGCGAGGAGTGTGGGAACCGAGAGCAACTGCAGTTAAATGCACTTTATTTTGCCGACCGACCGCACGACAACCGCGCTACACGAATATTCCGGACAGTGTGACCGTGCTGAGTCTGCGCACGAAAACCGAACACTTGCGGGAAAACACCCTAAATGTGCCGGGAACTGCGCTTAGCCAGGTCTGAAACCAGTTGATTTACATTATATGGTAAATTTGAGGCAATTGCAAACGGTCACACTTTAAATAAGAAAACATTTGTTTTACATTTGAGATCCAAAAAAATATGCCAATATTGGCTTGAATTGACTGTTACGATTGATAGCCATGAGCACACCTCGCAAGAACTATAACAACCTGCCGCCCTACTGCCCACAAGGCGGCCAGTATCCATCGCAGTCCGCAGACTACAGATCCCAGCAATTCGGTGGCCAGCAGAAGCCACAAAATCCAAACTTTGGCTTCTACGAAGACAAACAGGGCCAGCAAAATGTTCCGCATTTCTACCAGAACAAATCTCCACAGGAGCCGCAACGGCATCGGCCCTACGGGCAGGGCAGGAACTTCGGACGCGGCGGCAACTTCCCACGCAGGAACCAACAGTACTGGGATCAGAATCCGAGGCACCACCAGAACAGGGAGCACAACCAGAGCGGCAGCTCCAACGGCCAGTACTTCCATCCCTCCATGCTGGAGGATCCTTGGCGGGAGCTAATGGAACGCCATGAGGCCATACACGGCCCCAGCACTAGCCAAACTGCACCGAAAGAGGTAGCGACTACTTAGGCCTGTTTCATACTAAAGATAAAGTGTATAATATAAGACTAAGCGCTAGCAGAGATAATTTTGGTTAATCCCTGTATGATAATCTCCTCAAAAGCGAAATAAGAGTTTAAGTTAACATACACCTGTTATGCCTTTCTAAGAAATATGAAGACAACAAATTTCAATCAAGTGTGTTAGCTAAATGGCTCAAGAATCATGAGGTAGCCTGCTTTTGAGTAGTACTCCCCGAGTTGAAACCCACTGCGACACCTTCAAGAAAGAACTACGGGTTAGGTTGTAACATTTTATACAACTAAGCAACAGTTCCACGTAAATGGAACCCGTGTATACACTAATAAACTTAAGACTACCGTATTCCCCTGAGTGTAAAGGGGCTCCCAAAGTGAGCGGGAAGTGCTAATAGTGCTGCTGCTGATGCCGCTTCTTCTCCAGGTACTTTTCCCAGTCGCCGGCAACCCGATTGTAGATACCCATGGCGGAGCGTGCATCCTCCACGGAATTGTGCTCGCCCGTTTGGATCTCCTGACCCAGAACGGCCATAGTCAGGCGCTTTAGGCTTGGCGTGTGGGCATTAGAGACGAGTTTGCACAGCGGCTTATAACGCGACGTATCACGGACATCATGGAACGGATGGCGGATGCTCAGTACGGCAAGATCGTTGCCCAGGGCGTGTCCCACGAGAATGCGACCGTGTAGCAGCTTCACCACTTCATTCTGCACGGCGGCAAATTCCTCACCGTTCGCGATGTCCTGCGGCCGAATGCCGGATACGCTGGTGCGGTAGTCAGTGACCTCCATTCGCGGCTTCACATACTTGTCCAGCAGCACATGTCCCACGCGGTTCACGATGGACACGCGTGCCAGCATGTCGTCCTGCCCGTTGTATCCCACGCCCACCATCTCGCAGTCCATGGCCAAATAGCGATTGCGGTGTGCCTTCTTTTTTATGCGCATGCGTGCCGATTTGGACAGTGGTGCTGACTCCGCAGCCTTGGCATCCTGGTTTTCACTTCCAGCTGCTGCTGCTCCTCCGCCAGCAGCGGCTGTCCAGTTGGAACCGGCTGCCCGGCGACTTGTGTTCGGCTGTTGCACCTGCAGGCGCTCCATGGAGGTTTGTAGTTTGCGTTGATTGTGTTGCGGGGAAACCACATTTTTCGTGCTGCCAGTGGTGTTGTTGTTTCCCGTGCCGCTGCTGCTGCTGGCCAAGTTATTCGCACGACTGCGGTTCAAGTCGAACTGCTTCTGGCGTTGCGTAGCGGACATGGCGTCAGGGCATCTATATATTCCAAATAAATGACCAGGTTTGCACGATTTCAAACTAAAATGTGTTATTTTATTTTAGAAACACCGACCAATGTGACCGCTTTA
Source organism: Drosophila teissieri (assembly GCF_016746235.2). Taxonomy (NCBI): domain Eukaryota; kingdom Metazoa; phylum Arthropoda; class Insecta; order Diptera; family Drosophilidae; genus Drosophila; species Drosophila teissieri. The sequence continues at coordinate 14,223,400 of NC_053031.1, read as the reverse complement.
CGTTGTTGAGATATTACTGTTGACGGGCTTTTGGTATTTAAACAGTGTCAATGGGTGCGTTCAGCAGGTAGAAGCAATCACGCAATAAGTTGCCTGTGAACGCGTCCAATAATATGTGTATTGATCACTCGAACAAAAATGATCGTACAAATTGTTATACATATACAGTTTTTAACGTTGAAGTAGTGTTTTGTTCATATAGAATGTAATTTCATTGAAATACTGAATGAATACGGTGCGCACTGACAAATATTTGACATTAGTTCCCGCATTGGTTGCAACTTAAAATCACTTTTGACGCTATATGCACAGATAACAAAAATACCAAACTGACAAATCCTAAACATATATGCAAGCTTCGATTTTCAGTTTTGGATCTTTACTGGGAAGTGCGCACTCGATAAAGATGGTGGTATGCGTACCCTTTCAAAGGGGCTCCTGCCCATTTGGAACACACTGCGTCAATGAGCACATAAATATCAAGTAAGCGCAGCTTGGAATACATGGTTACATACATATATAGCAACACTATCAATTCGCATGTAGGCAAATGGTCACCGAGGACGTGGAACTTGTCTTGAAAGGCGGGGTGTGGCCGCTATCTGCTTACGGTCCCTTCAACGGCAGGGGCAACTTTCCCAACCACATCCAGGATCAATCATTTGAAGAATGCCGTTTCGGGCATTACGAGGCCAAACGGCAGGATCGCCTCACTTTGTATGAGGCACAGCATACTCGCGAGGTTGAATTAGCCACCTTGAAAATGGCCAATTTGCTTAAGATGTCACCCCAGACACTGGATACTTTGATCAAAATCTACCAACAGCCTAATTCACAGCGAAATAGTTGTTCTGTCGCATTCGGTTCCATCTTCGGAACGTCCGAGTCACCACGATTGCTTGCCAGAGCCCACAGGCTCAACCCGAAGACTTCAGGCCAGACACAATGCCAAGTTCAGCTTCAGAGCTTCCCAGGTTTTCAAACCAAATCGAATGCCACCTCAGGAAACGACATTAAGGGGTCTTTTGGCGAGACACCAAGTGTTTTTAAGGCATCTCAGCAGATGCCCGCTTTTCCAGCGAGCAACATCAAACAGCCGATTCAGCCGCTGCCATCAGGATTCACTTTCGGGGCATCCACGTGTCCAGTCAGCAGCACCACAGGCTTCGGGGCGACGCGTACCATCCGGTGCGACACGTGCAACTCCATAGTCGAAAAATCCATGAACGCGAGTGCGAACAAGGACGAACCGAAGGAGAAGTTCGGCAAGCTACCACCTGAACCGCAGAAGATCATGGAGTATTTAGACAAGCATGTGGTGGGTCAGGAATTCGCCAAGAAGGTGCTAGCGGTGGCAGTCTATAACCACTACAAGCGCATTCATTCCAACCTGCCACAGAGAAAGCCGACGAAGCAAGAAAAAGCCGATAACGCCATTGACACTCTATCTCTTCACCAGTTAAGCATCTCTGGTGACAGATCTGTGCTCAACAGCACATCCAAGGAAAATGATTTTATCCGTTTTGGAAGCGGAGAAGGATCGACCACGTTCAACTGGAAATTGCCAGATGTTAAGGCAAACGACGTTATTCTGGAGAAGAGCAACATTATGATGCTGGGCCCAACGGGATCAGGAAAGACGCTAATCGCTAAGAGCATTGCCAAGTGCCTGGACGTACCCTTCGCCATTTGTGACTGCACCACGTTGACGCAGGCGGGCTACGTGGGCGAGGATATCGAGAGCGTCCTCCTAAAGCTGCTCCAAGATGCAAACAACGATGTAGAACGCGCCCAAACTGGCATTGTTTTCTTGGATGAGGTGGACAAGATCTGTGCTCTCTCTGGAACCAAGCAGCGTCGAGACATTGGCGGCGAGGGCGTCCAACAGGGAATGCTTAAGATACTGGAAGGCACCGTAGTTAGCTTAACCGACCGGAGTCAACTGCTTAGCAAGAAGGTCCAAATGGACACCACAAACATTCTGTTCGTGGCCTCCGGCGCCTACACAGGTCTGGACAAGATCATCGCGAGACGCCTCAACGAGAAGGATACTGACGTCGCCCCAACCAGCGGAGCCCGTCCCCCAGACGCAGACCAGCAGACGCGGGATAAGTGCCTGACCAAAGTGCAGGCATGCGACCTTGTTGAGTTCGGCATGATACCGGAGTTCGTTGGTCGTTTCCCGATATTAGTGCCCTTTCACAGTTTGAATGCCAATATGCTTGTTCGCATTCTCACCGAACCGCGCAGTGCTCTGGTGTCGCAGTACAAGGCACTGTTGCGCTTGGATGGTGTGGACCTTACCTTTTCCGAGGACGCCTTAGAATCGGTGGCCCAGCTAGCCATAGAGATGAACACGGGAGCTCGCGGATTGCGCTCCATAATGGAGCAACTGCTGCTAGATCCCATGTTCTCAGTGCCTGGCTCAGACATTCGGGGCGTTCACATAACCGCCGACAATGTTAGGGGTAAGGCCAAACCCGAGTACCGACGCACTAAGGACAAGTCACCTTTCGAGTCTAATGTTATGAATGCCCCAGCTGCCGTGTCCAATGCCACGGACAACCCAGTGTCCGGGGACAATGCGAAGGAGACAGATGCCAAACCAATTGAAACTCAAGTGAAGTGAAGTCGACTTACCAAGTTGGTCTTCCACCTATAATTCTTTCCAAATGTATTTAATCTTTATGATAATCCAGTGTCTCTTATTTACCTAAATACTTTGTATATTTAAGCGAATGAACGCTAACTATTTTATGTATATACATACATACATATATTTTTTTTAAATAAAAAAAAGTGTTAAACACATTTAAAAACACTAGTTTTACTACTGATAAAACTAAAAACATTTACTGGGGCGGCGCATTTCCATTTTTTTGGTTTTGTGTTTTAAAACCGATTTAATAATTCTCCGGTGCCACAAATATGCAACGTGTTTCAAATAAGTTAAAATTAATGTTTTTAGAATAAAGATTTTCAAAAAAGTTGTCTTTAATTTGAATTGCCTTTATAATTTGAATATGGAATTTTGTTTGTGAGATTTGGAAATACATGTATTTTCGTACTAGGAAAATTCTGGATTTTTCAAATTCATCAAATTTTGGATTCAGCACGAATATTTTTGTTCTGTGTATTTTGATAAGCAATTGAACTGAACAGTCGATATGTTGGTTGAACGTATGGATTTTCGTTACATCTATGAACGGTCATACGAAAAGGATATTCATTTGTTTATTTTAGCGTTGGCACATCTTTGAACATAATGCATAATGCATAGTGCAGACCTAGGAAACTCCCGACTACTCCATCAGAGTTTGTCCATCAGCGCCCAAGAACCGAGCTCTGGCATCGCCAACAGCCGATGAACTGCAATCCGCCCGTGTTCCCATTCCGACTATCCATTGATTTGTACGGCGACAAGCGGCGCCGGAGAAAAGGGCCGATAAAGCAGAACTGGAGGAGCAACCATGACCGGCAGAGAAGCGCAGTCCTTTCACACACGGTGTGGCCGCTCCATCCGGCTGTACAATAACAACCGGATGGCCCAGCGCTCCATGCGGGACTTCAGTCATGCCCTGGTGTTCAGTGCCGAGCCTCTGGAGGACGATGTGCTCTTTGAGGTCGTAATCGAGAAGAAGGTGAGTTAGCCACACACACACGACTCTGAACTGGAGCAGCGGATAACGCTCGTTTTGCAGAACACCTCCTGGGGCGGCAGCATTGAGATTGGTGTCACCGCGGAGTCGCCGGATGACCTGGAACTGGTGGCATGCGCCACTGCCATGCGAAATGGCACATGGGTTATGTCCGGCATCGATGTGCGCAAGGATGGACGACGCATGTTTGAGTTCTATGGCACCGATCTGGAGACGCTCAACGAGAATGATCGCGTGGGCGTCATGCGCACCTCTGGCAACGATCTGGTCTTCTATGTGAACGGAGAGTCGCAAGGCGTGGCAGCCAGAAATATGCCCAAGCCTCTATGGGCCCTCGTCGATCTCTACGGACGTTGTGTGCAGGTTTCCCTGTGCCCCCGCGATGCCAGTGGCTCTGGAGAGGTAACTATTCAACCAACCCAAAAGTATAGCAAAAGCTATTTGCATGCTTAAACCTAAAATCGATTCCCTTATACACAGCTTTTGGATTCACCGCTGCAGCAACCGCTGCAACAGGTTGTTCAGAACTTGGACGTGGCCATGAACGTAAACATCGTCGTTGACTCCGACGCCTGGATGCAAGGCAATGGCTCCGTATCCAGCGCTGATGACCGACTGTGCTTCCACACGCGCTGTGGGTCGCTGGTCAAGCTTTCGCCCAACTTTCGATCCGCCGAACGCCGTCGACCGCTGGACGAGTTCAATAACGGCGTGGTGATGACCCACAGGCCCCTGAGGGACAACGAACTGTTTGAGATTCGCATCGACAAGTTGGTGGACAAATGGTCGGGATCCATTGAAGTGGGCGTCACCACGCACAATCCCGCAGTACTGCACTTCCCGGCAACCATGACCAACATGCGCTCTGGCACAATTATGATGTCCGGCTGCGGCATTTTAACCAACGGTAAGGGAACACGCCGTCAGTACGGCGAGTTCAACTTGGACGAGCTACGCGAAGGGGATCGCGTTGGCATGATGCGCAAGGCCAACGGCAACCTACACAACTACATTAACGGACAGGACCAGGGGGTGGCCGCCACCCGAGTGGCCTCTACATTGTGGGGCGTCATCGATCTCTACGGAATGACTATCAAGGTTACAATAGTTGATCGCGATGAGCGTGAGCAGCAGAATCTCGTGACCCGGCGAAACAACATAGTAGCAGGCATGACTGCCTGTTCCAGTGGTGTTGCTCAGCACACCCAGCACCAGCAGCATTCCGGCACGCCCACCCTGAGCCTTCTTAGTCCAGAAAGCGAGATGAATGTGGCTGGCGCTGCCGGCGGCCTAAGTGAGACCATTTCCAGCACGCGGGCTATTGCCAGGAATGACGATCGACTAACCTTCCACCACATTTGTGGTACCCACGCCACCGTCACCCAGAGCGGACGGACAGCTCTGCGGCCCAAGTGAGCACTGTTTGTAATAATAGAAGATTTTTATAAACTGGAATTTTTCAATGTTTTTGCAGTGCTGCCGATGATTTTAACAATGGTGTAGTGCTCACAAGGAGACCTCTACGTCCCAACGAACTCTTCCAAGTGCGACTCGAACGCGTCGTGACCAAGTGGGCAGGCTCTGTTGAAATGGGAGTGACCACGCACAGCGCCGACGAACTGGACTTTCCATTCACGATGACTAATGTGCGGTGAGTCCTGGTTTCTAGCCCACTTAAATTATTTTTAAAGACCTTTTTCCAAACCAGTTCCGGCACTTGGATGATGACGGGAAACGGGGTCATGCAGAACGGAGTCACCGTTATCGAACAATATGGGCAAAACCTGGATCGCCTGCAGGTGGGCGATAGAGTGGGTGTGGTGCGCAAGGACGACGGCACATTGCACTTTTGGGTAAATGGAGTGGATCAGGGTCCAGCTGCCAACAATGTTCCGGAGCGCGTTTATGGCGTAATAGATTTGTATGGACAGGCAGCACAAGCAAGCATCGTGGACACTTCGGAGTGCGGTAGTCCGGACACTGGCAACTCCACAATCTCAAATACGACCTTGTACAGTGAGGTTCCGCTGCGATTCCACAGCATCCACGGCGCCAATGCGGGCATCTCGAATAGCGGCCTTACAGCGTCGCGTCCCAATTCACTGGCAGAGTTCAATGACGCAATTGTGTTCAGTAACAGACCGCTAAGGCAGAGGGAGTTGTTTGAAGTGGAGCTGGAGACAATGGTTCGTCACTGGTCGGGCAACATTGAGATCGGGGTGACGGGCACACGGCCAGAGGACATCCAGTTGGCTCCAAACGCCACAGATCTAGAGGCCAGCGACACCATCATCTTATGCGGTCCAATGATTTTTCACAACCGCAAGACCATACGCACGAATATTTTACTGGATCTGGATACCCTGGGTCCTAGCACGCGAGTGGGTGTGATGCGCAACGGTGACTTCATTCACTTCTTTGTTGATGGAATGGATCAAGGGCCGGCCTGCGAGTGCCACGCACCAAACATTTGGGCCATTATCGATTTGTATGGGCAGTGCGCCCAGGTGAGTCTTACCCAGACGCAGCTGGACATCCGCGCTCCGTACGCAACCAGCGAGAATTCGCAGAGCTGTCAAGCCACGTCGGTAATTCAGCATCCGGCCATGGAGACAAAACACCGCTGGACTTGCGTCTCGGGGAATGTTAGCCTCACCAAGGACTGGACGGAGGCCTCACGCTTTACGGGAGCGGCGGCACCGCTTTCTCATTGCCTGGTATTTTCTGAGCATCCGCTTAGTGTGGGATCACCTTTCGAGATTAAACTGACATCGATTAACTCCATGTTTGCCGGTAAGTTCCTGTTGTATACATTACTTTAGAGGATTTTAAATATTTCTTTAAATCTTTTGTAGGTTGTCTAAGTATTGGGGTCACTGATCTGAATCTGAGCGACGAAAGCGTGCGCAAGAAGCTCCCAACCAGCCTGCGCCGGATTCCGGCAAACGTGTGGTATGTTAGTGGGAACGAGGTGTGCTTCAACTCAAGCTGCCTGCAGCGCTCGTTGGCCTCGCTGGAATGGTTAAGGGTGGACGATAGGATAACGCTGGAGCGAGTGGAGAACTCGTTAAACATCCTGCTAAACTCGGAAAACGTGAACATTCAGTTTCACAACGTGCCCAACGATGTCTACGTGGTTGCGGAACTAAGAGGTTCGACAATGGGAATTCAAGTGATTTCCGCCCAAGGACCAGCCTCGCCCCTACGGCCATGCAGCTTGCGTCTGCAGGACTCGATGGACTTTGGAGTGGACCCACTGAACAAGCAGGATAGCTCCATGCTGGAATCAATAGATTCCGAGGCACTTAACTACGAATTTTTGGATGTGTCACAAAAGAACGCGAGGCTCAGCGATGATCGCAGGAGCGTAGCCAGAATCAAGTCCTATAACCAGGCCATCGTCTGCCTAAACAAGCCACTGTGTAAGGGTGAGAGCATCAGCATCAAGGTAGATGCACTAAACAACAAGTGGAAGGGTACTGTCGGTCTTGGTGTTTTGTCCGCAAGTCCACAGACTGCTCCAATTTCCCTGTTGGACTTTAAGAGGAGCTGCTGGTTGGCCACCCACGACTACGTAAACATCAACGGCCAAGTGATGGCCTCCAAGTACGGCGAGGCGCTTGAGCAGATCCAAGTGGGCACGGTGATCACCCTGACACTAACCCATGCCGGAATGCTAAGTAAGTTTTATGACAGAGTTTCAAAGTCAAAAGTTAGTTTTAATTACGCAAATTGTTTTAGTCATTATGGTTGGGTCAACAAATCTGGAGGATCTGGCTAGCGGACTGCCCAACCATGTGTATCCAGTGTTCGATGTGTACGGCAAGTGCGAGAAAATAACATTGATAACTGGAAATGATGCTGGCCGCACAGGCAATGCCAATGGTACTCCAATTCTGGAGGCTCCAGAGGCCCTGGAATTGGATAATGGAATGCCACAGCAGTGCGAAAAGGCACACCTGGAAATGCACGAAAAGGAAAAGGATACGGAGCAGGTGTGCGAATCGGGACCGTCCACCTCCGGTGCTCCATCCAACGCCATGTAAGGATAGCAATAAACAGTTGTACACCGGTTTTCTATACGAAATCATTTTACAGGACGCGATCGGTTATGGAGAGCGTTTCGGAGAACTTACTTCTGAACATTTCCATTAAGAATCGAACTCTGGAGCAGCAGCGAAATGAACTTGGTGGATCGTCGTCGACTTGGTAAGCATAGTTTCGGAAATTCATATGAAAATTGTCCTAATTTTCCCAAATTTTTCAGTTGCCTTCGCGAGTCTCTGCAGCTGCAGCACAACACCAATCTAAATATACAACGCAGTCAGAGCACACAGAGATTCCAAAACTCTTTAAACACTTCTGCAACGGCCGCGGGAACGAGTGGCGCCAGCGGTTCCACAGCCAATACTCAACACCTGAGTAACTCGGGTGTATATGACACGAATAAGGAGTACGATGACCTGCCCAATCCTCCCAATCAGTTAGCTAATTCTGTGGACGAAGCACCTGGAGCCATAGCGTCTGTATCCACAACGATCGATCACAGCGAAAACAATGCGGAGGCTTTGGAACTAAGTGCTAGCAACGAACGCGAAATGTCCGGCGAGTCAGCGCTCAACGATAATGTATTGGAGGACGATGAGATAGACTACATGAACCACCTGTTGCTGCTGCAGCAACTCCAGCAAAACGAATATACGCGCCATCATCTTATGCCCGACCAGGCGTCACTACTCAATCTCGATCTGCCATCCCTTAATTCCATGGAATCCGACTCGAATTCCGTCGGCCACGCAAGGCCGAATGGAGGAACAGATTCTCTGCGATCCACGGCCACCGGGGCCAGTGTGGAGCAGAACGACTGCGAATACTTGCGGCAGGTGAGACGCTTTTGTGCTTCGCTAGTCCTGCCGCAGGCCTTCTTCGATAGCCGACTTGAGCCGGTGTGCTTCTGCCTAAAGTGCAGTGGACCCAGCAATGGTGGTAATGGTGATAAACTGGAGGGTTGGGTTTATTTCAAGCTAAACCAGCAGACGGTCAATGTGCTGAGCACTTCGACGTCGACTGCATCGGCAGGTGGTAGCGCTTCCTCGGCGACCGCTCCCCAAGTGCACTTCGATCTCAACGGAGACTGGCTGCCCTTCTACTACATGACACGGGTGGACAAGATTCGGGCGATACTGGATCGTGGGCAGCCGCTTCCGCTAGAAACGGATCCGGACGAAGAACCGGCCGCTGCAGCGCTCAAGGATGAGCCTGGCACACGTCTCGAGTTGTACTACTCGCCCAATGCCACTGTCATTGAGCCCGTGCTGCCGCAGCATCACTTTGCCTCTGAGCAGGGCCTTCACCGCATCTCCACTTCCTTCGAGGTCTACGTTCGGCGACAGTCCATTTCGGGGGTGACCACTGGCAAGGCTGCGGCCGAGGCCAAGAGGCGCAGCCTGGGATCCGCTGACCACGATCACAGTGGAACGGGGCAAGGTGCCGACGGCGTGGGAGGCACTCCGTCCGCCACACTCAACGAGTCGTCTGTTCATCTGTTAAACGATCTCTGCTGGTTCACCAAAGAGGCTGGCGCCTGCATAATCAACGCTTTAATTATTAAACTGGACAGGATCGAGGAGCAGGAATCTCATTGAGCGCACAACACCATATTCGCACTAGTCACGGCCGCTTTATATACAACATTATTCCTGTCCTATATTCACCACATTTTAATACCGCTCAGCAGCTACCCACACCAAATCGCATTCGCATTCCTCTTTGTAAACGAGTTTGTATTGTATTGTAAGCGCAAATAAAATAATCGCCAAGTTAAAACAGATTACAAATTTATTCGTAATGAACCTTTTTCATTATAAAAATTTCGAACTGTTTAGATGTTTCTTTAAAAACAATTCCAAAAATAAAAACATAAAAGTAATAAAAGAAATGCATAATTGGAATTATCATTTTTTTTATTTGATTATTTTAATTCCATTCATTTAGTGTCGCTTTGTTGATTTTGTTATTCAAATATATGAAAAATGGTCGATTAGAAATTGGTTTAGGGTTGTTGTTTGTTTCTGTTTCGTTTTGCATCATCAACACGGCAGCAGCAGATGTGTAGGTTTGCGTCCTCACCAGTTGTATCCTTTTCTAGCACTCTCGTCCACATTCCTACATCTGATTTTCGGATCCAGCCGCGGCCGCAGAAGCATTTAATCAAATTATTCTTACACTTGTAGGTTGGTTGTTTGCATTTTGTTTGTTGTGTTGATTTTGTTGTATTCTCTGCTAGTCCTGAAGCAAGTGCATATACAAACGTTGATTCATATATGTTTACCGTTTAAGTTATCGTTATTATTATTATCATTAATCGTTAGCCAATACCGCTGATAGCCGGGAACAACCGGATATCGGAATGAGCTTAATAAGCTCACTCCACATCCATGGAGGGATCGTTTCCTGCCGCGCTCTGGGCATTGTTATCCACATCCATTTTGTCGCCGGAATTGGCTGCTGGCTCGCCGCCGTTCTGTTCCGCGTTCGCCTCGTCCTTTGGCGGTGTTGCTGTCTTGGCCGGAGTTGGCTTCGGTTTCGCCCTGTTGATCACCGAACTGACGCACGCGTTTAGAGTTTGCACCTCTTGGCGCACGGCAGAAATCTGGACGGGACTGTCAGCGGTGCGCGGCGACTGTGAGAACTTGGGCAGATTTGCATCCAGCCACGATTGCGCTTTGTCCGCCGTCTCCGAGATGTTGATAAACTCGGTTTCCGTGAGGTGATCGTACTTGGGCACACCCTTGCGGAACTCGGCCACTGCCAGTCGTGCAATGGCAATGCTGTTCTTCAGATCATCAAATGCAGCTGGTCCCTGCTCGTAGTCGCTTGCGCGCACCTTGATGGGATCCGTCTTCTGGTGCAGGGCCTGCAGGCGGCTGGTATAGATATCACGCTCGCAGTCCTCGCCATCCTCGTAGAGCCAGTTTTCGAGATCATTTAACTGCGCCACAATAGTCTCGCGCTCAGCCTCAACCACGAATCGCTCCAAAGCTCCACCCTGCAAAAGAGACAGGACAAGTGTTAGTTTCAAGAATTTACAAAAACGATCTGGAGTTCCAAGCTGTGCCTGACTTGATTGATGGATTAGTTACCTGCAGCTTATTGCGCATATCGTAGACGAACTCCTCCAAGGCATTTTTGGCATCAATGCGTTCCGTTTCCTTCTGATCGTTGCCAATCATTTTCGACTCCTGCTGTGTGTAGTTGCCCAGGTCGACGGGGCTGAAGCCGTGTGTGGTGCACTCCAGCGGCAATTCGGTGGCTTTGGAAGCCTTCTTCTTTTTATCAGAGCCCTGGACAGCAAAGGAAAGGCAAATGTTTAATCGAATTGTATAAACCAAAATAGCTAGAATAAGTTCAATTCAACTTTTCCAATAGAAAGAGAAAATTGGAGCAGCAACAACACATCAACAATAAAGCGAAGAGGAATAACAGCTCCAAGCGACAGCCTACAATATGAGCACAATACATTTTCATGGGTGTCTGTTGTAAGCAGTTTTCATATAGGTAACTGCGGGTATTGGTTTTTTTTTTTTTAATTTTGAACAAGGGCGCGTTTTTTTCTCAGGTGTGTTTGAAAATAATATAAAAAGAAGTAAGCTCTTGGATATAATAAAATCAAATGGCAAATTGTGTAAGTTTTATTTTTGAAATACATTGGTTTTTTGTTGGGAGCACATAGGGTAGGCGGCTTATGAGCGGTCTTCATCATTCGTTTCATTTTTGGTGGAAAAGATAAAACTTAAAAATTTCAAAAAACCACAAAATGGTTACATTCGTGCTTTTAATTTTATTGTACATTGCGTTAATCAAAATTTTCCAATTTCTTGACACACAATTATGGGAGCAAAGAATTCAGATTTAGCGTTTTTCTTTTTTTGTTGGTTTTGTTTTTGAATTGAAATTTGAGAAATTTGAGGAAAACGTACCGAACCAAACCAGCCCTTGACCCGCTGTGCCCACCCTTGTCCGCCAGGTGATGAGGCTGTTGATGTATTATTATCATCCTCATTCTCACAATATGCCTACGAGAGATCAAAACGCGCGCAACGTTTTCAAACATATCCAAAACAAACGAAAACAAATATTGCAGTGGTATATTTTTATAAAAATGAATGATTTATATCAAAAACACATTCGTATATACGTATTTTCAAACAAGAGCGCTACAGTCCCGGTTTTCACATGTCCGATTATGGTATCGATCGAAAATCTTAATGAGCAATATAATATATTGATTGCAGCCGCTGAAATAATCTTTCACTGACTTTTAAAAGCACAAAAAAAACAAATTGCATGTGGCTGAATTAAGCTTTCTAACCAGACATTGAAAACCGAAACATAATAGGAATTAGTCAAGAAATGCGATAATACGAATTGAGTTAGTTTCCACTTTTTTTTTTCTTTTTAACAGAAATCTTCCATGCAATTTTGCTTCAATAGTTTACCACGAATGTGAGAAAACAAATCTTGAAAATTCAATTACACAATTTAAAGCTATTTTATGTTAAGGATGAACTTTATGAAGTGAACTATAAAATGCTAAGAGTTTAGTACCAGAAACTAAACGCCGATTTCATTAAATAGCGAAATCAAATGTAATAAACAAAAATTTAAATAAATGTAATAATGAAAGAATTTCCACGCAAGTTTTTACGGACAGACGTTATTGGACTGCTTTACAACAAACAATATCAGCTAAAGGCACTACACCCTACTTGTTTAAGTCAGAATGGAGGTTAGTAGAATACAACTAAAACTGAAACAAGAGCAACACAGCAACCCCTATCCGCAACAAAAGATGATGAGACGGTGACAGCGTGAATTGGACGGGAAATGGTTGACTCACCTCTTGCTGACCATCCGCAGGCTCTCCAGCGTTGTTGGTCTGCTCGCCTGGCTTTTCTTCACTGGCAGCCTGCTCAGCAGCTGCGGCAGCCTCTTCCGCCTCCTTCTTTTCCACCAAAGTGGCGGAGGAGATTAGCACAATGCCATTGTTGTTGATGCGCACCTTCAGCTTTACATCCTGACCCTCGCCGCGCTCCGTCGGCTTTACGTCCTTGACCTTCCATACGCCAATGGTTTGATCTGGATAGGGCACTTGCTGGCCGTAAACAATTGAAACGTTGAACGGTCCCTTGCGGTTGATGGTCAGCAGACGGCTGAACGGAGAAGCATGGTATTGCGGGAAGATCTCGATCTCTCCCGGAGCAGCAGAGCCCTCACTGTCCCACAGCACCTTAACGGCGTAGTTCTGTATGTCAGTGACTCCAAACTCTCGGACGCGTACAGCTGGCGACATGATGGCGCACTGAAGAGCTGCACCGCGAGACACAGCCTCGTCCTGGTTAAGAGTGGTGCTAGCCGGCTTGTTAAAGACCTACGATAAATAATACAAGGGTTACAAATTTGACTTTCCACAGACTTTCTATAGACTAACCTGCTCAATAAGCTGCTTCACGGATGGAATGCGTGAGCTTCCGCCAACGATCTCCACGGAGTGAATGTCGTCCAGCTGCAACTTAGACTCGGCTAGCAAGCGCTTGAACGTCTGCTCGACGCGCTGCAGAACGGGGGCGCACAGCTCCTCCATCTGCGAACGCTGCATGGACGACGAGACGTCGATGTCATCCAAGAAGCACTCGATGTTCAACGGCAGCTTGGTGCTGTTGGCGGACATCTGCTTCTTCAGCTTTTCGATTTCGGTGAGCAGGCGCAGATTAGCACGGGCGTTGGTCTTGGCGTTGATCTTGTAGCGGTCCTGGAACTCCTTGGCGAAGTAATCGCCCAGAGCCAGGTCAATGTCGCGACCACCGATCTGGTCCCAGGTGCTGGCCAGCATCTTCAGTTTGCCCTTGGAGAAGGCACAGGCACTGGCCTGCAGTGACGAGTGCCCAAAGTCGACAAAGATCACGTTGCGTGGCTTGTCCTCAAACAGGTCGTTCTTGTAAAAGCCGTAGGCCAGCGCGGTGGCCGTCGTTTCGTTCATCAATCGCAGGACGTTTAGTCCGGCAATCTGGGCGGCATCCAGTAGAGCCTTACGCTCTGCATTGGTAAAGAACACGGGACAGGCGATGACGCAGTCGTTAACCTGCGTCTGCATGGCAGCCGCCGATGTCTCCTTCAGCTTGGTGAAGAGCATCGCAGTCAGCTGCTCAGGTCCGAAATGCTGATCCTCCCCAAGGTAGTTCACCTTGATGCCAATGCTGCCGTCGCCGCGCGCCTCCACGCGCGCTGGAATGCTCGTGAGTTCGTGTTTTACATGGGGATCGTTGAATTTGCGGCCAAGCAGGCGCTTGAATCCGCCAACTGTGTTTTTCATGTTTGTCACCTGCTGGTTCTTGGCGGCCACGCCGATGATACGCTTCTTGCCATCGAAGGCCACAAAGGAGCTGAAAGAGGGCAGAGAGTTAAAAATTGTCGGTTAGTGGATAGCTCTGCAGGCCATATACGGTTAAAATATCTTAAATCAGTGTCAATACTATGAGTGTATTTTTAGTAAACAGTTAAGATTAAGTCATTACAGTGAGATGTGGAAAATACTACACCTGAACAATAAGCTTGAAGTCATTAATTTAAGGCCGTTGACTAATTAAAACTCATTAAAGTCATTATTAAATTGATTAGTTTTAATTTATTTGTTTCCCTCTGCGCACAGCAAAAGAATTTGTATCTGAATTTAGCCTTATATTCAACAGGTTACAAGTTCTCGACCCTATATATAAGCGTAATTTTTTTTTCCAATATCAAACAGAAATGCAACTCAAATGATTTAGACTGATTTATAATCTTTAATATACAATAATTTAGCTCTTTTAACTTGGCAGCGTCTTTTATTTAATATGCCTAAATTATAAGTAAATTACCCGTACATATATGGAAGTCTTTTTATAAAAACGGAAGTTGGTAAAATTTAGTACCCATTAAAAATGTTCAACATATGCGGGCCCCACTGTCTACATATGCGCGTGTGTGTTTGTGTGCTGTCTATGTTTGCCGGCTTTGAATTTATTTTTGACAGCTTCGCACACGTTTTTCAGTGCTTTTTGCGCTCTCTCTCTCTCGCTTAACAACAGCTGCTGCTCGATTTCGCTCTCCGCGCTCTTCTCACCTTTGATGCTGCCTTCTTCTTGACCGCATGACGCATGCATCGTCAGGTTTTTTTTTTAGTGTGAGTGTGCCAAAAAAAGTAAATTCGGACAAGTACAGGAGAGTGTGGAAGTGAGGACGATTGGAAAGATACGTAGGCCCACGCAGTCAACGGCATTTAAATCAAAGGCACCCATACATAGGCAGCGACAATAAATCGAAAAAGAGAGACAGCAGCAACAGAAGAAGGGAGCAGATATGAGTGTGCAGCCGCCTCATTAAAATTGTAATTTGCAACACTTTTTATGGAAGTGCAATCAGCCAAATTTAGGCCTCCCGCAAAAGCGCACAAGCAAACCCAGAACATAATGCACATATTGGGGGGGTACACGTATGTTTTTCGGAGCGTTACCCATAACAACCATGGAATTTTCTAGGCGCGCTCTCTTACAAAAACACACACGCACACACACGCAAGGCATGACTTACAAATTCGACATAACCCCAAAAAGGCAAAAAGTCGAACGATTATGCAGACCGCAAAGCTTATCACTACAAACTGGGCCGTAATCCGGAGCATCGGATTGCGGGTAAGGTGGGTGGGTACTTACGGCGTGGCCCGGAGACTGTAGTCATTGGCCAGCGTCTCGATTCCGCCGGATTTGGCTGCCGCCACATAGCAGCTCTCGTTGCCAAAATCGATGCCAATCACGGACATTTTTTACTCGACTCCTTGTCGTCTGGCCGATGTTCCCAGTAAAATTGATTTAAAGCAGACACACTTCTTGGGCGTTTGCTGGTTTTTCTTGTTTTCCTTCTCTCTTTTTGATTTTTAGGGGGCGGAACAACGCGATCGCAGAGTTTTCTTTGTTTTTTCAGCTACTGCAAAATATACAATTTGTAAAGAGAGGGAGACGGGTATTAGATATAATATATACTGAACACACAGCCACGCACGTGTCGGCTTGCTATCTGTTCTTTTCGTTTGACAAACAAGTCCAGAACATTCGATTCGATATATGCTTTTCACATTCACATCAATTATGGATTCGCTTTTCGCCTGCGAATGGAAATTTCTAGCGTCCGGCCTTCGTCGCTCTTTTCTCTCGCTCGCACGCGCAATAACCGTGGCGGAAAATTTTACGATAAAATCGCCTACGCTTGTTTGTCTTTTCACGAACTTATTACTTATCTGTGCTCAAACAGATTGGTTACGCACGTTTTAGTTGATAATAAGCAATCACCTTTGGATTCACGGTAATAGCGCAAAAACTTCAACTCAACACCGCACGTTTTTTTTACTAATTGTCTGGACCATAGAGCTGGCCTAATAACTAACGATAGGATCGATTGGTTTTTGGAAAAAATGTCGATTGTCAATTGTGCCCGTTATCGATAATGCAAAGCACGTCAATTGTTTTTTTTTTTCCCAGATTCAAAAATTTAAATAATGCCGCCAACAAATAAAATAAAATGGTTACAATTATCAGAATATAAATAATTACCGGATCAGAAGCTACAATAACTGGCTAAGTAATGTTTTTGGTCATTTATATTATTTTCCAGTTTGTGGTTTAATGGTAAAAAAAGCCACTTCAAATACATTTATTGTGATTTCGAAACACCCTCCACCCATCAGCAAACTTAGGGAAACCTTTTTGATCCATGCATGGGAGGTGCACCGTCTATAGTCTCCTCGATGAGCAGCGGCGAGCTCCAGCGCATAAGGAAGTAGGCAGATCCGGATTTATCGTTTGTCCCGGACAACCGATTCCCGCCAAAGGGCGTCAGTCCATTCGTACTGCCCGTGCATCGCTCATTCACGTAGAGATTGCTGGCGGACATTCGCAGCTGGTTCAGGCAGTGGAGGATAACCTCATCCCGACTGGCGAATATGGAGCCGGAGAGCGCGTATCTGGACTGGTTGGCAGCAAGCTTTAGTGCTTCACTGAAGGATTCGTCCGAATAGACGAACACCGGCAAGAACGGTCCGCAGCAGGGCTCGCACAGTAGTGGATCCAATGGATCCGCTACCTGGACAATCGTTGGCTGAACGAACCTACCAGTGGTGTCATCGCAGCTGCCTCCGCATAACTGCTCCATGTTTTCAGTGCGCTGCAGAAGTTTCTGCATCCGCCGGTAGTCTTCCATATGCACCATCGCTCCCATATCCGTTTCTAATTCGACGGGGTCTCCGATGATCAGTTGCTCCGTGGCCTCCAGCAACTCCGCTCGCAGACGTGGCCACATGGACGAGGGCACGTACATGCGGGACAGAGAGTTGGCATACTGTCCGGCAAATCCAAAGGCCGCCTGTACGGTGGCCGAGACCACAGACTCCACCTTGGCACTGGCATGGACAAAATGGAAGTTCTGACCCGGGCACTCGGCCACCAGGCGTGGAAAACAGATGTATCGCTCCAACCGATCGCTCACCAGTTTGTGCACATGCCTGAAACTAGCTGCACTGGCTTGCGTATTTAGTCCGGCAAAGTGCTCGGCAGCCGTGACGGTGTCCAAGAACAGACGCTCGTTGGCCGGCACAAAGTTGATCACTCCGCTGGGCAGGCCCGCCTCCTGGAAGGCCCTGTAAACTAGGAAGCTCACAGGTGCCACTTCCAATGAGGGATTCCACAGCACCGTGTTGCCCATGAGCGCCGGGCAGAGGGCCAAGCTGGTTGACAAGGCGACCGATTCAAATGGAGCAAGGGCGGCCACAAACCCATCCATGGGTCGCAAATGAAAGCTGGGGAATACATTCATATCACCCTGGATCTCAAAGCGCAGCTCTGACAGGTGCTCCAGATAGTCAGCATTAGCCCTCAGCGAGGTGAGCAGCCGTCGAATGTCCCGCGTGGCATCGTCGGCGGTTTTGCTAAGCGTCAGCATCAGGAACACTCGCAACCGCAGTTCGTCCTCCTCGATAATGTTGGCAGCGCGTCGCCAAATGGCCAGACGCTGGGCGATGGGAACTAGACTCCAGGTTCCCTGCGCCGAGAGGGCTGACTTGATTGCGGCCTCGATTTGCTTGCGATTGGCGTAGTAGACGTGAGCCAAGTTCGTCTGCAAGTGATGCGGGCAGGAAACCCGCTGGTTGTCCATGGTGTACACTGTTTCATCGCCGATTATTGTGGGCACCTCCAACGGTCTGTGCTGGATCTCCTGGATGGCATGATTAATTAACACTCTCTCGTTCCTCTGAGTCCTTGGATAATCTTCCGTCGGCTGGGAATCCGGCTCGACCTCCTGCTGGTCCTCATCCTGCAGCGGCAGGGCAGCCTTCTGTTTGTCCACAGAGATTCTTGCCTCGCCTCTAATGCTAGCCATACCAAGGCGACGACATCTGGAGGACCAACGAGTGGGAACCGCGAGTCCCAGCTTGAGCATTGCTTGCACAATAGTAATTTGAAGCTTTTAACAGGAATTTATTCTACATCTGCCAGTTTAATATGCGTATACTTAAGTGTAGAAAAATATATGTGTAATGTGTGCTTAAACAGTGCGTTTCGCAGATGTAAGACAGTTGTGGAAAAGGCAGTTCGTTTGCTGAACCTAAAGGATTTCAAAACGAAGCAGATCGCCCAAGTTCTTGCCACTTTAGGCACAAGTTCTTGTAGTCTGAAAACATACTGCACTTAATGGTAATAAATATCTTTGGGCAGATAAAACAGGACTAAAAATAAAATATTAAGAAATATAAATAAGATACAAATGTATTTGTAACCGAATGGAATTTAAGCACATAAAATTTAAGGTCCAATTATCACAAGATCAAATATTCCGACAAACACAGGGAACTTGAGGTCACAACTATCTTTCAGTGCTGAAACGCTTGTTTAATTCGTTGACGCATTTTTCTTTTTGTCTTTTTCGTTTGAAACCAAGTGCGCAAAACAAATTGTAAGTAGGAATGGCTCAAATATGTCAAAAACGTAGAACTAGTGACTAACAAAACTTAGGACTAGGTGGCATTCGTTTCCGAACTTCGATGCTGTAGCATTAGGAATAATTTTGAACACGTGGAATTTGCGTTTATGATGAGAGGAAAAGTGCACAATTCAGCATTTTCACTTAAATCTCATCTGGATATGTGGTGTTATGGGAATCGTTGTTTTTTTCGTGCCATCGGTTGAGCATATTCGTCAGATTTGTGTGAAGGTAACGCGTTTCTAAGGTCACTAAGGTGCTAAACATGCCGAGACCATGTCCATCCAGCGGGGGAATGCATCGGGGTTACGTCTGGCCTTCTATTCGAGTCTTTTGTTGCAGGTTTCTAGTAAAATACTATGCAGTCTTTGCCTGACCCAGTGTGATCGCCACTTCTACAACTGTGCCGCCAATCCGGAGGCGGAGATGTTATCGCCAGCCCCAGCCGTTTTTCTGGCCTCGCGACACACCAGCACCGGAGCCACACAGATCTCCACCTCAAGCCGTTGCCGCTGACGACCGTACTGGATATACTCCCGCCAACAGGGCACGGGACTGGCAGCGCCTATGCGCATCCGCGGTGCGTCCGCCTGAGCCGAGGTGGCGAAGCTGTCATCCAGAACCTGCAGCACTGCCTCCGGGTTAATCTGCGGATAGAGGAGTTGTCAGTGTGCAACCAGAAGATACTACACATACTCTGTACTCACAAATTGGGACTTGCAGACGTATCGGTGAGCAGTGAGGGCAGCCTTCGCAGCGGCAGCACGGGTGTTTTTCCACTTGGAGCCTGCTGTGGTAAGGATCGCCTGATAGGCCAAAGTGTGCACATGGATCCGCGAGATACAGCGCTGCTTGGAATCGCGTGAGCTTCGATCGTCGTAATCTTCAAGGAGACTAATGAAAACCTCTCGCATTTGGTCAAGGGTGTGAGCAATGCGAGGATTCCAGTCGGTGGCTAAGGTCGTCCGTCCGTGAGCAAGAACCTGCTGCAGGTTAGAGAGCTCCTGTTCGTTCATTCCCAGGGAGTCTACGTAGGGCAGGACAAAGTGTCGCAGCTGCTGCAGTAGCTGCAACTCCACATAAGAGGCCATCTCGAAGTGGTTTAAAGTGTCTGCCGGCTGGCTTGTTAGTTGTCTTTTTACTTGCTGCAGGCGCGCCTCGCGCTCACCGGGATTAAAGGTAAACATGTCCATCATTTGCAACCCGCTGACGACCAACAGCTGTGGCTGATACATCTTCAAAGCATCCGTCAACTGTTCCACGGCCCGCAAATGCGGATTATTTCGATCGTTGTGCAGAATGTAGCGATTTGCGCGAGGTGCCACATATGGGCCCCACCTGTCCCCAGCCTTGTACTCAAGGATAAGATGGATATCATCGTTCGGAATCTCGTCGCCAGCCAGGCGAATCTCCTTTGGCAGCAGTGGACGCAACCTAAAGAAGTTGTTTTAATAAGTTCTATAAAACACTTTGTTATTCAGACTGGTACATACTTCTTAGACATGTGGGCGCCCAGTAGCACATCAGCTCCCTCCATAAAAAAGCGCACGGCCATCAGTGGGGCGTTACCACCCATGTACCAATGGATCCTCTCCTTATCCATTACCTTGGCGTAGCCCACTAGCTGTGTGAAGAGGGTGCTGTTTGCCATCACTCGCCTGAAAGGGTAATTAAGTATGAAATACTTCTTTAATAACTTGTTTACCCCATTAAATTTAAACAAAATCCAGTATCCTCTCATACAACTTACTCCGCTGCAGCGCCGTTCTGAAAGTAGTAGGCAAAGGACTGCAAGAGCTCGTCCTCGTTGTTGACGACCGCCCGAGATCCTGTAGTGGCTGCTGCGAGTGGAATCCGACGGCCATAGTAGCGATCCAGAAACTCAGTGGCGTTTATCTGCAGGTCCGTGCAGGCTCCGTACCCGATGGCCACTTTGGGTGCCGGCTCCAATGCGGTTCGCTTCAGTGATCTGAAATACAAATGCATTTAGTGCTAGTGCTGCAGTGCAGCCGAAGGAACTCACCCCTCGATTGCCAGGAGACCGGTAAGCAGAACAGTCGTCCTGTTAAGCGTCTGCAGGGTGATGAACGCCTGCCAAATGATGGAAACGAAGGCCGTTAGGACGGAACAGCCGGTGATCCATCCCATGTATCGCAGAGCGGTCATTGTTGGCGTGGATTGTTGTGTGATTGGTTCTCCTAAGTTTGGCCTTCCCAAACTGTTTTGTATGTGACAATCCGCTAACCGGCTACGCCAACTTTCTTATCAGAATTATCGCCCTTTTTCCCCTTTGAGATGCTTTGAAGCTAGTGATGACACTATCTACGTTCTTGGACTGCAGCGATAGTGCAACCAACGGTTATATTTGAATGCTATACGAAATTGAAAATAAACCTATTAACCCCTTTCTTTTATATATATTAAAATTAATTTGTGCAATTATAACTGCGACATGTCAATGTATTTATTTGTTCAGTGAATAAAATAGCTTACATTGTCAAAAAACTATTTTTACTTTGAGTGGAAATGTTTTTTTTTTTAATATTGGGCTTATATATATATATTGTTTATGCTTGTAGCTTATATTTTAATTTTTCTAAGCAGCTAAATACAATGCAAATGCTCATCGATAATATAAATGGTTTGAGCCACCGCTAAACGAAGGAAAACAATTGCCGTTTTAAGCAACTCTAGTTTCGATAACCGATACCTTCTGAAATAACGCCTCCTGGTATCGAAGACAGTCTTGCGTCTGTAAAGTGATAAAATAATTTTACAATTGAAACGCCTTGGGAATTTCAGTCACTGTCCCCGCACCATATATATAATTCGTGTAACAGCCTGATTTAGTCGAGCAGCGAAGCATTTGCCACAATTGTTAGCGAATAGCAGTAAGCTCCGCTAATTCGGCACGCTAATTGGCAAAACCGATTCGATTCCAGGGAAGGAGACGCACTGACAGACGGGTGAAGAACAAAAGGAGAAGGAAAACAACAGTTAATCGTCAAATTTTACAGGCAAAAGGTGAGCAACTACGCCTTGCACACAAACAACAGCATCGACGAACACACACATACGCGCACACACAGGCCTTATCGCCTGCGTAGTGGTTGGTGTATATAAAAAATTAAAACAATATTTGCACATCCGATTATTACTATAATATTTCGCGTCCACATATATTAGCAAGTGTGCGTGCGCCTGCCCTGGATTTGCGTGCCAGTGTTTGTGCGAGCCTCGCGCGTGTGTGTCCGTGCGTATGTGTGTGTGATGAAATGCAATTTTCTCTTGGCATTTTGCGCGCCTCCGATTTTCGCTGCCCCTCTGCAATTCCGGCGCCTCCTTCCCCATTGCTATTTACAATCTCCCCTGTCGCCATTTGCGCACCTTCGCTAATCCCAGTCCTCAATCTCCCAAAGGCAGTCCACAATGAGCTCCGCGGAGGAAAACAGCAACAGCCCGGCCACCACGCCCCAGGACAACGAGGCCGCCGAACAGGCCAACCTCACGGATCTCGAGAAGATCGAGGAGGAGAAACTCAAGTCCAAGTATCCAAGCGGAATGCGCGTGCCGGGCGGACACTCGGCCTTCCTCCAGAAAAGGCTGCAGAAGGGGGTGAGTGATCAGGACAACTCGAAAACAACCTATTAGCTGTAGTTAAATTAACAATAGTTTAAGTTTAGTTGCATAGCTTTCGGTGTTCGGGTATCCCCTACCCTTGTAATTTGTATTAAAATATATAGTATAGTATAGTAGTAGTCTTCCTTAAATGCTATTCATCAATTAAGGAAATAACAATATATTCTTACTACATTCTACTTCTAAAACTTATTACTCTTTACATTTAATGAAACACAACCAATATCGGCATATAGTTTAAATCAACTTTAATCATGTTTTATAAGTTTTATAAAACCTTCTTGCTTATATAAGAAAAATCTAATATGCATTTATATTCCTCCCACAGCAAAAGTTCTTCGACTCGGGCGATTACCAGATGGCCAAACAGAAGGGTGGCGGTGTCAAGCAGGTCTTTGCCAACAAGGTGACCACCGGGGAGGCCATTCCCACGCCCGAAACCGTGCCGGCGCGCAAGACTTCGATCATCCAACCCTGTAACAAGTTCCCGGCGACGAGCTAATTTACTCACCACTCATCCCTACTGTATCCACAACAACCTCCTCAACTGCAGCCAGTTCCCCCTATCCCCACTTCAAATGCTCTATACCTAATTTTAAAGAAAAACCTAATGCTAAGATGGCTGCTGCCGGATTGTGCAGGCATTTAGCGAAAGTTTAAACTGAAATTTTAGCTACCTGTTCCATGTTTCCCCATTCAATTTAATCGCCATCCGCACTGGCCAATCTCAAGATCCCCTCATCAGTCCATCTCTCAGGCCGGGGAAGCGAAGATGGCGAGCCGAGCAGCGCGAAATTTATTGCAACAGTTATATATATCTCTATCTCTGTAACATTAAACTAACTTACCCTGGTCGTACGTAGTTGTAAGTATTACGAGCATAATAAATTTAAGTTGGAGCCAGCCACACACACATTGTTCTCGTACATTACTGGGATTCCATCAACTTTTTATCATTTTACTATTTTACTTAACATTTTAAAAAAGTTCATCATGTTCCATGGGAAAGGTTCCCCCTTTCTATTAATTTTATAAGCAGTTGATGGAATTTCTCCAACTAATTGATAATAAAATAGGTGCTGCTGCTTGCAGAGCTAAATTTTTGATGCAAAAACCAAACTCGAGTTAAAATGAATTTGTAAATCAAGCAGAGCTAAAATAAATGTATGTACGTATACTTATAAATGTGTTGATTTCCTGAATTGCCAACCCAACAACTGAATCGGAAATGTGCCATACAAATGTTTACCTAAATTATAAGTGCCCGAGTGGCGTCTAATTAACTAGGAAACGTTCGGGTGAGCGCATGGTAATTTGTTGTTCAAATTGGCCGGGAATAAAATTAAATCACCAAAATAGTCGTGAAATATAGAATATTGTTGACAAATTTGAGATAAGTGGGCCTATTTTAAAACAATACATGGACATCTTGTTTTTGTTAAAAGACAATAGAACTCGACAAAGCTGGTTTTATGCACAACAAAGTTTTTGTCCAGAAAATAGCCTTTTGATCCACAGTAAATAACAAATCAAAGTTATCAATCAGATATCCAAGTTTTTCACCACCTTAGTTTTCAAGCAATCGATACCAGCAGATTAAGTATCGATATTGTCACATATCTGGAACTATCGATAGTATCGAATAAACAGAGTTTTGTTCCCACTCTAGGCGGAAGGCGCAGCGGTGATAAAAGAGAAAAAGTGATCGTTAAATGCAATTTTTCGGTTGTAAATTGCATCTGGTATGTGCTACGCGATAAGCACCGCATCGCCCACCGTTTTCCGAAGTTCGCGAACGGCTAAGATCGGCGGAATGACGAGAAAACACGCTGCAATGTAGATGCCCACGAGCAGCCGCCGCAGCAGCAATAACAAAAGCAAAAGTGAAATTAGCGCCGCCAAAGAAGTGCAAGTGGTCAAACAAACGGCGGCGCCATGGAGAACCTTAAGATAAGCGACAAACTGTTCGAGGATGTGATTTACTTTGTGCTGGGAAACCTGGACGAGGAGGTAAAAAGCTGCAAAACGAATCTCTCGTTTGATGTTGCTGTACTTGCATTGTGCGTGTGTGTGTTTGTGTTTGTGTGAGCGGGTGTGCGTGCGTCGCACAGGGTGGGTTGGAGCGCGGGCGGACAGGGTGACCCAGGCACCGTGGCAAATGCGCGCCATAAAAGTTGCCGGCAAATTGCCTTGTGTGTGTTTATGTATTTGAGTTTGTATTGGTGCTAAATCAACTGATTTTTGTTTTGGTTTTCCGATACCAACGAAAACAACAATTTTAACACCCTTTAAACGGGAATTCTTATTTGGTTTCATATATACTTATTTGTATTTACTGTTCAAATCAATCTAAAGTATTTCATAATTTTATTTAATTATTAATTGTTAATAAACGTATGCCTCTGCCTTGCAGATCGAACGTTTTCTTAAGAGCGGTGGCGCTCAATCGAAATTGTTCCTGTCGGACCAAATAACCCATATGATATGCGCCACCAACTACAACGAGGAGGAGCTGTCCATGAACCTGGACCTCTACAGTGCAATTCCCGTGACGGAGCAATGGATCGTGCACAGCGCCAAGCTAGGCCGAATGGCCTCGACACGGGCCTTCGACCCGAGTCCGAATCAGCTGCGACTGATGCGCGGCATTCGGGTGGCCATCACCAATGTGGTGGCAGGGGATCGAAGGCGTCTATACGCCATGCTGACGTACCACGGCGCCGTAGTCACGCACAGCTTTGGGGCCACCAACACGCATCTGGTATGCGGAGCAGCCAACGGTGGCATCTACAACAAGGCTCTAGCCCTGCCTAAGAATGCCATTATTATTGTGACGCCCGACTGGGTGACGGATAGCCTTAAGTACAAAAACTGCATGCCCGTGGAGACGTATCATCCGAGATTGCTGAAGCCCATCGAAAAGCAGCGAACTCAAAAGCAGCAGGCCACGCAGCAGCAACAAATTCAGCAGCAGCAATTGCAGCACCAACAACAGATGCAACAACAACAGCAGCAGCAACAACAGCAGCAGCAGCAACAACAGCAGCAACAACAACAGCAGCAACAACAACAGCAGCAGCAGATCATCCAGCAACAGGCCACTGCTACTTCTGCCCTTTCTGACATACTTGGCTTTGGCGAGGACAGCGTGGCTGCCAAGAGCATCGCTAGCATTAAGTCCCAGCTGCAGGCTTCAGCCGAACAAATCCAGCAGCAACAGTTGCCCGTGCCCGCCCAGCAGCAGGTGGTCTTTGTGCGCCCACAACCACAGCCCCAACAGCAATCACAACAATCACCGCTCCAATTACAGCAAGGTGGTCCCCAAGCACCTACTCCAGCACCGCACCCGCAGCATCAACAACAATTAATAATTCAGCAGCAGAAGATTATCCCCGCCAACCTGCAGCAGCAAGCACAGAACCAACAGCAGATCAAAAATATACTGCAGCAGAGGCAAATGAAAACAACGCAACAGTCTCAGCAACAGCAACAAATTCAGATGCAACTAATGCAGCAGGATCAACAGTCGCATCCTCAGCCACTTCCACAGCAGCTTGCTCAACAACATCCTCAACAACTCCCACAGCAACTCCCCCAGCAGCTCCCGCAGCAACTCCCTCAGCAACTTCCACAGCAACTTTCTCAACAACATCCACAACAACTTCCTCAGCAACATCAGCAACAGCAGTCGCCTAGACTGCCAACGACTCCAACAGGGCGGCAGACACCACGAACACCATCTACAACGCCGCAGCCCGTGCAATCCCCTCAGCACCATCAGCAGATAGTTCAACAGCAACAGGTGGTGCAACAACAGGTGGGACCGCAGCAAACAATGGTACAGCAGCAGCAAATAGTTCAGCAACAGCAAATAGTGCAGCAGCAAGTTGTTCAGCAACAGCAGCCACAACAACAATCTGTGCCAGTTTCGCCGCAAATCATACACCAACATCTAATGCGTCAGCAGCAAATTTTGAACCAGAATCAAATGCAATTGCAGCAAATTGTTCAAAGCGGACAAGCACTGACGCCACAGCAGCAACAGCAGCAGAGACAAATTCAGCAACAGCTACAGCAAGTATTGCAGCAGCAGCAACAACTACAAATGCAAATGCAGCAGCAACAACAGCAGCAGAATCTACAGCAACAACAGTCGCCACGGATGGTGCAAAACCGTTCTCCGGTAATGCCACCAAGTACTCCATCTCCATCGTTGCAGCAACAACAGCACCATGCAACCAGCAACATGTTGCCGCCACAATCGCCTCGTCAACTGCAGTCACCGGCTCCACAGATGACACCGCCACCTCCGCCGTCGCCGCAAAACGCCCAGCAACAACACTTGCGCCAGCAGCAACAGCAAATGCAACAGAGCCGACAGCAGCACATGATGGGCTCACCACAGCAACCCCAACCACCATCTATGATGTCGCCGCAGCAACAAATGCAGCCTTTTCAACAGCCCGTCCATCAACAGCAGCGCATGCAATTGCAGCAGCAACAACAATTGGCCCAGCAGCAGCAACAACAAAGTCCTCAGCATATTTCTCCGCAATCGCCCCAGATTTCTCAAACTCCACCAATGCAGGCAAAGCTGCATCAGCATCAGGCTGTTCCCGGACAATCCACTCAGCCGCAGCAATCGTTCTCCCAGCAGAAGCCTATCGACCCAACGGACCCCGTTCAGGTGGCTCAAGTGCTCAGTCGATCTGCATTGAGCAGCAATCAGGACTCCTTGATAATGCGGCAGCAACAATTAAAGCAGCAACAGCAGATGCAACAGCAACAACAAATGGCTCCGCAACCGCAGCAGCAGCAAATGGCACAGCAACCGCAGCAGCAGCAGCAACCACAACAGCAGCACACCCCGTCTCCACGACAATCTCCACTACAACAGCAACCTACTACCCCTACCTTGCAACAGCAGCAACCGCAACAAAATTCTCAAGTAAAATGAGGAACAAACGTTTTGTTTTACCGGAAATTAATGCTTGATTCTTTTTAGCAAATACAGCAGCAGCAACAACAACAGCAGGTCCTGACACAGCAACAACCGCAGCCTGGACAACAGCAACAAGTCATTACTCAGCGCCATGTTATAAACACATCCACGGCTCAAGGGCAACAAATAATTCAAAGCCATATGTCTTTGGCCTTGCAGAAGCAGCAGCAAATGTTGCACGTTCAACAACAAACACAACAGCAGCCGCAGCAGCAACAACAGATTTCGCAAGTTCAGCAAATTCCGCCGGCACAGCAGCAGCAGCAACAACAGCAACAGCTTCCACAGCAGCACCAAGTTCAACAACAGCAAACGCAACAAGTTCAGTTTACACAACAGCAGCAAATTGCGCTTGGAGCTGGTGGCCAAGTACGAATCATTCAACAAACCATACAACGACCACCAACCAATGTTCAGCAACAGCAGCAGGTTCCACAACAACAGCAGCAGCAGATTATTGGTCAATTTCCTCAGCAACAGCAGCTGCAACAACAACCGCAGCAGGTAGGCCTACTCTTACAGTTAAATTTGTAATTTAAAATATTTATCGCAATGCATTTTCGTTTGATTCTCAGCAGCAAATTTCTGGAGTTCAGCAGCCACAACAGCAGCAGCAAAAGACCTTTATAATAAGTCAGCAGCATTTTAATCAGCTTAGCGTACAACAGCAACAGCAAATTCTGGCGCAAAATCCGCAAAGCCAAAACGTCTACGTGGTCAATCAGACGCAACAGCAACTTGTGCAGCAACAACAAATGTTGCAGCAGCAGCAGATTATACCACAGCAGCAGCAACAGCAGAGGATGCAAATCCAGCAGCAGCCGCAGCAGATTGTTGTAAACCAACAAATACTTAGTGATCCGCAGCGCTTGCAGTACCTACAACAACAGCAGTTAATGCAAAAACAGCAGCAGCAGCAGCAACAACAACAGCAGCAGCAACAACAACAGCAGCAGCAACAGCTAGTGGGACCACCACAACAGCAAATCCTTATACAACAGCAGCAGGCACCCCAGCAACAGCAGATACTGCAGCAAAAACTTTCCAACGACAATCAGCAGCAACAAATAATGCAGCTTATCACGCAGCAACAACTGCCTCAACGCACGCCGCCTCCGCAACAGCAGCAGCAACAACAGCTGTTGCTTCAGCAACAACAGCAATCCCCTCAACATCATCCGCAAATGCAGCAGCAGCATTGGTCACCGCAAAGTCCTGCCGGCGGTCAAATGGCTCCCAGCACTCCAGGCACACCCACCAGTGTTGGGATGCAATCCCCCCTGCCCGGTGGTCCAACAACGCCACAGCCGCAACCTCAGCAGCAATTTGTCCCGCGTGGATTGCGGCCGCAAACTTCTTGGCCCGGCCAACCTCAACAGCAACAACCTCAACCCACTCAACAACAGCAACAGATCGTCCTGCCGCCACCCCAACAACAACAAGCGCAGCAGCAGCAACAGCATATTGGTCAGCAACAACAGTTGGTAATGCAGCAGCCCCAGCAACAAAAAATAGTGGTGGACGAAAAAACGCACGCACACCTCATGTCATTGGATGCTCACAAAAGAGCAGAATATATCACTAAGTTGAATCAGCAGAACAAACCGCGAGTAATGCTTCGCCAGCAGGTTGCCTACCAGCCACGACCTGGAGCACCGGGCAGCATAGTTGCGACGCGACCGGCAGGCCCGGTTCCGCCTGGGCACATTATTGTCCAACACCAAATGCCACCCGGATTGACACAACAGCAACAAGTGCTGTGGCTGCAGCAGCAGCAGGGAAAACGACAGGTCGTTGTACGCGCCGGAACTCCTGGCTTAAGTCCGATTCAACAACAGCCAGGGGCTGGACCACCACAACAGCAACAGTCGCCTCAACAGCAGCCCTTCAACCCTAATGATCCCAACCAGCAAATGCTGATGCAGCGCCAACAGCTGCGAGTCCAGCAGATTCCCATTCAGCAGCAGGGACCGCAGCAGCTGGGCAAGCAAACAGTGCAGCTCATCACCGGACCCAATGGACAGCTGATTGAACAACAGACCATCGTCCAACAGCCGCAGCAGCAGTCCACTCCTGGCACACCTACCACTCCAGGAGCAGGAGGTGTTCTTCCCGGAAATGCCAATATCATGACGCAAACTTTGGTCATGACTTCAACAAGTAAGTAAATGTATTAGTCTCTTCCATAGATATTTACTATTATAGGAATCTATATGTCTATCATAATCATCAATAAGGATTATGCACATAGTAACCAATTCCTTATACACAGCTCCCGATGGACAGCCGCAACAATCACCGCAGCAAATGAACCTTAAAACAAAAACAGCCCTGGCCAACATGTTAAGCAATCGCTTAGGAAACAATGGAGCTCAAACACCGCAACAGCAAATAATTCAACTACCCGATGGTCAGCAACAACAGCAGCCCCAGCAACAACAAATTGTGCAGCAGGTGGTGGTGACCGGAGCCATTCAGCAGCAGCAACAACAATTACTGCTACAACAACAACAGCAGCAGCAACAACAGCAAATGGTTGTCCAACAGCAGCAACTCCCACCGCAACAACACGTCGAGCCACCGTCGGCAGCTGGTGCTTTAAGAATGATGGGCCAACAGCATAACGCATCAGCCGGAGTTCCTGGACCACCGCGAACTCAGCAGGAGTTGCTCATGCTGCAGCAGCAGCAACAACAGCAACAACAACTGCTGCAACAGCAGCAAATGCGCAGAGTTGTTACCCTACCGCAACAACAGCAGGCACCGCAGCAGCATCTAGTCCAACAGCAGATCGTAGTCGCTCCGACGCAGTCTCCCCAGCAGCAGCAGATGGCTGTGGGAGTGGGTGTGCCGGTGCAGCGAACACCTCACGGCTACATTCAAACTCGTCCCGGACAGCAACCGATCCCGATGCCGCAGTTCTACGGCCACAATCCAAACCTTAAGTTGCCAGCCGATCTCTTTCTGGTGGGCTGTACGTTTTATATTGTGGAATACGATGAAACAGACGGCGATGAACTGCCCATTTGGCTAGATACGATTCGACAGTTTGGCGGTGATATTGAACGCGTTTACTGCCCCCGGGTAACCCATGTTATTTGTCGCACTCAGCGTCATGGCGTGGTGATGCAGGCGTTGCGGGATGCTAAGCGCTGTGTCACTGCCTACTGGCTGAGTGATATTTGCTTAAAGCGCCAACTGATGCCTCCGTGGCAGCCGCTTCACTTGCCGTTCCCCAGCCAGTTTGGCTATCGCAAACCGCTAGAACGCTACATCATAACCTCGGAGGGATTCGAGGGCGAGGAGGCTGTGAGACTACAGCAGATGGCAGAGGAGTGCGGTGCCATCTACACCTCCTACCTGTCCAAGGTGAACACGGTGGTCGTGTGCAAGCAGCTCGACGGCAACAAGTTTAATGCCGCCAAGGAGTGGAACATCCCGATGGTCAATGCACTTTGGTTAAGCGACGTCTGCATCGGTAACCTCAGTGGCCTCTCTCAGTATGAGAATCCTAAGTACCAGCAGTACAATCTGGTCGCACCCTTCCGCATCGAATGCAACCTGGTGGCGCATTTGCTAAGTAATTACAAACGAAACTCCCATTCTATTGTAAAATTATTTGACGTTTTGTTTCTTAACAGCTGCTTGGAAGGCGCCCATCAATCTAACTCAGGAGGCACACGAACGGGTCAAGCGACACTTATCCGATCCCTATGGCAACGAGCAAAAACTGAAGCGACAGAAGATGAACGCATTCCAGCAGGAGCAGCTGCCAGAGCAAATTGTCTGCCTAGAATATCCAACAACTACCAAACCACCAAAGGTCATTTTTTCGCAGGTCGCAGATGCCGAGGCTCTTAAAAAAGCTGTGTTGTAAGTATAACACATTTTTAAAATTGATACTGTAATGCTATTTCAACGATCCATTTTCTTCTTTTTTTTAGAATTTTGGGTGGAATTGTAGTGGACACCCCTGCAGATGCCACTCACCTGGTGATGACACGCGAGAGTCGTACCTGCAAGCTAATCCAGGCGTGTTGCCACGTCGATTATGTGCTGAAGTCAAGCTGGATTGCTGATAGTGCCAAAGCTGGTAAATTTGTGCCTACAGATCCATACCGCATTCAGCACATACCGGTGGACGAGAACCTGCAGTTCAATCTGAATACTGTGCTGTGCGCGCCCACGCGTTCCACGTTGTTTGCTGGAAAATACTTCCATGTGACGCCGGACGTGTTCCCAGCTCGCGAGGAAATTATACGAATGATTGAATCGTCTGGGGGTAAAGTGGAGCCCAAGCGGAGGAGCGGGGCATCGGTGGCGGAAACACACATGCAAGCGCCCGACTCTTATATCATAGTTACGTGTCCCACGGACATGCATCTCTGCGCGGATCTCACGCGGCACGGGAATCCCAAGTGTCATATCGTTTCCACGGAGTTCGTCATGAGCTCGATACTCAGGCAGCAGCTGGAGATTGAGCCCAATCTGATACCCTACTTGTATAACAACAACAATGTCAATAGCTGCAATAGTAATAAGTCCTAGCGCCGAGTGTTTTGGTTGCTTTAGAGCTGAGATAAGGTCTCAGACTTATTGTATAGTCACACAAGAATTTATGCGAGCTGTTATCAAGTACGTGTGTATGTATGGCAAAGAAAAAGTTGATACTTCGCAATGTCATTGGCCAACAATGTTGTAGGCCGCGCCAATTTCTTATGATATACCAACGCGAAACTAGTCCATAGAATTCGTCAATTCATTCGGGCATGCCAGAACGACAGAGTGTATAGGGTCTCGGGCACATCGGCATATCGGTCACAGTTAGAAAAATGTAATGCATCCCCCTATGTTTATATAATTAATTTTTTAATTTTTTTCTACGCGCCAGCTCACTTTAAATTGTAAATATTCTTGGGAAAATCTTCTCGTTCTTTATCTTTTTATAACCCACAATCTATACCCAGAATCTATAATTAAATATTGAGCGATTCATATATTGCATGTGTTGATGCTGATGACTACTAATGCGGATCGCTGAAATCCTTAGGTTTATATAATTGTACAAATTTATTAATTATTTTGAAAAGCTTGAAGAGCCCCTAACGAGTTCTTAGTTTTCAGAATCGTTAATTGTTCATCCATAATATAAAGCTCGACCGATATGCTTAGAAATATATAATCTAGCATGTAACAAAGAACTACCTTAATTAGTGTTACGATAACCAGTTCAAACAACAATCATTTTATATATTTTTGTAGGTTCAGGAACCTTTACCTTTAGGAAGTCAACGCAAATATACACATATATTTCCTAAAGTATACGAAATGTTTCACAGAAATTTATATTGTCGGCTATTAGTATTTTAAGTACTTTTCACATAGGTAAAGCCAATATTTTGCGATGTAATATTAATTATAGGTAGGCATTGTACGAAATGTATGAAAATAAAATAATGTTAACTCGAAATATGCCTGGATCGTTTCTCATTTTCCAAATAGGATGGAATGGAATATTTCTATTCGGTGGGTAAATTTACAAATGCCTGTAAGCTACGACAATAGTTTTTTGTCACAAATTAGGCCATAACTAGCTTTTCAAATGTAAGTTGCTGTGTAAGTTGCTGTACGTCAAATGGACCGAATGGATCCGCTATTCCAAAAATCTTCATATTTCTACCCGAATTAATTAAAAAACAATTGGTATATTTTCATTTTAATTTCGTTTTATTTGTGTTTTTCGGTTTTTGTTTATTGTTAAAGAATCTTATCAATTCATTTGTAATGTATTTTACAGACGAAGCTTGTTTGCCGACTTCTTTAGGCATGCTTGTGTTTGTGTTTAGTAAACAATTAACGTGTTTAATTTACATCAGTTAAACCAAGGTATACTTATGACTAAAACCATTATGCTTAGACTTACAATTCAAATTCGCGCTTACAAAGAATCTAGGTGTAGAGTACAAATTATTACGAGTAGGTATTTCCATCCAAATAAGTTATAAATAATTTCGTTTTCCCTCTATGCTAGAACTATCAAAAACTATTACGAAAATTACGAACTCTTCCTTCTTCTCTATTTATGTTTTATAGATAACTAACAATAGGTTTAATATAGGTCTTGTTTGTATTGTACAGCGCTAAAAAAAATTAACAACATACTTTTCATAAAATCGGCTTAGTTAAATATTTTACACTTACGCGATTACATTATTCATTTAGCATATGCATATATACAAAAATAAAAGTTCAATTAAAACTAAAAAGCGCTTCGCCAAAGACCACCTGCATGATTTGCTTGTAAGAATTAAAATTGCATATGTACAAAGTTATATATATATACTATTGCCCCTTAAAAGAGATTGGTAAACACCTTTACAACTTATACGAAATGTTGTGTCTAGCTTATTATCCGTAACAAAGCATATCTGAATCGATTATAGATAATTTTTCACAGGGTCAAAAATGAGTTTCTTTCTATTTTCATGTCCAACAATCCAATTTTGTTTTGTGTGTGTGCGTATTGGAAGTAAACAAATTAGGTAATTTCACTGTTAAGATCGAAAAATGCTGCAACAAGGAACATTTCAAAAACGGCTACAAAA
The DNA here is from genome assembly GCF_016746235.2 of Drosophila teissieri. Taxonomy (NCBI): domain Eukaryota; kingdom Metazoa; phylum Arthropoda; class Insecta; order Diptera; family Drosophilidae; genus Drosophila; species Drosophila teissieri. The sequence goes on along the minus strand of NC_053031.1, from coordinate 14,189,429 downwards.
ATTTAATCGTGTAAACTAAATCTGATTAAATTTCACAGCAAAAAACGTTTTCTTGCACATCCCTTGGTGAGCATTGATCAGAATAAAATCTTGTTCTAAACCTAATGACAAGCTATTTATCAAACAAAATTATGTTACAATTAATTTGTGAATATTTTATTTTAGGCGAAATTCGAAAGATAACCATAATTAAGCCTATTTACGAAAATGGCTACGGACACTTTCTGTTGCTGCCTCTATTTACATTTTTAACGCGATCCATTAGCTTAATTTCATTCAATTAACCCTCGCTTTGTACTCTTTTTAACTTACATTACTTGCTTAATAAGACAAGTATTTTTTATTTTCATCCTTTTGGTTGCTCTTGTTTGGGTTTTAAAAATATTATGTACAATTTCGTTAGTCCCGGATTTTGTTTTCTTGGTCTTTCTAACAATTATATTTTGTATTATTTGCCAAGTTCTGTTCTAGGTAATGTGTTTTTAATATTGCTTGTATTTTTTTAAGTCTGGCTAAACTGTTTTTGGGTAAATATTGTAGTTAAGTGTGATTAATATATACTTTTTATTTCTACGATTATAAGTAATTCAAAATGTAAACGAAAGTGACACAAAAATATATTATGTAGGGATGAACCCTCCGCGCATCTACTTTCGGCTCCTCTGCAATGGCGACAACGGAACTTTTTCAGGGTTGATTGAACTTAATAACTAAAAATACATATTCAATTAGTAAATAAGCCAAGAGTGGTTTCTAACATCTTTACAACTTCAAATTTGGCTGCCTAATCTGAATTCTATTTGCTATGTAAGTTTATGCTTATATCGCGCTACATAGGCTCTATTTATAGGTGTCTAGCATATACATGTGCATATATATCGTAGGTTCCTTGTTTATAAGTAGGTTAAGCGGTTTGATTGCTGTGACATAAACGATACTATAAAGTAACTAAGTAATTTAGTTAATCTTCCTTTTCCGTGTTCCCAAACTCTCTTGCTATGCAAAGTGTGTTTTGTCTCCTAATATACATTCATTGATAGCATTTGGCTTGCTTGTCGTCTCCTGATTTCAAATCACATTACATACAGGTATGCAGCTCATACTATATGCGCGTTGTAATTGTTATTATAATTTAGTTTGTAAAATCAAAGAACGGGATGTTTTTGTTGAAAATTGGAATTAATCTGCAATAAAGCGGCCTTCGTTGATGCTGTATTATTATTATTTTGTTGTATTGCATTTTCTGGTCAGCAGTTTGTTTAGTTCACTGTGGATTGAAATGCGTTGAATTAAAGTTTTTTCGCTGAGGTTTTTCTTAGTAATTCACATACCTATTCAGACGCCATCGCGCCTGTTTGCTGCTGTGGTAACTTTCTCCAAAGCACCCGCAGCGGCGCCTGTGCCCAACCGCTCGATGACCCGCGAGTCGCAGGATATTGTCCGCTGCAAGCACCGCGATCGCTCGCTCATCTTTTCTTGCTGCTGCTCGAGTAGTGTGGGTGCAGCATTGAAGTGTCCACCTGCAGACGATAGTTGGTTAGAATTGCTACACCATATATAAAAGAGTCTATTATAGTTTACATACCCTTTGGCTTATCATCAAACATGTGAAGCTTTTGCGCCGTGCTAAGTATGCTATTCACCGTACTTAAGGTGGTGGCCGCTGGATCTACTATGGCATTCTTGGATTGCAATCTTCCACCAGCGACGCCCAACGCTTGCTGCAAATGATTACCGCTGCTGCTTCCGCTCTTGTTGCTGATGCTGCCCTTATTGTTGTTCAGGTTGTGGTGAACGTTTTGCTGCGGGTGATGCACACTGATCGAGTTGCGCCGCTCCCGTATCGCCGCCTGGTAGCGTTCCGGCGACTGAAGTGAGCACTTGTTAATGGTCTGTGGCTTGGCAAAGCAGCGATCCTTATTGGTGCCCGTTGGTGTCGTTGGAGTGGTTGGAGTTGTGGGTGTTGTCGGCGTGGTTGGCGCCGTGTCTACCGATGGACGATGGCGCATCCTGTACTCGCTGATGGAGAGCTTACGTTTCGGCATAGGGGTTGGGTCGGGAACCGTGAGCATGGGATTTAGGCGCGGATCATGGCTGGCAGTCCGCGTATACAGTTTTAAAGGTGTGGTAGCCGGGGGTGGCATTTCCAGGGAGGAAGCTGCAACTTTTGCTGGAGTTATGGCGTTACTAAGCGGCGTTACTGCTGCAACTCCAATGGGTTTGACAGCCGATAATGCTGCTGTCTTGGCTTTGGTAGACTCCAGATATTCTGCCAGACTGGGCATGGTGTTGGTGACGGGACTGGGGGTGCTAGTTGGCGTCGGAGGATCCTGCAACTTGCCGTAGATTGTGTTGTAGAAGGGAAGCGACGCTACCTTGGCCGAGCAATTGTTAACCAATGGTTGGGTTGCATGAATCGGTGACGGCGTAGGCTGGGTTATCAGTACTGGGATGGGAGCAGCCTTGGGTGTCGGCATGGGTGTGGAAACCAATACAGGACTTGGAGTTGGGGCCGAAATTGGAATCGAGTTTGCTGGGACTGGTGTCAGGTGAGCAGGCTTCTGTATGTGATTTGTCTTTTGCTTGTTATCCTTCTCTTTGTCCTTTTCCCTGTCACGTTCCTTGTCCTTGCCCTTTTGCTTATCGTGCTTCTGCTTTTCTCGATCCTTTTTCTTGCTTTTCTTCTTCTCCTTCTTTTCCTTCTTCAAGGCAGCCGCAATTAGAGCCTGCTGCTGCCTGCTACCGCACATAGACTCTCGCCTTCGGCTAATGGCATTCAGTTTTCCGCTAGCAATGGCAGCCGCCAGACTCATACCTCCGCCACTGGCTGGAGTCGCCTCCTGGTGGTTATTCTCCTTACGATGCTGCTGCTGTTGAACGGCCGTGGGCACGCCAACCACTGTGGGGGCGGCGAGAGGCAGGCCAAGCCCCTTACTGCTGTTCAAAAGGATGCTACTGCTTAGGATCTGGCTGTTAGGCTTTGTAAGCTCCTGCTCGAAGTTGGTCTGGCGCTTCTTAGTTGTCGGTGGCGTTCCCTGCAACGGCGATGGCGTGACTACCGGAGTGGGAGTGACTGGTGTAATACACATAGACATGGTGCGGCGCCTCATTTGCTGCTGCTGCTGCTGCTGCTGCTGTTGCTGATCCACGTTGTTGTACGCTGTGTGCTTGGTCTTACCATTCGCAGTAGCAACTGGCAGACTAGGTGGAACTAGGACCGGCGCTATCGAAGATTTGCTGTCTGGCTTTGATGGCTGCGTTGTCTTTTTCTTGGCATCCACAATTTGCGAAGTGGAATTTACAATAACTGCCGCCTTTTGCTTCTCCTTCTCCTTCGATTTTTTCTTGTCCTTCTTCGACTTCTTTAGCTGCTTCTCCTTGTCGCGCTTTTCATCCTTATCCTTGGAGGATTTTTTCGACTCCGTGCCACTACCGCCACTGCTGCTATTGCTCTTCTGATTGGAGGAGGCGGAGGTCAAAGCTGCGGTAGCCTTTTTGTTTCTAGACTGCAAATAGGAAATGTTGGCTGCATGGAACGACAGCAAGCGTTCCTGTATATCGTGTTCGGTGAGATTTTTGGTACTCGAAGGAGCAGTTGTGGTTGTAAGTGGCGCCGCAGCTATGTTTGTTACCGCCGATGTAATTGCATTGGATGCAGCTGGTATCGTAGGACCTGAAACTGTAGGCACTGTTACTACTGACGCAGGAAGTACTGACTCCAGTTTAGGCTTCTTCTTTTGCGGTTCATCCTCCAGTTTTACAGGTGGCTTAGTCTTGACTGCCGCTTTGCTAACATCGAGCAGTGTGGCCGCAGCGACTGCTGCTGCAGTTGGTGTTGCAGTTACAGTTGCTGTCGTGCGCAGCAGAGACTCGCCCGGCTTGGGCTCAACCTTCGTGGGCTCCTTCTTAGACACTATCTCTTGACTTGGCTCCACTTTGGGCACCGCTTTCACTAAGGTATTTTCCAGCTTCGGTTCCACTGGGGCGGGCTCAACTTTAGGCTGTTCCTGTTCTTGGCGTTCTTGAAGCTGCTTGATTTCCTTCTCACGCTGCTCCTCCTCTTCGCGCTTCACCTTGACCATTTCCTCGAACTTATCGCATGCCTGGCTCTCCTCTCGTTCCACATCGATCTTCACGTCATCGGCCGCAGCACTTGTGTCCTCCGGCTCGATCTTAACCAGATTATCCTCAGCCACTATTTGATGAGTACCCGGGCTGGGTGAACGCAGAATGTCAACGTCGTCATCTTGCTCCTGTTGGTGATTTTCTATCTCCACCTTCAGTGCAGTCATAGCGACATTCTCTTCTGCCTCATCCTTAGGCTCCCCAATAACGTCGATATGCGGCTCATCAGACTCCACGTTCGTTCCATTGCTTACCACCACCAGGCGCCTCTTCTTCAGCGGAGTACTAAATCCGTTCGCCAGCGGAGAGACAGTTGGTGCCGGCTGAGGAGAGGGAGTGGCAGCTACCGACTGATTTTGTGGCTGCTGAAGCTCATCGACTGGTGTGGTCTCCTCGCTGATGGCTTGTCGCAACCAGCGTTTCTTCACTGACGAATTGTTTTGCAGTGGTAGGTGCAGTTGTTCGCGAGCAGGAACAGCAGTTGTCGACTCTGCCTGATGTATGAACTGCTCCACCTTAAGTAAAGCTGGCGCTGGCAAGGATTGGCCTTGGGGTTGGCGTTGAAGCTGCTCACGCTCGCCGTTGATTTCGCTCATAGCCGCCTGCACGAGACTGTCCAAACCGGATGCGTGCTGCTGTTCTGCCTGCTGGAACCAACTGGACATGAGCGACTTCTTGGTTTTGGCCCCACCGGGCGGGTACTTGAATTCGCCTAGGGAAGGCGACGCTGATGCCGGTGCCGGTTGCTGCTCCAGGGGTCCCATAGCGGCCTCAATTAGCAGGCAGGCACTGCTCACAGAAGCTGGAGTTGCTGGCAGGGAATGTGATTGGGATGATGGCGATTTAAATGGTTCGTTGGGCGACGAGTTGTTGTGGGCCAGGGCCAAAAGAAGACCTGCCGCCTGATCCTCGGATCCGCTGTGATGCGACTGAGGATGCTGACCTTGATCCTCCGATTCTGAGTTGGTCAATGCATGAGACTCTCCATCCGACTCCACCACGATACTCTTTCGTCTTTTGTTATTGCTGCCACCCGAGCCCAAGCCATTTGTATTGTTATTCAAGCTGCGACTAACCTTACGCTTCTTCTTATTTCGACGTTGGGCAGCTGCCGCTGCGGAGTTAGTACTCGTTGGCGTCTCTACATCCTCGCTGATGGAGTTTGAGCTACCACGCTTGTTGGGCGAAGCGGGCGAGTTGCTCGCTTGCCTCTTGCCACCGCTGCTCTGGCGCGTGTCCTTCTTACCGCGAGCTTCCTGCTTCTCCATTTTTTCAATCGCTCGCAGAATGGCCTCCAGCTTGCGATCCTCACGCGACTGCTTTGGCTTATCCTTGGCCGGCGTTCGTGTCGTGGGAGTGCTTGTGGCACTTGCCGACACATCATCCTCTTTGGATTCCGCTGACGAAGGAGTTGCTGGTGGAACCGCAGCAGCCGAAACAGGTGTCAATGGCTGCTGCTGTTGCTGGTGATGCTGCTTGGCAGGCGTTTTCTTTCCGCCGACCACCGAGGATTGAGCATTGACCGTAATATTATTGTTGGTTATCACTGGCGCCACACTTTTAGTGGGTGAATTCAATTTGGTGGGCGTAGTCGCTGGAATTGCCTGTGCTCCCGTTGAAAATACTATCTGCGGCTGGTGCTGTAGGGGCTGAGGTTTTTGCTGACGCTGTGGCGACTGCGGGTAGTTGGGCTGCTGCGATTGTTGTTGCAGATGTTGGGATTGCTGTTGTACTGTTTGCTGATTATGTGGTTGTTGTTGTGGCTTATGTTGCTGTTGCGGTTGTGATTGTGATTGTTGCTGCACTGTTGTTGCTGCTACTTTGATTGGCGTCACGATATGCGAAGTGGGGGTGGCATGCAGTGTTTGCAACGCGCTTACTGCCATTCTAGCCTCATCCGCCATTTGCTGTTGTTGTTTTTGCTGTTGCTGCAGAAAATGTTGCTGCTGTTGCGCACCCACTACATGTTGCTGTTGTGCCACAAGAGCGTGCGGCTTCGGCGATTGCTGTTGTTGCTGTTGCGGCGGTTGCCGAACAAAATAGGTGGCCATAGGCTGCTGCGCAGCTGCAGCAGCTGCGATAACAGCCAAAGGCTCCTGACTTTGTTGCGCTTGCTGCTGCTGGAGCAAAGAAGATTGCTGCGGTTGCGGTAATGCCACGTTGACCTGCTGTTGTGCTGCTTTTGGCAATTGGGGTGAAAGCATAGGCGTGAGCATCGGCGTGGGCAGCGCAGCAAGGATCTGTTGCTGATGCTGTTGCGTTGGACTGCGCTGCAAAAGCGACAGTTGTTGCGGCGGTAACGGTTGCGGATGCTGCTGTAAGGTTGGTGACTGCATCTGCGTTGGTGTCGGTGAAGGAATGGACACCGACGGTGAAGAGGACGAAGTGCAAATACCGGAATCGTGCAGCACACTGGACATGGACACCGAGCAAGAGTTGTTGCTGCTGCTGCTGCTTCCGCCGCTGTTGTTGCAGTGCACTCCGGGAACTGGCGCTGTCAGCGATGACGCTGTCACAGACGACTTAAAGCCCAAATTCAATTGTCCAAGCTGTGGACTGTTAAGGCCCATTTGACTGCTCTCGCCGCTGGAGGAAGTGGAACGATTCCTGGAATTTGGCAAAACTGTCGCTCCAGCCGCCACCGCTGCTCCCACGCCCAATCCCATGGTTAGCTGTATGGCTGCCGCACTGTTAGCAGCAGCTGCCGCAGCCGCTGCAGCTGCCGCCTTATTCCGATGACTGCTCCTGGGCTGGGCGGGCGGAGCTTGGAGCTGTTGCTGCACGGCCAGTGGTAGGGCGAAGATACAATCACTTCCCATGTCGCAAGCGCAACGGGTACTTGTTGGCTGAATGACTGCAGCGTGTGACTTCTTCTGCTCCACCGCCGCCAAGTCGTGTGGCTCGTGGCGGATCGTGATCTCCGTCTGGGCACGTATGTGTGTTAATGCCACTATGTACAAGTGCAGCGTTCCCTTTTCGAAGTAGTGCTGCAACTCAGCATTCGGTCGGCAAGATCGGCGCACGAACCGTGCATCGTTGCCATAGGTCCGCGTATCCACACATACCTCTGGGCCCTTTAGGTAGGATGGAGGTTGCTGCGCCACTTGTGGAACACTTCCGTCCGGCCGTAGGGTCTGCATGGGCGCCTCCACACCGGGCAGCTGGTAAAAGAATACAAACTGTCCCGGAGTTTTGTGCGCCTTGAAGCTGTTAAGGTAATTGCTGGGCGGCGGTGTATTCATGTTGACGGTGGGATTCTGGGTACGGAACTGGGTGGTCAGCATGTACTTGCCGCGTAACTCGTGGATGGGGGCATGGGGCGCCAATTCAACGCTGCTAATAAGCACCTTGGCGCCTGCATACGGAATAAGCTGAGCCCGTTGCTCAAGCTGCTCTGTGCTGCCAGCGGTGGAGAGTTGCTGTTGAATTTGCCTCAACGCCTTGTTCTCCGTGTTTTGTATGCTCTGCAACAGGCTGGGTTGCTTCTGAATGGCATGCAAGCGGGCGCGAAGTTCCGGCGAATAGTGGTTGGTCACTGCATACTCGTAGTTCTCGATCCACTGGCGCAGATTGGCGGCATGCTTCTCGGCGGCTGTTAAAGCGGGACTGTTTCCCCCTCCACATGATCCATCTCCGCTAGACTTGGTCTTGCGTTTGCTGCTCTTCTTGCTAGACTTTCCGCTGCTGCCAGTGGGAGTACCGCTTCCGCTGACGTTCTTTTCTCCGCCCATACCAACACCGCTCTTTTTGGCTTTCTTTAAGGTGGAGGTACTTCCCGAATTCTCTTTGGTTTTCTTCGACTTCTTCGACATGCCGGTGCCCGTGGCAAATCCTCCATTAAGGCCAGATGTCAGCCTGTGCTGTAGTTCCTCAGACATGGGCAATCCAGTGCCGAGTCCACCGCTAAGCGTTGTTCCCGCTGCCACGGCTGCGGCACCATTGGCCGCTTGCGTAGCCACCAGCAGCATGTGCTCCTTGCGCTTTTGCCGCTGCAGTGCTCGTGCCCTCGCCTTATCCACTGCACGTGGCTGGCAAAGTTCACACATGTACTCCTCCGGGATGTTTTGGCGGTCGATGCCCATGCAGTCTACATGTTGCCATGCCCTACAAAAAAGAAATCAGGTTAATCATGTACAATTCTATATATGTTGGGCAATCTGATTGAGGTACGACAATGATACTTACGAGCATTTGTCGCAGCAGATCATATACCCATCGTCGTGGGTTAGTTCGCATATGCAGCGCGTTACGGAGTCGTCCTCGGCCTCAGCTTCTGGTGCTGTTTCAGTCTCCTCTCCAGGATCAATATCTGCGCTGGCTAGTCCCATCCGAGAACTGCTGCTAATTGCAGAGTGGGCATCATCGTCAGCTTGGTGGCGAGCAACTGAGTAAACACAGTTTATTAGGTTAGTACGAATAGCAAATAAGTGATTGCATAGAGCTTAGTCTATATTTTCAAAGTAATTCATAGTTTCGACTCTGCAAAGGGTCATGTACTTACTTTGCTGACCAAAGTAGCTGCAATATCCGCCAACCGCGGTCGGCGTTCCCTGACTACCAGCCACCGTGACACCAATACCGCCAAGGGACCATTGCTGCGGCTGCTGGACCTGCTGCGCTGCTCCAGCAATCGTGGCATCACTAGCCGCTTGCTGAGACTGTTGCTGCTGTTGCTGTGAGGCGTACGTGTGATCCTGCATGATGGCATGCAGCTGCTGCAGCCGAAGATCCTGCGTCAGTACCGGCACCGGGCGCACCTCTTCAATGTACAGCTCCTCATCGTTGGCACTCAGTTGATTGTGCCCCAAGGGATGCGATGGCTGTTGTTGTTGTTGTGGCTGCGCCGGCGGTTGGGACGCAGCCTTGGCCAGAGCTGGCGAAGACGGTGGTGCTGCCTCCACGTGGACTGGAACGTTCACTGGTGTCAGGTGAAGAGGGGTAGCGGGCGTTGGAGTGGTCGTGGCGAATCCGCTTCCACTGTTACTTCGCGGGCCTGCGAGATTGCTCATACTGGTGCTTTGGGCCAGGTTATTGCTGCTGCCAACTATGCTATTCACGCTGCAATTGGGAAATTGTAATTAGAAATTGCGGTTTGATGCCTTTTGAAATTATCACAACACAATTTGAACTCCGCCATTGACGAGGCTACTTTTACTGCGACTGCAATAAAACTACTGACTAGTTGGCCGATAGTTGTAAATACAAACTTTGACATTAGCAAAAGATAACTATCGATGCTTGTACTAAATTGACAATCGATCATGCGAAACATCGGCACATTTGACTAACAAATCGATTCTAAATCGCTTCGTTTGCATTTCAAAGCTTCTTTTACCTTTTATTGCAATTATTGAATCTCATGTATCTCTAAAACATTATTCCATGTCGACACTTACCCGTGCTTATTGTAATACTCGATGACCGTTGGGGCCTTTCGCACGCCACCAATCACATCGTGCTGCAGTTGCTGGTGATGCTGCTTCCGTTCCAGCGACACCGACCTGCTGCTGGGCGCACTCACGGACTGACGACGAGCAGCGGTTGCCGACGACATGTAGGAGGAAATGGCCGCACTACCACTGGCAAAGCCATGCGACGAGATGCTCACCGACGGCGTGGTGGCCACTGTAACGGGCGGCGTCCCAGTGACCGTGAGGAACGAAGCAGAGGAGACCGGCTTTGTGCCGGCTGCCTGGTAGTGGGCAAGCAGCATATTGCCAGATGGATTTCCTCCCGGACTACTGGCAGCTGCCCCGTTGCTGCTGCTGCTACTGTTGCTGTAGATGATTTGGGTCGGGGGTGGCATGTTGCCGCTGCCAGTGGCTGGAACCTGATGGAATCGCTGCTGCTGCTGGCTAAACGACTTCTGGGCCATGCTTTGCAGGATGCGGGCAGACAGTTCGTCGGTCATCTGAGTTCCATTGACGATCATAACATCGTCGGTAATCAGAGAGGAGTTGGCTACCGCGTGCTGCTCATTGTCGCTACTCCCGCTACTGTTGTAGTGGGTGCGCTTCGTTGTCTGCTGCTGTTGGGGGTGCTGCTGGATGACGGTGCCATGGGAGTTGACAAACTTAATAGTTCCTCCGCCGGCGGCCTGAGTCTGCTGCAGAAGATATCCTCCTCCGGAGACATTCGGCGACGCTTTGTGCTGCAGTTGCGTTCCCTGCGGCAGGCTGATCTGCTGTTGCACATACTTGTTATTCAGCTTTGTTACCTTCGCCGGAGTCGGAGTGGTGACTATTGACTGTTTCGCGTAGGTTGGCTGCTGCTGTTGGGGCAACGCAGCAATGGACAGGGCAGTCGTCTGTTTCACAAACTTTGCCTTGGCCCCCGCCTTGTAGGTTTGCTGCTGTTGCTGCTGCGTGATAAAGGTTTTAAGCTGCTGAGCCTGTAGTTGCTGCTGTTGTTGTTGCTGCTGCTGCTGTTGCTGCTGCGACATATTGCTAACACTCTTGACCGTGATCTTTTGATTGGCCTTTTTGAGAAGAGCAGCATTGCCACCCAACGTTGTCGCCGTGGCATTCACATACTTTGGTTGCGCTGGCTGCACCATTATCTGCGACGGTGATGCCGGGACGTAGGACTGGAGGCGCGTTGCCACTCTGGAGCCCAAAGTCACTTTCTGCAGGGTAGCATGCGGGTGTTGTTGTTGCTGCTGATGTTGCGCCTTAAAGGCGCTGATGCTACCAAACTTCTGGGGCTGCTGCTGCGTCTTAGCCGGCGAAGCTGTCACATACGGCAGACTCTTGGCTCCCAGATAGTTGAGCTGCTGCTGCTGCTGACCGGCTGCTCCTTGGACTGGTGCCTGCTTGGAGAGCACAGTGAGATTACTAAGCAACAGTTTGGAGTTGTGCGGCGGCGCCGCAGCTGATGCGTCGATGATGACGTTGCTGGTGCTACCGTCCGTGGTCACAATCTTGTAGATCTGGGGATTTATTAGCTCCTGACCGGAGCTCCCCGAACTGGCTGCCGTCGCAGCTAAAGCTCCGGTTCCGGCTGCTGTACGCACCGCGTACTTCTGCGACTGATTGATCGACTGAGACTGGCTGGCGCTAAGGATCTGGCGCGTACTGATCGACATGCGACGTTGCATTATGCGCAGTTGTGCCTGTGTGGAAAGGCTGCTGCCATCGATGACGATATGTGGGGGCGGCGGCTGGGGCCCACTGGCTACACCGACGCGATTTATGCTGCTGGTGCTGCCGCCGCCACTGCTACTGACAGCAGGCTCCACGAAGACCGCGTCGTGACTGGACATGGGCATGGTGGTGGTGCTGCGGCAGATTAGTCCGCTAACTAAAATTAGACGTGTGTTAACAGGAAGGGAGCCTTGGTTCGGCTTGAGAGTTCACTCTTTTGGTAGAGTATGGTTTCGGTCTCGGTTTAGTTTCTATTTCACAACACTACTTCACAGATAAAGGCGTCATGTTGCTGCCGGTTCTGCTGATGCAGATTCTGCTCTTGCTGTCGCTGGGCCTTTGTTGACGTGCCCCCAAAACATTGGGGGCTCAATGCATAACCTCTGGCTCTGGCGCGGATGACGGAAGCTGAAACTCCCAGTGGTAACAACTGTAGGCGTAGGCGATGGTGCGCGCTCGATTTGCATAGACGGTGTCCAACTCTGTGCCACATCACATTGTCAGCCATCACAATCATAACGCTGGGAGAGATTCGGCAACTTCCTTTGCGTGCTCCCCGGCTTCTTCGCTTTTGCGTCCTCTGCTTGACTCCCTGTATACGGATCCTTATCCTAAAGCTGATCCTATTTTGCGAAAATAATAGTCCCGCCCAATTGATATTGCGTTGTTGTCCGTCGTTGTATGTGGGATATTGAATTCTTTGGATACGGTCTTTCCATAAACGATCTTTCGTTGTATCTGCAATGAGCTAAGAACAGCAAAACTATTAAATATGTGCAATAGAGAAACAGTAAAAATAAATGATACAGACTTAAGCATTTAATTTGTCGCCACTTGGTAAACAAATCTAAGTTTTTGTTAAAAAATAACTGTACCAAGGGTACACTTTTTTGGATGTAAAGCTTAAATGAAATATTTTAATGTACCACGGGTACATTGCCATTATCGATAAAAATTCACGGAGGCGCTCATCTCTATTATCCAGGAGTAGCATTGCCAACACCAACTCGGATTTGAGTTATGTAACAAAATAAAAAGCACAGCACTGCCAACGGGCGCCAAAAATGCGCATGCGCACTTTAAACATCAATATTCGCGTTTATTCTACGTATGTATTTTCGTCTACGCTTTCGGAATGTGCTTCGTGGTGGGCTGGGGCTGCTGCACTTGCTGTAAACTTGAACGCAGCATCAGGGAGCGGAAAAGTAGAAAAGCAGCGAAACAGCAAAGCAAAAACGGTGCGAAAGGTGCGCCAAAGCAAAAGCAACAAAGGGATTGTGCATTGTTTACACTTGTGTGCGTGTGCCTGAATACGTGGATGTGTAGGTGTAGTGTGACCCCTCTGGCCAATAAAAAAAAGCACCAACAACGTTTAGCACTTGTGCATTTGGCTTTTGTGGAAACAAGTTTTCCTATTTTGCTTTGTTTATCTGCACCGCTAAATGGCTAACGAAATTTTCAACGCAATACGCGTCCCAAATCAATTAATTAATATGGGGCTATTCTAGTTAAAACTGTCTGTATGTCTGAACCACGCTTGCTATCTAACGAATTTTGTTGTATATAATTTAAAGAGTTTTGATTTTTTATCATAAGAATAAATTTAGCATAGTCTACTTAAGGTGTGTAAGTTGTGTGTGCTGTAGTAAACGTGTTTAAAAAGTTACACTTAAAAAAAAAAACCTCCTTTACCCGGTTCTGAAAGATGTCAACATTTGCCAAGTATTGCACCTTATTCTCTAATTCTCTAATTTACTGCACATTACGGCCGTTTGCCCCGTCTTTCGCATTGCAAACCACAGAGCCAAAGCAAAGCAGAGCGAAAAGTGAATGCACTAATTTCGCCTTGGCATCCGGCGCGGCATTCATCGCTAGTTGTTTCTTTCTTGTTTTTGTAGTCGTTGGCTTTTCAGTTTCTTGTATTACACAGGCCACTTGCACTTGGGTATATCTGCCATATCCCACCTGCGTGTGTGTGCGACTACTGGTGCGATTGTGCTGGCTGCCAATTTGCGCCTATTGTAGATACAGTTTCTAATTGAAACAGAGAATGGGGAGCAGCGCAATTGATTCCCCAATTGAATACTAAATCTGGGAAAGCACATGCTTATGTAACCTTTGGTTTACTGCCTATAGATTGTCGGATACAAGATGCAATTATGTAAAGGCCGTCAGGTTAATCGATACGATAAACTGATTTACAACTTCAAGCTCCAGGAAGTTAAGCTTAGAACTCTTTGACAGTGGCTGTGGTAAGCATTTCTCATTTCCGTTTCATGTTTCGTTTCATATTTCTCAATGGAAACAAAGGGGCCACAAAAGATAACACATAGGACGGCTGGGGCTGTCGTAAATTTTGATTTCGGTTACAAACACACACACACTAGCATCGACATTTAGAAAGAATCTTACATGGCTCTTAGTTAAAAATACACATGCGAGAAAGGGGAGAGGGCGAATTTGGTTCTCTCATTATCAGAAAGAAGGTGAACTACACTCACACACACACGCACGTGTTCGAGTCTAACCCTACCCCAACCCCAACAAAAATTACAACAACAACAGCATCAGCAAGTAAAATGCGCGCCATAAACAAATTACACACAAACTCACACAATAAGCCCCCTTCGCGCCCATTATCGGTTCGTGGGTGTGAGCAAGACAGCAGCAGATCCCCGTAAATCGTGCCTGCAAATGCACGTTGAAAACTTATCGCGCACACACAAACACATCAAAAGTGGCCACAGTGCTTTCATACAGGGTCGCATCCAGGGGGGATCACTCGGGATACATGCCCCAAAATCAAATTCGTGGTACCAACAAAATATTAGATAAATATTAAAATTTTTTTTACAGTTTCCTCTTAACTCAGAGAGCTCCCTCCCAAAAATATTAGAGAAATAATTCAAATTAAGTTATGTATCCTCCTAATTCATATATGTAGCTCCCTCGCCAGAATTATTCATTATCCGCCACTGCTTTCGTGACGTTTTTGTTGGGGTTTTCTTTTTGTTGCTATGGCTTTTGTTGCATCGCTAGATGAAGTAGAACAAATACAAAGCTTATCGAGTCTCGCTGACGCACACATCCAAACGAGTGTGTCGAAAAGAGAAAGACTCCCATTGTGATCTTCGGAATAAAAATGAACATGCAATTAAAAATAGTAATGCTGCTCATATTAGTTTGTTGACCAATGGACTACGTGACTGCACAATATCAGGGGTATTGCTTTGGCTGTACTTTCATTGACACAATCGACAACTGTAAAATGGGCTTTAGTTTTTGCATACGAACTAGTTTGCAGTGTCTACTATTAATTGCGTCTTATTTTTATTCATTTGCTTTCTATTTCTGGTGTGTCTAATTCGGTCAATTACCAATCAAGAATTGGGGATGCATTGGATTTCATTTCAAAGGTTATAGATATTGCACCATTAGGCAAAATTCTAAAGTGGGGTTGGGAGGTGATTTTAGGGTTGCGGCAGTTTGGTTTGGTGCCGCGACAACCCTTTCAATTATCGAATGCTTAGCTTTCGCGAATTTACATTTTTGCGATGGTTTTGTCTGCGCTGCGCAGAAAATAACGAAAAACGAGCGCAGGCAAAAAGTTGTCTATCAACTTTTGCTTTCATTTTGTGGCGAAAATTCGCGCGTACAAAGCGCAAGGCATAAATAACAATTGCAAAAATCACGTATGCGCGAAGAGCAGAACAGGAACATTCGAGCAATGCCTGTAAGCAAGAGCGAGACCACCCTAGCTCCGCTCACACACACACTGAGCTATGTTAACTGCGACCAACTTCACGGCGTACAGGCGTGTAAACGCTAGAGCATGCAATAAAAAGTTTGACGAAAACAAGGCGAAAGAAATGAAAATAAAAACTATATCGCTCTGTGCTAACATTCTGGATAATGAGAACAATATGGCGTCGTCCATATTTTTTTTTTAACGAACTCTCATATTTTAATTTATTTTTGCGGTAGATTTGTTATTAAGATGTTCCGACTAGCTGATGCGCATGTCAAAATATTGGTAGAGACAACAAAAACACTACACGGCATACACATTGCAATAAAAATGCGGCGGGGTGTGCCAATTCGAAATCTGATTTTGATACCGATTTTAATAATTTAGACACCCGAGCAAAACAAAATAAAAACAAATTGAAATTTAACAAAACAATTGCTTTGGGCTGGCAACTCTGTGCGTGGGGCATTATTACGCACATCTACCTTCACGTTGCACAAAACGGAATCGAAAGCAAAACAAATGAACCCGCGAACGTGTGCGAGCGAGCACACCATACAGACGGCGAGTGGAAAAAAGAATATGCAATCAAATATGGCGACACACACAGTACACAATATGCAAAAAAACAAAAAAAGAAGGCATCAACAAATGGAATATTTATTTAACTTGCTCGACTCAAAAAAAAAAAAAGTGAATTACAATCAGTTGTGAACCGATTTATATGTGTAACCCATTCAATTGTATTTTTTCCGACTCAAAATAATTTGCCGATTTGGGCGCGCACTCACACACTAACACACACACTCTCTCGTTTTACTCACCGTTTACTTTGTTAATTTTGAGTTTTCACTTCATTTTGCACAACTTAGTTTAATTTGACGGCAAGCTACGTGGTTTTTTTTATCTCGAAACTTTATATCTCAATTTTATAAATACAAATTGGATTTGTATACACTTTGACACTGTTTTTTTTTGTTCCGTTGCACATTGTTGATTCGCAGCATTCAAGTTATGGCGCGACGCTGTTTCGAACGTTTACTACCTGCACAAATCAAAATGTTTCTACTTTGATTAATCAATTTTATTATTATTAATACCGTATGGCACAAGAAACAGAAGACAAAACGAGCAAGAAAACACATACACTGATGTCGCTGAAGACGTGTGTAAGAGCGAGACGACTAGTCTGTTCGACCAGAGAGAATAGCTAGTGTGACCGTTCTATCTTATGGAGAAGACTTGCCAACTGCCTATTATCGCCTATTTTATTTTGTTCGCCTGCCCTGCTTCTTCTTCTTGGTTTTTGTGTTGCGCTGTTTCCCTGTTTAGCCTATTACTACTGCGCCTGGCCATTCCGAAATGCTGTACGTACATATTTCGATTTCGCCTTTCCGCCTATTCGTTGATACCCACACAAACGTATATCTGTGCATGCCTTTCTACGTAGGTATTTGTAAAATCTATACACACGGATGTTGGCGCACATATACACAAAAAGGAAAATAGTTATGTTATTAACTATTTAACCAGAAGCTATTTACAATTTTAACGTCCATTAATCAGATTTGGAAATACAAGGACTAGATACTGAAACGTAGACAAAATAAAAAAGGGAACTGCAGGGAAATGACAATTAGTTTAAATTAACTTATTGGCCATCTTTCGGCCGACGACTATGAAATTTATTCAGAATCGAACCACACAGTCAAGTAAACTATACTTTTTTGTAGAATTAGTTATACCTCTCCTACACTCACACAAATATTATATATATATATGTATATATAGACCGCGGCTAGTACACGTTTAGCGTCGTCTCGCTCCCACCTACGCTCTGCTCATATTTTGCCTCTCACAATGTGTGTGTTTTCCTCTTTTCCAACACGCTAATAAGAAATCTTCATTTTTAAAAGTGCTTTTACAGCCAAACTAACACGTTTCACGGGGGAATTTCATAGTTCTGCGATTGCCGCGCTCGCATACTACGCTCCCAGCTATTTTCACAAATTTTTTGTTGACGTTTCGAGCACAATTTCCACACGTTTTGCTCACAACTTTCCGCTTCTAAAAAATTAGCGACTGACCAACCGAAGACGGTCACACTACAGCGGGGCGATAGATCGTTATCGCTCGACCAGGGATTCTATACGATGAGCTTTGCCGATGTATATCGATGGCAATAGCAAGACCGTTCATCGGTTATGTTTTTCTTGTTTTTGGACATATTATCAATAATAAATTATTAAAATGATTTAAAAAAGGCCTCTGTGTTGCATTTATAATTTAATTTGCATGCAAAATAAACATAATCTTTGCGATTACTTATTTAAAGTTTTGGTATTTTATGCACACTTAAAGAGAGCCACACTGCTGTAAATATATTTTCTTGTTTTACATTTATTTACTTCGCTTTAATTTCTTCATGCTGTCAGTTTGCGATACTTTTTAGTCAGTTAAATAGCGGTCCACGTAGTTTATGAAGCAAACGCCGATTCTGAAAGTTTATCTGGAATCTCGGCAATATCTTCGTTGACCCTGACCCCAGCTGATAATGGAAATGTTCATATTTTAATTTACCTAAAAGGAGTCGCCTCAAAGTGTCCCAGTGCCATGGACACAAATGTGAATCCCCTGGCCGTAATCTTGGTTTACTTCGATAGCAAGGGGGATCGGCTACTGTACAGGTATCCCTACCAGACTCTTGGCCAAACGGAGGTGGCAAACGACGAGCAGCGGAAGTCCAGGTACTGTTGTAAAAAAAGGCTCTGATCTAAACTAAACCGATTTATTCAATCACAGAAAACGCAATCCCTATGCCGTGGCCAATACGGACGATTTGCTGCAGACGCCCACCCACTTGGGCGCTGCCAAGAGCCAAGGACAACTCCAGGGATTCGCTGACGAGGTCCTATCCGCTCTTTTTGCCGTTAAGCCACAGCTATGCAACCAGAAGTTTGAACTCAAACTGAACGACGTGCGCTTCGTCAGTCATCCCACTCTGATTCCGCACAAGGAGCAGAGAAGTGGACCAATGGCCAAGCAACAGATGCTTATCAACATTGTTTTTGCGCTGCATGCGCAGGCCAGCTACTCGATTGTTAAGTGCTACCATGAACTGAGCAAGCGGCTTGGCCTGGCGCTGAAGTTCGAGGAGCAGCGCAGTGGGTATCTCACCGAGCAGACGGCCCAAATGGCCCGCACACACGACGAGCAGCAGCAACAGCCCCTGGAACGCACATTGGAGTTGATTGCAGAGCGCTGTAGTTTGGCGCAGGCCTTGCGCTCCATCTTCCACGATCTGTGCACCACAGGTCTGCTGAGTACCTCGCTGAATCACAACCTAACTTTGTGCTTCTGCCTGCCCGCTAAGGCACACCAGCTCCATAAGAAGGGCAGCATGGTGGATCCGGAGACCATAGATCGCTGTCTTCGTGCACTGAAGCCTTATCATGGCATGCTACTCCTAGTGGACTTTGCGGAATTGCTGGACTGCGTTCCACCGACAGGCGCACGCATGCTTTGGCAACTAGTCGACGCCTACGACCCACTGATAAGTCTGCAAAGCATGTCCTCCAATGCCGACTTGAGCATCGAACATGTTTATAAGCTCGTCTCGCATTTAGTGTACTGGGCTAAGGCTACTATTATTTATCCCCTCTGCGAGACAAATGTCTATGTGATTGCGCCGGATGCACCGTTGCACACTAAATCCCATCTGGTGGAGAAGTTCTCGGCGCGTTTTGCTGGTATGTCGCTGTTCGAGGTGATCTCTGATTTTTCGTTACCCACCTCGATTGGGCATTTAACCACGCCCTTGCAGCAGCCGGCGCGACAGGGTATACTCGCACAAATGGTGATTTGGATGCTGCAGCACCATCTGCTGATGCAGCTGCACACTTACGTTCAGTTTATGCCCAGCGAGGATGAATTTGGAGATTCGGCCTCCTGCAGCAACCATCTAAGGGATGCCATTAGCGATGAAGAAGGAGAGCAAGAACAAGATGCGGACGAGTTGCATGGCTCCATGCTTAGCATGTCCAGTCATCCGTTGCCAGTGCCAGCGGTGTTGGTGGGCGGACATCGACGGGACGTGTCCGAGGACCATTCTTCACTGGCCTCTGACAACATCGCCGTGCAGCCATCGTCCAGCCACAAGTCCAATTTCAGCATCACCGCCTCGATGAGCACGGACAATTGCGACAGCCTCGATTCCATGGAAGATGAGCAGAAGCTAAAGGAGCTACTACAGGTCTTTAGCGATGCGGATCGAGCTGCCATCCGTCGAATTCCCGCCTCTGCCAATGTGGATGATCTCTCACTGCTTGTGAAGCTGTACCAGATGGGTTATTTTAAGAGCGAGCACCACCTGGAGGAGATTATGTACTTCGAGAACTTGCGCCGTTCGCAACTGCTGCAATTGCTGGATAAATTTAGGGATGTGCTTATCATCTACGAAACCGAAGATCCTGCAATTGCATCCATGTACAATACCAAGTAGCTTGGGCCGAATTTGCATTCCTAGATCTTTATGTTGAATGTTTTTGTTTAGTTAATGCATATAATCTATAAAATAGTTGTGTATCAAGTTTGTAAAGTTTGTAAAGCAAGGTTAATTACGCTTGTAGACTATATGTTTTGTTACTTATTTTTACAAGCCAGTTCTTAAATTCAATTCAATTATTGTTATACTAATTATTTTTGATTTAAAGTGTTGATTTCAATTTCAAACAACTACGAATAATCATAATTATGGGCGTTGAATTTTAAACTTTGCGCCCATTGTACAGCTATAAGATGTATCGATAAGTGCATATTAGTTTGATTCTAAGAGTCATATTAAAAGAAAATATAATATACATTTTATAGAAATGTTTGTTAAACATAAAATTACTACTTTAACTAATAAATTAAAGCTGGCAATACAATAAAATGCAAAACGCAGCTTGTTGTTTAGATTTGGTATGTTTTGGTATATTATAATAACTGGTATTTTATCAACCAGCTGAATTTTGTTGATACTGCATATTTTTGATCCTGACTGCGAACGTCTAGAATTCGGCCATGCTGGACATTTCGCAAATGTGCCGTGTTTGTAGGGACGAATCCGACTGCCTGGTGGATATGTACACAGAGTCATGTGCCTCCAAGCGAGATCAGGAGCAGGAGCCGCCCTTGGCCACAATGCTGAGAGACTGCAGCGGATGCAGCGTGGACAGGAAGGACGGAATGCCACAGTTCCTCTGCGTGGAGTGTGCTGAGGCCACAAGAAATGCCTATCGGCTAAGACGGCAATGCCGGAAGAGCCATCTATATTTTGACCAGCTGCGCTTGATGATGAAGGAGCTGGAGGATCTTGAGGATTGCCTTATTGTAACGAATAACCCACAGATGTCGGTGTCGGTAGTCGAAGCTGGTGAAACGGCGGACACATGCGAATCCCAAGGCCTGGAACCTCTTTTCGTAGAACTTGTGGAGCCTAAGTACAAGTCTCCAGAACCGAAGCAACTGACACCTCCTCTTCCAGACAAAAATGAGCTTGCGAAAAGTGATTCTCCAGTAAAGACGCCAGACACTAAGCAAAAGAAGAGGGCGCGATCATGCTCGGATAGTGAGTCATGGAGCCCGGAAAGTGAGAAAGATGATGATGCCCAGGAAGATGATGATAAAACCTGGAATGCCCCAAAACAACGCAAATTTCGGTGCCAGCACTGCAAAAAAGCCTTCGCCCAAAAAATTAACCTAGAGATTCACATGCGAGTACATACAGGCGAGCGTCCCTACAAGTGCTCCCAATGTCCGCGATCCTTTGCCCAGAAGGGCAACCTGCAGAGCCACACACGCTGCCACACCGGCGAGCGACCCTTTGAATGTCCGAACTGCCCCAAACGATTCCGGCAATTCGGCCAACTGCAAGTCCACACCCGGACTCACACTGGCGAGCATCCGTACAAATGTTCCATTTGTCGGTATAGCTTCAAGCAACAAAACGGTCTTCAGCGACATATGACAATACACACCGGAAAGAAGGCCCGGATCAGCAGCTAAGAAACAAAAAATAGTTAACTTTAAATAATTAAAAATTTTCATTTAATGAGATAATCGATTTGTTAAAGGAATTTGTACATTTGTAAGGTAGTCCAGTAAAAAGTAAATAATAAGTTTTAATTATTATATAAAAACGTTAGATGTTATATGTCAATACCTTCTTTTAAGAATCTTTGATGCTATTGTTCTGTTTTCTTCCAAAGATTTCCAATCTAAGATACATATTATAAATAAATCACTCCGATTATCAATGGAAGAAGCAGTATTTATGTCTATATCAATGTAAGTCAAAGTCAATATATGTACATCAAATGGTTTTTAACACCAGCCCCTGAATTAGTATTAGTTTAGCCCCTAACTGGTTTCTATTTTAAAAAAAATATTGAACGTTTTTTTAACAAGATGATTAATAACTATTTTGTAGTTGGGTTCATTTTGCCAAGCGTTTATCGAGCGGCTGAGATCAATAAGACTATTTAAGAGTTCTTCGTTTGGGCCTAGTGGATGCCTTGCTGTGGGTGCGACTGTGCATGGTCAACTGGGCCTTGCCGGTGAAGTTTTTCTGGCAGTCTGGGCACTTGAAGGGCCGCTTTTTATCCACCTCATTGCGTTTCTTCGTTTTCGTCTGCAGATCGTCCTCGTTCTCCTCCTCGTCTTCGCTTTTGATGCGCTCTACGAGTTCCCAATCCTCGGCCTCCAGGAGATCGCAGGTCTCCTGGTCGATTTTCTCCTTCTTTACGCGCGCTACGTATTCCATGGTCCTTGTGTAGCGCCTCTTGAATCTCATGGCCTCCCGTAATTTTAGCAGGCACGGCTCGCACACCTTCAGGGGAAAGCCATCCCCGGATGCCACTGGATATGCACTGCAGTTCTTCAGCAGATCAGCCGGCGTGGGCTCCGGCTCCTTGGTTTTCTTTAGATCGGCGCTCAGCTTGTCCCCCAAGCTCTTGTTGTCGTAGATGTCCAACATGTCCTCCGACTCGCCCATGCATACACGGCACATCTTCACCAAGTCCTCCATGGCTTGAGTTCTTTATTGGATTCCAAACAAATACTTTTTAAAACAAATAACTAAGCTGCATCGAATGACCATCAATCGATAGCAGAAAAATACCAATGAGCGCTATTCCAGGGATGCAACATTTCATCCTTCAAAGATGGATTTAAAAGTATAAATATAAATGTATAAATTGACTAAATAAGAAAAAATAAGAAAAAATATAGGAATATTAAAATAGGAATATAGGATAGGAGTTGAGACAATTTGTTGTCCTAAATGTAAGGGACAAAATGTAAACATATTTGTTAAAAAAATGAATATCAAAAAACAAAGCCCCGTTGAACTAACCCGTTAACCAGTTTAGTTTATTTCATGATTACAATTCTCAAATCCAGCGAGTTTGTACTGTGGGAATGATTTGCACTACAAATGCAAAGACCCCGATTCGCATAACACTGTCGCAACTTGCGCAAAGTTCAACTGGACAGTGGTCATTGTCTTCTAGGCTTATCGGGTGCATGGAATAACTTAAGAAACACCATAGACTGCGCAGATAATCGCCCAAGCTAAACTTAGCTCCATCTCCGACCAAGCAGAGTAGCGATAAGATTCGAAAGACTTGGATTACAAAAGGGTTCATGAAATGTATTGCATATTTAGCGCCCTTGGGGCGTGAAAATAAAAAAGAGTAAACAAAATAAGAAATATGTGGAAGCGGGATTTTCTACATCTCCACGTAGGTGGGCATGGTCATAACACCGCAATTGTTCTTCTTTGCCGACATCAGGATGTAGCCATCGTTGCCCCAGTAGGTGGACCACGAGTTCTTCACCAGCCAGTAGTCCTCGCCATTGATGGAGCCATAGCCCACGGCCAAGACAGCGTGATCCAGTCCATCTACATCGTTCTTGCACGTTGGTTCATAGTAAACTCCGTGCGAGTAGAAGCTAAATGTCTTTGGAGAAGCGTCAATGGCCACCGACAGAGGTCCGTGCTTGAGCAGGGCCAGCTTGAAGGCATTCGGATCGTTGGAGGTCACATTGACGAATCCCGTAATGGGTGCCACCAGAGTCACGTTGTTAACGTGACAGTAGCCATCCTGGCCCAGATAGGGACCGTACTCCTCCTCCGTGGGCACTCCACCGGACTGCAGCATCCACTGGTACACGCGGAAGTCCTCGCCACCATCGCAGCCATTGTTGCCGTAGGCCCACGAGCAGTCTATAAGCGCCTGCTGGGAAAGCCGGACCAGATTGCCGCCGTTTTTCAAGAAGAACGCGCCCTCCAGGTGGCCAATGGTGCCGAACGACCAGCACGATCCGCACACAGATTGATCTTAAGAAAGATTTACGATGTAAGCAATTATTAAAAAAAAAAAAATTTTTTAGGAACTTTGAAAATTAAAGAACTCACCTTTCACCGGAGTGACAGCGCCGTATAGCCGCCAATCGTACTGGTCGGGAATCTCGTCCTGGTACTTGGGCACATCGTAGGGGAACGGCTTGCCGGTGTTGTAAATGCCCGATGATCTATATCCGCGTCGTGCCTTCAACTCCTCTTCGGTTTTGTCGGCCAAGTGATTAACGGCCAGCGTGTAGGTCAGTTTGGCCCGATTTTTGGAGTGAATGTAGCGCAGGTTCTGACGGAAGATGTTCTTGCGATGCTCGTGCTCCGTTTCGCTGGGATACGCAACTCCGTGCTTCCGCTTGAAGTGGTGGAAGGCCTTGTCCACATGCTCATCGGTTCCGGATATAAACTCCTGCATGGGATTGAAGGTGGCATAGTGACCCGTACCGGGTCCGGGGAATCCGACGCACTGCAGACTGTCATCTATCTCGAACACCTCGTTGGGGATATCATCGTGCTCGTAGCTGTCGTAGTCCAAGTAGTAATGATCGTAGTGGGATCCCAGCAGGGTGTTGTAGCCCCTCATTTCGTAGCGCACGGGAATGGGCATGCGGCTGGAGGGATAATGCGGCGACTTCTTGTACCGCACCCACAGCGTATAGACGTTCTTCTTCTGGCCAATGGTCGACTCCAGGCGGAACTTGTCGCAGGTGTAGCCCAAAAAGGACTCAGTGCCCACCAGGCTAAAGGGTTTCGCATCGGGCAGAATGCTCTGAATTTCGACAGTCTGGTCGGCGGTGCCATTAACCTGCAGACAGGTCAGCTTGTTGTTCTCCGTCTTGGTTGTAATCGGTGCCAGCTTCAGCAGGGTTCCGAACTGACCCTCGCCAGCCAACTGGTACGTCTTCACCATTCCGCCGTAGTAATCGATGCGGGATCGCTTCGTATTCTTGTCATACCAGGCGTAGAAGGGTTCGGCAATCTCGGCGTACGGAATGTACAGGGTTCCCTTGACTATGTAGTTTGGATCCCATTTCGGCGGATTCGTGGCATTAGCTATTTTCGTTGGCGAAAGTGTGGAGAGATTTAGATGAGAAGAAATGAGCGGGAATTTAACAAAAAGAAACGGTAAAGGGCAGCCATCGAGGTTCAAGCTCACGCCATTGCTTATATACTGTGCACATATGCACGTACATTTGTATATATACATATATACAGTCGCGTTCAAAATATAAGTTTCTGCTTTTCGGACGGAATTTAATTGAAATCATTTAAAAATCAAATTAAGTTGATTTGGTCTAATTTAAAAGTAAAAAAAGCGCCTTTTCATTTTTAAAATATACTTTTTTTGAAACAACAATGATATGGTAAAGTTACCAATGCTAAGAAGATAACCTCGATTGTTTTAATATATGCGTGCATTAGTTTAAAGCGCACACAAACGCAGAAACAATTATTCTTTGTTTGGCTAAACACTTTTGCATTTTAACGTCAATAACTCACCCGAGGAAGCCAAGCCTGCTAGCAGGGCTAAAGCTAAAAACACTTGCATTCTTGAGAATTCACCAGAGAATTGTCTGGAATATTAGTTGATCCCGACTTTACTTAACTACCTATCTTTTCGAAGAATTAAACTGTTCTGCCGGCTCAATAGTCTGACTGCCTTAACAACAACTTTCTATGGGTGAGGAGATAACGCCGCCGTGAAAAACATCGGTATTCATCGGTTGAAGAGCTTTCTCGTTTGCAAAACGAGCTTATCAACAACATTGTTTTGTTTTTTTATTGTAATTTTATTTGCTATGTACTCTGTTACGTATTTCTTACGTATATAAAAACCATTGTGTTTAGAAAATATCTTTGTTAAAATTAAAATCATTTTTTTGGGTCACTAATTGCTTCTTAATTGATTTGCAATATCATGTGATCTGATTTTTTTTGTTTGAGATTGGTTTTTTTGAGATTAGGTTGATTTTGTATTAATATTTTAAATATCGATAACAATAACTTTTTTAGGAGCACAGGGTGCACACGGTTATACCGATACTTTGTACATCTAGTATGACCGTAGTGATCATTACTGTGAATTAAAAAACGTTGTCGTTTTTAAATAATAAAAGAGGATGCACTTCTCTCTGGTATAGTTATGCTTTAAATACAAAACAAAATCTTTCAGCAAATAATCAATATTTAAATAACAAGTTTCACTAGGAAAAAAGTTGAAACCGTGTCTAGGGATCTATGGCAAAATTCTATTTTTAAATTTGCTAAACAGCTGACAAGTTAGGAAGCACTTCTTCTGTCTCATCATATCGGCTCTCTCGGTTCTCTCTTTTCTCTCTGTGTCCTGGTCAGCTATTCAAAGGGTCATCCCCTCGTCAGAGCTTGAACCTACGCCAAGTTTTGCTGCATTGGTCCCGCTCTCCTCCGAGGCGATAGTCGGACAGCACGAGATCCCAAAAGGACCCCGAGCAGATGTCAAGCAACCACCAAAGGAGCAGCATCGTCGTCGTCGTCGTCCTCGCCCACACATCGTTCTTTACCGTTACAGCTGTAGGTTCGGCTCAGTACCGTTAAGTTTGCCAATCGCACAAGTTCGATTCCCAAAACGCTTGGTTTTTTTTTATACCAGCAAGAACTAGACAACACACAGATATCTGGGAATGTAAGACGTGGATTAATGCACTGCAAACCGTACAAGTGCGCCGTGAAAGAAAACGCAATTAAAAGTGCATTAAAAATTTAACGAATAGTGCTTGTGTGTGCGTGCCAGTGAGGCAAAAAGTTTTGCCTGCGCCAAATTGGCAAAAGTTAAATGTTTAAAGAGCCAAGTTAGGCGAATTATGTGAAAGTTTCAACTCGATAGGCGAAAACACAATGTTTCGGTAATTGGCAGCAGGTGGAAAAGCAGTACGAAAAAGGTAGAAACATTGCTGAAAGTGAAATCAAACTTTGATTTATCGCTGATTGGTTCCTGATTGGCTGTTTGGCAGGCCCTTTAGAATCCCCACACAAAAACAAGAACTCCCAGACGAACATGTGCATATACATAGGTACTACAATACAATACATATGTAGCTGTTGGCATAGGTATATATGTATGTATGTGTTTTTGGTTCAAATCTGTATAGTATTATGGGCCTAGAGGAGCATGTCCTGCCCTTGTCACAGTTGTTACATTTTCTCTATTCCGCCGCTCAGAAACTCAAACAGTCGGTCATCAAAAAGTCAACAAAAACAATATAAATTATGTTCGTGAAAAAGCACAAGCAGCAGGATGCTAGAAGACCTTGAATGCCTCTTAAGGTGTAATTGGATATTGACGTGGAACGAAAATTGCATTTTGAGCAACGAACAAGTGCTTCTTTGTGGAAGGATTTTTTGAAATATGAAGCAAAACCAATCTAGGTATCTTTTTTGTGTTATTTGAACATGGTCCAATTGAAGAGATTGAATATAGATATGGAAATTAATCAAACTCTACATTCTATGTTTTCTAAAAGGAAAATTTAGCACGAATTAATTAAACGATTTAGTATAGATAATCACAATTTTAGCTGGAGAATCTGAATTCACATTATTATGTTTATTGTTTGGGAATTAGCAAGTACGAAACCCCAAAAAGGTAACTAAATAGTATCTTGTGTGTAGTTTTTAGATACCATTTATTAAAAAAAGTCATGGAAACAAACTGAAAGGTGAAACTATTTCTTATTTATGATCGCTTCTCTAAAGTTTGCCAAAAACGCGTTTTAATTTCCTCACGTTTTAATCTCTCGCAAAGCTGGCGAATAGTTCGTTTTTGTTGCATACTTTTACGGGTCACGGAGTCCGTAACTTTGAATTTGTGGGAATCAAAATCTGTAAGGCCCAGCTGACTTGGGAGCCCAGTGAAAGACAAAAGCCAAACACACACACGCACACACATGGATAGGTGTGTGTGTGTATGTAACCAAAAAATTGTAAAACTTTTATTACCTTAGCAGGACACGTTCCGAAGGGAAAACGGAAAGTGCTAAAATATATTGCATGTACGTATACACGTGCATGTGTGCGCCACTCTCTCACTCTCTCTCTCGCTCTGAATGTGTGCGAATGTTTTTGTGTGAATGTGATTTGTGTGCGTCTGCGGGTCCTCTTTCGCTGTGTGTAACCTACATTTTAAACGGCATCGGCATCGGCGACACATAAGAAGCCAAAAGCCGTGGCCGAAACCAAGTGGGCGGGAGTCTTGGGGCAGAGGGGCATTTCGGCGTATGTAAATTTGCCTTTATCAGTGCCTAAAAGTAGGACCCCCACACACACGCACACGAGTGCAGTTTCCGCAAAGCTCTATATACCGCTACTCTCTAGGGGCAGGCGCACCGCTCTCCCGCTCTCTCCGACTTTCTCTTCTCGGTAAGGGAGAGAGGCAGAGAAAGGGGCAAGCTTCGGCGATGCAGAATGCAGGATGATGTTTGCGTTCGTTGCTTCCGTTACCGTTACTGTAACGCTGTCCCTCTCCCTTCCAACCTCTCGTATACCCTAGGACACACACACACACACAGACGCAGTAGGATGTGCGTTCATTCACATTGGCATTGCAAGTGTGGGCACTCGAAAAATAAGCTATTTTGGGCTACGTGAAAAAGGATTAAGGATACAAAAGGAATGCGAGTATAATAATGCATAATGAACTATATAATTAGGATTTAATGTTACCTTATCTAATGACTTCTTCTGTCAGGAATTTTCAAGAATAAATATTACAAAATATTAGCAAATATTACAGAAAATTAAATTCGTAGCCCCCTTTCTAGCAGTGTATGCAATGTCCACTAAGCTCCTGCCAATCCCTTTCGTTCTCGGCTGCGCTTGTTATTGGACTTGCATTTCCGCTATGCCACTTTTTGCCTCAGCCGGTAAAAATGTATATGCAAAGTGCTGGAAGGGATTGCATTATGCACATTTTAATGGTTCGCCGAGACATAAAAATATCTCGCACTTACATAAATTGCTCTGCTCTTTGCTAGTTACTCGCTCACTTTCCTCGGGTCCTTTGCCCCTTGTCCTGCGGACAAAAACCCCATCGCTTATGAACGTGTCGGTAATTACATAAACATTCTGCCCACCGTCGGGTTAGAAATATGCACGTATTTTTGTTTGCCAACTAAATGCCTTGTTAGAGAAAATTTCTTGGGAGTGCGGAAACTTTTAGTTTCCCTGCTCTCTGCCACTTTTTGCCGCACCGAAGGAATGGAAAATAAATTGCCCTCGAGGAAATGCAAATTGTTTTTCAAATTATACATCCACAAGGAGGAAGTTTATGTCTTTGTTGGGCGGGTAAGATTGTTATCAAAAAAGTGAGCAACGGTAGATTCTTAAAGGATTGATATATGCGTTAAGTATTGCTAAAGAAATCAACTTAGAAGAAATATATTCACCCAATTCCGATAAAAATGTTTATAAAAAAGAAACTCTCTAAATATTACCCATATTTCGAAAACAAGGACATTAAGACTTTAATCGGATTCGTTTAAGCTTTCCAATTCACTGAGCACAAGTCCGTGCCCCTTCAAATTTGCATTGCAAAACACGTAAATGTCAAAAGCAGTATCTAAAATGTGACGATCTGCTGCTCAAAGGTGCCCATCAACGTCAGCAGCCACACCTACAATCTGCATATATCGGGCACTTGCCATCATCACCACATCATTGTAAGTGCTAACAAGACCAACACCACCGACCGCCATCATCCTGGCCGTTATCATCCTGGGAGGCAAACACATATTCCATTATAATTCCCGCCGCTGCGTCCCACTTCATATCCCACTTCTGGCTATTTTTATGCCATTTCTGCACTGTTCATTGTTTAGCGCACATTATCGCATTTTCCTCTTAAGGCATCAGCCGCAGATATTACAGCAGCCTTATCCCCCGGCCCCACCTCCTCTTTGATTCTACGTCAGCCCATCGTTTACAATTGCAAATGGTATTAGTGTGGTGTAATACCCTGTAGCAGTCTCCTGAGTTGGGCGATTTGGTATCGGCAAAGGCGACAATGAAAATAAGTTACTTATAAAATTCACACTTAAAGCTGTGAAATATCATAAAATATGAATTGTGATTGAAATACATCTAATTACTCTTCCAATTTAAAATAATTTTCCATTCCAAAAACATACACCGAGTATCATCTGTACCCACTGTTTCTTATTTATGAATAAATACACATTTGGTGTATCTAGTAGATACAGATAATTTTCGATATTTCTCAACCATTTCCTGGTAAGATATTGATTCTGGTCCTTCCTACCTAAGATTCCCGGCGAACCCATTAGCCCTGCCGATCTGGTAGTCGGGTTGTAGGAGGGAAACTAAAACGATGATTCAGATTGTTGCCACACTTGGCTCACTAAGCGGCACAGCGGGTGCCACAAGAGGAAACAACTGTGTGTGGGTGGTTGTGTCTGTGGACGTGTGCTTTCCCGCCACCAACACAGTGGAAGATTGGATATCTCTCGGGCAAACACAAGCACTTGGATGCGGAGTGGCTTTCATCTGGGCCGCAGTGCACTGGATACACGGGATTTCTGTTGGCAGTGCCACTGCCAGAATGTCGGCATTGAAATCGAAAACAATGGACCCATTGTGGCAGCCGATGGCGCTACTCCGCCTCCTCGCTTTTTGTTATCCTTTCGCCATTAAACAATTGTCGCCTGTGCGCATCAGTAATTAAGTGTCCCTGTGCATTTATGTCTACATGTATGAGGGCATAATTACTATTTATAGGTGCTATTGGCTTTGTTCTAAATAGAAACACAATGCGCCAAAGTGCTTGGAAATGTAAATGTGAGATCCTAAAAATATGCAGCACAATGCAGCTGACTAAAAATTGGCTCAAGTTCACATCTTATACTTAGCCAGTAGAACAATTTTTACCTGTTAGCTGCGGAAGATTTGAGCTTCTATCTAAACGAAGACAAGTTCTTTATTTTTATAAAATGAGTGTACTCAGTTTTGCTTTCGATTTTTAAATGTAGAGAAACGGTTAGAAAAGATTGGTTTCATTCCCAAAAGCAAGATAGTTCAAAAAATCGATTTAACCATCTATAACACAAGAGCTGAGAATCACTGATGTACATATATTTTTGATATACAATAAAAATCCTTTAACGCTATAATTCAGTTTCAAGGTAAGCCAGTCAGAAAGGATATAAATGAATAATTTTAATGTAGAATGATACGTCTTAATCTTTGTTTTATTTATGGTTTATATGTACTGAGAACCACATGCCCAACCATATGCCCAAAATCATGTAGATTCTACGAGGAATCTTCAAGTCCTCTTAAAAGTCAGATGTAAGAACATTT
This sequence comes from Drosophila teissieri, assembly GCF_016746235.2. Lineage (NCBI taxonomy): Eukaryota > Metazoa > Arthropoda > Insecta > Diptera > Drosophilidae > Drosophila > Drosophila teissieri. Next base: position 14,158,666 of record NC_053031.1, on the reverse strand, counting down.
AATGATTATGACTGATTTATCCTTTTTGAGAGCTGCTTAGCCTGTGCGCTTGCGTTTGTTGGCGGCGGTATTGGCCTTCTTCTTGGCTGCCACAGGTGTCTTCTTCTTTTGGGCAACAGGTGTTTGCTTCTTGGCGGGTGCGGCTGCCACTACCTTGCGTTTGGGGGCAGCGGTGGTGGTGCGCCTGCGCCGTCTATTCCTGCGGGCTGCGGCTTTCCTGGCTCTTTTTGCCTTGGTTGGAGTGGCAGTTGATGTCGATTCGGCGGAGGAACTGCCACCAGAACTTTCTGAAGAGCTACCTGTGCCAGTCCCAGAGCTATCGGAAGCTTCGGCAGAGGAGCTGTCCTCCGACGAGCTAGCTGCGTCATCTTCTGAGCTTCCGCTCTCTGTACTGGAGTCGTCACCATAGTCGGAATATTCATCGCTTTCGTCGTAATATTCATCATCATCAGCACCCGCTACGAAGGCCACCAATATGGCCAGGCCAAAAAACAACAGCAGCCTCATTTTGTCTATAGAGTCAACGAACAGATAGGTAACCTTAGGTATTAACTTCTGAGGTTAAAAGTCTTCAACACTGGGTATTTATAGTTTTCCCTGCTCCGAAGAAATTTATAAATATATAAAGCTTTTTTACATTTATTTCTATGTACATCTGTGCAATGCCAATATTGGTTTTTTAATTCATCGTCTTAATTTTCGGTGGCTTAGAACAGCTGTGTGTGCTACTTGTATTTGTTTAACATTTTTCGGTTGAAATATGTTGAACCTAAGAAATTATATTTCGTGTTAGACTAGGAAAAAGTAATATAAACTCTTTTATATAAAAAAGAGCCAAGGTTATTCCGTTCACAAATGTTTTATCTGGAGCTTTGAGTAATTTGTTTATGGTTGCAATTAATAAAAAAAGGTGAATGACGCATTAGTCGACTATAAAGTATCCTAAAACATGTTCTCTAATGAGTCTTGAAAACTATACGTATTGCTTAAAAATATAAAATGTAAAAGTTTTAAATATACAAATGGAAAAAAGCAAGACTCACCTAATTAAAAATTTCATTTTTTTGTTAAATTTTTTAAAGAATTTATGTGAGAATCTAGTTTTATTAAAAATAAATAATATATAATAATATAAATCATTATAAATTACAAACCCTAATGATTCGAAAGAAGATAATTTTTGGGCATGGAAACAAGTTGCTTTGTATTTTGTATAACTTTTATTCTTTATAATTTGTAGCTAAGATCACATAAACTGGATTTATCTAGAGTGCCTGCGTTTGTTGACATTTGTCCGCTTCTTGCCGGCGGCAACAGGTGTTCGCTTCTTAGCCACTTTCTTCCTATTATTTTTCTTGGCAGCGGGGGCACTGCGACGTTTAACAGCTGCCTTGTTCTTCTTGTTCTTGTTGTTTTTCCTGGCACCAGCCCTCTTAATCTTCTTGGCTACTGGAGCGGCAGTTGGTGCTTCAGTAGCTTCGCTAGAAGCCGCATAGTCGTCATCGGAACCGTAGTCGTCCTCAGAGCTGTTGCCACTATCGACGTCCGTGCTGCTGCCCGTACTGTCTCCATAGTCTGCAGTGCTGTCTCCAGAGTCTGAAGAGCTGTCCTCGGAGTCATCTGTAGTATCGCTGTCATCATCGTAGTCGTAGGAATAGTCTTCATCGTCAGAGGATTCAGTTGTCTGGGCCACAGCCACGTGGGCTATGAAGACGGCCACTGCCAGAAGCAGAAGAAGTTTCATTTTCGTTTTGGGGGATTTCGTGATCTAAACCAAGAAAGCTAAATCCTCTGGTTTATATACACACCTAGTATTCGAATCTCGTTTTACACGAATCAAAAGTAAATATTATGAAATATGTATATAAGTAAACATACATCACTTCGTTTACTTTGGGCCAGCTGTGGGAATGTTTTCTTCATTTTAAATTTACTTTAGATGCTGTAGGTAATAATATTAACCCCTTTTCACCTGTCAAGACTTCATATAAATCGAGTAAATAAATTTAGTTTTATTTCATGAAATAAAACAGAAAAATGTTTGTCGGCTATAAAGAAATAAATACTGGTTTAGATCCATTTTATCTGCACGCATTCAAAATGGGTTCACGTTCAGAAAACGTTTTCAAACGCGTAATCTACGTGATTATTTAATGTGATTGCACGCACTACACATATTATTTATGGTTATTTTAGTGAAAGCACAAATTTATATGTTTGACCTTTTTCCGTGCAATTTCAGCTCGGGATAACGAGCCACGGCAGACCGAAAGAGGACCAACCCAGATTCGCAAAGTTCGTGCCATAAATCTGCAGTTTGCATGGAATTAATACCCGACTAGAAGGCGGCGGCAGACGGAGGTGCTGCACATGCAACACACATTAGTGGGTCACTCGAAGATGATGACGCTGCTGACCACCACCCCAACCCCAACCGCAACCGCAACTGAAACGGCAGAAGTAAAACCAACAAAAACAAGCGCCACTCGAGCCGATTTGTGGCAGCGGGGGCAAATTATATAAAATTATCATGCAGGGCAGGCAGCTAGCTAGTTGGCCACTCGACAACGGCAGGCGGGACAAGGCTAAACATCCTCATCAGCAGCAGTACGACCACAGCCACAAGCACAAGCACCACCATCACCATCACCACCAGCAACAGCAGCAACAACAGCGGCCGGCGGCGTATACGTAATGTGCGCCATGACGTATACGTAATGTGCATCAGGGTTTGGCCAATTTGTCCAAGCAAGCCATAAACCACTAAGCCAGCGGAAACGCAAACGAAAAACGAAACTCGAGCTGCGAAACTAAAACATAAGCCGAAACTGCTAACGACGCAAACGGAAACTTCTTGGCCAAATGGCGAAAGTTCTCAAACAATTGCGAATGTGTTGAGAAGCGGCAGCCGGTGCGAAAATGACAAAATGGCGAAGTTAACGTTGCCTTGTCTACTGCGGCGACTGCAGCTGATGGCGCTGCGATTGCAACTGCAACTGCAGCCACAACAACATCAGCATCAACAACAGCAGCTGCATCCACACGGCTGCCACTTGATGGCCATGCAACTGGGCCAGGCCGTGCTCCTCTACGGCTGCCTCCTGCTGCTCCACGCCTCCGTGTCCGCCTCTGTCCTGGCCTCGTCCTCCGACACGGCTGCCATCCCGACCCTGCTGAACATCTCCGGCACGGCGGACCTGGATGCACCTGGAGCACCGCAGCAGCAGCAGCAGCCGGAGCAACTCGAGAAGCGCACGCGGAAGCGTGATGCCGCCAATGTGCCTGATGATGACGACTATGGCAGTTATCCGGACGACGTCGACGAATTGGAGGCCTTGCTAAATAATAAGTCAGGTGGGTTCGCCTTCAAAACTTACAATATTTAAATATATTAAGTTCCAAAACTATTTTAAAGCTCTTGAGAAATTATAAAACAGATAACTATAAAGAGAGCCCAAACGATATATGTATTCTTTTTTATATGCCTTGCACAACTTCCAATTAAAATGATACACAAAATTTCTGTTTTGTACTTTTCCAACTACATATTCGATCCCAATTCCTCAGCTTTAATTTCCGTCCAAATATATACATGCCAGTTACTTAATTAAGTCCTTAAATACAAGTACTTGCTGCGAAAACTTATCTGTGCGCTGTGCGCTTTGTATAATCCCATTTCGTAAATGAATATTTGTGGCTGCAGCACTTGCAACCCGAAATAAATGGAAGTTGTGTTGATAATGCACTTGGCCGAGTCTGCGTTTCGTTAGTTTGCATTGACCTTTGCGCGGCTGCGGAGTCCCAAGCCCCAAAAACCGCCGAGATCATGAGAGCCATAAATTGCACAACATCCACTCGCCATTCGGCGAGGTCCTTCCTCAGTTGTTTTGTTGTTCAACTTTTATTTTTGGCACGTCCTGTCCACCTGGCACCGCATCTGCCGCATCAGCCGCAGCAGCAGTTGCAACAGTATGATTCACGGTCCCATCCATTTTATCTTGGCCATGATGCAGGAATCACAAAACACCAAAGCACACGCTGGTGGCCCATAGTTCATAGGTGGTTGGCCATAGTGAGGAAACATGGAGGCGAAAGTGGATAATATTTTGATTTTAATGCAATTGAAAACATGGAGGCGAAAGTGGATAATATTTTGATTTTAATGCAATTGATATAAGCAGCTTGCATGCCAACCGCAAGCTGATAATAACATTTATTATATGCATATTGCTCCTAGTGCTGACACCAAATTTATTTTGGACAAATTTTGGTAATTTGTGTTGTTAATCTGCAATTCTATATTATTGTATTTTAAGAAGATTGGGCAAACACTCTGAACCTTGCTTTTGGACATTTTTGGTCCATTTCTGAGAGGTGCTTAAATATTTATAATTAAATTTATAATTTTGGTTCTCTGCTTGTATTACACTGTGAAATATTATATTTCCATTCATTAGTGGCAGATAACTGCATACACATCCATATACATACACACATTTTTTAAACACAATTTGCTTTTAATTACCAATAAAGAGGCATATTCAGATATTGCTGCTTTAACAAATGGCCTACATTTATAAACCCCAGTCTGAAGCTCAACAAGGCCTTAAACTGTGCGCCATGCTTTTGGCCATTTTGATGGCCTGGCATTCATTTAACTTGCATTCTTTTGAAGCAGGCTTAATTGTTAATGCAAATTGGTTTTGCGCATTGCAGCTAAGGGGAAATATATTGGAGCGCCGTGCAACGAGCTGAAGTGTGACGTCAAGCTGCTGCACGTATCCTGCGACAAGGATTCGCAGACCTGCAGCTGCGAACGCAACTACCCAGTGCAACTTGGACTGATAAAGGGTTGCGCCAAACGTAAGATGTTGCTACTCACCATATAGATTATAAATATATATATTGATTAATTTTTTGTTAATAGCTAAAAAACTGGGCGATCAGTGTTTCTACGACGAGACCTGCATCTACAACGACGAGAACTCCCTTTGTGTTCAGGTGCGGCACAATGCGATGTGCCAGTGTGCCAGCGGATTTCACTCAGTCAGCTACGTGAAGCCGACGCGCCGTGTCTTTTGCACTCCAGGTAATGTTGTTTTTTACGAAAATAAGTAACTTAAATATCAATATTTTATCAACATACTTTTGAGCGCCAGAAAGTATAAGTACCATTTGCCACTGTTGCCTAAAATTGTTATACCAATTAAACGAATGTTTGCGTAGGTCCATGGTTTAATGTTTTTCATTGCGTAAATATAAAATCAATGTCTACTTAAGGAAAAACTACATTAATTACAATCTTGTATGGTCACTTAAAATTACCGATATATTTATATTGAATCTTTTGCTGAAATGATAATACAGTTTTATACAGTCAGATCTCGCAAAAGGTGGTTTGTATGTATGCATATTTGCTATTCTAGATTTGTTGATAAACATTTTAATACTAAAGTAGTTATATATTGTTTAAATAATAACTTTTAACAAAGGCCATTTTATTTCTATAGACCTCAGCGAACTGAGTTCGGATCTGCCCACCTTGCTGGGCGTCTCCACGGGCATCGCGGTTCTGGCCGGGCTCATCTGCATGGTGCTGCATCTGTTCAGCAAGACGAAGTATCCGCGGCATCGAAACTACGGAGATGCCAGCATTCCGCCGCCCATTCTCTACTCCAGCGATACAGGTGAGTTCTTAGAACAATTGAACAAAAATCACAAACAAGTTGTAGTAGTACTTCAATTCTCACTGCAATATCTTTTAGTAAACTAAATATTATAGAACAACTATACAGATTTCTGTTACTTCGAAATGAAATAGCTTAGCAATCCATACTTAACCCACATATTTCTTATAAACTGACATAGAACAATTGTATTAAGTTATTAGTTATAGTCAGATTTCTTCATTTTCTAAATTACCACTTCTTTGATTATTTCTTTGGTTAGCTTGAAGTTTGTACTGACAGCCAGCTTACTCATAAATGTATGGCCTTGATTTCAGGGATACCGCTTACCGTTCACTCGGCGCGTCCGTCGTCGCGTTCCAGCATCCGGTCGACGGGATCGATTGGCTCCTATGGCAACCGACGCGCCTCGGCCGGCGGACTGGGCGGGGGTGGCGGTGGAGGCGTGGCCGGAGGCGGGGCCGGCGGAGGAGGGGCGTCTGGAAGCGGCGGCTCGAAGGGCATCCTGGTGTCGACGTCACGAACAGGTGCGGCTAGATCGGCCGCCATATTGCTCATATCGTGTCACATAGCGGCGGTGTCCAAACAGAATTCCCGGGCCTCGTCGCGGCACACATCCGGAGCGGGCTGCAGCCAGCATTCGCGGGACGACCTGGATGATGGTGGTGGCGGTGGCGGTGGAACTGGTAGTGGGAGTGGGTGCCGCAGCTGCGAGAGCACACTCTCGATGAACCGCCACCTGCAGAAGCAACTGAACCACCAGCGGCATCTGCTCAGCTTCGAGCTGTCGCCGGCGAGGTCGAGGAATCAGGATAGATTTAGGACATTGTTGGGCATGAATGGCATTGAGAATTTTGGGGGCACTGAGGATGAGGACGATGAGTGCGGTCCGCATAGCATAGAACCCAGCACAACAGTTCCTCATGCACACGATGCCCATGCCCATGTCCATGCCCATGCCATTGCCCATGCCGATAGCGATCCGGCTTATCCAGATATTGTTACTGGTGGTGGTGGTGCTGGTGGTGCTGGTGGAGGTGGTGGAGGTGATGGTGGAGGTGGTGTTGGTGGCTACGGCTACGGCTACGGCCATGTCGGTGTGGTTGGTGGTTACGGCTACGATGCCGACACCAATGGCGGCGACTCCAGCGGCGGATTCGCCACTGGCGCCGAGCTGCATCACCTGCAAATTGGCGCACTGCCCACGCCGGCGAGTGAAACGCCACGATTTGCGGTAAATCAACTCAAGCATCAGTCATCCCACATCCATTTGTACGATCGTGTGGTCTGCTCATCCCCATCCACATCCACATACCCATCTGCATTCCGTGTCGCCATGTCCATGTCCACCCGAGAAATAGAAACACTTCCACATCACAACAAAAAGTCACAACAAAGTGAACTATATGCTACTCGTATCTGTTCAATGGTTGCATCCTCTCCTGGTTAGAGTTCGATTTCCAAGTCTGTGCTAGCCCTTAGTTTGTGTTTTCATTTATCTTTCCCTGAACTCTAGATTTTTCAGTCTTTAGTGTTAAATTGTTAAATACATAATTGTTACAAAAAATACAGACAATAGACTGCCGTATATTTGAATCCTTACTTTATATTTACCATCTATAACCATCTATTCTGTGAAAAAAGTTAGATACATAATTGGAAATATGTCGTACGCTGAAATCTTTGTTCTATCAGAAATTTCGCATTTCGCAAAGATGGCCTCACACGTATTTATCTCTTTAATATACGAGCAAAATGCAAATTAAGGACTCATGTCCATAATTTTCTTTCAGTTAAAAAGCATGGGAATCTGTAATTCAATTGGAAGAGAAAAATTCGGCGAATGGAATTTGATTACATGTTTTATTGTTCATGACCCGGAAATACTCGACTCCGGAATACTTTGTGGCTCATTTACATTGTTGAAATGAATTTCCTCCCCTGCATAGTTATCAGAATTCGTAATAAAATCATGTCTCATCTGCCATAATTAAAGCGCGCAAATTGAGTTATTCACGTAATCATGTATCGTTAATTCAGCTCAGTTTATTTACAGTTGAAACTTAATTTGTGTACATTGGCGTTGGTTATCCCTATCCCCCTGCTTGTCTAATTAGTGTTTAAATTGACAACTCTGTCTAGTTAAAAACGATAAGCTAAAAAACAAATTTTGCGTTTCTTGATGATCGATGTTAAATGTGCTTCCGAGCTCCCTCTGTTTCCAAATACCAAGTTGTTAAATTGTTTTACTTTTTCTATCGTTAACAAGACACACAAACTCACACACACACACGAACACAACGCAATACACGCGCACAAAGCCACAAAACTAATTAAAGTTACGTATTAAACAAATAACTTATGTAAAGGAATTGTTGTTAAAAAATCACGGATTCTAAGGATGATGAGTAATACATTTCGACAAGATGATATTGAAGCAATATGGCGGTGACTATGTTCATAGAAAATCTATCCAAACTTACACACGAAACAATGTAATATAGCATAACCCCACACGATTTTCTAGCTAATATATTCAACTATTGCAAATTACAAAAAATTATACCACTCTCTCACATAGACACAAGAACACACGCACACACTTGCAACTGCATGCATCCTGCCGGCAGCAAAGGATACTTGTCTGCCGGCAGGATTTTCCACGTCACTCAACCTCCGGCTGACCTTTGCCTGAACTTATTCGGTTGAGTCCTCAAAGCCCTACACACACAAACACACACTCAGAAACACACACACACACACACAAATCGATAAACGATATGAAAATTTTCTTCCATATATGTTAATCCCGCAAGTCTATATGTGAATGTCCTGCGCTTCTTGCTCTTCTTCTACGTCTTCTACTTTTCTTCCTGTGCGCCTTGAATTTTTCAACTAAAGATGACATCATTTTGAAAGAAACTTTTCGTGTATGAAGTTCCTGTTTGTCTTCATTCTTATCCTATAGTCCAGTTGCAAGCTCCTTGGCAAGTTTAGCGAATTGTTGCCCAACGTTTTGGGACTAGATGTAGGAAAAAGGTCAAAACGTTGGTACCACTTGTCGTATACGTAATTTAGTCTCGAGGGTTAGTTACATGTGTACATATGTCAGAAGAGAATACATTTTTGTTGCTACAATTTTGTAAATGGTCTATAGACACTTAGTTGAAATACATATGCAACTAATAGATTAAATTTTTAAAATGATTTTAAAGTTATACATATGCTTTCTTAGTGGAATGAAAGCTGTAACCGACAAGATTTTAAAGTTCCTATTTAAAGTACTAGTTAGGTTCCAATTACATTCAGCTTAGGATAAAAATAATACATTTTGGAAAAGTAAGCAGCTTAGGAGTCTATAACTAATCGCACTCGCTTAGCTTGCCTTTCAATCGCATCGGAATGATCTTTCGCTGTGGCTTTGCATCGCTGTCGCCTTTCTTTCTCATATCTAAATTACTATCTATCTCTACCACGCCGTTTCTTCTAACCAAAAACGCTCCGATACTCACTCAGTTTTTAATACAGCAACCCCATCCGAATGTCCCACAACGATTCGCACCTGGCTGACACCTGTACTTTGTTTTGGTTGCCTCGTTTTGTAGGTTCTCGAAGACCAAGTCTAGCGTCGGTGCACAGCACCAGCTCCTCGGTGCGCAGCTACAGCATGATGCGCTTCGAGAAGGAGACGCAGCAGAAGGAGATCCGCCAGGAGATGAAGCTGCGACTGGCCCGCCTGCAGCAGCAGCAGCATCTCACCCAGAACAAGCCGCAGATTGTCATCGGCGAGGCGTTGATGCAACACGGCGCCCTCAGTCGCGTCACCATGGCCACGCCCAGTCCCCTAACGCCCAACTCACTGGACGAGCTGCTGCCGTCGCTGGATGAAAACCAGGAGGTGAGTTGGAACAAGCATAAGTTGGGAACATATATTAACCAACCCTTATCCACAGTATCCTCCCAGGCTGGAAGCCACCCTCAAGCAGTTCATACAGCCTCAGGCGCAAGCAGGAGGAGCGAGTTCCTCCGGAGCCGGGGCAGCTTTGAGGGCAGCTGCCTCCCAATCGTCGCCAGGCAGCTCGAATGGATACCACGGGCCCTGCAGCTCTTCGACTGAGGCCCTTTAAAGTTAGTGCATAAGTAGGCCCGAGTTGTAAATTAGGTCGTAAGTAATCGAAGATTTCTCATCTAATTTGCGTAGTAGGCAAGGAGTTGCCGTAGGAGCCCCCCCGTTGCTACTTAAAATTAATTCAAATTGAACGTCAAACGTGTTGTAGTCAAGCTGTAGTCTAAGCTTAGGTGTAATATTAGGCGATAAGTGAGTTCCCAAGCTAGACAGCCTTTGTGTGTATTATAATGCGTAGCGGAGCAAATCGAAACATTTTATACGTGTGTGTATATTGTCATACATTTTTTGTAGAAGTTATACAAGGCCAAGTGTAGGGGGTTCGAAATAGTGTGAAGCCCGATTTGAATTGCTGCTGAAGAATTGATATACCACTTGGCTTTTCACTTATGTAGATCAACATGAATTGATTAGCTTAAATTAGTCTAGTGTTTATCGTTAGTGTGAGATAGTACTGATAACATATACGCAATATGAATTTATACAAAATCGGTTTATACAACGGTAGTTTCTTGTAAATTGTACTCACGATGATAATTGATAATTGATATATCATAATTGATATGATAATTGATAATGATCGGAATATGCCAGATTGTTCTAGCTAAATCAATAATTACGTTAAGCCATCGCCACGAAATAAATCAAAAGTGTTAATAGATCAAAGTAAGACAAATTAAGCCTGGAAGGAGATGTTCGGTTCTTTGTAGGAATAGAGATCTTAACGCATATTCCGATTGCTCGATGTGCATAGTCAATTTTAATTTACGACTTACGAATTTTTCTACAGAGGCGTTTCAACTGAATACAATAATCGAAAATGTGTAGATCAAATGTAAATTACTTACTCGATGGTAATATTATTTCACATTTGATACCAAGGTTGTTGACTGTAGTTGATGTGCTCTACATCGTTTGGTTCCATGATTTATCCTATCTATAGATCCGTTCTCAATAGTACGAATTGCAGCAGCTATATTGATCGTTACATATACATACATCTATACAAGCATATACATAAGTATGTGCATATTGGTACTCAACTATGCTATACATACGATGAGTAGACACATATCTGGAGTTCGGTGTTGGTTGATGTTGGGAGTATATAGAAATAAATGCAATTTTGTGTTTTCAACAAATCAACGAGTTTCATTTCTCGCAGATCTAATGCCAGTGCCTTATACCAATCCAATGCCCTACTAAACCCAAACGAATCCCAAATCAAATAAGAACTAAATCCAAACCATTTTGATTCCGTTTTCGTATACAAAAAGTTATCAAATATCTGAAACACTTTGAATTTATTTGGGGTACATCAGATTTTAAGGGTGAATAAGATTTGTTGAGATTCTAGGGATAACAAACTAGTGTTGCACTTCACTAATCAACCTCCTCAATGGTCGGACCCGAGCCGCCAGTTGCTCCTGGATTGGAGCTTCCGGTGGGTGGAGGTGGTGCCATTCCAGCGCCCTGGTACAATCGCGTGATGATCGGACTGCAGATCCTCTCCAGTTCCTGCTGCTTGTGCTCGAACTCCTGCCGTTCGGCCAGTTGATTGGCATCCAGCCAGGCAATCGTTTCACTGGAGCGCTGCTGGATGGTCTCCCGATCCGCAGGGCTAAACCGGCTGCTGAGATGCTCGTCGTCCAGAGTGGAGCGCAACTGGAAGCAGTACGACTCCAGCTGGTTCTTGGCATTGATGCGGTCGCGTTGCTGCTCATCCGCCTGGCGATAGGCCTCCGCATCATTGACCATCCGCTCGATGTCCTCCTTGGAGAGACGGCCCTTGTCATTGGTGATGGTGATCCGGTTCTCCTTTCCCGTCGACTTCTCCAGCGCCGTCACATTGAGTATGCCATTGGCGTCGATGTCGAAGGTCACCTCCACCTGGGGCACTCCGCGTGGCGCCGGTGGAATGGCCGAGAGCTCAAACTTACCCAGGCTGTTGTTATCCCGCGTCATCGCGCGCTCACCCTCAAACACCTGGATGAGCACACCTGGCTGGTTGTCCGCATAGGTGGTAAAGATTTGCGTTTGCTTGGTGGGTATGGTGGTGTTCCTCTTGATCAGCGTGGTCATGACCCCACCAGCGGTCTCAATGCCCAGAGATAGAGGAGTGACATCCAGCAGGAGCAGATCCTGCACTGCCTCCGATTTGTCGCCATGGAGGATGGCCGCCTGCACTGCCGCTCCATACGCCACCGCCTCATCGGGATTGATGGACTTGTTCAGATCCTTGCCGTTGAAAAAGTCCTGCAGCAGGCGTTGCACCTTGGGAATCCTGGTGGAGCCACCCACCAGCACGATGTCGTGTATCTGGCCCTTGTCCATCTTGGCATCACGCAGCGCCTTGGCCACTGGTTCCATGGTACCGCGGAACAGATCCCCATTCAACTCCTCGAAACGGGCCCGGGTCACCGACGTGTAGAAGTCGACGCCCTCGAAGAGGGAATCGATCTCGATGCTGGCCTGCGTGGACGAGGAGAGGGTGCGCTTGGCCCTTTCGCAGGCGGTGCGCAGGCGCCTCAACGCCCGCTTGTTCTGGCCCAGATCTTTCTTATGCTTGCGCTGAAACTCCTGTACGAAGTGGTTCACCAGCCGGTTATCGAAGTCCTCGCCGCCGAGATGGGTGTCGCCAGCGGTGGCCTTCACCTCGAAGATGCCATCTTCGATGGTCAGCACCGAAACGTCGAAGGTGCCGCCGCCAAGGTCAAAGATCAGGACATTTCGTTCGCTGGTGCCCTGTTTATCCAAGCCGTAGGCTATGGCCGCCGCCGTCGGTTCGTTGATAATGCGAAGCACATTCAATCCCGCAATGGCGCCCGCATCCTTGGTGGCCTGGCGCTGGGAGTCGTTGAAGTACGCCGGCACGGTGACCACCGCATCTGTCACGGAGCCGCCCAGGTAGGCCTCGGCGGTCTCTCGCATTTTCGTCAGCACCATCGAGGACACCTCCTCCGGAAAGAAGCTCTTCCGCTCGCCCTTGTACTCCACCCGGATGCGGGGCTTTCCGTTTTCGGCGACCACCTCGAAGGGCCAATGCTTCATGTCCGACTGGACGGTGGCGTCGTCGAAACGGCGGCCAATCAGCCGCTTGGCATCTGCAAGTCAGAATCACTCGATCAGAATCAGAATCCAATGAAACAACATCAGCGCACTTGGACAACATATTTACTTTATTAGCTAACATTTACGGGGTGGTGGGATCATATGTGGCATTGTGTCTGGAATTTTGGGCTTGTATTGTGTTTCTGGGCAGGTCTAGGCTTTCTACGAGGATTTCTACACGGACCCTGAGACTGAAATGAAAGTACAAAATATAGAAAGAACGCTTGCATTAGATCTGCTCAGCAAATCTCTGGGATGGGTGCATGGCAAATGTTTACAGAAACGACTCAACTAATGCTTAATGTTACTGTTAACATCAATGAAAAGAAATAATAGTTGACACGTTTACGCATTTTGGTTTGGTTAGCATGTTGGGGATATATATTTCAGTCTCTACAGTGATCATTTAGTTAGGCATTAAGTAGCTAATATTCAGTAAACAATCTATTTATATTATTTCAATATTTTTAGAAGCTTCGATTTTTAGAAAACATTGTTGAGAAAAGTATGCGATATTCCACAGCCAGCATTAAAGATATTTATGCGAAAGCAAACATCTCTGACAATCCATAACAACTTGTGCACTGAGACCTATTTTCATTTTCATGTTCATTTATTTGGCCGACACAAATGATGCCAATAAACATGGCAACAGTTTTTGTTGGCACGGTCCGAACTTTAAATGCCATTGGGAGGGTGAGAGTCCGCATCATAGACCGCGCCCCGGGAGGCGGGAAAACAGGCTGTAAGAACTGACACAACAAGTGGAGGTGTCACTAGACCAAATGAATGGGGAATGGGGAAAGCGTCCAAGGGGTTTGGATATGGACTTCAGTGGGAGGCGAGGTTCTCTCGCAATGCGAGTGTAATGCATTTTGGCGCCAGGGAGTGAGAATTTCTTAAAATAAACTTGAATGCGAGATAATAAAGAAAATATGCGCACAGTTCATTCATGAAAATGTTCGCAGTAATTAAAAGTGATCATGGCCAGACCCAGGCAGAGATCATAGTGATCACAAAGATCTGCGGCAGGGACAATGTGGATGAGACTCACCGAAGATCGTGTTGGTGGGATTCATGGCCACCTGGTTCTTGGCCGCGTCGCCGATCAGACGCTCCGACTCCGTGAACGCCACATAGCTGGGCGTGGTGCGATTGCCCTGGTCGTTGGCGATGATCTCCACCTTGCCATGCTGAAAGACGCCGACACACGAGTACGTGGTACCAAGATCAATGCCAACCGCTGGTAATTTGGGCATCTTGGCTGCGGCTTTAATTAGACCCCACCACCACGTCAAGGTCCCACCGAGAGATCGAGATCGAGAACGAGAATCAGGCGAGCCGAATCGGAATAGAAATCGAAAATGAAATTAGAATCACTGTCTCCCCATTTGGTCCGATTACACAACGGACTCGTATCCTCACCCAAATACCCCAGGCAGTCAGCGCTGGTCCTTCAAAACGCAAAGCGATATAGATACAGGGAGATGATCAGGAACAGGAGCACAAAGGTCAAGACTCGGAAGAATTCGAGCGCCTTTTCTCTTTGCAGCTCCACAGCGTCTTCCGTTTGTCCTCAGGTTGCCACGATGAAATCCAATTTGGTCCTGCCTGCTCCCGCCTTCGCTTCCTGGTAGCTTTTCTTGGGTATTCTCGAACCAGCTATATATATTTATATATGTATATCGATCGCCCAAAAGTTTGCAAGATGCACGCGCCACGAATGCCACCAGCGAACTGGCAGCCCGAGTGTTGCGACAACCGATCCCTTGCCAAAATAGTTCGATCATCGACGATGCTCTGCAACATGGCATCGGAATTATTCGGTTCCGAGATTGATTAAAATTTCTCACCTGGCCGTGTTTTTTTCTTCATCTAGTAACAGCTACCGAGTGTAATGTTTGCATTGAAGAACTACGTCACCGAAAACAAAGATGTATAGCTCATAAGTCTGAAAGCTACATACGAATAAGAAATACATTCTAAATCAATAAATAAATTGGAATAAAAGTTTACTATTCTCCAAAATCTTCTTTATTCTCTACTAAATGTAACATCAATCGCTTAAAAATATGTTATATACCATAGTCATACAGAAATTATACTAATCTTTTGTGGATGACTATGGTATCTAACATATTTGGCCTGTAAGTAAGTAAATAGACTACTTCCGAATATCTGTATCTGAAACAATAAAAACAAGTATACCTATCAAAGTCAAGGTTGTACATTGATATAGAAACTGTTCGGAATCCCATCTATTACTACCAAACCTCCACACTTTTGACCTTCCAAACAGATGTTCTGCTCTTGTGTTTCTTAACACAGCACTAGAAACTTGCAGCCAATGGTGTGGCATATAAATGCGCCACCTGAGGGGTTTAGACTTATTAAGTGCTAGACCATTTAGACAATATCAACTATGAAGTACTTTGTGATCTGTGCCCTGGCTGCCATCCTTCTTTTCCAGTCCGCATCGGCATTCAAGCGGCGAGTGATCTTTGTGGTACCATCCCCCACCACATCCACAACGGAAGCCACGTCCTCCAGTTCCTCAACGGAAGCATCATCTGCCACGTCCAGCACGAGCACCACTACTGCAGCTCCTACCGTGGTTTACAAGGTGGTCTACTGTTCCTGGAAGAACAACTGGTGTCGTCCTGCCTCGAACACCGTGAGGAATTGCAAGTGGGGACTCTGCAAGTTCAATGGATAAAATTCAATAAAAAACGTTTAGCACATGCTTAGCACAAATCTCTTGGGTTTTTTTTATTTGAAAGTCTTGCTTGGTCAAAAAAGAGACTTGCTGGAACGGTTTCATTCTTAACTTGATACTGGGAAAACCACTCGGATCTGACCCGATGCATTATAAGGCTCATATGAAAGCATTAGCAAAAATAATAATCCATATTAGTCTTAGTGGCTAACTAAATTCGATCCATGCAAATCATCACCGAATAGGATTAAAGCTTAATGGGTTAGCGCTAGGATACAAAGTAGAGGCTTGGTTTGGATTAGTTAGATGGTTATTGGTAAGTTGATGAGGGTGAAACAATACTTGTCCCCATAGAAGGGTGCTTACAGATTAAACTAATTCTATACTAGGGTTAAACAATGCGCACTAAACTTAACTTAGGATATGCATGTGTGATGGACAAAAGCTTCAATAGATTGAAGATTTTTAGGATTTTCATTTTTGCACAATGCGGCATAAATTTATTAAGACATTTTTCGATGGTAACTAACAAAAGTTTAGTTTAATTTATAATTTGGCAACAGAAAATAACTGAAAACAGAATATGTTCAATTGGTGTACAAAAATGTATATTTTATGTATATAGCACATCAGCAGAGCTGAAGTTTATAATTTTCTTTAGGATACAAAGGGTATAGTTATATACTGTGCACCTCATGAAATTACAAGAATGATAAATTTCGTTTCGGGTCTAGTAATAGCAAAATATAAACAGGTCATTAACCTTCTGGTCTAAGTATCTGATGAGTCAATGTATATTGCTATCGTTTATTTTGTTGTATTTGTATATATATGCGATAATAATAGATAATATTGTAAGTTCGATTTATAACACGTTTCTCAATACTCTTTATCAGTTACTATCAATTTTAGTTTGGTTTCATTCGTTCTTTTTTTTTGTGGTTAGTGGCCACTGAGCAGATCTTATTGTATATTCTTTATTTAATAATATTTATTCGATTTGCTTGCTTGCTTTGCCGCTTTACTCCGCGCGTCAACAAAAAATAACGTTCGTAGAATTTTTGCATCGCTTTACAAAAATATACAGTTATAATCAATTCATTATCGTTATTTCTCGCTTAAATCTTTTCCTTCTCTTCCCCTAAATCGTTTGTTTTAATATGGTTCGTAAGGCAAAGTTCGTGTTGATGTATTTGTTCTATATATAAATGTATGCGGTTTTGGGAGTGCGTTATTGTTTTACAAGTCGCCAAGTTCTCTATTTCTGTATCGTTCAACTAAATGCATAATTTGTCGTAATATTAATTCATAATCATAGTTGCTAGTGCCTTGAAATCACTAGGCAAGATGAGCTTCTATGCTGGGATGACAAACACAAAAATAGAGCTAAACACAAAGTACAAAAAGAGTAGACTATTTTACGGATAACATGGAAATTCGGTACAGGCGGGGGCATATGACATATGCATACAATCGGCGGTGGAGAAAGTGATCAGCTCTCAGCGCCTAACAATGCTAGAAGGTCGCGGCAGACCGCTCCGCTTTATTTGCGAGGGTGGTCGTAATCCCGAGGGCTTCGGTAGGCCGGTCGCTCCCGTTGTCACCTGGGTCAGCTTAGAGGTGAGCGCCTGCATGTCGAAGGTGTGCTGTGCATTCTGTTGAGGAACATTTCCGCCATTAACGGGTTTACCGGAGTCCTTGTGGCCATAGAGACTGCCGCGCGAAGAGGCTGAGGAGAGGCTCTGAAATAAATAGCGCCGCGATTAGCAGTTTTACAATTGTTTTAAAATAAGCACAACAGCTTGAACTTGATCGTTCACCAAACAAATCTTGTATTGACTAACCTCAGGAGTGTCTGCCTCTGGAGCCGTCTTGACACTCAGACTGTAATATCCAGACGAAGGACGCGCTAGACCATTTGCTCCTGTCCGTTTCGCAGCCAGGCCTGGAGCACGCAGCCCGCTTACCAATTTAGGCACCTTAAATACAGCGGAGTCGTCCTGGAAAATCACAAATATATAAGTTAAACAGGACGATAATAGAACAATTTCTGAACCTTACCTCTTGGGCTTGAGCTGGTCCGCGCAATCCGCTCATAAGTTTGCTGGGCTGCGCACTCGGACGCCGCAGTCCACCACCCAAACTGGGTCTTGGCAGGGTTCCAGCGCTAGCACCGCTCATTGTGGAGGACAAGTTGTGGAACGATTTGGATTTAATACCCATAGGACTTTTCAGCTCTCCGTTACCGGTGGCCGGCACTGTAACAGTAGTCGGCATAGCAGCAGCTGGAGTGGCGTTCAATCCGGCTCCGGCGGAAGTTGCCTTGCTCACTGTAGTAAATTTTTGCAGACCACTGATGTAACGAGGCCTGGACAAGGAACGCGGTTGTGGAAGAGTCGACGCAGGCGCTGGCTCGGCTGGTAAAGGCGCTTCCTGCTGCAGCGGACGTCGTTGGATAAGGGTCTTCTCCTTGGGTTTTTTGTAGGTCAGATAGTTACTCGCATTAGCCTCTGCGTTGTTGCTAAATGCTGAGCTCTGATCTCGACGAGAAAGGCGACCCGGTGGCGAACCCTGTCGCTGTTCCTCCTCGTACCGTACATCTTCTACTAATTGCTTTTGCTCGTCCTCGAGTTGCTGTGGTTCATCGTCTATACAAGGCACAATAATCTCCTGCTGCAGTCGCATGTCCTTCGAAATCTTAATGGTCTTGAAGCGATCGCGATCCCGTTCTCTTCGCTCCGGCAGCTTATAGCTTGACGGATCAGTCTCTGCTGCCACCTGGGACTTGGGGGGCTCTTCCGCTGGCTCGGGATCAGGATCTGGTACAGGCTGCTCCACTTGTGGCATATCCCTACGCTGGACGATGAATGAGGCAGAGTTGGTGCTGGTTGAACTTCCATTGCTGCCGTGCATTGCACTAAGGTTCACATCGTCGTAGAGACGACTTCGTCGACTAAGCAGGCGTTCGCCACCACCGCCGCTGCTGTTGCTGCTGGAGTGGCTCTGATTTAGAACTGGGGTGTCCACCTTCTCGACTGCCGAGTGCGGCAATTCTTCTTCACACTCCTCCGCCTCTGGCTCATCTCTGTGGAAGCGCCGTTTGATGGTGTCTAGGGACTTTTGCATCTTTAGTTGCTCCTTATTTAACGTATTCACCTTGCCCAGCTCGGCAAGCATATTCTCGAACTGCTCTTCGTCGCCCTGCTGAGCCAACATTTCCACTTCCGCCTCGGCCAAGTCCATGACGCATTGCATCTGTCTGTGCTGTTCAGACATTTGCAGGTTGAAAGTGCCATCCAGCGGCTGTTCGATCTGCTCCAAGAGCTCCATGGTGTCCAGCACGAACTTCTCGCCGTTGAACGGAGCTGTCTTTGCCACGGGCTCGAAGGTGTTATTTAATCGCCCTGGTGCTGTCGCAGTAGGTTTTTGCGGTGTGGCTCCAACAATTGGGGACAGGTTCATATCTCCACGTCCCTTTAGGGTAGGTGTATATCCTGCCTTGTTATTATTGTTGTTATTGTGGTAGTAGTGGGAGCGTATGTTTGTTGTAAGAGGCGTGGAGGATTCCATGGTTAGCAAGGCCAGTTTCCTGTCTATATTTTCGGGCGTTTCACATCGGCCTTCAGGAGTATTGCAAGCGTCGGTAAAGGTAGTGTTCATCTGACGACCTGTTAGCACCTGGGTCTCGTCCGCTGCAGCAGCACACGCGGTGGGTCTCTTGAACGTCGCATTTCCATCGACTGGCAGAGACTCAGATTCTGACTGCAGGGCAGAAGTTGTAAGGCTATCCACGAGGTTAAAAGTGGTGTCGCCGATCATCTCCTCCCCCAAAATCATGGTGCGCTGTAAGGCGGGACAAATTGGCGGCATCACAGCGGGCATCGTTCGATCTGCGGCCAGGGGAATAGACATACTGTCTGTGCTGTTGTCCATAGTGCTGCAGCCGGAAGCGGTTTTGCTCAATGTCAACGATATTTCGTCGATTTGCCCGATGTGCGAGTCTTTGATAAGGGTTCCATCGTCCTCACACATGGTCAGCGACTCCAGCGCCTTGCGATCCCGGATCATGTCACTGAGCGTATATCCGCCTATGCCGCCCATTCCCATGTTATCATTTGTCTGGTTGGTTAGCGTTGTGGTAAGGTTTGGATCCTGCTCAAGACCAATTGTGGATTGAAGGAAGTTCAGGTTTGTAAAGTCTGCCGAGGTGATTAGCGAGTTGTTCATCCGTTCAGTGTTCATGGAGGAGCAAATGGAAGACGGCGGTGAGGTGTCTTGCAGAAAGGATTTGTGCATATTTGTCGTGACAAGACCGCCAATTTCCAACTGGAGCATTGCTGGGGTACCCGAGACCGCTCCGGTTCCAACACCGCTGTCATTTCCCGCTCCATTTTGGCTCTAAGAAAATAAGGTACGGTTATTATAAAAAATGATTCTCAATTGCCCATTTGTACTTACGAAATCCAGATTCCGACGCTTTGGGCGGGTAAAGGTTTTTGAATTGTGTTTGAAGGCTTTCGTAAAATATAAAAGTTTTAAAATAAATTAGATCCTTGAGTTTCGCACTCGTTAATGTAATGAAAAATAATGTATGGTGTCTTAACCTATTTGTGCTAGGTTCCTAAAAGCTATGTTTGTGTTTCTTGGTTATAATTAAAAATCATCGCCTTCAATCAGGACATCCTCATTAATCACCAGTTCGAAATTATCCTCATCGGACAATAAGGTATCCTCGATCTCCTCTTCCAAAGAATTTGTCGTGCTAGTCAATGAACCAATGGCC
Organism: Drosophila teissieri; assembly: GCF_016746235.2. NCBI lineage: Eukaryota > Metazoa > Arthropoda > Insecta > Diptera > Drosophilidae > Drosophila > Drosophila teissieri. The sequence continues at coordinate 14,138,243 of NC_053031.1, read as the reverse complement.
ACTAGTGGTGGCATATCCTCCTTGAAGCTCTCACTGGGAAGATGGTCCATCTGGGAAACTGAAATGCTCATTTCTTGCACTGCCTGATTAAGAGGATCCATATCGTTGGCTAAAATGGGGCTAGAAAATTTTCTTTTCTCTTCAGCCGTTGTTTTGGTAGGCCAGTTCTGTACGACTGGGACTGCAGGTTTATTTATTTGTTCTACCGACGCCTCGGTATTTAACTCCTTAATTTCTGTTTTAAATTTGATTGTTTCTCTTCTCTCCGGATAATTTGAAGCTATGCACAGCATGTCGTTGGTTATCAGCCAGCCTGGGCTATTGAGGATCCGCAACACAAATGTGCGCTGAAAGCGTCGCGGTTCCCAAATATCCGAGGTTATCTCCTTAAAGCATCCTGTCAACGTAAAGATGCGTAGACTAGGAGTAAAAACCAGAATGTCCAGCCCGACATTCTGAACGTCTGTGAGCATCTCAGGCAAGCGGGTTAAAGCAAGAAACAGCCCAGCACTGCCGACTTGTAGCTTGGCGTTACGCGCAAATGAGGATAGCTGGCGCTTCTGGTTTCTGTTGTACATTTTGTAGGCGTAGACATGATCCAGTTGCACCGGCACGCTAAGCGAGAACATGGCCTGTTCGTCGTAGTAATCCTTAAGTTTGACACGCTGTTCGGTATCGTCAAAGATTTTGTAGTACGAACTTATGAAGCGTTGGCAAAACGTTAAACCATTAGTGCCACCATTTTGCAGTCGTTGAAACTTCGGAAGCTTATCAACCGCTATTGTATTTTCCTCTGACTGCACGCAACCATGAACATTTTTCAACTGGGGTAACATATTTCGGATGGCATCCATGGTTAGCTTGGCCACACCATTGCCTGCCAAGAAGATGGTCTTGCAGCGCAGCTTTTTGAGGTAATTGAGTTCTCCCAAATCTTGAATCCTGTTTGCGCTTATGTCCAAGCGCTCTAGGCTGGCAAAACTCTGGCAAATCCCAGCAAAGGCTTTTAGAGTGCACAAATAATTGTTGCTCACTACAATGCCGGTCAACTGTGGAAATATATGGCCTGAGAGAAGTAGCACGCTTTCCAGCAGCTTGACCACATGCAGCGGACAAAAGTGCAGAGCCAACTCCGGACTGGCGTGGAACCTGGAGAGATCTAAGGTGCGTGAAGCCGCGTCATAGCGTGATATTATGGCCACCTCCACGGCAGTTGTAAACCCTTCGGTTATCTGGGCATTCATCACCGAGTTAGGCAGACCGGGTGTGACAGCCACCTCGATTTTTTGGCACGTGTAAAGAACGGCTACTTCATTTTGCAAGCGTTTCAGGCGATTGGCGATTAGCAGGTTGTCCACCAGAAATTGTCCACGTGCCATCTTGTCTTCCGGTCCGCTGCGCTTGAAGTTGAATATCTCCACCTTGATGGACATCAGGACCCACTTAAGCGCCATGATAATGGAATTATTGGAGACGCCGGCGCAGTTGGCGATGTTCACCGTGGACCAGCCGGTCACAGTGGCCAGGCGGTGTTCCTCGCCGGTGGAAGAGATCGTGTCCAGCACGGACCCCATCTGCTGTTCATTTCCAATCAGCTTTTGTACATACGCTCGAATTTGACTTTTTTCATTCAGATTTTTTCGCAGATCGGTAAGCTGCGACTGTGAATTCACGTGCGCCTTGAGGTTTACGCCTAGGCGGCCGGCCGGCTCGTGGGATTTGGTACTGACTAAGATGCGCATCGAGAAGTTTTTACAAAACTACTAGAATAACAAATTCGGTTGAAAAAATAAACTCCTCCGTAGTTAAATGCAGTGCACACTACTACTACTCTCCGCAGATTTACCGTTCTTTCGGTGTTGGTTAATAGCCACAAAACGCTTTGACATGAGATGTTTTTAAACACTTGCAAGGCTAGTAATGCAAAAGCACTGGGTGCTTTCAGCACACTATTTGTTATTTTACAGTTATAATCGCAACTTGGTGCAGTTTCAATGAAAATGTTACTGATGCTAATACTAATGTTGCTGAAAATGCACAGCGCTTTCATATTCAGATAACAAAATTAAAATATGTTTATCAACTACGATATGTTGTAGGTTCATGTAGTTTTCTTACTTCTGCTTCTACTATTGTTGTTGCTCATTAAATCAATTGTGTATATTATTCAAAAGGTTTTTAAACATATATCTGCACTAAAACTTCTTTAGGGACTGTGTAAGCATAAATCTGCTACAAAAAAAAATGTTTTTTCTTAATTTTATACTAGCAATGTGAACCGAATTTTCAGCACTGTCCGAAATTCTGGCATTCCACTTCGGAAAATCATTAGAAAGAGCTCAGCGTGACAGCATTTCGCTCGCATTAAATCACGCAATCGATTTTTGATCCTCGTCTTCAGTTCGGTGGTAATTATTTATTTAAAGTGATTTGCGGTCTCGTTCGATTGACTTTCGCTAGCTGGGCAGGAAGTAAATTGGATTTATATAATAATGTTTGCATATAATGCGAGATTCTTGCCATATTAGCATAGCTAGTTTTTTTCCTTCGTTATTTTTGCCGTACCACGCACAGCTGTTTGCAATGGGAGCGCGTGTGTGTGTGTTAAGTGTGCGTTTGAGACTTGATTAATTACCGTAACAATAACATTGGCGCTGTTGCCAATTATGGCATTGGGCCACTTTAAAAAGACAGCGGTAACTACTGGCCAAGTAATGCTGCCCACATGCGACTTGAACTTTGTCAACGTAGCCGCCAGTTTAACCCAAATTTGATTTAGAAAGCGCAACTGCATGAAGTGCTGCACATGTGTGTATGTTTGTGTGCGAGTGGGTGCATCGGTATGCGTGGAAAAGGCTTACCCTCGTTGTTGTACTGCAAGTGCAATTGTTGCAACGGCGGCTGATTGTTCGTCTTCCACTGCTGCAATATGTTGGAGACATCATCGTGGGTCTTATCCGCCAGAAATCTGCCAAGGAGTACCAGGCATATGAGTATTTATAGCATCGATGCCCCTGCCTGTGAAGTGCCAGCAGCAGCAGCAACAACACAGGAACAGAAACAGAAACAACAGGAGTGCATCACTCACATATATGAATCATCCTTCAGTGCCTCATCGATGTCCAGGATATCCATGTCCAACGATGGGTGAATCTTTATGCTTAGCTTAAAAACACTTGATGAAGACCTAAATCATTGCCAGAAACGACAACAAAAAGGCCTTCGCTCGCTTGCCTGTTTGACCAATACAAGATACTAATTTTGCTCAAAGCTGATAGAGATGAGCGATATCTGCGAGTCCGTGACGAGTCACTGTTATTTTTAAGCCGATGAGTCACTGTAGTCACTGTGAAAGCGAAAGTGAAAGTGAGCAATTGCAGCTGATGGAAATGTTAGAAAGTTTGAACGTGTACAAATATAAATATTAAAATAATAATATCAAATACTATTGTCATACTTTAATAAAACTATTTTATTATCTTTCGTTAAAGATTATATGTTAAATACAAGTTTTTTTAATACATACTGATTTTTAGATATCAGCTTAGCTTATAGATGATTGTTCGATTATTTATATGTTGATTTTAATTTTTTCTCCAAATAACTTAAATTTATTGTAAAGGTCCTATCTATAGAATCTATAGTATAGATTAACATACAATTTAGATTTTTTTTTGTAAGCATGATACGATCTCACTTATCGACATCACTGATTTAAAGGCCACAGACTGTTCCCAGTCACAGTTACTTACACGACGTTATAGGATTTGCGATATGAAACCTTATCAACTATCGCGTAATCATCGAAAGCAGCTGACAACTCTGTTCGAATACGTTCACATTGACTACTTGGCAGGAAGACAAGTGTCCAACATTTGTTGATTCTTTTCAAAATCCGGCCCTTGTGGTTGGGAGATCGACGAGAAAGATGGACCGATCAGCGGTTGCCAGCCTGGGAAAGAACTGTCGAGCCTGTGCCGAACACTCATCCATACTGGTGGACCTCTTCTCCACGGAGATCTCTGATCCCCCCATTTGGGAAATGTTGAACTCAATTCTGCCGGATTTCTGTCTCGTGAAACGGGATGAAATGCCGCAGAAGATCTGTCCTACCTGCCTGGTGGCTGCTCAAAATGCCGTCCACTTCAGGCACAAGTGTGAGCAGAGTTTCCAGTTCTTTTCCCAGCTCCTCCAGCTCGACAAATCTAACTCAAATCCGAGTAGATCCCGTTGCAGAAGAGGGGATAGGAATCCATTAATAGCCTTCGAGGTAGTCGGTTGCGAGGATCCTCTGGCCACAAATGCATCCGGAATGGATACTAATCGCCTTGATGTAAAGACTGATGCTGATAAGCCAACCGATGCAATAGCAACGAATGGTCAGGGGAGTGAACCGTTGCAAGAAGTTTTCGAAAGTAGGTCCAATTGATGTCATCCACTTTCACAAGAACCCCCATTGTATTGCTACCATCTATTCTAGAACTTTGTTCTAAGCTTTATTTTTAATTTATTTTTTAGTCACAATGAGCGATATTAAAACGGAAGAGGAAATATCCATTCAGGAGACATTTGAAGATGCCTTTGAAGATGAAAGTGAAAATAATAATGATAGCGAAGAGGAGGATTCAGATCAATGGACAGCTGGTTCGACGGAAGACCATGATGAACCCTGGATTCCCGGCAATGGTGATTGCAAAACGGTTGGCGGCAATAATCAATCACTGCTGTGCACCGAGTGTGGAGTGAGTTACTCGACGCAAAAGGCGTTGGCAAGGCACGTTGCCAAGCATAAGGAGCAAGGTGATACACAAAAGCCGCACCTGTGCGACTTCTGCGGTCGGGGATTCCGTACCAACGCCCAGCTGACGACCCATAGACGCCGTCATACCGGAGAGCGTCCTTTTAAATGCCCACTCTGCCCGAAAGCCTATACCCACGGCCCGACTCTCAAGTCGCATATGCACACCCACGACGAGGAAAAGGCTCACAAATGTCCACAGTGCGAAAAGACCTTTTACACGAGAGGCAATCTGCGGGCCCATATACAGAGGCACACTGGCGAACGACCCTACAAGTGTCCCGACTGCCCACAGACCTTTGCCAAAAACTCTGGCCTTAAGTTGCACAGTCGGCTGCACAAGGAAGACCGACCCTATAAATGTGAGCTGTGCGGCAAGGGATTTGTGCAGAACCAGCATTTAATCACTCATTTGCGGGTCCACTACGGGGATCGCCAGTTCAAGTGTCCCGACTGCGATAAGTCGTTCTTCGAGAAATCAAACATGATGAAACATCAGCGCACCCATTCAGGTATAAAGCCCTTTAAATGTGAGGAGTGCGGCCAAGCCTTCTCGCACAACCATCACCTAAAGAGTCATCTACGCATCCATACTGGGGAAAAGCCCTACAAATGCGACCAGTGCGGCAAGGGTTTCAGTGCGAATCAGTCTCTGATGAAGCATACCCTTTGGCACGTGGATAATAATGATCGGCCATTCAAATGTTCTCAGTGCCCCAAAGCGTATGATACTCAGCAAAGCTTACGTGGTCACGAGAAGACGCATAAAACCCCGGATGAGCCAAAAACGCTGCACCAATGCCCGCACTGTGACGTCAGGTTTGCTTTAAAAAAGACCCTGGACAAGCATATCACAAGCCACAAGATTCGACCCCACCCATGCCCGCAATGTCCAGAAGGGTTTTTCTCCCAGAAGAGCTTAAAAAAGCACTTGCGATTTCACAACCTGAAGACATAGCAATAGTACCATAAGATCATTCGATTTAGTTTTAATAAGTGTAAAGTATAAATAAGTATTGAATTTGTGTAAGGAAATCATTAAATTTGAACAATCTGATGTTACTAAAAATCATTGTTGTGGTATAATCGTAAGTTTATTGGTAAGTTATGTTATTTAAACAATCTAAAATTTCATTGTCCGTTCATTAAGGCAAGTTTTGTCTGTTGCACAGTATTCAACATTTCCTGCGCCCTTCCGATTGCCAGCTGATGAATATTTCTATTTGCTATAACATAAATGCCTTGCTTACACATAATATTTGCTTACGTACAGATTTTGATTTTGATTTTATTTTTGATTTTGATGAATCGCAACAGTTTCTCCCGAGATTTGGAGGCTTTTCAAGCCCCCAACATAAAGGCGCGATATGTTTCCTTTTTTTTTTTTGATTATCAGTTAACAGTTTTGACCTAAACAGACCCAACAAGTAACACCTTAAAAACATCTATAGCGATTCGAATTAGTTGTGGGGTCCATATAGGAATTTAAAAACAATTAAGGATAAACTAAATAGAGAGATAGAGACGATTTGTGTTTAAACATAGGTACGAGTACGGTTACATTACAGTAATTACAATAGGTACAATAATCATATCGAATATGCGGTAAGTGTTTAAAATTAATAAAGCGTAATTAGATAGATTTCACTACGAACAGAAGAAGGGCAATGCTTCCAGTATACAGTATACAATTAACAATTAAGTACAATACCTATAATGCCTAGGCTCTCCGATTTGTGTGTGTGTTGTTTGTTGTGTATAAATATAAATATTAAAAATATATAGATCCGTTCTACATCAAGAACAGCAGGGTGGCGTAGACCTTCCATCGGGTCGTGAGGTTACTCCAATTATCGCTGAAATAAGCTCCATAACTTGTAGCTGGTCACGCGCTTGGCCAGATTGGCGGCGGCACTGCTGGGTGGCGATGGGACGGAGGACTCGGCGGCCATCGCTCGCCGGTTGTTGATCAGCTTGGAGCGCATCTGCTCGTCGATCAGCTCGTGCATGTCCATCTGCCACTGCTCCAGTTGCTGCGACAGCTCCACCTTTTGCTGAATAGACTCCAGCAGTTGGCTATTGGCCTGCATCAGCTCCACTCGCGTCTTGGCCAGCTCAACCTCGGCCTTCGTGCGCCTATCATTGGCCGCATCCCGTTCTGTCTGCGCCTTGGACAGCAGCTCATCCCGATCCGTGTTGTCCTCGAGATCACCGCGTGCCTGATCCCTCTCCTCCTTGACATTCTGCAGCTCCACGTCCGTTACCGTGACCTTGGCCTCCAGTTGCTGAATGAGCTGGTGACTGCGTTTGATCTCGTCCTCCTGCTCCAGCACCAGGTTGCGCGTCTGGTCCAGCATCTTCTTGAAGTTGCCAGCGTCCAGGTTGAGCAGCAGCCGGGTCAGCTCGTCGGACATCGACGACAGCATGCCCTGGCGGAACTCGATGGCCAGGTGGCCATCCTCGTGGCGCTCCGAGCTCGAGATGGTGTTGTCCATCGACTCCAGCTCCAGCGATATGTCGGAGTTGAGTCCTGGAAACGGGATTTAATGTAAGTATAAAACTTTCTTTGCCAATAATAATAAAAATCATATCTTAATTTTATTAAAATGTTTATTATTAATGGTAATGGAATAAATATATTTTAAATATATTCAGCCTGTTTTCCGATCTATTTTATCATATGTTATTATTTTTATGAAGTAATCAATTATTCAAAGAAACCCACCTGAGTCGTCGTCGTGGCTAACTTTTAGGGAGTCCACCAGGGACTTAAGTTGTATGTAGACGGATCGGGCTTCCACAAACATTTGGTTGGGCTTCCCCGTTTCCGTGTAGCTTCCATCGTCCTCGTCGCATTCCATTTCGAACTGCAGACTCTTCCTGCCCGGAGTGCTCGAGTTGGTGTCCTGCGGTCAAGGATTAAGGAGTAATTTCAATTATACATATAACATAAGGTGCACGTCTGACTGGGTTTTTCGGTGTATACCGATTGATTTAAGGGGAAAAGGCTATCAAATAAGTTTTTTTTGAATTCCTTAAATTTTCCTTATAATTTTGATGAGGTTAGTTAAACATCCTTAAGGAGCGCATAATGGTTGGTTAGTAAATGGGAAATTATTTAATTGGAGAAAGTTCAACTTACGGCACCCAATCTTTCACTGAGTACGTTGTTTTCGCGCTGGGAGCGTTCCAGTGCTTGTAAGGTGGTCTGCAAAAGTGAAAAATAGTAAATATAAAATTTTAATTTTAAGACATGGCAAAAATATATTTATAGAAAACCCATGTATACTTCATATACCCATGTATACTAACCCATGAGCATTTCTTTGTTTTACAGATTCCTTTTTAATTAATTAAAGCAAACCTCTTTTTTCCAAAATCATTTAATCTTGGCAATATGTTTTTGTCGTATACAATTGATTAGATAGCCTGAAATAAGGCTTCATTGATGAGTCCATGTTATAAAATATTTATAGAATGGAGTTTAGTCTTTGCTCACGATAGAGCAAAAAGAAAGTTGTTGCCGGGGAGATAAGCCTGGACATGGCACTCAAGAAACTGCGCATTTGGCTCCGCCTGCCCCATAAATAATCTTCATTTGACGGTTAAATCACGATTCCGTTGCCGCGTCGTGATAAAGCCAATTCTTATGTTCCTACTCCATTAACCTTGCTCGCCAAAACTCTAGCTGACTTACCTCTAATTTTGTTTCCTGCTCGCGGGCATGGCGCTCCAGCATGTGAATGCGATCGGAGGACTCCTCCAGCGACGAGGTGAGGCTCTCCTTCTCCTCCTGGGCGAGTTGCAGGCGCCGCTCCAGCTCCTGACGCTTGCCCGTGGTGAGGTTGAGTTCTGTTTTGATGGACTCCAGGCTGTTGACATGTTCCTGCAGCGATAATCATATATATTTCTAACTATACAACTATAAAGGCTTAGGTGTAGAGCTTGCCTGCAGACTGCTGTTCCTGTAGTGATACTGATCCTTCAGCTCCTGGATCTGTGCGCTGAGCTTGAGCTCGGTGGCGTGTGCCTCCTGGATCTGTTCGGTGAGGCGTGTGTTCTGGTGCTGCAGCTCGTCGATCAGGATGGTCTTCTCCTTCTCCGCCTGCCGGATGGCCGTGTCCTGGGTCTGCAGCTTATCCTTGAGCTCGGTGAGATCGGACTGCAGCTCGAGCACACGCTGATCGCTCTCGTCCTCGGCGATCGCCAGTTTCTGGCGCAGCACATGCTTCTCCTGCTCGAGTTTCTGCCGAAGGGGGAAAAAATGAAAGTTAATTGTGTGTGCATATATGGGGTATTGTTGGTTCTATGACGTGTTGTCAATTATATGGCAGTCAAGACAATGAAAGTAAAGCCAACAATGGTCACGTACATACACAGTCACAATGCTCGAAGCCAGGCAAAACCGCAAGGTTAACTCAGCTCTCAGCACTCGACTACTAATTGTTTAGTTATTTGCATTTTCAATTGGCTGCAAGCCGGCCAAGATGCAAAATAAGTGAGTAAAAACAAAAGATCTGCCAGGTCTACCACCTCTCACTTTGTTTGCCTTTTGCACCAAATTGCCCCACAGTGCTGGCGGCCAAAAAAGCAACTCCCAAGCCCCAAAACAATGCCAACGACTTTTGACACCAGCGGCTGCAAAAGCCAGCCGTCAAAAGCAACAAATTCCCATTATTCAAATTAAAATGCAATTGAATTTTCACTTCTCCGCTTTGTTCAGATGCGGTTTGCAGACAAATGGCTGGCAAAAAAGTTCAAATTAAAAGCGCATCAGCTGGCAAGCGTTTGGGAGTTTTCAGTCAATTGTGGAAGCAGTTGAGTTTATAGGCGATTGTAAACCTCCTCCAGGTATCTATTTATCTGACAGCAAAGATGTAAAAATTAGAATAAATTGTTTGCACATTTTTGGTTATACAAATATATAAATACTTCATTTTACTGCCTCGATAGCTAGTGCTTTGTATAATAAATTGACTTTCGATGGCTATTTATTTTGGGAAATTTATGATATCTCGCTACGTGAGTTTCGCTATACTATTTTTACTATTTATTTAATAAGTATAAGTATAAGTCAGAAAAAAAACAAACTTGTTTATAGCTTATCTCAGAGGAAAGACTATTTATTTTTATTTTAAATAATGCTGTACTATATGTATGTATAGGCAAAGCTCTTAAGGCTTAAGATACCTACCATGCATTGAAACCTTTTCAAATTCATTACTATTCCATTAAATTGGATCAAAGGTCTCTCAGATCGATTTGTGTTGGGTGCCAAAAGTGATCTAAGTCGGCTTTTCGAATGCCCCTAAACCTATGAGTATCTATCGACTTGAGAAACGGCAGCAGTTAATTTGCATAATTGACAGGCGTGTGTCAGTCTTCGGCAGGTATGAGTAAGCCCCATTTGCTGGGGGCTATTTGTGTTTTTATAACCCGACCTTTTTGGATCAAGGCTCGCGGAGACATTGAAAATTGCATGCAAAGTTTAATCGATAATTGGACCTTCAATTGGCTAACACTGGCTAGCACTGGCGAAAAGGCCGGCTGTCAGCAGAAATAAAAAGAAACACATAAAGCCGCCGATAGAACCCGCCAAGCCTTGTAACCAATGCAGCAGCTTCTTTATATCACCGCAACTCGCAGCTCGGAAGGCGGAAAAGCCAATCCGACCACGTATCGAGCTGGGGAAAATCACGAGTTGGCAATAAATCTGAGAAGTCAACGCGATTGTTTGCGCCCATCAGCGAAACACCAGCGAATTCAAGAAAAATATAAGAGATACAAAACGAGGAAAAAACAACAACCTAATAAAGTGGAGCGACAAAATAGTAAATGAAAAGCTTAAATAAAATTAGGGGCAATTTGCATAAAATGCAAAATGCAAAAGACGCCAACGATGCCGAAAAAACCACAAAGTAGTTGTCGCTGCACAGGCCCAAAAGCAAAAGGAAAACTGCTGCAACTGGCAACAATGGAAAACTTTAATAAGAAAACCCAATTGCAGTTGGCATCGGAGTTGGCTTTTTGAAGTCGGTGGAGACTGCGCAGCACAAATAAAATTATTGTACATATTGTACTTTCTCTGTTTCTATTTCACGCTCAATGAAATGTGTTGATGATGGCAGCAGCAGCAGCACCACCACCACCGCAACTGGCAGCAGCGACAGCAACAGCGGAAGTGGCTATCAACAACTACACAGAGAGAAATATTTAGGTATTATGATTTTATATTATCATTTACATTTGACCACAAATGTTGGCATATTGGTATGGGCATGGGTTTGATAGATTAAGATAGAGAGCTAGATACAAAGATTATACAAATCCTGTTTATTTAGTCAAAGGCAAATGTTAATAATAATTATTTATATTCAAAGGAATTTATTAAAGAAAATACATACAATAGCTTATAAAATGAGGTTCGTGAAATATTTAAAATTTGATATAAAATATTTCAATGTAAACATTCTAGGATTTAAAGAAAATGTGCTAGCTTACAAACCCACCCATATGAGCAAAATGTATTTGAAACATTGCAGATGTGACCCAACTTTTCTCTCTGTGCAGAAGCTAGCCGCCACCACAGCAGCCGCCGCGGCGCAAAAAAATGAGTTCACATATTCAAAGGCAAAATCATGTGGCAGACTTTAATTGTAGGAAAACTGAAGACGCAACAACAAATGAAAACAAAACAAAACATAATAAAACAAAGTAAAATCAGTATCAAATTTCATGATGGACAGCCAGTTTTGTTTTAGCGTTAATTTTATTACGTATTTGGATTTCGGATCTCTTTTTCATCCGCGGCTAATTGCATTGCATGATCACCTGAAATGGGATATACAATCTATCGCAGAGCTGGGCCATGTAAACAAACCCGCCCATTCGAACTGGCAACATGTTGCCTGTTTTTGCTGCCACCATCGGTCCATGTACATGTACATACATACATATGTATATCCATGTGTCTTATTCAAATGCGACGTAACTCGACCCACTTTCCAACTACTAAACGTTCCGCGGCAATTGTTGTTCACTCGCTGCCATTTTTTTAAGGTATGAAATTCATAAATATTTGTGCAGCGAAATTTTGTGCAGGAAATGTCGAAGCAATTGACACGCTTTGCGGCATATACAGATACTTGGCGACAGGTGAGCAAAATGACTCATCAATGGCCAAGTGCTTTCAGGTGCACTTATGCAAATGCCTCTCTAATGCTAGGTAAATACAAATATACTTATGTGAAGGGTGTATTATTTTGACACCTCATTACTCGTACTGAAGAAGTAGCAGTGTCTTTTGTTACCAAGTGTCTTTATGGTGTAAATACAGGAACTTAGATAGGTATTATTATATATGGATATCATGAACACTATTCTATTTGTAATAATTCGAAATGATTGATATTTATTTTTACAGTCGGAGTGTTTAAATAATTAATATTTAGAACCTATAAGACGAGTAATAATATATATTATTATTTCCTAACTGCTTGGACATTATTACTTTTTTAAATATATATAATTTGCAATAATTCTACATGAATGCTACTTATTTTAAAGGTCGGATCTCAATAATTTTTATTTATAGGTTTTTGGAACCTATAAGACGAGTTATAATATAAATTATTATTTCCTAACAGCTTGGACATTATCACTTTTTTTAAATATATCATAAAGTCACAAAGTGACAACCGAATTTCCGAATTGCAGAAAGGTGTTTTATCTTTTCGTCAAAAGCCTGAAGTGTGGAAGTCATCGCCGTGAATAGATTTGCTGATGAGTTTGGTGTTGAAAGCGGCGTGCCGCAATGGCTTCAAAATGCATTCGATAATTGTTTTCAAATAATTAACTAAATTGCCAGCCACGTCATGTTGGCCCGGCTAGAATCGTGCCACGAAAGGGGCGGCTGCAGGCTGGGGGGCGTGGCAGCTGATGACTCGCTTGAATGCTCTTCGCCGAAGCGATGATTTGACAAGGCCCTCTTCTTGCGGACGGATGCAACAGGTTGACTGCAGTTCGAAATTCGAATGTCAAATGAATGGGAATTAACTCAGAAGCAAGAGCGTGCACAGAGAGAAAGTAAACAATGTTGCATCAATCAACTAATTATGTTCATTTAGTAGCACGAAGAAAATATAATATAGCACTATCTGTATTCTTTCTATTCAATAGGTTTTGAAATTAAATTTTCGTGAGTTGTGCAAGTTCATTTGTTTGTAACAGTGAGTTTTTGCAAAAAGCCAAGATTCATTTGAAGTGTCACCATAATATTTCACGAATAAGATTTATTAAGATAAGTCAAACAGCGAACAGCGGGCAAATGCTATTGAATTTAATTTTCTGTGCATTCATAAACCTTCGGCTGGCTTAACTTTTGAATTGCTAAACACTAAAACACTGCTGCAAATAGAAATGACTCAGGCGGGTGAGCTCAGCTCAGTCCGGATCTTTTGGCCGGTGAGTCAATGGCCCGATCAGCATTGGTAGATGAACATTTCCAAATGCATTTTCCACATAGCCAGCCAGCATTGCTATAGGCAATTAAACAGCGATGTGCGTATTTCGTCTGGCCGTCCAAAATAAAAGCAGAGTTCATAGATAAATCAGCTGCACTTCGCTGTACAAAAGCAAATTGGACACCCGTTTGCGGGTGGAAAGCGGTGTGGCCGCCAGGAAAACTTGCAACTTTCCGTTTTCACAAGACTTTTCCACAATTACAATTTTAATTAGCGGCACTCGCACATAATTACAAATGCCATAATGCATTTTATTGGCATGCAAAACGAAATGTAGCGCGGAAATTATGCAAATTGCACGTTTAGCCGCAAGCATTTTGGCTAATTTCAGCTAATTTAAATGAAAACCGATTAATGATCGCTGATAACAAAAGGGGGAAGTCTTGTGAAAAAGTCTCACCACACCAGCTAATTGTTGCAGCTCGCTGGCAAAGCTGGCAAAGCTGGCTAAGTTGGCCAAGAAGCGGGAGCAGCCATTCGGAGTGGAGTGTGAAATGCAGCCATTAGCGCGAGTTGGCCCACACTGCAGTTGGATTGCGCATCGGCCATAAATCAATTCGGGTGCCAAGCTCTGTTGGCCAACTAGTCAGCAATTGAATTGTCACTAGCCCACATGGATTGGCAGATGGCCAGCGGTTACACTTCAAGAAACAAACAAGGATGTTGTGTGAATTATAGTTATATTTCAAATATGAACTCAACTCTCATTTTGTTTTAAATAAGTAAAGTGAAGAGGCTTATCAAGAGCCTCTATATTTATTTGTTTATACATATTGATAATAAATCACTTGCAGTTGCCTTAAATATTAGCTATAATGGTGAAAATATAAGATGAGATAATTTTCAAGTCGAAAAGTCATGTCAGATAAGATTGAAATGAAGACAAGTAGCGGTTGTATATTAATTGAAGTTCTGATTACTAAATTATAGTATATTTTCTCTGTGCAATGATTTGTTCTCAGTGCAGAGAACCCTGCTAATTGAATCCAACTGTCACTGGTTTATCTAGTTACCCGGAACTTGCTAGTGCTAGAATATACGAATATCTAGAGATACATATGTATGTATATGTATATTCTCCGAACACATTGACAATGCAGCAGAGTGCAGCATTGACCCCCTCGCCGCGTTTTATGGCCCAAACACATGGAGCTGAACTGAATTTAAGCTGTGCAGTCATAAAAAAGATGATAGACCAAGTCCAAAAGAGCCAAGCCGACTTGAGTTCAGTTGAGTTGAGTTTAGTTGAGTTTGCCAGCTTGTGCCAAAAGTTTGTTTATGCGCCTAAGGTCATGTCGCAGTCAGCGGGGGGCGTGGCCAGCCCCTTGAGCCTCCGCCACACTTCACTGACTGACTGCTCGTCCGACATTCGGTGCTTCCCTCACAAAATAGAAAAAATAGCAAGAAAAGGGGAAAAAAGAAGCGGCAGCTAATAAGTATAATAACAAAAATAATGCCACAATAAGGCAAAAGGCAGATCTTGGCCATTGTTCGGCTTGGGTTTGCTCGACAGGCAATGCAATTTCGGATGCCCTTGGAAGTGGGGGAGTTTAGGCCATGCAAGACCTTTTGCTAACTTGGTCATGGTGACTGGCAGAGGGTTGACAACAATTGGGGAACTCACTTACTTACAGATGATTTCATTACTACACACAACTGGCCTGATAAATAAGCATTCGACATATCAATTCCGAGAAAACTAATATTTACGCAAAAAATACAAATTCCCGATTCACATTCATGTGTGTCGATGGTATTTCTTTCATAAATCCCTTAAAAATTACTTGTGTGATTTTATATGCTCATCTGCATTAAAAATTTTCCGTGAAATATATTTGACCGCAAATTTATTTGCCCAACGCTTTAAAACCACTTTAAGTATCGATAAACCGGCATTATTGTGCTACCTATTTTCTGCTCCATTTTTTCGTAATTTTGCAGGTTCATGCCGAGGAAAAGCCCTCGAATTACAATGGAAATTGCAGCGAAACCGGCATTCACTGTCTTTAATTTCGAGTATTTGGCATTGACAATTTTGTGTGTCGATTTCCAGATATCGTACAAGCCATTGTTGAGGAAATTGTGAAAACACCGAAGAATTGGGCAAGCAAATGTTTTATATTTATCTCAAGCCAAGACGAAAACGATTTCGAGAGCGAGACAGTTAATTAAACCGAATTTGGGGATGAGGGGGCTGGCCCCAGGTGATTGCCATTTTTGTGGGCTTGTTTTTGATTGGCAAGACGAAGAGAAGTCGCCAACTTGAAGTGTCGCAATTTTCGAGCGGCTCTTCCAAATGTGACAAAAATGTCGGAAACGGTAATTATTATTAATTAGCGCCTCTTCGTGGGACATAAAGAGGGAGTGTTTTTGTTTACAAAGCATTTTAGAAAATTATTTTCAGCGTGAGACTGGCCGGGTGATTCATCGGAGAAATGAAATCGCTGCACTTGTTTCGGTTTTCACGGTTATCTTATCACCGGCACACGCAAAACATGGCCAAATGCTTATCGCACTTCCAACGATAAGAGCTGTGCAGATAGACGGCTAAATGCGGTGACACCAATTCTGGCAGATGGCATGAGGTAAGCAGTTACAGAACTGCACCGACATGAATCCACTTCTAGATCTGATTGTGCTGCCACAGGCGCAGGCCAAAAATTATTAGGCCATAAATACTTACGGCAAACTGTAACGCCCACTGCGCATGCGCACACACCT
This sequence comes from Drosophila teissieri, assembly GCF_016746235.2. Taxonomy (NCBI): domain Eukaryota; kingdom Metazoa; phylum Arthropoda; class Insecta; order Diptera; family Drosophilidae; genus Drosophila; species Drosophila teissieri. The sequence goes on along the minus strand of NC_053031.1, from coordinate 14,122,202 downwards.
GAGACGATGAAATGGGGCAGGGAAAGGGAAGTAGCCGGGTTACGTTGGAGCCCAAAACATGTATCTTTCACCGACTGTCGCTGAGCGTGGGGGCTCCTTGACTTTCGACCACACTCTCTTCTAAAGTCAACGAAACTTACAAAATCACAAAATAAGCTCACTGGAGCTGTCGTCAAACGAGAGGTAGATGTGCTGGCGGAATTGTAGTAAAAGACACCTGAGGAGGAGGCCTTAACAATTAGTCACCGTTGCGCATAAAAAGCTTAAGAGTCAGGAAAGCTAAAATCTTTAACAGAGGTTGGGGGAAAAGAATACAAAACGGCTTAGAAATACTCTCAAACAACTCCAAGTATACTTTCCCTTGAATTAAAGAAACAATTAAAAATGATCTATTAATGATTAAGGTTTTTGTACAGCTGTCAGATTTTCAAAGATATAGAATCTCATTATAAATGTTAACACTTTAAAGCAGATAAAAATGCTTTATTTCCAAGCCCAATTAGGCCTAATTTTCCCACTTTAATAGCTGTCTTTCCCATCACTCACAAGCAAAATCCATCAAAACATTTGTATTAATTCAGCCATTCTAATTCCTCAGCAGCTCATTAAATATTTCAAAACAAAATACTCGTACAACTTGTGTTTTTCAGATGTTATTCTCTAGATTGTTTACACAATTTGAGAGGTCTCTTGTTTTTCGACCACAATTCTTTTGTTTTCGCCACCAAAAACTCCCCGCAAAATCACCCTCGACTTGCTGGCTAAGAGTTTTTTAATTATGCTGCCTCCGCTAATGACGCGTTCGGCCAAAAACGATGGCAAAAAAGTATTATAAGCGAAAAATATGTAAATAATATACGTTGCCATATAAAAACAATTATCATAGTGGCACAAGTGCCCGAGTAAATGAACTCCAGCCACACAAAGGAGAAGTTTGTATAAACAGTTGTTGAAATAAAGCAAAAAATTGATGGTTATTCAATGGGCGGAAAAAGTTTTAAAGCTGTCGAACTGAGAAATCTTTTATGGCTGATAATGAGGCTCACCATGGATTTATTTGAAAATAAATAATATAATTATAAAGTAGTTTATGGAACTACAGTAATGCAAATTAATCATGGTGGTTTTATTTAAATTATCACTTGGCGTGTGCTTCCTACCTTTTAAATTAATCTTTCTCCACACCTCTTTCTTTGATTTCCTTTTGTTTCGTATCTAATTATGTGTAATTTCCACTTCCGATTCAGATGTAAATTAACCATTCGTCATAAATCCATAAAGCGAAATTAGCACCTGTGAGCCCTGCGCTAAATTTCACTTTTCCAGATCCAAAATTGGGCGAGTTCATGTGAGTTCTCGAAATGAAACGTTTAAAAATAAAGGCATACTACTTCGAGTACTAACTTCCTTCCTAGTTGTACGACAGATGTTTCTGAAAGTGTCATTAATCTTGCAGCGGTTAACCACTGTGTGCTTCTGACACGAAAATAAAACTATGACACAGAAAACAGCAAAAATGTACTCAGACCACAAAGCCAAGACCAGCGAAGCGGTCAACTCAGGGCCAGCCAAAAACTGACCAGAAGACTTCAAACTCTTCATCTGGGATGATAATGAGCTCCGCTGCGAGGGTAACTAGTAACTAAGTCGGAGATATGAGATTACGACTGCCCGGCTACTGTTGATGATGAGCTCAGCGCAAGAACAATGGCCCCACCATTTGCCAAAAGATTATTTCCATATAATTCCTTGGATGGTAGTTGGTAGTTGAAGGAAAATCTTAAAATTTATGGCCCAATTATATACGGGGAAGACATGTTTTATGGCTCTTTTTGTGTCTTGGGCTTTGTTTATGTTTTGCTCGTCATAAATACAAATAAATAAACATTTTTTTGTGGTGGTAGCTAAGGAGCTAAGTTTGGTCGTGAGGGTTGAACTTCCAGTCGATATTGATTAATTTATCGAAATAAGTAGTGGAATGTTGCTGGCTTCTTTAAGAGCAGAGTTGAGATGGTAATATAACCTAAAAAGTGGTTTCATAGAGCTTGCTAACAAGTCGCTTGTAACACTTTGGCGAATTTCTCAGGCAATATAAACGTTGTGTTTATGCATTCCCATTAAAAAGTCAGCAACAGAGTGTAATTTTTTCAACACCTTAATACCTCGGCTGCAAAAAGTCACAGAGATAGACTTCACTTACAGTTAAAAGAAATAAATGTGGCAATCTGTCCATAACTCAAACTGCTGGGCTTACATGATACCCAAGATACCCGCAACACTGCAACACAGCAGAAGCAGCAGCGGGAAAAGCGACAATAACAGCGAGAGCTGCCACCTTTTACCCAGTTAAAGCCAAATTGGAGTGCAATGCAACAAGACAAAGTGACAGGCGACTTAGTTCTCAGGCTGCAATGCTAAATGGTTTCCTGGGACCATCGCCATCCGCACACCTGCAGCCAGGGAAACAGAAACTCACCTGGGCAAAAGGCTTGTGGGTGAAACGTTTACGCAAACAATGGCACTAAAAAAGCAAGCGCTAATTGCAAAAGCAGGGTAAGGTGCAAGAAAAAGGGGAGCAGAGATGCGCCAAAGTAGGGGGATTCCATCTATTAGATACTGTCGGACAGTAAAAGTTAAAAAAGGAAAATCACAGACGTAAAATCATAGAAAAACCTACTCAAAAAAGTCATTAAAAATATTGAACGGAAAGGTTTTGCTTTAAAATTGAAGAAATACAATCAATAGAATATACCAATATATTAAAAAATTTCATAGAATGTGATTGTGTAAAACGCATTAAAACACTTACTATTAATTTAAAAATTTTTATAAATTATAAAATGGTCTATATTCGTGTATGACAATATATTGTTCTGCGCAACATTTAGTTCATATATGTAAGTAAGACTTAAAACCTGAATATCGATGAAAACACACTTAAAAGTATGAAATGTTTTTACAAGAATACCCTCGTTGCGCTCCAACATAGGCTAGATACTCCGAAAAAGATACAAATTCGCAAAAATAGTGCCGCTAAGCCGAAAGAGCCGTTACATAACACCTGGGCACACATACACACACACGCTCACTCCTTAAACAATCAGATACAAAAACTGTTTCGATTGCAGCTTAAAGCATTTCTACTTCTACTGCTCTATGTCGCTCTCTTTCTCTCCACCTGCGATTGTCGTCGCGCATGCGCAGTAGAGCGATCGTTCCACTATTGCTGTCTCTGTCTTAGTCTGAGCCTGACTCATTCACCGAATAAGTCGAATTCGATTTGTGCGGATGCTCTGCTAATTTTAATGCGATTGTGCAAGGTAAACGCTCACAGAAATGTGTAAACAAACTAAAAGATACATTTTGAGCTGTCTTTCGGTTGTGACTATCTAACTGATGACGTGATAATTGGCCATTAAATTGGCTTTTAATTGTGGCCATCCATGTTGACCTTGTAAGCTAGAGTTTACAATCAGCTTAAGCCGAACTAGTGGTTAAAGACGTCGATTTTGTTGGATATAAATCTTAAGTGTGCGATAAACTAAGGTGATGAATTGTACATTCATATATACAATGCAATTTAGGAATAACTACAGCTCAGCCTTCTAAAACGACTTATTAATTTTCAACACGTTCTGTAATATACAAATTTTGTATTGTTATTTAGTAACCATTTTTAGTTTAATAATAATAAATGACCAGCTTTTGAATATTTATTTATTTAATTTATAAAGATATTCCACCCGACTAGATACATCAAAACAACAACTTTTTCACAACAGAATGAATTTATTCAAGTTTGACCTAAAATGTTGATACATGGGGGTCTCTCTTGATAACTCCCAATCCCAGTTTCATTGAGACCGACATATCTATGGGCGATAACACAGTCGTATCAGACAGTTTTGCAATTAACAGATATATCCACGCATAGTTATGGTTTAGCCATTTCAATCGAAAGTTGGGTGCATAAATTACTGTCACTGGCAGGAGGCTGTTCCAGTGAAAAGCCATCCTCCAACACCATCTCCATGGACTGAAGAGCTGAAGAGCTCCTCCACTGGCGATGGGCACATTGTTTATGCCACTTGGTCTGACACTCGAATTTGTTATCTGATTTGCGTGAGCCTCTGAAAAAGTTTTCGCCCTGCGGCTCGTCTTTTGGCCTTTTTTTTGCGGGGGGAGTGCTGTTTGGGGGCTATATCGTATTTTGTGAAATCGTCTATTATTGTCATCATGCTAACGTTCGATGGCCATATACATATGAATATTTTCTGTATATTTATTTGCATTTGTATTGGCCTTTGAAATTTGCCAATTGGCCGATTCGATGGCTGGCTCTTAGTCACACAAAAAGTGTACATTCGTACATACAACACTGCGAGTGTATATATCTTTTTATTGCAACGAAAGCTGCCCAATTAGCAGTGTACGTATATATATATATTTATATATCTACATATAGATATGACTGAGATATGACAGGAAAGGGTGAGTACCCACATGTAGGCTCTGGGGATATTGTTAATTAATTGCCAATGAGTCAGCTGGCAAGTAGAAGGGCAAGTTCGTGGCTTGTGGGCTATGGAAGTTTTCCTAGGCCATTAAGAATTTATGAAACAATTGATTTCTTACACATACATACCTAGGTGAACAGATAACCATATAGAAGTAGATATTACTGTATACTACTTTAAGTTCACTTTAGTTTATTTAATTCAAGCATTGAAGAAGAATAGCCATAGCAACCTAAAACAAATGTCACAATCTGCCATTTTTTATGATAAGCGATATCTTGAATAAATAGTAGTTCAGGTCACATTATCCACACGACCCTCATATCATTTTGATATGAATCAAATCACATGGATCGATACGAAAATTACAAAAGCTCTTATTATGGCAGCAAAGTCACATTTTAACTTAACATTTGTATGTTAAGCTGATATTTTATATTTCCTTTTTTTTGCATTTTGTTTTGATTTAACAAATTTCGACTTGATGTTTGATTTAATTTTGTTTACGACTCTGCTCAGATAGAAACTTTGGCGACATTGCCAAGTCGACTTCTATTGTTCCCAAGCATCGCTTTGACACCGAAAATTGCCTTTGGAAAGTGAAAATGCTTTCACCTTCAGCAATTCATTAAAAATCATCATCTTTGGAGTGGAGTGTAAAGTAGGAACGAAGGTGGAAGAAATAAATTTTATAAAATTATACACATGCAACATATGTATGTACATATGTACAGACATACATACTGGTATGTAGAAAGGTTCAGGTGTGACAACAACAATGGAATTATGGAAGATGCCGCATTGTTGCGGTAGTCTCATACTTTGCCACCTTCAAGAGCCCAAAGTCACAGTCGGGGAACCGACCATCCGTCGGATGGTTAATGCTCGCAATTTAGTTGTCAGTCGAATTAATTTGCTTGCAGTTATTAATTTTCAGTTGTCGGCCGTAATTTGCACATCAATGGACTTTGACAGCGAGGCGGTACCGTTTGCTCACGGACTCTGCCACATTTAGCCATCAATCTATTATGTAAAGCCTGCATCAATGGTAACTATAATTTGAACTGGATTTGCTTCCTGCCAACTGCTCGACATGTCGATTAACTATCATGGAAATGAATGGCCACAGTTAGTTGATCGTGAATATGGCTTGAAGGTCTCCGCCTCCCGTTTCCACCTACCAAGACTGTTGGTCAAGACGGTTAAGACCCAAATGAGCAGGTACTGTGACAATTAGATTGGATTTGCTGGCAAACATCAAATTACATAACTGGCTATAAATAATATATGCCTGGTAAACACGAAATTCAAATATAATGAAAATAAAATCTACACTTTTGTAGCTAATTAGTAACCCAATAATAAAATGCACGACATGCAATTATTCAAAACTTGTATGATATTCTAAGAAACCCTGTAATGTAGCAGTTCAAGCCCCACTTGTTACAGTTTCGTTTTTTATACTTTCTATAAAGCTCATTACAAGCTGGGGAAGCTAAACACCAAGTCAGAGGTCGCGGAAAATCCGCATTAAAAACTCATGTTTCCCTGATGACACAAAAAGCGAAACGAAGAAGGTGGAAGGAAAATGCTCGTGGCCTGACCAATAAGGAAAGTAATTTCCCTGGGCAAAAAGCCGGCGATGAAAACAAAGCACTCACCATGACATTTTGCCGACCCATCCATCCACACCAACATGGCCAAAGAAATGCTATTACTGGCCAAGAGCCAATGCGAATGCGAATGCGAATAGGGTGACGCTGGCGACTAATGTCCAATAATAATCGTGCTGCACTATGTCAAATGACCTCAATTTCCCACCAAAATGGGGGCCAACCCCAGATCGTACACCCCCCATTCACGAGGAAAGCCCAGCATTTTGTCCACCTTAAATCTGAAAACCTTTCGGCCAAACCAAAATTAAGGCACCATTTGTTTGTTAACGTATAAATTTGCATACCCGTTCGGCAAACGAGGCCAAAAACTGGTGAACTGGGAGTTAACTCGAGGGGGTACTCGAAGAAATGCTTAGCAGGTAAATGAGCTCCACTCGGTCTCGAATTCGCTTTGTGACTCATCAAAGAAGATTACAAAAAACCAACACTTTTCGTTGTTGTTTTGAAGATCGATCAAACTGGTTTTCAGCAAATGAGATGGACACGCTGCTATATACGAGTATATGTGCCTTGCTATATAAACCCGTATGATTCGCATGCAAATTGGTTGATTTTGAAATTTATTTTTGCAAAAAAGTAATACAACAATAACAGCAGCAGTCGACAATGTGTTGATGACTTCACCGCAGTTGATCCACGAACGTGAGGAGAGTTTTATTTCGGTAAAGTTTATATTTGTGGGCCCCCTGGTCGTACTTTTTATTTCTGGTAGAACGCGAGTTGTTATCTAACCATAGATGAAGTAGGCGGCCAGCAGAGGTGTCTGCGATTGAGAGGTAACCATTATGGCCATAATGTGTTCTTGGCCGCCTCGAGAAGTCCGCCCACCTGACATGGTCAGTTGTGCGAAGCGATGGGCATTGTGGGTGTGGGATTCGATCGAAAGGCGGAAGATACGTTCATTTGCATGAATCATTTTGATTGGCAGAGAAATTAATATAAATAGAACACTAGTTGTTGGTGGTTATTGAAGTTACACAAGGAAATAAGCATTGCTTAAAAATGTTGCTTTATTTTTGGTTTTTTCGTTGTGGTTTCTATAACAATTAAAAACATTAGCATACATATTTATTGGATAATAAATAATTACACATATAAATCATTGACTAGCTTGACTTTCTTCAGGAAGTGTTTTATGCATTTAGTACTAAAGCTCTCTTCATTCATGGTGAAACTACAGTATGATATGTAAATACTTCTGTAAGAATACCGCAGAATTTCCTTTCATTAGCCACAAATCATAGTTCTTCACTTCCATTTTCCATGGCTAACCATATCCTGTTTACAGACAGACTTCAACTGGCGATCATCAAGGTTAATCAAAGAACGTTTAAATGAAATTACCTTTTCATTAGCGTTCTTCGATCGGGGAAACGGCTGAAAGTTTCAATTTAATATCGTAATTGATCAAAGAACAAATTGCCAACGAACGTTTGTGAGTTGCCGTTCTACTAAGAGCTCTTAAATAAATTACTGAAACCAGTTGGCCAATGTCAGAAATAAATAAAAACCCGAGCAGCAAATGTTATTAAAGCCATAAAAGCCGGGCGGACACAAAAACTCAGGGGTGTAGACTTTCGAAAAGGCCAAAGGGGTTTAAGCCGATAGCAATTTGAATTATTTAAATGCCTAAACCGTAACAGACGCCTACGTTTCAAATTATATACTTTACTTTCGGCTGCCATTTGCAACACTTCGTCGTCCAAGTTGGGTTTAAATTTCCTAACCAGTAATAGCAACAATTGTCTGCAGATCGTGATAAACGAGCGACTTAAGGCTGGCTACAATGGGATGCCAGATTCCAATTGATTTCCACTCAATTGTTCTCCTCGAGAGCTGGGGAGTTGAAAACTGGGCTTGCAGTCGAACCTGGGCGAAGCAAACACGTTTTGGTAGTCAGACAATGGTCAACTATTTGGTCGATTGTCTGTGAACTAGATAATATGGAGTGGGCTTCGAAAAAATTGTAAGCGAAATGAAATATGGCTGAGAACATATTGTGTATAAAAGAGCGATTTAGAGCGGGCTATTTATAGGTAAAACTGTTTTAGCTGAGATTGAAGAGGTTAAAAAGTGTGGGACTCTGTTTATGAGGTGGAAAACTTAAGCGTTTAGAATAAACACATAAATATGGCTTAGCTGCGTAAACTTTCCACCTTTCTAAGTAATCGTAATACCTATTCTCCTGCGAAAAACCCTTAAAATGACCACTAATCAAGCCAAGGTCTCTGGAATCATTAGCATGTGAGAATAGGGCACAGAACCATATTGTATTATGGCGCATAGAAAAGTTAATGCAAAAACAAATCGCAGCTAAAAATAAAAGCCAATGCTCGTAAATTGGCACACACGCTTCAACAGACCGCGAAATAAAATAAAATAGGCGGGCTTCGGACCACGGCAATAACAACAAGCCTGGCCGACCAAAACTACTGCCATTTTGGCCAGAACCAAAACACCTACAACCGAGCGGTCTAATTACGTCAGTCAATCGCAGACCGACCACATATAGTATATAGCCTATACTATACTATGGGTATTCGAATGGGATGGGCCTGGTTTAGCTGACCACTACTGGCTCATCCAAGCAGCGCAGTGACATTGTGCGCTCCATAACTTTGCGAAGAAATTAATTAGATACGCGAACAGCCATTTTGCATATTGCCAAAAACACGCGAATAAAAGTGAATTTTGGCAGACGCCTCACGTCACATTGCTAAACAAAGACCAAAAGCTAAAGTCAAGGTGACTAAAAATTCAAAAGATTTATGCGCCAGCTCCACGCCAGAATTCCCTAAGCCATAACCATTATTAAAATAAAAATGGAAAAAAACAAGCAAATATTTAAAGCGACAATTGGTGTTGTTCAACTGACAGGAGTTGACCCTTTTTTTTGGCCTGGCCCAATTTCATTAGGCTAAAGCGATTTCCATTTAATGGCTAATGGAAACTGAAAAATGGAACATGGGAATTCCTCGGTTTTTGGCTTTTAATTGGAGCGCTCGGTATTAAAACTAATGGCTTTTCAGGTGCCAAACGATTTTATTTCAAATTGTTAATGGTTTTGGAATGCATGAAGTAAGCAAACTATTATTTTAATGGAAATTGGACTGGACTAACAGTCAGACTTTTAGAAAACATGTAAATGGTTAAAACTAAAAGAGCATTTAAATATTATTGACAATTAATATGGATGATATATACAAGTATATGTTATTTCATTTTTGTTTAAAGCTCAATAAGATTTGTATAAACTTAATCAGAGAATACATGTTTTGCGCTGTTCTGTCACCTTAAAAATGAATGCATTTAATTAAATGACTTTAAATATTTACATTCTAAAAGGTATTCAATTATTTTTACATATGTTTCCCGATGACATCATCTGACTAAATATTCAGGATATTACGCGAGTAGCCCCAGCAATTGGCCTTCGCACTTTCATTTCATTTCCCAATGAAGATGAAGTCACTCAACGCGCTTAGCTACAAAAAAAAAACAAAACCAGCAGAAGAGGAGAATACAAAACCCAGTTAAAGTGACTAAGCCAACTACGTAAATATGGCCCAAACCCACGGCAAAAATGTACCAGCGAAATTATTCAAGTTCAACGCATTGCTGTGTCCTCTGTTTGGGTTACTGACACCATCAGGTGGTCCCCAAACCATTTCCCATACCAGTCATTTCCTGCTCCCTTCGTGCATCGAATTGCCATTAATCGGCGTTGAAGCCTAATTGATAAGAATACATTGTGTACCTGTCGGTCAACAGAAGTACATTAGCCTAACTATCGGTTCAGGATGGAGAAGGCGAGGTAACTAAGTTCGAGGCAGCCAATATGCTAATGAACGGCCACGAACTTGAGCCGTGGCTTGAACTTCACTTGGAGCGATAGCTGGAACGGGTGTTTTATGTTTACCTATCGGAAATTTCTTCTATTGTCATTTACCTGGAAGTATCTGTAGACAGTGTGTATGTATGAACAGGTGCCTGGCGAACGAACCGCACCCACCCACACAAAAACCACCCATTCGAGCGGTTCAAGGTCGGGTGGCAGACATAAACTTTGGAAGCATTTGTAGGTGTTATGAACAGACTTTGCTTTGCTACCCATGTTATCAGGAAAGTGCTCGATAAAGCCAATTTTTAGAGCGACTCCAGAAGAGCTCCTCGGCTATATCATACATTATGTGTACTGTAGAACATGTGTCGGGGTGGCAGACAGCGAAAAAATCAATACCCTTACGTGATACACTATATAGTTCAGTAGTTAACTGCGCACATACTGTGTCACCGTCCATAAAATGACATGTCGCAGGCTTTTTTGTTTGTCTAAATAGTTAAAGAACCCACCAACTACCACACAAATTGCAGTTGACAGCTGTGGAGAAGTTGAGTTCGCAGAGCTGCACTGGACAGGTGCTGTGTTTCAGCTCTAAAAAATCAATATCCTTATGTATTATTTAATTCCCGACCTGGGAATGCCAGCAATGCGTCGATGAGGGGTCACTTACGGACACATGTCCGCAATAATCAATGCAAATCATCGGGTGAGTCAATCAAAATTCAGCTACTCAGGTATATAGTAACTGCCGTTGCCAATTTGATAAATGCGCTGGCATTTAGCGATAACTATTGGATTATTTAAAAAAGGGTTGGGAGCTCAAAAAGGAAAAAAATTAATGGCCCTTGCGGCAGAATCTTAGCAAATCTAGTTTGTACGAAATTGGTAAAATACCTCCTATGGAGATAGAAGCAAGGTAATTATTTTGTTTACCAAATTTACTTTACCAAATCAGATAGAGTTTGTATAAAAGAACATGAAAGTATTCCTTTAATGAGCAAGATATTATAGAATTGATGATTGGGAGTTCATAGATTTAACAGATCTCTTAAATAAATTTAGCTAATATTTTTAAAATAAATGTATTCATTTCCCAATCGCTTAAATTGACACTTAACCTTAATAGAGATTGATGTACCAGATACTCATATACATTTGATTTGCTATCCATCGTTTGCCATCTCTATGGTCTTTCCAAATTTAAATGACTTGAAGTATAAATTGAATTGCCTTTTTTAAAAGTGCCCTAAAGTGCATCCTCAGCTATATTATGTTTCCCAAAAGTTTTTCTCTCTCAAACCATTTTTACTTTGCCACATTTAACATTTACTAGCCATTTTTAATGTTTAATCTTTCTTTTAGCACTTTTCACGTGGTCATGACTCACCTCGATTTTGCTTGAATAGTCCTCGATGAGCTTCTCCTGCTGCTTGACCAGCTCCTCGTTCTTCTCGAGCAGCGCCTTGCCCAGTTCGGCGGCCAGAAGGATGTCCGACTCCTTCTGCTGCAGCTGGGCCCAAACGTCCGGCTCCTGGTCGTGTCGACGTGCCTCCATGGCGCTGATGTAGTGCTCTAAATCAATCGAATCCCCAATTAGTGACGAGTGGTCGAGCTGCTCGAAGCCGGAGTCGTCCGGCCGGAATAGACCCCCAGTTCCAGCTCCAGCTCCAGCTCCAGCGCCGATCGAGTACTGGCCAAACTGACGTGGTCGCTTCGATTTGTTGCCACCGGAGCTGCTGCTGCTGCCGCCGCCGATGCTGTTGTGGTTGTTGTTGCTTTTGGTGGATATGGATGAGGCAATGGCGGCAGCGGTTATAGCATTCGCTAGCTTTGGTTTATGCATGATCGTTAGCGGGCAGGCTTGGACTTATTTCAGGCGGGTAGGTAGGTGTGTTATGGTGTGTATGTGGTATTACGGGCACGGATAATAACAACGAACCAAATTTACAGACATAACACACACACAGTAAGAGTTGGATGCAATTGGTTTTGAGTTTAGGTTTTTGGTAGTTTCGATTTATCGTAGGTTAGGTATTCAGATGGCTTTGATCTGGTCGTAGGATTAGCTTTAGCTGGCGCGGCGATACGATGATATATCCGAGCATAGTTCCATGGACACCAGCTGCTCCCAAGAGAGCAGACGCAGACCCGGGGTTAAAGCGACTGATGTGTTTGAGCTGCAGTTGATTTCGGTTAGATATATAGTAAGTACACAGCCGTAATGAGAATTAGCATTAAATGTGGGGTATATGTGCCCGCCAAGACAGCTCTAATCATTGGCCAAAAGGAGCGACGGTCACGTTGAGCATTTGCCAGCACGTTTTCAGTTACTTGTTACTGCCATTTTTTGTTTTTTTTTTCGGTTTTTGGTTTTGCTGGGCGGTCAGGGGTGTTTTGGGCAGGGGGGATGACATATAACTACAGTGTTAAGCAAGAGGGTTAATGTAAACGGAATCTGCCTTTAGCCCCGACTTAAGTTAGTATTTAGTTAAGCACCATGCGGCTTGGGTATCAAATGGGGTTTAAGTTTCTTGGGGCAACATGCATGAATATTTACAGGTGGGGGGAATATCTGTTGGGTTGTTTAGGTTATCCCACAAGAAGTTCAGTAGTTGCAAGCATTAAATTTAAGGGAATGAAATGCCTATGTACAGAGGTTGCTTTAGTTCAAGTGGATGTTCCAATGAGTTTAGTATGAAGCTGCGTTCTAGGCTTAAATTTCGAAATAACCAAATATGTACAATTAATGTTAAATGATTTCTAAAGCTTTGTCGGCCAACTTAGCACGACTATGGAGCCAAACGAAGGGAGCTAGAACCCCACACAATCCACAGATATCGTTTAAAACTTGGTCTGATTTTTCGAACTTATTTATATACATATATTTTTTAGCAGTTTCCATTTGTTATATAGATAATTCATTTGGCAAGCACTTCACGCTTTGCTGCTTTTGGTAGCAACAGCAACTGTAGTTGAAATGTATAATACGCTTCGGGCTAAGCTTTTAGCCAACACTTATTTATTTATTTATGTGCGCTTTGGGTTTTTATTTTATTCCATTCGTTTTATTTTGATTTTTTTGGAAGCAGCACAGACACAGTTCACAGCTACACACCCGATTTGGTTCAAATGGTTGGTATTATTGTTTTGCATTTCCGCTTTTGAAATGCCGTTTTTGGCCACAGTTTGGCATTATTATTGACAAAACAACAAAAATAACGCGCGGATTGCATGGGATATATTGGTCTAATTAATTCCCCCAAACGGAAAGTATCCAAAGTATCCAGCAGATACTTTCCACTTTCGCAAGCGCGCTAAAGTCTGGCCCTATATTTTCTTTTAAACTATTTCTATATATATGTATGTATGTTTATATATATAGCTAACTATATCCGTATATGTATGAGGGCAGAAACCTCGGTCACGACGACGCTGCTCCACTCCAAAGCAGAACTTCCGATGTCCGTTTCTCCGATTCTCAGATTTTCGGATTTTCGGATTCTCCGATGCCGTACAACGCGCGCTCGCTTCGCTTCGGTTACGATTTTCTGGCTTTCCCCAGCTTTTTAGGGGGCGGCTTCGCGGGGGGCGTGGCGGATACGTCTGTCTGGCGCGAACGTTCGTTACTAACTGAATGGCCGAGGCGCCGTGCTACGAAAATTGGCAAAACAAATGAGTAACCAAGCGACGACCGACCGACTGGCACTGGCACTGGCTAAGCCTCGTATCTTGGCAACAACAACCAACAACATCGCTTGGCTCTCTTAGGTGTCGGTTAAAAAAGAGAGTTACCAGTGTTCCACCAGGGTTGTCGACCACTCGCAGTACAGCAGCAGCGATAATAGCAGACGAGTTGTGTTATTGGTTACAAGGGCACTCAGATAGCAAAGTGCAGTGATGATAATGATGCAGATAACTGATGATTAACTATGCATGGCTTTAGATATCTTCTTTAGGTCAATATACATTTTGGAAACTGGTTTTCTGTTCAGCAACTGATAAGCAAATCCTAATAGGCAAATCTAATAATAAGCCAACTCATCGAAACTAAATGTCATGATTACTTGGGTTATTTTGGACAGAGATCTCGTCAATATATATGTACAAGTATAACAATATGTGAAGTATATTAGCTCTAAAAATATTTACCCGAGTTTTATTTATATCGGTATATCCAATCTAGATTCTACAAGAAAAACATTCAGGCTTTAAATTACTATAACTACTAGCTGACAACCCTGGTAAAACCAAAACACAGCTCCAAAGGTGAGCTCCACTTGGCGCTCTTTGGCTCCAACTTCCTTCCCTTCTAACTGGCATATGGTTGATTTGGCCTCGCAGTCGCTTTCTCTTAGCCGACATATGTTTTGTTTACTCTCCCGTCTGCTGGCAGCGGCTGCTCTTCGCCGTTTGTTTTGCATTGGGCCCGACTTACGAAAGCGGCCAAGTGAACAATAATGAAACGGAGTGACGTTTCGAATAGGGCAGCGGGGTGGGTACTGAGGTGGATGGCCAAAAGGGAGGAGGGCCAGAGACCTGGACCTCCAAAAACCACGATGTGCATACACACATGTAGCCAAGCGTACACATTTCAATGCAAAATTTACCATACATACGGCAAGAACACAAACAATGGGCCCCAAGAATGGCAATCACAATGGGTATGCACTAAGCAAGTACAGGGTATATGTTTGTAGCAATTACTGTGATAAAATATCATTACAGGTGCTTTATTTTATAGGATTTCTAGATTCGAAGTTATGTGAAAAGGTTAAGAAGCTCCGGAAGGAAGTTATTAAAATGTAATAATTTTCAAGTAAATTAATCTCTAGACATAACTTTCCGCGTCAGTTCTAATTACTGAAAGATATCAGATATCATAATGATATATTCTAGTACATACCCTATAATTATACGTCTTCTAACACATTCTGCTTTTGGAAATGAAAAAAAGGTAGAAGTATGTGACCCCAATGCTTCCAGTGCATCCAAGTGAGGAAGATTTCTAAAGGGGCTTGTAGACATGGTCAGACCGTCTAGTGCGTGGTACTAAGCCAGAGTCTTGCCGCCTCCCCGCCGCCCTGCCACCATCCCCGCCATCCCCAAACTTCCCAAACAACATGCACAATAAGACACTCAAGTGGCCGGGCCAAGTGAAGCTGAAGATGAGCTTCAGACCGACACCAGACCATTGTTCTTGGTGGCCAACGCCATCTCCATCTCCATCTCCATCACCAGCTCCATCAACAGCTCCATCACCGTCTCCGCCCTCGGATCCATCCATAATGCTGATGTTGCGTGGCCGCTTGTTTATGTTGGGCACCACTACTGTATGGGCTACTGTTTGGCCATTTACCAAATTGAGCTTTCGGATGGTGGCCTAACCAGGCGTAACTAACTTTTTGTGTTTTACCTGATTTTCCTGGCCACGAGTGAAACTTCCGTGCTTCCGCCGCAGATCGATCTATGGTTACCAGCTACCTTGCCGCAGTGCCTAATGAGGAAGGGTTAGTGGTGTCTTCCTTGCACATTTGTGGGGCATCTGCTTGGAATTCTTCGTGGCTCTGTTCATCTCCGGTTTCCATGCTGCAGTTCACCTGCAATCGAGTGTTCTTGAGCTGCCTGATTGTCTTACACTCTCGCTCTTGTTGAGCTCCGCACTCCAGCCATCAGACATCAGCCATCCATTCATCCATCTTGGGGAACGGCTACCATGCCGATCCGTACTATACTGAAACATACCCATATCCCATCTAAACTGGTTTCGGTCTTGCTCTTGCTCTGCATTGTATCGCAGTTTTTTCTTTAATTACTTCTGCTGCTTTTTTGCGTTGCTCTTATGGGAGGTTGATTAACTTTTCTGGCATGCTGGTGTCATTTTTTTCCAGCAAATCGAAAATAGCATAGAAATTCCTCATGGCCATGAGGTTTGTTACCCTTGAAAGATTACAGCGATTAAGAAAATGCTCCAGAATTGAAATTCAAATTTGAGGTTCAACATAAAAACTAATCACTTAATAATTTAAATTTATTGATAGGGATCTAAGTCAAACCTTTATTGTTACAATTATATATGAGTAATGAGATTTAACTTAATACTAATCAGTTTGATAGCTTTAGGAATGAATAAATCTGTATTAGGGTATAACACATTTCGTTTTGACAACAATTGGGTGCACACATACATCAGGTCTTTAATATGTACAATAATTATGTTGTTTTTAGCGCTCGGCATGAGTCAACAGCAACAAGTTGGGGCATTACCGGGCGTTTTATGGCCAAAAGTTTTGGTTTCTGTGGCGACAAAAGAACTGAAACTGGGTGTGCATGTGGATGTGGAACTGGAGCTGGAGAAGAATAGGTATGTTACCAGATATGTGTGTCAGTGGCAGTGGTGAACTGGTGACTTGCTGACTTGGTGAAGGATCTGTCACTTTGGCGGTCGCTGCAAGCAGAGCGAGAAGTCCGGCTTAAAGCCGCCTGTTGCGCTCGAGCCCCCATGGAAAAAAAAAAAAATGTTGTGGCCCAAAAGGTAAACAGCAACCGTATTACAAAACCCAGTGCCAGGCCATAAACGAAAAGGCAGGCGGACAAACTACCGTAGAAAGGTCAAATGCTGGCCGAGAGCTGGGCGTGAGAATGACTTTCTGGCCAACTGGGGCCATGTCGGAACCATGGCGACACACACTTCAGAAGCCGCTCTACAAATGTACAGCAATCAGATTGCTAGCAGGGAGCTATGCTTTATTTTTACGACTTTTTAGCTCTAAAATATTAAGGTGTTATATACTGGTGCGATTTTAATTTTATGGGAAATAAATACACATTATAATGAATAACATGATTACTAACATGTAAGTATGTAATCTACGTCCGGCTGCTCGAAGTAAATACTGCATACAAATAGTTATCATATGAAATCGCATTTTTATAAAAGACTTCGGGTTTTAATTACAATGGTTTAAAACAATTGGATTTGATACAATATGTTTATAATGAGAATGTCTTTTTGAGACAATTTTCAGCTTAAAAGCTAAGAAGACATCCTGTGTTTAAAAAAATGTAAAAATATGCATAAAATATGCATAATTGCTATCTATAAATACACTATTATTTTTTAATAATTTTATATTGCATTTAATTGATTTGTTAGCATTCGGTTTTCTTGGCTTAATTTAAGCTTAACAGTATATAAGGGCTTGCGGTTAGCATTAAAAGAAACTTTTAATAATTGAAAAGCAGAATGTGGTTCATTATATTTGCAAATGCTTTCCAATTCATTGCTGCCTGCTCCATGGGAAATGCTGAGCTCGAGAGGTCAAGCCACAGAATGGGGTCAAAAGAAGCACCGATTTTGGTCTGGTCAGTCAAAGGGGCAGTGGCGTTGCCAAGGAAAAACCCAGAAAATGAAAATTATTTTCAATTTACATTTCCAGCAGAAGGGTTCGCTGATTGCCCAGCGTCGGAGGAGGGGGAGGCGAAGGGGGTTGGCTATTTTGGCCATCATGGTTTATGGCCTGGTCTAATGTAATAGTTTCTTGCTATTGCAGCTGTTGTTGTCATTGCTGGTGGCACTGTTGTTGCTTTTGTGGTTGTTGTTGCTGCAACCGAGCGGCATTGAAGCATATTGCGTTTGTACTTGTTGTTGGGCAAGCGAACGGAAATGAGCTGTAAGAAACAAAAAAGAGAGACAGCGAGAGAGAGAGAGAGCGACGCGGGTGGATTGCAAGTGGATCGCATCATTGTTTATGGTTCTGTGCTCGGCTTAAACGTCTTCCATTTGGATCTAGAAAACTAAACTGAGCTTGGCTAATTTGTGATTAAATTAAATTAGGGAAATTAACTTGAACGATGTGAAATGAGAATGTCATTCTGCTTAGCAAGGAAATTATACGTATAGTTCGAATAAAGTGAGTTTTTGGGTTCATCTATTTAATTTATTTCAGTACAAAAAATATTTCAAAAACGTTATATGTCTGCTAAGTTTACTGATAAGATATAGCTAATGTTTTTTTCTAGGTATGTAGTAACAATTTTACCTTTATTATTATTTTATATTGTTACCTTGTTTTACCCCAGTCCCAATTAAAATGAAACTTCAGTTTATGTTATACAACATCAGCAAAATATATTTACCCTTCATATATAATATACTATTTATTCTCACGTATGCAAATTAGATTTGTTTGTTTAGTTATGTCTTTCACATAGTTCACCCCTGCTATAGACTTCGTAGATAATACCGGTATTAGTTCGCTTGAGTTTAGTTTCAGAACAGGCTTTGTTGGAGTTAAACACAAAGTTAGTTTTACAGTAGGTTTATAATCTTTATACAAAAAACATAAATTAAGTGTAGAATTATAATTTCTCAGTTGCTCTTTGCTTAGCTATCATGTTTAGGTCTCATCACAGGAGCAGGGAGTCTTGAGGAGTTGCGTTATTGGGGTTTTGGAGGAAGCTGCTTGTGCGAGGGATCCGAAATTGTGCTAGCAGTACAAATAAAATTCTATCCTATTCAGATTGCCCCTAGACCCGATCCCATTGCCTCGATACATCCCCATTAGATCTGCAGCACGCGCTTCACATCGACGGTGGGAAAGGAGGCGAACTGTCCATGAGCTGCACGATGAGGTTTCCTTTGCAGATACTCCGTCAGGATGTCGGAGGCCAGCTGGGAGGCCTTCGAGCTGATCTCGCCCTTGAGTGGAACTGGCTGGTTGCGCCTTTGAAGTGCCACGGGGTCGATACGTGTGCCGGCATTTACTGAATCCTGGGAGCGCACCTGCAGCAGCGACAACACCCAGGCGTGCTTCATCCTGGTCAGCTCGGATTCCAAGGCGGTTATGCGCTGATCCTGAGGCTGAGGCACATACAGGGGTTCAAACTGGGACAACTTGGCGCGCATATCCTGTGCCTGCAGGCGCAGTCGTTCGTTGCGCTCCTGGTTGAAGGCGTTCTTCAGCAACTCCACCTCCTCGGCCACCACTGGAGCAGTGCCCGCAGGAGCAGAGTAGGATACATTGCTGTTGCCGGGAGCGGTGGACGAGGTGCCAGTGAGGGAGAGGTTGTGCGGGGAGTGGGATTCCGAGCCGGACTGAACCTTGCCAGTAGACGAGTTCAGCTTCAGCTTGTCGCGCAGATCGCTCTTCTCGCTCTCCAGGGCATCGATATCGCTTTGCAGGTGGTCCATCGTCTCCTCGAACTCCTTCTCCTTCTGCTGCAACTGCGAGCGGGTTTCCTCGTACTGCTGTTTCCACTTGTCGACTGCGTGCTCGTACTCGTTTTGCAGCACGCTGAGCTTCTTCTCCGCAAGATCCTTTCGGATCTGCATCTCGCTCAGCTCGTTCTGCTTCATCTTGGCTGCCAGCTTCAGCTGTTTGACGTCCGCCTCGCGATTTTCAAGTGTGGCGGCCAGCACGTTCTTCTGCTCCAGTTGTTTCTTGATCAACTGCGCCCTCTGAGTGATGGGCGTGCTGTGCGCACCCGATTTCTGCTGACCACCGGCATTATTGGCTGCAGAAATGATTTCGTACTCCTTGTCCAGAAGATGCTGGGCAATTTGCTGAAGATCGGAGTTCGCTTGCGCCAGCAAGGTCTTAAAGTTCTGCGTCGGTCCGCGGTCATCCTGTTCGTAAATGCGCTCGCAGGAGGCGGTGAGGAGGGCCCAGTACTTCTCCTGGGGCAAAGTGTGCTCCGCCGCATTGTCGCTCTCGATGGTGGAGACAATGGCGGCGAGCGACTGCTTGGTGGCTTGGTGCATCGTCGACATGATGCGGCTGATGTTCTGAGCAAGACCGCGCATCGCCTCCACCTTGTGCTGTGATAGACCGCTCTTGATCACGTGCTGATCGCTGGGCAAGCGACGCTTGATCAGCTTAACTTGCTGCCGCACGCTTTCCATGTTCTCGTTCAGGAACTGTATCAGCAGCACCGAGTCGCTAGTGGCGCCCGCTTCCTGAATAATCACCTTTGCAATGGCCGTGTCGCTGAGAATGCTCTCACAAGCTGCTCCCAAGGAGGCCACGCAGTCGCGGATCATCTGAATCTCGTTGAGGAGCTGTTCACCGGCTAAAAGCACGGAGTTCATGGCATTAAAGAAGGCCACGCATTTCTCAATATTATCCGTGGTACTGTTTTCGTCCAGCTGGTTGGATTTCAGCAGCTCGATAATACCGTCCACTATCTTCTCTTGGGCCACCATTTCGGGCAGGGAACTTCCGGCTCTCAGGAGCGTGTCCGGCTGACAGCTGTTGAGTCCGTAGAGGATCTGGTGAAGGGCACACTGCAGGCTATGGACGTAGTGCAACAGGCGACACTTGAAGGCATACTGCTGGACGGCATGGCCTTGGGTCACCGCCTCCCTGGTAATCGCATCCACTGGTGGGAAACGCTCTCTCGTTTGCGAAACTACAATGCCGCACTTGAAGACAATGCGTGAAATGAGTAGAATCACAAGGATAGAGTCGTGGTCGCCACCGCGACTCATGAACGACTCAGGCATGAAGGCAGTAAGCATCTGGACATGTTCATTGGCCTGACTCAGCTCAATCTGGCGTAATTGAACATCGATAGCGCGAGTGTATGCCTTGGATTCGGCGAACATCTGTTTGTAGTCGATGGTTTCGGTGACCATTTTCAAGCTGGGGTCCTGCAGCGATTCCTTTTCGTTGCTGGAATTGCGATCCCTCAAATCAGTTAGTTGGTCGTTCAGCTTCTGTACCAGTTCCCTAAACTTAATGATGGTTTGGTCGCGATCATAGATGGTTTCGATGGCAGCATCTCGCTCTCGCAGCACCTCCTTTTTGGCCCCATTGGCGAGGTCCAATTCCTCGCGCAGATCCAGCTCCAGTTCGTGGTTACTCTCCACCAGCTGTTCGTGCACTTCCTCCAGGGCTTCCAATTGGGCGATTTCCTCCTCGAGCAGTTTTACTTTGTCTTCCAGCTCCATTTTCTTTTCGGCCAGCTGCTCCACCATTTCCTCGGCACCAAGTGCAGCATCGACTTGTTCCTGGGACAACAGAAATATAATTAGCATGTTCATTTTTAAAGTTAACTTAAAGGCAAAACGGTCGAGAAACATGAGTAAAATTTTGGCAGGGGAAATGGTTGAATTACACAATTTACCTCCTTGAACCGCGATAATTATTAGGTTTAAAGGCAGGCCGGCAAAAAGAAATGCAATGAAAAGTTAATCTTTAGATTGACCTTAGGCGATATATAATACACATGTAAACTGAAGAAATCGGTTAAAAGTGCCTAGAAATTAGTTTACTTAATTAGTCTTCCAATTATATTGGAACGTTTATAAGAGAACCTAAAGTTAATAAGTTACAATTATCTAGTTTATGAAGCTTTTAACCGATATCTTTCTATTAAAAGGCAGCTTAAGCTGGTAAAGAGAAGCGGAGTAACAAAAGCGAAACTAATGCAAGCCAATAGGTGCTGGAAAAGCCGTGAAATTTCATCGGAGTGTGGGATAGCCAATTGGGAGCGGGCTTAAATTGAAAACTAATCATTGGTTGTGTACCTGCAAGTCGGCGACTATGGCCTCTAGTTCATCAATTTTGGCACTGAGCTTCTCCTTGGTGCGCTCCAGTTCTGCGACTTCAGAGCGCTTCATCTCCAACTCCTTGCTCAACTTCTGAATGTCGTGCTTGTCGTGAGCAGAGAGATCCCTAAGGCGCACTAGTGTTTCCTTCAGACGAATGTTCTGTTGCTCCAATTGTTTGAATTCATAGGTAGAGAGACCCGGCGAATCGCCGCCGCCGGAGATATTACCGATGGCGGATTCGGCCTTGTTTTGCATCTCCGAGCGTAAGAGCTCCAGATCGACCTGCAACTCTTCAATACGCTCCTTGGAGGACTCCAGCTCCAGCTGCAGCGTGTCGGCCTTCTCCTCGGCCATCTCCTTGTCGAGGGTGATCATCTCCACATTGTCCGCAAGATCTGCCATTTCCTGAGCGTGCTGCTCCTTGGCCTCGATTGCATCCTTTGCCTCCTGTTTGGCGCGCTGTAACTCCTTCTGCAGCGAAGCCTGAGCAGCCATGATTTTTGTACGAAACTCTTGAAGCTGCTCAAACTGAATCTTCATCTTGTCGAACTCCCGCAGCCTTTCCTTATCCTCGTTCCTGCGCTGCTTTAAAGTTTCCAGCTTCTCGGTGAGATCAGCCAGCTGAGCCTGCAGCTCGGCGCTCGTTTTTTGTGCCTCCAGCAGGGCGATCTTGTCTTCAGCACCGGAGTTGGAGGGCATGGTGAAAGAGGGCGAGCGCAGTGGCTGGGAAGGCGTGAACTGCGGCTTTAGTATCTCAAGGAAGCCCGTCTCCACGAAGGAAGCCCGTTTGGAGGAGGCATGCGAAGCGGCTCCGTTGCCACCGCTGGGTGCTGGTGCTCCTTCCGCCAATGAAGTGCTGGAGGACTCCTTATCCTTGCTGCTTTGCGGAGCCAAGGATTTCCTAGGACCAATACTGCTGCTGGAGGCAGTGCGTTCACTCAGAGAAGTGGTCAACTGGGTGCGAGAGCCCAGCAGCGATTGGCGACTGGAAGAGAGCGAGGTGCGAGAGCTGCTCAGCCGCGCCTTTGTGGGTTGGGCAGCCGTGGGCGTAGCCCCGCTATCATCCTCGATGCTGCGCCTGCTGCCAGGAGCAGCCTCCAGCAGACGCAGCTGCGTGGGTCGCACGAACATGCCGCAGTTCTCATCGCACTGGAAGTACTGCTGGCCCTTGATGGAGCCGCTGTTTTTGCCCTTCGGCTCGTCCAGCACGACGCCCACCCACTTGCCGACGGCGAAGCTGGTCATTCCCACGTAGGCAACCGTGCCAAGCAGATCCTTGCCGGTCAGCTCGACGCGGGCGCCCACTTTCAGGTTCTTCTCGGACATCTCGCTCTCGCTGTGTTTGTGTGCGTGTATGTGACCAGGATGTGGGTAGAACAGATGTGCTTATGATTGCTGCTCGTTGGGAATGGAGTTGTGGTTATTGGGGTTCTGGACATGGAATTCCAGCCTACTTACTGCGCTGCACTTGCTGTGCTTTCGGGCCAATAATCACGTCTTAGCTAGCCGAAAATGGCCGTCGGCTTGCGAGGAGAAAACAGAAAATGTTGACATCATTAGTCACCCATACAGACAGCACAGGTAGCTGCAGTCTGTCGCGGCTGGTCCTAAGGGTCTAGTTCTCGGTACTTACCTGGATTTCCAATCGGATAGGTGTGCCTTTCTTTGTCTCCGCCGTTGCGTTTACCATTTGCACTGGATTTCCGTTGCGGGCAGCTGAAAATTGCAACGAAATAGTTTTCCTAAAATATTTGCAATGTCTGTAGTGTGACCGTGCGATAGAACTAGAGATGGCAAAACTCACCTGTCGGATTCCAAATAATATCGTTACTCTAAGCCGTGACTGCAATGGGCAGTTAAATTTTAAAAATGTTTGAAATATTATTTGTTATCTTTTCAGAAGATTTCCAAACCCAGTTTGATACATCATTAAATATAACATATTTCATAATTGAAGTTTTTAGTTTTTAATCAATGTCGCTACAGTTTTTGGGCTTACAAATATTATTTAATCTACATATATTTAAGTTTTTGTTGTATAAATGAAATGTTTATACTTTTAATTTTAAAATGTTTGATTTGGTTTTTTTAAATTCATTTTGTTCCCTACATGTTTCAAAGTGCCTGTCACTGTTTTCACTAAAACCGTGACCGATAGTCGGACTGGCCAGTCAGCTGTTATTTGTAACAGAATGTGGTGTGCACACACTGGCGCCCAAACAAATTGTTTCGCAAATATATGGAATTTTAGCATAGAATGGATGAGGAGGAGCATTTACACCGATTCGGAACTCCACTGCCGGCCTTGGAGAAGGGTAAGTACTGGAATTATTAAATCTCATCTTTTAATTTACCATTAAAACCTCTTAAACAGATGTTGTGCCGGCTAAAAAGCCCGTGGCCATCGAGGATCAAATTGTGAAGGATGAAAATGGAAAGCGGAGATTCCATGGAGCCTTCACCGGCGGCTTCAGTGCGGGCTTCTGGAACACGGTGGGCTCACAAGAGGGCTGGACGCCGCAGACTTTTAAGAGCTCGCGGGCCGAGCGGGCGGAGTCGAGGGCACAGCTAAAACCGGAAGACTTCATGGACCAGGAGGATCTGGGCGAGTTTGGCATCGCACCGCAAGGCATTCGCACGCGCGATGAGTTCGCCAAGGAGGACGAGCAGGAGCAGCGTTCTGGCCAGAGGCGCCGCAAGCTAATGCAGCCTGAGTTGGGTGTCGGACCCATACCAGGTCTTCCAGTGCTGGAGCAACTGCTACGACCAGTCCGAGATAAGGTGGCCGTTCGAATACTTAAGAGCATGGGCTGGAAACCTGGCCAAGGTGTGGGCCCGCGGCAAACTCGAAAGGAGAAGCGACAGGCTACGGCCAGAAATTCCAAGGAGCAGTATCTCTTGGAGCACTACGGCGCGGAAGGATTACCTTCCCATAAAGAGACAAATGAGGAAGAGAGCAATACTGAGGACGAAGATGATGAAGATATTACATTTGCTCCGGACGACTACGAGCCCATCTTTTACACCCCCAAGGAGAATCGCTTTGGCATGAGCTACTCCGGTCTCAACCGCGACCCCATCCTGTCCAAATCGTCCTCTTCTTCTGCCAAGCCTATGCAACACATCAATCTCTTTGGTGAGATGGAGGCGCAGGCTAACAAAAAGCAGCTGTCCATACGTGGTCAAGCCTTCGGAGTGGGAGCCTTTGAAGAAGAGGACGAGGATATATATGCCCGCGATGATATGACTCGCTACGATTTCTCGCTGGCGGACAAGAAACCGAAGCAAAAAAAGCAGCAACATGTCCAGCAGCGCCATGTCATTGATGGTTTCGGTGAGGACAAGTCGGCGGCAGTGATGCAGAAGCCGTATGCCATTGATTTGCCAAGGGATTTTCAGCCCAGGAACTGGCTGCAGCGAAGAAGCCGCTTTGCACCAATGGACAGAGAAAGAGCCAAGAAACTGGAAGCAGCCTCAGAGTACAAACGATCTGGTCTGGGAAGGCACGATCTGAATCCCGATCAACGTGCACAACTCCTAGGCGAGCAAAAAAAAGAGGAAAAGACTGCGGAGGAGCAGCCAAAACGTAATCCCTTTAAAGATCGTGGTAAATCCCTACTGGAACGCATTAATGCCAGGACCGAGGGCTTCACCAAGGGCGGAGTGATAACCGAAAGTGGCGAGGAGCAGCAAACTGAAGTGGCAAAGGAAGTAAAGGATGCAAATGCCGCCATACAAGAGAAAGCAGCCCTTAAGACAAAGGATTTGCGTAAGAAAAATTAATAGTACCTCAGAATTATCATATTATAACATTACATTTATTTCAGCTCCCGCGATAAATTCTTCAGGCGCTTTTAAGCCCTTTCTAGCTGATGAAGCTAAACAGTTGCGATATGAAAAATTCGTATCCTCAAAGCTTACAGATGACAAGGAAGTAACGGAGTTCCTGGCTAGCATGCAACCGGTATCACTATCTCTGTGGGATAGGGAGATGGAGAAGAAGGAGTTTATCCAGGCGGCAAAGATCTATCGTCCATTAGATGGCCTCATGAACGACAGATTCGTTTCGGAAGCCAATGTTCAAGCAGAGAAAGTAAAGGAGCAAGAGAAGCCGCCGGAGGAGCGAAAGATCGTGATGGAGCGGATCAAGACCATGTGGAAACCCACGGCACTGCTCTGCAAGCGGTACAATATTGCGGAGCCCTTTGGTGGTGCCATGCTAGAACCAGAAAAGGAGCTGAAAACTAAGCCGAAGATTTCAGTATTCGATTATCTGGAGACGTCCGTAAACACGAAAGCAAACTTCCAAACCCCCTCTATTATTCCCAAGCACATCGAAAAACCAAAGCCGAAAGAACTAGAGCCACCATCTCCACCTCCAGCTCCTCCTTCAGAAGCTAAGATACAGGATAAACCTACTTCAAAAGAAGAGCCTTCCAAACTCACTTTCGTGCCGAAAACTCCCTTGGAGCAGGCTGTGGATGCATCACGCAACAAACCCATCTCAGAGAAAGTGGACCTGTTCAAAAGCATCTTCGAGGACAGCGACGAGGAGGAGACGGTTGAAAAACCGTCCGAGAATGCAGCGCAAGATAAATTAGCTGCCCTGCAAGAGGCTTTGGGCTTACCCGTAACATCGACCACCTCAGCTGCCGCACAAAATGTCCTGAGAAACACTTCGCCACCCCGAGGTATCTTTGCATCCTTATTTAAACCTAAGGAAGACGATGTTGCCAAAGAGCCAGCACCGCCCAAGTTTGCTCCCATCGAGGGAAACAAGCTTAAAATCGCCTACAAATCTCGAGAGGAGCGACTGAGAAACGACAAAGAGTTGGCAATGGCTGAAGTGGCGCCCGAGGATATCTACGGACCAAAGTTGCCGACAGCACGGCCACAGAAGCCTGCTGCTCCAGAGATTCAGGCAGAGGCCAATATTGATGCCAGACTTCAGCAGCTTTGGCAGCAGCACGCGCCCAAAAAGCGGAAGGCCGAAAAGTGGGTGGAGAAGACAAGCACCTTCAGCAGCGAAGACAGCGATGTTAGCTCTAGCGACGACTCCACATCCTCCGATTCTTCTGGTGGCAAGGGCAAGAGATCCAAACTCAGCAAAGCCAAGAAGTCGCACAAGAGCTCGAGCTCGAAAAAGTCCAAGAAATCAAAGCTGAGCTCCAAGAAAAAATCCAAAAAGAGCGAAAAATCCAAGCACAAGGCCAAGAAGAAGAAGAGCAAGCACTGACTGTAAATAGTTAATAAAAAGATTTGGTTTACTCTCTATTTTTTTAAGTCAATCGCTTAATGGTTAATTAAACATTGGGCTCGGTCAAATCAAATTGTTGTTTTTCAACTGTTGCTTTAACAAACAGTTTTCAGTTAGATATTTAAAGTAATAGTTTTTAAAGCAGAACTGGTAAGGTGACTAATATGGGATCGATCATCAATACTCTTTGTTCTTACTTATGAACTATAAGCCAATATCAATTGGAATTTGGAGTTATTACGAGTCTCGATCAGAAATCGATGGTATCAAAGAGATTCTTACACATTCGTTACGATATTCGCTGGATCGCTTTACCATGGGTCTCTGGCTCTGTGTCTGTTCACCCAGGTAGATCGTTTGGTCGAAAAATCAGAGCCACCACAGCCGCTCTCACCTGCCTTTGCTAACATCCGGAGAGAGAAAGAGAGAGGGAGCGAGAGAGAGAGAGATGGAGGCTCTTGGCCAAAAGACGATATGGGACCAGCTTCAGTTTTGAGTTCGGCGTGTGCTTGGCCAGGTGCTCTCGCCTCAGTCGCAAAGTACGTGTAACCAAAGATAGACGAGTCCGAGTTCGGATCCCAGTAGTCCAAAAATCCGCGGCAACAACAATATAGATATAGCCATCCCATCGCTGGCGGATTGCGGATGTTGTGGATTGGGGGTCGCGGATGCGGAGCGTGGCTCGTAATGTCTGCCAAAGCGTAACGAAAATTTCCAGTGCTCAAGACAACAATAACAACAACAACAACGGCGTATCATTAATGGCATTTTCTGTTTCGAGTTTGTGTGTGAAAAAAAGTGCACAAAAGTGGCAGCAACAAAAATATATATAGTCAAGCAGCATGAAAATCTAAAAGGTATACAACGAAATCCCTGCGTTTATCGAAAATACTTAATCAAATAATTACAATTAATTGCGCAAATTAAACGAAAATATAAATGTAAAAATATTAACAAAAAACGCCTGCATATAGTGAAAAAATTGGCATTTGCACACCTGCAACATTTGTTTGCTCTCGTGTTTGTGTCTACCTAGACGCTCGCAAGTGTGTGTACATAAAGATATTGCCGCGAGTGTGTGTGCTTGCCGTTGCATAGCTGTAAACCAGTTGCCAATTGCAACGTGTTTTTTGAGTTGTTGGCCCAGGAGATAGTCAACAAAAAAGTTTATGAAATTAACTAGAAAACTGTGAATGTGTCGTGGAAAAACCAATGGGGATGCTAGCCAATATTAAAGTAAAGTAAAAGTCTAAAAAGTAACGACCAATAAATTAAAATATACCAAGATGACGAATTAAGAATTAAGCAGTCAGAAAGCTAATAAATAAAAAATCTTTTTACTTTACTACGAAGTAGTGAGAACATGCCAAATCATTTGTTAATAACGGAATTTTCCTCTATCTTAACGACATAATAAAGTCTAGAGACACGCCAAATTGATCTGAAGATAAATTGATATCAAAAGCTACCATATTTTAGAACTGCTTGCGTGTTACCGCCGAAAAACACGTTCGAAACGAGTGTTAAAGTGACAAAGAAGAAATCACAGAAATGGTATTGACCAAAAAATAGGAAAACAGAACAACAAAAACTAAGAATTAAAAAGACTTTGGCCTTTTATTTTTTTGGCTAATAAAGCAATTTGATATCGTAAGGCAAAAAACACTGAGAACTACAACAGAGTGAGATCATGATTGCAATCGAAAGAGGGAGCGCGAATGAGAGTAACGGAGAAAGAGAGTGGGAGAGAGTTAGTTCAGTTTAAGCCAGGCCAAAAAATAAGTGGCAATCGAGCAAATAAGCAACTCCGATTCACAATTTCCATATGTCAATAATGGCCAGCAACAACAACCCCCCATATAGCCCATATATCATTGGCTCTGGAACATATATAAATATTTTTATATCGCTTTTGGATCCCAGCTCAGCTGTGTGGAGGTGTAAGAAGCAAAAAGGCGAAACGCGAAATAAAAAACAGCTACCAATTTCGCAAAAAGCTCGCCAAGCTGACAGAACGGCAAAATTGGAAGAGAGCAAAGAGCGAAACGCTGACGTCGAGCAGCTTGTTTTAACTTTTGTTTAAAATTTAAATTGCTAATGAATTGATGATGTCTTCTGCTTCTAAGAACCTAATAGGGGGAAGAAGTCGTGTGTAGGGATATGGCAATAGGGGGAGAAACTTGTAATTAAGAGCTCAGCTTGGCATTAAAGTCGCACAGAGAGAAAAAAGTTCGCTTAAAATTTAATTCTATCTAGTTCGACTTAAAATAAAAATCTTTTTCTTTGCTTCATTACAAATATGAAACAATAGCAGACTCATTTTTCTCTGTGCAACTCATCTGCTTCTTGTTGTTATGGGGCTTTGAGAAGGTTCACTCAGAGCTCAAGGTAATCAAGGTTGATGATTTTTCAAGTTTTGTTTGTGTTTGGCCAAACAGACTTGCCCCTAATGACACTGAGATGCGAGTCTTTAGCTCTGTTTGAAAAAGTTATTAAAATTTCTTAATTGAGCATATTAATGTGCGACCCTAATGCACCAGTTCAAAACGAATAACCGTTGAAAGTTATATTTCAAATTGTTTTTTGTCCGTAAAATTTAATGCATTTTTAAATTAACCATTTTTTAAGTTACAAATTTGACAAATTCAATTTCTACGATATTCGCTGGACTTAAAGGTTCCCTCTCTCTTTTAAACATGGAAACATTAAACATCTGATCGATTCTGAGCATTCTCTGAATGCGGATCTCTGAGATTTTGTATCTTTCTCCGATTCTCCCTGTGCGTTTGGCAAGCCTCTTAAAGTTGACGATATTCGTCTACCTGTTCTTCGTTTGTTTTGTTTTGTTTTCTTTGGCCCAGGTATTGTCCGACCAAACATTTTCCGCATTTTTTCATGTACATACATATGTATGTATGTTTGTCTACGGGAACTATTCAGAACACATAAATATATATATGGCAAGCCAGCGATCCAATGCGAACAGGTAGAAGCATAAACTAGCAAAAACAACGGCTCTGCTGAAAAAAACTTTCATTAATGTTTTTGTTTTGCGTTAGCTAAATAATTCGAGTCGAGCCGCTATCTTTCGACCAACTCTTTCCCCGCAGTAAAATGGGCAACTGCGATTAAGAGTCGTAAAAAAGAAATCCATCATTGGGTGCTGTCAACTCCACAGCTGCTGTCTTTTTTGTAGATTGGCACAGTGGAATTCGCAGAACTACAGATAACAAAAGATCATTTACAAGTATAAGAACATTTTAATTAGTAAACAGCACGAAGTGCATTTGACATTAGTGATAATTTTTCCTAATGGTTTTAAAAACAATTATAAAATGCACGTAAATAGCTCTCAAATTACCATTGTTGAACGCAGCTTTACAATACAGAATAATAGAATTTTATTTAAAACTCTCGAGTCGCGTCCCACTGTAGCTCCACAGCGAATATCGTAAATCAGTTGCGCGCCACGTTCAAACCGCATTCATATGATTCCGGTGGCTTTGCGGGTTAGTTGTTGCTGGGCGGTCGCTGGCGCTTGGTCTCCGCGGTCTTGGCTTCTAAGCCTCTGGAATGCCAACAATGTGTGTGCGTTCAGTTGTGGTTCATTTTTTATAACTTCGTTTTTTTTTGTAAAACTTTTATTGACCGTTTTATTTACGGGCTGCTGCTACTGTCGCACTTTCCATTGAGCTGAAATGGTTTTCACCCGAATGCTTTGTCGCTTTCTTGCAGTTTGGTAACGAAATGGAAAAGAAAACTTGAAATTTGTGTCGATACGATTGCAAGTTTGGTCGCGTATCTTGCAGATACATCCGCTTGGCCGAGTGAATTGCACAACCCCAAACGAAAATAAATAAGTAAACGCGTTACACGTGTCCGCCCAAAGAGTGTGCTTTCGAGTCTTTGTTCGCCGTTAGCTGTGCCAAGCCAAAATGCGCGTATCCGACAGATACCAGTCATCATCACTATTATCATCAGCATCTACAACACCGCCATCGGAAATTGCATCGCACCAGATTTTGAGCAGCACGCACCTTGAAGTAATTGCAGCATCTGGCCATCGTCAACGCTGCAGACTATAATGAGTCAAAATGTGGCCGACAGTTTGGTGAGTTGCTAACCCATTATCTTGTGCATGTACTCTAGTATATAGCCTATAGCCAGCGTAGAAAGTAACAGGGAAATGCATAGAAAGTCATTTTGAAAGTATCTCGCTGAGCACCGAACTTTGTGTGGCAGGTTTTGGCCCAGGCTTGCTAATTATTTGGTCAAATAGTCGGTAGACCAAATCAGTGTGGTCTAAATGTGTTGTAACATTTTGATTGGATTTGTTCCGAAATAGCAAATTACAAATACATTTACAATGTACTTTAAGTGTTACTGAAACTAGAATAATTTTTGTGAAATTTATTATCACGAACACTGTTTCAAGAGCGATATTTTCATGACTAATTTTCATGATAATTTTCATGAATAAAAAATTTGTCATCTAAAATAATGTGTATATATTATATACATACATACATATGTATATGTATATATATCGTGGCATAAAAAAATATTATACCCCATAATTTCTAAACGATAATTATATTCACGTTTTCAGTTGCATACTAACCGAGTCAAGTAAATTACAAAAAGCTTAAACCACATTATTTAGACACCGAAATCATTAAGCAATTTGGTGTGCAATCTTTAAAAGATTTATTTTTATCGCTTTATGTAAAATTCGTTATCAGCATCCCCAAGTGCTTAACAAATATCACCGCCCCTTTTTGTATCTAAACTTGTTGCATTCGCTAATTGATCAATTGACGTGCTTTCGGGCTCCAATATTTATCCAATGTCTACAAGCAACAAACAAAACAACAGACATCGTTTGATTGGCGCTTACGTAAATGCACGTTTATTAATATTTCTGCTTATTGATTTCCCCGCCAGCTTTCTTTAAAGCGTTACCAAATAGCAGACAACACTCAGGTATTCCCATTTCCATAATTATGTCATTCCAGTTCACATGTTTCGATGGTTGGTCAAATGATAGCCTCTAAAGCCAAACAAAACATGGAAGAAAATTATTTAAATTTCTTTGTTGGCATTAATCAAAAATTTGGAAAAAATCCTCCAGGTCTTAAAGTTTTAGGAGACCCATAAATTCCATTGATAAATGTGTAGCGATAATGAAAACAAATGCTATTGTGGGGGTCAGTGTAAAGTTGCCCCAAAAAAAACCGAAAAATACCACACATTGAGAGAGAGAGTCGCTGAGAGAGTTCTGATTAGAAACAAACAACCCAGTCAATTGCTCATCAGAAAAAACATAAACAGAGCGAGAATGGGCAAAGTTTGTTCTGATACGACATTTACATACCGTGTAATTATTTTATTTTAGGAAACTTATTTAGATAGACAATAATCACTAAGAATTTGTTTTGAAGCAATAAATGTAAATTGATTTTTTAGACTTGTATGTTACCGTACTCAATTTTAATTTGATTGCACTTTAAGATGACAGTTTATTTTGGAAAAGTTTAATTATAAGTTTATTGACAGAAAACACTGTATTTTCCTATTTTCTATAGTGAAAAACCTCATATTAGAATACATTGTTTATATTAGCTTTGTTTTTGTGCATTAAAGTACCAATCACATTTGTTTGAAGTTTTACAACCAATATACCTTCAAGCAAGGTGTAAAGCCATAGTGGGTGTTTTGCCAGAAGTTCCCACGGTCGAAAACTTGAATACCTGAGAAAAAGCTAGAGAGAGCGTAATTGGCAGAGCGTCTCAACAGGGATGCTACAGTTACATTCGTCGAGTAAGAACATCCCCCGAAAATGCTTGTGTTCTTATTCGAAGAGAGTTGATCCCCGACAGAGCGAGAGAGTGCGAGTGGGAGAGAGTAAACGAGAGTTGGATACAGACGATGGGGTTTCGGGCGGTCGTTTGTTCTAAGCGGGCAGAGTTCGTCTTCGACTGTTGTTGGCGGCGGTTGTGTCGCGTGTCTCTCTGCCGAGAGCTTTGTGTGTGTGTCTCGCGCGCGTTTTACGCTCTGCGCCCCCTACGCTCCCCTTTTCCCAGTGGATAAACCCCTGAATGTGAATTTTGTATAATGTTTTTGTAATAACATGGATATCTCATGTTGAGATTTTCGGCCAAGCGAATGAAAATGCAAGCGGTATCCCGAAAATCGCTGTTTACGTGTGTGCGAGTGCAGCATTAGCAAAAGGAAAAGAGATAAAAGTGAAAAGAAAACAAATAAATAGTAGGGAAGGCGTGCTAAAGCACGAGAGCAAAGCGGAGATTGCAAGGCAGACGCATAGACGTAGTGCAACGAACCCTTCTTCGCGGACCAAGGATTCACCACTTACCACTAACTAGAGAACCAAACACCAATACCAACCCCCCACCTCTACTGCTTGCTCCTGGGTGTGTTTCTCTATGTCCCGTTGACTCATCGTCGTTCCCAGGAAGCTGAACAACGGTATAGCGGGCAGCACACAGAGCACAGAAGCACAGAAGCCCAGAACACAAAAAGAGCAGCAGGAATATCGATTTTACTTGCCTTTTACTTATACACCGCCCCACCACCCGCACCACCCACTGAACTGCACTTGGGTGTAAAAATAAAACACCAGAAGCCATTAAAGGAGACGTGTAAATTAAAGCAAACCGACGAGAAGAGGATAACGGATAGGAAAACCCCAGCAGCGCATCCGTGGAAATCTCAGCAACATTTCTCAAGGAACAAAAGCCAATCTCAAATGGTAAAAAAAACAGCGCAATCCATCAGGCAGGATTAGAAAGGAGCGCACTTAAGATCTATTGCTTCTTATCCTGCCCCTACAGTGGTCACTCGAATGTTGATACATTGCAATGATTTTGTTACCAAAATATTATAATAATAATGTATTATTTTTGCAATACACTGGCACTGTGTTAAAAACTTCAGATAAGATAAAAACATTGTAGTGCAACCATTGTGAGGGCATGTCAGTTTTAGGTGGTTTGTCTTTTATTACTATTGACCCCCGCCCCTAAATCAACGACATGGATAATTATCGATAATGCGCACCTTTTTTTATCCGAGAACTCTCAACCCTGAAAAGTAGTTGCTGTGTGTACTTGATCTGGTTTGGTGTGGAGAGGGATTACTGTAGTGTCTTGGTGTCGATTCACAAGGAAATGTCAACAATGATTATGGATAGAAAGGCAATGGTATGGAAACTTTACGCCTAAGTGGAGTACAGAAATAAAACACCTTGTTGGGGGAAGGAATATGAATCGATAAAAGTCGGGAATTTTCACAAGCATTGAATGAATCATATGGGAACTGCCAAGATGTGAGAAGATTTGTTTTGGGGCTTCAAGAATTTATGCTAATTAAAAACCATTTAAAATTTGTATATGTACTTATGTTTGGAAACATTCGTGTCGGCTGTTCTTAAGTTATGAATAACATATACATATATAATTTGTTGTCTTATTCCCCGAATTTTGAATACGGAAGAAAACGAATTAAAGTTATGAAAGTGAATCAGTTAAAGATCATTTCTGTTGCAGTCCCAGTTATATTTTCGTTCCTTTATTATCCATTTATGCGGAGTGCCCCTCGAAATCATTTATCAGCTCCCATTGTATGCAAAACAAAAGCTCCGCCCCCTTCCTGCCCCCCAAGCCCCCCCCCCCCCACTGGCGAATGAGGGGGGAATGCATAAAAATAATTTACGTGGGGAGCTATGCGCTCAGTGGCTCAGTGGCAAGCTTTAGCTTTAGCTTAGGTTGATATGTTTCTGTATTGTTTGCACATCATCTCTGCTGCCCAACGGATGTGGTTTGATAATAGCCGAAAGAGCGGGACGGATGCTCGGTGGTAGAGACAGATACATGCACGTGAAATAAAAGTTTAATCGGTTATGAATTATGATTATTCCAATTGGAAATGGCAACAGGATGTGGCATCGTTTATATAGCAAAACAGAGACATGGTACTAATGTCATTTGGGATATAATATTTTATAAAATTCTTTCCAAACCATATATAGCCCGCAGATTTCTTTCTTTTGGAGAATTATGATTTTAAGGTATTATTTAATAATTAAAAACTTTGTTGTTAGGGTTTTTCCTGTGTAAAACGATGTAAAATCTTGATGAACCTGCTTTAGTAGGCCGGTGCAATTAAATTGGATCATAATTCCCCCAAATTTTTTTATGTGCACCGAGGGAGCAGCAAATGTTGTCAAGTCGACTGCGTCGGATGCAGTCACATGTAACTGACAGTCAGTCAGAGTCATTTAGCCAGTCAGTCATTTAGTCAGTCAGTCATTCAGGGATGACAGAGGGGAGGGGAGGGTGGTGGTGTTTAGTTTCAGTCTCTTTTTTCCCTTTCCGTTGTTTTGCGTTGTTTTTTGCCGCTGCTTCTGTTGCTGCAATTCACAAAACTCGTGCCAGGGGTCGTCGATTTAAAAATAGAGATTTGTGTCTACAATTGCGGTCAAAATAAATGTCTTTTCATTTTTCAAGACAACCGAAATGTATTGTTTATTTCGAAAAACTAATCTATTGCCGTCAAGAAATAGAAAATCATCAAGGAAATGGTTTTACATCGATAGCAATTACAATACTTTTGCATATAAAGCGAATATCTTAATCAGGATACTATTAAACTATCTTAGCAAAATGTTTAAATATATCAAATATATCAATTTCTTTAGATATATTTTCGCTTTTAAACTATCGAAAGTATGACCCCAGCTGTATCTGTTTGTTGATAAATTCACCCCAAATGAAAATGCAATTGCTTTGATGTTGTGGTTCGACTCTCCTTTGTTTTGGTTTCTGGCTATTTTTGCGAAGATCTGTAATTGAAAGAAACCCCCCCGGGCGGAAAAACAGAAACAGAAAACGCCACCCACGCGATTTTCTGGAGGAAAGGTCACCTGCTCTATATATAGACAGATGATGTGGGCCGTCCAGTCGTCCAATCAGGCGCCCCCTCATACTTGGCTGTTATTTCTTTATAATTGGGGGCTTGTATACACAAACACGAATATGTTTGACAATTGCCCGTCGTCTGGCATTATAATACTCTAATATTTCATTACTTAATGAGCTTTATTTTTGCCACTTTTATTTCACGGGCCGGGTACTTTCCGATGAATCATTCAAACTCAGAAGGTAAAATATCAGCCGCATGCAAATCGTCATTTCCACACCGAGTCGTGTTCTGTCTCTCTCGGTCTCGTTTGGCATTCGTTGTAATAATAATCGTGAATGAAATGAGTGTATTTAGGTTCTGGGGCTTGGTACGAATCGAGTGCAATGTATGTGCATATTGATTATACCAAGGCATCTCAAACAAAAATGATTTCTATATATCTAGGCATTGCGCATATTTACAATCATATGAATGTATGTACATATATGGAAATAAGATGTTTGGCCTTAAGCTTTGAAGGATTTAATCTAATCAATTCTGTTTTCAAAGTGTAACTTGGAGTAGCTCTCTTATACTTGCGGAATTCGCCAGCATATTTCTTATCGCCAGCTGTGGGACTTAAATATTGCATGATAATTTATATGCAAACTGCTAAGTAATCGTTACTTAATTGTTGAGCTGGGAAAATTATTATTGCAAATTGTTTAGTGGGAAAGCTTTAGCACTGAAGGCCCTCTGTCTATGTAGTATCTTTGGAATATTTAGGCAAATCAAGGCATTGAAAATTAGTTTCACAATTAGCAGTTGTTATCCTACATATTAGATTTTCATAATATAAATTTGCATATGAAAACGGTTGAGTGCGCAGAACTAATTCGACCAATAAATTGCTATTCGTAACCCACATGTGCATTATTCATGCTCGACTTTGGAGCTCTGTTCAGATTGCATCTAGTTCACAGTTTCGCTCAGGGAAAGAAAATCCAAGTCCTTCTCCACAAAATGACGCATGCAAGACGGACGTGCCTCAATTATCGGTCGGCATTCGAATATATTTATGTGGTGTGGTGTATATTTGCTTGTGCTCGATTTACTTTTCGTGATGCGTATTTGATTGTTTGGTCTTTGATGCATTTCCCGCCTATTTATTTTCAAGGCATCATATATAATTTGACGCTCTTGGCCACGCGAGGCACGTTCCAGATTCGGGACTTCCAGATCCCGACCTTTTTCCCCTTGCCTCACGCACGACCACTCCGCTGACCCCGTCTGAATAATTGGTGTTTGTTTTTTCGTAGCCGAGATTAACTGGCTCAAAGACCTAGCGACCAGATGACATTTCTCTTCGCACGAATTTGGCCAGAAACAAGTTATGTAATTGGCAATGGCTGTAATTGAGCAAAACTGCAAAATGCTCGGAGTTGGCCTGAATTTATGGCTAAACTCTACATGAAATGGGCTGGGCCAGTTCATCTCCGGCGCGGTAAATGCCATAAAACTGATGGAGAAAAGGAAAGCGCAACGCAGTTTCCACACCGCAGACATGAAAATATTTATCTAGGCAAATATTGCAGAGTTTTGTTTGGAATTGAACGAAGCGGAAATGCTCTTCAAAAACAAAAAAAATAAGCAACCATTTATATAAGGAAATTCATATAATATTTATGGATAAATGCTTGAGATTACTTTCATATTTCTGTGGAGCAGGATTCTAATTTTGATATTTGTGCTATCATTCGAATGTTCATAAAATGCAGTTCATATTTATTAATTATTATTCATTATTGAATATGTTTAGAAGACTTGAAGGTAGACTGATTTTGATTGTTTAAAATGCCTGTTTATTGTTCGAAACTTTTCCTGTTCCTCTCCACTGATAGAGTATTTTTGGATGAATATATTTCCTAGGCGCAACCTGTGCGCAGCTGTCAATAGGCGTGAAATACTAAGACCCGAAATCAAGGAAAACAAACTAGTCGGCCGTAATAACTTCCTGGTAAAAGTTGAGCACATCCCGATTGGGAGGCCGGAATGGTCGTACTTGGGACGTTGTTTACGATGTTAATGTTACAATCTCAAAATGGTTAAACAAAAGTTGCCCGTAATTCTGCCCCAGGCTTCCCATTAACCAAATATGGTGGGGATGAGTGAGTAGTGAGCGCCACTTGAAGTACAAGTCGCTTGTCAAAGATACACTTTTCGTTTGTTTGTTTGTTTGGTGTATTGTTTTTTTTTCTATTTTTGGGTATTTTTATAGTTTTACTTTTTCGGGGGTGAGTAACTCATAAACATCAAACAGCTGAACAATCCACTCGATTGTGGTCTTGTATGCCTTCGAAGTCAAATCGTAGCCAAGGTCAGGGGCTCTGTGAACGAACTGAGAAGACAGCTCAAGTGGGTTGAGGGTCGCAGTCAATCAATGAACCACAGCCAGAGACCAAGATCAAGTACAAAGCAAACTCTTCAGAGTTTAACACCCCCGCCAATAACACTAAATGAACTCCAATCAAACCCCAAAAAACTTAAACCAACAGAATTTCACAAGTCGCGCCAACTGCAAATGCCCGCATAGCCAAAAGCACCAGCAGAAGCCCGCTCTGATCAAGAGTCACACCTGCGCCTATCAGCTGCAGGACCTGTCAGGATATAATCGCGCCCTGATGCCTCCGCTGGACAACACGGACTTCAGCAATGCCTGGCGGCAGGTGAATAACAACACCACCAGCCAATCCTGCGCCTACCACCAGCAGCAACAGCAGCAACAACAGCAGCAGGATGCAAAGGATGCCAAGAGGCACTATCACCATCACACCTGTCCAAGGCAACGGAAAAAGTCCATGACTCCGGCGGAGCCAACGCACTTGTGCCCGAAGCACCAGGAGGCCAAGCAGCGGCGATCCAGATCCGCATCTGCCAAGCCGCGAAGGAACAGCTCCTATCACTCCTATGACGACCTGGATGTCTCGTCCGCGGTTCTCAATGCCGAGCGCAAGGTGGTGGCCAGCCTGAAGTACCTGTGTGCCTGCACGGGAGCCACCTTGCGGAATCTCTCCAAGAAAACCAAGGACCTGCACGCCAAAAACTATACCTACACGAAGGTAAAAGGGGTAAAATATTTGCGAATTGCTAGTCAAAATTTCAATTGGCTTTTGTTGATTGCATATTAACTAATTGATGATATAATATACTACAATATCTATGATTTAAAAATAGACTGACAAAATATGTTATATATATAATAGTATGTGTATATAGTATACACAAATCAAAGAAATTAGCTTCATCATTCGGAAATTAGCTTGCACATTAAATTTAAAAGGTACGGAGTGATAATTCAAATAAAGTTTCTTGTTCATGCCATTTTTGAATCATGCTTTGCTTCTCTTTGTCTGTATTTAGTATGAGACAGTCGCCGAGTTGCAGATACCTGAGTCACATCCGGCTTAATTATGTTTACTCAATTGATTGCCTAATTGACACTAATTAATTGCTCGAGTTGCATGCAAGAATTTAAGGCGCTGAGCTGAGGCAATAGACAAATAATTGAAGCGAAATTGTCGTGGCAATTGTGAGTTTCCTCCTCCTCTAAATTATAAATATCTTGAAGTGTGCTTTCGAAACCCATCCAGTTGCAACCTAATTTAGTTCTAAATTCAGTTAATTCGGTTATATTTAAATACAAAGCAAAGTGTCTGATAGCACGACATACCACTTGATTGTATACGAACTTGAACTTAGTGATAATAATAGATTAGTGAGATTCACAGGCGGAAGTGAATGACTGAACTTGTCACCCAACAACGTTTAATCGTATTTTGAAAGGAAGTTTCAGTAAAACATAGCATTTCTTAGATAAGTGCTTAAGTTGAATGTGCCGTTGTACGATAATATCTGGGAGTACTGGGTCAAATTTCCAGCTTGCAGGCAGTAAATCAATGTCCATTATAACTTGATTTACTACCGAATAAATGGCCTTAAATCATTTTTAAGCAGCAGTACTAGTATTCCCTACACTTTTGACGCAAATGTGGAATTGAACTGGGCTGCCATAATGCGTCATTAATTAAACAGCACAGCCCAATGATCGCAGCAAATGAACACGGCGCGTATAAGGCATCCAAAGCGAAAAACGCCAAATAAATAACAAATAAATTAAATAAATACCTATACGCTATATGTTTGTACATATGTATGTATCTGTTTTCCACAATGCGAATCAAGAACAGCGGCCAAAGTTTTTGGCAGATGCCGCTAAGGAAAAGTCGCTGCCGGCGTCGATGATCGTGAATCGGAATTGATTAAATGTTGCCTTCACATTGTATATGTATGCTTAATGAATTTGGGAAGGGGAAGTGTGTGTAAATCAGCCAGTCGAAAAATAAAACAGAAAGCAGCCATTAAGCAGCAATTAGATAAAAACAATTGCAATTTTGTTTCTTATGTTTTCGCATTTTCAGCAGCAAGCTCTAGTCAAACATCATTTTTTCAATAGCTGTGCTATTGAAAAGCGTACTTACAACACTTTTTGTTTAATGCAAATGGCTAGATTAGCCCACTTTTAATGCCCTTACATTGCCACATCGTGTCTTGTATTTTTGCAAGGCCATTTGGAAATTTTTCAGCTGTTTCCAGATCCATCTCAGCGCAAACACCAAAATCTTATGCACAATTACACAAAACATCAACAATTTTCCCCCCACTTGTCTGCCACTTAACGCCTTGGGCCGGGGGCCTGAAAAAGTGTGTACTCATTTTGTAGAGTTCCATGTTTTTACGAAATATTAAAGTACTTCAATAAAAATTTACGAAATGCTGGCTGCCTAAAGTGAACTAAACATTTGAGCAATTCGCTTCGCCTTTGTTTTGCTGTAATCAAAGCGCATGCGGGCAATTAATTGGATCAACATGAGATTCGTGTCTGTCTGTCTAGGATGGATGACCCCTTGCTCGTGTGTGGAGCCCCCTCTTACCCTACACCACCACCCCACCCCCACTCCCATCAAATCATGTTTATGTTTTTGCATTCCTATTCGGATTCTCGTTTGGGGTCAACTGGATGTTGTTGCTATTGTCGCCACGCACAGAGAGAAAAATTAAGCATTTTACCATAATATTTAGCATAAGTTTACCTGGTGCTCATGTGATAAATTGTACTATAAAAATATAGATATTATGATGAAATACAAAAGATACAAAGATAGATATCCCTTACAAATAATATAATTTTGTTACATATTTTTAAATAATGTTATCAAAATTTAATAATAGGCACAGAATAGTACTATATCTTCCAGTTTCCTTAGGAACTGAGCCTGAACCCTAAGGACCTAACTAAGGAATTTCGCTATTTTTTCTGTCTGTAGAGAAATCTTTTTTTAGCGACTTGTGTTAATCCACGCCTTTGTTGTAACTTTTGTTGCTGTTTATTATTGGGGGGCGCCACCAACACTCACAGCCGAACTTTGCGTGCCTTTTCCATGTGTGTTTGCTGTTGTTGTTGCTGCTCGTTTATTCATTCAGTTCTCGTTTAATGCTTTTTCACGCTTTTGGCATTGCTGCGAGTAAATTTCAATTGAAATACTTATGCACTCATTTATGTGGGCTCGTCTGCGTGTGTTACGAGTATTTACATAGTTTTTACATAAACACAGAAGGCATTTTGTAATTAGAATTTAAATGCTTCGACGTTGATTAAGCGAAAATATGTTGGGCATTTTCCGGAGGCATGGGGCCTTGGGAAATAAGTGGTATAAATATGTACTATATGCGTGTGAAACTGATCCAAAAGACAACTTTGCAGTTGGCATTTTATTGTCTACAAGCTTGAACGAGCAATTTCGATCTGAAATTTGAAATTGCGCAATTTTTCAGACTTTTATAAATTCCTTGTTTCATTTCCAATTAGGCCAAACAAATTTAAAAATTCCCATGTTCAGCTCTTTTGAAACACATTTAGTTGTGCTCTATCCAACAAATTAGCAAAGAATTTATGTATCAATTAAAATACCACGACCAGACATGAACAAATGTTGTTTGGGCCTTAACATTGCCAAAGATGCCACACGAAACGGAAATGGACATGGAAATGCCAGACAAGCGAGTTTCCACAAAAACAAATATTGTTCACATTCAAAACAATGTGCAAAAATCGAAAGCCTTAATGTTTATATTGGGAATATTTAAGAATTGTTGAACTCGCGTATTAAGGGGAAATAAATTAAAATACGTCGGAAACTGAAGCTAAATATAGGCGAATGATACATTTGATAGGCTATAAATAAGCCGTGATCTTTGACTTTGACATAGACTTATGAATTATTTAATAATACTTTTATTGCTTTCATCGAAAGTTCTAAATCTTGATTAAGTTTTATAATTTTTCCCTAGATATACAACTTTTCACGCTGTTAAGCCCAAGTTTCCACACAAAGTTCAGTCGTTGAACGCTTAAGCCAAAAATAAAAAGCAATCACTGCCAGCAAGACTAATCCACTTTTCTTTTTCCATTACCTTGCAGCCCACGTGGCGCCTCTGGGGCGAAGAGCACGAGAAGAATGCAATTTTCACCGTTTACCTGAAGAAAGTGCGATACCACCGACCGACGCCCACAGCCAGCAATGTGAGTAATCCCCAATATCAATTACCTAGTCAGCTGCAATGGCTTGGCAGCTCAATTTGAAGATAGAAATATCTATCTATATCTGAAAGGTTTATAAAACTTCTACGATGTTATTTTCATTTCTTGCAGGACTCAGATGATGAGATTTCCCATCTGGAGTGGGAGACGGTACGAGTGCGTTTCGTAAAGGCGGCGACATTGGCTCGACTGGTGGAGGCGTTAGCCACCGACGACGGGGAGCTGGAGTCCACCTTCATCAACGTCTTCCTGTCCACCTACCGCACCTTCTCCACGCCCAAGCAGGTGCTCAGTCTGCTGACGCAGCGGTACGATGCGCTGCATGAGAAGCACCTGGAGGAGTTGGAGCAGTCTCAGCAGAATGGACAAGTCATGGATCCCGCCTACGATCCACACGCCTCCATTCACGAGCAGCACAAGAAAACCCTAGTCTCAGCGCTGCACGTCTGGCTGGATGGGTTCCCGGAGGATTGGCACGAGGATAACCTGCAACAGGTAATATAAATGACACA
The DNA here is from genome assembly GCF_016746235.2 of Drosophila teissieri. Classification (NCBI taxonomy): domain Eukaryota; kingdom Metazoa; phylum Arthropoda; class Insecta; order Diptera; family Drosophilidae; genus Drosophila; species Drosophila teissieri. The sequence continues at coordinate 14,079,268 of NC_053031.1, read as the reverse complement.
CAATGGTAAAATTCATATTTATTGATTATATATGTTTACCCACAGATATTGGCCTTTGCCACCAAGCGTCTGAAACGATCCGATCTGCACCTCAAGGTGCTGAGTCGTCTGGAGCGGCTCATCCGGCAGTCCGTCTATGGAAATGGAGGCGGTAGCGGTGGCACGGAGAGCAATGGTCTTTCCTGGCTATCCGCAGCGGGCTCGCCACAGATGCAGGAGTTCATGATCACCAGTCACTATGGCTCTTCGTATGACCTCACGGATCAGTTCAATGGCCTGTACCTATCGCCGATCTACCGTGGACCTACCCACTTTCTGCAGGCATACCGTTTTCCGCACGTGCCCGTTCGGCATTTTGCTGAGCAGTTGACGCGTATGGATACGGAACTCTTTAAGCGACTGATTCCCCACCAGTGCCTTGGACACACGTGGGCACGACGTGATAGTGGTGGATCCGAGACTGTGGTGGCCACCATCAACCAGTTCAATGCGGTGCTCTTCCGCGTGGTGTCTAGTATCCTGATTGATCGCCTGAAGCCTCAGGTGGGTGTCTCTTATTATACATGATTTTCTGCACTCTACATTCGTAATAAACAATTGCATTTTAAAAATCAGGAGCGCGCTCTGAACATCTCACGATGGATTGATATTGCCCAGGAGTTGCGCATGCTCAAAAACTTTAGTTCGCTCAAGGCCATCATTTCGGCTCTAAACTCCAATTCCATATACCGCCTCTCCAAGATCTGGGAAGTGCTGCCTAAAGAAAGGGTAAGTTGTGTTACTACACACACAAACTAACATACTAATTTGTTTCCTTATTCCACTTATAGATGGAAGTCTTTACGGAGCTGGCGAATATTTGCTCGGAGGATAACAATGCTTGGACTCTGCGAGAAGTGCTGAAGCGAGAGGGAACGGCCAAAAATCCGGATCCAGGCAGTGACCAGAGCGATAGGCATCTGCAGAAGCTTATTCTGAATTTGGGTACACAAACATCCCATGGCACGATACCCTATCTGGGTACATTCCTCACGGACCTGACCATGATCCATACGGCCAATCCGGACTACCTCACCGAGAATAAGCTCATCAACTTCGACAAGAAGCGCAAGGAGTTCGAGGTTCTGGCCCAGATCAAGTTACTCCAGGGAGCAGCGAATACATATAATCTCCAGGCGGATGCCCTCTTTGATCATTGGTTCAACTCAATGCCAGTATTTGACGAGCGCGAGTCCTTTGAGCTGAGTTGCCGACTGGAACCACCACCGCCAGCGCCACGGAAATCGGTGATCAGCACCAACACCTCTTTAACAAACACGACCGCCTCGTCGACGGCTTCTATAATGGGCCACCGGAAGACTGACTCCATACACTCGAACTCGAGCAGCGGCGCGGGATCGCAGTTCTATTGCGAACTAAACAGTAGTACCAGCTCCAGGCATAACTCCCTGGATCGGGATGCACACCATCAGCACGCCTCCTTGATGTCCGCCTCGAGTAGTGTGTCCAATTTGTCGTTGGACTCCAGTAACTCTGGCGGTCGGCAGTCTGGCAAGCTGACACACTCTCAGTCCATGGGAAATGGCCTGAAATCTCACGGAAATGGCACTACAAATGGGGGATCCCCTCATATCAATGCTCAACTGGTGCAACCATCAAGTGGAACCCCTCAGTCTGCTCCTGATTTCTATATCATTCGAGTGACCTACGAAACGGACAACATCGAGCTGGACGGGATTGTGCTGTACAAGAGTATTATGCTGGGAAACAACGAGCGCACGCCGCAGGTGATCCGGAATGCTATGCTTAAATTGGGTCTGGAGGATGATCCGGATAGGTACACCTTGGCGCAGGTCCTACCCGATAAGGAGCTGGTCATGCCGAAGAATGCGAATGTCTACTATGCGGTCAACACGAACTACAACCTCAACTTCATCCTGAGACCGCGAAAGGAAGAGGGTGTGGCGGGAAGCTAGTCCACAGCCGTGCCCCTGTCCCAGTTGTGGTGTCTGGGATACGAGGGCGAGGAGTGAGGGTTAAGGATTATACATTGGGGGGGAAATTGTAAATAGCTAGAGCTTGACTCGCTCATGACAAAACTGGATAAACCAATTTCTATTTAGGTTCGTAACTCGTTTAAGTTATTTATTTTAAAGTGAAAGGATAGTAGAAGAAACGAATTCGATTAGTTCGATTACCGATTATTTCGATTAATGTCTATTAATTCAAATCCTGTCAATTATCACTTAACCAACTTTTGTAATCTCTTATTTTTCCAAGACCTGAGTTGTATAAGATTTGAAAACCCAATCCAAAACATATATTATATAGAGACTCTACTGGAATATTTGCTGATATTTACAAACACACATATACATTAAGTATATTTACCTATATACAACCATTTATATTCTAAATGTGGTACAATAATTTTGGATCTTGAAACGGATATTGAGTTGGTTTAAGGATACTCATTGTCTGTACTTAACTTTGAGGTCTTTAAAACACAAACAACTAAGCATATTTGTATAGATGTTTTTACCCACAGTACGTGTATTATAAATACCAATTTAAATATAACTACTATATGTAACTGTTTCCGAGTGGAGTGCACAACAGCAAATAATGTTTATCGATAACTTTAGCCGCTTAAGATACTGAATTTCAGATTTTCGAAGCTATCTACATTGAAAATTAATGAGAGAATGAAACAATTATACACTTACTGTATACACTAAGAATCTGCTTCGATTTATACATATTAAATATGAATAATATTTAAATACAAACTTAAGTTACCGAAAGAAAAGAAGAAAAACAAAGTAATATTGTAAATATAAAAGTGAAAATCGATAAATTGTGTTCTTCTAAAAAATAAATCGTACCAAAAGAATGAATAATATGACTTGTGTATTTACAACAAGGATTTTGTCCAAAGTAAGTAAGGCAGCGTATTAAAGTTTAAAAGTTTTAAGTAATAAATTACAAAAGATTAATTTTGAGTGACACACAAATCGATGGTTTTCTTGTTAGGAATCAAAAACCCTTGGATACCTATCAAGAATTACATTATCGATATATTCCAAATATCATGTCATCCCATCTTTGTCATTCCATTTAATCTATTAGTAATCCAACAAAACAGATTTCCAACTTTGATTAGCCCGGTTGGGCTATGTGAAAACTTAACCCACGAGTCAACGGAAAAAGTTAACCCATTTCGATGTGAAAAGCGAAGAAGGACGAAAAATGGAAAAATCAGATTATCAAGCAGCCGATGCCAAGAGAACTTGGCCAAGGCTTCAAACCAAATCAGCATCCACAAGGCTGAAGGATGGGGTTAGAAGAAAGGACCAAGTTAGCGGGTCAAAACATCTCATTACATTTGCAGGCTGAAACACACACACACACACACACACACACACAGAGACAGCTACGAGATGAAGGCAGTAAAACTGAAATAAATTACTTTTTTGGCTTTTAACAACTTTCGGTCGTCGGAAACGAAAACAAGTTGCACCTTCAAATGGGGTGACCCGCCCCCGAACTTTCGCTGAAAACAAATTTCGCTTTTCTTACCCCTTTTTCGGCGCGTATAATTTTCGGGCCGACACAAACTTTAATTAGATCACTTCAATGACAAAAAATAAATAATCTCGTTCCGCAATAATAAAACCCACAGAGGCAAACAAATTGAGGATGCTAGGGCAAGGGGGCGTGGCAGGACAGCGGTACTAGCTTGAAAAGCTCTCGAAAAACAAACTTTCTCCAACTAGTCGGTGAAAATCCGCATCAAGCATCAAATGGAAATGGAAATAAGTTGACTTGACTTGACGTTGAGGCTGCTCAAAAGGGCTGAAAAGTGGGCGGTGACATCTAAGTGGAGTGCTGCCAAAAGGGGGCGTGGCGGTGAGCAGGAGGTGAACATAGTGAAAGCTCCGGGGTTAACAATGACGTCATCGTTGTGCAAGTCATGAGCACACAAGGAGAATCATAACCAAATCGGTTGTTCAATGGCAACTTATGAGTTTAAACTTAAGTTTAAATTTATGACACTTTAGTTTATCACTTTCGAATCAGATAAATTTCTTATAGATTCGGAAAGATAGACATATAATATTTGGATTGCTGTATTTCGTTCATGACTATGTTATGACTTAGTTATGCCTATATTTTTTTCAGTGCAACGGAAGCAAACCAGTGAGTGGGGAATAGTGAAGGAGGTAAAAGCAATTTCTAGCGTACAAAAGAGTTTCGTCATAACTGAGAAGGAATAATCGATAACCTCAAGCAGACACAATGACGCAGTTGGAATGACATAATTCAACACATACCCACAGAGAAAATTGATAAGACAGGGTCACAACTGCAGGTCAAAACAAGAAATTCAATTAGAAAGTCCTAGAAGAAGGAGGGGATTAGGGGTGGCGCTATCATGACGACAGTCTAGTTTGGCCTTCTCCATTCCTCCGCGCCACACACAAGCCCCCACCCCTTGCGGGTTACACCCTCTTCCTTAACGATTCCCTCGACCATATATTCCATACCCACCATATAGCACGTGTACATTTCCATCGACACCAGGTGAAACCTTCAAACAAAAAACAGCCAAACACAAAAAGAAGAACACGAAACTTAAAACGAAGACTCATGCCAGGTGACTTAATACCCTAACCAACCAATACCTTAAAATAAATCTATGCTTCATTAAGAGCTTATAAATAATATTAAAATCATTAATTAAAATATTAGGTAAGAAGGTAACGAGATTTTTTTATAATGCCTATTCAAATGATCTTGAATTTACTATCTGCAATAATCCTTTAGAAACTTCAAGCCAAAGGAACCGCACCGTTATTTTCAGTTGCCTGGTTTTGAGCGCTTTTCTCAGGCAGGCGAGAATGCAACAACGTGTCGGGCCCTCACTCACACTAGCGCCCTTCGCCCGTTTCCCACTCTCTCTGCCACACACTCACCAACACACAGCCTCCCTAGAGAGAGCATAAGGGACCTGTGCTACCTGCCAAACTAGTCCTTCTCTGCTTCTTGCTCGTCGAGTAGCTCCTGTCACAAATTTTTGACGTTTCTTCGCCAGCTGTGTTGAGTTCCTGCGTGGGAGAGTTGCCCAACACAAGAGCCAGAGAGAGAGAGAGAGGGAACTCCGACAAAGAGAGAGCTTTTCTGCAAGTTTTGGCATTACCTGGTTCTTTAGGCTCTCAGCGGATGGGCCTCAGTTCGCTTTTCGGACTATTGAGTGAGTTGCCTCTCTCTTCGGGGAAATTCGAGATGGCGGGGGAAAACGAGGGAAAATGCAGGAGTTGGGGGAGCTGGGAAGGCTTTTGATGGGCGCGGGTTTGTTGGATGGGTTTTATGGCTACACCAAGACACTTAATTGGGCGAAAGCTTCAATAAAATGTTGCATTAAGCCATTGTAGCTGCGAGATCTTAAGCCGAGTAATTGTAATTTGAGACATTTCATTTCAATTATTTTTATTCGGCATTAATATTACAATTTTGAACATTTTTAAACTATATACATATGTAGATATGCAGCATAAGTACACTACGAAAATTAACTGAAATATAATAGCATAAGTTATGAGCGTTTAATATTATATTTATTTACAAAGCGTTATAGCAATAGAATTTATTTAAACAGTTCAATAGGAGTTTATTATTTTGTATTAGTAAAAAATAAATATACATTGTTAAATTAATGTGATTTAATTATTATATACATTTCATTTAAAATCAATAGACTTTAAAGGACAATGACCCTTAAAAAGAAACATTTTTCGAAGTGCACAATTACGTCTACATTTTAGGTGCATGTGGACCTGGTGCCCATAACAAACGTAACAAACGTAACGAAAACAATTACACGAAAGAAATCCTCAAAAAGCACACTGGAAATGAGACTGAGAATACACACCCCCCTCTCTCGTATTCCCTTTATCCTGGGACCCCCTCCCCTCGTCCATCTCTTCAGGGACTGCTCAGTGAACATTAAAATAACAAAATCCAAACAACGCAAACTTTGAGTGCAAGACCAACAAGAGAATCCTAGAACCCAGGGCCAGAGAGAGGTGCACTAAGAAAAATAAATAAAGTGTTCAAATGCACATTTTACTAATATTTTAGCAACAATAACAACTATAATTAAGGAAAAACATTAAATATTTACGATTTAGGTTCAAGTACATTTTGTAAAAACTTTTGAATTATATAAAAGCATATTGAATTCATGCAAAATACGAAATTTATTTAATATGCAAAATATTTAGTTTTTTTTAACAGTCTTTTATTTAGGTGTAGGGACAGCATACGTGAGAGAGGGAGAGAGCACGAAGCTCGCCAGGACGTCGCCAGTCAGTCTCGACGGGGATTCCGCTCTCGGTGGGATGCTCTCTTTGGCTGCACGGAAGCCTACAAAATCGGGGAAAGCTTTTGGGCCGAGGCCTCTGCGAGGCGAAGCCTTCAAAGTAGTCGGAGAAGTGGAGCCAAACGGTAAAGACGCGGAGCTCCGCTGAAAAATAAAACAATATACAGAAGGAGAGAGCGAAGGGAAAGAAACTACAAAATCGCAGCCCAAATCGCGCTTCGTGGAAAAGAAAAAAAAAGTTGGCTACAAAAAAATTGCAAAAAGGCTTCAGCCAAATAACCCCGAAAGAATCGAAATATAAAGTGTTTTGAAATGCCAGTTAAGCAAATACGCCAATTATGGGCAGCCTAAGGCGAAAGAAGGAAAGAGACAGGGCAACTCTGCCTCTTCCGTGTTGTTGTGTGTAATGTGTGAAACGATTTTCCTCCTTCAACAATTTTTTTGGCAATATGCACGGGGCATGTATGTAGATACAGCGACGAACATGCTGAAGTGGAGCCACAGAGAAGGGCCCTTCATTAAATTGGCTGCACAAGAATAAGCAAAAAAATACAAAAAAAAAACAGAAACAGAAACAGTAGCAGATGAGGGTTACTTTTTGAGGCAAACACCAAGGAAATAATAACCTTGACGGCTTCTGGCCAAGGCTCTCAACTCGCTGTTCGATGGCTCCAGTCGTAGAACATGGCGTATGCTTAATAAAACCAAAATATTAAACGCCAGCAAGTATGCAAACATGTGCAACAAAGTGTGCGTGCGCGTGTGTGGGTGCCAAATAAAATATTAAGCAAATAAATAAGCGATTCGATACGTTTCGTTTCGTTGCGATTCGACTCGACTCAACTCGACTCCACTCTACGCGATTCCCGATGACGCATTCGAGAAGAGTAGGGCAGAAGGTTAAATTACACAAAACGTCAAATTCGCCACGTACGATAGTCGTTTCGGAGTCGCCAGTCCGAAATTCGGATTCGGACTCGGTTTCGGAGTGCTCGGTCGGGATACGGAGTATTCAGATTACAGGCGTACAGAGAGCAGAAACTATATAGCACATAACACTCCAAAACTTTCCAACTGAACTCCGCCAGAAAAAAAACAAAGCCGAAAAAATCACCAAAAAAATCATTAAATATTATCCATGAGCCTCAAGCAAAGTGTCCCTGTGCCACTGGAGAATATCAAGCATATTATTTCAACAATTTACTCAACCAGAAAATGTGCCTAGCTCTCTGAGCGTGGGAGAAAGCTTGGCGAGAGAGCGAGAGAGTAGCACCCTCAACCTAAATTCACCACAATAAAATACAACAAAGAGGCAAACTAAAAAAAAATTGAAAAAAAAATACTTTCACTCTCGCCACAACGTGGCGGCATCGAGAGGCAGGAAGCGCATAGAGTGACAGACAGACAGACAGAAAGAGACGGACGGACGTGCGGACGGCGCTGGAAAACTCAAAGGGAAAACTTTTTGCATGCCACAAGCAGCAGGAGCGTCACAATCAGCATCAGCTGACTGCTGCAGGAAGCCTGGCAGCAGGACAACTGTGTGTTGCGGACAGGACGAGCGTCCGGTCGTGTCACCATCCATTCAATAGGGGCCTACAGCAAACACTGGCCAACACACACTGGCTCCACTGGCCGCCACTCACCAACACACACACCGCGCTCGAGCAACGGCAGTTTTAATGTATCCTTAGAATTTCAAACAGGTGAGCATACAACCCAAATTGTGAACACAGATGATAAGGCAAAAATAAGGTGCAGTGAAAGGACTTGATACTCGTATAATAAATCATTGTGTTTATAGTTTTGAATGGGCGATAACTCTGAATGCCTCGGCCCGCAAAAGTGTGCTACATAAAAAGTGGCGAAACTTGTCACAAGGATAAAGTGAATACAGTAGTTACATTGTTTCAATTATTATTATTCGTGTCCCTTGCTCATTTTATTGAGCACATAACTCGATAAGAGGTTTTTCTTTTAGAAATGACTTGTGTTATCTGGTTACAAAGTGAATTGTCTATTTAAAAGTTTGAATATATTTGTTATGGGCTATAAGCAAAATAGTGTGAATGCAAAATAGTTCGATTGATTAAAAGAACATTTATGTTTTACCAAAACAAAACTCCAACGGCTAATTCTGGATAACATCTGCAATTTGACACTTATTCAATTTTGAAGTGAATACTACAGGTTAAATGGGTAATACACTTAGACCATTTTGAAGAAGTTGTTTTCATGTTTAATTCAATTATAAAAGGAAATCAAATTGAATTGGTTTTACTTAGCTCAAACTTTAAAATGACCTCAATTAAGTTTTTGTAAATAAAGTGTTTTTACCTTTTTATTGTCTCTCAATTCTGTAATTTTCCCTACTTAAATACCCGAACGAAAAATATAGGTTACAAAGCCGCAGTCCCGCCGCTTTTTACAAATAATTAAAAATTTCCCATCGACCAGCAAGTACTTGCCGGGAAAAAACGTTCATGTCTTCAAGGACGCTCCTTTCGATTTTATCTCAAGCGCTGTTCGGCACTCGCACCCTTCAAACGCTCTTCAATTACAAAACTTTTATTCTTTTTTCGCCGCTCTTCACGCAGCAATTTGGCTTTAATTGCAACCGCCCCCAGTGCAGTCTTAATTTGCATAAATTTTCCGCGTACCGTTCGGACACGTCCCCTTCGTTAGACTCATAATAACCACAACTCAGTTTCAATTAAAAGCTCAGCCATCAATTATGCAGAGCAAAAATGTTGGCAGCGAACCGGAAAAAAATCGTTGAAAAAAAACAAAACTATTACATACTTTTCGGCTGTCCAACGTATAATAATACTTATAATTAATGCAATTGTGTAAAATTTAGCTGTAGAATTCAATCATGCAAAATGCAAAATGGCAGTGCCGACCACAGAAATGCGAGAAATCAAATTTTCATTTCCAATTAGTGCGCTGAGCTCCAATCAAAAGGCAGCTGATGTAAATAGGCAAACATCACTCATATGCCCAGTACACCCAATGTCCTGTCAGGCTGTGCGCTTCCGTTTTTCGGCAATTAATTAGGCGCAAATTTTAATTAAATGGCGTCAGTGGATGGAATGTTTTCCCGATGACGGCAGTTGGCAGTTGGCAGTTGGCACTTGGTTCACGGCCAAGTTACTTTCTTCTTCCCAACACCGAGCTGTGGGCACAAACTCATTAAATAGTTATTACTCAGCCTCAGCCCGTGTTCGCCGCAGCCAAAGTGTCAACCACGAGTGTGTTTTTTAGGTTATTAATATCTTAGTCGAAATTTTTGTTGTCCCTGTGTCGTTAATAATGGCTTTTGTGAAAGTGATAAGGCGAACTATCTTTTTTTTGGGTCAAGGTGGGTGAGGTTTTTGTTTGGTGTTTTAATTAATCAATTGTCTGCATAACTAGATCAATTTTGTAATATCTCTCTAGTTCATCACTATTATTTATGTCTCTATGAAAGGCATCTCAAATTGTAGATCCATAAAGCTTTTATGCTGATATATCAGCCATCGAATTGAAGTTACGTGACCCACTTCCCAGTCACCAACTTTAATTACACCCATCATAAAATAAGCCCAAAAACCCAACCCACCGAATAGCGAAGGTGAGAGAAAGAAATTCCAATAATTGTTTTATGGTATAGCTCAAGGTGTGGGTGACATCCTCTGACATTCCCGGAACGCAACTCACTCCCTTCCTGACCTCGCACTATCCACAAGTTTTTGGCTGGCAATCATTAAGTGGCCGAAGCCAAACTAAAGCAAAACCACGTGGGGTCGAAGTGGGCCGAGCCCTTCTGCTTTCAGTTTTCGCTGGCATAGCAATCAATCTTGGAGCCTATGAAGGGGGGAGGGAGGGAAGCGAAGACACAGGTGTCCAGTCAGAAGGATATCCTTAAACGGAAGGCGGGGCTGCCATATCAAATAATCCTTTTTTTGTTCATTTGTTCATGCCCGTGGATATGTATTTAGCAAACTCAAGCTTGAGCACTTCAAGAGCTCATTAAGTGGGCTAACCTTGATGGAGGACATGCGGGGTGGGGCAAGGGTGTGGGTGAATTGGGGTCGTCTTAGAAATGTTGCAAGTTTTTCTCTTAATTCACTTAAGACTTTCGGTTTGAGTTGCCCACGACTCACTGGCGCGCACACAGGCGCACGCACACATTATAAATGGCAAATCCCACAGTCGTGAGGTGGCAATTGAATGTCGGACTCCGTCTCCTTCTGTGTGACCGTGTGCAAGTCCTTTGAGTATCTTGTATTAAGAAAGTTTCCCTCACCTCTGGCCATTGAATTGAGTCGCAAGGAGGTCTTGATAAAGTAAGGACCATTCAGCAGTTTTCCATAGGCAAATAGAAAAATATTCATAAAACTGGAATTGCGATTTGTCCTTGCAACTTTTCCTTCGTTCCCTCTTTTTTCTTTTTTTTTCAATTTTCTGCTGTAGGAGGTAAAAAGGATGTGGGATAATAGATTTGCGTCTGTATGAGCGCCTCGGTTAACCTCTTTCTTTGTTATTCTCCCTATTTTCAACCCAGGCAAAATTTCTATAAGTGTGTTGAGCGCTTTGGCTTTGGGCCATGTTTCTGTTTCAGTCCTCATCGGTGACACTAATTGCTGGCTTATTATCCTTATTTGTGGTGGAAGTGTGCAGGGTCTGGGGCTTTCCCACGCAACTCAACGATTATGATGACTCTGATAAAACGTTGTATTATTTATTGCACTGCGGCATTGCCAAACTGCGAACTGCGAATTTAAACGTGATGAATAATAAATGTGGTTTCTATTGGCTTTCTATTAAATACGTCGTTTATGATAAAGTCAGTGTTCTTCAAAGAGCTTCTCAAAATTGCAGAAGTAAATAATATAGTTTGTGTGTTCTTTTCAATATCCACTTAAAACAAACATAACTTTCTAGACTGTGAATCTCTTGTTAAATAAATAGCAGCATATATTTAAATTTAATGAAATCTTACAGAAAGAGCGTTTTATATTCGAATTTATTAGTTTTTGCTCTTATATCGAGGAGTTTTCCATAGCCCATCGTTGTAATGGCTTCCCTACTGTCTTTTTCCATTGCGGCATGGCTTGACCTGTTTATGTATTTATTATTGATTTTGGCTGGTGCCCCATTTGGACTGGCAGTTTATTTTTGGACTTTATTTTCATGACAATGGGTGGTTTATTAACTTTCAGTTAGCTGACACAATAATTAAGGGGCTTACGAGCTGCAGTTTGGCCGGCCAAATTATGTGGAATATTCCATAGAGGATTTATGTGCAAAATAAAGAAGGCTTTCAGCACATTAATGCAGAGACAAACGACAAACGAAATGACAAGCCAAAGGCTGTAATTGTCAATAACATTGATTCGTAATTAAGATGAATGGTAATTTAAACCCACTAACATCAAACTTTCATCGCCTCACCTGTGATGTGTGCTATTATGCCTGTCATAAATATCAATTTTCAAATGCACCAATTCCGTACTGCGAGCTACATTGTAGGCATAAACTGGAATTCATGCCGGGCATAATATGTTAGTTGGGTTCTTCTCACAACCAAGCCCCGAAGTCACCTTTCGGTTTGTGTGTAAGTTGCGTGAGTTCTTCATTCAACTTGAGACTTTGTCGACTCGAGGGCTTCTTGCTAACCCGAACTCCAGCGCCATTCAGCGGTACGTGTGTATATATCCTGGTGTTTTTCGTTTTTTGTTTTTGCCCAGAACTAACTTTTCGTGACTGGACAAAATGCTGCTCGGCGTTTTGTAGGAAATGCCAGCCTGTCCTGGCTGTCCTGTCTCTCGTTGGCACACACACACACACACACAACCACACACTCCCCGGATCCTGACTTCCCCAGTTAGTTTCATTTGCCTTTTACATTTCCACACATTTCCTACTTTTTTACCGCTGCACCGGGAAAAAGTTCAGGTGCGGTCTTTATATATCATAATCATGTTTGAACTTAAGTCAGATATTATCCAGAAAATATATTAGCGACATGAAATTAAAAGGGTTTTTAAAATAATTAAAAACTTATATTTATAAGGGTATAAACGAATGCCCTAAGAAGTAACATACATAAATGTTTAAATACTTTTTAACAGTTTCTTGTTTCGACAAGAAAGTACCAAAGTTCCTCTCAGTGTAGTTGCGTGTCTGTGCATAGACGACCTACTCAAAAGAGGGAAATTTGGGCGGAAAAGGGGCGTTGGGTGGCAGGGACAGCGAGACGACGCTTTGCATATTTATTTTATTTGATTTCTGTTCGCTTTTTCCTACGTTTTTTAGGTTTGGCGGGGATCTGATATTCCCGCTTATATAACAAACGCGACGTGTGATTAAAAATTCGTAATTTGCTCGTATATTTCGTATACCCTACTTCACTCACCTGCTACCCTTCCTTGTGTGTCATGTTTTTTGTGTAGCATACCTAAGGCGTTTCACTTCCCTGTTCAACTTTTCCCCCTCTTTTTTTCGAGCGTGTTTTGTGCCATTTTTGCCGCAGCCATTGCTGTTGTTGTAACCGTTCCTCGTGCTTCATTAATATTTAATTAAAAAATCAATAGTTGACATGTAAGTCAACTTGGTTTGTTCTTCTTTCGGGCCTGGTTTGTTGTACCTTTTTACCACGTTTTCGGTTTCTTTGGGCCATTTTCTTTCTGTCTGCCCTAACTTATGCATGTGCATTTGTGCATATCTTATTATGGCAGATTTTCTTCTGGCTTCGTGTCGACTACGTGACGTTTTAGTTGGAGGAATATCTCAAGAAAACCACACCCTCGGTGCTAGCAAAGGAAAATTTAATTGAAAAAGGCGGGGCTCATATGTTTTACATATATGTTTGTGCACCAAACTAAGTAGCTGTAAAGCAAATAAAGGGGAGTATAATGACATATTTCATTGTTTCGTCATTGATTAAAAATAATTGTTGCACATTGAAGCAGTTTCATATTACAATGCCAATTGTTTGTTATATTTGAATTAAACCACAATTATTATAATTTAATATCAAGTATGTAACAGGTAGAAAAAGGCGTTTCCAACATTATAAAGTATATCTGTTCTTCATCAAGAGAACTAGGCTGGTCAATCTGGTCTTGTCCGTATGTCTGTTTGTCCGTAGAAGTGATGTGATCTCGGGAACTATAAGAGGTAGTGAACTCCAGTGGAGTTTAATTGTGTATCTGATAGTGGATGAACTCGACCGATGCGTTCTATCTTGTTTGTACATACAAACATGCATACAAGGCGTTCAAATATCCAATATCAAATATCCGGGGGCGTTAGGTAATCAAGTCGCAGCATTCACAAAGCTCATTAATACATGAACTAGTGCACTTGCATTATGTATTACATTGCATTGTTTTGTTGTAGTGCTTGACTCACGGGACAAGAAGCGAACGTAATTTTGGCAAGGTCCTTGGATTATCTTTCATCTGCGGGCAATCAATATGCTCAAAGGAGTGCTGAAATTATCATCATATAAATGTTTTGGAACTAATATGCGATTGGATATGATTTCCCTCCAAGCTTTAAATGCATAATTTAATGAGATTACCTGAAGAATCTTCACATGCTTTCTCTAGATTTGATATGTATTGCTTTTAAGCCGTTTAAAAGTTTATCTTCTTGCCCAAAACCAAAATCAATAGTATTGATTGTTAGATTACTGATTTTGCACTTTAAATATCTTAGTTACTTTTTATTAATTGATAAACATGGCTTTTAAACGTCATTTAATATCGTTTGAAATCAAGTGGATATTCACTAAAACACACAAATTCGTAAATAAAGAGAAAACAGAGGTTGTATTTTGTAAATTTACCTCTCAATTCAATGTGTCACAAATGAGTCACTTTTCGTGAAATTTTCTAAAGTTGACAATCAACACGCTGCATATTCCGGCTTATCACCAACTTAGTAAGAACTCAGCTTGCGGAATAAAGAGAAAATGCACACGATTTCATGTGATTTGCTGCGCAGAGTAAACAAGGCAAAGTCACGTAACTCGAGTCTGCTTATACTTTGCTTATCAAACTTCCATGAGATCTTGTTCAAGATTTATTGACAGCACCACGGAAATGGGAAGTGGGAAATGGGCAAGGCACATGTGGCCCATGTGCTACCTGCCTTTTATTTACGCGCAATTAACCCAGTTACAAGTTCGACATGCCGCTTTTGGCAAACAGCCCCCGCACTCGTGCATATCCTGCATTTATCATAATTACTTCCCCAGAAATTTACCGCCGAAAAAAAGGCCAACGAAAAAAATGAAAGGAAAAAAGGAGTTCGCTGATGATGATGATGATGATGAACGGTGATGAATGCCCTGGGCTTAAGCGAACTTCTGCAGCTTTGGTTAATGTTTTAATATGCCTCTGGCAACTATTAAGCGCACTTGAAAAGCTGAACGTTAAATGCCAGGCGCATATTAAACATCAATTATTTATGGCGAGCGATAAACGGGTTTTGCGCTGAAATAAAGTCCTTTGCATAGCATACATTTGGGGGCCTCCTTTCTTCCTGTTCATTTGCGCCTGTGTGTGTGCGCATTGTATGCAAATACTCAAACATCGAAATGTGCTTAGCAATTATTTTAAAAATGCAAACAACTAGAAAAAACTACAACTATGACTATTGCCAGCGCAGTTGAGCATCGGACCAAAAAGGACGATGTAAAAGGAGACATTCCCACATCGACACGGAAAAAAACAAAACCATTTGGCTGTGTTTCGAATTTAATCCATATATTTTTAATTATATACCTCTTAAAACAAAATGTAATTGTTAAATAATGATGTTATAACATCATGTAAATATTATTGGAATTTTAAAGGTAATCTTGCCATTGTTTTTTCTGTGTAAAGTACAGACAGAGCATGCAACATGAAACCTGCCTAGGCTCGAGTCCAATAAAAACTGGAGTGAACAATATACAAAACTTATTTTCAAATCAAACAACAGCAACAGCAAAAACCAAAGTCAATGGTGGACAAGGGGGCAAAGTGCAGGGGGCGTGGCAGTGACAACGGCGAAACAGTTACAACAAACTGCCAGCTGTTGGAAGTAGACAAACACGAGAATTGGAACTCGGCACAGTGGAATTTGAGCACTCAAAAATATGCAAATGTTTTCTAAAACCTTAAAATGCTGTATTGAAAATATTTTAAAATTTTTCGGGCATCTGATGCATTTCCAAACTCCTTATATAAGTTAAAAAATCGCTTTAAATTACTTCAAAAAATATAGTAAATTGAGCAATGTATGAGACCACGGTCTATCTATGCACTCTCGACTGGCTGCCTGGCACAAACCAGAGTCAGACTAACAAATTCCGAAAAATGTCACAACGCGTACATGAAAAATGTCCTTGTGTCAAGCGCCAACGACAAACGGCGGCAACTGTGGTCGTGTGTGTTGGTGTTGGTGTGCGAGTGCTTTTTTGTCACCGTTTAGCAGTTAGTTCTTCCTTTAGCGATTGCAGGCATACCGACAAAGTCCAGCATGTGTTGCCCTGCATCTCGAATGGAAACTGTGCTTTGGAGATCCCAAACTTGATGCTATACCCGGCACTTGAGGTAATACCACTCTTTTCCGCGCTGAGCACTGATTATGAGCTTTAATGCCCCGTTCGGGACTTTATCAGTTTTCGTATTTTGAAGCTTGAAAGTTGCTTTGGGATTTTTCAGAAGGACGATCAAGTCCAAGCTTCACCACTTACTGGCGATAAGTGAAGCACTTTTTCCAAGTGCACAGTGTCAATGCTTGTGTGTGTGTGTAAGTAAGTGCGGTTCTGGGGCAAGTGTGTGTGTGAGTCCTGGCTGTGCTTTACCAAGGTCATGAGTAAATACGTTTGGAGCATGCTGTTTTTGTCGTTTATTCTCTAACAAAGCCAAGCCAGCAACAAGAACAAAAAGAAAAATAAATAATAGAACAGAACAAAACCAAAACCAAAACCAAAAAAAAAACTGAAAAGAGTGAGAGAGTGAAAGAGCAGCAGGGAAATTTATTGTCATATCTATATAATATAGGAAAGCTTCTGCTGATGCTTCTTATTGATATTTATACCAAATACATTGGAACTCATCCACACACACACACACACACACAGGCAAACATATGTTTTCCATTTCTGCGCGTGTGTTTGTTAGCCTCATTTGTAATGGCGTCTGCTTGCCAATTTGTTGTGTGGCAGAAAGAAATGCAAATGTGTATCGGTAAATCAAAAAGGACATTATTGGCCGCTTGTTAGACGTAAGCACAATTGCCAGCCATTACGTAGTTGTCTCTGTGTGCGTGTTCGTGTGTGTGTGTGCTGCTGACTGAATTAAGCATGTGTGCGTGTTTAGTGTGTCCTGTGTTGGTGTTGGTGTTTGTGTTTGCCAATGGACGACCGCTAAGTGCGCTTAAGCGTCAAACCAAATTGGCCGGCGCTTTGTTCTTCAGCGCTTAGCTAAAAGTGCACTTTACCTTTCCACACCTCTCCTCTCTCCACCTCTCTCACTCTCCACTCACGCACACACACATACACTCAGCTTTACAACTGAAATGCAATAAAAAAAAAAACTCACACATGCACTATGTAGTATTTGAGTACTCGAAACTTATTTGCTATTTACACTCGATTAATCGACAGCGTTTCGTTTATGGCTTTGATACAACTTTTATTGGCATAATCGATGGGGAAGTTTTTTAATTAAATTCGATGGGCTGATCGAAAGTTGAGGAACTTGCCTTCGATTGCCATTCGGTATTCAGTCATTGAGCTAGTCAATTTGGAATCATTAAATAATTTAAATCAAATTAATTTAAGCTTTTTTTCAAATAAATTTCACTTTATTTGAGTTGATTATAATACATTTTACATTTAGACTTAAGACACACTCGTTTTTGACAAACATCATCATATTTATAATATTTATAAAACTTAAAGTTATTTTATTATTTGTGAGTTAGAAACTTGACAGTGGTACTCATGACTGCTTAAACTCGACTAATGTGGAGTAATTATCGAATGCCAAAAGATATGAGCCATCTGCATGTGAAATATGCATTTTTGCTTAATACTGTAAAATTTCAAATATTTTATGTCCAGAACCGCAGAATGGCTATCGTGTGCCCGTCATTTCCGTAACCAGGGGCACGGCTAAGTGAGTGGCAATGTGTGAGCACGGCAATTTTCAACTATTTATGAGTAGCGAGGTGCCCTCTTTCCCTCATCAGGACGAAGTGTGTAAGTGTGTAAGGATGGTTTGGGCCAGGAGTCCCGCCACCGGGAGTGTGGCACATAGAGCTCCGGCTGCCTTTGTGCTAACCTGTTTTTGTTTTGCCAACCAAAGTTGGCACATAAATAATGAAGCACGGGGCATAAGTTCCCATTGATTTCGCAGTGTGCGCAAATGAATGTGTCTGTGTGTGCGTTTGTGTGTGTGAATGTGTTTGCATGGCTGGTGGAGCAGGGATGAGGAGCAGCAGTACACCATATGACTCTGGAGATTAAGCCATTGTTTGCACTGAATGTGGCGCTCAGTCTGAGCGGCGGCTTAGCGGCCTGCGTACGCAAACAAAAGTTGTTCGCGGGATTGCAGATTGAAAGGTGGAGCAGAGCGGAGGGGGTGTTTTAACCCAATTCCGGACGGTTAGTACCTGGTATGACAGCCGGGGTCGATTAGGCCTTTTGAAAAATGTTGGAAGGGAGACCATTTCACACTTTTAGGAGATCCGAGAGACGATTACTGATGGACTTTTAGAACTTATAATGGTCGAGAGTTTAATTTGTAACGTGAATAATCCAATTACCAATACTGAATATTTTCCTTAACATGCTTTTACTCAATATACAACCCTTTCTATAATAGCAACCATTCCATTTCAGCTCCAGCAGTGTAATGCGCCTTGGGGGCAGTGGCATTCCATACGACGGCGACCCCCTGACAATGAGCGCAGCTGGCAACGACTATGCCGAACTCTGTGATCTTGGACCCTCGCGATGGAGTGCCCGACCCTACGGATACAATGCGACCGCAGCGGCAGCCGCCGGCTTTGGCCTTGGGCCCTCGATGGGCGGTACGCAGTCGTCGTCGAGCGTGCCGACGGGCGGATCGGCCGGGCTCAGTGGTCACCACCTGCGCAGTAGTGGAGCGCCGGGGCCGAGCAGCTTCGAGGCGGAGGACATTGGGATGGCCTTCGGCATGATTAGTCCGCCGCCGGGCAGCGGACCCTACGTTGGATCGTCGGCGGCGGGGGCGGCGGGCGGTTCGCGCGTTGGCAACAGCACCAGTTCGCTGCGCGGTGCCGGCGGTCGATCCGGATTGTATTACTCCCCGCCGGGCACCTCATACACGATCGTCGAGCGCCCCCACTCGCCGCACTACTACTTCAACTCGGCGGGCGTGCCCACCAAGGGCGGCTCGTTGCCGGGGCGTGGCAGCGCCTATCTCAGCTCCTCACCCGCCAGCCACATGGCCGCCGGCACGGCGGGCACCCTGCCCACCTCGACGGCGGCCAGTGGGCGATCGATGGGCCAGCACGCGAGCAGCAACGGCAACAAGAAGCGGCCCATCTCGCCGGAGCAGGGGCTCCGCATGTTCGGCGCCACCCAGTCGTCATCAGTTCCTACGAGTAGCTACCACTACAGCAACGGCGGCACGCGGGATCGGGATCGCACCGGCAGGCGGAGCCCCGCCAGCAGTCCGCCCTCCACCACCCACCAGGTGGGTATTCATATTTATGAATGCCTTTTATATTCAAATAAAATAGGTGTATAATATGTATTCTAATGTCGCATGGGTTCTTATTTTCCAGATTTATCGGGATCGGGAGCGGGAAAGGGATCGCAGTGTCCCGAATATCCATGAACTTACAACGCGAACCGTTTCCATGTCGCGCGACCAGCAAATCGATCATGGTTTCGGCATTTGCGTTAAAGGAGGCAAAGACTCAGGTGAGATATTTTCCATATTTTAATACATACAAGGCTTAAAAGAAAACTTCACTGCCACCATACTAAAGAAAGTTCTTAAAGCGAATTTAAGTTAGCCATGAATCTGGGACGGTCAACTTGTCGTATACGTGATTTAAGAAACCAGGCTATTGAAATAAGTTTATTGTTTGGGAAACCCTGAGCATTTTAAACATAATTTGCTTCTTAGTCTCGTGTTATTGGCTAATAGTAGAATAGAAACCATAAGCTGTGTTAAGCCCTCCGATTTGTCAGCAAAGCCTTCGAAACTGAAATTTCCCGACACTTCTCTACTCATTCAATCTGACTGCTGCCACGCCCCTTGGTGTTTGATACCATGTTACGCCCAGTCGGTTTTGGGTGATGGCTTCTCCGTGTTACCCATTCCTCTTCGCATGGGAAGCTCTTACGTGCAATTTAGTTTTCAATTTCGTTTTATTGTCCGGGTCTCACGGAGCCGTGTGTCCGTCCGTTCGTCCGTCCGTCCGTCTTTCCTGGTTTGAGTTACCACGTGTATTGGCATGGATGTTTGTGTGTGACAAACCGCCAGCAGCTTTGACATTTCCAAGTGCATTTTGCACCTGACTACCTTTTTGGCTAACCAGCTCTTCCTGCCCATTTTCCCTCGCCCGTTTCCCTTCAACTCCTTCCTGCCTTCACTCCCATTTCCTGCCGTTGAATTTATTTTTAGTTTGCAATATGCGGACGGCTTTAAAATCGATAAAAATCTATTTAAGTTGGCCCCCGTATGCAGGCTTCTCTATTCAGTTCTTCTTCTCTTTACCTCGACGCCATTGTGCACACTCACACTCACATATAAA
Source organism: Drosophila teissieri (assembly GCF_016746235.2). Classification (NCBI taxonomy): domain Eukaryota; kingdom Metazoa; phylum Arthropoda; class Insecta; order Diptera; family Drosophilidae; genus Drosophila; species Drosophila teissieri. Next base: position 14,059,092 of record NC_053031.1, on the reverse strand, counting down.
CAGACACACATGCACAGAAACACACACACAGTCACACAAGTGTTTTATAAATTAAACATAAAATGGCTGCCGCACTCCATCCTGAATCCCCACTGCAAAATGGCTGAGCTTAATGAAAACCAACGAACAAAAATTGAAAAATTGAAAAACACAGAGGACCATGCAAGAATGGCGCCTGGGTAATTTCGGTTGGGGCTCGAAAGGGGGGTGTTTTATATTAAAAATTGAGTGTGTGAGCGGGCTGGCTAATTGATTCCCCCTTTCCCCTCTCGCCGACCCAACTCATTTTATTGTTTTTCCAGGCTTAGGCGTCTACATCTCACGCATCGAGGAAAATTCGGTGGCCGAGCGCGCTGGTTTGCGACCCGGTGATACAATCCTAGAGGTGAATGGCACCCCCTTCACCTCAATCAATCACGAGGAGGCGCTGAAGGTGAGCATCCCACAGAATATTTACGCTCGCATAAATATTTATATCTCTTTTGATCTTTATTAAATATTTTGTAGTAGCTAATGTTGTTTATACTTAGTCAAAATCGATTAAAGCATACAGCAATGTGGGGTGGGTTAAAATACCACTGAAACCCCAAAAATAAAACGGCATTTGCCCTTGATAAAATGTTCTATGAATAAGGAAATATATAATATTGTTTAAATTTCAACCATACCTTCACGGTATCCAATCAAAATCAGATTTACGATTGCAATTCACCAGCTGAAATTGCAAGTAAAAAGGCAGAAATAAATGAAATTCCTTGCAAAGGCACGAACTTTATCCACTTTTGTGAATTTCTTGCTGCTCCTCAGCTCTGCCTTTCGTTCGACCCTGACAGCCATGTCAAATTTTTCTTCCATCAAAAAGTATCTAATTTTATTGTACGCCTTATTGATTTTTAATGCGATTTTCCAGCCAGGCCGTTCTGGTATCTATCGGCAGCCTCAGTTTGTCAATCGCTGGCCCTTAATAGTTGTCCATAATGGGGTTCTATCCATCAAGCATACCCCTATATGCACAAATATATTGCATACATATATATATTTGTATGGACGTACAGCGAGTAAACTGTATTCAGTAGGCCACCATCGTCTTTTATGGTCGACACTTGACAGAGTAACCAAAAGAAAAAGGCTTTCCTCGGCCCTACGATGGTGGCAGCTGCCTTCGAACGAAAGTCAATTTATTGTGGAATATTTTATGTGACACGTTATGATAGTCAATATAATTCATTCTCAAACATATTACTACGTAGATGGCTGAAGGGACGAAGGCTTTGGTTTGGCACTAGATTGGCACATGCTGTGCCATTTCTCACGCTTTTGAGCAATTTAAACTTTAACCGATTTCGACAGAACTTGTTTGGGAACCCACACAACCACGAAACATAAATATAAATGCAAATAGATGTATATTATATATATATATATATATATATATACCCCATTCCTAATATCGATTGCTGTCTGCTTTGAGCGATTTTCCGTAGTTGTTTCCTACAAGTATATAAATCTTTATGCACACGATACAGTTTTGTATGAATATTACTAAACCAAATACGAACATATATTTGAGAAAACCATGAAAATAAAATCAATAATACACTAATACAAATATACACTGAGAAAAAATTGGCAATAGATTAGTCGCATTTTGTATCAGAATTTTTTAAGTACATTTTACATTGGTTTATTGCTCTTTATTTACACACTTTTAGTTGGTAGTTTCTGTTGACCGACTGAAAGGACTGACATTTCTGCAAACATGTTAGAGAGCTCGCATTTTATAAATTCAAGATTCCATAAGCTGCCACACATCCTTTTAAGTAGAAAACAGAGCGGAAAATCATTTCACAACTTATTTACATCCTTGCTGGATGTCAAAGAATTCAACCACAAATTCGTGTGATGCTGCACTTCAGTTTGATATAATCCTTATACATTTATTAAAAATAAGTGCAACTGGGTGAAAAGCCCACCACAAACCGAGAAATTAGGACTTTAACCGAAACTGGCAGCCCCCGAAAAGCAGACAACACCTGTGAGGATTCACAGACCAATTTGCACAAAGCACCCGCACCATAGCCCCCTTTCGCCATGGACCAACACAACTTTGCACATTCTCACATTAGTTTTTTGGTCAGAAACAATTAAAATAATGACAGCAAATTGTGGCAAGCTTCACGGAGAACGGACAACAAAATCGGACCGCAAAAGCCCGCCGACAAAATGAAAGTCAGGCGAATTTTTGGGTGGCATTTCCAGTAACGAACACGCCCACAGTAAAAGTTAATTAATAATATCGGAATATTCCGGCAGCACGATACGTACACACGTTTTTGTCCAAGCAATTGGCGAATTTTCCATATAATTTTGTTCATTTTCATTTAGTCTTTTGCTCCATTTTCCCACTCTCTCTCTTCTCTTGTTGGTTCGTTCCTTTCTGCTCGCATCTGTCCTCTCTTTTTTGTGTCTCTTCTATTGCCACATTTTTTCTTAACGCAGAGATGTGTGCAGATATTGAAATCGTCACGTCAAATCAGTATGACGGTCCGAGCGCCGCCCACGCTGAACTCGACCGCCCCGCTCCACGGCTTCGGTCCGCCCTCCCGCGATCCCATGTACGCGTCGATGGCTCCCCCCCTGCACCCACAGAACCAGGCGGCAGCGGCAGCAGCGGCGGCGGCGGCGGCGGCCTCCGGGGCGGGTCTGCCCTTCCGCCAGACCTGCTCCTGGATGGACCGCCACGGACGACCCGCCTCCCCGCCCATGGAGTACGGGGGCAGGCGCAGCGAGCGAAGGGATCGGTGAGTATATATATAAATATATAGAAGTCGTAATAAACATTTATAAGTCGTAAATATCTACAAATAAGAAGACCCTTTTACAAAGAAGATTAAAGCAGCAAGCTGAGATGAAACAATGACCTTTTATACCACCTAAAGATCGAATAAGTTAACTTATAGAATAATATTCTATAACTTGTTTGAGATGTTCAGTACTATTAGATTAGATTCATGATCTTGAACTAAAAGCTACTCCTTTTTACATATTAACAAATACTTATACGTTTAGAAACCGGGTATATAGGGTATAACTTTGAAAGTGTGGCCTTTTTTTTTAAAAGAATGTAGTTGTTAGTTACCATCTTAACATCTCAACATAACCATACCCTTTAGAATACGTCGTGTGGAGCTGCTGATCGAGCCGGGTCAGTCTCTGGGACTGATGATCCGCGGCGGTGTGGAGTACGGCCTGGGGATCTTTGTCACCGGCGTGGATAAGGACAGCGTGGCGGACCGATCCGGACTGATGATTGGCGACGAGATCCTCGAGGTCAATGGGCAGTCCTTTCTCGATGTGACGCACGACGAGGCGGTGGGTCAGCTGAAGTACCACAAGCGCATGTCGCTGGTGATACGTGACGTGGGCAAGGTGCCCCACTCCTGCACCTCCATCGAGATGGAGCCCTGGGACGCCTACAGTCCAACGGGCACACGGTGCGTCTAGACATTTTTAAAGTCTGCATTCGATTCTATAAGATAGACCTTTGGCCTTACAGAGCACGCCGAAAAGGTCAAATTGCGACCATGGTGGAGGAGAAGGCGCGCTCTCTGCTGCCCCGTCATCACTTTGCAAGCCTTTCCTACTATATTGCGGAATATAGTGCGAAAGCAATGACCATAGATGCCTTTGTTGCCGTCTTGTTAGAGATGTTAGATACGTACGAAAAGGTGAGTGTTTAAAGGGGAATCAGGAGAAACTAATATAAATATATATATAATTTTCCCATTTCAGCACACGCTAGTGACGGAAATACGGGAATTAGTTTTCCCCGAGGATCGCACGCGATACGATGAGCTCGTCTATCGCAGAGAACGCGATCCTTATAGCGTGGATAGGCATAGGGTAAGCCCCACGATCTCCATACCCTGTTAACCTCTATGTAAACTTTATAATCTTTTACAGCGTAAGGGAGACCCCGCCCGTGATTTGCCGGTAAGCTTTTTAGAAGATTTATTCTACGACACAGACACAATATATACTTAGTTAAGAGGGAGACACTTCTATATCCCAAAAATACACACTACGCATGTTCAGCCAAATAAACTCTAACTATACTTTGACTACTGTTCAACCGGTCTACTGTCTACTATTCGTCTATATATCTACTCTACTACCTATACTATACTCTATATCTTACACAAAGTGTTTATTGTTTAGTATATCTTTCTCTTCTTGCTGTTGTCGTTGTTAACTGTTGTCACTGTATGTTTGTAACTTTTACTTTAACTTATTTGTTCCAACTGTAGAAAAATACAAATAACACTCGACAAAAGAAAATCAAAACAAAACTTGTAGTTTAATTGTTGAACGAGATACACTTGATACTTTCTATAGCGACCCAACTCTAAACCTGTTATTGCTTCTTTCATTTCCCAAAAATTGCATGCAATTTTCCTTTACTTACTTTCGAGAAAGCTTTCAGAAACTCGCTTACATCTGATTCGGCCCTTTGCAACTAAAATTGCATTTCAAAACAGAAACAATCAAATCGAATGTCAATTTTTCCAAACAATAGACACATACATACAACTTTACTCTACATTGTAGTGGCGAAGTTTCTACATATTTTATAGAAATAAGAAGAGGATCGTTTGTAAAATGATGTAATTTAAGTAAAAATCAAATCGGAAATCCAATGAAATTTAACTATTTTCAAAAGTGCAGTTGACTCGCAATGAGCCAAACTGTCGTTGTACATACGGAACACAGAAGATGGGGTATGCCAAAGCTCAGCCTAATAGTAATCCTTAGATTTAGTACACTAATTAGGTAATAAAATTATTGTATAATATCAAATTGATCTCATGTAATCCCACGTTAAAAGTGCACTTAAAATGGATAACCAAGAAACCACAACAGTCACCACGAATCAGCACCAATATAAAATACCAATCAATTTAATTACCGATCGAAGTACAAATGCACTCCCAATCACTCTATCTCTGTCGCTCTACATTAGACGCTATCTCTGCCTCGCTCTCTCTTCATCTGTCTGTCTCTGTCTATGCTCGGTAGAATTCTACGAAAGCCTAGATTAGAGCCCCTCTCACTCTCACTCTCACTCACTGTCAAACCTTTCAGCTGTCACTGTCTCACTCGCAAATCGTATGCAAACCAAATCGTTCGTTTCGCTCCATTCCGTACCATTCCGTTCCGCTCGCCAACAGGTAACAGCCGACGATTTGGAAATCATAGCCGCCACCGGACGGAGTCCTTCGTCGGACTCGGGCCTGGGCATGACCGTAACGGATATACACAAACGGTACCTAGCCACTTACCTCTAATCCATGTAATCCCATTTCCCAAAAGATCCCTTCCCAAACAGTGTTGGTAAGGGTAGTAGTAGTTTAGAGAAGAATCACAAAGGCTTATCCAACATTAGCATAGTGTGCAGGTGCAAGGTAAAGAACTCGAACTTTGCTAACAGCTTTTAGAACTTAAAATGCTTTCATCAAAAATCGGAATTATAAATTTGTAAGAATTAGCATTGTGTGAATTCAATAAATAATATACCTTTTTTTTATTAGCAAAGAAGTCATGTAGATATATAGGTAGACAATACTATCTAGGGATTTCCCAACACTGACCCCGAACCACCCACAACCTCCCATCGAAACAGTTAACTGACCTGTGTATATGTATACGCTAGACCCGCACTACAGTTGCCCCATCGGCCCATGTCGGCGGGACCCATACTGCATCGCTCACAGCCAGCATCACATTATCAGACAGCCAGCAACCTGTCCTCATCATCATTGTCGCCTCCACAACAACAACAGCCACAACAACAACAGCAGCAGCAACACTATCCACCCCACCATGCCTCATTGCGTCATCTGGGCGGAATCGGCGGCAACGTGGGATCCGGTGGTCGTCATCATCAGTATCCGCTGGGACCAAGTCAATTGAAATTCAAGCAGACCAAACACAATCAGCAACAGGTCAGGACCGAAGCGAGTCGCGCGAATAGGGTAGCAAGCTGAAAAAGTTATATATATATACAGATATATATTGCCACCACTTAAAGTCTACGTTCACTGTTTCGCAAGCTGTTCTATTCTGAAAACTTTAAATCTCTCAAAGATTCCTACCTCGAAACATTCGTATTTAGGCTCTCTGATGAAAATTACTTGATGAGTCTTCTGAGAAAGTTTCCTCTTTATTTTCTAAATATATTTTTTGGCACCGAAATCTATCAATATGCTGTATTTTATGTTTTTCTAAGCTTTGATTAAAAAAAATTGACATTCGGCTGGTAACATCGCCGAGTTTCGAGATCTCCAGCTCTCGTCTGTCTGTTGTATATGTTTTATCTTATTTTGTATCTTTAGTGGTTTTATCTGTCTCTCTGTCTAACTACTTTTTGTATCTTTGTCTCTCGTTGTGTGTAACGTCTATTGTCGTTTTTTTATACGTTTGAATCTTTTTCCATGTTTGTCCAACTGCTCAATGTGGTTGATGTTTGCGTTTTTGTCTCTGTTTCCGGTTATGTTGTACTTCCTTATTAAATGTTGTCCAATTGGCTATTGAGTGTTGTAATACTGTCGCAATAAGTCGCATTTAGACCAGTGCCAAACCGAATTGGTCGTCGAGCTGTGAAGCACATAAGCCGCTGAAAAATGTATCTTGTAAATTCTTTTATCCCGGCTTAGGAATACGGCTGTGATGAGCACAGAACTCGCCGGGGCAGCGAAACCCTTTTACCGGAATACGAACCAGATGCGGTGAGTAAGCGCGACGATCGCGATTTTGTCGTAGGATCTGATATCTCTGGGGATTAAATATAATATTTTATAAATAGTAGAGCCACAGATTAACCACATGGTTCCAAGTAACACTCTCAAATAATCCATTTGCTCATGCCATGAAGTTTCCTATCATGATCAGCACACTTTATAAACCCGCCTTATATTAAAACTCCATTTTTGTATACTTTAATTCTTTGTATCTGCAACTGTATCTGTATCTGTATCTATCGTATGTTAACTAAGCTAACATCTAGACTTAAGCACTATCCTAAGTAGGTATCGTATATTATGTGGGCTATGTGTGCCCAGCCAGTGAGTGTGGGTGCTTCTCACATCTTGTCGTGCATGGAGGAGCCCTCGGCCACCATGGGCAGATGGTAATCGCGCGGCGGCGTAAAGGGTCGCACAAAGTGTCGCCACTGACGGTGGTGCAGGGGCGGGGGCGGCTGGATGGGAGTGGCACCGCCGGCTGTCACCGCATGATGGTGCTGCTGATGGCAACTGTTGGGCTCAAATTTCGGGCGTGGTATGCGCAACTGTTTGATCTCCGTCAAATAGGACTCCATGTTGTTCGCCAGTCGCCTGTTGATGTTTGATTTGTTTAAATGATTTGTTGGTCTTTGGCAAAGTTGCAATCAGTGTGGAGTGGACTTTGTTTAAGGGTTTGACGTTGCACTCGTTGGGAAAAGTCAGGAAAAGTAAATAGAGGGAAGGGCTTTTTTAGTCCCCCCCCCAGAAAATTCAATTTAACTAACAGATTATGCTGATAAATTGAAGAGTATTATTAAAAGTTAATAAATCATAGCTAAGCTCGAGGTTATTGAAGTTTACAGCCTTTAATATTTGATATTAATGAGAAGAAGTTCCTTTCAATATTAAGTAGAACTTTTAAAACATAAAGCTTTGTAGTAAAAATTGTTTTAGATTTATATTTGGAGGAGACTTTAGACTTTCAAAAGATTCAAGAATGTGATTGCAAAGACAACGCTGTTAAAACTTCGCTAGCGGTAATAAAAAAGTATTTTTATGTGCAGCGAACTTCACTTATGCACTTAACTTCTTATTTGAGTTAGAGCGAACAGACGAGCTCCTCAATCTTTTGACGAATGTTTCCCCTGTGAGCAAACTTCACTACTTGTTGAGTAAGTGCGGCAAAAGTGAAAGTAAAACCACCGCCAAAACCCCAATGTATGTATGGTGCTAGTATGTGTGTTCGGCTAGAAGACAAGACAAGAAAATTGCAATAATTTCCGCAAAAGGCGTTCAACCGTATCACATGCAGACAGTCAAGTTCAGGGCAGGATTTTGGATTTCAGTTCGCAAGAAATTGATTTCGATGGCTGTGTGGCAGCGGGGAAATGAGTAGCTAAACGGCTTGCGATCCGCTTGCTTAGCCCTGTTTACACAGCTGACACCATTTGGGCCGGCTTGACCGACCGATGAACGATGGCCAATGGACTGCTGTACTGGCGGACTGGCGGACTGAAAGACTGGATGACTAGAGGACGGACCCAGAGCCAGACGGCAGCCAGCAGCCAGCAGCTGAGTAACCAGTTTGATTTCAACTACAACTGACAAACAACTTTTTGTTGGATGTCGCTTGTCTGGCTTATGGGACACTCACTTTTTTGAAATTACAGGGAATCGACGGACGAATCGGGGTTCGAAATCGAGGTGGGGAGACGGGGGAGATGGGGAGTTTGGGGCCAGAGCAACGGCCAAGACCAAAAGCCCGAAGTGGGTCATTAGAGAAATGTACTAAATAAGGTACAAAACTTTGTCAAGAGCAAGACGTAAATGGAAAGTAAATTGTTGTAGCTGCAAGTTTTTGACCCAAAAGCCAGTAGTAGAGGGAATGAAGAAGTTGTTGTTTGTAGTGTAAATAAACCATTTGGATGCGTAGCGAAAACCAGTCAGAAGCTGACTGAACATCAAAACAAAAACAAAAACAAAAACAAACCCAAATCCGGTCTACGAATTCAATGGGTGTCAAATATAATTATGAGATTGAGCCCAGTTGGTAAACTGTCAGTTTGAAGACATGTCTGTCAATAGAGAACACACTCTTGCCTCTTACCCATCATAATGAGAACCTTAATTGTGGCGAGGGGGAGGTGGGCAGAGGGAGGTGCGAAGTCTTGAATCTTGATTAACCGTTATGACAAACTCTTTTACGTCTATCCATTACGTTGTTGTTTTAGCAATCCGGACAGCCCGTCATCTTTTGACATTATTAATTATACTTGACTGGGCTCCCCGGGTGCTAGCTAATTATGCTACCTTTTAAATGCTCTTTAAAAATTTTCCTTAGCCTAGGGAAGCATTTCAAAGAATTAATATGTTTCGGTTTAAGTTGTTAAAACTGAAAATATTGTTTATCAATTATAAAAATTAATATGGACTGTATTTGGCAAGCAAAGTGTACAAATCAAAATTTGTTAATGACTAATAGCAATATCCGAAATCTTCGCCGCCTTGCGACATTATCGTTAATTGCATTCGATATCTTTTGACAGGTGACAGTTTTGCGAGCCCCAATAGTATTTGAATTTAAAAAACCATAATTTGTTCGACCTTGCAATGGCATTAATGAAATCCCGCTTTACTACTGAATCGCGTTCGGAAACTCCATCGATTTGGTTGACCAACCAGTGCTGAACTCGCATCGCCCCCACCCTCCTCTGCGGCGTATCTAATGACAAAGAGGTGCCCCCATCCAAGTCCCCCATTCCGTACCCCTCCCACAGTTCCCCAAATCACCCAGACTCCGAGTGAACAACGAGGTCAATGGCATGTGCTTTGAATGATGATTGCCAGCTTTTCGATGCGAGTTACAGAAATGAGCTACTACATGGCAATAGCTATGGCTAAAAAAACATCATCAAATACGACAACAAATCTACGCTGCAAAAGTTTGCAAAGTCATAAATTTGATTGATTTTGAAATGCTTGCCCTGAGCAGCTTACCAAAAAGACGCAGAAAAAAAAAGAAAAATGATTGAACAAATTGGGATCAAAATTGCCCGAAAATGATGTGCGTAGGGAAAATACAGTTAAATGGGCTGACATCAGGCAATTGACTGAAAGTTTTCATTATTGTGTGGAAAATTCTCTTTCTCCTCTGTGAAAGTTGTGGTTCCCGGTATGAAAAAAAAAAGTTGAAGTTGGAGTTGTTCCTTTGGTTCTGGTGAAATTTTTCTCGTTCTTGTTCCAGTCGGAACCTTTTTTCGTTAACTTTTTTTTAAGTTAAACAAAAGGCGAACATTTAAATTGTTGTCTAATTCACACTATTGTTATGCCAACGATGAAGTCAGACATGCCTGAGATCAGAGTTGAGTTCTGTGTTGTGACACTGGATATGAATAATTGTGTTCACATTTTGGGCTAGCTCATTGACCTATAAAGCAGCTGACAGCTGACCGAATGTCTTGGAATAATTTATCAAATCTCTGGCTCTGGTTTCGACGATCGCCGCTGATGAGAAGTGGGTCAAAGTGGGCCAGAATCGATGGGTTAACCGAAACCGAAACCAATTTTGAAGAACTCATGAAGAGTCGTCTCTTTGTGAGCATCCGGAACAATGTAATATTGCAGCAATCTCCATTAGGTTTCTCCTCGGAAAAGGGTTATTCGTATTTATGCTTTTTGTAATGGAAATTACTTGAGTCAGTTGTCAGTGCCCTTAGGCCCGAAGACACTCTGAAAGGCTGTCCAAAAAGCCATTAAAAGCCTTTCGCTCGTTGGTTCTGTGTTTTTGCACATTTCTACCCAACCATTTTGGCTTTCCCTACAGCTGACAGCCGATGGTTTTTCTGGGTCGAAATGTTTAGCAACTATTTCGCAGTCTTACCACCTAGAATCCCCCCATTTCCGTGTGGCAATTTAATTGCAGAAAGAAAGACAACAAATCAGGCGAAACTGCTGTCTGACTGCGTCTTAACTTCATTCTGGCAATTAAAAAATCAGTAACAAAGGAAATTAGCTGAGTCGAAAAAGGTGAGAAATACAAGTTAATTGAATGCAAAACTCAAAGCAATAAAACAGTTTCGCCTGCCAAAAGGCCCCAGAAACGTATTGCGATGATATAACCAACCACACAGAAGAGCCAGACCAAACTTCTGCTACCATTATTATTATTATTATTTATGCAACAATTTGGCAGCAAACAGAGCGCGAAATGTAACGAAACGCGAGATTTGTCAACTCCACTGGCAACTTGTTTCCCGGCCAATTTAAGCCTCGTAATACGCACTTTTAGCTGCTGCTTGTTGGCCGCACAAATCGGTGTTAACGTATGTATATTCCTATATTCCACCCTCTGATGCCTGGGATTTCAACCTCACGCTCGAAGCGACGACGCGCGACTGAAACTGCAGACTTCTCTGAAGGTAGAGCTGCGGCTGAGTCCATAGTTTCAGCTGAAGCTGCTTCTGCTGCTGCTGCTGCCCGGTTGTAGTTGCTCATGTTGCTGCTTTTGATGTTGCTGCTGTTGTTGCTGCTGCGGCTGCTGCCAAAAGCCAACCAAGTTGACGATGCCCAGCCAGCCGCAGCAGCAGAGTTACTCTTTTTTGGCCAGAGTCGTGGGCAGATGGCAGAGCGTTTGACCAAAGTTTTAAGAGACCTTGTGAACAGCTAAAAATAGTTGAACTTCTGCAAATAACTAACATCTCAAGTCAATTGAGCAGCGAAAACTTGTATAACAAAGTTCTGTAGCAATTGTTTGATGATGGTTGTTCCCCTGAAACAACTCAGTTCTTTATTAGAATAAACATGTTGAGGTAAAGACAATCAACAATCAATAGCTGCCAAACTAATTTAATTAACGCTAATATATATATATATATATATAATAGTACTAGTAATTCTCCGATATTATAAGTCGGATAAGTCGAAATAAGTGAATTTTTATTATTTTATATACCTATATTATATCATATGGTTCCTTCAATAATTTGATTATCTAGATGTATATAGATATATACTGCAAGCATTTGACTTGGCTAGAGCATTTTTGAGTTGGCTTGGCATTTGCATATTTTCCTTCTTGGGGTTTTTATTGTTGCGTTAAGTTTTGCTTTCTTTGACGTTTTGCCACTGAACGTTTTCCCAGTTACTTTTTATGGCCTAGTAATGTAAAAAATTACCCACAGCTACGACAGAAACAATGGCAACCGATTTGATAAACAAAGATTGTCAATATTTATGACTAAAAATTATACTGCAATTATATTGCCTAGATTTATGTACATGCAGTATGGAAGTGCGAGTGTAAGAGTGCGATTTACGCAATGCTCAAACTAGAGTGACAAATAAATAACGTGTATCTGTGGGATACTGCAGCTGCCATAGACTGCAGCTGTGCTGCGTTTTCGGTTTCCATCGGCCACTGATATTTCTTTTCTGTTTCTCTAGTATTTACCAATTGTGTTTTTTGTTTTGCTCGAACATGACATGACGTAAACGGAAAATTTGTCATTTCTGCCGACTGCCTCTGGGCGGCAGTTGATGGCCAGAGGGGCGTGTGCATTTGGCATTGAAAAGAGATGAAGCTCATTAGCAACTAAGCGGCGATAATTAATTTTCCTTTTTTCGGCTTTCCCTCTTCTTCTTTCGCCACCGTTACACGCTGCGTATGCGCAATGGACTGCAAATCGCATTAATGGCGAACAGGAACAGGTAAGCTCGATGTTTTGCTGCATTCGCCGTTTGTTACACTTTCAGCACTTTCCGAAACTATCTTTTCGACACTCACACACACAACAAAATGCCAAAACACACAAAACACATACACCACATATATAAACACTAAATAAATATACATACATACTACGTACATACTTAACAAAGGAAAAACCAATAAGGAAGCAAGCGTAACCAAAGAAAATGCAACGAAACCTCTTGTAAATATTTAGCCCGCTACTCTGTTTTAAGCCATTTCTCTAACTAATTTCGCCGCCGGTGATTCGTGTGCATAATTTTCCAAATGCAAGAGGTGGGAACGTGGACGTGGGCGTATTGCAGCCCCATGCAACGGAGCTTTTGAGGGGATTACCTCACAAAGTTTTGATATAACCAAAGCTAATTAGCAATTGAACGCGTTTCTGTAGGCGTAGGCATAGATTAATCCGGATTGCTCACTTGTGCAAAGGAAATTCAAATGGAAGCCTAAAAGTATGCTTTCAAAGTATACGCCACATTTCAGCGCAGCCGGCAGCATATGTAGCCAAGCTGGCTTATCAACATGTTGCTAAGCAGCATTGGTTGCACAGAGCTATCGACATAATTTAGAAAGTTCTTTAGTATTTATATATAAAAACAACACATTTGTATCAGTAGCTCCTATAGAAATATATTCAAAAATGTAATATTAACTATAGCTGCAGTAGCAATTGTAAAAATAATTTGATTTAGAAACATAATCAAACCCATATCATGGTTAAGACATTAGGTATTCGATTCCAATAGTAAATCTAAGTAGTTATGGTTCAGTTAAGAAAAGTAACATATAATCTCCCGTATTCTTCTACTTCTTATCCAGTAATGAACTACAAAGTAGCTTGACTAGCGTAATACAAACTATAACCTAGGAACCCCACAAAAAAGACCCACAAAATCCTCCTATTTCTTTCTCTCTTTAAAAACCTAGCACACTGATTTTTCCCCCCTGATTTTCACTCGAGTTTCTCATTTCACCCGGCGCCCTCACCACTTTTGTTATGCCACCATCAGATATCCATTGAACTTAGATCGCTTTTGAGTTCCTGAGATTTCCGTGACCTCTTGTCCCGTACTTCCCGAAATTGTTCTTGTTTGTTCATTTGTGTGCATTTCAGGGCGGCTACTTAGATGGACTGCGTTCACATTTGGGTGGTTTAACACAACGTGTCAAATCATGGTATTGGGGACGACCTCTAGTAAGTGCCAATGTATTTTTCGTTAAACGTTATCAAAACGAAAACAAACCAAAATACCTAATAATAAAACGACACCAGCAACCACAAAATAGAAATTGTGTTCGCAAGTTGAGTGGATTCATTTTTGTCTGCGAAATGTTCTCACAGTCTGCATTTTGTTTTTCTTTTGGAACAGACCTTTCAATTTGCATCTCGTTGCATTCAATTTAGCCTGAACTACTTAGTATTGTTGCTATCACTCTCTCACTCGCTCTCTATCTCTCTCTCTATCTCTCTGTAACTCTGTCTCTCTCTATTAACTAACTTAAATAACTTAACCGTTTTTGAATGTGCATTGCAACGAAAGCCACTGCAAGTGCCATTAAATAACAAAATTAAAAGATTAATTTTTATTGAATTCGGTTGCATATCCAGCATTTTGTGTTGTATTCGTAGGAAGTGTAATTTAGTTTTGTGCTCTCATTCCAAATCAAATTTTGCTTGACCCACAAGTTAACCAACATTATTTTCCATTGTGTTTCATTTTGTTTCGATTTATTTTATTTTTCGTGGCGCACTCGAAAACGTTTCATATAGATTTCCTTAGTCTCTTTTTGTAAAGTAATTGTCAATGTAAGTATCTTAAAACAAAAGCTAAACAAGACACAAGACTAAAAAGCCAACAATGCATTTAAAGGCAAAAGGTCAAGCCTTCAAGACAAAAAACGAACAAAAGTGAAAACTAAAAAGAAAGCTAAAAAACCAAAAAAAAAAAAATACAGAAAAGAAAAGCTTGAAAAATACATTTGCACATTTACGCATGAGTCACCCCGATTTCTAAACACACGCAAATATCAAATACCAATTTCAGTTCAGCATCAAATAAATTGGTCTTGGTTCACCGCCAGCCATGATTCACCAATAATTCACCACTCACACATTCGATTTGTAGTGTTCTTACCATTCCTTTTCATTTGCCCTGTAATTAGTGTAAATCCCGATTTATGTTGGCCTTTGTTTTAGCTGCTGCTCCCTAAACACACACACAGTAACACACACAGTAACACACACGCACCCAAATCCTAGTTGTAGTTGGCAGCTCTTAGTCCTGTAATATACTCGTAAGTTGAAGTTGAAGTTTTAGTTAGCGCTACATTTGGCCCCACCTAGTCCGACTTAGTCTAGCTACCGAAATCTAAGTGTCCTAGTTGCCAAATCTAAATATTAGCTTTTATCCATAGATTGTATAATTACTGTATAGTTGCATAGCCTTAAACTGCACCAACTCAATGACAAACACAACTACAGCCACAACCCGGCCACACAGACAAATTCCACAGAAACGCACACAGCACTCGCATACTCATAATTGCACTTTGACCTCGGCTTTGATTAAGATTCTATTTAGGTGGAAAGCCGATTAGTCTTCATTGACTCAATCACATCCATCATTTCGTGCCTATAGTGCTCAAAACAGAATGGTACGAGTTAAGTGTTGATTATCAAGGTCCTTTCGACACCGAAAAATATCTGAAGTCGTCTACGATTGCCAACTTGTATGGCGAGTTTGAAAATGTGGAAAATATTTATTTTATTTGTTCCCAGTTTTATAAATATAATGTTATTTTTCCATTCATGGATAAATTGGTTTAATGTTTGCTAAAAAAAATTATTTCAATTTCATGAGTTCGTATTCCGAAAGAAGAAGAAGCATAACAGAGTCATTCATTGATTTCCATACAAAGAACGAAGACTACTTCATGTGTTTTTAGTATTCTTACTATTTTGTGCCTTCGATTTCCGATTAAAGACAAACTGCACTCTGCAGTGACAAACTGAAAAAACCACTGCCAAGCCAATCAAGCAATCAAGCTTACATCGACGGATAATCCAATATGGTTAAAGGTAACCAAAAAATCGCAAGCGAAAAGGAAAAATAGATGAAAACTCTGCAATTCAAAGCAAGTCAGTTGGGCTCAGCTCAGCTCAGTTTAGTTCAGTTCAATTCAGTTCAGTTCACTTCGGATGCCAATCGATATCCACAATCTCCGACTGTCACCATCTCTATCTCTGTCTGAAGCACGCTTTGGCATATGCTGACCCACCGAAAACACCCATCCACCGACCCGAAAACAACCCCACCACTCAATTTAACCCACCGTATAGTCAAATGTCATACTTTATTCAATTAAACTTCTATCTGTATGTTTGAAAGTGAGCGAGTACCAAAGCAAACAGCAAACACTTTCCAAAGCGTCTTCAATCAAGAACTTTAAATATTATATATTCTAACCATATAACACACGCAACCAATACAGTCTACCAAGAAATCTACAACGTTTTTTAATCTCTACTACAAGCAACTACAACGAATTCTTATGCAAATATCTCTACTATTTTCATTTTACATTCAACTTATTGTACGACCAAAAATCAATCAAATGTTTGCTCACTATGCAACACCCAAAAAATACAAACCAATTCATTGCCAAAATACATTGTGGCCACATATTCGCAAAACGAAAATCGAAACCGAAACCGAAACTAAATTAAATGAATAGGAGTTGGCCACAAAACTCTCAAGAAGTTTCGATATGAAGGAAGAAGGCGGCACATTGCTGGGCGATAAAGGTGTACGAAGGCATCAGGTGAGTGCTACTCGAAAAAAATAGTGCAAGCACACTACAATTATCAGATATCTACAAATAATAACTGAATACAGCACTTGAATGCCAACAAGAGAAACCAATATAACCAATAAGTTTCAGCTCGAAATTAACAGCGTTAATATCTTATCATAAGACTTTCGTCGGTTTTTCTATTAAATTCTATACAATTCGGTCACCCCAGAACATTTCATGATTCATTCCAAACAAAACAACACACAAAAGTTTCTACTTTCTATCTCTCTAGTTCTCTTTATCCAACTCCAAATTAAACAGCAACTGTACCATTGAATATTTTTAACTAGCAATATACTCGTACTATGTAAATTTGAATTGGCCTACCTTTTCATAGCTTGAACCGTTTCCTATTGTTTGAACCACACGTAAATATGTACAAGAACCCAAAACAATATACTCGTATACAAATTCCTTGAATAAACCAATTGTTCAATTGCTTGCCTTTACCAAATCACAGAATCTATTTTATCAGCTTGAACCAAGTTACTTTTAATCAAACCAATACACGATTTGAACTGTAAGCTAATCTTAGATGTAAAGCCAATGGAATATTTTTGATCCAGCCGGGGAAACCTACTGAAATCTTTCATCTAGCCTAAAGTTGTTTCACCAATTTTGGCGTATTTATTTTTCAGTCCATGCAGCGTCTGTCAGCGGAGCAGAATGGTGGTTCAACGACTGAACAAACACATGAACACAATCCAAACGTCGTACCTGATCATAGAGGCAACTTACACATTACAGTTAAGAAAACCAAACCAATTTTAGGTATTGCTATCGAAGGTGGTGCTAATACAAAACACCCGCTCCCTAGGATAATCAATATCCATGTAAGTGTGCAATATCATAGATCATAAAATGACTTTTGAGACTCAAATGCTTGGCCAACAGGAAAATGGTGCAGCATTTGAAGCGGGCGGCCTCGAAGTCGGGCAACTCATCCTGGAGGTGGATGGAACCAAAGTGGAGGGTCTACACCATCAGGTAAACCACATGAAATGTTAGCCCCCTATTGGAGTTATTAATATGATGATTTTATTTGATTTTCCAGGAGGTTGCGCGACTAATAGCCGAATGCTTTGCTAATCGTGAAAAGGCTGAAATAACCTTCTTAGTTGTCGAAGCAAAAAAATCAAATTTGGAACCGAAGCCGACGGCGCTGATATTTTTAGAAGCCTAACATTTGCTTGCCCTGCCGGCCAGTGACCCATTGGAACGACAAAAACTCGAGTTCCTCTACGAATGGGGCATCGATTTAACAGAGACGCCAAAACCAATGCCAACACCAATACCGCTAACGAAAGCCAAGAATCCGCCGCCACTGCCCCATGAGATGCACAACAACATCAACAGCCAGTATGGTAGCAGTGCGGCGCTCAGCAATCATCAACCTCATCAGCATCCGCATACGCATCCACATCCCCAGCAGCATCACCAGCAGCAGCAGCATCAGCAGCAGCAACATTCAAACACAAAAACAGCCAACACGAACAACAACAACACACAACAAGCAACACCAACAACGGGAACGGGAGCAGCAACAACTGCCAGCAAACAACAACAGCAACCGGGAAACACCACCAACACACCAACGAAGGCGTCGCGTGAGGCAACTCCAACAAGGGAGCAGCATCAGCAGCATGCCACGCCCACACGCGAGCACCAGCAGCAAACGCCCACGCGACAGCAGCAACTGCAACGCGAACAGCAGCAGCAACACCATCGCGATAGGCAGCAGCATTTTCGCGAACAACGCGAACAACGCGAGCGGGAGTACCAACACGAACATGAACACGAACAACACCACCAACACCAACACCATCACCATCGTGAACACCACGAGCAACACCAACACCAACATCAACACCAACAACCACACCAACACCAACAACACCCCCACCACCAGCATCATCATCAATACTCATCCGGATCACAGCAGCAACACCAACGCTACAGCAGCAGCAACAACTACAAATCTCATAATAATTCCGTTTACCAGTAAGGAGAAACCGAATGCAATTCCAGCAATTGGAGCAACAATAACAATTTTTTGGATACATTCTTTCAAAACTGCTACAGCAATTCGATCAGTAAACAGTTTAATTGTGCTACCTTTGTTGAAACAACCGCAAAATCCTCGCCCCTCATGCACGCCTCTTTCTACACTGAACACAACGCGCTTGACAGAATAGACGAAAATTACCCCAAAAATTCCCTGGCTACATCCGAATACTATTGAGTTATATGGCTCACCATATATATCGCTTGACTAGGCCCTTCTAGAAATGTGTTAATTTGTTGTAGCTGAAGAGATGCTCTGACCAAAAAAAAAATATACATATGATTTAAGAATGTTAAGTCTATAAGGCTTACCCCAGTAAAAATCAATATTTTTTCTTATTGCATTTCTTTTTGTAACATTAAAACAGTTTCTGGAATATCAAATGCAAAATTTTAACACTGCCAAGGTTAAAGAAAAATGTTGAAAATAAAATAATACAAAAAATATGAGCATCTCTGTCCAACTTGGCTTTCCGTTCTGTAACCATAGTGTAGTATATGGCTCCCCCAGAAAACTGTCTTTATATCTATTGAAACCAAGAACCACTCCGATCCCCAACTAGAATAACCAGAGAGAAGACCTATCCAGACCTTAGGTATCCTGATCCTAAGACCCTCTATTGAACCACGAACCACGCGCTAGTCGAAAAATGTGTAAATCTGTGTAAACTCTAAAACATATTATTGTATGATTATTATTATTATACTATTGATTATCAAGATTAACAAGCGAGCAACGTAGCTTAGACCGTTAGTCATTACTTGTTTGAACTAGTGACAAGACAAGTTTAGGTTCACAAATTACTGTAAGAGCAATGTTATTTGATGATAAACCCACAAAAGCCCCCAAGAAAAGCAACCACAACCGAATAAGGCATACACTAAGAAAATCAAGAGCTTAAAATGTTAAAAATGAACAAGTAAAATATCTAAAAATCCCCTAAACAGTAAGCAAAAATAAAAGTCGATGCAGAGAAAAAATGATGAAACAAGATTTAAGGCACAGGCACTGTAAAATGTAAAAATAACCAGCAAACTAGTAACGAATTGTCGCTTTTGTTAGATTCAAACACACACTAACTAACACACATGAATACACGCATGCACGGCACACACACCAGTACACACACGCATGCATATTGCCAAATTGATTGTATTTACAGCAGCTAATTAAAGAAACGCAAACAAAAATCAACAACAAACAAAAATGAAGCCCACCTAAGCAAAAGATAATTTGTAAAAATTAAAAAATAATCTTAAAATTAAATCACCAACATGTAAAAAGCTATGAATATATATAAATCGAAGCAAGCAGTAGCTATGGCCACAAAAACACTCACACAACACTCAAAAACACTTACAACAGCACCCACTCAGAAATACTTAGCCCAAGAAGCGCATCAATTCTAAATTTTAACCAAGATATCAAATTATATACCCGCAGTGTTGTTAGGTTAATCGGCATTTTCGACGACTGAAATTCTATCAAATTTCGAACACATTTAATTATCGACAACCTTTACAGTTCTACGATTAAATCGATTAATTCGATCAATCTGACAACACCGCAAGGCATATCCCTGTTATTAGTACAACTTAAACTGCACACTGCACAATTTTTGAATGTTTGTTAAATGTTTTGAGGAGCAAAAGGCCCGACGACACCAGGAAAATCCGCTGCAAAATTGTATTCTCCTCACCAACTAACTAGGGACGAAGGACCCTCGCACCCCAAAAACAAACCGATCCCCAAAAACGCAACTCCAACCCAGAAAAAAATGGTAAACGAATTATGATACTGCTAGGGCAGAAGGACCTCTACGTCTGCTCTGCCACTAAACAAAAAAAAAATGCAAAAAAACATTTACGCTGTAGAGACAAGAAGAAATTAACGCTTAAAATTTGAGGTTGATTGGCATTAAGTAAAAGTTAAACGATGTTGAAGCAGGAAGAGCCGAGCCGACAGGGCGCGATCACGAGCAAGTAAATTAAATTATATAACAACTTTACAACTTTAAACGGGCACGACGAACAACCAGCAAGTGCTTACTATAACTTCATACGTATTGTGTAAAATATTAGCAATGAAAAACAAATCCTTTTTATAGATCAAAAACAAAAGAAAACAAAAAACCAACGTATTTTTCGCTCTCTATCCTTCACTTTCGATTAAACGATCTACCTATATCTGTCATTCACTCACTCAATCAACCAATCAATCGATCAGTCAGTCGTTCAGTCAATCGTTTCGGCAAATTTGTTGATTTCGTTTGTTGTGTGTGATAGTGTTTGGAATATGAAATGAAACTTTTGCATGTCACAAGAGCAATTTGTTCGCCCTTAAGTCCCCAAGAAAGTTAACTTTGTGTCTAATGATCTAATGATATGTATAGGGCATGGATCCTATGCCGGGCTTGTTTTAATCATCTCCAAAATCAAATCTCCAAATGGAAAACTAATTCTCTGCTTAACTCTCTCTTATTAACTCTCTTTATGTATGTGTCGTCGTCTGTGTGGAAATTGAATACATATACAAAATTATTACAATTGAAATTGAAATTGAATCCGTTATATGAGGTATTGTACTTGTATTTTTGTTGACTATTATGTAATTAAACGCTTTACTGAATATCAGTTATGTACATTTTTTAGCTAAAACTAAAAATTAAAAACCAAATTCAAGCAAAAAAGCTTATGCTGTTACTTATTGTTAGTGAATTTACCACAAAAACAAACAAAACAAAAAATGAAAACAAAAATCAAGAAAAAAACAAAAAAGTTAAATTTTCAAAAATTTATAGATACAAAAAGAAATCATTTTGCAACGTTCATGCGTGAAGAAAAATATATCAAGGGGATTGCCTTGTGGACGCACTTACGCCTTTGTATATTGCGATACATTTTGATGAGAAGGCTTATCTTAAACTTTGAGAACTACCAGATAAATATCTATTTAATATAACGTATACATGCATACAAGCAACATATAAACATATACCGTATATAAAACGTATGCTAAACTATATCTAAATTGTAAACGACAATGAGAAGCAATTTTAAGCAAAATGAAGAAAACCATTTCAATTTCAACTTCAATACCCCCACATGCAAAAACACACACGGATGATGTAAACCATTTATGTGAATTAATATGTATAGAACTATATTGTATAACTATGATTACAAAACAGCAACAAGGCTATCTATATGCTATGCTAATGAAAGGGTAAACGGCATTTAAACTCATTCAACCAAAAACCAAACAACAGAAACCGCATCACACGGAAATGATAGAAATGAAAGCTTATAAATACCATATAGAACCGTATATGTATCATACCATATAGATCCACAACCATGTACCACGTAAATATCGTATCGTAAATAGCAATAGCAATAGCAGTTAGTTATAGTCAATATGGATAGCTAAACTACCGAATAGCAAAGCCTCAGCCGAAGCAAACTTGTTGTACGATTAAGATTGAGCTAGACTTTTAACCAGAGATAATCCAACTTGTAGATATATCGATATATCACATATAAATATATATGTATGATTGTGTATATTACCGGATAACAAAAGAACTCTTATGATTTCCAGGTCTCGCTTTTGAGTTGATCCTTATTATGAAACCCCCCAACTAATATACATATATCAAGTCCCCAAAATCCTTTAATCAATTCAGACCAGACCACAAGAACAACCAACAACCAACTACAACAAAAACAAACTGTGCCACCTAGTACATAACAAGAAATGGTTATATATCTGTATCTGCTATATAGACACTATACTAAACACATACAATTCAACACGAACTTGTACTATACCTAGATATACTACATATATATGTATAGAGAGAGAGAAGGAAACATTCAATGCTCACTTTTATATTTTTTATCATACATCCTTGAATCGAGAAAGCTATTAACAAAAAAAAAAAGGAAAAGGACGCAGAACGAAGCACCGTAAGAACCACTGAACCACAAAGCAAAACAAAACAAAACAAATTAAATCGAACATAGGAAAATTCTCATGCCCAAAGAACATATATTTATATATAGTGTACAAGTTCTATATGCCTAGATATTCGTTCCATTGCTTTTTAGAGCCAATTTGCTTTGCTTGCGAGACAAAATACCCTGGAAAACCCTAAAAACCGTACCTCCATTCTATTCAGTTCTCTGATCCCGATCCCGATCCCGATCCCGATCCCCATTGAAGATGATAATTAGGAAAGAAAACACCAGGCATAAACGCAAAAGATCGAGCTAAACTAGTGCTTAGTGTTTAATGATAAACAATTCCAATAAAAGTATTTCAGTTGTGTATATTGTAAAGAACAATTATAAATGAACAAATATAAAGTTAAACATTTAAAGAATAATTCAACAAAATTTATTGAAACATTAATAAAAATAATTGTATTTATCAAAATTAATACAAACCAATTTAAGGCATTAGCATAGCAAAAGATAATGGTATACATAAATTGAAATGAAAATGAACACAAAAAGCGCTGATTTAATATTATATTATTAATTATATTATTGCAAACAACAAAGTGAAAAACAAATGATATTGTCCTTGGTATTTACATATACATAAAGAAAACAGCAAAAAAAAAAACAAAAGAAAAATAAAAAGAAAACGTTTTTTTATATAACCGACATAGATCTTTTCCACCGCCGATCTGCGTGGTTTGGGACTGGTTGGGAATGATAAATATGGCTTGAAGGGATACTATTAGAGTCCTGGAACCACTTCTTATAAAGGTACACGCAGTATGACTCTATAGCTAAAAGTAAGTCTATAGCTAAAGTAAATTTACTTTCCAATCAAAGATGTGTTAATGGGCAAGGGAATATTTAGCATCAGAGAATGGTTACCTTGAGTTTTTAATAAATCTTTATTTTAGTATATAGTTGTAGTACACTCTGAGTATTTTATTGAATGCACATTCAAATTATCGCGCCTAAATGCGCCCTCGTGCGATGAATAATCGACCAATCGATAGGTGCGAGCGAGTTCGAATTCGCAGAGAGAGATGGCAAGATATGCCGCACTGTGTGCTTATAAGCGAGAACGAAACTTGCTTCGGCAACAATTTCAAACAAGACGTTAAAGGCGACCGTGCCTGCCAGCGACTGTCCATGAGCCCCGAATATCCTGCCAGGACTCCAGTCTCCTAAACACACGGCTCAAGCCCCATAGTAATCCAGTCACTTGTCAGTTTCAAAAGTGCGCGCTTTTCTGCCGAGTTTAATTAACCGTGTTAATAGTAAATAAAACTAAATACATCTCCAAAATGCCTTTCGCCAACGAGCAACTGAATCTGGTGGCCAGCGAGCAGCTGAGCAAAACGGAGACCATCAAGCTGCGCAACCAGCACATCGGGTAAGTGGCATAGTGGCATCCTTACTTGGTCCTCGCCCGTGTCCGTAATCCCTGGTCCGGGGGGTCGTGAGCCTGCGACCTTGCCTTGAATTCGCTCTGGCTGTCAAGGTCAGGCGGCATCCCCCACTCGGCGGCCCACTCATCGCCAAGCCCTCTCTTTCGCTCGCATTGGACGGCAGTCCGCCCGGTTTTCGTGTACTTTTGTATTTTTGGCACTGTTGCCAACAGCAGCCACCGCCACCCAAGGCAATAATATAACAAAAAGTGCACAAAAAAAATAGCAGGAAAACAAAGTCAGGCAGCGGCGCTTTTTAGATTTTGGCTATATTGATTTTTTATCGCCTGACTGCAGAGGAATTTATATAAAACTAATTTGGAAAGCGTATAAAAATAAATTCTAAGGGCTTACTGGGAGAAGGAAGAGTGTTTGCTTTTGATAATCATCTTGTATATATGATTTCACATTCGTTCTGGCTTACTTATATATTGTAATCTAAATAGACTGAAAAATAAGAACCCAAACTTTCCATTTCGTGCAATATTTTAAAAAAGAGCAAGGGCTAGTTAACTTATAAAATTATTTTGAAATTGCTGGCAATAAATCTAGAAATTCGTAAGCAATATTGGGGCATGTTTTTTATGTCTTTGAACTTATACAAATTACGTCAGTTTAGTTTCACGTATTTCATGTTCTACATTAATGGGCTTACTATATTAAAGCAGTAAAATAGCTTATAATTGTTAAATGCTTATGCCTGTGAGTTAGGATCAAAGTGCATTTATTTGCCAACATTAAATTGCTGGCAGCTGTGTTCCCGCTTCTCTGTTTGCCCAAAGTCAACCCTAAAATGTTTATCAAACACTGCAAGACGCCTTGTTTTTGTCTAACAAACACAAACACAATAACCATTAAACGCGGGAGTGGGAACAGGGATTATCTTGATAATGATAATGAGTACCACTCTGTCGTATACGTGTGAACTGTTGAAATAGGCCCCGGTTAATAGTGTAACTATCGTCCCACATACGTCATTGCATTCTACTTTGTCTGGACTGGATGAGTTTACTTTGCTTAGCCTTAGTTGTAACTTGACAATTTTCATAATTAACTTACTTAATAACTTGCATTTTTCCTGTAGGCAAGCCTGCCAGCTGTTCTACCGCTCTGACCCCCTGAAAATTGTGCGCGGCCAAGGTCAATATATGTTCGATGAGGAGGGCACCCGGTATCTGGACTGCATCAACAATGTGGCCCACGGTAAGTACAACTACCAAAACTAAACTAGAAAAATCTAAAAAGTAGAACTTAAGAACTACGATCCAAAAGGATTTCCTTAACTAGCTCTCATAAATAATATTTACTACTTTTCATATCGAAAATATTGTTAGCAAGGTAAAAAGCTGATGAAAAGTATAGGTTGGTCTGGTCGCCTCTGCATCACAAAATTTATATAAAGAAGTAGGTGGTTTTATAAGTACGTTGCTAGGGCCTGTTGTTCGATTTTGGAACCGGGGCCTGATGACGATTATTTTGGACCTCCCGTCCGGACGTCGACTCTTGTACGTTGGCGGATCCTATTTCTGTGTATGCTGATTAGCAGCGGCACACGCCCGCCAAATGGCCAATGTGCGGATGTAAAGTGCATGTGGCACTGGGTCTCCTCCACTTGGGACCGTTTGGCAACGCAAGTTCAAGGCTGAGAGCGCACAAATAGCCATATATAGATATACTCGTAGAACAAGTGGCGTGCCAGACGTCGGCGGCATGTTCAGGCCCCGATTGAGAAGCCCCTGTGCGACTGAGTCAGCCTTATCACAACGGCCACCGGCAAATTTTAGATGCTGCCTGCCGGAATCGGAATCGGAATGGGAACGCTAATGTGAACGGGAATGGGAATGGGAATGGCAGTGGGAATGGGAATGGCCACTTGGTTCTGATTTTGTATTTCGGGCCCCGGCACAGAGCCGCAGAGCAATAACTGGTGATTAAGACGGCAGTACCATCGAGACGAAAACACAATAATAATAACAACAATAATAACAAATGGCCAGGGGCGCATTTGCGTATAAAATATACAATACGTATTACGTATGTACCTACACATTCATACATCACCGAGGGGGTCCCAGTCAAATCCAGACTAACCATATCAACTTATCAACAACGATGGCCCAACGACAATAACAAAAAAACAACGAAGATTGACGTCGGCAACCAATTTGCCAATTTGCTGATTCTGGCATCTAGGTAGCTCACATTGTTTGCAATTGTCCAAAAACACTTCCTGCTACGGAAAATTTTCCACTTCATTGAGTTGGCAGCAATTTCCATAGCCGAAAATCAGAATTAATAATGTTATTTATTGAATATTTTTCAATAATACTAGCAACTTGAGTTATACTAAAATCGGATCTATTTTAGTTATTTTATTTTACTATTTTTGAGACCCCTTTTATTAAAATGGATTTTCCTTTTGGATTAACGCTTGCCGCACTGATAAGATGAGGCCATTGGCATTGCGAATGTACTGAATATGCATCAAATAGATTTGGAATCCCAATGAGATTTGATAACGCCAACTATTGCGTTTATTAATAGCTTTCCTTTTGGTCAATTGCCAACTAAGGGGGCTCATCGACAGGGTCCAAAACAATATTCCAATAAGGGTTATCATCGCGGCGTGCAAAAAGGTTGTTTACAGTACAGTGATAGTCACCTGATAGTGTTTGCACCCTCAATTGTTGTCAGTCAATAAATGTTGGCCCTTTCTATCAAAACACATTGAGAATTAGGAGATGGCTTAATCTTAAATGATTTTTAATGCATTTATAAGTCATGTTTACAATTATTTCCGACAAGATTTGTGTTATGACTAAACCATTAAGGTTGCGAAGATTTTCACCCATTTTCTGCTTTTTGCAATTTGTGGTTTTTTCTAATATCTGCACTAAATAATATTTATTGTGCCCCCCTATTTAATGACCCACTTGAACGCTTGCACATTTCGTAGACGATCGCAAAACTCAATCAACCTCGAACGAGTCTTACGATCGAACGACTGATAGTTTGCCCCTTCACATTCGGAACGTAATATTGGATCGTAACGTAACTTAGGGCTCTGACCATAAGTCATCAATAACAAAGTGTGAAATCAGTCCTCAAGCAAACATAAACTAGAACGGGGCACTATAAACAAGATAAGGTGGCGGGGGCACGTGTGGACGATCTGACGATCTGGCGATCGGAATAACAAGTTGTTATGAAACTAGAACCACGTTCCTCGTAATCTCGTGCTACTTTTTCCACTCCGGGTGTCCGACAGCCCGCAACATGTGAACGTCTCGTGCGAGTGGAAATGTACTCGAGATAGGCGCGCTCGGGCACAATCCGGAGCGGAAAAAGGGGGTGGGGCTGCCCCGGGGAGAGTCCACAATGTGGCGTACAGTCGTGCAGCCCATCCGTCCGTCCGTCCGTCCGTCCGTCCGTCCGTCCGTACGTAGTCTAGTTTCAATATTTGTGCTCGCAGTGCCCCAACCCCACGCGATCTGAGCAATCAGCTGTGCCACTCAGCACACATTGCGAGTGGAAAATTCTGAGCAGATAGTCGGAAAATCACCCCGAGCCAGGGGTCTGCGGGCCTGCAGGGAAAAGTCGGACAAACAGCCGATATAAAGAGAAGAGCCAGTGGCAGTGTTAGCATGTCATCGCGACCACTTGTAGACTGTCGACAATGTCGCGAAAAGCAGGAAAATACGACGATCGCGAAAGAGGGAGACAAGTGGGTGGGCTTTAGGGGAATCTCAAAGAATCTTATAGAATCTCAAATGAATAATATTTCATGTGGATCAGCTTAGGTATATGCTCTTGTAGAATCTCACAGAACCTCAAATGAAAAGTAGTTCATGTTGATCACCATAGGTGTATGCTCTTGTAGAATCTTGTAGGCACTATAGATTTATATCATAGAATCTTTTAGAATCTCACATGAATATTAGATCATGTGGATCACCTTAAGTATATGCTCTTGTAGAATCTTGTAGGCACTATAGATTTATATCATAGAATTTTATAGAGCACCAAATGAATATTATTTCATATTGATCACCATAAGTATATGCCTTTGGTTGAATCTTATAGGCTTTATAGGAATCTCATAGAATCTTATAGAAATATTTCATAACGATCACCTTAAGTATTTGCTCGTGTAGAAAGAGTCCTAACTAAAGAGTTCCGATATAGCTAGTGATCGAGTTATTTTAGTACCCATCGAGATATACTTAGTAACGATGGCCTTGGTAAGCACACGCTCCTCCACAACAGAAGTTAGTTTCCCAAAGAAGTTAGTTTTCGCCAGCATAACTGTACTGCTGTCCCCAAGTGCAGAGACTACCCCATGGTCACTTCAATCAGTGCAAACCTAATCAGCAAGCGAGCGAAATAGAAACGGTCTACTATGCGCCATATAATCTAATGCCACTGATACAGAAACTAGAAACGTGAAGGCATCGCGTGAACTTCACGTGATACCTGCCTCGCCGAGCTCCACGTCTTATCGGGGGCGTGTGAGTGGGGAGTCCAAGTCCAAATGCTGCTAATGAGCGTACGCGACGGAATTAGAAACGCAATCGGAACGAGTAGTTGACCCCCAAACGTCGCAATCTGCCGCCGTGGACGGGAGCGGAGCGGTCCGGGTCCGGGGCTTATCGCCCATCCGTCGGGGCCTACGGAAAAGCGTTATACTTACGGACGGCGACGCCGAGCCCATTGGATCCGGGCCTGTCTGCCAGCGGTTTATTTTCGGTATCGTGCCAGATGGGCCTGCTTATATGCGGAGTGCTGCACAAACAATCGGACAACCAAATAGTTCGAGGCGAATCACGTGCGCGACTTGCTTATTTTTAGCAACGCCCTCAGTCCAAGCTTATTACTATTTGGATGATCTATAGATACATGCTTATCACCATTTTGGATGATCTGTAAATTTATGCTTATCATCATTTGGAAGATCTATAAATCCATGCTTATCACCATTTGGATGATCTATAAATCCATGCTTATCACCATTTGGATGATCTACAAATTTTATATTATAATCATTGGGTCAATCACGCTAATAGCAAGTTTCATAGTTGGGTTTTTTCATCATCGTGAGTTAGCATTTCGATTGCCTCAAGAAGAGGCCTGGTACTTAGAGATTCTATATCTTAGGGATTGTATAACTTAATAATTGCTTAAAGAGCCTTAAGCAGATTATTAGTTAAAACTAAACGTTTTACCTCAATCCTTGCAGTGGGTCACTGCCATCCGGAGGTGGTGCGAGCTGGAGCCCTGCAGATGGCCACCATCTCGACGAACAACCGCTTCCTCCACGACGAACTGGTCCAGTGCGCCCGCACGTTGACCAGCAAAATGCCGGAGCCGCTGTCCGTTTGCTTCTTCGTCAATTCCGGATCCGAGGCCAATGACCTGGCCCTTCGACTGGCCCGCAACTTCACTAAGCGCCAGGATGTTATCACTCTCGACCAGTAAGTTTCTTCTCCTTCATTCTATAGTTTGGAATATGATTAATATCATTTCTAAGCAGTGATGAGAAAGTATGCTCATATATGTATGTTTTCCCTTTACAGTGCCTATCATGGTCATCTGCAGTCCGTGATGGAGGTGTCTCCATACAAATTCAACCAGCCCGGCGGCGAGGCAAAGCCCGACTACGTGCACGTGGCTCCCTGCCCGGACGTGTACGGCGGAAAGTTCACGGACAAGATGTATCCGGATGCGGACATGGGCGCCCTGTATGCCCAGCCCATTGAGGAGATCTGCCAGAAGCAGTTGGCCAAGGGCCAGGGCGTGGCCGCCTTCATCGCCGAGAGTCTGCAGAGTTGCGGTGGCCAGATCCTGCCACCAGCCGGATACTTCCAGGCTGTCTACGATGCTGTGCGCTCTGCCGGAGGAGTATGCATTGCTGATGAGGTTCAGGTGGGCTTTGGACGCGTGGGCAGCCACTACTGGGCCTTCGAGACCCAAAACGTAATCCCCGACATCGTGTGTGTGGCCAAGCCCATGGGCAACGGTCATCCGGTGGGCGCGGTAGTCACCACTCCGGAAATCGCTCAGGCCTTCCATGCCACCGGCGTGGCCTACTTTAACACATATGGCGGCAATCCGGTTTCCTGTGCCATCGCCAATGCCGTGATGCGCGTGATCGACGAGGAGGAACTGCAGCAGAAGGCCCTTGTGCTGGGAGATTACCTGTTGGAGGAGTGCAATCGTCTGAAGCAGGACTTTGAGTGCATTGGCGATGTGCGTGGCGCTGGACTCTTCGTGGGCATCGAGCTGGTGCAGGATCGGAAGGAGCGCATTCCCGACAAGAAGGCTGCCCACTGGGTGGTCAACCGGATGAAGCAGCTGCATCGGGTGCTCGTCTCCTCCGATGGTCCCAACGATAACGTGATCAAGCTAAAGCCGCCCATGTGCTTCAACCGGGAGAATGCGGACGAGTTCCTGCTGGGCTTCCGCGAGTGCTTGACCGCCGTGATGCAGGATCGACTGGCCAGTGCCACAACCGCCGCCATGGCTGCCACAAGTGGCGTCATTGCCACTGCCTCGGAGACCCTGGCTAACAAGACGAAGCTCTTCGAGCGGCAGGATCGCCTCATCAAGTCCGTCTGAGGCAGTGCCTGCTGGTTGGCCAATGCCACCACCAACAACGCCTCCTCGCCCGGGCACAAAATAGCTTTAGCCACCAAGGATATTTAAATTATTCCATGATCCCCATGTCCTTCTTTTGTTCTCCTCCCCATACAAAAGTAGACGTAATGCCCACAATTTACATTTGATTAGCTGTAATGTCAAAATGTTTTTTGCCTAGAAGTAGTAGCCCCATTTATCTGTAATCTACATTTATATTTTTACGCTGTATAATCATTATCCTGTTCGCCAATTATCTTCTAGTATCTAGAAACGTAGGGAGCTCAAAACGAATTTCTTGAATTGTTATATCTCCAGCACGATGTATATATGAATTTATGAGTATATTTAGTATAATATGTTACAAATGTTATTAAACAGTTACGTATATTTTGTATAAATACGATGTTTTATTTTACACGCATGGCATTTATTCAATTCTGAACTGAACTGAAAAATCATTAAGTTGTGAAAAGATTTAATTGTCAATAGACTTTATTGATCACCATGGTCAGGTTGGTTCCATATGCCAAATATATGTAAATATATTTTTATATGGCTTTGAATATACCATTGCTATGTAGATGTAGTAGATGTAGAATACATGTAAAACTACTCATCGTTTCTGCGTGTATATAAATAGTACGCCTATCGGTATGCAACATTTAATTAAGTTTCACATTGAATTACAACTTGAAATTTTTGGCGTATTGACCATTTTGTTTTTGTTGATTAATCTATGGATTAAAAACTACTTAAATCAAATCAAAACACCTTTAATTTTTTTAAAATTTTATTTTTAATGCTCGACCTTCTTAAAACTACCTAAATGACTTTCTCGGACAACCAATATGTTTTTAATGCCCATGGTTGCCGAGTAACTGCAGTAGCGGAGACTGCACATCCGGCTGCATTCGCACATCGATTGCAGTGTCGGAGAACTCCGAGCACGGCGAGCAACCGCAGTTGGAGGGCATCTCGTGCTGGAGTAAGAAAATCAATAAATATTTTAATGGAATCATATATGAAAATGGGACAAACCTTCTGTGTAAACGTGTGGCCATCCTCACAAATCATTTTCACGGTGATTGGATGATATGATTTGATGCTGCAGCAAGTACAGAACTTCTCGTGCATGTCAGTGAGTGTATTGTACTTGGAACCAGAGGAGCAGGCGCCCTCGCAGTCGGTGAAGCCCTGAATGGGATCGGCATTCACACAGATGCCATGTCCTTGCACAGGGAACTTCAGAATCTCCTTGGTTCGCGACTCGGCCAAGGAAACAGGCAAACATGTTGCTGCAAATAACGAGGTATCTAGTCAGAGTGGGCTTAAGAACTGGGAATAAACTTACATTTGTCCTCCACAAGTGGCTCCGATTTGCATCGCTGGCAGCAGCCATCTTGGTACAAGAGGTGAGATAGGCAACTGCCCACATCCGGACATACTTCCTTCGAGGTGGTAACCAAAAACTGGCCATCCTTCTTCAGGCAACTGTAGGTAGTGCAATTGTCCGCCGACTTCCAAAGTGCGTTGACATCGTATAGAGTTTGCTCAAAGATGCACGAAGTCTGGACACACCTGCCACAGCATTTGGTGTTGTCCAAGTTCTGGTAGCTGAATCCTGGGGCACAGTCAGTAAGACACTGCTCCAGGGTGCTGACCACCTGGGCATTGCCATCCGGACCGTACGAACATGTCTCCTGCTTGCAAACATCCTTGGCATGCGTCCACTTATCACCCACTGTCTTGGTGAACTTGGTAGCTTCGTCGAGCTCATATTGCACAATGCACAGATCCTTGGGAGGTACTGAAAGTGAAGGGCGTATTTTTTTAAAGCGTATGTTTATTAACGAAGAT
Source organism: Drosophila teissieri (assembly GCF_016746235.2). Taxonomy (NCBI): domain Eukaryota; kingdom Metazoa; phylum Arthropoda; class Insecta; order Diptera; family Drosophilidae; genus Drosophila; species Drosophila teissieri. The sequence goes on along the minus strand of NC_053031.1, from coordinate 14,026,699 downwards.
ATTTTCCTTACCACATGAGTGCTTAGAGCAACACATTCCGGGCTCCTTGATGGTCTTTACTTCGTAGAATCGTTCCTGACAGTTAACAGGCGCCTTGGGGCAAGACTCCGGGTTGCACTCAATTTTCCGCGTGGGGCAGCAGCCTTCTTCAACCTTTACGATGACCTCGCCTGGTAGCAACTCACGCAGCTCTATAATTTCACACTGGTCCTTGGGTATGCACTCTAAAATGTTTTAGGGTTAAATGAAAACTGAATACAGGTGGGACCATAGGTGCTTACCGCATATGTACTGAGAGCAGCCATTGACATCCTTCTTCTCCTTTTTAAACTGCCCAGGACCGCAAATGGGCACCAGGGGAGCAAGGCACAGTTTGGATGGGTCCTTCGTCTCCGGGACACATCGATACCTAGGACAGCACTCATCCACGCTGACTATGGTCTCAGGTCTGTAGCCTTCGGCGCAGATGTTCTCCTCCACCTGGCACTTCCTTTCCACACACGAGGTCTTTCCCTTGGAATCACACTGACATTCGGTGCACTTATCCTTCTTCCATTTCTCGTCAGGCAGGTGGAGTCCATCATCGCACTTGGTGCAGGCTATTTCGGGCACACACTTTCCACCATCCATTACCTTTCCAGGGGGACAGAAGCAGCCCTCGAATCGCTCCGAGCTCAAGCACATTTCATCACTCTTAACGGTATGAACTACGGCCTGGTTCTTGAGGCTCACTGCATCGAATTCGGCCAGAGCTTTGATGGTATCGCAATTCTTAGCACAGCCACATGGCTCGTAGACCATATCGCTGGGGCATTCGTAGGGACACAGCTGGGGTCTCCTCCAGTTGGTGCATATGCCGTGCTGATTGCACTCCTTGGCATATGCGGCCAGAGCTACGCAGACTCCTTGCTGGGTGTTGCCGGGCTTGCAGATGTCCTGTTGACAGGCGGACACATAGGCAATAGGATCCACAGCCAAAGGACACTTGCCAAACAACTCGGCGTTGTAGAACTGCAAGCAGGGATCCTTCTCTGGCGGCAGAGGAATGCAGTGCTCCTTGGGCACATCCTCACTAAGGCATTCTTCAACCAATCCCAGCTTGGGCTCATCCGCCTGCCAGCTTTGGATTACATCCACTCCTGCTTTCTTTTTAGCCGGATTGGGCTGAAGATCGTTGGCGGCATTGCCATTACAGTCGCCGCAAAGTCCCTCCATCTTGCTTCCATATTTGATACTCGGTACGCCCAAGGAGAAAATCAGCTCTTCGAAGGAAGCGGTCAACTCCACATGGGATTCCAGGAGGGAGAGCACCAGCTCCTTGCCCACCACTTGCCGCAGGCTAATCCAACTATCTTTGTATGGTACTTTCTTAACCTCGAATCCATCGACCAGAACCTGCAGGGATTTGGGTTTCTCTGGAACTCGCTGAACATGAATTACATGGTCACCGTTGAGAATGTGCAGTGACTTGGCGCAGCTGCCGCCTTCCACTGGAGTTGGTTGCCCCAGTTTCCTACAGTCGTCCATGCTGACGTACACCTGGAAGGTGTGGACACCTGGAAGGACGACATCACGCGACAGAAGATAGGTGCAGTTTCCATTAAAGCTGAAGCTCTTTCGGTCATAGGTCATGTACTTGGAGGCACCCAATGAATTGCACACACAGTCCTTGCACTCGGATATGGGCACGCAGTTGGGACCCTTACGGACAGTTCCCTCCGGACAATAGCAGCCCGGGAAGCAGGCATCCGGAAGCACTGGACAGTCATCTCCGTGAACATTATCGCAGGATGGCTCACAACGTCTCTTGTAGCAGTCGGTGTGAACCAATGGCGAAGGACAATTGATCTCGCACTGGGCCACGGCTCTCCAAGTAGTCAATTGAACCAGTGGGTTTACACTGAGACACTTCTTCACAAAGCTCTCCAAGATGTTGCACTTGCAGGCGGCTGGATCGCCATTGTTGGTCATCATGCAATTACAGGCAGCTTCGAGGCAGTAATTGTTAAGGAACTGCTTGTAATTAACCGCCTTGTGGCAACGAGCAAAGGTGGGATGACTATAAATAAAAGTTAATATATCAATTCATTTGTATATTTTATTATAGAGAATAAATCTCTGATCACTTACTGAATGATGTTACACAGCTGCAAAGCCTTCGCCTGCATCTCCCTAGAGCACTTAAGATCTCCACATTGGTCCTTGGGTATCCGCTTATCATACCAACTGTCGCCGAACTTTTCGGTGTTTGGAATAATCTGACCATCTGGTGATCTCTTGTCGTCCTTCGGGTTCCCGTTGTAGTAACCACACAGACCATCGACGGTGCGAATGAACTTGGATGATATGCCCACTTTGACGATACCAATGTCATCGAGCTGTACCCAGAAACCATATTTGGTGGACACGGCCAGGAGAGTCTTTCCCGGCTGGGAAACCACGAATGAGGCCTTACAAATGGGCGAATTGATTAATTGCTGCACTGTGAACTCGAAGCCATTGAACTTGAGTTTCAGATGAGGCAGGAGGATCAACTCATTGCCAGCCTCCGTGTCTTGTATGGTGATCACCTTGTGGCAGACTTTACGGGTCTCATCGCTACACTGCTGATGGACTAGGGATCAAAAACACATGATAACGATAAGTACAGCGACTAAACGTATGGTTATATTCCTTACCCGATATGGACCAACTACTTTTGTGAATATCTCTGGCCAGGATGTGGCTGCAAGGTCCGTATTTGAAAACAGTTCCATCAAAGGTGGTGAAGCTTTTGCCGCTGATTTCACACACGTCATCTTTGTTGGGCCGCAGGACGCAGGTGTATCGCAGGCAGTCTCCAACTTTGGCCGCACTCATGTCCAGTTCCACGTCGTATTTCTCAGGACACTTTGGTTCCGTGCAGGTGATAGTCTCGTTTTTGCCCACTTGCTTGCTGGGAATGGGCACGCACGTGAACTCATCGCACTGCTCTTCCTCTTGGAAGTCCAATTCCCGGTTGGGCATAGCCAGAATTTGTTCGCTGGACGAGATGAACTTGGTCTTTGTAATGGTCGTTCCATCGTCCACTATGGATACCTGCTTCGAGAAGGTAAACATCTTTGACATCTTTCTAGACTTTTTCTCCGTAATTCTGATTTTCATTTGAGGAGGACAAACGGGAGCGGGACATGTAATGACTTCAGCTGTAAACAAAGAATTCAGTCTTTTAAATTAAGAAAGAAATGTTTTTTTTAAATGCAACTCACTCTCGTTCTTTTCTCGGCTAATGTCGGGCTCAACAGTGAATGAATCACTGCAGCTGGCATCCTCATCATCAGCACAATCCTGCACACCATTGCACCAGAGAATTTCGGGAATGCAATCGCCACTGGACGGGCACAATCTTTGGTGTTTGGGACAGGGCTCGCACTTGCAGAAACAGTCGCTGGTGATCACTGGGCGCAATTTGCCGTCCTGACATGGCGGACACTTCTTGGGCTTGCAGTTCTTATGGCCACCGAGCACGCAGACGCACTCCTCGCAAGCTGAGTTCTCGAACTTGCTGCCTATCGGATAGCTCACATAGTTCTCTATACAAGGACAGAGATTGTGTTGGACACAGGTGTTGCCATCCCAGAAGAGCTGGTCCTGGCACTGGCATCCATTAGTCGCACTGAAGGTCGACACACCGTCGCAGACATTGCACTTGGTGGGCTTGCTCTCTTCAACGGGCACTTGACGTTGTATTTCAGCTTTAAATAATTGATAAGGTTACAGTGATGTGAGGAATTTAAAGAAAACTAAAAACTTACGATATGGTAAGAAGCATCCGAGTGGTTCGATTCGCATATTGATGTTCCTCTCCCAGTAGGCCGGCACAATCTTAATGAACTGGGTTAGGATTGGGTTCTTGAAATGATGTCTGCGCTCAGTTTCGGCATCGTGGTTCGCATCGAAGATGCGTGGCTGTGCGTCAGTGGAGAGCACTGTGTTCCAGGTGGGTTTCTTCTTCGAGAACATCACCTTGTAGCCAGTCACCCATCCATCCGGACCACCCTTGGTTACAAATCCAGATATGTTGCGTGGCTCCAAGAAGTCGAACTCAATGAACTCGTTCTGGCTATTTGCCAAGGGGCGCCAGGCTAGTGGTGTTGATACCCTAAGCAACTCCAGAAGCTGTGTTTTCTTCCCCAAATTGGGTTGCTGCCACAAGCTGCTCGACTGAACTTGATCCTGGTGCATCTTGCCCTCATCCACGCCCATGAGATCAATGCACTCCAGGTCCACCAATCGAGCAGGCCGCTCTGTTATGGGTGGAATGGTTGTAACTATGGGCACTGGCTTCGGTTCTTCCTTATCTCCGCAGATCAGGAGCTCCACGCGCATGGCGATGGAGCCATGCCATTTAAGGGGATAAATGCGAAGGGAACTGGCTTCGATGGGGATCTTGAACAGAGTCTGTACGGGAGCTCTTGAATCCAAGGGGCCATTAAACATCTGGGGCTTCTCCGTTTCGTCCACCAGATAATGGTAGGCGATTCCATCGTGACTGTGTAGCATCTGCAGCAACAAATTGAATAAAATTTCATATGTAAGGACTGAGTAGTACATACTTTGAATAGAGTAACGTAGTTATCGAATTCCGGGCTACCAGCCATAACCACGCCATAGAACGGCTCTGGCTTTGCAAAGTTTAGTTCCAGGTACTGCATCTGATCGTTAATGCTGGGTGACCAGCTGCCCCTCGGTTGATCCTTGGTCAGGCGAGCCATTTTCGGGCCATGTTCGGGCGCCAACTGAGAACTTGCATTGAAAATGCTATCAGGCTGTGAAAGTGCAGGGTTTTCAATCTTGGCAATGAGGCTAGAAAAGAAAGGTGAGATATCAATACTGTTTTAGTTATGATGAATAGAGATTTCCTACCGTTCTGGAGAACATTGTAGTGGTGGTGTTACGGTAACAGGGTAAATTGGAATCAGAGGTACCAGATTAACTTCGCCCTCTAAAATAAAGAAGAAAGCATTTATAATTTATGTTAGGTTCACATACTCATCAATCCACCTACCGCCTTCCTGGGGAGCTGGTTGTGGCTTATTGGGCACACAGGTGAAGGCATTGTCGATGCACTGACACACCTCGAACTCTCCAAGCACGGGCTTGTGCGGCTGAACGTAGTGTTCCGCCTGGTCCATGCAAGGACATTCGTCAGCTTGGACGCAAGTGTCCTCATCGCGCCAGAACAATCCAGTCTTGGGGCAATCTGGTCGCAGCTCGTCCACACAACCAGGCTTACAGTGCTCGCCAACCTGGCAGAGCCCTCTTTTCTTCAGAATGCTGCCATAGTAGTGGCATGTATGTTCACACTGATTTGCACAGTTGGACTTTACTTTGCCGGGCGGACATTGCTTGATGGGCTCGAATTCGGGTTCTGGTTCGGGTTTCAAGCCACAGTTGGGCTTGATCTCAGTTACGGTTGCTATGTGATCACAAATGAACATCGTGGGATTAAACATCATGTACTCCCCGCAGGTTTTTTCCACGTAAATCCAACCGCCTTCGACTCCTTTGGGCTGGCAGTGCAGGAACTTGTGGCAATCTCCTGGGAATTCCTTGTACTCCACAACGGCAGCATCGCAGGCCAGGCCGAGTTGTGGCTTTTCAGTGGGCTTGGGAACTTCGGGTTCTAGCTCCTCGTCGCACTGGCAAAAGGCGCGCAGTTCGTAGTCGTGGCATTTTCCAATACATCTAAGACCCTCTTCCAGACTGCAAGCCACATTCTCGTCCATTTGCTCCGGTGCCTCGTGGGTGTCCTTCACCCGGCACTCCACCTTGGTCATGTATTGCTTGAGGCATGTACCGTAGACATTTTCCATTCTATCGTAGCGTGGCACCTTCTCCTCATCATTCAGCCGCACACTCTTGTCCGAGGTATCCCGATCCTTGTCGCACCATCGAGTCCATCCCTTGACGCACTTGGTCTGATTTTGAGTAGCCATCGGCGTTGGCACAGTCGTGCCCTCGATGAGTGGAGCCGGATGCCCAGTTGTTACAGGAACATCACACTTGACACCGCTGCAAATCTCCTTGCGCTTGGAGCATCGGCAAGTGGCACAGGAATCCATAAAGGTAACGTCGCCTTCGTAGAATGTCTTTCCCTCCCTCACCATACACACGGGCTTGCACTCGGCCTTGGGCACACAGTCGCGGTAGGTGTCGTTCAGGTAGATGAATCCATCCTCGCACGGCTTGATGTGGCATCCCTCGAGGCAGTTCTCCCGGTTGCACATGCGCTCCGCGATGCCCTGGTCGAGGAAGTTATCGCAGGTCTCCACAGCGCAGGCCGGAGTGCAGGCCTTGTAGTCCGAGCAGTGGGGATCACATTGCATGGCTACATATAATGATTTAAATGGTTAAGATGACATACGTAAAAGTGGTTACTTCTAGGTATGTATTCTGTATGAACTTACGGCAGAAATGCTGGGATCTCCAGCGAATATTGATGCCCTTCTGGGCACAGGCATCCGCATAGGCAGCCACAGCAGTGCAGAGGCACTCGCAATCGCCGCCCTGGTCGCAGGCACATGTGTCGAAAATGCATCGTTTCAGGAAACGCTCCAGAGGAACCTCACCATGGCACTCCTTGAACAGATCAGACTTGAGAGCCCCACACTTTAGTTGGGCCCAGGTCTCGCGCTCCGGATGCTTCTTGCAGGCATCGATGGGCGCCACTGGAGCGGAGCAGTGGGGCTGCAATTTCCAGGCATGGCCAAAGAGCATGGGACTGGTCTCCAGGCCCATCGATGGCGTCTGCATATCATCCAGACTATTTCCATTATAGTTGCCGCACAGGCCGCTGACTTTCTGGCGCCACTCGTTGCCCAGCTTTACGTAAACCCGAGTGCCCTCGTCCCATTTTACTTGCAGCTTCAGCGGAATCACTTCCACCACCACAAAAACACCAGCTTTGTAGATGTGGAAGGCATTGTGACCCTTTGAGTTGACACTGTCGCGAAGTTCTACAAAGAAATAAATTAGATATCACGAGAGATTAAGAAAGTAATTCACCTACTTTTGATAGGCGTCTTGTTGGGATCCGTGCTGTATGCAGAGTCAGCACTCAGAAGCAGCGATTCTTCAGCATGGCCAGTGAGGGCAATTTCCAGGGACTTTGAACAAGTCACACCCATGGTGCCACACAAAACATTCTGGATGGTTATGCTGAAGCCGTCGCCATTGTCGAAAACTCCCTTGGCAAGGACATAGTCGCAGGCTCCCTGGAAGTCAAAGTCGTGGCCATCGAAGCTGGTGAAGTGGGAATCTCCCCAAACGCTGCACGTGGACTCGCAGCCATTCTTCGAGCACTTCCAGTTGCCAGCCTTGCACTCACAGAGATTGCAGTCCTCCTTGATCTTCTCGCCGTCATCGTAGCTCTTTCCGGCATGGTGGCAGGAGCAGTTGCCGGGCAGGACGCAGGCCAAGCGGGAAGTATCATAGACGTATCCTTCCATGCAAACGCAGCCGGGAAGACAGTCCGATGAGTCGGCCACATACTTGTCCATGTTCTTGCACGTTTTCGGTTCCTTGGGCGCACATTTGGTAAACTCAGCGTACGGTTGCTTTTCACATTTCGAGCGCAGCTCTGACGAAGGCGGATACTTATCCTTGTCCCCCGGCTCCGCATCCTGGCAGTCCCACACGCCATCTGTACAGGTGCACAGGTCCAGGAACTTCTCTCCCGGTCGCACCTCTTTGTAGCCCGGTACGAAGGATATGCCGTCGAAGTTGCAATGACATTTCTGCTTCGGCACGCACTCGCCTTCTTCGTTGACATATTCTCCGTGGGGGCAACGACATCCCTCGACGCACTCCCGCTTGCAAGATCCTTTGCCGGGGAGATCGTCACAGGACAATGCACAACCATCACCGCACTCATCGAACACTTGGCCCATGGGACACTTGACAGCTGTTAAAATAAAACAATATTAAGATTATTTTCAATATAAAATCTTCTAATAAATAAGGTCCTGAAACAGGAAAACACTCACCGCATTCCTTGACCGACATTCGCCAGCCTGTCTTCACGCCCTGCCGCATGCATTCTGTGCCATAGGCGGACAGGATGGGACAGAAGCACTTGGACATTTCATCCTTGCAGGCGCATGTATCGTAGAGGCAATCCTCATAGAACTGCTCGGGCTCCACCAGGAAATGGCACTCCCCGAAGAGGTCCTGCAGAATCCAATCACAGAACTTCTCCGCCTGGGCCTTTTTCTCCGGCTTCAGCGTACAGGGATGCGGTCCTTGGTGGGTTTCCGCCTTAAATTCGCAAGTGTCCTTTGTGCGCCATTTATCGGCAAAGGGTTCCACGGCCGTTTCCACATCGCCCTCGGGCGTTAGGAAGTCATCTTGGGTGTTGGAATTGAAGGTACCGCAAAGGCCCTGAGTTTGGCCACGCAAACTGGGTGGTGCGTCGATATAGACCCGCGAAACTCCGTCCCACCAGACGCGAATGCCATCTGCGAACTCCACAGTCAGGAAGGTGGAACTCGCCCGCCGGATAAGGACCTCGCCCAGGCCCAGCATCTTGGGTAACTTGACAATGGGCTTGTCATTAACTACCGTCGTCATTCCCTGATCGAGCTTGATCACCGACGGGGTACCATCGCGCAGGATGAATCGAATGGTCACCGCCTTGGTGCATGACGGATCATCGGGAGCAGCGAAATTCATGGCCTCTGAAACGGCGCCCGAGCAAGCTACATTCTCCGCCTCCACCGAAGTGTTTTGGGTCTTGAGAAGATGGTAGGAGCATTTGCCCATGAAATCGTACCGCTTGCCATCGAACGTCTGATAATGCGGATCTCCGACCGCCCCACAGCGGGCGCCACATTTATCTTCCGTGCACCGCCACTGGCCGTTCTTGCACGTGCAGGTATTGCAGTTCTTTTTTACCGTCGACTCCGGCTTGAATTCCTTGCCGCGAAGGGAGCAAGGGCAAAGTTCACGAGTGATGCAGGCCTCCTTGTACTGCACAGTGCCCTCCGGACAAAAGCAGCCTTCGTTGCAAGCGCCTCTGGATGCTGGTAGAGCCAAGTCCGAATCGCAGGTCGGCTCCACATTGGGACCACAAGCCTGATAAACGCGCCCAAAGCCGCAACTGATGGCTGGGAAATAAAGATGTTATCAGCATGACGTTTGTTAAGATTCAAATTAGTTATACAAAGCAAATAGTCTGTTTTACAAAACAATTATACAATCCCGGAAGTTTCTCTCTTAAGCTAGACAACTTGCTTTTAATTCAATTTTTATCTCTAGATTTTGCATTTCTGCTGCGCTAACTTACGACAAATTTCCAGATTTCGCCAGCCGTGCTCCAGTTTGATGCCCTTGAAAGCGCACTCCTTGGCCAACATGGCAATGGCATCACAGTTGCAGCTTTCCGGATGCTCCCGATTGGCACAATTGCAGTAGTCCGCCATGCAGGTGCGGATCAGGGCATCGTAATTGAAGGGTTTGATGCAGTCACCGAGCTTTTCGTTGGCCAACAGACGCTCGCAGACGGAAACAGCCTTTTGTAGCTTGGATTGCTCGCAGGAATCCATGCCGAACTCCATCTCAGCACTGTTCTCCACCTGACACAATTCACTGTGATCCTCGACGCGCCAGGCATCTGCAAAGGCCTTGACAGTGGCCAGCTTTTTGCCCGTCCTGGAGGTCAAGTCCGTGCTGGTATCACCATCCAGGGTACCACAGAGACCTCCCACTTTTCCCCACATTTGTGGTCCAGCCTGCACGGACACATACTGCCGGTGATCCCAATCCAGCTTCAGGCCCACAGACTCCAGATCGATCTGAACATGCTGGGCCACTGGCATCACCTTCATGCCCATAACCTGCACGGGCATAGGAAGTTTCTTAATGGGCGTGGTCAGCTGCATGGTGCCATCTAAAAGGAGTTTTATGATTAATCACTTCACATGTTTGGTATTAGAGCTCTTACTCAGATTTTCAAAAGTGTATAGAACCGATTGCCACAGAATTTTCAGCGTGTGTGCGCATCCATACCCAGAGCCATACGGACAAGCCTTCAGAATAATGTCAAATGTACCCGAGACCTTGTCCGTAATCAGCGTGTGCGAACAGGATAGAGGAGCCCTGTGGGGAATAATGGATTACCAAAACCGATTCACTTATATTTTGATTGCATTCCACTTACTTGAAAACCAGACCATCGAAGGTTTTCATGTTAACACCACCCCAAGTGGTGCAAAGTGCTGGTCGTGGGGTCTTGTCGATGACGATGTCCAAATCCTTGCTCTGGTACAAGGAATAACTGCTCATGGTGACAGCTGATTCCTCCGATGACCACCATTCCTAAATACGAATACTCTTCTTTAGCTTCTATTTAAACTAAAATTTTCAAATTAGCTTACACTTCTTCTTTCCAGATCCCGATATTTTGCCAGCAGAGCCAGTAGTTGTTCACGTTCTGTTTGGAGCTCGTAGGCCATTTCACCACTCATTCCGCGATGATAGACGCCATTCTGATGCGTAACACCTTGCATGGACGATGTGGATCGAATAGTGTATCCAGGAGCTGCGATATTTTGCATCAGAGTAAATCAATTGTATGCATATTGTTAGAAGTATAGGACTATTATCTAAAGTTGTGTTGAAGACACTTACGGAATATACACTTTGGAAGGGGGGCAGGCAGATATTGTCCCTCCAAATAGTTACACTTGTACTCTATGTCAATGCGTCCTTGGATTTTCAGTCCTGGTACCTGAGGGCAGCTAAATGTGCAACGAGCCTCGTCCACTTCATATGCACACTTGTAGTTTCCATTGAAATTGGTATTAGTCACATTGCATCTGTCGATATCTGTAAAGAAAGGGAATATTTAAAGAATAAATTCTCTAAAATGTCGGTATATTGGAGTAATATTGGTTTACTTACTAAATTGACAATGGTTTCCGCGGAACATCTTAGAGCACTGACAGACATTGAAGCTAATGCACTGTCCTCCGTTTTGGCAGGCAGGCGCACAAGTTGCTAAAAGGACAAGTTTGAGTTAGAAATTCCCCAGCTTTTTAGAGGTTTCTACTCACGAGCACAATCTGGAGTCTTGGTAAGCCCAGATTTGGTGTGCACCCACTGGCCATTGCGGCACTCAATGTTCGTAATTCCACTGCCGTCTGGGAACTGGAATCCTCTCATGCACTCGGCATGGCACATACTTGGAAGAAAGTTGGATTGTAGTATCACTGTATTTAGTCAGGCTTATATTATATGAGAGCTCACTTATTCTTGCAGGAAAGCTTGGAGTTCTTCGGGGCCTTCGGAAAGGATGCACATATGGACTTCTTCTGCTGGCACAGCGGACCGTAGTAGTTCTCCGGACACTGGCACACTCCGGCGGAGATGCAGATGCCATTGTTTTGGCATCGTGGTGTGCATTGTGCCTGGCATGGTGGCACCTCGGCAAACACAGAGTTCCCAATGATCCATCCATCGTTGCTGCAGAACATCTCCAGGATTCCAACGTCCTGGGCAAAGCTATAGCCAGCTGGGCAGAAGACCTTGCAGCGACCATTGTGGCATTCAGACTGAACATTGGGCGGCAGTTGGAGGGCTGAGCACTTTCCGAAGGCGGCTAGAAATTGACCGCCGTTTCCGTAAAAGTTGCCTTGAACCCTGTTTAAGATTTTGATTTAATACTTGGGATACACCTCCCAGCTTCTTTGATAGTTACCCCTTGCCACCCAAGCCCAAAAATCCCAAGGTTTTGGTAAACAGTCCTCCAGCGGCATGAGACGTCTTTATCCCGCCGCCATAACCTCTATCAGCACCAAATCCTCCAGCACCATCGTGTCCCCTTTGACCACCATATCCTCCACCACCACCTCCTGAATCGCCATAAGTGTATCTTGCACTGTGAAATAATATAATCCAGTTATATAATCCCCCGCTGAACTTGGCGAATTATCGCGGTTTCTTTGGACTTATCATTACCTAACTGCTGGGGCTTTGAGGATGTTGAAGCTAATGTGGCGTTCGTTCCGCTCGTTCTCCTTATCGACTTCCGGTGCGGCCTGGAGCAGCGGGCTAAATTCACAAACAATCATTAGGACAAATAGCTCACTTTTACGTAGATAGCATTTAGATCGTTTCAAGGACAATAATTTAAAGGATTTCAGCGAAAAAAAATAATTTTCAGGGAATCATTGCATTAGTTGTGTAAACTATTTACAAAAAAACCCTTTTTTTTCATCAATATCGCTGCGTTTACTGAAATCTTTATCTTCACATTTTTATATATTAATAGCAACGACAATTATGAAACGCTGTAAAAATGCGTTTTAGAATTAACTATATTTAAAATATATTAGAGAACAATTTGGTAGTTCTCATTACAGATTTCTATAGTTTTTCCTTTTGTCACAAACTTTTGTGTATATATGTATATTCACAAATTCGTTTTTATACTTAGTTGAACTGGAATCTTTGTCATTACATTTTTGTATATTAATAGCAACGACAATTATGAAACACTGTAAAAATGCGTTTTAGAATTAACAACATTTAAAATATATTTGAGAGGGATGAGCTAACATTATAGATTTCTATTGCTTTTACTTTTGTCACAAACTTTTGTGTTTTTATATTCACATATTCATTTTTACACTTAGATGGTTATTATACAATTCACATGCATATAAGATTTTTGTACATAATACACATTTTTTCAAAATTAACTTTTATTGCTCTTTTGCTTTTAATTATCGAACTTTTTTCTGCACTCACTTGATATCCTCGTCATCATCATCGCTCATTATAATGTCTCCATTCTCTGCCAACACAGATGAAATAAAAAGCAGCCATAACGCCACGAAAATCACTTTGTTAGCCATTTTGATAGGCTAATTGTAAACTGTCGGCTTAATTGTATATTCAGGAATATCCTGTTCTTAGTTAGCACTGGTAATCCATTTCTGCAAGGACACTGCTGAGCTGGTAATCCTTGCTTAAATCCGGGCTGAGAATTCACTGTGAACACTTTAACACTTAGCACTTTTCACTTTACTTATATCCACTGAACTTGACGATTTCGATGCGCGATCGCGACTAATGGTCCCCATGAATGGGGAGCCCCTCTTATAGGCCCGATCCCGAAGCTGGTTTATCACTAAACTGGGAATTGTTAGGCTCAAGCCCACTACGTATCCACAATCCGCAAAAAAAGCACCGTCTTCAGCTTATCGGCGTAGTTGTTCTTAAATTAGCAACGCGAATGTACCGAATCTGTGCCAAGTTTAAGCTGATGCTAATGCCTGCCTGATAGCAGCATTTCCGGGAACTACATATGTCATAACTTCACTTAAGTCTGCGATGGGGGTAATAACTTGTTGGCTTGGGGTAGCTCAATCTGCTGATATGTCGCCATACAAGGGTTATCTGGTAAACAAATAGCAATTGCATGAACAACGTCCTACGCAGACACATTTGTAGTGGCATTGAACTTGGGGTGGTGGAATATAAACAATTTAATGTTGGCCAAGGATGAATATTTCAAATATGCAACGTACTACATTGTGACCGTTAAATGTTATCGGTTAAAGCAGTGCAAATGGTGAATGCAAGCAGTTTACATTAACGCGCGCGGTAAGCAGCTTAGCTCGGTGCTCGCTAGAGGGCGCACTGGTGTCGCAGTTAGTAAAGTGACTTGAAGTAAATGATATTTAGGTACGAAATTCGATTTAGGTACCTGTGCTGATTTACTATCAAGAACACTTATTTAAAATAATCAAATAGTTTGATCAGGATTCCAATTTGTAAAAATCACGGAAAATTAATATTAAATGTTCTTTGGATTTCAGGTGAAGTTACTCCAAAGCCCAGTATCAAAAAGTCTTAATGCATTGAAAAAGTATTTGTTTAAGATATTTTCCTACAATGAAAACAGTGTGTATTTAATGCCAATACTGCTAAAAATGTAGAATAAAATAATCACCAATGATAATTAAATAGTATTACTTAATCATAACTATATTACTTAGCGAATACATACTGTTGTGATTGGATAGTTTATATTTCTAAAGTTGCATACGCTCCCGTAAGTCTATCAAATGGAATGAACAGCTCTTCAAGTTTTTACACCAAATAATTCCTCATTTGTGTTGGCCGGTTGGCTGGGCTTGGTCTTAGATTATGTTGTTTGTACAAGTCTCTCGGCTTAATATACAACTCCTTGAAGTCCTCGCTGCTGACATGCCGGCTAGCAGGTCCCAGATATATTCCGTCTCCACTGTGACTGGAATTTTCGCGCAGCTCAACATCCGGTTCGTATATGTTCTCGATGAGGTTGTGGCGCGACTTTACTTTGTGAGTCCGCACTTCCTGAACAGGTTTCCTGAGCATAGCCCTTTGCGAGGCAAGTCCGGTGCAGCTCATGATAATAGCGAGTAGAACACAAAACTCAATCAGGGCCAGTATTAGACTGGCGCCCAAAAAGATGCTGTACTGCTCGCGGTACCAGTTGTCCAGGTGGGGCAGACAGGACTCTGTGTGGCGCTCCCTCTCGTAGGACAATCGCTCCAGGGACTGACACATCGATTCATTGGCCGGCTTGGGGTCCAGATATGCCACGGCATGATCCGCATTTTCCAGGACACAGCAACTGAGCGGCACCGGCCAATTCCTCTGTCCATAGCCCTGTAATCTCCACAACGATGTGTCGTAGTCCAAGGAACTTCTCATTCCGCAGCAGCCGAACCGAACCTGAGCCAAGTCCAGGGCATTGGTGAACTGCTCCTGCCCCGGAACGCCATAGTTGCTCTGCAGGGATCGCACCATCTGCGTCTCGTCCAGGCTGATGCCCAGGCAATGTGGCCACAAAGTAATGGCCAGGCACAAGACCGATTCGGTCAGGAGCAGCACCACCACGCTCAGGAAGTAGATGGTCAGAAAGCAGTAGGTGTGAAGGCAACTGGCCCAGAAACCCACGACGGCAGCCAGAGTAGCCACAAATCCCGCAATCGCCACACCCAGTGCTATATAGAAGAGCAGCGGCTGCGGAAGTGAGCTCAGCCGATCGCTGGATGCGGCCAAGAGTCTGGAGAGCAGAATGCGTTTGTTATCGGAGAAGATGTATAGACCCGATACCACCAGCAGCAAGCCACATATCTGAAAAGAAATATAATTAGTAAATAGTTATACCATATAGGAAGTACTGAACAGGCTAAAGTAGGAAGCTAAAACTTTCACTTTAGTTAGTCACTCACCAGAAACAAAAAGTTACATAGATTGAGCACAAATTTGTAATTAAAACAGCAGGCCATGTTCAAATCAATGCGGGTGTGTAGGTTTTTCACAGTAAATTAGAACCAAACGTTTTATGACGAAATGCAATAATTGCGACATGTACAAAGATCAGTAATGATGGTGCTGTGTATCTCGATGTACTGCATGCTCAACAGCGTAGATATGTAGATACTCCAAATCCGAAACTTCAAAACTTTAACTCGTACCTATTCATTGCGGCGCCATGGACAGTACAATTTCAACTAAACAGTGCGAAGATGCAACATTCTGTGGCAGGTTGAGAGAAGCGAAAGTAAGAGACCACAGAGAATTCGCTCGTAACTCTCTATAAACCCCTTGATAGGTATCTCTCATTGAAACTTCTCAAGCGTCTCGCTTAGCTTAGCAAAACAAAACCGAAAACGCTGTCCATCCACCAAAAGTTTTAAACTCTAGAGTGAAAAGAGAAACCCATGCATGGGGCGCAATGCTCGTTGCTCTTATTTGATCACTGCCACCATCTCCATGTGCACCCACTTGGAACCGTTTCCACAACAAAGCCGACCAGCAACAAACTATTACACCAGTTGAACTCTAATTATTACTAGACACCGGAATTTATGTAAAGTTCTCTTTATGGATCAGAATGTACTGTGGTAGGGTAATGTTTGCTACACCCGTCACTCACGATCGGCAGTTTTTGTTAGTATACCCGTTACTCGTACAGTGAAAGGGTATACTAGATTCGATGAAAAGTATGTAAGAGGCAGAAAGAAGCGTTTCCGACCATATAAAGTATATATATTCTTGATCAGGATCAATAGCCGAGTCGACCTGGCCATGTCCGTTTGTCCATATGTCCGTCCGTATGAAATTTTTATCGATCTGCAGAAAAACTTTTTGCAACGCCCACCCTAAACCCCCAAAACTGCCACACCCATACTTTTGAAAAATCTTTTGATATTTTTCACATATTTGCGCGCCCCGCACCCCACACCACCCACCCGAGACCCCGGACCCGCACCCCGCAGACCGTATCCCGCACCCCGCACCTCGGACCCCGCAGCCATCCCTAACGGGTATCATATAGTCGGGGAACTCGACTATAGCGTTCTCTCTTGTTTTAATTCTATGACTCATTATTTCCAAGGGAATACAATCTTCGGCTTGCCAAATTTTCTTTCTCAAAAGGGCGTAAGGGTATCCCTTATATAAGGGTATGTAAGGGTATATTGATATCAATACGTAATTCTTATTCTTATACGTAATTATCAGATTAATGGGTTCTGTTAGTCAGCTAAAGCATTTCTTCCTGCATTTGCTGTTAGAATTTTTCGTCTATACTTGTGATACACACAAATCAAATCCTAGTAGGCTTACCTAACACTTCCCCCCAGACTAAGCCTTAGCAAAATAAAAATAATAAATTGTTAAATAATTTGCGTATATTCCAAATCATTCTAACTGATCTTATAGAGCTATTTGCGGCGAGTGAAACCGATCCAAATTATGCTTAAGATTCCAAATCGGCGCAAGATGCCTGTGTCAGAGCAACAGCCTCGAACCATCAAGATAGAGCGACCCAAGCCAGGAAGGATACTAGGTCCTTTGAGCATGTCACGCATGCAGCAACAGACCTTCTTGGCCCAGAATAACCAAACACTACCCGAAGATCTGGGCAGTCGCTTGCAGACGCTGCAGAGACGTGTCCAAGAGTGGAAGTCTTCAGGCCAAGTCTGAGATGAAACGCAAAGCTGGGGATGATGCAAAGTATACTTTTAGTAAACCGATACAAATATTGTAATAAACAAAAATTAAAATATTTTTTAAAAAACAAATATACAAGTATGTAAAGCCTAACATGGATATTTAACTTCAAGGATATACATAAACATGTTTTAGTTTGGGAGTTTCGTAGACAGTGTTTACTAACCAATTCTAAAGCCAGTCCAAAATATTGAACATTTGCATAATATACATTTCTAATGGAAAACGTATGATGATGAAATATAGTGTAAACTTGATGACAAATTGGCTCGTTTTCAGAGGTCACCAGCTAAATCGTTTGGACGGAGGGTGGGTGACCTACTTAAATGCGCGAGTGCAATCAATAAGTAGTGAGTTGATTTCTATGGCTTCCCGGTGGTTTGGGTCTTAAGCGATTGACATCCAAATGGCTAGCCATTTGGTGTTTGGAAGTCAGTTGAACGGCAGCATGGAGCGTTGGTGCAACAAAGTGGCCGTGGTGAGCGGATCGAGTGCCGGAATCGGTGCAGCATGCACCCGTGCCCTCATCGGAGCAGGAATGGTAGTGGTGGGTCTGGCCAGGCGGCAGGAGCGAGTGGAAAAGCTGCGCAGTGAACTGAGTGCCGAGCAGCAGTCTCGGCTACACGCAATCAAGTGCGACATTACGCAGGAGGATCAGGTGCTGAAGGCCTTCGACTGGACCTGCAGGCAGTTGGGCGGAGTGGACGTGTTGGTGAGCAATGCTGGGATCATTGGTACCGGAGAACTCAGCGAGCGGGATGATGGCCCAGCCATGCGTTCCACCATAGAAACCAACATCATGGGCACCGTTTACTGCGTCCGCGAGTCCTTTCATTCGATGAGAAAGCGAGGAACCGAGGGCCACGTGGTCATCGTGAACAGCGTGGCGGGCTACCAGGTTCCCAATTTGGGACCCCAGCTTCCCTCGCTCAACATTTATCCGGCCACCAAGTTTGCCCTTCGCGCCATGAACGAGATCTACCGCCAGGAGTTTCAGAGGCACAAAACTGCAGTGCGGGTTTCGGTTAGTCTATCAGTCCTTTGATTATCACTGACTTATTTCAATGAATTTGTATTTGTTTTGCAGACCGTCAGTCCCGGCATTGTTGATACGGACATCTTGCCGGAGCAGATCCAGGGTATCATCAAGCAACACATGCCCATGCTGCGAAGTGATGACGTCGCTGATGCCGTTCTCTGGGCCATTGGAACTCCACCCAACGTTCAGGTAATTAATTCGTAGTATCTGAAAATATTCCATATTTAAATGTAATTTTCTTACCATTGGCAGGTCCATAATATAACTATCAAGCCGCAAGGCGAAAAGTTCTAATCTCACTGCTGATAAACTAGCAACTGCAGTCTACAACATTCAATGGATATTTAAGATTTATTTGTAGTACTTAACTAGTTTTGTCTTAAGTTAAAGAAAAAAAGCTTAATAGGATCATAATGCTTGTGTTTAATTTATACCAAGACCCTTGCTTGGTCCTTAACCTAAACCAAAGGCCTTTTAAATTGCTGCCATTGCCCAGTGTCGGCGAATTCGAATGCCCAACACCGGATCATACCCCAAAATTAACACCCCTTTCCGCCGACACTTCTTTTACTCTCTGCGAAGGACTTTCAGAGTGGATTTAAGAGAGGTTCGCCACGGGTCTCAAAGTCATGTTTTATGCGGTCCTTTTCCATATCGTTCCAAAGCAGCTCCAAGCTGCTCCCCAATGCATCCTGGCTATTCAGTTGTTCGGAGCCAGTCGCTCTGTAAACACCGTCCTTTGTTCACTGTGTCCTTTTTTTCGCTTTCTTTGATTCAGCATCTTCGCCATATGTTGTCGCGTGCATCTGTTGATTGTGTTTTCACACCCTTAAGAGTCCTTTTAAGTCTGATATGGGCAAAGCTCAGACAGTTTCACTTTTTAAGTAGTTTAATTTCAAAAAATGTTTGCCATTAAACTCTTATAGTTTTGAATCCATTTTATTTGCTAACATTAAGTAATAATTACTGACACAACGTGAAAGTATTCAATGGCTTTTATTTATGTCAATAATTTCTTTATAAAAAATGTCACTGTATCTCAACTTGTTCGTACACAGCAGCTGTGAATCGCCGTTAAGAAACTCAATTTAAATGCACATATTACATTTAGCCCGAGCTGACCAAACGGCTCAACTCTGCTCCTCGTCACCTCATTCGATTTGAATGGAGGAATCTCCTTTTGTATTCATGAAAGCTGAAAACTTTTTCGGTTATTTATTTAATGGGTGCCGAATTCCGCGGAGTCCGTTGAGTATGCTCATGGTTCTGCTTTCAATGTTGGGGGCTTGGTCCATGTGCAAATATTTAAATTACCGCGCATGTATTTATGCGATTTTTGTTTTTAATTAATTTTTTAAGTCCCTTCGCGGTAATTTTAGCCAGCGAAAGTTTTAATCGAATTGCATATTCTCTTTATTCAAATACATACATATAATGTAATTACGTTGCTAAAGAAGAATCACTATCAATCAATATAGATTTATACCCAAAGAATTTGAGTTCCTTAAGTTTTAATATCATATTTAAACACGCAATAACTTGGTGAAAATTTAAGAAATTAATCATTGCTTATCGCTATGTTCCGAAACTGTGATGCACATAATATAACCCAGCCGCCAAAGAAATTTAATTGGTTTCGGAACCCACAAACGATGACCAATAAATTATTTATTTAACAAATGTTCGTCAGCGCATAAGCTGCTCAATAAAATAAAACTATGCAGATTTAGCAACAAATAAATGTTTAGCGGCTAATTTGGCAATGTAAACTTAATTTTCAAATATACGAGCTTATGCCTATTTCCCATAAATTAGCGTAAGCCCCGTCATCGATAAGGCAATTAATGTGCGGAGAGCAGCCAGCCACTATGCAAATGGTCATATGTTAAGCGCCATCCACCGAAATGACATCTATGCGAGATTATAAATCACAAACGCTGCTTTTCCGTGGTCGATGGCAATACAAGTGCTATTAAAAGCCATTCCGATGAACCTCGGCCCTCGTAAATCATAAAGGAGCGCCATCTCAGTTTCTACTTCGTCCTTTAGACCTTGCCTCTATTGTCTTCAAATTTATGTCCTACAATGGTCCTTTGCGTTCGGCATTGTCCTGATTTCGTTCTTGAACTGCTGCTTTTGAGCGATATGCTAATTAAATGGAGAGCTAAAATAAATATGATTTTTGAATTAATTAAGTTCCAGAGCATTGTCTTAGGTGAGGCATACCTTCCTAGTGAGCATCAATCGATTATGTTTATTGAAATCCATATAAAAGCTTTGGTAGTATACCTCGTGAAGTATGTATGGTAGGCATCTGCATGTAATAAATTCAAAAGATAAACGAAGCCGACGTCATTGACTTCGGAGCATAGGCAAACGGATTGAATGGAGATGGAGCATTCAGGACACTTGCCTTGATGACAGGCCAGGCTTAAAATCGATTGCGTACGACTCGGTGCTTTCAATCAAGTTAAATAGAACCGGGATTCTGTAACATCAGCTGCAGGCTCCTCTGGCTATGGAAAATGAAACCTATTGTTCTCTGGACAAATACGAAGTACATGGGTGTATCAGGAAATTATTTAAAAAGGGGTTCATAAAGGGGTATAAAATGTGAAATAATATTTAGTATAATTTACCTAAATAAATAACTAGATAGCAAATTACATACAAATTTTGATCATAATATTGGAGTAATTTTATAGCCTTTGTCCCAAAAACATATCTGTGTTTGCTTAACTTGAATAAAGATGATAACATCGATTGAAGTTGTTGACTTAAAACAGTTCACATTGTATCCTAGTTCCAACTGCATTGAGAATGGTGTTTCAAAAGCTCTTACAAATTTCGAAGTAAAATTAATTCGGATGTGCCCAAGTCTAATTGATTTGTCCCTTTTCCTAGCTCCAAGAAAAATAATTTATGCCCAAATTGTATAATACGAAAGCAAGGATGTTTATGGCACACTAGATTTTATTGAATAATGGTTGATTTCACAGCACATAATATGTGTGTAGGCCAAAAAATTCCCTGGCTATCTCTATAGCCTGTCGTCCAGTCCATGGCTCATATGCTTTTCATTTTCATTGGTTATTTGTCGCTTGAGTTGTTTTTCGGCAATAAAGATTATAATCTTTGTATGCCATACAGAACGAACAATAACGATAAAAGCTGGAATTTTGTCTACCATAGCTAAAGCTGGGGCAAACTATTGTTATACCACATCGCATATAAATTTTTTGGCAAGATGCAGGAAAAGCTAAGGGAATCTGTGCGTGAAAAGATAGTGAAGGCACTTTAAATAACCACCAGTAACTAATGTCCGTTCTTATACCAATTTTCTTTTGCTATTCTCCGCATTCAATACGTTTCTCCCACCCCAAAAAATCAGAAGAATATTAATTATTTAGCTACATATTTTATTTTATAAAATGTGGTTTTACAATAATCTAATTACATATAGTTTTAAATTGTCAGTTTTGGTGATAATATTATTTTCACCTCTGGCAGAATTTCAGGAGGATTCCAGAAGCGGGAATCTATTTATAAATTGGATGACATTTTCCGACTGCCGATTAATGCGCTCAGCTCGCAGCTTTCGATCGTTGGTAATATCTCTGAGAAAAGTTGACCAGTTCGATGCGAGATTCGGCAATTGCTCAATGGATATTTCAGAGGGCGACATCGTATTTTTGTTGGATCCAGTGTTTTGGCCAATTGGGCAGTTCTCGTTGGTTGTTACTGACACGGCGTTTGTCATCTTGAAATTAAATGTATATTTTTTCGTGAACTTGTGGGATGAGGCTCTGGAAGCAGACTGATTTGAAAGTGTCCATGCATTGGTTTATATACAACTAAGCAGGTAAATTGATATAACTCCTTAGCACTGGGTGCAGGTAAAACCCGTGAAAGCCCCGCGGATTTATATATTCATACCTAAGGAAGGTTAGGTAAGTAACAGCTGCTTAATCCCGCAACAGATGCAAAAGGGTAATATAGTCATAAATCTATAAGAGGTATGACAAACTTGGAAATACCTGTAAAACAATATATGTTTTATATTGAGGTATAGGTAACAGAATAGGAAAGTTCTCGAGTTTTGCAAATAGGAAAATTACCAAATGGAAATCCACCTATGAAAAGGATAATGAACGGCACAAATTGTATGAAAAGTGTCATAATGAGAACTGTTATGATCGCCTAAGGTAATTAAATTATGGTTGAAATCATTCTCCAATAAAACACCGTATTTTAAAAATTCGTACGTATATTTTCGTTGGCAGGAGCAATTTCTTTAAGGTATGCACAAAATGTTTTTATCTGGATTCTAGCGTTTTATTCGCTTTTTTTGTCGGAATATTAATACGCATGCCATTGCAGCATCCTGTCGCCTGCGAAATTGAGCAATTTAATTATACTCATATGGAAAAATAATGATGCTGCCGCTGCACATTCTCTGGAAAGGTAAACATTGTCATCCAATGAAGGCTTCAAACTGCCGGGCGACAATTGCAATTAATTGCATATTTTAAGCCATTCCAGATTGGAACCGCAGACGTGAACAACAACAATTGCAATACAACAAGAAAAACAAAAATTATATATGTTTAATGTGCGTAATAAAATGGAAAAACAAAAGGATCGGCTTGACCGTTATCAAAGGAAAGAAATTAATTGGTCTTTACGCCGAAAATTAACAATTATGACAATAAAACGCATTCTGTTTATCATAGGAATATCCGAACTATAATTTTAAATTTATCAGGGCAATGAACATGTAAATAGTGCTTTTCGTCCGCAAAAATACTTTTTAAATTAAGGAAGTGCAGTGGGATCGACTGCGATTTAAAGTATTGGTTTTGGTTTGCCAAGGAACTTATCCAAAAAGAAACTTAAATTTTCGAAAATAAAAATGTCTGTCACTTTTTAAACCCTTTACTCGTAGACAGGGTGTACTAGACTTGGTGAAAAGTATGTAAGAGGTAGAAGGAAGCATTTCCGACCATATAAAGTATATATATTCCTTATTAGGATCAACATGGCTTGACAAGGCGGGAATATGCGAAATTTTTAGTTGTTGAATGTTAGCTGAGTAACGGGTATCTGATAGTCGAGGAACTGGACTACAGCGTCCTCTCTTGTTTTGACTGAAAAAAGGGAACTTACATTTAGCATTGCCTCCGTGTTCGGTGAAATTTGAGTTTGTTTAGTTTCTGTGGCCCCCCAGATAAAAAGTACTCCTACATTTTATGGCAGTCTCGGCGCCCATGGAGTGTGCAATTGCCTATCTCGTTTTGCCAAAATATTTTTAAGAGCCCTCTACGAGAATACTCGCGAGTTTTACAAGTTTTTGGGGAGACGCGGAAACAGGAAACAAAAAGCAGATCGCATAGGCAGTGCGGAAAGGATTCGTAGCCAACTTGGCGTGTGTGTGCCACTTGACAGTCGTTTAAATGCATTAAAATATTACGTTCTTCAGCATGAGCAAAACAAAACAGAGGCCGGGGCAAACATGACATCCGCCAAATTTCCACATGCGATAGACTCTTCGGTGGGTTTCGATGGCTTCTGGCTCCGCGGGAAAGTTACGCCCACCAGCAGGCCGGGAAAAATCAAATCATCAGCCAAGGCCGCGCCAGCCGATGACTACAACAATGGCGAAAGGATAACTTTGGCGTGGCAGTCTGCTGCCCGGACAGGAAAAGGGTTTGCCACAGCACTGAAGTGGGAGGGGACGGACTGGGAATGACTGAGTCGACTAGTTAACACAAATTGAAATTTTTGAACCAGCAGACCGAAAAATAGGAATGCTAGAATCGAGCTACTGGTTACACGTGCCCGTTTTCAGATATAAAGCTAATGAATTTTCATGAAATGGATTCGAAATTAGGGAAAAGTGCCTACTACTATTATATTTTATTAGCTATTTTTATATATTTATACTCTTATATTTACATTAATAACTGCCTATCCCAATGCCATTGTAACAAATGTTGTAGTGGCACATTGTGATTTTTATAAGACTTAAGTGCTCTTAGCAAAACCAAACCAAAAACTATAAAAATAAGGCAAGCGAAGCTGAGCGGAAGAAAAATAGAGCAAGGACTTGAAAGGGGAAAGGAATCGGTTGTGGCCGGCGGAAAACAAAATATTCATGAACACAGCGGTCTTATAAATAAATTTCAGCCCCAACACAGGACCCATCATTGGCACTTCCACCCTTAACCTCGGTCGCACCCACATCGCCAGCCTCGTTGTCGTCTAGCGACGATGCAGCTGCTATATAGTGGTAGTGGTATAACCGCCAAAACGTCGAAGAAAGTGGCTTTGGATCGGCTTGAAAAACTTAAAAATATGCCAACAGAGAGAGAAAAAGGAGCATCAAGCTTTTATGATGGTTCGATTTCGTGGAATTAGCAATGAGCAGGAATCGCAACAGAATGCTAGCAGCAGTCGGGGGTCGACGTCGACCATTTGCCACGGAAAAGCAGTCGCTTATGCAGGAGGCGAATTTTTAATAATGCCAGCGCCAAGAACTTGGAATGGTGCAAATGACTGTAGAGTGGCGAATACATAATGCAGCAGCCATCAGGGTCCAACCCGTAAATACACTCAACAGAAAAGGTAAAGTATCTCAGCTATGCCAATGGGACTTCAAATTGTAAGGTAACTAAATAGGTTCGGTAGTAAAATAAAGAATCAGAAATAACACACTCACGCATATTATTTCAATTATTGCCAATCTATTAATATTTTAAAATATTCAAAAATGTGTTAAAAAGTATGCATTTCCAATAGATAAACGACGAGGTACATTCCTTGTTTTAAAGCATATTTTTCGCTGCTTTAAACCTTTAAACAACTAAAATCATGTGCATGATTTATTTAAGATTATTGACACTAAGCTTAATAATGAAAACTTCAATTTTTGATCATTTAATTCCGTTATCTCCCATCTATGAAAATCCGGGCGAAAGTGCTAAATCCATTCAAATTAATTTAAGCCATTGACATTGACAGGAAATCCCGATTATATGCAATTTGCCGAACTTTCAGCTCCGCAAAAGGACCGTTAAGTGAAGGCAATCGTCAGCCGGAGGCGGTTGGCGACAAAAAGCCATAAAATAAATTATTTCAAGAATCAATTACAACTAATAGCACAGACCAGCTGGAAACCAATTTAATTCACTTGAGTTGCATACGTAGAGCGTTGGGCCAAAGATGAAGGGGGGTCTGTATGCCAGTCAGCCAGCCGGGGACAAAATTCAGGACCCAGTTGCCCCGATGCCTTCCGTTGATTCGCAATGTCTCCGATTGGGTGGATGAGGATGAGGACATCCTGCCCAGGGTGTGTGTGTGTGTGTGTGCATGTAAATCACGTATGCGATGATTTAAGCCAATGCATAATTGATTGTAATGCTTGGCAAGCCGATTTCGGTTTGCATAAGCACAGGGCCAAGCACACAGCATCCAGTCTTCGGAAATTAGCCAGTTTGCAAGTGGCCCGGGGAGCAATGAAAGGGATCTTTGAAAGCTTTCCTTTGTAGATTGGTCAAGTGGGCCTTTTGAGCTGGGAAGTTTAAAATTTGATTTGGCAGGTTTATAGACTTAGCCTATAAAAGTCGATATATCAGCGTCTGCACAAACAGATAAGTAATCTGTAGGGCGAACCAGTACAAAAACCATGATAAATTTGTTGTATTTAATCATTAGATCAATTTCATTATACAAGCCCAATTTAGCATGTTCTTTGCATTTATTTTATATTTTAGAGCCCATAAAACTAATTAAATTAGTTTCGAAGTTGGCCTAAAAAGGCTGACATAAAATTACCCAACGTGAGATGAAAAATGTGTAGATTGTACACAGTTTTTACGGTTGAAGCAATGCAATACCCTAAAGCGAAAAAATATTTTATTTGCCAGTTTTAGCCGAAATACAGATAACAGGCAGGATATATTTACCGGCTTAGTGTCCCTTTTACCCTTTTACCCATTTAGCCACGGAGTACGTTGGCCATCAGTTAATGGCTTTTTCGACTTGCTGACTTCCGACTTTAAGTTGCTGGACGACACGATTGCGTTGCTATGTGCACGGAATTCTCAATTAATTTTAATTTCATGTCAACACCTTCGGCCGACAATTGCAGGATGCAGTTGTAGGCAGGATGCTGCAGATTCGGAAGTGTAATTATCCCTATATTCCAATCTGGTGCTCCTCTTGCCTTCCCATCTCCTATCTCTCTCAATTAACAAAAAGAATGTGAGGCTACCCTGGGGACCCAGGTGGACATGTCCGTTGGAGGACATTAACCTGGCAGCAAAGGTACACGCACGTGTGCGGAATCTGCAAGAGCTAAAGTCCTAGAAAAAGGACATCATGTGGAGGAGGTAGATATACACGAACGCCGACGATGACAGCTTGGTATTTGACATTTGCGTAATGCACATTAAACTCGCCGGACAACAGGACTTCCATGGACTGACTGTAAGTCTATAAGCAAACTAAAACATATTTTTTGGAAACTCATCTTGCAATGATGAGTGTGCATAAACATACATGTATATTACGGAGATCCCTCGAAATGAGCATCTTTTTTATAACAGTATAAACTTACTGTTCGTTTTACCATTAATACTTCTTGCCTTCAAAGTTCCGAGCAACTTCAACTTAAATTATAGCATTGGCCGCAATGGTTGGGTTTTCTCTGGCCGCCCAGCAATTCATATTGTTGTGGCACCTCTCCTTATGATAAGTTGACTCCCCATGAAAAGTTGGCGGACTTCTGAGTCCGACTCCGCTCTTAACCGTCCTTGCATTTGCATTTCAATAATTAAGTGTTATTGTGGGTAGTTTGCTTTTTGTTTGCTTTCATTTTCCCCCCATATTTCCCATATTCACATGGACTGGAGGTGCATGCGTGCCATTCAACTGCAGACAGAGGCACATTAAAAATATAACAACAATGAAGTTGTGTGGCTGATATTAATTCAGTTGCAATAACTTGAACAATAAAAGCTGGCAAAGGCTTGCAAAGAAGCCCGCAAGCATTGCACTTACATTTATTTATGCCGGGCAACTTTTTCACATTCCTGCCTTCTTATTTATTTCATGATTCAACAATTTACCCAGGTTAGGCGACGTGAATATTAAATTATCCTTTTGTGCGACGGCCAAGAAAAGAGAAAGAAGTGCAGTCGAACAAAGGGACACGTAGTATTTTAGCCCGGACGACTAGCCAAGTGTAAGCAGTTATAGTCGACATTTCTTTCTTTTTTGCCAAGACTTGCATAATTAATTTGCCTTCGTTTAACTTGGCAAAGCTATTTACACACGCAAATTTGTTGATTGCAAGGAAGGCAGTCCAGGTCTTAAATTTGCATTCAAATACCCTGTTTAAGACATAAGCTAGTTTTGCAAAGAAATTCTTAAGACGAACTATTAAATTAATAAAATTTTTAAGCGAATGTAAACAAAAGAAAAAGTTAAAAGTGAAGAATTAAAATAAATAAATTATTTTTATTATTTCGCATTAATGGTATCGAAATGCCTTATACAAACTTTCTAGCTTTTATACTTCCCGAGATCTCGACGTTTGTACGGACAGACGGACGGACATACGGACAAACGAACGGACAGACTGACGGACATGATCAAGATTATAAATACTTTATGGGGTCAGAAATGAAGGCTTCAACCTATTATGAGCTAAGTTTGTATTATCCATATTAACCGGCATACCCTTCTACGGGTATACAAATAACTATAATTCTTGCACCAAGAAGGGCAATAACAATAACAGCCAAGAACACAACGCAAAAACAAGTTAAACCCACCAACTGCGAAACTTAACGTACAAGTTTTTTGCTCACACAAAATTCTATATGTATGTACATTTAAGGAGAAACCATCTACTACTGAAACTTCAACATGTGATAATGCAATTGTTATTGTGGTCGTAAATGTGCTGCCTTTGTTTTTAGCTCCTCACGTTGTTTGTGGCAAATTTAAACAATTTGCACATTGTTAACATTTATTTATCATTGTCGTTACAATTTGAAAACTGTGTAATAGTTGTGCTTAGTGAAACTATTTTCAGCGCTGAGAGTGGGGAAGTGCACTTGTGACACACACTTTAAGCCAGTCAATCAAACAACAATAAATATCAACATTTTGTGTTCCGAAACTGTGAAAACTGAGTGGTGGGAGTCTAGAATCAATTCGGTCTCCCAACTTATCTACGATTTTTCCACTTCTTTCACCCGCTTTCCCTATCTTACCAACATCACTGCCAACAGCTTGCTCCAGAAAGCATTGCAATGGAATTTTGTGCATGCGAAGGAGATAAAAGCGTGGCATATGTTCGCACAACTCTACACACCTACTTACAAAGAAAAATAAAATGTAATAACTAGCGTAGAGTATCTGAAATGAATTAACAACTATACATATTTATTAAATACAAATGGTAATTTTATCATAATTGTGACTAAGAAATGTTCCTTAAATCAGCTTTTACATTTAATTTGCAATTTAAAATGTATTATAAAAAGCAGGTTATTTGGTCACACTCCCATATCAATAGTAAAGAGCTCCACGTCTTTTACACTTTAATATAAAACCTTTTATTGTCCACATGCGATTTCTCCAAGTGTACACGAATGTGCGTGATTTAGGTGCCCTGCGTGAGTATGTGTATTTTTACTATTTATTTATCAAACAATATGCAGCTGTTGCACTTCCCATATGCGTTTCCCACGTATTTTGAATTTAATGGCAAACTTAATGTGTCTTGCCTCTTGCTCCCACAAACTTGCAAACGGAAATAGGCATCCACGTGTGTGTGTGTGTGTGTAATGGTGTCTGTCTTAAAATGGCAATTCAGTCAGCAGAATTCAGCAGAAGCCACAAATTTGCTCGCATCCTTTGAATTGCCGGCAATTTAACAGTTGCAACTTGCAACTCGTTTCGGTTTTAGTACTCGTAATCCTTCGGTTTCCAAATGTGCACCTTGAAGTATGCAACAACTTTTTCGACCACTGCCCATAACTGTTATCGTTCTGCTTTTGGAATGCCAGTTCGGGCTCACACGGTATAAATCATATTTGCGGCCTTATCTCGTTAGGGAATTGCAGTGATCAAAAGAGCAAAAGTCAATGACCGGCAGAGCTTAAAGAAGTTACCAGCAGTTTCATACTCGACGTATGTTGAGTTATTTACCCAGTCGAACACACTTCGAAATTAGATAACCAGATGAGCTTAGAAAGAATTATTTCAAATGTGCTGGCCAAGCAGATGCAATGACTTTATGGCTGCGCATTTGTAAGCGCAGCTGTTGCAACTGCATAAGCAGGAGCAGGAACAGGAGAAGCAGAAGAAGAAGTACCCCTATCTAAACAGGCACTATATAGAATTGGGAGCCGAGTCTGTGGGACAGCTGTTGCTGGCGACGAAGACTTAAAACGTCGTTCGACATAAATCCCACCCAGAGCCCAGCGCCCAGAGCCCAGTGCGCCCTTGCTTTCTGAACTCCTCCCACACCGGTGCACATTTGTATTAAATCGAACGTGTTTGCTCCCAGCCTTCTACTTTGCCATTTTCCAGCAGCATCCTGCTGCTGCCTTTGCTACTTTTGATGCCAGGTGCGGAATTGTCTGAATGTAGTGACTTCCAAGGAGTTGCTATCTAGCTTAAGCACATTGTTATTTCATAAAAAAATTTCTAAGATGCTGCTTAAAAGGTAGATATGTAATTATTGTAGTTAGATTTAGTCGATATCGTAGTCTAATCTGTGTTAGAGTCTAACAAGAATGTGGTTTTTTCATTGTTCTCTACATCAAAACATCGAAACATGTGAATATGATTTCTTTTTCACCTTCCTGTTCTGAATCCGCTCCTGTGCGGCGGTTCTTCTTATTTTGGTAGCAGAACTGCACAACTGTTTTATTTATTGACTACACGTAGCACATATCCTTATAATTTTTGTATGTGAGCTCTACATACGTCCGCCTGTCTGCCGAGAGAAAGAGGTCGCATCTAAAATGGTTGGAGAGGTCTGTGTTCTTCTTTGCGCTCGACTGCACGTCCAAATATCAACAACAACTTCTTCATCTTTGTGCCGCTTTCTACGTATGCAATCTTCTGAAATTGAACCTGCAACAAATGGCCATGTTTGAGTTGGCCGAGTCCGACTCTTTTCCCACTTCATTTCACTGCCCCCACTTGGCTGGCTGGGGCTCCCAAGACGATGCCCATTTGTACATTTTAACGGCTCTTGAGCAAATAAACGATTTTTGCATTTTAGATTTTTAAGCGGCATACGGCATTCTACCTACCTATCTACATGATATTTAGGAAAATTGCATATCGATTGAAACTCATGCCGGTGGCCGGTGTGTGTGAGTGTGTGTGTGTGTGCCAATGCATCTCATGTTTCTCAATATTCTTGTAAATATCTTTTAGAAGGCCATTTGGTTCATCATTTCCCGCTCAAGATTAAGAAATAGAAAACCGAAGGATGGGGCGAGCCTTGGAAGATTAAAAAAAGGGGAAGAGATATCTGAAATGTTAGACATTTTTATTAAATTTAATGGATTGAAACTTGAATCTGTTATAATGATGATATTGGTAATGTTATCATTAGTTTAAAAGCCAACTAACTGCAATTAAGTAGTTACCAAGTTCCATTAACAACATTTATGCATGCTAACAATTTAATATGTCGAGTACTGAAGTGTGAAAACCTTGCCTGTTGCAAGCCAACGGCTGCAGAAACAAATAAAATTCTGGCCAGGAAGGATAATAGCCCTTGCAGATGACTTAAAGTTGTTGCCTTTAGCTGGAAAATAGCCAAGAAAGACCACGTGCCCCTTTCTGCTGTTGAATTGACCACAAATGTGAGCTTTATGTGGTAAGATCTTGGTCAGAAAGTAGCATGTGTGTTTATCATTTTAATGAGGAAGCTCAGTTGGTTCCTACTGCTCGTTTAATGAGCACTAATTGCTTTTGTTTAGACTTTTGAATTAGTTATTTGTTGCTTTTTCTGATGCAGAATCCGGGTTTGCCATTAATTTCTCCTTGAATTTTCTACCATTATATCTGCTTATGTGAACATTAAAAATTATTCGAATTGTATAGTTGCACATAGGATTCATTGTCATTTCATGCACACATTTTGGCGTCCAATATTTATTTTTGCCGCGACTGAGCTCCCAATCTTTGTTATTTATTTGAAAATTAGCAGGGGGAAATTTGCAGCCATTTATAAAAGTCGCAGATAATATTGACAAATGACTTGTCTAATTAATTACCACGTGGAGTCTGAACGAATTTTGCCATCACGTGAAAGCGTTGTGTCGACCACATTTAACTTTGCAGCCACTTTTGACTTTGCGGCAAGGTACATATTTCACTTTGCCACAGATTGCTGTGGCATGGGGCCTCGAAATTTCTAATTTGGCTGAGCCTGCTCCTTATGCGCACATTTAGCCCAACTAAGATGCTGGTAAGAAATTCATTAATTTTCGCTTATGATTGTAATCCGCTTTGGGCAAGGTCCACAACGACCAAGCAGGACGAAAGGACGCAGGCGAATCCTTGTGCTATTTGCACAAGCGCACGAAACTTTAGTTAAACATAGATGCAAAAGGCAAAGGCCCCCTGGCTTTCCATCTGCGGCTGCCACGCCCCCATTTTCCGCGTGCGCCCCCACAGCGTCACCACTCCCTTGGACTCCAAAGTGGCCCCCGACCGAGCTTGACTCTCGGAAACGGAGTGCAAATATTTACAATTTCAAATTTCCACTATTGTTTGCTTAAGCCAACTGTAAATGTGTGGGAGTGGGCGGGGGGCGGTCGGCCCACTTTCGGTAGGCGTGGCCGCCGTCAGGGTTATCTTTTGTTTAAAGTCTGTAAGCCTAAACTGGGAAAAGAACAAACTTGCCGTGCGTCTGGTCGGGCGCCACTGAAGGGAATGCCCGAAAAATGGTCTGCACTAGACGTACCATTTAGTTGGACATCCACCAGCCCATCCACCAACATGACCACCCACTTTCAAGGTCAAAAGTTTGGGATTAACTTTAAAGCTTAGGCGGCTAAGTAAATATGTGTGGCATGTGTAGCAGAGGCGCCGTAGTGCAGGACTCATGCGGGTAAAATAAATTAAAACACAGACGAGGACTGCAAGTTCAAGTGAAGCTCAGGGAATACGTGAAAGATGTTCGATATGTGACTATTTGAAAGTTGTATAGGTCAAATTTTTTTATTTTCTGCCAGCTGGATTTCCATTTCTCCTGCAAATGAAGTGTATACTAAGTGTAAGTTATATCTGTAACATGAGCGCTTTATTAGCTCGATAGGCCCGTTTTTTTCGAGTTGGTAAAGAAAGCTCATACTTAAATTATTACGTGTTAACTTGTCGCTTTTTAGTCAATATTTTTCACATCACCGAAAGTCCCCTGCTGGCGTGTCCTTTCTCTCACATTTGGGCGTCAAGCCACAAAAATTTGCCAGCCAGCCAACCAGCCGGCTGGTTTGGGATCCAGCTAAAAAAGCCGAGGCAGACAAGGCAAACGAATAAAAGCCGGCACTCTCGACGATGTCCTGGAGCGCATATTTGCATCAGTTTTAATGTCAACCAGGACGAGGACAATGCCTAGGCTGCCTGTTCTGTTCAACGAGTTGAACTTTTCGCTCGGCCGTGTTAAGCCTAAAATCGAAAATCCCTGCCCCGTGCGCCTGTGGTCGTCGGTGGTGCTTCCCTGCGCCACCAGCTCCATCAGCTCCATCAGCTCCACCAGCTTCACCAGCGTTACCAACATCAACAGCAGCACCGCCAGGACCTGCAGGACCTGCAGCACCACCTACACCACCGTGCAGAGGATGATGGCTGGCTGGTGGTGCTGATGCACAGACGGTTGTTGCAGCATTGGTGGCAAACTTGGCACTTGGCCAACGGAATTTTGCTGGCATAAAATACAAAATATTTCAAACTGCCTGACTATTGGCGACCTGTTACCACCCCCCGCCGCTCCAGCCCTCCATCCGAATCTGAGTCCTTCTGCTCGCACACATATCCACCATTTGAGGCTTAATTCTGTCCGCTTGACACTCGCAGCACGAGCTGCAAAATTTGTAGTATGTGAAATTCGTTGTGGCATCGGACTCTATTGCACATACTCGTATCCTGTGGACGGCAGGATGCGAGGGGTGCAGGATCCTAGCCTCCTGGCCTCCGAGCGTCAATGCTTTGGCACTCATCTTCTGTGGGAGGCTTAAATGGGGCTGGCAACTTTATAATATGCAAAATAATGTCATAATTAAGGATTTATATGAAAAGTTGAGCAATAAACCCTCCGCCAAGCAAACACACTCACACACACACCAGCACACACACATTAACACGAATTCTTGTCACACATTTTGAACTTACCACCCAGCCACCTACTTTCTTTGATAGTATGCATATCAATCGCCTGCGCTCCTCTGTCTCAGGCCATTCCCATCAAGAAATGCTGGCAAAAAGTTTTTCTTTTTTCCATTTCAGTTCGTTTTCTGTTTTTTTTTTTATTATTTGCCAGTCTTCTGCGCCCGCACGCATTCGCGGAAATGACACTGTGGGGCATGAATACTAATTCTTAATTTCGTTGCGCCGGCATCGCTTCTCACTCGGCTGCAACACGTTAAGTTGCCTCCAGTCCTCCACTCCTGCAGTCCTCCAGTACTCCTCCGGTTCTGGGCCGCAAAAACTTATCTCCTTTACCCATTCTTTACCCTGCCCACGCAGGGCAACTGCGACGACGAGTTGCAGTAAACTAAACCAGAAGAAAAATGAAATTTTCCCTGCGCCGAGCATATTTTGTGGTTGCTTAGGGGGAGTGCTTTTTTGGTCCTTGGTCCTTGGGAACGGGATGTGGAGGTGGAGGTGGAGGTGGAGGTGGATGTGGAGGTGGATGTGGAGGTGGATGTGGATGCGGATGCGGAATGTAGGGTGTTGGCCGTGGGATGTGGAACATGGCGGGGAGTTACGGCTGCAGTTGACAAAAGTTATGGGTTTGCATGCCCGTCAACTGCAGAAACAGGCAAAGCGGAAAAGAACTGGACATGTTTGCGAGTCTGGGTGGAGGACTGGATTAAATGCTCTTGGAGGTATCCCTTTCCGCTCACAGTTCCCGCCTATTTCCATGCCAAATGCATTTAGACGAACTAATTTACCGATACAGCACTTAAGCATAACTAATTACCATCAATGGTTTGCAGGCACGCACTTTCATTGTTCTTTATGGATATGCATTTAAGAAACATATTTTGTAATAATATTTCATGTTGTTACCCATTTATATATATATAATTTATAGGATAAAGAACTTACTCTTTCTAATGCATACCCATGTAACCTCTTTAAGAGTGCCCTAATATATTTTAAATTCAGCTAATAAAAACCTTCCATCTGCTTTTCCCTTAGCCTACATAGCAATGTGCGAACTGATATCGTCTTGTCGATACCTTACAATCAATTATGCATTAGCTCAAATCGTCACACATGCGATTTATATATATGTACGTACTTTCATGGCGATGGCAACACGTATGTAGGTACACCTATCTATATATATATTTGTATATATATATTCAGAGAGAAGGCGACGAGGCTTGAAGTTATTCCTATCCGCTGAGGTCCTCCCTGAGTGCTGCTGTGTCTGGCTGTCAAGTGAATTGAATTGATTTCCATTTGGGCCATGCTATTAGCAATAATTGAATCTTGAAATAATTTATTTCCTCGCATTTTGTGGCCAACCGATTCTGAATCTCCGCACCAAGTCGTGGAGTGGTTCAGATAAAGAAGTAGAAAATATATTTTAATATGTATACTAATTAAGAATTGGTCAAATCCACAAGTGATAGGTACTTGTAATACATTTATTTTCCATATTTTTTTTGTATTTTATCCTGTTCTCTTTTACAATCCCTTTAAGCTGAGGACTCATATGATCTAAGGCTATTTTCAATAACGTGCCTACCAAACATCAAATTTCCATTGCTAACTTCGGCCTATAGTCAGCTGAAACACATTTACATGCTAATTTAGTCATACAGGACCAAAGGACCTCCATGTTCTCGCTCTGCAAGGGATATTTCTAAATTTTTTCTCACTTCGATATGGCCATGGAATAAAGCAATTTTCGCAGGTTACATGAACGGAGTGAAGCAGACCAAAGCAAAACAGCACTGGGAGTGAGTCATATGCAATGGAGGTAATATTTTTGTACGGCAATTTGGTCGCTAGACCCGTTTCAGCCTGGACGTGGTCATGGACTTGGTTAAGCCTGGTTGGGCAATTTTAATGCAAAGGCGTCCACAAGCCATAAATAATTGAAAACTGCAAAGACGTGCAAAAAATTGCAAGACCAAAGGTCAGCGCAAGTCGGACATCTGAAAAATGTCTGCCAGTCTCGCTGAAAATGTATACATACGAGTATATGGTGGAGTTTTTTTGGTAGCCAAGCATGATGGTCCCATTAAGGCTAATAGGCCCAAAACGATCAACTATGAGACAGCCCCAAGAGGAAGCCCAGGATCTTAAATATGTAGCCGAGAAAGCGAGCATGAAGAGTGGTAATTGGTTTCTAGCGACGACGGGATAATTAAGCGGAGCCCATCCACGGCAGATGTATGTAAGCCCTGAAAAGTCTAGGAGCTCTGAAAAGTACTCCGCACTTTTAAGAGCTTTTGGCTGCATATCTCAGGGATTAGCTAAAATATATGGCCTACAAGGAAGCGCGACTCTTGCCAATTTCAAGTACTAGCCCATTTTGCACCATTAGTTGGCAGCATTAGGCATATTTGATTATTTCCTGAGAACGGAAATGCAACGCATTCCTCATGTTTTACTGCGTTAATTAGTCTGTGTCTGCGCCTCTGCAAAAATCGGAAATTATTTTGCTTGCTCAGCACAGATTAACTCGTTTCCTGCCTCGTCCTGTGCCACTTTTTCAGCACTTTTGCGGATTTGGGCCTTTTTCTCCAACCTCCTGACAAAAGTTTATATATTTTAAAGTTTTAAGTTACTAGAATTTGACTTTAATGGTATGCTTACTAGTCTGCTTGTAAAGGTAAACTCTTAATAATGTACTATTCTAAGAACTCTTCGCAAGTTAAAACTGTGCAAATTAAACGTCATAAATTTTTATCTGATTTTTGTAGTTACTTTTTCTTACAAATTACTAACTTAGCATATTTTTGCTTTTCCCCACCTTTTATCTCTTAATGTTTTCAAGGCTCCAGAAGGCAAGAGCGAAAATAAAGCCATAAAAAGTGAAAGTGAAACTAAAGTAGAACACAATACAGAAACCAACATAATAACTATATTTAAGAAGGCGAAAAACAGAGAACGAAAGTAGTCAAGAGGGATAAAACAGAAACGGAAAGGTCAGCACGCTTTGGAGGACTTGAATTTATTGAAAAATCGTTATTAGTGACTTTCCGGAGATGACTCTGACAAAAATGTCCTTATACATCTCGATGTTTTTCCCTTCAACGTCAGTTTCATATGTATGTATACAACTGGGTTTTCATGTCGTTATGTCGTACGCCTTTACAGCTGATGTTTGTATTTATGTTGGCGCAGGCACTTTTTGTTTCGCATGCGAGTCACGATTTTCACCTGTCGCCCGCTTTTACAAAATGTCTAAGCTAACCACTCGCCTCGTCTGGGACTTTTCACTCAATTGTTAAGGACATAATTTGACAAGAAATGCGAATAAAGGTGTTCACATTTCAGCAGCAGTTCTGAACAGGCAAGGTTATTTATACAAATTAATGGTAAGAAATTGTCTGACTATAAGTGGCAATTGCCTTTGAAGTGCTCATATCATTTCTTCCATAAAAGTTTAAAATTGAGCACATCAAATTTAAATTTTTCTGACGCTCGTGTGCCATAAATCACTTTAAATTCAGGGCTTCATTTACAGCAATGTTTTTGTTCTTGCTCGACTTACTTTTCTGGATAGCTAGTTTATTTTCAGAAATTGCTCAAGGGCACTCAACTTGAGTAATTTATAAAAATGTCACACGAAAAGCTTGTTTACCCATCGCCTCGTGATGTCGACGTTTCTTTTCTTAGTCGGGTGAGAAAGTGTTGCTGTTTTATAGAAATTACTTTCACTCCTTTCACTTCACTTCTATTATAGATTGCATGCTAGTTGCAAGACGAGGAGGAGAACCAAGAAGTTTGGGTAAATATAGAGCTTCTTCAGTTTGCAGTCACGGGATGGAAACAGTGTAGTTTCAATGGTAATTATCACCTTTCATGCGATTCTACTCGGCATCCGTGCAGTGCAAGGTATATTAATTTGATTATGGAACTGAAGATCGTGTAATTCTTATATCTAGATGGTATTTTCTTGGTGGTCAGGCCATTAATCAATTGTGACTCACCTTGCAGCGTGGTATTTCAATTACAAGTCAACATTTGCTTTGCTGTGCCCATGTATTAATTAGGAAGCTCTGCCGTGTCTAAGTATTGCCTTACTAATAACTTTGAACGGCGAACTCTCACCCACACAGGCGTAAAATGTCACAAAGAGAGAGAGTTTTGCAGAGAAAATTCGAAAGAGAATAGCCGGGGCAATTACAAAGAGACTCGTGTGCATTTGGTTTTGATTTCGCCATCTAATTTGGCTTTGTTTTGGTTTTGCATACTCCGCACTCAGTAACGCTGCATCAGCGTTTCTGCCCCGCCACCCACTCAAACCCCTCAAACCACTCAGCCACCTAGCCACCCATTCACCCACAGACCACCCACTATCGCGTACTCCTTCGTCCTTTTTGGCAGCGTCTCAGGCGGCGTGTGTGGGCTGCACTTCTGCTTAATGTTGATTCGCTTAGGCCTATTTTCTAGTCTAGGCCTTTTCGTCCTAGGACCACTACATGTGTGAGGTCCTGGCGCAGGCGCCAGCAGCACGAGCACTCAGGCCTGACTCTGACTCTGACTCTGACTACATTCGTGCAAGTTTGAATAATTCATTTGGCTATTTTCTTATCTTTATGTTTACAAGTTCTAGAGTCAGTTTTTGCGGTAGGTTAGTTAGCCCGTTAAAGCGAATTCCCCACGACCAACCCCAAAAATCAACAAAAAAAAGAGTGGAAAGAAGGCAGTCAGGCAGCCCAAACTGCGACCGGCGAATTCACTTTCCCGAAGCAAAAACAAAGACCACCCACCACCTCCCAATCCAAAAACCCCACCCACACTACGACCACCATAGCACCACCACCACCAGTGTCGGCCATCCCAAAAAGAGTCCTTCGGAAAAGCCGAAGTCGTGTTTTGACTGCTCCATTTCCATTCGTTCCGCAGCCGCCTGGCATTGCCAGCTATTGCATCCTGTCGCTTCAGTTGTGTGGCAGTAGCCGCTTTGTAAACATTTATCGTCGTTCACCCACCGCGTCGTCCTTGTTGTCGCCTCCTCCGTGTTTGTGCTACGAGTTTTCGTCATCGCCATCGCCAACGCCAACGCCATCGCCCTCGTCATCGTCGGCGTCATCTTTCTCCTCTTTCGGTCCAGATCCTGCACCGCTTGTTTTGGCCATCCAACCGACGAGTCGGGTGTTGATACATTTTGGCCCGTAACTTTGACGAGCGTCAAAGAGAATTAAAGCCCCCTCCAAAAAGCCACCACCCTTCGGTCCCAGTGTTTGTGTTTTCAGTGAAAGTTGTGCTTCGAAAAATTCGGCATCTCGTTGGTGGAAAGCAAAAGTATTTCGGAAAATGCAATTAATTACCAACTCATTTTAATAATGCTGATTTGCAAAAGCTTTTTAAAACATTTTTCAAATTCGTAGCGTGCTTGCTTTGATTGCAGCCTCTCGTCCTCTACAATAATTTAAAATTAAAATTAATTCATGTTTTGAGTTTTGTCTTGACTGTCTTGAGTTGTGTTGCTACTTCTTTGTTTGCTTGCCGCACGCAAATTACATTCAAACTTTATGCGTTTTTTTTTATTAGCGGATACATTTGTGAAACACAGTAAAATAAATCAAGTTGCCACAGCCATTCAGTCTATACTGCTAGTTTTCTTTTCTTAAGCTAACTAAGCCATTTCGCGTAGCAAATTGACCGCAATAAAAACAGACGATTTAAGCGGACACAAAACGTTAAAATAGTTTTACTATGTGCAGCGAAACACTTTGCAAGCATTGCAGGCTATTACTTTTCCAATCGAACTCCCACCTGTTAAACAGACATTACTCATACGCACAGTGTGCTTGAGTTCAAGTTAAGAGTTGACGTCCCATAAAAACGTTGATTACATTTTATACACTGACCTATGGTCCTGTCTGCTTCCGAGCTCCTTTCTTCCTGTCCACACTGAACCTTTTAAAGTTGTCCACCCATGGACTTACTATAAGTTATACGTGTGTGAGTGCGGCAACTGCTGATTCTCCCAGGCGCTACAGCCATTATTTCTTCCACTTCCGCAGCTTCCTTGGCCAGCATCTTAGTTTCTGTGGCCATGTGTGTGTGTGTGTGCGAGTGTGTGACTGTGTGAGTGTGCTATGTGTGCCCAGCTGTGCAATTGTTGACACCCACAGAACACAGAGCCACGTACACGTGCAAAGGGGCTTGTTTTTCGATACAGCGGCTGCAGCTGCCGGCTTGAAACGCTCCATTTGTGCAGCCAATCGCTACAGGCGGCGGCCTGTTACTTATACCCTACCCCAAGTTGATGGAGTAAGGACTACGAAGGACATGCTGCAATCTAAAGTTGAGGCAAATGGTTCAAAGCAATCTTAATCAGTGTTTCCGGTAATAAAAGCTAATTTGTAACCATAATCTAACTTATCAGTATTATTTGCCTTCAGCTCAAAAGAAAGTGTATTGTAAATTCGTCTAGTTTCGAATGTATTTTCCTAAAATATTTTAGTTTACCCCCTTTAGCTGGAGGTTCCAGCGCTGGCTGGCCTGGCTGCCTCCCGCCCATTGAGTTCATTACCCCGTTGTGGTTAAGAAGGAGTGGCGGGCCTAGGCAGGATAATGTAATATTTAAGCGACAGAAATACTCACAAAAAGTTGAGCTTAATCGCAGGCTGCATCTGTTGCTATACCAACTTTTGCCTGGTATTTAAGTAAGGCATCAAAATTAAGCGAAACCTTCGGAGTCTGCCCCAAAGGGAAACCAAGCCCGAAACCACTTATTGCCAAAGTTTCGGCAAACTCCTTCATTTCATTATTGATTATTTTCAACCTTTATTTTCTACGCTTTATTTTGTTACAATACCCAGTTGAAGTTCCCCAGCTCTGAACTCTCTTTTTACGAGTGCTTTAAAACTCCTTGAGTTGCGCTGACTTTTACCAACTTTGATGGCCGAAATGCACGGATGAAAAGCTTCGTGACGATTATTAAAAATAATTTGTATTCTTTTGTGCCTATTAAATGGGAAGCTGTGCGCTAAAAATTATATTAAATTATTTGACGGTAAATAGAGGGTTTTAATAAATAGTCGGCTTAACTCTAAAGACCTACATAGATGTTGAATATAAAGAAGAGTAGAGTATATGTAGCATATAAAACAAAGTATAAAGAAGCGTTTAAGCTGCGTTACAAAACTTAATGGTGCCACAATTGCCAGGCTTTTCGGCAGGATTCTCTCCGTTTAACTCGCTCCACAGTAGTGTGATCTAAGCTTGTTTTGGTCCTTACAATATATAGCAAATGTCGTCAAATCCATACACAGAAGTAAAAATCCACAAACACAGACACTTGTGTGGGCAAACCCAGAAAGCCACGGGCATTG
Organism: Drosophila teissieri; assembly: GCF_016746235.2. Classification (NCBI taxonomy): domain Eukaryota; kingdom Metazoa; phylum Arthropoda; class Insecta; order Diptera; family Drosophilidae; genus Drosophila; species Drosophila teissieri. Next base: position 13,985,818 of record NC_053031.1, on the reverse strand, counting down.
CCTTCTAAGTCTCGTCCTTTTTTTCCACTGTTGTCCTTTTTATTTATCTCGCTTGCTCATTTTTGTGTTTTTGTTTTGCATTTTCAACGAGGCCAAACCGCACACACACGCACGCCCCCATGCAAATAACGCCACACATACACACAAGCACACTCACGCCCACGCACACATAGACATGGTGAATGAGAAGAAGACAAGGCGTGACAAGTGCAGGCTTCATCCGAACGTGCCCTCTGACCTCAGCCCCTCCCCCTCCACCCCCTCTCCGCGCTGCCTGTCAAGTCAACACCCCTCCCCGCCCCTCTGGCACAGCCAAAAAGAGGAAAAACTTTAACTAGATGCATATATAAATTGCGTTCTATATATTTATGCCCGACATATATGCAAATGCATCATGGCTGCGCGGCAGTGGAGGCACAGCTTCTATTAAATATGCTTATTATGACACAAACACACATATAGTATACACTTAATGTTTATTGGGTTCTTGGCGTAGAGTTCACAAGTGCAGAAAAAATATTTAATTGATAAATTCCACATCGATAGTATAGCACTGATTTAAAGTGATACAATTAAAATTAGTTTCGCTTTCTGTTTGCGTTGTTCTTTCGATTTATTTGTTATAATTTAATTAATATGATTTATTTAAACGGATTTATTTGCACAAAAAATGGTGTGAATATTATTGAAATCTTCAATAAAAATCCGTATAAATACTAGCTTTTCGTGGCATTTTAAATTTACCTTAAAACTGAGCTTCTGATTAATAGCGCCTGTTTTTTATGCCGACAAAGTCCTTTCTTTTTTGTGTTAAAGATATCCCCTACCAGGCTCATCTGGTGTTTTCGATGTTTCTCCCTTAGGCTTTGTGGCTCATCTTAGCTCACAGCGTTCCCTTTTAGTTCTACTGTCTCCATTCGTTTTGCCTTCCATAAATAAAATAAATGTAGGTGAAAATATACATAAATAATGGGCACAAGCGCGGCTTTTTTTATGAAGTGTTTGATTGTGCGAGTGTCAACCCAGGGCACTTGAAAGTGGGAGGGGGATGGCTTGTGATGGGGGCGACGTCTGTGAAAATTATAAAACAGACGACGCAGCCATTCTGGCGGGGCGAAGATATTATGGCCTCCGAAGGCTGGGAATGGGACCCCTGCCATGTAGGCGTGTGTAAATAGCAAAAACCTAGTCGGGCGTACACAAGCAAAGTCATCATGGAAAATGGCGAAATGGCTAAACAGGGAGCGGAATAAGGGCCAAAGAAGATGGAAAGATAACAGAGTGGAAGGCATGACAAATACGTTTTCTCTGCCTTTTTTATGGTGTATATATATAGTACATATATGGCCTTAGGTAGTGGGACGTATAAAGTTTGACCTCCAATCAATAAATCACATTAAAAGAGGATCTCCAAAAACGAAAAAAGGACATTGGCCAAAGATGGCCAATAACTGACCCATAATTGTTCATTGTCACATCATTGTCTGCTTCAGTTGCCCGGGGCAAGAAATACTATTATCCACCTAGAAATGTGTTTATTCGCTGCCCCCAAAGTGAACATGAGAAATATACTTAATGAATGAGAAATATCCTTTTTGGTTCTTTTTCGATAAAACATGTTTATTTACTTATATAGGATACTTAATAAGTAACAGGAAATCTTTTCCACATATTAAGAAATATCTTTGAATCCTTACACTTATTAGGCAAGGAATATCCTTTTTTGTGTCACCTGCTCCGGCTTTTCTCGGCAAAGTAGATATACACACCAAGTACCTTAATAAACACCATGCCAATAAGTGACTGAAACCCATAGAATTCACCTAGAGAGGATGATATACTTTGCTCCAAAATGAACACTTCGCCTTTAAATGGGCGCGGAGTATCCTTTTTGTATCACTTGGCTCTGGCTTTTCTCCGCTTTTCCTCTTCATTTTCTTCTGGGCCAGTCAGGTCTCATCATCCGCTCGACTTTGTTTTGCTTGCGCTTTTTTCTCAGCTTTTGTCTTGATTTCCTTTTTGTCGCTTCAGCCAGAGTCCTTTTGCTCTGCGTTTGCCTTTTACTAGCCCAGACTGCGCCCACATAGACGTGTGTATATGTGTGCATACGAGTATATGTGTTTTTCCAGCTGCCAAAAGGCTGCGCTTGGCTTCTTCGCAGCCCAGCCAGTGTTTTGTTTTTGGCTTCGTCAGCCAACTTTAGCTATTGACAGACCTTGCCACCTCGCGTTCATGTCCTTGCTGGAAAACATTTCGCTTTCAGCGTACATTTTACAGGAGGGCGGGAATGTCAGTGATGTAAAAAATATACACAAATTTCAAGATATCTTCTGTGGCCTACACTGCGTGCCCAAAAGCCATAATTATTACGCGCTCACATGGCGTATACGAGATTTTGCTGTTTCGCTGTTTTCCGTTTAAACTCTTAACCGAAATTTATGCTTTCGCTGTTGCTAATTGTACATTTTGTTGCTCTTGCTGTTTATAATGTAAAATTTATTGTGTTTGTGCATGTTTATTATCGCCTCGCCGTTACGCGCCCTCATATGGATTTGTAACACGCCTCCTCACACCTCCTCACATTAAACATCAGTGTGCATTTATGTTTTACAGCGTCTGCAAAAAATATTATCAAAAGTAATAAATGAATAACAAAATACAAAACAAACGCCATCAATAATTCATGGGAAAAAAACAACACAAACAGAAATAACCAAAAATAAAAGCTTGCGGCGCGTCGTTCTTTAAATATTTCATAAATTAATTCTGCAAACAGCATAAGCGAAATTAAAAAAAAAAGAATACAACAGAAACATCAGGAATTAATGTAGTGCCTAATGCAATGTGTAATAAAACCGTGTAGACCAGGAGGTGCAGCAGATCATTAAATACCAGCAAACACTGTTAGGTGAAAAAAATTATGAAATTCAAATTTATATTTATTATTGAATAAATATGCAGAGTAAATATCACATATGCTACCCGTGAAAACAAATTGAATCATACAGCAAATTAAACAACAAATACTTTTCGTCGTGTTTTCAAATGTTTGGCTATTAAAGCGCTTACAGCTTAATTGCGCGTTACAAAGTGGTAAGTGAAAAAATCAACATTTCTGATAAACAAATATTTTCAAAAGAACAAATTATTAAAATGACTTTATTGTGGTAAAGTCAAAGATTTCATTGATTAAGGAAATACTTTAGTTTGATAATAAACTTGTTATAATAGGATCTACTTTCCTTCCCCTCACTTTCTTCACCTTCCAATTTGTTTCTTTTTTTTTAATCTCAATAAAATTGTCTCCTTTTTAATTAAGCAAGCAAACTTTAGCAGAAATGTATATGTTTTAAACACTATTTTATCCATTTTCACTAGGCTACAATTAAATAACTATTTTTTCCATAGATTTACATAGTATTATTATACATTATTTCAATACACCAGCGAATTTTTAACCTTCCACAGCGATATTTTAATAGATACTGCTCATAATCAAGACCTTTTAAAAATTGTAATTAAGATACCATTGCGCATTCCTTTGAAATTGTAATTAAGATACCATTGCATATTCCTTTATATTCTCCATACCTTCTAATTTAAGCACACGTATACAACGTCGTTCATTGCTTTATCAACCAACTTTGCTGATGCAAAGATATCTGTCGACCCTCATCCATCAACAAAAACCCGACCGCAAATGTCACATGCAAATTCGGTTCGCCTTGTAACGGAAGTGCAAGCAAAAAATAGCGAAAGATTTTTATACATAACTTTTTATGCTACTCATTGTTGGGGGCCAGAAACTTCCTTCAACCTCAGCCGTTGCAAGGTGGCGTTGCTGCACTTTTGCGGTAAGGCGAGTGGCGGTGAGGTGGGGTGAGGTGAGCTGAACGGGTGTGTGCACGTTTTTGCATTTGCACCACTTTATTTCAATTTTATTCGCCATTTTCTTCGTTTGCGTGGCACATTTCCTGGGGACGAGACGCAGCAGTGACTTTTGCTCTGCAGCTGACTCGACTCCACTTTCCACTTTCCACCTTCCGTTTTCCCTAGCCTGCCCCCCTCATTACCCTCTTTACATTTCTAATTACACGCTCATTTTAAACTTGAAACATTTGCAAACGGATGCCTGGGTCTGCCTCTGGAGGAGTCTGCGATTTTCAGTAACAATTTCCCATTTCCCATGCCATCAGGCTGCAAAAATGTTGGGTCAGAAAAGTAATAGACCAGACTTTCCACTGAAGAAACCAAACAGGCCGACCACAAATGTCTGGCTTGATTTGAAGACAAGGTTTATATCGGACATTCTTTCCTTCATTTCTAAAAACATTTCCCTACAACGTTCTACAAGTCTTTTAGGAACAACCAAACAAGTTCGCTTTTACACCAATTGATTTAGTATAAACGATTTGACAAATATTTGTTTTTGCATAAAAACGTAGGACTTCATATAAAATATTCGCTTAGGAAATAGTAATAATACCCATTACTCGTAGCGTAAGAGGGTATACTAGATTCGTGTAACAGGAGGAAGCGTTTCCGTCCATTTCTGTCGATCTGCACATGTCCGTCCGTCCGTATGAACGTTTAGATTTCTTGATCTATAAAAGCTACAATATTGAGCTTAAGCATGCAGACAGAAATAATTACATTTTTTTTGTTTTCATTATTTTTTTTCCCAATTTCTATCGATATTCCAAAATATGTAGAACAATTTGCGTTCGCACTTCCACTATTTGGGTGACGGGTATACAATAGCAATTTCTCTCCTGTTATACTGAGGTTACAAAAAATGGACCCTAGACATACCAAACGTGTTTTCGTTTTGTTAAGTTACTAAAAAATTAAAACAATGCTGCATGTTCATTTTGCATGTGAGGATACATTTACTGCGCAAGTAAATGTGCAGGTGGGTGAGATGTTTTTTTTTGCCGTTTCTAGACTGTTCTTTGTTTGAGTTGTGTTTTAATTTCCATATTACGTGCTGGTCAGGGATTTATCAATGCGATTTATATAAGCCATAATTTCTCCATTTCCCCCAGAAGTAAGCAAGTAAATGACTGCAATCGTTTGCCACTTTAATGGGGAAGTTAAAGCGAGCTAGAAAGTATTAGAAGTATTAGAAAGTATTGAATTTATCTAAGACTTCATTATTTTATTATTAAGTAACCTAATACCAACATGGCCAACTTTGAAGTACACTTTTCTATTGTTAGACAATGTGTAAACTGAATCTCAACTCAGCAGAATTTCCCCAGGCTTTTTGTCTTCATATGGCAGGGATTGTTTGATTTCTATGTGTAAGGAGCATGCGTTGACCTTCCGTTGCCATTTGACCTTTTGAGGCGACTTTCAAGAAACACTCTAACCATGTTTATAAAATATTAACAATGATATTATGCAATAAATTTGTTCAAATAGCAGCTATTGAATAGTTAAAGAAAAATTATGAAATCTATTGACTCGCATTTAAAATGTAATTGAAATATTGCTCATACGCAGCGTGTGCCCTTTTATTGAAACTGGATATAATGCCAAGTTGGCTCATACCAAGTTGGCCCCAATAAGGCCAATTTAGAGGCATAAATCTTAAGGCAATAAGGCAGAGAATGTCGCAGCATGAGACCATTTTATTTTGCATACTGAGATGGGAAAGCGAATCTTGTAAATGTACTAATATAGAATATCTATTAGTGTGCTGTTGCCTTAATCAATTGAAGGTAATCAATTGTATCAATAGCCAAGGGGGTAGAAACTTTATTTGGAAAGTATGAACTTCATAATTGAGAAAACTATTTAAGCCATTAAAGCTTTCTTTATCTCAACTTCTTCCTTTCTTTTGGCTCCCCTTTGCGTCTTTAAATTTAGCAATTGCTGCAGTTGTAGGAAAGTTTCAATTATAAGTCAGTGTGCCAGAAGTTTTATCTCAAACTCTAATTAATTTATAGTGCTTCACACCTAGTAGCTTAAATTGGTGGATTAATGCTAATGTAGAAATTAAATATATAACTAACTATACATATCAGACATTTTTTTTTTATAATATCCTTTTTCAGTTATTTTACGCAGTCAAAATACCTAACAATTTTCATTTGGCACATCGAAGCTCAGGTAAAACTGAAAATAGCTTTAAAGAAAACAAGCTTCGGCGGCGCTATCAACTGCAGATTTCGCTGTTGGTATTGCCAATTTAAGCGAAAATTGAATTGGAATTTGCAATGAATATTTGAACAAAAGTACACAGACCAGAGTGCGGTAAGCGAGCAGTGGTAATGGGTTCGAAACGAGAGCATGGGGATAGGCTGCATTAAATGAACACAAGTGTTGAGCAAAGTGAATGCGTAATGCGTTTTTCCACCCGGAACAGGACAGGACCACCAAAAAAAGTCGGACGCTGTCAGTCACCCAGGTCCGTAATTTGCAGTCCGGGTATTCCGCCGAGTTGTTTCCTCCGGTATATGTGGCTTTCCTTGATATCCTAACAGAAAGGATGAACTCATCAGAAAAGGATTTGTAGCTGTTTGGAAATAATGAGTTCGTATGCTTTTGATATTTTTTAAATATATGTGTACTCTTTTTAAAGGTCTCTAATGTGCATAGATTGAACTGATGCACAAGAGGCTGTAATGGAACATATGGAAAGAAACGTTGGGCGCCACATCTTTTTATTCCGTGTAAAATGGCGCTTAAACATGTTTATATTTACCCAAAATATATTTCGTCTCACGACTAATATTCAATGCTCATATTATTCGTAAGATTTTGTGAATAACTTGTATTATGAGTTGCCAATAGAGGTCTTCAAGCTCAGGAAGTTGCTTTCAGACCGAGTGAAGCCTGTTTAATAGTTCTCGGAAAATGTGCACCCGTGCCCAGAACAAATCCATTTCTTGCTGTTGACCCCTTTAAATCGAACGGCAGTTGCAGCGGATTTGATTTTTCCCTACTTTGCCGTCGAGCGTGACATCCACGTAGCCCTTCAAGTTTCTCCCGCTTCCGCCCTTCTGTCACATGTGAAATTGGGCGGCTGACATGTTTGCCGCTGTTTTTTTTTCTTTGCGACCACCTCCCGGTTTTTCCATTGCTCATGTTAGAGTAGGTAATTTTTTAATGCATTTAAACGGCTGTCAAGTGGCCCACACACGCCACTTCGCTTCTGGAACAGCTCCACATTGCCCCCGTGCCCCATCCTTTGCCCTTTGTTAGCAGTTTTGCAAAGTGACGCGGCGCGAGCAGTTGCCCAAAAATATGCAAAAACCCGCGAGCACTTACGACAAGCTCGTTCCGTTGGTAGGAGGACTATATCAGGTTGCGCCCTCAACAGCCAAGCAAAATTTAGACATTCAGCCTACAGTTTGGTGTGCAGTTTTCATTCACCGAAAAGTGAAACGAAATAGAAAAAATTCCTTTTTCACGGAATGGCGCACAGTCGATGGTGAGTTGCTTGCTTGATGGGTTTCGTTCATAATCCTTCAGATTTCGCGAATTATACCTATAACTATACCTCTTATCCAGTTGGATCAGTAACAATCAGGCAATTGTTCATTGTTATGTTTGCAGAAATCAATAAGTTAATTGGAAATGGATCGGCATTGATGGTACACATGTTCCACGGCAGAACATCTGGGATTCGTTGTAAAACGTGCTTTCATTTCGCTTTGTTTTGAGCACTCACAACGTTGGCTCGCTCGCCTGTCGGAGCAGAGTCAAGTAGAGGACATACAAAATTGAAATAAAGTACAAACATGTTGCCAACTTTTGCACAGCGGCAGAAACAGCAACAGCAACAATAACCACTGTCTGTCATTCAGTCTGTCGGTCTGTGGAATGGTTTAGGCCCATAACAACAATAATAACAACAACAAATATAACAACAACAGCGGCGACGGCGGAGAGAGGCAGGAAAAAGTTTTAACTGATTACGTTTGCTGTTGATAATGTTGAGTGACATTTGGTTTGCGTATTAACTTAAGTGAGCGACAGCAGCTGCCTGTCCCCCGCCAACAGAACACATACACATGCACACACACATGCACATGCACATACACATACACACATATGTGTGTGGAGTGTCCTGGAGCCACCCACGGATTCACCCCTTTTGGGAGCTCTTCGGATTGCCAGGAGGTTTGTATTTCAATTAAAAAATTAATTTTTTAATGTGAACCGCTGATGGGGCTTCGCATCCCGCCGAATGGCAAATGCTTTTAGAAATTAATGTTGGCGAAACAGAAAGCCAACAATTGAGTTCGGCATAATGAATTGTAAAAGTCATTTATGCTGCTATCAGCAACCATACCATATAACCACGATTCAATAAAACGCCCAAGTTGTGGGCAGCAGAACTAAGCTAGAAGTCAACGTTAGTCGTGTAATTGTATACATGGGCGCTAGAATCGCTCAGGGTGTATTTTTGTCGCGTTGCCAAATTCAAATATCTTTTAAGTCCTTTTGCCAAGCCAATAAACCAGCACTTAACCGCAATTACCCCCCGTTTTTCGGCAAACAAGAGGGTCGGGCGAAGAGCAGCGTTTTTTATGCCACTCTTGTACTCGCAACCTCTTCTTTATCCTTTCTCCCAGCCACCCCAAAAAACCCCCCTGAATGTGCACTGCAATCAGTCTTCATTTACACTTTGCACCTGGGGCGCTTGGCTTGCCGTTAGTCTCTCAACTCAGCTCTCCCTTCCCAGGACCCACCAGGTACTACCCACTACCTTGGACCCCGGACCCAGGACCCAGTTCACAGTTCAGAGTTCCCAGTTCAGTTCAGTTTGGCAACACGAAAAGAGGGTTTTTGGTAAAGGAGGGAAGCAGGGAGGATGGGTGCCTCTGGTGGATCGGAGTTCGGAGGTCGGAGGTAAACCTAAACCGGGCACCCAACAACTTTAAACTCGCATGCAAGCTCGAAGGCCAGAGACACGGCGTGTAGTATGAGTTACAGTTACACCGAAAAGAGTTGAGTTGAAAAACGGCGGCAAAAACAAAAATCTCTGTTCCCCCAGAAATCTGTTACAAGCTGTTACATATAGTGCACATTACATGTTTATGGAGGGTATAAGTGGACGTGGCAGGATGGACTGACTCACTGACTGACTGCTGCACATGCCATTACAATTTCGGGGCGATGATTAACAGTTGGGGAGTGATTTGTGATTTTTGATTTCATATGAGGCTAACAAGTTGGCCAAGGGGTAGCTTAACCGTCTATCAACACGGTTTGTTGCATTGCTTACTGGTTTTTATTATAAAACTGTGTACTGGGTTTTTTTGTATTTGCCCGTGCTGTTGTTACAAAGTTGCCCTTTCATGTAACGAACAACAAGCGGCCAACTCACGCCAAATACAAGTCAGATGTTAAGGGTGAGGGAGCCATTCTGATAATAGGTGTAGTCGTATTTCCGTTTCCCCTTTTCCCCCAAACCAACCAACCAACCGTCCATCCATCCATCCATCCATCCATCCATACATATATTGTAGTTCCACTCTGAGTGAGTGAGTTTCATGTTTGGTTTGCCGCTTTTGCATTTGCTGTTGTTGTTGCTCTTGTTGTTTTCGAAGCCATTGTATTCACTTGACTTTTATTTCATCATTACAATTGTTGCTGTGGCATTGTTATTGTTAGCATTCAGCCCCAGACTTTGCCCAGACCCTTTTCACTTTTTCACCTTTCCACCTTTCCACCTTTACCCCGTTTTACCGACAACCATACTCATTTAAATTGTCTTTCAAATACCCCATGTACATACACGTGCAGATTGAGGAAAACGAGGTGGTGAAGCTACATGTTAAGGCCAAAATTACATTGTTAATTACATTTGCAATTCTTTGTGGTTTCGCATATGAGTTATGGTCATTCCGCTTCCATTTCCACACTGGGCAAACATTCTTGCGGTTAAGGTGTCTAAAAGAAAGGGCAGGATGCAGAAATGAGGCAGTTTCGATGACATTCTTTATCTATATATTTCAGAGGGTAACGTCGGAGCCGAGATCATATTGAAAGAGAAGTTTATACAGTGGAATGCCATGCCTGTATGTGACATATTCAGCCTTTGTTTCGTTACTGCAATATGTCAAACCATTGGACTTGACTTCCCTTTGCCCTGGTAGATCAACAACGTTTTGGCTTCGGATTTCTGGTTCAGTGTTGTCCAAACGGGGAAACCACAAGTTAGTTACATCTCCATCTAACTCGTAGCCCGTGTATGTATGTGGGTGTCGTTTAAATATTCATGTTCGCCATCATCATCATCCCTTTGGCGTTGACTGTCTGGGTTTCGTCTGCTTTTCGGTTGAGGAGTAAATGACCAAAAGGTCATTTGGCTATAATGTCTGCCCTGCCAAGAAAGCAAATTACAACTTGATTAATTATTAATTATTTTCGGGACTGTCTTGAACAGACCTGAGTGACTTTGCTGCCTAAGCTCAGTTAATTCATTTGGCTAGGATTGGGTTAGAAGATATGGCCTGAACTATCCTGAACTTAATCTTATCCAAGTTTTTGGCTCAGACTTTTTTAATTTTAGTTTAGCCTTAGCAAGTTAACTTCATAAGTTTAGGTTTTTGTCTTTGTCTGCTTAAATGCTTGAAAATACCTTGAATGCCGCTTTAGCTGATTTAACATCTTGAAAACAGTTTAATCAAAATAATAAATATTTCACTAAGAATCTTCAATCGATGCACTCAAATGAATTATTGCAAGTTCTCTATTTCTCTATTTAAACAACAACAGATGCCTTGAATGTGTTGTCATTGAAGCTGCTGCCATCTTTGCCACATCTGAGCTCAAAACAAAGTACTTACTGCCACAAACGAACCATTATCTCACACTTCATACTCACATAAATGGCAAGATTAGATGCCATTTCGTTTGCTTTGTGGCTAGCCAAGTTGTTAATGTGCATCATCATATTCTTGAAATGAAATTAGGTGGCAAGGATAATGGCCAAACAAAGACGCAATTAAGGTTATTTGTCGCTCGAGTGGGAACATTTAACAACTCGAATTCTATTTTCATTTGTTAAACACATAAATGGAATGACAATAGTCCTTTAAGTTTTGTATAATATTTTCTGCAATCTCACCTTCTAGTGAACTAACCCCGTTTTTCTAAACAGTACTTAATTAAGTTTTAATTTTCATCCCACGCGAACTCAATTAACATTTTTTTCAAAGTACCTTTATGTGGCACCCGTCATCTTGGGCATTTCAGCAAAACTAATTGCAGTCATGTTTAGGTTTTATATAGAAGCGCTTTAGAACTAAATGCCTTTCCGCTTTTCTAATTAAGAGGAAGCCCGCCGACAAAAACCACATTCACCTACATGCATATGTAGCTTGGGAGTGTAGTGTTTGTATGTTTTACCTGCTAAAATAGGTACATGGGAAAGCGAAATGAATTTAATTTAAATTCATATAACCCCGTATTTCCGAAAACAACAGCTAAATAAGCATATGCCAGACAATTCTGTTGGGGCAGGAGTCAAATCTAGAGCGGGGAACTCCGTTGAGTAGCGGCGACACTACGAAATTTTTAATTACTCGTACTCAACTTTCAAAAACTGAACTGTGAGGGCTCGACGAGAGGCAGGACGAGAGCTCATTTTGAAAATTTTCATAATTACTCGCCGACCGACGACGACGACTTGTTAAGTCAAACAGAGAAAGGGAAAATCGGGTGGAAGGCGGGCAGAGGAGCCACGGAGAAAGTCAGTTGAGTTTCGTGGACGATTGCGGACGAGGTCCTGGTGGCAGGATACCAAAGGGTGCGGGTACATGGGATGCTGATTCAGAGCACCACTCACATGAACGACGACCAGGACTAAACGAACTTGTACACAGGACCCCCACCCATACCCCCATTCAGAATGAATTAATGTGTGTGTGGATGTGTATGTGTGTGGCTCCGCTTGAGCACCTGCACCCGATGTGGTAGCCGTGTGGGTTGCATGGGTTATGTTAGGTATCCTACCCCACATAAAAGGGGAGGGGGGTGGTTCCGGAGAGGCCGTGCACTTGAAACTAAAGGCTAAGTAGGCGCATTCACACAAACATTCCGGCACAAATACAACTCGGTCTATCTACAGGACAGTTGTGTGGGTGAGTGGGAGGATGTGTGGGTGCTTTGGCGTGGGTCCTGTTCCACACTCACAGGCAAAAGTTGAGTATCCGGCTCGATGGGTCCTCTTCAACCTGGCATTGGGCTGGTTATGTAATTAAATTTATTTAATTTGACTTATTATGCTCACACATGTACACACGCAGATAAGCACAGCACAGTTGTTACCAACTTCGATTCGTTTTGCAATAAAGCATTTTGTGAGTAAGCCATATATCAGATAATCTTCAAGCTAAACTTTAACTACAATATTTCCCGTGTTTATCCATTTACTTGCTTTTAAAACTTTTCCCCGAAATTCGGGAGAAACAAAAATTTAAAGAAAATGCGGCCAGCGTGCTACGCCTAATTAACTCCTCCATGGTTTAAGCACTTAATTTGCCGTCAGATTTTTTCTCATTTATATAGGTCCCAAGGCACTGAACTATAGCACTTTTTTTTGCAGAGTGCATGCACGTATGTATTTAGACTCTCATCTACTTAGCAATATCTCTTCGCTTTCCGTGTGAAAGAGTGTCCTCGCTTAAGCTCATAAGCCTGACAAACAGTTTCACACAGGCACAAAAAGGCAAGATGAGGGTTTAGTGAAATTAATGGAATGAAAGCCAAGCAAAAAATGACCAGCAGCACATTTGAGCCTGGTATACACAAACAAATTATTAAAATTAGTCTATCTCAGATCTCTCAATTATTACCTTACCTTAGCTTAAACGAAAACTTGATGTGTTAATTTGCCTCAGCAGGGATTTTTTCTCGCTCTCTCGTTCCCAAACCAATACCATGTAAATGAGGTAAAGCTAAAAGCACGCAAATTGTTTACATGGAAATTCCATTATGTTTGCCGAATTTCAGCGGGTGGGAAATGAGAAGATATATGCGGGCTAAGCGAAAAGCCAAAACAATGGAATTTGTTCGCCATGCTAATGGGTTACGACTAAAACCAGGCCAAAAGTAATGAAAACTTCCCGTAACATAATTAAGCAGCCAGGAACTCACACAGCCAACTGCAGCTGAGAGGAATCACATTTAGTATCATTATAACCACCATCATCGCCTTCATTAGGGATTTTTAAATCGAGTGCCTTCTGCAGAGGAGGTTCTAACAACTAGACTTATATCCCAGCATATATTCTGATAAACCAATTGCTTAGGCTTCTGCATGAGTAAAGTAAATGGTTTGGCATGGAAGAGGAGGTGCAGACTGGTAAATGCAAATCTAAATCCTACACACCAAGGTTTGTGTTACGTACGATGAGGCAAGCAAGCATTTGCAATTTGCTACGTTCTTACCGAACCAAAGGATACCCTGTTTAGATAAGCTGATCTGACTTAGCTTAGTCCAATATACCTTTTTAAAGTTCACACTGGAGGTTTATAAAAACAGAAAGCTGAGGCAGGAAACTCAGCAAGTCAGGAAGTCTGTCGACGTGAACGTCGTCATCGTCATCGTCATCGTCATCATCAACCTCATCCCCCCAGCAGACGTCCTTATAGTCCTTGCTACCCCCTACTCCCCCCTTTGTTTTTGCTACAATGTTCCGGACTATTTTGGTTGAATGGTCAGAAAAGTTGCAGACAACACAAACACAGCCTGGCCAACAGAAGGCAGGAGCGAGAGGAGCTGTGGGCAAAAGAAGCTAGCTGGAAAGCTCATTGTTTTTTGGTTGAGGACAAAAAAGGAGCAGCCCAACACTGGCCCACGTGTGTGCTGTCCTGTTGTTAGGGGCAGGAATGGCAATAACGAGCAGAAAATTAGCAAGAAAATAAAATCGATATTTACTTGGAGTGCGTTTAGGTCGCTCATTAAAGATTTACCAGACGCATTTAAGGGAAAGCCGATACAAACGTCACCTTCTTAAGGTAGTTAATGATTTCGTCGATAAAAATGGCAAAAGCTTACATATATGGAGGGTTACCTAAGCCATTCTTTCAACTACACATAATGTTCTCTTAGTTATGAACATATTTCTTAACTATCTTGTATGTTGCGACTTAAAATAGGTAGCTTTATTTATTTATATAGTCGGAGGCACAAATGTTTTCAGCTTCTTATGAGGAAGCATTCCGAATTACCCTTTATTTATTTAAAAATTGCTTGTGCATTGTTTTTGAATTCCAGCTTGGAATTTCCTAGTCATTTGGACCCTCGCAATTGTTCCCTTCCATTTCCATTAGCTTCCGTTACGGAAGCGGAAATGCCACACAGTTGCGCAGTCAAACTTACTGAGAGTCTAACTAAAAATCAAAGGGTGAAAACTCCTACTCTGATGTTGGCGAGCTTCAAATTTGTACATATATGGAAAACAATAGTTGTTGGCGGGTTTATAAGAGCCAAAAAAGGGATATTTGGCAAGGCCACGGATTTTATGATACCCTGGTTTAAAAAAATATAAAAATACTAGAAAATTACTGCTAATTATAAAAATCTAAAAAGGTTTTATATAAATCGTGTATCGATTTTTGAAGGCCACCAGTGTTCGGTAATATAATATTATGTTGTACATTTAAGGCAAAACATAGTTTGTTAAAGAACTTAATTATATCAAATTATTGGCAATTCAAACTCATTTTGTTAAACAGTAAACCTAATCGCCTTTATTTCTTTCCAGGTCTTGGCAAATTTTAAATTCAGTAAACTAAAGAAAAGTGTGATATTACGAAAGCGAAAAATATCAGTAGCTCTTAAAACTGCGTGAATAAACATAAATATATTTGAGAAACGGAAAACTAAGAAGCAAGAGAACTAAATTATTGATCATGTTGGCCTTTCATAACGAACATATAGCTAGTAAGTATTACCCAATATAAGTAAATTAAACATTAAAAAATATTCTGGTAAAACAACTTGATCTTCTCATCTCACCAATTAGTTAAGTTTCGATATCTTTATTGTAGCGCAACAACTAATCAGTATTACACATATCCTTGAAGATTAAAATATTAGGAGGTAACCTCAGGTACCCATAATAATATTAGCCTTTGATTAAACTTAGTTAGATACCCCCAAATCCATCCGCAAATCAATTTGCATTTGCAAATTTGGCAAGAGAGCTGTAATTGCTACAATGCGCTCTCTGCGCCCAGGAATTGGGTGGTAAGGGACTTAACTACTTGTGAGCCTCAAACTAATCAATTATTAAGCGAGCTCCATTTAACATTTAAAGGTTGCCCACTTACCTCCGGCAGGCATAGACTGGGAAAAACCCATTAGGTATAACAATTTCCTGTGTGATGGAAATGGAAGGCAACGAAGAATAACAGCAACTCGAGGCTGCACTTAAGATGTTTCACCGAAGGAGCAGGACTGCTGCTCCTTTGTGTTAGCCGAGTGGGGAGACAGTTAAAACGGCCTGTTACATCGGAACTGCTCTCAATAAACAATAAAAGCACAGCCACGGCTGGCGTTCAACATCTGAAGCCGGCGGCATTATATTTAGGTTTAAGCACATAATAACTTAATACCATAAAAAGGGATCAGAAAGAACACAAGCCACGGGCTTCCTCTTCAAGAACTGGCATCAATTATTTACCTAGCCGCCTGTGCTGCCTGTACGTATTTGAAAATTAAAGCTCTCCCTCGTTGGCTCCGTTTTTGGCGTACAAGTGGTGTATAATTCAGTGGCGGCTAATAAGCCTGCAATTTGCTTAACAACAGACACACGACTATTACAGCACTTGCTTTGCTAAACTTTCCTCACGAAAAATATGCAAACTTTTTTTGAGCCTGCAAAGGAAACAATTTATTGCTCAAGATATTGCTATTACTCTGCTTTTCGGTATTCCTTCTGTCCTTTAAAACAGTCGGAAAAAATCAGTAAAACTGAATTTTTGTGCTAAAGTTTGTTTTGTTATTGATTCAAAGTTTTCGCACTAATGCATTAGTGTATGCGTAGTGTAATGTAGATGCAACGCGAAAAAGTATGCTATGATTTTTTGTATTCGTGAAAAGAGTTCCAAAGATTAGTTTAATTGAAATGTTCGATTTATGTTCCTTGATTCCTAAGCATTAAGATTTAATAAATGAGGGAGCCACATTTTTTCTATCTTGACTACTAAATTATATTACTCATATACAAGATTACGAAATAAAGTTAAAATACAATGTTAGTTTGTGCAGCCAGACGTTGATTTTTTTCTTTGTTTTAACGGTCTTCTTAGTTGCTTGAGCACGCCACAAACATACATTTGGCCTCGCCAAGAACCACTAATAAATGGTATGGGCCAACTAACGCTACCTTTACAGACTGCGGTCACTGGGTTGGCAAAAATGATTCATTAGCATTCAGCTCGAAAGTTGATTTGCCGCAAAAGAGATACCAAACCGCACTTTGCTCTGGAAAGTGAAAAGTTTTAAAAGCCTACAGCAACTTATAATATTGCTTTGGAGGCACATTACGAGCGCCCCATGAGCAACATTTTGCCAGGAAAGTGGTTAATGTGGGTTAATAAATTTAGGGTGCTGTGGGGTGAACCGCGGAGTGGAGAAGTTTCAGATTTGTTTGGGAGCAAGTATAGGCAGCAATAAGGTTCAATTAAAATTAATTAGTTTTAAGACAGTTAATGAATGCAGACTCTGTAATCTGCTGACTTAATTCTGCGACTAAGCTCGAAGCTCGACATTTGAATATTGCCACAGCTGCCGATCTTAAAATCATGCAAAAATCGTTATGCTAAGAAAGTAATAACAAACTTCTTCGTCTTAAATTAATTTTCTCAGCCTTCAGAGGTACCAAAAATATATAATTAATTAAAAAATTGCAAGCTAGCTAGCAATTTTGTGAGGCTTTACTATTTCAATGCACACAACTGTACATGCATGTATATATGGGAGTGATTTTTAATTAATAAACTCATTAGGCACTGGTCTGGTCACCGTTTTTGCCGCCACACTATGTGAATTGCTCATTTTAATTACTGGCAGCTGTTATCCCCCACAGCACTTTCTGCTCCCCTACCCCCTATCCCCCATTGGTCCTTTCGGGGGGACTGCACATAATTTCCTGGCATTTCAACAATGTGCCGACAATTTTTATGTTGTTAGACGGCGCTGACGTCGACAGTTGGCAGGTTGTTCGGTTGTTGCTCTTGCACTTGTCCCTTCGGTTGTTGTAGCTGGTCGCTTGTCGTTCAACTTTTGACGTGTTGCATGCTGTGGCCTTTTGAGTTGGCCAGACAAAAGGCCACGGGAAAGGACTGGGGGACAGGACTAAAGGACTAAAGGACTACTCCCGGCCTAAACGTGCCCGCGTTTTGGGCTAAAGGTTAAATATAATTGTTGCTGTTGCACTGGCTACACGGATATAAAAGGTAAACCTTAAAAAATGAGAAACTCAAAAAAAGAGTGATGTGTAGCACATCTAACTATCATGTATGTGTCGTTTTTGCAATCTGAAGCTTTCGGCCAAAGCAAAAAACTGCTAAAGAATAATTTCTCATTCTCAAAGACGAATCTAGTTACTGTTGCCATAAACAAAAGATCCGATCAATTGAAAAATTGCATATGAGTTTGCCATACATTTACCTATTAGCAAAAAGGACCAGATTCGATGCAGCAGTATACATTTCTTTATCCTCAATGTATTACTGTCTAGATATTACATAAATAGAAATTCACTTTGATGTAACAATTCAATTGTGTGGCTTAGAAAACTCGTATTATTATATTTAAAAAAGCCACAAAGTAGAGTCGGGTCTAGGGCATTTTTTAACGTGTATCTGGGGCAGGAACAGACAGTTGATGTGGGAAGCAGGGTGCCCTGGGTATGACCACATGTCAGGGGCTGGCTTCGTGCTGGCGGAATATGTGTTGCTAAATCGGTTTAGGCTGACACGAGCCTGTCGCCGTTGGGCCGTTGGAAAATGGGGCGGTAGTTGAGCAGTTAATGAGGAGCAGAGACAGGATCCCCCCGCCATTCTCCGAACAACACCTAGCGGGCCACCACAAGCAAACAATGGGAAGGCGAAAAGCGGTGGGGAAAATTACACGGATTTATGAAAATGGCCACAAAACTGTGCTAAACACGTTGACGCTTTGCGCACGCAAACCGACATGTGTGTGTGTGGCGGTTAGCAGTCCTTAGCAATCCTTTCGCCAGGACATTCCACCGGGCAGAGGGCTTTAATTGTGTAATAAAACGAACATGGCTTTGGCGAATGCAAATAGATTGAAATAATGTAAGAGATAGCTTAAAATGCATACCCGTTGCACCGCAACTAAACTCCGGACATTCCTTACACTTACCACCGCCACCGCCGATTAATAATTTAATGATTGTCATTGCAGGTTGCGCTTTTCTGACTTATTTCAGTCCGGAGAGCTCCGCCACGCCCGCCACGTCGCCCACGACAGGAGCACAGGCAGCGCTCCAGCTCCACAATGACAAGCAGTCGATAGCAGGGGTAAGTGGCCAGGGACAATGTCCTCGATTTCATCAATTAAGTAGCTAGACATATAATTTTCTTGTAAATGCACCTTTGTTTGAGTGTTGTTTTTATAATTTGATGTGCTATCTGTCGCTACTTTTACACATAGTCATATAAAATATATGTGAGGGGTAACTATGGACTAAAGCCCTGATTTAAAAAAACCGAACCTGCATGCCAAACTAAGAATTATGCAAATCCCCTTTGATTGCTTTCGATTTCGATGTTTGCGTAATTTGCTCCTGCGCTAAATTATATCTGCAAAAACTCTGATGCGTTGGTTTGGGCCATTTTATGTCAGGCTGCCAAAAGGACTCTGGAAAAGTGCAGCCGTAATGTTTGAAAATTGATTGCAATTTCCACTCTCGAAAATATATAGATATTTTGCTTTGTTTTTGATTTATGTTTGTTAATGTTTACCCCAATTGAGTTTTAGTAGTGAAAATGGCGAACATGTGTAACCATGTAAATGCAGTTAGGGAACACATGTTTCAGGTTGTTGATTATCCCCTTACCTGCTGCAAATTCGGTTTATGTGGCTGGAAAAGTAATTAAAATTTGTAAATTTATTTGAATGGCAGAAAATAAAGAAATAAAACTAATCTTTGTCTGTCCTCAAATTGGAGGGAACTTTTCCTGACCTCACCATATTTCAATTATTAGAAAAAACAACAAATCTTGATTGTGTCTCCGGCTCTGTTTGTTCCCGGTCGAAGAACTCATAACTGAAATTTAATTTTGCTTAGGAGGACAAAAAGAGTCTTCAAAAGGAAATCAAACTAAACACAAGTCGGCAAGAAACAGTTTATTGAATATGCAAAATGTTGTGAACTGCAGCACAGTTGTGCAAACTGGAGGACATCCTCCTCACTCCTAACTCCTCGCCCACTTTTTGAGATAGAAGAATAGATAGGCTGGTCCATTCAATCCCATCCTATCTGCTCCTCCAGCCTTTTGTTTTCATATTTTCTTTGTTTACTCTGACAAACACTGAGAGGGAAATTTGTGGCTGTTTTTGTGTGGAAATTTATTACATTTTCTTAGTCTAGGCCCAACCGGGCTCTTTGGTCTCTTCGGTGTCTTCGGTGTCTTTGGGCTCTTGGGGGAGGAGTTTATCTTTCTTCTATGGCTTCTTTCAGAACTTTTAGCCTTGTCTTTTTCCATTCCTGTGCACTTGCCAATGTGCTACTGTGTGTGTGGCAAGAAGAAGTCGACTGTTGCTGCATGTGTGCCACTTATTAAAACTTGAGGGCGAGTCGAAGGAATTCCACCTTTGTTCTCTGGCTCTGCCGCATTGTTTTGCCAGCTCTCCAGCTGGAGACGGAAGGAGGCAGCAACTCTTCCTGTTGCATAATCAAGAGTTGTTTCATTAAATCGAGTCAAGGCGAGTCCCGTGTCGAGTTGGGTTAGAGGAGAGGTTCATTCCTTGAGCAAATCCCCTTCTGATCTTTTAATTAACGTATCGAGTGCTTTGATAAGTGAAGGATCCTTCAAGTCCTTCGAGCGCTGAAGCGCACTACGGCAACAAGGGCAACTTGCACACTGAAAGTGCAGTAATCATCCGGAGGACGATATAACTTCCGGTTTCCTCTTTGTGCCTCAGCTTGGCAGCCAGTTTTTTGCGCAAACGAAATGCAGGCTTTTGCGAAGAGGAAACAGTTTAGCATAAAAATAAAAAGTCAAACTGTGGCCGTACAAGGCGGCGGTCGTGGAAAAAAGCCTGAAAACACCGCTCAACTTTTCATGGCAACTGGCAGTTTAGCTTTATCTGAATCTTATGCGCTGCTTTGTCGTATTCAAATTTCCCAAAAACGACGCAAGCGAAGGCGGAGCCACGAATTGGGTGGGAAAAGTCATAATTTTCTTTTTTCGAAAATGAAAAATATCCACTGCCAAGTAGATAGAGCAAGAAGCAAATACGGCAAGTGGGCAGAAACTTTGCACATATGCCAGGGAATGGCTGTCGCTGATAATTCAAAAGCCTTAGAAACGGAAGTTCAAGAAAAAGAATGTTAGGCTGAAAGGGCCAAGACTTCCGCAACGAGCTTAAACCGAGGGTTGATCGACTGAAAAATGCCCAAAGTTTATTTGAATTTTATTATATTGCAAAAAGTTGCTTAAATGCTCAAAGAAAATAAGAACAATTTTGCTGTAAGCTCTGAGTTAGTCAACTGATTTAGATTTACATTAATCAAGGTAACTAGCAAGCCTATAATTAATTGAACCTTTCCCTACACGGTTGTTTAATACACCCATATAGAAAGGTAGAAGTTTTTTTCCTTCTGTCGGTACACCCAGCTCAAAAGATAGTAGAAAAGAGGAAATGAAGTGAGGCAAAAAACTAGCCGAGTTAACCAGAAAAATTCCGAAATCAGGACTAAAAAGGATTTAACCACAACCTGCAATTAATCACGCTCGCCCCTGATGTAGCACAATTCATGAATGAATGGATTTCGTGGTTAGTTGTGGCTTTCCAGAACTAATGAATAGCAAATACCCTTACCCATGATTAAAGTGGGCTATACCAGTTTTTAGTCCCTTCTTTTGGCTTTACACGGGGCAAAATTTTGTGCATTGTATTCCATCCTTTTTTGCTAGGTGTGCATATTGGTAATATCTGTAGACATGTTGGTAGACTTTTAAGGAAAGGGTATATCCGTCGTGATGAAAAATCCCTTTGATTTTATAGCACACCTTTCGGATGCCACTCCTCTTTTCATTATTCACCCAAACTTTGTTTCGGCGTAGAAAAAAGCAAAAATTTGTGTTGTTATTCCAGACGAGAGTGACCATGCCACACCATACTATACCATACCATATAGTACCTTGGCAGGCCTCTGCCAAACTGAACTGAACCGAGGCAAGCCGAGCCGAACTGAACCGCAACTAACTGAGCTAAAAGCCAAGCTATTGCTATTGGGCCCGAAGCCGCTTTGGTGCTGGACGCTTCAGTTTGGCAATTTATCTGGCCCCATCTGCATTTGTTGACTTTGCGCCGGCGATTGGGCCGCAGTGTACACTATTGTCCCGCTTTGCATAAGAGCTAACGAACTAGATTTTTTTCGCATTCTTTCCTTGGTCTCTGGGATCCGTCTGGCCATGGAGCCATCGAGCCATCGAGCCATCGAGCCATCCAGCCATGGATCCATGGAGCCGTGGAGCAGTGGAGCCGTGGAATAGGAGCCCTGAGCTTGGCGTTCGCTTCATTGGCATATCAATCAACGGCCAAAAGCGGGAAACGAATTCACTTACTCACACCACTGGACGCGATGGATGGATGGGATGGCCTGCTCTATATCGGCGCACGATTGCGGGGGTGGTGCTGCAGGTGGAGCTGGTGGTGGTGTTGGTGGGTGTGGGTGTGGGTGTTGGCATGTTGGGCCGCTCAGGATTTTTTCTGACTCGGCCGGATGCCATTTTAATTAAGTGTTGGCGGATGCCAGTTTCCAGGAAAAACAAGGACAACGGCCACACTCTGCCACTCTCTGCCAATGGCCAGCCGAGAGTGTAAGCGGGCAAGTGAGATGGCCCCGTGTCCTTCTGCTGGCGAAGAGGAATTTAAGATAAGAAAAAATATATATATATTTTCGCCACATAGTATGTTGAGTTGGACAGGAGATTTCTGTCGGCTGTTTTGCTCTGTCTCTCTTGCGGCTGACAGTTTTATTATTATTTTTGCAAATCAGTTAATTAATTAAGATAGCCAGCTGAGCCAAGCAGTCTGTAACGAAAATTCAGCAGTGCGGAAGAATCAATCTTCAAGGACGAGATTTCACAAAGTGATTTTCATTTGTTTTTCTTTAAGTTCTCCGTTTATATATCTATATTTTGGTAAAAAATGAAGGAAAATTATGTTTTAAAACAAATTTGTACTAATACCCGAATGGAACTTTTTCGCTTACTGAGATAAGGAGTTTGATTAATGTTGGAAGAACCAGCCACTGACTCCATTCTTCTGCGGCCATAAAAACTGTCTGAGCCAAAGAAGGAACAATTTTCAACTTTATAAAGCCCATGAAATATTGCCGACACCGACTACAAAGAGAATATTTTATGCATGCGCATGTGTAAAAATATATTTTATTAGAAAACTGGTAGCTCCTCAACTCGAAAATGTTCCCGCACAAAGGAAGGAGTGCGAGTGGAAGTGGAAGTGGGAGTCCTTGAATATTTTTTGCATTTCAAAGCCGAATGCGCGACATTTTTATTGTAGAAAAGGAGCTTGACATATTCCAACAGCGTAATAAAAATGTCGATTTACATTGGTGCCGTATATCTGCCATTGCCTCTTTGCGTCTTTGTGGCTGTTATGCCATCCGTCACTTTAGTGCATCCAAAATAAAACCACAGTTTTGATACATCATTTCACGGGCATTTAAGGTGCTTTTTATTACTATTTTCAAGTATTTTGTAGTAGAGTTTTTCAGGAATATATTTTGTAGACATTGAAGTCTTCAGATAGTTCGTAAAATAAGCCATATACTTTGCTTTTAAAATACATACACTTTAGATTTAAGCAAGAGTAATATATTTTATATTCCAATCTAGCATTTTTGCATGTTTTTCCTATTTGTGTACCAAGCTTATTTAATGTGAATTTCTAACAACTCATACAATATAATTTATAAAGTGAGGTAAGTAAAATAGTATCTTAAGTGTGTCGGAATGTTCCTTTTTTGAATGTACTTACGTCTACTCGTATAATCAAGTCTTGAAGAGTGTGTGTGTATTTTTCGGTTTCGAGGTGGGAAATACACATGAAAAATATACATCAAATTGAATCACATACAGTTGGGAATCGGAAATAAGTTATGACTCATAAGAATCGATGTTGTTATTGACTCCAATATATTGATGTTGTTCTATAATTGATGTTGTTGTTGTTGATGTTGTTTCTACTACTCTACTGCTACTACTACATATTCATAAGCCTCTCAAAATACCGCAAGACCACCACTATCTGTTATCATGATTTCAGTTTAACTCATACCCTATACCTATACCCATAACCATACATGCCATTTATACCAATCGATGTTGTGCTCCCTGCTCATTGATGTTGTTGTTTTTTGACCGTATATATGCATATGTTTTTATTATTTCGCGTGTGATGACAGCTTCCTCGGATATCTGTCAGCATTTCGTCGTGTTGCGTTGTGTTGTGTTTTTTCTTGAATCTCTCATCAATTCTCTTGCAGGTTGCCTATCCATGTGGCGCCCTAAACGTGCGGCGCTTGCGCTGGCAGCAAAGTCCACAATCCCTTGGATATCCTTACCCTCGTCTGCAGCTGCAACGCCACCAACAGCAACAGCAACAGCAACCGCTACCAAATCAGCCATCCAGTTCCGGCCGCCTCAGTTTGGGCAGCCGCCACAGTTTGCGCGATTTGTGCAAAACGCAGGCAATTTGCTAACAGCAATTGCATGCCGCTGCCAGCGATGCAAGTGCCACTTCAGCAACAACATCATCAACAACATCATTAAGAAACCCAACATCAACATCAACATCAACATCAAGCAGTCCAGCAACAATATCAAGTGCATCGGGTCAGCTGCTGCAATCGCACAAGCTGCACATGCAACTGCAGCAATTGCCGAGCCCAATTAGTCACAGAAAATTGGTAGGTGACTCGCAGGCTAAGCCAGATATGAACAGATCTCTTAGGCACTATATTTCATTTTAATTTTCCCGAAGAAATATGGGTCAGCTTACTTAATGCCTTGTGTCTATAACTGAGACTATTGTATTCTAGCATATAAATGGTAAATAATTAGGCACTTAGCAAGGCGAATTATAAATGGACATATAAGCGAGCAAACATTTTTGACATTTGCGAACTGATATGCACCAGGCTGCTTAGCCAAAATTCTCGATAATAATTCAGCAATTTCGGCTGGCATTTCCGCTCCCATTTGCCATTTCCCATTGCTGGATCCAACATATTTGCTCTGCAAACATTTAATGCCTTAATACAACGTACCACAACTGACTGGGGGCGTTCCATCTTCATCGTCGCCGTCCCCGTCCCCGGTCTGTTTGAAGTGGGTGTTTAGGTGTGTGCTGTTCTCGTCATCATTTCCATCAGCCTGGATAGCTTTTCAAATTCCAAATTTATGCAAATTTCGTCTGAGCCGCGCGACGGGCGACGAGCACACGGCATTTTGCTCATGAATATTTGTGCCAACACACAGGCCCGTAAAGCCGCCCACACATTCAGAGCGCCTCCCCCTTTTGAGAAACGAGTATATACACATGCGAAATTGCGCTTTTCTCCCATTCTGTGTTTCCCTCTATTTCTGGATGTGGCTATGGATGTGAATCTGGATGTGGATGTGGATGGGAATGCACCGTTCCCACCGAAATGCTCATGTGCGGGAGGCATACGTCGCCCTTTTTGTATTGCCATCAATCATCAATCAATTTTTTCAGCAGATGTGCGATTCCCCGCCATTGCTCCAGCATACTTATAGACCCATCGCCGTCGAGCCAGAAATATTGGAGGGCGCGAGCTCACCTAGGCGTGCCTGCTGCCTTCAGTCTGGCCATGCCAATTTAGCAAACTGTTCGAAAATCCCAACCCAGCGCCACCGCCCTTCCTTCATCTCCTGCCATCTCCTGCCATCTCGCAGGACTCCCAGAGCTGCACCAGAGCTCCAGACCCGGCGGACGCATAATTCCGGTTGCTCACCCGCGTTTAAATGTACATCACGTAAATTCCGAGCAAGATGTTGTTGCCAACAGGATGGGCTTCATCTGCCACCGACCAATCTCCATCGTGTATGTTGCCCAGGAGCACGGAGCTGGACATGACCAGCTCAACTCGGTTTAAGAACTTTAAGTTCGCTGGACACTCTTTGTTTTCGCCCACTTCATTACGAAGTTTTATAATATAAATGAGAGCTGCTGGCTTATTAGCTGCTTAACTGGGGAACATATGTATCAGTTACCATGAAAGTCTATCTATCCATTTCAATAGCCAATTTCCGCCACCTTTAAAAACGTAATACTAAGTAAAACCGTCACTTGTTAAAGTTCCTTGGTAGATAGGTAAACAATTTCTAGCCAGAGGCTTCTCGCTTATCAGATACATGTGAATTAAATATATCCATTTACCAGCAGCTAGAGGAACACAAAAAGTACCACATTAAAGCCCAGTAGAATTGATCGGTTGCTTAAAAACATTAGGTTCGAACAATTCCCACATCATCAACAATTGACAGCACTTGCGGCATATTTCTGGCATTCAAAGAACAGATCCAGAGGTGAACAAATGGCAAATATGCATAACGGCCCAAACCGAAAAGTATTTCTGCCTTCTCCCCTGCCCAATTTCGATATTCACTTCCCAAGACGAAAACAAAGCCCGAACCCAAAAAGTGGCCGAGAACTACGATATATGTACATATATACATACTCGTACATATATAAAAATGAGTAAGGTAGGATTTCTGGCACAAGGCCAAACTTGAGGCATCCACACGGTCTCAAGCAACCAGACAAACACGTCACGAACTGGGGAATAAATACAGGCTGAGGAGCCAAGGAATTCCTAAGTATTTTGTATTGTTTTCAATTGTTTGTTGGCAGCCAAGCATTAATATGATATTGATGAGTATGTACACGGAATCCTTAACGTTACTTCGAGGATACACGGGGTTAGACCTCTGGCGACCGCTGGGACACGGGTGTCCTTTCCAGGGACAACGTCTAACTCAAGTTTTGTTTATGCCGCCGTATCGATGTTTTCAATGAAATTCAATGGAGACAAGAAATTCTATAGCACATGCAGCTTTTCCTTCTCTTAAAGCCTACTCAAGCTCGGTTTCTGGGTAATTTAATTGGATGTTTCTCTCTGTGAAAAATATATTCCGCAACTATGTGGCTACAAATTTTAGGTGTAAATTTATGCATAATATATTCAGAAACAGTCATCACATATTTATCTGGTTTTAGTAGGTGCGAAACATTTCACATTCGCTGTTGTCATGCACGACGGGGTATAAAAAATTCAATGGCCCATAACAGGAGCAATTTAAGCACACAAAATGTATCATATAACAGTTTCAAGTTAAGCCAATCTTAAATTCATGAAATTAAAACAAGATAACAAGATGATGTGAAAATCATAAATCTTTTGATTCATAATTAGCGAGAATCTTCGAGGTAAGATTGGTTAAAATCTTACATCCTCTGCAAACTATTGTTCGTGGAAGGTGCGGTGGATCCTTATTGGTCGATGGTATAACTTAACTGACTTATGGCCTGCACTATCTGCTCAAGCCCATTCCTCAGCTGCTTTCAACACTTGTAAAGTTACGCAGGTAGGAAACTTGGGCACGGATTCATTTGCTACCCGGAGTGAGCTCGTGTGATTTGTCGAGGAAGTCGGCGAGTTCCACGGACAGCTGAGGCAGCGAAGTGGGGAAGTGGGTTGGATGGGCTGGCTTCACACGAGTGAGTGCATTAGTTTGTTGTCCATGCTGTCTTAGGTACCATCCCCCTAGCTACCCCCCTGCCTCGTTTTGTTGCCTTCATGTGCAACATGCAACAAACTACACGGCCAAGTTGCAGGCACTTCATTTGTGTGCGACCGTGTGCGTTTTCGTTTTCAACTTTTGTGTGACAGTCCTTTTTGCTTCTTACTTTTTGCTATTTGCTTTTTGTTGGCTGCTTATCACGCATGCTAAACAAGCAGACTGGCAACGAAAATACAATTTGAATTTTGATAAAATGCAGTTGACTTTTTGCGGTGCTCTGTGGAGTCCTTGCATGCCAAGGACATGCCGCCCACCAGCAGCAGCCATCTGTGCGCATTCTCTCTTTGGGCGATGGGCGATGGGCGACGGGCGACACTCATTGATATTTTGGGCAAGCGTAGCGTAAATTCAATTTAATTCTGTGTAAATTGGCTGCAAATGCAATTTACAAGTCCAAAGATGCAGCTGCCTGGATTGCGTGTGCTGCAGTTTTTTTTTTCCTTCTTCCTTCCCTTTGGAAGCTGTCCAGGATGACGAGAACTTAAATTTTAATTCTATTTTCGCTAGTTTTTCCAGAGCCAAACTAGTTTTTGGGAATACCATAACAGGGCGAATGCTAGGATAAATATTTAAGCTGCTCGTCGAATTTTATGCTATTTTAAAAACCTGAGACCTGAGCTGGTTATTCGAAAGCAGTTTCTTTTTTGCTGGACATTCATCTTGGTCTTATCTTTTGATACTTAGTTATTCTGCGATTCCCACAAGCTGCAACTTTTTGGTCTCCGCCTTGGCCAATATAATCGATCACTGGGGCTTAATAAAACGCTACGAAGGTCTTTTGCAACGACCCGTAATACCTCCAGTGAACTTGCAGGAACTTCCAGGAACTCCTCAAGCTCCCATTAAAACTTTGGCTTAGGTACGAGTTAACGCGTTAAGCTGCAACAAGAAGTTAGAGGACTTGAAATAGCTTTCAGTTTTCAGGTTTGCGGGGTCATAAAGCAGCCAGGAGTATTTGCAGTGCCGCACTGGAAATAGTGTTGCATATTGCCCTCTGTGATTTATGCCAGTCATTCGCAGACGACCAGCCCACTCATACACTCCCTCCACACCCTCTCCCTCCCCCACTGTGGAGGAGTCCTTCCTGGACTGAGTTATAAATGCCAACGCAGAGCGTAGTCTAACTGAACGAAAGCCGAAGTCGTCCCGCCTCCAAAGCGAAGGCGGAAGTTGGCCAGGCAAAGAGGAAAAATGTTGATTAAATATGCAAACACGCAGACAGTTTAGTTAAAATGAAAAAACTAAACGCAAAGGTAAAGGTAGAGCAAACTTAAAAGCCCTATAATTAAAATATAGCCATGAAATCGACGCTTCAACAATTTGTTTAGTTGCTCACGAAAGGCATTAACCAACTAACTTGCATCAATATGCTAATTCAACTGTACTGGGAAAAACTATTTAGAAAAATTTCCATTTCCATTTTGAAGGTTCTTAGAATCTGTGATTAAAATATCATTGTAAACTTTGCATACCGAAAACCCAAACTTGTTTATAGAGATTTTAAAACAATATTTCAATGTTTCTTTAAGAGTGAGTGACCTATCAGGTCTGCTTCAAGTATTCCTTATGTATCCCCAATCAATATGATATTTATGTTCGGGTGCCAACAAACAATTGAAATCAATACAAAACACTTGGAAATTCTGTTGCTTCTCTCGTCCATTCAGAAATATTTTATGTCTTGCCTGCGGAGCTTCCACTTGTGTCTGTTTTTACTTGGCTGTGTTTTCTGGGCATGTCCTTGTTCAAGAACTTCAAGATTTTTTGTCTATGGTTTTGTTATCGCCTTTTCGGGTTTTTTTTTATGTACAAGTGGAGGTCGATGTGGCGTAGGCATTGTTTTTGTGATCGAGTGTAATACATTATTGTCATTTCGATGGCCTTACTTCGGTGCTTTGTCTGCCGCAAATAGGCCTCATGTGCTGTCGAGGGTCCTATGATGTGGGAATGGGTATAAAATGAGGCGGCTTTAGGATATAATCTTAAGCAAGAATTTTCATATATCTAAGTACAAGTATTTTCTGTATAATATATAAGTAAACTAACTTTGTGTTTCGATTTTGTCATTTCTAGGTAAGTAACCATCGCTTTTGACTTGGAACAAGTGAGTAAAAAATAACATATTACTTATCTTTAAGTTAACCATCCCCGCCTTTAGTTTCGTTGCAATTTGAACTGTATTTGCTAATTTTAAAGAAAATGTCCAGCATTTCCTGCGGGCTGTGTAACAAACCTTTGGTGTATCACGAAAAACACGTAAACGGCAGTCTGAAGGCAATAAATCAATCCATAGCCCGGCTTAATATGTGGTCTGTCAATTTAGGGCCAGGCTTTTTATCCGCAGCTCGAGACTCGGCATCTGCGTCTGTGGTTTGGCTGCCTTTTCAGCCAGCTATCGAAATAACGTGCCATTTTTTGCTCCCGATGCTTCTATTCCGCTTTGAACTAATTTTTTGCTGAGGACATTGATAAACATGTGTCCTCGTGAACCCTGCAGTTGTCTTTTGTTTACCGCAATGATTGCGGGCTGAGCCTTTTATTTGTTCGTCTCCTTCGGCACAAACGCAGACGGGGATTGTTCCACAATGCGTTCTAAATCAAATGTCAAATGAATTTCGAGGTGGTAGACAGAGAGTAATGTGTGTTCTGTTGCCATCATGGCAACATGGCATCAGGGCATGGCTTTAAAGGACATCCGCATAGCTGAAATCTGATTGTGTAGCGGGCGAATCGGGCGAATCGATTGTACGGAAAAGCGCCATAAATTGCCCAACTCATTAATTTGCTGTTATTATTGCTCATTTTTGTCGGGTTCATTGTCCAAATCCTCGGACAGCGCGCACATGCGCTCGGTCCCAAGCGCATAATTGATTTAAATTACACACGCACAGAGAGGAAAACAATGGACATATTTCGCCAGGACCCTGGCCGCCAGCAGATCAGTTTCTATCGGCGCAGATAATAAAGTCATTATGGGGCGACTCAACCTACAACTCCCACCTCCATTCGTCCTGCCAACTGTTGATTTGGCCCCATGCATTTGGGCCCAGAGCTCCAGACGTGCCGTATGTATTACTACGAGTATATGCCAGGGTAAAAACAAACAGGCAGGAAACGCTATAATTATGTGGTGATTGCGCTGAAGGGGAAGTTAGAAAAACGAACAGTGATTGAATGCCAAATCACTTAACCCAATTGAAAGCCATTGGCAACCATTTGGCAATGGGAAGGCGGAAGGACGGAAGGAAAGCGATTCTTGCCATGGCCTCTTTATTTTTTTGTCCTGATGGTCAAAGCTGACAAATGGCCTATTGGAAGCTTATTGGCAGCCACGCTCCACGAGGATTCATTTCTGGCCCGGGTTTTTTCGACTCCGTTTTAAAGATGGCATGCTAAGTACCAAAAATGCAGAGTTCCACCCAAACAATGTGCTGAAGTCAGCATCTGCCGCTTTCGG
This sequence comes from Drosophila teissieri, assembly GCF_016746235.2. Classification (NCBI taxonomy): domain Eukaryota; kingdom Metazoa; phylum Arthropoda; class Insecta; order Diptera; family Drosophilidae; genus Drosophila; species Drosophila teissieri. Next base: position 13,955,280 of record NC_053031.1, on the reverse strand, counting down.
TTTACTATATAAATTTTAATTTCCTCTGTCTGGCGGCTGGCCAAAGACCAATCCTAAGCCGCCCAAACCCGAACCAAGCCAGAGCGACGCCAGAAGCCTGGAACAGATATGAGGCTATGAGACTATGAGACTGGCTTCCAATTCAAACAATTGTTGCTGATTTAACACAAACTGCAGGCAATGCTCTTCTGGGCAATTGTGCTCTGCCTCCGCCTTGAATATTTGTCAATGTCCAATTTACAGTGGTCTGCATCGCAGTTTCGTGTCGCAGTTTCGCTCCGGAAACCTTTGGCGAACTCCAATTTGCATTCGAGATGTTGGCCAATCAAAAAACCATTTTCCTTATCAAATTCATTTACCAACATCAAGTCGCGTCGCCGACCACTGTCGATGGCCCAAAGGCCGTGTGCCAGCAACCTCGCAACCTCAATAAGAGGATATACATCCGGTTCGTCCTCGCAGGTTTCTTAAAGTCCAATGCGGTAAGAGGAGTATTTTGATTGCAATTGTGGCCAAGACGTACATTTGTACATATTGCCCAAAGAAAACGAATCCAGACTTTGCTTAGCATAGGCATTTTATTTAATTACCTTAAAATAGCCCTCATTTTTGTAATTGCCCAGCTTATCCAAGTGCAGGGTATCTTCCAGTTGATCGTCTCGAGAACATCCGTTCTATTTGTTTTTCCCGCCCTTCATATGTAGGCGGAAACTCCATCTTTCGCCGCTTTCTGGCCTGCAACTTGCAGCATATAAAACAAACTTTGTCGGTATTTAATGAAGCTGAAAAATGCCTCGGTTTTATTATTTTATTTGAACTCAGTTTCTCCTCAATGCTGTTGCATTTATACTCCGTTCTCCTTTTGCTCTCCTCGTGTCTATTTGTTCACCTAGCATTTTTTCACCATCAGATTTTCAGCGTTGGTTTTTATATGCGTAACCTGTGAAGTACATGGGCTATATTGCAATCCTGCAATTTTATATACATAGCAGGCAGAAAGACAGGAAAAAACGCTCGGAACTAGACTCTAAAAAAATCGTGAATGCCAAAGTCGAATTCCCGATTGTCGGTACTCAATGGTCCATTTCCGATTTTTTCCGATTTTCGCTGCGAACACGGGCATTTGCTGGTAAGCTTTAAAAACAAATGTGTATCCTCACATCGTCTTATTCCACCGTAAAAAGGGGATTATGTTTATTTAAAAAAACAGATTGATAAGGTTTATCAATGGTTTTCACTTATATTTCTCAGCTATTCTCATATCGACGTCTTGACCTCCGTAATCAACTCATTTATTAATGTTTTTAATTCACCTCGGCATTTTTAAGCTTTATCAATTCCATTTTCCATTTCCTTGTTGTATATGCAAACTTCAGTGGAATCTGCTTTTGGCGCCCCATATGGGCTGACATTGTGTGCTCGGGAGCAATAAGTAATGACTGCTGATTTGTAAATGTCAGTAGCCAGTCGACGCCTCTGAACTGAGCTGAGCTGCCCTGAATTGAGCTGGCCTGAACTGAACTGGGCTGTAAGTCGAGTGGAACTGTCTGCTATGTTTGCCACTTCATTCATCTGTCTTAAGGGCTTACCGCACTGACATTATCGTGGATGTCCTGCGAGTCCTGTGTCCTGTGAGTCCTGTGCGTCCGGCGGCGGCGGTGACGGCGTCGTCTTGTCGCCATGCAAAGAGCAGCTGTGTGGTGTATGCTTTGCTAATTGGCCGCCAACCGCCGGCGCCATCCTTTCGCCCAACATCCCCCCGTGATTGATTTGTTTGACTTAAGCCACGAGTGTATGCCCGTGAAACGCAGCGATAAACGGTGTAAAATTAATTAGCCACTACCTAGAGTCGAGAATGAGAACGAGTACGAGAATGAAAATGAGAACGAGTGGAAAAACGTGGAAGTGGAAGTGGCACGTAAATGGATTGCCCCAACAACGCTTCCTGTCTGTGTGCCCCTGCTCGATTGTGTGCTTATAAATAAATAAATGACTCAGCTTACGCCGATTTAAGGACGCCTAAGGCGGCTCACTCTTTAAATGGCATCTTTAATTTTCGGATTCATTTGTTTTTATTGCTAAATATTGTTAAATACGTAACATATAGTGGGGACATTTTTTTAAACATTTCAAATGAAGATATTCCGGCTTCTTTCTCAATGGCCGTTTAAAACTGTCAATATTTACCAAAACCCCTCGAGCCTGGACTGTGGTATCAACTAAGTATCCTCCTCAGGCAAATACTCAAGGTGGATCTGCAATATACAATGCAAAAGTCCACTCTTCCAAACCGGGCATCTCAGGACGAGTGTCCGTGGGACAAGCTGTTAAACGTGCCTGCCGACGATGAAATGTCTTTTTTTTAGCGTAAAGTGGAATACTAGAGTAAGTACCCCTCTTAAGTGCTTTTTAACTGGGAGCAATTTAGTCGACTGAGAAAGAAAACTGAGGCATGAACCTGGCTCAAGTGAAAGGCCGCTTGGGGCTCTTAGGTACAGCAAAACACAAGTAAGACCGCTGATGTTTAGTGGATTAACAAGGAGACGCTGGGTGAAAATCTGGCGAAAGTAGGGTGTTTAGTGTTGCCACTACTGGAGTACATAGATTATGCTCCGATTAGCTTTATACTCATAATGAATGTATGATTTTATTTATAAATAAATTATAAAAATGCGTAAAGCAATCTTTAAGTTTGTCTATACATTTCAGATGGTTTAATGAATGTATTCAGTAACCATTTGTTTCGCTTCGTGCTGTGATGCATTTCTTTAATAAACTTTTCACGTCTCTGGGGAGAAAATGGTGTGCCTTATATAATTTTTTAAATAATCCCATGCTGATTGGCACACCCATGCACTGCCGGGTTTTTACTCTTATCTTTACACAAACTTGACAGCTTGGCATTGTATTATCGTGGCAATAAATGAAAATGAATGAATCTGATTGTGGAACCAGATGCATGCTTTCAGCCTCCCTCCCATACAGAATGAGAATAGGAAAATCGAATTTTCCTGCCAGATAAATTTCTGCGTCTGCCTTTTCCTTGTGCCCTGTTCCCCGCCACCCGCCACACCGACACCCCCTCCTCGTCGACGAAGCCCTGGAAAATCAGTGAGGCGTGTTCCTGACATTTAACAAGCCAGTCGTCCAGCAATGGATTTGACATCGGCTTGAATTGCACCAACTGACTTCTTTCTTTCTGCTCCGGCTCACCAGCTCTGCCCTGCTGGTTTGGGTGCTGAACAACTCGAGCCAAAATCGAGTTAATTAAAAAATAGTTGCCGGCAAACTTTCCATATTTTCAAGCGCATACTTCTCCCGCATCCAGGGACTTAAACAGCCAACAGCCACCAGCCAACAGCCAACTGGCAGCTGGCAGACAGACTTGGGGATGAGCCTGCTGATGAGGACACCGGATTGCAGGCGACGACATGTGACATCTCATCAGGAGTGGCACGCACAGGGAAATGTTGTTCGATTTCTTATCCGGATGTTGCAGAGCTTGGTGTCCTGTCGCATTCATTGTCATACTTTGCAGCAGTTCTGGTGGGACTTTTCACGGCTATAGGTAACATTTGTCAATGGCGAAAGAGTATTATAAAATTTAAGCATTTTCTTTGTGGAAATATCATGAAGCAGGAGCTGAAAATGAAATAGGCATTATATATCAGTTATTACTTGTTTTGTTTGTGCACAAAGCTCAGTCATGTGAAGCTTGCAGATTGATGATTATCATTTATATTAAATTCTTTTTTGATTTTAAAGCGATGTGTACATTAAACCTATACCATTTTAGATCTAGTATGCCCCTGTACGACTCGAACACTGGGTATAAAAAGGGAAAGAGGACAACGTTAGGCAAAAAGAAAACATATTTTTGATGTTGAAAAATATTTGCAAATAAATTGCCAGAGCTAAGAGCGTCAGATGTAGGGGAATCGGGATGTTACGGAAAAGGAGGAGTAGCAGGAGGAGATGGAGGAGGAGCAGGAGGAGGAGGAGCCGAAAATGGCCAGCAAACGCAATTGCAGTTGCAGCTTGAGCCCCGTATAAGCCCGCCCCCGCACCCGCCCCGTGCTTCCACCATTTGCGTACTACCAAATGCCGTCGTCTGGCAGTGACGTAAATCTATTTCAGTTGAGGGATTTGTGCATCAAACACACCGGACAGTTTTGCATTGCAGAGCTGGCATTTTGGGGAATGGGCCATTGTTGCTGTTGTGGGCTGGCCAACAGTACGTATGTGTAATTTTTTGGTCGTATTCCCCAAGCCCCACACCCCAACACCCAAACACCCCAAACCCCCTGGTGGTGAATTTTTAGGAGGAATATTTTGGTTTTTTGATCACACTTTTGCCTCAACGCCGTTGTTCTCCCCGCTTTTGATTAAAAATCTCAACAAAAACGTATTTTATTTAATCTCTGACTGCACTTGTTAGTCCAATATGCAGATATATTGGAATTTTAATTTGCCCTGATCGCACAGATACAGTGCGCCTTTGCAATAAAGTTTAGTTCTGTTCAGTTTTATTTCAAATTCCATAGCTTTTCGGTGGTCTATTTTGCATCCAAGCCCGTTGTCCAGTTGCGCCTGCTGGGGATTTTTTGTAAGTAATTGGTTTTTATTTAGCCAAACGGTATACGGCATGGCCAGATGGTTATGTTGATGGCGGCAACTGTATGGGATTCGAATGAACAGTGTTCACTGTAAGCTGAAAATAAAGCAAGCCCTTAATCCAATTTAAATTAAGAATAAATGGGCCAAGAAGAATGGTCTTTTGGGCCTGTGTATATGTGTATTATATGACAAAGGGAAATTGAGTTAGCCATTGAAGTGGTGGTGTAGTTGTGCAGAAAATTGGTTTTGTTCTTCTCAAAAAATGGCTTCTAAAAATGGCTCGTGCTATAAATAAAAGTAATAATCATGGCTGCTTTTGTGGTCCAATTTGCTTGTCGAATATCCCAGTGGGAGCGACTTGTCTGACCCCCGAAAACGTTGATCAATTGTTGATCAGCCAGGTCCTAACCCCTGGTAGATGTTAATTTGTCACCTACATAGCTCCCCTTCTCAGCCCTTTCTGCCACTGCCCACTTTGCCACACTGTGTTGGCTTTGGCCCAAGGACCTGGCCGGCCAATGTTATGCACTCGATTTCGAATGCTTAGCGCGTTGCTGCTTTAATAGAATTGCCAACCAGCTACAGCTAGCCGAGCCTTCGTCCTTCGTCCTTTGGCCTCTTCTTGGCTGGTCGGTTGGTCGGTGGGTCGGTCGAGTCATGGGCCCCCTGGTGACTGAAATGGCAAATAGTTGGGCATTTTTTTGCTGGCTCTGCCACTGCCTTTGCCTCTTTGCATTCACACAATCACACCGAGATAGACGAGGGCGTAAATTGCGTGTCTGACCATAAAATTGCCTGCCCGCCGCCTTCCCCGCCTTTCCCGCCTTCCCTGCCCTCCATTCCCTGACCAGCGCTAAAGGACGCTCTCTCCGTCCGTCCGTCCGTTCCGAATCCTGTTTGTAACGTGAAAGTCCTTTGGGCATTGGCACTGATTTCTTCACATTTATTTCATACATTGCTTTTGATATTCTTGGCTGCCCCTCTGCCGACGTTTTTCGTTTTGTGGTTTTGGCAAAACTAATTTATTTTAAGTAAGTTGCTTAAAAAAAATCGAAACGAGTTGGAAAATTTAACTACGTGACCCAAATTTCACCATGCACAAACCCTTTACAAAATCTAAAAAAAAAGAGGGAAGAAAATACCTTGGCTGCACTACAGGCTCTGCTTTCCAACTGGGGTCTTTTTTCGTTTTTTCCCCTTTTGTGGTTGCCACAATCGCATACAATTTGCTCATTTCAACCGCACCAACAGAGATGGCAAAGGGGCAAAGGTTGAACTGCGAGGGGGGGCACTCACATAAATAGCAATTTGTGTAGTGCGTTTTTGTGGGCGCAGGTAGGCGTGTGCTTACCGTTTTAGCCAAATTGCCGCCGTCCGGGGCAGTTTTCTCACACAAACACACTCACACACACCAACACACTCACACACCAACAAACACACACACACGTGCAGAACAGCCGCACTTACAGGGAAAAGCCGCTTAAGTTGCAGCCCAAACAGACGGTGGCGAAAAGCGAGGGGCACGGGCGGCACACAGGACGATGACGAACTCTGATGGCGACGACGACGACGACTGCAAAATGTACAAAATCGAAAATGTAATGAAAACCGCAGGACGCCTACGACCAACTGTGCCGACCAGGCCTATGGGCGAGTTGAATGGATTGAAAAACAGACGTTGCACGGTGGGGCCGCAAGTGAAATGTGAGAGAATCGCCCAAATAGAAGTGCTATGTTTCTCCAAACACTTAAAAACCTGCATTTATTGCTCAATTATTGACCATAAAATACCAGCACTCGCTTGTTAAAAGCATTGCCCTCTGCAAGGAGTGCAAATTTTATACAGACCTACGGACCTTCATCGATTTGAATTTGTTTGTAGGGGAGTCCAAATTTGAGACAAATGGATTCTTCACAGGTCACGAACCTCAAACACTTGGGTACTTGTAGTAGTCTTTGGTGAACTAAGTGCTAGTTACAATCTAATAATAATTAAGGTATAATGTCTTTCGATCTGATAAATATAAAGTCGATTTATATACATATCATACATTTGAACACCTTTGTATCGAGTAAAATACTTCTGTTTTTTGACATTAAATATGCTGCATAATTACTAAATCCATTTTACCAGTAAAATAACACACATCACTTGTTTCGCGTAAATGCAGAATAAATCTGATAATTTCATAAATATTTAGCTTATTGCTTGAATTAAATTTTAAATTCAAAATGTGCAAATCACGCATCCACCTGAATGCAATTGTGCAAACTCATTAGTCGACCCACTGTCCACCGCCCACTGACCACAGGCAGGACAGCCAGCGTTTTGACAGGTGGTCCAACTGACAACACCCTCATCAACCGACGGGCAACTGGCGTGCGAGTAAAATAAACCATAGGCCGCAATTGATCAAACTGGAGTGGCGAAAATTTGCGCAAATTAATGCCAGCCCCCAAATTGATAGTAAAATATTTTGCTCCTTTTTTGCTGCTCTGCTGGCTGCTGGCTGTGGCTTTCGTTTTTTAACTCGCCATGCATACTTTAGCCGTAATAAAGTTGGCCGCCCTAACCACAAATAGAATTTTTGGCGCTTTCGGTCGCTCCTACGTGGGTATTAGTTTCTGTGCGAGTGTGGTAGAGTGCCAGTGTATCAGTGTACTTGTGTTTGTGTGTGTGTGTGTGTGTGTGCAAATTGCACTCCCATCGTGGCATCATTACATATTCAAAAAGGCAGCGCACGTAGAGCATTTTTATGAAATTTTACTCGCTTCTAATGTAATCGTTATGCCTCAGTTCTCAGCTCCCCGTTCGCATCGCATCGCCTCCCATCGCCTCGCCGGCTGCGGGAAGGTCCTCATCCTGGGACTGTCATTTAAGAAGACATAAAGTAAATGTCCTGTGTTTAAGCTACAGCTACAGACGCACTAACGAGATATTGGCTGCGAGGCGTTTCGGCAGTATGAGGAACAGGGATTGGGGGAACCAGGGGCTACGCACAATTTGCCGGAATGGCTTAATATCAACTGTCTGTCAACTGTTATATTTTTCGAGCTCTGTTAAAAAGCTAAGGATAAAGTGTTATACAGGAAAGCTTTTAGAACACTGTAAAAACGCTTTCAGGAGCTTCGAAGGATATGACACGAGCTTTAAAAAGCTTTTATGTATAAAATGAAGCTTTAGGAAACTATACCGATTGCAAAAAGTTGCTCCATAGCTTTCTGTATTGTTTCTAGCCATAAGTATGTAATTAACTTTTCCATAAAACTAGGTACTGTTTTAAAACTGTAAGGACATTCCAGAAACAAAGGTGTCTCCCATTCCTATACCAACAACTGCAAAAAGCTTTTGATGAGCTTTCTAGCTTTCAGACTTGGACGAAAGATGTCCTTTTCGTAGAAAAGATGTTCCTATAAATACCGAAATAAATATTTATTCCTTTTTATTTTAAATAACTTATAAAAACTACTTTAAATTTATAAAGGGCACTAGGGATTTGTCAAATCAAAGACACCCTTAGGTGGTTTTCCTGACGTCAAGTCTTTGGGATGGTATTTGTCTTTCAAATAAAATCGGCAATAAATTAAATGAAGCGCATAAACACCCTTTGAGCCAGGAACTGCTTCCTCGGAATCCCCGAGTCCTTCACATAAGGACACGCGTGCCTGGCTTCACTCCCTCAAACGATGCGAAAGCAGCAGCTTCAATAAATAAATATGAAATCCCTACTAATTGAGTGCGATTTTCGAGCATCAATTTCATAAGGCACACACAAAGCAACAGCCAAATTGAAAAAAAGTTTATTTTTATATTTTCTCCTCATGACAAAAAGCAAAGCTGACGATGGGGGGTAAGCAGAAAAACATGAAATAAATAAAAATATAAAAGGGACTCACTGGCACTAAAAAGCTGTTGTTGCCAATCATATATATCCATACCCTACATATATAAATATATACTTTTTGTGCAGGCCTTTCTCGGACCCAAAACCAACAACAAGGATAAGGGCACTTATGACACAGCCCTCCATACACTTTCAATAGAAGTTTCTCTCCTGAGGGATGTTTAAATTCGAATGAGCCGAAGCCCAGAGAGGAGAAACTCCAAAATTATGGCTTTTTTGGCAAGCCAAATCCAGTGCTTAAAGGAAAGGGTAAATGCCGTTCGGCTATGGCCCGGTTGCCATTTCTATTTGTGTTTACTTTTTCGCATATTTCCCAACGCCCCCAACGCAGCCCAGTTCAGTTCAGCTCAGCCCGGCTCGGGCTGCTCTCATTTTTCTCGTTTTTTGCCTGCATTTTTGCAGCTGCTCTGAAGAGAACTCAATAACAAATTATAACGTATTATAGCCATGGCAAACTGTTGCGTTGCTTAGCAATCGGCAAAGAGCACCCCCAGCCTCCCAACCCGGCCTAAAGCCAGGCCGAGAGAACTTTTTTGCTGCCAACTATGCTGCCAGCAACAAAGTTGCCATGGGTGACGTGGATGATGATGATAATGATGATGATGATGATGCTGGCCCCGCCTCCCCAGCACCGCCCCTTTTTTCCACCCACTTGTGATATTTTTGCTCTTAAGCTGGAGTTGTTGACGAGGTCGTTTTGTGTTGATTGCCCATACCCAGGAACTTTGGTTTGGGTTTGAGTTTTTGGCTGGAAAACGAACCGGAGAAGGAGATGGGAATATGAAGTGCTTCATAATTTGTACCTCTTATTTACCTTATTTTTTAGTTGTTTACCCCATGTTTTTTCCCACCCACTCTTGTCGATTTTTTTTTTGCTGCCGATGTTTATCTGCTGATAAAGTTGGGTTTTTAATTATGTGGCATATACTCGTATATAGATTTTCAGCCAACTATGGGATGCCAAAACAATGCCGTACAAATTGTTTTACACAGTCGAAATTAGTTGCGAGATTATTGTTAATTGAAGGGGATATAACTAAGTTGAGATGGTAGCTCCGAGAAATTATGTCTGCCTTGCAACAGGCACTCAGCTATGCTGCTGAGGAAGGAGAAAAAGAGGAAAATCCGACGCTTTTCCAAGTACACAGCCCAAACAAGCAAAGCGCGCTCAATAAATCTGCTAGCCAGTGAGCCGTAAAACGATGCTCGATGTTATCGATGACTGTTCCACCCCCTACAACCAACCCACCCAACTATTCCAGCACTGATTAAATGATGAATTTATGAGAGCACAGCCCCACAACCAACACATGTACTATACAAAGGAAATGGGGAAAAGCAAACTTTAACTATGCATTTCTTTTCGTCCTCTCTGCTGGAAAAGCCATGTTCTGGGCATCGCTTACCTGACCCCACCCCATTGGGTGCATGCAACACATTTTCCAACTGCCTTGCAATCCTTCTTTGATGCAGTTATGCGTGAAAATCGTAGAAATATGAGAAATATTTGATTTGTTTATGGCACAAGTGGCCAGCACTTTAGACTTTCGTTTCGCATTCCCCGCTCCCATTTCCTTGTTCCATTTCGATTTAGATTTGCCGTGCCACATTCAGATTCAGATTCACATTCAGATTCGGATTCGGATTCAGCTTCAGATTTTTACTTAAAATCAATAAGCCGAGGAGCTGGCTGGCTGTGCGCAATTTGGCGTGTAATTTAGCATGTAACGATGATGGCCATAAAGGACGATGACGTTTGGGGACAAGGCTGGGCAAAGGATGGGGATGCCGCTGAATACTGCCCCTTTCATTGTTGAACATTTATTAGTTTGACTTGCCTTTGGCATTATGCATTTATGCTTCATTGATGCGCGATTTCACTACAACTTTTCGCTAGTTACTCTGGTTTTCTTCGCCTCTTCGCTTTTTTTGCCATCCCCATCTTAGCTGGAACTTAAATTGTCAATTTATGGACGTCGTAGTCGGCGAAAGTATTTTCTCATAGTAATTCTATGCTCGGCTGGCTTTTAGACAACTTTTCTTGAGCTGAGCAAAAATTTTAATAAAGTTAACAACTTTATTGAAATCATAAAAAGTTTCCCCTGCCCCCCACCCCTTCTATCTGGCCCCGTTTTCTTGGCCTCATCTTTTTTTTCTATATTATTTTTGATTCATAACTTTTCGTATTCCTCTGGCAGTTTTTATTGCCTGCTTTTTCGACACTTGGGTCGCCTTTTGGACCGTTTTGCACATTTAATGAGAAAATTCTTTGGCTAATTATGTCTGGTTCGTTGTGCATACGCCGCCTGGGGAAGGGTTGCCAAAAAACCTCATGTTTCCAATGGCTTCAACTTCTCAATAAAACAGCAATTTGTAAAATATCAAACATTTTTGTGGCTTGTTTGCGTTGCCCCTTCTAAGAGTATATATTTTCTAGCATGTTTGGGCCTGAAAAACAAATCGACTTTCAGTGGTCTAAGCCGTAAAAGTATTCCTTTTTCCATGGAAGCTCAACATTAAAGATTGAATATAAATTTCTGAGCAAACCTGGAGGAGAAATATATGGAAAGGTGTTTTATTGGACGTAATCACGACGATCTTGGCGTTTCCCGCAACCGACGACCGCCAAGGGCATAATTACAACAAACCGCCGGAGTCGCTCTTCCATTGACTGCCAACTCGGAAATGTGCCACAAAAATTTAAATTCGATCAATCAGAGCTGCGCAGACAGACGGGAATAAAACGCCGCACGGAACGGAACACGTTGCGCGTCAAGGCCAGAAATGCTGTGAGGAAGATGGAAGTGGAGCTGTGGAGCTAGCAAGTAACATTTGAGAAAATTGATTTGATTTGATTTTAGATTTGCCACTCGCCCTATATAGCAAACAGAGAATGCTCGGCTACATGCATACATACATACATACATACATGAGTAATTCGCATTTTCAATCAAATGAACAGACGTTGGGGTTCGGCAACGGGGGACAGGCACAGGGGACGGGGAAAATAAATTGCTGCATATTTTCGTAAGCCTTCGTCCTGGCCGAGGAAATTTCAAATAAATTGATTTAATTTGCAAATATATTCTGCATTTGCAGGCAGAGTGTGCGTGGTTTGTCAAAAGAAATTAAAGTAATATGTATCTGTATCTGTGGCTGTGAAGAGAATGAGGCATAAGGCCGACAGAAGCGTCGCCACTTGATGACTTTGTCTGTCAACACTGCGTATGTGTAATAATCTCAGTTCCAGTCAAGCCTAAACAAATGTAATTAATGTGCGAGTGGGTTTTTCATTGCATATAGTGCTCTTGCATCGTTCATTTCCTGTTTGGAATTCTGTTTACCTTTGTTGTACAAATGAAAATGCATTAAATTCATTTGTATTTGAATTTTGCACAGCCGTCTAAAATTTCTAAACTTCTAGTCATTAAATTAAATCATTGTGAATTTTGATTTGAAATCTTTGCCCTCAATTATGACAGGTATTTTATTACGAAGATTTACTCTTGGTTCTTCGCTAAAGCAAAACTTTAATTAAGAAGCAGTATTTTTACTTGTATTCCGAAGAAGAAATAACAGTGAAACCTCTAGCCAAAATTAAATAGTTAATTTAATACTGTACTTCTGTTTATTAAAGTTCACTGTTAAAGTTGAAGCCAATATTTTGTATCATACAGAATGTGTATTTGGTTTCGTGTTTATAAGTAATTTCAGCGAGAGCTTCCAATAATTATGCTGACGAGGGTTTTTTCTTTGATGAGTCAGTCGCATTTCATTTTGTAATTGATATCCTTCTGTGAAGGCAGCCCACTGGGTAATAGCACTGTAACCGCAACCATAAGGAATATTTGTGGCACACAAATCTGCATGTCACTTTGGGGTCATGTCAGCCCGGCAGGTTGCAGCTTCCATTGCTCAACTCATCTGGCAGTTGCTTTTAGCCAGCTTCCTTACTCCCCTACTCCCTTACGCAATTCGCCTTCCGTTTCGTTCCGTTTCGTTTACAGCTTTTTTCATTCGTTCTTTCGTTCAAACGCCTTGCACTTTATCCGCCCTCCCCTTCCCCCAAAACAGCCTTCACCTCCGCGGCCCAAGTGCCATTCACATCCACATCTACAGCCACATCTACAGCCCCATCTGTAGCCCCATCTTCATCTGCAGCTTGGCTGTTGCTTTATGCATGACATTTAATCAAGTTGACGACTGCATTTGATGCCACAAATATTTCAAAATGACGCAAGACAGCTAGAGGTAGGTGTGTCGCCTCCTGTGGGTGTGTGGAAAGTTGCATATTAAACGCAGACAGCAAACGCAAAGACTGCCAGCGACTTTTGCCACAGTTAATGCAATTTCCCGTGGCCCCGCCCCCCCCAACGCCCCCATCTAACCCATCGCCTGCTGTGCGCGATAATTCAAGCGGAAACGGAAGTGCCAACGTCAAAAGCCGCAGGCAGCAGCAGAAATTTAACAAAATGGAAACTATTAAATGCACTGAACTCAAGACCCCGAGTTGAGATGGTCCATCGTCTTCCAGTCTGGCCTCCACCTTTTCGCCCACATGCATCAGCAGTAGCGAACTGAAGATGCCCTGCATCCTGCAGCCAGCAAACTGATTCCATTTCATTGACCACAGAATGTACTGCCCACGTGGGTGATCTCTTCGTTATTTTTTTGAGTCTGAGTCTCTCTCCAGGAAACTGGAGCGTGAGTAAGCTTATTCAAATGCTTGCTCCTGCATTTAATGACAGCTGTCCCAGCGTGTCCTGCGAGTCCTGCGAGTCCTGCGCTCCTGGCATGCCACTCGGATAAATTATTTCATATAATAAACTCCCAAGTTGCCATTGCAAGGGCGTCGGGCGAGTGGTGAGGGGAACGAAAGATGACTTAATGAAAACCGCAAATTGTTTGAGTTTGACTTGGCCCACCCACCGTAAGCCAGCCAGCCCAGCCCATCCACTGCCACATACAACCTCAATTTACCTCAAGCCGCACAATGCAAATTAAAAAATACCTGCTAACAAAAACAACAACTGCAGGCGCAGGACCATTGCCAGGACGAAGGAGCAACTGTTAGCTGCGGCTTGTTATTAATATTTATCTTTGGTAATTTTAGGAATTTTTTAATAACAAAAGCCAAGTGAAATGTTTTCTGCATTTTGCCTTTTGTTTGATACCAGGAATTGCCCCGCCCCTTCCCCTTGTCCGCCCCCTCCCCCAGTTGCATCACCATGCTACCTTTATGCACCTCGAAGTAAATGCGCCTGCGGCTTCTCTGGCGAGAATAGCCTGATCCTGGACCTGAACGGACTGCTGAGCAGATGCTGTTGCCAAAGTCGAAGGGCAAATATTTGCCCAGTTTTGCATTGGGAGAAGTTTTGCGGCTGCTGGAAACTTACTTTTCTGCGGTTTTAAATTTAAATGCTGCTCCTCAGGCGGGAAAAAAGCCGAGCCTTATGACAAAAAACAAAAAAAGGCGACTCCTTTCCTGATTGTAATTACGATTTTTTCTCACATCATTTTCCACTCAAATGCAGCCACTGCAGGCAGTAATTATCCACGGCATCTGCCATATTAGTTTATCAATACTTTGGTTTGGCTTAGCTCACTGAGCTGGTAACACGTACAAAAACAACCAGAATTTTCCACTGCAATACGCCCTGCCAAGCCAAATTATCTTGCTATCAGCTCAAAAAACAAAAAAAAAAAGAGACGACAGTTAATTTTAGAACTTTTCGGATAGGATGAATATCGTAGACTCTCATAAACTCAATCATATCACCACCACTTGCCTGCTTAATGTGCCATGCAGTAAATACTCCCCACGCAGTTGCGAAAATTTGAAGGGGTGATTAAGGGGTGTGAAAACCGCACAGCAAAAAAAATTGCATAACTCTCAGTGCGTTCGAGTGCTGCACATGCACATATAAGTACCAGTATGTGTGTGTGTGTGTGTGTCTGTATCGCATCGTTTGGCGGAAGGACGCAGGAGGAGCTGCACGGAAGACTTCACAAAGCGTTGCAATTAACGTGGCCGAGACTCATTCGAGCAGCAACCGCAGTCCAGCCATTGGCATTGGCTTAATTTCCATGGACTCCAACTCTCCGGACCCGGCCTGTTTATCTTGTGCGCTGAGTTCTCGTCGAAAATACGCATTGCAAAAGAGCGAACGAGACTGTCCGGGCATCCACATATCCACATATTCACATATCCACATATCCACATTGCGTATACGCAATGTGCGCCAGCTTTCGGCGAGCCAATAATCCGTAATAACAATGGCTCCGTGGGTGGATCGAAACTGGGAGCTGTGCGAGGTCTGAAAAACAATACACGGCATTGATTGTGCGTGCATCCCTTGGCGTTACTCGCAGATTTTAAATGCCATACAGTCCACCGAGGAGCACTTGACTTTTGTTTCATAAATAAGTCAGGCGGAATGTCAGGATCATATCAATTATGCGCACTGCTTATTAATCAAGTTTCTGCGCTCCCTACTGAAGTTCCCTTTGTACTGTAGCTCCCTGAAAGTTCTGCATATCATAGCCAGTAGCTGCTCTAACATTTCTAATTAACCCCGACTCATTGCCCATAAGCTGATTGCGAAAACTATTTGCGGCAATTATTTCAGCATTAAAATCCAACCTCACATGCTCACATGCAAAACTAAACTATGCTGGCAAAAATCTGCAAGTTTATGTGCAGCAGATCAAGAGCGGTTCGTAAATTATTCCTACTGAGCAATCAAACAAGTACACGAGTACTAACTACACGCTACTCCCCCATTCAGAGTTTTCAACTTGACTCTACTCGATTGGGCAAGTCAAGCAGGCATTTAGCAGGAGACGGGAGTGGGAGTGGGAGCCAGTGCAAACATGTTAATAGGTCTTCGTAATAATTCAACTTTGGTTGGAAAATTACCGAAAAAAGCTGGGATAAATGTCTAGAATAATATGCCAGGCAAAATTAGTCGGAAAAATAGTTAAGCCGCTTTCAGCTCGACTGCGTTTCGAGTGAAGAATTAGTCGGAATGTTTGTGGTTTGGCAAATTTTAGATGGAAACTGAGGGATGAGTGGCACACAAAAACTGAACGACTTGCTTTATAAATCTATAGTTCTGAAAGATTAGGGAGTGCGAGTTTATTTTCTTAATATTTGGGCAAGGGTTTCCTAATCGGATTAGGTTTGGGCAAATACTATTGCTGTTATTAAAGATAAATGCTACGCTACACCAAGTCGTTAACAAACTCCAATTAGACGCCCAATGGTTATACTGGGGTTAAATAAATGTTATTGTTACATATATACCTGACCCGGCGCGAGTATATATGCAAATTATAAGGCAATTGAAAATTTATGACCCGCAGTTGCGTTAAATTTATAGCCGCAGGAACTTCTGGCGCCGTTTGTGCTGTGTTTTCTAGGTGTTGTTCTTGTGAGCGAAAAATCTAATTAAAAGACAATTGAAAAGTGCTTAGGCACATGAGACTGGGTTGTATAATTAAAGGTAAGCCCCTGCGAATGCTGGTGGAAAAGAGCTGAGCAGGAAAAACAAATCGTAAGGGACGGACAGCAACTTGGCAATGTATAAATAAAATATTGAATATGCCCAAGTATTTATGGGAAGCATGTGAGTCGACTTCTAGACTTCGTAAGTATCAGAACGTGTGTGTGCTCAGTAAATTAATTACTTCACTCGACTATCAAACAGATGAATCGTGGGGAATGGAGTGTATTTAAAAAGGAAGATTTCGCAAAGTGTTCTGGCCTTGCCTCAGAAACGAAAGCATTTTGCCAACTTGCAAAACTCCCATTGTTCGGCCATCGCAAGAATAAGACTTGGCAGACCAAGAAGTTGGACCAAAACAAGCCCAAGCCCAAGCCCAAGCCAACCAAAGCTATTGCAATTAACTTGTTTTCCAATCTCGAGGCACGCCTGGTTTCTATTTGCTTCCTGCTGTTGTTGTTTCATCCCAACCAGCCTCCTCCTCTCAGTCCCATTCCCCAGTCTGTTGTTTTACAGGTGCTCGAGCTCTCTGTTTTTTGCCATTGTTTACCTACATTTGGGGTGGCGGAGAAAAGGGTGGCCAACTATGGGTGGGTATGGCTATGGGTATGGGCAAAATCTACAAAAATAATTGCCACGGCAGGCAGCCATTTGCCATTTGGTGCGCTTTTAAGCTTCACTTAAATGAAATTGTAATGAAATAGAAATGAAAATGAAAATGTATTTCTATGGCTTGATGTTTGGCCTCCTCCTTACGGCAGGGCCATGCCAAGCCATGCCATGGCAGCCACCTCATCCACTCATCCACTTCCGTAATTGCTGGGGATAAAAGTTGCATTTAGTTTTAATTCAATTAGTTCTGTTGTGTTTTCCATTGCAAGTTTTTTGGTCCTTTCCCTGAGACGTGTAATGCACTTTGTCTAAGCCTCGCCGAGCAAAGGCTTCAAGGTGAATGCAAAACCCAGGGCGACGCCTTTGCTTAGCTAATAAAATGCAAAGTGCAGTCAGCCAGGTTTATCCTGCAGGACATCGATTTGACACTTCAGGCGAAAGAGACTTCACACAGGTATTGGAAAATGTGAAAGATGAATAATTAAAAATTAATGAAAATCGAGATTTAATGTAAAACGAAACGCATTCTCTATAAATCAAAAAAAGTTATAAGCTATAAAACTATTTTCATAATTATATGTTTAATATATTACCATATATATTACCATATTTATTTTATAAATGCACAATAATTTTGTCAGAAAATATAAGGCGGTAATTAAATTTGATTGGATTAGATAAATTAAGTGGCAACATTTATTGCTTTGGAATAGCAACAATCTGAGCTCTAAATTGCTTTTGGGAATTTGAAAAATATAAAGTAACGAATTGTTGCTTGTCAATTTTAAACTGCTTAAAATGATTAAGAGGCATTAAATATCTGTTTGAATGCTGCAAAATGCTGTTAGTCAGTTGATTGATTATATATTAAGAACATATTTAAAAAACAATTGTTCGTAGAAATGGGATATTTAATTAATAATAATGTATAAAGAAGGTGTGCCTGTGAACTGGCTGGCAGGAGAATACATGCATTTAATTTAGATGCCAAGGATCAATTGAGGACTCCTTGTATGAATTCAACCCTATGACTCGCCTACGTGAGCCGTTATTAACACACACACACACGCACAGATCCGCACGCACACATGAGCCAGCACTCACACTTGCATGTACATCATTAGCATGGCCATTGTTTTCGCAGAACAATATGCTTATTATCTCCAATTTCCGGGCAAAATGCATAACAAATAAAAACAACAGCAACAACGTCAGGGAGACACACACACACTGTGTGCGAGGGAGACAGGGACAGGGAGTCAGAGTGAAGGAGACGGGACGATGGTTTATGGATAGTGGCAGTCGAAACGTAAAGTTTGCATTTCATGGCAAGCGCCTAACTTTGGGCACTTAAGCCTAAGCCTCCTCCCAGTGGAAGGCGGGCCAACAATAAGCGCGCTAATTGAGGATAATATGTGCACATGCAATCCTGGCGAAGGATCCTACGCTGACATCCAACCGAGTGGCAAAAGACGGCTCCGCAATTGGATTTTCCACTATATTTCATATTCTCGTTGGCAAGTTGGCAAGTATGCAGATATGCGTATATATATTATATATTTTCTGTTGCGCGCATGAGATTTGGGCCAACCTAATCCGCCTTAATTAACTGCCAAGCGAAGGAATTCGTTTGATGTTAGTGAAGCCACAGCAAAAAATACCTCATTAGGTTTGCCAAAAAAAAAAAATGAAAACCAACATAAATATTTGTTGAGAATAATTTGCGAACGCCAGTGGAGGAATGGTGAAAAGAGGAGCCGCGCTACTTACAAAATGATTCATTTTTCCCGCTTCTACCAACATATGACGAATTTCCCATGGAAAAGAGCTTTCCACTAAAGTAGACACACAAGATGATATCGCACCCACCTCGTTGTCAATATCTCATTTGCCCAGCTCACGGAAGAGACAGGCTCATCAAACTGTTTCACAGCTCATGTGACATTTTAATTGAAAACCATACGCAAATTGGCTTTCCAAAAAATTTCCACCGGCCGAGCCTTGTCCATTAATATGACGCATACGCAACGTTGTCTCCGCTTGCCAGCTGCCCTTTGCTGCTGTCATAAATATTTTGCTAGACTCCGGGACCAGCGGGCGTTTAATTTTCAACGTTTTTGGGACAGGGCCGTGTTTGCTGGGTTATCATTGCGGTCCGGGCATAAATCATCAGTGGGCCAAGGCCCTGCAGCGCAAAATTCTGTGGGCGGAATGAAAGGTCCGATTTCGTCGTCAACAGGCAGGCCTCGCATCGTTTTATTGAAAACTCTACCTGATTTATTGGCCAGAGCGGAATGAAGCGGGATGAACTTCAAGCTGCACATTCTCGCTGCTCAATTTGATATTGAGTAATGATTTTGGCCGCTCATTTATTTAAGCCCAGTAAGGAAACAACTGGTTAAGCTAACTCAATGCTCGAGTCGATTAGGCCCCGAAGAGACATTACCGCCGGCAAAGAAATAATCACTGATATGATTGAGGCAAGAGCGTGGGGCAAAGTCGGGTTTGAGTGCCCGATGATAGTGGAGTCATGGCACTCCAGGCTGCACTTATCGTAAGGTAAATAAGCCACTTGTAACTCAAGTAGAGCCCACAAACGGAGAGCCCCTGCATGTTCGTGCGCTCATGTATTTTTAATATCCCACCTCAAGTGTCCTGTTCAAGGACCTCAGCTGACGTCGACTCCACATCCTTTTGCCCCGTTTTCGGCCTTAAACCGGAGATGCTTCCTTTGGCGAATTGTTCTTCCTGCGCCCGCGGGACCCATAACCATAAACGCTTCATCTGGTGGTGGGCCGTTTTGGGCTTTCTCGCCATCCGACTGCCAGCTCAACGCAATTGGTGCATTTAAAGGCTTCTGGCATCGTCCTTAAGATCCTTTCTGGCTAATGCCATGTTGAGTGGGCTTAATATGCAGCAATCCCTGTTAAATGACTGCTCTTATACATATACCGTTTGCTGGTAAAAGGTTTATTTTTGTCAAAATGAATCAATGCTCGTTAAGTTCTTAGCCCACCTT
Source organism: Drosophila teissieri (assembly GCF_016746235.2). NCBI lineage: Eukaryota > Metazoa > Arthropoda > Insecta > Diptera > Drosophilidae > Drosophila > Drosophila teissieri. The sequence goes on along the minus strand of NC_053031.1, from coordinate 13,935,622 downwards.
GACATTTGGCTTTGGCTCTGGCTCTTCAACTTGGCTGGGGTAACAATTGCAATGGCTGCAACGATTGCCAACACAAAAGCTGGCGAAAAATTAAAAGCAACGATAATATGGCAGTTGATGAAGGCAATCATCGGCATAATGATGATGAAGATAATGCTGCTCTCAGCAGACGGCGACGCTGCCAATTGAAAAGTCTGTTCCTGTCTATTTTTTCTCTCTCCTTTATATTCTTCTTACTGGGAAGTTATTTTTTCTTTTTTTGTGGTTATAGTCCCCGACTTGGCTTTGTTGGGCGAGAGAGCTCAATTATGAAAGAAACGTTTATGCGAAAATTGCTGGTTAATTGCGCTCCGAAAGCCAGTCCCTCTTCCCTTCTAGTCCCTTCCCTCAACCATTACGAAATTGAAGTGGCCCGAGGAGTTTGGCTCAATTAAATTACTTGTGATTTAAATTTTAATTGTAGACGATGCAAATTGTCCCGCGGCTATCACTGTCAGTTTTCTACGCTCCGTTTTTTTTTTGGGTTGGCAAGAAGCTCTGACGAAATTTGCATAATAAGCATTGAAAATGTTGTAGCTGCCAGGCATTCGAAGGGAGTGGTGGTCCTAAAATATTCGCTCCTTCGCTATTGGCGACACACGCGGAGTGCAGAGACAGGTTTTAGCCTGGAAGCCAGAAGTCTGGGAAGAGATCTTCGATTATGGCAGACTGACTGCCTGGTTGCCCGTGTGCCCATGTGCCATGTGCCTTCATTTTCCAGCGGACTGAGCAAGTGTATTGAGCGCCTGAGTGGAGTTGCCACTGACAACAAGTGGCTGGCGGAAGGCAGGAGCAAATTCATTATAATTTATAATAAGCAACAACGCTGACAAGGACGACGCAAAAAATACACACACCCACACACACACACATGGATGTGAGAGCAACAACAGGAATGGCGGGAATATAACCAATAATGAAGCTCATCATTATCCTGTGCACAAATCCAATTTGATTATGTTAATACACGTGGAAAAGGAAAATGCTTTCGCAATTGCAATTGCTATTGGCGCAGTTCTCTCTAACCAACCCACCCACCCCCCGCCATTTGTAAGCAGACTGTATTCCCCAGACACGAGGTTCACTTCAATTTTGAGCTCTGATTGAAGTTGCGCCGTTGCAAAAACAGCCAATCGAGAGAAAAATGTATCAAAATAAATGCATTGCTCCGTTGATCCCCTCCGTTGACTGTTGACCAATGCAGCAGGCGTAGATGGCCGAAAGTGCCAACCGCATTCTAATTAAACGCCCTGACTTTGGGGCCTAGACACATCGCAGGATCGCAGGATGTGTGACCAATGTGACAGAGCCTTAAATGTCAGACAGACAAAAGCTGTAGTCTGCAGTCTGCATTGCACTTTGTGTACTGGCCGGGCTTATATAATCCTGCGAAGCCTTCTCCGGTCCTTGGCAATTGCGTAAATAAATTATATTTACGCAAATTCGCACTCCAAAAGCGTGGGACGTTGCAACCGTCCGTTGCCGTTGTTCTGTGGAGGAAGGGCTTTCCGGGAAGAGTGAAGTGAAGTGGTGTGGCGTGTGGCACAATGACGACGACTGCGAGTGACATGATAACATTTTGGCCTAAAATTGGCAACTACAACGAGCCAGGCTCCGACAATAGGTGGGATTTCAGGGTGATTCTGGGTGCGGCTCATAGGGCATGCGGCCAGGGATGTGGAAGTGGAAGTGGCCTTCATTGTTAGTGCTCGTAATTGGGTAGCAACAGTTTATGGGACGCTTGTGGCGACGGAGGCGGAAAATGCGAGGTCCCCACATGAATTACAATTCTGTTTGCCACATATGACGCAAAAGTCGAAAGGAGCTCAACCTATAATTATCCATACCTTGATTCGGCTTTTAGTCCATTTGGGCTAATTTAATTGGGTTTAATAGGTTTTAAAAGTTATTAACTCCCTAAACTAACGCCATTTTTACATGTTTAGTGAATTAGTTTCCCTAGTTTATATTTTATAATAGATAAAATCAATAAAAAGTCTTTAGAAATGTTTGTAACCAGCCTTCGTATTTGGCTTCAACAATCTAGATGTAACTTTCTGGGATTACTTCAGCCATGTATAAGCCAAAAGTTATGTACGAACTGCAACTGCAAGACTCAGATGCTGTTTGCGTTGTCTTTAAGGGCTTTTTTTGTGACACAGTTCCATTTAATCGCTTCTTTGGCGCCAACGCTGCAGTTTGGACCAGCCGGAGTGGGAGGATTCTGGTCGCTGGATGGCGAGTGGCGGTTGGTGGGCGAAGCCAGCAATTGGAATAATAATGAATGCCTTCATTATCATAGCCACTGTTGTTATTATTGTTTGTGCCTCTGCTTCTGGCTTTGTTTACCCCTTTTTGGTGGCATCGCTGCTCGTCCTCGTCCTCGTCCTCGTCCTGTCTGCATTTGCTCCTGGCACTGCAGCCGCTGGGGGCGACAGTATTCCCAGTTCCGGTCAAAGTGAATTCATATCTGCTTTTGTGCGCTTCTATGGCGCCAGTTACACAGAAAGAGATTACGAGATTTAAATATGAAAGTAACTTCATATCCTGATTGAATACCGAAATGGGGTTATGAAAACTGAAGCTGTGTTTCGAAAGTATGTGATTTCTGCGATAAAGAAACGGTTTGATGTGGAGTTAGACCTGACCGGCGAACTTGAAATGGATGCTTTTATCTGACGGATACTCACAGATATTATTGTATTACATATGGTGGCTACTGTTTGGCACAGTCTTGGGCTGAGAACTTCTGGTTCTCTGAGGAGACCGCCTATCAGAGTCGAGTGGCCATAAACCTCCCGAGACCTGCCATACTCCCACTTAACCTCAGCTGCGCCCAATGCATTTAATTATAATTCTGCGTGCCTGTTAGTGCGGGTGTGTAGGTGTAGGGGTGTGTGTGTTGCCTTAGTGGCATTTAATATATGCACACGATGCATCACAGCAACAAAAGCACCAACGACATCAACTGCAACTGAGGTCGATGGCGGGGGCGGGTCGGGGGCAAGGGGCAACCAAAACAACGCGAAAGGCGAAAGCGGATGCAACGGAAACGGATGTTTGGGTGTTGCACATTGTTGGTGAGTCCCGTGAGTGTGTTAGTTTCCTTCGGCATTGTGGGGAGAATTGCTTACTAGGTGTTAAATTTATGCATTTCGGATGGATGACAATACAACAATGTAAACGATGTATCTCCATATATAAATGTGGACGCTGTCTGTGTGTGTGTGTGTTTGTGCAGAATATGAATATGTAGATCTATTATATGGCAGCATTGCCATTGTCACTTAAAGAATTTAATAAACTGAAATGGAAGCGGAGTGAGTTAGCACAGGAGGAAGGCCAGCGGCGTGGCTGGCGTGGTGATCCTGGTACGTGTGCTTTCAATCATCAAAGAGATAAAAAGCAAAAGACGTCGGCGTCTGCCAAATTGCAAATAAATTGCAGAAATTGAATCAAATACGCATGCAATTGCAAACAAATATAGCTGCAGTGAGTGGGCCAGTGTTGGACCAATAGGAGTAGCAAAATGGAACAAGAAATCGGGTAGAGCTGGCTGCTAGACAAACATGCCGAGTCTCTCGGCCGTGCTGCCTGCCAGCCAGGATATTTGTTGCAAAAAACCAATTTTATGCTTGCAAAGGCATGAAAAGCCTTTGTTCGTGTCTATTTCACGTTAGTTTGGCGTCTGCGGCGGCGACTCGCATCCTCTGCCCACTCGGTCTTGCACAGAATGCTTCTGACTGTTGCATATGTTGCGCATACGCCACGTAGCCACAGGAAAAGCGAGGCGCCCAGTCCGCCGATCTGGACTGGATGCTACCTATTCTTTGAATCAACCCAGGATGGGGAAAGCTCTAAGCAAATAAGAAAGCTTCTGTACCCTAAAATCCCATACATACAAGGCTGTAATAAAAACAGTTTAATCTATTTCCTATTTTTAGCATTTCATTATCATATAATACTTAATAAGCATCGAACTTCAACTTGTGAATAGTGCCACAAGTATTATAAGTATTATTGAGTTGTACAAAAAACCAAAAAAGATTATCCAAAAAATTCAAGAGCGAGGCCTAAAGGTGTTTCATCCTATCGCCGCTTTCGAGCACACCCCTTGCTGAGTTATACACATAGGATATGCTCGTAAAAAAGGCTGTTCAAGTTAAGTTAGCAGGCGGGAAATGAATTATTTATGAAGTGGTTGGCTTGCTCTGGTTTTCTCCGCAGCTCGTGCAACTCCTGCCGCTGTTTTCCGCAGTCAACACTCCACTCCACGCTGCTCACTCACAAACTCACTCTTCGGCAGAGAGTTGGGCCTTTGTTACAGGAATGGGCGTTCCGATGCCTGGGGGCTGGTGCAGTTTCAAGTGTTTTTTACTTTATCAATTGGTTGCTTTGCACTTATTTGCTATTTGTTCTTGCCCACACATACACACACTTACACACACTCACACACACATAGAGCCGCACTCAGCCGCACGTTCACAAACACACGCTGCATTTCCGCTTCCGTTTTGTTAGACGAGCCTCGTTCTTCCCTTTTTTTTATCCAATTCCCCCCTATTGGCAACTGTTGCGCTCTTGGGGAAGTTATTTATTTTATTTGCCCTGCTCCACCAGCGGCTACTTTCCCACTGCTCGTTTGCTAAAAATCAAGGAGGAAATTGAATTTGTTGTGAAAATTTATGTGTTCGAATGGAAATGTTGTTTGCCGTTGTTGCCCTTGCCGTCAATTTCCTGGACTTCATCTGCTCATATTTACGCTCAGCCCTTCGCATGCCCGCCTCTGATTAGTTGGGGCCTGGCCAGCGAATCTCCATCCAGCTTACAGCAGATCTCTGGAAGGCCAAGACAGAGGATACGGTCTAATCTGCAAGTCGCCAACAATTTTTCATGCCAGCGCACAGCAGCTGCCTCCCTCCTCCGCCGCGTTCCTTTGAGTTGACAGCTGGCTGTTGGCATCTTATTGCTGGGAAATTTATGCATGCAAAGCGACAAGTGCAAGGGCATATACGAGTTCGAGTATCGAGGGCCACAGGCCGAGCTTCTGGAGTTTAATGGCTTGTGCCTTGTTGGATGTCAAGCGATAGTATGTTATCGATAAGCCGCTTTAGTCAGCTGTGAAGAGCTTAAAGGACAAAGGAGTCGTTCTCTGGCACTGCAAGGAGTGAAAAAGCAGAGTTTAACGGAGGAGCAGTTCAGGCTTACTCAAAATAATGCATTTCTACTCTGCAGAGCTCTGCCAATACTAATTACTTAAAAACCATGCAAATCATCGAAACTCAATCGTTTAGATATGCGCACCCACTCTATCTTCAACAATTTGGAAACCTAATATATATTTGCGTTTGCAAGAAGCTAAAAGGTATGGTATATAATGCCATAAAATGTTTTTAATTGGATTTAACTGTGCAATGTATACTATTACCTTTAAATTCGACTAGCCTTGATGAATTTATGTAAATCAGTCATTTGTCATGCATCACTTTGCAATTTCTTTATCATACAGCTATACTTTTTTTACCGCCGCCTGGTTCGGTTTTTTATTCGCAAAATTAATTAAACTAAATTAAATTTGATAGCGTTTACGCAACAAAATTACACAAAAAAAAAAGTAAAATAGTGGAGGCGACAAACTTTTGCGATATTAAATTAAATCAACATGAGGCGGGCTGTGGGTTGCGGGCCTGGGTTTGGGATTGGGAATATATATTAAATTACTTATTTATCATTTTGCTGCAATTTGTAAAATTCACTCATTAATTTAATTAAAACCAATTAAATGAAATTGTCACTGTCATTTCGGGCATCGATTTTCATCGCTGGCTTTTGCCGAATGCGGTTTTTCGGTCGCTTCTTCTGCTCGCTGCTCTGCTGTTGGTTTGTGTGATTAAACATGAAGCCAAAATGGGAGTGGGACTGGGACCGAGTGCCAAATGGACGGACGCCTTGACAATTACATATTTCACATTGTACAAATTGCCGGCGACTGTTGGTCGGCTCGATGGTTGTGGTAATTTAATAACTTTACCGTTTAATGAAGCGACATCAGCGACAAACAAGAATAAACAGCTGATGTCGAGAGATACTCGTACTCGTACTCGTAGTCATACTCGTACTCGCGATACCCACGACCACTGGCTGCTGTCAAGGTATTTTGTTCATTATTTATGACGCTGCATTTGCGAAAGTATTTAAATAAAATTGAATTAAGCACGCATATATGGCACAGCACTGCCAGCACCGTTGCCATTTCGCGCATTAAGTATACGCCGCGTGTGCCCCGTGCAATTCACACTCGATTTAAGTTTATTACAAATGTAAGCGAGTACAAACAATGCCCCGAGTGCAGACTTCGTTTGCATTTTGATGGCGGCGGCTGGCGAAACGTGAAATCTGCTGCATAATTCAATTTCACATGAAAGGCGAAAAAGTGTAAAGGAGATCGAATCCAGCCGGGTCCCAGAGTTTGAGCCAAGGAGCCTTTCGTCCTTTGGTTTCTTCGCACCCACCCAACGGCCCGCTGGAATTGATGCTAAGCGAAACCCATCTCTTGGTGAAGGATTCGCTTACCACAAGCGCCAACTAAACTCAATTAAGCTCTTGGTGAAATCCTTTTTCCACCCGTTTGGCCGTTCTTTTTTTCCTTTTTAATTTTTGCACAATTTGATGTCTTAATTAAATTCTGAAACTTTTAATACAATTTCGTGCCCCTGACATGGCAAATAGTTTCGTTGTGGCGGTCGCATTTATTTGCTGATTTATTGCATTGTTTATTTGTTCAGTCCTCTTTAGTAGTGAAATGCAGCATTTTGATTTAATTAATCTAATTTACGGAGCTCGCAACGTGTAACCATATTTGCACCGCAATGCTTGCTGAAAAATGTCAGACGAAAAATGAATTTCAAATGAAATATGTTTTTACATGCATTCTTATATTGAAAAGGCCAAAAGAATACAAATAAATTCGGCTCAAAGTGAATAAAACTATTTACAATCGACATTAAATAAAGAATAAAGGTGTTACAAAGTTCCCAGGTCACAAATCTAAAATATTTATTAAAAAAGAAAGAAGCAAGTCAGATTTCGCATTTGATACGTTGCTGTAATAAAGGTGAAACAAAATCATTAATATGAGATATATGATTGCTTTCAATATTTTGTAACGACAAAATTAAATGAACAAATATTGCGATGTATTTATTGTAAATATCAATCGTACAAATTCAAGTAATAGTATTTACACTAAAAGATATCGAATGACAGATGAGTGCCAAAGGATCCATATTGGTGAGGCATTAAACTCCGGCTTTTGCGCGACTTTTTTTCGATTTTTCCTGGAATCACCCTCATTACTTGCTTAGGGTAGTCGACCTGGCAGAAAGTGCTCCAACTGCTCCTCTAAGCCAACTGCTCCTCGTGTTTGCGCGGCTGTCGTGTGTCAAGATGGCGGAGTGGGGGAGTGGTTAGATCCTGGAGCTGGCTCTCAAAGGCAGCGTTGCATGTGGACACACACACACAGACAGTTTGTGGGGCAGGGCGGGATGGCTTTGTTTGTTTGGTTGCCCCCCAAGGATGGGTTATGCATGCATTTTTTTATTACGCTGACAGAACATAAAAGAAAAACATACATAAAAGTCGGCGAAGGTGTTTACTGATGCCTTCCGCCCGGCTGGCTGCTTATGGTGAGGTTACCTGATCCAAAGAGCGAAGTTCAAGCTGTGGCTGCTAGTTTCCACCACCCCCCCTCCCCCTCACGACTTTTCCAAAGGCCAAGCTACGCTCTTAGCATACACCCACTGCCACTGCCACTCCCCGCACTCGAGCGCTACACTCGGAAAATGGCCGCCTCAGTTGCACACTTCCGCCATCGGAAGTTGTATATGTTATTAGCCGAGCGAGGAGCCAAGTTTGCCCCTTGACAGCTGGACAGACGGAAGCGTCAAGCTAAAATTATTGAATGAGCCCTATGTGTGGCGGCCCATGTGTGTGTGTGTGGGGGGGTATGTGCGTGTGCCTTAGAGATCAAAAGTCCAAGTCCTTGAGCTGACGCTTTTGTCAAGCGACAGATGCCGCCTCCGTCCTCTGGCTGCTATAAAATTAATATCCGGTGTAAATAAAAAATAAATTTTGGCCCCTGCCGATCCACGCTCCCTGTTCCCCTCCCCGCTCCCTGTTCACTGCTCCCTGCTCCCCGCTTTTTAAACAAGCATCAGCAACTTCCGCCGGCGGAGATGCTCGGCTCGCAGTTTTGCAGTACATTTGTTTGTCTTAAGCCGGAAATTGAAAAAAATTCACAAAATCTGGTGTTGTTCTTTGCTGCTTTGCTGCTTTGGCGCAAAGTTTTCGGCTCCAACTTTGCCTGCGAACGCACTGACAACGCCCGGCCATATAATTATAAAACCACTTTATTGTATTTTTCAATTACCTTTAAAAATTGACAACAAAAGACCCTCGTCGGAGGGTTGGGCGGCAAAAGAGTTGCGCATAATAAAAATGCAAGAACGGCGAATGCAAATTACAAGGAATATTTAATTACGAAAAATTCGCATAATTATGTGGACTGACCAATGTTTCGACCCACCCCCCACCTCCCCACCAACCCCGCCCTACATATGGCCACATAAATAAAGCGTCGTTGCGGCCGCCGTTGTCCTTCGTCCTGCGTCCTTTGCTCTCCAACGTGGCCGCCTTCTGTGGGCCTGACGTCAGCGTCAATAAAAATGAGCAGCAAGCCGTTGAAGTGGTCAAGGGTTTCGGGGTATCAGGAGAGGCCAGAAAGTCCGGCAATCGCAGCTCATATTGCTATGGGTGGCCCGAAAAGGTGGCATAAGTAATGCCCACAGAGGTGTATTTTATGGGGTGCGAAGGGCTTTAATGCTGCGATATATGCAAGTTTTTCAGCAGTATCTTACAATATTTTCTGTTTAATTATAGGGTTAATTCAAATGGTATATTCTAACTAAAGAAACTGAAACTAACCCTCCTCTTTGGATTTATTTAAAGTCTTTTGTTCCAGCTTGACACTGTGTGGGCCGAGCGATCATCTTTTGACTTTCGGCCTCTTCTCTGCGCGCCCACGAGTCGTATGCGCAATATTTTATCAATTGCTCGATTGCTTGGCCCGGTCTGTTATGGTCATCTGCTGTTGGGCTGCAGCTCATTATAATAATTTTGCGGTGAGGACGAAACACTTTCGGACTGGCAATTAAAAATCTGCCATTATGCAGACATGTTACAATCTCATTCGCTTGCAGTTTCTCTTCGATTTTTATGCAATTTTAATTTGCGTACATATTGTCATACAGCACACGCCAGCGACAGCGAAGAATCGGCTAAGAAGAAGCGGCAGACGCTTCGATATATGGGGGGGGAAAAATTATTTAAAAATTTAATTAAAGCAGCTGCAGGAACCACAACAACTATGCCGGAGAACAGCAATCACGTTGTTGACGAGACGTAAACAACGTTCATGTTGACGTCGACTCTATTAAAATTTTCGCTTGATCAACAAGACAACGACGCGACGAGAAGAAGGCCGTGCCCCGCGCTGTTATTGTTACTTGTGGCGTCTGTCGGCGACGCCATTTTGTTGTTTGTTTGTTTCACCTTGTGAGTGTAAGTGTGAGTGTGTGTGTGAGTGTGGGTGTGCTGCAACCATTGTGTGCACAAAGGTCATACGCCGAGGGGCGGGGCCCGAGCAAATAATTATGAAATATCCCCTGCCTTTGGAGCAGCTCAAACGGGTGTTAGCTCCACCAAAAGTTGTTTACATCCGCAGCGTGAAACATAACACGGCCCAAGAGGAAACCACTTTCGGCGGCTGATAGCTCTGGAAAACAAGAGAGAATGCTATAGTCGAGTTCCCCGACTATCTGATACCCGTTACTCAGCTAGTGGAAGTGCGAAGGAGAGTCTTCAGCACTGACAGTTTTTGGCGGTTTGTGGGCGCAAGAGTGGGCGTGGCAAAAAGTTTTTTGGCAAATCGTTAGAAATGTACAAGACTAATACAAAAATGAAAAAATATCAAAACATTTTTCAAAAGTGTGGGCGTGGCAGTATTGGGCGGTTTGTGGGCGTTAGAGTGGGCGTGGCAAAAAGTTGTTTGGCAAATCGATAGAAATGTACAAGACTAATACAAAAATGAAAAAATATCAAAACCTTTTTCAAAAGTGTGGGCGTGGCAGTTTTTTGCGGTTTGTGGGCGTTAGAGTGGGCGTGGCAACATGAATCGACAAACTTGCGCTGCGTCTATGTCCCTGGAGTCTGTATGCTAAATCTCAACTTTCTAGCTTTTGTAGTTCCTGAGATCTCGACGTTCATACGGACAGACGGACAGACGGACAGACAGACGGACGGACAGACGGACATGGCCAGATCGACTCGGCTACTGATCCTGATCAAGAATATATATACTTTATATGGTCGGAAACGCTTCCTTCTGCCTGTTACATACTTTTGAACGAATCTAGTATACCCTTTTACTCTACGAGTAACGGGTATAACAAGCAGAAATTGTCGCGATGCGATGAAGATTTTGGTTAATTCTCAGCCCTACGATGCAAACTTCATGTAACCTTTAACTTACAAAAGGATTTCGGTTCTCATTTATATATATGTATATCTTATTGATATCCAGCTACAACTCACTTATGCAGATGGTGCTTTCTGAAACCATTGGCAATTCATTCTCCCAGCCTATTTGACAAGTTTCCAAAAGTGTTGAGCTTGCTCCAGGGGCCGCAAACCGCTTGTCGGCAAATTGTTTGCCTTGCCTCGTTTTTTGGCATCGGCAGCATCACAAATGCTGCAATTGCCGCTCGCAAACTGCACGGCACTCCCTCATTACAGCACAGTTGTAGGGCCGAAAAACAAATTGAAAGGGCGAAGGAGCCCGGCGAACAAGTTCTTCTGGCCAATAAGTAAGCGAAACTTCTTCCTTATGTTTTGTGCAAACAAATGTGCAAACGAAAGTTCAGCCACTTCTTTGCCGTGCAGGTAGCCAAAGTTTGCCAAAGGCCAAATTGATTTGCAACAGTGCAGGGGTCGTCCCAAAAGTGGAAAGTGGAAAGTGGGGGCGGTATGGGGAGTGTGGGCGTGATTGGGTGAAAGGAAATATCCTCTATAATATTTCTTCATTTTGGCTGCCTTTGACGTGGCGGGTGGCCAATTAAATGGCTGCCATAAGTCAGGCAATCAAAGCCCAAGTTGAAAAGCGGCGGGAAAAAAGTGGGGTGGAATTCTGCAATTAACTGGAATTGCCAATGCAAATAAGAACACATAAAAACAAAATGAAAGAAATTCCCCAGCTCAACGAAAGTTGAATGCTCTTCGAGTATAAATTCCTATCCCAGGTGTTCAAATCAGATATAGCACTTTCATTGCCACCATCAACTGCCGATGGGAAAACGAGAAAAAGTGGCAAGTTAATGCAGTTGCGTCTCAATCTGCAACTGCCTCACCTTGAGCAGGTGCTCTTGCTGCTGACAGCTAGCCGCGTTCTCCCATTCCAATCAATTTAATTAATTTTTAATGTCATTTTCTGCAATTTCAATTCAATTTCAAAAACACACTCGCAGCTCGGCTAGTTGGTTTGTTGCACACCTGCAAAACCATTAAAATGTCGCCTTGGCAAATTGAGAATTACGATGGTCGCCTTACCCGGCCCCGCCCACACCCACGCCCCCAGCTGATCCACGCCCACGCCCACTTCCGTTGACTTTGGCAAAAAGCTCAAGACAAAAGCCAAAGTGCCATAAAAGCTGCCAGGCTATATAAATGTGGCAACAATGTAAACTGTGTCAACTCTGTGGAGGCGGTGCACTCTGGAAACGAGGGCGGGGTGGCCAAGCCGCAAAAATGGACAGTGGCCGGGGGACGGGGGGCGGGGGCCGGTGTTGTCCTGGTGTCCTGAGATGCCAACGTGAGTACACTCGCAGAGCCACCTATACATTCCCACGACGATCGTGCCCGTCGTGACAAAAAGTGGCTCCTTTCTCCGCAGGTAACATATGTATATGTAGGTCAAGATAATGAAGTACTGTAAGTTACTTTGAAATTTTTTGTAAATATTAAGGTACTCAATAAGGTTAAGTACTCAAAATGCAAAATAGGAATAAAGGTGTTTTTAATATTATTTATACGTTACAATAATATATCGCAAGAGGCACAGTAAAGATATCATTTGGATGAGCTCTCACCTTAAATAATGCCTAATATATGGCCCTAAAAGTAACTTGACCGCTCAAAAAATCCATCTTAATATTCGCAGCTAATGATTAAAAGAAAATTACTTTATGCATTTAGCACTATTTTCTTCCCGTGCATCTCATCACGCGCCCATACATCCCCGCTCAGACGCAAAGTAATTTCTTAACGCTGCGCTGGAGCTGCGCGAGGACGACAATTTTGCAATCGCCATTTTGTTGACTAAGAAATATCGAAGCCATCTTGAAGTGCGAATATGCTGGCATGTCAGAACACTCGCACACACACATACACCGGTACACTCGCACACAGGACTCAGTGACTGGCACACCCACAGAGGATACTCGTCCTGTCGCACAAAAACGTTGGTCTTATTCCTGCGGTTGCCGCTTGTAGCGGTCTGCGGATTCTAGGAGCCACGGCTCCGAGAACTCCTGCCACTTGAATTGTCCTGCCTTTGGCATACATTTCCTTGGCTTCCGGCGACTTCCGCTGCCGCCCCCACCGCCCCCACCGCGCCTGTCCTTCGGGTTACAAATTAAACTTCCGTATTTGTTTAGAAATCCATTTGTTAAATTACTTTGCCCAACAAACAACACACCAACACACTCGTACACATTCGGAGGGAGCAAAGGGCCGAAACGCAACTGGCAGGGCATTTTTCTATTTTTCCCTTTGCAAATATGAAAAATGAATTGCATTTGACTGCTGGTGGCTCAGGGATAGGGCCTATATGTAAGCCGATTCCTTCAACTATTTGCTAAACAACAATAATTTATTGCCAGGCCATAATGCCTAAAATGCATTTGATAACTCCACAAAAGCCTCGTCGCTATAGCGCATCCTGTCACTGCCCCCATCGATGTGTGAAAATTGAATACTTTTTGTATTTCGACTTTTTGTTGGATGAAAAAGTTATAAAGCATAACTGTAAATAACAAATAGAGAATCAACACGAACGCAAACACACAAGAGCACACATACACAAAATGGTTACACAAATGTTCACTGAACGCGTGTTTAGGCCCCGATAGCAGACCATTTGGATTTGCAGCGGATGGAGGATGGAGCATGGAGGATGTGGACATGGATTTCATGGCCACCCAGCTGCAGTTGGGTTGGACCATATGTTTTTATGGATTTTTTGCCACCAACGGAACTCTGCGACGGAACTTTTTTATGTGGCGTAGCTGTTTGGCATAACCATAAAATAATGTGCTTTCAAGTTGCAAATTATTAAAGTTGCTTAAAAATAAAACAGAAGCAAACTAATCAGGGAAAATGCTGTGCCCAGAAGTTACCTAATAAAATTATTCGCCTTATCAATCCGCCAGCAGAAAGCGTTCTCAATCTGCTGCAATTTTTATACTTCTATATTTGAGTGCAGCAGCCGCAGATTTATTTGCAACGAAATTCCCATGAAGGCAAGCGACCCAGCGCATCCATTGTTTTGGGCGAGATGAGGTTTTATTTTTCAAAACGACTGCGACAAATGTCCAAACATTGGCAATAGCACCAACACACGGCCAGATGACAGTGGACAGCGGACAGTGGACAGTGGACAGTGGATAGAGGACAGTGGACAGTTGGAGCCATGGGATTTACAGCGCTTTGACCTCTCTCACAGTTTACAGTTCACGTGGCTTCGTGGGCTTCGTGTGTCGGTTCACATTTCGTTTAGAAATAAACACCATTATATTCTGGGTGTTGCCATTGAATGCATTTCCACGGCAGCCCGGCAAAAAAAACTCTGCGGGAATTCAAACGGAAAGTACTCAATGTACTTCACAGCTTCCATAAATTCAAATGACAAGCCCGCAAAAGTAATATGAGTTTTTATTTAACGCACTCATTGTGCATTTCTAGTCAGATTGTGCTCTATATTTGGGATTTTAATATTCGAAACAGATAGAGAAAGTAATATGGTTATTTCCCGATTTCCAATTGTTAATATAAATGTAGTTTATGCCCGCAGGATCTGTGGTTTCTATAAACTCATAACCTGTACAAGTTTGGAAAACTATGTATATGATAGCCAGTTGGCGCTAAAATTGGACCCGTGAACTCTGGCTGTTATAGTTTAACCGCTTCCCCCGATTGGGGATTATTTTCACATGAATTTGGGTTGTGCATCTGGGTTTCACTTTTTCGGCGTAAGCGTTTGTGTTTGCCCATTGTTGGGCACGTGACTAGAGTGATATGCGCGAGGCGTGTCCGCAAATCGGGCAAATCAAGCAAAAAATATGAATTTCCGTATAAATTGCATGGGATAAATGCATTTGGATATGCCAAATGTTTGTCCCCGCCAAACAAGGGATCGCATATGTGTCGAAACCACCTCGAATGGATTGTCTCGGATTTGCACGGCAATTGATGTGAAGACGAGAAAATCATTTTAAGCTCTGGCCGAGCTGTTGGGCTATTGGGCTATTGGGCTGTCTTCAAAGGATCTGCAGCTCGATTGGCAGTATGTCTGACTTGTTAAGGAGCGCGTCGTTTACTTTCCCATATATGGCAGCTGCGTTTCGCCCCCAAAAACGGAGAAACCCTTTGATGGCCTCAGCTGGCTTCGGTCTTTTCTTTCCCATCGCCGTCGTTCTCGCCGCGTGAAAATGGTCTGCTTTGTTTGCTGTTTGTTTGTCGACACTACTCGCAGTGCAGGGGGTCCTCGAAAAAAGAAAAGTGGGAAAACTACCCACTCACTCCTGCGAATGCGTCGGCGTTTCACTTAGAGCAAACACCTTGGCTCAGTCCAACGCCCTCTATCGGTGGCTGTGTGCATTTTTATGCTTTGACATTTTTACGGTCCGCCTTTTTTTTTACGGCTCTGGCAGCTGACTGACTTCAGACTAACTGCTGCGAAACTGTTCCGTTCCCGTTCCCAGCTCCAGCTAGCTCAAAAAATAAAAGTGGAGATGTGGCAAGGAGTGGGAGTTTGCAAGGACTCGGCGGCAGTTGCTCCCCGCTTGCTAATAAAGTCCTTTGCGTGGCCTTTGGATGGGCTTCTGCACTCCTTTGGTCTGGTTTGCATTTCTTGTGTTTGACTTTAATGCGCTTTCAATAAAATTTTATGCGAATTTTGCCTGCATGCAAATTTTATAGTCTTCGGAACTTGACGATATAAAAAGCAAATAAATGCTAAAAAAATGACAATACAATTCCTTCATTCGGTTCGCGTTTGTCCCTTCGGCACTTCTCATTTGCTGTATTTCTTATTGTAAAGGGATATTCATAATGAAGAGGGGTATATCATGTTCATATAAATGTTTTAGGGAACAACATTGTTCAATTCAGTTATAGGAAGCTTAGGTAAATTAATATCAAATAAAGCCGTGCTGCAATAAATTAATAATTTCTCTTAGTAAAAAATGGTTGCAAGGACTTCTTTTCTAATCTCTTTTTTTTCGTTTTTATGTATTATAATACTATAGATGGTTTGAATTAAATGAACATATTTTATGTTCATTTGCTTGTACTTGAAATGCGATTAAAAAGTTGTATTAGTATTGTGAAAACTATTAATAAACGAATCCCTTTAATTCGTGGGAATTAACAGTTATACATATTTCGTTTCAGACAAAGCCCTAAAAATGATTTAATAAAAATAGTAAATATGCTGTAATTAGCTCGAATAGCATAGAATTTATAGCAAAAAATATTACATGACATTAAAAAAGGCAAAAAATAATATAAACTACTACTTCATAAGAAAGAGTGGCCTTTGGGGTGCTACAGACAACGGTTCTCGAGACGGAGGACCTCATTCCCATTCCCAATCCCATTTTTATTTTATTTTCTCTTCTATCGCGAACAAATTCATTGCAGTTGTAACCTCTTTTTTTTTTTGCTATTGTCGCTTTTCTCCACGCTGTTGTTGTTGTGCGACTGTAAATTGCGCTTGTTATCGATAAATCATGCAACCATTATTTATGGTGTTCTCATGTGTGTGCAGCACGTGTGTGTGTGTGAGTGTCTGGATTTGAGTCTGTGTGCAGCTGCCTGCATATGCGACTGCCCCACCCCCCTTCCCAGCACCAACACTCGGCTCTGTCTATGCTTGAAATTATTTTTCAGTTTTCGATTTTTCGCTTTGAAATACCCATTTCATGTATAGCCGTGTGTTTCGCTGCCTTGATTCCACCTCGTCCTTTTTTTCCAGCTTTTTTCTGCCGTTCGTTCTTTTCTTATTTTATGGTTTTCCCCTCCCCCCAGTTTCCCCCGCCTTCCGCCGCTCGTCCGAATTTTCCGTATTGCATGCTCTTTAGCATATGCCATTGGCCGTCTGCTGGGTATTTCCCCGCACAACCTCATCTCCCGCACCATCGGCAGTCAGCAATCTCGCAGCTTTTCATTGTGTGTAAGGTTTTTCACTTTGGACTCGCCCCTTCTGCTCGGTTTTTGTTGCTGTTTTTTAGCATTTAATACAGTTGAGTGTCTGGCACAAATGTTTGGTAGAAATCGATAAACTGACAAATTGCTTGCTGGCCATGCATGTGTGTGTGAGTGTACGAGTGTGTGGGTGTGTATGGGTGTGTGTGTGTGTGGTAAAGAGCCTTGGTCCTTTGGCCACATCGAGTGCAGCTGGAATGCCAAAAGGGGACAAATTGTACAACTGTAATTGTTGTCATATTTAAAATGGAAGGCATTTGTTACATTTTTGTGTGTGAGTGCGGTGTGTGTGTTTGAGTGTGTGTGTGTGTGTGAGGAGCTGCTTAAAGCTGGCGGTAGAGGATTAAAGTTTTAAGCTACTCCATTCGATTGGGAAATCTTGATCCCAGGTTGATTGGCAAACAACAATCGCATTTGTCAAATTGCTTGCCACCTACGCATGCTAATCCCCCGAACAGCCACTCGAATGCCATAAATTCCACTTTATGCTGGATCATTAGAAGAAATTTTCATTGAATATTTCCAGTTCGTTTTTGTGTGCACTTCGGCTCCCAATATTTTCATTAGGAATTATATTGAAATTTATTCAGCAGGCCGAATTCATCTGGCTATATTGGTATCGCATAGACATGGCACATTGCACATTCGCACTCGCATTCACATTCACAATCACATTCGGATTCGGATTCGCATTCGCATTGAATGCAGTTCAATTCAGCATGCAATCTGCAACATTTTCTTGCTAAAAGCAAATAATAAACAAGCCGACTGGCTGGCAAAGGGGCAAAGAGACACCGAAATTAATATTTCAATATTAAGCATGCATCGAAAAAGGAGAAGGCACAAAGCAATACGTGTCCTGCAATCTCATGCCTCCCCGAAAGGAATGCGCCCAGTATCGAGTGTCCTCCCTCTGGAGTCCTGCCACCCTGCCACCCGTATCCTGCGTATCCTGTCTATATGCGAGTTGTCAATGTTATTGACAGCACTTCGATGGCCGCAGGTGATTGTCACCAATGTATTGAAGACAAATATGAAATGCTCGTCAAGGTAACGAACGCCTGCTTTTGCCTTTGCTTTTGCCTTGGCCCCTGGTCCTGAGCCATATTTTAATAAAATGCATGCTTGCGTGCACAGACAAAGGCCGCAATTGCGTTCACCTGATAAAAATGTGCCAGAGCCAATATATTTTTGCCCAGCAAATATTTACCATTTGCCGCTCTCTCACATCCCCTCAACTGGCTGCCATCTAATTAAACTCAAAGCCTAATTGATTACGAGTATATTTATTTAAGTTGATGTATCAGACCTAAAAAACATTTTTGTTTAATGATTTTGCACAAAAAGTGTATTGTTATCCATTTGAAAATGACTAAACTAGATCGAATCCTTGAGAACTTGCTAAACCAAATATGTTTTTAATTAATTTAATTAACTAGTAGTTAATTCATTGAAAATATCCCAGTCAAGAAACGCCTAGCTGCTCAGAAGGGTAGCAAAAAGATAAATCAGTTCAGGTATCCCTATATCATATGTATTGTTTTCTCCGCAAGGACACACTACACAGATACAGTTTCGCTGGCGGCAAGTTCAATGCTTTTCAGCTGGGATTTATATGCCAAACATGCCCCAAGTAGATTAATCTATTATCGATAAGTGCAGGCATCGAGAATTTATAACCGTAAAAAAGGAGGAAAGGATGAAAAAGAAAGGAGCCTGCGGCGGCCAAAAGAAATCCCAAGTCAGACCCAGCCAGACCCAGCCAGACTGCACTTAAGTGCTCGAAAATTGTTTTCGATATTATTTGGCCGGTTGTGCTGTTGGGCTGTTGTGCTGGCTCTCAACACATTTGGCCGATGGCATTTGTCTCCCGTCTGAAGGCCAGTGGCCGAGCGCAGAAAAAACCATTTGTTGCTCAGGTCCGCAGCTCGACTGTCTCAGCTGCAGTGGATTTAATTTATTTGAACGGGCGTGGCTGAGTTATCCTTAGGCCAGGCCCAAGGACCTCCGCTGCTAACTGTTATTTATGTTTATATTTTTGACTTTGCACTGCATTAGCTGCTGGATTGCTGCTTCGTCATTGTTGTTGCGGTAATTAGGCAGCTTTTCCCCCGCTGTAAATCTCATTCAACAGTTATTGGACAGCTTTCGTGGGTTGCTTGTGGTGTGTTGTGTGTTGTACATGGACAACAAAGGCATCGGATAAGTGGATCTCGGATTTTGATGCATTATCTGCTAAAGTGTTTCTGCTCCGCTGGGACTTAACAGGAACAGCAGCATCTGACAAAAAAAAATGGGAAGACAGGACGAAAGTCGAAAGTGGTGGCAGCTGCTGCAGCTGGCAGGATTAAGATAACACTGCATTTACGGTTAGTAAACTTTTATGGTGCGGCCATGACTTGATTCAGCCGTTTTACGATCATTTCATTTTCGGTTCAGCAAGCCCGATATGAGGTGCTGATGGAATGAAACCGGCTACGTGGATCGTTTCTGAAAGGGTTGAAGCCGTAATCTCAATTAGGCACTGAAAAGTATTCTTGCTTTTTTCATTCCGTTCATTCCGTTCATTCCGTTCACTTCTATTCTCCATTGAGAGCTTTCAATTCCATTCACTATTCCGGCAGTCCTGCAGAGGCATTAATTAAGAAATATTTTTAGGGCTTTCCCCTTTTTTAAGACCCTTTCATATTGATCCCCAAGCAAAGCGTAGTCCTGGACTGAGAGGCTTAACTTTTTTATTTACACTACTTAATTCTCTGCATATTCAGCACACACACATCGCACACACACACAGGGCCAGGATCAGTGGCAGGACCAAAAACCAGTTGTCGCCGGGTAACCACAAAACTAGACAAGAGTCAATGAAAAAGGCATTGCTGGGCATGGGAGGGCCATCGGGGCTCGGGAGAACAGGACTCCTGGCCAGGACTAGGACTACGTGGAACGGATTTGGCTGCACTTTCATGGAAGTTGTGAATTTTCCCTTGGCCCTAGTCCGACTTTTTTCGAACCAGTATATTGAAGTGTTAAAGAAAAATGCAGTCGAGTGTGGCGAAAGGACATTACTGGCTTTTAGCGACCGTCGGGGAATGGCGATGGGAGCGTGCACATGGGATGGCTGCAAATAAAATGAATGTTGTATGGCAGTCAGCGAGCATATTGAAGTGTTGAAGTCCCCCATTTATCCCCACCATCACATACCCCATACCATATACCCCTATACATCCCAATGAAATGGAATGGCCCACAGGACAGGACTCTGGGTTCACGGACTGGAGCTGAACCGAAGGGGAACTGGGCCGATGTCGATGAGTCGATGACGATGAGCACACGCCCCACTGAAGTAGTAAGTGCCGTTCGCCAGTGGATGACAATAAATTTCCATTTAATCGGATTTATTTGAAAATCTTATTCCTCTCGCTCCCTGCTCCCTGCTCCCTGTGCACCCTGCTCGCTCCCTTCTTGAGGTCCTGTGGTTTTTACTTTTTTCACTCCGCCTCTCGCCATTTGCCCGAAAAAATGCGCTCCCGATTTTATTGTTTTTACCATTCCTCTTCATCGCAGCCTTTGAATGACTTTGTTGGGAGTCGTATTCCGTGCTCGTCATATTTTCTCTGATTTTAATTTAATCCCCTTCGATGGAGTGTTTAAAATCGAAGGGCCTATTACTAAAATCCCATTTAAGTTCGAACCTCCTCAGCTTTTGATGCAGCTGCAAAAATATGATCAAAGACTTTTAGTTGAACAAAACATCTCACTCAACATCTTTTATGAAGGAATTCGATGCAGAAGGGTCAGAGAAAGAATATTGCAATGAAGAATTCGTTTCATTGATTTGGTTGGTTTTTCCAGAGATTTCCTTTTTTGTAGTATTTTTAAAGGACTAGCAATACAAATATGATTCAAGTGAAATTCTCCTGAATTTAAGTCCCATAACTTTAATGTACAATTAGACTAATTAGAATTGCATTATGCAGCTTGAGGCCCTTAAGCAAAATGTCATCCATCAAATTTGAAAGTGACGCTCGCAACTTTACAACAAAAGAAGAGTTATAAGCAATCAACTTTGAAGTCGAGCTCCACTTCTGCACAGTAGAAGGCAAATGACGAAGGCGTTAATGGGAGGACAGTGGGTGATTCTCGGAACAAGAATGTCAACGCGTTGTCCATGAAAGTTGCTTTGTTTCGCCTTCGAATGGCGCCAGTTTGAATGGGTATATCTGGCATTATGGATAGCTAAACAAACTGAAGGTGAATGGCGGGAACATTTTAATTTGCAATCCCTTTTAATGGTCATCATTTAGCCGATGTTCTGGTTCAAAGTGCATTTTTGCTTTTAGTTTAATTAAAATGGTTGTTTGTACTGCTCGGCTGATGTTTGCTGTTTGCATTAATTACCGTGTTGTCCATCCATTTGGCGAATTATGCACATGGCAAGTTTTTAATTAAAATATATAATGTAACCTTTGATTGGCCGAGAAATACGTAAATATCCACAGCGAGCCCACAGTGTATGCCGTGAAACTAAATGAAAACCCATCAAATTGATGGGTTGATGGGCTGATGGGCAGACAGGCGCACACTGTAATTAAGTCTAATCAGAAATTGCAACAAGCAAAAATCATCCGTGTCCAGTGCAGTCAAGTCGAGTTGTGCTCCCGTTCCCTCTCCTTTTCCCGTTCCTGTTCCCCCTCAGATGAGTGGGGCTCCCCCCAGGGCCGGATCTATCGGATCTCACTCATGCCCCCATCTCCGGATCCGGGTAACATGAGCTTCATTAGTGTATGCAATAATGGCAAACATTTTTTGCCTGCCAGGCCTGAATGGCGGCGACGCTGACGAGCACTGTATAGTCTGTCAGTGGCCACTCACGGATGCGGATGCGTAATGCGAACACGTATACGCAGCGTTGCCCTCCACGGGTAAACACCAAATCACATTCTTCGAGGATATTTAATACGCGATTTTGGTTTATTTGAAAATTGTATCCCACTTTCACGGACTTGGTGTTTCAGAAACTACATCGTTGCTATTGCAGTTGAAAAATGCTGATAATATATTTTACTGACTTAGTTCGGCTACGAAAATGGAACAGTTTTGAGGCTTGTTGGATCACTTAGATATTATTGTGATAAAGGAATATTGGTGTGGAATTTTCTTAATATTTTCTTCCTAATATTTATCACCAGGAAACAGTCACAGTGAAACAGTCACGGTGACTCGGGCTTGCCATCCTTGCCGCTTGAAAAGGAGAACAGGACACGCCTGGACGTGTGCTGATATTTGATAGCCGAAAATGTGAGTTGGCTTGGGCGGCCAGTGGGCTGCTGCATGTGCATTGAGTTGCATGCCACACAGCA
This sequence comes from Drosophila teissieri, assembly GCF_016746235.2. NCBI lineage: Eukaryota > Metazoa > Arthropoda > Insecta > Diptera > Drosophilidae > Drosophila > Drosophila teissieri. Next base: position 13,913,627 of record NC_053031.1, on the reverse strand, counting down.
GCAGCAGTAGCAGCAGCAGATGCAGCGACGACAGGACCTTGTGATTTTGAATTTCGTATTTTTCGAAATTTGAATTTGGATATGATTCAGCCTGATGGACTGCCTGATGTACAAGGGTGGTGGTGGTAGTGGTGGTGGTGGCGTTGGTCGAAGGCTGTCATGGGTTTTTAATTATTTTGTTTGGTTTTGCAAGTGTGTGTGTTCGTGTGGCTGTGCGTGGCCAGGTTCGTAATGCGCAGTTAATTGATAGCCAGGACAGCACGTGTCCCACCAACAACAGAGGCGACTTATTATCCCAGACAATAGCCAGCTATCGAATGCCGAATTCCTTGCCCACTTACGGAATTTTGCATTTTGCAGCATGGCAATACTAATTGTTATTCCGCATACATGGGCTTTGGAAATTGCATCTCTTTGATTTGACCAGAATTGTGTACAAAGATGCACTGGCTACCATTGCGTCCCCCTTATAATCCCGCCCTGATTTAATCAAATGGCGCTACTGATAAAATTACTTCACCTGCTTGCTGCAGTGCAACCCCAAGTGCAAAATGCTAGTTTCCAGTTGCGATGGCCAAGCTCCCCCACCGATTGCTGTCGTGGCCGGATCAGTTTGCTGTGAGCTGCCAAAGTCTAATTGCACGGAACGAAACAAACGACTTGGATAAGAACTGCGGGGCGGGCAAAAAACTATTTTACATGCCAAGTGCGTGTGCGGGTGATGGGTGGCGGGTGGTGGGTGGTGGGAAGTGCACGGAATGCCATGGCAAACTTGCCAAACCCACTTGGCATGTCACTGCCAGGAGCAGGGAATTCGGCAAGGGATTGTCTGGCTGGCTGGCTACATATCCTGCCATCCTGCTGACTCCATCCTTCGACTCCATCCTTCGACTCCATCCTTCGACTGGCTGCGTCGTTTCGCTGGCGAATTGTTGCATAAAAGTCAAAAATCTTCAACTTGCAGCATCAACTATATAAACGACGCGACTGCGCTGCTCAAGTCGTCAATGGCAACGGGGCACTTGAGCTGGTGTGCATGTGCGTGTGTTTGGGGATGGCAAACACACACACGTACACCCCCACACACACGCCCATGCAAACGGTCACATCCTTGGAGAGTCTCAGTTGGAATCATTGCCGTTCTCCATTTCTGCACTCCACAGCCCTCAATCTTCTGTCGTCGTCTATCATGGCACAAAAAGCGCTCATATTTGCTCAGCCCTCGCATCGCATGTCCTTTTTTTGTCCTTCGACTTACCGAGCGGTAGCTGCTTCTGCTTCTGCTTCTGCCTCTGCTCTTGGTTCTGCTGCTCCTTCCGCTCTGACTGGTTATGGATATGCCTTTGAGCGTTTTAAATTTCATATTGCAACTGCATCGCCTTCTTTGCTCATTGAGCTTTCGCCTCGTGTATTTGCACAGAGCCACTCAGCAGGGAGTGAGAGATTGGGTGGGGGCGGGGGAAACGATTCGAACAGCAGCTACCCTGCACTGGCAGCACAAGGACTCAGTGGATCCATGACCACCGGATTCCATTAGGTATCAGCGGTTCGTTTATCCCGCTCTGTTGTGGCGGTACATGCAATTATGCTGCCGAACCAAATGAAATCACACTGACCAGGCCCTAGAATCATTTTTCAAAAATCATTCACAGCCAAGTGTGCATTCAATCGTGCAGCACTCTCTCTGCCTCCCAGCCCGGCCGAGTCCCCATCCTTTTGCCAAGAGTGCCAATAAAACGTGTGTCGTTGTGGGTGTGTTCTTGTGTGTGTGTGTGGATCCCTCTCTGGCTGTGGACATGGAATATTCAATTTTTCAATATCTCATGCTCCCGTTACGCCCCCTTCGCCCGTAGGCAGGCTTTGCAAAAATCAACTGTATCAGTCGAGCCGACTCACTGCAAGGACACCCACCACCAGGACTCCACTCCGCTCCACTCAGCTCCGGTCCACTTTGGGCTCCATAGTTCGGTTGGCTTCGGTTCGGTTCGGTTCGGTTTCGGTTTGCTGCTGTCCTGTCCTGTCCTGTGCATCACAGTGATTAATGTCTGTGGCAAATGCATTAAATTCTGTTAAATGTATTACAATTTTGCCAGTGCTCCTCCCTGCCTCCAATGCACGTTTCCTCCCCCAGTTCCCCGTTTTCACACCAATATCTGCGTCTGGCTGATTGATGGTCGCCTCGTCTGCTCCAGTTGTTGTGTTTGTGGGCGGACCTCGTCCATGTAACTGCTCTTGTCTGTGGCTGAGTCTCCTGGCTTTGCTCCTGTTGCCAGGACTTCCGCTGCCGCCCGCCTGCGCAGTTATGAATTGGAGCATTTTTAAGTTACTTAGCTTGAAGTTCAAAATTACCTACTGCTTGTTTGGTCATATTGTTGATGCACGATCTGAAAGCTTTAAAAATATTCAATTTCTGCCTGACCAGTTTTATTTAGTTCTAATTCCCATAAGCCCCCATAAGCAGCAATTTAAGCATTGAATTCGTGCTGAACCCTCATCCGCAAATCTGGCTTAAGGTTCAAATCCGGCAACTTAGAATTCAAGCTCCCTGCCGAACGGAAAATGCGGAAATGCGAAATCCCAGGCACGCACTTCAAATGCCAAACAGCACAACAATCAACAATCTCCATTTCTGACAGCAGCATCCAAAGAACACACTTGCATGCTGGGAGTTAACTCTTTTTATAGCATACTTACCAGCGCAGCCTTATGCTTAATGCCAATTCAATTTATAAATTTGATTCGCAGTGAGTTGAATCCGCCGCCACAGCTTTTTGGCAAACAAGTTTTGCACACTTGAAATTTTTGTGATTGATGTGCTTCGCTACATTGCCACTGCCGTTGCCGCCGTTGCCGTTTGACTTTGATGTCTTATACTCCGGCAGCCAGCGACTCTGCCAATCCGAGTGCAGATTCCTGGCAAGAATTTCTTCTGGGGCGCCGTGCTGTGGGTATGTGCATCTTGGAGTTGGTGAAAGTTTTAATTGCTTTTTGCAATTAGAACTATTAGTGAGTGTGGCCGGGTTACAACTGCGTAGCTGCATCAGTTGACTGCACAGCCGCAGAAGAGTCTAACTAACTTTTCCCAACTCCTTTCACCCACACCTACACACCCCCACCCAATACCGAACCCCTGCCCCTCCAGTAAAATCTAAGCAATTCATATAATTGCTTTGCAATTTCCATGCGTGCAAGTGAGTGTGCGTGGGGTGTGCGGTTCGAATGATTTGTGCAAATATTTTTGCTGGCACTGGGCATTCCAGTTGCCAACTGGAACGTTTTAAAGAACACCCACTCACTCGGCAACTTCAATTCGCTGCTATTGACGCTTTCGAAACTACATTCGGCTACATGGGGGATTTTGGATTTTGGATTATTTTATTTCCCATTTTGTATATGTGCGCTGGTAGGTGCGCCCCTTTTTTGCAGTTGTAATTTTCACACACAAATCATATTGCGCTTGAAGCCGAAGCTGCATTGACATGGCCAAAGCGGGCACTTCCTTTTGTGGCAAATCGAACCCAACTCGACTGGATTGTGTGGCGGGCACTTTGACTGCGCCACTCCATTGCCACAGCAAACGATTTGTTGTTGACTCGTTCTGGTCCCTCGTCCTCGTCCCTTTCCTTTTTATTTAAGTTTTTTTTTGCGATCTTTTTGCATGTGGCAAAACAAATCAACTTTCCTGTTTGCCGCCGGGCAAAGGAGAACGCGTTACAGAATCGAACGCTGAGCTGCATTCAATGGCAATCACAGTTCCGGCAAAAGAGGCGTCTGTGGTCAGGGTCAGTATTTTCAGGCTGGGACTGGAGCTGGGTCACCTAGCAATCAAAGGACATTCATGAGGGAATGTTTCCTGGAAACCAAGTTCAGCTGTGCCCCCCCGAAAAGCACGCCACTGTTGCTTATTTTAGTTTAGCCCTCTTCCACTTCCCTGCTGACCAAAGCTCGAGCCCCTTTGACTGTTTGTATTAAAAAATTAAACTAGATTTCCCTTTAGCTTTGCATGTTTCCCAGCCGCCGCGGGCAGTCGCTTACTTTGTGCCACTCCCACATCCACATCCTCATCCACATCCAGATCCCAGCCAGAAACAGATGTGCCTGGTGCCTGGTGCCAATGTGGCCTCCACGTCGATTGCATTTCGAAGAAGCAATTTCAATACGCCTCGGTGCTGCTGAAGGCGGCCAAAAGCGCCACAAACGCGCAAAGGTTTTTTAATTGCTATGTGCCAGGACAACTGGAAACTGGAAACTGGAGTTGGACGGCCAGGGCGAGCCAAAGGCTCTAAATATGAATCATAGCTGCTGCTGCCGGGGGACACAGCCAATGCCAATGACTAATTATGAAATGTTTGATTTCCCCGGGGACGGAAAAGCGCGACGGATATTTTCACACAGCTTTCTACCTGACTGACTGGCTAGATGGCTGGCTGGCTGGTTGGCTGGTTGGTTGGATGGCAGGCAGGATGGCTGGCAGGACGATGAATATCCTCGATATTGCGCTTTTTTCGTTACCATTTTTGTTATGCTGTGATGAATTTTTGGCGCAGGGAGACAATCAACAAGGAAGCGCAGATGGCACGTGCCTTTCGGAAGGGAATGTGGCTGGTTTGGGTGGCTTGGGTTGCGTGGGTCGCTGCGCGGACAGGCGAACAGCGAGCTCAAATTCGACACATAAATTCGTGATGAAATGAAATGAAAAATCAAAAACAAATTGCACAGAAATGTAATGAATTTTAAGCATCCCACAAGCACATGCATACATGTACATGTATACATGTATGCGAGTTCTGGCGGAGGGGAGTGCTTTTGACAACTGTCTACTAAGGCCATGTCACACTATACGGTCATGTCTCTTTGCGGTTGGCCACAGGGTGTCTCTGACGATGATGACGACGACGCCAGCTCAGCCGCCGCATGGTGGGGCAAGATATGCAAATACAATGGCACAAATTACACGGAGAGAAATATGTGTGTGTGATGTAACTTTGGCTACTGTGATATTTATCTGATTGCAGAAACACACAACTGACAAGCATGTCAAAGTAGAAGGACTTCATTGCGAACTCGAACTCAAATGCACATGCTTTGATGAATATTATAATAAGTATAACTTATAACCGCAATTGTAAAACATTCAGAAAGTGAAGTCTGTAAAGCAAATCCTGTTATGTCAGCAAGAAGTGTTGAAACCGATCAGTGGATCGTTAAATAAATAATATTCATATTGGAGACGTCTTTCAGATCTGCATATATGATTTTCAAGAGTGCCCTGTTCGTTCCACAGAGGGCACACTGTCGACCACGGAGACTCCTTGGTGTGCCGTGTGTCCTGTGTCCTGTGTCCGTGCCAGGCATGACAAATATTTTGCAACTTCTGCGCAGCCCGTGCAGCTCTTTCTAACTCGCAACTCGCCTCCCTGTCTGTGGCTTAAGCTTAAAATATTTGTGTTGAAATTGCACTTGATTTAATTGTTGTTGCTGCTGCCAACTGAACAGGCCTGTTGACTCTGCTCGCCTCGTATCATTTACAGGCAAACGCCTTGTGTTTCACTCATGTCTGACTGCCCTGACTGCCTTGACTGCCGTGCGGTGACTTGGGCAAAAGTCACTTGCAGAATCCATTGGGAGATCGTATTTTGGAAAAACCAAGGCAAATTTGCAGGCTACTGGCTACTGGCTAGTGGCTACTATCCGTACATATGTGATGCTTTAAGCACGGCAAATCTGGACACAAATCAAAGTGGAAAAGAACCGCAAACAAATGCTGCTGCCCTCGAGTCGCAAATGTCTAGTCAAAGTCTGGATACTTGGAGGGGGAAGGATACTTGGCCAGCAAATAGGAGCTCAGCTCAGCAACAACTGCTGATTTGGTCGGGCTTTGATTGAATTGTTATAGCCACGCCCCCACAGCCACCATCGCCTCCCACCGCCACAATACGATGACATTTTCCAGTGACTGAATTTTATGTTGATTACAGATTAAGATTGCAACATTTCGTATTTGTCAATAATGCCTTTGAGCACGCTGCCCTTTGGCCTGAACAGCCGTAGAAGGGCTATCCAATTGTCAATGCTATCCTATCCCTCAACCGAACTCGATCCCCCGCCGCCTCTGAAAGACCATGACTCTGCTCTGAAGTGTTAATTTGGTTGAGTGGGTTTTTGGTTGCCCGATTTGAATGGGATGCATTGAATGGCGCCCAAACTCAAACCCAGCTCCATCTCCAGCTAAAGTGTCGATAATAATGAGCTGACAGCTCGGCATTAGTTGTATCGGGGATGGATGTTGCAGATCCCCCCTGCACTCGCCGCCTGTGTTTAAGCAAATGTCTCGGGCTTAGTTACAATGTTGTCAACATTTCATGTTCTTCGGAGGAGCCATCCTGGCGATGGCACTGCCTTTTGTTGCCTCTGCTGCTCTTGTAGCTCTGGTAATTAATTTTAAAAAGCGCCCCAGGCTAGTCAAACAAAGTGTAACAGGATATTACATTTGATGACTGAGGAAAACGGAAGTGTTAAAGTGTGTCTACAGATGATACAATTGATGGAGTGTTAAAGTGTGTCTACAGATGATACAATTGATGGAGCGACACGATAGCGCCGCACCAGGGAATGGGCACTCCATAGATGGGGGCAAATCCATCCGCCCAGGATGTAGCCAATACATCTCTTTGTCTTGGCCCCATCACCAGTTTGGCCCTTTGTACAGTTTCGGTAGATTCCTGCAGGACACAAGTTATTGGGGCCAGGTGCTCGCGGACATGGCTTGAATGGAGTGTCCAAACGCAACTTTAAAATTCGATTATGTCCACACAACAACAAGAGGCGCTACAAAGGAGGCGAGTGTGGGAAAAAATCGAGAGCGAATTACAAAACTTTTACATCCCGCCATATACACTTTTTTCCTTCAGCCAGTTCGGCGTAATGAAAATTCAGTTTTCATGTACTCAACTGCTAATGACAGTTTTTTAATGATGTTCGGATGCTGCAGCTGCCCGGCAAACGGCAAACGACAAACGGGGAAAGGGGAAAGGCAACAAAAATATTGCAAAATTAAATGGCTGAAAGTTTTGCGAGCAACAAAAGCAAGGACTCCACTCGCCTCGACTCACATAACAAAACGACAAATGGACATTTAATAGGATAGACGTCGACGTCGACGGCGACGCTGTTGCTGATGCTGCACTCGCGTAATTCTATTTTATTTAATTTCTGTATTTTTTCTATAAATTATTTCAAACATAAATCTGGTTGAGTGTTTTGCGCCATGCATTCGCCCCACGTGTCTGTGTGCGCCCTGCAAGGTAAATGCTAGGTATTTCCGACGCAAAGGTTATTTGCAGTTCTCCCTATAATAACTTTTTAATTCTATTTGCCAAATGAAATCGGACACTTTATTATGTTATGCACTTGCGTTTCAAAATGACAATGGCTTTAGTAGAAATTAACTTTCAAGTCAGGTGATTATGTTCGATATTTTCCTGCTAAAGATATTAAATCGACTTATTTGAAATCTTTGATATATGCATTCAATTTGAAATTAAGATTATTATTAGCTAAGCTTTTGCATGAACACGGTTGCGATTTGACCACCTTTGCCGGATATCCTTCGCTCGCCTGCAGGACACTCTGCCATAAGGCCAGGTATGCCCGCTTTTGAGGTGGGCGCAGTCAACCCCAGCGCAACTAAGCTGCGGTCCGCACAGCACTTACCCAAAGCAGACCTCAAAAAGTTGTCGCACCCACACATGCGACTGCTCCATAAAAAGGTGCCAACGCCAACTGCCAGGAAAAAGGACCAACGCAGGACCTCGGCGCCGTCGCCGTCGTCGTCGTCGTCGCCGTCCACCGACACTAAGCCTGAGTGCATTTTCTTGTTGTTTGTGTACGCGTGCGTAGTTTTCTGTTTGCCGTGCGTAAAATCCGCAACGTTACGCCATTTTGTGTGTGCTTTCTTTTGTGCGCTGCCCCAGCACTCACCCCCCCCCCTGCCACGCCCACACCTGCGCCCCCGTCCTCGCCCCTTGCCACTATTCCTATCACCCCAGTGGCACGGCCCTGCAACGCCTGTAAAATGCAAAAAAGGTGCGAAAAGTGCGGCCAGGACCAAGGAGCCCTCTGTCGTGCGGCAGTTTGTCGATGCTGACGCTTTGATAGCGCCACAAGGAGTCGGAGGAGCAGGAATGTGGCACGGATGTGGGTGCGAATAAGGAGTATCACCCAGCTAGGGATGGCAGCGTGCCGCGGGGAGTTTGTGATTTAAGAGGCGATGATGAATGATATTCAGTCTAAAGAAAAAAAAAGTTGCTGTATAACTTAAGCTGTTGAGTTAAGTTAAAGTTAACTAATTATTGTGTTATCTTAAATAAACTTAAAATTGAAATTTGATGAACAATTAATAATAGCCTAGATATGGTATTTAACTTTTGTTAAACATCATTCCTAACTGACTTGAATTTAGAGAGTTTGAATCGCTTGAATCGTTTGATTCGATCACAAAAGCTCCTAAGTATAACTTCACTTGCAAACTATAACCGATAATTGAACAGCATTTCATGCCGGATATTGAAAGCGAGCTGCTGCTGCTGCTGCTCCCCGATTCCATCTCTGTCGCCTTGGCGCAACTGCCTCAACTTCTGCCTGCCCCCTGCAACTACTGGTATCCTTGCTGCCGCTTCCCGGCTGGCACCGTAAAAATAAAAGCCACGTTATTAAGTTGAAAGCACGTGCAACTTGTTGTTGCTTTCCTGGCGAGTCGCTCGGCAGGCGCAGAGTCCTTTCTGCCGGAGTCCGTGGCCAGAGCCTGTTGGCAGTTGCTTTTATTGTTATTACTACAATACATTTGCCACTTGCCACTATTTTTGCCTGCTCAACTGCGAGCTGCTGGTTTCCCCCTTATTTTGAGCGAATGTATTTCTCACCTTTCGCCATTCAGCATTCGCCATACACCATTCACCCACCATTCACCCCGTGCGAATGTGTTTGGGTTCCTTTTTAATGGTCTTCTGGTGCTCCTGGTGGCTTCTAGTCTCTCACCGGCGAGTCGTAGTATTTCATGATTTCCATGGCCACCGTATCGCAATATTCATTTGGCGATCTTAAATCAAAATGTTGCTGCTTCGCTCCACTGTACATGTTTGTGCCTGCGCTGTAGTCATAAATCTGGGCAGCGGGTATATGTGTTTGGCTGCCCCGTAGTCATTCGATTCCTTCTCCAGGGTATTCCTCGGTCTGGCAGGCAAAAGGGACGCCCTACTTTGCACTCCTTCGCACTCCGCTAATATTCAACGCAAAGCCAACGACAGCGGCAACATAAACAGGAAGTGCACAAACAGAAAGCCAAAACTGAAGCTGAAATTGTTTTGCGCTTAATGGCATTTTAAATAAACTACGCAAGGCTGTAAAAAACCATTTGGCCATGTGAGCTATATGTGTGCGCACAATGGCGCACTTTTAGCCATTTTAATGGAGCTAAGTAGATTATGGGGCTCTGTAAATGTGCAAATAAAAAGCTCCAAATGACCGTATACATGAGACTGCATAGGCTCGAGCTTCGCCGCGGTTTGAAATTCGGGGGCTAATACAAATGCCATGAAAAACTTTTAATGATCGCGTGTAAAACTAGTGGATCTGTTGTGTTATGACAGTAACATAAAATCCCAGCCAAGTTGCGATGCCGAGTGCATTTATTACAAAATTCGCACAGGAATGCTGGAAAGCTGAATCAACGGAAGAGAAGGAAATTTAAGAGGGTTTCTAGCTGCCTAGGTGCCTTAATTCTAAAGGCCCAATTTGAATTAAGTCGTTGATGCGTTGCAATTAACAAGTATCTCGCCTGTCTGCCAGTTATCGTTTCGATCAGAGCCACTGCCACTGCAACTGCATAAACAAATGCAGGACTCTGATTAAATTGACAATAATAGCAGCAGCGAGTGGAATGGGCATCAGCCTTCGAATCACCCGTCGAATGTTGTTACCATTTGCTGATAGCCATCTTAGTCCGACTACAAAACATGGCCGGCAAGACCCGAGAGACGGAGAGTATGGGGCTCCCAGAGTCAATGTGCTGCTCTTCAATTGATGATGATTATGAAGAGATAATAATTAAATTTGCATAATGTTAAGTGATTAAGTTGTGGTCAACTCTGTGCGCCGCATGTCCTGGCGGAATTCGAGATTCGAGTTGGCACAGTCGAAGTGCTGAAAATTCCTCTCCAATAGTTTTCCATTCGCTCGAATCCTTGCCGTGTCCTGTGCGTCCAGCGAGTGCGCTGTGCGCTCTGCGCTCTGGGATTAATTTGATGATGTTTTTCTAAACATTTGGGATGCGTTTCGTTCGGTTGTTAAGCTAATTGAAAGTGCTGACAGTGTCGTGCAACAGGCGATGCGATATGATGGCAATTCCTGGCCACCTCATCCTGGGCATGGGATGGGCACCTGCCACATTATGACTCATCAAGTTTGGCCCCCAAACTCAAACCAACAAACCAGAACTCATCCCAACGCGCTGAGGTCTTCTAATTACAGCGCTTATGTATAATTGATTTGCGGCAATTTAATTAATTTGAATTTAACTATTTAATGAGGATTACCAGGACCTGTTCCCAGGACACGGCTGCGGCGCACGCATCAGCCGAGGCGCGTTGAAAGCCGCATTTTAGTAGCCAGTCAACTAATTAGCTGTTGAATTTTAGATTAAGCCCGACCAGCCTCCAAAAAACACGCCTGCTTTATGGGTTAATTGGCGGCCCTTCATCCGCCAATCCGCCAATCCGCCAGGTGGTGGATTTAACTGAGGAATCGGTGGGTATATATGTACATAAGTGGCGGCGGATATAAGATCGCAGATAAATGCACAATCAGGTGTGGCTCTCGCCATTTGCTGGCATTAATGTTAATGCATTTTGGTTGTTTGCACTCGAAAAACATTACTCACTTGATTGGCCAGCAAATTAATTGTCATTTAATATGCCACATAGTTTTTAGGTGGTTTCAAATGGGATTTTTTATCCTCCGCTAATTGCATTTGAAAAGTGCATTAAGTTGGGCATCGAACTGGATTTTTCGCTGCGGTTAGTTAGTTAAATAGATTGATTAGGGGCAAATAGTGACACGCTTAATTAAAATCGAATTACCTTGTTTAGCCAAAGAGGTAGCTTGTTCATGGCGGCTCATTTGGCTTGATGGCATTTGATAATAAGACCGAAAAAGTCCCACGTAAGACCAATAATGGCTTTTGCATGTTTATAGGTCAGCACCTAAGTCAACCGCTTGTGCCAACTCAGCGAAAAGAGTTCACCCTTGTAACTTTGTCCCATCGCCACAGCCATCATTGTCAGCATCTGCCACACAGGGCCAAATAGAACTATTCTTTCTTTCGAGGCGACAAAGAAAAACAGAGCCGGAATAAACTAAGATCCAGTCGGTCCACCCAACCGAACCCAGCCAAATGAACCCCTGGCACATCTATTTGCTTAAGTATGAAATTTACATTCCATTAAACAAATTATTTTCTCAAACTGCAAGGATACGCAACAGTGCACAGGGTGTACGCTGTATGTGTGAGTGTCGGAGTATGTGAGTGTGTGTTTAGGAGGATATCTAATACTTTTTGCATGGCAATTATTTGTTTGCTTGCACCCCTTTCCAGTACCACTTCCCTGGAGAAATTCTGTAGTGTCTCCCCATTTTCGCTATCCTTTCTCCTCTGTTTTAATAACATAAGCCAACACGTCGCCGGGCGATGTCCTTCATACTCCACCCCTTTTGCCGCATCGCTTGCTGTTGTCCTTTCTGCGCCATTGACGACACACGGCCATAGTGTGCTGGTGTGTGTGTGAGTGTGCTGGTGTGTGGGTGTGCTGGTGTGCGGAGTATGGCGCACCTGTAATGTCAACATGACCACGCCCACTCGCCGCCCACTGCCCACCTATGTCATGTCTTCGCACGCCTCAACGGTTCAATTGTCTTAATTTCTTGTCTGGCGTTTTGTTTGTTTCCACTTTGGCCAGGGCCGAACTCACCCACTCACACTCACACTCCCAATCGCATCTATAGTCCCATTCCAGGCCGCATTCCCATCGCTGCCACGAGTCCTTCGACGACGAGTCCTTCGACGACGACGACGATGGCGACTACAGCGACGTTCGTTGTCATCATCCTTGCGGTAAACGCTGGCATCTGCAGCTGCTTCCTACACCTCGGCTCATCCTGTTCCGCCGGTAGCTCATCCTGGTCGACCTGCTGCTCCTCCCGTACGTTTTGTGCTGCGGACAATGTGGCTCCAATTTTGACACATTCAAGCGGCGCCAGTCAGCAGCAGAATCTCCTCTGCCGCAGGACAGTGGCAAAAGGATGCCATAAAAAGCGCCCAAAGCCGTTAAAGGGCTATATACCTAAGAGGTTATGCCCGCCTAACTAAGGGAATGAGAAAACAAATCAAATACAGTTTATTATTTTTATTAGACATCTAATAGGCTCTGTATTCAATGCAGTGAAGAAAAACTTTGAAAAACAAACAGTTGAAAACTACAGTCTTTCAGAATCGATAATGTTTCTAGAGATTTATCACAACCTTGAATAATGGACATGATTAGCTTTAACACTATGGTGTTTAAAGCGAGTAATACCACTATTAAATTTCTGATAGTTTTGAACCACTGTGCCGTTCTCGCCGCTTTGGTCATGCGTTATGGTCCTGCTCGTGCTCCTTTTTGGCTGTGGTCCTGGCCAGCTTTCCACGCTCCCCTGGCTCCGGCCATTCATTATTTGTCAATGTCAGTGGGAGTCAGTCCGTCAACTGTCCCGTCTTGCCAACTTTGGTGTTTTCCCCGCTCTGACCGAACCGCCGTTCGCTGTTTGCGTTTTGTCAAAATGGAAATGAAGAAAATTTGCACGGTCGCTGCATTTGTGGCATTTTTCCTCCTTCGCGACGTTTTAGGTGTTTGCATGTCCTTTTTAATCATTTTTGTTTTCCCAGTCCTTTTCGTCCTCCGCTCGTTGTGCATTTTTTGTGCACTTTAGCACATTCTTGTCTGCTGCGCTCCCTTGTCTCCTTGGCTGGCTCACCATTTGTCTTGCATTTTTATGCGTATTTTAGAATGTCCTGCCGGTCCTGCCGGTCCTGCGCTCGTTTGTTGCGTGCAACCATTTTTGAAATGCGACAACTTTTTGCCAATGGCCAACAACCACTTTGGCCCACGTTGCTGTTCTTGTTGCTCCGTGCAGTTCATTTATTATGTTGACACTTTGAAATTAACTAAGGAAATGAAATAAATTGATGTGACTTTATGAAGTGAGCGCGGATACTGTAGAACTGCCCCTTTACCTCTCGGCAATTCCCCTTCGCAGTCATCTAACTTACCCCAATGGCGACTTCCTGGACCCCTCCCCCTTCCCCCTTCCTTGTGTCACAAACAGACCGCTAGGAGTTTTCCTCAAATAAGGACGTGATGGGGCAGAGCAGTGTAATTAAAGATTCCGATGCGCAAGTGGGGGATGCACAGGGCACAGAGCTCAGAGCTGTGCCAATCGGCACCATTCCAGGGGAATCCGTTTTAAAAGGATTTCCCCACCTCTGGTAGAGCCTCCCCAATCATATCAATAACTGCGAAAAAAGTCTCAAGTTCAAAGTCAAAGTTCAAAGCGAATGAATGGCAGCTGAGGCGGTGGCGGTGAATGGAAACATTGAGGTTGGCGGGGGGGTCAGAGGTTGAGAGGCGAATGCCAAAGCAATTTCCCGTTGCGAGCTTTTCACGCGTCTGCCGCTGGCTTGGCGAAGCCGAAAAACAGGAAACCCACGGAAAGCACGCGTTACTAATTAAATTCGAACAAGGCATAGCAAGGAGTCCTGGCTGGCAAGGAGTCCTGGATCTCCGCTCTGCCCCGGCAAATGTTTGAAATTTAAATTAAGCCAAAGATGTTGAAAGCGTACTGCTAGCAAACAATGGCACACACGTGTGGCCAAAGGAACCCAGGAGCCCCCAAAAAGTCTGAGGTTAAGTTTTTGAGCTGACAAAGCAATTGCAATTGCAGCGAAGACGGCGACGGCGACGACGACGTCGGATATCCTGGCAACGTGCGCGGGATATTCTCCTCCAGCCATGGGGACGCAGGATCTACCTTCCTCGTCCTTTTCCCTAAGTGATTGTGCTGGAAAAGGAAGATGGGTTGGGGGAAGATGGGGGGCTGGAAGGCAGCCATTAATTCACGACTTGTAATTTCCTCACTTCAACTGCAGCGAGTCTGGGGGTTGGGAATTGTGATGACGATGACAACGCCGCCGAACGAGACTGTTTTTGACTATCAATTAAAGGCAGGAGTCAACTCCCAACATTCCCATCCACTCACTCCCTCGCACACTCTGTTTATGGTGGTGAAAATTTTGCATGTGTCTCCTAATTAAAATTTTGCTCAAGCGACCATTTCAAGTCTATTAATTACCTACACTTCCAGGACTCCTCCTGGCCAAGGAGAAAGACAAAAGTGCTGAAGCCCCTTTTGTTATGCATTGTGGCTTTCGAGGGGAGGCTTAAAGACGTACGCGGGGAGTGAGGCGTGTGGCAAGGGGCAAATGCAATCACTCGCCTTCAATTTTCACACCCATTGTCAACAAAAATCTGTGCACCGACTATGCCGACGAATGCCAACTCCGAACTCTGCGACAGACCCATCATTATGCCCCGTGATGAATGTGTGTGTGTGTGTGGATGTGGATGTGGATGTGGGCATGGCCAAAGTCAAAACGTCATTGTCCTGCACCCACACACACTCACACACACTCGCACACGCACACATCCTTCTCCGTGTCTCCTCATGCAACGCATGCAACATTTCAGTCGTCGTCATCGTCACTTGCAGAAGTTGGCAGTAATTTTGAGCTGCACACCCAAGGGGAGCGGGAAAAGAATGGCCGAAATCGGGGTCGGGTCACACACATAGGCCAATGCGTGCAGCCGCAACATTTACGCAGGCGGACAAGGAGCAGCTCCGCCAGTGTTGCAAGTGCTTTCCCGATGCACTTAAAGAAAACACCCAATGGGTTTTTCTCCTCTAAAGTAGCTAAGTAAGAAAGTAAACAAAGTCAGCTTAGTGCATTGTTTAAAACTTATTGGCAATCCAACAAATGCCCTATTTATTGTCTCAAAAACGAATGTTATTATTTTGAGACTCTTAAAAGTATATGCTTGCATGAAGTGTCCTTGTGTAAGAAGGATTAGCCTGAGCCTACCAGACTGTTTGAATATACATATATAATAGCTTGTCTTGGTCTTGGTCTACAACCAATGACAACAAGCATTAATACCATGAAATAAAAGCATTCAATGTCTGTTGATCAACAATAAGCACTTACTGTCAACGACTTCAGTTTGGTCGTAATTTATCAAAAACATTTGTTGGAAAACTTCATGCAAGTATCCTGCCCAAGCCTGTCAATTTAATTTTCTTAACAAGCTTAAAGGGTGGTATCTATAATGATGTATCGAGAACCTCTAAGTTAAGAAAATGTATTGAATATTAGACCCACATTGATTTCTTAAAACCTACATCTGATATGAATGATAGCGATCTATATTAAAAACTAGAAACCGCAGTAGCTTAAAGCGGGGTTAGACTTTCAATTTGTTTCAGTGCCCTTTGCGCAAGTAGGGGCCACAGGGTCCTGTATGGGCCTCGGTGTTTTGGTTGCCGGTTGAAAATGTGTCGGTGATTTACAACAATGTCGCCTACACAAATTTTCCAAATGTGTTTTTGCCACGAAAGCAAACCTAGGCCAGTCGTTGCACACACAACAGGACCATCCACCCCCCCTCCTTAGACATTCGCTCGCATTGACACGCATGTTGCAGCCGGCCTGCAACACAGTGTGCGAAGGTCCTGGCACGATCCTGGCTCCTCCTGGCAGCTCCTGCTGTTGTCACCCACAGAGCCCCGGTGCTGGAGCGATGCGGAGATATAGAGAGAGTGGGGGAGAGAAAGAGAAAGAGAGCTGCCGAGTGCGACTTTATTAGCGGAAGTGCTTTATTTAAGCTAGAGAGAATCGGGCAGGACACCTCTCCACGCTCCACTCTCCACTCTCCGCCAGGACAACGCATACTCGTTTGTAACACGGCCACGTAGCCAGGGGCGGGGAAGTTGGATTTTACGGCGCTGCAAAGGGGGGGTGGCAAGGGGGCGGAGACAAAAGCGCATGGCAGGCATTTTACTTGAAGGAAATTGCATTTTCGACATTTTTCACACTTGGAGGGGAGCTGCAGCGGACAGGAGATGGAGCTGGGAAAGCAGGACGACGGCACAAAGCATGGCAAAAAGCACAACAAACGGCTAAACAAGTCGGGATTGGGGGAAAGGGAGCGAGGGACGTCCCTCCACCTGATACTTTGCATGCAGCCTGTAGCTCCAGGACAACGCCAAATCAGTCCGGAGGTGCGGGCGTGCCAGGACACACGGCCCGAGGAGCAGGGATCCTCCACGTGGCTGCATCACGAGCTCATCCCTGCCTGCGATTCCTTACTCCCTTTTTGTCACACTTTGGCCGAAAGGTGTCAAAGGTGCAGTCGTCCTTGTTGCTGCTGCTGCTGTTGTCCTTGCTGCTGTTGTTGCTGCCCTGAGTGCGTGTGTGGCATTTCCGTTCATTTGTTTTACTTTTGCCACACAACAAGCAGCCTGCCCCTGCCGCTCATCCTGCCGCTTTGCGGAAAAAGCGCAATCAAAGCGGAAATGAAATTTGCAGGAAGTCGAGTAACAAAAAAAATGCGAAATACTTCTTTCTGCTTTTTTGTTGCTTCCCCTTTGAATTTTAGAAACACACACAAAAGAGTCGCGGACTTGGCGGCGGCTTCGAAGGAGAGGGTTCCTTAGGGACTTAATACAATTGCGAATTGGTTTGCACTAGGCCAATTTGCGTACCACGTTGGATGGCAGCGTTGCTTACTGCCGACTGTCAACTGCATGCCAGCGATAAAGGATTCGAGTGGCGGTTGCATTGTAGTCGCAGTTGCAGTCGCCGTTGCAGTCGCAGTTGCACTGGCATTAGAAATCAGTGAACCGTTTGCAGGAGGTGCCATTTTGGAGGCGCCCTTTGTCGTGGGCCTAATCGAAATTGGGCGCCAAATCTCCGCATACATGAATCACAAATTTCGCATGGCACAAAAGCATTCCGATGTCGTGAGCTGTCCGGTCAGCAGCATGAAAATTGCATTTAGTTTTGTCGGACCGAACAATAAACAATTTTATAATTCCAAGCAAGCTGACAATTTCGCCCTATTATTTTCCATCCCCCTTCTCTGTCCACTTGTGGGATTTGGGCGAAGGAAAGGAAAGCGAGAAAAGAGAACAATAAAAAGTTATAATGAAAATGTCACACGCATTAATGACACTCAAGGTGTCAACCCAATGTTTGTCGTCGCAACAATGCAGTCAGTCAGTTAGAGGGGGGGTGGCAAGAGGGGGGTGTGAGGGTGTGGGGGTTGTAACCCTGTCTCTGACAATATTGCTGCCAAAAAGAGCTTTTTGTGATGGCCTGTCCCCCTCCTGAGCCCCTTTCTTTCCCTGTGTGTTGGCATTAAACCCGAAAGATAAAAGGATTTCATAAATGCAACACGATGTTGCTTTTGCTGCTGTTGCTGACAACAAAGTTACACGATGCGCCCGGAGTCTTTGCCCCCTCCTCCCACTTGCGACTCGCCTTATATGGATAAATAAATAAACGTTGCAGCTTTGAAAGGGAATGTCCAACCGACTTCAACATGCCTGTCGTCCGCCCGCCTTGAATGCCCCTAAACAGTGGATCCCATTCCGCTCGTGTCAGTTTGTTTGCCATTTAACTGCATATGAATTTTATGGCTGAGAAGTGCAGGGTAAGCAAATATAGCCCGAGGCCAAAGGGCGGCAGAGAACAGTATTAGCAAATTAAAATATTGCTTTAATTGAAATGAAATGAATAATGAAATAGTTACTAAGTCTGTTTTGTAATAAAGAACTAAACAATATTCTACAAAGCTTTTACTAATTAATTTGTTCTTCTTTTTTCCAGGTAAGTTAAAAAATCATCTTCTATTTGTAAGTACTTGTAAGTATGACTGGTTTAAGCTCTCAATAAATTCCTTCATAACTCATCTATTTAATTGCTTCAGACTGAGTGTCCTTAACGCTTTGTTCCAGGCACTTTTATTATACATATGTATGTATGAATAAAAACGTAATTAGCTTTTTCACAATTATGGAAGGCAGAGTGAAATGCACAAAGTCCCATAAATATTGCATAGTGGGAACACTCAACTGACCGACCAATTACTTTCCCAACTCCGTCGGATGAAAACCCCCCGGATGAAAGTCCCCGGCCAGTGGCAATTCCGATTGCGATCCCAATCCGAATCCATCTGGATTCATCCATCAATAGGTGAAAGACTTTTCAATAGCATACAAAAGGCATTTAGCCGCTGTTTGGCATCGCCCATTGAGCCTCGCATTGAATAGGCTTAGCGACGACTCCGCCACCATGGCCACTGCTCCTTGGGATTCGGAGCCAGCTGAATGGCAGAGTTGGCAGTTGGCAGTTGGCCATTGGCAGTCGGGTCGAGGATCCCTGAACCGCTCATCATTCAGTATGCGATGCACTGCAAGGAAATGGTGTGCATCTTACCTCCAAAAAACAATAATAATGTCCTTCCAAGTCATTTAAAGCACACAACATAGGTGATAATGAGATGACATATTGCAATGTTTTCATTGAGCTTTTTCTTGCAGTGCATTTACTTGTAGTACAGCTGGAAATCAGGCGATTGGATGTTTCTCCGGGTGCACGCATCGCATTTCCCCCACTCCACGAACATTTGATGAATGGTTGTTATCGTTACCAGCTCTTGCCTTATACTTTATGATTAAACTATTGACGTCGGCAGTTTGGGCCACCGTTGGCCCGGTGACCATTATGCATGGGCCGCAGAGCATTAAAAACGATGATGCTCGGCTAATTAAAATGGCCACTCACCCTGTTTCCATGTCCAGTTTTTCCCGATCCTTGGCTCTGCAATGTTTTTTCCTAGCCTTTGCCTTTGCCATTGCCATTGCCATTGACATTTGAAAGGCGGCAATGAGCGAGAGATATGCTTTCTCTGCTGCTGCTGTGTGCTGTGTTTGTGCTGTACATTTGTTAATTATTTCGCTTTGATGCGCCCAAGAGTATGCAGCACAACGGACGCGAAAAAATTGTCGTTTCAAAGGACACAGGAACGAGTTTTTGCTGTTAATCAGAGTTGAAGCTTAATTAGTTTCCTTATCATGTGAGTGTAGCATGAAATTAATTAGCGTTTTTTCCCGCTTTTGCAACACGCAACAAGCTGAGCTGAGCAACGACAGGATATGCTCTACCCCACCCCCCTTCGAGCTGGACTTCAATCCTTTCCCATTTGAGATTCTCTAACACCACGCCACATGAATATCCGGATGGATTGTGCGGACATTTTGGGGGGTAAACAGCGAACAATAAGAGCCTTGATTTTGCAAAAACGAAACTTAATTATGAGTTGCTTTATATGCGAAATCCTGCCGTCCCGCTCTGCTTATTGCTACGTGCGAATATATGCGGATATATGCGGATTTATGCGGATAAGCGAGTGTGTGCGGTTGATAAATTTGTTTATTCAATAAAAATGCATTCCTCACGCCCAGAGAGCGACTTTAAAATGTTGTCGCTGTTGGCTGTCAAGCGCAGCCAAGAAGGAAAAACCCGGCTAAAAGAAAAGTTTTCCAGCTCGGACAGCAGCGAGTGCAGAGAGTAAGAGAGTAAGAGAGATGGCATGTCAGATGCCACGGGCTTGTCAGATTTTCATGCATTTGTCCTCTTACTCTGGCCGCTCCATTTCCCCCGAATCCTCCGCAGAATCCTCCTGCTGATGAGTCCTTTGTTTTTATTTTCCGCAGCAGCTGTTCCGTCCAGTGGGCGTGGCTGCACAACACACAACACACAACCAGAAGGAAAAGCGAAGGGAAAGCCAGCCGAAGCGGGACAGAGAGCATTTTCATAAAAATTGCGGCTGTTAAAATGCTGCGGTCGCTCTTCCTTCAAGCTGTCCATTCCCCCGCCCCTCTGCACCACTGCCACTCCCCCCAACCCCCCCCCCTACCCCTTTCGTTCTGTCAAATTAATAATTTTATTTTTATTGTCTTTTCGTGGCCAGTCCTGGCCAAGTTCCGTGCCCCTTGCAGCCGAGTTGGAGCTGTAGTAACGCGTAACTGTTGCTGACGCATATACGCTGGACATTTTTATTTCGTTTTATTATCACGTATGCAATATATATTGGCATACCCTATGCTCGAAGGACCTTATTGATTTTACAGGAAGCTAATTTATCTGACTTCTATTTGGATTTTTACTACGAACACTTAAAATTCGTTATATATACATATGGTACATAAATGCTTTAGCCTTAATCCATTACCTTTGGCACACAAATTCCATTTATGTATATATATTCACCATATATGTACATATTTACCGTAAATTAAAAATTTCTTGAGGTGTTTGCAAATATAGTACAAGTTTGCTTTTAGCAAGTATTTTCCTATACAATTTTTGTTAAATTTGTTGTACTAAATACATTGCAGGGAGTAGAAAATTCACTATAACTACCCAACCATTCAGTTAATTTTTCTTATTTTTTCTTTAATATTTTTTATTTGTTTGCACGCTGTTGTACTTATACTCTTGTCCTTTTTTTGCCGCCTTGGTCACTCATACGGCATGTTGTCAGCGCCGTTGCTGTCGCCGCGTTGTTGCTTTTGCTGCCTTGGGTTTTATTGAAAAATAATTACATGTTGCAGTCATGTCGTGCGTGGTCCCCTCCAACTGTCCGGTGTCTCCGCCCCTCACTCCCCCCTCCCGTCTACCCACTTGGTGCGGTCTATTTGTGCCGCCTTCTGTCCGTCCGATTGTCTCTCCTGTGCAGCAGATTTCCCACTGCCCACCCTCAATGCACCACCCCCCACCCACCGCCCACAGCCCATCCGCTGCCTGTCAAGTGCAGCCAGTGTGCATGTGTGCGTGTGTGAAAGTGTGTTTGTATGTGTGTGCGGGAGTGTCCTGCGCTGACAAAGAGCTATCATAAAGTAAAACACGTTCATGTATATGTTTTCACAGCAATTTTTCTTTTCAGCCACCCCCCTTCCTCACAGTACTCCACTCTGCTTTCCTTTTCTGTAGATGTTGCATAGTTTGTGACAATTTTTATTTAATTTTAATTGCTTGTTGTATATTAAGTTATATTGTCAGCAAAAACGGTTCGCCTGTCAGGGTTTCTGTTTTTGTTTTGTGCAACTGCAACAATTGGAATTTCCGTTTCGCTTGATTGCGGCCTGAGGAACTTAAATCATCATCCGATTCAGAGTGATTTAAAGCTATCTATTATACATTTTATAATATAGAAGTTAGTTATCCAAGCTAGACCTATGTATCTATTTCATTGTTATTTTGTTAGTTATAACTTAGAGCAGGCTGTCCTACATTTGTAATAATTAGATTTAGATACATATGTGTTTATCAGCAACTAAAGTTGCATTAACTCAATCAAACTCCATTAATAAATTAGAACAGCGGCTTCTGAATATTGTTTCTAAAAATCATTTGAGCTAATCATTCGTTTTAAGAATAGATAAACAATTTGGAAGTTAAAAAAATGAGGCAGCTGTGATAATTTCTCAATATGCCACGTTTGAATTCATTAAGAAGAGTCCCGTTTGCAATTAACACAAAATATTTGCCCTTTTGAGAGGCAACTTTTATGGAGATGTTTATGAACCCTTTTGGAAGTCCTGCCCCTGCTGAACCCATAGAATATACGTAGTGCATGCATTTAAATGTGTTGAAATGACCGAAAAAGATAAACAAACATCAAAAATACAGAAAATCTCTGAGCTTTTGCCAGGTTTGTGTTTGTGTGATTCACAAAGTGAGCAATCCGCTTGTTTGTGTATATGTGTGTGTGAGCGTGCATGTGTGTGAGCGTGCGTGTGTGTGTTTGAGGGGACAAGTGTGAGTGTCATATTTGAGTGTATCAAAAGATAAAAACGTTAAAACAAACAAGCTGGCAGGGGGAGGAGCAGAAGTATCAGGGGGAACATGGGACACAAACACGTAGCAAACAGTAATAAGCATGCAGCAGAGCATACAGGAACTGACCCTCCGCCCCCCGCCCCTCGCCCAACACACTGTGCTGGTGGAAAAACCGCAGGAGGATGGGGTGGTGGGTGGTGGGTGGGGCTGTGATGGGTGGCTGTGGACTCCGCATCACATCACTGCCTGTGCCTGTGATGAATGACTCTTTTAATTAGTTGCCGCAGGAAATGCATGAATTGCAAAATGACTCTGTTTGTTTATCCAGCGACGACGACGACGACGAATCCTGTCGCTCCTGCCTTCCGCCATCGCTCTCTGGGGCACACACACACTCCCGAAACACACACATACACATACACACACCCTCGAACACCCAGCACTCCTGTATCTCACATGGTCGTCCTGTCCCTCCGCTGTGCGCTCATTTATTAAATAGTAGTTTTCAAGTGTCCTTCAGTGACATGTTGTTTGTTTGTTGTTGCCGGTGGTTGTCGTCCCTAAGCGAAGCACGGGGTCCTTTCACCAAAGTGTAAGTGTGTGCGTGTGTGTGTGGCCTTTCTCCTTCATCTCCTCGCTTCTTTTTTATGGTTTTACTTCATTATTGTGCATACATGAGATGTTCCTTCGTCCTTCGTCCTTCAGTTTTTGTCCCCATCGTCCTTCGTACTCTCGCCTGGCCATTTATTTGCCCGCCAGTCGCCGGGCAGCTTATTAATAATTTTTGTCAAGTCGTGTTGAAAGTATAGGACAACAAAAACAACAGCTGGCTATTAAGGGACTGATCGACATACATACCAATGTACATTCGAGTATATGTATGCCTGAGCCAATGGGAAAATGGTTTAATTAATACTAACGAAGATATTTATGTGACATACATTGTTCTCCAGGCATATGCCCACTAATTGCAAAAAAACAAAGAACAATTGCTTACAAATTCGTTCTAGAAATATTACGGAACAAGAAACATTAATATTAATCTATAATTTCAGTTGAACGTTTAAGTACCCTTTGTATACCTTTTGAGAATGGTAGCTATCAATATAAAATTTTATATATATTCGTACATTTATGCAAATTATTTGATGGAAAACATTTGGTACCCTCCCGTTTTCCAAATGGACCAAAATCACGTATACGTCATGTATGACTCAAGCGCGGACGGCATAAAATGAAATACAAAAAAAAAATTAAGCTGACAAGCGTCACGCCCACTTCAGACAGACACGCCCACCTGTGTAATGGTTGACTTAAGCATGAGAAGCCGAGGGGTATAACAGTACCCAAACACTGGTGATTCGTGCTCTCACTCTTCTACTCGATTATGAATAATGGCGGGCGGAATCCTCTGGTGCCTTAGCTCTTTCGGCGATGGGGTGGGTCGGATTGCCTTTCATAACGATCCACACATACTTTAATTGTTAGGATTCCTACGGAAACTATAAGTTACTAGGCTTGTACATTCCATACTAAAAAGAAGAAAACTGAAAAAAAATAAATCGGAACTCGCCAAGTGAAAAAAAAAGAAAAATGTTACAGACGACAGCAAGACTAAACGGTAGCAAGGTCTTTGGTGGAATTTGAACCTCGCTTTCTCTACCCAACCCGACCATAATCTTCACGATGGCATCTTCGAAGATTCCCTATAGAGACTTCCGATTTTATTTAAGCTGCCATGTCAACTCAGGATAATTACAGGTTTAGCAATTCATGATTTTATTTAAGTTCATATAATAAATTTATTTACAAAAGAGGCTGGATGGCCGAAAAAATAAGATGTAGTAATAGTATTCATTTATGCAACTTCATTGAGCGCTTACTCAAAACAAATTAAGAAACTAAAAAAAATCTCCTTCATTTACTTAAACGACTATCGAAATTTCCATTCATTACATTTCCTTAGATCTAAAAGTACTTCATTTAATTCATTTGGTAATGTCTTATCTTAATATTTATGGTTAAATGTTGGGGTTTCTATTAAACGAACTATGCATAAGTTAGAAATATTTTTGAATAAGAATGCTAGGCCATATGGGGTCGCGTTATGGAAAAATAAAAAATAACAAAAATGTCCTTTCGTAACGGCTCTCTAGTATTTCAATTTCGTTTAATTTCAAGGTTTAGGTATATATCTTTCTGTTTTCTTTTCAGTCACCCCCTAATTTTTATATTCATTTGAAATGTTCTTCTAAGAATGTAGGTATGGCATACGCTACGATACTACGAAATTACTCTTAGCTTTACGAACTCACATGTGTCCAGTTCCAGCGTTGAAAGGCCTTCCAGCGGTGAAATGATGGTACGGGTTGTCAATGCTAGCGGAGATTAATTGAAGTATAAAAATTACGGGGCTACATGACGGCGGTTACGAAAAAAACACACTCTCGCAAGTCGACTTCCGTATGGTCTAGCAACCTGCGCTACTTTTATCCTAATCCCTTATCCGCTGACGGTCCAGGTTTTGGTTTCCAAAAAAATGATCCTGACTGGGAAAAGTAACTGGTGCGGCTTAGTTGTAGTTGTTCTACTGCGCACCGATCTATACATATATAGATAGGTCGGAGTGTCCAATCAGGGATTAATCGAAGGGTAAGGCTTCGGGAGGTTGACGTAGCTCCCAGAAGGACAATTGCTTCAATTATCCGTAGCCAGGGGTTGTCCTACGCAGTATAATAACGCTAGTTGGTGGTCAGGAATCCCTCCGACCGGCCAGTATTTGCAGAGGCCCGGTGGCCAGGTGAAAACTTGATACTGCCAACAGAGCGGGTTTTAGTTGGGGCACTAGTGCAAGTCGGAGACATACCTATTCTCTTGGGAGAATTCCTCCGAGGGGGTTATGCGAATCACGTGGTTGGGGCTCCAAGGCGAGGCAACCACCGCGAAGATCACAGTTGTCACTTAAAATTTTGGGGCAGATTCGTTTTTTTCCTCCAGTATGTGATCAGATCACGTCACCGATCAGACGACGTTAATAAGTAGTTGCGCTTAAAATTTAACTCTATTCAGAGGACTTGCACAATGATTTAGCCGGAATATTTTTCTGGTTACGAAAAGAGCGGGACTGTAGCCGCGTGGGCATTTATATACCACCAAATTCCAATAATTATAGCTGTGCTTCTATTGGAAAGTTGGAAGACGCTCTCAGTGTTGGGCAACGTTTTCGGACATGTTAATCGATGATTAGACTGAGGTTATCGACCACAGCCTAAAAGCATACCCACTGAATGAACTAACCCATCCCTAGAGTCAAGTTCTCAGTTGTAAGTAGCCAACATTGCATTTATAATATTTTCCTATTTGCAAATTCTTTTCGCTTACCATGCCGACCACTACACCACCCGATAATATTTCTTCGTTAGATGCAATATTAGCGGGAATTAGCTTCGAATGTCCTTTGCATGATACGTTCCTACCTCTTTTCCCTGTAAATTTTCAAGCTGGTAATAACAATTTCCCAGTTTCTTTTTGATTCGGGACTTTACAAATTGTGGGCCTAATTTCGAGTTAAAATTCTGCGCGAATTTGCTTTGGGCAAAATTTCGACGGAATACTTCCTGTCCTTCCTTAAAGGAAATGGGTTTCGCGCGTAGGTTATATTGCCGCACATTGCGATCATAGGCACGACGAATATTGGCCTGAATGTCTTTTCGAATAATGGCTAAATTGTCAGATCGGGAAATCGGTGTTATCGGTTCTTCCAATAGGGATAAATTCTTTAGCAGTTTATAATCAGATCCATGGGTAATCATATCTAATCCGTATAACGCACGGTATGGTGAACATCCTAACGATTGATGCAACGCTGATCTTAACGAACATGAGATACTAGTGATGTTTCTGTCCCACTCGGTTTGGTCGGTTTTTAAGTAAGTGCGGATGGCAGCTAATAGAGAACGATTTACTCTTTCGGCCGCATTACTTTGTGGTGAGTATAATGCGGTATAGACGTGGTTTACTCCTAATTCCGTAAGAAAGGCATTGAATTCCACAGCTTTAAATTGGACTCCATTGTCGCTTACGATGGTTTCGGGAACACCTACACTATGAAAGACCTGTTTTAAAAGGAAATCTATGATTGCCGTTGAGGTAAATCTTTTTAGGGGTTGTAACCAAGGATATTTGCTAAAGTGGTCTAATACTATAAGTAAGCCAACATGTCCTTGCTTACTACGGGGATAGGGTCCAAGCAAGTCAATATATAGGCGTTGAAATGGTCGGTACGATGGACAATGCTCACCCATGGGTGGACGTAACGTATAATTCGGGGCTTTGTTCTCCTTACATGCGTCACAGGATCGAATGTAATCTCTAACATCTTTTGCTAACCCGGGCCAAAATAGATTCCGGCGTAGCCTTGCGATGGTCTTCTGCATTCCGGCATGGGAGGACGTAAGACTATCGTGTGCCTGTCGAAGCACTTTCGGTCTTAACGTTTCGGGAACCCAGAGTTTCCAGGACTGTTTGTCGTGAACCTCATTTCCGTCAGCGTGTTCTGTACGAATGTACAAAAATTTATCTACTATTTTAATGTCGGGAAATTTTTCTTCGCTATTCGTAAATTTAGTTTTTAGCGTCGTGTAAGTGTCCTCGTTAAACGCTTCCGAGCTAAGGTCGATTATAGGTGCCATGTCTAATGCATTTATTTCGTTTTCGAATAGTCTAGACAAGGCGTCAGGGACAACATGATCTTTTCCTTTTCGATGCGAGAATGAAAATTTAAACTGTTGCAATCTAAAAATCCACCTAGCCAGTCTTCCTGTTACATTCTGTTGCCTCATGAGCCATAATAAGCTAGAATGATCGGTAACTACTTCAAAGTCCTGTAGTTCTAAGTAGCAGCGAAACTTTTCAATGGCTAATACCACTGCTAAACATTCTCGTTCGGTGACGCTATAATTACGTTGTGATCGACTTAATTTTTTTGACATATAGGCAATGGGCTTTTCAGCTTTATCTTCCGCTAGTTGAACCAACACTGCACCGATGCCGAAATCGCTGGCGTCACAGTGAAGATAAAACTTCTTCTCAAAGTCTGGGTTTGTTAAAACCGGTGCAGAGGTCAATATGATTTTTAGTCTATCCATCGCTACTTGAGCTTCTGGAGGCCAAGCAAATTTTACCTTTTTAGAAAGCACATCTGTGATTGGACATGTGAGATCCGCGAAATTGGGTATGAACCGACGGTACCAGCCACAAACTCCAAGAAATCCCCTTACTTGTTTCAGATTTTTGGGAGCTGGCCAATTTACTATACACGAGATTTTAGCTGGGTCCGTACAAATACCTCCACTTCCAATGATGTAACCCAAATAATTGATGCTTGTTACTCCAAACTGGCTTTTGTCCATGTTAAGAGTAAGATTGGCTTTGCGAAATTCCTCGGCCAATCGAATCAGTACTACCGAGTGAGACTCAAAATCTTCGGACACAACGCAAAGATCGTCTAAGTATCCAAAGACACAATAGCGCAGATCTGCTGGAATGATCTGATCCATTAAGCGACACATCGTAGATGGTGCATTACAAAGCCCGAATGGCATAACCTTAAACTGGTATAACGGTCGCCCTGGCACCGTGAATGCAGTTAAAGGTTTTGATTCAGCACTGAGCTGTATTTGCCAATAAGCATCTTTTAAATCGAGCTTAGATATGATGTTAGCTTTGGGCAATCGGGAAAATATTCCGTCAATGCTGGGCAACGGATAAGCATCCTTCTTGGTAGCATCGTTAAGCCTGCGTGCATCCAGGCAAAGTCGAATTTTATTAGGTTTGACGACCAGACGCATTGGAGAACTCCATGGGCTTACAGAAGGCTCAATAACATCTAATCGCAGCATTCGATCAATTTCTGCATACAGTAATTTCTCTACTGCGGGACTGACTGGATAGA
Source organism: Drosophila teissieri (assembly GCF_016746235.2). Lineage (NCBI taxonomy): Eukaryota > Metazoa > Arthropoda > Insecta > Diptera > Drosophilidae > Drosophila > Drosophila teissieri. The sequence continues at coordinate 13,885,623 of NC_053031.1, read as the reverse complement.
ACCTCTGTTTAACGGGCTTTGCATTTCCGACGTCAATGCAATGTTCAATAAGTGAGGTGCGACCTAATCTGTCTGAAGCTTTTGGAAATAATTGCTTCACTACTGCTAGACGCTGACTTTCAGACGACGTTAAGGGATACATGTTTTCCCCGGCCAACTTATTGTCTTCGATTGGTACGTGTACGGATGATATAATATTTGGAGCAATTTGGAAAGTTCTCCAAAAGTCGTGGCCAAGAATAAGTCTTTGTTTGATGCTGGGAATTATATACAAACGCAGGGGTCTCCTAACTTTATTGTAGGTTAGTTCGATGTCTAGGAACCCTATTATGGTTTGATTTTCACCACTTGCTGTCTTAGCTCGCGATTTGATAGGTTTAAATTGAGGATGACTTGAAAAATCCTGTTGTGCTAGCTCTTCTCCAAGACAACTAATGTTCGCTCCTGTGTCCAACAGACCAAGTTCTGTATACCCCATGAACGATACTTCAGCATAGCTTCGTAAATCACTTGATTTGTTAAAAATAGTGGAAATTTGTAATTGTTTATTTCTCCTAACCTCGGCATAAAATGACTTTAATCTAAGTGTGCGCCGATTGCGGTGCGGCTTTATATCCTGAAATAGACGCTTCTTTACTTCAGCATAGTTTTTGACCCGTTCTTCATATGGGCGCAATCGCATCGGAATGCAGTTAGCCATCGTTGGCTTATGTAATGTGGCCTTTTGATTTAAATTTTCGGGGGCATTCGGTTCTTGTTGAATGCTCCCGTATGTCGGTTTTCCGATTGCTTTTGAAGGCAATTTTGACATTGCGGCTTGTAGGTGTCTGGCCTGCCACAGCCGTAGCAAAATACTCGACGATCTGCTAAGCAGTTCTCCCAGATATGACCTATTTCTTCGCAGTTCCAACACTTTAGCTTTTCCGTAGATCTACGTAAAGCAGCAATTTCTGCACCCGTTGGAGAAATTTCTTCTACCTCCGAGCTATGATCTTCTAACGCAAAAACCTGTCGGCGATTTGGAATTGATTTTGTCTTAACTTGTTCTGTCCGGCAACTAATTTCATGGGATAAGTTTTCACTCATTTGAACTAGGCGACGTAAGTGTCCCACCGAATGCACGGGCTGATACAGCAACTTTTGCCTAGTCTCGGGTAACAGGTTGTTCTTTAAGATTTCAATAAACTCCTCTTCTTCAATTTTTATCGATGCCTTATCAATTAAAGAAGCCACTGCCTCATAGAAAGCGGAATAAGGTTCACCGTGTTTTTGCTTTCGTGCTCTTATTAACTCCATGCTCATAAAATCTGATCGATAGTCCTTATATTGTTGACGGAGTGACGCACAAATGTTTGACCAAACTATTCCATCTACTTGCTTGTGGTATCTCCAATACCAGGATCTAGCTTTACCGGTGAACAATACATGCATGTTCTTACACATACTTGTAAAGTCACTGCCCAAGGTTTCGTCTGTGAGCGCTTTAATTCTATATATAAATTCTTCAACGCCTAACCCGTCAGTAGATCCATCAAAATGTACTCCCCATTTTTGCATGATGTCGACTGTCTGCCGAGAACTTATTGAGGACGAACTGAAAGAGGCTTGCTCCCGAGTCATGTCCGGCCCTTGAGAATTGCTTGGTGGTGGAAGGTTCTGTATGGATAAGGACGATAAAACCCTGGTAATGGTTTGCTCTATCATATCTTGAATTGTATTATAATCCACCGCTTGAGTTCGACGTGAGTCGATGGTTCTGACTGGTCTACCCGAACGGGGCCTACCACGAGGGGGTCTAGATATACCCTCACGATGCTCGGTACTTTGACTAGCATCCAATACAGAAGACGGAGCACCACTGGTATTTAAAGGAAGTGGTTCCGGTATGTTGGCCGGATTAGCTTCTTCTAACTGGGCTAGAGCTCTGGCTAAGTTTCTAGTAGTTACTCCACGCTGAACCGGCGCTGTCGGCACAGGCAATGGTTGCGCTCGAAATGGCGAACAATTTCCAACCACTACTTTAATCTCTTTTTTATTAATCGGAGCATTACAAGAATAACAACACGAATTCTCGGTTAACCAGGCTTCTACACAATTTTTGTGAAAGACATGCTTGCACGCTAAATGATAACAAGGATTGGTGTTATCCATAACCGTTGAGCAAAGGGCGCAATTATTCTCCATATTACCTTCCGAAGAAGTTCTGGGAGGCGTATTCACTACTGGCATTGCTGGTTATCTTAAATTTTTTTTCTTTAGATTTTATCCTGAATTGGACATTTGATGGCAACTTAATAAAATAGGGTAAATTGTATTAGCCTGCCGTATCTATAACTAGCGTTGAGGACTGGATTATTGAAAGTCTGATTTCCCGATTGAGATGAGTGCGTTGACTAACTTTCTACAGGTTTCTGTTCGGCAAGTGGAAGCATTAAGCTGCATCCTCACAAGTTCCAGACAACAGATACTTCTAGATCGTATTTTTACTGACAACTCGCAACTCACAGAGCTATCAGATGTGTTTTAAGGAATTTGCAGCAGTAGCGGCCTGTGGAAACAACACTCTACCAGCTGAGCGATCATTAAGTATTGATATTCGATCAGAGTCAAATCATCAATATTCTTTAAGTGCTCGTCCCTTTCGCTTGCAAATAAGCGACTGGTATTCTGCACAAACTCCTACCACTGAACAAAAGAGCATTGATAGTTAGGGACACAAGATTTCCGAAAAGCTGATGTTTTGCTAAATTCATGGGTTGGTGTACACTTCAGGTTTCTCGGTTTGATATCCGCGTCCGAATAGCAACGTCGTAGGCCTTATTAATGGTCGCACTTCGCCCTCTGAAATGAGATAGAAAGATCACGCCGATCTAACTACTTCCACACTTCAGTGTCCTTGGGAAATCCCATAAAGGACAATAAATTGGATTAGGAAATCTATACCACTGAACGTTATAATCGTACCGTGGCATGCCCCACGTTGGGCGCCAAAAGTTATGTAATGGTTGACTTAAGCATGAGAAGCCGAGGGGTATAACAGTACCCAAACACTGGTGATTCGTGCTCTCACTCTTCTACTCGATTATGAATAATGGCGGGCGGAATCCTCTGGTGCCTTAGCTCTTTCGGCGATGGGGTGGGTCGGATTGCCTTTCATAACGATCCACACATACTTTAATTGTTAGGATTCCTACGGAAACTATAAGTTACTAGGCTTGTACATTCCATACTAAAAAAGAAGAAAACTGAAAAAAAATAAATCGGAACTCGCCAAGTGAAAAAAAAAGAAAAATGTTACAGACGACAGCAAGACTAAACGGTAGCAAGGTCTTTGGTGGAATTTGAACCTCGCTTTCTCTACCCAACCCGACCATAATCTTCACGATGGCATCTTCGAAGATTCCCTATAGAGACTTCCGATTTTATTTAAGCTGCCATGTCAACTCAGGATAATTACAGGTTTAGCAATTCATGATTTTATTTAAGTTCATATAATAAATTTATTTACAAAAGAGGCTGGATGGCCGAAAAAATAAGATGTAGTAATAGTATTCATTTATGCAACTTCATTGAGCGCTTACTCAAAACAAATTAAGAAACTAAAAAAAATCTCCTTCATTTACTTAAACGACTATCGAAATTTCCATTCATTACATTTCCTTAGATCTAAAAGTACTTCATTTAATTCATTTGGTAATGTCTTATCTTAATATTTATGGTTAAATGTTGGGGTTTCTATTAAACGAACTATGCATAAGTTAGAAATATTTTTGAATAAGAATGCTAGGCCATATGGGGTCGCGTTATGGAAAAATAAAAAATAACAAAAATGTCCTTTCGTAACGGCTCTCTAGTATTTCAATTTCGTTTAATTTCAAGGTTTAGGTATATATCTTTCTGTTTTCTTTTCAGTCACCCCCTAATTTTTATATTCATTTGAAATGTTCTTCTAAGAATGTAGGTATGGCATACGCTACGATACTACGAAATTACTCTTAGCTTTACGAACTCACATGTGTCCAGTTCCAGCGTTGAAAGGCCTTCCAGCGGTGAAATGATGGTACGGGTTGTCAATGCTAGCGGAGATTAATTGAAGTATAAAAATTACGGGGCTACATGACGGCGGTTACGAAAAAAACACACTCTCGCAAGTCGACTTCCGTATGGTCTAGCAACCTGCGCTACTTTTATCCTAATCCCTTATCCGCTGACGGTCCAGGTTTTGGTTTCCAAAAAAATGATCCTGACTGGGAAAAGTAACTGGTGCGGCTTAGTTGTAGTTGTTCTACTGCGCACCGATCTATACATATATAGATAGGTCGGAGTGTCCAATCAGGGATTAATCGAAGGGTAAGGCTTCGGGAGGTTGACGTAGCTCCCAGAAGGACAATTGCTTCAATTATCCGTAGCCAGGGGTTGTCCTACGCAGTATAATAACGCTAGTTGGTGGCCAGGAATCCCTCCGACCGGCCAGTATTTGCAGAGGCCCGGTGGCCAGGTGAAAACTTGATACTGCCAACAGAGCGGGTTTTTTAGTTGGGGCACTAGTGCAAGTCGGAGACATACCTATTCTCTTGGGAGAATTCCTCCGAGGGGGTTATGCGAATCACGTGGTTGGGGCTCCAAGGCGAGGCAACCACCGCGAAGATCACAGTTGTCACTTAAAATTTTGGGGCAGATTCGTTTTTTTTCCTCCAGTATGTGATCAGATCACGTCACCGATCAGACGACGTTAATAAGTAGTTGCGCTTAAAATTTAACTCTATTCAGAGGACTTGCACAATGATTTAGCCGGAATATTTTTCTGGTTACGAAAAGAGCGGGACTGTAGCCGCGTGGGCATTTATATACCACCAAATTCCAATAATTATAGCTGTGCTTCTATTGGAAAGTTGGAAGACGCTCTCAGTGTTGGGCAACGTTTTCGGACATGTTAATCGATGATTAGACTGAGGTTATCGACCACAGCCTAAAAGCATACCCACTGAATGAACTAACCCATCCCTAGAGTCAAGTTCTCAGTTGTAAGTAGCCAACATTGCATTTATAATATTTTCCTATTTGCAAATTCTTTTCGCTTACCATGCCGACCACTACACCTGATGCAACAATGCAAGAGGAGGAAAGAAGGAAAGGAGGAGTGCGGCGAATAATTTAAGTCGACTTTTGCGGCTTTAAATTCTGGAAAACTTGAATGCGGCTGTCGCTCTGTTTAATAAAACTTTCAACAAACTCAATTAACAAAACTTTCTGCTGGCCGCAGCAAGAAATGCAAGAAAAGTGGCATAAACAAGGCAAACAAACAGGCAGAGAGTGTTGGCAAGAGGACGAGGCCAGTGAAAAGGATTCCCAACTAGGCGCTGATTTATTGTAGAAGTACAAACGGATATTCGCAGTCAGAAAGGCTCGCTGCCTGGCTGGCTAACTGGCTAGCTGGCTGGCGACAGAGATGGATTCGCAGCGGAGTCATCTTCGCTTTGGCATTGAAAGTCCATTTAACATTTTGTCATTTACAGTTTTGAAATAGTTTTTGAAAACTTGACACCAAACAAATCTGCACTCGACGAATGCAAAGGGGCCGCAAGCGCGGGCGTGCAATAAAATGGCAGGAAACAATTGCTGACAGGCGGACTGAACTGGACTGCACTGAACTGAAGTGGAGAAAGAGCTTCAGACAACGCTGTATTAGGATTGTCAACAAGCGCGTTATAAACTTTTATTGCAACAACAAAGGAGGCGAGCCAAACAAAACAGAACAAGGATGCAATGGAGCCGCAGGATTCCTGCTTTTTTACAGTCCAAGTAATCGAAAATGATGCGTCCTGCAGGACAGCGTGGGAAGGTTAAATTGGCTGCAAAATAATAGAATGAAATGAGGCTCTTGATGCAAATTGATTTGGATTAGAGAACTTTAAAGAACACAGGGGGGCAAAAGCACAGAACAATTCCCGCTTCCGTTTCCCACATCAGCCATCCAGAGTGGAGCTGAAAACATTTGGAGTCTCGTCTCGAAAGTGCATAAAAATTGATCACCCAACCAAGCGAATGCACCCATTGGATTCGGACTCAGAATTCGAGGAGACTTTTATGCAGGTGATTTAATTTTAAGGATATCGAAGTTTCGGTAACGGAATCGTTGAATTTAGCTGAGTTTCCGATCGGACCTGACGTGATTCATTGTTCAATCTGGTAATTGAATCTTTGAGTTGCAGCGATATACTCGTGTGCATTTATCTCGGGAGCACTTAATTAAGCTTTAAACAACATTCAAACAACGACAGTCCATTTACATGGCGGCGGGTTTTCGGGTTAATAATAATACACAGGTTGTTTATAAATCAACGGCGGCATAAATCAGAATCAGAATCCAAACGATTGCCAAACGAGGTTGGCAAAATGTAATTTCATCCGCACGCTTCAATTGCCTTGAGCATTGCCATTACCCATTACTCCCACATTTGGCCGTGCAAACAAATTGATGTGCGAAATGGGAGCGACTGACCGGCCATCAATATAAATAAATAAATCTTTGCCAAGCCATAACAACAAAATCAGTTGCACTGGCACGCACAACTCCGCAGCTACAGCAGACAGATGCAGATGCAGAGGCAGCAGCAGAGGCAGCAGCAGCAGCAACAAAAACGCAACTGGAAAAATAATAACAATTTAATTAAAATATTCAACAAAAACACGTATCCTATCCACATGGCATGCAGATGGCGACAGAGAGAAGGAGCAAAGTTGACAGCTTATGAAAATGCAATTTTTATTTTTTAATTGATTTCTTGTTCGGCCAATATTTACTTATATCTCTGCACATCCCCCTCCCCGCCATGCCCCATTCCCAGCCCCGAAAAACTTTATTGCACTTTTTTGCGCAACAAGGGGTTTATTTATTATTTGCTTACGCGTTATTATTAACTCCCCGGGGCATACACATATGTACATACATATATATTTGCATTTTCATCTCTCTACATTCGCTGAATGTATGTATGTACATACTCGTATGCATGTGGTTGTGCTGGGAATGTTTGCCAACTTTTAAAGAATATTTCCAACATTTTTGATTAGGGGCTTGTTTACAAACTTTGGTCGAGTACACAAAACCATTTTATTGAATACATTGCCCACCGCCATTTTTACCTAATTTCGTCAGTGATTCAGGCGGTGAACCCATCAAACCAACTGCAGATACACAGATACACCGCTACAGCAGATACACAGATACAAAGATACACCGCTACACAGATACACAGCTACACAGATACAGAATGTCAGTGCGAGGCGCTGACATTATTTGGCTGTTTTATGAATTTTGTGGCTTTCACTTTGGGGCCAGGAAGCAGGATCGCTGGCATTGTTGCTGTCCCAGCGCTCGCATGTCCTTGGTGGGCAAATGTGAATGCAACTGTATGTGCTGACCGCAATATCCAGGACGACAGCAATCGCAACAGAGCAACAATGGCTGGGTAATGATGACAACCAAAAACCGCAGTCCCGCTACGTGTGCATGTGCGTGGATATTATAATTATATTAGGGGCCCAAAATGTAAGCAATCAATTCAAAATTAATGCAAATGCAGCAACAATTTCCCCCCCTGCCTGCCCCCTTCCCCACCATCAACATCCCAATTTCGCCCCATGGCAGCATAGATGGCGATCCATGGGCAAACAAGCCCGGTGCACGGAAGTCGTCGGTTGCGGTTTTCCAGAGCTGTCGATGCAGTGGCCTTCCGCCCAACCACCCACCCACCTACCCACCGACCCAGTCACCCATCCATCCACACAAACCCATACATATAAGCATCTGCGATTGCCATGGCAACACTGTATGTAGCCAGCTGTCAGCGCAAACGCCCACAAACTGTCAAATTCATCAAAATCACACGATTGCAACCAAGCAGGCAAAACTGTGGGGGGGTTCGGCCTTCACATGCACGTAACATACACATACCCATATTCGGATACAGATACAGATACACATGCAGCTACAGATACAGATAGATAGGTGGACAGTTGTCGACTGTCAGCCACCTGGAAATGTTTGTTACTGTTATTCTTGTTCTGAGCACCGAAAAAAACGGATTCAAAACTGATAAAACAAAATCGGGAATCGAGCTCATGTTTTTTTAACCGTAGCACAAACTTCATAGGACAAGTTGTCTTCTCAGAAACGGATTTTCCGTATATTTTCCAAATGAAACGAGAAAACGAGAGGTGACACATGACATGTTTACTAACATGACATGGCAATAACATTTTCTTGGAAAGGAAGTGCTTTTCGCCTTACTTCCATTTAATTCGAATTTCTCGCAGTGCACAGCAGTTCACTGGTCAGAGGCTGCACACTGAATGCTCTGTCAGCTGAAGCGTTTTAGTTAGTTGAAGTGATTAGCATCGTTAGTGGCTTTTTCGTTTGCACCAAAGCGGAAATACTGATGCAAAGGCATTGGTCAGCTAACCATTTATGAGTATGTTAATATAGCCACTTCCCAATCTCCATCCATCTCCATCAGTCAGCCAAACCCTCCCTCTGCTCCCTCACTAACCATATCTCATGCTTGGCTAGCTTTTGTGGTACAAACATGTTGTAGCTAATTAAATGAACTTTAATTTGGGCTTAAATTAGTTTGGCCGTGCTTTGAAGAGAGCTCGCAATGAGCACCGCATATTTGCCAAAAGCTAATTTTGTTTGTCCTCGCAGCCATTGTTTTTTCTGCTTTCCATCAACTGGCTTATTGCTTCTGCACGGGCTTTTTCTGAAGCCAAGTAATTAATATGTCACATGTCGCTCAGGCAACATGGCCCGTAGCTATGCAACGCTTTTATTATCGCTTACCGAGGTCACAGAAATTCGTTTGCCCGACATGAATTCATCCCAAACTCTGCGCAGCTTCGCTTTCGCTTAGATTGACTTAATGATGCCAAATTATTGTGGCTACCAGTACTTTTCCGAACCTTCCAGACTTTACTGTTGATTTATAATAAATGTAACATCAATTATAAGTTATGGAGTGTTTCAATCTATAGGACTTCCAAATCTTCTTGATTGATTTATCTAAATAAATCGAACTTTTGACTAGTTTTCTATTTATAAAATTTTTAGATGAGCATGAAAGCAAGTTCTGTTTTCCAGCAATCATCACATTTCTCAGTGTACTCCAGCCTAATTTGATGTATTTAATCGAACTCGCGTAATATCATTTTGCTTCCTTGCCAAGAGCCCAGAAATATTTCAATTCAAGTAGGGGTTCGTGCAATCTGGATCTTTGCCTGCCAACCGAGAGCCGATTGTTCCCATTTAGCGCACCTCTGGAAATAAGAGTGCCCCCTGCGTACCCTTCGATCTTTAGTCCCAAATTCCCCAAAGAAATTTTCTTTTGATTTCACGCCGTAATTGGGTGTCAAACGTTACTTTGTTACTGGGCTTCCGTTTCCTTTCCGTCCTTTTTTACGCATTCTGTCTCGTTTGCACTGTGGCACTTATTGACATCTGCCACCTTGTCGCTTTGTCTCTTTTGCCCACGTATATAAATTTATATATATTTTTTGCACAGATTCACAGGATTCACACACACTTTAGATGGAAATCGGCTGCATGGGGCCGGGCCGAGCAGCAAATGATTGTCAGGACTTCGATAGAGACAAGCAAATTGACAACGAAAAGGACGCCGGAGAGCAGCAAAGACAGGCGGAAAGAGATACGGCGTCGAGTGTGGGGATACTAGATCAACATTATTCGATTTTGAATGAGTGACAGTCCAACTGACAGAGTGACACGCATCGTGGCGATATCTGTTGCCCTATAATTCGATAAGAAGTGAAACAGATTTTTAAATTTCATTCGAGCTGGCCATTTAAATTCGGCCATGGGTGACCGGGAGTGGCCAGGAGTTGGCGGGAGTTGGCGGGAGTTGGCTGGAGTCGGTGACAGGACATGGTAATTTAAGCACATTCTCCGGCAGCGGATGCTAACCCCAGAAACAGGAAGTCATAAATCATATATGTGTTTGCAGCGGGTCTAGAAATCCTCCTATTTGCGTGTGTGCACACCCTTCTGAAGCTTCACAACCGCAGGTGTTGGCTTGCTGAGCTCCGAAAAAAGGTTGCAACAAAGGGGATGTGATGAAGTTGGCAAAAAAGTGTAGACAGGTTGTCAGTTTTTTTGCAAGCTATAAAGTAGATATCCAAATATAAAAGTAGGGAGCGGGGTGCAAATGCTGAGCAATATTTATATAAATAGGAATAATATTTTTATAGTCATTATCATTCTGCTATACTAAATTCAAGAGAATTTGTCTTGCTTTTGCCCACCTTTTTATGATGGTTTTTTTACTTTTATTGATGGAATCCTTCAAATTATAAAAGCAAGTATAGGGTATCTCCCAAGCCCATGTGCACAAGCTCTCAGATTTTCGCACAATGATTCCTGCTGGTTGCGCAGTTAGTTTTAAATTTAATTTTCGTTAGCACATTCTAATGCTTAGCCACTGTTTGTAGTTTGGCTCCAAACTGGACCCCAGACCCCATCGGCTTACGCCACAAACGGAAGCACTTTAAAATTATATGAGGCCTCTGCCGGGTACATGGGCCATTCCCACTCCCTGCACCACTCGCAGGATCCTCACTCACTCACTCTCTGGCTGGGAATCCTCTTGTGTCCTTCAAGCCGCAAGCCGGTAACCAATGAAAACTCAACTGAAAAAGTTTTCCCTGCTCTCGCCTGTTTGTGTGTGTGTGTGTGTGAGTGTGTGTGGTGAGTTGAGGCGACACTTCTATCGCTTGGCTGCGTCGTACCCCTATACCTCGGATACTCATATCCTGGCATCCTCGGAACCCATTTGATACCATCCCATCCACTGGTGCATTCTTTTCGCTTCTTCTTCTCTTTTTTTTTTTGTTGTTTTGTTTTTTTTTTGGGTTGGCCAACTATTTTTCGGTTAGTGGCACTTTTTGATGCAACTAAGCGTATTTATTACTTATTTATACACAGAAGTGCCATCCAACTGTGGGCACCTGGGACGACAGGCCACGCCCACACCCACGTATGCAACGTAAATTATTGAAAAGCCAAAAGCGAGTAAACAGTTGTAACGACAAAGTACGAGTATATTCGAGTGTTTGCCTCTATTTACGAAATGGGACGAAATGAAATTTTCAAGTTACTTGAAATATTAGAGATGAGAGGTGAGATTAGTGAACGGCTCTCAGGCACTTAAAATTCCCCAAGTCATCTTCCTTCTGGGATCATTCCAAGGACTGCCATGAAAGACAATTAATTAACTAGACTTTGGGCCATGCATTCCTATTCCATCAGCAACCCTCTCCCACTATTTATCCACCCCTCAAGGTTTTTATTGTGTAAACTCGCAAATAACTGGATTAAATGGCATCAAATACTTTTAGTTGAGTCTTAAACAGGTGCAACCTCCTCTGCACACCCCCGGCCATTCAAATGTGCACACCCGCAGTGAATTGGTCCCACTCTATGGGCTGGGCATAGACTTGTGGACGCCACTGTGTGGACGAACAGAGCCGAAGAGCATTTACAAGCCAGCGAGCAACAGTGTTAAGCTGCTTAAAATTTATTACCTTTTGCTTGAAATAACTTGCCAGGAACAACGCCAACACGAGCTCTCACACACACGCCGACAACAACACACACAGACACACTCGCATTTAGAAAGAGACATAAAACAATGCACAATGATAATACAATAAAATTCCGACTCAAAAGGATGCCAAGGAGCGCAGGGAAGGAACTACAACCATTGTTGTAATACAAACAGGGTTACGAAGAATTCTTCAGCAAGCAAAGATGGAAGTGGACTTTACAAACGGAACCTCTGGCTAAAAACGTTTCTTTTGTATGTTTGCTTTTAATGCGAACTATATTTTATAATATATAAGAAGCTTCAAAAGCAAGCTCTATAAATTCTATTGAACCTACGGACTAGCTGCAGAATATGTGATTAACTTAAGGAAATGATATATCTAACAGGCTTAGTAACCCACAAATTTTAATTCACACAGAAAAGTTGAGAATTTCCTATGAAAATCTAAGAAACGATTCTCAGAGATACATATATCAATCAGTTGATTATTGTCCGACAAGTCAAGACACTTTCCCAACGCCATTATCCCAAAGGAAATTTAAGAGCAATCATCATAAATTATAAATTTCCAACATCTTAGCACCGCTTTCTGCTGGGATGAAAGTACCGCGCAAAAGCATTGTTAATATCTTATTATTATCCGCAGAATAATTTTTTGGCACGCACTTCCGCAATATGATGGGGTCCACCCCCCAAGTAACTTTCAGACTGGAAGAACATGGAAGAACATGGAAGAACATTTCGGAGTGCATTTCCTGCCCCTGCTGTTGCTCCCTCCACCTTCCACCTCCATCTTGCTTAAATAATAAATTTCAATTTTTAAAGATTTTTAACGTGTTATTGAAAAGCCCTGGCTGCTTTCACTTTTGTTCCCTGCTGTCCTGCCATTCTTTTCCTTCTTAGCTTCGCTATCTGGGGCCACCCTGAGGGACATGATTTTCGCTTTATTATGTGTTCGGTGTATTTCCACTTCCACTTACCCCTCTGCTGGCTCATCATGTATATTATTTTGCTTTCTGTTCATATGCACATAAATAACTTATATATTTCGTACACTTTCCTGAGTCCTATCTGTTCTGTTCCTGTTCTTTATTTGGGCACTGTTTGAAACTGGTTGGTGTGGGAAAATCGGTGGGAAACAATATACGTTTATTTTCCATAAATTCTTGTTTCTCAATTTTGATTTTTTGTGACTGCCTTCAATTTGGCCCTATTGAATTTGGTATATTGATTTTTTGTGACAAGCTCGGGGTAAAATTAATTAAAACGTGTAAGACTTAAGGTCGGAATAGTAGTAAATTTGCTTGGAAACCAGGAATTCTTCGTAAAACCTGCAGGCCAAATTGAAGAAGAAAGAAAGGGAAAATCTCTGTCATTTGTTTGCGTTGAATGTAACAAAGGCGTTCTGTCATGCCAACTGCAGAATGCAAATACTTTTGCAAAATACTGCACAAAGTGTAGATGGCACAGCAACGCGATGAACTTATAATGGACGACCTTCAAAGACTCTATTATATTTGAAAATTTATAAATTTTCAAGGTGGTATTATTTAATATCCTAATAAACCGTGCGTCATCAACTGATTTTCAAATTTGTATAGCAATTTGTTTGTGTTCAAGCACATTCGTGGCCTATGCAATGTATCTTTCGGTTAGTGAATTTATCAGTTTTTTCTGTGCATTGGGAATGCCAAGAAGCTGGCTGCAGAATCTACAAGTATTGGAAGGTTTTTAACTTTTATTTGTCATCATTTCGCCCTTCCCACGCCAAAAATAAGTAAAGAGTGGTTGTTGCTGTTAACTTATGCCATCTCCCGAAGATAATTTGCCATGGTTACCAACTGAGTAGCAGGCCACCAAAGGGGGCACACAAGCCGAAGGGAGCTGGGGAACTGGGGAGCTGGAAACTGGGGAGCTGGATATATGTACGAGTATATGTATATCTGGTATATAGAGAGGGCGAGTATTCAGCATCAGGTAACTCTTAAGCTTCCTCCACGCTGTGGTTTTTACGTTTGTTGTTGACGCTGCCAGCAGTTTGCGAGAATTGTGAGGAGGGGAGTTGGGTTGGGAACTCTTTTGGTAACGCTTATCCACTTGTCTTGTGATTTTAATGCAGTGGGCTGGCTTTGTGTGAACATGGCTAAAGATTGCCAAGGGCAACCAGAAGCACGAGCAGCTGCAAATACCGACTGGGTCCTGTTGTTGTTTGTCTCTTTCAGATTTGACGGGCATGGGCGGGAAGGGGGCGGGAAGTGGGCGGCTTGGGATTAACCCCAGAGAAAATTCTTATGCAAAGATGGATGCGAAGTGAAGGTCCTGGTTTCTTTGGAAGTTATTACCGGGCTTTTATCGCTGGGAGTTAAGGCGAACCTTTCGACTTTCGCTGAGTATCTGCAATCTGCAATCTGCAGCTGACATTTGTTTGCTTTTATTTGTCCCGCCATTATATCCTTATGCTTTGGCTAATTTTCAACAAAAATGAGTGGGAAAATGCGGAGCGAAAGATAATCAAGTGCATCGGCAACGAGCTCTTGTCATGGCAACGAAAAATTGTTCATAAATCGCCTTAAGTCGCCATGTCTGTCCCGTCCTTGGCGGAAGCTGCGCTTCCGTGTCCTGCACAAGGACCTTCATGGTCAGCCATTTGTATGAAATTGGCTTCTTGGGGCCACCGTTCTGGCTTGTTGTCCTGGGCACGTCGTAACTTGAATTGAAATTGAAGTTCGCTTATGGAATCGGAAAATATTTTTGGCTCCTTGCTGCTTCTGCTGCTGCTGCTGCGACTTTTGTAATTTTCCTCACACACTTCATGTTCAGAATTAATTTAATATTAATTTTATTTTTATATATATTGTATGTGGAAGCACTAAGCTTCTTGTTGCTCCCTTTGCTGCCCCTGTGCAACTCCATCTGCCACTTGAGTGCTCATTTCAGGATTTCTTCCCTTGGTCCTCCATAACGCAACGTAAGTGGCATGGGTGGCATGCAGCAAGGACCTTGTGTGGACACCAGTGGAATTTTAAATTGTATTCGCCGAACATAATTTCGAATTAAATGCGAGTCGCCAGCGAAAGTGTTCAGAAATAGTTGAGGGCAAACATCGAACTTATCGATACTTATCTTCCTAGCTGAAGCATACTTCATTTCACCCCTAATAAGTATCTATTTCCTCCGCCAATCAAATCCCGTTTCGTCCTTCCACTACCTGTACTCACATTAACCGCCTACTCCCAACTCCCCCGATCAATGGCCTAAAAAACCGCAATCAACGTTAGGCCTTTTATGTATTTCGGTCACGTGTCCTGTCCATCGGACAACACTCGCAGGACATGTTCAATGTCTGTGGGTAAGAGTGTCATTTGATAGTTGACCAGCAAGTCCAACAAATAATACTACAGATACGCTGAGCGACTTAAAGCTTTTTTCCCAGAGTCCAATTCCAATTTCCTTGCGGCCCAAAGTTCAAACTAAGCCAATTAATTAGGGCGGCTTTAGTTTCGGGTTCGCCGACCAAATATGTCAAGCAAATTGGCCTCGTTGCGCCTGTTGCATTTGCCCGGCCAACACAAACCAGGGAAAAAGCCGGAAAAAAGGTAGGACTGAGGGTAACGAAATGCCGGAGCCAAAAGGCCAAGAAAGGAACTAAATAAATCAGCTAGCGAGTAAATGTGGCCCACGCACAAATTAAACCCAATGAACTTGCATAATAGCCACCAGGCCAGGCAAACTTTCCCCTCCGCGTCTTCTCTGCTGAGACAATATGGCGGCATTAATTAAAGTAATTTATCATTTGGGGTCAGAGCGAAGCCGATGCAGAGGAGTGCGAGTAGGAGT
Source organism: Drosophila teissieri (assembly GCF_016746235.2). Classification (NCBI taxonomy): domain Eukaryota; kingdom Metazoa; phylum Arthropoda; class Insecta; order Diptera; family Drosophilidae; genus Drosophila; species Drosophila teissieri. The sequence goes on along the minus strand of NC_053031.1, from coordinate 13,870,168 downwards.
TCGAGCCAACCTTTGATTTGCCAGGAAGCTGTACAAATATTTGCCTTTTGTGAGACGACAAAGTAACAGAAACCCAGCAGGGAAAAAAGTATATTTAGATGATTGTAGAGGCGAAAGGGGGAGAAACTAAACTGTTGGCATGCCATATGGAAATCAAGCCCACACACAACCCCCGATAATAAACCCCCACCAGGGACTTGGATTTGGCCACGCTTCATTTCGTGTCAGGCTTTAATCTTTTAGCACGCATCTTTGGCATTTTTATTGTAATTTGTTTCGATTTGTGCGATGTGCTATAAGCTGTGTGCTGTGAGCTATGTGCGTGTGTGGAAGGTTCCGAATGAGGGAATTCCCTAACCAAAAACAGAAACCTGCAAACGATAGATAGATCCGTTTCGCCTTTCGGCTGGCTCGGCTAGGCTCAAGGACAAGTCACGATACCTTGGCGGGAGAAGTGGGAGTCCTGTACAGGAATAAATTATGCGTGTAATTCAACATTTTATTTAATGAAAACCTAATGAAATGCAAAATGCTAACACAAATGAAATAAATTTTCCTCGAGCAGTCGTCGGTTGTACTTTCCGCCCTCTTCCCCCTTCCCCTTCCCAAGCCCTGGAGTTCTGTGACGTTTTGGGGAAATTGATTAGGCGCAAAAATCGTTGTTACAGGGTGAGTCCTGGTGAGTCCTGATGATTCCTGGAGTGTAGGAGGAGTACTTGTGTGATGGCAAAGTAGGAGGAGGGGCACTGCTGCATTGACTTTGATTAATAATGTGCGCTTTAGGCAGGTACAAGTTATTAGTTGGCTGCGACTAAGGGCGTTAAGATGCGAGGAGCTCGGTGAATAAAAGCAGCTGGCAAATGAGCTGCATAAATAAGATTAAAGCACTTTCGGCGGGCCGGGAATACCGGCATAACTGCTGGTAATTTTGTTAATTGCATTAGCCAGCTGCATTGCTGGCTGGCTGAAAGGTGGCCGAGTGGTCCAGTCAAATGTGAAATGCAAAATGCATGCTTATGCCACATAATAAAGCTGCGCTTTGGTTGAAAAGGCGGCGAGTTGAAAAATCCCAAGTCAATTAGAATTAACAGCGGCTTTGCTCACACAAACAACAAAAAAGGTCGAAGAGGGAATACTCTTTCGTTAAATAATACGTAGGCTTATTTTAAAAACAAATCAGACAAGCTTGGATCTTGGGATTGTGCACTAAACTTGATAATAATAAACACTTTTTTATACCTTATTTACCAGTCGGTTTACCCTCTGGCAGGGAATTTCGAAAGCGCCGAAAAGCGGCAAATATGCTGCCATAATAACTGCTTCCGACAGCCACGAGAGGCAGCAACAGCAGCTGTGTTGGCCGCGTGGATGGAGGAGGCATGGCAATCACATTCATTTCATTTCGCACAGAAATTTATTTACACACACCAACAGAAGTCAGCGAAAGCGCAGGAGCGACAGAGAGATCCCCGGAATGCGCTGTGGCAGCCACTTCCGGCGGAAACTAGCTTTTAACCCCATGAACGAGTCTAGGCGTTAATACGCCGCCCAGCTCCCCTGCTCCCCTGCTCCCCATCCCCTTATCCCTATGCCTGTCCCTGTATTTGAGTCCCAAACCTAGTCTGTGCGTAATGAAAAATGCAAATTCCCAAAGGCTAAATTCTAACAAACAAGCAAAGCGACGCGCCGCGTCGAGAGCATCGCGTTTATTTTTTCTTCTACTCACTGAAAGAAAAGGGGTAGTGGAAGTGATTCTCACCATTAATATGCGGTCTTCTTATGCACGCAGTAAATATTACTGTTTCTTGATGTGAGCCTAAGGAATAATGACAGAAAATGTTATTTTATATTGCTTTCTAATTTGTGTAACAGATATATATACGAGTATATATTTATATAATAATATATTTATTGCTGCTAACTTAGAAAAAAGTAAAGGTTTTTTATTTTAAAACAAAATCACCTTTCCAAGAGGTAGCTTCCTTAAAGCTTATTGCATAAAACCAAACTTTCTACTTAAAATCTACTTGCAATTTTGCAATTATAAGGTTTCCAGACAGTAAAATTACAACTTCCAACCAAATCATTGTACTTCAAAAGTAGCCTTAATCAGTTTGTGGGCTCTTTCGGACGACTTGCCTCCAAATCATTCAAGTGTACACAAATAGACTAGCCTTGGCAGCAGCATTGGGCCAGCCCTCCTCCCCCAGCTGCCCACCAAGATGCAGCAGCTGGATGCTCGGCAAGTGCAGCTGTGTTGGAGGGAGCACCTCCTGCCCCCCGTTTCCGTGCTCAACCAGAGTCCTGCTCATCGTCGGCGTCAGCGTGGTGGCCGCTCTCTGGCGTATTGTGTGGCAAATGACAGGAAATTTAAAAGGATGCCTTTGTGCGAGTCCCGTGCTGCGGCAGTCGGAGCAACAACAGAAACACTCGCAATAACAAAGTCCTGTGCTCGCTTGTATTCCGTAGTCCCTCGCATCCTGGCATCCTGGTATCCTTCGTTGCTCTTGTGCTCTTGTGCTCTCGTGTCTAGCTCGCGGCCATAATTTCAATGCTCAACTTGATAAGCAGCTTAACCCACCAGTGTGCCTCCCACTTGACCTGACCCACTCGCTGCTCCCTCCCATCGCAGCTCGCTGGCTGCGAGTCCTGCGAATCGCATTTACTTGGTGTTTGCCCAGCCTGGTTGGCATTGCTTGAAAATTTCACGCATTTGAATTAATTAGGCAGCCCCAATCGGCGCTTTACCACGGCAAGTGGGCGCGAAATGGTCTGGCTTTGTCCTTTGGTTTTTACCAGTTTCAATTTGATGATTTACGCAGAAGAGCGGATCGTGGAGAGGCGTTGATTGGGTTAACTTGGTGGAGAAGTGCCTAGTACTTAGTGTACTGTTGTCAAGATTAGTTTAGCTTACAAACTTTTGGTATTTGAAGGAGATACATAAATATGGTCTATACAAACATAAAGCTGGTCTAAAACATATAGGTTTAAATATACATAAAAAGCAATCATACTAGGACGCTGATGCTGAAAGCAAAGCTGTGATTCTCTGGTTATTGCTGTGTTTAAAGTTAAGTGTTTCCAATTACAAAGAGCTTGAGGAGGAAATGCAATTTGGCCTGTCTGACTGCGGTCTGCCGCCTATCCACTTGCCCCATCCTGACCGCAAATGAGGAACCTGGAGAAATCAGAGCCACGCCCATTCGTTGTGTTTTGAATTATTTTGAATTATGCATTCTGCGAATTCTGGTTCCGCGTTCGCTCGCTGCACAAGCTAAATTTATTATTAGATGCCGCATTACGTGGAAACATTTTGGGGCGGATGCTGCTGCTCCTGCACATTGCACCACCTGGCAGCCAAAAGGTGCAGTGATTCATCAGAATTTATGCAGCCAGCAATTCGGGCTCGTGGCGGGTTGCCTGCCAGTGGCAGTTGCTCCTCCCCCCCGTTGTATGTACACATTTTTTTTGTGGCCGCCCATATAATTTGATATGCTGCCTTGGCAGTTGCATTTTGCTGTGGCTCATAAATCTGCAGAGCCAGGCAGCCCGGCGGGCAGGATCTCCAGGATCTGGGATCTGGGGCAGCATCAGTGGGCGGATGGGGGGCAAAACATTTGTCTGCTGCTCTGACATGCATGGCATTAACTGCGAGCTTTGGATTAATGAAGTGCCGGCTAGATTAGGTGGCACAGAAGCAGGAGGAGCAGAAGCAGGAGGATGGGGCATAAAAGTTATTGACAAAACTGTTGTTGGCCATAAATTTAGTTATGGCCTCTAGCTGGCGTGACTTGAGACTGCAGTTAAATTAATTGCCTGGGCTCGTAAACACCTCCGAAAGTCCTCAACCACCACTCCCATGCATGTCGTCTGCATATTATTCAAGCAACAATTTCATCATGAGCGCACTGGGTGCTCTACGAAAGGGGAGTTTGATTCGGACCATCATTTGGAGACCCTGATTCAGATATGTCATATGGCATAATCTGACAAAAGCAAATACAAATGGCATTGATAAAGCCACAGGCGACTGTGAAAGTTGCAGATGCTGCGGAAAACTCCACATGAGGCGGGGAGTAGTTTACATTCCTTTCGTCAATTTAATATCAAGAAAAATGGTTTACTAATTTCCTGAACATAAATATTTATTTTTTCCTGAGCATATGAAAACTAGTTTTTGCTATAGGGTATCACCACATTACGCAGACTCCTCGCTTCGCCCATTTAACGGCTTTTTAACACTTTTTTGGCTAAACAGCTCACGTGCAAGTGCTGCACGCAACTTTTCCGCCCGAACGCGGCACATAAAATAATAATTCTAATAAGGGAGTCGCTTGCCAAGGACCACCTCTAATAATAAATCCTTGGAGGCAGCGGGACGAAGGAGCAGAAGGCGGCAAAAGCATAGCCTTTGCCAACTTCCGCTGTCGAGTTGTTTCATGCTTCCGGCCAACGGAAGTGTTTGCCTAGTTGGCGCGCTAGTTTTGTCGCCTCGCAAGGGGGTGGTCTCCGGATTGACGACAACTTTGATTTGCATACTCCTCGGGGCTCTCTCCTTGGGCACCAGGCGCAGGACTCGTCTCCGCCGGCTCGAGGCCCAGTCACATAGTCACATGGACTGGGGAAGGGCGTGACAACAATGCAGAATCTTGTGTCGAGTCAATTACCCAGGACACATTAGATCCTGCGTGCCGTTGCCACTCGAGAGTCGAGGAAATCAAAATGCAATTGAAGCCGCCTGCCAGTCGGCGGTGGCTGCAAGGGGCTAAGCCATCTTTGCATGACACTGGCTTGCCAGCCACCATCCTGGATAACACAGATCCACTCCCATCCTGCCATCCTCCCATTTCCCAGTCGCCGTGAGTGGTAAAACTTGTTGAGCTCCGCCTAACGAGACCGGCTGAGAATATGCTCCTCGGAGTGCTGAGATGGAGCCTGTTTCTAGCTCCAGCTTTTAAGAGCAGCTCATTTAAAGCCGAAGCAGCAGGAGCAACTGCAGCAACTCCACACAAAGGAAAAAAACGGACAACTTTTTGACAGGAACACAGTGGCGCGAACAACTTTGTAAGTTTTGCTGCAAAATTGCTTGGAAAAAATTGAAAATTATTTATGCTGTGTGCAGTTTGAAGCTGTCAATAGCCTTGCTCCAAACTCCACCACCCACTGCCCACCACCCACCACCCAGCGTCTCCTTAAAAGTATACAAAGTTGTCAGTGCCCGCTGGCGGCATGCGCTTGCATGCAAAAGTCTACTTTGTTGCCTTAAGTACTTATGTTGGGGCCAGGCAACCGGATGGGAAGTCAGCCAGGACGAAGATGCATTCGCCTTGCCGCCGTCGTTGACTACTTTGTCTCTGTCGGGGGCAAGCAATGGGCTCTGCCGCTGCTGCACGGCGAGAAATGCCAGCTCTGTATCGAGTCCTTGATTAGGGGTCAAATCGATGGAAACCAATCAGCCTTCTAAACTTCCTAAGGAACATTTCACAAAGAACAACCCTAGAAATCTTGGAACTCAAAATAACCCATGTTTGATTCCGTCCGTCTGTCTGTCCGTCCATCTGTCTGTCCGTCTGTCTGTCCGTCCGTCTGTCCGTCCGTCCGTCTGTCCGTCCGTATGAACGCTGAGATCTCAGGAACTACAAAAGCTAGAAAGTTGAGATTAATATTACTGACTCCAGAGACATAGAAGCAGCGCAAGTTTGTCGATTCATGCCACGGCCACTCTAACGCCCACAAACCGCCAAAAACTGTCAGTGTTGAAGTCTCTCCTTCGCACTTCCAATAGCTAAGTAACGGGTATCAGATAGCCGGGGAACTCGTCTATAGCGTTCTCTCTTGTTCATATTTATTTCTCGCAGTGCTTTGCTCTTTTCTTAGCACGGCTTAGCATAATTTTAGGCAAACTCACGTTGCTTAGTTTATAGGCAGCTGCTGCTGCTGCTGCTGCCTTCGTCCCGCTTCAGTTTGCAGAATGTCAACTGGTTTTAATTGCCAAGACAGGACAGCCAACATTGTCTGGGCCCCAGCGCGTCAACTTTCCTTAGCCTTTCTCCTTTTCTTTCTCCGGTTGCTTTGGCACGTCCGAGACGACGAAATTAGCCGCGCCCCGCCGCCCATTCCGCCCTTTCCGCCCCCTTAAAATAACTGTAAAATTGTGTAACAAAAGGATTTTCATAAGCTGCGCTCATAAACTATTGGAAGGCACTGTGGGTGGTAGCAGGAGGTGATGGGTGGAGTTGTTCGGAGGCTCAATTTAATGGCGTCGAACTTTGTAGAAGCGACTTGCCGAAAATGCTCGCCGGATTTGGGCATAAATATTTTAAGGCCAATGCTAATGCGTTTTATGTAACAAAGCTGACCGATGGGCGTGGCAGAGATATGGCCAATAAACCATTAATGCATTCCGCGTCGATAGACTGAGCACATTCCCTATAAAGTAATCTAAAAACAATGTCTGTAAGCGATTTGTTGCAGACGATCGGTGAATTACTGACGACTGTGTACAATCCCATTCAAAGTATTTCAAATCAACTCTTAATATAGCTATAAACCAAGCTAATAAGAGAGTTTCAGATTGCTTAAATTATGACTTAAATAATAGACTACTCATACTCGTACATATAAGCTGCTTAAACTATTTCCCACCCTTCAGTCCTTTCCTTGTATAAGGTTTCATTCACAATTCACAATTTGCCTTTGAATACGACTTCAGCCTCCCTCGCAGTGTAATTATAAAGTTACATTAAAATCCTCAAAAGTGCGCGATGCAAACGTCTTTCATTATTTATTACTGCCGAGTGCGGGAAGTTTTCTTTGCGTTCTGCCCGATCGATGTAATTGCAGCACTCCACCGGCGTTTTACATTCCCTGATTTAACTTGCATATGGCTAATTGTTTTATCGTTTGCTTTTTCCTTGCAGGTAAGTCTGGCAATTCATTCCGCATTCGGCATTCGGCATTCGGCGAAATGATTTCCTTAAACACTTTTGCAATTCCCGGGTGAGTTCGTCTTCATTCCTCGCCGCTCCATCTCGAGCCCCAATTACGAATATTTACAGTGGGATCAGAGTAATGGTCGATGATGACTGTGGGTTGCTGGATGGTTTGCGGTTTGTGGCAAGCTTGCCCCACTCGATATGCTTACTTAATAAAAATTTCCAACAATTCAATATCATTTTTATTTGCGTTGCCGTAATATTGAATTTCGCGGTATTAACCCCCTCCCTCCCCGCCCTGTATGTAATCACACAAACATATAACTTTTCACTCAATTATACACAACAATAAATATTGAATACAAACAAACATGGCGCACAGTGGGCACTTTATTTAATAATAAACTCCCCTGCAAAGCCCTACTCCCCTCTTCCCCAACTCCGAGTACTTTTCATCCCGTGCTCCACCATTCGCCGGCATCCTTCGCATTCGCTTAATATGCATTAAAGTGCAATTCATATTTATTTGTGCAAATTTTTCACATGCTCCGTGAACGGCTTGCCAAGCCGCGATTCATTTCACTCCATTCCGTTCCGTTTCATGTGACTCCTGCTGCTCCTTCTCCAGGTCCTTTCTGCTTTCAGCTGGCAGAAGTCCTCGATAGTGATTCCCGGAATACCCTTAAACTATGTGGAAAACGGAAAAATGGTTACCTAAATTATATCAAAGAAATATCATTACCTTGGGATAGCTAAGGAATCTAGAGATTTTAGAGTTTTAGGGATGTCACATGCATCATTATATCATTATGACTATACAGCTGATTAATCCCTTTTCGCCGTTCCAAAATATTGGTGGACAAACATTACAAGTCCTTTCACTTCCACTTGCAGCCAGTCTGAACTGCTCTCCATGAGCTATGCGCACGCATAAACAATAAATAAGGCTTCATAATTTTCCTTCATTGAACTTGCCGAACCCCACTCGCCCTCCGGCTCCGCCCTCCATGACCCCTGACCCGCCTCACGGCAACGCTTCATCATGGTGCTCCTGCTCCTCCTGCTGCTGCGGCTCCAGCTGCTCCTCCTGCTCCTGCGGCTCCACAAGGCCCGCATTGTTGTCATTGGCGACCCGGAGAGTCCGTTGCCGATCCGTGGGCCGTGCCTTGCACTGGAGTCCGTAGTTGCTGCTGAATCCTGTGAACGTGCTTTTGTCGTAATCCTTTGAATTTCGTTGCAATAATTCCACTTGAATGTTTATTTGTGTATACAGCACCACGCCCACTCCCGTCCCATCCTCAACGCCCACAGCCCACAGGGAATGGCAGTTGACGCGGGGGGAAAGAGGGGCCGGGGGATTTGGTTTATAAGGTTATTGTTTGCGTCATGGGCGTCAGTTTAAAACGCACTCTGCCATCGCCTTGAAAGCGTAGGCCAGGCCAGGACATTCTAGGCTAGCAGTTGCCGTGTAATCTTAGCCATTTGTTTACTCTGCCGGGTGCTGCGAATATCTGCAAATACGCCAAACGACAGGTGGCCTCCAACCACCCAACCCCCCAGGGGAAGATGGAGGAAAATGCGAGGAATAGAGAATGAAATCCATAAATTTTTTGCCATTGCCATTTGAAGAACTGGAATCCATAAGCCATTGATGCTTTTTCCATTAGTGACAGCCCTGAATCCTTAGACACTTCGTCGCATTGTCGTGAAAGGGACTTAGTTTTCGGTGTGTGCAGTCGTAGTAGGTAGGGTATACTGCTCTTTTCATATTCAATTAGCTAGGCATTAATTTTTGTGGTGCTGATAAGGCCGAGAACTGCAGCGTGCAGCATGCATGTAATTAAAATTGGTTTAACTACGCCCTGCCGACGGACTTGGGATTAGAGTCCTGCAATTGGAAGATTGGGGGTGTGGTAGCTGCACTGTTCGGTGAATAACTTTCTGGGAACTTTGGGAGGGACTGTGCATCGTGCAGCCATTTAAGCCCTCAGATTCGGGCCCTTCCTGCGATCGAGAGTGTCCATTTTTGGATAGCTTCAAAGTAGCTTAGTTATCTGCCGGTGCCCCCACTTTCCACCTCTCACTTTCCACTCCCCAAATCCAACATCCCACATCCCGCATCCACGTCTGCCAGTCGAATAATCCAAGTCAAGCCTAAGCAAAGCGCATTCCATGAAAGTTGCCCAGGCGGCAGGCTGAGTTGTGTTGTGTTGTTGGACCGAGCAAATTAACAAAACAAAAGCCATTGCCGAACAATAGGCGCTGCAGTTCGGCTGCTATTTGGCTGCTGGGCTCGTGTTCGGGCTTGGGGTTGCGATATGGTTGGGGCTGGGGTCTGGGCCCTGTTGGCAGTTGGCGAAACAAGCCAAATCCAAATACAAACAGACAGTCTTGACCAAATACCAAAGCGAAAACGAAGAGCTCACCGTTTCTGGGGGCGGAGGGCGGTGGGCGTTTCTGGCCAGACTCGATGCCTGAATTTATGCAGTGTTTGGTTTGTTATTACCAGGCGAAGGTTGCACTCGGTCCATGGGAAATGCATCAGAAGCAGGAGCAGGAGCTCATTTCCTCCTTTCTGGTCAGCCGGAGTGGTCTGGAGTGGGAGTGGGCCACGTTAGAAAAACCCGCATCCGAAAGTTGCCCCGTGGGCGGTGTGAAGGCCATGCCAGCTACACGGTAAACACTGCGAAAACACAATCCATCCTTTAATGGCTGCTTTTGTTGTCGAATGAAGAAGGCACTTCTCTGAGCCAAGGAAATTACATTGTTCGTGATTGCCTAATTTCGAAGCAGTGCATCTGTAAAGGAATGAACGTTAAATTCAAATATTGCAGTTCATTAAGGTTCAATGATATATGCCGCTTTAAGTTCTAAGTAATACCTGAGCACACCGTTAAAAATATATGCAAGCTATCATATTTACTCATGTACTTGAATTAGATTTGAAATGTTTCTAGTTGCCTCTTTGCTCCTAAGAAAGTTAAATAGCAAACAAACACCATTTAATGGTAACTCATGTGTGGAATTCAGGCATTTTCTCTCAGTGCAACTGCAGATTGAACGCCTGCTTGCATGCAACAACCCCCTCTCCCCCTCCCCCCATCACTGCACTTGCAATCTCAGTTTGTGGTTAATATTATGCTGCATTTCTCATTTCGCGCAGGTGGTTGTTGCTATCGTGCGATGTTGTTGCTGCTGCTGGCTTATTATCGCTGGCATTGCCAGTGCAAACACCTTCACCCCACCCACATCCGGCGCCCTTTTGGACTGCATTCAAGGGTTTATCTGTGAGTTCGGTTTTCGGCTGTGCCCCCACCACCGCCACTGCCAGCGCCCATGCAACTGCAACTACCCAGTCGGCCTGATTCCGATTCTGATCCTGGAGGACGAAGCGTGGGCCTGCTGTCCCTGTTGTTATTGCAATGTTTTTGACAAATAGTCAGGGAAATGCACACTGATGTCTGTTTATTGTGCCGTGCATGCGGTTTACGTTTATCTTCAACTTATGCAGACAGTTCGCTTCAGCTCAGTTTTGGTCCGGTTTTGCCTGGGTGCAGTGTTTCCAGGACATGCTGTGGTCTGAGCAGATTTTTGAGGCAACGAGGAGGTGTGGTGGTGTTTGGTCCAGACATATTTTGCTGTGGTTGCCGCTCCTATTCTGTGGCCCAGACCACAAGATCAACTCACTGCAAGGACTGCCACTGGTTTAGCTTCTGGTCGCTCTGGCAGGCCGGTCTGCTGTTCGTTGTTCCTTTGGTGCCTGCCTGCCTGCACTTGCAGTAATAATAATAATCTAATTAAGACCCGAATTTATCGGAAATTAGATGGTAGGCTAATGAAAGGCCAGCTTACTTGGCCTCGAATGGTTTTTGAATGGTTTTTCTGCTGCCATCAGGGTAATTAACACGTGGTAATCGAACATTGGCATGAGGCAAGTATTTCTGGGAACTCAAAACAGCCCAACAGTCCAAGGCTTCACCTATTGTCTCTGGGAAAGTAAGAAAAACGTACAAAGAGCTGGGATATCCTTCAGCAGGCATAGCCAAGGCAGCTTATTAATAAACTTGAAACTTTAAATGCGTTTTAAATCCGCTTACATTGCAGTTGCAAGAGCCTAGGCTTTTAAGGCAGCCAAAAGAAGCCATTGCAAAAGGAAGAAGTTTGCTCTTGTTCTCTGCAATAAATCATTGATGCCGACTAATTGAGTCGGAAGTGTGTGCGCAGGGCGGACTGCAAGTAATTGGCAGGACGAAAAGTATGCAGGGTGCACCGAAACTAATGCAATTAGCCAAGAAATGCCAACATCTTGGCAACTCTTCGTGGCCGGGAAGATACATACACGTGCTGAGACTGAAACTATGCAGCAACAAAAGCCAATTACAGCCGGAACAATGGGAAATTATGCACAGCATTTGACATTAGATTAAACCTCGTGACAGGGCCATAAACAAAAGGTTCGAAATGCTCACCGCCCGAAAGTATGCTAAAGTAAACTTTCTCTGCTCCTGTGTTTCTCTGTGTTGGTATTGGTATTCAATGTGTCTCTGCGTTTGTGTGTGTGCTGCCATGCCTAACTCAATTATGGCAGGGCAAATGTTTTGGCGCAAAAAGCTCAAAAGCCACAGGAACACGGCCCATAAACAGAAAGGACCAACCTGAGCCTGAACCCCGAACCCTTCGCCTCTCCATCTCCTTGCAGCAGCTGCGCCTAATTGCAGGCAACATCAACAACAGCACACAAACACACACACACACACACACTCAAACGGGGGAAAACTCATTTAATACATGCAATAATTTGGTTTATTATTGGCTTCCCCTGCCCCAGCCGCCACTTTGCCCCTTTGCGCTACATTTGCCATAACTTTTAATTAAATTAAAATGCACAGCTCAATGCTGTGTGTCCAAAAGGGAGGCAATAAGGGGCATATACCCATAACGTTAATAACCAATTCGCTTTGTAAACGCTCGCAATGCTGGCCCGCTTTAACTGCAAACATATTTATTAATATTTGAGTAAAAGGCCTCTGCAAAATGGTCGCTGGAGTCGGCCGTATTAATCAAGTTAGTGTCGCGAAATGGACTGCGGAATGAGCCACTAACTATCGAGCATATACTCGTATAATGGTTGGGTGGGGGGGGGACCCAGAAATCTTGTCACCGTTTCATCGTCACACCTTAATCTCGTAATACCCACTCCCCAGATGCTCCGCATGGCCAAGTCATGCACAAAACCAACGCCAACCAAACCCCTACACTGGCAGCATATGGTTAGCCAACTTCATAAAAATGCAAACTTATGCTTTTCACAACTTTCGGTGTGTGTGTTGGGCAACCCTCGTCGCCGTGGACATTCACACACGCACAGCCATACACCTGTAATCCAATTAAAGGTAGCATAGTAGTTGGCTTTTAGCGTGCGGTGCCCCCTGGATCCCCCCGCGCGCTCCATCACTATCCCCTCCTTTATCTGGGCACCTTAAAAGCTTTTACCAATCGACAACTCACCTTGATTTTCAGCTGGGAGATGGAGCCGCTTCGCTTCGGTTCGCTTGCTGGGGATGTCCTGTCGCTGTTCGCGTTTTACGTATACTTAATTTGATTTTTCACACAGGTCCCCCCCCCTTAGCCACCACTCACACACAGCCAGTGGTCATGCTCTGATTTTCCGGGGAAAAACCGAGCGAGCAAAAAAATGAGAGAGGCGCTACGCCAGCATGCTGCAGCAGGGAAAGTGAGCGAGGGAGCAAGAAAAATCTAATTTCTGTGCAATTTAACGAGACATTTACGTTTTTTCATTTGATTATCTCCACAGTCAGTTTGGTAACTGGGCAGTCACGGCCACGCCCACGCCCACGCCCCTCCTAAAAATAGCAAAAAGCGCGCGGGGAACCCCAAAAGCGTTGATTGTAAAGATTTGCAGCGTTCCTTTCCGACTCAAAACGGTCTTACCTGGTCATTGTACCTGAATTCTTTATCCTTACGACTGCACTAAAAAAGGAGTGCAAGAGTAATATAGAAACCATGGAGCACATCCTCCGCCCAGAGCATTCCCAATTCGTCCTGGCCATGCAGCTCGGTACTTGCATTTTGTAGCGCACTTGTGTGGGCTTTTGGAGCTGAAACTTTTCGTGTAATTTGTTTTATGTGATTGTCCATTGGCTCCATTTTCGGATTCGCATTAGCCACGGCACTCGGCATTCGGCTTTCGGCCTGTAAGCCGCAAAAGCGCACACACACGCCGTCCTTTCACATCCTGCAACCAGCACCCAGTGCCCGAAAGTATGCAACAAATAGCATATGGACTGGCAAAACAGGAGCGAAATGGGAGGCACACACACCTTTTGTGTACGTGATGTCATTATGGGCAAAAGGTAAATTTCAACTGTCAGGGACTCTAAACGACTCTTTCGATCTGCTTGCCACCAGCACTGCACCCGTTGCCCGTTACCCCTTTGTGGCCGGTTGTGCCACCAAATCGCAACTAACCCCAACGCAAATGCACGTTTAATGTATTTGACATTTTGAAAGTCAAACCGAAAGCAGAGCAGTGAATACAGCACAGCATTTAAACATATTGTTCACCGGCAGTTTGAGTTTGGGCGTAATGCACATTTCTGTGACCCCTCCACTCCCCACTCCCCGCACACCTCATCCTCTTTTTTGGGCCAGGACATTTGTCATTTGAGTTGACCCGATTTTTGTGGTCCGCCGTCTGTTTTTGTGCCTGTTTAGAGTTTAAATTTCCAGCTAAACCTCCTCCTCCACCAGCCAAGTGTCCTTGTTGTTGCTGCGAATTTGTAATTTGAATAATGCGTAATTACAAACTGCCCAGTGGAAGTCATTAGAATGGCCAACGCGATCTGTGCAGCGAATCGTGTTTGTACACAGCTTTTTTTGCGGTGAATGGCTGTGTGGAGAAGTGTGCATGGGTTTGGATTTGGGTTTGGATTTAGGTTTGGATTTGGATTCGGGTTTGAGTGCGAGGGCTACTGGTTCCAATTTTCGTAGCTCCTTATTTGTTTGGCAGTGCGTTAATTTGCCCCAATGCCAAAGCTCGTTAGTCGGCTCTATAAAGAAGTACAAAAAATGACAATGGGACAGAACATTTTGTCTTAATTAGAAGCGAACGAAATGCAAAGACCAATTAATAAGCCACACAAATTTGACATTCATTGTGGCCGAATCACTCCGCCTTGTCCCGGTTCTTGTTTTTTTTCCCTCGCAAGCCACCACTTTTCCAGGCCAAGAAAACAAGAAAACATTTGTTTTGTTTATGGCCGTCTCATATAGAACAAGGCTTGAGCTTCTATTTTCCACACTCCAACCACCCCCACCGCTTTTTTATACATGCTGTCATTTATTTGCTCTTATTTATGCATTATTTTTATGGGCCGCGTTTTTTTATGGCCAAAGTCATTATCCGGACTTGTTGTTGTGTTTGCTTTGACTAAACAAATATTATGGCCATTAACCAAATTGGTCAAAATGAAAATGCCTTGGAGGTGGCAGTAGATGGTGGTGGTGGTGGTGTTGGTTTTGTTGGTGGATTGGTGGATTGGTGGGCTGGGACAGCCTGCTGTCAACCATAAATGTCAGAGACAATTAAAAAGAAGGGCAGTGCTTCGATCTCGCACATGTCCACAGTTGCACGGCAAATGAACTCGCTGGCCCAAAATGAAATGATGGCCAAATTGAGCCTGGCACTGCGGTCAAAAGCAATTAATCAGCGATTTGGTCAATTAAAAGGGCGACGACGGTGAAGAGAACACAGTGCCGACGGCGAAGAAAAATCGCTGCAATTATGCAAATTGGTGACACTTTTCCTTCGTTTCGTTTCTTTTCTAATCTTCGGAAACCCTTTCCTCCAACTTTGACCAACTGTGACCTTGCTTTGTTGTCTCATTAGACGCGTAATTACGGTGCTCGCTGCGCCTGTAAAAAGTGCCTGAATGGGGGAAATTAAAAATAAATTACATGGAAATCCGTGGCAAGCCGAAATCGAAGAAAAACTCGAAGGAAACCAGACCGAGTGCCAAGCCAACTCAACCCCCAAGAACCTGTCAAAATTAGCGAAATTAATGCGCCAGCGTGGCGAAACTGTCAAACGCATAGGACAATTAATGCTTGAAGTGAAATACTCGACTTTAAATATTACCCGTATCAACAAACAAATAATTTAGCTGCTGAAAAACAAAATAAATAATTTATTACCAAATATTTTGGATAAGGAGTGTCACTGAGAAGTCAAAGTTTCTTATAAATTGCATCTAACTTTAAGACACCCTTTTGTAGGATTTCTTTGGCTGCCCTTTGTGATTCCATATTTGATTTCAAGCAATATCCTTCTGCCTTTACAGGGTATCTTCGGTATATAGGTTGCACATAATGTCTAAGGCCGCAAACAAAATGGCGGCTTATGTGTCAAATACTTACCGGGGGCAAACAGGCGAAAAAGGTCCTTTTAACAAAATTGAAACATTTGCCGCGTCGCGTCGCGTCGCTTGAAAAATTTCCTTCTCTCATTAAGCACGAGAACCCAAAACCCAATCGTCCCGCCCCCAAAGGCCCTTTCCATGCAGATTGAAATCCAATTAATGCCGCTCAAAGCTTTCAACTGATTTCTTACCCCCGGCTTTTCTTTTTCCCTCCAGTGCCCTTTCGCGAGCAAACGGCTTGGAAAAATGGGAGTCGTCAACACGTCCACCTTGTGCTCGGCAAAAATCCTTTTTTTTTGTTTTTGTGTGCACCCGCTTTGTTTCGCTTTTCATTTTTCTTCGTTTTTTGTTTTTGCTTTTTTATAAATGCAAAGCGCGTTGGTGGCCCTAATATGTAAAATTTGTCAGAGGCCGCGGAACAAAAGGAAGGTTGCCCACGGCGGAGTCGCCAAACGGGAAAGCGGGAAAACGGAAACGAAAACCCACGATGGGTACGGAAACTGTCATCGCGGTGATTGCGACCGCACATGCAGGCGGAGCAACTTCGGATCTGGCGGAAAGTTCGGTAATGCGATAGTCGCTGGCCAATCCAATTGGGGCTTAATTAGAATGGATTGGACGGCCGGAGAATGCCGGAGAAAGCCGGAGAAAGCTGCAGAAAGCCAGGCAAATTGGATCGAAAAAAAGTTGTGGTTCGCGACTATAAGCTCTTGGCCGAATCGAAAGTTATCGGTCGAAATGCGGGGAAAAGTTCAGCACCGGCCGGATATGCGATAGTTATCTGTCATTCGGGTCCAATTAGAAAATCCCACCTGTAAATATTTGGCAGCGGAACAATTAACTTTGGCCGAGGCCCTCCAATTACGTAAACAGCCGGGAAACAACCACTCCAGGATATATTTACGAGTGTGTAGGTGGAAACCCACCCGAAACCCATTTACCATTTACCGAAAATGCCCTGTTGATTTAGTCAGCGCTTATAATACGAATTTATGTGTGTGCTTAATAAATAAACACTTTCTACGCTATATAAACTCAAATACGGCGTCACTACATCAGTTTCAAAAAGGGCCAGGCCGATAAAAAGTGGGAAAGTGCTCCGCTTGGCAGCAAAAATATTATGCTAAAATAATAAAAACAAACGAAGCGCCGGCAGAAACAACAATTAGTTAGGAATGTTTACATTGTATGCAACTTTACTTAATTATTGACAAATGCATTAGCACACGAAAGTGCGGGTGGGGCCTACAAAATGGAGGAGCGTTCCAGGAAATATCTCTCTAGGAGATGCCCCAACAAAAAAATGATCCCTTTTTGCCTCTGTATAAATTAGCACTTCAATTAAGAGCTTTTTTCAAACAACGTTCTATCCAAAATAAGTTATTATCCCTGAGTTCGGTAAAATAGAGCACTCAGTGGCAAGTTTTTCATGGGATTTAGTGTTTTTGCTTTTTGGAACACTATTTACTGGCTACTCTCATTAGCATACTTTACTGGCCCACGATTTTATCTACTTCTACGGTGTATCAACAAAAATGTAAATGCTTTTTCCGCTAGCCAAGCGTATTAATAAACAGAAATTAAATGCATTTAGTCCTCTTCTCCCGGCTGCCCAAAAATACATTTCATATTTTGTTTGCAGCTTGTAGAGCATAACTTTTTTGGCTTTCGGTTTGTTCGAGTGTGAAAAGTTGCCAAATAAAAATAAATAAACAGAATCTGACTGCATGCGTGACTTTTTGGTGTGAGCTCACAATTTACCTTCTCCTTCCTCTGCAGCTCTACGATATGTTTATGTTTCCAATCAGATTTCATTGTTTCGGTGTGATAGTTTAAAATGTTTACGATTTCACTGCTTCTCGCATCGCATTCTTTATAACATTGTGTCTCCTGAAAGCGTAATTGCTGTTCTAATTAGTGAAGCGCAAACAAACTATGGAATTTCAAAAAAATTGGCTGGGAAGTATTTAAATCATATAATATTCAATTTCAATATAATGTAGGTATTTAATAGGTGAAGAATTTACCTCACTAATTTCATATACTTGCTTAGTAAATTTTTCTAAATATACAAATAGCTGAAATAGTCATTAAAAAATATAGAAGAGTAATGTAATGACAAGTGAAAAAAATGATTGATTTGCTTTACAGAAAACCACATTATAAACATTATGGACCACATTATAAATACTCCCTTAAATGCTTGCAGATACAGTGTTGCCTCTTTAAGAGCTACTGGCTTTAAGGCCAGCCCTCCGATAACCTTGACGAATTTTCGTTTGATTGAGCTCTCGGAAAATGACCGCAGGGAAAGCCACACTAAAGCAGTTGTACCGATACGGACACGTACGTTCATTCATATATGGTACAACACAAGTCCTGCCAGCCCAAGTTCAATAATAATTAGTTTGAGATTTAATTTTAATTACTTTGAGCTGAGATGAGGAATTTGCCGAGCGCTTCCTTCTGTTCTTGCCCCAGGCCTGCTCACATGGATTGTAATTAATATGAGCGAAAGCAGGACAAGACAGGATTCCCATCATGTGTGTGTGTGTGTGAGCTGTTTATTTACTTACGGCCAAGGCTATCTAGCTTTCGACGAAGGGTTTCTTGGTTTTAGTTTCATTAAATTTCACTGCTCTAGCCGGACAAACAAAAAAGAGCCCAAGGGTGACACGGGCAACTCCACGTGATGCGATGGGGAATTTTCCAAGACACCACCACCAACTTCTCCCACATGTCAAACATCTAATAATCGCTTACACCTCGCTCAGTGCTCAGTGCTCAGTGCCTTGACATTCCATTTGCCCCCTTTGGCTGAACTTCGAGCACTCAAATCAACTTGGCCGAGGGAGCAGCCACTTGTCCATCCATCTACGTCCAGGACTCGGGCATTTCATTAGGGCAAACTTTTGCCCGACATCTTCATTCGTTCCTGCGACAGCTGTTGGCGGTCCTTTTCATTATAGTTTTTCTATATGCTCATAATGAGACGGGGTCCCGACCTTCTCGATGATGAGCGGACATATTTCACTATGTTTCGGCACAAATTTGCTGCAATTTGCACAGACACACCAATGGCACCCGCACTCCCTTCCATTTTCCGATGAATTATTATGCGTTACATAATTTTCGCCAGCTCATGACACGACCTCGTTTCACTGGGGGGCAGCAAAATCGGAAGCCAAACGGAAAAAGTTTCGCCGGCTCTGCCTTATTTATGCATGCCTAATTTATGAAAATTTGATGTACTTGTAAGCTATTTCGGCGGGATACTTTTATATTTGTTTGCTCATAACCGCAACACATGCTTTTGGGGCTGAAGCTGTCGATGTGCCATCATCCCCAGGCTCCACATCCTTTTCCTGTCTCCTGTCTCCTTCCATTCCACTCCATTCAATTTTTTTTTATTTTTTCACGGTCTGACCGCCAGCGAGCGGGAACTGTGGCAGAGTCTCGAAAACTTACGCCTAAATAAATTACTTGTAAAACTTTTCAAATACTCGTAATTCTACATGATGTTGTTGAGGTCGTCAACGCAACATCGTTCGATGCACAGACGGGCTGCGGCTGTTTGCCGGCCCACCAATCGTCCTTTGCAGGATCCCGGATCCTGCAGCCGGCTCTTGAACCATTCAGCGTTATCGTCAAAGTTTACTAAACCAACATAAATACCATTTACTGCAGAAAGTTGCCAACGCCAACACCAACAACAAGAGCACCAACAACAGCGGCGTCAACCAAAGGAGGCAACTTTGGTAAAAACTGCGAAAAATGAGTGGCGATTGTTGGAATGGAATATGGGGAGTGTCAAGCGAAAGGTTAGATGCTCTTAGATACACAGAAAGAAAACTCTTATAAATTGATAACTAATTGCGATGTGATAAAGAGCTCATTAAAGACTGCACCCAATGGATGAGAATAAAATGCAGGATAAATTTGATTTCTCAAATAAACGATGAAAGATACTGAATCGAGGATGATTTATACATTCCAAGACAACGAAATAAACTAAAATGCCTCTTAGTTAACTAGAAAATTTATGCAGCAATTACATATGCCTTAAGTTGAATAACTCATTTGTAGTCATTAACTATAAAACTGGTTTAATTGTAATACAAAAGATCTATTTCCTTCAAGAGAGTTAAAAGCCATCAAACCTACTTTCGCATCCAAATTCTTCACTATTCGGTGCTTCCTCTGATGTTAGGGTGTTGCAGGAACGCATTCCTTCGACAGTAAGAAACTTTGATATGTATGCATAATGTGTTGCCTATTTTTGGAGTACCCTTCCCCTTCCTTCGCTCCTCAATCGCCTTTCTCCAGAAAAAGCCTCTTACTTTCTTTGCCCGCAAACATAGAACGTTTATTTTATTGACTTTTCACGCACACACGCACGCAGATATCCCTGATTGTGACTGTGTGTGCGTGTGTGTGTGTGTGTGAACTTTCTAATAAGTTGCCGCCATTCCCAGCGACGGCAACAAACAACTGTTCATCAATACTTTTGGTCTCGGCAAACACGGCAGAAGTTCCAAATTGGGGGAATGAAGGGGGCTGGCTGGAGGGAGAAATCGCTTTCGAGCGCTTTTGTATTTGGGGATCCGGCAAAAAGTAGCAACAAACTTGTAAATTTGTGTGTCAAAGTGTCCACATGAGTGTCCTTGCTGGCCCGCCCTCGCACTTTTTCCTTTTCGTAGATTTTCATATTTGTATTTGGGCTACCTTTTAGAGCCCCATCCCAGCAGCCTCGACCAGGGTACATTTTATATTTCAGTATCAATATTTCTCATTGTGTTTCGCCGCTCTTGTTGTGAGCCTTGTTTGAGGAGGAGCAGCAAACTTTTTTCCCAACCGAAAAGAGATGGCAAAAAGTTTTCCAGCACGCACCCGAAAATGTGAGTGGGCAGATAAGGAAAGTAAGGTGGGAAATGGAAGCTATGCTGGAGCTGAGAAAGTACACTTAAGACTCCTGTTTGCCGTATGAAAAAGGAAAATCCGAGGATGGGAGGCGGACTTTGTTGCTCGGGATGAGTGCTCAGTGCTCAGTGGGTAGTGGGTAGTCGAGAAAGTGCGGCAAAGTAAGAGTTTTATTTTTAGACAGCGAATGGAAATGTTAGGATGCTCGGATTTCGAATGCAGATCAGCTGCATTCACTTTTCGTGCGGCTTTAAAAGCGTTTAGAAGTTTTTAACCAGAACCAGAAGCTATAACTACAACTTCTTGATAAATCTATAATATAAAACCTAGTTTCATAAGGATGCAAATCGCACACTTTCTTATTTCACTCCCTCCTCCAGAAATACTCCCTACATTAGGCAACAGACAGATTTCCTTGACTCAGTTCCTGCGCCCAGCCTGTTGCACAATCCTTGAGCAAATAAAACTCAATAAAACCCAACTGTCACCAGCAGGCAGACGCGGTATGTGGCAGCCAAACCCCTTGGCCCTGGGCCAATAATAACATTAAAACATTTTCTACATCAATGATGCACGACGTTCATCAATACATCATTGTTGGTGGGTGGGCGGTGCTTTTGGGGGGGGGGGGCTGGATAACTGAGAACTCTTATATAAGCAATGCCTTTGAGGAAGGCACGCCGAACTGATTGATTTACATGGTTTGCCACGCGCGACTCCGCCGAAGTCCTTTGACTTTGACATGCAGGAATGTGAGCCAGGATGAACCCAAAACACATGGGAAGGGAGGGGTGTGGGGGTGTGGGGATGAAGGCCAGCTAAATCTTGCTCGGATTTCAGTTGAATTTAATGTCAATTTGGGAATGAAAGAACGCCCATTAAATATCAATTTTCGTTTATCGGCGAACGCGATGGCTCCCACTTAGTTTTATTAGACACACCGAGGCTTTTGGAGCCACAAAATTGCCCAGCAATTTCCTTTATTATCCTGTAGCCCCCTCCATGCGCAAGTGTGTGTGTGTGTGTGTGGTGTGCCATCTGCTAACAGCAATGTGTTGCCTAGCCATAGGCGCATTACTATAAATTTTTAAACCATTTCCCTGCCACGGACTACAGGTGCAAAAAGGCTCTTTAAAGGGCGAGCTGGCAGTTGGCAGTTGGGTATTCGGCTACAGTTTTTATGGCTGCCCGAACAATATAATAATCTGTTTTGCGCACATCCTTCCCCTCGCTGCCCCATTTCCTGTCCTAAGAAATCACAATTTTATTGACAACTCAAGTTGTTGCTGATTACATGACTGTGCGTATGAGTGGGCGCGCCTGGGAGTCTGTGTCAGTTGCAGACATCCTTACATGCGCACCCTTTTAAGTTTATTAAATTTGCCAATTTCTTAGACCCAGCCAGTCTCGAGCTTAAGGTAAACTCGCCCATCTTATCCCATTTTGACCAGTCCGCACAGATCCGAGGGTCCCCCAGTCCACTCAACTCCCTGGTGAGTGCGTGTCTTCTGCTCTGATGTCCAATTTTTTGCAACTTTTATACTCTAACCGAACTCTGGGAATGTGCGCTGCGAAAATGTGCGAAAACTTTCCTTAGTTGTGGAAAATTCCCTAACTGACTGGCTTAAGATCTTTAAATTCGTTGTGTTAGTGCGATTGCAAGTTTATTATTTTCCTCTGATAGACAGTGTACTCATCTGTGGTGGTAAATAAATCTATAATCTGATTTCTGGCCTTCTACATTTGTTTTTCCTTCACTTTTATCTTCCTACCTCTGACAACCCATCTTGACTGACTGACTAAGTGGTCAGGGGTCGAGGGTCGAGGCGATTTGGGGTGGCTGGGTTGGAAAATATTATTAAAAAGGTTTTGCTTGCTGTCATACGTACATCTACGTCTCATCCAGACTTCACTTTGCGTTTGATTGATTAACACTTGTCAAATAGTTCGCTCTGCAAGCTCAGTCAAGCGGGATGAGTGTTAGAATTTTCCCGAGGTGTTGACAAAGGAAGGTTTTCCGAACGGGCCGGGCCTCAGCAGTGCAATCGCAATTGTTGATTTTGTTCCAAAAAATATCTGACAGTAGTCAGTCAAGCAGTTTCATAGTCGAAGGAGTAAGGCTGTTGTGAGTTGCTAGTGCAGCAGGACTAATCAAGGACTAAGTCCTCTCTTCCTGTTTTCACTTGCCAAAATTCTTGTATACATTGCAAAAAAAAAACAATAGATGGATAAGTAAATGATATCGGTTTCTAATCCTTAGTTTTAAGTATGCTGAACTAAGTTTGCAGTACTTTTTTTCACTTCCTCTATCGCTTTACACCTTCAAGATCCAAGCGATTTGACTCTTTTGTTTATATTTATCTGCGCGTGCTTAGCAACTATGCAACGTGTTTTGGCTTAATAAAGTCAAAATAACCAAGGCTAAGTGGATAGAAGAAGCCAACATAAATACCCACGCACACACACACACTCGGAGTCGCACGCGCGTAGTGCCACTCCCCCTTTTACCGGGCATACAGTTATACATTTTAGCAATGTTGTTGATGTGATTTAGTTGCACACCTCGCTACCAGCTACCTCCCAACACCACCCACCACCCACCGCCCACTGCCCATCGCCTGTAAGATGGCAACAAATATTACAACAGTCGCAGTCTCTCCATCTGTCTGCGAGTGTGTGTGTGAGTGTGTGCGGGTGTGTGTGAGTGTGCGAGTGTGTGTAAATGACTTTATCTATGTCTGCGTCTGGGCCAGAGCAGTTGGTTGAGGTGGAAGGGGGATGGGGGGTGGAGCTCTATGCGTGCAACATGTGCGCTGAATGTTGACGTTAATATTAAGAAAAATAAATAACCAAGCTGTTTGTTATCTAAGTTTATATAAACCGAACACACAGCGGGCGAAAACGAGAGGGTGTGCGTTTCAGTGTGTGTGTGTGTGCGCTTTTGTTTTATTTATAGCAACTACAAGAATTGCGTTTGGGGTTTTCCCTTAAATAACAACAAAAAGCATCGCAAACTGGCGCAAGGCGCTTATAAATTTTTGTGGCACGAAGGGCAGACACCGCTACACCATTTCCCCTTGCGGTTGTCCAGGTGAAAAATATCCTTCGCCGCCCACACCCACACCCACACCCTCCCCCCGTCGCCCGAAAACAAATGTGATGAAGGAAACTATAATATGAGATGCTGTGGCCTGTGGCCGCTGCGTCGGCCAAATGAAACGGAAATGGCCATAAATTCAAATGAATGCTCAAATGCTCGAGATGGATAAAGTCTCGGAAGTAATAAAAAGGCCTATAAATCGAATGAGGAGATCGGCGAAGAAAGCGGTCAGTTAGTAAAAACTTTACTAAAGTGAAAGCAAGCTACTTTTGCTGTTAAATGTTATTATTTTTGTAAAGGCCTTCAAAGTTACTTTTTTACCACCAAAGCATAGTTTTTCAATAATGAGTTTGGTTCCTGATTTATAGTGCCATTTGATATAGGGCGCAGTTATGGCAGCTAAAGAACCTTTGGCGTGGACAAATACGAGTATATGCCATGAAATGGGCGCAGGATGCTCCTTCCTTCGATGGAAGCTGGCCATCTTTTGCTGCCATCTCAATTTCTAATTGGACCAGCCCCTACCTGCTCCCCAAATGCCCTCCTTTTCACGCCCACGGACGCAGTGCCTTCATTAATCTTGCTCACTTCGCCCGGAGAATCGAATGGGCTCGGCTGGAGGCGCTAACTATTTGCGCACTCACGCATCCAACCGAGAAGCCATCGGGAATGCAAGGGCAGAAGCTAATTTTTCATCATCACGCATCCTGATGCGCAGCCTGATGCGATGGCGATTCCTGGTGCTGCTCCGTTGCTCTGCTGCTGGGCGAAGGATGTGCAGCTTGCCACCGGTGGTTTCATTGCCATGTGCAATTCATCAATATCATTTTATCAATTTTCACCGCTGTCCAACAGCAGCGGCAGCAGCAGGGAGCCAAGGACAACGCCGCCATCAACTCAACTGTATATCACATTGCAATTTGTTGTCTATTTGCTGAAGGATATGCAGATTTGACTCGCATCCACAGTCCCACTCCGCCGCCCCTCGAAAAAAGCGGCTGCTTCTCCGCCTCCTGTCGTTTTTCATATGCGTTGACTTTTTTCCACCTCTCTGCATGTGTATGGATTGTATGTGTGTGTGGGGGCGGCAGGGGGCGTGACTGTGTTTGCTCTTTCAGGATTCAGCGTTTTGCAACTGTAATTCAATTTTAACAATTTTTCAACTGCGTTCGTTATTGACGTGACGCATCGTCGAATGATGATTTGTTGCCCCTTGCAAAGGTGAGTCCACCTCCGTTTGGGTTTGTTTGGTCATTTGTTATTTGCACTGATTTCTTTTTTTTTTTGTAGCCTTGTTCGTGACCTGGGCAGGTGTATCGTATGGCGGGTATATCGCTTTCCATAATCAAATATTTAGTTGCAAAATATTGAATTTCGTGTGACAGATTCGCTTAATTACTGCTGCCCGAAATGGATTTCGTGGCTAATTTGATTGGATATTATTTAGAGTGGGGTCGGCTCTACCATGTGTATCATCTGTTTTTCGATGGATATCACAGAAGCAATTTAATGTTCTAGCCCCACAATTCCGAGTGCATTAAAAACGAATTTAGCAGCCCCACAAAGGTGCTGACCCACAAAAAGTGATCTGTAAGCAATTTTGTGTGGTCGCATCCCCTGCTCATAGATTTCGTTGTGTTTTTAACCCATCTCACGGCTCATTTCACGTTTTGTTCAACAAATTTCACGCTTCGTTCTTCTTGGGCTACCTGCCAGCAAACACACACAGCGAAGAAACAAAAAAAGAGAGATAAATAGATGGGGTGAGGGAAAGAACTTCAAAAATGACAGGCCACAACTTTGTTACACAAAATACTGGCAATTTGTTGTGACGCTGTTGTGATTTGTATGCTAAAAGTATCTGCCAGATACATTCCCACTCGCTACTTCAGCTGCCACCGCAACCATATGGTGCATCTCGGTACATCGTATCTCGGTGTCTTTGAGTTGCACTCCCCCGTTTCCATCTGGGGTCTGGGGTCAACAGCAGTTCAATTGCCTGCCACTGCCACTGCCACTGCCGGTGCCACTGACGCGGACGCTGATTAGAATAATTAGCTAGCCGCCTCCTTTTGCGGCACGTTCCCCGCTCCGATTGCCCGCCCATCTGCGCCGCCTTCCATTTCTGGTGTAAACAAACCCAGGCAGCAGTACACAAAAAACGATCTATTAATAGAGGCCCAAAGTACTTCCAACTTTCAAACAGCCCAGTGAAATGCGCGCTAGTGCGTGCAATTGTTCGTTTAATTGTTCTCGTTTTCCGGCTGTGAAATATTCATGAGTCTCCGAGTCTCTTAGTCTCTGCTTCCCCGCAAAAATAACCCACTAGCCAATATCTTTTTGGGCCAACTGATAAGACCGATTTGGGTTGCAAAGCAAAGCAAAAGCAAAGCCATGTTGGAGGGGTAGCAAGCAACATTCCAGCAGGGGTAGAGTCAGGCCAAAATGATAAGGGGAAATTTCCCTGCCAATTAACCTTACACTTTAAACCAAAAAAAAAGAACTACTTTTGATTCTTATGACTCAAGCAATATCAAAACGCCTGATCTTAGTTTTGACCTCGATCAGCTACTGAAATCCACACTTTAACTTCAGATTAACGAGGGAAATTCGTGGGAAAACACTCCTCTTGGAGCCAATTCGCCGCAACAGAATCCCTTCAAGTTGCGGCGAATTCAGTGCCATGGCTACAACACATGCGCGCTTTTCCGCACGCTTTTCCAGGCATTTCCCTAAGAGCGCTTGCCACCCGAAGAGAAGCGAACCAGCAACAAACATTGAAAGCGAACAAAGGGAAACAAACTTTGATTTTTTGTACAATTTCCTTTTTTCCTTGATTTTCCACCATTTCTCTTGATTTCTTTTTTATTTTGCAAAATCAGCAAAAACATGAAACGACATAAGTATGTCAAAATGCATGGAGAGATAGCAGAACTCGGATAGGGAAAGGATATCGGGGAAGCAAGCGGGGCACGTACTTATATAAGGGCCTAGGAGTACTTTTCGCACACACATCCGCACACATCTATATAGGGATATATCTGTGGGAGCGGAAAACTCACACACACACACACATTGTAAGGCAGACGAAGGGCAAAATGAAATGTGAATGTTTGGCTGAGGCTTTGGTTGCCGCCCAGATGATTTGGCCTCACTTTTTCGGGGATGTAGGGATGTGCGATGTAAGGATGTCCGCTGGCTGGGGTAGTTGGGGTAGGGGCCAAGGGATCGGCATCTCAGTAGCCGGGTAGCTAAGGCAACGTCAATCACAGGGCCGAATGCTGCGATACATGGCCAACAGCAACAGCAAAAGCAACAGCAACAGCAAAAGCAAAATGAAAAGCAAAACAAAACGCACACAAAACCGGAGGAGCTCGTTGTCGGTGCGAGCGAGAGCGCAGACAAGACAAATAAAAATACGGAAATGTTGGGCTAGGGTGGCGGTGGCCCACACAAGCACACATGCTCGGCTATGCGAGTATACGAGTATATATTTTATTCAGGCAAAAATCCATATAATTCAATGGATTGGCTCCCCGAAGAACCAGAAGCAGAAGCAGAGCCATAAGCAGAACCAGAACCAGAATCAGAACCAGAGACAGAGAAAAATAGAGAGAGTACAGGCGACAAACGCAAAATGAACACAACAAAAAGCAAACCGCAGATTATGCGACATCGAAAGGGGAGTGTGGCAGGACCTCTGCGAACAGGACGAAAACGATAACCAGAATGAGAACGAGGGCGAGGACGAGGACGAGGACGAGAGCGACGACGACGCGTCCTGTGGCCAGTCAGACATATTAATGACAAAATGATTATGATGACACTAACTGAGGTCTGTCAATCCAGATAGAGTCGCAGTGCCAGTGGAGGAGGGCCTGAATCCCAACTCCAGACTACCGACTCCCAACTCCCGACTCCGTGCAATATGTAAAACAAGATTGACAAACAAACCAAATACTTTAAATGATGCTTAAAGTTGACACAGCTGTCGAGCAGCAGGACGAATCTGTTCAAGTGAGATTAATGACAAAGAAATGGTAGTCGAAGGATGTGAAAATGCGGAAAAGACGACGTAGATGGGGTGCCTAAGCTGAGAATAAGTAACCAAAGCACTTGAACAGCTTTAATTGTTTTATTAAACATGAATATATGGTCCGTTCTTGGGATATACTTAACATTTTTCAAAATAAAAGTTGTCTAAGGAACCGACCTTTTTCTCAGTAAAAGTTCTCAAAGTATTTTTCTTGAAAGATGCAAGTCTAGGAATTAATTTATATTTCGACTGCTTGGAATTTACAGATAGAAAGGTAGAATAGAATGGCGTTATATTGCGTGATTCAAATCTTTTCATACTTTTGTAAGGACTTGTTGGAGGAAGAATTAAATGAGTTTATAAAAGTGTAATTATTATTATTAGATTTCCTGAATAACATTTCATGGGTACTCGAAAGCTATATATGTACGCTTTTTTTGCTATTTTTTAAATAATTTGTTGTGATTCCAATACTCCTTCGATTGACACAAACTACCAGCGACGCGTTTGAAGTAAAGAAATGGCCAAATATCTCTTTAAACATAATATCCTTGAAAGTGATATTCAAAGGAGCTCGCACGCCATTAAAAGAGACATCGATCCTGTGGCTTGATGGCATGTTGTTGGCCAAAGTGTTGGTTGTCACCTGCTCGGAAAACACTTTCGATTTATTCTTGGCTTGGCTCTTGAAAGCGGTGCTCAGCTCCCCGGTTCCTTGGCTCCGCAGCTTCCCTTTTGGTTTCTTTCAGTTTCAGTTCCAGCGGCTACGAGATGAATGAGGAAGCAGGGGGGAAAAGCCCCGAAGCCAAATGCCAGGAACAGCCAGCAAAAGAAAACCCGCGCTAACCGCGCCACCTCGCAAAACTACCTCCGCCCACAAATGCCGCCCCCTCCGGCTGCCCCGCCCCCTTCTGCTCTACAATGGCAAGACCAAGACCAAGCGCCCCGTTAATTAGATTTTGCGGTTTTTGTGTTGTGCAAACTTCAAAAGCAACAGCAACACGCAGATGATGGGTTCCCCACCCTCTACACCCAGCACCCCACCCACCCACTTAGTCAGTGGCTGCCAAACGCCAAAATGTATGCTTTAACAATTTTTGATACAACATAAAATTGGAATTGAAATGGGCCAAGAAAGGGGGAAGCCATAGGAGGGTGGGGGAGGGGTTCTATTTGGTTGCTGCGGGTCGCAAAACAAAATCGATAAATAAAACTTTTTACAATGCGGCAACACTTTCACGCACTTTGGGCCCTCCCTTCATCCTTCGTCCTGCGATCCTTTTCCATATCCTGCCCGCTTCCGCGGTGGCATTGAAAAACCGCCTGAAAGTATGCAGCTCCGGCAAGTTTTTTACGCAATTAGTGTACAATTTCTTAATTTATACCCTGTCGCCAATTTATCAACACAGAGCAGAGCGGCAGGGCGGCGAGGGGAAGCGGAAACCTCCTCTGTGGGACCAAAGTGAAATATTATTATGAGTACGTGTTTGGGCGACTCAACTGGCTGGCTGACTGAACTGGCTGACTGGCTAGCTGGCTGACTGGTGCCGCCCTTAAGTTCCTGATGCCCCAAGGGGCCGAAAGGGTTGCCGGTCGGCCGGCCTTTGAGCCACCACCCCCTTGGCCTAACATATGCTACTTTGACATAGTTCTTTGGGTCGCCGGGCGTCGGTTGTGAAATATGAAATACTATTTATAACTTGATCAGCCCTAGATGGGTCAGATGCAAAGCAGGGGATGACAGCGAATCATGCCCGGTATCTATCAGTGCTCCGGGGGACAGAAGGTCGCAGGGCTTGGGACCGGATTGGATAGGATTGGATGCGATTGGATGGGATTGGATTGGTTTGGCTTGGCCTGGACTGGACTGGCTGTTTGGGATTGATATTGGCCTAGGGTTTCGGGACACAGAACGCTCGCTCTGTGCGGCTGTTAATTAAGTTATGATGGCAAACCGCAAACACTGCGATGGCTTCTGCTTCTACGTTTGCTTCTGCTTCTGCTGCTGAGACTGAGACAGACACACGGATATGTACGTACGTACACATACTGACATAGGCCCCGTCAGTTTATGAAATTTTCATTAATTTTCGACCGCAGAGCGTTTCTGCTGATGCCGAGGATGCGGTGCCCTCTGACCCCTGCGCCGCCGGCTGACAGCGTAACGAAAACTTGACGACACAGCACTAGGAACGCAGCAGACGTAATGAAATTTTGCGACATGTATGACAGGACATTCAGTTTCGGTTCAGTGTGTGCGTTTGGGGGGCCAACTTTTGACAGGCATCTGGAAAAGTATCCCGTTCGGCGACCTTTTCGCCTCTGATGGATGATGACAAATGCGGCACAGAGAGAGAGCACACGAGACTCCTCCTAATTATATGATAATCAAAATCTATCAGCATCGCCTCTCGTTTCGTTTTTAATTAGGCCATTCGAAGGATGCCTAATCATCATAATAATACTCCTTGTGCCAGGATGGGCAATGGGAACTGGAACTGGAACTGGAGCAGGAGCAGGAGGATGGGTTCAGGAGCCAAGGCTGCCCCGTCATGGCTGCTCTGCTCTGGCATTAGCTTTAGCACTGGCATATAATTTAGATTTATCGCTTGATTTTCGCATAAATATCGACCATGTGCTGGGGGCAAGGAGATCCGGATGGGGATGCGGATGGGGATGCGGATGCGGATGCGGAGGGCTCCTCCACTTTTGTGTGCTCGTTGATGCATAAAGGCAATGGCTCTGGAGCTGAGTGCCCGACTCGGCCTAACGACTTGTTGTACGTATAGAAGATGTAAAATCCAAATGACATTGACTCGCTGTAAGTGGCTATGTATATATATGTATATATATGTATGGGGGTGTCAGATAATGTCCAACTGCATAAAGCCCGAGTAAATGGCAGAAAAATCATCGGTGATTTTTCGTTTTATTGAATTTATTGCCATTTCAGGATTTAATAATGTCGTACAGCAAAGTTCCGGCGCTTGGCTGGCTGAAAATATGTTAAAGGCGATAAGCTGAGTGTATTTAGCCCATAACCAGTTGCCTTCCGTTTCATAACTGATTCGTAAAATTCCTTTAGAGCCCGGTTGTTATGGCGTTCAGTTCAGTTCCACGTTTGCGAAGAAGTTCCATTTTCCTTATTTCCTTTTCGCAATAATAAGTTAGTGCATATTAAACCACTTTTCTTATATTCACAGTAAGTGCTCCTGAAGAAGGGTATATGTCACAAGTTGGAATGAAATTTATATAGCAAATAAAGCGTAATATTCTATACAATAATCATCATCGGTATGCCCTACTATATTACTAGCTAGAGTTGCTTAATTTCCCTATCAATCATTGAATGTTAGGCTAAATATGAAAACATTTCTTAGCTTAAGGGAGTTTTAAAAGCTATCTTTTCATCATAAAGACTCAAGTCAGCTGGACTTGATTCAATAACTCAAAAATGAAAAGGAAAACATGACTGTTCCTGACGCATTCACCGCATATCTATTCTGGCCAACACTTGGCCGTGGAAATGCTGGGAATTTCTCTGTCAGCTTTACGCTTAGCATTCCATCAACTACATAGCTCGCTCGGCTTGTAAAATTGATTTCATATCATCGTCGCCATCTTGACACTGATTATATGCCTTCGCACTTGGCTGCCTCCGGGGGCAGCAGGATTCCGAGGCAGGGGGCAGGGGGCATGGGGCATGGGGCATGGGAAAGTGCGTTCAAAAAAAGGAGATGAAGAGGGAAAATATCAACACACCATTTAGCGCTAAATACACAGCGCGAGCTGGGTCCGAAAAACGAGAGCCTCTCGGGAGGAGAGGAGCGGCTGCTGCTGTTGCTGTCCAAAAATTAACGCAAAATCAAAGTAAAAATGCGATAAATTGGCGACGACAAGCGCAACGCGAGGAGACAATAACAACAGCGCCGGACTGACGATGCTGACAACGTTGTGCCGCGCTTGAAATGAGCGAAAATCGGTCGAGCATATCAAATTGAAAAACTCCAAGACAACGCGGCTACGGTCGCCGGGGAATGGCAATGGGAGACGGGATGTGGACGAGGACGAGGATGAGGTCCTGACGGGTCCTGAAGCTCCGGTTCCGACTGCTCTAGTGGTTGCTGGATGGATGAATCGGGCGGAATGGGTGGCTGGGTGGCTGTGGCGCGTGATGCTTTTGCGTATCCTAGTGACACACAAATACATCGAGAGATAGAAACAGACACCCACGCACAAAGAAGCGAGAGCAAAAAGCGCGTAGCAAAAATAGCAGCAAAAGAATAACAGCTAGCTACAATAATAACGCTTCAATGGAGTGCCGTGGGGTGGAGGATGCTGGGTGGGTGGATGGTGTCACGTGGGGGGGTGGTGGTGCTGAAGGGCAGGAGGTGGTGATCGGCGGGTGGAGCGGGCCAGATGGACAGGCAACTGAGTAGACGACATTCATTGCTGCTTTGGCAGGTTGTTAGGTTTCCGAGTCTGTCAACGGCGGAGATTGTTAGCAGCTTGAATGAATGACTGACTGAACTCAGCCGAACTGAACTCGACCAAATCGAGCTGACTATTGATGGATTTGGCATATTAGCTGGCGGATTAAAGCAGCTGGCCAGCGGGAATTGGCCGGCATTGATGGCTTTCAGACCAAACCAATGAATAACCGATCCAAAATTTATCAAATTGAAAAGATATGCTTCTATTGATACATGTTTATAAATCCTATTTTAAAGTAAATCATTGCAATTCCTTTCTTAATGGTATTTGGCGTATTCATTTCTCTTACTGCTTAAAACCACTTGCATCTGTAAAGTCATGATTGCTGGCAGTAATCGGTATTCGTGCCCAATTATATTTTCATAAGGGGTCGCGTTCCTTTGAGAAATTACCTTGGGAAATCAATCACAGCCATAACCGCTTCGCAGTACAAGCCAAAAGTGTGTCTCGACCATGAGGGGAAACCCCCGAGAAAAAAGCACAACAAGCCGCGCCCCAAAAACTTGGCTGGCATTATTCAATGCCTCGCAGATGTTTTCCTTGTTGCTGTTATTTTTGCCGGCTCTGAGCCCTACTAAAAAAGTGTTTCTCCATCTGCTTTTGTTGTTGTTGTGGATGTTGTAGTTGGCGAAAATTGTTGCGTTTCGCATATTAATTTCTTCCTGTCTTCGTGCGTCGTCATCAACATCAAGCTCATGATGATGAATTTCGCCAACATTTCGGTGAATGGTGTGCCTGTGTGGGTGTGTGCGTACTACCCATTCGCTCTTCAGCCAGGACTCGCGCTCTTAGAGAACTCTCTTCCTTGCTCTTATTGGCGTAGCTTTCCAGCCACGTTGTGTGCGTGTGTGTGTGAGTGTGTTCGCCTCTTGGGCCAGCAAGGCGGCAGCGGCAGCGGCAGCCTTAATAACATTGTGAGTCATGTGTTTCATAAATATTCAACAGAAAATTATCATCGCAATGATGAGCACACTTCCAGTCAAAACAGAAAATGCAAAAACAACTTCTCGACGACGAGTTCTCCACCCAGCAGCAGGGGCAGTGAAACGCACATGTTTTTGCCAGTCTCCAGCCCGCTCGCCGCGGTTCGGCCGCATCATAACTCCCCATGCCAGCCGCCACCCACTGCCACCCACCACCACCTACTGCCACCCAGTCCACCCTTTGAGTACCCTACGAGTGAATACCCCCTACAATCGGCGGACAGGCGGGCAGGCAGGCAGACAACCAGCAACCAGCCAGTAAGCCCGGCACATGGCTCTCGCGCTCTCCCACTCAGATGCACTCCGCTCCACTACACAAGACACCTTACATAGCTAGGGCCCCGAAACTAACCGACTGGCCGTCTCGCTCGCACCCGCCGACCACGACCACGACCATGGGGGCCTGGAGAGCGAGAGCGCGAGCGAGAGGGCGCTAGCGAGAGAGGAGAGCCTCGCCTGCGCGTGAATCGGAATCGGAATCGGCTAACACGATGCGAGTCACGATTGCCCCCCGCCCCCGCCGACGACTCCGGTTCGGGGATTTTCCCTTTAGGCCTTGTTGGGTTTTCCAGCCTGCTCCACGGCTAGAGTGCCGCTATTCGGTGTGTTTGTTATGCCCGAAAGTAGCGCGATTGGGGTTTCTAGTTCGATTCGCTTTGCTTCCAGTTGGGGATCCATGGTAGGCTGCTATCAGAACTTTCCAGCGAAAGCCGTGCGAGCAACAAGCGAGCCATTATCAGTGGCAGCAACCACCTCACCCCACCCCTCGAGGTTACAACCCCAGCAGATCCGGTAGAGCATACGCTGCTTCGGCTATGAGTGCTCGCCGCCTGCCTGTTCGACAGCACACATGTTCGATGCAACGCTCGAAACGGTTGAAATGCTCGGGAAATGTGCCGAGTGGCCGTGGGGGTGGACCACCCACCACCCACCGCCCAGCCAAGCGTTTTCCACCTCGAACGTGCGAGCGTTGTTGTTTTGCCGGCGTGTTGGGCTGTTGCGTTCGCTGCTGGTTCGAATTGGTCGGGTGGGCGTAAGTTCGGTGCGATTCGGGTTCGGGTTTGGGTTCGGACGAGGGACTGGTTCGGGTTCGGTCTCGAGTTCGGTTTCGGGTTCGGGTTCGGTTCGGATCTTTGGGGCTCTGGACGCCGTTGTAAGCGCCGTCCTTTTTCAGTATGATATTGAGTTCTGTGTAGTTAAGTCGGAATATTTCGTATAGTTCTCGTCGACTGTCGTGTGACATTTGTTCTTCGATTCAGAAACGCATATTGAAACGCAGCGATAATACAAATTACGAATATTCAATGAAAAAGATTTAAGCAAAACCCAAACCAAACCAAACAAATTAAAAAACCAAACCAAAGAAAATCAACCAATTAAAATTAAAAATTTCAATTCGCTTCAAAAAAATATATTACAAATATATAACAGCCAATTTAATCAAATCAAATTCGCCACGAAAATCGCAAACAAAGTTTACAACAATTCGTTTACTCAATCCCATAACACAAAACAAGCTACAACTAATTCAAATATATAACTGTTAAATCTGTAAGCAAGGGCAATTACCACTAAGATCACCCTGAATCCCAAAAACCATACTCGTAGTACCCATAGATGATACTCCTGACTCATTAGAACTCGATTCCTGTTAAATCTCTCCATCAGTATCATTAACATTAGCTCCAGAAATAGACCGACTGCCATGATAAACAAACCCGAAAATAATTAGAAACAATTTGTAAACAACGAAATTTCCAAACAGAACTGGGCACTACGAGAGGAAACCCAATTGCCGATCAGGTTGTTTTTTTTCTGTATTATTCTCTCTTTGCCTGAGGTTTGGTTTTTGGAAATATTTCCACGCTCTGTTTTATTCTGGATGTATTTTTTTCAATTCGCCCAGATAAACAGACGAACGAAAATTGTTTCACGCTCGCAGCACACGAAAACATTTTCAATTAAAATTTTGGCCCAAAAAGCCAACCAAACTAAAGCAAACCAAGCCAAAAGCAGCAAAGCAGCAAAGCAGTGCGGAGCACCGAAAGCGTTTCTCACATTGAATTTGTATTTGAATTTGAATATTTTGAGCATTCCATAATTTCGTTTCCATCTCCATGGCATTCCGATTCCAAATTCGATGCCGATTCTCCAGCACTCGATCCCATTGAAACCATTTTTCGCCCAAATCTGTTCTGTTTGCTGTATTTTGTTGTATTCTAAGTGTAGTTGTGTGCCAGTGCTAGTTGCCAATATATATGGCCCTGTTAATTGAATATGCATTGCTCTTAATGATTTTTGGCCAGCAGAGCATGATTTTCCTTTCTTTGCCCAGCGATTTGCTATTTCAGTATTTGGTAGAAATGTTTCAGTTGGCTAAAATGTTTTACTGCCGCTTTGATGTGGCCCAAAGCGTCCACACTCACAGTAAATTATTTTCTCCGGCCCAATAGCGAAATAAGTTTGATTATCGATGAGTGTTGAAATGGTCGTAATTCGCATTACTAATTTTTCATATTCATGGGAGGTGGCTTTAATTTCTGGAGTGATTTAATAAAGTAAATTTGCCTTTGAAGAGTTTTACATTCTTGTTCCAAGTCGATGTGAAATGTTTGCTGGAATATTTTTTCAATATTTTTATTAAAGTGTTTGAAAGTAGACGATTGGTCATTTGTGAAGTGTTTCGAAATTCATTTGTGTGCACTGTGAAAACGTGTGTTCATTTGTTCTTTGAACTTTAAACTAATTTGAAAACCTATGAAATAATTTACACCGTTTCGGAGAATTCCATATTTTCTACTTTGACCTTCTCACAAGCACGTTTGTGCACTGAATAAAAATGATAAATCAGTTTGCTTTGCCAAAAACAATAAATACATCAATAAATATTTACCCCGATAGATTTTCTTGCCATTCTCGGCGTTCACCTTAATTCCAAGCAATTAAACTCACAGTCAGGAGAATTTTCCAAGCCAACTGTACTTGGAAAATCATTGAATTACCCATGCTTACAGTGAACACAACCTAATATTCACAAAACACAAATTCTAATTCGATTTTAGATCAGAGAGAAAGAAAGAGAGAGAGAGAAAGAAAAAGAGAGAGAGAAGTACTCGCGTGTGTTTAAATACTGGAAAATACAGATAAGATAAATTATAATAAACACTAAGCCATACACACATTATAGAAGGCTAACCACACGAAAATACATTAAAATCAATAAGTAACCAGTACAGAGTAACAGAGAAGACAGTTCAAGTGAAAACCCAAAACGAAACGAAACTTTCAAAAGTGCTTAAACGTAATCAAAAGAATTATTCAAGAGATACAAATTAAAGGAAACAAAACTTAGACAAATAAACAACGGTCATTCACAGAGGAAGATTTGCGAAAAGCTTCCCACAGAATCGGTGAAAATCGTTAACAATTTTTTCTCGCAAAGGCGCCACGTCCAAGAGCAAATCGTTCCATATGGTTCATATTATTGAATTGGTCGGCCAGCCGAAGGTTGAGTTTGCTCAACAAGTTACTGTGAGTATCAAAATCGAGAGTCCAAATGAATTTTTACACCGCAGGACCAGAGGGGGGAGTGCTGGGTGCGGTCGATGGGGCCGAAAATGATAATAAATCTTGTTGTCCGCAGTCACGTAATGACAACTTAATACAAATACATATGCATACATCGCCGCACACACTAACGCACTTTTTATTATGTTGTTGTGACGCTTTTCCTCTCTTTTTTTTGGCTTTGCTCAACATATTTTGACAATTAATCATTCCCCGTGTCTGTGTGTCGTCCTCTCTGTCACAGTGTGCGTTTCTGTGCGTGTGTATGGGTGATTGCGGTTACAATTTTTTTGCGCAAAACTCGAAATCAGTGCGTCTGTGTGTGTAGGTCAATGTGACTCCCGTTCCGACTGTCTGCGTCTCGTGGCCATTAACACACCGCAATCTGCACAATGACCAACATCTCGTTTCTTTGTCACGAGTCCATTGGTCCCGACTTAAAGAGCCCGTGTCCTCCAGAGAAAAGAAATGCAGGAATGTCCAAAAAGTAGACTACGATTGGATGAAAGCTTAAATTTTACTCAAGCGACAAGAAAATGAATGTGAAATATGCAATTACTTGAAGTTTTCTTCGTTTCCCAAGCGTATGAGTCGTTTTTCCAAAAATTGTGAACCTCACATAGCAATGTATCGAAATTGTGCTTTTGTATGATAAAGTTTAGATAACTAAAACATTTGACTAAAAAAGTGTAAAATGGTTTCATCATTTTAATAACTGACTTAAAGTTTGGTATTTAAAAATTAAAATATAACCTGTTGTCAAATAATGGCAAAGTGTGGTTCTGTTAATTAATTATTTTATATGAAGTATATATTGCTAGTAAAAAAAGTAGACATTAATTTGTTATGCTTAAAGAGCATTTTATTATACAAATTGAGTAGTGTGTCAATCAGGGAAAAGGAAAATATTCATTTTACCTTAATTAGAATCATAAATCTCGCAATCAAACGACACTAGATTGTGATTTATTTTTATTGAGCTCTGCCGATATCCTTTTATCTGGCTTTCTGTTTCAAACCGATTTTAGTCTTTAACCATATGGACGCATCTTTAACCTACATATTGATTTATCAACTTTTCCATTCACTCGCCTTTCAGTCTCATGATTCTCCCAAAGTTGTCAGCCAGCTTTGTGGAATTTGCGAAAGGCAAAAAAGAACCTTAAATTCTAATCGGATTTACATTTATTTCTGTTGCGTTGAGTAACTACATTCAGTTCCCTCTCTGGCCCCCATATCTATCTATCTGTTTCACTTTCAGCTGACTGCTTTATCATATGTTCTTGTTGTTCTTGTTGTTGTTGATGTTGCCCCAGTTGTCACCCTCTTTTCCCTTATTCACCATTCTCCGTTCCCCATTCCCCATGGCCCATTATATATATTCCCTATTTTTTTGATTTTATTACAACGCCAACGCAGAAAAGTCTGTTACTCGGGGATATTGCGTAAATTTCATTGTGTATTTCACTTTTATGGTGGTGGCTGTCTAGGATCAGGCGTACATGTAGATGGGGGTTGCACAGCACCACCGCACTAAAAGAAGAGGGTGGTGCTGCGGGTGGTTGGGTGGTGCGTGCTGCGTGCTGCGTACTGCGTTAGATGACGTCGCCGGCGTTCTTTGTTGTCCTTTGTGCGTGCGTCCCGCGTCCTGTCCTCCTGTCCTCCCAGTGCCGCCCGCTCTCCGGCCAGCGAGTCCTGTCTGCTCTTATCCTTGGCAGGGATGTTCGAAAGTCCTTCGCCACTCCGCACCGCTCCACGCCGCGTTATCCTTACTCTCCTTCTATTCTAATGATGACACATGCGTTCTCTGTTGCTTCGCTGCTCTCGGTCCTGCTCCATCCTATTGTTGTTCAATATTTTGTGCCACTTGTTTTGAATTTTTCCACATCCTTTTGTTGCTGCTCAGTTGTAGTTGTTTTTGGCTGCTGGCATTACGTGTTAGCTAACTTGCTCGTTAAATGGTTAAGTGGAGCAAAGTCGTTGACACAGTTCTGTTGGGGTCCTTTTCTTTGCTTTCATTTCATTTCGAGCTGTGGGGCTCTTGCATTTTGGGCCATGAGTCAGAGACACGAACTTTCCGCTGGAAGTTATATCCTTCGCTCGCAAGTTAGTTTTCTTTTGGGAAAGCTAACTGCGGCAATCTTAGTAGACTGATTTTATTGCCGGACTGATAGTAAGAGCACACGCTAATACACCAACAAAAAGTTTCTTTAAAGGTAGTTTTAGTAGATTGGTGCTAAAAATGCATTTAACAGTTTGTAGTAGCTTTACTTTATAGAAGTGTTCATAAAATACATTGTTCTAAAGCTTCACTATCCTGTCTGCTATAAGGAATATCCATTATATTATCTTATAAATCCAGCTAGCCGCTTTCCATTTAGTTCCGCTCATCAGTACCCTTTCGTCATTACCCTTTAGAGACTGTGCCCTTCCACTTGAAATCTCCTCTCCTTTGACAGCGCCTTCTTGCCAGTTGCCACTTGGCACAATCATACACTTAATTTTCCACTTCATTTCATAATTTTACCCTTGAAACCAATAATCTTGAGGAGTCCGAGCGAGGAGTCCCCGGCTTGTCAGCCGCTGGCATAATATACCTACCTTTTGACGGCCCCTCCCACAATTGCCCACCTGGGGCCACCGCATTCAACAGCTCGCCGAGGCTAACACACACACAGAAGAGCTCACTCACACATGCAGCGTATTAAATTACATGCCACTGCAAATTACTTGAGAAAACAAAGCAGAAGAAGAAACAAAAAGTCGCAGGGAAAACAAGGAGCAAGACAGACCGCACAGCGCGAGCGCCTTGACGTATGCAACAATAATAATAACGGGTTGTGGTCGCCTTTTGTTATGCTTGGCTCGCTGTTTTGTAAGCCGTCAAGCATTTACATACCATTAGACGGGCCCAAAGGAAAATGGGAGTGCTGTGGTGGGTTAAGGAAGGGAGGGTAGGGGGTGACAGGCGTATAAATATTGAAAAGCGCCAACGCCTTTTGTTGGCTCGCTGGTAATTGCTTAAGTCGGCAAATTGCCCAGCCTAATAATCATAAATACTACCCGAGGAGCCGCGGCAAAGAACGACGAAGCGAAAATTGGCCAGCCAATGAAACTTTCATAGGACAACGTTTTCCATTATGGGAACGTGCTTCAAATTGATTAGGAAAAGCGAATGGAATTAGTGATTAGTAAATTAGGTACGACGGTAGCTCAACTCCTTCTACTCATTTAGATATGTGATCTAAATAAGTACAAAATAAATATTGAATACTAAGGGATTATACAATTTTCTGAAGTATTAAAATCCTGCTTAGTAATATAGAGCTTTCTCTGATAAATGGTCACCAAATCAACGTGACTCGTTAAAAGAAGTTCACAATCAATGCGCCAATGAACTCATTTACTTTTCCTCGAAGACGATTCCCCCAGGAAAAACTACTAATGAAATCCTTTTAGTTCTCAATTCCGCTATGCTGCGCTGTAATGATTTAAATTTTTATTATGTATGGCGAAGGACACGCGACTAGGACCTTGCTCTCTGCCTTAATTTGAGTTCCTTGATTATGAGAGGTGACAGTTTTATAGCTTTGTTAACAGGGAGCGCAGACTGCACCCCCGAACCCTCAGAGTGAACAGCAGTCTTTGGTTCCTTTGTTGTGCTTGGCATGTTCAGCGCTGATTATGCTTTGTGCCAGCAGCGGTAAAGCAGAAAAGCAGGAAAGTGGGAAAGCGGGAAAACGGGCGAGAAGGAAAACGGGAAAACTCACCCCCATTCGGGCGGCGGAGGAAAACTTATCGCAATGGAGCAGGAGCGCGGGGCAGGGGTCGGGCATTAGAATTACTTGCGTGATTAACGCACACCCTCGAGCGTGTCCATGCCCATTCCACGAGTCCGTGAGGCCAGGTCTTATCTATGGCTGCCTGCCTTAATTGTGGGTCTTCCATTTGACTATCGATCGATGTTCGATTCCCTTCAATTCGATCACCGTAATGAGGCAACTTCAAAAGCTGCACAGCTCATTAGGTTTCCCCCGATATATACATATATGCTTATATATATATATGCTTATATATATATATACATATATATTTTCCGACTTTTCCCCGCGACTTCGATTGCCTTCTGCTCTTTTCCGCCTGTTCTTGGGCTTCTGCACGTTTTCCTTTGTTTTGTTTATGGCTTCTGAAAATAGCTGAATCAAAATGTAAACAAAAGCGCAAAAATACCAAAAAACGAGAATGGGCCGAGCAAAGGAAAATCTCGCACTTTGCAGCGCCGGCAGCTGCGTGCGTCATGTGAACAAATTTTCCAGATGCTTTTCCCAACCGATAAACCCTCCCCCCCTGCCCGTGCAACCACATACACTATATACTTGGTGTATATATACTTTGCATACTTTTTAATGCCTCTGCCGAAGTGCAAAACCGCATGAAGAGGCCTTTAGCTTTCGACTTTTCGCCTTCTTTGCCTTCTGCTGCTTTGTGAACAATAAATTGTATTTCTGTTTATTATTTATGCAGAATGTTTACGGTCCTCTGCGCATATAGCCCAGTTTTTCTCTGCAGTTTCCATTTTCTTTGTACCCTAATTATTTGCTGCTACTACATCCTTAGCCCTATTGATATTTGCTCTTCAAGTTGCCACTTTCCTTGAGGAGATTCCTTATTGTTTTTCTACTTGGCAAATAAATCAACAAGGCGGCGAAAGGAGAAGTGAGGAGGGAGAATAAGCCGACTGTTTACATATTGTTTACATTATGCAAAAGGAAACTCGGCACACAAAACCGCTAATTGTCGATAAACAACCAATAAAATACAAATTTCCCAAAAACATTTATCAAAAATAATATAAATAATAACAATAACCGCACAACCACACAACAACACCACCACACGGGTCGCACACAAAAACCAACGGCAAATACCAAACACTCGAGGGCGATAAATAAAAATGGCAAAAGGAAACTTGGAATGAGCCTCTCGAGTGGGTGAAAAAAGGCGGCAGGCAAGAAGCCGAAGGAGAAGAAATGTATGGAAAATAGTGTTTGACAGCTCATAAAAAATAATGTCGTATTCATTAAGGGTGGCACCAACCTGTGTGGGAGTTGCCAAAACCTGAGTTCCACTTTATTTACGACAGGAAGCGGGCCAGAACAGCAACAGCCACTTGAAACGCACGCATGCAATGCGAATGGGAAATTGGAAGTGGCTGAGGGTCCTGGCCAGGATATGCATGGAGTGGGGCTGACAGTGCGAGTCAAGCCAGCAATATTTAATTGAAAGCCAAACGAGACACTCGGGGAGCCAAGAAATACCCTTCCCAGAAGAGGGACTTTAGTTTCTCGAATAATTTGATTACGTAATAATGCATAGATTTAAGCTAAAATTTTGCCTCAGTTCAACAGTATAAATAATAGATTACGTTGAGTTAAAGCCATCTCTTTGAATCGTTTCAAGTGTTCTACAGAGTGTCCTGTATGCCAAAGGATACGATTTTTGTGCACACCCTCAGCACTAAAGCGCATTTCCCTTGGCCAAAAAATCTAAACACCCAATAGCTTTAAGTGCGATCGAACAACGCCCCATGACATTGACAATGTCAGGCACTGAACTAATGAGGGAATGATTGAATGACACACTGGCAGAATGACAGTTCTCCTTTTTGCCTTTGCTGGGTGGGTGAGCAGGTGTTTTACGATTGTATACGTTTTTTGCTGCTGCTGCTGTTGCTGCCACTGCTTTTGTATTTAGCGTTTGTTGTTAAAGGTTTGCGTGCTGAAAGTTTTCGAAGTTGTTCAAGTAAACACGATGACGAGGGGGAAATGGTGGGGGGGCGGAGGGTGTTTAGGGGCAAGTTTGTTGGTTGAAACATGCAAATGTTACAAGGTGTTATGCTTTATGTACATTTAATTGAGACTTATTAGGTAGTGAAGTGTACGATAGTTAAATGCGGTTGCTGTTCCTGCTGTTGTTGTAGTTTCTGCTGCGGGCTGCCTGCCTTGTTGATAATGTCGTTAGTGCCACAAAGGAGGGGGCACAGTATCTGAACTTAAAGAGCTCCGAATGGATGGAGCTTGTTGCCCTGTGGCTTAAAATTCTGCCTGCTCGCCCTTTAAATCCCAACCTAATCAAATGTATATCTTTCCCATGACATGAGGAGCAGCTCTGCCAAATCTTTAGCCTGATTGCGAGAACAGAGGGAAATGGGTAATGCCAAAGTGCATATCTTAGAGTGAACGAAATATGAAGGGAGTGCCGTAGTGCAACTCCGAACTCAGAACTCACAACTCAGAAATGTATAGTCTGTCCGTAATCTCCGCCCCATTCATTGCCCCTTCGGCTGGGCTGCAGTAGATGCCGCCACTTCAATGCGCATTTCAAGTTTATTTTCTCGATTTTCTGCGCGTACTGTGTGTGCTCGAGTTAGTTGCATTTTTCTATTTTTGGGTTCAAAAATACAAAAGCACGAACGGATACTCCGATGCCTCGTTGCCCCGCCACCCCGCCCTCGCGCGTACTGCCTTGCAGCATTTTGCTTTCTATTTTCAATAGACGTCGTTGTTGGTTTTGGTGTTGCAGCTATTTTCTTGCAGCCGACAAACAATAAAAATGATGCGTTGTATTGCAAAAGCGCTGCTGTCCACACCAGACCTGCCCCGCCCCCTTCGAAAAAACACACCCCATCATCCCACATCAGCCCACTTGTGCAGCATAGCATATGTTGCAACTCTGTTGGTGAAACGAAAAATGCGGAGCAGAAGAATGAGTATGCGGATGCGGATGCGAATGTGGCGGGCGGAGGAGATTTTCACCCATTGATATTGATGAAAACGACGTCCAGTTACAGTTCGTTGGCTTTTGCTGCATTTTTCAAGGGAAAATACACGAAATGGAAGGCGAAGTGGCAGGGGGCCCTGCAACAGCTGAGGATATGCAAATGGTATACATTTTGTCAAAGCATAAAGACTATGTTTGGCAGGGATATAAAAAATACATGACACATGTACCTACCTCCCTGATACAAATGCCATTTCGCCACGGCGAGCAGCACGAATGGAGATGGAGCTGCAGATGGAGCTGGAGCTGGAGCTGGAGATGCAGATGGAGATAGAAATGCATATGCATCATTTATCCAACGACAGTGGAAACGAATAGTCTAAGATATCCCATCCGAGGCGGGCTGACTATCCAATCTCAACTAATGTTGCATTCCTTTTGATTCTGGTTGTCCTGGGCGGAGATTGGATCACATGGCAGCAGAGCTCCCTTAGATGCCTTTAGAAGTGATATTTACTCTGATTTTCCATCCAATTGTAAACACAGTTTGATCTTACCAGGAAGCACCTGTGATCACAAGCCTCTGTCTTACACCTAACCCAGATTCAATTTTCCGGGCTTTTGCCAACTAATCTTTAGTCCTTGCTCGCACCTTCTATTGTCCTGTTGCCGGGCTTAATTTAACGCTCGACGCACACGCATTGCCACCTATTTTCCCATTTTCCGAGGACCCCGCCGAGGACCCGCTAAATTGTCACTAATACGCCGCCTTGTGCTCGCCGGTGCATGCCCTTGCACATAATTCTCGGCGAGCGGAACCGAGCGGCTAACAACTGCAATTGTTGCAGTGGCAAGAAAAAGAACGGAGTGAAACTTAATAATTGCCAGGGCGCAACACTTTAATGGCACACATCTGCCCATCTGCCCATTTACCATGCTGCCAGAGTCACATGTGCTGTCCGAGACTGGGAATTTTATGCAAATCTTCTGCCATTCGCCGGAGGAGGTGGTGGAGACTTGCCAAGTGACAATGCAGAACCAACACACCCACCCGCCCACGTGCCTCAAAAAAGATACACAAGGCAGGACACTCTAAGCCGGGGAACTCCTCCTCCTTTGTCGGCAGTCCCTTGGTCCTTTTTTCAACCCGTACATTTCATGCCTTCGTTTATATCCTTTTTTTCTCGTTCCTTTTTTTTTGCTCTGTGCAAGTTTGTGCAACTATTTTCCATGCGCATGGGCACAAAAAGGCAACCACCGCACGACTACAACTACTACTGCCGCTTCTGCTGCTTCTGCTGCCAACTATGAGCCAGGGGAAGTCCCCAGTCTCCCCAGTTGCCCCATCCCTGCCCAGCCCCCTGCTCCACAACCCTTAGCCCAGAATGTGGCCAGTGGCAGGCAGCCAACCAGAGCGTAGAGCAAACTGGAGCATTG
The DNA here is from genome assembly GCF_016746235.2 of Drosophila teissieri. NCBI lineage: Eukaryota > Metazoa > Arthropoda > Insecta > Diptera > Drosophilidae > Drosophila > Drosophila teissieri. The sequence continues at coordinate 13,825,478 of NC_053031.1, read as the reverse complement.
CAACTATTTATTTGTTGTTCGCCTCCCCAGGAGGCAGGGATTTTTTCTATTACGCGCTCGTTTATTACGGGCATTCCAGCTCACGCCTAAGTGTATGCAGTTTTCTTCCCTTTTTTTTTTTTTTTTTTTTTTTTTTGTTGGTTTGCCATCCTTTCTGGCAGGACAAGGGATTCCCTGTAAGCAGTTGCGGTCAAAGGAGCCCCGCTTTTAGATTCCTGCGCTTCGCACAAATTAAGCGATTCCCTTTGGCCCGATTGATGGGCAACCGACAATCGCTAAGCTCCTCAGTCGGAGCCTGAATCACAATCAAAGCCGGAGTGGAGTCAGTCTCTGGCCGGAAAAGTTGCCGAGAAAGGCGAAAGCCCCGGGAAGAACTGCTAAACCGGAGACAGAATCAGAGAAAGAGACAGAGAGAGAGAGAGAGAGACAGTGGAAAAAAATAGCGGAGAAAGCGAAACTTTTTAATGATGTAAAGTACAAAGTTTTCTGTCTTGTCGCTGGCGCAAGTAACTTGAGTAAACTTTGAGTTATGCCCTCCCAGCCTTAGATGCGAAATCCGAGGCAGTAGCTGCGTCGGCGGCGGCGGCGACGACCTCAAAGCGCAGGACGACATCCTTTTGCAGCAGTACCCGCACCCACAGGCAGGACATCATCGATCGATGCGGGTGGCGGGAAGTGCGGCTGGTATTTTGTCGTTTGTTAAAAGTTTTCAACACTCATTTTTATTATGACATACGCGCGAAGTACGAGCCAAATTAGTGGCAAATTCAGGCGAGTTCAGTTCTGTGTGCTGGGGTGTGCTGGCAATGGTTGCGCTAATAAAATGCCAATTTGCTGCCATTGAATGGCTGCTTTATTGGCCGCCATTACAACTCGTACGCATAAAAGACCGTGCCACATCCTCCTGTATGCGTACATACACCCACGCACACTCACACACACACATGCGTGCGGAAGGACCTCTTGAAGGAGAAATTTTATGACGGCAACATTTACACGCATAAAATATGCATGATAAAACTTTGTTGTTGCAATAAATCAGCCACCCCAAAAATTGTGCAACTCCGCCTTGCTTGGCCAGTCGGCCTGATGTGATTACAAAACCATTCCGAGACCAGGAAGCGCGTACAGGGTATCCTTTATTTATGTCCTGCGTGATCCGGCCTCATCGCGATGCGGTCGTAATGAGTTCCTGGAGCAAATCAATTTATTTGTGCCCCTCGCCACGCACCGCTGTCAAACTACTTAAACTGCCATTAAACTATCGAAAGTGAAGGATGCGAAATATATTCGTGTAAAAAAAACAAACGCAAGAATGGAAAAGAGGGAAAACTTTTGCGGGTTGCTCAATCAAAAGTACTAAAAAAAAAAAAAGAAGTGAAGCCCTGCTTTGTTAGAGGTGCAAATGCCTCACAAACAGACAGAGCAAGTCGCCTTCACCAACTTTTTTGGCCATTGTGTTTTGACTGCCTTTGTTGCATGCATAAAATATTTATGCTCTGGAAAATATGCAGCAACAAAAAAGCGGAGGGGTTGCCTTTTTCCCCCGCAACTTTTTGCCATGTGCGTGCAACTTTTCACACTCAAATGAAATTACGAGGGCAAAGAAAAAAAAGGAAAACTTTGCTACTTAAATGTAGCGCTCTCTCTCGCTGCTCCCATTCTGTTCCCATTCTGCCTCGTTTTTATCGCTTTCTGCACTTTATCAACCATTTTGCCTTGGCTCAGTGAACGCTCAATTGCCGGCTGCCACGGGGAGAGCGAGGGAGATGGATGCGAACTTTTCATTAATAACGATTTTCCATTAACTATCGATTGATTTCGAGTCCCCAGGACAACAGTGGCAGTGGCAGAGGCAGCAGCATCCCGCCACCGGGCGCAACAACAATGAGCCGCGGCAGCAAACGCACTTCAGACAATGCCTGCAACCGGCAGCTACCAACAACACTTGAGTCTATTTAAAACGCAAACAACAATAAACCGCCCAGGGGGAGGGGGTGGTATTTAAAGGGGGGCTCATAACCGAGGACGACGCCGGCGATGCCGACAGGAAAAACTCATTGAAAACTTTTTCTTTTTTACACTTGGCGCGCTCTCCCGTTTCGCCAGGACCTCCATTCCCATCCACTCCACTCCACTCCGCTCCCCTCCACTCCTCGCCCCGCGATCCACACACCTAAGCGGTGTATCGGAGGAGCAAGTTTTTAATTTTTTATCGCGCCACAACCAACTCTGGCCAACTCTCCATGCAGCGAACCTGGTCACGCTTATTTAGGATCGCGGGTGTCCTGGATTTTTTCTCGCATAATTTGCAGGATGCTATCAGGGAATTTCTTTGATCAATGTAATTGAGTTTACCACTCAGCAGCCATACCGAAATTACTAAATTAAGCACATAGGGTGTCTAGAAGTATTCTTTTTTATTATTTTAATTTCAATCTACCACTTAAATGTTATATTGCTGAGTTGTGCACTTAAATGAAGTCTCCTCGTGGTGGCTAAATTTAGTTCTAATAGCAAGCCATAAAATACAACTGCTGGTGGGTTAAGAACAGTTAAAGTTTTGCCAAAGGCTAGACAATAAAGTTTTTAAAACCTTTCAACTTGCCCCAGTTCGCCGTTTAGTTCTATCCATCATCTGTTATTGCTGATGATATAAAGAACTTGATGTTGAAAGTTTCATCTATTTGGGAATCCTCCAGAGTATGATCAGTTCGACTTGGCAGGTGTATGTCTGCCACCTCACTACTCCATCAAGTTCGTGTGCATCCTTCCTCATCCTTCGTCCTTGTTGCTACACGCGTTACGTTCACGCCGGCTGCGGTGGCTCCTTCGTCCTTTGTTTGCTCCTGCGACTATTATGGGTAATGCCTTTTGTGTAGGTCGTCGGCATTGCGTTTTCTGATCCCATTTTTTTATTTTGTTTTTATTTGTGTATATTTCTTTTTTCGGTTTTGTTTTGCTTGGACCATTTTTATATGGCCAAAGACCGCGCGCGCCCAATATATATAAATTATTGCATAAAGTTTGGCGCTAAGTTGCAAAAAGTTTCCTTTCATTGCTGCCGCTGCTGCGGCGGCGGTGGCAGCAGCGTGAACGACACACAATAGTCTATAAATCTTTATGGTCAACAGAGATTACATGGGCCTGGGCCCAGACGCGGCGAAGAAAGCCTTCGTGTAGTTTACTGCCCCCGGGCCGTATCCTCTGGCCTTAGCAGCTTTTTAGGCGCTGTGTGCGTTGTTTTGATTTGTGTCCTCCAATTCCAGCCCCACCAGCTCCACCAACTCCACCAGCTCCAACAGCTCCACCAGCCTTGCCAGCCATTCCAGCTGTAGTGCCCAGTTGTTGTGGCTTTCGCCGATTGTTACGGCAATCGAGGGCAGAGTTCAGCATATGGCCATAAAAATGCGGTGCAGACGTGGTAGATGCTAGATAAATCATGCCAAAGCCTCAGAAAGTATGCACTGCTGACTGTGGCGACTGCCGGCGAATGAATAGAAAATAGAAAATCGAGAATCGAGAATTCTTGTAAAAATCAGCTAGAGGAATCGCAGAGGTAGCGTGGCCCACCTTTAATTGCTTAAATTGCTCTCGTGCAGCGTGGGCTTCGTGGAATACGACTGGCAATTCGATTTCTCGTGGCCCCATAAACAACTTTTAAAAAGTATAAAAATAAAAGGGAGAACCCTGTATAGGTTTACCGTTAGGATCATTTTACATAAAAATGCAATAAATAGCTACAACAAAATTTATGGTGGTCGTGGGCGCAAGGATCTATAAAAGGAGGAGAACGGGCAGGAAGGGCGCAGGAAGGAAGGCGAACAGAAGGATGGAGGGCGCTGGACTCACTCGTAAATGTCAAATGTCGTGTGGCAAGGGTGTGGGGGCGCCTCAAAGTATGCTTATAAATTGCTCTAAATAGCAATTTTGGCCGCTCCACCTCTGGACTGGAGCCTCTGGAGCTTCTAGAGCGCTCGGTGTCGTGTCATTTGTTCGTTTTCTTTATTAGTGTCATGTATTTTTATAGTTCAAAGGACATTTGAATGATTGAATGAACTGTTTGCCCTCCCCTCCCTTCTGTCCGCCCTTCTGCCACCACCCCCCGCAGCAACCCTTAAGCCACCCACTGCCCAGTTCCACACCCACAATTTCTGGCTTGCTTGACCGAAAACGAGTTGCGCGCATGATTTCATCCCTTGCAGCCAAAGGACTCGCTCTACGTGCGGTCAGCTCCTGCTCCTGGTCGATGTCCTGGTCAGCGGCGGCGGCGGCGGCATCGGCAGTGGCGGCGGTCCCAGGCACGTTTCATCATGGCCAGCTTGTTGTTGGTCTGGCGACTATATCAAATAACGACTATTGACTACGCCTGTGTGGCGCTCCGTGATGTCGTGTCCCCGTGTAGGGTTACACACCACCTACTGCCAAACCATCCCATGCCATCCCCAAACCATCCCATCCCATCCCACTCGATGCCATACGAATCCATCCAAGCCCACTCCATCCCATCCCAGTGACCCTGTGGTGCTGATGATGATGTTGTTGTCGCCAAGCGTCGCCTTCGCCATCGCCATCGCCAACGTCGCTGGCGATGACGAATGAAAATCAATATTTATTAGATTACTTTCGAAATTTTATACGAAAATAGAATTTTTATGACATTTTTTTCTCTCTGCTCTCGCCCTGGGCTAACTTTGCCATGTGCCTGGGCGTGTTAAAGTGTTTGCAATAATCAATTTTTGGGGTAAACTTGAGCGGGTCCTGTGACTGGGTCTTTAAAAGGGGTTTTTGGCTGCGGAGATAGTGGGGATTAAATATAGTTTAATGCACTCTCTCTTATCGCCCATCATATTTGATTACAGTTTTCGTTTTCCACCCCCCAGCACTCATAATGACTTAATTATACTTTAGCCAATTTCCCCTGCCACTACTACTTAACTACTCTGCACTGCCATATCACTTAATATTAAACATTTCCGTGTTCTCCCTTGTCTGTCTTTGCAGGTAAGTTGCCATCATCCATTAATACCACCAGCCATCAAATTAGTAAGTACACAAAACGAGCTGCTAACACTTTTTATGTGCGTCTTTAACTGTATATGTATACACCACCCACCTCTCCGTACATCCTTTGGCATTCCATATCCTCCCCCCACCCCCCTCCCACCAGGACCAATAGATATACGTGTACACGAATATAAAGCAAATGCATTTTAGTGCCCTCCGTTGACCTCGTTTGGGGCTTGTTTTTATGGCCCGGGCGAAGCCAAAGCGATGATGCTACTCACGTGGCTCAAAACTAAAAGCTCCCCTGTGTGTGTCTACCACTTCCCCGTCCCCCCATCTCCGAATCTTGAGCTAGTTTCGGTGGGCGAAACCGTCCCACCCCCCCGGGAGTCACTTAATTATGAAGCTGCACATGAAGTAAAACGTCATAAAGCGTCGAGTTGAGTTGAGTTGAGTTGCGCCGAGCGGAGGCCATATACATGGGTTGACTTGGGCAGCATCATCCGTTCCCGTGGCAGACAGACTGCCAGTGCCTCTTACACATTCTTTTTTTTTGGTTTTTGCAGGGGGCTTGTGTCAGTATTCTGCAGTTAATTTTCCGTTGCTAAATAAACTGTTTATGGCATTTATGCCAAAAATTTTTGGCCAAAAGAGAGAGAGCCAGGCTGTGTGAGAGGCAGAGGGAGATGGAGCGATGGAGAGAAATCCCCGGATGAAGGATGACGATGGACCGACGTCTGAGCATGCGAGTGTGCGTGTGAGCTGGGCAATTTCTGCATAGCCAACACAGAGGAGCGCTGTGTGTCCGCATCCGGTTTGCCCGGAATTGCCTCTTAATTGTGATTTTGGAACGGCTTTAAGCCTGATAACGGTTTTTGCTCTGTAAATTAGAGAAAAATGTAGCATGATTCAAATTGCATGTGCTTTGACTTTGCAGTTTTGAGGATCTGTAGAATCCGAGGAGGCTAACATGTATTATCTCTCTCTCTTATGGCAAAACGACTTTTGTGTGTTCACTGACCCCTCGCTCATACAGCAGAGTATATTTACATTTTATGCAGAGACACACACAGATGCACAGCGGGCACACCCACGCACACACACAGACAGAGTCGCACACACACTCTGTGAATCCACTGACAATTTGGCAGTCACCGCAATCATAAAAATTTCCACTTTCAAGGAGAGCAGAGAAACAGGCCCGTCAGTCAGTCGCCTCTGCGCCTCATTTAAATGCAAATTTTTGACGAGCGGTTTTAACGTTCTCCTTCTCCTTCTCGGTTCTCCGTTCTCCGCTGCTGGCGGTGAATGAAAACATTAAAATTAAAAATAAAAAAGTAGTCTGCTTTTAGGCAGAACTCTCGCTGCTGTTTGTATATGGGTTTCTGTGTTTGTCTGTCTGTGGGTGGGTGGGTGGTGTGTGTGGTGTGGTGTGGTGTGCTCGTGAGAATAATTCAAGGTGATAGCTTAATTGAAATATGCTTTTAGGCGCTTTGCCACACCCCCCGGCCAAAGAAACGCCCACACTCCGCTCCATACTGTTTGCCTTCCATTTTGCATACTTCACTTTGTTGTGTGTCTGGGTGCATATTTTATGGAGCTGCGGTCGACCACAGAGACCCACAAATAAAACAAAAAAAATGAAATAAAACGGAAGAAAGGAGAAAACGGAAGGGAATCTGGATCCGAATCCGAATCGAAATAAAAACTGAAGTGAAGCTGCTTAATGTTATGCAAAGTGTTTGAGCCTGCGGCATGCGTAAACCGTCGGAAAAAAGCGGCGAAATCGGGCGTTTGGACACCCAATCCTGGTTGTTCCGGGGTGGTGGTGGATATATCCCCACCATCACCTTTAATTGCTGGCCATTTCAATTCTCATTACAACTTCAATTGACTTTTGCCGGATGCTGGCAGCGGGATAATTGCTAGCGGTGACTGAGCACTTTTGCTGCACTCGAAAGGGTAGCAAGGGGTATGCCAGGATCTGCAAATCAACGTGCTTTATGGGACTTATCATATCGCAATCCCTCTTGGAGCTGCCATAAACATTCATATGCATAAATTTGACATTTGGCTGCTCCATAAAAATACTCCCAGCCGCAGGGCCTTTTGCCGGCTAGTCTTCCCGGATACCCGGATACCCAGTTCCCCGGAGTCTGGGATCTGTGGAAATTTATGCACATAACATCCACTTGACTCCTTCCGACAGACATCCTGCTGCCGCCCCCAAGTGCAACTCTCCAGCTGAAGTCTCAAATGAAAAGCGACAGCCAGCGAGAATGTTCGAGCAGAAATCTGGTTTGCAATTTACAAATTGCGCAAAGGCGGTGGAAAAACAAAGGCAAACAAAAGGAATGCCTTATATTTTATGCAATATGCCACACCGCGTTTTATTAAGCAAATTACGATGAACGAGATGGGTGGCTGGAATCTCGGCAAGTCCTACTTATGACCTTGCCAAACAGCCTAACGCCTCTGTCCTGAGCCATTTGGCAAACAGACTCCAGGACTCGAAGACTTCAAGACTCTACGCCACTCGCCTCGCATTTTGCTGCTCTTAACGCACATTTTCATATATAAATTATTAATTTCGCATGCCTGCCTGGCCCACATCCACCCCCAAAGGACGAAACCGCACGCCTAAGCAGTCGAAGGATCAGGATGGCGGCAGGAAAGCAAATAAGCGGGCGCCTGAAATGCATTTTGTGCTCCATTAAATAATAAAAGCAAACGTGGCAAAGATAGCGTCTGTCTCTGAGTTCTTTTCTCTGTGTGGATGTGTGTGTGTGTGTACACAATAAAAATCTCACACGAAGCGCATAAAAATAAAGCAAGAGATACCCCCAAACACTCACATCTTATCTAATGGCAGAGTCAAAGCCCCCATTGTGATTTTTAAGTTGCTAACCTTTATGGGCAAAGGGAGTTCCGTTCAGTTCAGTTCGAGTGTGTTTTCCGTTTGGTGGAGAAAGTGCATAAATAAGTAAACAAATGCCTGTCGCTTAAGATTACATGGCAAATAAGCCGGCGGAGCAGGACAACATTTGAATGTGGAGGCAGAGGCAGAGGCAGAGGCAGGAGGAATCCTCGCCGCTTACTTACTTATTCATAGCCAGACCTGAGCGGAAAGTGTGTGTCTTGAGGGGGCATAAAAATCAGCATAAACAGCAATTGTTATGGCCTGCGAATGAAGCCCAGCTCAGCCCGGCTCAGCAGAGCCCACATCTGTTTCACTGAATTGAGGTAATTTTGTGCGCCTAAAGCACGCAAATCAATGCCGACGAAAGGATTCCAACTGCAGTGCAATGAGAGCGGAAATAAAAACGCTGGATTGAATGTCATTCCGGCGGGCAAGGACATGGATATACTCGTATATATACACTTTATATACATTTTAATTTAGCTACGCGCACTCACAATTCCTCACCAAAATCGCTGGCAAGCAACAAGGGTTGAGATGAGAAATGTTTGACACGCACGTGTCCTTGCCAATGACAAGGGAAATTTTACAACTTTCAAGTTTAATTTGCCAAAAGTAGCAATCAACCAAGAGGCAGGAATCCGAAAGAGGGTGGAATGCTTAGAGGACAGCGGGGTGGTTGAGGGCGGAGCAACCCTTTCGGGCTAATTGCTTGGAAGTTGTTAAATGTAAAAATTAAAATGTATAAAATGTGTATATTTTATATTAAACTGCGGAAGAACTCTGCAACTGTCAGTCACTCACTTTCGCCCCCGTTCGCACATTCGTTCAGTTATTCACTCATTCACTCACTCAGTCATTCGCTCATTCAGTCATTCATTCATTCAGGCAGAACGTAGCCGGTTTTATGAGGTGTTAAGTGGGCTTAAATTAAAAGTGGGCGTGGGTGGAATGTGACGAAATGTTTGCATATTTATTTAAGTTATGGCAAAGGCGAGAAGGAGCAGCCATCCGAAGGATCCTGGGGTGGCTCTCTCTCACTCTCCCACTCTCTTATTCCTCTCAGTTGAAGAGGGCTGCAGACTTGACTTTTGTTTGTTTTCCGTTTGACGTGAAGGGGCACATGTGCGTGTTATAAATTTATATTTAATAAACTTTTGGATCTGCGAGGCTCAAGTGGGTATCACAGGGAATCAGCGCCACAGATTCCCGGTGGCAGAGGGCGAAGGGCAAAGGACAAGGGACAAAGGACGAGCTGAACCCGAAGGAAGGTGAAAATGAGGCAGTGATAAGCAAATGGGTGCCAGTTTATAATGAACATATAATGTTTCATAGAGAGAGCTTACTGGCGTCAGCAGGCAGTTCTCAAGTTCCAATTGTTCCCGACCTTTGTCATGTCCATGTCCTGCTATCTGCCGGAGATAATCTGATTTCCCATTTGCGTACCTTCCCCCGGAACACTTCTCGCACATTGCACTTTCTCACCGACAGTACTTACGGCTCCCCTATTAATTATATACACAAAAATACAAAAAAAAACGGTCTAGCTTTGTTTGCCTTTGACACACCCACAAACCCAAACTAAGACACCGTGTCACAGGACACGTGGCAGCATTTTGAGTAGCAACATCAAGTTGCTTATTAAAATAATAACAAGGCCGGCCGTAAAAAACTGAACTCCAAATATGGGATGCAGTCAACCCTCCGTCGACGATGGGAAAACTAACCCCAGCAATCACAGATGCGGAAACCAACCCCGATAATGAAGAGCCAAGGCCAAATGTAACTTAAAGTTTTAAAGTCCATAAAATATTATACTGCCCGAATCTATGCCACTTTGATCACCAAATCAAGTTGTGCGCTCTCTAACGTCCTTAATTCGGCCCACTCCTTTCGCCTTGGTCGGCTGGACGGACGCAGGAAAAGGAACTATTACTGACCCAAGGGACAGGACTAAATGAAATCTAAATTAATACAATTTTCGGGTCGCTACGCTTAGTGCAGGACCCAACGCACATATCTCCGCCCATGAGTCCTTCCCCCCACCATCGTCGTCCTGCCGTATTGACAGCCAGCGAGATCAAAGATGTGTGCAGAGCTGGTGCTCGCAAGGAATTTGCGCTTGTTTTCGGGGATCCTGCTGCAGGATGACGAGGAGTGGGCGAATTGAGACATGGACATGAACCAATTTCGTGCCATATTCATATGAAGAAGAGCGTACAGCAAGGCATGGCAAATAAAATAAATGGCAATGAATGACTGAGCAAATGAATAAATGGCACAAATTTTTGCTTTGAAATTCAAATTTCAAAAGTTGTCATGACATTGTGTTTATGACATTTAGTTGCTGCGGCCAGAAAGAGATGACGCGCTGCAAACTTTGAGACAGAGCTATATACACAGTACTACGAGTGTGTGTTGTGTGTGAAAAGAGACAACTTCTGTCGATGCCTCGTTCGTTTTTATTTTAGTGTTTGGTCAGGGGAGTGGGCCTCGGGGTAGGGGACTGCATATTTAAAATTGAATATTTGCACGCCTTGAGCATTTCGGATTACAAAGATATACTTCACTTATGCGCACACAAACACACTTGAGCGCCGAGCGCGTGCGTGTGCGTGTGTATGTGTGTGAGTGTGCGTGTGGGCGTGCCGAGTTGTCATTTGCATGCGCTCTATGCGTTTGTGCTATTTGCACTGCTCAAAGCCATGTTAAGCGGTTTATTTTTGTGTTGTATGCTAAGCACACAGAGTTTTCTCGTCGAAAATTAAATTTAAAGAGCCTTGAACAGGGGAATACGAGAATAAGGGACGCAGGATGCGGCCGGAAATTGGCTGTGAGAGGGTCCTTTTTTGGGGTATGTATAATTCCCTAAACTGGACATGATCAGAATTTAAGAGATTCTTCCCTTTACTCGAACTTTTTTTTTACCAACTTTTGTGGTATAGAAAGTTGTGTTTTGTTCTATATAATAATTTCATGTTATTATATTATACATTAATTTTAAAGTTCTAATAATAAGTTGGTAAAATAAATTACTGGGAATGGGCCAGCCATTAGTTTTGTTCCATTTTCATTTACTGTTGGGTTATTATCCTTCTTAACTTTTGTTTGCCCCGATTCCCTACCCATATCCTTCCATCTCAGCTCGGGGCAGAGCTTTTCAAATTTAATATGAAATATGAATGCGCCTGATTTCATCAACTGCCGCCGCGGCGATGTGAGATACACTTTCACATTAAATGTGTGTGTGTGTGTGTCAGAGATACATTTTCAAGTGTACACACGGTGCCTGCTGAGAAACGTACGCGATTGCTATTTACAAAAACACGCTGCCGTATGCCGCACACGATTTTCCAATTGAACTCACACGTGTACACACAGAGGCGGATACACGGATACGGAGATACACAGATACGGCGACGAGTCCTGGCGATACGGATACATGCAGTCCTGCGAGTCCTATGAGTCCTGCGAGTCCTGTGAGTCCTGCCAGTGATGCCACGATGCCAGTGATGCAGTCGTGCATTCAATCGCTGCGTCGTCACCTCGCCGAGAAGTAGGGTGCGGACTCCGACTGCCCGAAATCATTTCAAGTTAATAATAAATGGAGCATCATCATCAGACATCAAACCCGTAGAGCAAATATCGAGTATCCTTTTGCTCTGTTTGCGTTTGCGTTTGTGTTTGTGCTCGTGTTTGTCTGTTTGCATTGCCATTGATTTATTTTTGGGGCATGGGTTTTTCAATTTGCTGCAATCGAAGCAGCGGCGGCTTCTTCATGACATGTAATGAGCTGCCGCTGATGCCACTCCTGCGGCTCCTTGTGCGGCACGAATCAATTAAAATACGTGCCGGGCATTAGAAGAGTGCGGCGCATATACATACGGCCGGATTCAGGCTGAAATTCAGATTCCTGACTTGGCAATATTTCAATCAAACTTTTTTGCCACTCTACGGGGCGGCTGTGTGGCCGTCCAAATGGATATTTATGCTTATCATGCTTATGAGGAATTCACATTAGACTGAAAGTCAAGAGGCTGCCAACATGCCAACTCAATTGACAGTTGGCCAAGGCGGGGAGCACACGGGCACACGGGAAAATATGTGTGTGTGTATTGAAACCCACACACATGTATAAATTTAGGTATACTATATACTATATATACTGTCATTCTGTTGACAGGCTAGGTAGCCCACGCTCAGACACTGACACACACTGGCAAATACACATGAGTGCGTGTTTGTTGCCCTTAACAGACATTTTCACAGTTGAGTGCGTTGTTTGGGCTCAGCCTCTCCCCCTTTCCCCCTCACCATCCCCAACCCCTCACCATCTCCAACCCCCCTTACCATCACTCTCCGCAGCCTTATATAATTTGTAAGCATTTCTAGCGCGCCTGCTGGTATGCAGCAAAAATTCTCCATGTTGCCGTTTCGCAAACTGATGGATTCAGAATGGGATGGCGATGGCTTGGGGGATGGGTCTTTCTTGTCGATTGCCTTTAAAGGTATGCTTTTAATGCCGCCCCAGCCAAAGACGAAAAAATCAATTGGGTCATCGCCCCGAAATCACAGGAATTTAAATTCTCGCCATTAACAAGCCGGGAAATCTAATTTGGGCATTCTTTTCCGGCCGGCAATTTAATTAAAACACAAATCAGATTCATATTTAATTCCTACTCTTAGATAGATTTTTAATGCCACTGATATGGGGAAATAAACTTGTCTGCTACAACAAAGGGTTACGCAATCTAGGCAAAATAATACTTACCCCGTATGAAAAAGCGACTGACTCGACCGTTTCCGTGATAATTAGTAATTTTGAAAGAGGCTCGTCTGCCCACTGAAAGTATTGATTAGCTTTCATTGGGCATTTCGGGGCTGCTAATAAATTAGCAAAACTAATGTTTGTCTGACCTGACCTGACATCGGCTCGAAGTTTGGCTAATTAATGGCGAACCTTTCAAAGGGCTACACCTAGTTCCATATTTCGCTTTCGTATTCTCTGGCTTTCCCCTAATGCTCTCGTTTCTCGTTTGGAAAGTAAACAAAGTAATTTTTGTGGGGCAGGACCGGGCTTAGATGGTCATTAGCATGCGTTAAAATGGCGTTAAATGTGTAACGGAAACCGGGGAAAGCCAGCGAAAGGACATGGTCTACATGGAGTTTCGCTTTCATTTCCATATCTTTTATTTTTTTTTTCTACATTTCGTTGTGTAATAAAAATGTCATAAATTTGTGGCCTTGCCGCGTGTTTCCCACTTTCTGTTCGTTTTGTCGGTGTGTGTTAATTTTTTCTAATTGTCCGAAATTTAGATAATTACACGCCATTAATTATTTACATAATAATAACGTTCTTTTCCCTATACTTGCTTCTTCGCGGAACGACAGTTCGTTTTACAATTTTGTGGTTGGCTTGACTGTGGGCGTGGCCGTATACATACATATGAACTCGTATACTCGTATACTTGTATATACATATATCGATGTACATATTTGCAGATGCCGCGGTTGGGGGCGTAAAATTAAATTTACATAATTTATGACTTGCTCAGCAATGTTCATGGGCGTTGTGTTGCATAATTTTAGGCATTTTTGTTTATTGCGGCGTAAAATTTGAATTATGAATCAGGAACAGCGCCCACTCCCCTCACGGACTCTCTAAATTCCAACTGCTTCCGTGCAAGGGTTACATTCTGAGGTTATTAGTAATTTATTTGCATATTTTGAGCCACTGGAAGTGGAAGTGGCAAGGTGGGGCAGCCATCCGCTGACGGACAGGAGCAAGAGCAGAAGCTCAAGTGTCATACGACAGTCAAGTGTCGTGTCTTGAATGAAATTTAACTTTGAGTTGGGTTTGGGATTCAAGTGTGTGAGACCCAGGTGCGGCATGGGCGTTTCAAGGATTAGACTTAAAGATTTAAGAGATGATTTTCCTATATTTTTATCTCTCCACTTTCGCAACTTATTAACAGCTTTTGTCTGGCCCATTCGGATAATATATGAAGCAATAAACATTCTTCCATGGCCAAGGTTCAATGCCAGAACTTTAATTGCCACTTGCTAATTGCAAACTCCCACCAAAGGAAGTCGTGCAACAGCCATAATACACACTTGCCATATTTCATACATTGAGATACATAAAGAATATATAGATATTTCCCATTGAACGTGGCCCAGGCAGCAGACCAGACAGCATAAAAAGTGGAAGAAGCAGCCACTGATTAGTATCAAATGGTGGAGCAAGGAACAGGGAGCAAGGAGCAGGGAGCAGGGAGCAGGGAGCGGGGAGCAAGGAGCAGGATCACGGAGGACGAAATAGTTGGTTGGATGGTTGGTTGCTTGCCCTCCAGCTGAAGCTGAATCTCTGTGGCTGTGGAGGCAGAGAAAAACTTTTGATTAAGCTGCAGTTATGGCAGGTTGTTAGAGCGCAGAGCGAGCTGCTCTACAAGCCATTGTTTTGCTTGCTAGCTCGTTAGTTTGTTTTGCTTTTACCTCCAGCTGCTGGATCCTGGAACACCCTTTCTACTACCATCCCCCAAACCCCCAACCCCCTAAAACCAACCGCCCACCCATCGCACACATGACAGATGCTTGAGGCAACATTGTCTACTTTTAGGTGCTTTGCCAGTGACAAATTTCTCCATCGGGTGAGTGGGAGTTGGGGAAAGAGGGAAAGTCTTTCGCCGAGTATCTGTGTCCACAAGCAGCAGCTCGAAAAAACTTTTGCATAAAACTTTGATGATTTTTGTTAGCCAAAGATGAAGCGCAGCAAGCGGCGTTTTCAATAAGCAGAACCTAGCTAGCACATAGCTACCCACATCCAGTTCAGTTTACCCTCGAGCTAACCCCATAAAATATTACTTTTCTATCAACAAAAGTTGCCGGGGCCACTCAATTCGAAACCATTTTCCAAACTATCATCATCGTCGCCGGAGTGTGGAGAAAGCATCATAAAAATCGCTTTTCATCGCTTTGCTCCAAAAGAGAAGAGGCGAAAAAGCGGGCTTGTAGGCGACCGCTGCCATAACAAAGCCATAAAACGTAGTTTTAATTGCATTTTCGTTGTTCCGTTTTATGTAGTTCGGCCATCGAATGCATAGAAACAACAACAACACACCACTGACCAGAGCGTTCTGAAAGCTCGGTCCCTGGCTTTTTGTGCCCTGGCTGGTTCAATGCGCCGCATTCTAATTGCACATGGGGATGGATGAGGATTGAGGATGGTGGATGGGAGTTCTGCGGGGGTTGGGGATTTTAGGAAGGCACTTACGGCTTGACTGGATCTCTGGATCTGCGTCCCTGTCGCTCTGCGTATTTCGCTTTGCTCACTTAGCGCTCGGGCATCATAAACTAACGCAGTTTATGGGTCCATGCAGCCAGCAAAGCCCTCCCCCCTCCCCCAAAAAGGACCTCCCACAACAGCGGGGGGAGGGGAGGGAGGGCGGTGGCTCACAAAGCACTTGGCCAAGTTGGCACTTTCAGGCATTGCATATGCGTAGGCGGCGACACTGCGGCTAGTCTCGACCCCTCAGCCCCTCGAGCTCCACATCTCCTCGACCTCCTGACCCCTCGAACTCGTCATGCCCGACTTGCTGGGGCGCTAAAATTTGCGGTTTAACGTTGCCACTGGCGCCTGTCGACTCCCAACTGTCGACTGCAACATCTTGCCACCCGACAACCACACCCAAAAGGACACTTTGTCATAAGCAATTGTGAAGGCTAATTGTGTCGAGGCAGGCATCTTTTGATTCCGCGCACACAGACCAACCCATTTGCCACCCAACCAAAAAATACAACAAAAAATACAAAAAAAAAATACAGAATAAACGCAAAGAGCGAGCAAGAGAGCCAGATTTAATTAACATTTTGACTCTCAAAGGCTTCGGCTTTTGGCAACATTTAAATTTCAAATTATGTGCGCTAATTACGCGGCCAAAAGCGTTGGCTGAAACGGGGCTTGCGGGGAAGCCTTTCGCTGGCGTTAATAATTAGCCAGACTTTTGTGCAGAGTCAGAGATGCCTTAGAAGGGCATCCCGGCATCCTGGCATCCTGGCATCCAGGCCATCCAAAGCAGTCATGTGGCTTGGCCAGAGCACAAGTTAAATTTTCAGAAATTTCCACAAGCTTCTGCAGAGTTTCGACCTCTTCATAAATGGCCAGAAGTTCATTAACCAAGAGCACAAGCGAGACGACAGGCTTCATCAACACGGCATTGACTGGCCTGATCAATACGAGTATATGTACGTATGTATATGTGCAGGCTGCACTGATTTTTGCAGTCAAAGTCAGCCAATTGATGTGGCAGCCAGCTGCGGGCTTCCAGCAGTGATAAGCCCTATAGCAAAAAATTTGAGGAAAAAAAGGAAATTCGTATGGAAAGGGATAGTGCTTTCAAGAGGGCACAACCTGCATTTAGCTTAGCTGCCTGCCTTGGAGATGCCAGGCGCAAGTGGAGCTGCAAACATTTTCCAATTTATTAAACCACGCCACATCAATCATTCATCAGCGGTAGTAGGTGGCAGGTAGAGAAGGATCCCGCTCGCAGGACGTGCGACTAAATGAACATTTTTTCGGTTAGACATCGGTTTAAATTCTGCGGCGTCACCGCACAGCTCCCCCTTCCCGCTGTCAACAGCATGGCGATATGGCGATGGGTGTATAAAATCAACAAGGCTTCAGTTCATCGACCACTTAATTTATCCAGCTGAGCTTTGAGCAAAAGCAAAAGCGCATTTGTGTGTTGTCTGGCCAGGAGTGGAAGTGATGAAGTGGACTGGACTGGTATGGACTGGTCGGAGTATGGTGTATGGCGGAATTCAGCATTCCCTCGGTCAGACAGAGAAATGCACTTAATTGCCATTGGCCGTGTTTAGCGGACCCTCAGTTCCAGCTGCAGCTACAATTAAGCGAACAAAAAATAGTAGCACAGCCAGTACAGCCAGTACCGCCTGCAGTTTGGCCCCGGCTCCTCTCATTCATTATGCATTAATGTAAATAATGTAAATACGGTAAATGCCGTCCAATCATTAACATAATTGAATTACAAACAAGCCCAATCGCCAGCAGAGAGCCCCCAAAAATTTCAACTCCGCTCCATGCGCGTGCATAAATCGCAATTTTAATTACTCGCCTCTGACTAATGGATTGTTCCGAAAAAACACGAATCCGTACCGGACTACACCATTAAATATTTCATATTGTGGGTGGGAATGGAAATGGAGATTGGGGATGGGCGGTTAAAGGACGAAGGACTCGCCCACTTTCCCACTCACACGGTTACATAAAGCAATTGAATTTTGCAGTTAAAAGCTTCAATCATTTTCAATTGCCGCAAACTAATGGCTGATTATAAAATATTCATGCGACAAGCGGCAGGCGGCAGTCGGCAGGCGATGAGACGACAGACTTCCATGTGGCGGCTAATGACAGGACTCGCTCGGTCCCAGGACCTCCACTGATAAGCCAATCTAAGGCCAGGAAGCCTGGGGGCGTGTCCGAAGCCGCCCACTTTGCCACTGTATGTGCGGTGCAAATAAATTACACCTGGGAGAGAGATATACATGCAAGTGCAGAGGAGCCGAAAGGGTCTTCTACTGGCTGATTATTGATTTGCTCGGGTTTCTGCGGTTTTTTGGGGGGTGAAGGATGGCCAGCCAAGCGATTCGAACACTCCGTCTAAAGCCCTCAATTAAGTTTTATTTTAATGCATTTCATTTGAACGTCTTTTAATGGGATTTTTCGTGCTCTGGCACGGGCATATTACTCATTTGCCATAAACCAAAAGGTGACCACAACACGTAGCCGTCCCAGAACCAGACTCAGACCCAGACCCATATACACCCCACTTTGAGACCCAATCCCACACCCACTTCCAATCCCGATCCCGAGTGGATGAAGAGTAAGAGAGAGAGAGAGAGAACGTTAAGTGTTGGCTGGCCAGAATCGACATGGGTCGCTTGGGTGAGATTTAAGCTTTAATGATGCATGAAGCGGCACAGGATGTGGCTGCCCAGTCGTGGGTAAAAGGCAATGAGCGCAAATGTGCAGGAGCGACAGGACAGGAGATGGGCTTGCATATTGAGTGGCATTTAAATGCTTGAAAATGCTTCGCTGGCCAAATGTGTTTTGGGAGGTGTTTATGAAGAGCTCTCGTCTCGTCTCTCTACTCTACTCTACTCTGCCAACGAAAGTTGATTGAATTTGAGGGGGGCGAACTGGCCGATGCCGATGTCGATGCCGATGCAAATGCCGACCAGCAATTTAATGGAAATGGCCTTTATTGCTAACACCGTTAACGCAAAAGCTCTTTTAATCGTCACTCTCGTTGCGGCCGAATATTAATTTGCTCTTCTCTTCTCTTTTTGCAGATGAACCGTGCTTTACAGCTGAAGCCAGCTGAAAATGAAAGTCGCAGCGGTAAGTAATCACCTGCCATATTCATTTATGCCCCGCAAATGCCCAGAACTGTGGACTCCCCGCCAGAAAATCAATTTGCGAGTCTCCATAGGTGACCCAAAACAAATAATTACGAAAAACTTGACCCGTCTTCCTTTTTCTGGGCGAAAGTTTTTGTGCCAAAGCACTCAGCCGAGAAGTGCAGAGGCAGCCAAAGTTTTTGCCACGCCCCCCCCTTCCACACATCTAAGCATTCGCCTGCTATTTTCAACACCTACAACACACGTCAGCAAAAATTACGGGCGCACTTCGATAAACTGTCAAAACTGTCTGCAAAAATTTGACATTTCACAAAAAAAAAGAAGGGAAAAAAACAAAAAAACAGAACAGAGCTGAACCGAAGCGAGGCGAACCTCGAAAAAATACTTGGAAAAGGTAGAGAAAATGGGAAAAGCGTATAGCAAAACAACGTTGAACTGTCAATGGCAGTCAGCAGGGGGAAAAGTGGAGCGGGATGGGGATCAGGAGCAGTGGCAGGAGGAGCAGGACTCGCTGGCCAGGGCGCCATATTGTTTTTACTGGGCCCCTCACACAGTTGTCGAGCTTCACGCTTGTTTGTGACAGCCCATCGACCCAAGTCCCCTCGATATAGCCCCCCACCTCCCCTGCAGCACACAGCAGAAAAAGAATGATAAAGATTTGCATAATTTACACAGCACTTCAACTTTGTTTTTTGGGTCAGGCCGTCGTGGCCCGTCCCGAGTAGTTGTTGCTTTGATAAACTTATTGACAGGCTCATTATGCAGCAGCTTCAAAGTAATTTCAATATTCCCACCCGCTGTGGGTTAGATCCGGCCCACCAGCCCACCCAGCCCATCATCCCCGATGCCATCCCATGAAAACCGCTCACAGAAAAGGTACAATCGCACAAAAGTATGCTACACATTTCGCAATCATCGCAGGATGCCCCACGGGCTGAATTGGACTAAAAGTCAGTGCACTCCGCAATCTTTTAAGACATTTTGCAGCTGGCAGCGCTTATCACTGCAGAGCAGCGAATGCCAGCGCCCGAAAATGTCCATTGCACAAATTGCTTGCGCACACACACACCCGCCCGCGCCAGGACCTCAGCTTCAGCGGGCGAAGAGAGGAGAGAGTCCTGTGGAAGGACACAGCCATTGCTCATAACAGTCGCTGTCGCTGGTGGCTGGTGGCTGTGTGGCACAAAAACCTTGACAAAGTTGATGTGTCAAATCAGCAGCGAGCGCAGGACCCTCCTCCGGATGACCTTTAAACTTTGGCAAAGGACATGAAAGCACTAATCGTTACGTTGCTCCCTTTATTCATCCGTTTCTTCTTCGGCTGCTGCTTCGATTTCGCTTTGCTGCCGCCGCTCGGCTCCTTTGGTCCTTTGCTCTCGCTGGCAACAATTTAAACTTTTCTAATCCGCTGGGGATTGGGAACTTGAAGCAACTCTCGACTCAGCTCAACTTGCTGAGGCCAACTTGCCGGCAATCTGTCCGCACAATGGTGGACCTGCTCTCTATACGGCTAGAGCTTGGAGCTCGGACTTCGGCTTCGCCAAGGACTTGGCCGTTCAGCTTCCAAGAAGCAGGCCCACCAAACCATCAGCGACGCAATCAAGTCGACATTTTTGTTTGTTGCTTTGTTTGCCCCATCCTCGCCACTCACTCTGCTGGCCGAGTTGGAACAAATTTCTAAGAAATTAAAGCGCTAAACTTTTCGGGCCGCTATCAGCAGAGCACTTGGCAACTCGGCACCAAGTCCTGCGACTTTTGACTTCGTCTGTTTGTGCCTGTGCCTGTGTGTGTGTATGTGTGTGGGTAAAAAGGATCTTTGGCTTTGGCTCTGTCGGTTTAGGCCAAAATGCAATTAGACAAGGACAAGTTTAATTGCTGGTCTGCCGGCTGCTGCAAGTTTTCACCCGCTGACATTTGCATTTTTCAGCCTCACAAAGATGCGTAATTTATTTAAACTCAAATCAAGCATGAAATGTGAGTGGGAGAGTGTGAGTGGGTTGGGTATATGAATATATTTATTCCAGAGTTGACAAGTGCTGAAGGAACACTGATTGAAAAGGGTTGTGCACTCCCCCCGCCAAACTCCTGCTCGGCCTGCTAACTTCATCAATTTTAACTTACTGAGGCATTGTTGACATGTCTGGGTCTGGGCTTTGACCAGGCCAAAACCATTCCTTGCCAATCCGAGAACGAAACCTTAAATCCCAAGCCAACAGGACCTCGAGTACAATTTGTTGCCTTTGTCTTTCATCTGGTGTCCTGTGTCCTGTGTCCTGTGTCCTGTGTCCTGCGTCCCGACAACGTTTGTCGCATTTGCAATCTACTGTGCCATATCTGAGTCTGATGACTTTCGTTTCATTGGCACACACAAACACACACACACACATGTCCTTGCTTAGTTATTTATCTTGATATTCCCGCCCACACAGACACACACACACACACACGCACACTAACACACCATGCTTCATCATTATCAAACTCATATTGTCGTCTGCCTTTCCCTCCCCTTTCGTCTCTCTCTCTCCTTCACGCGTAATTTGTACTTGTCTAACACGTAATGATGTCACGTAAATTGCATACGTTCGCTTGCGCGCTACGTTGACGTGTTACGTTTGATATTCCTCGGCTGCAGGACGAGCGACTTAAAGTCAAATTAATATCACTCATACGACCCGTAAGCGAAAAGAATCTGCCTTTAGCTGGGCAAACGAAACATAAATTGTGAAATCCCCGCCATTTCCCCATTTCCCCACGTCGCGCGCCGTGGCAAGGACTACGCACAGATTTATGCTTCTAACTACGCATTAATTTCCTTACCTTTATCCCTGACTCCTTGTCACACGTCAGTAAATCAGATGCCGCTCCAGCCCTCTTCCACCTGGGGCACTTCCCGTCTCGCCTCATCCATCATACTTATAAATATTCATTTCCTTCTGCGGTGCGAGCGGGGCATGGAGATTCTAGGGGAATGATTGCAAAAGATTAAAAATCAACTCCATAAAAATTTCCTCACATCCCTCACCTGATGATAAATGACAGTCGAAAATTAACCAACAAAAATAAAAAAAATTCCCAGTCTTGAAAAGGAAGAACATTAATGGAGAGAACGATATGTGCTATATACGTAGAAACTGCCAGCGAAAGAAAACTTTTTGGAGAGCTCATTATAGACAACGTCTGATCAAATTGAAAAGCAATGAGCTATGAAACAGAAACACAAACCCCACTCCACTACTCCACTACTGCTGCTAATAAGCAGGCTGCGAAAAGTTTTAGGGCGAAAACTAATAATAATAATAATACGCAGTGTTGGCCGCCACCAATTCCCGACCAAAAAAACTTTTCTCATTTCGTTTGCTGCCATTCACTTTCCCCCACACACCACAAGCCCCCCTTTTCTTACGCCTGATTACGCATTTGAATTGTGCTTTTTCCCTCTTTTCCGTTGCCAAAAGTATCCTTTTGACCATAAAGTAGGCGGCACACACTTTCTCTACCTGCTGGCGGCCTTATTAGTCTCAAACATTTTTATGGCAGCCCTCGCAATTTGATTAGCGCAAATAAAGAGCGACAAATTCAATTGAATTTGTAATATAGATTGACTGCCAATGATGATTGGCTTCAGCTGCGACCGCGGATGCCACTTCCTTTATCTGCCCCACATGCGTAAGTGTGTGTGCGAGTGTGTGTGTTCGTTTTTTGTGGGGTGCAAATTAAAAGGACGGGGATATTCGCCACTAAGCCCCAAATAACAAAGCCTCCGAGCCCAGACAAAAGGCATAAATAAAGCCAAGGCAGCATCTACGCCTAAAAGCAGACATCAATTTCTGCCTTTCTGCGTTATTCTTCGTCCTTCGTCCTTCTCCGCTCCACTCCACAAGGCTCGTCTCCAATCGTCTCGTCTCGTCTCTTCTGTGCGCTCTCGGGCGGAGGAGCTCAATTCTTTAATCAGCTTAAATTCACACGTACCAAAAGCGACGCACAGCCATTGATTGGAGGCTTACCCTCCCCGAAAAGTCCTTACCAGGACTCGGTTTCCTTTTTTTTTCTGCTCCTGCGGCTGAGACTACGCCGCTTTTATCAAAGCCAGTTCAAAGGCTCGTATGTGTATTTAGGCTTTTATTGTTTTTGACCTTTTTCCCTGGGCAGACGAAATAAAAATCGATTTTTTTCGCACACACTTTCGCACTGACAACTCACGCACAAAATTCGGTGACGGAAAAGCGAAAGGAAAGGAAAGGCAAGGAAAAGCCAGCTCGAATAAAAGTAAATCACAAGCATCGCTGCTGGCAGCATTCACAAGTTCAAATAAGCGATAATAAGTATTTATGGGCGGGGCGAGCAGATTCGGTTCCGTAAATATGTATATACATTTGGAAGGCCCAGAACAGGCTGCTAAATGCGTTTTAATGTTTTTTAAACTTTCGCCTTTCCATCGCCGGCGCTCGCCCTTAAATATTTAAGTATACTTTTAGACGATTCAAACGGCCGTATAGTTTCCTTTTCATTCCCTTCGACAGTTTCTGCTCCTTTCTGCGCATCATTTTTCTTCGTTGCTTGATTTTGTTTTTACGAGCGACTGAAGCCTGTCAATTGGCTGAATGCCTCGTAAAAATGCCAGAGGCCTACATGCAAACTTTCCTTTTAAGCAACCAGAATAAAAAAAAACCAAAAGCGAAAACGAAGCGAAAACAACGGGGCCAGGAAAAACGAAAAGAAAACGATTTGTTATGTTTTCCCAGCGCAGCGCAGCGCCAACAGGAAACGGAAAAGCACACGAAGACCATTTTGTCTCCTTCGCTCTGTTTTGTTTTTCGTTTTTAGTTTGTTATTTTGTTTTCCTTGGGCCGCTGCTTAGGCCTGCCAAATGTCATCATTAGCGTTTCAATTGCCATTTTAGTCCGTGACACTTGAAGCATTTGCATAAAATACCAAAAGTCAACCTTGTTGACGTAGACAGTTTTGATGGGCGGCTTCTTTCATGTTTACCTTTACGCAGCAGGATGAAAAGCGGCTCTCAAGTAGGCGAAATTGTACAGTACGTACGCTTTTTTAATGCTAAATTCAATTTAAAAGAGTGTGAATTAGAAATACTATTGTAGTAAGCAATGGGCTTAAGAGGGTTCATAAGCACTTTACGCGAGTCCTATGCCTTCGCCCATCCACAACCAATTTATGAGCCATTTCGCCTTATTGAAAACGGGTTGGCGTGGCTTAGCCGCGATTAAGGTCCTTTTGGCCTTGCCTCCTTTCGAGTCAGGTGCACCCCCCGCTGGACAGGGCACAAAAACATTTCTTTCGGGGCAGATCTTATCGGTGCGGCAATTGTCTGACGCTTTTTGCTTTTGGGGTGTCTTCATTTTTGTTTTGGCCAAGGGCCAATGATAAGCGACACGCAAACGCGACACTTTCGTGTGATGATATTGTGTTGAAGCGGGTGGCGGCCACCGAAAAGGTGAAATGGTGGCCGCAATCAATAGACTTAGGTGATTGCCGGAGCCGCAAGGGGACGACGGGGCGTATGTGTAATATAAAAAGTAATTATTTCTTATGCAATATGGGCGCCCGGTGTGGATAAGCATCTGGAACAGCATTTTATTGTGGCGCAGGGGAGAAGGTGAGCAGGGGAGCAGGGGAGGGGAAACGGAAGATGGAGGCGCATTGTTTTTAATTGTTTGTCGTGGCAGAGTTGCCAGGCTCCTTTTTGCAACACAGAAACACAGAAAATGCAATATAGATCGTAATCTTAATTGCATTTAGAGTGCCCCGCATTGTAGGTTAATAATCATAAATGTTATGGTAATAGTTACGAGTGTTGGGTCACTTGAAGGGGAAGGGCGCTCGGCGCGGGGGTCGGGGGGCGTGGCAGGTGCTGGACATTTTAGTTATTGTCGAGGGATTCAGTTACAGTTTTTTGTGGTCGCAAGCATTTAGGGATTTAAAGCGTGATAAAAGAAATAAATAAATCAATTGATGTGTGGGAAAAGCATAGGCTGAATATTTTACTTTGTCCTCAATGGAAGTGATTTTTAAATCTTATAAAATATTTAACAAATTCAAGGCAGTCAAGTGCTTTGCTCGATACAATTTTTCATGTCCTGCCGCAAATCCTGCAGCAGCTTCCTCCTCAGAAACCCTATTCCTCCTCACTTTAGCGTGATCTGGAGTGATTGACCTAGCTGTGGGCCATTTATGTTTATGGGCAGGGGTGAAAAACAAACAAGTCAGCTGCAGAACAAAGCAGGATGAAGCAGGACGAAGCAGGACGAAGCAGGACGAAGGAATATAAGCTGCACATACTTTAAATGCAGTGGGCGGTGGGAGAAGATGGCTCCGTGAATCCTACGGAATCGAGAGCATGACTTTGAAGCGACTTTGAGCCGGGCAACACTGGAGAATGGAGAAAGGAGAAAGGACAGGCGCAGGACACGTGAGGAACATTAATCTTTTCTGCACCACTGGCAAGTCAAGACAGTCGCCGCTCCTTGCAGCTATTCCTGCTTAATGAGCTGTGGCTCTCTGACTGGGCATTAAAAATTATGAAAAGAGGGCAAAAAACTGCTTGGCGGCAAATGCATTTAAAATGCAATAATAAAAATGATAATGACATTATAATACTAAACACAGACAGGCCGCCCAGCCACAGAGCCACAGAGCAGCACTCGCATTTAGAAACAATGGCCAACAGGAAGGCAACAGAGCGCATTTGATGGCAGAAAGTATGCTACATTACTTGCAGCTCGTTAATTTTTATAGCTGCTGCTGCCTTAATATGAAATGTTGTTAGGACGAGGACGAGGACGAGAAAAGGCCACCTACGCCCCCATATTGATTTCACCTAAATTAACACACGCCGAGAAAACTTGTCGCCAGAATAAAAACAAACAAGATTCAACCGAAAAACTTACGAGTATTTCTCCCCTGTTGTGGTGGTCCCCCGTTGCTATTTTTATGAGACTTTTCATATTATTTTACTTTTTGGCTGCCTCGCTCGACTCTTGGCTTTAATGTGCCAAAATTTCCACGCAAACACCCCGCATCCCGCAACCCGCCACCCGCTGTCAGCCAACTGGCCAAAACATGTCTTTGCTCTCTGGCAGCCCTCCTCCGACGTCTTCTATTAACTTATCAAGATTTGTAAAGTATATGAGCCGTATATACGAACATATATACTTGTATACGTAAGTGCGGTGGGGCAAGGAACGCATAAAGCTGCTATCTGTCTCCTTTACACGTCCCCGTCTGGGAATGGCTCGGAGATATGGCCAAATGGCGTGTTGGCAGGCCACAAGGAGCTGCGGCCGATAGGAGTCCTGCGGTTGGTTAATACATTAGACCAGCTACACAGGATATGGAAATTATTCGAGGCTACAACCCACCTCCTTGCACCCCCCTCGATCCTCTCGAACGTGTCACAAAAACTGTGCAACAATATTCGCCAGTGACTGCTTCTAGCCAAGTCTCTCGTCACCGGTCAGGAGTAAATGCACTTGCAACTGCATCAGCACTGCACATCAATGACCTGACTATATCGCCCATGGGTTACACTTCGAGAAAACCGAACACTAATCTTGAAATGATATGAGCTTGAGTTAAACGGGATCTAGATATAGGGAGTACTGCCATGTGTGACTATATGTATGCCAGAGTTCCATTTTAATCAAAATCTTGCTATGTACTCCTGCATACAGGTTTTATCCATTAAAAGTCTCTTCCATGTATTTCCAATGGGGCTTTCCTTTTTGGAAATCTAATTTTTGTCGAGTGCAATCCCCGTTCAGATTCCTGACTGACTACCCATTGCTCTGCTGTTGTTTTCGTCTAGCGATGATTCTACGTTCGATGTGTGTGCTTGCTTTGTTTACAGGATACGGGATGCAGTGTGGGTGTGTTGGTGTGTGGCTATGTGGGTGTGTGTAGGTTTGGCTTCTGCTAACTAACTCGACGGCCGGCAGGACGCTTAAGCCTTCAATAACAGGAGCCAGCAGCAACTAAACTTTTTAGCCTTTTTGCTATGGCACAGGATCAGGAGAGCGTGGCCGAACCAGAAGCGAAAAACAACAGGCAGCCGGCAGCCAGAAGAATTTATATGATAAGCGTAGGACAGGCAAAGCGTTTCGGGGTTCGTCAACGTGAACTCCAGGGTCGTCGTGGCTCTGGTCTCGCTCCTGGTCCCGGTCCGAATCCGTTCATGTCCTGTGAGCCTCAGTGGGAGACTCCTATCAACAAGAGAGAGCGAGTGGGAAAACACAAAATATGACAGCAGCAGGAGGCCTTTTGTTCTCCTCCTCGGCAGACAAACAACATCAAAAATAACAACAGGCAACAACAACTATAAGTCCAATATGTACGCTTTAAGCATAGCATATTAGTTTGTTCTGGGGGCGGACTTTTTTGGGATGGCGATGGGGTTGTGGGGTTGGCCTCTCCGAAAAGTGAAAAAGAGGATTCCCAAATAGCCAGCGCAGTCCTGAGCCTGATGTAGTTTGTTGTGTGAAGACAACAACAACGGCAAATATTGTTTGTAAAGCCAAATGCATGCAGGATCTGGCCAACAGGAGCAGGAGGAGCAGGAGGAGCAGGAGGAGCAGGAGGAGCAGGAGGAGCCGGAGGAGCTGGAGGAGTGGGTGGATGAGGGGTGGTGCCAGGAGGACAGACAAAGGCTTCATCGTGCGGGTCAGCGAGCTTCGCTGCATGACTTGCTGCACTGCATAGATGGATGGATGGATGGATGGATGGATGGCCGGCTGAATGGATGACTTGCCCGCCTCCCCCCCCCCAAACCCTTTAAATATACATAGATAGATAGATATATAGAGGGCCGTATGACTCGACTATGTTTTGTTGCCGGCCACATTTGCCCCGGGCAAATATCCCTCTTCATATACTCGTACCTCCATTCCCTTCCCTTTCCCCGAAAACAACAGGCGATTTGTTGGAGTAAGTGCATTGCTAGCGAGTGGATTGCCGAGCTTTAAGTTTACTTTTGCATAGCAAACAGGCGGAATGCCAACGGGCGGTTCGATTAGCCCACCTTATCAGCTCATTTCGCTCAGAAATTTGCTGTGGGAGTCCTGGCCAAGGACCGAGGTCGCAGGATCTACCTGACCAGGCGAAAAAGTTATTTGATGAATGCCCATAGTTCTTTGCTCTATCCCCCAGCCCCTCTCTCTGCCACTGCCTCTTATTTTCTCCACCAACTTTGGCTATAACTCGCAATTTGTGCCAAGCAATTATGAGTTTTCTTCAAAACAGTTTTCATCTTCTGGGCAGGATATAATGTTGCCAGGACGAGTCTCGCTCGTCTGTGTGCATTGTTTTTAATGTTCTCTGGCAGGGAAAATGTAATGCAATATAAAACAAAAAGAACGAGAGGCGAACACAAAAAAAATGAGCAAAAGGCATTAAAAGGAAATGCTCACTTTCAAGTTGTTTGTCTCTCTATCTCGTTTGCCCCTCTGTGTGCGCACACAATTGTCGAGCGGAGTCCTGCGTCCTGTGCCGAGTCCTGCTGCAATCCTCAGTCGAGTCCTCATTGCCATTCCCATTCCCATTCTGTTCTATCTTGTTTGCCTCAAGTTGCACATTTTCTTGTTGCACTGTTTGACGTAATTATAATTGAAGTGAAGTCATGAACGAGTTTCAGTTTCTGTCTGGCTCCGCCGCTTATGCTCTCTTTCTGCCTTTCCGAGGCCATAATGAGCATGTTAACAGGCAGACAATGGCACTCGAATGCGAGTGTGGTCTGAGCCATAAGCTCCATCATAATTTTATTACCCTTCTGTGCAGCGAGGGACCGTTTGAATGTCGTTTCAAAGTCAAACGCATAGTCGTCCTTATCGTACTTCCCCATCAACGTCGTCATCGCCATCGTCGTCGTCGTCATCGTCCTCGTTGTCCTGCCAACTTTCAATTAAACTAGCTCACATATATTTTCAAAGAGCAGCCAATAAAATGTAATTTTTACGGCGAAAATACTGAAGGGTGCCCGTTTAATACACCCCATATCCATTAATCATTTATTTATTAATGGCCCAACTCATCTTCACTTTCATTCGATTACGCTCTCGCCATTTTCCAGGAGCGCGAGCACATGGATACACATATATATTTTCATAATCCTAGTAATTTTGTAACTATCAGACAATGTGACGTCCTCGTCCTTCGCAGCTCGCTGACGTTATCCTTCATCTCGGCAGGGCATTATCCTGTTCCTGTAATTAAAAACATGCGCGTTTCGCTCGCTTATTTGATGGACTCGCTGCTGCTGCTGCTGCTGCTACTGCTGCCATCTCCTCAAATCACTCTCCTCCAACTGACTAAATGGCAAATTTCATTACGTTGATGAGTTTATAGTGCTGCCAGCTTGTCTTGGCCCAGAATGATAGCCACCCTCCATGTTGGCAACAGTTGTGCTTTATAACCGCCAAGCGTTTCGGCTAATTATTATTTGGTATTTAGTTTCCAATGCTGCGAACCGCGAGCAAGGACATTCGATTGGCCCAGCAGATGTTGCGGCTCGAAAATCGTCTCCTTTATGAAACAAAACTGGAAATCGCTTCCACCCACCCACTGGCGAGGCAGAAGTGGCGCGTGAATTACATGTGGGTGGGTTTTGGCCGAAAGTGACATAAATATGCAAGTAAGCTCCTTAAAACGGCTCCTGTTCGTTGGTCAGCGCGAAGCGAACTGTGAAAACTTATTAAAATTACAGAGCAAGCAAACGGAAGGGCATGGCATGGATATGGATGGCAGGCAGGACGAGGCAGGACTCGCCCAGCTTAAGCCCGGTCTGCATAAGCAATGAGCCCCACTGGAACAGACGATAAATTTCTGCCCAAGAGTTACGTCTGCCGGCAATAATTGCAACTGTATTTTAAAAGAATTATGCACGTGCAATTAAATAAAGCGACAGCGCTTGAAAGTATGCAACGGATAATGCAATAATAACAACAATAAATGCCGCTCTTTTTTTCGAGGGGTGGAGAGGAGAGGAGAGAGGCAGCCACCCGTTTCCCCCCGACAGTTATTGTTGTGTATTTAACTGTAGCATGCAAATTAACTTTCAATTTCCTAGCTCCCCCAACCACCTCCCCCCCTCCCCTCTCCCTAGAGAGACAGAGACAATCAAAACTAATTTGCATAAATGTTGCCAAAGCAAAAAACCCGAAATAGCTGCGAGTTTTGGCCAACGAGCCAGCGAAACTAGAGTTCCAGGCAGGGGTAGACAGACGAGAATTTGCGAAACAAAAAGTCTAAATTAATAAGTTTCTGGCCAAGAGAATAGGGCCAACAATAAAGAAGAGGGTTTGCTCACAGGGGGGCGGGTGGGGGGACTCCCCTGAAATAAATTACTGCTAGAGATCTTGCCCCGTCATCTCTCAAACTGACAGCAGACGCAGCAGGCAGTCTGGGCATTCTGGGCACTTTGGCCATTCTGGGAGCCGGAAATGCAGCGCCTGTGGACAGCTTCTGCTCTTTGCCTTCTCCCATTGTCCGAGCCGAGTTGAATCCACTTTGCCCCGCCTTGGTCCTTCGTCCTGTTCTCTCCTGCCTTGCTGTCCTTGGTGCAGAGTGCGGCGTCAAAAGACATCAATAAAATGGCGACCACGGGCGGCGGCACTCGCCGGAATGCAAAAATACACAAGCTGCTTTAAGCTCTGCCCGATGCTGGAATTTAAGAACTGCATTCTGTCACTCTGCCTGGCCAGCTATGCCACTCGGGTCACGAATGTCCTTGGCAAAGGGCGAATATCGACAGCTATCATCATAAATCCGGCAGTGCGCCACCGCATCCAGCATCCAGCATGCAGCATCCAGTGCCCATTCTCAACTCGTTCATTTCATTCATTTTCAATTTTCGCCGGCTGGCCATGGCGCAAAAATTTCACAACTAATTGAATATTTAAAACTGCCAAACCGCAATTTCAAATTTATTACCCCAAGGGCGGGGCGGTGGTCACTGTGCCATTACCTCACTTTCGTTTCGCTCGTTTCGCTGCGTTTCGTTTCGTTTCGAGCTGGAGCTGGTATAAAATGTCACTTAATTGCAATTTAGTAAATTGTTTTCCATGTTGTATAACAGCGGCGGCAACAAGCAGCCAGCCGGCCTGCTGGTGGGCGTGGCACAATAACACATCGACATGCAGGCAGGCACACGTATATTAAAAACCATAAATTTTGCGGTGATTTATCTTAATTTAAATGTTGCAACAATGCATCGGAGCAGCAGCAGCAGCAGCAGCGCCGGTTGCTTTTGTTTAAATATAACAAAGCAACTAAAAGTATGCAACGGTGCACATTTTTTTCCCCTGCACACACACTCATGCATATATGCATGTATGTAGAATTTGCCAGGATATTGGTGTAATGTAGAGCATTTCGTGTCGTCTACCCCGGAACGTAGCTGTAGATGTAGATGGAGCCGTAGATGCGACCAAAGAATGTTGTAGCTTTTGTTATTTGCCGCCATGCTGTGTGCGAAAAATCAATTAAAAATTCATCAAATAATTAACAAAAGCAGCGCTCTGAGTGCCGCGGCACTGAGGAAAATTAACGAGGTGGGGGAGGGGTGCCGGGGCCACCATGGGGTTAAACAATAGCCGTCTTCTGCTTCTCCCTCTGGGGAGTGTTTAACTCGGCCTCGACGGTGGGCGGTGGGTGGTGGGTGGTCTGGAATTGGGCGGTAATGCTGTTGCTGCTGCTGCATGTGTGCGACGCGCAAAACAAATTAAATTCAATTTAGTCAGCAGCAGCAGCCGAGGGGGCAGGATCAAAAGGATGGGGCAGCAGCAGCGGCAGCTCCTCCTGCAAGAAGGTGCAATTTTGATGGATTGCTTTTGCCTGCCTGCCTGCCTGTTAGGATGCCTGCCTCCTGTCGAGTGCACAGGAGTTGGGCAGGACCTTGTTTGTTGCTTAGCTGCAAAGTTTGCCTGCCTGCGCATATGCCTGTGTGCGTATGTGAGCACCATTTGCATAGGAGTGTGTGTGGCTGTGTGTGTGCCAGTTGAGGCCAAGTTAACGCAGCTGCATTTAAAGTTTGTTTGCCAAATGGCCAGAAGGAGCGGGGATGGCAGGCATGGCAGGGGGGGCAGGTACAAGAAATTAAAAACTTTCCCCCGCCTAATGACATTATGCATTAAAGCGTACTCTCTTTCACACAGACATTATTATTAAAGTGCTGCATAGCACTTTGTCTGGGAAATCAGTCTGGGTTTTCCATTAACCCACATATTCATAATTAATCGTTTGCCTGAGCAGACTTCTAAGTGAATTTTCGTTCCCTTATTAATGGCCCACTGCCTCGGGCCGTCTGCTTTGGCCCGAATGGCTAATTAAACATACAAAATCAGATCCCGACCGGAGGCAACGATTTTTCTTTCAACTCAAGCCACACCAAAAATCACAAATTTCCGTTTTTTAATGAATGCTCCTGGCAAACCTGGCAAACCTGGCAAACGCGGCAATCCTGGCAAACAGCACAACGAAAGGGTGGCAATTGTGTAAAGGACTTGGGTCGCAACGATAAAACGATAACACGTCGCAGGCTGAATACAGTGAGTCCTGTTTTGGTTCTGGAGTTGAAGGCGAAGCGCCGTGACATGTCAGGTTTTCCAGGCATTCAGTGTCCCTCCCCCTTGCCCCCCGCAAAAGTATTCAACTTCATTTATAACAGAAATAAAAACCCTTTTTCAGCTCCGCTCTCGCCTGACTTTTGGCTTTTTGTAATTTATACGCGCTTAAAGGCGTCATGTTGGCAACACCTACACAAATTCCTTCCGCCCCACTTTTCTCGGCTTTTTTGCATAACGTCAACGTCTGACAAATGTGCCATAAGCAGGGGTTTTTTTTTTGGAGGGAATCCAGGAGGTCGCAAACTTTTGCGTGTGGTTTTTGGTTTGGTTTGGTTTGGTTCGGTTTGCTGCTGGGCGGCGGCGGGTAAAAAGTAAAAAAGTTGTGGCCAAATAAATGGGCAAATGGCAGAAAATGACAAATGACCGTCAATCATGACAGGCCAGACGAACCAAAAACGGGGGCTCGTGGCGTCGGGTGATAAGGCTAAGCTCTGTCTGGATGGCCAAAACACACCTGCTGGTCAATGACAGTCGAAAGCTCATCATTGGCTTGGCTGGGACAATTTCAGCTCTTTAGCTTCTTTTTCGGGCGCCATCTAAATGAGTGTTTTGAGTTAGATAACTTGGCCGTGTCGAATTTGGCTGGCCATAATATATGACCGCAATTAGTTGTATGTATGATATAAGTTTATGCGAATTTCATGCACAAAGAACTCCATATTCCGGGGGATTTGGTAAACATTATTTTCTTTGTGGGCACATGATGGCATGTTCTCGCATTTGCACCATGCCATTTGCAAGCTTTGCAAAGCCGGTGAAATAAAAAAGAAACCCTCTATGAAAGGGCAGGCAAACAAAATGAAAGCGCGGCAAATCACTTTTTAAATTTAATTTGACACTTTCTTTTCTCTCTGAGCTGCGAGCATCAAAGACGAAGGCGAACGCCGGGACTACAAAGTGTAAACTTTTCGCAAAAGAAATTTCATTTTCGTTGCCCAAGGGCTTCGAGAGCGTGGGAGTCGTCGTTTGGGGGGATTGGGACTCGGGATGAGGTTGGGGCATTTAAATTCTGTCGCCTCCTTTTTGGACGAAAGTTAAATGTTTTGTAGTTTTCATTTAAGTGCAAAGTTTTTCTGCGCTGCATAAACTTTGCGTTATTTCACACGCAGGTATTATATTGCCAAAGCAGCCGAGCACAAAAGCAAAATGCAATAAACGGCGCAGAGGAAGGCAAAATGTTTGCAATCTCATATTAAATGGCATCAACAACTTTGTCTCCGCTTTTGGCAGAGCGCACCGAAACTTTCCGCTGCTTATTATATTCAATAAAATATTTTACAGTGGCACTTTGGGGGATAACCAGTCGTCCTCTCGCCATCACGAACATCACGAGAAACTTTGCCAGTTCCGGAAAAATTTGATAAGATTTTCTGTCCTTGGCGGTGGAATTGTCTATTCCGCCTGCAGCCGCATCTTTTTCCATATCTCTTGCTTTCGGCGGAGATTGCTTAAATTGCAAAACTAAAATTGTAAATTTTTCGAAGCCGAACGAACGGCTTTGTTTACTCAGCGAAGTTTCCCTCGGTTTCAGTGCCCCATTACGCATACGCAGCGTTGGCCGCCAATTTATGAATGACTCGTCGTTCTTGGTGCACTCTGCACTCTTGGTGCTCTGCATGTAAAGTGGGTCTGAGCATCTGCCACTCGCAGCCACTTGCCGCCAAAATCAATTTTTCATTTTCACGGCACTAACTGCAGTCGCCAGGACGATCAATAGACGCTTCCGCGATGTCCTTCAGGTGCGTGTGAGTGTAAAGTCAACGTTTTTACGTTCGACTTGATTTGAATGCCAGTGCAGCGTTTGCCGCTCTGTGTCCTCCATTTCTCCGGCTGTTCCATTCATTGATTCATTTATTTCGGTACCGCGTGTGTGTATGTGAGTGGGTGTGTGTGTAGGTGTGTGTGTGCGCTTTCAATGACACTTTTTTTGCCTTGTCGCCGATCGAACGAACAGCGCGGCGTTTGATTGAGTGCCTTTTCCATTGGCAGGCAACAAACTTAATCAATTTCAGCGCCTGTGTCCAAACAAAAGGCGTGCCCAAAGGCTGGAAAATTGCTCGCTTCTCCTTCTTTGCCAGGGCTCTATTGCATAGTTTTCCGTGCCGGACTATTGGACTGCTAGACTGTTGGACTGAATCACCATCGCCTTTCAGTGTTCAGTGTTCAGTCTGTCTGCCAACGTATCTGTGTGTTTGCCCAGCGCAAACGCCATAAAATAATTTTGTTTCAACCCAAACGCACACGCATACTACAGACATAGAGCGATATTTGCCCAGTGCAAATACGAAACAAAAGTATATATTTAATTTGAGCAAATAACTATTTTTGGCAGCAGACAGGCAGACAGTCAGACAGACGGAGAGACAGAGGGATGGAACACTGTAGTCCCTTTTAGATGTTTGCCCACCCGACAGTTGCCGCCGCCGCATGCAAAATATTTGAAATAATTAGTGTAAAATATTTGCATAGAAATTATTTGTTGACTTGCGGCGGTGGCGGTGGCGGGGGCGGCGGGGAAGCCGAAAAATTCTTGGCCGCCTTAATTGAGACCCGCTGAGGTGGGCGAATGAAAAGTCAGGCTGGGTTTGGGACTCGTGATTGCGCCATTACGAGTTGGCAGTGCGGTGGGTAATGCCAATATTTCAGCTGAAATCAGACCCCAAATAAAACAGCTATATCAAACAGAAAATAAACGAATTGATGAGTTGATGAGCTGGAAACCAAAAATGTGGTAATATAGAATAAATGCTCATTCACGGTAATTACTAAAATGGTACACTATGTATATTACTATGTAGCTCCCTAGAAAAATATGAAATATATTTACCATCTTATGTGGGCTTACTAGGTTTGGTATTTATTATTTAATATTGAGATCAAAGAATTATTTCTTCAGCTTATCATGTTTGCTAATTGATAAAGTAAAGTTCCTAGAAATTGAATTTGAAATCTAGTCCAGCTCTTCAGACGCTGGCTCTAATGTCGAAACCTCGAGTGTAGGCAGCATGACTGTGACAGTCAGACCTTTTAATTAAAAACTATTTTGCTTTGCATTTTTAAGGCCTGCGGCGGAGGGAGGAGGGGGGCCAAGGGGGCTGTGGCTAAGGGGCGTGTATGCCCACGCCCACAGCTTGAGCAGGGAAATTTTAGCATTTTAATTTTAATTTAATGTGGGCGTGGCATGGCGTGCAACAGTTTCTGCTCCTGCCTCGTCGTGTGTACACCCTTCTTTTATTCCATTTCATTTTTTTTTTGCTTTTGTTCGTCCATTTCTTCCTCGCTGGCTGACTGCATTAAGTCAAACGTAATCCGCACATGGCCAGCCACAACCGGGCAAAGGAGCACGGAGCACGAAGCACGGAGCACAGAGACAGGACACAGGACTCGAACTGTGGACAAAGCAAGGATATCTCACCCTGGGCAGTGGGACTCTTCTTACTTTTTGACTTTGCCGGTTTGGTTCTGGTGCTGGTGCTGTTGGTTTTCTGGTTGCGGCTCCACATCTAAACCTCCCAACTGGAGGTCGGTTTGCAACTGGCTACCGGCTACGGTTTGGGTTGGGTTGGGTCGGTTCAGTTTGGTTAGGTTTTGGCTTTCGGTTTGCTTTGACTGGTTGTCCAGCTGCTGCTGGTTGTGCTGCTCAACTGGGCCTTGCCACCCAAGCGGCGTGTCATTAAGTTATACAATTTAACGCCCTTTCAGCAGTCGCAGCAGTTTTATTTACATTTGCTTTGGGTCAAATTACACAAATTCTACGGGTGTTGTGGCGACAGAAAGCCATCGAGCATCGAACGACAGGCGGCGTCTGTGTCTGTGTCTCATTCTCATTCTCAGTCTGTCTAGGTCTTCAAATAGATTTCGTAAAAACTGTTTGCCCAACGTCGCTCTTGGTAATTTAAAACTTTGCTCCTTTGTTTTATCGCCGAGGCAAATATTATTGAACTCGGGAAAATCTCCACTGCCAATGCCCTTGTCTCCCTAAGCTTGGATTTCCTTCCGCCTTCTGACCCAATTAGAGTGCTACCTGGTTTCGGCTTTGTCCAGGTCGTGTAGGCCAAAACTTTTGCCAAGCAAAAGCAAAAGCAGAAGATACTGAACCTTTGGCCAATTTTCCATGCTGCCATTATCAAATTGAATTTCGCATGCAAATTGTTTTCGGTCTTCGAGAAAGCTTTCAAGTTTTATGACACGGAAATTGGCTCTTGCAAGTTTCTGCTCTCTGCCCAGGATGCCATGGATGCCATGGATGCTGTGCCTTCTCCCGTGTCCTGGCCTATTCCCAATGCCGCCCACTAAAAAGTGGGCGTTCAGTGACTCACGTGCTTCCCCATTTCTACCCATTTACCCCACTTCCAGCACGTTTTTGCACTTTTTAACCTTTGCCTCGCTAGCTGCTGGCATGCCGCACTAATTTCGAGCGCCCAATGCTAATTATGATGTCTTTTACGTGCCAACAAACGCTCAAGTGACTTACCCCAGTCAGTCAGAGGGACTGGAGTCGCAGGCTCCACTTAAATATTTATTTTACTGTAAACTCAACCTAAAAACCGTAGACGACGACTGCCAAACCCCATTCAAAATTCAAGTGGGCGTGTTCTGATGACATGCTGCCTGCTTACCTTCGGCACGTAATACGCTGGGGATTCGCCAGTATTAGCCGGGCCGACTGGAACGACTAGAGCGACTGGCTGGCTGGCAGGACTCGCAGGACTCGAAGGACTCCGGCGGGCAGAGAGGGCAGCGACTCCAAGGCAGAGCCAGCGACAGCGACTGAGACAGAGGGAAAAAACAATATTAATAACAGAGAGCCAGCCCACAGAGCCCAATCTAGAGGGCCATAATAATACATCAGCTGTGCCAATGCCCCCGCAAGGGGTTGTGCCGAAGAGCGGCGAGGACATCAGGACATCGAGGACATCATCCCAACCAGGCAGCTAATAGTCCTCCATTCCCGCCTCCCGGATCCGCTGACGAACGGAAAGAAGCCAACGAGCAACGCTTCATTGAAAAGTTTCAGCGTAATGGCTTTTGTTTGGCGTCGAGTCGCTGGGGGAGAATGGAGATTGGGGATGGAGAATGGAGAATGGAGAATGTGGATGGGGGCGGGTCTTTCTTCCATAGCATTAAGTAATTGATTACATCTCGAGGGACTTTTAAGCAAGCCGAACCAACACGAAATGCCACGACACTATAAAGCTCATAAATTTTTATAAAACTTGACTGCTCGGCGCAATACTCGTACTCGTACTGTGTAAATATTTTCCCTTTTTTTCGCTCCACAAAAGGGGTAGCGAGTAGCAGATTGGGGCAGGGGATGCACAACCAATTTGACTAGCCGTCGACCTTTACCGTGTTTTACCATAAACAATAACCATTATTTAGCTCCCCAGCCCCTCGAACTTGGCGTTAATGTGGTTAGCAAATGGCGAGTGTGGGCAGGGCGGTTAATGGTCTATCTCCGAAAGGGGAACTATAAGTAGAGCTGTAATTTCTTCACTTGAATTATAGTAGAATGGCCAGGAAAAACAAATTAGTTTGTGATATGATAAAATCATATATAATATATCATTTTATTAATACCAGATGCATTATTAGAGCGTAACTATTTTTATAACGCCTACATATTGATTCTAGATACATATTATAATAGATGGAAAGTGAACATGGTGGCCTTTGTTATCCACTCAACCCGCTTTGTTTTCACCTAGATATTTGCCATGAGCTCTTCTGTAATATGTATATCTTGTCTATCACTCTTTTCTTGCGCTGCTCACGTTTCGTTGTGGATTTTAAATTAAAAATACAGCGAGTTTTGTGCGGGCTGTGCGGGTTCTGGTTCTGGTTCTGGATCTGCTGCCAAACGAAACAAATAAAAACAACGGAGAGAAGACAAACAACCCCGCCCATCTGGGGCGGTTAGCCATTTTTATGGCGCCTAATTGCACATCGCTCCCTGAGAGAAAAAAATGGGGGGCGGTACGGGGATGGGTATGGGCGATCCGCGAGTGTAAGGACTTGTGCAAGGGGGGGGTGGGAAAGGACTCGACCGGGCCTCGGCTGTTATAATCATAAAATTGCTTTTGTGGCATACAAACCGGTTATATTGCTCCCGTGTGATGGCCCTCCTCCTATTGTCCCTTAGCTCCAGTGCTCCCGAGTCCGCTTCTTCATTTTCTATACAAATGAAAAATGTTGCGGTTTATTTTCATTTGGAGTTTTTGCCGAGTCCGCGCGGTCTAAACATAATTTGTTGCATTAATGTTGGCCACATGCACAGCAAAATGTGACCCCACCACCCCCATTACACCACCCACCCACACACACACACACAGACGCACATAGTTTTTGTTTAATTTCAATGTAAATTGCTTGAGAGGGATGTAAAGTGTGTGTGTGTGTGGGTGGGCAATGTGTGTGTGCCCTGCTAATTGCTTGGAGCCCTTGAGCTAGAAATTTTGCGCATAATTAGTGGCGAATGTGCATATGGAAAATGTGTTTGGAAATTGCCCCGAAACCTGAACGGGTCCTGTGTATATATATTTTAGATTTATTGCGTGACATGGGTTCAACTAGGGGAGACTACTTACTCACTACACTTCACTCGAAAGGACGGTAACAATTCCACTTTAATCAATGTTAAACTGCCGCCAAGGAGCCATTATAATAGCCCCAGCCCTTGGGCGCGTTGGAAAAGTTTTCATTATCATTTTTTAAAAGCAAACGCAAAGCTCCGGCTGTCAAATTTGCCTGTCACTCCATAAACCCACATTTTAGGACTTCAAATGCTAAATGCCCCATAAAATATACAGGCCAAGGCATGCTAACCGCTCGCCAAGGTGAATGGACAAACATAAAAATGAGAAATAATAATGCCATTGACAAATACAAAGCCATAAATTATAAATGCGAAATGCTTACTTATACACGAAATCTACTTTTCCTGCCACAGCAGTAAAAAAAAACAAAAATGAAAACCTGACAGCGAGGGTGGGAAAGCCAAGAAAAATGGAAAACTGAAAACGCAACAGAAATACAAACCGCAACTTGTTATAAAATTAGTAAAATTTTCTCAGCAAACATTTACATTAACTACGAGGCCCACACTCACACACACACACACAGGCGAATTCCCTTGGAGGACCTCCACCTACTTTTCGTCCTGTTCCCCACCCATTCCCCCGTCAAGGACTTCAAAAGACCCATAGAAGCGTAACAAGGAATAAGGAGAAGAAACCAAAGCAGCAGCAGAAGCAGTTTCAAAAATAAATATAAAAAGCATAACGAGACCTGAGCCTGGTCCCAAAAGTATTAAGAGAGCAAAGCAATTAAAATATGAAAATGTACAACTTTCATCTTTTTGAGCTCATTGCATAAATCATTTCGAATGCCTGACAGGGCATTGTGGTGGGTGGTGGTTAGTGGGTGCTGGGTTTTCCACCCACCCTCTGACATTCAAATTTACTGTGTCGCTTTTACTACTAATCAGCATAAGTCCTTGCCAAGCGCACAAATGCTGCCCAGCCAAAAACCGAACAAAAAGTGATTTATTTCGAAATTGCCCCATCTTCCGCTCGTCTCTCTCGCTTTACCTGTAGCTACTTTTGCTGAAGGGGCAGCTACGCGGACACAGCCACGCCCACTGGCAACCAGGAACCAGCAACTGGCAACTGGCAGTATAGGACATAATTATAATCATTGCGGCCACGGTCTCAATTGTAATTATAAGTGGGAAACTAAGCTAACAGGGGGGGCCAACTTGCCATTGATGTCAGTTGTCCCCGCCAAATATCCGCAATGCCCCCGAGGCTGTGTGCTTAAAATTGAGCATACAACAACGCGCACGGAGGGGAATCCCCTTTGGAATCCGCTGGGAAGGGAGAAGGGAGAAGGGAGTACTAAGTACATGGATGCGTGTGGCGGGTATGTCTCTTCATGTCGTCTTCAATTAAAA
Source organism: Drosophila teissieri (assembly GCF_016746235.2). NCBI lineage: Eukaryota > Metazoa > Arthropoda > Insecta > Diptera > Drosophilidae > Drosophila > Drosophila teissieri. The sequence continues at coordinate 13,785,523 of NC_053031.1, read as the reverse complement.
GTTTGTACAAATTGCCAGCAATTTGTGCGCGACTCGGTTAATTGCCCAGGCCAACTGCTGGAAAGGTATCATTAGATTTGATGGGGGCGTTTTTGGCAGCGAAGGTGTTGCTCTCAAAGTTCGGTAAACTTTTCCCCAGCTTTACTTATATTTCAATTTCCATGTGCACGCAGTGTGCAGGCAAATTAATGGCTATAAAAATAAATATAGTTTTGAGTCAGTTGAAATTCAACAATTGCCCAAAATCCAGCTTAGAGCACATGCCGAATTTACATATTTCACCTGATTTTGTTGTAAATTCTCAACTTACAGCGTGTAACAAACTAACGAACATGAAAATCAAAAATCAAATTTAAAACCAAAATAATTGATGTATAGGCAGCGTTTTGAACGCTGCATATATGTATGTATATCGTGTGTATATATATATTTTTATAAATAAATACTCTGTACACATATACACATATACACAGAATTTGTCGAGGGTTTTATTCCAGCCAAACGAGATGTGCGTATATAAACACAAGTATAACCAATCAAAAATCCAATTAAAATTGAGGAAAATTCGATTTGCATGTAAAATATGGAAAAAAAAACGAGTCGAGTCGAGAAACGAAAAGCGAGGAGAGATCTCGCTCCACACACAAAAGCCGGGGGTTGAGAAGGTGAAAACATAAAAAATATTTGGTATATGTGAAATTGAAAAGCCTGAAAAAAGGGCAGCTCGACACCAAGCGAACTTTGTTAGCAGAAAATTGATGTGAATGGGGATCTGGCGCCAAATAAAAAGCGGGGAAAGCGGCAAAAAGCGGGACAAAATGCAAATAATAATAAAAAACAAATTGTGTTACCTATAAACGTGAGGCAGTTGCGAGCGGCAAGTGTGGCGATATAGTTTGGCATTCACTCACGAATTGATTTGTCTGGAGGAGTTTAGTCCTTTAACTTTATGGCGCACACAATTTAATAACTTTCTCTCTCTCTTTATTTTCAGGTAAGTTCAAGTCCTGTGTAGCAGAAGTTCAGTTCTAGCCTTAAGCTCGCAGTAAGTTTGTGATCTACTAACAATATCGTTTACCAGTTTTACTCGTATATCCTATGCCAAGAATCTTTTCAACGGAGTTCCTAAAATCTTCACTCTGCAACCCAAGAATTTCTTCTTCTCTATGTTAACTATTTTTTTTCCGTACTGTGTTTGAGATGCTTTTCAAATAGGGTTAGCTCCAATGCGGCTTAGTTTCGCTCATTTGTGCATTTGACACCTTCCATTGAATTGGCCAAAAAAGCAATTAATTTAGCAAATTATTAAGCACATTACGTATAGAGGCCTCTGTCGATTTAATTAGTTTATTATTTGCGTTACTGTGTTTGTTCCATGTGTGTGTGTGTGTGTGCGTGTGTGTATGTGGTAAAATTGCGAATTATTATTATTGTTTAGCTGTTGTTAATAACTTTGGCGACGCCGATTTCCAGCGCAACTACAATTTTAATTGCATATTTTTGTGCGCCCTTTTCACACAATGAGGAGTAGTGTGTGTGTGTGTTGCTGAGTGTTAATTAATTTTGTGCTTGAATCGCCGGCAGTTGCATTTGCAATTGACTGCAAAGTGACCCCCGGACCCTCTGAATTAAGGATCGCTGCGTCGCCGTTTAATTAGTTCTCAGTTTCCAATTAAATATTGCTCTTGCACTAATGAAATTTCACTTTTTGTAGCCAACCCCGCTCTTGCACGCTGAAACCCATGTAATTTGTACAAAATTAATTAGAAATGTCCCCTTTCTGTCCCCGTCCCCCTTCAATCCCGCCACTCATCTCGTATCGAAATGAAGGCGAGCACGCAAAATCAAATCAGAGACTGTCGCTGAAAGCGTGGCTAAGAAAAATAACTCAAGGTAAATAAATAATTGAATTCATTAGGCAAATGAAAAATCCCGCCGACACGAAGACCGAAAGGATCTAAAGGATATAAATGGAAGGGCAAGAGGGGGCATGGCAAAGGAGTGAGTGGTTCGCATATTGACCCAAATCCGAAGGACAACAAGACAAGACAGTCGCCTGTCAGAGCTGTTAAAAACGTAAACACAAATAAAATACATTGTTTACCCACACAAAGACACACATGACACCAGTGTCCAAAGGACATTACCTGCGTCACGCCCTTCTCGAGTTCAGCGTTCGCCTTTACGGCTGCTCATTAGTGACGAAAATCGAACAACCGAGCTAAAAACTAACAACGAAAACAAGTCACACACACATGGAGTTTTCTATGAAAGGATCCTGGTTGCTGGATTCAGGATTCAGGATGACGGCGATGTCGAAAGAAGGAGGCGCTGGCAAAAATACGAAAAAATAACAATGCCAGCGACAAGGAAGCAAACAATACGGCAAAAATAATACTGACAGGGACAGGTAGATAAATACATATACGTATGTATGCTATATATATAGAAAAACAGGACGAATGGGGCATAACAACAACCATAATAATAATGAAGCACACACACTCACACACACTGGCGCACATACTCGTTTTCACATTGTGGCCACATTAAAGGTGTGTGTGAGTGTGGTTAGAAGCTTTTCCTCTTAGTCCTTCCACATCGTCGGGATTTTTCGTTAGTTTCAGGTTAACAAAAGCAGAGCCAGAGGGTTGATGGCCGGAAAAGGCGGCATTATTGATTCTAGAGCGTGTAATCATTGAGATGAAATGTCACAGCTGCGGATGTGAAGGCTCCGAATATGTATCTCATTAGTTGCCCGCTTGATGGATGTTATCCAATTATCTAGCATAAATACAGCAAATCCCCGACAAGCACTAAGAATATTTCCCACACACACACACACACACACACACACAACCGAAATTGCAACGCAGCCCGAAACAAAACACAACAGCAGAATGGAGCAGAGAACAGGGAGTTTGGGAGCTACTACACGCTTCATTATGCAGCAAATTAGGCCCCAGTTGGGAGGATGGGGGAAGGGGAAGTGGGGGAGTGTAGCCAGAAATGCCTGGCAGCCAGGAGCCCGAGATGATGAAACGAAATTATGCATTATGCATGGAAAACATGCAGTGCCAGCAGGCCAGATCCTGCCAGACTCTGCCAGGACCAGGCCCCATTACACGTCAAGATGCGACGACGACAAACTTACCCACTTCTGTGTCCTTGCGCTCCCCGCTCCCCACTCCACGTTCCCCTTTCCCCACCTTTATTATTAAATCCGAAAACTTAAATGCCAGCAAGCCGGCAACAGAGCGAGAGCGAGAGAGTGAGATAGAGACAGAGCTCAGCTCTCCGGAGTGCACTCGTAGCACACAGTGAGTTATTAACACGCCTTGCCACATTTGCTGCCGAGCTAATGTGGCTTGGTTTAGTGGCTGCCCCCGGCCACTGCACCACCCACAGGCCACCCACAAAAACCACCCACAAGAGCCACCCGAACCTGTCTCCATTTCGGGGCCATGCTCCTGTGCCTGTCATTATGCTAAACTAAACGGCTGGCAGTGCTAGAATTTGCACCCGCAACCAGGTTGCCTCATGCTTCATGCCACCTTCCCACCTGCCACTTGCCACGCCCCCAGCCCCCAGCACCCAGCCCGAGTTGCACGTGCTTTTGCCAGGTATAACGGTAACATTTCCGTTGCAGCTTCCGCTGCTGCGAGCGCTTTATAATTATTTCGCCTGGCGGGCCTCCAGTTGATGGCATATGCTGCCTGTTGCCTGGATTGTCAGGACGTGTACGTGTTGCACGCTGCAAGTGTGTGAGTTATAAGCTTCATTAAGCATATGTACAGCACGTTGTAAGCTCTCTGTCTCTCTCTTCATAGGTGCAGTTGTGTAGGTGTATGTGTGGGTGCTGCAATTAAGCATATTTAGCATAAGGATTTGTCATTTACGCTAAGCTCATATCCAGTGGCAGATAGTTGCAAGCAAAAATAGATAATTAAATTGGGTCTTTAAAGCGAAAGCACTTGAGCTTACCCATATCTGGCCATTCAGGCAGCTTAAAGCCACTCCTTCTGGCTGACATTTCTATTAAAATCCAGCCGCCCATGGAAGCCTCAAATTGCTTTGACCTTTGAACACCAGATGCGACGACGAGTCCTGCCCCCTGGCTCATAACTCTCCGGCTTGGGGAGCGAAAAAATTCTTACACACGCACATTAAGTCACGTTTTCGCACCATTAACCCATAAAGAACGTAGCCATTCGCAGGAGGAGATTGAGGAGATGGAGAATGAGGAGGAGTCTACCGAGAAGACGACCGTGAAGCAGCAGCACAAGATTTACAAATATTGAACTTTTTTTGCTGGTTTTTGCTGCTGCTGGCTTTCAAGTCGTAAAGCAGTCACAAGCATATTTTATAGATTTTAATATGCGCGCTACATAACAAAAACGGCCCGGCATTCCCTGACTTTTAAATTCACGCCGCAAGGAGGCCCTATTTTCGGGCAGGTTTTCCATTCACCCTTGTCAGACTTCCGCGTTCCGTTTAGTGACTTTCTACCCATCGAGTTGTATGCCCTCTGACAGAGTGTCAACGTACTTGGGGTTTTTTTCGCTTTGGCTTTTTTGGAAGAGTGGAGTGAGGGGGTGTGTGCCTGGAAAAAATGCCAGCTTGATAAGGGTTTATCAATGCGACACAGTAACTTAGTGATTTACTCGTGTGTGCGTTGAATTTCCCTTTTTTAATTTTGGAAATTGAAAAAGTGACTTTTGCTTTTCTGACTTTATATCCCCAGGACTTGGCGATAAGGTCGCTTTTCCTCTTAAATGTAATTGAAACCAGCTTAGACAGAGATCTAAAAAGCAAAGAACATTTAGTTGCATAGTTGCATCAATATGTATCCTTCTTCATTTTTTATTTTTTGCGGAGAACAGCAATTTGCTTTAATTGTCATTACCATTGATTGCATTCGCCTACACTCCAAACCAGCATCTTCCTGCTTCCAACCAACATTTCAATCTGCCAACCCACAAAGTTGCCAAAAATTGTTGTGGTTCTTCCTGCCACACACTTTCCTCCACACACACACACAGGCACACCGAAAATATTGTGGGAAAAAGCGCTTTTCATCTTATGAAATCATTTTTGGCTTTCAAGGATTTCTGGGCAGAGTCACTGTGAGAGATACACCTTGGCTACTGACTGCTATTTAAAATAAATAATACACACACTCTCACACACAGTCAGAGGCAGAGTCGCTCGCTCTCGCATCGAAAAAGCAAATAAATTGGTTTCGTAACCGCAAAAGCCAAACGAAGAGGGGCAGTCACTTTCTCACATCAATTCGATTCAATCAGACATCAAGCATATACAATTTTCACTCGCAACACAAGAATTATACAATCAATGGCTTGCCAGCGAGCAGACTTTCAACCCAAACTCCGTGGATCACCTTAACCCAAGCGCATCCTTCGGTCCCCGGTCCTGAGTCCTGGTATCTGGCTGTGGAGGAAATAAAATGCGGCAGGCACGTTGCAACACTATTACTTATTTCACAGACAGGCAGGCGCAGACGACAAGGACGACGTCTGACTGAAATGAACTACGTTTGTTTGTGATTGTGCGGCTGTGCGGCGCAGGTGGAAGCCAGGTGGCCAGGAGGCGAGGTGTCCTGTGGCCAGGGCAACGAGGGCGGTTGGTTGGCAGTCTAAAAATGCAATAATCTTTCAGCGCCGTCGTCGTCAGCGTTTAAACGTGACTTTTAAGCATGATGTTGTAATATTTTAACTTGACTAAGAAAACGTGAAGGGGGAGAAGGTGGAGGAGAAGGAGGATTGGCTCCTCCATTGTGTGCGGCTGCGAAATTGTTACAAATGCCCCCATCGTGCATTTTATGGCCAGTGCGATAAATAAAATGTTGCAACAAACAGGGCACACACACACACACATGCACACACAGACTCACACACAGGCAGAGGAGGGCCAGGAATATATGTGCAAATAATATGGGAGAGCGTTGGCAGGCCAAGGTACGAATAGTCCTTCCTGCTGCTCCTAGCTGCCAGGCAGTCAGACAAACAATAACATAAATTTCGTTAGCTATTTTATTTTTTACCCCCCTTCTCTCTGTGTGTGTGTGTGTTTGCTCGAGCCAAGTAATTGTGCAATATGTTTTAGAGGCTGGCAGGAGGTAGAGAGAGCCTTGACCAGGATGCGGAGTTGCTTACTGGTCGCTAAGTAGTAGAAAGTCAGTGGAGATCTGGTGCCGCAAGGACTCGTCCGCCTTTAAAGGGATGCCCGGGCTGGTTAAATGTGCGTTAAATTGCTAAGCGTTTTGCCAGCTTTGACGGCCATTACAATTACCGTTGGCCGTTCGTCTTGGCCAAGCTCTTCATCATCCACTGCTGTTTTGTTTTCCCCCGTCTATGCGTAATTGTAATTGCAAGAGCCCGGCTCCTCGCCGAGCCCCCAAGGCTCTTCGCAACCCTATCTATCTATCTGTCTTGGTCGAAAGCTTAGACAAGTTTGCTGCTAAGCCAACATAAGTCCCGAAAGCATTTCATATACCAAAACGGAAAAGGCAACAAACTGCGGAACTTGTGTTCGTGAATTTGTCCGAGTGATTGTGTAGCTTAGGGTGGACCCACGTAGCGGAAGACTATAAATAGTCGTCACCATATAAAAACGCTTTCAAGACCAATAAATAAAATAAGATAAAATAGCTTTGTAGGTAACCTAAGCTAGCACCATAGGAATGTTTTATTAAAGATTGGAAATATATTTATTTGAATTCAAACATATACCAAATGGGTTTTTATATTACTATTATTAGATTACCAACAGTGCGTATGAGTAATATTGCAGTTAAGCGGACAAGGTCCACCCTACTTTAGCTGTATCTGTGTGTGGCTCAGTCCGTTTCTGTTGTTTTCGTTGTGGTGTTTGTCTTAGTTAAATTCCGAAAGGCGTAACGGGCAACGAGCGGGGATCGGGTGCATTGAGTGCGGCTTAAGTGTTCATCGACTCAACCGCAGCAGAAACTCTGCTTCGAACGGAGTTCCTTTTGCGCTCCTTCTCGCATCCTTGCCACTCCCCCCGTCGTACCAGGACTTGCCCACCGCCCCCCTCTGAGCTGTCAATAGTCTGAGTCTGCAGCAAGTTCAATTAATTGCGCGCAACGAACAAACAAACAAGCCGCAACAACTACAAGGAAAAGCAACCACAAAAATTAAATTAAAGTAGAGCGCACAACCCCACCCCACCCTCCCTCTATCATTCCATCACCCTCGAGCAATCTAGCCCTCTCTCTCCTTTCCACCCTTTCGTGTAAATGAGTGATGTGCATGAAGAGCGCTAAAACACTTTTGTTTGCCTGTGTGAGAGCGGCTGTGTGTGTGTCTGTGTGTGTGTGTGCTAGATGAAGACGTATGGTTATTGTGATGACTCTTGGAAAATTGATAAATATTGCAAAACGCACTACCACATTCAAACACACACACACAAACATGCCGAAGGAGGGGTGGAAAATATAATTTAATTAAAATGTTTTTTGTAAGACATGTTTATTGAACCATTTTCTCTTAAAACTTCCCTCAGCAATTTGATTGACGAACTTGACTCGTTCGTTGCTGCAATGTCCTTTCCCCCCATTTGTGCCCCCCTCCACCTCTCCACTTCTCTAGTTGTTGATTTTATTTGTTTATTTGTGGCATCAGCTGCTGTCAAGGTGTTGAAGAGTGTGCTACGCCTGAAGTTTTGCATTGATTTGCTACTCGGAGATTGCTGTTGTTTCAGGAGTTAACTCAGGCAATATATATTCAATTATGGCCGCTTGAGGTGAAACGAGAAGATGATGGAAGGGTTTGTTTTCTCTTATCCGAGACGGGCATCTTGTTATATTGTGCACAATGCTTTTAGTATAGTCTTATTTACAAAAATACCATGCCAATCAGACCTTTGTCGAGTGTTGTGGTAATCCTTTGGCTATAGGCCTTTGTATGTTGCTAACATCTAGACTAGTTACCTTTACAATTATTACATACCGATATGTAAACACCAATATTTCCGTATCTATACGCATATGCCGTGTGTTGTTGTCGTCTATTTTATAATATTTCCTAAATTCCTTACTTTAAGCGAATAATATTGCTCTCAAAAAAGTATTTATTATAAATTCAAACATATCAAACTTTGATGCTCTTAAATAGCAGACCTTATGTATCCGTAAATATCCGTACTTTAATGTTATTTAAGCTGATATTTCATTTTTATTGATCATCTAACCCCCGAATTTGCCACCCCGTGCATATTTATCTTAATTAAATTGTCTATTTATTTTTCCCCGATAAAATTTTATACCTCTGTGTTGTTGTTTTTCGATGTTGTGCGTACAGTTTACCACTGAAAATAATGGACACAATTCAGAAAAGACTTAAACGATTATGCTAAATGTTGTGATATATCTACTTTTATTTACGTACCTCTTCAGAAGACTTGTCGCAAAAAATAGCAATTTTGTATTGTTGTGCCACGTAAACATTTGTTGTGCATTTTTCGCGTGTTGCTCTTTTGAGTAGTAGAATTATAAAAAAATCGTTACAAGAAAAAATAATCCAATTAATTAACAATGTGCAATAAAATTTACAAAGTAAATATTTTACCACGAAATAAAAACAGCAAACGCTCAATCAGAAAACTCAAACAACAACAGAGATTATAAAACTTTATTTATTCTTACTTTTCTCTTTCTTTTTTCTGCTCTTCTCTTTTTTTGCCAAAACTTTGAAAACATCCAAATCCGAATACCCCAAAATCTCTACACGCATTTAGCTATCGGCCTGAGAAGCATCGAAATGAAGGCGTTCAACTAAAGGCGACGTTCACAATGGAAAACACTTGGAAAATCCATCCGATCCCAATTAGCAAATAACTCGACGATTGCGTAAATGCAAGAGGAGAGCCCACAGCAAACGTCCATGAAAAGTAGTTCTAAAATCCATGCTTTTAAGGCATCAAAGTTTGTTAATGTAACCAGTTTCATTAGGCCGTGATAAGTAATCGTAATAAGCCGTGCCTCAATTAGACAGAGCTTTAAGCCCCCTAGTTCAAACCGAAACCAAGTGCTGAACCCCACTCCAACACGACTACAGGGATAGCCACTGAAATTAAAGTAATAGTAGGAACGTTAATGTAGGAACGTTAATGTAATAAACTAAAGTTAAAAACACGCCGCAATCAAATCCCGGCAATAAATGAAAGCACGGTACATGAGTTACTAAGGCAAACAACTAAAGTCCAAACCACCGCAAAGTAAGCATCAAATATTTACATAAAGCCTAGCCTTAGCTATAATATTCATTAGATTAAATTCGAGTAAGAAATGCCATGCAAGAGTTTAGTCAAATTTACGGCTGTGTCCTTTGGCCATTTCGAAAATCTCCAACGAAGTTATAAAAGGAGACATATAATTATACCAGCGTATGTCTAGCGCCATAAACTTTAAATTCCGCTTTATCGTGAGTTGCCCCTATTATACACACATATCTTGTCTATATATGCCTCGTATACGAAATAAAAATCAAATCTGTACAGACATAAACGACAGCCACAAAGAGGACATTTTCCTTTTTCCCTGGCCGGGCTTCTTCTTTTTTTCGCTGCTCACTTTTTTTTTTTGCTTCTTTGAGCATTTTCACGTGAACGGCGGACACTTTTATGCGTTTGAAATGAAAATGCCATGTGCCATTAACATTATCCCTGACGCGTCACTACTTAAAATAAAAATTTCTATATTTTTTACACATTTATTTATATATAAAAGGAGCGAAGACGAAAGGCAGGAGCACCTTTTGGCCGTCGCTCGCCTTTTATAGCCAATTTCTGGTTACCCACAGTGTGCAGCCAATTTCATGTCAAGCTGCAGCGGCAGCCGCAGCGAAAGCAGCGCAAAATGATAATCCCGGGGTCATAAAAAATTTTTACTTTATATTGACTTTTAGTGCGATAGTCAAGCCAGCGGAAAAAAGCGGAAAAAAGCGGAGACAAGGTGCACATGAAATGTTAATGGCTTGTCAAGATTGCCTTTCCAAGTGGCGGCCTGGTCTCTGGCTGCGGATGCTCAAGATGAAGAAGCTCAAATTTATCACTGGCTGCAAAATGGAATGCAAATGTTTTTCTCTGTCCCGCATAGAGAAAGGCACGTTTCAAAATCATGGCTAAGATACGGCTGATACTGACGCTCTTAATAGTTTAAAAGCCCATTTAATTAACACACTCAGTGTAAAAGGGTTGCTTTTAAATTTTAAAGTAAAAGATATTTCTTGCTAGTGAAAGCTGAATTGGCATTCTTGCAGTCCGCTCCTCGCTTCACTCGGAAAGTCAGACAAAAGTTTATCCCTTTCAATATTAATTAACACTTCAATACCGCAGCCACGAGGATAAAGTTTCCGCCTTCTTTCTACTTCCTACATCCGCTCCTTTCCGTCTGTCTTTGACTTTTGGTCCTGGCCAAACAAAAACTTTTGTGCCTAAAAATGTGACTATGAAAATGTCTGGCACTGCAGCCGCACACAAATTCACGCTGACACTAATTAACAATTAGGCGCATTTTGGCGGCTCTTAGCCATTTCGAATTCCACGAAACTGAAACAACCCCAAGTTTAGCTGTCAGCTGACTTAACTTTTGAACTACTTACAAGGCTAATAACTAATTTACTTCTAACTTTCGCTAGGGTCTAGAGCCCGCTTTCGTCAGGATTCTGTATAATTTCACCAGTTTGTCCCCAGCCTATAGTCGAGTTTTACGCTTATTACGAAAGAATTTTCACCCGACAAATAAACTCGAAAAGCTCAAAGTCGCCGGAAGGAGGCCCAAAGGATTCGCGACACAATGGCAACAAAGGCGAAAAGAGCAGAGAGCATGGAGCATAGAGCATAGAGCATTCTGGCAGCTGAGTTATCTGTAGTCATATTTAAACGTCAAGAAACGAGGGGGGGACTTTTGACAATTGCCACACAATTGTCGGGGCGAAGACACCAACTGTTTGCCGGCGACGAAGCCGCAGCTGAGGGACTCATAAAGGGAGCATTTAGCTTATTTGCTGTATAAATACTGACACCTCGGCAGCAGGGATGACTTTCAGCGTCTGGCATATCCTGCGTCTGAGTGCCATAAAACTGGCATGTCGCCGGCATCCTGCCGAGCGGCCTGCAGGCACACTTGGCCAGGACGAGACCAGGACAATTGCCGGCGCTATTGATGGGGCAGCATAACACATTTGCCACATCTGATCCCAGTGATTGGGGCTTCAGCATATGGCGCTCGAATTGATTGTGCGCGGAGTCATTTACATTTTAATCAAGGCTTTTGAAGAGAACGCGTTTCCCACTCCCCAGATACCCATGCCCATACCCATTAATCTGGGGGATAGTCGGGAAGATTTTTACATTAGCCCCGTTACATGTCAAATGAATGTCACTAATTACATATTAATTAGTTTCCTTTTACCAGTCAGTCACTCGGTGGCACTCACACTCCGCATCAAGGGCACATCATCAATCAAACCGAGTGGAGGGCTGTAATAAAATCTGGAAAAATGCAAATGAAAAACTATTCTAGGCTTAGGCACTAAGTGCAAAGCTGCTTGCCTTAATCAATGTAAACATATAGTATATTTCTAATTAAATTTTCATTACGAGCTGCTGGCAAAATCGAGCATATCAACGTGAAGAGCCAGTTGGGCAGCATTAAGTATACGACTTGGTGCTCATTTACCCATTTCCTGCCTAAGTAATTACAATTTCAATAATTTATTGCAAACTAAACGTGGTCAGACGAGAAGATACAAACACATAAATCCGAATAAAGGGAGTGAAGAGTGAAGTGAATGGGGGTTGATTTCGTTTTCAATCAGTTTTTGGCAAGCAAATATTATTCCAAGGAGGCACTCGCCTTTCACAAAGTTTCGTAATTATACCGAGATGCTTGAAAATCCCCACAAAATAATTAATAACTTAAATATATTTACATACCATTCTGAGCTATCTTGAGTAATCAGATTAGAACATTTTGAGATATGAATTGGTCGCATTACGGCAGCATCCTCATTTGCAGAGCTAAGTTGCTTCTAAGAATGTTGGCTAAGCTGTGAAAATTAATGGAGTATTTATTTGTTTGTTTAATGATTTATTAGCTGCACTGGGATAGCAAAGGGTTCACAAGACTGAGCTGAAAGTAATCCCCCCATCAAAGTCAGCCATTTGGCAGAGAAATTTCATCTCGATTCGCACACCTGACTCAACAGAGACCTATGCACTTCCCCTTTCCTCAGGCAGATGTCTTCAGGTATTCAAATGGCCCCACCTGTCCACTCATCTTAGCCTGGGAGTAGCGGTAGAACTAATCCTCAGACGCTCATTAGCAGCCATTAAACGTCAATTTACATGTCAATTGGCAACAGTGCCCAGCCAGCCGCCAGCCAGCCAGCCATTCAAAGGAAGCCAGTCGGTACAGTGAAAAAACGGCAGAAAGGACAGACGATTGGAAGGGAAGGGAGTTCAGGGACACATGAGCTTTGAGCTTTGACTTTCGCTTTGTCAGCGACTTTGTGTTTAGTTTTTTCCTTTATTTATCCTCTGGCGCCGCTGTCTCCACAATTTTTTGTATTATTCATAGACGCGACTGGCTTTTTCACCTTTGGCCAGGACTTAAAATACAATTACTTTACCCAGGAGGACGGGGCAAAAACCCGGAAAGATGCAGCTGGGTACTGGAAAGTGGTTGGTGGATTAAGGATGCAGGATCTGGGCTGGGAAGATAAGCAAAAACATAACGTGCAACAATTAGTGGCCTGTCCTTGTCGTCTTCTGCCGGCAGAGCACATGTACAAAAGTTGCCATGTGGTTAGCTAATTTAATTTGGCTTTCTTTTTGCCGCCGCCGCCGCTGCCACCGCTGCCGCACACCCCCCTTTCACTTTGGTTGCGGCATCAAAGACAACGACACGTTAATGACTTCTTTTCGCCGGAGCAGGCATAAAAATAAAATCTAAAAACTGCCACACATGGCCAGCAAAGGAATCAGGAGAAACGAGCGCACAGCACCAGGACCCGAACCAGGAGCCACTTAACTTGTCTATATGAGCCTAATGGCCTTTAATATTATTTTCACTGCGCTTTCCTTTAGCTCAGAGACCGAAAAAAATAAAAAAAAAATAGAAAAAAGAAAGTAAAAGCAAAGCAAAAGCATAGGAGGAGAACAGCCAAAAGGGAATCACTGAAAGCCCTGTGTGCATTTTATCCCTGCCGGTCTGTGTCGTTGTGCCCCAGGTAATTGTAGAAAATTGCTGCAACGCCAGGCTAAACATTGTGCAAATCCTTTTGTCCTACCCGCCCGCCACCCACCACTTCTACTTAGCCCCACCGCCTTCCATTTCTTGTTTTTTTTTCTGCCCTTTTTTGGCCGCAACTGTTAACAGCCAGTTGAACTATGCCATTTCATATGTACAACAGCAGGCGCCGCAAAGTATGCTGCACTATTTTTACCTTGTCCTGCCCTCCGTTTCAACGTGCTTTACATTTTTATTAAGCCAACCCTTCTACTGCTTCCAACATCCTTTCGCCCTTCTCACTGCTGATGTTGATGTTGTTGTTGTTTAGCATGCCAGGGGCGTTGTTTGGCTTATTGCACGTGCTTGGGCCGGCAAGGATGGTAGGAAGCGGGAAGGACGCAGCGCAGGACGAAACGGAACCCAAATGCCATTAGGCTTAACCCGGACACAAGACAATTGCCTGCAGGCCATGTGCATGGGTCCAACGTGTCGTATTAGTTATTTTCTACTTCGATTGCTTTTGCCACTTTAACGCGACAGCAGCTGGGGCGGTCCGGCTTGGCTCGGCTGTCTGTGGCAAGTGTTTTGCCAATTATGTGACGCTCAATTTTCGATATGATACCGAGTGCAAGTGCGAGTGCCAGTCCTCGGTGTCCTCGGTGTCCTTGGTGTCCTTGGCTGGGCTTTCGGATTATACGCTTTTAAAAAGGCGAAAAAAGACGTGAAAATACGAAATTGAGAGGGTGGACAGTCGTGCGACAGCTGCCTTATCCATGTGCGACCTTATCCATTTACCAGTAGATATTGATTAGATTTCAGAGAATCTCTCGCCGATCACCACCATCTCTATACGCTCACCACCACCATACTAGCCTTATGTACGTAGACTCTAAGTACTTTTAAGCCATACATTTCCTCATGCTCGCCCGTAATTTTACCAACTATTTTTTCAAGTAGTGGCTAGCGTGTTCAATTACCTTTCAATGTCTATCCTTAACTCAGTAGCTCTGTGCGTGGCCAGCTTGTCAGTGTGTAAGTGTGCGAGACGGTTTGCTTGTGTGTGCGTGTGTCTGTTAAATATATATATATACATATAAATATACATACTTATATATTACGTATATGAATAGATAATTTTAATTCTCGTAAGAGTTGTAAGCTAAACCAAAAAACAAAATGTACGACAATTTTAACTAAATATCACCCATTTTTATCTTCTTTTCTTTCCTTTTTATGTAACACTTGTTCGTGCTCTATATCAAATAAATATGATTGAAACGAAAAAAAAAAATAAATACATCAAAATTGGCAAAATTGGAAAACTGACAATTCTTCTCTTATGATTTTCAAAAACTGATTTCCCCTCTTTTGTGGTTCGATTTCTATGATTTTGATTTGATTCCGTTTTTCCGTTCTTTCCATATCCAAATTTCTTCCTTCTTGATGCAACAATTTTCAACAAAAAATTCGTTCCGCTTATAAATCGAAATTTGTACTCCCTTTTCCCACCCAACAAAAAACCAAAAAAAATACCTAACCACATTAATAAATGTTGTAATTGTATTTGCTCTATTGGTGCTCAAACTATCCACCCAAAACACCAACGATTTCTCCTTAAATAAATGTTGTTGCTTTTACTTTTCTTTGGGTATTTTGCGCCTGTTGAAATTTTGAACAAATTACCAAACAAAAAACAATTACGTAAATGTGCCTGCTGCGTTCGTTACTCGTTACAAAAAAAAAATGTTGCGTAATGTGTAACCCTGTTGCATTTACATCTCTTTTTCAACGACACACCTACACATTATGATCGAGGATATATATTTTTTCCGTATTCATTTTTCGGATTTCAATATGATTTGTTGCGAATTTTCTCTGGCTATGGCTTCTTGATTGAAAACTTATCATTTTCACACACCGAACACTAAAACACAAAACTACCACACACGATCAAACACTGCCGTCCACAAAACAAAATACAATAATACAAAAATACAAACACATTGCCACTTGTCCATTTTGCCGTCTCTTTTGGTGCAACAATCAAATTCGTAAATCAATCGTAATCAATCAAAATCAACTGAATCGATCGGATCAATCGGATCGAACCACATGACATACGACATATGAAACATGAACAAACCCGAAACCAAAACAGAGCATTTAGATCGCAAGCTGTTCGTTGGCATGCTCAGCAAACAACAGACCGAAGACGATGTTAGACAAATCTTCCATCCCTTCGGCACTATAGAGGAGTGCACCATACTTCGTGGGCCGGACGGTGCCAGCAAAGGTGAGTACCATCCACAATTTCTACCTATACCTAAACCTCTACCTATACGTATATATTACCTATCTGCAGCCATGTCCAATTCGAGTTTCCCCACCCAAGATTCTGTTCATATCAAGTATACGTAACGTGTTCGGCTCGCTATCTGTTGTATTTCCCAGTTACATGATTAGTCTTAAGATTCCGTTGATCGTTACGTTGCTCTTTTGGCATTAGCTTGGTTGTGTTTAGACGTGCTTGAAGTATTTTAGATAAAAGCACGGCCGTTTCGGTGTCGTATAGCGTGTGCCATCCGTAGAAGCGAGTTTTCTGATGGGAAATGATACAATTTTCATATATTACTAGAAATCACTACAGCTCCGAAATCACAAATAAAGCTGTCCAAAATTATGCTTCAATAAATACTTCGAGCCACTTTAGATGCTTACTATTAGGCATTTTTATTTATGATTAAGTAGCCGTAATGATTTCTGTAGCATTCAATATTTTAAATTTACAGGTAAATACTTTTTAAGTTTTCCAGTTAGGTGCTCAATCCTAAGATATATTTGATTGATATTGCTTCATAGCTTTAAACATCGTTAAAAATGGTATGCAGTCTACATTCTTACTGCCAAATTTCCCCAAAAAGAAGGTAGACTGCTAAAATTGGCAGCCAGTGGCTGACATTACTGATAATGTCCTCTTGAAAATGTGGGCAGCTGTGCAGCGAGCCAAATAATCATCACAAACATAACCATAACAATTACACAACTTTTTGGGGCGATTGGGGGCCTTGAGGTGGCATAAAATAAAAATCGGGTAAACAGTTCAATTAAAGTTGTTTGCTCCTGGCAGTGCTGCGCGTTTCACACGCCGGCCATTTGCATTTGTATGCGGCATTTGCAAGTAAAAATACGCGCACACACACCACACACACACACATGCAGATGGCAAACAAATGGTGGAATAAAAAAATGAGGGAGATAGAGGCAGTGGAAAGTTTCGTTTGTTTTAATATGCAAGTAACTTTTTTAACAATAACATTCCATTTTATTATGTCAAAAGTTTTGGTTTTACAAATGCACACAAATACACACACAGAGGCAGACAAATACATTGGCAAACACTCGGTTCGTGAGTGTAATTGTGTCTTTGTTATATATTTTTATTTTGCTTACATTTGCAACATTTTTGACTGCCGCCTTTTGTGGTCCTCGTGTGCGTGTGCGTGTGTATTTCCATGTTAATGTTTGTTATTGTTGTTCTTTTGTTGGCGTTTATTGTTGCCATTGTGATATGCATGAAAAGGCAGAGGCGGCTGCGATAGCGGTCGGATGGGGGCGTGGCACATTGGCCATGTGACACTTTGCATAGAAAACCCATGTCGAGGGGTATTTATTTTTGCTTCTGTTTATTTTAGTGTACTCGCCTGTTTTTGCATTTTTCTCTAGCTTATTTATTTTTGTGGTCGGGGGTTCTGAGATTTCGAACTCGGCCCCCTCCTCCTCCACCATGACAGCCATCAATTTCCAATCAAATTGATGCCTGAAATTTGCACAAATTTGGAATAGGTAAAATATTTCACGCATACATTTATTTGCCCTGCCGCATACAGAAATGGCATTTGGAGCGAAGACAAAGCAGCGACATAATTTGATACAAATTTTCATTTTTCTTCGATCTATGTGCGCGAGTTCTATTTTTTTGTGGTTATTTTTCACTTGCTGGTGAAGCGGAAAACTTGTTGTTGATGTCGTCGCCCTTCAACTTCGACAGTGGCTGCGTGCAAAGCCGCGAAAACTGTCAGTCGATGTGGTTAAATTGGGGGGCTGTTTGGGGTTGGGGGTTGGAAAATTGCGGCTTCTGCGGCTGCGGCGATGCCAACATATCATTCTTCATTAAAATGCGCTTCAAAGTCAGCTCAACTGGAGCAGAGTCAGCCGCTCCTTTTTTTCGGAGTCGCATTTGGTGTTAGGAAAGTGACAGGCGCTAGCCTGTGTAAGTGCCAAAATCCATCAACGTCAATGTACTCCTGCTCCATCCACTTCCTTCACTTTTCCGCTGCGAATTATATTCAAAGAAAATCGACTGAGGGATGGGGAAATATGTGGTGCTTGGGTGTTGGTGGTGGTTACCCCTCAGCGGGGTAATGAGGAATGAACATTGACTGACTGGGCGAACTGCAAATGTATGCAAATGATGATGCATGTGGCAGCGAAATGCGGTGACGCCGAATCCGAGGGCGAACAATAATAAACCCACCTCCTCGTCATAGTCCTTCGGCTCCTGCGATGTCTGTGCGGCTGACAGGCTACAGGCTACAGGCTACAGGCTACGGGCTACAGGAATAAGCGCAACCATCATGTTAAATTATGCAAATTCGATTTCAGTGAGTGAATGAAATGAAACGAGGTAAAGGAAAGGTTTTTCTGGCCGGGGACTTGGGCTGACTTTGAAACTTTTGCCCAGCACAAAACACAAAGCATTTGCTGCAGCACTCAGCGAAAAGTTTTGCCAAGGAAAAACATTTTACATGCCTAGGAATAACAATCAGCTACTTGGCTCATTAAATCGAAATATATAAATTTCTGTTAAAAGCGAAGCCATGTAGATGTGTCTTAACAAAGGACTTATATTCTTTTTTCATAGTTATATCAAGCAATGATTTTAGTATTGCATTTTTTCAGTAGTACTTACTTTCATGTGCTACATATGCAAATCCATTCCATAATGAAAGTATATCAATATGACAGCCTAAATATTTAGTCGAATACCATTCGGTGGCAAACCAGGATCTCATCGTTTAGGATCAATAAAGTTTTTTAACCTAGCACTTAGTCCATTTCTTCGAGTGTAACCATGTGGCGTAGGCGAAGAATTTTACAGCTCGACAATAGCAGGAACAGAGGCAGAAGCCAGGAGCCAGGAGCAAGGAACTGCAGCCAGGAGGCAGGACAGGCTGGCGGCTCATTTGATTAGAATATTCATGCACGCACTTCATTGTCATCAGGGCTGGCAGGCAGCAAAGTTGTCATCTCGTCCTAGGTCTTGTCATCTGTGCAATCAACACAATTGTGTGTCTCCGCCGTCCCGCTCCGCTGCACCGGGTGTCCCTCTCTCCCCCTGTCCCCCTGTCTCACTGTCCCGCTGCTCCATTGTCCTTTGTACCGCTCCCCGACCGCCGGTAATCAGAGCTCCCATGTGCGTGTGTGCAGATGAGCAGCAACGGGTGTCGTCTAGTGGCGGAGTCAAGGATTTTGCATAAGTAGCCGCATGAGTGTGGAGAACTCCGGCTCCTGTTGCTGACAGACGGTTGGCGTAAGTTGACTTTGAATGGGCCCAGTTAACAGGGCCGGCCACCACTCACTCCCCTTGGCTTAAAGCGCTTTCGGCCTAATCACTGCGACTGGAAGCTGTCATTAAGTAATTGGGAATGGAGGCACAAATGATTGCATGGCAGTCTTAGCAGTCAATTAATTTAAAGAATAAATACGCAGTCTACTTACCCACATTTTGAATGGCTCATCTAAATCAGAGACATTGAGTCAATCGACCCACTCAATTGATGGCATTGTCAAGTTGTGCTGCCAAAAACATAAATTGAATTAAAACGTCGTTTAGACTCGAAATTAATTCGAAATGTCTCGCTTTGTCAAATTAACTTTTAATTGCCGCAGAAGCCAACAAAGAGACCTCTGAGTCGTCTTGCAGCTGACACACAAAAACAAATTCCAATTAATGCGTATCACACAAGCACATAGCCCACACACACACACACACACGTGCGCATAAATTTCTATGCGGCTGACACACACAGACACGCGCACTTTCGAGGACACAACAATAGCGCGCCGTAAGTAGACTTCAGATTTTGGCCTGCATTGTCGTCTATCATATCAAAAGCGGCGCAAACCCCATAAATGCCAATAATTAATGTGACATTTTCGGCGTAATTGAGGCAAGAATGCAGCAAGCAGCACGCAGCACGCAGCATGCAACATACAGCATAGAGCGCACAGCAGTAGAAGCACCGATGGCCTGTCACAACCACAGAACCGAGCAATTGTATCTAGGCATGCGGAGAGTATCTGAATCGCAGTGTGCCTGCGTGTATTTCAAAGCATTCCCCAAAACTGCATGGCATGCCAAGTGGCAAACTGCTTTCATTTCCCCACCATCCACGCCTGGCTGGCTAATTGAATTTCTGCACATAGCTCTAGCAAATTCTACGATTGGGGAGGAACCCACCCTCCTGCCCCCCCAAAAAAACCAGAAAAAGAAATCGAGTGTGCAACAAAATTGTGTCGCAGCAAACTCAGGTGCATGGCATGCATCCTCGTCCTCCTTGTCAGCTGCTTAAGTCGAGTCTTAGTTTAAAGAGCAAATTTATTGCCTGCAAAAAAAGTTAAGTAGCCTTCACATAATTGCTCAGAGAAAAGTTTTAATACCCCATTCCCCTCCCCCTCCGGCTCACGGGGCTTTGCCTCAAACTTTGCAATGACAGTTTAAGTTGTTTTTCAGGCTGTTGCTGCTGCTGCTGCTTTTGCTGCTTTGGCTGCTTTGGCTGCTTTGGCTGCTCCACTTGTTGTTTGGCCAACAAATTTTTACAGCCAGATATTGTGCGATGGCGAGGGAATTGAGGGGGCGGAGAAAGGGTGGTGAGGGGAGGAAGAGAGGGAAGCTTCCGCCGGTTGTCAACTCTCACTTGCTCACACATCCACTTTCACAGCCACATATATCAACGTGGCAGCTCCGGCATCATCATTTCATTTCAATTTCAATTTATATGAGCAAAGTTTTATGAAGTGCATGTCATGCTGCCTGTCTCTTTGCTCCGCTCCTGTTTCAACCCACACCGCCCACATCAACATATACACCACCACCCATCCACTCACACACTGGCACACTGCATTTATTAAATTTCATTTCATTTCAGCTCTATACTCATGTTTATTTTACAGCACACTAAAAAGTTCTAACAAGTGCTGATTGAGTGCGCTGCAAAAACTGTCAAACAAACCGGAACAAAAGCCCGAACCAAACCAAACCAAACCAAACCAAAACGAACCGCGCGCTGCGTTGTAAAACTCAAATTGAATTTAACGCTTATGACATGCGAGAGCTTTGCTTTATTTGATTCTTTATAATAATGGTTAAAACTGTGATGAGATTTTGGTTTTTGCCCGCTCAAACGAAGTTGATTGGATCGCCAGTGAACTGTTCTTTAAATGATAGTGCGGTTTCACTTTGCCACTGGCTCGTATGGCATGATAGTATGATTAGATGACTGGCAAAAATAACTTAGTGGATTCAACAACTAATCGTAGATCCAATTTATCTGAAGCTGCCATAATTAGAGCTCCACATATGCCGCCCACGCGGCCCCACAGGACCCATAAAACATTGCACTTAATGCGCCTTTATTAAAACAAAACTCTCCCCACTCGGCGTAGTCTATAACTATTTATTGCGTGCCAAGAGGCAGCGTTTATACAAGCATAAGAAAAAATCGGAGTAATAATAATAATGTAAGTTGTGGCATAAGCTCATAAGTGCCATTTAAGCCGCAGTCATCCTTGTTGCTGTTGCCGCCGGCAAGCCAAAAGTCCTGGACTCCCAGGACTACAAAATGGCACACTGGCTACGGAATTAAAATACATATCAAAAACGAAACGGGGGGGTGGCTGGTGGACGATACAAACGCGAACTTTTGCGTCCTTAGACCAAAAACCGAAACCAGAAAACCCAACAAAACTTTGCCGTCGTCGTTGCTGTACAGTCGCCATGGCCACAAGTCTTTTGTGATTCCCGATCCTTGTTCCTCAGCCTGAGCCTGAGCCTCTCCGGATCCGAAAACGTGGGTATGTGTGTGTGTGATGCAGCTTAAATTTAATTGCAGTATGGCCAAAGTTTCATATGCAAGTGGGGCGAGTGGTTCGGGTAGCACTCCCCAGCCAAGTCCAATAAATTTTTATCACATACAACTAGAAAAGGCGTTCCGCTCCTTGGCCCTGCTTAATGCTAATTAACATGCAACACGCCCGAAACTATGCAACCAACTCACACACATGCGAAGGTCAGGGCAATTAAACGTGGCCAAGGAGCCGGCTGGCTGAAGCCGAGCAGGAAGTGGCTGAAATTTGATGCCGTCAAGCCGGGCCAACGAGTCATAAAAGTACCACAAAGTGCCAGCAACTTATGCCAGACGCCGGCCAGCTTAGTAGGAATAAGGGAACAAAGAATGGTATACCCTAACCATATAACTATTCTTCCAAAAAATGTTTTCATGACAAAATATGCAATATATTGGATATATCCTTCTTAATCGATAGACTTCTTCATATTGATTTGAATTTACATAAGCATTCAAACAAGCTGCTAAAATGTACAGATTCATTGGTATGACTCTAGTATGACTTTGTAGATTTATGAAAGGAAGATCACCATTTAGGGGATATTCTTCCACACTGAAAATGGTTTGAAATTAAAATTTGATTATAAAAGATATTTCCTGAATAATTTAGACTTTATTGCTTTAAAATACAGTCGAAACAATATCTATATATCTGCTTGTCTGTCACATTTTGGTTGATTGATTAAGTTCTCTCGCATTCTAAAATTGCCATTATTTTGGCTTTGCAAAAATCAATTACGCCATTGATAAGGTAATGAAAGTGATATGGCTCTAAAAGTATCATTTCTGAATATGCTATTCAATATTCCGCCCTGTGCCACACCCAGTTCCATTCAGCAGCTATATTGCCTGCCTCCCGCAATTTCGTTTCATTATGTGGCCATGTTGGTGGCAAGTGTGCTTTATTAACACATTTTGTGGCCCACCCGCACACACACACACATACACCAACATATACGTCAGAACATAACTTTTTTAATACCCATCGCCATTGCCATTGGCGTCGCCATTGCCAGCTGGCTGGCAGGACTAGCAGGACTAGCAGGACGAACAGGACTGGGCCGGGCTGGCTTTAGTTGTAATAGTTTAATAAAGTAGTAAAAGCTGCGGAAATTAGATTTGACCGCAACACACGGGCACAGGAGACCGTTGGAGCCCAGACAAAACTTTGCCGCAGCCCAGGAGAGCAAAAAATGTTGTTGTACAAGCCGCACGGAGGGAGGAAGCCCGTGGTTGGCGCTTCTTTGGGGGCTCCTGGATTCTTGTCAATAAAAATGTCAAAAAAGTTTCGGCTAAGCATTAAGCACAAAGTTTTGGGGCCGAGTGGCGCAGCAACGTGGGGAAGCTGGTGAAAAGGGTTGCTCCTGGCATACTTACATATATATATAAGGAGGTGGCTGATGAGGATGTACACAGGGCTGGAGATTGGGATAAGGATGTGGAAGTGGATGTGGATGTGGATGTCCTTATTAAAGGCAAGACTGGGACTCGTCCCAGCGGCAAAGGCAGCTGGACCCTCGGCAGCAAATTTAATTAACTCAGTTGAGCGCGCTTTGGCCCTATCAATAAAAGATTAGTCCTATCACCCATGAAATATGCCACTTTAGATATTTGTTTTAGTTGCGGAGGATTATTGAAAAATTAATGCAATAAAGGCCACGTAAGCGAGCGCTCACTTTTGTTTCCTTTCGCCTTCGCTGGCTTATCGATGGTGATCCGCATTGGGTTTCTATTTCGCAGCTGCCTTCGGCTTTAACATTTTTAATAAGCACACCACATCGCAGACACCACTCAGCTCGGCCCTGGAACTTATTAAATTTCCAGCCTAATGGCGGCTCCTGCACCTCGTGCTCCTTCTGCTCCTTGTGCTCCTTCTGCTCCTTCAGCTCCTTTTGCTCCTTCTGCTGTAGTGATGTTGCTGCCACCTGTCAGTTGCACATATTTTGTTATTATCAGGCGGTTGTAGGGAGAAGGAGAAGAAGGCGCCCAACCGTATGCCACATACATATTCTGCAGCTCATTTTCTAGCTCATTGCCGGGGCCAAGACATGAGCTAAATTAATTTATTCCGCTTTTGTTGTTAGACAATATCCTTTTCAGCCTCAGGAGCCATCCTTGCGCTCCGTAACTGGAAACTTGGCAAGGCAGCTCGAGTCGAGCCGCGAAGGCATTTAATGAAAATGGAAACGTTTTAGGCCGCCTGGATACCAGATAACAGATACCAGATACCAGATACCAGATACCCTGGCCGCCTCGCATTTTGCTATCCTTTTTCAAAGATGCTCCCAGGGCACACAAAATAATAAAATAATATAAAACCGACACTGGGACCTCAGCCCGTTTGGCTTGTGGGTTGCTAGGATGCGTCAAGTGTCGACAGGATGCTTTGGGGGCTATGGGCTTAAGTCCTGAATTCTGGGAATAGGTTAGGTAGTCATAACAACTCAGCAAGTGAGTCGAGAGAGATTTCCAAATTTGCCTCTTTGGAGCTTCTTAAGTTGAATTTATCCTTCACTCTCCCATTTCCTAGGATTTATCTTATATTCTGCTTTAGGTAAGTGCGCTTAAATTCACTTAAAGAATATTTCCAAGAAGTTTAAATTGGTCAGTTGCCGCACAATATGCATTTATTCACCGCAGAAGCTGCTCTACCAAAATGCGAAATCCTCTGTATCGATGTTGACCACAAAAAGCGACGAGTATCAAATGGACAGGCAACAATGAATAATAATGAGGACACACTGCAGTGATATGCGAACACGTGTAGGTTTTTGCATAATATAATGACCACTTTCCACCATTTCCCATACATATATCGGTATTTTGGTTAACCACTTTGGTAAATAACTGCTGACTTTCTTTACAATTCATGTAAATTACATTACATAAGACAAGTTTCCTTCATGTGTGTATATTTTTTCAAGTGAAAGCTCAAGGCGTTTTCAACCCGCCCCTCTGATTTCTCTGATTTCCCCCATAGCTGTTGCCACTGTTTGGTCGGCACTCAATCAAAAATCACATTTCCGTGTCGGCTGTTTGGCGCAAAAAGCAAATAACACATACACCCACAGATGAAGCAAATGTAATTAAAATTCGATATACTTGTTTTCACAAAACGGCCTGCAGAGAGATCGTATGGAAAGTGGAAAGTGGCATTGGGGGAAAGTGGTGAAAGGAGTTAGGCCTCGCTTCGACCATATTTCCTATGGCCCGAGGGGGTTTTGCGAGTGGGTGGCAAATGGGGGAAGCTGCTGAGTTGCATACATACATCATCATCATCATCATCATCATCATCATCGGCAGCATCATCATCATCGGCAGCAGCATCATCATCGGCAGCATCGTTGCTGGCAACAGCATTTGGCAAAAATGTTAGCTTCAATTTAAATTTTTGGTCAGATTTGCACGTACTCAGCTTCGCTCCGTGTGTTTTTGTAATTACATATACACACGCACACAACCACACAATTCATGCAAATTGATGTTGCTTTTAGCAACGCACACACTCGAAGAAAATGCGCCTTAAAATAAATGTAAAATCAAATTGCTGTACCTCTTGTAACTGAATAGGTATTTCTTCAATCTAAAGGGTTTCCCTTGCCTTAAGCTTACTTAACTTTAAAGCTTTTTAATATTTGTCCTATAAAATGAATTCTTTTTAAAGAACTAAGTGCTTTGAGAAAACTCTGGAACTGGCTCTGAAAATTATCTGCTGAGTGCACAAATACGGTTGGAAAAAAGTCGAGCTGGGCTACTTTACTGGACTGCCCCCCAGAACAATGAAGATTTATAATGCCCCTTTGGCCTCCAGCTCACCTAGCGTTGTCATGGCGATGGCTTTGGTGGCCCAAAGTACTGTATGCCATAATAGCCATATATTAGGGTTCAGTGGCGATTTGGCAGCCGTGGCCGACGGCAAGTGGGGCGAGAGATGGAAAAACAAGGCAGTTTATAGCTGGTAATTGGAATCAGGCAAAAACCAAGCTCACGTAAATCAGTCGGATGGATGTGGAGCCACTGCACAGAATATTATTCAAAGCGTGGTTTTAAGCCGATGGCATTGTATAAGTTATGCCAATCACATAACAAAATATATGTTTTCGCCCGACTCAAATTAAATAAGAGCCGCAGAGCAGCAAGGCCACTCCCACAGCTCCCACAGCCTTCCCACTTCCACTTCCCCTTACCACTACCATTGCAAATCGCACACTCGAGCGCAGAGCGTAACAAAATTCAATATCGCTTTTAATTGCATGTTGCCGGGGCAACAGCAACAGCAGCAGCAACATCAGCAGCAGCAACAGCAACAAGCGACAGACATTGTAAGCCCCTTGCAAACTGAACCGTCAATCGGGGCGAAAGGACGAAGGGACGAAGGGAAGGATTCAGGCCACTTATATAAGCCAGAATGCCTGGGACGAACCTGTAATTTAGCAAAATGTTATGTAAACTTTAAATCGAGTTATGCATTTTAATTGGTTGTTGTACAATTTTGCAAGCGGCACGTTTTGTTTGCCACATCAGAGAGCACGAATCTGAGCTTCCATTATGCATACACAGATACGGAATATGAATTTATATAGACAAGCCATGGGATGCTCCTCCTCCCATCCATAACAACAATTGAAAATGCAATGCTTCACAGATTTTTGCGTAATGCAATTGAAAATCTTGTTCAATTTGAGCAATTTACAATATTATTTTAGGGAATTTATGCTCCTCTTCTTTCGTAAGTTTTTCCATACCTCACCTTTGGGGTAAAAAGCTGGAACTGAAGTGGCCGTTTGTTTCATGTTTATGGCCTCAAGGATGCAATCAGAGAATTGGCCAGAAAATGCCATTTCTTCAAGGAATCCCGAAACGAAGCTAAGGCACTTCTGGTTACAACATTTCCGGTTAATTAAATAAATTTCGAACCGCACACAAAGCCGCGAGTTGCGAGTTGCGAGTTACGAGTTACGAGTTGCAAGTGCATCTTGCCCCGGCGGCAGCTTAATGTTAATCTACCCTGTGGCTTAATTGCTGCCACTGCCACTGCCGCAGCAAATTGCACCCAAAAGGTAAGGTCGAGGTCTGTCTTAGTCGCCGTCTCCGCCTCCGTCGCCGTCTCCATCTCCGTATCCGTCTCGGTCACCGTCTCAGTTTCGAGCGCAGACTCCTCGCATCCTTCGGCCAGGACGCTAACTCATTTTAATGATGCCGGGATACCTGGCTTCCACGGGGTCCCAAGTGCAGTTGGTGTCTTGCGTCTTCCGCCAGTTTGGTCGCAACTTCGGGGCAATTATGGCCAACTTGCCTGTGCTTACATGTGGCCAAATTGTTGTGGCTCTGTCTACGTCTCGGTCGCATTAAAAATGAATAATGGGCGCGACTTGGGCGCACAATTTATGCACTCACTGTGTCCAGATGGTAACCTGGCCTGGTCTGTGCCGGTCTGTGCTGGTCTGGGCCCTTTTCAATCATGTCCAAATCCATGCAATCAAATTCCAGGGCGCAATACAATTAGCTTCTCTTCCTTGCCGCCCCGCTGAGAAAACAAAAATAAATTTCTAGCATGCTTTTGGACGGCGCAGTTTATTAGGCTTAACCTACCTGTCCAGGCTAAACTGGACCTGGGTTTCTCTACCCTGGAGTCCTGGCGACCTGGCGTCCTGGCTCCCCCTCCTGCCTACGCTTTGATGTCCTGGCTAAGCCCGGTAAAATTGATTTTCCCTACCTGACCATCCGTGGCTGTCTTTATTTTTATATTCCCGCTCCCCGCCCCCCGTTCGAGCCAAGCACAGTCAGCAATAAAGTTCAAATGAAGCGAGTCGCTATTAAGTTATGCGGCTTTATACTCAGCCACCCCCATTTTTCGGATTTGTTTCGTGTTCTCCGGCTAAATAAGTGGGCGCATAAATCGCCAAAGGATACGGCATGAAATGTGGCGGAATAAATGCTGAAAACAATAAAGGTGCAGGACATCAGCTCACTTGATGGGCATAATAGTTTGCTGCGGCAGAGTAAAGAGTGGTCCTGCCAGAGATTAAAGTTCCCATTTTATGGTTTTTTTTCCTTCTCATCTCTGCGAAAACCTCGGCGCCCCAAACTGTGCTGCGGTTTTAGTTGCATTTGACTTTGCGGTTTGACGTTGTTGCGTTGTTGCGTTGGCTTGTTGTTTTGTGTGTTTTTATGTATTTTTTGCCCCCCGCTCCGTTGCCTTTTGCAGCACACGCAACAGCTTTTTGTTCACACTTTCGCCTGGCAAAACAATTTCCCTCCCAAATCTGGCCAGAAAACTGGGGCGTTGAGTGGTGTGGTGTGGCGGGGGGGAGTGGCTTTTGGCGTCGCCTGCCCCGCATGCATTGCGGTTTCTGTTGCATAATTATTATGTTGCGGTTACTGTGCCCCCGCCCCTATCCCCTGTTCCCTATCCCCTATCCCCTGACCTGATCCTTGCAGCTCCCGTCCCGACTCCGATTTCTGCCAGCAGTTTCGTGTTGCTGTTGCTTTTGCTGTTAGCGTTGCAGAAGCATTTACCTTGTTTGTGGTTCGCTGAGCGCTGGCAACAGTTTTTCAGGACCTGAAATTACTTTGGTTTTCCCATGCATGCGGGGGAGAGGGGAGGGGCTTTAAATCTTTGACGGTGCAGTTTATTTAGGCGGTTAATGGCACGTTTTTCTCTGATTTCCCCTTTAACCACCACCCAGCCATCCAACCAACTCACAGCCCCATTTATAACGAGTTTAAAGTGGAATTTGCGGGCAATAGGCAATGATTTGATGCTAAAAGTAATTGAATTGGAAACAGAGACAATGGCTTTTAGCCATATCCCCCCAAACTAAGCCCAGTTCTGGGCCACATTCCACTGATGTTAGAGTGCTCCCTTTTGACATGGGTCTGTTTGGTATGCTAAGAATATTCGACTCCTTGGACCCTTTGCAAAGGGACGGGGAAAATAGTAAATAACAGCAAATAGCAGAAGGGCAAGCTGACAAGACAGGAAGTTGCAGCAACAAGAACAGCAAAATTTTTCGGCATCGCCCAGCAAATGTTACACAAAAGCAAGGGCGCATGGAGCGAAGGACGAAGGACGACGGACGAAGTGAATCCTGACTATTTGGCTTGTCCTGCCGAGGATGGCTGCTTCTTCGTCTGTTGGTGTCATTTGTTAAAGAGGCTTGTCAACATGCCCCATAACAAGCTGGCTCGGACTTCAGGCCCAGAGACCCACTGTAAAATGGGGGGGGGGGGGGTCTGCTGTGGTGCGATTCCACTGAAACGAAGAAGTTTTTGGTCCGAAAGCAATAATATTTCAGCTTTTGTTATAGGTTTTCCTCGGCTCTCTCGCATGCGGATCGTAGCTGCTGCTGCTGCTGCTGTGTTTGTGGTGTTGCTCGGTTGTTTGTTGTTCGCATTTTGTAGCATACTTTTGTGCATTATTTGCACAGCACTTGTAGAAAACTAGAGACGAACGCTTCGGCGTTGGCTTTTCAAATTGCCAGAGACATTTGTTTGCCCGTGTGTGTACACAAAATATTATTTTCTTAATTGGTGTTTATTGTGTGTCAAACGCACACCCACACACACACACACACCCACACACACGGCGACAGAGCGAGAGGGAGAATACTTTGCAGCCAACTCTCGACGGAGCTATAAAAATGTCAGCATTTGCAGACCATGCTACGATTCACTCTCATCTATTAAATGTTAGCCCCAAATTTGTGCCCTGTTAAAATGAATTTTCCTTTGACCTTTTTGCTTACAAATTCTACGAGGTTTACATAGGAAAAAGGGAGCGAATCCAGTGACAAAACAGAGGGATGCACGTTGTCCAGTGGCAAATTGCTTATGAAATTGCAATTTGAGCTCACTCAGGGCACTGATTTTTATTTAATTTGGACTGCAGTGCCACAGTCCCACATCACAGACACAGAATTTTTGGTAAAAAATATATCACATTACACGTAGGGGGAGCTAGTATTTTGCATACGAGATGACTGTTCCCTGAATTCGCATGTGAGTCGCAAGTGAGTCCGGCCTCGAATGTTATTTACTGAAGTTGCAAATCCTTAAAATGCCTCTAGCCTGGCGGGCCGAAAGTTTTGTTGTTTATCAACTGGCAAAAGGTAGTCGAAAGTTTTCTCCACCACCCTTGGACTGGCCTTTTTTTGGCCCAAAATCAAGAATAATGGTCCCATTGGGCATTCAGAGAACGTGTTGGTGCCAGTATTAGAGTGTGTGTCCTGGGATACACTCCAAAAAGTCTATATGATTTGTATGCAAAGTGCCGGAGTCTCTCATGCCTGGCAGAGTTCAATTTCATCCAGTTGGGGGACTGGTCCACTGGCAAACTGGTCAACTGGTCACAGTTGTGTGTGTTTGTGTTTTGCAGCTCGTAGTTGGCCATATTGATAAGTTCTGCCAGCGACAGATTTGATTAGACATGCTGGTCAAAGTTTTTGGGTATACGAACCAAGCCATGCCATGCCATGCCATGCTCCTCGGACACTGCGCAAATAGTTTGAAACGACATTAGCTACCTGGCCGGACATCATATGTTGCATTTGGATGAGTTTATTTGATTTCTTCTGCCATCTCCCCAGGTGCATTCAACTGTGAGTGTCATGCCGCAAATGCAATTTGCTACCCAGAACCAGATATTCCTTCCTCATATCACCCATTTCATAAGCAAACCCCAGTGCACCCCATGTTTTTCCAGCCACTAGCCAGTGGAAGAGAACTAGGAGCAGGAGCTCCTGCACATGCATCAAACAAATTCGATAGCCTTGCCATCGCATAATAAGCGTAAACGTTGGCTAACAAGATTCATGCTACGCTTTTGCGCCCAAGAGGCAAACATGCAATGGCCATCAACGAGGTCCTGGGACCATAGACCAACTCCACCTCAATGCCATCCATGGCAATCCCGCCACCATCCACCATCCTGCCATCATAGCATCCTGCCATCCAGCCATGCTACCAACAAATGACTATGACGCGACCGGTGGCCAGCGAATGTCGCGCGCTTAATGCAACTTTGTTGCTGATGCTGATGCTGATGCCTGTCCAGCTGCCTTGGCAGTCCTTTCTCTCCCAGCCTGGTCGGCAGCGATTGAAAAATCCCACTAGGGCGTTTTTAATTGGATTTTAAAATACTTGTCCCATGCAGCAGTGGCAGTGGCAGTGGCAGAGGCAGTGGCAGCCGGCAACATCAGGAGGCATAGCCCGGCCATAACATGAGCCTGCCCCTCCCGGCGACGGCGACCGACAAGGCCAACATATCGACCAAAACCCCATTTGAAGGGGGGCTGCAAATGGGTGAGGGGGAGCGGAAGGGGGAGAGCCTCAACACGCTCGTTATCCTTGTTTCCTGCTGTAGCTGCTGCTTCTGCAGTCCCGATGTCCTGCTGCCATCGCTCCTGGCCCTGCAGCTACTGCTCCACATGCTGCTCCTGCTCCTGTTCCTTCTCCTGCCGCCGCCGCTGCTGCTCTGCACAATTTGGTTACGTGTTTGACCGGCGGCGATTTTTCATGGCAAGGCATTCCATTTTCTTTTTTTGGGTGAGCAGGGTGGCGGTGGCGGTTGTCCAGCACTGGGGTTTCCCATACATTAATGACATTGCAAATTTGTATTGCAAATGTGCAAGTTGTGGCCTAGCATGCAGCGTCCCTCCCATAAATTTAATCGCATGTGTTTCGCCGAAATCTCGTTCAACTCAATTGTCGCAGCGTTTCCCCCTTTTTTTTCGGGGGGAAGTCAAAGGTTGACCAGATGGAAAAGTATGGCATAGGTTATAGGTGAACTACGGTAATACGTCGCATCAACATAAAGCGATAAATTTCAATTTTATCATAAGCCAGCTGAAAGCTGCTGATTAAAAGAAACTTGTGCCTGAAGAAGCTTAAAGAGACTTGCCAGCAGGATAAAGAGAGAGGACAACTTTGCATCACTATGATTTTAATGACAACACAACTTTCGCATTAGCATTAGCATATTTGATTAAAAAGTGTCATTAGGCTCGGCTCCTTCTGCTCCTTCTGCTCGGATCCGGATCCTGCAGCTGCAGCTGCGTCATTTCACGCTTCACCGGAAGTTGCACAAGACGCTAAAAACTTGGCGCACTTGCTCACATTTTAATTTCAACTAATTGCCGAGAATCAAGGAATCATCATCTCCAGCCAGCCTTCTCCTGGCCGTTAAGTAATTAAGGCGTTGCACTTTGTTAGCTCTTGCAGGGAAGGGAGAGGAGAGGAGGTGAGGGAGTGTGTTGTCCTGCAACCTGTCGTCCTGCACTAATTGTTAAAAGTGTTGTCCGTTGACTGGATTTGTATGTAGATCCAATTTCCCTTCCTACACTCGTACTTCTCCACATCAAAGCAAAGTCGAGCAAGTGCTCGGATGAGGTCGGATTTGGACTTGGACTTGGCCCTCCTCCTTCGCTGACTAATTTGCTTTTAATTAATATAATGACTCCAAGTTTGACAATTATCCGTAATGTTAAGCGACCGCCTGCAAAGGGTAAATAATCAAATGGCTCCCGAGAAAGTCAACTTAGATAGGAGTCGAACTTCAGTCAAAGACACACAATTAGCCGGCTGACGGGGAACCCACACTGTTTGCTCAAGATGCTAATGAATGTCCAAGTTTGGTGGATTGAAACTTTTCCATAAATACGAAATGAGATATAGAACTTACGCACTTGCGAGCAGCCAACTGATGGAACAATGGAAACATTTATAAAGCTTTTTCTGATATCTTTCTGGGGCTCTCTTGTTAGAGGTGTTCGAACATTTTAAGTCTGCGCCCCCCGAGCAAAGTTTGCTTTTCACAAAAGTTATGCCAAGAAAAATACATTTCACATAGGGCGAAGAAACAAGCCAACCCAAAATGTATACCGAAAAAACAAACAGATACAAAGGAAACAACGAAAAAAAAGGACTCAAAAATGGGGAAAAAAATGTAAAAAGGAAAATCAACTTTGATTTAAGTTTACAAAAATGCTTAGCAATTGCCTTGTTTTTTTAACTTTTTATATTCTGTTGTTTTTTGTTTCCTTGTTCGCTGTTCGTTGTTCTCTTATATTTTGCAGCTGTGTGGATTAACTGGCAACAAAATATTTTATTTTTTATTGCTTAGCAGCGCTGATTTGCACTCTTGTGTCCTGCCGTTCCAGCCCAGGCCCCGCCCCCAAATCCCCGCCCATGTCCCTCGGTTGGGAGGGGGAAAATGCTGGATTTTGTTGTCACTTCAACACACAAAACATAAAATACACAAGAGTCGCGACGAGTCGGGCCGCACAAAAATCCACTTGAATTTTTTACACTTTATTTTTTGTACATTTGCAACAAGGCGAATAAAAGGGAATTTTCCCTTACTGCCCCCCACCTCCATTTATATTTTTTTCTTCCATTTTGGTCGCTGTTGCTCTTCGCGTTGTTTGCACGCGAAATTTGTGCTTGTCTGCCTTTCGGCTTGTCAGCTCGCATGTTGCATGGTTTTAGGCGGGATTTGTTTTTCCGCGCCCCTGCCCCCATCCCAATCACGCCCCTCCCCAACCCACTTGGAATAGCGTCAACTACAAAAGGCAACAGCAACAGCCCAAGCCGCAATTTGGACACCCATCCTGTCCGAACCCTCGACGCGCCGAGGGTTCGGGAATTAGACATTTTGCAGGGTTTCCTGAATTCACCCGGTCTGGGGATGCCCATGCCCAACCCCCGAAAGGCTTTCCCAGCTGGAGGGTCTTAATTTTCAGCATTGTTGATGTTTTGCGCACAGCACAGAAACAACAGATGAACAGACGAAGAGCCGCAGAACCGTAGAGCAAGGGTTAAGCTAGGCCTTAATTAATTCCTTGGCGGCGGGGTTAAGCGGCGGAGAGTTTGCACACATCCCCTTACAGATTCTATCCAGATTTTATCAGACCATTTGAGTTTGAAAAGTGTAATATTATTGAACTGGCTTAATTAAATAGGCACAGGATGCATTTGTATCTAATAGTCATTTCATATTCAGTTGATTCAGTTCACATATCAGCTTGCTCGTGGCAACCTCTCGATGCAACTAACTGCAATGGCAAGCTGTCTATGCGAACGCATTAAACGCTCTTAATTTGTTATCAATTTACAAATGTAAAACAATGCTCGAAGCCATCGAAAGCATTACCGCATTTTTAAATCGCTCTCGAGCACCGGCTTACATGTGGCATAAGCCCCTTTTATTCCCGCCACACTACGCACTTTTCGATTCCCCGACTGCTGGCTGTTTTTGCGCGGTGGAAGGTCCTTACTTTTTGTGGTTATTACTGTATATTAAATTAGCATAAATGATTTTTAATAATTATGCCATTGAAGCCGGGCCCTTCAGCAGCTCCCACTGCTCCCATTGTAATCCCCATTCCCCAGCAGCAGCTGGCACCACACCCACAAATTACAATATAATGAGCGAGCAAGTGCAGCGGAATATTTTCTTTTTTTTTTCGGTTCAGTTTGAATTTTACATTTTACATTCCATACCCATACTCAGAACAGCGGGCAGCACAGGCCGACTATTATTTTTATATAATGGGCGTTGGACGTTCGCTGAATTCGCCTCCGATGTCGATGTCGATGTTGATTTTCATGCAAGAGTGCACGAGGCGATTCTTGCAAAAATGTTTTTTAATTGCACTTAAAATTTTATTTAAATGCCCCTCACATGCACGAGCATTTCGAGCCAATGGCAGCTGTAGCCTCATATGACCTCTTCACTTGCGCGATTTCGAAATGGTATTTATGGAATGCTTACTGATTTTTAAATTCAATATTCAACGCTGCACAAATATTCACAAGTGCCGCCACTTGTGCAGCGGTTGCCATACCAAAGAAACAAGTCTGATGTACAAATATGAATACCCTTGACAGCCATTCAAGCACTATTACTAATCAACTTTTGCGTATTTTATTTGCAGGCTGCGCTTTCGTCAAATTTGGTTCGCAGCAGGAGGCTCAGTCAGCAATAACCAACCTACACGGAAGTCAAACTATGCCGGTAAGTGGAAAATTCAAAGAAAATTCGAAGAAAATTCGAAAGAAAATTCTAACCCTGGGGACAAACAACTTTAAATGTGTATGCCACGCCGCTTTCTCGAAATTAGAAAATTGTGTTTTTATGTCCTGGGCAAGGCATCGTTCCTTGATGGCACTTGTGTGCGAATAATACGAAAATAATGAAATTTCAAACCTGAAGTATGCGCACTCAAGTGGTTGTTGTTCTCGAGTTTGGTGTTGTTGCTTATTCCCATCGTTGAAAAGTACTTAGCCAACTTCATTTAAGCTACAAGTGCTCGTCGTTGTTCGGGCCAAGTTTCCATGATTTATAAATAAAATTAGAATTAAATTAAATGCCGTATTATTATTATTTCTTCTTTTTTTTTCCTTTTACGCCGCACTTCAATGGCAAATCAAGAAGCTCGTTCTACTCTAATTTTCTAAAAAAGGAAATGAGAAAATAAATCAAAATAGCTTTCGGCATAAGAGCAGTGGAAACCCGTAGCAACGTGGCTTTCCCGCCAAGTGACTTCATTATGCCCGAATTTTGTAAGGAATCACCATCCACATACATACATACATACAGAGCTCAGATTGCGGCCAGAGCTATGTAGCTCTCTCTTTTTATATGGAGAAGAAAGCGAAGAAACCGTAGAGAAGAGCCTTTAGCTCTATGACAACGTTGCCCGGGAATTATTTCGTCTTTCGTGCGTTTCTTCTATTTTCTTGCTTTGGTGCTTGCGAAAAATAAATGAAATTTGCATGACACTTGAGTTATTTTGCACGTAAATTGCTTCTTTTGACAAACAAACAAGCAAATACACAAACCAGCTGCTGGGGGGAAGTGGGTGTTGGTTCTTGGGTATGACTGTGGGTGTGGGTGTGGGAGCGGTAGTGGCTGAAACGCTGCCATTGTTGTATTTTCGGTGTTTACAGCCAGGCAGGCAGTCAGTGCAATCCCAAGTCGCCTCCTCCAAGTTCCAGCAGCAGAACCAAATCCGCAACCAAGTCCTCATCCACATCCGCATCCGCGTCCGCATCTCGTCCCTTTTCGCTCTTCACTCTTTCAGCAAACGAATTTTACATTTTGGGTTTTGTGTGTTTGCGGGCTGCTCTGCTTCCAACTCCTTCGACAACTCGTCGCTGGCGCATTTAAATTCAAATTCAAATATTGTTGATGAAATTTGTTGCTTAATTTGCAATTTAGATGCGTTTTTAAACAAACGCCGCGTCCTCGTCGCTTGCCGAGAAATCATGTGTTTACTTAGGCGGAAGTTGATGATGATGCACAGACTCTTCTCCTTCTCCTGCTGCTGCCAAGGATAATTACAGTGAAGACCGTGCTGCCAACTGCTGGGTAGCTAAACCAATGACACTTGCCGTTGGCCAAAAGTTGCACACACACACACACGCATTCGACAAACGGACTTGGCCAAACAAATACGCAACTGGGTGAAAACTTCAAAAATATAGCCGCAAGTGAGGGAAACAAGCAAATAATGACGGCACAAGAACCCAATTCGAATTCAAAGGCGAGTGCAAACAGAGAGGCTTAAGTAAATTTCAATTTCCACAGCGCAAAACCGTCACATTTTACAGCTGATTGCAGTCGATACACAGCAAATCAAAGCATAGCCGCCAGCGATTTCAATGGGCACGGGCATCGATTGGGAAAATGGGAAAATCGGGGCGGAAAAAGGGAAAAGATCTCTGTTCAATCTAAGATGAAATCTGTGTAAATTGCCATCCGCCCGAACATTACCATAATTTTTGTCTACCCTTTGCAAGGGCATTAGTGGAATAGAAAATGGAATGGCACATCCGCTGGAGGCCTACAGCCAACTGCACTTTACCTCCAATTACGCCGGCATGGTGGCTCCAACCCATTTCTCACCTTTTGCCCAAAGCGTTACACGCTTGAAGTGCCCGACCTGACCTGCTCCGCCCCCTTTCCCCTGCCCCCCGCCCCTTGACCTGCCACGCCCCTGGCAAAGAACACACAGCTGCAATTTCTCACCTGGCCAATTTTTAAGATGAGCAGGACTACTCCCCAAAAGACGACGCTGGCAAATTGCTGCCCTCCGCTGGCGAGAAAAAATGGAACAACCGACGTTTGGGGGCGTCGGCAAAGCAAGTTGTACATTTTTCTACTTGCTTTTTTTGTTTTTTAATTTTAAGAGCGTATACCTGGCCTGCATTAAGCATTTTAATGTCAGTTTGTACCCCCAACCACCCACCTCCCTAGGCAAGCCCCTGCGCGGCTGTAATTGCAATTTGGCATTACGACTGCGTTGTGTCGGAAAAGGGGGGCGGGAGAGGTAATTAGCGCAAAACGACGCCAGCTGCTGTGTTGTATAAAAATTTTTAGCTGCCACGCAGCAAGAGTGCTCTACGCTCTTTCCTCAGCCAAGGCATATACATTAATTATATGGCCAAGTGCAATGTGGCTAACGGTGAGCGGTGTAGTTGCCTCTGCAGCGGCACCGAATTGATTGCCTACCTGCAGGCGTCAAAGTTGCGCCAGACAAAACCGCAAGTTAATTTTAAGCTTAACAAAGTCCACTTTCAACGCCCCTGCTCCCGGCTCCTGTTTCTGCTCCTGCTCATACCGCTCCTTTTGCGATCCCCCTTTGGCTTTCATGTTGATGTACCACAGAAAGCTTTTAAAAAAAAAACGAAAAATGCAGGGGAAGAACATTTTTTGATTACGCCAAACCTTAAGCAGCTTATGAACGCCCCCGGTCCAGGAATGGACCAAGCGCTCATTAAAAAGGAATTTGCAGGGCTAAAATGGATGGACCAGGAGCGAACCTGGACCCGCACCAGGACGAGAATGGAGTGTGCTCCGCCCCATTCCTCACACGTTCGCTCCCTTGTTAATCTCTTGGCACTCAACATGTTATAAGTCGCTTTAAGTGCGGTTGGCAAACGTTTTCTAAATGCAAAAAAAAAGTGTAGGTGTATATGTATAGCAACACACACACTTTGTGTGGGGAGACAGAGCGCAAAAAAGTTTACAGTTTACAGTTGTAAACAATAATTTCGTATTCACTCAACACGCACACACACACAGGGACACAGACACAGCAACACACACAGGGACACAGACACAGCAACACTTTGCCATTTGCATAAGCCGCTGATGCGATTTTTTGCTGTCCGTGCTCGTGGGCGCGGCTTAGAAGTGGGCGTGGCCCGAACACTTGTTAATGAAAGCGCGCGCATGCATTAAAGCTGCCTTTGCCTCTAAATGCTTTTGATTGACGAAGCGCAAAAGCCGCGCAACATGCATAGCAACAGTCGGCAAAAAAATGAAGAACGTAAATAGAATTTAAAATAAAAACTGTCACACCCGGTGAAGAGCCATGGAAATGGAGGAAACTCCAGTGAATAAATTCTTAACTTGCGAACTGAGTTACTGGAAACGAGGACACACAACAGTCCCGCACCTTTGACAGCGTTTGGCATTTCGAATAAATTAGTCAATTAGCATTTCTATTTTTATTTGTTCAGCTGCGCGGGGGAATGGAAGGTGGAACCACAAATACTGGCCAATATGGTGGGGAAAGAACCCAAGCAGAACACCTTGCTGCGAAGAAACACATGTTCCCAGCCAGCGAACGCAGTCATCATCATCATCATCAAAGACATTCTTTCCCATCTTGCTGGGTGCGCATTTAAATTTCAAATTAATTTCTCGCCATGTGAAGCTGAATCCAACAACCAAAAAAAAAGGAGAAAGATTGAAAGAAATAAGAAATCTGCAAGCTGACAACGCGCACACACATAGCCGAGTGCCAGATAAATACGAGTAGAGTCCGCGCTGTCCCAAAAAATGATATGCGGAGCAATGCCGCTTCCATCTCCACCGCCATCACCACCACCACCATCATGTCCCATCTCCCTTCCAACCCATCAAACCTGTTTTCGCAGTCATTTCGCAGAACGGGCGCCGTAAAATATGCAAAAGAAGAAACATTTTTGCGCGCAGCTCGCTCGCTGGCTCAATTTTTTCTTCTCCTACTTTTGCCGGCTCCTTGGTCGTTTTGTTTGCGCTGCTCATGGCTGGATTGACGCAACATATGCCATATGCCACTGCCAGCGTCGAATGTTGTGCGACTGCTGCCGTTGTTGTTTTTCTTCCTTTTTGTTTTCATTCCCTTGGATATATGTGTGTGTGTCTCGCATCAATTATGCTTTTATTTATACAACAATTTTCGTTCTGCTGGCCGTTCAATTTTCGTCAGCAGTCGACGGGCAGAACGAACAAGTCGAATGAGCGCGCTGCCTTAATGCGACTTGACAAAAATGGCGCCCAACGTCGGCCACTGGTGTGCCCTACGAAAAATGGCGCCCAACGTGGGGCAGAGCTGAGGCTGCTGTTCTCTATATGAAGGTACGGGGTATGGGGTACCGGGAGTTTCTTCTTAACGCTTGAGCGACGCCCACACATACATACATACACACACACGCACACCTTGAAGCGTCAAGCTGACGACCAAGAGAGCGTTGCTGTTCTGGCCTGGCTTTCTATTTTAATTCACACGCCATTGTTGCTCAGCGCCTAAAAGAAGACGAGGCGAAGTTGAATTTCTAATGTGCAGCAGCTGCTAACAATGGAAGTGGGGAATCGGAGTGGCAGGTGGACGGGATTGGATGAATGGAGACGGGAGCGAAGGGACGGACCTGATTGTGTGTGGGCTGCTTTTTCTCGCTGTTAGTTGTTGTGTGGATGGGTGCGTGTTTTGGTTAGATGTGGGTATTGTATTGTATTCTTCTTTCTAAAGCGTACTTATGTACGCGTTTAAGCAATTTTTAAATCGCTGTCGTGCCCGCGTGGAAATGGTCGAATAACAAGCGCCGCCACCTTAGACGTGTTAAGAAAGAGGTTGAGGAATTTTCATGAGATTGTAAGTGGATACTTAGCCACCTAAGTTGTGATATTTACTTTAATAAAATATTAATTAATTGAAATCCATTTTTATTAACTTTATAAAGAGGCAGGGATATTTTCATGAACAAATAACGTATTATAGTTTTTATATAAAAGTTTGGAGATTTCGTTTAGTAGCGTTTGAAGATGATGGGATTCATTGATCTTACTCCAAGTTCCTATAACATGTTATCCCGAAAGAAAGTTGCACATCTAATTTTCGGAAGCTTAGAACTTTTGTGCATTTCGTATACAGTCCGAATGAGAAACATAAATCATGGGTAGATCGGCAAAGTCTGCTTCGACTCATCCACCACTAAATCATGCTCGATGTTTAGCATATTAGACACATGCACAGGGTGGCTATGCCTGCCCCACCAGCACCGTCTTAATATTGATTTGCAGCCAATCTGATATCCACTCGCTTAGTCTCTGGGCCCACCCTCTCAGCTTTCAGGCTCCATCAATTTCAATTTCGCTCCGGCGGCAAATCCAAACAACGCCTGCCCCATACAATTTCAGTTACAGCCTGCAGACAGGTCTACCCATCTCAACCCTCTCTCATCACAGGCCTTCGCCTTCGACTTGGCCAGGGCATCGGCGTTTTTCGGTAAACTAATTTTCTCGCTCAATATCTTGACAGTGAAATTGGCACGCGGCAGTGTTGCCAATCAAAACCCACACACGGGGGGCGAAGGGGAGCGGCTTTCGCCTCTCCAGAGGATAGCATAATTTTGGATTTGCCACCTTTTCGCCTGCTGTGGTACCTGTTTTGCCATTGACATCACGTACCTTGGTTCAGGACCCTTCCATCGATGGCTCCCGACCCCCCTTAGCATTAACTCAGGGCGGAGTGGACATAAATTTTTGGTTTTTAGTCACCGGAAATTGAAGCGAAATGTCTTGGCAGTGCAACTTCTTTAAGAGAGAAATCTCGCATTTCCGTGCCACATAAAAGAATCACTGGTAATGGCTTTCTTCGGGGCCTTTCCGCTCATAAAACGAAGTCATGACAGCTAAAAGCACAAAACTTCCGGCCTTTTTGTGTCCGAATGCGCGTGCATCATTAAAAACGACATCGGGCCGTGTTGCATCTTCCGAAAAACAGTGCGGCAACATAAAAAGTGCTGCAGCTGCGTCTGTCCTTTCCAGCCAGGCAGCCAGCCAGTCAGGGAGACAAGCAGGCAGGCAGGCAGGCAGGAGCGTGTTATAAACAATTTTAATAGACTTGCTTAAGGGCAAACATTTGCAGGTGACTCTGCGTTGCCGCCTTATCTCCGGAGGAGAGTACTCCTGCGAAACATTGTGAGCTTGCAGCTGCTGCAGCTCCATCATCACTGATGGTCCCCCATTGTCTTTTGCATTTCTTCGTCTGTTTCGACTACGTGCCGCACCGCACTTGCAACGGACTGCTGCTGCTGGTGCTGCTACGTACAGTGCGGCGGCTACTTAATTTAATGCACGTCTGTTTGCATAAACCCAAACCTTATTGAATCGACGACGGCAACATGAACGAAGCAGCTTGGCAGCTTGCAGCTTGCAGCGCAGCATCATCAATGTATGGGCACGTTCTGGTACCAGCGAATGATGAGCAAACTTCAATTCGCCAATTCCACTCCTCCTGCTCCTCCTGCTCCTACTGATCCTGCTCCTCTCCAGACTCGTCTGCCGCATAAACTTTAATGAGCCACACGAACTGGCCAGGAGAAATTGAATGCTGACGTGATTTTCGGCACTCGGAACCCTGGGAAAAGTTCAAGGAAATGACTAAGGAAACTCCCCGCTCTGCTCGGCTTTGTTTGTTGCATACCTTGAGGCGCTGTCAACCATTTGGCTTTTGCATTTGCCTTCCATTTAGTCGGGCGGTGGGGGGCAAAGGGTTTCCTTCACCCTCGAAAAATTCGCCACAGGGACGGCTGCTTTAGATTTCTATCACACATCAGTGGGGTGGTGGGGTGGTAGGTTGGTGGGGTGTTGGGGTTGGCGAAACCAAGCCAAACACTTCAAGCCAAAAAGGGAAGCAGGGCCCAGCCTTCTTCCGCTTTACGTGCCAATGATGACAATTGGTTTTCTTTCTTTCCCTTGGTCGCGGCTTCGATTTCTGCAATTTCTTCGTTTCGTTTGGATTCGTTTCGTTTGGATTCGTTTCGTTTCCTCTTTGGTGTTTTTGTTTTGCACGTCGTCGTCAGTTTTTCGCCGCTTGTCTACAATTTCAATAAAATTTTATTAACGAATTCCGGCGAATGGTCGGCGGAATCGGCGATGACAAGGCAAAGGAAAAGCAGGGCAGGGACCAGAGACCAGACTGCACAGACTGTGGACACTTTTATACCTCCTCTCCGCCCCAGAATCGATATTATTATTACAATAACAACAGCCAGCTGGGAAAAGGAATGGTGTTGGGGTTTGGGTTTGGGTATTGGAACTGTAGCAATTGCCTGTCAGCATTGTACTTGTCGATTTTGCAGCTTACTTTGCTGGCATTGCATACTTTTAAGGCGCTTTGACAATTCTTTTTATCTGCGCCCAGGACGATGCCAAGGACTTGGCTTGTTTGTTTGTCATTTACGCCGCCTCAGTTCCAGCCCCACACCCCACCGCCTCTCTCGCTCCCTTGGCGGTTTGGGCCAAGTTGAAAGCCCGCAGTTCAATTCTCAATGGCGCAGCAGTTTTTCTTTCCTTCTAATGGCGACGTTTCCGCTTCTTTTCCCGCCGTCGCCGTTGCAGAGTTTGTTTTTCATGCCACATCTTAAAGTTGCCGCCCCCTTGGTTCATGAACTGCTTTTTTGCAGCCCCAAAGTTGACATCAATTTTGGTTCAATTTTATTATTTTCATCTTCATTTTCACAGCGAAAAATCTATAATTGTATTTATGTCAAATTTTTTTCCCTGCTGGTGAATAGATGATGTGCTTAGGGTCTCCCTCTGTGGCTCTATGGCATTATAATAATGACTTTGCTTTTGTGATAACGACTTACGGAAATGTTTGGGCATGTCATTAGCGTTCGGTAAGAAATTTGTCTTCAAACGATATTATTAATAGACAGTGGGAAGCGGAAGGGATAGGCGGGACCAGTGGTTTATTTATGGGGGCGCCAGCGAGTATGCAAAGTAGTAACTGGCTGCTAGGGAAATTTATATGCAAAGTTATAAGTGCAATATAAATTAAATGTGTGAGTGAGTGAGTGAGTGAGTGTGTGTGGATGGGGAACAAAAACAACGTTGCATGAGTAATGTCGTCTTGAAAGCTCAGATATGTCCAATATGAATATGCAATCTTACTTAAAGCCAGAAACTTTTACAGCGTTCTCTCGGCCAAAGTCTAAACATTTTCGACTTTCAAGAGGGCACATGGCAAACTTGCTGCAAAAACCCAAACAAGTCCTACCCAAAACTATCAACTGTAATCAAGTTGGCTAGCCCGAAACTACCAACAAGAAGGCAGAGGAAAAAGCTGCTAAAAAGCATTAGGGCACTGCACCTCCGGGCAAAACTAAAGACGGAAGTCGGCAGACATTAGTGCCAAAAGTGCGTCACAAACAATATTTCCGTATCAGGCAGTGAAACTAAAACGGGAGGCATAGCCTAGACACTTTTTAAGAGATTAAATTTTTCGGTCCTTCGTTGTTTTTCCCATCCTGTGAGTGTGACAGTGTGTGTGTGTGTGTGTGTGTTACAGTCTCTGCCCTCCAACGAAACTGTAACGAAACATTACGGCCAAAACGCACACATACACACACACAGCTGCATGCGAGGACATACAGGGAAGTTTTGCAGAACAACAATGCCGGGCTTTGGGCCAGCAGGGGGGTAAAGGATAAAGGGTGAAGGGAAGGGAAAGGGAAAGGGGGATGCCAGGATTGTGAAGGAACCTGCAACTAAAATAGCCAGCAGCATTTTTGCGTTTGCGTTGTTTAAACATGCGCAAAGTTCAGGGTTTTGAACTTTTATCAAACATACGGCAAGCCAAAAATTGGGGGATGCTGCATGTGGGGTAACCTGCCCAAGAGCAAGGCGAGACATGCAGCATACTTTTCGGGATGGTCCGCAAATCTATATCGTCCTGGCAAGCACCTCCCCTCCCCTCGAAAAACCCCCTGTGTGAGGATGTAAGAGCAACTATCAGCGCCCTGGGGCCGGTCTCTTGTTATTCCAGCTTGGCTCGCTTCCTTTTTGAGGGGAAACCGGCCGAAAGGACATTAAGGAAATTACCAAAATTAGTAATAGCATATAAATTACCCAAGGGCCGGGAGGTTGAAGAGCGGAGCACTCCATAGAGTTCTTGCAATAGATAGATATTAAAATTTCACCCAACACATTTGCCATGGCATAAATATTTCATGAGACTCGCGGCTGT
This sequence comes from Drosophila teissieri, assembly GCF_016746235.2. Lineage (NCBI taxonomy): Eukaryota > Metazoa > Arthropoda > Insecta > Diptera > Drosophilidae > Drosophila > Drosophila teissieri. The sequence goes on along the minus strand of NC_053031.1, from coordinate 13,741,757 downwards.
TTCCGCTAAAAACTTGACAGCTGTCAAAACTTGGCGCGCTGCCGCTCTACTGTCTGTTTGAAATTTACATTGCATACATTTGGGCTGCTCCTCCGAATTCGTCCTTCAATTTTCATTAAACTGGCAGCGGCAGCAACAGCAGCAGCAGCTCCTTGACGACTGTTAGAAGTTGTCCTGGTCATGAGGTTCTGGCTCTGGTTGTGGTCCTGCTGCTGGCCTCTTCTTGGGCGCAACAAATAACGAATTTCACAATGGAATCTTTTAATCCCAATGAACTGCGGAGATCCAGGTCCGTGTCCCTGTCCCTGTCCCTGTCTGCTGGCTGGAAAACAAACGTTGCAGGCATTTACTTAATCGACAAGGGATTAGGTCTGGCCAAGAACCATCCGCTTTGTTGCTTTGTTGCCATTCGGTTTCGTGCCCACTTTAAATTGAGAATTATTGTCGCAAACAACAGTTGGACTGTTGTCTGGGATCAGGGGTGCCCCGTGCCCCATGCCCCTTGCCTCATCCCCTGCAGATAAGGATATATTGTGTCTCACGCAGTTTGGACAGCTTTAATCTCGGGCCAAGCTGCGGACTGAGCGCGTACGTGCTTAATTTTGTTTGCACTTTTAAGCCAGCTTCAGCTCCGGCCAGCTCCGGACTAGCCACGCCTGCAGTTGGCCTGCAAAAATCACGCAATACCAGAGGGGTTCGAGTTTTGGTGGGCAGCAGCAGCAGCAGCAGGAGCAGGAGCGAGATGAGGATGCGGATGAGGATGAGGCCGCCGCATGCGCTTGGCCAGGGATTAGCGCTGATTGAAATTGCAAATGAAAATTTATTTTTACTGTGCCCGGGTCGAGACCGAACTCCCATTCGCCCATTTCCCGCTCAATGTTAGTTTAGCTTAGCTCTTGGTGGCCAGAACGGCAAAAAACGTAGGACCGCCTGCGGGTCAGAGAGCTTGAACTCTGCCCATTCTCTCTTGTATTAAAATTTAATTGAGTTACTGACATTTTATTTTTGTATAATTAAATTAAGCCCCAGCTTAGCGTTTGATTTTAATTTGTGCGACATTTGTCCGCTCAGTCAGCCGGACTCGTAACTGTGTGCTTTCTCTGCATTAATGTGTCACAACAACAGATGCAGTCGCACCAACACACACAAACACGTACACTCCCGTGAACTCCCCTGCCCGCCAATTATATGACCATAAATTTGTTTTGAATAAATATTAATGCGACTGCCGCAGGATTAGTTGCAGAAATTATGTTCGCTACTTTTTAAAGCCTAGGCGCATGCGATGGCGATGGCGCATAATTTATTGGCCAGCCAGCTAAACTGGTCAACTGAGTGGTGTCTGTTTGCACAGCTGTGTCCCGGCCAGGAGCTTAACAAATTGATTGGCCACGATGCCGGGATGGGGTCGAGAAATTAATATTCACGGTTAGCATACACACACACAGACACAGCGATAGAAACTTTGGCTAATTAAGAAATGCCAGCCAAAGTCCAGCTTACTCTGTGGATAACAATGTGAGGGAATGCTCTGTGCGCATTAGCTTGGCTTGCCTAAGCAAATATTAACCATCCGCCGTGTAAGCCGCGCTTTTGCTCAGCCACTTTTTTAATAATAAAATTTTCATTATTACAACAAACACAGAGAGGGGGAGAGTGTAGGGGCGCAGCGCCCTTTTACATGCGCATACAACGTTTTTAATTAAAAAATCCTTTGGTCAAGCAATTACCGGAGCACATTAAAATAAACACGAGGCCAGGAGCCCCCAAAAGAAAGCGGACCAGGACCCTTGTTGGCACATTATTAAAGCGAAATGTATTACAAGCTAAGCTTTCATCTTTCGTGGGGGGGAGGTGGATAATGGCCGTCGGACCTGAGTAAATATTAATAATACATATTAATAACGGCCAGTCGCTGCCCTTTCGGCTATTTGCACGTAATTCCTGCAGTACATAATTATGGCCACCAGATGCCAGGCGGTGTGGAGGCGGGGATGCGAGGCTTATTGAGGCATCAGGCAATTACAAATATTTGCCATTGCAAGTCTAATGCGGCATAAGCTGTCTGACGAAGAAAAACGCCCGGCTTCCAGCTCCATATCTCATACGCCCCGTTGCCCGTTGCCTGTTGCCACTGCCGCACCTTTGCGCCAAAATTTATGGCACACTTTTAGGCGCACACTGTCATTACAATGGGAATTAAGCCTACGCAACGTCATTGCCTTTCTTGGCTTCCGAAGCCATTGCGGGGCTTACTTAAAAATTACATAAATTTTGCTTTATGCGACTCGGGGCCGAGCCTAAGCCTAAGCCTGGGCAATCTTTTAAAAACCCATCCATAAAGTATGCAATTAAATTTTCACTTAAACGATTATCACATAAATCCTCGCATAGCACACAAACACACACACACACACACAAGCTGAGGGGCGAGGCCAGAGTCAAACGTGTTTGCATTTAAATTAAAAGAGCCATTTTTCTTCGACACGGCCTCGATTAGAGCGGGGTGCTGTGGAGAAGGGATAACGGCCACAAAGAGCCCGCCCACCTTATGATAAGACCATTACAGCGTCTGCAGGAGCGGCCACGTATGTCCTGAACCGCAGCACCGCCCTCACGTACGAACAACACATCCTTGCACACACACACTCGCTCGCATACGTACATACATGCGAGAGGATACGAGTATACGAACCCAAGCGAACCCATTGTATATATATTTGCTTATGTTAATTGCCGTTGAATCCATTTCCATTAAGATGCAAGTCCTGCCGCTGACGATAATTCCACATATACACATCCTGGCCAAAGGACGAGGGAGGCTGGTCGCATAATTGCTTACGGTTACGGGGCGTAGGGGGGAGTAAAGGGGGGCGTAAAGGGGAGCGCTGGCGAGAGGGCCAAAAGTATGCCTTGACCAAGGAGCGAACGTTAAGTCCTGGCTGCCGCTGCTCGTTGCTCGTTGCTTTTCAATATGCACAGCAATATCCTTGGGTAAACACAGATCCTGGACTCTGGCCCCGTCCTTGTGGCCCATGGCTCGTGGCTGTGGCTCCAAGTACGAGGAGTCGTAGACGGCCTCGCCTTTGCCATTTTATTATACAATAACAAAAAAGCTCCGGCATACCAAGTGGCGCACTAATGCCGACCGTCCTGTCCGGGATCCGAAATCTCCGGAACGTGCTCTTACATATTAGTAAACTTCATAATTTTTAATTGATACATTAAATTTCGTGCAAATATTGATCGAGCTGAGTAGTGCCATTCGGGTGGGTTTCTGGTGCCAGGCATCGTCTTAGTTGAGTGACAGCTTAACGATGTAAAGCTCGGTTTATTATGCATGGCAGGCATCTGCCGACTGGGATTACTTGGCCAGGACTCGAAAAAGTAGGCAATGTTTGCTCTTTGCCAGCAGCAAGTACAATCCTGGCTACTCGAATGGATGTATTAATAAACTGCTTTCGGCTTGCAGGCGGAGTCACTGTGGGTTATCCATCATCAGAGGTTTCATTAGGAGCTCCTGAAGATTTCTGAGCAATCCTCGCTGGAAACAAGGAATTTCGCATTCATATTTCGAAGGTAGATAGCCATTTTGGGCGCATTCCCTGTGTTTGCTGTCTAGGGCCAAAACACTCAAAAGCAATTTGCCCGCATTGACTCGGGCTTTTCCCGGAGCCAGTTTTTCAAGCTTTCCGCTCCTTTTACGTTACTTTTTTCGGCACTCTCTCTATCATCGCCAGGCAACGTTTGGCACTCAACCGCAAATGCATTTCAACGTAAAGTTTTTAAACAAATATTTGCCCAACTTGCAGCCAAGCGGCGTTTCTTTTTGGGGTTTCTTCTTCCCCATTTTTTTTTTTTGGGCCTGGGTCTTCCTGCGAGTCCTGGCATTCGAACAATGCGCAGGCAGGCGGGCAGCCGGGCAGGAGTCCAGTCAGTCAGCCAGCCAGGCAGCCAGCCATAAAATGAGCAACGGTGCGCCGTGCGGTATGCAACAGTTTTTTCTGTGTGTATCCTTGTGCACGCTCCTTTCATATTTGCAGCGGGCTGGCCAGCAAATGGCACAAGAATTTATTTGCAACTGTTGCGGCAGGTCCTTCTGGCTGCCAGCAGGCAACTCTATAAATGAATGTCCTTTTGATTTTGTTCAACGAGCCTAGCGAGCGACTCAATTCAGCGCCGGCTCCACCGGGGCTCCTTTGTTTTCGTCCTGGTGCCGGCATTCTTTTAGGCGGACCGCCTACAACTTTGCCCAGCTCGGACTGCTTTCTTTCATTCCCAGCTGGAGAGTGCGAGTGTGTGTGTGTGTGTGTAGGAATGTTTTAATTTGTTTTCCTATCCGGCAGAGCTCAGTGTCGCTTGCGTTCGCTTCTTTTTATTGCCCCGTGCCACAGGCTCTGTTTGATTGTTTGCCTGTGCCACTTGTTTATGTGTGGCCGCTTCCTGCCCCTCGCTGTGTTTGCATTCATGACACACGATACGAGGAAACGCGGCATGCTATGGACATTTTCCGCTTTCTACTCCGCATTGTTGCGGCGCCGTTAAATTTCTTCCTATTTACACTCATATATTTCATTTATTGTTTGCCCCGGATGATTAATTGAAGTCGCAGGGATATGGCGGGAATTTCAATTTCATACAAAATATTTAATTAAAACATCCCCTCATCTGTTTTTTTTGCTTTGTTTCCTTCCAGGTAAGTGACGTCGTTCATAGTGTCCTAACAGAGCCGTAAGTCCATTCGCCTAATGAACCGCCATATCCCCGTGCAATAACTATTGACTGCGATTGTGTGGGTGCTGCAGTCACCGCACCGCACGCTTTTGTATTTAATTACAGAAGCAACTATCTTTCAATTATTTACACCTGCAACAAAAACCGTGTCTGTGTCGGTGTCGGTGTCTGGCCTCAATGGGGCTGCACTTCTGGCCAAGCCAAACAAAATATATATCCGCTCTTTACATTGATTACCCCATGGAGCCGTAGTCCCATCTCCTCGGCCCTTCGTCCTTAGTCCTTCTCGTGCTCCATGCACAGTCACTTACTTTCGCCCACTTGACGACCGCGCCCACTTTCGATAATTAATTGCAGACATCAGTTGCAGTTGCGGGTATTTTTCGGGAGTGGGTTTCAGTTTTTGTTGGCTATTTTCGGGATTTTCGGGCGGCGAGACGAGGCAAGCATCGGGCAGCAGCAATGAAGCATGCCATCAATTTGTCTCTCCGTTTGTAGCATGCCTCTAGGTGCGCAAGCAATTGTTCTGCAGACGCGCGTCGCGAACTCAACTCAACTATTCCGAACCGAACTGAACTGAACTGAACTGGAGTGAAGTGCAATTACAAATGCAACTCAAGTAGCAGCTGAAGACAATGGAGGAAGACAGTCGGGTGGCAGGAAAGGTAAAAACGCCTGAGGAAACGCTATTAGTTAGAGTGACACAGGCAAATAATAGCGAGCAACTGCAAAGAAGCCTGTAACTCCATTCTGCAGGATTTGTATTTATTTTTTCAAAAGGAATTTAATAGGGTGGCACACAATCAGCAATATATCAATAGCATTTAAAGGTGTCTTAAAGAAGGCATTGAAACAAGAACGATGGCTTTCGAAGTTAGAAGTTAGATGTACCAAATCTAATGGTTACCAAATCTGTTATTCTCTTGGCCAAATTTGGTCACCTCCAACGGCGGAGTTCCTCCTCAGACAGAAGAAGTCCCGCTGCCAGTGACCGCAAATGCAATAAAAATAAATAACAATTAATAAATGCTTTGTGTCTCGGCTTTTGGGTTCCCCGGCTCCCTTGGAGCGCTTAGCGTGGTTTTTAAAAGCTTAAACGTGTTGGGATCCCACATCCCCCATCCTGCCACTCTTGGAAATTAAGTTGGAATTTCAAATTACCCTGGCAGAATAAGAATAGCGACGTGCTGGAGCGTACTCCACTGTTTTGCGCTCGCGGAATTTAATTAAAAGAATTGCAAATGTAGCTTGTGGCACTTGCCGCCGACTCCTTTGCTGGCCAACTAGTTAGAGTCTGTCTAGCTGCAGCTCAACTCAGCACAGCTCAGCTCATAAATGGCCCAGTGTCCAGTGACTAATTGCATTTTATGAATATTGCATTGCATTTAGCCTGACACGAGACAAACGACCGGCAAGCCGCTAAGTGGCCGCCTTCGTTGTTCGTTGTCCTTCGCCCTGCGCCTTTCGTCCTTCGTCCTTGGAAAGCTTAAAGCTCAGGTGTGTCCCGCTCGGTGCATTAGATTAATGAAACGCTGGAACGAACGAACGAACGAACGAACTTTGGGGAACCCTTTTCCAATAAATGCCAAATTAATTAAAAAATACAGCGGCAAAGTAAAGAGAAGGCCAAACTCAAGCAACCCGAAAAGGAAAAACTTGAGACACACAATGAGGTTTTCCTTCTTTTCCTTTTCGCTCCTTTTTATCCTGGCTTTCTTTTTTTCCTTCCATTATATATATATGTATGTATATATATGTATTTGGTATCTGCGTGTGTTTGCGTTGTAATTTCTTTTTCTCGCTGCCGCTGCTCAACTTGAAAGTGTTAATTAAAAATTGTTTCACAGTTTAGCTGCGAAAATGAAAATTGAAAAAGGCAAAAAGGGAGTCAGTGAGTCAGACTGTCTTCATATTTTCCCTTCGGTGTCCTTGCCCTATACCCATTTTCATTAGCCGCCTCAATTTAAGACCAGAGCCGAGTGTATTTATCTTAGCCGTTCCCCATACCACTTACCCCATACGCCCTGTTGGCCAACTAGTGCGCTGCGTAATTGCAAGTGGAATGCAGCCGGCCGCAGTTGGCCATATCACGGCACTTGGCCTTAAAGTGCTCGAGACTGGTTAGGACGGGGCAATCGTGGCATGTGGCCCCTATCTGCATCGCTTGTAATTGCAACAACTTAAGCCGCTTCGCCGGTCGCTCAAGATGCCAGTTGCCCTGGCAATTGTCCAACAATTAGGTTGGAGATTCGCTGCCCATTCAGTCATCGAGTTAGGTTGCGTTCCCATTTTATCCTCTCCTTTTTAGCCACTAAGTCCCGAAAAAATCTATGCTTCCCCACCAAAAAAAAAAAAGAGAGAGCAAAAGAAAAATCCCTCAGTTCTTTCTATTTGAGTTTTTCATTTGATGCCCGAGAATAGAGGAGAAAGGAGGAGCTCCGGCCGGAAGATTTGCCTCCGCCCGTCCACTTTTCCGGTTTGGCTGTTTGTCTTGCACTGCGTGTTTTTAATTTTGCGCGTTTCGCTTGTTCTAATTGAAAGCCGCGTGGTGTGTACTTGCTGGGCGGGTGGGTGTTTGCAGAAAGTGGGTGGCAATGTATGCTTTGCCTGTCTTGTGTTTGTCTTAACATTTATACGCAACACACACACACACACACACACACTCGTGCACACACAGAGCACTTCCTATTTCCTTCTGGCTTCGTCTCGTAGATAAATAATTTACTTTTTGCGCACTAAGGCACAAACAAACATTGAGGAGCTGCGGCCAAGGATTCGGGGGTGACAGGAACAACTAAAAGCGACGACGTCGGCATATCTTTTCTTATGGCAAATATTTATATGTATATGTGTTTGCTTATAATATAAAGTACATACAACAACATACAGCACGAGCAAAAGCGAAATTTTTACCAACATTTTTGTGTTTGTTGATTTTGGGCAAACAAAACTTTGCACTTCCTTTCGAAAATAAAAACCCTTTTCTTGCATCCCCCGGGGGGCCGAAGAAAAATTATGGGCTGGGCACAAAAGGAAGAACTTAACGCATTTTTCTTTGCTTTTACTTTTCATATTTTTCATATTTTTGTTTTTCTCCCTTATCCCTTTTGTGGGGCGAAATTAAAAATTAAGTTTATTTAGTCCTGCCCCTTGGAAGAGAAGGCAGAGCGGCAGACACATCAATTTCGCTTCGACTCTGCTTGCCACACTTTGCCCTTGAGCGGTGACCTTGTGGGCGTGGCTCTGCGCACTCAAGCCATGTGATTGCCCCAAACTAAAAGTATGCAAATGTTGCACATGCTGGAGGGTCTCGGGTCTAGGGTCTAGGGTCCAAAAAATCTAGCCCAGCATAATTTATGGTCGTGCAAAAAACACAACAGACAATTTGCCCTGTGTAAAAGCATGTGATTTGTCTTGGTTTTGCGCTGAACTTTTGCCCATGCAGCCAAAAGGATGCAAGGACTCGGCGGCAAACAAAAAAGGGGGAGACACTGCAAGTGAGACAACGGAGCGAGCATTCGGCTGAATTTGGTTTGCTTGGTAAATGTCAACAGCAGACGGCCAGGCTGTGGAAAACCCCAAACGCCTGTCGACCATTTTGACGAAATAGACAAATTTGCGTTTTGTTGCAGCCAAATGCCCTGCTGCTGGCAGGACTCCCGAACAGTCAGTTTTTGGCGAGTCCTTCCTGCCGTTGGGCACATGCATTTCCCCTGCAATAAATCATATGCAGAGCGACGGCGGCAAAGGAGCAAAAACAATGTTGCGGCAAAAAGTTTCACCCCCCACTTCCCCATTCCGTTTTTTATGTCCCTACAACAGCAATGTGACAAATACATAAATTTGCCAAAAATGTCGCCGCCTTTCAAAAAATTTGAGCTGGCAATTTGAAATTGTTGTGTGCTACCGTTCCACCGTGCTGCCCCTCCTGTATTCTTCGTCCTTCGTCCTCCCGTGGCATTTAAAGTAAAAAGCCTGATGTCGTGGCCATAAATCAAACGAAAATGCCAAGTGTGAAGCCTGGCTTCGGCTCGATTAATTTTTAAACATTTAATCTACACACGGCCGGCACTTCGATTGTGTCTCAAAAAAAAAGAAGGAGAAAGGGTTTGCCAAATGGTTCCATGTTTATTAGCCAGATTTCATGTTGTCCGTCAGCAGGAAGCTCATTTTTCATCGCACACGACATTAAATTAAGCAGGCAAGACGAATAATTTCCCAGCCAGCAATGTCGCAGCGAAAAGAAGGGAAAATTCAGATACATAATTCACATGCCAAAACAGCACGAAATGTTTTGCATAGCAGTGTCCTGAGTCCTGAGTGTCGCGACGTCGACAACAACAAAGTGCAAGCCATTAAATTTCATGCATGCAACTGGTAAAAAAAAAAGGAAAAGGATACCACCTATATAGAAAGGATCGCAATGGTATCTGCCACGCCCACGCGCTTTTTCCGCAGGCGGCCGAGAAATGAGTTTGCACTTTTGTTATGCAAAATGCGAAAGGAGGCGGCTAAGGAGGCGGCTGAGGAGGCGTGGCATGCAAGGATGCCCCAGCAATGTTGCACCTTAAAAAATGCTGCCGAGACAGCAGACGCTGCAGAGCGCTGTCAGGAGGAGAAGAAGTAGCACCCGAAGGAGAAGACGTTGCCCTGAAAGTTTTTAGCATGTTTTTCATATTTATCCTGGCACGGAAAAGCAGTTGGGCAGACATAAACAGGTAGACAGGCAGACCGGAGGACCGAGGGCACCGAAGGGTTAAGATGCGTGTGCAAAATTATTTAGCCAGAGTGTCAGAATGCCAGCTAGCCCGTCTCCCTTTCGCTTAAGTACTGCCACTGCCTCGCCCCCTCATTCCGCCTGCCGCCTTGCGCCTCGACGTCCTGAAATATTTGTCTGCCTTATTTATTGCATACCCTAAGGCGCACACACACTAACACAGCTGTGTCAGGTGTCAGTGTGCCTGCAGTTATGAAAATACTTTGTAAACATTTCCTATTTCTATTAGCGATCTCCCCTTTCAAAAAAATGCATCCCCAGCCCTGCCAAGTGGCCAAAAACTATGCAACAATGTTTTGTCAGACGCACACACGTATGTGTATGCGTGAGAGTGTGTATGTGTAAGTTTGGGGGGGGTTTATAAAAGTTTGCCCATAAGTGTTTCGGGGGTGCGTTTCGGAAAAGTACAAATATCTTGCCACTTCAGCCACCTTATCGATGCTCGGGCTGAACCCGCGGCTATGGGGCCATAAATTATATTTTTGAAGTCGCAGCCAGAGACAACAACAACCACATTCGAGTAGACTGGCAAACTTTTTGGCAGTTATTACCAAGTGTTTTGTCGTGCGTCCCCTCGTCCCTTTCGACCCCCGCTGAAGTTGCATATCTGTAAACATTTTTTGCAACGACTTTGAAGCGCACCTGAAAAAGTTGCAGAGCTCGCTTACCTGGGACCAAAACTTTGACTGCACTTTGCGCAGAAAGTTTTTGAAGGTTGCTAGACCTTTAATTATTTTGTGATAAATGATGACATTCGAGTGCTAAAGCGCCGGCACAAACAATTACAAATAGAGCGAGAATCTGCCACGTCACTGCCGAACACTTCATTAGCAACTGTTTTGCGAAACGAAAAAAAATGGAAAAGATGGAAAGCGATATCCTTTGACAAAGCCAAACACGAAAATATTAGAGCAAACAACAGCTGACACTGACATAGAAAACACAGCCTCGTATCGCTCATCTACTTAAAAGCGCTTTAAACTGAGCAACACGATGGAAATGAAAAGGGAAATGGAGAGGAATGGAGTGTAAGGAATGAGAAGGTCCTGGCAAGTGTCCACCTTGGCCGGTCCTGTCGATGATTGATGATGGCGTGTGACACTAATGGTGATTGTTGCTTTTTTGTCACACATCCTGGCGCAGGACACACATCCTGGCGCAAGGCGTAGCATGAGGCCACCTGCAATTTGTTGCCACACTTGAGCTCCTTCCATGTACGAGCATATCCTTTGGCATCGGTTTCGCTTTACATTATAATAGGGGCTTTGTGGGCGAGCGCCTAAAACTATGCAACAGCTTCCATGATTTATGATTGGCCCTGACATGACCCCAAAAACAATTACTCAAATTTCATATTTACTTCAACAAGGGTTCGGCAAGGGATTCGCAGCAAGTGTTTTCTGCTAGATTAAATGTGTACATTCTACGGGCTTCATTTTTATTGTTTTGGATTGATTAATGTTCGCTGATCTCGAGGAGGCTCAGCAGTCGACAGCCAGAGGCATAAAATATTGCATTTGCGACTTCATCCACTGCTTGGCCACTGGCCACTGTCCGAATGCTAATCCCTGACAAACAATCCATTAAAATGCATTCCCAGCGAACCACAACAATCCCCGTCTGTCCCTGTCCCCGTCCACATGTACAAAACAATTGTTAATTAACTTTAGTGGAAAACATTTCTCCGACTGACTGAACATTGGTTAAATTCCAAATTCCAAAAATTCACTCGCTCGCCACTGAACAATGCGCATTCACACAGGCGGAAGTCATGGCTGAGCATTGAACAAATGCTATTAATGTAATTTGGCATTTATTTATGCATTGGCCATTAAAACAAATAGACACGCTAGCAGCGAATTATAATAATAATATAATAATTATAATTGTGCTGACAGACAAATGATTTTGCGCCCCGCGACTACAAACAAAAACTGCATTCGATTGATGGGCTGCGCATTTGATGAGCACTGAAAATGCATTTTTACAGGCTCATTTGCATTTAGTTGAGGACAGATAGACTTATGTGCAAATACGAGTATGTAAGGAGTCCTGTTTAATCTGCATATAAATCATTTTAATTTATTTGACTACCACTGTTTGGTATTTGGCCATCAAAGCCTTTATTTTCTATGCGAGTTAATCTTGTAATTGGCGGCTTTTCCTTAATGGACTTTCTCCGCCTCGCCGACGGCCATTTTCATTTTCATTTTAATTAAAAATCAAAAATAATTAGCTATTTGTGTAATTACATGAGAATCATTTGCGCCTGGTCGCAGCCATTAATATTTATTTGAAATATATTTACCCTCCCACTTTCCCATGTCCCCGTTCACGGTGTCCGTTGCGTTGCATTGCTTCTTGTTTGTTTGTTGCATTATTTATTTACGTTTCAAACATGTGTCAACATGGCCGCTGGCTAAAAATATATGCAAATATAAATGAGCGTGGAGATAAATATATTGAAAATGGCATAAGCGCACACATATCGGATATACTCGTATACTCACAGATGAATTATGTTCGCGCCAGGCCATAAATGCATATTTAATTACAAAATTAATTAACATGAAAAATAACTAAAGCAAAAGGTATTATGACAAAAAAAACAAAAGTGTGCTCGCTCGCAACTGCCTGTGAATAAAGTTATAAAAGCCCGTTTATAATACACAGTTCAGACACAGTCAGACATTGGTGAAATTAAAGACAAATAACTATTTTTTTTCGCATTCGATAATATTTAATTCAATTAAATGTGTTTATGGAAATGTGTTTCCCATCTATTCCGGCCAGCTCGCACAGCAAACAGCTCAATCATTGCTGCTCGCCTGCCGCCAATGTTCTCTAATCAATTTTAATTAAATTAATTCCTCAAACTGAACCCACCACACACACAGGCCACACAGTCGAGGGAAAGTTTTTACAGGCCTAACCCCGATCCCTATTCCGATTCCGCTTCCGAAACCGAAATGAGTTAATATTTGGCATGTGCCGCCTAAACCTCTAGCCCCCTGGGCAAATATCACTTACTTATGTTTAGTCGTTGGTAATAACTTCTGCCTCCTTGGCTGCTTTTGGCCAAGGACTGCGGCGCCTGCTGTTAATGACACAACCGCAAACAAAGTGCGAAGCCGTTCTTGTTCTTGTTGTTGTTGCTGTTCTTGTTGTTGCTGTTGTGTAATGGCAAAGCTCATTAGCTTTGCAGGCAAACAAGTTTTAAAGCATGCATTTAGGCGCTCTGCGGTTTGACAGCCGCCCGCCTGCAGCCTCTCACTCGTTGTGTTGGTGTGCGTGGCTCTGTGCGCGCGAGTGTGTGTGTGTGTGCGTGTGTGTTGACACAACAATTAAAAGCATTTAAAATAAAGCATGGCATGGCAACTCGCAGGCGGCTGTAGGCGCCAGGACAGGCAGGACACACAGGACACGGCCGAGCTACGCAAATGCATAAATTCTGCCTTACAGCGTGCGGGTGCGAAAGTGCGTATGCGTTGGTGCGTGTATGTGTGAGCCACTAATTACCATGTCTTTAGCTCTGGCATGGCTTATGGCATCGCCACTAACCACCGTTGTTGCAGCCATAAACTCTATTGGGCACTGGCAATTACAGCAGTTACACTTCAGTCACACTTGCCGCGGGAAGAACATCGTTCTGTTGGCGACTTCTATTATTTCCATATTTTATTATCCAGTTTCAAGCCCAAAAAGACTCTCTCGAAAATTGGATTATTTCGATATTTTGGATATAAATGATCTACAAAGCACATTTTCTTCTCGTGTGATATCTGACAAAGAGTATTCACAGTTCCGTCTTCGATTGCACGCCGCCACTCTGGAAATGCTATCGCCAATGTCTAACCAAATATTGTTTGGCAGTCGTAATTATGTCCTGCCAGGAGGCATTTAAAATCGAACATTGGACTAACGCCTGGAGAGGCCGCGCGCCACCCAAGCGCCGCCCACTCCTTACACTTGTCGCCGCCGGGCAGACACATTAAATTTTCAAGCCATGACAAACAGCAAATTTCACTTCAAACAAAAGACAAATTGCCAGAGGGCCAGGACTTTTTCACCGCTTCCTATCGGGCAATGGCAATCTGCCATCCCTGCACCTTCCTAGCCGTGCTCAACTGAAACTCTAGTCAACTCGACTCTGCTCAGCTCGTCTCAGCTCAATTCAGTTCAGCTCAGCTCGGCTCAACTTGACTTCAGTTCAGTTGAGTTCGCGTCAAGTGTTTGCCAAGGAGAATGAAGCGAACTTATCGAGTTTGGCCCGTTGTTTGCTAAATTGCAAACACATGCTGCTGCCAAGGAGAAAAACTTCTGGGCGGAGCAGGACAATGGCCAAAGTTAAATCAGGCGTGAAATCAAGCAGGTGTTTCAATTTTTACCAAATTGACTTGACTCTACCTACCGACTCTGCCTTTGTGCTATACCTTTTGAATAGTAGTCCAATCCCCCTTTCAACTGGATGATGGATCGATCTTGGGCGGGTATTTTGGTCGTTGTCAGGTCGTCTCATTAAAGCGATTATTATGCATTGCATTTCTGATTATAAAACCAAATTAAAAGTTGTTCATGCACTGGCGGCCGTGTATGACAAAAAGCAATCATTAAAATTGTTTTAATTTTTATTATTTTACTGTGTGGCATATAATTTTTCATATTTACTTTCTGACAATGGCCGAAGACGGGCGACGGACGCAAACGAACAATGCCACTGTCAGTCCAATGTAAAAATCAAACAAACAAGCGACAAAAAATTAATTATATAAAAAAAAAGAAAAATACTCAATAATAATAACAGTAATCTGGTCATGCGTGTTCAGTACACGCACTGATTTCGGATATCCCTCAATTGAAAAAAGTGTAATTATTATATAATCATACGTACATATATGCACATTATATAGTCGTTCAAAAGGAGCAATGAGTGTGTGTTGGGTTGATTTATGAACGAAAAGAATCGCAATGAAACCAAAAGTTGAATGGAATCAGCCTCGAATTCAATCCCCCTTCCAACCGATCGCTTATGGCGATTGTTGTCCACATAATTGTGCCTGGCACTGTGCGCTGCATTCTGTATCTGTATCTGTATCTGTAGCTGTAGCTGTATCTGTTTGCTGTTTGTTGATTCCTTTTTTCTCGGTATATTATGTCAAGCATAAATTGGCATTTTCAACTGGATTTGCATGTTAATTAAAATGGCGCACGCACGGACAGTTGAAAACAAATGCAGACAAGGCATTAAAGCTCCACATCCACTCATCCAGTCATCCAGTTATTCGTTTCACACACACACCCATACTCACGCCGAACAGCTAGGCAGGATTCCCCCGCTCCTGGTTGGCATTCTGGACCAGATCGATGACAGGGCCGCCTGCACTTCAATCGCGGCTGGTTGCATTTCATGCTGAGCTCTATTTACTTGAGTGTTCGTCGCTGGAGAACAGCCAGGACACGGGCCCCAAAGGATCTGAGTGAACTCAGCGGCGGAGAACGCGACCCGGACCAACGACCTACACTTGACTTAACCAGCATTGTCGATTGCAGCAGGGCCACGCCCCCTGGCAAAAATGGCGGAGCTTTAATGATGATTTCTTTGGCGCTTAAGTCGTTTAAACTTCGCCCCCACTTTTGGGCGCTGGGTTTGTTGCCCGTCGCCATGGACTTGACGAGTGCCTTTTTGTGTGTCTGACGGAGGAGTCCTGCGCCTGCTGCTCCTGCTACTCCTCGCTCCTCGCCTTTTTTTATTGCTCAAGTCTCCTTTCATGTGCATTACGGAGCTCTCGTCCTCGTCCTCGACTGCGTCTTCGCTCCTTGAGCTGCTTTAAGCACTTGACTTGGCCTAGAGGAGGTTGCGGATCCGCCAGCCGATGCCGAAATCCACTTGGTTGACTTAAAGATTGCGCAGGGTCTAGATGGAATTATGGCCAAGTGCATAGTCGTAAAGTTCAATATTTTTATAGCTCAGTGTCTGGGTGGCTCGCCTAAAAGCCTGCACTTCTTCATCATTTTGCCATCGCCATTTTCGTTCCCATCTCTTTACTCGTTACCCGCATTCGCATTCGCATTCGCTATATATGGCCCACAGAAACAGTTATCAGCTATTAAATAAATGTTCAGCTGCATTTTATTTAATTCATGTGGCAGCCAATTTTATAATTTATTATAAGCAGCCTCTGCCTGTCAGCGATTGTCTGGCCATGCCCACCACGTCCCGCCCACCGCGTCGGCCGTTTAATTGACATATTTAAAATATTAAATTGCATCCGTGTGCAAAAATGTAGCGGGCATTCTTTTTGGCTTCGTTTGAATATTTTTAGAGCTGCGCAATTATTAATTTTTAATCATGTAAATAACTCTGCATAGGCAATAAATAGGCATGTGAATATTAGACAAAAGCGGAGAGGGCTGGTCAAAGGAATAATAAAGTGGAATGCCATTTGAAACAATCTTTTAAAGCAACAAACACAGTTAATTTTCAAAGATTTTTAAAGAAAAGTTCTTATAATCAGAGAACATTTTATATTAGATTTGTATATAATTTTTCTATTCCCTTAACACTTTCATAACCGCACATGAAAGCCGTAAAACCTCACACGTGCATCGGCAAAGAAAAAAAGCGGCTGGTTGAAAAATTAATAACCAAATTTGCAACGCAACGACATGACAACAATCAGCCCGAGGACATCGGCAGTGGAAGGATACCAGGCTGCGGGCGGTGCTGTATTATTAATTAAATGACGCTTAAAAATACGGCAACCAAAAGCGTTTAGGGCATTCGGTGGTGTCGTCGACAATATTTCCACTTTTTGCATCATTTTTAGTTTTCTGACTGCTGCTGGAAATTTATTATCAGTGACAGGCAGACACACAAACGGCATCGGTAGCCTCGCAGCAAAAAGACTGGTTGACAAAAAATTAATAAACTTAAAACCGCGGCTATTTACACTCCACTCGATGGCAGGACATCTATGCACAAAGGCTGTGTGCTTCGCTTTTGATTGTGTCAGTTTGGCCTTTCAGCTCACATGTTACCGAATCATTGTAAAATTAGTTTGCATATTTTTCATATGCATTTTATATGCATTTTTTGTGCTGAGCAGTGGGAAAGTCCTAGAAATTAGGCGGCTGTTTATCGCATATTTGGCCATGCATAAAATTCGCTGATTTGCGTTGCATAATTTCCGGCGCTCGAGCTGTTTATTTAACTGCTGTGCCTGTGTGAGTGGCCCAAAGGCCGAAGCTTTGATTTATTATGGAGAAGTGCCTCTGGCACTTGAGCCACAGCTTTGGAATACATTTAATTCTTTAAAGCAGAACTGTTGCCCTTGGCGGAATGCTAAAATGCATTAATTAATTTACTTGAATAAATAGTTCAAAATATCTATACAAGTAAACTAGGTAATTGTGTGCTGGTGAAACTGTATCCAAGTCAATTGTTTTCTTAAAAGCCGAATCGTTTTATTTTACTTTAAAATAATTTTTTGAGAATTTTTTAATTATAAATAATAACACGTCCCTTTTTCATACTAATCACACCATTTTCTCACCCATGCTTTTAACTTCTGGGCCCTGCTTTAAAATTCAGAAACTCTTTAGCTTTAAGTTGTAGGAGCAATTAGGACACGCTTCATTGGCTGCCAAAAGGTACATAAACTACGTGAGTGTGGCTCTGTCTCTGTGTGTGTGTCTGTGTGTGTGTGTGTGACCAGTCCCTTTCCCTTTTGCCCTTGTTCTTAGAGATCCAGTCCCAAACCCAGAGCTCTAGACCAACTCAGCTCAGCTTTTCATGTAAACGCTTGCTTTGCCATTCGTTCCGAGTCATTTCATTTTCACTTTGTTGTTGGCGCACTCACAAATGTAGTGATGGGCGGGGTAGGGCATAGAGGGGGGGACAGTTGGAGGGGGATCTGGATCTGAGTTCTACAATGCCATTTGCGCCGGCTGCCTTTGGCCCATAGTTCCACCTCACTAGCCACCCATGGCACCGACTTAAAATGACAAACAACATTGGGAGTCGTCGTCGCAGGATCCCTGAGAAGCGAAAAATGCTTTACCAGCTCACACACACACTCTTGCACGTTGTAGTGGTAAGGGGGAGGGGGGGAAAGGGAGATGAGGGAGGAACGCGTACATGCCATTGCACAATCATTGGATTCCGAAACATTTCTAGAATATTTAATAAGAAAACTGAAAATCGTTGAAATGCCAGCAACACTCATAATACTGGGCTGGGATGGCCCAGGCTCGCCCTCAAAGTGGGTGTGCGATTCCCCGATAGAAGGCTAAGGTCAAAGACAATATTGAAATGCCAATTGAACTTTCTGCTATTATTAAAATTTCCCGGCTTTATCCAGGACGAGAGGGAAACAAGCCAGTAAAACTGTCGTTAAGTTCTCTGCCCATTGGGTTGACATTTTGTTCTGGCCCCGTTAAATGGTTCGGCAATTGATTCGTAGATATGCATAATCTAAATGGTAGATTCAATTTACATTGAAAAGGGAAAATGTTCTTTAAATAACAATACTTCCTATTTAATAATAGTAATCTTAATGCCCTTTTTCTCTTTGTCTTTACAGGTATGTACAAAAAGGTCCCAACCCCCGGTATAATCAATCCTTAAAGTGTTCCGTAAGTTCAAGTGCCTTTGTCTTGTCCACTGCCGTCAGTTGAGTCCTTCGGTTCATTCTGAGCCAATCCGGACAAGATCCCGGTCGAACCCTTCGAAGACACTGAAAAATTTGTATAGCTTATTATTAATAACATTGTAAGGAGGCAAAACCCCATCAAGTAGCTAAATCTTGGCAAGCATTTAAGCAGCATGTCAGAAACAAAACGACGGGGCAAAACCGCCGGGGCTATCCTGGCTGTCGCCGTCGTCGACATTGACAGTGATTACAAGCTAAAAGTATGAAAAACAGCAGAAACTACTTAAGCACAAGAAATAACAAAAGCCCTGACCGAACCAGGCCAGTTCGGCGAAGTTTAGCTGGAATGGCTCGTCGGCAGACTGTAGACAAATTTTTTGCATAAACACAGACGACAAAGCCAACTACCGACTGCACTTAAGACAAGAGTCCAGCGGCGGCGACGGGGGAGGGGGAAGGGAATAAGCGGAGCAGGATCGCAAGGACGAAGGGACTGAAGGCAAATCGAAGGCGAAAGGCGAAAGCCGAAAGCTGATGCCATCGAAGCCATGAAGCAGGAATTTCCTCAATTCCTCGATGTGAGATGCGAATTTTTCAATAAATGCAACCATTGGGGAATGGAGCAAGGCCGTCAGGGGACCAACCGCCCAACCAACCGACCAACCGACGGACGGACCGTATTATAATTTCGGACGGGGCAGGACGAGCATCGTTTAAAATATGTCTGGGCGGGGCAGGACTCGCCTCCGACTGAGTCCCGGACTAGGAGCAGGAAGCACATAAGTAGAAACGGCTCAAAATGCAAAGTAGACGACATCCGCTTTGAGATTGGATGACGTTCGTCCTCGTCCTTGCCATCGCCATCGCCATCGTTGGCGTCGCCTTACGCCGTCGTCGTCTTCGCCGTGAAGTATTAAAAGCAAATAAGTAATAAAAATAATAATGGAGCATTTTTACCATTTTTTTGCCCCGCAAGTAAGGGAGTAGCTCGCAAAAAAAAAGGATAAGCATCTTAGCGCAATTTCTTGCTGCCTTCTCAATATAACAAAAGGTCCTTGCGCCCAGGCAAATGTGCCGAAAATGTGGGTTTGAGGCAACCCAGCTGCTGGCCCTCGTCCGTCGCTATGTTGTCCTTTATTTTCTTTTTTAGCTTCCTTGGCCCGCTCATATTTCGCCCTTCGAACCGAACCGAAACCACCCGCCCTTCATCCCGCCTTCAGTTCCCAAAAGGGACAACAACATAAATGCAGGAAATTTGAATGGACGAGCGCAGTGAATGAAATTTGCAAATATTTTTCAAAAATTGAACTTTTCTGGCAAATTTTTTTCTCCAACGATGATGGCGAGCAGAAGGTGGGCGGCAGGCAGGAAGGAAAAGGGATAAGGGTATGGGTTGGGGTATAAGGGAAAAAGGGACTGCGCCGGGGTTTATGAAAATAAGTGAAGAAAATTGATTTGAAGTACTTTGAAGTG
This sequence comes from Drosophila teissieri, assembly GCF_016746235.2. NCBI lineage: Eukaryota > Metazoa > Arthropoda > Insecta > Diptera > Drosophilidae > Drosophila > Drosophila teissieri. The sequence goes on along the minus strand of NC_053031.1, from coordinate 13,722,122 downwards.
CAAAAACGCGTAGCCAGAATCATTGAAGAATGCTTTGGCATATTATATCGACTTTTTTTCGCCTTTTTTGGACTACCCAACGAACTCTGTTTCTCTCTTTTTTAGCAGACAACTTTTGTTGTGATAAGCAAGTCGAGCAGAAGCGGCATATTTATATGAAAATGTATGCCAGAGGGGGCAGAATGCAACTGCATATCTGCTTATGTTTGAATAAAGTTGCGAAATGGAAAAATAACTGAGTCCGTAAGCAATCTCTGTCGACTGTGTGCCGACTTAAAGTTGCGCTCCCTACCGAAGTTTAAAACTCACATAAGCAGGTAAATTGCTTTCTAGGCTTAGCCACATCCCAACTCAGACAACAAAGGAGTGTATAAATCGCCTAGAAAACAAGCGACTACCGTGTAGCATATCACTGTTATTATTATTCGGACCAGCTGATGGACATACGAGGTAATACCGCACGCGTTGCTTCCGGCCTTGCTCAGATTCGGGACGATGGGTGGGTTTTTCTAAGTGTATTACTCGCAGTGCTGGCGTCGTATGCAAAAAGAATTATTAAATTTCGCGTGCTTCGGGAATTATAGGAAAAGGGCACTCAGATCCGAAAAGAACAAAAAAAAACAAAAGGAAACAGTGGGGCGATAGACAGAAAAGAATTTAGGAAACAAGGCGACTTGAAAAATTGTTGCTATGGCTGTTTTTATAGCAACTGGTATTAGCCCACCCAACCTTGACCATTTTATTCCGTACAAGAAAAAATAAATAATTTCAAATGGTCCCTATTTTCAAGTTCACGTTTTAACACCCTATCATTTTTAGGTTCAGCATGACCCCCACGGCAGAAAAATTAGCAAATCATTTCAACTTCAAAACATTTTATTCATAAGACTAAGTTTTTTTCCATTTAATTTCTCCATCTAAAATTGGCCTAAATCATAACTTCTAACATGAGCTTATTTATTAGTTTTTTTTTATTTATGTGAGAGATATGAGAATGGTGCTGTGGGTAGATAATATGTATATGTATGTATAGGTATGGATATGTATATATTTAAAATGAGTATAATAAAAAGATATAAAATAGTATATAATATGTATTAAAAATAAAATAAATGCGTATAATAAAGATGGGGAAGGCAAAAGTAAAGTTTTCCTTGCATGTTTTAATAAAAAAAAGAATTCGATGGTGAATATATGTCAGCTCAGACGGTGTTAAATTACGAGCATTGAAAAATAATTAGTTGATTGAGAATCGACATGATATTTACTTTACTGAGAGACATCGAGTTGACTTTGCGTCGATTTCTACATGCTTTTACATTTTCTTTGTTTGGCTTTTGGATTTTAGAACAATTGTTGTGCAGACTTACCTCTCCATATCCAGACGGCGAAAGCGCTTTCGGCGAATCTATGGGGAGGGGTAAAGGGGCTTTTAGATCACTTTTTCTTTTTTCTCTTTATTATTGATCACTTGATTGCACCTGGCAACGACATAATTTTCCCCTCATTTTCTCGAAATTTTTATTTTAATTATTTTTCATTTTCTTTTGTTAGCACGCAATCATCATCGCTTTTATATATTTATCACTGGACCGATTCACTTCATTACTTTACTTATATTTTACGTATATTTCCACTATTTTATTATTAACGCACAATTTATATTTTTTTTCTATTTTTTTTTTATATCATATTTTTTCTGTTTTTTTTTTTTTGTTTTCGATTAACTTCACATATTTACACAAAACACCATTCTCTCACATGAACATTATCTCCTCACCAAACTTCAATATTTTTCCCACTACCAAAAAACTTATATATACTACAACAAAAAAAAATTAAATAAAATAAGAAAATAAAAAAACTATAACTAGCCTATTCTCGATACGGCCATTCCTTGGCAAACAAACTTCACTCTTCAATATTTAAAAATTTTAACTTATACGCATATATATGCATATATATATATACGAAAATATATATACATATATATATATATGTTATGCAACCGCCTGCATGCGGGTTGTTCACGGTGTGGGGTTATGTTTTTTTTTTCACTTTATATGGCACACAAAAAAAAGGTTTTTTTCTACATTTCCCGATTCTTCGTTCCTTATGGGTTTTCTCTGGGTTTTCCGGGCGTAGAGAGCTCTTTTCGTAAGCTACCGATGCCGCGACCAAGCCGTGATGCTCTCCATACGAATTTTCGGCAACTACTCAGCACCTGCTGACGAGCCAGGTTTGCCTTCCCCTCTCCCTCTCTTCTTGTTCTCAGCAGCAAGCTTTTTGGTACTGCGGGGTGGGGAGATTTGCGATGATCTAAGTTGAATTGTGGCCTTCTTTTCACTTTTCCTTGAATTTTACAATCGTATCTTAGCGCGTATAGGTTAATTATAACATTATGTTAATGCATACTATTCTGAAGATCGAAAAAGAAATATTTTCCCAGAGACTTCGATGTGGCTGGTGTGCAGGTGAAGCGGCAAATAGGCCGAATTTGGGGGTTAAGGGCAGTTTTATAGGCCCGAATTCCAAAGCCATTTTAGTCTCCAGTGTCAATGTGGCACTGGAACAAGGAATATCATCCCTGAGATGAAGGCGGAGCCCTACCCACTTTAAGCTATAAACTAGCTAATCGGTAATAAATTTTTGAAATTTCCACATCCCGAATTCCTTTAACAATTCACACCCTATGCTCATTTCAGAGGAATGTCCTAGCTATGACCGCACCCGCGCAAAGTATTTGTACATTATTATGCGACTTTTTTTTTTTTAAAATCTGTGGACGGACCTTGATTACCTTTGCGCTTGCCTTTGCTTACAGTTGGGACATCCTCCAAAACCATTGCCTACTTTTAGGCCTACATTTATTTTCGCTCTTTGTATCTTTTTATCTTTGTGTATCTTTTCATCGACCAGCGCTTCTACAAAACCCCCCCAACAAGATCGCGCTTAGGAGAGAAAGAAAAGCCTACAAAGCGGGATCCACGCTGGGAGCTATAATTTCATGATGTTATTGCTTGAGATCTTTCACATGAAACTTTCCTACATAACGTCCTTGGGTATCCTCCACGTCGTAGTAACTGTTGCCGAGTTTTCTTTTAATACGCGCTTTTAGAAACGCAGGGGCAAGTTTAGCATTGAACCCCTTTGCAAAATTACTTTGACAGAAATTCCGCCTGTAGACCTCTTGACCAGGGACGAATGAAACTTCACGGCTTCTTAAATTATAAGAGTTTTCATTTCTTTGATGCTGCTTCCTCATGGTCGCTACCGCCTTGCTTCGTTCCAAATCAAAACTATCATCTCTCTGGAAGCGAACTGAACGGTCTTCAAGCACCCCGAGATTACGTAGAAGCCTATACGTTGATCCATTGGTAACCATGTGCTGTCCGAAGGTCAACCTATAGGGTGAAGTGTTAACGGCCGTATGGAAACTAGACCGTAGGGAACAGCAAATCTTGCTTAAGTGTTCATCCCAGTTTGTCTGATTGGGATGTATATACGACTTAATTGCAGCGATCACAGACCTATTTACTCTTTCCGACGGATTACCTTGAGGGGCGTAAAGGGCCGTATAAGAGTGACGTATGTTATATTTATCTAAAAGACGGTTAAAAGCATGTGATTTAAACTGAACGCCGTTATCAGATACTATTACTTCAGGAATGCCAAAACAGTGTAGTAACTCTTCTTCAACGTACTTTAGAATTGCCTCTGCCGTAAACTTTTTGATAGGCTTTAAAAAAGGAAATTTAGTAAAGTGATCCAGCACTACAAAAACTCCTATATGACCAGACCGAGATCGCGGGTATGGACCAAGGAAGTCGACATACAGTTTCTGGAAAAATCTTTGCGTTTCGCCTGTTTTGCTAAGGTTTGGTTTAAGACTATAATTGGGATGTTTCGAGCATTTGCATATCTCACAACCATTCACGTGAGCCTTAACGTCCGCAACCAGATTGGGCCAGAAGAAGTACCTACGTACTCGTTCAAGGGTCTTATTGATACCACAGTGAGAAGCTAAGGGATGATCGTGCGATATTTGTAGTACCATGGGAACCAATTCTTTTGGTATCCACAGTTTCCAAACCATATCATCCGCTATTCTTTCGCCAGCTGCATGTTCCGTCCTGCGATACAAAAGACTGTCCATAACTTTTACGTCTGGAAGCAAAGACTGATTCTGTTGAACTTTTAATTTTAGTTCCTCATAATCCTTGCTTCTAAAGTGGTCAGATTGCAGGTCAATAAATCGATCTAACTCCAACGCGGAAAGGTCTTGTGTGAAAGCCCGAGAGAGGACATCTGGAACGACGTTCTGAGTACCTTTTCTATGTTTGATCTCAAAACTAAACCCCTGAAGCTTGAGTGCCCACCTCGCCAATCTGCTGCTCAAGTCCGTTTGAGACATGAGCCATTTCAATGACGCATGGTCGGTGACTACGGTGAATTTATGGCCTTCCACGTACGCTCGAAATTTCTTTATAGACATAATTGCTGCCAGACATTCTTTTTCCGTGACGGAGTAATTCCTTTGGCATTGATTTAATTTTCGCGACATAAAAGCGATCGGTACTTCGTCACCTTCAGTACTTAACTGAACCAATACCCCACCAATTCCAGTGTGACTGGCGTCACAATGTATAAAGAAGGGTTCATCAAAATTTGGGCTATGCAAGACAGGTGCCTCGCACATGTGTTGTTTCAGAGCTTCAAACGCCTTTTGCGCCTCTGCGGACCATTCAAATTTCCTTTTTTGTCTGAGGGCATCAGTCAAGGGTGAAGCAACGGTGGCATAGTTTTTAATGAATTTATGGTACCACCCAGTCATGCCCAAAAATCTGCGAAGCTGTTTAACTGATCGAGGTTCCGGAAAGTCTACAATGGCCGACAGTTTCTCTGGATCCGTCGCGATGGTTCCATGTCCGATAACATGGCCTAAATATTGAATTTCCTTTAAACAGAACTTGCTTTTCTGGACATTAATCGTGAGACCGGCCTTGGAGAGGTTCACTGCAAGTTCTTTTAACGTTTGAATATGCTTCTCGAAAGATTCGGACACTATTAATAGATCATCTAGATAAACAAAGACTTCTCTTTTCAAACTGGCCGGAACAATTTTGTCCATCAGTTTGGACATAGTCTGAGGTGCATTGCAGAGCCCAAATGGCATGACAGTATATTGATAGAGAGGGCGGCCTGGGACCGTAAACGCAGTCTTATCCCTCGATTTTGGTTCAAGCGGAATTTGCCAAAACGCGTCCTTTAAGTCTAAGCTAGAAATGAACTCAGCTTTTGGCAAACGGCTTAGTATACCATCAATAAACGGCATAGGGTATGCATCCTTAACCGTTACTGCATTTACCTTCCTGCTATCCAAACAAAGGCGGACTTTTCCTGGCTTACGTACAAGGACTACAGGAGAGGACCATGCACTGTTGGATTCCTCGATCACTCCTAACGACAACATGCGGTCAAGCTCTGCGTACATCATTTTTTCAATAGCGGGAGACACTGGATAATGCCTCTGCTTTATTGGTTTTGAATTTTCCACATCAATGCAATGACTAAGAACGGAAGTGCGACCCAATCCAGTTTCAGAAAATGACGGAAATAGTGCAATGGAATCTTTTAGTTGTTTTTGCTGCATCGCAGTTAACGGGCGCAGCATAGAATCTTCTACTGCTGAAACAGCAAGATTAGAGTTGAACGAAGGTAGCAAATCAAACCTGATCCAGAAATCAATTCCTAGGTAAAGATTTTGAGACAACGATGGAACGATATACAAATTAATTTCCTCCGACTTGTTCCTAAAGAATATTTCTGTGGTCAGCTTGCCCATAACCCGCTGGGACTTTCCATCTGCAGTTTTTACCGAACATTTAAAAGGTTTGAGCCCTTGGCTTTGGTCATTTAAGAGATCCTCTGCAAAGGTTCCGCCTATACAACTAATAGATGCTCCAGAGTCTAACAACCCACTAACAGTTCTGCCCAAAATAGATACTTCTGCATATGGTCGTACGTCTAGCGTATTTCCAATCATGGCTGAAAGCACCGTAACGCGCTCTTGCTTACGCTTCTCGAAATAATGACGGCCTCGGTCTGGTTTGCATTGTTTTGATTTTTCATTTATGGCTGGGACCTTTTCTTTAATACTATAATGTTGTTTACTTATTGATACTTCCGGGAAATGTGTACGATTTGTTGGCTTAGGAATGTCAGCGATAAGAAGAACTGGTTCGTGACTTATTGGTCTACTTTCGGTTCGGACGACAGATAAGTTTTGCGAGCACTGTTTGTTGGTGCTCGGCCTTTCCAGTTTTTTGAAGACTGACAATGACTGCAATTCGGGCGGTAGGTATCAGGTTTTCCGCAACCATAGCAGAAAACGCGGCGTTCCCTCGTACAATCATGGTATCTATGCCCGGTCATGTCACAGTTCCAACATTTTAAATCTATGGCCGCAATTTCTTCAACTTCTGGATCTTCACTATCTAGTTGATCCTTAAATTGCGGTTCTATTTCGTTCACCTGTCTTTTGGGCGGCGGTCGACTGAAGGTATTATTTGGCTTAGACAATTGCTGCTTGAAAATCTCATGTCTGCGCACCGCTTGGCGCAGGTCAGCCACGCTGTGGATGGGAATATGAAGCAGCTCATGCTGTATTTCCGTCAAAAGGTTTGACCTTAAGACCCCTAGCATATAGGATTCCGACATTGGCTGCGATAAATGGTCAGCCATTGCCGCGATTGCCTGATAATATTCATCAAACGACTCATTGTGCTTCTGTTTACGCTGATCAATTGAGGCTTGGATATCTCTATCCGTACGTGCATCTTTAAACTGTGTCCTTAAAGCTACGCACAAGTCGGTCCAAATTATTATTGGTACTGTCTTATGATACCTCCAAAACCACTCTGCTGCACCACCTTCAAACAAGTTGCTCGAATATCGGGCCAGCAAGTTAAAATTCCCGTCCAGTGTTTGTCTAGTCAACGCTTCTGCTCGATAAATGAAATCGTCAACTGACAGGAAACCCTTACCCGTATATCTTAATTTCCAATTAGTCATAATTTGGCTAATACGATCTGGCCGGAGATCAAATGCTTCTGAATGAAAACTGGCTTCGGTGTTTATATTTCCGGATTGATTAGGGGAAATTTCTGTCGGAACTTGCTCTCTCCTGTTTCTTTCGCTTGTCCGACTCGGTAGAGACATTCTTTGGAAGCCTGCCTCAATTGCCCTTGAAATAAGTCGTGATTGCCTGTCTGACATATCCCTTATTTCTTCTGACTGCCTATGTGCAGCGGAACTCAACGCGTCTGTTATAGCCCGAACTAGTTTACCTATATTTGGATCACCCACTTGCGATTCCATCATTGTATTTGCTTCTAACTGTTGGTTTAGATTTTGGGAACCTGATGGTTTTTCTGCCAGGCTATTGTCTCCCGATTCTGTCAATTCAATGGGAGCTCTACAGACGGGACACACCTTGCGGTTTGTCGTATTAAAACACGCCAGGTGGAACGTATGATCACAATTTGTTGTTAGCAGCTGTGCTGTATACTCAATGGGGTTAGTACATATGAAGCAATGTGCAGCTCTTTCTTCCTCATGTACTGTCTCTGGGCTGCGTGTTAAAGGCATGGTTTTAAGAAAACTATAAAAATTTAATTTAAATCAAAAGGTGTGGTAAGTATTATTCAATTAAATACCGGGGTCATGCTATTACTTGCTTCAGAAAGGGTATAAACTTGTTTTATTCAGTTCTGTAAGATAGGATTAATTTTATGTTTGGTATAGAACACATTTGTAGTAATATACCACAAAAGAGTTCAGTATACACAGAACATAAAATATAATAAGGAAAACAATCAACACAGAGAATTTAGCTAGCTCCGTTGGTTATTTTGAAACTAATCGTATTCAATAGCTAAATTATTAGATATGTAGAAGGGTATAGAAGTCGGGCAAATTTAAGAAAGGAAAAGGCTTACACTGCATCCAGAAATCCTTTACTTCGACTTTCCCATTTATCTCAACTAAAATACAATTAACCTTAGACTCTTTGGTCGAAGCGCGATTACTTGAAATCATTCGCTAGTCTAAACTCTTAGAGTCTAGGTTTAAATATGTATACTTTGCAGAGCCAGGGCCAAAAATCTATTGAAAGATACTTTCGTCCACCTGGTTCATTTGCAATAGCATGTTTGTTTATTTTTTTTTCAAGACAAAAGATAAAGATTTTAGAAAAGAGTGTGAGTGAGGGATTAGTTGGCCTAAGCTTCTGCTGATTTCCAAAAGTTGTTCAATGGAGATGGCCAGTTAGCATATATTACTCGGCTTGCCGGTTGGCCGACACGTTTGGGCGCCATTAATTATTCTGTAGCATATCACTGTTATTATTATTCGGACCAGCTGATGGACATACGAGGTAATACCGCACGCGTTGCTTCCGGCCTTGCTCAGATTCGGGACGATGGGTGGGTTTTTCTAAGTGTATTACTCGCAGTGCTGGCGTCGTATGCAAAAAGAATTATTAAATTTCGCGTGCTTCGGGAATTATAGGAAAAGGGCACTCAGATCCGAAAAGAACAAAAAAAAACAAAAGGAAACAGTGGGGCGATAGACAGAAAAGAATTTAGGAAACAAGGCGACTTGAAAAATTGTTGCTATGGCTGTTTTTATAGCAACTGGTATTAGCCCACCCAACCTTGACCATTTTATTCCGTACAAGAAAAAATAAATAATTTCAAATGGTCCCTATTTTCAAGTTCACGTTTTAACACCCTATCATTTTTAGGTTCAGCATGACCCCCACGGCAGAAAAATTAGCAAATCATTTCAACTTCAAAACATTTTATTCATAAGACTAAGTTTTTTTCCATTTAATTTCTCCATCTAAAATTGGCCTAAATCATAACTTCTAACATGAGCTTATTTATTAGTTTTTTTTTATTTATGTGAGAGATATGAGAATGGTGCTGTGGGTAGATAATATGTATATGTATGTATAGGTATGGATATGTATATATTTAAAATGAGTATAATAAAAAGATATAAAATAGTATATAATATGTATTAAAAATAAAATAAATGCGTATAATAAAGATGGGGAAGGCAAAAGTAAAGTTTTCCTTGCATGTTTTAATAAAAAAAAGAATTCGATGGTGAATATATGTCAGCTCAGACGGTGTTAAATTACGAGCATTGAAAAATAATTAGTTGATTGAGAATCGACATGATATTTACTTTACTGAGAGACATCGAGTTGACTTTGCGTCGATTTCTACATGCTTTTACATTTTCTTTGTTTGGCTTTTGGATTTTAGAACAATTGTTGTGCAGACTTACCTCTCCATATCCAGACGGCGAAAGCGCTTTCGGCGAATCTATGGGGAGGGGTAAAGGGGCTTTTAGATCACTTTTTCTTTTTTCTCTTTATTATTGATCACTTGATTGCACCTGGCAACGACATAATTTTCCCCTCATTTTCTCGAAATTTTTATTTTAATTATTTTTCATTTTCTTTTGTTAGCACGCAATCATCATCGCTTTTATATATTTATCACTGGACCGATTCACTTCATTACTTTACTTATATTTTACGTATATTTCCACTATTTTATTATTAACGCACAATTTATATTTTTTTTCTATTTTTTTTTTATATCATATTTTTTCTGTTTTTTTTTTTTTGTTTTCGATTAACTTCACATATTTACACAAAACACCATTCTCTCACATGAACATTATCTCCTCACCAAACTTCAATATTTTTCCCACTACCAAAAAACTTATATATACTACAACAAAAAAAAATTAAATAAAATAAGAAAATAAAAAAACTATAACTAGCCTATTCTCGATACGGCCATTCCTTGGCAAACAAACTTCACTCTTCAATATTTAAAAATTTTAACTTATACGCATATATATGCATATATATATATACGAAAATATATATACATATATATATATATGTTATGCAACCGCCTGCATGCGGGTTGTTCACGGTGTGGGGTTATGTTTTTTTTTTCACTTTATATGGCACACAAAAAAAAGGTTTTTTTCTACATTTCCCGATTCTTCGTTCCTTATGGGTTTTCTCTGGGTTTTCCGGGCGTAGAGAGCTCTTTTCGTAAGCTACCGATGCCGCGACCAAGCCGTGATGCTCTCCATACGAATTTTCGGCAACTACTCAGCACCTGCTGACGAGCCAGGTTTGCCTTCCCCTCTCCCTCTCTTCTTGTTCTCAGCAGCAAGCTTTTTGGTACTGCGGGGTGGGGAGATTTGCGATGATCTAAGTTGAATTGTGGCCTTCTTTTCACTTTTCCTTGAATTTTACAATCGTATCTTAGCGCGTATAGGTTAATTATAACATTATGTTAATGCATACTATTCTGAAGATCGAAAAAGAAATATTTTCCCAGAGACTTCGATGTGGCTGGTGTGCAGGTGAAGCGGCAAATAGGCCGAATTTGGGGGTTAAGGGCAGTTTTATAGGCCCGAATTCCAAAGCCATTTTAGTCTCCAGTGTCAATGTGGCACTGGAACAAGGAATATCATCCCTGAGATGAAGGCGGAGCCCTACCCACTTTAAGCTATAAACTAGCTAATCGGTAATAAATTTTTGAAATTTCCACATCCCGAATTCCTTTAACAATTCACACCCTATGCTCATTTCAGAGGAATGTCCTAGCTATGACCGCACCCGCGCAAAGTATTTGTACATTATTATGCGACTTTTTTTTTTTTAAAATCTGTGGACGGACCTTGATTACCTTTGCGCTTGCCTTTGCTTACAGTTGGGACATCCTCCAAAACCATTGCCTACTTTTAGGCCTACATTTATTTTCGCTCTTTGTATCTTTTTATCTTTGTGTATCTTTTCATCGACCAGCGCTTCTACAACCGACTGCCGTCTGTCATTTCCTTTGGCAATTCGAGACTACGAGTAGTAGCGACAAAAAATAAACTTCACCTGCAGCCAGGGAGAAATTGTCAAAAAATATAAACCGCCGTTCCTGTTGCCGTCTGTAACCAGGACTACTCTCGTTTATCAGTCAAGGAGCAGGTCCTGGCTGCTTTCCCACATTTCTAGTGCTACTTTTTTGCGCTCCAGCAAAGTGAAACGATTCACGCCGCCAACGCCTAGAAGTGTGCAACATTTTTTTGGGCTCCCTCAGATCCTTGGCTTGCTCCTGCCAAATATATTCATTGCAAGATTTGTTGTCTGTGGAAGGAGCAGTTTGCATATGAGGCAAGATTCCTTGCCAGCACAGTGTGTGTGTTTGTGAGTGTGTGCGAGTGTGTGGGAGGCGAAGAGAGACTTACGCTTGAATTGCAAATAGTTAGAAAAGATTTGCCATGATTTGGGCTGCCACTCCGGGCCCCGGAATGCACCGAGATGAAGTCCTGGCCCAGACCGCATTTCCTTGCTGCCTTTCAATTGCGAGGGACAGCCGGCAAATTTGTCTGCCGAGGCATGCCAGCGATTTGTGCTTACTGCATTTGGGCGGTCCTGTGGGTTGCCAGGACTTCAGAACTCCAGGACTCCGGGGCAATGATTTAATCGAGACTGCCAGACATTGATGGCTTCATTTCGATGGTCTGTTTAAGCGGCAAGCGATGGATGCATTTTTTTTCGTGGGGAGGGGGTTGGTTTATTTCGGCTGACATCTCTGTCGGTGCAGAGGCGACCATTTCGGGCATTAAATAAAATGTGAAACAATCAGAAATCAACGCATAACGCAAGCAAATAAAAATATAAAGCATTTGTGGCCAGTTGCCGTTAGCCATTTGGCCCGAACAGCAGTCGCATCCGCACACACACGCACAAACACACACAGCACACACACTCAAATACCCAAACACACGCACACACATTAGTGTGCAATTTGGCCAAATGTCGCCAACGTGGCAGCCTGTCCTCCGTTCGAAAAACTTTCACAATATTTCCGCAAAACAAATTGCGCGTAAAAATGGCAATGCAATTTTTGGTCGTTTGTTGCGGCGGCCGTTGGCCAACTGGACGCCACATTGCATCCACATATGTCCTTCCAGCCCCCCAGCCCCTCTCTCTTCTCCACCATTTTGTGTGTGTGTGTGCGTGAGTCCTGGTCCATGTTTCTGTAATGTTTGCCCAATTGAATTTAATAATATTTTCATTTGGATTTTAGTTTAGATTTTAGTCGAGGCAAAATATTTTCCGAGCTGTTCCCGACATGTCCTGCTTTCCGAAATGTTTTGTTCGCTCTGTGGCTGCAAAATGGCCAAGGGATCTGCGCCTGTTCCCAGAAAGCTAATTGGGTTCGCGTGTTGTGCGGTTAATTGTGATTTCGATTCGAATTGCAATTCTGATTATTATGTTTTCCCCATCATTAGTCTGGTTTTACCAGTGCACTGCCAGTGTCAGCTACAATTTAAGTGGCCAGCTTTTGGGGTCTAAAATCCAACCAACCTCCGAAGAGCATAAAAAAGGATATCTTTCAGTGCCTTTCAATGGCTTATCCTCAATCCCTGTCACGGACCAACTATCGCCTCAACAGCTCGTAAAACCAAAGCAGCAAATTAAACTGCTGCCGTAAAAAGAAGACCACCGCCACCCCCACCCCCCGATTTCCTTTGCCTCTGCTTGACCATTATCCTGACCATAAATACAATATTTGATAATTTTATTAACAATTTCGACTGTAAATTGTTTACGACTCGACAGTGGAGGGAAAAAGAGCGAAAGCGAAAGAGCTTTTTAGGCGTCTGCCGGATTGGTGCACTTTTTGTGTTGCCACAGAGCAGAAGCAGATGAAATATTCATGTTCACCGACTATCTCCGTCTTATTCCCAATTCCCCAACCCCCCCTTTTGGCAGGACTCGTAAATTAAATTTAGCTTCCCCCCAAGCCCCCGAACATTCTGTTCAATCAAGCGTAAAAAACGCCGCAGACAGACATTGCCAGAGAGGCGGTGGACGATGGAGAGTGGGCGTGGCGAGTGCTGCTTTATCCTTGCTATCCTTGCCATCCTTGCGATCCCAGCAGTGGTTTAGTTTTTGTGCCAGATTGTGCGAGAGTGTGTAAGGGTGTTTGTGCGAAAGGACTGTGATTTTAACTGCATTAGAGGCCCAGTCCTTAGTGCTGGATTCAATTTGTTGCAATGCTATGCTAAAAAGCTGAAATCAGGCGGCCAGGTCCAAGGATCTGGCCGGAGCCAGAGGTCCTTTTTGTGCAGCTTTTCGCATTAAATTTATGAAATTGTGCGCTTCCTCTTTTTCGGTCATGTTCTCTCAAAACTCAATCATGCTTGCATGCAATATCCTGCCGCCTCCTTCGAGGACCTATGTCCTTTTTGCTCGTTGAGCCAGCCCATTTGTTTGAGTATGCCCCCATCCCCCCGCCTCCTGGAGACATTTATACCCAACAATAACAACACTGTTGACACAAACACACTCAGGCCAGGACTGCCGAGGTCCTCAGAAGTCCTTAGAGTTCGCAAAAGTATGCAGAGACAAATGCAGCCGCCGCAGTGAAGCGAAATGTAAGAATGGAGCAGGAAGCAACCTTTAACTATGCTCTACCTCTATTTCCAACTTCTTGGGGCGAAATTGCCCTTAAACTTTTCTGTCACATTCCGAGCATATCTTGGCCAAACTTGCCCCGAGCCCAATTCCAGCCTGTTGATTGCCCATTTATCAGGCGCTTTCTTCGCAGGATCGATCCCCGGCATCCTTTCGTTAAGCCCATTAGGAATGGCGCTTTGTGCCCAAAAGGATTCTCGTCCGACGATCTGCTCGCGAAGCCTTTGACAACTTTCAGCCCCGTTGATTGCCTTATTAGGCGCTGTGAGGGGAACGGATAGCGGCAGGACTCTTTCGAAAAGAACTCTCGGCGAGTAATTGAATTAAATGGCTGGCGCTGTGTGGCAAAAAGCAAAGTAAATTAAATAAGTTTTTCATTTTGGCCGCGGCCAAGTTGCATTGTCAACGCCGTCGTCGTCTGAGTCCTTCGTCCTTCGTCCTGCTGCCTGCCGCCTGCCGGAGTCCTGCTTTTTGCTTGCCCGCATTTTACGCTTCGCCGGCGGCCCTTTGTCGGGTCGCCAATTTCGCGGAGAGGCGGCGGCGGGGATGAGGCGAATCCCGGCCAGAATGCAATGAGCCAAAAGTTGTTTAATGTATGCATTGCCTTGCCCATCCAACCAGCCATTCCCGCCATTCCCGCCATCCAGTTGTCCAGGCCAGAGTTGCGGTTAACAGCGCGTCGCAACTTTTCGGGGGCTTCCAGGGGGCACAAAGAAGTAACTTTTCGCATAGTACGTAAATTTCCGGATTTTTTGTGGCAGGACTCCGTTAATGCTGAGCATACTTTTAGGTAGCTTAGTGGCATTTACACTAATTTCGACTGCGACTCCCACTGGCAATGGTGTGATTTATTTGCCGGAAAAGATTACTTACTCTGGCCTGCGGTTTTCCACGCGGCGCGGCGTTTGCGTATTGAAGGAAAAGCGTTTTCGTTTTTGACATGACTCTCTGCTTTCGACTTACTGCCGCTGACAGCAGCAACAGCAGCAACAGCAGCAGCAGCAGCGGAATGGAAAGCTGGTAAAACGAATTTGTAATTAGTTTTACTGCTACTTTTACTCGGTTGTACGTTGTTCTATTGAGAGTTTTTCGGGTTCAGTTCAGGTTTGTCTTTTAAGTGAAAATTAATTGGAAAACTCGTCGAGAACTCTCGCTCATTGTGCAGCAGTTTTCCCATGCAAATGAAGGCTCTATCTAAGACTCTATGGGTTAACATATTTAAGAGTTTCTCTCGAAGCTCTTTAAAACCGTTCCTGGAAACTCCCAACCACTCGGTAGTTCGAAGAAGCATCGAGAAGAACAACAAACGTTAATTGAAGTGCACTTCCCTTTTAATTTTCAGCCAACAAATTACAGCATATCAGCAGCATGCACGCCATAAACAAGCAGGTCCTTCGTCCTGCAACGTTCGTCCTGCTCGGCGCTGAGCACCGCTTCCTGTTGCTGCTTAATTTCATATTGCGAAACATGACACTTTCACACTTTGGCTAATTTAAAAGCATACAAAATGGCCGGTCGCAACACGCTGATGTCGCTGCCTTCTCGTTTCGTGACGAATGTGCTTTTGCTTTGTTGCCCCATGGAGATGGTGTTGCATGTGGCACACACCAAACACTGACACTGACACTCCGTTTCGCTTGGGTTCGGGATTCGGGAGTCGGTAGTCGGAAGTAGGGAGTAGGGGCTTGGGGATTGGGATTCCTTTTCGCGCATACGTGTGTGCAACGCTGTCGCTCGTTAAATTGTCGCCTGACACCTCGCTAATGTCATCATCATTGTGCCCACCACGAGCACCACCACCGTGAATGCCGGGTTGCCGAGCTGCCAGGTTGCGAGTTGAGTCTCAGCCACATTATTACTGTAATTATGTTGGCCGTGTAAACGTCATTAGGCGTTTTAGCCAGCAAAACGTGCCGCAATCCGTGTGTTGAAAGTGCAGCAACTATTTTGGCCAGTCTATTGACTTGCAGCACTTTGAATCAATTTCACACACATTCAAAAAGCTTAAATCCATTTACTCTTTGGCTAAAAATTGTTATAAAAAACGGCATGGCAGCATCAACAGATGGTACTGTGAGAAAAAAGGAGAAGAAACGTCCATTACCATTAGGTGGAAATTTATGGGCTTGCATTTTGAATACATTTTCCTGTCGCTGCTTTAATTGATAGATAAAAATTGCTTCCCATTAAACACCGAAGCGAGCTGAGCCGACCAGGCCAGGCCAATTCATTTAGCAATTAAAACAAGCTGCGGCCAAAACGAGTAAATGGCAAAAAAAAAAAGAAGTGAAAAGCGAAAAGCGAAGCAACCGACGGCAAAACGTAGCAAACTATAAAATGCAAATCAGTTGCATATAAAAATATATATAATTCATTTGTTAAAACCATTTGCCGGCCATTTGCTTTCAACGTTTTTTATCCATACGTATTACGTATTGCGTTCCGTATGTTGTGGACAAGAAATATGTTGTCCTTTTAGGCGTTGACAAATCGGCGCTCACACTCGCGCCTAAAAGTATGCAACAAGCAAAAAGCAGCAGCAGCGGCAGGAGCAGCAGGAGCAACAGCAGATGCAAAGCCAGGAGCCAAAGGCATCGCCACAGTGAACGTGGCGAGGCGGGAATAATAATTTTTGGCACGACTGCCATGTTAACATGTCCCCAGACACGTACTACTGCCATCCCATCCCAAACTCCATACCATCCCATTCCCGCACCCATTGAATTCGGTAAACGTTGCACACTTCCCGTCGCGAGTTTATTATGTAAGAGGACGGGAGAACGAGGATGTATGTGTCCTGGCTGCATTTCATCGCCCCTGTCCCCGTGTCCCCGGGCTTACCGGCTGCCCCTGTGGCTTGTAGAACCATTAGTGAACACGGGTTACTGTGATTACCCCGGGCCCATGACCCCCTGATACCCCTGATACCCCTTGCAAACCCAGACCCGATCCACGAAAACCGACAGGTTCACCCTGGGAGAGTAGTCTTGGCTGGCAATTTCCATTCCGCATTCGCATTTGCATTTCGCATTGAAATATATAAATACGTGCACGGCTTTTGGGGCGGCAGACAAATTACTTTTTAAATGCACTGTAAGCCCTTCAATTGTAATTGGCCACCGTGCGGTCTGAAACTTTGCCAAAAAAGCAAAAAACCACAAAAAATAAACGGCTAAAATGCCCAGAAATCGAAGAGAGCGCTGCGGAGCGGAGAACTTTGAGTGAGCCGCATTAAAAAACAATAAAAAAATATTGGGCCGAGTAAGAGGCTAAGGACCGTGGGCCCATCGTCTAATGGCGTCACGTTTGTGCCGCCCCGAAAAGTGGCATGCAACATGCGATTGCTGCCAAAAGTGCCGCCTGGCACGAGTCCAGGCCCAAGCGGCAAAGCACCAGGCAGCAGGCAGCAGTCAGCAGTCAGCAGGCAGCAAGGACCAAGGACCTTCTCTGGTTAGTTGGCTTGTTAGTTGGCAGCCTGCCGCCTGCTGCCTGCCTGCCTGTTGCACTTGCCACTGAAGCACGACTGCGATTCGTTCTGGTTAGGCGTGCTGCCAACTCGCTCTCTCTCTTTCTCACTCTCTTCAGATCGAGTCCTTTCAAGGATGTGTCTGTGTGCCGTGTTGAATTTTTCATTTCATTTGGCGGCAGCAATTCACTTGAATGGGAATTTCGTGTCGTCGCAATCGCAGTAGCAGTCGCAGTCGCAGTTGCAGACGTTGTCGTCTTCGTCAAGCGGAAACGGAAGTGAACAGGCCAAACAACTGCACATATAGAGCACATAATAAACGTTCAAATTGACTGAATGACGACTACTGGCTGAAACTGCTGAACTCTCTGCCTCCTAGGCCCCATAATTCTCCCCAGTGAGCCACATAAATTTGTTTGTGCCATTTTTTTGTTGGCTCGCGCTCAACCCAAGCTTTTTGGCCATCAGCCAGCTGACATGAGCTGGGGATTATTAGACAATTAAATTGACGTTAATGAATTAATTTATGAGCTTCTGCGGTGGTCCTTGCCTGTTGCATAGTTCTCCGTGGGCAGAGACAATTAGGGCCACAGATTAGCTTTGGTTAATGGAGGTTTATCGCCTTCAATGGCAGGCAATTGAGGTTGAAACAAGCTTCATTCCCACTCACCGCATACGAAATTGTGATGGACTACTTTCGTGTTTAATCTGCCCTAAGCTTCGAGTACAAATAGCTCGTATGCCTGAGACAGAAATTCATTTTCCTGTGATACCAGAACCGCCGGCCATGCCGGGTCTTATGTTCAAAGCATCTCATTAAAACTCATTACATCTGCAGGCTATGCCGGAGCGAGCAGGAATAGTTTCACCTCGTTGCTTATGGCCCTTTTGCATAATCTCGAGTTTCATATTTCATTAATTAAAATTATGTTGAAGGCAGTGCAGATAGCCGTTATAGTTGAAGCACCTGTTCGGTTGTAGACTCATTAACAGCCCTCCCACACACAAGGAGGTGAATTGTGCAACACAATATCATTGTTACTTTGATTAATGATTTGCAAAATCATAAAAGCTTTTACGCTTCCCTAAACCGTTCCACAACCAGCCAGCCACCCAAATCCACCCACTTCATTCATCATCATCAGCAGCAGCGGGAAAAAGGTTTCATATTACAAAAACCATCTTAATTAATACAAGACAGACTGTTACCGAATATTGGAAACGCCTATTCAATTCAAATTGTCATACGTAAGTCGAGACCTCTCGAAAGGAAAGGCGCACTGAGTGGGGAGTGGGGGGTGGGGGGCACACGAAATGTGAAGCCTGCCATTATTATGCTAATTAATTGACATCAAAAGCAAAGAAAATGGAAGAGCCCAGTGGCAGGTCTACGAGTAGTAGCGGGTCTTTGTTGAACGCATTTATATCAAAATCAATGACAGACGACAATGGCGGAACAGGTAAGGTAGGAGGCGAGCCCATAAGCCGCTTTCAATAGAAATGCAAATCGAAGTGCGCGTATGCCAATTATTTTGATATATACTTCTTTTTTCGTATATATACTCGTCGCACATAATTATAATAAGATAATAATGAGCAGTCGAACAAAGGAAGCAGGTGCACAGTGGTGCTTTCAGCGCCAGTTACGCAACGCTGTCATCACAAAATAATGGCCTGTAATAGGATTTCCTGTTTGCCAGCAAAGAAGAGGAAAGCAAAGCGGAAAAGCCGCCTATAAATATGCAATGACAGAGCACTCGACTCGATACAACCCTTGACACAACTCCACTCACCTCCACTCTCCACTCTCAACTTCACTTCACTTATCTTGCAGGGCGCATCCTCCAGCCTGGTCGTCAAATACGCCGACACGGAGAAGGAGCGACAAATAAGGCGCATGCAGCAAATGGCCGGTCACATGAACCTGCTGAACCCGTTCGTCTTTAATCAGTTCAGTCCGTACGGCGCCTACGCCCAGGTAAGTCCGCTCCCCCCACCCCCAAATGCCCAAATGCCCACCCACCTACATATAAAGCAGCTCCCCTCTCCTCCGGAATTGCAGCAACAGCAACAGGCCGCCCTGATGGCCGCCGCTGCCACGGCACCCGGATCCGCAGCCGCCTACATGAACCCCATGGCGGCCCTGGCAACGCAGATACCTCATGGCCTCAACGGCACCGGCCAGCCCCCCTCGCTGCCCTCGCCGACCATGCCCAACTTCAACATGGGCGCCAACACGCCCAACGGACAGCCCGGCGGAGCGGCCGCCGCTGCTGCTGCGGCGGCTGCCGCGGACGGCGTCTTCACGAACGGCATTCCACAAACGGCATTCCCAGGACGTAAGTAGCTTCATAACTTATTTCATTCGTTTTGCATTTCATAAGCAAATGCAATGCTGAGCAGAACGCATCTCATGGAGTCTCTACATGTTTTCTATAGCCACTGAACTGTTCGTTGCAGATCCGCTGCACTTGACTATACCGCCACAAGGTTTGCCAAACGGCGATGCTGCTACCCTGCAACATGCCTTCCCTGGTCTGCCACCGTTTCCAGGAGTTGGTGAGTATTTCCTTCCATCTAAGCCTAGAACATAAGATTCAGAACACGCTTGGCGGCAGAGCGTTAGAACCGCCAAATATTCCAAATACTCGATTGCCATATGCCGTGTTTCCATTGAGAGTTGAGAGTAATTTTGCCATGTCATTTGAATCGTGTTCAGTTACACATTTAGACCATCCATCTGCATCACCCATGGCATTGTGTACCATCTCGTCACCAGCATCAGTTTCATTAATAGCATCGGTTTATGTTCCAATGAGCCCAACCACAACAGAAAAAACAGCCCAATCATTCATTACTGTTTTTATCGAAATAATTAATAATTGTTGTGTCATGCCATAAATATTTATTGTTAGTAAAGTGTGACTTAACTCTAATTTCTAAAAAAAAGTTTAACTCATTATTTCTTTTATGTGCAACAGAAGCAGAGCAAATGTTGAAAATGCGAAGTTCATTTTTAGTATATGCTAGCTCTTGGTGTTGGCTTTTGGTTTATTTAATTTCCATTACAATTGGTTAAAAAGAATACCAAATTATTAGAAAAACCCGTTTTTGGTACGCTGATATGAGATCAAAGATTCACTGTTGAGCGTATTATTCTAACCCATTCTCAAAGGCAGTCGATCTACTATGGCTGCTTAACAACATTTAGTTAGTTTGGTTTTTAGTAATTTGTTTTCTGTCTGTTGATTACTAAACTACGAGAACTATTTTAAATACCTAAAAACATATACATATATATATCTATACGTATTCTTAATTGTTGTGTTGTCTTTATAAATGTTTCGGAATTTGTGTAAAAACCAAAAACAAAATTATTTATATATAATGCAGCCTTTCCCGCCGTCTATGGACAGTTTCCACAAGCTTTACCACCTCCCCTAGCGGCGGTTGCACCCACTCAGCGTGAAGGTAAGCTTTTCATTATAATTTCGTTGATCACCTATGTATATCCCCATCTTTCCCATTTTCCCCCGACTCCCCCCCGATTACTACACGTTCGTACGTTTGGTTCAGTTCTTGTTGAGAGCGATATTGCATTTGACCAGCTACCAATGTCGAATGATTTCGGCCAAATGCAAATACTTTTGCGTTTACATTGTACATGTTTATACCGATTCTGAATTTCGTTCGATTCTTTGTCATTGTAAACATGCTACACACACACACACACAGACGCCCACACACAAATACACATACACCGGAATGGTCTACACTCAGCAAAAATCGGAGATATCGCCCTCGATCTAGCAGACGATGAGCAGTAATTAATTGTATTTGTTGTGCGGAAGGAAATTAAATTTTTTAACAAAGGCTCATAAAAATTAATTACTTTGCATACTCTGTTTCATTCGGCCTTATTTTATTTTGATAAACATTTTATCCCTTTTGCCACCACCCACCACCCACTGCCAAAAAGTAGAAAGGATGCCCGGGTTTTCAACCCTTTTCTGTGTGGGGTTGGCGAGCAAGGCGTAAATCGTTTTTAATGGCTGCATTCAACGGCATTTTATGCGATCGTAAAAATTACATATAAACTGCTTAAAATCATATAAAGACCGTCGGCGTATTTCGAAGACATTTGCTCATAAAATTTTATGTTTCTTTTTCGGTTCGTTTTGCTCATCTTTTTGCCTTTCGTCAGGGACAGAGACACAAGTAATCCATTGTCTACCCGTAAAATACCGAGTGTGTGGGTGTGGTTGTATCTGTGTGTATGTGTATGTGTGTGTGCCATATACATTTGTGTTCGTGTGTGTATACTACCTACAACCTATATGCTAACTATAAACCTAACTTGAGTGTAAAGTTCGTTTTGGTTACATTTCGATATCTGTGCGCCGTAGTCTGTTGTTTCTCTCTGTGTATCCTCTAGACCTTACCTGCATGATAAACCACCCAGTCACACAGCCATCTAAGTGTGGATTCCATATATTAACTACACATGCTACACATATTGATCATACAAAAATTGGGGCTAAATCTAAGCTAAAGACTTAAGTATATAGATATTTATATATGGCCAGATTCATTAGGCATCTCTAGAGTATATGCATTGAAACCTTTTGAAGGGTATGTCATTTAGACTGTTCGTTTGCTCATGGTTTTGGTTTTGGTTTCCTATTTTTCGCAGACTTATATTGCGCCCTTAGTTTTAGTTGATTCGTCCAGAAACAAGATCAGCCACAGAACACAGACCACAAATATATCGAATATATATCCATCAGACCAAGTCAAGCTAATTCGAATTCAATGCAAACAAGAAAACAAGAAAACAAAACAAGAACAAGCAAGCAGACATAACTCATAAAATTATAAATTATGATTTTCCTCATTATTAAATTTAATTTGTTCTCTACTTTGTTTCTTCTCTTTAAAATGTCTTCCTTTAAGATTTTCTGATGTTCCCAGGATGTTCGATATCCGGTCCCGAGGGCTGCAATCTCTTCATCTACCATTTGCCCCAAGAGTTTGGCGACGCCGAGTTAATGCAAATGTTCCTGCCCTTTGGCAATGTGATCAGCTCCAAGGTCTTCATTGATCGCGCTACAAACCAGAGCAAATGTTTCGGTAGTGTTAAATTTTTTTATTGATCAGTCCCTTGAGCCGTTTTGTCTAACTAAATTTATTACTTTCTTGACAGGATTTGTTTCATTCGATAATCCCGCCAGCGCTCAAGCGGCCATTCAGGCCATGAATGGCTTCCAGATTGGCATGAAAAGACTGAAAGTTCAATTGAAGCGGCCAAAGGATGCCAGTCGACCCTATTAACAATCGGAGTTCCTTAAACGCAATTCACAACAACCAACTGGAGCAACTACATCAGCCACAGCCGCTTTGCCAACAACTACCGCATTTTCAGCAGCCACGCCCACATCGGCAGTAACCTCCGTATCAGCAACAGTGACCACAACGGCCCACTATAACAACCTTGGCAGCAGCTTTAGGCCAACCCTATCTTTGCCCCCTGAACGCTCCAACCACAATGCCCACATACCCTACACATTCGCCAGCTGGCGCAGCGGCACATACTGCTATCGCAACAACAACAACAACAATAATAACGAAAACTGCAGCGACAACAAAAACAACCACAGGAACGTACCCGAGTCCCAATCCCAAAACGATCCATCATCCAACACCAATTGCTCCAAAGTCGAACTGGTCGAGAGACTCTTCATGTGGCAACAGCAAAAGCGAAAGGCCTAAGTGCAACATCAAACACGACAGCAACCATAACAACTGCAGCTACAATAAGGAGCAACTATTGATGGGGTGAGCAGAACTATAGATTATCGAAGGACCTACAAAATCATCGATAAGCCGACATCGTATCGATATGTAAAGCGATTTTCGATAATAATATCGATGCCTAAACATGTAATCTGTTTTTGTATGAAAGAAGAACCGACATTTTTCCGATATTAAATCGAAATAATCGCAATATGTATCGACAGCGAAAGGATTTTTGTGCGTGTATCGGATCTACATGCTCTTTTTGATCCTAACTTATAACATTTCCTTCCCTCAATTTCAGATGGTCGTCAACCATGCTATGTGAAAACGATTAAAGAAATGAAACATGCAAAGCGTATGTAAAAAAAAAAATAAAAAATAGTAAACGAGAAAAATGTAAATTAAAAAAAGAAAACCACTTAGAGCTGAAAAATTGAATAGATTTATATATATAATATATTTATATATATTTATCCGATTATACATTCATCTGAATGCAGTACAGCAGTACACACAAAATAATAAGAGAAACCCAAACAAAAAAGAAACCACAAACAAAATTATAAATTGAGAAATGCAGAAGAATGACAGAATTTTTGCCAAAATATCGATTTAATAAAAGTATATATTTATAGAAGCAAGAAACAAACATTGATATTGATAGTTTTGTTAACAACTAAAGAACAAGAACATTGCACACCAGTACACTCCCACACTGAACACAAAACTTGAGACAAAAACTGACTGGCAAGAGACCAAAATTATCTGAGTTTTCAAATAAAAATAACAAAAAACTAAAAAAAAAAACAAAAAAACAATTAAGGACGATAAGAGCAGCAACCATTTTATATGAGTAATTGGTGATGGGAATTTATAAAAATTAAAACCTCTGCGCAAGGAAAATTAGTTGAAAAACAAAGCAAAAACACAAAAGATGAACTATTAAAACTGAATTTGTTAATCTGATGAACTCGATCGGAGTTTACAGTTAATCGAGTAAATTAGGAGGCAGCAGTTAATGGAAAGGGTTAAAATATAGATGGGAAATAGAGGAAGTTAGGTGAGAAAGAAGACAAAGTAGGTCTGCAACTTTTTAGCATTTAGTGGTAAGCAAAATGGCAAAGATTCAACAGATGCATAAACAGATTATATGTACACATGAAAAATTAACACAAAAATTCGAATTTAATTAATTTTAAGTAAAAGAAAACGGATATAGGAAGTTAGAACTAGACGGGACAGAGCAAGCCACTTAGTATGCGACGTGCTTTGAGGGGTAAGTCCAATCCCCAAAGGGTTCGACCAGCCTCACCACAAGCAAAAAATATCATTTTTTATAATATATAAATGAGTACTAATTTTAGAAATATTATAATATGGATTTGTTAGAACTATTGAAGAGAATCAAAGTGAAGAAAGCTAAACAAAAACATTTAAAAGAATTATGAAATACAATATCTACAGCGATCATTTACGTTGGCCTATATTTTCTCTGAGGGAGAAAATTCTTGTAATTGTTTAAATTTCTCAACTTTTTTTAATTCGATACCGTTTGGTTAAAAAGTGTATTAAAAAATCGTAAACGATTTTATAGAATAATAAACAAAATTTTGAATAAAATCAAACAACAACTTTACACTTAAACTTAGCTGCTTTCAACAAAAACAATTACAGGTACTTACAGATATACATGCATATATATATATATATATACATAGAAATATATAATAAAAGGAAGGAAAAATGCAAAAAGTAAAGAAAAACACAAAGGAAAGAAAAGAGAAGGAAATATAAATAGGGCTACTGAAGGAATGGAAAACATAACAAACATTTTGCTATGAAAGTATTACTATAAAAATATATACAAAATAGATATACAAAACAGCAGAAAACTTAAAGTTTTGGCCACTTATTTTCACAACCAGCTCCGAGAACGAAACCGAAACCGATACAGATAATGATTCAGATTCCGATCAAGTTGACCATAGCGCGCCCTAGCCAGACTAAGTAAACTATTTAACACTAAGCATATATTAATTATTATTGATTGTTATTATAAACAAAAATTACCATTAGAATTTTTATCACAGTCAGAAAGGAAGCAAGTATTTTTTAGCGAAACTAGAGAATTTATCACGGCCTATTACATTAATTCAATACTTTTGTTTTGTTTTTCACACTGACATAGGACGACACAATACCCCGCACATCTACACTGAAATCTAACAAAATATTATCGTCAATAAAACAAAAAAAACGTAAAATGAGATCTTTATCCAACAAGTACTCAACTGTCTGTTGAATCGAATCTTTAACAATTTAGCAGCAAAATCTGTACAAAAGCGTGAATAAGAAGAGGAGAAGGACCGATGAGTCAAATCTACAGCTAAATATGCCAAAAAATAAGATTATGGATAGTGAAAGGATAACAGAGAATAGAGAACAGAGAATAGAGAACAGAGGGTGGAGAAAATTAACAATTATTTAGAGTTTGTATAGTGAAAATGATAAGTTTAGAGTCGCCTAGTCTGTGGGTCCTGCAGAGGATTCTTCATCTGCGGGACGTATTTGATACTAAAGATAAAAATTTAAATATTAACAAATACAAATATAAAACTATAAGATATATTAAAATATGGAAAGAAAGAAAATTGTTATCAGAGTTAAAGTTAATTTTGTTACCAGTGCAATAAATAGTTTGGTGCGATACTTATGAGTTCCCTCTCAACCAATTTCAAAACCTTAATTTTAGTCACAGTTTTCATTTCCGTTCTAAAGTATTGCCAATCGGATCACTGAGACAGTATTAGAAATCTGGGCAAATACATAAGTTACGGGCCAGAGTGAGGGGAAATATTATATTCAAAGTCAAATCGATTTAATCCGTTTAATTTATTCCTCTTTTGAATCAGAAAATGTTAAGCCTCGACAGGAGTAATAATGTAAATATAGAAAATGAAACCTAAGGCGGATGAAAGTCCCACACTGAGAGAAACGAATGAAATGGCAGTTATTTAACGACACATGCATACAAGTATAATTATATACATACCTACAAACATACAAGTACATAACATATATGAAAATTATCAAACTGATTTTAGCGCCTATTCAAAAGTAGTTCAGCCAGAGACACTCAAGAATTTTGACAGCTTTGAATTAAAATGCTAAACTAGAATTTTACTTCAGAAAAACTCATCCAAATACACGTACACGAACACGCTACATGTATTTACGATCTTGTATGAATCGATCTAGTCAAATTCAAGTTAATTATTGCATAAAGAAAATTAAACCTTAATGAAGAATAAGAAATTTAAACAACCAAGTCAAACTATTGAGATAATAATAATTTACTATTATTATGTACTATGATTATGATTAACGAATTATGATTTATCTATGTATTGAAAATACGAACACAAGTATTTAAATTAATATATAAAGAATTATTATTATAATTATAATTATTATTATTATATGCTATTATACAAACATTTTTAGATCATATACACTATACTATGAAACATACGGAATCAAGCAAAATAATACATTTTGTGCTAAACTGATTTTGGCAAAATTATGCAAATTATATACCAAGAGGAAGGATACTAAAACCCTAAATTATCGTAACTATTATTTTTAAAGCATAACACACAATAAACTAAACTAAACCAAGAGAAGCAGAACAAATAAAAGAGAAAACAAATTGAAAAACCAAAATACAAAGCAACCAAACTTGTTTTATTTTCTCATTATTTTACGCGTCTGTGACATCCGGCTTTTGATTCATTTCAATTGGCAGATACCAGGACAGACTAGGTCACATACCCCCCTACAAAAAAAGAAAAAAACACACAATCCCAACCCGAAACAGAGGACTGAGAATTTGGCATATTACCCTCCTATCCAATTTGAATATCGTTTACCCATGTTCTCCCTTAAGTTTATTTTGATAAACTAAAAACAAAAACCAAAACACGAAAAGGGCTGTGACACGAACATTTAACAAAAAAATGTGAACAAAATCAAATTTTTTATCGTTTGCGCTTAGTTTTGATTTTAATGATCATTTTAAAGAGCGGTGATAACAAGAAACCACTAAAGCCAAATCAAAATTAAATCGATAAACGAATAAAAATACAATATAAAGGAACAATTAAGTCGCTTAATTCAAATTCGAAATGAAATGTGATGAAAGCAAACAAAAAAACGAGAAACAAGAAAGCTAATTAAATAATTAACAAAAAAAACATGTCGAATTCATATTAAACTTAACGAATAGAAAAGACAATTGTACCTTGAGCATAAAGTGTAAAAATTGGAACTCGTAAAAATTAAAGTATTCCTAGACATAAACCATAGATAACAAGCACATAACTAAAAAAAATGGACAGGTTTCGCCCATCTCGCTTGAGGGGATATGAAAATTGGCACATTTCTTTGCAATTTTTGCCAAAATCCAGTTTAGTGCCAGAAAACATCCTTTAAAGCTACAATCTGCATTTAGCGTCGTCATACTCCGCGTCTTCACTATCTCAAAATTGTACGCACACACACACAAAGCACACAACGAACTCACCACCACATACACACGCATCATATCAAGTACGCGGATATGCGAACCGTAGTCTATAACTTGGTGGTCTTCTCGGCGATTCTCAAATTGTTTAGCTGGCGGCAAGGAGACACGAAATCGAAGGGACCCCATTGGCATTGCATTTCCTCCTGATTTCTTTGAATTCTGTTTCTGAATTCCTTTTTTCGTTTGTAGCCAGCTAAGAGTAGCGCTAAACTAAGAATAAGCATTGTACATTACTAATGAAAATGAAGTCTCTTATCGATGATCGTTCCTTAAACTTAATCTATTATGCGAATAGATTTTGTCCTACGCATAATGTATTTTTATTATACAAAATGCGGAATGTGGCATTCTTATAGAATGTTTATTACTCTATACAAGGCATTACTAATAAAAACTAACTTCTTTATTTATTATATATACTATACACAAATATATTATATATACTAGTTAATGACAAGGTTAGACAAAGTAGTGAATGAAGCTTACGACACTGACACGGAAACAAAAGAACATGAAACAACCAAAAACACTGGAGTCCAAGTTTAGAACTTACTAATCAAAATATATTTAGATACACTTTTCTGCAGGTATTTAAACGGAAGTAAACGTAACAGTAAAAGTAAAACTAAACTAATGCTAACGATAACGATAAATAACGATAGAGACAAGCACTTAACCCCACCATAACCAAGGACTTACCAAAATTGCATACACTAGTTTTCTAACTACACCTACAAGGACACCCAATCAACACGCCAACCAACACACAGACACAGTTACAAGGGCCCAAAAAAGGCAGCAGGACGAGGAATGTAGGTCGATTGATCGATTAATCTATTGATCGATAGGTAGGATGAAAAGGGTAGGGTGCATATCTTTTTGCCAAGCCTAACACATTTTGCCTTTGATATAGTGCATTTTTAGTTTGGTTTTAATAGAGTCATCAGAAGGACATATTGGATACAGGGTAATACATGCAGTTAAATATAAATAGAAACTAAACTTATCATATAACCTATGATCATTTCGTATTGAACCAAAGCATTTGTATTCATTTGTATTATAATTTCCCTCAAAGCTTCCGCACTTTTTTCGATACCATACTTTTAAGCTGGAGACACACTTTTGAAGCTTTGCTTACCAACTAGATTTCGCTTGGATAGGCATAGGGTTAGATCTATAGAGTATCATCAACCATGGGCATAGATGGGAAATGGAAAGGCTATAGTAGCCATAGGAATATAACAAAAACAGCAACAATAATTGGCGGCGCTTGTAAGAAAGCTCAGAAAGTGCATTTAAAATACAACAAAAAGAAGAAGAACAACAAAATATGAAAACAAAATGAAAAGGGAGAAATTGAAACATTTTTAAAAGCAGAAACTAGTCGTACTTATATAGACGATATATTATAATACTATTATTATGACAATTATTACTATTACTATGAACAAAGAAAGATTTATTAGCGAGCTAAGGTCAACCAAGCATTATAAACCAATTTTGCAATTATACAAACCGAATCGGATCGGATGGAATGATATGGGAGGCATACGTGTACGGCTGGAGATATTGGCGTTGAAAAGGCCCAAAAGTTATTTTTTGTAGATAAAACTGTTATCTTTTAGTACTTAGCCAAATGTTAGATCGAGGTACGAGTTGCAGAGATACATACGATGTACGAGTATACATATGTATGTATAACTCATGCAGTTGGCAGCAGGCTAATCGAATAAAACCAAATGGTCAAAGCGAATTTATATTGTATATAGTATAAAGCCCCTCAAACAGAGACCCGAACCAAAGGGTTGAATTATTGCATATTATTGAAAAACAAAAAGAAAAACTAGTTGCTAGTCTAGATTTTAGCATCAACACATCAGATGGACACATATTACACCATGGAATTTTTTGAGTGTAGCTTGAGATGCGTTTCAGAAACTATTTCTCAGATGCAGTACTATAGCTACAGCTTCTTTGTACACTCTATATACTTTCCGTTTAGAAATCCGTCCGTATTTAGCATTATGCAAGCACACAAACACTCACACACACGTAAGCAAAACGGCATGTGGTTTGATTTTGGCAACTTATCCTCACTTTTGAATGATTTGCAATTGCTCCAGACTCAGATTTATGTATGTAATTACATCCGTCTTATACGATCCCAAAACCAAGATCACACAAATACAATTACTTAGCAATGATTGACAACAATCCATTATTTGAGATTTTTGAAGAGCACCTTTAACGAAAACAATAAGAAATTAGCAGCAAAATGTGAATGAGAAACACAAACGAAAACAAAACAAAAGTAAAAACCTAACATTAAAATTAAAAAACTGACATTTTAAATTAAGACAACTTGCACCTAATACTAGTAGCATAAATGTAAAGACAGACAAATGCAGATAAAGATTTCTTATCATTTCATTTAAAGCAAAACCGATTCCGAGACACCCAACACGATTCGTGATCAGTTCCTTTAAAATCTGTCAAAAGGGATTTCAAGTTCGATAGAGAAAACAAACGCAAAACGAGGCGAAATCAAGAATAACAACACATGAATTAAATGTTAAATGTAAAATGGTTTCAGAATCAAAAAGAATAAAATATAAATAGAGGATAAACAGGATCACTGGCCCTGTGAGCCCGGAACAGTTCAAGAGTTTTTCTATAATATTCCATTGAATTAGCTTTGAGTTCCCACATCGAATGCACTTTATACACAGATCGAGCATTTCTCACTTTATACATTCAATTCAATCAAATTCAAAAATTCATCACAATTGATGCGGAAACAAGGGCAGAATCATGCACACACAGCTATAACATGCATACTCACTCCATACAAGTATATTAAATATGACAAAATTTATATTTACACACATCAAATGCCGAACTAACGGGGACGATGCTAAGGATGTAATAGTCAAAAGTAGTTGATCGAAAAACAAAGTGGAGAGGAGCAGAAGTGAAGAACAATTAAGTAAATCATTTATAATAGCAAGAAAAAGGTCTTTATATAACTATTTATAGAAATATACGCTATCTACTATACATATGTGTACATTAAATACAATCTATGAATAATGCAACCAGAATGGCGAAGTGTGTAAAATTGTGCATTCGTTCATTAAAACAAAAGGATGAAAGTAAACACCGAAAAAACAATACAGATATATATCTATATATACTCAATCGGCCTTTTCCGCGATGCATTGCCACGCGGAAATTGGCTGGAAGCCCACAACACAAGTAAATGCTATCGAACAAGAAAACTATTAATTAATTATGGACAAAACTATAAATATTTTAATACTTAAAGCATTATTAACAGAAGTATATTTTAAACATTATTTATGCGACTTACTGCAGGATACAACATAAATAAACCCAGCATAATAATAGATGAGTACATACTACAGTAACAATAACTACCGATCGATTCAAGAAGCCGCCACCATCCTAGACACCCAAACCAAACAGGTTCATTTACGATCAATCTGCTTCAAGACCTAAGATCAGCCATAATGCCATAATCCAATCCGGAGCACACTGATCCAAGCGTAACCAACCAGTAGGAGCAAAGGCAGATTAGTTAGATCCAGAGCGCGGCGAAAGGCTAACAATAAGATGAGATGGATGAGATAGATGAGATCAGATGAGATGAGATGGAGGTATAAATCGTAATAACAGAAATATCAACCACCCTAGTATTAATTAATTATTGCCAGTTTCAAAATATGGGCAAGCAGTGTACATTTTGTTTCGTTTGCCAAACATAAAAATAAATATGAAAATAAAAATGAAAATAAAATTAAAAACTGGGCGTCGCTTATGGGGCGACATAAGCGCATTGATGATAAGTGAGGCGGGGACTTATAGTAAACGAGGAGCAGGAAATTGGATATAGAGAGTCGGAGGAGATTATAAACCATGGTTATAATTACAACAATTAAATTATTATTAATAATAATTATTATACACAAAAACTTATGCAAATGTGTAATAGGTATATAAACAAAGAACAACTGGCAAGTTAAATAAAACAAAACAAAGCAAACAAAAAAATTATGAAAAACTAAAAAAAAATTAACAAAAAAACACAAACCACAAAAAATGCAGAAATATATATTATATATACTTTATAGACATTTAAACATGAAAACAAAAACACAAAAAAGAAAGTAAAAAATAAAGTTGCAAATAATAAACTTTTACCATAAAAATATCATTTAGCCCCATTGTTTCTCTCTCTCTCTCTCTCTGGATTCTGAATCCAGCGATATGGCAGTTCTGGCTTAAAAAAATATTGGCCACCTGGCCGAGTTGGCCAACAGAACGAAAACGAATCTGATTTGAATGGAAATCGCGGATCGAGCGGCAGTTCGCCTTTTCAAGCCAAGCATTTGCCTATGGGCTCGCGTGTTCTAAGCGGCTAGTCAACATAAAATTCAAAATCAAATTCAAAATTTTCATGCGAAAATTATGGCTGAAGTGAAGTGAGTGAGAGTCCCAGGGGAATAGTTGTGTGAACTTGAGACAAGGCCAGACGAAAGACTTGGTCTCTAGAATTCGCAAGTGACATGGTTGTTCACTTGCTTCAAGCCAGGTTAGCAAGCCGCGCGTGGGCGATTGAAGTGGCAGTTATGGCCATAAATACAAATATGTTCGTTCGCGTAAGCAGATATTGACTGCCGCCAGTGTCGCTCAATAAACATGCTAGCAGATAGCAGCAGAAAAAGCAGCAGCAGCTGCTGCAGACTCGCAACTGCCGAATAGATGTGCAATATTCGTAATCCGTAGGTTGGACTCCGCCGCCGCTGGCCGCTCTGGTGGTGATGTAAGCTCCGGTTCTGGGTTGCCAATTACCGCCGACTGCCGTCTAACCGCCGTCTAACCAACTGTAGAATGTAAAGCTTCTGCAGCTCGCGAAAAACTCGCCCACCCACTGCCACTGCCACTGCCAGCGGTACAGCGTCATCATCATCATCATCGCCGGCTGCACAGTGATCTCCGCGAAGTTCGATCTTGCACGCGATGCGAAACAGTCGGCAAACAATCGATCGGGAATGCCATTCTTTGCAGCTTAAAGCGGGTAGGTATTAATAATAATAATTATTATTATGATTGAGTGATCTGTTCAATAAGGGGTCTTATCGTCTTGGCACTGCCAAATGCGTAGCTTGGATAGTGGCTTTTGCATTGTGCTTTGCATTCTGATAATCCGCGTTTCGTCGGCTATCTTCACGTATTTTGCGCAGTGGCGAAAGTAATTAGTGATCAGACCATGACCAAATACCACTGAGTTACCAGCATTCAGTTTGCAAATCATGACAGATCAAAACAATTTATTACAAATAAAACAAACGCAAACCAGCCACTCACAGCAAAGCCGTCATACTTATCTGTATGAGTATTTACATTTATAAAAATTAATATAGAAGATCATTCCGTGTCACTTCATATCAATCATGGTTAGAACTTGCATGTGAGTGTTGTTTTAATGGCACAATTTTGTATACTTTAAAAAAGATTACGTTTGTTTTTAATAATACAACGGGCTTTTATTGGTTTCAAGTAAAACAGATTTTACTATATGCTTTACTTTAATTTTTTAATTCATATATTTATTTATCTATGTATATCAGGGACTGTAGATGCTCAAAAATGTTTAAAACCGTTTTGGAATTCCATATTGACATAATTATGACATGTCATATTTTTAAAATTGATTTATTTATTACCTTCATTTCTCTCTGTGCACCCTCTCCAGTTAGAGCCGAAGATGACCTATATTGCCATGTGCGCAGCCCAAAATAGAGGATCCGCCTCGATCCGTTGTCTATTTCGGGAGGTGTTTTTCATTTCACTTATTTTCCTTTCCCTACCTTACCCGAAAAATCATAATCCGAAAGAGGCGCAGGCGATTCTTAGTTGGCCTAACCCGAAGTAGCCAGGTGCTATAAATAAAATACCATTAAACTGAGCGATCGCATATACGCATGGATGCTAGGAAAGAGAGCTATAAAAAAGTGGGGGCACTGATCGACCAGGGGATACCCTCGACAGCACACTCCCTCTGCAAGGCTGCGGCAGAAACTGAAACAACAACCAATTTGTTTTCACCCTGATCCGTTGATACAATAAACAAGTTGGCGGACAAGCAGCCCATGAATGAAAAACAGCGAAAAATATAATTTCTTTTTTTTTGGTCAGAATTTGTTGCTTCTTTTTGGATGCCACATTCTGCGTAGCGTTGCGGACCTGGCCGAGTGGTGAGGGGTCTTCTATATGGCCGGCAACAAGTTGGATTTTTCTAAAAATGAACACACACGAAATAGCTTCGTCTTTGGCGTTAAATACGGACCACGACATCCATCGGTGTCGAGCAGCGACAACAACGCATCTCCGCCGAAGAGCGGCGGAATTTGATTTGATTTTCACTTGGCCGACCGACCGTCCGCGCTATTTTCCTCTATTGTGTGTGGGGCGTGCTCTCCGCGGCGGTCCATCTAAGGAGCATATTCCGAAGAAGCGATGCTTTCCGCGACTCGGCTTTCCCGCAACTAGTTGCGTTTTGGATGTCAACACGATGTGCACGCGCACAGCGGCGATTCCCGTCGACCAACTGCCACTGGCAGCGTGAAGTGACCTGTGGACCGTGGACCGTGGCGATTTGAAGGTGATCTCAATCACCGGGCATTACCAGGACAGCTTGAGCCAAGACTGAACCGGAGAGGGAACCACACACAGAAGATATTCATTTTTCCAGGGCACCTTACAAAAGTACAAACGATCGAATAGCGAGGTAAATACTAGTTTTCGATCTCTCCTCATTATTCCCAAGTGGAAACCACACATAGCCTTCGCGTCCATTTAGGCCGGGCCTTTAGACCTTTTATGGGCATGCTTTTGGCCCAGGGAATCGAATTTCATGCACAAAAACAACATTTCGGTTTCGGGGCAAAATTCGGCGTGCGTTTGTGTGTGTTCTGCCTGCGAGAGCGCCACTTGCCAGTTCCTCTTGGACATTTAAATAGAATTCCCGTGCTGGCCACCGATCGAGAGAGAAATTTCAGATTGAGCAGCCTCCTCCTCCTCCTCCTACTCCTCTTCCCTCTCCGTCTCCGTCTCCGTGAACGTGCTCCTCTGCCGGCGATCATCAAAATAACAACACAACGTGTTTTTCGTGTTCCTCACATCGCGTATACGCAACGTATTCCTGCGTTTCATATTTACCTTTAACTTCAAACGATTGAAAAGGCGGCTTAGTTAGGATTGGTATATTCCATGTTATTATTACGGAAAAGCGTTAATATATAGTTATCAACATATTTGGTAATTTCACCATTTCCTTTTATTACCGTCGATTTCAGTCAACGGTTCGTATACACAATCCGCTTGGAAATAAAAAGCTTTACAAATCAAAACAATTTAATTAGTAATGAAAATATAAATAGTTTTATAATATATTATTATTCATGGATACTTAACTTATTTTCTCGTACTTCATTTTAGCTGAAATCAGGATCAGCATGCAAGAACTAACAAGGATCTGCGATCTTAACGGAAACGCAGATAGGGCAGAGCTGGGTCCAGTAGCCCCGGCTACCAACAATCTGGACCAGCTGCTACCCAACATAAAACTGGAGCACGATCCGGACCTGGAGTGCTGGCTGCCCACGCCCGAGCACCCACAACTCCGTCTGGATCTGAACAGCACACGGCTGCTGCTGCAGGGCTCCGACGACCCACTGATCTCGCATGGCGCCACCAACGATGCCCACGACGAGGACCATCCCTTCAAGACGCTACTGGCCCGCAAAAGTGCCGGCCACGAGACCCCACACAATGGCACCTGCAGTCCGCTGACCAAGCAGCAGCTGAAGGCCAATCTGCTGATGGGCAGCCGGAAGACGAACCGGCCGCCGCCGCAGGAGCAGCCACCCACAGCACCACCACAAAAGACAGTTAGGCCAGTGCACAGCCAGGGCCAAACCCGATCACGAAAGCGCGGCGATGCGGGCGCCATGAAGCTTCGCTTCCACCACCAAGCTCTGCCCGCGGAGTATGCTGCCCATTACGAGGCCACACAGGGTCGCCAGCCACCAAAACCAGCGCTACCGCCGCCACCTCCTCCGCCGAGTCAGGCTCACGAGAACGTACGCAGTTGGCTGCGGAAGATTGCCGAGATCCAGCGCAGTGCCGAGCGCCAGCAGCAGAAGCAGTCGTCCGCTCCTCGAGCTGGAGCACCAACCTCGCGTTCCTCACCCCTTGCAGCGACGTCAGCGGTGCCGGCCAAGAGTCCAGAGGTAACCAGCGCCTCTAAGCGGAACTCCCTAAAGTACGCCGATCTGCCCTACATGGGTGAGATTACGCTGGATAACTACAAGCCACGTCGTGGTCGAAAGCCCAAGAAGGCGGACATCTGCCACCTGATCTACAAAAACTACGGCACCATTGTTCCAGCATCTGTGCCTGCGATGCCGGTCAGTGCTGCTCCGCCGGCGTCTACCTCCACCATAGCGGTCCCACCTGAGGAGCCGCTGAATCTCTGCCTGCGTGACCAGAGCGGCGATCGCTTCTCCATCTCCAGCGGCGACAGCGAGAAGCCGAGGACTACACCAACTACGACCACTGCGACGACGGATTGCGGCAGCTCCTCCCATCGGACCACACCACTTAGTACGGTTAAACCACTGACCTTGGAGCTGGCAGGCAGCGAGGAACAGCCCATGACAGCAGCCAAGTTGCTCCTCCAGCCAGTTGGTCTGTACTACCAGCAGCTGGTGGAGTCCTGCAGCCTGGGAGGGTTGCCCGTGCCCTTGGAGACCATCGAGAAGGACAACCAGCTGTCCCTTAAGATTCCGATACCAAGCGGCTTCTTTGCCAATGAGACTTCGCCCCTGGCCATGCGGAAGAGAAAGCGGTCAGCTATCTTCATCCCGCCCATGCCCGCCGAGCACTCGTCGAGTCCCTCGAACGAGGTGAGCATCTGCAAGTTTAAGTTCACCGGCGGTGCCAAGCCCACGCTGCAGGAGAAGAAGATGCTCTCGGTGGACGCGGAGGGCAATTACCGGTACTACAACGGCACCGGAGACAAGACCATGCGAGGCTACGAGTTCATCTCCCGGGATCAGCAGCAACAGCTGCAGCACCAACAGCACCAGCAGCAGCAGCAGGGTCAGGGGCAGGAGAAGCTCTATGTGGATATTCCAGCGCCATCGACGGACCTCAGTCCAGAGTTGCTGCACATATCGCCGGAGTCGCCCACCTCAACGCTGATCCTGCCCAGCAGTAACCATCTGGTGACTGCCGTAACGCCACATAGTCCAGCCTCGCAGTGCTCCAGCTCCCAAAGTCCCATGCCCGGAGCAGTGTGTCCCGGACACACGCAAAGCAAGTCCTCGTCAGAGAGCGATCGTAAGCGAAGATCTTCGAGGCGGTCAAAGCAGCGCGAGAAGCTGGAGAAAACCTTCAAGGAGAAAGGCTTTCTCATCCAAACCCAGCAGCTTCAATCCGCCGAAGGGGCTACCTATTGCAAGTTCAGACAACTAAAGAAGTTCACGCGTTACCTTTTCCGCAACTGGAAGGATCACATACCCGAGAGCGATCTGGCCAAGCACCAGAGCGCCTCTCGGGAGGATAGGCTGCCGAGTCTGGAAACCCAAACCGCCAACCAGACGACATAGAGTTCCCCTAAGGACATCCAGGAAACAGCCACACACAGCACTGCCAAAGATTTAAGTTTAAGACCAGCTAATGGCCGGCCCAACTTCGGGCGGCGTTGCCAGTTGAGGATGGAGCACAGCAATCCATGCCGATTCCGTCCACGCGGGCTGTCCAACAACGCGATCAATGATCCTCAGCCACGCTCCTAGTCGTTCATCAGTTTTTCTAGTGCCTAATAAAATGTTATTGTTAACAAATAAACTCAATGTTTAACCATACACAGCAGTAGATAGTGAGTGAGTTATCGTGCACAAGCATTGGAAAACACTTGTTTGGTTGTAAAAGGCATCGTAGTATGTATTTTACAAAATATCCGTCAATACAGTTACGGGTTAGTACAAAAGATAAACTCCAAAATGGGCGATAAGTCTATAGGGGTTATGCTCGCTCTCAAGGTCGTTTCAATGCCATTGCGAATACTTATCGTTATCATCGTTATGCGTTATATGCTTATTTAGAAGATGTCATTGCATCTTGTTTCCAGATTAGCCTAAATGTTAGTTACAGATAATATAAAAAGTTCCAAAATGTTTGCTGGTATGCTTAGGTCGACGAATGAAATTTTGACTCGAATTCATTCGAAAGATGTTTGGAAGATTGGGCGTGCCCGTGATCAGATAAATTCTCACTAATATTGTCAATTTGTGGATTTGGTTGCATAATTGGTTCAGGTGGCAGTTCATTCAGTTTGGGATCCTTGGCCAGGCTTGGGCTTACAACTAAAAAACATATTATTTGCTTTCAATCGATTGTGCGCCTTTCGACTTCGTCATTAGTTCGAACTCATTGAGCTCTCATGCTCCTTAGGCGCGTCGGCCAGATAAGTCTCCGGCACCCTGGCATTCATGGGACACACGTACTCCGTCCAGTCTACGTCACTCTGGCCCTTGGAGCTCTTGCGACGCTTTAACGAAAACTGAGTGCGTTTCACCGGCTTCAGCTTGGCTGTAATGTTTAGCGGTTGGTACCCGGGTGTCGATTCGGCATCTCGCTTGCTCAAGATCACTGGTCGACCGACTAGCTCCTTAAAGTGCATGGCCAGGTGACGACGCAGCAGGGACTTGCTGGGTGGTATCGACAGCAGGTCGGCAAGCAAGTCCGCATTGAAGCGCGGCTCATAAAGCATCAGAGCCCCGTGGACACCAGCACCACGCAGATTGGGCGTGTACTCAGACAAGTCGATGGTCTGCAGCCATCCCATTATGCGATGCGCTGTCCACAGCTCTACGTTGTCCCTGTCAGGAGTGGCTGCGGCCTCATCATCGCTGACCACCTTAATGGAGCGTCGTATGAGACCTTCAGCGTTCCACGACAAACGACGCATGCACAAGATTCCCGCTCGCAAGGAAGCTATGTGCAAACAGGAGCTGACGTGCAATTGGGACAGGTCCTCGAGCGTGAGGCGGTGTAGCATTCGACCGTCGACCTTGGCCTGCATAAAGTAATCCTTATACTGGGGCAAGCCAATGTCATCCAGCCAGCGCAGAACCCATGCCACATCCAAACAAGATGCCTTTAGTGTTAGGTCATCGAATTCCTTTCCAGTTAGGTCATCGATGGCCAACAAGATTTTCTTCCGGTGAAGTGGCATCTTTAGGTTTAGCTCTCGTTCGATGTCGACAGGCGAGGCGGTGAAGAACGACACTGACGGATTGGCCTTCAACCACTTTCTGTGGGCGAAAATTGCATATAGTAACTGGTTTGTCGTTATTATTGATGTCAAACTTACCGGCAATTGTCCTCATAGCAGCTTAGACCCATGTATGCCAACCAATTGCACACCTCCTGCGCTCCCCACGTGCTCCAATGTTTTTCATTCTCACCGAACAACGGCGTCTGGGCACTCCACTCAATTCGACCGCCAGCCGTAGCTCGGGCTCCGCCTCGTCGGAACTCGGGCTCTGCCTGCTCCAAGGCGGTCAGCTCGCAGTTGCTGCTATTGCTGCGCCGCAGCTTGCCGAGTATGTTGCGCAAGCCACGGGCAGATCTTTCCCTCAGCTTTGGTGAGGGTGTGAACTGCGACATGAAACTGGAAGTCATAGCATCCTCCGCTTGATGATTGTCATCAATCAAAATATGTTCGTTCGAGGCGAAGGCCACGTTTCGCTGCTTGCCGCTGCTGTTGGCATTGACGTCTAAGGCACGATTGTTATTGTTGTTCAGCAACTTGCCATGCGATCGTGGCAGGCTGTGGAACTGCGGCTTGATCTGATGCCGCAGTGCAGAGGGCGGCGTCTTGGGGGATCCCATGAAGGCCTTCTGGTTTATATTGCTCAAGCTGCCATAGGGAATATTGGCGGATATGGCGCTACTTCCATCGTTAGCCTGCTCTAAGGCAGTGCGGTGCAGCTTTAGTTCACTTAAGGCACTCATTAGCTCCAGCTTCTGCGTCTCGAGGGCGGAACGAGAGATCATCTGTCGCTGCAGCTGCTCTTCCTTGGTGCACAATTGCTGGCTTTTTTCCGTTATAAGGCCCTCCAGCTCGATGATCTTGTCCGCCTGCTCCGACACCCGTTCCGCCAGCATCTGATACTGCAGGGCTAAGCCCTCCTTATCCCGTTGCAGACGACGCATCCGCTCGTCGGAATCCTGACGGGGGATGTGCGTCTCCAGCCAGTCGCTGATAATTGCCGCCGTAACAGGATCCGGGGCTGGAGCAGCCAGTCCAACCTGAAATGATAAGCCTGTAAGCCCTCTGTGTCTCAACCTTATCTTATTCAGAGTGACTCACCTGTTGCAGGGCGAGAGCCAAAGTCTTAGCTGTTGACAAAACATTGGTGGCCGAAATTAAGTTGCGTTCGCTAAACGTCAGGGAAGACCCTGCTCCGGATATAGATACCGATCCCGCCTGCGTCGCGGTGCTCGATATGAGGCCGTCCATTTGCTGTAGGGCTGCCTCGAGCATTTTGCTGCCCTCTGCCACAGTCGCCATGAAGTCCAAATCAAAGTCTCGCTAATCCCGGGTGATCGATGTGTGGCGTGCTTATTGCGCGACTAGTGCATTGTTATGTAAGCTGGTCAGGCAAGGCTCGTCATTTCGCACTAGTTCGAGGAAAAATGGCATTTATGGTTATTAATTTCAGCACTAATTGGGGAAAACTATCACGAAAATAGAAGCTGCTGCAGCGTTCTGCTTCTTCTTCCCGCACCAGCCCAGCCACTTATCGATAGCCAGCGACAGTTCGATTGTAGGAGCAACAGGCCGATAGTTTTGTGGCTGTTTGCCTATTTACCTTTCATAAGGCAATATACATTTACTCCTTAATATATTTTAGGGTACGTAGAAAAATGTTTAAAAACTTGTAAAAACATCATATAAATATATAAGATATGTGTATATATTATATTTGTGTATATATCTGGGGTACCATACCTGATGCCTACTGTACCAACTAGATGCCATCTCTAACAAGCAGGTGTAGCGGGGGAGTCACGAAGATGTGTCATCTCCAGCCAATGTCACAACAAAACAAACACTAAGGATAAAATAACAAATATCCGAAATGAATCGCTTCGCTTATGTGGAGGCCCGTCTGAGTCCCAATGAGTCCTTCGTCAGCCGCGACAACAAGGTGAAAATATACGATGGCGACCAAAAGGTGAGGAGCTAGTGAATTTGCACAATCCACAACCGGCTGTAACTTGGGGGTTAAATCCTTTCAGACGGACTTCGAAGACGGCGAAGTGGTGCTCACCACACACCGACTGTTTTGGGGTCGCCCTGGAGAGATTGCCCGGGCCGCCGTAACTCTTTGCCTGCCACTCAGCTATGTGATATCCGTCAGCGAGGAGACCACTGCCTCCAACTTCTTTGGCCGCAAGACTCGCATAATCATGCATCTGCATCCGCCAACGTTGGAAAAAGGACCCGGCCCACTGGACACCAGTCGCGCCACCCACATCAAATTGTCCGGAAAGAATGGCCTAAGCGTCGAGTTCCACAGTGCCTTGCGGGAGACTCTGAACGCCCGTGTCTGGGAAATCCTCTTGACCAGCGAGACCATCATCAATGGCGCGGCCAGCGGTCCAACCTCGGAGCCTGCCAACGATAGGCTGGCTCGCATTCAGAAGAGGACAGGCATTGGCGGCATCGAACGGCACTTGGAGGCAAAGGCCAAGGCCACGGATGAGAACATAGCACTGGCCTTTCAGGATCTCAGTGTTCTGATGGCCATGGCCAAGGACATGGTGGGTGTGTCCAAGACAATTAGCAGCAAGATACGCGAGCAGAAAGGAGAAATATCCGACGATGAAACTGTGCGTTTCAAATCCTACCTCATGAGCCTGGGTATCGATGACCCCGTCACGCGGGACAACTTTACCAGCAATTCGGCGTACTTCAGTAGCCTGGCCCGACAGATTTGCGAGATGCTCCTAGATCCCATCGAGGTAAGAAGGCAGTTAAGAAGTTAAACTTTGTATGACACTGCTTTGCACCTTAGGAGCAAGGTGGTATGATGTCCCTAGCTGACGTCTACTGTCGCGTGAACCGCGCTCGTGGACTGGAACTGCTTTCGCCTGAGGACTTGCTGCACGCCTGCGAACAGCTTAGTGGTCCTATACGACTGCGCAGCTTTCCCAGTGGCGCTAGAGTGCTACAACTGGAGTCTCACGATGATGCCCTGATTGCCGTTGACACATTGGAGAAGGTGGAGGCTGCCGAGTCTCTGGCTGTGGAGGAGCTGGCCAAGCAGCTGGGAATCTCACTCCTGCTGGCCAAGGAGCGACTGCTAGTGGCCGAGCGTCTGGGCAAGGTGTGTCGCGACGAGTCCGTGGAGGGACTACGGTTCTATCCCAATCTGCTGCTGGGCCGGGACTAACTTCATAGTGAATGTACTTGTTGTTATGCTTAATAAAGAATTATTACTTTTTATTTAAATATGTCAGGAAGCAGTTTTAGGTAGAAAACCAGGACACATAAACTATGTAACCGATATACAAGATTCTTACCATTTTAAGCTCCATTGAAATGAGAAGACTGAGGTTTAAATTTCATTTCACACTTTATTGATTAACGGAGCTTCTGCTTTGACTTTGTCGGCGCTTCATTATGTTATAATGGTTTTGTCGTAATTACTTTAATTTTTGTTTAGTATTTCTCAAGAGTTATTCGTAATCAGTTTAATGAAAAGTTTCTACAGTCAGGTATTTTGATAAGCAGTTATTGAATTGAAATTACACATTTATATTAATAGTGGTTTTCGTGTTTACATATATAAATATCTTATGCTGCCGCTTAGATTGCTCCGCATTACATTAATAAATCTTTGAATTACGT
Organism: Drosophila teissieri; assembly: GCF_016746235.2. Lineage (NCBI taxonomy): Eukaryota > Metazoa > Arthropoda > Insecta > Diptera > Drosophilidae > Drosophila > Drosophila teissieri. The sequence continues at coordinate 13,679,680 of NC_053031.1, read as the reverse complement.
TTCAATAACCATTTGATCAGACCACACGTATACGAGTATGTCTCATTACCACGCATCTATTTAACTTTCGTACTCAGGTTTTTGGCCAGTTGCTTGCATCGCTGTGCTTGAGTAACATTTTCCCACTTCGTTATGCTTTCAATCATTCATTCGGTTTACGTAGTACCATGTTTTCTATTTCGTTTATTCATCTTAAATCACATTTATTATTTAATATTAACATTGAGTAGTTTATGCTTGAGTGTGTACGGTACGGGTACGGTAGGAAATACGGGTAGTGGTAGTGAGGTTAATTTTTGTTTTTTTATTGCTGATTGAAGAGGTTTATGAAGGTATGAAAGGTTTACTTTAAGTGCTGTGCAGCTGAATCGAACAATGCTAAACAAGTACAGCACTCTAGGCGGTAGTAACACAATAAAATCGTTACTTAAATAAATAATGTGCATCTACAAAAAACTGGCTTAGTTGAAAAACAAATTTGCTTCGTCAAAGCGACACATTTACACATTACTCGACTCGAGTTGGCAACCTTTCCATCCTCCTTCAAGATCCTTCAGCCGCTCCTGTCTCTAGTTTCATTGTACATTGCGCTATTACAAATAAATTGTTTAAATAAGTTTTGACTTTTGTGTATTTTGTTTTGCTTTCCGTTTTTAATGTTTCTGCAATTGGAAGTACTAAATTGGTTGAGGCTACGAATTGTACATTACAAACTAAAATGTGTGTGTTATCTTCTTTTGTGAACTTAAGCTAAGCAATCGATTAAATAATTAGCAATAATAATTTTAATAGTACAATATGAATATTTGTAATTGCTTAAATGAACCCCTACCCCGGTTCATATGCTCTCGTAGCTAAACGTAATCGTAATAATTAGAATTTCTTTACAATTAATTTACGTGTTTTCTTGATTTTCCTCCTCATATTATTGCTTTCCTTTTGTTTCCGTCGACTCCTCCCCTGATTTACAGCTTAAAATTAGCACGCTTATAGAATTAGTCTTAGGACTTAACGAATTGGAGTCGGGAGCCAGATAGTAGTGGTTTAAATGGCTATTGGGCGCGGGACATATTGAAACAATTTCCATATATATAAATATATATATGTAATATATATATATGCGTATATACAACTAGATAAATATTATTAAGACCTCTACACCTAATTCGTTTTTGCCGGGGGGGACACAATTAACACAAGCGCAGTCGGCGGAGCAGGGGCAGGCAGAATCTGGTTCAGCTCCAGCTCCAGCTTCTAACTAGGTTGCACAACTATGAGCTGCCATGCTGTTGCCCATGCAATTTACACTTACGATTACACATCAAAACATATATAGTTATATGGGTATACAATGTACGATAGTAGTGATAGTTAGGAGGTAACCATAAACTATAATATCAAGCAATACACAACGCGTAGCCTTCTACTTGTTCGCTCTAAAGCTTCATCTCTCAGTCGTCCCAGTCGTCTCAGTCCCTGGCAATTCGCATCCCTTACTTGGTCGCATCGGTGGTGGAGCGCCGTCGATTGACTGCAGCTTGCTGCTGCTGTTGCTGCTGCTTGGCCGCCGCCAGAGCAGTTAGAGTCCGTTGACTGATGGCTCCCGAGGCGGTGGTGGCCCTACCGGCGATCTGAATGTGCTGCAGCTGCTGCTGCTGCTGTTGGGCCACCTGCACTTGGTTGGGACTGGGCAGTGTTTGCGACGATACCGTGGCGGTGCTCTGCTGGTTGAGTATTCGGTGTTGTTGCTGCAGCTGCTGTTGCTGCTGAGGCTGTTGCTGCTGTTGCACGGGCGCCTTCACCGTCTTCAGCTGCAGCTTCTGCGCGGACATCACAATCGGAGTGGTGGTTAGGTTGGCGCTGCTGGTCACCACATTGGCAGCTAAGAGTGGGAAAAACATATCCGCTTGCAATATAGTCCACAGAACTGAATAGATTTTTACTAACCGTTCACGGGTGTGGTGGCGATCTTGAGCGTGGAGCCACCTATCTGCCGCTGGGTGGTGATGAGCTGCCTGTTGGCCAATTGCTTGGTGCCCACCACCTGGACGTTGCGGGCACGCGGCTGTAGGGTGCCCAGCAGCTGGATGGCCGCGGTGCTGTTGCCGCCCGACTGCGACTGGATCGTCTGCTGCTGGACCGTTTGCTGGGCGATACCTATACCACCACCAACATTTGAGGTACGTATTGTTTGAGGATTTAGTTTCTGTACACCGGCACCGACTATTTGAGCTGTAAGCAGAGAGAGAGCAGAACGTGGGTGTGCGGGGAGATTTTTTTGGTTGTTGTTTTAGGTTGCAATGAGAAATGTTGTAGGTCAGAGGTCGGGGAGCCGCCAACTTGGTCGCCAAACCAGTACGAACAGTATGGTTGCGGTTATACATAATGGACTCTCTAATCTCAAACTGATGGCATTTGGGGTTAGGACACACAAGACACACAAATCGGATTGGATTGGATTAGTTTAGTTGCATGAGGGATCGAAACGAGATGTTAACGGGTTTGTGTTGTATGATGTTGTAAACGAAAAACGAAACAGAAACAGAAAAGAACAAAATTAAGCATGTTCAATCAAAAGAAAAGAGTTACGTATAAATAATATGGACCGAGTATAAATAAATCTAAATCCCACCAAGAAGCCAGATCCAGAGTCACAAATATCTCTTCGGCCTGGCCGAAACGACAGTGCAGCATTCTTAGCAAGCGCCCGCTGCACTAGGAACGCATTTCGCACTAGGAACGCATACTCACCAATGGGAAGGGTCAGCATGGCCGTGGTGGCCCCCGATCCTCCACCGCCGCCCGCACTGCCACTGGTGCTGCTTCCCGCCGTCACTGCTCCGCCGGCATTGTTTGTGATGACCACCGTCTGAGTGCCAGGTCCCGACGAGGGCAGGCTCACAATGGTGCCCGTTGGCGGGGCATGCTGCTGTTGAGTCTGCTGATGCTGCTGCTGGTGGTGCGGCGCCGACTGAGTCTGCAGCGTTATGGTGTGTGGCAGTTGCTGTTGCTGGCTGGAGACTGGAACCGAGACCAGGACACTTCGCTGTTGGCCCTGCGCCGTGCCCGCACCAGTAGCCGTGGTCCCCGACTGCTGCTGCTGCAAACTATTGCCGGAGAACTGCAGCGAGATCGGCTGTGTGAAGCCGGGGATCTGCACCTGGACATTCTGCAGGCCGGCAAAGTTAGCCATGGCGCCCTGCAGCTGAGACAGGTTGATTCCCTGCAGATTCAGGGTGGCGGTGGTCTGTTGCTGCTGCTGCTGTTGTTGCTGCTGCGGCGAGGCAGAGGGCTGCGGATGCGGACTAGACATGGGCGAGTGTATCGAAGATGTGGCGGGCGAGTGAACGATGGTTTTTGTGATGAACTGCTGCGTTGGCTGCGGCTGTTGCGGCGACATGTGTGGCATGGAAACGGCGGATACGTTTGATGTGACATTGCTTAGGCGCTCCAGCAGAGCTTGGTTTTGGTGCGTCTGCGACGACTGCGAGTGATCCGAACCCGATGGCGAGGGTGTAGCTGCGTTGGTCAGCAAGGCGGACAGGGCTCCACCACCACCGCCACCACTTGATGTGGACGCCAGATTGTTTGGCACGGCAAAGCCGCTGGCATTGGAGGCGTTCGAGTCGCTACCTGGAGATGGAGCCGCCATGCCCACCACAATTGCGTTGGGCGGCGCTGTGGTGCTGTCCCTTCTCAGGGAGCTCAGTATGCGCTGCTGAACTGGGACCGTTGGGCTCTGAATCCATGCTGCAGCTGCCGCGGCGCTGTTGCCCGACGAGATCACTGTGTAGCTGGTGGTGGGGTTTGTCATCACCGCGGGCGGCGAGGCCAACTGTGAGGCGAGCGCCGACATGGACACTCTCACCGTCTGACTGCCGTCGCCTGCCTGTTGGTGGTGCGACTGCCCGGCTTGGTTGAGGTTGACCGCTATCAAATTGCCCGCGGAGTTTGTTCGAAACGTGGTCGTTGTGGTGCCTCCACCGCCAATCTTTCGATTGGCGTTCAACAGATTTTGCAACACTTCACTGGACTGCTGTTTCCGCTGCGTACTCACCAGCGTGGGTGTTCCACGGGTGGTCTGCACATAGGTAGCAGTGGCCGCATCCGCGGTGTTCGGAGTCGGCTGTTGCTGGTGCTGCACAAGCGTCAGCGTCTGCGGTTGCTGCTGGCCGGTGGAGGTTGTGAACGTTCCACTGGCCACGGGTGTGCTGGTCATCGCAGCTGGAGCACTGTTGAGCAGGTTCAAAATTGATGCGTTGCTGGAGTTCTTGAGTGTGGTGGCACTGGTGCTGCTTCCGTTGTTGTTGGTGCTGCCGCCGGACCCTGCAGCATTGTTGTTGCTTGGCGTGTTCCCAGCTGTAAGACAATTATAAATTGTTATTTAGCATTACTTAGCAATCCAAGTGAAGAATCCCATCGAACTTACTTTGCTGGTGATGCTGCTGTTGTTGCTGCTGCTGCTGTTGCTGCTGGTACTGGTTGGCAGAGTTCATGATGCTGTTGACTATGGCGTTTATTGCAGGATTCGGATGTATGGCCGTGTTGTTGTTCATATTGTTACTGTTATTATTGTTGTTGTTGTTGTTACTAGTGGCAGTTGTCTGTTGTTGCTGTTGCTTCTGCATAATCTGCTGCTGCTGCACTTTCAGCTGCGTTTGCTGCAAAATAGGAGATAACAATTCATTAAATAAACCTGAATGCTGAATAGACCATGTTCTACTTACCAGAATTGGCACATTTGAGTTGAGCTGGGCACGCAATGCGGAATTGGCCCCCACCACGGAAGTGCCCTTCACCTGCTGCTGCTGCTGAATGGTGGCGGGCTGGATGGTTATGCCCGAGTGTTGCAGGGCCTGAGCCAGCTGTTGCGACTGCTGCTGGGGCTGCTGCTGTTGCACAAGGACCAGGGAACCATTGCTGAGGCTAACTTGGTGCGTTGTTGTGGAGGAATTGCTGCTGCCGGTGGCCAACTGCTGAAGATGAATGTGTTGCTGCTGCTGCTGCTGTTGTTGTTGCTGTTGTTGCGGGACAATCTGCGCTGCAGCTTGCTGCTGCGGTGCCTCAATTGTGTATGTTTGCTGTTGCTGCTGCTGCGTTGATTGCGGTCGGAAGTTTTGCTGTACATTGATTACATTACTTCCAGCCAAATTGAGAGTCTTTTGAGTTATTTGTTGTCGCGGCAGTGCCACATGATGCACTGTGGCGGATAACTGCTGTGTCGCTTGTTGTGGCTGCTGTTGTTGTGGCGGTTGCTGTTGCTGTTGCGATTGCTGTTGTGGATTGGCGACAACAACGACTTGCTGTTGCTGCTGTTGTTGCTGTTGCATTTGAGCCTGGCGCTGCTGCTGCTGTTGTTGTTGCTGCTGCTGCTGCAAGAGAATCCGCTGCTCATTCGTCAATCCCGTGTGAGTCACAATTGGCACATGCCCGGGTATCAAATGCGTGATTTTGACCGCCTTACGCCCCTCCTCGGTGAAGATCTCGCGGAACTGCTGAATGTATCGATTGGCATGCACCCGAGTGCCCAACGCAAAGCGGCACGACTCGCCGTTGCGCTCGCCCTCCCGGTAATCTCGGTCCACATACAGCTCGCCAAGATACTCTGCGTCGGAGGGGCGCTGGAAGATGGACAGCTTTATGTGGTAGAGGGCCCGCCGGCCTTCACTCGCCTCGCGCTCCGTCTCAAGAATGTATTCCTCGACCAGTTGCGGTTGGAAGTTGTGACGACAGTTGGGCTGGCAGCCGTCCTTGCAGGCCTCACTGAATTCGTTAAGGGGCTCGAAGGCCTTGGCATACTTTTCCACGCTGATCACGTGCTCGGGCACCTTGAGATTGGCGGGATACTCCAGTGTGGGCGGACGAATGGGCCGTATGACCTCGTGTGGTCGCCGGGGCACCTTCGATGTGAACGACGACAGCATGGCCCCCACCAGCTGATTGTTGGAGGGCGCCGTGGCCGGTGTGGCATTGCCGCCACCACTGCTACTTCCCGTCCGCGGTCGCTGGCGCAGGCGAGCCAGGTAATCGCACAATTCCAGACCGTGATGGTGAGTGAATTGGTCCAGCTTGCGCTTCCGGTTGATGGCCGTTTGGGTGAACTTCTTCATCTGGCGTCGCAGTTCGTGCGAGTTAAAGAGCTGACGCTGGTGCTGGGCGTTGATGGCCTGCCTCCCTATGCTGGGATCCGGCTCCAGACACAGCGGCTCCGCCGTGGCCAACACCAGCTGGCTCTCCAGGGCGAGCTTGTCTTCCGCCGGCAACTGGCTGCCCATTTGCTGCACTTCCGCGAATAGGGTGGCGTTCGTGGGCCTGAGCAGGATGTGCTTCATATCACAGATATTCGTTGAGGTGGCAAATGTCTGGCGGAAGTCGCGGATCTGGGCGATAACGCAGCCGGCATAGAAGACGCTCGGCTTGGCGTACACCCGTGTTCCCTCGCCATCCGACAAACTGACGGTCTCCGCTCCGAGTAGATCCATTAAAAACTCCGGCAGCATTTCACGATCGATGCATTGCAGCAGCAAATCGTTCTCGTAGGGCCACCGAAGCACCTCCACGAGTCCAAAATCGTGTTTGGCCTGACCCGCCTCCGTCTTGGCTTGACTGTCGTCCTGGGCCGGCGGCTTGGGGCGACTCCGATGACTGCCCGTTCCCGTACCCAATCCCGCAGCATCGCCCGAGTTCTCGTCCTTGTCCGTGGTGGACCATTCGTTCGTTTGCGGATTTAGCACCATGTGCTCGTCATAATGCAGGGCCAGCGAGTATCCCTTGTTGCCGGGATACAAGTTGACCACAATCGTGTTGAGCTTCTCCCGATCCACCAACCGCTCCAAAGTGAAGGATCGGGTGCGCTGTTTTAGCTGGCAAGTAAAGAAATCCTTACAAAAGTGTCTGGCTTGGATTGGCTGAATACTTACCCCTGTCTCGGCAAAGTAGTTTAGGTCGTTGCTCAGCAGTTGTAGGTACAGGTCCCTTATTTTCTCGTGCAGATTAAAGAACTTGCTGTTGCCCGACTGGCAGACGGAGGAAGGTGGCTTGCTGTTGCTAATTGAGGAGGCAGCGCCGGCGCCAGCGCGCGCTGATTGCGACGACGAGGTGGCCGTGGAGACTGATGCGGCGGGTATAGCTGAGCTGCGACTAGAGGAGCTGCTCTCCTTGCTACTGCTATTGGACTTCTGGCGCTTGCTGGGCGACGACGTGGGCGATGCCAGGACATGGTGATTGTGCGTCTGGTGGAGGTGATGATGGTGCAGGTGGTGGCCGCCGCCACTGGCTGTTGAGTTGGCGGAGGGTGGCCGTTTCTCGGACTTCTTGCTGGACACACTGGCCGCTCCCGTGGAGCTATTGCTCAGGCTGGAGTTAACGCCCGGCGGCGTCGACAGCAGCAGATCGGGCACCACCGGCGACGGCGACGTGATTGAGTTGAAGTTCGACAGCGTTGTGGTGGAGGATGAGCACGAGGAGGGCGACGGAGCGATTGCAGTGGGCAGGCCGCTGGGCGTGGCCGAGGTCGGCTCCGTGAGCAGGCTGCCCAGTGAGCCGCCAGTGCCCTCGGTGGGGGACTCGTCGTCATCGAAGATGCAAATGGGCGGCTGGGCAGGAATCTGTGGTATTGCCTGTAACAGGCTGGTCTCCAGGTACGATTTGCTGCTCGAGGAGGCGAACTGCTGCTGCTGGAGCGTGGGATGCAGCTGGTGGTAGGACTGCTGCGGCTGCAGCTGCGGCGAGGCACCAGACGTGCCGTACTGGACGAACTGCGTCTGGTGGACGCCCGATCCGTGGGCGTGGACCGCTAGGCCCTGGACATGGTCCGCGTTGCTGGAACCCTTTAACTTTTTGAGCGTGTCATTTATAATAAACTGGCGAAAGAAAAAAAAAGTGCGAAATGAGAATGAGAATTAATCGGTTCCAGGCTAGATGGAAAAATGCTAGGGCTTACGTCGGCTTCTTGGCATGAGGAGTCCAGGCTTTGCATGGTGGTGCCAGCGGATTGCTAGGGGAGACCCAACGGAGGATGGCGCACCCAATTACCGACGACATCCAAGCACCAGTCTACGAACAATCCTGGCCAGGATCGGCGGCATTCGCATTGCGCTAGCAGGTGTCCGTGTTGCCAGTGAATTTCGAGTTACGAATTTCTAGGACCGCAGACGCAGGGCTCCGTTGTTGTCTCCTACTTTCGCTGGCTGCTGCTGCTGCTGATTCTGCTGCTGCTGCTGATGTCCATCGGTTAGTTTCGCCACACTCAGCAGTCGGCTGTGCCGCATCAGGATCGTTTTCGGGTGCTCCTCGGCCCGTCTGTGTGGCGACTCGCTGCACTGGTGGACAAGGACACTGAGATCGGATCCCGATGGCAATTACTGCGGTTTCTTCACTCTTTTTCCACTTCCACTGCTGCTGCTGCTTTGCGTGACATTTTCTCTCTGCGCCCCTCTGCCGACGAACTCTCTTTCTGGCGCTGCTGCTCCGTGAATTAGCAAGGTCGCGCGCTCTGCTGCGGTTATGGGGCGAACAGTGGGCTGGTTCTTTAATAATACGCCGAGGATTGCTCGCTTTTAATTGTTTTAAAACTTTGTTTTATGCTTTTTTTTGCAATGTAAATGTACTGTACGATTCGTGCTGTGCGAATGCCAATCAATCGTTATCGTTCGCTGTGAATGGCATTGTCGCCGTTCCGTGCGCTGTTGGTGGTGTGGGCACACTGGCTGCCGTGCACAGTGTGCTGTTAGGCGCGCGCTGTTATCGCTCTGTTAGCCGCCCAACAGTCATTTAAATATTCAAAATTTGCAAATTTGCGCTTAACTTCCCCCGGTTCGTTGAATGAAGAAGACAAAATTTGTAGGATTGTTCACTTATGTTTAATAGGTATATTATTAAGGATTAGTCTCTACCAACTAAGCGTTAAGAATACAAAATTTTGTCACTTGTACGTATACACGTTGTCATACACATTTATCCATATATATATGCATATGTATATTATATATCATAGATATCCGCGCGCTAACCGTTATCAATATTCAATAAAATCATTATATCAGAAACTTGTAATACACTCGCAGTTGAAGAATTTCCGTTCACATCAGCATGAGATCTTTAAACGTTAATTGTGTAGTTTGAAATATTTATAATAAAAACAGCTCTTGAGTTGGATCGTTGAGGATCAGGGGTTGCTTTTGGGTTGCGTTGGGTTGTGTTGGGTTGTGTTTTGGGGATTAGGATCGGGTTCGGGTTATGTGCGGGTGGGTGGGTTGCTCGCTTGCTCCTCGTCTACTCCTTGTGACCGCCCTGCAGCTTCTTCCAGGTTTCGCCCAGCGCCTTGGCAAAGTGGTCGTCCACCGAGGCTTCAGTCTTGGTGAATATCGAGATATTCGTGGACGAGGTGGGCGAAGCGGGCGGCGTCTGCGTCGAGGAGGCAGCCACGGCCGCCAGTCCGGGCTCAGCCTTCACCCGAATGATGGCCGGCATGCTGGGCGTGGGCGTGGGAATCTGCGCCGGCGTTGGATTCGGAGTTGGAGTCGGTGTCAGTGTTGACGCCACAACGGTGGTGTTTCCGGCTATCCCATAAGCCGGCGGCGGCGGCGGTGGCGTGTTGTATCTCGGCGGCGTGTGGTGGGGCGTGTCCAGGATCCGCCTGGCCGCCACCGCTGTCTCCATCACCTGGCTGACGGCCGTGGGTAGCGGTGGCGCCGATCCCGTGGCCGAGGGTGGCGGTGATGGCGGCGTTTGGGTGCGATGCAGTGCTAGCGACAGGGGAAGCGGTTCCTCCTGTGGCGGCGGCAGTTCCGGCTGCAGCGATTCTGGCTCCAGAATGACCAATCCCGGCTTGGGCAGCGGCGAGCGATGCTGCTGGTAGTGTAGCGATGCCACTGTGCTGGTTGACGAAGGCGGTCCGTAGGCCAGCGGCGAAATCTGCTGCTTGGGTGTACCACTTGGCGAGGGCGTTGGTGTTGGCGTGGGCGTCGGCGACTTCTTGGCGATCAGGGCAGCATAGTTCTCGCCCAGTGAGCGTCGGAAGTGCTCGTCAATGTCGCACATCGCCATATCTGCAAGGCAAATCAAATCGGGTTAGTATGATCATTGACCACTGATGTGCAGATGACCTCTCACCTGTAGAGTGGGCCTGCTCCGGGGGTTCTCGCTTGGGTGGAGCCTGGGTGATGACGCTGGGTCGGCTGTTGGCCGCGTAGTTGGTCCCAGGCAAGGGCTCGCGATAGGGAGGCGGCGGTGAGGCTCTCTGCTTGAGCGCTCCCGTTGTTACCGACATGTCAATGGGGCTGTCCATGTCGCGGTCCTCTCGATCCCGATCCCGCTCCCGGTCCCTCTCGCTGCTGCCCGCCTCGTGCGGCTGGTATCCGGCACTGCGCTGACGCCGCTCGCGTCGCCACTTGGTGGTGGTCAGCACCTTGGACGTCGCACGCATCTCTGCAAGGAGAGAGAAGAAACATCGAGAGTCAAAAACGGTTTTCAGGGAAACGAGTTATCTGTTTGTGGCCATCTTTTTGGCTAGCCCTCTGAATAGTAATAGTCCATGTCCATATAATAAACAAAAATCGAATTTCAATTAAAACCCATAAATTTGCTGTGGCTTTGCGGTTGATTTGGGTTTTTGTCTGGCTAGCGATTCACCAATGCTCGGTGCGGTTTACGTGTCCGTCGTCTTGGCTGCGATTATGCGGTCGATGAGTGGGCGTAATGAATCAGTTGGAGTCGAGGCGAGGCGGAGCTGACTCTACAAAGGTTCTCCTTCACCCGATCGCCTGCCTGCGTCTATATAACCAAATCTCTGCCCCCTGGCGCGCTCCCGCCTGCAAGTTTGTTGCCTAAGTCTTTCGTTTTTTTGAATGAACCTCTGCCAAAAGCGCTGCAAAGTCGCGGAACGGCCAAGAGCGGCGGGCGGGAGGAAGAGGTTAAGGCAGCACAGAAATTATGCACAAGAAGACGTAGCCGTCATCAGCGAAAAAAAATATGAATAAAAATAAAAATAAAAAACGGCACACACACTCCAGCAAATAAATAATAACAACAGAAAGCATACAATCGAAACTCCGCGGCACAAACAAAATTGGTTACGAAAACTCGTTTGGTCTACGCTCTTTTTCGAGTTCGCCTCTGTGTGCATGAGTGTGTGTGTGCATAAAAGTCTGGGCCTGGCCTACACTGCGCGAAACGCAGGAACGTGCCCGACCTGCCAATGGGCGACTGACCGAGCTGCCGGCGTGGGAAGCGGCCAAAACTGAGCGTGGGCATCCCGTCGGGATGAAAGATCCATCCGCTCCAGGCGCTCAGTGTAGCTGCTGCAGCTTGCCAGGAAACCAAGTTTATAAATAAAGCAAAAGGCTGGCAGCAGCGGGAAGCCAGGTCCCAGAACCCAGTTTCTCGGCCGATATCGCAGGGGCTGGCAAACCAGTCGGACGACTTCTGCACATTTCGAGCAGCGCAGAGTGCCCCACCGGAGGAGGAGGAGTGGCTGCAGTCCCAGGAACCCAGGCATGAATGAATGAATGAATGGCTGGCTGGGATGGAGGCGGTTGGCGTTGGCGGAGGAGCAGGAGCACGACGAACAGGAGGAGCAGGAGGAAGGAACAGAGCAAGCGGGAGCGTTGTCCTGTTTTTGGCAACGTCACTGCGGGGCTGCCATATATAACTTCTGCTGCGAGTCCAACCAAGCCGGAGAGGCAGAGGAGCACCAGTCAGGGGAGCCGAGAAACTGGTCTGCTCCGAGTGGAGCACTGGGCGCGGAGGATGACGAGGAGGCGGAGGAGGATGCAGAGGAGTTGGAGTTGCAGGCCAAGCGGCATTAAAAACCAACAAACACGGAGGCTGGGAGCGAACTTGGGCCTGGGCTTGGGCTCAAGCGGATGATGATGGGGATGATGATAATAATAAAGAAACATTCAAATTTTATTGCACATTTCCGGTCGACGGACGTCGCCGTCTGTTGGGGGATCGGCGGTTCGACAGCAAAAACAACGACAACGGCAACGGCAACGACAACAACAACGAAGACGACAACGACAACGATGGAGCATGAAGCATGGAGCATGGAACATGAAGCTTTCTTTTTGAGGCTCCCCCTCTTGTGCGGATTGTGGTCTGCTGCTCCCTATCTCACCTTCGCCGCCACCGCATTTTCAGCATCCTCTCGGCATTGTTTATGGGTTCTGCTGCCTCTGGCGTTTTAATCATTTCTGTATCGGCTAATTGGCGATAAGGGGAAGCCGATTGAACGGCAATCTGATTCCGAATTTGGGGGAGTTCGTAAGGGGAGCTCCAAATGAGGTTAAATCGATGATATAAGCAAGGGACATTCGTGGGATGCAATGCGACAGTTAGCTACAATAAGGTTCCAAAAATCATACGATTTGAAGGTAGACACCTGGTTTTAATAAAGTGAATTAAGGCAATAAAGAACCACTTGAATAGGCTATAAAGAACAGCCGCAAAGTTGAATAATTAAGAAACCAAGGTACATATATGTTTCTTTATAAGGCTTTGTCATCAGATGATCATTAAAAGTTTTCCTAGCATAATAAGTAGAGCTACTTCATCACTTCTTGATATGTTTTGTGGAAAGTCAAATATTGTGAAAATAATAGACTGCTAGCAATGGTAATGGTAGTCAATGTATTCTGTAAAGTTTGCCCATTACAATCAGACATCGTTATTATTGTTCAAAAAAATCGAACCATTATTTCTGGCGAGACATTTCACAATTTCCGGTGACGGTGGGCCAATCTCGACTTCTTCGCCGCTGAGGTGATACATCAGCTGGCTGGCGATTTGAAAGCCGGCCCAATGAGATCCCAAAATCTGGTTCCGACCCCGGGGAACGCGAGAAAGAGAGGGGCAGAGGCGGAAGGAGAGAGACGGCGCGCGAGAGTGACAAAACTCAGGCAGACTTGCATGCTTACATATATGGCCTGTACACTCCGTAAGATTGTACTACAAATGGCAGCAAAGCCAGAGCAATAGCAATAGCAATAGCAATGGGAACAGCGTTTTGTGACTTATGCAAACAAGTTGTTGCTGCTCTGGTTGTTGTAGCTGTTGTAGCTTTGTGTACATATTTATTTTTCCATCATCGTCGCCGCCACCGCCACCGCCGCCGTCGCAGGCGTTTTTCATTATTTGTATACTTTACGTTTATTTCTTTTCTCGCGCCGGCTCGTGAGTCATGCCCGTAACCACAGATCCGATCCCCAAGCCCCCGTTCCCGGCCAGACTTGCCGCTTAGCCCGCATTACCCGCTGGCCGAGTTGATTGCAAATCTGGTTTTAATATGTCAACAAATTAACAAAAGCAAAGCAATACCAAGTCGAGCCAAGTACAGAAGCTCCACAGTTCCACCTCATCGTCAGGCAGTGTTTTTTTTATGGAGGTTTAATGTTTAAACAGGCGCTCATTTTTTGCTCTTTCTCTGGCTGCTCTTTTTTTCGTTTTTTTTGTATTCTGTGATTTTTGTGTTTGCCTGGCGTCGCCATGTAATTGAAAGCATTTGTGTGATTTGTGCAATGTCGCCAATTAACGCGGTGGAAGTGGATTGTGAGTGTGAGTGTGAGTACGAGTGTGTTGTGTCTGCTTGTTTGCCAATTGGAGCCCGAAGCCAATCGATGGCGACGGGGGAGCGCAGTAAAAGTGTTGCCGATTTCATTACCAATTTTCCAGTTGGCACAAGCCGACCACTAGTGTAGACGCCATCGATACGCTCTTGCAGCCGGCGTGACCGATTGCGTTCGCCGCCGCTGCCGTTGCCAATCTGAGTCTGGTCTGAGCCCCAATCCCATCGTCATCACGTTTCACGTGGACGTTCAATTCCACGTCCTGGCCACACGCCGCCCACTGGCTGATAAGCCGAGGCTTAGCGAATCGCTTCCGATATCCCATTCATCAGCGGAGTGGGCGAGCGGTTATCGTGGCCAAGTGGCCAATTGACCGAAGGAAAGGGCACGTTCGCCGATCCATTGAACTTCAGCACCGATCGATCAGGCGAATGAGTGTAGCCTCCACGTGAGCAGCAGGTGCAGCGACGTGGTCTTCACTGCCCCACTCTCCGCTGCACTTTGCCCGCCTTCAACCAAGATTGTTTCAAACGAATTACGTTATGTTCAATGGACAGTCATCTCAAGAAGTGGAATGCTTTCGAATGTTCGTTCGGAAACATACACCTTTTTGCAAGATGTTTGTAACATTTTAAAACTCTAGTCTTTGAAAGAGTTTATATAGACCATATTCTCTCTGTTTCGGCAACTTATTTGTTTGCTTTAAAAGCTATCATCATCTAGCTATGACCTTGCAGTAATGAGATTTCTAGCAAACCGGTCAAAAGAACTCTCTTTACTGTCATAGAAAACTTTGGGTAAAATGCTAAGAACTTTGGTGCTTTTTATATGTTTGATTTGTATACCTATTTAAGTATTCATAGCTGCAAAAAATCATCTGCAAATGTTTATTTATAGTTTTCAGTTCAAAACTGACATGTATTCCAAAACTAAAGAGGTTTTACCTAATTCGACGTGTAATCGTTAGGTACAAACAACGCATATTTTTAAAAGGGGTTATACTTGTGTTTAAATGCATTTCAGTACCAAGTTATTGATAAACATTTGCTGCACATAATTCTCATATTTATTTACTCTAATTTGAAGCGTACCATGTGCCGACAGTGTGGCTATTTATATTCGTTACAAGGAATCGTCATAACGTTACAGAACAGAGCCCTGAACTTTAAGGCACTGCGGAGCAAATTGAGTATTTTGATAAGTGAAATTATAGAAACTACGAATCCGAAACGTGGAAGCAAAGAGAAGGGGAACCCCATTCAAGAGAATAGAAACAAACTTTTGCCACCTTCCTAATGAAGTGCAAGCAAGTCTCACTGGCAAGATCGCCAGTATGTGACAGATGCAACCTTTTCAGTCAGAGGTCAGTCAGTAGGGGATTTTCGCGAGTCGATTTCTACGAAGTCGCCCTTGACAAACGAACCTGAGTGCAACTGCAACTGCTGCTGCTGCTGCCTGTAGAGCTGGTGGTGCATGGCGGCCGCCTGCTGGAGATCGCGCCACGGCTGCCAGAGCAGGCTGTTGGCCATGGAGGAGGCGTTGGGATCGGCGCCCGCCTGCGGATGCTGCTGCTGATTGCCGGACTCCGCCTGCAACGCGTGCAGCTGCTCCAGCTGCTCCAACTGCTGAGGATGCTGCACATTGTAGAACATGGCCCTCTGGCTGGCCAGTTGGGCTTGCTGGTCCGCCAGCGCGGCGGCCGCTCGGGCAGCAGCCACCTGGGCCAACGTGCCGTGCGGACTGGCAGTGGACGAGGCGTTGGAGGAAGTGGACGGTCCACTCGAGCAGGATGCGGATGAGATGGAGGCCGTCGAGGAGGCGGATGAAGCGGGAGATGCGGCTGTAGCTCCACTTGTTTCAGCCACCAGGCGCTGGATTTCCTTGTGGTAGTAGTAGTCCTCGAAGGCATCCAGTAGGCAGCGATAATCTAAGCGGAGAGCCATTCTACGTGAGCTTGATGGATTCTCAATTAGCTGAGCCACTCAAGCCACTTCCTTCTTCTCGATCCAAATCTCTGGAGGGGATCGATACTCTCAACCCACAGCCAGCGCCGAAAAGCCGACTCAGCTGATTCACAAATCTGAACGCTTTGGCTGGCAGTTGGGGGCGGGTATCTATCAATCGGTATCAGTTGAAGTAGTCCGCGGATGCTGGGGAGCGGCGCTCTTTTCTTTTTTCTTGTTCCTTTATTATTATTTGTTTTTCTTTCCCTTCCAGTTTATGATTACTTTTTGCGCTCGGCGGCAGATACAGATACACGAATGTGCGCCACAAAACGAGCCGCAAGTCGCGACTATAGATACAGATACAATCTGTTTCTGTTTGTCTGTTGGCTTTTTTTTTCTTCTGCGATTTTGTTTTTTTTTTATATTTCTTATTTCTTTGTTGTTGTTGATTTTTTTTGCGCGAACCGCGACTCGGGTTACAGTCTCTCGCCAGTTGAAACGGAGACTTTGGCTCTGCTCCGGCGACGTGAGCCTCGAGTCGACATTTAGCAAAATAAAAATAGCACGCTCTTTTTTCTGGCTTTTGCCGTGTTTGCCGTCTTTTGTTGTTATGGCGGCTCTGTCTCTCGTCTCTGGGTTATATGTGTTTCTTTTCCGAGTAATGATTTGCATAGAAATCGACAAATCGCTGACTGAACTTGAGCGCCAGTTTTCGCTTTCAGACACCGACGAACTGAACTGAAATGAACGCTACGGAACGGGGCGGCACACACGAACTTATCCGGACGCACGTTCCACGCCACAAATCGTAGTACGCTACGAACAGCAAGGTATCAGTAGCTATAGCAGCTATATAGCATTAGGA
Organism: Drosophila teissieri; assembly: GCF_016746235.2. NCBI lineage: Eukaryota > Metazoa > Arthropoda > Insecta > Diptera > Drosophilidae > Drosophila > Drosophila teissieri. Next base: position 13,663,304 of record NC_053031.1, on the reverse strand, counting down.
ACTGGGCAACTGTGCAGCCGAGCAGCTGAGTAACTGAGCAACCGAGGAACCGTGCAACTGAACACCTAAACAACTGAGCAACTGAACAACTGAGCAACGCGACACCGAACTGGCGGCTTCCACGGCCAAACTCAAACTGATCGTCGAACGGCGAACGGCGACTTGAAGATTGCGACTGGGGCTTGCTGTATTATTATTATTATGGGGGCTTTCGAAGCTCCAAAGCCGAAGACGAAGCCGAGTCTTCAGTCTTCCGTCTTCGGTTTCTTCGCCAGCCTTCGTCTGTCGCTCGTTCGCTGGGCTGCAAAAGTCTCCACGGGTCTCTGGATCGCTGAGGCAACAAGGGGGAAGGGATCGGATCTGTAGAGTTGGGGGCTTTTTGTTCATTTCATTTCTTTTAGAGCCATTTGCACTTGCGCCAGTTGTTGTCCCTTGTTGTTTTTCGTTTATTTCTCCTCTTACCAATTTCCGTTTCGACTCTGGTTGGCCTGGCCCGTGTACTGGACTCAGTTGGACTGGGTTGGCCCTCTCTCTGTCGCCGGAGCTCGGCGAAGTTCGCTGGAGTTCGCTGGAGTTCTCAACGGATTTGGGATCTCTGCTTGCTTTCGGTGATTTGGTAATTGAAAAAGTACAACTGAAAGACAGGCAAAGAAAGGGGTCCAATGTCGGTACGAGTATATCCGCTCGTAGGATGTGGCCGCCACGCCCCGTTGCCCCATTGATGCTTGGCAAATTGGGCAAAAGGGTAACGAAATGGCAGCAATTGGGAATTGGCCACAGTCCGCGCGAACTCTTGCCGTAGCCATATGCTTTGGAGCTGTATGCTTTGTAGCTGTATGCTTTGGAGCTGTGAACGATGGTCTGCGATTTTGGGTAGGGCCAGTCGGGTCGGGTCGGGTCCACATGCAGCACATGGTGTGGGCGTTGTGGCGTTTTGGCGTTCTTTCATGTTGTCTGCAGCGCTCTTTTGTTTTGGGCCCGGTCACTGCATTGGGCTCATTATAATGTTTACCCAGAGTTTTGCCGCAAACCAGCGTAAATGCAGCAACGTTTGTATCTGCGTGCAAAACTACCTACGTTCCCCCGATTGCCGTCCATGTGTGTGTATGGCTGGCGAAAATGACAACCGACCAGGAAAATGAGGGTTTGCCCGAGCCACACCGACTATAGAATACCTAGAATCCTTACTAATAACCCAAATTGCAGTTTTTTCCATTTCAAAAAGGGATCATAGCTCCATTCTTAAAACAAAAGTATGAATCAAATGCCCTAAGGATAAATCTTATCTAGAAAGTCTTTGAAAACAAACCATATCTCAATGATATATTGGTTGTTTGGAAAAAATATCAATTGTGCTTACAAGACATTTTGAAGAACAATATTCTTTAACTATGTCAATATTAGGATTCCGAATTTAAGAATTCACAATTTAGATTACCGCATTAAAATATATTTATATATTTTTCTTGTTAAACTCGTAACAGCTTCTACTGTAGGGATAATCGCTTCCGTTTATTCTTAAAAAAACAAGTAAATAATGATAAACAAATAACAATTTGGCGGAAAACGAAAACAAACACAGTCCTGATAACAACAATATTTTATAATGATTTGGTTTAGAGCCACATACATTTAGGAATCCAAAGGAAATAGTTTGAATTGCGAAGCAACCGATTCCGGGCACTCGAAGCACGTATTACTTTTAGTTAAGAATGTTTAAGTGAATGAATAAGAATGCAATGAATAATTTATAAAATATATAAACGACTAAAAAAACTATTATAAGACTATTTCCGACTTTTGTTTAAGTCTGCAACATTTTAATTTACCATTTTTGCCGAGGAAAGGCACTAAAACATGACAATGACCCACAATCAATCAACTTCAATTACGCCAAATTTGCGCCACTGAGAACTGCAGTTGCAGTGGCAGTTGCCTTGGGAAATCAATGCAAATAGCCGCAGGACAAAGCTCATCACATAGCCAAGATGTTCGCAGCGCTGTTTGCGTTTGTGATTGTGATTGGTGGCACACAATAGGTCGACGGTACGAGTACTACATGCTTGCGGCTGCTTTGGGGCTTGGCCCGACTCCGTTTGGCTTAGTTCAGGCCACGGCTCGTCCGTCCCCGGTCTATCAGTCCGTCCAAACAGCAGCAACAGCAACAGCAACAGCAGTTACCATTGCTGCAACTGCAACTGCAACTTGGCGGCAAGAAAACGGCACAGAAGCAACAGCAACAGCAGCAGAGCGGCAGAAAGCAGAAACCAATAGCAACAGAAACTCGTTTCTAATTCAATAGCAGGCCCATGAAATTTTACGCCCGATTTGTAGTACAACCACTACTGTTGTTGCCCCATGAATATTGCTACTGCAACGCCAGCAGCAGCAGCAGCAGCAGCAAAAGCGGCAACATCGACGCGGCGAATGAAGCAGAGCAAAGTGGAGTAGTGGAGTGGAGTGGATTGGAGCAGAGCTGAGCTGGACAGGAGGAGGCGACTCTTGCACATGGCTGCTGATCATATGGCCCGAGTTGGCCTGGCCCGAACCGACTTGCACAAGCTCAGCTGTTGATCTCGCGCCATCCACCAACCAACCAATCGATCGATCGATCGATGGATCTATCCATCGATGTTTCTCCGCTTATGGGTTGCCTTTTCTCCATCTTTCACCATCGACCGTCGCTCGTTTGCTAATCCAAGTCACAAAATGTGCAATTTTCAGCTGTTAAACCACCGGTGGGGGCAACGACGAAAAATCGAAAAAGCGCAAAATGTAACGTACAGAAATCCAGCTAATACCATTGACTGGCTGAGTAATGGATTGAGTGCTCCTAGGCTTCGACTTCCACTTCGACTTCGACTTTGGCTTAGGCTTTGCTTTTGGCTTGGGTTTGGGTTTTGGTTTTGTCTTTGGCTTTGGCGCTTACTCATCATCCGAGGCGTTTGTTGTGCGCGAAAATTTGTAGTGTAGCGTGAAACATGCGCACGCATGCGCAACGAGGTCAATCGAATGGCAATCATGGCAAAAACGAACAAAAAAAACAAAAACTAAAGCACTGCAAACAATAAGAAAAAAATAAAACAATGACAACCAACGGGGGGAGGGATCCAAACAGACTTTGGGGCAGAAGACTCCACTCCACTCCACTGCGACTGGCTGACTGATTTGCTGACTGAATGGCTAGTGGGCTCAAAACAATGGCAACAAATTACCGAAATCCAAACATCGTAGACCAGAGCACCATAGTAATGTAAGGAGCAGCAAAAACTGGATGAGCAAAGTGGGTAAAACTTGACTTGGGGGGACATAAAGGGTGGCAGCTACTCAAATTATGCGGGCAAGCTTACAGAAGCCGAGTGGAAAGCCCCCAACTAATTTAGTTGATGTTCTGCCCCTAATTGTGTCAAAAAAATATATATAGTTATATATATTTCTTAGAAATAGCATTAAATAGTACAGGCTTGCTTGGACTAATGCTTTTAATAGTTTAATTGATAACATAAAGCTAGATATCGTACTCAAAGGGCAAAGTACACCAAATATATCAGCACACAGAGCTAAGCAAAAAAGTCACTGAAACTCGTCTAGAATAACATCACTCATCTTGGACATTACTTATGTAGCCACTCCGCCCAGAGACAGGTTACTCCAAGCCGAATTTCCTAAGCTTTTTTCCACTTCTGTGACGGCGGCTGAATGACCAGCTAAGCAGCAATTTAATATTGCCCCATTGATTCGAAACTGGGAGAACCGAAATAAAACCCCGGAAAATGCTTTGCTAATTGAAATTTGTGTTGTTTGGAAATCGGCACAGAAACATGAGATCCCTTGCCCGCCAATTTGGGTCAGTGTAGTGCGGAAGTCACCGAGATCTGACTTCTTGATGGGAGATGGAGATCTGCTCCATAGATCGCGCATAGAACTGTGTGTCATCACAGAGATGAAATGGGATGAGGTGGCTGATGTGACTGAGGTGGCCGGCAATTTCCAGAACTTGTCGATAGCGAGGCAACAAGACAAATTATGTTTATATCTCAACCGCAGCCCCAGTTTGTGAAATCTAACAATCTAATATATGTATATATCTAGTGGGTACATAATATATACGCAGCGGAGACAACACAAATCAGCGGCAAACCAGTTCAAAATTTAAATAAAACTCGAGCGTGCGCGCGATTTGAAGAGAAACTGGTTTTCGATTGCCCAGAACGGCAACAAAAACAATGCGGCACAACAACAAGAACAACGGGCGACGATGGCAAATAGACACAACTAACAATAACATAAATATAGTTGTCATTATAAAATATCATCCGGTGGTAAATCAAGCGTGAGAAAAATCCCAATACATTTTTGCCGAATTTCAAATCGAACACCGATCTATGAATCTAGTTTCCGATATATATAGATATATATATATATAGAGAGAGAGATAGATAGATGGGCAGAATAGTCCGCCGTGTTTGCGAGACAACTTTCATTTCGATATTGTCCGCAACAAGTTGATTCTGCCGCTGCATCTGCCACCTCTTCCTGTGCAGAGTGGCTGGCAAAAGTCGCGCAGAGTGAAAATTTATGGCAAATAGGCAAATGTTATGTTTAAATAAATAAATAGCAGTCGCTCGCGACTCGGCAGTAGCAGCAAAAGCAAAAGCAACAGCAGCAGCAGTAAAAAGAAAGGTAATGCTCTAGTCCCAATCTGTGTCCCCATCCCCAACCCCATCCAAATCTACCAACTCCAACTCCAACTCCATCCCCATCCCCATCCCGAAGCCCATCAGCGAACCAAGCCAAACCAAACCAAACGGAGCCAATCCAATCCCATCCCATGGCAATAACAAACCCAAACTGGTTTGCCCGCTGGATTTTCCTATGGTCGAGATTTGCGGCAATTATGCGCACCGTTTGGCCATTGCCAGTAAAAGGAAGAGAGTGTTGGCCCACAGAGTTGGCACTGCCACTAGCACTAGCACTGGCACTGGCACTGGCTAAAACGGAGAATTGAAAGGCCATGTAAATTACCTGATGAGCCGAGCCGTCCCCAGCACCATGCTCACCTAGCCAACGGTTGGTGTCCATCTCCAGCTGTGCCCGGCCAGCCGCGCTCGAAATTGCCACAATTTTTCTTTTGTACCCAGGCTGGCTGGCTGGCTGACTGGATGGCAGGCCACAATTTGTGTAACTATTTGTTTATTAATTATGGCCTGGCCATAGAGTTAGCTCCTCGGCAAACAATGGAAGGGCCGCTTAATTAACGGCCCGATCGACCCGCTTTTCTACGTCGCCGTTGATTTATGAAGATCCAGAATCCGAGTACCTCGTTCGATTATGACAAATTTCCATTAATCATGCGCAGGTTAACGACATTTTGCATTTTGGCTGCTGCCGATCAATCAAATCGCTCATCTTCGCTAAATCACAAGAGACGAAAAAGGTCTAAATGCCTGATTTTGAATGTAAGGCCGCTGCATTGAGAACTCAATTGTTCGCCAATTGCTCATGGTCAAAAATCGCGCACAAATCGCTTACAAATCGCTCACAAATCGCACACAAAGCGCCAACGAATCGCGCGGCGGCGTCTTCAAATATTTATTCGAACATCGAAACCATTTCTCTTTCTGTATCGGGGGCTATCTCATAAATTCAGCTCGCTGTGTTGACAGCTGTACGCATATATATCGGCTGCGGAATTTGTCAAATATTCAGAATTATGGCTGATAAAGCCGTTCCCCAATGGGTAAATAAACAAAAACCGAAACAGCAAAATGAAACTGAAACTGAAATGGAGGCAAACATAAACATAAATTGGGGCGGCTATTATCGGAATTCCATGGCTGGGCAGGCATGATTTGCATGTTATCAGTGGCAAATGGGCAAATGGGCAAATGTGTAAATGGGGGGCGAAATCACAGCTTATCGCTGTCGCCACCGCCACCGCCCTCCCCCCATAAATTGTGCAATTACCCGGAGAGCATGCCTAATCAAATTGCCTTTTTGTTTAACAATTATACACATATTTGCGATCCAGCGCACTGAATGCCATACACTACTATATGGCACTCTCTGCCGGCCATTTCTTTGGCATGTCACGCGGTCGCTCGAGTTGCTCGAGTCGCTTGTTTGTCGCTCTGGGTGGTGTGCTTTGGTGTGCTATGGTGTGTCGCATGGTGGGCAGAGAATGCAAATTGCAAATATATAAAAGATATGTCGCCAGTACAGAAATATGCACTACAAACCAACGAACGAACGAATGCCCCTTCCACAGTCACAGCCACAGCCACATCCACTCGACAATTCGTGCTCGTCAGCCGCAGTGGCACTACGAAAACGATGGGCTGACTGTTTGGCTGGTCGGCTGGGTGGCTATTATTGATAAGGGGTCCCCGGGTCCGGTGGCCGACGATACTTCACATATGCCAACCGCTCGACTGCCTCGCCGCTCGGCCATCGAAAATGCGGCATTTGACACATTTATGAAAATCGGAATCGGAATGCGCCGCAAACTCATTTTGTTGGAATGTTTTGTTGTCGTTTTTTTGTACGAAAATAAAACATTTCTCGGATACGTCGAGTGTTTATGCGTTCGCACAGTGTTCGCGGCCAGGAATCCGCCTGCCTCCATTGTCGCGCTCATCGATGTCGCCGGGTGGGTAGAATTTCGGAAGACACTGTCTGAGTGGGGGATCGCGGTTACAAAGAAGAAGATGTCAGCCGGAAGGGGGACACTGTTGCAATCGTGAATCATGACTGGAGCACGCAGAAGGCCTGCGCCTGGATACACCGAGAGGAATTAACGCTCAAAAGCAAATCTTAATTCAAAGGTCAAATGCAATTGCATTTAGCGGGCAATTTGTATATGGCGGCATGTGATAAAAAGAGGAAATGGTAGGGCACGTATTCTTTGCGAGCTAAAATTGGGTTCACATTTGAATTTGTGCATAGCCCACTTGAATTTGAAAAGCATTTGTAGGGAGGTAACTATAAAACATTAATCTTTCTATGTATTTGAATAATAAGCAGACTCGATTTTATTAACTAGGCTTGAATTCTCTTGCAATAACAATTTAAAATCAATTCTTACACATTGTTTCTGTCTATGATAAGACGTTGATAGTGCAGAATATAGTGATAAGCTCATGTTTTTTGTTGAGCAATAAAGTGTCAAGCCTGAAATCTATTTATATAAATCAGTTTATAGTTTCTAAAGTTCATTCACAGGCACATTAAATCCATTCTAAAATCGCTTTAGCTTTGTAAAGAGTTACTACTAATTTGAATCACTGCTTTGCATTCCCTTGAATCTTTTAGATGTTAGATGTTCATACCATGGGGATATTTCTTTCGGTGTCTGACACATTGTTGAAATACTTTCCGAGTCTTCTTGGCTCAAAGGTGAAAGCCATAAAAGAGCTGTGTGTAACCCCCACCCCCACTGCCCCGTTGGGTTGAGTACATCATGGCATGTTGTTGGCCAAGTTGAAATCATAAAAATTGTCGACTCTTTTTAAACGGAATTGGTTAATGGCTCCAGTTGGTGTTGTTGGTGTTTTTGGTGTGGAAGTCTGGAAGTCTGGGTCGGATTGGTTTGGGTTGGGTTGGTTTACTTACCGCTGGGATTGTTTTGCACCATGGTCGCCGCTCTAGAGAGTACATCCAGCGCCGTTTCCATGATGATCTCTACGCTTCTACGTGGGATTGGACGTGGATTTGGACTTGGACTTGGTTTCGCTGCTCCTGCACCGACTCGATCTGCACCGCATGAGTTTCACACTGAAAATGCAAAGAAATTGACCATGAGCAACCGCACACACACGCACACACAGACTGGCAAAGGCACACACATCACTCGCGTGCATGTGCATACATACATATATACACCGAGATATCCGAGTGAAAAACTGGATATATCGCCCGAGCCTGGCATTGGCATATATGTAAATGGAACAAAACCAAAACCAAAGCCAAAACCAAACCAAAGCGAACAAAGACTGACTGGCTGACTTGAAACAAGTAAGACGAAGGCGAAATCCTGCTGCCAAACAGTTGCCATCTGATCGGAAAGCTGGGGAAGTGGATGCAGATGAGGGGTCGGGCATGGGGGCGGGGGCCACGATGCACTTGGGACTGGTTTTTTCGGAGCCACCAAGACCAAGAGTTCGGGGGCTGCTCCGTTGAATATTTCGGCAATGACCAAAGCACAGCGAGTACAGCAGCCAAAGCCATATTGTTGCTAGCCAGTCAGACAGCCAGCCAGCCAGTCAGCCAGCATCCGACGTCTAGTTTCCACATAATATACGCAAATATCAGGTCACAACAGTGGAGCCACTTTACCTTTCGCCAGGTGTACGCCTTCAAATCCTCGCTGGAATCCTGCTCCTCAGCTGTACGGCGATTTCTCCTCGCTAATTTTCACCGACTTCTCACGATTTGCGCTGGGAAAAGCGGGGGTTCGATGGTTTTTGGTATAATTGCAATAATAGTTCAGTTTGAGTTAGAGCTGGCAGATACGTCGATGTAACATCGATAAGTCAAAGTCATCAGGCCATATTCACATCGATACTTGTTCAGCCTTACCAACACCAATAATGTGCAGCGGCGACTTTAACCCAATGATAACATTAGCGTCGACTCGAACCATTTTGAGAAACCTATGGTACACGTTCACACAAGGAAATGTACCCAAAACTTATATTTTGAATTTCTATGAAAAGTAAAATATAAGCGAGTAAGGAGGAAATTTGAAAATATGCACCGTATTCCAGTTACTTCCTTTTGTTAGAGAAACGGAACAATCGATTAAAAATAATAATAAGATAATTTGGATGTAAGATTATTTGAAAAATAATGCGGGAAATAATAATACAAAGTATATCAAAGGGCTTATTTGGTACGCAGGGAATGTTAAAACTACTTAAAATGTTCACAGGTAAGTGTTACTAGATGTGCTGAAAGTTAAGAAGTGATGTAAGTCAAAGCATTTATTTTGCACCCACGTTAAGTTAAAACTACTTTTAATATGCCGAAGTCTACTACTAGGTACTCTCTAAAACATATGATAGTGAAATTCAATTTTAGATGAATAATCGATGGTTGCAGGGTGGCAACATTGAAAGTATCGGATAAACATCGCTCGTTCTTCCAGCTCTAGTTTGTTGTTGCAAAAAAGTGTGTGGGTCGCCGCCAGCGATCGAATAGTTTAAAATTCCAATCAGATTGGTTAATTGGGGAGTTGCAATTGCTTGATCGTTATATAAAACCTATTTCTGCACGCATAACTCGGAGGATAAAGGTGGAAAAGTGGGATTTTGGGAGCCGCTGGAAATTCGCACATACTGGAAAATCAATCACCCGCTATCCCATTGTTCTGCTTGTGTTTGTGTACGTCTGTGTGCCATTGTGAGACGGTTGCACTTAATTAAAATTTAAGACAAGACAACCCAAGCAAATTTGGAGTCTTCGCGAGGCGTTGGCTTTCACTTGACGCAGAGAGGGGACCTCGATAAGGCGACCCAGTGAAAGCTGGCCAAGATCTCGTTGCTCAAGGTCGTTGTCACTCTGGAATTATGGCCGTCAGCTTTGAGAAGAATAGGGCGCAAATAGTGGCCGCTTGGAAGGATGTGCTGGACGACAAGAGCGATACGAACTGGTCCCTCTTCGGCTACGAGGGCCAGACCAACGAGCTGAAGGTGGTGGGCACCGGCGATGGCGGCGTGGAGGAGCTAAACGAGGACCTAAATAGCGGCAAGATTATGTACGCCTTCGTCCGAATCGAAGACCCCAAAACGGGCCTCAACAAGTACTTGCTCATCAACTGGCAGGTGAGTCAGCCGGTGACCTTATCTAATCGCCGTACGCATAATCTGACTGTGCTCCAATTTAGGGCGAGGGCGCACCTGTACTACGCAAGGGCACCTGCGCCAACCACATCCGCGATGTGAGTAATTTGCTTTCTGGCGCTCACCTTACCATCAATGCCCGGAACGAGGACGATATTGACTTGGATCGGCTTCTCAAGAAGCTGAGCACCGTGAGCTCGGCATACAGCTTTAAGGAACCGCGAGGCGCCATGGAGGAGCAGAAGGCGCCGGTGGGCACCAACTATACTCGGGTCATACCCACCAAGGAACTAAACGCCAGCGTTATGCAGGACTTCTGGAAAAAAGAGGAGGCTGAGGAAAAATTGCGCCAGGAGGCAGAGAAGGAGTCCAAGCGAATTGAGCTTCAGAAGTTGGAGCAGGAGCAACGTAGTCGCGAGGAGAAGGAGCACAAGGAGCGGGAGAAGCTGGTCATAAGCACCACCAAGCTCCAGCCGGCCCACATACCCATCAAAACGTAAACAAAAACATCCGAATTTGACCTTCTCGGAAGTAAATACTCTTTTGCTTTCAAACAGGTCCCCGCAACCTTTAAGCCCTGAGAAAACTGCACCAGGATTTTCCAACAATCTGACCGATGCGGAGCGCATGCGTCAGGCGAGGAACCAGGAGGCCCGCGAATTGATTGGCTCTCGTGTTGGAGCTGCCAAGGCCATGTTTACAAAGCACACGAGCGAGGGACAACTTCAGTCCAAGTGAGTCCTTGCCCCTCTTGTTTTTTTGTATCACAAATAAACTGCTCTCTTGATTCATAGACTAAACACGCAACCACCGGCTAAACCAGCTCGCAACTCGATTGCCCAGCGCATCAACGTTTTCAACCAAAACCAGCCTCAAGATGCACCTGTGCCTTCACCACCACGCGCTGTGTCCCCTGCCAAACCGTTGCCAGTAGAGGCTCCTGAACCAGTAGTCCCCGCTCCAGCTACAACTCCAGCTACAGCTCCTGCTGCTCCGGTTGCTGCCGAGGTAGTTTCCACAATAGCGGAGGTTGAGGAGTCTCAACCGGTAGACGATTTGCCACTAGCCCATGAAAGCGAGCAATTCTCGACCATCAAGCGATCGCCTCATAGTAAATCCAACTCGCTGCAGTCACAGTCACCCGATGAGACCACCTCTTCCAATGAAACGGACACCGCTGTTGACCAGTATCAGGAAGAAGAGGTCCGCACCAAGGTGTCAGTCACCGTGCAGCAGTCGCAATCAGCCAAGTCGAGCGGCATGAGCACACTGGAAAGGAATGCATGTAAGAAAATCAAAGCTATGACCCGTTGTACGTTCTATATTTTAACGCGAGTGTTTTTTCTAGTGACGGATTTGGTAAACGAGGACGATTTTATCTGTCAGGAGACTTTAGGCGATCTGGGACAACGGGCACGAGCTCTTTACGATTACCAGGCAGCCGACGAGACAGAGATCACTTTTGATCCAGGCGATGTCATTACGCATATCGATCAAATCGATGAGGGATGGTGGCAGGGACTGGGCCCTGATGGAACCTATGGACTGTTTCCGGCAAACTATGTCGAGATCATCAACTAGGGAAACCCAAGTGCCAAGCAGCTGGGACGCCCTTTTGCTAAATATCTACACCAATGCAGCTAGCAACTATATTTTGGATCCGGACTATAGCTACTTAAACACTTTACCCCTACTCTTGAACAATAATGCGATACACCTAGAAGAGATTCAACGATGACTAAATGCGACTATAAGATTTTTATCGTACATCACGCGTCTGTTTTTTATCTACATACATATTATATAACGTATAATCCATGCCACATATGCAACCCCATCATACGTTGTTCCCATCTGTATACATATTATATCATTGTTTGGCCTCGATTGCCGAAGCCGTGTTGCGTCCTTTTAAAATGTTCTTAGGATACATACAGAGTAACCACTTAGTCAGTATTTAAGGCCCGCTCCATTCCCGATCCAGGGTTCTTTTGTATATGTATTATTGATCGAGATTTATAACCTTTTCGATAATAAACTTTGATAATTGTGCAACCGAAGGAAAACAATGTTTTATGGTCAACAATATCTACATTTATTTTCGCATTAATTAGTAGCATAAATAGTTATCATAGTTTTTTCTATAAGAGTTTACTTTCGTTTAACAATTCACCTGCAGCAAAGCCGTGAGTGGTGCACTCGGTGTGATTGGATGGATGAGGTGGCTGTGGCTGTGGCAAGCAAGCGCGTTTGCTGTAGATTTGTATGAGATCATACGGCGGCTTGCTGCCCCTGTTGCTGCTCCTCGGTACAATTTACGTATAAAAACTGGACTCAGGTTCAAAAATATCCTCATGGTGATCTATCGCTTAAACATAATCAGCTCTTTTTAGTGAAGGACAACTGGGCTGCGGTAGCAATCGCAACCCTTGCTGCCAAATCGTTTTCGTTTTGTTAACTCCCGAATTCTATGCAGGCACTTTTTCTCAATATAAATTTTCTTACTAGCCTATAATCTATGCTGTGTGTGTGTTATGATGTGTGTGGATGAGTGGGTGTTGAGTGTTCGCCACGTGAGATTTGCATTTGTTTAGATAGTACGGGTGTGCTTCTACAAAATACTAGCAAAGATTCGTCGCCAGCTCCTCCTATTCACACTCACATCCACATCCAATTCACATTCACATTTACTTTGAATTCAGTAAAATCAAGTCTGTCGCTGTCCGTTGATGAGTCGGGATCGGGACTCGCCTCCATCCTCCGCCTGTTGTCACTTGAATTTGGTTAATTTGCGTAGCTGCTTCGAAACGGTCGCCTTGTAGAGGCGCTGTGTTCATCATTCCGACGTCGTTGTGGTTGCCTCCGACTGCGCGGCGGATTGGGTCGCCACACCAGGAGCTGCAGCCTCCGCGGCGTTTGCTTCCGGAGCAGCTGCGCCCTCCACGGGTGCCGCATTTGGTGGTGCTGGCAGAGGGATGGGTTCCTGCAGTTTAGTAGCATCCTGTGGCTGTGGAGTCACTGGCTCCGCATTTGGGCCGGCCGCTTCTGGGGCAGCAGCTGCACCTGTGTCAACCGCTAAAGCTGTGGCGCTAGGTGCAGCTGCTGCTCCCGATGCCGCTCTGGCGTTCTCCTCGGCCTTGGCCTCCAGCACATTTATCGAAGCCTGAATGCATCTGCAAGGAACAATCATTGAATTAGTTAAACTGCATAATGGACTCTGGTGCCGTGGAACTTACTTGATAGCCTCCTTTCGGGCCAGACGAATGCTGTCCTTGCCGTTTGTGTCGATCGTGTCTAGCTTCAGCAGGTTGCGGGTCAGCATCTCGTCCAGGTAGGCGTACTCCTTCTCCTCGCGCGTGCCCTTGAACTGCTCCACCTTGCCCATGAGCTCCAGCACGTCGCGCTGGATGTCCTGGATCTTGTTGATCGAGTTGAGGGTGTGTGGCGTCTGTGGCGGCAATCCAGCGGCTCCCTCAACTGGCACTTGCTGGTCAGGATGCACCTGCTGGGTGTTCAGTGGCGTCGGTCTCTGCTGCTGTGGAGCAGCGTGAGCCTGTGGCTGCGCCTGTGCCTGCGCATATGCCTGAGCCTGAGCTTGGGCCTGAGCACTGGGCGGAGCGTTCTGGTTGGGTATCTCCTTGTGGGCATTGATGATGGGTTCGGTGCGACCCTCGACGAAGATGGGTATGGTGCGCACATAGGTGCCACCCGGGGTCTGTGGCGCTGGCGGCGGAGTCGGCTGCTTTTGCTGGGGATGCGTCTGCTGGTGGGGCGCATAGTAGGTCTTGAACTGCTGACCCTGAATGGGCGGACTTGTCTGGGTGCCAAACTGTTGGTTATGTGCTCCCGGTTGCTGATGCTGCTGCTGCTGATACTGCAGATTCTGCTGCTGCTGCTCTGGCGGCGGGGCGGAGTGGGAACGCAGTCCCTGATCCTGCTCGGCGGCACTCTTCACGCCCATGTCCACAGTGTTTCGCAGTCCGTGCTGGTTCAAGTTAGTCGGCGGGGCGCAATCGACCTCCGAGCGACCGGCAGGATCCTCCGTCTGGATGGCAGCATCGCATAGGCGCTTTGAAGGCGTCTGCGGCACCTGCTGCTGGGTTGATCCCGCATAGACTGGCTGTTGCTGGGGCGGCACACCGAACTGGAAGTGCGTCTGGGGCTGCTGTTGGGTATATTGCGGCTGTGGCTGCTGTTGAGTATACTGCGGCTGTGGCTGCTGCTGTTGCTGTGGCACTTGTCCGGGTGCAGGAGAAGCACCTGGTCCACGTCTGCCTCCGAAACCATCTGGGATGTACTGGCGGAACTCCGAGGGCAGCCGATTGAAGAAGTCGTCATCGTGGTCCATGTGAGTATTGGCCCCGCCGGGCATCCGACCTCGGCGGCCCATCGTCGAGAAACGGGGGAAACCAAAGTCTGGATCGTCGAAATAGGATGAAAAGTCATCATCAGCATTGACTTGACCACTGGGACCGTGCAAACTGCTCCGCTTACGTGAGTCGCCGAAGCCGGCGAAGGGATCATGCATCCTGCCCAGGTGCGAGCGCGGGAACATGTTGTCCATGTCCATGTTAGGTTCGAATCCAAAGGTCGGCTGCAATCAACAGAGCGCCATTATTAATTATTAAATTGGAATGATTTCAGAATAATTTCTAAGAGGCAATCTCACATATTCGTCCCACCAAGTTATTCAATATGTTTTAGCCAATTGTTTTGAATTCAACAATTTATGTTTGCAAAGCTTAAAATAATAATATTTAATGAAAAGAAAAATGCTTTTATCCGGTTAAAAATCGCCTTTTCACATCACCTAATTGTTCTGTGTGGCAATAGAGGAGTGCAAATTGCTCGGCTCAGTGGGCGAATTGTTTATAAATAACAGGGTGAGTCAGAACCATATAGATTGGGTACGAGTGTGGGCAAACAAGTGATGTCAATTGGCACTGAATGAACAGCTGTTGGGGAGCGGATGAACCTCGATGTCTATGTCGATGTCGATTTCTATGTCGGAACCTTACCTTTTGCCTGCCTGCTCAATTTGTTTACTTTATCAATGAGCACCGCTCACTGCCCGTCAATTAATTCGCTACAAGTGTACTACTCTACGAGTATTTAGCTATAGTCCGTATGTCTTTTTAGCTTTTGAATGCTTTTCCGCTTGGTGACGTGATGCACTGCGTCCGATTGTTTACGTGCGAATGAGGCGACTCGTCGCCCGAGAAGGCCTTTTAAAGCGAATGGCGCCCACTCTCGAATCCGCTGGCTCATTCTGGCCACTTCTCGTAGTTTCTGAGACAGTCGAGAGTTTTCGGTTCGGTTCGGCGCCTGATTTTGAGTCTCTCCTGAAAGGACGCTCTCGCTCTCTATTTCTCAACTCAATTACTCGCACAGACTTATGGAAGTACAGTGAACTAAGTACAGCGAACGCCTCAAATCAGAAATAAAAGGTTCGGTTTGGCCTACCGTTCTGAATTGTACGGCAGGGGAAAGATACGTGTGTTTACTTTAACAATTAGTAGTGTTTTACAATACCCTTCAATTACTAATGATAATTTACTGGCTATCTTACATAAGCACACTTAAAGAAATTGTGTTATACATATATGTTGTATATACATATACACTTTTTTTTACGAAACCTTACGATTTTGTTACATAGGATAACAGCTTAAACTTTTAAATATAAACACAAGTAGGAATTTAGTTTTTTATATAACATATTTTAAGTCACTTATCTGACTAAAGTCCAAAGTTCAGCTTAGCACGCACCCACTGTACGTTAGGCTGGTGATGACGTTTTTATGTAGTCAACGTCACCAACGCATTGCCGAGGCCCCCGCGTTGGCCAACTTGAAGTTGAGCAACCAAAATCCACCCACGCTTCCCATTAGACAACTGGCTCGCTTCCACCGATATGCGCACATATGGAGTGCCATTATGAGTTTACTGTACGGTGTGCCCACCTACAGCGGAAGACACACACAGCAGACACGCACAGCAGACTTTGTTGAAGAATCAAGAGCGCGCCAATAGAATAGAGCGGTATTTCGACCGATTCTCGGCGCCAAAATAGAAAGAACGAGAGCATTAGCAGAGTAACGCGTCATTAGCTTGTGTGTTTTCTTCTACAAATTTTCAAATATTTTCAGCGATTTGTATGGTTTGTGATAGATTTGGATTGCTGGCCATTAGATTAGGCCGCAAAGAAACAGCTGTACATTACTTGTCTCTGGTAAAATTCCGCACGCGTTGCGGCATTAATCATACGCAGCGTTGGCCACTAGACGAGCGCTTGACACGACATCAGCCCAGAAACTTGGCCATCCCCCCAGCACCAGCAGATACTGCAAGTTTATGCCCAGTAGGTCAACAGAGTGTGCACACACACTTGACACACTCATAGGGGGGTTGGTTTTCCCCCCTTTGTGGTGGGGTGAGCAGGGGCATTTACGCAACCACACTGACTTTTCCATTGTTCCGCACTCTTATTGCGATTTAGAGAGTTTACATTGCGCTAAAAGGCAATGCGAAATTGCCAAGGACCCATTTCGAAAAGTGAAACAAATGGAAAAACCGCTGTGTCATAGCACAGTAAAATAAATAAAACTTAATCGTTTTCCCGGGAAACAAACAAAGAGTTAAGCTCGTCGGGCATTCATAGTAATTTGGAAAATGCCCAAGGTATTTAGAAAAATCTGGCCGTCCTATAGGCATCTGTGGAACACATTTTGTAGAATTAAGGAAAAGTAGAAATAGACTTCAGATAGTAGATCTATATTTGGTCAATATTAGTCTAAAAAACAATTGTTTATATAACTAAACCACTTTTTGCCAACTTAACTTTGAATTATATTTTAACATCTGCAATTATTTTATTCCTGAGAAAAAGGCGATCATGACTTTTCCGTTCTTTCCAAATCTAGCTAAACAATAGATCATGCTACAATACCCACTCTTATTATTTCAAGCCAGCTGTTTCCGCCTCTAGAATCCCCACTGTACTTGAGTTGCCACACGGCTAGCGAACAACAAAAACCATGACACTCATACGAATATGTCCCAGCTATGCGATCGAGGCTTTTTGGGGGCGGGGGAGATCTGGAGGGTGGGGGATCGACCTTGCCAGGCGCCAACCTTGGGTTCTCTCGCCGCTGCCGCTCGTCTGCCACCCGGCCCCCCCTTAGCGTCCACATCCCCCTGCGCCGTACAACCGCTGGCGGCCACTCACCTGAAAATGTTGCTGCTGCTGATTTGGAGGAACCTGCTGGTGCTGCTGGAAGTGCTGCTGCTGCTGCCTGGGCGATCCGTATGCGTTTTGGGGACTGTGGTACTGTGCCGACTGCTGTGGCGATCCGTAGCCACCACTCACGTACTCCCGGTTCACGGGTATATTGACTCCGGGTCCGCCGGGTGAGACGTTATTACCGGCGGCGGTGGCGGGATTGCTTTGCGCCTGATTGGCCGCCATCATAGTGGGCTTCATGGGTGAATCGCTGGCCAGGAGAGGACCGTAACCGTAATCGCAATCGTATCCGTATCCGTACCGCTCGTACCGCTTGTACCGCTTGTACCGCTCGGCCTAAACGCTATCGAATCCGTCGACGTTTCGCTGCGTAGCGACAATTTTTTAATTTATTTCCTTTTGTTGATACTTGGCTGTGACTTTTCGTCGGCGACTACTTGTCGTGCCAGTTGTTGAGATTAATTTTTGGACGCGGACTGGTGTGCACGGGGGTGGCGGGGGCTTTTAATAGCGGGGTGCGGGCGCGGGCTCACCTTGAGCGACGACGCGTGCGAGTACCGCTCGATTTCGATTGGGGCTTCTCGTATGTTCCTGATGCTTTAGCTCCTGCTGCTGCTGTTGCTGCTGCTGCTGTTGCTGCTTTTTTGCTAACCGACCGGAGTGTGATGTCACTTTTGGCCACACTTTCTAGCTGCCGCACACCGATACGGCCACTTTTTTACTTCCACTTTTTTGTTTCAGCTTTTTAAGTATTTCCGCTCGCGCTCTCTAGCCCTGCGCTGGTGTGTGCTTGTGTGTGTGTGTGTGTGCGTGTGTGGGTTTTCGGATTTCTATATTCAATTTAAAATATATATAGATTTTTTATTTTTGCACATTGCCACTCGGCGGTTGTTTGTTGTTGTTTTTACGGGGCCACGCATCCACACGGGCGTCCTCACGCTGCCAAAGTTGCTCGTCGACTGAGCGCCATCTCCATCGCCATTCGCTGCTAGCCATTACCGTTGAATTTGCCTTCGCCAACAGCCCCACTGTGGAGCTCTCTCTCTCCCACTCTCTCTCTCTCCATTGCCTCGCTCGGTTCCCAATCGCTCTCCTCCGTTCGGTCTCCCTGTATCTTTCTCTCGCGGTAAGCTTTGCTTGGCTTCTACCTGGCTCTTCTCCGGCGGTTTCAGACCTTAATTGGTAAATGTTTAACACTATCTTACGGATACGGATACGGATACCGTTCTCTCGATCCGCTCTCTCTGCCAACTCTCTCTCTCTCTCTCTCCGTGCAGCGATCAGACATCAGACTTATAAATAGAAAGTTGGCCGAGAGAGCGGCTCTCTAAAACGCATTCCTCGGCAGTCGCATGGCTTCTAGAATTCAAATCTGTAACCGTAAGCCACACTGGGAGAATTGGTAGTAACCAACATCGAATACAACCATTTTAGAGATTTGTAATATGTCTATTAATCCCTGAATTTATATATTTATAGCAAAAGTTATTTGTATTTCTCAGAAATAACTAAACAAAGTTTCTATACTTTAAATAGTAAAATACGCATCATCAGACTATTGTTATAATATCTTAAAGTCAAAGGTAACGAATATTATTTTCTGCTTATTTAAATTATTAAAAACCCGTATTTTGTATCAAAAAACTTTGAAAAGCAGCAATAAGTTGTTCTTTAACCAATACCTGTTGGGTCCATCCATAAATAAATATTTTATTCATCAGATTTTATCTCACTGCATTCGGGCCGCCTACATACAAACACGTCACAACCGCCGAAGAGCAACAACAAGTAAGGCAAACACAAAAGCAAAAAGGCAAAAAGGCAAAAAGAAGGCAAAATCAGCAGCGTAAACAGTTGTCATCGCCCACTGACGACTCTTGTTGAGCGGCCAATCAATCGATCAATGACTAACGATCTGTTGACCCAGCTCCCCGCATTGGATACCTCAATTCTCAGTTTTCAGTTTTCGCCATAAGAGAAGTACAATGTGCAGTAGCGACAGAATGTCTTCGCAAGTCGACTGTTATTGGTAAACGATCAGCTGATAACCGCCAGTTGTTTGGGCCAAATGTTTACTCCACCTCAGCAACCATTAGTCACTCGCGCCATAACCATTTTCTTTAGAATCACGAAGTGACCCACGCGCACAGTTGCGGTCAGCATAATAAGGTTGCTTAAATGGGAGAGAGATTATAAAACCGTTTAAATGCATAGCATTTATTGTTAACAAATGCATACAAATCAATATTTAATAAATTAAAATTGTATTTAGTAAATTTAGTATAATTATATATATTTTGAATTATTGCTGTATCCTCTTCGCTGATGGTAATTCTGAAAACGTTTCTCAATTGCTTCATTATTAGTATATTAACCTCAATCGTAGATCTGAGAAAATATGCATGCGCATGTATCTATGTATATAATCGGATTGCCGACGGCGGCACGCCCACCTATCTTTATCCGTTAGATTTATTTTCCAAATACTTTCTCGTTGTTTGGGCGAACCAAAGCGTCGCGAGGGCATATAAAATGGAAATAATTCATAATTAAATATTGCACATCTCTGTATAGACACGAGCAAAGTGAATTGTATACGTTCATATCTGATTATACGTATACATGCGATTTTTGTTGTTATAATTGCCAGATACACGAGCGAAATGCAATGCCAGGCAACTCAGATCGATTATGCTTTTCAGACGTTTTTCTCAGAACTCGCGTTTCAAAAACAAATATATCGCTTTTCTGAAACAGGTCAAGATAAATAAATCAGTTTCGTGATCAGCTATGGTATCAATTGGCATCAATAAAGCATCAAATTCATAAGATTGCAGTTTATGAGTAATTAGGCTTCTCACATAGAATTCTTTCGAATTTTGATCTGCTCCTTTTATGGCCGCATGAATGAAACTTAAGCCGTCAAAACAAATCGGGTGAGTCAATCAAGAGCAAGTGTCTAATCTGGCTAAATGTGCTGCAATCGCAGAAGCCCCGATTCCCATAACAAAGTGAAACAAATATGAGTATCGGATTTGGAATTTCAACTTGATACCCTAGCAATATGACTCTTTAATTGTAAAAAAAAAAGGTTTTCATTGTGCAAAAAGTCTGTTAGATGTAAATTAAATATTACATTACATTTATTAGCAAGAACTCAGTTATGAAGGAGATCAAAGCTTGTCATTACTCTACGAGTAACGGGTATAAAGATTCCTGCTCTAGATCGGCTAACCTAAGAATACTTCATATATATACGACTTTTTCCCCATTGTGCTGGCTGCTGCTACCATATAGCACTCGATTACCGTTAATATCGAACATTGGCTCAATTAACCTCACCCTTACAAGGGGTAGCTTATGCATTTGCGGCCAGTTTGTTGATTGCTGACTGGCCGACTGGCCGTTAATTGCCCATCGACAGGTGAGGTTTCCCCCGTAAGAAAGGCGGAACTATACAAAATAAAACCTGACCGGTCGCCCCCTCAATTATATAACTGAATCAAAGGTTTTTACGTACTCTGTGGCACGGCACCTTCACTAACTCTCTCGCTGCCAAATTGAGTGAGTTTTTATTTTGGCGCGCTGTGGTGGTGCGCAAACTCGGCTTGTTCCCATTCATGCCCGCGGGCAACGGTGCCCGTGCCTCAGCCACTAGCACTCCGTTTGAGCCAAGTCCGAATGGCAGTGGTTCTCAGCTGCTCAGTCTGTGACCAGCGCTCGAGCCGATTCGTTTGGCGCAATCCTCGTCCTGCAAACGGAACTCACGCGGCGGCTGCAGCTCGTTTTTTCCATATTTCCACTATCCACACATTTCACGGCTGCGTTTCTTGCGGTTTGACTTTCATTGTTTCTCGGTCCTCAAACGCTCGTTTCACGTTTACACCTTTTACGGCTCCTTATTCTATAACGCTCCGGGTCGCAAAAACGACATGGAAAACTGGTCGGGATACTATCGACTTGGCTTTCAGCGTCACACAGTTTAGTTTAGAGTTCACACTGAGAGAAAAGTAGCGAAAAATCTGTGTGAACCGAATCAAAATTTGTGCATTTGTGCGACCGCCGCTGGCACCGTGATATAACAGGAGTTGCCGCTCGACTTTCTCTACTTTCTCTCCCTCTCTCGCGAGTCGAAGTCGCACTTGAAGGTCTCCATGTGGCAGCTCCATTGACCAGGAAGGCAAGCAACCGGAGCGCCCAAGTTAACGTAAGTCCAGCGATTCCCTTAACGGCTCCATAATGCCACATTCCGTTGGGTGACTGACCCACGTCCGATTTCTGCCAAAAACTATACTCCTCTGCTCGCATTCATACGAGTATATGTATGTATGAAACAATTTGCGGCTTTTTCGAATAATTATTTTTTGTTTCGGGCACGCAACTGGGGAATTAACGGACAGTGCCACAGTGCCCCACCTTCTTGCCTCCCGTGTCAAGAGCGCGTAAGTGTTTTCCATGTAAATCTTGGCCCACGGGTCGTATGGGTAATGTGCTGTTTGGGCGCGTCGTGGACTGTCAGCCGGCCGTCAAACTCGAATTGGTGTGAAAATGCCCCGAAACGTGACTGTGGATACCACTGGCAGCCAGAGCTTGCAGATGACTCTGTGCATAGATATCTATCACGGTTTTGGCTGTTTGTTTATTTACGATTTGAGACTCGTGTGGAATTGTGTAGCACTTAAAATATTACATTACAAAATTCTGCACTCTACTGATATACAGATAGACATTTATGTGGGCTAGGATTCCAAGGTTATCAAAACTTTAATCGTTGTAGTATTATAATGAAAAATCACGTATACGCCCGGTTGAGCCCTAATTACTTGTGAAAAGTCGTAAAAGTACTCTGTGTATACAATGGCCCAGGGACAATGTCATACATCCCATATAGCTCATATCCGTTTAATTTCAAATGCCAACTGCTGCCAAAGAGAGAAACCCTCATTTTGAACGCCTCATTTCGCTTAATTTCCCTTGTTGCACACTAAAAACATGGCCAAAACTTTTAACGCCACACTCATTGCATATGTAAAACGAAATTAATATGTTGAGTCATGCAACTCGACCACCGCTCCCGCCCACCTGCCTAATTATTTATTTAAATTTCGTTCTGTCGACGGCGAAAACTTCCGGGCCGAGTGTGCGGTTCATTAAGTTCAGATTGTCACATTTCGAGGGTTTCATTTCGCAGGACTCGCTCTCGGTCTCGGTCTCGAATGCAGTTAATTAGCTGTGACCTGGGCGGGAAAGTGGAATTGCAGATAGAGTTCCGCTGCTGAGGGAAACGGATGCATTCCGAAATCAAGGTTGATGTCCCCACATTGCCTCAGATTATGTGTGTCATCATGGGGTAGGTGATGCCAGGCGATCACATTTCAGTTTTATTGCCTCGGCGATGGCAACACTTTGTCTCTGTCACAGCCCGAGGAGCAGAAAGGGTTTGGAATTGGGGGGATTTCGGTTACCAGATAGCCGGTGGCCAGTGAAAATAGTTTCTGCTGGCACTGGCGTTTGCTTAGGAGCCCGTACAATGTTTGCTTGGAGCAATGAAATCCTCGAAGCTCATGAAATCAACAATACCCCCCTCTCCTACACCCTGTATTTACCCATCTTGGCCAGAACTGCTGTATGTTAATAAAGCATTTTATGGCAACACGTGCCCTCTGGAAGGAAAGTTTTGCTTAGTCGGCTCCTCGCACTTGTGACCCTTCTCCTCAGGAGGTTGCTGCCGGTCCATTGACATATCCGCAGACAAAGCGGCGCTGTTTGGCTGCTGGCTTCTGGGCTGCCCCTATCCTGTGTGCCCCTATCCTGTGAAGAGGGACACACATGACTGCCCCTACATTCCGCCCTTTTCGAGTTCCATTCTCGTGGGTGAGAGCGCGGGTGTAGGCCTTCGAATTTATTTAAAACTGCCTGCCTGGCAGCAAAGAAAGCAAAACATAATCGCTATTTTGATGTATTTATTGTACAGTAGATATTGTGTTCATAAAAGTTGGTCTTCTCTTTTGCCTAAGTCCGTGTTTTAAAAGGTACTATCAGACTTTTTGTCTCTTTATATATATGTATATAATGTTCTGGAATATGTGGTAAGAAGTCAAGATTTTAATGTTTTGTTCTTTAGAAATCCGCCTATAAGTATACCTTATTGTTTAAGACCTGTAGATATCAACTCTATGAGACCATTATAAATTCAAAGGCGGTTTAAAAAGTTTTAAATAAGTTCTTGTATATTTATATAAAGATATCGACGTATATATGTTGTTTGTTTTCGATAAACAGTTCAATGTAGGGATGTTGAACTGTATGTTTATAGACCTCGGCGTGTTTGTCCCTTTTCATGCCTGAAACATTTATTGCAAACAAAGCTCGATGGCAAAAAACTCACATTTTTCACAGTCAGTGAGCAATTGGGACTTCTACCCTTGGACGGCGGGGGCTTCCCACCCGGCATTGACTCACCAGGCCACCAGCCAGCGATGGAGTCATAAAGCGTCACCAGACCCAATCCCAATCCCAATCCCTAGCCCATCCACTGCTGTCCTGGTAGGTGCGGCTTCTGGTGCCGCTGTGGCATGTATTTTATTGCTCATGTTGAATGTCTAAACGATATAATTGACTGCCAGCCGTAGGGGGCGGCGCACGAAACGGTCGAGATGGGACAAGGCCGATTCCGGCTAATTTATATATGCATATAATATACTCGTACATACCACACTCGTATGCCCCCCCTTCAAATGACATTGGGTACAAGAAAACCCAAATTATGGGGAAACGATAGTCAAGAAACATTCGTGGAAAAACTCGCGCCATTACGGTGGAAAACAAAGTGAAAAACTTGGCAGCGAATGCAAGTCCCGGTCAGGAAGAGCAGTTGAGCGGGGAACGATTTAATTTGATTAAAGCTTTCCATAAATTTCAACTCACTCAATGTCTGCGCCTCGGGGCATGCAACACTTCTTCCGAAAAAAATCGCCTTGGCAAACGGCCCGGAAATGCATTGGTCGGAAAAAGAGGGAAAAGGGCGCCGGCCACAATGCGATTTCATTAGAAGTTCGTCGATGAATTCAATGCAAAACTGCTTTTCAATCATGGCCCCTAAAATATTTGGCCAGCGGCTAAACCAACACACTTCCACTGACACAGGAGCACAAGGACACAAGGACACAGGGACGTCACAGGCGCACAAGCGAGGCGGTTCCGGTTTCCAGTTTCCCCGCACACATACATGAAAATAATATCAGTTTCAATTGCATTTCCGGTTCGTTGCATTTTGTTTCCGAAGTAAGTTTTAAATTATTATATTACCAGTGGGGAAGAGTACCGAGGCTAACTTCAAACAGACCAATTGAATGTTTATGAAATTCCATTGAACAGAATCCCTATAGTTCAAGACCACAGTTTCGTTTTACTTCAGTTCAAATTAATCAATGAACCAAATCGATTCAAGGCTCCTTTCCGTTTCTCCATTAATTAGAGCCTCTTCCATCATTATGTAATAGGTATTTTCCTAAGTGCACCAAAGCCCTACCAGTCCCAATCTTAATCCCGGTGCTCCATCTGTGCGGAATTGTGGGTCGGAACACGGAGGCCGAGACGAGCGAAGTGTCACATCAATTGAATCGAATTGCGGCTCTGAGTGGGAATCCTCCAACTCGGACCGAATGGAAGTGGGCGCTGCCTATTTATAGGCACTGTGATGCTGATTGGATGCACTTGAAGTCCATGTCGCCGCTGTCCGAATGCTGCTAAGCAGCAATTTTGGCTGATCAATTGCCTCCGATACCTTTGAGGGGATGAAGGGGCTAGATTGACTGCTCTAATTTCGTAATTTCCCCGTTCCGGAAGTGGATGGGCGTGGGTGTGTTGGTGTGTTGGTGTTTTGGTGGTTTCCATTGGCCAAGGCGGGCTGACTGGTAAATGACAGCTGCTACTACTGCTGGCGCGGCACACACGTGCCTTATCTGCTCCAGGTCTCCTGGTCTCCGACTCTTCTGCTCTTCTGCGAGTATGTCAGTCAATTTAATGCCCGTGGCTGCGACGACAACGTGCCGGGAATGAAATTACAACAAAGCGACACTTTGCCCATTGCCTCAACGCGAGACAACTTATGCAAATGTGTCGGATTCCAAGTGCCCCCAAAGGATGGGTATCCGAGTGTGTTACACAACGCAGACTCATAGGCTCATGGGCTCATAGGTGGTGGGCTGCCCACGTCTTGACTTTGTGATGAGGCCTTTGCCAGTGTCCTTAGAGGGGTAGCAGAAAACCAGAGGAGGGGGTGGAAAGCAAAGCGGGCACAACCAACTGTTGCAAGGACCCCGTCTCCTAACCTTGCCCACTTTTGGGGGCCAAACAGGTAGGCCAGTTGCTGGTGCTTAGCCTCTGGCATTTCGGCCCATTCCGAACCGAAATCCTAGCCCCAATACCAGGACAAACTGTTTATTTGTCTGTCTGACTGTCTGACTGTCCCACTAATGAGATGCAGGCGAGCCAACGTCAAGGTCTGTTTACTTCCGCGACGAAGGCGGCGACAAAGACATCCATTACGTTCTGGCCATGGCAGTGGCAACAGCTTGCAACATTTGCCACTTGCACTTTCATCAGAGCCCACAACAAAAGCATTTAGCTGCCCCCAAAGCCCACACTCGCAATCACCATCACAATCACACTGCCATTTCCTCTTGGCCTTCGCTGGGAATTTTGCGCCTGAACTTGTCAAATAAAGGATTCTCTTCCTCTGCTTCTTACCATTTCAGCAATGCTTTCGGGCCAATTCGTTTGACAATTGAGGAAGTGAGCCGCAACTTTTAAATGAAGAAACATGGGGAATGGCATGAACAAGGTAAGAACGAGGACAAGATTTATGGCTTGCAAAATCACAAACAGAAGCCGGTGACAACCGACTTCAAGGTCCTGCACAAAAGTTAAGCAGCCATAATTGCAGTATTTTCAGGACTAAAGTGGTCAAGCTCTACATATCATTCAGTTAAAGTAGCTAAAATATATTTTTTTGTGAGTAAAAAGCTTTGATGCCGCAAGCTAAAGTTACACTTCATTTTGAATTAAGCATTGATCTTGTTATAGTAGTAACTTACAGAATAATTAGGCTTCGGCTTAGAAAAGCCAGTTTTGTTTGACTGCACTGCCAGTTCGGTCGTATAGATCGGTGATTAAATATCGATAAACTGGTTCCGCAATAACGTGGAATTGGTGCTCTGGCACCAACTTTTCGGTCTGAGTCCACGATTGTTGTCACGGCAACTTGTCAAAGGCAACAAAAACTGAACAACATGCAAGAAATCCAATAAATAGGCTACCACTTTTCCGTCTCCATGAACAGCACTCTAAATCGTAGGCACACGAAACCATATCATTTTGCTATCTGATCGCCCCAAAATGAACCGGCACATGGGAGAGGTAAACCCGGAGCAGCCAGAGCCTAATCCCAGAACCATATGTTTTTGTTCTCCCTATTTTCTGTAGGTCTTGCCGGGACTTTATGTGGGCAACTACCGCGACTCCAAGGATCACACTCAGCTGGAAAGATTCAAGATCTCGCACATCATCGCCATACATGACAGTCCGCGGCGTCTGCTGCCGGTAAGTGATTCATGTACTTCATCCTGGGTGGTCCAATTAAGATATATTCTCATCCTAGGACAAGCACTACCTGTGCGTGATGGCCTCGGATACGCCGGACCAGAATCTCTCCCAGTATTTCTCCGTCTGCAACGACTTCATTCACGCCGCTCGACTCCGCGAAGGCAACGTGCTCATCCACTGCCTGGCGGGGATGTCGCGCTCGGTGACCGTGGCCGTGGCTTACATCATGACGGCCACCCACTTGAACTGGAAGGAGGCGCTGAAGGTGGTTCGCGCTGGTCGCGCTGTGGCCAATCCCAATGCTGGATTCCAGAGCCAACTGCAGGAGTTTGAGCAGTTCAAGCTGCCCGAGGAACGGCGCCGCTTGAGGGAGCGCTTCCCATCCTCGGCTCTGGAGCAACTGGATCGCACCAAGGTGGCCACCGCGCTGGACAACTACCAGGAGCTGCTGCAGAACCGCGACATCTGCGAGGGTAACTGCTCCCGCGGCGAAAAATGTCCAACAGGTGCGAGTCAGGACCTAGATGGGAGCAATATTGGTCAGGGGGAGGAGGAAGACGAGGGCGAAGGCGAGGGTTTGGGCAAGGTCAGGCGAAGCGTGGCTTACACTCTAAACTTCGCGGTGGACCAATGGAAGAGGAGCACCTTTGAAACTGATCTGGGCGATGACTCCTCACCGGATTTTAGCTTGGGCAAGGAGCTTATGCCAAGTGTGCGTTACTACGATCCGGATTGCGACAAAGGTCGTTTCGTCAAGAATGTGGATTCGGACAATGATGAAGAGTCGTACGTTGAAGTCAAGACTTTAACGAAGCTGGGAGCCAAGTCCACATCGAAATTAAAAAGACGACGTCTACCAAAATCTCAATCCTGTCTTACAAAACCATAGTTAGAACCACCAATAAAAGAATCATCTGCTTCAAGTCTCGTATAACTTATGTTTTACTTTCCTTGGACAAACCGGAAAGAAAATTGGATTAATTTCAAAATAGTTTTAATCTTAATGATCATGTCATATCCATTTTTCTTTCTGCGCAGGCGTCTGCAACATGGACCCCACGAAGGGCTTGTTCCGACGTCGTCCCTCCAACGCCTCCACACACTCGCGTCTGCGTGCCCAGTCCTCCAATGCCAATGCCTCGTCCAGTTCGCTCAGCGTGAGCAGTGTAGCCGCCCAATCCTGCCCCACATCGCCCAAGAACTCACCGCTGCCCATGGTCCGTCGCTCGGTGGGCAACGAGCGCATTCCCGAGGACGAGATCGTCCTGGAACAGCCGCCCACCACATCCCGCGAGGCGGCCGAGTATGCCGCCGCCTTCGAGGATGCCCGCCGTGAGCAGGAGCAGCGCCAGCAGCAGCTGCCCCGGAGTCAGCGCTCTCCCCGGCCGGGCAACTCCTCGAGAGAAGCGCCTCGGGTGAGCAGCGCCGGCAGTCGCAGGGAGTCGGCGGCCAGGGAGGGAAATGGCTCCGCCCAGCTGCAGCGGAGTGCCAGCACGGTCAGCGGTTTCGGAGTGCGTCCTCGGAGTAGTCCGGCTGGACTGCACGCTTACACGGGTGAGTGACGTCCTTGAGTTGGTTGTAAACGATGAAGCGGAAATGAGATATGTCTGATGTT
The DNA here is from genome assembly GCF_016746235.2 of Drosophila teissieri. Lineage (NCBI taxonomy): Eukaryota > Metazoa > Arthropoda > Insecta > Diptera > Drosophilidae > Drosophila > Drosophila teissieri. Next base: position 13,635,001 of record NC_053031.1, on the reverse strand, counting down.
TTGAAACTTCTGTTATTGCATTCTCAGTATTTATGATTTAATTTTCTGTTTCATATTTTAAAAGTTGTCTATTAAAGAACTCAGATGCTTCATCGTTTACAGACAACTTTGGGAGATTCCCTAGTAAGCGCATTTTTAAGGTATACAATAAAATGGTATTTCTCGACCTCTGACAGGATCGGTTCCTTCCTCCGTCCACGGTTCCCGAGTGGATTTGCGGGATGCTGACAAGGGATCGGCTATTTACCTGGGCTGTTCGGCACCCAGAGCCTCTACACTATCTATATCCTCGTCGAAGGGCTCGTCGGGAGGCTCGGCTCCACCCTCACCCTGCCACACTCCGCCCGCCAGTCCACGTCATGGCGTGAAAAGGTGAGTGATGAAAGTACTGCAGCCATTTGGTAATCCACATTTTCAACCACCACAGATCCACCAGCCTGGTGAAGAAGCCGAGATGAAGTCCAGAGCAAGCCGTCATTGGGCGAGGAGGTTTTTTTGTAAAGCGAGTTGCATTGGCACCCACTGCATATAATCTGTAATCCTTAAGCGACTTGCACCCTTTGGCAAAATGCGCTCGTGACCTGCAGACTTGTTTGGTAGGGGACCATGGATTCCCGCTTGGGATTCGTAGGATCCTTGAGTAGCTTACTGTTGTTAGATGCTTGGGCTGCGGAATCCTTCGTTTCCGGCTTTGGCTACTAAAAGTTGTTGATCAATTTTTTAAACGCATTCGGGGCACTCGCCTTCGAGTGCAGCCTGAATCAAGAAAATCAAATGTTGAGAGATTATTTTTCAGAGACGCATTTAAGAAATACCGACATATACATATACACACATATTTACTGTATATTATATAGCGTATTTATTTATACGAGCAGATTTGTTGTCGGTCCATTTGGAAGGACTGATTCCCCGGCCTCCTGATTACCTGGTTACCTGGTTACCTGGTTGGTTATGGCCATTTGTTAGTTTTGTACCGAAGGATGGCGCGTGCGAGATGCGAGCGATTGTGGAGACAGTCGAACAATAATTGAGAATTGTACAATTGCGTATTTTTGATTACATCCACTGTTGTTGCAAATATTTTGATAGCGAACCAAAACAAATTGGGCCAATCCCCCAAGGCAAGCGTTATATACATTCATACCTAGTTGATATAGTATTGACATATGAGATTTGAGATTGTTATTTAGAGTTGTTGCATTGTGTAGCATTGAATATATATAAACAAAGTTTATTAGCTCACCCCACCCCCTTTCTTCCACACACACTTAACAAAAGAAAAACTAGAGATGAAAAGCAATACAGAGCGGACTTTACCACACATTAGATCACAAACAAAATTTAACTAAAAACAAAACAAACAAATTGCATTAAAGTGTGCTTTAAAGCTTGTGGCTTATCATAATGAAACCAAAACACAATTCAAATTATAATCGATAAGAGTGTAAAATTATTTACAATCTTTCCTAGAATATCGAAAACAATCTAAACAATCTAAAGGACATTTGAGACATTTTTTCAAGCTGGCTTTGACAAAATATAAATGGTTCGAAGATACACTAACACATATGGCGACGAACGGCGATGAATCAAATACTGTATTTATAATGCCTAGAGAAATGCACAAATCGGTTTTAAACTAAAGTTATATAAAAAATAAATCGTTAAGTTTGTCAAATTAATACAATTAATATACAATAATAAAAGCAACTGTCTCCAAGACGCAAAAATTGAAATGGAACCTAATTGCAATATAGAATAATAATAAAAATGACCCTGGATATCCTTAGGAAATAGTCGTTTAATTTGTTGCTCTTTATTCATATAATTTACTTTAGGTTATTGACTATTTTAAATTGATTTAGGTTAGCGCATGAATGTGTTTAAACAACGACTAGATTTATAATCACTTTCACAATATGCTGATGCTACAGTTACCACAATTATATGACAGACTCCAAGGATTATCTATCTGCGTACGACACTAAAAGCGATACAAATACTTGGCTAAACATACTGAACACAAATTCCACTAAGTTCCCTGTATCTGGGTTAAATAAGTACTAGGACACTGCCTTAAACCTCCACGTGGTTCATCAGCAGCGGCGTGTTGGCAGTGGGATAAGAGGAGGGTCGCCTTTTACCATGTTGCCCACCTGCGATCTCAATACTTTGGCAGGACAGAGTCAGCGACAGGGTCGTCTCCTCGTAGCGCGACTGTGTGGATCCTCCCGAGGAACGGCGCAAGCCCGTGTAGGAGTCCACCTCCAGCAGCGCCTCGTCACTAATGGGAAAATAGATTTTTATAATTTTGTGAGCTGATGGGCAACGCTAATGTGTCAAACCTGTGATAGCGATGATGCTCCAGGAGGCTACCAGCAGCGAACCGCAGCTTCTTGGGCGACTCCAGACTGGAGGAGCGGGTCAGCGAGTTTCTGGGCAGATTCTTCTGTTTAAGGGAGGAGCGTATGCCGTACTCGTTGGCCTGTTCCTGGGCCTGCTTGATGGTGCCCTGGATGAACTTGTTGAGTGCTCTGGATCCGCGTCTCTGAGATCGCTCATAGGTCCGACGAGTGCGTGCCTCCTCATCTTCTCCCAGCAGCCAGTAGGTGCGCTGATCACCTTTTCCCTTCATGGAGATGACGCCTCGCTCCGCGAAGTGATAGCCACCCAGCCTCTCCAGCAATTGCCGGCACTGCCAGCTGCAATGGATCTTCAGCGGAACACCACTGGACTCCATGCGGGAAGCAGTATTGACAGTATCTCCGAAAAGACAGTAACGTGGCATCTTCAGACCCACAACACCCGCACAAACGGGACCCGAGTGTATGCCAATCCGCAGCAGCAAGCGGTTTGTGGGCCGGTGACGGATCTTAAACTCTGATACGGCACTGAGTAGGTGCAACGACATGGTGGCTATTTCCGCTGCATGCAAGTCACCATTGCGCAGCGGTAGTCCAGAGACCACCATGTAGGCATCTCCGATAGTTTCAACTTTATAAACATCATAGTGCCCAATGATTGAGTCGAAGCAGGTGTACAGATCGTTGAGGAAGTCTACCACCTGCAGCGGGGTGCACTCGGCGGACATCGCAGTGAAGCCCACGATGTCGCTGAAGTAGATGCTGACCTGTTCGTAGTGTTCGGGGTCCACCTTGTGACCCTTCTTCAGCTGGTCAGCCACGCAGCGCGGCAGCATCTCGTGCAGCAGAGCATCGGTCTTCTTTTTCTCCTCCTGCAATTGATCCGTGCGATCGTCCACTAGAGCCTCCAAATTGTTGGCATACTTCTCCATCATGGCCATCATGTTGTCGAAAATGTTGGGCCTCATTCCTTTCCGCAGAGGCCTCAGTTTGGTGCGGATGGTCTTGAAATCTGGTCGATCCTCTGGCCTCTCCGCCCAGCATTCCCGCAGGCATTCGCTGACGCAGTCGAACGCCGTTTCCAGCGGTTGCAAGGATGGTCTGTATGGATTAAGGTAATCCTGGGGCTGAAGCACCTTCTGCAGGCACTGCATGGGCGTCAGACCCGTCTCACCAAAGGGTCCTCTACGGACGTGCATCTCGTACAGGAGGATGCCAAAGGAATAGGCATCCCCGCGTTGTGTGCCCATGACCAGCGAGGATGGACCCTGTCGCAGCAGCTCAGGAGCTCGGTAAAGAAGCTCTGGTACAGAGAGGGGGTGTTTCAGAAATCTAAAGCCGCTATTAATTGGAAAGCGAACTCACTCATACACTTGGCCGACATATGCTGCATATCCGTGGTGCTGTCTTCGATCCCTTGTTTGAAAGCGAAGAGGCCAAAGTCCGTTAGCTTGACCACCCATCGGGAGTCCACCAGGCAGTTGGAAGTGCACAGAGCGCCATGGAAACGAATGGGCGAGTCGTGCAAATAGATGACGCCCTGCCGGGATGGGGAAAGAGGTCAGTGGGTGGGTCGGCCATTAGTATAATGTTACAGCACTCACGCGTATAATGTCTGCCACCATGGAGGCAATGAACATGTTGTCCAGCTTGACGTCCTCGTTCTCCAGAATGTCCTGCAATCGAAAGGAAGTGGGAGTCGCTTTGGGTCTTACAGTGAACTGGTTGACCGACTGACCTTAAGGCTGCCGCGGGTGCAGTACTCGCTGATGATGCAGATGTTTGGCGGATCCGTGCAGGCGCCTATGAAGGCGCAAATATTGTCGTGGCGGGCATCCCGCAGCTGGAATAGATTTTAAAATTTTAAATGGATTATGGTTTATCATATTTATGTGTTTTACCAGTTTGAGCTCCTTCTTCATTTCGCGGGTGATGTCCACGCTCTTCTTTCGCACCTTCTTGATGGCATACAGCTGACCTTTGTACAGTCCGATGGGCGTAAAGATGGTCGTGTACCGGAAGTCGGCGTCCGGATTGGAGCTCAGGCTCACTTGGCTGGTGCGGATCAGCGGATGGGTGGACTGCGGAGGAAGACGACGCGGCAAGTGATTTAGCAAGTGCTGTTGTCAGACATGCAATGGCGGGAGAAGAGTCTTTACCAGGAGGAATATAAGAGCCTTTTCTGACACATTCTCACAAAGTAACACATGCAGCTTAAATGGCCCGTCTGCATGCACTTCAAAAGTATTTCCTAGAAACTTACGAGTATAACCCACACTTTGCTATTAAAGTGGTTCTTAGTTTCTTAGTTTAAACAATATTAAAAACATGTCTCAATCTTGAATAAATTCTTTGAGTTCCAATACCTACTTATAAAAGTTGAGGGAATTTCTAGTCACAGATAACCTATCACTTTAAAGCCAATTTTTTTGAGTGTCCTGTCTGCCATAACGATAAGCGTCACTGCCATCGCACTAAGATGACAGGCACTGGGACTTACGCGCGTCTGCTTCTGACTTTGCTGTTCCCGCTCGTTCTCATGGATCTGCACCTCGCGGAAGTCTATCTTCCAGAGCAGACTGTCCAGCTCCTGCTCGTACCGCCAGTTGCGATAGAGGACCAGCGAGACCAGGCTGAGCAGCAATAGGGCACCGCCCGCAATGGCCGCTGAAATTTCGCCAGTGTAATCTGCGATTTGAGAGACGGAACAAAGGTAAACTCACAGAATTGGTTAGTAAACTAACATACTCACTGACGCACTTCTCGCCACCAAATCCGCAACGAGGAGCAGCTGCTGGTCGCGTGCCACCCACCCAGTCGATGGGGCTGAACAGTTTGAGATCCTGCGGTAAGCCAATGGAAACCAGGATTAAATCATAACACAGTAAAACAAAGTGAGGTGTGTGATTAATTGTGGCAGGCAGAAGCGCTTACCTGGTGCTGCACGGGTCAAGCGATTTACGGAGGAGTGGCAGAGAGCAAGTTACAAGAGGATGTATGAGAAAAGGCGGGGATTTACTTACGGGCAACGCCTTGCTGATGCTGCTGAAGCTGCTGTTCCGGTGGATGAAGGTGCCCACGGGACGCAGACCCAGCACAGTCTGATTGCGACCATTCCGCACGGATCCCCTGGCCAATACTGTATAATTTCCAGCTGCATCGCCGTTCTCATCGATGTAGACGTGATAGCTGAAACAAAAGTGGAAAATGTGTGTTAGCGCAATTGCCGGATTAGCTGTCATATGGGCCAACACCCACCCCATGGCGCTGCGATATCGCGAACCCTTGATGGCCGCCACAATGGCGCTGCCGTTCCTGGGTCTTCCGCCCGAGTCCAGGACTTCCATCAAGGCCTTCGCGTAGAGATGCACGGCATCGTAGAGATAGGCAGCTTCGGCGCTTATCTGGCAATGAAGGGAAGAGGTTGGAGGTCAGTCAATGGTTTTCGGTTTCGTCTTCGGTTTCCTTGGGAGGCGAACCTGCTTTACGCCGCCGAAGGGGCCCAGCGGATTGGGGAAATTGAATGGCGGTCGCTCCATGTATTTGTTGACCTGAAAACCGAAACGAAATGAGGGTCAGATGTGTGGTCAATGTGGCGAAAGGCCCGACAATTATGAGGCGTGCGGAAGGCGGAAGGCGGATGCAGCGCATCAATCACATCACTGTCAGGACCTGTCAGCGGACAAACCTCATTGGCAAAAGTGGCGAAGGAGACGGAAGCCGTGGGGACAATGCCCAGATACGACTGAAAGGCCTGCACGGCCAGTGGCTCCACATCCTCCAGCAGGAGTCCTCGCAAATACTTTTCAGGCTTGGCCGGATCATACTGTTCGATGTCTATGCCCACTACGAAATAGTCGCCCTTCGACAGAATTCCTCTTCTCTGGAGACTAACCATCAGCCCGACATGCTCATAGTAGTGTCCCAAAATGAGGTAGACTATTGGTATATAAAATGTGATTAACATGAAATTTGCCCTTTAGTCCCTACTTACTCCTCGTGTTGGCATAGGTCTGTTCCACCAGCGCCTCGAAAGGATTGTCCATAAATCCGTGATGGTAGATGGTATTCCAAGTGCGAATGTCCCGGATACTGACGCCGGCATCAGTCAGTGTGCTCAGGATGGTCTCCGCCACGGGCTGATACTGACCACTGGCGTCGTCCAAGTAAAGGAAGCTCACCTGCGTCCAGTTGAAGGCCAGCAAAAGGGCCACTACGGACTTGGAGATCTGTGTGTCCGGGGGACGTGTCCTGGCAAAGGTGGGGAAATCAGCCTTGTTCGAGGGATCCCGATGGGTGCAGTACTGGAGGGTATTACTTATTAAAAAGGAGATTGCACAAATACAAAGTGGCTGCCAACTTACATAAGATATCATGGGCAGGTTGAAGGCGGCCGCCATGCGACCTTCGTGTACGCATGTTTCCTGGGGGCCAATGTAGGCGGCCACCTGCTGCGTCCACAGTGCCGCCGTTTGACGGATGCTGACCACCTCCTCACCGTAAGTTTCGGCCACGACGAACTGAAGGGAATGACCCCGATCCCGGAGTCGTCCGGCATTCACCTCCTCCACCGCCAGCGAGATGGCGCCGGAGATGGTGAGACCGGGTCGGTTGTAGTCCAGGTTTCCCGGCCGCCGTTGCGAGGCCGTGAGGTAACCCAGCGTGAAGACCTCTCCATGAGTCGGCCGGAAGTTGCTAAAAGCGAGCAGGAAGAGGAGGAGCAGGAGCAGTGGATGCAGCAGTCCTGAGTGGTAGATTCCAGCTGGAGCAGGACAGGGGTGAGCACACATTACGCGGGGACGGGAATCGCGTGAAATGCTGCTCCTTTTCGTGAGGAGGGCGCTTAATTTAAACGAAATTATTTCATGCAACTGACGAGGGGTCTCCTTTGTGTGACAGTGTCCTTGGCGACAGATGTTGATCCTTCGAGGAGATGCAACATTTTTGTTGAGTTTGCATTGCTCCCTCCTTCTTCGAATCCCCTTCTTCCTTGTTTTGTTGTGGCTCTGGTTAATTGCGTCCTCGTCTTGGCCAGCTCCCTTTGCCGCCGGTCGTTTCCTGTTCTGCAAGTAAGAGGACTTTAATCACAACATCGTTTCAGACTTAAGACTTGTGAGAACAACACAAGGACGAGGCTGGGTCATGCAGGAGTGCCTCTGATTTATGCGGGGGCACATACATGGCTATGTACTCGTACGTCCTGCCTCCCCAAAAGCCAACATCCATATGGGTGGGCAAATAACACATAAACTAATGCTGGATACTTTGGCGGAGGCACCATAAAAGATGGCTGCCGTAATGACGCAAAAGATTTCATTTATATACACTTACGCACATGCCACTTGCTTAAGACAATTAATACAGTATATGTTACATCTCTTAATCTTTCTGGAGATTTTAGGTACGTTATTTGAATTTTGCTTTAAGGAGAGACCTTCATTTTGGCAACACCTAAAATCTTCGGTAATTTGCATAAATTATGGTTGAATTTTTATTGAAAGAAGGACGAGTAAACACGTTTAGTTTGCAACAAAACCAAATGCGACAACTTGGGTAACTTCATGGCTTTCATAAACGTTTTGTTTTTGCGCAATAAACTTGCCAACTCAAATTGTTTATACGAATTTGGTAATAACAGGGATGTAAAAGTTTAATTTGTCTGGTTGAACTTAACTTCGCGTCATCCTAAAAAAATGGTCATAGACAAAATTGCGCTGCTTAGAAGGACCTGTTTTCTCTTGCTAACGAAATGTTTGGTAATAAAGAAGTTCACCTCGCTGAATGGATGAAGAACTTAAGTCGAAGCCCGTTTATCACAGTTCTAATTGTTTTCGGGGCGTGGTAAGGACTAATAAAGTACATAGAGCCATTTCGTAGGGTGCTTCTTTATGTGTGCAACCTTAACAATGTGTTGAAATTCCCCGATATTAAACTTGCCACACATTTCGGTCAATGTAATGAAATTTTTATGAGAAATGGCGACGCATCATGTGTGATTTTCCCCGGGATGCTGCACGGGAAGTTGCTGATAGAGCCGCCACCCCAATCCCCAATCCACACACTCCCCGGTTCCTGTTGGAATGTCTTTGTTTGCCTTTTGTCTGGCACATCTCTCACTGGACCCACATACCCACTCCCTGTGGCTGATTGCTTCTTTCACACGCCCTGTGGATTCAGGGGGCGATATTGAATATTGGCAGAACCTTCGCAACTTCTTGAAGCTATCACAGTAATTTATTATATTGACTCAAGCAGCAGCCACCCTTGCTCTCCTCCTTCGCTGCACTCCAGAATCCACTTGAAAGTTAGCCTGGCATATTGACTTTTCCCTTTGACCCCAATGCTAAAAATTCCCCATTGTTCCTCTACGGGATGCGCTCCCTTGTATTGGTCTTGTAAAGCGTTGCGTGCGGCAGTCCGTTCTATTTATGCTAATACAAGTAGCTAACCCTGGGTAACCATCTACCCCATCCCTTGTCCTGGTAACAAAAAACGTTACAAGTGGCCGCCATCGGCACTGGCATCGTTTAATAACGCTTCCTTGGCCGTAAATCTAGCGAAAGCCCGTGACGTGCCCATTGAGCCGGCAAGAAGAGTTCCCGCTTCTCCTCCCCGGTTAATTGTTGTGCCCTCCACCCAGAATCCAGAATCTAAGGGAGTGCGTTTGGACTCACCGGCTGCACTTGACACAACAATTTCGCAAGCGATTTGTCCGCCAAACCGTCGGGGGAGCCCAAAACTAAAGCCATGGAGTACGTTAAGTTCTCGTTTCCGCCCCAATTAGTCCGAATACCTAAGCTGTCCAAGGATACTGTGTCAACTGCTGTTGCATCCAGCAGAGTCTCTCTCTTGGCTTACACAAGCCTAATCAAACACATGGCCAGGTATCATGTATCCAACCCTGTGGGCAAATACATCTTTCGAGGTCTCTTCCTGCATTATGGTATGTAGCTTAGTAACAACACAAACAATTTAAGCAAATAAAAAACGGATTTTACAGATATTATATATATCGCAGTCCTTACATAAATTGTTGTAATAGAATATTCACATTTATGAAAGTGCACTACAAACTTACTGCATAATTAATGGCTTTGTTCAGTTCTGTGATATAAAACATATTCAGCATAAACAATATACACAGTATCAGTTAATTTAAAAAGGAAATGTGAAGTTTATATCATTAATCTTAGTATTAAGGTCCCTTTTTCTTGCCCGCAAAATGTATTTCTTTAACTTAAGCTGAGAATGTTTGTGCCTCCCAACATATTAAGTGTTTACCCTATAGTTTTCCAACTTCAATCAATAGTGATAGGTAACGACGATTTCTCTTCGCAGTGAAGCTGTTGCATTGCACTTCCAGTTTAATTTGCCATTTTCATTGTTTCGCCATCTGACATTGATGGTGGAGCAGGAGCCACTATTCCGGGGGGCGGCGGAGGAGCTGACGGATTGGGGATTGGCGTGAAGTTTGCTACACATTTTCCGAGCCGCAGCCCACTCCGAGTGCCGGCGGCCCTCGCCTCTTGAGGCTGTCAGGCAATTAAATGCAATTTGTCTGCCATGCAAATGCAGCTGCAACCGAAACGGATGAAGTGGAGGGCAGGGCAGGGCGATGCAGGGGAATGCTGACACTGGCTGTGCAGCTCCGCTGCCGCTGATTAATTTGACAATCTACCAGAGCCATAAACAACAATTTGAGCGTGAGAGAAATACAAACGAAATTCGAGGAACGTGTGAAAATCGCTGCAAAGTGTTTTGAGTTTTGCAGCTAGAGTTGTACAATCCATCAGCGATCGCTGATGACCATTGATCGCTTATCAAACGTCATAAAATGAGACTCCTAATCGTAATCTTATCGAGCTTTTGAGGAATGCCTCAGACGAATGCTTCTCAATTCATTTCAGTTACATTTAGAATGCAGACCGGAGTACAACTAACTTTGTTATTGACCCTCACAATAGCAGCGGGTGAGTAAGGCGGTAAATAAATGTACTCAAGAAGCTAAACGAAAAACATTGACCACTTGCAGTCCATGGAGAGACTGGATTTTTCCTGAGCACACGCCGCGTCCAGGAAAATCCGCAGCAAGTCGAGGCGAAGGTGGAGGCTCTGGTAAGGAGCTCCTTCTATGCCGCAGATCCGGCAGTGTGAGTCATCATTTCATCTAAGTATTTCTCCAAAAGTAACCTTTGCTCTTTTAGGTTGGCCATTCCCCGCTGGCTTGGCAACATTTCCTCGCCGGAGATCTCCGCGGTGATTTCCGCCCGACTTCAGCAGCAGGAGAGCAATATATTCAGTGTGGATCTAACCGAGGCCAGTGATGAAACAGAGATCATCGACAGCGTGGCCAGCTTGGTGATCGTTCTTAACAATCAATTCGATGTGCCACTCGATCGCATTCTGGTCGTGGGTTTCGCCGAGGGCGTCCACTTGGCAGGTGGAGTGGCTGCCAAGGTGCAGCAGGAACTGGGTCGTCAGTTATCCCAGATTACAGCCCTTGATCCTTCCGCCGGCGAAGAACTTGACCACAAGCTATCCCGAGCCGATGCTGAGTTCGTGGAGGTGGTGCACACAAATGCCGGAGGAGAGGGCACGTGGGAGCAACTGGGCCATGTGGACTACTATCCCAACGGAGGACAATCACAGCCTGGCTGCTCCACGGACTCCTGTTCGCACGAGAGAGCCTTCGAGCTGCTCGCCGAGATGTGGTCGCCTGAGAATGACTTTGTGAGCGCCCGCTGTGGTTCAGTGGAGTCCTTAGGCGCCTCCAGCTGCCGCTGGTCCACCCACAAAATGGGCCAGAAAGGGGAGGAGCAGCCTGCCTCGGGCATCTATTTCCTGGAGACTCGACAGTCCTCACCCTTCTCCCGTGGAGCCTACTTCATAAGCTTCCTGTGAGCAGCGGATCCAATAAAAAAGCCAAACGAATAAAGGAAACAAAGGAGCAACTTTGTCATTAGTCATTGCAGCAATGATGGTTGAAAGAGGAGGCATATGGCGATGAGCAAGTGCCAAAATTGATGTGCGTCAGGCGCTGGGCTCATTCATTATTTTAAAATCAATTTAAAAGGTCTTGCCTTTCAAAGTTTTGACGCACGTCCTCCGCTTGCCAAGGGAAGCCATCCTCGTCCTCGTCCTCGTCCTTATCTCATTTCCCTCAACGTTTGAAGGAGCACAGATAGGCGGAGTTCACAAGTTTCCCCTTTCCATATGCCAGATGTTGTCTGAAGTGACGATCCAGTCGACGTATGGAGAAAGAAAAGTTTATCGGCAATCGGCTCCTTTGAGTGTGCTTCAAGGATTTGCTTATATATCCGAATCGAGGCAGATTTATGCCATTAAAGGAGAACTCAAAGGGGAGTGCGTGAGCTTCGTGATAACTTCAGATAAATCTTATTATTTAATGGATTTGGTTAAAACCAGGGGAATACCATGGCAATAAAAATTGGTTTGGTAAAAACCAAATTAGGGCAAATGGGAATTTTGTTTTGGTTATGAAATTACCACTGCCCTTAATTTTTGTCTTAATGTAGGGTAACCGCTTCCTCAAATAACTTATAAACAAAGTGAACCAAACATGTGGGGGATAGTATCCACAAATATTTGAAACCCCTAGCGATTAAGCCACCAGGAAAGTTAATTAATTTGTTTTAAATATTTTAGCGAGTTTGTAGCCACAACGATAGCGTGTCGTGACCGGTGGCCCATCTCCGGAATGGAAGTTGTTGCGCATATTTCCGTGCAATATTATAGGAAAATTCCTTTGTGCGACGGCATGCCTTAACTTTTTCCATACTGGGCGGCCACCCCCACATTGCTCCTCCAAATGCAGTGCATACTGGATAGCAGCCCAAAAAGCACCCGCCACCCAGAAAAATCGCACCCTGCTGTGTGCGTGTCACTTGAAAGTCGCGCTAAAGGAAAACTGTCACAAATTGCATTTAAATGCGCTGTACTTAAGTTTATCTTTCGGGGAATGTGTACGACGAATGTTAGGAACAACCCCGGACTGCCGGGTGCTGGTGGCCCTTCCTTGAACCGGAACCGAAGTTTGTGGCGAAACCAATTTGCTGCGTGCCCGGTGCAAGTTTACTGGGCCAATCCTCTCAAGCAACCCCCGCACGTAGCCATCGCACGGATTCCATTTCCCTCAAAGGCCAAAGAAAGATCCAACTCGTGGTCACTTCATTACGAAACATAGCGCCCAGCCGCTGCCTTTATGAGCCATCACTCGTGGATATCAGACAATTAGCCAATTACGCTTGATGATGATCCATTGCCGGCAGATAAGAGGGCTCAACTTTCGCGATAGCGAGCGCCCAAAAATATGCACAAGTTTTTGCAGCGCTAATTGGGGTTTCATTAGCGTTAGACTCTCGTTCGCGGATGAGCAGTCAACTCTGTCGCAAGTCGCGTGATTTATTTGCCAGCGTTTTGGGGAGACGATTTAAAGTTGCACATTTGTCAGCCGAAGTGGGTTAAGCGGGCATTAAACCCATAGCGCCGGCTCAGCTCCTCTTCTCCATTTGCCTGCACTTGGCCTCAGAACGGACTGCTGGAAATCTCAGTTTTGGTTTCGGTTTCGGTTTCGCTGGCTGAGCATTAAATGTCAGGCCATAAAATAGAAGCACCCGCCCCAGCAACCAACCACACAGCTCCACAGGATCCAATAATGGGTCTGGAGGTGGGTCGCCATGTGACCAACCTCAGCACACCACAAGCCCTGCTAAATGCCCATTGCTTTTTCACTGGGTGGTTACAGAGAACAGGGGTATATCGAGTATGCAAACTATTTGTACCATTTACTTTCTTAGCTGTTTATGAAATGTTTCAGCACTGCTTCTTTGGAGCCAACATTTAGAACTCCAATTTTAGGCATACTTTGATAAAAACAATAAGTGTAATCGATTTGGCCAATTTGGAGTTTATATTCAACCTAAAGAACACGATAGATTTCTAGACTTTACAATTTGTTGCTCTTTCAAACAATCCTTACTGTGTACAGGGTGTTTTCTTGTCGACTCCAAGCTATACAATGTATGTTTTTGTGGTTTTTCCACAACTCCCGCCATCGAGAACATTGCAAGCATAAAATATAGCCATTACACAATGTGTAGCAGAAATTAAGTCGCAACAATTTCGTTTTCATTTCACTTTGTTTCGCTTTGAGCCGCTTTTTCTGTTTTTTCCTTGTTCTCCTGCCTTTCTAATGGTAATGTTAATGAGGCCAGGAATGCGTTTGAATTCGGGAAGTCGGAATTGATAAGGAATCTTTCGGCTCCCCAGCTGCCCTCAGTTTATCAATTAAAGTCCCTTTTTTTTTTGGGGCGGGGGGGAACCCAACACGCGTGTTGTTAAGGTGCTCCCTCTGCTGGCCCCTGGCGAAATTCGCCTCTTTATGGCTATGTTAATTTCTGTACAACGCCTTTAATGGGATGCCATTTGAACGGCTCACCAACTGCGACCCGAGGGAAACCCTCGTCCATACCCCCAACCACCGCCCCTGCTAGCATTTTCCATATGACTGGAGTAGCAAGCCCTCCCAAAAAAGTGTGCCAACTGTGGGCGAGGCTCTTTGTCGCCAGCTCAACCGGGTGGCCCATTCTTGTTGATAAGCGCAAAAAGCTGAGTGTAACATATGTCGGGCAACCGCCCACCTGCTGCCACGCCCCCGCCAGTGTTTTACATTTGGAGCTGCCTTTCAGATGATAAGCGGGCGTTTGTCCAACAAAGGGGCGAAGTTGTAGCAAGCGATTGAAAAGCCATCTGCATAAAGGCTTAATTAAATTTCCATGACACCGCCACTGCCAAAGGTGCGAATGACATGCAGGTAGCGAGTGCTGGTAATGCGTTCTAAAATCCTTATATACATATGTACATATGTACATAGGGATATGTATATGTAAATAGATGAAGGAGCAATTTTGCGGGTAATTTGCGTTCCGTCGAGGGACATCCTCAACAGCACGCATAATCTCTTGGCCCCGTTTCGCCGCTAATCAGCAGTATTAGTTTTATATATATTGGGGGTACTTAACTATTTAAATTTAAGTGCGTGAGCGTCGGTGACGTGGCTGATAACGTGGCTGTCCGTATAGCCACACGGGCCAAAAATAAAATAATAATGTGCAAAAACCACCAAGTTTGGGCGCCGCCCAAAGGCCGTCTAATCCACGACTAATGCGCATTCTGGCCACGAGCATCAATCATCCATCATTTCGCGTTTGCCGAATGCAATTCCAAAAAGCCACACGCAAAGCACTCAACTTGCTAGACAGACAGCTAAGACGTACATAGAGCGCAAAATAATAGCAACTAAAGTAATAATAATCTTTCGACCTTTATGGAGCAATTATTTAGGTAACACATATTCCCCAAAATTGCACATATTTATGAAACAAATTCAGATGACCTGGTACATCAGGTGTTTGCAGCTTACTTCCAAAAGGGAAATGACTGAGATAAGATTTTTGGCTGAAGTTTTGTAGAAAGGTTTCTATATTGATAACGTGTTAGAGATTAAAGTTATACAAATAAAGCGTAAATTTAATTTAAGGGAATTTTAAATTATTTCAGTGAGATTGTATTTAGTAATACAAAAATGTTGTTGAGTGGTGTAAGAAATACCTTTAGATTAAGGAAATTTGTTCTGCGTATTTACTAATATTTTTCTATCATACTCTGAAAACTATTTAAATGCCATGCACTTAATTCCAATGTGTAGAGATTGATTTTTGCAGTCAGTGCTACATTTGCGACCCCGACTGTGCCCAGAGGCCACTGTCGATTCGGCGTTGAGTGTGGTCAGTGACGGCGGGGCAGCGAGCTGCAAGAGAAAAGCGCGACTGCAGCAGCAGCAGCAGTGGGCCAATGACGCCCCCACCGCCCGCCGCAGCCCCCTCGGCGCCCCACCCACTCGGGCGATCGCAATTTGACAGTGCTTATGACGGCGCAGCCTCTGTCGCCACCAAGAAGTACGCGCTGGCATGCAGCGAATGCAACTGCAAGTGCAGCACCACGCGACTGACTCATTTCGGGGCTTGCCATGCAACCAACAACTGTGCGAAATTTAAATAAATTGTGGAAAAATGCAGTGCTCTCTGCGAGCTCGGCATTGTTTTCAACTGGCTTTTTGACTTTCGGTTTTCGGTTCACACAGCAAAAACCAATTGTTGTTGCTGCCGCATGGTTTTTATGACGCTTATCAGTTTTTAGTTTTCGCAGGCCGAATTTATGTAAATCTTACAGCCAGTGATGGCATTTTAATTGCGTAAGAACTGTCATACGCACTGTTGGCGTTTGTTGATTTCCACACTCTTATGTGGGGAATATGCGCTTTGCTGCGTGGTTTGCAATGCATTGCAGGAGACTTTCTCCGGAAGTGTCTATACGGCCTATATCAGTTAAGGAGCTATCAACATAAAGTTCTATCAATCACTATGGTTTATATTCAAGCAGATAAGATTTGAAAATTCCTCTGATTGGAGCTGTGTGTTGGGAGTCGCAGTTCTGATTGGCAAATTAAGGCACTTGCAATTTATATGCGCTTATGTCTGTTCTTTATTAACTATTTTATATTTAGATATTTGCCTTACTCTAGCTTCTTTTATCAGTACGGACACATTTCTTTAAAAATGTTATAAGAAGGAAATTAACAGTATACAAATATGAAACTTCTTGTAATTGTTAGGGCATCTAAGCTTCGCCTACCCAAAAGTATTTATTTAAAAAAAGAGCGTCATACTTACTATTGCTATTTCACAGCCGCTTCATTGGCGCTCGCCTGCTAATTGGACTGCAATTGGATTTAGTAATTCCGAAGACCGATATTTATAGGCCACGGAGTTGGCGTTCTTTTTTGTTTGCGCCCAGCTCCGCGAAGCGTGGCTACCAAATCTAATTGTTTGGTCTATGCAGACCTATGGCTCGGTAGATCGAATGAATCCACGCGGCACTTGGAAATTGTGGTCACGTTCCTGGCAAAATGAAACAAACGCAGTGCCGCTGCAAAACTAGATATTCTCCGTCATTCGCGATTCCAGCATTAATGAAGCACTCGCGGTGCGGCGCGCGAATGTGCGATAATTTATTAGTGCCACATTTGCGACACAGATTTCGATTTCGGACCGCCGCCGGTGCTGGTGGCCACCAAGTCAATTCAATTTCCTCACGCGCACACCGCCTGACCCCTTTTGGCCACCAATAATAATGCCGGGCCTATGCCAGTCTATCAGCACCAAATTTCGCCAAATCCCGCCGCCCATCGACACGATCCATTTGTCCATTTAACCATTTATCCATATATCCGTTTATCCATCCGCCCATCCGTCGTCCGCCACCTGTTGCTCAAATCGCGCCAGCTGAAACTCGCATCCGCGGGGATGTCGGGCATGCAAAAGAGGTGACGCCGATGGTGGTATGTGGTGACCGCGATCAATTGTATTTCACAAAACAAATAGCGCAGCACAGCACCGCGCGTATTCGAAAACAATTTGTTTCTATTGCAAACACTCGACACGCGTCGCCTTGTTTGCCTTCCAGTTCGCTCCACTTCCAATCAGACTGTCCGCAGCTTCGCGCGCGTCTTGAAACTCCCGCACTCGCAAACACACTCGCCTCCAGTGGGACCGCGCCGAAGGCGCTAGAAAATACCAAGCGGCTGGGAAATAAATACCACGGAACTTAGTACCATTTCAGTTTTGAAAAATACCAATGATATATTTTTAAATGATCATTATTAACAATGATTTCCAGTCCACTTGAAAGTACAAGTTTATATACGCAAGAACCTGTGCTGTAATTTAAATTTGCATTAATTTATTATTTAAATCATAATTTCTTTTACTTTAATGTAAACTGATATATTTGCAGTTCTTCGGTTTTTTTCAATCAGATTATTATCAAATGGGTTAATTTTTAATTATGCCCTTAATAAGATTAATAAATAAAAGTTCATTTAAATTTTATTTTCATTATGTTTTAAAACAATTTAAAATAAAAAAGGCTAATAATGCAAAATCAATTTTAAAACTTATTAATTTGCTTGCAGCATTGATTTCACATTTACTGAAAACCAGAACACCTCTTTTCACTGCGTTGATAAGGTCCACTCTAGCGGGAAATGCGTTAGTGCTTGTTGTTTACCGGCATGTCCCAAGTCGAGAGAGCTCTGGATGTTCTGCTCCAGGAAGCGGAGGAGCTGTGCATCGGGAGTAGCGTAGTGGAGCTGGACAGGATTCCGACTGCTCTGGAGTTTTGTCGCGACTTCTACTCCAAAAACCAGCCGGTGGTCATTCGCAAGGCACTCAATTGGCCCGCAATTGGGAAATGGACGCCGGAGTACCTGATCAAGGCTCTCGGGGACAAGAGCGTGGATGTGGCCATCACCCCGAACGGCTACGCCGATGGCTTGGCCTCTCAAAAGGGACAGGAGTACTTTGTCCTGCCGCTGGAGACGACAATGAAGCTGTCAGAGCTGGTTCGCCGACTGGATGATCCCACTGGTGCTGTCTACTACATTCAGAAGCAGAACTCCAACCTCAGTGTGGACCTACCGGAACTGGCTGCTGATCTGCGGGTCAGTGATCTCGACTTTGCCCAACAGTCCTTTAACAAACCGCCCGATGCCGTCAACTTTTGGCTGGGCGACGAGCGCGCTGTGACCTCCATGCACAAGGATCCCTACGAGAACTTGTACTGCGTGATATCCGGTTACAAGGACTTCGTCCTCATCCCGCCGCACCAGCTCAGCTGCGTACCCCGAGGAATTTACCCTACCGGCGTTTACAAGACCTCAGAGAGTGGTCAGTTCTACATTGAACCCTTGAGGGATGAGGACGGCAACGATCAGTTCACGGAATGGGTTAGCATTGATCCCCAGGCACCCGACCTGGCCAAATATCCGGAGTACGCCCGGGCCAAGCCCCTCAAAGTACGCGTTCACGCCGGGGACATCCTGTACCTGCCCAACTACTGGTTCCACCATGTGTCCCAAAGCCACAAGTGCATCGCGGTGAACTTCTGGTACGACCTGGACTACGACAGCCGGTACTGCTATTACCGAATGCTGGAGCAGATGACTTCCGCGAGGAAGGACTAATAAAATCCCAAATAGAATGTCTTCTCAGGAATTAATAAGTAAATTCAATCCGTTCTTGTTTTCAGTGTATTTATATATATTATTGTTACATAATTTAATGTTAAATAAAAAACTGATAGCCAAAATGAATTGTGAACTATGTATAAGGACACGACCATAAAAGATTTGTCTTTTGCGAAATTCGTAAATGAAGTGTGAAATATCCGTATAGATGATGACTGGTTAAATTAGGAATGTTTGCTTTGTTGGGTTATTTTGCAGTCTATTCTTGACTGACGTCCTGCTTTTCTGCGCCCGAAGGCTCCGCTGCAGCCTGGCCATCTGCTTCCTCGCCGGGATTTTCGTTGTTCTCGCACTCCAGGTCACCAGTTCCCGACGAGGAGACATTCTTTTGGTCCGCCTCGGCCAGGTCTGCATCGTTATTGGAGTCCTGCGACTGGGATTGCGACTGCTCGCGCACCCGTTGGTTCTTCTGCTTGGCCGGACTGGCAACAGTAGGTGGCCCCTTCGACTTGGCCTTGCAGCTGTCCTGCGGCTGTTCCACTACAAACAGCTGCTCCAAATAGGAACGGTACCACAGCAGAAACTCGTCACGCTGTCGTGGCATGTCCATCTTTTTGATCTTGGCATAAATGCGCTTGGGCGAAATGAGTGGCGAGCTGGCGGTCGAGTTCTGGGCAGCGGTGGCCGTCAGCTTTGATACCTCTGCCAGTAGGGAGTCATTGATGACGGTGTTGTTGTGCGTCTGGTTGCGAATGCGTTTGATAATGTACTCGATCAGTTCATGGTCCGGTGCCAGTTCCATGCTGGTCCCTGGTCCCGATCCCGATCCTGATCCAGAGGCATGTTCTACTTTCCCCTCGATCATTTGCTGGTGAGGAAGACGCAAAGATGAGTTAACTGAACCAGTGTACGAAAAGCTTTCTTACCTCTTCGTTCTCGGTCCTAAGAGAAGAGGAAACAGCAGAAGCACTGCCCTCCATTTCTACGTCCAGGTGCTGTCCGTTCTGTGCATTGGCCACACTTGGCTGCTTCACAGGCGTTCCCTTTTCGTCCTCGGGCCGATCGTTGTCTAGCTGTAGACGCATAACCTCCAGTGGCGTCTCACTGCGACTTTCGGTGGCCTCCACGTCGGCCGTTGGCTCGTTCTCCTCCTGGTTGAGAGCTTTCCGCAGGCCGTGTGGTTCCTGTGGCTGCTGCAGCTGCTGATTTTGTTGCTGTTGCTGCTGCTGCTGCTCAAAGAGTGTCTCCAGCCGGCGGTAGACGTCCTCCTTAATCGATTCATAAAACTTTGTGGTGAACTTGTCGTTCTTCAGAGCGTTAACCAGCAGATTTCGATTCAGTTCTTCGGAGGCCGTTTCCTCGGTGTTCTCCATGGCATTCGACTCGTCTGCGGGTGAGGCTTCTTGGCCGATGGTAGGCGTAGTGTCCACTGGAGTAACCTGTGGTAGCTCGATGTAGTCCATGTAATGAGCTGGAAGCTCGAAGTCGAATCGAAGGTGTCGCTGCTGCAAAGGAGTCAGCGACACAGTCGAAGTGGTGGGCTTTGCTGGTACTTTGTTGCGCTGATACAGCGGACTGTTGCCATAGTTTACGTTCATGTTGAGATTCGAGGAACTAGCCTGCTCGGGCTCCTCATCCCGCAGCGTGGAAAGTTGAGGACGGCGACGATTGCGACGTCGCCCGGAGCCAAATATGACGTTATCATGGTTCTCCTCCACCTCGTCCATATCCTCATCGTCGTGGTCGCGAATGTGAGCTGGATCATCGCGCCAGTCCCGTTTTCTGCCCGAACTGCCGCTGTTGTTGAGATTATTGCTGCCATTGGGGCTGCTGCCATGCAAAGCGGTTAGTGGCGCCTCGAAAAAGTGACGACGCTGCTGCTGGTGTGTCAAACCACCACGTGTAGTGGGCGGAAGCAACTGGGGTGGCTGAAAGTAGCTTGGACGAGCCCGTTGTCGGCGGTACTGCTGGACGTCCACGTTCAGCTCCTCGTTGCTTTTATTTGATAAGAGATTCTGGCGCGAATGGCTGGAAAAGCGCACAGATATTAATGGGTTAATGCAAGCGGGTAGCAAATAATCAAGCATAATCTAGTTTTTGGATTCTATATATCCTCTTGAATTTGAATATACCTCGTTCTTATTGTCAAACAGATCGTTTTTGGGAATTGAAATCGTCAGACTTGCAAAACTTTGTTAGTACTTGGGGTTAATCTTGGGTTAGTCACTTTCAACTCTGTTAATGGAACACTATTCTGCAACGCTCGTTGCACTTACCGGTGCACAGAATTGAAAATGAACTCTTTACAATAGTTTTATTAAATTTTTATTGCTTTTTACCCTAATCCATCAAACAACCATTAAAAAATCCATCACCAAAGTTATAAAGCTT
Organism: Drosophila teissieri; assembly: GCF_016746235.2. NCBI lineage: Eukaryota > Metazoa > Arthropoda > Insecta > Diptera > Drosophilidae > Drosophila > Drosophila teissieri. The sequence goes on along the minus strand of NC_053031.1, from coordinate 13,614,139 downwards.
TACCTGCGGAAGTTGTCCCAGTAGTTGTTGGCTCGGTTTCCGGGTGGCACTTGGTTGTTCAGCGTAATACCGCCACCAGGTGCTCCTCCCCCAGCTGCTCCCTCGGGCAACGAGTGCAGGTTGTTGGCATGCTGGTTCTGGGTTCGCAGATTCGAGTTGTTCTGATGGATCGTGTTGTTGTGGTGGTTCATAAAGATGGGACCTGGACTTGAGCGGTAAGTAGGCGGCGACAGGGGTGTCTCGTTGTTAAAGTGCGTCGGCGGCGGCGGGGGAGCAGCATTGTTGAGGAACGGCTGCGCCTGGTGCTGCTGCTGTTGATGATGATGAGATTCTGCCCCGGTGCGATGACAGCTGCGCTGGTAGTTACTGAAGGCGCTCTGGTGGGCACCAAAGTTAAATAGCTGCTCAGACTGAGCTCGACTGCTTCCCAGGCACAGATTGTTTGGCATCTGACCCATTCCAGGACCCACCGGAGGCGGCACTGACTCCGAGCGCAAGCCGAAGCTGTGATCCTGGCATGCTACAACATTAAAGCGATCCTGGAGCTGTGATAAGACACTTAAATTAGTCTAATCAATGACCAAGATCTCCAAGATTTTCTTACCGTATGCAGCTGGTGGTTGAGGTTGTCGATCTCGCGCTGCTGATGCCACAGTGTCTGGTTGCACTGGCACACTGAGTTGATAAGCATTTGCTGCGTCTGCATGAACTGCTGCAACAGCACTGCGTCGGTAGAGGCGTTCGATCCGGAGCCGTTTGAGGAGCCAACCTGTGGAGCTACTGGTGGCTGCTTAAACCCTGTGCCGGCGCTGGAGCTCGGCTGACCATAAACGGGCTGCTGTCCGTGCCACGAACTTCCAGAGTTGTGTGATGCTAAAGGGATACATACATCTTATTAGTAAGAAAATGTAATTGCAGCCAGAATTAAATACTTACCCCATATTCCAGGCACTGGTTGCATGGGGGGCGGCATGTACTGCGATCTATTGCTGCTGGAGGGTAGGCTGTCATTACCCAGGGATAGCGTATCAAGTGTTACATTCAGATCATCTTCGTTTAGCGTGGACGGAGGGGCTGGCGGCGGCGGAGCTTGCTGTGGGGGAACGTTGGCCTGCTGACCGCGTCGTTGCTCCACCACTGTGCTGGCGGATGCAGCCCTCTTTAGTGTCGCTGAGGAAGCGGTACGTACGTTAGCGAAGTACTTATCGCTGTCAGTGTCGTCGTTTCCCTCGTCATCCGCCTCCGATGTGGTGTTGTTGCTGGCTACGTAGCGCTGCTCCAGTTCCCGCTGCTTCTGCTCGTACTCCTTGCGCAGGCACTCGCACCGCAAGCGCAGTTCCTCGCGCAGTTGTTCCTTGGTCGGCGTAGCTTGAAGGGAAGTATCCACCTCGGATGGATCCTCGTCCTCGGTCATCTGCTGCTGCCTCATGGGGGTGGGAGTCGGAGTAAGACTATTTCTTTTGAGTGCATCCTCGCCCATTTGTACGGCCGCAGCCGCCTGCTGCTTGCGGCGTTCGATCTCTGCCTTCAAAGCGAGGATACGATCTCGCTCCTTTTGCAAGCTGGCTGCTTCCGCTCGCAGCTCGGACGTAACATCGTTCAGAGCGAAAACGCGTTGGGCAATCTCAGCAGGCAATTCGCGCTCCACGCTAGTCCTTTCCTCGCTTCGACGCTCCAGGGTGGAGCCCATACTGGGGGTACTCTCCTCGATCTGGCTAACAGTGTGCAGCATTCCCTTAAGTCTGGCCATCTGAGCCTTGAGTGCCTCTATATCTGCCGTCTTCTGGTTGATCATTGCCTGTGCGTGAAGTGCCCGTTGAGCTGCATTGGCCGCCTCCTGGCGTATGATGGGTACGTTTCTCTGGTACTCCACTGGAACAACACGCTCCTTGGGAGGCTCTGGTGCAGGTGCTGGCTTTGGAGGAGGCGTGGGAGTCTCCTCTTTGATGGTCCTAGCCGTCTCCCTGGCCGTACGGTTGATGCTGTTTAGTTCGTCCACCAGGTTGCGCATATCCTCACGTTGGGTGCGCAATGATTCCAGTTTCTCCTGCAGTGCTTCTTGCTCGGCCAGGATCTCGGGGCCATCATCGCCAAGCACCGAGCTCAGTTCGTTCTGGTTGTGGATAAAGGCGGTGAGATTCTTCATGCGCCCCACCAGCGACGCCATGTCGTCCTGTACCTGCTGCACGGACTCGTATTTGGGGGCCTCTCCACCATTGGCATTGTGGGGCAAGCGATCAGCGTGCTGCCGTAGCTGCTCCATTTCGTTAAGGTGAGACTTGGCCAAGTTTTGGATGTGTAACAGCTTCGCCTGCTCGTCGTGCAGGTGCTGCATGTTTCTATTGGAGGCCTCCAAGCGCTGCTGCAACTCATCGAAGCTGGGCGTGGTATCGGGAGTGGGCGTTTCCAGGACGCTGTGCAGGGACTGAATGGACTGGGCTCGGTTGTCGCTCATCTGCAAGGTTCAAAGGGTTAGGGTTATGAAAGGCAGACTTTTAGATTTATTAATCAACCAACCTCGCTTAATGCGACATCCTCCAGGCTGGTCGAATTGACGATGCCCTCACCCTGTTCCGAACCTGGGTTGATTTCGTGCACCATGTTGTTCGTCTAGGGAAAAAATGTAAAAGAATTTAGTTTCAGTTGAATATAAGCTTTGATATAATGGTTTTATGATATTAATGATCATTACCATCATTCCTAAATATGTTTTTGGACTCAGTGGAAGTTTCTGATAGGAAGCCTTCAAACATACCTCTAGAACTTTTGCACTCGGTTGCTGTCTGCTATTGAGGTTCTCGTCTAACCCAAGCAGGGCGCGCAACACGTCAACCTGCGAGCGAGCACCTTCGGTTCTGGGAGCCAAATGGTGCACACCAAGGAGTCGGTGAACGAGTTGTTGCAGTCCAGCGGGGGTCAGTGGCGGGGTCTGCTCCTCGGTGCCACTCAAATTGCCGTTTCCGTTGCTGGTAGTTGCGTTCGGGATGACCACACCTACTGTGGCGTTCGGGGGCGTCGATTGACGCAATCGCAGCAAAGCCGACGAAGATGAGGGGGCGCCTGTGCTATTAGATGACGAGGATGGCTGGTGCTGAACCCTCTGGACCGGACGGACGGGGAATCGATAGCGTTGCTGCTGTTCCTGCAGTTGCTCTGTAATGGAAAATAGCCAAAGATCAGTATGGATGTTTAGGTCCATTGCTAAATACTGCGCTGCGAACTACATCATCTCAGTGGGCGTTTATTTTCGTGCGCATCTTATTTTTAGAACATGAACTGGCGCACCGATCTTTGTGTGGGCCCCGCCGATCACTTGGCCAGGTGCGGATATTGGAAATTGCTCAATGAGATGTGTATTCCTTAACGTTTTCAGGACCGTTACCTGCTGATTCGTAGTTGCCGTGTTCGGCGGCCAATTGACGCAGTGCCTCGCGCTGCTGTTGCTGTTGTGCAGGCGACCTGGAATCCTTGCTAGAAAGCTGCTGCTCCGCCGGCGATCGATTCTTGGAGTTGGTGATGCGTGCTCGCTGGAGGAGATCCTTTAGGCAACAGTAAATGAAGATTAGCAGGAAGACCAGCAAGAGGATGGCGGTAATTTTGCTGATTTTAGGTCTATATATATATCTTTCTCAGATATATATATATATTCAGATATAAGGGCGCTGATCTGGCCGATCGAAATTCGTTGTCCGCAGTGGTTGCGTTCGCTTTCGCTACTGAGCAAGCGGATAACGAATTTCCGCAGGCCGTGATGAGTGCAAAGTGTATTTATAAATCAAAGAAGAGAAAGGTCTTGGTGTCTTCTCTTCTAGAGGATTTGCCATGGCAACCGGACGCCTAACTCACGTTCAGAGTTTTCAGCGTCTCCCGCTGCAGGGGCTCCACCAGGTCCAGGTCCGGTTCGCCCAGGTGCTCCTGCTGCCGCCGAGAGCGCGCCGACCGGCCGGACGTCGCGGATGCACTGGATCCGGCCGTGGATGCTCCGTTTACGGGCGTTTGTTGTTTAGGCACCGCACCGGTTGCCCCGCCCACCGAGTTGTTGTTGCTGCTGCCGTTGCTGCGGGCACTGGCGCTGGCGCTGGCGCTGCCTTGGTCCACAGCTACCTTGGGCGGCGGCGCCATTAGAAAATATATATTGGCGTACAAAAAACGACGCTATAAAATTGAAAAAACTCCTCTTTTTCGTACTCCCACTTTGTTTTTTGCTTTGCGCACTCTGACAGCTGTTCCGTGCCAGGGCTGGCAGCTAACTAACAGCCTGCCTAGATGCGGTCACACTGGCAAGCGGCCTTTTTGAAATTACATTTTTTAATCAATTTACTTTCTTCTATTAAAAATAAATATTTTATTAATTTTAATTAAAATTCAAATGTATATTTATAAAATAGAAAAATAAATGCCTTTTGTGTATATAATAATCACGCCCAACTCAATATCTTTTAAGGATAAGTATTTATTTGGAGACTATTTATAATATGTTCCTTGGATAATACACATTTTATGACTATGTGCCTATTTTCCCTGCTTGCGCTGGATGATGTCCTCCTTGAGGGCCCTAATCCGATCCCGCTCCGCCCGCAGACCCTCCGCTTGGCCACGCAGATCACTGGTGAAGTCCGTGAACATGTTGAGCATGGAATTCAGGAGCTCTGCGTTGTCGGGAGGAGTGGACGACGTGGATGGGTTCTCTGCTTGGGCACTCTCCACGGCCTCCACGGACTCCGCATGGGCCACTCGAACCTCAGAGGAGGTGGTCTGCCTGCTGGTCTGGACGGAGGTGGTGCTCTGCACCTGCACCGTTTGCCTGGAGGACATGTGCTGCTCAATCATCTTGGTGGTGTCCACCATGTTTTGCACGCGCTTGAACTGCGCTTTCAGGTTGGCGATCTCGTTCAGCTTTGCCTGCAGATAGCTGGCCTGCTCCTCCTTGTCTGCGTCGCCCTCTTCCTCGGCAGATGGTGCCTCTTCCTGGTTGGGGGAGTCTGCCGGCGGACTGGAGGATGAGCCAACTGATGCCGTCTCCGCTGAAGATTCAACCTGGTAATGCTCCTCCTCCTCGGTGGTTTCCCGCACTTGTCGGCGCTGCGCATTCAGAAGGGTGAGCTCAGCGGCTCGCAGGCGCAGTGTCTCCATCTCCTCGAGCAACTGGCGGTGCTCCTCCTGCATCTCTTGCAGCTGTCTGTTGGAGGCAGCTAGGCGCTAAAGAAATAAAATATGATACATTTTGAAAAATGATGAAATATTTATAATTTATAGATTATACAAAAATGAATATATATGTATTAAAATTCCTTTTATTTAGTTTACTGGTATAGAAGATGCTGAATACTCGAATTTCATTTTAACTGAAACCTCTAGAGACTTTAGGCTTATTGGCGTGACTCATTTTGTTGTCTAAAAGGAATGTGTCACGGTACGTATTTATATTTGATTTATATTTTAAAGATGTTTAAATAACATGGGTCTTGGGATTCCCGGAAGACTCCAGCTTACCTCGCTTAAGGCGGCATTGTCCCCATTTTGGGGCCTATTTAGTTCGTTGACCATTTTCTAGGTTCCTGCGGAGGAGAAGAGGGAATAATTAAATCGGTGTTATGTATATCGTGCACGTTGATTATTTTCTCAATACAAACAAAGGCCCACCGCAAGGCGGTCTGTCTATAAATAAATGGCTCTTTGTTAAATTATTTTTCAGTTAGAATAGTGTCAGTCATCTTGGCATTCTTGAAGACAAAACTAACAAGTGCACTTATGAAAATGTACACCACAATACACAAAGTATATTATAAGTGAAAATTGTACTTTTTAATTATTTTCGATCCTCCGAGCGATGAGCTGTGCACAAAGAGATGCCCAAGTTTCCACTGAAACGAAGTGCCGAAAACGAAAATGTTTTGAAACGTTTTCGTGTATGTGTAGAATTTTCAGAACCAGCCGACACGCTTTTCCACAGCAATATGAAAGTCTACAAAGGAGAATTTTTAAAATGTTTGAAAAGAGCGGTTACAAACTAAATTAAAAATATGTTTTAACATATTTACAAAATTCTGTAATATTTGATTCAAGTGTAACAGAAGCATTAAGCTCAAAGAAGAATTATATAAATTTAAATATTAATAGATATTTTAGATCACATAAATATGAACCACTGTAAATGCACATGTACATCAATTGAATGCAGATTTAGTTGAACCCATTTTGAAAATAGTGATCCAAATTTAGAACTCCAAGAGTCATAGCCTTTCCCACCAATTCATTTGCCAGTTGTTTGCAATGTGTACATCGATAGAGTGATAAGATTATCTGAGGCTTGAACCTTATAAAGGTACATTTTCACGAGAGAAAAGATTCAGTTGAATAAAAAGCAGACAATGAGTGGAGGTGTGCGATTCGGGAGTTGGAATACAACAATATTATAATTTTTCTGTTTTGCAGTAATATGGTATTTTATCTGCCTGATGTGTGGAGTTCTTGGAGCAAGTGCCAACGACTGGGAGGGCTCTGGAACAACAGATAGCACCGTAGAAACGGATTCAACTACTACTACTTCAACTACTTCCGGAGTGGAAAATGGTCTGATTACCGGCAACTTGAGTCTCTGCGGGAATGTGGCGGATAATGTGTTTCTACCCTTTGTGGGTGACTGCAATAGGTACTACCTCTGTCGCTGTGAGTTGGGAACCTATCATCTCAGTATTTTGGAATCATCATTTTAAAATGTTTATTCTTCAGCTGGTGAAGCCATAGAACTGCAATGCGAGTTTCCCTACGAGTTCAATGCCAATACCCAGAGCTGTGTGAATCCCGGCGAGGCTGATTGTTTGCCCACCTGCGAGGCCTTCCATTTCAGCACCTTCAGTTACCAGAGAACCTGTACGAGGTACGTGCTGTGCTACTACGGCAAACCTGTTCTACGGCAGTGCCAGGATGGCCTTCAGTACAACTCTGCAACCGATCGCTGTGACTTCCCCCAAAATGTGGATTGCGTTGAATCCGAGTGTTCCATCTACTCCAATGCGTATCATCTGCGCTATGTGCCCAGCAAGGTATCCTGCGATAAGTACTTCCTCTGCGGCAACGGAATTCCCAGGGAGCAAACCTGTACCGCTGGCCTTCACTTCAGCACCAAGTGCGATTGCTGCGATATTCCGTCAAAATCGGACTGCCAGGTGATGCAGATAAACAGTATTCTTTTAAAGGGCGTAGTTGAATAAACCCTTTACCTTTTAGATCCCAGCTGAGCAAAGAAAAGTGCGGCAGCACCTGGCACTTTCACCTCGTACTACTGCAGGAATCTGCCCTCCATCCGGGGTGCATTTCTATGTCCACGACTCTCGACAGGATGCCTATTACTACTGCGTGGAGGGACATGGTTTGGTTCTGGATTGCTCGCCGGGTCTCTGGTACGATCCCAAGGTTCAGGAGTGCCGCGAACCCCAGAATGTGGGCCTGTAACTCTAACTCTGCCAAAGATTTCATTTATTAAATGATTAATAAGCATATGAACCGTTTATTAAGCTTTTTCGGTTGAACTTTTATTAGTTATTCCAATTTAACGTATGTTTTATGTCGAAATAATACCATTGGAAAATAAATTGAATATTTATAAGCCACACCAATTCTTTAAAATTAAGTCGTTCCAATAAGTTCATACCATTGCTTACTAATTTCTGTATGCAATTCTGTTGCACTTTTTAAATTTTCAGAAGAATCTATGATAATAAGTATATACTTCATTTAGGACTCTTTAAAGAGTAATACAGAGTAATGAAAATATTCGGTTCGTTAAAATCGTAGTGGATCTTTATTTCGAGTAACTAGTAGCCCACGAAGGTTGGCTCCCGGCACTCCCCGCGCTCGGCATCGAAAACCAGACCGGGTGTGCAGTCCAAGGTGACTCCACGACCATTCAGGCAGTAGTAGTACGCATCCTGACGCTTCTGGTGGGCAATGAAGTGGGCGCCCTCCGAAGGACACTCGATGTCGGCACTGCGTGGGGGAGCTCTGGCGAACGGCAGGATATTCCGCTGAAGGCTCTCCACCTGAAGGAAATTTCAAGTTTAATGTGGCTCACTGGAAAGTTAAGATACCGAAAACACCCACCGTGCAGTTAACTTTCGAGGGGAAATCGCAGCTCTGGGTGCTGGGATTGTACTGCAGACCACTTGTGCAGTTCTGCACCTGAGGAAGACCGTCCATGCAAATGTAGTACTTGTCACAGCGAGCCTTGCTGGCAATGTAAACGATGTCATCCGCGTTGTTATTCCGGCTGCACAGGTTGTCCACGCAGTCGACGTATTGCGGATAGTCACAGCGATCGGTCAGCGCATTGTACTGCAGTCCATCGGAGCACTGGCGGATCACCGGAGTGCCGTCGAAGCAGAGAACGTACTTGGTGCAGGTGCGATCGTAGCAAAAGGATGACAGGCCACGGTTCTTACAGGATCCAATACAGTTGACCTCCATCAGGGCCACACATTCCTGATCCCTTGCATCGAAGTAGTAGCCCTGAGGACAGTCACGGGGCACAGCCACCTCATCTGGGAAGGAGTCAGGTGAACTAGATATCCACAGGTGTTGTTGGTAACTTACTCATGCACAGGTAGTACTTGCTGCAGTTGCCCACCTGCGGCACAAAGAGGTTGCTGACCACATTGGAGCAGACATTGATATCCCCATCCGCAGCGCTACAGCTTCCAATCAGGGCAACCAGTGCCAAAAGGGTCAGGCGATTCATCACTTTGGTAAATAAACCAAGTTAGCTAATTTTGGTTCCATAACTGCGACTTATACTCACTATTCAAGGTTGGGTCCCCGAGGTTACTATCGTCTTACCTCGAAAAACCCGTCCATTTATAGGCAAAAGCCACTTGCCATTCAATCTCCGCTTTGTTTTGATTCCCTGCGAATTGCGAACCTTATCAGATGTGGATGCATGTTTCTACGTGGTAATTGGATTGTTCTTCCTCATTCAAATTCGGCGGGCGGAGATAAGTTCGGAGTACAAGAGCCCATAATCGGGAACATACACCTCTGTCAGCCATTAGGAAACACGTGTAGTGATGAGTCACAGTTCATCTACCCACGGATCGCCCAAGACCCGATGTAATTGTTACAAGTGTTCGGTATACTTGGATAGGAGGCCTTATTAGTTTGAAGATCAAATAATCGTTAAGCATTCAAGTAGAAAGTTGTAGTTTTTAGCATCAAATATTTGAGTTACACCTTACAAGAAGGATTCAAATCCAAATAAAATGTATTATTCTATGAAAAGCTTGTATTTTATAATATTTTAATCGCAACTGCGCAGTAATAAATTTAGTGATTTAACTACTCGTGCAGCCAAGCGATAAAAAACTAAAGGAGAAGGGAAATTAAAACACTTTTCATTGATATCCACGAGTTCTGAGAACCAGACTATTTATAGCAATTCGAATATGGTTATTATCGCGATGTTTGGTGGTGGCAAATTGAAAGTCGAAATGTTTGCAGAAATAATGGCGTAGTTTTCCAATAGAGGAGTCGTGTGCCGAAGTACCGCGTTGATAAGTGTAAGTTGGCAAAAACTCATTAAAGAGAGTTGATATAAAACGAATATTTTCTGCGCTGATAGCGAACAGTTGTGGTAGACAGTTCAAACTATCCAGGAGTAAGTTGCTCAGAAATGGGACTCTCTTTGATTCATCACCTAATAATCCGGAATTTCCAAAGTGAAGTGGCTATTAAACGGGCCTCTACTGTTGATCATTTTGATGGTTCATCAGAGCCAGGCCGACGAAGATCTTGTGGTGGCCCCCAGTCCAGACGACGATGGCGATGACTTGGATGTCCAGGATACGAATATTTACGATATGTACAACAACACCCAGATAAATGTTTGCAGTAATGTGGCGGATGGAGTTTATTTGCCCTACGTTGGAAATTGCTCAAAATACATCGAGTGTGAAAGTTAGTTATATATATACATATATGATTTAAGACAGCATACTATATTTAAGAGCAGCTGAGAATCAGTTGTTCTGGAATTATTTTAAACTAAACATTGAGTGCTTTTTTAGACAACACCATAAAGGACGTAGGCAGCTGCATGGATTTGGCAAAGGATAATTCACAGATTTGCGATCCAACCCAGCCATGTGAGCTAGGATACGATCCTGTGCTCCAGGTGTGCACCTACATGGAGAAGGTACAGTGCCTGCCCACCTGTGAGTCGTACCGATTGAGCAGCTTCTGCTACGACAACACCTGTACCAAGTACGTGCTCTGCTACTACGGAAAGCCTGTGCTACGGCAATGCCACGATGGACTCCAGTACAACAACGAGACGGATCGCTGCGACTTCCCGGAGTACGTGGACTGTGTGGCCAACGACTGCTCCGCCACCTTCCAGCCAGAGGACATCATCTACCTGGGCAGCAAGGCCTCCTGCAGCAAGTACTTCGTCTGTTCCAATGGCCATCCGTGGGAACAGGAGTGTGCTCCCGGTTTGGCCTACAATCCCAGCTGCAAGTGCTGCGACTTTGCCGAGAATGTCAACTGTACCGTGAGTAGGGGATATATATATATATTTTTTAAATTTGATCGGTTTAGTGCTAGCAAGGGTTTGTTTAAGGTGAACTGGACTGCTTTATCAAACAAAATATGATTTTTTTATTTATATATTAATATTTCCAGGTTAAGGCTGCAGCCAGAAATATTCTGCCATATTCCCGAACCCCTTTGCGTCGTGCTGACATTAAGTGTCCCCTAATGGGAACTCACTTTTTCCCACACAAATCTCGCCGAGATGCATACTATTATTGCGTCGAGGGACGTGGAGTCACACTGGACTGCACTCCGGGCCTTTACTTCGATCCCAAAGTGGAGGAGTGCCGCATGCCGGAATTCATTGGTGTCTAACTGAGTTGGGGAAAATAAATAATTGAAACCTTTTGTCCACTTGCTTTTGACATTCGATAAGTAGTGCCATTTGTGACTGTAAAAAGTGATCAACACTTCAAATGTGGGGAAGAAATAATAACATTTTTAGTGTCGTTATTATAGGTGTATTAAACAGGCTAACAAAGTAGATCATTTGGTCTAAGGCTAACAAACTAGCTAAGTGATAGTAAAATAAAATAGATCAATTTAATGATGAATTGTACGCTGCAAACGTTACAATTTGAATTGGATGGTCGGTTCACAATGGTGTTTTCTACAAGGCGCATGTGCCGTGCAGCCACTGTGTTTATTTTTCAAAAAAGAGAGAAAGAGTGCTCCACAGAGCCCCATTCATGCTCTTCCGTGGCAAACGCCAACCACCCGCTTGCCCACCAAGTGGCACGGCCACATATACAGAAAGCAAAAACAAAACGCTGTCTGATGGCAAAAAGAAAAGGAAACCCACCCGTTTGGGGGTGGTGGGGAGTGAAAGAGCGCTCTGCGAAACTCATGAAAGTGAAAACGAGCGCGACGCTGGCCCAGCTGCATTCACACATTCAGTTGGCTGCGAGTCCTTGCGCCGTTCGAATCGCAGGCGAGTCTGCGGCACCACCCATCGTCCATCGTCCATTTGCCAACACAGAACCTCACAGCCACCCACCACCCACCGCCCACCTGCGTCTCGGGCCGCAAGGTTGGCAAAATACAATTATTCGAGCGCGAGTCAGCGGTGGCTGATTTTTTGAACTGAATTCAATTGTATTGAATTGAATTAAAGTGAATACAAAGTTGCAAGTCGCATGAGTCCTTCGTGTGACGGGTTGTTCGCAAGAAGGATATTTATTTGCCAAGCCAGCTTGCGTGTGTGTGTGCCGTGTGTGTGTTTGTCGTGTCGGGTCAGTTGAGCGTTCAAGGACTCTGCTGCAGCAACTACAAAATAGCCTGAAAAACCAGTGCCAGAAACAACAATATGTGTGCAATAAATGCGAGAAACGTGACAGCAACGTGCCAATAGGCAGAGGCATTGAAAAGCTGAAAGGAACACCACGTTTTTGGGCGAACGAGAGTCCGAGAAAATATTGCAGGTAAAAAGCAGAGTGATGCACTTGAAAACAACCCACATCTGCACATTCGCAGACAGTATCGCATGCAGTCAGCGCATTGCTCATACGCAGCGTGTACGCCATCAAGTGGGCAGGGAGACTTTGTTCCCTCCTATTGCCTTTTGTTGGCACGACAGACAGACCGACAGCCCGACAGACAGACAGAAGGACCGACGGTCAGTCAGTGAGCCACCCGCTAAATCCTGAAAAAGTCACTCGAATAAGAACTAAATCACTTCCCGCCAACGAAAAGAGCGAACGGCAAAGGTTAATAGCAAAAACAAACCATACGAGTGAGAGTAAAATGGCCAAAACGGGGTGTTTAAACAGCACGGGAGATTTGTTTCTGCTTTAAAGATAACAGTTTGCATTTTGTTTTGGCATCTTGCTCCAATGACGCATAGATTTTATCCAACATAAGTGTGTGAAAAAAGACAAAAAAGTAAATAAGAATGATTCCTACTTTAAAGTTTACAATTTGTGCTTTGTTTTGGCATCTCTTCCGAGTGACGCATAAATGTACATTTTATCCGCTGGAGGTGAGGATAAATGTTTGGCATTTCATTTATGCAATGGTCGTTGTGTTGGGATAGCTCTTTTTCCCATGAATTTCCTCAATAACCGAGGAATTTTGTTTAATAAACATTTCGTCGGCTATGCCAGCGTCTCATTTGCTCGGAATTCATTCCAAGCTCTTAATATATGAAAGAATGATTATAACGAGTTAAATGAAGGCTAATAAAGCGTGCATTAAAATAAATATATAGTTTTAAAATCACTAAATTTTCACTAAGAAAGGAAAAACAATATAATCATGGGAACTATACATATACAATAACCAAAGAGCTTTTAGTCCCTAGCTCATGTGTTTGCCTTTATTTTTAATCACATTTGGATCAACTTTAGATTAGTTTAGATTTCCGCTTTGATTCAATTTACTGGCACTTTGCCCAAGCGAAAGCCTCATGTGAGTCAGAAGGGCCTCTTTGGACGCGCTCAGCTCAACTGTTTCCGTGGTGTAGCGGTTATCACATCTGCCTAACACGCAGAAGGCCCCCGGTTCGATCCCGGGCGGAAACATGTTAAATACTTTTTTTATTTTTGTTCTATTTCTTATTTTTATACATTTTTACTAAATCATCCGGCCTATGTAAAAATATAAGTTTTAACCAATAAAACTGCACTAGCTAAGTCATATTTCAAGTCAGCCTGTATGAGGGTAGATATTTTTGGTTGATAATATCAACTTGATATCAATATTTAAGTAACAGGATTCAGTTTGTATATATATTTTCAATAATATATTCCATTAGAAATATACACAACCATGGTTTTTTTGATGTTGCTTCTGCTTTGCGTATTTTTTAATTTGTGCTACAGAAATTTCAAGATTCAAAGTAACATAAAAAGCGAACACTAAAGACCTAGCAATAATAATCGAAATATGTATGCATTTTGATTAAAACACAAAAACTTTATTACAATTTTATATTTACTAATAGCCAAAAGAGAAATTTAAGCATTAGTGTTTGATGCCTTCCTAAAGTAAAAGTAAAATTTAAGATATGCAAAAAAGTTTTCACCTGTTTCCGCCCGGGATCGAACCGGGGGCCTTCTGCGTGTTAGGCAGATGTGATAACCGCTACACCACGGAAACAGTTGAAACAAGCGCGGAACGGAGGCCAACTTCAGCGACCCGAGCTGCGTAGGGTCAAATATAAAACAGGTTGCGGGAATAAAATCGGATAGTGTTATTGTATCTATTTGTGTGATTTTTAGTGTTTCAAGGAGGCCCAATGATCGGGCAGTTTGCCATTGTTGATGGCATTCAAGCTCAGCGAGGGGAAAGAGCGAGGCTGATAATAGAAATATTATAAGGTGGCTGTTGAGATAGTGATTCATATATGTATGTATGTATGGTGTTTTGTTAAAGCTAATTGAATGGGCGTTCTTCGAGGGCAGATTCACTTTCATTTTCTATGCTGGTAGACCAAAAATTACTTTTATGATTATCTGGCAAGGGAAATAACTCGTTGGGCAATGTCAATGCCCGACCGGGATCCATCTAGTTCCGCACAAATCTTGACCAGCATCGAGGCAAATCGAGCTGAACTCTGCCCCGAATGGTAAGCAAACGAAATGGTTGTAATCGGGGTGGCAGGAGCACAAAGCATTGAACCCACCAGCGGGATGTGGGGATGTGGAAATGGTGGTGGCCAAACACAAACCGAAATCCGAGTGGCGCCAGCCGAGAAATGGAAACGAAATGAACCTATCAAAAGGTTGTCAAAATGTCTCTTTTAAATATGTTTATTTTATTGTCCTCGCCCGTGCTCGAGTATTTATTTATTCGCACTCAGCTCTCTATGGCATTGCGTTGTGTAATTCTGCTCTCGAAGATGTTGACAGGCATTGAACTTTGAACCTAGCTGCCAAGTGGAACAGGAAAGTTCCCAAAATAAAAGTTATTTTATTGTGCGGTTGACTTTTATGGCCTTTGGTCACGGTGCTCGATGCTCGGTGCTCGGTGCTGGATGCTCGGTACTCGGTGCGTATGTGTACTCGATTGTTTACACGACACGGCAAATTGTCTGTGGGATAATTTAAAAAATTCATTATTTTTCCCGCCGTCATCGTTGATTGGCTAACACCACAGCGACCACACACAAAAAGCCAGTCCAGAGGGACAGTTCAACGAACAGCTAAGCGAGCTAAGAACCAAGAATGCAAACACCAGGCACAATGGGATCGGGGGCTTCATTCTCTACCAAAACACTTTCAAGAGCGGAGGGGAAAGTACGTGTCATAATTCATCTTTGAATAGTTCGTGAACCCGAAGCCTGTCAACTTTGCTTTTCTGGCAACAAAGGTGTTCCTAAATCAAGGGGTTGTTTTAGGGAATATTTTAATTAACTTTGTTTCGATCAGAAGTTTACAGGTTTTTCTACAACCCTCTGTAGCTAAGTGCATGCAAGTAATTGAATCAAATACTGTTAAATAAACAAATAGAACATTTTCTTGCCCCCCTATAAACCCCACTGCCGACCGGCCATGTCCTTTCCAAACACCTCACATCCACACCCACACCATCGACCAAATCTGTCTGTGCGTTTTGGCGCGCTGGGGTCCTTGTGGCCGTGTTGGTGTTTTGGGATGTTTTGGATGCGGCTGGGTGCCAATGACACGGGAAGTGAAAGCGTTCAATGAATGTTTTATTTTTCGGGCGGGTTCCTTGACCAGGCAATGGCAGTCGACGGCAACCTTTGTTCCTTGTTGCACCTTCGAACAGGGAAGCACAAAGAGGAAATGCCAAGGCAGGTCCTGGATGGGATTTCCTCGCGGGTGAGGGGCAGTCTCGTGAAATGGGATGCGCACGTTTCCTGTTTTAGCTTTTTGCAACAGCAATAAAGGAACGGAGACCGAGACCGAGTCCGGGAACGTGGAGTGACTCCCTTCCGTCTGGCAGACACAAAGCCAAATGAGTCAGATGCGCTTTGTCTAGTCAAGGATTCTACCCCTTACTAAACACACAGCTTGAACTTCGAATAAGTTTGCAGCACTTAATGCCGACTGTCTGTCTGTCTGTCTGCACTCTAAAAATGCGTACGCTGGATTTGTTGAAATGAAACAATGTTCTTTAAACATGAAAAGTCCTTTTCGTAACTTAAAGTTAAAACAATCTTATTATTGAAGCATTAGGTGGGTGTCCATTATATTGATAACTTTTAAGTACATACACATGTATGTATATAAAAAAGTCTTCTAAATTAAAACTCGTAGTAATAATTTGAATATTTGAATATCATCTTACGATGATAATTTAGACACTATATGCACATAGATTGTTACTAATGTTTTCCATCCTTTTAGTTAACCCAACTTACATTTCCCGTCACCGCGATGCATTTCTGGATTGACAAGCGATCCCAGCAGTGCGGATTTGGACGGTCTCGTGTGGCGGCCTCCTTGTCGCACGCTGGCAGCGGTCTGAGCTACGGTCATCCGCCACGAAGGACCAAGTCCACCAGCTGCAGCAACAGCACTGGCCAGTCAATGCCTCCGGTGCATCGATCTCTGCCGCAGACGCCGTACGACATGCACCAGCCCGGCACAAGTCGCCAGTCGCAGTCGCAGTCGTCATACGGCAACAACAACTCCCTGCACGCCCAGCAGCAGCAACATTCCAGCAGCGGTGGCACCAGCAACAACAATAACTTGACTGCCACCGGCACAACAACAACTGCCAGCAACAATAACCACGCCAGCGGTATAGCCTCCTCGGCAGCCGTCCTCACCGGCAGTGGAACCATCGTTCCGCTCGTGGCACGAGGATCGCACTACAATCACCACGGCAACACGCGATATCAGCCAAGGACGCAGCAGCAGCTCTTGCACCAGCACCAGCATCAGCAGCAGCCACACCTGCATCAACAGCAGCAACATCAGCATCAGCAGCACTACAGCTATCACCATCCGCAATTCGGCAACATGGCCGTGCCCGTGCGACACTACGATGCACATCAGCAGCAGCAGCAGCAGCAACAGCAACAGCAGCAATACTCGGGCAATGTCTACGCGTGAGTAGCTCGAGTTTGAGGTGTAGCCCCACGGCAGATGGCAGCAAGAAACATCTGCACGGGTTACCCTCTCAAGAAAGGATTTTCCTGTCTAACTAACGAACTATCTCATTCCAGTGATGATGCCTACAGCGCGTATCACCACACCGCCCATCACCAGCACAGCAGCAATCACTCGACCAGCGGCAGCAACAACCAGCGACAAGCGACCGCCTACGCCACGCCCCGTCGCCACAATTCCAGCAACAATATGCGACACTCGACGCCAGCAGCAGCAACGGCAGCAACATCAACCGCAGACACAGCAAGTGTCGCCAGTCCAGCGGGAGCAGTTGCTGCTGCACCTGCCACAATGCACAGCAATCAGTTGCAGCAGCACCATCATGCATTGCTGCAGCACGCGGACTCGCAACTGTTGCCCAGCCACCTGAAGTGCGGCATGTGCGCCTCGCTGGTGCTGGCCTCCGTTTTTGTGGCAGGAACAAAGTTCTACTTCGACCACCAGGGCACCGGCCTGGAGGTGCTGATCTTCTGCGTCTTCTCCGCCTTCTTTCTGGCCGCCTGCCTGATCAGCCTGTGCCGCATCCCGAAAGGCCTGTTCTCGAGTTCCAGTCGCTCGAATGGCCGAGCAGCGGTTTGCCACAGTCGTGGTGTCAACTCCTCGTTGGCGGGATCCGGAGCGGCGCAGTCCGCCGGCTGCCTGCTGGAGATGAGCGAGGGACGGTATCTGGAGGAGCGACAGGTGACCACAGTGGGCGGGACGGCGGCTACAGCCGGCCCGCCACCCTACCATATAGCCATACTGCTGCCGGAACAGACGCCGGCGACGATGGGCAAACAACTTCCGTTGGATGAATCTCCGCCGCCGTCGTACGACAAGATTCTCGTATAGGCTGTCGAGGAATTGAGCCTCAGTTGAAGTTCGCGAACCCTGCTCCTTGACAACCAACCCCTTAATGCACAATGCCAAGTACTTTTGCTCAGTATTTTTCTAAAAGAACTATATCACAGTTTATATGAACATTTACACGGCATAGATATACATTAATATAATATATATACATACATATATATCAAATAAACATACATATACGCATACACGAATATTTACTTTTAAGCTCCGAACAATATTTTTACACTTTCTATGACTTGTACTTGAACCCACAACTCTTCCACACCAGACCCAAACATGTCATATTCTACTGTCATTTTTGTTCTGTGATATGCTCGAGATCAAGAAATCATAAGCTATAGTGACCGCGAGATTAAAGTATGTTAAACCATTAGCTACCGAACACGACAAGCCAATGCAACGAGAAAAGATGTAGAAATAGCTGATACAGTCATTAAAGAATTCAAGCAGCAGTATTAGTAGGCAGTTAAGTAATAAATTAACCAATCAAAGGCCCAGTCCTCTTACAAAATACGAAAAGAGAGTGCAATATATTAAGTAAAATATGACATATATTAAATAAAATATCGTAAATGTAACTTCATGTTTTATTATTCCACCAACAATTCACGGTAAATGAGAATAAGCCTCACGCGATGGCAAGATATCTAGCTGGAATTTTTCTAAACACCATGTCCTGTAAGCTACGACATTTGGAAATATTTACTTTTAGTGAATGCTTCTCATTTGATTACTAAAGTAAATTATAAATAATTATTTTGGCGAAAACCCAAATTCAGTGAGACTTATTATACCCGTTGCTCGTAGAGTAAATGGGTGTACTAGATTCAATGAAATGTATGTAACATGAAGAAGGAAGGAAGGAACCAAAAAAATCAACAATCTAAAAAAATAATTTCTAATTTATTTCGGGACTGCCATCTTCCTTCTTCTCGTCTTTATTATAAGGTTATAAGGTGCTACAAGTTGAAGGATTGAATATCTAGTTCCAGACCCACGTGAGATTGCCAATTTCGGAGACCAACATTCACACAGTGAATTTGAGTGAAGGCTTTCAACGGAATCCGTGGGTTCCGGGAATCCCATGGCACCAGACATGCCGAAACAAACACAGGGGATAACGAACGAGTGACGTCATAACATTATGCTTCCACTTTGTATGAATAATGGGTATAAAAAGCCCTTTAAAAAAGTAGTAGACTCTTATCAGAAACAAAAAAAATTCTTGATCGCTTAGCGAAGCAAATTCAAAATTAGTACTTCACAATCTCTCAACTATTAAGGTTGTTAAATCTTAAAATGCTGAGATCAGTTCGTTTTTTGTTGTACGCGGCTTTTATATGGAACACGCATGTCCTGGCAGCACACAATTGTATTGGCTGTGTAAATTTGGAATTATTTACTTCATTGAAAGTAAACATACGATACCTTCAAGGCGAGATAAGGTCTCTTAAAGGGGAATTAGAGTACCAAAAAATATTTTCAACAAAGTATACAAATGTTTCTTGCGAATCCTTTTGTGCCAGAGAAATCAAACCAATGAAAAACCAAATGCAAATATTTTTCACAATATTATTTGTCATCTTCCTGTTTGTCATTTTTATTACACCGTGCTCCAATTGGATCCAATATCGCCAGCAAGAATTGATCGAAAGGCGACGCCCGGAAACAGCAGATTCCGGAGATCCGTACCCTGTAGGACTACACATGCCGTCACAGAGAAGGGGTATCACGGGCGAACAAATTCCGACGGACGAAGTGCCTCCACCATCATATGACAGCATCTAAATCGAACCGCAAATACAATTTTTTAAGCAATTAATTTTGAAGCCATCCATTTTAAAATTGTATGTTAGATCTAAGCCTGCAGGTAATAAGTTATTGAGTAGATAAAATCGACTATCCTGTTTTAATTGTATATACTAATTTTTAGTGTAATTGTAATTGCGGTGGACTATGGGGTAAATATATACCCAAACAATTCATAGTAAAACAAATTTATTATTATTATTAATATTAAGGGACGTCAAAACATTACGTTTCCCGACTATCTGATACCCGTTACTTAGCTAGTGGAAGTGCGAAAGAGACGTTTCAACACTGACCGTTTTTAGCGGTTTGCGTACCTTAGAGTGGGCGTGGCAAAAAGATTTTTGGCAAATCGAGAGAAATTTACAAGACTAACAAATATTTGAAAAAG
The DNA here is from genome assembly GCF_016746235.2 of Drosophila teissieri. Classification (NCBI taxonomy): domain Eukaryota; kingdom Metazoa; phylum Arthropoda; class Insecta; order Diptera; family Drosophilidae; genus Drosophila; species Drosophila teissieri. The sequence continues at coordinate 13,594,426 of NC_053031.1, read as the reverse complement.
TATGAGGACATTTTTCAAAAGTGTGAGCGTTTGAAGGCGTTAGGGTGGGCGTGGCAACATGGGTCAACAAACTTGCGCTGCGTCTATGTATCCTGAGTCTGTATGCTTAATCTCAACCTTATAGCTTTTATAGTTGCAAAGATCTCGACTTTCATGCGGACGGACAGACGAACGGACATGGCCAAATCGACTCGGCTATTGATCCTGATCAAGAATGCATTCACTTTATATGGTCGGAAACGCTTCCTTCTGCCTGTTACATACTTTTCAACGAATCTAGAATACCCTTTTACTCTACGAGTAACGGGTATAGAAATAGAAGACCCTTATCAGAAACCACAAAATTCTTGATCGCTTAGCGAAGCAAATTCAAAATTAGTACTTCACAATCTCTCAACTATTGAGGTTGTTAACTCTTAAAATGTTGAAATCAGTTCGTTTTTTGTTGTACGTGGCTATTATATGGAACACGCATATCCTTGCAGAAGACGATTGTTTTGGATGTGTAAATTGGGATGATTTCAATGAATTGAAAGTAAACATACGATACCTTCAAGGCGATATAACGTCTTTTAGAGGGGAGTTAAACACACAAATATATAATGTTAACCAATTAAAGAAGACAAATTATTCCTCCAAATGCCTTTGCGACGAAGAAATCAAACAAGTGAAATCCGATATGCTATTTGTGTTCGCATTATTGGTTGCCATCTACCTGCTTGTCATCTATATTATATGGTTCTGCAACTCGAAGTCTCGAAGAGCGCCCTCGGTAAGAATGGGAATCTCGCAGTCAACTGGTCGCCAGCAAGAAAGGATCGAAAGGCGACGTATGGAAACAGCAGATTCCGTACGAACTGCGGTTCCTCCGCACCCTGTAGTAGTACACATGCCCTCACAAAGAAGGGGTATCACGGACGAAGAAATTCCACAGGACGAAGTTCCCCCGCCGGCATATACCCAGATCATACTTTGAACCTAGAATGAAGAAGGGAAAATCTAATTTACAGTTGCGATGCATTTGAAACATTTCTGTTTCTGTTTGATAAATCAATCAAAATTTATAAAAACAATTTTCTTACATTTTTATATTTTCAAAATAAATTATGAAGCATGCTACACTTATTTTTTCTTTGCCGCGGCTGCTAATCGCTCTTAACATCTATAACTGTGCGTCCTCAGCAAAGCAAAGCAAAGCAAAATTAGTAATTCACAATCTCTCAACTCTAAAGGTTGTTAACTCTTAAAATGCTGAGATCAGTTAGTTTTTTGTTGTGTGCGGCTATTGTATGGAACTTGAATCCTATCCTGGCAGAAATCACAACTCTTAGATGTTCATGGAACATATGTACTGAAATACAAGACATTGAACGCATTAAAAACAATCTTCAAGATGAATTAATGCAGCTAAAAGTGGAATTTCACAATTTAATCAAGAGTATAAAGGATACCAATAATGTTTGCGATTTAAAATCCGGCACAGTAATCTATCAAGTGAAAACCGAAATGATAATATTGTCCGTAATACTGGTAACCATTTTCCTGGGTGTCCTCTTAATTATGCGGATCAGCAACTCGAAGGCTGCAAGATCGCCCTCGGTAGGATTGGGAAATTCGCAGACAACCGGTCGCCAGTTGGAATTGATTGAGAGGCGACGCCCGGAAAGAGCAGATTCCGGAAGTCCACCTCCGTACCCTGTAGCAGTACACATGCCCTCACAAAGAAGGGGTATCACGGACGAAGAAATTCCACAGGACGAAGTTCCCCCGCCGGCATATACCTAGATCATACTTTGAACCACGAATGAAGAAGGGAAAATCTGATTTACAGTTGCGATGCATTTGAAACATTTCTGTCGGCACTTTGATAAATCAATCAAAATTATAAAAACAATTTTCTTACATTTTTATATTTTAAAAATAAAAATAAATCATGGAACATTCTACACTTATTTTTTTATTGCTGCGGCTGCTAATCGCTTTTAACATCTATGACTGTGCGTCAAAAAAAAAGTCCAGTTGTTGTTGAACAGAAATTATTGAGAAAAGAGTTGGACTAGTGCTAAAGTATTTCGCCAGATGGCTGGCGATCTTTTGAAGAAAATAAGATTTACGCCATTAAGCATAGATCAATCATAAGATAACTATAAGAAAGCTAAAACTATATGATACCAACATTCCGAGTAAGGAATGTTCAAATTCAAATCTATGAGGAAAGCGTTAAAATGAAAGTCAAGATAAATTTAGTAATATATACTAATTAATACTTTTAAAAGATAAAATCGTATTATTTCTTTTATAAACCATATAAAACTATTTTAAAGATTTGTTTATTTTTTGTTTATAAGATGTCTTTCTTTTAAAGTCGCCGAATAAATATACCATACATTTATTATTCAAGATTTATTGTATAATTAGGAAATTAATTGAAATAAAACACAATTAAAAAGTTAATTTAATCAACCAAGAATCTACTTTTGTAGCTTTGATCGTTTTGATTTTGAGAGGCAGTGAGTAGTAGATATTCCAAATTAATAAACACGACTATAGCAATGTAACTTGTTTTTAATATGTGTTTCTCTCTCTGACTAAACAGGTTGGGCTCCCTCATTTGCATTTAGTGGTCCCGCAACTATTTTGTATTTTTCAACTCAGTTTGATCGAACCAATAAAGTAAACCACATCGTAACATGCCTCAGGCCAATCTAAAGTTAAGTCCACATGATCAACAAGTGCTCGATTCAATTTTCAATCCCCTCGAGCTCAGCAGCCTACAGACAAATGACCTAATTCCCGCTGAGTCCGACCTCAGGGATGTGGAGCCGGACACCCAAGCCATCAAAGCTTCCAGGGACCTGGAGCTAAGAGGCATTGCGTTATCCGAAAGTGGGGAGCTTGATGAAGCCCTGGATCTATTTGAACAGTCATTAAATTTGGCCCAGAGGTCTTCGGTGCTAAATAATAGGGCACAAACTTTACGCCTTGCCAAACGCGATGAGGGTAAGTAAAACAATGTAAATTTGATTTTACACATTCCCTTTAACTCCCTTTCATAGAGGCCCTTGATGACCTAAACCGAGCCCTGGAACTGGCCAGTGATCAGCAGACCCGCACCAAGTGCCACGCCCACTGTCAGCGTGGGGTCCTTTATCGTAAACTGGATAATTTAGAGGCGGCTCGTGCCGACTTCGAAGCAGCAGCCCAGCTGGGCAGTAAATTCGCCAGGGAACAGGTTATGTAGATACTAATTACCGAATAAATTTCATCTAATACGGTTCTCGTTGCAGCTAGTGGAAATAAATCCCTTTGCCGCTCTCTGCAATCAAATGCTTCGCCAGGCATTCGATCAGCTAAAGTAACAGGATATGCTCTAGAATTTGTATGAGATTTTGGGTTACTGGCATATGTCTAAATACCGAAATGAGAAAAGTAAACAAATTTTAAACCTTTGCGTTAAACAACAAACTATTGCACTACTTGAAATTTAATAGATTTTTGATTCGGTACTCAGGAAATCTAATAGAGAAACCAAAAATCTATCCGTACGTTCTTAACTAGTATTAAAAACTTCTCGAATCTAAATCATTAAATTTTCAATAAAATTTTCACTCTCATTCACATTCCTTAAAATAAATGTTTTAAATATATAGCTAAAAATTAAAAGTAAAGCAAATTTGTTACTATTATTATTATTGTTATTAATAATAAGTGACGTCATAACATTATGCACATATTTTTTATGATTAATGGGTATAAAATAACCTCCAAAAAATACAAAACACTTATCAGAAAAAACAAAATTGTAGGTCGCTCAGCAAAGCAAAGCAAAGCAAAATTAGTACTTTACAATCTCTCAACTATTAAGGTTGTTAACTCTTAAAATGCTGAGATCAGTTAGTTTTTTGTTGTGTGCGGCTATTGTATGGAACTTGAATCCTATCCTGGCAGAAATCACAACTCTTAGATGTTCATGGAACATATGTACTGAAATACAAGACATTGAACGCGTAAATAACAATCTTCAAGATGAATTAATGCAGCTAAAAGTAGATTTTCACAATTTAATCGAGAGTATAAAGGATACCAATAATGTTTGCGATTTAAAATGCGGCACAGAAATCTATCAAGTGAAATCCGAAATGATAGTATTGTCCGTAATACTGGTAATCATTGTGCTGGGTGTCCTCTTAATTATGCGGTTCAACTCGAAGGATGCTAGATCGCCCTCGGTAAGATTGGGAACCCGGAGATTGACAACCGGTCGCCAGTTGGAATTGATCGAAAGGCGACGCCCGGAAAGAGCAGATTCCGGAAGTCCACCTCCGTACCCTGTAGCAGTAAACATGCCGTCACAAAGAAGCGGTATCACGGACGAAGAAATTCCGAAGGACGAAGTTCCCCCGCCGGCATATACTGTGAACGTCGAATAATGATGGGAAAATTTGATTTTAAGCATTTGAAACATTTCTAAAAATCTAAGACCCTAAAAATCCATCCGTACGTTCTTTACTAGTATTAAAAACTTCTCGGATCTAAATCATTAAATCATCAATTTGATTTTTTATGAATTTTCAATAAAAGTTTCACTATTATTCACATTTCTTAAAATAAATGTTTTAAATATATAGCTAAAAAATAAAAGTAAAGCAAATTTTGTTACTATTATTATTATTATTATTAATAATAATAATTATATAACATTATGCACATATTTTTTATGATTAATGGGTATAAAATAACATTCAAAAAATACAAAACTCTTATCAGAAAAAACAAAATTGTAGGTCGCTCAGCAAAGCAAAGCGAAGCAAAGCAAAATTAGTAATTCACAATCTCTCAACTCTAAAGGTTGTTAACTCTTAAAATGCTGAGATCAGTTTGTTTTTTGTTGTGCGCGGCTATTGTATTGAACTTGAATATCCTGGCAGAAAGCACCACTTTTATATGTCCATTTAGCATATGTACTGATATACAAGACATTGAACGCGTAAATAACAATCTTCAAGATGAATTAATGCAGCTAAAAGTGGATTTTCACAATTTAATCGAGAGTATAAAGGATACCAATAATGTTTGCGATTTAAAATGCGGCACAGAAATCTATCAAGTGAAATCCGAAATGATAGTATTGTCCGTAATACTGGTAATCATTGTGCTGGGTGTCCCCTTAATTATGTGGTTCAACTCGAAGGATGCTAGATCGCCCTCGGTAAGATTGGGAACCCGGAGATTGACAACCGGTCGCCAGTTGGAATTGATCGAAAGGCGACGCCCGGAAAGAGCAGATTCCGGAAGTCCACCTCCGTACCCTATAGCAGTAAACATGCCGTCACAAAGAAGCGGTATCACGGGCGAAGAAATTCCGAAGGACGAAGTTCCCCCGCCGGCATATACTGTGAACGTCGAATAATGATGGGAAAATATGATTTTAAGCATTTGAAACATTTCTATCGGCACTTGTATAAATCAATCAAAATTTATAAAAACCATTTTCTTACATTTTTATATTTTCAAAATAAATCATGAAGCATGCTACAGTTATTTTTTCATTGCCTCGGTGTGCTAATCGCTGTTGAAATCTATGACTGTGCGTCAAATTGAAATCCAGTTGTTGTTAAACAGAAATCATTGAGAAGCATTCCCAAGAGTCCACAAAATTTGCGCATATTTATCAACATAAAAAAGAGTTGGACTAGTGCTAAAGTATTTCGCCAGATGGCCGGGGATCTTTTAAAGAAAATAAGAAAACTATAACTATAGGATAATGTTGGTGAACATTCCATTCAAATCGACGAGGAAAGCGTTAAGATGAAAGTAAAGTTAAACTTAATAAATATTAATAAATATGTTTAGCGGGTACACTTAAAGTGCCGGTGGCTTGCTGCAGTTTGCTGGTTTGAATGTAAGGAGTTTGTACTCTATTCATGAAATGGATCAGATCCTGTTTTGCCTAAAGCTTCATAGATATATTATATTGAGCGACATTTTTCAGTATAATTTTGTAGCTCCCGAAACAATAACCCACGTTCTTCGTTTTTATATTTGTTCTTTTTTTTTCATCCCCTGTTTTGATCGACTCTTGTGGCCATGAAACGGGCCTCGAGGGGCACATCGCGCAACTTTCTCCGCGAGAACCGGATGATGGTGAGCCAGGCGTCTCCAAACTACCAGCTGCCCACCGCCGCCTCAAAGGCCAGATGCTGTGGTTCAGTAAGGTTTCTTTTGGCCGCCACCCAGCGGGGCTTGAGTGGTGGAACAGGGGCTAAAGTAGTTCCCAGCCAACGGAAGCTAGCCGAGAAACAGATCCAAACCGAGGACATCAGCGACGAGCGGTTTCTCAGTGCCGCCCTGCTCAAGTGCTCGGATAAGACCCAGCCCCACTTGCAATCCCGTAGCGAGGGCGATGATCCAGCGGACGGCAGGGGAGGAGAGTTCCTGAACGAAAGACAACGACTGCGACGCACTGCGTCCAATTTCGAGCTGGGCAGAATGCCGGAACAACGCGATAGCTATCAGCCGGGGCAGTACATATTGCACCGGCCGTTAGCTAACGCGTTCGGCATCTTGCCCGGCGGCTTGAATTACCTGGACAACTGTTTCTCCTCCAACCGAAAACTGGATGAAGAGGCATCTCTCTGTTCGCATTCCATCAAGGCGAGTTCACCAAGAGTACGCCAAATGGACATTCCCGAGGTGGTGGATGTGAACCCGGAGGATGTCCTAAGTGTGCACTCACAGGAGTCCTGTGCAGAGCTAACGGATTTAGATGAGCAGCGCCGAGAAGCGGAGGTCCAATCACCGGAGAATTCTCCGACGGAGTCACCTGGGGAGTCCCAACCCATCCTGCTTACCAGTGAGCAGAGAACGCTGCTTATGGAGGCCGCCCGTAGGCGGCAAAACCAATTGATTGCCGAATACAACCGTTTGCCGCTTTCCATGGGCACATTGCGAGTCCGGAATCTCAAGAGACAACTGGAGCAGCAGTTGGATGTGGTGGACTACGACCTCAGCAGGCTATCGCTGGCGAATGTGTATTTGAACCAAGAGTCACAATTTGGAACAATCGCTTATCAAAAATTGTCAACCAAAATAAAGGCATAGCTCAAATCAATATTGCTTGGGAAGGATATTATCAGAAGGAGTTTTTCCATCAACGCACTTAAAAAAGTGGTAATAGTTCAATACATTAATATTCTTAATATGTTAAGGTAATATTCGTATTTATATTGCTTTAATTATTAAGGTAAGTATGGTAGCTAATAAGTAAAAGTACTGCATTTGGCAAGTCAGTTTGTATCTGTCAAAGGCGTAAAAGAATTTACCTTGTTACTGCTTTATCATAGCAACAAAGTCATTGGACGACCTTGACATAATTATTGGTAGAGATAAAAATTGGCAACATGTCAATTGGTAAGATATCAACTACAAGAGTAACGATAAGAGATTCGCAGTCAAGGTCGAAAAATTGGCATAAAAAGGGAACGCCAGACCTCATCTCTATCAATAAAGTGAACCAACTGAACTGAACCACCATGCCATTTCAAGTATCTTGGCTCAGTCTGCTGACAGTTTTCCTGACAGGATCCCTAACTTCAATTGAAGCCGAAGTGTTCCCGCAGTGCGCGAATGCTCCGGTGGATACCTTTGTCATGGCCATCGAGGATTGCGCTTCGTACATCTATTGCAATGGAGAGGACTCCTTCCGAGACAGCTGCCCCGAGTCCACCTACTTTGACGACCGCACCCAGGAGTGTGCCTTTGATGATGAGGGTGTGTGCCTAAGGAACTCCGATTCAGTCCTCACCGAGGAGCTGCCCGATAAGCAGGCCACTGGTGAGGAGCAGGATGGCATCGATGGCACCACTCCCGTGCCAATAAATGCCTCTACCGGATCTTCAGATTCTTCCACTTTACAAGCTGATCCTGCAACACCCCCTGCAGAATCATTTCCCTCAGTGACTACGCCACCTACTACATCTCCTAAGCCATCCGCTCCATCTCCAACGCCTTCCTCTCCAGCTCAGGGCAGACCGCACTGCGACGCATCCGGAGACGGTGACCATCCTCATCCCCAGCGGTGCGAGTACTACTACAGGTGCCTAGGCGGCTATCTGACCATTGTGAGGTGTCCTTACAAATATGGCTGGGACTTTCCCACAAAGCAATGCAAGCCGCTCAGCGAGGCTCAGTGCTTCAGTTATAACTACTAGATTTCTATTTAGAAGTTCATACTTAAGATGATGCTTAAGTTTTGAAGATGATCAAAAATTAATAAATTATTTCCTATATACATTTAGTTTTCGTTCTTGAAACGTACATTGCAATCACATGTGCATTTTTGTGGTTAGTCAACAAGATATAGCTTAGAGGTATTGTGACTTTTAGCGTTTCTTTTTATGTAAGGACTAATCCTTGAGTGAAGGGCTTATATGTATACACATTGGGCTATTTACAGCCTCCAAGCTACGCGGCAGCTAACCCACATCGAGGTGCGCACAGATGACAATAATAAATAAGTATTTGTGGCATTTTAATGAATTGAAAAGTGCATAATGAAGGTGCTGGGTGCCCAATGGCCAACGGCGTCTCCATCTGGCGGTTCCATTTGTATTTGTCAGGCATAATTCACAAGTCCAACGCGCAGGTATATGAATTTATTTTCGGCCGGCAATTTTCGAACGGCGGCAACTGCTGTCGCCGCTTCCACATTTTATTGCAAATTAATAATGCACACGATCCCGCAACAGCAGCAGTTGCAGCCGCAACAGCAGCCGCTGCAGCAGAAGCAACAAATTCCTCCGCCTGTCGGCCAGTCGTGTCAATTGTGTCTAGAGGCGGAGTGGTCGCAGTTCCTGATTATTATGATGATGATGCTGCCCTCATGATGATTTGCCACTGGCAAATGTTTTGATTAACTAACTGCGGGGCAGCCAATTAATTTTTGGCCAAGAGGCTCTACACTGATCGCGAGTACAAAACCGCTGAGATTTCTCTTCGCTGCCCCGAGGCGGCCAGCTCATTAATTAAAGAACATGGAATCGGGCGACAAACGGATCTGCCCGACATGCTGAGAGCCAAATTCGAATCCGCTAAACAAATGGCAACAGCAGCAGCAGCAGCAGCAACAACATTTGGGCCAACAGCAACAGCAACACCAACAGCAGCAGCAGCAGCAGCAGTAGCAACAACAGCAACACGAGATAGAGGAAAATTGTCAAGAGATGGACATTCGAAAAATAGAAAATCTCCAACTAAACCGAAAGAATTGAAACATTTTCGGATTTTTTCATTTCAGATGCGAGCAGCAAACGGTTAACAAAGGTGCACGCTTGTCCCGTCGCGAAAAACGCGAAAGGGAAAATTCGTAATGGACGCGGGGAAAATGGAATGGCATTAGCAAAATATGTGTGAAAAAGCAAATAAATAAAATAAAACAAGAATGTGAAGGATTCCTCTAACGAGAGAACCCAGTGAAAATCTCAGAACCGAGTGATTAACTTATTCAAGTAAATTGTGTAATGCCGTTGAGAGATCAAAAGGGGATCTTCAATGCGAAAGATAGATAAATAACTGCGTGTCATAAAAAACACTACATAAAACATGAGTTGAGGGGAACATTTTATATCTGAAGATCGCCACGAGCATCCCATTAGCATAAAAGAAGTCGATTCGAGATCCTCAGCCATAAGGGTTAGCCATAGTGCTCTATTATTAGACTTCCCCAGGGGCAGATATGCTGGGCCACTGGATTATGCGTGATTCACAGCCACATATAGAGCGCTGATCGTGCGAATTCTATATTGAAATTCAAATACCTCTCGGAAAAAATAACAGCGTTGACATCAAATTTATGTGCGCCACATTTCATGGAACAAATGAAAGTTGAAGAACAATAACAAAGCCACCGCAGCGAAGGCTTAAGCATGATTTTATGTTCTACCTCCACCTCCCTCAGCATTCGCAACGAGGCGTATGAGTGATTATGTGTAAAATATTACGCATCAACGGAATAGCAAATCCAAATCGAAATGAAAACGATTGCGAGGTGCTTTGGAATGAATTGCCATGGATGACAAAAGGCAGGCACTTGGACAACAAATCAAAATAGACAGCATGGGTAGAGCGTTTAGCACAGATCTTTATTTTTTGGATGGCTATTTAAAACAACAGCCAGAGGACGGAGCAGGAGAAGGAGGTGGCGAGCTGAAAGGCTGAAAAACTAATTTCGGAAAATCAAGTAAAAACTGAGCGAAATACCAAAGAGTTACGGAAAAGAAGGCTGCCTGACTGTCACGACAACACTTTCTTGTGTGAACGAGCGCCAAAAAGGCCGCGCCCCTCCTCCTCCGACCCTCCATCTCGAGTCCCCACCCCCCAGCCCCCAGTCCCCAATCCCCAACCTCCATCCCCATCCCCATCCCTCAATCCCATAGCCAGGCATCCATTGTACCACATCAGGCAAGGCAAAGCACGGCAACCTCCACCATCCATCGTCTCTCAATAGAGAAATGCTTAGATGCGATTCTCAGTCCCATGTGCACACATAATGGAATGAAGAAAATTCCGTCGTCCAACAATTGCACGCTGGGCTAGCTAAAGTGCAAAGAAAACCAAAAGACTCGGACTTGTCACTTCGCTGCGGATTTGCATTGGTTTTTTGGGGGGCCTCCAATGGTCGGCGGTGCAGCAGCAGCGGCAACTGCATCAGCAGCAGCAGCATAGACCGAGAAATCCCCATAAAATCCCCCACATACCGACATACCCACCCCAGCTTCCTTGGACTAGCATCTTATAAATAGCCCTCGGACAAAAGTGTGAACCCACCGCCCGCCCGCCCAGTGCATCACATGCTATCCGAACAATGGAAATTGCCAAATATACAGTGTACCCAGAAACCCACAGCGGCACTGCGATCAGATCGCCCAGGCCAGGCCAGCCAAGGAAAACTTATTTTATTTAAATAAATTTCGTTTAATTGCCAGCAAAGAACACAAATAACACTGGCCGTGTCTGTGCGTCTCTGTGTGTGTCATTTTATTGTAATTCCGCCGATTCGTCAACTGGGCACTCACCGAAACGGCCGAGTAAATCGGCCCGTTGACTTGGTCATCAAAACTGAGGAGCACTCGGCAATCGGGATACCTTGGAGGAGCAGGCAGCAATCTAAAGATGGATCAGGCTGTCGTTAAGTCAAATTATGTCGTTTCCCGGTCCCCAATGACAAACCTCCGCCGCCCACAAGATAGCGTGTAACGCGTAACGGGGCGTATGAGTAATAAGCCAACTGCTACGATATTCGTATAATACGTATACGCCTCGTGGTGCAGACGCTCTTCTCGGCGGCCAAGGAGAGCAGACACGAAAAGTGTGTGTGACAAAACGCTCAATAAATAAACAAACCGAAATGCAAACAAACAAATTATGAGAAAGGAAAACAAAGATGCCAAGTGGGCTGGGACAAGGCGATTTGAATTTGTTTACCTCTCCGACATCCGACATCTTGCACATTCACTAATTGCATTCACCCCCTCCTCCCGTTGCAGCTTGTCCATGTGATCCAAACCCAGATGAATTATGGAACATGTAAATAGCACTAATGCCAGACAACCGCAGCATCATCATTTTGATCAGCAGCTGCAGCACAATGACAGCCAACAGCAGTTCTGCCTGCGATGGCACAACCATCAGGTGAGATCCTCCAAAACTAATCCATTTGAATTTTCATTTGGGTAGGGGGCTAAATTAAGTTCTATGACCAACATTACCTGATAAGTAAGAGCCATTAACGTGGACTGGACATCGTTCAGTGAAGCGAGCAGGCCAACAGCAAAATGTCGCCCATCTATATATAGGATCCATCTATCCAAACACATCCCCGTATACGTACAGATTCACACATCGTTTTCCGCATTTTCATATAGTGACAATTTTTGTTTTTCGGCCCAAAGGGTGAACTGTGGTGAAGGCGGGGCGGCGGTGAAACTAGCTGTCCAAAATAGCAAAAATGGAAATAGCCAAATGGACAACGAGCAGTGCGGAGGGGTGTGTTGAGTGTGTGTGTCACATAAATGAACAGATTCGTGCAATTGCCAAAATCCAAAGAATTTCCACAGAGCGTAAATCGAAAAGTTGGAAAGCAGCTGCAGCCAACCCCTGTCCCCAGTTCCACCACAGGCAGATCATCATGGGGCCCAGGAAATTGTATTTTTATGATCGTGTGACCCACTTATGAGCTCTTCTCACATACCCATCCCCATCTCCTATCCCTCTGATCCCTTCCAGACCAGTTTGCTGAGCACCCTGCCCATTCTGCTGGACCAATCCCATCTGACAGATGTCACCATTTCGGCCGAGGGACGCCAGCTGAAAGCCCATCGCGTGGTTCTGAGTGCCTGCAGCAGCTTTTTCATGGACATCTTCCGGGCTCTGGAGGCCAGTAACCACCCAGTCATCATCATACCCGGCGCCAGCTTCGGCGCCATCGTCTCGCTGCTCACCTTCATGTACTCCGGCGAGGTGAATGTCTACGAGGAGCAGATTCCGATGCTGCTCAACCTGGCCGAGACACTGGGCATCAAGGGACTGGCCGATGTCCAGAACAACAATGTGAGTACCTTAAGTGCAATATTAAGTTAGCTAACTTATCAGTTGTTCATTAACCTAATCTTTTAAGTGCTTTAAGCTGATTTTCCGAGCATGATTATAATAGCATGAATACAAACAATTAAGTACAATAATGTAGAATATAATATGTCATTTCTGTTTAAAATTATTGCCTAGAGACGCTTCTTAAGTTTAAGTTAATTAAATAGACTCTTCGTTTTCTTCTGAAACTTATGCGCCTTTCTTGATGATCTTCCAAATCTAAGCAGCTACCAAAAACGGCGAGAAGTGGAGGTGGCTCCTACATGGATACGGCGAACGAGAAGTCCTCTGAGTTTGAACGTCCCAGCACTCCCTCTCCCACGCCCACACCCACCCTCACGCCCTCCCACACGCCCACTCCCAGCCAACCTCTCCCCCTGCCCCAGCTGCCCAGTGCCGCACTGAACACCCCTCTGCTGGCCAACAAACTGGGATCGGTGAGCTCCAGTGGAATGGGCACCACGCCCCTGGAGAATCTCTTCAAGTCGCTGCAGTTCTATCCCAGCCTGCTGCCCCAACCACTAAACTTCTCGCAGACGGCGCTCAACAAGACCACTGAGCTGTTGGCCAAGTACCAGCAGCAGTGCCAGCTCTACCAGAGCGGCATGCAGGAGGATCAACTGGAGACGGATTGCTTCGGCTCCAAGAGGCTGAAGGGCGACAGTCCGCCGAAGGAGCTCAGGCGACTGGAGAAGAGCCTTGCAAAGAATCCCAAATTCTCATCGACGACCAACAGCAGCAGCAGCAGCAAGTCGCCGCAGGAATGCTCCATACCTAATCCCATTGTGGCCACTTCGCCAGTAACTCTCGCTCCCCCGACCATGGCCCACTTTTCGCCCCAGTTGCCGGTGGTCAAGTGCTCCTCGGCCAGTTACCCCAGCGCTCTCGGCCAAGGTCAACTCTACAGTAGCAAGCCACCACTCTACAGTGCAGCAGTCACGCCGACGGCCGCCCAGCAGGCGGCGCAGATGCACCACCACCCACAACCAGGGCCATCGCCCTACATCTCGGCCGAGGATCATGCCAAGCTGCAGCTCCACATCGAGCAGTACCAGCGGGAAGCGGCGGCAGCAGCGGCAGCGGCCGCCGGCGGAATGGCGCTGGTCAGCGCCAAGTCGGAGCCCAATCTGCTCTCGCTGAGCGCCGACCGCGACAAGTCGCTGGCCACCGCACCCATCAAGCCGCCGTCCAACTCGAAGCTCTATGCCACCTGTTTCATCTGCCACAAGCAGCTGAGCAACCAATACAACCTGCGCGTCCACCTCGAAACCCATCAGAATGTGCGGTACGTGGACAAGTTTTTAATGGCTATGAAACAATAGGAGTCACCTTTAGAACATCAAGTAAGCTTTTTACTTTACTACTTTTTGTTACCATCAGGTATGCCTGCAATGTGTGCTCCCATGTGTCCCGCAGCAAGGATGCCCTGCGCAAGCACGTTAGCTACCGACATCCTGGGGCGCCATCGCCATGTGAAAACGAGGCTCGCCGGAAGAGGGTCTCCAAGCTGGCAGCGACCACTGTGCCCACCTCGACACCCATGTCCATTACCGCCAGTCACACGGTTACCAGTGGCGATGTGGGTCCAGCTCCAGCGACCACAATTGGATGTTCGGGTCAGGAGGCAAGGAATCCGTACCTCTTCCTGCCCAATCAATTTCAGATGGCGGCTGCAGCAGCAGCCGTAGCGGTGGCCGAATCCTCGCCAGCTTCTGGCCAACCCTCGCTGGACTTGGCCCAGGAGGCGCCACCTGGGATTAAAAGTGAGCGGGAGCCTCCGGCGGCGAGCAACGGAGAGGCGACAGGTGTGGAGACGTCGGCGACAACCATCTGAGGATAATGTTTTTGATTATTTTTGATTTGTTCAACTCACCACACAAACACGCACACAGACACAAGGAGTACGCCCACCCAAGCACATGCATATTGTTGGGCACTGATGAGTGAGTGGAAAAAGGGCTGACCCCTGACCACAACTACAATACTGATCAAAAGTAGTGGAATCTGCTTCAATTTCAATATTTTCGAGGTATATTTTAAGGTCTTAGGCAAAAATTTAATCAGCAAGCCTAAATGAAACTCAATTCTTTTTGAAACCACTTGCGAAACCTTTCTAAATCTTAAATTGTAGCTTTGACTTTTGAAACAAAAAAAAGGGTTTTTACATCTACCCCAATCGAGTCCACTAAGTTTGATCGGATTTTGGAGAATGTCGGAGGGTCCCACTTCCACCACACACCCATGAAGTGCCCAACAGGAATATGCCATCTTTTAGTCCCACCAAAACCAACGTCTTAGACCCGGCTGTGATAATTAGCGCAATTCGTTTTTCGTCTTCTGCACACGAGCGCCTTTCTAGCTATCTTAATTTATGTACTTACGTTTAGCACAATTTACGTTTATTTTTTTTTTCTGAAACTTTAGCAACCTCCGAGGCTCTCAAACTGCAAGTTACAAACACAATCCTTTCGCTTTCACGCTCTCTCACAAGCACACGTCCACACACATTCTAGTAATCTAAGCCAAGTTTTTATAAATATTGTAATTATACACCTGAACACGCACACACACTTGCACACAAAAAGACAGGGTGAAGACCTACCAAACCAAAAAACACAAATTTCAACGAAATAAATGTTTAAGAAGCCAATGAAACTGTGCGTGTTTAGCTGATTCCCGATCGTAACCATGTGGAGAACAGAAAACGGCGAGCTATGCAAAAACTAGTATATTTCATTTCATAATACAATAATTTATGTACGCTGGCGTACTTTACATATCTTTGTGTTTCCTTTCGTAGTTCGTAGTTGCAGTAGTATAAAAACTTGATCGAAAAACACAGACGCAAATGATAGTGGGGCAAAATAGTTGGATATCCATGATATGATGATTAGCAAACACTTTTGGCTTAAAATTAAAGACATGACATGAGGTGCACGGGGTGCGGGCGGGGAAAAAGACATAAATAGCTAAATGTAAACTGTTGCACTTAAATGAAATGAAGCCAGGGCGCTGCTGGCTGCTCTCCCTGGATAAGTATAAAAATATGCTTCACGGCCGGGGCATTTAGATGCTTTCCACATGCCACACCTTGGTGTTGCAATCCTGTCCGGTGGAGATCACAGTGTTATTGTCCAGCCAGACTAACCGAGTGATTTGCGACTGCGGATGGGCATCTGGAGTGCATAGGAAACCATAAGTCAGACGTCGTTTAAAGCTTAAATCTCTTTTTAAAATACTCACTCTTGATGATAGTATGTTTGGCCGGATTAGCCAGGGACCAGATAATGATAGAAGTGTCCAGCGATCCACTAGCCACCAGCAGCGAGTTGGGCGACCAGGCCACCGTATTTACGCGAGCACTGTGGAAGCCCCACTCCTTGTTGTGTGCAGGCTATAAAAATACATTTAATTAGTAATGGGAATGAAAATAGGCAATTATGTTTCGTTAATACCTTGTACTCCTCCACTGAGTAGAGCACCACCTTGCGATGAGCATCGCAAGCCACCAGATACTTCAAGTCCGGGGAGTACGAAACATCCGTAACAGCTCCCAAGTGATCCAGCTCCACCTTGGGCTCCAATACTCCGCCCTTCAGGGTGTAGATGTGCAACTTTTGGTCATCACCTCCGACAGCCACGTCTAAGGTGTCTGCATTAACGGCAATCGAGCTGGCCTCGTACTTGATGGGCAGCGAAAAGATCTTCTTCTGGTCCTGCACAAGAGTCAACTCCTTAATGCAGGCTAGTGCAATGATGTTCTCGTTACGCAAAATAGCCAAGCCACGAGGCTGGCAGTTAAGCTTGACCACATAGTCCGTGTAGGAGTTACCCTCCACGCTGAACTGGCGAAGGCTGTCGTCGATGCCACAGGTGTAGACAAAGTCGCCCCAGGCGGCAATGCCGTTGATCTGGTTTCCGTGTCCAGTGCCCGTGATGCGATCGTTGGTGCCGCTGCCCGAATTCCAGTTGGTCACCACGCCATCGTGGCTACCCGTGTAGATGGTGCTGCGGTCATCGCTCAGTCCCAGTACGGTGATGGGCTTGTTGTGGCCCTTCACCACACGCAGCGGCTTCGAGGGATCCGCCACATTGAGGTAGGTGATCACGCCCGAGAGCGAGACGGTGATCAGGTTGTCTCCTTGCCACA
The DNA here is from genome assembly GCF_016746235.2 of Drosophila teissieri. NCBI lineage: Eukaryota > Metazoa > Arthropoda > Insecta > Diptera > Drosophilidae > Drosophila > Drosophila teissieri. The sequence goes on along the minus strand of NC_053031.1, from coordinate 13,577,631 downwards.
GGCAGGACACCTGCTGGTCGTCCACAGTGGTGCCCATCACAAACTCGCTAACCAGCTCGCGCGACTCCACTGTCCAAAGACGACAGGTCTTGTCGCCAGAGCAGGTCAGCAGTTGGGTGCTGTCTGGTTTCCAGGCCAATGCGTAAACGCCGCCCTTGTGGGCAGGAGAGCCAAATTCGCCCACCAATTCAGAGCTGGTGCCATCGTACAGGAAGACTTTGCCATCAAAGCCGGCCGAGGCAAAGAACTTGCCATCGGGCGAATAGCGAACAGCCTGGACGAAGCGGGAGTGATCCTGCTTGGTCATCTTGAACTTGAACGGGGGTCCTTCGAACACAGCAATAGTATTGTCTTCGCTGCCTGTAATAACAAGAGTAGGTGTAAGTTTATGGCACTTCGGGTCTATTATGTGAACTCACCCGTAACAATGCGGAATGGCCTGGCTGGCCGGAAGTCCGCCGAGTTGATTGACTTGGACTGGCCGCTGATCTCGCCCACAGAGGTGCCGGTTTCAGACATGAAGACATGGCCGAAACGCTCGCGTCCCTCGCCGACAGCCACGATGCGCTGGTTGTCTGGCGACCAGCCTATGTCCTTGATTGGTCCTGCAATGGGCTGGAACTCATTCTTAAGCAGGTGCTCTTTGTTGACCGTGTCCCAAATGCGAATCTTGCCGGAGGCGTCTGGTGAAAGAAGTTGAAAGCCAAATAAATAACATTGCTCGAGTCGAAACCGCAGATAAGATAAAGAAACCGCTCCAAATAGGGAAATGCTAATCATTGGCCATGGCGTGACTCATGGTGGTCACGATTTTTATGCTCTGTTGCCCCAAGCCGGGTGCTCCAAGTGTGAAATTGCTGGGCGAGACTTACCGCCAGATGCAATGTAGAATCCGCTGGGCGAGTACTTGGCCACGTTCACTGCACACGAGTGCTCCGTGTAGACATCAGCGATGGCTGGATTCTATGTCGCAGAAGAAAGGGAAAAGAATACATACATATTTTAGAGACACTTTTAGCAAATTAATGGTAAATGGTTTTGGGATTCTTATAATACAATATTTGTTTTGAATTTGATATTTACTTATCTTTCTCCAGCACTAAAATACCTTATTGTGGAAGATTCCACTCAATCTTTTAGGCATTGAAGAAAACAAGTGGCGGGATAATCGGGACAAAAGATAAAGAAACTTGGGAATATTTTGAATTTATACAGATTCAATGGGTGAAAGATAGGCCTTCACATATGTATGTATGTAGCTGCCATGAAGAATCACTTTGACCAGATGAAAACATCATAATGATGATGCGTGGGCGGCAAACAAGAAACTCATCTATGTGCCAGTCTGTGTGGCATGGGTATGGGTGATTTTGCCGGTTGGCCTGTGGAATGGGAATCTGTGTTTTGCGCCTTATGTACGTACAATATGTACATATATATAAATAAATATAGAACAGCTGCCCGAAAGCCAGAAAGCCAGAAAGCACACACAAACTGCCAACCGAAACTGCAGCCTGTCCAAAAATAAAACACCATTTGGATGAAAATGCCATGGATTTATGGCAGGAGCGGAGCAGCAGGCTGCAGCGTATATCAGCTTACCTCGATGTTCCGGATGATCACAGAGTTTCCATTGGTGTACAGGAAGTTCTTCCCCTTGGGATCGGCACCCAAAACGATGGGCTGGCCGCGTTGGGTGCGCGGCAGAGTTGCGTAGATGTTTTCTGCAATAAAGCGATTATTTCGATTAGAAATGCGCGACTGTGACTGAGATAAGACCGGCGAAATTGGAGTGGGTGAAAATTAGGGTGCGGCTTCGTTTTTGGGGAGCGAACGGGAATGGGGTCGCTCCAACTGCTCCTCCCCCGCCCCTCGACTGCTTACAAAGGTCTTTCATATGCAGCTATGCCCATTTATGGGCATAATCACGGCGCTTCCGGCGATTGCTTTCTGCTTTTACCGTTTTTCGCCTGTTGACTCATCCCCTTCTCTACGAGTCACATTCGCATTCGGATCGGATTCATGACTGCGGTTTATCTCTGTGGGATTCCAACTCACTGTTTTCGTACGCCGGTGGTTGGGGTTGAGCCATTGTGGTGATTCTCGGTGTTCCTGAAGCGTTTACTTATTAGTGCGAAATTCCGCGGATAAATGAAAACACCAAACTCAAGTTTGCCGACTTATAGTGGTGGACAAAGATCGATGTTGTCTCATCGTCGTCATCGATATTCTATTGCCAGGGCTTCATCGCTTATTCATCTCTAACTGCGAATTGAACGAAACGAAAAATTGTATTTTTAAACTGTTACCATTTCATTAAAAATGTTGTTTTCTGTGTGTTACAATAAAAGTATCTGTATTAGAGAAACGAAACGGTCGATATTATTTTATAAAATTTTATTTCTTGAGATTATTTAAAAACAAAAATATCGAAAAATCGATAGATGGCGCCAAATAAATCAATCGTTATCTATAGTGCCCCACCTCTACCATTGTTTATGTTTTTCATTTTTCGCAACAATGATGCAAAGATTTCCAACGCAGGCGACCGTGGAGAATCCACGTTATGGACAGCTGATCATAGGACCTCCTGGTTCTGGGAAAACCACGTATTGCGCCGAGGCCCTTAAATTCTATCGCGAACTGGGCCGTCAGGTGGGCGTGGTGAACCTGGATCCAGCCAACGAAAACATGTCCTACGAACCGGTGCTCAGTGTGATGGAGCTAATCACTGTGGAGGATTGCATGGAGCACCTTAAGCTCGGACCAAATGGAGCTTTGATGCACTGCGCCGAGTATCTGGCCGATCATCTGGAGGATTGGCTGTTGCCGGCACTGCGCAAACTGGGCGCCACCCACAACTACTTCCTATTTGACTGTCCCGGGCAAATTGAGCTATATACCCATCACACCGCCATGGCACGAGTTTTCGAGCGCTTGGAGCGTGAGAGATATAGCCTGGTCACCGTTAACCTCATAGATTCGCACTACTGCTCGGAGCCAGCCAAATTCATTGCCACTTTGCTGATGGCTTTGAACACCATGTTGCGGATGAGTCTACCCCACGTTAATGTGCTTTCCAAGGCCGATCTGCTAAAGAAACACGAGACCAAGTTGCACTTCAATGTAGACTTCTATACGGACGTCCTGGACCTCAAGTATCTGCTGGACAAACTGGACGACGATCCCGCCATGCGCAAGTACCACAAGCTGAATGCAGCCATCTGCTCCATGGTGGAAGATTACGCCCTTGTCTCATTCCAACTGCTGGACGTCTTCAGCACGGACAGCATGCTCCGCTTGCGCAATCACATTGACAAGGCTAATGGATACGTCTACAAGGCAGGAGAGGAGCAGACTGTCAACTCACTACTAGCCTGCGCCGTGGGTGCGGAATCTGAGGCCGCTCGCATGGAGCATGATGTCCAGCCCTATATGGAATAAAAGCACTTGGAGTATCAATGAATAGCCTGTGATAAGACTGCCTGCAAAGGAAAACATGCGTTTGATAAATATAAATAAGCAGCCAAGTGCTTTATATGTAGCTCTAGATTTTAGCATTCATATTATTTATTAAAAGGTTTGCTAAATTCTGAAATCAGTTTTTTGCCAGCAACATATTTTTAAGGGGAAATAACCTTTTAAAGTAAACATTGAAATTCACAAGCAGGATCCTCACTTGGTGATCGACCAAAGGGAAGGCACTAAGAGACGCCTACTTTTGAACTTGGTAAGATTGAAACCAGCACTAGAGGGCGCTGCCGACGTTGAAAATTATGTAAGATGTATGTAAGGTTTTACAGAATATAATAATTTTACAGGATTGAATTAAGAATTTTTAAATTGAGGGAAATAAAACGGGACAAAAATACAAAAAAAAATTCTTTTTTATATAGTTTTTTGGGCTTGTGTTGACTTATTTACAAAAAAAAAATTATTTATGGTGAATATTGTGTTTATATAAATGATGTTTTTGAAATATCCTTTTCTAATCCAAAAACACTTAATTATCAATTAACAATTAGTTAGCAATTAATTTTATATGACCAGGTATATAAGTCTGACAGATCTCATCAAATGCTTCTATGTTTTTCAGTAAACTTAGCCTTTAATCAAACAGTGCATATAACTCCTTGGCGACCTTTTTATAATACAAAAACCAAAAGAAGTTCAGCTGGAGTTCAGCTGGAAAAGGATCTGCATCTGAACCCTTTACTTTGATTTACCTAAAAGCAAAGTCCTCGTTAACATAAATAAAAATTAATTAAGTCCGAGGCGCGTTGTTTTGCGAGATAAGAGCTGGAACGACCGGTGAACATCTCGTGGCAAGCTGCAAATTGTGGCACGTGCACCGCAAAACGGGATCGCTATAGACTCCTATACCACGTCCACGTCCAAGTCGTGAGCACTCGGGGGCTCCGTCTTGCAGGCACGGGCAGACGAGTCGGGATATAAAAAAGCACCAGGAGTCGCCTACTTTTAAGCCGACTCATGGGTACCCTATTATTTAGGGTAGGCCTTTATTTGATTAAGTGAAAAGTTCTTGATTGGGAATTCTGCAAGTTATTCCTATTACTCTTGCTTTTTAATGCAAGTGGAAACTTTTAATGGTCTCTTTCTTGATCTTACTTATAGATTTTGAAATCAGTAGTAATACTTTTAACAACTTAAAGATTGAAGATGGTTTTAGATTTGTTAAACATTCAAAGAAACATTCTTTAAGGACAAGTCTTGAAAGATACATTGGAATATTATAAAGATATTCCAAATGATCCGATGCATAGACCCTCTTCCTTAGCTGGTGGCTTCTTTTTGTAGGGCATAAGAAAACAGCGGCAAAAACGAAAACAGTTATTAAATGCAGCAGGCTCTTGTCAGATTGCAGCAGGCTGGCTGCCAATTCCCCAGTCCCCATTCCCGATTGCCCATCCCCACTCCCCAATCCGCAATCCCCTAAAGCCTCGATCCCCTTGACCGCAAGCCAAATTAAAATAAACGAAAGTGGTTTCGTCCCAGGACGAAGTGAGTGGGGCTCGGATTCGTTTTGGCTTTGCGATTTGTGTAAAGCAACGGGCTGCGGTTTCTTGTTTTTTGTATTTTTGTTTTTTTTTTTTGGCACACGCTCTGCAGGATAATTCGTCGCGTCCTCAAAAGCCGTAAGTGCGATCCCCATCGATGTAAGCGCGTCAGGCTAAACAGTGTAGCGACCTGGCTTGTAAGAGCGCTATTGGGTTTTGCTTTCCAGGCCAGGCCAGTCCTGGCAACGATTGCGGTCAGAAGACGCGCGTCCTGTTCCCAAAAAGCAGGAGCACACCAGCAGCGGCGGTCGGGGGAAAAATGTGCCAGCTAAGCAACCGGAAAAAAGTAAAGGAGTTTCGGCACTGGGGGCACAGGACTAGGAGATGACCTAGAAAACATGATCTACGCACGGAACTATAAAGAAATATCCTTCAACTAGCTAATCAACTAAAATACATACATAGTTGTTTACTTCGATAGAACCCATTTGACTTTATCAATTCCTATGTTATATAAATGTATCAAACATTTTCGAATTACAATGTTTCTATCTCGATAGAAAACTGGAGGCCACATATAATTCCTTATCACTCCCCTCAAGCCTTGCTATACCCATCATACCCCACCAATACCCTGGGCGCCCCATTCCCTATTATTACACGGTATAAATGCCTAAAAAAGAGCCCAAGTCAAGTGGGCATCTAGATACTCGTGGAATTCCACCTAGGGAGAATCGAACTCGACGAGGGAATACACGATACTTGATTGATCTTTTTACATATTCGAGTGAGAGGGGAGAGGGATATGTATGGGCAGATTGGCGGCCCATGTGGAGGATAGGAAGTGAGCCGATCCGAAACTCCGATCGTAGGTAGGCCGGGTATCCTGCGTATCCTGCGTCAGTTGTGCTGAAGCCGCAGCAAGAGCAGTAAAAATGCCATATGCTGCACTTGAAGCGCAGGCAGCAACCAGCAGCCAGCAAGCAAAGGCATTGGGCAAATCATTAACTTAAGGTTAACGGTTGCCCCTGCTGCATTGTCTTCATCCCCGAAACAAAAAGCGGAACCAAATGCTCAATCTTGACCGGAACTGTAATTTGATCGAACCCGCGCACAGATATTAGATACGATAAGATCTTCCATCTCACAAGCAGCAGCAGCAGCTTTTTCTTGTCGAAAATTATAAACTAAGCTCCACTAGATCGAGATTCTCCAAAGGAACCTCTCGGGTTATTCACCCGACCGATCGTATGACGATCGCCCAACAGTTGCACATTTCTGGGTCCTTTTTCGTTTTTTCCCTGGCTGTTGCTCATTTTGCTTTTCTTTTGCCTTCCCTCAGAGCTGCCTGCCTACCTTGTACCTGAGTTCCTGAATCGCCTTTCGGGTTCTGGATTCGGGATCGGGGCGCGTGCCTGCTGTCGTCGTCGACTTCGCTGGGTTTTAAGTCCTCAGGTTCGGTGTATCTGTGTATTTGTATCTGTGTATCTGTATCTGCAGCGAGCACATGACGCTGCTCACCTCTGTTTTGGCCCTCTGCGCTCTGCCGTTGAGTTTTCTGGCTTAAACTGTAATTCGGGCCGCTGCTTATGCAAATATTTTGATCTTATGCCGAGACGAGAACAGTTGGAAATCAACAGGATGGGCAAGTAGTAAAAAAGCTTGAAGAGCAGATCGGGGAGGTTTTTGTTTCGGAAAAATAAAACTCTTTACTGCAGGGATACCCGATTTTGTGCACGGTATTTGGAAAATAAGTTATACAAGTCTGGAGTAATAAAGTTTATTTCGTGGATGCTTAGATAAACTGAGTGATGCTTTTCTGATCAACTGTTTCAAACCCATAAACCTACTTTATTGTATGCAATTTAACTTCGAATTTGATTTCATCAATAATTTAAAATTAAAAACGATCTTTTGACTACTACAACTAATGGTCTTTGAAGGTAGAGATTTTTTGCGCTTATTAAAGGATTATCTGGACTTGAACTTCTAAGCCTTTTCTATTTGTGGCTTTGGCGATTCGGGAAGCAAACTCATAAATCATCTCCAGCATCTCCCCCCTGCTCAAGTTGGTTACCATCGTTCATGGGAGACGCGTTGACACTTATGAATTGCTTGGCAATTTAAGCGACAAGACACCCACTACCACTCCAAAAAAACACAATAAGAATTTGCACCGAGATTAAAAATACGAGATTAGTAAGGATTACTATTCAATTAGTACAAAAATAAAGAATATACAAAAAGCATAGAGAAGTCCTTAAGAACACATAATATTGAATTAGATGACCTGAAAAACTCCAAGTACCTTTTTTGTATTTTTGGGAAAGGTGTCTGGTTTATGATATATAGTTTATCTTAGCAAGCAAAAGAAAAAAGGTGCCTGCAGAAATTTGCAAGGAAGCGTAAGTTACTTATTTGAAATCCTATTTTAATGTGTGTTTTCCCATAGCTTTTCCATACTTGGTCATTAGTTTTTCAAGTGTAATGTCAGCACCACACGTAGCATTCGCGGACGACAATTTACACCGGGGGACAGGCTGGAAGCCAGGCTACTGAGATGCGGCTGGCGCCGACTTTTCGCCTTGAATGGGTCGCTAAATCAAGCAATTATGAGGGCCTTTGTCGCAACCACATACGCAAGTACCAAAGGCTCCAAAGTACCAAAACATATGCAAATCAGCCGACCCACCGAACGACCAGTCGAGAGATGAAAGAGCTTGTGGCTAGCTGGCGCAGATAAAGGGAAATCTGTTCAGGGCCAATGAATTGATTTTCCTGCGCCCATAGCCATTCGACTGCCTGACTTACGCGACTGACTTATGCGGCCACTAGTTTATCGGCCAACTGCCACGCCCCCCGCCGCGTTGCGCCCCTTTCGGCCCTGCCACACTGCAGGCATGCAAAGCAACCGCCAAAGTCAAAAGAGAGTTTCGGGAGCTCGTTTTGGTGCCGCAAAGCATCCTCGGCTGCTGCTGCTGCGACTGCGTAGAAGCCGCACGCCACATTTCAATGATAAATGTTGCCCAGAGTCCAGCAGCAGCGCCAATCGTGCACTGGAAACAAATGTGCAGTAGGCATCAAACTAATACTATGGCTGTCATCTGCGGAAACAAAAGGCAACATATTTGAAAAGTATAAACGCATATAGAGAACGTGAAAATGAAATTGTATTATTATTGAGAAGAAGATACATATCTTAAAGACTTATCTAAAAGGATTTACATAAATACAATATTACCATAACAAGTTTATGTCGTGCATTGGAAAGAGAAGTAATATTATATATATTCATGATCATCATTAAAATTAAGCATTCAAGCTCTAAGCATAGAAAACTTTATTTTTCTTTTTAACTTAAATATTTTTATAAATTTCACTACAACTATGCCATTTTACTTGTAACCCATCAGTTTATTTATCTTTTTTCCATCATAGCTGGTGGAAACCAGTTCTAAGCCCCGCTTTTGCTCAGTGCCATGAGAGTCTGATGGCAGCTTAGCCAGCAGATTGCTCTTGGGCCGAGCGCTATTTTGGGTAAATTGTTTTATTGCAGTTCAATTGTTGGCCGAGCTTCAGCTCCTTTGGGCTTGTTTGCTGCCTGGGATCTTGTCAAGCGGCGCTCGTTGGAGGTCCCGAAGCGAAACAGTAGCCGCAGTTAGCAGCAGTTAGCAGCAGTAAATTGCCGACTTTACTGGGGGCATTACAGCTTCATCAAGTCGCATGACCAATGCAATGAAATCTATGTTCCATATTCAACTGAGAGTTTGAGCCACCTAACTAGATTTATTAAATTCTTGTTAGCTGAAATGGGTACGTCTTTTTGGGATATAGCTTATGATTATGATTATGAATTTAGCTTATACTGGTCAACTTTATGGTTAGTAATGGTGTTTTTGCCCAACTGGTATTTATTGCATATTTACACCTCAGTATTGATTTGTGGTGCTATCTAGTTGCATCGAATTATATTGTATTTCTCATTTATTCAGGGCATCCCACCTTCTGCAGGAAGCCAAGCGATTCTGCTTCCGTTCTATCTGTTTGCATCTCGCGGCGCTGCAGATAGCCGTGGCTCCTCTCCCATATGTCTAACCGAAAGCGGAGATTATGGCATCATTTGGAGGTCTTGTGAAAAGTTAATAAATGGCTTATCTCCGCCGGGGACGACATGTGTTTGGCTTAATTGTGTCAGCGTGTGGGTTGCCGCTGGCATTTCGAAAGTCAGTTCTTCTGAACTTTCGCACAGCGCGGCCCGAAATGGTCAAAACAGCCCAATCCCAATGCAGTGTAATTCCCGGGAAGGACGAGAAGGGAAAAGGTATCGTAACGTAAGTTAACCATTTGGCTGCTAATTACGACAAACGAGAAACGAGTAACGACAAACGACAAACGGCGTTCAACTGTCAGAGATTTGTGCGGGCGAGACCCCATGTCGGTGCCTTATTTGTAGCCCAAAATAGTTGTGGTGGCGCCAGCCCCTCGAGGGGGGTGGGGGGTTCCAAAAACACAATCCTAACAAGCCCCCAACATAGTCGGCGAGTGAGAAGTCGCTGCTGGCCCGATTTGTTTGGCCTCCGCCACTCGGCCACCAAATAAGGCCACCAATAAGGCCATTGGAATTCAATCTTAAGGCCATTAGCAATTAATATCAAATGAAATTGAAATAAATTTCATTTGGCCACCTAGCATCCAGCACCAGGTCGGTCTCCCAATCCGCATTACCATACGTTTCCAGTTCGGTTTTCCCTGCGCCACTCGCTGATTTTCATCATGCGAAAGGGGGTCGGGTTCGCCCCCAACCCCACGCAATGGTCAGTTGGGGCCATCGCAATGGCAACGGCAAAGGCAACGGCAACCTCTTGGCTGTGGGCTAATCGCCCATCGAGGCTCCTGTGGCCAGAAGAGAGCCAACTACAACAACCACGGTCAACTGCAATAATTTTATCAATTTTGTTTTATAATTGTGCGCAGACGCAGCGGAGCGACTAAGTTGGCCAAAACAAAGGAAAACTAAGCAAAGCAAAGCAAAGCACAGCACTGTTGTTTAGTGGGACCAAGTTATAAATTGTTGGCCCTTTACAAAGAAATTTGTAGGAATTTTTAAGGATAATTCTGCTTTAATTTAACTATAAAGTTTCTACAAAGTAAGGTGAATGCTCCTATTATTAAAAGTTTAGTTACCAAATATCACCATTTGCAGAAGAGGGAAATACAACTACATAGAACTTAGAGTCCAAACTATACACTCCTCTTATAAATATAATAATTTGTTTTATATATTTTATGATTATTTTTCAAAGCACTGCTCAGCTCTGGCCACATTTTGGGCTGACTAAGCTGGCAGATTGCGACCCCTCCTTTTGGGGGGCCAAAACAAACTACGCAGATTTCATTGTTAGCCTCGTTGGCAGCATGTAAATGTCCGTCTTTTGTTTTGCGGCTATGTGGCTGTGCATGTGGATGTGGCTGTGGCTGTAACTGCGGCCCAAGTGGCCAACTGTCTGGGCCTGGTCGACTGGCTGTTGTGGTTGCCGCTGTTGTCTTAAATTAATACCAAATTGTCAACGCTGGCGAAAAGCTGCACAGCGCGCCAACGCCGCATGATAAGAGGCAGGAGCCAGGCCAGCACAGGCCTGAGCCAAGAGAGCTGGAGTAACCAACTGGCGAGGACTGGAGAATTGGGAGCGGGTGTTCGGGATGCGGAGTGCGGCGTGCTGGAAACTGGGAGAAACTGGGAAATGGGAGCCCGCTGACTGCTGACTACCGACTGCATCTGCGCATGCGTCTGCACTGGGCACTGGGTTTTAGCTTCTGTGCGCGGCTTTCGCTCGTTTTGGCCGTTGCATTTGCGGCTGGTCTAAGGTCTTCGATGGTCGTCAATTGATAGCCAGATTTGTGCAATTATCATTTTAATAATTGCCAACAATCTGCACGATATGAACCGGCGACAGCGACAGCGGCCCAGGGACTCCTCCTAATCCTGTCCTGGTCGTGCTCATAACCAGTAGCCAGAAGCCAGTAGCCAGTCGGTGGCCATGGCCACTGTCGCCTCGCTGTGAGCATCGCTTTGGCCCCCATTTGTTGCCAAGACAATTATAATCCACATGGCCAGGCTACATAATAATAAATTTATTACAGATTTCCGCCTGATTTGTTGCAAGGCATTTGCCAGCCGGCCAGCAGCACCCACTGTGAGACAAATAGAGAATACTTAAATGGTCTCTCGGTGCATTAAACGATGTCGGCAGATAGTGCGATAAATCAGTAGAGATCGGCGAACTGGGGGTATGGAAGAATGGAATCTCAGTAAGTTATTTCCGATTTGTTAAGTATTTTTTAAATCAATATTCATTGTAAGTATATCAGTGTTAATAAAGCTCCCTATGAGATTGAAACTATAAAAAGTTGAATGGAAAACATTAGGATAAACTGAACAAAGATACAAAATAAACCAAACACGTTAAATTTTTCACCAGCATTAAGCATTTAATATAGTTTGCTTCTTAAAACTGCATTTTTTATATGAATAAATAGAATAAAATACCTAACAAATTGTATGGTATCAAAATGCGTTGTAGTACTGCAAATTAAAAGACTGTTTTTCAAAGAGACAAATGAATCATGTGTTTCGTTTTGAGAATGACATAATAATGTATTTCTGAACACAAATCACTATTCTGATGGTCTTATGGAGTTAATGACGAGTAAATTAATTAATAATATATTTTGTTTGAGCTAACGCTAACTAAAAATCATTTAATCGTATAAGCTAGGCAATCGTAGACCATGTATGAATCATGTATTTTGTTTTCAGAATGAAATAATAATGTATTTCTGAACACAAATCTCTATTCTGATGGATTTAATGACGAGTAAATTGATTTATAATTTATTTTGTTAGAGTTAACGTTAACTAAAAATCTGTTTAAGCTCGGTAATCGTAGATCAAAGTTGTTATGGCACTCCACACAACCATTCACAAAGTCAACTCGACCATTCATCATGGGGTTTTCATTCAGCCAATCCAACTTCTATCTAACGGTCCACACAGCCCACACAGCTCACACGGCTCCGAAGTTGGCCAGAAGCAGAAACTCACCTCGCCACGAGCTGGCTCACACACACAGGGGCAAACCCGTTCCGTGTAGGTGTTACCCGCCCTCTCGGCGTTCCGTTGGCCAATCAGCGAGCGGCGGGTCGAGAGCCAAGAGCCACGAGCCAAGTGCAAAGGCATTTCCGAGTTTCCGAGTGTCTGAGTTTCTGAGTTTCCGAGCGGCAGGAGCGGCAGGAGCGGCAGAGTGTGGGATTTGCTCAAACGCGGGGTGTCGTAAATAAAATGTCGCCCGACATGAAGAACAGAGAATGGAAATTGTTTACGACTCTCTAACCTGTGATGCATTGCAGTGCACTACAAAAAATATTGATGAGTATCCAAAATTCATGCAAGACTTTTGGCGTCAGACGTGACATTAGATATGATATATTTTTAAAAATGTTCTAACATTGAAACTTATTAAAAACGGACATTCAATTTTGGAATATTACGTATACGCAAAACCCTGAGTTTTCCCATGCGACACTTAAATATTATTATCACAATGTCATTGAATTTTTGAAATAGTAGATTTTTCCAACGCCTTCAGTTCTTATTTCATGGCACTTAGAAAACTAACTACCATTAAATTATTTACAATAACCTACATTTAGGTTTACAAAATTTAGGTTTTTCAATTAACTCTTAGTTTATTCACAATTCACATATAAATGTGATGGATTCTTTTCAAGGACATATTGCAATTTCTCCAAGTGTAGCGCATATCAAACAATGATAGATGTGTGAGCGGCATACGGCGAATCCGTTACAAAGCGGCAGGGGATGAGCACGCGCCCTCAGTTCTCCAGATAAACAGAGTGCATGGAAACGCCGCCAAGCGCAACGATGCCACCAACTTGACTTGGCCGGGCCAGCCCTCATCGCGGTCGGAGTGGTAGAAGCGGTAGAAGGGGTATGAGCCAGAATTCCCCCATTTTGGCCCGCTTTGAGGCCGCGTGCCTCGTACCGCTTCGCTAGATCGGCGGCACCCGTGGCGGACACGAGTGCGATGGAATTTCGGTGTCGCCTCAACGCTGCACATGTCCTGCCAAGGAGGAAATTGCGCCAAAAACTAGGGGACGGGCATTAAAATTGCTGACAAGGAAAAGGATCGTGAATGTGGAAGTGGATGTGGATGTGGAAGTGTAAGTGTGCGCCCGCCACTTCTTCTTGGCTCGTTTTCTAGGCAGGTGTGGCCCGCGCCAAGGATAGATAAACTGGAATTGAGGCGGCCAAGACGGCCAAGACGAGGTGGCCAAGCGTGGCGAAGGACCAACTGAGGAGGAGGACCTCGAGCGCTCATAAAGGATAAGCTCGGAAAAAGGTGCACCGAGCGGTAGAGGGAGAAAGTGGCAGGTGCTCACTCGTCCTATCTGAGTGGTTTAATAGCTACGATCCAACGCCAAGATGGGGACTTTATTGCTTACAGTTTTGTAATGGTTCCAAATGGCGAAATAAACCATTGACTGACAAAGGATTCCCTGTGTTTTCATTTCAGTCAATTGCTATGCAAATATGTCGAGCTTCAAAGTTGAGAATGAGAACCACAACAAAAACATTGTTGAAATTTTGAAGTAAATGTTCCATAACCGAAGCAAACGGTTTTAAAATGGTTTTTGAATTGGAAATACTTATATTTTCATAGCCATTGAAGAAAGTTTATCATCACAAATAGATCTTGGAAGGGTTCTAAAAAACAATCTATAATGTAATAACATTTATTGTATCATTTTAATGAATCATGTCATGTTTGTTAGATAAATAACATCTTGAAATATTTGAAATAAAATCCTAGAACAATTTAATTAAAGGGGATACATTATTTTGCATTGGTTATGACGTTTGTTTATGTCAGTAATCTAAAATGTTATGAGTTTTTATTTATAGTTTACATATTAAATTCACGATGGTGTCTTAAGTTAGTTTCCCCTATTAGAAGGTTCGCAAAAATAAATATATATTTATAGTCGATTTCTAACGTATTTCACTCGCAGTGTCGTTTTAAAAATTATTTCAAAAACTAATTTCCATCGCATTAAAAATTAGGAATTCATTTATAATCTTGGTCAAATCTAAAGGCAATCCAAACATTATCTACAAACATGCAGAGTGGCCGCGACAGATGTTAGATCCTTGGATTCATCCACCTAAATATTTGTAGGCTACCCCGCCCCATCCCGCCCTCGTCCTTTCCCCTTCCCCGTCCATCGATCGGTAGTGAAATCCTCTGCCGATTGTTGGCCCGCTCTTCCTCTCACTTCCCCATCCTCTGGCCCAAGTACCGATCCCGATATTCCCAAGCCAGGAGCAACAACAGTTGGTGGCAGCAACAGAAAGAGCAAAAGCAATTGTAACAGTTACAGGGCAGCGGGAAAAGGATAACAAACGCCCGCCAAACTTCCACTGCATACCAATTAGTAGGGAAACGCGTGCTGCGTGCCGAGGAAAACCAGAAAACCAGTAGTAGATGGGCCAAGAGGATACGATCGCAGGGGGTTGGGGTAGCCAGGGCAGGGGACTCCTAACTGTGCGTCTTGACCCTTACAACATGGAACGCTGCACTGGAGGACTGCCACTGCCGCCAACTGCTGCCAAAGGTGAAAAACCAGAGTTGGCAACACGAACACCAATACAGTGGCAGGGCTCTCGAGAGCCACCACCAAAGAGTCAACACCAACACACCGAGGGCCCGTTTTGATTCGGCTTGCTGCCGCACTCACACACTCACACACTGCCACAGTTGCACAGTCCCACAGAAAAAAGAAAGAGAGCTCGATTTGTACCTTTTTTTCGGGCCAAGTCGCTTCACCGTTGGCTCAATTTAGAACTGAGCCATCGACCAAAGATTCAGTCAGGTGCGAAGCACCGAGCGATACGGACGTGTTCGTCTCCAGTGAGTTAAGAAACCCGCACTGAGTAAAACCCAACCAAGATCCGTTCGCATCCAAGATCAGTACGCCAAGAAAGTGAGATTTGTGCAGTGAACACAGCTGAGAAAAATCCCATCAAAAGACTGTAAAGAATCAGTATAGGACAAATCAGCCCAGTGAGATCCCAAAAGTAAAGACCCAAAAATCAAAATGAATCACCTATCGCCGCCGCCGTCGCCGCACTCCCAGCAGCCGAGTCCCGCGGGATTGGGCTGCCATGGAGCAGCTCTGGACAAGCAGTGGATGCAGCGGGCCTCCGCCTTCAACACGGTGATAGCCTCCGCAGCAGCACAGAAACTCAATGGAAGAGGTGAGTTTCCGATCTGGATTTGCAGCAGAAGTACAAGAGGCAGTAAAGATTATTAAGAAAGTTTAGCCTACAGAAAGGATTTAAATGATCCAAAGATTAAACATTAGCAGGGACTAAAATCAAAGGATCACACGATTGTACTCAGTTTCTTAAAATAAAAAAAATCTACTATATCAATTTGAGCTATGTAGTTATCCTTAGTAAAAAGAAAAGAAGAAAACGTATCCTAACTTTTCTGAAGTTCCTAACAATAAGAGGGTAACCATACCCTCTCAGCAATCTGAGGATACTTTTCTCACCTAATCACTACTATCAAACTGATCCGTTTCATTTGCATTTCCCATCGTAGATCTGCCCTTCTTGTACAATCCACTGCTCTACTCCAGTGCCCTGCTGTGGCCCCAATTCCTGTTGTCCTCGGCCACGGCTTTGGGAACTCCACTGACCCCCATGACCCCCAAGTCACCCGCCTCCGTGGTCCTGGGTCAGCGGGATCGTGACTTTGCCTTGACGCCCGAGAAGGAGCATGAGCTCCAGCTGAACAACAACAATGAGAACAGCAAGCAGGACTACCAGGAGCAGGACGAGGATATGCCACTGAATCTGAGCACCAAGGAGCGCATCACATCGGATGATTGCAACCGGGAACAGTATCACAGCAGCAGCAACAACAGCAGCAGGAGCAGCTCCAGCAGCGAGGTGGAGCCACTGCATCCGATGACCTCCCTGAACGTGACCCCGCCACCGCTGAGGGCTGTGAATCTGAAGAGCTCGAGCACACCACAGCAGCAGCGCCAGAGATCGCAGGGTAACATCATCTGGTCACCGGCTTCCATGTGCGAGAGATCGGCGAGAAGGGAGCAGTACGGCCTGAAGATGGAGGAGCAGGGCGATGAGGAGGAGCACCAGGTGGACCCCATTGTGCGAAAGTTCAAGTATGAGCGCAGGACGGCTTCCATATCCTCGCTGCAATCCCCGATCTCCTCGCTGCCCGCTCCCGCCTCGACTGCCGTCCAGGATCTGGAGTTCGAGGTGGCCCAGCAGCAGTTGTATGCCCATCGCAGCGCCTTCATGGCCGGATTGACGGGCAACAACCTGGAGCTGCTCACCCAGCACTTGAAGCTGAAGAGCGAGCAGCCGCAGCAGCAGCACCAACAGCAACAGCATCGCATCAAGGACGAGCAGCAGCAGGATAACCGCTCGGCAGCGGCTCTCATGAATTTGGTGGCAGCCGCCGAGTTCGGCTACATGCGTAATCAACACCAACAGCCGCAGCAGCAGCAGCAACAACAGTTGCATCATCAGCAGCAGCAGTCGCAGCAACATCAGCATCAGCATCAGCAGCAACATCCTGACTCGACGGCCACAGATGTTGCGCGTCGTTCGTCCTCCTCGTCCTCTTACCAAGGCGAAAACGAGGAGAAGCGCAGCGGCAGGAATTTCCAGGTAAGCAGACTCAAACAGGATAAACGCGTCGTCTGGGGGAAATATGAAGAGGAAATCGAGGGCAAATCGCTTGAAAATCTCTGAGCCCCGTCCCTCTTTAATGGGCTTATCACGTGTCCTGCAGGACCACGATCTAGAACCCAAACCACACCGAGTTCTAATAGTATCATTGCATAAGGTTGCGTGTCCTCGGCAATTCCCTTGTGTTAATTGTTTCATATTTTGTCCTCGAAGGTTTTAATTGTCACCGAGCCAAAATACCCCACCAATACCACTTTCAATTTGGAAAAGTGGCACAGCAAATACTGTCGTAAAGTTCGTAATACAAGCCAAGCCGATAGAGCTCTATGGAAATTCAATTAAGTCCCATCGAAATCACGCAATTAGTTAATCAAATAATTTTGATTAGCGCCAGTGCGGAGGGGGTACTGCGCCCCCCCGAAGATTTATGTACAAATTACAATCATAATTGTCATTTCGATATTGGATTGTTGGATTGTTGGATTGTGCGAAGGCAAAAGGGGCACACGACCCTCAGGAATTTGAGACGACTTACCCTTGTGCCTGATGCCTACCCCGATGTCATATTGCGTTTATATCCATCAACACCCGCCGCGAGTCCTTATATTTTTTATTTTTCCCATTTTTTTTTCACACATTAAAGGGTCAGTGAAATGCGATAGGTTTTCGGGCTTCAGGAGCGACATATGGACATATGGTCAAAAAGCCGAGGAAGACAGTTGCCAGAGTCCTTCGCGCAGACGCAGTCACTGTTCCTCAGCTGTTTATGCTGTTTATGCTGTTTTAAAAAATCGAATTTTTTCTGTAATTCGTGCTTTACATCTGTTCTCCACTGGAGGCCCACCCGGCTGACTCAGACTTTGGGGTTTCTCCTTAGCTCACTTCATGTTCCCTTGCTCTTTTTTGCCTTTCGAGCTTTGCCAACTTCCGTTCCGTTGTCGGAGCTAAGCAAATTGACATTGTGGCTCAGACACTGGAGCGCAGCTTGACAATAGAGCAACTAATTGGGTCTGAGTCTGAGTTTGAGTCTGAGTCTAGGCAATGTGTGTAGTGGATATGGTCCACTCGAATGCAATGCGCAAATAGAAAATCCCAAAAACAAGGCTCAACAAAATATGAAAACATTAAAATCAATAAGAAAGAAATGTTCAAAAACAGCCACTTGTGTCAATTTACAATTACGCGTGAAGACCATGCGGGGGTTTTCGAAAAAAAAAAATTGTCTCACATCAGCATTTCACCCATTTCTGTTTTACTTTTCGTTTTTTCCATGTTTTCATGTTTTCGTGTTTAATAAATGTCGCCCACGTAGGCCGACGATTTGAGCTGTGTTATGTCAATGTTTGGTTACTTGCAACGTTGCTGCAACTGGCAAACTGTTCAAACATTTAATCTGACAACCGAAGATGTTACAGCCACTGGATCTGGATCGGGATTCGTCCAATCCGCGATCGATCCACCATGGATACCAGCTGTGTTTGGCCCACAAATATACAGTGCGGTATATACAATGTATATGCATGGCTAAAGCTAAAGCTAAAGCTCCCTGGAAAGTGTTTCACTTGAGATTTAGCATTGGGCCGAGATAGACAGCCCCTTAAACAATATTTGCCTAGCTGTTTCAGCGCTGAGAAATGCCAGAGTTCTAGATTACCTCTAGAAGTCGCCTGGATGTGGGCTAAACACAAAGTTTGGCTTTGGGTTTTCCCTTATCGTCACCCGTCATCCGCCCAACAAATATTTGAGCACAAATCTAGTTTAATTCATGTGGCCACTGCGAATTTGGCTTAGACACACAGAAACGGCGAATTTATATATAAATTCTTTTCTGATTTTTTGACTATTTGGCTGCTGTACCAAGCTGTACAAACATGGGGTATTCTGGGGTTCCAAGAATCGTGACTCGCTCTCATTGAATGTGGTGTTAATAATGTTGTCTCCATTGTCTCTGTGTGTTTCTTTCAGTGCAAACAGTGTGGCAAGAGCTTCAAGCGTTCGTCCACCCTGTCCACACATCTGCTCATCCACAGCGATACGCGGCCATATCCCTGCCAATATTGCGGCAAGCGGTTCCACCAGAAGTCGGACATGAAGAAGCACACCTACATACACACCGGTAAGTTGAACATGAATATTCCTCGAAATCAGAGCTAGTCCAAGGGGATAGTACCAGCTCCTGTTCCTGGACAAATGTGTCAGAAGGCAGTGCAAACAGAGCACCCACCCTTGAGCACACAGATCGCTATCGCCTTTCAATTTGTCTAATTGCTGTAAAGCTGCCGTCGCCTCGCGGCCACAATTGATAAACTTTGAAGCGGCATTTAACTAATTGTGTTTATCGATTTTCCTGCGATTCCAGGCGAGAAGCCCCACAAGTGCACCGTCTGCCTCAAGGCCTTCAGCCAGAGCTCCAACCTGATCACGCACATGAGGAAGCACACGGGCTACAAACCCTTCGGCTGCCACCTCTGCGATCAGTCCTTCCAGCGGAAGGTGGATCTGCGCCGGCATCGGGAGAGTCGCCACGAGGAGGCACCTCCGGTGGAGGACCTGAAGCCTCTGAAGATGGAGGTGAGCAGCAGCAGCTGCTGACCAAGGCTAGGCCATCTCTGAGCCGGGAGTATCTGATCCCAGTATTAGCTAAGCAGGACGAGAGACACACACTCAGAACCAGATGATGATGTTGAGGGAGGAGGAGCAGATCACAGTTGGCCCTAAGTCTAAGTCGTTGCTATGAAGCCAAAGTTTGTTTTGTTTAGGCCTTCGCAAAGATTTACCTAATCGTAAGGATTAATTGTTAAAACCCATTATTAGCTAAGATACTGCCCTAAGTGTGTACATAGTTATTCCAGACAAGACTTTTCTTATAGCCGTTAAAACGTAGCCTAATGACTAATATAATTTATTGCATTAACCCTTATTGATTTGGTTTGAACTTAACCCAAAATTGGCAGCTAAACGTACCAAAGAACAACCTCAAACAATTGAACTACCACTTGGCGACCACTTGTCTAAATTTAGTTTCCTAATTTATTTAAGTTTATTGCTCTGGCTGGCATCACCCACTTTTATTTATACGATCTATGCGAATTTTTAGTTTATTCTTATTTTGTAGTATACCCAATGAATTATTGTAATTATATTTATTAGGCACGTATATGATTTTTGGAAAATAAAGTTGAAAGCTAAAAGAGAACAAACGAAGTATGTTTCTTTTGAAGGGAAATTATGGCGGATTAAATATATTGAATATCTTGATGATGATACCATATCCTCAAGCAAATATAGGGCTTTAAAATAGGCATATCACACATGATTTGATTAAAAGCTGGAAATTTTTGGTAGATGTTTAAATGAATTAAGAAAAGTTTCTACAATGGGTGGGTTAAATATCTCATTACTTCGATCAACCCCATGAACAGCTGAGAAATTCCTTGGTATCAAGGACACAACCTCCTCCTTTGAAGTACCACATTTCGATACAAATTGTCCAAAGCGCTCCAAATATTTTTTCGGGGGCCTGTTCGCAAACCTGATTTTATAGATGAATTCCTGCACGTACTCGATTGATGGGGAATAAGTTGCTCCTGTTTCGGGTGACGCGGTGATCTTTGATCTGTGCCCAATGTGGCATTTGGGGAATGCCCTTTGTAAGTCGCCGCGTTACAGCAGGTACATCCCCCTCCCGACATCCCCCTCAACATCCCGCCCCACTTGCAGTGGCCCGATCCTTGGGGAAAACGCCAATAAGTGTTCGAAGTTCGAACTAATTGCTGACGAAATAAAGTGAGAAATGGGGCTGTGCGGGGATCGAGGATCGAGGGCATGGAGCAATGGTCATTGAGGACTGCTGATCGCAATTTTCGGTAATCGAAATGTCCGAATGCATTTTGCGGCACTTTAAAACGCCCGAAATGAAGTTTGGCAGTTTACAAATCACCGACTTCCCTCATTATCGCCATTCATCGGCAGTTGGCAGTCGGCAATCAGAAATCGACGAAATCAGCGAGCCCCATCCGCAGGATTTCATTTGGGGCCACTTTCTGCAGCAAAACTCGATCGCCGCTTCTTGTTCTTGGGCTTCTTGACTTTGGCACGCCACAAATTGATCGAAATTGACAAAATATTGAACGAAAAAAACAAAATGAAAAGAAAACCTGGCAGGGGAGAGAGAAATATGCAGTTCAATTGTTGCCGAAGAAAAATGCAGTTCAAGGACTTTACGCCAAGTGCCGACAAAGTGGCGATCAAAAGTCAAAGAATGTAGATGCAACTGGGGCTGATCATCATACTATCGAATTGGCATTTGGCCAGGTGGATTGATGAGCTCAAGGTCGGATGTTTCACCGAATTAGTTGTGTACTTTGCAAATATTGGCTTAATTGAAGCTATTGAGTTTAGTCCAATTAAAGATACAGAAAGTTAATACCATGTATGGTTTTTTGTTTAGAATTTAGTCGAAGGAAAGCTTCTTCTGCATTATGCTTGTATATACTCCGAATAGCTAGAGGCACAAGAAACAGTTCCAAAAAGTATTCCTCGGAATTAGCTTGCACTCCAAAATGCACACTCGATAAGATACATTTACAGATACAGATAGGTCGCAGCCATATGCTGGAGTTTCTCCGCAGCGCTGACTCTCGGTTTATTAACCCCTTTTTCCGCATAACACCTGAGCCCACATAATTTGTCATGCCGTTTGGAATTTATTCAACAGTCGGGCAAGCCCCCATGGAAACAAAGGAGAGAGCTATGGAAAAAGTGTGGCTATCAAAAGACTGAAAAGCTGCAACCCCAAAACCAACGCAGACAATGCAGAATGGAAAACCCGGTATCGCGCGAGCGGGGGAAATTGTGAAGAGGAAATTGATCTTAGAAGTGGATGATGGTCTAAAGAAGTTGTAGGACCCGCAACTAATTCGTGTCCTTTCCTTTCCTGTCCCCTCCCCGCGCGCCTCATCATCTCATCGGTTCCGTTTTCCGGCTACCCCTAGTTCTTTGGGCCTCTTTTGGTGCCGGGCAGGTGACTTTTGACTTTGGCTATTAATAAAAATAATAGTTGCGGCTAAAAAAAGGAAAGAATAAGAAAAAAGGTGAAGAGCCCGGCCAAGAGCAAGGGCAAAAAAGATGTCTTAGGTCAGTTGTGTGTTGCAGGTGAAGTCGAGAGCCGGGCTCACAATTAAAATTCGGAGGGGATGCGATCGAAAAGGCACCTGTAATACACAGATAGAGGGAGACGGAAGGACTCGCAAAAGGAGCAGCAGGAGGATCATGCGGAGGAGCAGGGGCAGCAGCAGAGGCAGCAGCATCGGCTCAACATTACATCGGCTCATTTATGTTTATGTCCTTTCGTTGTAAGCAGCCTGGCGCTGATTCCCGATTCCCTCCAGCGGCATTGAGCACCTGCTGCCGCTTCTGATGCTCCTCCTCCTGCTGCTGCTCCTCCTGCTCCTGCTGCTCATTCTGCTGCTCATTCTGCTCCTGCTGCTGCTGCTGCTGGCGGAATCCTGGAACCTGTCGCATAATTATTGAGCCAGGCCCAGACGAGACGCGTGCTCAAAGCCGGTTTGCGGCAAAAAGCCATATGCCAGGAGGCAAATTACAACGGCGACCTGCAACCAGTTGACATGGGCCACACGACACCAGCAAAATCGGCAGCACTCAGAAAAAAATCTCAGCAATAACATTCGTTTACCAAAAATTACTAATTGGTTAAAGAAATACCAAGATATAATATCTTTTATACATTTAGCTAAATAAAATATCAATTTAAAGCAAAGCCAGACTATTTTATTCTCGAAGTAGTTTTAACACACATGTTTTGGTAAATTCAGATAAATCCAATTATGTTTTCAGTGCCGAAACATATCAGCAGAAGCCAAAAGATGCAACAGTCGTAAAAATCTCTCCCCCAGACGGACAGACCGCAAAAACATCGGAGATGGGAGACTGCGAGATCTGCATCTAATCTTGGCCCTCAGGGGAGTCGCTGCCGATTGCCTTTTTGAGCCACAAGCTGTCGCCTAAAATCCACAAGCGAAGGTGCAACAACAGTCGTAAGTGCGCCGCTGCACCTGTCACGCTCCATCGATATTACAACGATCGACTTGTCGGCTTGTTGGCTGGTTGGCTTGTTGGCCAGGCCAAAAGTGACCCAATTTCAACAGGCCGCCGGCTCGTTCTTCGTCTTCGTCTTGGTCTTCGACGTTGTCCCCTCCACGATTTTCCCTTTGAAACTGATAAGTTATGATTGCTTCACTTTTGTTTGATTGAGCATTGTCACCTGGCTGAGTATGCTGCTTCAAATTGATTGTTGGACGAATCAAATCCTGGATACGGGGTGTTGGGAAATGGGTTTTTATACGTTCTTAATGGACTCTCAAGGACAGGTGACTGCTGCATATGCTGGCATAAGAATATTAAAAGTCCATTGGGTCGTAAAGTCCTTTTCATGTCCTTACAGTAGTCATATTTTGATTAGTTCTAGTTGCAGGAGGTTGCAGGAGGGGAAGGATGTGTTCATCTAGAAGTTTCTATCACGAAGAAAAGAAAAATTCAATTTTTACTTCCAGACACTTAAAGTTGCTCGTTATGCTACAAAAAGTTATACATTTAGCTAATACACTTGGCTAAAATAAATGAGATAATTGAAGTTTACTTCTAATTAGGCAAGCAAAAGGACAATTTAGGAAATTTAGCACAAACATACTCGTAAGTGTGGTTAATACCATTCAAGATGCATGGTGATAGGAAAAGGACATTAGTAATCCTTAAAACCCATAGAACTCAACATGGCTAATTTCCTTTGCGCAGGTAGAGATTTCATTGACCAGTGCCTCCCAATCAGACGTGGCCAAGAGAACGAATACTGCTGCAGCCTGGCCAAGTTCGCTGGCCAAATCGGAAGCCAACAGAGTGCCGTGTCAGCGACTAAAGTCTGCAGGTTGCAGATTAGTCGGCAACCCCACCGCCATTCCCCGGGAAAATCTTAAGCTGTTTCGATTTGAGTGCAGAGGACAAATCCAAGTCAAATATGCAAATCAACCCCTGGTGGACACGGCGAATTGTGAAATCTATTCGCAGAGCTTAATTGGCAAGAAGGTGGACGCAAGACAATGACCAATCCGCTGGGCTTAGCAAAGGGTTGCGAAGACGAGGGCCACAACAAAAATGGTTAATTCAATAGCCAAGCAAAGGGTAAAGCCCCAGCAATTAAAACGACAAAATCTAAACACCAAATTGGGTACGGATTTCGTCTGTAAAGGTGCAAAGTCAAAGGGACAGGGGCGGGAGACATCGCATCGATCTCAAGGTGTTTTTTCGACTCTGAGCCCGAAGAAGACACAGATTATAGACAGATTTTGAGGCGGACGCCGACGGCGGCAGACAGACAATGGCCAACAAATTGCGGCCAAAGATGCAACATTTAGGGATGAGGTGGATCCAGGAACCCAGAGATCTGAGGATCAGCAGGTTGAAAACGCGAGCAAGCCGAGTCATTATAAGAATTTAAGCGCACCTTTCGTTTTGTTCTCCAGATCACCGGGATTCGAATTCGAGTCTGTGTTTGGGTTTGCGTTCTTGTTTTGGGCTTGAGTTCAAACTCGGATTCAGGGCGACAGGTGCTCGGCAGATAAGAGCAGAGCAAAACAGAGCACTGCGCATAGCGGTAGATGATTCGAATCGGCGAGGATCGTTATCCTGCTGCCGCTTTGGTCCTTCTGCTGCTGCTGCTGCTGCTGTGCCAGATTCTGGCGACCAGGACAGCAGGGGCTGGCCAAATTAATTCCTTGCCATATTTTATAATTCAACAGATGACACGAGCCAAACCGAGGGCTTCGAGCACTGAAGCACTGGCACGAGGGTCCGCTGCTTGATTGGTGCCTCTGGGGTCGGGCTGCTTGCCAAGTACCGATTCCCGATCCCGATCCCGATTCGGATCCCGGTTCTTAGGCACAGTTCGATCCTGCGGCTCGTTTGTGGCACAAGCCACATGCCACGCATCCAGGACTTTTGCTGAGCGGCTTTTAGATTACTCTGCCAAAGGGTTACATGTGCTTATTGGCAAAGTTAGATATGCTTAAGTTATTGTTTTTTTTGGTTTACTGAAAAAACTAGCTCTAGTTTTGTTGTTACACTTAATGTTTTTAGTGAACTGGTTGAAGATGATATGCAGGTTACATTTAAATTATTTGTTTTTATATATTTGTATAAGACTAACAATTATCTAATGATTATAATAAAAGTACTGATTTCTAAAGTATTGGTAACTGATATGATGCATTAAGAAACATATTGATGATTGAAGAGCATATATTTAGCTCTAACAGGTTAAAAGGCTAAGTTAAATACTTCACAAGTAAAATGATGATTTTTTAACCAATATAAATAAACCAATATAAAAATCTTGAGAAGAGTATTTGGCACTCGAGTGTCTCACGAAATCGGCACCTCCTTCATTATTGGGCCGAGGATTTTGGCTCGGCTTGAGGTTCTGGCGACTTTTTCCCCCCTGGCACATTAGCTTAGTTTATTTGAAAGTGCAACAGTTTGTTGATAAAAAGCAGTTTGTTGAACCCTCGCCAGAGTTCGATTGCAGTGGACTGAAGTGGAGTGGAGTGGCTCCCCTCAGGGAAGGGACAAACGACAACGACCTTTTGTCTATGCGATCTGCGGGAATAAAAACATGGCCAGGGGTTGCAATATGGGTATGGGTATCGGTCCTAACTGCATTTTGGCAAAGAACAGTTACGAGTTACGAGTAGCATGCTACAGGTGGAAATCGTGTGCTTGTCACACTAATTTCTCAAAGTTCGAGCGCAGTTAGCAGTTTGCAGTTCTCGATTGGGTCGGTGGTTTCGTTTGTAGTCCGCTCCTTTGGCCGTTGCACTTTCACAGTTGCACAGTTGCACAGTGGCTGTCACATTTCGTTGTTTAATTTGATGTCAGTTTTTAGACCTTTAGACTGGGGTCCATTGCCCGATCGACATGCTGGCCAACGCATAATTAGCCGATAGAGATAGCAGCAGCAGCAGCAGCAACAGCAGCAAAGGAGCCATTGAACTTGGCCAAAAACCAGCGGAGGATCATTAGAGAAGTTTGCTGAACGGCAGCAGGTTGAAGTTGAATGAACTAGCCCAGAGTTCGCCGGTCAGCAGAAAGGATAATGACAGCACAGGTAGGTCCCTGCCACTTCGGGTCTAATACATCTGCTGCTCCTCACGGGTGACATGTGTTCGAGGATCACCTAGAAGTGACGAGATCCCATCTGCAACCTGTTGCGGAAATCACTGTTTTGAATGGTCCCTGGCAACTTACCCCTAAACATGATTTTTGATTTGTTTACATAATAGTAGACAAACCTGGCATGTAAGAAAATCAAAACTTAAGTTACAAACCGATACTAGTTAAAAGGCATTTCTAATTAATTGTTTTATCTTCAGAAGTAATGTTGGTATAAAAACAAGAATAGATTATAGTTTAAAAGTGTTTAAACTTTAAAAATGTTTTAAATTGTATGAAATAGCTAGATAAATTAATCTAGAAACACTTTCAAAAATTGTAATATTTCAAAACGCAGTTTTCTTCAAAATTTCCTTTTTACACTGGTGTAAATGCATTTGAAATGGTGTAATAAAATGTAAGTTTACTGTAAACTTACGTTGTAACGCAGTATACATTCATCAATGATAGATGGCGCTTTTGATACTGTCATTTAGTATATTTATCGGGCAATTCGGTATATCCCTGTAATCGAAATCCAGTCACACTGGGCCAACGCGATTTAAAACCCGATAACCGATACTTTCAAATAACGCATCCAAACATCGACGACGCAATTTTCTCATTTTAAACTCAAGCGGCAAAGCAGTCCTGTTTTATAGAAAATTCCAATCAAAAATCGTAAGAACGAAAATAGTAATTAAAAACAAGATGCAGGGACTGTTCAGCGATCCGGCGCTGGAGCGCCACTTCACGGGCCACTCGGGCGGCATCACGCAGCTGCGTTTTGGTCCCGATGGCAACCAGATTGCCACCTCGTCCACGGACTCCACGGTGATCCTGTGGAACCTGAGCCAGGCGGCCCGCTGCATTCGCTTTGCCTCGCACTCGGCGGCGGTGAACGGAGTGGCCTGGTCGCCAAAGGGCAACCTGGTGGCCTCCGCCGGACACGACCGCACCGTGAAGATCTGGGAGCCCAAGTTGCGCGGCGTTTCCGGGGAGTTTGTGGCCCACAGCAAGGCGGTGCGCAGCGTGGACTTCGACTCCACCGGCCACTTCATGCTCACCGCCTCCGATGACAAGTCGGCGAAGATATGGCGCGTTGCCAGGAGGCAGTTTGTGTCGTCGTTTGCACAGCAAAACAACTGGGTGCGCAGCGCCAAGTTCAGTCCCAATGGCAAACTGGTGGCCACCGCCAGCGACGACAAGTCGGTGAGGGTCTACGATGTGGACAGTGGTGAGTGCGTGCGCACCTTCACCGAGGAACGAGCCGCTCCACGGCAACTGGCCTGGCATCCATGGGGCAACATGTTGGCCGTCGCCCTCGGCTGCAACCGCATCAAAATCTTCGACATTGCCGGCAGCCAGCTGTTGCAGCTGTATGTGGTGCACTCGGCGCCGGTCAATGACGTAGCCTTCCATCCCAGCGGACACTTTCTGCTCTCCGGCAGCGACGACCGCACCATCCGCATCCTGGACCTGCTGGAGGGAAGGCCCATCTACACTTTAACGGGCCACACTGATGCGGTCAATGCGGTTGCATTCAGTCGCGATGGCGACAAGTTTGCCACCGGTGGTAATGATCGTCAGGTAAGTTTCTATTTCTGCTTTATTAATGCTTGTAGGTGGCTCTACTCCTTGATTTCTGTTTCACTTGCAGCTCCTCGTCTGGCAGTCGAATCTACACACCTACGATGCTTCACAGTTCGAAACCAAGTCTGCCTTGGCTTCCTCCGGTTGCGAAACCAGCGGCGTCTCCTCGAAACAGAGCGTAGGCAGTGCGACCTCCAAGTCCAATGATCTCAGTATCCGCATTGATCCGCGCCAATCGCTGGCCTATCAGCTCTCGGAGGAGAACTTTCAGGTGCTCGATAGTAAACACTCGACTCAGCCGGAGGAGGTGCTCAGTCACGGCATGGACTTCAAGCCGCATATCCCAACCCCGCGCTTCTTTTAACCAACACGTTCAGTAGCGAACATAACCAGCCGAACCTTCCGCAGGTATTGGACGTGTCCATCGAATCTGGGTCGGATTTGTGCTCCTGTTCCGCGCGGCTGGACGAGATCAGTAAACTGTTGGCCCTGATCGATGAGCGTGTGCGGCGATTGGAGGGCATATACACATTATAGCCTTCTTAGCTCCCTAAAATACCAATAAACGTAGTATAATTCATATTTCGACCATAATTGATAGCGATCCTTGGTCGCAATTCTGTTAAGTTATTTTATGTCCGCAATGCAGTACGGCGCATTTTGCATATAGCTTTTAAACAGTTGTGAATATATCACTGAATTTTATTTTATTTTGTAATTTTAAAAGAAATTTGGGGGAATTATCTATTTATTAATAAGTTTGTTTTGGGTAATTATATTCCATTAACTATATTTGGAATTCATTAAATTATCTAAAGAATATTTCAAATACCTAGAATATGAAATGAATATGAATAAAAGTAATGAACAACTTTAAATATAGAAAATCATTTCTTTAGTAATTATATTTAAAATGTAACGTCAATAAAAACGGGATGGTTTGAGTCTTCGGTGAACGGTTAGCCAGGTTGCCCGCACTTGTGACACATTAGCATTTGGCATTTTCAAACACTTGTCCAACGGCCCCACTGCCCCAACAAAATAAACAAATTCCGCCGGAGAAAGTGGCGATAAACAGCGCCCAGGAAAGTCGTATACTGGAGCTGTCAAGATGCGTGACTGGATGCCGGTGCTCTTCTGCGGACTCTCCGTGCCGCTCTCGCTGTTCATGTGGCTGGGCAATGTGGCGCTGTCGAAGTTCTGGACCAGTGACTTTGAGGGTGAGCGATACGGATCGCCATGCGAACGTTACCTGGGGTCAACTAATGCCGAAAGGTTATCCAACAGAGTCCCGGGTGATTCCGCCGGTGCGCTGGCTCTTCTCCACACTGGCGCCCTTGGCCCTGATGACGGTGGCTCTGCGCCGGAGGAGCGTCAACCGATCTGGAGCTGCGCTGGGCATTCTGGTGGCCTTCATCCTCTCCATCGCCAGCCATCCGTTCTTCGCCAGCCTGGTGGTGTTCTTCTTCAGCTCCTCGCGGGCCACCAAGTTCCGGGCGCACATGAAACGCCGCTTCGAGAGCGATTTCCGCGAGGGCGAGGGCCAACGCAACTGGATACAGGTGCTCTGCAACGGAGGCATGGCCGCACAGCTGGCGCTGCTCTATCTGCTGGACTGCGGCAGTGGAGAGCGGGCGGTGGACTTCGCCCGGGAATACCGATCCAGCTGGCTGGGTGTGGCCGTGATGAGTGCGTTTGCCTGCTGCAACGGCGACACCTGGTCGAGTGAACTGGGATCTGTGCTGTCGCAACGCGATCCAGTGTCTATCATAACCTGGCGGCGGGTGCCGCGCGGTACCAATGGTGGGGTCTCGCTGCCCGGCGTCGTGGTGAGTCTGCTGGGCGGTCTGCTCGTCGGCTTTGGCTACTTTGTCACTGTTCGCTACACGGTGGAGGCCAAAATGCTTCTGGTTAGCCCACCGCAGTGGCCCATCATCGCCTTTGGTGGCATCGCTGGACTTTTCGGGTCCCTCTTGGACTCTGTGCTGGGTGGTGTGCTGCAGTTCTCCGGCATCAATGAGGAAGGCAAGATTGTGGATACACCTGGGAAGGGAGTGCGCCACGTGAGCGGACTGCGCATCCTGGACAACCATAGTGTCAACCTGATTTCCAGCATCGTCACCGGCGTCACCATTCCCCTCCTGGCCCAGAGATTCTGGCCCGTGCGCTGATTGTGTTTTTCATTAGGATATGCGTGATGCGGTATTCACTAGCCAAACATTTCAAAGGCTGCCTCACAAGATCAAAATTCATGTTTAACATCAACCCATGTTCATTAAGCCTGTAGACAGGCGTTCTCCATTGTTAGCCAGTTATCATTTCATAACGCCAGTGAATACCCTCCATATATATATTTTTGTGAAGCTTACATATCGCCAAGCGAACTAAGCGACTTTAGAGACTCGATGAAAGCAACGATTGGGCAGCGAATAGCCAAGGCAGTTAGATTATATTTACACTAAGGTAGCTAACCATGTTCCTCTACGGATTATGACTTTCTTGTTACTGCGACTGTCCACCTCTATTGTGTGTATAAATTCCATTAAACACGAACCATGCATGTGGAGATCCACATTGCCATTGTCTCGAAATTCTCGTACGTGACGGAAGAAATTTTCTGATTTGGTTATGTATATTCCTATGGCGTCATCTCAAGTTGTTTTCAACAATTTGGTGATCAATGATTGCTTGCCGCTGGAATAATTCTAGCAGACCTCGCTCCATATCGATTATGCAAATGTTTTGCTCGTGGCACAAACAATTGCTGTTGTGGTGAGTGAAATATGCCTACGGAATAGCATTACTATTTATAATACTATTCGAAATTTTCGAACTTTGCTGAATTAGGAGAACTAAGTGCTCTTAAAAATATATTTCGTTCGAAATCTAGCTACTACTGGTCTCAGTCTTCGAATGAATTGTTGTTAGTAAACTAGAAAGTAAATTCAATTGGAATGTCACAATGTCTCTTTAATATTTTTGAACTTTGTTCGCTCTTCTTAGTTTCTGGAGTTCAAAATTTCGAATCAAGTTTTGGGAAAGCGCTCGTAAAGCCTCGCTGGAGGAACTTTGTGGACTCGTAGTGCTGGTGGCGCCACCCGGAGTGATTGGCTTGGCGAATCCGATGGAGAACTTGATCATAAGGTCTCCGATGGGCGAGTTGACGAACTGGGAGCCCGTTGAGATGGTCTTGAAGATGATGCGCCGCTTGTGCTGGTAAACCTGCGGGTCACTAGACGCACTGTTGCCCGGTTGGGAAGTTGTCTTGGGCTTGATACTGGAACTAGTCTTGGGCCGAGGAGTGGTGGTGGTCACAGTTGTTGACTGCTCCGTGGTGCTGGTTTGGTTCAGTGGTCTTGCTGTGGTTCTGGGCTGCGCAGAGGTTCTGGTTCTGGTGGTTCGTGGCTGAGATATGGTTGTGCTGCGTCGCCTGTACGGCTTGCGGGTGGTGCTGCTTGGAAGGCTCAACGAAGGTGCCTGGTAGCCTGCGTCCTCATCCTCGGGAGCACCTGAGACGGCGTCCGGTTTCTCGGGGTCCGCCGGATAGCCCTGATCCGTCTGATCCTCCTCGTCCTCGTAGTCGTCCTGTAGTTCACCATCGCGATCTCCGCCGGAGAAGTACGTTGGCTGGTGTGGTGGCTTCTGGTCGCGGCGCTCCTGCTTCTCGCGGTGCTGCTCGTAGATAGGGTCATTGGGAGCCGACGAGGCCAGCACTTGCTCCATCTGCTTCTGAAGGATCTCGTAGAGCGGCGTGTTCTGCTCATCCTCTAGGACTTCCGCCGGTTCGCTGGGCACAAACTGATTGTTGATATAGGCATTGCGTCCGTCCAGGTCTTCTTCCAAGTCCAGGTCCTCGTCCTTGCGGGATCGAGACTCCGTTTGCAACTGCTCGGGTGGCGGATGGGTCACTCCTTCGGTTACCTCGGCAGGAGCAGCTTCAATGGTGAGCAGAACTAGGAAGGGAAAACTTAGTACAACATGTCAAAACTCCACTCACCTCCACTCAGCAGGATCAGTAGCAGAATCTTCCAGACTAGAACTCCGACACCTGTGGCTCCCATTGCAGTTGCTCAACTTCTGTGGTAAGTGACACAAATCCCGCTGCTTTTATAGGCAACCCAACGGCAACCTGTTGCATTGTCCATCCCACGCCCAATTAGTTTTTAGGTTTAGTGCCTGGCAATGGCTGGTGGCCCTTTCAAGCTTCTGGTATCAATCAGTTTATAGAACTTGTTTTGGGGGTCAATGCACTTGATTCAATGCAACTGCATCACCTCAGAGTTCTTCTCAATTTAATTACAAAAAGGTGCATTTTTGTCTAAGAAAGTTATAAAAATTATCTGATTGAAAGAGTTATAAAGTTGGAGTTGTTATACCCGTTACTTTTGAAGACTCTTTGAAGAGACAGAATAAGTTTCCCCTCGATTGTTAGATAAAAGTTGTATTCGTTCTTATTTCAAAATTTGCAACATTTAGCTACTAAAACTACTTCGATTTATAAATGGGTGCTACAGAAATCTACTCAAAGGACAAAGGTATGAAAATGCAACTGAGCAATACACATATTTCAGTAATTAAATGAATTCAACTTGAAAACTATTTAAGTCTAACATGCATTTCCATAATTAAGTTTAACGACCTCGTTACTCATAGCAAATAAGAAGACAAACTTTGGTTATCGACATTGGGAAAAATAAAGGTGCGTTCCGATCCCAAATAGAATAGCTAAAAGTGCTAATCAGACCTTTTATGATTTGTACTTGTATGGTAACATAGAAAGCCCATCCGCAGCTTAAAAAGAAGTTGTCGGGCGAAGAAACGAAGCCATCAAAACTTAAGTACAAGATACGTTTAGGCTACAAAACATATTGACCCTGATTAAATGAACCCGTTTTGTGTTTCAAACAGAAATGTTTAGAATTATTTTGAATTTTATTTGTTGTAATAAATTAAATAAATACTATAATTAGGTGAGATTTGTATAGCCAATTCCATCTAAGCTACGTGGTACTTCAGCCTATCGTTGTCCTTGGCCTTGGGTTGAGTCTGCTGGTGAAGGGGCGCGATCTCCAGAGGTTTGGGCGTGGGAGTGTCCTTCAGTGGCATGGGGGGCAGGGCGATGTCCTCGGTCGTCTTGGCAGGCTCCAAAGCTGGAACTGGTTTTGGGATGGCTACTTGAACAGGAACAGGAACTGCCACTGGCACTGGCTTCTGGGGAGATTCCACTGGCTTCTGTGGAAGCAGGGCAAGAGGATCCTTCTGCTTGTTGTCCTTTTTGTCATCCTTCTCTTCGCTGCTTTCACTGCTGTCCTTCTCGTTCTTCTTCTTCTCAGCCTTCTCCTTCTTTTTCTGCTCCTTCTCCAGCTTGTGTTGCTCCTTCTCCAGCTTGTGCTGCTCCTCCTCCTGCTTACGCTTCTCCTCCTCCAGCTTCATTTGCTCCACGATGGCGGCGTCCCGGAAATAAGGCGATGCCCGGAACTTCTTGTCGGCATAGGCAGTTTCCTGCGGATATTTCTCCTGGCACTCGGAGTAGGCAAAGTCCGTCCAAAGACCGTGGGATCGGCACTTGGCCACGCCCAGCTTGCACTTGTTGTAGAAGACGGCCACCTCTGAGGAGGTCCTGCCGCAGATGGGCTCATAGAGATCGTGGCAATCATCGTCGCACAGATAGCCCTCGCTCAAGGACTGGGCGGCACTGTTGATAGCCGCGGAATTGGAGGTCTGGCAGTTCTTCTGGCCCACAGCCTCACAGCTGAACCAGGCGATGGGAATGGCCAAATAGGGCGGACTTAGACGCTTCTGTGCGGCGTCAATCTCTCCGGGCGCCGCATAGGTGCGCTTCACGTAGTAGCCGTGCTCCTCGGTGGAGACCTGGGTGCTTCCAGCCAGATCCGTGGAGCTGGACCACTTGGTCTTCGTCTTGGTCTTATGCGGATCGGACTTTTCATTGTGGTGGTCGGATCCCTTGTGCTTGCGCCGCTTCGCATCCGCGGGAGTCGCCTCCAGAAGCAGCAGAGCTGCCACAGCTAAGAGGAAAATGGGTGGATACCAGTTAATTATGGAAGTTCCAGAACTGGTCAGCTCCGATATGGGTACGATGACTTACCTACGATGCAAACTACTTGGTATGGCCTCATGTTGATCTGGTCAGCTGCTCGACTCCACAACAACTGATCGCATCTTCTGGCGAGCGGTGCTTAAGTACCAGTCTTAGCCACTCGGCGGGGAATTCTTTAGGGGCTTACCGGTTTTCTGCCCATTGCAGCTCTGAAAAAGAGTTCCACATCTTCTCGGGATTTGTTTACACTTCGCGATGTCTCGATGTCCGAACGAAAGTACGCCAACTTATTTGGTGTATATTGTATTTGGTGAAATTTTATGCAAACTCATGTGGTTGTGGTCGTACCCTTTCCAGCGATAGCCATCTAGCCATCTAGAATGGCTCGGATCTGGAACTGGTTGTGTGTATTTAACACCTTCGATGCCCTCCATTCGACGCCCAGCCTCCCAAGCTCGGGTAGCTTCTCGAGCCGGTTCTCCGAAATTGGGTCAATCTGGAAAGGTTCGGTGATCTGGTTGTTATTTTACGAGGTTCTTCTGACCGCGATCGCCGCCAGCTGCACTCGCTCGCTCGCAGGAAATCCACGTCCAATCAAGCGCTGTCATTCTGTTATTCCGCCGATCTCCGTTGATCTTTGATCTGCGTAAGTGATCACCTCCATGGACAGCGTTTGTGGTCTTAATTAGAGCGAGCTCAACTGAAATATCATACATATTTTGCAGCAGTGATCATTAATCTTTCTTATTTAAATGTATACCTTTGAGTACTTATCACCACCGCTCTCTAATGATCATGTATCCGCTATTATCAGTTAATCAACCCATCCATAATTGCATTTATTATTACCACCATCACTTTGATGAGTCATCCAGCTCGTGATCACTTCTTGTTGATTTTGAATGAGCAGTTCCATGGAAAAGTTTTCAAATTTCCCATTAGCATTAGAAAGTTAACCGATCCGATCTGTGGTGCATTAGTTGGGGGCGATCGAGTCGTAGACGAGACGCCAAGTGTGTCCAATTACATAATTGGGGCTTTGACCGAATCCCAAAAAATAGGGGGACTAAGTGATCTTGTAAGCAGTTTTGCATATCAGCTGAAGACTGCGCCGTTGGGGTTGCCAAAAGGCGTTAATCTCTCAGACAAACAGATGGAAGTAACAACGAGACTACAGACGTCAAATTTACAGATTTATGAAAGAAGTCACCAGAAAGCAGAAAGACCGAAAATTTTAATAAGCGATTTCGGTTTCTTTGGGGTTTTGTGTAAGCCACCGGGTAAACAAAAGAGGCCCAGCGAAAAGAAAGAAACCAAATGAGATGGGATCCGAGGTGGGAGGAAAGAAACCCGAGATAGAGAGCTGGGTCTTGGGTGCAGTAAAAGCGACTGGACAACACTCTGGTAGCCCGCTCCAGAGACCAGAGACCAGAAACCAAAGACCGGGCTCAGATCTCGCAGAGAGCGGAGCGTTTTGGGATCGCCTTGTTTGCTCGCATTTACTTTCATTTTTGGAGGGGCTATAAAAAGCGAAAGCAGTGTGCTGGATTTGCTCATAAAGACCGCAAAACTGCAAAAGTCCACTACGAAGCCAGCTGGAAGCAAAGGATTACCACAATGGTTAGACCCATTTACCTGGCCCTCGGTGAGCTGAGCTAATCCCTGGGTTTCTGTGCGTCTTAGCTAATCTTTCCGTCTGCTTCCAATTGCAGCCGCTCTTTTCGTATTGACCTGCTCGGTTAGTGCAGCTCCATTGGCAGAGACGGAAGTCAATACCACTGAGGAGTTAGCCGTCTCAAAGCAGGATCCTCAGGTGGTGAACTCCAGTGCCGATAGCAGTGAAGAGAAGGACGACGACGAGGAGGAGGACGAGGCTCAAAAGGTGGAGGAGGAGACCAGCGAGGATGATGATGACGAAGAGGACGACGACGACGATGACTCGCTGATCCGGAGACGTCGTGAGGCGGAGACCACTGAGGAGCCTTCGGAGGAGGCTGCCACCGAAACTCCCAACGAGGGTCACAAGGTGGATGCCACCACTGAAGCCGGTCCAACACGAAAGCCCGTGCTCGTGCTCATTCGGGATGCCCTGAAGAAGGTCACCACCGATCTGCCCACCGCCCAGGTGGCCAACAATGCCCTGCAGTACTTCCAGCAGTTCGAGCACTTCATCCAACAGGCCATTGAGGAGGTGATTGGCGACGACGACGATGAGGAGGAAACTCCAACTACAGTCATTCCCGAAACGGAAACCACAATCGAGGACATCAAGAAGCCCGAGGGTGAGAACGCGGAGAAGATCCCGGAAGCCGAGATCCCTGCTGTTGTTTCCGAAAAGGAGACCATGAAGGTGGAGGAGTCCGCCACTTCGACCTCAGCTCCCCTCAGCAATGCTGTCTAGTCTAGAAATTAGGATCCACACATCATTCCTCAGCTATTTATTGTCATTTATTTATTGCTAACTATAAATTGTATGCCATAATCTGTGTTCGAAAATGTCTACTGCATTGGGTTGTACAGAAAATCCTTGAGAATCCTGCCATCCTTTTTGTCCTTCATCGCATATACGTGATTCCTGAGCTGGCTGCGATGGCGATTGGTGGTTCGTCTCTTGGGAGGCTCAATCTGCTGCAGCAAGCGATTGAAGAATGAGTTCGGTGATTTGGTGGAGGGATTCCTCTTGCTGGCCTTTTTTAGTGACAATTCCTGATCTCCAATGGTTAACGAAATGGGCAGCTTGCCACCCGTGCTGATATAGATTGGAATGGTTATGTAGATGGGTGAACCGGCGGATGGTGAAGCCACCACTTGCGAATCTGGCTCACTCTCGGTTTGGGATTCCGGCTTCTGCTGGGGTCCAAAAATATAGAAACATGAAAACTAATTTGAGTTTTGGGGAAAAAGTACAATCATAAGATGTGTAAGAAAGGCAAAATATGCGGAATATTTGAATCAGTTAGTTTTAAAACCATTGCAAAAGTGTGTTAGTACTTTGAATATTTGGCTAACAAACTATATAATTTATCGTCATACCAGCTCTGTTTTTTCAGGTTTTGGTAGCACCTGCGGAAGAAAATAAAAGCAAGCAATATAGCTTTTTACACACGATGTAGAAAAGTAACATTTCCATATAACCATTATAGCTATTCAGAGTTCTTTGACAGTGGTTCAGAAATAGCTTTCTAATAGAGATCATATGTTCTCACCTCCTCATTTTCTAGATCCAGGGGCTGTTGCTTGAGGAAGTGCAGCGGATTGGCGTCCTCACTCAGGTTGTTGTACTCATCCTCCGATAAGGCGGGAAGACGCTCGTTGTGGAAGTTATCGTCCTCCTCCTCGATTTCCTGTGCCGTTATTGCGGACTTGGCTGTCGGACTGCTCTTCGGCTTGGGAGTTGTGGTGGTTGATGAGGCGGTCGTGGAGCTGGAGGAGCCAGTTGAGGGATCTGATGAGGTGGACTGCGGCAAGACCTTCACTCTGATGATCTCCTGGTTGTCGTTTGATTTTGTTACTTTCTGACCAGAGCACACAATCGCACAGAGGAGCAAGACTAAAGGGCACATTAAAAGTCTACTATTATTACTTTTTATTTTAAGGCATTTGGTAAGAGTATTGCCATCGATTAAATAAAAAAAAAAGATATTTTTTGCAATTTCCATGTGATATTTTATTTGATAAAATATTACAACCTAAACACTACCGACTAACTTATAATAATGCCCAATCCCAGCCTAACAGCCCTCCCAATCCTGCTTGCTCCCTTAAAATTCCACAGGTTACAGCGTCGTCTTCTTGCCGTTGAGGATCATCTCGGTGAGACCGAGCTGCCGGAACTGCTGCAGTCGCTCCACTTGGTGGCAGAGGCGCTTCTGGAACTGCACCTCGCGGCTGAGTTCCTTGAGCTCGTCCACGCTGCAATTGGGATTGCAGCTGCCCATCTTCTTGGCGATCAGCTGGGAGGTTAGCACTATCTTGGCCTTGGAGAGCCGGAGATAGGAGAAGTCGGCGCTGGCCCGCTTTAGTTCCTGGCGGTACAGGAAGAGCTGGTACGGGAAATTCACGGTGGCGGACTTGCGGCGGAGCTTCTTCAGAGCCCGCTTCTTCTGTTTCTTGAGCGGATCGTGGGTCTTCACCTTGTGCGGTTTGTCGGAGTGCCTCTTTCCCGACTTGCGACTGGATTTCTCTGATTTGCGGCTAGGCTTGAGCTGGTCAACCATGGTGTGTTGTTAGTTGTGAGTCTCAGGAGTGAATGATGTCCCGTTCAGGGGGTGAGGTCCTTTTAAAGGATCAGCTGGGCAGGTAGATCCTTCGCCCAGGTAGATCTGGTCCAGGTAATTAGCGGGTGCCAGTCACGCGTTTGCATGTCGTAAACGGAAAACCGTTACCAGGCTTTTCATTCGGTTTTTCTAAGCGATCCGGGTCGCCGGGAATTTCCCCGTCTCGTTTATGGCTTTATGACTAGCCAGATTTCCGATCCGCGCAGCCGGCTTAATCCTCAATTATGGCAGCCAACTTAGCGCCGTTCGCCCAGATCCTCTGGGTTTTGTGGCGATTTTCCAGCCAAACTCAGCAGGGGATACCCGCATATCCTTCGTGGAATTCTCCAACATCTTGGATGGTTCTAGAAGCACATTCGATGGAAAGCGGCAAGAAGACGACCCTGTCCCCCTAGAAATTTCTGGCTAACACTTGGGTTTTCTGGACGCAAGAGCTGCCCTTGTATCATTTTCACTTCACAAAGTTACTTTCACATAAGGCCTTTCTTAAGACCTAACCCACATCGTATACCACAATTTCCGCACAGAACGCACCTCCGCAACCAAAGCTCCACGTTGTCTTCATGTTTCGTGTTTAATAATAATACTGAAAGCGCATTTGGCTGGGCATTTCTATTTTATAGCGGAGAAGGCAACATTTTTGGTTTGAGAAATTTCACTTGAATGGGAACAATGCGTAGTTCTAGCGGCAGAAATTTGCATATTAATTTCTCAATAGTCTGGCTCCACTTTTCTCTTTTCTTCTAGCTATGCAAATTTGGCTCTGCCATCTCTTGGCCCTGCAAATTTAAAAGCCGATGTCGTCATTGATTGAGTCTCTTGTCGAAGGTGGTCAAGGTGGTTGGGGGGTAGTGGGTAGGGGGAATGTGGAATAAATAATGATGATGCGCCACTTTTTCGGTTTATTTTGCTTGCATTTTATGATTTTCGATTCGAGAGATATTCTTTCGCCTCAGTTCCCAACAGAAGTTGTAAGGGCCCTCATATCTCTCTGCTGCTCCATCTTTTCTACACAAAGAAAAAATGTCATAGACTCGCTCATGAAGAAATTCGGTTATTTCTAAAACATATTTTAAACTTTTCAGGGTATTACAAAATTAAATATAATTGTTTAAATGTTTAACAGTCCACCAGACGTTTTATTTTTCACGATAAATGTCATAAGAAATATTTCATACTTCAAATATTACAACAAAAATTGTATTTATATGGAGAAAGTCCGAAATTTCGAAGAAAAGGTATAGATTTATTTGGTCCTTCATAAATGAGTTATTTTTTACAATACACATATTGAGAAATAAATGTTGTGTTGTTCTTTTGTATCTGTTTGATTGGATATGATTTTTAAATTGCTCACATTGTTGTGAAAATGTAAAACGGCTCTTTGCATTTTGTGTTTCAAGTGTGGTCAGCCGGAATTAGCCAGGACCATTGGAAAGTCATCGATGGGTCGCTGCATCCATTTAAAGTTCAGTTTATTTATCTAGCTGCCAGACGGGGAGTCACGGCATTTCCATTTGACTTGGCTCCGGGTTCCGACTGCCTTGCATAACGTTTCCTTCAATGTCCTTCATCTCTTGCGGTTTGCGTTTGCGTTTGTCATTAGACGACGTCTAGACTCTGGACCGAGATTCAGTCAGCCAGTGCCAGACATCGATCTGCGGCGATTGCCCCGAGAAGTTGGCTACAGAAACTTGGCCATAGGGAAATGGTCGAAATTGGCAACGATTTCTTCTTGGCCAACTGTCTCGGAATGAATTTACTCTTGGTTAAGCAGGGCGAATAAATAACCATTTTGGCAAATACATATTTTTTTGGCTAAAGTTTTCGAAATTAGGTTTATGTTCACATATGAACAAATCAATTTATAAAATTCCTGCAATTACCACGGTTTGAAGGGCAATCGTTTTTATCTTTCCAATTAGGCAAATTGCATATTTTATATGTCCACTAAAAGGGCATCGCTTAAATATTCTTAACTGTTTTATGGCTTTTATGTCTAACCACTCAGCTAAGCTCGTTTT
Organism: Drosophila teissieri; assembly: GCF_016746235.2. NCBI lineage: Eukaryota > Metazoa > Arthropoda > Insecta > Diptera > Drosophilidae > Drosophila > Drosophila teissieri. Next base: position 13,537,636 of record NC_053031.1, on the reverse strand, counting down.
ACGACCCGCCCTTTGTAATTTTCCAATTATAAATGCAGAAAAAGTCAAGTCGGAGTGGGGCGAACTTTTTCATAGTCCCCAATCGAATGAACGACGCAATAATTTTCCATCGTCATTGTGTTTGCACTTTGTTAGCCATAAGGCCAGTAAATTGGCCAAAAATACGCCATAAAGTGGTTGGCCAAAAGGAGCCATCAGACAGAAGAATATCCTGCGGAGTGAGAAACGAAGTGGGGGGACTCCCAAAACCTATGCACTTTGTAATGAAATAAATGGACTTTCATGATGGACGGACTAGCAAATAAATTGCAACTTTTCGGTCCAAATTAAAATGCTCTATTTTTGGAGGTGGGCGAATCTGTTTTTTGTTCATGCAAAAATATAATAAATAACACACACGACTAAACTCCACTCACGGAGTTGTATTGTTTCATTTTGTGTGCTACATTGCTCTTGTTTCGGTCTGTAAAATGCATTTCACATATTATTGTGCACTCAATCAAAAATCCATTTCCGTTTGTTTCGAACCCACACGTCTGTTTCAGTCTGTCTGTGCGGAGTCCGGAGTGCGGAGTGTGGAGATTCGGGATCCATTGGCAGGTGGTCCTTGCCGCGAGTTCCCGGATTGGCAGCCAAAAGTTTGATAATTGAGTTGAAGCCACGCGTTGAAGCTGCGACCATCTCCACCTTTTAGAGCCGCTTCCTACACGCCAAAAAAAAATGTATATACAAAATTATGTGGAATTAAAGTTGTTAAACTTTGGTTTTAAACAAAAGCTTTTTACATACCTATTTTAATTTGTTTATTGAATAAGTTTGTAAAATTTCAAATATTTGTATACCAAACGAATATAAAAATAAATTACAAAAAAAGTATTACATATAATAAAAATATATAATATAATATAAAATTTAACTTGATTAAAACTATAATGTTAGGACGCACTACAAAATTGGTTTTAGGCAAGAAAAAGGACATGGCTGGTTGTTATACAAATGATTCAAGGATTTATTTTTACATTTTCAGTAAAAGCATTTACAAGGGCAAGAAACTTTTTAATCACTGTGAAATATCCAATGCTTGCATAATCATAGTTTAAAGCATATTGATTTTTTTCACTCAGTGTACCGGCCACCCTTTGCTGCTCCCAATCATCATCAGCTTTTAGCGGGCTGGGCGAAGGCCTCCTTTTGTATGCGCAGGACGATTGCAGGGACTCCATTCGTGCTGCACGTGCCGCATGGCAATTCAATCGACTGTGGGGCGAGGAGTCAACTGGGCGACCGAATAACATCGGATGGATGGCTGTCCTGACAGCCAGAGTTCCGCTTGTGGACCCCAAGCCCCAAACACTGAACTCTGAACACCGACCACCTCTGCACCATGCTGCAGTCAAAGTAATGCAATCCCATTGCAGCCAAATGGGGTAAATGGTTGGAGATCTTTGCGGAAGGACCTTTATTGTGTTTGTGCAGACCATATGATGGAGTCCTTGCCGGCAACTGACTTTGAAATGGTTAAATGATGGTCAAACGATGAATGAATTATTCGCACAGCAAATGGGTCAAACGGGTGTGTAATTTGAACACCAATGGTTTTCTATCTGCGCTCTAAGTAATAATGCTAATTCCCCAAGAACTGCCAATAAAGTAGGCTTAAAAAAGTTTAAAAAGACTGGTACTTAATTTAAATTACACATTTTATAAAACATAACAAGAAAAGCAAGGAATTAGGACTTTAGAAATATTTCCTATACTTTAACAACATTTTTAATTTTTATTGGACTTTAACTGAAACCCTTCTTAAGGCATAAATATAATATTTTTAAATTGGATTGCAATTGGTATGCCTTCTCTTTGTTGCAATAGGCTTTTGAAATATCTGCATTCGAGTATTTGTAAAAAAAAAGAAGCGAAGAAAACAGAAGCAGTTTGTATGATGTGTACGAAAAATTGTCATGCAATAAAAACTAATCAAATAAATAAATAAATGAACAAAAGCTGGCACAGAGGCACCGGCAGAGCAAATAAAGTGACAAAATAAAGGAAAACAATTGCGAAATAAATGCCACAAACAATTGACAATAAACTACAGGACATACAAATAAGTGTGTGTGCGTGTGTGTGTGTGTAAGTGTATGACCCGATTCGCAAACACACATACAAACATGTTTGCATTCGTCAAGGATATAAATAAAATGAAAAGAAGCCAAAAGAAGAATGAGGCACAGAGAAATAATAAATAAACTACAGTTCATGTCATGTCAGCAAGGATAACACAGAAGGAAGGACCAACAAAAACTGACAAAATGAAATTGAGAAGAGCACAGAGCAAAGCACACAAACACCCGGATAGCAAAAAAGATAATAATAAATATGTAGAGCAAGTGAAAATGGCCAAAAGTTCCGCAGATGCATGTAGTTAATTTGATGAGCTCTTTAAGTTGTCCAATTTGTCGGCATTCTGGCCAAGAGGAGTGAAATAGGCCGTGTAAACACGAGCGGACACGCACTCACCCACATTCTATGGAATACGTTTTCAGATAACGATATGGATAAGAAGGTGGGTGGGTTATCCCAAAACCTATAGGATGTAGCAGTCGGTGCTCGGAGATGGGAAAAACATGTGCAGTTATCTTCTCTTTGCGGTCTAAAATTTTCATTGTAAAGATTATGCGATAATTTGGGGCAGAAAATACTCAATTTAAATTGTATATCCTTTTGCAAGATGGTTATACTCGTATATTTAAAAAGTAAGTACAAAAGCATTGGCGCATGGAAAAGAAACAATTGAAAGTAAAGTCGCCGTTTAAGATAAATAAAATAATCTTAAAATTTGGTGTTCTGTTCCAAGTAAGTAATGGCTACATATTATTGCTTTAAATTATATAACCGTTCAGTGAACACATCCCCCATTCGATTTCCCATTAAAAACCATATCATCGCCGACAATCTGTTAAGTCCGTTTCAGCATTGTTGGGGCAATTGCAGCATCATCGCCCCACCATTATGAAAACAATCCACGCTCCGTGCCTCCAGCCGCAGTTTGGAGCCCTCGCTTATTGGCCATAAATTTAACGTGGCCATGGTCTATTAACTGCGTCGAGATCTGGCGAAGGGTGCCTCTTAATTTAGCCACGTTTATCTGCGCGGGAGTTGGGGAGGCCGCCCGGAAATCTCTGTTCGCACAAATCAAAATATATAAGCCCCTGGCGTAGGGCGGCGCATCCGACTTTGGCTTATCTATCGGCTATGGAAATTGAATTTCCCCTCGATGAGCTGATGGGCTGATGAGCAGCGGAGAAGAACGCCACTGAATTGCCAATGGAGTCACATGTGCAGAAGGGACGCATCCTGATAATTGCACGATAACAGGCTAATTTTCAATTAGCGCCATTTTGATAAGTGTACATAAATTAGCCGATTTCTTTCGCTCGATTTCGCTTCATTCATTCATTCGCCGTTTGGGGGTCTTCATTAATCGGCGGCAACAAATTGCGAATGGATATTTTCGCTGGCTGCTCATTTCCGGTCGCCGATGGGATTGAATTGGCCAGTTTTGGGGGTGCCACAAACGTGACTAGTTTATTGATTTCGATCGGTACATAAATTAATAATAATGCCAGAAAGCAGTCGGTAACAATTTGCTTTGCTCTGCAAAAGCCGTCGAGCCAAAGAGCTCACCACCCAATGACCAAACTAAAAGTCAAACACCACCCGCTGCTCTGGCTCACTGAAACATACTTACGTGTTGGCCATTTTGACGGCATCGTCGTCGTCTGTCGATGCTCGAAGTTCGAACCTTTTGGCCATATAAAATTCCAATCATACTTGACCAAAAGCAAAACACTGGGGAATTTCCACGCTAAAAGCACTGAGCGGCAACAGGAAAAAGGGAAACAGCATCGGCAGAAAGTTAAGTGAAGTGGGGCGTTTAAGCCAGGAAGTGTGGCGAAAAGGGGTGAGTGGGTGAGGTGGGGGTGGGGTGGGGTTTTGGCCTGCTACTGGCAGCAGTCAGCAGAAATTTGTGCTACACTTTGGCCAATAACTTACCGCTGCTTAATGTTGCTCCTGCCTTTTTTGTGGCCCCTATTTGATGGAGAGTTCTGGCACTTGGAAGTTGGACGATTTTGGATACAATAACCTCTTGGAAAAAAGGTTTCAAGATTGAAAGTAAATTTTTTTTCCATTTTCAGAAACTTATTTTGTTGAAATTGGGATTCCTTTCCATTACTACTACCACATTACTACAAAACTTAATTAATAATATTATATTTATATAAATGTGGTCTTACCTAATAAAATCCTTTAAAAATATAAATATTTACAACATATTGAAAACCTTAAATAGTTGTTTGCAGGCTTTTTGTATATATCTTCTTTTATTTTGTGTCTTGTGAATCAAAGACCTGCATAGTAACCAATAAATTGTCAAACGCAGAAATAAATGAAAATGTTGCACATTCTTTAAATTGATTTTTGTCTGTGATGTATTCTACAATATTCCATATTGAAATCTATTAGTAAAATACAGCCTTTGACCTATGCCCCCCATTTTCTGAAGGGCATTCTGGCTTCAGCTTTAAGGAGCCAAATACTATTCCTTTGCTGGTTACTTTGAAACTTTGGACCCAGGCTTGACTGCCAAATGGTTTTTCCTTTCCACCTCCACTTATTTGTGTTCTGGGGCTTATTGCCAGTGGGCAAAAGTGAACAATTTTCGACAGATTTTCCGAAAATAGTTGCCTGCAGTACTGCATAAGGTAGAATGCATCGCTCCCAGGGCCTCGTTTTTGTGGTTGGCCTTGTGGGAGCATTTGGACCAAGTCCAAAGCCAGTCAGTCGGCAGAAGCAAAATAAGGAGCAGAGTTAGAAAATTCCTTTTCACTTTTCAAACGATAACCTTTAAGCATTTCCGAAGGACGAGGCAAATTCGGTGAGCCAGTGAGCCAGTGAGCAGGCGGAGAGAGGGAAAGTTCGAGGAGGAGTGCTCCTTGGAGCAGGTAAGTTGTCGCAGCTTAATCGATTTGGAAAAAGTTGCCATGTCCTGTGTGAGACACCACCCTTGCCATGCCACTTTATTTTTACGCACCATTTGTTCTACACCCGTCGTCGTCGTCGTCGTTGCCCTTGGAAAATGGCAGAAAATGGAAAATCCGCTGGTCGGGTCGACCCCCTCCGCTGCCAATGATAAACTTTCGACACATTTTTCATTTATTTTCAACACCTTTGATTGATATATTGAACACTTGGCACCCGGCTCAAGCAACAGTCTTTCGATGTCCTGCCGCTCCCTTTCTTTCGTCAGTTATCCTTCATAGCTGCTTTTTCGGGGCCCTTTTATGCTCTGAAGAATGGTGCATTGAAATTTCCGTTTGTAGTTTTAAGTTATAATTTGGGTTTCAGCAGAAAGCTATGTATTGTTACTACATCCAGTTTGAAATTTAAAAAGCGTTTAAGGAAGCCTTCTCATTGTAAATGTAGCTTAATAGAAAATACCCCATTTATTGTTTTATATTTGTTTTGGTAATAGTTGTCTCTGCTTTTTGTATTTGCTGCACCCAGTTTTTTCAAGTGCAAAGCGGAAACTCGCGTCAGCTGGCAGATATTGTCCCGAGTATTTGCTGCGGATGCTGGGAGAGTGCGGAGTGGGAGTGGAAGTGATGGTGGGGCAGTCATGTCAAATGCTGTGACAAAGGTGAAGTCCACCACCCATCCGGTAGTCCACTGCCACTTTGTCCGGCTGAGCTGAGAGCTGGCTTACGGTTTAAATTGAAGTGCAGGACACACTTCCTTTGAGCGGGCAGCATCCTGGAGGCAGTGCGTCAGTTCCTTGAGCATTTGATCTACCTCAATGTGCGTTGATAGATGATGGTCCCTGATCCGGCGATGGGAAGACCCCTCTTCCATTTTATTTGATGACCCATAGAATTCCGGCTCCTTTGTGCCGCAGCTCAGGCAAAGTGGCCTCGCAGCAATCTGCTTTGTGCACTAACTTGACAATAACTGGCCATAAATAAACAAATATCATTAAACTTAAGCAAGTGCCCGGACTCCTGGCCGCCGTTCAGGCCAATTTCTCGACCAGCAACAGTCGGCAGAACAAAACCCAAAGATATGCCAAGCTGTGGCCAAAGTGGCAACAAGGAGCCGAAGAAAGCGATGGCGGATACCAGCGATGCGGGGCAACTTTTCATAAACATTATTAACAATTATTGTTGTTAGCCGAAGTTGTCCGGGTGGGTGGGCTCCTGGCTGCCAGGACTCGCCTCTGTCGCGTGCAGCGAACAAAGTCCTTCTGCCGACTCCCTGCTCCCTGCTCCAGCCTCCTGGCAAAAGTTATAAGCACGGCCAAAAGTTGATAAGAATGAGCCATAGACGTCGTAAGGCAGCCACTTTCGGCCCGAGCTCATTCGAGTGGGCGGCGGGGGAGTTCTTAACACGGCCAAGCTTTGTGCATTTTTTATAAACTAACGCCCTAAAACGGGACAGAAAAAGGAGAACAGCAACAATAGCGAGTGGGTCTGAGCACCCTGAAGACCTTGTCTGGTGTTTGCCACTGGTACATGGTGATGGGATCGTGATTCGTGAGCCAACTTTCAAGAAACTCCTTTGAATTTAGTATAACATCGAACAGAAGTACATGCTCCATTCAAACTAACAAGATTACTTTAGCTATATAAAAAAATTAGAAGTTAATGAAGATAACAACTTGACTTTTGAAAATTCAGTATAACCTGACCAGTATGCTTATATAATTTGCAGCTGGAGTTCAAGGTTGCCATCTCTAGTAAAAGTTTGCTGCAGGTTGCTACTTCCCTAGCTTGTTTATTGATGTTGTTCTTGCTGCTGCATCCACTTTTTTTCAGCACTAAGCAGACAGTTATTGTTGTTGCCGCTACTTGCACATACTTCAAATAGTCTTACAGAAGTTGCACACTATCTTCTTCAGCGGAAAGTTCATAAAGTTGCGACGAAAAACGCCCACAGGTTGCCCACGTTCAACGTTCCACGTTCAACGTTCAACGTTCGCCACTCGTCTTTGCAGCCATTGCTCATACGCCACGTTGCACGAGGGGGGGGAAATGTACTTTTTTCGGGGAGTGAATGAAAGACTGAGCCAAGTCTCGCCCTCGTCTCGGGCCCCAAACAAAAGTTGAGAGCATTGCACGAAAGTTTAATTGAGAAAGTTAAGGAATTTCAATTAACTGAGGATATTTGTTATTTTTATTCCGGGGATGCCAGCTACGCGTCCTCTGTCCTGTTCCTGCTGGTGCTCCTGGTGCTCTTGGTGCTATTGGTGCTCTTGGTGGTCCGTGGTCCCTTAACTCTTGTCCCTCCGATTCCGGCCTCGGAGTCTGGGCTGTAGCATTTTTTGGCCAAGTATTTTGTGTGTTGAGTCATGTGTGCTATTGGCTGGCAAGTTTTTCCCTCAATCTGGCTAGTTGTTTTTCATGTTGCTCACAGCATCGTGGCTTAATATCCCATTAAGTGGAGTCTATTAGCAGGCCAGCCGCCCCTAACTCATTTACCCTGGCGAAACATGCACTTAGGGGCGGCGATGATTTAGCCTCGATTCCAGTCAGATATCTTTTATAATTTATACTTTTCCTTTTCCCCAGCTAGCTTGCTGGCCAATTGCCAGCCGTTGGCCAGGCAGATTCACATTGAATCCGGTCGGCTTAGTACTTAATCAGCCAACTGCAGACTTCTTTTAATCGCATTAATTGCACTTAATTGAAACTACAATCTGTTGCCGATGGCCGGAGCATTTCTGACTAAGATTTGTGGCTTTCCAACGAGTGGGTCAATCAATCAATCAACCAATCATTTGCAAATTGCCAACACCAAATGCTCGCCTTTAACCTGGATTCTGGCCTCCTGATCTCGGTTGACAAGTCGTGTAAGTCGCTCGCCACCTGCTCTTGTTTAATTATTGTTCGCGCTGCCGTTGGCTTACCAATATAGCGATAACCGCTAACGAGTTAAGTGCTTTGTACGCCCGTTCAGCGGCGACCGCAGCCCGTTGCCCAAGTAAAACCCCCGGATCCGGGGATTTTGGGCGGAAAGGGAGGGGTACGGGGTGGTTGGGTGGTTGGGCGGTTCAAGGGTAAGCTGACATATCGTTGATGAGTTCTGTTGACCAAAGTCATTACATGGCGAGTGTTGAATGATGAAAGGTTCTCCGCCCTTTCCAAACCCGTTGACCTGGATCCCAATCCCAATCCCAGTCCCAGTCCCAACCACTCTGCTCTTTAAGTCGACTCTGTGGGTGGTTGTGTGTGTGGTTTTGCAAAGTGATCAAGGGTGGTGCGATGTAGTGGAGGGAATTTAAACGCTGCGGTGGTTGCGGACAACGTGATTCAGGCCAATTCAGATATTGGATAAGCAAATAATAAGGCAAAAAGGAGATGAATTCGCTGCTCCTGTTAAATGAACTGCATTTTGGTATTATGGGAATCATACTAAAGTATTTTAATTGCGTAAAATAGTTTATAAGTGTGTAAAAGTCAATTAACTTTGAATAATGTTCCAAGTAATATGGTGGTGGGTTTGTTTAAAATCCCATAAAACAGTTTTAAGCTGAAACTATATTAGGCTCATCAAAATAATAATGCAAGAATATGTTAAGATTAAGTATTTCGGTTTAGTCAGTTTATCAATAGATACCTAGTTAAGAGGATTTTATAGGATGTAAAGTACAACTATGAAACGCAATGCAAGGAAAAGGATTAAAAGCGGATAATGTAAGCGGTTTGTTTACCGCCCAAATCGATTAATTTTAGTACATAATATTTAAGTTCGAACTCAGTGGCATTATTAAATCTCATTAAGGTCGTTGGGTTTGCGGGAAGCTTGTTGATTCCACATCGCTACGATTTCCGTTTGCACACTGGCGTATAGGCACATCTATAGATTACCAAATGCCCATCTATGGCCAACCGCGAAATGGGACCGATTTAAATGGCCACACAAATGCCCAACACCAAAAAATCGAAGGCTAATAAATAAAATAAATATTACCGAAAATGTTTCAATTTAAGCCATAAATGGGAAATGCCATTAAACAATTATTTGCACGGCTTAGGCAACAATGAGGGAAATGAATTGCAACAAAGTGCAAATCTAAGCAAATAAATAATAAATATTTAATTCTATTTCAATTCATTAGCTAATGTAATTAGTGGACCACACCCACGTCAGCCCAAAACTGTTGTGGCAACTCCATGTAATTGGATTAAACTCACAGTCAAAAGCCCCCAGGATAATTCGGGGGATGCCGAAACGCACCCAAGCACACCTATTATTAAGCGCACACAAACAGGACAAAGTGATTCTGCAATTGGAATAATGCAAATATGACAAAACAAAGGCGAAACTTACTGAAAATAAGCGCAGCCAAGGGGACGAGGGGCGGTCTCCATATGCGGCGGCTTAATTACATATAAAAGGCTTGCTTGTGCGTCATATAAACCATATAAACCATACGGGGCGTATGCTTAATAAACCATAGCGCAGCACAAGAGCACATTTTTGACAAAGTGCATGGGTTAGGGGGTTCGAGGAGAAATTCATTTACTTGCTTCTCTGTTTGTCTGTTTGGCTGTTTGCGTGCTTTGCACATAATTCAATAAACAGCATAACGAGTGACGTGCCACAAAACTAATGAACTTAAAGAGCGACAAACAAACAATATTCCAATTCGAGTGCGTCGAGGTAAATTCGAGTGCATTCGTCACGTTCGCTTATGTGTCTGTTTAATTAGGCAATTAGTACAAAGCAAAATTATAATTGATATACACAGAGAAACTGATTAAAGTGTTTTTTTTTCTTTGCTGCAGCTTCTTGTATCACAAATCCTTATAAGCAATCTCTTTAAGTTGATGCTGCAACACTGGCTGCCAACTTAAGTGCAACTCCAGCCACAAAGCCCCCTCCACCCCACCCTCTGCAGCAGTCGGGAGTTTAAGGAGAAAGCAGCTAACATGCAATCACGTTGACAGACTCTCTTAAGTAGAAAATGCTCGGGTGCAAAATGCAGCTGGAGAAAGAAAATAATCCCCAAGTCGGTGGAGAAAAGAGGGTAGAAGTCAGTGGGGATTTCCTTCATAGCGATGCGGCCAGAGGTGAAAAATCGCAGTAAAAACGCGACTGCAGGTGCAGTTTTAAGATTTTAAAAGTAATAAAAACAAAGCTTACTTAGCTACTTAGGATGACTTTGACTTACGATTAAATATATATACAAAACAGAATATAGAATTTATTTTGATATTCGATAGCTGTGCAAAAATATAAGGAATAACTCTTATAAATGTTAGGATTATCTTTGAGACATGATTTGTCTTAGAAAGATGAGTAAGCTGAACTATATATTCAAAGCAGCATTTCGTTTGTAAACTTTAGATCGCAGAACCTTCTGAAGGTCCTGTCTCACGCTCTCATCTCCAAGCATGACATACACCTGCTGGCAGACTTACACATATGAGTTGATCCCTGCTACTTAAGAAAAACTAAGTGAAGCATATAAGTAGCAACTAATTTTCAAGCTGATGTAACAGCAGACGACTTCGAGGACGACAAAGGACCCTGTTATGTGTGTCTGTAGCGGGTGTGTGTGTATGTGAGTGGCATCCATTTTGAATCTTTTCCGCTGCAGCTTCTTGCTCTTTTCCAACTTCGCCAGATGCGCTTAATTTGCGCTCATTGCTCGCCAATGCGTAAATGGAACAAAAGCACAAACGTTTGTGCTTGTTTGTTGAAAGCTGAAACAAAAATCATTGCATACTTTCGGGGCGAGCCGAAATCACAAGGAGTGTGCCATCGCAACTTGCCCAAAACAATTTAAAATTACCTCACGTATGTGTGTGAAATTGCGAACGTATTGTGGGCGTGTCGCCGCCCCTTCTATCCCTACACAGCCAATATATATGGCAGCTTATAAGTCAAGTGCACTGGCAGCAGCAAACTGCGAGAAGAAAGAAAGGAAACTCTAGACCACTTCTTCTAGTGTCGCCAATTTAGCCATTTTATAGCTCTTGAACTTAAAGAAATGGTCTCGCTTTCAGTGAAACTATAATTTCCCAAAGTTTTGAGAAGGCTGCATCTTAATGGCCTGCTGTAGAACACTAGGCTAATTGTTACTTTTACCAAAGATGTGACGAATGGTGCTCCAAAAGTGAATAAACTTCTCTGCGAATATTTTTCCCCTCCAAAATTGCATCCACACCCATATCCTTTATTCTTTTCTCAACTGTCTACAGCAATTTTCGTTACAAAACTTTCGGCTAAGCAACTCGCAGTGAGTGGGTGTGGGTGTGGGCGTGGCACCGATGGCAATGCTGTGGCATTTTAAGTAACATTTTATAGAGCATACCTTGCGGGTGCCCTTGCAGTTGCCAACGATACTTGTGTATGTATGTGTGCGCCTAAATGGGCGGGGATTTGGCAAAGGGGCGGGGCGGGGCAGGAAAGGTGTCGGTGAGCTGAGGAATGTTACTGATGACGTCGCTAGACGACGACGAATTAAGTGTTTCGTTATTGTTGCTCGATGGGTTGTGCAACGAAGCGTATTGCAGTTCTTGCTGTGTACATAGGGACAGGCGACAAATTGGTCGAACTTGTTTGACTTTGAAAGGGAATTTATTAGGAGAAGTATTAAATGTTTTACCTATACAAATTATTAGTTGTATCTAGATGCCTTGTCTTTACTGGAGGAAAGTTGAGCCAAATGGATAATTTCTAGAAAGGCAATCAGCATGGCTTATAAAACTATTTGAGCACAAATGAAAAGTAGCTTTATAATACTTTTACCATAATTACCTTAATATATAAAATATTACATTTTATTAGAAACTTTTGTTCATTGCCCCATCACATTTTCAGTGATTTCTTAAGAGTGAGTATTGATAGTATCTCAACCTCGAATTTTCCCTTTGTCGCCTGCTCAGCCAATTGTCTGGCGGAGTCCGAGTGCCTAAGTGAGTTTGTCTGCCAGTCACTGTGAGTGCGTGCGACTCCTTTGCTTTCCTTTGCTTTCCCAGCCTGAGTTCCTTTGGTCCTGCCGGTTGTCGCTCCAGCATTGCTGTTTCCTCTCTGGCTGAGGAAATGCATTATCCACTTAGGAGGCAAGAGGGAAAAAGTGCCTCGCTGGGTTAGCAGCTACTTAGTGCGCCAGCAACCAAACCCACCGATGCCAGATAATCGCAGGCGAAGGATGCGGCCCTGGATGGATACTTCATTAAACTTGTGCTAATTCTCAACACCTTTGATTGTGTGTTCTCACCCACTTGGAGCATAAAAACCCATTGACACGCACACCCACAAAGCAATTGCAGCTAGAACGCTTGTCTACTAAAGATGTACAGAGAAAAGTATCTTAAGCTGAATTCCTTTACAAGAAATAGCGAAATCCTAAATGGTTTCCTCAATCATTTCATTTCAAAACTTGATTTAATCTGCTTCATTCAATATATTTAAATCAATTGCTTTGACAATATTTCTTTCTGTGCACCATTTCCTTGGACAAACACTTCGACTCTAATGAGGCAACTTTAAGTGTGCTAAACTTTCACCTGAAGGGACCAAACTCTGGTGGGGTACCGGGCGGTCCGTATATTGTGTGTGATGCGAGCCGTAAAGATAAAGGCCAAAACGCAGACAGAGGCGGAGACAGATTCGGATACCGATATGGGGGCGATGGTGGTGGAGGGGGTGTGGCCAACCACTTTGGGAGTCACGTGCAGCTGCTTAGCATCCAACAAAGAAACCACCATCAAACCAACCACCGAGCCGAAGCTTCAACTTCGACTCCCCCGTATTATTCACATTTGGAGTGGGGCCGGAGATTCGCTCAATCTCAGTGATTGACATGCGGGTTCGCATGATACTCATCAGATTTCGAGCCAGCATTTAAATGACAAACCAGAAATCACGGCATTAACTTCAATATGACATTTGGGGCAATGAATTGGTTTCGACTCAAGACAGCTTTAAGGGATTGAGTGCGAAAATGAAAAAGGGGGGTTTGGAGGTTAAAATATTTAAAATTGTTATACAGTTTAATTAATTCTGGGAAATTGATTTACATCAAGAATAACATTATATTACTATAATGAAATTACAGTTTAAATTGGGAAGAATTGGTAAGCAAATTAAAAACTTATACTAATACGCATGTTTAAAGAGCTCTTAAGATGAACACATAAGTATTGCCTTTCAAAAGAAAGCATCTGTTATTGGAGATATTGTTAACTAACATTGTGTGCCTTAAATACAATGTGAGATGTCTATTTGAGTTCGACTACTTCACATAAGTTGGTCCTGGTCGAAGTTTCTGCAGCATCAGCCCAAAAGAAAGGCGCATCCTTGCAACTTAAGCCGAAGTGAGAGCCGTGCTGCAGTTTCAGGCATCCCCTCCAAAAAGTGCAATCAATGCCAGAAACAATGAGCGCGAAAGATGAATCGTTGCGCTGACTTTTAGCAAAATTTAATTCGGCAAAAGTTATGACAAAGTTTTCGTTCAGCGCCAGCATGTTCAACTGTCAACGTTTGGCCATCCCACCCCTCCACGTTTCCAAGTTACCACTTTCCCATTTTCCCACTTTCCCACTTTTCCCATGCCTCTCGCTAGTCGGCTATCCCGCTTTTCCTATTTTCCCATTGCAATGTCAGACGGAGAGCCGTGTCCTGCAGGAAGCTTTCTTGGTGAGCCGTTTGTGATATGCTGCTTAGCTCTCGAGGATTTGCCAAGCCGCTTTTGTGTTTGGAATATTTGAAAACGCGTCTTACTTTTTTATGTGCTCTGATTTTGCCTGGAAGGAGCAAAACCTTTTATTTTTCTTCCTCTTGTTGTGTGTAATGCAAATGCCAAGGAGCTCAGCACGAGGGTCTCACATTTCGAATGATTCATGCACAGAGAAAATTAGAAGTGAAGTCTTAGAAGTGTATTTAAAATATAAATAATTTTAAAATATTGTATTAAATGTCTTTACTTTCATTCATTCTTATTAAACTAAGTTAAGTGCGAGTAAGAAAGTTACATATAATTTGGAATACTTGGAATTTAAGTGTCCTTTTTGAACCGAATCGACTAACCCCCTGTTTTTTTCTCTGTCGGGGTGGCCAGGGCAAATGTCTTAAAAGCTTCCGTTCCGCCTTACATGGCAACGCCCGTTTTGGATTACACACACATGACACCCAGACAATCAATAACCATTGAAAAGCCACAAACGGCAACAGCCAGAGGACGAGTATATAGGACGGGGATATTTAGTTGGGAAATCCGTCAGCCCCAAAAAGTATGCTTCGAATTCCTCTTTATGGGTCCTCAAACTGCAAATCGTCGACGCAACCGATGACATCCATCGAAGCCATCTTATATCGTTGGAGGGGTGGGCACTCCACTTTCGTGGCTTTTTCATATGATTTGATTACATTTTCGTTTATTTTTACTGGGGTTTTCTCGTCGGCTGCACTAAGTTCAATTGACAATTGAAATACAATATTTTTATTTGTCCTGTGCAGACAGATGAAAATCCTTGCTGTCATAATAATATGAATATTATTTGCGTCTGGGCTTTTACTCTAAAACGATTTGATGTAATGGCTCGAAAAAGTATTATAGGGTTTTTACGAGTTTTGCGCATAAGGGATGTTAAAAGAATAAATGCAGCTTTCGATTGTGTAGAATTTCGATTTAGATTTAAAGTTTGATCTTTGGTTGCCGAAGTAAATGTGTTTCAACTTGCTTAAATTGAACATTTGCTGCGCTTTAAACATTTTTAAGAGATTTTTTAGCTTTTTTTAACTTATTTAATTGCCGAAAATGTTTGCAAACATTCCCATGTGCTATGTCTTTAAATTAGAATGTTTTATTGGGGGAAAGCGAAACTGTTACCCACCAAATCACCATTCCAGATTGCCAGTAACTTGATCTGCATTAAAGTGAGGTGGGAAGCTAAGTGCTTGCCAACGCCGCTGTTTTCCATGAGCTCTTTTATCTGCCAACGCCCATCAAACTCTGCAATGAACTTTAGATTTTAATAAAGTGCTCACTTGCAGTGCCTCTTCCCCGTCCTGATGAAGTTCATGCGTTTTAATGATGAAAAAAAGGATGGTCTGGGCGCTAACTAACACTGAAATGTGTATATCCTTTTGAGTGCGCGAATGGAGGTGCAACAAAAAAGAATCAACTGAATGAATATGTGTTGCTTGCGCTGGCAGCTTTGAAACTGCATGAATTAATGCCACAGAAAATGGCGAGGCGGTGCAGCCTGCGAGTGGGCGTGGCAGGGGCATGTTGCAACATCAAAAGCGACAACGCTTCCACCAGCCAAACCAAACCCAGCGACGTCATCATCAGCATCGTCGTCGTCGTCATCGCCATCGTCGCGGAGTGCTCCAATTAAACTCAACACGTCAAACAACAGAGGCGGACATCAAGTATACGCCACGTTGTGCTGCTGGTGGCATTGGCCAAGCCGCTTGCCGGGATCTGGCTCTAACGATATACTCGTTAGTCACGCGGTTAAATTTCACATGGCAAGCTGAAGGCAACACGGGCGCATCTTTTTAGTTTTAAAGCTATTCCCGCCATATTGCCGCAATTCGTGAATTGTGAATACCGCCAGTTTCGACTAGAGATCTTTTTAGCTTGAGAAGTTAACTTCAGGTTAAAATGATGTTTTAAAAATATATGTATATTTAATTTATATTTTAGTCTGCTTAATAATATAAGTTCATAACATAATAAACTTGAAAGTGGCTATGACTGAGACGTCAGAATCTATAGTACATAGCTTATCATTGTATCTTTAAGGATTTATAAATTTAAAGATATTTCTTACTTTTATAAATGTCAGGGCCTGGCTACCATACCGAAGTGCTAAAGAGGTTTTTGTGAAACTGCCAGCACTTCGTATAGATTAGGTTCCTAGCTGAAAAACGATATCTCCAGTAGCTTTTCCGCGTTTTTTCGCAGCGCGTGTGTTGCATGTTTTGATGGCTTGTAACTGCTCAACTGCTCATGCATATTCATGCAAAGCGGCAGCCAAAGCAAACGAACCGTCGGGATTGCTGTGGGGCTGCCTGCAAATCAACGCGGCCACAGTCGAGTGCTCGCAAGGATGTCATCGAGGACTTCCTGGCCACCACTGGTGTCTGCCGTCTGCCATCTACCATCTACCATATACCATCTGCCATCTGCATTCCGCAGTCTTACCGCTAAGGCAGCTGTTGCCGTCAATTTTCGTTGTCGGAACACATGAATATGCAAAAGGACACTCCGTAAGCCGCGACTCCAACTCAACTAACTCACTTGATGAGACAAAAGGTTGTGGTTTGCTCCTTCCTTCACAAAAGGCAATCAATGGCCCGAAGCTGGCGCTGAGTGGCTCCAAGAGCTCTTGGGAAATCCTAAAGGAGTTTTACGCTTCAGCACTGAACCACATCGCATGCCCAGTGATCATTTATGCAGTTTTGGAGCATTAAGACTACATATTTCCAGTAAATTTATAGCTGAAATCAATTTCAAATCAGAAAAGTTGCATGACTTCAATTATTTATTTAAATATGGTATATAGGATGTATATGATATGTATGTATATAGGAGTCCCGGGTGCGGGGTGCGGGGTCTGGGCTGCGGGGTGAGGGGAGCGTGGTGCTGACATCTATTTACAGGACATATGACAGGATCGAACGGGATCTAATGGGACCTGTGGCGGGCTCTGGGCTGAGTACTGGGTATCTGATAGTTTTAAAAATCGACTTCAGCGATCTCTCTTGTTTTGTACTCGCATTTTGAATGCATTGAAATGCATGCAAAAAGTTATGTGTATGTATGCATTCATACAAAGTCCTGCCAAGGAGCTGCAGAGGAACTTAAATACTTGTCATGGCAAATACTTCGATGTTGTTGCTGCTGTTGCTGTTGCCGTTCCTGTTGCCGTTGCTGCTGGGCAACATGCTAGGAGCAACATCCTTCGGAAGTGGCAAGCAAATGTGTCTGTCAGCGTGACTGTGTGTGTGTGTGTGCTGCATGAATGTTGTTGTTGTGCATTATGTTGCATTTGCAATGCAAATGCTTTTGTGCTTTTTGTTGATGTCGCTACGACAACGACGACGCTGAGGCTTATGTTGCTGCTACTCCTGCTGCTGCTGCTGAGCCTTTTATTTCTTTATTGTGGCTGCCACATTGTGCGTCTATTCAGCTATGAATGCATGTGTGTGTGTGCGTCTATCATGGTGTGCGTGTATGCATTTGCTTTTTGCTGTTTATACTTCTAATAAAAATGGTTCGTTATATTATGCTCGGATGCACTGCACTAGGCATATTGAATAAGTGCTGATAGAGCTGCCAGCGTGCAGAGTAAGTAGATAGCAGATACAAAATACGTTTAGACTGATCTGAAACATTATGTGTACCTAAACAAACAATATCTAAAGCAAGTTATTGAAATTAAAACTATATCGTTAGGAAACAAGTCCAACAATCACTTGTTTCCTAACGATATAGCATTCATATAAATTAGTTAGTTGATTTAAAAACAGATAAAATTGCCCTGATTGTTAGAAGTCTTTTTTATAATTGTTTTGACGCACCAAAATATTGCTTTTTTTAAATATTTTAATTCAAACATAAAAAGCGCATTTTTTTAAATGTAAAGTAAAATCATTTGCCTCATTTCCTTATGTAATACGTTCAAGTTATCACTCTGCCACTTCCGTCAACTTTGAACACCGCACCAACAACATTTTTCCGACGAAGCACCGCCCCAGGCGGAGTGCGTGTGGGCGTGGCTGGAAAAGCCTCCACCCCTTGCAACATTTCATTTTTTTTTTGTGGCGCACAGAAACTGGCTGATAAACGCAAACAAATATGGGCGACAACAGCTCCAAATGGGCGACGGAAAATGGTTGGCGTTGTTCTCGTTTCGGTTTCCTCGCAGTTGCAGTTGCCGTTGCCGTTGCATTCCATTAACATTACAAATGTATTCATTGTTCGCAACAGGCAGCGGCAGCAATGACGCCATTATGCGGAAATGTGACAAGTGATAGAAAGGATAATGCCGCCCACCCCCCTTTCCTGCATTTTGCCCCCTTCGTCCTGCGTCCTGCGTCCTGCAGCATGCGAAACTTTTGCCTTCGTCGTTGTTTTCGCTTCTTTATGCGCAAGTGGCTTTATTATTTGTTTTTCCCGCTCGCACGCTAATATGGCCAGATGTGTGTACATATATGTGGTGTCTGGCTTACTGCAGATGCTGCACACCCAACAATAAAAGCGAGTGCGAGGAAATTGCATTTTCTGGGAGAAGACTTAATACCCTAGTTTATGCTGGAGTCTGTCTTATATGATATCTGTACATATGCTATATAACAGCACAAACTCATTTTCAATTAATCTATATATTTATCTACTTATCTATCTGTCAAGAATTAAAAAAATTTGAGTTTGATAGGACTCAATACAATGACATGAAAAGTATATTAAGGCTTTTTATGCACATTTATTTATGCACTGAATTAAGCTCCTAGGAGTGCGACTTTTCCACAGTGGAAGGGAGTGGAAAACTAACAACAACAATCGTGAAAGGATGACAAAATCACAGAATGCCAAATTGTTTTCGTATTATTGTTGCCATTGTTGTCGCTGTTGTAGATGGAGTTGCAGTGGTAGTTGCAGTTGCAGTGGTAGTTGTAGTTGTAGTTGTAGCTGGGGCTGTTGTTGAGCTTATCGTTATTTAAATTAGCATTACAATGCACTCACACTGGCGCACGCACTGCGTGACATCGCAACCATATTGTTGCTTTGGGAACTGTTTGCTGCAGCGCCGAGGAGTATAGTTTTCCAACTAGGTTGCATGGTGGCACTCCTCCATCTCCGCATCCCACCCACTCATTCCGGACCACTTTCTTTGCGATCGTGTAGCAGTATTTACTACATTTTTGATTAAAGTCGAATGTTTTCAAATCGATTATTAGAAGCTAAAACGAATAAAATAGTCTTCGTATATTTAAATTATTCAAAAGACAAATGCTAAGTACATAATGAAAACAAATGTTGAGCCAAGCGATTTGCTATTATGTTTAACATTGCTACTATTTTCCTGATTATTACTATTATTTTTGAGTTGAACGAATATATTTGGTCCAATCATTTGACAAATTTAAGCCTTCCACCTTTCCTCCACTCGAAAATATCAAATCTCAAATGGATGAGTAATCCTTAGTGAAAAGAAACGAAAACATTTATAAACTTCACGCAACAATGCCATGGAAATTGGACAAGAGATGTCAATTGATGTGCGCACACAGAGGCACACACACGGATTTATAATATGTGTCTAGGCAACAATTTGGCATTATCCGCCTTTGCAAACTTCCGTTTGTGCAACCCATATTTTTTGGCTCAAAGCCCGGTACTGAATCGCTAGAAAGGAGCAAAAATCCACTTCGGTATTATGCAATCGTGCGCGGCGATGGAGTTAGATTGGGGCGATCGGAGGGGATTCCCCGAGATGTGATGCCGTACAAATGCCAATACATTATTCATGGCTTCGAAAGCCCTGACATTGCGTCCTCCATCCCCCGAGTTTGCTGCTCAGACAGGTGTGCAAAATAACTGACAAATATTTCACACATGCACCGCTTCAAAGCCATTCGTTTTCACGAAACACAAATCCCTACAATAATTTTGGAATTATCTTCATCTTCAGAGAAGCGAGGTCAATTACAGCACCTTTTAGCATCCAAAATGTCGTGTTCCTAGTCTATAAGATACCTATTAATAATACACATTAGCAAGACAAATAGCAGAATTAAAAGAAAACATCAAAACCGTTTTCAAAAGTGTAGTGCGATCGAGTCGGATTGTGATCCTGGTCAAATAAACAATTAAATAGTTATTTAAGAGTCGGAAAGCTTCCTTCTCCCTGTCACTTTTCATTCTTCTTTTACTTCTGTTTACTAAATGAGTGTGTTTATGAGTATAATTATTAAATATTAGTAAAAATAGAGTCAATCATTTAAATGACACCGTAATTATGTGGAAATCTATTAAATTATGTGCAAAATATTAAATTACTTGATTTTTAAATAGACATCTTGTGTTTCATGCTCCCATGAATTAACATATATGATTATATAATATATATTATAATTTATAATATTAAAAACTGTTATCCTTTCTTGTTAAATTCCATGTTTTCATTTCTGTCAAAGCAAATTTTCTCAGCACTTTGTAAATAAGAAATCAATTTAAAGTTGCCCTAAAAACTGCTTGAAGAGACCAATTAAAAATCCCGATTTCAACCTACTTTGGGAATAGAGAATAGTAGTTCTCGGAAGTGGAATGGAGAAATAAAGAAAGGATTTGAGTTTTAGAACCTTTTGAAATAAATACCAAATATATGTTTTTGTGTTAAAAGCAATTACCGTTTTAATTTCATTGTTTAGTCTTCATTAATAATGTAGCAACTAAAGTTAAAGTCAAAACATTTATTAGAATCGTTTACGATGTAATGATATATGGCCAGCCAACAACGTCTTAGGCGGAAGCTGGTTTCTGCTGGATTGCCTCGTTTACTTTGGTCAAGCCTTGCTGGATGCTGCCAATACCGTCCGAAAGGAACGCCTGCACAGATAGAAAAGTTGAAAATTAGTAAATATTTGAATAAATATCCATTTTATATACGTCTTGACGACTAAGAAGGCGATTTAACGTCAGACGAATGACGATAAATTATTTATAACTCGTTGATAGTTACCTTAAACTTCTCTCCGTCCAGGTCCTGCAGTTTTTTGATGGCATTGCTAATCTCCGTCTTGAATTGCTCCAGAGGATCGACGGCGGCAGCGGGCTCTTCACGGGCGACGCGAGCGGCCATAGCCACCTGAAATCCAAAGTACCACATTGTAGTCAATCCAGACAAATGGGTCCTGTCTTTGAGTTCCAGGACATTGGGCATTAACTTACGGCGAACAGGGCGAACAGAAAGAGGGCAACTGCGATCTTGGCCATTTTAGTTTGGTTTTTTTGTAACTGCTGTGGAACTCTGAACTAGAGAACGATGACTTGAGTACTGATTGAACCTCTGCCAAACTACTCATAACGACACCTCGTTTTGCGCCGCAGCCGCCCGAATTTGAGCCCGGCTTATCGGCAGTAGGAAGGGGAAGGCCGAGCGTTTGGAGCTACGCAGCTGACCCGTGATAAGAGTATTTTTTTTGTTTTTTTTTTCCGTTGCATGCTGCTGGGTGAGA
This sequence comes from Drosophila teissieri, assembly GCF_016746235.2. Taxonomy (NCBI): domain Eukaryota; kingdom Metazoa; phylum Arthropoda; class Insecta; order Diptera; family Drosophilidae; genus Drosophila; species Drosophila teissieri. The sequence goes on along the minus strand of NC_053031.1, from coordinate 13,516,378 downwards.
TTGCTTCGTCTAACAGCTGAGAATTTCTACATTTGCTTAGTCACAGCAGATAACAGCTTCATGCAACCGCCAAAAAGTTAATCTCTGTAGGGCTTAGAGCTAAGTCCATATACTCGATTCCGGTATTCTATCACTTTGTCCGTAAATATGATTTGTATATATCACTTAAGAATATGTTGTTGAATTTCAACAAGAAATAAGTTTATGGTCACTGAAATGTGGTTGAGCTGATTTTCCACGTAGTGAATTACCACTGTATAAATTTGAAATCTACAATTATTAGAATATATGTACGCACGTTTGCTTATCACTCCAATGGTTTGCATAGCTAAGCTGTTCTGAAGGCCTTTTGATCCAGCACTCGGCGGTGTTTATCTACTTTTATTTTGTTTTTCATTAAAGACCAAATATTTCTAACTTGATTGTAAACAATGTAAAAGAACATATTCCAGACATAATTTTTTAGACGTTAAATATATTATATAAATATATATATATTTAAAAACCAGATAAAACAATATAGTTGATTTCTTCGACTATCAGATACCCTTTATTTAGGTAGTGGAAATGCGAACGAGTAATTTTTTTTGTCATATCGATAGAAACGGACGGACAGACAGACGGACAGGCGGACGGACGGACAAACGGACATGCCATATCTACTCGGCTATTAATTCTTTTAAGAAATATGTATTCTTTTTATGGTCGGAAAAGCGTCCCTTTACCTGTTACATACTTTTCCACGAATCTAGTATACCCTTTTACTGTACGAACAACGCTGTATTTTATTATGTGCCTTCTAAATTTGCCATTTACTATCGTTGCAAAGCACGTGGCACGTGATAAGGTTTTTTTATTGAAATGCTTGATAAGGCGCCCTACATTTGAAATTATGTAATTGCGCAAAATTAATATTTCTAAAGATTAACGAAACAACCCGGAAATTTCCAAGGCCGGGCTAAGTTAAAGAAATCCAAATCCTATTGGGCAACATAAAGAGTACTTTTTGAATGCGGAGTTTCTTCTAGAATTTGGATAACATATATTCGGTAAACGGTAATTTTAGTGTGGTAAACTCATCTTAAAAAAGGCAATAGTTTTATTAGAACACTGTTATCACTAAACAGGCAGCGGTAAGAAATACAAACATAATAAAATAGTGAAATTTCAGTAAAAAAGTACAGTTCTCTGATTTTTAAAGTCAAATTGATAAGGGTTCACTGCTCGGAGTAAATCGCAAGAACCGGTTTTTAGCATATGCAAAAAAGTAACGATTACGATTACGATCATATAAAGTGACAGTCACTTTTTTTATTGTGACTTAAGGGCTGTTAAAATATTAAAACAGTATAAGCAGTATAATAATCACAGATGAACTTTCTTGGCTTCAGCTTGAAGCTTATTTCTACGGGTAATCCATTTAAACATCAAGATTAAAATGTAAAGTGCGATGATAAAGGGTTTCCCCCAATTAAAGTGTAGAGTAGTGTTAAGAGTAGTTAGTCTATGAGAGTTTGTTGCGGGAGCACCGAGCTAAACAGCAAACAGAGCTCAAAGTGCACGGCTTTATGACCCGTTTCGTTAATTTGCCCAGACACAAACAAACCCAATTAAGTGGCAGCTAGAGTCAGAGAACCCAGACCAGATACCCAGAACCACTAATAAATTTTCATTTGGCGGAATGAAAATGTTTAATTGCTATTTCGCCAAGTGGCTAAAACTTAGCCCCACGGACTGGTCTGTTGGCTGGCTGTGGGTTGTAGTGCTCCTAGGGCACCGAACTGAGGATGTGCTCCGGCACCGGCGGATGACACTGGGGCAGAGGTGGCCCCAATGTGGGGTAGGTTCGCAGACGCAGTAGCTCCAGTATCGTCTGCAGCTCCAGCACATGGGCGTAGTTGCGGCGGACGTTCTCCATGAGCTGCCGATGGGACTTAATCTGCGACATTCTGCGGAAGGAAGGAGAAATAAGGTTCCGGTCATTTCACCTCTAGCATAGTAGCCCAAAATGTGGATAGTGCCAAAAGTTCTCTTTACTGTAGCCAACAATTGTTCATCGCAAGTTATTTAGACACATTTCTTACAATTTTTGAAACCTTTAAAAGTGAACTTTAGCGTCATTTGATAGCAGTAAGCTATACATTTTAGATTTCAGTGTTCGGTGCCACAGTTTAGCTTCCCGTGAAGAGGTTATCTTACCGCTCCCGCTGCTCACGATCCCGCTTGTCCTCCATCATCGTATCTCGCAATGTGTTTTGGAAAGTGACGTCCACCTTGATACGCTCGATTTTGAAATCGATGGCGTGGCTGCTGCGCTTTATCTCCAAGGTCTGTGCTTTCACCGCGTCGATTTGAATGTTGCTTCGGTGGGGCAAAGTTAATTTTTGTATAATTTACATAAATCTAAAAACATATCTTACACACGCTCGATGTTTTTCTTGAATACCAATATCTTTTGTTCAATCACTCGTTCGATAGCTCCGGCTATATACTTCTGCCGCTCCGTCTTGACCTTTTCCCAATTGCGAAGGATGTTAAGAAACTCCATGGAAACTTTGCATTTCTCAATGGCATCCAGCATGTATTTCAGGTACGCTATGTTGGCCTTGTACAGCTTGTGTTCCCATTCCTTGAAGATCACCTGACGCCTGAATACTGCCACTCTTTGCATGGCTTTAATCTTCTTATTTCCAGCTTCCTGCAGTTGTTAAGTTAAATAAATTTTTAAAATCATTATCACTTCCCTGTTTGAAAGTTTTTACCTGAATCTGGCGATTCACATCGTTGATGTCATCCACATGCATGAGAACCGTGTTGGAGAGCTTTGTGAACTGACCCATAACCGAGACCTCAACTTGACCCATTGTGAGGGTCAACTGGATGGTCATGTTTCGCATCTTTTCTAGCTGAAGCGGGAAATTTTATTTGCATTACTCAAGAAATTAATAATTATTTATAATTTGAAAATATTTAACATATTAAAAGGGGCCGAATTATTTTTTTTCGAGAGGCTGTAAAGTATGCAGTGATATTTTCCTATATAAAAGCCAACATTTTGTGGTCGTTTTTTGTGAGTCCTCTTAGGTCACTTTGTCAAATAATCATCGTATATTAAACAATAAAAACAAGCTTTTGCTTTGTAAAGAAACTTAAAATGTGTACTTAAAAGTGCAAAACATACGAAAATCTAGTATTGGTACAACACTTACGTATGTTTGAATGCTCTCTTCGGAATTACGCTGAGTCAGGACCTTGGACTCCTTGAGGGCCGTGAGGTCCTTGTTGAGGACACCCAGGAGGGCTTGGCTGTCGAGCAGCTGGTAGCCAATGCCCTTCAGTCGCAACTCGCTCTCAGTCTTCTGGCGACGCAACTTGACGAAGGCGTCCCAGGACTTGGGATCCACTTGCGGCGGACACTGTTTTGGTTGATCGAACTCGGCCAGATAGTTGAGGAACTCCTGGACATCGTCGGGCAGGGGAAAGGGAGTGCGATGACTGGGCTTTCCGCTCAGCTTGTTCGAGGCCTCCATGCAGATGAGTACCGAGTTAAAGATCTTGCCAGGCAGCTTGGGTCGCTTCTTGAAGAGCTTCGTCATCTCGTGGGTGGCATGTGGCACCAAAGGCAAAAATTGACTGCGGAACTGCCGTTCGACGGCTCGATCGCGGGTCTGCTGAGCCTCCAGCCGCGTTTTCACATCGAGAAAAGCCTTGTCATAGAAATCGAGTAGGTTGCCATACCTAGTCATATAGTCGTTCAACTTGTCGATGTCCTTGCGGAACATGCTGAAGCGCTTTCGCAGTTGAACCCTTCCGAAATTGATCTTTTCGAGGGTGAGCATGCGTATCTGCCCCTGTTTGAGGGCAAAGTCATACTTCAGCTTCAAGATCATCAGTTCGGCTACGCGCTGGTTGAGCTTCAGGATCTGGGAGGCCTTGAGAGCCAACGTTTTCTCTTCGTTCTCATGCAGGATTCGCAGGTATTTGCGGCGGTCCAGTTCCAGGAGACGAACTGCCTCCTCGTAGGCGCGGAATATCTTCTGCTCCTCGAGATTGAACTCGTGCGGCTCCTTCTTCTGCATGAACTCCGGCTCCGGGATGTCCTTCTTGATCTCCTCCTCCCACAGTTTCTCCAGCACCCCGTCCATCATCACCACGAGGGCCCGAGCCCAGAACTCTTTGCTCCACAGAAGCAGTCTGCCCTTCTTGCCGCCAGTGTCGATGGTCTTGGGCTTTCGCCGGTTCACTGCCTTCACCTCGGAGTCGTCCACCTCCATGATCCGCTTGATTACCTCATCCTGCGCTAGCGACGGAACCGTGAGTTCAGGTGGCTTGAACTGATCCATGTTGAGCAGACGCAGCATAATGTTCATATTGTCGTAGATCTTGGTGAGCACCTGGTTAGTGTTCACCACGCTGTCGATGGTGTCCTGCTTGAGTTGCTGCGCCTCGTGGAAGAGTTTGTTGAACTCCTGTTTGAGCGGATCGTTGAGATAGTAACGGATTTTGCAGTTGTAGTTGAACAACTGGTTTGAGGTCACCAGGTTCTTGTCCTGCAACTGAAAGACAGGTGCCATGATGTGCTCGTAGATGCTGGTTCCCTGCACCACAAATGGCTTGAGCTCGCGCAATCCTCTCACGACTTCCACGGTCTCCTCCTCACCCACCTCACCATCCTCGATGGCAGGAGGCGGACCATGACCGCCAGGGGCCGCAGCTGGAGGCTCCTCCTCCTCCAATGAGCCCAGCGAGACGCGTAAGTGGTCCTCCAGGTCGTAGAATCGGTACTTATCAAACTCTGACATCTCCACTTTCCTCCGCACGGAGAAGCTCTCGAAGTTGGCATCGGCGAAAATGGAGCGAACACGATAGTTAATGCTCACCGCCTCACGGGTGACCAGGCGCAGTATCCAGTCGCGAATCCTCGACTGATCTGCAATGGCCCGTTCCAGCGATTCGCGTTCCAGGGCACACAGTTTATGGGCCTCCTCCGTGAGAGCATCCAGCCAGCGATAGTGGAAGCAGAACTTCTTGAAGATGCCTTGCGTCTTGCCCGTCTTGGAGATGTCGTAGTCGATTAGCGCCGTCACCTTGGCGGCAAAGTCCTTGATGCTGGCAATCAGCTTATCGCGCTTCATCAGATCCGCCCTGGTGTACTCCTCCTTGACCTCCTGCCGCTGACTCAGTGGCACAAACATGTGCACCTTGTGCGTTATCTGCTCTATGTAACAGGGAATGCCCTCCTCCGTGGGCAATTTCAAGGCCAAGTTTTCGCGAACAAAGTCCGCCAGAGAAGGCAGCCGCGTTACTCGCATGCTCTTGTTGGCCAACAGGATAATGAGGTATCTGCAAATCAATCATATTATATAATAATAATATTATAATATATTATAATATAGTTACTTCGAATTAAAGCACTCCTTCACCCGCAGTATGTACTCCGTTTGCATGCCCAAGTTGAGAAACCGGCAGATCATGAACGGTTTCTTGGCCCGCTTGTGCTGCTTGAAGTGAACCAGGATACCGCCAAGACTCCAGGTGACCAAATGCTTGGTCATGCCAGCACCGAGAATATAGCTGAAATGCCCCGACTTGGTGGAGGCGATCCACTGCAGTTCATCCTTCTCGTTCAACGAGAACTGGTCAAAGTTCAAGTTGTTGTACTCGGTGGCCACGATCTCGATCAGTGCCCATCTTCCCACCGGCGGCTGGACGCAGAAGAAGCCGTATTCCTTCGGCAGGATATACTCCCGCCTATGGAGACGCTTGTCCTTGCCCCAATTGTAAAGCCAGAGCTCGGTGGCGAAGCCAGGACGCTTCATGCTATGATCCCGATTGATGAAGACCATCAGGCGGGGTCCGTCGGCCAGCAGGTAGGTGTGGATGAATACCTGAGCCAATTCCGGCGGATTCATCTCAAAGTAATGCGTCAACTTGTGCGGCCTGTTGTCCACCTGCACAACGTGCAGCATCTTCAGCTGATCCTGGAACACCACCCAGCTGTCGTTGAATTCTATGCCCACCACCGCCGCTGTCTCCATCTTAAGATCGCACAGCACATGCGGCAAACCGGCCCGCTCGAAGTGGATCAACACGATGCTGGCATCCAAAGTGCCCACGACCACCAGGGCCAGTGTGCGATGGTTGCACATGGCCGTCGCTCCCGGAACGGCCACCTCGCACAGGGTGTGACCCTTGGCCAGGTCCATCATGGCCACTCCTTCATCGTGCAGCACGCAAACGCACTCGTCCTTGAGTCCCTGCACCACTCGAAAGGTAATCACCGGCTTTCCCGTGGGCACCACGTTCTGCAGCGACACCGTCCCACTGGCGTCCACCACCACCTGGTCAATGCTTCCAGGGCGGCGCTCGGCGTAGATTTCGCCGTTGTTGTTGCTCAGGAAGCGGACCACCTCGTTTAAGCGGCCCTCAAACTCCCACTCGAGCTGCATTGGAAAAGAAAAACTAACTGTGTAAATATACATATATATAGTTTGGTAGCACAGCTATCATGATTTGCTTGATAACACAGTGATTCTGATAAACCTACCTTGAAGACACCCGCCTTCTTCCTCACATAATATGCAGTCGAGCTGTTCCAGATGAGGAATCCGGATCTGTGATAGGTCAGGCCGTGGGGGCGGGGCATTATTTCCACATCGCCCTCGGAATCGGGATCGGATGTGGGCTGCCATTGGGGCTTCAGGGCGAAACAGGCCACATCCACTGACAGCAGATGGCCAAAGTCGTTGGTGGCGTACAGGGTGTTGTCCTCGCCGAAGGTGAGGCATCGGTCGAGGGACCTCAGAAACTTTTTGCCCAGCTCCACCTCGGCCACTTTGTACAGGAAGGACTCCTTTTCAACGGTGCAGATCTCGTAGCAAACGATGGTCATGTCCCGCTTGTTCAACTGAATGATGCTGGGCAGGCTGGTGAAGCTGATCACAATGCCACGTTCCACTGTGGGCACATTGGTGGACTGCTCCAGGACCAAAGTTCCAGTGCGGTAGTTGAAGACGCAGAGGCAATAGTCAGGATAGCCGCCCACGGCGATCAGAAGATCCAGCTCCGAAAAACGGATGTCCGTATAGCTTACCATGTGAGCTGAGGGAAATATACAATGTAATTAAAGAAAATCCTAATCCTGCGTACCTACGGGAAATGGAGCTGAACTTGGCCATATCCGGGTAGCGGTATATATAGATATTGGGCCTCAGGACGACCTCGGCAAAGGCGAACAGCGGAAAACGGTTGTGGCCAGCAAAGCAACTGATACTCAGACCCGTGGACACCGTCTCCGCCTTGAAGAAACTAACTGCCTTCGTGTGCATGTGGACGAACTTGATGGCGTTGCCATTCCGCAGGCACAGGACATCGGGACCCACATTCACGATGGTGTTTCTGTCCCAAATGTTGCACCAACTGCGGATTGCTTGATGTTAATATATTTGTAGGGAATATTCGCTAAAACTCACCAAACTGTTGATGTTATATTCATTTTGGTCCGGTTTGGTTATAAAACGTTGGTTCCCGCAAATAGATTGTACGATTTTCGATTGGCAGTCAACAAGTTCTGTGGTTGCTAAGATAATTGTTTGAAGGTTCCAGTTTTTGTCGTATCCCAGGACAACCTTTGAAGGAATGCTTTCTATATGTTAGTGTACCATTTTGTACTCTATATACCTTATATTTATAACAACCAGCGTAGGCATTATCTTAATTTGATTTACTAAAGAAAACAGCAGCAATTCAAAGCTAATACTAATTAAGTCAAAGAATAACATTACCTATATGGCTAATATTAATGTTATAAGGCTAATATTTGCCCACGTACTTTGTGACCGAATTTCCCAGGCGACAACTTTTGACCCAAGAAAATTGTCTTGCCCACTTCCCCCCAAATGTGCAAACAATAAAAGTTCTGGACCATAAAAAACCAACGCCTTAGACAACCGCTGCCCGAAGCGCAATTATATTGGTTGGTTTTCTCCCCGGCTGAACGTTACTTTAAAATTTGATGCGGCTTGTTATTTTTATTGCCCAGGCGTTATGGTTAATGGGGTTCCTTATTTGCGACTCTAAGCGGCAATAGGTAATTTTTTACTGGTCGCCGGGGTGTCGTTGCTTGTGTTTGCGGTTATTATTAAATTTCAACCAATTACACAATTTTGTTTTATGCATTTTTTGTCAACAAACTCATTGTTTAATAGTCATTCCTTAAAATAATTGCTTTATTTTTGTTTTTTTTTTAATAAATGGGAGCTTGAATTTATTTGCACAATTTACAAATTTTCCTTTTTCGAGTAGACGACAAATCTAATGAGACTAAATTAGTTTAAATTGGCTTAAACGCACATAAATTAAATCACTATTCTATCGATTTATTCCAAGCGGAAAGCAATTAAAAACATTTTAGCACAGATTTTCATTTACATGAGGCCATAAATTTCACTAATAGCCCGAAATATGTTTAAACAAATTCCTAAAGCCCGGCTCAACGCCGAAAACTAATGGCTAACAACAAATAGAATGCATGTTAAATTGGGCCAACAACGGAAATGGTCTTTAGGCCGTTGGGCCAGATTTGTTTGCTGGCCGTATTAAAACTAATTTGCCGGGGCTTACTATTTAAATTTGTTAAACTTTCCGCACTCTAACAAATTAGCTTGAAACGTTTGCAGTGCCAAGCCGAATTTAATATTAATGTGGGGCTTTCCCATTCACGAAATGCTAATGAATAAAAAACTGGAAAATCCCAAAGACCCGTGTGGGTTTGGCTCCTTTTCGGCAAGGAGAAGTGCTCGGGTGTTTGGGTCAAAAGGACATCCCCACTTTGTTGGCTCCTTGGCAGACGCTTAGCCATCTGCCAGCCAATTGTGTGGCCTATTCAGCTGCTGTTGACAAGACGGAAGGAAGGAATTTTCAGCACATCGGCGCAATCTTTTCTACAAAGTTGCCTTTTTACGACGGTCGCTACCCGCTACCTGTGGAGGATGTGCCGTGTCCCATCGTCCTCTTGTTGACGTCGTCTGGTCTTTATAAAATATTTATTGCCACCAGCTGAATGGAGTGGTGGTCTCCCCATCCGACTGCCTTGGGTTGCGGATGCTGATGCGGATGCGGATGCCATTATGCCCCCCAGGTGGGGTTATTAACATGTTAAGCAGATATGCAAAAAGGAGATTGTGAAAAATTGCTGGTTTCGATGGCCATTTCTCTTGATGCATTGTAAATGCGCAGCATGGAATTCCTAGGAATTTATCAGTGTGATGGAGAAAGTAAAATGGGTTTAAAGGTGAGATTTTGTCTACTTACTGAGATAAATCTGAGAACTTGTTGGTTTTGGTAGCAAATGCTTTTGCTTGACAATTATGATTTACATAGATCTGGTTTCTTATACAATATTCATTTAAGTAGCATTTACCGATGTGTCATTTAAATTTATGCCCTTCTGTGATCTGTCTGAGTGTTTTGACCTGCGGGTCATTCAGCAGGATACGCAGGATAACTGATTGTTGAACATACATATGTTCTATGCCATATAGATGTATCCAATTATGGGATGACAAAGCTGCAGCCAGATGATACTGAGGCCTGCGGCAGAGGTAGAGGTACGAGTAGTGGCATATTACTGCTACTACTTATGGCACAATAATGATTTACATTGCACAGCTAATGCGTTTTTAATGAGTGCCTGCATGCTATTATAAAAAGTTGTGTGCAGCGGAAACTTGTCACCAGAGATTTGAGATTTCCCAGCCGAACAATGGGAAAGTTTCCGGCATCGTCGTCTTGCCGCAAAGCCGCCTTAAGCGTTTGCAAAAGTTCTGCAGCACTCGAGTCATTAACATTAAAGACATTCCATGTTGCCCTCGTGGTGTTGCTCTGTGTGTGTGTGTGTCTGTGTATCTGTGTGTGTGTACAGATGGCGAAAAAGTTCGCCCCCATATGGGAAGGCAGCACTGCAGGGGCACATAAATAATTGAGTGGCGCCCCAAAGTAGGCAGCAAAGTGCACCCAGCAAACTGCAAACTGCAGACAGCAGGTGTGGCCATCGGATGTTAAACAGGGTGGCTTAGTGGGTGGCTCTGTGGGTGGCTCAGTGGGTGGTTCAGTGGGTGGTGGTGGGCGGTCTAGCCTGCCGAGCTACTTGGTTATGCGAATGCTGTGGGCTGCATTTACTTAAATGGAGAAGCCGCAGGGCTAAAGCGAATGGGCGTGGTCTTGATTTTGGTCTTCTATTCGCTTAAGGATATTGCATTAAATTAAGGTGAAGTTGAAGCGATGCTATTAAGGCAACGCTATTCGCACAAGTTCAGAGCAATTTTCCTGAAAGATTGGGACTGCTAATGGAATATATATAGGGAAGTTTTGCCAGATTTCTTAAATATATTTTAGCATATTCAATTAAGTTTTAATCAATTGCTCGCATTCGACTTCCCAACGAGCTGTTTATGCTCTCCAGCAATGGCAGCTGATTATGCTGTGCTGCTATGCATTACAAGAGCCGTTGTCGCGCAACTCGTTAAATTTCCATCAGGGAGCGTGTTGTGCACCATATTGGCCCTAAATGTCACCCAGTCGAGGACGAAGCGCCAGCAATGAACTCTGATGTCCTCACGTATTCGCATGATATCGATTTGACTTACCAAACCCATATACCCGAACACACACTCGCTTAGCTGTCACACATGTCCGTAATTGATATTTTATGAATGAAATGTAAACACTTTTTTTACGATTCCGGCCGAAAGAGTGCCCCAAAGGGTAGGTACTCTCACTTTGGTTTGGCCGAGACTGCAGCCCAAGACATATATGGTAAAAAATTACATTCTTACATCAAAAAGTTATGCATTTTGAAATATAAATATTATTTTATATCCATATCTTCACTCTGTGTTGCAAGACAATGGGATTGAATAGCTCCAAAAGCTCCAGAGTAACTAGAAGTTAGCTTTACATAACTCGCAAGCTAATTTGTTTAATATTTCAGATTAAATATTTTTGAGAAGCGTTGCCATCTAGGTCATGTGTGCGTCCGCAGTGTCCAATGTCCAACGAACTCTGAAGCCTCAAAGTTGTCAAAAACAAAAAGAATTACCCAACTGGCCGGCTCCAAAGGGGTCGTCAACGCCTTTTGGCCAGACCCATAAAAAGCCGAGCGCCGGCGAGCCGTAAAGAGCTCTCCAAAGCACTTTCATACCAATATGTGTAAACCATTAAACTCCACAGGCCCCGAGCTTTTAACCCATAATGCCATACGAGTATACGTAGATATATACAAATTTTGCATTCAACATCCAACACATATGTACACCCAGCGTGAATTCAATTCGTTTTTATGTGAGTGTGTGTATTAACAAGGGATGGGAAAATTGGAATTGTTTATAATGCAAAAGCAATTTATTGATGATGTCTTTTAATCGAGTGTTTTCCCAGTGGTTTGTTGTCTTTGAAAACGTTTATTTTAATTATTCGAATTGCACATGCAAAAACGCAGCTTGTGATTTTTTGTCTTGTTTTTATTAAATACACTTCAGTTATTTGGTTTTAAAATGGAAAACTTGTATTGCACTTGACGAGGGACGCTCTAACATCTTGGGCAGCCAGAATTACGTATAAATGATGGAAAACATATGAGTGCGATTTTTGGTGAAAATGTTCTTCTCTTATTTGATTTAGATTTAGCGTCATCTCGACTATTGCCACTTCAAACGGAATAACATCGAAAATGTAGCGCCAGCGGTCTTGATGTTATCACAAGTATGATAGATTTGAATGTGTGTGCGGGGCACTCAAGTGGCAGCGAGCTGCTTGATCCATTCCGTGGATAAACTTAGTGGCCACGAGGCGTGGCCTATATGTATGTACAATATGTCAATGACAAAATCAGGCCAAGGCCTAGTTGTTTAAACTGCTACTGGCATTCGAGTATGCAAGACCACTACACGATGATATATGATCCGGCCCGGAGGCACAATTACCCAAAGACTCAGATCTGCGCGCCGAGAAGTAGGCGAAGTAATTCAAATGTGCCTGCCATAAATCACTCGCAACTGGGAAATCTGTTTGCAGATAAGCTGAGAACGGCAGTAGGTTATTGAATCCCCACAGTCAAGCTGTGCGTGTATCTGGATCTGGATCTGGAGTGGAGCTCTAGCAGATTGTAGGTATGTCACTTAAACAGTATGTAAATACTATTAGACAACGTGAATTAAACATGATTTAGCCAATTATGGGTTTTCATATCTTAGGTTCCATATTATATTTATACTATATATATTTTACTCTGCCAAAGAATAATCTTTCGGTGTACTTATTCTTATGACAAGCAAGTTCCCGCCTCCTTCCAATCTGTGCACGCCCATTTCATTAGGCGAATCTCTGCCGTTCGGCTCATCAGTCGATTCATTCAAAATTCATCAATGATGCATAAAAGTATGCTGCGGGAAAAATGCCAAATATCCCCAATAGGTGTCGCCCAGCCAAGGCGAGTTGTCAACTTCTGGCACGTCCTCAATTGCCAATGTAGCTCCCTGCTCCTTGCTGCTGCTCCTGCTGCTGCCGCATCCTGTTGTTGTCATCAGAATAATTTGCTTTGAAATGAAACTTTGGGCTAGGCCCCCGAGACACAACTCAGCTTGGGCACCCAGCGGCACTCTGAACAGTGGTACACTTAGCTCGATTTATTTGGTACACTTAGAGAAAAACTATTAAGGTGCTGGCTTCATGCAGTCTATTCTATTGCATATGCCGAATTTTTACGATTTACAAAATTAAAATATTTAGCTTAAAATTTAAAGAAAAAAGCACACATTTCATACTATACTTTATGGCATTTTTTTTTAATTTATTATTACTTGAATTTTACGAAATGAGAAGGAACAGAATGGGATTTTTTTACTGTGCATCCAAAATACACCTTATCATTGCGACACGTAAGCAGAGTTGATTTCTGCGGCGAGGGGCAGGGCTGCAGGGGGCGGGGCTGGGTATTCGGAATAGGCTGCTCAGGTATGCCGTTTGCTCAAATCTGAAATTGAGCATGGAATTTGCGTAATATGTGGGCGTGGGCGGGGGCGTAGGTGTGTGCGTGTCTGTCTGCCCGCCTTGCATGTGTGAGTATTTGCGTGTATTGCCGCATTTACAGCATGCAAATATGTGTGAAAGCATTTCCCCCATTTCCCCATTTCCCCAGCTCACCCACTTGCTCCATCTTTGCACCAGTGTCTCTTTTTTAAGCCTGTGCGTATGAGTTACGTGCTCGGCGCTCTAAATATTACGCATACGCAGTGTTGCTGCAAAACGATAGAGGAAATTTCATTTTGCCATCGGGCGAGTCCATTGATTGCAACTGTGAATAAAGTGGTTATTAGCATAAGTTCACTGAAGATTGAGCGTTGAGCTGTTTAATCATTGTGGATGTATGTAGAATATTGAATTTTTTGTGGCAAAAGATACAGCTCCTGTGTTTAAACTTAGACAACCATTTGAATAAGCTTCTGCCATTGAGGAAAGTAAATTATATCTGTGCTGTTTCAAATGGAAACCGATATTCAAAGAACTCAAAGTTTTCCTTGTTTTTCGTCCTTTTTAATCGTGTTTATGTGTTTCGTTTGCCAAATCCTAGACTCTGCAGAACCCTATATCATTCACTCCCACACTTTGAATACCCCTGCCATTCAAGAACTCACCACACACGTTTGCCGGCTGTCGTGTTGCGTCTGGCACGGAAATGAAGTTAATTTATGGCGTTAAAAAGGATTTGGCTGTCTCTGCCCTTCGCCCCCCCGTTTGCTTTGGATTTCTGTTTCGGTTAGCGGTCCCTTGTTTTAAAAAGTGAACTGAAAGTGTGCTTTGGTATCACCGCCATAATGATTTGTGTGCTTAACGCGGCGCCGTCGCCGCCCTACTAAATTATAAACTATATGCCGTATGCACAGAAGTTTTCCGCCCCCACAACATATGTCTGGATGTGTAGGATGGCACCGGGTGACTGAGACTGAGACTGCGGCGACTTAGTCGCAAAGTTTTGTTGAATTTGTGGCTAAAAGTTATAATCATATCAGTGCCACGTTGTCTCCACTCCTCGCCTCCATCTACCAGCCAGTGTTTTAAGCCAGACCCCTGCGAAACTGCGCTCTTTCCACAGCTTGACACACCAATTCTAATTACAATTTCCGTTAACATTAATTAGCATGTCTGTGTTTTTCGGTAAATGGCTTTTCATTTTGCCATTGCCATTGACATTGCCACTGGCCTTGCTTTCCACTGCGGGAGTGGGAAATTATGCAAAATAGACGCTGGCAGCACGATGACGATGACGATGATGCTAAAACCCATTATGGCAGTTGAACAGTTCGGAAAGGTAAGCCAAGTTGAATGGACTCGAAATGGACGTGGAAATATTTCAACTCAATCGGATGAAAACGAGAAAAAATATATTTCAAAATAGGAAAATACCATGTGCTCTTAAAAGTTAATTACGGATTATTGGTACATTTTCCTTAGGTGCTACCTGCGTAGCTGCACTTTTTAGAGTATTTTTATCTCGATCCTAGGCTCCTGCACTATGGATTCTTGAAAGGATCTGAGTGTCAGAGCGCGCCAGACTTTCATTAACTTGTCATTGGGGTTTTCTGAAAAATGTCAAGTCGAGACGGCGGCGGCAGACAAAACAAAAGCTCACCTGAATGAACAGCGATATTCTTTTTTGTGGCTTTTCGCTCGTTTTCGGCAAAGTCAATGCCATTTTTTTGTCTTCTGGACGGCGGCTGTCTGCATCTGATAAATGCCTTCAGGTGGGTAGAGAGTCTCGATTTACGGCCTTTGAGATGTCTGAGATTGCGGGACGGGATTCTTTTTTTGGCTTTTTGGCCATTTTGGCCATTTGGTCGGGGCCAAAGTGGCAGTGCACATGCAGTGAGGAACTAAAAGCACTGACATTTACTTAAGTTACTCCCCTGATGCAGCCGTAAAGCGAGGCAGTTATCATAACAATTATGTAGCATAGACAATGGCAATCCGAAGTGCAGAAGGCGTCCTTCTCAAACAAAGCCATAAAACAATGAAGTTGGTGTGGGGAGATGCGGAATGGAGCTCGCAGGATTGCTCTGGGCATTGTAGTTTGCAAATTAAATAATTCCCAGTTACATTTCCGTTGCGTCGACAATATTATTTCCCCCAACTTCTTTGCCCACCCAGCCGAGTTGTTTCCGAGTGCTAATTGTGCAGTTGGCGTTGTCGCATTTGCCTTTTGTTTGAGTCCTGCGTCCTGCGTCCTGGGCTCGGTGCTCGGTGCTCTGGGTCCTCCAGCCTCCAGTCCTTCGGCTCCTTCCTTCTGCTCCCATCCAGAGTCCTGTGGGCAATCTCTGGAGTTATGCGACTGCAATAACACTAAATTGGTCTGATATCTCGCGGTTTTTGCCTCTGCGTTCGCCACTGCAATTCCTGCAGCGCAGCTAATTAACCCATTACTGCTCAGTGTCCTGGGACAGGAACTGCAATCTGATAAAGCAAAGTGCGCTGAGTTTCCGAGGCACACTGAAGGCGTTGAAAGTTATGCGTTTATTGAAAACTCATCGAGGTTTTATTAAGTACATGTAAGTTTATAGTGTATAGTGATGCAATGTACTTTGAAGTGACATTTTGCTGTAAATTCAAATTCAATTCATTCGGTATGTAAAATAACCAAGAAAATAATTTTGTAATCTAATCTAATTATTCTATTTTCAAGGTTAATTATATATTCTTTTAATTTAATCGCACTACATATTCCTGTCACATGGTATTAAGGTTTGGTATTAAAGTTTCATATGCTATTTTTATTAATTAAATATATTTTAATAAATGAGAAAAGCAAATCCCGCTTCTGTGGGTTAATGGCTCGTGCGCTGAAATGTGACGCTATCGTCCAGTGCATTTAGCTTTTAATTGCAGCCAAGATTTTTTCCCCCGTTGGTTAGCTGCATTTGCATATCATTTTGTAGCGGATTTCGCACTGACCCCCACCCCGTTTCTGTTTCTGTTTCTGTTTCTGGCGATGCTGATGATGGCGATGAGGCTCTGTTCCTGCCCCTGCCCCCGCCCCTGAGCCAAAGGGGGCGTGGCTGTCACTGGCACATCGCCTAACCATATGCAATGCAATTGCACAAAACTGTCCATCAACGCTGTCATTTGCTGGCCAACTGGCCCAAAACTCCGGCCTGGCTGTGTCGTCACTGACTTGGATATATTTGGCTGACAGGCTCCACATTCTGTGGCTCCACATCCGGCTGCATTTGGTAGGCATTTCTTAAATGCTGGCTTGCTCGCCAGAATTTATTTAAACGCGCCACTGTCATACACATGATGTATGCATACGCAATGCGTCATCGTCATCCTCGATGCTCCATACACGATGCTCGTTCTTTCTGCCATATCTTTCGGAGGCGGAATGGCAGAAGGGGCGTGGCCGGCTATTGACTGACTTGTTTTGTGGCCTCGTGGCAAATTAATGTAATTTGCTCGCCTGCCATTGACAGGCGGTTTTATCAGATCACAAGGCCAAAACCAATGCAGCTAAAATGTGGCATAATTGTCTTCTGACATATTTTAAGTTTCCAAGTGAAGACTGCCTGAAAACTAGTGCATTATTTTAAATTATTTGCAAAGCTTCTTGACACGAAGCTAATCTGCACATGCTGTATTAAAGCGTATTGAGCACTTGCTCTGATAGTGACACAATGTTTCGAAGTGATTCGTATTAAATAATAAATATAAAGCTCTTGTTTCCATTTCCTTAAAGTTCTTATCAATCAGATTCGTATCTGTGTGCTAGGCATCAGAATTGGTCACACATTTTGGTTGCGATGCTGTAGGTGTCAGGACTTTAAAACAATGTGGTAAACCGCTCTTCAATTTCTTAAACCAGTAAAAGTTTGGGTAAGCCACATGTTAGATTTTCCTTTGCCAATCAACAGCCCTGGGTGCATTTTAATGGCACTCGGAGCGAATCCTTTCCAGCTGCACTGGCGTGTCCTTGAGGAGGGCGGATGAATGCAACTGCCGCAAGGGCGCAGGATGGAAAAAGGATGGAAGGACCCAAACCACAACAAACCCGAGCAACAGCAAGTAGTTAGTGTAAACAGGGAATAAAAAGAAGGAAACCACACATGGAACAAGAAAAACAGAAGGTGGGGGCAGCAAAGAAAAGCTGCTGGCAACATTGGAAAAACAACATGTGAAAGGGGAAAGACGAAGCGAAAAGCAGCTGAAGAAAAAAGCAACATGAATCTAGACAATGACAGCTTCTCAACGTTGTGTATAAAGCCGCAGGCTATTTGTCATACGAGTTTTCCTCGTTATGCCCCGCCACGCCCCTTCGTTTTGGCCCACCGCCCAACGCCCACCGCGCAGAAAGTGCATCAAAACCGAAAAAAAGTAAAAAAACAGTTTGCTGGGGAGAAAAGGGAAGCGGAACAAAAAGCAAACCAAGTCGGCTGCACCTGTCAAACGAGTGGAAAATGAGGTTAAGGCTACGAGCGGTCCCAAAAAAGCTCGGATGGGCTAATAATGGCCAAAGGAATGCTTCTATGTGGCATGCAAATTAACAGGGTTTGTCTTGGCCATTTAAACAGTCAACAAAAATGCAGAAAACAATTCTTAAAAAATGAAATTCAGTGCTTGGCTCGTTGTTTGATATTTCTGTAGTTTCTTATAGCGTTTAACAAAACTGAAACGAAAGGCAATGGCTTGGCTAAACGTTCATGTTCCAAATTAAATAAATTACCCTAAGTGCTGGTTGCAATTATTAAATACATGGCCCAAAGAAAGCCAAAGGATTCTTGAGCAAAAACATACATTTCGCTCTTGAACAGGCGAATGTTTATTCGGCATATACACACAGTTCTATGTACGCATAGCCAGTGTGTGTGTGTGTACTTAGTATATTTTGCGCATAATTATGCAGAGTTCACATGCGTTTTGTTTGGCTTAAAAAAACACTTTGAGTTTTGCCAGGAATATTGTAATGAGAGCTAAACAGCCGCTCGCTCACAAGGGGATATCTGTAAATGCATTTCCACAAAACGGCTCTATTTAACTTCAGTATTTAATTTGCAACATTGGGCATAAAAGAGCGTAGAGGGCATTTACAACATATCCCCGTGGAAAGCAATTGGACCACGTCTCTGGACGACCTCCTGTGGCGTTTGGTTCATGCGCTCTAATGCTGAAATAGTTACCAAAGCGACCGCACGAATTTTCTTAATGAGCTCAAACGTCACTAGCACACACACGCACATGAATGTGCACAAAAATATATATTATATATATATATATAAATATATATCCTACTTACCCCCCGCAGCCCTTATTTGCCTGCTTAAAATGTGTGAAATTTTTGGACCAACTGCGAAAGCTGGAGAATAAGAAATTAAGCATCTTAGGGCGAGGCCAAATTTCCAGCTCGAGTGCCACGCCCTCGCACCTTCGGCGAAATGGGGAATTCCCGGGCAGACATAACAATTAAAATTCATAAACCGCCAAGCCATTTTAGCATAATTATTTTTAACAGCCCAGACGAAGGAAAAAAGTGCGAAGGCGGCGTGCGGAAATAAAAGGAATGGGGTAAGGATAATGGAATCCCAAGGACCCACACCATTGTTTTTTTGTGAACTCTGTTCCTGAATCGCAACTGGGCGTTGGCAGCTGTTTCCACTCATTAGGCGCTTTATTAAGCGAGATAATTAGCCCAGGCACGTCAAGTTGCAGTTAATTGATATTATTTGAACTGTTCAGCTCACGCTCATTACATGCCCCGACCCCTGACCCCTTGACCCCCTGTCCCCACCTCTGCGCCCAGCTTCTTGTAAGCGCTGCAATCGCTTAACCTTTGACCCGCCTGCAATTGTGCACAACTTGAGTTGCAAATTGTGTTATAATGTTAAGTAATTGTTTATAAGCCGATTAACGCCGCCGTGGAATGTGTTTCGGCTGAGCTCCCAGCCTTCCAGTCCAGCAAAGGTACGTGAAAACGACTCAAGTACTTTGAAGGGCTTTTCATCTGCTGATAAGTTGATTTTCCTTTATTTTTGAAGGCTATGATCGCTTGCTATTACTTACATACTTAATTATGAGCAGTTTTCTACAGAAAAATAAAGTTTAAATAAAGAAAGTTTCCTCAACAGTCTTTTGAAACAGTTGTTACTGGCACTCAAATAGTTATGGAGTATGATTCTTTCTCAGAAATATATGTACATGTATTTAAATAAAGCAGTGTGCTGTCTACACTCTAAGAATATTTTCTTGTCTTTGCATATAACTCAAGTACTTGCGGGGAATGCCCCAGTCGATTCATTTCCACTCCATTTGTTTTACGGCCTTGGAAAGCTGTTTCCTTTATGAGCTCGCCACAAACTTTGGCCCATCCGCCTGGCCATTTAAATCTATGAGCTGATGACCCATTGCCCACCTGGCTGCTCATTAATTTGATTCGAAACTCACCTCGCTCACTACACCACGATTTAACGACTTTAATTAAGCCAAAGTCGCCGCCCAGGAATTGACGTCGCATCTGACCTCATTCTTTATGGCAACCATAAATAACAGAAATTATGTGCAAGCCCAACTGGACTCGCAGCCCTGGTGCGTTCTGGCTCTGGACTGCGGACTTTGGACTGCGGACTTTGGACTGCGGACTTTGGACTTCGGACCAATGGGAGTCATGTTTTGGGCGCGTTTCTTTATACATTTTCCGCTTTTTTGGGCCAGCGAGTTAAATGCGCTGCCATGAATTTTAATTCGACGACACTTGCACAGGGGCAAGGAAAAATACAGGGCACACGCAACGCGACAGACGCCGCATAAACCAAAGGAGAAATTTAAGCAAAGTACTCGCACAACGGCACAGTGCGTCGTCCACGCACAGTGGGGCCATAACTATGGTTGGTTCACATTTCAATCAATATTAACTGATATGAATATTAGTAGAATTGGGATTAATAAAGAGTGCTTGGCTAAGAAAAGATTCACAATGTCACCAAAAAAACAGTAACAGTGCCATGCTGCGTATACGTAATATATTGTGTACAGCGATTCTGTAATCTTTACATAATGTAAAGCTGATGTAAATGAACTGAAATAAGAAGATTACCATATTATAATTTGGATATAGTGTTTGGTAATCCTTAGAAATATCTCTCCCCTGTGATGTTAAGATCCAATATTATGATGTACGGATTCTTCACTTAATAAATATTAATATACAAAACAAAAAAAAAATCTTTATAATTTTGTTTTTCCAGACCCACTGTTCGCTTATTGCGCGAAATGGAGAAATTGTTGTGAGTTTTCTTCTTTTTTTTTTGGTTCCAGTCCGGGCGACGCCAGTCCAGCGCTTGTCCAGCCGCAGTCGGTATTAATTTAGCGGAAGTAATGCGAGAAATTGTTGTAGGACCCTGGCCGGCGACCTTTCGCCACCCGATGAATGAAGGGGGGACAGTACGCCTTTGTGGCTTGTATTGAACCCAGAGCTAATTGTGTCTTGGCTGCTGCTCGGCATATATTTCATTGCTATGGCAGCTAAAAGGGTTTTGTTGCTCGAAATAATTCGATGCTTATTTTTATCATTCTCTTGCTTGGTTAATTTTAATGTACACGGAGCATTTAGTTTTATTTCCGTAGGCTCTTTGTTAATTAATTAAACACAGAATACAGCTCACACACACCGCCTCTGTGGGCTTCCAATTTTTTTAATGACCGCATCGGTTTTTATCGCTTAATGCCTTTGGGTTGGCTAATGTTATGCAGCTCGTTGGGTTTGGCAACGGGGATTTGGAGTTGGGAGTTGGGAGCTGGGTTCCCAGTTAATTGCTTTTGGCCCTATCAAATCATCTTGTTTTGTTAGGCGTATATCGTTCATAGAAACACCACATTGCCTGACTCCTTTGTGTTATGTTAATGTCGTTATAACGTGATTTATACAAATACGTTCAGCGGAATGAACCTAATTTTAATGGTCTGTATATCATATATTCCGGAATTAATGGCTGCCTCAAAAGCGATATTGATCAGTGGCTAATAACGAAGGGAAGTATTAGTTCCTTAAGAGTTTGCTTTCCGCTTAAATAATTTCGATTTAAACTTTTAGAATTATGGAACCAAAAATCATTTAAACATCAAATGCTTGAAATGTAGTTGGTTTTTTCTTCAAGGTTCAGAAGTAAACATTCCGAAATCGGCAAACATCTTCTCTGTGGCTGCTCCACGAAAATTCGACACATCTTTAGACACTCATTCACACGTTTCGGCCAACTTATTTAACAACTCAGAGCCAACGGGAATGGAAACAGAAGCAAACCGACCAGGATCCTTGCACATTACTTTGCCAACCAACTGCTCAGCTTGAATGCAATTTAAGTACGTACTTGAAGAGCAAATGTTTTATAGAGCGCCGACACACATTTACACAGTTCCAGTTCCCCTTCCTCGAAACTGAAGAGCACTTTCAGCACTTCCACCAAAAGGGGAAAAACGAAAAAAAGAAGACGCCTTACTTCGCAGCTGAAAAGGCGGAAACATCCTTTCCTTCTGGCAGAACACTCAGCCTCAGTTTTAGACGCTCCTCCCCACCCCACTGCTGCTGTATTTTATTATTTAAAAGCCTAAAATCTATAAAGTGCGGTGCAAATATTTGAAATTGTCGAGCAACATTTCCTCTCCGTCCAACTCGCTGACTGCAGTTGACAAGAATATTTAATTTAACTGATACGCCAGCGCCGGGGAAAACACAAGACCATTTCCAACCCAAGCACACATGTCGAGCATTTGCATTTGATTTCAGTTGGAGTGTACAAATACTAAGCTCAGATGAATTTGTGGGCTGGTACGACATAGTCCTGGAGAACGGCACTCTTTAGAAGTATTTCATTTATTTTTAAGATACTGCGAAAGTTGCAAGATATAAGGAATTTTGGGAAAGAGGATGGACTTGAATTTCAGGCTAATCGTATGCATTCCTTTAATCAAAATGTTTAATTAATGGCAACATAAAAACATATGCTCCATAAACGTGGCCGTCTTAATGCATTTTTTATTTTATTTAAGACTTATAAGCTAAAAGTATCTCGTACTTCAATATGTAGGGTATTATCCTCGTGCCCCTTATTTGTGCCGAAAACTTTTTTAAACGCTCTCCGCTCGTCAATGGCATTTTGGGCTGCACTTGTTTGCTCAGCTTCCGCTTCCTGTATTTCTTTATCCTTCGCTTTAGTCCTCCTGCCAGCCGTTTGCATAGCGTGTTAGATGCAAAAGTTGTGGCCCGGCAAGTTTCTTTCTTTTGGGAACTAACTACGTGCACAGCTGGTGGTGACCGAGGAAATTTCCACACATTGACTTTCCCAGTTGCCAGTTGGTGGGGGGAAAGCCTGCGTCTGCCCATTTAAATTATAAAAATTTCAAATGCTCTATTTACCGTAAATATTTTCACAGTAATTTACGCAAATTTACATAAATAAGCAGCGCAGGCAGACACACTGGCCGAGCTAACCTCATTTGAAAAATGTCAAACACAGAAGGACTTGGCAACTCCACCCACTCCGCCATTTAGAGGGTCGCCTATTTTTCCACACTCAACAAAGGAGCCTATAGTCCTGCGTCCTGCGTCCTGGTCGTGTCGTTTGTTGTCCTAATAGCTTTTCTATAATTTATCATGCAATATTTATGGCACGCGCTTTTCCATCTAGGAATTATGCATTTATTATTCAGAGGCGGCGCTGGGAAAGTCCGCTCTAAACGTTGTCAGCATTTAGGGATCTTTTTTTCCCCCGCAAATTTAAATTGAATAAATATTCTATGATAGTGCAATGGACTTGGCCACAGCTTTTTAGATGCCAACCGATTCCAGTGGTTGTCACACGATGGGGTCGTGTGTACGAGTATATGTCAGATTGTTTGGCTGTTGGGGCTTTGGCCATTATTGTTGGTTTATGGCTGTGTCGGAATTAAGCCGTTAAATGTAATGACTGCGATTTATACTCGTACGCTGCGACCAGAGTAATTGGCAACTAAAATGCTTTGAAAACTGAAAACCAAAATGATCAAAATGTTTTGTTCCCGCCTGATTGATCGAAATGGCTGTCATTTTAAAATATTTGGTTTACTCATTCCATTGTAAATTAAAGTATATTCAACACTTTGGGTGAACTGTCTGTAATGTTTCTGAGCTACGAAAATATTGAATGCCTTAAAACTATTTCTAATTATACAATGTTACAAGTATTTAATGTTTTTTCTCTGACCAAAACCCCATTTGGACTAAACTTGTTTTAAGTTTAAGCAAGTTGTGTATGCGGTGCTGGTAATCGTACAGTTTGGTCTGTAATCACCGTATTTAAAGACCTCGATACACTGGCAACACTTTATCTGTCAACTTCGCCGCCCCATTTCTGTGCGAGGCAGCTGGGAAGGCTCGTTTCTCTGTTTGTTTTACAATTTGCACCTTCAAGGACCTTCAGCAGGACGTCAGCACGATGTTGGATGCAAGGACGCAGCGGCGGTAAAGCAAACGCAAGTCGCATTCAATTTAACAACAAAACCGAACTTTTTCCACGCCGGACAATAAGCGAGAGCAAAAACTTTCCACATGGGGCGAAGGGAAGACCCACAAAAGTAGGCAACAAAAGTTGCCGCAACGACTTGAGATAGTTGCAAGGATCCAGGCGAGGAGGCGACAAACGGCGGGATTGGTGGGGGGGAGGGGGGGCGGGGGTAACTTGCCACTGCAACGCGCTAGCATAAAAAGCAAAACTTTTAACTGATGCCACAAGTAAAAGGTGCTACTTGTCGGGGACAGGCGACTCGTCCCATTGTTTCGTAATGGAGAAATATTGTTTAGCATGCGAACAGAAGTCGGGGAACAGGAACAGACAATGCTGACATCGGACAAAGGCCAGGGAGTTGGGTATCCTGGATGCAGATGGGGATGGGGATAGCGATGGGGATGGGGACTCCCCTTGGCTCTGAGCAGCTGCAGAGCCGACTTTGAGTAGGGGTATTATTATGCATAATGGTTTCTGGTCTATTGACATTTATGGCACTTGGAGTGCAGATATGGCAACTGTTATGGTGCTTAAATTCGTTTCCTTTCCTTTTACACCTGACTTGGGTCGATGAATTCTTAATCGGAGTCTCAATTGAATATACTTGTGTTTTAATTTAATATTTATATATTATCACTGTAAGACTTTAAATTATAAACCTCGAGTTCGCTTTTGGTTTGATTAAGTAAAAGAAAGCTTGGGTTAGAAGTGGAAAATTAGGCGCCTTGAAAAGAAAATGCAATGAGTACTTCAGCTAAAAAGTGTTTATTTTAGAGTAAAAGTATCCTTGGAAAGAATGTGCGATGTCGAAAAATTAACCTTTGGTATTCTGAAATAACAATCTTTTTAATTAAAGAATTGTTTTAATAAGTGAATTGTTTTAACCAAACTTATAAGTTATTTTAGATGCTCATTTCCACTTCCCACGATCAGAAGGGGCAACCCATAAAAACTTTTCTTTTCCGAGGTGTTAACTTTTCGAGAAGCCTCAAAATATTTGCTTTCGTATGCATGACTATCAAAACAAACTAAACTATTTCAATCAAAGCGCACTCTAGGCCATTCAACGAAAAACTTGATTTGAAAGCAAAATCAATAGAGGGGAAAAAGTGCAGAGAACTTGAAAAAGTTCACTGTTTGATTGGACTCCAGATGGAGGTGGTCAGGAGTGGAAATCTCTTGCTCTCAGTTTCACAGTTGCCCACTCGCATATCCAAAGTTTGCATAGTTTACGCAACTGTTTGCCATCATTCCAATGTGTATCGCTCCTTAGAGCATAGCACACATTTGTGTTATTCAAAAATGGAAACATATCATTGAGCTTAGCGGTATATTAAAAAAAAATATAAAATTAATAGTTTGAAACTCCCCTCTAATTCGTATTTTTTCAAACAAATTTAAACATAATATTTAGACACGATGCGATTGCATCAGCGAAAATATTCCGCGCTATTTTCATCCGTTTTGTATAAAGTTCCCATAATTCTATTTGTTTTCATATGCTGATGGCCGCCCATTTCCATGTCGTCCTTCTCCATTATCATGCGTGAACATTTATCCATTAATTTGCGCAAATAAAGTTGCCGCAACATACGCGTACTCACGTAACCGCAATTGAACTGGGCAAAAATAATAATACTCGCACAGAAAAAAACACAAACACACACTCGGGCTACCAGAGAAACAACAAATAAACACCGAAAGAGAAAGCTGCGTATCGCAGTCTCTCTCCGGCGAACTGCGGCTGGCCGCCGCTGAAAGGTAAACAATTTTAATTTATTTACCCAATAATAAACCCATCAAATGGGCGCCCATATCGCCCCTCAAAAGGGGGTCCAAATCGAAAAGGCTTCCTTGCGGCCTAAATAAGCGTCGAGTTTCGTACGTTGGTAATGCATATCTGTGGCACTTAGATTTTAAATGTAACCTTGGGCTTTATTAATCAATATTACAGAAATAACATATAACAAGTTTTTCACAGACTTTGTCCTTTAAGGTAAATGGTTTTCTTATATCTAAAAGATTAGATCCAAAGACATTTGTTCAAGCTTGTATAAGTATTTGTTAATTAGCCATTTTGAATATTATGTTTACTTGCAAAGAAAAATAATGTCTGTAAACTGATTGAGGAAGATTGAAATATTAAATATGAATTTTAAAACATTCTGTATGGAAACTATACACATATCTACAAATAGGAAATGTGTTTTGATATGGATTTTAACACAACACTACCTTAGGTAAAACCTGTATAATAAAAGCGAACTTATGAACCATCTGGCATTGACTCTTAGCAATAAGGATT
Source organism: Drosophila teissieri (assembly GCF_016746235.2). Taxonomy (NCBI): domain Eukaryota; kingdom Metazoa; phylum Arthropoda; class Insecta; order Diptera; family Drosophilidae; genus Drosophila; species Drosophila teissieri. The sequence continues at coordinate 13,490,497 of NC_053031.1, read as the reverse complement.
ATCTACTTATGATATCAGCACTTCAATGATACATTACGAAACAAAAAACTTTTAACTGATGGGATTATCTCTTCTGAATACCGCCACACTCATGGCATTGACAATTATGCGCTGCCATCAACTACCCTGTTCCATAACCGGAATACAGACGATTAATCAGTTTACGGCTTAAAAAGCTTCATCAGCGAACACGGAGCCCGCTGCTTTTGAGCTTTGCAACGCCTTTTAATTCAATTAAGCCCGGCTTTTGTGCCACGCCCCCTCCAAAACGGAGGTTGGCAATAGGCAATTACCAGTAATCGAATTTGGGACGCATCGAAATCCGTTTGAAACAATAAATTTTCCACTGTTTGCTGGGGGTTGCAAATGCGGAAAACCTTTGTGGGTGGAAACCCCTCGAATAAATACAAGTTGGAGGAGGAAAATGCAAAATGCAAATTGAGCGTTTCGCGTCGGGACATTAAACTTAGTCGCGGCTTAGGCGGCTTAAGCCAAAAGCTCAACTTTCACTTAACCGCAGAGTGCCGAAACGCACTCCATACCCCCACACTCCCGCATTAATTCCTAGTTAAATGCAAGTCCTTTGGCGAGGGTGGAAATCGCCGGGACTTCATTTGCATTTTACAGCAGATCTGGACACTCGGTCATCCTGACACAATGACAAGCGGATGTATTTCATCTCAGTGGCACAGGACCAGGACACGGCTTCCTTCTTCTGCTGTTCCTGCTCCTTCTGCTGCTCCTTTATCCCTTGTAAATATTTCATGGCTGCTGGAAAACAATTCCTGCCCGTCGCTCAGCTGTTGCACTTGCTGAATAAATTATCAGCTGTCATTAAGGCTTCTCCGGTGCAACTCCTTCACGCCTTCATTTCCCACCCGACTGCGTTTGACAATTAAAAATCGCGAATCGCCAGGAAATGCGCCGCAACTCTGGAGTGTTGAATGCAAAGATGTCGAAATGAACCTTGGTAAATAAAACTCTTGCAGAGGACACTATACTTGATACACACAAGAAAGATATTTCAATTTGCAAACTTCTTATTAACTAATCTCATACATATCACCTTGCAATCAAATAAAATGCCTTTTAAGAATTTATTCTTTTGAGTCCCCATTTCAAATGAAATATTATAAAACATTCAAAGCAATTACGAGTCCCGGGCCACCGGTTGGTTCTCCTTGTTCTCCCAGTCGAATGGCGGTGGTGCCACCTCAGCGACGGGAGGCTGGGGCACCTGGATGCCCATAGTCTGATCGCTCTGGGATCGGCTTCCGTGCAGGATGCGGACATACCTGAGGGCGTAGTGCAGCTCCGACATGGGCAGGTCGTGCTCCCGGATGAAGAACATGGCCTCATCAGTCTCCTCCTCCGTGAAAACCTTAAATTCAAAGTAAAATGCGGTGTCTTGAGAAATTTCTCATAGAACATACCTCGTCTTCTTCGGAGGTCATCTTGATTTAAAGCTATATTATTGGATTTTACTTGACTTTTACTTTTACTTTTTTTCCAGCTGTGTTTGCTATTTAAGCACTGCTTTGAACGCAGTGAAAATATTTTACTGGCCTACTAAGCGCCACTTTATCCCGTAATGAAAATTTTGTCCGCAAAAACACATGAAATGCACAAAAATGATTGCGCATTGCCAACACAATATAGCATGCGGCCGAAACTGACCCATCAACACTTTGGCATTGCCTTTAATATGGTCTGCGAATGGAAACAGGAAGAGGATCAGTAGCAGGAGCAGGAGCAGGACCGGGCCAAGCCAGGACGTCACCCCACCGAACCGGAGTGAACCAACCGCATTTTGCATTTGCAGTTTACTCGGTTAACCGCATTTCTAGCGGATTTAACACATTTCGGCCTCAGCCGGGCGACAACTGAACAGTGGATTGCTTTTGGCCACGACATACAAAATAAAATGCTAATTAACAGACTTCTTTGAGTGCGTAAATGAATTGGTTATCCTTAATATTGTTTAAACGTTTATATACTAATTTAATCGTTAATCGAAAAGGTTTTTATAATAAATATAAAGCACCTGTTATAAAAGTCTCTGTTCAAAATCTATTAAAGAGATAAGCAAAAATTTAAGAAAATATTTTCCAAATTGTAGCGACCGAAAGAAGGAGATATTAACTATCTAGGGTCAAAAATATATAAACAAACTTAATAATGACATTTTAGTTTCACCATTCATGACTTTATCTCCACTGTGACTGGTTGGGGCATAAGTGAAAACTAGTTCAGCTGCCCGAAACATGCCAAAATGTTTGAATCGAACAATCAACGCACAGAGATGGATTCAGTGGGGGTTTGCAGGAATGAAACGTTGGTGGATTTGGGGCGAGAGTGGGCATGGCTCATATCGAGTGGCTGCATGCATTTGCCATTTCCTCGGCAATCCAACTAACCCGCCGCCCATCACAGAGTGCCACGCCCACTCATATGTCAATGGGGCATGCATTTCACTCGATGTTTTTTTTTGGTTTTTTTCTTTTTTGTTTTTCTGCCTCACAAAACCCGACTCGACGACTGACATTGTGCGAATTTTTGACCCTAGGGTTCAGCTTTGCGGAAGGCGGGCGGCTTGTTCATGTGAACGATGGTTGGTTTTGGGTTGAATTCTAGCCAACATTCCTTTGTTATAGGCACCAATGGGCCAATGGGCTTTGGGGCTTGCCCATTATAATTTCAAGTGCAAACTTTGACACTTGAATTGTGGCCCACAATGCTCAAAATAAAGTTAGCTCTTCAATCCAGCTTTAAGGAACCGCATTATTCGAGGGGTCTCGCAAGTCCCGAGGACTCTAGGCACGGGTAAAAGAGATAAAATGTGGCGCTTGATAGAAAAACACAAGCACACAGTGATAAGAAAATGCTATCTACTGGCACTGGCAAATAGAATTGCACGAGGACACAACAGAACACAAAAGGCAAACAAAATTATGTTTAAGGTTATATGCTATGCATAAGTAAGTGAGGCTACGCATACATACTGGAGCGGGTCGGGCAGGCGGAAGTAGAAGCGGAAGCGGAAACGGAAGCTCAAGCAGCAAAAGAAAGTGTCTAACTGGCTGTGCATGTGTGCTGGTCTTGGTGTTGGTGTTCGTGTTGGTATTGGTGAGCACAACCCCTCCACCACGGGCACATCCGACAATTGGGAAAACACAACACTCACCCACACCCACACAGATGGTCAGAAAGAGAGCGCAACCGCAGGCGACTTTCAAGGCTTGCTTTTTGTCCTGCCGTTCTACTTACACAGAGAAATAATATTATTTGGAGTTATAAATCCGTTAAAAGGCAACCCTAATTTATATTTAAAAATTTTAAAAAATATATACAGATTTTAGGCACGATTGTTGGGAGTATATTACCGTTCTTTTCAAGATTCAAGATGAACAAAAGATGTTCCACGCATAGCGCAAAAGATCAATCGTTGTTTAAGGATAACAAGAAATCAAAATTTAAGAAAAAAACCAACTATCCATTTGTAATAACAAATTCACTCTTTTTCCAGTGTAACATGGCTTGCACACGCGCCAAGCGAGATAAAACATTTGTATGCTCTGATAAGAACGCATCCACTTACTTTTGGTCGCACATGACCTGAATTTTCGCTCCTAGGGCAAGCAGGAGTCAGACGAGGCACAGACAAAAAACTTGAACTTGCACACGGAGCGAGAGGCAAATGAAGAAATTTAAATTTGATACCAGCCAGGGCAATCAGACGATGTGAATGATGCCCACTTTGCACACCCCGTTTTGGGAATCGAACGAGGTATATTGGGCTCGGGTGATGCAGGCAACAAACCAATACTAAAGAAATTTAATATAAAATCAATAATGATTAAGCTCGTTTAGAAGATACCAAGTGTCTCTGTTTTACTCTTTTATTTTTAACTTACTTAATTTTTACTTATAAAAATAATTGTTGAGCTTTGAAAAATGTCCAATATGCATTGGTTGGTTCCGTTATAGTTCCATCTAGTTTAGAGGCCATTTAGCCAGTCGATTACCAACTTCCGCCCACATATTGGTGCCGGCTGGCTTTACCATGTGGCACCATGGAGCAGCCAGCTTCAGTTCCATCAGCCACCCTCTAACTGCGCTGCCTGGTGGCAGTAGCACTCGCTTTTTGTGTGTCCTCCTTTTTCTAAAGTTCCAGTTCAGTTACACGAAATTTTGAACGGAAATACGAAAATGAAAGATTCGTATCTGGAAAGTTGGGACGAGATTGATGTGTGTGCTGGGGTGTACGACCCACAAAAAAAGGGAGCAGAAGCATCGAAGTGCCCGCAGCACTCGAATGTGGCCTGCTCTGGTTTGTCTCCGCCCGTTTGAGTGCGCTTCTCTTATGCGAAAATAGGATTTGCTTGCAAATTTACGGAACCCATTGCACATGAGCATGGAAAGTGGGGGGCGAATAGTGGAGCTCGGGGAGGGAGCAGGCCTTGGGCTCGTTTTGTTTGTTTGACACTTTCGTGGTTGGTGATTGTCCATATTATGTGACAGAGGATTCAAAAAGGAACTGGGCCGAAGAAGGATAGTGGAAGCTAAGGACAAGGGAGTGGTTCATTTTCGAAATGCACCCAGCTGAGTGGACACTTTGGTTGTGCGTCCCAAATGATCGCTAGTCTCTTTGGAAAAACAAAAAAATATGTTTTAATTTCAGGTTTCATTGCATTTCTCAATACGATTAATAGTTGACATTGATAAACGTTTTGTATGCAATTTACAAAGATATTGCAATTAATGTTCGCCACTTGAAATATTCTGAAGATTCGGAGACAATTATCGACACACGAAGCCACTTCAATCCTGATTATTAGCAAACATCAAAGTCACAAGTGTCTCATAAATAAGCACCCAACTAAGCCATAAATTGCCGATATTCAAGAGTAAAACCATGCAAACTTTAAGCGGCTTAAGTTCCCATCTGCACAAATTACCCAAAAGCATCATCGATGGTAATTAGCCCCGTCAACACTCCAAGAAACACTCTAAGAAACGGCCAGAAATAATTCAATGCGAGCTGGGAAAGTGTCAGCTGGCCGAACTGAAATTAATATTTTAGGTCGTGCCAAATAATAAGCCAGGAGGCACGACTCCGGAGGAGGTCACAGGAAAGCCGGAGTATCGTTTAACACTTCATTAAAAGCCATTCCGACAACTTGTAGACAATTAAAGACAAGTTGAGGGCCGAGGAGTGGGCGCCACTTAACACATTTCCAATGTTCATTGACCGGCAAATGAAATAAAAATTGCAAACATCTTCAACTCCGGTAGCGAATGCTTCATTTAACAGCGACAAAAACAACATCGCAGCCAGCTATCTGCAGGGGGTCCTTGGAAAAGGACTCTCCACACCGAGGCAATAGACAAAGTTCCCAGGCCACAAATTACACTTTGGTTTGGCAGCATAAAATGGCGTAAAAATTGCAGCTGTTTCTGCCACTCGAATGCGGGCAAAATTATTGAATGTCCTTGCTCCTCGTCTGTCGTTTCAGTCATTCCGAGAATCATATTCTCATATAATCAGGGTTTTTAATAAAACTGGGAACAATTTGTATAAAAATTCCAGGGCAATAAATATGATTGAATCATATTCTCATATAATCAGGGTTTTTAATAAAACTGGGAACAATTTGTATAAAAATTCCAGGGCAATAAATATGATTGATTTGCTAAATGTGTTTATTAATTCATACAACATAATAGTTGCAACTTATAGTATTATAAATCTAATTAATATTTTATTCGCTGTTTGCATACCCCTTTAAGTAATATTTTCAACTATTTGCTAAGAAGTTGTAGGTAGGTTCTTAGATTTCAAGGTTTTATTTTTGCGATATCATAAACGGGAATGTGTGTACATCCCAGCCATCTTTGAGGTTCCTTTCTGGCCATGGTTCTTCGTCTGGTTCTGTGTATGCCTGTGTATTTTTTATGATGCTTGAAAATAAATAAACACTCAATACCAATGCCAAAGAGCAGACGGAGCCAACTTTCAGTGGCAGACACCACAGAATCCGTGGCAGAGGCGATGGGCAAGGCAGACGACTGGCAGCATCGCGCACATTCAATAAATCTTCAACTGTGAATAGTCACTTGAGACTGAATCCGAGGAGGAGGAGGAGCAGCTCCCCAGGACACTGGGACTCGAATGCCTTTCGCTTTCAGTTCCATCTGCTCCATGCCCCGTAATGGCCGCAGTCATGAGCTGTTGGATAATAATAATGATGATGCTCTCATACCGGCGCAGAACGTGTTTTGCGGGGAATATTGGAGCTAGTGTGTGAAAAAGCGCAGCTTGCACGTATGAACGACGGACTTAAGGCCTCTAATAGCCTCATATTTTGCACTCCAATACATAACTCACTGGGCACAGGAAGCGGAACTCGAGAACGGAGGACGGAGGACGCGAGATCAAGACCAAGACCAAGGCCAAGAGCTCAGGGCTCAGAGACAATGAACAAAACAGGATATAAGGTCCCAATGATTTGCGAATATTTGATATCCTAAGTATGTGATTAGGAACAATTACCAAGACCGAGTTTAATTGCCCTTTAAGATTTCCGTAATACAGCCATACTTGGATTATACATTGATTGAAATTCTAAAAACAATGTTTGTTTCAAATGCCTAAATGAAAATACAAAAATTAGTAAATACTAAAATAATCCGATGGTCATTATAAGCTATAAATCTGATGACAGAACATCCGAGAATCTTTTTCGCTAAAGTCAAAATACGTATTAATATTTCAGTCAGAATCGAGTAAACAAGGGTATTCAAACCAGAATGGCCTCAAAGTAGGCAACATGCAATGCTGCGCACAACAAAATGGATGCGGATGCAAGGAAAACGTAAATCAAACGGGGAAAAAGGCAATCGCAACTCTCGACCCCGAGCAAACATTCAATCTATAATGGCATTTACACGACTAGGAACAGGATATGTAATATCCTTTTGGGGTTTTTAGACCGAGCTGAATACTCACTCCTCCCTCCTCGTCCGTTCGGTAGGCAGGTCCTTCGAAATCTGGCTGACTGGGATGCAACTTACTTTCAAATAAATATGGCGCAGCCCTCTGGAACCCCGTCGCCATAAATCTCAACAATTTCCGCTGTCTGTGAGCGCAAGTTCCATGGCCATCTATGGATTTGCTATTGAAATTTATGCGCATGGGAGTGTCTGGCCAAGTGGATCCTAACTCTTTTTGTTTTATTAACTAAGGCAGGAAGAGGTGGGCCAGCCGGAGATACTTTCGCCTGGCTTTAGTTTCGGTCAGTTAATGGATTTGTTTGGTTTGCAAGAATGAAAGAAGCGTCTATGGTTGCCATTCCCTCTCTTTTACAACTCGCAATGATTATGTTCCCCTACACAATTGGAATTGCAAACACTTCTGCCTTCCGTTAGAGCTAAAAATAAGCGCCAATCATAACTTTTAAATCTTAAACGGCCACATAACACTCAAGTGCGAGGCTCAAAAGAAATGGCAACTTTCACTTGGTGCGCCAACAACCGAAAGGAGGCCAGGCGAAAACTCCGCTTGGCAATTTAAAAATTAAGGCGAGCAGGCGCCAAGCGGAGCAGCAAAACACTTTAACTAAAATTAGAAAAACGCAAACGAGCTGAATGCAGGCGAAGCCCCTCTTCCTTTTGGCCATAATCAGCACTTGCAACTTGGCAAGAAAAACAAGCGCGCCTTGCACTGAAAAATGCAGACCGCAGATTATACCCCTTTTCAATTGAATATTAAAAGCAATAACACGTTATATTAGTTAAAAATGCCTTCAAAAGCCGTTTCTTTAAATGAGAAAGGTTTGATTTTCAAATTCTACTAGTGCCCTTATTTGTTCTCTGTGTAGCAGCCAAGGAGGCGAGTATGCAACAGCAACATCAACGACAACTGCAACACGGCACTATAATGAAGCTATCAACCGTAAGATGGCGCTTAGGCACGCAATCATACTTTGGAAACCTTAGAGACCCCGGCTATATGCGACTGATTCTCGTGGAGAGTGGCTTATACGACCAGATATGAAGTTCTGAGAAACAGTTTGGAAACAGTGGAAATAAGGTAAAACTTCTTTGGAAATAAGGTAAGTACGTTATACTATTAAATATACGGTTATCAACATTGCAGTATCTTAACACTGTACTTTAAGTTACAAAACAATCTGAAAATGGTAAGAATATCATACAATTTTGAAGAATGAAAAACTTGGAAGGAAGACTAATAACCATTTTCTAGTATTGCCCTATAAGAGATGGAGTTTTTAGTTTTCCAGTGGTAGGAAATGCGATGCCAGAACACCCCCAAATCCAGTAGCCTGCAACGTCGGCGTGGCCGTTTTCGCAATTTTCACCATGCGGCATAGACACGGCAGGCACTCACACACGCGGCGTATGCTTAATATTTCCGCCGCATCCTATGCGCATATTCATTTTTGACGACGCTTTGACGTCGCCCGTTCGTTGACCGCTGGGGAATCGCCGGTGGGGGCTTCTGCATTAGCGTTTAATAGTAGACGACGCTGTCCTGGGCGCTGCCATCTTGCCAGCTGTACGGATATACCCCGCGGTGCTGACCTAAATTTCCCGGTTTATGAAAAATATATGTGTGCAATATAAAATGTTTCCCTCTGCTGCATGCATAAAGCGTGGAAAAAATGTATATTTTAAACTATATATATATATATGCAGCGCTGGGCACATAGCTATATATTTATTTACAAAGGGCTTGGTGGGTAGAGCTGGCCAAGTTTATAAGGGCTCACCCGTTTTACTATTTTAGTCAAACTCTAAATGGCTACGAATGGCGGCGTCACAAACGGAAAATCAGCAGAGTTGCGGTGTTGCAAGGAAACATCAAAGGTTTGGAAAAGCTTTTGTTCGAGAGCTATGATTATAAAGGAGGGGAGCACCAGCATTAAAATTGCAATATAAACCTTGAATAATATCATCTAACATCAACTGGATAATAAAATATAAATATTTACATTTATATCTAGATGTACGAGTATTCATATGGGACTCTTTTTCGATTTTTTTTGAGATGTATTTTTATATCTAACTTGTTGAAAAGCGAGTATAAGGTGGGAGGAAGCTTTTTAAAATATTATATATAAAATATATATATTCTTGATTTGAATCATGACCATGACCGTATGTTCGTCTGTATGAAAGCTGAGGAACTATAAACGCAAGAATGTTGAGACTAAGTATGTGGATCTAAGTGCATTTTTTGGCCAAAAGACCATTAACACAGGAATCACAACAGAGACTTACGGTACCAATAGAACCTGGGAGACCAGGACTAATCGGGGAATCAATCAATAAAAGTGTAAAATGTCATTTGACTGATACAGTTGGCGAAGTCCAGGGACATCCAAATTACAACTATATAGCTTTGTTGTTTAAGACCGTCTTGTAAAGCTAAGAAAACATAACCGATGAATAAGCATTTCAGAGCTCGGCCACCAGTTGGCTTTGCACTTCGAAGTGCGGTCAAGCGCTTTGTAATAATATTTATGCTGATACCCAGATTTCTTTACTGTTTCGATGAGTCAGGGTAAATAATATTTTTGAGATGGGGTCTATATACCATTGCCAGCTGTGGGGACTACAAGCCAGCATCATACGCAAGCCAACTGGAATTTATGAACAATTTTTGGGGAAAACATGGAGCAGCTTATCGTGGGCCATAAACGCTAATGGATGAGCTTTATGTCGGTCAAGAGCGGGGGTGTCCACACTCCCCTGCACACTTGAAGTTCAACCCCGAAAAGGTGACAAAAGATATCGCAATTTTATGAGTAATCCTCTGACACCCTGACAAGGACATGCACTGATTACGACGGTGTGGCAGACTGACCCCCTCGGAAGGCGGTAATAAAATTTTCACTTCAGATAGATTTTAGCATTGTCCCGCTTAGTGCAGATAATATGTCTGACTGTGAGTGAACGTTTTGTGGGGTGGGGTGGGGTCCTGTAGTCCTTTCCTACCTTCCAGTCAGCCCTGTCTGCCTGTTGTTGGCTCGGATGTTGTTGTGAGTCATATTAAAAAGTAACGAGCAAAATATTATGAAGCCAGACAAAAGGCACTTCCGGCAGCAAGAGAGCGAGGACGGGGCTCGGGGCTCGGGGCTTCTGCTCCTATATTGGATTCACACGATGCAATGTTTTGTGAAGGATGCCAGCCAGTTTAACTCTTGTTCATTGCCTGTTGTTGTTTGGCTGGCCAACACAATCCCACCATAAGACCAGCAGCCCAAAACCATCGCTGGCCCGGCATCTCCCCCTATATTATATTGTGTGTTTTGGACCCAGACAAGTCTGCATTGCCGCATGTACCATGTACCATGTAGCATGTCCTGTCTCGTTTCCGAGGTTATCTCGTCCTTTGCCTGGGGGCAGCTCACACAGCATTATTAATAACCATAACTCAAATCTATTGCCGCTTTACTGCTCATTGATTCTGTTTATGGCAATGATTTCGTCAGTTCGCTTTGTCTGCCTGCCTGCCCCTTTGGCTTTGGCTTTTTCAAAAGTTTTGATTTCATCGCAACGAATGAGTTTCATGGCAAGCAGCGGGAAATGCATGGAAACTTCTCTGAATTTTAATGGGCTTAAGAGCTGATCCATACTGAAACAAGTAAAGCGACTTACTCGAGGTGGAAATCCACTAAGTGTGGATCAATGCATATCTTTTGTCGTATTATGATCGAGATTGATTTAATTTATTTTAAAGTCCGAAGTTTTAGTCTATAGTAGTGTAAGAAAGGAACGTATGCCTACCTGTCAGCTTTTCTAACTATGTTATATATATTATATTTAAGTATATAGCAGTTTACCGATCATTTTAACATTTAGAATGAAATTGCTTTTAGATTGATTTACCAACCAGTACTGAAATATCTTAAGCCTGTTACGAGCTAAAATCGATTTCTGTGGTCCATTAAAACTGTACCCCCCCTTTTCCACTACGGCTTATCACTCAAAGCTGGCACTTGTGAGATATCCGAGAAACGCCAGCGCCAACTGGTCTTTTGCGGCAAGTTTTAATTGTGCTCATATCTCAAGAACTCTTCTGGATCGCTTCGCTGCTTGTGGCAAAGTTTGCATTTGGCCATTTGTGTGTGGCCAAACTTTTTTGGGGCACACTCACACACACACACACACTCCCACTGCCACTCACAATCATACTCATACTGCCTGTCCCCGGTCCCCGGCAAATTGCTTAACAATCCATGTTGCCATTTTACAACACTTGGAACTTCTTTCGGACAATTCGCCTTTGGCTTAGACCCGCTTTGGATGTTGACTTTTACTTTGGCCATGTGGACCCAGAGCAGCGCTAGCTGGGCGTATAATTTCAATGCTCACTGTCGTAAATAGCCTGGCCAGCGCCGAGAACGATGAGTATTTTCTTAATTTTCTTGCACTTCCTGCAGCCCGGCAAAAGTTTTCCCAGCTCTGCCAGCTAGAATCATCATCAGCAGCAGCAGCGGCAGCAGCTTTTCCGTTTGTCAGCTGGAAAAGGGTCGGGAAAATGGGTGAGGGGGGGAGGGGAATCAGCTCCGACATTAAAGTATTATGCAAGCGTATTAATGCACTCAACGGACACGGAGACTTGACAGACGGAACAGAACGGAACCGAAAAGTGACCGGCTACACAGAGAAAAATTGTTAATATCTAATAGTCTGACAAGTCATAAGAATATATTAATATCTTATCTTAAGTAACTTTATTCTCCTGTATTTAGTATATTACAATATTATTACGGAGCAATCAGCATTATCAGAATCATCCACTAAAGAGACTTCTTATACATGGAATACTAATAATAATAAACATAAACAAGAGAGAACGCTATAGTCGAGTTCCCCGACTATCTGATACCCGTTACGTTAGTGCGAAGGAGAGTCTTCAGCACATACAGTTTTTGCCGGTTTTGTGGGCGTTCGAGTGGGCGTGGCAAAAAGTTTTTTGGCAAATCGTTAAAAATTTACAAGACTAATACAAAAATGAAAAAATATCAAAACATTTTTCAAAAGTGTGGGCGTGGCAGCTTTGGGCGGTTTGTGGGCGTTAGAGAGGGCGTGGCCAAAAGTTTTTTGGCAAATCGTTAGAAATTTACAAGACTAATACAAAAATGAAAAAATATCGAAACATTTTTCAAAAGTGTGGACGTGGCAGTTTTGGGCGGTTTGTGGGCGTTAGAGTGGGCGTGGCAACATGAATCGACAAACTTGCGCTGCGTCTATGTCCCTGGAGTCTGTATGCTTAATCTCAACGTTCTCGACGTTCATACGGACGGACAGACGGACGGACAGACGGACGGACAGACGGACAGACGGACAGACGGACGGACAGACGGACATGGCCAAATCGACTCGGCTACTGATCCTGATCAAGAATATATATACTTTATATGGTCGGAAACGCTTCCTTCTGCCTGTTACATACTTTTCAACGAATCTAGTATACCCTTTCACTCTACGAGTAACGGGTATAACAAATATTTAGGTTCTATATTTTAAATGGCAAAACTGTTAGTTATTTTTCCAGTGCAGAGAAGTGCAATGATAAGCTAGGGAACAAGTGCAGGATGCAGTGGAAGGCTAAAAGAGAAATTCCAAGCTGCATCAAAAGTTCTCCACGGGCAGCAGCAACAGGAAGCGTCTTAGCGTGGCCCAAACTCCTGACTTAGATATTAGCCCATCTACGCGAATTCCGAAAGGGAATGCATCACATTAAGAGCGTAAGCAATGTTATAAAAAATACAAGCGTTGGCTTATTAAATTTCCCATATTGCTAGAAAGACCAACCTTAAGACGATTGCTCCAATCATTTGGGCAACGTGGGCGGCAGAGGCCTAATTGAATTAGGGGTTAATTCCCCAGGAGCCTCGACCCATGTAAAATATCAAGTTGCTGTCTGGTCAAGACGCGGTGTGGCATTGTGTTGTGTAGCGGTGTCTTGTCAACTGTCAAGTCATTGTTGGCCGAAAGCCGCCCACAGATGTACACAGATAGATGGATTTCTCCCCGTGCGATTCGGTGGGATGTGTATTCCCAAATGCATTTCGATGTGACGCCTAGAACCCTATGATGTGTACACAGAAACTAAACGAAGCTGGATAGCAAAAACGGCATTTGGGTTGCTTATGCACCATTAAAAAAAGTATCATAAATACACAATAATTATACAAGTATAATTTAGAAACAAAAATATATCATTTGTCCTTTATATTTTCCTAATTTCAAAATGAACCAAGCGAAAGAGTTACCATTTAATACTTTACTTTATGGTACTTGTTGTCTATTTTCCAGATTTTCTGGATCTTCTGGACCACCGTGAAAATCAGGAAGAATGGAATAGTAGATACATTTTCCCTAGAGCTTTATTGGGCTATTACTTTCTTTGCACTTTGCGAATTGAAGCACACATGTGATTTGATTAGGGAACCCGATCGAACAGTCATTTATTTCGCAGTCTGGATCTTTCCTATGGGCGTTAACTTCCACCGCCTGTCCACTTGACATATTTTTACGGTTGAAAAACTCGACTGGGTCGGGCGCTCATTCATTCCATGATTCGTTTATTCATTCATCAATCAGCGTACGCGACACTGCATGAAAAATGTCAGTGAGGAAACATCAACGCGTGGACAGGGAGAAATTTTGTTTCGATCTGTTGGTTGTCGTCCACGAAAATGGGAAGATGACTTCGACGGGGAATACCATTACCTTGCTACCCGCCATCAGGTTTTTCCATTGTGGGAACCTCCATTGCACCCACACTCGAATGCTTTCGCTGCTTGCCGTTGCGCATTTTCGTCGATGCGTTGTGAAAATTGGCAAGTCACTTTTCAACATTTTCCGCGAGCCGTGAAGCAATCAATATTGATTGCATAATGAATGACAATCAGCGCTGCGCTTGACACTCGGCCCCAAACCTCAGCGATCCACCCACACTTCATATTTTTGCACCGCGAAAAACATTCAAAGCTCTTGGAAACTCCTATAACAATAGAACCATTTCTGTAGATATGTTTGAAATCGTCTTAGGAGGACACCTCAAAGCATTTTTCGTAATTAAGTTTAATAGCCTTATAAATTATGTAAGCCGTTCTCAATAAGCAATGTATATATATGACAGAATTTCATAGAATTAGCATTGTTATTATCATTCGCTTTTCCACGGTGTGTGGATTTCCCGGGATATGTGTTGACCTGCGGCATTCTAATTGCGCTGGCTCTTTTCCGAGGGTTCAATTGGCAGAAGCAATGCACAACATTCCAGCGCTGGTGAAGATGATTCAATTGACATTCCCATTGCCACCGAAAGGGGGATCCGATCCGGATGCTCCGCTGGTGGCGTTCATGTGAACGTCCGCAGGATGAGGACGATGACGAAGGACGAGGGACGAAGGACGTCCAGCCATCCAAACCGACCGACCAGTCAGCCACACAATGGCCGCCACTTGGCTGGTCGCTGTCATGGCCAACTTGGCCAACTTGGCCAACAAGGATGGCAGTTACAGTTCCACCTCCACTTTCTCTGTGGCCCCTTGCCACAATATCCCTGTACTCTGTATCTCTGTCTCTGTCTGTGTCGCTGTTTTTGTTAACTTTTCGAGCTCAGTTCGCTGGATCTTCTCGTGTACGTGTGTGGCGTTTTGGCCAGCTCTTTTATTTCTAGCTGCCTTCCTTGTTTTGGCCGTATTTTGTTGCAGTTTGTTTTGTGCTTTGTTGGTTGCCATTGCGCCATTTTAGCCGTTGATGTTACCTGCTGCCATTGCTGGCCATACTCTGCCAGCAAAAACATTGAATCAGGAGGATTAGCTTTTTTAAAGAGTTGCTTAAATGGTTCAAAGTATTGCGATTTTTTAAAAATCCTGAAATCTATGACGTTGATAAGAGCATTAACACTTTGTAATAAATTTATTTTATTACATGTTGAGCACCACTTCATTAATTACTTCAGCTGTTAAAGCTTATTGAAAAATATATTATTATCACTTAATGTGTGATTTAACATAATAGAATTAAGAAGTAAGCATAGAGTAATGCCGCTTTTCACATACCCGAAATATTTGGCACTACTTCCTGTTCCTTTTCTGGTTCAGCGTGTATGTGTCACTCAACGGCATTGAATTCGATGTGAGTGCCAAAGTCTGTGTTCCTGTTCTTGGGGTATTTTTTAAATTGAACATATTTCCGTTTGAAATATACTTTTTTTTGCGAACCTACTACTTCCATCGAATTCGCTGCATCGACGGGGTATTCATTTCCTGTTTGTTACGGTCCAGACTGAAAACTCTCTGGAGCGAACGGACCAGAAACTGAAGCATCCTTCGGCCCTATTGAGTTGGCAGTTTTAAAGAGAAACATTTGCTGACAAACGGCGGTGGATGGGCGAGACTATTAGGTGGGTATTATGTCGCAATCGTTTTAAATATGCACACAAAACCTAAACGCAAATACTGCAAATTGCTTTATGCATGTTTAAAATCAATTAATTAAGCCAAATTTGTTTGATTCACCAGGTATCCTTCACCGAGTATCCTTTTTTGCTTCTTGCTTTGTCAAGTTTAGTTGCAGGTTCGCATACAAGAATGTGCAAATAAAGTGATTCCAATTTAATGAATTTCAGATTCCCTTTGTTGTCGTTGACTATTATTTTGTTATTATCCTGTCATGCTCTATTGCGTTGTGCACAAAGGCTTTCCCAGCAAATTATTTAAGCGAAATCAATTTTATTAACTTTTATTGAATTTTTCATTGGGTTCAGCCAATTAAACCCTTGGTTGTTCCGACTTTTTCAATATAGTTTTAGTTTTAATATATTTTTTGTCCTCACTGTTTGTGTCGTTCATCATTGCTGAGCGATGTTTGTGACAAAGTGCTCATTTACAATGAAAAAATGGACGACCAGGTTTGGTCATTCTTAAATGAAGACTCACCACGATTTTATACAAAAATTTTATTTAGGTGCTAAGCACTGAGATAGGCAAGCAGACCAAATATATATGAAATATTTAAATATATACCTTTGTTAAGAGAATCGATAAACCGAAGGTGGATGTTCATATTTTGAATCAATAACGATTTCTAAAAATGAATAACGTAAACCTAACACCTTTTGAAACTTTAGCGACACAAACCTTTAAAATCAGTTAATGCAAGGACGCAAACTTCAAACTGTCATAGTCAGCGTTTTTATGGCACGCACATGCATTTCTGTAGCTTTTCCGCCCACATAAAATAAATATTTTAACAAGTGTTATTTTAATTGCGTGCAACTGCTGCATGCACAACATTTCACCGCTTCAGCTTGCTGTTTTTGCAGCTGCTCTTATTTACCTTTGACTGTTGCTGTAATGCGTACATGTCGCAGAGGGCGGGCCGTATACGTATGTCGTGCACTGTATGTGTTCCTGCGTGAGGTCGCATAAGTTTCGGACCGCAGGACAAGTCGATACTTATGTACGAGTATGTGCTCGCATGAAGAACGAGCCGAGAATAAACCTTTTTATCTGATTAACGCGATGGGATGCATAAAAATGCCCGCCATTCCGATTTAATTTGCTCAACTGGGGGCCAAGGCAAAGTTTTCACTTTGTCACCTTACTTCTCCAACGCTGTGCGCTGCATAAATCAATTCAATTTGTAATAAATTTCAAAACTTTTCATTTTATATTAATTCTGATGCCAGCCAACGCCTGTCGTCGTCGCAGTTGGCCCTTCCTCTCTTTTTTTTGCCGCCACAAGAAATCAATTTAATTCTAATAAAATAAGTGAGGGGAAAGTTTCGTCGCCTCTTCATCCTTACCGTACACTCTAAAAAAAAGGTAAAGAAGAGGTTAGTAAAGAACGGCATAAACATAGTACATAGAACATAGTAAACTTAGTTTTCAGACCACCTCAACTTACCCTAATTATAATGATTTATTTATTAATAAAATTAAAAATCTATATCATATGGTTGCAAGTTATTGTGATCACTTTGCTCACTTAGTAATACATATATAAAACTTTTATGTTACAAAAACATTTATTTACATTTTTTCTAAAACATATTTTCTTAGTGCAGACAAGACGTTGTCCTTTTAGTCCTTTTATTAAAGCATATTTCTGCGCCCCAATTTCGCGCATTTCCTTTGTCCTGCCGAGGTCCTTTCCAAGATGCCTTTTTTCTCAGATGCCGTTCCTGGCTGCAGCTTAACAAATTGACTTTCTCCGGCCGCGGTCTGCCTTAGATTTCCTGGTCCTTTTATTTTCTGCACTCCATACTTACTTGGTTTTTTCTTCTGATTATCGGCTGAGTTATTGCCGCAGGCAGAGAGGTCCTTTTATGGCCTGTCTGGACGCATCGCCGTCACTTTGTCGCCGATGCGGGCAACCGGGCGCATGATAATTTCCAATGCCAATTCCTTTATCCTTCCTGCTCATAATTTACTGACAACCAATTTTGGCTTGACTGTGTGGCTAGGTGCAGAAAACGTCAAGCTTCAGCATTCCAGCCTCACGGGGACCAAATCTTCGGGGTAACAGGATAAACATCCACTTGCTGTCGATAGACTGGATATACTAACTCCCGGACAAACTAACTGTAGCCCAACAGAACCCGCAAAAAATATGTAAAAACATATTATGTGAGCCCACGGAGCTCGCTTGTCTGAGTGTCCAAGTCTTCCTGAAACTCCAGGCAAACTAATCGTTGGGTAAATGAACCACCGCACAAACTTACCCACACAAAAAAAACACTGACAAATTAACCGCTGGATAAACTATAAGTTAGATAAACAGACCCTCAAATAAAGACATGATAAAAATTAACCCCCGAATTAATTAGCTGAAGGAAAACTAACCCCCATACAAACTAGCCCCAAAAAACTAACCGTGCTATAGATTACTGCGAATAAAATTTGAGTAGGCCGCTTTACCTGCTTTCACCTAAACTATTTGCATATCCTCTGCCGCCCCGACAGCCAAGAAATGCAATCAATTTGCTCAACAATTTTTGTCATTTGTTAAATTGGAAATTGCCAGCTGCAGGCCATTCCTTTTGAATGCGGAGTGGAGATCAGAGAGAAAACTGGGAAATTCCTTTGGACATTTCGAGAATTCTCTTTGTCCTGAGCCTACAAACTGCAAGTCCTTTTCCCCATTTTGTTGATTGGTCGCCTTCAGGCCTTGAGAGCTCTGTGGAACTTTTGTTGATTTTTAATTGCGTCGATTTCTCCAGCACACGCACACAATCACACTGCAATGAAATAATTTATAACTCAGCCAAAACCCTGCACCACTGCCTATAGCATATAGCCTCTCTGGACAACTTTCGAGAGCTCATTTCGCATGCAATGTGCAAATGAAATACAGTCCGAGCATTTCGCTCAGCTCCTTTGTGTCTGACTTGCCAATTTGTGCCGGAGTCAACGATTTGCGATATTCTGTATTTTCATCCTGATCGAAAGTACTCTTAAAACTATTATCAATTAAAAATACCTTGTCTACGAACATAACAAGCCAGTTAAACCAAGGCTTTGTAGATCTTTAATATTATACGTAATAATTTTTTGAAGAAACATTTGAATTTATGTTGTACAATGACAAATGATGACATTTGCTTAAATTAATGATGCCTAAGTTGAATTTTAAGTGTTTATAAATGCAATTTTAAATATATTTATACGACTTTTTGAATGTTCTTTTCTGAAAACCAGTAGAGTAGCTTTTGTCTGCCTCTATTACAATTGCTCAATCTCCGCAGATCTTCTGGTCATTTCAATTATTTTTATTGGAAGCGTATACGTAATATAATTGTTCCTACGCCCAAGAAACAAACGTGGCGATGCAATTGCTTTATAGTCCTCCTCGCCAGCACACATGCTCACGTTTTATTGGAGTGTTTAACTCATGACCAGACATTAACAGCGTCTGGCGCCTCCTTCCTCTATCTTCCACGGGCAATCAAAGCATTGTCCTTTTACGACACCCCCTCCACTCGCACCACTTTCGATGCCAGGATGCGACAGCAGTGAAAGCTCTTGGCTGAAAGCACTTGGCTGCATCTTGGCTCATCATCAACGCCCAGTAATTGCCATTGCAGCACTCCATCGCAACCCGCACTTCCCTGGCGCACGGCAACTTTCGGGTTTTTGTCTGCTGTGGTATTTATCCTGCAATGGCGAGCTCCTGGCAGGATAAGGTGTCCTCGCAGGATAAGGTGTCCTTGCTGGGAGTGACAATTAATAAAGCGCTTTGCCGGACGGGCGTAAGCCATTTGGCCCTGGGAAATTTATACTTGGCTATCGAGAAACTTATCATTTCACGAAGGTTACTATCTTACTAAAAACTAAGTGCTAGGTATTTTTTTATGTTTCACCAAATGCTAAATATTTTTGTATGTTTTTTGTTTATGCTCACCAAAAATTAAATGCTAAGTATTTTTGTATGTTTATCTTTACTAAAAACTAAATGCTACGATTTTTTTTATGTTTATTTTTACTAGCAATTAAATGCTAAATATTTTTGTATGTTCTTGGATGTAGCTCAAATTTTTACATACTTTTGCTCTTATTGTTAATTGGTATGACATCAGATTTTAGGGCAAAATCATCAAAAATTATATTTTTGGTTATTTCAAGATGTCTTAGGGGTTTACCTTCAGGGCTAATAACATGTATTTGTCAAGCTAAATGGAATGTTTATTTAATTTTTGGCTCGAAGGGTAAGCACATTTATTTGTCGCGTTAATTGCAGTGTTCGTCAAACACAAAAAGCATAATTGGCCTTCAACATTCATAGTGTTTTATATACATACATATGTAGGATATGGGATTGTCTCTTCTATTAAATGCAAATTTTCAGTAGACTTTGCAGATTGTATTCCATTTGATCATCTGCATATTTTCTGACCGGATAGCAAGTCAGCCCAACTAAGCCTCGACAAATATCGAAAGGACTGTGGAGCATCACTCTTCCACCTCGGCATCTGCTCTTTTCTGCACTCTGTGCCCTCCACTTCACTTCAATTCATTTAACTGTGTTAAATTAAATCACAAATCAAAAATCAATTACAGTTATTACAACGACTGCGACGATGTCTACGATTTCCAATCTCTAAACGAGCGCGAGTTTCCACCCCTTTTCGCCTTTTCCGACCCCCTTTCCCCAACAGCTGCATCCCAAAGTGGGGTTGGGATTGGGGGATTGGGGGAAGTTCTCGACTGGCATGGTGACCTGTATCTATATCTCTGGTTCTACGGGTCTGATGCCGATTCCGATTCCGATTCCCACACCGAAAGACTCCGCAGGAGTCTGGGGCTGCGGCTCCTTGGGCGCACATTCCTGCAATCTGTTCGAGCTGCCTTTCTGCCTTTTCTGCCATTTGCCGGCTGGTTTGGTTGGATGGCTGGTTGGTTGGCTGGTTGGCTGGGTGACTGGCTGGCTGTGACTTCTGGCCAAAGCTTCATCAATAATGATGTTATCGGTTGCACAGGCACACAGCGAAGGCAACGAGGCCAGCACACGCTGCATATTTATTTAAAGTTTTATGGGTCCGGGCCGGGCCAAGATGAAGTCTAGTTGGAAATGGAAATCGACGGGTGCGGTGGCGGCGTAGGAAGCAATTCCAACTGGTTTTTAATTTCGATTTGATAAAGATTTTAATAATGTTAGCCGAAGATGGTGCGGCGAAGCGAGGGTTCAACATCAAATTAGTGTAACGGATGTTGATTGCTCGACGAGCTAAAAGTGATTGCAGTTGATAGAAAACGTTGATTGATTTTTTCCCTTCGCCACCAGTTGATTGGAAATGACTTTCGAATTTTCAATTTTTTATGTAATTAAAACAGTTTTTTTATTCACACTTTAATTTTTGTTAGATTTATTAATCCTATTTTAGTCCAACCTAATATTTAAAGGCAGCTAAGTCATATTTAAATGGTTTTTATCGCATTCCAACAACCACTACAAATTTTGTGTGCTGTATTCAAAAAATGTGAGGCATTCAAATGAATTTTCCCACTTTGTAAAATGTGGCAAACAACATATAAAATACTTGTGCAAAGGGGTTCCAAAATCCATTTTCCTGCTTTCGTTTCAAAGTTGTTTTCATTTCATTAATTAATTTAGCTTTACATCGAAGATCCCCTTCGGAATTTGCTGGTTACCTCAGTTGTTTTCCTTATTTCTCTTCGGGATGTTTCATCCTTAACCCCTTGAATGCCACCCCCTTTTTCAGAGACTCTGGATTCCGGCAGTTGACTTCTATCTTGGGGCCCCACCCTTCCGTTGTTAAGCCGTTTGCTTTGTCATTTTGTTGGAAATTAATTCCCGTTTATGTACATTCTGGCAGCTACTGATACTTTTTATTTCGGTGGTTGCAAATTTCATTTGGAACCAGAACCAGAACCAGGAGCCCTTCTCCTCGGCTGGCCCAAATCAACCCCAGTGCTTAGCCAAACTTCATTTGGATGGAATGTAACCAGACAGTAACAACTCCTGACTGGATTTTATGAGTTCTGGCTCAACTACAAATGGCAGCCATAACACTAAAGAATCCCCGCCCTCTTCCAACGCAGATGAATGTGAGTCCCCAGCAGCTGCTGGCCAATTAGATTGGA
This sequence comes from Drosophila teissieri, assembly GCF_016746235.2. Taxonomy (NCBI): domain Eukaryota; kingdom Metazoa; phylum Arthropoda; class Insecta; order Diptera; family Drosophilidae; genus Drosophila; species Drosophila teissieri. The sequence continues at coordinate 13,468,844 of NC_053031.1, read as the reverse complement.
AAGTTTTAGGTGGAGGGGGCAAGTAGGATAACAATTTACCCGTTCGAGTGCCTGGCTGCTTGATTAATTCCAGAAAACGAAGGATAGAAATCCCCAGTGAAACTGCATTGTCATTTGCATATCCGGGAGTCATCCGGTCATGTAGGAATGTGGGGATTTATGCTAAAGTCCTAGATGGGGCTCCCAGATTTTGTGGTTTTACTTTTCCGCATCATCAAATCGAAGTATGCAAAAAACATCATGACTGGCGTAATTTACACGCCAATGACTTTCGAATCGACTAAGTATCATACATACGCGTATATCCGCACATTGATACGGACTGGGTGCCATCTTGGGCTAATCTTATCGGGCGTGGCACAGCTCATATAGCTCGGCAAAATCGCTTTAATATTGAAATTGCCAATTTCGATATTCATTAAATGTTGCGATGTTGAACGAGGAACGGAGCAAGCGTGTGGGAGGCGGAGGAGCGGAGGGGCGTGGCGACAATGTGGCCTCTGTGCAAGGAAGCGTGCTTATCCTGCCATCGTTTCTGCTCCGGGGTGTGATATGTCGATAGGGCGGGGGCAATCAGAATCCATAAACATCAATGTCGCTAAGCAGCGAAATCAATGCACTGAGAAAAGATCTGTACTATGTGTAGTAGCTTTACAAATAAATTTAGGGACTTTAAACTTCAAATACCGAAGTGGTCCTGCCAAAAAGTACTGTAATACAAAAAAATAACAATGTAAATGGTTGAATTGAACAAAAATTCGAAAACGTTTATTTTCAAATTATTTTATTTTTCTGAGTGCATGGAAATTTTACACGGATCTCATTTCCGCTTTTGCCTCAGACCCAAGCTCAAAATGTTGTTCCCACGCATTTTATACGTTTAATTCCTTATCAAGGCATCTTCGGCATTGCGGTTCATTATACAGAGAACCGAAAATATCCCAGCGACCATGAGTTAAAGCCTTAAGATCTAGGGAAAATGTATGTGCAGCCATATATATATGTAGCGCTGTGTAAATTTCATCAAAATAAATACAATTTATAGCGCAATAAGCCAATTTATGCCCCATGTTCGTCCCCCCCCCCGCCACACTCCATTCACAATTTGCATAAATTTTGGCAAGTCAGTTGGAAGAGGGTCAGGGAATGAGGGCGCGGAAATGTTATATGTGTAAACAGCAAATAAATAATATTTGATTACTGTAATGGTGGGCGGAGCGGGGGTCGCCATAATTTAGCCTTCTGAATTATTGTTTAACTTGCTGTTTAGAATTCTAATGGTCGTTTTTATATTCCTTGAGCAGCAAGCAAATATCCTCCTTGTTTTTCCATTGAAAATTGCTCTAAGTTCAGATGGCAAATGTTTGGGAAACTAATCAACTTCTACGCATCTCGACCAGCAATAAATCGAATTCAATATAGAGCATTCTTCTGACGAATCTAAAGCGATTCTGTCTGGGAGCGAAATGGAAATTTTCTTAAATAAAAGTTAAAAGAGTGGAAAAACAAATGAGTGTGGAAAACCCAATAAAAGCAACATGAAATGGGAAGCACACCACAAGAAGTACGAGCGAGAAGAGAAATTAACCCGGAAAGAATGAAAATACTGAGAAAAATGGCTGAGCGAAAAAAAGAAATGTCACACAGTGCGTATGTGGAACATTTTTTAATTGCTTCACATATGTTCAAGTAATTGCTGCAACAGTTTAGAATTCCAGTGGGAAAAGGGAACAGAGAAAACAATCGGTAAGAGGACACTTCACTTACGTAGAAGTGTTTTATTACAACTTATTTAACTTTTAAATAGTAAAAGATTTATTGCATATGATAAGTTTCGTAAACTTTTTAATTCATCTAATATACTTCATAGAATTATCATTTCCAAGGGTTTTTACCCAAGCGAATGCTTTCTACTGTTCTTGGCATTGATCTCAGGTCCCATACCTTCGTGTTGAACTCTCACAAGGTGTAACTCATAATCCTTTCGGAAAGGCTTCCAGCTCCTTGGCCGGGCTGGGACTATAAATTTTCTGGGAACAAGCAGCCAGGCTCGGTTGAGAGTGTAACAAGCCCTAAGTGAAAAATAGAGATAAATGACGGCTACACAAGATAAACAACACGGCCGAGTGCGAGCGAGCTACATAAAGTAAAACTGTATTTAATTAACCGACATTGCAATTACAAATTCTGTGCAGCGCGGCGAGAGCAAAACCCTGGACTGGGACCCGGGGGTTGGAGCAGGACGCAAGACACAGGACACACAGGAGCACAGCAGCACAGGATCCAAAGAGCCAAGGAGCCAAGGAGTAGCAGCTGCTGTTCGGCATACTAAAAAAGAAGCCGGGTGAAGAGCAAAGCGATGCCGGCGACGCCGAGCAAAACAATTTCATTTTGCGCACAGCCGGCTGAGTGAACTTATGGGCTGGAATGGTGAAAGGCGAAAGGAGCTGCTCGGCTGCTGGGCGGCACAAAGCGCCATAAACGTGGCCATCGGATGAAGGACACTGCACCGTGGTCACAGAGTCTTCAGGAGTCAGGCGTAGAGGTCCTTGACTTTACCAGCTCTAACTAGCACAGCCGAATGATAGAGCATTGAAAGCGAATGGTACTTCGAACTGGATGTGGATATTTTATTTGTTAGTTTAAATGCGTGAAATTCATTTGTTTCGCATAGCATTGTTAGAAATAAAACACCAAACTGAAAATAATGAATATAACAATGCCTATTACATTTACACATTTGTGTAATGCAAACCTTGTAAAGCCAGCAATTAGTTGGCCATGTAGATTTTTAATCTTGCTGTAATCAAGCTGCAATAATATTTGAATATATTTTGATTAATTTTATTTCAATATTTATATGTTTCCAATGTGCCAAACCCACTGTTTTGACCAATCGGGCTAACTTCTGCACACAATGCAGCAGTTTCCAAGGCGTGCAAACAAAAGCACAGCAGTAGCAGCTGACTTGGAAGAATTGAAGGAAGATGTTGCAAGAAATCAGGACTAGGAATTGTGAGGTAGCGAAGAGCAGGGGTAAAAGGACGAAGCGAAGCCGCCTTTTGTTTATGGCTTTCAGAATTTACACCTTAAAGAACAGACAGTGCGAGCAGCTTCATTCTTATTTTTTATTTTTTTAACAGCCCGGTGTGGGGAATGGGGCTCTGGGGGGCAGAGGGAAAATTAACGGTAGCCAGTTATCATCCGGGAGCAGAAGCCTTTTCCTCACCTCGCCCACTGCCAGTGGTCCTTATCGGTTTTGTCCTCCGGCAGCAGACGGAGTTGCTACGGCAAAATAAAAGGAAGGAACGTACAAACTTGTGCATAACTCAGAAAAGTCTTAATGAATTATGAGCCCAATGTTGCCGGGTCCTGTCTCGTCTGATGTCTCGTCTGTTGTCTGTTGTCTGCGCACTGGCAGCTCGCAGGACCGCAGTTCCTTCAAGGATTCAGTCCGTCTGCGAGTGAGCCCATCTGGGTTTGCGGCCGATGATGGCTGTGATTACGGCGGCGAAGGTAAGCCAGGTGGCTGCCTTGATTGTGGTAAATGATTATATTGCCTGGCCTGGGCTTGGCTTGGGTTTCGTTTTAATCACTGCTCGTTGTAGACTGGCTGTTCCTTTTTATGTTTTGCATAAGATCAATGAGACATCTCATCAGAGGTTTGTTCCGCACATTCAGATCATAATCATACAGTAAGATTTATCAATTAATATCTTTTAACTGTTCCTCAGCAAAATAAAGTCTATATTGATACGAAAATGATGTATTTTGGTTTAGTCGATCCAATGCAGTAGAGCTCGCTGCTTATGAACTCCTCTGGCTTGTGATTCCCATTCGAATTCATTGCTGTTGATCTGCATACCCAACACTTCCTTCCCACAGGCTTCATAAACAATCGGATCCCCGCACATGGCACCGCATAACAGTCCATTTATTTTAATTATTATTGCTATTATTGTCATGCTGACCAACTAAACAACAATGAGCAGTGCTGGCGAAGTGCACAGATGCAACTACATGAACGTAAATAACACACGAGGAGTTGGCGAGGAGTCTGCGATAAATAAAATTGCAAAGCATAAAATCTAAACAACTGAAATGAATGTTGCCGTTGCCGTTGCCAGGCAACTGAAATGGCAACAGAACCAGAAATACCAACGGAACGGCAAGAACGAGCAAACAAATAATTCCATGTCACACAATGATGAAAGTTTTGTAATGTTTGATGTTCCTTCAGGAACCCCCTGATCCCCCATCTCCCATCTCTCTTGGCTCTCCCGCTGCTTGCAGTTGCAGAAAATTAAGCAATTTAATTTAATAGGCACGAGGAGCGGAGGAGGGAGACATGCAACTGCAACTCGAACTGGAACTGGAACTGGAGCATGGCATATCCTCGGCGCACTCTGCTGCTCCTCCTGCAGGACAATAATTCAACACGTATTTAAATGCATATCCTCGGCCCTCAACTCCCTCACTCCCCCTCCTCCCTCAAACACCACCAACTGTCTTGCAAATGAAAATTTACTGTGCATGTTGCCCCTGCCAGCAGCAGAACCAGAAATATATCCACAGCCAGAGAGCCAACCGGAATCGGAGGCGAAGAAGAAAGAAGCCAGGACTTCGAGATACCGAATTCGGAGATACCTTACACTAAATACCAGTCTTATGATGGTAAAGAGTGTAAAAAGTAAATGGTTTTAGGTGATATAAATAAGGTATTATATTAATGGGATTTATGAAACTGAACAGATGTTAGATCTTTCGATAATTAATGTGATATGGGAACTTTCAGCTTTTCCCACTATACTAGTATTGACTTATCTTTGCGGCACTGCAAACTTTCGCCTAAATATGTAAATAGTACCCTTTGCAAGCATTAAACTGCAGACCGACTTCTTTTTTTGCCGTCCTAAAATATTGTTTGTGCCAGTTATTTATGTGTGTGTGAAAGCGTTGGGAAAAAGTTTGGCCAACAACTGAGAACTGAACTACAATTGCAGGAAAAGCGGCCAATCGAAAAGCTAAATCAAAAATGTTTGCCAGCTAGTCCGACTCTAAGCAACTAATTTCAGCTTAACCCACTTTGGCCGCATTTCCAAAGCAATTACCGTACTTGAGGCTTGATCTCTGATTTATGAGACCGACGACGACGTCTGGCGCAACAATACAGCATTTTTGTCATTTAATGCGAGTGAGAGATAAATTATTGCAAACAATCCGGACGGGCGGTGGACTTGTGGGCTATTGGGCTATTGGTTGCCCTGTCAAAGGGGCGGAAATCAGGCAACATCCGCTCCATAAACGGATATCCGGTTTGTTCGCACGTTCACGCTGTCCTGTTTCAGAGGTCCTGTGCAGCTCAGGGGAATAAGCAACTTTAATTTCTCCGCGTGCTCCTTTGAATGGCGTTTATTAAATTGCGAGATGAACAGCAGACTTATAGCAAACCAAAAATAATAAATCAACATTTGAGGTTGTAGTTTAAGGATTAATTAAAGTCTATTAATTGCAAAGGAACAACATTTCCTTACAGCAAACTTGCGGGGACATTGAAGGGGTTAGCTATAAAATAAGTTATGCTATGAAATATACATAATATATTTTATATATAAAAAAAAGTCTGCTGTTCAATTTAAAACCACGAGAGGAATTTCAAGAAAGCCCCGTTTATGTCATTTACTTAATGTACCATTTATTACAGCGCAACGATTTCAAGTCACTTGAGATTTGCGCGTCATCGCAATATTATGCAAAACAACGATGAGAAATGGCACAGTAGCATAAGAAACCAGCCCAAAAAGTGTTTTTTTAAGGGTTAAAATATCTGAAGAGAAGTCATTCCAATGGTTATTTACACTTGAAACCAGGCGGTCGGTTGTGTCACCCTCGCATGTCTAATTCAATTCCATTGCGATTCCTATTAAGCCCGGCATCCTTGAGACGCCCATCGAAGTCACTATTCATCCATCCAAAGAGTGGTTAAAACGCCCACTTTCCCACTTCCCCTTTTTCACTTTTTTTGATTCACCCGGCCAAATGGCAAGCAAGCGCAATTCGAGATTGCCGAAAGACGAGACGAAACAGGACTGAATCGGCTGAGTTATTACGCAAATTTAGCATCTGAATAGAAAATCGAATATTTCAAGTGGCTGGTAATGACATTTCAGCTCCGAGCCAAGCGTCTCGGCCAAGTTGCGAGTTGTCAGTGTTCGGAATCTTTGAGGTAAGCACTGCCATGGACCACGGGCTGTGGTAATTGAAGCTGGCATGTGATTTATTAACTCAATAATGGCACAGATAGCTCAGCATCATCCCCACGCCCGGTTTGTTAATGCCAAGAAAAATTGATGCAAATTTTCGCCGAATTCCCGCTCACACCCCAGCGCGAAAATTCCACTTAAATTCCGCGCATAATTCGATTTGCATTCAAAGAGGGAAATAAGCAAATTTGTATTAATCGAAATGTATTCAACTCAAAGGAACGCAGCCCGCGAGCATATGCCTGCGGGCCTGGGTTCAATTCTTTTGTGGTTCGCTTTTGGGTTTGGGGCGTAATTGAAATATTCCACTAAGGGTGGCTGGCTGACTGACAGACTGTCCCCATTGCTTTTCAAAGGACACGGGGAAAAAATCAAGCCAAATATTACACAAGCTTGTTATAAGTAAGTACAAACCATATATGTATGTGTAGTGAAAACATTAATATTAGAGACACATTTATCTTACCGTTTTAAATTAGAAGAGTATTTTGATAGATCTTATTATATGATGTCAGTTTTACAGAAAATTTCCAATACCAAGTCAAAAATACTCTTGGCAATCATATATCATCCATTGTATATATGCTTTACTGTGAATTAGGATTACCAACGACAACCCATCTCCATCTGGAGCCCGATAATTTATGGATCCATCGGCGTTTTGTTTTCTTTGTCTCTGCCAGTGGACAATTACGCAATAAGATTTCGGCTTTCTCCCAGATTTGCTGCCTATCTCGGGTTAATTACTTCCTAATGCCCGTCTGTGAGAGGCGAAGGCATTTCCGTTTCCGCTGTCAGTCGTCGCCACCATCAATCTATATAACTAAAAGAATGGCGAAATACCCCCGGACATTTCCCGGACATTTCGCCAGGCATTGTCCAATATTTCAAATGGAAAGTCCTTTAAGAAGCTGTTGGCATTTTGGATTTACGACAACCAACATGTTCCCACTGCCTCTATATTGTATTAGCTGCAATAACAGCCATAACCAAGTACTTGCCCACTCAAAGGACACGAAAGCGATGTAGAGCGAGTGAAGCGGCAGGACCAACTAGGACAATTGGTTTGCATTACCAACAACCGAATCTCCGCTTCCCTACACTTGGGCAAACAAATTACAAATAATTACGTAGGAAGGCCATGACACAGGTGAAACTGTGTAGTGCCCCTGTTTTCCCCTATCACCTGAACACTAACTGCAGGTGTAAACTGGCCCACTTTGTTGCATGTGCCGCTTGTTGTTAACGTCTGTGGTTCCGCCTCCCCTCCCCCTTCTGCACCTGCTGACGATGATGATGACGATGCTGATGGCGATTGTTGCTGTGGCTAACTGGAACTGACTAACTGTCTCATTGGTTAAAGGCTTGGCCAACGTCCTCCACCTGCCCACCTATCCACCTACCACCCTTTGCTCCCTGGGAGCCTCCATCATTCCGAGCTGCAAAACTCGAAGGGTCTGGGAGCCACCTAATCTGAAATGCAATTATAAGGCCAAATGACACAGCCTTTGGAGCTGGCAGAATGGAGTAATATTACAAGGGAACAAGCCTTACTGGAATAACGAATCAAATTGAACATGGATCTTCAGATGTATAGAAGAAATGTTCTTTCCATTGAAATAATATTGATCTAAATAATAATTGGATAAATGAAATTAAGAATATACATATATAATATACTAAGTATTATTAATGCTGTTAAGGCGAGACTAAAATAATTTGTCATGTCACCATGGAATTATGTACATATACTATATATTTTCTCTATAAAAAATGGATACGCTGAGTTTTTGAAACAACAATGAAGCTACAGGTATTGCTAGTAGGACTTCTTGGTCTCTTGGCTGTGGCCACGGCCCTTCCACAAAAAGGCAAGAAAAAAAATATTGAGATCTGGATAAGACCGAAGCCTATGGACATACCACAACCGCCCTATTAGATCAATTTGGCACTCCCATCCTCGATTTCGTAAGCCTTTTCCAATGATAGACATTCTGATGCTAGCAATATAGGTATTCAAACGGTGTCAGCCACAACGTTGTTCAAGAAATAATCAAATAAATAAAAAAAACCGTGTTTTGTTTTTATTATTTCGGGTACACGTATTGATAAGGGTGTTTGTTGTTTGACAATATTAAAAAAGCTGGTATCAAGCGTTGCCACCTGTAAAATAGAAACATTCTTGTTAGGATCATGAACTTAGGTCAATGAGCTCGGCAACCACAGAGTTAAGATTAATCATAAAGATGCTACGGAGATTCTACAAATTTTTAAAGCTTATTTGTAAAATTGACAATGTTTAGTTTGCAGAGAGGTTCTCGTGAGAAATGTGGAACATCCTGGCTAAAATACAGATTAAAATTAATTTGATTTTTGCTCTTCCCTAAGATAGGATATCCAAGTGCGAGTTTAATGTCCTAGTGTGTTCCACATTTGCATTGTCTTCATTTGTTTGCGCGGCGATGACGACAGCACTGTTGTCGTCATAGTCTCCTTGCTGGGCCATTGTCCGGACTCCAAGCCCCGGACTGCTTTCTCCTATCTCCTATCTCCGGACTCCGAACTCCGGACTCATTGTTGGCCCTTTGTTTTTGCGCCTCGCGTGTCTAATAAAAGCGCATCACAATGTGGGTCATTGTACGGCGACACAGGCCAGCCGGCATCACATGACTTTGCATTTGTCAGCAGCATGCAACTGCTGCAACATCAACACATAAAGCGCTGCTAATTGCAAACGTGCACATGCCGCACAATCGGAGAGTTGCATGCAGAGAGAACATATATTTACCGAATTTTGTATTAAAAAAACAATTTACTTGGTCATTTGGTTATAAACATCTCGGTAAAAATCATACTTTAGGCTTGTATAAAATGTAGTAATTGTTTTCAGTGTCGTCTCTCTTTGTTTCGCATAAGTCTGCGACAGCTGCAAAAGGAGAAGAGAGGGGAAGGCCTATGGAAAGTGTGTCAGGCATAGTAAATCGATACGGAATTCTTAGTAATTAATTCCTGGATTAATTGTGATGGGGTCTTAACTTTTCCTGCACCATCTATTTATTAAACGTCACATACTTTTGAGCAATGTTGGTCACTTGAAATTGTGCTCTGAAAGTAGGCAATAAAAACATGTTGCACCAATTATCTACATGCATCTACATTTAAACACATTTTACAAACGTAAGATGTAAAAGTTTTGGGTTTGGGTTTATTTTATATTAAGCTCAATCACTCATATCTTAGCATCTTCCTCCCCAGGCGGGCCCCAAGTTAAGACGGCACCACTTATCACCTGCAAGAGAATGGGTTAGACTACACTCAAAACTGAAGAGGATACCACTTACGATTATTGGGGCTTGGCTGTGGAAACTTTGGCTTCTTCTTTTCCCACGGCCATTGCCAAGACTGGACCAAGGCGACGATGCAAAGGAGAACCAAGAGGAGTGCTACTGTTTTCATTCTTACACCGATATTCAAGCCAATCGGCTTTTTATAGGTCTGAACACCTAAAACAAAAGGTGTAGGGGCGTAATAAGATTACGAATGTCACGGTTTAGGTTTGTCACACTTTGGGTTATCCCATATCCAAGTCAAATCGAACCTTTGACATTTACAGGACATGTTTACTGTAGTTATTTTAAAAAGAATTGTTGATAAATATTATATAGTTCGTTAAATATGCCTAAATGACTCAAGTACATTTGCGTGTTATTTATCAACTACCCTACTTGGAATAGCGTGACCACTATGTTCAACTAGAACATATTGAATATATAGAATTATTGACCTTATATACAAAACTGTGGAGCAAATATAAGTAGGCCTCTTAGGGAGTTTATACTTTATGTTTCGATAGCTAACAGCTTTATGCTGCGGGATGGAATTAGATTCTCCAGAGACTAGAAACTAGGAGAACCCGAGAATCGCCATTAGGTGACCACAATATGTCTTCTTTGGCTGCGAACCGGCATTAACATGCTGGGGTAATCACCACGCTTCGGGGCATGGCTTTATGGTTGCAATTCGATGGTCCGGCGACCGCAGCTGGGAGAGTGAAAGGCGGGCCAAGAACTTGCAGCTGGTTTCTGCTGTGCTCTGGTCTTTGAATTGCTAACCTGATTTAATGAGCCTGAAAATCCATCACTTCCTCGGCCTCCCAACTTATTTCTTATTCACTTGTATGTGGGCCTTTCCTTTTGCCACTTTTTTTGGCCAACAAAAGGCAAAAACTCGATTGAACAGCAGCCAACCTTTTGCTTGTATGGCAATACTTTCTAAAGGCTTAGCCGTTGGCCGCAATTGTTTTATTACAAATTGGAAAAATGTCTCAAAAGCGCCTTGGGAATAATCGTTTTGCATTGCATTAATCGCACTACCTTAATCGTAAAAGGAGAAATTTTTTAGCTGTAAAGTCTTTTAAAACCTACATTCCATCAGGAGTATTCATTTGGTTTTAAATATAGGCAAAATTGTAGGTAGTGATTATAAATTCTTAATCGTTTGAAAGTTCAATTCCAATACACGTCTAATATTTTAGAAAGATGGACAGTTTTTTATATAGTTACACACCGCCTTAAAAGTTTACAAATCTATTGTGTGAAGTTAAGTATAAATGCTTTTAAGGCGAGACAAAAATAATTGGTCATGTCACCTTTACTATATATTTTTTCTATAAAAAGGGGATACACTGAGATATGTGCTCAACAATGAAGCTACAGGTATTGCTAGTAGGACTTCTTGGTCTCTTGGCTGTGGCCACGGCCCTTCCACAGAAAGGCAAGAAAAAAAATATTGAGATCTGGATAAGACCGAAGCCTATGGACATACCACAACCGCCCTATTAGATCAATTGGTACACCAATCGTCTTTTTCTTGGTCTTTGTACAAATAGTAACGACATCATTTTTCACTAATAAAATGGCCCCACCATTTTAAACCGTTTTGTGTTATTTGTATAGCCCATAGTTTTAAGTTAAACAGATATATTATGTTGTGGGGTAAATAGTAGTAGTTAGTAGAAAGTGATCCGCCTCTGCTACCTCGAAAACTATGCGACATTAATAGTTAGGACTAAGCAAGTTGATACAAAAAAGATTGTAAAAATTCAAAACAGTAGCAATGAAATTGGTTACGACTATTTGGTAGAAAGATTTTTCGTAAAGAAAAATACAATCAGAAAACCATTCGTATGATTTTATCATCAAAAGGACAAACTAAAAATAATTAGGAAATAAAACTAACATTTAGGGGCTGAGGATTTGTTGAAATTATATCTGAAACAAATAAATGTTTTTATGTTATTATTAAATACACTTTTTCTTTGTCACAATAACCTTTTCATATAGTCCTATTCAAAAGATGGTTTTTTGCATCAAAAACGTTATTTAATGCTTTTAAGTAAGACTGAATTTTTATTGTGCCTAAATACATTTAGTACATTTTATATAGAATTTTCGTTTTTCTTCATAAGTCAAATAACAAATTTTCACAAGTATTCACATTAGTTATAATATATTTATCCATTGCATAATGATTTTTATATAACTTTATTGTTAATTACGTTTTGTGATAAACAGAAAAAGGCCATTGTCTTATGTAACAAGCCCTTGGAAACCTTTGACCTTTCAATTATTTTATAAATAATGTATGGTTATGAAAAATGTCAAAATTGGTCATGGTGATATCCATAAATAATCAACACTATTTTATTAAATTCTGTTTTAATTTTTACCCTGTGATATACCAGTGCCAATATACAAATCAAAATGATAGAAATCCAATCAATATTTATCTTTAAAGAAAAAAGGCAGCTATGCGAAACATGAAATTACATCAAGATTTAATGATCTATACAGCTATGATAATAAAAATGGTTAGTTCAATAGGTATATTATATTCTACTTATCGTTTTCATTGGCGATTTAAAATCCTTAATAGTGTATCAGTGCGTGGCGAATTAGTGCATCCATTCGTGACACCTTTATATGTATCAGCTATAAAAAGGGAAATATCGTCGACTTGGCACAAAAATGAAGTCACTGCTGATTCTTCTGTTGGTTATCCTCTGCCTGACCGGAGTGACCCCAGCCGGGAAAAAGAAGAGACATGTTGAGGTTTGGATCCGACCAGATCAAAACTATAACAACAACAACCAGAATTGCAACTGGGGAGGATGCGATAAGTGATCATTGGATCCAGTGTGTCAATAAGGGCGAATAAACTTATATCGACTCTATTGTAAAAGAATAAAACTATCTGACTGGGCAATTTTAATTTAAATATTAGAAAAGGGTTTTATATTAACACTTACTTTGTCGTGAAAAGTACCTATTCCATTTATGGGGCTTTAAACGATAATGAGAAAAAATGGATTGGGCTCTTTGGTTTAGCCAAAATGGGAAACGTTTTTGATTACGGATTACAGAACTTTGTCGTTATTTACGTATTGTAATAAACAGAAAAAGGCCATTGTCTTATGTAACAAGCCCTAGAAAATCTTTGACATTTCATTTATTTTACGAATAATGTATGGCTATAAAAAATGTCAAAATTGGTCATGGTGATATCCATAAATAATCAACACTGATGTATTGAATTCTGTTTCAATTTTTACCCTGCATTTTATACCAGTGCCAGTATACAAATCAAGTTTATAGAAATCCAATCAATATTTATCTATAAAAGAATAAAGGCATCAATGCGAAACATGAAATTACATCAGGTTTTAATGATCTATACAGCTTTCAAAATTAAAATGGCTAGCTTAATAGGTATATTATATTCTACTTATCGTTTTCATTGGCGATTTAAAATCCTTAATAGTGCATCAGTGCGTGGCTAATTAGTGCATCCATTCGTGACACCTTTACATGTATCAGCTATAAAAAGGGAAATATCGTCGACTTGGCACAAAAATGAAGTCACTGTTGTTTCTTCTGTTGGTTATCCTCTGCCTGACCGGAGTGACCCCAGCCGGGAAAAAGAAGAGACATGTTGAGGTTTGGATCCGACCAGATCAAAACTATAACAACAACCAGAATTGCAACTGGGGAGGATGCGATAAGTGATCAGTGGATCCAGTGTGTCAATAAGGGCGAATAAACTTATATCGACTCTATTGTAAAAGAAGAAAACTTTCTGACTGGGCAATTTTAATTTAAATTGTAGAAAAGGGTGTTATAATAACACTTACTTTGTCGTGAAAAGTACCTATTCCATTTATGGGGCTTTAAACGATAATGAGACAAAATGGAGTGGGCTCTTTGGTTTAGCCAAAATGGGAAACGTTTTTGATTACGGATTATATATAGACAAAAGTGCTTATGTCGACCAATTAAATAGTATTTTCATTCATATGCACTTTTGTACAAACTAAATTCTTCAATTGGAATTCATAAGAATGAAAAAATCGAATATTTTCCATTTATTGCAAAGAAAACATTTTCCAGTCGGACCACCATTTGCAAGTGTGCATCGTTGAGATCTACATTTACTTTTTGCAACACTTTTCTCCCCAAATTTAGCATGCTGCAGATTCGCCAAACTTTTCAGAAAACTTCTGGTCTGCGCAGTCGAAGAATAAGTTGCCGCCACGCCCAGTTATACTCTCATTATCTTGGCATGTAATTCCCAGCCCTTCAGCCCTTCATCCCTTCAGTCCTTCGGTCCTGGCGAATATTCCCACATGTGTGTCAGTTTTGTCGCTCGCGGACAATGGCAGAAGTTTCTGTTTCGGCTCGATAAAGTATCTGTTAGATACAATTTACAATATTTTCCGCTCCGCTTCGTCCTGCTCGCCCCGCCCAGCCAAGTGAAAGTTTCGGCAGCAAAGTATGGCTTTAATGATAATGACTTTAGCTTCGGCAAAAAGTAGCGCAAAGTTTAGAATACGCCAACGCAACGCTTTTGGGGATTTTGCCAGCAAACTGGAGTAGTGGTTTGGAGAACTTTTTCCCCTGCCAACAAACGCGAATTAGAACGAGTTCGTTTGTTGGGTGTGTGTGTGTGTGTGTGTGTGTGCTAACTTTTCCTACGTGTTGCCCATATGAAACTGATAAGAAAAGACAGCGGCAGCAGGACCCGCCAAGTGGGACAAGGCCGGGCTGCCTATTGCGTAACTTAAATGCGAAGTAATTCGATATCAATGAAGCGATGCTGTAGCATTAGTTAAGCCGCAAACTAGACTACCTCTAGGGCCCGAAGATCGTGTACTGGCATTTGCAGCGATTTACTTTTATCACAATCGCCGCAACAACCTCGGACATTGTCAGCGATTTATTGCATCAGCTCCCACCAACAACAGACACTTGGTTACGTTGTAAGCGGCCAGAGCTGCAGATACAGATACTATACAGATACTACAGAGATACTATGCCAACAACTACAAACAAGCATCCTGAGCAGCCCGTAGCTACCAAAAAACAAAAACCCAATTGCCCATTCTCGTTCCCGATTCCGATCCCAGTATCTCATCAACGTGGCTAATCTGCACTGTGACAAACGCTGTCAATTCTTATGCAATCTTAACGCACCTAACACTCTACTGCTTTTATTAGTTCTGTTTGCATGAGCAAATTGTTCCATCCATTCTTGATTTCAGTTAAGTTATACAGGGGATAAATGTTTGTTTTTGAAGAATTAGTTTTTAGTTCATCGATATGGCACTAACTTTTCTCGCGGTGCAACTGCAGTTGCTGTTAGACGGCTGCTGATGTCAACTTCTTTGTTGTCGTCGTCGTCATCTCCTCCTCATCAACATCAGTGGAGCGCGGCAAAAGTCTTCTCCCAGCAACGGCCCAAAGTTCGGACTGGAGTCCCAGGCTGTTAAGAGTTCAACTCGTGATGTTTAAGTGGTTTAAGCCAAGGTAACGATTTCCTCATTGGTCTCCAATTCTCCGGCTCAGCTCAGCTCCACTCAGCTCGCTTTTGCTGTTGTTGCCGGCGACATTCTGTCATGCCACGATCACGAAGCATTCGTAACACATTTGTTGCAATTTTCGTCGCTATTTGTTAAGGTTCAGAAGAGGTTGCAACTAGCAACCGAAAGGGACACTCGTCTGGTTGCTAATGTTGTAAGATATGTACTAAACGGCAGTATAAATCGATTGATTGTAATGCGCTGCAAAGTGTCTGCACTGTTGCAAGAGCAAAATCAACAGCATTAAGACACAGAAAACGTATTAAGAGTCTCAAAATACTCTGGAACAACAATAAGTTAGCATATCCAATCCGTTTAGCACCTGGCTGAATCTCAAAATTGTACGCTATAAAAATGGTATAGACTTTGTTATGGACACAATAATGAAGTTACTGAGTCTACTGATGGTCGTCCTGGTCCTAATAGGAATGGTTGCTTCACAAAAAAAACGCAAAAGAAGAGGGCTTGAAGTTTGGATACGACCCAAGCACAATCCACCAGGAACAAGACATTGTAACCCGGGTGATCACTGGTGTCAAAGAGATTAAGATAATTAAATCTGTAACTTATTGTTTTATATCTTTTAATTTCATCGTTACTCGCAGAGTAAAAGGGTATTCTAGATTCGTTGAGAAGTACGTAACAGAAGGAAGCGTTTCTGACTATATAAAAGTTATATTTTCTTGATCAAGATCAATGGCCGAGTTGATCTGGCCATGTCCGTCTGTCCGTCCGTTGGTCCGTCTGTCCGTATGAGAACTCAGGAGCTACAAAAGCTAGCTTGTTGACATTAAGCATACAGACTCCAGAGACATAGTTGCAGCTCAAGTGTAATCCACGTTTACCAAATGCTACACCGAATGGTGCAAAAATCGACCATTTTGAAATTAAAGTAGATTAAATTTACAAACGTCCTTCCATTAGTCTAAAGAAAACCAATGGCATTGTTATGTTTCAATGTGGAAATAATTATGCAAGGATTAAATGGCGAAATTGCAAAATCCCCATCGAACGGTGCTAATGGCTGCCTACTTAGGTGGTTGTCCCAATTGCACTCGCATTAAATTCACTTCCGCTGGAGGAACACCGACTTCCGCTTTGGAGGGAGATGCCAAGGGGACAGGTGGCCAGGGAAGAGGAGGGGAGGGGAGGGCAGAACAGGTGTAAACTGTGACGCCGCCAACGGGCGACACATTTGGCAGCTATTCAAGTGTGATAACAACAATGTGCCAAGCCCAATAGAAAAGGGACACGGCGCAGGACAACAAAGGGAGCGAGCGAGATGGGATGCGCAGGAGTAAATCAAATTGAATAATTGTTACACGAAGAGCGAGGGAGATGGGAGGAAGGAGACAGTTGGCAGCGACGTATGATCGAGCGGCAGCAAAAACAAACGCTGCCTAACAAGCCTAGGCACAATAACAATAACATTGAAAGGACATCAGCGTCCTCCATCCGCTTCGCACTTTCCATATGTCCGTGCAATCGTCCCCTGCACTGAGAGCAATTTTCTAACAAATACAAACTTCACTGTTTCACCAAGTGTCCATGACCTACACAGATGTATTCCTACATGGGAGACGATTATTCAATTGTCTTGTACACAAGAAATAAATTACCAAATCATATTACAAGCAAGTAGATTTTTCTCTCAGTGCCTCGTTCCATTTCGCTGCGATGAGAAGCGCTGCGATGCGACTTCAATTCAATCAATTGAACGTGCCACGAATGGTTAGCAATAACAAAATACACTCTGGTGGCTTGGCGGGTGCTGAGAGGGGCGGGGGGCGAGCAAGGACCAAGGACCAGGACAACGACGGGTAGGGGGGGGGCCGACCAACTGGCGTGTGAAATTGACAATGCAGCTGCAGGGGGAGGAAGGAAGCAAGGGGCACGGAGGCATTTGGGATCATTGAACACTGACAAAATACAAATCGCTTGCTTAAACTGGGAAGCTCACTAATACATTAATTTTAATCTAAACACATATATTTATTCAAAATATGGCTAAGAATAAACATACAAATCATCTAAGATATCCATAGACTGAAATTGAAGCAATGATGTATAACTTTTGTAGTTAATTGTATTAAATTAAATGTGCGTTCTGCATTTAGTTTTGCAGTGTAGGGAGAACATTTTTGCACGCGACAAACGACCAACGTGCGGGATTAAGGACCTGGCGCACCGTGGTCCGGCCTTCCTTCATGAAAATGTCCTGCGATGTCCTGTGCATGCCGTTCCTGTATGCCGTCCAATGTCCACTGGCGACGTGCCCCATTGATTGACTGGCACGGACACCTGCACACATCGGCGGCCGACATTTTTGCATAAAACTGAGCCGGGAGATTGAAGCAAATAAAACTTATTTAGGTTGCAGGGGCGAACAGACCAAACGACCAACAGACCAACATACCAGTGATTTTCAATATTTGCAGCGGGCTTACCTGGACACAGGCCCATGCGCCATAACAGGTGTTGATATGTTTACAGAGTGCCTAATGGGCGGGGCTTTTGGTTGGGGGGAATCAGTGGGGAATAGGTGGTGAATGGGCCATGATTGGTTTCTATGTGCGTGCAATTTGCACAAAATGCAGACAGACCGCATCGAGGATGCGAGACAAGCTTGTGGTGGGATTTGGCTGGTTATCAATTAAACAATTAGCGGGCCATTATTTGAATAGGCTCGTATGGAGAACGCCTGCCTGAGTGCCCCGCCCTGCCCTTCCCTTCCCTTTGCCTGGGAATCACAGCTCCCACTCGTGCGCTTGTCGAATAAACATTTCTCACACATCGCGATTGTGTTTCCCCGACTGTCATTTACCGTTGGCGCTCGGGTGGAAAACCTCTGGAGACCCTGATTGCCACGCCCACCACTTGCAATCAAACGCTTGCCATCGAGAATCTCAAAGATGCACCTCTTTTTCCACTGGTGATGGCATAGTTGCCGTTAGTCGTGCACAATAATAATTATGTTAGGTACTCTTAAATGTTGTAAAAAGATGGTACTATTTAAGTTAGAGCTCTCAGTTTAATACTACAAATATAAGTTCTTTTAATTTTTCCATTTCGAGCTTTTAACTTGGTGCCATACTTATTTTGTGCTTGCTGACTTTTTCTCTATGACTAGTTTGTGCCAGCACTAAGCGCAAGTGCACTACAAGGGATCGCAGACGAGGCATGGTTTTTTAAATTAAAAACTAAAATCGATTGACATTCAATTTGAGCAGGCAGCTCCCCCACCCCCCGACTAAAGTCAGTCCCCCGCTGCTGCCCTGCTGCCCCGCCCGATGTCGTATCTCAAGTCAACATTTGTCGCTATAAATTTGCCAGTGCCCAAGTTTCGCACACTTCCTTGACTCTGCCACGGATGCTGGATGTTGGATGTTGGATGCTGGGGCGTTGGATTCCGAGGAGGAGCTGGGATGCGGAGATGCTGGGATGAGGAGATGCTGGGATGTCGAGATGCGATGCAATGCGTGTGCGTGCGAAAGATACTCGGAGACAGATGGGAGCTGTGAGATGGAAACTGGGAGTGGATGGTGTTTCCTTCCCAGCGCCAACCTTCGCAGCTGATATAGCTAGACCAGCCAGCGGCGACATTCAATACTCGCTGACATGTGCGCCACCCGACGGCAGCCCTATCCTCCGCCAGAAGGGGGAAGGGGTAAAGGGTTTTGCATCCCAGTGATCACAGTGACTACTGTTCACTAATTACTATACCAACTATACCACATTCTAAAAAAATGTGAAGTGTAAAATGGTGACTATTAAAAATGGTATCTATATAAAAAGTTAAAATGCATCAATAAAATAATTTAATATTTGACTCGCCTTTCTAGAACATTTCTTTAGCTTGTATACAGATTGTTATTTAAAAAAATGATTTCTTTATTAAAGCACTTTCAATATTACTAAGAAATATGTTTTTAGAACATAAAGTGTAAAAGATGACACTTCTTCAACAAAGATATATGGTAAATATTTAAGTGACTAACTCAAAAGTGGAACAGCTTAAGCAAGGCCTCTAGCTGGGTTATTGGGGAGCATGACCAAATGCTGTGCCATTAATAACCCCAATTAATTATTGCTTTAAGCCAAACTAATGGCCATTTCCCAACTGCAATGAATAACGAGTCACCGCCGGCAGTGACTGTCATCCTACTGTTATTTCGCAGCCATCACTCGAGCTCTGCTCCTCGCCGCAGGTTTAACACCGACTTCAACTTTGGCTCCTGTGCAGTATCTATATATCTGAATCTGTATCTGCGATTCGGTATCCCCACACACTCGACGTATCTGCTGCCATGTGGCTTTCCGCGTTTGCGTGCAAATTCTGTGACACTTCACCCACGGGAGCGTTTTTTGCAACTTTGGCAGCTGAGCGTCGATCTGGGCTCCATTCTGCCTTCTGCACTGCTCCTTTGCTCCATTAATCCTGACAAAGTACGACAGGTACACACAGTAAACATAATACACCAAATGCATGTTCTTTGGCTGTAAAGTAGGTAGCTCTAGGTTCGATAATAATATAACTACAATAGATGGAATAGAGGAGTTGTTACAACATTAGAAGAATTCTAGACTAGGTATTGAAAATGGTAATGAAATGGGTGAGATATTTCATAATTAATTTAAAGAGATTGGCCGACTTCAACTGCGCAGCTATGTGACTTAATCAGTTTTCCAGGAAATAGTTGATTTATTTTCCAGCGAAGCTGCTAGTCAACCCTTCATTAAGTGCCACTCCCACCCCCTCTGTTCACTATTTGTTTGGTTTTTTTGTTAGAAAAGCGGAGGCGGTGGCACCGATGGCGTGTGCATAATTTCCCGGCTCGAGCGCAGAGAAAGAAGGAAAGACTGACGAGCTGAAGAGTTGATGCAACAAGTTGCAGCCGCTTTTAATTGATATTAATTTAATTGACACTCCAGTTGAGTTGTGAACTCGAGTGGCGTTTTGGGCTCGTTCTGGTTCTACTTACCCACGGTCCTCCTCCTGCTCCTCCTTTTTTTTCCCCCCGACTAATCGCGTGGGCTTAGCCCGACTTGTCAGCCGGCAAAGTGGCGGCTTCAATGAGCTTGGCTGTAAACACAGTTCCTGCCGGGAAGGGGAGGAGGGGAAGAAGGGGTCTGGAGTGCATTTTATGAGTTTCCATTTAAGTTCAATTAGGTTTGCACTCGCGATTAGCATAATGAGCGAGTGGCGTGAAAGAGTTGCAAAGGGCCGTCAAGTATCCATGCAAAATTCTGAAGAGGCGCGGAATTCAGACATTGTATGCAATTCTTAGAGATCTCATTTGAAGAGCGACGGGGTAATTAATTTAATTTTACCTTAATTACAATGGTATTTATGTTATTTAATATTCAAGGATGGCGATTATAAAACTGGGGATAACGCAATCCCCGTTTCTACTCGAGGTAGAAATTTCGAAATTTTGTTGGGCATGTCAAAAGTAGCCAAAACACTTACATTTACCAGATACATACTTTTTTATGTATACCTTTTCCTCGCTGTGTAAGGGGTATAATTACAAATCAGGAATACCCATTATTATCTTATTAAGGCAACAAACTTACGTTTTTATTTTTAAAAATAATTTATAAAACATGATTTATAATTGACTATTTTATTTGCATAAATATTTATTAGAGTCTACAGAGTGTATTTAATATTTATTAGAGATAACTACAGTTGTGATATAATAAGTAGAGATACTTTGGTGGTGTTGCAATACAGTTCTGAAGTGAAATGAAAGTGTGTACCGCCAAAAGTGTGTATATAATGGTATAAAATAAAGGCATTCGATACATGTGCGTATGTTGATTTAATAGATACTTGAAGATTCTGAATTTATTATCTTACATTCGTCACTTTGGAAGTTTTATATGAAGAAAGAGATCATGCACGATAATTTGTGCATTCATAAATGATTTCCTGATGTTAAAGTGTTATATGCATTTGACTTTGCCGGTTACATAAATAGAGTGTTTATTGCAGTATACTGACACCTGGCTGGCATATCGATATGGTTTTGCATCCAATCCCCTTCCAATCATAACGGGTCCACGGACTGCAGCCTGCTGTTGCTCCTCCGAAAGTATCGTGCCTCCATGCCATCATCGTAATCATCCTGGTGCGCAGACGCTCTAATCGCTCATTAAACGGCCACAATTTGCCGGACGGCGTTGCATTTAAATTACTTTCCCATTGAGTTGGCCAGGGGAATTGGCTGAAATTTGTTTATGAGGGCCAGCGCAGACCTTTTAACTAAAACTAAAGCTCATAACTCTGGCCAACCGACAGAGTCGGCGCTGTCTGGTTCGTTGGACAATCGAGTCGCGTGAATTTTAGCAATCAGGCAAGGCCCGTGGAACTTGCAAAGTCGCAGCTGAAAACTCTGGAAACTCCGGCCAATGTGCCCCCCAGAACCCCACTGGTCCCACTTTGTTGTCGTCGCATTCATCAAAAAACGCTAAAGTCGTGCAGTTCGGTTTCCAAATCTATGCCCCACCCGCATCCTCGAGTTCTGCAGTTTCCCCCTCCCCAGCCCACCAGTTACCTTATTGCAATTGGCATGCCATGCTTAAGTTTTCCAAGTTTTTCTTTAGAATTTTCCATGCTTTTTCCACAGAGAGAGAGAGAGGGGGCAGCCGAGCTGACCGACGTGATATTATAAATTTAGCTTGCCCCAGCCTGCTGCCTGCTGCCTCTTTCTTGTCCACCCATGGGAAACTTCTTTCTGCCATATTTTGACTTTCTCTAATCTCCCAGAATCACCAGAATCGCCAGAACCACAGTTTGATGTATTCTTCTGGCTGGAGTTTCCACGAGCCGTCTTTGAAGCCAGCTGTATGATATACTTCGGCCATGTCAACTACAAAGATTATGTGAATTAGTAAACTAGTAACTAAAAAAAGACATTTAGATAGCAAAACACTCATTTTCAGTCCAATTGATTTATCTTTCGCATGTTCTGCTTGGCTGCAGATTCAAGTGTTCAAATATAATCGATTGAAATAGACGAAAATAAGTGCACATCAGAACAATCTTCCAGCTCCAAATCATTTGGCAGCTGACTCACCTTCCCATTCCCCAGAACAATCACTTCAAAAGGAATCTCAAATATTTATTAACGCCCCGCTGCCGAGCTGGCTCATAACTGTTGTAAATTACTTGGCCAGGCTGTAAATATTAATAACCAAAGGGTGCAGCCCCGGAATCCCCGAAATGGAGGAGTAGGGTCGTCGGAATGAGGGGCCCACTATTTCGAGCTGTGTTGAGGAACCAATTAAGCGGATTTCAAGTGCTACGAAAATAGCGCCGCACAATCAAAAGGTGACGAAGCGAGCTCGCCGGCGAGGAGGAAAACTCGTGAAAAGCCGTGGTGGGGAAACTCCACTCGTCTATTACATAAGGCAGATGCTGAAGAGGGTGAAAGTGCCGGATAATGGAAGCGTGGAATCGGAGGACTGACATTGAAATGTTGCGCGTGCAGCAGTGCAAACAAATTTAAAAATAAAACACGGAGAGTCGTAAGGGAAATGCCGAGGAAAGTTGCGTCTGTAGCATAAATTAAACTGCATTGCATTGCTGCATTAAGAGATCAAACACGAGTGAGGGCGAGGGGGAAAGGCTTTCCCAGCAGGAGGCTGCATCTGCTCCTCGAGCATTTAAAATGCTGTAAATTTTAATTAGACGAGATGCGCGTACTCCGAATTCGGGGGGGCAAGCCGAGGAATGTGCTATGGGATTCCGCTGCTAAATATCCGAATAAAGATAAGGATAAGTAATTAAGGGGATTTTAATCTTATCAATTTGGTAGGTAAAAGGAAGAAAGGAGTTTATATAGAACCTCCTCAATTCATATGGCTACAAGTTAGATATCACTAAATGACAGCCATAGAATACCAGCCACTTTAATTATTGACTACCTTTAACTTCCTGGTATCAACTGCCAAAGGCCCCCGAGCAGTTTCAATGCCAAAACTCTTTGCTCTCCATCAGAGTTGGCCATAAATAATAATCATGACAATATTTATCCCCGGGCAATGTGAACTTTTCGCACAAAGAGCCGAGACCCGGGACTCTGGAACCGAAAGTTGAGTGCAACTTAGCTCGATTTGATGCCAGGCGATTGAAAATGAATCGCGGCTCTCGAGGCCTCCTTTGTTTTTTGTTTGCCGCTCTCAGCAAACTGCAGGGAATTCTGTTGACATTGGCTGGATGTCTAGGAGCCAGTTGTGGCCAAGATCTAGCTATTCCATTCTAGTGTAGTAAATTCGAAATGTAAAATTGAAATGGTGAAGTAATCATATAATCTGACCGTAATTGTGACCGTAATAAAGGGTTTATAACGAGGCTTATGACGCTATAATCACTTTAATCGTTTAATGGGTAACATCCTCTGCTGTTTCTGGTGTCCTACAATCGGAGTTTTATATTTGGGTACAGCTTTTTTACGACTGCCCTCCTCATCACTGGCTCATCTTGAGGTTCTGGACCATCCCCCTTTCCTTAGCCGGCTTATCAAAAATTGCATGGCATTGCAGCAGGCTGGGAATGCTAGGTAAGAACATTGTTCGACTGCGCCTTGGCGGCAATAAACGAAACAAAATGAAACTTACACTTTTCAGTGGGTCCACGGGTCCACGGGTCCATTCCCCTCCGAAATGTCGGCATAGCCACAATTCCTGACATTCGCTGGCTGAGATTAATGCGCCTTTGGTTGCAGCCGCCATGCCGCCAAGTCGACGAGGGCAGGTCAAGGGCCCAAAGTCTGAGGTCTGAGGCGTCTGGGCCGCAAGAAGAAGTTCTGCCCTATACTCTAAACAAATCGGAGTTCAAGGGCTGTGCGGAGAGCACGTGGTAGGCGATAAAGTTCTTCCGAGAAGCCTTCTATGCAATTAATTTATAACCAAGTAAACAAACAATACTGAAGTTGAGTGGATACACATGTACGATCTAAAGTTGCGGAGAAAATCCCTCTGTTTTTAAAACCACAGTCTAAAGAAATGTAGTATATATAACAATGTTAGTATGGTTGTAATATGCAATATATGTTATTTCATTACCTGATATTTGACTGTCTACCAAACCATAAATCTTTGTAGGTACTTTAGGGAAAGGGTATCCCAATGTCTTCACTTCCCTCTACATCTCAGCCTTCTTGCTCTTTTTTTGGGCCTTATTGTCGACCTCAACAGCAGTTTAAGTTCCAGTCTCGGATTGCGCAATAAGAGCCCTCAGAAATATACAAAAAAAAAAGAAAAAGAAAATGGAGAGCGGGAAAAGAACGAGGCAAGAAAGGAGCCACACAGCAAATTGTTAAAAATAATTTATATTAAAACGCAGCACAAAAAGACATTGCAATGAAAATTGTGCAAACAATTCGAGTCCAGAAAAAAGCAGGCGAAGAGATGCCAGGGAGATCCGGCCATCCAGATAAGCCAGGAGGAGGAGCAGCCTGGAGGAGGAGCAGCCTGGAGGAGGAGCAGCCTGGAGGAGGAGCAGCCAGGAGGAGATGGCCCAGGGATCCGGGAGCGAAACACAGAGCGGCAAACAAATGTCCAAATGATATTTTGTCATAATAAATGGCACAACTATGATTATTTATGACTCGAAATGCGATCGCTCCCTCCACCGGCTCGCTCAATTTAAGTCTCATAATCAAAGAGACGAGACGAGGAGCTCTGGTCATGATTTCGATTTCTTGCCCGGCCATGTAATTTATAGTACCAAGAGTATTGAATACCGCTGCATTTTCAGTTTTTTGTTTTCATTCTGTTTCTGTACTTTTGTGCCTTCGCCGCCTTGCTTCCTGCCCCTTTTTGTGGCAATCAAACCGAGACTTAGGCCACGAACTGACTGTGATAATGCCGTTTTTTTGTTCGATTCCCCGATGTTGATTTGCGGACTTTGGCTTTGGCTTTAGCTCTGCCAGCTCTACGTCTTCGATTTCCTCAGTTTATTGCTGTTCGCGGCTGGCCGAGGGTATTTCTGAATTTCTGTATTTCTGTAGTTCTGTTCTAGGTCTCAATTGTGGCTGATTGTTGTGAGGCATCATTAGAAGAACGTAAATCAAATAGTTTTTTCGTTTTATGACTCCTTCGCTGAGAGTTGAACCATTTATGGCTGGTACTGGAGGCAGCAAATGTAAGACGGTTTCTGGCCAAGATTAAGGTCGGAATGTTGCGGGCCATTCTGGAGCAGCTTTATGGGATGGCACTTAAAGAGCGATCAAAGATGTTGGATGTCAACGTGTTTAGAAAATACATTCCCTAACAGATTCTTTTAGCCAAACTTACACAAAATTTGTGGATAGAAAAAGTACCGATACCAAGTCCTTCCTGGAAACCGAAGCATACATTTTGTTTACATGCCATTGCTAGACTTTAAGGGATTCTTGTGGCCATTGATTGCCTTACATATTTCGGTATTTTCGTGGAGCTGGCAACTGTCAATAAGTCCTTACACTGTCGGCACACATGACACCCGTTCCCGGTTTCACTGCCATCACTTAACCTCCAGCTCCTCTCCATCCGCTGGCTTCAGCGTTTTCAAATTAAACTTAAACTTTTTTCATTTCCATTCAGCACACATAGAAAAACTCCCGACCCGGACCCGTGGATTCTGCTGCGCACATGCGTTTCAATTCCGATTTTTTTCCATTTTCATTTTCATTTTCATTTTTTCTTGTTGTATTTCGTGTGTACTCGTATTTTTTGTAGCTGCTGGGTCTGATTCCTGGTATGCCGCGTGCTCAGCGCGTTGTTTGCTTATTTGAAGTTTCCGCAGGGAGCTGAGTTTTCGGTTCAGTCGGGTTGAGTTGAGAGCTGAGCTGTGCGGGGAGTTCCAGGGGACTTTCAGGGGAGTTCTATGGGAGTTCCAGGGGGTTTTACGGAAAGTGAGGGGCGGATAGAGCCAACGAGCGCGCAATATTAAATCGTCTGTATTGTTTACAATCAGAAAGCGTTTTATAGACTTTATATAGACGAACGAGTCAACAGAACGACGATTCAAACGAACATACGAATAGCGGGGAAACATATCGATTCAAGCTCCTATTCTCCAGAATTCAATGGACGCGACCACCAGGGAGTCACAGTTGAGCAATTTCTGCTTCACCATTCAGCTTTCGCCTTCGAGTCGGCAAAAGTCACGTTCTAATCGCCGTACATATCGCTGCAATCATTAATCAAAATTAAACAATAATTATTTGCCAAAAATCCCAGTCAGTGGGGCGCGGAGGTATATATTTCTCCATATATTTCTTCAGGTGTTTCTTGTGGCCAGGTTTTCGTGGTGGGTGCGTCGAAGGCTACAGAAATGGTATTTGAGCGCTTTTAATTGAGCTTTAATTACGCTTAATTAAGCGTGGAAGCACAAACTCTTTTTGCTTTTTTTTGCAAATCACATTGCTGCTTTTTCAGCAGCGTGTGAACACCATTAACATATTGGTGGCAGACAGAAAGATTAAGACGTTTGAGATGATAATTAGTCAGTATGGATGGGTTCACAGAAAAACGTTTCGATTGAAAAGAAATCTCACAAAAAAGATTATAAAATATCTCACCAGAAATTACGAATTTTTAAAGCAGGAATAAAGAATTCAAAGCAGGTGGTTTGAGAATACCAATTTACCATCCATCTCTTGAACTTCGTACTGTGTTTAATGTTCTGGTTTATAATTTTTAGTCCCACTTTAAGTTCTCAGTGTGCCATAACAGTAATCCACATAGCACATATCAACTATGACGGCCAACAAGAACTCGATTTTGTTTGATAAACATAAAGGGATTGCCAACTCAGTCCCCTGGGATGAAAAACCAGAAGGCAGAAGGCAGAGTGTGGGGCGAACACAAAGTAATTGATTGTTTATGGTCGTACAATTTATGTGTGCCACAACATCGAGCGCAGCGAGAATGGGAAGGGGTAGTGGAAAATATTGACCATTTGCTAAACGATAATTCAAAATGTTAAATCGACAATTTCAATTTGAGGCGGGGAGTGTGGGGAGTGTGGCGGGGGGTGGGGGTTTCCCCAGAGACTGCAGCACTCGGAAACTTCGCACATGACTCCCTGGCTGTAAATATAAACATAAACTCTCCACTTAATAAAGGCGAGTGCCCTGCCACGCCCCCTGCCCCCATGCACCATGCCCCATGCCCCAACATTAACCCCATCTGGCCCCGCTGGAATCAATCGAACGTGTAATAAAATGCAATTTTTGCAGCGTCGTCTCCAACTCGGCCGATAAAACTGACTGCCTCACTTTTTTTCCGCCCGATGCTCCTCTAGCTCCAAACGCATTTTACCGACCTCCGGGGGGGTTAAGGGCATGGCCCTTTGGCACTTTAGGGTTCAATTGCTGTGTAAATGCTACTGCTGTTCCTTCGCCAAGCCCCCCACCCCGTTGGCTGGCCAGTAAAAATTCAAACAGTTACAAGTTTATCGGGCAACAGGAAAAACAAGTCCAAATTACACTCCATACTGCTGGTCATTGTTGTTGGCACTTGTTTGTTATTATTATATACAGGCAATTTAAGCAATCTGTTTGCTCTCACTGTTTTTGCCTTCATATATTTTGCTAGTTTACAAACATGTGGACATAGCACTTGATTTTTATTTATTATTGAAAAATACCGTTTGTAAAATAATGTTGTTTCTGTGATAATCAATATTCAGCCTTATTTAAATCTAAAAAAACTTACCAAGCCGAGAATAAATAATAACAACTAAATATTTGATATTAATTATTCAGGGAAATGTTTAGATAAGTGTATGTAACTATTTATATTTCAATATTATTTTTACCTTTCTGTGAATCAATTGATCTGTGCATATCTTGTAAGCATCATAAAAGGTTAACCCTCTTTAAAAGCCGTTAAGAAGCAAGTATAAATAATTGCTTTTAATTCTATGCCATTAGTTCGCATCGTTCTCCGCATCACATCAGAAAATTCGCAATATTTTGGCATATTACTCGCGTAGCCTTTGCGACTTGTCCGGTTATATAATCGATTAGTCACGGTCGATTTCATTAATTTTCATAAACAAATTTGTTCAAGTTGTCCGCCGTAGCCCCCTCTACTCTCTCGTTCTCCCTTGCGTCTTTTGGCCATGTATTGTAAATAATGCAATTTGCTACGCAAAAAATAAAACCCAAGGAAAGACCTTTTGTGCTTGACTGCCGAATCTGCTGCAGCTGAGCAATTATGTCATTTTTAATAGCCTCCATCGGGGGCCAAAAGCGGTACGCATTTTACGATCGTTGAGAGGGGTTACGAGTGTTTGCCAAAGTATAATTTATTATTGCCAGTTGTTGAAGAGCAACCCCAGGCCGTAAAACGATGAAGAGCGATGTAAAATTTGTAAAAATCTATTATTCTCGCAACATAAGCAGGGGGCAAAAGTATCTATTGCAATAACGACCATTGATCCATCAGGGTACGTGTTATTTTTAATTTTAAATTAAATTACTTATCGTTAGAGAGTACTTATGGCTTATTGAATTGAATATATATAAAAAAAAAACATGAAATCGATCAATTTTTCCAACTTATTCCTCTGCAGTGCTCACAATACATCGGCACTGAAAAAAAAGGAAATTATGGGGGTTGGCGGATGTACATCGGAGTATACTCGTATCTGGTGTGACGCATGACGCATGACGCGTGCATCGCTCCACGGATTTGGCCGCGCACTCACGTCCTCCACGTCCTTCACGTCCTTCGACTAACCCACTGCAGGACATTTGGCGGACACACTTCACCCGCGGCCCACCCTACGTGTTAATTGTGGCAACTGCTCTGCTGTGACTTCTGTCCATTCGCCTTGGCCACTTGTATGTGGGGCCAGCGGAAAAGCTGCAAAGAAAACTCGGAAATAAAATATGACTGGACCGAGCACATGGGACAGCGCGCACATAAACTTCGGGTGGCTGGGGGTTAAGCATTTTCGGGAAAGCGTTTAGTGCTCGATGCGCCATAAACTTGTGGGTTTAACTGGCGGAGCAGAAAGGAAACTGGACGCAGAGACCTTCCACAGATGCTTCCCATCGCCTTGAGTCTTAAAATGGTTGAAGTAGTCGACTTTTATTTTAACACCTTAAGAATTACTCACTGTACCTAATACATTGATAACAATAGTTTAAATAATTCATTTCATTGTCAATCGCCTATTTGTATTTCATCCTTCCTTATCCTTTCACTGTGATATCACAATAACTTCTTCCACCGCCTGTAATTAGCGTTGGTACTCCTGGGGATTATCCCCCGCCACTTGAAGGACACTACACCTGTCGGCACCTCCCTCACGGAATCCTCTTCACTGGTCAGTCGCAGTGACCCAGGGTCGTTGCCCCATATACGAACTGAAAAAAATGTTTGAAAATAATAAAAAGTGAGCCACGAAACCCGAAACCGAAACCATTTCCGCCGACTGGAGGACTGTGGGACTGGAGGCTGCTCCACTTGAGCTGCGCTTTTTCAACTTTGTTGGCGGCGGACTCTTTTGACGGTGATGAGCATGAACTGACCACCGGCGGCTCCCTGCTCCCTGTTCCCAGTTTCCAGTGCCCAGTGCCCAGTTGCTGTTCCATGGCTAGTTGCGTTCGCACTACTTGAAATGAAACCGCAACTTAATAATTTTTGCTTCTGCGGCAATTAAAAATTTTTACCTTATTTGCTCCAGTTTTCATTTTTTTTCGTTTTGGGGGGGGGGGGGGGGGCTTGTGAGGGGCCCGGACTTGTTATCTGTGCAACATTTTGTGCATGGTCATTTACTTTTCGCCCTCGGCCGACCGCTTCAGTCCGCCAAGTTGCGTTGTTACTAATTAAAAACGCAAATGGGTTTATGATGTTGCACAAGTTGCGGTTGCCAGTTGCCGGTTGCCGGTGGGGGCGGGGGTGTGGGTGTGGGTGGCGGTATTATTTTTTACTGCTGTCGCTGCAGAATTGTAACATGACAAAAAAGCTGAAAAGAAGTTATAAAGAAAAGCATAAAAAGAGCGTGGCATTAAAACAAATTTTTGCTCTCCTCTTTTTTCGGGACAAATACAAAACAAGTCCTGCTGGGCTCCCTGTTTTCCCGTTTTCCATCTTTTCCCCCTTGCGGTTGCTTGCGGCTGCTCCTTTTGTTGGGTTTTCCGGCCCAACTCCCACTGACACCCCGCCTTAGTGGAAAAGGAAAAGTCCTGGACCCTCCCTGACTTTATCGCCATCCATCTCGGTGGTCTCCTTGCCGGGAACTGCGGACTCCTCCACGCTTTTCACGCTTTTCACATTGCCCTGGCATGTTTTGTGTTTTATTAGCGTGAAAATTTTTCAAAGGTGTCAGCACTTTTTACCTTCTTGTTTTTTATTTTTTTTATTTCGTCGTTTTTGTTATTTTTGTTTGTTTTTCGCTTGTTTTAAGCATTTCCAAGAAGTGGGTGACTTTATTTTAAATACTTTGCAAATTTTGCTTTTGTCGCAGCACAAATGAGATGTTGGGTGCAACAAAAAAATATTAAATGTTTTCCTGGAAATTCTCGAGGAGCATGCTTATAATTATAAATTACAGTTTCTAATTCTCAACTTTTAATAAGTCATAAATAATTTTGGCCAACTCGTTCGTTAATCCCCTGACAGCAAAAGGGAATACTATTAGCTGTTAGTTTCTCATTAAAGATTTCTCCATCGGCAATTCCCTTAATGGCCAGCAGCCCTTCGCCCCAAGGCCAAAAACCAAATCCAAGCGAACCGAGCTGACCGGAAATCCCCAACAGCACCAGCCGCCCCCCCTGCAGCCACGCCCCCGGCCTGCCATTGTGTAATATCCGTTGACTATTATTCTAATTCATGCTGAAAATTAAAAAGCTGCCTATGAGCCCCTGACCAACCCCAAGCCCCAACCCCAACCCCAAACCCCAAGCCCCAATCCCCGTGCCGACGTGTTTTTGTGCCAGTTCAGCGAAAATTTCATGCAAAATAAACCCCAAAAACTGAGGGAAAAAGGAGGAGCCAAACCGAAAACGCCTTTTTGAATAGACGATGGCATTATGTTGTTTTTGGGGCTTTCGCCATCCTTTCCCGTTTTTGTATTCAAAATAAAGCGACCGCATCAACGAAATATGAAATAGCACAAAAATATTATCCACTCTGTGTATGGAAATATGGGGAAAAAAATTATCATATAAATTAGCAAAGCAGACAAAATGTTTGGGGCGAAGGTTTGAAGGGAAAGACTCCTTTTGTTTTGAAAACAATTTTCGTGGCATAAATTTTCGGGCTGGCAATTAAAAATATTTCTGAATACGAGAAGGGAATAAAAATAGGGTACAACTTAAATTAAATTTGATACAATGTATACAAGCGATGGGATTGGCACTATAAGCTTTTGTAAAGATTTTTTAGATTCGGTTTATTTCAGTTTATATTCTATATACATCTTTGTTAAAGCATTTTAGAAAATTTAATATTTTTACTTAAATATAATTCCTCGAAGCTATTCAACTTTGATCTCAAGCACACCTTAATTTTAAAGCGATAAACGCACATCCTTGGCAACTTGCTGGCTTCCCGTTGTCCTTAGCTCGGTATCCACATATTTACGGCCGCAACAATGTGCGCCTTGTGAAACAATTTATAACTTTTGCGCTTTTGCCTAATAAGTTGGCATGTTGTGGCCAATAAGTTGCGGCAACAGCAGCGGACATGCAGCGGAACTCGTTTCGAAACTAAATTACAAGTTCAGCAGCAACAACAGCCGCCGGCAGCGGAATAGATCCCCCACACCCGTCGTCCTTCGAACACCCACTTGCGCCCACTTTTGCCCACTTTTGCCCACTTACGCCCACTTTTTCCCCTGGCGTCCTTGCTCACCGATGCACATCTTGCCAACAAGTTGAGCGTGTTGTTGTTGCCTTAACTACTGTTAATTCTTCTAATTGTGTGTACGTTGTTTGCGTGCACTAATGTCGCATATGCACAAGCAGCAGCAACATCAGCAGCACCAGCTGCAGGCGTCCTGTGGCAGGAGGGGCATGCAAATGCGCAACTGTTTATGCCGGGGCAAACTCGGCATCTCGCACTGGAACATCTGGAGATGGTACCGTGAGCGAATCCCTTGGATCTTTATAATGTGTATGTGCTATAGTTGTTTCCAGGTTATGATAAAACAAAGTTCAGTTGGCCATTTTCTTAGTCTAAATTAATGAATTAATTAATTACCTAAATTAATCTTTAAAAAGTTCTATAAAGAGCTTCTTATATGTTGCTTAAAAATAGTTAAATATCACTGATAATATGATTTTTGTAATTGCAAGTAACCATTTATATATGTTTCTTCCAATAGAAATACATTTTATATTAAAACAAATATTATGACTTATATATAAAATAGTATAACTTGTTTTTATGAATAATCTGAGCTCGTGACACGGACTCTGCTCCACCAGTTCGTTCGAGATTTCAGCGTGGTGTCGCCTCGCTTGACAGCTCGTGTTGCAGCAGCAGCAAAAGGGGTGGCAAAGGGCGTCGCTTATTAGCGCAAAACGCTGCACGTTGGGGCATGTGTGCGTAAGCCCGTGTTTTTGTTATTGTTAAATGTAATTAAATTATGCAGATGAGCGCCAAGCGCTCCCACTGCAGCTTCAACTCTGTCGCTGCGGCATTAACTAAACTGCCATGGAAAAGTGTTTTTAGGTATTTGCATTTGACACCGACAAACAGTTGCCAGGCCCACGCTGCTTTCCCCAAAGTGCTGGCTGCCGGAATCGTTAACAGATTGCTGAACAAGTTGCAAATTTTGGAGAAATTTGAAATTGAAAAAAAAATGTTCCTGTTGGCAGCGGTGGGATTCGAACCCACGCCTCCGAGGAGACTGGTGCCTTAAACCAGCGCCTTAGACCGCTCGGCCACGCTACCCTGTATGTGTAAAGTGATAAAATTATCATCCAAATGCTAACAGCTTTCAAAAAATGCATAGTAAAGTATACATTTGTTTGGCAAAACCCCCAATAATTGAAAAGCACAACTCATTTATTGTTAAATTTGTTCTTTATTTGATTTTATCCTCTAGTTCTTGAACACTGTTGAATTTTCAATTTTCTCGCGTTTGCGATTATCCATTACATTAAGAGAATTCCTTGCCTGACTTGTTTTTTGACTTCTTGTTTTAGTGATACGATTAGACGCTGATCCACAAATATTTTTTGCACTCGGCTACACCCTATATGTGGCTCATATATTTATTTACCATTTTGTGTTTTCGCTTGTTTAACTATGCTTGTCCCTTGTAATTTGCTTAAATTGTAGTTCAAATTGATTTAATTTATTTATAGTTGCGTTGTCGTATAACTAGATGAAAGATCTGCTTCGTTATGAAATATGAATATGAAATTTGTTTGAATAAGTTTTCAATTATATATGGTAATCTTAGATTTTTGTTTACTCGTAGGTTACTTTTAACTCCCTTGTATTGGTTTTGCAATTTGTTCCATTAAGTTGTTAAATATGTACAATTGATCAAAATTGTGGCCGACTTGTTGCAGTCAAAAGAGAAAATGAACTCAAATGCTGAAATAAACGATAAATTCGAAATTAAAACAATATAAAATGTATGTTTTTTCCAGCACAGTTACTTTTTATTTACACGCATAATTCGTATATATAGATTTACTCTCTATTTTTGTAAGTTGCATAAATTGCTTATTCATATTTGTGAATGCGGCGTGGAGTCTACATGAATATTTCGGAGTTTTCAATAGTTTTGCTATCTTCATTTTACATTATCTTTGTTTATTATTCCGACGAGTAGTTTATTCTTTTCTGAGTCTATTACTATAAAAATCTGCTGTATTCTTTTTGTTTTTGCATATTTACTTCCATTTTATTTTTAGGCTGTTGCATGGGTTTTTTTGGAATATTTTGTGATAGCTTTAGGCTAAATACATACATAGTTTTAATGACTGGTGCTTAAGCGCGTAGCTTATTTGTTATTTAATAAAGTAAATTAATTGCTTACTTATCGTTTTGTTGTATAGAAATTGAATTAATTTTGTTATTATGTATTTAATCGAAGCTTTTAATTATTTACAATAATTGAAATGCTTTTAAGCATAACTTAAATATTAAGATCACTGTATGCAAATGAAATGGCCGATCAGCAGGTTGGTCAACTGTATTAAAGTTTTTCTTAGCCCAATCCCCACTGTCCGCCAAATTGTGCGCAAGATTTTCTTATATACACCTGCGATTTTCCTGCGTTTTCCTGCGCTTTTCCTGGTCGACAACCTCTCGAACTAAATCCTAATTTATACAAAATGCTTTCGCTTGAATACACGTAACATAGGAATATACAACTAGAGTATGAATATGCAGGTTGGCTGCGATTCTCACTTTTGAATAAAGTAAATGAAAGCGAATACGTTAATTTGTATCCCTCATGTTTAGTTTATCAGTTTACTTTCTAAAACTCTCTCCAAAAGTGAGAACCGTAGCAAACCCGATTAAATTAGATCGATTCCCTTGCTCTTTCAGTTTCCTCTTCAGCCCTTGTAGAAGTAATGCAGCTCGATATCCGGATCCGGCCTGGTTTTGATGATGGTGCGGCCCAGAGTGCCACACGTCTTGGCCGGATATCAGTGGTACCGCCGCAGGCTGCCGTTGTTGTTGCCCACAGCGCCGCCGACTGCCACGCCCACTCCGCCGCCAATGCCATGGTGGTTGTTGTTGGACAGGGTGGACACGTTGTTGTTGTTGTTGTTGAAGGATCTGCGCCCGGTGGTGTTGCCATGGATCAGGGCCATGCCCACCCCATTCCTCAGCGGCAGGGCGGGCGGTGGTGGTGTGGGCGTGGGACTGGGGGGCAAGTCGTGATCCAATGGCAGCGAGTAGTGCGAGTTGTTGTGGATATATCCCGGTTCGGACATCGCATCGCACGGCTTGGCATAGACTCCTCCGTAGTGCTGGTTGTGGCTCTGGCTCTGGTTCTGGCTCTGGTTCTGGTTGTGGTTAAAGTGGTCCTGGGTGAGACGAATCCCGTTGGCAAGCGGCTGGCTATAGTGCGACAGGGTGCTCTCCTGCACCACCGGCGGTCGGTGGCGCGGCAGCGAGGTAGCATTCAGTGGCTTCCCACCGTTGCAGGCCAGCAAGCGCATATCCTGCTGCGAGTGGTGCATCTTCGAGGTCGATTGGGGCAGCGACAGTTGCTGCTGGCCATTGTTAGTCATGTAGTGAATGTGGCTGAGCTGGGCAAAGGAGTTGGAGGCCTGGTCCACGGCACTGGGCACTTGGAGCTGCTGTACGGCGCCGCTGGCGGTGCTGGCGCCACCACCCCGACCACGCAGCTGAGGCGGGGGTGGTGCTTCTAGCTATAGCTCGGTGACCGGTATCGGTCGACTGCTGCCGGCGAAATAGGGATAGCCCCCAGCGGCGGGATGAACTCCACCCCCGCCGGGGGGTGGGCGCGACATGTACTCCTCGTCGGAGAAGGTCTTCTGGTACTCGCGCTCCTTTCGCCCCAACGCCGAATGCCCCTTTAGCATCTCCCGAATCCTGCGACGGCAGGTGTAGAGAACCAGCGCCAAAGTGGTTATCAAAGCGGCACAGCCCACCACCAGCATCCCGATGATCGCCTGCTTACTGGCGGCTCCATGGGCACAGCCCAGAAGTGGCTCTGCCAATTGGGCCAGTGGCAAATCCCTCAGAGCTGTTGGATAGGCACAAATGACGGGCGCATACTGGCCACTGGCATTCCTGCTGACCAGCAAGTGACGCAGCCACAGCAGTCGGCAGTCACATTCGAATGGATTCTCCGACAGATCAAGGGTTTGCAGATCAGCCCAGGGCACCAGACCCTCGTCCAGGCTGCTCAGTTGATTGGCCTTCAGCACCACTGTGCTCAGATGGGGCAGGCCACCCAGGGCGATGGAGGATAATTCGTTCAGCTGCTTGTTACTGGAAAGGTTTAGGTGCTCCAGGTTGCTGTTTCCACTGAAGGCACCGCTCTCCACGCGTCTCAGGCGCTGGGCACCCGTCAGTTCCAAGTGCCTCAGCTCCCGGAGACCCGCAAAGGCGCCCGAGGAGATGACCTCAAAGTCATTCTGACCAATGTTTAGCTGTTCCAGGCGTCCCAATCGCTGGAGCGCTGCTGTGGGTATCGCAGGAAGGCGGTTATCTGACAGATCCAAATAGCGAAGGGACTCCAGACCCTTGAGAGCATCTCCCGAGATGTTGTGCAGGCCAGCTCCGCGCAGATCCAATCGGGTTAGTCCGTTGAGATCCTGGAAAGCTCCTCCGGGAATCGTCATAAAGGAGTTGGTGCCCAAGTACAGTTCTGCCAGGGAGTGGAGTGCCTGGAAGGTTAGTGCTCCCGGCACTGTGGTCAGTGTGTTATCATCCAGATAGAGCACCCTCAGGTTGTCCAGGCCATCCAAGGCATGGGGATCGATGTGACTGATGCGGTTCTGGCCGAGATTAAGCTCGGCGAGCTTGGTCATGGGCGAAAAAGTGCGGTACTCCAGCTCGGCAATCAAGTTGCCTCGCAGATTCAAAACACTGATGGTGGAGAGTCCCAGGAAGGTCTTGTTCGACACCTGGCCAATCTTGTTGTGGTCCAGGTGCAGCTCCTGCAATTTGGCGTGAAACGTAAACGATCGTTCCGGTATGTTGAGCATGTCATTGAATGACAGATCTAGGAAGGTGAGCTGCGCATAGAACTGCATGGATGAGTCGATGGTCTTCAGCTTGTTGTTCTTGATCACCAGTCGCTGGATGGCGGGATTCAGGGCGATGGGCAGGACGTCCAGCGTGCCCTCGCCGCAGTTGACCATCAGGGTGTCGTCGTCGCACTCGCAGCCATTGGGGCAGTTGGCCAATCCCAGGGCCACTGGTAATGTGGCCAAAACCAGGCACAGGCACATGCACAGGCAGAGGCTGAGGCTGAGGCTAAAAGCCTGGCCAAGATGGGGAGCCAACGACATGGTAATTGCCCGTCGTCTGCTCATTACACGCTCACTGTCTTTTGGCTTTTTGCACTCGTCGTCGCTTCGTTTGTGCCGCTCTCCTTTTCTACGTCGTTAACTGCGTTCTGGCCAAGTTCGCCAATGGCTTTCTAGTCCAGACTCCGGCATTCGCCTGCAAGTAGAGGAAGGAAGCAGAGAGGTGCGGGGTTAGTCGGGTTTCGCTTTAAATTGATTTTCCATTAGAGTTCAAAATTGCTTGGCTTTTGGATTTCCATTGGATTTGGCAGCTGCAGACCTGCAGAGCTGCAAAGCTGCAGAGCAATCGCATTGCCCCCGTCGGGAGTTAATCGGTAGTTTTGTGGATTACTTTCAGCTCCAGTCCTCCATATACCCATATACCCCCATACTCCCCACCCCCGAGGTGCACCCCCATTTGACTGTCGGGCAGTAAACAAATGAAGACAATTTAAATGGCCACGGCCTGGACATTAGGAACGGAATTAGCGACTGGCTAAAAGCAAATGGAAGTTGTTTCGAGTTTCACTTTAACAGTTGCCAGTCTGCCAGTCTGCCAGTCTGTTGCAGACCTAATGGTTGCCAGGCAGTTTAGCTTGAATTGAATTGGATCGGAACTCTGGGGCTGGGCTATTGATTGGATGGAAGCAGATTGAACGGAATCGCACGATTTGCCCAGGAATTCTTCATTGAATCTGAAGTACACACTCTATGATTTACTACAGAGAGAGATCTGGCTACTATTTCTACATTTACCTATGAACTTCAAATGTGAAAACAATAAACTTATGTTTCAGCTTCTTTGAAATGGCTTTAATAATATTTTAGTCCTTTGACTCCCTTTGAAG
The DNA here is from genome assembly GCF_016746235.2 of Drosophila teissieri. Lineage (NCBI taxonomy): Eukaryota > Metazoa > Arthropoda > Insecta > Diptera > Drosophilidae > Drosophila > Drosophila teissieri. The sequence continues at coordinate 13,430,857 of NC_053031.1, read as the reverse complement.
ACCCCAGCCATGTAACATTGTCAAAGTCTGTTCCTCAACCCGGCCAAGTCGGCACACATGACAGACAAAGGACCGACGTCAGCAACCCTTTGTGTCAACTGGCAGGTCCCCAAAGTCAGACCCTGGCCCCAAAACACAACCCCCATTTAAGTCCGCTGCCCTTAAAGCTACCACCTCCCAATGGATCTCCGAACAGGCCAAAGATATGCCGCATAGTTGGGGCCAAACTTAAAAAACAACTTGCACTTTGTTTGCTTTGGGGACATTTATCAGCTCCGGGGCTGATGGGCAACATTGGGGATGAGGTAGATGGTGGAGCTGGGATCTGGGGACAACTGGCAAAACAAAACTTAATTTAGCGCGGCAACTGCGAGAAGTTCAAGGATGGGGCCCAGAAAAAGGATATCGGCACTGGGCTCCCCCAAACGGGCTATAAAATAAATAAAACAAAGGCGAAATTCTTTTTTCCTTTGTTGTTTTTTTTTTTTTTTTGTTCAAAGGAAGGGAGAAGGCTGAAAAAGACAAAGGATGTATCGTCCCCCTTTTTCATATTTTTCAACTCTACGCAGTGTGGGCGTGGCTGGGCCCCAAAGGCGCTATGAAAGTAATCATAGATGTGGGTCAGAACTTCAGAGTCTTGGTCCTCCCCCGACCAAAAGGATGTGACTTCCATCCCCTGGAACTCTCGCTTTTTATTATGTAAATATCACATAAACACCCGGGAGCAGCCATCATATGAACGAAGGCCGCAAAAAAAAAAACGCCACTCGTGAAGGGTCCTTCCTGTCGTTATCCTGGTTCTGGTCCCAGTTCCCAGTTCCGACTCCTCATCATTATCATGCATATGCCATAAAGCAACTTGTTGAGGCAGGGATCTCCGCCTCGAAGAACAAACAACCGACAACATTTTCGGGCGAATAAAAACAAAAACTGCCAAGTTTTTCCTTTGTACGCCAGCCCAGCTGCTTGAAATGCATATGGGCTGATGATGGGTGTGGGAAGAAATCATATTTAAATTGCTAAAATCCTGTTAAATGGCCAACGCGATACCGCAGGCCTGGTTTTCAATGAGCTCGCAGCCACGACCTGTCGAAAAGTTCAGAAGTTATCAGTCGGGTTAGGATGGGTCTGGTGCTTCTGGTGCTTTTCCCCACCAAAGGTTACGAGTTGAGTTGGGATATTGGAAGTGAAAAAACCCTGAGGACGCCCTAGGTGGGTTACACTTCAGAATATTGAATGCATGTTTGCAGGAGTTATCTTTACGACGGGCCACTAGAATTCACGTTGAACTATGTGCCAAATAGTGAGTGTTAACTAACGAATTAGTTTATGTGCAGATTGCTGTTGTTTAAATAATGTTTTGACTAACTACTAGCTACTCCATTGGCTGTTCTTTAATCAAATCTATAGACTTGCAGCACGCTTTTATAATCTAAATAGAACTACCCCATGAATGCAGCTATTTAAATTGTCACCCAGAGTTTCCCCTTTTCCCTTCGAACCTTTCAATCTCCATCCATTCAGAGTTTGCCCTTAATATTTTATGGTCTGGCGCTGAGATTTTATTCGGTGGCTTTTGTTGCCTTTTCAGGACATTTTTATTTGGTTTGCTGCTGTTGCTGAACTCATTTATTAGTTCCGTTCGTGTCCGACTTGCACTTTTCGACCCCTCTCGGTCACTTGTCCCCCCACCCATGGCTATATCTTTTCGACCATTGTTGCGAAATGTTTGCCGTTGGAACTTTGTACAGTGAACAAAAATAACAACGCAGGACTACTAATTAGTCTATATATTATTAAATATATTTTGTTATATTTATATAAAGCCTGGTTTACCTTTATTGTGGGTCTACAAAATTATTTAGACATAACATATGTACGTCTTGTTTTCGTTTTTGTATAAATCCAAAGTGTGCTGTTCATTGATATCAAATTTGGAAATTTAATTGCTGGAATTTATGCGCCCTTAAAGAATTCTATATATATGCGTCTGAATATAGCATTGAGTTTCTTCGAGTGGCTGCGAGTCCAACAGCCTTGCGGCCATGGCCCAAAAAACGGGGGAGTTGCGGGTGGACAAACCCTTTTTTATTGTATCTGTCTGGTGCCGTTTTCTGGTCCGTCTTTTGTCGGTTTTGGTCCCCGGATTTTGGTTTGGCTATTGCTTTGGCCCAGCGCTATGACTTCCGCCCCAATGCCCCGCCCACCGCCCACCGCACGACCACCCCCTTTTAACACTTTCTGTTGTTGCTTTTTGTTTAGTCTAGAGATTGTTTTTTTGCTTTTTGAAAATTTGCCAGCACAAAAAAGAATCATTTGCCACAACTTTTCTGTTGCAGTTGCTGGAAATTGCTAAATAAATGCATGTTTCTGATTTAATGGAAGACAAAAAAAAAAGTGTGGAGGGGGGGAAAATGGAAAAGAGTTGGCAAGTACAGTTGTGCCCGTGGCGGAAAAAGTTTGACGGTGCTTAAAAATAGCATCGGAATCGACGGGTCCATAATGGTTTCCAGGTTTCAGCTGGCCTGGCCCAATTTCCTTTTTCCTCCCATTTTCCGCGGGCCCCCTTTGCAACAAAAAAAAGAAAACTTGCTCAACTCGAGCCATCAACGTCGGCAATAAACTTCAACTTTGCCTGTTTGCCTGTTTGCCAAATGTTTAATATTTCAAAGTAACGCCAGCCAATATCCTAAAACCTTAAACCAGAAACCCCAGGGCCCACAGCGAAGAAACAGAAACCCCTTCCCTGGGCGTTATTTATATGACAATTTCGCTTGAGCGCGCGTTAAAATATCGCCGACAATATTTTATGCTCAATGCCTTGGCTCATGTTTTGCCAACAGCCCCGTCTCCCTGCCTCTCTCCCTTTCCCATGTTCATGAAAGTCCTGTCGCGCCACGCCCCCTTCCGTTTGCTATGATAAACTTGGCAAATTTATCCTGCTTTGTGCCATACGTCTTTTGGCACAGTTTCCGCTCCAGACATGTAGCGAGCTGCCTCCGCCCGATTTGCACTATTTGCACAGTTTACAGTTACAGTTTTAGCGACTTCTTCGACTTGCCGAGATACTTTTTGTGTGCATCTGCAAGATACTTTTTCCTGCCAGCGCGGGCAGACCAAATATTTGCCATCGCAGGAATACAAAACAAAGACATGGCAGGCTCACGCATAGCCAGCTCCAAATTGGAAGCGGTATTTGGGGCACCACCGTGGCAACTAGCATCCAGCAACCAGCATCTAGCACCACCCACTGAACCACTGAGCCACTGAACCACCCAGCCACCTACTTCCCCAGTGGCGGCCAAAGCTGAAGGCTGTGTGCCAGTGAAAGTCGCCGCGGCAACAGCCACTCGTCTGTGAAATAGAAAACGAAACAATAGATGGCTGTGTGCTTTCAGTATTTGAGTGGGTGGGTGGGGCGTAACAGCTTACGGAGTTGCAGAGAGTGGCCGCCAGGGGGCGCTTGCCAATTGCGCATCGTCACACATGTTACTTCAATTTTCAGTAATGGTAATCGGGCACAAGTTTCAGTTCCATTCTGCCCCACCGCTCTGCCCCACTCGCACCCCCACTCACCCAATCAGCAATTGAATCGGGCCTGGGATTGGGATTGGGTTTGGGCTTGGGCTTGGATTTCGATTCGGAATTGGGCGCACGAACTGAATGCTTTCTGCTTCTCCATTTCTGCAGCTGATTTGTGTTTATGAACCGCAAAAGCTGCACGGATATGGAGTAGATGTGATTGGGACAAGGGGCACACTATAATCAGTTCGGAGTAGCTAATTTTAGGGGGAGTCAAGTTTAATGGCTACATGTGTGCGAAGCCACTTTCAAATGCTGGAAAAGAACTTGCTACTCGGAGTGGTAAGATGCACATCGGGGAGGTGACCTCAATTGGAGTACTTGTGTTAATTTCGTATACCCAGAGTTAGGTACGGAGAAAATTAGATTACTCTAAGGCTCAGTGTTTCTTTGGGAACCAAAAGTATCATAAAAGCATGTTATGCTATGATGGTTTATATATATTATAGGTCAGGTTATACAAGCGTTGTACTCTACTTTCTAAATTTCCAAAAATGTCTTGTGGTCACGGCCACACCTCCAGGGAATCCCCCACTTGGCATTCGGCGAATGTAATCCATTGCAGGTTCAACACCCCGAAATGAGCGGTTAAAGAGGCGCCCCAGTGAGCTGGCTCATTTGTTGGTTCTGTTCTGGTTCGGAGATGGTGCGGAGGAGTCCCTCGCCGGTAATCTCCTCTGCCCACCAGAATATCCGCCAAACAACAGGAGCAATGCGGCGCTTCGGATTCAAAAAGTATTTTATGGCCCCCTTGAACATTGAGACTAGGCGACGGTGGCGGTTGAAGACCGCGGGTGTTGGGGAAGAACCAGAGGATGACAAAGAGGATGATGTCGACGACAAGCCAAGAATTTGGCAAAGTTGGAACTACGACGATGCTTTTATGGCATAATTCCTAGCACCTCCACCACCATCTCCATCGCCATCGCCGTTTCTCGCATCTCTGTTTGTTTTTACAGCCTGGCCAAAAAGTTGGCCCAAAGAGGAGGAGAACGAGCCAGAATTGGCACTGCAAGAAAGTAAAGAGTAATACCCAAAGCAGTCATAAAGTAAACCAAATATTTTACATATAAACGACCGCAAGACGACGTCGTCGTGGAGCATTTTTCCTCGGCCCCAGACGACGTCGCCATTTTAGCCATAATTTTCTAGCCATCTCGTTGCCGTGGCTCTTCTCCCTTGGCTTTCTGCCCAGAAGGCGGCGGCGACAGCCGAAAGTAGGTAAAAAAGTTCCGCCCATCGACCTTGCCATCCAGCAGTGGCACGCCCTTTTAGCACTTCCGTGTCTGGGAGTTTAAAGCCAAGACAAAGTTATATGTGGCAGACAATAAATCCCCGGCTATTGATCCTTGCTATATGTCTTAAACAAATTTATACGGCAAGCGGAAAACTAACCCATATATCCCAGACTTATTCAGGAATCTAGAGCAGAGTTGGGTGTGCCTCCCTTTTTTTTGTTTGATAAACGCGCATATGGCGCCATTACAGCATGTCGAACATAAACTTTGCCAGCGAATGCAGATGGCGCGAAGCCACACAAAAAAGAGGGCTTTGGACTCGGTTTCTAGGTTCTGGGTTCTGGGTTCTAGGTTCCGGCAGACCATTTAGCGTCGAGGGCTTTAAAATTAAGGCGCGATAGTGGAGGTTTTACTACAAACACGGCTTAGGCAAGTTGAGACATAAATTCTCTGCATGGGGAATGGAGTTGGAAGGAGGCAGGAGTAAGGACGTTCACTGAGGTTGCCAGAAAATGGCGGGATAAAGGAGCACTTTGGGCGGAGACTGAGCAAATGAAATTGGTTCGATGGCGGTGAGTTCAAGAATGAGTGTTTAGAGTGTTATATCTTGAAGAGGGTAAGAACGTTAAGTTCTTTTAAATATTGTGGAAAAATGATTTGATTACATTGCGTTAGGATCATACAACTAATTCATGTATACATATCTACGCAGTTTTTTATGGGTAACTCTTTTAATTATATTAGTACCAAAGGTAAATTGGTGGATCTCAATCCACTGCCTTCACTACAACCCCCACTTTAATTCTGATGCTGTGTGCACAGGACTTGGAACCATTAGGGAGCCTCGTAACTCTAGACCCCAGATCCTTTGGGCCGAACTCTCATTTCAAGTGGCGAAAAGTTTGCCGAGCTCTAAGCCAAAGCAAATTAAATTGCCATTGCCCAGGCAAAAGGATTTTTTCTGCTGCCGCTTTCGTTTCTTTTCTCCATTAGATGGGATAAAGTTGGCCAACTTTCGCCATCATTTCTGCTGCCGCTTATCGACAAAAGTCAGCAAACAGATCGGATTTGTATTTAAATTAAGCATTAAATAGTGAAAAGGTAAAGGGCGCTAAATGAAAACGAGCCAACCGGATAAGGCCGAAAATGAATGCACTCGAGAAAAATGCTGTACTCCTATTGTAATGGTAATTTAAAGAAATGTATTATATTTTAAACTCTCATTCATGTTCAGATATCTGTTATTTCATATTAGCTGTTAAAATGATATTTGGGATAATCTTCTGAGCTGTCAACAATTTTCGGGAATTTTTCGGTATTTAGTTTCTAACTTTTTGCGCTGCATAAAGGATTTGGAGCAAAGGACTGAGCTCCTTACAACGGCATTTGCTGACAGGCATTAGGAAAGGACTATTCGCGACAATGCCACCCCCCTCTTCAGCCCCTTTGTTGCTGACTCAACAAGCAGAAGGAAGTTGGGTGGTGGGTGGTGGTTGGTGCTTGGGTCGCACCACTGGTGGGTGTGGGTGGTTGGTGTTCGGTGCATACCTGCAGCTGGACTTAGTGGCCTGGACAGCAGCGCTTCCGCTTCCATGTCGTGGCCCATAAATCTTTTCCAAATCGCGGCCAGGCGCAAAGTGCACCACAAAATGGTGAAAATTGCACGGCAAGGATATAAGCAAGGGGAAGGATATAAGGGGGGGAAGGAAGGAGACAGCCGGAGAAGAAGAGCAAGACAAGGATCTAAGCGGGCAGCTTACACTGTTCCACTCGGTTTGGGGTTAACTGGGGTTCTGCCTGCTCTCAGTTTCGCCCGCGTTTAGTTGGCTGTGCGTAAATTTAGTGCCCTGGAAATTTAGTTTCACAGTTGCGGTGATTTACTCGGCCGCTGCTGTCCTACGAAATGGCACAGTGTGGCAAGTACTCTTGAAATAAGTAAATAATATATTAGTGACACTTTAAATACATCTGGTCTAGAAACTCTCAAGCTTCTTTTATTTTTTATTCCTTTATTGCCAAAGATAACTTTTTTAGTTAAACCAGAGATAGGAGTAAAGATTTGACCCACTAGTAATTCGCTCTCCATTCCACTGTGCATTTAAAATGTTCCATATTGTTTGCATTTGCTTTTAAATTTCCCCGCTCAACATTGTACGACCATGAAGTACGAAAAAAGTATAAAATAAGTCTCAACTTTTTGCCTACTGCCGCTGCCCCTACCCCTGCCCCAGTTCCTCCCCTTCCCCTTCCACCGTCGGCGCTGCGTTCCCTGGTGAATTTAACATGAGGCAAGGCCGTTGGGAGGTGGGTCTCGGTGGGTGCAGCGGGAAAGCGGGACAGCGTCACATGTGTGCAGAACTGAACGTGGCTGAAACGGAAGGTAAGGGGTCGAAAGTGGAAGGGGCATGTGGCAAGGGGCAGCGTGGTTTTTTGCTTTAAGCAGCACCATTGTTTATGCTCCGAGCTCAAAGCGAGCGGGAACGAGAAGTAGATAACTACACACAGAAAAAAAGGGAATATATAAATATATATATAGAACTTTACTTAAAAAGAGAAAACAAGTTTTTAGAAGAAAGCATAATGATTTTGATGATAGGTAACTTTATAACGATGCTGTTAGAGAAAATACATCGTCATTCTGTCTAAGAAGATCTACAACTAAGTTAGATCTTTTGGTTCAAAGTACTCTTTAAAAATACATACATATATAATATTAAGTCCCTTTCGGCTTGAAAAGAAAATACATTATTTGTGACAGTTTGTCTTGAGTGGCAGAAATATTAGAGCTAACTCTGTTTTTCGCTCAGTGCAAGAATGGCGAGAGCTAACCAGACTCATTTAAAGAGAGACCCCGAGACATGAGTTAAGTGCGATGGCGAAATTTATGCGAAGAATGCAGCAGCAGCAATATGTGCAACGGCAGCAGCAGCACAGCAGCAACTCTGCAACACTGCAACAGCAGCAGCATCAGCAACAGCAGCAACAACAGCAGTAGCAACAACAGCAGAGGCAGCAGCAGCAACATCAAGTGAACCACATGGTCGGCAAGCATTTTTCTTCGTCCTGTTTGTTTTTGGCATCCCGTACGCTGGCTGGCAGCACCCAAAAAAGGACCAACAGGGGAGCAGGAGGATATTTTTCCTCATTTTTTCCTGGCCGGTGAATAATGTTTAACGTGTGCGTCTGTGTGTGCTGGAGACAGGAAAAGTATTTGCGAGTGAAAAGTCTGCAGTTGCCTGTGTGATGTGTGAATAAGTAAGCTTTGTAAGAAGTTTTTCATTTCCCGCTTTTTCCTCTTTGTCTGCCGCTCATCTCATCTCTCATTCGCCACCATTCTCGGCAATTTTTCAGTTTTCCCCCCATTGTTTCAAAGGGAAACGTGTGGCAGGCATACGGAAACTTAATAAGATTTTAATTGAAGCGCAAGAATTTAATTAATTTAATTATGAATACATAAGCTGAAGACGTCCAGAGGAATGATATATCGTATGTGTGTGAAGAAAGGCGCGGAGCGCAAAATTACTTGGTCGCTGAGGAATGCAATAAAATGGCAGATTTGATTAAATCATTTAGCATTTTTAAGAAAATCAAAAGGGGTGGTTGCCACAAAGATTTCTTAAGAATAAATGATCCAGAAATCATGAGCACAAAAGAGGGAAAGTGTTTTCCCCAAGTTCCTAATTTATATGAAATATACATATAAGTCGATGTTTCAGGACTGAAACTTTTGCACTCAATATTTCACGATAAACCTAAACATTACTTATCATGTTTACAGTGATATCTGCACTGTAACCAGTCTATACAAAAGTCACGTTCTGTGGCTGTTTGGTCAGCTAAATTCGATGAGCGCGTTTCAGGCGCTGTTTTAAGCGCGTTGCCATGGCTCAGTATTTATTTTTTTGGCGCGTTTCAAGTGGCCAAACAAAAAGTGTATCTTAACTTCCGCATTCTGAATTGAATGAGTGAGTGCATTGGCCTGGACAAAAGAAGAACGATTGCGTGACAATTATGTTGCACATGCCAGAGTGTCTACAGTTGTCTAGTTAGATCTGCAAGTCCGTCATTCCTTGACTTAATTAAAACCAGACTTTTCGCCGGACGGCGAGTCATTAATTTAATTACTGCTTTCAATTAAATGCGAACGAAATGCGAACGAAATGCCATCCGCAAAGGCAACTGCAGCTGCATAAATCAATTGATTTGGCTCGCATGTCTTCTATATCATCGTCATTGAGCTTGATTCATTCATTTGAACACTTGTACATCTGTTCGCCCATGTTCGTTTATCAATTATTGCTTTTCGGAAAACGGGGGGAAAAATCAACAGAGCTTTCCCCTGCACAGTTGACCGACTTTGAGTTATTGTTGTTGCGCTGCTTGTTTTGTTTGATTTTCATTAAGTCTGGGCCCCTTGCAGCTTTGAGATCTTGTTGCAAGTTCCCAGTTGCAAGTTGCAAGCTGCCGGTTGCCGGTTGCTATTGCTGTTGCTGTTGCTGTTGCTGTTGCAATTACTTGCGTCATTAAACCGGCGACCATTCAGCCAAGTTCTCGACTTCTAGAGTTCGAGTTCTCCCCGGGTCATTCTCCTGATCCCTTGGGTGATTTATATTACTTTGCCAAGTTTTCAGAGTCGCCAACGATTTTCAATTGAGTTGCCCGCTCTGTTTTGCCAACATTAACAACTTGCAATTAGTGTGCATATGTATGTGGTTGCTGCCGCTGGATTTAAGTAGTTCTGGTTAACCCCAAAAAGGCACGTAATTTGCGGAGTCAAAGTCGCATTGGTGGGGTAAAAGTTTGCTAAACTTGTATTGGATTACTTTAAAGAATTAAAAATGGGCAATAAGTTCAAGTTGGTGTTTGTCGATGAGAGTAAACTTTAGGAAAGTACTAAAGAAGTAGCTAAGAAGATTTCTAGTCTTTTCTTGTATTTTTCAATATCATATAAATGGTTTTTATATGTGATAAATCTAAATATTAACAAGCTCATATAAATAGCATTTCTTATTTATTTTTCCAATTACAATCTGGTTTACCATTTGTATTATATTAATGCTGCAGGCTTAATTCATAAGCCCCTGAACATAACAAATCCTAACCGTAATCCCCAAATTCCAATGCATTTGCTAAAAAACCAACCTGAATTCGAAACCATTCGCATCGAAACTGCAAAAAACGCAGTGGCGACCAAAACCGCGTGCCTGCAAACTCGTCAGACGGCGCGTTTTAAACCGCAATGCGACAGCAAAGGCTGGAAAACGGTCGAGGGGGGGTTAAGGATTGACAGGGAGCTGTGCTCAATTAATTGTTGGATTTAGCAGAAAATGAAATGAAATAAGTGACCACATCAATGCGAATTAAAATTATTGTCACCGGTGTTGTAATGCAATCAGTTGCGATTTGATTACCTTTAATTGACTTTTCAGCACCGTTGAATCAGCGACTGCGACTGCGAATGCGACTGCGACGTCGGCAGAGGCAGCGTCATCAGCATTTAACACTTTTTGCCGCCGCTCATTAACAATTCAAACTGTGTGCTTTTGACCCACTCCGCTCAGGCTGCCTGGTGGCTTAATTTATTTTATTAAATTCAATTCCAATGCCGGAACTTGTTGTCAAACATATTGTTGATGGAGGGCCGCCTGCAACGAGAATAATGTGCAAAAAACCATAAATTATTGAATCCAGCTGCAGCAACATCGTGAATTGTTAATAATATGGCAAAGAGGTTTGTATGTCGGCAATTTATGATTTGCTTAAAATATTCATTTAAATGCTTTCCGAGTAAAATCGCTCTGGGGACACTCACTTTTTACATAATATCCATATTTTTTGCGCGTTCCTTTTTTTGCTCGCGATGCCAGCAATTTTCTCTTATAATTTCCATTTGAATTATTTATTTATATTTATGCCTTAATGGTTCGACTGAGCATTCGTATTGATTTGCCATATATTTCCCGAAACACTTAATTACATTTAAAATCATGCATTAATTAGATTTTTTCGCTTAACGCGTTGCGACCTTAACTCCCGTCCCAGTTTGCCTAGATAAACTCTAGATAATTATTTAATATTCAATTACTCAAACAGCAATTTTGCGTTTGAATAAGTTCGCAATCGTTGGTAAAAAAGCGTTTAACAAATTGTTCGGTCTTAATTAATAAATTGTTTGCTGTGCAATTTGGCCGTGCAACTGTTTTCGCAACAGAAATATTTCCGCAATTTAATATGCTGCAAAAGGAGCCACAGAGGTGAGGCACCATAAAGCAAATGTGAGCCTCGGCCGCAGCATGAAAAACATATACGAGTATATCTGAAAATGTGGCAAGCCAAGGAACATACTACAAGGGAAAATGCAAAATGCCGGCACTCGCCTATTGCCACTGGGAAACTGTCCCTTGTCTGGGATCCCGACCCCTCGACTCCCCCGACTCTCGATCCTTTTCTCGTGGAGCAGCCAGTGTCCCTTGTCTTTTGGGCTCCTGGCTGCTGGCTCTCGGGCTCGGGCTCCATACATGGCAAGTGTTGTAAGTATGTGCTTAAATACGCATTTATTCATACAAATATGGCCAGAAGGCGTCTGCGGCAACCGCAGAAAGCATCAGCATCAGCTCCAGCAGCCGAGAGCAGTTGGAGTCGCAGCCGGCAGAACAATAAAAGCAAGTTGTGTGAATGCTCCAACTAAACTGGCTCTCGAATGCGAAACATCCTATGATTATTGCACACTTTTCATTTGTTAATATTAAATGAGTTAGACGACCGAGTATCTCATTTTGTTTCTCTACTTCTTCATTAGTAAAAGTGACTAATGAGTTGGCGATGGTTCTCAAGCTTGTGCTTTTCTTGGCAGCTATAGTAAATATTTGTTATTTCCTTAGTTAAAAATGTTTATTGCTTTATCTTTGAAGTTTTGAATGTGCTAAGTCTCATCATGCCGCTTGCTACCCCGCGGTCACTCGGAATGGCAAAACGCAGAGCGAACGAATTTCCATGTCGTCGTCGTTGTCGTTGTCGTGGTTGTTGCTCGTTAGTTGCGCATCTGATTTGCCCGTCGAGGGAAGAGCCATGGAACGGGCGGTGGAATGGGGGGAATGGGGGTTACGGGCTACAGGAGGGGGTGGGGGGCTGCAGGATGCGGACCCAGTGCTGGACCCCTGGATGGTAACCCCGCGGGCTCCTTGGCCACGCGAACATGGCGCAAATGTGACAAATATGGTCATGAAGTGTGCAAGTGACAAGTCCAACATACTTACAAATTTTCATGAGGACCCACTCTAAGCTCGCCAACTGAGGGCCAGAGCGGAATTCCTCTGCGTTTTCAAATATATGTTAATGATGCCGCGCAGAAGCGGGGAGCGGGGCGGGTGGCGGGGAGCACACAATGATTTCCAGTTTTTCTCCACGGCATTTTCCCTGTTTAGTTGGCCAAACGTATTTCCTGTCTTTCCGCCGCTTACCCAACACCTCTTCAGCTGTTTTTATTTTAACGATTTTCCCCGTTTCGTTCGCAGCCTTTGTTCGGCAAATAAAAAAGTGATTTGAATATGTGCAAACTAATGCCGCTGTTGATGAGCTGGCGCTTTTTTTCGCCAGCTCGCTTCGCAAATTAAATTTCAATTTCAATTTTGAACGGATGCGGTTTGAACAGGGATTTCTTTTTCGTTCATTCTTCGGGTCTAATGCGATTTGGATGGCTTTGGGATTTTAATTGTCGGGGAGAAACATCAAAAATGGGCTACGATGAGCTAAGAGCTTTACGCCATTGGCAATGGGAAATTTTAGAGACTGAAATCTCATTACTGATTACAATTTACTTAGGAACTGTCGACTTGTAAGCAGTATTGTTGCAGTGTCTTTAGTCCCAAGTCGTATTTAACTTCTTTCCCACAATGATTAATCGATCGACTTGTCGCAATCCTTGTTAATCCCAGCAGGAAGTGCGTGTCTCAGCTCCAAACGAGAACTTCTTAAAGGGGTAAGAATAAACGGCTGAAGAATCAATCATCTCGCTGCATCCTCATAGCGTACATAGTGTATGTATGTCCATTTTCCAACCTCGGACAGGAAATGACAACGAGCTGACCGAGCATACAAGAAATCAAACCACTTGCGAGCCAGCAAAAACAAGGAGCCACTCCAGCAAAGATTTCCAGCCATGGTCAGCAGCAATCAGCGTTGCATGCCACATGCAAGGGGCTCCTAAAAATCAGACGTGCAAGTTTTCCGATCCGAAAACTCATTCAAAGTAGGTACGCATCGAGGGAAGTGTGGGGATTTTAAGTACTTTCCCACACAGAAAATAAAAATCTTAAAGAATAAGTATTTTTTCAAGTTATTATTTGAACAACTTACTAAAAAAAGAGAATGGAATTTTGAGGAAAATCAACGTTTAACAGAAACATTTTGAGATGACGACAACTATTTCTCCCTGTGTACGCACGCACTTAGCTTGTCTCCCCTGGTTGAAACTCTAAACAACAAAATCCGTCACGAAAATTACATAATTACCTGCAATAAATTGTAATTACGGACTTCGGTAACATTTCGCTTAGATAAACGCTTTTCCATGTCGCTGTCTGGGTGCTCAGTGTTCGTTTGTGTGTTTATTTTCGCCTTGGTCGCTTTTCCATTTCGGTTTCATTTGCCCAGTACGACGACATTGACTTTGCTCCGTCCGCTGGCATAAATTAGACTAAGCAATTACAACAACAGACAGACAGACAGACAGTCAGTCTGAGGTGACAATGTCAAGGGGGCGTGGCGAAGGGAGCTGCACGTTTTTGGATCACCAAAATGGCACTCTATACATTCAACATTATCCAACATTCAACATTCAACATTCAACATCGCACGCCCCCAGGCACTAAAGTCATTTATACCGATTTGTGGGTGGTCAGAGATTTGGCAAGCGGTCCAAATCATGCCCAGAGGACTCTGGTAGAATAAATCTGTGTAAATTTTTAATTTAATTTCCACGCGAGTGTCCTCGAAGTCGGAGCTCAGGCATTACTAACCCCATTTGATGTGGAGCAAGTTCCAGCTAGAATCCGATGGAATCTCAGCCTCCATGAATCATGCATTGGATCGAATGCCAAATTATACCACTCGACCGACCCACTGGAGAGTGGCCGAGGAAAATATGTATATATTTGACAAATTGAGTTGGAATCGATAAATAATAATTGAAGTCGGGTGTGCAGAGGGCAGAAAATGCCAGAAAATGCGGGAAATGCGGACTGTAGATTGAAGAGATACGATTGGGGGACGAAAGCGAGGTAGACACTCTGTCTCGGCTTACCCATAAAAGCAATTTCAATAAATAAACAAATTGGGTCAATGCAACCGGCAACCGGCCACTGGCAACCAGGGAGAGAGATACTTGCATACTGGCAAACAAACACTGAAACACTGAAATCGAACGACACTAAAGTATCTGCGAAAAAACATTCGAGTCTGACCAAATCTGCCGTTTTTGGGCCTCATTAGGGTGAACCAAAATCCCAGCCTCCCACTTTGCTCCCATTTGTTATGAGCACAAAATGAGTGAGCTGAACAAAAAGTCATTTGGTCAGCTATTTCGAGCGAATTATGCATCCGAAAAGCAGAAAAAAAGCGTTGACCATAAACTAGTTTCTGGCTCTTTGGTCGGCTGCATATTAAAGTTTTTAAGCACCAGATTTGCATATTTGAACCAAATCATGTCGAGTAATCAACTTTGAACTATATAAATTTACGCTCCACATTTCCTACACAACAATCTATTTCATTGCGAGCTCACAAATAAAATCACGAACCAAATTTAAAATGCAAAATCAATGGGAAATAAATGCGCATAACGTTTAGCGTAATTACGGATCGGCAGCCAATGCAAATCCTCCATATGAGTCCATGTAAACATGCATCTATACGAGTGTATTTAAACACGGAGGAATGTTTCCCTTGATAAGCAGGGCAAAGTGACTTTTTATACAAATTTATTGCTAAGGTTAATTGGCTGCTGATGTTTGCGCGAGGCGATGACATAATGATCTTTATTTATATATAATATAAAGACACAAAGTTTAATCTTTATAAATTTCTGGTTTCACCTATCGCAGTTTCCACTGAACTCATGCATAATCTTTGAAATCCAAAGGTGTGCTTGTCGTTAAGCAATGATTAATTTTAACTTTGAACTTTTTCAGGTGCCAAAAACATTGCTAATTTGCATCTTTTTCGGTTGAATGTTTCTTAACTCCACCTTTGCATAATCTTAACATTTTGCAAAAGTTTATAAATCAGCTTGCTTCGGAAGTTTAACCAAAGTTAATAGAATTTGGCACTTGTTTCCTTTATAATTCAGTACATTTCTAGTATATATCTTAAGGGACTGCAGTAGATCGTTGGTTACTTATGCCAGTCATATGTGATTTGGGCTAATTATAGCTACTATTACCGCTAAGCCTCAAATGAGTTGGGCTTATCAGCGGATTTCCATTTCCTCCCGATGTCTGTGTGTTTTTTGCCCGATATAATCTTCCGCTTCGTTAATGTCCGCAGCCTGCCATCCTGGCCGTGGCATAACTTTTATTTGCAGGCCATTAAACATTTAGGACCACGCCCCTTAATGTCACTAAAAGCGCTGTTCGCTCCAAGGGGGGCGGTGTGGGGCTTTGCATAAATCGATCTGAGGTCTGAGCCTGTCTCCGGCTATTTACTTATTTATCACAATGACCCAGCCCTATTCCCCATCTCCCATCTCCATTCCCGTGGAGGAGACCACACACAGCGTAATAGTTCCCGAGCTCGTCTCTCTTTTTTCAGTCCTTAGGCTGGTCGGCTGGTCCTCCATTAGGCCGCTGTTTGCCTTGATAATGTTTCCAGGGGGCGAATGGGGGGAATGGGCCTCGAGTTGGTCAAGACATCGCTGCCTTTTTGTCATTTCAGTTGTGTTTACTAAGCGGAAACACGAATAAATAAATATATATGGGAGTGGGTACTTATATATATTTGCACACCTCCCCCAGTTTGCTAAACTAAGGCCTAGTTCTGACTTCCGACTCCTGATTCCCCACTGCTGAATGCTGAATGCTGACTGCTTTCTGCCGAGTGCTCCTAAGCAAATAATTTATTTATGGGCTTGTTTACTTGTTCCGGCTCGGGATCTGAGTCGGCTTCTTTTGTCTTGTTTGCCAAGGGCTTAGTAGGTGGCAGTTCTCGAATTCGCTTTATAAATAAGAAATCAATTGATTTTATTTACAACTCTTAAGGCGCTTAGCCATTCGGTCTATTCGGAAATTGAACCACTCCGTGATAAAGTCGATTCCACATAAACACGAGTATTGTTCCAGCGAATCGCGCGAATCACAAGCTGCTCTTTCGCTTTAATAAGACTGTTTACACTCGATCCTGCTGCATTCGCATTCGCAAACGGAAACGCAAACGCAGTTCGCATTGAGTAATCAAATGTCGGCTGGGTGCAAAATGTTTACTCCCGGGTTTGTGTTTTCTGGGAATAACTGGTTGCGAAGTGTTGAAAATTTATCTGCAGGGCCATGCAAATTTCTCCCTTTTATTTGCCCCGTTTAGGTTCACTGCAGAAAAGGGGGCCACCAACCAAACCAAACCAAAAAAAATAACTAAAGGGAAACGAAGTGGGGGGGGAATGGAAAAGGGCCAGCACAGTTTTCCATTAGCAAATGCAACCACAAAAGCTTGGCTGTATCTCGCCTGTTCTATATCCACATCTCGCCTGCTCTCGGGGTCTCTCGCTCTACTAATTCCGAACCAATAATTTGCACTTAACTGCCAGAGTTTCTGGATGGGTCCTCGCTCCTCGTTCCCCGTTCATCGCTCCTCGCTCCTCGTTCCTGGTTTCAGCTTCTGTCATACAAAATTCCCTTTTATAAAACATTTTTTCCCAGTCCTTGCTTTTTGTTTTTTTTGTGTTTTGCCTGTTCCCGCGCTGACAAATTCTGGCAGAAAGTTTGTGTTTGAGGGCTCAACATTATGTGCTTGACTCTGTGGTTCGAGTTGACTGCATTCGATGGTTACAAATATCCGAATCCGACTGATGAAAGTCTATCAGCCAGAGCGTGAATCGAAGTTAAAGTTTGACTATCTTTGCATTTATATTTGCCATCCACCAGCTACCATTGATGGGGCAGGCGAACACAGCGAACACAGCTAGGATTTCCGTGGCCATCCTGCTCCATTTTGGCCCCGACACCAAGCACACAAGTTATTATTTACTCTGACAATAGTGGAGTGTTCGGGGGACAGGATGCAGAGCTCCTCCAGCTCCATCTCCAGCTCCAGCTCCAGTTTGCCACTCAATTGACGCTCGATGGAGTCCGTTGCCCATCCTCCAGAATTTCCCCCGGGCTGTTGTCGGCCTGCCAAGTGTTGTCGTGTTGACTTGGCTTCCCAAACCGACTCTTCCCTCACTCTGCCTCCAACCACCACTCCCGATTCCCTGTCCTTTTCGAGTTCCTTCTCCTTTACCATTTCAGTTTTCCACTTGGTAGTTCGCTCTAGTCCACAGGGCTCTTCCTAGTTCTTTTCATGTATAATTTTTACGTACAGAGCAAGAATCGACATTGAATATTGTCACTGTTTTCAACCTAGCTAAGTTAAGAATCTAAAACCACCTTTTTTTGTACCTGTAACCTGAAATATTATTAAAAAGCAGTACTAGTAGAATAGTAGCATTTCAAATATTTTTCTCTGTGCAAGGAAGCAGCTTCAATCAATCTTGACTGTTCAATTCCCCCAACTTTTTGCATTTAAGTTCTCTAGAATTTAGGTTTGTTTTTTTATTCTGAGGACACTCCCCCTTTTTTAAGGTTTAAATAATGGTTCCATTTTGATTCCAACCCATAATTCAAAGGCAAACGGCAGAAATCGAAGTTTGGCGTGGCCAAATGCATCGGGATGGCCAAATGTATCTAAGCCAGCCAAGTGCTGTCCAAGGCCGGAGGGAAGTTGTATCTGCTGGTTGCTCGAACTATCTGTATCTGTCGGGTTTGTTCGCTCGTTCGAGTGGCGCTACGTTGACCATTTTTGGGTGGCCCCGCCAACGTTGAGGAGTCGGAGTCTCTCGAAGTTGGGGGGACAGACGGTGTCTATAGAATCTATGGCTTGGAAGCTGCCAGCACGCGTTGATGCCGTTGTTGTCGTTGTGCTGCCCATAAAAGTCAGACAAGTTCCAGGGCGACGCGTTGCCATTGCAACTCTGGATAGCTTTTTGTGGTGTTCTGCTCCTCCGGCTTGTCAAACGTAGCTGTTAGATACAATTACAGTTAGCTGAAGTAGCTATGCGAACGGCGGCACTCGTTTGAAGTCCGCTCGGCCGCCTCCAGGTATGTATCTTCATCTTCACCGTCATCTTCTCGCATCTCACATCTCCATCTTGGAGTTAGTCATGTGCGGTCGCCAATGTTATCGGATACCAGTCGAGACTTTTGGATTTCCATTGTCTGAAGTGCAAAGATTTCTGCTCTGGTCGGTCGTAGATCTGCATCGTCATCGGGGCATGTGGAATTCGCTACATTTCTAAATGCCTGGGAGGCGTGTGAATCATCGGATACGGTCTTATGGCCACTGGCAACTGGCCATTAAAGTGCGACAAGTGCTCGGGATCGGTGGAAAATTGCATAATTGCCATGTTGGGGATAATTGCCGTCGATGAATCATCCCACGGATTGCCCGGCTCCGAAATCAAAAAGATGTAGATGCAGAAAACTGGTTGCGGATTAATGGCCAGCAATCAAAGGGGAGGTTCCACATTTTGGCATAATTGTTGTGTTCAATGCTCGGTGAAGACATAACGAAAGTTAAAGCCTTATTTTGTATAAGCTTGTACCACATAAAAACTAAAGTCCTTTTTAATTTTCCCCGAACTTCCTTTACGTATTTAAGTATCTGTTACTATGTATCAGGTTCTGAATTCTCTACCAATCTCTGCAGTTTGTCTTCTTTTTACCTGGATCTACCCAAATCTCTTGGGTAAACATAAACTAAGCCAAAACAAACGCACATCCTTGCACGTGGATAGCCACCCTCAAAAGCCCTTAGAAAAGCAATTAAAGATTAAAGTCTTCCAAGGGGGGGAAATAAAACCAAAGTCACTGGAAATGGATGACCAGCACGTGTTAAGCTTATTAGGAACCCTGATTTCTTTTGCAACATGGAGCTCCATAAGACCGTCCGCTGCAAACTCTTTGCAGCCGAAATTTCAAGACATAAATCCCGGACTCAAAACACACAGCTCGGCAGCAGAAATGGCAACAACTAATAACCAATAAAAAGTCTTAAGCCTTCCTAAGCTCATAAATGTTATTTTCAAATACAGATATAACCAGGGCACAGCGGTGGTCTGAGGTCAAAGGGCAGCCGGTTCGTTCTAGGGCCACAAAATAATCCAACTGAGTGCGAGTGTAAGTGTAAGTTGCTCAGTTGCTCAGTTGCGCCGTAAAGAAACCCATTCGAGTTGAAAAGCCCTTTTAATAAGCATTTTTTCCAGACTCGAGAAAAGTAAAAATAAAAATAAAAATACAAACTTGCATTCGAGCGAGCGGCAACAAGTGGAAAACGAGGGGCCCCAATGGAGTGTGGCAGGGTTAAGGAGAAACCACTTCAGCTGATGTTTGAGTGAATGAAGTCGAAAGATGAGCAGCCCCAGCCTCGGCCAATGATTGGCAGCAGAAAGAGTCGGCTATAGCGGTGCGAGAGAGAGAGGGGAAAACGCCGCAGATCGGGCTGTAAAGTAAAGCAACAGTCAACAGTCGGCGGCAACAGTTGTTGCCTCAGAGCTGCGGTCATGTTGCATGTTCAAGATGACAGCCTGGCTGCCAGAAAACGAGGGTTGGCTTACAAGTTTATAGAGTAAAGTTAAAGTTCAAGTAAAAAGAGTTTAACACCTTTCAAGTTATATAACTTAAGTAATGAGAAACCTTTTGAGAAAATATATTCTTTCAATGAAGCATGTTAATTTTGCAGTCCGATCCACAGACTGATTTTGAGGTTGTTTTGTTTGTTTTAACCAACTGTTTATATAGAAGTTTGGTTTATCATCAAACATTGAAATGCTGCGTCTGAAATTTCGAGGCGCATAAGAAAGGGAATGTGGAATGGTGTGATATATCGATACCAATACCCCATTTTCGTCAGAACTTACGAAGCCACCCGCTTATCAATTTAACTCACGGCTGGCAGACAGGCAGTCAGAGCTGAGCTGAGCTGAGGAGTCGGGCCAGGCCGGCTGGCAAAACGCTGCAATGCAGTTGAACTTTTAATTTGATGAATGATATACATTTGTCTCGAGTGCGAGCCAAACCCCCCTGCGGCTGCCCCTGATACCCTCAGTACCCTCTTGCGTTAACCCTCTCGCAGGCCTTGGTCTGCCACAGTGCCACAGAGATTGCCGCAAGTCGGCCGGTAATTGTTGTGGACTCCAGATGGAAGGGGGGACGGAGTGCGTCCAGTCCAAAGACCGATAGCCTGGAAATATTTGCACAGACATGTGGAGACCCCTCTGCACACATGCTGCTGCTCTTTTCTCACTGTGTGCTGATCTGGATCTCGACTCGACTTGGGCTATATAATTTTGCTTAGCTGCAATTATGAGATGTGCGGGGCTGATCTTGAACCAAACGAGCCACAAGAATTGGCCGCGGAGGGGTGCTCACATGCGGAGAAACCTGAACTGCACCGGAAGCTTCGTCTTCAGTGTGCGGGTCTTTTGTGAATCAAAAGCAGAGCAGAGCAGAGTGGAGCGGGCAGTAAAAAATGAAAAAATGAAAAAAAGAATAACTCGTTCTTACGGTTATCTGTTGGTTTTACAAGTGCCTCGAGTGCTGCAGAAGACTTCCCTGCACCATTCCTCTTCATGCGTCTGGCAGATGCCAACATCCAACAGCCAGCATCCTTAATTATGACAATCATCTCAGCTTGATGTTCATTTCTTGACTTGGTTTTCTTTTCCGCGGCTGCTGATCTCCGATCCAGATCGGTTGCATCCGCAAGGTTGTGTGTGTGTGTTGGTATGGGGTCACTTCTCGATATAATCGACTTGGGAGAGGAAAGCCGAAAGATCGCAGTAAAAGATCTTTGGCACAGTTTTTGAAAACACTTCGGAATGCCGTGCACTGGGGGTTGATTTGGGCTGCTCGCCAAGGATGGGAACCAAGTGGGGGAGATTCTTCTCTTGAAGGTATAGGGAGCGTGAGAGCTTTTTGCTCTGGGAGTTTCTGTTCTTATGGCGATTCTGAATGACTCGGATAGTTTGGGAATTATGACTGCATTGGAATGAGCCAATTATTTCCAAGGGATATATTTTATTCATTGGGTATATATGTATGTACCTTACTTCTCATCAGGCCATGCAATTATCAAATACGAAATTATATGATCCCTCCTTTAACGGCTATTTGGTATTCCATTATAACTCTGGTCTTAAAGTCCATTTTTGGCTGCCGAAACCTACTGTACCACCCCTTCATTGACCTCTGACTCGACCAGAATTTTCTAACAGATCACTTTCGTTTTGGTGCCTACATGTGTAGCCATGAAACCTCAATTACACAACCAGCTGATTGATTATGCGGCAGCGGCAACGACAGCTGCGCAATTAAAAGCTCAGCTTTCACCCTAAGGGCAGTTTTCAGTGGCCGTCCAGTGGCCAGCCACTAATTACTTTCACTGGACCAGGGCCCGTCATCAAATCCAACTTGCAAATAAGCCAAGTCAAAGTCAGAGGCGCAGTTACAACTCGGGCACGCAGCCGGACTTTGGTTATCATCGTCATCATCGTCGCAGGGGGCCAAAAGGTTAATATGGCAATTAGCCAACTTGGCCAAAAGAAAGCCGAATATGGAAAAAAAGCACTGCTCAGGAAAGTCGAAACTCTCTGACAATTAACAGGGGCATAGCTTTCGTAGATGCGATAACTTTCAAACGCGATTAGGGTCGATGAGCTGCCAACAGAATCCAAATCGACAGGTTCTAACAAATGATGCTTCTCCATTCGATTCTGCTGTGTTTCTGTTGCTTTCTGTGCTTTCTGCTGAGGATGAGCCGACGATGGGACTTTTGAAAGTATCTCAACAGGTTTACGCCTCTATCGAAATCTCAGACACACATTAAATGTAATTTTCGAACAAAAAAGGGGGAAGGAGAGACGACTGAGGCCGAAAGAAAACCTTTCGAGCCCCATCCCGGTCCACTTGTCGGTGGTACAACAGAAATTTCCAACAGTTTTTCAAGTGTTTATGATGGGTAGTGAGGGGCATTGATTTCGATGTGATTACCGCAAGTAAACTATCTCTCGCAGCTGGATGTTTTGCTCTTTCGTTTATTGGGGGAACTGGCTGCCGGTTTTTATACCTCTGTGTCGGTCGGTGTCTTTTTTGCTTTTGTTTTTGTTTTCCCTTTTTCTCTTTACCGCTGTGTTTTATGTGTTTATGAAGATGAATTTCTTTTTTATAAGTGATTTAGACGTGCCTGCCGCTCTGCACAGCCCCTGCTGCTGGACTGTAGCTCCAATTACCTGGCAACTCGCTTGATTGATTCCGCCGCAACGAGCCGAGTTCAATATCAAGGTAAGTTCAGCTCCACTAAGCCCACCAGCTAATCCGAAATGGAGCGCCCTTTGTCACGAGACGCAACAATACGTCATCATCGGTTTACCTTCAATGGAAGCCAGCTTACAAAAAGTAACAAAATAACAAAAAACCAAATGATACAGATAGAGAACCAGAGAAAAATGACAAATCCGATCAACTAGTGGCACTTGGCCAGATCTCTTAAGAGCTGTTACACCTGTCGAGGGCTTCTGCTTACATCAATGCCAATGCCAGCATCCAAATCTTTATCTGCGGCTCATCGTCATCATCATCATCATCTGCGGATGGCATTTGCATACGATTCCCATCGATGCGCATTTCCTATTTATAGTATATCATTTCCCCTATCGCCAGTGACAATCTGGTGGGCATAAATCAGGGGGCCGCATCGCGACTTAGATCTCCAGTATATAAATTTAAATTAGCCAGTTCAACTTTTACCTCCAGACTGGCGGGCAGGTGATTTAGCACTTGGAATATGCAAAGAATCGCTTTGCAGGTGTTTCAATGCCAAAACGAGTTTACATGCGACTTGACTTATTTGCCTGCTAATTTCTGGTTATTTATGCGACCGAAGCCGTTGGAAAAAGTCAAACAATAGACGTCTTTTGGCTTTTTTGGGTGGGGCCCCAAGTTGGCTTTTTGGCGGACGGTTTTGTTTGTTTGTTTGTTTTTCTGTGAGCGCGCTTTGCGGGCTGCCTTTTCGTGAGTCCATTGTTTGCCCGACAACATGACAATTACACGTTAAGAATTTTGGAAAAAACAAATTGCGTTGTCAGCTTTTTGCTGGAAGTAATCAGCATGGCAAATTATGGAATTATTTCCACCTGAAATCGAGCGCCCCAAGGTCGCCGCTATAATTCATTCCACTTAGTCAAGTGCAGGCTTGGATTACGTCGACGGTGAGACGGTGAGCTCAGCCGAAAACAAATTTTGTAAAAAGCAAATAAGAAATAATGATTTTGGCAAAGTCAAATATTTGATTATTTACGTGGTGATGTCAGGTAATAATTTCGATGTTATTACCGAGGAGCTTTGACTATGCAATATTTTGCCAGATGTACAAAGCGTAGGGACCACTAAATTGCTTTTTTTAATTTATGAAATATTTTCTACAAATCCACCAAGTGCAGCATATGCAAGTGATTAAAGTTTTAAGTAGGTACTTAAATAATGACGGCTTTTTTCATACATTCGAACTTCGTCACATTTGTACGGCCTGTGTGCTTAATTTGTGGTTGCAATCCATGATATACTTTTAGACTGAATGGCTTTTAGCCCCAGGACTTCCAGCGACGGAATCCTCTCAACAGACTACAAAGGATACTCCAAAAGTTGTCGTCGGCAGTTTGGGTATTTTTAAAGGAAAACCTTGGATGAGAGGAAAGGCCTGTTTGTTATTTACCGACAACTTTATGGCCACATGTCGACGACAACAGCAACAACAACGACAAATTGTCATCATAAACAATGTGAGTAAAGCAAAAAAAGCCACGATTTTGTTGCTTAAATTTCTGCCTCTCGCCGCTTTTGTTTTTCATTTTTTGTTGACGCGCATGTGTGAAAAATAAGCAAGTTTCCCGAGCTGAGCCCCCCAGTAATGTGGGGGGTGTGGTCGTCAACGAATTTTTTTCCATTTGGATTTTTCTTCACTTGCTATTTTTTTCACAGTGTTTTTGTGGGGAAAAGCGCCGCCGCGGCGTCTATTTAATGAAGTGCCAGAGTGCCGACGATTTTTGGGGACGTATGCGGCTCTACATTTTTTCGTGTCCGCCGAGAATAGTGTGAATTTTCACATCAAGTCGGCTGCAGTTTTGGCACGGCTGGCATTCAGCGATTGCACCAAGTTGAGCCGAGCTGAGCCAAGTTGAGTTATCTGGTGTGCTGAAGGTGACAACATCCCGGCTGACAGGTGGGCGGAGGTTCAGTTGATTTAAGTACGGATTGAATGGGGTTAACGTTGTGTTTATGTTCGAGTCAAGGCACGTTTAGTGGCACTTTGGAGATGATTTTAAAGCCCTCGAACACAGGCAAGTGGTCCACTAACAGGGGATTATGTCTTAATTATAGGGATTCGTTTAGTGCTCTTTAAAGAGTGTTTTTTGGCCTTTCTTATAGTTATTACCTCGCACTTAACATTGTTTTTCAATAACAATCGTCTTAAAAAACCGTTGATAGCCTTAGCCAGATATTTCCCAACATTACCAGATCTTTGCCGGCCAAATAGCTTTTAAATCCCTCGAAAATAGACCAATATGCTCCAAACAGGCCGACACATATGTGAGATCATGAAGAATTAACCTAAGCCCCCGTTTCGAAGCTCTTTAATCCGACATATAGTATCGCATCGTTTTAGCCGAAGCCCATTCATCCGAGCACTTACCCGCTAACACATGTGTATCCAATCACTCTCCGCCCCACTGACGTTCTGCCGGTATAATCTGTAATGAAGAGCAAACATATACATTTAATAAGCTGTCACATAAATTTCCCGCTCTCTCATGAGCACTTAAATCTATATACTAGAGCCGGCCCCCAAAAAAAAAGTCATTCGAGCTGAACACTAAATTAGATAGAGAGCTACCAAAAAAAAAGGCGGACAAATAATTGAGAGCCTAAAAATAGCGGACAACAACAGCAAAAAGTGATGCGGGGAATCTCTGAAACAAATTAAATCCACTTAAAAACCGTTGCCAATGGCAAAATGAAAATGTTTTGGCATCTGTTTCGATTTAAAGGATTGGGGGAAATTGAATACTTTCCCAAGAACGCTGACGCTGACTAAGTGAAAATTAATAGTCGGAAAGTGGAAAAATTGGAAGAGCAGGGGAAAACTTTCACTGGAAACTGTAACAAGAAACTTGAAATGACTTCTTGAACTGTGAACCATGAACATGAAGTTATCGATGGCCCTGAAGTGCCGCGGATTGGAGTGTTTGGATTGTGTGTTGTTCGGCCAGGCCGAGCAAACATCATAAATATTTGAAATGTGTCTTCCTAACTGACACGATGATGGTTCCATCGGGGCATCTTCCGAAGAGCCAGCATGCCACATGGCAGCAACAACATTTTGACACGCTTAAGTGTCGGACAGCCCCCATCATCAGCGGTTCCCAACCGATCCGTTGCGATCCGATGCGATCCTCAGTCCGCTCGAAGCGAAGATGTGCGACAATAAATTTGGAAATTATGAACATAATTCTTCATTAACAGCGCGCCTCCGTGTTGCCATTGATAAATTGGAAAATGCGATAGAGCAGAGGCGTCTGTGCCCCCCGGCTCCCCACCAAATTTTCTTTCCTTCTGAGTCTGAAGCTGAATCCGAATCCGAATTCGAAACGAAAGTGAAATGTGAACTGCCCACATTTGCTTTCGTTTTATGCGTCCAGCTGGTGGGTTGGCGAGCGGAGCTCCGTGTTTTGGGATTGGGCCCAATGGTCCAGTGATAAATTGGCGATATTACGGCAGCAGATTATTCAAATATCTGGCCGTGGGCGTTAACCCACAAAAAGGCATTTGGAGAATGCCAAACCAGGCCAGAGATAGACCCATTTCTGATAGTATGTAGTGCCCACTGCCCGCCCGCCGATTGTGTTTGGCATTCAAATTGAAATAACGTGATTTTTGTGGTCCACTGGCCGCTGGTCGTTTTTGTTGCCGGGTAGCTGGTTGACATAGATTTTCCGCTCACTGTAGCTATTGTTTTGCGGTTTTGCGCAGATTTCTGGGCTTGACCGAATCGAAACGCACTTTTTTCCGCTCTCTATTATTTAGTGGGCGTTGGCGCGACTTTCCGACAGTTTAGTCGTTTTTTAGGGCCTAATGCCTGGGGGAATTTAATGGGAATTGACCACTAGTGGTCGAGGTGGTTTCATTATTATTTTTCAAAAATGTTGCTTTGGTTTTGCCAAGCCCTTTAACACAAATTGTTAAATGATTTCACTGATTAAACTTTGGTTGTTTTCAACTAATAAATAATTACCTAATAATTAAAAGTGTTGCAGCTAAATATGTATAAAAAAAACCATTTTGGTTGAATATAAAAATATTAATACATCTCTCCCCGACGGGGAATTGAACCCCGGTCTCCCGCGTGACAGGCGGGGATACTAACCACTATACTATCGAGGATGTTGATCTCTGCGTGTCAAAATGCAAATTCATAGCTATTAATACACGACTTATCTAGCAAATAAGAACCTTTATATAGAAAAAGTAACCAATTTCCGAAACTCGTTCTCCACACGCTTGCGATAACTTTAAACAATTTAATTTACAGATTTTGTTGTAATTACTGATCCGCATTTTTCACATATCTTATGCATTCTGCACCGCAATCAATTGATTTTAATGCGTTTGCAGCATAGTAATCGCCGCGCTGCCCCACTTTATGGGGCATACCAGAGCGCGTTCTCTCTTTTTTTTTTGTTTGCTGGGGCCCCAGAGACCAGCCGTGAAGTGCAATCGGGAGTGGGTCTGTGCCATAGCGGTTTCGAAATGATTCCCACCTCATAACAGCCGCCACCAGGTAAACCGCCTGCCCCTTCTCCCCTCCTCCCCACCTCACCGCAATCCGTATCCGCATGCAACGCGTTCGGCTTTCACAGCCCAATTCACTTGCCGCAAAAACCGCAAGGTGCGTTGTTATAGTTGCTCAAAAGCATTCAAAGCGAAAAATGCATGCACAAAAAAACAAAGGAAAAGCAATTACGCAAGCAAGATGGATTGCAACGCGATCTATTTCGCTATCTCTCTACAAAAAGAGGACCAATAAAAACGAGCGCTGCAACACAACAATTTTCTCAACCTCATATAATTTTCCCAATATTTTAACTCCTTTTAAAACTCTTAAACTGGATGGTAGTGAAACCAAGTTGTTTAATAATTGAAGCAGCTGAAACAATTACTTCAGTGTTTTTACCTTATGTAATATGTTTCCCTTTGCTTTGTCCATCAACCCTATCGAAATATTTCCTTAACAAATTCTGATGTTTTAATTCCTTAAACAAAAAAAAATAAATTTAATTAATAAAAAATAAGAGAAAAAAAGCAATCTCATGTCTGGGCGAAGGTGTGTCATCTGTGGCGAGGAGCCGCCGGCGAAGGACGCGCAGGGCAACGATGCGTATGCGTATCCCAAGACGGAGGAGGAGGCCAGGATCTGGCAGTCCAGTATGGCGGCCAAGAACTGCTGCCTGGAGAGCATCCAGAACCAGTGCTGCGTCTGCGTGCAGCACATTCCCGACTTTGTGAAGCGGGCCAAGAAAGTCGGCAGGAGGCTGCGAAATGAGGAGCGCGAAAAGGAGAAGCGCCGCAAGGAAAGGGAGGGTGGTGAAGGATGCCAGTGTCCGGATGATGGTCAACCAGGTCCGGAACGTCCGTCGGTTAATGTTCTCCTTCTGAACGGAGCGTCGCTGCCCACGTATTGCGGCAAGGGACAGTCCACTGTGGATTTGAAGCCACAGCCGGCGGAGGAAGGCGATTCCGAATTGAAGATAACCAAGAAGCTGGACTCCAAAGAATCGGACACGGAGATCTTTGTGCAGGAGTCGGAATTCAAGGACACCGGCCGCAACTTTCCCGACATCGATGGCACCGAGGTCACCGTTCTACGCACTCCCATGCAGGAGGATGAGCAGCTGGAGGAGGACATGCAGGCGCTGCAGGATGCGGAGCAGGAGCAGGATCCGACTGTCAGGTGAGAAGAATCATTGCCTTGGTTTCGATTATTTTCTACTTTGTCACTTTAGGCAGCGGCGCAACAACTGCCTTCCAGGCTGCACGGATGTCCTGCTCCTGGGCCGTGGCCCCCATTCCTCAGACGAGTGTCCCTGCAAGTGTGAGCAGTGCTCCAAGCCTTCCGGCTTGCCACAGGACGAGCCCTGCTGTCAGCCGGAATGCTGCCCGAAAACCCACACGGAGTACTTCACCCAGCCGCCTTGCGGCTGCGAGTGTGAGCAGCAGGTGCGGCGTGAGCTCACAAAGGTCATTAAGACGCAGGGTCAAAGGATTCGGGAGCTGGAGGAGATGCTCTGCCGGCAGAACAATCTGCGCAACTGCCTGCAGCGAAAGTTGGACGAGCTGTACTGCGAGTTCGGCCGTTTGGATGAGGATGACGGTGAAAGATCGCGATTAACTTGCCCGGGCAGCCTGCGTAGTGGCCCTGAATGTTCCGGTGTCCTGCATCCAATACCACCACCACCTCCGCCAGAGCCGAAGGCGCCGACTGCGCCAAAACGAACACGATCCTATCGTCGGGCAGTGCTGCAAAAGGTTAAGCGCGAGGTGGCTCCGGTTGAAGCCGAGAGGCCTATGTTGGTCGCGGATGGGGAGCGGGTCCACTGGTTCGCGGAGAAGAGCACCCATTCCGAGAACGTCACCCATCGACCAGGCTGGGTCAATGTGCCACAAGAGGAGGAGTTGGAGTCGGGGAGCAGGATGGCGATTCGATTCGGAAAGAACAGCACCTACGTGATGTCCGACAAGAAGTCAAGCCATTCCATATCCCAGTCCGCGCCGCAATCCACCTCCAATTCCAGCTACTCCTTGACCACCGCCAGAGCCCCCCGCACCTGATGTGCCATCCTCTGCCCTCCGTATCCCATATCGCGTATGTCCCATATAGCCTACCCATATGCCCTTTTGGATCTTCCCGTCCTGTGCAATCATGCAAATACAAATATATACTCTTTTTTCCGGCTCTGTGCAAATGTTTTAACCCAAATATTTTGTAGACATGCAACATTTATGTAGACAGGCTGCAAACAATTTGCAGCTGAGTGAGCGACAGGGCACTGAAAAAATTCCGCTTTTCGATTTCGCTGTGGAATTGTTTTGTTTCTCTCTTGATACGAGTCCTTTTCATAGTTCATTTAATGTCTCTGAAAAAGTGCGAAAGTAAAGATGCGAATAATTCCTTTAAACTGAATGAGGTTTTCTTGTAATATTACATATACAATTTTTAAGTTAATAAATGCATTTTTTCAGTTGAAATGCAATATTTCCAGCGACTGAGAGGAAGGAAAGAATAGATCGAATAAAAGCCACTCTCGGGCCGAATGCGAACCACTTGAACACCCCTCGCCAGCGACAGCTGTGTGCAAATTGTTGCCATTTTATGGCATTTCGGTGCAAACGAATGCAGCTGTCCCACCTCCGCCCCCTCCGACCCCTCAGCACTCTAAGCCACCCCTCAGCAATTTAGGGAGCAATTTTCGCTTACTATTCTAAATGTTCATAAACACATTAAAATGATAATTAAAAGAATTTCGCTCTCTTTTCATTTTTCGCACATCAGCGGCAAAGTTAATGCTGCAATTTTGCGTCTGCATTATTTATTTATTATGTATGCAAATGCATTTAATTGCATGGCGCAGCCAGAAAGAGACAGGCAGAGAGCGGAAGGAGCGAGAGGCAGATAGCGGATAGTAGAGGAGCTGCAGGCGAGGCAACGTCAAACAATTTGCATATTTTAGCATGTAATGAAATTTGTAATAATTCTGCAATTAATTGCGTACGTGTCCTTGTTTATGGCCCACGTTGCAGTTCGGGATGTTCGGAGTCCAGTTTCATTTTCAGTGGGTTGTGTGGACCTCTGGCTTTTCCCCCCAAGAGCCGTGAAAATTCAGCGCAAAATGTTCACGGCTTTGGTGTATAATGTAATGGAATATGCATTTATAAGGTCACTTTATTAAAGCCAACTTTTAAGTATCCTTTTTTAATTTAAATTGTTTAATTCCTCTTATAAATTATTATAAGGTATTATCCATTTAAATCTCTTCTTTTCCAATTAATAACTCACTAATAAATAAGCAAATCTTGATAATGATGTATGTATGTTCCATATTTGATCAGAGTATCAGTCTGATACTTTTAATGTATTAATCCACCCCTTTGCAAGTTGCAATTGCCAATTATGTTTTCATAAATATTTGAAACTAGCAAGACCATTACAATCGAACACGGCTTGTTTCATTTGCGAATCTCTCGAAATTGCCACATTTTAGAACCCCGACTTTGACCTGCACTTGAAAGTGGGAAAACAAAGCAATCGACTGCGAATCCACCCCTGATATTTCCCAAAAGTCCTTCATTGGCGGCGGCTGCTTTACAATTTGCGTGTTTACAAGTAAATTTCCAACATGAATATTTATTTATTTTACCATTGCAACGCAGCAAATGGAGTTGTGTGTGCTGTGTGTATTGTGTGTTGTTGTGGCAGTGCATTGTTGTTGCCAGCGGCTGATGTTGATGTTGATGGGTTGTATACCTTTGGCTAGGTGTTCGACATGGTCCTGTTGTTTTAATCCCTGTCCGCCCCCGCCCCCCTCGAAGTCCGCCCACTGAAGCCACCTTAACCCCTTGGTGGATTTTCAATAACAAGCTGCCAAGGTTTCCATTGCCAGGCCGGTGTTGTTGTTGTTGGTCATTTTGTTGTTTGTTTTTAATTGTTTTGCATGTTTTCGTTTCATTTGCAGTCGTCCCATGTAAAAAGGGATAAAAACCAGGGGGTGGGAATACGAATACGACACCGTCATTATGGCGAGAATAACAACAAATATTTATGCTGATTTTTATGCTACTTGGGCGCTTAAAAGTGTATTTAAATTTCGAAGATGTCAGTCGGCAGTTGGCAGTTGGGTTGCACTCGATTGCCTATCTGACAGCCATGTACTTTGATTTTCATTTCGATTTGATGTTTTTCAATTTTGTTAAGGGTCCTGCCACGTCGGTGATATTCCCACCCCCCGCGCCTGGCATCATTTGTTGGCACGATTTTGTTTTTACTCTTAGCTGTTTTTTAGGCAGTTTTCATGTTTGTTTATTCTGCAATTGTCTGGACGGCCAGACAGACAATAGATTTCAAGGATGGTTTCATTTCAGCTGCGTCCATTTGTGTTTCATTTTCATTTCTCCTTTTACGGCTTGCAATAATCATTTGGCGAGCAAAGGAAGCGGAAGCACAAAAGGGAAAAGGAAGCGGGCCAAAAAGGAAAAGTGCCAAAAGGAAAGTCTCATAAAATTAGTAGCAATGACTTTAAAACGCCATGTTTTCCAGCACTCCACCACCTCCACGTTCGATGTATCCATTCATTGCCTTTCTTTTTTTCTAGGTTCTTTGATGATGATTTTTTCATTAGTTTCGCGCCGTTTGAGGCCGCCAATTAAAATAGAAAGAGACGACGTTCAATATTAAAAAATATTCCGACATTTCCACAAGAACTAATAGAAAAAGCAGCATGTACACATAGAACATTTTTTGCTTAACTTTAAAATTATGCCTTGCAAGTAATTTAAATTCAGCCATAAATTTCCTCATAATTTGGCAATTTCCAGCGCCCTTCCTATTGAATTTCCTGCTACGTTTGCACAAGCAAACGCAGCTCTAAGAGAATATAAATGCCATTCTGAGTTTTTCCTCGGCTTTTCTTCATATTTATCCGGCAGTGAGAAATTGCGCAACAAAAATACGAGTATGTACGCATGTTTAGTGTATGGTGTATCGGGAAAAACACAGCCAAAATAAACCCTTGAGAGGAAAATAGACGGAGACCCTGAAGGATTCGCACACAGAACAATAGGGACAAGGACGAAACTGAACGGAAATCAAGAGCAGGCAGAATAATAGTCAATAAAATATTTGCACGAACCAAAAACCATTCAAGCGCATCTCGGGGACTCCTATATCAATACCATCCACCCAGATAGAAACAGAGGGCTTACGAATACAAAAAGTGGCCCAGGCATTGAAATAACATTTGGCGAGTGCAAAAAGTTCCTCAAGTGCAGCAGCATCATCATGAACCGAGGAAAAAGATGACAGCCAAGGAGAATTTAACAAAAATAAAAGCAAATACAGACAGTCCTGGGAAAAGTGGCAAAAAAAAAAAGAAGCAAAAGAAAAAGAAAACAATTTTCAATGTTTTTGCTTCTAGTTGGGGACGCCTTATTCAATGCCATCGGTGGGCGGATAAAGTGAAAATAAAGAAAAAAGAAAGCACACTTTGAGCCAAGTTACTTGAGAGTTTCAGTCACAAAAATTTTTACCCATGACTGGACAACAGTGGCGGCAAAAAGCGTTCGGTTCGGTTCGGTTCGACCTCTCCAGCAAAACAAAGCAGGAAATGGCTGCCAGGATATTGACAATGGCAAAGGCGGTCGGGGGCGTGGCCATGGCCGCTGTGCATCCAGCGTGAAATGCGACAACCCTGGCCGGCCAAGAAAGCGAGATAAAAGAGTTGCCAGCCATTTAAAGCGCATCTTCTTCGGCCATAGAAAAGTTTCAAATTTACTTCTCCCACTTGTGGATCCTTCACTTACTCGCTTACTCGCCCCATCCCTTACTTACCCACTCACCCCGCCCATTTCGCCCCCCCTTGAGCACTTGAGCTACTTAAGGACATTTTAGTTAAATTTTATGTCGATTTCCGCTGGACTCAGATTTCAGTTTGCCAATCTATTGGAATTGCGGTCGAGCATCGAGGAAAAAAAGGTCAAGCCCATTAAATTTATAATGCGCTGGAGAGAGAAACAGAAACCCAGTAAGGACGAAATGGGCGTGGCAGCTGTGTCCCTGCTGCTTTTCTGTGTGTGTATGGGTGTGTGTGTGTGTGTGTGTGCGTAGGAGAGTGCCTTAAGTAGGTCAGTTTTGTCTGTCATAAAATGCAATTGGAGCGCATAAAAGTGCCCCGCGAATCGCAAGTGAAATGTCAAGTTGTAAATAAGCAGAACTGCGAAGGGGGACGTTGGGCCAAAGGGCGTGGCCGGTTAAGGGATCTGAAGGAGCAGGTCCTGAGAAGGGCGTTGTCGTCAAGTGTCGAAATGACCCAAGAGGTTTGACGTTTGATATCTGCAATCAAGTCAATTGAGATGGGCCCAAAGAAGGTTATTTAAATCGAAAGCTTAAATCATGAAAGTAGGGGAATGTATCATGTAATATTATCTCAAGGGATTACAGCATAGTAGCTTTAAATTTGTATGCTAGTCAAAGCAGACAAATATTAAATTACATTTTTATTTAATATAGTTTTAAAATATAAATGTATTTCACATATTTTTTTAGCTGAGCTCAGAATCTTTCCATTTGCGAAAAACCCAAGTGCTTCCCAGGGACTCGCTGTAAAATCATTTGAATCAGTTATCTGCTCGCTGTCCGCACTATCTGCACTCAAATTCCCCGACACTTTCGGGCCTTTGTTACTATGCAAATGGGCAAACATTTTGGCTTAAAAGCTTTGTTACGACCACCGTACCGCCGAATAGCATCGCGTACTTGGTCTAGACGTCTGTTCAGCCACTTCAATTTGGCCCGAAAGCCGGAGAAGCGGAGGAGGCAGCTGCCAGAGCTGGCAGAGCTGGGGGCGTGGCAGCCCCCTTGAGTTGCGATTACGGCCATGAGGATCATGGCCTGGGCTGGGCCCCTCCTCCCATAATTGATATTCATATGCAGCGCGGATGCCGTTTGCCTGCATCTCATTAGTGGCAGTCGCTGAATCCCGCATTTATCCCTATGTGTACCTGGCTCTTATAAATAAGCACATAATCAGGCGACAAACGCGGCTGTGGATGCCACGTGCATAAATAAATAAGTAATTTGCAACAATTTCCATAACTCGGTCTGACATCTCCACTAGGCAGACTCTCGGCCACATTGCTCCCAAGTGTTATGACTAACTTGGCTCTCTCCAACGGAAAGCGCAGAGCTCCATCTGATGATGATGATGTCAGTTGCCAGCCAGCCTGCCAGCAAAAGCAGCCAAAGCAGCAGCCCCACCAGTCAATAAACATAAATATCGGGCTGAAGATGGTCGTGGAGCATCGTTAAGTGTTTGGCTTTATGGCCAAAATGGGCGAGAGACTTGGCGGCCCGGCTTGGACTTTAATTAGCGCCTGGCCTGACAATTAAATAATATTTTCGCCAACTCACAGCTCGCAGCTCACAGCTCATCCCCACCTTCCACTGCCACCATCTCTCTCGTCTGTGGAGCCGCCGACTTGTTAACTCGCTGCCTGACAGTCTGCCAACAAGTTTTAATTACAACCCGAACGACAGTGCAAAAATGAACATAAAAAACACTGCAATAAGACGAGTAGGAAACGAGCAATTGATTAAGCCGAGCCTTAAAAATACCCTATTTTTTAAAAGGAAGAAGTGGCTGTGCTAACCAAATGAATGGAAATAATATTCCTAATTGCATTACCATTTTTTATTGCCTTTTTATTTTGATTTATGCTGCTGAAATGTATCATCATTTCACATCATCATTCGACAGCTCATAAAAAAATACAACATAAAGTGTAGTTTTTACCATCGAGTCTTAAGCACTTAGTTGCCAAGTTTATAGTATAAACGTTGTTCTATCAAACTTCACCGACTTTAATGTGATCGTTAATATTAATAGGGAAAACAGGGAAATGATAATAATAAATGGTAATTGCCAGTTTAAGCGCATTTTTAAAATTAAGTTTCACATTAATTCTTGAAATATAAACAAAGTGTTTTAAAGCAGTGCTAACTATATGAAATGGCCTACCAGGATAAACAGGCTTTTCAATATAGTACGGTTACCCATTTGAGCAAAAAGTGTCCCCTGGCCAGTTAGTTTTTGATAGTCGCTGGCTTCTTTTAATGACTCCAACTGGCCCGCAGCAGCATCCAACTTTTTTTATGACTGTATGCAACTTTTTTTTAACACACTTTATGGTGTGTGATTGTTATCCGGCTCTAGGTTGGTTGTGGCAGTCGGTTTGCAAAGCTTTTGTTCAACTTTTACGGCTCCCTAGCCCTATATACCCAACTACACCCCCTCTTTGGCCCACTGGGTAGTGGTGGTCGGTCCGTCTTCGTTGCTGATGACACATTTTTGATATGTCGCTAATTTGAATTTGAAAATGAATCGAACGGCAACGGCGAACGGCAGCCCTTTTATTATTTATTTATTTATTAGTGTCATCAAAAGAATTTATGACAGTTCAGGCGTTGTACAATTTTCCGGTTTAGCTTTGATTTTCGTTTCATTCTCGTTTACGAGTGTTGATTGGTCGCCTGACATATTGACTTGCATTTTGTCAGCAGCGTTTTGTCCCATTTGATTCGATTTGATGAAGGTTGTTTCTATTAGCGCCCATTAAACGGCGGAAACTCGACTCACATTCAACCTTGCCTACTTTGATTTGGGCAGATGTTCTATTGCTGAGGAAATTTTTGGTAAAATGAGATAGGGAAAGGTTAACCATTGCAAATTAAATGGAAAATGTGAACAATATAAACAACAAATACTTTACACCGCCAAATCTAATTTAAATAAATCCGTTAACCATTTTATTATTTATATCATATACTCTTGAGGTTTCTTTTTGTATGGGAATTACATTAGAATAAACATTATTTTAGGGATTCGTTTTAATCCAATCACCTCATTCCGATTACTTCACCCCGGGCAATTACTGCAACCACCTTTTGCTGGTCTCGCCAATTAGTTGACCAAACCTGAAACCAATACGAAGTTTGTTTTATCAAGTATCTGGCAAACACTCAAACACTCGATGCAATTTAAACAAATATATGCAGACACTGCCTCAAAAGAAATGGCGCACACGCCCCTCGCTGTCAGGGGGCGTGGCAGGGTGGTGGTAAGCGATAGCCCAGACAGATACTTTATGCCGTACGTGCCAAATAAAACTCCACAGCCACTGACCCATCCAGTTTTTGAAATGCAAAAGCCAAGAGCCAGAAAGGAAAATTGCAGTAGCGAAGACAATTTTCCTGGCACGCAAAGCGGGGCGGGAAAACTGGAGGTTGGCGAAAATGCAGACGGGTACATGGATGGACCCATGTGTGTGCATGACTTGGGAGACCCGCGATCTCCAGGACTGCTCTAAAGTGGACGGAAACCTGGACCATTGGACCAGGATTGGATTTCTAATGTGCATTCGTTGTCTGCCGTCAATCCATTAAAAATCGCACCGGCGACAACAAAAACAGCACCAGCAAATGCGGCACGTACGGTTTTATTTCTTGGTCTGGACTACTCGGTTCTCGGCTCTCGGTTCTCGATTCTCGGTGCTCAGAACTTGGTAGATAACATTTGTATTTAAAAGACACTTTACGGATTGCTTTTGAGCGCCGGCGAACCGGTCGCCGTGCTGCCCAACTTCTTCGCTGTGCAACCATTTGTAGTTTATCGGAGGCGAATCTTGAAGTACCGCCCGGTACAAGCCGCATGTCAAAATGTCAATTTTTGTTTCGGTTTCTTTTCCCCAGTGCGCTGTGTGGCACGTCCTCTGTGGCCTCTTGTGGCATGCAAAATTGCCACATGTTGCGTAAACTAGTTTCGTGAGTCGTGAGATATATCACCTGAGTCTCGCGTCTAACTGCACTTGCAGAACTTCTACATATACTCGCATACTCGCAAGTATGGTTATTGCCACAGCGATCTCAGACTCAACCATTCGGCCTGTCATGTCCCCGCTTTTCCAAATGTGCTCGCTATGATCGGTGGCCTGACTGGCCAATGGACAACGGTGCGGACTACCAGGGAATATGTAGAATATGTAGCATATGTAGCTTATTTCCCCGGCAAACGGCCAACTTGTTCGACAACAGCCTTGGACGGCTGAGATGCCATTAGATGGCTGGGAATTGAGTCTCGGTGTGAACTTACCCTTATTTACTCGGCAGGTGTTTCGGCTAATGTGGCGAGATGTTTGATATCTGTAAAAATGTAAAAGTGAGAAAATTTAATAAGATAGCTATTAAATGTAAAATAATATGCATTATATTATATAAAAATCTTTGCTTATGTTCTTACTACTAAGAGGAAACACATTCTCTGCTGTTGAAAGTCACTTTTAACCACCAAAGTTGGCACCGCCTTAGCCCTATTAACTTGGTTTAAATGCTCGCCTTTCGCTTTGGCGATATTTTTCTGAGAATGCCACCCAAGGCGAATACTTCTTGTACAATACAACATAGAAGA
Organism: Drosophila teissieri; assembly: GCF_016746235.2. Lineage (NCBI taxonomy): Eukaryota > Metazoa > Arthropoda > Insecta > Diptera > Drosophilidae > Drosophila > Drosophila teissieri. The sequence continues at coordinate 13,393,453 of NC_053031.1, read as the reverse complement.
CTTTGTTGATTACCCCAGAAGCGAAGGCAAATAAAGTTTATTACCCAATGGCCGTGTGCCGTTTTAGAGTTTCTGGCAGTTTTTTCGGCATTAATGCGAAGTTTATTTCTCCTTCGTTTTTGCGGGCATAATTAAGCGCACTTTTAAATATTTCGACCTATGTTGTGTGTGTTTGCTTGAATCGTAAAACGAACTGGAGTACCGACTAGGTCGTAAAAGCAAAGACTTATTTTTTTGGACCTCCCAAGATGGGCTGGGAAACTTTTGCATGAGCCACGAGACGCGTGTGCCAAGAAAGAAAGTATGATGAGTAGGGAAAAAAAGGTCAACAATTTTATAGCCATTTCCCGCTTAGGTTTCTAGGTGTTAAATAATAAATACGCCCAGGAATCGCTCTCTCCCAGTCGATAAAACCGGGCGTCTCGGAGGCCCAGGACTTGCGTGTCCTGACTTACAGTTCACTTGGCCCACACAACTCTCCGTTTTCCATTTTCCATCCTGGCCGATGCATGATGACATTTTAATAGCTAGCCCAATCCTCAAGGAGGCAGAAAAAAAAGAAAGCAATAAGAGCATTTCCCGTCCGTTTACGAGCACTCATAAAACATTGAAACAATGACGAAAGCCCAACACTTTTCCTGTTTGTATTTTTTTGCCCGTGCATGTGTAAGGATGTGTAAGACCCTGTGGAACCATAAACAAATTCGCCATTAATTGCTTAATTTTGCTAGCCACCTTATCGACCGAGTCCACAGTTCAGCTTTAAAGACTCATCACAAAAGCAATTAAAGGCCCGCCAACAACAACTGCCGCCACTGGAAAAACCTTTTTCTGCAGACTACACTAATTTAATTAGTTCAGGTTGGGGCTGTAGTAAGCTATTTAGTCCCTGTCTGGGGCTCCTTTCCTCAGTTAGAGCCGCCAAATGAAATCAGACTTCAAGCGATACAATGTTTAATATTGCCCTGCACAAAGGGAGCACGCACAGCGAGCTCGAAAGGTGCGCGAAATATATGTAATACACCATATAAACATATATAATAAATATTTCATATTAAAAGCATACGCTTATTTATGCAATATTTAAAATTATAATTTATATACTATACATATTTATGGATTTTGCAAAAATAAATGTGAAATAATTCGAAAACACCTGTATCTTATAAATACTTATGTATCCTGTAGATACCCGAGTAGCCTTTTGTCCATGGCGCACACCTTAGGCCCCAAGATCCCCCGAGGAAGCTAGTTCTTTTCGTACATGTCATTGACTCACACCCAAGGAAAGAGACAGGGAGTGAGTGAGAGAAAGAGAGAGAGAGACAGTCCGGAATGGTACAGAAACATAAAATTTGCCGCAATTCCTAGGGCGTCGTCATCGCCGTTGTCGTCTCGTTTTGTAGGTGACTTTGGCTGTGCGGCATATAAATAAATATTATATTACCCTCAGCGAGCAGGAAACCTTAGACCCGCGTCGCAAATGTGAGACACACTTCCCGCCCCTCGCCCCCTTTTGTTTGCCTGCTGAGTTGTTAATTAAATATTTACCCTGCTTATTTGCAAAATGAATAACTTTAGCATTTTATTTCACATGACGCAGTGTGTGTAGCTCCTATGTACATATGTAGCTCCTAGGGATATCCTGCCCGCACTCTAACCTTTTAGCACATTTATGCTTGGCTTCGGAGACACTTTAAGTTCGCCTTTGGCTGCAGCTTTAATTGCCTTTATTGCGGAGTCTAGATACATGCAGAAAAATATCTGGATTGTAAGTAAAACCTTACAGAATTACCTACTATTTACTATATAACTTTGAAATTAGAACGAACAGTTGGAGGTTATGAGGTCTCCCAGGCAAAGTCGCCAGTTTAACTGGCTTTCGTTAGTCACTTCGCAAGTTGAGCTCACCTATTACATCATTCAAATTCTCTCACAGCCTTCTAGCTGAAAATTAAAGCCAGTCGCATTTGCATTTAAGTTTTCATTTTTCTTCTCACATATTTATTTATTTACTTTTTTCAAGCGTTTTGCTACGCTTCACATTTACGTGTTGATCGCTCGTTCCGGCACACAAAGCGAAACTTGTTTTGCAAAGTGCCATTCAAATACTCGCTGTAGTCTGAATCTTGGCCCATCTAATGACTTCATTTCTGTTGTTGTTTCACAAGGTGAGTTGGACGAATCTCAAATATTTCAACAGCTGAAGTTCCGCGCTGAGCTAGGAGTTTACCCCAGAGAACTTTGCATAATTGATTAATAATTGTGGCGGACAGGTGGCGCCCCCCGAGCGACCACGCCCCCTTGGCGACCGCTGCCCGCCAATCGTTAAATATTCAAATGAACTATCCAGACCGCCCTAACCCATTAATTAGTCCGACTTGAGCACACATTAGATAAATATTGTGAAACTTGATTAAAAGCAAACAGTTCGAACTTCGAGCTTTGGATCGAAAAAAATTTCACTCTCTCGCTTTAAAAGGGGTTCCACAATCCAGAGATAGATAAAGATACTCGTAGGTCAAGAAAGGGGGAGAATCTATAGAAGAGGGGGCGTTACCCTAAACGTACTATTGATTTTACTTACATTCGAGTTTTTGCTGATTTGCTGTTCATTTTGTTTGTTTGGCCTGCGCTTGTTTGTCTGTTTGTTTGTTTGTTTGTTTGTTGATTTTCTGTTTGCTTGACTCGAAAATTATTTGGGTTAAACCAACAGCAACAGGCAATCAATGCAATAGTCGGAGCTCGTAGGAAAGACTTCAAATGGGATTGAAGCACTGATATTTTCCGAAATTGCTTCCTGGTATGGAAGTTTCTTTCATAAAATTATGAAATTCCAAGTTTCATTGCGGAAGTGCAAAGTTCGAAACTTGAATGCGAATTATGTACAAAAACAGTGCTTAAATATAACGGAGTTCCTTTTAAATCAATAGAATGCTTATGACATAAAACTTGAAATAAATATTCTTTATTCTCTACTTTTACTTTATGTTATCCCCATTTCACTGCCTTTTCTTGTTTCAACTTGTAACGTTTCTAAGCTCATTAATTCGTCTTCAAACACCTGACTAATCCAATAAGTTGTTCAACTTCTCAGAACCAACTTTAACCGCAGAAACTTTAACACGAAGCAAGTTAATTTGTCGCAGCTAGGAAACTAGCTTATAGGTAAACAACGAACATGTCAACAAAACTTAATAGAAATTAACTGGGTAAACACGAAAAGAAGCGGGAAATACTTGCTTAATTAACTGGCAAAACTTTCGGCAGAAAGGACACAGAGATGGAGGTGGGGGAAGTGTGGGCGTGGGAACCCTTTTATTAAAAGGATAAATTGCCGCAACGTGGCGTATGCGCAATTAACATTTATGGCAATTAATTATACGATTATGCATACGCCGTGTGGCACAACATAATCAGCCAAAGTTTCTGTCTATTCTATTCTGGCTCCTAATGAAGGCATCAAATCCGAAGGCGACAAAATGTTTACCACCGTCATTTTTTGCCCCCCCTTTCGGTAAGCTATAATTATGGGTAATCAAACCGTTTTATTTGATGCTCTAACTAATGATCTTTTTGTCTAGGCAGTCAGCAAGGTCGAAACCGTAAACGAGCCATTCAGAGACTTGAGGCTTTAATTAATCGTTGTATCGCCAACAACTCTGATTAACCGAACCGAACCGAACCGAAATACTAAAATACTGCCCCCGAGGCAGCTCAATCTCGTTAATTGATATGCAAAATCAAATGGCCACTAAATGGTGCGAACCAAAGAATTACGCAGAAGTGCCGGGCCAGGTGAAGGTTTCGCGGGTTATCCAAGGAATCCAGGCCACAGTTCGTTGAACTCGCAGAGGGGAGTGTCACAAGTCATTACGCACAATAAAACAAAAGTTAATTGAATAGCCTAAATCTGCAGCCAGTAATTGCATTTGTTTGTACAAAACTATGTGTAGAGTATTACAAGTTAACCAGCTCAGAATATTATATGCAAGTGAAAAAAATATATATTTTTCATTATCACGTGAATTTTCTCTGTTCTACCTATTCTAAACAAAGTCAGCCAATTTGTTTTGACATATTTTTGCTCGACTAGGCAGAATTGTTCAAAACACCGAGGGAAAACACAATGAAAGCTGAGAGACACAGTGCACACAGAGATACAGATAGAAAGCTAAATCATTTCGCTGAGAACATTTTTACAGATTGCGGTTTGGGGCTTTCTTGCTCGCCTTTCTGACATGCTGATAAAGCAAATTTTGGATGCCTCCCGCCCCCGAGAGTATCAATAAGCCCATAAATTTAAAAGAGAACCGCACAGCACAAAACAAATGTAAATACATATAAATTTGTTGTTGTCAGCCCATTTTCATATTTATTTCCCAGCTCTGCCTCACATTTCATGTGACGTTTGCTCTTATTTATGCCCAGACTTTTTTGTGGGCGTCTCCAATGCGGCCGAAACACAATCTATCTATCTATCTATCTCGGAATTCATCTATCTGTATCTGGTGTCTTCTAACTTTAAAATTTTGCATATTTGTAACTTACTCGCTTCTGTCTCGCCCGATCTCGATTTTATGGATCATGTTCTGTTTGTCGTCATGCTAGTTTTTCGGACTATTAAATGGTTCCGCGTTATATTAATGGATTTTGGCTGTTGTCTGTTGTGTTTGGCCATAGCGAGTCATTATGTACATATTTGTTGAGCAAAGTTTACATTTTGACACTCGGCACAGATGTTTCTGGCGGAACTTGGCCTTTCTGGCCCTGAAATATTCAAAAACATGTGAGTTTAGTTAATGCGAAATTAGCCGAACGATTATCTCTTGAGCAATGAGTTCATTAATCAGCTATGGAAGCTCATGTCTGGGAACTGAATTGTACTGTTGGAAAATGTGTTTATTTTCCTTTAAATTATTTTTAGACATTTACACCTTAGGATAAATATATATGGTTAAGAAACCAAAATATAAGCAAATGAGTGTGGACTTGTGACATTAGTTTATTAATACTGCAACGACTGCAATGAACTGCAGTGGCACAATTGCGTTTTCGAAATAGAAAATGACATACCTGAATCATCAGCCCTCACTGTCGCAGCACTCTTAATCAACGAATTCTTTCTTTATGGGCTTATCCTATCTATAAATTATTTCCACATTATGTGCCCCACTCCATTCGCCAGCAAGAACAATAAGTAGGCTTTGACGTCTTTCCATTGAGCTCCTCCCAGTGAGTTGGCTTTGTTCCCTTTGGCCCCTCAACGGCCCCAACGCCCACGAAAACCACAAATATTGACCAACATTCAGGGCCCATAAATACGTAAACAGTCCATTAGTTCCACAACTCCCCAAGCCGATCCATTTCCATGGCAGCAGCAGCAGCAGCAGCAGCAGCTTGCACAACAGCACATTCGTATCACGAATGCAGCGGATTCCTTTTGTGTGGAAAATCAGAAATCGAAGCCAAGTCACACCCTATCGAGGCATAGATCCAGAGTGGCTCTATCTTATCGGCTGGCGCCTTATCGCCCAAAGGTAAACACAAGATAACCGGCGTTCCACTCCACAGCGACTCCACTCATTTGCCAAATGACGCATAGAATATTACTGGGGCAGAGGAAGTGAAACTGGAAAATGAAATACTGTTTGTATGGTTCATCAGCCGAGCATGGGCTAAATATAAACATCAACGAACAGAATAAAATAGAATAGAAGCATTCAGAACTAGGTGAAAACGGGTACGGGTATAGTTTATTTTGATTTCGATATTTCGATTTGAGTGGCAAGTACTGGGCATGTTCATAAACTCGCTCTCGAAAGTGTCAATGGCACGTTTCACCAGCTGCTGCCAGCTTTTCTCACACCTTTCTCCTCGCATTTCCCGCACCTGATCTTCAATATTTTGGGCTGATGAGGTGGGCGAAACCGCGCATATGGCACCCGAAAGCTGCCAGCCCATTTTTAATTGCCACTACGTGAGCGAAATTTTGAAAACACAAATCGAAAAAGAACATCCGTTCGCAGAGTCAATTATGCTAATTAAATTTATGATGGAGCCGATAGTTATGGGCAGCCAGATAATGCCCATATAATGGAGCCTGCTCCATCTCTCGCATTTCCATTCCATTCCATTCGATTCGATTCGGTTCATTTGCAGTTTGTTGCCGATTTAATTGCAAAGTAAATCTCTAGAGATATTTGCTTTTAATGGACTTGGCTTGGCCACGGGGCCTAGTTATTAGTTATTAAAATAGAAATAGAAATTACTTTGACTTTGACTACAAAAAATCACATAATTGCTGTTGTAAAATGTTTTGATTTCAGGCCTAATGGTGGTCATTCGGGGGAACTCAGTTTCGTACTTGTAATTTGGGGTGATTTTCTGGGGTTATTAGAGTTTCAAGTATTCGCTTGGCATTATAAATGTCAAGGCAGCAGAATCTCGATTGTATCTTGATGATAGGATAGGGTTGGGCGATGAAATGTTTGTGCTTGGTGGTTGAATTGAAAAGTGAAAAATCAACGAGGGTTATGAAAATATCAGTGGTAAGATTTGCTAAATCTGATAATATTGAATCATCGGGGTATTGCGTTTTTTATTTCTCTGTGGTAGATTATACTGGTCATTATAAAGTGGTTCCTTTCTATTGCCTAGCTATAAATCATCATTGCATTAATCAACATTTCCACTCCTAATTCTGCTCCGTCCAATTAGCTGCCATTTATTTTTACCACTACAATTACCTCATCGCACAGAGCTCCAAAAAATATTACCCCATGTTAGCCAACAGCCAACATAATTTGCCCAATCCTTGCATAACTTTCCCTAATCGCATTAAACGGAAAATTCTTACCGAATCTCAGTCATCGCAATATGTTTATGTTTATGTCTGTGTCTAACGTGGAAGACATCGTCGGCGTCAATAATTACAGAATCGAAGATATATATATACATATACCCCACATAAAAAGAGAAAGAGGGAGATGGCAGCTCCCGCATCTCTTGAGTTTTCCTCGATTTTTGGGGCAGGCACGCCACATGCTTTTTAACCTTGATTAAGTTGACGTTCTAATGATGCTGCTAATGGTGGCAATGATGTTCTTAATGATGATGCCACTGATGATGATGCCGATGGGATGCGGACGGGAATGGGAATGGGAATGAGAGTGGGGCTGGCTGCTGAAGATGCTGCCGCAACATCATTAACAACATTATCAGCAACAACAAAGGCGGAGGAAAACTTCACGAGTATTTTTTGTTTTTAATTGCCGCCTGGCACTTAGCTAATGTAATTTATATTACATCTTGCTGCCGCTCTAAAAGCTTTAAGTAGCTAAAAAAGACAACCAACACAGCAGCAACAGCCAAAGTGCAGCATCTGAGAGTGGAGAAGGTTGTAAAAAGAAGTGTGGGACCCAAAGACGTAAAGTTTTGTTTATATTTACCTAACATTGTACTTGAAAGATATTTTCGTTCTTATCGTTTCTTTTCTTTTCTCTTCTTTTCTACCTCAGGTTCTTGCTGTATCCATCTTCATCTCCCCGTTCTATTTGTTTATCTAATGGTTAGAAAATATTTAAGCGGCAAAATGTGTAGCTCTGAGATGGCTAAAAGCTGCTGCTTATTCCTTCGGTTTTTTATTTACGAAGGTCATAAATACGAATTCCTTCGGGTCAGTGGAGAGAAGTAAAAGTTTCGATTTTGGCTCAGACTCTTCTTCTTCTTCATCTTCAACCAAAACGGATGGTCTCGAGTCGAACAGTTGCCATAATTTCAATTTATGTAAAGGAGGGAGGGCGGGGGCGTAGTGGTCTGTGCCACCTGCCCCCATGTTACCTGGCTTTTATCTTAAATGTTTTTTCCTGTTGGTAATTAAAAAGTTTTCTGTTTCAGAGCCAGCTAGCAGTTGTCTGCTTAGCTAATGCAGGTTGGAAGTTTTCTGCTTCGGCCTTGGCGTTTTCGGTGGGGATTTGGGGCCTGATAACAACGGAGGCTGGCAGCTTTAATGAGTGGGGATTTGCTTTAAGATTTCGCCTCGAGGCTGTTCTCGGATGGAGATAATGAAGGTCACCAGTAGATGGGCAAAACGGAATAGAAGGCGCAAATAAAGATAAGCATGTATCTAAAAAAGGTTGCTTCTTTGGGTGATCATCTTGAAAATAGTTTACAAATACGGAATATTGCTATGGAATACTTATACAAAAAACTGTAACTCTAAAACCTTTATACCACATTAAAGTCAACGCATGTTTGGCACAATACCACTAAAAGTGTTCTCCTACTGCCACTTCCCTCGAAATTATCTAGAGTTCTGCCCAAACTCTATTCCCATTTAGAATTCTTCGAACTTTAGTACATCCCAGCTTCCTAGACTTATGCCAGCTCACGTCTAACCCATTCCCAGTTGGCCAGGCTTGGGCAAGCCAGTGGGACCAAGCCGACATTCCTCAAAAGTGTCAACGAGAAAGGCCCACAACACGAGACATTCTGACCGCCCAGCCGCCCAGCTGCCCCAGCGCCCGAACTGAGCCCCACCTCGTTCATTCATAAAGATCCACATCTCCATAAAGAGGGGCGAGCAAACACGAGTCCAGGCAGCACCTAACAAGTTCCCGGAATCGCACACCTCGAACCTCGAACCTCGAAAAGTTCTTTAAGTTTTTCGCTCTAACGAAACCTGTTCCCCAGACAGAAACCCCAAAATGGGACGACGGCTGGGGGGCTGAGGGGGGCTGGGGACCTGGACGGAAACTGCGACCGAGTCTGCGGCCCGAGACATAATTAATGATTTCAAAATTTCACAACGAAAACTCATAAAACTTATCGATCGCACATTGAAACAACAGAGAAGAGGGAAAAGAGAATGTCATGCTGCTGTCAAGGCGTTTTTCGGGCCTTAAAGAGGCTCTCATAAAGTGTAACGGTTTCATCTGATAAGGGCCAACATCAGTTACGAGTTTTTCCTAATTTTAACAGTATTTTCTTAGTAATAGTAAAACATTCCAGTTTATCAGAACTAGAGAGATGTATTGACAGTCTTTTCTTATGAGTGTAAATTTTAGTTTTATAGTTTTCTGACTTGTTTGTTTAGAGATTATTGAATAAAATTAGATTGTTATCAAATCAAATATTACTAAAATACCGTTATCGCACTTTTATATAGCATGCTTTTATATTTCGTCACTAACAACTCGTTTTTTATTAAACACAAATGGTTATTAGTACATGTTTAAGCCTATAGTATTTACGCACCAAATACAAAATATAAATATAACCTACTAATTAAAATAATCGATACCAGTACTAAGCTAAGCAGCACAACAACACACTAGGATTAAGCCCCAAAGGGAGGACTTACCGCGATAATTTTGGCAATTCGGGGCTGGTTCGTTAGCACGCACTGTTGTCAAAACAAAATTGTTGGCCCAAACACAACGTTAACCGAAAGCACAGCTACAAATCTTTGAGATACTATTTGGCGGATAGTCTCCTCCTCGCTTTTTGTTTTCATTGATGAAGCGGCGCGGGCATTTCATTAATTCTGCACACACGTTTCGCCGATGACGACGATTGACGATTGACGATTTGGCTATTTGCGATGACCCGCGTGCCCCGCCCCCAAAAGCAAGTTGCCCGCACAACAACAACAGCTACCACAGCTACAACAGCTACCACAGCTAGAACAGCGACCGATGGCGGTGGTGGGTGGGAGAGGAGGAAGAAGAGAAGGGTGAGAATTTGCACGCGCGAATCTGCTGAGCTGTCTGCTATAGGAAGTAACGGTGCGCTCCACAACGTGTCCAAACACGTTCACGATTTTTTTCGAACTAACGCTGTATTGTATCTGTGTACGCCACGAACTTCAAAAGTCGATTCTCAGCCGCTGTTAAGTGCCGAAGCGAGCTAACAGCGTGCCGTGCACGAAGTAAGTGTGATTGTGTGCAACAGCCGAGGCACGAGCGCACACTTCGGCTTTTTGTGCAAAAATACTCTCGCTGAGCAGGAGAGAGATCTCAGATAACGATTATCTGAGCCGGCAAGTCTCAAGTTGGATTCTCATTGAGTCAGATAACGTGCGGCTGGATGGTTTGGAACCAAGCTAACTGAAATATCAACTCCTTGCAATACAGCATGCAAATGAATGAGATTTTAAAAGATACAAAGTGAGATACTGTTGGTATTATCATCAAAATAAGCTTGACATCTAAAAATTTTAGGACATTCAAAAGATTTTTAAAATTATAATTCCGAAACCTTCAAATCCTCAAGTAAATCTTCAGTGGCTACCAATGCATTAAAGAGCCTAATACAATTGCTTATCAAACCGTAAACAAAAGGAAATCTTGCATTTTCCATTAGTGCTATCTCCCAATTTCCCATCCAATAAGATGTCGTACTTCCGCCGCCCACTGCTAATTAGCCTTCACCGCTTGCATTGACCGGTCCCAATTAGACCTGCCCACAGAGCCTCCAATAAGTTCATTGCTCGCCCAGCACACACCGCATTCTTATCAGATTCGATGCTAAGTAAAATAAATAAATAAAAAAGAACCAACAACAACGACATGAAAATCTGATTTTTTGGGAGCGGTTGCAGCAGATACACCAAGAACGCCTAAAAAGAATGCAAATGCAGCAGTCAAAGATAAACAGAGAGGAAAAGTCAGCTGAGAACCGCTCTTAGATAAAATTCCCAACTAGAGTGGTTTTCCATCAACTTCTCTCTCTCTCTCTCTCGGGAAAACACCCGCGTTATCTGACTCTCTGGCATAGTTCGCCTAAGCGCGGCTAGATGGCGCCTATGTGCTGCCGAAGTGCGAATTGCATTTCAGATGCTTTTTGTTTACCAACGAAAAAGTGGGCGCTGTTTGTGGGTAGAAAGGGCGGGGAGAGGGGCGAGTTGGCGGCAATGCGGTTGCATTCTTGGAAATGTTTGCAAAAACCGTCGCCGGTTTGCTGCTGCCACAAATGCCGCGTAATCAGTTTTTGCGACTACGCCGACGTCACCGGAAGTTGCAACACGTCGCCGTCTACGCACACAAACGTAAAACCCTACATACGGTGCATATGCCGTTAATGCCGCACTGCCACACCCCAGCAATTGCAAATTTCCACCCACTCCACCCCACGACACCGCCTTGCGTGAATTTTCAAAAAAGAAAATCGAGGGGAAAGAAAGTTGGGAACCTTCGGTGGAGTTGAGTTATCGCTCGCATTTCCATTGTCCGCCCCCAACACCCCCCACATTTGCACTCTTTTTGTGAACATGTGTGAACAACTGCAGTCGGCAAACCACCCTTTCGCCTACACTGAGAACATTATTTGACCAATTCTGCAATTTTGTCCTAGGGGTGGAAATTGTAATTCAATGAAGCCTGGAAAATATTTGAAGTTCTTACTACATGACAAAGTAAATTTACCAGTTTTAAATTTAGATTAGATACATATATTATACCATTTTAACTATGTTTTCATAAGTAAATGTTTTTCCACCGATAAGCTTTTCTTTCAATGAAATTCTAGTAATAGATGCATTTAAATGATACAAGAAAATGAGAGGAAAAACTGTGCAGCTAGAAAAGATCAGTACACTGTTAGTAAGAGTAGTTAAGGTTGCAATTGCAGTTTTTGTTTCAGTGTGCTGGCTGCGCACCCCTTGCACCCCCGGGCGGCGATTAATCATGGAAATTCACACAGAAAATATCCATTAGATACGAATTAAGACATAATTGAGAGTACACGTACACGTACACGTACACTCAAGAACCTGCAACGAAAGTACACTGTGGCATGGGGTGGCACGGGGTGGTTTTCCTCCGTGTGCAGCGACATAAATGCGAGAGGCTGCCTCAAGTGCCTGCGACATATTTATTATCCCTGTTCGGGCACAAAAAATGATTATGCGATGAAAATGCCCCGGGCCCGCACTCCCATTAAACTGCCATTGTTCAGCGGCGAACGGATTGCAAAAGGCTTCAGGAGTCGATGGGCAGCGTTGGCTTTAATTACAGTTTGAGTGCCACTGGAGAAGGTCCTTGAAGGCGTTCTTGATACACTGGCGCTCTGCATCTGAGGGATGCACTCCAGCGATCGCACGAGCAAATAGCTTAGAAAGTGAAGCATGCAATTCACACCACTTCACAACACTAAGCTTCAAAAGTGACTGCTAACGAGACATTTTTACAAAGATTATATATGGGTTTTCCTCTTTTGTATTTTGCGTAAGTTTCATCAAAAGGATGCAAATATTTAAAGTTGTAATTATATAAATTGTAATATTCAATTCATTTCGAAGTATAAGTTAGCTAACAAACAAATATGTTCAGGCTATTACTATTAGAGATTTGATATTCAACATGAACTTAATAAGGCAGAAACTTCAATTAGGGTCCAAGAAGCAGGGCAGTGTTGGTTAGTGCCATCTAATGCGAACACCTGTTGGAATGCACTTGGAGCCGAGTACCTGCCACCCCCTCCACCGCCCACATCAATGCCAATTTGTCGCTGCGACAGGTGACAGCTACAAGAATTTGGTAGACGCCAAAAAAAGGCGCACAAAACACGAAACAAAAATGAAAATGAAAACGAAGCTGAAAATGTGGAAAACAAAGCATTTCTGTGTTGTGTATGCCTGCATTACCATGCAGGCAAGAAAATGGCCAACAAGTGAGGCGAACAAGTGTTATATGACAGGTCTCCGACATCCAACTGTGATTTTCGGATTTCAGATTTCGGATTTTCCCCAACAGAATGGCTCGTTGTTCGCTTACAAAAAGCTACGTCTGTTTGCCGCATTGTAATGTGGAATGTAAGTTTTGTATGTTAATTTGATTTCGGTGTCAAATTGGAGTTTTTTCCTTCAACCTTTTGTGTGTTGTGTGTGTTTGTTATTTCCATTTTTTATGGCCTGCACTTGGACTGCGCTTTTATGGCAGCATTGTTGTTGTTCCAGCTGGTAAACCATCGGGTATATGGCATATAACATATAACATATAACATATAGCCATATAGCATATAGTAATTGCTCGACCCGATCCCCCTTCCCCGCAGCAACTTGATCCCCCGCCCGGTGTCAATCCGCTTGGGGTTTCGCTTTTGATTGTGCGCACTTATGTCTTTATCGACAACGCCGCAATAACATAAATAATTTATTACAGCCGACATTGGGCAATTTGTAAATGGCCAAAAGAAGTAGAGATCTCGGCCTGCAGCACACGGCAACCTCAAAGATACTCGACTCGGTGGGCATGTGTATCCGTTGGATATGCACAAGTGTCTCAGTGGTTTTCCAATGCTGCTCGCTACTGATTTGCATTTATAGAGTGCATTTGAGGTAAACGCAATCAATCGAGCGGGGAAAAAAACCAAAATGGATCTGCCAGAGCTCAAAGCACTTTCAAGGACTCTTCGGGTGTTGTGTGCCCTTCAATGATGGCGAATTTAATTGAGCTAGGTTCCATTCCATTCCGTTCACATCACATGTGCGATTATTTGTGTCTTGCGCTGGATTTGCTGGATTCGCCTATTCATTTCGCAAATAAATCGTTTTAATTGCTGTAAATATTTGCATTCGAAATATGCAAAGCAAATGCATCAACTCGTTGAGTCGATGAAGTGCACAGGTCATAAATGTTAAATTCAATATTAGTACTTGGAAACTTTTCTTTGTTTGCGTAGTGCGGGCATTGTTTTGTACCGTGAATATTTATTAAAGAATCTGATATCTTAGTTATTCTCTGAGTTTATGATGGATTTTTAATGTATTTGTTGAACAAATAATAACGCATTTATCACTGCAACATAATTGATGGCCGTCTTACTGATTTTATTTGGCATTTATTTACAATTTTTATTAGTTAGGTAAAATGTAGCCTATTAATCCGGTATTTCCTAATGACCCATTATGTATTACTTAACATAGACGTAATTCAAAAACCTACGATTTCAATTAGCTACCAGGTGAATGAATCTATCCAATTTCGACCTTGAAGTGCGAAATTAAACTCCGTAGAGATGCCGCACCACTTTGTTTATTGCTCCACATCTTTCACCTCTTTCACCTAGTTTTGTGCATGGCATAATCAATTATTTCGAATGGACAGGCCAAAAACAAAGTCATTTATTATGCTGGCCAAAAAAATTTGTCACTATTCTGCACTGGTTGTGTTCGTTGTTGCTGTTGTTGTTGTTGCTGTTGCTTATCAGCCCAGAACCGAGTTTGGGGCCATAATTAATTTGGCCAAACAAGAGCGGCCAGAAGATATACACACAAGCGGCCCCAAACAATGGCAAACAAATTGATTAATGACAGCGTATTAAACAATAATCGAGATAGGCCTCCGGTCAGATCAGAAAAAAAAAGAACAAAAAAAGAAGGAGGAGTTTTCACCGAATCTGCGATGTTGTAGCCCATCGAATTTTGTGCGCCCACGCAGAAACAGAACTTTTTCCTCGGTGCGGCGAAAAAAGTGTTTTTATCGCCATCGTTGGTGGCTAAAAACAATTCATTTAAATAATATCTGAACCACTTTGGCCGAACAGGAGGAAACAAATCATTTTTCATATCCTTCGTGTTCATCGCGCTGCGTCCGCAGAAGCTGGCAAATTAATAATGTGTAATTAATATTTTTCGGGACCACGTCGTGTGCTAAAAGCCGGGTTAAGGGAATTCGGTTGATGGGATCAGCCAATTCTGAAGTATGGCTCTGAGTCATTGAGACATTTTTTTGAAAACAACTTTCTTACTGTCCCAGTTTAAGCGCTACAAATCTTTTAAATATAATTTAAGCATAGATATTTACATTTAAAAAGGTTGCAGGTGTGTGATCCTCGAAGTATTTAATTGTCAAATAAATAAATATATATTTGACATCAAAGTGAAAGGCTTAAATGAATAGTAAACTTTGCGTAAGTCACTTTTAAAAGTGCTTTGAATATTTTTTAGTTAGTCGAACATGCCCATCAATCAACCAAATTCAGCTTTGACTTTTGCTGTCATTTGGCAAAATATTTAATTAGGCCCTGACAAAATGGGGAAGTTAGAAGTGAAAAGAAAGGAAAACTATTTCACTTTCAACGTAACTGAACACAACACAACGTAACGCAACGCAACGCTTAACGTAATAGCCTTTCATGTTTGCTTAGTAACCCACATCAATTCTAATCTCTTGAAGCCGAATACAGTACCCCCGCCCCCTCAACGCCACGCCCCCACCCCAACACTATCACGCTGCCCAGCACTGGCTTACACACACACACACACACTGGCACACAAACAAGGCGGGCGATTTATGGCATGCTTTCACATACTTTCACCTGGGGAATATTCTTCTGTGGTTACTGCAGGGATCCTGCTCCTTTCTTTTCCAAGTGCACTGAGCAAAAATAATAACGCAACCTTACGTTTATGCATAACATATCTGTTAATATAAAAAAATAATAGTTTAATTTTATATTACAAAAATTAATTTTGAAAATATATCAGAAACTATAAAACTATCTTCCTAACCTATTCAATCCCATTTCTCGCAGTGCATCATTGTGCGAGGGTAATATAGTGCACAGTCCGCCCCATTCATGTAGTTTATGGGAGCATATTAATTTTGGCATTGAAATGGGCTCCAAATGCATTCACAATTGTTTTAATGTCGAGTGGCTTTCGTTACTATTCCGACGAGGGCTTGACCAGCTCCGTTGATTTAATGGGACTTTTCAATGGACGGAAGCAAACACTTACATACATATGTGCGATGGCAAATAGCGACAGTAAATTAGAGGAATGGTAAATATTTGCTCGTTACTTGGGCAGTATAATTTCCAATCACCTTTAGTTTTCAATTAACAATGATATAACTATCGGCTTATTTACCTGCTCATTTCGTGTTTATATTTGTGGAAGTTATAATGCCCCACATTTTTGGCAATCATTTTAAAGTACACCCTTACATTTTGGAAAACATTGTTCCTGGTTTGTTTAAACTGCAGAACGACAGCACCTGCTGCCCCGAAAAGTTCTCGATTCCCAACTTGTAGGGAACTTTTATGCGATCCCGTGCTCTGCGTCGAGTGCATTCCATATGGATTAGCCGGAAACGCCTGACAATCTTTATACTTTTGTCATTAGCAAGCTTCTTTTTTACGGCAGTTTTAAATCCTTCCCCTTTGCCATGAAACTTTCCCATATGAAACTATTAGAACTAAAAGATTGCCTTTGCTGTGCAAACTTTAATTTCTAAATCATAACTTTTTTCTGCCCTACTTTGGCTGAGAGTTTTTAAAGGGCTGACTGCTCCCCAGTCAGATTTGGGGGATGTGGGGAGGCTTCTAACAGATGGGGAGCCATCATATATGTACTTTGGTTGTGGGAAGAGGGGTGCCTTTCCCTCCTGCAACTTGCACTAACTCACAATCTACTCGGCATGGAAGAGGAAAGCTATTTACACCCTATAAAAAGGGCCTTCAAATTGCACTAGAATTTAATGTGAAAAAAGGTTTTTAAATTGGAAAAATATTGCAAAATTGTTGTAAAAGAAATCACATTCAATAGGTAAGTTAAATATATAATAGAAATATATTTTATAAAAAATAATGTATAAATACTTAAATATATACCTACCTAAAAATTATTTAGAAAATAATTGGAGATGAAGAAACACCTATGATCTTGTAATGTTTCTTAGCCGCAAGGAAAACATTTTAATTTTAATACTTAGATACAACAAATTGCAATCTTTGCTTCTACTGCATAAGTAGTTTATGCAATTTCGCATAATTTTGAGATACTTTTTGAGTAAGGTACCGTGCCGCACTGTGCAGCCTTCTTGCTCTAAGTAAGTTTCTGTTTTATTATATTTGGGTCAAAGTTTTTAATAGTTTGCCATGCTCTTGCCGGTGAGTGCCCCCCGCAAACCTCTTCTCCCTCCTCCCCGCAAAGAAGACTTTATGGATGGCCCGAGTCTGACCTCCGCTGCCCCCACAGAAGACACGTGTTTGCACGTGCTACTCTCCTGCGAGCTGGCCAGATAATGGAAAAGATTTGTTTATAAGAAATTTAAATGCTGGCAGCTTCACTTCTTCGTACGGATGTACAGAGAAGGCTGAGCCCATGTTTAATTCAATTTTGGGCAGCTTTTATTGACCCACCTACATGGCAAATCAATTACAAAGAAGTGCCCCAAAAACTATTTCCACTCAGCGAAAAGCGGATCAGATTCGTCAATTTGTTTGCCAAGTGCAAGCTACACATGGTATAAGCTCTTTTTTATATGAGATTTGTTCCCAGTGCAGGCTCAGTTTCAGATCGAAGTTCACTGGCTTGGCTTCAAGTGCTTCTAATTGCAATGGAACCGCACGAAATGTCAACGCTTTTGGCATATTTCTGTTGGCCTGGTTGTTGGCCGCAGGTGCCTTTATCCCCCCACCCCCCCAAACTCTGCCACTCCATGTGGCTAACCTAGAAAAAGGAGGCTAAGGCAAAAAACCTCGGCTGACTGGAGTCTTTTTGGCCACGTACTCCATTCAGGTTTCTTTTTCGGTTTTTCGGCTTTTCGTTTGTGAAAGGCATTGAAAAAACGAGCGAAAAAAAGTATCTACTGGATGTCGCTTGGAGATTAGTTACACTTGTGCTCCATTTAAATGGCAAAGCGACTAAATTATGCGAAGTTCTTTTTTGTGCTTTCGGCTTTTTGTCTTTGGGTTTTGGGTTTTGGGAAAGTGAAAGACCAAGAGCACACAAAATAATTGCAATCAAAGCCGCCCTTTCCCTGGGTGAATGTCGGATGTTGAATGTTGCTTGTTGCTTGTTGTTTGTTGCTTGTTGAATTTTGAATGTTGAATGTGCCTCGATCTAGGACCGGCGAAAGTTGGACTGCATGTGGACGGCAATTTTCTGGGTGGGTCAGTCGTTCGATGGGAGGGTATGGCGAATTTTAATGCGGTTCAATGAAAATGGCAAATTTCAAAGGAGCCAGCCGCTCGAAAGCCTCGAAATAACTCGAATGCCGAAATGGAAAGGTTGTGATTGTAAGCTACAAAAATAAATGGGAAAAATAGGACAGTGTAGATACATTACAGAATGCTTGAAACATTCTTACTATGTCTGGATATTTAATGGGCACAAAGCCATAAGAACATATTTTATTTATAATGTATGCATCACATTTAATATCTCTGTTCTTTGCAATACTTATTATGCAGATTTATGAAGGGCGCCTTAGTGCGACTACGTCACACTATCTATGCTCCGCTTGCCAAGGAATCCTTTACATATAAAAGGGATATACTCCTTTTCCTACCGATTTTACATAACTAGCTATCACTTCTCTGGTCTCAGTACACCATAATTTAATTTACGACGAATCCAACCAGCCAGCCGTTCACAAGTCTTGGGGCTTGCCTGGGCTTTATAGTTTCGTTTTGGATCAGCGCTTGGAACATGCTTCATTAACATATCTGCATATTTTGCCATTGTCTCCACTGCCATCGAGAACTGGAAGTATCGACGGATATTGGCAATCTCGAGGCACACGTGCGTTCAGCTGGGCTCACATCAAAGCTCGGATGGGAAACGCTGCTAATGGCAACCGTTTCATAAACTTTTGATGTGAGAGGAGACCTTTTGGCTGGCTTTTTGCTGGCTCTTTGCTGTTTTATCTTAAAGCTCAAACTCATTAAAATACCAGAAGTAACGAAACGAAATCAAAAAGATAAACCCGCACGCCAAAGACTTTTGGTTCCTGGAAGTGGCAAAGGCAATGGCAGTGGCAGAAGGGAAGCAGCATAAAAAAGCAAGAGAAAAAACGGCTCCCACAGAGGCGCATTTTCATTTTCGTCTTAAGGAATGCCACTTCTCGTGTCTGTCCCCTGATTTTCCCGGCTTCCCACCTCCCCACACACTTTTGGCGGCATTGATTACAGCGATGCCGAGTGAAGGAATGGCAAACAAATTATTACAAGTGCAGTTGGAAAGTATGTGGCGGCCACTTATCAACATGATCAACAACAAATACCTGGACACGGCTGAGTGCCAGCGGTTCGCTTCTGCGAGGGCATCCTATTGACAGCACCCTAGGCATTTTTCGAGAGCCCTAAGGGGTCGCCTAGCAGATACCTCCAAGTGCTGGTTGATCATAGAAATGTAGGGGTTAAGGGGTATTATATGTTATATTAGAGGAGTAAGTACAAAGCACCTTCAATTGAGTGATATGTGGAACTACCTTTCAAGCCCTTTATTCCAGGGTACCATGCCCGCAAAAAGCGAACCCCAAGAGGTCCGGACCCAAAGACATCCCAGAGCCATAGCTTCGAATGACAGCGGCGTAGACGAAGACGTCGCCTCCGATTCTGGGATCCCGACAAGCGCTGAAAGACCGACTGTGGGGTCTCCGGAGCTGGGCTAAGCCAAACCAGAAGTGAGCTGTTGTCCAGGGCTGGGATTGAGATTGGGAACCTTGTCGTTCAAGCTGGGGAATTGCGAAAGGGAAAAGATCTACTACTCGAAGTAGGCAGGGATATGGAAGGGGAAGGAGGGAGGAAGTTAGACCCAGTGGCTCCCATCCTGTGGCCGTTCCATTGCCGCTCTGTCAAATGTTTGGCTTAATGATGGCATTGATGGATGGATCACACGTAAGCGACAGTCATTTAGTAATTTATCTCGGGCCATTTCAAATTAATAGACTCGGCTCTTCAGGAAGCGCTGCTGCAGCCTTTGATTTTGCGATTTTTATCTCACATTAGAAATTATGTGCGATTTTTTCCCTCGCTGTTTTGTTTTGTCAAATTACATCAATTTATGAGCGGGGAACTTTCGACTTTTGACTGTGAGAGTGCAGCTAATTAAGGCAGCTAGCTGCCTGCCACTTGATGGTTGTGTGCCGCTTTCTTAGCTGCAGTTTCAAGCTCGATTAAGTATTCAATTAGGCGCAGTTTAGTTAATTGGACGCCTGACTCTTCATCCACATGCAGATCGAGTTGGAAAAAGGGCCAAACGATCTCGTGTCATGTGTGCAACGACACTTGTTCGACGAGGGTCGGTGACCTCAGAAGGGCAGGGGTGTGTAGGTTACGGGTCAAGGCCCTTAGCAGTGAGGGAAAATAAAGCAGGGAGCATTGCTGATCTGTGCCCAATCATAGCTGAAGAACTTTGGTATCAAATGGTGCTTTGATCTTGAAAGTTATGCCTGTTTCGGTTATAGTATAATGCTCTGCAAATACTTTTATAATTTCCCTGTTGCCTTACGCGAATTCCTGGGAGCTCCATCAATGTTCAACCCAAAAATATTTCCACAAACATAGAAAAAATGCCTGCCATGCTTCGGCCATGCCACAAAACTCGAAGAAATAGAGCGCGCAGCATATGAAAAAATTGGCGCTGACACTGACAAGTCGTGTGAAGCACACCTGCAACAAGAGTCAAGCGCCAAGCGACGGATTTCGAGATTTCGAGATTCCGAGAGACCGCAATCCAAAAACCAGATCGGTGAAGGGAAACGCAGGTGGGGGAATGGGGGAATGGGGAATTGCGGCTTGAGGCATGGCATTGCATTCGGGACACCGAAACATGTTGCAAAATGCAGCTCAGCTGTGCGTCGTGGCCTTAAAACTGGTGCAACACATTGGCCTCCTCCGCCGACTCGAAAAAATCCCCCGACATGTGTACCTCCCCCCTTCCCTGGCAGCTGGCAGAGCGCCAAACTAGCCGACTTGAAGTAGCAAAAGGGGTCTTCGCCATTCGCCATCCGCTGGGGATCCAATAGGAAAAAAAAAGTGAGTAACAGGTGGTCTAAGGAACCATGGAATACCCTTTAGAGCTTTGCAATAATCGTTTTAGAAAGGATAATCGTTGCAGAATAAGCTTAACAACTTGAAAAGCCGGATAAATCATTTAAATCTGGCAGATATCATTTATAAAGTCTTATTATTTTAAAGAATCCAAGTTGCTTTCTTAAAAATTAATGAAATATTATTAAGTTTAAATTATAATATTATTAAGTTTAAAGGCGTAATTCAAATGCTTTGAGAAGGAATTGTGATACCCTATTCGTGAGTACCACCGCCAAATGGGAAAAACAAATGTTGCACCGCTTGATTTTCTTGCCGGGGGCCTTTCGCTACTTGAGCACACACACGCGTAAGTGGAACGAGGGCGGCTGCAGCAGTGGCAGTAGTGGCAGCTCCCCCCTGCCCCTTGAAGGAGGAGGTGAGGAGGGGCATTGTCCTTAGCCCCACCGCAGGCTGAAAAGCGGAGCGTGCACAACAACAATCGGCAGCGAGACGCCGCAAGAAGGCGGAAAAGAGAGAAGAGAGGGTAATAGACAGGGACTTGGACTTGATTGTAACAATGTTGCACACTCAAGATGCGCCAGGTATTCGGCTGAGGCGATAATGTGGCAAGGATAACAAGGCATTCGGACGGCGGAGTGCTGCACTCGCAAATTAAACCCGCATTCGAAGGCAACTTTTATTAAAGATCAATTAAAAAACTTGTATGCAGATAAAATGCATTTAAAGCGGCAAATATATATTAGTTTTACCAAAGCACATACATAATTTAAACGCAGGTTGTTGAATGAGCAGCACACTAATATGACAGGAAGCAATATGAAGTTACAGTTCCAATGATTTTGCAACATATTGAATTTGTATTTCTTAATGTGCTTAACAATGTGCTTCCACATGCGTATTTCTCTCTGTGTACAAGTGGCAAATAAGGCAGGTTGTAAGGGCTGCCTTGTTATCGGGCAGCTCCTGGCTCGCTCCCCTCGACTGCCTCGAAGTGCGTAATGCGCTCATTACGTGCCGGCATCAACATGGCATCCACATGCCACACCGGTGGCGACTCCGACTCCACCTCCAACTCCGACTCAGATCCCAACACCATGGCTGAACTATTCCATCAGCACTAGCTTGCAGCCCCACTCCTTGGCTTTCAATTCGGTTTTCGGGCTTTGTCCCAGCTGGAACATGGCAATGTCATGCCAATTGCATGCCTTTCCCATCGCCGCCTTCTCTGAAAAGTTTTTCGAGGATTGGCGATTGGGGATGGGGATTGGGTGAATCTGTGAATTGGTGAAACGGGGAATCTGGGATGACCAGTCGGGCGACGTCTGGGAGTCAGCCAGTCAGCAGCTAATTAGAGAACCGCCTTTTGTGCCGGGTGATAAGGCAAAAATTGGAACTGGTGGCAAGATTGCGGGCTGGCTTTGATTCATTCCCCGACCGAATGCTTTGGCATGGCAAAATCGTGTCTGGCAAATTGATGAAATTGTCAGCGATTTGGCTGGGATGGGGAAATGGCCAAGGGTTTTAGGTGAATCGATGGGGCTGCGTTTAATTGGATAAATAACGAATAATTGGATTTGCCACTGATATGGAAAGAGATAAACTCGATTTTAAAAATGTTGAGCACAGAGATGTCGAACTGCTAGTAACGAATTATTGAATTAAACTTATATATTTTCTCAAATCTTTCAACTCAGCTGATGAAGGATCCTTTGAAACCACAAAGCTCTAGATGACCCTTGCAACTGACACTTGCAACCCATCGCCCATTACTTAACCTTGCAAAAAGTTCATCAACCCAAACCGCAACAGCTACAATTCAGTTGAGTGGCGTTTAAGTCGGGGCAGCAAAAGCAGCAAAATTAGCAAAAATAGTGATGAGTGGGTATCGGCTTTCCAACTTTTTAAAGTGCTGCATATAAAAAGCGCTGAAATTGTGTATCTGCGTATCCGAAGAGGGAGCTCTCTTCATGGGCAGCCCAGACGAGTGCAACAACATCGGCAACAGCAGCGCATCAAAGTTAATGATGCAGTGCAAACCGCTAAATACCCGAACTGCAACTGCACCTCCTCTCACCTGTTATTCCGCTCTGTATCATGGCCTTCGAATTGAGGTGCGAGGCAGGTGTTTTTGGCCCTGTGATGTTTTTCGACGACTACGGACACGTGCGACGATGTCCGGCGGTCGATGGAAGCGGAACAAAAGGCAAAAGGCTTGCGGTCGCTGGCCGTTGGTAACATGCCGCCGGTCATGTCGGTTATGGCCGTTGCTGTACTGCGGTCGTTGTCAACGAAAGTCCACATGTCACAGGGGACTTAGTTGCAACAACGGCTCAAAAGAGACAAAATCAATTTCCCTGCCCAGTTAACCAAGCAACAACAACAACACGAGTCACATTTAAAACGGATTTGTAACGCCAACCAATTATTCACGCTACGAAGAAAAAAGATGAAAAGAAGCCAACTGCAGGTGGCGAACAAAAAATTCAGAAGGTAAGTGCATTTGTTAAATGGGAAGTTCGGCATACCCTCTTAAAAAAGACAATTCGAAGCGATTGCAGAAGAAATATACAGAATATATAGGAATTTTATACCACCAGCTAAATGCTTCTTAAGTTCTAAAGTTGCTGATAGAATTAATCGATTGTAATACTGTTAGTTCTGTTGAAATTGCTTTAAAAATCCTAGTGCCCATCGAAAGGGTACTTCCACATCCAAGGCCAATAAGTGGAACAGGAAAAGTCGAGCGCAGAAACGACAGAACGCGTAGGCGACGCTGAAGATGTAGATTACAGGGCTAGAACGGAGGAGAAGCTGGAACACTTGGCCAGAAGAGAAGAAGGAGAAAACTGGAAAAGGAACGACGCAGGCTAGGAAGTGGGCTAACTCAATTGGTCTCTTGGCAAACGCATTATGGGTCACTAAGCCGCACGGCCATTGTCAGACGTTGGCTTTGTCACTTCCCACTTCCCACTCTTTCTGTATCCTCCGCCTGGTTTCTCCTCCCTGCCCCTTAACAAGTGCATTCCGCGATTGACATGCAACACGCGTTCGGCCGCCCACTTTCCGGACTTTCGGGGGGGCGCTGCGGCGTCTGGGGGCGTGGCACGCACCGTTGTCGCTTGGCTTAGTTTATAAAACTTGTTATCGCCGAGGGAGAATGAAAAAACATTTTTTCTCTGCCATTCTCAATGGAACACTTGAGAAAATATTTAAATGTTTTTATGAAAATGCAGTATATGTACATGTAAAGCATTATATTCGCGTTTCATAGATAGTATAGTAGGCTTCCTAAAGATGCTCATATTAGCTTTCACACTTACGCATAAATGAAAAAATTATTTTAGGTATATATATTATATCTTAAAATTATATTAAAAATTCTTGGGATTTTATAACTAACACAGTGCATTTTTCTCAGTGCAACTGTCTCTGTCTTTGAAGCTGTGTAATTGAAATTACGTGACACTTTGCATATGCACTGGATTTAAATCGAGTTTCCAGTTGGCCATCAAAGACAGGAGGCGGGGGGGTGAGTGCGGAGGGGCACAGTGGTGCCTGCCTATTGTGGCACGCGTGGCTTACGGTTCGGATTCCCCGTTGTTCGATGTTGTCTGTGGCTGCGAAAGTAAAATGCATCGGACCCACGTAGGCGACGGCCCAGAACTTTGACAAGTGCATTCAAGTGCAGTCGGCGGGCAGGGGAAATTAAGGGCATGAAAACCGAGGAGGGAGGCCCGAACACGTGTTGGAAAAATCATAAAGAAATATATAAAAACGAAAACCTAATTAGACGCAGACATGCTGCGGGGGAGTAAGATGGGGACTCAATGCAAGGCGGGGTTTATGAGGTGCGGACTCAGACTTAGGGCTTAGTGGGGATATCCAAAGACAGCTGAATTAAATCAGGCGAAGAGCACTTGAACTAAGGATGAATCAATTTGTAGGAGAGGGGATAGTACAAAATGGGGAACCAGACATAATTGTCTATATAATCCAAAAGAATGGAGCAGAAGAGGCCATTTAAAGCAAAGAACGAGGGAAATTGCTGCTCTAATGAGTATGGAAATGTTTTACGACTTTTGTGTATTTAAATTTATGAAAGGGAATAGAAATGCCAGCACTTTTAATAATAATATTTTGTTAGTTAATTCGAAACTGCTCGTTAAATTAGAATGGTTATATTTAGTTTCAATTAAATTAAGCGGAGTAGTTGCGTATTTTGATTACTGGCATATCAACTTACTTGTTTAGGAATTAAGCAAAATGTGAAATTTTCGAAAAATAATTTGTCAGAAGTGGGATTCGAACCCACGCCCTCAGAGAGGACCAGAACGCTCAACCGAACCCTGCTGCGAAGGGTAAGAGACTTTCGCTCTTGAGTCTGGCGCCTTAGACCGCTCGGCCATCCTGACATTGGCAATCATGCGTCCATTTATCCTGTTGAACTGCGGGCTATTTATAGAACAGCAATTAGATAAGCCATGATGAGTGAGTGAGTAACGTTGGCATTACAACCAACAAAAATATTATCAAATGCGGGGAAATGGGAAATAGGAAATGGAAAATGGAAATGCCATCCACACATTGGGCCAAAAAAGGTGATAAAAGCTGGGCGGCATCTGGTGTTTGTGCTGGTGTCACTGTTGCCGGTTGCTATGTGGTTAAGTGCTGCAGTTGCCATTTCACGCTCGGCTAAATCGCTGCTAAATCGTAACCTGAGCACCGTTTCCGGCAGGGCAATCAAAACCGAATCGAGCCTTGTCCTCTTTTGCCCGGGGGCCTCATCATAAAAATCACCCAAACCGCAGCCCAGCAACAACAAAAAACCACACTCGACAAACTCGTGCACATGAAGAAAAGACTGCAATGAAATTGAGAATATTATTTTACTTAAAAATATGTTAAGTGCAAGAACAAAGCAGTTTTAAATGTAAGGCAGTATCCGTATTGATTGTGGCTTAACTTTTCACTTTTTCCCTATATTGAGCCCTAATTTCTCTCAGTGCACACACCCAATATACACACACTCGATTGATGCGCCACGAGTTCAAGTCAATTGCAGAGCCCGCTGGCTGCGGCTAAGGAGTGAAGCGAGTTGTTCCTCTTTGTCGCCGGGTGCTGAAACCACAGACTTTATTCAGCCCCTCGCCATCTGCTGTGATGTACGTATTTGTCAGTAAAACATCATATAAGAGTTGAAACTTTTAAGTGAACGTCACGAATACGAAAATACCGATTAATTGAAAAAGGTGTATAGTTATCACAGCATTCTATGGGGTAGTGCTTACTAAATAAGTATAATCTACTACTCTGTATTTTGCATCTTAATATTAATTCGTACATTTTTTGTTGTCAATAATAATAATAATAATAATAAATAATTATTAATAATAATTAATAAACTCATTTCAAGTAATAATCAAGCTACAGGCATTTACTGACACAGCTTATTATGAGACGATTTTAGTGTTCGACTACTTTTTGAAACATTAACCCGAGCACTTGACCTCTTCTGCACAATGGGTATCTGGATATCTCAATATGGATTACGAAAAGTATCTCCTCATGCGGAGGCAGGCTATCAACTGCAGGCTTCTTGGGGCAGGGGGACGAGAGATGGGAGAGGGGGAGGGGGAGAGGATTGGGGCAGACGCCGGCTTCGAAATCGAAATCGGAATCGACAACCAGACACTTCAAACGCATGCAAAACGCATCGAAACAATGAGATTTACGTGCTTCCAGCTGTTATGGACTGCAATCGGATACATGGTACGCGAATGAGAAGGGGCCGGGCTGAGTGCCATATTATTACAATGCAAAGAGATCTGGCCCAGTCAAAACCCCTCGAGCGCCGGGGGGCGCAAATGGATTTCGGGTAATGACAGCCATGAGCTCTTGGTCTGCCGGTGTCTGCTTGGTCAGCCAAGCCGAAAAGTTTGTTGTGTTAATTTCCAATGCATAAAATTCGTTCGCCGGCCACTGGCAGTCTGTACACGGAGAAAAGTGCGCTACCACATACAAGAATTTCATTCAATTTCGTAGTGCAATTACCAAAAAAAGGTAAACGATATTGGGCTCGTCCGGGATTTGAACCCGGGACCTCCCGCACCCTAAGCGGAAATCATACCCCTAGACCAACGAGCCAGGTGAATATCGGCCGCCAAACTACTGTTTATCAAGGAAATGTTCGAAATTCGATTTTCGCTGTGGGACTGGTTAAAATGTGAGTTGCATGTGGCTGTGAACTAATAGCTTTTGTCTTCAAACGGGTTTACTGTATAATGATTTCATTGCAAGGTTAGTTTTCAAATACTGACATTTCCAAAAAGATATTTCCCGTGTCAAGTAATAATTGTCTTTAAAGTAATCTTAAATAAAAAAGATTTTTAATATTTAACATTTTCCCCCTAAAGCCTTAAAATTATTTAAAACTTTTAGTGTATCTCGCACCCTTTTCCAAAGGTCATCGGTATTCCATTGAGTGCTGAAAGAGTCGCAGACACATGCATTTAATGCTTCAGTCTGCAATTTCTGTGGCTCCCGTCTGACAATCCGTCTACTGCATTGTGTTCTCTCCTTCTCGAATGAAACTGTAATCGAGCCGACTCGGCTTACCTTTCAACCAATTTGGTCTGAACCGAGTAATTGTTATTATTTAAAGGATCGAATATCATTGCAGTCTCGATGACTTTGAAAAAAGGGCAAGCCTTAAACAAGTTGTAGCAATTCCAAATAAAGAACTTTAAACATTCGATATTATATATTTATTTTTGAAATGTTAAATCTATAAAATTCATTTAGTTCGTTCTCTAGTTCGTTAACTAAATATAATTTTTCTTAGCCAATACACAGTGATGCATTTCTTCATAAATTATGATAAAAATAGTAAGCTTTTATTGTGATAAAATTAACATTTAACAAATTTTTCTATATTACGCAAAAAAATACTAATTTTCTTGGGCTCGTCCGGGATTTGAACCCGGGACCTCCCGCACCCTAAGCGGAAATCATACCCCTAGACCAACGAGCCAGTTGAAAATCAGAGGCAAAACTAGTCTTTATCAATTTTAGAAAACAAACTAAAACAATATAATCAAGTTTATTTTGAAACATTATCTAATTTGCATAAACATAAATAAATGCTCAATATAAAAAGTGACCTTAATATTTACACCGACACCTTCATAAAACTTAGCTAGCAATCAAACTGAATAATGGATCACACCAATTTATATAAACAAGGTAATTAAAATATAAGTAAACTAAAACTTTGCAAAATATTTACTGCACTTGGGCTCGTCCGGGATTTGAACCCGGGACCTCCCGCACCCTAAGCGGAAATCATACCCCTAGACCAACGAGCCAGTTGAACACCGACCGCGAAAGTACTTTTTATAAATGGAATGTTCGAAATTCGATTTCGAGCTGAATAGTGTCCAAAACGTGATATGCATGCGGTCTTAAGTTAAAAAGCGAAAGTTTTGTTACTTAAACTGGTTTAGTGTATAATGTCGAGTTTAGGAGGGCTCATTAATGGCCCCTCACAAATCCCCTATTGTCACTCAGTTTATAGTGGCTTTTAGCTGGCCATAAATGTACTCAATTAACTGTTAATAGCTCGTGTTACCCTCCTCGCCGATTTACTAGAAACCCTTGCCTCAATGCACTTTATCCAACATATGCCCAAGTACATTTTCACTGATTGCTTATGGACATATGGTGGTGGACCCTGAATAAATCCGCCAACGGGTCAGGGACTGGACTTGCAAATCTCTCTGGGTTTCTGGGAGATTAGATCGTTTTCGGGGTTGGGTTTGTTGCCTTCTGTCACTGATTGTAATCGCACGAACCGCGGGCTCGTTAACATTATTTGTTGTGGTCTCTACTCACAAAGTGCATTGGTCTTTTATTTTTTACGGATAGCTGTTGCTTTTTTTTTGTTTTTAACAGGGGTGACCCGCATTGATTTTTGGGAGATTTCTCCGTCTTTTGCAGCCCTTTAAAGTTTTCAATTTGTACCTTGAGAACCACCCTGAATGGATTGGATCTCCGGCAAATATTTGCCAAAATGCTTAGGCAACATCAAAAGCCTCTTCTCGTTATCCTTATATGGTCAAAAACACACTCGCAAACAGCAACAGCAACCAGCGATGGAAGCAACTTTCGGTGGCAACTGTGGCAAGGTACGTGAGTTGATGGCTTTATTAGGGGTTGACGGGGTCGCCGGAAACCCGCACGGGAATGTTTTATGTCTTAATTCAGGCTGGCATAAAAAAGAATTTCAAGTGGTTGATTTCTGGGCTGCCCTGGAACCCCCCGTTGTTGCCATTTGTTACGTCACAGCTGTTATGATTTTAGCGCTGCCTTGTTTTAACTGCGGACCATCAGAAACGATGTAAGTGGTTCCCCTAATTAATACGGCACGATATCCTCAATCGCAGTAAGTGAAAGCCTTGGGGCCGTGAACTTTGCTGGCTCATTTGAATTCATTAGGTTTGCGAGAGCTTTATTCTATGGCTATTTTACTCTTCAATGAATCGTTTTCATGGAAAAGCGTGTATTTTTCATTCGGTGGAAACTGCGCATTTGGTTTAAGGGTTGATGTTGATCATCCCGGTGCCCTGTAGGTGACAGCTCCGCGGCATTGTTAATGGTCCAAGTCACTGGGGGATTTCCGTCCCAGAGCCAGAAGAGACTTAATAATGATGACGTAATTATATATTAAATGCTTAAATGGTCTATGCCAAGCCCAGACCTAATGGATTTATCATGGGATTTGACTAAGGCAGGTCGCTGAGCAGGATAAATGATTGGAGAAGCCGCAGTTCCGTAGTAGGACTATTAATATGCATTTTAATAAATATATTTTCATTTCAAAGTAAATTTCAATTCATGCTCGATGCCAGTTTGCTAATGCAGAGTCTCCTACATACATACGAACTTTTATTTTCTGAAATTCCTCTGATACCAACCTGCATTTCAAACTAATTTTTGTTCTCTTCCGAAGACCGAAGCCCTCCTCCAAATTTCCTACTCGCTGTCATGCATGACTCAACCACCTCCCGAGGCATCTGCCAACTTCTGCATCCCGTGGCCAAAAGCCACCAGAGTGGCGGCTTCTAAGGCAAACATGCCCAACACGTTGCACAACGTTGGAAAATGCGGAGACTGCAACTACAGTGCTGCAGAATGCGAGTCAACAAAGGCTCACAATCTATAAAGTACAATCACTTTCAACAACAAAGCCAACAGACAGGACTGGGCCGTCGTCTGCCCTTTAAATCATGCTCGGATCTGCCAGAAAACGTGGCTAGATCTCCGCACGCCTGCCCTCAACAATTTTCTATATATATACACATATATACTGATATATACTGATATTTGCACACACAGCCCAGTAATTATGGGTTCGAAAAATCTACACCAGCATCTCGGGCTCGATGATCGACATTGGTGGCTGGCGAATGGAAATATATGGCCAAAAAGCCGATGAAAGGCCAGTTTACTTAGCGTGGTGAAGGGAAGGGAAGGGAAGGCACAGCCTTCTCTACTAGTCGTGCATTAATTTTAACACAAATTTTGCACTTTTTTCCCATTTTTTGCATTAATAGTATTTTCTTTTACGTTTTGCAGCACGCCCACTAAAGTGGCATGCCGCCTTGGTTATGTAAACAGCCAGAAGAGGAGGCTCTCCAAAGGAAGGTGAATTGATAAAGGCCGCAGATGACGCCGGGCGTTGATGATGCCGATGATGATGATAATAATGATGATGGAGGAGCTGGTGCTCCAGCTGGAGCTGCCACACATCGCAACGTGTGATGCCAGGGGCCAAAGGTTGCCCCCGGAGGAGGAGGAGGGTGGTGGTGGCAGTGCTTGGTCGAGGACGTGTGCAGTAAGTGTTAATGTTGCAATCTTTTTCGAGGAGCCAAGACACTGCGAGTGGCTCAATGGGTGGCTTTGTGCGCAATAAGCCGGTGGAGAAGTGGAGGTAGTGCCTCGAGAATCTGGGGAAAGTGAAATGCGATTATGTCATGTTCGGCGAATTATTCAAGATCTTTCAAAATGTTAATTTGGACGTTCCCCGAGTATCTTACATTTTGACAAAATGTTTCTCATGTCATGACCCCAATTTATACAGCTTTAATTGAATAATTCTTGGTCGATTATTACGACCTAAAAATATTTAATAATTGCAGTCATTTGCATGGTTTTTATATGTTAAAATGTAACACTAGTTCATCAGTCAATTTAAAACCGCATTTTAACGAACTGTCCAGCTGTGTGGACTCCACTTTTGCCATCGTTCCACTCTTTTTGGGACACCAACTGCTTTTGGGGTCTCAGGAACCCTTCCATGCCCCACGGCCACAATCATCGAGTGCGAAGTCCAGCAAATCCCGCACATTAAGCGGCAACACGTTGCGCCACGAAGCCGGGCACAAATGAGCAGCAATCCTCACACATATCATCAAAATTTATAAAGCTTTACCCCCAGCCGAAGCGTAAAATGGCCAGGATGGCTTAACGCTCATAATGCCAATGTCTCCCCTCGTGGAGCGGTAAATATATGAATTGGACTTTGAGCTGCTGGGGATTAGGAGAACTGGGGAGCCGACAACCGAGCACCGAGCACCGAGAACCGAGAAAGGAGAACGGCCAAATGGCTTTATGTGCGTCAGTAAATTTACACCTCGTAATCGAGATGAGTGGACACAGGACACTCGCCACAGGGCCAAACGACCCCTAGCAGCTGTTGTCCAAGATTAGTCCCTCGCAAAAAAATCTGTCGCACAAATTTTCATTTTTACGAGCCGGAGCCGCGAAGGCATTAAGGTCCGGTATTTGTTTGCCTTTGAATTATTGCAGAGGCGAGAAGTCGGCCCGAAAATAAATAAAACTGCCTGGTGCCGCAGGCTTGGCCAATTACATAAAATCAGCTAGCAAGGGAATGCACAGTTGTCGTATTAGCCATTCGTCAAGTCTAGAACGACCTAAAAGCTGATTGGAAAAAGCTGAATATAATTAAACGTACTTTTAGATTTTGGAACTATGCATTGGGTCGCATATTTATGGGTTTTTCATAAATAACCTCTAGGTTAAATCACTCCGCTGACATTAAGTGCCTGGGCACAACAATATACAGTACTTTTCAATCCTCTCTATTCGCCAAGGATTTCTGAGCAGCCCCAGAAACATTAACTCATTTGCATTTCAATCTTGGCGGCATGTGTTTAGTTTCGGCCAAGCAAACCTGTTCCCTGAATGGGGAAGCCATCGCCGCAACAGCTGCTGCTGTTGTGAATTTTGCTGCTGCAGTTGCTGCTGTTGCAGTTGTTGTGCCAGTTGGCAGCAACAACAACACTTGCCAAGTGAGATCTCGACCCCTCTGACTTCTTGTGCCTTGCTTTGCTTTGCTTTGCTCTGCTTGCACCGTGACTTAAAATGCAAATGAAAATGCAATCATTGTTTAATCTCGAACAGCGCCGCAGCAACAACAGCAGCAGCAACAGTTGTGGCTGTTGCAGTCGTCATACCCAATCATAAGGTATCTTTACTGAGCCATTAACCTAAGGCCCCCACAAGTATGTAGGTACAGCAGTTCTGAAGAAAGCTTTGTTGCAGAATGGCAATTTCATTTTTATATAAAAGGGACTTTAGAGTAGTATTTTATAAGGTTCCAAAATCAAGCTCTAAGTATTGTATAGTACTTGGTGTTTGTGATACTTCGTAATACTTGAATCTTCCTAAAAAATATTATTTGAACAGCTGAAGAGCCGCAGGGTATTTGCAAGTTTGTGGTCTCCTAGGACTCGCGATCTGCTTTCCTGTTGCTGCGATCGCCAGTGAAGCGTCCCTGCGGCAACAACTGTGAGCATGTTTGCTATGCCCAGCCGATCCAACAAGCCCCGACAGAATCAGGAAGCTTCCGAGCCCCGAGATACACCATTTTTGATAATATTTAAGCAGGCAAGAGTGTCGGAGCCAGGGCAGCCAATGCAGCCAATGCAACATCGGCATCTGAGACTGCAGCATCGGATGTCGAGGGAGTGCAGATGCAGTGCGCTGTGTGATAAATTCCTGCCTTGTAGCGACTGCAGTACAAGACTTTTCTATCAAACAACATGAAAATTAGATCGGGTAATGCTGTCATAAGGAAGAGGGAGCCACCAGCAGATATCCAGAGCCATTGTAAAGTTCGAAGTGGGGAATTTGGGGAGTGGAGATGGTGTAGTTGATCGATGTGGTTCCGTTGACTTGGTAATGTTGCAGGCTATCGCTTCTGATTATTTGGGAATGCAAACAAGGAAGTCGCGCTTGCATTAAACATGGACTTCATGCTTATACTAAGTTTTATTTAAGCATTTATTGTATTTCAAGAAACTTAGTCTGCACTTCAAAGATCTGAAACTACAGGAGTTCAGGTTATTAGAATTTAAGCCCACTTGAATGCGAATTTCATTAGCCGCGAGCTGACACACATCTTGGCCCAAACTCTGGGTCGGCACGCTTTTAATTTCCAGCTAATTTGGAGGCCCCAAGTCCGCGCTCACACAGCAAAAGAATCAAAAAAAAAAAAGAACCAAAAGCGAAAACTCCCCGAGCCAATCGACAGCGCCAAGGTCAAAACTGTCTGTCCGCAGAAGCAGCAAGACCTAATTGGCAACGCCTTTTGCCACTGCAAGTGACAGGAAACTTTCAGGCCAAGCGGCACCGGCAAACTAATTAGCCTTAAAATAAAACCAACACACACAGGAAAAAATGGACCAAAAGATACGTTTTTTTCCGAGGAAATGATACAATTTCGCGCGCTTGAAAATGGGTCCTGGGTGCGGCGGGTGGTGGAAGTATTCCGGACAGTAGGAGACCGGCGAGCACTCGCAACTGAAAAAACAAAAATTTTAATTTAAAGGAGGATAGCTGCAAAAAAAATTAAAAAATAAACAGCAGCCAAACAAGCGTAGGTTCGCAAATCCAGAGATGGACCAAGGTCAGTGAAGATGATAATTAACCAGAAGAAAATAAATATGGAGCACATTGCCAAACACTTTCATCCATGTTTCATCAACTTTATAGTTAGCACATAATTTACAATAAAATATATGATATATTAAGGTCGTTAGAATATACATACTTTATTTTGAGTTCCACACTTTCGTAAAAGGAAATATTAGGAAAATTCAAATTTGTTTTAACATTGCCATTTCAGTGAGGAAAATCCAAACATGTTATAAAAAGTGGTAATAAATATAGAAATTCAGTCTGAACATGCTGCCCTCTGCTATGCGGAGTTTTGTTGTGATAGGATAACCATCTGAAGTGACCAAGCTGAAGTGGCATCCGGGCGTCCTCATCCTTTTGTCCTTTTTCTGTTCCAAGGCCACTGGACGAGCCAGAGATGGGCGGAAAGGGAGGTAGATACATAGCTACTGCAAAGGTCAGTTTGTAGAGCACATTACTTCAACGTATGCACACAAAGTGAATTTGTTTGGACTTTTGAAAATGTGTACCCTATTTATGCATCCGAAACATTATATATTTTCATTGCTTAGATCCACTTGTTTTAGTTTCTTGAACTCCATTCTTAATGCCTGCGAGATTAGGGTGCCAACACTGGGCGTCATCATCGTGTTCGCCGACTGGTTTGTCGTTTATCTTGGCTTCATTATCGCTTCATTAATTGCTAATTAACCATGTTCTACATGGCCGCCAGTTTCCAGTTCACAGTTCCCAGCTCCCAGCTCTCAGTTCCCAGTTTCATAAAAATGTGCATGGTGTGGAAAATATAGCCGAGCATCGGGGGGTTTTTGCCACTTTGCTTGGCCTTTTTGTAAGTGCAAATAAGTCGAAATCATGCCAAGTGAACGCGCCTCGCGTTTATCGCGCTTTAATCTAATGCAATTTGTAAATGGAAACGAAAACGGGCCCACAAAGGATGGTATGGTATGGTGTGGCACCTCCACCAGAATGGTCTCTCCTTGCCTCTCTTTCCCCCCTCTGCCCTCTGTCTCTTTCCCTTTCCCTCGCCGTGCTTGTAAATTAAAGCAAATATTTTGCTTATTTATTTTGGTTCTTTCTCGCTGCCGCTGCTGCTGCTGCCTCTGTTGTTGACTAGCCGCAAGGCAATTAATTAATTTATTAACGCAAATAAACAAAGGCGCAGGCAGATGGAACAAATGAAAGCACAATCAAAGCGCATATGAAATGAGGAAGGACCCTGGGAACTAGAACCGAAAACTGGAAAATCGCGAAATAAGATTACTAGCCTCAAAACAAGATCGTAGTATATAACCACCCCTAATGAAAGTTTATCCCAAAACCTTGGGAAAATTCACCTGAATTAATCAAACTATCTATCTAACTAAGAAACTAGCCAAAACTAAACTTCTTCTGCAATTTAATTACTTTGAAAAGTGTTATTTAATTTTTATAATGAATCTATTAAAACGATAAACTTAAGTTACACACTTATTTATCTAATTTAATGCTTGCAATAGGTTTCTAATACTGACTCCTCTTTGGTTCATTTGTAGTAAGTTGCTTAAATGTTGTTTGATTTTATCAAGCTTTCCTTTCTTTGTAAATAATTCAGGGAAAGAGCAGCAGAGCTCTTAAATGCAATATAATTTTATTAATCAAAAGCCCACTGGTGGCGCCACCAGCTAAAGCGGCAGCAACCAAGTAGTCATTTCGCTTTCAGGCCAACTCAAAGATAACTCCCCTCCTGCCACCTTGGCCAGCGCTATATGTACGGCATGTTGACTTGTTAAGGCCACGTAAATAGGCGAAAAGGATTTTCCACTTGAGGAGTGCCAAGCTGCAGCGTTAGGAAAAAGAGCAGTCAGCGGTGGCTCCGTCTTTTGAGACTGCTCTTCCAGTTGGCTGCCTTGGGTGGTGCGAAATCGGCGGCGCCAAGCCGCAAGAGGAGCCCAAAACCACGATGACGGCGGGTTAAGAGATTAACAAACTGGATGAGGACGAGGACGAGGACGATGGGGGCAAAGACATGTCAAGTGGGGAACAGGCGGCTGACACGGAAAATGACCAAGGTCCCGGACTGGTTTGATGTCTGGCCCTGACTCGGTGGCTCGTTTAATTAAATCAAAGTTAATTAATGCTAACGTATTCATAAACAGGGTCATCAAACACCCAAAAACGCCGGGGAGCGAGCTGGGGCTTCAGCCAGTCTCCTTGGCTGAATAATTATGTAATATTTTCGACTCAAGGATCCTTTCTGCCCGCCTGCTGAATATGCATCAACAGTCGCCGCAAGGAGTGCCTGTCAGAGGCAGGAAGTCAAGGAACAGGAGCTCAAATCAGGACCTGTTCCGAGCTCCTCAAGGAGGAGAAGAAGGAGCAGGAGCAGACTTCAATTATTGGCATTCCCTTGTCGTTGGTAATTATGCCAAAAAAGGCTTAGCGAAACTTTTGACTTTGTGCAATTAAAAATACATTTTTCAAATATTTGTATACAACCAACACACAAAAACAAGGAAGGGGGGAAAATTGTGTCAACGGTTCGAGAATTGACTGAGCTATGATGCCGCCGATTGACCAGAATTTCCATTGGGTTGGGTCACGATTTTCCACGAACTTAATTATATTTTTTTTGGGGCGGGCAACAGGCGAGTTTGGGATTAAAGTCCTGACGACGACAGCTGATGAAATCGCAAGGGTTTAATTTGGGTTCTCGAATACGGAATATTCCCGGCTGCGTGAATATTACTCTGATTTTCTGATAGTTGTATTTACCCCAGCTGATTTCGGGGAAATAAACAGACTCTTTGCATTGGTTTGAGTGCCTTAAGCCGTGTGGATTTTCCAACGCAGCAGTCGATGGCTGACACGAAATGCATTTAAAAATGCCTCGCACCACACAAAAACACTGATGATATTTTCGAATTTCATATTTTGACACGAACGCCGAATGAGTATGGTTTATTTTTATGTGCGTGCAGCGCTCCTGCTCTCGCCTTTAAATATTCAACAGCGAACACGTGAAACAAGTGTGCCATTAAAAATCATAAAATATTAAAAACATAATCCCATAGACGAGTATATTTTAAGCTTAATTATCGACAGGGCGAAATCGCGCCTGAAAACGTAAATGCAGCGGATAACAACGTGTAATGCCAGTCGAGACTGGAATTTATGTGCGGAACAGTTGGACGCGGGATTACGGCCCCAAATATGTGCGAGTGGATAAGATCTGTTTGCCAGATTGAACATAATTGATGCCAACTACTTGTTGAGCTCAGGGCGCCGCCCTTCACAACTTTAAACTTACAACTTTAAAGTTACACAAATATCTCCACCATGAGCGGGCATTCGCTTTAAGCTAACTATTTCCTATTCCCAAATACTTGCGAACCGGAATTCGGCAGAAGTCCAGACATTTTCGGTATGCCGAAAAACAAATCCCCAAACCCAAAAACCCTCCATAACCCTCCATTCCCTGGCATCCCGAATACCGAACACCGAGACAATGGGACCAGGAAAACATGACAGTGAACAAGTTTTTAAACGACGCATTGAAAATTTGTTACGTTGTATCAAATTTATTATTTAGAGATTTCCACTTTTGTTTGTTCAGCTTTATGCGATTGTTGAAACTATGCGCGAGGGTATTACATAGTATCTATCGTGTAAATAGTTTATTTTGGCAGTCAGCGCCGTAAAAAAATTAAACTTGCTATGATATTCCCAGAATCCTTGTTTGCCACTCCCCCTCCCCCCCGCCTCGCTCATCGCAAGCAATAAAACATTCAAAGGATTAAATGGAAGCTGAAAAAATAGATGTGTTCCAAAAATAGTTTTGGCTCAGAAGCCCCCCAAATGGCTGAACGGCAATAACAAGAAAAACTGACAACAAATTGTGCAACTTTTTCGGGGGGCAGGGACGCAATTGGGGCTTTGGAGTGTGGCTTCTTTTTTTATTTAGGGAACTTGTTGATACGGTTAAGGGGTTTAGTTGGAGGCCAAAATTGGGTTGAGTGCAAAATGTGCCGATCGTAAAATTTGCAAACTTTAAGAGGTGTTTAAAGGAGTCTATAAACTAATTTGTGTATAGATCTATTTGGGCATAGATCTAAACTAAACATATTGGTAACCATATTTTATCATTCATATTAAAAATAGGTTTAAATGCCATATTTTAATATTATGTCCAATATTTAAGTGTAAGGATATATATACGATTTTTAACCAGTATTTTAGGTTGAATTCTTTAACCCAAGACTTAACCTTTGCTCTTTAGGTATTGAAATGTGTCACTTTTTGGATTTAATAAAAACCATGCCCGACCCTCGATTGACCCAATGTGCTTGGATTGTTTGGTGGGAATTCACACCAGAAATTGTTCAAACGGAAAACACCATCAAAAATACTAATAACCTCAGTCGGAGCAGTGGGACAAAGGCATGGGAAGCCGAGGAAAAGCGGGAAAAGCGGGAAAATGGGGGAGCTCCAATGCGAAAAATGTTTGCCGGCCTCGCTGCCATTCGTCTCGTTTTTTTCTGTGAGCGAGCTTTGAAGCGTGGCTGCATATGCAATTACATTTTACAGCAACAAAGTTGATAACAAACAAACGGGAACCGAAAGTGGGGAGTTGTTGTGGGGGTGGAAATGGGGAAAAGGGGAAAATGGGGGATTCTTCGCAAGGCATTCAACAAATTTTCAGCGTCAGGTTTCATTTCGACTGCTCCTTTCCATCTATCTGCCTTGTTCAACTGCTCCTTTCTTTACCCTTTTTTTTGTGTGTTTTTTTTTAAGATTTTGTTTGTTTTGTGCTTGTTTTCTAAGCTTGCATAACAAATCGCTGCGAAAAGCTTTTCAATTCAAATGAATGAAAAACGAAGGCAAAAATGTTTTATGCATGTCGATGGTTGGAGGGGATTTCCATGGAAAGAGTGGCAAACAAAGTGTGAATGATGCGCAGGGGCCAAGCCAAGAAAATGGAGGCGTGCAGGAAGTCAAAGTATTCCACATAATGCTCACTTCCAGCCATGAAAAAGGATTAAAACTGGGTGCAAAGTCTTGCAGAGTTAAAAAAAATTTAAATTTTTAAAATTTTAAAAAAATTATAGAAAAGGGGAAAGCGTTTCTGACCCTATAAAGTACATATACATATATTCTTGATCAGAATCACTAGCCAAGTTAATCTGGCGATGTCCGTTTATCCGTTTTATTTATTTATATTTCTTGTTCATTTTATTATTTTTGTTTTGGCCAATTTTCAGGTAAGTAACGTAATCTGAATCGGCTAAAACGTATTTTCTTGTTTTTTAAATACAATTTACCATTATTGCAAGCATTTAAAGTACATATTTCAGAAATCTCTTATCTTGACAGTGTATTTCGTGTTCCTTAATTGCGGCTAACAATATCGCATTTGTTAGAAAACCTAAATGAAGAAAAATTATTGTTATGAAAAAGCAATTAATGCCGAAGGATAACGCTATGCTGGGGGCGGCGGAGTGGCGGAGGTGTGGTCATCGGTCGAAATTGGGAACACAAGATGGCAGCACCTTGATATGGCGCGTGACTAATGGATAGCAATGCCAAAAAGCAAAAGTCGAGGGTTGGAAATTAGAAAAACGACAAACCTAATGCACAAACACGGAAACCCCGACAAACAAAGGGAAACATGTTTGGGGGGGGTTTTGGGATTGTGAGTGTTTCTTGGGTGTGTGGAATGCATTAAAACAAAAGGCAGCGTGAAAATTTCATTAGAGCCCCGAGCTGAAGGGATCCAGGACCCAGGACTCAGGACCCAGAGAACTAGGCCAGAGTCATATGGCCATAAACACATGCTACACGCAAGGGGTTCTCCAATAGGAAAAATTGGGTTGGGGCAGGTATTTATACACACTATAATTCATTAACGATTATGCACAACACCCCAGCAGAAACAGGAACAGAAACAAAAACAGCAACATCCATAACAGCAATTTGCCTCACACAATTTGTGTTAATTTCGTTTTGGCGAAAAACCAAACCCACGTCTAGGGCACATACTTCTGTAGCCCACTGTTTTTGCACTGATGTCTGGCACAAGATTTATACACGTTTCTCAAGAGTCATTCATTCAACTTTTCTATGCAAGGCAGTTTACTGAACCTTTGGGGGGAATCGGTCATGGTTAAAGAAAGTTTCGGCGGATGCCCTTAAAGTATTTGGGATACAAGCTTTGCAAGAGTGAAACCACACAATTAATCATTTGGTAGTTTTTAATTTATTTAAACTAGTAGAAAAGTATAAAACTCCACTTTAAAATGGCTTTCAAATACTTGCTTAAAAGCAACGTCTTTATTTTCCGAACTGAGCCTGTCTTGAAGAATCTGCTATCTATTGAAAAGCCCATTAAATCGAGAAGACATCATGCATTAGTCATAAATTTAATAGACTGTACTTGCTCGTACTCCCCCCAATCTGCGAGGAATTCCCCAAAGTACTCGAAAGTGTGCCTCCTATTATTATAATAAACTTGCCACCGCAACGCGACGAGAACAAGTAGAATATGGGAAGTGGGAATTCACCCCAAACGCAAAGCCGAGGTCTACGACGCACTTGCAAAATGTAAAATCAACATTATTTCCTTCCACACAATCAACGATGATTTCTTAATAAAAAGCTGCTCTTCGGGTGAGATGGGGGTACACCATAAGCATGCTTACTCCGCGCAGAATGGAACCAAAACAACTTGTGCATAATACAATTTTTGACTGACAGAGGACGGAGGGGCGCAGTGGGTGGGTCGTGGCCGTAGTAATGCTTCGTTGACTGGTGCCAATAGACGAGGGGGAGGGAGTGGGAGCAGGGAGCTGGGGGATGGGGGTGGTAGTGGGTTGGCCTTGGGACGGTTGGGAGCTGGGTGAATGGCGAGTGCCCCGTAGTCTGGCATTTTTTAATACCCAAGTGTCCCCCGGTCGCAATAAGTGCGCTTCGCAACGCTGCACGCATACAAATGAGCCCAAGAACCCCCAAACAACCAGACTTGATAGGGACCAATTCGAGGGGGTGGAGTGGGCGAAATGAAATGCACGGCCTGATGCCGAGGTAAACAGGAAGTGGGTGGTGTAACGAAAAATGCGCGGACATAAATCGGAAATACATAAATTATTAAGCATCATACAAGAAGTCTTCTGAGCGTTGACATTCCTGGGGTGGTTTCTCGTCTCCGGCGTTCTACTTTCATTGCCATGTTTTTCACGACTAATGAGTTATTTTATACACTCTCTAGAGATATTTCTGTTTCCTTAGCATGTTATATAAAAAATATCAGAGGTAATTGATTTTTTTAAAATCTTTAACTATGATTTTGGAGGTATTTTTAGATATTTGGAGTCTATAGTTCGAAGTCTTTACTTATTTAGAAAGTATCGATAAGTATTTAAGAGTAAAAATTGCTACTAAGCTGAATTGAATAATATTCAACCAATATGACTTGGTTTTCAAGTTAAATAATGTTGTGCTTCGGATGTAAAATATATATGTCAAATCGCAAAAAAAAAAGGAACGAATTTTTAAGCAAATGCTGATATACTCATATACTGAATATTCGGAAGTACCATTCCAAGTAATTATGCCAAAATAAAGAGAGGCCTGATTGATTGCACAGGTTATTTACTCATTTAGCAGGTTGGCAGCTGAACAGAACTGTCAGGGGATTCTGCCGGTGACCTCTGCACTCCCACCCCCCATCGGCCTTGTCAGCTGTCAGCCAATAATTGTCAGTTGTATTCTCGCTCTAATGTCAAAGATTTCTCCATCTCCTCAGGGGTTTCATTTTTTTTTTGACAACCTCGCCGACTGCGAGTGTGTGTGGTGGGTGTGTGTGTGTGTGTGTGCATGTCAAGTAGCAATTGAGACGAGCATTTGGCATTTTGGGAGCGCCGCAATCCCCCGATCCCGATCCAAAACCAGATTCCAGTCCCCTGGCATAT
This sequence comes from Drosophila teissieri, assembly GCF_016746235.2. Lineage (NCBI taxonomy): Eukaryota > Metazoa > Arthropoda > Insecta > Diptera > Drosophilidae > Drosophila > Drosophila teissieri. The sequence continues at coordinate 13,351,724 of NC_053031.1, read as the reverse complement.
ATATGACATCTGACTTCCACTTGTCAGAAAATATTTGCTTTCCAAACACAACCACTCCGATGGCGACCCTGCTGCTGCTGCTGCTGACTGCCCAGTTCCCTTTTCTTCACGCACGAGTTGCAATCTTTTTGTGTCCCAAAAGATTTTCCATCTGCATGTGCGAGTGTGTGCGAAAGTTTCGTTAAATTGATAGAATAAATGAGCATAAATTGAAAAAAGAAATATCGATGAAACAAGGCACGAATGGGGGTGTGTGAACCACCCAAACAACCCCTGGCCTACACTGCAAAAATCTATGTGGTGTCCTATAATATGGGCTAAACATAATCCAGGTGGCACAGAAAGCTTTTAGTGTTCAAAGCAGAAATTGCCCTGAAGAAGGCTTAGATAGATTTATGTACTTAATTGATAAATACCTGAATAAATATCTGAATAATCTGCTAATATCACTTCTTGATTATATACTAAATTTTACCGTGTAGCTGCTGGAAAGGGTGGCTTCACTCCTGATTCGGCTGCTGCTCCTGGGGCACATATGGGCAATTATTTAGTGCTTTGGCACAGCTCAGCACCATCGAGGGGGCATCTGGGGGGTGGGAACTCCCCAAGCAGACCGCCATTACTATCGATTTGAGGGTGCATTACCAACTATCGGAACGAGGCGAGTCCATCCAAAGCCATCCAGGGCAGGGCCACCCAGAGACTTTTGTTAGCAAAACTTTGCCCGTTCAATTGCATGCAATCAGCAACTGGCTCGCCTCCAACTCAAAAGCAGGAACACTTGGCGAAAAGGGGGGAGATAAGTGGGAATGGGATCTGAAAGGCATCGAACTGAAGGATCGAAGCTCTCAATACCCAGGTGCTAACTAATAACACCATCTTTTCATAATAGAAAATATAGGTGCATCTTAAAACCCAATAGTTTCAAACACTAAGATGAAAAAGCATCTTTAAAATTTGTATATTGGGATATAATAAATAATTAAAAATTAATACTAAATAATAAGATGACTTACTTAACTTTTAAGAACATGTAAGAAATCAATAAAATGAAAACGGTGTGCTATAATTATGATTCTCTTCTTACTATACATCTCTTCTTACTATACTTTGTTGCGAAAAGAATCTAAACAAAATTAGCACACTATTTTATTGCCGAGCAAATAATTCGTCACTGCCACAATACCCTCGGCAAAAGGACCGTTTTGTATGGACAGGACAGGCGGAGATCCTTTGGCGCAAAGTAATTTAAAGAAGCCATAATTCCTATCCCCTCGGACTGCTCCCGTTCTCGCTTATTATTCCTGGACGTCGCCTCATCGCGTGTGTTGCCAATTTGTCGGCATTCAGTCACTCATTCATTGACGACGTTCGGCTCGTTTCTGCCCAGGACATTGCCAGGAGCTGGCCAGGATCTTCGGTGGGTGGGAGGTTGGGCATGCCTGTACGTGTGCCAGCCATATAAACCACCCAGACTGCGGACCTATTCCTGCTGTCGTCGCTGTTTGTTCGCGCAACCAAATTTAGACGTAATTAAATGTGAATTGTTTATTTAAGGCGCACGCTCATCCACCAGCCACCAGCCTTCCATCACCCATCACCCAACACCCAGGACCCAGCACCCATCACCCAACTCCCATCCATGCCGCCCCCTTTCGCGCTGCACAAACAGCTCGTGGGCTCAATCAGGAGCGCCGGCTTTTTCTTGGCCAACAACTGCATTTCAGGCCTGGCCCACACACACACACACACTTACACACACCAACAAGCAACTCAAAAGTTTTCATTTGTTTATTGTTGCTGCTGTGGCGGGTTTCGCTTCGACGTTGCAATTATTGCCCCGCGGCAAGTTTCAAATGAAAGCAGGTGTGTCAAAAGCAAACTTGACAGGAAACCGGAACGGGAGCTCCAGAACCAGGAACGGGAGCTGGAGCAGGAGCAGGGCAGGAGCAGGAGCATTAGGCGAAGCAGGAGCAGGAGCATGGGCATGGGCTGGAGTTTGGTGGCTGAGCAAACATGGCCTGCGACTTGATTGACTTAAAAATGCATACACACCTAGTCGCCCGTACATACAGCCAGCCGCTTATTTGCCTCCGGCTGGCCAAGGCTTTTGGCCAAAAAGGGGGTCTTGGCCTCCATTCTCGCCCTGGCTGTTAATAGAATTTTTCATGAGCTCTGAGGACGCATTGGCATTGTGTGGAGTCACTCAAACTTGAACGAAATTACTTTATAAGTAGTTAATTTGATTGGTTGAAAGGGGACTGCTTGGTTGAGGCATAGAGCCGCCATGCACCTGTCATGTAAGTCAAAGGTGAACTTTGAATGGGTTTAATCGCCGGGGAGGGCAGAACTTTGGTAATAATATTTAGGCAACTAGGAAAGGCCTCAAAAGGTCCTGGGGCCAGCACAGAAAATTACATTCGAGTTTGGAACGATGAGGTAGCCGCCTGAGGGGAAATTCAAAATGCACATGTTGAAATAAATAATGACATTGGAAAATATTATAAAATTCATATTTCTACCATTGTTTCACGTACACATTTAATTTGTATTTCAAAATAAAATTCTGTTTGTTTGTTCTTCGCTGGTTTGTTCAACGTTTATTTCATTCATTCAGTTTATGTGCTTACATTATATTTTCAGTTTCTTAATATGCTCATTTGTTTATTCCTATGTTAATACTAACACTGTACTTAATACAGACGAAGACAATGCAGGTGAATGCAGGTGAAACAAAGTATCTAAGATTATGTTACTTAAAGTTGCCTGTTAAAGTACTTTAAATGAACTTTATTTTTAACTAGATATTTCCCTACTTTTTTTGGTGACATTGTAAGTTTAGTTGGTGGTCATAGCACACCCTTTTAGCCTAACACCTGTTTTCAGCCCCATTAGCTCGGTGAGTTACAAGGCCCGAAAAGCTGGCAAACTGAAAGCGAGTTCAGGTTTTGAACAAGTGCAACCCCTGAAAAGTTTTCACAACGAGTTAATCACCATAACAACAATACCTAATGGACAACAAACAAGCCTATATATCAGACAATTAGCGACAATAGAGTAAACACGGCTCAGTGACAAGTGAAACCTAGAAGGAAAATGTATAAAAAACGTTTAGAGGACAGGGATGAAGTGGAGTTCCCCAAGCGAACCAACGAACAGTGCACTTTTAGCCCTGGCTCATAAATTCACGTAGATGCACTCAATCGAAGGGTGTGGGAGGACCAGGCAAAACCATTGGAATACGAAGGGTAGGAGGTGAATATGTAGAGCGACTGCTCGTTTTCGATTTGGCCAAGTGAGAACAGGAACCCTCTAAATAGGAACAAATCCCAGTTGCAGTGCACACTGCACCACTGCAATTAGATGTGGAACCAAAAGACCCATAATGATTTAACTCGCTCGGGGATCTGTCGAGGGTACGAACATGTCCGGATATATATGTATGTATGCATATACACCCCAGTGAACCTCAGTTGGTCACGTGTCGTTCACAGGATATTACTTTTATCGGCCAGTGCGCGGCACACTCCCATGAAAATTGATAGCACCCCGAACGAAACCCAAAACGATAACTGCCTCTGCTCTAATCGCAGTCGTGCGATCAGTCTGTGCCTTGGTTTGTGTCTCCGAAATTAATTTCCAGCAAATTCATTATGGCCAAGGAGCACATTAAGACGATAAGTAATTTCGCACAAAACGGTGTCAAGTCAACCAAACATGAAAAACCAGGAAATTGAAATATTTATTGTGTTCCTCTGGGGTTGGCTAAGGCTTCTATATATAAACTGTGGAATTTGGGCATGATAAAGAAACGGGTTGTGAACCTGGAATCTTTTAATGAAATCTAATAACTTGGGAAACTTTTACTTTTTCTTATAAAGTAGGGTGATTTTCACAAAATAAAGAATAGGAAAAGGACCTATACTACCTTTCAAAATGTTACTTTTCTTACATGTGCATACATATGGGATACACCCCATTTTCACTTTACTAGCGCAACTGGTCTCACATAGCTTTCAGCTCTTTAGCAAGCCTTTGAAATTATGCACGCTTCTAGGAGATGGCTCGCTGTTTACGAAACAACGAGTCCCAATGGAAAATGGAAAACCCTGGGGGCATCGTCAACCCAAAGCCATCCCAATCAACCCCCAACGCCAACCAATTACGGGGCAGAGCCTTGGGTTCCAAGGCAGACCTGTCTAGGCTGCGGTGCAGACATCATTTATCAACTAACCAAACAAATCAAAACGATGCCGCGCTGCCCGAAAACTAAAACCATGGCAAACACATGGAGCCCCCATAGTACTGCCAGCCTGGCAGAGCAGCAAATACAGAAGTGAAAAATGATTTGAAATGGATTACAAGCTGCTTTCATCATCAGCATCAGCATCATCAGGCGGCATCAGCAGCAGCAGCAGCAGCCAGGGCAGAAATCTATTTACGCAAAACTTTCGTTCGCTGAATGCAAAAACTGTAGGCGAAACAGAAGATCGGAATGGTTATGCACTGGGAGAAAATAGTGGGCGTTGCTACTCGATGCTTGTGTGCTACTAACTCACACCTTGTATCTTGAAACAGCCTGCAGATCAAGCTTAAGTTGAATCTCCAGACTAGTAATACTTTGTTATTCCAAATAGAGTACATTTAACTTCAACGTAAATACTCGTACTTCAAGTACATAATTGAAAGCCAATCTCCTTATGATAACATTGTACACTTTTTCTCTCTGTGCAACTCAGAGTTTCGGCTGTGGCTCGACATTTTCTGCACAATCACTTAACATCATTAAAATGAAGCGTAAATGAAAATTGCGTTCACTCCAACCCCGAACCTCTGCAAATGTCGCTGGCATTTTGGAATTTTTCGTGCAAATATGAAAACGCAGCCACCGAAGGAACTTCTGGCGCAGGAGGGGGACTGGAGATTTGGCCGGGGCAGGGGAGGGGCAACATCATTCATCAAGGATTTAGTTAAACGACGTCGAGCGGAGAGCGTTTCCCAACGGCGACTGGGCTTTGGGTTTGGGTTTGGGTTTGGGTTCGGTTTCGGAGCCCTGGTCGGGGACCATTCATCATCATTCGTCTGGGATTATGCTTTTTAAACATACGATTGCTGTCAACGGTGCCGGAGTGTTGGAGTCGTTCTCGTCATCGGGCTCTGGTCTCCGGATTCGGGACGAGAACTGGACTGGACTGAACTGGACTAGACTGGACTGTTCCTTGCTGAATGGGCTTCCAAATCGAACTGAAAATCGAATGGAATCCATTCAAGCGCGTCTGGTCGTTTTAGGGGAACCTTGGTCCTGGCATTAGAACAAATCAACTGGGGTCCACACAGCAATGTCCCCAAAAAGGACCTCTCTTTTCATCCCCCATAAATCAATCATATTTGCGGGACACCAGCAGCTGGAGGGAATGGCGAGAGTCGCATAATTTATCAAAGAATTTTTACAAATATTTGTAAATAATTTCTGGCCAACGCAATCTGCTACATGACACCCCGGCAAACAATGGAATGGAATGGAATGGCATGGAGTGGGTATATTGCATTCGGGGATTAGCAACAGCCAGCAAACAACATACAAACAGGCAGGCAAACAAGCAAAACAGGAACAGGAACAGAAACATGTCTGTCATCCTGACAATTGGCTTTGGTTCACTGGCTGTTCCTCACCATTGACAGAATGTTGGATCCGATGGGCCGGAGGACATCCCAGATCCACACCCACAACCCCACCCAGATGACCGGCTAAACAAACAGCCGAGTTCGAGGAGAGTCCTGGCAGAAGGCTTGTCAAAATCAAAACACAAGTCGCAGACGACAGGGCTAACATCGTAAGCACGGTTGGCAATGGAGCTTTCGACCAGCTGGACAGCTGGTGACTCTTTCTGGCGGGGATGCGGATGGGAATGGGGCTGGGATGAGCAAAGCTGGTCAGCAGGACAGCTGCACAACTGGCAGGAAACTCACTCAATTTAATTGAAGCAACAGAAACGGTTTCACTATCTATGCCACTGCTAGAAACGAAATAAAGGGGAAATGTATTTCATAGCAAGGATTTTCCAAGTCACTTGCCCTAATCCTCCAAAATAATAAGGAGCTCAAAAATTAGAAACAACATCATTCAATCTTGTCATATGTACGATGTAATTGGTTTCTATATTTTTATTTATATTTATATTTCAAGATCTGTGGAAAAAGTTCTTAGTGTTACAGGTTCGCATAATCTTTGTGATTCACCAAGGCTCCCAAATCTATGTGCTTTCCCCTTCCAAAAGGCATTTCCGCCGTTAAAGTAAATGCGAAATAAATAAAGCAAACGAATGTGTTTATTAAATTAACACACGCAGCTGGACAATTCCACTTCGCAGCTCCGCTCCGAGTCACAATTATCATAACAATAATTCAAGATCTGAGTGCGAAGCAACTTAAGAGCAGTCGATGTGGGGGCTTATTCATTGAAGTGCTGCCGAGGCTGGGGACAAGTTTTCCAGCGAAACAATAAAATCATTTTGCATTCCATGCATAAATTTTTGCGGACCCATTCAGGCTAATTATCGATTGAGTAAAGTATAACGAAGGCGGTGAGAAAACCATGTTAAAGTCGTACGTTGGCGAAACTCTTATCGAATTTCGCGAATGTAGCGGATCACTCGCTGACAGACTTATTGACAGAAAGTGTTCGATGAGTCAGGGCTTGTGTACCTTTATGCGGTTTCTTGGTCCAGGAATCTGCTAATTGATTGATTGCACGAGCTGGTGAGTAACCCGAAAGTATGAAAGACATACCCACAAAACGAAAACCAAGGCAGCCGGGGAAAAAACCAAAACCAAAACCAGAACCAGCAAAGCTATAAGTGCCGCATGGCATTTTTAATTAGGCATGGACGGCTGGTCCTGGTCCAGAGAGCTCTTAAATAATTCAAAGCAAATTATGCGACAGTTCCCGCAAAGAGCCAAATAAAGAAATAAAAAAAAATTAAAATGTGCAGACCAAAAAACGTTTGGGTAAGCACTTAACCCTTTTTACTTTCCCCACCGAAAATGTCTATAATTATTTGCACTGTGTAAGTCAAAGTTTGCAGACCGCTGGGAACCACTGAAGTAGCCACCCACCACCCATCACCCACCACCACCCTCCATATTTCACCACCCGCAAATAAAAAGCGTTGCAAAAGAAATGTCAATATTATATTTAAGACGTCGTTGGGTCTCCACGTTTTCGCCCTCACAGCCGGTTGCGAAAAATTCAAGAGGCAAAACACACAAATCAGCAGTAAAAAAGGTAAACGCATCTCTGCTCCTCGCCGAAGACAGAGGCAGACACACAAAATATTATAATTGCCCAACCAAATGGAAATAAGTTCTGGCGTCTTAAGTGCCATTGGATCTCAGGAGCGACGACAACGTCAAGATCTCAGAAGGGTTGAGGGAAGAGGGAATAAGTCCCGAAGAAAAAGTTAAAACTCGACATCTGACTCATCGGAGGGGTGCACAAAAAGCAGATGGATGTGAATATTGAAAAGGATTTAAGGCGCACTTTAGTTTAAGTTGGGTAACACAGAAATCAGAGGTAGCATTGCCATCAATAATATGTAAAATATTCCAAATATTTTTAAGAAATCCATTGGATTTCAGCTGTTGAATAGATGTTACGCAGTTGAATAGGTAAAGGTACGAACCACTTTTAGTACCAACATTTTACGCATTTGGTTAGAAATGTTAGTTTTTGATTTATTTTATTTTTTATATTAGTAGTATTAGAACAGTAGATTTTAACTAGCACGCACACCTGCGAGGAAAACGTTTCTATTTAAAACTTTTCATCCTTTCATTGATCAACCATCAGTTGGTCACCTCTTTTTTAATTTTCATTCCACTTCGATTTTGAAACTTTTTCGATTTTCTTTCAGGTTAGTTTTAGTGCTCAGATGGCTTGGCAACTTTTTAGCTACTTTAGAGTGATTTTATTTCTTCCGCCTACACTGAAGTCCATCCGATAGATGACTCATCCGGAATTCAAATGTTATCAAACTCTTATCCAACGAATTTTTGGGGACAATGTAAGCGAATGGGGACGCGAAAAGCGCTTGTCTCAAGCCAATTAAATTGTTTTCGCCATAAAAATGTGCAGCTACCAAGAAAAGAAGGCGGTTGTAGTGGGGGAAAGTGGCCCGAGTAAAACTAAAAGCAAAGCCTCACGATCCTGGGCCAGCGATAAAAAGTCTGGGCACTGAGGATGAAATTTTATCACACTGGGCAGCAGGACTCGCAGGACATCCCCCCAACCCCACATGACGTCGCACGTTTTGGGCATTCGTCTCGATTGCAGTTTAGTGCAATCAAAGAGGATTCATCAGCCCTTAACCCCTCCCCTCCCCCTGTTTATCCGGCCCATCGAGAAATGTCCAGCGAAGCGTTTATAATACCAATCTGAGATGAGGCACCATCGCCATCGCCATCACCAGGATAACAACCAGGACCACCAAGCGCCCAGCGAGCCTTAAACCAAAGAAATTAGTGTAAAACTAAAATCCGATTTGGGAAAACAATGTGATCAAACAGGGTGGCCGGTTGGTAGTTGGTTTTGGTTTCGGTTTTGGGTTGGGTTTTTTTCGGTGGTGGCTGCTTGCTGGTCCTGTGGGAAACCCCCTGCTCACTTAGGGGTATATTCACTGCGTCATCGCAAGCTGAGATCTGCAGGGAGAAAAAAATACGATCTAAGAAAATGTATATTTGGAGATAAAAATAATATTCACAACAAGATAAGTTGCAAATTCATGGCACAATATTTTAGCTGCTAAACACAATGCATAAATCAGAATCAAATACGACTTCTTAAGAAAGATCTTATCTTTATTTTGGCAACTAAGATTGTTTAGAGGCTGATCTCTTAAAATATAAAAATATTCTTGAACTTAAAAAACATAAAACATAAAATTAATTATTATTACACTATTTTTTAATCACCAAAAACCATTTCAAGCTGTTTTTCTCAGTGCAAACTCAACTGCTAGTTTGGCCTGGCTAATCTGCCTCTCATGGGTTTTCCACTGATTCGCTGGTGTTCTTATTTATTCCCCTCGTCCTTTTTATCAATTGTTAAATATCTGATGGCCGCAGCAACATTTTTATGGCAGACGCATTCCATTGAATTGGGAATGAGCGCATATGCACGAAAGTTAAGTCTCGTTGACTGTCTGGTTCGATATCTCGCGGATTTGCGACTGGCAGAAATTAGTTTCTTACGCTTGAGTTTGTCTTAACGCATACTCTATACTCGATGGTGAAGCAAGTTCCCAGGGGATTTGAGCATAATTCGATTAGAACGGGATTATGTTCCTAGGGAACTTGCTCTTCAAAACTTACGAGTACTCCATCCACACTCCCATCCCATCCCATCCCATTCCATATCATCCCATTTTGGGTTCGCCGGCACGCGTTTTGATGAATGATGTATCGAATTTTTGAGCTGCAAATGGAGTCGGAAGCGAGTTCTCCGGAGCGGAGGAAGTGCTGAAACAACAGCGTAAAGCTTTTAAATGGCCATATGGGGCCCCATGTAGATTAGACATGCCTCCGGGGAGGATTCGTCCATCAGGATGCAGGGTGATGCGAATGCCCACGGGTCGCCACACATGATGGGCACCGAATGGCGGCGGCGGATGGTGACCTCTTAAGTGGATGACGCTGCTCCAAATTTGATTGAATATCAAGCGAGACAAAGGCATATTCAGCTAGGGAAAGTATAAAAGGTTTCCATGGAAGGAGAGATTCATTGAACTGAAGAGCGGATGACCGGAGGATATTACAAATCCTTTTCAGTCAAGCAGCTCTCATAAGTCCTTATGTGGTTATTCTTCAAGGTCTGAATGTAAACTGATTGGCTTATGCTTAGCTTTAATTTTAAAAATTAATTTCTCAAGCGTTATTGTATTATTTTAAGTGATACTTACATTTTAGAGAAACGTTGTAATAGGCCTTAAAAAAGCTGACATTTTAAAGCAATATTAATCTTAACCTCTGTCTAGGACCGCCCCCTTTTTAAGAACCTTTCGTTGTGCAGATCATTTCGAACCCATTTTCCATTTTCCCCCTTAACCAAAAACATTTCGCGCCATTCCAGAAGAACCAAACCCTTTCCCTGCCCCAAAAAAAGAAACAGAAAAGTAATTCATGACCCCTGGACAAACAATAAAGAAGAAAAGCCGAAGAAAAAGGCTAAATGACTTTGCCCAAAAACGGCATCCACCTTTCACCAGAAAGAATCGCAGCCAGACAAAGCGAAGCCTGACCCAAAACTGTCAAAGTGTTTGGCGAAAAAAGGAGTGGAATGGTAAAAAAAAGGGGAAGGCCTGCTAAAGGAGGCAAGTGTGCAAAATTGATTTAACCACGAATTGCTAAACGTTGCGAAATGGATGCAAAGAAATGGTCTATGCCATTGGTATGGATTTCCGCGTGTATAATTAAGCTGTCAGATTATTTTGACATGCGCGCCACCAAAAGCAGCAATTGTGCCATACATTTTGCGGAAAGGAGTAAATTAAATTGTCGCACTGCCGAAAAATACAAAAAAGAAAGAAAAGGGTAGCCCCGCAGGATGGAAGTGAAATAAATAGAGGCCAACACACAAAAAGCATTTGACACCCCATGCATTAATAACAGTAATTTTCTACCTTCCGCTCCCCTTCAGTTCAACTTCCGCTCGATTTTTGCACAAAAGGGTTGCAATTTATAGCCGATTAAACGCCTGCTCCTGGCCAAGGACCAGATTCGGAGATTCAGAGGATTCGGGTTCATTTCCCGCTTCCTGTTTTGCGCATTGTGCGAAATTGTCGCGCGATTTTCGCCCCCCATGGACGAGCTCATAAATCGTCCTTCAGTCAGTCAAATGCTGAAATTCTCCTTCGAAAATCTGCAATATCCAACTCCTGCTGGGTCGCAACTCGGCGATTTTAATAGCGCGACAGCTCCTGGCTAAGCCAAGGAGGAGAATCGCACCGGGTTGCCGGACACAGATTGGAAACATTTGCCAGCGGTTTGGGGTGGTGAGTGTCAAATATTAATAAACATTGACAGCACCAGTGCAAAACGAGTGAAATAATGCTGACAAAGTCAACAAAAAGGGGGCAATTTACAGTAAATGCTAAACTGGGCAAAAAGCTGCTGCACAATTGACAGTTTTAGATAGTAACCATGTTTGCTAAAGCGCAATAAAGTTTTGTACTTCAAATAATCTTTTGTTGTTTGATAACTTCGATCGCTGATATTAAATCATGTATTTCCATTCTGCGTGAATTTAGGTAATTTGTTTCCATTTATATTTAAGTACCATCGTTATTAACAATACATTTTGCAATGGCAAAACAAAGTTAGGAACAGAATCGCCTTAATTCCCCATAAAACACCAAAACAAACTAACAATTACATGGCGAAAACCCAGGCATGCACACCCACTCCCCAAAAAAGCCGAAGGAACCATTTTTCTTGCCAAAAACTGCGGCTGCGTTTTAATTTTCTATTGAAAATTGTTAAAAGGAGGCACTAAGGACTGTTTGGAATGGCGAGGGTGGGTCGATTTGTTTAGCCGAGGCTAAGGAGAAGCGATGGAGAGAAGAAATGGTTGGTTCTACGGCCGGGCAAACCATAAAAGGCGAAAGGGAAGAGACCAGTGAACAAAAGAAATTAAATGCCCTAAAGGCATTTTTTAACGATACACAAGGAGTGCAGGGTAGCAGAGTAGCAGGGAAAGCGAGAAAAACATTTAAGAAAAACATCATCTCCGAGTATTTGCCTGAAACCACAAATTACTTACAGCACGGCGGGTCGTCTAGTGGGCGTGGCTCTTCCGCCCCTCCCTGCCAAACCCATAGCCAAACCAACAGAAAGGAATATATGTATGTATATATATATATATATATATGTAGAGTCGGCCATATGACCCAACTCCGGCGAATATAAAGTGTATGCAAAGGAGGCAGCTCTGCAACAACAGGGGGCGCAAAAAACCGAAAAAATAGAAGAACGAAGCAAATTTTTTACCGTGTCCAGTGGATCCTTTTCCGCTGGTCTCCTATCTCTTCCCCACAACTGAAATACTTGCAATAAACATGGTAAAGTGAGTTTGGGGAGGGCTCCGTTGCTCCTTTGGTAGCTACGCTTATTGCATTGACAGGCAGGCTGGCACAGGAAGAAATATATTTACAATCAGACTGATGGGTGTATTAATTAATAATAATGATATATTAATAATAAGATATATGAACTGCTTTCCCAACATTCGAGGCAATTACTTAATGCTAATGCTGTGTTAGGCATATATTTGGCACTTTCTAGTTTTTCTCCAAGTGGACAGGAATCGCAACTGGGCTGCAAAATGCAGTTGGGAGTGGAGAGGAGATCTGAAGGAACTGTGCGACCAGAAGGAGCAACAAAGGCGGGCAGACTTTTAAATGAAAGATGTTTTCTGTTTTCTGTTATATATTTTTTTTTGTATGCTGCTCACATTTACACACAAATGCGGGTGAGTTCTCCGCTGAAAGGAAACAAGAGTCCTGAGCTCGCCTTTTGATGTTTATCCTAGCACAAGGAGGCGAAAGGCAGGCTTTTTCAAACAAGTGAAGTTGGAGTTTCGTTGGAAGGAAGGCAGTTCTTTTGGAAGCTTTTTTACTTCACATGATGTCGCCAATTGAAAATATTGCTCAAAAATCTTTCAAAGTTGCGCTTTAACACCTTTCAGATACAAGGATAAACTGCTGGCAGTGGAGTGTACTAATCTTTTGTAGTTTATCTCTAAACGGAAAGATTTTCTGAACTTCCTGGCAGACCAGAACCAATTTTAATGAGCCTTCTTTTCCAGACAATTGTCCACGACCTAATCTTCAACGGACTGAGCCCCAGGCAGCAATTTTCCCTTGCATGCGGTGCAGAAAAGGTGTCAACTCTTTTGGAGGCAACTTGAGAAGCGCATGCATCTGCAGAAGAAACCAGAAGTGAAGACCTCAAACGAGAACCGTTTGCCAATTTCCTGCACAAATTGTACCATTTTCCTGTGCAGCTCTCCTTTAAGCTCTAATTAGGAGAACCCGTATAATAACTCCTGGCCGACAGAGAACAGAACACAGGCCTCAACGCCATTCATTCATCTTTTCCCCTGGAGGCAAGTTAGAAAGAACTACCAAGTCCAAGCCGGAGGCCTAGACTCAATTTGCTGTTTGCCAATTCCGATTCCTAATGAATGGGGGGATATGACCATATGACCATTCCGTACCGCATATGCAGACAATCCAGAGGCCGGGTTAATTTTTGTGAGCTTCCCTGAAAATGAGCCAAATGTCATAACCAGGTGGTTGCTAACACATATGGGCTTTAAAAATGCAAAAACTGCAGAGGATCAGCTTAAGAAGTGCACTGAAACAAAACGACAGGAGAAACGTACATCACTCAATTTTAAAATGCTGATAGTCGGTGATAAATGGAAATTGTTTCAACATATATTTAAATCCATTAATTGAAGGTACATACAGGACAGCGAGGACCTGAGATAATAAGTTTGTCTTCTTATTTCCAAGTGTTACTCCTTCCCAGGAGACCACGATGTGGCTATCCGGCTCAGAATGCGGCACAAACTTTGTCTCACTCACTTCAAACTGTCATTAAAGCGTTAATTGCTTTCATTCGGGGCGTAGTCCTCCTCTTTTTCCCCATATGAGCAGAAATAAAAAACCCACAAGTCGAACAAAAAGATGCAGTGCGATTACGATGGGAAGGGGAAAAACAAGGCGGCGCCGTTTGCCTTGCCGGAACTTTGGCAAAGTGAAAAAAGAGGCAAAGTGGCGCAAGCGGAAGTTCGCAATTAAAGTGTTAATTGTGTTAATTTCTTGCGAATTTCACTAGCGCCGACGACGACAAAGATAAATATCTCTGGCAGGCGTGAGCATACTGAACTAGTTTTAGTATGTTCTCTATGCCACAAATCAAACAAAGCCCAACCACTGAAACGCCCACATGAAACTGCCGGTGGAACAGCACTAAACGAGCAATTAAGAAAATCGCAGTTAACGTCTAGACGTGGCCATAAAAAAGTGGATCAGGTCCTGCACGAAAAGGAAACTATTTATGCCTACATGGTTGCCATTAAAGTGAGCCGTATCTGTATCTCTTCCTCACCTAAATGTTTGATTTTTATGGCCCATCCCCGCGGCACTGAAGCAGTTAAAATCGCATTAAGAGCCTCCAAATGAAAATGACTAATTGGACAGATGGTAAAAATCAAAGAGTTCCAATCAGCGGAACAGCAAACTGCGGTTGTAAAGGTGCACGGATACTCATACTCGTATAAGTATCTCTGGGATGCACAAAAGGTGGCTGAGCCGAGCTGAATTGAAGCTGATGGGACTGCCGCCTCGGAATGTCGCAGATGAATGCCCCTGACTGTGTCCCATCTTCTTTTCCTGGGTCCTCAGCATTAGCAACAAAGCTTTCAGCCGGCAACCTCTCTGAACTGAACTGATTAAGCTGCATTGGAGCGCGAGGTTTCTGTTTATATTTATACATTTATTTTCTTTTTTTCTGCGAGGAGATCTCCGTGGCCAAGGCTGACTGACTGCTGACAGCTGCTGACTGAATCTGATACATGGTGACAAAAATTGGAAGCCAACGAAACTGGTTATTCCCTAGCTTTTAGTAATAAATATTTCTATACACCATATTAATCTTTGTTTCAATACTTAACGCTCATAAAAAGGTGTATTCACTGAATCGAGCTGTTCCTGAAATTTAGTTTGCATAACTATTAGAAGTTATCTGTGTTGGCTTTGTTATTACTACTCATGTTGCATTCATTACTCATTTCCCTTTTGGATAGGGTATCCAAGCAAAAGCTTCAGGACCAGTGAAAAGTACAAAAGCCAAGGTTCGAGGTCTCTGAAAAGACATTTTCCATATCATTCGAGACCCCATTTTGAGGTTAGTGTTGTCTGAGTACTTTACGACACATCGTCACGCTTTTGTGACATTTTGTCCTTTTTCCTCGCCCGACTTCGGTTCGGTTTGGTTTTGGCTTGGTTCAGTTTGCTTTGGCTGGGCAGTACTCAAGACTTTTGCTTTTTTCGAGCACTTTCAGCGGATACCCATACAATGGACTTAAAAATTCTCTTTCAACACTCAGAACGGCAGTGCTAAGCATGCAAAAGCAGTGGAGTCCGAACAACAGCGACATCGGAAGGGGCTCAGAGTCGTCAGTCGTATGAGCAATCCTTTTATGGTCTTAATGCGATTGATGGTCCATCGTCTCGTCACCAGCCCCGATCTCCAGCTACAGATCCAGCATCAGCTCCAGTTCGAATTCGAGTCTTTGGGCCTCAGTCTGAGTTTCGGCGTGTTTGACAGCCGCCGACGGACAGGAGACAACGGACAGCGGACAACGAACAACGGACAACGGACAAGGAACGCAGATTGATGGATCCGCACATTAAGTGGATGATGTAGGAGACAATGATAATTTTTCGTTATTGTATTCCGGTGAACCAGAAATCGCTGTGAGCCGGCCGGCAAGTGGAATAATTTTAATAAAATCGAAAATCGCATAATTCTGTAGTTCCTGGAACTGGTTATCCTGCCCATTAAAGTTGGCCGAAAGTGCATCGTATCTGGAGCTGATTTTCAAATGCGTGGAATCATCAAAGGAGATTCTGGATATGGTTCAAGCGATTTGTCATCACAGCGAGGTGCGTTTAAATGGTTGTCTATTCCAAATACAAAGCAGTTAGCTTTCCATGTGTTGTTGGAAAAAGTTAACAGCTCGAAATGACAAATATAAAGATTTTAGGTGCCAAAAATAAGACTGGTTGTAAAAGTTGTCACAATATATTTGTTTTTGTTTAGGAAAACCTCAATAGCATAAACTTTCGAATCAACCCACGTACAAGCGGACATTGGCAATTTGATTGGGACCAACAGGTTTCCATCATCGTCTTGAAATACTTGGGTCTGGGTTTTGGGTCCTCAAGAGAACCCCAAAAATTTTCAGTCAGATTCAATTTAAATCACCCGTATTATATGTAGATGCAAGCAAAGTATAACGTAAAGCGGATGAAGAGGACGGTATATGACTACCGCAAAAGGATAATGGAGATCATTAGGCGTATTATCGGCCGGGTTGTGTACGCCAAATAAATTGAGTCTCAATTAAGGGCCGATTAGCCTTTAATGATTATAATTTGGGCGGAATTTCTACCTCTGAATCACTGAACAAGACCTATGGCTTCGACGTGGGAAACTGACTTGCCACAATTGTTTCTTACTATTAATTGCTGGGCAGCTCAGTCGGCTCAGTCAGCTCAACTGCAAATGGCATATCAAAAGCGTGGCCAAAAGGCTTGAGAAAAGAATGCCAGGCATTTGTCTTCTTCACGCCACATTGGAGAGGTACAAGTGGTTGGGAGTTGGCAGGAACCGGGCTGGTCGCTAATTTAGCAAAACTAAAGCGGAATGCCGGGACAAGGTTTAGTTGAAAAATGCAGAACCAACCAGGCGGCACCAACTCTAGCTCTCATTTCTCCCTCCTCTATTAGCGGAGGGGAGGAGGGGATCTCCAGCTCAATTATATGTATTTGCACAATTCACAATTAACGTATCAAAATCCGTGAGCTAAACTAAATCTAATTACGAAGCTTTGGTCTGGGAACAGCCAAGACAGCCAAAATAAAGTGGAATGTCATGGACGAATAGAAATTGCTCTTTATTTCGACCTTTTCTGTAAGCTAAATAAAATCCTGAAAATAGGAATGCAATCTTAAATAATGAATTGCTTAATGACAATTTCAAACCCTTTAAAATGTATGGTAACTATATATTTATAGATAATAATTTATAATTTTTTTAGCAAATAAATAAGTAATTAAATATGATAAAATAGATATTTTGGAACCCTATGATAATTGTTATGTGGTTCTGTCCCTTTGACGACCTTAGGAGTAATGAAATTTCGCTGGCTGTCTGAGAAAATAGGGTAAATGGCTGGCTGAGCTTGAGACTGGGCCTACATTACATCCAGATCCCCAGGGGCGTCCAGTGGCGGCAGTTAGCTACTTCCGACCGAATCGGGGGACCTGCAGCTCCGACTTGGATGTGGAAACGTGGAATCGCAGTTGGACTTTGGCTAAATGCTCCGATGGCGTTGGCTGCCATTTGTCAGGCAGCAGACCGCAAAATAGTTGCACTCACTTCTTTCTTGGTGCTGTGGCTTTATGTTGTATTTTTTGTGTTGCCGCTTGACGCGATAATAAGAGCGATGAGGGAAGTTAAGGAACCACAGGCCCGGAGACCGAACCCCAGATCCAGGCCCCATACCATACCATAGTGTGAGAACTACTGCCGCTTCCATGGCCTGGGTTTTTTTTTTGTTTTTTTGCCCGTTTTTCGCTAGTTTTCGCGTGGAAAATAAATACCAATCTACATAAAAGTGGAAATCAAATAAGAAAAACACAGCTGGCACAGTCGACAGTCCGTTTGCTGGCCATTTGGAAGGAAGGCAAAAAGAAAAACCTGCTCCTGTCTGCCTTCTATTGAGAGCGGCCAACAACTCGATGGCAGAAGAACCAGGAGGACGGTGGTTGGAGCGGGTCTAAAAGCCAAAAGAAGTGGACAAAAAGCGGTGGAAGCAGAGCAACAAAACCACAGCGAACTAGAGGTGGTACTAGTTACTAGTTACTAAAGTAATCTAGCTTGCACCTGAATTAGGATATAATCAATGGGCCGAAATGAATATTATGCCAAGTATGCTTTATGCTTTATACCAAAGCACCATTTTTTTTCAAGATATATGATAATATATTTTAAAAAATATAAATTATATATATAATCAAGCTTTGGATTTCTGACTTGTAGTAGTTGCAAGGTGTAGGAAGTAAGGCTCTTGCATTTATTTATTTACAAATTAGTAACTTGAGTCACAGATTGATTCCTTGACACCCTCATGACTCACGCACCCATCTCTAGGAGACTGCAATGGGGCAACTGGGCAGCTGGACTGGGAGGTTTTGTGGTTACAATTTGGAGCAGAGGCCGGGCCCCAGTCTAGTTTTGATGAAATTGCTCGAAATAATAGGGTGAAAATGCTTTGGTGCTGTGCTGCATTCGCTGCTTTCTGTGCTTCGCCTTTTAACTCTTTTCGCGCTTTTGCTGTGAAAGACCGAAAAGGCGTTAGCTGAGCTGAGCTGTGCTGAGCTGAACCAACAAACCTAAACCCCTTGGCTTTCTTCTGCCATCCCGAAATCGTTTGGCACAAAAGTCCGAGTTCAACACGCACAGTGGAGTTTCATTTTTCGTGCCTCTGCTGTTTTATAACGAAATACAAAAATACAAAAAGTGGGTGAATAAAACGAAGTGAAAGATTTGTGGTGCAGTGGGTTTCACCATTCGCACACTCATTTTCATTCTGTGTGAAAATTGGGTCTGGTGCATGGAGTTTGACTTGACAAAGCTGAGATTTCGCTGCGGTTGCCACATGATTTCTGTACGAAAGCGAATTAAATGCACTCCTACCAGTCATATTTTTCCATGTGCGGAATTCAATTAACAATTCGCTGTGTGAGAAAATACAGAGGAGATCAAAGAGATAGTTGGCTATCACATACCAGTCTTCAAAAACTACCATTGAATATGGCTTTATATTGGAGAGAAAATATTTATAAAGCTATAAAATATTCTTAAATATTTTTCTAAGAAATATAAATCGATTATCAAAAAATAATTCGAACACATAATTCTTTCCCGATTTTGTTTTTCAATAACACCGTAGAGTAAGGAAATTATATTTAGTTTATCTGTCAACATTTATAAGATCACAATTATATCTTACCAAATGTTCTGAATAAACTGGAATATTTTTATAAAAATACAGCAAACACCGCTCACTGCTTTAATTGAGTCGGCTGCCAAGTCGAGTATAACAAAGGCATAAAAACTGAAGATGGTATTCACAGAGTATAAAGAATAATCCGCAATAACCCAAAGGCCCCCACCGCCAGCCCTTTCAAATCAATTACTTTAATCAATTTTTAACACGTTTGCGCTTCTTCGCACCCAGGGCGCCCTGCCCACCTCAAGCGGCATTTTTTCTAAATTGTCTGTTTTTGCTAAAATTTTAATTATAAAGATTAAATACGAGCACAAAGGGAAGTGGCCAGTGGCTGGTGGTGGCTGGTGGCGAACAAACTAACCTGCCATAACAAACTTAAAATAATATTAAAGAATTTTTATTGAAATAATAGCAGGCAATGAATGCAGTTGGTTGGTTGGGCAGCGAAGGGAGGGAGCATATAGATACGAGTACAGTGGAATATAGCCAGTCGCGGTTCGTCAGTGTCAGGCGAGCACGACTTCAAAGGCGGGGAATATTCCGTGGAACTGGGAGATGGAGCTGCAGATGAAGATGAAGATGGACGGGGACTGGGGACTGGGGCCCAACTGATTGGGGGCGACGACAGGCTGTCGGTCCGAGGTTTCTTCAGTCTTCAGTTTTCAGTTTTCAGTCTGCTGTTTCGCCGCTTTTTCTAATTGAAATGTTCCGCACCATATTTCTCTACGCTTTACCACCTGCTGCTCCGCCAACGGATGGTACGAATCCCCTGGCTCCCTTTGCTAAATAGTTCACTCACTTGGTCCGCTCTCTGAATCGGAGTCCCTGGGACTCGCAAATTGCAGCCAAACCGCTGGAACATCATACTGGAACAAAATACAAAAAAAATGTGTAAGAATGAAAGAAACAATGCACTGACCAGCGAGCATCCAACCATCCGTGGGCCATCGTCTCGCTTCCTTCATTATCAACGCCAAGTTGAGCCCGTGATGATAAAGGCAGTTGAGGGACTCAGCGCGATTATTTTTCAGCACTTTGGCCATTTTCGCTTGGACTCTTATACCTGGCAATACACTTTCTATGGTCGGTTAGAATACGTCTATGTATTGTGGGGAAAAGATTTTGAAATATTTTATTTGTGTCCTATATATCGAATGTACTCAACATTAATCGAGTAACATGTATGGAACCAAACCAATTTCATATTTAGCAACCACACTTCTGATAGCCTTGGGAAACTATTTTTTTCTCAAAAGAGTATTCTCGGGTCGTTGCTGCTGCAACAGCTCCAGTTTCGCTCACTTTTTTATGTTTGCTGGTCTTTACACTGCTCGTTCAACCATCCGTCTGCAGTTTTCTAGGAAATAATTCTGAGCTGTTTTTTCCAGCTTTTTTTTAGTGCCCACCACTGTCTCGTCTCGTCTCGTCTAGTTGCGTCTTCATAGTCTGTGCAGATGGTGGAGTCGACTGGCGAGGGCGATGGTGATGGTCGGAGTGGAGGATAGAGGATGGAGTGGAGTGAAGTGGAGTTCTGGGAGCCGCTGTCAGGCGGAGTGTCACACCTGTCACTTCTGTGGCTGATCACAACAACCGCCGACGAGCGTCGACGACCTCGGCCCATTATCTCGAAGGGAGGAGTCACTGCAACAAGGTGTGAACGTCAAATAATCACCTTTGCACACGGCATGCCGACCAGTCTAGCGTCTGAATGTGGATTCCACCTCCGCCGCACTGTTTTTTGTTGTTTGTTTTTCGTAAGAAAATTTTGCGCATTTTTTTGGTCCCTTTTCTCCCATGGAAATGTGTGAAATTTCAATGGAAAGTCGCAGCTCCTTTGGTTTTGTGGTTCTCTACCACAGCCGCCTGCCCTGCCCATCCCGTGTTTGCATAATTATTTTATTGCAAGCAGACACAGAGGCCAAAAGCCTTATGAATATTAAAACTAGAGCGAGCGTGGGCGAGACTTTGTCGCCATCATAGTTGCAACTGTTTTCGGGATAAAGCGACCAAAATGACGAGCAAAGTGCCCGAAAGCGTTTGCAGCCATCGTCTTGGCTGATCCCAGAAAGTCTAGACGAGTTTGCACCCCAAAACTTTTGTTACGCTTTCGGTTTGTTGCAAAAGGAGTTGCTGCATTACTGTAGGCATTTCTTCAATTAGCGTTTTTATTATTTTTAATTAACAATCTTGTAACTTAATCCTTGCAGTGTCTAGTGAGTGAGAGCAGCTCAGAGTGCTGAAATGTTGCTCTCAAGCTCGCTTTCCAGTGGCATAATCGAATCAGCGCCGCTTGAGCAAAGTTTGTCTAAGGACAAAAAGTTTTCCAGCTCCACCAGACATGTGCATAATTATGCTGGGACAGGGACAGGGACAGGCGGTGGGAGTTTGGGGTGGCCCAGACAAAAGGGTGGACAACTAATTGAGCGATCCTTGTTGTTGCAAAGAAATGTTTTCCAACTTACTCCAGACAACTGGCAGACATTGCCATCGGCCGAGGAAATAGTTGGGGTGTGGCCGGGTAAAATGTTGAGAATTAAGTTTGACAGACTGGAAAAATGGCAATTAGGCTGAAGATATGATTATCATACAGAAGGACAGTTAATAAAGGGTAGTGCCAGTGGGATTAAGAGACCGAGTTCTCCGAAGATGATTACCAAGTATTCCCCGCGAGGGAAGCGGCTCTCTGATTCCAAGGGAAAAGTTTCATTCCTGTTCGCACATACGAGACGAACTTTTGTAATGTCATTAGGCTGCTTTATGTTTTATACATATGCAGCGGAAGGGCAAATCATTTAACTTTTCTAACTATACCCTCTTACAGGGAATCCTACAGCTGACCGTGCACTCAAAGGAAATCCGATTAGAAGAACACATAGCTAATATTTCTCAGAAAAGCTTTATTTTCCAACAAATAGAATGGCTCATTGGGCATAGTAGCTGTTGTGCTCTTTGGACTATTTTTCTTTCCTGTAAGCGTACACCTCGACGCTGCTTCTGGATCCTTCGGCCACTCTAGTGAGCACCACGCCGCACTGGAAGCACACGCTGTTGAGATCCTCGGCACAATCGTCGCAATATGGCAGTCCGCAGTTGGTGCAAACCGTGAAGGTGAAGTCCTCCAATCCGCGGCAGATCATGCAGGTTCTTTTGGCGAGCTTGAAGTGCCTGATCCAACCAAATGCGGAAGGACATGAGAGCCGCAGCCAAAGGAAGACGTTTATCTGCTGCTGTATGCGATATGTGGCCAGGTTATCCTCGGCACCGTGAATCAGAATCTCCAGAGATCTGAGCCGGTTCCGCAGGATGCGGTTGTAGAGGAACAGTATGCGCTGTTTCTCGCGCTTGTAGTAGAAGTAGCTACATATTAGTCTCCGCATGCGCAGAAATGTTGTGCTCTCGTAGATCAGCACTATGATGATCAGGTACAGCAGTAGGAGGTGGTAGTACATCTTCTTTGGCAGGACATGGGCATTCGGCAGGCACTCCTCGTTGGACAGCGAGGTGGAGACCTTCTCGTGGATGTTGAAGTTATGCATGGTGGTGCGCAGCAGTCGCGCCATTTGACCCACACCACTGATCTGTATATTCCCAGGGAATAAGTTAGAGAAGTTAGGTAACTTATAGATTAAAATTAATAACTTGGTATTGCTTACATTGAATCGGACTTCATGCTCACCTTCCTGCTGGTAAACGATCTTCGATCGCTTTCTAACAATCTGAAGTAGGTCTACGACCAAGTGGTCTATTAGTATAAACAGTCCCGCTGTGACTACTTCGAGTAGGAACTGTAACAAGCAAAAGCACACCGTGGTGGACTCTTCGTAGGTTCGACTAAATATGCGATCCAAGTCTATGTACTTGCACTTCTCGTAGGTGCGCAGTGGCAGGATGCCATCATTACGCTGGTCCTTGCGCCGCTGATCCACGTGCTTGAAGTAGTCGGTGATATAGAAGTTGTCGAACTCCACGTCGTTGAGATACTTCACATAGTAGTTGATGGATACGACGACCATGCGCAGCATGAACAGACACAGGATCTTCTGCAGTATGCCCATTACCTTATTGAAGATCCTCCTTCGGCGTTCAAAGTCCTCTTTAAAAGCCTCTCCCGTCCTTTCGGCGGACTTCATTTGACTCTTGGCGAACTGCTCGTCCTTTATCTCATAGTTGACCTCGATCTGCGAGCTGTTGTCGAAGAGTTCCTGTTCGGCCCTCAGTAACTCCACGTAGGTCTCTCCGAAGTTGTTTGGCACCACCGCCGATGGATCGCATATCTTATCCGGATTGCCAAAGAGGTCTAGCTCGCAGATAATATCCACTCTGTATGGCCAGCAGATGGCCTTGGCTATCATTGAGGGAAAATTGGTGGCACATTTTCGGTAACCCTTTCGAAAGACCTCCAGACACACCCGATGGCCACTTCTGAGCTGATGCTTGCACCGGTTTCTCATGTTGCGCTGAAATCGCTCCTGAACCTCGGCTGAATTTGGCAGCTCCTTACCTCCATTTCCAATTTCACTTGTGTTCATCCTGCGCGATTCTCTGGCCCATCTTTCATAGATGGGTTTGGTGTTCTTGTCGCCGTATTTCTCGTCTTCTATGTCCGAATTTTCCACGGCGTACTTAAGATCGCCAAGGACCTCTTGTAGTTCGTAAAAGGTATGCCGTATCTCCTCCACATCGCCTCGCATATGCTTCAGAGTGTTTGTAAACGGCTTGGCCATCAAATCAAACCGGGTTTTGGATAGATTGTAGGTCAGCACTGTAGTGCAGACGAACACACGGGCAACCTCGCCCGCATTTTCCACCAGGTTGCCAATGGGTCCCGATATTATAAAGGCAAAGGCCACTGCCCGTAGATATGTCCTTCCAGACTTACCCACCACGGCCACGAACAGCAGCAGGATTACGGTGCGAGCTGGCCGACTCAGCATGAAGATCGTTCCGGTCACCAGGACAAAGACCACGAAGACGTAGAGTTCGGTGGATCCGTACACGAGCAAGGGACCCATGCTGAAGTTCAGGGTCACCAGCTTCCAGAGGAGAAAGCCCAGCACGAGTCCCAGCAGAAAGGTAAGAAAGCGCCGAAGACACTTGATTCGGCCACTTTCCTCACTCTGTGGCCCATACAAGTAGCAGTAGATGGGATGACATGGCTGCGTCAAGAAGAAAAACATTTCGGACAATGAAAGACAACTAAAGACAAGCCACCTTATAGCCAAGTTTTTAATTGAACAGCAGTCAAAAAACGTACGAAGTCTGTTCAAAACTCTATAGATTCAATGGCCGTTGATAAATGTCAGCATGTTTTTAAAAGATAAAGAATTTTCATTTTAAAACGAATGTGTTTTTCAACAAATAAGCACAATTTTAAGCACAAACTTAAAGTGTATATTTAAGTGCACATATAACAATTTCCATAATTGGGCTCCCATCAAGGACAGCTAACTTTAACTGTCTTTGACTCCCTCTGTGACTGTTAATTGTCTACCCATATAAATGATACCTCTTCGAAAGAGTGCAAGTTTCCATGGCCTGGGAGTTGGCCAGGACCCCCCAGACAATCGGCAGCTGACCAGACTGGACCATGCTAGACTAGACCAGACCAGACCACTTTTCGCTGAGTAGGAGAATGCGAGAACATTCGGTTTATCGTTTCCCTTGGCGGCAACGGGTAATCCAATTATAATAGAGCTGGTCCGCCGGCTGCACCTGCCTCACTTGGGGGCATGCTTCTAAAATATAAAAATTGATTATATGCGTGCCTGCCTTCTGTCTCCTTCTGTCCCCACACACTCGCGTTTTGGGATGCGTTCCACCGATACTGGCGGCAATTCGAAACTTGTTTGTTTTGGTTTGCGCCGGCGAGCGTTTAAAAATTTATGAACTGCAGTCAACCGACAAAAGACGGATGGGATTGAATGCAGTTGGCGCGGAGTAGAAGGTGGAGGAGACACCTCCTTCCATCCACTGGCTCACTCCGAAATTGGTGCAGTTGCTCAATGTCGTCGCGCTCGGCGGTGTCACTCGCTGCATATTAAACAGTTTTTGAGATTCAGCCACCCGAGTCCCAGAGGCCGCACTTCATCAACTTGGGGCTCCAGCTCGAATGTGCTAAAAAATTGATTGATCCTGCAGGAGGCGGAGGGCGGGGCCAGTCGAGAGCTCCTCCACTTTGACGACATCATCCGTAAACGTAATCGTAAACGTAGACGTAGACGACGAGACGGGGCGTGGTCGGGTCTCAGGATGCTCGACGCACGCATTAAAACAATTTAAAATTCCCAAAGACCGAAACACTAGACGACCCACTACGGTGGGTGGCATCGCACAGACAAGTGGCCAAATAGGCGGGTTGGAGAAGTGGTGGCCTTGATTGCATCCCAAGTAAAATGTGCCATTTGGAAACGTTCCATTTGGGAGCATTGGCTGGAGTCTAACGAGTGCTGAACTATGGGAAGTTTCTTGTCAAATAACGAATTCTATTTGTATATAATGATATCTTAGTAAATTGTTTTTGTTTAAACAAGTAGTTTCCACAATTCAACCTTCGCAATAAATATATATATACCTTTGTGCAATATATTTCCATCTGCAACTTGCATATATTTGAAATCACTTGCTAGCATTAAGTTTCATGATTTTTTTTGTATTTCTTAGAGAAGTCACAGTAGTCTACCGCAACCACTGTACACACTTACCATGGGCGGTCGAGACTGCGTGCTGGGCAGCCCAGGACCTGCTCTTGTAAAGCTTTAAATGCATTAAATTGTCAAAGCTATGCGATGGCTATGCTAAAAGTTTGCTGGCCATAAAATTGCATGCCACAGACAAAAAAGGAGTCGCCCCATCATCATCATCATGCGATGGAGTCGCCTCCATTGCCGGATCGCCAGCTCCCGGATCGCTCCAGCTCTCGAATCCCGACCCAATCCAGAACCGAAGCTGGTCAGTCAGTCAAGTCTAAAACCAAATGAATGATGAATTGCCTGTCACTTGCAATTTTTGCAGACGGACGAAAAACACAGAGGGAACCGTACCGAACCGATTCCAGTGTTGGATGTTCGTCTTCGCCGGCTTGTTTAAATTTTTCATGTTTTTCTAAGCCCCCTCACCGCCGCCGCCGCCCCTGGTATTACCAACTTTTGTGGACCTGGTCCAGACACGGCTACCAAAACGTTGACATGCTGAATGCTTTCATGGAATTTGCGTTTTAAAAAGGCGGCAACGTTGACATCCTTGTCATTGTGTCTTGTCGGCCACTTTTGGTCGAAAATGTTTTGGTTTGGCTTTTGCAAAAATTCACAAATTTCAAATTTAATTGGGTGAGCATCCCAGAGGCAGCAGAAAGGCCAGAAAATTATGAAATATTTGTGCCAATAATTATCAAGCTGGCCAACGAATGTCAGGCGGCAGAAAAATATTTTCAAAGAAATGGCAACAAGAAACGTTGAATTTTGAAATAAATATGGTGCGGAGTTTCATATTATCTCAATGTTATAAGCTTGAGTTTTTATTGATGCTTGGATTGGAAATAAAGTATTATAAATTATAAATCTCTCCATATTTCCATCATCTCCCTCGTATGGAGTTTAAGCTGCAAACATAAATCCTTTAGTCTACGCAAAATTAGTCCATTTGTCAGCCACAAATTGCATTCATCATAATGATAGGAAAAGAGCACAAGCACCGACATTATGTGCATGTCCACCATATCGAAATGACCGGAGATCCACTAAAAATTGATTGGCGATTTATGCGGATGGTTTGGGGTGGGGATATCTGTGTGAACGGACATCATTAGGAATGCAAATAAATACGTCCGAAACGCGCGGAAAATAGGGAAACATTTTAAAATGGCCGAACCAATGAATTTATGGTGCCAATCTGGCCATTTCCTTTCTTCCCCGCCTGTCAAAAACCATGTGGGTCCATCAAATGCAATGGTCACGCCCCCGGCTATGCGTAAATTACCAAATGCAGGGAGGAGTGGGAAATGAGTGAAAACCTTGCGATAAGGCCCATCGTTCACTCTGCCAAAAAGTTCACCAAAAATATGTGTCTGCATAAATTTTCCACGCTCCGAAACGAGAACTCGATTTAAATGCCAACAAAAAAAAAGCCCAACAAAAATTAAATTAGTTAATTAATGCAACGAAACAAAAAAGTGAGCTGAGGGGTGAGAATCGGGGTCACCCATCAATCATGGGAGCAAGGGTCGCCACATGCGTGTGTCAAACATTTTTGGTCTACCGAACCCGTAGATTGCTTTCGCTTTCACTCCACAAACTCCAACTCAAACTCAAAGTCAATCGAAAGCCAAATCCGAATCCGTATCCGAGCCCCAATTCCCAATCCCCAAAGCTATTCCTCTTGACATTTCCAATTGCCCGGGGAAGAAATATTCACAAATTAGTTGCCCACATGTGTCAGGTGAAGGTGATTAAGCGGTTGGGCCAAAACGAAAATTATCCATAAGCACTCTCAAAAAACACGGGAAAAAAAAGAGCCAGAGTCAGAGCCAAATAAATTATGCAAGGGGGCAAAGTCAAAGCGGAATGTATCAGATTTCGCGCTCTGCGGCTATATCTCAAATTTTGTTTTTCACTCTTTCTCTGTGTTTAAACACGCCCTAAGCCTAAAGGTAAACATTGGATTTCCATTAGCCAACAAGGGTTAAGTTGACCGAATAAGACCGAGAATTAGCAAATGTGATCTGCAGTTTGGCAACAAGACATTACTGAAATACCCTTTATCTAAAGTTGGTATGCGCAAATTAAGAATGGAATTTGATATATATTAATATTAAAACAGTTGTTAGAGCCTTGTAATAATTTTTAAAATATTTAAAGAAAAACATGAAGGTATGCCTTTTCAGCTAACTTAAAGCACCGCATTTTATAGAGCATCTATTTTAAATAATTCCCATTTTTGATGGACATTCCTTAAATCGCCGGCCATCTAAGCCCTTTGGGGCTTTGCATTAATTTTTACAGGCTTTTTGCAGGTGTGTGGCGCTGGTCATGTGCAAATTTGCATAAAGCAAAGACAAAGTTTGTTCTGCATTTTTAATTAAATAATTAAAGGCAAGTCGACGGCCCAATAACGAGGCTATCAACAGCGGCGTCATCGTCATCGTCCTAATCAACGTCATTATTATGGAGTATGGAGACTCATGCAAATATTTGTCTCCTCCACCTTTGGATGTTTGGTTACTTCTTGGCCATCACCCCCTCGTGTTTGCATATGCATGAACCTAATTTTAATTAATATTTTATTATCTTAATTATGCATCGCACCTTGCCGCGCTTCCTCCACTTCCACTTCCTCCAGCCAGCTGCGCCCTTTTGGCTGAGTTTTGCCTTTAGTTTTCGACCTTTTGGCTAACAAATTATGGCCATAAATAAAGTAAACGAGTTAAGAGTGGTTTTGCGTGTTCTCCAGAATGCCCATTCGCACTGACTGCCCCTCTCAGCAGCCCTCCTTCCTGTTTCTGTTTTTGTTTTATGTTTTTTGTTTTTTTTTGTTTGCTGTTGCGTCTGGTTTTTTGTCTAGCCGCGGTCTGGCGCTTGGCTAATGTCATTTTCATTTGCCGCGGCCTCTAGCAACAACACGAAAGGGTTAAAATGCTAGAAAAAAATTGCGGCGAGTGCAGGCTGCGTTAATTTCGGCTTGATTTATTAGTTTTATTAGCCGGCTTAATTGGCTTAACGGGCTTAATGGGAGTGAACAGGTGTGGGCGTCCACGGAGATCAATTAGACGGCAGATAAGATTATAATACCTGGCATAATCTCATTAGGAAACAGTTATTAAAGAAAGGTTGTACCAGTTGGATGATGGACAAACAAGTGGGTAAATTGGGTATTAGATTAAAATATATTCCTTGCAGAAATTACAGAAAATTAGGCAACCACTTTCACATTAATTAGAGTAAGCTTTTTAACAATATATATATACTAACTTACAAGCTTATTTAACCGCAAGTAATATGGCTTGAGAATGCATTTATCTTTAAGTTCAACACCCTTTTGAATGGCAAATTCAATGCAACACTGAAACATTAGACTAACCGCAAAGGCAAAGATACAGAAAATACAAGCAGTTAACGAAGACAGCCCTTTCATGAACCACAAGACAGTGCGTATCATAGCGAAAACTGAGGTATTTGGGCTAACAGATATTTAAGTAATGAACTGTTTGCTCGAAGTTCCCCTTGTACTTGCACTAATGTCTCACACTGTGGCCCGCATTTCACCGGGCCCAGCTTTCCATTCATCGATTCATCAATTTCAGCTACTAACCTCAACGAAAAGCAGAATACTCGAGTTTCAATAACAATCCGATGGAGTTCGAATTTCATAATTCATCTGCCGAGAGACGAGAGACTCTCACTTTTCGTTCGCTTTTTGCCGCCTACTTTTCTCACACATTAGCATTGGAAAACCATTAAGGCGGCGAGGGCGTGGCCATAGCTTTGGGCCACAAATATGGTTTTGCCCACAAACGAAAGTTTGTAATTTATTACAAATTAAAATAAATCAAATATCGAAAATGAATGGCAGAGTTCGCAGGCAGGAGGAGGAGAGCGATAAATCTGCGGCAGAGCAGGTGATTCAACGCCAATGTCTCTATAAGTTACAGAAAAACAACTATAGATAAGCAGTCATTTGCATTTTGAGTGGCTTCATAAAAATGATAAACATTAATTTCTTTATTTTCGAATCCGGAGAGAGAGGCAATGATTTGTCAAATGACTCGCAGCCGCCAGGAAGGGAAAACAAACCACAGAAATGTAATTTTAAATGTAAATAAGTCCAACGGAAAATACACTAATAACAGATAGCCGTGGGTAAAGTAACTAAAACAGGTTTTATATGACCCCTAATAGAATTTACCCAGCACAAACAAAGTGGAGTGTATATCTCCGCTAAGCTATCATAAATGCAAATGCATCGTATCTCCTTCTCTAAGCCTGAAAATTCTCCACAGACAAGATCTTTTCTTTGACTGATCTCAGCGTCTCAGTGGCAGCCGCAATAAAAAAGATTGAAATTCAATATCACGCGATCCCATAATGGAGCAGCTGGAGCTGGAAGTGGAAGTGGATGGCTGGAGCGCCATCCTCTATGGACTTGTTTACATTCTTTGGCGTTAAACAAAAGCATCTAGCCAAACAACAACAGAACAAAGAACGGTACCGAGGTGTAAAAATCTCAGTGAGAATAAAATTTCAACACTTTAAAAGCATTTTGAAACCATAAATTCCAACTGCTCGCCGCGCCAAGTGATGCCCTACGAACAAAAGTATATGCATATCCAGAGATACTCGTATATAGATGAAGATCGGGCCGAAATGTCAAATGTATCTTGCTGTTTCAGCGCACCATCGTTTATCAAAACCATTTTATAACTATCGCGAGGCAAGGCAACGAACTTTTGGAGCATAAATCAACTGGATACTGGCTACAACTTTGTTTTGGTTTATGCTTTTTGCCCAGTTTGTGTTTTTGTTTGTTATGAAAGTGCGGTTCCTCATGCTGTGACCATTCTGGAAATTGACTGACGGTACGGACCCCACGTTGGGATATAAAACAAAACAAAAAAAAAACCCAAACAGAACCAACCAAACCAACTGAAGAACCGGAGGAGCCGTCTGCCTGCGAAATCCGACAGAACCGCAGACTAATTAAATTAATTGAGGTGATTTTTGTCACAGAGAGCAGATACGTCCGATATGCCTGATATGCCCGATATGCCGTTTCCCCATTTGTAAAGTGTTCCCCCGATTTTGTGGGGCTTAAGGTTGGTAAAAAATATGGTTCGCCGCTTTATATCGGGGGCGCATATTTTTTAAAACGATTTTGCGCTCATATCGTAAAATGCTGAACGCATGTAATCCATCGATATTAATGACTGGACATATTTTTTGCTCCCCCTCGTTGAAATTGTTGTTCTTTCTGGTTGATTGAATGGTGGTTGGTTATTCATATTTTCTTTTTGCCCGCACACCGGCTTTGTTGTGTCCGAACGGCCGAAAGGAGGAGATATGCACCTTTGTTGCCTTTTTGTGCCTCACATCCTTTAATCGAAATGATTGCACATTGTTGAATGCGGCGCTTTTTACGATCCCAGCTGTAAAATATTAAATGAGCGCAATTAGAATTTGGCGTTCATTAAAAGGGTCGCGGGGAGTAATCATTAAATACCACTGTTGTTCGTTACTAACAAAAAACAAAAATCAAGATCAATTATTATGTAACGCAAAATCTTAATTTCGCCTCAAGTTTATAAATGATCGAGCTGTTTAATACTCTAAAAGAAAGCACTTTTTAAGGTAATATTACCTAAATATATACATTTATTTTATTTTACATAAAACGTACCACTTCCATGTCGGTATTTAGACGTCGAATGCACTGAATTTGTTTCTATTGGCTGGTTGTGTTTTGAATAATATATCCTGCTGTGCATAAACAATGGAAAATCTCAATTTTCAACACAACGCACAGATATGAACATTACGCGCTTGTCCGCCTTTTTGTCGCATTTTGTGTAAACGCGAACTAAATATTAAACAAGCTATTAAACCAACGTCAACAGCATCGGAATGAATAAATAATGCCACTGAATTGTTGGCAATTGCCAGTGACCATGACTGTTTCCATGAACCTGTGGACAATTGGGCGGCAAACACATTTTGCAGATGCAGCTGCAGGCGAACTAAGTTGGCTTAGAGCTGGAAAATAGCTGATTTGAAATAACTGCAATAAGTTAAATATGGTATTTAATGGGAATAGTAAATATTATGTCTCAGTTGGTATAAAAAGTGATTATATGTTATTTTAACTGAAACCTTTTAGGGAAAAAGCTTAATCTAAAAACTCCATGACTTCAGAACAAGCACAGTAAGATATTCTGTGAAATCCAGATCCAATGGCGCATATAGAATAACAAATATATATTTTTGTAAATCTTTCGAATCGACTATCAACCGATAGTGCCATCGATTGTCCAGAGATTTTGCCTTGCTTTCGCCACCATGGACTTCCTCACAGATACCGTTGGCCTTTTTCGAGTTTCACCGTTCGAGTTTCAACGGTTCCCTGGGAGGATGATAATGACAGCGAACACGGGCAGAAGGAGTTCGCTTAGGAGCCATGAACATGACCATTTGAGGTTGGGGCGATTGTCAATGGTTGTTGTCAATTACGTTAACAAAACACGCTTGCCGGGCGCCCTGCATGAATGGATATGGTTGTAGATATGGTGGATGTGGAACTGGGCGCCCCAAAACTGGAGCAGGAGTAGAAGTTGGTGTTCCATGGTGCCCCGAAAAGGTTCCAAAATTGGTATGTCACTGGCAGACTGGCAAAGAGGAAAACAGCGGGCGACGAACCGGAACCGAAAGCCAAGTCCAGAGCCAAAGACATGGCCAAAACCAAATGCAAAGCAGCCGCCAAAACAAAGGGAAGCCCCACAAAAATGGAATTGGACTTGGAGTTGGAGCTGGAGTTTGGAGTCCATGTGCTCATGTGCTCATGTCAGGCGTTTAATTGGCATTGCCATTTGGTATGTGTTATTAACGATTTGTGGCGTGCAAAGGCATTTGTCAAAGTGTCACAAAAATGAACTTCGCAGGAAGAAAGGAATTTCGAGAGAAATGAGCAAACTTGCCACAGACACATGTCAGTGATTTTCTGTAATATGGCATTTCAAACCATTAAGAGCATCTAAATTAATTTTTCATTTTATTAAAGAGAAATGCTAATGAACAACCTAATCATGAAATCGAAATAAATATTATGTATGAATAAAGAAGTATTTATACATACAACCTTAGAAAATATGAAATATAAATATACAGTGTGACCAGCATTGCTTTGAATGCAAAAGCAACAATTTTTGCGAGTGCTGCCACCCACAGAATCATTGGTGTCGGAGTTTTGGCGGCGTCAGCATAAAGTGAACTCGAAAGTGACCTTTTTAATTAAAAGCCAAAGTTGGGGGGCCACTCTTGCAGCAGTTCGTGCCGCATTCGCATGCTCGAAATTGCAACAGCGAAAATTACATGGACGCCGGGCGTTGGGATTAAGGGGGAAGCCAAAGGGAATTGTTATCTAATGTCTGGAGGCGAAGGGTCAAACACTGTGCAACAGTCACGCAGAGCACAGCCGTCGAGCGGTGCGAGAGGGAAAAGTGTTAATAAATTTTCGACCAAAAGCCAGACTCTGGGGCCGCCGTGGTTGTTGGCCAAATTAAGTCAACTGGACTCCTCGACTCCTCGGCTCCCCAACGCGGCTCGCTCTTGATTCGCAAATAAATTTGTTTAATTCCCACTCGACGGGAACAAGGAAAAGCAGCGCGAAATATTTTATAATGCCCGGCCATCCGGCGAAGGCGTGAATTCGGAGCACTCAACTCCAGGAGGGAGCAGCTAACTTGGCCAGAACCCCGGGGGAAATCGAGTTCGGGATGCCGATGGCGATGGCGATGGCAATGTCGATGGCTCTGGCTGACTAATTAGAGGCGTCATTGTTGCCGATTGGCTTTGCATTTTCGGACTTTTCCAATTGCCACGGCTAATGAGTGCCACAAGCAGCGTGTCTCGCAGGAGGGGGGGCGCCACCTCAGTGGCAACTAATTGGCATTTAAGCCGGCAGGCAGGGTAAGTGCACTTTTAAGGCTGCTGGCCGATTAGCAAACGACTGACGTGTTGCACTCTGTTTATGCAAATTGAGAGAAGCACCGTCCATGGGAATCTGTCCCAACAGGGGACACTTTCAGCCCAAGTCAACACCAGGGGATATTTACAAACAAAAAGCCCCCTTATATGAACACATTACATATTTGTGAACTTTCCCAACCTTTGGGGGTGTGAATGTTTGAAAGACAGAAGACTATAGTTAATATATAAATACATTAGTTTCTAAAACAAATGCTTTTGTTGTACAACATTTTTAACCAACATGTATTTTCTCAAGAAATGATGGCCTTTCTGTTACTTCCATATCCGTTTTTACACATTTCGGTGGCAATCAACCTTTTTGGCCAGCACGACCCCAGTTAATTGCGAATCCATTGGGCCGAAATCGTTTTTCATTATGCCAGCGAATAAATAATGTGCAGTTGTTGCACGAGCGTGCCCATGTGCTGGCAATTTGTATTTAACATATCATTCATATAATATCAATTAGTTGCATATGTGTGGCGCCAATCGCTGGGTGTCCTGGCCTTCTTGTGTCCTTTCGACCCGGCTGAAAATTATTGGCCGCCCTACAGCCAACATTGTTCGTTGGGCTTCCTTCTTTTTTGCCGACTCCTTTTTGTTTTATTTTTTTGTTTTTGCTCTTTTTTTGGGGGCCGAGTGAATAGCAAACGGAAAACGGATGAAAACTTCACTCGATTGGCATGCGTCCGTTTGCTGCCCGTTGATGAGGGAGATCGGGGTGATCGGGGGCAAGGACATTGGAGGGGGACAGGGTGGCGAGGAGACAAGAAGAAGACAGGAGCACGGACATGGACATGGACAAAGAAGTGGACATGGGCGATGACAACATCAATGTCAGCACACAGCAAACGCTCGGCTCCTCCATTATATTTTCTTCTCTGGCTCATTTTGTCCTGCTTGAACACAAAAAGCTCATTTTATGCCAATTTTTGGGTCCCTCTGAATGAAATTTAACGAGCAGTGGGATGTGTGTGTGTTTCTGAGCCGGATAAACATTAACGTCTTATTTTGGCCCAAAGCTCAGACAAAGAGTTTATTGGCCATTATGGGGTGAGTTAACCTTATCTGCTCACTTTAAAGGAAACGTAGAAACTATTATATAAAATTGGCCACGTATTACATAAGTTTCTGGTGCTAGCTTCTTCAACATTTCAAAGTAAAAAGAAAGGTATAGTTAATATTTATCAATAAAATCATCGATTGTGCATCAAATCTTAAAATATATAGATTCCAGGCGCAGACTCATGCATAATTCGAGAGGTAAGGACCGCAGTTATCCCCCTTTTCAATCATCAAATCAATGCACTCCCTGCTTCCTGATTATGCACAAGACAATTTCCCTGTGGAAACAACAAGGATTCCATCTAATTATGCATGCCATCAGCGTGCCAGCTGCTCCCACTTTCCTTCCCTTCCCTTCGATTTTCGGTGGATTGTTAGTTTTTTGGCTTAACCTTTTGCCAATTTTAAATTGGCTTGGCTGGGGAGGAGAACCTCCTGGTTTTGGAGAGGGGGGCCTTCCTTTTAGAGACTGGGCCTGGCCAAGTTCAAATATGCACAAACATTTGTTCAAAGACTAAAGATTTATCTCGCCTGTTGTACGCTAGACACCCTGTGGTGGAAATGCCCCCCCGCCTTCGCCATCCCTGACTCCTGTCTGCTTCCGTTTCGTGCCCAGGTTTTCCGATTTTCCGATTTTCCAGCGGGGGAGTAGCTTTTTTGGGCATTCATACGAGCGCCGAACGATACAAATCGGTGAATTTCAAGTGCAAAACTTGAATATGCAATTGCATTTTTGCACGTTCTGCGGTAGCGTCTTTGCTGGCACAGTAATCACTTGCCGTTGATGGACTGACCGCAGCTGGGGCATATTCTCGAAACGAGATGCGTTCTTCGCTATCTCGACTGAATTCAGTTTAGAGTTAAAAGTAACATATAAGTTACTTACTATAAGATAAAACGATTTAAAAGGCATAAGTCCCAATTAAGATACATTTTTCTGCAGAATACATTTATATTAAACACATTCTATATGATTTACAATTTTGTAACATCTCTTTAAACTCATTATAATAGGGTATCGGTTAGCTGGAAAACTTTCGCAACTTGACGTTGCATGCTCCTTTGTTAGATCAGAACACTTTTTGGGGATTTTAGGAGCTCCTTTTCCTCGCAGCTGGCGTATTTGCATATTCACGCTGCGGATTGAAATCAGAAACAGTGGGTGCCGGGCCAATACTCGGTGCAGTGACACCGCGGAGTCAGTCGGCGGCGAGGGGCACTCCAAGTGGAATCGATGAATTGCCGGATCCCCAGGATTCCCTCCGCGCACTCCTCGCCCTCCGCGAATTTGGCCGAATCGTCGGGGAGAAAATGCAAAATGTGCCTGCTGGGCAGATGGAAGAAGCTGGAAACCAGCGAACGAGAACCCGTCCAAAGTGTAGCCAGGCAAACAAATTCAAAATGTTTGGTGAATTTCAATTGCTGACAAATTTGCCTCCATGGAGGAGGATCTACTGACGGGGGGGGGCGGGAATGAATCAAATGAATGGCGGACAGCGAGCGGCGAACGGCGGGGCTGTTGATAATATTATTAGTACCCGGTGAATGGCAAATTGTCCTTGAGGATATAAATGGAATTTGAAATTATTTTATCAACATTTTTGATTGCTTCCAGCTGAACAATTGTATCGTGGGCACGGAAGATGCCCTGAATCACAGAATGTCTGAATGGCTGAATGCCAGAATGGCAGAATGGATGGCAGTCATTGACTCTGATGGACGCAATTCATTGGCAGTCCGAGCATTCAGAGCAGACCCTAATAATATGCACAGAAGTTATGAATTCCCACACAACAACAATTGGAGTTTGTTTGGAGGTTTGGAGGGGGTTTTCAGCGCAATATGTTTCATGGACTATGAGGGAAATGATAAATTTCAGAGTGCCCACCCACTCACTCCGCCACTCACTCTTGCCTCAAAATGAGTTTCGAGCTATGCTAATTATTATTTCATGGATCCAGCCCTGGATGAGGGTACCACTTGCGGCCAGGATTTTAATCTAAGCAGATAAGGAAATTGCTTAGAATTCTAAATGGACCAAGGGCCAAATGGAGCACAAGTTATAGTCAAAGGACGGATACCCTCCCCCTGCCCCCCAATTCAGGTGTTAAGCTGCTGATGGATATTTAAATGGGTTCAGAGTTGGGTTCACTGGGGCTTCCCTGCTTATTGAAATAAAGTTGACAATTCGAGAGGAGCCAAGGACTTTCGAAAGACGAGGCGCGTGGCCGATGAGCCATTGATTTTGAAGGGGATTTCGGCGGAAATGGCTGCTTGAAGTGCCGCAGGAGGAGCCGATGAAGTCAATGAAGTGGCTCAAATTCTTGAGGTTCTGTTTCGGCTTAGCGCTTTTCAAGTTTCGTATTGATACACTTAATGGAGATGGTGCGATGTGGATAGAATGGAAATTAAAATCAGTTGTTGCATATTAATTCGGTTGCATGAGGTGCTAACTCACTTTCAGAGGTTAAATTTAAACACTTTCCTTATTCTTATTTGAAATTAAGAATTCACCATCATGTGGCTTAAAGTATGTGGCAATGTTAGTAAATCAGTCCACAAAAAAAAAAACAGTTTTAGCCAACGCAATAAGCCAAAACATTGAAATCCCATAATTCTGATCAGATTAGGCACTCAAAAGATTTACAATAAAAATCCCAGCATCACACCTCTCACTTTGCCTGCATCGTCTTTCAATTCTCGGCCGAGTCAAGCACTCTTGTCTGGAATTAAAATTTAACGAGCAAACACAACAAAATAACCAAAAATAATCTTCTCAAAATCCCAATATACAGAAAACCCATCGAAAGCATAACTCAGCCGCACACTTCAGTTTTGTGAATGTGTGTGTGTAGTGTGTAGTGTATTGTGGTACCGAAAACTGACGCAAAACTCGCTTGAATATGAAGTCTTATTGATTTGCACTGAAAATGCAATTTTGCGTTGGCATTAGGAGCCGTTTATCCAGCCCAGAGGAAGGTGAGGTGGAGAATTAAATGGCTTTTCGTCTGCAGCTCCACAGCTTTTCCTCTACCCCATCATCAATGTCAGTGTTATGACAGTTGAAGTTTTGACGTCGCCCGAGGGGCAGGGTGTGAATGTTTGGGACGGGGGATGTGTTTTAGCAATTCATTGGCAAAAGACAAATACACATATGCAAATAGGCAGATGCGAACCACTCGAAAACTAATGTAGTATGCATATATCTACATATACATATATATGTATGCCCCAAACCGCAGAAACTCCACTTGAAAATGCCTGCAGTCGATTATAAATGAAGTGCCCACACAGACGAGTAAATGAGTATGTGAGCACACGTATATATTTGTGCGCATGGAGGGCCAACATAAATATTCAATTTAAATTATTACAAAATTGGCTTTCGCAAATTTCCATTATGCACTTATTTCATTTTCGGTGACGACGACTAAAAGCCGCACTACGTAGGCAGTTTTCGACTTTATCCTCTACAAATTTGCTTAACTATACGAATGTATATGTATGTATATGTATGTTGTGCGAGTGTCTCTCATCAATAAGCAATTTAATTTGTCAATCGTCTCTCTCTTGGCACACAATCAACAAAATCCATCAGCCCTCTCTCAACTTGTCCTTCATCGGGCGGCAATTAAACGGCTCCAGAGGCATCTGGACAAGGACCTGGCTTGTAATTAAAGTAAACATGCATGCGAATGCATATGTACATATGTACTCGTACATACTCGTATAGTCGTACATCCACAGCCAGAACGGCATTGTCATAAAATTGCGCATATAAATTGCCTGTGCATGTATTTATGCTGATCGCATTAATAACGCGCATACGTCCTGTGGTACAAGGACACTGGGGCCCATGGCCACATACATAGCTACATGGAAAAGTCAGAGACTCGCTTGTCGCAGATCGGATTGGGATCGTAATTTAATTTGCATTCGGCTTTGAGAGCATAAATGCACTATGGCGTAGTTTCCGGCTTAATGCGGATTTTACATTACAAATAATTCAATTCCCTATAATTTCATGCGTGCATATCTCTTAAACACAATCTCAGAATGTTAGTTTGACTATTGTTTTTATGTTAGCCACATTGAATTAATCGAGCTTAAAAGATAGATATTATGCTTTTGTCTTTGTTAAATATCCTTTTTGTGTTGCCTTTCTTTTCTATCTTCCTTATAGATCTTAATATTTACAAAGCATTTAAGACCTTAAGTATTTCCCCCAAAAATATTTTCATGCTCTTCAGAGCAAAACCAATAGCCCGGCTTCTTTCAAACCGATTTGCTTATAAACACCTGTAAACTTCACCGACCGAGTTGGCTAACAACTGAGGGCAAGGAGGGGACGATGGAAGAGATGGGATCAGGGATAACAGCAGGGGGCGGTGCTTGGGTGGCCTGCAGTTTTCCATGCACTTGCTGGACATTTGATTTGTCACCCAAGGCGTGCAAATGATAATCGAAAAATCACTCAACTGTGCGTCTGTCCACCTCCACCTCCAGCTCCACATCCTTCCGGCTCCGGCTTGCTCCTCCTGCCCACACTCCTACTATCCTCTGCATATCTCCATCCCTTGGAGTATCTGTGCGTGGGTGTCCAAAGCTGATTTGTCTGGCCGCTTGACTGGCTTGCTCGGCCTTTGGTCCGCCCGCCTGCATTTCCGCATCCGGTTTTTGCACTTGACACCATGCCCAGAGATGTAGAGATACAGAGAGAGAAAAATAAGGTATAATGTATATAATGTATAATGCAAACTGCAACTGTTATCAAAAGTATTTAAAATGGATTTCATTTAATTTATGTTCCTCTATTAACTGATTTCCTTCAGTTTTCTCCCATTTCTTTTTACAGTACTTAGTTAACATAAATCAAATCTTTTCCCAATTTAATCTCAGTGCAGCTTTAGCTGAACTGCAGCTACAAACACATCGACAGTGGGGAAAATCTGCGCCCTGCTGGTTTTTGGGGAGCAAAAACTTAACTGCCCGACACTTGTTTTGTGGTGTGTTGCCATTGTCTCTGTCTCTTCCTCTGCCCCAACCTCAGACCCGTGGACCCATGGTGCATGTGTGTGCGACTTGTTACTGAGCCCCACCTAATGCCCATCTAGCCACTTGGACCCCATCCCTAACCCCCTTGAAAATCTGAGTTCCAGCCGAAAGCTGTTGAGGCACATGGTGACATGTGAGAATGGAATGGAATTGGGATCCGTGTGCGGCCCATTTCAATTGGGCTCTTTGTGATTTGCTAGTTCGGGTGGACTGCAGTCTGGTGAATGGATGTTTTGGTATTAAGAGTGGGACATAGGCTCAAAATGCGTTTTTTCCAAGGCAATTGGACTTTGGATTTATGCAGAAAGACACTTCTGAGAAGCTTTTACGATCTGAACCTTATGATCGTAGTAGATTAAAGGCACTTATTAGTGCTGAAAACGATATGTTACTGTTTCTGTTTTCTTTTCTTAAGTATGAAATACATAACAATATAGGCTAGACAAATTGGGTTAAGTGTGTTGTTGGGATTATGTACCTAACTAGTTGAAGTTGTCCTACTGAAATCTAGGCCACCGCTCTGCAAATCCCCTCCATCATTTGCGACATATATACATAAGTGCTGGGGTGTAGCGACTCGAGTCCTCGGGCAATTCGGGTTCCTGTTGGATCTGGCTATTTGGCAAAGATATATCCCTTGGAGGGCCGAATACAAGTTACCTCCCAACTGCCATTCACAAATATCATAAATCCAGAGAGCAACTACTCAGTTGCCGATGCCTTTGGGGGCAATGTGGCAAGCTACTACTACTACTGCACATGACCACGCCCCTCGCCCCACCGCCCACTTCGCTGACCCCGCCCAAGTAATCAAAAATTATGGCAGAGAGCACAAATTTATGTGCCATTAACTCAAAGAGTCTCCCCTTCCCCCGCTCCATGGAGGCTAAGCAAAACTTAGACGAAACCCAGAGGCGAGTTCATTACTTCAATATTTCAGTCCATACACTCACACACACCACACACACACACTCTAACACACAGGATGCGTCTGCCATTGTTTTTTATTTCCCCATCCAGAAAGTGGGACAGGGAAATGCAGAGGAAGGGTTTTTGTGATTAGGCGGGAACCTCGTTTAAATTAAAATAGCTACACGAGAGGACATCGTAACTGGGATGTTCGGTGGAGGAGAGGGGGAGGGGTAGGGTGGAGCAGCAGGCCGGAGCTTTATTGGATTTTCAATTGTCACCAAGCTGGGCAAATATTTTCGGGCACCGCTCTGCTGAAAACCAGAAACCGAAAACCCCAAAAACCAAACCGAGCCCGCCTAAGCCCTGTTGGAGGTGTCCTCCGATGAAGTGCCCCTCCTCCAAAGCCGAAACCACAAGTGAATGACAACGTGGGTGGTAATGGG
The DNA here is from genome assembly GCF_016746235.2 of Drosophila teissieri. Lineage (NCBI taxonomy): Eukaryota > Metazoa > Arthropoda > Insecta > Diptera > Drosophilidae > Drosophila > Drosophila teissieri. The sequence continues at coordinate 13,310,661 of NC_053031.1, read as the reverse complement.
TGAAGGTTTCCGACGTACACTGTGCAAAATATACTTCTAGTTCATCTACAAGCTCGATTTAATGCTAGGAATACTTACTGTTCGAACTGGACCACATTTAACATGGTATTTTGCATTTTAAGACGAGCTCTGAGCTTGGAGGTGCTTAACTTCCAGGATTACTAAAAGATTGGGAAATAATTTGCTTATATATAATATATTTAAACAACATTTTAGATGCTATTACACCAAAAGTACTTGGGTTTATATAAATTGGTTTCAGGGAAGTTTTCTGATTTAAGCCAAAAAACCAGCCCATTTCGAGCAATGATGAAAGGGAATTTTCTCGCAGTGTCGCATCCTGCATCCCGGCCGAGGATTGTGGTTCCTGCTAATGACGATTGCCGTTGTTGATGAGTCCTGGGGATCCGAATCCCTCCCGAGGGCTCCTGGGACTAGGAGTCCGTTGTGTGGCCAGAAAAAAACCTTCATTGATATGTTGCCTACGTCCGCAAAGCCAAATTTCATTTCCCCACCTTCGGCCACCCACATAGTTGAAGTGAAGTTATTCGGTTGCCGGAAAATGCTAAATTAAAAGCAAATTATTGTGTTTAGTTTTGAGCCGGAACGAGGCCAAATGTCCTGCCGTGCGAGTCCTGGCTGCCCTTATGTTAATTACTTCGGCTCCCAAGCGCTGGAAACTTTGTTTGTTTGCGGGTTTGTTATCGCTTTTTCTCCAAGGTAAATAGTTTCACTTGTTTGGATTTGGCTTACCTTTGTGTGCTCGACTGAAGTTTACATCTTTATTCACATTCACATATGTATGTATGCTGCTTGTACGCCTAATGTGGCCCTGTCCAAAGTTGTTAATTAAAAGATGGCCAAATGCGAATGTTTGTTTTCCAGGTGATGGCTGGTCGCTGGTCCAGAAGCGAAGTAAATTGTGGCCCTATAATCGTTGCTATTAAAGACGAATTCAATTTAATGGAAGGAAAAGGGAAAGCTTGGTTGAGCTGGAAAAACATTTAATATTATCTTACAATAAAGTGAGCGTTCAAAGAAAATAAACGCTGTCTAAACTGGGACAAAGCCGTAATGGAGAATAGCTTGTTATTTTCGGTTCGGAATTTATAATTACTTAAAGTGAGCGCTAGAAATTAAAGTTATTTAAGGCAAGACTGTAGGTTGTTCATTTTCGTAGAAATAAAACATTAAAGAGGGATATCCAGAAGAATTGATTTTCATAAGAGAAATATTAATATTAGTCGGTTTCTATTAACACAGCGGCCTCATTAAAACTCGCCCCCGACTGAAGGCAAAGCAATAAAACAACCCCAGGACACTCACTCGTACACTCACTAACTAACCTCACCCAAACCAGACCAGACCACAGAGGGGAATCAAAACCCCGCATAGACCAGCATTTTGCACATGGCCAACATAAAGCTCCCTTTTAGCCGGGCAGACCAAACCCATACTCGTATGGCAAATGGTCAATGAGTCAACGACCTCGAGGCGCGATGCGTGAGGCCAAAAGGATAACCAATTATGCGTCGTCTGGCACATTACAGGGACCCCTAATCCCGAACACCCCTGGCCCAGGAAAACTCATTAAAACTGCATGAATAAAATTTTCGTTTGATTTATAAGCGCTCATCTGCGGCCCTTTCGCAGATCTGCAGCAAAGTTGTTTGGCATATGGTTCTGTCTGTTCTTTGGAAGTTTTTGGGGGTGCCATCTTTCATGGAGACAACTTCCTGACTAACCGCATCGATGGCAATTTTCCTACATTATTCGCCCATTCAGAGCAGAGACATCGGGCGGCCAGTGGGGGGAAATCAATTCCATTAGGATTATGAATGCAAACGTCAGGAAGCTGTGCGCCATAAACGCGCTTGTGTGCAAACATTTAAGAACTCGCCGGGGTTACGGGGTCCAGATCGGGGGTTAAGCAATAAGCATAATGCAACCCTCCCCGCCAAGACAATAATAAACATAATGGTCCGCGCGGAATTGCGTTAAAGCGTCCAAGAAAAATTTGGCATCTAAAAAGAGGGGGGAAAGTGAAAGGGAAAGTGGACTTGGACTTGAACGTGGTCATCGTGGCGCATCCGAGCTCACTTCCTTACATCCTCACCTCCAACCCCGATAATTTCCCTCTAAATCCTTGACGTCCTTTGTCATATTTTACGCTCAAGCTTCGGCGTCGTCTGCTTCATTACAGCCCACATTGATAATTATGCAATGGCTTTTCGGGCGGTGGGTGGCTAAGGATCTCCCCATCTCGAGAGGGTGGATGTATATATGTATGTACATATGGATGCAGCTGAGTCCTCCTCGAACTGACAGCCAAATCCTGTGCGCGTGTCGGCATTTGGGCATTGTGCAAGCATTTCCGGTCTGGGGAATCCTCCTGGCTCCTTTGCCAGCCGCTCCCGGAAAACCCAACCCCCCCGAAAGAAGCTGTTGCATTTAATGGTCTTAGAGATGGGTGAGGGTGTGGGTGAGTGCCTGGGACCATTTCTTGCTTTTTTGAGTAATGGCCACTGTGGCTGACAACAGATGCGGATTTACGGAACGGAATGCATATGGGCACCGCTTGCGGGGCGAACAGATGAAAATTTCCATAAAACGTCGTTCTGTCAGCGGCGAAGGTTGTTGTCCCCTCATTTTTCACGGCTTTTCCGCGGCCCTTGACTTGGGTTTCCTAACTGGGCTGGGGCACCCATGGAAATGGCGCATGATTCACCTAAAAAGAGTGCCGCATTTCTGTCAGATAAATTTGCTTGCTGAGCAATAAGAAATCTTCTTTCTTTGAGCCCAGTCTAATGGTTGAGACTAGTCTTTAGTTCAATGGAAGCAATGGTATATTTTGGCCAACAAACGTACTTCTTCTCAGTTAATAGAAGTAGCAAAACTCACTCCACCACTTGGTATTCCCCTTGAAAAACGTGATATACCCTTTTTGAGAGTGTCAGAATCCTTTGGGGTTGGGCACACGGTTGCCCCGACCAGGTGTAAAGTTGCGGCTGCCATTGCCTTATAAGCTTCCAGCTCGTTTTTGATATATGAAGCGACAAGTGGAGGGCAAGTAAATATGACGCCAGTGCATTACCCAGCGTCCTGGCCAAGCACCATCAGCATTTTTGGGATCATTTACATAAACCCATAAAGTTTAACTCGCATTAGTTGAAGGCAGCCAAGTGGCGGGGCATCCTGTCATGGATGTCGAGGGTTTAGTTGCCCGTGGCAAATGCAATTCGCTGTAACCCCGGCAATGAGGCCAATAAACAAATACACTTGCCTCGCCACCCACCTTGCAGCCACCCAACAACAACAACAACAACAAAGAACCGGCAAAACAATAAACAAACCGAGGACGTCGAGCTGTACTTATCCCGCCAAAAAAACAATACCGGGTTGGGGGAATGCCCCACAACCCAAACACCCCCACCTGGTGTCGCTTACAACCCACACCCAAGTGCCACGTGTCAGTGAGACGTCGCTTGTTATTTTAAAAAATTTAAACACCCATGAAATAAAATATCCCACCCAGACGGGCGGCAGTTGGAGTATCGAATGTAATAGGAAAATGTTTTTCCACGGCAGACGGTCGGGGATTTCCAGCGGGCTTTCGAGAGTCCCTGGTGTCTCGAAAATTGGATCAAGGTTTGGGAGTCGGGGGGCATGCGTTTCAGGTAAAGGTGCCGCCCAAAGAGTTATCGCTCAATCCCGTCCAGGCATTGGCATCATATGAACAACTCCCGGCACAGTTCACTTAACAAACGCTCAACTATGGCGCCCCATCAGAAACCGAGCTATATTTAAGTACAGATATGTATAGTACGGATGCGGGCACTTCAAGTGGTTTTCAGCTAGGGGTTGTCGGCAGTCGATAGTGGCCACTGGGAGTTTTAGGACTCAATGAACTGGCACATAAATAGATGCACAATGAGTTGGGAGAGGTCGAAAGCGGAGCAATTCAACGTAAAAGGGTGAATAGGTGTTTTTAAATGGCTCCATTTCGAAGGCGAAACTGTATCTGAACGGTGAGTTGCAAATAAGGGGAGAATAGTTGGCAGTTCATTTAAAATAAATGCAAGTGGCGATGTACAATGTCAATGAACATTCATGGCCATTTTAGATCTATACAGAAAAAGTGATCAAAAACAAATTCTGTAAGTATTATTTTTCGTAATTATTTAGAAATTCAGTTTTAAATGTTTTAAGGATGCTGTGTTAAGCTTTCGAGTGACACCACTGTTTTTTAATTATTTTGATTTTAATGCCGTGACTTAAGCTGTCTTTCCGCCTGAAATAAGGTTGCTGCATAATTAGTCCAGAAAGGACACCTCAGCCTCCTTAGCCTCGCCAATTATCCAAAGGACACTCTCTCGCTGCTTTTCTCTGATCAATTAGCTGTGATATTTTCGTGACATATTAATCGCTCGGGATTCGGCTGGGACTAGCAAAGTGACGACAGGAAAAGTCGCCAGAGATGGCAAAAAAAAAAAGAAAAAAAAAACTGACACAAGGAAAGCGGAGAATTAGTGCCTTCCAAGCGCAGCTGCTTTCGCCGCTCTTCGATTTTCGTGGCTTACAGAGCATCGGCATTAACACATGTTGACATAGTAAACAGGATTTTGATGCTAATGCTGCTGCTCCTGTCCGCCAAAGTCCTTCGGCCTCCCCTTCCTCCCTTCCTCCCCTTTGATGACCCCGGGCCAACTGCAGCAGTAACAAATTGGCAGATTAGTTGTTGACGTTTTTGGGTAAATTAATGGAACTGAAATGACCCAAGGGCGATTGCTTGGCAGCATCAGCAGCAGCTCATGGACCCAACAAACCCATCAACCCATCCACCTCCTCCTTCAGCGAACGCTTTGTGCTATTTACCGCATAATTTTCCGAGCTGCGCGGGAAATTTTCCATTGCAGTTTCACTTAACGTACAACTGCACACATAATTTGATTAAAAAGCTTCTCCCATTTGCCCCCGCCCCCCGTCCTCATGAGTTTTTCACAATTTTCCAGCATATTTTGCATTGTACACATGTGCAGACCAACCGAGCATAACTCATTCGCCTGCATTTCATTTGTAAAAAAAAAAAAAAAAAAATTAAATACACTTCCACATACCTTAGCGCTGCATAAAAATATCAAAAGAGAGGAAAATTAAATAGAATTTAGTATGTTTATTATGAAAGCATCCAACAAACACGCAAACGGCTAAAAAACGCAAAAGAAATTATTCGCGGTTTGCATCGCGAAACTCGTAAAAAAGAAGTCCAACAAAAAAACCATTGAAAAATTTAAGTTGATAAAGACCTAGGGGCTTGTTTTTAATGTGAAAGGGGCCTTTGATGAGGTTGCTAAATGGAAATATATGTGTGGGGTGTATGGATCAAAGGGGAGTAGAAAGTAGGTTTTAAACTATGCAAATTATAATTACCAAACACTATATTTCTTTTAGAAAAATATCAATATTATTATAACACAATATTTTATGCATTTTGTACAATAAATTAGTTTTCCACGTTCTTTTGTATCAGTCATTTTTAAGCTAATGCGTTGAGCTGATAAACAGAATTTAATAAAGCTAGGAAAATGTTGTTGCCACTTCAGACTCTTTGCTTTCATGCTATACTTCTTCCAAGATATATTGAGTTTGAGGAGACATTAACTCAAATCGAATTTAAGTCGCAAAAACAAAGACACCCAGGCATCTTGAACCTCAGATTGCTGCTCCATATTTCAGAAGAACCTTCTGTTCCTGCTCGGCACGTCATTCATAACCCTCGGGGATCGTCTTGCGAAGACTGTCCAAAAGGATATTTCCCTGGCTTGTTATTCAAATGAAAGCGACTTCAAGGAATCTGCCAGAGAGTGCGCGAGAGTGAGTCATCTGCCAAGGACTTTTGCCAAACATTTTCCACTTTATGCAATGAAGCGGGCCGGGACGAGAGTGAAAAACAAAACAACATGTCAAAAATAAATGTACAAAAGACATTTCTGGTATACTTTTCAAATGAAATATTAGTTTACTTTTAGCGACGCCAGCGAGGCAGTCAAAGCGCTGACAGTTGGTGCGTTGGAAAAGCGGGAAAACTGAGGGACGTGGGAAAAGTGGAAGAAGTGGGAGAAGTGGGCGAAGTGGTGGGCGGAGTGTCTGAAGAAGAGGTATTTGTCATTTCTTTAAGGATTTCTGCAAAGCCAAGCAGAAAGCAAACAGCTGGCGGAGGGGGTTAGAGGAAGTCACGTCTCTGGGTCCAAAAGTCGCCTCCTGGTAATGGCCTTCGGTCGGTGGACCAGGAGGGGGGGTTGGGATATGAAGATGATGCCACTTGTGTTCAAGTGCCGCAATAAACAAATTTAACGGAACCGAAAGAGGCGGGTGCCAACGGCCTCCAGGATGGCCCCGTTAGGCGCCTGGCTACGTGACGAAGGTGGAACACGTAACATTATTACGAAACGGATTGAAAAGGCCGACTTTAAGATACCGTATGGGGTAATACAAAGTGCAAAGATTCTTTTAAAAATAATTTAGTAAAAGCTGCTTAATTTCTTATAATATTTTATATTAAATGGAACAAATATTTATCTATGCAAATGACTAAGCCCCATGAATGTTAAAGCCCCAGTTTTTATACATACATTTAAATGGTGCCAACAACTGTTATCCATATGTTGCCGTCATTCAAGCTGTCTTATATCTGATATAAATGCTTTATTTCTGCATTTCCCGAGAACAATTAAGCAGTTAAGTCACTTGAGTTTGAAGTTTCTTTAACCCCATTACTGTATGCTAAATGCGGTGTTTTAGCTCCGTCATAGGCATCGACCCCTAGCCCTCTTGGCACCCTTTGATATTCCGGCCGAGTTGTGGGCTTTGCGTGGCTAAGAAATTAAGTAATTTTCCACACATAGTGAAGATTTTTATCGAAAGGGTTGCACCCGACCCGATCCGCCACGCCCCCCGCCTTCGACGGTGAGTACATACGTCGCGGGCCGACATATGTCACCCGCTGGTCGAAGGCGTCGCCGCCGGAGCTTGTCAAGCGCTTAGATGCCGGGCTGTTGATAGCCGATGACCGCGTTTTAAATACCAGCACGTACCACTCGCCCACGCTTTGCCACCGGGATGTGCCCCAGCTCCGAACCCTGAACCTCGGAAGCCTCAACCTCCGAACCCTCAACCCACAACCCACTCCCGTTGACATCAATAAATATCCGCGGACAAGAAGCGGCCCGGTGCCCGGTGCCCGATACCCGCTCCCTGCAACCCTACATCATAATGCTGAAAAGCCATAAACGGCGTAATAAAATTCTGCACTGCCATATGTTCCCCAGCGGGCATTATTTTATTGAACGGAACCGGTCGCCACGGCACGGCACGATGTGAAGTGGGTGGATATGGCCTGGTTCCAGATCCGGAGGAGGTTGGTCGGATGGTCGTATGGTCGGTGGACGCAATTTGTAGGAAGCCTATAAAAAAATAAGAGCCTGGAGATTTCGAGCCACCAACGGACCCCATAAACTAAAGACTTTGGGAATAAATTCAACGTATTGTGGCATTTATCATATCAAAATAAAATTTTAATTTTTAAATTGGTAGATAAAAATTGCAAATAAACGATGAGGCTTGAAGAAATATTATTATTTTATTCGGTGGCTACAACTCCCATTCGCTGTAGGAAAATGCTATTTATTGTCAAGCATTGGAATAAGTTATTTGTTTTTAATTGCGCTATATACTTAAAAGTGTGTGGAATTCATGGTGAACTCAATGGCAATTTACTCTTTCACATTAAAATAATATTCTGCCAAAAGTCAGCTTACAAGCAAAATAAATATATCTAGCTATATTATGATGTCCATTTGCTTTTTCTTGCCCAGTGTACAACATACCAACCAGCAATTTTGTGTGTGATTAAAAGCTTAACTTTCATTAAAATTCGCAATGCAATTTATCTAGCCCACCCAGAATTTCCCCGACTCTAGCCCCCGAGGACTTTACGTCAAATTAGTTCCAGCTTCAAATGGCGAAACTTCAAAGCGCTGCACACCCAAGTTTAAAGGAAAAAGTGCTTTGCTGCTTCGAATGGAAATGGTCAGCGGGGGGGACTGGGTTTTGGTCACTGCCAGCATCCCCAACATAGTTCAGTGGGACACACGGGCCGCCCCAGGATTTTCCCCATTTTCATTCACCTGACTCTGGCCGGCTTTTTGTTTTTAGCCACCGTGTTTTGAAAGCATTTTATATGGCTGGTCTCGTGCCGCCCACTCATTCCGTGAATGCGCCTATAAATACCCACCCACCTAAGCGAGCTCTGCCTTCATCCTGCCCCACCCACCTTTCTTTTATCCCCTCTCTCTCAAGTTTTCCCTCCCCACAAGGCCAAACCGCAGTGAGGGGCAGAAATGCATTCAGACCAAATAAAAAGCTAATTAAATTAAAAGCAAATTTTCCAGCGAGTGTAAAGCGCAACGCGTGCTCCTTCCTCTATAAAACTGAAATGGAGATATCAAAAAAACATTTTTGACTTATTTTAGAACGTCGATGAATCTAAAAACACATTCACTCGCGATGAGGTTGAAAATTGAAATTGGGCGGATATCAGATGTTTGTTGATAGAAGAAAAAAGAAGGCTTTAAAATGAACTTGTATTTCGCTCTTTAAATATTTTTATATATATTCACAATTATACAAATGAAATAACTGCAATTATCTGCTTTAATACACTGAGTGGTCTACTTGACATTTTAATTATTTATATAGAAAGGTATGCCTTTACATAAGCATATAGACGACCCATTTATCGAGGATCAATATCTTATTATGCCATCGCGCTTTTATGTATACAACTTCTGTATGAAGTGACTATCTGCAGGTTATTCACATACTCAGTGTAATAACATATAATGTATATGTCATATGTAAGTACACTTTAAATCACGCCATTGCGATACAAAGGATAAAATACCACGAAACCTTCGATAATTAAATAATTTTAATGCCATGATGAGGACAATAATGATAGCACAGCCGTGCAGGACTCCATGTCCAGGAGGCATTGGTTTCGAGGGCGTGGTCCTCTTAGCCGGCCAACTATTAATTTGGCCAACGGCTTAATTGATAATCTTTGACCATTATTCAAAAGCGAACACGTCGAGGAGTGAAAGGCTTCGATTCGATTCAATTTGTTGCGCTAACGATTTCAATTTCGTATGGCCCTCCTCCAGAGGGCCGGATATATATGCGTGTGAATAACCAAAATCCAGCCACTCCATAGGGGGTGTATCCAACCAATACACATTGGGCTCTGCGTGTTTGCTATACGAATTCAATTTGGTCTATATAGGGTTCGGAACTGGGCACTCAAACTATTCTACTTGTGTAATTTGCAGGCGTGTCTTTAGTGAAAAGAGTGAAGAGCTTCCTTAGCGGTGAGGGGCTTACCAAGATCCTACGACCCAAAATCGACGAGCTTACGCTGGCAACCTGGTGCCTGAACATCGGATGCCCCTCCCGCGGCCTTAGTCCTTGACTAGGACACGGGCACTAATACGCCGACGTAACATAAGTAAAAGTGGTATGCATTCTCTCTGAAATATAACTGATATACATTAAGTCCGGAAGCATCACGCATTTCCCGCCATCCAATCATCGGAAAACTTTGCTCTTTGGCTGAAGGAAGTTTGTCCCTTGACAATTTTAATTTTCTGCAAATATTTACATAACTAATTTCGCCGCTGTCTCCAAGCCAAAGAACCCACCTGCCCGCCCCGCCTCGCCGCACCTGTCTCGCTCCAAGTTGTCCGGCAATAAATCAAAACTCAGCTAATTACGCAACAAAGAGTCGGGTGTCCGCCAGCTGAATGCTAATTAAAAGGCCAGGCTATGTAGGCAGGCAGCCAGCTAAAGGACTTTGACATTAGCCAGGATATTCCGACCTCTCTGGGGAGCCTTTTCCCGCCCGCCAAGACTGCCGAATACCGCTGCTGGCCAATACTGAATTTGGCTATTAACAATAATCCGAAATCCATAGAAATCTGTGGCCATTCAAACGCAATCGAATCGCAAATTTATGTGGCACCTATACAAGGAGCGTAGCTGGCGATCCGGCAGGACTCCATGTCCTTCCTTCTGCTAGACGTAATTAATTCGATTATATTTCATTGATTTGCGCTGGCCCCCAAAAGGAGCCGAACTGGACTCGTAGAAAATAGAAAATTTAATTGAAATGCCGTTCGCCTGCAACGTAAATCAACGTGGCCAACAAGGAGGAGTGGCTGAAAGGACGAATGGAAAGGCGACGACAGCTCAGCTATAATGGTAAACAAAAAATCAACGTGACAGGAAAGAAAATTAGCAAAAGTTCGTTCGGCGTTTTCTGTCCTTGCCGTAAGCCGCTTTTTACATTGGGGAGTTTTTTGTTTTGGGGGAACCCCCCCTTTTCCAGCTTTAGCTATCGTCGGGAATCCCCCAAGGGGCGCGAAATTGGGACAGCCGCCGTCAAAGACATGGCAACAGTAAGCTTACTTACTACCAACTTCCAGCTTTTGTGCCCTGCTTTCCGTGGACATTGATTAATAATGTTTTTATATTTCGCCATATAGCCTGCACGGGATTTCTTTTTCTCCATCGAGCAATACGCACGACTGCCAGTTGTTATTGTTGCTGGCCTGCGATTATTCGGCGGCAGCGTTTTTAATGACACTGGGAAAAAATAAATTGCTTGTGCCAAAGTGTGCGACAAATTGTGGGGTGGGGTGGAGGCTAACAAATATTTAAAAAGTAATAGTTCATGGAAAATACTTTAACAGATTTCTACGTTCTAGTAAGAGTATCTTAATACAATTTCAAATCGAAGTTACATAGCTTAACCTCTTGCATATATATTTTAAACGCTATTATTTTGCCTCTCTGCAATAAGTTCCATTTATTTGGCGTCAAGCAATCGTAAATCATTTTAAAAGCGTAGTTTAACTAAATTTACGTGGGACGCCTGAGGGCGATTTTCCGGCCATTGTCTTGGCCAATTAGGGCCTGCGGTCTAGCCTGGCTATTAATTATGAGCTTTGGCAAATTAAAAGCGCGGCAAGACACACGCACAGCTGTACGAGTAGTCTAATGCATATATCCCGTCTGATTTCATTATAATCAATGAGTGCATAATCCGAAGGCTGCCGCCGCCACAAAGGCAAACTCGACCGAATCGCCTTCGTCTGCCGTGTGCAATGGCTAATTAATAGGCAAATTCCAAGAGCAAATTGTCCCAATAATTAGGCATGCACAAGTGCATCCTGCCAGCCACCACCACCGATCGAATTCCTCCCCCCCCCCAATCCCACAACTGGATGGGTTGGAGGAGTAACCCCCAAACTTGCCTTGTGACCAGCATCATCCACCTTCATTTGCATTAATTGCCGTTAAGTCGTTCCGCCCGACTGGCGGCTATTTAAGGGTTGGGTCCTGATGGGCTATACGCTATATACCCCATCGATGAGGAGTTGGTTGGGTTGGGGTTCGCAAGCCTCCCACCAGATGGCGTGCACTTGCATTTAGTGCAAATTTGTCGCTTTCGCCTGCGATGTCCATGACTATTAACAACATTCTCCCCTTTGGTTCGACTCGGTTCAGTTCGGTTCGGTTCTGTTCGTTTTGGCTTGGTTTGGTTTGCTCTCGAGCAGGAAGGGCATGGGTTATTAATGGGCCTGCGGGCGTTATTGGAAATATTAACAGACTTGTTTTCGGTTTTGGTCGTCTAAGTGGGAAAGCATCGCATCGCATCGCACATACTCGGGCATGTGTAGGTGGATGGGATGTGTTGGCGTGGCCATAGTTGCTTGTAATTGATATTAAACTGCTGTGAGTGGCAGCCTAATGGGGCCAAAAGGGTTCAGACTGTGAGCCGCATTTGCTGGCAAAGGGAATACGAATCTCAATTATGATGTTCAAAGTGCTGTGCATACTAAGCTACAAAGAAGCAGACAAGGAACATGTGGAAGCTGGATTTTTCAAATTTCATGTACTGATTTTGACTTTATTACCTCCTCCATAAGTGCAAAAGTGCCTATATTTCAGATGAAAGTTGGAAAAAGAGTGTAATCAGTAATGAAATAGTCTTATTGGCTTCCCTTTAATATGATGTATTTTCATTTCGAATCGATTTGGCAAGCTAGCCCACTAAACACTAAACTCATATACCAACATAATATCCTTACTTTACGAATGCCTAGACCAGGCTCGCAATAAAATATTTAAACAATGCCGTCAATTAGAGGGCCTACAGTCGAACCGCCACACCAATCAGCGGTCGATCCGGGGCTGAACATGGAAATTAAAAGCTCAAGTTCTGTGGGGCGTCCCTTTAAATTAGCGCTCTGCACTAAAACTCTAAATTAAAACCCAATCAAGATGTGTGGGCTAGCTGCATGTAATTGCAACACAACTGTGAAGTTTTCCCACAGCGTTTGTCGAAGTCGTATCGTAGTTGTTACCACCGCTCTGCTGTTCTTGCTGTGGCTTACTCGGTTAACTTGGCTAAGAGTTCGACGACTACGCCAGCTCGCCCCCAGTAGCTCTCCACCTTCGTGGGCGAGACAAACTGGCAATTAGTTTAGTTTATTTCTACTTATGTGCAGTGTTCTTTGCTGTTGTTTAGCAAATGACAGACTGACAGACTGATGGACTGATAGACTGACGCCGGGACAGCCCGACTGACAATCGATTCACACTCTGCAACAGGAGTTTCAGCCCAGCAGCGTGGGTCGATATCTTGTTCCATCGTTTCGAAGCATAAAAAAAGAGTTTTGTTTTATTATTATGAGAATTTTTAACTTCACAGTCTGTAATTTGTACCTTATATTGTGAATATCAGTTCGACTCCCACTTTTAATGTACTTGCAGGGAAGTATTCAACTAGATTCTTGTTACCAGAGTGGGGAAAAGCGAGAGAACAGCGCTATCACAGGGCGGAAAAGTAAAGCGGAGAAAAAGTGCCGGCGGGGATTTTCACCATTTCCAAAGTGGGAACCAAAACATTTGTCGCAAAGATTTTCACGTCACTCGGGGAGTTTTCTCCGCTCCTGTTTTCGGTTTCGGTGTTTTCCAAATGGGAAGTCAGCCAGCTCAGGAAATGAGCGTACAACTCTGTACATGGTAGCGATTTTCCGAAGGGTGGGGGGCTGTGAGTGCTATGCATTCATATAATCATTAACAGTGTCACATGCAACATAATGAGGACAGGGCGCGCCTGTCTTGGCCATGCCCCCCAGGCAAAGGCGGTATGATTTTCATTCAGGAATACCCTGACACCCCTCCCCTCACTCTATAGGAATACAAGATGCCCCGCCTTCTCGTGCACACATGCTGCAAGTCTGACGCTTAAGTAGTTTATATTTCGTGTATAAGGAGCCATAAAAGGAAAACATTCGCTCCATTAAGGGGAACATAATTTTCCGTTTTTCGGTCGGGGATTTTTCGTCAAGTTTATGGAGATTGAAATGGGGACTCCGACTCCGAACTTCTGCGGGTCTGTCTGCTGGCTGGCTGGCTGGCTGGAGCAGCCATAAAAGAGTGCATCAAATGGGATTTTAAGTTGTCGCATTTAACAGGCTGCCTCCAAAAGGGGCTACGACCCAACAAAACTACAAATAGATCTATCAAATTGGTCGCAGCAGCTGAGGGCCGAGAGAGATGCAACTGAGGTTTTGTCGAGGTTTGCCATCAAACATCTTCAGACTTCTTCATCATATCTTCATCTGCCGGCTGTTGGCTTTTCTTTTCATATGCATATACTTACAACAGTGGGAAAGCGAAGAGTTGCGTTGAGCGATGGGGGAAAAGCTTTGTTTTTTATGTCACAGCTCATTAGTTGGAAACTGGGATCGCTGCTGGTCTCGGCTTTTCTGGAGCATCCGCAAGCGTTGATGGCCTCACAAAATATTTATGAAACATTTGTCGAGCGTCGTCGAGTGGGTTGAAGACTTCAATGAATATGCCTGATGAAGCGTTCTTCAAGACAGGAAATCAATTTGTAAGTACCAGAAGAAGTTGAAAACGAAATGAAGTGATTATGCTGAAAATGTCAACGGATTTTGTTAAGACTTGATTGGTTGGGTTGGATTTATATATATTTTTTTTTGTATCTTTAAGATCTTGATAAACTTTTATAGAAAGGGCCATAAAATGTTACTTTATCTTAAAAATGCTACAGATGAAAAACAACTATATTTAAAGCGAAGCTAAAGACTTTCATTTGTGAAGCGAAAATTCACTTTGAATCCTAAATGGCTGGAAAAATACTCAAATTAAATGCGCCTACTATACAGACCCATCCCCCGTGTGTTTGCCAATGTCAAAGGAAATTAAAATCGTCAAGCCACACGACCCATCGATGATGATGAATTTATGCGAAAATTTAATTATTCCCCAACAAACAGAGCCGCGGCAAAGAGGAAAAGAGGAAAAGGCGAAAAAATATCGATGAAAAATTAATGTCGATTGGGAGCCGATACCAATAAATCAATGCACAAACAAAAGACAGTGGAGAGAAGGGGGAAAACGGGGAGTTGGCTGTGGGGAAAGCATTCGCCACAAAGTTTAATGAAGAATGATAAAAAAACGAGGAAAAGTAAATGACGTTAAATGAAAATATTCAGAGTGGCAAGAGGCTAAATATGGCCAAGTGATTTAAGGGGTAAGAGTGACGACGGGGCCGAAGCGGGTTCTTCGGGCCAATTAGTCTTTCGACTCGTGTTGACAAGAAATTAACAAATTGCGACGTTGGCCGTCGGGTGGGGGAAAGATCTCTTTTAAAGTAATTCAATATGTTTAAACGTTGGCCACAGGCTGTCCGCCCCACCCACCCCGCTGCCATCACCCCCCTTTTTGTTTGATTGACACACAAAGAAGGATGGAAGAGGGCCGAAGTGGCGAGGCTAAGAGGAAGGTCCTCGCTCGAGGCACTTGCTGCATAGAGAAAAAGCAGGATCTTTAAATAAGTAATTATAAAAATATGCAGATTCAACAGTATCTATTTGGAAATATATCTAAAGGAGACTGGGATATTTTATAAATATAAAGTTAACTTACCCAGTTATATCCTGTCTCCAATGGCGGTAATGATGGCTTGAAATAATAAGTGAGATCTAAATTGCTGATGGAACTCACTGCCGACTGATTCGTTTTAGGCAGCCCCAAATGGGAATACACATTTTCTCTGAGTGCACTTGACAGCGATGACACTTGAAACCTGCGACGGCGGAACAAGATGGAGAAGGACAAGGACTCGAGGGCTGGAAATGAGGTGGGGGATGGTGAGATGGGTAGTGGGTGGTGCAGGATCCGCAGCATCGTCAGCTTTTAATGTTTGAACTTTTTGTTACGCAAGTGGCAAGGTAACTCCGCGGAAGGAAGGGGGTGGTAAGTGGGAAAGGAGGACGGGGCCGGGGGCGGGGGCAGGTGGCGACCCTGATGCTTGTCATATGACACCAATAAATCGCTTCAATTGCTCTCTGACTGACGCCGTTACCCGGGCACTTTGCCCCACTTCAGTGGCAGCTCCCTTCAGCGCTCTGCGTTCAGCGTTCAGTGTTCAGTGTTCAGCATTCAATGTCAGCGTAATGAAAAAATGCCAATACCGAAATGAATGTGTAAATGAAATGGCTACAAAGAGGACACGGCACACATCCTCGCAGCCCCCGTCGCAACAATCCTCAGTTTGGCACCAGAATGTGTCTGAGCTCCATTGGAGCGTGAGTAATCCCTTCAATTTAAGCAGCTCCCACAGCAGACACACGGCACACACACAGGTGAATAATTGGCTTCTATGCTTTGGAAAATTACCGTAAAATTAGCCTGGCAGGCAGCTGAAAACGCAGGTAGCTTTAGCTTTTCAAGCGGCAGAGTGTGAAAACGTGGAACTGGCAATTACTTTTGAAACTGAGAAGACGCCAAAAGTCTAAGGCTCACAATCGCTTGAGTTATGTTTCAAAGGATTAAATGTTCCAGAACGCAAGGGAACTTCCACCCTGCATGATAACGCAATTATAAAAGGGGAAACCATTAATTTTTAAAAACCAACGCACAGAATTTAAACGGCACCAAAATTGTTAAGCGATAAATACAAATCTTGAGTTTAGGAAATAAATTACTCAAAAGTAAGCTACATTATATGACCGATATTAAACACAGCTTTTTTCCTTGTTAATTTTGTGCTTTTATTTACAATAACCCTAATGCCGATTGAAGTGAAGACGTTTTTTTTTATAAAAAAAATAGTTGTTATTGTTTTAGTTAAGTCGGAGCTAGGAGTATCGCCAAAACAGCTGGAGGCTTCTCAAACCAAAACCCTACTATGCAACAAGTGATTTTTTACGAAGTCAATATCGGTTTCGGCCTGAGTTAACTCGACTTCCTTGCGGACCAAGCCAATGAAGCAGCTTCAAGAAGTAGTCAGGAGCAACAGCTGCCGATGCTTTTGTCAACAGGCGATTGGATTGGAGCAAAAAAGGAGCCAAATTGGAGCAAAAAGGGAAGGCACCAGTTTGTCACCTGACGCGTGCACTCAAGCAGGACGAGCAGTTCGGGCAGCAGCTGCTGTCCCCCAAAAATCCAACTGCTGTCCGGATCCCTGGATACTGGGATACCGGGGTACTTGGATACTGGGATACTTGGAGCCATGTGGTGCTCAGTCGCCCCCGACATGTGCGCATTCAAATGGAAGCTGTGAAGTGGCGGAGGACTCCTCCACTTTTGCTGCTTCGCTTCGTCTGGTTTAAACAAATGGCGTTTTCGCCAGCAGCTTCTTTGGGGTGTCATATATCATTACCCCACAGGCCCCGGGTGCCAAAAAAAAAACTAGAAGTAAAGGTTAGTTGCGCAATTTAGACACTTGAATACACTTACTTTAGAGAAATGTGGAGTAGTAAATGTTATATGTTACAGAAGGTAATACATCTAAGATTAAGTGATAAGATCATATTATTATGTATTTTGTTTAGAAATTATTGAGAAAGTTTACTATTGATTAGATATTTTATGCTAGAAATATTGTATTGATCCCAAAAATGCTAATAAATAACCAAAAAACGGATACATTCTATGTTACGCTCTCTAAGGACTCTTTTTCGTGAGCTAGTTGTAAGGAGAGATCCATCGCTAAGTACTTTGGACAGTCGTGTTGGAATCCTTGATGAGGCCCAATGCAGTGGCACCCGCACACGCATCCATATCCTGGCCAACACCCACGCATACTCGTATGTGAAACACTTGTATAAATTGGCTCATTATGAAACTCATCCATAATCTATGAAGCCCGGATGGCCATCAAGCTGCTTGGGAACCCACATTCACTTCGATTACCCTGGCCGAGAAAGCAGCCCAAAAAGCATGTGGATGGATTGAGGGGCAACCCTACCATTTGCGACACGTGTGTAACTCGTTTTTCAAAACCAAAAAAAAACAAAACTTGGCGCCCAGGCAGCGGAGAAAGCATTTCGCCCGGCGCATAAAACAATTCACTTTATGCGCCCGAATTTAGCCATTTGCCACCATTGAAGCGTTAACTGGACCCGCCATCGAAACGGAGAAACATTCGGCATCCCTTATAATGGCGATTCGGGAATATATACATTTTAAGCAGTCTCGGCATCCCTTTTTCAGCTATGGCTACTGGGCATTACTTAATAAATGAAATTTTTATTCAATTCCTTTCAAGCAGCTTCGATAGATAAATTACCTTTAAAGAGGAGTCAAAAAGTCATATTTACTGTTTGATTGTTTGATTGCTAGTTCTTAGCAGTTCTTTAAACTTTAGCCATTAACTCTACTAACCTGTTTATGTTTCTATCGAACTTTTCTGGCTTTGACCTCGTTTCCTGCACCTATAATCTATCCCGAACGTCCACCATCTGTTCAATATGAAAAATATGGAAAAAATATAGGAAAAATTGTAAAATGCTTGCCAGCGTAATTCCGACTTAATGCAAAACAGCTGACCACACTTTGTGGTCCTGCTCCTGCCACGCCCACTGCCCACCGCCCACCTGTCAGGTGAAATATTTCTAATTTTTCAATGTCCGTGGATGGATTTTTTGCTCCTGTTCCCGTTGATCCTTGACCTGTCTCAACTAATATCTTATGTAATGGCAGGCAACAACTTTTAATGCATATCGACAGGGAAGCTGCTGCTTCTGCTGATATTTCACAGACGAGCAGGATGCCAGAGTCCTGGGAAAACTATTTTTAATATGCATTCAAAGGGGCCAGGTTGGGGCCAAAACTTTGACCAGCTCTTCTAATTGTGCAACTTCCGCTTGCTTTGCCAAAAGTGTGCGGCTAATGCTGCACCTTAAGTGCATCCAACCCCCCTCCTCCCAAAAGAAAAAAAAACCCCGACAGCTTGTCTTAATGCCCTCGACTTTTTTGGGGGAGGTTTCTAGGCAGGCACTTCATTTTCCAAGCTTTCAGAGAGAAGGCGTTGCCGCATAATAAATGGACAATTTACCAGTTGAAGCGTGCAAAAGCCCGAAGGGATGTGGGATGCCCAACCCCGATGCGGTTATAGATTACTTTGGCCCCTCAAACCCCAACCCCAAGTAGGGGCCAACCCTTGGCCAGCCATAAAATTATTTTCTGCAACAATTTCTTGAGCGTTGTGTTCTCCTCCTTGCCGCTCGGGGGCATTTTAATTTTTGATCTCGTAAATTTTCACAAGAGATAATAATAATATGATGCGTTCCACCTGGAAGCTGGGAATGGGCAAAGTCTTTCCCTGAAAGAACCTCGAACTTCAGCTTGAGCTTCTTGCTGTTTTATTGACTTATGGCTCGGGACCACAAAAGGCCACAACTTGAGCAATTATTAAAGTTGATCCAAGGCAAAACCGAACCCTGCCACGAAGGCCCACCGCTCTACGAAACCCTGTGGCAACCACTAAATCATCTCTTTGATAAGCAATTTGATTTATTTTCCGAAAACAATTTTTTTGTGTTTTTTTTTTCGTGCTGTTGCCCAAACTATTTCGGTGCAAAAAGCGAAACAACAAAAAGCCATCGAGCTTAGAAATATTTGAGCATAGGTATTTTTTGGCCAGCATAATGCCCTCAAACGCTTCGGTTAGGTAAAATGGGCATTAACATATTTTAAAAGTAGATTGTGGCATGTCAAGCATGAAGTGCAAATAGCTCACAGCTAAATATTTATGCTCAAATTTTGGTTTGATATTGTTTTGCCTCTTTTTTGTTGGCCAAAACACTTCCGTGTGCGAAGGGTCATCCATCAGTCGCCGGTGAGGGAAATGCTTCATTTTTGACATAATTTGACTGCGATGAGGTGAGTTTGTGTCGGTTTTGGCTAAACAGGATGTTGTGATACGATTGGGGATGGAGTTGGTAGCTTGTGTCTAACCTTGTGGAAAACTAGCTTTATATATTAAATTCTAAACAAAGAAATTATGTTATGCCATATTAATCTACTTATTTTGGCAGTTTGAAAAGTCCAGCTCCATATTATAACATTTTATTATCTGTAAATCATTTATTGAACATTTGAGACACTGAGGTTCTTAGCAGCTAAGGACCAACTTTCCAAATAAGTTCCTCTCCTCATTTTCTCGAAAAGAAGTGTGAAAACTCCTCGGGCTTTTACTTATATGCCATTGTATCCATAATAACTTCAGTAATCCCCCGAAAATTTTTCAATTTAACGTTACAAAATTGCCAAACAAAGTTTCTCACCCAAAATAAGAAATTAGCCCTAAGCTGGCCCAAAATTCTATACTGCAACATTCAATCATAAGGGATCCCAAATGGGGATACCCAAAGATAAGGAAACAACAAAGTAATTCAATAAGTCCAAGGAAATGTCAAAGTGGAGCGAATTTTCCCTGTGATGTGAGTTTTCGGTTGCTTAACTTTTTGGCACAGCTGTGCGTGGCCTTTTTTTTTTGTACCCTCTGACAAATAATTTGTACGCAAATTAAGAAAACAGCCAAAAGACAGAGAATTTTGGGAGCTTGGGGGAAAATTTAATGAGAGGAGCGTGTGCCAAAGTGTGATTAAAACTTTTTTGTTAGAAATTTGGCGTTGTTGCTTTCGAGCATGTGCGGAATAATTGGTCATTTTTTATTGTCATCCGGGTTTTAAAATCAACCTTAAGCCTTTCTATACTGATGATGGTTTCATTTGCAATTAGATTGAATATAAAAAATGTAAATTATAAAAAGCTTTTACACTTTACGTATTTTTCGAGATAAACTTTCTTATCGCTTGTGTCCCATCTGATTCCTAAAATCTGAAAGTGTATTATAAAAAGTGCATACCATAAAGGGAACTTAATTTTTGCTTCCATTATCATCGGGGTTTGGTAATCGCTGGGAATCGCCTTTTTTAAGAGTCCACGCTCAATTGGTATAATGCGTCGTAATAACCGTTACTTGACATCAGAAGGACGAGTGAAGGGCAGCCAGGGTTGTCACCATTTCCCCCGGGGAATCACAGAATCGCAGTGCACCTTGCAGACTGGCAAGTGGTGGTGGATTCCGCTGCCGGGCTTACAAAGGATTAATTTGAATAGGTGTCTGGCACTCGTTCCGATTGGGAAAGTGACTCGAAACAAAAAACGACATCGAGATGGACGGGAATCAAATGCTACAAGTCCTGCGGAATGAATGGGTGGAGTGCTGGGTAATGCTGGGTGATGCGGACTATTGCCGGGTATCAACCACCACAAGAGGAGTTAGCTTTGTCGGCTGCTGCCTTTCCCATCATGCGTAATTCTATTTGTCATTTTGATTATGACATTGTAATGCTTTAATTGATGCGATGCGACAAAAGACGGACTGGCATGGTACTTGCTGAAAAAGGTGGGTGGGCATGTGGGTGCGATTGCAAACTGTAAAAGGCAATCAACCCTGTCGCTCTTTTGTGTTCCGGGATTTTGTCAGGGTGATGACTATGACGCGCCGGCGAGATTCCACTTCTTTTTTTGTTACTTTCCTCCTCCTGTCTGTCGGTGTGTTTGACAAATCCTATAAACAACCCGGGGGCAGCTTTTTGTGTTCCACGTTTCGAAATTTCAATGAATTTTAAATTGAAACTCTCCGGCTATGAAATAGGAGGAAAACAAGGTGATTCAGGTGGCCATTGATATGTCAGATGGGGTTGAGCCACCTCGTTGTCTGCATCCATATCAAATTCTGCTATCCATGGCAGACACCAAATATTCAACGTACTTCTTGGCTTTAATTAGGGTTTTCGATTCCTGAAACTTGGTTGAAGGCAACCTATTCTATTTATTTAATTTTTCCCATAAACTTAATTCAATCTTTGATATATTCACATTGGAAATATGAGCTGATACGTTCAAAAGTTCATTTTGTTGACGAACGAAAACCAATTAATTATCTTTGTATTGCAGTCATACTTTGAACAATCCCTTCGTGATCCATCTTTTTCCGCGCGAATAAAATCCAGAGCTCGATTAGACTCGGAGTTTAAAGTAGACGAGGGACTGCATACAAATTTAAAAAAATATTATAACAATATAATAAAGTATTAAATGACGCACCTTAAAAGCAAGTGTAACATTTCTCCTGCAGTACTAAAGTCCCTGGCAAATTTGATATTGTTAGCCTCGCATATCGCCTCCAAAAGACAGTCATGACCATTTAATCCATATCTAATGGATAATATGAGAATAGTTATCGAATCAGGAGTGAGATGACTAAACTTACCCATTAAGCATGTGTTCGATAAATTGGTAAAGTTGCCAGCGCAAATCTGTGGGCTTCATAAATAATTTTCGTTGGGCGTCTATGGTGTTTGGTTTGTATTCAGGAAACAGTGGGTTTTGCCTATAGACGGATGCATTATAGGGCAGATAATACTCCGCTTTCAGGACATAGCCCACAGTGAGCGATTCGTACTCAAGATCGGCAGGAATACCGATACCGGCAATGAACTAAAAGATTAAACAAAACAATAATATGGTCTTTGCTTGAATTCAAATTATGATTACCTGATGTCTTGTGGGCGCTTGTCGTGGAAATATCAAAAAACGTTTAGCCCTGGAGTGCACATCTTCAGATGCAACTTGTTGCAAGAAGGTGAAGGAAAGCGTTGCACTAACAAAAAGCCACATGGACCTATTCATGTCGGAGGCTGGAAATCAACTAAACTAAGTGCACTTATCGCAAGGCAGCGCAGAATCTTCTGCAATTAGCACTTCTGTGGTAAATAAGAAAGTTATTTGCAGGTCAATATGGTAGATACAATGTAACTCAGATGGCAGCTAAGTCTGCATAGAATTCAAAATTAGAAGATTAATGTTAATCTTCGAAACAAGTACGCTTATATTATATCTTATATCTTAACCATGCCAATAAGACCACAACCTATAGACAATGCACAATTATTCAATTATTATTAACAAAACCTGTCGTAGTTTGCCCCATCATACATAATCGATGCATACATCTGTTTCCATTCAAATTACCCGCATTGTTAAAGGGCGGACAGTTCTCTTTCCTTGTTTTTTGGGGTAAAACTGTAATGCAAAAGCCGAGAATTGCGTTTTCAACTGGCTGTTGCCATGGCAATTTTCGAGCCCATGGAAAGCGGCAACTACGTAGAGCGCCAGCACGAAGTATGTAGTTATTTTGCTGCACGCAAGTCGTATTCAACGTGACGCGACGCATGGTGCACGCAACCCGAAATTAGGCGCAGGACAAACATGTGTGTGCAGCAGTGCTGTCGATCTAGCGGAGTTTTTAGTAAATTCAGCTATTTTGTAATTACTACCATAATTATTTGCATCCACTTTCATACTCAAAATTCGTGTTCATTTTCAATATATAGTATGAAAATTTAAGAATGCTAGTTCCTCAGAAATAGAAACATAAAGCATAAAATGTATTGGTGGTGTTACTTGTTAAGTGCTGTTTTTAGATCCTATAAACTAGCTCCTTCTAATAATGCACATGACCATACTTCTCATCACTGATTAGCCTGCTGCAAAAGCTGATAAGGTTGAGTGGGAAAAGCGGGAATTTCGCAAAAGAAGGCCGAAACCAAGCGGCAAGCCAGAAGGCGTAAACACTGCACGCTGCACGCCGCGTTCCACCTGATCGACTTTTCTAGGCACACAGGGATGGCGGCCAAGGGATGATGGTTAATGAAAGGGAGAAAGTGGAAGCGGGAAGGAAATCGGGGTTATGGGATGGGTAAACCGGAATGGAGGAACACGGGAACGGGCAGCTGTTGCCCCGGCGTCATTCTAATGCACAATGCACAGTGGGCATGAAATATTGTTGACAGGTGAAAACGCTACACACTCCATGTATCTGGATGCCTGTAGCGTGGGGCACGCGCGAGTTAACGACATCGGGACACGTCACAGACGCGGGCACAGGCGGTGGTTTGGGGCAGATAAGCCGAAAGAGATACGTTGTCCACATGGGGGACGTAGCGCCCGAACAGGGACCCTCGGGGCGGGCGGAGGTTACGTGCTGGTCGGCCATTTGGGCCGCTGTCTCCATGTCCCCCGGGGGTGTGGGGGCGGCCGGAAAACGGTAATAAGTGAAAGTGTGTGCCAAGTGAAAGGGTGGCCGGGTGGGGGGAAGGATAAGATTCGGGGGACTGCGACCATCAACAGCTATGCTGGTGTCAGCCAACCCCCGGGGCATTCTAATAAATACTTGATTAGTTGAATAATAAATCCAAATGCTGTGTCGCACTTCAAGGAAATGCTGAAAGTTCGAATTTCCAACGAATTCAATCATCTCCAATAGGACTTGATGCAAAAATAACTTTATGTAAAGCGAGAGTTTCGGAAGTTTTAATTTATAAAAGTTTATCATTCATAGACGAAATATACAAAATTATAATGTACACCATTTAATAATCCTTTGATATTTTTAGTAGATTTGTAAATTATATTCAAGACTTTTCAAGACTGTACCTTGTGGCATAGTTATATAGTGTTATATAGTTATGTATATGGTAGCGTTATAAAATTTAAAAGTGAAATCATACACTAACTTTTTCATATCCTAGAATGCGAATTTTTTTTTCTTATCGTGGTAGGAAACACGCTTATACCGGAAACGGCAATCTAAATGCATTTTATTTGAATGCATGAAAGCCGTTGACAATTAGGCTAACTTCTACACGACGCCTTCGGCGATAGGCAAATGTCCTGGCTTATCAATAACAGGTGAAACTCCGAATTTGCATGGGGCGCGAGCGTGCGGCACGCAGACTTTGCCCCATGTTCCCATATTCGAGTTCAGTTTGAATGCGAGTTCAGTTCCTGCGGGTCTGCAATAAATTCACTTTGCATTTTAATTTCAACTGGAAAACTGGAAAAAGTAAAGCGAAAAAGTGTGCAATTTATCCATAGAGAGCGCAAAGGAAGGAAAGAATGCAAAATGTTGTAATTTCTGCGGCTGCGGCGGCGGCTGCTGCGTTGCATCCCTGTGGCACACGTAGTCGCGTAGTCAAGTTTTGGCCTCTAATGTTGCTGAAAATTGAATTTCTTATTACAAAAATGCTCGCATTGCGTGCGGCGGCTGCTATTGTACAACAACGTAAAGAGCATTACGTGTTTACGTAAAGTTTCGGCGGCGCCCGTCGGCCAAATTGCTTTCCACATCACCCCTAGCTTTTTCCCAGGGCTTTTCCCTTCCCATCCGTTCCGTTCCGTTTGTTTATTTTATTATTTTTGTTTGCGCTCAAATTAAATGAAATGTTTATTCAAACGATGAAAATTGCTTTAAAAAATGTAAAATGGCGAGAAAGGAGAGGCAGGCAGACAGCCGAGAAATGGCCAAAATGATATGCCAAAAGGGCTGCCAAAATGTCGCCGCCAATGTCCTTTTGTGCTGCGCATCCTTAGCCCAAGAACTAGTTGGGCTTTGACAGACTTTTCTGACTTTTTGCTATCTTTGGTTTATCGCCCAACTGAATCATGTCAACCGCAAAAAGGGGCATCATCTTGGATTACCATAAAGACGTCCGCATCCTGCGTCTAGGCGCCATTCATTTTTCATACATGTACATACATACAAGCGAGCGGGTCCTGTTTCTTCCTGCAGGACTCGGGACCAGGATCCTGCATGTGTGCTGGCCCCAAGGCATTGTTCGATTCAAAACGCCAGGCAACAAGCCAGTTGGGAAATTTTATAAATGAGCTGCCAACCACTCCCCTTTTCCGCTGGGCCAGGAAACGAGCAAATCGCCTCGAGAGTCCTTGTGCCAAAAAAGGACCGCCGTCACAATGCCCCAAAAGTCTTGATGGTCAAAGCCAAAGTGCAATGTCCGTGATGACTTGCCAGCCCAGTCATCCCCATAACCCCAAGGCTTAACCCACTACTTCCGCTGCCCAAACCCGACCCCCTCAAATAGACGGAATCCGGTGCCGGGCGACAACTTTGACGCCAGGCCAAAAACTGAAGTGTAGGAGCTGAGTTCCGGTCGTGTTTATATTGAAGGATGTCTTCTCCGCTCACGTTCGCTTTTTGCCGAGCAGCAATCAATCATGCGGTTTAAATTAGGGTATTTACTTAAGTCGGTCAATCGATAGAGGCGAAAGTAAAATATTTTCCCAGTCTATCCTCGTCACTCTCTTTTTTTTTGGCCTTCGCACTCTGTCAAAGTGACCAACATCCTGAAACTTATGGGGCTGAGAATGTGGTTTTAAAGGATTTCACTACGGTCATCAACGATTGGCGATGCCCTTAAAAGCGAAAGAAAGGGGTCTTTGTGTTTAGACAAGCTATATGGCTTTATATATGTATTTACTAGAGGCTTACAAAAAGGGCTTATAGACTCTGGTTATAAATGGTTCTTAAAAATTGTGGCTTAGAAATGAAATATTTTAAGCGAAGTATAAATTGTGTCTTACCTCAAAAATGTTTTTTATTGTATAAAAAAATGTTGTTCATAACAACGCTTATGTGGGAAACAAAACTGAAGTGTCACTCTACCAAATCTTAAATTACAATCTGCCGATAAAAGGTTGGTCAATGTCAACTTCTGGTGAGTAGAGCAAAAGTTTCGTTCCACATCTATTTGCCTTTGGAGAAGTTTATGCGGGCTGAGTGTGTGGGAGCAGGTTAATGACATGCCAGGAACCTTTTGACTGCCAACACCCCATCGAGGACCCAGGACTCCTTGCCAGGAACCTCCCTGTGAAAACCCCACAGGGGCACACCCGTATTAATCACGAGCCTGTCACCTTGCGTAAATATGGCAAAATGAGTGGAAAATGAGCCAAAGATGCTACAGGATACATTTTTGGTAATGAACTTTGCAGTCAAAGTTTATTAGAATCAAGGCAAAGTTTTAACTTGCTTGTCGGAGGGCGCAGTTAATGAGTGGAGGGCCAAAGTAAATAAGTTCGCATTATGAGCTCCGGAAAAGTTACTCCGCCTCAAAGGCAATCAAGCACTTTTGGACTTTGATAAATCATAGTTGACCTGTATCAAGCTGTACCGCAATCGATGATTTATGGAAATTGCCCAAACCTTTTCCATCCCTTTATGTTTGTAAGCCGCTTAGCAATTTGTCAAATAATTGTGTTTGCTGAATATATCTTATCAATACATTGATTTTCACGCCTATAAAGTGCCCGGACCACCAGACAAACAAATTACGTCCAATGATTTCGTACTCAATAGTGCAAACCCATCCCGATCCTGATCCCGATCCAGTCCTCCGGCGATTCCCCGTAGTCAAATAACATTAAGGTGTGCCATTCGCTCAGTATCTGTGTAAATTATGAAAATTACCACAAAACGCTGCAGTGTTCCATTCAATCGCATCGCATCGCATGCGGTTTACGGGCATTTTAAGCCACACATTCGCACACAGGTGTTGTTTGTCCTGCCAAGGGAATTTACATTGATCTCTGAAGGAGTCGTCGTGTGGGCTGTGCGTGCATTTAATGCTGTGTTAAATTGAAAATTTGCATAAAATATTTGCTGTTTATTTATTGGCCCAGGTATACATGTACACTCGCCCTCTCCTATTTGTCTGTGCATCGACTCGGCCAACTAAATAGTTGATGCGATTTGTGTGCAATTTTATGGTCAACTTAGCCAGGAACTTTGCTCTTTCCTTTCCTTTCCGGGATGCTGGGGTTCCGGGGTCGCCGGTGCTAAGTTTGTATGACCATAAACTTGGTTACAACTAAATCGATTTCGGTTTTCAATTTATTATTATGTGTGCCTTGGTATGTAAGCAGACTTAACTTGGCTTGTTGCGTTTGTTGCCATTTGTCTATCGATGAGTTGCAAATAAATGGAATTCAACAAATCATTCCATTCAATATATCGAGTTGTGGTGGAATCTCTAGAATTTTAATACAAATGTATTAATTACAAATTCTTTTTATTCTTTTTTTATTGATCTTTAAACAAGTCAAATAAGACGATGAAAGTATTTAATTCATTTTCTATCTTTCTCAGTTCCCAGCATTTACCATTTTCTTTTTCTTTTATCTTGGGAGTGCTCAAACTCCCGGAAACTTTTCAAGGGGTTTTTCCGGAGAGTTTTCCTGATTTCAATGTGGGCTTTTGGCAGCCTCATTTTCTGGATGAAGCAAAAGTTCTTCATGCCGCGTCTTGGCATATGTAAATAAGTGCCGAACAAAAATTGCCACGAATCAACTTTTTTTGTGCTGCCACCGTATGTGCGCTGGGGTTAGTGATAAAAAATTGAGGGGGCGGGAAATGTGGGGGGGCATTTGCCATTTTATAGTGTGTTTATTTAGCACTTGGAAAATATTACTTTTTGCGCCCAGCAATAATTTTAATTGCTTTGCCAGTGCCAGTGCCAGGAGTCGTCGGAATCTGGGGATTGGCCTCCAGGCCTCCATCTCCTCCAGCACTTCCCCTCTGATGCTGATGCATTCGCGAAAGTTAAGTGGCAAAAGTTTTCACACTAAAGTTGAAGTTGCCGCCCCCCAGTTGTTGTTGTTGCTGTTGTTGTTGCTGTTGTTTTCGGAGAGCAAACATCAACGCCCACGCGAAGTGAAACAGTAGCAAAAGCTGGATATTATTTGAGTTTTGGTCCCTTTTTTCCGAAAACCCCCACCACAGTCCAACCATCATCCGCCTTTCAACCGCTCCACTTTTTTTTGTGCTCGGGCACTTTGATTGTTTTGAGATTTCGCGGCAGCACATAAACTTGTGCTTGATGAGCGGAGGGGGGGATGGGGGAAGTTCCGATTTGTTTATCATTGAGGGGAACAAAGGTTGGGGAAAAAAGTGCAAAGCCATCAGATTTAAATAAAATAAAAGTTTAAATTGAGATTGGCACCAGTGCTGGAAATTAGTTTCTAAAGCAAATAATTTAGCTCTAGTGCTAGGGTGAACTCTATTACTTGTTTACTTTATTAGTACAATTTGTGTGTAGTTAAAATGAATTACTAGAACCTATTTGAAGTAATATTATTATTGTGATTTTTTAAAGTTTTTTTTTACATGAACTCTGAATATTGCTGAACTAACGCTGAGCTTTCGAAAACAGTTTACATCGCTGTCAGTCTAGATTTATTTTCTTCTCGAGGTCACCTTTTGGCCAAGACACCTATTTCGCATTTTAAGGTATCAATTTCCTTCGAACCTGCAGTTTATGGCCTATCAATGGCCGTGCCAAGTTGTTTGGCACCAAGCAGGACAGCTAAATCAATTTCGGTTCCCTTCACTTTTGCGTTCGGCCAATTCCGATGGGAGAACCTTTTGGTAATTGCATTAAATATGCAAAAAAGCCGGGAAAAGCCGGAATAGGACGTGTCTAGGCAAAGGGCTTCGAAGTTCGAACCAATTAAATATTGTAGTTTATGTGTGTGGCGAGGAGCAGAAAACAACTCATGAGGAATCATGGGCCGCAAAAAAGGGCCTTCACTGTCTTAACTCAAACAGGCATTAAATTATCAAAACCGAAAGGGACCCCGGCGATATGGGATCATATGAGGTTGGGGGTTAGGGGTTGGGGATTGGGGCTTTGGAGTGATACCGCCGACACAGCATAAATATACCGGAAAATAGTGCGTGCCTTCGTTACAGATTTACAGCAAATAAAAATGGCCGTGCTGGAAGCTCGTTGCGTATACGCCGCGTGTGCTAGACGGCACTGATTGCCAAAGCTGAGCATAGGAAATCAATTCGAGCGTATAAATGTGGGTCACAAGGGGGATGGAGCTGTGGAGGCTGTGGCAGCGAGATTTTTACCCACTCTGCAAGTGAGTCAGCAAATTGCTGCCAAGCTGGAGGAAAAACTTGGACGTTTACGCATAATTTAAGTGAATTTACGCCTCTCAGAGACTTTAAGCTGTGCTGAAGCCGAGTTCACTCGACTCGATTCCCTTTGCAAGAAACGCATCGAAGCGTTGTTAGCCAAAAGTTGATTTTCCAAGCCATAAAAGACAATCGCTCGAAATCCAAAAGACGCTCATCATATACTCTCGCACTCTGGCACTCTTACACACATAAAGACATCTCGAACTGCAATCAAATTCTACACTTCAATGGACATTCAGACACTCCACCCCACGATGTGGATACTTTGTCACACTTTCCTCCTTTTAACTGCAATTTCTTTGGGGAACTTTTGTCAACTTTTAGGTGAAAGTGCGCCAGCAGACGGAAAAGCGAAGCCAAACAGAAATGGAAGATTTTCCAACCAAGCCGAAAACTTTGTTCTTATCGCCAATGCCTCGGAAAGGAGCTTTGGCATTAAGTAATGGATCCCTATTACGAAAATCGAGGGCAGGAATGTCGGGGGCGAAAAAAACTTTTATTTTTTCTGTGTTAACCAAGGCCTAGGGCACAATTGAGGATCAAGGAGTTTATGAAGTAAACATGGGAAGTTTAAATTGAAAGTTGGTAATTGCACAAGCCATTTTCAAGGGAATCTCTAATAAATAGTTGTTAATATCATACGCTAGGAATTTACTTCTAATCTTTAATCCTACAAATATTGAAAGCATTTAAATTATTTGGAGTTTTGCGAGTAACCATGAATATATAAAGCTAGTAGGGAAGTCAATGTAAGTTTGGGCCTCACTATTTTTTGCTTATTATCCGTTTGTTCAGCTTTTTGCATATATTTACTCACACTCGCCGGCCAGTTTGGTCCGAAAGCAAGTTCTTGGCTCATTAAAAGGCCAAGAAGCAATTGCAGTGCCAGCAATTGGGAACCACATGAGGACGGAATTCGAACAAAGTTCGTCCCTTTGCGTGTACCACCAGCAGCCAGACTGCCAATTTGGCCAGAAAAAATTGTGGCAGGAGGTTGGTTGGTTGGTTGGATTGCTGGCCGGTTGGATCTGGGCAATATTTCACTCCAGGAAGCGATCGATCCATGGCTCTCTCTCTGTGCCTGGCTGTTTCTGTGCCGGCTTATCACGCAAATCTGTCAGATAAAGTTTTCCTTTGCATACGTGCGCATAACTGGCACAAGCTGGCCGATCCGTCGATCGGTTGGTCAGAACCCAGAAACTGAAACGAAGCCCCCATTCCACGTCTGCTCCTCTCACTCGTGCAGAACGTGGATCGCAATTAAATGTTCGCTTTTTGGACAAGATGCAGTGCAGCGCCACGGCGATGTGGAACCTGCTACTTTCCAAAGGAACGAGAGGAACAATCGTGATCTTATCATTTCTTGCTTTGTTCATGTTCGATTTGTGAATTTGTGTTTTACTACCTCAAGTATCGCCGCCGTATCGACAGGATAGTACGATGAAACGATGCTGCATTTCGGGGCCAGCATTTTCATGACATTTCCTACTCGACCGCATTTGCAAACAGACCGCGTCCAGTCGCGATCTCCGACTCTGGCCGATGCTTTATTTTTCCATTTAAATAATTTATAAGTGAGGCCGAGGAACAAAATCTCTGTGCCTTTTGTCCCCCGATCGTGATAAGCTCTCCCCATATATACATTTATATTTTTTTTCATCCCTGCACCAGCATTGTCTTTGGCGACAGCGGCGAAAAAAAAGATCTACATAAAATGTAATTTAATTTAATTTATTGCAACCTGCTTAAGATTTATGGGCAAGTCAGCGCAAATATTGGCATTAATGTCAGCCAAAAATATTGCGAGCTTGGATGGGTCCACAAAAAGTGGAGCAGGTGAAGTGACATCCTTTGGTGGAAAAGTTTTATGGTGCAAGCCAGTGGATAGATATTAAAAATATCCTCAGTTATGACAGAATATAATAATTGTATATATGATTTTATTATAACCGCCAGTAATTGTTCATTCAAGCATTTTGCAAACCCACACGAACCACGTTTTCCCGTCAAAACTAACGAAGAAAACCCTAAACATTCACATTGCCGCCACACACAACTCAATCAAATTGAAAACTTTTCTGGAACACAGAAATGTACCCTCTCGACCCAGACGCCATAAACTCGTTATCAAACCAGGAAAATGTGGGGCGAAAAAAACGTTTAATTAAATGAAAAAATGTATATTTTTCACTCACGAGCAGATTCCCATTTGGTGTATAACTATCAGCGGAATGTTTTGCGAAACGTTTTTTAAATTGGTTTTGCAATTTCGGTGTCGCAGATACTCATACTTGAAGATACATGGCCGGCGATATGCAAAAGATACACACTACAAAGTGCCACAACGAATCGCAGTGGAGCAGTGTAGCAGTGAAGCAGTGAGGCAGCTACAGATACAGATACATAACGGTAGGTGGCCTGGTCATGTGGAGCAGTCAGTAGTTGGAGCTCCTGCTCCCTGCTCCTTGCTGCCAGCTCCTCGCCCATCAGGTCGTAGATGTTAATCGTTGCGGCACTTTGGAGTAAGTGGCATTTGCCAGCGTCCACGACAACGACGACGACAAGGTCCATGAGAGGAGTCTCTAGCACCAGCAGCAGGAGCTATTGGATGGAGGTTGCAGATTGGAGGAGGACCAAGGATGGCGATGGCGATGGCCAACTCTTGATATGCCCGGGTGTATGTGTCCCAGTCGCCTGCAAAAAGGGGGCGTGGTCCGTGTCAGTTTTCCCCTGGACTTGGCAATGTTCGTGGCAAATGTTTGCGGATTTGAATTTAAATTGAAATAGGATGTTGTATATTCAAATGAATTTTAACTTAAGGGTAAATGGAAACTGCCAGCCAGGGGGCGTGGCCCTGCCAGTAGCCGTGGCAGCAGGAGAAGGGCCAGTCAGATTAACATCATCAGTTTGGCATTGATTGGTCGTTGGATAGCGCAGGAAAACCCAGGAAAAGCGCCAACGGGCATCGGTTCACATGTAACCGCAAAAGAAAAAGAAATCGAAGGAAGGAAAATCCACTCCGCTTGACAGAATGGCAAATAACGAAGACTCTTTCCTGGAAAGTAACAGAAAGTAGTTCTAAAATATATTTAAAAATATAATAATAAATTGATTGCACGCATATATTCAAGATTATTGGTCTGCTACGAAATAAGTTCTTACTGTAAACACGAAATATGTATCATGTTTGAAAAGCTCTGTTTTTCTGATCTCAGCTTGATCTTTAGATCTTTTTTTTTTTTTATAAACGCTTAGTTTTGTGATACATATTTACTTAATGTCTTTCAGTTCCTAAACAACGACATTTAAATGTATAATATTCTATAAGCTTGGCTCATGTCGAAGCTAAGTCACAGGGACCTTAAAATTGAAAGAGTGCCACAAATGTGAGAAGACACCCAAAACGTTATAAATGTTTCGGGAGGCAATCAACCAACGGACCGGGCAAACTAGTCGAGGACATTGAAAAAAGTAAACCAAAAACCAGAGGAACTAATGGGTTTTGTAATAAGTTTCAGTTTTCATGTTTATATTAGCATTCTAATAGTGGAGGCTCGGGATGAGCACCAGGCAAGAGATAGATCTCGATTGGCAGTGCCACAATATTTGGTCTGGCCAATTTGCCTTCCATTTAAGTGAGCGGGTGGTGGTGGTTCACCAGGTGAAATGGAACAAACTCTGGATGTTATCTAGACGGAAAGTTCATGGGAACCGTTCTCGACACAAAGCGTGTTCTTTGACGCCCCCATAGATAAGAAGCCAAGCCCCGAGGCGAACTAACGAACAAACAAACCATAAACGATAATTAATAGAGAGATAATCTAAGCGCTTCATTGACAAATCGAAATGAATTATTTTCCCAAAGACTCCAAAGCGAGTGCAGCAATTTCCATGGAAAACCCATCCCCGATCCCTTCCCCGCTTCAGCATTTCTCTGCCGCTGACAGCAACATCGGGCCAACCGAGTCTTGTATACCATAAATCTTGTTCTGTGGAGAACTAGTCCAGCAGTGACATTCGCCTGCAAGGAGACTGGGTCTGGATTTGGATTTGGGTTTGGGTATGGGTATGGATTTGAGTTTAAGTTTTAGTTTGGGGCTGTGGTCGGGGGTTTCCAGAGACACGGCATCGTCTTCATTTCGGGGCCCGGCCTGGCACGACTTTTCTTTCACTCGCCGAGTTGGTCCGTGGAAATGCAGTCCAATCTACAGGTGGTTAATCACCAATTAAGCTCTACATCATACAAATTTGTAAGACCCAAAAGGGAGACGTGGACCTCAAGCTGACCCTGCTCCTCTGCTCTTCTGCTCCCTTTCCCCACCCAGATATTATGTCACACTATTTGTCAAACGGGTTTCCAATGCTCCAATGCTCCTCCAACTTCCAAAACACAAAACAACAAAATTCAAGCTCACGCCGAGCGGCAAAAATTGAATTGATTAATAAATGCGGTGAGGTGAACGGCGCTGGGAGTATCAAAACTCTTTTGGGCTTTTCGGAACTTTTTCGGGGCATAAATCTCAACTAATTTTGTGTAATTAGTTTGCATAATCTGTCACGCTGTTTCTTCTTTCAATTCTTTTACCTTTTCTCCCCCATTTATTTTTTTTTTTGGCAACATAATGGAGTTTCGATTGGGATTTTCTTGGCTTAAATAAATGTGATTCTATTGATTTCTAAATACTTCTTTAAAAATTGGTGGTCGGCTTTTGTCAAAGTCTTGTGGTTTCTTTGGGCTTTCGGTTCGTTGGAATTCTTCGCTGGGCAATTAATTTGTTGGTCATTTTGAACTTCAAAGTGTTAGGCAGTTTGAGAAGATAATTAAAGGGTCTTTGACTATTTTGAAGGTTTTAGGGTCTGGTTAAACGATGGCAGGTGTAGTTAATTTATCAGCTTTTTTTCGAGAAGGCAGCTAGAAAATAAGCGATAATATTATCAGGCTTCAGCTTATCAGCTGGTGGAATAACTTATCTTTTACCCCTGAAATGCAACAAGATACACACATACTTAATCCAGTACAATAAATTAAAACACACATCATTTTCTGACAATTTGTATGCGCATAAGAGCTGTATCAACATTCTCAAAAAACGTAGGGAGGAAATATGAATTTTTCTAACATTTTTGCGGTATACACTCATAGCGCAAAAACGAAACCGCTGGCTATTTAAAAATTCAATCAGCCACAGAGACAATCGACCAAAATTGTATCAACAATATTTTAATGATATTTGCCAAAGGCCAACTAGAGACACCGCGTGAAAGAGAGGAAAACTGCGGGAAAATCAAACAAATCGAGAGCAGGCCAAAAAGGGGGAAAATGTGCAAAAAGCAAGAGTTCATTCGACCCGCTCAAAACTCAATTTGCCAATATGCGTACAACGGTCAAACAAAATAGCAAATTTATAGAATTTGAAACGCCAAATCGGGTCTGAACAACCTTTGACCCTCCTCCCACGCCACGGCGAGATGAAAAATCAGAGGCAGTAAAAATTCAAACAGATACAGGGAAATTTAGAAAGAGTGGTGTGGAGTGGAGTGGAGTGAAAGAAGGATGGGCACTGCAATTTCATCTAAATTCAAATCGACCAAAAACGTTTAATAACAAATTTAAAAACTCATCACACTGCTGACTGTGCTGTGCTGTGCTGTTGGTGCATTGGCATTCAACAATGTTGCACTTTGATGTCAGTCGAGATAACACACACAAAACAATTCGCACGGCATTTTCGCAAATGCAGTCGTCAATCAACAGAGTGTGTGGAAAACAGTTGGGAAAACCAGGCAAGAGTTGGGTGTCCGCAAGCCAGACTGAATGCAGACCACTCATAATTGAATTTGGCCGGCGAGGAGTTGTGAATTTTCGGGGGTACTGCTCCAGGTCATCGCTCTATATGCCGTATTATTGAAATTCATTGTGATGCATTTGAAATTCGCTTCAAAAGTACCCGAAAGCTCCAAATGGAGCATCCCAGAATGCTCGAATGCCAACAAGTAAAAAACAGATACGCTACTAAAAGTTCCTAACCAATTAATTCATTTCATTTAAATGTTTCGGACATCTGTTAATTTCGTAGATATTCCAACCAAAAGTTTGCATTTAAATGCACAATTAATCCATGTATTAATAATATACAAGATAAATCACGTAAATAATCCATTTAATTATAATTATACAAGATAAATCACGTGAATCAAAATATTCCAAAAATTGTTTGCTTTATGCTTTAATAAATTCCATAAAAAATAATACGTGAATTAAACTAGAAAGTTTCATAAAAATAATAGGTTCATTAAACTAGAAAGCGTTTAGTACATTTTCCGTTTAAATCAATTTTTTGAAAAAACAATCGGAGGTCAACTACTTGTATCCATGGCCTTAGAAAATCCAACAACTCGCGCCAAATATCCGCTTAGTTGGCAGACCCGAGATAATGCCTCGATGAATACTGTTTAAAATTCATTTCAGCTTATCATCAACTTGGGCGGAGTGCAGAAAAACTTTGTTCACCAAATGGAATTCACGCTGGAAAATTGCGTTTTCAACGAAAATGAGTTTTAATTGCAACTTCTCCTAATGCTGCCAACACACGAAACGAGACGAGTTCTGCAGAGTGGGTGCTGAGTTTTAAATCGAGCGACTGGGTTGGGTTTTCGGGAATGAGAATGGGAATGAGTTTGGGTTTTATTCTGGCTCCGGGGATTCCGCTACAGACTGGCTCGTTGGTATTTCAGCACACGTATCCTCTTAAATGGCGGAATGTTATGTTCTTTATGATAATTCGTATGAGTAAGTGTAGCATTTGAGTTTTCAGTTTTGAGCTTACGCCGTTTTTTTCTGTACTGGCAAAACTCTGGGCTTGCTTGAAATCTGACTGCTGTCGTTGCAACTACGATTTGTTGATTGACCAGGGACCACAAATTGTGCGGTCTGAAATATGTATATTTAGCCTGTTTACCCAGGCGGAAAATGCTGGAAAACACGACGAAATTCCTAACTGGAAATGCATTTTGTGCAGCGGGGTCAAACATCGATTTCCTCGTCGCTTGTTTTGCGAATTTTCCGAAATTTAATCGAACTAGCATTCAATTTGGCAGTAACGAAGTATTAATTACTTCAAAATTTGGTTATTTTCTTTTATTTCTCGGCGGAAAAACCCCAAAAATTAACGCAGTTATTAATAGCCTATGGGTCTAGGCCAAATTAAGAAAAATGTGAGTTGGCACCAAAAAATAAAAGTGCGCATTAAACGCACTCTGCATGTCGCTGATAAAGGTTCGTTATAGCCTTGAAAAACAATCAACTGATGTTGCATTTTTTCGCTGTATTTTATACATTTATTTGTATCCCTTAAATGATGCACATGAATGCAATTTTTTGCCTTCTTCGCACGACATCCAATATTCTCGCCAAAAAACAGCGCGGAATATAAGAGCTCCGAAATTGCCAGTGCCCGAGGTCCGGTGCTCGAGTTTGCACTGGCTCGTATTTGTTTTCAATTAAAATAAATATTACCATAACCTATAAAATAATTGAAAAACAATTTAGCATTATTGCGTGCAGGCTGGTCCATTCGAAGCAGAGGTTCCCATTGCGATTTCCCATGAGTAGCGCATGATTCCTCGACGTGTCTGCTGCTGTTTTCCGATTTCTGTTTACTGTTTGTCAGTCGTTGAGGTTGCAACTTGCCACAGCAACCGGCTCTCGAAATGGTGGGAGGTTGCCCAGGACTCGTGGCAGATTTACACGCCTTTATTTACCGAGTAGGGCCAAGTCGAAGGGTATACACTTGATCAATGCCTTCAACACTCATCCAATACGCTTTCTTTCCTTTTTATACAAAATTTATTCACATTTTGTATACAAATTAATTTGACTATAATAATAAAGACACCAATTTAGAATAAACACTTAAAATATTCTTGCAAATAGACTTAAGATTAGGATGTCTAAGGGTATGAATCCTTTTATAGAATACTTTTTAAAGTTCCATTTTCTGATCAATAAAATATATAAAAATTTAAATAGAATACAACACAGTTTTTCCATATCTTCATTACATTTTCTCGACATAAATGCAGATAAAAGAAACATTTGCACACAAAATCTTACATGTGAAAAATATATTAATAACATCTTTGTACATGGACTTAAAATATTCATTATTATAAAGAGTACTCATGCAATCGGCTTTCCCATTGACCCCCTTTCTTTTTCCTTTCATTTTAATTTTAATTTAAAATATTTTTGCAAAAGTTGCGAACGCACTTGCCCACCCACACACACACACGAACACACACACATTCGCTGTTGGGAAATTTCGTTTACTTTGCGGGTCTTATATTTTGACATAATTATACACACACGCACACAACCGAGCACATTTATACATGTTTTTTAATTTTTATGCGTCGTTCTCACATGGGCGAAATGTGCGAAAAAAATAAAAAATAAAAAATCTGAAAATGAAAATCTTCTTAAGCTACAACAACAATTATAATAATTATTTAATTAAAAATGCTGTCGCTTGAGTTGGTGCTGCAGTGGCTGCTAGCCGCTTGATTTTTCCCTTTTACGCGATTTTTGTTGAACAGAAATTGCATTTACGAGTGCTCCGGCACTTGAGGGAAAATTAATCTATTTTAAGTGTGTGCAACACATCAGGAGCAACGAAGTTGGAATTGCCCCATAAATGGCGGTAGGTTAATGAGTTTTGGACTTTCAGCAACATATCTTAAATACACAAAATATATTATCTCTGCTTCGTCATAAATAAGTTAATGATGCTGTACAAAATCATTTATCATTATTAAATGCATTAAAGATAACTCTTGCAATCCGATATAGTCATCCGATCTGCGTGATCCTTGCAAACATTGTTGCAACCTTAAACCGTTTCCTCCTTTGTTATCATCTATCTACTCCCTGGAAGATATTTCCCAACTTGACCTCATTTTCAGCCCCATGTAGGGAAACACAATCGGAGAAAACAATTGCCCGAAATGCGGTAGCTTGTCAGATTGATTACCACTCGATTGTTGGGAAAGTCTTGCACAATTCCGAGGGGCCACGAATATCCACATCCACATCCACAGCGACTGCAATGATTGACCATAATGAGTTGAGTTTTTAGGTAGATCACGCCCGAGTTACACAGTCAGTACCTCTCTGGTTTGCAAATGGCATTCGTATGGGACGCAGCATAAAAATTCGCATTAAGCGCACACAAAAACGGTTGCAATTGTACCCAGTTTGTAGCCAGTGTGTTCTTGGACACCTTTGTATCTCTCGGTGCGGATGCCTGCTAATCTCTTATAACATTTCCATTAATACGCAGTTGGTAGTCCCTTCCCTGAGACCCATCCCTTCCCTTCGCTTTCCCTACGTTCCCTAACCGACTGCCTGCCAATGCCAAATGATGAGAAATTAATGCGAGTCGAGCAGGAGAACCAAGCCCTGAGCTCACAGCATGGGCCTAGCGTCACGGTATTCTTCACAGTCTTCTCCTCGCAGCGGGACAATTGGGCCTCGGTTATTGTTAAGAAATTTCACAGCACTCGGCATGGGTCCATTTGGTCCATTGGTTGGTCCATGGATCCATGGGTAGAGCTGTGCAGTTTCGGGCCCAGGGAAGAGCGCTTGGCTCAGTGTTATGGCCATTGTAAGGTGTAACAAAAAACCCAGAAGATGCACACAAATTTTTGTCAAATGAAAACTGTCTCTGGGCACTTTATGAGTTTCGTGTGGAGGGAGGCGCGGTTGAGTCCCTCTGTGGCTGGGTGTCTTCACGCCCCGGGCTTAAGTTTCACGTGTTACCTGCCTCGGGTTTGATGGCCGACCATGACTAAATGGGGTGATAAGTGAATCCGTAACCGACTAACTTAATGCGAAGATGAGGCATTAATCCGTAGAGAACTTGTACGTAGTTATTTCGATTCATTTCTTATTATTAGTGCCCTACTTTTTGAAAACTAGAATATTTCCATTTATTCTTTAAAGCAACCAACCGCCAAAGTTAACACTTTGTAATCATGGCAGTTGCGTTATGAAGCGGAAAAATGAAATTACCAGCTTCTATGAAAGCAGCCAGAAGAATGAATTTAAGTGTTAAATCTGGCCTTTCTTTATTTTCTTTCTCCCCACCCCTTGCTTTAAAACCAAACCAAAAATCATCGGTTTCGCCCCCAAGTTTGACCTCAGAAAGACATTCAAGACCACGTTAATTGAGCTTCGGAACGAAGACCAAAAGCCAACTAACAACAGATAGATAACAACATCTGATAAATGGCGGGCCGAATCGAAAACGAAATCTCAATCTCTCTGAACTCTAAACCCGGTCGGGGAGCTCTCGCTTTTGGAACAATTGTGAAATGCTTTAATTTCTGAAGTACCTTTAATGAGCATTTTCAACATGGTCATCATACAATCGGCCAGCCAGATGGGCCACAATGGTCTTTCATTTCATATACATGTGGACCAGTCCGGGCTTTTGGTTCGATAATTATTGCCTTCGGGTAGCTGGGGCTTCAATGTTCCGAGTCTTCACTCAGAATCCGTTTTG
This sequence comes from Drosophila teissieri, assembly GCF_016746235.2. Taxonomy (NCBI): domain Eukaryota; kingdom Metazoa; phylum Arthropoda; class Insecta; order Diptera; family Drosophilidae; genus Drosophila; species Drosophila teissieri. Next base: position 13,270,809 of record NC_053031.1, on the reverse strand, counting down.
GGGGCTCACAATCTGTAAATGTATCGCGGTGTTGGAGTCCGTATCTTTGAGAGCCATATCGTCGTGTATCTGTATCTGTAGCTGTATCTGCGGCTGAGCCTGTGTTGAGGCGAATTAATGATTACATTCGCTGTTGCTTCGTGGCTTGATCCACTAACCCTTGCCAGCGGCCCCTTCGGTAGCTCTTTCACTCAACTGGGGGCCATGAAAGGAAATTGTAATGATCGAAATCAAAATGTTTTCGTTACTTCGCCTCCTAATGAAGCCTGAATAGTGCGAATGACTCTCAAGTCTCAGCTCTCTCTCGTTCTCGAGTCTCGAATCTGGAATCTCGAATCTCGAGTACACGCGCCTTTTAATCGAAATTTGATGATGGATACCCCGCCAGCCGCCGGAATCCAACGGCGAAATCAGTCAGAGGTTGAGTATCTGGTCTTTACTCTTTCTTCGCCGCCTTTATTGTTGGCCATTTGGGGGGCTTGGTTCTGGCCGCTATTTGCCTTTGTTATTTATTTATTGTTATTACCGTACATACATTTCTCGCTCGCTCGCTCGCTGGAAGTTCTGAAATGATTTCTATTTTCGTAATTGTCTAAATAGGTTTCGATTTGGCTTGAAATTGAGCAGAAAGACTAGAAAACCAACGAAAAATAGGGTTCTTGAGCGTTCCCAGGGGCAAACTTCGACGGTGAGTTGGCAACTTTCTGGTCCGCCAGGCGACAGCTGCATTGCAGGTGACAATGAAGGGGTGGCCGTACCTACATATATATCTATATATATTTGTACTTATGTATAGTAGTTACACATGTGTTTCCCTGCACATTCAATTGAAAAGTATACCTCCTACCCACTTGCCACGCTCTGCTTGAGTTGGGTCTGCAAAAGTTTCCGAGCTTGTTACTATTGAATAATAGTATATTAATTTTGCTGCAATTTTTATTCCCCCGAGCACGGCATGCAAGCCCTCAACTTACTTTTAATTGAATTGAAAGTCAAAAGTTTTGAGCTCGTGGAAAAAAAGTGAAAATGTCGAGACAAATTGACACAGAGGAAAAGTTGTCGGTGCACAGGGAAAATGTATAATTAAAGGCAAATTTCCACAGCATTTCCACAGTATGCCGGCTGAAAGGAAAATCTGCTAAATTAAGAGCCAGAATGAACACACACACACAGTTGTATTTTTGTTTTGAAATGAGTTTTGTTTTCATTGCGTATATTTTCTGTTTCTGTTTTCGTTTGATATTTTGTTTTTTGTCGCTTAAATTTGCATAAATTTCTTGTTCTAACTAATACATAAATAGTTGTTTGCATCTGATACGATTTTGCATTTAACAATAAATTAAATAAGTTAAAATTAAGCTTACGTTGACTCTCAGTGCTTTGTTGTCTTTATCTAAACTCGTATATCATTTACAATTCATCTTAGAGACTACGATTAACTTATGCTCGGAGGGGGACGAGGAAAACAGTAGTGTTGGCAAAGTGCTGATAGAATTGGAGATCCTTCAGTGTTCTATAGGTTCGAAAGAGTGCTTTAAAGTTAATTATGTACAAGGCAAGATTTTCTCTGACTTAATGCCTAGATTGTATTTCGATTACAGCTACTACAATGTTTTCCTTACGCCTAACTACACGCTAATTGTCTCTGGAGGGGAGGGAGTTGGTTTAGTGGGCTTTTTGGGGGTTTTGGCATCACAGTGTTGGGCAGCGGACTACTAAGCATAGATGCTCAGCTGCCTGCGTCGATAGGTCGAGGATCAGTGCGTGAACTGACGCAGTGTGTTGTTGTTCTGCTGCTGCTGCTGCTGCTTCTGGGAGGCGGACTTCTGCTGGAAGGATCTGCGTCCTGTGGTGGCACACAGTCCATTGCGCAGGGGCAAAGCTGGTGGCATCGGTGGCGGCGTGGGCGTCTTGCTGCGACCCAGTTGCTCCAAGGGCATCGAGTAGTGGGTGTTGCTGTAGATGTAGTTGTGGTCCAGGATCTCGCTGCCCATCTCCTGATCGTACATCTCACGCTGCTTGAAGTGCTCCTGGGTCAGTCGCAGTTGCGGCTGATTTGGTCCACCCAACGGGGCACCGTGCACCATGGGCACATCCGCGTACGAGTAGCAGGAGTCACCCACTGTGGCCGTGGCCGCGAGGAACTGCGGCTTGGTATAGTGGTTCAGCTGGGGATTCTGCTGATGCACATCCCGACCCATGGTGGCCGACTTCATGTGCAGCACAAACGAGGCACTGTCGTCGATGGCTCCCTGTGACACCAGGGCCTTGTTGTTATTTAGCTTCTTCTCGCTGACCATTGTGGCAGTGGGCACCACCAGCTGCTGGAACTTCTGCTGGGGATCGATGGCGCCCAGATCATTGACGGGCATCGGGCACATTCCGTAGTGATGGGTGGCTCCGGGATGATGAGGTGCGGTGTAGGTGTTGGGGAACGTGGAGTGGATGCCCAGGGAGCAGGGATGATGCTGATGGCGCGACATGTAGTCCTCGTCGCAGAAGGTCTTCTGGTATTCCCGCTCCTTGCGGCCCAGCGCCGAGTTGCCCCACAGACCGCCCTTGATGGTTTCGCGGATCTTATGACGGCAGCGGTACAGAACCAAAGCCAAGGCGGTGATCGTGGCCGCAGATCCCACCAGGAGAGCTCCAATCAAGGCCTGCTTGCGAGGATCGGCATGGGTGCATCCCATCATGGCGGGATTCAAATGGCGCAGGGACTCACCGCGCAGACGTTCGGGGAACTCACACAGCAGTTCGGAAACATCATCCTGACTGGCATTCTTGGCCACCAGCAGATTGTGCAGCCACATCACGCGGCAGTCGCAGGACAAGGGATTTTCGGAGAGGTCCAGAGTCTGAAGATCCTTCCACGGGAACAGACCTTCGGCCAAGGAGGTCAGCGCATTGGCCTTGAGCACCACATGCTTCAGTTGAGACAGTCCACTGAGGGCGCCCTCTTGAACCTCCAAGAGCATTTTGTTGGACGACAGATTCAGATACTCCAGGTTACCATTATCGCTGAAGGCTCCGGTCATCACACGCTTCAGTTTAAGAGCTCCATTCACCTCCAGGCGCTTAAGCTGCTTCAGGCCCATGAAGGCGCCTTCGCTGATCACCTCGAAGTCGTTTTGACCCAGGGACAGCTGCTCCAGACGAACCAGCTTGCTGAGACCCACGGAGGGAATGCGATCCAGACGATTATCGGAAAGATCGAGAATGCGCAACTCCTGCAGGCCCAGGAAGCTGTCGTGGGAGATGTTGCGTAGACTGGCACCCTTGAGCTCCAGGCGAGTGAGTCCTTTCAGGTCCTGGAAGGCACCAGCCTGAATGCTTTGCAGCGTGTTCATTCCAAGGAACAGCTCAGCCAGACTGGGCATGGCCTGGAAGATCACGGGATCGGGAACGGTGGTCAAGGCGTTATCATCCAGATAGAGGATGCGCAACTGGGAGAGTCCATCGAAGGCCTTGGGATCCAGATAGCCAATGCGATTCTCGCCCAGATTCAGCTCCTCGATCTTCAGGAGAGGAGTGAAGGTGCCCTGGTGGAGCTCCGAGATTTGGTTGCCACGCAGATTCAGGACCGTAACTGCCGACAAGCCAATGAAGGTCTTGTTGCTGATCTGACCAATCTTGTTGTGATTCAGATGCACCTCCTGAAGCTTCTTCTGGTACGCGAAGGTGCGCTGCGGAATGGTCATCAGGTGATTGGAGGACAGATCGAGGAAGGTCAGCTCCGCGTAGAACTGGATGGACGAGTCGATGGTCTTGATCTTGTTGCTCTTGATCACCAGTCGCTGGATGGAGGGATTCAGAGCGATGGGCAGCACGTCCAGCTGGCCCTCGCCGCATTGCACCACCAGGGTATTATCATCGCACTGACAACCGGGCGGGCAATTGGCCAAACCCGCCGCAGGCTCCACTCCAATGCTGGCCAAAATGCACCAGATGCCCACGAAGGCGATCATCATGTTTCGCTGCATCTTGGGGTCTCTGATTCTCTTTTGATTTCTGTCTTTCAGTTTGCTTCACTCTGTGCTGCTGTTTCAATTCTTTCAGAGTTGTTGTTGGGATTTTCAGTTTTCCATAGTGCTGCGGGTAGACAAACGAGGGAAAAATATTCAAAATTAGTTTCTGTCTTTTCTGTGAGTTCGGTTAATTAGCCTATTTTCGTGGAACTATTTCTATTGATTAAAATTTACAGAGTTCTTCTAGCAAGCGTTTTTATGTTTTCACAAGTATCTCATCTCAGCTATATTTTTAGATGTTTTATTTTTATTTCTTTCTGGAAATATATATTTAAAGTTGCTAATGCTTCGGTCCTAATAAATTCACATTTTGGAATTTGAAAACGGATTAAATATTTTAATTTAACTTTATATTCTACGAAACAAACTTTTTTATTTCAATTCAGATATAAATATATTTCCTATTGTGTCTGGCAGCCTAACTTTATTCCATAGAACTTTTCCTAATTTTCACAATTTTCCACCTTTTCAGCACTTTTATGCATTGCAAACTGTATGCCACAAGTGAAACTTACCTATTGTTTTTCTTTGATGATTGTTTGGCAACAATTTCTGGCTTTCAGCAGATCAAATCGTTGATGAACAGAACAAAAAATGCAAAATGCAGTGTTTCGGGTTTTGTTTGTATTCTGTGATGTGTTTTTGCGTTTTCACTGTTTCACTTTGGGCAAATATTTTGAATAGCCAATTTTCTGTTTTGTCACATTTGCTTAACTAAAACATGTGTGTGTTGTTCAAATTAAAATTTGCTTTGTTGTGTTGCTTGTTTCGTTTTTTTTGTTTTTTGTTTGCTGATTGTTTGTGAAACGTGCGCGATAATCCAATGGTTCGCTTTGACTGCACGCTTCAAGTTGTTGTTAGGCGTTCGACGGTTTTCCGTTTGGCTTTTTACGTATTTCGTGTTACCAACTCTGGTAAGAGAGAGGAACTACAGTCGCAACTGGGTCTATATAGCTGGCAGACAACCGCTCACGACGAGGCAACGAACTACACTGATTTTACGAAGTGCCTGCTGCACAAACGATACCTCGGCTGCCCCGTTTTGCCGGGGTGGTTGAGCGGTACAGAGCGCGTTCTGTAGCGGTAACAGAGCCGTTTGAGCGGTATAGATGGTGGTGGTGCCGCTCATGGCGGTGCTGGTGGTGGTGGCAGGCAGCTGCATCGGTTTTGGGTAAAAAGAGCGGCGTGGCTAAGGCGAGACGGCCTTGCGAAGACGTCCTCTCTCTCAGATAAGCCCGCCAGCAGGTAGTCGGAACTGGTTTTGAGAGTCGGATATAGATGTATCTCAATATCTCTGGTTCCCTCTTGCGATGCAGAACTCAGTGTCGCGAGTTTCACTCGAAATTTCCACTCATTTATCTGGCTATACGTACGCCATGTATCCAGGCTCGCTCTCTGACAATTGCAACTCACACGTTGAACGAGCCGCACGTCCTCGACGAAATGCTGTCGCCCATAAAACCTAAAACTAGGACTGAAATAGTCAACGCCAAAAGGAAAAACTAAAGAGAAAACTAAAACAGCTCAAGTGCTGTGGCATAATTAAGACCCCATAAAAAATAGATGCTCCTCCGCAGAAAAGGAGCTAGATGGATATTTATGGGTTGCAGACATGTCCTCGCCTAAGTGGAGCATTTTAGTGCGGTTAACAGTCCAAAAGTGACGCACTTGAAATTGATATTTTTGTATCTGCTGCGAGTCTAGGACACGAAAGTGTTGCACTCGAGTATTTCCCAAAAATATTGTGTCATCTGATACATTTGCGATGCATTTCTCATTCTTGGCATGCGGAGCAAACAACTATTTACAACTCGGCGAAATCAAAAAAAAAAGTAGAAAAACAAACGGGAAAAAAAAACAACTGTGACAACAAGAAAATCAACTTTAAATGGCCATAACTTTGTGCCAACATATGTAGCGGGATCTGAGGAGCGTGGGGCGGGGCACATTTTCCGGGCCTTACGGCATGCGGTTTTCCTCCACATTTTTCCCCCCAACCTATCCCCTCTGCCCCACTGACATAACTGGCATATTTCCGTCTGCGAGAATTTCGCACACAAAATTTATTTATCGTACAGAGATGGAAATCTTTTTCGACTGCTTTTCTGCCATAAAGTAACCATTAAGTAAACTTGTTAAATGTATACTATATTACCCAAATTTGAGGCATCTCTGTGTATTGAAAGTCAGGGCAACTGTTAATGGTTGCTTGGCCATTGCATTTTATGAATTTGATTTGTTGCCTTTGAGAGGAAATAAATACAAATAAATAATTTATGACAGAAGTAGATTCTGGGAAATTTTCCTTACCAACAGAGATAAATTCAGCCTTTAAAATTGCATTTTAAAACTCGTCTTTACAATTTATTTCAAGTGAAAAATTATATTTGCTGAACTTTGTTGGCAAACATTCTTTTGGTTTCTGATATCTTGCTAAACAAAAATTGAGATAAAATCTTTTTTGTAAATAAAAAGAATTTTTGGTACATTTTTTACATAATTGAGAAAGGGTGAGTGAATAATAATAATAGCTATTGGTATTCAAACTAAAGCCTTATATTTGCTAATAAAAAAAACAAAAATAAAATGTAAAATCTTCAAAAGTTTTTGATGACTTGTTGGAGAACGGCTTTGGCGAATATAATAATAAACTTTAATGCGAAGGCAATAATTGTAAACAATTAAAACGACGTGTAAGAATAAAAGCGTTGCCTCGTAAACTGCCAAAGTGCTCTATATACTATAGAGTTTCCTTTCAAAAACCAGATCCAAAACACAGTGATTGCTGCACTGCTGCAGCTGACGGAAGTTTGCGTTTTTATTTTCATATGTGCCACAAGCTGGGCGAGACAGGTGCCACAAGCTTTTGGGCCGCAGCTCTCACGTTACACATCGGAAAGCCTCAACCTAGCCTCTCAATTTGTGACTACGAGTATGTGTGAGAATTTCCCAGCGATAAAGCCCAAATCCAACAACTTAAAATAAAGGCGAGGTGCACACATATTTTTATGCTTTCTTGTAACTGAAAGGGTTTGTTTGCACTGCGACTGCGGTCCGAGCTGCATGTGAAAATTGTTTGGCCAAACGCTAAAAGCACTTAAACAATTAGAGGAAGAAACGAAATGGCTGGGCAAGCAGCTTTCTGTGTAATTAGGTAAAACAGGGTCTGGAGAAGGGCACCGACTACCGTAGAGCCGCAGCAACAAACCAAACCAAACCAAAAATGCAAATTATAAAAAGAGGCTGGGGAAAATAAAATGTAAACATTTTGGGGATATATATAAGAATATATAGGATATGGTATAAGAAGCGAGAACTAAAATTTAGGTTTCTCAACCAACTTTTTGTATATTATATCTATTTAAATTTCATCATTGCGCAGCTTAGCGTTGTTAGAATAATGCAATGATATCCTTCTTGGGTCTTTGAGTAACCAAGTTGTTATACCATCTTTTAGTAAAATAATACTTTTAGTTCACATCCGAGGAAGTGCCCATTTGTATGCGGAGCCCTGAAAAACGGTGCTTACATGTTCACCGGAATAATGCCAGACATGGGGAAAATCGCTGGCAATCTGAACGGCAAACATAACGCACTTTGACCAAACAAAGAGCCCGATGTTGCTGAGAAGTGACTTATGGGAACGGACAGCTGACGAAGTCGCAGTCATATAAATACATATACTCGTACATATGTATATATGTTGGCCAGATTCAATATGGGTGCGCATGCGCCGCTTCTCTTTAGACCGTTGTTGTTTTATTGGCCCGGCGTTGTTTTAACAAGAAACTTGTTAGTTGCAGCGGGTTAAAGATTTTCGAGTCTTGTACTTGGCTTGGCCCTGTTTTGTTTGCCAGTCGCGACGTCGGCTACCCGTTTCATGTGTTGTTGAATCTTTCGCCGGTTGTTCCACTACTTCTTAACCAGCTGCCCTTCCAATTGATGTTTGTCCGCCTCATAAGCGACGGCACAACCCATTTGTCAGCATTCGAGGCAAACATTTTAACAAGGCCTCAGAGGGATGGGGAGAGAACCTTAAGCCGCTGACAGTTCCGGTGCAAATGCAACTTCCGCACAGATTGAGACGGAGGCAACTTCCTAGACCAATAAAATATCAATTGACTTGGCAATTAATCATATTCCAAAATGTGCTAAAGAATACTTGCTGTATTGGATGTCGAAGTAAATCTGGCACCGGAAGGACTGGGCCATTGTTCGACAGCTCACCATTCATCCAGCTTCACACTTTTTTTCGTCCTCGGCTACTCGTTTTTAGTGGAATCACAATAAATAATGAATCCAGAAATGAGCGTTAAATGCAATGAGAACGAGAATGATGAGAAGAAAAGCAGCAGCGGAAGTGGGCACACAATGGACCAGAACACCGAAGACCGAACACCGAAGACCGGGGACGAAAGACCAAAGACTAAAGACTTAAGACCCGGGGCCCAGTGGGCACAAAGGCACAATAGCTTCCCTGTGCCCCCCGAAAGGTTAACTTTAAATCGAATGGCAATGGCACAGTAAGTAAATACCTTAACACATCGCCATCTCACTCCCTTTGTGTGTGAACGCTTTGCTGACTTGTGATTTTTTACCCGATATCTCGCCGTATGGCCGAGAAGTATCTTGCAGCATTGCCGCTAATGCATCTGGTTGCATCTGCTGGGAAAGCTCTGAGAAATCGTCAAGTGGGCTGTGAGATCTAAGAAACTGCCGGTTGCTGGCTACTACACATGTCTTATCAGAAGTAAGCAGTCGGAAATTTTAAAAGAAAGTTGTAAGACCTTAATTTTAATAGAACTTCGTAAAGGAAGCAGTAAACTAAGCCAAACTAGAGTACAGAAAGCAGGTCCAATTGTCCACAATCAACTCTAAAAGAAACACTACTATAATCATTTTAAGTATATTAAACTAGAATGGTTTAGTGATCTAGCTGCAAATCAAGTAATCCGCGGAACTCCGAAAACGATCTATGAGATACTAAGAGATTTGCCAACTATTTTTGCGACTTCCCCTTAGCCAACCGGAAAATGCAAATCAATTGCTGGTGCCCCTCTATCTGCATCTCTCTGTCCATCTGTTTCCATCTGTTTCCTTTGCTGATCCTGTCACATAAAGATCGGGCCAGGAATGCCCGTATCCGCAGCGAGATGCAGTCGGGCCCGGCTCATTTCATTTGGCTCGCATAATTTATGCAAAATTATCAATCGAGATTTGTTTAGACAAAATGCAAAGAGACGGGGAAAACTAACAGGGAAGGAGAAACAAAAAAAAAATTAACGAACGTGTGCCGCAACAGGAAAAGCCACAAATTGTTTATGCAACAAGCCAGGGCCAAAAATAGCCAGTAGAGAAGCGACGTATCCTCCGACGTCTTGTGGCAAATCTATGAGATACGCATATCGCATTCGACTTATCTACCAGCGGCAACCTGATATGGCTGCCATCTCGCCATCCACTGGACAACGGACAACGGACACTGAATGTTTCAAAAGCTGGGAGACGGGAGACAGAAGTCGTTGGATAGTGACCAAAGTCCCGAGTCCAGGGAGTGGATCGCTGCCCCATGCGTGATAAATGCCGCAGATAAATGCGTGTTGCAGTTGGGCACAGACAACCAGACAACGCGGAGACACATGTTTGCATGCGCCTATTTTGCATGCCAGCCAAGCAGACACTGAGCACAATTTCTAGTTAAAAATAATGATTTGCTACTTATTAATAGTTTTTAGAGGGCGTGAAATTCATTAAGATTCGGATTAATCAAAACATGTTTATAGTAATTTAAACAGAGACACTATTATAGAAATATTTCATGACATTTTATAATTTGTAGTTGGTATATACATAATAATGATCTCTTTTCCACCTTTATCTACTTCTAAACAAATTTTTAGAATTTAAGACTTTTTTCTGGTAAGTGAACATAAACATTTTCCAGTGCACCTATCACCGCGCAAATTCATCTTGCTGCAGGAGCAACAGCCACTGGAAAAGACTGGACATGGACATGGACACATGTTAGTGGAGAGTTCACAGCTACTAGCCAAGACCCAGCTCTAAGATCTGGGGATCCATTGCGTGATCGCTCACAGGGAAATGGAGAGACATAGACCAAGTCGCACCGAAGTGCAGCTCGTTTTAAATTACCAAAGCTTTGTGCGTCTATCATTTCGGCCGTGGCATGCCACATTCGTTGTCTGGGCAAAATCCATCTCCAAGATTGATTATAATCGGTAGTCAAAGTGTCCAAGACTGCTGGCGGCTATTTATGGCCCGGGCAAATTATAATTTATGAAGTCTGGACTTGCACTTCGGCGTGTCTCCATAGACCTGTGAGATACATTCGATACACATGCTGGCTGGCTGGGTGACTGGCTGGTGCACAGATCATCAGGCATTTCACATTTGTATTTTGACAGCATGTTAACGTCATTTATTAATTGAAAGCCAGATCTTGAGGTAATTATTTGGGGCAGCCGCTCTCCTGCGGTTAAAGATTTCGTTCGAAAATCCATGTTCCACTGGCGCCTCACTTTTCCATTTCCCTGGAACTATGTTCGCCCCAAATGGTTTCCCAAAATACCTTCGACTGCGATACGAACCCCCAGCAAGTTTACCTAATCGTTTTGGAAATCTTAGTTGGTTTTTCCGTGGTGTGTCTCTGATTCTTCTGAGTCACATTTCGGGGAAATCAAAAGTGTGGGCTATAGATGCTCAGATGATGGAGATTTTGACCGATTCGATATGGGCGGAACTTTGCTGCAAAGAAAGTGAGTTCTTCAACCTGTCAGAGATGAGTTAACCATCCAGAGCGCATGCAAAGTGGTCAGCATTAAAGATCATCTATCTTTATTTCACGAAGGTTTCAGTTACAAATCGAAGATAGGTTGAATGTTTCGAGGGGAACTTATGGAGGTGGACCTAAATGGAATCCAGAGGAAAATGGTCCACTGCTGACATACGAAACTTTTTGTAAAACCAATTTGTAGTGAAATTAGGAACGGAGGGAAATCGGAAGATACAACTAATACGATTGGAAATTACTTAATTTTTGAAATGTGGTAAATATGTCAGTATTTGTAAAAATGTAGCGGAACTAAAAATTATTAATGAAATATATTAAGACCGCATATATATAATTGCAAAATGTTGCACAGCTTAACTCACTAAATGATAATGATCAAATAATAATTTTATTTAAATTAAATAAGTAATTGAAAATGTATGATTTCGAGTGCAACCCATACAGGCTTTAGATCATAAAGAATAATTTCGTGGAATATGTACATTAAATGATTTAATTATTCGGATTTGCATACATACCCGACTCCTTAGAGGCTTGGGCAGACGGCTAAACCTCTTGGCCCCCTTTTTGTCATTTCAAACGGGTGTCAAGTGGCATTAGCCAAGTCGGGCATGCCCGTTAACCAGGCTGCAGTCGTTTGAGCGAACCCTTTCGGTTAATCAGCTACGCAGCAGCGCAAAAATGCCCAAAGCCCAAACCAGATTTGGATTCGGATTCAGACGAGGGAATCGGACTCGCACTCGGACTGGGGGCCCAGTGAACATCCTGGGTAGAAGTAGCCACAGCGCCAGCGATGCGTGTGCAAACACCCAGTTCCCCGGGGGCAAAGGCAGCATTAACGTATCTTCAAGATACAGATACAGTTGCTGGTGCAGGTGCAGGGGTAGATGGGTAGAGCGGCAGTGGAAGGGCACTCAGGCAGGTGTGTTTCTCACGCAGCCAACGGGCCAGGCAACGTTTTTAGCTCAGGATTGGTTTCGGTTTCGAAGTGTGGCACTGTGTGGCAGTGTTTTCCCTTTCCTCCCAAACGACTCCTCTTGACCAGCGCCACACATTTGCCTGCATGACTGTAGCTTTCAGGGATGGCCTCGTGATGTGATCGTGATTCAGAATAAGAGCAACATACGCAAGATTAATTATGTTTAAAAATGTTCCAAAAATCGTAGCCTAAAAAATAGTGTTTACCAATATTGAATGGTTTACTTCGAACACTATCTTCAATGTGTTTCTTTTATTTCACACTACTATCATCTCTCACAGCAATTACTGATATCCATCTCCAGGCTTATGGAACCATCTCCAGTCAGATCCGCAGCTTCATCTACGACTGAACGACTGGTAGTCGCTCCAGCTCATTTCGCTGTAACTTTTGTCAGTGATTCGGAAATGCGTTCTCTGCGGATTGCGCTATTACCTGTTACCCCCCGAACACCCTTCCTACATACACACATATGGAGGAGACTATAGGATCGGCTGTTCAGCATTTGATAGCATAAATCAAATGTACGAGAGGAAGAGAGAGAGAGAGAGAGAGCAAGATGGAAAATAATTACGGGTACTGGGGTTAAAAATTTGCACGTGGTATTAATTTGGGGCCTCCTTTTGGCCTTGCGTCTGTGTTTTAAATCGTATCAAAAATGGTTTGCAACTTGCAATTATTCGCCGGGGAGTCGGCAATCCGCATCGCAAGTTTGTCTGCGGTCTGGGATGGTGGCCCCCACAACCTTTTGTGGCCTTATCATTTAATACGCATCTCTGGAAAGCGTTTCTACTGCAGCGCCTTTTCGCACACAATTTCCAAAGGGGCTCCAAGAGCGCTACTTTAATTGTAGTTCTTGGCTATCAACTAAACAGGATACAAATGGCTGCCGCTCCAACTTTGAGTGACTCTGATTATGGCCTCGCATTTGTATCTCTCCTTTTGTCTGCCTAAAACGTATCTTTAAGTTCATTTTTCTTTTAGTGGGGGCTGGTCTAGGTGGAAATTGTTTTCGCTTTGTGTTGGTTTTATTTTAGGGCTGTGAAGAAGATAGATTTTGTGGGTTTGTTTGCTGAAGTTATGGGAGAATTCTACTTAAAGGCGTTTCATTGCTTTCCCTTGAGATTGTTTGATTGGAAGCTGTTGAGTATTTATTGCAGTCGGATAATCTTTCCTCTACCAGCCAATCAAAAACGAATTAAAATTCACAGCGAATTCATTTCAAACACAAAACTCATTTGCGGCTTAATTAAATAATAATGAATGAATGGCATCAACAATAAATAAATCAATCCACGACTAGCAGCAACTCCTCCGCTCTCCAAAAAATCTTGATCTTGATCGATCAAAACGCAACACTTGGATTCCCTGAAACGGGTGGGGCCCAAGAAACCAAAACTGTCCCCATATAAATTACAACTTATTTTGATTTTTATTATAATCAATGACAATGCATATGGAGAAGAATAGAGCCCAGGAACAGAAAGGTGCAACCCAGTTGGGTTTCCTTAGAACAGAAACCAATCCGAGGCAAGTGAAAATTTATGTGGCCCAAGAAGGGGAAACCAGAGAGACCCGAAATCAAACTATCTCGAGAGCATTTATCTTTCATTAGAAAATTAAAATCTCGGTGTGTGCGCACACAATCAATGACCACAAATCTTTAGTTTTTCAGTTCGGCTTTCAAACGGTTGGATTTTGGTGTTTGGAACGTAGGTTTCTCGGCGAGATTTCAGCTGCATCCCAGGGACATAAAACCGAGTTTTATGTTCTCCCAAGAATCGGAGGCTGGTTGCGGACATTGTCCTGCCATCCTTGCTGTAGGTCGTCGGTCTGGTAAATTAAAATGTTATCATCACAACTTAATCATCACCATAAAAGCTGACTGCACTGACCACTTCGTAGGCAAGTTGAATCGCTGTCCCTTATCTCAGTTGAAATTTGTTAATTGCCGCGCACTTCAAGTACTTAGTGTATCTTATTTGGGGGTCCAGTCTCATCTGACTTTTGGCCATTTCTCGTCTCTTTTTTCTGGTTTAATGTGCGTTGTAAATTACTTTTAAATGTTTTAGGTGTAATAAAGATGTTCGTCTGTTGTTGCGTAATAAGTTATTCTAAAGTAGTTTGTGTTTAATTTTTTTATTTTGGTGTGTGGCACATTTTTTCGTCGAGTTTGTTGCTGCTACCCATTTATAATCTCTGGCCAGGCATCGTTCTCGAGACAGAAGTTTTAATTAATTTTTGAACTGCTTCTTCTTGGCCGCAATTTAGAAAGGCTAATGGGCTCCAAAGTGCCAAGATCATGATGAGACAATTTCGTTGAGGACAAGACGGTGAAATGGGAGGCTAATTGCTTGGGTGAGACAGCTTGATGAGATATTGAAACCAAATTAGGTTGCGCAACTTGGTAATTGAAAGAAAGTTCTCTGGAAATTGTAGTATTAATAATAATAAACCAAAAGTTGCCAAGTTCTCTGGACATTTTAGTATTAATAATAATAAACCAAAAGTTGCCAAATTTTGTATTTTGAAGTTGCAGTATTTTATAATTGCAGCACTGTATTCACAGTTCAATCTCTGCAATCTAAAACGTGTCTTGGTTTTGGAATTAATGACATTTTGATTTATAAAGTTTCCATAATTTTTGAGTTCAGAATTTCTGGAATTAAAATTGTCTCCAGTCTGACAGCTCAATTCAAAAGGGCTTTCGAATAAGTCCGATATAGAAGCCCCCGAATGCCAACTAATCACCCATAATAACCAAATAAATCATAAGGCCATGATGGGGACTGAATGCAGAAGAAGACGCTGTCAGCGGTAAGAAAAACCCGACTGAGGCAGGAAAGTTCAAAGCGCCGAGACGACAATCAGAGCCAGGATATGCATAGATAATAAATGTATCATGCACATGTTTGCAGCCATATATACTAGCAGCTAGCTGCGAAGTGCTGACAGGCGGAGAGATGGAATGGACGGACGGGTGGTGGAAAATCCAGTGAGGCAAGTCCCTGTCGAAGTACTAAATTATGACTAGGTAAGCAGGCGCTGACAATTCAATGCAAGGAAATATTACGCTGCCTGGCACACATGCATCTATATCTGTATCTGCATCTGTATCTAGATCGGCGGCAGTATCTGAACAACGTAACTGCAGAGCCATGTAAAATTTATGCAGCAAAACTGAACTGAAAGCGAAACGAAGCCGAATGCACCGGGGTAATCCTGGAGACAAGGGCGACAAGGAAAAAATGATGTCATAATAAACTGTAATTTATGGCTGGAGTGCTGACAGTTGAAGCTCGCTGACTTAAGCTCGAGAATATCGGGGCCCGCGATTAATTATATCAATGATGTAAAAATACCTGAACGATCTGTCATCTGTTTTAGCTGTGCGTCTCTCGTCTCTCGTTTTCGGGGGTCTTGACTTGCTTCCCGTCGAGTTTTATGCTTGAATGCCTGGGAATAGGCAGTCGGACAGCAGAATGGCTGGAATAGTTGGGATGGTTAGTCAGCCTGTCCTAACGACCTGACAAATAGATAAAATGCAGTCGCAGTTTTGCTCTTGATAGATCGGTCGGCTCTTCCTGGTTGACAATCGAATTATTTAAAAAGAAATTCCTTGGCGGTTCCGTCTTAATTATATTTACATTTTAACAAAAAAAAAACGAGCCCAGTTCTATTGTTTTTTCGAGATTCTATGAAGAAAATGTCTCAATCAGCAGTCTAACTTCCAAACAGGAAATTGACCAATTTCATGGCCCATGCCTCCTGTAAATTCAATTCAATGAACAATAAATTTTAAGTGAGTTTAATTAAGAATTACATTTTAATTCAACAAAACGGCAACCAAACCTTTTCCCTCCATGGGGGAATTATGAAAATTTCTTTCGACCATGTAGCCCTCATTGAAGCATGACAAGCATTTGACAATGGCAGAAAGTATCTGTCAGATACTCAACGGCGCATGCTGCAGCTCATTAACGCCTGGGTCGCGGCGACGAAGCGCAACGAGCACAACTCCACCGGAAATCAATTTTAAAAACCCCCCAAAACCAAAATTCCTGTACCCCACTATATATAGCAAAGTACCATTTGAATTTGACAAAAATTATGAGTTTTATTTCGGGCAGCTCAAACAAAGGGGTAAATAGCGAAGTTGGGAGGTGAGTGACTCACGCCTGTGCGCTTAGACAATTATTTATGGGTATAAAAATAGGAATTAAAGTAGAATTGAAATTGCTTTAGAAATGCAATCAAATTAAATTAAAATCAAGTGATGGCACGGAGGGCATGGAATAAAAAAGGACCTACCGCAGAATGCGTATACGAACATTGAAGAAGGTCGTGATGATGAGGATAAAGGCACTTAGATTTAGTTGTCCCCCTGGACTTGTACCGCTTAGTAAGAGGGTATATTAAATATTTTGAAATTCAAAATTTTGCCATATTTGAATATGGTAAAATTAATATTTATTAAAGATATATATTTATTTATAAAGACCAATACTATTCCATAAAATATTTCCTACAAAGTTTCGATTTTAATATTATTTTTATAATACTAATAAATAATAGAATTTAAAAAAAAGTAAGGGGGGTTTGTTTTTTAAGAGGTATCCTTCAGTCCCAACCGCCTCGCTTGCAGCTTGTTTCTCGTATTGTTTGCTTGCGAGAACAAAAGCTAAAATTGAAAATTGTTAAGATATCGAGAGAACGAAGAAGATTGAGCTACTTTCTTTCTATGCTATTTGGTGGCCTTTTTGCCTGGTTTACTTTCCTTTTCTTGGCCTCGTTTCCCCCCGGACAGCAAACAATGGACCAAACTGGACAGGACGCCAATAAATAAGCGCAGGAGGTTTGCCGGACAATGGGAATGCGACTTTTTCCCATTCTGCGCCATTTGTTTGCTTGCTCGAAAATGGTTTTAATTGTTGTTCCCCCTGTTATATATTTTTATTTTTCATTGTACTTTTTCGTGGCTCCTTATTGTTGGCCAAATATAATAAGATAGCAGTGCGTCATTTTGTGTGTTGTGTATTCGCTTCTGTTTGTCTGTTTGCGTTTGTTTTGGTTTTTGGTTTTCGGTTTTTGGCTAAAAGTAAATTAAGTGCCAATGTTAATGGCAGTTATGGCCTGGCATCTGGCTTTGGGATCTGCCAACAAAAGCCTGGCCATTTGGGTGTCTTAATGTTGCAGTAATAATGGCTAAAAGTGTGTGTGCATTGAGATAGTAGCTTGAGATTTATAGCTACTCAGCTCTGTTTTCTTTTCCGCCAGTTTTTGTGATCGCCTTTTTTGGCAGCCAGAGTGAAGTGTGTGGTCCACGAGGATGGTCTCATGGGCAATACAAATGTACTCAGTTTTGCGCCAAATGAGAGTTACTAAATGGAGCTACAGGCGTGGCAGGGGAATTATTGGGAAAACAAAGGAGAACCAAATTTAGTTAAATTTTTAGGATACAGTTTCAATAGTGTTTGATCACTTATTAAGTAATTTAGTAAGTCAGATAAATTTTTTGTAATGCCATATATTTTTATAGATTTTATAATGCAGAAGTTTAACATTTTAATTATTGTTCCCTTCGAACTTGGGCATTTAATCCCACTGCATGCATCTGAAAGGTAAACCCTACACTGTCGGCATAATCTTAATCGACAGGGCATAGTTTATTTATAGCTATGCAATAAAAGAAGCAGGGAAAAGCATTTAATAAGTGATTTAAGTAAGCAATCATAAACATTTACTGCATGTCTTTAAGCCACTACAAAACAGGCCATAAAAGGGCAAGCAGACCAGAGACCAAAAGATACCACAATCCTGCCAGCAAACATCCAGCAAACACCGACGCCAGACGAATTCGATTAAAGTTAAGCCATAACAAGCCGGAGACGAGCAGAGAGCCTGGGTTCCCAAGCTCAGCCAGCCACAAATAATATAACAATTTAAATAACAAGCCATGGCCAAGACTCCTAGCCAGCTAGTCAGCCAGTCAGCCGGGCAGCAAACACCAGGCGCGTTAGTTAGATAGATTGATCTACATGTACACGACAACACAGAGCTGGCAAGTTGGGAAGTTGGAAGTCGGGAGTCGGGTCTTGAGTCTTGAGTCCGGAACGACTCCTTGCCGACCATGTTGCCCAGCCATTCCATCCTGGCCCAAACGAAGCGAACCTGGCTGCTGCTGGTTACATGGCACACCAAGCTGGGCTGGCTTTGGCCAAGAGCATGTCAAAACAAAATAACATCTTTAGCGCGCAAACATGACAAAACATCAGAATTCCAGCAGATTAACGTCAATTTTAATTGCATTCACTTAGCCCAGGCTCAAGTCTATGAGAAGCACAGCCAAGCAGCTGGAAATATGCATACAAAAAGAAAGGAAAACAAACATGGGATTAAGTCTGGTTAGCTGAGCCGTGGAATACCCTGACTAGGGAATAGCGATGATGTAACTAACGTATGTAGTGGAATGCATATGCTGATTTATAGATGCGATTTTCCATAGGACCTTAAATAGCATAAATATTTATTCAGCAAGGAATATGTATATTTTGCATTTTTAAAAATGTGTCTACAAGTAATATTACACATTATAACCACTTGTTCGGTGTCGAGCAAACTTAACATTTTTTAGAGACTTTAAAATGTAATAAATTGAAATTAAATGGTTAAATCTAAAGTAATAAAATAATATATATAAAAATGTTACAAAAAGATACTAAATAAGTTATAGAAATGTCTTATATGATTGTTAACAATGTATTTAAATTAAAATATATTTAATATTAAAAAATTATAAAATACAATATTCATAAAAAAAAAGTGAGCTTAATATGTTTATCAAGGGAAAAATTGTGCAGAAAAAGATTGCCAGCCGAATTATTACTGCAACTTATTTTAATTTTTACCTAAGGTAAAATGAAAACATAGTACCCCTTTGCAAAAGTGTAGCCATAAATACACAAGAGGAATTCCGCACAACAAAAAGGGCTTCTCCAGGTGGCAGGGAACCAGGCAGCCTGGATGGTAAACAAAGTTCCACAAGGTTGTGATTAACATGCGATAAAAAATGACCGGGCCGAGCGAAGGCACCAGACTCGACCAGTGTCCATGGACTCGACCTGGTCAGCGTTTGGCTTACGTGTTTGCATTAGGCCAGAACTCAGAACTCAGAAGTCAGGACCCAGAACCAAGTTCCTGGCAACAGCAGAAGCAGCAGCAGCAACAGCTCTCGAGCACTTTTGAGCCACTCGGAGAGCAGAAAAGTTAAGTGTCTGGCTGTCACATGCGATTTGCACCTGCCGGATGAGCAATGGCGCAGGTGGGGGAGCGCGAGGGATTTGCGTGGATTATTTATCATCTGCGCCACATCACATGGGCGGGTAAGGCCAGGTCTCGTTTTAAGCAGGTTCCATTGCAGTTCCTCCTCCTTCGAGGCGAGATGCACGTTGCAAGATTCGCTTTTCTTTTCCTACCTTTTTTTTGTATTTTTTTAGGGGTATAATCAGGCTGGAGCAAACATTTGCCCAGAGACGTTCATAAATTTTAATATTTTAATTTGACTTAAGCAGATGAACACATAAAGGCGGCCATTGAGCCCTGCACTTTGTATGCTTTGGCCAAACATGGCCAAGGGCCAAAGACTGCAATGCAATTTCTTGAAAAGCGTTCCAGTTTCCAGTTTGTCGTCGTCGGGGTCGGAGTCGTCGTGTTTTGGAATTACCACAAAACGGTTTACATTTCCTGTGCATTTTCTGCTTTGATTTTAGGAAAATTAACAACAGCTCAAACAGAGCCCAACGACCCAGCCGACTAACCAGCTCGCCAACCAACAACCAGCCAGCCAGGCGAGTCAACAACATGGTCCAAAACGAATCGGCGTCATCATCGCCGGAATACTCGTACAGCAGAAGCCGCAGCCGTAGTTGAAGCAGCAACAACAGCGAGAACAAGGTGAGTGCAGCTCGGAAAATATCACTCTAGATACCCTAACTAATCGGTTTTATTCCGGTATAAAATTGGGGAGCTTAAACAGCATACAAATTCTTTAGTATGAATGATTCTGCTTGTATAACCTAATAAGCGCTTTATTAAAATCGTTTATTTAAAAAAAACATTTTATATAGCTAGTTATAAAATAAATTATAAAAATTATATTCCAGTTAATAGTTCCTCTATAACATTACAGAGTTCCTTAAGGTACTAAAATTAACTTCCTATTTATATTTCTAGCAATAAAATTTATTGCATTTAAAATTATGAACTATCACAAGTGCCAACAATGTCTAGGAGTTTTTTACTGTATCAATTTAATTATATTTTAAAAGTTTGGTTTAAATCTGCAAGCTAGACCGTCCTAAGACCTTAAATATGGTGCAATGGACACTTTGAGTGGTCAGAGCATTTACCGCTGGATTCCGCGTGATTCTGTTGGCCCAGGGGAAAGGGCATTAACAAACAGCGTGCAGTCACTCGGATTGCAGCATGGCATGTTGTTTGCTTCGCTGGTCTCATTTGGCCCCTTTTTGAGCCCCCCTTAGCCCCCTCTAAGCCCCACTAATCCCCCATTAACCAGACCCACCCCCTTGCCAACTTTCGGCTATGATGCGACCAACTGGCATGGCACGCTGACTTGGCTTTGGCCACGCTTGTTTGGTTTGCTTTTCGGCTCTAACTCTGGGCTAAGGCTGTGGACTCGGCTCGGACGCTGCTGCTAAACAGGTTAAAATGTCGTTCAAAATGTCAAGTCAACACTTTGATGTTGTCCGTGTCCGTGTCCGTGTCACTGTCCGTTGTGGTGGTTCTACTGTGCTGCTACGGTTTCTGCTGCAGCTTTGTTTGCGTGTGATCTGCGCTTTATTTATGCAACATTCAGCACACGACGAAACATGCAACCGAAGCCCGAAAATGTTAGGTCCTCAGATGGAGATGGAGATGGAGCAGTAGATGCTCTGCCTAGTAACTGGTAATCAGGGGGAACGGATGGACATCGTGCTATGTGCATAGCTGGCCATATTGTCGAAGTAGTTGTCGTCCATCGATTGTTGTTCTACTGCGGGAAGAGAAGATTTTCGGTAATGAAACGGTAGCGGTTAATGTGGGAATGAGGTCGACAATACGACTAAGCCATGACTACACAACTGGGAAAGGAAGATGAGCTGATTTACTTGGGTTTGCAGGACGGACAAAACAAAAAATTCGAGGGCATGCCAAATTAAAAAATTACTCCAACAAAATATATATTTTTAGGATTTTCTTAAATATTTTATAAATTTTTTTAGCTTTTAATACGTTATTCTAATAATTGGCGCCCAACGTGGGGCGCAACGAAGCGCTCCTGTGGCCTTCGAAATTTTGCCAAAAGGCTGTTGCTGAAGCCGGAGCTAAAGTTGTTGCAATTCTGAGAATATTTTACGCTTGTTGAGGCTGACGACACAACATTGAAGCCACCGCCAACGAAGACGACGAGGACGACGACGACAGACCGACTCCGGATTCTGGACGGCTCTGTGTCGGCGATTGTCTGTGAGTGCCTGCTCCCACTTCCTCCTCCAGATGCTGGAGCTCGGGGCACAAGACCAAGAAGACTACTAGGGTTTCGTGTTTTGTTTTCTTTGCACTCGAGTTGTACGAGGGTCGTTTGATAAGTCCGTGACTTTTTGAATAAAATATATTTTTTTCGTCAAAGAAGCGTTTTATTTCTCAACATAATCTCCTTTTAGCTCTATACATTTAGTCCAGCGTTTTTCCAATTTTTTTATTCCTTCCAAATAATAGGTTTTCTCAAGGCCCTCAAAATAGTCGTTTGTTTCTGTGATGCCCTCTTCATTTGACCCGAATCTCTTACCGCCGAGCCATTTCTTCATGTTTGGAAACAAAAAATAGTCACAGGGGGCTAAATCTGGAGAATATGCTGGATGGGGTAGCAGTTCGTAGCCCAATTTATGAAATTTTGCCATGCTGACTACACACGTGTGCACCCGTGCATTGTCCTGATGGAACGTTAAAATTCACGAGATCGTCTGCTTTCAATGCCTATAAAACGCAAACCAAAAAACGCAGCTTTCTCAAAATTTTACAGTCAGCTGTTAATCGATAACTGCTGACAGGAGCAGTGTTGTATTTAGAGCAGGTGCGCGGCAAATACAAAAAGTCACGGACTTATCAAACGACCCTCGTATCACATCAATGGCCATTGTGTACGTCAACTTTGATGTTTCGGCAAAAGTTTTGAAGTGTGAGGTTTTAGACGGTCTTATTGCACTTCGTATACCGAGTCGGAGTATAAGTCACAGTCGGTTTCAGAGTCCCGGAGTCCGAGAGCGTCCAACTA
The DNA here is from genome assembly GCF_016746235.2 of Drosophila teissieri. Taxonomy (NCBI): domain Eukaryota; kingdom Metazoa; phylum Arthropoda; class Insecta; order Diptera; family Drosophilidae; genus Drosophila; species Drosophila teissieri. The sequence goes on along the minus strand of NC_053031.1, from coordinate 13,248,661 downwards.
CTGCCTCACCTTGACAGGTGAAGAATGCCAAGAAGAGGGAAAGAAACAACATTTGAAGTGCCACAGTTGCCGGGCCACTTGAAAATCAACTCAAGCCTTTTAGGAGGAAAAATCGACATGGCAGGAGTTGGCCGCAGAGTCAAAGTCAGAGTTTTGGAGTCGAAGTCGGGGAGTCGTAGTCGAAATTATGGGCAAAATCGTGGCCATTGGACCTGCCTACGTTTTCGCCCGATTCCGTATTTATTTTTGTTGGCGCACACATATACATCTAGGGAGACCATAACCATACCATAGCACACATTTCCTTCGAATTTTCTGTTCTAATTGAGTAAGAAGTGTGTGCGGTGAGGTTGCAGTTTTCCCTTCAACAACTGTTGCGGCCCGATTTGCCTGACGGCTTTAATTGGATTTTCATACCTGCTCCAACAACTGCCCCTCAGCCCCGGCCCTGCCCCTATCACCCATCGATGTTTGATTGGTGTTTGTATAATGAACTTGCAATATTCTGGATATCTTGGATCGGTTTGGGTCTTGGCATGGCTATAGCCTGGCCTGGCCTGTTCTGTGGCAGACAACAGCTGGTGTTTTTGTTATGGTGGACTTGTTGGGATGCTTTAAATGTAACGCGTGAAATTTAACACACATCGTCATCGCCATCACCATCACCATCGATTCCCCCATTTCATCTGCGGGAAAATAAAAGTTCTTTCTCTCGATCCCATCCGTTGTTTATTTAATTTATGTTATTATTACCTGATTAAGTATGAAATGCTATGGTAAAGTGTTGCCTTTTCGTCTGTTATGTCTTCAAAAATTGATTAGGACCAGAAAAAATAACAACTGATTGAACTCTCGCACACTCCCCCTGACAATGTAATTACGTGTGGAATTTTCTGCTCTACAAAAAGTTTATTTCCATTACGATAATAATGGGTTAGGAAAAGGGTTCGATGCGAGGGGAAGTTCGGGTGGAGATGGTTATGTCAACAGGAAAGGTGATATAATGGAGTGTAATTATTAAATGGGATCAAACATTTCATTTACCTATTACGTTGAGCTGAGTAAGGAATTTTTATAGATGATTAAATTCCAAGCACTTAACATTCACTGGTCATTCACGTTTACGCATTAAAAAAAACACAAATCACAAACAAAAGTTTAAATTATCTTGTAACTATACGGAATTTTGGAAAGACCACATTATTTTAAAAAGCATTTCAGCTTCTAATTAACACAATAGGAATACAAAAAGTTCCTTCAGATAATTGCAATAAAAACTGTTAAACAAAGTAATAAAGAGCGGTAGGCCCTCCACCTCCGTTGCCATTTTTACGAGTCTAATAAAGAGAAAACAAAATTAATCATATCTAGAGCACGGCATGGCTGGAACTGCTCCTAATGAGCAACTTGGGTGAGGAAAGTGCAACAGTTTTTAATGGTTCTTCTAGCTCGTAAAATGTGCCAAGTGGCCAGGGCGTTTATGAGGCGAAGGAAACACAAACGTTTGGAAAAAGTACAACACGGACTTACGAACACCGACGGAAATTAAATTGCGGCAATAATTAAAACACCTGTTTTAATTAGATATAAATGCATGGAGATGGGGGCAAAATATTACTTCTCTGGGAATAGAAACGCAGAGAGCTCATAGGTGCGACCCTGACCAACGGCGACAACAAGTTGTTGAAAGTTCACTTCTGCCAGCTAGAAATTAATGACTGTGCCGCAGCGGCTTCTTCAAAAAGTTCTTTGAGCCGAACGAACAACTTCATCACCGCCGTGGAAAACAGCTGGAGGCCGGAAAATGTTCAGGTACCGCTATCTGTGGTTTTCCACCGAATATTCTGGGCATTGTTCCCCGTTTGGCTAACCTTTGACTGCCAGTCGCCAGATATGACAAAACATCATCAGGATCATGCATACGGGCACACACCCTTAAGCCGCTTAATCCTTTGCCATCCTTTGCCATCCTTTTTTCATTCGAACGATCAGTATCGAGAGGAACAAAGGACTGTTTCTATCTAAGGTGATCTATCTAAAGATGTGGAATACGATTTTGATGTCTTCTTTAGACACCCAAAAGATGTGGGTAAGTTTGGAAAGATGGGTGCTATAGAGTTGAAGATCTATGACAACTAACCTTGGCATCTCATAAAATACATAAATGACGCTGTGCGTAATGCTATTTTGATCCAAACATTAAAGGTAAATGAGCTGTAAGATTCAAATCAATCAAATCTTGAACGATGCATGTGTAGAAAATTTTGCAGTTCAGAAAAATGTAACCCTTGAAATATTAATGTTCAATATGAAGTGGTAAACTTTAAACTAGTTGCCAAAGCAACTATAAAATATCAACGATTTCATGTCAAATCCAACTATTTCCTACTGTCTGACTTTGTGAATACACCTTAAATTCCAAAGCCAGACGTTTCGCGGAAAATTCACTCCCTGGCGAGGAGATAATACCCCGACCCTTTGAGGCAAAGCCACAAATATGCCAAAACATGATCATCGAAGATGGATGCGAAAAATCAACTGCAGCACACACCCCTCGTCGTTCTAATCCTTTTGGGCTTGACTTGGGCGCTGCCCTCGGTGAACGCTCCTGGGATATCCTTGTATTCCTCGTAGCACTGACTAACAATGAGAGCTGCATTCCTTTTCTTCTACTTCAAATGAAGTGCATTCATCCGGTAGCAATCCTTTTTTTTTACTTTTTGCTGCTGTTGTCCTCCTTCCTATTTCCTCATCGTTTTCGCTTTGCTGCCACTGTCTTGTGCATCATTTCACTTGAATTTGCGTTGACATCCTGCCAGACGGCAGGACCGACTCGGCCAGAGCCAGCTCGTCTATATAATAACGAGCGGTTGTCTGACATATCCTTTAACCGTGATTAAAAACGCAAAGTAAATGAAAATGTTTGGTGCTTACGCCTCCTTAGCACACCTTGAAAACAGCAAAACAAAGCGGGATACAAAGCGAAAAACGGGTCGTCCCTAGACAACACGAACTTGAAACCAGGCGAGTTTGTCGCAGGACAATAGAGCACAGTCTTCCTTTTCAGCCCCACCGACTTCCATATATGAAGCACTTAAAAAATCCAACAGATTTTCCCACTTAGTGATAAAGTTCCTGCCGCTGCTGAATGGCTTTTGTCCTAGGACCTAGGACATTCGCTTAATTTTCTTCTTTTCTTTTCGTTTCGTCTTTTTTTTTATTTTGTAGCTCCCCATTTAAAACACTCGTCTCGAAATAAGCCTAAGGACTTGGGATTGGGGGGAGCATCATGTACTGCCGGCACTTCCTTGCAATTTCATGCCCAAACGGAGTCGTTAAATCATTTTCTGAAATTGAGTCGAGAATTTGTTGCCGTTGTTTGTGGCAATGACATTGGAGACCCACACACATGTGTGTGGCACGTCTAGCTGTAAACGGAAGTACTTACTGCGTCTCCAGCTAACATTAAATTAAAATATGTTCCCCACACACACTTCGTTCACATTCGTTTCTATTCTTTAATTAAAACCGAAATGTTTTTCCTCTAGTCGCGTTTTTTTTCCTTGATGTGGGCCGTTAAATGCACTTTGTATGTGATTTCACGGTTTTATGGCTGGCTTCTCTTGCGCTTCTCCTCCATGGGAGCTCGGCTAATGGGTCCAGGAGCACATGGGAGACTCTGCTGCCCCAGGTGCCCTTGACTTTGAGCCAGCCTCCTTGGAGGTCATTGCAGGCAATCCGCTGCAGGACCAGCGGTTGGAGAAAGGAAACTGGAATTGGTTATGCCTGGACAGGTGGTGGATTAGCTAACACGCCGAAGGAGACTGATGTTTATAATACAATGGTCGTTTTTTGTTAAAGATGCGTTTGATTTATCGTGGAAAAATATTTGGGAATTTATAGAAAAGTTCAAGCTATTTATTATTTTCCATATTACAAGAAATAATTATATAGCTTTGTATATATGCATAAGAACTATTCAATTATTAAATAATTGTGTTAACCAATTAAGTGCACATTAACACTTTTATATAGGTTTTTTCTCTCAGTAAGTGAGCACTCAACAGCCCACATTGCTATCGGCAAATTCTGAAAGCGGCTGGGATAAGAATATCACACTTATATAGGTCACCACATCGTAAACACACTTTAATGTCCTGTCAGCCATATTTTCAACTTTAAACATCACATAAAGCACTTTCGGCCAAACAACAAAAAGCAGTAAAAAGGGAAAATAACATGCGGAACAAGGTCACCAGAGGAGCTGGCACTCGAGTTCTGGAATCCAGGGCCAAAAGCCCGAGGAGCGAGGACCGATGGCCAATATATCACATGACGCCTACAATTTAAACTGCCAAAAAAATGAAATGCAAACTGAGCGAACGAAGAGAAATGGCAAACATTTATATAAATAACACCATCGACTCCAATTAAAGCAGTTTGCTCGATGGGTTGAGCGGTCAGGGTAGGATGGGTATGGCATGGTCTATACGATGTATGTATGTATGTAGTATGAGGAGGGATCTGTTGTGGAGAAAAGTTGCTCTGTGTTGTCTGTGCGTGATAAAAACCACAAAACGAATTTTTGTTTATGCGAGTCAGTGTGCGTGTGTCTGTGTGTGTAATAAAAATGCAAAACAAAAGCGCTCAAATATGTTTGTGTTCATTTTTTTCATACCCGCGCCCTTCCAAGGGTTGCCAACGTGGGCGTGGCACTTGCAGTGCAAAAAGGGGCGGTGGGTGGCAGGGTAAGGGTGGTGAGGGAGCGGTAACTGGGACAACCAAACCACTTCCAAATGTCATTCGCAGGCGAAGCAATGACGTACCGATGAGAAAACGCAGAACGGGGACTACAGGAAGAGTGAATCGGACAGAGATAAAGTTTTCGCGCAGACAAGTATCCGAACTGAAAGTTACACTCTTGTGGGAAAATCTGAGTTTAGAGCTAACTTAATAACCTCTTTGAGAGCTTTTATTCAGCGTAACTATTCATTCTAATAGCCAATGGATTATAAATTAACCAATAAATTGATATTCAATAATGTAGGTATTATCAAATCAGTTATTTTGTATTACTCTCTTTGTAGTGAGATTGTTGCTTTTAGATTGGCACCCTACCGCCAAGTTCTTTGAAAGAAATCTTCCCCATTTCGCTTCAAGAACTCTTAAAACTCTCGACTATCTTGCCACTGCAATCACATACTCCACATGCCCAACTTCCTTGCAGAGGCATATGCAAAACGCTGCAGCGAGTGAGCGCGGCCAACAAGAAATGTTGCTGCAACATTTGGCAGCAAGTGGCGGGCGAGTCGAGGAAATAATAATTTATGCATGCGTTGTGGTAGCTCGATGGCGATGTTGGCAGGGGGTTTTCTGGTGGCTGGGGGGGGGGGATTGGCTATAAAAGGGGGATATGCACCCCAGAAACCGCAAAATGTTTCGCCTTGTTGTTGCATTTGTTGGCTGTGCGCAAAAAGTGAATCTGAGCTGCAGGCGCTGCTGCCTTTGCTGCAACCGGAAAACGGAAATTGTGGCCAGTTTCCCCCGCCGCTCGATTGCATCCTCAATCCCTAGGAAAACCACATAGCTCCCCAATGCTCTCAAAGATTTATGATCGTACCGCCGTTTAAGTCGCGCCAATCTGCCGAATACTTCTTGATTTTAATGCACTCGCTCGTTGGCGGTTTTTGTTGCCAGCGCATCGCTCCAAAAAATAAAACAATTTGCAATTAGATGCTTTCAATTTGCAAATTTCACAGGCCGTTGTTACAAGCAACAAACCAAATAAAACTAGACCCATCTGATGCTGAACTCGGCCCCTATACAAATCTATGAAATGTAGTTTTGGGGAATGCTGAATGTGGTTCCATGGACATCAGAAATTTAAAAGGCTCGGCTTAAGAATTTATCAATGGGTAGGACTATTATTCTTTACAACTGCACATATAAAAAAGTTTTATATATTTTGACAAAACAAAAATGAACTCTTAGTTAGCTTAAATATATAATATATTGTGTAGGTTTTCATGGAATTTAAAATAAAATTCATAAGTCAGAACCTTCACTGACGCTTTTTAGTATTTGGTAATGTAGGGAAATAAAATACGTAATCCATTAAGCTGAAATTAAGTTTGAAAATTATTATATAAATTACCTGTAAATAATCATTTTATTTTCTTTCTATAAACTGGATGTGTATACCACGGAATATGTACGTTTATTATTTACGTTAATTTGTTGAAAAAACTGTACCCCCATAGTCGAACACATAGAGCCCGCACAAAGCAATCGCAAAATAAAGAAAAACCCTTCGGAAATTGGAGAAAAATCGGAAACGAAAATCAAGCATATGAGTTTAATTGCCTAAACAATTGTAATCAAGCTGTGAGGCCATCAAAGCCATCAAAAGGACACAAAAGGACGAAAATTGCTGATTGCGTTTAATAAAAATATAATGTTGCCGCAATCGCACCGAACGCTGAACCGAGAATATCCACCACCGATCGGCCCAAAATAAAAATATATAAATCGAATATCGAAGGCAATGGCGAACGAGTGCACATCAAAATGGAATCAAATCGAGGCAGAACATGAATGAGAAACGCAAAACTCACGACGACAATGCGAACTTAATTTGTGTCATAGAAAGCATGAAAAGGAGCAGCAGCCAGAGTGGCAGGAAAATTGACATATTGACAGCCGCACAAAAGGTCCACCCCCAAAAAAAAAAATGGGGGGTGGGGATCAAGGAGGAGAACGAGGACGACGAGGAGAAGGAAGAGGAGGTGGCCATGCCGCACTGCAGTTTGATGGCGGCGTCAAAAATAAACAAACATTGCGACGGCAATAAAATATCAAAACAAGCCAGGAGCAGCGAAACGGAAGGTTGGCGGGGGGAGGAGGGCGGGGGGCGGCACGAATGCGGCTTAATTGAGGCAACAGAAGGCCGTACAAAAATCCAATCAAAACGCAATGAAAACAAGGATCAAGGCGCAGGCACAACCACAGTCATTGTCCCGGGCAGCTGTAAACCTCAACTCGGTGTGTTGATGTTATCCTGGCAAATAATCAAACCCGTACACACACAAACACAGAGAAACCAACTAAACAAGCCAACAAGGACCTTGTCAAGTAGACAGACATGTAAGCGATACAGATGGAGATACTAGCCACGATGGAGGAGATAGACCAGGACAATTGCCGCATGCATCCTGGCAGGATTCTCTCAAGGCTACACCGGCATTCCAGTTCCAGTTCCACTTTCAGTTGCAGTGGCATTTTCAATCCGGACAACTGGATTCAGTGGAGCGTGCGTACTCCTGACCTAATCCAATTGCCAGGCACAATGGATAAATCCTGTTTTTGTTTTCGCTTACCGATGTGACGGCATTATTAAAGCCGAGAAAGGAAAACACACAACCGATAAGTATTTATTTAAATTCCATTTTCCACTTAGGCCCAGTGTTTGCCCATCTAGTTTGGAGATGAGGTAAAAATTGCGGAGATATTGGTTAACCATTACTTCTACTATCTAGATCTAGGGAATTTTCTGTTGTTACTACAAAACATCAAAATTTTATTACAAATTTTTGCTATGCCATTGGCTGACTTAATTTTAAAATACTCGTATGTTGCTACCTTTCCACCTTCGAACTCCATTTCGAAGGAGTTTAGTTGTGGCGCCACACAAACCAAGAAGTCCCCCAGTAGCCCTTAAGCCATTAATAAACACATCTTTCCCCCATTCTCGTGCCCCAAGAATAATGCCTTCCGCCTCTCAACTAATTTTATGGTTTGCCCATCAAGCAGAGCCACGAACACCCCGATCTGAACTACACCAGGCCAATCAAACCTCATGACCTCCTCCTCGCATAAAAGCCGCCAAATGTTTGGCGCATAAAAACAAATAAGACAAAGCACACAGACATAAACCACGCCCCCAATGCCCCGACGCCCCCTTAGATGATCAGCACTGGGAAATTTGTTAGCGTGTCTTGTAAATTGCACACCAGAGGAAAACGAGGCCTGGATGGATACATTATGTAAATAAAAGAAATAATAAGCTCACACGGATCCACAAACAAAAGCCCGGCGTAAAATGCGAACATGTATGCTTGTTATTTGCATGATGCGTTGATGACATTTGGAGTTGGGGCCTTCGCACTTTGGGAATGTGTCCCTTGAATTTGAGATTGTTGTGTCTTCAACTTTTATTTTCTATGTACCATTTGGCATTTGAGGAGACACACTATTTGAATACTAGCTATAATAAATTATGGTTTAATATCGCCTTAAGCATGTGTAAAATAATATTTCTTTTTAGATAGACATTTTATATACTCGTATAATATTCAATTCATATAAGATGAAGTATCAGTAGGCTGCCGTACAATTAGGTAAAACTTCATTGTGTAGAAATAATTCATCAAGCCGGGTACACTTAAATGTTTTCTACAACAAGTTCTTAAGTTAGCTATTTTATAATTAACGGGCAAAATTTTCATAAAGACTTCGCAAAATTACACCAACAACTGAATTGTCAAGACAGATGAAAAGATGTCTGCCTTTATGCACCTCCTTCGCAACTTTTTCCCCAAGTGGTGTCTTCCACGTCCGGAAAAGCATCTCAAGAACCACATTTTCCGCCAGCTCCAGACGAACCACCCAACCGCCGCACTGGTGGCCATCAAGCAGAGTGAACAAGTGCTGCCCAGGTGCAGGTTCATGCAGTACCGCCGGGCCAATGAGCAAGTGAAGCGACTGGGCATGGTCTCCGAGGATGGCAACAAGATGGTGGAGCTATCGAGCATGACCTGCGCCGCCCCCAACATGATGGACTTCATCCAGCAAAGGTACTGCATGGTCAGCCTGTTGGACAGTGTGCAGTTCATGAAGATCGAGGATGTGGACGCCGTCGATCTCCGCCTGTTGCCGCCCATCGATTGTCCCGGCAAGATCATCGGCGTGGATTGCAACTATGTGGACAACTGCGATGAGCAGCACATCTCCATCCCGCGGGAACCCAGTTTTCACGTCAAGTTCGCCTCCTCGATAACCGGAGCTCTGGACAACATTAGGGCGCATAGTTTGGCCAAACACATGGACTACGGCTGCCAGTTGGCCGTGGTTATGGGCAAGAAGTGCCGTGAAGTGTCTGCCAAAGAGGCTCTGAATCACGTATTCGGATTCATGGTGGTCCAGGACATCGTGGCTAGGGACTGGAATGCTCCACTGGGCGGCCACTCAATGGATACTTTCCTGCCATTGGGACCGACAATTGTGCACAGGTGCCATGTGCCAGACGTAAACAATCTGTGGATCAAGACAAGCATCAATGGCGAGGAGCGCCAGACGGGCAGCACCCGGAATATGATTTTCAAGATCGACTTCCTTATTCACCGCCTATCTCAGTACCTCACTCTCTGTCCGGGCGACATCATACTCACGGGAACACCCGCCGGATCGGGTGCATTCCGCCATCCGTCGTGCTTTCTGAAGCCCGGCGATCTCATTGAGAGCGAAATTCAAAATCTGGGCAAAATGTGCAATAAAGTCGTTAATTCTTATTCTTAAGGAAAATATATGTGTGCTGTCAAGTAAACAGACAATCTGAAAATCAAAAAAAGATTAAGTAATATGTGAGTTATGTATAGAAAACCCCATTGTTGTTTTTCACCAGACTTCACTGCTAGTTCAATGAAACAAATCGATACAAGTCGAATAAAAATCACATATGTCCCCAAATTCGCCGCAAATTCTACCATCTCCATTATTGGCCAATAAATTTGTGCCAGGGATGAACCCAGATAACCATGTCAGAAGGAAGCCACTGGCAGCATCCTAATATGCAACGCGGGAGTGATGGGTGGCGGGAAAATCATTTTGTAATATAATTTGTTTTGCTCGATGGCTTGCAGGAAGGGAGGGGGGGCGGCCACAAAGATTGGGTGATGGCTACACTTTTATGATACGCCCAAGCATAATCAACATTATCCTCAAAGAGTCACAAGCCGCAAACAAGGAGCCTACAGACGGGAAGGAATGGGGAGCAATGGGGAATCCCCGCTGCGAAAGCCACGGCGCATTATCATCTCATTGCACAGGACTTAATCCTGCGGCAAGTTATTAAAGCGTAACGCGTTCCGTCCGTGTCCTTTTGCCCCTGCCCCTGGTCCTGCTCCTGCCTCTGCTGCTCGAGTCCTTGGATCCCTGAATCCTGCTCCCTTTTTATTGTTCGCGCTGCGCTTAACTTGTTTCGCATTGAAACAGGACGAAACAGGACGAGGGGTGTGACCGGGTTGGTTCGGTAGGCGACGCCGCCTTAATGCTAAATGATCCAATATCCTGTTTCCTGCATTTGTGCTCTGCAGCAGCGTTAAAAGGTCCTTTGTGGCCTCCGCCCAGCCTCCGTTCGCCATTATTTGCCTTGGCCAACTTAAAGATGTTTTCCCTCTAAGCCAACTTTTCACCACCCGCCCCCCTCCCCACGTCGCCCACTCAGCTATTTGCTTAGCAAAAAGGAAAATGGAATCGGCGGAAAATGTAGCGAGTGGGGTACATAATTTTGTATCTTTTCTTTGCGCACGGCAACTTAAATAGAAGAATGTAAAGTTTTTAATTATGCAACTCATCGCTGACGTTGTCGCATTGTGTGCGAAGTGGGCCCATTCCCGTTCCCCATCCTCCCGTTTATTCCATCTAGTGAGCTGGCCAAAAACTTAAAATACACATAATTAGCCATAGTAGCGGGGATACTTCTATTTTCTTCCCGTTTGCTTAGCGACAAAATTTCGCCACCCTCTCCCATTGTACGGAGTGTGTATCCTTGGGATATCTTTCGCTCTTAGTCCATTTCCCCTCCTTTTTGGGCCAAAAACTAGGCCAGTTTCTTTCTGCAAGTTGATGTTTAGTTTGGCATGGAAAGCGACGACGACAAAGGCCTCTGCTAATTAAAGGAAAATATTAATTTTTTATAGCTACTAACATACGACAAATAACATGTATATCTTTTAAGATATAAAAGAGTTACTCTCGCATTTTCTGTCATTTTTGCAAAATTACTATCATTCAATTCATACTTAAACCACATACTTACAACTTTACGGCAGTTAATTAAAACAAGTTCATTACAACATTCTTTAAAATGTTCTCGAGATCAGGTGAAGTAAAAAAGTCTATTTGTTATTAATTAACAATTTCTTATGCAAACAACATTATAGCCTTACGTCCTTTGACTGTGGCCATATCTCGTTCGGCTGCCACCCATTCCGCCCAAGGAGTAAAGAGGCTACCTGGACATGGAAGTCCCGGAAAGGATCGCTTGGTTCTCCTGTCCGAGAATTGGGTCAAGGGACCCATGGGCGTCGGTCTGCTGGCATATATCTGCTCCGGAGACTGTTGTGCCATCAAGCACGAGCACAGCGGCTTATCCTTGGGCATCATGGAGGATGGTTACTACAGCAGTGGAATCACCATCGGCATACTGACCACATTTGCTGTGATAAGACTTCTTCCAGCGATTGCAACATGGGCTGATGGCGAGATTGTTGTGAGTACAAAGATATCTTACAAATATTCCGGCTTATAAGTGATTATTTTTCATTTATACTTATACACTGCCAAAGAAAATTGAGTCCGAATACGAAAAGAGTCGAAGATCCAAGAGCAAGGCCCTATCAATCGCGCCGCCGCAGGAACAGAAGAATCTTAGCGAGCAGAATGCCTATCCAAGCGAATAGTCGATTTATTACTTGTAAACAAATAGCCATGTAATAATTAATAAAAATTCGGGAGTAAGAGAAGCCTTTTTGCATTCAATAGATAGCAATTTCCGTCGCTCATTTATTTATTTAAATACCCTCAAAAAGGGTAGTACGATTAGAAGTGTTGCATAGCTCGTCTTGTACGCTTGCCACATTTTATTCCAAGCATGAAGTTTGCATTGGAGCCCACTGTTTAGATGAGAGCTCCACTCGGAATGGAAGGGGATGGAAGCACATAAAATGTTACATGTCGTAATATTCACCACAAGCAACTCGCAACAAGCCAAAGTCAAAACATGCCGAGGAACATGGCATTGAAGGCAGTTGCCAAACAAAATGGGGGGATCCCCGACCAGGAAGAGGCGGCAACAATGAAAGGATGCCCAAAGAGCGCAAAAAAAGAAAACAACATTTTCCTCTCGCTTTTCCCTTCATTTTTCCTCCGGCACGACATAATCTTTTTAACAATTTGTATTTGGGGATGCGGATGCTGGCGGTGTGGATATGACACATATCCCGGCCAAAGTCAATGCCGAAGTATGCAGAAATTTGTTTTGTTTTTTGCTTTTTGTTTTTAGGGCTCCTTTTTTTCAGCTGCTTTGTTATACATAATCCTGGAGAGGTGTGACATTTGTATGTATAAATTTCAACTTTGATCCGCAAAGGATAACCCTCGGGTGGCCAAAGCCAATTGCCAGGCACGAAATCTAAATAAACACACAGCAAAACACCAAACACAAAAGCGGAAAGCGGAAAGCAAACGAGTCCCAACGAAAAATGTGGCCACGTTTCGTGTGCTCGAGATCTGTGGCTGGAACTCCTCGAGTTTCAGACCTCCGACTCCTCCACACTTAAGTTGTCAAAATCAGCACAGGATTCCCACTCATGTGTGTGTGTTTGTGTGCTGGGAAAATGTTATTTTCTTTTCATTTAACTGTCATGTATTTTGCATACACAAAAGCCAGCTCCTGTCGGTGCCAAATTGAATGCCCCTAAAGAGAAATGTTCCCAGCTTTGTTTACTCTGCACTTTCTGGCGTAGGTGTTGTGACATTTGACCGCCGACGTCTGTTGAACATCAAACGGAAATTTCTTGCTTATTTTTATTCGCTTTTTCGGGGACATTAATCACACCTTTTTGGGCATTCGAATGAGCAAATTGACATTCCAAGAAATGGAATTCTCAAAATGCGTATTTGCCAGAAAAGGTAATTTGAAAAAGTTCGTAAGAGTGGCAATTCGACCAACAAGTTTAATTTGAATATGGAATTTATTGATAATTTGTAGATTTAAATGTGATATTCACTGAAAAAACTAAACAACTTGAGTATATACAGCCCTTCTCTTTGTTAGAACTCTCTAATTTTGCAACTACAACATTTTCTCACAGCTTGACTGCTGATTACCCCGTCTTGATATGAATAACTTTTAAAAGTGCCTAAGTGGTCTGTAATGGATTTAGGCACATGCAGCTTCCCTTTATTAGAATTAAAATTTCACATACCAACCTAAGCCCATCGCGTGCCTTTTTCCTATGACCGAAAATCCTGTAGGGAAGTTATGGCTGTGTGGAAATCCTCTAACGCCCGATAATTATGTAGAATATTTCCTGCGATAATTGCTTGATTTGCACAATGTGTGTTGATGTTTTCATAATGGATGCTTTCGGGGCATAAATTACAAGTTGCAAAGGGGAAGGACAGCTCTTTCTCTGGCTGGCATGTGGTGAACAAATGTGGCATGCAGCTCGGAGTCGAGTGGCAGATTGATAAGAGTATTGTAGAAGGGAGAGATACTCTCTGCAAGGGAGAGAATTAACACATTTGCGTTCGATCAGGATAATGATGATGCTGGGGTGCTTACCATAACCCTAAGCTGGGATCAGGGTGGTTTTCTACCCCCCATCCATTCGGAATTTTCCTTAGGGTGTGCCAAACAGTGGCAGCTGCCGTTGCGCAGTTATGGAAAACCCATTTCCCCTGAACGCATGCGTCAAACTAGATTTATGTACGGATGCACTTTCATAATTTTCCACTCGCCATCGACAATGGTATCCTTTTGTATCCCGCATAGGCTGAAAAGTCCAGTTTGCTTTCGTTTTCAAGTGCATCAAGTACGAAACGCATTGACTCTGTCAATTTCTGAGCATTTGCAATTATTTCTGTAATAGGCATTTTCCAATAACAGATCATTATCGAGCTACCTTATGAGGGTGTACTGTCCTGCAATGTCAGCTGGCCAGTTGCGTTAAATGAGCCAGCTCCATTTCGATTTGTCCAGCGTTTCCTGTTCATAAATTGGATCGGCTGCAAAGAGATTAGAGTCTTTATGGGTAGCAATAACTTGGGAAACTAATGTGAAATGGGTCGTTTTTCGTATAGTATGGGAACTCTACTCTTGAGCAAACAATGGGTTGCAATTGAAATATAGTGAATGCTAAACATCGCAAGCTTTTTGTTCTAAACAAGCAACAAGGTTTAAAAAACCGTACAAATCACTTGAAATGTTTATTCACTAAACTCACTTTTAAGGGCTTAGTATCTCTAGTATCATCACAACCTGCTTCAAATCAAACACTCCGCAGTACTTTCATTCAACAGCGAGTCATTGCGACCAGTTGAGTGCGACTAAGTCCACTTAATCAGCAATTAACTCCAGTCAACAAATCAAAGTAAAGCTGAGCGAGTGATTTCAATTTTAATTGCCCAAACCCATCATCATGCACACGAGAAGCCCTCGATGCGCAGAGCTGGTTGGAAAAAATAGTGTTAAGACCTAAGCTTACTTAATGTGACCACTTTGAGCGGTGTCGACGGCAGCGAGAGTTGCCTACTTAACGGACATCTGGGAATACTCTATATATGCAGTATGTAGTATGCAGTACATATAAAACGGGTAAGAGGAGTGACAACGATAGGAGGTCTACTCCGTAAGCGGCTTAGGGCAATAAATTGTTCGCGGCCCGGCTGCATTTTCACCCGCTCGCCTCTGAAAGTTTGAACAAAGTGGCCAACAAAATGCAACGTTTTTGTCATTCTTCTCTCGGCCTTCCCATTTTGGTTTATTTTTTTCACAATTTACCACAATGATTAATCACCCAGAAGGAGGCGTTTTCCCTTCCGTCCTGTTGGTAATATAATATTTGTCATAGTTCATAATTTAGATATTTTTGTATCCAGAGGGGTGGAACAAAGCAAAGCAGAGCGCAAAAAAGGGAAATAATAAAATATTGCAGTCTGGTAAAAAACATAAACTGCATATGTTGCACCCAGTTCAAGTGCAGTCGAGAGGGTTTCATGTTTTTGGGGGTTGGGAAGTTGGGGGTTCCAGGGCACCGAGGGGTTGAGTTTGTTTGCGCACACTTTGTGTACAGTTGAGGGGTGACCACGGTGATATATCCTGGTATATTTGCCCTGTCTCACTATCGATGTATCGAGGTTTTTTGTTTGCCCAGAGGGTTGATTCAGTGCGGAACTGTCGCACTCGCCATTGTGCAGGTCAAGTTAGTAGGTGTTTCCCGGCGAATTTGCGGTTGCATTGAACCTGGTTAACCAAAAGGATTGGTGTAGTAGTGATGTAATCAAGGGAGGGTAGCAAATAGTGCACAGAAGGATAAGTAGTTTGGAATTAAAAGGATGTCAAGATTTACGGTATAAATAAATACACGCATTTGTTGAAGGTTATTGAAGCTTTGTTATTTGATATTCGTTGGAAAACAATGTGCATAGGGATTGTTTTACATAAGCTAACATTTTTTAAACAAGGTACAACTAGAGCTTTTCAAAAAATAAGTTACAACGCTATCAGTTTAAAGAAGTTTCCCATTTCTCAAATACGAATGACCATCCCCAATTAAAATGCAGCAAAGGTGATTTTCTCACCTGGAGTCGGGCAATCAGAGAAGTCATCCAGGATGCAGGTTTGCACGATAACAAGCCACACACAAAGCCAATCGCTGGGACAAAGGGGAAATTTGCTTGGCAAGGATAATAGGTGGATAATTTATTAGTCATCGACCAGCATTGGGTATCGAATGGATGCACGTTGAATGTTGGATGACAACTGCAAAACTGCAGCCAGATTGCCCAGATAGAGAAACGTACATATGTGTGGATGCGGGCCTGTGCTGGAATGGGATATTATCCTGGAATGGAATATAGGAGTGCAGGATGCCAAACAAACGGACAAAGGACGAGTGTTTAGAGTAAACACAAAGGCGACCATAATACAATCATAATTGCATTTTTACAACATCCCAGGGAGAGTGTGTCGGATTTTATGCTCCCAACTTCGGTTATTGACAGTTCACACCAAGGACATGCGTTGAGTCCTAAGCACCCAGCACAAAAACACACGAAGCGAGGCGAAATTAAATTTTTATCTAATATAAACTCGCAGCAGGCACTCGTCCCTTTACTCAGTCCCTTTTTTTATTTTTGCACAGCGATATGAGCGATATGGCTCAAGGACATTCCAGGAAATGACAGGGGACACACACACACAAGCGCTGGCAGTTTTCACACCAATTCCCGGAGGATGCACACAGTCCTGGCCAATGTCCTTCAGTGGAGCATTAATTTGACTTATCCCTGGGACAGCGGGCCAGCAGCAAGGACACGCACTCGGTTGGAAAAGTGCAATTAATGTCGAACAATGGCGACTTTTGTCAGCTCTGGACACACACGCGAACGGCCAAGGATGCACAGACCATTAGCCACGATCCAGGACCAGGACAAGTCCGAGGACCTTGTGCATAATTAGCCGGCACCCCGAATGGGTTGCCTGTCCTTCGGGCCAAGTCAAGGTCCAATTGCACAATGCCATCGGGACACATACGGCGCAGCAACCTTGAGTCATAATTGAGGTCCTGCAGGATAATGAGTGTTTTTCGCTAAACCACGCGCCGCGCATGCGCAGAATCGAGCCCAAAGGCGAATGCAAGGCGTGCGCTGATAATAAACACATATAACTTATGCTCAAGGTTAGCTGAAGGTCCTAGCAGGTCCCTGAATATTCTTAATTGCAGTCCATAAAGTAGAAATTGAGTCGTAAGGCAAAGTCCAAAGGACTAATGGCCTGCAGAGTTCTGTGATCCATTAAGAAGTATCGCTCAGATAAATATATTCATTGAGTGACATCCGAAGGACTTGCTAATAGATAATCTCATTCTTAAAAGTGCGCTGTTTTATTATGGCTATAATATATCTAGCCCACGTGCTCTGTAAATCGTTAAAAGTTTCTACGAAAATCGAGTATTATTTGAAAAGACTGGAGAAATTTTCACACGGCTGCGTTTCCTTATAAGTGAAGTAAATTCATACCACTTTTTTCCTTTCTCTGCGGCCTTAAATTTCTAAGAGACTCTGTTTCCTGTTGATTTATATTTTAAAGGTTAGTTTCCGTTGTGTTCACTAGTGTTCTTAAAAAACTATGCGCAAATAATTTGGCATAATACAAAATAATTTTCAAAAATTCTGCATAATACAACTGCATTCAATTCAAGTCTCCTTCCTCCTGATAGAAGTCATGGAGTTCCTCTGCCAATTACCATGCCATCGAACCAAGTCCCAAGTCGTGAAGTGCATCTTTGCTTTGTCCTTGCGATTCGCCCACGGAATCACTTGGAAGACCGATCTTGAGCCGCGCTCTTGAGTCGCAAAGTGCACTTATGTCAATGCCGCATTAAATAACTAAATCAAGCTCAAACATGGACATCGCCTTGAGATTATCCCACAAAGATGCAGTGGGCATTGTGGAACGGGGTGGAGGTGGAGTGGTCGGTATACCCTGTAGGGCGACAAACATCGGTGGCTGAATGTTGCGGCGACCCAAAGTGGATGCCAAATAACCATAATGGTGTTTATCCACAAGTTCATTTCGCTGTTTAAACATGCCTCCGAATTCAGCCCCGACACAATAAACAAGCCAACTGGATGCGAGATGCCATCGGCTGCGGCGCCCCAAACATTTCGGTGTGTGTTTTTTATTCCATTTGAGCCTGATCCCTCTGGGGCATAGACTACCGACTACTTCGATGGATGGATGGTTGGATGGATGGATGGATGGATGGACGGACGACTGGGATGGGATGGGTTGGAACGGGTCGTCATGGGGGGCAGATGGGGTAGCAGATTGGACCACTTGAAACCAAACGCGGTAGCCACTCACGAGCAGCGAGCATCGAGCATCGAAGTGCATTGCGCTGTTATTTTAACGATTATGCTGATGAGCAGCGATGACCAGCGATGGCCAGCGATGGCGACGCGGGCGATGATCCATCAGAGTTCTGGACATGGAAATGCAATTTGTGTAATTTATGCCGATGCTCGGCGAACGCAACCAGATACTCAATTTTGTGTGTGTGTGTGCCTGTGCCTCCGATTAGCCAGGCGATCTGCCAGATACAAAATGTTTGAAGATGCAGAGCCTAAGCCACTTGTCTGCCTTGTTCTGGGGCTCCACCTGAATGCGATCCCCGCTTTTGATTTATGATTTCAACAACACAGAAATTAAAAGCCTTTCGGGTTTAGCGTTTCGGGTTCCTATCTGGATGGATGCCTGACCTGCAGCAAATGTTGTCATCGGGAGAAATGGAACTGGGCATGCCATCATCAATTAATAAAATACCTCTAATTCCTCTTCTTTAAGAGTTTGAGAGTTCGTCGTCCATCCAGAGGGCACATCAATCAGCTTATCATATCACTCGGGCTGAGTAGACAGTTTAAATGTCAATTAGAGGTAGGGCTAGTCTAGCTGCGGATCATTAAATATAAATTATGAGGGTCTTGAACTGGTCCCAAAAGCTATAAGCCAGTAAGACGGTAGCTGGCAGCCTGGAGGCTGAGACAACTTTTGTGAAAATCTCCGGGAGAATCAATCAGAATTATGGTAAGTAGTCGGATGGCGTACCTGCAGTAAAGTCTCAACTTTATGCACCATCAAACTCTATTTCAACACGGGAAAAATAAACACAATGTGAACTGAATATTTATATATAAATAAGTTAGGAGACAACTAAGAACTATAAAATATAAATAATAGTAAAGAAATTATTTATATTATATTTAATCAATTTTATAACTGAATGTTAGTATTTAGTAGTATGGCGAGAAAATGTGTCTAGATTTAAGCCATAATGTTACAATAGTTGGACAGTTCATTTGATATATATACTCGTATAGTAGATATGAGAAATATTGTGTATTTTTCCCTGTGCAGTGACACGTAACTCGCAGTGGATTCTCCTCCCATCGAAGAGCGGAATTTACTATTTGGCAATATTTTGGCTTTATGAGTGCATCAAGGATATATGCGGCAGGAGCAGGAGTAGGAGCAGGAGCAGGAGCGGAAGCAGGAAGGACGCAACGCAACCTTCGACTGAGTTGTGTTGACTCGGCGACAAATCGTTGCCAACTCGAGCGTCGCGGCCAAAAAGCAAAGCAAATCAGAGCAGTAAAATCTCAACTGCAGCGAAGAGTGAGCGAGGGCAGGCAATAGCATTTCATTGACGTTAATAAATGACCGGAAGGACATTGTATGGCATGCCCTGGCGTGGCAATAAACAAACAAAAGCAGAAAAGAAGGACCAGCCAGCGAGGAGTTCGGAGCCAGGACCCCGGACCACGAACCTGTTCGCCACTGTCCTGTCCAGTCGACGAGTCCTGGATCTCCCTGCATTTTCGGACCAGGTCCTGTTGCATTTTTGGCCAGCCGGAAGTTTACTGCATCGTCTGGCACCCTTTGCTCCTCTACCCGGTTTCGGTTTGTTCTTTTTCACTCTTTGGTTGCCTTTTGCCGCTGCTGAAATTGCATTTCACTGCGAATTTTTCACAGGATGAAAAGCAGCTGCTTTCCAGGATGCTGCTTAGGTGTGGGAACCGAAATCGCCTTTTCTTCGCTCGCAAAAATCAATCGCAGTTAGTCGGAAGTACTTGCGCACTTTGCGCTGAACATTTTACGCAATGATTAATTGCCATCCTTGTTAGTGCGAGGATACCATGGGAAGGAAATGGGTTTTTCTTTTTATTCGCTTGCAATCGGCAAAGGATCTGAAGGCGCCTTGGAGTTCAGTGTGGGAAGATTTTAAAACAGCTTTAAATTAAATTGAATGCTTTCATGCTAGGGAAACTTAAATACATTTTTAGGAACTCTAGTTGCTGAAATACGAGTACATTTAGGTGGCTTGTAAGAACAGTGTTATTGCAATAGGAAAATATATAACTAAAATACTTATATATAAATATAAATTAGTAATATAATCTAGAACCGTTTAAATAGTGTAAAAGTAAATTTAAATTATATAATATTAAAGTGCATGCCTTTTTATACATTTCATTTACATACAAACGTAAAAAGTAGCAATTTGTTTTGTAAAGTAATGCTGCTATTAAATCTATAGACTGCAGATGTCGAGCATAATATTATATCACTATTCAAAACACATAGTTAGCCCACTAACTTATGGAGAATCATGCTGTACGACAATTTGTCGCTCGTAGCGCAAATTGCAGCCACAACCTACGCCACGCCAATCAAGTTTCAATCGAGTTGGCGAGGAAGCTCTATAAATTCCGGCTGGTCAATGTCATGGCAGTTGGATGCCAGGAAGGACGAGGGGCAGAAGCAGTAGCAGCAGCAGCAGGAGCAGCACATCCTGTTAATGGCAACAAACTACGTAATAATAATTGTCAATTGCCAACACGTACGATGATTACACATGTTCCAAAACGGCCAGCTGCAGCCTTCTGCAGACTTTGTACTCTGCTCTTGGCCGTTGGCTGCTGGAGAAGCCATTTAACGTAATATGGGTAATATGTGAGACAGGCCCCTAAGTAGCCTTAAGGCCAGGATAACACAGGGCATTACAGGCGGCAGAGCCAGAGCCAAAGACAGAGACACAGAGAACGACACCGATACCGAAAGCGTTGGCGAGGAGTTTCCCGGTCGCAGTGCCCGGTAATCCCCAATTAAATTTTATTCTAAAGCAATTTGCCAAAATAGTTTTCGTTTTCGGCAGGAAGATAAGCAAACAGTTTGCCACTCCCCATTCAATATTTTCTTTTGGTTATTGTAAAAATTGTCATGGGCGCGCTACCCGTAAATAGCCTCGTAAACATGAGGATTAGCCTTTGTATTCCACCGACTCAGAGTCCTGGCCAAAAGTGTCACTCACTCGAAAGACAAATATTGCCTTTGGCCCGAAAGGAAGCGGATATGTCGCAAGATTTTCCAATGGCCAGGACAACAATGCATACACATTGTATGTATCCTGGCCCGACTCCCTATGTGTCGCTCACAATTGTATGCATGACATTGATGGTCCTTCGATACGAAATCCAATTGCACAGCTGCCTCGCCCAAGTAAATATGAAACAAATGCACAATTTCTGACTTTTGGTCTTAGCTATGTAGGTGTTTTGTCGCAGCGGAAGAACTCCCTGAAGACATGAAGGCTGCTGAAAAATTGTCATGAAATTGGACAACAATGAGCAACGAATGCCCTGTCATCTGGGGAATGCAATTGTGTATATCCAAGCCATTCGATCGGGGTTCGATTTCCATCACAGGTAGTAGTAGTCACTGGGTGATTCCCATCCGGTAGCATTGTGTCACGGTTTTAATAAGCGCATCTAATGTTTTGCGGAAGACTTATGTGGTTAGGACACAGGAAGTTGGCCGAGACAAATGGCAAGGAAGCTGCTGGAATTATATTATGTTCCCCAAGGAACCGTCTCAGAATTCTTTTCTTCGTACAAATAATTTTTAATCGTTCCGGCTTTGATTTATTGCCCAATAAACGAGTCTTTGTTGGATTTTCTTTTCTTTCAAATATAAATTCAAATTATCAAATTTAATATTAGATTTTTTCTGAACCGACATTTATGTTGCTCGACCGAAATCGCTTGAAATTTATATTATAGCAAAAGTAAAACAAACTTTAATAAGCAATGAAATAGGTACAACTCTTAAACGCGATGATGGGCTTGTTTATTATTATTTACTTAGGAATTCATTAAACCTACATTACGCTTGACCACAATCTCCAGACCTGCGCCTAGACCCTCTAATCGGTGGCACTTAACGGCTTGGCAATCAACTCAAGATCCCAGTTGACAGCAACTCATCAGAATGAGCAGAATTGTAACAATGAAGGAAGAAATCACTGCAATTATGTGAAACAATTTTCCAAAGAGATACAATTAGGTAGGCACCGGCGCAACGGAGGAACCTGTTCGAGAGTCATATTTTGCTTTAATTAATACATTTTTTGGATGGAGCGAAAGGCAAGGCCGAGATCAGAATGGAACAATGTATCACGATGATGATGATGGTGATGGCTAGGCGACAGGTAAGCCAAAGATCCCCGAACTCGCTACCTTTAAGGATAAGAAACGCCTCGAAATCCAAAGTTGATGTCCGTTATTAAAAAAGGCAAACTGAAAACTGGTTTTAATGCAGGTCCCAGGTCCAGAGCACACGCAAGCGATTACGGAAATTATGGGGTCAGTCCCAGGACAATGCGTGAAGGCATTTCCTCCCGATCCCGATCCCGATCCCGATCCAGATCCTTATCAACTGCGCTCCTGACGTGTGTGCAGGTGCATTCCGCCGAATGGGAAAGTGTTTTCCCCGCCCTTCCGCCCCGCTGCCGTAATTAAAATTGCCAAAATAGTGGCAAGCTGGAAAATATATCCAGCAAGCGAGCATATCAGCCTGATAGCCGGGCCAACAGCTACTGGCAGATAGCCAAGTTAAGTGCACTCAGAAAAATGTGGTTTATTATGGTCGGTATGATTTCATCGAATTTGTTTATATACAAACTATATTAATTATAGTATTAATGTAGTACTTTAGTGCGGTGATTGAAGAAGTGGATGGTTTTAATTTTAAATACAAGTACTGCAAAAGCATATCATCTGAAGCTCACTCTGGTTTGTTATTAAATCTATTGAAGAAGGTTTTCTAATTTCGAAACATGAACACCACGGACAGCCAGACACATGGACACCATACCATGGATACCATGGGCACCACGGACACCAGACCCGTACTCTCCGAACAGTTTACACATTCTCGTATTCAATGTTATTTGCTTTAAAAGCGGTCGGCACTCTTATTGGTATATCTTAATTGGTATTAATTTACCACAGAATATTGAATACTTTAAGTATGGGTATTAAATTTGGCCGCGGCGTGGCCAACATATTTCACCTCCACATTCGAGTGTTTCTCGTCGTCCAGAGCAGCGTTCCCAATTCCAATTCCAATCCGAATCTGAATCCGAATCCGAGTCCAAGACAGCGACCATTCCGCTGATAACGGCATGAATAATGTGTCGGTGCACTGCTGCATTTGTCTCTGCCAACGGCAGCTCGGTTTGGACTCGGATTCGACTTGGCTTGAACTTGGTTTGGATGCTGGCCAAGACTCATGCGGGTCATTGGCTCAGAGAGCTACGAGGGGATTTGTTTTGGGTTGCTTTGGGTTTGCTTTTAATTAAAAGAAACTTTGGCTTAGATAAGGCCGCGTAGATAGGCCCCCAAATGCAGCAGAGTGCCCGATTGACACTATCGGCGTTCTTTTTGGGTGGAGAATATTTAATAAACGTTATCATTGAAATACGAGCAAGCGGTTTGATACGAAAAGTTTAATTTTCACCGGCAGGAGACATTATTAATGAGATGTTTGATAGTCCGAACAGGTTGTACTATCAGCTGTTAAACATGCACTTTCCAAATTAAGTTTGGAAAATCGTAATGGAAGCCAACGATAGAAAACATGTGCAGTTATAATTCTTAGGCTATTTAGACGTATTAATAGAAAGTCCGGGAATAATATGAATTGTTTTAAACCCAATTATATAAATATGCAACAGCCTTATCTATAAAAATTCGTATACCACCCTCAAGACCTGATTAACCGGGACTTGACATAAACGTGCTACATGTGAATCCGATCAATTCTTTATTATTATTCTATATTACCATTCCATTTCCTATAAAAACTACCCAATGTAATCTTTGTAAATTAACTTAGATATTAAAAAAATTCGTTTAATGTAAATACTCAGATTAGATTAAGTTGTCCAATAAGGGTAATAGTACGCTGGTCCAAATAAACAATTTCGTTAATGAAAAAAAAAAAAATATAAAAATTCGGAGTGGCTCTGATTGATTTTCTGAATGCATTTAATACTTTAAGTTTAAATTAATTTTCATTAAAAACAAAGTGTCAGATAATAATAGAAGTACTTTTCTAATTACAGTACGAGCCCATATCATTAAATTAAAAATCCGTATAACAAATGGAAAAAATCCACACTACCCAAACCATTTTCTCATTGAATTACTTTTAAAGGACTGCTAATTACACACTTCTATTCTTCAAACAGCACCCACAATTCAAGGAAACCCCCGAATCCTTTGCAAAAAATTAAGAAAAAGCATAGACCCCAATGCCGAATAGAGTTTCACCTGCTGAGATGGACAAGCTGCATGGAGTGCAATTAAACTAATTGAGTGCCTGAATCTGAAATTCAAATCACAAGAAACGCATCTTTCGGCAATCATTTTTGATGGATGATGATCCCCGACGAACGGCTGCAATGTCAAAGGATTTCCAACCAGAGAGAGAGACAGAGAGCAGACTAATGCCCACAAACATATATCAAAAAAGCAAATATCGGCCCGTTGTCTGGACTGTCTGGGCCCAGAAAAGAAGAAGGCCAGACAAAGGCAGGAACCAACGAGGAAATCCAGGTGCATTTACAAATTTGACGCCGCTGGCTTTCAGCTAAAACCAAAAACGGGCGAGTGCGAAGAACAGAACGGAATGAAAAGAAGATGCACACTGCCAGATAAATGCCACGATGTGAGCGATGATGATGTTGGTCGGTCGACCACGACTGCGGTTCCATAATGCCGCATGTACCGAATGTACAGAATGCACCTTGCCAACCAGAACCAGAACCAGAACTAAACCAAAACCAGGCCCAAAACGGAGTATACCCAGCATACCCAGTACCCAGATCCCAACACCAGAAACGAAAAACCAGTCCAGGCACCGAGCCCGGCTAATGATTTCAAATGCTAATCGAGGCAGACGAGGGGCACGCGTTTTATACCTGCCTCATCGCCCGAAAAGGTTCAAGATACTGCACTCAGATACTGTTGCCGCTCGATATTCCACCGAAAGGATGCAGGTGGAAACTGATTTTTTCAGTCAGCACTGGGAACAAAAAAGGGTCTTTTGTTTGTCTAAGGCGTGTGTGGCTGCGAATTAAGGGCGCCGTTAGCCCTGGCCATGTATCGACTTCTTGCAGTTGTACCCCTATCAGAATTGGTTTCAACCGCGATGAGAAATGGTTGATAAGATTCTGGGGTAAAACACATGCGTAGTAAACAATGAACTCATGTGAACTTTGCCCAAAGTCTTCTGCTGACTTGCATGTGAGTTGAAATATATAATTTCTAATGGAAACAAGTTTGCAATTAATACACTTTATAACAGCTCAATTCTTTCGCTAACTTTTAAACTTCGGCACTTTTTCATAGACAGGGTAAAATTGCCCTGCTGACCACTTTGATCGCTAATTGTCTGACACTCGGCGCTTTGGCAAAGTTCCCTTTTCAATTGCAGCTTTCTTTTGGCCATTTCGAATGTCGTTTGTGTGAATTTATGCATAAAATATGAATATGTCTGGGCGAAAAGTTTATTGAAAACGTGTCTTTGGTGCCCGTAGCTCTGTACTCAGTAGCTCACACCCGGTCGGCTTTTCACTTCGACTGCTCTTCCCTTGAGTCCTGCGTGCGTTATAAATCACGCAAAAGTTTGCCAGCAAGAGCGAACTTTACGCAGCACTACTAGCAGAAGTTTTATGTCATCAAGTTTGGCAAGCCACGCCCACCCACACTCCGCCCAAAAATAAAAGTAGGAAGAATACGTTCAACTTGAATTTTTTACTTCTCAACGGCGACGAAGCGATCATAGTTCAATGAGCAAATTGCACGTTGATTTGTTAGACTTGAATGCTGGCGACGACTTCCTCCGGCGCTCCGATATTTGCCTTCTCTTTGGTTCAGAAACTTCCAATCCTGGAGACCTGGTGCTTCTTTGTGCCCTGTGATTAATGAGCTAAAACCGCCGAAATGAATAAGAAAATAAAAAAGAATGAAAATTTACCTTGAGCCCGGGAGCATAAAACGCAGCTCAGAAACTTTGAACTTTTCGCTTTTGGCCTGGGAGTTTTTTGCGCAACGGCCAAAAGTTATTAAAATCAACGAGGCAGGGTCCTTAGGTCCTTGGGTCATTGGACATATAATTAAGCCCACCTTCTGGCAAGAAGTTCAATACCAAATCAAAGTTAATCGGCCTCGTCTGCATTTGAGTTCAAAAGAGAAAAAGGTTGATGGCTTGCGTGACAAATGTCATTTGACTTTGAATTCCTTCAAATGCCACCAAACCGAGTCTAAACTTTGGATTTTGGTGCCCTAATGGGGCATGGGTATAATTTTCCAGCACGCATCCATTTCTCTGCCCCTTTGCCCCTTTCGATATAATCGCCGGTGAGAAGTACCCGGCCAACTGACAATTGTTGGTAATTATGGGTTGCGCACAAACAAGACGAAATAAACCAAATCAAATACCATTTCATGGCATTTAAATGTAATTGGAGTTGGATTCGCCTCCCGAGAACAGTGATTAGCTGCTCGACTTGGTGAAAAAATTGCAGACCATTTGGATTGGCATGCAGAACAGAGAACAGTCCAGTTAGGATTGGGGCAGTCGGTGTTGTCTTAGATCCATCATAACGAAGGGAATTCGTTGACCTAGACTGGACTGCAAGGTTAAGTAGTTCTGCGGAAAGGTTAAGAATTCTAGCCACTGATTGTTAGCAATGGAATGTCCAAGGGGGTTATAATTATTTAGGCATGCAACGGTGATTTTATATTCCAAGTTGCTCTAAGCCCTCAAGAATTTATAAGTAAAAGTTTAACACGAAGCATTGAACTTGGACTATTTACAATAAACATTCCAGATGCCTCTTTGATTTGTTCTTCCTATAATAAATACCTATCAGCCTCTTTACAAGGGTGTTTGGGTTGTATCTCAACTTCCTTGGAAGTCAGATTTCTGTGGTAAGCTCCCGATTTGATTTCAATTTAACGACTGTTTACCCAGCACAAAATGATCTTTACAGCTGCAGCAAATCAAACGATTGAAATGAAAACTTTCAATGAAATCCAAGATGCGGCACAAATATTTGGTCAGTCGAGAAAGAGATCTTCGATTGTCATAGCTCTTATCTATATGGGTTTATGTCGTCCGCTAGAAAGCCGGAAACCATAGAGTGCACATTTCAGGCAAACGAATAACTTAGGCGATTTTACGAGTATAAACTCGTAACATTCGGAGACAGAGTGGTGCCCTCCGCCCGCCTATTTAGCATTTAAATGGTGGCCACATTTCCTCCCTCGAGGGAAAGCCAAAGCCAAAGACGGCAATCGAGTAAAGAGTGCCAAAGAGTTGAACTTATTAACATTTAATTCGAAATCAAAGTAGTACTGACTGGGTTGGCCCCGGGCCAAACTCATTACGGATGCGTGTGCACTTTGATCTGAATCCTGACCGGCTGGAAAACTCTTTGCCGGCCGGCGGAAAGTGACAAAAGTGTTGCCTTGCATTTGGCAGGTGAGCAACCAGGTAGCAGTTGGCTACCCAAAGACACTCCTTCATTAGCATTTCCAATGGGCTCGGCTTGTGTTCCTGCAGCTAATGAAATTTAAGCAGCCCTGAGCTGGTCTTTCACTCAACCCGACCGCTGGGTTCAATAGGTCGTCAGAATGTCTAAGGTTGGGTCTCTGGTCATTCGGGCTCCCGCTGACAGAACTTCGTCTTTTATGGGTCTTATGCAAATGCCGCCTGGGTGCCAACAAAGGAATTATTTAATTTACGCTCGGCGGCCAAATTCTCAGTCACTTTGCTTGATTCGCATTATAATTTACACGCATGTTAGGCGCTCGTCTTTTTCCATTTCCCATTTGTGGTTTTTACATAAACGACAACATAAATATCATTCTTCAACTCCTTTGTTTGCTTTCACAAAGGGGGAAATTTGTTATTTGGCTGCGAAGAGCAGAGAAGTTGTGAAAAATTGTTATTGATTTGCTAAGCTTTGTCTGAGCCCGATCTTTACGATCGTTTCGTGTAATAGCATTAGGAACTTGCCTTAAAGTAGCTTTAGCAACTAACACCTCTACAGGGAAGGAAAAAACACGTAAAGATTAATTTCCATGAAATGATCGCGAGAAGTTTCCCCAGCCAACTTGAGCCACGCATTTCGAAAGAATTTCATTTCGTTTTGAATTTTCAGCTGTGGGACTTCTCACCAAAACAAAAGTTGGCTTAAATGAGGTTGGAGAGGACCCAAAGGACCTCCGGCTATCATCAGCTGCCGCTGCCTGACGGTGTCGTCCTGTGACACATCAAAATAATCCTCGACAGCTTAATTATGTACGCTCCCATCTATCCCTGTGTGTGAGTGTGTGCCAAACAATAACCCACGAGCAAACACATCCTTTCTCTCATTATTCCACCGTTTTCATATACGTTTTTCTTTTCTCTCATATTTTTTTTTTCATTCTTGTCTGAATGTGAGCCTGAACCCAGCGGAATGAAAGGATTTATGCGCAAAATGCCACCCGCAAGTGCCCCGGAACTGCCATTCAGCAACCGAAAAAATTCCCTCAAAGAGTCGGGGACCTGAGTGCTGGGCTGGATATTATGAATTTTCACAACGCTCGGCTGAGTGGCTTAAACGTCCTGGTAATTATTTGCCGCCGGCCCCCACACATTGAGACCCAAAAAAAAACACCCAAAAAAAAACCAACAAAAAAATGAAAATGTTTTAAATGACAACAATTTTCACTGGCGGCCGCAACTTTTAATGAGAAAAATTGCCGCGTGAAGAATGAGCAGCAGCACGTACCCGAAACCAAAAAAAAACAAAAAAAATAAAGAGCAGAATGTAAATAATTCTTATCATTTTTGGACTGTCAAATATCACACCGCAGAGCAACCGCAAGGCGAAGGAACTAACACCTCGGTGCGCATCCTCTTATCTGCCGCAAACAAATTGTCGGGATCAGGACTAGCTGCATCCTTATCACAGGCCTCGCTTATAAATAAATATAAATATATATGAGTTTAAGTATAAGTATAAGAAGATATGTTCAAGCCGGCGACATCTGCATACAAGGCTGTTGTTGCCTTTGTTGCGTAGGTGTTGGACAAATGTTTGGCAAAGATTTACGCCGCTGGGCGGAAGTTTTCCTTCTAGGAGCTGGTGGTGTTACATGCTAAACGCTCTTCCAGCTAATCCCAAGTGTGATAATTTTCAGTGTGTGACATTGACATTGGATGGTGTGAGTTGTGAGCTGTAAGTAGGGAGATGGAGATGGGAGAAGGGAGATGGGTTTCCAGTAACATATGTCGGTAATGATTGCGCTCAACCTGATGGATGTCGCGATGACGGGAAATCCAACCACCGCGACGAGGAGCTATGATAATGAGCTGGAGAAGCTGCCGCATCTAATGTCGTTTGGTGTGGGTTTCCTCACATTATGCGGCCAGATAGTCAAAGTTTCATTTTAGGAGTCGCATTCCCCGAGAGGGTGGGTGGAACCTGTACTGAATCCACTATGAGTTCGACTTGAAATGGTATCAATGACAAACTTGCTTAATGTGCAAGTTCTTGCCAATTTAGCTCAATATAACTACTTAGGAGCACTATGGCTTACATATGTGAAATACCCGTTTAATTAGAAAGTAATGGCGACTTTAAAGTATTTTATCATTTTTTGTACGTTATTTAACTTGCCCATTTATATTCTAAGATATTTAAAGTGTATTTTTATGAAATCATCCAGTAATTGAAGTAAAAGCAACACCATGACTTTAATATTGAACTGTGAACTTTAGAAGCAATAAAATTCATCAATTACATAGAGTTCAATATCAATATTATATATCTCGGTATTTTTTTAGCATAGCCAAGAAAGAAACGGGAAGGCATCCATAAATTACCGATTTCATTGTAGACTTTTCCATTGTCTACCCTTCAGCAGTTAGAAGAAATGCATAAGAAAACATTTCCCAGGCCCAAATGCTAAAAAGACGTTAATAATCGACAGAGGCACATAAACTTCTGATCGCATTCGTTACGCAATCCTGGGAAGGACGTACTGATGGCGGCGTTATCACCTTTTAGGGACAATCAACCCAGGAGGTCCTGCCGCAGGACTCTTCGATTCCGACTCCGACTCCTTCGTGGGCTCGTTAAAATTTCATTCGTTTGCCCTTTCATTAGCGGAGCTGTGATAATTTTACCCAGAACAAAACCCGGAGAGACTCCCAAAGAGGAATCCAAGAACGGGCCAAAGTCGGCGAGTGGAAATGGAACTGATCTCATCTGATCTGGTTTAAATATTACGGTGGCTGTCGGCAGTTCAAAGGATCCGCGATCCGTCGGGCGAGCGATAGGCGCTGCCCTACAACACATTTTGATTAAGCATGAAGTCGTGTCTCGGCCGTGGGTCTTTGGGTTTCTGGCTTGGGCTCCTCGCTCTATAAGTCTGGCTATGACTATGACCATTCCCTTTGTTTTTTCCGCATTAAAATTCTTAATTTACTTTCAGCCAGCGTCGATGGCGCGATGATGAGATGAGCATCGCTCGAACTTGAGCAAACTGAACTCAAGTGCACACCGCGCATTAGGCACAGTCATCCCATTCTCACCGCCCTGCCCTTCGATCCATCCATCGAAAAGCATTCTCCGAATCATCCTCACACTGTCTAATTGTGAATCTTCTTCTGCACCGAAAAAAATAACAGCCCATTTAATTAATTGATGAAATATTTATTTCCAGTTGAATGAATTGTTCAGAGAAAGTATTGATATAGTACAATGAATAGTACAGAGAAAGTATTGATATTTTACACAATTAAAACAACATTATTTAACGTAAGTAAATATTTTTAATTTTTATTTCAATAATATTTCGAATAATGCGGAAAAAAGGTATATCCCGTTAAATTCTAAAAACACGTTCTTCGAAAAAGGTTTTCTATGACAAAGATAAAAAACTAAACAATCGGGCAATTAACGCAGCCTTTTTTGTTTTCCGTGTAAGCAACTCCAGATTCTAGTGGATGGGTGTGAAGTGCGGCACATTAAACGGCCAAAGGTGTGTGTGGGCTGAATGCGTGAAGGGGGCGTGGCGGCGCCCTCTTTGCAACTGCAGCACTTGATTGTGCAATAAAAATGGGCGAGCAAGGGCATTGCAAATTGCTCGACGGCCCGCCCTTGAATTTCCCGGGCCGCAGCTGTGGGCCATTCGCCACGCTTTTCCATTTCGATTATTTATTTATGTTCGTGTCGCGATGCGGTTTCTGGATTGTGGATTTCGGATTTTGGGAAGGTGCCAAGTCATCGGCGATCGCTCAATTTGCTAAGCATCTGACGCCATATGGCGCCAAGGCAGAGTTCCGCTCCTAATAAGACAATAACAGATTTCTTGTAAATTATGCGAACCAGGCTGGCACCGCGCATGAAAAATGAGTTGTTAAGGTGGCAGGCACGGGTGTGGTGGGTCTTTCCAAGGAAGTCTTTCGATTTAATTAAAAGGCACCACCCCAAATAGGAAGTCTAAAATAATATCAAAGGAAAACACAACCTGAATGCATAGCCATGAAAAGCTGCAAGACGAAAGGCCCAGACATATGTTTGCCCAAGGCATACACAAGGAAAAAACGCCCTTACTAAAATAAGATTAATATTTTAGGACAAATACAATATATCGAACTTACAAATTTGTCAATTATTTACTTATATATGTATAAGGTATCAAAACTGCATATTTCTAAAACTGTAATATTTCTGTAAAAATGTATCTTGTGTATCTTTTAACTCTACATATATTCTGAGCGCCCTTTAAATGTGTAAATCTAAGTTTAGGTTTTTTATAAATATAAGTTGACCCCTGGGTGACCTTATTAAGGCTGACCTTTTTCCCTCTGTGCAGGAAAGTGCACACATGACGCCGAGGGTCAGATGGAGGAGGGCCAAGGCACTGAATGCCAATGACAAATTTATGTATAAACTTTAGCGCTAAAGTGCCACTAACTAACCTCTTCACACACGCCCACCCACACACACAAAAGGTGAGTGCAATGGCACGGCGCCCTGCGAAGGATTCCAAAGGATCTATGAATAGATGCACCTGAGCCTCAGATGATGTTCAGGTGGGGATGAGTGGGGATGATGACTGGAGTGGAGTACTCACAATGGCCAACAATCCCGTGCACCCCGTGCTGATTGCTATCAAAAGAGCGGCCTTCCGAAAGATAGAGGCCGGAAGAAAGGGTCTCCATAAAGGGGGGGTGGCTCCAAAGGGGATACCCTGAGTGGGTGCAAAGCCTCTGACAATGTCAATGTGCTGCGGCTGCTGCGCAGCTTTTAATGATTTATTTGAGAAAATTTACACGTGAGCGCCGGAGAAAAGCTGAGGTTGTAGAATGGGCCGAGTTCCGCGGAAAACAAACACACTAGCACAGACACCGGCAAACAGAAGATGAATGGAAATGGAACCCGCATGGAACTGGGGCATGGGTGCCGAAAGGGGGCACGAACGACCCCGAAACATATGGCTACGGTGGCTGCGGATGTGGCAAGGGGCATGCGGTGCCATCCCGGTGAATTAAGTTGCCAGACCATGAAATGCTTTGGCACGTACGTAGCGCCAATTCTGCGAAGCTTTTTGCATAAACAAAAGAGAGGGGCGTAGGTGGGGCTGGGGGTGGGGGTGCTGGCCAAGTGAGGCCCCACCAGTTGGGCCCCCGTGCTATCTGCTCTCCTTCATCGCACTTTTGCCCCAGCCCCACAAGTATGTTATTTCTGTTACAATTCGCGGGGTTTTTTCATATTCCTTTAACGATTTATCATGCGAAAATTGTCTGGGGCCAAAGCCACGCTCACTTTGCATATGCCAAGCCGCAGGTATGCACAGTGGGACAAAACTAAGCAGGGCATAGTTAAAAAGTGGTCCAAAACGGATATCATTAAGCTTACGTAAAATGATACACATGAGCAATGACATTAACGAGTCAATATACGAGTAATAATAATAACTTCTAATTGTTCGATTTGATCTGTTAGTTTTTGTTTTGTTTTTAATTCAGTCTTTTAGGTGGTATAATAAATAAAATAGTACTACACATGTTCAGTTTCATTTCTATTGGAAAGAAATAAATCGGAATAATTTGAAGCATAAAACGTGAATATTCCACCTTTTGAATCCAACCAATTTCACTGCCCCAAAACATCATTTAATGCACCCATCATTTTCGCCTGTATGGCTTGTTCCATTGTGCAAGCGTTTACTATTATTGTTTTACCACCTGCGGGTGTTTTTCCCTACCAGGGTCTCACTCTCCATCGGCACTACGTAAATTTAGTCACGTTGTTTAAATAATAAACTGCAGTTCACACACACGCCCTCGCAAAAACGCACTCATCCCGAGACGAGGGCTTTATGCAAAGCAAAGAATATAAAAAGTATCCATCTGGGAGTCGGAATCAGAGACAATGGCCAGAGTTATGATGACAATGTGCATACGTCATGGTGGCGGTGGGTAGCCAAGGGGCTCCATCCCACGGTTTGATTTGGTTTATTGCGCCCGAAAGCAACTGAAACTGATTCCCAGATAGATACAGATACAGATACAACTCAATCAGTGGGCACTTCTGGATGGGGGCAGGTGGCAGCAGGTGGAGCGCAGGAGAAAAGAAATAAGCACAATTAATTATTGTTTATCGCTAAACAAATATCTCGGCGTTTTAATTAGCATGAAATATACGAAGTCCCCGATAAGATCTATGTGTAATTTTATGGCCCCCTTCAGGCGGACTGTGTGTAACTCTCAAGTTCGAGTAGCGATATAGATCCAATACAAATGCCATCAAAAGTAATTCGAATTTCGAATTGAGCGATAAACCACCGTAAGAACCCGTTGATGGGAAATTAATGGGTGGAAGTGGGTTAGTTAGTGGCACACAATGGTCGGGGTCACCGGTGACCCCGCTCCCCATTTTGGGTTGAGCCCTGACATAGCTGGCATTTGCAGTCGGTGAATTTGCATACGCAGCAGCAGCTCCTCCAGGTACGTAGCACAACAATTTGTTACATTGTTTTTACCAACTTAGTTGTGGACCAAGAATTATTACGCAGCATAAATTCCAGTCTGGGTGGATAGTAACCCACTTTCCTGCCCGGAGGCACGCAAAAAGGGTTACCTAAAATAGCAATCCCAGCCATATAAAGCGAACCAGTACCAGTGCCAGTGCCATCGCTACCCTATCCCCATCCCCATCCTCATCACCATCACCATTCCCATCCCCACATAAGGCCATAAAATAGTTGTCGCTGGCTGGATGGTTGGATGGCTGGCCTTGTGGCATTGGATAAGCATCTGCTGCTGGCCCCCAACTCTTTTTTGGGCTGGCCTCTGATTACTTCGTTAAGTTGCATGTTCCTACAAATTGTTTCTAAAGAAAGGCAATGAAAATGAAAATTATTGCCCCTCACCCACCGCACACAAAATTTGGGGAGGGGGAGGGGGGAGATCCCTAGACCGTAAAGGGGTTAAAGGTAATCACAACAGAACATGAAAATTGTGAAAGGTGCATCTCGCATCTAGTTTATGTTTTTGGATCCCCATGATCCCGATCTCACTCTGGACCCAGACCCAAACCCAGACGACTGCTGACTCCTGTCAAAATATATTCCAGCTCTTATCGGGACTTTGTCATCACAGACAAGTGCCTCGGTCTGGGAACTGGGAATTGGGTCTTCTTTTTTACTGGAGAAAGTCCCTTCCCCGGAGCAGCAGCAGCAGCCAGCAGCAGCACTACTAATTTTTAGTAGCCACATTTTTGTTTGCTGTTGTATATTTTGTCAAAGCTAATTAGTACGTAAGGGCATTAACTATGCAGCCCGCCAGTGATGAATATATGACTGAGCCCGAAGACTCTGCGCCGAGTGTGAAATGCATATTTTCGTCTTTCATTTCGGGTTTCCTCGAGTCATTATGACATTGGCATTAGCATAATACGCGTATTATGCGTATTAATTACAGCGCAGACATTTGCATTTAAACGCCTATTTGTCCCAGGTACCATGGACACAGAAACACAAGACCCTATCCCAAGACGGTGGTGGGTCCGGGTCCCAAAACAATCCCCGGTAGCCAAAGCTCGGGCCGTAATTATTGAATTAGAAGACAATAGGGCCTAAAGAGGTTCAGGCCAAGTTGCGAGATGCGTACGCTTTGATAGCCGGCGAGGAGAAAAGACCACCCGAGCGTGGAGATGCACACATACTGTGTCCAAAGATGATGATGAGGCCCGGACAGGAGAACAAAAAGAGTTATTATGTGGATATTTGCATAAATTTCACGCCCTTGCCGGTGAAATCAACCGGAGAGGAAGTGCCAAGGGCCTCAAATGTTCTCAGAGCTCAAAAGACCCATACGGAAGCGGACAATCATCTAATATTCCTCAGAACATGATACGGAAATGGGAATCAAAAAGCTGTTTAAAAAGAAAGAAGTCTTGTGTCCTAAGTACCATTTAAATAATATATTACAAAATGCACAAAGCATCCTTATTTAAATAGAAAAGGATTGTGTAGGTATCCAACTTATAGTAAGATAAATGGAACATACATCCAAATCAAAATGGTAAACTGAAGTACCAGCACCACTTTTCTAATTATTATTTAATAAATATCACATGCATTCGCCTCCAATTGTGACTCTCCAACTCAACCCAACATGCCAAGGAACTCACTGCCCAGGTGATGCACATCACTGAAGTGCTCCAGCAGGGACTTGGGACACTTGGGATACACCTGATCGCAATCGCCACCAGCTGCTCCCAATCTCTCGGCCTGCAGGTAGTCGTTGTCCGAGTGCTCCGCCAAGGGATCCACCGAACTGGATGGTCTGAAAAGGCGTTGGGGAGGTGAGGGCTACCATAGGGTCGATCCCACGATCATAAACTCACGTGAGCAGGATGTGAAGCACTTCGCCCAGCAAACCATTTCGATCGTCGAAGGGAGCCGCAGCACTTTCGCAGATGCTCTTCAGGACACAGACTCTGCCATTGAGCTTCATGCGAATGGCCAGTGCAGTGAAGGCCTCGTAAACCGACCAGCGATAACTGCCCAGGGCCTGCAGATCCTCCTGCAGCATATCTGGGTCCAGCCCAAGTTTCTGTTCAGACATCTGCATGACCTTATCGAAGATGCTGGCATTTTGCAGCAGCCTACTTTCAGAGATTTCGTGCACGTCCTTGGTCCTCAATTGCTTGACGGAGTATGGCAAATAATATTGAGCTTTCAGGACATATCCCGTAATGACTGATTCCACCTTGAGACCCTCTGCGGGTATACCAAAGCCAGCGATCATCTGGAAGTAAAAAATCATCAGTTAATTGTAAACGATTTATAGATGAAATTATTAACTTACCTGCAATCGAGTTGGATTAGATCGAGGATAAATAAGAGGCAGCCATCGGGCTTTTCGCACTAAAATATCACTCTCAGTTCTTAAACTCTCAGTATTCATTAGTGTGTGATTGCCCAGAACTCCAACAAAACTAGTAACTAAGAGCACTGATATTAACGCGATCATGATAGAGTCCTTAAAAATATTTCTTAGTGTTCGGAAACCTTGTCGCTCCAAAGAAGACTGCTGACTAAATTGGCAAATAGCGAAATGATCTCACCTTAATAGTTTAGGGAACAAAACTTCTTACTTTCTTTGATTAGGAAACCGAAAGTGTCATTAGCTGCAACTTATATGGCACACTTGAGTCACGATCAGAATTGAGACCATTGTTTCAGCTTCCATGTTGAGCTTTCTGGCTCCACTAAAAGTTCACGTTCTGCTAATTAGCACTAGACCGCTTTTGTTTCCATCACAAAGTCCCATTTGCCACAAAGAACACTGAGCGAAAGTTTTGGTATCATTTCAGCCTGCTTTTATTGCCTCAAAACAAGATCTTGTCCAGGTTGTGATGCAGTTCGCTAAAGTGTTGCAGTAAACTTCGTCGACACTCCTTGAAGACCCGATCACAGCCAGCTCCAGATTGTCCCACCTTCTCCGCGTAGTAATACTCGTTGTCAGCATGCTCTGACAACTTGTCCACCGACGAGGAGGGTCTGTGGTTAGATGATTAGCAATTATTAGATGGTTAAGATGCTTTTCCATTAAGATGTCTTCCTACGTGAGTAGTATGTGCAATAGGTCCGCAAAGAGGCCATTTGTGTAATGAAAGGGTTCCTCCGCCGCCTCGCAGATGCTTTTCAGCACACAAATCCTGCCCTGGTAGCCCAATCGATCGGCCAATCCCTCCAGTCCCTTGTAGACTGTCCAGCGATAGCTACTCAAGACCTTGTTGGTCCTGGTCAGCAGCTTCCTGGTGTTCTTGCCCAGCTCGTCCACTCCCACCAGAAAGTTCTCAAACATGGGCTTCCGCTGCCTTCGGGCTCCTGTAACTCCCGGCGTGGCCACCTGTGTGAGGGGCAAAGCTGTGGGTGTTCTCAGCTCATCCGGATCGGTGGGCAGCCAGTACTCCACCTTCAGGACATAGCCGGTGGTCACCGCCTCGTAGTTGAGATCCTCCAGCGGAATACCTATGCCGCCAATGAACTGGGAGAAGAACAAAATGTGGGCTACAAATGGGCGTTCCTCTCAACCAAAAGCTTTTTCTTACCATGACACGAGTGGGTGATGTGGTAGGGTATATAAGCCACGGAATGGGGGCTCTTTTGCTCCTCTGATGCTTGGAGAGGCTGCCGAGGGAGGCCATCGCCTGGCACAGCAGGCAACTGGCCAATATGAATACTATACTAAATTTCATTTTCCGCTTATAATACTAATAGTTTTTTTTTGTTTTTTGGGTCCACGCCTGAGCGAATCTCAGTGCGTGTTAGTGCCAGCTCTGTTTTTAAGATACTAATCCATTTTCTGGGTGTTCTTTTTCTAGCTCACGAATTCTTCATTTTGGATTTCTCAATAAAAACGGCTCCATCAATCGAGCCAAGAAGACTTTCTCGCCCGAGAATGTTACACATTCTAGCAATTAACACCTGTTGAAGTAGACAACGGCGATCGCATGGAGACGGGGTCAAGTGGTAACCGTGTAAATCTTGCATATTCCGGTTTCTTTCTCTTGGCTCTGCTAGTACCGTAAGCCACTTCTCACCCATTGATTAGTGCTGCTGCCAATTCTAACGCCCATCGTTTTGTGCAATCTGCATTATTTCGCAAACTGCATTCAGTTGGTCTAGAGTTCGGGCTACGATGGGTGCCTTTCGCTGGGAGTTTTTCTTGGGTGGAGTCTTGGTTCTAGGTTTGGGCTTGGCACACTGTTTTCTGGTGTTTCCGCGGCAGGGATCCTTTGGTGTGAGTAAGGCAGGGGGTTTGGGGCTCTGAGAGGAACCATAAATCTTTACATTTATATTTAGTTACTGGCCGCTGTGGCCATTCCACTGGAATTGGGACCCAAAAATGTGTACATGGCCTTCAACTTTGAGTCCAACTATGCACTGCCCTCCAATGATTCCTACAATCAGTGGATTGACAGGGTGAGTATAGCTAAAAATTGAAAGAAAATTCAAAAGTTCTACATCTTCCTCGAAACAGTGCTAATAAGTACTTTAGTGCTAATAAGTACTAAATACACACAGCTCCAACCCCTTTAAGTTATTATATTTAATCGCTGCCACATTTGTCCTTTTGAAACCATTGTTTAGTGGGATTTGGATGATCACTATCTGGGCGTCGGAGGCAATGTGACACCGATAAATGCCCGCCAGGATGGAGGTGACTTTCCCAACGACGAGGACAACGAGGTGAGGCGTCGCTCGGTGGGCTCCCCGCCTTCCTTCAGGCGCCACGACTTCTACCGCAGCATTATAAACATCCTGACCCACTACGGATTCAATGGCTCCGCCTGCCTGCTGCGAACAATCTGCGAGGTCAGCGAATCGCCCCTGGATGCCCAAAACGGGCTGCTGGGCAGCCTGTTTCAGATTCTATTCATGTGAGTCTCCTCCCCTCCCCTCCCCCTCTAGCTCGGTTGCTTCAAGGGGTCGCCACTAATTATGGCATCCTTTGCCCCCAGGCCAACGACAAGTGCCGCGGAGTGGGAACTGCAGCACGTGGACGGGCTCTACGCGGCCTCCGATGCGGGCACGCATGGCCCGGGATGCTCCGAGTACGTGGCCCACTGCGGACACAGTGCTCTGGACCTGATAAGCATTGTGCTCTGAATAACCATGGTGGCGACCGGATTTAAATTTAAACTTTAACTTAACCCAAATGCAGTGTAGGGCAGGAAGAACTAAGTGAAAAATGTATATCTATATTCATAAAGTTCTCAGTTGTTCCATCAAGTTTAATTAAAAGTATTAACCAAAAAAATAAAGCATAATGCTTAGGCCTTCAAAATATGAAACACAAAGCAAGCTGAACAATAAAAATTATGTTTATTAAATACCATTTTTCTTCGAGTGCTAAGCCACATGCGTCTTGGTTCAAAGGGTATGTTGATATTATTTTTGAGAAACCTTCGGAGCTTTGGAATTTCCAGGGCACCTCCTGCTGCGGCGTGAAATGTTTTAATTTCGCTTAAAGCGCTTAAAGACGACAACGCAATGTGGTGGCAAACAAAGCAGATGAGGCCAAAAAAAGAAGTCCTAAGCTGGCCGCATGGATCTGGTTTGGATTTCGGCATGCTTAGGGGTTTTGCAGATGGGCTTACCTCACTTTGGACATGTGATGATGATGCCTCCTCCTCTGCTTTATGTTTTCGAGTTCGGTGCTCCGCTTTTTGTTAGCTCTTTGATCGCTTTTTCCGCTCCTTTTGTGCACATGAAGTCGCCCCTGCTCCGCATCCTTTGTCTGAGTGTATTTTGCGGTCTCCTTCTTTTCGGCGGCCTGACAACAATGCCATAGAGGAGTCTCCTTTTCCATTCTGGTTTGTTTGTTTGCTATTTCTTTGATTCGATTTGCCGCCTTAAAGGAGCCCCGAACGAGTAGTCCTGGTCCTGGGGTGAGAGCGAATTACGCCTTCTTTGATTTTGCCAAGCCATTGAAATCATAATTAGAAGACAAATGATTCCTCTGTTTCTCTCAAGATCCCCGAACAATGGCCAGGCATCGGAGCTGAAGTGCTTATATGCGCCACTGTTTGAGAAAGGTTTATAAAAATAAATATATATGGCAAAAACAACTTGGGCACTAATAAGCTTAGACGATGTGTGGAAAGAGTTGGAGTTTGAGTACAAAAGGAATCGGGATCGGGGTAGGTCCGATCCCAAAAATATATTTGGGTAGCAGATCCATAATTGTTTGCATAAACACAATTCTTTCACTACAAATTCTTTTAATTTTTTTCACTCAGATTTTGTGTCATTAGTATTTCGTGTTTACTTATAAGTAGTCATCAGTTCGAGGGATATTACAAATAAAATATTGTATAAGTACGCCAAACATTCTATGTTCTTCTTGCTTTTCATGCATTCCTTATATATTTTAAGGGCTTATCATTTCATAAGCTCCTATCTGAAATGACTATGATTTCCATCCATCATTTGTGATCCAGCGTTTCCTCCTTAAATATATCTACACTGCCCTCCGCAGACGTTTCATATCTCCATCTTGCTGTATCTCAATTGTGGGATCATAAAAGACAACCATCAAATGTGATCCATCTCCTCTAGATTCCTGTGTTTTTATGACTCATTCTGCAGCTCATTTCGTCACTCCAACATGGTTTGGATGTCTGAGTTGTCTCCTTTGATTTACGGCCAGCCTGAGATGTCAATTTAGTTTTGTGTTCTGTTTTTAAACTTGGCATTGACACTGGCCCCATACCATTGTAATGGGGTGCAGGCAGGTGTTAAGGAGGTTGGAACCCGCGATCCCGGGATCCCGCGATCCCGCTTCCTGTGTTGCGGTTAGCCATGGAAGAACTCTCTCCGGAATTCGTTTGCCTTTGGGGGCTGGTTCAAATTGAGTTGTAATTAGTTGCAGTTGCAGTCAACAATGTGATTATACTGGCATTTGGCATGGGCCTAACCACGAGGGATATACTCCTACATAGATCTTTGGGGAGAGAGTGGGATCTCAGGGAGCCGGGGGCGTTGTGGCATCTAGGGTTACACAGATGTGCGCAGACGTATGCCGAGAAACCGAGATCCACTTGAGTTTGGTGTAGGCATAAATTACCGAAAGAACACAACATTATCCTAGGCAATTGACAGATCCCTTAAGTAGTCATCTAGCCATGACATATGAGGATTGAGTGCTGGGCGTTCTGGTGAGTTGTAAACGCATCTGTGGACAGGATTCGTGGACTGTGGCCAACCGATGCCACGCCATGTGTCGGCATACTGCTTGAATCGGATATATACATATATATATGTATATATGTTCCATATGGTATCAATAACCGTTGACAGTTCTGTGGTGTAAATCATTATGCTGCAACTGTCGCCCATTTTGAGGTTTTCATTTAATAATATTTGAGCACTTTGCGAGCTCGCATTTTTTTCCACCCACCAACTGAGTTATTAAATTAGAGTTTAATCCACTTCGGTCACGCGTCTGCGAACATTAATTGAATTCATAAATGAGCAGTTTATATGATATTTATAAATTAACTAATTACCGTATCATTTGATTGTTGTTTCTGTATGTTGTTTGCTGCATTGTCCTTTTTTTCACCGCCATCAACAATTGGATTAAATTCATAATGCAAAATGGCATTTAAAATGCCGCTTTTAATAATGGCACAGCGTAAAAAATCTGAAAAACTAAGTTGCGAAATTCCATTCGACTGGTTGGGGATTTTCGGTTTATTTTAATTAACTTAATGAAATGCTGTTTACGAGGTTTGCAAATATAAATTGCACAAGACAGAACGATTATGGGAAATGTCAGATTTATTATTGCTAATCGGAATTTAAAGTTTAAGCAGCTTAACAATGTTTTAATAATATAAAGTGATACACTGATATAAAGTGATGCATACACTTCAAATCTGCATGGCTATTATCATTTCTGGTTTTTAAGATTAATTATTAATTAGATACAAATATGGAATTTCCATGTAAGTAATAGCGATTAAAGTTTGTCGAGCATGGAGCCTTTAATTTTCCTGTTCTTATCAAAACCCAAATCTTAATTAAGAACATCTCATCTGAAGAACTTCTCCCATGAATTTCTAGATTAGTTTCATTTGGCTGAACCACGGTAACCTAACCACCATATCAAATTGATGGGTACTGTAGTAAAAACTGGATCATTAACCGATGGCAAAAGGTGTTCCCACAACTTTTTATCGGAATCATCAACACCTCAACGGTGACTTCTCCTATCCTCCAGTTTTAATAAGGTTTCCTCAATGTCATCGCTCATTTTTGCTGTTGTATTCGGGTCATATGAATAATGTCAAATAATTTTATTGCAGCAACCCAGAGAGGTGGTTGCATTCAACATTTTTGATCGATTGCTGGGCGAGAGCTGTAACTAGTTTGACATTAATTGACTGCCAAATATGCACAAGCGCACGGAATAATGGAAAACCCTATTAAAGTCATCCCATCCTAGACCAAAATCGCAGCTCTTGGCTTTGCTCTTTTAGGAGAAAAATCAACTCGGCCAAAAGTTCATAAATGCTAATGTGCCCCGCAGCCTGGCGATGATTGATGGTCGCCTCCGGCTGAGGAAAGTTCCGTACTCCGTTTCCCGCTCCGCATTTTCCGGTGTTCGCATTTGGGGTTTCCCGCCAGCCAGAGACTGCGTAAAATTATGCGAAGGATCAATCCTTGATGAACTGTATACATTTCACCTTTGTGCACTAGGTCCCATTTAAGCCAATTTAATCCCGAGCCGGCTTAGGACATTACGATCTGGGCTTAGGCCATGTTGCAGCATCTTCTCACGCGCAGATTTAGTTGTTAGCTGTGGCAAATATTTGCACGGGATTCGTTTGTAGGCGGTGTTCTCCTAATGATCTTTGCCAAAAAGGAAACCAGATTTTCCAGTTCCTGGGAAAGTGGGCACCTCACCCAAATAGCCTTTTGTCCGAATAGACCAGGCTAAATCCTTCTTTAAAGCCTTATCATAGGCGTTCTACTTGTCTGTATTTTTTTGGCCTGCAGCACGTGGCGTGATTTTTCTAAGTTGACCATGTTAATATGGCAATAAGCACAAAAGTTGTCTGTTATATCCATATGATTATGATAGCAAGAATACACATTTTTAATTCAAAATTTTCTGGAAAATATGTATTTTGTTACTTCCAAAGGTTTAATCATTTAATCAGATCTTAATAGATAATAGAATATAATAATATTAAATAAATTTAATGTTGTTTCCAATGATTTCCGTTTGTAAATAAAATATAATCATAGATGGTAAGTATTTTTAGTGTAAGTGTGGAATTTTCTGGAAATCTAAATTAACTGAACATTACTAAACAAACAGCTCTAGTCAAGATCCCAATTGCCGAATCCTTTACATTTAAAAAACTTTTTCTGCTCCCATTTTCCACAGTGTTTCCCATGTGTCTTTTGTTGGACTCCACATCGCATAATTTTTCACTCGCTCGTTTGGTGCGTATGCCTTGCTGTCTGCTGTTTTTGCCTTCATATTTTTTTCATATGTGTCCGTGTTGATAAATTTGCTTAGATTATTATCCTGGAA
The DNA here is from genome assembly GCF_016746235.2 of Drosophila teissieri. Classification (NCBI taxonomy): domain Eukaryota; kingdom Metazoa; phylum Arthropoda; class Insecta; order Diptera; family Drosophilidae; genus Drosophila; species Drosophila teissieri. Next base: position 13,205,064 of record NC_053031.1, on the reverse strand, counting down.
CCTGAATCCTGGCGTGGCTGGCTCTGCTTTCCGTTATCTCCCTGTCGTAATTAGTCTGGAGCTTGTTTGCGCCGCATTTACACAAAATGCTTTTCCAGGCGCCGCACGCACTCACGGACAACGAACGGACAAAGGACTCGCATACGGACGGACACCAAGGATGGGCCGGGATTGGCCATCGTACAGGCAAATTGCTCCTAAATATAAATGGATAACATACGTTTTGCCTGCGACCGACCACCTTCATACGAAATAGCTCATATTCTAATAGATAACCCGTGGAATTGGAGGCCTTAAGTTGCCGGGCATCTCGGGTGGAAAGCGCAGGTCGTCGCCAAGTCAAACGGGCAACCTTTTAGCATAAATTTCTCCAGGCCGAGCACGACAGGAAGTCGTCGCCAAACGCCTCCGCCAACCGCAATTTCCATTAGCAGCTGTAGCTGCAGGGGATGGGTACATCATATGTGGGCACGGACGAGCGAACGGATGGATGGATGGTCCCGGTCCCGGTCCCCGAGAACATTTGACATTTTAAGGAGCGCCAAGTGAGTTGCTGGTTGAGCAGGTAGCTCAGGTAAAATGCCAACGGTAAAAGCCCCCAGGCACCGAGCATAGAGCCACGCCCATGGATATGTCAACTGTTTTTAGCACGCACAATTTGAGGGAAAGCCAAACAAAAAGCAGGGAAAATGCTCTCCAAGGTAACATGAATATATAAACGATGGACTCCAGCACTAAAATACACAGTCTAGAGAGATTGCCAGCCAACCTGCTCCAATTCCAATTCCCCAAGACCAAATCCACACACACGCATACACACACCTGTGGGTAGGGCTCGTATTACGAATGCAATGTTGAAATAGAAATTAAATGCCGGGGAAAACCGCATTTTAGACAAATGCCAAACCGGGTTCGCACACTCCCGTCGTATCGCCTTTCAGGACACCGAATTCGGGTTTCAGGCGACAGCATCCCTCGCGAGTAGCAGGTATCCTTCGAATCAACCACAACATGTACACCTACTTCCTCCCTGACACCCGAGAAGTTTGCCAAAAAAGTATACCAAAAACAAAGGAAGGAAAAAAACGAGCCACAATGCCAAGGAAGTTGCGGCCTGAACAGGAACCGAACCGAATTCGATGAAGAGGAAATGCGGCCAGATCGAAGATATAGATAAAAAGTATGTTAAGTGCCCCTGCAAGGCGATGGATTACCGATAAGTTTGAGCTGCAGATACGATTTGGCCGAAGCCAAAACCCAAATTGGGTGTACAAAGCGGCTAAACCGAAACGTTAAGTGAAGATTAATCTACCCTATCAGATAAAACCGACTGGGCAGCAGGTTGCATTCACTTTTTATAGAGAAAACTTGTTGGACATATCTGCCAATTACTGAAGTTTGTATCTTAAAAACCACTTTTTGAATAATAAAGAATTTAATTATGAAGTATCAAGGTTTATAATAATACTTTTTGGTAATTTCGTAAAATATTTATATGTACTTATCTTTGTAAAATTAATTTTTAATACAATTTTTTTAGTAAGCCTAGTGCTATATTTGTGTCCAATAAAATAAATAAATGAGATATTTCCAAAATCATTTTCTCAGTCTCTTTCGAACGCTTCCAAGAATATTAATTCCTCGAAAAAGAGAGAACTCACCAATCAAACAACGATTGCGGTGGACAAGGGACATTAATTACAGCTCAGTAGAGCGCCGACAATAGTCCTGGAATGGATGGAATCCATGTGCGTACCCACACCCAGGACACGGCCACTGATGTAGTGCAGGACCAGCATGCAGCAGGCTTTCCAATAAAACTTGCCCCAAATGGGTGCCGACAAAGGCCGGCCGAACGAACAATTGGCCAACAAAAGGAGGTCGAAATTACAGCACACTTTCGAAATTCGAATGCAGAGTGAGGATGAGGAACGATGAGCGAGGGAGGAGTGGGTGTTGGCCAAGGCATTTGTCATGAGCATTTCGCAAGCGGGCCAAGAATCGAACAATTAGTATACGCCCCCGAGCTCTGGACTCTACTTACACCTGGTAATTGCTCCGCAAAAACTTCTTGTAATTTTTCTTTAACGAATCTCAAATGACTTTGCGACCTTTGTCCCTGGCCGCCTTGGCCATTGTTTGTTGACCAGACTCCTGTGGTTTCTCCAGCTGCAAGTGTGAAGCGAGAAGGTCCTGTATAAAAATCAGCTTGCTCTATTAAAACTGCAGCGACATTTATGGCCTTGATGTGCACAGAATTCTGGCTTATTTTTTTGTGTTTGGTCTACTGATTGGCCTTGGAATTGGTGCCCGATGATTAATGTTGGTCTTACCCATTGGAAAACTATTTCTGGCAAATTCCTTGTCTGTTTCTATTGACGCATTGTGGGTCTGAAGGCGTTGGGCTCGTTTCCGATCCTTTGTCCTTGGGTCAGCACCTTTTCTTTACACCCTCGCAGGCGGCGAACTCTTTGGTATTCCCTAATTCTCATACAATGACCCTCGGATGACTTTGGAATTGTTTGTTTGACGGCAGCTGAAATTGGTTTGCAGTGATCCACAGAAGAGAACTAAGGAGCTATTTTGATTGGACTATTCTTAGCGACAAGGCCATAAATGCTTTTCATGCTACCCAATTACAAAAAGAAAAAAAAAATGATTTTAATATTTAGTTTGATTTTATGAACGGCACCAATTTCATATTTTCACATCACAAATCTCGTTGAAATTGAATTCCGAAGCTTTCTTTCAACTTGATATCCACGTTTTTGAACTTTTCCCACAAAATACATACGTTAACCCGCCCTATTTAAACTTAATCAAAGCCGTTAAGTGTTTTCCATTACAACTTTCCTTTTTTCCCTGAATGGGCTTTCATCTTTAATCCCTACCCCAACCCCCATATATTTGTTTAGTAATACTGCACACTTTGTGGGTCAGCGCGAAGGATACCCTGTAATAAGCAACTTTTTAAGCACTTACCCCCCGGAATGAGAAAGATTTAACATTTTGATGGATTTTCAATAAGCCCCTTTCAGCCGCAAATAACTTGACAAGGCAGCCTCATTATTATTATGCGCCGAGGATCCGCTTTCGCAAAGGGACCAATTAGATGAGTTTAAAATTGAATTTAAAACGCATCAGACTGTTTACCGTAATAATATCGACACATTTATGCGACTCCCCGCCGCTGACCACGTTGCCCCAACTCCGCCGACGGCCAAACCAAGGTGATCTCCCGACCAGGTGCTATACCTTAATGGGCTTTTGTCTTCTGATGGCCGAGGCCCGCGGCTGCTTCCTCATCGCATGTGGACGAGTATCCTCTGTGCTCCTCTGCGCCTCCTGCGTCCGCAGATGAAGGACCTATCTGCAAATGTATCTTAAGCTTGCCGGATTTTTGCCTTATCCCTTTAAAAGCGGACAGATGTTTTTTGCATAACTACAATGTGTAAAGCCTCTTAGTGGAATCGCTTTAAATAAATCGCAATAATATATTTCTCTCACATTTAAAACTCGCAATTTTAAATAAATTCAAAAGAATATTATTAAAAAAATGTAAGCAGCAAATGTAGTCGTACTTGGTTATTAGATTTAATTATACAAAAAAATGTATTGGATGGCAATAATATAATTTGTTATTTTCCTTTTTTTCTTTGATATTTGATAGTTAATTGAATTGCTTTCTCCAATAGCTTTCATTCATTAAATCGGAAATGAATTGTTATTATAGGAGTTAAACGCGTATGTTGCAAAATTAAATTATTGTATTAGTATTATTTTAATTTTCCCATTAAAGAATTGTTTTCTGAAACGTTTACTGTTGACCAAGTGGCGCTGGGTTTTATCTGCTTGCGTCTACAAGTTTTTACCTTGTGGCCTTCAGTTCGTGGCGAGTTAAATAAATTTGAAACCTGCTGCGCTTTTTTCTGGCTCCTTCGAAGAAAGGACAGATGTTTCTGGCTTGTGCTTTTTTCAGCGAGGGCTATGATTTTTTGTGCCATCCTCCCCCTCTGAGTTAACTGATATTCTGGATGCTTTATTGCTGTGCGGAGCAGGAGGTGCAGGAGGTGCAGAAGGAGCTGTACCTGCAGTCGGTGCCTTTCCTGCATCTGTTATCCTGACAGCAGGACTCACCTCACCCGCACGCTGGGGAGGTAATCGATCTCATGTGGTTTATTTACATCCGTTATTGAAATTCACTTTCCGCTCTTGCTTTTGTTTTATGGATTGGCTTTGTGTGCCGCCCCGAATCCTGAGTTCTGCATCCTGAATCTCTGGCTCGTATTGATGACAATTGCAGTTTTTGGCATGCAGCTGGGCACATTTACATCCGCTTTTGGCTCCGCCTTTTGACAACTGATTTTTTTGTTGCTTCGCTTTTCCTCGCTGTCTTTTCTTCTTGTTTCGGGGTTTTGGACTTTGTTTTTTCGACGAATATTCGTTTTTTATTTGCAGAAAGCGGAAGTGAAATTGCTACCCGGCGCTTTAATAATTAAGTTGTGCAAATAATGTTCAGGGCAAATGATTTGGGAAATGTTAACTAAATAATAAATGTCCTGAACACTGGCTGCAAAAAGTTTGGAAAGGTGGAATTTAATTCAATTGCAATTAAGGCAACGTAGTTTATAAAATTTAAATACTTAGCATTGCTACATTTAGAGGTAATTTCATATCAATTTGGTTCGTTAAGCAGGGCTCAGAAAATATCTCACCGTGGCACACTACCTTTTAATTAAATTCTTACAAAGTCATTCCCAAAATAATAAGGCCAGATAGACATACATAGGAATTACCACTAAAAAAAACATTATAGATAAACCAGGCAAAGAGTGGAACTTGTTTGGGGTAATTCTGACGAAAATGGAGTTCCTAACGAAGAAATTCTCACCGCACCTCTCTTAAAATGCAAATGTAAGGCATTTAATAACGCAACCATTGTGTAATCTTGGCGCGCTCATATGCTTTATGGAGCACATCGGCGAGGATATCAAGTTGTATCCACAAGTCCACTTTAATTATAAGCCACGCCATAAGCCTTCAAAGTTCCGATCCGATCCAACGCAGGTGCAAATGCAGAACCTTCGCCGACCAGTCGTCAGTGGTCAGTAGTCCAGGGATCGAGGGATCCCGGTCTCATTTTCGGTTCCACATTATTATTATCCACGCTCGCGGTCCGGTCCGGTTTGGTTGGGAATCGGGAACGCCGCTCTACAATTCATTTGCAAAGCGTATCCAAAAATGCTGATGGGATTATTATATGTTGTTGATCTGGGACTGGGCATATACGAGTATGCGATGCGATGCGACTGCAGGTGGAATATCTCAATGACCCAAGCGGGTCTTTATCGTTTCAATGCCATGGATTGCTTTGTCTTTCCGTTTCTTTTCCCTCGCATTTCGGCTTCGAGCCTTAATTTATGTATTAAAAGTTAGAAATCCGTGTGGACAGGTGAATTTTCTTTCTTTGGGTTCTCTCAAGAACGAAGGTGTATAATTTAGTAAAGGTATCGAAGTGGTTCATTAATAATGCGTTGGGATAGCGAGGGAAAACAGGAATGTGTTGGAAATTTGTAGGAATTAGTAGGATATCATAAATAGAAGAGACGAATCTGAATGAAATCATTTGGCGAAGCGAATGAATTTTAGTACATTTAAATTAATACATATAACAAATAAGCAGAAATTCCTGAAATTTGCTCTAATCTCAGCACTTCTATTATCAAATATAATCCCCCTATAAGAAGTGTAAAAAGCAAAAAAAAATAGGGAAAAACTTAATACCCGAAACGAAATAATAGACAAAACCCAGCTCATTGTCATTCATCATATAAATCAGAAACCGCGCGTCGGATAGAAAGGATATGGACCTCAAACCAGGAACCAAAGCGTTCGATTGTATGCAAAAACAAAAAGATAATGAAAACGGAATCGAATGGAATGGGTCCTCTTGTTTTTTCCGATTTTTTTTTTTTGTATTTTTGTCGTTTTTGAATGGTCATGGCTTGGCGTGGAATGCCGCAGGTGGCCGGTGGCAACAGTGGGCCTCTGTCGCTCGCTTTTCAAGTGTTTGCCTGTGCAGTTGGACAAATTTACATGCGCGCCTCGCACACAATGAGATGGCGGACAACCTGGACAGGTGACCAGGTAGCCGTGGTCCATGCCCAATGCACTCTGAAAAAAAGGGGCCCATATTCTACGGAAAATATTCCGCAGAGGAAAACTATCTACAAAGGTTAAATAGCTAGAAGTTATTGTCATACGTACTTGTTTCATATAATTAAAGGAAAATATAGTTATATATATGAAAGAAAGTTATTCATATATATGTATGCTTAAAGGACATTTTACAAGTGTTTAGAAATACATATGTATATACGAAATTATTATTAATAGAATATTTAAAAATATTCTTAGAAAAATATGATTTATGTTTGGTTCATTTTATTTCAATGATAAGTAAGATAGTAATCATTGCTTTGTGACCACGGCAATCCTTTGATTTATTTATTAATCTCTCGAACTTCAATCGATTTTTTTTGAGTGCACGGAGAGCTGCTGGCTGCTACCTGGAATGCCCGACAGTGGGACACACGTCGCTATTCAAATAGGTCGCCAACCGACTGAAGGCAGCCAGCAAATGCAAACGCAATGGCAAACAGAAACGCATCATTTAAATGATGGAAAATGCAAAAAGGATGCTGGGCCGTGTGATTTCCGCACTGGACGCTGCTTTTTATCCTTTGTGCGGGACGCGGGGATGCGTGAAAGGTGTCCGCTCCTTTTGTTCGAAATATTTTAATTAAATGGACTGAGCTAAGCCCCGTGGGCACGTCGATTGATGGGTGGATGGAATGGTCGGAATGGTCGGGATGGATGAGTGCGAATGCAAATCAATCAATTCCTGCCAAATGCGGTCAAAATGCAATGCTCAATTAAATAAGCCATAAAATGAAAGGCCAAATACAATCCCTTTGATGTGGGAAGCGGATGTTTAAGTTGAAGAGATATTCGTTTTTTAAAGCTCTACGATTGACATGTGTAAATGTTCAAGTGTCTCTGCTACTACCAATTTGTTCTCTAATTGTTGAGTGCGAGGAGATTGGCTGCTAATCAAGTGGCACGTCGGGCTAAAAGCCCAAAAAAGGATAGGCATTTTTTTATTAATGAAAGTTGTTAGCAAGACGAATGCTCTACATATATAACATGATATTACCAACGTATTTTTGCATACTTACTGTATACTTTTGCAAGTAATTTCAAATATTATTATAAAGATATTAAGATACCCCATAAAGATATTTGAGTACTTCCCCCACGACTTACATCATCCTTCATGAAATTGCCAAAACTCCCCAAAAGTGGCGAGTGTGCTTGGATAGGTGTCAAAAAGTTCCGAATGCCTGATATCAACTGCTTCTTTCCGGCACTAAAACTGCATAGCCATAAAGGTTCGTCCGCCCAAATTGCTGGTTGAGTGCAGAAATGCATTTGCATGCTGGAAGCACTTTCAATCTGGCGCTAAACTAAAAACGCAAAACGCCCAAAAAACGACTAACGAGCACCTACGGATCCTGTCACCTGTTCCTCAGGTAAGTGGGCGGTGGGCGGGGCTAATTTGCATGCGATTGAAAAAGCGCGGAATCAAAGTGCTTGATAAAAGAGGGCGGGTCGGGGGGTGGCTGGCAATAAAAAGAAAACAAAACAAATACACGCAATTGGCTGTGAATTTTTCCGGCTGCATGTGAGTGCGGGATGCTGGCTAATTAAAAGCGCATCAAAAGCGGGCAGAATTTGCATAGCAAACGAAACGAAACGTTGCGAAAATTAAATAGAAATTGTTAGTTGCACTTTTTCCTTTTCACTTCGTCAAAGCTGCCAATGCCAAAAAAGTTTGTCATGAATAGCTGTCGTTAAAGGAGCGGAATTACGGAATTTTGGAATTCCGGAATTCTGGGCGAGCGGAGCCGCAGCGAATCGTCCAATAAATGTCAGCGGAACCAACTTTGTTGGCCAACTATTTTTATAATTAAACAAACTGATTGTGATAAGTAGGAAGCTGAATGCAAAAGTTCTTCCACCAAAGGTCCGCTCATAAATTGGGCGAACGTCAAAGTTGGCATTGTAGTACTTGGTCAACAAGTCCTTGAGACAGCGTTGGAGAAAAGTCAAAGCTCACAGCAAGAAAACTTAATGAAAACTTCAAAATCTCGTATAATTTGCACGGAACTTAAAAGAAAATGTCATCGTTGTTAAAATATTGCAAAAAAGATTCAAGATTATAGGAAAATGTATTCTGCATTAGGCATCTATCACCCTTTTCGGAAATTATAATACTACATACTATCATTCATAAGGAATTAGTTTGATTGCTATATCCTCTAAAAGATTTGGTATCAAATATCAATAGAAAATGTTGCTTTAAATTCAGCAGGGACTACAAAATGCATGTAACTTTACAAGCTTAGTACTAACAATACATTTAGTTTAAATTCTCAGCTATTACTGGGATGTAAAGTCCTTTTTGAGATTGTTTAGAGCAAAACGCAGTTGGTAAAGTGTGGAAAACTCGAATCCTCTCAATTCCAATCGATACTATAACAATGGAAATAGTTTGAAAAGGTTTTACTATACAATATGCAGGTCATTTGGTTATCAACAATGTACTTAGGCCTAGAGTAAGCTATTCCGCGGACTTGGCGGTGCTGGCCGCCGCAGCCGCCTTCGCCTGGGAGGCGTGGTGCTTGGCCACCGCCTCCTGGGCCTTGCTCAACTGGATGTATCCCTCGTGGGCGCGGGATCGCAGTTCGCTCTCCACGCTCTTGTTGACCGACTTCGAGATGACGGACTTGATCTTCTGCGTCTCATTGAACTTGGCCTTTTTCGCCTGAATGGGCGCATCTACAAAGTAATAATCCAGAAACTTAGATTTTAGGAGAGATTGTTGTGCATGTTGGTACTCACTTGAACGGCGGGTGAAGGCAGCCTGCTTTTGGTTTTTCTTTTTCTGTATGGATGCGGGCAGCTTGGCCTTCTTGAATTTTCCCTGTGGCATCTTTGCAAATTGTATTTTTATCAAGAAAACAAAATGTATATATTTTACTCCGCAGCACGTTGTTTTGGTTTTGACTCTAACCGATAAGTCTATCGATTGCGTGCTATCGTTTTAAGCGGACTGCCAACCTATTCCATTCGCTCTGCGTCACTTGGCGCGCATTTCAAAAAACTCAAATTGGTTTGTTCGGTTTATTTTATTTTCGATTGCTGGCTCACTTATTTATAACTTGTAACATATATCAAAAGAGATTACTGAAACCGCACTTGGTTTCAGCAATCCCCTTCCGCTTGCTTGAAACTAAACACAAAAATTCTACAAATTTCAATGCAAAACTTAAATTGCTCTCGATAATCGTTTTCAACAAGAAATAATTAACATTTAAAAGCGCTGAATATTGTTTATATGCAAGTTAAGTGGGATTCAGTATCCTTATTTACTTATGTATGTATATGTATATATATAATTATAAATATGGTATTTGTTTATTTTTTGTTTTAGCTTTTCCTCTACATTCTTGTTGTCTTTGCTCACTTGGTGATTAAACAGAGTTCTCAACGATCGAATATTTTGTTTCTTATAAAAATCGTTTTACAAAAATCTATGCGTGTGTGTGTGGGTTGTGTGTGTTGTGTATGTTTGCGTGTGTTTGAATGTGGGCGTACAAATAAAACAATTAACTGTTCAGTTTGGCAACGATAACGCCAGTTACGATTAAACCTATTATCACAGCGATCACCAGGAGTATCAAGATCTTGCGCCGGTAGCTCTGGCGACTCCTGGCCGCCTTGGCCAGTTCCGAGGTGCCATCCTCCACGTTGGCGGCCGTCTGCTCAATACTGTTCTCGATGAAGTCTGTGAAGAAGAAATTCAAATTGGTTTAGAAATTGCTTTAAAAAACAAGTAAAATGCAAAATCTGACATCTAACATATAGAAATTCCTTCAAGTATTACTAAAGAGTGGAAATTCGATATCGAAACCTTTAATGGCAGTAGGTAAATACTTATTTGTCAGTATCCTCTTATTTTTGTAAGACCCGAAATAATTGATTACTGATTAAATAAACAGGAAGCGACATTAAACGATATGATAAGGGTATGCGCACATTACTTGCTAAATGACACGGGTTTTAAACAAAATATGGAAATTCTCGTTGTCGTTCTCGTTATTAATAATTGCAATCAGTTCCAAATGTGCATTGTTATTGAAGCCAAGCCAATGATTCATACTTTCATGCACATGTTTAACTTATCAACTCAATTTGAAAAGGCAATAAAAGAGATTTACAAATGTCACATTCAAGCAACTGATAAAATTGAAATATTTCGTTGCACCAAGGGATTTCTCCATTTGCACACTGTTGGATTTCTGGAACTCCATGGAGTATCGTAAAGTGAGAACCCTAATTACGGCTTGTGGTTTCTCGATTTGCGGTCGTTGAGCCCCACTTACATATAAGCAGAGTAGTACTCACCCATCTGCTGCCCCTGCTCGTGCACCAGGCCACTCAGCTTGGTCATGATCTGGTTGACATCGATGATGTCCGACTCTATTTGTTCGACCTGCCGCCGCCGATCGTCGAGCATGTCGTGCTCCTGCTGGAGATGGGCCTGCTCCAGGCGCTGTTGGTGCAGCAGCTCGGCACGGGCGTTGGCCTCCACATCCTGGTCGGTGAACTGCTGGGCCTGCTGAAGGGTCTGACGCATGGCCGACGAGATGCGTCGCTGCAGATTGGAGTACTTCTCCACCACGCCGTGGAACTCCCTGGTGAGCTTCTCCAGCTGCAGCTTCTGCTGGCGATCTCCATGCCGCACGACGGCCTGTAGCCTCTGCAAATCCTGACTGGTGGTCTGCACCCGGGCATTGCACTTGGTGTTGATGGTGTGCACTTTCTCCCGCATATTGGGCAGCTCCTTTGGTGTCCCAATCAGCTTTAGCTGCTTCTCCAGCTGCTTGGTACTGCTGTGGATGGCAGTGATGTTGTGGCCAATGTCCTCGCTCAGGGACATGAATTCCGTCGGACTGAAGCCGGACGAACCGCCGGCGGCCGCAAAACTCACTTCGGGCGTGGAATCGGCCATCGCACCATAGTCCCGATGGGGGCCACCGCCTCCTCCGCTGCTGCCTCCTCCTGGATTGTTCAAGGCCTGGGACATATCTGTAAGTTCATATCGCTGTCAGTTCAAAGCAGGGGTCTCGCTAAATAGGCCGACATTTAATGCCACTCGCCAGCAAACAGGCAAACAGACAAATCCCTACAAATGATTCACATGCATTGTTGTTGTTGGTGTCGCCAACTTATCAACATATGATGTTCGCCAGTGTGCGTGTGTGTCGGTGTGCATCGGTGTGTGCAGCGCATCGCTGTATGGGTGGGCAGCATTTACGTGTTTTCTTCTTCGCATATGATTTGCTTTTGGGGGCGGGGGCTCTTCTAGGGCTTCCGCCCGGCGGAGGAATGCTCCACCGGGATGGCCTGGTACTTACTTCAAAGCGAGTTCTGATCCGGGGACGCACAATGTCAGCGCACAAAGCCTTTCACCAAACGAAATACAATGATAATTCTCTGCAGCAGAAGCAGCAGCCCACTGAGCAGTGTGACCGGAGCTTTTGCGTCGGCCGTTCTATCGATGCTGGGGGGCGGGTTATCGATTATTTGGGCGCCAACTCCAGCCCCCCACGCACCACAGTGGGGTTAAAATGCAACCCTTGAATAAATTAACCCATTTCCTTCGAAAATCTATTGCTAACACTTTTAGTTGTTTTCTTATATATGAGAAAATGAAATACACTGAAGAAGACTTTGAAGACTTACCTTTAAAAGTTCATATGCTAAGAAAAACGTAAACAAAATCACCACAACCATCCTAAATGAAACCCTAAAATCATTACTATTCCCACAGAAAGTTTTAAATTTTGGCCCAAATTAGCCCTATCAAACTGTTAAGCTTGTATTTTAGGGATATACACTTTAAATAAGCTTAGAATTCGGGGATATACTCTAAATATGTCAAAATAGTTTTACTTCACGTGCTGAACATGCAGAAAAGCTCAAAACCAGTTTAAAAGCATTGTGAATAGATTTAAAACTTTTTCTAAACTCATACTTCATTTAAAATCACGCTACACATGTCCCACGTTTTTTACACTATTAAATGAACACACTTGCTCCTTACAACTGTTGGCCAACACAAATATTCCCTATTAAATATTACCGCTTCCTTTGCAAAAGAAAACACATGTGTTACGTTCTTGGCTTGTAATTCCGTAGCTCAACGTACAGAGTGTTATGCTAAAAGGTAAAAATCCTTAAACTCCTGCGGCTTAGTGGGTCTTGGCGGCCAGACGCTTGTCGCGCTCCTCCGCAATGCTCAGCTTGACACCCTTGCCCTTGGGCAGGGAGATGTAGGGCTTGTTGCCCTTGCCAATGATGAACACGTTGGTCAAACGGGTGGCGAACACATGGCCCTGCGAGTCCTTGATGTGCACAATGTCGAAGGATCCGGGGTGACGCTCACGGTTGACAACGGTGCCGACACGTCCCAAATTCCTGCCTCCGGTGATCATGCAGAGGTTGCCTGTGGATCGAAAAGCACTCAGTTAGTTGGAATCAAACTAGTTAGCTTAGATTGGGCGACTGTAATTGCACGTAAAAGTTACTGGAACGACTGTGGAGTGCCGAATCAGAGACCGTCGTGACAAAAATTGCTATTGGCTTATTGTTTTTGAACCACGCAACTTTGATGAGCGTTTTGTGGTCTTCGAACCAGCCAATGAAAGGCGATCAACGATGAGATCCTTACCGGAATCGAACTTGATGTAGTCGGTGATCTTGCCGGAGGCAATGTCCACCTGCACGGTGTCGTTGGCGTGGATCAGGGGATCCGGGTAGCGGATGGTGCGGCCGTCGTGTGTGACCAGGAAAGGAACTCCCTTGGCGCCCAGCTGGGTCTTCTTGACCTTGCACAACTTGTACTGCAAAGGAGCAAATGAGATGTCGGTTAATTCCAAGGCTTAGCTGAGGTTCTGCCTAAACTTATAGTTTAATAAATTCACCTAATAATTCCGTTTTATTGCTTTGTAATTGCACGTAAAAGTTACTAAGACGACTGCGGAATGTCGAATCAGAGACCGTCGTATCAAAAATTGCTTTGGGCTTCGATTTGAACCAATAGACACATGGCAATAGGCGGAAATCGGTCTTCGACGAAGCCCACAAACAGTTTCGTCCATTAATTTCGAATAACTAACTAATACTAAAAACTCTCTGATTTCAATTGTAATTGCACGTAAAAGTTACTGAATCAACTGGGATTTGTCAAATCAGAGACCGTCGTATCAAAAATTGCTTTGGGCTTCGTTTTGAACCAATCGGCGCACTATTCTACACGCAAAACGGTCTTCGACAAAGCCCTTTTGAATATTTAAGTTGTTAACATTCCATATTTATCCTAAAAATTCATTTTTGTATTCCAAAGAGGTATAAGAATAAGAGGATTTCAAAACAAAACGTTGAGGAACGTTGATCGTAAGTTTACTCGATACTCCTGTTAAGTATTTCCGATTCTAGCTAATCACACTGGCAATTGAGGTGACATCCATTTAAGCCATTCATTGGAAAGCTAGAGCCTCTGGAAGCTACCTCCTTGGGCAGAATAGACAACTCACCTTGGCCTCCTCGGCGGAGATGCGGTGGATGACGAAGCGTCCCTTCACGTCGTAGACCAGACGGAAGAACTCACCGGTCTTCTCGAGGGTGATGACATCTGCAATGGGCAATACAGCACATTAGTACACAGGTACACACATTCAAAACACGTTTCCTGCACAAAACTCACCCATGTAGCCAGCGGGGTAGGTGGGGTCGGTGCGGACCTTTCCGTCGACCTTAACCAGGCGCTGCATGACGATCTTGGTGACCTCGGCGCCGTTGAGGGCGTACTTCAAGCGGTTTCTCAAGAAGATCAGCAGGGGCAGCGACTCACGCAGCTTGTGTGGACCGGTCGAGGGACGCGGGGCGAAGACGCCTCCCAGCTTGTCCAACATCCATGCCTTGGGGGCGGCTAAACGCTTCAAATGCTTCTTGGGGCCACGAGCCTGCAAAGTAAGTGGGTTTCAGCCGTTAGCCATGGGTTCCATTTTGCGAAAAGGCAAAAACAATCATAGCCATATCTCGCCACCAACAGATACTCACCATGTTTGATTCACTATATTGAACGGGCGATCACTGCAAATAGAACAATCGAACGTTAGTTTTGTGCAAGCATTCGGGCGCCACTGCCAAAGCCGCTTCGCTGCCCAGCAAATCCCCACTGCCGGGCCTTCCATTGACAAAATTTAGCACGTGGCTCGCTGAGAAAAATACACATACCGTCCGTCGGGCAATACAACAGGAAAAGGAAAAGGCCGATTTTCGGACGGTGTGGCCAGCCGGCAGTTGGCGCGAAATGATTAAATACTAGATTCGGGGTAACGCGCAGGGTTACGTTTAGTGAGGGTGCCTGATTGTTGGGGGCATTCATTAGCTGCTGTATCATTTAGCTTTTGTCAGTTGTCGCATAACATTATGTCGTAATGTAAATGGAAATAAAATATTACCTTTAAAACCGATCGGGATTTTATCGAGTGCTTTCGTTATATGATACCCCAAAATATAGAATATTTTACATTCATATGCGTTTATATACCCGAGTTTACTTATCCATTATAATAATCCACTTGTAAATTAATTTTAAGGGCGATAACTTAAAAAAAAGTGTTAAGTATTGTAATTAATCTGATTGCCGAATACTTGAACGACCTCTGTCCTTCATTATCCTATTCAACATCTAATATAATAGAATATAATAAAATATAATAGATTATAATAGAATATAATAGAATATACTAGAAAAGAATAGAATATATTTGAATGTAATAGAATATAATAGAATATAATGGAATATAATAGCATTTAATAGAATATAATAGAATATAATAGACATAATAGACGAGGAGGACATCTATGGACCCTTTGAAATATCATATATTATATATAAATAGACCCTATAGTGTTCCCTGTAGTATTTAAACAAATCAAACAATCAAACAAGTTTGATTTCCTTACGACTGTCTCAATCGACTATTACTTTGACTTATGTATTTTCATTTACCGTTTACTTTCAGTTGTTTTATTTTGCTTACATATTTAACCCAAGGAAAAAATACCAAATTATTAAAGTAAAAAATCTTCATGCGGAATACCCTTACCAAAACCAAAAATTACAAATAAAAACAAAGAGCCAAAAAGGCGTTCTCGGTATGAAAGAGGGTATCTGATAGTCGAGGAAATTGACTACAACGTTCTCTCTTATTTTAGTTTAAAGTAATATGTAAGCTTAAGTAAAGTAATAAACCAAGTAATGGGTACAGAAATATATTTTATATATGAAATTAATTAATTCGGCATATTAGAAGCTTAACAGTTTTATTTAAAAATTGTTAATAAGATCGTACGCCAATCTAAACTTATTATTCGCCGTTAGTACCATCGCGTTGTTCTTGGCAATTTCCAAGTTCTCCTTTTGGGTCTCCTCATCCAGTTTCTTCAATTGCTCAATGTGCTCCCCGATCAACTTGGCGCGAGCTGGATCCTTTTCCATTTTCATTTGGTGCTCGAGCTCCGTAATTTTCAACTTAAATTGCCTCTTCTCCTTGTCGGATTCCGCCAAATGATTCATGGCAATAGTATAGTCCATTTTTGTGCAGGGATTGCTGTCAAGTTGACTTTACCGGATTTTTACTAACTCACTGACTACCACTGCGTTTGCAGAGCGAATGAAAATGTTCTATATGCTCGCCTTTATATAGGCGCACTGCCTTTGTTTGATTTTATTTTTAAAAAGGGTAAATACATGACATACATCCGTACATACTGATTTTATCGTTTTCCCCACTTGGGCACACCGGATTTCAAAAGAGGGGAGCCCCATAAAAAAAGCTAATTGTACATACATATGTCAATATGTACATCTTCATGGGTGCACTCATAAATGATTCATCAAGTTTTATTGTACTGATTGCTGTTTGCACTGATAACGGAATACTGACGCATTTTTCAAGTTACAAATGATTGGACAATTTATTGTTTTTAAAAGAGTCAAAGAGGTGATTACACAGCGCAAGATTGTTGACCCATGTTGCCACGCCCACTCTAACGCCCACAAACCGCCAAAAACTGTCAGTGTTGAAGTCTCTCCTTCGCACTTCCAATAGCTGAGCAACGGGTATCAGATAGTCTGCAGTTTTCTATCCTTAAGGAGGGAACTATATTTAGAGACCGAAATAATTGGTCTATTTTGCAACCGTTTGGAGGTGAAAATAGGTGATTTTAAATACATTTTTACAAAGGTTAATATTTAAATTAATTTTATTTATGCAAATAATTAAATTACAAATTCGCCACCATGCCAGATGCCAGCATAAAAAGGAACCAAATTCTATTTACACGCTCCCAAATCGGTTATGTATATCCATTAAAACTATCTGCAATGCGGTATCGAAATTTTTCTCATCATAAAAATTATTCAATTTTTTAATTTGCTGCTCAATCATCTTGACGCAGGCTGGATCCCTTTCAGTTCTCATTTTGTGCTCAAGTATTTATAAGCGCATTGCCTTTGTTTGATTTTCTTTATGTAACCTCAGCCAGATCGCAAAGAAATATTCCATTTGGGCCACGAAATATCAAGAAACTATTTAGCACGGCCACACTACTCGTTATCAGTACGGGGACTCCCCCAAATTAGAGAATTACTGGTTGCTGGCAAATTAGCAAATCGCTGGTGGCTCAATTATTTTATAGACAGAATGGATCGCTAGTTGCTCAATCATTATTTTAGATATAAGCATTGATAAGAATCGATATGCGTTGCTAATAAATTGTAATTTAACCATTTAATGGGAGAAAGCTGGAAACCCAAGACAGGATTTTGGCATGCAACTTTTTCCGCTCTTCCCACCCGGTCACACTGCGTCCAATCAGCTGTTGCCGGAATTTTTATTTATCGCCTGCGTTCCACAGATGGTAAAGCACCCATCCTGGATCGCCCGCATCCATGGCATCGCTGAACGAAACGCTCCGTAGCCACTGGCCCATCGCCCTGTTCGGCGTGATCCTCTTCGTGGCCGGGAGCACAGTGCTCTACTGGAACGAGGGACGCGCCGTGCACAACATGATGGCGCTGGATGAGGCACACGCCGACATCTACTCCGTTCGCTTCACGGAGGAGGAGCAGGAGGTGGGCCTCGAGGGCCGGATCGTCCACCTATCCGGCCCGATTCTCGTGGGCGAACCGCTCACCGAACCCGACTACAACATCCAGCTGCTGGCGGTGAAGCTGCGGCGACGCGTCCAAATGTACCAGTGGGTCGAGGAGACCGTGTTAGTTGTTTTATGTTCCAGTTCAGTAAACTAAATAATCCGACTATATCTAATTCCAAAACCTCATCCTCTTTTGCAGCGAGCACAACTATGGCGAAAGCGTGGGAACGACGCAGTCGGACTCCCGCACCTACTACTACACGCGGGAATGGCGGGACAAGATCGTGGACTCGCGGAACTTCTACAATCGCTACGGGCACACGAATCCCAGTCACTTTCCCATCGAAAGCCACGTCCAGGTGGCAGATGCCGTCTACATTGGACGCTATGAACTGGGTGGGGAGGTGAAGGAGAAGTTCAACAACTACCAGGAGCTCACCTCGGACATTCGGCCAGAGGATAGTGGCGTTAAACTGCATCTGGGCATATATTATCACACCAATGATGTGTTCAATCCGGAGGTGGGTGATATGCGCCTGCTCTTCAGCTTCGCCGGCATGGAGGGCGAGGTGTTCAGCGTGGTGGGCAAACTGTCGGGCAACAAACTGGTGCCCTACATAACCTCCCGTGGAGTTCCGGTGCTGCTCGTCTATCCGGGTGGGCTCAGTGTCCAGGAGGTGTTCCGGCTGGAGGCTCGTGCCCAGGTCTTGCACACCTGGTGGTGGCGCTTCATCGGCTGGCTGCTCATCTTCTTCGGCGTCACCTGCAACACCAAAATCCTGCGTCTGTTGTGTGAGTACTTCTATTTCTAAGCAATTGATCCTATGTACTAATTGGTTATATGTCCTCCCACTGCAGTTGTGCAGGTGCCGCTATTGGTGGCCTTGGCTCCAGATCCCCAGTTCCCGGTTACGGGCAACCTGCTCATCGCATTTTCGCTGGCCCTAACCATTGCGGCAGTGGCCTGGATCCTGCATCGTCCTGTGATCGGCGCCTGCCTCTTCCTGGCTGGCGCATCGCCTTACGTATGGTTCACCCGCAATCTGGTCGACTACCATCGCCTGGACTGATCCACAACTAAGGCATCTCAAAATATTATGTACAGGTTTATTTATTGTTGATTTTCATTGTTGAGCTAACTCAATCTCATTTGCCATTTACCCCTCGGCCAATAAAAACTTAACACTTAGCAACTAAACTAGACTTAGAACTCCCTGATGCCCGCATTGGTGGTGCTGCCAGGTCCGGTTCCGCCCGCTCCCGCCACATTGGGCTTGGATTCGCTGGAGGTGTGCACGCTGGGGCTCTGTGATTTGTCCTGCTCCTCGTGACCATTGGGCGGTTCTTCGTAGCGCACATAGGGCTCGAAGCTGTTGTTGATTTGCACGGATCCGCGATGCAGATTGTTGGACTCGGCCTCGAAGAGTATCTCGTTTATGAAGCGCTCGGCCAGTAGACGCTGCTCGCGGGGCAGTCGCTTCAGTTTGTGCGTCCAGGTGCGGGCGATAGACTCCTCCTCCGGATAAGTGCCCGCCAGATACTCGCAGGCTATGTTGAGTAGTTCGTCAGTGTTGTGGGAGGTGCCAGTTGCTCCGGCGCCACCACTAGATCCCGCTCCTGCTCCCGTACATGGCGGCGTTTGTCTGGCTCGCTTGCTGCTCCCATAATCCACATGGTTGGCTGCTGGCGGCGGCGGTGGCGGAGGTCCAAATGATTTGTGAAACATCTCGGAAATGTTGGGCGTTTGACCACTCGGCCGTGGTGATGGATAATGGAGGGCTGCCCCCTGGGCCTCCAGAAACGCACTCGGGCAATTGCTGCTTTCGCCGAAGGCGAAGGTGGGTTCGTTCTTGAAGGCGGGATTGACGGCCAGAAACTTCTCCGAGTTGCGCAGAAAGTCCAGCTCCTGAAAGGTCCAGCAACGTGGACTGTGGAGACTGCCCGAACGCAGGGCACTCTCCACCACCTTCAGCTCCTTGCGGTAGTTCGTGCGCAGGGTGTTGATCTTCTTTTTCACATCCTCCACGGTGGCGTCCCGCTTGAGATAATGGTAAATGGGCACCAGGCGCAGATAGGCCTCCGCCCGCTTCTCCCGATTGGTGTAGTCCCGCAGCGAGGTGTCCCACAGCACGGGCAGATCCCTGTAGGTCTGGATGAAGGCGCGCAGATAGTGTCGGTTCTCCTCCGCTCCCGACATCACCTTCAATCCGTGTGGCGGCGTTTGTGGCAGCATTTTGCGCGGATCTTTCGTGTGCCCTCTGTCAATCCTCGCCAGATGCAATTCTGCGCTATGCTCACCACTTCAGCGAATCCTGGATGGACCTATTTTGACCAACTGTTTTTGTTGTAATTGCGCGTTTGACAGATTGTTTGCCATATTGACGTAATGGCTGTGCGTGGGTGTGCGTGTGCGTGACGATACAGCAACAAGTGCGGACGTAGTGGCAACGCTGGCCGCTGTAATCGATACTTGGGCATCCGTATTTATCGGCCAACTCGCTGCTTTTAGGCGCGAGTTCTTCAAAAAAGATTTACGAATTCTAGGGTTTTATCTAAAAACAAGTTGTTTCGAGCAGCTTTGTGTGTATAGTCATTGAATACATGAATATGCATACTCATTTAAGGTGTATTGTATGGAAAAGATTATTAGAGGTTTGCACTGCACTGCGTAGATATTTCAGTATTTTACCAAATTTTATTTATAACAGACTAAGGACAAGTTAAACATAGAAATCACTTCATATGGGCGGTTAATATGTTGCAGTTACCAACTAATTAATAGGTTCAGAAGATATATTCAGCAAAGAAAGTGCAAAGGGAATGCCCTAAATATTTTTGAAAACCCCATTCGAATGTGACCACAAGTTCGCGCCGAATGGTTCTGGTATTTTGTACACCACATTCGCTGGCATTTCTTGGCGCCCCGGCGACGGTCACATTGCGCGGCACACCACAGCGAAAAATAATCGAACCGGACGCGTTTGGCCGTTGAGTTTTGATTTGTGATTCCGACGCGCAGCCGTTGAGCGCAATTCGCTTAATTTGTTGATCATTTTGTTGGTTAAATTGCTTAAGCAGGTACGCGAAATCGCTAGCCAGAGGACGAAGAACCGGGCAACGCTGCCAATGCGCGTCTGTGTGTGTGTGTTCGTGTGTGCGTGAGCCTATGCCCGCCGCTTTTTAATTAAATCAATTGTAACAAAAAGGAGAAAAGCAAACAAACATGAAAATGATGTCCGCTAAATGCATGAAAACAGCGTCCAGTTAATGAAAGTAAACGAATCGAGTACAAACGAATTATTTGTCTCCTTGTGCGTTCGTTTTATTGTGTTTCGAGTGTGTTGGTGTGTGTTTTTGTGTATGTTCCACGATCTGTTCTTAAAAAGCTGCCTTAAACACGAAACAGCAGAAGATCCATGGAAATGGAGACCATTGAAGAACAATCGAAGTGCGGTGAGTACCGAAAGAGGGCGCAGGCGGCTGCCGTGGGGCGTGGCAGGTCCAAATGCTACGCGAATCTTTCATTTTTCAATGTCGTCCAAAAAAACAAACGTAGATGTGCTGTCTCAAAGGGTGCGGGGTGGGGTAGAACCACACTCGGGGCTAAAAGATCCTCATAAAAAATGTCGCTGGCAGCAAAATGCAAACAACAAAATAAGTAAATCGACTATAAGTACATCTTTTATGTGTATTTGTGTGACTAAAAAAGCAACGGCATCGCGTCGCTGATATTTTAATCTTATTTTCTGAATTTATTTCGGTGTAGAACATATTTATCGCATAAATGCGAAATGCCTCCCTCTCTTCATCATTTCCCCGCTCTCTCTCCTCTCTTCGTCGGCACTGTACCGAGCGCAACAACAACGGCAACAGCAACAACTGAGGCGCCCTAACTGTTGTGAGAGTAAAAGTAAAGGACAGGCAACAACAATTTAAGCGATCAGTTCCTGTTGTCAGTGATGCGCATTCAGCCCTTTTTAGCCAAGGAGTTGTAGCTAAAAAAGAAAGTAGACAAGAAATTGGGGAAGTTTATTTGTTTTATCTTTGTTTAACTTACTTTAGGTATGCTCTATGAAATTCGTATTAATTTTTTAATTGGTTTGTAAGCAATTGAAATTGATTTCCATACCAAGCCTTCAATTTCCGCAACGAGAACATGTAACTGCAAATTCCATACAATTTCATATCATATACAAAGGTTATTGCCTTAAAAAATACGTGTAAATATGTTGTGTGGCAAGAATTTTTCCAATGCGCGGCATAAACAAATAAAATTATCATTTAATGTACATTGTGTATGAATTTAAGGCGCAAATAAAGCATATATCAATTAAAAGTTTATAATTTGGTTAGCATATAAAATCAATTCGCCTTTGATGTTGTTATTTAGCCTTTAAATGCACATAGATACTTTTGGAAACGTGGCCACGTGATAACTTTGTAAACTTTTCCGTCTGCTCCGATCTGATATTTGCGCACTGGTGGTACTTGCCAGGTAAGAAGATGTTATCCTGCTCGGCAGGCTCTTTGCTTCTTCTTTCTCCTCTTGCTGCACAGGATCCTTGATCCTTACTTTCCGGGTGATTTACCTACCCCGCTGTCCGCTGTCCGCTGCCCGCTTACCTCGTATTCCATTTACACATGTTGACAGGCCGCACATGCCTATAGAGCCATGACTATATAGTGTGTAGTCCGTGTTTTCCGTCCCTCAACGCTAATGGCATTTTACATGGGCCGCGGACCTTCGGAATCTGCTCTTCGCCTACGTCAAGGCTTCCGCGGGATACGTAATTTTATTACAAGATTTTTCTTTGATGACTGTCTGTGCTGTTTGACAAAATCCGCTACACAGCGAGAAATCTATTGATCATTTAAATTTCTAGAGATTAAAAGTGATTTACTAACACTTTTTAAAACGTCTTGAATTGAAATACATTTTCTTTAAAATAAAATAGTTTTAATTTTGGATTTCATTGTCACTTAAAAATGCTATTAGGTCTAGGTCATATTTTCTAAAATCAACTATTGTCATTATGGGTTAACCATGATTTGTCATAGGATATTTTTCGCTGCGTGGCTGCGAATGCTCAGAAACCCACACACAGCCCTCTTCTTCCGATGGCTTTTCATTCCTCAGATGCCACTCAATTAGTTTTTCATCGTTTCTCTGGCAGGCAGCCAGCGAGGAAAGGCAGAAAATAAATAACAACAGCGGATTTCGCTCGGGCAAAAAGGAAGGAAATTCCCGAATGGCGAAAAATGGTGGCCGCCACCTGTGAGTTTCAGCACTTCTCTCACAGTCGGAAATTTTGCTTACCATTTTGCTTACCTTTTTGCTTACCTTTTCTGCTCACCTCACTTACATACATATCTTCATCTTCTTTGAGCCGAGCCCACCACCTGTGGCTATGCAAAATGCGATTTCAGTTTCAGGCGTTCCCTGAGCTCGTCTTGCATTTAGTTATGTTTTAGAGTCCGATCCTCGAGGATCCTTGTGCAAAATGTTGCACTTACCGCTGGTGCAGTTCAACTTTGGCAGCCATTTGGGCAAAAAGAGCAGCAAAGTGGTCACGGTTCAGCGACAATCCGCCTCCTACTTCACATATGCCGCCGCCGAGGAGGTCAAGCAGGCGAAGCTCCGACAGGCCGCCTTGTGTCAGGTGTACGAGGATTTTACAGGTATTCCAAGAGTCCCAGATAAACCCCTTCAGGTACTCCTCTCCGTTTCCGAGGGTTGCAAATGCGCAAATGCACGAGGAACATGTTCGCCAGAGGGAAACATAAGTAGGGTAAAGTCATGCGTGAATCATCCATCCATCCAGACATTGAAAAACACCTGGGAAAGGTGCAGGAACAGAGTACTAGCTATGTATTTCGTAAATAAATATATCACTTTCCGAGGAAAGCATTTAATGTCGTGTTAGGATGATATTTATTTAAATGACAGTCGAGCAATTCGTAGAACTAATTGAGCACATTAAAGTGCACAACATGATCAGACGAGAAGTGTTGTCATAAAAATGATTCGTAGAATTACGAATATTAAAACATGAAAATATAGCATGTCCTCTGTGGTTTTTTATGGCCAGAAGTCTCTTAAACAGGGTTAATAAATCAAACACTTTTCCTCATATTACTCAAGTATTTTAGTACCAATCAATCTTCTAAAAATTCAGCATTCCCATGCAGCGCATTCCGTATCACCGCTTTTATTGGATTTCACATTCCTGTGGTATTCCTACCTTATAAATATTCTGTTAGTCCATAAATCCCCCGATTTCCATTAGGTAAATTGCATTGTTTATCGCTTGTTTTGGGAATGCATATCTGGAATATCTATTTGAAAATACCGAGACGTCAGCGAGATGAGAATACGACACGAACTGCAGTTCTTCCTCAGCAGTTTCCTGGACTTTGTTCAATTGCACAAGTGGCGAATGTCTCGCCAGATACAGATACGGATACAGATACAAATGTATATAGATGCAATTGGCATCGGTTACAGCTGCACAATTCTGGATAAAATTAATGCAACAAAGCCGCCGTCTGTGGTCACTCGTCTTCTTCCATGTGTTGTGTCCATGTCGATTGGGGGTAAATGATTTGCACTTGAAAACATTCGCTATCTCTGGTCCATTTCTCATTCATTGCGCATACTCTACTTTTGCTGCGTGGCAAAAACTATGGCAATAAACGAAGGTCGCCTTCTTTTCGGCGGCTAAGAAATCGACACAATTAAAATTGTTGTCAACAGCTCGCAATTTGGCTGCTTAATGATCGACAGCGCATTGCTGCGGCGTCTGCTGACCAGGCCCCCATTCGCCATTCGCCATCCTCCAATCTCCAACCTCCATCTTCGATCTGTATGTGAGTCCATCCTCAAGGGGTTCTATTTTGGTTAGTCGCTCTGCTCTGTTTCCTCGCATTTCTTTGTTTTATTTTGCACAATTTCGCCGCGATCTACTTGTACTCTTCTCCCCTGTCTCGCGCACTCAATTGCATAAACAAACAAATCCACAAAATAGCCATTAATCAAACAAAATCTTTTCTCCAGTCGCCCGTAAACAGTTGATCCAGTTGAAAGTAGTGTATGGGTCATGCGGATATCGAACTGTAATTAATTATGCTGCCAATAAAATATTTACTTTGTTAGCGATTTGTTAAAATTGATTTTGTTAGGAAACATGCATAAATCAAAAATATTTTAAGTAAATAAAGTAGGAGGCACATAAGTACGATGGTCCAATGAATAAAGTATGAACTTCGGCAAAGGAATATTTTTAAGTACATTTTTAAAGTATTATATATTTTCAAATAAATAAACACTTGTTGAACAATTTTGTTTTAAATATTGTAAGACCCACCTTTGAACGGCATTTATTTGCTTGATTTACTTCTGACATGCACTTAACCCCATGCCATTGGCCATTTCTGATTTCTGAGATTCCCATTCCTAATGACTTTTTCCGATTTGTTTCGCCCACCAGAGATGTCCATAACAACGCTGCCCACGCGCATCTGCCTGGTGGGAGGCGTTGGCCAGGACGCGGACACGCTGCAGGCAGCCGAATCCTTTGGCCTGCCCATCGTTACGTCGGACACGGGCCTGGACATCCTCGAGGAGTCGTCGGACTGGCGGACCTTCTACGTGCTGGACGACTTCGAGGGTGCCAGCTTCGAGGCGATACACAAGCAGAAGGAATGGTGAGTACACTTACAACTAGTCATCGCCGGCACTAATAATAACTTGGCCAAAAGCTGAGGAACAATGGGGCTGCTTAATTTAGACCAAATCTGTCACATGTGGCCAGCTGTCCGCCCCCACATCCTTCCACTTATTTTTCAACCCACTTTTCTTTCTGCCTGTGCGAGATGCCCCACAGTCAAGAGCCATTATCATCATCGCCATGCTGAGCCGCAGCAAATTGAGTTTGAAATCGAGACACACGCACGGGCGTACTGCTTCTCCGCTCCAAGTGCCCCTGTGGATGCGGATCCACTCGTTGGCCACCAGTTCCAAGATTGACAGCGTCAGCCATGCGCCAGATATGCCGATATACCACACGGCTCCTCTGCCCGCTTCCTTCCGATTCCAATACCCTTTCTCGGGGTGTCAGCATTACTTGAATGCTTGAATTGGGTAAACAGAGTAGTTTGTTTACAAATTCGAATGTATTTCTTGGAAAGCATGTTACGCGTGCTCGATACCCATAAACTCATTTCAAATAATATCTTTCAGAAATGGCCTTAAATGCATTTTCAATTACAAATGTGCACACCTGTGTGATCTTGTTCATGTAAACAATACTCGGTTACACATAGACCTTTGTTTATTAGTTTATTCATTTAAACTAATTGTAAACCGAAATGCAGTTGAAAGCTCTAAAGTGATTTTTAAATTAACATGTCATTAAAGTGGTTTACTAAGCAGTTTTATGTAATATTTCTAAAGTTTTTTAGGGAATTTCCTTTAAGTGTGATCTGATATTTTGGCCAAGTAGGGTATATATTTAGTTCGACTTGCCGTCGTAAGCTTGCCATCACTTTTCGCCTGCTACAAATTGTTGTCAAATTTGAAACTTGCGCAAATGTTTGTTCTTTTGCTCCATATATATATAAATTTGGTTCGGTTTGAATTGGTTGGGCTCTTGATTTTTTGCACGCTTGATTAATTTGCCTGCTGCGTAGTAATAGACACAACTCATCCCCAATTCATTTGATATTTTCTTTCTTTTTTTTTGGGGACCCACCTCTGCCCTGTCTCATTAGTGATTAACCATAATTTTGCCATACTTTGGTTAGTGTGTATTTACGAGTTCTTTTTTGAAGGTCACCTAGTGCGTTAAAGTTGTTATGAATTCGGGGGGTCGGTGGGCGTCTGTTTTCCGTTTCATGTTTTCCCAACACGCTCCGCTTGTAAGGAAAAATAAAAGAAATGGCCAAACGGGAAAAAGAGCAAAAAAGTGGCTTCTATCCACCCATTAAGAATTATTATTTATCTTAGATTTTCATTCATGTTTCGGTTCGTTTTGTTATTGCAATTTGTATTTGGTTTTCATCACTTTTTTTCTGCTCGCCAAATGAACGGAAAATAAAACAAAGCTGAGGTGCGCAAAAGTTGTTTTTCCTCTGCGCTAATTATACTTCATGTTTCACATTTTTTTATTGTAGTATTCCATCTATAAATTTAATTGGTCTTCGCCTATAGAAAAACATAAACTGGTATTAAATCTGGAATTTGTTTATCATCTGGAAAACTACGTAGAAAGTTTATTTGCAGCGTTAGATGTTTATTTTTTAAATAAATATGCACTTTGTGAGTTTGTTTTTGTCAACTGATATGAATAAATCGTGACTATGAAATACACCTGTGTTTAAGTTGGTCATTAAAATTTACATAATCCATCAAATGCTTTTCTCGGTTTTCACAAAGTTTTTTCTTGGCTTAACCCAAAATATTTAGTAAAATGAATATGGGATTATCTTGTTTATCGTCATTGATCATCAACTTTGCACTTACACAAAATTCATTGGGAAACAGACGAATTTTAATGAGCTATTCTCAGGAATCGCAGATTAGTGAAATGAACAACCAGAGGCACTTTAACGGCCACTTAACCTTGCCCAAAAATGATGCCACAAAGATCTTGTTAATCGGTGTTCCCAGCATTGCCTATATGTTTTGATATATATTCTGAATCATAGGGCCGATCCATTCGCATAATGGGGGAAGTCTCGTAGCAATTCATTGCCTATTTTGGGGACGTAGCGAACTGCGAATGAAATGAATTTAAAAATGAAAACAAATGAATCGCTGGCATGACAATTTCAAATAGTATTTCTTCTCACGAAATTGAAAATGAATCGTTTTGAATAATTTTTTGGGGACTTCTCTGGGGAAGCGAATTCTCTGGTGCCATTGGCCAAGTTTCAGCTGAATAAAATTGAGGAGGAGGCATTGCGACAATCTCTTGGCGCCAAGAATCTATAGGAATTCGTGTATTTTCAGATCGAGCGATGTCAAATCAAGTCGAAAGTGTTGAAAGAAACGTTTTGGGGGAAAAAAAAGAACGGAAATTCTCTGCCATAAAAAAATATAACAAATCGCGAAAAAAGATACGAATTTATGCGTTTTATTGAGGCATTTATGTGATCTGTGCTCTGGAGCGTATACATACGTATATTTAAATATATTTATTGTATATCTGCGAGCGTAAATATAATTTATAAGTTTTTCATATGGCAGTTTAATTGAGACAGCACGAGAAAGAGTCCGCGAACGACATGTCATTGACTGTTCTATAGTTTTGACCCTCGCAAAGTTCGAGTGCCCCGTGTGTTCAGTCAAAGATCGGCGCACTTTACAAAAGAATCGCCACAATCCCAGAGATGGCAGGTCATCCATTGGCGAGGCCGAAACCCCCGAGATCCCCGGAATCCCCCGATTCACTTCAATCCGATCATCCATCTCGTCCATCTCATCCATTTCATATATTGTTGTCGAGCACGCGCGGCGCATTTTTATGCTTTGACTAAGCATCAGAATTTTCCTGGGTTTTCCTTGGTTTTCCTTGGTTTCCAATGAGAAAAATTTAATTGTTCTTTGGAATTTCATTTCGCTGCTGCCGGCTGCTTAAATATTTGGTTGACTCAACTCTCTTTGCATTTCACCTGTCTCGCTTGATTTCTATGTTTACTGTCGCCTCTATTTTTCTTTCCTACACACAGAGAAATTAATGTCGAAATTTGTAGGAGATAATTGTAGGAGATTAAATACAAAATATTGGCTAAAAGAGAGGCATGTCTTAAGCACACACGATTAAGGAAATAAGAAATTGCGTCACATAAATAATATTTTGTTTATTGCATTTTGAAATTAAAAGATGACTATTAAAAAGCCCCCTAAAATCGATAATAAAATCGTTCTCTGTAGATCGCACACTCTCCCACTGAGAGTGATGTTTGCACTTCTTGTACGGGAAATGTAGGAAAATATCACGCCTGTATTGCATTTGCCACTTATGTGCCACATTAAGTGATGGGGAGAGAACAAGCTGAAGAGTGGGGAAAATCCGGGGAAAAGCGCGGGACAGGAGCCAAGAGGGTGGACCGGACCGCCCGCCTGGCATGTCAGGCATTTTCTATTTCCATTCTCCATTCGCTCGCT
Source organism: Drosophila teissieri (assembly GCF_016746235.2). Lineage (NCBI taxonomy): Eukaryota > Metazoa > Arthropoda > Insecta > Diptera > Drosophilidae > Drosophila > Drosophila teissieri. Next base: position 13,176,539 of record NC_053031.1, on the reverse strand, counting down.
GCGCTGCGGTCCCATCGTTTATTCAATAATTTTCCCAAGCAACGAGGCTGGCAGTTGTGTTTGTTTAGTTGCCCGGATAGAATCATAAACTCTTGTCGCTCGGTTCCTCCGGCTAGATGTCTCAACTTATTCATAGTCTCGTTCTGCTGCTCTGAATCACGCAAAATCGTTCCGTTTGCCCGCGACAAATATTTGAGCATATGAAATATGAAAATGAAAATCTGCCTTTGTTGGTAAGGTTAACTGAACCTAACAGCCAGAAATGTGGGTGAAATGTGTAGATGGAAGTGAAAACTGATATGATAGCAGGCTCGATCAAATAGAAGAAGTGAAAGTGAGTCTAACAACAGGAAGTTAGCCTGAGAACACTGTGAGAAAGTGAAAGATCAAGTGAAAATGGAGTCAGGGGAGAAAACTACAAAAGGAAGATGGAAACTGTAAGTGTGAAACCTATTATGATAACATCAAAACATCGAAGATGATCTGTCTCAGAACTATGATAATTAAAATGTTGTATTTAAGACCATATTAAGGATGAACTACCTATATTTCCAATGAACCAGTATTTATATGCCATTTTTTTTAGCTTTAAGCATTCATATAATCTTTGGAATTCCTATAAAAAAAGGTCTTAAACTTATTTGTTGCTAATAATAGAAATCAGAAGTATGAAATGGCTTTTTGAATAGAAATCTTTAGCAGGTTTGAGTATTATCCATGCATATCTCTGCCCAGAGATTCCAATCCACAGAATCATTCATAAATTTGACCGAAAATCAAAAGCATTACTCAATGCATGCACCGCAAATTGTTTTCAATTTGATTCTTCCCCCAGTCATAATTATAAATGCGCCTTTATGAGCCACATAAATAAATAAGTGTACACATTTAATGTATCATAAATACATCCCCCTACGCCCACTAGGCGCTTTTAAACAATGCTGAACATGTCAGCTTCCGCTCGATTGATTTGTTTATAAGAACTTCCGGCTTTGTGCCCCTTGGGATGCGGAATGGGCTGAGGATGGGCTGGTGGCTGGCTGACTGACTGACTGGCTGGCTGGCTAGCTAACAGCTGTCGATGTCCGGTTTGGTAAACAAAAGAGCCCTTAGTCTGATCGGTAGGCTCTGCAGTCAAAGTTCAGTAAGGCGAAAAGCGTCGAGCCATCGCATTCATTTGTGTGTTCGGAATGCAATCGGGCAAGGAAGATACCGATACGCAACCGATTCGAAATGAATTGTGGCAACTGGCAGTGCAACTGCCACAGCAAGTGCAACTGCCACTGCAAGTGCAACTAGCAAGGTCAATTGGGGCATAAAAACCAGATTGCCTTGCATAACTCAAAAGTGTGCCACATAAATATTTAATTGCCTCTCTCTTTATATCACTTGCAGCATTCTGGGACCGCCGGCTTTGAAGTACGCGGCCGAGATGAAACAGACACTGGGCCAGAACTCGCGGCCCATTTACAATTACGCGATGCGCGGCGTGGTCACTTGTTTTACGGGCATACGCAAGAAGGATGAGCTGGTGAGTGGCTGCCTCCGCTTGGGAGTTTTCTCTGATTGTCCATATACTTTCCATGGCTTTGTAACTAATATGTAAAATACTTTTGGTTTGCAGACGAAGCTGGTCAATCTCATTCACTCGATGGGTGGCTGCATCAAGAAGGACCTGAACACCAAGACCACGCATTTGATTTGCAACCACAGTGGCGGCGAAAAGTACCAGTGAGTTCTTAATTTAGTAAAACCACTAGGTTTTGATGTTGCCTAAAAATCCTTACTAAAACTTCTTTTCCTTTAGGTACGCCAAAACCTTTCGGTTAACCGTGGTTCGTCCTGCTTGGGTGTTTGCCGCATGGGCGGATCGTAATTCGCTGGAACTCGATGCCACGCAGGAGAATTTCACGAAGACGCATCGCCTGAAGGCATTCGAGGGTCAGAAGATTTGCTTCTTTGGATTCCCTGTGGAGGAGCATCAGCATATGGTGGATGTACTTTTAGAAAACGGAGGCGTTTGCGCCGAGCTCGATGATCCGGAGTGCTCGCATGTCGTGAGTTTGCCTTTTTTCTACTTGACGCCTAAATGCAAGCTTTTTTGGGTAGTTTGGATATCGTAGTTTGCATGCTGGATTTATTTATTGTACATGCTTTTTGCTGTTTCGAACAGCTCATTTTCTTAGCCACAAAATCCTAATCCGTGTGTCTTCCAGGTGATGCCCAATACGGGCGCAGTATTTACAAGCACTAGCACTAGCACAGATACTAACCCAAGCACCCTAATTAACCCACCCGAATCCCAAATCCCAGGCAGTAGTTGTGCATCGCGGGCGGAGGAAGAAGAGCAGCGAAAGGCTGAGGATTTTGAGCAGGCGGAAATCAAAAAGGAGGAACACTCCCACACGGAAACGGACAACGGAATGACATTGGACATTGACCAGGAGCAAAAAGAGAATCTGGGCATTGAAGACGAGGATGACATACACTTTGACGAACGCCTTTTTGTGGAGGCGGCCGATATTAGAAACCACGGCGAAGATCAATTGCCTGAATCCGATGAAGAAGACTTGGAGGAGGAGCAGAAACCCAAGGTCGAGCAGGTTATAAAAGAAGAGGAGGGCGAGGAAGATGTGCAGGCCAGCACGCCAAAGACTAGTAAAATAAGGACTAGCTTAAAGGCTGCCACGCCCCTTAGTTCACCTGAAATGGATGGTATTGCATTGGACTTCGAGAGCACCACCCAGAACATTTCCCCCATTTTAAAAGCTATTGACGAGTGCGACTTGGAGACAGATGATCTGCCGCCTTCGGAGAATGACCTCAAGCGCAAGAGGGAAAGCTTCGACAATGTGTCCCTGATGTCGGTGGATTCCTTTGCCCTGCCGGCGAGCACAAAGAAACCCAAACTCATACGCACAGGATCCATTTCGAGGACGCTTCGGCGATCTGTTAGCTTTGTTGCCGAACCACTGATGAAGACTTTACGACCACGCAGGAGTTCAGTAGCAGATGCATCAAGTTTCATTGGTAGCGAAGCAGCCGATAATTCCATTTGCTCACTGGCTTCGTCCATTAATCTAACCCTAAACGAGTCCATCCGAAAGCCAGTCAAGGAGAAGCTGCGCAGCTTTTGCGGTAGGATTACAAGAAGCAGCAGTCGCAGACTGGACAGGGGTGTCGATGGCACACCGGAATGTAACACCCTGTTGGATAGTGGCTTCAAGACGCCAAAAGCACCCAAGCTCCGATCAACGGCCACGCCCAAAACAGCCAAGCGACTCTTCGGCCCCGTCTCTGGTGTGGTTTCCGCTTTGACCCTTACTAACCCAACCACTCCCACCCTGCATCCCAATACGAATCCTAATTGCACAGCCACTTTGGATGTCAACGATACCTCCTCCCACACATTTGCTTTCTGTGCTGCTGCCGTCACGCCTGCAGTGCCTGCAATGCAATCATCATCATCAACATCGTCATCTCCCATATTATCGACTTCGATCGCTGTACATAGCTCGGTGCTAGTAATTAAGTCTCCCGAAGAGTCGACAACGCGGCGTCACAGCCCCGCTCACATAGAAGAGCCCATGGCAATGGTACTTTTAAAATTCACAAGTGTTTGCTCCACAAGATCTTTTCAAATGGAGAGGACACACTTTGAAATGGCAAAATATTTCAAGTTCGAGGAAATTAGCAAAGGGCTGTCTTCTTATACAATCGAACGAACATTGAACATTTAAATATATATTTTTTTTTAGCTTTTGTATAGTGATTTTGCGAAATATTTCATCTTTTCGGATATTCTCAAACACCATTTGTATAATTCGTTGATGTGTTTTAATCATCATCTCTCATGTTTCTATTGTGTTGAATTAAATATGTTCGAGCATTTTTAACATTTTTTCAGTTGCTGTGCGAAGCGATTTCCCTCAATCCTCCCGCCATCCATTATCCATTATCCAGCCTCCTTCCATTCCAAATGTTTTGTTAATTGTTATTTAATGGTTATGCCGTAGCTTAAGTCACAACTCATATAACATCTAATTTGGTGCGGTGTCTGGAATTTCTTCTGTAAATAACTTTGGTTTCCTATGGTCTACTCAATATTTTTCTGGCCAGCGCACAAAGTACGAAAAAGTAAAAAACACAACCAAAACAAAGCAGCACAATAAATATTTGAATAACATTTATTTGCCACACACAAAACACACACACACACCCCACACACTGGTTATCGACAGACTTTCGTTCAGCTTGAATAAATGTTAAAAATGCCAACTAGAAAACAGCGTAGATAAACAAATTGAAACAATAAATGGAGAAGAGAATAAAATCGAGCAAACCTTTACCCGTCTAGCACGAGCGATTCATTCGCATTTGGGTGAATTATTATTATTTTTTGATGGACTAACAAATATTTACACAAATGTTACTCGTTCTCGGGGCAAAGCAATTTGCATTAATGTTCCGTAGCTTCACACTTTTGCCTCGTTTCGTTCGCCAAGATCTTTTTGCCGTTTCAAAGTGCTGCCAAAAATGTGCACTAAAAATGTTTTGTTTGGCCTTTTTGCATTTGATGAATGTGTTCAAAATTTATTGTGCTTGCTGCTGCTGTGCCGAGCTATATCCCTCTATATACCATCTATATAGACGCTTGATAGACTCCGTTTCGTATAATCTAAATTAGCCAGCAAACAAAACATTTTTTTTTTTGCGATCTAGCACATTTTGCATCTCTTTTACACACTAAACGATGAGCCACCGAAATTAATTGCCATGTTCTCTTCCGTTCAGGTGGTTGACGAGCACACGACTTTGACGAAGCCGGAGCCGAAGAATAATCACACGCATATCCTGAAATCAGACTGGTTCTGGTATACCATACAGAATGGCTATGCCAATGAGATGGACTATCTGTTTGGCGACGTAAGTAGAGCACTATGAAATTGTTTACAAGCTGAAACTAATAGTCGATTCTTTTCCACACACTTTAGTATTTGGATAGCATCACGAATACACCGAACACAGATCGTCGGGATTCTTTACCCATTAGCTTTAACAAAAGGAAACGCAAGCGTTTTTCGCAACGCATCCAGCTTGAGGGCACTCCGTTGGGCTCTGGAAAACGACGCTCCTCCGTTTCGGATGCCGGTCTACTGTCCGTATCGAATAGTTTATTCGATTGCACCACCAGTCCGGATAAACTGGAGTCGGATAAGTTGCTGCATGCTGAGCCGGAGGCGAGCGATGCTACACCAGCTAAGAAATCTATGCGCTTTAATCACTTTATGGACTTCTATACCACAGAGTCCAACTACGTGGGCATATTGGACACCATACTGAATGTAAGTTGAATAGGTTCTTACCAATGACAGTATTATTTATTTTTTGATGCTCGTCCACAGCTTTTCAAAAACAAATTGGAAGAGTTGGCCGAAACCAATGATCCGCTGCTCAATAAGTCCGAGATAAAGACGATCTTTGGCAACTTTCTGCCTATCCACGAGGTACACCAGAGCATGCTGGAGCATCTGCGGAAGCTGCACGCCAACTGGCGGGAAGATTGTCTAATTGGAGACATTATCATTCAACATCGCGACGAGCTGATAAAGGCCTATCCACCATACGTCAACTTTTTCGAGCAAATGAAGGAGCAATTGCAGTACTGCGATCGGGAATATCCGCGTTTCCACGCCTTTCTGAAGATAAATCAGACGAAACCGGAGTGCGGACGCCAAGGTCTACAGGATCTGATGATCCGTCCGGTTCAGCGATTGCCTAGTATCAGCCTGCTGCTGAATGATATCCTGAAACACACGACTAGTGGCAATGCGGATCACGGACGTTTGGAGGAGGCCCTGAAGGCCATCAAGCAGGTGACACTGCACATCAACGAGGACAAAAGGCGAACCGAATCGCGCATGGCCATCTTCGATATATTCAACGATATCGAAGGGTGTCCGGCGCATTTAGTGAGCTCCAACCGCAGCTTTATCTTGAAGTGTGAGGTGAACGAGCTCTCCGATTCGCTGAGCGGTCGTGGTGATAGCCTGGTTTTGTACCTGTTCTCCGATTCCATTGAGCTGTGCAAGCGGCGTTCTAAAGGATTTAATACTGCTAAATCGCCCAGCACGGCCAAGACGCATAAGCATCTCAAGCTTATATCGCTGAATACGATTCGGCTAGTGATTGACATCTCGGATAGTCCAAGGGCTTTTGGTTTGCTCTTGAGGGGCGATAAGGAGAAGCTCTATACGTTTACGATCAGTGACGAGGAGACGGATAAGTCGGTCTACGTAAAGAAATTGTGCAACCAGATTGCAGCACATACCTGCCGTACTGATGCGGTAAGTGGAAGCCTACATAGTTTAATATTCTGGAATTCATGTTCTTATTCTTGTGTTGCAGGACAAACTTTTGATTTGTCGTACCTCCCAGGAACTGGAGGTGGACATTAGCGATGTGAATGTCAGCACGCTCAGCAAAGCCTTTAAGCTGGCGGCAAAAACGCGACTCAAGGTGAGTGATTATAATGTTCTTACCCTTAAACATTTCTAATTCAATGTTTAATTCTTTTAGGTGGGTCGTGCTTTCTCCTTCAACAAGACGCCCAACAAACTGAAACGGGCCGTTTCCACGATGATGACTTCGCCGTTTGGCAGCACCAACTCTCTAACGCCCGCCTCCCAATTGGCCCAGATGCGTTTGGCCAGCTGCACGAATATTAATGTGTGTACAACTACAAAATCAAATTGAACGACAACTGATGAATAATTATATTTTTGTAGGAGGTTGATGATGAGGACTGTGCAAGCATGCGAAGCAGTTCGCCGTCAACGCAATCCGAGATGCTAGTGGTGCCGCCACTCTCGGTGCAACCCACGCGGAAAAACAAGGCCGTTGTGGGCCGCATTTAGAGCTGATGATGACTCCGCAGTCAATTTGTGTATTCCATTTTGGAAGTCTCTTTTGACGAGAGACTCGTTTGCAGTGTTATTCCTTGGGTGTGGGTGGCCCATGTCCGAGTGCATATGCAAGCTTCGAATTCGTAATCTCACAAAACAACAAGAAACCAATTATCACGCGTCCAATATTGTTTAGATTGTAAAATGTATTGTTAAGCTGCACCGGTCGATATGAAGCTCGCGAATGTTGAAGCGTTTTGCTCGGGCTATCGATTGATCATGATTAACTTGTAAATAGTTCTCCATATGTGTACTCCCGTGCCGGAATAATTGTGTCGCGTCGCTTAATGTAACCAACTACTCATTGCAGTGACTAGGGATCGCATTCACGCACGCACCGAACGATCGATTCGAATGGGTTTCGGTCGGATGATCGCCACACCGCAACAAGCTGTGAATGTTTACTGAGTAAATTTTTTAAAAACCCTATCTTACCATATTGATTATAACTCAACGATTTTGCTTGAGTAGGCAATTACGGCCCTAAGTCGTAAGGCATTCAAAGCATGATGATGTTTAAGTTAACACATGAACAATGATTAAAGAAAAACATTTTTAAATCCAAGCATTTTTTTATTTTAGTTTTAAAGCTGCAAAGTAGGCAACGAATTACACAAATTTATACATACTTTCCACCTCACCCCAAAAGATGCCATTGCTGCGCGTAGGAAATTTGGTTTTTTAATTTAGTATCTCAGACAATTTTGTTAAGGGCAATTCCAAGTAAATATTCATATACACTAAGCCAATCTAATCTTCCACACATACGAATCTGGTGTACAAAAATAAAAATATATACTAACGTAGAGGACCAAACGCTCGCTTTCAGAGTGTATAAACCGATTTGACGCCCGAATTGATTTTGCACATTGCATCGGAATGAAGTTGATACTGCAAATTATGCGATGGCACATGCAGGAGTATCTTCAGCTTCTGGCCGATCTCCAGAATGGCCATTTCGTTACTCCCGTTGGCAGTCCAAACCGCTGTAATGGATACTTCCTAAATTAATGTGGAGTACAGTTGATAAACTTACAGATCTTGTTGCTCTTGGCACGTATGTTGATCACAGCGCCGCAGATCTCGTCGGAGTATTCAAAAGTCTGACCCACCATCATCAGGAGTATATCCAGCCAAATTCGATCCAGTTCCACCTTGGCACTCTTACCCGCGGTCACCAGCCAGCGACCACCCTTGATGTTGGCCTCATCCTCCCACATGGGTCTTTGGGAGTCGAAAATTTAAGTTAGCATCTCACAATGTGCAATGATTGGTGCCTACTTTATGCCCTTCTTGAACATGGAGTAGTCGCATCCAATCTTCAGCTCGGATGGGGTCTTGATGGTATAGTACAAGCTCCAGAATGTCTCCACACTGTCGATCTCGGTAATCTCGTTCAGCATGTCCTTCCAGTGCTTGGTGCGATCGTTTTCCAAATACCACAGAGTCCACACATGCTCCAAGGGATGCTTGTACTCCACCTGGCATAGCTCTTCATCAATGGGCTCTTGCGTTTTGCTCTCCTGTGGTACACCTTCGTGGTGGTGTTGATGCTTTTGGATGTTGTCCAGCTGTTGATGCTGATCCTGCTGCTTCTTGAAATCAAAACTTTGCACTTGTGCACTGGCCATGGTTTTGAGAATGGTTTTTTGTTTTGCTACGAACAGATTACGTTAATTTATATGGTGACCTCCTCAAGGGTTGTGGTCTCAACGAATTTAGTTGGGATTCGAGTGGGGATTGCTTACTAATAACCAAAATTACTTTAGCACATTTTTCTAAGACCTAAACGAAACGTGTCGAAAAGAAGGATGTGAAACAATGACACCTGTACAACAAATGAGGTAAAATAAGCAGTATACTATGCTGGTTTTATAATATAAATTATTTTTATTCATTTATAAATACTGCAAAACTTAAGACAAATCAATTTACATACTGTTAACATAGAAATGCGCGCTTGGTTCTTACAAAAATGATAACATACAAACTGAAAGTGTATGCACTCTATTCAATGGTCAACTTAACACTAAGCGGAGGCACTAGAGAAAACAAATCAAAACAGCTACGGGGTATACAAAATTAAAAAAAGTTTTTCGTAACCATTTCTGAATAGTATCTCAAATAGATTCATATATTATTTCAGGTCTGGTTCCCCACAACTAGACCCATAAAACAGCGGCTGCATCCTCGTTGGATAAAGTGGAGAAGCGCTGGTAGCGATTCGCATTGCGGTAGGTTTTCGAGGGCGACGGACCGGTGGAAATCTGAGCTTGAACCTGCACTTGAATCTGAGTCTGGTTTTGCATCGGCAGCCCCACCATATTCAAGCCGGACTTTAGTGTGGAGTTCCTGCTGTCCGAGGACATGGAGAGGCGCCGCTGGTTGCCATTCATCAAGGTGGAACTCAGGGGCAGGCCGACATCGTGAAAGGAGCTAATCGAACTGAAGCCACTCTCATCCTCGGTGCTGGAACCGCTCTGCTTGTTGCTGGTGGGTTTATTATTGCTATTGCTGATGCTGATGGCTGTGTTGCTGGCGGTGGTCTGGGTCTGCGTCTCCTCATCCGTTTCCACTTTCGAGGAAGAGGATGCCGTCGAGGAGATGGTGGAATGCACGGAGCTGTCGGTGGAGCTGCGCAGCGATAGCCTCGAGTCGCGCATGTTGTTCGCCCGCAGAAAGATGAGTTCCGCATTTGATTTGCCGGCCGGCGATGGAGTCTCCAGTGTGGCACTCATGATGCTCGTGGAATTGTGCAATGGTGGCGTCAGCAGTGTCATCACCGAACTGGTTTTTCCCTTGCAAAGACGATGATTTCCCGAGGGCAGCGATGAAATGGATGCAAGCGAGTGGCGCGGCTGCGTGAGATCTGGTTGCTGTTCCGAGGTGTGCAGGAGATTCCTTATGGTTCTGGCCAAACGAAAGGCCTCCTGATTCAGCTTCTCTTCGGCTGCCTCCGGTGCCGATAGCCGCGACTTGCAACCGCCACTGCCGCCGGACTTCTTTGGGGATCGACGCCTTTGGCGAAGGGAAATAAATTTGGTTATAATAGTTTCGAAACTTATAAGCATTTCAGCTTACCAAGTGAAATCCTTGAAGGCATTATAGCTGCCAGCTGGTGCAATCGTCTCGTAATTATGCTCCTCATCCATGGCATGCATTGATTTATTCAACATCAAATTGGTGCTGCTCCGGGCGCGTAGATATGAAGCGGATCCGCCACTGGAGGCGTCATCATCCCGGGCATCGCTCTGCAGGGAGGTGTTGCCCACTCCGTGGACATGATGCAGACTCTTGGAGCGGGCTATCTGCTCACCATTGCGTTGGGTCTGCTGCAGTTGCTGCTGCAGTTGGTATCGCTCAAAGAAGCGAGCTACCTCCTCCATCACCGCGCGGTACATCTCGCAATTGGTTTCGGTCTGAAATTTGGGATTATAAAGTGATTTAGAAACGTGAAGAAAGGTATCTTTATTACGCATAATTAAGATAGATTTTAATATTGTATCTTTCTTTGGGAATGTAACCTCCGCAACTTATGGTCCATATTTTAAGTGTGCTTTCAGCTCTGTGTTGTCTATAAGTCTTCATGTAAATCCCATTCAATCGACCTTTCTCCGGCCAACTCACTTTGCATTTCCCCTCCAAGTCTTACAGCTTTGCTCCAATGTGCCAGGTCATTGCTTTGACACATTGATAATGCATTTTAACCGATGACTTTAATTTATTATATATTTAATTATAAATGATTTTGCTTGGCAGCAAACATTTGTGGAGCAGCAGTATCAGCATCAGCATCATCATCAGCCTATAAAAACTTTCACTTGATTTGTTATCGCGCCCCTTACTCTGCGCATTTCTCCACTCCATTGTGCTGTGGGTCTTTGGGGCAGGCCATATCAGCATCTTTGGCCAAGTTGATGGTGGGGAATGTCACTTTTGGTTAACTTCTGTGGGCCAAATTGTCTAATTATCAAATGCCATTCGAGTCTATGGCGCTTGCCAAATTGGCAGAGACCTCAAAAAGGCGTTAAGATTGCCGATTGCCATCACCTGGCTCTGGCACACGCCCACCTCCCATTTGAAAATTGGCCAAAACGGGTGGGTATATGTATGTATATGTATATATATATATATATGTATGTATATATGCTGGTTTTTAGAGGGGGGCTTCACACGATGCCAAAATAGTTGGTGTCTGCCTGATTATGTAAGTTGGCGATGCATTCGTTGCTATTGCTTTTGCTTTTGCTATTGCATCGCTTGGAAATTGTTGCTAATTTTCCATTGGACGTTTTTCCGTTTTCGGAGGTTTTCCTACTGCGTGTTAGCCAGAGGTTTTCATTCGAATTACGAATTGTTTTCGTGTGTCTGAGATTTATTTGAAAATGATGTGGAAATGGTTGCCGGCGCATTGCTGCTGCTGTATTTGATTTCGACTTTGTTATGCTTTGTTTAATTTCATTAATGCCCAAAGTGTTTCAGCCATCGTCGAGCAATTGGAGCTGAGAGGATTCGGATTCGCACTCGCACTTGGATTCGGATTCGGATTTTGATTCCGATTCCGATTCGGACTCGCTTGGGCTGGCAGCAGCTTCCACACTCAACGCATTTCCTGGCTACACCGGTCGGTTCAGTCTGGGATCTCGACGGTGCATAAATTAAATGCGGTTCCCTCCCATCGACTGCATCGTCTACTCAATCAATCAATCAATCTCGCCTGGGTCCCACCCACGCCTGCATGCTTTTTCTTTTCATTTATAATGGCAAAAAGTTTTTCCAACGCGGTTTTCCTGCCTTCTAACCCAGTTTAGTTTGCCGTTCGCCAAACAAGAAAACGGAGCAAACTACAGAAAATATTTATCTTTTCTTATTATTTTCATTTTTTTTTTCTGGTCACTGCTTTGTTTTCTTTTTGCAATTTTCCAAGGCGAAGACCGCCGGCTTTCCAAGTCAACTTCATTGGGGCTCATTTAAAGCGCATTAAATCGAAATGAAAGCGTAAATATTTTCGCTCTTTCAGCGGCATCCGTTGGCTGATTATGCGTTGCATAGAATAGCCTGGAATTGAAAGTGTTCGGAGGGGAGAAACTGACCACGTTGGATCTCAGATCCCAGCGTAGCCAATGTAAACGTTGAAGGTCATTTCGTCGGTTTCGAGTTCAAAGTTTGATTCGGTCAATTGGGAGCAAAGCCGGCTTAGTGCACTGCTCTAGTTTTCGATTGGGGAAAATCTCAGACAGTTGGGGAAAAACTAGTCATGGTCATAACTCAGCTGTAGTTGAAATATAAGATTAATGTGTTTTATTTCGGCTTATAATATACAAACATAAATCCCTGGCTACTGGATTTTTATTAGTTTGTTATAAACTATTTTAAGAACTAGAAAGATGTTAGACACATCCCATTTAAACAGAGATTTCCACGAATTCTTAAACCTTCTAGCACTTCCTATCACCCAAGCTAAAAAACATGCCTATAATTTGTAAATTCTCTGCAGCAGATTTAATCAATTAATTGTGTGTGAGTACCTCTAGAAATCCTGTTTTAGAATTTTCAGAATGCCCAAGTCACTTCATTGATGCCCAACTTATTATTACACACCATATAGATACCAATCAGAATTGTTAGATTCAATCGTGGCGCTTCTCACTTTAACAGTAAGGTTTTCCAGACGGCAAAAACCCGTCGGCTCCATTAGCAACCTTTTGTGAGGAAGTATAAAATTAATGCAGCTGTTGGCCAAAGGAAATGGTCGAAAGACAATGAAAGACACACGATGACCAAAGACCAGAACAAAGCCATCTACAGAAAAGCCCCGACCGACCACACTGCGAGTCTATAATTAAGTGTCCGAGAAGAATTCTGCCGCCTAATTGCGATGGGCAGTTGGGGCATTTTGCCCTCACCGGGGAGGAACTATGGGGAAAGGAAGTGACTCGATTGGTACACAGGTAAAATATTAAAGCAGATTAAAATTATACGTAACATATGATTTTTATATAAGAAGATATTTGGAGTAGAAGATAAGTGGAGTAGAAGGAAGTGAAAACTTAAAGATTGGTTTTAACAAAATACTCTTTTCTTGTAACTATTCGCTAGAATAAAACCATTCCAAATCAAAGAATTCTTAACAGGAATTCCAGTGTAAAAGAACTGAACCTAACAAGCTAGAATGTCGGATGACGGAATCGCTCCCCACATCTCGTACATTTCCATTTCCATTCCGATTTGAGTAAATTAAGCGTGAGAACTATTTGAATAAAAAACGCCAGAGACAGGAAAACAGGTTGATCCAAGGAGGGCAGCACACAGAAGTGTTCAGCCAAAGCAGATCGAGATCGAGATGGGGTTTGTTATGGGGTTGTTGGGTTGACTTGGCACTTAACACAGTTCCCCCCAAGTCGAGAACAGAAATCACAAGTCACGTTTGTGTCTTGAGTCTTTTGTTTGGCTGCGGATTTCTTGGTCTGCCTTTCGCCGGCTCATTCACTCACCTGTTTCAATTGCCAATGCAATGTATCCACCTGATTCTGCAATATGACAGCCTCGACATTTAGTTGATGTTGTTGTTGCTGCTGATGCTGCTGTTGTTGTTGTTGTTGTTGTTGTTGTTGTTGCTGCTGGTGATGGTGGTGCTGCTGATGTGGCTGCATTTGCTGTGGCAAGTCGTAGATGTGGCTCTGGATGTGGTGGCTGGGTGCGGCCGAGATGTTGGCATCCTGCAAATGTTGTCACAAATAAATACATACATAAATGGATAAGTTAAGGAAAAATGCCAGAAAAATGCGCGTTAAATTAGCCGGGCAAAAACGAAAATTGCAATTTGAAAAATGTTGTCAAAGTGTTGGACAACCACCCAGTGCCTGGTTCGCTTTTAATGCGAAATCCCGCCTAAATGAAAACCACCAAAAGCGGAAAGGCTCAGGTGAGCAGCTTTAACACCAGCCAGACCATCCAAAGTTGTACAATTAATTAGAGAAAATTATTTATACAATACTCGCCCCTCCTTTGTATTTACTTTGTACTCCACGTTACTGCACACACTCCATGGCTTTAAATTTCTGGTATACTTAACATTTTCCACATTTATTAAGGCTGTGGATATAGCGAGTTAGCTGGTCAAGCGCATAACCCGTTTGACTCTGGCCAACCATGTTTTCATATAACTTTGTTTTTATTTTTGCCCATTTTTTATGTTCACGGTTTACTTTTTCTTTTATAACATCATTTTTTCAAAGACTTTGACCCACAACTCGAAATTATAAACGGGGGAAACTTATAGAAGTTATTAAAACAAAAGAAGAAACAAATTAAAAAACAGGAAAGCAGTAGATTATGAAATGATTTTAAGCTTTTTACGATTTTGCTAAATTGTATATATTTCTAAGTTTAGGCAACAAAAATTTCTTTTGTCAAACAAAAAACATCGAAGTTGCATTAACAAATATTTACACAATTTTTCATCATTTTGTTTTAGTAAACCGAAATAAAGAAAACGCGAAAAAGACAATTACTCTTCAGGTTGCTACATAAATCATTTGAAGTCTGACCTCCAGTATTTGGACCAACTAATGATGTAATCTCTTTTAGCCCACTTTTCACGCCCACGCTCCCGCCCACTGCCCAAAAGGCAAATTACCGAAAAGACATAGACAAAACACACACACACAAAAAAAAAGAGTTTTCATCAATTTTGATTGCAAATGTTTGCTTTGTTGTTATTGGCACAATGCAAATGATCATTTGCGGTTTTCCAGACTGCCACGCCCACACACAGGCCCGTTCCAGTGCAGCAGGGAAAACCGAAAAATGTGGTCAGCTCAAAACTCAATTTGGTGCAATTTTACGCTTGTTAATTAATGCATTTGCAGTTTATTTTTGTTGTCTTGCTGCTTCGTTTTTGGATTTGATTTATTGATTATAGGCATAACGGCCAAAACAAGATTTTGCGGGGAGATGAAATGATTTTGTTGCCCCAAAGGCCAAAAAAGGAAATAAATAATTGTTAATGAACAGCTTTAAGCGTGTGCACTGGCAATATTCATGATATTTGCTTTAAATATTGTATCCGTAATTATGGCTCTTCGAACATATAATTTGTCTACAATTTACTTTTCACCCAATGAATCAACTAACACTTTTCCGGACTTCAAGTGAATCAAGTGTTAAAGGAAGAATATTAACACAATTTTCCACATTTAACTGGCTTTCTAGCCCCCAAATACTCTTCTCATGTGAAAAACTGTGGTTCTCATATTCCCATTAATGCATTCTTGGATTTCTCTCTAATGTGCATATGAGAATATTCCCAGAAATTAAGCACACGTTCTTCCTGCATTCCGAGATTCCGGAATTACTTGTCAATTATTTTTAATGCATTTTCATTGGGTTTTAATTAAAAATATCTTTGGACAACCATGTTCATTTCCATGGCAGTCTAAGCGGAAAAGCAATTATGTAAGAGTATAATGCATATAGAAAATCCACTTCTCAAGTAATCAGTTTTCAACTTTGGCTCCAGACTTTTGCAAGCATAATTGGATTCTTGGCAAGTTAGCTCCCACATTCTCGACTCGAACTAATTTGCATGGGGTGGAGTTCAGAACCCAAACAAACTAATTAAAATGCGCGTTACAATTCACAGCAAAACAAGCAGGTAGAAAATAGTGTAAGAAGGTGAACTAAGTTTATAGTGCGGAGTAGACTGGGTTATCTAACCCCATTCCGGAGCCAAGACTTTGGCATCTGGAACTTTTCTGTTTTCTTCGTTGGCAACAAAATGTCAATTGCAAATGCAATTGCCGTTCTCCAGTTAAAGAATCTTGCACATGCCCATTCATACCTACATATTTACATGTGAATGCAGGGGATGTAAAGCAGGCAAATTTGACAGTGGGTTTCATGGAAGTAAATAGTTTACTAACCAAATGAAAAGGTTATGTAAAAACACCTTTGAAAATGAAACTATTTTAAAATGGGTACATATCTACGGACGCAAGAAATACTATTTTTTAAGTCGTAATACTTGTAGACTAAAAGCGTGTCTAATAATTTCCGGTTTTACACCATCTTTGATTTGAGATTTATTTAAAACAATGAGATCTTGTTGACCTAATAATAATAAATGTAATACTTAAAGTACGTGTGTAATTAGTTAGCTTATTAGTTTCCAAACTCACTGTACGCCTTTGCCCCCAGCTCGTCAATGTGCTATTTATATGTAATGAAATAAGAGCGCCGCAACAAGCAGAAGAAATCTGCATTTCAAATAGGCAGCAACAGCAAAAGCAGCCAACAATTGCATGCTCCAGTAATCTGCAATTGAGGGAGATTTTGGGGGGCAAAGGGGGGCCATGGCAACAATTGTGCTAAAAAGGGTTTCCACGCACGAAAGAGATGGGTAGTGCTAGCGCGAAAGAGATGCAGCGATGATGGCCAATTCCCAGGCCATATACATTTGCCATGGAACTTGGCTCGTCTCCATTACCAACTCCATGTCGTTGTTATTTAAATTGTTTTGCGCTAGAACCGCACCGATGTGCCAGCATGTTAAAGGGGGCGGGAATGCATGTGTGTGGGTGTGGCCGTTGGGGAAAAAGGGTCAAATAGCAGTTCACGCTCCGCTGGCGAGATCGCCACAATCTCGAACAGATCCGACTCGGTTTATTTAGTCTGCAATGCGATCACAAAAACATTTCTGACTAAATAACTAAAGCCCCATTGCTCACAATGAAGCTGCAACTAATTAAAGTGTTGCAACAGGAAGTGGAAATTGAAGGGGTTTTTCTCTATCAAGAGGCAGGAAGGCAAACAGGAAGATGAGCCGAACAAAGTGCCATTCTATATTATTTCAGAGAATTAGTTTACACTACAAGCTAATAAATTCAATTATTAAATATAAACCTATTTTCCCCAACGTGCATAAAAGTTATGCAAAAGGGCTTTAAGTTTTTGCATGTTTAGTTAAAAGCAAAGTTTATGCACAAATTGCTAAGCCCAACTAATTGCCGGCCAAATAATGTTATTCATCCCCAAGACCAAAACTCGAACTAACTCGATTAAGGGCTTGAGATTTTGCATTATTTCGCTTTTAGCCATGCCTGGCACACTTTCAACTTCCCCTTTGTATCATTTTCAAGGCAAACAGGCAGACAGAAAGCCCAAAGAAATGGGTAAAATGAAAATGCACAGAAAAATGAGCTTAAAAATATTATGCCATTACAATGAGATGAGAAGCTGTAATGAGTGGGTGGAAATTATCTGGATTTGCTCAGCGATTTGTAAGCAACTGCATTCGATGTGCCTCGAATGGAATTCAACTTTGAATTTCGCTCCATCAGCGGCGGTATGGATAATTGTCATTATGGTAATGGTTAAAGATCTGCATTTGGCACGACTTTCTCACATGACAAAACCAAAAACACACAAAACAATGACAAACTGGAATTGTTGTTGTTTTTTTTTTCTTTTTCTCAGTTTGAAGCTGTTTGCGTCGGCAATCTTAAAGATTCGCTGATTGCTGTTTATTATTACGATGGCTTTTGCCAAGGAATTTCTGCGCATTTTTATTGCAGGGTTTTTGTTTCGTTCGTTTCGTTTGTTTTCCGTTTTCATTTTCATTTTGTCATTTGCACGGAAATTGGGTTAATTTCAAAACATCATTTTACTCCAATCCCAATCCCACTTCCTCGCACTCGCACTTGCATCTGAACAGTTGAACATTTGAACATTTGAACATCTGAACATGTGAACATTTGAATGTTGCGTGACGTGTGCCCTCAGCTGGAACTGTTTTCGACCAAAAAAGCAGCTCCAAAGTTGCCAATGATTGGCTTGAAGATGGGTATGGAGACGGGGTTATCTATCTGTCAACGGGTTTGACCTTCATTAGGCCCAAGCTTGGCTGATTACCTGCAATGTGTCAGTGTCTATCGCAGTCTACAGTGAAACAAATCAGTATAAAGTTATTATTTTCCGCAAGAAAGAACTTCACTTAAAGAAAACAATTATTATTATTGGAACATGGGAATAAACCTAGTTGGTTTTATAGTTGGTTATAACTTTGTATGTATATACATACATTTTTCCCAGTGCGCTGCTGTAGTCTCTTCCCTGTTTTAAATGTCTAAAAGTATTCCAACTATTCCCGCCAATTGCATTGACAGTGAACCAAAAGCAAAGCCAAAGCCAACAATCAGCGACAGTCGGCGGCTGGACTGACTTGGCTTTTGTTTACTTGTTGTGTAAGCTGATTTGGTTTTAACCCGACTGTTCGGCGGGGTGGTTAAATGCGTTTTAAATGGCCCTCTAATGGGGCTCGAACGCAGCCCTTTGTTGTTTCCTCATTGTCTCGCTGGGCACAGAATCCCCACCTTTTTCAATTATTCACCTTCCTGCTTTTCCTTTGTTTGTGGGCGTTGGGCGACACGCCCCTTTGTGAGCCGCCCTTTTACGCATAATCTATTTCAATTGTCTGACCTCCCAATGCTGGGTTTATTTCGGGCGAAACAAGTGTCGATTTTCATACAGGGTAGTGTATTGAAAACAAATTTAATTAATTTGATGATATATTTTGCAATATTGGCGATGTTTAATGGATCTTTTTAACGTGATTTATTGTGGAAAAATTATGATAAATTGTTCGAAAGGATAAAACGAATTTAAAGGAATAAAAAAAATTAATTGCATTTCATTTTGATACGCAAATTTAATGATTTTACCTTGATTAGCTATCTATTTGAAATCAATTTAATGGAATAAATATTTAATCAAACACTTTTTGGAAAATTCCTTATTTTAGCCACATAAGTAACAAAACTTCATTAACGAAATGCTTAAGTGATATCCATTTGATTGATAGTGAGCATTAAATGAGACACCACAAAGTTTTCCCAACTGACAGATGCATATAAAATACAAATATATATAAGTTTTTCCCCTGTCAATCTGTCAATGTACAATTCTGTCCATCCGCTTGTTCCTGCCGTCTGTCAATCCGAATGCGCAAGTTTCCTTTTTCATTAAACTCCGTAAGCTTTGCCCGTAACTTTTCCGGCAATCTTTCAATATTTACACGGGTCTGTCATACAACCGCTGGCTGTTTGTCTTTCCACCTGACCGTGTAAATATTAAATGAGCAAACTTTGAGTTCAGGCGATAATCAGGTTTAATTGCCGCACACTGAGCTATTTATGCGCTTAATGTTTAATTGTATATCATATGTATATTTTCGCCAGTTATCTAATATTCGCTGTTTACTTTACACGCGATTATTCAACCCCCATCGGTTTGTGTTTATTTTGTCTATTTAATACCTAGAGTCCACATATTTCTCTTTGTCAATCAATTTTCAATTCATTTTTTGGCAGATATTTTTTATTGTAACTTTTGAGGTTTCTTTCGTTCATTCAAAAATGGGTTCAATTGGCCTGCGGCTGATGGTTGCAGCCACTTCTTATAGAATTCAAGAGGCTGAGGTATATATCTGTTTTTTTTTAGCAAATTTGGTTCGCTCCCTAGGGCAAAACACTTGAGAAATGTTTTTCGAGTTTCTATCAGAGTTTCTTCTTTTTTTGCCAGCTTGGAGAATGTTTCTTGCAAATCACGCAAATGGATTGATTACGCCCCTTCGCAATTCGATTGAACTCGCTGTCCGTGAGCAACTTTCCGTTCTAATGAAGCCAAAAAAAAAAACAGAACAAAAAATATATATAGCCCCAGAGAACTCAATTGAATTAATAGAGAATTCTCGTGGCCCCGAGAAGGCTTTTCTTCACGCCTGAGATTTGGCCAGATTCGAACTGCTTGCTGACGTTTGATGTTGATGGCTCTCCACCAGTCGAATTGGCTACACGAAATTAAATTTTCCGATTTGATTGAGTGCGAAATCGTTTTTCCACTCGGACTTCGCGTTCCAACTCTTTTTCGCAGGGAGTTTGCTGTGGGCCGAAGACTTGTTTTTTCACGGCATATATACGTATACGTATACGTATTTTTTTAAACATTATTCCATAAAGCCATTGGCCTTCGGTGACCAGGCAAAGGAGGGGCACTGCCAGCAATGGAGGGGGCAGGGAAAGGGGGAGGGACAGAACGGAAATGCAAAGCGACAGGCAAAGTGCGCAAAGAGCGGAACTGGAAAATTGTGCTTGCCTATTGACGGATGGTTTGGGCCAGGCCCGAACTGAACAGAATGCTTCTAGCCAACTCTACCTGTTTTTATCAGATAGCGGGAATGGGTAGGTAATTGCATTCTCTTCCTCATTTAAGTTTGCCCTTTACTGAAGAGTTATTAAACTTAGCCATGGCCACAGCTGTTGAAAAACTTTTAAGAACTTTAAGCTGATTAATTTAACTTTTCTGTTTTGCATTTACTAATAGGGCTTAAGAATGGTTAGGAATTGTTTATACTCAAATTTAATGTAAACTTTAAGTTGGCAAATTTAAAAAGATCTTTGATTCGAATCTTTTTTAGAACACTTCTGACGTAATCTTTACCTTTTCAATCTATTTATCTGTATGTCCCTATTTTTCACTCTTTACATACTGTAACCAACTTTAATGATGCGATTATTTAGATTTGATTTAGGAGCTTTAGGTATTTACGTATTTTTGGCACCTTTTTGGCATCACCTTTTCTTGCTCCATTAGCTGTTATTTTTATTGGCTTCTACGATGTCGTTTGGCTCCATTTCGTGGAGCTTTGTGCTCGCATCAATTTAATTCACTCAGCGCCCAGAATTCACAGTTAAACGCATTCGCACGACCGCTCCTTATGTTACTTATGTTACATAGGCCGAAGACCCCCCCACATCCCCACCTCCCCACTGCAGTGGGGAGCCCCATTTATTAGCCACTTTGGCTGGCACGTTCTTTTTAATTTTCTGATAACTACAAATAGGTTCGACACTCGTGCAGCAAATTTTACCGCTGCTTTGGAATAAAGGTTTTTTTTTTGGTGGGGAGCAATGTGGATACAGTGGGGAAACAGTGGGGCCTGATGGAACAAAGGGGACTAAGGTCTGAACACCCTGTGCATAAATGATGAGCTGAACGGAGGTTTCAGCACGATTTTTGATTTTTTTTCTGTTGTTCTTGTCTTCGATTCTGGCGTAATTTTTGTGTTTTTTCCTGGCTGAAGAATGGTTTTATTTATGCGCCTCTTGTGGCTGCCACATAATTCAGTGTGTGTGTGTATGTGGCGGGTTACATCAATTGTGGGGATCCTCCTTTTCTCGAGCTCCTCCACAAATGCAATTTAATTGGGAGCACTTCGGTGGGCAAACTCTATGGCAGGCACCAGCCCCACTCGTTCATTCTCTTTTTCACTGTTTGCCGAGCTAATGTCAAGGATTTCTTGAAACCCAGTTGGCTTCAAGGCCACTCGGATTTGTGGCTGGCTAGTGGGTGGGTGGTGGTTGGGTGTTTTTAGGAAAAGCGGGCGGTTGGGGACTAGCAGGTGAGACACTTTAGAGCCCCAACACGCTTGAAGTGTCTGCGATTTAGTTTTACGATATTTCTCTCTGCCTTTTATTTTGTTTTGTATTTTCATTTTTCGCTTTTTTTTTTTTGCATAATTTTGGACTTGCGCTTAAAGTTTCAGTTCACGTCGTCGGCGACCGCAGCTAACTTCAGCATTTTTACATTATTTATCAGGCACGCTACTCCATGTGAGCATCTCAAGCAATTCATTACGTATATTTTTATTTTTATGTCTTTCGGCAAACTCTTTTTGGTTTCCACTGCTTTCGGCAGAATTCACTTTTCTGGTGTGCGGCTTTTTTTTGGCAAGAGGTTCAACGAACTGACTACAAAAGCACATCAAAGTTCATCATGAGGTGAGAAAAGCCATTTGAAACTAAGTGTGTGACATATGGATTCAATTGTGACATTTTGTTGCCCGCCCACACATTGTTTTAGAATCGAATTTGAATGATATCTCAATCACTTTTAATAACAACCAATTTTTTAAAAATCTTGTATGCTTAAATAAAACTCTCTCCAAGCTGGAAAACATGATCGTATCCACGTAAATGTAATTAAAATGCGCTGAGAAATCCAATCAACCCAAGATCACCTCAAGATCTAATACACTGGGGATATCTCCGCAATTATAGATCAAATGCCTTGCCACTGCAAACACACCTTATATAAGTGCCCAGCACTCCCCAATCCACATCCACATCCAAACTCTGATTGTCCAACCAAAAAAAATCACAAAAAAAAGATATAAACAAAATAGCTGAGGAAATCCAAGAAATATGCACAAAAGAGCCGGCAAGAAAAGAGTAAAGCGAAAATTACATAATAATTCTTTTTTATGTGTCTGTCCATTCGTTTGCCTAAGTCGACTTGCAAAATATATTTTTAAATTGTTTCTTTTTTTTTCTCTATTTAAGCAACTTCATAGCGCTGTCCCGCTCTAACACTATGTGTCTGCCTCTTTCGCTCGGCTGTTTTTATGCTTGAAAAATTGGGACAGCAATTTGCACGCTCTCGACGGCAACAACAAAAAGCATTTCGAATATGTTTTTTAGATTCTAACGGAAGTCGCGTGTTGTTGGCTTGTTGGTATTTTTGTTGCTGCTACTTTTGCGACCATTCTGCGAGACTTGGGCGCCGCTGATGACCCATGCTAAATTGGCTAATTGCGTTTAATTACCACTCAACATATATATCCAGCTGGGAGCCGAGAATTCGTTTGTTAATTATAATATTTTTCAATTTAAGTTAATGTGCGTCCGCAGTGAGGCGGCTCATTAGCGTTTTAATTTTGGCCAGCACAAGAGACATGAGTGGCAAAGAGCACTTATGAAAATTGAAATCTAAACGGGAAGACAGGAAGTGAGATGCAGAATCGCTGGGAAAATGAGTGTGGGATGTTCTTTTTGGCTAGAAGATTTATCTTGTAAAATATACTCCCTGTTTATGCTAATCATAATAAAAGCATGAAACATTGCTTTAATTGTTTAATTGCTAATAAAAATATGAAAAGCATATAAACTAATCATAATAAAAGCATAAAACATTGCTTTAATTGTTTAATTGCTAATAGAAATAAGAAAAGCATATAAACTAAGTGCAGTCTAATAGTTCCTTTATTTGCTTGTGCAAACGCCACAAGTGCTATAAATTCCACTCGAATTCCATTCGACCTGAACTAGAACTTTAAATGGCCATAGAGAAAGTCTGGCCATAAACACTATCTGCGAGATACTTTGCGCGCTTGCAACTCAATTCGTGAGATACTTTTCAGCCCGAGAGATACAGATACACTTACAGATACAGAAACAGAAACAGTGGCGGCAATTAAAATATTGTGCATGGCAAACTGTAAACCATGAGATTTATGAGCCGCCAAACAGGCGAAAATACAGCAAAAAACGGGCGTGCAAAATAAACTAAATTTAAAGAGCTCTTTTCCCTTCCGCCAACAGCGAATGCGTGTAATTTATGTCGCAGCCGAAAAAGATAAATTCCGTACCAAAGTGGGGAAATAGAGCTATAAATGTACATACATAGCTGGCGAAATGTGATACGGAATGATTAATTTGATAGGCTCTAGGGTCTGGGGTCGAGCAAAAAGGCCAGCATCCAAGCGAGCTCTGTTTTGCCTATTAGTTTGTGTATCTCGTAGATACTTTTTGTTAATGGTGTTACAGTTGTTGCTGTTGCTGAGGCTGCTGCTGCTCGGACTAGTGCAACACGTTGCATGTCAATGGCCATAATTAAGCATGCGAAAACGTAGCAAATGAAAACAATGCGGCCAGACCCCCCTACACAGCAAAAAAAAAAAGGATTACTGCCTAAAGAAGGAAACTATGGTTTACACGAAATATGTTACTTTAACGATTTGAAAATTTGAATAAGAGTATGTAATTATTGTGTTTTAAATGGTTTTATAATTTTTCCAATACAATGTCTCTCATAAAGTTTGAACTTATTTAACACAAAGTTATTTTTGCGAGTGCTCTTAGTTTCCATCTCCATTTCTAGCATTTCTGCGCGGCGCTCTTGCCAGTTTCCATGCATTTTGGTGGCAGCTCTGTTGGCCATTTTCATTAATGGTCTGGCTGCATTGTGGGGTGCAGTTGCCTCCCCTTTTTCCCTCTCCTCCCCCCCGCCCTGCCCCACCACCACTGCGGTTGATCCCCTATCCCCATTCCATTGTCTTGCTGGCTGCATTGTTTTGGCTGCATTTTGATTTGAGCCACAGCATCCACAGATATGCCTTCGCTTTTCCTCCGCTTTTCCACCGCATTTCCCCTCCCTCGCGACACCCCGGGGCTATCATTATTTCAATGTTCATTGCTCGTTCTCTTTCTGCATTTGCGCCATTCTTCTTTCTCCCTCTGTTGCATTCTGCATTCTGTTGTTGTTATGGTTGCAATGCAGCCAAAGAATTCGCAACCTCGAGCCGAGATCTTTTTCCTCTGTCACTTGGGGCATCATTTGCATGGACCACCGCCCACCGCCCCCCTCCACCCAACCCAGAACCACCCCCTATTATTGCCCCATGACCTTTATAAGCTGCGCTGTTGACCTTATTTGTTGTAGCTATCTCTTTTTGGGGGGCGCTGCTTTAAAATGAAGCTGAAACTAAGCAACTTAAGCCCTGAAATTAGTTTTGAGCCTCTGGCAAACAAAAGGTTTTCTGGCGAGTAAATATAAATTCATTTAGGCACACAGCAAAATAGTCCTATGAGTAATTTAAATATTTTCGCTTCACTGAGTTTTCGCTTTTCCTTGAAAAGCTTACATTTCACACGCTGTCTTGGGATTTGAAAACCCCCCGAGAACCCTTTTCAAATAAAATTTCACATTTTCCCACAAAATCTGTCTTTGTTGACCCCTTTTTCGTCTCTTTCTCAGCTTGTTTAAAATGTGTTTTAATCTAAACGTTGTTAATTTAGTTGTTACGCTTCAGACGCAGCCAAACAAAAAATCAAAATCTAGATAAAACAATCGTTTTCATAAAAAGAAATGTTATATGAGCAAAAAGGAAAGGAGTTTCTCCGAAATGGAAAATGCACTGGGGGAAAATGTGGGCAGTTCCTGCTTTGATTGCGTCGTCAACTTGACATGTGTACGCTACTTGTAATGGGAGAATCCAACAAATGGAAGACAAAGACCAAGGCAACCAGAAGAGCCGGCAATTGTTGCTGTTGTCGAGGCTAGAATTTATTATTTCCGCCAGCTTTAAAACTCCCCTGTTTTTTTCTCTTCAAAAAGTTGACACGGTAAAAGGGGTAAGGGGCGAAAGGGGGACGGCACTCAACAGGTACGCATGCGCAACGCTGTGCGTCATGAGTAACAGTGAAGCTTCCACGGAAGTCAGCGTGTTTAACAAAACTAAAAAATGTAAGACAACACAAGCAGTTAGGAAAAAATGTTTAAAAATCCTCAAAGTAATTCATTTCTATAATGGTAGTTTTTCTATAATGGTAATTTAAGGTAACTGACCTTTAAATTGTTAAACATAAATGGTAGTAAACAAAATTGAAAACTATTCCTTTCTGATATAGATCCAGTAATCTTATATGAAACGTTATTTGATATTAATAAAAAAGTAGTACGTATCAAATTATTAAATCGAAATTGTAGTTTTAATATTATTTAAACACTGTCAGAATGAGTAATAGTTTACTGAGATAACGCTATAGATAGTCTAACTATTCATACTATTTTTTAAGAATTATGAAAGCATCGATCTCGAACTTTCCCAGTGAATATCCGATCGAATTCTACTCTCAAAAGTTCCACGCCAACTATGTTTCAGATATTTGGCCTTTAAGAACTCGCAGTTATCGAAGTTTCACTGTACTTTTCGACAATCGCGAGGGTGGTTGCTGAAGGGGAACGCGGACAAACGCAGCGAAACGCGTTCACTACGGGTCCAACGTATTTTTTTTTTCGTGGATGTTTTACTTTAATTTCGGTTTACCTTGTTGCTCCTATTGTTGTTGTAGTTTTGTTATCGGCGCAATTCCGCCTTTTGAAATTTGCTGCTCTGCTGAGCGGTTTTTTTAAACAATTTTTTTTTGTTTTTTTTGCGGCCGTTTTCGTTGTTATTGTTTTACACTTGATGAACTCACTGTGAGCCACCACACCAAAACTGCAGAAAAGCAGACGGAAAAGCCGAGAGAACTTGTCTCTCAGACTTTTATTATATGGCTTAGATGGTCATGGTCTGGCAGATTCACGCTAGTAAACTTTGTTTATAAACCTGCTAGTTTTCTTGTGTTGCTTGCAGGTTAATAATGAAATTATAGGATTTTTGTATTAAACACTAATAATTATTCATATAATTCACTCATTTTAACTTTGACCACCAGTGTATCTATCACACCACTAGTAAAAGTGTCTAGTGTACTCATAACTTTCAGTTTTTGCATCGTTTACTTTCGTGGAAAGATAAACATTCAATCCAAATATTCCTAAACAACAAAATGAAAACAAGTTCATTTAAATACTTTGTTTACTTTGAGTGGTGAAGGAAATAAAAGTGATGGTAAAATTCAAGCCAAATAAATCTGATATCTGCAAAATTTATGTCCGCATTTGATTAATTGACTTAATAAAGATAGACATAAATTCCGTGCAACAGATATGTGGCTGCTAGAATTTCCATTTGTTTGAAGTGCTTTAAATAGCATTTTCCTTTTTCTCTCAGATGTTCCCTGATTTTTCAGCAATTACTTAGTGGAGGCACTTGAACCTGTTTTCCCGTATGTGAAGCAATTTTTCTATTACCAAACCTAATTGTACTCTACTTTACTTTTTTTCCTTTTCACTTTCGAGGCGTTTAAGTGATTGCTCAAACGCAAATAAAACTTGACCAAAAAACTAAAAAACAAAAAAAAATTAAAATGGAATGGAATGGAAAAGCAAACTTATGTTAAACCAGTCCTAGGTAAACGCAAACTATTTCAATGTGTCAATCCGAAAGCGCAGAAAAGTTGGTGAGATGGCCAAATATTATGGCCAAATAGTTTCCGGCTTGGGAAAATGCCTAATGAGACTGCGGCGATGAAAGACGTTTTCACGATCAGGCCAAAATGCAAAATGACTTGGACCAGCAGCCAGCTAGCGCACTTTGTCAGTCAGTCAATCAGTCAATCAGTCATTCAGCCATTCAGGCATTCAGCCATCCAGTCCGTCAATCAAGAGACTTGCCAAATGGAAATACTTGGCCAAGTTGAGATTTTAGCCATAGAGCCATGGAGTACCAGGCCAAATTGGAATGCCAATGCAGACACGAAGCTCCTTTTAAAATATTTCCCAAATTGTCTTGACAGTTGCGATTGTTACGGTTATTCAATCTTAAAGAAATCAAAAGAAGAGAAATTGTTATGATTTCTTCAGCATCGCCAGCATCTTCAGCTTCTTCTTCGCCTTTTATGCATTTCATTCATTGCACTTACAACCGGGCTATAAATGAATAAAACATTCAAGCCAA
This sequence comes from Drosophila teissieri, assembly GCF_016746235.2. NCBI lineage: Eukaryota > Metazoa > Arthropoda > Insecta > Diptera > Drosophilidae > Drosophila > Drosophila teissieri. Next base: position 13,149,116 of record NC_053031.1, on the reverse strand, counting down.
GTTAACCCATTTCTGCATTCATCTTCTCCTCTCAGTGTTTTTGCTTTATTTTTCTTCTTTTTTTTTTTTTGGTGTTTTCCGTCCATTTTCAGTCCATGCAATTTTCGCACGCGTTAGCCAGGCTATAAATAAATATCACACTTGTCGAGGAAATTCTCTCTCTGTGTCTTCCTCTGCTCACGATTTATGTGGGAGCTGTGTGGGGAAAATATGGGGGGCTATGTGGACTGGCGGAGGGAGGGGGGGCAATCAACTCCCTGATGCGTTCGGTGGCCAGCGCCAAGTGCACCACATTCATTCAACAGGCACATTCATTTTATTCCTTTGCTCGGCCCGGACACACAGCTTTTTTAATGGCTCTCCATCAGTCTTGGCCCAAAAGTTACCCGGTTAGCTCAGGTATTTTACGGCGTCGCACTGAGGTAAGTGGACCCAATTCATCTAGTTTAAGTTAGACTGTAAATGTTTCCTATTTTTGTCTGGTTTTAATCAATAAATTTGATGTAACAATTTTGATGGAGGGTATAAAGAAAGCCTTCCTAACCAATTTAATTTTTTCGTGATGCTTCAATATATGCCATCTTTTTTTTCACTCTTTGCGTAATGCAACCTGGGGCAAAGTGGCGTCTGCACTTCTGCAACGCCCCCTCAGCACTTGCCACTCTCCCCTCCCCCGTTTTTTTCTGGCCCCACCTCTGTGACGTTGACGATTGACGAGCAGATGGAATGAAATTGTGGCCGAGTGGCCGGGAGCACTCTTTCCATATCCCCCACAAATCGTACATATCGTACATATTGTACGTATGCCATGTGAAGGGGCTACGGGCGATGACGCGGTGATGAGGCCTGGGATTTTCAACGAAGTGCTATAAGAAATTTGGTGTTGCTTCTTTCGCTTTTAGCCAGCGAAAATAAATAAAGCTGCAGATTTATATGGACATCGTTTCAAATGGGAACATGTGAGATGAAATTTGCATTAGCTTTTGGAGTTTATGGTAAGCCAATGAACTCTGTAAAAAGTGTGCCTCAGTTGTGGATGTTAAATAAGGGAATTCTTAGGGAAACAACATTGCTTACTTCGACTTCTTTCTTCTTTACCTAGTAACTAAATTCGAATACCTTTTTTATGAATTTCTTTTGTATAAATAATATTTCTTCTGGTTCGATAAAGTGAAACTCGCTGAGCATGGGTTTTAATGACCCTATTGAAATTCATGAAGCAAGATCAGCTATTTAAGTTTTTACCTTATTGAAAACTTTTGTCACACTGAACATTTATGCGTAGGCACTTTTTACGCTTCGTCTCAATCTTCATGTAGTAGCTTGATATGCGATCCCTTATTATGCTCCGAAATTACCTTCAATTGCCCTAAACGACAATTAGAAGAGGCAAAAAAGCCAGCATGTAATACTCATACTCTGGTCATGGTCTTATAACTGGCATAATAAAGACATTTCAGCGATATGACAATCTTTGAGCTAAACGCACCGAATCACAGGAGATTATGATGTATGAATAGAGAAGGAGTAGTCGAAAATCAAGGCTAGGAAATGCCATACTTAGTGTACTTAGGAATACTAATTAGGGCAGTTGTCATGCAAATTATAATCATTCAAGCACAAAAATCTATACACAATTGAGACTGTAATGTAACACAAATGAATTTTGTAACTCTTAACCTTTTTTTAAAAGTTTTTCGCTGTCGAACTTAAGGGTGTATAATTGAAAAATATATTCGAATATGCCAGTGCAGTTCAAAAGTGTAATTAACCAAGTGTAATTTGCCAAGTGCAAGGAAGATTCATGGCTAACAAAAGAAAAACGAAACGTAACTTAGCTCGACTTCGATGGGTTTAGAGCCAGATGGATTGGGTAATATGTACCCCGTAAGGTCAACGTAATTTGACTTCTATTCACGCCTGCCAGCGATGGCCATTGTAGTTGGCCAAGTCAGCTGTCAACGAATGCGGTTTGTTGTTGCTGATAACTTTTTGTTTTTGTTTTTATTTTTATTTCTTATTTCACCGCCAGGCAATTGAAAGTGAAAAGCCGATGCAATGAACTCTCCACCGCGGGAGGATGCAACTGCGGAGCATGCAACTCCTACACCACAAGTTGCAAGTAGGGAAAGCAGCAGCAGCAACAGCAGCAGCTGCGTTAGAAAAATTCAAATAATGCGACAACGGAGCCATTCAAGTGTGGCCAAGAGGCAGCAGCAACAACGAAACCGGCAACAATATCAAGTGACAATCATAAAGAAAAAAAAAGAAAATATAAATATAAAATAACAAGCTTTTGTTGCCACTTTTTCTCATTACGTTTTATCGGCAGCTATTAAAGCCGCAAAATCTTGGCGACATTTCGTAATGAGGCTTGCGATTGGCGATTGGGGGGTGGGGAATGGGGGATGGGGGTGCTGCTTTGGCCATATTCGATTGCCAGTAGTTTTGCATGCCCAAGACAAAAGGCCATCAACTTGTGGAATGTCTGTTGCCACGTTGCTATCGCAGCCAGTTCCAAAACGAAAATCGAATACAAGTCCACCCGTTTGGGCCTGGGAAATCGCCACAGCCCACAACTCGATCATTAAATTATGGCCTGACCTTTGCACGCAGTCAGTTTTGAAAAACGCCCTAATGAACGCTTTACGCCCGAAATAAAAAAAAAATAGATAGAAGGGGCTGAAACAACACACGGTAATTCTTTGGCTAATTGCCGTTTAGGCCAAGACCTTGCTAGCATTTTCTTTAAACAAAAGTTTTGCTTTCGATGTTTACGCTTGAGTTTTCAGCGGAATCGGTGGGTGATTATGGCATATTTGCCAGAGAACGAATTGAGGAAATATTGTGATTGTTCGATAAGGTCAAAGGTGGGGGGAAGGGCGGTGGGGCGGGGTTTGTGTGATGACGGCAGAGGCCTTCAAATCAAAGGAAGTGAAAATTGGAGGTGGAAAACGCTGATTTAAGGGCAGAGGAAACATAAAGAATTCGCTGTAATAACATGGGAAAATTTTCAAACCGTTAAAGGAAACTTGAGGAAGTGAGGAAAAGCGGGGAATAAATTTATAACAACAAAATTCTTAGTATACTACTTATCTAATAATGCAAAAATGTTTTAACTAACAATATAATAAAACAATATTTCTAAAAAGCCTGTTTATAGAATTATATTATATTAATTATATTAAGTTATTACTTTTTTGTTGAATAACTTATGTATGAGTTCTCTATTTTTCTAGCCTGACATTTTTATTGCTCATTTAATTTAAAGCAAAGTAAAATTTATGTTTTCACTAAATTTGCCGGACTAATTTAATTACGCTCGAATAATTTATGATGTCACTGTAAAATCGTTTATTACATTTTTTGTTGCCTAAATTAAATGGTAAATGAAATGGAAACATTACGGAAGAAAAACCTTTTTATTTTAAGTTTATTACCAATTTTTTAGCTGCGTCAATCTGATGCAACTTTCAATTCCATTTGCTATTCGCAGCTGAATTCGTTGAGACACTTAATAAATGTTACATACACCCCTTCCAACCACTTCAACCCCCCCAACTATCCCCCCTTATCACCCTTATCAATGCCAAGTGAAGTTTACTCTCCAATTTCGACCCACACACACGACACTTTTCGCACATAAATCAAGTTGACCTTAAAAAATCAGCGAAACAAAAACTTTGTCATACCATGGCCAACAACAACAACAATCTCAACAACAACAACAACAACAACAACAAATGCAAGACGCCAAAGGAGGCGAAGAGTTTTGGGGGTAGAAGAGGGGCAGTGGGGCGCGGTGGGCAGTGGGGTTGTTAAGGGGAGGCTGTCAAGGCTACGTGACAAACAACAAGGTGACATAAATATCCAGTTGCTCCAAAAAGGAAACTCAACTTTTTTCTTTAATGCCAAGGCAACATAGCAAAGTGCAAGGGAGCCGGGGGGATGTGGGGCAGAGTGGGAGGGGAGGCGGAGACGGAGACGCGTTCCACGCAAAGAAAGCACAAAGTGATACAGTGGGCACTCGTGTATCAGAACTTCATTCATTACAAAAAGTGAAGTTGAATAAAGAATTAAAAAAATGCATAATAACATATTTATTATTTATTATGTTTATAACTAAAATAAAAAAATTAAATTAAATAAAATTAAAATTATCAGAGCTTTATTAATTTTAAAAACATAAAAAAGTGAAGTTGAATAAAGAATTCTTTAAAATGCTTAATAACATCTTGTTAAAATTTTTTAGATTGTTTGTTTGTTTGTTAAAGGGATACAAACTGAAGATTCTTTATACGTACATACATATGTACATACATATATTTAAAATTCTTCTAAACACATTTTATAAAGTTCTTCCCACTTAAATTTTGTTGTTGAACCAATAATAACCTAACCATTTTCACAAATATTGGTTTTTAATAATTACGAAAAGTGTATAGCTATTTGTGTAGCCCAACCATTTTCTCATATTTCGTAATATTTCGTGTTTCTCAAGAAGTCGAATTCCGGGAATTCTTTGTGGCGCAGAGACCACTGTACTACTGTACTAACCTGCTGCTGTGCTGGCTGATGTGTCGGTTGCATTGGCCAGACGAGATTGAGATTCCTGGCGGACTGTGCCGGTGGTTGTGGATGCTGAGGGGTGTGGTGGAGGGCGGGGTGGGGCGGCTGGGCGGCGGTGAGCAGCTGATTAGCGGCGCCAAAGTGTATCATGTTGGCGGTGTGACGTCGTGCTGGCAGAGCGGGGGGCGGGGTGCCGCAGGGGGAATCCTGTTCGCTGTCTCTCTCTAGCGATTCCTGATTCTCCAGCTGCTGCTGTTGTTGTTGCTGTTGTAGTTTGGCCTCGTTTGCTGGCGGCTTCTTGGGCAATGTCAAGGCAGTGCTGTTGTTGTTGCTGCTGCTGTTGTTGTTGTTCAGCGAAAGCGAACGCGCAAAAGAACTTTTGAAATAGCGACACGGCATCTGGAAATCAAAGTCAAGATCCGTTGTCTGCTGCATGTTTGTTGTGGTTTTGTGCATTTCTATTGGCTAAAACGGGATTTCTTGATTTATCTATATTTGAATTTTCCCTTTTGTTGCCCCTTTCGTTGATACTTTTTTTTTTGTTTGGTCTCTTTTAAATTGGCATTGTTGATGTTTTTTTTTCTTTAGCGATATTTCCCTTTTGGATTATTGCATTTTTTCACGCACCCATAAGTTCACTTTCACACACTCGCACACAAATCAATTTGTTTTTGACACTCGAACGATTTTTTCCAATACAATTTAATAGAAATTCAATGGAAATCAATTTCAATTTCTGCGATTTATTCGCGCGCGCATAACACAAACAAAATTCATAAAGCCGCAGCTAGTTTTCGTTTTCGTCCGAACTGTTGAGCTTTTCTCTACTAAAATCCAGAAATATTGCGCAATATTGATTCGTTGAATTGTTGTCTACTGCGTGCTGTTAATATTATATTCTCAAAAATTATGTTCGGTTAATAAATCGCTTGTTTTTCAACTTTTTCACAACTTGCTGCTCCTCGAAATTCGCGCGACTTTTCCCGGCCGAGGTGGAAACCCAACTGTAAGTTTTACCGATAAGTTCGCAGCCGGTTTGTGCTTGGGTCACCCTGCTTAGGTTGTTATTTCGATCTCCAATGTTATTAACAGTTACCAAGGCAACCGAAGAGAGTCTTAACAGCCAGCCATTCCGTTAATAACATTGCTGTAACACTCAAAAGAAGCTTAAAACTATGCTACACATTTCGAAAAATCAACATTTATTTGTATGTCAAAAGATCATGAGCGTGAAAGTTAAACCGAAATTTAACAAAACAAAAAATGTATATATGTATATTAAGAAAGTTTTTAATATTTAGTATTTGGTTAATAGCCAAGATTAGTGCTGAAGGATCTTTTTATCTATGAATAACTTAAAACCGTTAACAGATTTCCAACATGTAGATAAAGAAATGTTAATGATTTGGAGCCGCCAAAAATAATTTTCAAGCTTGTAAATTTAATTTTACAAGAACAAGTAGAAAATATTGTAAAAAGGGAAAAAGGTGTTTTTGTTAATTTTTTGTTTTAAAATTTAAATAGAATTGTTTGTGTTAAAAATATAATTTCAAATGTCCTACAATTAAATTAAAGCGATTTTTCAAATTTTTCCAAAAGTACGCAAGGTGTTTCTTGCAGTGAAACTTTTGTTCAATGAAACTAATAATATCGCTTGGGCAATGGAAATTGTTTTACGATTTCCCCTTCTAAGGAGGCATTAGCATTCGTTCCCCAGCTGAGTAATCCCCGGCCTAATTCCCGTACCTTATGTGGTATCTAAATTGGGGAGACAGGTTGCCAATCAATTTGATTGTGCTGCACTGATGTTGGCCCCTGTTTATCTAGCTTAGGGGCAAGGATTTTCCAGCTTTTATCATAACAGAGGTGCTTAACTACCCTTTGATGAACATTTGTACATAACCCCCTCTGACAAAGAACTCTCAAAGTGACTGACTTAGAAAACCATGACCCAAAACGTAGGTATATTTCATTTTACTGGTTAAAATATATGTATTCAATTATGCAAAACTTGGAAGTCACTTGAAGACACCTGAAAATTTTAATGATACACCAATTAAAAATTTAATGTTGAAACAAATATAAAGATTTTTAAATTATATTAAATAAAATATTTATAAAGTTTTGCAAATGTGTTGCATAAATATTAGTATGCTATTTTAACTCATTATCAATGTATTAAATATTACTGCAATCTTGTGCCCCAAGCATTTATGGAATCCTTCTGCAACCTGACCCCTAGCCACTAAAATAGAAATACGGCGATTAGTCAGAATCACTCGTAGTGGGTACTTAGTATAGATTTCTATTTTTATGGCCCCATGATCCACTGTTGCCATGTGCGCATGCCCCTGCGACTCTCCGTTACATAAGGCTTATATAAGGGGGCCGTGCGAACGAGCGAGATGGACGTATGCCACTTGGCTCTCTCGCTGCTTCTTGCCAACTAGCCCCCTCTCGCTCCATCCCGCAGAATGGCTCCAGTGAAGATAAAGACCACGTGATTCTATTCCACCGGCTGCACCAAAAATAGAGAGAGCAGAGAGCGAGTGAGTACTTGAAGTTGCTCTTATTTTGATTTCCAATTTATGTCCCAATGCTCCCCCGCGCCGCCAACGAAATGATTTAATCTTTTGGAAAATAGTTTCAGTTACGCGTTGTTGCTGCGACCGTGTGTATCGGTAATCGGTTTTCAAACATTTGCAATCGATAGCAGGACACTGAGCGTGCAATGAGCGGGTCCAAGGAGAATATCATGGACTTGTCCGTGCGAGGTAAGTGCTAGAGTAAGCACCTGTCCATTGCCCCCTGTGCCCCTGGGCCACCCCCTCTCACCCACTCCGCGAAAGCACCAACAAAGGTAACACGTGCATTGGTGAGAGTGCGAATCGGTTTTGTTTGCTCTGCCTCTCACTCACACTTTGTGCGCGAAAAAGAGAAAGAGCGTAAGAGAGCAATGGGTGGGCGTGTGATAGTAAGCTTTTGCACGGTTTTATTTGTTTTTTCTCTTCTCTTCTTTGCCGTGGTTAAGCCCGCCATGTGACAAATTATTTGATTTTGTCTTCTGATTGCTGCAAATTGGTTTCTTTGATTTTCCATTTTTTTTTGCAATTTCCATTTCCATGGCGATTTTGTATTTACCTGGCGGCGGAGCCTTAAGCAAACAGTGGCTTATGTACGCACACGCAAAATTAGAGTGCTTGTATATTGCGTTTGGCCTTCAATAGAAACGTCACGAGGTACAGTGGATCGCGACTAAGAGCCACCCAAGTCAGGAGTGGGTTTCAAAGGATTTGTAGCATACTTTCCAACACCAAGAGCGGGGAACTTGAAATCTGAAGGGAAGCTTGAACCATCTTTTGAATAAACTTTTATTTTTAGCTCTTATAAATAGTCGTAAAAAGTGAAAGCTTTAATAGCCAGTGCTCGCTGTATTCCATAGCAATGAATAATTCAGAATTTACACAGCATGCTGTCATTAATTAGTAGAGTCCAGATGCCGCCTAATTGATATATTGTGGAACCACACCACCAGGAAACCCCCAATCCCCAATTCCAATCCCATTCACCTTCCCACCCCCTCCGACCACTTAGACACTCCACCGAACGACTTCCCCGAGATAAACCCGTATTTACCCACCCGATCACCTGCGATCGATATGCATAGCACTGCGACTGACCCCATTGGATCTTGAGTCGGTCGGCACTCGAGGCCTTTGATATCAGACTAATCAAGCGTTGGGGGAGCTCGATAAAACAGCGTGGATTCTTGGATTGAGCTCATTTTTCGGTTGCCATGATGGACTGCTGTCCGGAGTTGGTGAAATAGAAACGACGACGTCGTCGTCGCCAGTTGTCGCCATTCCACAATCACAATCAATTGCACTGTCATCGTTGTCGCCGGCGTTCGTTATCAGTAGGAAAGGAAAGGAAAGGAAAGACGAGGTTACCAGGCGACTATAAATATTTACCCTCATGATGATATAGTTGGGGCGCATAAAAAGTGAGTTGTGGCTGTGTGGATGGTGATTACGATGATTATGGTGTGGCTGTGGAGGCAGGGGCTAGTTTTAATTATGAGCCTTTACGACAAAGTCACACAGTTGCCATCCATCGCTCACGTTTAAAGAAGACTTCCTGAAAAGACGTACAAATATGTAATAAAGAACCCTCTTGTTCTCGAATCTTTTAGTTGTAAGACACTTCTATAGTTACTGAATGCATATCATTTGTATACCCTACAATTTAATAATTTGGTATTACTATAGATTTAATTGATTCAGATAGGGGAAGTCCAAAGTCTACATATATATATTGGTTCAAAATAAGAAACCTTGAAAATAATAATAAGTAATAATAGGGCTGAAATGCAACATCACACTTGATAGTACTACTAATCAGCACAGCTTCTGATAAGCCTGCCGTTGCACGCCCTTTTTTTCAGTGCACCTGTTGTACGCTGATACTCATCGTTTTCTAGCCACTTCTCGATCCGATCGACAAAGCTCTCATTAAAAGCTCACGAGAGCTGTGAGCCCCAACGCTCGTGTTCTCCCCACTGAACCAACTCTCACGATCTGCGTTTCGTTTGTTTTTTTTTCCGCCAGCGATCGGATCACATGGTCAGGTCGGGGATTTAGTGGCTGTCTTAGAAGCCCGAGGACCGAAGCCCCAAGTTCCATTCACTCTGCTCCCGCTGATAAGATCGCAACTCACGCTTCTGGGCGTGGAAATTTTACTGATGCAAAAAACCGAAAAAAACTTGAAAAATGACACCTAAAAACCAAAACAATCGCCATATGTCGCAGCTTGGGTGGCTCCTTATGCCAGCAGCTATTATCTGTTTTAAAACCACTTACTAATCTGTTTTCGAAATCGGGTCACAAAACACGCGACTAACCTGAACGGAAGCCTTGGCACGCGCCCCTCTTTAAGAAAAGACTCGAATAAAAAAATACATCGCGTCTGGGCAGTTTTGGAAAATTTTAAAGCAATCTGAATCAGACTTTTTTTTGTAAATTTTTTGTTGTTTTTAATTTTGGGTCGCCTGGTCTTGCAAGTGGAATCGCAAGTGGACTTGGACATTCGGTGGCGTGATGATAAAAACACATAGTATACATGTACCATACGCATGGAGCATAAAGCGATGCCAAGGCGACGTTTGATTTGAATCGATTGGGAAGCGGTACGGTGCGGTACGGTACAGTCCCCATTCAGGGGAATAGCCCCAAGATTAGATTCACCGGACATTTATTCGTCAAACGGGGTTTATCGAGTCAGTTCGATATGCTACACACTAGTCACTCACCGGTCACCTGCTATTTATAGGGGAATTTTATGACAGGCGGTGTAAATAAGTTAGGCACTCGACTCGACACTTTTACAACCCCCTAATGAGATAGCGGAATTACCAAAACATGTTTGTATACAGTTTTACAAATTAACGAAATGGAATATCTAACTAAAAATGATATTTACTCAAGCTAAGACATTATGATATGCCACTTGTACTATTTTGTTAAATCCTGATTGAAACTGGTCAGCAAATACCGCTCTTGCTAACTAATAATCCTTAGCTACCGCGGATTCGTGGACATTATTTATCTTTGAGCTCAAGAGTGCATATTAAATATTCGAAAAGTCAGCAAAAAGTGGCGTTTCCTCTACTATTCTCCTGGTTTTTTCAACTTGCTTTCCTGGCTTCTACTTATTCTTCTGCCAGCCAGCTCGTTTCCACTGGCCATTACGTCAATTTGCAATAACGAAAACCGGCGAAATCTAAACAAAACTGCAGCGCCATCAAGTGCGGTAATAAGCAGGCCATCTCGCTTGCACCCGCTGGAGCCCATTCAAATTGCGAACGCGAACTGCAAACTGCGAGCAGCAGGAGGGAGGAAGGGAGGTGGGGCTGTGGGCGGAGGGGCATTGGATTGGGGGGTGCTTTGTGGACGGAGACTGGACTGAAATGGGGGAGTCGCCGCGTCGACGGCGACTGCAAAAATTAATATTATGTCATACACATGTATTGCGGTTTGCGGTGTAATCTGCAGCAGTGTGAGTCAGTCTGTTGTACCACAGTATGTGTGTCTGTATATGTAATTAGTAACGCACTGCAAGAAATTATTACTGCAGTTTATTTCAGCTTAGATTTTATCAAATCTTTTAACCCATATTTGCTAAAGGAAGTAACTAAAAATATAAATATTAAAACTAAAAAACAATTTAAGCCACACCGTAATTTACTAAACGAGTTGCTTAGTTTGGCAAAGCTCGAAAAAAGTGAAATATCACATATTTCATAATATACCAAGCTGAATTAGCTGCCATTTTGTAACAGTGTAAACTACACCGTAGAGAGAACGATATCAATCTACACGTGTTGAAAGACGCCAACAACAAAAAGAAATCACGATCGTTCATTGCCACGCCAATAAAAGCGCCAATTTACATAGAGTATTTCGCGCAAGATAAAGAGAACGTGAGAGTCGGAAAGAGAGAGCTGGGCTTACGCACACACACTGGCACACAGCCTTACACACATGTGTGTGGCTCAATTAAAAGGCGCCATAAAGACCTACAGCAACGGTACATTTTGCGCTCTTTCGCATACAAATTGCAGGCAATCAATTTGCAACAACGACAATACATGCAATAAAAACAATAAAAACAACCGCAGACACCGCAAAACTAAAATGAAGAAGAAGCAGCAACAGCAGCTGAAGAGCAGCATTTAATGAAAATGTCCAATAAGCCAGAGAGCTTTTTATTTATGACAGCTGTGCGTGTGTGCGATATTTGTGTGTGTGTGTGAGTGCAACAAAATAAACAGAAAACTTCTGAAATTATATTGGCCATAAAATTTCATACTACATATAAAATTGCACAAAAATTGGCTCAGCAAAAACTTTATAACAATTGTGGGAGGCAGAGAAAATGGGAACGACTAACAGCTAATTTAATTCGAGTTTTTGGGACATGATATTCGCAAGGCCAAGCTCAAACGTTTGAAAAAGCTACTCAAATAACTGGTTTGGCCTAGTAACAGGTTGTAAAGCAAAATACACTGGGTTAAATACCCAATATAAAATCAATAATATTAAGTGAATCAAAATGTATAAATCGAATTTAACAGTTTCGCAAAATAGCGTACTTAAGCGCCAAAAGGTAGGCAAAAATATTTTGTTATTATTTTATAATGATTTCTCCGAAAATCGAAGTAAGTATAGTGCTTAAAGAAAGCTCCTTATTTATTATATGCTTTTAGAAACATATAGTACATATACGGAAATGTATGTATCCCCGGTTCTCGTAATGAGTAAATAAGCAATAATTCATCTTTCTTTGTTTATTAAACAAATTCATCAAACCTAAAAAAAAAGCGTTATGCGGGTGTAATAATTGATACTGTCAGTAGAATTTTCATTTACCCTAAATACATACACATATATTAATTGAAAATTGCTTATCAAAACATTAAACATTCATAGGGATTGTTGAAGGAGGCGGAGACTGGCACACGCAGGCTTAATTAGCAGCCACAACAATCAATTGCGGTACCCCCATATTTGCATCATTTCAACCCACTGTGTCAAGTGAATGGGATGGGGGGATGGGTATTCAATAAATACAGAGTGAGAGGGAAATATATGCAGCGACCGGCAAAAAGTTTAATTGAAAAGCCGACTTAAGTAACCACGTGGTGGCGCAGAATGCATTGTTTTTGGTTCTTCTTGATTCGTGGTGTACTCAGCGGATTTCTCAGTGAGTTTGTATTAAATTGCAGCTCAAGTGCCTTCTCTGTCACACGCCGCCTCCGTCTCACTCGCTCGCTTATCGCACTGTGTGAGCCCGGTTTTGTTTTTCTTTTCCTTTTCCTTTCTGTTTGTATTTGTGTTTGTTTTTGCGGTCGCCTACCGTTGGAGCTGCAAAAGTGTCAACAGATGATGAAAAATGCGCCACTTGAGAGCGGAGCCGATGAAACCGAAACTCAGCCAATGCGATTCGGTTAAACTAAGAGAAAAACTCAGGAAAAAGTAACAAATTTTAATGTTTTTAATTATTAAACAAAAACGTCTGGGTAACTCAAATTTCTAATTCATACAATTTACACATTTTTATACATTTCTTTTTACCAATCCATTTTATTTATTATGTACTGTGTTTGAAAACGCACATTTTTATTAAAAATATTTTATTGTGAAATAATAATATTTCACTTTAGAATCACCTTCTATGTGAAATGTCGCCAGTTTCAACTGCTATTACGTTCTGAATTTTTATGTACATATTTGTTTGAATTGACTACCAAATTTCTAAAGTGATTTCTTTCAGTGCACCCATTTTTTGTGCTGCTCCTCGACGATATTCGGTTTGATGTATTGGCAGGAGCAGTGACAGCGAAAGGGCAAGAGAGATTGCTAGTCCCTGTTGAAGAGTGGGTACTTGTTGTGTGTGTTGAAAAAAGGTGAACAGCGTGTGAAGTTGTGATGTTGACAGTTCCACGGACCCGATACTTTCTCCTCTAATTTCGTCGTTTTTTCCGGCTAAAACTCATTGTAAGTGACACTTGTCTGGGGTGGAAAAAGAGTGGAGTGGTTTGGGGTGGAGCTGTTCAGACATTTTCGGCTGCTCATTTACGCCCCCAACCAAGAATTTGCCGCACAGATCAATCAAAGTAACTAAGCCCATGTCTTACCCCACTCACCCCCACCACCCCCTGCAAAATCCACCCCCTCTAATGCTCCGTTAATTGACAGTTGACACTATGTCGCTGCCGCTTCCGCTGCTTCTGTCGACGTCGACGTCAACGTCATCGTTGCCCGACAGCAAATTGAAAAATTGTTGAGATTTCTCGAAATAACGTAAATGTAAAATACCTTAGTAATTACAAAGAACCAAAACAATCAAAAAAGCAAAGGTACACGGAGCAAAATTTACCAGCAGGTGCTGAGAAGAAATATTTAATTTTATTTTATTTTAACTCTCATAAGAATATGATCACGAAACAAAATAGTCAGTTATTTCAGACTCCCATATTCCTGAAAAGTTACATCAAATCGTTAAGTCATGTCCAATTTGTTTCTGTGTACTCTTCTAGCTTGCTTTCTAATTTGCCATCTCGCTCTGATTTTGTATTTATTTGTTCTTTGGCTCTGCAAAAATAAATTAAACTTTTACGAAAAATGTTCGGTTCAAGGTGAGCCTATATGAGTGTATAAATAATTTATGTGGCCGTAGTTTCTTCTCAGCCCCACCCCTTCTACACTCTATACGCTATACAGTGCCCCCACCTCCTCCGCCCCGCCCCCGCAAACGCGTCTTTTGTCTGCCAACGTCACACGCAAAATTTTAATTGAATTTACATGCCCATCGACACCCAAGAAGCAGAAATATAAGCGAAAATAGAGAAATATTCCTATCTGTTAGTTGATAACAAATTGGAGGGGCAGGAAAGAAACTAATTCAATTAACAGTTGGCCAATAAAAACGGAAAACGATTGCCCATTTAAGTGGTCAAGGGTGGGCGAGGGGGCGGCGGGCGGTGAAATGAAATAGTGTGCAATAAAAAGAGTATTGCTCAATCAAAATGGTTTCTCAGGTAGCATTATATTCGCCTTTTTATTTTGCAGACGGTCTAGGCAAAAGCCTTTTCTGGCTTTTGGGGAATTCGAGTACCCTTTAGATTGATTTATATTGCGGGCTTTTGTTTGTAAACACTCATAAATTTAAAAATCTAAATAAAATCAGCAGAAAATCCATTAAGATACAGGAGTTTTTACTTTATTTGTTTTATAAAGTTGCGTGCAGTCATTATAAAATCTTAATAAATATATTAATATATTATTCTTAAAAATATGTATTTCTTTTCCTAATACTATATATGTATGTATGTATGTATGTTTTCTTTTGTAAGTATGTTCATATCCTAGATTTTATTATAACGTCTAAAAATACAAATCGAATAAACGGGTATCTTGTAATCAAAAACTGGATTGGGCCTCCTCAACTTGAAGCTTTTCCCATGGCGTCCAAGTGCGTGAGCTGCCACTTAGGGCATTTCCTGCCCCATTTTTCCCCAGGTCCACTTCACCACCACCCCAAAAGCACATAGATACACTCCCACACTCCCATACTCCCACACACATACAGGCGCAGGACTGACAGCTTATAAATGATCATGCGTGGGTGTTTAACAGTGGCTCGCTGGGTGGCGGGAGGCGGTGGGTGGCTGAGTGGGTGGGTGGTGGTTCGGGGGGGGTGGTGCGCCCAAGTCGTGCATGCTTTGTTTGCTTTGCTTTTGTTGCTACCGTCACGTGGTATCTTCTTCTTGTTCCCTCTTTTGTTATTTTTTTTTGGCATTGAAGCTTTTGTGAGTTTGTTGATTTTTTTTTTAGCATTTTGTTTGCATTTCACGTTATTCCACTGCAGTTGAAATTATCAATATTGTTGTTGCCCTAGTTGTTTGCCCCCGGAGTCAGTTGGAAAAATGTTTGACTTGTCTTCAGGAAAGTACAATTTTCCCTCTTCCCCATTCGGCTGCTCGTTTGTCGTTCGTAAAGTGTTTCAAAGGGGCGAGAAAATTGGGCTAGGATATGACGAAATGGGTGAACTAAGAATGTGAGGTCTAGTGCCATTTTAGTGAACAAGATATACAAATAAAAAATGGTTAATAAAATAGAAACAGTTTAGGGAATAAAGAACTCTGAACATTGAGTGAATATTAGAGTCATAAATAAGACACCTTCACTTTATACATATATTTATGTATTTTGTATACCTAGCTAGGTATTCTAGAAACATCTCCTCATCAAATTATCATAATAATTGGCTCGATAAAAACTTGTATGCCACCTGCTTCACTAGACTTCTCCGTAACCCCTGTACAACAATTGGCGGGCAAAACCCCATTCCATCATAATTAATTCTATTCATCAGACTGTGTGTCCATGCAACTTGCGAGCCATTCAACCAGATAGATCAAAGTGTGCAAACAAAACGACAGCCAATGCATACGAGTACGAGTATACCAATCCTAATCCAAATCCGAAATTCACTTGTATTGAAAAAGTGCTAACAAAGGAACAACTTGAAAGATATTCTCGTAGTTTGGTGTTATTAATTCATTTGCGTGATGCTAATGAATTGCCACACAGCCGCCGAGTGTATCCAGAATCCATGTGCCATGTGCTGCTATCTTCAAATCATCTTTGGAATCACCTCTGCTTAGGAGACATTTGTCGTTTGACTAGAGAAATGCTCGAGCATCCATAGGGCTTCCAAAGTAGAAAGATAGAAAGTACTCCGGCATATCCCCTATAGCTTCCCCTAATCTTCTCGCTAGATCAACAAAGAGCACACGTACTAATTCCGTCATTCATTTGCACGTTAATTTGTACAACTTGCCGTCGTTTGCGTCGTCGTCCGTTTCTCATTTTTTGTTTCGTTCGTTTTCATTTCGTATAAATGTGCGAGATTTCAAATAGAGCAAAATGTAGTTCAGATCTCTGGGTATATACAAACAGATATACCTACTTACATATATGTACATATATGCAGCTAGCTGATAATGGGTAATCTCCATCCGAGTGTTGGCGAAGCAAATACATTGGTCTTTATAGAGTGCTCTCGCTCGGAATCAGAAGATGATCTTCCGCAGAGATCTCTCACAGGTCCATGCTAATGTCCACTAATTGGGAGAGTATCAAATTTGATTATGCTCGCCTTCGTTGCATTTTAGAGGGCATTAACTATCTGACTTCTTGTGCTGCCTGTCCAAGGCCGATCGACGATGGTTATTTTGATAAGGAAAGCATGTGTGCGTGTGTTTGTTATAAGAAATTCTTTGGTTGCCGTGTTTGCACTTTGATATGTGCTGTGCAGTATACCGATAAGGTATACCGATGGTGTGCCACTCGAAACCCCGAAATCCGAAATCCCAAATCCATTTTTCGCTGCCTGCGACATTTCAGAAAATGTCACAGCAAATAAGTTTTCACAGATACATGGATGTACAGATACAATGTATATATATGTACATATATATGCAGCGATACAATGTATATATGTATATATATATAGGAGGTGTCCGTCGTTGGTTCCTTGACAGGCTGACATCTCGTGATGGGCAACATTGTTGGAACTATTCGAACCAAGGAGAGTCATTTATATTTTTCGATCCCCAAATGCGTTCACCCACACTTTGGGATACAATTTCGCCTGGCCTTTCTTTTGTTGCACTTGCTCTGAAAATGGGGGGAGGGGACCCCTTTGGCCCCCTTTGGCCCAGGAGGGGGTCAACATAGCCTCGGTATAATTTATGAGGCCAGAACACGTTTCGTGGACGACTCTGAACGGGAATGACGTTTCCGCCTTAGAATCTATCTATCTATCGTTCCAACCATCCATTTATATAGCGATGTGTGCTGAGTTATTTCTCGATGGCTTTCGGATTTTCTCCTGCCCACCGCTTCCTAGTTCTTCTTCATGTCACATGATGACAGGCGACAGTTTCGCTGTTTTCGTTCTATCGTTCGAAGAAATTCAGTTGCTGGCTTCCTCCACTCGCACTCGCAGTATATATCCCTCTGTTTTGGTCTGCGGCATTTCTGGGCCCTGAATCACCGCCAAAATGGCCAGAATAGTACCAATCCCCTTGGATTAGGATGCCTTCAAATTTGGTTAGACTGTTGCGATTCGATGGGGCTTTGCAGATGATCAGTTGTTTATCCCGTCGAAGGTTGGCAGCGGTACTAACTTGGTTCACTAGCATACAGCAAGGTGAAGGGTCAAACGAAAGGTCAGACAATGTCGTGATCAGGGTCAGAGAAGAAATGCATCTGAAGATAGTTTTTACCCAGGAGAAAAATAGCCATATATATCAAATATTATATGAATATGTACATATGTATGTATGTAATTACAATATATTGTTTTAAAGATTTAGTTCACAATAATCATAATAAAGTAAGCTAAATTAAAGAAAAAGCATTTGCGTTTGTATACAAGAAATTATTTATGCAGTTAAATATTGTCATATTTCCTGTCATAATTTATAAAACGTGCTTAATCTAAATGAACTCGTTAAAGTGGAAATAAAAGCCATTCAAGTATTTGAAGAGCAACTTGTTTGCAATAATAATATATATTAATTTTAACGTAATAAGGTTAATGGGATGTCAAGTTGTAATTTCAGCTTCACCTTTTTTTCAGAATTCTTTTCAACTCTTGATAAATACTTCTCCTTATTAAATATTGATTAAAGGGTTGCTCCAACGAACGCGCAGCTCAATTAATTGCAAAATATGCCAATAAATACCATTCAAGTAGGATCGTTGAGCACTTTTCGCATTTTAATTATTTTGTTTACGTCAAGTAATTGAGTAATTGAGTGCGAGCTCTTATCAGCGCAGACTCTTTTTGCTCCGTTCTAATCGAAGAGTATGGAGCTCTATTTGGAGCAAACTGCCACCTGGGGAATGCTGGCCGTCATGCCCTCCCTATTTTGAAGACCAATTTCAAGGTGTTCTAATTGCCCCCGCTCCTCCATAAAACGTTAAATGCGAAAATGTTCTTGATTTTCGCGGGACTCTCTGCTCGCTTTTCACATTTCTACAATTCTGTGTTTATTTATACAAATTACAACGAAGAATAGCAACTACAACAAACAAACAAAAATTTCCACACATTAAAAAGGTTTTCATAGCTATGAAATCAACTCACGTGAGCGCTGCTGGCGTCGACGTCGCCGCAAAATACATGTTAGAATTATTAACAAAAAAAAAGAGCAAAACAAAAAAAAAAACAAAAAAACGCAAAAAAATACAACCGAAATAGTGAAAAATAAACTCGCGAATGGCAGATAAATCAGAGAGGGAGAGAAAGAGAAGAACAGAACCTAAAAACATTGAAATGAACACTGTAGTTGCCGCAGTGCCAAAGATACAGATACATCTACAGCTGCGGCCAAAGATACAGATACAGATAGAGATACTCGTATTCGTACAACTACAAACGTCAGCGTTTTTGTTCCATTGACGTAATAGCCAGGCAGAGCTGAACAAAAAATCAACACTTTTGCATGAGTAAATTAAAATGAAACAAAATAAATAAAAATTCACCTAGAGGCATACAGGCCGGCTCGCCAGCGATCTCTCAGATACTCCGGCCATCCGCGAGATACTTTTTGAGAGAGTCGCCAGAGAGAGAGACGCAATATGAAAAAAATGAACTTTGAGACACAGTGGAAAATGCCAAAAGTTTTGCACGCGTGTAAGTGAGCGGCCAAATGATTAGAAGGCAATTAGAAGGAATACACTGAGAAAATATTCAAGGCATAATAGATTTTATTAAAGTATTTTATTTAAAAGTCGATGGTATATCTTTAAGTGGTTCCAAAAAGGAAGGAATAAATAGGTAACTATTAAATAGTAAGCTTTTATATGTGCTACAATTAATTAATAATTAATAAAAAGGTATATCAAACATACTCATTTAAGTCAACTGAAAATTTCTTTTGACGTGCTTGGCATAGTAATTTTTTTCAAATTAAATTTGTTCGACTTTTTTTGCCAGTGTAATAACCAAGCTCTGGGCGGTACGCTAGGAAAGAGAATAACAAAGTTTGAGCTTAAGCTCAAGCTTGTTAAAACTATCAATTTTAGTTTAAATGCACCTTTATCTTAGTATTAGTTTTAATTTGGCTTTTATTTTGTAAGTTGCGCGCGCTGAACGAAAAAGTTTGCCAAAAATAAGAAAAGCCAAAACACGCGGGTAAAAAAGAGAGAGCAATCGCCCGTGTACTTGTATCTGTGATTTGAGCATATTTCGTATCTGTGTTTGTGAGTTTGCCCTTAGCCGCTCTCTCTGTATATCTCTCTCTTTTAAGGCGGCGTGTTTCTACACTTTGCAACGAAACGAGCGCGTGTGCCAATCAGAAGTTAGTTGAACATTCAGCGCCACAAAAGCCACATTAAAAACATAACAGAATAGAATAAAAAAAATTCAATTAAATCATAATTTCTAACAAGCTAAAATTGGCCAATAATTATTAAACAAAACCACAGAAAAACTATAATGAAAGCTTTAAATTTAGCTAAAAACTTTAAGACACTAAGCAAAAAGCACGTGTCACTGCCAAGCAGTTGGAATAAAGTGTACAGTTAAAAAATCCGAATGTGTATTTTAAAACCCGAAATTTAGCGCGTGTTTGTAAGTTTGTCTGCTTGGATTTCAATATACATACATACATATGTACATACATACATACATATATGCAAACGTACGTGCATAGATATTTTGTGGGAAATGTGAGTGTAATGTTCATAGTGCAAAAAGCATTGTAAAACAAACAGAAACAACAATCAGCTGACTTGCGCGCACTCTCACACGCCGCTCTCTCAATTTCTCCACTCGCTCGCCATCCCTCTCTCTCTTATACGGGAAATGCATCTCCACTCTGTGTAGAGTTGGCCCCACTTCCGCATCCTCGTGCGCCTCTGCCTCTTTCTATTTCACTTTTTTCCGTCGACCTTTCGAACTTCGAAATTCGGTTTTTCGTAGGCGCTTGTCACATGCGCTCTGCGTCGACAGCGACGCCGGCAGAGCGGCCACAACTACACCCACAATACGACACGAAGCGAGCCGAGCGCAGCCGAATCGTATTTTTACAGTAAAAACAGCAGCACACATTAAAACACTCACACGTCGAGCGTCGTTCGTTGAGATACAAACGCACGGATACGCGGATACCAGAAGAACGCACCGCATAAACGGTACAACTAAAAGAAAATTCAATCCTCTTACCCACAAAAAAAAAATTAAGGATACTACACGCCCTTAAAAATTAAATAAAATTAATTCACCCACATAAAAAAAGCTAATTATAAATTGCAATAAAAATTGTTAAAATTCGGTGCGTTTGTGTGTGTTTTGGTGTTGTTGTTCGCGTTTCTGTTGTCAACATTTTTCATCGATTTTCCCTGTCGGGCGCTCGTCGTTTTTCGCCTACTATTTCGCCGTCTCTCTCTCGCCGCCACCCACTCACCCATAACTATACCTAAAATCTCCAAAAGGAAAAACACTCACTACAAAAACAAAAAAGAAAATTTAAGCTGCTGCAGAGCCTTCTTCTTTACCAAATCTGCCATCTCTGTCGCACGCCGGGCGACCAACTATTGCAAATGCCATATTAGTGCTTTATAACTGTACAATAAGATATCACATACCTACAGCATATACATATATGTATGTAACACGGAATATATATAGAAAGCCAAGCAGAACTCTAACCAAAAAGCAATTGATTTTATTTTTAGTGCCGCCACAAAAATAAAAGCAACAAAAAAGCGAAAAAGCCTAACAACAAATTTCAGCGTTAAACGTTTTTGAAACTGAAAACTGTCAACAACAACAAAAATAAGAAATAAAAGCAAAAAAAAAAAAAGAACGCAAAGGAAAAACAAAATAGAAAAGCCACAGCAAAATAAAATACAGCAACTAGAGAAAACCAAACGCATTCGGCATTTGCAGCAGGAAAAGCGCTATAAAAATAGCATAATTAGCCAATGAAACAACAAATTCAATTACACGAAAATAAACCTAACAAAAAAAAGTAACCGCAAAGTCAGCGAAACGTACATTTAAAAACAGCCACATGAATTAGTTTTTAACGAATAAATACACCCAACATTTCTTGTTGTACTCGCAAAAGTTGTTGTTAAAACATAAAAATCTTGTTGAATGAATTCGCGGTGCCTTTATTTATAGCCAGCATAACAAAAATCCAACAGAAAAGTAATAATATACAAATATATCTATATACATCTCTATACGTATACAAAATATCTATGTAAAAATCTATAGAGAAAGATCGTATATATATAGACAAAGCAATAAATCGTAACGGGAAACGTGCAATATTTTCAAAGGTTTAATTAAATTAATTTCGATTGTGATCCAAAAAACAAAAAAAACAAAACCAACATAACATATAACTAAACTAAGCAACCAAATCAAAAATAACCATCAAAGTGAGATACAAATTTCGTTCGTTATAAATTAAATAATTGATTAATTGTTATTGTTGTGAGATAAACATAATTTTAACTATTATTGTTGCAAGAATATACTACAAGAAAATACAGAAACAAAAACACACAGAGAAAAAAGCAACAGCAATCTGCAGGCCAGCAAAAAACCCGCAACGAGACCTTTTTTTGTTCGTGTATAATCACAAAATTTCGGAAATTTTTATGAAAAAATGAGCGACAGGGAGCGATCGTCCCCAACACTGATCGAAACTGGTTTAAAAAACTTAATTGGCGGCCGGGATGGTAACTACCCACTGATCAGCGGCATTAATGGTGAGTAGAGGGCACAATTAAATGCAGAAAATACTTGAACATTTTCCAAAATAATGTCTACTAAAAAAAACGAACATTACCCCCAAGTGCTGGCAATCTGTTACCACTCGAGAACTACCGAAACATACCCCCGATTCACATCGAAACCTAAAAAAAGCCAAGTCATAAAATACGAATTATTCTGTGATTGGGTCATCGCACGTCCGGAAATATGCAAAATAATGGGGGGAATTGGGGAGCTTCTGTGGTGCCAGGCAGCTGATTTGGACACGTTTCGCATAACCCGAATCCGAATTAATAGCAAAATAATGTTTAAAGTAAAACCGAAACATTTTTCATGTCTCCCCGAACATAAATCAATTTGATGGCTTTGGGAGTGGGCTTAATTCGGGGGATGCTTGCCACAGGATGACCCCATTTGTGTAGCCATTTCCAGTGCTCTGCATTAGGGCATAAATGCAAGTATCTATCTATCTATCTATCTATTGCTTTATGTCGAAGTGCGCCTCAAATCAAAATTGATAAGGCTATTAACCCACAAGTGAACGGCGAGTCAAGGAGGGGAAACGAGAAATCGAGTTGAGGGTTGTCGCAAGGTTAAAGTGTACAGAGTACGGAAAATGGTCAACCGGGTGTCGCATGTAGCACTCGTGGTTGTGGGGTCATTGAGGTACATTGAACGTGGGCCGACCCCGCCCCGATCCGCCTCGATTAACCCCCACCACAACTGCCGGACAGCGAGACAGTGTTATCAAAACCTTAACCCATTGGGCAATCAGGGCCAGCAATCGAACTGTCGTGCATAATTAGTTTTAAGTGTCTGTAGGAATTTTTTGGGACCAAATTTATGACATTTTAGTCATCTAATGGAATATTTACGAGATTACAGAGATTTAGGGCGCCTGATACAAATATTTGGAAAATTATATGTAATTTTTGTAATCAGGGTCTTTGATTAGACGGAATCTTCTATTGTAATGATGTATATAGCATAGGTATTTTAAATTACTTTAAATATTATTGGGATTTCTGTTCATTTAAATGGATCAATATCTATAAGTACTTTGGCATTTTAAAAATATTTTCCTGCGGGTGCCATATATTTACCATCTCAAGGCCGTCGTTCATCTTACTTTCTGCAATTGTTATCCACTTTACGTCGCATTTCGATTGCAATTTCTTTTTCCAAACAATTACACAGCAATTCTGCAGCACCATCGATTCAGCATTAGTGTCTGCGTTTTCCCCACCCGCACTTTAACCCTTTTAAATCTGCTCCAAGACATTTGCATAAGAAAGGAATTGGTCTTGACCAGCATGTGGAATGAAAAACCCATCTGTGGGAAGGATTTCGATTCGGAAAGCTTTTTAATTCCCTTATTTTTGCCATTTTTGTGTGCCGTTGCAATTTTTTTGTATTTTTGCTGGTTTTACATCAGCCCCGCCCACAGGGAAACGCCCACTTGGCCGACGGCAACGTAACCAGAAATCAATAGCATAAAAGCAAAACGAGAAAATTCCATTAAAAAGTGTCATAATCGGTCAGCATAATGAAAAGCAGGCCCAAGTATCCCCTTTCATATGGCACTCAAGTTGTTTCCATAAATCAATAAGCGGAAACCCGAGCACTCACTTGTATGAAAACCTTTTACGTCTGGCCAAAAGTTTTGTATTTTTAACGTTTTTCTTAATTTATTGTTCTACAAAATGTAAAAGTGTCGCTCTATTTTGTTGTAGTTAAGCGTCTTTTTTTTTTAATTTTTCTTACTTCTTATCATCGAAGCGATGTCGTGTGTTCACAAGCATTTGATTACCGCATTAAAAAAAGAAGGAAAAATCCACTTTATAAAACACACTAGTTAAATACGGCAAAATAAACATCGGAAAAGAGGGTGAAGCGGGCTGATAAGCTGCAGATAGCCAGGGGCAAGTGTGAAGAGCGTTGGGTGCACCGAAACAATTTCCCATCGATTTCCAAATCAAATTACAAGTTTTTCACATTTAAAGATGACATTGGAATAGTATTTTCCAGTAGGAGATTCCTTTGATTATAAAAATCTATTTTAGACATTGTGATCTGTTAACTTTAATGAATTTATCTTCAATATGTAAGCATTTTTGGCAGTGTAACAAGTCCCATTGAGAGGGTCGCAGGGTAAAATCAAGTGAGCGATAAGCTGCACTAAACTACAAAATCTTACATGAACAAACTGGCCAAGGGAGGGAGATAAGATTGCCGGACTTAGTTGCAAAGAAATGGAGTCGTTCGTCTGGCACAAATCACTCGTCGGCTCACATAAATTCTTCGAGTGTAAGACAATAAAAGCATATAGCTGCGTGTGCCGCCGTCAAGTACAAAGCTCAAAAGTTGGTTTAGTTCCTCTGATAAGCAAAGGCATTTGATTTGTATCTAGCTGATGAGCTGGTGATCCAATTCAAAGTTGGATGAGTGGTCGGTTTCAAGGGGATTTATTCGCCCGATTCCAGCTGTATCCAAGTCATATACTTGGGAAAACTTATGAAGCCAGTTTCTTATTCAGATAGATGGCATTGTCTGGTTAATTAAATAATGTATGGTCTCCAGAGATTTCATGATTTCTGTGTGCACTTTCAAAAGGAGGTATGTTGATTACAGTCTGGTCAGTTTAAGTTTAGGATGGCCTTTCTAACTCTAGCAGAGTGCATGGCTTTTTCGATTCATCTGCATATCAACAGAAAGTGCCAGGCAAAATCACTTAACGGATTAACATTTAACCACTTATTTCGTATTCATTTAATCCCGTTAAATAAACTTTAAAGTGCAACATAATAGCTCGTCATCACCTTTAGAGCCGTCCAATTGAATTATGAAAGCAAATGAATGCATTATTTCAAGTGGATTTTAAAATGCTATCTACAAGAGCCATGTGTCTCTCGTTTCTCGTCTCTCGTCGTTGTTCTATAACCACGCTGTCTTTTTCGAGCTGATGGGCAATTATATTTTATTCGATTTGCATGTCAATGTTGCATAAAACGAAGCGCCGGCAATTGGCATAAATAAATGACAGCTCAAATTGTTGTTTGACCGAATAAACAAGTGGCAGGGATTGACTATCTCCTTGTGCCCTGCCCCGCATCATTATTGATTGCAAATTAGCAGCTAATCATTAATCTAGCATTTTTTCAATGACATAAGGCACATTGTGTGTCGTCAATTGATCGCTAATGTGAATCAATGTTCACGTAATCAGATTGATTAGCCGCTTATTTTGGGTGCATTTTGCATGCATGTCACAAGCCTGTGAAGATGAAGATTGAAATGCATGAAACTATGAATAGAATTTTGCTTATAAACCCGTCTTTGCTCGGTAGAAAAGTTTTGCGAACTCATTGATTCATTGACTTTGTTTGATGCAATTAAAAGTTTTAATTGAAAAAGCCGCCTTGAATGGTGGCAAATCTTAAGGTAACAAAAACATCCATGCATTTTTGCAATTTTAATTAAGTGAGATGTGTGAAAAGCGCATGCTAAAATTATCAAACAAAAGTGTCTACAAAGTGTGAAAAATATTTTCATAAATATATGTACATATATACATATATGTGGACACTGGCAATAAGTGCAGCTGAGCAAAAACTAAACTGAGCAGGGAAAAATGCTGGCGTGCGAATTTGTCATGCGAAGCAGCTGGTGGTAATTTTTTCGTTGTTCCCACAAAATTGCGGTCAAACAATATGTTTGCCATGTCTATTTTAAAAGATCGCGATGCATATCAAAATCGCATATCTACTGCAGCACTACTATTCATATCTTGGGTTTAAAGTGTGAGTGGAAATGTTTAATCAATTTTCGCTGACTTGCCATTTAAAAAAGTAAAGTAGGAAATTATTCGCTGGCATTTGGCCATGCCAACCTTTCTCTATCATCCGCAGCAAGGACGTCGGCAACTTTTTGTACCTGGCAAAACCAGCAATTCAACAAAAAAAAAAACGAAAAACGGAAAAAAACAAAAAAAATGAGCAGAAGGAAAATGGCAGAAGAAAGGAATCAAATTAAGGTTAAATACCACAAAGCGAGCGCACACTCACACGAATTCGTGGTACAGTAACTTAAATCCGAAACTAACACACGGATAACTAGACGTATACGTATCCTCTTGGCGGCGCCTGAAAGCAGGCAACACTTTTTGGCATTTGCCGCCCGCCGACTTCGGCTTCAGTTTTGTTGAGTTCTGTTGAGTTCGGTGTCACTGAAAAAAATCGGTGCCTCTTGTGTGCAAGTTGATGTAAAATAGCTGAATTTTTATTAACAACTTTTTAAGGTGATCTCTAAGTGCGCTCGTAAAAGTACTCGCTCAGTTTAAAAACTAGCTGTATCTAATTCACACAATCAATAGCAACCAAAAAAAAGTATTTACTAAGACGAGACCCAAGTAAACATTTTTTTATGTGCTCTTAAAGTTGCTCGTAGGCGTTGCCGCCGGAATTTCTGTTGGCAAAATGATGGACAACAACAGCAACAACAACAACAAGAACAACAACAACAGGAGGCCGAGTGGCACACAAAACAAACTGGCAGGAAGTTGGAAAACAGTCACGAAAGCCGAAAGGCAGCAAAATTGAGCACTAAAAATAACAATAGCAACAGCAACACATCGACAGGCAGGCACTAAAACATTCACAGTTCGTGCAACATTAATAACAAAATCCATAAATGAAATAATGTTGACTTCATTTGTTTGCCTCGATGACGTCAAAAAGGACACAAGCATATATAGAAGAATGAGCAAATGGCAGAAACGGAATTGGGAAATAGAAATAAAAGTTCGCGAAATGCCTAAAAATCGACCAAAATATACAAGGGGAAATAACCCTCTTTGGCGGCAGGCGGAAGGCGGCACACAAAAGACACACAGACCTATATAGAGTTTTTATGCCCCCCACCCCCGTAAATACTCCACCATTGCACAGATTTCTACTGTGGAATGCTGTCCTTTCGTCCTGTAGTGTCCTCCACCTCCTGCACCCCTCGCCAGTCCAGCCATGAATTGAACATGTGTTGGTTGTAAACAGGAAGCAGCAGCAGCAGCAGTAGAAGCCGAAGCCGAAGCAGCTGGGCCCTGAAAAATACTCGTATACGAAGAATGTTTGCCCGAAATCCCCGTTTAAGCCCCCCTTAAGGCCCCCCCCTTAGGCCACCCCCTTTAGGCCACCGTTTTCCAAGCCCCTACGATATTCCCTGACTTGTTCTGCTTCTTGCTGTTAGCCAGGCGTAGCATGTTGCAAATGTCAAAGTAGCAAAACCCGGAAATTCGAAGGACATGTTCGAAATACGACGCCCACACACACACACACATTCAGTGGGTGGAATATGGAGAGAGACTTACTCACGGCGAGAGAGCGAGAGAGAGAGAGAGAGAGAGAGCTAAGAAAGAAGTCTCCAAACGGGGAGAGACATGCGCATCATATCTTTCAGTGTATCGCTGCGAGAGTCACTTACGTTTTTGTTTTCATTTTGGATGGTATTTGTTATTGTCTTTTTTGAGCCGGTAATGCTAGGCTTTCGCTCTCCCACTCTCTCTCCTGTCTTTTATCACCCATTTCTTTTAAGCCCCTCTCTCCCTGCCCCTGCCCCTTTCATTATCCAAGAAAATCGTAAGCCAAAGTAAAGCATCTTACGCCGAGTTAGCGTCTTGCTGTTTTAACTAACACTAAGAAAACAAGAGGGCTTTTGCCTTACTTTTCATGCCCCTGGCCGAAAGCGTGCGCAAATTGTTAAGACTGGCTCTGCGATTAGTTAAACGCAATCACGAGTTTCAGTTTAACAACTAACAAAAATGAAATGAAATATTGGGCAAGCAAAGTTGGCCATTTAGCGTTTAATAAAGTGTGACACGAGGCAATAGCTCGACGGTGTGATGAAATTGCAGTTATGATGGACACACGCGTAATTTAAAGTCAAGGATAATATGGAAAATCAGCGGTAAATTAAACTAATATTCATATAAGAGTTTTAATAGAAACACAAAGCACTTACAGTCTTGGTAGCCATAAATTCATTCCTCCCTTCAAGGTTACTTAAATAGGTGTTTGCCATATAAGCCTAATCATACGCACCGTTGTCACCCAGATCTTGACATTTGACAAATTACCCTCGTTGAGATTATTTAAATATAAAAATACCACACTATCAAAGACGCTTAAAGCTGATTTTTCCGAGCACATTTCCCTAATCAGATCTTTCGCGGGTCAACAAAAATCACACATATACCTCAGATTTTCCTTTAACATAATCAGTTTTTTTCTATTTTATTGTTGGTTTGCTGACGTAGTTTAGACCGCTGATCATGTGCCGAACGATGAGCACTAAAACAGAGAAAAAAATCTAGGCAAATAACGAAAGATAGAATGGGCAAAAGAAGCAGTGAAAAATGAATTCAAATAAACATTTTGTGCTGAGGGAAAATAGTAAACATTTTTGTATTTCTCAGTGCCGAAAATGATTTGCTTTTGAAAATAGGAAAATCCAAGGAAATGGGCAGAGAGACTAAAATTAGCTAACGAAATAAATGAAAATTGCTGCAACAAGTAATTGCAATTTGGAGCGTCTTGGCAGACAACCCCATTGGCCCGCCCTCTCCCCTTCGCCACGCCCCCGAAAAAACATCCATTAGCTTAATTTACCTTTTAAAATTGTTTTCATTCTCGGCATATCTTTTGCCATTCGTTCGTTCGTTTTATTTTTAATTGCACAAACATATTTTTGGAAAATTCGCTTTGCTTTTCCACATAGAATGTGTGTGTGCTTTTCTCTGCTTGGCTTGTTCTTTCAATTAGCCTTTCATTTTTGAGGCGGCTGCTGCTGACGCAATTATCAATTGTTTTCCGATAACTATAACTATAATTACATTTTCAATTTTTTAAGCCATTTTGCCTCTTAACATATTTTTAGCCATTCCGTCCTTGGCAACTGCGATAAGCTTTTGACCTTAATTCGACCAAAACAATGTCACAATAAAAAGTATTTAATACGGCAATAGGATCGATATCAAGGTTTTCACTCATTCACTTTCGTTACGGTTCACTTGGAGTGCTAACTCACGGATCAAAGGAGTTAGCATTCCATAACTCTTATCACTTTCGCCAGAGAATTGCATTTTTATGGCTTTCTTTATGGCCGGGAGTGTTGATACGGTTATGAGCCTTCTACGAATTTCGTTAGAGTATTTTATATTTGTATATATATTGATAGATATTGCAAATGGGCAGGTCGTGCCTTGGGCATTCTTAGATTACCCATAACTTGATATGATTGCAACTTCCTGAAAATTATGATAGATTCAATTGTTTTATATTTATTGGTGAGTTATTATTTGGCCCGTGTTGTACGCTTATCTTTCCTTCTAAAAGCACACACATCGATCTTAATAATCTCACTTGCTTGAATTGAAATTTTATTTGCTTTCTCGGCTCATTTGTCATAGAGACTTCGTTTGTCAGCGGCTTTTGTTGCACAAACAATTTATAGTCCCTTGGATACTGACAGTCTGTAGATATATGTACTTTATCAATTAATGTTTACGATAAGTCAAATCGCAGGAGTTGCAATTTTTATCACAAAAAAGCCATATCAAGAAAAAATCACAGACTTTCAGGGAAAATATTGCTTAATGAACGGGGCTGGTGCAGAGATAATATAAATAATAAGGATTTTAGCTTGAAGTTTACTTTTCCCTTTATGTGTATAGTGCGTTCATATAAACAAAAGATTATTGGCCTTAAAGCAAAAAGCCAGTCGCAACCAAAGCAAAAACTAGGGTTACTTGGAAGTTAAACAAAAATACCAAACGGATTTAGGTAGATATCCAATATCAATACTTTTTTATGGATATTATTTCTCGGTTTTCGGCTTTCTATCTACCCACGTTGTCAAAACACCATCAAACCTAATGCTCCCGAAAACTCGAGTTAGTTTGTAGAACCGAACACGAATCCATAGCCGAAGCTCTTTAAAAGTGTGTATCCAATCTCATTTATTGCTGTATTGCTCTACTTTTGATCCTGCCATCAAGTTTTCAATAAATTTGTTGTTGTTGCTGCTTGCGGGAGCAAGGGGCTTGTGAAAAATTGATTAGTTTATAACGAAGGCAAATTGAGCTTTAATTTGTTGTGAGTGGGTCTGAGTGAAACAGCATTATGTGCGTGACTGAAGTTGCGATTGTGGCAGCGCTTACAATGCATTGTATATAAGGTCATCATGTGGGCTGTGCGACGGGGGGTGGTGGTAGTAAATATGGTCAAGCTGAGTCAGGTCAAAGCAACAATTTGTTGGCCATTAAGCCAAAGATTGCACGGGGAGTACATGTCGAGACATTAGTTGGGGGTATTTCCTTTAAATATTTAAAGCGCCGTCCATATTTAGCACAAGCTACACATTTACCCTGACTTTCAGCTAGCCAAGAAATAGATCATAGGTATTATTTTATAGGATATATGGATATAGGATATAGGATATATGGATACGAGTGTAAGCATTTCGTTTTGATTACCTTCCACAAACATTGACCTTTTGCACACTGTGTTTATATTTCAAATCATTTCCCCAAATAAAGGGAAGGTATGCCAGTCATTACATTTAGTGTTCTATCGCAATGGCTCTAGTCGTTGGCCCGCTCTGCAATTAGTTTGGCTTGCATTCGTTTGACATTTTGTGTGGCCCATAGAACCATTTATATGTATGTACATACATACATATGTACATACGTATATATACCCCTTCGATCTGTGCTTTCTGCAATATCTCGTGCATTCGCTTTTGTCAAATGACATTTCTATTTCTTCTAGTAACTCATACATGGCCATGCACACACGTATACCTACATACATACATACATATATAGGCGTGTGTTGCCAGGGGAAATGTCCCTTCCCCCCGCGCCACCCCATCCTGTACATAGTCTGCCACTAATGTGGCGTACGTTTTTTGGCCAACACTCTATCAAGATGGCAGACGCCTTGGCTCTTGGCCAGAAGTGCACACAAAAGTATAGCTACATTTTTACCTAAACCAAAAACCAAAAGACTAAATGACTAAAATCAAGGGATAAGGGCGATGGGGCGATAAGGGGAACACCTTGAGGAAGTTTTGTTCTGCCTATACAGTCAAATGCTAAACGCAATTATCAGAATGAAATTTTAGCCCATCAAAATTTTAACGAATTTGTTCCGAAACATCTGCCACACTCCCAAAAAACCCGAAATAAAGAAAAACAAAAACCAAAACGCAAATGAGTCATTCGCTTTTATATCCATTTCTATTTGATTTCTTTTCTTTGGCTTTTGTTAACAGATTTGTTTTCCTTTTTGGAATTATTTATCTTGGCTCAATTTTTCATGGCATGAAAGGTAGGAGGGAATGACTCTTAAGACTTTTTGCCAACCCCCCCGAAAATGGGCGACAACATGTGCCATTTGTCTTAACCTTCGCGAACATTTAGACGTCATTCATTTCTCATAATTTTTCGTGCGCTTTTCTTGTGACTTTTCTAATTTTCCCATTGCCTACCAATATTTACGTATTTTTCCACCGTTAAATGTAGGAATTGCTCATTTAAACGTGCTAAATACAATTTGTTTTTATTTTTGTTGCTGGCAATCGTCGAATTTTGGTATTTCTCCTGCTGACGAAAACCCAAAGTTTTCGGGGAGGTGGTAATAAAACTTTTTGGACTGCGCCAGCCAAGGACGCTTGATAAGATTGAATGAGCGGCGGAAGTTGAAACATTTTGCTGGCTACCAGAAATGAACCCAATTTGTATGGTGTTTCGGCCAAAGAAATAAAAGAAAACAGAAGTTTATGGAAGGAAATTATAAATACTTGCGGTTGCTGCCGCAAAGTAATACTAGTAAAGTAATAATAGTAAATACGATTTATATTTGGTAGAATGTAGAACTTAAAATTTAAGAACACTATAAATCAAAAAAATAAAAAATTCTTTACAGTTTCTTGACATACTTACCTTCCTTAAAGTTATAGAAATCGTTGAACCAGAACTTGGCCAGCTCGCTTCATAAATCACCGAGTGACGCAGTTCGGTTAGAAAAATGTCCCTGACTAATTTGTATATTCCAACTTAATCCGCCATCAAAAATATATGTCAACCGAAGCCCATATAAATTCCACAAAATACATAAAAGTGATACAAGAAAAAGTCCACAAGAAAATGTTGCAAACTTAGAAGAAAATAATAAAATATTAGGTAAATGATGCCAAATAAATTTTAGAACATTTCTCCCAACTGCAATAAAGAGTGAAAATTTGTTGTTTGATTGCCTTGATTACACTCATCAGCAGAATTCAGACACAAGTTGATTACACCAGATACAAGCACCGAGTGTATGTATGGCTGTGCACATGTGGTGATGGTTATGGATATAGATATAGAGATATGGACATTATACAATACCAGGAGAATGACGCCTCCTGGCATGGGGCCAATAAATTGAAAATGAAAATGAAAATGAACAATAAACGGCCGGAGATGAGATGAACAATAAAGGTTGATCTGCGAACGAGGTGTTGCACTATATACGTAGCAGCACTGGCAGCAATGACAAAGAAAATCATTAGACCGATTATAATCCAACAATTTCCCTCGCCACAGATACGTTTTCCGACCCATTTATGGCCAATCAATTTAGGAAGATTATCACTTTAATTTATGGGATTACTACCGCTGCTGCTACTTGCCTTATCCATGGGATATGGCTGCGTTGTAGGGATCGTAAATAAAACCCGATTCGAGTACTTGAGGCGTCTCGCCTGACTCCAGCTTATCAGCTATCAGTTTTTAGATTTTTTAGTTTAGCCGTTCTATTAAAGGGGTATTTTATGAGCGGGGGTATAAAGCATGTTTTTATGTGGGTCATATATAATTAAAGTGATGGATAGGGATTTTGACACAATCACATGATTAATTTACGGTTGACTGGGATTATGCAGCAATAGAAAATGGTTGTTCCTTATCTGCCATTAAATTGAAATGTAGCTATGTATGCCAATTAGTCAACGAATCGAATTCATCATTTTTAATGCATTTTCTCCATTTATAAACACACTGTAGACAGTTTGCCAGTCATAAATCCGACTTGATGATGCATTTTAATAACGCACCGCTAATATCTTAAAGAAACTGGGCCTTAGATCATCGGCATGACAGCCAGTATTTGACTTTACATCATCATCATCGTCATCGAGAAGTCTGACTTACATTGTTCTTATAATAGTGGCTGTGTCGGTTTTGACACCTCGATATATGTAATATTTGCCCAGTCAGGCCCGTTTGCTTATCTCATTGTGTGCCCGGCGCTGGGGGAATTCAGCCCGACTTGATGACTACTTTGTCTATTTACCCTATCCGCCAGATTAAAGTGTCACGAGTGTTGTTCCACTATGCTCGCTGCTCCGTGCCCAGTCCTCCCGCCCTCCTGCCCTCCACGTCCATGCCCAGTTCATCATCTTTCATCTCATCTCCCTCGGTGCTCGTTGTCAATTTGCGTTTATTAGATGCACACAGGGCAAAAAGCTAGGCGAGGGCTATGGATACCTGGTGGATCAGGTGGTAAGGCGAGTGAATCTTCAGCCAAATGCACTGAGATTAATAAGATGAGATGAATAAGAAACTATCAACAAAAAAAAGAAGAAATATTTAGAATGTCCTGTATGCAACTTTTTTAATGCAAATTATGTTTTTTGTCTAATTCAGTTGAATATTTTCAAGATATTGGCATTTCATAGCATATAATGAGTTGTAGCTCGGCTGTTTTTCTCAGTGCTGACCAGGTGAGCAGACTTGGGTCACAGCTGGCGCACTTATGTGTATGTGGAGATGCGAACCCGCTCACTTGAGAGCTGCTGGGCGTGCTCAACTATTTCACTGCTGTCTTCTTGGTGGCCCAGTGGTACACCTAGTACACCCAGTAGTGTATAGTGTATAGTGTATGCCGTACCTCTAAGCCAACTGCCCCGCCCCTCTGGCCATTGGCGCACATGCTTTTTATTCAATTAACACGCTGAGAAGAGGCGAACCGAGAGACATGCATTAATTTAAGCCAACAACAGCAGCAGCAGCAGCAGCAACAACAGCCACAAAGCGAGGCAGCTGCCAAAAAATTGACTTAATTTGTTGAGCAAACAAAGAGAGGATGAACAAAAAAGAAAAAAACATGAAACGAGCAGCTAGAAGGGGGATGGGGAGGGGGCTGGTGCCACAAAGGGGTTAAGTGGTGAGGGTTTTCGGGGGGTGGGTTCAAATCAAATAGCAATCTACATATTTCGTTAATTAGCTGTGCAAATAGGAGGAAACTTTTACTTTTCCTCTTTGCAAGCAACATAATAATGTAAATGGCCATGATGTTAAACCTTGATGTTTGGCACTTAGAACAGATATTTAGGAAACGCAATCAGAATTGGTAATAAGCTTGTATTTCACTTTGAATAAATACCACATTTGGAAAATATCCAGGTGAAATTCGTGAGATACCTAAACCGAATTACAGCAAATGTATCTAAATGTATCTAATGCCTTAAGCACACATCCGGACAGATTGACAAACGGCCGGACATCGACTAAGTGCCAGGTTCTGTGAAAGAGGCAGACTTCTGTTCTGCTGCCCTCGGCTAGAGTATATCAAAATGTGAGATGCAAACGCATTCGGCAAGTGGCCACTGCATAAAAAAAAAGGGGAAAAAACGAAGACTAAATCGCAAATTGAAAGAGCTGCAAAAAAATGAAAGAAAATTTGCATAAGAGACTGTGAAACGGTTTGCATTTGATGAAAGTCGATTCATGGCTGCCCACGAGGGGCGGAAATGGGCGGTCGGTGGTGTTGCAGTGTGTAAGTAGTGTGTGTGCCCCACTCAATTCATTGAAAGACAAAAACAAAAAACACAAAAAAACAAAGAAGCAGAAAGTAAAAAAAGGAAATACTGACAGACGGAAAACTGCAAACAAAAAACACTTAAAGTAGCAACGAGAACAGCGACAATGTAGGGCCCAGAATAAAAAGGGGGTTGCGGGGGAAAAAAACAAAAGGAAAACTGTGGAAAATGGAAATTCCACCCCCAAGTTGGGTCCTTCGGCATCCGCCCACGTTTCCATTTCCATCAGTCTGCCCGTTGTCGCTTCATGGTTTGCTTCATTAAAATTTGGTTTTCATTTCAATTAAGTTGCGGTTTCGTTGGCCGCGAAATGGGAGGGAAATCAAAGCAATTGTTGGCTTTACGAATATAAAAAGAATCCAAAGAAAAGTGCCAGTGTTTGGCGCAAAGTGTTGGAATCGATTCTCAGTTGGCGATGGAAATTGGAAAAACATCACAAACACCAAAGCTCAGTGAACTACGAATGAACTGAGCCCAATTGATGTTTTAAACGATTTAAACCAATTAATTTTTAGTTAGCTAATTCATTTAACAATTCCCCATGGATTTATGGGCCCACAAGCAAATATAAGTATTTGAGGGAAAAACAACAATCTGCCGCTGGCCAAATGGCATGCCACCCACTCATAGTAAATACAATACACCTGCCCCAAAGTTAACGAAAACAAAACTGAGAAATACAAATACAATTTTGAAGGCGGCGAAACTGTCTGATGGATGTGGACGAATATGTTTCAGAATTTTCCGAAATTCCTGCCTTCGCCTGTTGGGAAAATGGTATAGAAAATTCAATTTGGCCTTTGATCAAAGATGAAATTGCATCTGCAACGGCGCGTTGGCAGTGGAAGTGGGGCAGATTTATTACTGTGAAATGTTGCATATGGCGAACAGGGCGTATGAGGTATGTGCATTCGTCTAATCATCTGCCAAATGGCAACAAAATGCTGAATGCTGGATACGAAATGCGAATATATGTTTGCCCACTTAATGAGCCAACAAAAGTGCTCAACTAAATTTTGCAGCAGCTAAATCAATAAAAAATATAATTCACATATATATTCCCCTCGCTTAAATGGTTTCTCAATGGCCGCTGCTGTGGCTGGTTTTGTTAATTACTTGGAAAAGTGTCAAAAATGCACGAAAAACTATGTGCCGTAGTTTTGAAATTGTTTCATTTTCGAATGCATATGAAGAAATTGTCTTGGCATCTGCGACAAGTGCATTTAATGTTTCCATTGATTGCTCTTTGCTTTAAGCACTTTCCTATTTTCTTCTCACTTTTCTTCATTTTCTCAATTCAACATAGAAGTGAACATGGTTTTCGTTAATTAAATCGAGACACATTTTTACATACATATAAATATATATGTACATGGTTTTATACCCAATGATTATTATGAAAACTTTCTCGCTTCTTTTACAAATAGAATGCATAATATATATTTGTAATTTTTATTGAAATGTTCTCTGTTTTTGTTTTCTTTCCAGGTGAGTGAGTTCGTTAAAGAGATTTAGTTGTTTCTATTGACAATAAAGTTGTAAGTATAATTAAATCGTACCTACATATGTAATTAAACTATAAAATGTGGGCAAAAACAAAAATGGGTCAGCAGTTAGGATTTTAATAACCTAGATTTACAATTTTAAATGTTTCTCAAAAAAACGAGTGTTTTTTAACAACTTCCTAATCAAAATCTTCTTTTTCAATGCCGCCCCAATAAAAGCCCAAAACATTTCGTTTCCACTTTCAACTTTATATGCAAACCGACAGCTTAGTTAATTAACACTCGCCGGCAATTACAAAAAAAAAAAAGTTAAAAATTGCTGGAGCAGGAACAACAATAAAGAGCTCAATTAACGCCGCTCATGGGCTAAAATCGTGGGCAGAGAGGGGTTAAGCGGCAAGTGATACGTACATGCAAACAACAATTTTACTAGTTCGAAGTAGTTTTCATGTGAACGCCAATTTGAAAACCCGGTTGCATCATTTCTGACAACAAAGGGTTAATTTCCATTACGAGCTTATTGAGAGCGAAACGCAGGAAACAGTCATTGAATCGGCGAGTTTTTTTCATAAAGAACGGAAAACTCATTGGGTAAAGTATTGAAATGTATATTTAAATATGAAAATTATATTTTTAGGTAGTGGGCAGACTACGTCGAGTAAAGGCAACGCGCGTGGAGAATGCCTTTGATTTTATTTTGGGCTTAAGCAATGTTTTACACATTTAGAACTGTCACAAGACAAAGTGTCTAGAAATTCTTGTGAGCCCAAAGAACTAAATGAAATGGAAACTAAATACGTGAATAAATATAAATGAGTGGGTGTATCTGTACAGAAAACTTTGTTGTTAGCTCAAAAATTACAATTTGAAAATTGGAGCAGCTGCTTACATTTTTCCGTTTTCCGGCGACATTTCAAAATTCATGCGATTTCATGATTTGGAGATATAACGCCATCTATCGCCGGCAACGGACAACTGTCAACCATTGACATTTTCTGAATGAAAAAAGAAAACTATAAATAAACGAAGGCGAGAGCAAAATTTTTTGGGCACAAAAAAGCAATTTGAATTCACGCTAGCATTGCGGTGACTTTTTTTGGGTAGATGTACTTTTTGCCTAAACTATTATGTTTATTTCCGTACTAATTGGGTTTATTAACGCATTCATCAGACAATAAAATATTAATTACCGCCTATATGGTAGATTTGATTTTTTTACCTCTTCTTTTCATACTGTAACAAAATTTAATAGATTCCATTAAAAACAATTTACCTTTGTATGTAATTTATATAAAAATCATTTAAAATATGTAAATAAAAGAAATATTAGTTAAATTTTTAATTCTAACTCTCTAAGTGAGCTTTCAGCGGCATTATTTTTAAATCATAAACGTGCCTATCTGTCCCATTGTACAGAGAAAGCTTTTGCGCCCCCTGGCGGCTGCTTTGGTGTAACTGAAGCGGAAAGCTGGCTGAAGCTTTCGCTCTCTTCACAGCGCCAGAGAGCACAAACCGACTGTGTTTTCGTGTTTTGCTGAAGGCAGCTTGTCTGGCGGCTTCCCCCTGCCGCCCACTACGCCCACCGCCCACCACCAACCACCCACCGCCTAACCATTTCCGCCCCACCACCCACCCGCCCCCTCAGCGCACAGCTCACACATTGGAACTCATCAACGGGGGCAAGACCGTTGGCTGAAACACGTGCGCATTGTTTTGCTGCTGAGATTCCTTCGGATATCGCGCATACGCCGCGTTGGCGATTAATACGAATCTTTACCACCTTAGCCTTAGCCTACGACAACAATCGAAATGGAAATCAAATTTCCGCGATTGCTGACGCGTCCTCATTGCTTGTTGTTTTGCCGCTCTTACCGCCCCCTTTTTTTGGCCAGCGAGGTCACATGTTTGGCCAGGCGACGACGTCAGCTGCGTTTGCTGTTTCTTCACTTCACTTCTTGGTCTACTCGAATTTCCAGTCCAAAGTGCCGGGTGATGATGATAAGGCCAAAAGCGGGTAAGGGGGGAGGGTTCTATCCCTGCCCTTCCCGATCGATCGCCGGTACTTTAATTACGTAAATTAATTTCCGACTGCTGAACTTTAGCTTTGCACCGGATTCCATTTGCTGAATAGTGTCTGCTTGTTGATATGAAATTTATGTTTATTGTCTGGTCAGCGGCCAGGCGAACCAACCTGTTGGCCAAGTTTCTCACTGATAAGCCAAGCCGCCCGCAATATAATTTTTATTTTCCGTTAACTTGTTCTATAAAACCGTAAAAAATTGACGGTTTCGCAGATATGGCGCATGTTTGGTATTAAAATTTTTGCACAATGAATGAAAGTTAAGAAAGAGCTACATACATACATACATATATAGAGATTGGATTATCAAGGATGGCGTGTTCAGGGCCTTGAATGAATTAATATCTCGGCAGTCACCAAAGACGTTCATATACCACCATTCATATCAAATGATAAAACAATCACGATTTTTTATTTAACAGATCCATTTGTACTTAAGGGTACTGTTTCTTTTTAATTAATTTTAAGTGGACTTTTAATTGCACACATAGTTTTTAATTATACATATGAAGTATTATTTGTTTTTAATGGTTTCCGAGGAATTCATAATCTCGCTCAAGTGGGCAAAGTTCACGAAGTCGCGTATATTATAGGAAATTTGAGGCGTTTATTAATATTGATTTATTTCTAAGTCAGTCTGTCTAACTAACATTATTTCAATATATATTAATTGTTGTACCCTTAAAAGTAAGTGTA
The DNA here is from genome assembly GCF_016746235.2 of Drosophila teissieri. NCBI lineage: Eukaryota > Metazoa > Arthropoda > Insecta > Diptera > Drosophilidae > Drosophila > Drosophila teissieri. The sequence continues at coordinate 13,109,987 of NC_053031.1, read as the reverse complement.
GCTGCACTATCTGGGTCAATTGGTTGCAGGCTCCTAATAACCCAGTCGTGCTATCGTAAAAACGTTTACACATTTCAGCATTTCTAAATAATTATTTAGCAAAATGTTAATTTACGACCTGCTGCAGCAAACACGTGTATAATGACTCGAACCGAACGTCGCCATGCCAGACTCGTAAACCCCGCGCTCTCCAGCGGATCCATTATAATACCTCCATACCTCTATATGCAACCAGAACCCACAACCCAGAACTCAGAGCCCAGACGGTTTCCATGCAAACACGCCAAATCACAGTGTGTTTAATTAGAGTTCGATGTGTGTTAGTTGCTCAATTTGCGGCGACATTTGCTCGAAAAAATGCATAAAAACTTGAGTGGTTCTCAAGAACCAAAGTGGGTACTCAATAATAATTATTAGTATATTGCAAGGGAATAAAAAACGAACAGTATTTTGTTTACTTTCTGTTTTCTGCTCCGCTTCCGATATTTATACTGTACAATTCGCTTTATTTGCACATCTATGCAGTCTGTTTTTTGCTTCTCTATTTGTGTTATTTGTTCTTCGGATGCAAAATAGTGCCGTGCTAGTGTGTGTGTGACTCATTGATTCGATGTGTGTGCGATGCTTTAAATTGCTATTTATAAACCAGCAAGAGCTGCGTCTTCGACTCAGTTGGGTTTTGCTTGGCAATTTCTGCCGCGCTCTCTGAGGGCTCATTCATCGGACGAAGCGCCACGGCGTATCTATGTGAGTGCGGAGTGCAGTGGTGTGTGTGAGGGTGTTTTTGATTGTGCCAAGTGTGAGTGTGGCACTAGCCCAATCACACAGATACACACACACACACACTGGCGAAGGGGAGACCGCCGCTGCACGTGGTAGCGAAACGTGATAATACGAAATACAACAACTGACAACAAAACAAACAGAAAACCTGACAACGCCGCTGCCTTTGCCGCTGCCTCTGTTGCCGTCGCTGTCGACGTCATACGCTGCCCAAGTCGACGTTGGGCGATTTTCCCGGATTGGTTCCCTATTCTCGGCTCCGCTGGCATATAAGCCTGGCCAATAGCGAACCTCTGCCGCACATCCTTCTGTCATTGGAGCCCGAAGCCAACTTCGTTTCCTCCATTTCCCGAAGCTTCGGACGACTTGTTGCTTTCGCGTTTCCAAAAATAGTCACTGCACGGGGCGTATACTCGATATTGCCTGAATTGACGCGACTGGGGAAAACAGGTGACCGAAGTTCGCTTTGCCACATGGTCCATGCTTATGCCAATTGATGGGATTTCAGGGCTGACTGGGTTTCTCAAATACAAAAAGAGTTTTCTTAGAACGAAGAATAGCACAAGGCTAAAAAAGGGAAAGGGAAATAAACACGTTTTTGGGGTGGAAATATTGCCAGGATATTCTTGGAATTCTTTTGAATTGCTTTAGCGAAGGATGAAATCCTACAAACTTAACAAGGCTTTATTAAGTTTTATAGTTTAACTATTTAAAATTTCTTAAATAATTGTAATTTAAATATTCTGTTATCCAGTACACATTTGTAAAAAACAAATTTTCCAAATTGTATTTATCAGTTTCAAGCCACATTTTTCACTGCTCTGATTCATAGCTCAAAAATCTGCGATGATCAATGAAAGTTTATTGAGTGTATCGGAAAGTACGGGCGTATTATGCAAAACTTCTAGGAATATGTGCCGGACCTATGACAACAGAAAACGATTATTATAATTATTTAAAACTTGATTAAGCCCGTCGAATAGTTTGAATACTTTTTGAAATTTCCAAGAAAAACGGCGACCTACGCCAATAGTTTAGCGCCTTCGATAGAATGCAGATTAAGTATACGCTCCGTTGCAGCTACTACGTCGTTCAGTTGGGTTTTCGCCCGGAGTGTGATCCCCACCCAACTTCCCCCCCCTTTGAGATCTACTTACTGGTAGTGGTAGTGGGAATGACGCAGCGGTAATTAGTTGGCGGCACAGAGTGGCAATCCTTTGGAGCACATTACGCATACGTCACGTGTTGCAGACGCACCAGTGCCGAATTAACCGAATATTGCCACGGCAATTGGCAGTGCCACGCACTCCAGCTGATGTGTGCATAGTCTATAGTGGCTAGTGGCCGTTACGGGGGGATATACTCGTATACAGATATAGCAACAGCTCTATTGCGAATCGACTGGAAACTTTTGAGTTGCATTCGTATTTCTATCTGCCATCCTATCGGTACGCGTATCTGTGTCTGCCCATTTGTATCTTCGAGTGCGCTTGTCGTTCAACGTGCACCTCACACTCTCTCTCTCTGTCGCTCTCTCTCTCAATTAATTTGCGACTGTGTGAGTGCCCGGTGTGTTCGCAACACGTGCTTAGAACTGTGCTAGACAGTGGGCTTTGGGTCATATTGAAATCCGCGTGACTTGGCCGCAGCAGCGCTGCCTCAGTCGACGTCGACGTCGCTGTCGCAGTCCCCCAAGTATATACAAATAAATATAGTTGTGCTCACGAAAATAGCGCTATTTTCAAAGAAAATATTTCAAATATTTGTACAAAAAGGTTCTTTCAAAAATTGCCATTACCTACTGAGAAAGTATAAGTCAAGTTGAAAAACTAACACTTACACAAATTATGCTGAATTAATATAGTTAATATATGTTCTTAATGTTAATAAATTTATAAAAAACATAGGATATTTATTTATTAAAATAAATATTAAAAAACATAGGATAATTATTTATTAAATTAAATATTCTATTCTATTTCTTATGTTTCTATCTTTTGTTATTAAAACCTGATCTAAGGTAGATATTTGCCTTCTTTTCAAAAGCAACTTAGATCTGTGCAATTAATATAGCAGTATTGCTAATCATTTTCCCCATGCTGTATATAAAAATATTTTATGTACATGTACAAATATTTTGCGCTACCAACATTTGATAAAAAAAAGCCAGTAAAACAATTATCAAAGTGGGAGAGGGGGGGCAACTGTTTTCGGACCTCCGCCCTTTACGTAAGCCGACTTACTTGCAGAAAATTGCAGTTTTAGCTGGCCGAGAGAGCGGTAGCGGCGGCAGCGACGTCGACTGCAGCGGCGACTGCAGCGGCGGCAGAGGAAAACCAGAGACGGACATTGAGACCGAGGAAATTACTCGGCCGGCATTCTGTCGCATCGCGTTCTCATGTGAAAATCGTCGCAGCTCGTTCCGTGTTTTCGCCACTCGAGCGGGAAAATCAAAAATATATTTCTACGCTCAACAAAAAAAATTAATTGAAATTGATTTCTCAAACAACGAAAATAGTTCTAGAAGAACTATCAAAACAAGGAAATTATTTTTGTTTTATCAATTTTCAAGTGCCATTTATTGTGAAATAAATCTAAAGTGTGTGTGTGTGTGATACAAAAAAATTACTATTATTAAAAAGGAAATAAATACGCAGAACGAGAGAGATAGAACGAGGCGTAGTGAAAGAGAGGGAGAGAGAGAGAAAGAGCGAGAGATCCGGAGATCTCTCGAGAATCTCCAAGCAGCAGCGCTAAAGTTACGGATCTAGTTTCAAACAGTTTAACTACTTATTTTTACTTTTTCTACAAAACAACAAACTCAAGAAAGAAAAATACGAACCAGCAAAACTCAAAAGCAAAAAACGATCTCATATCCAAAGCAGCAAGCAATTCTGAGAATAAGAAAAGGTATTCAACACACAAAAAGGCTGAGAGGAAGAAGAGTTATTCATCCAACGAAAGGATAATTCAATTGATTTGGCAAATAATAATTTATTTGTTTTGATTTACATATAGAAAATATTCGAAATTAATATTGAATTAATGTTTTAAATAACATTTGAAGCCTTTGACTCGGTTGATTTGATATACACTTTAATTGGCAAACAATTATTAGTTTATTTCAGTTTAAATGCGAAGCGAAAACAATAATTGACCGTGAATGTTTTGATTGCAAAAATTCCATAAAGAACACGGAAAGCCTTTGTACCTATTGATTCCAACATTGAAATTTCTATAGCGTCACAAAAATCTTATTATACAAAATTGATTGAACGAAAAGAAAGCGCAAAACTATACAACTATACAATGCCTTTTCTTATTCCTTATCATCACGATCATCAATAAAAACTAATGGAAGACTAAATAAAAATCATACAAAAATAGACGAAAACAAAGTGCATTCCCCGATCATACGAAAACAAGCGCACTCATTATCAGTCGCTATCAAAAATCGCTTCCCCATGCTGAATACTCAATACTAAAACTGAAAAAACCTGATTCACTCGCAACATTTTTAACCCACTATCACCTGTTCATTGGCAACAACGAATTGGCTATCAATTGACTGGCAAATAAAAATCAGCAAACATACCAAAGTGCTCAACACTAATCAGGGTTTTTCAAAATCAAAAGCACAATATTTCCAGATAACACAGACAAGCGTTTACGCCAAAAAGCAAGAAAACTCAAGTGAACCCAAAGTGTAAAGACAATGCGCACAACTTTCGGCCGTGGCCCAAAGTTTATACTGCTCACCAGCAAATTCAATCACGTTCAGCACAAGGAGGTGATCACCTAGGATCATCAGAGGCCAGTGATTAACCCTACCCAGTGAAGGATAACCCAGTGAATATCGATCGAACCCCGTTCAAGAACCAGTGATCATGTCGTCGGATACGAATTCGTGCACCAGTTTCTTTGGCCAGGAGCACGCGAATGCCACACTGTCGCAGTATTTCCAGCAGCTAAACTCCCAAGTGGCTGCTGCAGCGGCGGGCAATGGCGTTGGCAACAGCAGCAGCAGCAACAACAACAACGGGGGTGGCAACAACAGCAGCGGCAACAACAGCAGCGGCAACAACAGCAGCAGCGGCAACAGCGACAGCGGCAACGATGGCAGCATGACAGGCTCCTCGGGAACCATGGACAACCATCGCAGCAGTGTCAGCAGCAATGATTCGGGAAAGAGTAGCGCCACCGGAGGCGGCGGCGGGGCAGGTGCCACCAGCAACAATGGCGTGAATGCCTGGGCCTTGCAGCAGCAGCAACAGACCGCCGCCCTGCACCATCAGCAACAGCAGCAGCAGCATCAACAGCAGCAACACCAACACCAACAGCACCTGCAGCAGCAGCACCATCAAGCGCACCAGCAGCATGTTGCCGCCGTCCTGCAGCAGCAACAGCAGCAGCAGCAGCAACAGCAGCACTCCCAGCATCAGCAGCAACATCACGGCCACCCCTTGCATCCGCATCATTCACACCAGCAACAGCAGCAGCAACAACAACAGCAGCAGCAGCCGCCACAACACCACCAACAGCAGCAGCAGCAGCAACAGCAGCACGCACAGCAGCAGCATCATGCCGCCCAGCTGGCCCATACACTTTCGTCGGCCGCCGTTGCCGCTGCAGCCGGCAACACCGGTGGCAACACCAACACCCACTCCATCTTCGGCACCGGCAACTTCCACTACAAGACGAACAACTCGTGGACACTGCCCACGCTGACGTACCAGCGGATTTACCAGGAGAATCCCCACTACCAGCGCAACTCCTTCATGGATACGCAGAGCAATGCCGCTGCAGCTGCAGCAGCTGCTGCCGCCAGTTGCAATGCTGCTGCTGTTGCGGCAGCCGCTGCAGTTGCAAGTGGCAACAATCAGGGATCGAATGGGAGTGCCAGTGGCAATGGTAATGCTGCTGTGGCGGCCACTGGTAATGGCAACGGTGGAAATCCTGGCCAGAATAGCAACAACAACAACAGTGGAAACAGCAATAGTAACAGCAACAACAACAACGTGTCCTCCGTGCAACATGTGGCAAATGCGGTCGCAGCGGCCGTGATCGCCAACGAGCATCACAACCATTTGAACAGCTTGAAAGCACGCTTTCAGCCAGCCAGCTCAGGTGAGGTGAAAAAGTCGAGGAAAATGTGGGGAAAGTGTTGGAAAATATTCGTTGGATATAGATAAAATATTATATAAGTATTTTCTTTAATGGTTTGTAGAATATATTCAACGAAAAATAGAAGAGTACTAATTAACCGCCTTACTTTGCATACGTGTGTATATATGTATCTTGCTACCGCTTAAGTGCTTTGAATTTTCTTCGTTGGCTTAAAGATTAGTCATAAATAGTTCTGTGAATAACTAATTGGCTTTGAGAAACGCAGAAAGTACACTTAAAGGGAGAGAAACCGAAAACAACTGATAAAGGGCATGACTAGTTCGGAGGATTTCCATTAGAAACTGAGTCTTGATATAGTCGTATGTATGTACATACGTACATATGTATCTGGGAACCCTGTGCGATATGTCTGTAGAACGTCTATCTGCATCCCGGCCACTGCGGCTGATATCATCCGACGTCAGCGGCCGAGAACTTTGCGCACTGCGAGCTTGTAAAGCGCAAAAGTCAAGAAAGCTTGCTGCGCACACGTGAGCTCAGCTGGACTATATAGTATACTTTATGTACATATAGTCATATAGCCCGTATATACATACTATACTCACTGACGTCGCCGACGGTTCGCATTGAATAGGAAATGGAACTCAAAATGTAGATACATTTGCAAATGTATCTTTGCACTGGGGCATCGCGAAATGTGTTTTGGTTTGCAGCCTACTACTAACACAAGGGAATGCTGATTAATTACCAACACTTAACTTACTCCTTGCTGCAGATAAAAATCATTTACTTTTCGACCTACGCCAAATGGCGTTGCTGGTGAATGTGAATAAACTAAATGTAGTTGGCATATAGCACCGTATTGTTAAGTGCCTGTTTACACAAGCACCTAGTATATCTTATCAGTTGATGACTTTCTTAGTAGCTAGCCCATTGGAATTCTCATTTTGCATGGCAATTAGAACTGGAAAATTACTTTATATGCCGTTAAATTTTCCATTTAATTATGATGAATCGGATTCACATGGTTGTCACTTTAGTTGGCCGGCCTAAAAGACTTTCAATTCAAGTAGTTTTTTTTTTTAGTTTTTGGCACATCCTTTCACCTTTTTTGATCTACTTTGTCAATGCATTTGGCACAAATCCTTTGAAAAATCGCGGCTAAGCTGCCACCAATTTTCATGGGTTTTTCCGTTTCCCTTTTTTTGGTGAACTGACCTCAGTTGGTCAACGTGAAGGAAATGCATTTGGTTTGATTAGATTTCGGAATTAGGCTGATGAGATTTTTATGGCTGACGATATGGAAATGCATATGGCAAATTAAATGTGGGTGCTCTATCATCTCTCCCTCTCGATTGTTTGCTGTTTGCTGTTTTCAGCTGGGGTTGGTGAAAATTTTCGCTATTGAATACGCTGGAAATGACCTTTTTAGGCGGCATGTATAATAATTTGTATGCATTTCGTTTTAATGTGTGTGTGTGGTGGGTAGAGTGGGGAAAGCTAAAATGGATAAATGTCAGTTGGGGCTGTGGGTGGGCACCCCATAACTCATGCCTGGGAAATTTCCGGCACCCTTGACAATGCCAAATATCTACTTGCTATTATTTGTACTTATTGTTGTTAAAACATTGTTCTAATCCAATTTGCACTCTCTTTTACTTACAGGTAAGCATCGAGACTCAGTACTTTCGACTGTTAATGACTTTTTTGTGAGTACAAGTAATTTTGTGGTTTGCTAAAAAACTATAATGGTAAGCTTTTGTCTTGTTTCACTTACTAACACTCATCATTTAAACGAAAATAGGGGTTTTATTAGTATATTTCCAATGTAGATTGTAGTGATCGTAAAGATACAAAGATACGAAACTTTTGGGCAAACATTTCGTATTCAAAAATCGGTTTGAAAACTGATCCAACTCGAGCTTGGAAAATGTCACTCAATTCGAAGAGCGAAAAGCTTTTTTGCGATTGACTCAAAACAAAGCTGCTGCTTTCGTGGGCAGCGAGAAATCTGCTTCCGCATGGCGTCGTCGTCGGCGTCGGCATCGCAGCTCCCGCCAAGCGTAGCGGCAGCGACGTCAACGTCGACATCGGCGAACTTTGCCAGGCGGCGCGAAAGAAAGTAAACAGGCGGAATGCGCAAAAAAAATGTAAGCGAATGCGATGAGAGAGAGAGAGGGAGCAAGGGGGCGAGAGCAAGACGGGACGAGTGGGCTTTCAGGCTTTCGGTTTCAAGTTTGGCTTTTATTTTGCTTCACTTTTTTTTGGCTTTACTTCCCCGCTGCTTGCCCAGCTTTTCACTCCGTTTCTCTGGCTTTTTCTCCGCTTATCCGCTTCTCTGCATTTCTCTGCTGCTGTGCTGCTCAGCTGCTCTGCTCAGCTGCTTCTCTGCTTCTCTGCTGAGCTGCGAAGCTGCGTTTCATCGCGCTGGCGACGCGCGCGTTCACTCGACGTTCGCAGTCCGGCGGCACCGGTTCGGTTGACGGCTCTCCACCAAAAAAACTCTCAAAAAAAACCTAAAACAACATAAAAACCAAATCACATGAATATATAGCCAAGCAATCCAATTCCGAAAACTCAAAAATCCCCACTCACCTCCTCCAACCAATACAATAAAAAGCCGCCGAAAAACAGACGACAAAACATAAAAAAGAAGAAAAGCCATAAAATAATACGTATACGACGCGTGTCTTCGTCTGCAGCGCGGCGCTTTCGAATTCGTGCGAACTTGTGAACTTTCGTTTCCTTCATCCAATTCCGAGGATCATCGATCCTCCAGGAGTCTCACATCTTGGATTAAAATTGAAATGTATAGTGCAGTGCTTGAAATTTGTTGATCTCTATAAGAAATTTGTGATCACAAGATCATCGAGTGAAATTCCTAAAAGGAATATATACAAGTTTATGTTTGAAACATAGCTATAACGAATATATAAAATTTAATATCTGGAATAAATCAAAGGTGCTTATAAGTTTGCAAACAAGAATTTAGTAGAATAAAAACTGACAGTAGGCACTAAATATTTTGTAGATAATTATGATCTTGCTTGAATTTTTATTCAAAAGTATAAGTATACAACTAAAATATAATATCAATTTGTACTCTAATGTTTGATCTAAATAAACAAATTTCTAATTATTACTTCATTTATAATCCAAGATCATTGAATTTACAAAGTATATATAGTACATTGTATCAGTTATCAAAAATGTCAATAAATAAAAACAATAGTAATATGAATTGCTGAACAGCACAAACATTCGCTGACAAAAAAATACGGATTAATTCTGCAATAAAATTTCGCATGAGCGCCAAAACACTCAGAAAAAAACAGATCGACGATCAGTCTGAAAAATAGCAAAAACGCAAAGCAAAAACATTTAGCTGGCTGTTTATTTTGCTTTTTTTCTACTGCCGCCTCAAGGTCAAACTTTTCTCATTCAGAAGCGGCGGGCAGCGAGAACTGAGAACTGAACCCCCCAACAAACGGGCCCAGCCCCACACAACGATAAAAAAATACAAAAAAAATTAAATAAAACAACACTCAGTACACGGAATAGTTGACAACGAATAATAATAGAAGCAGGCAAACAAAACAAACTAAACAAACAATAGCAAAATTGCGAATGCAAAAAAAGGCCACACAAACAAAAACTGAGCCAAAGCGCTCGCCGCAAATTCTGAGTAGCAAAGTGAGCTCGCTCTCTGTATTTTTGATGTTGCTGTAGCAGCAACGTGCGATAAAAGCTTTTATTCGGTTCTAAATTCCAATTTCCCATTTGTTGTTAATTAAGCCAAGCAGCCAGTGCCGCAGCAGCAACATGTTTGGGCCACACATGGCCAGCTAAGTGATACATGCAGTAAATAACATTGAATTGAGCCGGGAGTGTAACCAATTGTGATCTCAGCTATGAGAATGGACTATCAAATGCCACCGCCAGCACTGGCACTGCAACAGCAGCAGCAGCAACATGGCATGCAGCATCAGCAACAGCAGCTGCAACTGCTGCAGAGTGTGCAACAGCAGCAGCAGCAACAGCAACAACAGCAGCAGCAGCAACACCAGCAGCAGCAGTTGCTCGGCAACATGTCGCAGACGGCAGCCTTGCCACCGCTGAGCAGCTTGCCACTGCAAGTGGTGCACAATCTGCCGCATTTGCTGGCCGGCAACAGTGGCAGCAACACGGGCAACAATGCCAACAACAGCAACACCAGCAACTCGAATCTCAATGTGGCGTGCAACAACAATCTGCTGCGCAGCAACATGCAGCACCAGCAGCAACAACAGCAACAGCAGCAGCAGCAGCAACTGCTCAACACTCTGAGCAATGGCAACAATGTGGCAAGTGGAACGCTGCCGCCGCCCACGCAACTGCTGCAACATCATCTGCAACACTTGGCGCACGTGAATGTGAATGCAGCAGCTGCGGCGGTCGCTGTGGCGGCCAACAACCTGCAACAGCAACAGCAGCAGCAACTTGCCAACAGCAACAACGGCACGGGCGGCAGTCCCGGCAACAACAACAGCAACAATAATAATAACAATAACAATAACATACTCAATCACAACAATCTCAATATCATTATCAATAACCATGCCTCCCTCAACAACAACAATAATAATAATAGTAATAATAACAACAACAACAATCCAGCCACACCAAATGCCAATCTGGCGGCCAGCAACAATGCCACGCCCACAGTGAACACCGCCTCTGCGGTGGCGCAACAACAACAGGCGCACGAGAACAGTTTGGTCAACAGCCTCGTGGGTGTGATCAACAACAGCAACAACAACAACAACAACAACAGCAGCAACAATAATAACAATAACAATACAAACAGCAATAGCAACAATAACAACAACAATGCAGTGGGCGGCGATGACAACAATCGATGGACGCAGTTCCAGGTGCAACAATTGTGGAAGCAACACGCCAACTACTTGAATGGTATGGATCAGCATTTACTAACTAAACACCACAGATACAACGCTGGTATTGGAATTAAATAGTTTATATTTATTACATATATTATTGTTTAATAATTAGCAGCGACAGTGTTGTATAAATCTTAATTCAGATAATTGGGAAGTGTTATGATCTTAATGGAATAATATTACAAAGCTGCACTTATAATGCGACAGACCAAATGGAATTGATTAGAATTTGATGTATTTATTTGAAACCGATTTGAAATGGAATTGAAATGCGGTTTCCAGCATTTGGAATAACTAATTGCCTTCAAATGGCTGATTGCTCTTGACCTTTGTCGGTTAGGTTTATTTCCCTGTCGCTGCCGTTGCATTTCCCCAAATTGATTGTATGCCTGGCTAGTTTTTCGCACCCCCACCAAAACGACCCTGATGTAGTGTGAAAGTCAGCTTAAATCGATTGGCGAGGGGGGCACATGTGGCAGGGGGCTGTGCGTCCAATTGGGGCGACTTTGGCTTATGACGACTGACAGGAGGGGTTTTCTTTTATTTTAGTTTTAGTTTTGTGGGGCTGCTGTATGGATTCAGCTGGCATTTCCGCGTGGGGTAGGTTAGCTCGAGTATCTCTCGACTTTCGAACCTTTCCGTTTTTTGGGCTCTTCGAGTCCGACTCGCTGGCATTTCACAATCACTTTTGCTTTCGACTTTAGGCCATGCTCTCGGCAAGGGCCAAAATACGGCAACAACTTGTTGAACGCGACATTTCCAGACAACTTTCGTTTCTGACTTTTGGGTGCTTTCCATATATACATATATACACAAGTATATTTGTGTATATTGTTTATATACTTATATTCCAGGCGCTACTTTTTTTGGGTTTTTATTATGATGCATTTAAAAGCCGACTGTTGCGGCCTTTTTGGCTCTTGTCGTTGGCCTTTTGTTGTTATCACCCAAAGTTGATCTGCCAAAAAAGTAAAGCGGCAACAAAAGGGTAATTTTTTGTTACTTTTACTGTTTCAGTTTCAGTTTCTGTTTGACATTGCGCGGCATAATTCGAAGGTGTCCAGGGCGGCCGAACAATATCAAATTCATAAGCGGCTCTTTAGCTGCCGAAAAATGCGTTTTTACATTTTTAAATTTTTCGTTGAACCAACAACGCCGACGCCACTAGCAACAACAACAACAAGAAGGCAGCTACTCTGCCGGCTTAGCAACATCACCAAAAATTAACTTTCACTTTTTCGGCAGTTTTTAAATTCATTTCTTTCTTTGCCTTTTGGTAGTTTTTTGATATTTTTTGTGGCCTCTGCTGCTCTTCTTGAAATAAAACCGAAAGACAGACAAGCTGAAAGCAAAAAAAAAAAAAAAATTAAAAGAAGAAAAATAAGAAAAATGTTGAAGGGTTCCAGTTCAGCTCTGAAGAGTTGGATAAAATTTTATCTTAATCAAAAATATACAATTTCGAAAGTTGCCAAAAAAAACAATGTGTAGTTAAATGGCGGGGGTTTTTGGTTAAATATTCAACCGTCAGCCAAATAGTTGGCGTGGGAAAGGCGTTTACTAAACTAAACTAGCTAAAGAAATCTAACAAATCTGCAATATTTTTTCTTGGTTATTGAATAAATTACTCAATTTACTTGTTTTTCGAACTAAGCAAGGGTAATCTAACTCGAAAACCTACAAACTCCATATAATACCCAGCTACAAATATTTTCTAGTAACAACACATTTAGTTTTCTTGAAACAGCTTGCAGTAATAATTAATAATTAATTATGCATACCCATTTTTCTGTCACCTGGCAATATCTTTCTACCTGCTTGAGTTTCTACAATTCTATCAAAGCCACGAGCGCAAACAGCTCCAGCTCCAGTTTCAATTGCAATTGCAATTGACTTGGCCCGTTTGGTGCGCCTCAATCTGGCCATTCATGACTTCCTTTCGTTTGGTTTATCTGCGCGGGAAGCGTTGCGGCTTAAGTGCGCCCCTGAAACATGCCAAAAGGCGAGAATCGGCGGGGGATGGGGTGGTGTGGGGTGTTGTGAGGTGAATGGGGGCCTGGAAAGCCCCCAAGCCAAAGCGTCGAGGCGTCACACACTCACCCAGATAGGCGGCCTGCCAAAATGCAACGTATTACAGTTATTTCAATCAAAGTGCGCGGGCTACTCGTCTTGGCCAAACGCAAGATTGTTGCCAATTTATTGTGGCTCTGGGTGTGACTGTGCCTCTGTTTGTGTTTGTGTTTGGCCGACACTCTCGACTGTGCGTGTGTGTGTTGGGTGTTGCGCAATCGCGAAGCGGTAACGGTAAAACGTGCGAATTACTGCGCCGCTGCCAGGTGAGAAACTTGAATCAGTGAAAGTGGCCGAAAGAGAGGCTTTAACGCTGGCTTTTGGCTCGTGTACCACGCGGCGTATGAGCAATCTGTTCACACGTCGTCGTCGTCGTCGTCGTCTTAGGCAAAAAGCACGAAAAATACGAAAAATGCACAAAGACCAGAAGCACTTTGATTGAATTTACTGTGTTTTGATTACGCTTCAGCCCAGCCACGCCCACTTCTCCAACGTTTTTGTTGTACAAATGCATTTTGGTTGTTGTGGTTGTTGTTTCCAGGCAGCGTGCTCTGCATATTTGAGGCAATTTTATTTGGGTTTCGATGTCTGTGGTCGTTCGTGTGCCAGCCGCTTTATGGCATGAGTCTATAATTTGATAGAGCCAACACCATACGTATGATTATCGGTTTCGCTTCCTTATTTCTGCTAATTAACTGCTTCGGCTGCTGCTGCTGCTGCTACTGCTGCCATGGCTTTCTTTTGAACTGAAATTGGGCTAATGGGTTGGATGGAAAACTGTGTATGTGGCAAATTGTGTCGCTGTCTGCGGATTTTCACTTTCGCCGCCCGAGTCGAGTCTCGGGCAATTAAACTATTGCAAAATATTCCGCCACTCGTTTGTCTTTCATAATTTTCTATCAATTTCGTAATCGCAAAGAAAGCGGCCTGCCGTTAGGGAAATCGCTTAATTGTAGACTGCTAAGCCGTTTCGTTGAATAATACGGGAAAATTAATTTGCACAATTGGAAAGATATTCAAATCGGGGAAAGCCTTTCGCTATTCTGTGAATGGATCTTTTGGGCAATCAGCTAAGATATATGTACATATTTTTGGGAGATTTACCATTAACATATTCAAAATGTTATAGAAATTTAGTGAGATTTCTTATTTGTTCATTTTTGTAGAATTTGTTTAATAATTACATTAATACAATACATAGTTCTGCTTGAATATTTTTAATTTATTTTGTACGAAAACGAAAAATAAAATAATTTCATTAGTAGAGACTAGATAAGATTTGGTTAAATTAAGCTATAGCTTTCAACATATATTTGTTACCGATTCGGTGAGCAACAAATGACTTGTACTAGCAACCCGGAAATCAAAAGCCTATCACATTTTCCCACAAATAATTAATTTCACACAAAAAAGAGCGGTAGACAGATGTAAAACAAATACACAGAAAGCCGTAAAAAAGGCCATAAAAAAAGGGAATCAAAAAAAAAAGTAATGCAAATGAGCGCAAATACGGAATGAATGCAATGCATACAAAGCCGCAGCAGCAAAAGCAACAACAAGGCAGCAAAAGCAACAAAAAGGCAGCAAAAGCAACTAAAAAGCAGCAGAGCAAACACACAGAGACAGCGCAACAATCGAAAGTGTTACACTTTCTGCACTTCACCAGCAACAACAACAATAATAACAATAACAGCAACAACAACAGCACAACTTCCCCCCAACAACAATGGCAACAAACCATAAAAGAAGAGTGCGGCGCACATATAGTTTATAAATCGATGTAATACAACGAGGCACTCAGGCGCAACAGCAACAACAACAACAGCAGCAGCAACAACAACAGCGGTAACAACAACAACAACAACGGCGGTAACAACACCATGAAAAACAACAACAGAAAGCCGTCACAGTTGCGCCATCGTTGCGCATGCGCAGCGTATGACCGAGAGTACAGAGAGTGCAAGAGAGATGGCGAGAGAGAGCGAGCGAGATGGCGAAAGTACAGGTGAAAGGGGCGGACAGTTGTTGTTGTGGTTGTTGTTGCTGTACGTCGGTCGGCGGCTCAAAAAGAAGCAAAACTGCACAAAGTTGCATAATTTGGCAAAAGCATATTTATAACACCTTACCATATACAAATTGATTGGATTTTATTGTTATTTTAATGATAATGCAGGCGATCTAAAACTTTCGCGTGGAATTAATTATCAAAAAATATTCCGCAATATCGTCACTGCATCGTCTTCGAATTAATTCTTCGCCCAGAAGTTGAATCGATTTGTGTTTGCGTATTTGAAACTGGTTTCTTCGCCAGCTTTTTGGGGGATAGCTTATTGGGGGAGCTCCAGACTCCTTTTTCCAGCACTCTCACTTTCATTTTGCTTGTCGGGGGAGGGGCGAGGGGGAAGTGGAGTTGAAGCGGATGTGTCTGGGAATCAAAATTGTAATTGGTTTAATGGATACTCTGATTATCTGCCAAAGGCGGACAACATTCACGATAAAACAAACTATTATGGGATTAAGAATATTTATTTAAAGATCCATAAGATAGTGTAAGTTTGGAAATTCAATTTCACAATCATTTAAATTTTCGTGTATAAACTACAAGCACAGTATTTTATAATCACTTAATAGCACCAAAACTCTTTCATTAAATTAATGCCGTTAAGTGTCATCAAGCTGCTTACTTCCTTCAACTTGATCACCACTTCCTTGACGACTTGCACTTGATCAAAATCACAGTCACTAAAACCGCCACAACCAACTAAAGCCCGAAAAAAGCGAAACAAAAAGTGAAAGTTTAGTTCCCAAAAAAAAAAGAAACAACAAAATTTATACATTTCTGAAAAACCCACCGACCATGGTCCACTAAAAATTGTGGCCGACCATTAACACAACAAAGACCACAGAGGGGCAACAATTTACGGAAAAATAATATGCCAGTAATAAGCATAATATTATTATTAGGTCCATAAACCATAAGCCACTTTGACCAAAAAAAAAAAGAGAACTGGAAGTGTGTGATCGCGTTTCACCAGAGAAACAATAAATTGGTTGTCGTAGGCCCAAAAACAGAAAACAGAGAACAGAGAACTCTCTCTCTCTCTTCCTCTACCTCTACCTATGCCTTTCTAATGAAAGTGAAATACGAACCAAAAATGTAAAATGCCGCGAAAATTATGCAAATTATTTTAATTACCAAAAATGAGAAATTTCGTTGGTCGACCAAAAATGGTAAAATAAAGTAAAATAAAAGGTGCGAGGGCTCCCAGAGATGACACAGAAAAAAATCGCTGACCCACTTAAAAATGGCAAGAGAAACTGAAACCGAAACCAAAACCAAAACTGAAACAGAAACAGAAACTGAAACAAGAGAAGATTAAGTCGAATTCCTGTTTTGGGTTCGCTTCTAAAAATAAACCGAACGACAAGATTCCTGCTGTTCAGCACACAAATCAACAATGTTGATGACAGTGAAAGTGAACCGAAAAAGATATAAATTCGCATCGAAGACAATGAAATAAAAGTAAAAGTGCCTTTTGCGAGGAGTCGAATTTGCATCCTTCTTGTTTTCCATCCTAAATACAAATTTCACGCGAAATCAGCTACTTTGTATCATCACATTTGCACGAGCTTTTTGTTATTTGTGCCATTAATTTTGTGTCTTTCCTGTATTTCGTTGTTGTTGCTTCTGTTAATTGTTTGCTTTTGTGAAAGAATCAATATTGTATTTTTCTTTTCTACTATCTTTCTTTTCCGTTTCTTCTGTTTTACAGGCAGGAAATCTCCATTTTTGGGTTTCATTTGCAAATCAAACGGTAATTTGGTTTTTGTCTTTTTCGTTTTTACTTCGTTTAATCTTTTTAATATTTCTGTGGCTTGGACTTTTTGTCTTTGTTTATTTTTTGTGCGTTTTGTTTAATTGCCATGCGAAAGTTTGTTTCTTCAATTTTTTGAATGAGTATTGTTTTTAATATTTTATTGAGTATTTCTATTGTTTGTTGGGGCATGATTGAAGATGGATCTGTTTTTGTTTTGAGGACCAAATTAAAAATATATTAAGTTTTGTCTAAGTTGTGCAAGTTTTTAAACAAATACGTTTTCACATGTATTGTAAAGTCTTAATTGCTTAAGAAAGCTGGTGAAATTTACATTATGTTAATACCAAATCATAAAGCTTTACTAATAAATATATTTCTTGTATGCTTCCTACCAACATTTTTAAAGCTCTTAAAACTTAGCTTATAAATAATTAATATCATCCATTATATTTACTTTAATGATTGGACTTTCCTCAATGTTTTTTTATTCATCTTTAGCCGCATTACATTATTTTTATTGTTTTCCATTTGTAAAAAGTTATTGTAAGACATAATTCAATGAGCTTAGTGCATTTTTTAATAGTTTTAAACACATATGTATAAATCATCTCCCAAAAATTGGTGTCTCAAAACGACAGTGTCTTATTGAATAGGAAAAGGCGCCGACAAAAGTGCTTATAAATACATTGCGCATACGCCCCGTGGGCCAGTGCATTTGCCTTGATTTGCAAGTCCCCATTTTCACCAAACAGCAAATATTACTTCACAGACACTTGAGCATTTCACTTACGCTTTGGTGAGCACATCGAGGAGAAAAGAAAAGATATTACTTCATGGCACAGACCAGAAATGTGTGAGTGTTTGGCGCCGAAGAAGTCGAGGAAAGAAGGAGGCAAGCCAAGCCGCAAAATGGCATAAAATTTCGCAATAGTCCGTAATGCAAAAAGCGGCAGTAGCAGCAACTGTAAAATACAACTACAAAAAAGAAAAAAAAGAAATGGAAAATGAAAGTGAGAGTGAATAAGAAAGCGGAAACTATTGCGAGCCGAAGAAACCAAAGACGGCAACTGGTTTCTTTTACTGTCTGTGGCCAGAAAACGGGTTTCGTGAAAGAAATCACAGAAACGAAGAAAAGAAGCGAGCAGCAGGCAGCAGGCAGCGAAAGATCATGCTCAGCTGCGCATGCGCAGCTTCGACGAAAATCACTCAACTTTGCAACAATAGGGCTAAGAGCTTTTAACCATCTTTGAGTGTTTTAAGTTTATTTAACATGTTTTTTTTTGTTTTTTTGCTTTTTTCTCAGCTGGAAGCGATCAAAATCAGTTTGAAAGCTGTGTAGTAAAAATTTCACTTTCGCTTTTCGTATGCTGTCTGTTTGCTGCTTCCTCTTGCCGTTGTTTGCTTTGTGTGTTGTGTCTGTCGGTGTGTGTGTGTGTGAGAGTGATTTGTTTGTTTGTTGGTTTTGTGTCTTTGGTTCGTTTTGTTTGGCTGTAACCCGTTTTTATGGCCAAAACGCTGCATGCGGAAATTCGCGGAAATTACTTCAGCTATATGTGTAGTTCCCATGCGATTTCTGTGGAATTCGAATGGTTTATTTAATAAAGAAATAAATATAGAGTACTTGACCCACTTCCCCGAAAGGGGATAAGATATCAAGCCCTTAACTTGCCATACTTGTAGCCACCACTATCTATCTAATCAGTTGTGACCCTGACTAATAGTCCACCATTCTGTTGCAGGCAAATCCACATCGAATAGCAAAGAAATCATCTGCCCAGATGACAAATACAAGGAGGAGGGCGACATCTGGAATGTTGAGGCGCAAACAGCGTTTCTCGGCCCAAATCTGTGGGACAAGACCCTGCCCTACGATGCCGACCTCAAGGTAACACAAGTTAGTATCATATCTATCATCGCTGCGTAGTGGCTGCGTCTTTTTATACAATGTTCCAAAGGTCAAAATAACACACAAAGCTCAAAATTTCACACGAAACGGCTGATTTCACTAGTTTATTCGAAAGCATTTAAAAATATATGTAAATTGCTGATATACATTTATCCAAATTACGCTGAGTCATTAATGCACTTAGTGAAAACAGCCTAAAGACACACCAAACCACAAGTACAGTCATGACAAAACACACGGTGAAACAGTTAACTTGAATGTTATCGATTGCTTACTTAGTGCGAGAATTGTATTCTCATCATCAGAGCTCAGATCGTGTGACTAACCTCAAGGGAATATCTGCTCCTCACATTGGTGTCCAGTTGCTCATTGCCTATTTCGCATTCAACCCTTTTAGTATGCCGACCTAGACGAGTTCCTGTCGGAGAACAACATACCTGATGGCCTGCCCGGCACGCATCTGGGTCACTCCAGTGGTCTGGGCCACCGGTCCGATTCCCTGGGTCATGCAGCCGGTCTGTCCCTTGGTCTCGGCCACATAACCACAAAGCGGGAGCGGTCGCCCTCGCCATCCGACTGCATAAGTCCGGACACCCTGAATCCGCCATCGCCGGCCGAGTCAAGTGAGTATAGCGAGCTATCGCTCTATCGCTCTATCGCGCTATCGATACACCGATAAAAAGTCTATTGAGATCGTAAAATAAACCATTGTCACATGTAATGTCTATTGAGATTGTCAGCCAGATTGTTAGTTTCGAGCTATCGAGACAATCGATTAATGAAATCAACATCGAAATAATCGTTAAAGTTAGGATTCAAATCAAGTCAAAAATGTATATTTGCCATTGTTTTAAAGCTAAGTTTCTGGTAATTTTAGATACAAATATGATTCAAAATAAAGTTGCATTAATCACAAGCAATCAGAAGTAACGATGTAGTGTATCACAGTTTGTTATCAATTATCATTATCAGTTGCTTTATCAAATCAACAAAGCGGTTTTTATGAACACAAGTGTACGATCTTAGGACTTTATAAACTAAACCTTATTGACTTTTGTAAATTGAATTATTTCAACACAAATGGAATGGACATTGCTTCTTAACTTAAATTATAACTGAATTATATAAATTAATTTAAGTTACCCACAAATGTCTTATCAAATGCTAAATGTTAAAGAGACACATACCGAAGGCCCGCAAGGCTTTCATTTCAATGATTCCCATTCCAATTTGTGCAAATCCTTAAATTTCCATTCAATTCAATTCGATTCGAATTTAATATAATTCTCAATGAGCTACCAAGATGGATTTCATGGATTTCCATATAGAGGTTTTGATTTTACGATATCAATTTAGCACGAAACAGTCTGTGAGCCATTGTTAACATTTAGTATTTGATATTCCAGCATTTTCGTTCGCCTCCTCGGGCCGTGACTTTGATCCGCGAACCAGAGCCTTCTCCGACGAGGAGCTCAAGCCGCAGCCGATGATCAAAAAGTCACGCAAGCAATTCGTTCCAGATGAGCTCAAGGACGACAAGTACTGGGCACGTCGCCGGAAGAACAACATTGCCGCCAAGCGATCCCGCGATGCCCGGCGCCAAAAGGAGAACCAGATTGCGATGCGGGCACGCTACTTGGAGAAGGAAGTGAGTCCTCCACTCAATGAACTCCCTCAATGAATACTCAAATCTAATCCTTGATTATTTCACGCAGAATGCAACATTACATCAGGAGGTGGAGCAGTTGAAACAGGAGAACATGGACTTGCGTGCACGTCTATCGAAATTCCAAGATGTGTAATGATAAATACAAAAATACAATTTTGTGACTTGGCCTGAGGACACCACAACAATTAAATAATAATAACTATTGATAAAATAACAATAATCATAACTATGATAAAACTACTAATAATGTTTAGTACGGCAGACATGAAACCTACACTATAAAGTACATATTGTATCTAAATATGTATATGCAAAAGAAATATAATTAGTAAGCAAACACACACACCTACACACAACTACACACCCACACATACACAAGAAAACCCCTCACGGCGTCGTGCTCCGCTTTAATATTTATTTTATGCTAAAAACTAAAAAGCAAATTAACTAAACACAGAGGAGAAACCGACCGAATGCAAACTAAACATTTTTTAGAGTAGCCAAAAAAGAAAGTCTCACGAGAGCAGAGCGTTGAAAAGCTCTGCAGCCGAAGCTTTTTGCCTTTAAAGTAGCATACTTCCGAGCGCAATGGGAATCCTAAATCGTAAAAAAACACAGACGTAGAATTGTTATCTTTTAAATTGTTTAATAGTTGTCTAGCCTAGTTTTACGCAAACAAAAAACAACTTATCTTCTTCGCTATTTTTCTGCTATTGTTTTCCCCCTTTTACTTTTACTTCTACTTCGACTTTAGTTTTTATTATTTCTTGTAATTAGTTGTTTGATTAAGTTTTTCTTTAGCTTTTAGTGAACGGAAATCCACATGCACACAACAAATCATATTGTAAATAATTTCGTTGCCTTTTTTCAAATTAACTCGTTAGAGGAATTACCATAAAAAGCAAAAGAAAACATGTATAAAAAATTGCAAAATGAAAACCCACAAAAAAAAAGAGAAAATTAAAGAAACGCTAAGAGAAAACCATTTAGAGATGAGCAAAGAACTTCCCTCCTCAGTTGCCGGGCACTTGGCAGCTGGTTAGTTTAAGTGAGCTATGATTTTTATAAAAACCTTATGAAACAAAAATATCAGAAAACCCCAAAAAAAAAAATTAAAAACATACGGACACAGACGGACGATGGACGGACAAAAATGAAAAACTAGAAGTGAAATAGTTTTCGTTGTTGATTTCTTGATACTAAAATAACCAACCCAAAACTAACCCAGACATAGTCAGCTGGTTAAGGCGAGAGAACTAGTTTTCTTACTTCCTACTAAGAACTACATGCAAACAGCCACACAGACACACAGACCATCCGCAAAACAAATCCCCCTCATACCATGTTATCACCGTACAGATTTTCACATTTTTCCTTTTAGTTGTAAACATTTTATTCGTTTAACTTTTATTACAAGAAAAACTATTTCTTTTGGTGTGATTTGCAAGATCTTAAACAAACAATTTAAAAACAAAACATTTTTACATAATACCATATAATTATGTTACTTTAAACAACCACTATTTTCGTTAGCTAAGTTTATTAATTATTATTATTTGTTATACATTTGAGTTACATTTACCTGCATACAATTATCTAGAAATTTAAGAAAATATATGAAAACGGAAAAAAAACACTTACCGACCGAGAGCAAATTTATATTTTATATTCAGCAAACAATATGGAAGCTATAACAAAAGCGTAGAGAGATAAATAAGTCCATTAAGCACTCCTTCTTAACAAATTTCAATAAGTTTTATTTATTCTATGGAAAAATGTGCAAAACCAACAAAAACAAAAAAAAAACAACAAACGAAAGAAGAACCACAAAAGTAAAGATCGATAAAGGAGAATGAGCGTAACGAAAAAGTGAGAAAGCAAAAAACAATTTGTGTGTAATAATAAAAGTCTAAGCGTTGCTTTTAACTATTGAAAACTCGTTTATTTTCTATCTATCCACCCAAAACACCACCACCCCCCCACAGATGCCCCATCCCCTCGCCACACAGCTCATTGTTAGTAAATATCTAATGAAAACCATACATGGATCTCAAGACAGAGTTAAAGAAATAAACCTAAAGCCGTAACCGTAACCGTAACCGAAATCGAAACTAACCCTAACGATAGACGCAAGAACTACAAAGATTATATAGTAATCAGTAATATAGCAATATAGATATTTAGCCAACCCCTGTTTTTTTTTGTATATTTTGTGTTTATTAAAAAGAAGCCCAAAAAAACTAAACTCTAACCCTGAAGCCTTTTGCACTGCTATGAGACCACCTAGAGAAAACAACCACAAAATAACGTTAAAGATGAAAAAGAATCCCACAAATAACCTAACATAAAAAAAACATACGAAAAAAGTTGGGTGTCATTTTGCAAAATGAAAATTTTTGAGCTTCGGTTGTTGAATGAATTCACACAAGTATATACGATAAACTTAACACTTATGGATAACTCAAATAGCGAACTATACGACTAAGCAGATTCAAGCAATTGCTGCATATTTGTACAACAAACCAGAAGTAAAACAAAAAACATGTTATATTTATATACAAATATTTATACCTAAGTAATATAAATTGCGCGTAGAGGTGAAAACAAACTAAGCCGATATTTTGCTTATTTCGTACTTGTTTGCCTGGCCATCAATTGAACGAGCAGTAGACCTCCCCTCTCCCCTAACACAACTTTAGTTAAGCGTAGTTTTGTATATTTTTAACAACTATTGTTTTCCGTAGTTTGTAGATGAATTTTTGTAGACAATTTTTTGGTTTATGTAGAGAATTGTTGAATAAAAACCGAATAAAAACTCCTAACTGAACTAAGATATTTGAGAATTAGTTTGGCTCACATACAAACATACTCACACCCACACTCACGCATCCAAAAGAAGGGGAGGATGCGAATTCTATAGCCTACTTTCGGGCTCCAATATTGTCAGGCCAAAAGAAAGCAAACTTTTCAAGGGCAAATAGTTTTTGTTCAGTTAGTTTTGGCAGCAAGTTTGTGTAGACGTTTTCGTTTAAAGATTTACTCTTGAGTTGAAATAAAAAAGAAAACCCAGATTTTCGAATAAGAATGTTCCGTAACAAAATGTAGACTTTGTAGCAACAACAAAAGACGATAAAACTGAAAAGTATGAAACGTTTAAATATAACAATTGAAAACTAACGAAATTATGTTAAATATACAATAAGCATTAATATATATATTTATTATATACAACAAGAATTAGTTAAATGAATTTCGCATGCTGCAAGGTAAAACAAACAAACAAAAACAAGCGAATAACTTTTGTAGATAAATTCGTAGTTGATGATTTTTATATCTATCTTATACAGATATTAGTTGTATGCATATAGTACACTCAACTACATAGCAAACGGGCAAGGGAAGGCGATCGTTAGGCAGGGTTAAAAATAGTAACTAAAGACACAAATTGTTGCAGTGCAAAGCAGAAAACAAACAAAAACGAGAAATTAGCAAAGCGATAACTTAAGTAAGTAAGTAACGGGCAAGAGCTGAGTGTTTTTAGTGAGTAAGAGTTTAAAAGAGTAAAAATGGGAGCGTAGCGGAAACGGAAGTGGCGGCGCGAATCGAATGGCAATGCGAAACATATTAAATGCTAATATATACATAATATTATACACATATACATAACTTATATACATATATATACATAAAAATATATTCTTACATATTATTAAAGACGAAAATGTTGTTGAATTTTAAAATCAATAAAAAGCCCCCGAAAAAATCCACAAATAAAAATATTTAAATGTAGTAAGATACAAAAAATGAAACAAAAAAAAAAACAAAAATTGTTAGTTGTTGCAAAAAATCAAGCTACATTAAATTAAATAAAACCAAAACTAAAAAAGACCTTAAAGCGTTTTAGAGCCTTTACTTATATTTTGAGAATTTTGCAAAATGAAACGAAATGCAAATAATTTTATATGTGAAAAGCAAAAGAAACTGAAGGTAAATTCATAAATAACACAAGGCTACCATAGCTTAAGTTGTGGCTTAAACGAAAGCTAGATCAAAGCTTAACTTAAAGCCTAAGAGAAGGCAAGAAAACTTCATTTGGTACTCAAAAAACAAAAAAAAAACAAAACACTTAGTAAGAGATCAGCTTAAGGCATTAGAGCAATGCTAAAATAATAATGGAAATCCACAAGAAACTCAGCCTAATTGTTGTTGGCAGCATGCAAAACACAAAATGAATACGAATGAAAACCAAATTTAAGCTAAAACTTACAGATGAAAGCCTAAGCAAGGACACTAACATGTACCTAGATATATATACAAAACCAAAAAAAATCTAAAAAAAACCAAAGGAGAAAACCTAAGAAAATTCCAACAGAAGTGCTCGAGATGCTGCAGATATCAGCTATAATTTATTACCTAAAGTGAAGTCATTTGTTAATTTTTTTTACACTCAACTTAAATCATAATAAGTTCCACAGCATTCTGTATAAGTTTTTGTAGATTTTGTTAACTGAATGAGAAAGTTACGTTTCTGTTAGGACTTTGATTTCGTAATAGAAATGAAAATTTAAACTAATTAGTAGGAACTTCAAGAGATAAGAAGTGAGATTTAGGCAAGGCGAATAATTATGTTTTATGAAAACTGCAAGAAAGAACAAACAATAAAGGTTTAGATACAAATTTTGAAACGATAAATGCAAAAAAATCACAGACATTGTTTTATTTTTCGATGGAATTGGTGGTATACTATTAGGCATCTTTTTTCCTCCAAACGAATAGCCAACTTTGGGGCAGCCATGGCAAAACAGAGTGGTTGGCCTTCAAAGCAGCTGGAATACACACTTTTGAGGAACTGGAGGTCAAGTTGATTGCATAATTGGTGAGTGGAAAGAGGATCTGAAAATGGTAACTGGATATGAGATGAGCTGTTAAACTGTCGGTTGCAGTTGTCATGACGCATGCATAAAGTTGCCGGAAATCCGAAAACCCATAAAAATTACGAACTTCAAGGTCCGATAAAATACGAGAAAATATGGTATTGTTCTACATTTTGTGTGGTGAAAAAATTCCATAGATTCCAATCATAAGACCAATTCTCACTTCCAGTTGACAACAAACGAAACTCGCCCGACTTCAATTAACACTCACTAAAACAACGAAAAAAAATAAATTATTTGTTTGTCAGCTTCACACACGGTTACCATATTCAGCCGAACCTAAGGTGGTATACAGCTATTATGCAAAAAGCATAACAACGCAAAAAAAACAAACTTTGAAACTAATTTCCTCATATATTGCTTACAAAATAAACATTTCAAACATGAAACTCGCGGCCAATTTCCGTTGATGAACAACAAAAGCCACACCAACTATTTGAGAAATGGGAGCTGTGTAACCGGTACACAGTGAACAAATTATTTATATATTTTCATATGGCACTAAAATAACTTCAATTGCTTAGTAATACAAATAATTTTTAATCGCAAATGAGAAATTGAAAATATATATTACTATAAGGTATATTAGGTTAATCTGTAAATTGCAAGCTTTTTTTTTGAGTGCAGGATTTAAAGCAGACCCAGACCTGAGGCGAGGCAATTCGATTACTTCCCCATGGGGAAATGTTGCAATAAATGCGAGCAATGCTCAAACATAAGCGCGCTCCCCTCGCCCGCCGCGCATATTTTTATACTGGCCAAGACTTACGAAAGCGAAAAATGAGTTAACAACAACGGCCACTCAAAATGTTAATGGAAACGCAGCCGCAGCCGCAGCAGCAGCAGCAGCATGAAAACTGGTAGTATGCAGGCAACCGCCAACAGACAACGTTGAACTTGAGCTTGAAATACAAGCCAAGCGGAGCCAAAGAGAAAGACGGGAAAGAGGTGGATCAAAGGGGAACGAGGGGAAAGAGGGGGTGGGGCAAGAGACACGCGGTTGGTTTAAGCCAAGTTTGTCGACAACTGCATTTGTTGATCAACCCAAATGAGGTCAACGCGTCGTATACGTAATTTGCGTTAAATGACAAAACAATATGTAATAGCCACACAACACTTATGAAACGCAGATATTCGATTACCGCCAAACTTTTATAACTCTGAGCTCTATCGGGATAGGAAATCTATAGCTTTGAAACCTGTTTAATAATTATAAAATACTTTTTTTTATATATATCTCTATAATGTTAATATTAATATTATATATCTCTATAATCCAACAGACTAAATCAATTAATATTTTAAACTAAATGTATATTTTAGCCCACTTTTAAGAATTTGAGTCAGTAAGAATATATTATTTAGATAGTTGAGTATAGTTGTATAATTAATTGATTTAATATTTTGGATAACCTAAAAACTATATTTCTTATAATAACAAATATATAAAAAAAATATAAAAAATATTAATATTAGCCTTAGCATATTGTATATATTTTACACCATTTCATATAGTTTAGTGTAAGTTACAGAAGATCGACTGTATTTGTTGTGACTATTGATGTTCGTTTTCTGTTCATGTGGCTGTAGTCTGTTGAGTGGCGCCGGAAATGCGCATCATACGATAAATGACGCCCACTGGCAAACTAGCACCCCACACCACCCACTATCCCCCCAGCCCTATAGTTTTCCGAAGCGCCCACCGCCGCCCCCGCTGGCCCATCATTTTTGTTGGCGTCGCCTGTTTTGACAGTTGACGGTTTGCCGGCAAAAATGACAAAAAAAAAAAGAAGCTAAATTGCCAGAGAGAAGTGCTGGCCAAAGAGTGCAGACATCGATGACGCAACAGCGAAGTAAGAGACTCGGGGGCCGCCAAAGAGAACCGCAGTTTTGTGCTCCAAGCAAGCGACTGGCTTTTCACAGCAGTCATTCGCTGTTGAACAGCGGCCGTGGCAAGTTCAGACAGCAGGGAGAGTTTCGCCAACAAAAATACCAGGCCGTAATACAAATACAAACAGCAAAATAATAAAAATTATACACAAAAAAAAGTATGAATAATAAAAAAGGCAAATAAAAAGCAACAAAGTGGAGCGCAACCCATAAGCAAATCATCGCCGAGCCACTCGAACACGTTGCCGCCGTTGCTGTCGCTGTCTCTTTCGCCAAGTGCGTTCGCTGTGCTCTCTCTCTGTCGCGTCGCGTAACGTAAGCGTATTACAAAACAAACGCCAACGTAATCAAAGAAATAAATAAAATCAAATCAAATAAAATAGAGGCGCTCGCTCGCTCGCGTGTTTCCACAGTGTGAATAAATGAAATAAATAAGTTAGTCACAAAATATATAAAAAAAAGGGGCTCCAAGTGCAGCCCCCCAAATTGCCGCACACCCTTTCAGCGAAAGAAAAAATACAAATTAACCCGTGTGTGCGGCGGGGTTACGTAAAGCCGACGGACAAGCGCCGTTCCAAGTTCTTACAAAACAAGAAAAAAAAATAATATCAAACACCACATAACACGAGTGAATAATTCGATTTTTTCGCACGCGTGTGGCTATAAATTTTTGGCAAACAAAAATATATACAACAACAAATGTTTTAAAAAAATTGCAAGAGGGATTATTTCGTGCTTGTGTGTGTGAGTGTGTGTGTGTGGTTCTTGAGCAACAGTACGCGCCGCACCCCCCGCGAAAAACCGCCCCTTTTTTGGGGAAAAACAAGGAGGCGCGGTTCAACAGCGACAGGTAATTCCATTTCTGCGCTCTCTTCGCCTCTCTCTTTCGCTTCTCTTTGTGTGTGTTACGACATCAAACCACATGCTATGCCTCTGTGTGCGTGTGAGTGTGTGCATGTGCAAGTGTGTGTGTTCAATGTGAATGAACGCTCGACAAAGTTGCGTTTTCAAAGATTGGCACATTCAAGTCTCTCTCTTAGGTTTTCGCTCTTTGTCGGGGAAAAACAGTTTTTCACTCGCTATCTGCAATGATTGTGAAAACAAAAAGTGCAACTGCACGAGGGGCAGCAGCGGGGGGTAAACTGAGGGGGCGGCTCTTACGTGTTGCCATATTTTTAAAGGCATTAATAAGCGTTTTTTCTGCGCTGTTTTGTTGACGTTCTGTGGCCAATTGAATTCGGTCTGCACTTGATAATCATTTATATTTAATGTGTGATAAAACTTCCGCGGAAAATATATCTTAACGATTTCGCGATAAATTAGCAAAGATAAGCAAAAAACAAACGGTGTGTTTTTCATTAGTTTTGCTTTTCTTTGGAAGTGCGATTTGGGAAATTAAAGAAGGCAAATGCAGAGGAAAAATAATTCATTGAACCACATCATGTATAATTTTTATATACAAAATGAAGTAACTAGAAGTAACTTACAAAATGAAGTAAATAAATAACAAATAAATAGTTAATTGGCTTATAAGCAAAAATAGGTTTTAGTTTCAGTAGTTAAGTTGCCTAACGAAAGTTGAAGCACGGAAAATATTCTGAAAAAAACTGCTGTATATTTTCCACGAATTCGTCGCTTTGTCATCGCTTTCGTAATTCTCTGCTTAACAGTTTCCAATCCCCGATAATCTACTAAAGATTCGCCAATTTGTCGGGGGTCGGGGTCACCACCTAATATTCGTCAGCTTCCAAAGCGAGAAACTGGGCTCCTTCCCTCTCCCTCCCCCATATGCCCCTCTCACTCGGTTGACGTTTGGCGTTACGACACGCAACGTACTACGAGTATTATGCGACGTTTGCTGCCAATGAACAAGTCGCAACAGCACAGTTCGCCCACTTGGCCCAAAACGAAAAACGCCAAAAGGGGCGAAGCGGCGGGGGAAATGGTGGAAAAATATGGTTAGCTTGAAAAGGAGGAAAAACCTATTTGCATACGTCATCGGGCGAAAAGGTTCGTCATGAGTCAGACTCGAATATCGAGGAAGCCAGACTCCAAGCAGCTGGATCGCTGTTATATAAACAAAATCAAACCCCACGCCGAACTTATGTAAGGCCCAAAGGGACTGGGCCAATTAGTCAGCGAATGAGTGGGTTCTTGTGTAATCGGTGTGAAATCAAAACTGAAAACTAAAAGCTGAAAACTGAATACTGAAAAATCACAAACTACTATGTAGAAATTTTGGTTGCTAATTGGCTTGCCTCAATAAATTCTTCAGCCCAGTTTCTTTTGTAGTTATTTCGTGCTATTTATATGAGCGTTTATCGCCGTCGTCATTGTCGTCCGTCCAAATACAATGTCATAAAACGATGTGAGCCAAGCAAAAAACGGCACAACAAATGGGAAACCAATAAAACAAATATCAAAGAAGAAATCAAAATGTACAAGAGCGAATAAACGCCAGCATTAAGGCAATGAAAATATATGTGATTTCATAACTACAAGCATGATTTCATAATTACGGCGAAAACTACCATCGGAGCATAATCAATTTATAGCGCACTTGGTTATGCAATTTATTGGCTCTCCTGGTGATTATGGAACTCTATCAGAATTTCTGGGGATTTTAGAAAAGACTTGAACAGCTTCGTTTGAATTTCCCTGCCTGAGCTGTGGCTCATATTGTGTTTAGGTGAAGTTGAATCATTTGCTGACTCACTTCCATGAGATAGTAATTTCACGGTTGATTCAGAGCAACTGTCGTTTTCAATCAGTTTTTTACAACCAGGTAAATAGCAATTATTCCAACTATCGCTCAATGAGTTTATCACATTTGGTGCTGTAAGTTCCTTTATCGACTTCAATCAGCGTTCGCCTACAATCACTTATCACACTTGAGGCACACAATGTCTGCATTCAGTTGACTTAGAACACTGACAAAGGCCGTTGTAAATGTAGCTATATACACATATTATATGTCAACGCTGCCATTTTGTCTGACTGACGACGAACAACGGACAACGGACAACGGTGATAGGAAAGGCAGTTTTGTATCTATCAGTTGTTGTTTTGTATCTACGCTTGACATTGCATAATACCGTGGAAAATAAAACAATCTACGAGCGATTGCCCTGAGGGCGTGTTCAGGTAGCCGGGATCCACATATTTGCAGTTCGCTTAGGAACATTTATCGGATACGGATTGTGCAATACGAGTTTACGTACTGCAGTGCCGTGCAGCTCAACGATTGCAGCGAGATGCACGTGCAGTTATATGAGGCGTATACATAATTTTTACTTACGCAAAAGCCGAGCGGCAGGCAACAGGAACAATTAGAATCGAGTGCCTGCCCGATGGCTTGTTTACCAACTTTTCCCCTGCCCACCCAATACACGTTTACAATGCTTCACAATGCCAGCTGATATAAAAGCTGGAGCTCCCTATCTCAATCTCGTTCGTAACCTCTCTATTTTATATACTGCTTATATGGTTTCAATTTCGAGGCAAAGATTGCGCTGTTCTGCTTAAAATGATGTGAAAGTGGGTTCTCTCGAGTGCTGGAATACAATATCAACAAGTTGATTCGAAAGGGAAATTTCTCGGATGTTCATGCCTGAATTCCAGGTACCAAATACAGGCACATTTTCTGTAACTGTGGCACTTAAGGGCACGCAGTGATCATTGCCGACTGAAACAGCAAGAAGATATAATAATTTTAACTCACTTTCACATCTTCACCATTAGAACCACTTATTTTTTCACGAGTATCACCTGTCACCTCTAACCAAGAACAAAAAAAGGCAAAAAAATACCCAGATCTTATGTAATGTGCAGCCGAAATTCTATTCCGAATATAACATGCGTGTTTCATTTTCATTATATTTTTTGGGTCGCCGACTCGATCAAAAAGCCTCATGTAGATCGTATATCTGCGGGCGTATAAACACACCCTTGATAAATTCATTTTCTTGGCTAACTACCAACTTATAAGATATTTCAGCATTACTTAACAACGAGATTTATGCAAAAGCAGAGATCGCCTGATATAAAAATGATTTTGCGCGTGTTTCTGTCTGCGTTTTCATATCGCTGCCAATGAAGAAAAACTACAAATTTCATTTGCACGCAGCTTTGTAGTTTCATTTTATGCTGGCACACTTTTGATTGCCTTTGCAAATGTAAACAAATTATAAGCCAAAAAAAAGAAAAAGCAAAGAAAAGCAAAAAAAAGTAGCAAGAGAAGGAATAGCGATCTTGATGCCGGGCGGACGACAAACCAAAAAATTGTTTACATAACAAAACCAGAATGCGAAGGCAAACCGAAATTTGCAGGTGTGAGTGTGAGTGTGCGTTGTATCTGTATCCGTGTGTTATGCCGGCATTGTTTATCTTAAAGATACAATACGAACGACGTCAAAAGCAAAACGTGCGCACAATCAAAAATAAAATAAAACCGAAACAAGCCAAAAACCAGACAAAAACAAAAACAGATTCTCTTCAATGAGCTTCTCTCTCGGGAATTTCGTTATTCGTATTTCGTATTCGTATCTCACAAATACAAATACGCGTAGCAATGGTTCTCGAAGGCAAGAGAACGTAAGAGAGAACGCCTAAGAGCAGGGACACGTGCGCAAGTATTGGTATAAAAAGTATCTGTGTGCCGATGATTTTGATTTCGTTACTTAGCCAGCGTCCGCGTCAGTTCGCTCTATGTGATTCAGTGTTAATTTTCATAATATTATGTAATAGCATGTGCCGCCGCCTGGCTGCGATTCCACTCTATGCCCTACCTTAACGGCAATTCTAACATGTAGTTTTATTTACTTACTTGCGATTCACGGGATTTGGCTTGGCTTTCTACGGCTTCCAGGCTTCCAGGGGGCAACTTGCGAAAGTTCATTGAACCCCACACCTTTACACTTTATATAAGAACTCTGTGCCTTCATAATTAGCTCTGTGCTGAGGTGCCGAACGTCACGTCATCGTTTTTTGGGACTGTGCTGATGTGGGAAAGAAATGCATTTCGAGTGCGTGATATCTCTGGCGTTCTCCAGTGGTTAAGTAATAGATACAGTAGTTCTTCTTCCTCTTCTTCCTGGGCCACCCAGTAATCAAAGAGCGCGCGAGAGAGAGGTTTCTCTCTTTGATTCCATTGTGTGTGTCTGTGTGTGTGTGGACTGGGAATTATAAAACAGAATCAAAAGCTGCCTCTGAGAATCAGTCATTTCATTTCTTTGGCTGCTATTTATTCTTGCTTCGTTTTTTTTTTCGAGCGTTACGTAAAACACCTATCTTCTTCTTGTTCCGCTTACTTCACATTCTCTCTTTATCTCTCTCTCATACATATATATATGCACATATATTTCTCCCGGAATCGAAATCAAAATCCAACTCATATTCTCTTTGTTCTCTGTGTGTGTTTTCAGATGCCTTGCTGCTGCTGCT
The DNA here is from genome assembly GCF_016746235.2 of Drosophila teissieri. Classification (NCBI taxonomy): domain Eukaryota; kingdom Metazoa; phylum Arthropoda; class Insecta; order Diptera; family Drosophilidae; genus Drosophila; species Drosophila teissieri. The sequence continues at coordinate 13,077,411 of NC_053031.1, read as the reverse complement.
GCTGCTTCAACTGCTGCTGTTGTCAAAACTTCTTCTTCAGTTCAACTAAAACAGGCAAAAGCAGAGCACGCAAGAGATTAATTGATGGCAAATGAAGTGGTGAAATATATCAATTAAATTCAATAAATCAAGAATCAAGCATCAAGTGAACAAAGTGAAAGGTGTCGTGTAGTGTAGTGTCGTGATGAGGGATATAGATATTGTATCTGCCAGATAGATTAACCCAACTGTTGCATACGTGACTGCAGGCAGCTACGAAAATAAATAAATAAATCATAAAAAACAAATCGCGCGGCATACGATCGCTTCGGATATAGCCATCCATATAGTCATCCAGTGATGCCTCTGTCGCAGGGCTATTGCCTGAAGCCCTCGCTGCGGGCGATGAAGGTGCTCCGCCAGCAGGAGCAGCAGGATCAGGGTCACCACATGCCGCCCAGCAGCCACCCGCTACAGTGTTACCTGCCCCACAACGACAGCCAGAACTCGCTGCACTACCTGCTCGCCGAATCCTTCGCCAAGGTGGGCAGTCTACCAGAAGCCTTCGATGTCTACGAGTTGATAGCCAGCCGTCAGTTCGATGGCCATGTGCCGCTCGACAAACTCAACACACTGGCCAGTGCGCTGACCACGCACATCCGGCAAATGGGCGGCATTGCCACGCCCACACCCACGCCAACGCCCACACCAATGTCCGCGGGTGTGAAGAGCCCCAGAATATCGGACAGAGTGGACATGATGCCCTGGTCACGATACCATCACCAGGGCAAGCAGAGTCAGGCGGAGCAAGGGGAATTCCTGCGAGGAGTGGGTGAATCCATGGATGAAGCGGGCGGCGGTCCCCTGGACTTGCACTCACCCACGCGAGAACTACGAGTGCCGAGTCCACTGCAGGACTTGGAGGACTTCGATCCGCTGATGTGTCCGCTGTGCGGCGATATCCTGCGCTGTCCGGTGACCACCAATTGTGGCCACACCTTTTGCCGGCAATGCTGCGAGACGATCACGCAGTGCAACATCTGCCAGGTGCGATTTCCCCGCATCCAGGCATCCTCGCCAGCTGTTCCTCCAGTCTGCGCCCTTACCACCACCACAGCGAGTGGTGCGCCATCCAGCGGCCTCTTCACAGCACCCTCCAACCACAATGCGAACCTCAGCCTGATCAGCTTTCCCGTGGGCTATGGCGTCCAGCTGGCGTCCAGCGTCCACCGCTTGGCCGCACCACCCATGACAGTGACCACCACCACGGTGGCATCCACAACGGCCACGGCCACCACCACCATGGCGTCCACATCGGCGGCAGCTGCCCTCGGCCTCAGTGCGTATCCCGCGGCACACGGCGGCGGAGGCAGTGGCTCCACGGCCATGAAGTTCATGCCGGACGTGCTGGTGCGCAGGCTGGTGGAGAAGTGGTGGGGTCCCGATCTGCAGGCCAAGAAGATCAGCGAGAAGGCCAGCAGCTGCATGCACCTCAATCTGCTCGACGACGCGCTCAAGTTCTGCAATGCCAGCTTGGAGAAAGGTGAGTTACAATATAAAACCCTGATGTATATGGGGGAGATTTAAACAAATTATTGAGTGTAGTACCTTATTTTTGCACCCGAAACCCAACTATTGCCTTGAAATTTCTCTCTGTGGAGCAGCAATCCTTTTCGCTTCGACTGCAGTGAGGGGGAATTGAAAAATCAATAAAGGGCAGGACCGAAAATGGCAAGGCTCAATAGACTCCATTTGCTGACGTCAGGCGAGTGGCAGGAACCCAGCCCATTGGTGGCGCAACAAGTATCGCACAGGAGCACCGCCCACACACTAAATCCAGTCCAGGGCCCATGCGGCGTATGCGTATTTTCAGCCATTACATCCGAGGAACTTTGCTCCCGCAAATGTCAACTTGTTACTCTAATTGTGTGTGCTCAACGCGACAAATGGCACTGACAGGAAAGCCAGGCAGGCAGGCAGGCCAAGGACCCAATTATCAAATATTTATTGAGCAAATTCAAAGTAAATAAATGTTGACAGAAGGCAGTGGGAGCAGCACAAACTGTATCTGATGGATACGCGAACCGTGGCACGCGCTGCCAGCTCAACTCTTTACGCACTCGAAATGATATTTTTCGAGAAATCGCAGCGCTTTTTTGCTTCTTGGCTTTTTTAATGAATTATTAAGGCGCTGAGTCAGTCACTTGAGCTCAAGAGGATTTTCCCCTTCACTTGTAGGGGAATACACAGAAGAGAAATTTTGAAATTAAGAACAGCTAATTAATCACCTCCATTTTCCCAGAGACAATTTTGTTGTTGCCCCACGCTGTCTTTAACGAAAATAGTTTTTCTATTTTTTTTTAAAGAGGAAACAGAAAAATCAAAACGATTTACGCACTTAGAAATCCATCAAACAAAATGCTTCGAGTTAAACGAAAATGAACAAAAGGCAGAAGGCAGAAGGCAGCAGACGAGAAACACTTGACTCGTCAAGAGTTTTTTTTGGGCGCAAAACAATGGCAATGATGGACAGAATTAGGTGGAAGTGAGGAGAAAAAGAATGTTAAAAATAACTAAAATTAACCAGATCTGAGGTCGACATTTTCCTAGGCTGGCAATTAATAATTTTCGACAATTCTTTGAATGACTGCGAGGATTTAGTAACTGAATGGTTTATTTTGCAGTATCTGCCTATTTTCTGATTTGCTCCAAAAATAGAGTTCATCGATTCGTGCTCATTGTATTTGTTTTATTTAAGCGACTTGGTCACCATAATTGCACCTATTTAGTGTTTACCAATCAATGTTTGCGTTTCGTTCGGTGATTTTCCACTTTTATGTATCGCTGTTTACCCCTGGAAAACAAAATTAGACGGAGACTCGAGTTTATGTTATTTTTCCGCCCATCCTCTCTGCCCATCGAAAAATTCATTCTCCCCATTTCGCTTTCACCGGGATATAAAATAATAATGCATCAGCGTGTCTGTCATTTCCACGGGTATTAAGTTGGCTTTCTGTGGCCACGTGGGCGGTGGACACACAAGGTGGACACAAGGTGGACACAAAGTGGGCGGCGGGCCACCTAAAGTGCGGTGTTACTTTCATAATTGTCATTATCGAGGTGTTTGGCTTGCTGACAAAGTACGGCGTGTTTTTGTGATTAGCCAAATTGTATGCTGACGCATCCATCGTACGACTGTGTTTACTCATTATAATCGAGAGTGGAGCGCCTTATGTGGCAGCTTGTATGTGTCGGATCGAAATAGCAGCAACGTTCCAGCTGACACGTAAACAACGATGAATATTTCTTGGTCGGTCTATTTATAAGAAAAACCAATGTATTTGTTCTATTTCATTTGATTTTGTGTCTCCTTTGTTATTGCTTCTCTTTCGGACGCCGTAATCAGTTATTGACACTTGCTGATAAAAATGGGGGAAAAAATTCGACATTATTTTTTGGGGCAGCGGTAAAAAGGAAAAAAATTCTTTAAGTAAACGGTGTTGATAAGCTAACTGCCCAGTCACGGCTATAAAGGGAAATTCAAACGAAAATACAAATCGATACCAATTAGGTTGGCAAATAAAGCGCTTCAGCCGGGATTAGTTGAAGTCGAGTCCGAGCTCAAGAAGCTAGAGCACATCGCACATACGCCGTGTGGGCCAAAGCCAAGTGCCCCACTTGACAATGAAGATGTCAGGACACACACTGTCAGCACTCTAGTATCAAGCACAGTATCAACACAGAGACACGCCCCATCCTCTGACAGGATTTTAATGTCCTGCTGAAATGAGCTTGAGTCCTGGGGCAGACATGCACAATTTAATTTACGTATACGTATGCCTTTTTTTACGACCCGAGGCTGGCAAATGTAGTCGTTCACCTCATCAGGAGTTTCCGTTCTTTTTTTTTTGCCAAGTACACAGAAAATAATTAACAAAAAGTATTACGAAGCTGGCTGAGTGGAAAGAGTTGTTAAATGAGCCGCAAGGACTTGGCCTGAATACATATTTGGTTAGCAGGGGATAAAAAACAGGAAAAAGGTTGGAGGTTCATTAGAAATATTGCATTGGAAATGCCTTCATGTCATGCAAGGCTCTGTTCCACTGACTGGTCCTAATTTAATACATTAATACACGTATATGTTTGTGCATTAAATGTATACGGCTTACATTATATGCCGGATCGTATAATTATATGGCGTGTTTGGTGTTTTGTGTGCTGACCACTTGGCTGCATTTAATGTTCCCTTTTTGAGTTGGAGTTCGCTGTTGGATTGAAAGAATTTTAGCACGAAGCATGCAATTAATTTGGTTTTATTTCCAGCCTTGTTCTGCCACCGATTTCCATTTAGTTTTATGGCCGGCTGGTTTTCCTTTCGGCCTCAAATCATTTCTTTATGGGTTCGTAGAACTTGAATTTGGACCAACGACTTCTGGGCGAAATTATTTCAGTTTATGCGGCTTATTAAGTCTTAATTTCTTGGTAATTATTATTGACTTTGACTTCAACAGAATTTCTTTTGCCCAGCAATTCTTTGGAATGCGATCTAATCTGGCAGCTCAGTTTGTGTGCCACATTTGTAATGGCTTGGAAGAACTGATAATTGTATGCAAAACGTGCTGAGAGCTTAGAAGATATTATTTTTAAGATAACTTAAAAGCAAGAAAAATATTTCTAACATGACTGTTTAATGTAAATAGTTGTTCATTTACTATGAATTAAACAGAAAACGTTTTATAACTATAATATGTAACTCAGACGCAATCATACTGTACAAAAAGTAAAAGCCTTTTTATCAGCGTGTTTCATTATATCAACACTGATTTGACGGACTTTTTTTTATAAAACGAGTTAGTTATCAGCAAGAACAAAATATCATTGTTGTTTTGATGATAAGAATTGCACTTTTTCCCATTTCCCTCAAGGGCGTGACCCTGAACTCCAACACACTTTCCTTCGCTCGAGACAATCAGACTGGAAGCGAAGTGAAGTGAAATTGTGTGAATAATATATCCATTCATGTGATTAATACGTGACGCTTATCGCACTGCGCTGCCAGCTCACTCAATACACCTGATAAAGCCAGCACATTAATACTATGTGCAGGTATTAGGTACAGGTATTTATATACACTCGATTTGTGGTTATTGTTTGAAGAGCACCTTGATCTTGTTAGCATTGCTTTCCACTGAGGTTGAGTACTCGTGCCATTAAACATTTGCCTTCATGCCTTCATTGTCGTCATTCTCGTATTTTTAAAATAAAAATCCAAAGTCCCTGCACTTCCCTCGCAATTCTCCGTTTTGCAATTATTCAGAGTGACTGCACTCATTAACATTTGTTTCTAGCCATTTCATTTTTGACTGTGCTTTTGATTTCGGCCCTGCCTTTTTTTTGCTCCTGGTAGCTAACATTTTTTAATTAGCCAAACAAGAGCTGGAAACAGTGCGCCCGATTCTTTGTGTGCACGGCAAGAAATCAGAGCATAGTAAACTTATGCCACGAAACGCATTTACTTTATGAAGCATGTTCCTTACAATGCAAGTTAAACATATTGATTATAATAGAAACTTTTTTGTTGATTTATTTTTGGACTTTCACCTAACAATATTTCTGTTTGTGTAGTCAAAAGTGCAGGCAGCCAAAAATTTATTGCGCATTTTGAGGTCGTTGAGTTCTTTCCGTGAAAGTGAACAAAGAGCCACAAGGGATGGCCAGCGGGGTGGGCCAGAAAGGGGGGCGGAGAGTTTAACGACCACAAAATTCAACTGGCCTTGAGAAAGCCAGTTGCCAATGGCCGTCACATATACAGATACAGATATAGATACAGATACGGCTACAGATGCGCCTTAGAATGTGGTCGTGCACAAAGATTGTGTTAATTTCTATCGCAGATCTGTGCTTTCCTTTTGCCATATTATTGAGTATGTGCGATTTGATTTATTTCTTTCTGCGTGTGCTTTCTCCGCCCCCGCCCCACAATATATGTATATATTTCTATTTCACAGACGCCATGCGTTGCATAGCCGGCATTCCCCGAGCTCGCGTATCTGATAGATACTTTTTGGCATGCCCATTGCTTCATATACCCCCTACCCCCTCGTCACTTCGACAAGTCTGGCGCACATTTCTTAAATGCCATCGCACATTTCACTAGCTAGCGCTGGGTAAAAAAAACTAGAATCAAGAAAGCACACACAAAAAAAAGAATTTACAAGACTTTCAAATGAGAATTCTAACCCGAAAGGAATTGTTTGTGCCTTCTCAAATATTCATTTGCTTTGGGCCTGAAACTGTTCGGGTCGAGTAAATGCAAACTTTTCCCATTTCGAGTTAAGTTTTTCGGTATTTACTTCTGGAATTCAGTTCACCCATGGCAGCGGAGTGGGTGGTGTTAGCCTTGTGGCTTCTACGTGGGTTCTCTTTGAAGTCAGAACCAGTTCTTAGGTGTAGGCGAGGCTAACGCAGTGAGATATGTGTATCGGTGATTGTGTGGTTAACCAACTGGAGAAAATCTCTTATAGAGTATATCTGTCAACTTGTTATTTTCACTTGTCTGTATTAATGGTGCTTTGAGTACTCAGTGAATGAAAAAGGTCACCTCATTTCGACAAAATATTATTTTAAATCCGCAACTTACGATGAGTGAATGACATAATGTTAATAACGTGAACACATTTCCAGCTATTTAGTTTATTACGAAATGCTGACATGCACATCCATTCCAGTGACACTTGACACTTGGGCAGCATTCTGTTTGGCATAACGAAAAATATTCTCTTTTATAACCGCATGTCACTTGCGGCATTGAATAACTTTATCAATTATTCACTGTTTCATAACAATGCCACACCATTTAAGGCGCAGCAATGTAAGGAAAACTTAAGTGCCAGCTAGGCTTTTCCCCCGCTCGCATTTTCCCAGCTGCGCGCACCCACAAATTCTGTCAAAACAAGCTGTATGATGTAATAATCAGCTCACAGGCAGCGCGGTTAGCAAGGAAAAATAACATTGAGACATTTTCCTAATTGAGCTATGCGCCCTCTCACTCCGCACTCGGGAAAAGATAAAACCCATAACGAAGAAAAAGCTTATGCAAAAAAATAGGTAACAGCAGAAATATGCAACAAAATTTGTGTTGCTCCTGTCGTTCGTTTCGTTTGTTTCGTTTGTTTCTTGCTGCCGTAATTGCATAATGAGGCCAACTGCAATTGCGACAATACAAAAAAAAACATTAAAAAAGTGCAAGCGTGAGTCATAAAAAACAAAGCAAAAACGCTTCGGCCAGATTGTCTATTAAGTAATATTCTATTGTAAACTGTGAGTTACGATTCGCAAAATTCACTTTCAACATTTGCGAACGGGCAGCAGCAACAAATCAACTGGCAGATTACTCAATTGACTGCCGCTGCAATTGCAAAAGCTATAGGCTCTATAGCTCTATCGCTATATAGCCATATAGCCACATAGTCGTAGCAAAATCAAAAGTAAGTCGCCCGCTCACTTACATATGTATGAACATATACACAAGCTGTCTATCGGCTGCCCTCTCTTTCTAAAGGCCTGTTGCCGTCTCTTTCGTGGCCCGCCGTGGCTGCTCTCTGACTCGTTTGAATTACAGTTATGTCATAGAACGTAGGCAAAGTTGTTGCTGCTGTTGCTGCTGCTGCCGCTGTTGTCGCTCGTGTTGCACTTTATCGCATTGCCCAACAACAACAACAATAGCTGCCCACAATCAGCAATCAGCAAAACTGAAAAACGGAAAAACTGCAAAACTGCTAGCAATAATTTGTTAGACTATTGAGTAATAGACACGGGCGCCCAGAGATCGAGATCGACATCATTCCACTTCATTCCACTGCACTTCACTTCATTCTCCACTCCAGCACAGGTAAACTGTTGCCCCCAGGCGGCAAATACACGTGGAATTACCACAACCATTGCGGCCCTCACACCCTTAACCTTTTTATCCTAATCAATCTATTGAAAATTACATCAGCCTGACATTTTCACTTTCCGCCCGGCGAATAAAGTCCACAAAACAATTTCCACGGGGCGTGACTGCGCCAAAAGGCAATTCAAAGTACACAGAGATTTTCCAAGATTATTCAACACAATTGGATGATATTAAAATCCATTTATAAGAAATATATCTAACAAATACGATTTGTTGCCTGGTTTTTAAGTGCACTTGGGAAAAAGTTTAAGTAAATTTGATTATATTAGCTTATATTTTTGAAAAATGAAACCAACACCGAAATTACAGCCAACAAATTTGACCTTAGTGCCTAAAAAATCACGTAACTAGCATATGATACAACGATTTCAAATCCGGTTTGATTGCTATTATAGCATTTTAAGGTGCGATTTTTACAGCCACATTTAACTTAAGATAATACAAGCAAAATAGATTTTTTCCCAGTGCCATTATGCAACAATTACTGGCCAACACGGCCAACGAGTTAAGGGGAGTGTTGCCTAATTGATGGAACGAAGACAGAATGGAATTATAAAAGCAAAGTTCACTGCGATGACATAATTGTTTTGGATTTGATTAGCCCGCAAAAGGGATTTCAATTAGGTTTTTAAGCAGCGCAAGCTGTTAACACTAAATGATAAATCGCAAACTTTCCTACTTTGGCAACATGGTATTAGCATTCAATTTGGTTATTTGGGCCAGACTTTCAGGAGCACTTGGAACTTTTTGTTTTCACTAACAACCCCGACTGAAACTAAAATGTTTTTGCACCCATTCATTTTTTTGCTTCTTCGTTCTTTGCGAATAAAAGTTTTCCCCCGAAAAAGTGATGAAAAAAGCCAGCGAAACTTTTTGCATTATCCCATTCTTTGTGCAAAAATGCGTTTAAGCCAGGTGCTAATGGCAACTGAAAATGAATGATTAAAGAAAATGCTTTGAAGTAACAGTTGTAATATATAAATATAATTTTATTGGTAGAATTTGCTTTATTTTAACTAAACTCTTAGGTAAGAGTGAACAAGCTTTCTTAACCAAGTAACAGGTAATTTTCTGTGGAATTTAGTTTTGATTTTCTAAAGTTAAATATAGTGCGCAGTAAATTTCTTTTTCTATTGAACGAACTATTTAAGATCATGCCAAGCCAATTGAAATATTTTCGTTTAAAAATCGAGTAGAATGCATATATGTATGTTTTTAAATGTTTATATAGATAGTTAGTGATTGCCCAGAATAACCCAGTTGCCCACAAACAACTTTCAAAAACCTCCTATTGTAACAGTTGCCACACAGCGTTGATTATTTAATCGCCGATAGGAGAGAAGAAAAAAAATTATTACAAAATTTCAAACTCCTCTGTTTGTGGCAAGCAGAAAAACCAAAAAAAAAACCCCATCAAACGAAGAAAAAAAATTAAAAGCGAGACGAAAATTTGAGAGCATTTACAAATCACGATTTAATTTCCACACGGCAACAACAACAAGCCGAAAACCGTTGAAATTGGCAACAAACAAATGAGCAACAATGGGTTTTCGGGCGGTTGGGGGCGGCGTGGTTAGAGGGGGCGGGGCAGCGGGACAGCGGAACAGCGGGGTTCAGCAGACTAAGCGTGAAAAAGACAAAAGACCAAGGCGACCACGACAAACATGAGAAAACGGGGGAAACTGAGGCAGATCTTGGGCCTGCAGCTTAACGTAACCAACAACAGTTGGCCGCTGGGCCTTACATAACCAAAAAAAAAACCACAAAAAAAAAACAGAAATAACAAGAAAAAAAGCAGCTCCACTTACCAAACAAACATAATAAAAGTGACGTCGACGTCGGCGTCGCGCATTTGACTTTGACATACTTTTGCGACTTTGCAGATGGTAACCAATGTGGCCAAAAGAGAGCGCGAGAGCTGGCCAACAAAAAAGTGAAAGAGCAGCTGTCAAAGCCAGGCTTGACACTCACTCGCTCTCTTACTTTCTCTTTGGCCAGCGCTCGGTGACCTCTTTTGGCCAAGGCGAAAAGACCAAAACTGTTGCTTGCTGGCTGTTGGCTTTTACTCACTCTTTTTTACTCCCCGCACATCTTTCTCTTGCTCTTACTTTGGCGCCGATTGCACAAGTCTCGGCTCACGCAATGTTTTAGCCATGGCCAATACCCGCCACCTCGCCCCTCCCCTACCAACGGCCCACAAGACTTACATGAGTTTACTCATATTTTTGGCAGCTTTGCATAAAAAGCCGGTTACGTTGGCCATACTGTTTTTTTTTCAGCTCCGTTCGCTTATCGAACTGCGTTTAGGGGCTGATTGGCGTCTCGGGCGATTACATAAGTGAAAACCAGACCGAAATAGACATGGGATAGGGGAGAATATACGAAAATAGATCTGGAGAATCAAAAGAAGAAAAAAGAACAGCAAAACTGGGAAATTCATTTGAAAGAGGTTTTTTAGCCATCAAAAAAATGCTGACACCCAAAAGGATTTTAATCAAGAAAAACTGAATTATTTTTGGGTTTACTTTTAAGTGGCAAATAGCAAGTCAACTGGTTATCAAGTCTATACATGTAAATGAGATTGTTGTAAAACTTTATAAATACTAAAATAATTATATTAGAAAGATATAGATATACAGCTATTTTCTTCATTTTCCAAAAGTGTGCACCCAATTTCGCTGAGTGCATTGGCCACCCCAAATGACTTTTAAGTGGATTATTGGCATACGTTGTCGCCATCCCCGCGCTGTCAGCCACCTCAAAATGTAATGCATTTTGATGGTTTTTGGCTTTGGGTTTCAGCCTCTCTGTTTTGGGCCTAGTCGTAGTTTTGCTTTGCTGTTTGGCGTCAGGTGGTAAGGTCAGTTCAGCCGAGAGTTGAGTTTTTCCCATTACGACCTGCCCTTCTGTCTGGGAAATCAATTAACTGCGCGTCAGAAGCGCGTGTGGCAACGGATGTGGATGTGGATTTGGATGTGGAAGTGGAGTTGGATGTGAGTGTGGGGACATGGACATGGACGTGGCCAAACATTTATCAAATGACATCTGGCCCAACAGAGCGGACATATGGCAGGAAAATGGTGGCAGTTGGACCTTGTAAGTGGGCGGAGAAAAGGGCGTAGTGATTAGCGCACTGGCACCACAGTCGTAATACTTGATAAGAACTAGCTTTCACAGCTAACATCAAAGTACTATCACCGAACTATTTAACCATTTTATATACAAGTTATTTTCATCATTACAAGTTTTTAGTTTAAATGATTTCCTTCCTTGAAAACATCCTTATCATTTGGGGCAAAGTGGAATTAACAACTACGCAAACTTATCTCCCCAAGAATCTATAATTATGGCTTTGAAGTTGTCGGCCTGCCGTCTTGTATTTTATATATATTTATGGCCCAAGCTGGCTGACTGAGCAAACAACCAGAATACTTTTGTATATGGGACAACTTCTGTATATCTTGCGCCTCACATAATGTGCGACTTCCGCACTTGTTTTTGGTCCCATAACGACCACATCTTGGTCACCAGTTGACCTTCAGCCCACTCGGCGAGTTGCTGCTCAGTGGAGCGTTTTGAAATCGTTGTTGCCGTTTCGGTTAAACATTTTCAAATATTATTTGCGCGCTTCGTAAAACTCATGAATGCCTCGGCATTACAAGAGAAAACTGCAAAACAACAATATATACATTTCTGCGCTTCACACAGTAGCAAAGGAATTTGTTTTTTGTTTTGTCTTGCTCGAATGGAATTTATGTTTGATTTTATTTGCGTGCTTGCGAATTGTTCGAAATTTTTTTCGTTTTTGGGGATACAGCTTTTTTTTGTTTTGCTCCAATTTGGCTGAAGGTTGCGCTCGGTTGAGCAAAAAAAGTAAACGACGGAGAAGTTATATAAGACTTGAAAATGAAGTTCACTTCGCTGAATATCTCCCGCTGATTTACCTTGAATTATTTCGAACGTAAAGTATGGATGGCGTTTGTTCGTGGCGAACATAAACATTTTGCGTCTCAGATGAAATGCGGTTAAATCACCATTAAATGAAAAGCTACTGCTGGCCAGGAAACCTATGTCTTATAATTTTCAATTTTTAGCTCTCGGGCGAGTTCTGGCCTTGGCTCAGTCTGAACTTTGACATTTTTACATTTTGACATTTTATCTTTGCGTACTCATCTTTTTTGCTTGCCTTGGAATTTTTCTGTTGCGTCTTGTTTTCCAGCGCCGAAAATTTATGCGACAACGCATGGCGATATTTCCCAGATGTAACCCGCGCAACAGCAGCCACAAAAATCTTCACAGTCGGTTGAGCTTCACAAAACAGAAAAACCAACAAAATATAACAAGAACAGAGAAACAACTGCAAACAGAATTCCAGCAGTTTTTTTGAGGATTTCCGGGGGTTTGACATTTCGCAGACTGAGTTGACAACACCCACATTTAGCTTATAAGCATGCCCAAACACATGAAACTTTTAAATGAAATAACTAACTGTATTCAGTGTTAAGCTGCGTTTTATTCCATTTACTCCATGTGTGTTTCATCTCAACGAACTCGAATGTGGAGTGAGAAACTTATGTTTTTCAGGAAAACAACACAACACAAATGGAGGCGAATATGCATATATGCACAAGAGCACATTCGAATAATTTACACAACAATTGTCTGTCATATGGCCTCGTAAAGATTAATCATAAAAATAAAAATGCAATTTTATAGAATTCTTTACCGAGAATTTCAGTCGCACACTTAACGCCGAATAGCCGAAGGCGAATGCAAAACGTAAAAACAATGCGACTGCCTGCACTTCCTGAAAGTGAATAATTATTATTTTACCACATATTCTTTGCGAGCATTTCACATTTCCGTCAACAGCATCAAAAGTGGCCAAGTGAGCGTTCATTCATGAAGACAATTATAAAGGCAAATTAAGCAGGGAAATGGTAGACGCTTCTAGTTGCCATAAATCTGCCTTTGCATGCACAATTCTCGACAAATTTGAGTTTAACAAGGAATTTGCAAGGCGATTTCTATAGAAATTAATTGGTCTAGGTAATCTGAAGGAAATTTCGCCAAGGTGTCGAATAACTTGCATTTTCTAAACAGAATTTATAAGCGATAATTTTGGCAAATTCATATTTTAATGATGTGAAATAAGACAGAGTGTGCCAGGAAATGTTGGTAAATTAAATATTCGCATCGAAGGAAGGAAATATTTGCGCCTAACAATGGGTATTTCCTTTCATTTGAATTTGAATTATGCACAGCTCTTTTCCCCATTTAACTGCTGGCATTTTCCCCGAAATTCGCATATTTATTTCGCCCTTACATCGAGCGCTGTAACTTTACGAGTGCCATAAACTTAACTCCGCACAATTAGCTTCATCTGCATAATGGTCATATTTTATGCGCGCGTATAGAGTGTTAGCAATGGGGGTTGTGGATTTTCTGGGGTTGGTCTGGCCTGCTGCGCTCCAGTTATCCCCCATCATAGACATCAAAAAACGGTCAATTTCCCTGCGGATTTTGGTTTGTATTCGCTTGGATGAGAACTGGGAACTTGCAGCTTGGAGCTCGGAGCTCGGAACTGTGGGGTGTCGCATAAAGTTTGCCATCTTTTCGCCGCTCGTTTATGGCCGCTCGTTTCCCGTCTCACTTGCCGCAGTTTTATGGGCATTCATTTAGTATTTAGGTCAGTTTTTCGCCACCCCTTCGGTCTCCCTACCCCCTCTTCGTTTCTCCAGTTTCCTTTTGCATAATAATCCAGTGTGTGTGTGTTTGTGTGTGTGTGTGTGACTGTGGTGCTTGTGTTTGGCAATCAGAGCTCGGACCATGCGGCGTATACGCAATGTGTTTATTTTTAGCAAATTGTTTAACTGCCTTTAAGCACATCTGAATTGAAAAATTAGCGGGGACATGCATTCTTTGTCGCTGCTTTGTAGCTACCTTGTTGTTTTGACATTTAAAAATAAATAAATCAAATGATCGGCGGTTTGAAATGCCTTTGTCTTTAGATCAGATTGTCAGTTCGCTCACGCTGTTTTTTTTGAGGAAATCAAAATTCTTAGATTTCTGATCTCATTATGCAATCCATGGCAATGCCATGTCTGTCAACCGCCAAGGAAAATTCGCTTCTCTCCTCAATATTCATTGCTGTTTTTTTTTTCTTCTTTTTTTCTGATGTGGTGGGAATTTTGCAAGCGATTTTTAATGTACGTGACGAAATCTGATTTTGAGTGCACACAAACGCCAAAACGACACACGCGGGCACAAAAAAATATCATAAGAAATATATGCAGTGAGAAAAAAGTATAGGGCGGTTATGAAGTAATAACTTAATGCCTTTGTAATGTTTCCTATACGAATATATTGAACATTTTTAGCTTTGCTTTTGAAAAATATGTATTTTGTGACTACTTTTAATGTTACTTTACTTTTAAATGTTTTAATATAGAGCATAATATGCTTGATAGTTCGCATGAGAAATATTATCAGTATTACAAGTTAATAAGCATTCTAAGGCATACGTTGTATTTAGTTATAACTTAGCAACTACTTTAGGTACTTTCTTCACAGTGTAGCCAAAAAAAATATAAATTGCACACATATGAGCATTGTCATATCTGAAGCCAAATGCAATTTATCAACAGTTGGGCTTAAATTGTCTGCAGCGTAACGGAAACTTGGCCCCGCGTGGAAGATGTTCTATCTATCTGCAGGGGATGAGGAGGGGGGCGTGGCGGGGGCGTTCGCAGAGCGTAAAATTCTCTAATAAGTGCAAATTGGTAGCAGTGACAACAGCAACAACAATACAACAACAACGACATACTGCCAGCAAAACAACGTCAGCCAGTCGACAGCGTTTGGCTTTGCATTTTAATTGAATTTCTGTATATTTCTATACTATTTTTTTTTGCTTTTTGCCCACTCGCTGCGGTTGTAAGTAGAAGTATCTGATGGATACGCACACACATAGCCGCAGATCGAACGGGAAGTAGCCGGTCAGCGAGAACGTGGCCGCCTTCAGTGTGATATAATGTGGAAATGAATATAATTAGTATGCATAATACATATAGTTATGGCTCTGGACTCGTCGGCCAAACGCGGGGGGGTGCGGGTGGTGAGGTGGGTGGGGGGGGGAGATGGCCCTGGAGATCGAATGATATTATTGCATAATAAACGGGGGAACCACTTTCAAAGTGGGAAAAACATATGGGAAACAGATGGAATTATCGGAAAACTTGCCATAGGAGGGGACAGCTGTTTTTCCGTTTTTTCTCAATTAACAGAATATTAGAAATTACAAGTCGTAAATAAATAAATCGCTACATAAAACACTGCAGCAATTAATAAATTTAACTCTTTTAGTTGCTAAAGTTCATAAATTCATTACAAAAAACACTGATATGCTAACTATTGATATAAAACCAAAAGCTGTCTTATCTCACGTAGAAAGAAGGGCTCAGAAAACGTTTAAGGCATAATCAGCTAAATTACATTCTACCGTTATCTGGCAGGGCCCAATGAAGTGCCGTTATGTTTTGCCACCTCCACTCACTCACATAACAGTTAACCGCAAATCCAATCCCAAACGCGTTATCTGGCAAGCAAACACCATATCACGGGTATTTATTTTCGGAATCCATTCGACACCCAGCGAAAAAACAACGTAAAAATGGAACAGCGAAGTCACAAAATATTGACAAGCCATTTACATAATCAACACGATTTTGTGATAATCGCAAGTGGTATTTACTTTATGCTAAAATTCTTCATATCGTTCAACAGTAGCTGGGCGTTTTAAATTTAATTTTAAAATATTATCTATCAACAAAATTGCGCGATTTAAAGACAATCGTATGTTGCGACAAATATGTCAAAATGTAAATGAATATCTCGGCTGGAAAATTGGCGGAGTGAAGGGACCACATGTAATCATTTTTTTAGCAATTCGTGTAACAATTGGAATTACAACAAAATCGCTTATAGGCCCTCGTTGCTGATATTATATAGGCATCGTTGTTGTTGTTATTGTTGTTGCAGCTACTGTCGTTTTGATGTTGCGCCTTTTTATGTTGCGTAATGTTAGGCTACATAATCGCGTTTTCTGCCTAACAGCAGCTGCGCGCGTCTTTTTAACATAAATATGAAAAACTCTTACGACTTAACAGCGCAAGAGTACACTTGCAAGAGAAGAGCCTAACAGAAGAAGAGAAGCGAGAAATTCTCGCTGGTTCTCTTAGCGTGCTGCAATGTTGCTGGCAATGTGTCTGCAACATTGTCTACAAGTGGCCTACGTGACGTAGTGCGGGCGATAAAACTGTGTTGCTGCGGGGGTGGTGCGAGCAGGAGGGGGTGGAGAGGGTGGAGAGGGGGTGGAAAAGGCGGTGGGTGGGAAATGCATGACCTAGGCACAGCAATGACTTTCTATTCTAGGTGCTTCGCGCTCTGCTGTTGCTGCTTACCTTGATTTCACTTTCACATTGCATTTGCCGATGGTCGAAGCTCGCGTTTTTAGGCCGCAATTTATTATAAATATATAAAAAAGATTGTTAAACCTACCTACATATAATTGTAATGAAATAAGTTACCTATTATATTGCTATAATAATAATTGCAATAATAATATTGCAAATAACCAAGATATATTTAAGCAGCTGTCAAAATTAATCTGCCAGTGAAACGGGCAAACATTTTGAAACACAAACTGCAGACGGGGAAAATATAATTGACAACTATTCGCGCGTGTTGAACATTTGCCCAAACCCACACCTTATAGATTCCGCTTACACGTCCATATCGTTACATTTATCTATATACAAGTATGTATATATTTTCTTCAATATTGGCAGACGTAATTGCCTTGGCCGCACGCCGAAATGTTTCAAGCTGCCAAGTTTTGGCATTTCATTTGAGTTTGGAGATGACATTCAGTAGGGTATCCACGTGATTTACAACGCTCAATTTGTCGCAGTAAAAATGAATTAATATGTTTACGTTTTCATTGATATTTTTCAGCGCCAGCAAATTTCAAGAGTCTCTGCCTGCGTGCCGAAGTTCTTCTAAAATTGAGCCATTATCAAAGTTCTCTGGCGGACATCGAGAATGCACTGAGAACCCGCTGCACTTCACCCAAGGTGCGTTTGAAATTACATATCAGTGATATATGAATGAATATTTATTTATTTTATTGCATTTTTCAGGCCCACTACCTGCGGGCCTTGGCCTTGAGCGGTCTTGGCCGATTGGAGGAGGCTTTGTACAACGGCTTTTTGGCCATTTGCCTTGATAAGAAAACCAATCTCAGCAACTCGGAAATATTTCAACATGATCTCGCCAAGGTAAAATTACAGATGCAGTGCCTCTGTGGGATTAATGCAAACTAATGTGGGCATATGGTTGTAATAATAATTTTATGTTCTAGTTTGAAGAAATTTATTAGTAGCAGCTTATTCTGCACTATTTTTGAAAATGTCTAGACGCCATTAAAATTGCATATGCTTTTTGAAAATCAGAGAAGAACATTTTAAACATAATTACAACCATACTAATCAGTTATAACTAAATTCGTTACCTTATCGCAGTTAGCAGAACAGTTAGCATTTGTAGTTATATACTTAAATATTAAACATTTAACTGACCAATTTTTCATGCACAGATTCTCCAACGTCTCCTGGCCCAATTGCCCAAGAATCGTAGCTCGATGAGCAGCGCAACGCCACCAGTTTTCCAGCAGCAGCACCGCAACTTTGCCACCTCGCGCGCCCCATATCCTCTACTTTGGGAGCAGGTGAGGAGGCGGAGGAAACAGCAGAGCCACCACCACCACCATCATCATCACCACCATCACCATGTGCACTTGGACGATGTGGAGGATGAGTTCGGCCACTACGACAACTACATAATGGCTGGCGATGACATGGAGGAGGAGGTGGAAGTGGAGGTGGACGGCGGGGAGCCGGGATCCCTGCACTTGGATGGCGACTTCCTGTTCCCCAGTGACCTGGACTTTATGGATCACCATCACCATCTGCGGCACGTCTTCGAGCAGAAGCAGTTCGATCTGCAGCCCCGTCGCCATGCGAACCGGAAGCACTGCAAGCGGAAATGGTCGATGGCCATGGAGCCCATGGGTGGCATGGTCCTCGAGGAGGATGTGGGTGTGGAGCGGGCGCAGGCGGCTGGCGAGAGTCGGCGGTGCAGTCGACTATTCGCCGGTGTATTGGATCGCACGCAGCAGGAACTGCAGCGACTGAAAAGTGAGTTAATTATACATATATCTATATATACATATATAATATCTGATGACTGATTCGCCTTGCAGAACTGGACAAGTCGGCTCCATCGCTGGCGATGAGCTCGGTGGCCGGGCAGCTGATCGACGCCAGCGACTTTGACTGCGTGGTGTGCAGCCGGACTCTTTGGAAGCCGGTGGTGACCCCGTGCGGACACACGTACTGCCTGGTATGCTTGGATCGTTGCATGGATTACAACTCCCCGTGTCCATTGTGCATGTCACCACTTGTGGAGTTCAATGTCAATGCCAGTGCCAGTGCCAGTGCCAGTCAGCATCCGAATCCGAATCAGAATCCGAATCAGAATCCGAATCAGATCCACCTGCATACGGGCTCATCCTCGCCAGTTCCATTTGCGCTGGCCAAGCGGCCAGTGACAAAGTTCCTAGAAGCCGCAATGAAACGATTCATTCCAGACCACTACGAGGCGCGATTCCGCCAGGAGATTGACCAGGAGCCCTCGGTGCCAGTGTTCATCTGCACGGCAGCCTTTCCGGCAGTGCCATGTCCCCTGTTCGTGTGCGAGCCCAGATACCGACTGATGGTGCGGAGAGCCGTTGAGTCCGGCGACAAGACATTCGGCATCGTGCAGCCGAATGGCGGCAAGTCGCGCTACTACGATGTGGGCACCATCCTGGACATCCGGGACTGCGTGCAGCTGGGCGATGGCTGCTCCATTCTGAGTACCATCGGCTGCAAGCGGTTCAAGATCCTGGCGCGCAACGAAAAGGATGGCTATGAAACGGCCAAGGTGGAGTACATCTGCGACGAGCCCATTGCCGATGAGCAGGTGAAGATCCTCGCGGGAATGCAGGGCGTGGTGCTGGCCAAGGCCAGTGGATGGTTCGAAAGCCTGAGCACCGAGCAGAAGCACGAGATCCTGCAGAGCTTTGGCCAGATGCCGCCACTGGAGCCAAACTGGGAGCTGATCAGCGATGGACCGGCGTGGGCGTGGTGGATTATAGCCCTGCTGCCCCTCTCCCAGCAACTAAAGGTGGGTTAAGTGGTTGACATACTCTTTGCGACTCTTTTATTAACTGTATCAACCTATTAGGTGGACATACTGGCCACTACCTCGCTGGAGAAGCGGCTGCGTGCCATCGACAAGACGTTGGACTGGCTGCACGACCTGAGCCACCCACAGCAGCCGGCGCACCACCCAATGAACCACCACCAGCAGGCGCCACAGTCGCCGCAGCAGGCACATCATCTCGATCTCGACTGCGAGGAGCAGGAGGCGGCTTCTTCCGGTTCCGATGAGTGTTGCCTCTTTGCGGAAACCGGAAGTGAGCCGCACACGGACGAGGAGCTGCTCCTCTAAACCGATGATCATCGGCAAAATGATAAAATACAAGAAAATAGAGAGAAATTAAAAGTCAGATATCTGCGAGGAAACACTCTTTTGTAAATTCTGTGTCTAAGCCATTTCGTTTGTAATCGAACGTTACATGTTAATCCTAGGGGCCAAAACCGAAAGCGAAGCAACCTTAGCAGAACCAAAATTATCACTAGATCAGCAACATAATCCTTAGCTCTAGCCATAACTGTCGAGTGTGTAATGTGTATTGTATAGTAAATGTGTGTGTAAACAACTAGAGAGCAAACCAGAGATATTTGTTTAAAGTCCAAACAAAAGTTGCAAGAAGAGAAACCCTAAAACCCTATAACCCTAAAACCCTACAACACCAGTGAAACAATCAAATCATGCTTTTGGCTGAAGCCCATGCCCAAGTACCCATGAATGCTAACTTAATATCCCTAGATCGACTACAACCACATTCCACAAAACTTGAAAATACGTTTGCCATAGCAGAAGGAGCAAAAGGAAAGAAAATAAACAAGAAATTAAATATACAAAATCTCTAAGAAGCAAAACTCATGGTTTCTACAAACAACATACACAAATTTTTGACCATTAAACAATTTTAAAAGTACTAATAAAAAATACCAAGTCAAAGGCCAATAAACGTACACCTAGAAGGAATATAAAACAAACAAGTCGGATAGGAAAAAAGTTCAACTTCTCTTCATTTACTTTGTATAAAGCGGCTGGAACTCTAAGACAATCTGCAATATTTTTTTGATATACCTAAACGAAACTAAATACTATATATACAAGTGTAATTAGACGAAAACTGAACTAGTAACTTGTTATGAAGCAAGTGACCGAGAGAGCTAATGTGTTAAGAAATTTAAAATTTCCTTTCAGTTGATTCAATCTAATACCCTTTCACTACGTATGTACACACTCTGGACTCTGACCCTCTCTATAACACCCCTACTCTCTCTTGATTATGCTTAGGCTAACTAAATGATATGCTCACCTATATAAACCTATATATAAAATGCTAAATGCTAAATGCAAAATGCTTATTTCTGTATTCGTATCTGTATCTTCAGCCCGCATTCCTATTGAAGAGATAACTTTGATATATCTTTGAAACATTAGCTAAAACATCTTTGTCTTTGTCTTTGTCTTTGACTTTGATTTCTTCTACTTCTAAGCCGCATACTCATTTTGTTTATTCTTTTTAATCGTTCGAACTCTCCCTATAAAGCAAATCAATTTTAAAAACAAAAATTTGCTTTATCAGTCGGCACACATTTGTCTTTGTAAATATCTTTTAACGGATAATCCATAAATTATATGTACATTTGCTACGCTAGCTATAGAACACGAATTTAATTTTCAGCTTCAACACAAAATGAATAAATCAACAAATTTTTGTCAACTAAATATTTATGTAATTTTATACAAAATATACACGTACGTCTAAATTAAATCATCATGTATTTAAGTTTAGACACTAAATACAAACCAATCCCAAAATTTGACATCATTTTTGTGTCTACTTTATATGAAGAAATTATTATATAATTCTATATGAAACAAAAAAATAATTGTAATATTTCTAAAATTCTTAAGATCAAATCAACAACATATTTTCTCTGTGTTTTTTGTGCTAAATTTTTTTACTGGTACTTCTTAATTTAATAACGATGTAAAATAAAGAGGAAAACAATTAAAATATAAAATAAATGTGGAACATACAAATGGTATTTTTGTAACTTTTAAAAACGGTTCGACGATGAAGCCAACTATCTCGGCTCATATTGAGTTTCAGTTTGAACTACAACAAAGTAGTTCTGACTACTCCACTGCATTGCTGAATAGCTACATATACATCCTGTGCGTTGCATAAACCTATAAAACTTTCAAATCAAATCGAGAAAATCTTGTAGATTGCAAATCGAGTGCTGAAATGTTACGTAAGCATCTAATAAATATCGAATTTCTGGTGCAAGCGGTTCGCGATTAGGCAACCATGGAATAAGAATCAGAATTATTACTTTTGTGCGCTACCTTTGCAGAAAGTGAGGTCGTAGTGCTAGATTCGCTGCTGAATTTCAATTATAGTGTTTTTAAAGATATGATGCGACAAAGGAGCCAAAAGTGTCGTGTTTTTGTATAGGAATCATAATAAACCTTATTTTTATTTGAAATATTTATGGAATATTGAGTACGCATTGAAAAGCTAAACTCTTAGTCTTATGAATAGGAAAAGTGGATTAACGAAAGACGATAAGACAGCTTTTTTAGTATTATTATCATCTTTGCCCTCTTACGGTCAGTTCCTCTATCTTAATTGCATCTTATTTAATATTTTCACAGTTTTCGGTTATATTAAGTGTAAATTATTGTTCGACTTCTCTTATCATTTCAAATTATGATTTATTTTTGCACAACCCTGTTTCAGGCTGCATTCACGCACATTTGCGTGATCTTTTTGATAGTAAGTACGTGAATATGAATATATCGCTATAAAGCTTCATAGATTATTCTTCTTGCTCGTATTGGATAGACAAATAGTTAAGGTTTGTTGGACCATCTACCCAGTTCCCGATCCAAAACTCACCCCTGCCACAGATCTTGAACTTAAGTCGCGGACAAACAAAACCCGTTGAATCACCCCTGCGAGACCCCGCAGAGACCCCTGTATCTGTATCTGTAATCTCCAGACGGAATGGCAGAAACACGCGGAATATCGGACAACAAACAGAAAGGCTGAAAGAAAACTATAG
Source organism: Drosophila teissieri (assembly GCF_016746235.2). Classification (NCBI taxonomy): domain Eukaryota; kingdom Metazoa; phylum Arthropoda; class Insecta; order Diptera; family Drosophilidae; genus Drosophila; species Drosophila teissieri. Next base: position 13,055,100 of record NC_053031.1, on the reverse strand, counting down.
AAAATCATGATACTATCCGATCCGAGAGAGAGCCTCTTCTACGCGGAGTGCCCCTGAGTGTGCTGATAGTTTGATACAGCGATAGAGCGATAGATAAAGACTCAACTCAGGTTCACGATCGGTGCAATTGAGTGATATGGCTCACGGGTTCTGAGTGGGGAGAGCATATTAAATAATAGCCGAGTGCCGGGGCTCAATCAGTCAGTCAGGTAGAGCTCGGAATGCTTGCACATATCGCGTATACGCCCCGGCCGGCAAATGCCTTTTGCATTTAATACAGACTTGTAGACCGACTCTCTCTCGACCGACCGATACTGTTTCTGTTTCAGTTTCGTATCGTATCGTATCGTATCTTAGTATCGGTGAGAACGCTCACATTTCGATGCATTTCGCGGTTTTTCGTTTATCCACGGGCTTTTTGCGTTTGTAGTTTGTTTTATTTTCGCCAGCTTAGAACTTGCAGTTCTGTTCTCGTGCATTTATTCAGTTTGAGTCCAGCCAGCGCAGCGTCAACGAGCGGATCTCTCTCTCTTTAATTTTCCGAATCGAGTTTTCGGTTTATTCGCATTTTCTCCCCGCTTTTTTTTCGAGCGCGCGCAGCTATTGTTTTATATTACAAGTATTTGGCCGATCCGAAGCAAAGTCAAGCCGTCTGCCGTCGATATTGTCTCTGCCTGTAACTCGATCGCAAATTACACACCTTTCGCATTTTCGGTTCTGTTTCGGATTCGAGATGGGTTAATAATCTTCGCGCTTAGTTCAAACTTTTTTTCTGCTTATATTGCCAAAAAATTCAATTTTTACCCATTACCATCAACAAGTTAAAACGTCCACGGATAGTGCACAAAATATGTTTTTGTTATTGGATATCATTTGCGATATATTTGGCTATATAAATGCCACCAAGTGCACAGTGAGCAAAGCAGAACGGAAAAAGTTATTATGTAACTTTTAGAAATGTTTTGCACATAAAAACAGCAACAAATGTGGAATAATTCTTGAAGACACAAAGTGAAGAGCAGAAGAAAAACAGAAGTGGATAAGCCGCCAAAGGAAACATATGGATACAACTAAATAGGCAAAATAATAATGGGCGTTTTTAAGCAGCCAAAGAAGAAAGTGTAGTTACAAATAAAAGTTATTGATGTTGCAATAAAATATAAATGCGAAATCCCAGTTTACGCAAGCTGAAATCCGTTTTTCTTGAGCATAAAAGATCTAAGCCTTATAAATATCACAAAGTAAAGTTTTCTTTTAAGTGTACAAGTGCATCTAAACTAATGTAGCTAATATAAAATGGCTAAGTGTATTAACTACTTTAACTGCTAATTACCAAAGTTGTGCGCCAGATTCAAAAGCTTCAATTACAAATCAGCTGCGGCGAAATCGTAAAGTGTGCAAAGCAAAAGTGAATAAGAAAAAAAGAAGAAAAATAAAAGTGCAATAGGTAGTGAAAAAAAAGCGGCGCCAAAAAGATAAGGAAAAAACCAAGGATGAGATACGGGGGAAGCAAATTGAGATACTTCTCGCTAAAACAAAAGTGCATTCAACCAAAAGATTTTAAAACAAATTACCTGTGAGAGGGATTTTCTTCCACATTAATATAATACAATTTATAATTTGTATAAAGTGTCTTAATATTCAGAAGGTATTTTTACAGCCTACTCTTTGTTTGAATTTCCAATTGAGTTGTAGCGATTGTTTACTGTGAAAGTCGGAATTTAGAGCCAATAAAACGGTATTGAGCCTATAGTGTTTGTGTTAGCTATTATCAGATTATAATGCATTTCTACCCTTTACAAAATGATGTTTATAAAACATTTGTAAAAATCAAGAAGTATAAATTATGCGAGTATAATATTGTTTTTAGTTTAATTTCGCCAGATTGATAACCTATTTTACATAGTTCAGTATTATTAGGCGAATGAATTCGATATACACGTCTTCATTAAAATTGAGTGTTCGATTTACTTAATTGCATGAATTTCCAGAGGCTGAAACTAGCTAGGTAATTTGCCAGTCGCTTTGCAACCCTACTTTTTCCATTTGTTTTATTTAAATTTTTGTTGCACTTTTTATTGTTGGCTGACAAGTCTCAGGTCTCGGATGTGGCGTCTTTTTGAGTTTTTGAAACGTCACCGTCAGCGTTTGCCTGCCCCGAGTATCTGTGTGCGCACACAGTCTGCCAGTGTGTGTGTGCGTGTGTGTGTGCTGCTGCGATGGTGTGAGTGCGCGTGTGCATTTGTGCAGTGGTGTGCGATCATGCGGTAGTCGCACACGCTCTCAGTAAAAGTTACTTCAATTGACAACTAAAAAACTATAAACACATGCAAAACGCTTTTAAACATTACAAGTGATAAAACTTCGTTTCTTGTTTTTTTCATTTGTTCCAATTAAATGGGGCATAATTACGAAACGCTACTAAATAATTACTGCAGTTAGCTGCACTTTCTGGCCAATTTTGCTGGGGCTTGCAGAGCGTATACTTCATTTTCGCCAAGAGCAAATATGGCTAGTTGTTGATACGGTGAGATAAGCAACTGATTGACAACTGCTCCACGTCTATTTTTTGTTTAACAAAATTGAGGTAGTTGGTAACAAGGAACAATAACTTAAGGAAAGCCCTAACTTGAACGTCATTATATAAAGAAACACTTCATTATCTAATAACTAATGACTAATAGCTAGAGACCTCATATTTATAACTAAAGGAATAAGCTTGAGAAAGGAAAACTTAGGACTGAACACTTTTTTAATGTATGATTTTGTTTACATTGCCTTTTGAATTTAGTTTTGATATGATGGGGTTTTGTCCCTTCAGGTGAAATCGAACTAGTTTTTAATTAATCAGAATTTAATCGCTACTAAATAGAAGTCGTTAAACATTTCCACTTGGCGATTCACTAGAACTATGCCAATATTATTCACCTGAAACCTAAAAATCATCTTAAATAAATTGTATAAGTTCCTTAGCATACTAAATTATTTTCTTTAAATTCTATAGTTTAATTCCAGTAAGTTACAGTTCTAAATGGAATTTTAAAATCCTTATAGAGATCGAATAACGATAATGACGATGAATTGCTGCTATTGAGCAGGCTGCAGTTATTTAGTGATCATCACATCCGTTAATTTATTATTAGATTGTTAACCGTTTAGGGCAATGAACAAATTCAAGATCCGTTTGCGGTTCAACTTGCAACAACTTAACTAGAAAACCGCATAAAAATAATGGCCCTCAACCCTTTCAGCGATGAGCTTGGAATTTCGTAGATTCTAATTTAGTCCCGTCTGGGTAAAATAAGTGGAAACGAACGGCGTCGAAATAAATCAATGAATGAGGCAAAGGTAAAAATAAAATAATAGTGAAAAATTTAATTAAGTCAAGTTTAAAACAACAAACGCCAGAGCGCGACGAAAAGTGTTACAAGTGTTGCGGGAAAGAGAAATAGAAGGCGAGGAAGAAAAGCTGTACAACGGGTCGTATGAGTATTGAGTATTATCACTCACACACGGACACTATGTTGTAATCGCAATGCAATTAGCATTGCCAAGCAAAAGCTCAAGTTCACTGACAAAGAAATCCAGAGACAGCGCGAGCGAGAGCGAGACAGGGAGAGGGAGAGAGCGAGAGGGAAAGAGAGAGTTATATGTATGTATAGGTAACCCACACACATCGGTAGTATGCGATAATTTCTGTAACTGAGCGAAGCTTTACAAATGCAATCAAATGACGTTAGTTGCCGCACTGCCAGTGCGTCAGAGCGAGACAGCCATGGCTAGAGAGTGCGAGTGAGCGGGACGGGGCGAGTGCCGACCGATGACGGCAAGGGAGACAGAGAGATATGGCCACTATATCTCCCGACGTCGTGAGTAGGTCAGTCAACGATCTTCGCCTGGGTTGAGTAAACCTGGCACTACAACCGGCTTTCTGTGCTTTTTCCTCCACTGCGAACAACCAACTGGCTTCCGCATTGCAAATGTGCATATGGATATATAGATATAGATATTCCATAGGACACATATCAGCAACATTGTGGTCAATGTCATATGCTTGATACATCAGCTTCTATTTGCAATAGATGATGGGTTTCAATTATTCTGCTACATCGTATACTGTCTACAATTCGATGATGGCTTTAAAGCTGTTCAGTGCAGTTCAATTCGCTGGGTTGAAGGCCAAAAGAGATTGCAAAAGTAGAATCAGTCGAAAGGTGTACTTACATTTTCATATTCTAGCACTCCAATAGGCACTTACGACTTTAGGGCTTGATATAATCATTTAAGCTCCTCAGATCTACTTTAAAGTCACTAATGTTTTCAAAAGAGTTATTAACTCGTCACTTAGCAACTTTGCAACTTTGAATCACCTATTCAATCATGTGGGATTGAGATTAATGGAGTCTTCATTTTAGAAAGTGATTGATAGTCTTTCTACTTAAGCTTTATAAAGAGATAGCTTGCACTTCTTATAAACAGCTTAGAGATTATTTAAGCTATATTAAGGTAATCCATATATTTTCTTTGACCCAATAATTGCAGAGTTTATAATTGAGCCAGCAAAGTTGTAATTGGACCACATTCCTCGGGGCAAAGCTAGCTTATTGAATAATAACACCCGACACCACCTCTATATGTCTCTATCTTAACTCTTTTCCTGGCTGCTTTTTGCACTTTGCGAGAAACCAAACCAAACCAACCGCACTAATTGCAACACGAGCCATTAAGCGAGTCATTGGCAATTATCTGGGCAGCATTTGAAGTCTGGGTCTGGGTCTGGGCCAACAGCTACTTACGGTTAACCAGCAACACTTGGCCAAAAGGAACGGGACACTTTTCGGCCTTTGATGTGTGCGGCATGGTATTTAAAATGCTCTCCAGCCGTGTATACATGTGGGAAATTATGAGCTGCACTGTGGGTCCCTTGGTCAAACGGAGGTAAACGGATTAATTACAAACGGCACGGCAGATGCAAAGCTGGGTAATTTTAAGCTGCTTTGCACATTTTAATTAAACACAGATTTTTCGTCAATGCGACCAATGTGCCAGCTTTAAATGAGTTGCCAGCTTGAACGTCAGCGGCTTTCAGGGAATCCAGTCTCAACCCCTTCCAACTGGTCGAATGCATTTAACGGGCTTGCAGAACCTTTGACATTTGCTGAAAAGTTATCAAGTTTTCAAGTCGTTGTTTGGCAAGAAATTGCTTTTCGCCGAAGCCCCTCAAATGCTGGACCGTCAATTAACAGTGAATAATTTTGCGTGCGCTAAGGAGCATGGCTTAAGGTGCAGGAAATGATGGAAAAGTGTCGAATTAAATGGGAAATCAATAGAGAGACAGTCAGGCAAAACACGGAGCATTACGCAATTGATAGCGTGTATGCCAGCTTATTTTTAGCTGGAAAACGGACCCAGCATCCGCACTCAAATTCCCGCTGCAGCCAGGCAATTGGCTGGCAGCTGCCCCACTCACACTCTACGGTTAAGCGAAACCCACCCAACCCAGTCCATTGGAACACCTTCAGCCTTCCTCCAACCACCGAGCAGTGGTTGTTATGGCATTCGGTGAACGCATTTTGTAACATGACAAAATAGCGTAGCATACATTTCAGGGGTTGCAAATGTGCAACATTGATTGGCACGGCCAACTGGCAAATTGGCCACGGGGCCTCCAGTTGGGGAGCCTGCGCAGGCGCAGCTTACGCGTACGCGTATTCTTATAATTACATAACCTGGCGATAACCGATTCGAAAAGGATGCTGGCCAACTTGGCGAAACCAAATCCGAAACCGAAACAGAACCACAACTGCACTTGTTGCTGGCACAGCGCGGCGTTTGGCGATAACTTTCGGAACAAAAAGCGCGTCGGCAAAAAAGTTACTACAAAGATATAAAAATAATCTATTAATTTAAACGTGAACCTTTGCAGTTATTCAAAATGTGGCATATTGAGCATATGGAAATCAATTGTTGCGTAAACATTACCTGAACTTTAGACCAAAAACAAGGGCACATATGAACAAAATGATGTGAGCGTGTAATACAAATTTGTGGCATTTGTGAGCAAGTCTTCAAAAGAAGTGGAAGTTTCGAACTTTCTTCGGTTCTTTCTCGGTTCGTCTGCCCATTTCCTATTCCCAATTATTCCGGCACTAGTTTAATTATTGTGCAGCTTGAAGTGTGGACTGTCCTACAGAACCGAAAATGGACGACGAGAGCGACGACAAGGATGATACAAAAAGGTAAATTCTCTAGACATTCAGTGCCCACACACTTATGCACTCGTTAGATGTTAGCACAAATCCGTGGGCCATCTGCAGGTGACAGTTGACAAGAAGTAAAAGAAAAAGACGTGTATATGGCGTGCTTGCAAATTTTCCACTAGGTGAAAGTGAAATGTCCCCCTTTTATTATTTATTTATTATTTTATCCGATGAATACCTGTATTTGGATACCGCTGCTGTCGTCAAATAAAAATCCCTGCCTTCCCCAGCCCCTCGGATTCTGACAATGGAAGTCAACCTGTGGTAACTCAATTCCTTGATCCGTTTTTCCTGCGGCCAACCTCAATGAATTGTAATCCGAGTGTGAATTCGATTAGCTCATGCAATAATTAATTAATTTCACCGGATGACGTTCGTCAATAGCCGAAAGTATCTGGAAAATTCTACGAGCTTGTCGCTTAACAGTAACTGCACGGATTTAGTTATCAAATATCCAGGTTGGCAGATTAATATGCTTCCTAAGACAAGAGTATTGGTTATAATTGCCAACTTACTGCCGTTCTCCTTCAACCTGGACTACACCTTCAGAAATAACCAAAATATCTTCCTAACAACGCAATTATTTTTCATGACGCAGAGAAGAAAGATAGAAACTCCCCATGCGTTAATTCAACAGATACAATTATGCATTTCTACTATAATATTTATTCAAGCATTAAATAGAGTAACTTTATTTATTCGCATTTATTAAATCAACCTTTGGGTAGATCGAACGATGAAATACAGTACTAAACACTTAGCTTTCTACTATTTACTTAGTTTTCACATCTTTCTTCTATCTTGATAAATAATTCTAGGACTTTTACGTTCAATTTACTTTAAAATCAGTTGGTAAGCCCAGGCTGATTGGTCATAAACTACGAGTACCATGACCATGCCATAGTCAAAAACAGACAATAGCAATAATCCCGAAACTCAGCTCATCCAACAGTTAGTGACATGCAAATGTCAATGGCAGGATGGAGAAGTTAACTGTAGCGCAGAAAATTGAAAGCGACAAAGGGGCAAAGCGACCCAACCCTTGTCCTGCGTATCCTTAGAAAAATCCGGGTGAAACGGTGATAGCATATGTGCATATGTGGCTAATCAACGCCAGACAATGCCTCAATGGACTCGGCACACGTGGGTCACGAACGCACTCACCTGGGGGGTGGCAAACGCCGTTCAATGTGATGTACTTGCGAGCATTGAGCGTTGTGACGTTGTTAAACGTAAATGCATCCTATTGATTATTTTTAACTCATAGCTTCCTTTGCAGGAAATCGCGTAATCTCAGCGAGAAGAAGCGGCGGGATCAGTTCAACTAGCTGGTCAACGATCTGAGCGCCTTGATATCCACCTCCAGCCGAAAGATGGACAAGTCCACGGTCCTCAAGTCCACGATTGCCTTCCTGAAGAATCATAATGGTAGGCTTACTGCATTTCCCACTGCCATCTCTTTTTGAACTCTCAAATGTTTCGACATCAGAGGCCACCGATCGCTCCAAGGTTTTCGAAATACAGCAGGACTGGAAGCCCGCGTTCCTCAGCAACGATGAGTACACCCACCTCATGCTGGAGTCCCTCGATGGTTTCATGATTGTGTTCAGCAGTATGGGCTCCATCTTCTATGCCTCGGAAAGTATTACCTCCCAGCTGGGCTATCTGCCGGTAAGTTTAACTAAGATCTACAATTTTTGAAAAGCCTAATCCATCTAGTCAATATACTGAAGTAACTTTGTGTTCGCCACAAAACTGTGTTTCTTTGAGTAAAAATGTTAGTGCAAAAAAGCAAAACATCCAAGTCGGCCGGTTTGAAATTAAAGAACACTGTGAGGAAAACATCATTTCCATGCGTAAGGAGTTTATTCAGTTGACAACTTGTACCCGTTCGGCACATAAGAATATTCGAGAACAATCAAAAACATTATTTAACAAAGTTCAAATTTTTCGTACAAGATGTCGGAAAAATCGAAAATAACGGCTGTGAATGTCTACAGCACAAACGTGACCTCCGATAATCCTTCGCGTATGGAAATGTTATCCTGGGTGAACCACACTCTGAAGACGCAGTTTTCCAAGGTCGAGGAATTGTGCACCGGAGCGGCTTACTGCCAGTTAATGGACATGCTGTTTGCCCATTCGATACCGATGCAGCGAGTCAAGTTTCGCACCAACCTAGAGCATGAGTACATCCAAAATTTTAAACTTCTACAGGCGTGTTTCGATAAGGTCTTTGTGGATAAGATCATACCCCTGGACAGGCTGGTCAAGGGTCGATTCCAAGATAACTTGGAGTTCCTGCAGTGGTTTCGCAAGTTCTTCGATGCCAACTATGAGGGTCGACTCTATGATCCCGTGACCGCTCGGAAAGGAGCAGTGATGGGCCTTGGCTCACCTCCCATGGAGGCTAGGTTTCATAGATCTGCGTCCAGGTCCAATCGCCAAACAACTCAAACCCCCCAAGAACAGCCTGCTAAATCTGAAAATAACAGTGCAACTACAGAGCGGGAAAATCAAGCTGCTAAGGAGTTGCAGGATTATTGCGAATTTTTGCCGATAACGACAAGGGAAAGGGATTTTTACTTATCGAAACTGAGAGATATTGAACGTCTTTGCCAGAAATACAATAGTGGCAAGGATAGGGAACTATCAGAGAAGATTACTAAGATTATTTACGCCGACTAAGAGTTCAAATGAAGTACCAAATACGCCTAGTTCAAACCGTTCAGGAGCCAAATTCAAAGAGTTATAGCAGCTAGTTTCAAAATCAACCGATAAATTGTCAATAAATTTTTAATACGCACTTTTTTCAAATTGTAATATGAAATTGAATCTTCTATATGAATCTTATACGAAATGAAAGCAGTAATGGGAAAATTAAAGTTAAGGACTTACATTTTCATAAGTAAATATTTGTTCTTATTGAAGCTCAGTTCTCACTTACCTTACACTTTGCTTTTCAGCAAGATTTGTACAACATGACCATATACGACCTGGCCTACGAGATGGACCACGAGGCGCTGCTGAACATCTTCCTGAATCCCACGCCGGTAATCGAGCCCAGACAGACGGACATCAGTTCCAGCAACCAGATCACCTTCTACACGCATTTGAAACGCGGCGGGATAGAGAAAGTGGATGCCAATGCCTACGAGTTGGTCAAATTCGTGGGCTACTTTCGTAGGTAGCCGTGCAGTGAGTTTCGGTCACCTCCACTGATGCTTATCCCTTAGGTAACGATACCAATACCAATACCAATACCTCGACGCCTTCCAGTGCGGAGGCATCGAATGGCTCAAATGGACAACCAGCGGTGCTGCCGCGCATCCTCCAGCAGAACTCCAATGCCGAGGTGGACAAGAAGCTGGTTTTCGTGGGCACTGGTCGCGTACAGAATCCGCAGCTGATCAGGGAAATGAGCATTATCGATCCCACCAGTAATGAGTTCACCTCGAAACACAGCATGGAGTGGAAGTTTCTGTTTCTGGATCACCGGGCACCGCCGATCATTGGCTACATGCCCTTCGAGGTTCTGGGCACTTCCGGCTATGATTACTACCACTTTGATGATTTGGACAGTATTGTGGCGTGCCATGAAGAGCGTAAGTTGCCTAAAGCAAACTAAGGTGCCTAAATTTCTTTTCAATTAACTATTATAGTAAGGCAAACGGGGGAGGGCAAGTCCTGCTACTACCGATTCCTCACGAAGGGCCAGCAGTGGATATGGCTGCAAACGGACTACTACGTGAGCTACCACCAGTTTAACTCCAAGCCGGACTACGTGGTCTGCACCCACAAGGTGGTCAGCTATGCCGAGGTTCTTAAGGATTGTCGAAAGGATGGCCCAAAATCCGCAAATAGCAGCACCAGCACCACCACCACCACCAACAATGGCAGCAGCAAGGTCATTGCCTCCGCGGGAACCAGCAGCAAATCCGCATCTGCCACCACAACACTGAGGGACTTCGAGCTGAGCAGCCAGAATCTGGATGGCACCTTGCTGGGCAATAGTCTGGCCAGTTTGGGCAATGAAACGACAGCCACCTCACCCGCCGTCGACTCATCGCCCATGTGGTCCGCGTCGGCAGTCCAACCGTCTGGGTCATGCCCAATCAATCCGCTGAAGACATCGCGTCCCGCCTCGAGTTATGGCAATATCAGTTCCACAGGCATCTCGCCGAAGGCCAAGCGAAAGTGCTACTTCTACAACAACCGGGGCAATGACTCGGATTCCACGTCCATGTCGACGGACTCGGTCACCAGTCGGCAGTCCCTGATGACGCACGTCAGTACGGTGAGTATCCATATAAACTTATGTTCATTAAAGAACATTTTTCTGATTTGATTCTTATAATTTCCATAGCAAAGCCAACGGCAGCGAACGCATCACCGAGAACACCATCGCGAAAATCATCACAGTCAGTCACATCATCACATGCAGCAACAGCAACAGCAGCAGCAGCAGCAACAGCAACAACAACAGCAGCAACAGCAACAGCAGCAGCAGCAGCAACAGCAGCAGCAGCAGCAACAGCAGCAGCATCAGAATCAGCCGCAGCAACATCAGCAGCAGCCGCAGTTGCAACATACAGTGGGCACTCAGAAAATGGTGCCCCTCCTGCCGATTGCGCCCACGCAAATAATGACTGGAAACACGTGTCAGTTTCCGCAACCCGCCTATCCGCTGGCTAGTCCCCAACTGGTGGCACCCACCTTTCTGGAGCCGCCACAATATCTCACCGCCATTCCCATGCAGCCGGTGATCGCTCCGTTTCCGGTGGCGCCAGTTCTGTCGCCACTTGCGCAGCCACAACCGGAAATGCTGCCCGACACGGTGGTGATGACGCCAACGCAGAGTCAGTTGCAGGATCAGTTGCAGCGGAAGCACGACGAGCTGCAAAAGCTGATCATGCAGCAGCAGAATGAGCTGAGGATCGTCTCGGAGCAGCTGCTCCTGTCCCGCTACACATATCTGCAGCCCATGATGTCGATGGGCTTCGCACCTGGCAACATGACAGCATCAGCGGTGAGCAATTTGGGAGCCGGTGGCCAGCGGGGGATGAACTTCACCAGCAGCAATGCCGTGCAGCCGCAATTCAATCAGTATGGCTTTGCGCTGAACTCGGAGCAGATGCTCAACCAGCAGGATCAGCAGATGATGATGCAGCAGCAGCAGAATCTGCACACGCAGCACCAGCACAATATGCAGGCGCAGCATCAGAGCCACTCACAGTTGCAGCAACACAGTCAGCAGCAAAATCCGCAGCAGCAGCAGCAACAACAGAACCAGCAACAGCAGCAGCAACAACAGCAGCAGCAACAGCAGCAACAACAGAACCAGCAACAGCAGCAGCAGCAGCAACAGCAGCAGCAGCAACAGCAGCAACAGCAGCAGCAGCAGTTGCAGCTGCAGCAACAAAATGATATTTTACTGCGCGAGGACATCGATGATATAGACGCCTTCCTCAATCTGTCGCCGCTGCACTCGCTGGGCTCGCAATCCGCCATCAATCCCTTCAACTCCAGCAGCAATAACAACAATCAAAGCTTCAATGGTGGAGGTAATCAGAATACTGGCAACCAGAATAATAGCAACAACAATCGCAGTACGAATCCCCCGCAAAATAACAATGAGGACTCCCTGTTGTCCTACATGCAAATGGCCACCGAATCGAGTCCTTCGATCAACTTTCACATGGGCATCAGCGACGATGGCTCCGAAACGCAGAGCGAGGACAACAAGATGATGCACAGTTCCAGCAGCAATCTGGTGCAGCAGCAGCAGCAGCAGCAGCAGCAGCAGCAGCAGCAACAGCAACAGCAGCAACAGCAGCAACAACAGCAGCAACAGCAACAGCAGCAGCAACAACAGCAGCAGCAAATCCTGCAGCAGCAGCAGCAACAGCAACAGCAGGCAAACAACTTCTTCAGTTCGAATCCCTTTCTCAACAGTCAGAATCAGAGCCAAAACCAGTTGCCAAACGATCTGGAAATATTGCCATACCAGATGTCCCAGGAGCAATCACAGAATCTATTCAACTCGCCTCACACAGCGCCAGGCAGTAGTCAATAGCTGGTACCCACTGTACATAACTCTCTTTAGCGATAGGAAAAGGTAGGATTGTAAGAAGTGCAGGCAACACATATATTATCAAGTTTGGCCTCTGGCTCTCTTTATCGAACCTCCTCCTCTATCGGAAGCCCAGAGCTAGTTGTAGATCTCAACAGACTGAGTATTGTCCCACCCCGCCCCTTCATGTGTTATAAATCACATATATAGTACTATAGAAAAGTTCTCAAAAAATCCATTATAAGTAAGTTCTAAATCGTTGTACATAAGACCAGCGGTATGTCTAGTTTGTAGCAAGAGCCCATCGTTTCCATAGGCTAGCCTATCCAGTAAGTGCCATCGAGGCGCAAGAAATGGATCTCTGATACGAAATCGAACCTTAAAGCCTAATCCTAAGTTATTTGTATTCTAATTTACTGAGAAGCGACTAACAAGCGAACGAGTTGAGCAAAGCTAATCCAATTCCATATTATTTTCAAGACTGGGCTTCGTCATCGAGGTCAATAATGATATTTATCGTACGATTTAGTTTTATTCTGTATATGATTACATATAACTCAAAACTCAGGTTGAGATTGCAACTGACATTTATTTCGCTGTGAACATATTCCCATAAGTTTTCTTTAGGCCCGATCTTTTCCGACAGCTGAAATACTGAAATACTGAAGTACCATTAGTTCAATCGTTATCCCCATTTCGCAATGCATTACTATTTTGCTGTTGGAAAAGTTCGTTCGAATATGCTTCGATCTGCAGCTGATAAAGAGCCAAATGCTTTAAAACTTAGAACTTGTAAATGAAAACCAACTATCTTAAACTCAACTACAACTACCTTAATAATTTTAGTTACTCAATGTTTAAGAATTGTACATACCTATAGAACGAGTCGGTAGAACTTGCTTAAGCCTGTAAATACGCGTACGATGAGGATACTAACATATAGACCCATTTTGTACATAACTGTTTATATGTTTTTCAAATGAGCTCAACAAAAACACAACAAAACAAAAGCTAATCCAATTGAACATGCTAATCAAACCAAAAATCAAGAACACTATCGATACCGAGTTGTAATAAAGCAAAACAAAAAACAGTTACAAAAACTTAATTGCATGATATTTATTATTCGAATCATTCCTAATAGTAAGTAAAGAGAGGGGAGTAAAAAAGAGTATATGAATTCGACTTAGACGCGCAGCTTGGCAACGGCATTCTGGAGAATCTGGAACTCGGAGTTGATGTTGTCCATCAGATTCGAAATCTGCGGCTTCGAGTCGAGAACCTCAACACTCTGAGTATAGGCATTGTAGCGAACACCGAAGGGTCGCGGAATCGAGTTTGCAAATTTACTAAAAGTAGTTCAAGTTAATATTTTAAATAATATTTCTTTAGATATGTTTAAAGTCACTAGTCACATACATGGTCTTCTCCTTGGCGGTCTCAAAACTATCGGCCACGTAGTACAGAGGCTGGAACTGGGTAATGGGATACTTGGTGACGCCAGTGACCTCCGGCTCAAAGTCCTTCAGCTGCGGCTTGTCCGTGAGGCAGTACTCAAGTTCTCCGTAGGAGGACAGCAGACCTGCTCCGTACGCCTTCAACTCACCCTCCTGGCGGCACAAGCCGTACTCAACAGTGAACCAGAAGATCTGCAAACAATTCACATATGAACAGTATTAAACAATAAGTTTGGAGCAATAAGTTTGCCGCTTACGGTGGACAGCTTCTCAATGTAATCATCGGGTGCTCCCAGCGAAGCTAACCCGATCTCCTGACTGAACTGAGCAAACGCTGGATCTGCGAAGAGCGGCACGTGGCCCATCAGCTCGTGGCAGACATCTGGCTCCGGGGTGTACATGGGCTTGCTGGGATGTCGGATGTACTGGGTGGAGTGGAAGACGCGGAAGGCCAGGCCGGCCAGGAAGTCCCGGGAGCTGAGTAGTCCAGCCACTGGACGCAGAGTGAAACCTGTGCAATCTGAAAGGCAGCAATTCAACGTTACGAATTCCATCTAATGGACAGTGGTCGAACTAACCCCTCAAAAAGTTGGACACATCCTCCAGCTGGGGAATGTTATCCTCGCGGAATCCACAGTTGTCCACCAGCAAGGGAAAGACGTGGTTGTACTCGCGACAGGCGTGGGTCTTGTAGAGCTTCGTAAGATTCCTGAAGATAATGCCCCAGGTCTCGATCTCCTCCTTGGTGTAATCCACATGGGGCAAGGGCTCACCATGCTTGTAGTTGTAGGCTATGTCGGCGAAGTACTTGCGACGCTTGCGGTATTCCGGATCGGTGAATCCAGGATGATCGGAATCCAGTTCAGAGCCGTAGCTCAGGATCTGATTGGCGAAACGATCCAGATCGCGTATACGCCGTGGGAACCAGGGCACAGCCGTCGCATTATCCTTGTAGTCACGCGAAATGATGTTGAAGTAGCTGCACTGCTCCTTCACATCCTCGATGGCTTTTCCCAAGGCACCAGATTTTCCATCGGCCTCCACGAAAAACTCGTAGCCGGGAACACGCAGCGAGGATCGCGACTCGATGTGCACCAGGTTAATGTCATGCTTCTTGAAGATGGCCAAAATGTTGGCCAATGCTCCGCTGGATAACGAGGAATCCTTGGGCGAGAACAGCAGACAGGTGTTCCTGGCCTCCTTAATGTCTACACCCTCGACTATGTAAGCCGAATCCTCAACGCGCGTTGGCTATAAATTAACAATGAATTTTTAATTTTGCAAAGCAGTTGCATAATTGAAAATTTGACAGATTGACTCCGAGTGACCTGGGTTTTACCCGCAGTCAATTCAAACCATTTAATACTGATAATACTCCTCGCTATTAACACCCTACTCCTATGGCAAATCAGCAAATCTCCTATTTCAGAGGCTAGCAGGGCGCGAATCGCATAATTACCTAACCGAAGCCTTATATGAGCCAACGAACTGTAATTGTAGCACTTGCAACTTATCTACAGCATTGAGATTGCTCGTTTATTGTCTTAAACCCCCCCTTGAAGGTTTAGGTCCGACCGCAATGACAATTAGCGCATATTGCCAAGGACTCGGCCTAGAACTTGGTGTGCTTTATCTGTGGGAAGGTCTGCCATGTGGTAAACTTTGCAAGATCTTGAGACTTAAGAAGGTCTTTCATCAAGGCTGTCTTTGCTATTTATTAGAAAAGTTACTAGGCGTAATAAGCACTCGGTATTTCTTTGTCTAGAACTATTGCGAACTAACCCAATTCGATGACAGGTCTCATAGATTACAGATCCGCTTTCTCATTTCAATCAAAATAATCAAATGATATTTATATATTTTATTTCAATTTTTTCCTCAAAGGTTGTGAAAGTTCATGCTGAGCGCGCAGAATAATAAACTTGTTATTGTTTTTAATTTATTAGCTATTTTACGGTTCACTTTCTATTCCCGGTGCACAGAGGACTCACGCTGAAGCAACAAACAAACCTTATCAAAGGAGACCTGCCGCTGGTACATTTTTCACACAAGATTCTCGGGTTTCTCCGATGACGAACTATCCGCTCAGCACACGAATTAAAACTGATTGAATTTCTCAGTAAATCGCGCGCTTAAATAGACTTTCCGATAGGCCCCATAGCACAGCTCATAGCCCATAGCCCCCATAGCCCCCATAGCGGAGCCAAACGAAAACGAAAATCAATCCGCACTGAAACCTGTAAATAATACAAATAATATCGCGGGCAATCGGGCGAGTGAACGATCTTGGAACGCCATCCACATGCGGTCCAATCGCGGCTCCAGCTCTGCGGCTGCGGGGTTATCAGTGGCCAGTCCCGATGGGTCTAGAATCCCATTTCAGCTCATTACAGAAGCCGTCGTCTAGCCGACTGAATCCAAATATTGTAGCATAAATACAGTCGAGCATCTTTAATTCAAAATACGAAGAAAAGTATGGCTTGATTCGGTAAACCAGTTAGGAATGTTACAGAGCTGGCTTCCTCACAATCGTAACTTAGGCACAGTGTTCTTTATATTCAAAATAAGAATGCAAAACATGTTTCACTTTTGCTGCACTTGCCTTTCGCATGTTCCACTGTATTTTGGAAATATTATAAGCTAAAAATCGCCCCTCTGCTGGGGTCCACATTATCAAAACATTATTTCAGCTAGTTTTAGCTTCGCTTTGTTTTGCAAAAATCATACTGAATAATCTGAGGCGGTGTTTTTCTAATGACAGGTTCTAACCAAACGAGTTCAACGGCATTTCAGGGCAATTATTTCAGTAGTGAATAGCTCCAAGTGGGCCTGGCACGCGCTGCTCTTGTTGTTTTATACTTACAGTCCACATCAGTTTGACTGGAATCAATTAGTTCAATCGTATCACTCACCTCAACTTTTTGTCGGATTTTGCCTTTTAAATGTTAATACATTTTCCTCCAATTTGGATGACTTACATTGTGGAAACCACTTGTAATGCTTAATCTATGCGAACGTTTATTATTGATTCGAAGTCGACAAAACGGCATTATTTTACACTTTCAAGTTCAGAGTTCAGTCAGTCATAAGCACGCCAACCGATAACCCCGAAATTTAAGCTGATGTAATATTACAAGAGTTTACAAAAGCCGAAGCAATAAACCATTTCCATACAATGACTTACTTCCGACATAATATTTATATTTTTGGATGTTCTTCTTTTTGTCAATCTTAAAAAAGTTGGCATTTATTGCGGCCCAAAAGTAGGCCATATTATTTGGACATTATTTAAAAAAAGTTAGGGTATTAGGGCTAATATATTATGTACACGTAGATAGAATTGGAAATCTATTTCTAGAAACCGCGGAATCCACTTCAAATGTAATTCGCTATGAGGCCCCAATTGAATTCTTTCTTGACTGAAAACCCAAATAGCAATGCAGAAAATCTTGTTGTACCCTTGTTTTAAGCTTTTGTCTACAGCGTACTCTACATGTCAACCATTTTACATCGCCATTGATGTAGACACACCAACGTATGGAAATTGACAAACGTAAATTTATCGGCAGGAATTAAAGGTAATGTTACAAGTAGATTAGGATTTTGTTGATTAAGTTTCACTGAGCCAAATCACCCGTCAAATGACCCAATACCAAGTAAATACTCCGATCGGAACTTTTTTCTTTATAATTTTATTTATTAAGGCATACGGGGAAATCTTGGAGCCTCTTTGTGTCCTTCTTTTCTATTATTTCAGCCCATTTGGGCGCGCCGGCTAACTATAGTTAGCTTTTTCAATTCCGATCGGAACTGAGTTTCAGTGCAGCAGTTCATGTTAAGTTTATTGTTAGTAGAAACTTTTATCATCAACTGTAAAGTATAATTTAATGCAGACCTGCAACCTTCACGCAGAGCTCGGCATGTTTGTCCTTAAAAATCAGAAACGATTAAGTAAGATATGGATTAATGAATAAGATATGTGCTGAAGGAAAGTCAGACTTACGGATTGGGAATTTACATATTTTGTCCCATTGGCTTGCCCCCTCCTTTCGATCCAGCCAAACAGAACCACGCAAACCCTTTGCACGTCCATGGTGGGCGAATAGCCACGATCGCATAACAGTTTGCAAACCGCTTGTGATTTGGATGGGCCACTACTGCAGCTCTCCGGATAGAAACGTCCATTGCTGGGAGTTTTCAAAACTGGACAACTTGTTGCAAACGAGGCTATACAAACGATTTAAAGGTGGAGATATAAAGAGGCTTGAAAAATCCGATAGCACCACCGATTTGCACTTACCCACACACTTGGCCTCTGGACTAGACCAAAGTCCGGTGCGTCCACAACTGGCGAATTGTGAACCCTGCAACACATAACCCGCGTTGCAGGTGATGTTGCAACGAGTGTGATGGAAGCCATTTTCGAGATACTTGTGGCAGGAAGCCTTTCCGTTGGTTGGCTCCTTAAATAGAGGGCATATGTCGTATGAAGGTTGGGTTACTCTTGGAGTTTCCTTGCAGGTGGTGTTGTTTATAAGCTTCCATCCTCGGGGACACGAGCACAAGTAGCCACCCCATTTATTGCTGCAGATGTGACTGCAATGGTGCAGGTTCTTCTTACACTCATCGATATCCTGGCATGTGCTGCCATTAGCAGATAGTTCAAATCCGGATCCGCATTTCTTAACGGTCGGCGAAGTTTTTGTTGGTGGTAATTTTGCGCCATCCCACATGCATCGCTGGCGATCCTCGAGTAGATGATATCCTTGTGGGCAATGGCAGATATAGGAACCTATTGTATTCTCACACTTGTGCTCGCAGTAACGTTGAGTCACTCGCCCAGTATCTGGATCTGTATCCTCCAAATCGCATTCGTTAATGTCCTGGCACTCACTGTCATCGGCGGACAGCTTGAATCCGGACTTGCACACTATTTCACCCGTGGAGAGACCAGCGCCATCGGTGGCTTCCACTCTGCCCACCAACGATGGAAGGCATTTGTATGTTCCATTCAGGTTCTCACATCCAGCGTTACAGTCCCAAGATAGTTCGGGATCGGCGCACTCGTCAACGTCTAAAATAGGGTTAATAAATGTATTGCTAATAACAGAATTAATTTATTCAAGCATTTTGAGTACTTACCCAAGCAATTTCGTTCATTATACTCGTCTAGTTGAAAACCACTTGTACAAGTGCATACGAATTCACCAGGAAGGTTGTTGCAAACTTGAGCGCAACCGCCATTCGATTCCTTGCACTCGTCGATATCTGAATTGGTAGCTATACATAGCTTAGTATATTTAGGAGCAATTTCGTTTACCTGTGCAGCTTTTCAAATCAGTATTCAGGGTATATCCTTCATAGCATTCGCAACTATGAGTATGTTTGTTACATAGATGAGCGCAGCCGCCATTATCAATCCTACAGTTCTACAATGAAGGCGAATTATTAATTTCTCATATGCTCAACATATAAGGTGTTAAAAGAAATTACTTTTTTTTTGCTTCTGTTTTGCTTCTTCCGGTTCAAGATGCATGTGGGCTTAAAGCCAAACCAGCTCCCAGTCACACAGTAGAGTGCATTTTTTTCGGGATTTTTGAAGCTGTAATTGTCCTTGCAGGAATAATAAGTAACAAGATAGACATGTTCTCCACTTCGGCGAAGTTCCACGGACGCCCTACCGTGTTTAATAATCGGAGGACTCGAGCAGGTAACGTCATATTGAGAAAGCAAAAAATGCTCCAATGTGGGAGTCTCTTCGGGAATGCCCTTTAACGAAGCTGTAAAATTAATTCATAAGAAATCATTAAAAATCAAATTAAATTAAATAGATGAACATTGTATAAGACTTCCATTAATTAATATTTTAAATACTTTTCGAAGTGTGTAGAAACAATTTTTACCCTTTGGTGGTATATATTCTTTTATTTTTATTTTAATTATTTTTATGTGAATTCTTAAAACTTATGATGCAGTTTTGTTTCTGACTTAAAAACTTGATTTATAAATATATACTATTTGAAAACATAATTCATATTATTTTATGTAAAATAAGTCAATATTTTCCACCTTTAATGACATTATGATGATAAATATTTTAGATTTACAATAATACGATATAAAGAGGCTTGAAAAATCCGATAGCACCACTGATTTGCACTTACCCACACACTTGGCCTCTGGACTAGACCAAAGTCCGGTGCGTCCACAACTGGCGAATTGTGAACCCTGCAACACATAACCCGCGTTGCAGGTGATGTTGCAACGAGTGTGGTGGAAGCCATTTTCGAGATACTTGTGGCAGGAAGCCTTTCCGTTGGTTGGCTCCTTAAATAGAGGGCATATGTCGTATGAAGGTTGGGTTACTCTTGGAGTTTCCTTGCAGGTGGTGTTGTTTATAAGCTTCCATCCTCGGGGACACGAGCACAAGTAGCCACCCCATTTATTGCTGCAGATGTGACTGCAATGGTGCAGGTTCTTCTTACACTCATCGATATCCTGGCATGTGCTGCCATTAGCAGATAGTTCAAATCCGGAACCGCATTTCTTAACGGTCGGCGAAGTTTTTGTTGGTGGTAATTTTGCGCCATCCCACATGCATCGCTGGCGATCCTCGAGTAGATGATATCCTTGTGGGCAATGGCAGATATAGGAACCTATTGTATTCTCACACTTGTGCTCGCAGTAACGTTGAGTCACTCGCCCAGTATCTGGATCTGTATCCTCCAAATCGCATTCGTTAATGTCCTGGCACTCACTGTCATCGGCGGACAGCTTGAATCCGGACTTGCACACTATTTCACCCGTGGAGAGACCAGCGCCATCGGTGGCTTCCACTCTGCCCACCAACGACGGAAGGCATTTGTATGTTCCATTCAGGTTCTCACATCCAGCGTTACAGTCCCAAGATAGTTCGGGATCGGCGCACTCGTCAACGTCTAAAATATTAGGGGTAATAAATGTATTGCTAATAACAGAATTAATTTATTCAAGCATTTTGAGTACTTACCTAAGCAATTTCGTTTATTATACTCGTCTAGTTGAAAACCACTTGTACAAGTGCATACGAATTCACCAGGAAGGTTGTTGCAAACTTGAGCGCAACCGCCATTCGATTCCTTGCACTCGTCGATATCTGAATTGGTAGCTATACATAGCTTAGTATATTTAGGAGCAATTTCGTTTACCTGTGCAGCTTTTCAAATCAGTATTCAGGGTATAGCCTTCATAGCATTCGCAAGTATGAGTATGTTTGTTACATAGATGAGCGCAACCGCCATTATTAATTCTACAGTTCTACAATGAAGGCGAATTATTAATTTCTCATATGCTCAACAGATAAGGTGTTAAAAGAAATTACTTTTTTTTTGCTTCTGTTTTGCTTCTTCCGGTTCAAGATGCATGTGGGCTTAAAGCCAAACCAGCTCCCAGTCACACAGTAGAGTGTATTTTTTTCGGGATGTTTGAAGCTGTAATTGTCCTTGCAGGAATAATAAGTAACAAGAAAGACATGTTCTCCACTTCGGCGAAGTTCCACGGACGCCCTACCGTGTTTAATAGTCGGAGGACTCGAGCAGGTAACGTCATATTGAGAAAGCAAAAAATTCTCCAATGTGGGAGTCACTTCGGGAATGTCCTTTAACGAAGCTGTAAAATTAATTCACAAGAAATTATTAAAAATCAAATGAAATTAAATGATAGATGAACATTGTATAAGAATTCCATTTATTGATAATTTAAATACTTTTTGAAGTAGGTAGAAACAAGCGTTACCCTTTGGTGTTATATTTTCTTTTATTTTTTTTTTTTTTTATGTGAATTCTTGAAACTTATGATGCAGTTTTGCTTCTGACTGAAAAACTTGATTTATAAATATATAAATATATAATATTTAAAAACAAAACTCATATTATTTTATGTAAAATAAGTCAATAAGTCAATAAGTCAAAGGTGGAAAATCTTTAATGACATTATGATGATAAATATTTTAGATTTACAACTTACCTGCAGAAAATGCGATACACATAAGTGCGTATAAAACAATCAGAGACGCCGCCATTCAGTTTTGCCCCTTTACATTCACAATCGTTTTAGAAACATGTAAATTTTGCGATCACTTAAAAAAACAGCAGTCTAAAGTAAATGTTTTGTAAAGCAAACTTGCATAAAAATATCCGCCTAAAAGTACGCACTTACCTAATGCAAATAAACGCAATTAATGTTCTTGATTTTTTAATATACCCCTAAACTCACTTTTAAATCGATTTTAATAATTTAATAATATTTTAGTTGCCTACCTATAAACAGGTATTTTCTAATTACTTCCGTTGACTTTTAAATTAAGTATCACAAAGAGTTATTTTAAGTTAAATAATTTGGCAGTTAAATAAAGTATACTTCAAAAAAGAAGATACTTATGAGTATTATTTTATTTTAGCAAGTTCACAAAAGCTGTCATTAGCGCCAACTAAGTATAACAAGTTCAAATCTCGTATATTTCATTTTTCAGTAATCTAATTTTCGTAAACACTTTTAAAAAAATTTAAAAACAAGTTAATTCTGCCGCCACATTTTGGCGAGCAACGTTTTGATCGAAGGCAAAAAGTCGACTGCCGTCTATCAGTTGTTTCAGATAGCGAAAACACCAAAAAATTATCTTTCTTGCCAAAAATACCGTGTATAATTTTACCGTGGCATATCTGCTGTGTAGAGGAAGGTGCAGGAAGGGTAGCCGAAGTACACTTTCTTTTGAAAAACCCGCATTCATAACCAGCAGGCTGCAATGAGAGTCTCTGAAACAAAATTGTTGCTTCAGCGAAATGCGTTCAAAAACCTTTGTAAAGGTTGGATGCAGCTAAAGTTAAGTGTGAAATTATGTTATTCAATAGTATTAGCTGACATTACAGAAATACAACTATCAATCAATCCATATCAAATGCGCCGCTGCAACTGCTCGCCATATTATGGATTTTAATTAAACGAAATTAAATACAATAGAAATCCAGCGTAGGTGTGTTACTTTTCGACTTATTTGGCAGGCCGGTCAAACATGTTATTCTATACATGTGTGTACTATAAGTAACTATCTCAGTTTATGGCGTCCGATCCGCAACATTGCGATAGGAAACCCAATTAACTTATTGTACGAAATTTTTCATTGATGAAGTGCATTGCGAGTGACAAATCGATTCCGCGCGAAACAACTGAAAACATTCTAAGGTTACACATAATTGGTCATTCCATTGGGTCGCAGATTGGCAGATTGACGTGACTTTGTTTGCTCGGTAGTGCCTAATTGATGATGTTTTCTCGTGGGAGTGCTAATCCAGAAATTATTTACGTTAGTTAATACTTATTTTCATATGTATTTATTGCTCATATTTCTGGCGAAAAACGGTTACGCAGAACACTGATAAGATTTGTTATCTGAGTGAATGAATTCTTTAGACGGTTTTTTTGGTAAAGGCCACGACCACGAAAATGCCATGTAAAATAGGTATTTAAAATGAGGTAAAAAGTGCAAATTTGATTTCGATAAATTGCATAAGTTCTATAATTCATAAATATATTTGAATTCCAGTTGAAACGTTATTAAAGGGTATCGCTGGCTCGTATCCTCCCGATATACCCGTACTGACGTCTCAATTTTATCTCATTTGTTAGGAAGAATGGCCCATAACTAATGCCTTCGTCTTCTTTTTTAAAACATATGTATGTTTCTGAGAACAATTTCAATGTTATCTAAATATACATATACGCACTGGGTATAGTAGGTGAATGAATCACATGTTATCATTTCTTCGCACACGCTTCTGTTGAGGCGTCCTCACTACGTGTACTGTGGATGGCAAACATGAATGTTTGAATATATATTCTTTAGAATTTCTCCTCGATCAACGATACCTTTTTTAATCTACGAGTAACTAGATTCCCTAAAAAGTGTGTAACAGGTATAAGGAAGCGTTTGCATTTCAGAATTCAAGTGTGATAACCGCTGGGCGATTTAAAACGCTAGAAAATCGCTCCCACGCTTTTGTACAAATATTGTGGGCGTGTGACTCTCGATACTTTGTATGGTCAATTTAAACTAAACTATTTTTTCCAGCTCTGTCTTCTGGCTACTTCCATGTGGACCACGTGTGTAACTTTTCCGTGTGGGTTTTGGCTCAAAGCTGTTGTCGTTCATTGGGCCATGTACATTTAAAATTAACCTTAGTTGGCAAATTGCGGAAATCGCTCGAGGGCGTAAGCACTACACTGCCATATGAAAGATACTGGATAAAAGCGCTCGGAAGCTAAAGACAACATTTGAACGGATACTTTTCATTGGTCAGACGATGTCTTTTTCTTTTTTTCTACGACTTGAGTCAATTTGGGTTGACATTTTCTGGGGCATTGTTTTAAAGCTTCGAGACGAGAACTGAGAACTTCCGCTGGCGGTTGGAAAAAAGGAATGAAACCACTTCCAAATACGACCGTCTGAATTCGTTATTAATAAATTAAACTTTTATTTTATTTAACTAAACAAACGTTGCTTTGTTAATTACAAAAAGAGTCCAATTCTAGTCTTAGAAATATGTGCATTACTTTTGTCTTCATTTTAGCTCCAACAGAAAGTAACTAAGAACAAAACACGGAGTTACGTTGCTATAGACTTGGATTAGTTCTTGATGCTTAGATACGAAGGACCCACTTGGCGGACGTACACACTCCGCTCGTTGGTCAAATACGGCGGACACTTGACGGTGAGTATGCCATCGGAGGACAGTTCCGATCGCACATCGTTGGGATAGTATCCTCGGGGCAGGACGAACCGCTTGACGATGTGGCGACCCACGAAGGTGTCACCATCCCGTCGCTTCTCGTGCTTGGCCTCCACGACGACAGTGTCTCCCGTGGTCTTCACGCTAATCTCGTAGGGCTTGAACAGGTGCACATCCACATTGGCCTCGAAACCATCCTTGCCGACAATGACCCGGCTCAGATCGGGTGCGGATCCAACGCGGGATAGTGACCGCTTCCAGTAGGGCAAGTCCCAGTCGTTCAGATCCCAATCGCGCCACAGCCGACGACGGTAATCCCAGTAATCCCAATCCGTGTTGTTTGTAGCCGGCACCAGAGCCATTTTGTGTTTATTCTTAGGTGTTTCCTTGGGACAGGACCAACAGCAACGCTAGATCGTATTTACTTTTCACTTATCGCGTTTTCTGACTGACGTCCACTCGCGTTTTCTGCTCTGAGCACATTAAACTTGGAAACGATAGTAGTCGACGCTTATATAGCCATAAGCTTCGCCCCGTGGGATCAGCTCAGCTCAACAGAGATTCTAGTCAATAGCCAATGACAGTTGTGACGTAGTAGCCACACTGTTAAAAAAAAGTGGCTTTGGTGAATGCTTTAAGCTTAGCTTTGCCTTAACAGCAAATGTAATAGAATATACCAGTTTCAAAGATTTAAGGATTTTAGCGAAAAATTAAACTTATTTTGATTTACTAGAAAATATTGGGAATTATTTAGTAGTTTACTATAAATATTTCCCTCCCAACTGTTTGCTGCATCTAATATATATTTCTTAAACATAATTAATAGATTTTGTCCCGCAGTGCAGCAGTTGCAGTTACAGTGGCGTTAAAACTGGGCGATGTTTTCGATTGTTTATCTTTGCATTGACGGCTGTATATAAGGAAATGGGGCTGTGGGTCGAAATATATGTCTTTGCATGTTATTTCCTTGAGGCGCTTTGAGATCTAATGTTGGGTGGGTTGCTTTGCAGATTTGCTTCCGTGGAGGGAATTTATTTGAGGTGGTTCTCCAAAGGTACTGGCAAGCTCCTTGGATAGTTATTATGTAAACACTAAACTAAGATGCATACATTGATTTAGTATCTTTAAATTACAAATCTTTTTAAGCTGAAAATCACCCGCTTTTTATCAAACCCATAAATGTATCTCTTACTTTCTCATAGCGCAGATGTCTTCATGGATCCATCCTTATTTGTTTATGTTTTTCCCTTTAATTTGCCAAATCATTCTCCCATATCGGCAACGCCTTAAAAGCGATGGAAGCATGCCAGCAAGCTTTCGCAGCATGAGTATTTGGAAATTAATTACTATCCGCTTCCGGTTGCAAATTAAAAAACAAAATCAAAATCAAAGCAAGCCCAAATAAAAACCAACACATTTCTTTGACGGAAATACGCATATCGTACGATTCTTTTCACTTTTTGACCAAATACGGCTTTAAATGTTGTACAAGATACAAATGAACAGAGCTACGCGGATTACAGATACACAATCCATAGATACAGCAAACATAAAAGCTGGATTGAGTTTGACATGACAAAAGGCAGTATGTGAAAATTTGTGACGATTTTTGCCGTGCAGATTAGTCGATAGAAGCGACATCTACGGAACATTTATGGGCCTGACCTGCCTGCCCCTCTTTATAAAACCCGTGCCCGTAACGTAACACAATCATCGCATTGGGATTGGCCCACCCCATAAGTCGCTGTAATTTGTTGTGCCAGCCGTTGCTGTTGGTGTTGTTGTTGCTGTTGCGCCAATAGATTTTGTTGGTTGTTTTATAATAATTATAACAAGCTTCGCAGTTTCGCAATTTAGATGGCATTTCAGCTTGTATTTGTACATTAAGTCATTTGACATCGGACTAGTTCAATAGGTTTGTGATGCAGCACATCGCCAGACAGTTGAGGGCACACCAATAGCGACCAATCGATCAATATTACTATAAGTAATATAAGTTTTAAATTTAAAATAGCTTAAATTTACGGTTGGTCAACTCAGACAGAGAGCAAGTATTTTTATATAAAGTAATATAATATAATATAATACAGGCAAATAATAACACCCTTAAAATCAACAAAACAAAATGTGAGGATTTACTAGTTAAAATTGCGTTTCCTCTATTTGTTATTATCAGTGTAAGTCTAGCAAATTTCTCGATTGAAAAGCAATTGAAGTGCCGCAGCTGGCGGAACAACAATACATTAAACCAAAACAAAGCAATTTACTAATTTGCTTGACATTATGGCAAAATCGAATGAAAATCAGAATTGAGTCTCTGAGGGTGTGGGTTGTGCACAACTTTCTTTGGCGGCGATTGTGCATTATCTAACAGATGACTTTCTATAATCGCAAACATCATTAGCATAACACACCCACCACGACCTTCACCATTTTCAATTCCCACAGGGTCTTTCCTCCGAATTTCAAGTTGATGGATAGATATGTTTCATTCGCTTTCCTCAAGTTCATTAGTGATTTATCGTTATGGCAGCGGGCCAGGCAATTTGATTGGAAACATATGTCTTCATATATACTCAGATTCATATATACTCAGAATAAAGAAAAGTATAATAATTTGTTTAGTTTATTTGTTTTTCTTCTGAATAAAAAAATGGTTCCGCTTAAATTCGTTGACCCAATTTTCCTAAGAATACATTTTTTGAGAATATATTTCAGCATAAAAATAAACATAAAAATATTATTTATGACTAAAGATTACTTATTACTGTAGTAAAATTATTGTAAAATAGAAAAAGCTAACTATAGTTAGCCGGCGCGCCCAAATGGGCTGAATTAATAGAAAAGAATGACACAAAGGGGCTCCAAGATTTCCCCGTATGCCTTAATAAATAAAATTAAAGAACTAAAAATAAAAAAAATAAACTTATTACTTATGCAGCCTACAAGTATGCTACGAAAGTTTAAGCCGGTCATGGCAAACGAGTCGTATGAGTAATTTTTTGTAGTTAAAAATGGTCGGCAAAATGGCAAGCAAATTAAGTCTCGGAAATCAATAAGGTGCATCGCTCACGTGGTAAATGAAGTCGCCGCGCGGTGAAGTCGGGCGCAACTATAAATGACCCCCGAGACACTAAACATTCAGCCGCAAAAGGGCAACAAACAGGTGCAGGAGCAGGTGCATTCGACCTGGCCAACAGGCCACTGCATTGCGACGCCTGCCGGGCGGAAAAAGGGAAATTCTGGGGCAGGGGGGAAACACAAAGGATGGGCCAAAGGAAAGCAAAAGTTCAAGTCGGAGAAAAGACAGGACGACGAGGAGCCAGCAGAACTTAAAACCGTAATTGGCCCAGCGAAATGAACACTGCAGGTCGCAGGTTGTAGGTCGCAAGTTCCAGGCCCGAAGAATAGGTCCCCAAAAAGCAGCCACAATAATAGTTGCCACAACAGGGCCAGAGAAAACTGGCAAAGTTATCCCAGAGAAAGTCTAAGGAATGGGCCAGAAAAGCCGATCCTGATATGCCCTAAAGCAATATATATGCACAATGTTGAAAATAGTATCCATTAACAAACTATTTTAATAACCTTTGATATTAAATTTTCACTTTAAACACCAATGATTACCTGGTCATATAAAAAAGAAAAGAGAGAAATATTTATAAATAGAACAATTCAATAAAATGGATAACATATTAAATCAACTGAAAATTCAATTGAGCTCATTCAGATAGAAAATGTATTTTCATATTTATCCGAGATAAACAGATATCGCTTTTAGATAAGTACCCAACGAAGAGGAAAGCAATAAATGGTACACAAAAATAGTAGGTTAAATTAAATTAAATGTAAGTCCACAGGACTTGAATGAAAAAGCACTGAAACTACCAGTATTAAATTACCGTACAATACATTATAATCCACATTCTTTGAGATAGTTATCATGCCCCGAGGCAACCTTCAACGAAATCCAGAACTGCAACTACATTTCGCAACTCGCCCATTATGCCGCAAGTCACGCCCGTCGAAGGCGAAGGCTCGCCCTTTCGTCCTGTCGCTGCACTTGTTTGCATACGAATGAGCGACTTATTTATAGCAGTGCAGGCAGGACTCTAAAGGATTGCACTGTGGACGAAGGAGGTGGACTAGGACGTAGTAGAAGCCAGAAGGCGTACAAATAGCGCTTGGCCCGGTCTATTATTCTATTTTTGTTTTGTGCTATTGAACCCAATGGACGTGCCACGTTTGGCCAAACACCGACATCGAAAATGCTGGATGGACATATACACTCATGTTATTCTTTGTACAGGGTATACACGGCCCAAGCACCTCGCTGACTGCAGTTAATTTGAAATTCCAAGACCATTTTCATGACGACACATCCTGCGGCGAGATGCACACCGCCTAAGGACACTTTATGCCAACCTTATGAGTCACCAAAGGTCAGCAGCGCTTACAATACAAAAACTCGCCTACTTGCACTTGAAAATTTGTAAATGCCTTCGGACAGTTTTGAGTGTCAGTTGGCCAAAAAAAAAAAACAAACAAAAACGGCGGCAAGACAGTAAAATTAATGCAAGTGACAAGTGTTGTGTGAAGGACGCATTATGACCTTGCACGTCCGTCTGTCAGGGCCAAAATGGAAGAAAAGCTTTGTTGGCAATGAAAACTGCATTTCATTTGTGTCAAATTGGGCGATAAAGGCCCATCCCCATGCTTTATGAAATTCGCGTTCTGCTAAACTGTAAACAAAACCTTGGAAATAAATATGCTTTATGCTTAAGTTTATTCTGTTTTATGGTCTGAAAATGAAACAGCCTCTTCATTTTATATATAGTTTCGCATATTTATTTATTGAATCTCAAGTTGAATATGATTTAGCTGAAATCTATTGTATTGGAATGATATGCGTTGAGTGTTTTCATTGTTGATAAAGTATGTTGTTACGAGAGATTTTCCATTGCCATGCAAATGATCGTGTTCTGAAGAACGTCTCGATTACTTTGGTTATACTCGTATTGGTTAGATGAGTGGTGGCCGAGTTGGCCAATGTTAAAATGTTTTTCCATCTAGATAAAAGTGTTTCGAGAGCTACTGGCAAATATCGTTATTCCAAACTACAGCTAGGTAATTTTTATTAACATTTTGTTTGTGGCTTATTTGTGGTTTCGATTTGGAGCTCTTAGGTATTACAATTATCTGAGAAATATGATGCTGAGTTTCGACTTTAAATTTTGTATTGTGATAAAGCTATGAGTTCTGAGACATACATATGTAGATATATTTTCCGTACTTGTATTTCGTTTTTATGTTTTTCGTTTCTAAACTCTGAAAAGTGCAAACAGTGTGACTACACATACAGTATAGATATATATATAAAATGATCTTCTTGATTAGTTGTAAATACATTTGAAATATTTGATTTTTCAACATTTAGAATATATTTAGAACACGCAAGAGAATATCTGACTACAAAACTATAAATATATATTTATTCTGCTATATCTGTACTCCAGCTTTCAACTAGACGCAAGCACCGCCAACGTTTTTCGCTTACAATTCTGCTACAAAATCTTATTTGCGTTTCATGTTTTTTCATTTTTTCATTTTTTCCTGTTTTGCTTTTTTACTAATTCGAAATTGGGACCAAGGTCTTCTGTGTGTTTGTCCTTAGCCGTAGTTTGCTATTGACTTGTTTACAGTCCCCCGAAAAAAGGAAATTGAAAACATGTTTCACTCTTTATGCGGCCCACTGCCGCCCCCATTCCTCCCCTTTAAGCCCAAACACTTGCCGACATTGTGCAAAAGTTCCACCAGCTTTTCAGAAAATTTCCTTTTTTTTGCCAACAGTTTTCAGTTGGCTGGGAAAAATGGGAGAAAACTAAACTTTCCTGTGTCTGCGTGAAAATGAAACATTGCTATTGGTGTATCTTTGTTCCTGTGTGTGTGTGTGTGTGTTTCAGAAGACCCATTAAATTAGCCCGCAATTTACTTGGCTTAAAACAGCTAACAGCATTTATAAAATTGCGAGGAATTTCAAGCTCAACCAGCACCTTAAGATCGTTCAAAATGTAAAAGAAAATGTTTCTTGTTAAATTAATTAGTAAAACGGCATTAGGTTTATAAAATTCTCCCTGAAAGTATTATAAATCTTTCGTTTAAATGAAATAGGTAGTGCTTAGAGGTTTCGGTTCAGCTGGAATTTCCTTTTTCTGATTTAATCAAACGTTCCCAGTATTAATATAATATCCATATATAAGTTATATCGTTTGCTTGGTATCAAAAAATTGTATAAAAAATGTTTGCTTAACAAATTCTTGGAATCTTCTTATTTTGGTATAAATCTGGCTTTTAAAAATTGTGTGTGTTTGGTTTGCAAAAATGTTTCGGTGTTGGTTTAATAGTTTAATAGTTTATCCTTATATATATTCCATTGGTAATATTATTTTTGCTTTAAGCTTCAAATTGCTTTGGCCTGTAATTTCTTGAAAATTGTGGCTACGTTATATTTGCAATGCAAATTCATTGCTGAACAGGGTTTCAAAATGAAAATGGCTAAATTGTTTTTTTTTAATATTATTTAAAAAATAATTTAGTTGTTCGGTATAATGTAAAAGAAGTTTTTAAATCCTAAAATATCCAGTACAATGTTTTGTTTAACGCATAAGTTTTCCAAAAAGGAAACAAAATAATATATGCATCAAATATATTTTAGCCAAAGGAATTTAAGAGAATTTCACTATACAATGTTATTCATACATAAATAACTCACTATTACAAAATTAAAGCTACAGCACAAAAGAAAAAGGGTAGCCCTTCAAAATCCTGTTCGGTAAATTCCAATGATTTCAATCAAGCCAGAGGTTATCCCAGTGCAAAATCATATACCAAATATATAATATATACCCCTGACTGCGAAGCGGAGTCGGTCGAGTGGTAGAGACCTAGTAGGCGATCCTGCCCAGACGCGTGGAGGGCAGCGAGGCGGGTTCCGAGTTGGGGAGCTCCCCGCAGCGCTGGAGCCAACTCCAGGCCTGGCCACAAACGACACCGACTCCGGCCAACATTCAGAAGCAGTTGCTGCGCCGCTTCGACGTGGTCGTGTCCGTGTCTGTGGTTGCGTTGGTCACGGCTCCGCTGGTGGCCGTGGAGCTGATGGTGGAGGTCCTGGTGGACATCGCTGCTGGCAGCAGCCGGGCCGAGTTCTATGTCTTCTTCAGCGGCTGACCCACTGGCACATTGGCCTTGGGGGTGCGTGACTTCTTCACCAGAAAGCAGGTGAGGAACTCAATGGGCGAGGGTATCTTCTGGAGGCTCTCCTCCGAACTGGAGCTGGACTTGTGGCTCTCGGAGCGCGCATTGCTGCACTTGACCTTGCCACTGGCGCCGGGTCCGGTCTCCAGGGCGTGCCGATAGTAGTTCTTGCAGCACTTCTTGGACAAATTATACATGCGCACCGTGCGATCGATGTTCTCGTCGTCCTCATCCTCGCCAGCTTTCAGATTCAGTCCCAATCCACCAACACCCACATCGTGCGAGTGCGAGTTGACCATGCCCAGGCCTTTGCGAGCGGTGGCGGCAGTGGCAGTTGCACTCGTTGGCTGCTGGGGATCCGATATCGTCTGGCTGGTGGTCTGCTGGACCAACTGCTGTGGCAACTTCATCGGCTCAATGGGCTGAGGAACCTCCACGGGCGGCTCCTCCTCCTCCAGATTGTTCTGTGAGTCATCGTAGAACTTATAGCTGCGATAGCGAGTGTGCCTGTTGCCCGCCGCCTGGGACCAGTCGCGACCCGATCCCGTCCAGTCGGTGCTGGCGGGCAGGGACAACTGGATGGTGGGTGTGCGATAGTACTGGCGGTGCGGATGGAAGCCCAGGCCAAAGTCGTCCATGTAGGACTGTGAGTGTATGTTGTCCAGCTCGTCGGCGACGCTCAGCAAAAAGGGTAACGTCGACATTGTTGTTGATACTTCGGGTGATACCTGCTCTGCGTTTTCAGCACACCGTCTTGTTTTTTTCTTTTTTGGGACCACCAAAAATGTAGGTATCTATGCTAGGTCCGCGGGATTAATCTCCCCTTTCCGCACACACTTCTCGCCCAAAACGAAACTGCACTTGTTTGCTTATTTACTTTTCTCTATTTCTAATTCCTCTGTTTTGTATTATTTGCAGTTTTGTTTTTTGTTTTTTGCAAATTTTCCACGGCGCTTTTCACTCCGGTCAACACGACTGCACGGACTCGAAACTGAAACAGAACTGAAGGAAAATGCAATTTTCAACTGGCACACGACGTCGCATTTATGTTCATCGTCATGATGATGATGGTGATGATGATGATGGGCAAACTCCTTCGTGAGTGAGAGAGAGCATTTCTCTCTCTCGGGCTTTACCTTTGCCACTCTCACTCTCACTCTCTCTCTGTTTTGGTCACGCGCTGAGGAAAACCCGATGCAATCACTGGATTTGGGTTTATGTTTTGATTTCGCCGTTGCAACGCGGCGTATGCGTGATATTTTTGTTAGCGACCCGAGGCAAGGCGGCGTATGCGTGATATTCGGTGGGTGGCTGTTTGGGCTGCTCGGGGGATTTTCCCAGTTCGCGCCTTATTGTCATTAGTTGGTGGTTCTGGGCATCGCCAACTGCCTGATTCGTTTGTGGCCTCCAACGTCTCCGCCGCTTTCTAGGTTTTCACGTTTTTCATGCCTTTTCAAGCGCGTCCCTGGATTGCAGAGCGAAGGACATCGGAAAGTGGGCGGGGAGCGGGGGATGTCCTACGGCCCTGCAGCCCTTCTGTGTGTGTGTGTGTATCTGTGTGAACGGTGGAGTGGGTGGCGAAATCTTAGTGCGCAATAATTCATTTGTTGGCACAACTGTGAGCTGTGAAGGCTGCGTGTTTGGAAATTGCCGTTAGATCAATTCAATTTTTGCTCGTTAAATCCTCACTTAGGAACAGGGATAACGTGTTCAATTAAACGGGTTTCGGAAAAACTGGATCTTGTCCTTTAGTAAGGAGATAATGATCAGCTAAAGATAACTATGAAATCGTTTGTAGAAGTAGGCAACGAAATACCAACTCAATTAACTTTATTTACTAGACCCACAGCTAAGCAAAGAACTGAGTTATCCTGAGTTCATACAAGCACCTGCTTTATTTGTGAGCCCAGTCAACCGAAGGAAATCGAGAGATGAAATGGAAAACAGGATATTAGAGCCCTAAATTGGCCTGGGCCAAAGGGACCCAGCAGCCAGTGAAAAACTGCAGCACAGAACAGCACAGCACACACACACAAGGGGTATGCATATATGGGCAGATATCCAGTTGAGTGTCCTGTCTGGCAGTTAGAGACACTTAAGCCTGCGGTGAGCGCCTGTCGTTCGTCCTTTGTGCCACTTATTGAGAGCAATAGACAGCGAGAGTACGAACGAGAGACCCAGCTGGAAAAGGAGGTGCAGGGCATAAATCTTTTAGCACTTTATTTGACACACTTTCAGGCCAGGAAAGCGGACGGAACAGCGGACGGACACACGGCCGGAGAGACACAGAGACAGACAGCCCAGGGGCCAGGACGGAACGTCACATGCTCATCAATCGGTCGCTCACATTTGCAACAATACAGAGTGATGTCCATGTGCCTTAGAGAGGTAGTACACCGAAAAAAACAGAAAACAAAACGTGTATATATATAGCACCAGAAATGTTTTATAAGAAATTCTTATTAATAATATCACTTTTTATTATACAACTTTATAGAACTCTTAGAAATAGGACTTCGCTTAAAATTTTTTGTACAGCTAAAGTGGGTACTGTTAGAAGAGCCTTGCAATAATATTCTGTTTTCGACATAATTTCCCAATATTGTTCCTAATATTTAATGTCACACTTTTTCTGTCAGTGCACAGGGGTTCAGAGACTGGCAGACGATGACAGTTGACGATAAGCGGTCGAGTGACTGAATCCTTGTGTGCTCCGCAGCCCGTCCTCTCCCCTTTGTTAGGTGCCTCGAATGTTGTGACTGCCGTTGGCTTGTTGTTGGCCAAACAAACACTGGCGAGAGAGAAAAGCGCAGGAGAAAGCGGGGAAAGGGCCTAGAGAAGAAGCGGCAGAACCTTCTTCACGTTGGCCTCTTTTGACTGTAGCCTTTTCTCTCGCTTAATCCATTTAATTGCATTTTTTCGTACATTCTGGTGCAGCAGTTAAGCTGCCTCTTTGTTCTGGTGCATTCCGGTGTGCACGGGGCGAATGTGGAACGTGAGAACGAAGTACGCATACGCCCCAGTAAGCCACCCATCGGTGCATTCAAATATTCATTTGCCATTTGGTGGCTAATGAAAATTCGTTAGAAATACATTTGGAAAGCCACCCAATAGCCATGTAGCCATGTAACGCCCCGCCACCCGACTTGTCCTTGTGCCAGTTTCAATCCAACTCTTTCGACTGAGCGGCTGTCTGACGTTTCGTATCAAATTATCTATAAATTGCGATTGCCTAGGCACGCCATCAATACGAAGGAAATTCCGCCGACCGGAAATGCAGGTGGAGATGGGTGTGTTTACATCCAGTTCGTGTTTGCTGATTGTTCCTTTTTGCCTTACATTGTCGTGTGAAGTTTTTCATATCACTCCATTGAACATAGGCACGGATAGCTAGTGATGGCAAATTTCTAGATCGTAAATATATCACAAAGGCTAAAATAAATATACATGAGAACGGAATGTTCGAGAATATAATTAATATTGATATTTAATACTACAAGACAGATTAAGTAAATATTATATTTCTCATCACTGCACACACAACATTTACTCATACACCAGTGCAATCAATTTGCCAATGAGAAAATAAACAAGCAAAATACTTAAAAAAAAGAAACCAGTAGAAAAAGGACGCAAACTGCCTTCTGCCAAGTCTTGCCATTTGCCCGAGATTTGAATTTAATTTTGAGGTCAGACAAAGGCAAAGAGTTTTGGGCCGGAGAGGTTGTTTGTGTGGCTCAAGTGTTGCCTGCATAAAAAATGCAATAAATATTTAAATTACTATATCCACATGCTGCACGCAAATGGAGAGCAAATTCACAAGGGGCTTTGGCTTTCCACAGGGATGGGAAATGGGGAGGCTTCTCGAAAAAGTAGGCTAAATGTGGATCGCACTACAAAATAATTAAAAGAAATGTTGCACGGGAATTGAAATGAGTGCCGAGTGTGAGAGTCGCATTAAATGTTAAGAAATTGGCAAGGGCTTCGTTTTATTTCAACTGAGAACTGTGTAATTTAGGAATAAAACTTAATTCTGGGATATTAATAAACACCGGAGATATCTTGACATAATTTTAATAATTTAAAATTTTTTAATCCTTAAAAAGACTTTTGACATACTTTTTAAACCCTATTTACTATCACTCTACAATCCCTCTAAGATTGTTTATATTTTGGCATTTACTTTAAATTCAAAGCTTTACATTTTTGCACAACATTCGAATAATTTATGCGAAGAACAACAGCAACAAAAGGCAATGGCAATAACAAAAACCACACCAAAAACTGAATGGACAACAATCGTGTCAAGTTCAACAAAAGCTTCACCCGCAGCCGAATCCAATCGCTTTGGTTTCTACTTTGTTGTAGTCTTACAAGTTTTTACACATAAATTTCACGGCACGCACAACAAAAACCGAAAACCAGTTAATGCGTTTGCCCAAAAAAAATATTGGACACCAGAGGGAGGGGGTTGCACCCACGCCAACTTCAGAAGAGTCGAAAAAGAGAGAGACTCCAAATTCAAAGAGCCAAAATAAGAGTTTAACTAACTAGAGAATAGTTTTATTTATTATAATGACATATTTATTACTATGACATTAATTGAGCCATCATAATAAAATCAGTTTACTGATTGTGTTCTTGGCCAGAACCTTTATTCTTCATAGTAACAATGAATGCCATCATATCTTTCCAATGTATCAAAAAGGATTTTACTACAAATTGTATTATCGACCCAAGCCAGTTATTCTAGAACAACTGATTGATAGAACTAATCTAAATCCATAACCGATTCGGTTCAATTAAACAGAGTGCATCATTAGAGCTTCTTGATGGCAATTAAAAGGAGCAATGAGTTATGGTAATTTCAAGGTCATATTCAAACCACCCCCCAAGATACAACAGCGGCTTTCCATTTGGCCAAAAACAAACGTAGAGAAAAAGTGGTCAGCCAAAAACTTGCACTGATTCGCTAATGAGCGGCTCATCCATAATTTAACGAAATAAAAATGTCAAGAAATATTACAAAAGCCGAAAAAATAACTCGAGCAACTAACTGCAGACGTTGCTGTTGTTGCTCATCAGCGGTCCCAAAAACTTAATGAAAAGCCCTCGACAAAAGTTGTTGAGGAGCGTTGCGCATGCGCTCTTTAAATTTCAACTCTCTGCGATCGCTTGAGGTTGGGGCTTAGGGCTTTTTGGCCAGAAAACTACAACCTACTACTGCTGGTGGCCGAAAGCCATAAGTCACAGCGTTGTCATCGCAGCTTGGCCTGAACTCTGCCAGTCGTCAGCGGTTGTCTCGAGCGGTTGGATCTCCGGCTTTGAAAAAAAGTGAATAAAAGCGCTGCAGTGTACGGCCAAGAAAATATCAATAAATCGCACAATCGCACTTAGGACCAACACTACACTCCATAACAAAAGTGCGGTGGAAATTGGTGTGCTATTCCGCTGATTCATTTCGCTTTGTGGCGGAAGTTTTCCCCCATTTTTCTCCGCTCGCGTGCTGCCATTAATTTGAATGCGCCGCTGATTTTAATCGCAAAACCCCGCCAAAGCCGCCCACCATTTTCCGGCCAAGTTAGCTTACGTTACGTTAACCAAGAATCAAATAAATATGTGCAACCATTAACCGCGTTTGTCATTTGGCCGGCGATTCTTCGATGGGGAAGACGAGCAAGAAAAAAGACGATTCCTTTGGCGCGTGTGACGTT
Organism: Drosophila teissieri; assembly: GCF_016746235.2. Classification (NCBI taxonomy): domain Eukaryota; kingdom Metazoa; phylum Arthropoda; class Insecta; order Diptera; family Drosophilidae; genus Drosophila; species Drosophila teissieri. Next base: position 13,017,582 of record NC_053031.1, on the reverse strand, counting down.
GTGACTCGACCCAATTAGGCAAAAGCGCAAATAATAATTAACGAAAAATATTTTAATTATACCAGCTGATGGCGGAAAAAAGCTTTCACTGCAACACAGCAGCCAAACCCGTTTTCGTACTTAAAAAACCTGCACATATACGCATACGCCAACAGTTGTTGCTCTCACTATAAGGGACATAATAAGATATAGTAAAGCAGCCGCGTCGCGTCGCATCGCATCGCATTCGGCAACTTGTTTATTTCAAAATTATATATAACAAACTCACAAAAAAGAAAAAAACAAAAAAAAAAAGCCCCAAAACGGGTATCTTATAAATAGTGCGCTTTGTTTCGGCACCACAACACCACAACAACACCAGATCGACACCCCAACAACTCGGGCTCTCACTTGACGTAGGTCAGGCCAAAGCTCCGCTGGATCAGACAGAAAAAAAAACCAAAAACCAAAAACAGAAAAGCCGAAAGCCAAAAAAAAGATTCCATACCCGTTGCCGGCGTTTCGATCGAGAGTGTGGAGAGTAGAGAGCAGAGAGGGGAACCCGATAAATGGGTCTCGCCCCATCGCCGTAGGCTCCAATCCCACCGGTCGTAGATGCTATCTGTGAAAATGATCCACTGGTCCCTGGTTGTCAGTGCCCTGGGCGTCTGCGTGGCCGTCTTGGGCGGCTACTGCGGTTGGATTCTCTTTCCCAACATGGTACACAAAAAGGTCGAGCAGGTGAGTGTTCCCCGCAAACAGTGATGAAGAATTACACACACAACTTGAAGAATTCCAATGGAAATGGAAAACCACGCAAGCCGGCCGTTTATGCGTTTGTGTGGCATATGAATTGATGAGCTTTACCATCAGGCTTACAAAAGACTTCAAGAACAAGTTTTTATGTTTTGCGTTTCATTGCATAATCAAATGTTGAAATCGCACTTGAATCGTTTTCTTGCTGATAACTAATGACACTCCAAAGAACTTGACAATACTTTGTTTGTAAATTCTAGCGTACTGCTAATTCATTTTGAGCTAACAAGCCCAGCCTTTCATCAAAAACCCCACACGGTTTCTATGTCAAATATTTAGATTTCAAAGTTCGCACACACATTTTCTCTCACTGATCAAACAAAGGCGAAAAAATGATTCTATTGTTGATTTTTTGCTGACCGGCAAGTGGCAAATGAAAGCTGTACATCGATTATTGAATAGGTTCCACAGAATCGCAATGAGTTAGACTAACAATGAGTCAGGGAAAGTTCAAAGTTCTAAGTGATGAATAAGATTCATTTATGGAATTGTGTTGATTTAATTACTTAATATGTGGTATGAACAGGTTCTCTGCATTCGCAAGATTATGCATTAAAAGCTGCCGTAACAACTAGAATTTATTTCTAGTTTCTTGATGATATGGCATTTTTTCATTAAGACCGCCCATCTGATTAACTCTTGACTTTCATTATTAAAGTTTGGGACATCGGAAATGACACAGTAATCCAATGTAATTCAACTTATCCGTAATGACATCGCTGTACAAAAACCTGAGTGGCTATCATCCATCATACCAATACGTTGCCTTTCACGCTCGGTAACAAGTCTAATTGCTGGGCCAACAAGTGCACTAGAATCTCATTTGCCTCGAGTACATATATTCGAATATGACACGAAATAATTATATAGATGTTGGAATGGTATTACAGAACCGATCCCTTGGGTCACGCTCCAACCGAATGCCAAATGCAATTGAAATGCCGTCCATGAGCAAAGCGAATTAATTTGCTAGTCAAATGCATTTGATTATTATTGGGGCTTTCAACCCATTAGCGCCAAACACAAACATCTCAATTACGATGCATATTCTTGTCCTTCGACGCATTTTATTTATGACCAAGTTTATATGCGTGACATTGGGTCAGTTGGACTACAATGAAACAAATAGCTGTACTTGAAGCAGCATAATGTTCTACAAGATTTTTACGACATATTTATAAAGAAGAATATTTAAAGAATATTAAAGATGGTAGTAAGTTTATTATGCAGTAAACTTTAATATTTATTTGTTATATACCATTTTGTGTGCTAGGTTGTTTTCCCATCGCTAGGCACACGCTCGATGAATCAGGCGTGACATCTTCGGCGCTCATTGCCAAGGCAACTAGAAGTACTTGGGTTGACTTTGAGCTGGGTTTTGTTTTTTATTGTAATTAGAATGCAAACACAAAGTTTTATCTGCGGCTGTGTTTGCTTTGCTTTAATTGTTGTAGCGAAGCCAAGTTAATTGCCCTTTTTGTTATATGACTCTGCCCCTGGAACTTTTGTTTGCCACCCATAACGCTGTTGGGCCGCACAATTCTTTTTACGAGCCATCGTTAGCAATGAACTTCCGTGTGCACGCGTTAAAGATCCGATCTAGAATGGCCAAAATACCCTCGAAAATCGCTGGGCCTTCAACTTGAAGGTGGTCCGTCCCTTGCACATTAACCATTTATATTTAAAAATTCGAGTGCAGGCGCCAAAGACAGAAAACACACAACTGGCAACTGGCCATAAACAAACGAGTCATGAATTGAAATTGAAATTCAAAGCAATTGAAGTCTGTTCGATGGTCGACACAAAAATGTTGTTGTGCAATTTGGACCGCCAGCAATGCCAAACAATCGCAGCATGTTTTAGGCCTTTCTGTCTGCTGTTTACCATTTCTCTACAGCATTCTGACCCAAATGTTGGAAAATATAAAATATATACTATGGGTGCTAAGGATTTTCATATGGTTTTTGGGATATGTTAAACGTTTAGTTTTATAAAAAGATAATCAAACCCTGGATGTTACGCATACGACCCTTTGACCCAGCACATTCTTGTCGCAAAGCCAATCCAAAGCGAATCTCGAATTTTAAACACGTTTGCTGCGGCCTGTCTCTTTGCCAAAACCGCTCTATTTCGCAACAATTATTTGTATTTTTTCTAAATGAATTTTGGGCCATTGTCAGCCGTCGGTGGAGCCTCTCTTTGGCTCTTGAGGTTAATCAAACGTTTTGTATGCTCTTCGATATGCTGAGCTGAACCGACTTGCGTGTGCATTGACCTTGAGATCTGCCTTTGCCATATAAATATATGCCACCATTTTCGTTCAGCCTTTTTGACAATTCTTCAATTGTATCAAGTGCAAAGGGGCAGACCATTAAATTATATTGCTGGTCATGCTTTGAGCTTGTTTTCCACTTTTATTTATGTTTTTCGGTCGGCGTCTTTATGTTTTGCCAATTTTGTTTTCTGTGAACTGTGAATACTTTTCTGGCTACCGGAGAGTACAAATTAAAATGGAAGGTTAACAGCAAAGGTTTTTTTCCAGCATGGGAAAAGTTTTTCGGACAAAACACAGAAGCGACGCCTAATTAGTTGTATTGTTTTGATAGAATGCGAAATTGCCGAAAATATTCCCTTGGTCAATGATCCCCTGCGCTTGTTGATAATTATAACAAATTATCAAAACAAAAAAATAACAATAGGAATTGCATTTAGGAGCAAAATATTTTCTTCGATCGAAAACAGGTTTTTAACTTAGCTTAATCAGTCTGAAATCGATGCTAACATTTTTGATTTGATTTTTATGGCCCATCAAAAGTCATAAATAAGCAACCAAGTCGCGTCATAAACAGCATTAAAGTATGGTCTGATAAATATTAATATTAAGTTACTATCACACCTTAAGAAATTCAATTTCCGATGATTTTAACTATACATATCTTGGGATTAAGAATATTATTAGGTATTTTGTGATTTGCATACAGCCTATATTAGTAATATGATTTGGAATTTATTATCTTTGCAGAGCGTCATTATACAAGATGGCTCGGAACAATTCAAACGTTTTGTGAACCTACCGCAGCCATTGAACTTCAAAGTCTACATATTCAATGTGACCAATTCGGATAGGATTCAACAAGGTGCCATACCAATAGTCGAGGAAATCGGACCCTATGTATACAAGTGAGATCATGCAGCCTTGCATAAGTAAAGATCATTAAATAAAGCTTTAATTAATTTTTAGACAATTCCGGCAGAAGAAAGTGAAGCACTTTTCGAGAGATGGTTCGAAAATTTCCTACGTGCAAAATGTGCACTTTGATTTCGATGCTGATGCCTCGGCTCCGTACACCCAAGATGATCGAATTGTGGCTCTCAACATGCACATGAATGTAGGTATAAGAACCGGCATAGAAACTCCCCAATTTTTAGAATCCAAATACAGTTTAAGGAATTAAAATCTTTATAATGAATTTCCAGGCATTTTTACAAGTATTCGAAAGAGAAATCACAGATATCTTTCAGGGATTTGCCAATAGGCTTAACTCTCGATTGAATCAAACGCCAGGCGTACGAGTCCTGAAACGATTGATGGAGCGTATTCGAGGGAAACGTAAAGTAATTTTATCCACTACTAATTTAATCGAGTCTGAAACCCTCCCAACTGGTGGTGGTCTACTTTGGGCTCTACAGAGCCCAAACAAATTTGGCTTTGTCTATATATAGCATGTAGATACTATATGGGTACCTTTGACTTGTTGGTAATGGCTTTTCACGGTTCTCCGATGGACGAGACCAACACCATCTGGCTGTTTGTCTTTGTTCTGCTTTTAGGCCTGCCAGTTCAAGCGATTTATTATTCCTTTGATTTACCGTTTTCGGTTTATTGTTTATTAATAATGGTTTCACCCCAGACGTGCGTCATTGGATTACGCGGGCTTATGAGCTATTAAGTAAATGATACTTTTTATGGCACCAATTAAGCCAGTTTATCTTTTGGGTTTAGTAAGGTCGGGATCTTAAGGGGGTTTTCCCATGTAGAACTTTGTTCATCAAATGATAAAAAAAAGTTATTTATTAATAGACAATCTTTTGTATATAGTGCTTTTCAAACATCCGTCAAACACTTGCGCACACTTTCTTCAACGCATTAGATTAACTCAACCTGATTGTTCCAGAGACTTCGAATCGAGTTTAGGTGACATTTCAAAAAGAGAATTAAAAATATCCCTAAAATAAATAGCTATTACACAAAATTGAACGCATTCTGCACCTGAAGTTCTGATTAAATGAGATGTGATATATGTAGATACCAACATTCCGCATCTAATGACCTCTGAACTTATAGCGCCCTTTAGCTGGGTACATGGCATCATTACCAGCATTTTCGATGGTGTCAAAGTAAGTTGACCAGCTTCTCAGCTTTGTTGACAGCTTCGCAACCGTTTAATTATATTAATTGCAATTCGGCGCATCTCCTACTCAATATTGAAACTCCAAAATGCCAAAGTCAAGATCATACACATCAGATGTAGAATAGCAAAATTTTGATTGGCACTCACCTTGGGTTTCCCGCGACTGTGTAAATATTTTGATAAATTGTCGAGTCGATCTGGCGGCTGGCGAGGAGAAACCTTTGGAAACGGCAGCTGAAAACCGAATAATTGGAAACGTCAATGTTCACACATATTCAACTCAGAAACATAATTAATAACAACAATTTGAGCTTGTGCTTGCTACTAACTTATCGATAACCGCTCCGCCTGCTGCTAATGCTTTTTTAATACATTTTAAATACTAAACTTTTTTCTGCCTTGCCCTTTAGCTTTGGTGATTATTGCAACTACGATCCATAATTAAATCTATACATAATTATTTCAGTCTGTGCTGCAAATCTCTGAGAATGATCCTGGCTTGGCTCTGCTGCTGGTCCATTTGAATGCCAATCTGAAGGCGGTCTTCAACGATCCCAGATCGATGTTTGTGAGCACTTCTGTTAGGGAATATCTTTTCGATGGAGTGCGATTCTGCATCAATCCGCAAGGAATCGCCAAGGCGATTTGTAACCAGATCAAGGAGAGTGGTTCGAAAACCATCAGGGAGCAGAGCGACGGCAGTTTGGCATTCTCATTTTTCGGTCACGTAAGTATTACAGCAAAAAGCTATAAGAACTACCTATTAACCCTTATATCTTCCCCTAGAAAAATGGTTCGGGTCACGAGGTTTACGAAGTGCATACTGGAAAAGGAGATCCCATGAGGGTATTGGAGATTCAAAAACTGGACGACTCGCATAACCTGCAGGTGTGGCTGAATGCCAGCACAGAGGGCGAGACTTCAGTTTGCAATCAGATCAATGGCACCGATGCATCCGCCTATCCGCCATTTCGCCAACGGGGGGATTCCATGTACATCTTCAGCGCGGATATTTGCAGATCGGTGCAGTTGTTCTACCAAACTGATATACAGTACCAGGGTATTCCGGGATATAGGTACTCCATTGGCGAGAACTTCATCAACGACATTGGACCGGAACATGATAATGAGTGTTTCTGTGTTGACAAATTGGCGAATGTGATCAAGAGGAAAAATGGATGTCTGTATGCAGGGGCCTTGGATTTGACCACCTGTTTGGGTGAGTTATTATTATTATAATACATTCCACAGATCGAAATTCATTTCATTCAAAACTATGGGAACAATACAGCAAATCAGGAAAGCATGAGAAAACGATATGTTAAGCAAATATCTGCGCAGTGATACTAAATATCGTTTCCGTGTTTGTTTTTATAATAACTCCAAATGGGTAAAGCGCCGTCATAAAGTTTGATATGTTATAAACGCTTAAATATGTCGCATTAGCACAAATATTTATGTTCAGAATTCAGTTAGGTTATCTTCCGCTTATCTGCAGTTCCTCTTGTTATTTCACAGTAAATGCCAAATTTGCATATCAAAATATTTCCATAAATTTTGAAGATCAAAAGCGTTCTGTGTTGCCGATCTACTTTTAAATGCGAATGATAAAGGGTATTCTGCCATTCGCAAACTTCTTTTTAAGGAAAGGTATTGCTCAGATAAATTAAATTCCTCAAACCAGGTGAATCCCTTTATATGTATAAATGAATAATACCAGTTCTTACAAATAAATTCCCCTTTGTATTTTTAACATAGAGTATTAATAATTTGATTTACCGCTAAACCCAGTTTCATCATCATTTTGTTTCGGTTGAATCAATACTAATGTAATTTAATTAGCATTTTATTTATGTTTACAGTTTAGCTATCTGATAGTTTGTTTGTTATCTTATATTTTGTGGAGACTTAAATCATATTGTTTTGATTGTTTGATCAACTCTACATAAACTTTATCATTAAATGGAGCATTGCTAGTCAGACAGCCGAATAGTCACGACTAAAAATAAACGAAAGACTTAAACAATGAACTTTCCGTTCTGTAGAAGTTGTGTGATAAAATACCCAGGGAAACCGGAAATATTTGGAATAATATTGGACAATTCTGCTCTTCGTATTTTGTTATGCAAATGAGCCTCTTTAAATCGGCGTTGTGTTTGTCTTATGGCGATTAACTGCTGGGGAGAATTACCCCAGAAGACACCTTTAAAAACACTCGACTCTGTCAGCAAGTTGAAGTCGATTATCTAAGTAATCATAAGGTAGCCACTTAAAAATCAAATAGTTAGCATGGCATCCGAGTTGGTGCCAGATCTAGTTTGAATTTTAATGCGTTTTATATGCAAATGAGCAGCTTGATAAGTGCAAACTGGAGGCATCAAGAAACACAGCTAATAAAATCCGAAATCATGGCTTAAAAGATATAAAAATCTCCAGCGATCTTAATAAACACGAGCTATCTTCTAGCCGACAAATTGCAAACGCTTTTCGTTGCGACTTTGATTTAAGCACGGATTCACATTCCGATTTTGATCTCGAACCTGTGTGGGCTGGCTTTGATCTTCTTCGATTGTTTAATTTCTTAATTAACACTCGAGATTCGTGAAGCAAAACGTTTTGCTTCGCCTTCTGATCTTAAATTCCCCCGAAGGCATTGCGCATTTGAAATCAAAAGTGTTGCCTTTCATTCAACTAGGGGATATAATGAGCCGCTCTTCATAATGATGTTCTCAAGTGCTGTGAACGAACGCTCTACAAATTGAAGCATTAACTTTGATTTTTATTATATTTATTTGCTTGGGTGTTTGCCGATCGCGCACGTTTCAAACTTGAGATTCTTATGGTAATGGCTTCCTTTCGTCGTTTTTCTTTTTTGTTTGATTGTGCAAACGTGAGTTAACAGTTTCGGTAATGAGCATTTGAAATATTTTGTCGGATGAGGAAATTCTTACAAATTGGTTCAGACATCACAAGTAGTTAAGTAAATAAAAAAATGTGGTTCTGCGAAAACGTGATGAGAGGTTAAGAAGCTTCCGCAACTTATGAAAACGTATCTTCCAATTAATTTAATTAAATTAAAAATAAGTAGCTGCGTCTTATTAAGGTCACATTATCCAGTTCCCTTCGGAATTGTTTCAACAATGTAAACAGAATAATTAAATTGGAATGCAGAGAGATGCTTCAAGGAGCTGGTTATGCAAATCAAGGAGTCTGCTTTATAATGTATATTTTAAGTAATATCATTTATATTTTTCATTGTTCCATCTGCATTCCATATAGATGCCCCTGTGATTTTGACATTGCCGCACATGCTGGGTGCCTCGAATGAGTACCGAAAAATGATAAGAGGCTTAAAACCAGATGCCAAAAAGCATCAGACTTTTGTCGACGTTCAGTCGGTAAGTTGTATACAACATTAATTTAATCTAGAAAAATCGTACAGCTATAAGTATTCCATTAGCTGACTGGCACGCCATTGCAAGGCGGCAAAAGGGTGCAGTTCAATATGTTCCTCAAGAGCATAAATCGCATCAGCATCACGGAAAATTTACCCACAGTTTTGATGCCCGCCATTTGGGTGGAAGAGGTTAGTTATACCCTCAACTAACTATAATATAACAATTCATAATATTGCAAATTCGAATTTATCCATAGGGCATTCAACTTAATAGTGAAATGGTGGCCTTTTTCAAAAAGAAACTAATCAACACACTGAAAACCCTCAACATTGTCCACTGGGCGACCTTGTGCGGGGGCATTGGGGTGGCGGTCATGTGCCTGATATACTATATCTATCAAAGGGGGCGTGTCGCGGAGCCACCCGTGAAGTAAGATATTAATCACAAATCGGTATTTGTTATTGAGAGTTATGTAAAAATGTATTTGTTATACTATTATTATTGATTATGGATGTAACACAAGAAGTTTTTGTCTACGAATTTGTATATAATTTATTTTTTAAATGTGATTCTATTGTATTGTGATTTAGCGCTTACTAAAAAAAAACAAGAAAAACTACTACGAATGAATGAAAATGTTGTTTTATTTGAAATTTGGAACCATTATGGTTTTAGCTAATGAATAGCACTTTAAAGATACATCTGATTCCTAGAAATTGGTTTACATTTTAGCATTAATTGGTATTGTGATCGACATGATTAATTTTTCTTAGAAGGGAATATATGGCATGACTTGTGGCTTTAATTAGGGACTTCTCATGAATATCGCAGTCCCACAATGTCTGGTATCAAAAGAAAACTAATTTCAAGCAAAATGTTTAAGCATTCCATTTAACTTTGTCGGACTTCTAAATCAATGCTAACCACAAGATTCACTTTGCATAGCCAAAGCCTTGATCGATCCGCCTCCCTTCTTTTTGGCCGTGACTCAAGTTCAAGACCAGTTAATGAGGGAACCCGGGTATTAATCAATCAGCCAACTGTTTTCGGGCCCACCAATTTGCACAAAAAAGCGGCGGCAATTAAAACACAGTTTATATTGCATCAAATTGGCTATTATAGAAACACCAAAAACTTAGGCAACGGAGGCAAAACTAAAAGCGAAATTCCGAAACAGCGACTTGGTCAATGGAGAGATGCAAACACATATATTTCACTCGGCGGATAAACAAAGACGATCCAAGGTGTTTGCATTACAATGCGATTGAGACACTATCTATGGGGTGGGGTCCCCAACTCGGGAATTGATTGACAGCCGCAAATAGTGCCTGTCGATCTCTTGATTGAGTTTACGAGGCGATTATAAACGCGTGAAAAACGCTTGCGACTCGCCACACGGCCGTCCCATAAATACGGGTATTTTGAATTAATGAGGAGCTAATGGAGCCCAGGAGACTGCAGAACTTTCTAACCAATTTTTATGGCCCATTCGATAATTTTGTGGTCGATTCGCGCTTCCAATCTTTTGGGTTCTTGAGTGGCCGAGAACCTTAATTTTTTCGCTGTGACCGTCGTAGTAATTATGCAATAGCCACAACCAGTTTGTCTCGCTCGACAGTCGACAGTCGACGTCGTCGTCATATTCAAATTGACTTTGGGCTGAAGATGCGACCGCCGCTGATTTCAGTCGTCAACGAAACGTGCAAACGCACACAGCCAGCAGGAAATTGAAAAAAAAAACAAATAATTTAAATCGCGAAAATAAAATCCGATATACACGCGTGCAAAATAAAAACCCATATACACGCGTGCAAAATCGCTGTAAGAATTGGAATTTGAATTTCAAATGACCTAAGGATCTTGCTCCACATTTTCGTGTGTGTTTCGTGTTCTATAAAAGAGTGATAGCCGCGGGTTCGCGTGTCAGAACAGATCAAGATGTTGAGGTGGCCAGTGGTTTGCCTGCTGCTCCCGCTTTTGGCCACGGCCAAGATCTTTGATCGCTGTGAGTTGGCCAATGTGCTGCAGCACCGTTTCGGTCTTCCTGCCGCCCAAGTGGCCACCTTGGTGTGCATTGCCCAGCATTCGAGTGATTTCAATACGGCTGCCTTTGGTGGCGGCGCAGGATTGGGCGGTGGTTCCCATGGTCTCTTCCAGATCAGCGATGTCTACTGGTGCTCGCCGCCGGGTCAAGGAAAGGGTTGTGGCCTGAGTTGTTCGAGTTTGCGGGACGATGACATCGCCGACGATGTCCTGTGTGTGAGAAAGATCTATGCTGAGCATCAGAGGATCAGTGGCGATGGATTCACCGCCTGGCAGGCTTATGGCGCTTACTGCCGCCAGGATGCAAATGCATATGTGGCAGGATGTGGAGGTCCTGGCAGCACCGCCCTTTCGGTAGCTGCGACCTACCAGAAACCGCAACAGGTCCAGGTCCACAGCTATCCAGTGCAGCAATACCATCAGGTGGCTCAAGTCCAGCAGCAGGGAAAAATCTACAGTCGCTGCGAGTTGGCCCAGGAACTGTATTACCAACACAAGCTGCCCATGCCGCAAATCCCCACCTGGGTTTGCATAGCCCAGCATGAATCCTCCTTCAACACAGCTGCCGTGGGTCGCCTGAATGCGGATGGCAGTGCGGACCACGGTCTGTTCCAGATCAGCGATCTTTTCTGGTGCACCCATGACCAGAGGGCGGGAAAAGGATGCCATGCCACGTGCAATCAGTTCCTGGACACCAGCATAGCCGATGATGTGCAGTGCATCCGACGGATACACCAGGAGCACACTCAGATCTCGGGAGATGGCTTCAATGCCTGGACGGTGTACAAGAGGAACTGCCTAAATCAGCACTACGAACAGGTTGCAGCCTGTTTTGCCAAGCCACCGGCTCATCAGCCTCAGCATCATCCAAACGCCATTGGCGGAGGTCCTGTGAAGTCCAAGGTCAGCTATGCCTATCAATATGGCCAGGTTCAAGTGCATCAGACGCCAGTTGTGAAACCACCTGTTGTGAATCAATATTATCGTGCGCCGCAGCCGACGCCCGTTGCGACTTACCAAACCAATGGGGCTGCCTATTCGGGCAATCCCTTTCTGCGACCACGCCCAGTTAATCCTCCCAGACAGCATCCCAATGCCATTGGCATACCCCTGAAAAACCAATCCCCTGCCAGCCCATTCTATACTTACAAACAGCAAACACAGTATCAACCACAATATCAGACACACTTTCAAACACACAATCAACGCACGGGTAAAGTTTACAATCGCTGCGAGTTAGCCCAAGAGTTGTATTTCTCACACAAGTTTCCCATGCAGGATTTGGCCACCTGGGTGTGCATCGCCGAGCATGAATCCTCATTCAATACGGCAGCTGTGGGTCGTCTGAATGCGGATGGGAGTGCGGATCACGGGCTCTTCCAGATCAGCGATCTCTATTGGTGCACGCACAATGATGGTGGCGGCAAGGGATGTCACATCGACTGCAATCGCTTGCTGGACTCGGACATCGCGGATGATGTCAAGTGCGTGAGGACCATCCACGAGGAGCACACCAGAATTTCAGGAGATGGATTCACCGCCTGGACTGTCTACAATGGACACTGCAGGCAGAAAACTAGAGCCGATATCGCCAGCTGCTTTGATGGTAAAGATCTGTCTGTGGAAGTCGCGAAACCATCGAGGGGTAACGAGCTGGTTAAGAAGACATCTCCACCTCCAAAGGCAAAAATCTACAATCGCTGTGAGCTGGCCAAGGAACTATACCATAGACATAAGTTCCCCATGAGGGAGATTCCCACTTGGGTGTGCATAGCCCAACATGAATCCTCTTTTAATACAGCAGCTGTGGGAAAACTGAACTCAGATGGCAGTGAGGATCACGGCCTGTTTCAGATCAGCGATATTTACTGGTGCACCCACGACCAGACTAGTGGTAAGGCCTGTCACATCGAATGCGATCGTTTGCTGGATTCAGATATATACGACGATGTCCAGTGTATACGCACTATCCACGAAGAACACACACGACTCTCGGGAGATGGCTTCAATGCCTGGACTGTCTACAATTTACATTGCAGGAATCAAAACTTGGCCCAATTGAGTGACTGCTTCGATGGAAATGAGATTTCAGAGGCGGATAAGACCAGTCATTATGGTGAAAGGCCCCAGGTTAAGCCTAATCCGTCAGTGCCACAGAAACCACAACACAAGATAGCAACAACTCAGGAATATGCTGGTAATCCCTTCTTGCAAAACCTTCAAGCTGCCAAAACACCTCAGCCCACCATAAATACCAATAAACTTGCGAATAAAGTATCAGCTCCCAAGGAGCCAAACACAAATAAACTATATGCCACCAATCCATTTTTCAATAGTCAACTACAGAGCAAGCCTTCTCCCACACCTGGTTATTCCACCCAAAAACCAAACTATGATCACAATCCCTTCCTGAAAGCACCTGTTTCAGTAACGCCATCTGTTAAACCTTCACATGCTTCACAAGAAACCAAGACCCATGACAGTATATCCTATGTCCAAAACCCATTCCTCAGTCTACTTGGCAAACCAATTGTACCTGCTCAAGCTACACCCATCCATCCCCAGCCCAAGCCTCAGCCCAAGCCCTCGAGCCCATCTAAGACCACTCAGTTGGTCAACAGACCCTACGTCAGCAGCGACAGCTTCCGCAATGAGGTGATTAAATTTACGGCCACCTCTGCAGCAGTGGCAACAACAGCAAGCTTTACAAAGCAATCTGTAACAACAACCACACGGAAACCCCTGACAGCGACCACAAGAAAACCTGTCCCAACTACGGCCAAAACAACTAGCTTGCCGTTATGGTCATGGCAAACTTCTACGGCCGCTAAGCCCACAATAACAGAAAGTGGTAATCACCATACAACATCAACCACCCGATCGGTGATAACCAATAAGCCGAATACTCGTCCAACCATTCCAGCAGTTTCACGTGCTACTACTCGAGCACCTACACGGTCAACTAATGGGCCAGTTAGCAAAACATCTCAACCAGGGACCTACCTTAACACTCCCCCAACAACTCGACCGACCATTCGATATATTACCTCAACAACACGTTCCAGTACTTTCCCTGTACTTACGACTCGTCCAACTACTCGCCCAACTACTCGCCCAACTACTCGTCCAACTACTGGTGCAACTACTCGTCCAACTACTCGTGCAACAACTCGCACAGCTACTCGTGCAACCACTCGTTCAACTACTCGTCCAATTACACGCCCAACTACTCGTCCAGCTACTCTCCCAACTACACGGCCAACTACTCGGCCTTCCACAACAAATCGACCACTCACAACCACTCGATATATTCCAACAACTCACCAATCTGTAATCACACAGACCACAAATCGAAACGCAGCGATATATTTACCAACACATCATACAATTTCGCCAACTCGTTCAACAACTAAGTCTCCATATCACTATGTCTCAATAAATAAACCTACCACACGCTCAACTACAAGCACAACGATACGTTCCTCAACAACAACTCGTCAACCGCCCACGACAAGATCCACCACTCGTTACTCAGCGGTAACGGCATCTACCACTCGTCAAGGAAGTACCACACCAAGGCCATACTTATTTACCTCAACAACGAAGAAGAGTGTCACCACTAAGGATCCATTCGATCATCCGTTTTTCCAGAAATTCAAGGCTAAGTTTGAGAAAACTGCAACAGCCCAAAATCAAAAGGCTTCCACGATATTAGCTGTTAATCAAAATCAAACTACCATCAGTCCTTATTATGCAAAATATCAGGAAAACAAGGCTAAAACAGGAGAAAAAACAGTTTTTTCTTATGACTTTGGTCAAATGAGAAACACTACCAGTAGGTCAAAAAGTGCCTTTGATGTTTACCTGAATTGGAACCAAAATTAATGGCATTTCCATTAGTGTGACACTTTCGAAACTTGTAAATATGCGTTATTGATCTATGTAACCAGCACTATGCTAAACATAATGACAGAATACTCATGCATTATTAATCCATAAGCCTTATAAATAGGATTTAGATAATAAAATAAAAATAAAATCCATGCAAATGCCAAATTTACGAACATCAATTCAATTTCAGAGACTGGTTGGCGGGCAAAGCTGACAACGTGCCGAATGTCGCCAAGTGCGATTGGATCGTGTTCATAAACAGCTTTGATTAATTTGCTAAACCAGGTTTTGGCCGAATCTTGTTAGCACAAAAACCGAGAGATCACAGCAACAATGCCAAAAATACGTGTTTTGAATTTTCCCCAAAAATGTTCCTTCATCTCAGCAAACTGTCTTTAAACGTAAAATTCTGGTTATAAGTATAACTGGGTAGTCAAATAGAAGTCGAGCTATTTAAATAGTCGTTACGCCTAAAAGTACGCTATATTTTGTAGTCTTATATATCGCAGTGCGAGTTTCACACGCAGAAATCTTAAACATTTATTTTTTACCAATCATTTTTATGATTATTTTTATATTGTTTTAAATTAGTTTCAATGAAGTCCATTTGAAAAACTGTTTTAATTATAAATGTTACTGGTAGAGTCGCCTTATTGATACCCAAAATTTTATTAAAAGAGGATTTTTACAGTGTAATTATAACAGAAATGTGTTATATTAATATGAGAATAAATGAGAACAAAAAAAACACAAAAAGCTAGTAAAATGCTATCACCAAATCTTTACGTGTTGGTTTTGCTTATCAGCCTCTTCCCGCTTTCAAAAGAAATTCCAATTTTAAAGAGAGTAATAAAAAAATGTTAGCTTGAAAGTTAATTAAAAATTTCAATGCGAAATTCCGATTTAGTTCCACTGAACTTGACCTTCAAATACACTCAGCCGGTCTTTAAATCTATATACATATGTACATATATGTATACACAATTTTAAAAGGCAAATTTTTGTTCGATTATACACAGAAAACCTTTTTTTTTGTTCCAAAAAATAAGACAAGTTTTATATGTTTTAAAATTAGAGCTTACAAGGAAAAAAACTAGGAAGCAGAAATGAAGCGTTCTAGTCTGATGCACTCTAAGCTTTGAATATTCAACCGTCGAATTCAGAATTGAATATTACCCCCTTTGGTGGTGGGTTATTGATATTCCTTTTTAGCGCGTTTCAATTAGAAAACTGTTTTTTACATATGTATACATAAAAGGCCTCCTTTTCCTTTTTCACCATAAACTTAAGAAATGTTGTACGTACCGAATGTGTGGACTTCGCAAACTAAAAGCTCACAGCAGACTGCTCACAAAAATGAACTAAAAGAAAAACAAACATAAAGCAGGGGTCGACATACGCCTTAAGTGCCTTAATTAAGTTTGGTCGCAAAAAACCAGATCAAGCCCAAATAAACGAATCAATTTCCGCTTAGCTCTTGCGTTTCAAGTTCTCTCGCGAATCGGGGACTGAAGCTAATGTAAACATATGTTCTATGTATGCATTCCGAAGTCGTTCTTATGCTTTTTGCCCGCCAAGATTTCTAAGATATACATACATGCACATGTATCTTTTATCTTATAATTTATATGTATCCTTATAAGGTTTGCCAACTTCGATTTATGGTTACAAATTGGTTTTTTAATATTCAAAAGAAATACTCGAAAGAAATATTATATTTAAACTTCAAAATAAAAAAACATAATTATTACGCACTATAACGGCACTACGGCGAATATTTAAAATCTATATTCTGCTTATAAGTTATCGATTGAGTAAAATATATTCTGCTTGTAAGTTATCGATTGAGTAAAATAATCGATGGCCCTATCGATCTCTACTATATATCGATAGTATCGAGTTGTTATTACCCATTTTATCAGCTCTAGTTCCCGCCGATCGCAAAACAAACTGTTTGGAATGTTGTGAAGTTTATTGTTTATTCCCGCCCTCGTCCCTTTGTGTTTGTGCTGTTTAATGGAAGAGAAGCGCTATCTGAAGCGCAAGGAAAAGGCGCGCAGCGATGGCAATCGAGATCAGGTGGCAGTCAGTTGCAACCAGCTGGGCGACTTCTACAATCAGCAGGGCAAATACACCGATGCGGTCAGGGAGTATGTCCAGGAGGCCCAGATATACGCCTCCATGGGCAAGGAGCTGGAGACGGGCAAGGCCAAGAGGATGGTGGGCGAGATGTACACCCTGCTGTGCGACTACGATGCAGCCAAGGATCACATCAACGATTACCTGAGTGAGTTGTTGGTATCACAGGAACAGAGCTCCTTGTATATCACCCGTATCCATGTCCACAGAGATTGCCAAGCGCTTGAAGAACCAGGTGGAGGAGCAGCGAGCCTATGCCACTTTGGGGCGTGTGCATCTTCTCCACGGCCAGAGCCTGGCGGACAGTTCCGCTTCCGGGTCAATGGAGCAACTTAAGCTGGCCGAGAAGAACTTCCTGCGCAGCCTCCTTCTAATCAAAGAGTAGGTTGCTATCATTTTGACGAAGTGAGAGGCTTGCATCACACAATATTACAGACTTTCAGGTCAGATTTCGAAGCTGGAGCAACTGGATATGCAAGCTCGCTGCTACCTAAACATCGGCGTGGTGAAGGAGCACATGGAAGATTTCCAAGAGTCCATTGACTACATCGACAAAGCCATAAAGATTAGCAAAACGCATGAGTTGTGGGACCTGACCCATTTGTGCTACATTTCTATGAGCTTGCTCTATAATTGCAAAAAGAACGATGCAACGGCGGCGCTTCGATTTTGCAATATGGCTTTGGAGGTGGCGAAGCGGTTGCCAAACAAGGTTAAGAAGATCTGCGAGACGCTGATCACCAAAGCAGAGATTCTTATCAAGGCGGGAGACTTTGCCAGCGCCAAGCAAATACTCACCAAGGCTTACAAGAAAAACACGCCGGATGAGAACGATCGTGGGAATATTGAGAAGCAGCTAAGGATCGTGGTCAAGGTCTGCCAGACACTAGATGAGCTGGTTCTTACCAGTTCCGTAGACTACGCCAAGTTGAAGAGCCTGTACGAAAAACTGGGCGATGGATGCTGTCATCTGATGAACTACGAGAAAGCTCTGACCTATTACCAAAAAATGTTAGAGAATGCAGAACTCAATCATGAAAGTGGCAAGAGCCTGGTGCCCATCTATGTGAGTCTCTATCAGACGTATCGAGACCATGGACAGTTTGACAAGGCCTTGGAGTACCTGTGGAAAGAGTTCGAGTTAAACCAAGATACTCCTTCAGAGGCGTTCACCACTCTCTGCACGATTGCCGAGATATGCGAGCAACAGTCACATCCTTTTTGGACTGTGCACGATGTATACCAAAAGGCTCTGCGGCAAGCCGATAAGACTGGGAGCACCTCTGACAAGCTGGTAAAGATTGCTATGGTGAGATTGAGGCGGCTAATGCTGAAGCATAATATGCAAGTTCTTGTTGAAAATCTGGAGGCGGATGCCACAGCCAAAGGCATTGATTTGGATCAGGAAGAAAGCGTGGGCGACGATGATGAAGATTCTGAAGGCGGAGGCACTGCCGTGCAGCAAAACACTCCCGACTGGGACGACGATTTCGACCTGGCCACCCTCACCGATTCGGATGCCAGTGATCTGGATGAGACTGAGAAACCACGCCCACAGAGAACCACACGCGGTAGTAGGACCCTCGTTATTAAGAAGAACAACAAGGGAGAGACACAGCTGCATCAGGCGTGTATATCGGGTAATCTGGAACTGGTAAGACGTCTAATCGACCAGGGACACACAGTCAATGTGCGAGATCACGCGGGATGGCTGCCATTGCACGAGGCATGCAACCATGGTTTCCGGGAGATTGTGGAGCTGCTATTGGACAAGGGAGCCGCATCTGCCATTAACGACAAGGGCGGAACCAGTTGCGACGGAATTACTCCTCTTTTCGACGCCTGCTCCAATGGGTTTTTGGATGTGGCTGAACTCCTGCTGGACCGTGGAGCGGATGCCACTGTACGAACAGACTACAATGAAACCTGCATTGCTGGACTGGACAAGTGGCGGCAGGGAGCGCAGCTGGTGGATGGCGAACAGGCGCAGTATGCCCAACTACGAGAGCGACTACTTCGCACGCTTTCCAAGGTGGGCATCTGTAGTGATAAGAATGCCCGTCCCCTAACCAATGCCAATGCAAAAAGAATAAGCAGGGAAGAGCGTGGCAGCCTCTCAGAGGAAGAGGATGAAGAAGAGGCTCTTCACGAGAGCAATAGAAGATCTTTAAGTCACAACCGTTCAGGAAGTGAATACGGAGCCAAGAAATCTAGCAGTTCAACCCAACCAAGTGCCAGCAAGGAATACCGAAGTGTTATGGCGCAGCTAAAAAGACCCAACCGCCTTAACGATGATCCTCCCAGCACCAGCACTTTTAACAAGAACAAACGAAATGCCTTTCTAAGCGAAGATGAGGTGGATGCGGATAACTGGCTAATTGATGATGTGGGCCCGGAACGCAAACGCAAGCGGATTAACTCTGGAGATTTAAGTAGACGTACCTCTAAAGAGAACTTTCAAGACTCCGCCTTGTCTTTGCCGGCAAACTGGGACGATGATCTGCTGCAGGCCACTCCGGAGAACGAATACTCGCAGCGTCAGAAACAAATGCGTAAACTCACCCTCTCCCGCTCCTCCAGCATGAGCAGCAACCATAGCAGTTCTGCTGCGCCAAGTAGGAAAAAGCATCAAGCCACTCTAATGGACAGTGGTTTCAGTCGGTTCCGCAGCGAAAGTCCTTTGGGCAGTGAGTCCTCGCAGGATTGCACCACCTCGGTGATCAGCGTGCGCACCATTGAACCCGATTCCACCACAGGCACCATTCAAGTGCTCATCTCTCCGGCAAAATCATCGCCTATTAAGGTGCAAACTACTCCTGTTATAGCCACAACTGTGTCATTTAAAGTCAAAATCCAGGATGAGCTGTTACTAGTGCCTATTGAACGGAAGAAACTGCAGGACATTAATATTCGTTGGCTTGCTGAGGAAGCAGGAAGGCGTTATAACAAGTAAGTACTGCATATACAACGTATCATCCAAGTGATTTCAATAATAATTTGCAGGCTCACAGGCTTAACACCTCTCCTACGACTCAAGACTGCCGATGGATTTGCCTATGAGGAAACCGATGCAGTTAGTGTAGCCCTTGAGCAAAACATGTTAATGGCAACTATTCTGGATTGGAAAATATCACCGCTTTCACAGCGATATGAGGAGATGTGCCTTCAAGTGCAGAAGGGTAAGAATACATTGCATAGCTTCGTCTATTTCTCGTGTACTAATAGAAATTTCTTTGCAGCTGTGGACAACAAAGTAAAGGTGTTGTTGGAGCGTTCGCAAAGCACTAATATGCTAGAGCTCTCAGGCTTGTGGATGCGGGCTGAAAAAACAGAACCCATATTTAAAGCACTTCTTCATCAAGCTCGTCTCACCGTTTTGGATCTATCGCGCAACTTTATTGGCAACGAGGGATGTCAGCAGTTAGCAAAGTCACTGCCCACATTGCTTCAGCTCAAGGCACTGCGATTAGAATGCAATGCGATTGGATCCCATGGATTGGAGGCTTTGCTATGCGGTCATGGCTTGGATAAGCTGGAGCTCTTGGAAGAGCTCAACTTAAATCAGAATCCATTGGGTAATGCCAGCGTTAGGATTCTTAGCAGATATTGTGCCAGCCCCGCTGGTCAAGCTTTGACTTCCCTTCAAATTGCCCAATGCGAACTGACGGAACTGCAGGATTTTGACCTGGGATTCAATAAGTTGACGCGATTTGATATCAGCTTTAATCAACTTACCCAGCAGAGTGTGCGTCGGCTAACAGATCAGCTAAATAGTTGCCGGCTGGAGCACTTGAATCTAAGTTATGTTCGTTGGCCCCTGGACGAGGCCAGTGGATTTGCTTTGGGTGAACGCCTTGTTGCTCTTTTCGAAGGTGGCACCTGCGAACGATTTGTCCGAGTGGAGCTCGCTGGCTGCGGCTTAAGCGATGCTCATATGTACAACATCAGCCAGCATTTGGCCAAAGCCAAGCAACTACAGTGGTTGGATATCAGTGATAATAGCAATTTAAGTGGAACTACTCTTGGATACATATTAGATGAACTACCACAATTACGCGGTCTTTTGGCCGTTAATTGTACAAATCTTCTGGATGACATTCGTCTTCAAAAACTCGAACAACTGAAGCAGCTGCCCAGGCGCTTAGAATTAACAGTTGATGAGCAGGTGTTCTCCATGCCAGGAGCCTTGGAAACGCTCCAGTCCATTTGGCAGCTGCAGTTTGGAGACAAGGCCAAAATGCTGACGACATCGAGTAGCCGAAAAAGTGGAAGACGGTACAAAGGTCTACTTAAGCTACTCGCTGATGGAAGCGATGCGGAATAGTGAAGTCTCATCATGTCCCATTTCATTGTGTTGTATGTCCCAGAGCACTTTTTTATTGTTTGACAATTATATAGCAAATCTAAGTACGCCTCTTATCGTTCACCTCTTATCAGTTGATAGCAAAACAGAACAGCGATTTTTTGAACCTAAGTAGGACAAACACTCAGCCCCCACAGGGCTAATCTTATCAATGGATGATAGCTGGCGAAATAATTTGCGATGGTCTAGACTATATACGATGGGAGGTAAGTGGGGCAGGATTGGAGCAACTTGAAATATTAAGAATTCCTTTTATAAACTTGAGGTATTTGCAATTCCCTAGAAATTACCAAGTACCATTCGTATAAGTAAATACAATTTTTTTCTTGACACTTGACAGATAAATGACAGTCAATCATTCATATTTTCTTGTAATTATTTACTTATTGTACTTTATTAATCGGATTTGTGAATGTGTCTACAATGAGCATGATGAAGGATGAGGTAAATGGAGATGCGGAATCCTAGTTAAAACTGACTTAGGCTTGACCCTTAGCTACCTCGTACATGTTTCGGGAAATGATGAGGCGCTGGATCTGAGAAGTACCTTCGTAGATTTGGTAGATCTTGGCATCACGCATCAGCTTCTCCACGGGATACTCGCTGTTGAAGCCGTTGCCTCCAAAGATCTGGACGGCATCGGAGGCAATCTTGTTGGCCACATCGGCGGCATGGCACTTGGCAATGGAGGCATAATAGCTGTTACGACGTCCCTGGTCGATTTCCCAGGCAGAAAGACGCCACGCCAGACGGGATGTCTCCACGCCGATGGCCATATCAGCCAGCATGAACTGCACAGCCTGGTGGTGAGCGATGGGCACGCCAAAGGTCTTGCGTTCCAGCGCGTATTTAAGAGCCTCATCCAAGCAACGCTGGGCCAAGCCCACAGCACCGGCGGCCACTGGAGGACGTGTCTTATCGAAAGTGCCCATGGCAATTTTGAAACCGGCTCCCTCGCCAATCAGCACATTCTCCTTGGGCACGCGCACATCCTCGAAGGTGATGCCACGCGTGTCGGAGGCGCGCTGTCCCATGTTCAACTCCTTGCGACCGGGCGTCAGTCCGGGAGAGTCCCGCTCCACAATGAACCCGGTGAAGGCCTTGCTGGGCGGGCACTTGGGATCCGGATTGGTGCGGGCCAGCACAAAGTACCAGTTGGCCACACCGCCGTTGGTGATCCACATCTTCTGGCCGTTGATGATGTACTCATCGCCCTTCTTCTCGGCGCGTGTCTTGATGCCGGATACATCGGATCCTGCTCCGGGCTCCGTAACACCATAGGCGGCAACCAGTGGCTCCTCAAGCAGGCGGCCCAGGTACTTTTTCTTCTGTTCCTTGTTACCGGACAGGATCACAGGAGTTTGCTGTTGGAAAACGTAGGGCTTGGATCATCTTGCCGTGAATGGTTGCAATTTGTTACTTACGCCCAGACCACTAGCCTCCAAGGCGGTCATGATGCCGGTGCAGCCGTAGGCCAGCTCTTCGGCCGACAAGCAGGTGGTGAACACATCGAGATCCAGGCCACCAATGTCGGCGGGAATGTGGTTGTTCATCAGGCCCAGTTCCCAGGCCTTCTTGATGATGGGCCACGGGTACTCGCCGCTCTTGTCGTATTGGGCAGCGACTGGGATGATCTCCTCGCGGGTAAACTTACGGGCCAGCTCCTGCAGCTGCAGCTGATCCTCGGTGAGTGCGAAGGAGGTGCCATTGGGCGAAACGTGTGACACGGCGGCGTAGGCGCGACTTTGGGACACCAACTGGCGCAGGGCGGGCGCAGCGAGCTGGAGTTTTGGATTATAAATAACACTAGTTAAAATTTGCAATCCAGATACTGTGTTGGCTGCCTAACAATCACTACTTTTTCTTTACATCTCAATTCATATGGTAAGCAAGGATTTATCGGAATTTATAATGCAAATGTAGAAATGGATCGGATCCACAACTAACTAAAGTTGACCCTGAAGTAATCTTAATGATCAGTCACGATAAAGTGGACCAACTACGTATGTATTTAATTAATACAACATCACTATCAACATAGACAATTTTTGTTTCCATATTTATAAGGAACTATGGATGTTTGAGGTTCATAATCCGTAATCACATTCTAAAGATTACGAATATGTCTGCCATAAAAGTTTGCGTTCCAATTTAAATAGAGTGCACAATAAGCCGCCATTAGACGCCGCTAATAATACTTTCTCGGGGGGGCAAAGTACAGATGATTGCTACCAGATAGGCGGCAGCAACAAATTTGTTTTCGAAACGGAACCCACTCGAATATACATATGTATGTACGAACCTAAACGCGAGCGATCAACAGTTGCTGTCGTCACTAGAGTGGATAGAACTTTAAACTTTCGGATAGGATATGTCTGAGCTGTGTGTTTTTCACTTTCGCTGCGTTGTAAATTAACCGATATGCTCACCTTGTTGAGGAACGCCATCTGAATATGGGTTTATTTTCGTATTTTCCTGAGTTTTAACTAGGTCGCCTTGCTAACTCGTCGCTGGCTGGCAGCGAAATGATCCAAACGAGTTGGCGATGCGCCGGTATAGCGATGAAATATATATGTGCATGTGTACATTTGTTCATTGCGATACAGCAGCAGCGACGCTTGGACATTGGACTTTGTTGCGCTGGCAGTCGCAAAAGCTACAGAATCGTGGTGACGAACGAACTACAAACATATGTACCTATATGCAGGAGGTTGAGATAAGGGAAGATTTCGCTGACATTTGTATGCGCTGTTGGTGGAATTTTTCCAGAGCTTCGGGAAGAGTTCATAAATTTGTTTTACCTCGGTTTAGCAATAAAGTAATGTAAATACATACTAAAATAGGTTTTAAGTGAATATGTTTTAACAGCACACATGTATTTTATTATAGAGCCATAAGACATAAATAAATTGCATTGTTAAATACAGTTAAAAATTTAATACCCATTAATTTGTCAAGTATAGGCATATATATGAAGAGACACACCCCCTTTTTTATTAAATCGATGTACCTAGCGGAATACCCTACAAAATAAGCTCAATAAAACATAGCTTCAACGTAATCTTCAACAAACTACGTAAGGTAAAAGCTTTCAGTTCACAGCGTAACGCATGGCTTTTGGGCAATAGGTATACAACATACAACCGGGTATATTAGACTTGCAAATGTTCGTTAGCATAGGTCAAGTATGGTATTCAGTGAACTTCATTACTAATAGTAGCTTCAATTTAAATAGTAATATACTACATTTGGTACTCCATTAGTTAAGTAAATTCAATAAAATATTAAAATAGAATGTATGGTTTTCAATTAAATCCGGTCTACGAATATCAAAGAAAAACTTGCTTAATATTTGTTATTGCATATTTTAATTACTTATACTTTTAAATTCGATATTTTTTGTATTCAATAAATTAGATTATAAATTAAATCAAATTCACAGGATAGTGCCCAGTCGTTAGTCTTCGCTGCCACCTGTTAGGTCCTTAAAAATCGGAGCATACTTTCCCGCTTGACACAAATAGACGAAACATGTTCCTCTGGCTGCGCGTTAAAAATAACAGAGTGCAGCCCCGCCTCCAACCGACAACCGACCAAAAATCTCCAGCGCAACGAATTGAAAGTCCGTGACACAGTTGACAGGCAGATATAAAAAACAGAGCACTACGTGGCGGCGCGGCACGAAGACATCATTAAATCAGCATCCGCAGCCATCCAAAGTCGTAATCAGCCGTTGGAGCGAGTGGGATCTCTTATCAGCCAGGCCAGGCGCATAAAACTGGGTCCGGTTAAAGCTCTTCCGCCAGGACGAGGACGAGCACACAGCCGAGCTGCTGCCGAAGTGGTTCGGGTGGTGCGAGTCAGGCGGGTGGAGAGTCCTGTGGCGTCTAAGGCCCAACTGGGATAGCTGCTCCTAGTCAGTCATTTGACATTGCTCCTGCGAGAAGGTTGTCCACGGTCCGAGCCCAAATCCTCCGTCGCCCACAACTCGTCCGCAAGTCAGCCGTAGTGTGTGTTTTACTTGTGTTACCCACTCCCACTTTTGGGATACATATAAAAGTGCCACCCCACAATCCCCCCACAAAAAAAAAACGCCTCATAGAGGAGTGAAATTTTAAACAAGTGTTACCTAAGTACAAGCCGCAAAAAAACCACAACAAAAAGGGAGCAGTAGTTGAAGGTTGCGGCAAAATGGCCCAGTTTGTGACCCACATCCAGCCCACGCTGATGGAGGCGTCCCAAGGTCATGTGCCCCATCACCACGGACATCAGGTGGGTGTGCAGCACTCATCGCATCTGCCCCACAGTGGCCACAACATGCCCTCGCCGCCCACCCACAATCACCAATCACATGGCCACGGACATGGTCATCATGCCACCAGCGGTGGTCATCATGGAGCAGCAAGTAGCCATTCGCAGAAGCAAACAGCGCATCATACCACCACCTCCAGCCACGCCTCCAAGGGACAACACCACAGCCCGCCCTCGAGGATACATTCACCGCCGCCAGAGCACCATGTGGATCATGTGGGTCACTACGAGTACTTCCAGCACCAGCACGAGCAGATCTTCCACCATGAAGGAGCAAACGGTGGTGCCAGCCACAAGCAGCAGACCCACCACCATCCCAACAAGCACGAGCACTGCCCCACAGGACACCAGAGTGCGGTGAGTTATATCCTCCCAGGGTTACATCATTGGATGGGGATCTGGGGAGCGGGTTGGTCTCCCTTAATACAGATAGTCACGTGATCAGAACGCCAAGGGTCGAAGTTAGAGGTCGTATTCAGTTGGCAAAGGAGTGGGTTGTAGTCCATAAAGTTTAAATGACTGCTCTTTCGATATCCTATCCGTGTTTTTCCACTTAAAGGTTTGAAGCTTTAAACTCATTCAATGTTGGCCTGGCATATCCTTTTTCGTCTTCTGGAGAAGTACATATCAAAGGACATGTTCAGGTCACATATCCACTGGTTAAAGAAACTAAAGCTTCCCATTCAATTTTCCCTTCCTAATGTCCCTTAACTACGGGTGGAATCCATAAATTTCGGGATACAACAACGTCTAATCATGTTAACCTCTTGTCAACTCGCTTAGTTAGGCAATGATAACCAGAAGTTGTTTCCCTTATGAATCATCGTTGAAAGTGACAATGAATCACAACTTTTCGGCCATAATCGCGACCACATCTTGGAGCAAAAGCCATCCCAGCAGTGACGCAATAGTAATCCTTGGACCGACTGTGTCCAATGCCAAGTGAGTCATCGGCAGTGCGCTTCCGTTGTCCTTGCGGAAGCATTAACAACTCCTGCTGGCGCCTGGCATCTCCGGGCCATCAAATCTCGAGGCTCCCATGACGCTGGCTATCCTGAGGTCGTCAGCCAATCAGCCAAAAAGCTCTTTCGCACAATCTTCTCGGCTTGTTTGGCCTTTATAAATAGCCAACTGGCCAAATGATTTGACTAAACGTTCTCTTTGCGCCACTCTTTACTTTGGCATAGAGTCCGATGTGCGGTCTCTGTTCTCGTGGGTCTATTATATTCCTATCTGTTCTGGGGTCTCTGGTTTTCTGGTTCTCTAGTACGACGAGGCGCATTCGAAAATAATTCAGAAAACGACTCAAATCGCTCGGTGCGGCTGCCGCGTGAGGCCCTCTAGACAATATTTAGATATATACGCGTATATATTTCAATCTGTTGGCCCCCGACAAGGTTGAATACCTGGGGGTAATCTGGGCAAATGGAGACGCTGAAGAAACGCTTCCCATCGCTGCAGAGTTTGGGCGTAAGTTTCGGTGGAACCTTTAATTTAAATTTATGTAATGCAGGGGGGCGAGCTCCCCAAAAAAAAAAGGAAAACAAAGAAAAACAAAGCCCACAGAGCATCTGTTTTGGGTTGCCCTATAAATACAACTAAATTGGCCAGCGAAACGTGCGGGAAATTTCTTTTATTTTTTATAATTCTGTGCGTGTGCCGTTTAAATATTTTCGCCATATTTCGTCCCGCGGGTGCAGTGAACCGAACGCGGTGAAAATGTTTCCATTTTCTGAACCCATTCCCTCAACAAATTTCCCGCGATATGACGACTTTGGCGTGCTCAATTTGCGTTGCGTTTTTTTGGGTCGTCAGAATTATGGGCAATCAGCTCATCTAGGTGGTAATTTACTTAAGGCATTGCCCCAAAACATTCCATCCACGGTGTTCTGTTTTTTATTTTTAAGGTGCTGCGGGGAGGGTCATTCAAATATCATATTGCTGGCGACAAGCCCCCGCGACATCGATGCTAGCACAAATATTAGCTTAAATACAGGGAGGGTTCAGGAACCTCTTTACAGACTCGACGTGTGGATACTCTATGATTCAAATCCGATAGTATGCATTTTAAGTTCTCAGTAGTGCACTGTTTAAAACTCGCCTATTTACTACTATTTTAGCATAAACATTTATTGAATGAGCAATATTAAAGTCTTTAGCTGCAAGGTGAAAAGCATATTTATCCTAGATGTTTATAAACAATCGTGTTTACTTTCAGACTTTTGGCCTAAATATGAAAATTTTGATAAACTCGGTATATATACTTGATAAATTTGAAGAATTTTAGTTCCATTTCATTTGGGAGATTTCTTAGAACAAAAATTTGAACTAAAATAAGAAACTCGTGCCGCACATCCCTTGGGTTTATTGCAATCGAAAATAGACTAAGAAAGGAAAATGTAATTAAAAATCTATCAATTGCATGCTAACAGAAGACTGCTTTGAATTAATAATGAAGTCATACACAAATGACAACGGGCACAGACTTCGAAAGGGTACAAACATTTCCAAAGAGCCACATAGCATGCGAAAAGGCCATTTGCTTTGAGCCAACACTGACCAGCTCGAAGGGATTGTGGGTCTTTAAAGTGCGAACGGAAAAGCCCTTTCGGCTGCTCAAAAGCAAAACAAACAGGCCATTGTTTATCCAAGCGATAGGGGGAAGCTCTTTAATTAAATTCAAAATGTGAGTGGCACCTTGCCGGTGGTTTTGGCCTACCCTTTTAGCCCGTTTAATTACCTGCAACGTGATTCACGCACACTCATTCCTTTATTTACTGCACAATTTGTCCCGGTCACGATGCAATTTGAAATGCAATTTTATGCAACCGCTCGTAGGGGTGGATTTCGATGGCAGCAGGGGTTTCTTCCTCCTTGGCAGAGGGTGAGTTTGCCATCTAAGAACCCGAATTAATGACACTGCGTTTGCCTTACTTGGCACAACGTGACCGGGAATGCATACTCATTCGATCGGGATTTTCGACCTTTGAATGCGGTGGCAAGAGGGTGGGTTTTGGGGTGTGATTTTCGAATTAGAAGAATGTCGAAACGGGAAGTAAACAACATCCAGTTGCGAGGTGCGTCTGCGCAAAAGTTAATCCCCAGCTGGAAGGAAAAACCCACCCATCCATTCCCACCATCCAGTCATCATCATCAGCCGTCAACCAACTGTGGATTGTGTGCACTTGGCCGAGCCTTTCTTTGCTCTCGGTCAACAGGGTTCCGGGTCGGGAGATGATAATCTAGGGGTAGGACCAACAGTTTCCATGGTCTATGTTCTTTTTTTGTGTACTTAGGTAATTAGTCTAATGTGCCAACTGAAACAGTCGGTGCAATTAAATGTCTCGGATTTTATTGCGCGCTGACGGGGAGATTAATGTGGGCTTTGTTAGGATAGTTATAGTTACACCCTGAGTAGGATGTTTGCCACTCCGGTCAATATTTGTAATGCTAGTGATTATGACCTGGGTGCGATTCCATATAGAGTAGGGTATAATACGAGGGTATTCTATGTACTCCATACAGAGTAGGGTATAATACGAGGGTATTCTATGTACAAAAGGAAGTAGTGAAATGTGAGAGGTGTCTTATAAGAAACTTGAGCGTTCAAAATTTTACATTCTTCACACTTACATTTGAATAAAATGGGGATGGTAACGTGTGTAGGGAAGACTGTGTCATTGCTCTTCATATTTCCTTAAAACGTCGCGATTAGATCTAAATACATGCTTAAGCATAAGTAATTTTTGTTCATAAACTATTTTAAAACCATTCATTTTTCTGACAATGGACCCCTAAAGGTCTCGATTTCCTTTAAAACACGTGCTAGCGTCTATGAAAACGTCAACAATAACAAAGGGCACGTGTCGCTTGGATGGAAGACCCTTCGGTTGTGGGCCCTGCCCCTTTTTGTTGCTTCAGGTGGCACTTCCATTCGAAGTCCCGGTTCCAGAGGGCGAACTACCCTTGGAATTCGAAGGGTGGACCTTCCAATTGGAACGGTCGAGTGCGCAGGTCCTTCGAAGTCCTGCCAGTTGAAGTTTCAACCACTCGGGCAGGACTTGTCGCATCCAGTCTGGAGTTGAACATCGAAGAAAACGGCAGCAAAACCGAAAACTGCTCCTCGAGAACCGTGAACTTTTAGAAGGGACTGTGTGAGAGCAGCCAGGAATCCAATCAGACACACACACACACGAAGACATTTACACCCATACACTGACACTGACACGCACACAGCCGAATCGGTCGCCTGTACGAACACACCCTCTCGCACACTCATGCACTCGTGTACATATAGCTTACATAAAGTCTAAGGAAAAATCGATAGGAGTGCATTAATAATTCAGCGAAAATAGAAGAGGAAAAGGTCTCGAGCAAAAATCTTCAAGTAGTTCGAGTTTTCCGCTTAAGCTAACGGTGAAGAAAAGTTCCCAGTCGCGTGAAAAATATGACTAATCTGCAGTGACGACACACGCCGCTTACACAATTTCTCTACACCAATTAATCGCTGAAATCAATTCGAGACGGGCATTTTCCCACTGGCAATTGTGAAAAAATGGTCACCGAAAATGGAGCTCAGGTAAAATGAAATATTCATCACGGTTTTCACATTGTGGGGTGTACTTTTCGGGGCCACTGTGTGGAGATTCTGGGGAGCAGCCATGTTGGCGTCCATTTTGCGGATTATCGATTTTTCGTTGTCTGGCTGAAAAAGTGCAGCGAATTTGGGGAAAAGTCTCGTGAAAAGTCTATATCGGAGTTGCATGGAATAAACCCTCTTTTTATGCGAAACTTAAGGGTAGTAACCCTTTTTAGTTGTAACTATCAATCAAGTTTATTGATTTTTCACTGCATTAAAATAGCCAATTTAATGTATGGGCGTAGCAGGCAATTCTGATTTTAACCTAATGATCCAAAAATAACTACTATACTGTACTGTAATGGCAATTTCAACCAGATGGTGGGTTTCAGTGGCTCAACCACTGTCCTTTTTTTAATCGGAACTGGGTGTGGTGCGTGCGTGTATTACTGGCAGCAGAGTAAGGTAATCGAGATTTAGGTTAAACCTAATGATGACATGCGACACTCAGGGCCAAGAGGGGAAAAAAAAATCCATAATACATGACTCACTTTTTCATCTGGTTGCAACCAGAGATTGTTTGTTGCTCCTGCTAAGCACAGCCACTTGGACTTCGATTAGGCCTGAAGCTTGTTGCCAAGTACCTACTTGGCCACACAAGTTCAAAGCAAGCCCACTTCAAGGCGAAACTCCTTTGGTCGAGCACTCAATTTGGCCCTCGTTATACAATGACGAGAACGGGGAGCGAGGCCGAGCCCAAGAACCTTTGAACTTTCGGAACACGTCTGGGAATCACCTCGCCCTACAGGCGGAAAAAAGTATTCGTCGCCTATCAATATGACCTCATTTTACAAAGAACAAATCAAACTACGTTAAGTACTAAAAAACGTGGAAACTAAATTACAGATTCTTAATTTTTTTACAATTAGTAAACTTAAATTTTCATAGAAATGTTGTTGATTTTAAAAATGGTTAACATATGATTATAATGACATGTATTGTTAATACAAAATCACAATAGTACTTTAATGGTACAATTGGTATATCACATGAATGTCCTGTAATAATAATATCTATTAATGGCCAACAAAAAGCGAAATATCAACCATTTCTGGTAATAATATTTGCCTGTGCAGGCAAGCAAACAGACTTCAGGAAGTAGACGGGGCAGACAAGTTCCTTTTCAATTCGTATGTATGCCCAGGGCATGTGAAATGAGTTTTCCTTTTTGGCCGCTTGTGTATATCCTTCACACACTTCCTTGTTTGCCATGGGGGCGGTGGGTGGATGGCTGAATGGTTTTTGCGGGTGGGTGGTGCATTGGACTGGGTGGATGTGGTGGGGAGTTTATGCTCAGGAAGCGGGTCTACCGGGTGTCTGAGCTGCGGTAACTCTCCAGCGATTTTTCGCTCACTTCCAGTGCGCGAAAATTCGTCCGATTTGCCGACTTCCAGTTGCAGTTTGAAAACGCGACATGACGTCATTTTCGATATCGAAAATCCTGAAGGCAATGGTGGGAGGGGGGGAGAAAAACATAAACAAAAACCACCATCGACAGCTGAGCCCCGGCGAGTGGGTGGTTGGTTTTTTCACTTCGGTGGGTGGGCGTTGGCCATTAGACCGAATTACACCGAACACCTGCTCCAAAAGCCGGAAAAACTTGGGTGACCCCTCGCCTTGACCCCTGTAAATCGAACTTGCAACGAGCAGGGGCATAATAATACCAATTTGTAACTTTTCCACTACTGAACGGACACCAAACTTGGAGTTGCGCAACCTAGCAACTTTCAAAAAAAACTTCAACCCCCCCTTTTTTCTTGGTAACCACCCACACAGCAGGTGATGAATACGCAACTAGCACGCAACTAACCGAAAAGTATGTACATGTAAGTTTTCCGGAGCAACGGAAACTTGGCGAAGATCTATGGCATTACGGTTGATAAGGTGTCAGGCAATTACTTCTGGTTGACCTTTGCCTCATTTGAAAACTGTGCAATATTTTACTGCCGTGTATTAGGTCATTTGCATTATAGTGGTTTTAACTTAATCCGATGGGAGAAGAGCAATAAAGAAAATTAAATTCTATTGAGGTCTCATTAAGTAAGAACTTACTTACTTAAGCGAACTAAAAATTGTTTTCGGGAAAAACTTGATAGATAATCTAATGAATTTATAATTATCCAAAACTAATTTTATCTTATAACACTTTCTTTTCTAGGGCGATGGAAATACTTCCTTTCTGCGCGCCGCTCGTGCCGGAAATCTGGAGCGAGTGCTCGAGCATTTGAAGAACAACATAGACATAAACACCAGCAATGCGGTAGGAACTTAAGGAAAATCTTTTCAAGAGTTATATCTAACTAACTCCATGACTTTTATTCTAGAACGGCTTGAATGCCCTGCACCTGGCCTCCAAGGATGGCCACATCCACGTCGTCTCGGAACTCCTTCGTCGGGGAGCGATTGTGGACAGTGCCACCAAAAAGGGAAACACCGCCCTCCACATCGCCTCATTGGCTGGACAGGAGGAGGTGGTGAAGCTACTGCTGGAGCACAATGCCTCCGTGAACGTGCAATCCCAGAATGGATTCACTCCACTTTACATGGCCGCCCAGGAGAACCACGATGCGGTGGTGCGTCTGCTTCTGTCCAACGGAGCCAACCAGAGTCTGGCCACCGAGGATGGCTTCACCCCACTGGCGGTGGCCATGCAGCAGGGTCACGACAAAGTGGTAGCTGTCCTCCTCGAGAGTGATACTCGTGGAAAGGTCAGGCTCCCAGCATTGCACATTGCCGCCAAAAAGGACGACGTCAAGGCAGCGACTCTGCTTCTCGATGTATGTACAGATTTCAATGCCTTCAGTAATGTGTATCTAACTTAAATCCCTCACCTGCCTTACAGAATGACCACAATCCGGACGTGACTTCCAAGTCGGGCTTCACCCCGCTGCACATCGCTTCCCATTATGGTAACCAGAACATCGCCAACCTGCTCATCCAGAAGGGCGCCGATGTCAACTACTCGGCCAAGCACAACATCAGTCCGCTGCACGTGGCCGCCAAGTGGGGCAAGACCAACATGGTGTCCCTGCTCCTGGAGAAAGGTGGTAACATCGAGGCAAAGACCCGGGACGGACTCACGCCGCTCCATTGCGCCGCCCGCTCCGGTCACGAGCAAGTGGTGGACATGCTACTCGAACGAGGAGCTCCCATCTCTGCCAAGACCAAAAATGGTTTGGCACCCCTCCATATGGCCGCCCAGGGTGAGCATGTGGATGCTGCCCGCATCCTACTGTACCATCGTGCTCCCGTCGATGAGGTGACAGTGGACTATCTGACTGCCCTTCATGTGGCTGCCCACTGTGGTCATGTCAGGGTGGCCAAGCTACTACTGGATCGAAATGCCGATGCCAATGCCAGGGCTTTGAATGGATTCACACCACTGCACATTGCCTGCAAGAAGAATCGCTTGAAGGTGGTGGAGCTGCTGCTGCGACATGGTGCCAGCATTAGTGCCACCACAGAGAGTGGACTCACTCCGCTCCATGTGGCCGCTTTCATGGGCTGCATGAACATTGTCATCTATCTGCTGCAGCACGACGCCAGCCCCGATGTGCCCACTGTGCGCGGCGAGACGCCACTCCATCTGGCCGCCAGAGCCAACCAGGTGAGTCAAGAGTAGATAATTGAAAGGAATCAGATTGCACGACTAGCTGTAGACCTACGGCACACTATGAAAAGTAGTTACAAGGTTATATTAAGTAGTTAAATAACTTTTCTTGTGGTTCAACCTATTCAATTCCAGACCGACATCATTCGCATCCTGCTGCGCAATGGCGCCCAGGTGGACGCACGTGCCCGAGAGCAACAGACGCCGCTGCACATCGCATCGCGTCTGGGAAATGTGGACATAGTGATGCTACTGCTGCAACATGGCGCCCAGGTGGACGCCACCACCAAGGACATGTACACGGCACTGCACATCGCAGCCAAGGAGGGCCAGGATGAGGTAAAAGATCTGATTGCGAAAAAGATCACCGACCACATCGACACCGTTTACCTGATGCAACTGTTTTGGATTCGCCATCAGGAGTTTTTCATTTGATTTTAAGTTTTTCCCATTGATTTTTGATTGAGTTTTGTACTTGAATCGGTATTATGAGTTGTTTTTTTAACTCTTGTGTTGTTGTCTCTTTTTGCCGTTTTGTTTTCGAATAAATGTTGCAAGTCTTTTTTTATGTATTTTGGTTTATGATTTTTTGAAAACCATTTTGGACAACTGATTTTTGGCACGTAGTCTTGAGGGAGTATTATTTATGTGACTCTTTGTAACTTTCTATAGGTGGCCGCTGTGCTAATTGAGAACGGCGCCGCCTTGGATGCCGCTACCAAGAAGGGATTCACGCCACTGCACTTGACGGCCAAGTATGGACACATTAAGGTTGCCCAGCTGCTGCTCCAAAAGGAGGCGGATGTGGATGCGCAGGGCAAGAACGGTGTCACCCCATTGCATGTGGCTTGCCACTACAATAACCAGCAGGTTGCCCTGCTGCTGCTGGAGAAGGGAGCCAGTCCACATGCCACGGCCAAGAATGGACACACCCCGCTCCACATTGCCGCAAGAAAGAACCAGATGGACATAGCTACTACTCTGCTGGAATACGGCGCTTTGGCCAATGCCGAGAGCAAGGCCGGATTCACTCCGCTCCATTTGAGCAGCCAGGAGGGACATGCCGAGATCTCCAATCTGCTGATCGAGCACAAGGCCGCCGTCAATCATCCGGCCAAGAATGGTCTAACACCCATGCACCTGTGCGCCCAGGAGGATAATGTGAACGTGGCCGAGATTCTGGAGAAGAACGGCGCCAACATCGACATGGCCACCAAGGCTGGCTATACTCCGTTGCATGTGGCCTCGCATTTTGGCCAGGCCAACATGGTGCGTTTCTTACTGCAGAACGGCGCAAATGTGGATGCGGCCACCTCGATTGGCTATACTCCGCTCCATCAGACTGCCCAGCAGGGTCATTGCCATATTGTGAATCTCCTGCTGGAGCACAAGGCCAATGCCAATGCCCAAACCGTCAATGGACAGACGCCACTGCACATTGCCCGCAAACTGGGCTACATAAGTGTCCTGGACTCGTTGAAAACCATCACCAAGGAGGATGAGGCAGCTGCTGCTCCGGCCCAAACCGAGGAGAAGTACCGCGTGGTGGCGCCCGAGGCCATGCACGAGTCCTTTATGTCCGACTCCGAGGAAGAGGGCGGTACGTATACTCATTAGCAACCACATAAACCCGTAACCCTAAGCCACAAGGTCACAAGATCACAAGATCACTGCCCAGCTAGTCAGCCAGCACACCAGACACTGAGCACAACCCCCCTAGTCACATATAGTTTACGATAGTCCTAAGTGAATCCCCGCTCTTTCATGTGTGTGTGTCAGGTGACACTAACTGGCAACTGGACGCTGTCTACGAGTACGGCTTTGGCCCGATCTATCTGCCGTACTACCAGGGCGACAGGCACTACGTCTCCAGTAAGTGCCCAGGGCCACTTGGAAGTTCCCTATCAGTATCCGTATACCTGTATACTCGTATTCGTATTCCTAACTTAAGTGCTGGCCGTTATCAAGTGCACTAATTGGCTGCGATTGGCTCATGATTGGCTTGTTAAATTGTCTATAAAAGTTTGGCATACTCGTGGCACTTTATATGGGGCTGAGATGTATAAATGTACACAATTTCTTGACGTTGTAATTGGGCAAAGGAATACAGACAGACCCCCCAACATATTATTCCTAGATTTTCAATGTATTCATTTAAATGATATGACCGAATAATAGGACAGCGGTATTTTCAAAAACTGAAATTTATTTTATTATTGTGGCCCCTTTTTATTGGCAATAGACATATCATTTTTTTCAACTTTTGATACAGAAATGGATTTTCAATCGGTTTTGGGAAACTTTGACTTGGATGTCAGACTTTGGGCTAAAAAGGACAAAAACATAATTTGCTTTTAACCGCGGCATGAAAAAGTGTATTCTACTGTGTCTGTATCTATACCATCACTATTATCGTATCCATGTAATATGCTCCTATATAATAGTCATGCTAGCTTTATATCACCCCTAAATATATATATCTATTATACCGATTACAAAGTAAAAGCATGTAAAACTAACGAAATTTTGTAACTAAAATCAAACTCATTTGCATTCTTCTACTTTCAATGCACCGCGCTCTCATCTGCAATTCAACAAATACCAACCAATCAACAACAACTCCAACACTTTAACAACAATAACAACAACAACAACAATAACCAATGACACCAAACAACAAATAATAATATGAACAACAACTACAACGCTATATGGCCAATTGGACTGTCTTGTGCTTAAACAAAATGCAAATGCTGCGGAATGCCCTCGAAACGCATCGAAATCGAAACAAAACTCTAGGCGAAGACAATATGCTATCAGATCAACCATACCGCTATTTGACCGTTGATGAAATGAAATCCCTAGGCGACGACTCGCTGCCCATCGATGTAACCCGTGATGAGCGCATGGACTCCAACCGGATGACCCAGAGCACCGAGTACGCCTCTGGAGTTCCGCCCACCATTGGTGAGGAGGTGATCAGTCCCCACAAGAGCCAGGTGTACGGCAGTTCACCCAAGGCCACCGTGGATGGAGTTTACATAGCCAATGGATCTGGTCACGATGAGCCGCCGCATGTGGGGTGAGTTTTCTTCAGTTAAAGTTCCTCTGTATTTGTACATAACATTTAATGCATAGGTTACTATGCATTACTCTTGAAAAGATGGATTCTCTAACTAATTTGTGGTTACTTTGCAGTCGCAAGTTAAGCTGGAAGAGCTTCTTGGTGTCCTTCCTGGTGGATGCCCGTGGAGGAGCGATGCGCGGCTGTCGGCACAGTGGCGTCCGCATGATCATCCCCTCGAGGTCCACTTGTCAGCCAACCAGGGTAACCTGTCGCTATGTGAAGCCGCAGCGCACCATGCATCCGCCCCAGTTGATGGAGGGCGAGGCCTTGGCCAGTCGCGTCCTGGAGCTGGGTCCTTGCTCCACCAAGTTCATTGGGCCCGTGGTCATGGAGGTGCCGCACTTTGCCTCGCTGCGCGGCAAGGAGCGCGAGATCATCATACTGCGATCAGACAATGGGGAAACATGGCGGGAGCACACCATCGATAACTCCGAGGAGATCATACACGATGTCCTCCAGCAGTGCTTTGAGCCAGAGGGTGAGTGAGAATGTGATTTACTGGAGTCCCACATGGTCTATAATCCGAATTGCTTGCTACAGAGATTGCCCAACTAGAGGAGCAGGCTGGTAACCATGTCTGCCGATTCGTCACCTACGACTTCCCTCAGTATTTCGCCGTCGTATCACGCATACGTCAGGAGGTCCATGCCATTGGACCGGAGGGCGGCATGGTGTCCAGCACCGTGGTGCCACAGGTGCAGGCCGTCTTCCCACAGGGAGCCCTCACCAAGAAGATCAAAGTTGGCTTACAGGTAAACCTCTTTAAACCGCGCAAGGGCGTTGCGCCTGAGAAATTGCGCAAAATAAGCGTCAATCATGTGCCCAAGAAGAAGCGCTTCTCGCTCATCTGGTAAATCAACCCGGGCAGTTATTAAGAAAAAAAGTAAAAATCTAAAACAATTACTTTATCGGTCAGCATATATACTCGAGCATTTAATCTACAACTTCCCCGAAATATCAAAAAATAATGCAAGAAAAGGTTTTCCAAAATGAAAATGAGCATTTATAACCAGTACTCCTATATCCAGTTACTGTAACCATCTATGTTAACCCGCCCTAAATCCTGTGTAGTGAATTATGGTAGATCTTAATCACCAAAGTTCGATTATAGTGGTCAGATATTGGTAGCAATTTCCAAAAACTAAAACCCCTGTAACCGATCTTTGGAGGTAACGTTTCCAAATGTTATTACTCGTATGAAATATGTGCACTTTGTTTGATTATATTGAGACACACTTTAATAACTTTACGGCACTAAGCTAATGGAGCCATTGTGGAATCGGTATCCTCATTGCTATCCTAATCACGAATGCTTTGCAAAACAGTGACATACAATAATACAATTATATATGAACCGAATGAATTTGATCATGGATCAAGCCAAGTCTGTCAGATCGCAGATTTTCGGCTAGCTTATTAACAGCAAGAGCAAAAACAGCAAAAAATTGTCCAACTTGATAAGACATATGAAATACATATGAATATCGAATATTATGATACATTTACTTATATGCTAACTACTTATAGCTATTCATACATTATTTATGATTATTATCTACTTATGCATAAGATTATACTTACAAGTTCTCTGAAATGCAGTACTACCCAATAAATTTAGTTCGACAAAAACTTTATGCCAATGAAAATGTTTTAATTACGTTTCATTTGATTACTTTTCATTCAATTGCTTTTTCAAAAAAGAATAGATAAGAGGTGAAAATACTTAGTGAGTTACAATTGGGTCCGGTTTGAAGTGCCTAACGAAGTTGTAACATTTTAGCCATGCCGTAAGCAAAAAACGATTTTATAATGGCCCCACTCATGAGTTAAAATTTTCGCACGTTTTATTTGCATTTAACTGATATTTGTAAATCTCAACATTTTCAATGATATTATTAGTATTATTTCCTTTCGTTCTGTACATTGTATAAAGTTCTTAGTTTTCTTTCTAGCCCTTCAGTTGTAGACAGAGTTTTTTTGATAACTAAATTTATTGGGACATAAATGGGCTCGAACATTGTTATCGTTTGTAGTTAACTTATGCTGTAATTTAACTAAAACATGCAATTGCTCAATACAACAACTACCATGAAAACAATATGCATAAACACCCTAACTAAAAGCATTGTACAAAAACCAAAAACTAAAAAAACATAAAGTGTCGAATCGAATTGATAATGTTCACCATTTAGCCCAAAAGACTCATTTCATATTATTTATTTTATTCGTTGCCTTACTACGACAGACAAAAAAGCGCATATTTCGTATATAATGTTTTGTTTTGTCAATTTTCATTAAGTTACTATACTTTTCCGTTCATCTCATGCCAGTGTGTACTGTGTGTATAAGCGTGGCCGATCGAAATCGATTTTTGTCTATAGTGCCAATCGAATCCGTTACACTCGTTCTAGGCCCAACCGGTCGATCCCGACCTCACGGCGAAGCTTTTGGGTCGCGGCGTGGCCGTATCGCCAATTGTTACGGTCGAGCCGCGTCGCCGTAAATTCCACAAGGCCATCACACTCAGCATGCCCGCCCCCAAGGCTCACAGCCAGGGTATGATCAACCAGTACTCGGGCAATACGCCCACCCTGCGTCTGCTATGCTCCATTACAGGTAAGTTGAAGCCGATCCATTACCGATCCGCCAGCTATGAGCCGGTCTTTTGTGTTGTTTGTACGATGTGATCCAAGCAGTTATTATTACCCATTATCGATTACCAATTACCAATTACCAATTACCATTACGACTATTACGAAGTATATCCACTTACATTTCCATTACGTTAGTTGATGTTTTTTGAGTATTAATGATCCTCCTTGAAAACCCCCAATGTCTTCCACATCCTATCTCTCTCTATCTATCTCTGTATCTCTATATATAACTCTGTCTCAGGCCTTCGTTTACTTCATTCCTGTTTATGATTTCTTGAGTGTAACTATATCTTATGCTTTCGTTGAGTTGAGTTTAGTACGTGCTTTTGTTATTCGTTTTGGTTGTCTATAACATTTAGAATACAAGTATCTCATGTGCTAAGCCGTAGTACTTTATATTTACCATACATGCCATATATACTACTATACTATCCTAAAACCTGTACAGTGGAAATTGCCATCTAAATCCAATGAAAAATGACTCTGGGAACTAATGACTCCCGAATAAAATTTATTTGATAACCATTATGAGAATGAGATTGAATTGAGAAACATTCGTTTGTAGGTCCCATCCGATTCAAACTGAAACATTGTGCTTGTGTCTGTGTTGTAGATGCGTAAACATAAGTTGTTCGAACGGGTTGTTCTGGCAGTAGCCCGCATCGTATCGTATCGTAATCGTATCCTCTTTGGAATCTAGACAGTTGTAGAGCATTCACCACCATTCGCCACCTTTGATGCGCTCATCCATCAATGACACCCACACAGATACATACAAACAGAAATATAAACAGAAAAAGATACAGCTACAGAAACAGATACAGATACTGATATTCCACACCTATATCTCGTACTTCAGCTCGATCCCAACCCAGATCAGTGTCATGTTCAGTGTGTCTCTTCATTGTGCCAAACGGTGTTCGTTCTGTTACCCTTTGTTCAATTTGCGTTTATTGTATCGCTTGAGTTCGTTCTGATGATTTTCGATGATTTCGATTTCGATTTCGATTTGTATTTCAATTTCGATTTCGTGTTGAGCAAAAACAAACCCAAACAAAACAAACTTCGATTCAATTCTTGATTGAAAACCTATTTAATTGTTCTATAATTTCGTACTAATGCGTCATTGCATACGTGTGCACGCATTCCGTTCTGTTTTCTCAATCCATTGAAGGTGTGTTTCGGAAAAGGTCTCTAAAAGGTAACTAAAACTGACTCAAACGTCACAAATACTAAAATAAATAATACAAAAAATTCAGAAATTCACAAACATGTATGAAGTTTCAAATTGAAACTGTTTACAAAATAAAATCGTTATTTGTTCATATTTAGTTGTTTCGTTCTATGCCAAACAAAACCAAATAAAAATTTAAGAATAGCAATATTATTGTGTTGCAAATTGAGGCATACAACCAAATCCAAGAAGCAAATTTGACAAAGGAAAATTTGAAAATTCTGCATATTTTATTTATGATAAATTCTCTTGTTAAGAAACTATTGCAAATATTTCAAACAATTTATTTTTCAACTTCTATGCCTTTAATCCTTGGTTCTTACTCCGTTCCATTGAGTTCGTTGTTTTAAGTTGCCCCCATTTGTTTCCTGAGTTTCGTTGAGTTATTCGCTTAAATTCGGGTTGCGCTGCGTCTTTGGGTTTACTATACCAGATGCTCAGGGTTAACTTTCTGTTTGGTGGGGTCTGTTCAATGGGCCCCACTCGATCGGCAATGTTCTCTTAGCCAAGAAAACGCTTTCAGCTCAAAGCGGCTTAGTTTTTTGAAGTAAGCAAACTTTCCAATTTACTTTTTCGAACCTTAAGCTTGTCATGCAAACGTCTTTGCCGCCTTCTCTTTCTCTCTGTCTAACCTCTCTCCCTCTAACATACAATAATATGAATTACTCAAGCGATTTTCTGACTGCACGCGGTTTGTTGCCAAATATATAACTAAACTGCACAATTTCATTAAAGAGTTTGTAGGTTTTGTAAGCTAAACTAAACGCCAACTAAAGTTGCTCTTTGGGCCATTGAAACCGTACTTAAAGCAAGGCCACCAGATCGTGCCAGACTAATTTGATTTATTCAGTTACCGATTGGAATCTTATCCTTATTCCATTCAAACATATCATACTTGTTAAGGTTCTGAAGCTTTACGTTTACATTTTGGTTAATATTTTCGGTTGGAATGCCGTGCACCTGATTGTAGATTGTTTATCCGTTGTTTATTGAACGTTAATAGTTTGTGTTGGTTGATATTATTTCGTTTCAAAGAAAGCAGAACTATTATGTACTTTGTTTCTTGTTTTAAGAAGAAAAATCAAACTAATTAAGAATGATCAATTTCGAATTTCTACTGTTTGTGGCACCAAAGAGAACTTTTCTGAAACCGAATAAGTGTCAACTATTGAGAAAGAAACTAAAGTCAAGCGATCGCTGTGGCAAGCTCAATAATATCATATAACAAACGGTGTTTTGTTAATGTACCATACAAATATAAACATATCAAATAAATATCAATAAGTTGACGATTCTTTTATACATTCCTATTTACTTACGTTTGGTTTTCTATAATTTGTGTTATATTTTGATTCCATTTCGTTTGTTCCTTTGTTGATTTGAACACATTTACAACAAGTAACACTTGACACGCTCACTTATTTTCCATTCAAAAGAAGCCAAAAATTAGTTTTTTCCAAAGTGTTAAGCATGTTGTTTCGAAACGGCTTCAATGTAAGCGCAACAAGTACCCTAGTACTCGTACCTCTGTAAATGCTACAGCCATACCAAATTAACCAAATATATGCTTGAAATCAAAGTGCCTCATAAACTCACACACCCCAAACTACACTCTTCTTTTGACATTTAACAGACTCCACTTATATCATCACACTCATGCCATGCCATAGATAACCATATGATACTAATTATATCTAATACTTATCGCTCAATACTAAATACGATTTTAATACTATACCATAAACTATATACAATAATAATTTTCAATACTACTCCTATTCCATCTAATTGCTTTGTAATTAACACACACAATCGTAATTCTCTCTGAAAAAAGTTTTTGTGTTGAGTTTATGGTTTCGTTTGAGAAATTAGTTCAACAATTTTGGAATTAATTCAATATTTATCTGCTAATGAGACAACAGTAGAGATTTTCAAGAGTTTTTACATATATATATGTAGTCTATGCGTAAAGCCCATTTTCCAAGGCGTTAGACCTGCAATTGAACCTTTCCGTATTCCATCTAACTAATCCATCGCCAGGCGGACCATCTCGTGCTCAATGGGAGGATGTCACCGGTTCCACGCCCCTGACATTTGTCAACGACTGTGTCTCCTTTACGACCACAGTATCAGCTCGTTTCTGGCTGATGGATTGCCGCAACATTTCGGATGCCACCAAAATGGCCACTGAACTGTACAAGTGAGTGGTTGCTCTGCACCACAAGTAGTTCCATTCATAATTTCTGAATCTTTGAACACAGGGAAGTCATCCATGTGCCGTTTATCGCCAAGTTTGTTGTATTCGCCAAGAAGATCGAACCATTCGAGGCTAGACTCCGGGTCTTCTGCATGACCGACGATCGTGAGGATAAAACCCTCGAGAAGCATGAGCTCTACACGGAAGTTGCCAAGAGCCGGGATGTCGAGGTCCTCGAGGGCAAGCCGCAGTACATCGAGATGGCTGGCAATCTGGTGCCTGTGACCAAATCGGGCGACCAGCTCCAGGTGCAATTTAAGGCCTTCCGAGAGAACCGCCTGCCGTTCACTGTACGAGTCAAGGATCAACATGCCGATATTGTTGGACGCACGTTGTTCATGAAGGAACCGAAGGTGGCCAAGGGCGAGCCACCGCAACAGCCCATCTGCATTCTGAACATCGTTCTACCGGAGGCTGTAATTCCCGATTCCACAACGGCCTTTTCGGACCGCGTCACCTCCGCTTACAGGACCTCAATGTTCAGCTTGAGCAAGCATCAAAATGACCATTACATTGGTGACATCCGCATCGTCGATCTATCCAACCTGTTGGGCAAGGATTGGATTCAGCTGGCCCCGGAAATTGGCATCAATGGGGAGGAGATCGATGAGATCATCAACCACAACACAGATAGCATTGCCAGGCAGGCACAGAGCATGATTCGCCTGTATAAGGACAAGCCGAACTACGATATTCTTTCGTTGGAAACGGCACTCAAAAACATTGGACGAGACGACATCATGAAAAAGTGCAAAAGCGGACGACTATCGCATTCGCGTGAGTTCGATGAGGCGGACCTTATGAAGAACTCGGAGTCCGTCGAGGAATTGGTTCGCAGGGAAAGTAAGTATAAATTGTATTGAATAAGAAAGGTCCACATATATCGTTTACTTTCGAATCTTTTCAACCCATAATGTCAAACGTGTTTGAAATAACTCCTTAAGTTCTCTTCCCAGGCAAGCGAATCCAGCAAATTAACGAACGCGAAGAAGTCAAATACTCTGCCGAGGAGAAGGAGGTCGAGGAATCGGAGTCCGATGAGGAAGCTGCCAAGCGAACAGTAGCGGAACGTCGGGAAAAGATTGTAAAGCGCCTGTCCATGGAACGATCAATTCCTGCCTCAACTCAAAAGAAGGAGATCACCCGCGAAATAACCGAAATCAAACGTAAAAGTCTAATCGAGGATAAGAAGGCTCACCATGAGTCCGAAATTCTAATGCAATTGCCTGCCGATAACGTGATTATCAAGACAACAACTGTTCCCGACCAAGTCATTAAGATGAAGATGGGCAAGATGGACTCAACCGAGATAAGCAAGAGCGAGTTCGACAAGGAACTTACGCACAAGTTCAGGACATCCGGGCGTAGCTCAGAGGAGGAAGACCAGCCATCGTCTCCGGATCA
Source organism: Drosophila teissieri (assembly GCF_016746235.2). Lineage (NCBI taxonomy): Eukaryota > Metazoa > Arthropoda > Insecta > Diptera > Drosophilidae > Drosophila > Drosophila teissieri. Next base: position 12,973,305 of record NC_053031.1, on the reverse strand, counting down.
GACTGACAAGATTGTCCAGGACATTAGTGCTGCCGAGAAGAAGGAAAAGGATGGCGTTACCTTCAGCCGAGTGACGACAATAACACGCCAAGAGGCTCGCGACATTACCGAAGACTTCTTAGAGATTGAGAAGCGCAGCCAACTGCCGGCTACTTCCACAAACGCAACAGTTCATGAGAAGTTCGTTGAGGAGATCAAGGAGAAGACTAGCCCTCTGGCTTCAGTGCCGCAAGAAACCGTCAAGGAGGTGCAGCAAGTCATCAGCGAGGTGACCGAAATAGCCAGCAAGAAGGTTGAAAACATTATTAGCTCCTTTGAGAGTAGCAAGCCCGTGGAAGCTACTCCAGTTCTGCCCACACAGTCGTCTGTCGAATCAACGAAGGTTAGCGAGACCATCAAGAACCTGGAGGATGCAAAGGCCGTGCCCGCGGAGCAATCGAAGACTGTCCATGTTATCGAGAGCTCTAGTATCGAGGAGACCATTGCCGAGTTCGAAGCCAAGAAGGTCAAATATGACTTCCATGGCGGTGAGCCTAAGACGCAGATCCCTAAGTTTACGCGGAAGCCTAGCGATGATTCAATGAAACCCACTGCAGCTCCACGTGCTACAGTTGAATCCGAAACCGAATCGGTCATTGAAACTAAGGCCGAAAAACCGATCTCAAAGATTCCAGTCAAGACAATACCAACCGAAGCTCAAAAGGTCAGCGAGGTAGATGCACGTAAGATCACTCAAGACTTCCTGCAGGGTGAGAAACAGGCGGCCGAACCCAAGCCATCCCCAGCAGCCAGCAAGATACCCAAGGTGGAGCCGAGAAAGTCTGTGGATAAGCAGGTCGAACGGGAATCAAAAATCTTGGATGATGTTGTGGCCTCTACGGCCACCATTATGACCGCTGGACTAGGGGGTGAGCAGCTCAAAGAACAAAGTTTCAAACATTCAGAAATTATCGCCAAATCCGAAACAGTCGCGGAAAAGGTGAGCGAACTGCTTGACACATTCCACAAGATCGAGGAGAAGGTTACCAAATCTGAGAAGACATCGGAAGTATCCAGCAAAGTGGAGGAGCTAGTTAAAATCGAGGACAACACTGTCTCACAAGTTCAGCTCAAGGAGGATAAGGTGGCTGAAAAGGTTGCTGAAGTTATCGAAACATTCCACAAAATCGAGGAGCAGATCACCACTGCCGATGCCCACCAGCTCACTCGTGATTTCCTGAGCATGGAGCAACAAACCCAATTGCCAAGCATGCCACAAGCTGCTGAGAAGCCTCTTGAATCCAGTTTGACATCCACAAGTGCTTCGGAGCCAGAATCATTTGTTACAGTGAAGTCCTCACCGCCTGCGAGTAAGATTCCTGTAGTGGAACCCAGAAAAATCGTTTTCGAAGAAACCACAAAGCCTCTGGTCGAGCCTGAGACAGTGAAGTCCATTGAAAAGAAGCCTCTCAATGAGCCACAACTAACCGCTGATTTGTTGAGCATGGAGCAGCAAACCCAGCTGGTCTCCGAGCCTGCCAAATCGTTGGTAGAAGAGGTGATAAAGTCCGCCGAGCAAATAGTGGAGCAACCGAAACAGCAAAAACCCCTGAATGAACGTCAACTTACAGAGGACTTCCTGCTTATGGAACAGCAGACACAACTGCCTACAGACATTCTGAAGCCAACGGATAAGCTGATCGATGGTATCGAGTCTGCAGCACCAGTTGGAGATGAAGGTTCGCCGTTCCACATGCCCAAGTTGACCACCAGTGTGGTGACCCAGGAGCCACAGCAACTGGCGAGCGAATATGACAGTGACACTTTCGGCAAACAGGCCACCATGCCGGTAGGAGATTCAATGTTGGAACAGGGACTCATTGCACCAGTATCCATGGAACCACGGAAGTCACTGACCGATGCCGAGTTCTGCAAATCGGTGGGCGAAACAATCACCAAGAAGATGAGCGTGGGAGTAATTGAAATAAGTGATGAGCTCAAGAAAATGGGTACGTTGTCTTAAAAGCTTTAAGTTTTTATCTGGGCTAACCTTATTGTTCGACACAGAGAGCGAAATCCCACACTCCCAGACTCCGCCACCAACACCGAGTGACAACAAAACCGACAAGCAGAACGAAGAGCCTGAACTGATCAGCTTAGAACGTGGTAAGTTGGTGTTGGTTAAGCAAATCGTTAGATCTATACAACAATTTGAAAATAGATTATCTGGCCGACACTGTGACCACCCTGCATACGACTACAGAGTCGACCCTCGAACGCGTTTCTGCCATTACCAAAATTGGTAAGTGCAAGTCCTGAAATGGGTGGCTGCCACTATGCTCAATTTCTATGCAATTTGTAATTGTTATGTAAACTTACTTTATATATTTTTTTATGTTTGCCTTTTTCGGTAAAAGAATATAAATCTGTTACCATGATTTTTATACACCCCTTCTTTTTTTTTTAAATTTCAATTTCATTTTTGCCACATTCCGTAGTGTTCCTTAAACTATTCTTCTGTTTTATCCCATTTCGTACTACTATTCTCTGTTCCTCTACATTCCATCTTGATTTAAGTGAAAAGGCTTTTTGTATGCAAAGTACCATTCAACCATTAAACGATTGCGATCTAAAAACCGTTAGTTAGTTAATTGTATTTGTAAAAACCAATGGCAAACTGCTACTGTGTGAATCTTAATTAAAAAAGTCTATAAGTGCGGCAGTAAGAGTGCCATAAATCGAACATTAAAAGGGATATCCCAATCCTAAGATAACAAACACCAAACTGAATCGCAATGAATGAATATGGCCACGAAATCACGCAGATACTTGTACCAAAGCAAATGTCGTTAAGTTTCCCTATAATCCAATTACGTTAACACTGACGAAAGGTCGCAGAAACATGGCTAATTGTTTGTCTGGCGCCGTTCTGCGCAGTGAATGCATAACATTCGGTGGTGTCAATGTCAGTGGGGCATTCAATAGATAGATCGAATCACGGATCGATAATCGTTTAAAACTTTAACTTGGTCCTAAACCGCCATCCGATCGGGGATATTTTCCTGTTGACCGAAGAAAGCCTATTAGTCCAGTAGCCCTCGGAAGCCATCCACAGTTAATAGTATTTTCCTGTGCTTTCTTATATAACTGTCGTCTATCCAATCCACCGCAGGGTGGTGAAAAACCGACACTAGCGCAGTTATGTCATAGGGCATGGGGGCAAAAAGCTGGCAAAACCCGAACGGTGGCGTATACTTAATTTAATTTGCCTCTGGCATTCTTGCAGTACAGCGATAGCCGCGCATTTCGGGCAGATTTAGTCACGAATTTGAATTTCCCAAGTACGCGCGATTCAGTATTTAAATAGATTCACGACTCTGGTAAATGTGAGGACTACTCCTATGTTATATTAAATTGTATAAAAGTTGTTTAAAATATATTAAACAATTTGTGCTGATTTGTGATTGTGATTCATTCAATGCGAAACGGAATAAACTATTCACATAAACTTAACAATACTCTAAAGTAACTTTAAGTCTATTGTATTTTAATGGTAAGTTCTCATGTATAATTACAATCAATTTGAAAAGTTGCCACAGCTTCAGGTCCTATGTTTATACATCTATGATGGGTATCGTTTTCTGATAGGTCTGTCTCATTGTTGTCCTCTCAACTCTCATGGTATAATAATTACGTTTGCAATTACAAATATTTAAGCAATTGAGTTTATGTTTTTCAATGAACTACTGCAAGCTACAATTTAAATAATTCGATTTGTGTTTAACATATGTAATAACCTTGTTTACTATACTCGTACTCAATCGGCCTATAGAATATATCTATAGCTAAGCCAAATATGCAATACTACATATATTAACATTCGTTTAGCAATTACTAAGATTTTTTTCATTAAGATAAACACTTTTGGCATACTTTTGGATTTCCGAAATTGTAAAGAACCAAATTGAAACCTCGCCCATATTGGGATCAGCAAGCAGCTGGTCGTCCTTCAGCCGGCTCTCGATCTCCGTATGAGGATTTATCGAAGAACACTCCAGTGAAACACCATGGCCTTCAGTTTGCAATGTTTATGTTTAATTTGTTTTTCGCAAATAATTATGTGTTCTGTTGCTTTTCGTAACTTTATCAAACTTTAACGAAAAAGCATATACTTACCATAAATATATATCGATAATAGTGTACTGTACCTGAATGTTAAGTCGAGTCATATCCAGATCAACACTGTAGTAGTCCTACCCAGCATATACAACTCGTATTCGTACTTTTGTCATTATTTGCGAATTATATAACAGCCACAGTTGTAATAGCCTCACTGTATAATCAACATTTGATTTGTTTGCACCCAGATCCACCAACCCAGCGCGCTTTTTAAATGTAATTGGTTTATAGATCTCATTAAATATACGAGTATGTGACATATGATGTCGTGGCTTGCTCCAAATCTTGCAATACTAGCTAGTTTTGCTTTTTGATTTCATAATCAACATAAACATTGCTTAAATATTTGCAAATCAAAAATGTGCAAACGTAATTCGCTAAGATCAGCTCTTGAATTTCACTCAAAGCCTTGAATCTTGTGCAGCATCCAAACAAGCAGAAACGGGCCCAATAATCCACGACCTCATATGCAGCATCTAAACGTATGTACCTGAATGAAGCTAAGCTTATCTCAATCCCAGTTCAAGTTGGGTCGGTTCAGCTACGCTCCATCTGGAATTTGGCATCTGTTAATTGCGAAACAGAAATTTTAATTGCGCTTCTCAACTAAGTACTAAAGCATAAGCATTAAGTGCATGTTTGTGCCTGCTGCTGGGTTTTTGGCATATAGCTTGTAGTAAGAATATACCCATATATACCAACCTCTGAAAAGGTGTGTATATATGTCGGCAACTTGATTGCACTGTGTACATAGACTAATCCACCATAACGAAAATATGGTTTAATCGAAATTGGTGTTAATTGTGTTTATATTGCTTGTTTTTACTCTACTTTACTCTCCCAACCAAACCCTAATTCGCCATCCCCGGAATGCCTCAAACAGAGCACTTCAGTGTTCATAATGTAAAATCCGAAACCTTTACAAGAACAGATGAACCTGATAAGCTGCTCCATAGTGTGGTAGCTCCCCCCGATATTCAGAAATTGTACTCACAAGACACTACCTCATTTACAGAAATGAGTACAAGTAGTCAAACACCGAAGATGACAACAACGACGACCATGACAGCACAAATAGATCGCACCAAAGTAGATTTGACTATTCCTGGGCAAGATCAGCAAAAACAGAAGGATGTGAAGGAACAGTCCTCAGTAGATGTAGATGTAAAATCAGAGGCAGAGAAGACTGCCAGTGATAGGGATTATTTAGAACAAATTATGGGCTGTGGTGATGTGAGACGCAAGATCATGCGTTTGGAGAGCAGTGGCAGCACCGAATCATTGGAATCCATGGGCAAGTCATCCACTGTGACACCCAAATATATAGGCGACAATGTGCCAGTGGTGCGAGAGGTGGTGCAGAGCATGGAGGATAAGATCTGCAGTTCAGTGGTGTCGGCCATTCCATTTACCGTGCAAAAACGGAAGACCCATGAAGATGACGTGGAACCCAATGTAGTAGAGCTAGAAAAGCAAATACTTACGCCAGCAGATTTGGCCCTGGAAAAGTTAATCAAATGCGAGCCCCCTTCTGAGGTGGTAAAAATTTCACCCATCGAGGCCATGGCTCTTGGCCTTAAAGAGATTGAGGAAGAGGTTTGTGAAAAGGTTTGTGAGAAGCGCAAGTCCTTTGTGGTAGCTGAAGACTTTTGTGAAACGGATAAGACTTTAACAGAACAGGTAATAGATTTAAATAGGCAAGTAGACCAGGTACCTGCAAGGATTTTAACTGAAACTATTGAAAAGCATTTAGACTTAGAAGATAGGGATGTCCTTGAAGCATCACCAACGGTTAGGGAAGTTGTGCAGGACATTGAACGTAAATATCCCGCGGCTAGCTTAGAGGCCAAACCTTTTAGTCCACGCAAGCGTGAAACCCCAGACCGTAAGGTTGATGTTTCGTCCATAGAGCAGCTGATTTTAAGTGACGCCGATCTGATATTAGATGGTTTGGGCTCTAAGTGCATACCAGAACAAAAGGTACAGTCGCCCATTTCTTCCATGAACAAGACGAGCAGCAGTACTGAAAACCTAGAAGATATATGCGAAAAAATATGCTCAAAGCGCACAATCTCAGATATGGCAAAGGTATTTGAAAGGAAAGAAGATCCAACAACTTTACCATATATTGAAAAAGTAAAGTCGACAACTGCCAAGTTCCTAGAGTGCGAGTCAGGGAAGTTCGCTATTACGGATAGTATTCAGGATTTTAATGCCAAGAGTAGTTTAAATGAAGAAATAGCAGGGATTGAAAAAGGTCAACATAGATTTTTAACAGATTGTGATACACAAGAATTTCCAATAGAAACGAATATGGATACAAAATTCGTAGAATTCCCAAAAATTTCACACACCCTCGAACGATTACATTCCATTTCGAAAACTGACCTTGCGGATACAAAGAAAATCGTCCACGAATCTAGTAGATTTGAATCAAAACTAGATAAACTTGTGCACAAAATAGATAACCAAAATCTTGATTTTGAACACAATGTCAAGTTTCCCACTAAGGATAATTTAGATGACCTTCAGACAGAGAAGAACTTGACCTCTGAACTTGTTACAATGACGGATAACTCGGAGTATAAATTTCCATCTGAAGGAAAATCTTATTTACGTAAAGAACCAATTGAAAGCGAAAGCGACGAGGAGCTGGACAATTTGAAAAGGAAAAGCAAGCTTAACCTTTTATCGAAAATAGAGCACTCATCGTATTTTGATACAACAAAGGTCGTTAAGATCACAGAAAGAAGAGAAATAACTAAATTTCCAATGGCGGACGATAGTCATGGTGACATGTTAAGCAAATCAGGAAACACATTTTACTCTGGGGCAAAAGCAGAATACATTCATTCCACTGACACATTGTCAAACAGAAACAAGTCATTTAGCCACCCAACTTCGTTGGTACCTAATCCAAAATCTTTAGTAACTTCTACAACTGGTAGTGGGGATAAGTCTCCTCTTCATCCTCAAGAAAAACCAAAGTCACCTGAGAAGAAAAACGAAATGGTCTTAGCTAAACCAGACGACAGTTCCAAGTCAGTCATTGAGACTGTTAAGCTCAGTCCCAAAGAATATTCGGACGACGAATCTGATGACGCAATAGATATTCCCAAACTACAAGACAAACCTATTAGCCACCCAACTTCTTTGGTAACTTCTGTAACAGGTAGTGGGGATAAGTCTCCTCTTCATCCTGAAAAAAAGCCGAAGTCGCCTGAGAAGAAAGACGAAAAGGTCCTAGATAAACCAGAAGACAGTTCCAAGTCACTCATTGAGACTGTCAAGCCCAGTCGCAAGGAATATTCGGACGACGAATCTGATTACGAAATAGATATTCCCAAACCACATGACAAACCTATTAGCCACCCAACTTCTTTGGTAACTTCTGTAACAGGTAGTGGGGATAAGTCTCCTCTTCATCCTGAAGAAAAGCCGAAGTCGCCTGAGAAGAAAGACGAAAAGGTCCTAGATAAACCAGAAGACAGTTCCAAGTCACTCATTGAGACTGTCAAGCCCAGTCCCAAAGAATATTCGGACGAAGAATCTGATGACGAAATAGATATTCCCAAACCACAAGACAAACCTATTAGCCACCCAACTTCTTTGGTAACTTCTGTAACAGGTAGTGGGGATAAGTCTCCTCTTCATCCTGAAGAAAAGCCGAAGTCGCCTGAGAAGAAAGACGAAAAGGTCCTAGATAAACCAGAAGGCAGTTCCAAATCACTCATTGAGACTGTCAAGACCAGTCCCAAAGAATATTCGGACGAAGAATCTGATGACGAAATAGATATTCCCAAACCACAAGACAAACCTATTAGCTACCCCACTTCTTTGGTAACTTCTGTGACTGGTAGGGAGGATAAGTCTCCTCTTCATCCTGGAGAAAAACCGAAGTCGCCTGAGAAGAAAGACGAAAAGGTCCTAGCGAAACCAGACGACAGTTCCAAGTCAGTCATTGAGACTATTAAGCCCAGTCTAGTGGAATATTCCGACAATAAAGGTGATGCCCAAATTGAGTGTCCTAAGCCCCAAGAGAAGCCTTTTAGTGAACCAATTCCAAAAGTGACACCCTTCACTAGTTTCCATGACGTTCTGTCCAAAGAAGTTATTTCCTTCAAGGCAGAAGAAAGTTCAACAATAATTCAATCAAATACTAAGTTCGCAAGCACTACTATAACAACAGAAGATACCAAGATAGTCATACCGATCGACTCCCTTTTAAACTTAAATGACGATAAGATCCCATCCTCAGTAGATGACAAACCAAAGTCACCAAGAGAGTCAGTGAAGCCTATTTTAAAAGAGTATTCGGACGATGAAAGTGAGGAGGAGTTTGGAATTACTAAGCCTTACGACAAGCCTGATAGTCACCCAATATCTTTAGTAACTTCTGTAGCAGATTTTGGGGAAAAATCTCCTCTTCATCCTGAAGAAAAAACAAAGTCACCCGAGAAGAAAGACGAAAAGGTCCTAGCTAAACCAGATGACAGTTCCAAGTCTATCATTGAGACTGTTAAGCCCAGTCGCAAAGAAAATTCGGATGACGAATCTGATGACGAAATAGATATTCCCAAACCACAAGAAAAACCTATTAGCTACCCCACTTCTTTGGTAACTTCTGTAACAGGTAGTGGGGATAAGTCTCCTCTTCATCCTGAAGAAATACCGAAGTCGCCTGAGAAGAAAGACGAAAAGGTCCTAGCGAAACCAGACGACAGTTTCAAGCCAGTCATGGAGACTGTTAAGCCCAGTCCCAAAGAATATTCGGACGACGAATCTGATTACGAAATAGATATTCCCAAACCACAAGACAAACCTATTAGCCACCCAACTACTTTGGTAACTTCTGTGACTGGTAGTGAGGATAAGTCTCCCCTTCATCCAGAAGAAAAACCGAAGTCGCCTGAGAAGAAAGACGAAAAGATCCTAGATAAACCAGACGACAGTTCCAAGTCAGTCATTAAGACTATTAAGCCCAGTCTAGTGGAATATTCCGACAATAAAGGTGATGCAAAACTTGAGTGTCCTAAGCCCCAAGAGAAGCCTTTTAGTGAACCAATTCCAGAAGTGACACCCTTCACTAGTTTCCATGACGCTATGCCCAAAGAAGTAATTTCCTTCAAGGCAGAAGAAAGTTCAACAATAATTCAATCAAATACTAAGTTCGCAAGCACTACTATAACAACAGAAGATTCCAAGGTAGTTATACCGATTGACTCCCTTTCAAACTTAAATGACGATAAGATCCCATCCTCAGTAGATGACAAACCAAAGTCACCAAGAGAGTCAGTGAAGCCTATTTTAAAAGAGTATTCGGACGATGAAAGTGAGGAGGAGTTTGGTATTACTAAGCCTTACGACAAGCCTGATAGTCACCCAATATCCTTGGTAACTTCTGTAGCAGATCTTGGGGAAAAATCTCCTCTTCATCCTGAAGAAAAAACAAATTCACCTGAGAAGAATGACGAAAAGGTCCTAGCTAAACCAGATGACAGTTCCAAGTCTATCATTGAGACTGTTACGCCCAGTCGCAAAGAATATTCGGATGACGAATCTGATGACGAAATAGATATTCCCAAACCACAAGAAAAACCTATTAGTCACCCAATATCTTTGGTAACTTCTGTAGCAGATCTTGGGGAAAAGTCTCCTCTTCATCCTGAAGAAAATCCGAAGTCGCCTAAGGAGAAAGACGAAAAGATCCTAGATAAACCAGACCACAGTTCCAAGTCACTCATTGAGACTGTCAAGCCCAGTCCCAAAGAATATTCGGACGAAGAATCTGATGACGAAATAGATATTCCCAAACCACAAGACAAACCTATTAGCCACCCAACTTCTTTGGTAACTTCTGTAACAGGTAGTGGGGATAAGTCTCCTCTTTATCCTGAAGAAAAGCCGAAGTCGCATGAGAAGAAAGACGAAAAGGTCCTAGATAAACCAGAAGACAGTTCCAAATCACTCATTGAGACTGTCAAGACCAGTCCCAAAGAATATTCGGACGAAGAATCTGATGACGAAATAGATATTCCCAAACCACAAGACAAACCTATTAGCTACCCCACTTCTTTGGTAACTTCTGTGACTGGTAGGGAGGATAAGTCTCCTCTTCATCCTGGAGAAAAACCGAAGTCGCCTGAGAAGAAAGACGAAAAGGTCCTAGCGAAACCAGACGACAGTTCCAAGTCAGTCATTGAGACTATTAAGCCCAGTCTAGTGGAATATTCCGACAATAAAGGTGATGCCCAAATTGAGTGTCCTAAGCCCCAAGAGAAGCCTTTTAGTGAACCAATTCCAAAAGTGACACCCTTCACTAGTTTCCATGACGTTCTGTCCAAAGAAGTTATTTCCTTCAAGGCAGAAGAAAGTTCAACAATAATTCAATCAAATACTAAGTTCGCAAGCACTACTATAACAACAGAAGATACCAAGATAGTCATACCGATCGACTCCCTTTTAAACTTAAATGACGATAAGATCCCATCCTCAGTAGATGACAAACCAAAGTCACCAAGAGAGTCAGTGAAGCCTATTTTAAAAGAGTATTCGGACGATGAAAGTGAGGAGGAGTTTGGAATTACTAAGCCTTACGACAAGCCTGATAGTCACCCAATATCTTTAGTAACTTCTGTAGCAGATTTTGGGGAAAAATCTCCTCTTCATCCTGAAGAAAAAACAAAGTCACCCGAGAAGAAAGATGAAAAGGTCCTAGCTAAACCAGATGACAGTTCCAAGTCTATCATTGAGACTGTTAAGCCCAGTCGCAAAGAATATTCGGATGACGAATCTGATGACGAAATAGATATTCCCAAACCACAAGAAAAACCTATTAGCTACCCCACTTCTTTGGTAACTTCTGTAACAGGTAGTGGGGATAAGTCTCCTCTTCATCCTGAAGAAATACCGAAGTCGCCTGAGAAGAAAGACGAAAAGGTCCTAGCGAAACCAGACGACAGTTTCAAGCCAGTCATGGAGACTGTTAAGCCCAGTCCCAAAGAATATTCGGACGACGAATCTGATTACGAAATAGATATTCCCAAACCACAAGACAAACCTATTAGCCACCCAACTACTTTGGTAACTTCTGTGACTGGTAGTGAGGATAAGTCTCCCCTTCATCCAGAAGAAAAACCGAAGTCGCCTGAGAAGAAAGACGAAAAGATCCTAGATAAACCAGACGACAGTTCCAAGTCAGTCATTAAGACTATTAAGCCCAGTCTAGTGGAATGTTCCGACAATAAAGGTGATGCAAAACTTGAGTGTCCTAAGCCCCAAGAGAAGCCTTTTAGTGAACCAATTCCAGAAGTGACACCCTTCACTAGTTTCCATGACGCTATGCCCAAAGAAGTAATTTCCTTCAAGGCAGAAGAAAGTTCAACAATAATTCAATCAAATACTAAGTTCGCAAGCACTACTATAACAACAGAAGATTCCAAGGTAGTTATACCGATTGACTCCCTTTCAAACTTAAATGACGATAAGATCCCATCCTCAGTAGATGACAAACCAAAGTCACCAAGAGAGTCAGTGAAGCCTATTTTAAAAGAGTATTCGGACGATGAAAGTGAGGAGGAGTTTGGTATTACTAAGCCTTACGACAAGCCTGATAGTCACCCAATATCCTTGGTAACTTCTGTAGCAGATCTTGGGGAAAAATCTCCTCTTCATCCTGAAGAAAAAACAAATTCACCTGAGAAGAATGACGAAAAGGTCCTAGCTAAACCAGATGACAGTTCAAAGTCTATCATTGAGACTGTTACGCCCAGTCGCAAAGAATATTCGGATGACGAATCTGATGACGAAATAGATATTCCCAAACCACAAGAAAAACCTATTAGTCACCCAATATCTTTGGTAACTTCTGTAGCAGATCTTGGGGAAAAGTCTCCTCTTCATCCTGAAGAAAATCCGAAGTCGCCTAAGGAGAAAGACGAAAAGATCCTAGATAAACCAGACCACAGTTCCAAGTCTATCATTGAGACTGTTAAGCCCACTCCCAAAGAATATTCGGAAGACGAAATAGATATGTCCAAGCCACAAGACAAACCCATTAGCCACCCAACTACTTTGGTAACTTCTGTGACTGGTAGTGAGGGTAAGTCTCCTCTTCATCCTGAAGAAAAACCGAAGTCGTCTGAGAAGAAAGACGAAAAGGTCCTAGCTAAACCAAACGACAGTTCCAAGTCAGTCATTGAGACTATTAAGCCCAGTCGCAAAGAATATTCGGACGACGAATCTGATGACGAAATAGATATTCCCAAACCACAAGACAAACCTATAAGCCACCCAACTTCTTTGGTAACTTCTGTAACAGCTAGTGGGGATAAGTCTCCTCTTCATCCTGAAGAAAAACCGAAGTCGCCTGAGAAGAAAGACGAAAAGGTCCTAGCGAAACCAGACGACAGTTCCAAGTCAGTCATTGAGACTATTAAGCCCAGTCTAGTGGAATATTCCGACAATAAAGGTGATGCCAAACTTGAGTGTCCTAAGCCCCAAGAGAAGCCTTTTAGTGAACCAATTCCAGAAGTGACAGCCTTCACTAGTTTCCATGATGTTACGTCCAAAGAAGTTATTTCCTTCAAGGCAGAAGAAAATTCAACAAAAATTCAATCAAATACTGAGTTCGCAAGCACTACTATAACAACAGAAGATTCCAAGATAGATATACCGATTGACTCCCTTTCAAACTTAAATGACGATAAGATCCCATCCTCAGTAGATGACAAACCAAAGTCACCAAGAGAGTCAGTGAAGCCTATTTTAAAAGAGTATTCGGACGATGAAAGTGAGGAGAAGTTTAGAGTTACTAAGCCTTACGACAAGCCTGATAGTCACCCAATATCCTTGGTAACTTCTGTAGCAGATCTTGGGGAAAAATCTCCTCTTCATCCTGAAGAAAAAGCAAAGTCACCTGAGAAGAATGACGAAAAGGTCCTAGCTAAACCAGATGACAGTTCCAAGTCTGTCATTGAGACTGTCAAGCCCAGTCCCAAAGAATATTCGGACGAAGAATCTGATGACGAAATAGATATTTCCAAACCACAAGACAAACCTATTAGCCACCCAACTTCTTCGGTAACTTCTGTAACAGGTAGTGGGGATAAGTCTCCTCTTCATCCTGAAGAAAAACCGAAGTCGCCTGAGAGCAAAGACAAAAAGATCCTAGATAAACCAGACGACAGTTCCAAGTCAGTCATTGAGACTGTCAAGCCCAGTCCCAAAGAATATTCGGACGAAGAATCTGATGACGAAATAGATATTCCCAAACCACAAGACAAACCTATTAGCCACCCAACTTCTTTGGTAACTTCTGTAACAGGTAGTGGGGATAAGTCTCCTCTTCATCCTAAAGAAAAAACAAAGTCACCCGAGAAGAAAGACGAAAAGGTCCTAGCTAAACCAGATGACAGTTTCAAGTCTATCATTGAGACTGTTAAGCCCAGTCGGAAAGAATATTCGGACGACGAATCTGATGACGAAATAGATATTCCCAAACCACAAGACAAACCTATTAGCCACCCAACTTCTTTGGTAACTTCTGTAACAGGTAGTGGGGATAAGTCTCCTCTTCCTACTGAAAAAAAACCGAAGTCGCCTGAGAGGAAAGACGAAAAGATCCTAGATAAAACAGACGACAGTTCCAAGTCAGTGATTGAGACTGTCAAGCCCAGTCCCAAAGAATATTCGGACGACGAATCTGATGACGAAATAGATATTCCCAAACCACAAGACAAACCTATTAGCCACCCAACTTCTTTGGTAACTTCTGTAACAGCTAGTGGGGATAAGTCTCCCCTTCATCCTGAAGAAAAACCGAAGTCGCCTGAGGAGAAAAACGAAAAGATCCTAGATAAACCAGACGACAGTTCCAAGTCAGTCATTGAGACTGTCAAGACCAGTCCCAAAGAATATTCGGACGACGAATCTGACGACGAAATAGATATTCCCAAGCCACAAGAAAAACCTATTAGTCACCCAATATCTTTGGTAACTTCTGTAGCAGATCTTGGGGAAAAATCTCCTCTTCATCCTGAAGCAAAAACAAAGTCGCCCGAGAGGAAAGACAAAAAGATCCTAGATAAACCAGACGACAGTTTTAAGTCAGTTATTGAGACTGCCAAGCCCAGTCCCAAAGAATATTCGGACGAAGAATCTGATGACGAAATAGATATTCCCAAACCACAAGACAAACCTATTAGCCACCCAACTTCTTTGGTAACTTCTGTAACAGTTAGTGGGGATAAGTCTCCTCTTCATCCTGAAGAAATACCGAAGTCGCCTGAGAAGAAAGACGAAAAGGTCCTCACGAAATCAGACGACAGTTCCAAGTCAGTCATTGAGACTATTAAGCCCAGTCTAGTGGAATATTCCGACAATATAGGTGATGCCAAACTTGAGTGTCCTAAGCCTCAAGAGAAGCCTTTTAGTGAACCAATTCTAGAATTGACAGCCTTCACTAGTTTCCATGATGTTATGTCCAAAGAAGTTATTTCCTTCAAGGCAGAAGAAAGTTCAACAACAATTCAATCAAATACTAAGTTCGCAAGCACTACTATAACAACAGAAGATACCAAGATAGTTATACCGATTGACTCCCTTTCAAACTTAAATGACGATAAGATCCCATCCTCAGTAGATGACAAACCAAAGTCACCAAGAGAGTCAATGAAGCCTATTTTAAAAGAGTATTCGGACGATGAAAGTGAGGAGGAGTTTGAAATTACTAAGCCTTACGACAAGCCTGATAGTCACCCAATATCTTTGGTAACTTCTGTAGCAGGTATTGGGGAAAAATCTCCTCTTCATCCTGAAGAAAAAACAAAGTCACCCGAGAAGAAAGACGAAAAGGTCCTAGCTAAACCAGATGACAGTTTCAAGTCTATCATTGAGACTGTTAAGCCCAGTCCCAAAGAATATTCGGACGACGAATCTGATGACGAAATCGATATCCCCAAACCACAAGACAAACCCATTAGCCACCCAACTTCTTTGGTAACTTCTGTAACAGGTAGTGGGGATAAGTCTCCTCTTCATCCTGAAGAAAAACCGAAGTCGCCTGAGAGGAAAGACGAAAAGATCCTAGATAAAACAGACGACAGTTCCAAGTCAGTCATTGAGACTGTCAAGCCCAGCCCCAAAGAATATTCGGACGACGAATCTGATGACGAAATAGATATTCCCAAACCACAAGACAAACCTATTAACCACCCAACTTCTTTGGTAACTTCTGTGACTGGTAGTGAGGATAAGTCTCCACTTCATCCTGAAGAAAAACCGAAGTCGCCTGAGAAGAAAGACGAAAAGATCCTAGATAAACCAGACGACAGTTCCAAGTCAGTCATTGAGACTGTCAAGCCCAGTCTCAAAGAATATTCGGACGACGAATCTGATGACGAAATAGATATCCCCAAACCACAAGACAAACCTATTAGCCACCCAACTTCTTTGGTAACTTCTGTAACAGGTAGTGGGGACAAGTATACTCTTCATCCTGAAGAAAAAACAAAGTCACCTGAGAAGAAAGACGAAAAGGTCCTAGCGAAACCCGACGACAGTTTCAAGTCAGTCATTGAGATTAACAAGACCAGTCCTAAAGAATATTCGGACGACGAATCTGATGTCGAAATAGATTTCCCCAAACCACAAGACAAACCTATTAGCTACCCGACTTCTTTGGTAACTTCTGTAACAGGTAGTGGGGACAAGTCTCCTCTTCATCCTGAAGAAAAACCGAAGTCGCCTGAGAAGAAAGACGAAAAGGTCCTAGATAAACCAGAAGACAGTTCCAAGTCACTCATTGAGACTATTAAGCCCAGTCTCTCGGAATATTCCGACAATAAAGGTGATGCCAAAATTGAGTGTCCTAAGCCCCAAGAGAAGCCTTTTAGTGAACCAATTCCAGAAGTGACAGCCTTCACTAGTTTCCATGATGTTATGTCCACAGAAGTTATTTCCTTCAAGGCAGAAGAAAGTTCAACAACAATTCAATCAAATACTAAGTTCGCAAGCACTACTATAACAACAGAAGATACCAAGATAGTTATACCGATTGACTCCCTTTCAAACTTAAATGACGATAAGATCCCATCCTCAGTAGATGACAAACCAAAGTCACCAAGAGAGTCAATGAAGCCTATTTTAAAAGAGTATTCGGACGATGAAAGTGAGGAGGAGTTTGAAATTACTAAGCCTTACGACAAGCCTGATAGTCACCCAATATCTTTGGTAACTTCTGTAGCAGGTCTTGGGGAAAAATCTCCTCTTCATCCTGAAGAAAAAACAAAGTCACCCGAGAAGAAAGACGAAAAGGTCCTAGCTAAACCAGATGACAGTTTCAAGTCTATCATTGAGACTGTTAAGCCCAGTCCCAAAGAATATTCGGACGACGAATCTGATGACGAAATCGATATCCCCAAACCACAAGACAAACCTATTAGCTACCCCACTTCTTTGCTAACTTCTGTGACTGGTAGTGAGGATAAGTCTCCACTTCATCCTGAAGAAAAACCGAAGTCGCCAGAGAAGAAAGACGAAAAGATCATAGATAAACCAGACGACAGTTCCAAGTCAGTCATTGAGACTGTCAAGCCCAGTCCCAAAGAATATTCGGACGACGAATCTGGTGACGAAATAGATATTCCCAAACCACAAGACAAACCTATTAGCCACCCAACTTCTTTGGTAACTTCTGTGACTGGTAGTGAGGATAAGTCTCCACTTCATCCTGAAGAAAAACCGAAGTCGCCAGAGAAGAAAGACGAAAAGGTCCTAGCGAAACCAGACGACAGTTTCAAGCCAGTCATTGAGACTGTTAAGCCCAGTCCCAAAGAATATTCGGACGACGAATCTGGTGACGAAATAGATATTCCCAAACCACAAGACAAACCTATTAGCCACCCAACTTCTTTGGTAACTTCTGTGACTGGTAGTGAGGATAAGTCTCCACTTCATCCTGAAGAAAAACCGAAGTCGCCAGAGAAGAAAGACGAAAAGATCATAGATAAACCAGACGACAGTTCCAAGTCAGTCATTGAGACTGTCAAGCCCAGTCCCAAAGAATATTCGGACGACGAATCTGATGACGAAATAGATATCCCCAAACCACAAGACAAACCTATTAGCCACCCAACTTCTTTGGTAACTTCTGTAACAGGTAGTGGGGACAAGTCTCCTCTTCATCCTGAAGAAAAACCGAAGTCGCCTGAGAAGAAAGACGAAAATGTCCTAGCTAAACCAGATGACAGTTTCAAGTCTGTCATTGAGACTGCTAAGCCCAGTCGCAAAGAATATTCAGACGACGAATCTGATGACGAAATAGATATTCCCAAAACACAAGAAAAACCTATTAGCCACCCAACTTCTTTGGTAACTTCTGTAACAGGAAGTGGGGACAAGTCTCCTCTTCATCCTGAAGAAAAACCGAAGTCGCCTGAGAAGAAAGACGAAAAGGTCCTAGCTAAACCAGATGACAGTTCCAAGTCTGTCATTGAGACTGCTAAGCCCGACGAATCTGGCGACGAATCTGGTGACGAAATAGATATTCCCAAACCACAAGACAAACCTATTAGCCACCCAACTTCTTTGGTAACTTCTGTGACTGGTAGTGAGGATAAGTCTCCACTTCATCCTGAAGAGAACCCGAAGTCGCCTGAGAAGAAAGACGAAAAGGTCCTAGCGAAACCAGACGTCAGTTTCAAGCCAGTCATTGAGACTGTTAAGCCCAGTCCCAAAGAATATTCGGACGACGAATCTGATGACGAAATAGATATTCCCAAACCACAAGACAAACCTATTAGCCACCCAACTACGTTGGTAACTTCTGTGACTGGTAGTGAGGATAAGTCTCCTCTTCATTCTGAAGAAAAAACAAAGTCACCTGAGAAGAAAGACGAAAAGGTCGTAGCTAAACCAGATGACAGTTCCAAGTCTGTCATTGAGACTGCTAAGCCCAGTCGCAAAGAATATTCGGACGACGAATCTGATGACGAAATAGATATTCCCAAACCACAAGACAAACCTATTAGCCACCCAACTTCTTTGCTAACTTCTGTGACTGGTAGTGAGGATAAGTCTTTACTTCATCCTGAAGAAAAACCGAAGTCGCCTGAGAAGAAAGACGAAAAGATCATAGATAAACCAGACGACAGTTCCAAGTCAGTCATTGAGACTGTCAAGCCCAGTCCCAAAGAATATTCGGACGACGAATCTGATGACGAAATAGATATCCCCAAACCACAAGACAAACCTATTAGCCACCCAACTTCTTTGGTAACTTCTGTAACAGGTAGTGGGGACAAGTCTCCTCTTCATCCTGAAGAAAAACCGAAGTCGCCTGAGAAGAAAGACGAAAAGGTCCTAGCTAAACCAGATGACAGTTTCAAGTCTGTCATTGAGACTGCTAAGCCCAGTCGCAAAGAATATTCAGACGACGAATCTGATGACGAAATAGATATTCCCAAACCACAAGAAAAACCTATTAGCCACCCAACTTCTTTGGTAACTTCTGTGACAGGTAGTGAGGATAAGTCTCCACTTCATCCTGAAGAAAAACCGAAGTCGCCTGAGAAGAAAGACGAAAAGGTCCTAACGAAACCAGACGTCAGTTTCAAGCCAGTCATTGAGACTGTTAAGCCCAGTCCCAAAGAATATTCGGACGACGAATCTGGAGACGAAATAGATATTCCCAAACCACAAGACAAACCTATTAGCCACCCAACTTCTTTGGTAACTTCTGTGACTGGTAGTGAGGATAAGTCTCCACTTCATCCTGAAGAAAAACCGAAGTCGCCTGAAAAGAAAGACGAAAAGATCATAGATAAACCAGACGACAGTTCCAAGTCAGTCATTGAGACTGTTAAGCCCAGTCCCAAAGAATATTCGGACGACGAATCTGATGACGAAATAGATATCCCCAAACCACAAGACAAACCTATTAGCCACCCAACTTCTTTGGTAACTTCTGTAACAGGTTGTGGGGACAAGTATACTCTTCATCCTGAAGAAAAAACAAAGTCACCTGAGAAGAAAGACGAAAAGGTCGTATCTAAACCAGATGACAGTTACAAGTCTGTCATTGAGACTGCTAAGCCTAGTCGCAAAGAATATTCGGACGACGAATCTGATGACGAAATAGATATTCCCAAACCACAAGACAAACCTATTAGCCACCCAACTACTTTGGTAACTTCTGTGACTGGTAGTGAGGATAAGTCTCCTCTTCATCCTGAAGAAAAACCGAAGTCGCCTGAGAAGAAAGACGAAAAGGTCCTAGCGAAACCAGACGTCAGTTTCAAGCCAGTCATTGAGACTGTTAAGCCCAGTCCCAAAGAATATTCGGACGACGAATCTGGAGACGAAATAGATATTCCCAAACCACAAGACAAACCTATTAGCCACCCAACTTCTTTGGTAACTTCTGTGACTGGTAGTGAGAATAAGTCTCCACTTCATCCTGAAGAGAACCCGAAGTCGCCTGAGAAGAAAGACGAAAAGGTCCTAGATAAACTAGACGACAGTTCCAAGTCAGTCATTGAGACTGTCAAGCCCAGTCCCAAAGACTATTCGGACGACGAATCTGATGACGAAATAGATAGTCCCAAACCACAAGACAAACCTATTAGCCACCCAACTTCTTTGGTAACTTCTGTAACAGGTAGTGGGGAAAAGTATACTCTTCATCCTGAAGAAAAAACAAAGTCACCTGAGAAGAAAGACGAAAAGGTCGTAGCTAAACCAGATGACAGTTCCAAGTCTGTCATTGAGACTGCTAAGCCCAGTCGCAAAGAATATTCGGACGACGAATCTGATGACGAAATAGATATTCCCAAACCACAAGACAAACCTATTAGCCACCCAACTTCTTTGGTAACTTCTGTAACAGGAAGTGGGGACAAGTCTCCTCTTCATCCTGAAGAAAAACCGAAGTCGCCTGAGAAGAAAGACGAAAAGGTCCTAGGTAAACCAGATGACAGTTCCAAGTCTGTCATTGAGACTGCTAAGCCCAGTCGCAAAGAATATTCAGACGACGAATCTGATGACGAAATAGATATTCCCAAACCACAAGAAAAACCTATTAGCCACCCAACTTCTTTGGTAACTTCTGTGACTGGTAGTGAGGATAAGTCTCCACTTCATCCTGAAGAAAAACCAAAGTCGCCTGAGAAGAAAGACGAAAAGGTCCTAGCGAAACCAGACGTCAGTTTAAAGCCAGTCATTGAGACTGTTAAGCCCAGTCCCAAAGAATATTCGGACGACGAATCTGGAGACGAAATAGATATTCCCAAACCACAAGACAAACCTATTAGCCACCCAACTTCTTTGGTAACTTCTGTGACTGGTAGTGAGGATAAGTCTCCACTTCATCCTGAAGAGAAACCGAAGTCGCCTGAGAAGAAAGACGAAAAGATCCTAGATAAACTAGACGACAGTTCCAAGTCAGTCATTGAGACTGTCAAGCCCAGTCCCAAAGAATATTCGGACGACGAATCTGATGACGAAATAGATATTCCCAAACCACAAGACAAACCTATTAGCCACCCAACTTCTTTGGTAACTTCTGTAACAGGTAGTGGGGAAAAGTATACTCTTCATCCTGAAGAAAAAACAAAGTCACCTGAGAAGAAAGACGAAAAGGTCGTAGCTAAACCAGATGACAGTTCCAAGTCTGTCATTGAGACTGCTAAGCCCAGTCGCAAAGAATATTCGGACGACGAATCTGATGACGAAATAGATATTCCCAAACCACAAGACAAACCTATTAGCCACCCAACTTCTTTGGTAACTTCTGTAACAGGTAGTGGGGATAAGTCTCCTCTTCCTACTGAAAAAAAACCGAAGTCGCCTGAGAGGAAAGACGAAAAGATCCTAGATAAACCAGACGACAGTTCCAAGTCAGTCATTGAGACTGTCAAGCCCAGTCCCAAAGAATATTCGGACGAAGAATCTGATGACGAAATAGATATTCCCAAACCACAAGACAAACCTATTAGCCACCCAACTTCTTTGGTAACTTCTGTAACAGGTAGTGGGGATAAGTCTCCTCTTCCTACTGAAAAAAAACCGAAGTCGCCTGAGAGGAAAGACGAAAAGATCATAGATAAACCAGACGACAGTTCCAAGTCAGTCATTGAGACTGTCAAGCCCAGTCCCAAAGAATATTCGGACGACGAATCTGATGACGAAATAGATATCCCCAAACCACAAGACAAACCTATTAGCCACCCAACTTCTTTGGTTACTTCTGTAACAGGTAGTGGGGACAAGTATACTCTTCATCCTGAAGAAAAAACAAAGTCACCTGAGAAGAAAGACGAAAAGGTCGTAGCTAAACCAGATGACAGTTCCAAGTCTGTCATTGAGACTGCTAAGCCCAGTCGCAAAGAATATTCGGACGACGAATCTGATGACGAAATAGATATTCCCAAACCACAAGACAAACCTATTAGCCACCCAACTTCTTTGGTAACTTCTGTGACTGGTAGTGAGGATAAGTCTCCACTTCATCCTGAAGAAAAACCGAAGTCGCCTGAGAAGAAAGACGAAAAGGTCCTAGCGAAACCAGACGTCAGTTTCAAGCCAGTCATTGAGACTGTTAAGCCCAGTCCCAAAGAATATTCGGACGACGAATCTGATGACGAAATAGATATTCCCAAACCACAAGACAAACCTATTAGCCACCCAACTACGTTGGTAACTTCTGTGACTGGTAGTGAGGATAAGTCTCCTCTTCATTCTGAAGAAAAAACAAAGTCACCTGAGAAGAAAGACGAAAAGGTCGTAGCTAAACCAGATGACAGTTCCAAGTCTGTCATTGAGACTGCTAAGCCCAGTCGCAAAGAATATTCGGACGACGAATCTGATGACGAAATAGATATTCCCAAACCACAAGACAAACCTATTAGCCACCCAACTACTTTGGTAACTTCTGTGACTGGTAGTGAGGATAAGTCTCCTCTTCATTCTGAAGAAAAACCGAAGTCGCCTGAGAAGAAAGACGAAAAGGTCCTAGCTAAACCAGATGACAGTTTCAAGTCTGTCATTGAGACTGCTAAGCCCAGTCGCAAAGAATATTCAGACGACGAATCTGATGACGAAATAGATATTCCCAAACCACAAGAAAAACCTATTAGCCACCCAACTTCTTTGGTAACTTCTGTAACAGGTAGTGGGGACAAGTATACTCTTCATCCTGAAGAAAAAACAAAGTCACTTGAGAAGAAAGACGAAAAGGTCGTAGCTAAACCAGATGACAGTTCCAAGTCTGTCATTGAGACTGCTAAGCCCAGTCGCAAAGAATATTCGGACGACGAATCTGATGACGAAATAGATATTCCCAAACCACAAGACAAACCTATTAGCCACCCAACTTCTTTGGTAACTTCTGTAACAGGTAGTGGGAACAAGTCTCCTCTTCATCCTGAAGAAAAACCGAAGTCGCCTGAGAAGAAAGACGAAAAGGTCCTAGCGAAACCAGACGTCAGTTTCAAGCCAGTCATTGAGACTGTTAAGCCCAGTCCCAAAGAATATTCGGACGACGAATCTGATGACGAAATAGATATTCCCAAACCACAAGACAAACCTATTAGCCACCCAACTACGTTGGTAACTTCTGTGACTGGTAGTGAGGATAAGTCTCCTCTTCATTCTGAAGAAAAAACAAAGTCACCTGAGAAGAAAGACGAAAAGGTCGTAGCTAAACCAGATGACAGTTCCAAGTCTGTCATTGAGACTGCTAAGCCCAGTCGCAAAGAATATTCGGACGACGAATCTGATGACGAAATAGATATTCCCAAACCACAAGACAAACCTATTAGCCACCCAACTTCTTTGGTAACTTCTGTGACTGGTAGTGAGGATAAGTCTCCACTTCATCCTGAAGAAAAACCGAAGTCGCCTGAGAAGAAAGACGAAAAGGTCCTAGCGAAACCAGACGTCAGTTTCAAGCCAGTCATTGAGACTGTTAAGCCCAGTCCCAAAGAATATTCGGACGACGAATCTGATGACGAAATAGATATTCCCAAACCACAAGACAAACCTATTAGCCACCCAACTACGTTGGTAACTTCTGTGACTGGTAGTGAGGATAAGTCTCCTCTTCATTCTGAAGAAAAAACAAAGTCACCTGAGAAGAAAGACGAAAAGGTCGTAGCTAAACCAGATGACAGTTCCAAGTCTGTCATTGAGACTGCTAAGCCCAGTCGCAAAGAATATTCGGACGACGAATCTGATGACGAAATAGATATTCCCAAACCACAAGACAAACCTATTAGCCACCCAACTACTTTGGTAACTTCTGTGACTGGTAGTGAGGATAAGTCTCCTCTTCATTCTGAAGAAAAACCGAAGTCGCCTGAGAAGAAAGACGAAAAGGTCCTAGCTAAACCAGATGACAGTTTCAAGTCTGTCATTGAGACTGCTAAGCCCAGTCGCAAAGAATATTCAGACGACGAATCTGATGACGAAATAGATATTCCCAAGCCACAAGAAAAACCTATTAGCCACCCAACTTCTTTGGTAACTTCTGTGACTGGTAGTGAGGATAAGTCTCCACTTCATCCTGAAGAGAAACCGAAGTCGCCTGAGAAGAAAGACGAAAAGGTCCTAGCGAAACCAGACGTCAGTTTCAAGCCAATCATTGAGACTGTTAAGCCCAGTCCCAAAGAATATTCGGACGAAGAATCTGGAGACGAAATAGATATTCCCAAACAACAAGACAAACCTATTAACCACCCAACTTCTTTGGTAACTTCTGTGACTGGTAGTGAGGATAAGTCTCCACTTCATCCTGAAGAGAACCCGAAGTCGCCTAAGAAGAAAGACGAAAAGGTCCTAGATAAACTAGACGACAGTTCCAAGTCAGTCATTGAGACTGTCAAGCCCAGTCCCAAAGAATATTCGGACGACGAATCTGGAGACGAAATAGATATTCCCAAACCACAAGACAAACCTATTAGCCACCCAACTTCTTTGGTAACTTCTGTGACTGGTAGTGAGGATAAGTCTCCACTTCATCCTGACGAGAAACCGAAGTCGCCTGAGAAGAAAGACGAAAAGATCCTAGATAAACTAGACGACAGTTCCAAGTCAGTCATTGAGACTGTCAAGCCCAGTCCCAAAGAATATTCGGACGACGAATCTGGAGACGAAATAGATATTCCCAAGTCACAAGATAAACCTATTAGCCACCCAACTTCTTTGGTAACTTCTGTAACAGGTAGTGGGGATAAGTCTCCTTTTCCTACTGAAAAAAAAGCGAAGTCGCCTGAGAGGAAAGACGAAAAGATCCTAGATAAACCAGACGACAGTTCCAAGTCAGTCATTGAGACTGTCAAGCCCAGTCCCAAAGAATATTCGGACGAAGAATCTGATGACGAAATAGATATTCCCAAACCACAAGACAAACCTATTAGCCACCCAACTTCTTTGGTAACTTCTGTAACAGGTAGTGGGGATAAGTCTCCTCTTCCTACTGAAAAAAAACCGAAGTCGCCTGAGAGGAAAGACGAAAAGATCCTAGATAAAACAGACGACAGTTCCAAGTCAGTCATTGAGACTGTCAAGCCCAGTCCCAAAGAATATTCGGACGACGAATCTGATGACGAAATAGATATTTCCAAACCACAAGACAAACCCATTAGCCACCCAACTTCTTTGGTAACTTCTGTAACAGGTAGTGGGAATAAGTCTCCTCTTCATCCTGAAGAAAAACCGAAGTCGCCTGAGAGGAAAGACGAAAATGTCCTAGCTAAACCAGACGACAGTTCCAAGTCAGTCATTGAGACTATTAAGCCCAGTCTAGTGGAATATTCCGACAATAAAGGTGATGCCAATCTTGAGTGTCCTAAGCCCCAAGAGAAGCCTTTTAGTGAACCAATTCCAGAAGTGACAGCCTTCACTAGTTTCCATGATGTTATGTCCAAAGAAGTAATTTCCTTCAAGGCAGAAGAAAGTTCAACAACAATTCAATCAAATACTAAGTTCGCAAGCACTACTATAACAACAGAAGATACCAAGATAGTTATACCGATTGACTCCCTTTCAAACTTAAATGACGATAAGATCCCATCCTCAGTAGATGACAAACCAAAGTCACCAAGAGAGTCACTGAAGCCTATTTTAAAAGAGTATTCGGACGATGAAAGTGAGGAGGAGTTTGAAATTACTAAGCCTTACGACAAGCCTGATAGTCACCCAATATCTTTGGTAACTTCTGTAGCAGGTCTTGGGGAAAAATCTCCTCTTCATCCTGAAGAAAAAACAAAGTCACCCGAGATGAAAGACGAAAAGGTCCTAGCTAAACCAGATGACAGTTTCAAGTCTATCATTGAGACTGTTACGCCCAGTCCCAAAGAATATTCGGACGACGAATCTGATGACGAAATAGATATCCCCAAACCACAAGACAAACCTATTAGCTACCCCACTTCTTTGGTAACTTCTGTAACAGGAAGTGGGGAGAAGTCTCCTCTTCATTCTGAAGAAAAAACAAAGTCGCCTGAGAAGAAAGACGAAAAGGTTCTAGCGAAACCAGACGACAGTTTCAAGTCTGTCATTGAGACTGCTAAGCCCAGTCCCAAAGAATATTCAGACGACGAATCTGATGACGAAATAGATATTCCCAAACCACAAGAAAAACCTATTAGCCACCCAACTTCTTTGGTAACTTCTGTGACTGGTAGTGAGGATAAGTCTCCACTTCATCCTGAAGAAAAACCGAAGTCGCCTGAAAAGAAAGACGAAAAGATCATAGATAAACCAGACGACAGTTCCAAGTCAGTCATTGAGACTGTTAAGCCCAGTCCCAAAGAATATTCGGACGACGAATCTGATGACGAAATAGATATCCCCAAACCACAAGACAAACCTATTAGCCACCCAACTTCTTTGGTAACTTCTGTAACAGGTTGTGGGGACAAGTATACTCTTCATCCTGAAGAAAAAACAAAGTCACCTGAGAAGAAAGACGAAAAGGTCGTATCTAAACCAGATGACAGTTACAAGTCTGTCATTGAGACTGCTAAGCCCAGTCGCAAAGAATATTCGGACGACGAATCTGATGACGAAATAGATATTCCCAAACCACAAGACAAACCTATTAGCCACCCAACTTCTTTGGTAACTTCTGTAACAGGTAGTGGGGACAAGTCTCCTCTTCATCCTGAAGAAAAACCGAAGTCGCCTGAGAGGAAAGACGAAAAGGTCCTAGCTAAACCAGATGACAGTTTCAAGTCTGTCATTGAGACTGCTAAGCCCAGTCGCAAAGAATATTCAGACGACGAATCTGATGACGAAATAGATATTCCCAAACCACAAGAAAAACCTATTAGCCACCCAACTTCTTTGGTAACTTCTGTGACTGGAAGTGAGGATAAGTCTCCACTTCATCCTGAAGAAAAACCGAAGTCGCCTGAGAAGAAAGTCGAAAAGGTCCTAGCGAAACCAGACGACAGTTTCAAGCCAGTCATTGAGACTGTTAAGCCCAGTCCCAAAGAATATTCGGACGACGAATCTGGTGACGAAATAGATATTCCCAAACATCAAGACAAACCTATTAGCCACCCAACTTCTTTGGTAACTTCTGTAACAGGTAGTGGGGAAAAGTATACTCTTCATCCTGAAGAAAAAGAGAAGTCGCCTGAGAAGAAAGACGAAAAGGTCCTAGCGAAACCAGACGACAGTTTCAAGCCAGTCATTGAGACTGTTAAGCCCAGTCCCAAAGAATATTCGGACGACGAATCTGATGACGAAATAGATATTCCCAAACCACAAGACAAACCTATTAGCCACCCAACTACTTTGGTAACTTCTGTGACTGGTAGTGAGGATAAGTCTCCTCTTCATCCTGAAGAAAAACCGAAGTCGCCTGAGAAGAAAGACGAAAAGATCCTAGATAAACCAGACGATAGTTCCAAGTCAGTCATTGAGACTGTCAAGCCCAGTCCCAAAGAATATTCGGACGACGAATCTGATGACGAAATAGATATTCCCAAACCACAAGACAAACCTATTAGCCACCCAACTTCTTTGGTAACTTCTGTAACAGGTAGTGGGGACAAGTCTCCTCTTCATCCTGAAGAAAAACCGAAGTCGCCTGAGAGGAAAGACGAAAAGGTCCTAGCTAAACCAGATGACAGTTTCAAGTCTGTCATTGAGACTGCTAAGCCCAGTCGCAAAGAATATTCAGACGACGAATCTGATGACGAAATAGATATTCCCAAACCACAAGAAAAACCTATTAGCCACCCAACTTCTTTGGTAACTTCTGTGACTGGTAGTGAGGATAAGTCTCCACTTCATCCTGAAGAAAAACCGAAGTCGCCTGAGAAGAAAGACGAAAAGGTCCTAGCGAAACCAGACGACAGTTTCAAGCCAGTCATTGAGACTGTTAAGCCCAGTCCCAAAGAATATTCGGACGACGAATCTGGTGACGAAATAGATATTCCCAAACATCAAGACAAACCTATTAGCCACCCAACTTCTTTGGTAACTTCTGTGACTGGTAGTGAGGATAAGTCTCCACTTCATCCTGAAGAGAAACCGAAGTCGCCTGAGAAGAAAGACGAAAAGATCTTAGATAAACCAGACGACAGTTCCAAGTCAGTCATTGAGACTGTCAAGCCCAGTCCCAAAGAATATTCGGACGCCGAATCTGATGACGAAATAGATATTCCCAAACCACAAGACAAACCTATTAGCCACCCAACTTCTTTGGTAACTTCTGTAACAGGTAGTGGGGAAAAGTATACTCTTCATCCTGAAGAAAAAACAAAGTCACCTGAGAAGAAAGACGAAAAGGTCGTAGCTAAACCAGATGACAGTTCCAAGTCTGTCATTGAGACTGCTAAGCCCAGTCGCAAAGAATATTCGGACGACGAATCTGATGACGAAATAGATATTCCCAAACCACAAGACAAACCTATTAGCCACCCAACTTCTTTGGTAACTTCTGTAACAGGTAGTGGGGACAAGTCTCCTCTTCATCCTGAAGAAAAACCGAAGTCGCCTGAGAAGAAAGACGAAGAGGTCCTAGCTAAACCAGATGACAGTTCCAAGTCTGTCATTGAGACTGCTAAGCCCAGTCGCAAAGAATATTCAGACGACGAATCTGATGACGAAATAGATATTCCCAAACCACAAGAAAAACCTATTAGCCACCCAACTTCTTTGGTAACTTCTGTGACTGGTAGTGAGGATAAGTCTCCACTTCATCCTGAAGAAAAAGAGAAGTCGCCTGAGAAGAAAGACGAAAAGGTCCTAGCGAAACCAGACGACAGTTTCAAGCCAGTCATTGAGACTGTTAAGCCCAGTCCCAAAGAATATTCGGACGACGAATCTGATGACGAAATAGATATTCCCAAACCACAAGACAAACCTATTAGCCACCCAACTACTTTGGTAACTTCTGTGACTGGTAGTGAGGATAAGTCTCCACTTCATCCTGAAGAAAAAGAGAAGTCGCCTGAGAAGAAAGACGAAAAGATCCTAGATAAACCAGACGATAGTTCCAAGTCAGTCATTGAGACTGTCAAGCCCAGTCCCAAAGAATATTCGCACGACGAATCTGACGACGAAATAGATATCCCCAAACCACAAGACAAACCTATTAGCTACCCCACTTCTTTTGTAACTTCTGTAAGAGGTAGTGGGGACAAGTCTCCTCTTCATCCTGAAGAAAAACCGAAGTCGCCTGAGAAGAAAGACGAAAAGATCCTAGATCAACCAGACGACTGTTCCAAGTCAGTCATTGAGACTGTCAAGCCCAGTCCCAAAGAATATTCGGACGACGAATCTGATGACGAAATAGATATTCCCAAAACACAAGACAAACCTATTAGCCACCCAACTTCTTTGGTAACTTCTCTAACAGGTAGTGGGGACAAGTCTCCACTTCATCCTGAAGAAAAAACAAAGTCACCTGAGAAGAAAGACGAAAAGGTCGAAGCTAAACCAGATGACAGTTCCAAGTCTGTCATTGAGACTGCTAAGCCCAGTCCCAAAGAATATTCGGACGACGAATCTGATGACGAAATAGATATTCCCAAACCACAAGACAAACCTTATAGCCACCCAACTACTTTGGTAACTTCTGTGACTGGTAGTGAGGATAAGTCTCCTCTTCATCCTGAAGAAAAACCGAAGTCGCCTGAGAAGAAAGACGAAAAGATCCTAGATAAACCAGACGACAGTTCCAAGTCAGTCATTGAGACTGTCAAGCCCAGTCCCAAAGAATATTCGGACGACGAATCTGATGACGAAATAGATATCCCCAAACCACAAGACAAACCTATTAGCTACCCCACTTCTTTGGTAACTTCTGTAACAGGTAGTGGGGAGAAGTCTCCTCTTCATCCTGAAGAAAAACCGAAGTCGCCTGAGAAGAAAGACGAAAAGATCCTAGATAAACCAGACGATAGTTCCAAGTCAGTCATTGAGACTGTCAAGCCCAGTCCCAAAGAATATTCGGACGACGAATCTGATGACGAAATAGATATTCCCAAACCACAAGACAAACCTATTAGCCACCCAACTTCTTTGGTAACTTCTGTAACAGGTAGTGGGGACAAGTCTCCCCTTCATCCTGAAGAAAAACCGAAGTCGCCTGAGAGGAAAGACGAAAAGGTCCTAGCTAAACCAGATGACAGTTTCAAGTCTGTCATTGAGACTGCTAAGCCCAGTCGCAAAGAATATTCAGACGACGAATCTGATGACGAAATAGATATTCCCAAACCACAAGAAAAACCTATTAGCCACCCAACTTCTTTGGTAACTTCTGTGACTGGTAGTGAGGATAAGTCTCCACTTCATCCTGAAGAAAAACCGAAGTCGCCTGAGAAGAAAGACGAAAAGGTCCTAGCGAAACCAGACGACAGTTTCAAGCCAGTCATTGAGACTGTTAAGCCCAGTCCCAAAGAATATTCGGACGACGAATCTGGTGACGAAATAGATATTCCCAAACCACAAGACAAACCTATTAGCCACCCAACTTCTTTGGTAACTTCTGTGACTGGTAGTGAGGATAAGTCTCCACTTCATCCTGAAGAGAAACCGAAGTCGCCTGAGAAGAAAGACGAAAAGATCTTAGATAAACCAGACGACAGTTCCAAGTCAGTCATTGAGACTGTCAAGCCCAGTCCCAAAGAATATTCGGACGCCGAATCTGATGACGAAATAGATATTCCCAAACCACAAGACAAACCTATTAGCCACCCAACTTCTTTGGTAACTTCTGTAACAGGTAGTGGGGAAAAGTATACTCTTCATCCTGAAGAAAAAACAAAGTCACCTGAGAAGAAAGACGAAAAGGTCGTAGCTAAACCAGATGACAGTTCCAAGTCTGCCATTGAGACTGCTAAGCCCAGTCGCAAAGAATATTCGGACGACGAATCTGATGACGAAATAGATATTCCCAAACCACAAGACAAACCTATTAGCCACCCAACTTCTTTGGTAACTTCTGTAACAGGTAGTGGGGACAAGTCTCCTCTTCATCCTGAAGAAAAACCGAAGTCGCCTGAGAAGAAAGACGAAGAGGTCCTAGCTAAACCAGATGACAGTTCCAAGTCTGTCATTGAGGCTGCTAAGCCCAGTCGCAAAGAATATTCAGACGACGAATCTGATGACGAAATAGATATTCCCAAACCACAAGAAAAACCTATTAGCCACCCAACTTCTTTGGTAACTTCTGTGACTGGTAGTGAGGATAAGTCTCCACTTCATCCTGAAGAGAAACCGAAGTCGCCTGAGAAGAAAGACGAAAAGATCCTAGATAAACCAGACGACTGTTCCAAGTCAGTCATTGAGACTGTCAAGCCCAGTCCCAAAGAATATTCGGACGACGAATCTGATGACGAAATAGATATTCCCAAAACACAAGACAAACCTATTAGCCACCCAACTTCTTTGGTAA
This sequence comes from Drosophila teissieri, assembly GCF_016746235.2. NCBI lineage: Eukaryota > Metazoa > Arthropoda > Insecta > Diptera > Drosophilidae > Drosophila > Drosophila teissieri. The sequence continues at coordinate 12,942,236 of NC_053031.1, read as the reverse complement.
CTTCTCTAACAGGTAGTGGGGACAAGTCTCCACTTCATCCTGAAGAAAAAACAAAGTCACCTGAGAAGAAAGACGAAAAGGTCGAAGCTAAACCAGATGACAGTTCCAAGTCTGTCATTGAGACTGCTAAGCCCAGTCCCAAAGAATATTCGGACGACGAATCTGATGACGAAATAGATATTCCCAAACCACAAGACAAACCTTATAGCCACCCAACTTCTTTGGTAACTTCTGTGACTGGTAGTGAGGATAAGTCTCCACTTCATCCTGAAGAGAAACCGAAGTCGCCTGAGAAGAAAGACGAAAAGATCCTAGATAAACCAGACGACTGTTCCAAGTCAGTCATTGAGACTGTCAAGCCCAGTCCCAAAGAATATTCGGACGACGAATCTGATGACGAAATAGATATCCCCAAACCACAAGACAAACCTATTAGCTACCCCACTTCTTTGGTAACTTCTGTAACAGGTAGTGGGGAGAAGTCTCCTCTTCATCCTGAAGAAAAACCGAAGTCGCCTGAGAAGAAAGACGAAAAGATCCTAGATAAACCAGACGACAGTGCCAAGTCAGTCATTGAGACTGTCAAGCCCAGTCCCAAAGAATATTCGGACGACGAATCTGATGACGAAATAGATATCCCCAAACCACAAGACAAACCTATTAGCCACCCAACTTTGTTGGTAACTTCTGTGACTGGTAGTGAGGATAAGTCTCCTCTTCATACTGAAGAAAAGCCAAAGTCGCCTGAGAAGAAGGACCAAAAGGGCCTAGCTAAACCAGACGACAGTTCCAAGTCACTCATAGTGACTATTAAGCCCAGTCTAGTGGAATATTGCGACTATGAAGGTGATACCAAAATTGAGTCTCCTAAGACCCAAGAGAAGTCTTTTAATGAACCAATTCATGTAGTGACACCCTTCACTAGTTTCCATGACGTAATTTCCAAAGAAGTTAGTTCCTTCAAGGCAGAAGAAAGTTCAACAACAATTCAAGCAAATATTAAGTTTGCAAGCAGTAGTATAACAACAGAAGATTCCAAAATAGTTACTCCGATTGACTCGATATCAAACTTGAAAGACGATAACATCCCAGCCTCAGTGGATGACAAATCAATCTCACCAAGAGAGTCAGTAAAGCCTATTTTAAAAGAGTGTTCGGACGATGAAAGTGACGAGGAGTGTGGAAGTACTAAGCCTATGTCTGGCATATGTCCTAATATAAATACACCCATTATGTCAGACGAAAATTCAACTCCAGATCAAACAAATTCAAAATCAGCAAACACTAGTGAAGCAACTGTAGATACCCAGACATTTAACCCAATAGCCGAGTCTGTTGGTCATATGGCATTGGTAACTTATTCTGGGGAAAAGTCAAATGCAATTAACGTCATTGCACAGAAATCTCAGACTCAGGAAAGCTATTTAGATCATCGTGCTGGCTTTGATTTGGTTTCTGGTTCTAAAGAAAATAGGTCTGTTCAACAGATTGTGGAGGATACCATCAGGGCTGGTAATGCTGAGGTAAAAAAAATTGTTGACGAAACACTCAAAAGTGTTCAGAAAACCAGAAATATTAAAGATCAGGTAGTAGACGAAGGTCGTTCAGTTGAACAAATAGTTGAAGACACTCTTAAGAATGCTAAGTTTATTCCTGATATTCCTACAGAAGATAAACTCTGTAGCCCTCAGTTAAAAGTAACTAATGCACAAGAAGTTCGTCCGGTTGCTTACTTTGTAAATTTAGACGATGAACAGAAATTAATAGCTCCAGTTAAAAAGGCACCAGCTAGAGCACAATCGAAAAAAATAATTAAGTCAAAGACAGGGAAAATATTAGAGGAGGCTTCTGCAAAATCGACAAATAAGTCAACTATTAGCAAAAGGACACTTGCGGTTAGGGAAAAGCCTAGTCCCAAACCAGTTTCTCCAGCAAAGACGACTACTGTCAAACAAACTCCGATTAGAAAAATAGTAACCATGGACAAATCAAAACAATCAAATAAGACCGAGTCACGACGTTCAGTTACAAGCTCTACTTCAACAACCACCAGTTCAGCGTCCGCTACTAGTCGCGTGATAAGTGAAATACACTTTGAGAGATCATCAAGTCCGGCTTCAAGTTCCATTTTCTACGAAAGCAAACCGCAAGGTGAAGGCAGTCGTTCTACCACACCAAGACCAAGGGTTAAGACAGACGTCACACGAATTCCCTACAATACCTCACCTCGATCGTTTAGTCCACAGCTTAAGACCGCAAAAGCAGGCAAGAAAGTCGTAAACCAAACTAAAACCACTGTCACTCGATCTACTAAAGAGCTTACAGAAAAAAGTTCCAAAAAGACTGAGCGAACCGTCAGCCAAGAGCACGTTGAGAAGCGGAAAACTCCGACACCGTCTGCCACCCACAGATACATGCAACCCACCCTGGCCCACAGCATGAGGTACGGTTTGAGTGGCGAAGGCGACATTGGCCAGAGTGTCTCCACGGCACCCCCAAAGTCGCCGGCACCACCCAAATCGCCAGCTCCGGCCCTAACTAAAAGTACCCGAAAAACACAAACTGCTACAAGTGCCTTGACAAAGTCCACAACCCAAATAACGAAACAAAAAAACTCGATTGCTGAAAAGAAACCAGCACAGCCCCGTTCCCAGATTAAAAGAGGCTCACAGAGCGATAGCAAGGAATCCCTAATGAAAAGCACCGACCGCCTATACAAACGACAAACATCCAAGGAAAATAAACTAGCAAACGTGATAGGCTCAAAGAGCCAAGCAACCAAAAGCATGAAGACACAATCAGCTAATTCAGCCATGAAACTTGTCTACAAAACTTCCATAGAAACCGACAACAAGCTTCTGACGAAGACCACAGCCACTATACAGCGCACCAAAGTTCCGATTAGCGTGTCTTCCAGTGCAAGGACTGCAGCAAAGCTAAGCAAGAGTGATGACACCGTCAAGAGACCTCAGGTAGACAATAAGAAACCAGTAAAGCGAACGGTAAGCAAAGTAAGTGAATCCAGTGGCACCATGACCACCACAGCAACATCGACCAGAACCGTGCATAGCTCCATGGAGCCAAAGCTGCAAAAGAAGATGAAGGACACGATGAACGAGTCGAGTTCGAACTCGGGAAGCGGCACCACCAGTGCCAGCGGTTCTTCAAATAGCACACGACGAAGTGTGCGATCCGTTAGCACGGCTAGCCGCAAAACGGACAAGGACTTGACCAACATCCGGCGAGCAAGTGGAGCGGTTGTTTCGACATCGACCGTACGGGTGCATCGGGAACCAACAGCAACCACCAGCGCTGTTAGCACCGTGCTCGTTGATGACGACTGTGAGGTGATAACCATACGTTCCATTAAATCAAGCGATAGTACAAAAAGTTCTACCTCATCATCCTCCGGTAGCGGCAGCAACAGTCGCAAGGTGCTAACCAGCGAGGTGTTCACTAAAACCTTCGGCCCCGACAAGCCGCTCGAGGTGGTCTATCGACAGCCAGAATTTGATGTAGAACACCACACGATCATGTCTGTGCGCCCGCCCTCCACGACAAGCAGCGATCAGAGATGCATTAACGAGTTCGATGTCAGTTTCATCGACACCACCGACTCCAGTCTCTCGGATTCTGTTGCCTTACCCATGCTAGGCTCCGGTGATCCTGATCGTCTGCTGGCCGCCAGTCCCGGCTCGCCCAAACCCACTCGCAGCCCCCTGGCCCTTATTGAGGAGACCCTGCGCCGCCAGCAACAGCACCACCATCAGCAACACCACCACCACAGTAGCGGTGCTATTGCTGCTGCCCTTGATCCTTCTCTGCCGATGCCAGTGGCTTTTGGACAGAGTCAACTGGAGGCGGAGGTAGGGGTGGAGAAGGGCAGCACTTCCAAAGGTAACTATGGTACTTATGTATATTCAAGATATCTGTTAGGTCGAGATCACAATGATACTTAAGATAAGCTTAGCTACGATACCCATCATATCTAGGGCTTAGTTACCAAATGCAACTTTTCTTATTGATATGCCTATGTATGAAATGCTTTTACTTAACCCATTTTTAACTTATTCTCCACAAATAGCAAACGTAAATAACTAAAGCCGACAAACTTAAGCCATAATACACAATAGCACAGACCTACCAAATAAAGCCAAACATAATGTCCAAGAAACTCCCAACTATATCCGTAACTGCCGACAAGCGATCCACCCATTCCGACTTATCCTCCTCATCGTCATCCCACGACACAGATAGCAATGACATGGACTATGGGCGCAATGGCGGGGGGGGCGTAACCGATGTCGAAGATTTTGACAGTCAGGTTGAGGTACTGAAACCAAGCTCCCGTCGAAATTCTTGTAACTCCTCCCTGAAGCCCAAAGCTCATCCCAGAGCGAATACGGGAGACAACGATGTGACTGATGTGGAGGACTACGACACAGAATCGGAAGATGATGAGAAGAGTACAGCATACCCAGAACTAAAGCTGTCGCTAAGGGAGTTTCTCCAACAGGGACTCCAGAACCAAGAAGCCGTCGATAATGATGCCAAGGAGAGCTGTGAGATAAAAGCCGGAGATTTCGTGCAAGCACAAAACCTAAATGGTATGGCAGACTATCTTACTGATTGCGAAGACTACGACACCGATTCCGAAGTTGGATATGGTTGCGAAAAATCAGTGTGCGTTGATCTGGATCAAGCGATGGGAGATCAGGGGCGAGTAAATATAGCAGATGGCGAGAAGAACCAAGACGACTCCGATCAATATGAAGATGTTTCTGTGATTAGTGATATAAGCGATTTGGCCTCAGCCATGTCCGATTGCACTGGTATCGGGGTGCGTGGCATGTCCGAGGATGAAGTTTTGGAGGTATCCGATAGTGGTCACGAAGAGGTTTGCAACATTGCCTGCTCGGAATCAGAGTCCGAGTCTGAGGGAGCAGCTGCGTTTAGCCAGAGTGCCAGTGAGACTAGTTTTCCTGCAATTGATGTGGCCTTCGTAAGTGCCAGTGGACAGCCACGTCGAAACTCGAAATGCAGTATGCCCACGTCAGGGCAGAAAAACTTCCTACAGCTGGCTTCAAAAAACGAAGAGGTTTTAACTGACGTTGAGGGTATTGACGACTCTGCCGCCGAAGATAGTTTTGACAACGAGGAGGAGGACGAACAACCCATACCACGTGCCATAATCCTTGCGTCTGGCGATGATGGGACCTGCCTTACTGATGTCGAGGACATGTTCTGTGAAGAGAGCTCCCTGTCCACCAGTGCTGAACCGGAAATTCGATCAATCTGCCACGAGGCCTTACCACTGCCCCATCGCGAAGTAGTGGAACTGAAGGAGGATAAGTACGGCGACACAATTACCAATGTCATGCCCATGGACACGAACTACGAGTTTGGCATTTACAACCACCTTAAGGACATGATCCACACCGATTCCGAGGACTATTCGTGTGCCGATGAATGGAGTCTTCAACGTTCAGTTGCTGAAGATGCTGCAATGGGAGGACCGAGTCTAATCGAAAACGAAGTAATTGTATCCAATGAACTATTGAAGCAGCAGCAAAACAAACGCCTGGAGGTACAGACCAATGCCGAGTCCGTAACCGACGTTGAGGAAATCTTTGTGGCCGGAATAAATCGCCGCAAGAAGTTAAAGACCCGCACTCTAAGCAAGGGAAAGAATAAACTACTTGACGCCGTGAAGGGCAAAGAGGATGGAGTCACAGATGTCGAAGATATGGACCTAAGTGAATGTGGCTTACCTCTGGGTGTGAAGCGCGTGGAGCAGCTTAAGCAACAGGCTAAGAGATCAAATGCGGACAAAGCCTCAGAATCTGAGGATGTATCCACCGACGATGTCTCCGACATCTCAGACGTCTCCGATGTACCACCGATATCGACAGGAGATAAAACTTGCGGCAAGACAAAGCCACAACCGCTTCACTTCCGTCTGCTTAAGGATGATATGCTAAATCAGGAACATACCGATGTTGAGGACGTTCAGTTGCCTTCGGATGCGGAGGATGCTCTGGAACCACCGGCCGTTCCAGTGGCCAACAGCAATAGTAAGGAGCTGAATGATATGTTGAACGAGAGCTATACGGTGGTACACGAGAAGAGTGGTCGCAGTTTCAACAGCGAGGCCGAGAAGCTACATGCTAAAGGCGTGATCCGAGATGCCCATACCGACGTTGAGTATGTTGAGTCTGACGAGTCGGCCGCCAGGGGAGGCAATTAGCGTGCTTCCCGTGTCCGCAGCCAATCCGACTCGAATCAGTCCCAAGCAGTTGCCAAAATAAATCTCAACAATAGTTAATAAGTGTTCATAGATACGAAAACCCAACACACACACTCTCAAGCATTTTGTAAGTAAAGCCAACAATTACCAACCATTTTCGTTAAAGTTCTTGCCACAATAAAAGCAGCAAAAAGCCTTAAATCTACTCGCATCGCCCCCATACGTCAACCTCTGTACCCGTGCCATACTAACAAATTTCTAAGCATCACCTATGCGTCGTTGTACTAACACTCACTCTCTATTGTAATTCCCAATCGTACTTGATGCTAAAAAAAGTGATATTTCAAATTCGTTTCGTTTGTTCTTGTTTCGATTGTCTGTAAATCATTCATTATCATTTCGTTTGTAGATTAATATAATGTAGTTCTAGGTCACTTTTGTGTTTGTACCAGACATAACTTGAGCTCGTCTAACATTGGTTTTGTTTATTGCAGAAACCCTTCAGGAAAAAAAAGTAGACGTATTCAGTCTGGATACCGCAAAGATCTCACATGAAATTGGTAAGTTTCAGTCCAAGATATTTAACTTTTGCTTGTCATAAGTATTGTAATACATTATGCTTAATTGGTATGCCAAATTGATCAGTTGTTCGTATTTGTTTCCTAAATGCAATTAAAGCTCATTGACAAAATAATTTTAACGGAATTATGTTCGTGCGCCAGATCTCGCTCACATCACCAATCAACCTCACCGCCATCAGCTATCACACATAATCTTGCACATACTTCTCGCTTCTCATGCTCTACATGCTTTTCCAAGCTTGCCCTTACTTTCTAACGCGCTCTCACTTTCTATTTCAATCTGTCCAATTTCTACCTACCATTGAACTGTGCAATTGTCTTCCAGGTGATGTTAAAGTTGGTGGTGGTGATGATGATAGTGATGGCGATGGCGATAGCGGAGATCTTGTTGCACGCATTCGCGAGGAAGCCAATATTCTGGTGGATCGCGTGCTCGAAGAAAGTGTCGAGATCATTGAGAGTCACGGCCATCAGGCCAATGGCCATGAGATCGCTAAGCTGGACTACAACTCAGAAAGTGAGAACTATGCCATAACATGCGACGATATCAGCGGCGTCGATGTTATCAAATCGCCCACCATTGAGTCCATGTCGGGCAAGTCGTTTGACGACAACATGAGCTTCACCGACGAGCACATACATTTACCCTTGCATGCCCAGAACACGACCACCACCATGACAACGACAATTACCACTCAGTTCCAACAGCAGCAGTCCCAGTCTGCTGTCCCAAGTACATCGGCGGCAAAAGGTAACATACCATATAGATTTGAGGTAGTCCCAACGCTAGCCTAGAGTTTAGGATAGTAGCTTGAGGCGAATTAGAATGCATAGTGTTGATTAGTCCGTTGGCTATAACCACTCTCCTGAATTGTTTGCTTTTTGCTCCCATTCCGCCTCCCATGTGACATGTACCATATAGATCCGGTTCCAGTTCTCGAATCCGTACCCGTATCATTTCCAGTAGAGAGTAGTCGATGTCAGGCGGAAGACGAGAGTGAAACGAGAGCCAGGCGCATTGATCGAAAGATCGAGAAACTATCCACCGACATGGACGATGTAAGCGCCAGGTTCGATGAGGCGTTTGAGATGTCGGTGCCCGAGGACGAGATCAGCGCCCTGCAGGGCGACTTTTCCAAACTTAGCTGGGATGAAAGCGTTTCCCCCACGACCAACACCATGGCCGATATGGCACAAAACCAAATTACTCCCGATAACGATATCCAAGATCTCATCGCAGGTACCCTAAGCGAAAGCGAAGCGTCTAGTGATAAGCTATGATTTCCATTTTATTTGCCTCATTCAATGCCGTTGGTAGAGCAAAAATACTCACTATAGATGTATGTGCTGTATTCCTTTTGATTTATGTTGTCCTAGTGAAATGGCAGAACCATATTCGCGGCCAATAATTACTTTTTGATTGATCAAGTTGAGCTCTAATTGCATTTAAATTTTTTAATTCATTTTGTACTCATATCATATGAAATATGCATGCTCTCCTATACTAACCTATACTACCTATCTATCTCTATAAACTTGTGTTTCCTATGCTAACCATATACTTGAATGCATATACCCTTATATCACCTACTCTATTTCCCGTTTCTATCCCGTAATCGTATTTACTCTTCCTCATCTTTTGTTCTCGACTTTCACAACACTTTTAAAATTGCTTTCGTTTTCACACCTATTGTTTTGTAGAAACAGGCGGCGATTTACCAAACTCAAGTGAAACCGATACCACTCCCGTACCACCGTCGAAAGAATCGGAAACCAAAACCGAAACTGAGCCGACGGTAATAACCAATGCCTTCACTTCCACCAGCCACGATACACCCACACCAAAACCAAGAGTACTCAAAGCAAGCTCCCCCGTCTCCGAAGGCACTGATAGCACTACCATCCCTGGCCCAGTGCCGAAGCCCGAAATACCGATTGATATTAGTTTTGATGCCGCCGCACCGGTTCCAAAGCCCCGTGCTCCTATTAAGCACACGGAACCATTTGAAAACCTGGCTGCCCTAGCTGAACAGTCTGATAGCATTAGTCTGAGGAGCTTCGAGCTTACAGAGGACATTTCCAAGACGGACGAGCCCTCCACAGAGCTCTCCATTCGATCCCAGTTGCGGGACATAGTCACAACCACCACCACTGCTTCGGAGGATCACACCGAAAGCTTCGAGCCAACGAGTGAGATTTCCGTCGATGATGCCGACACTGAAAAATCAGAGGGTGCCGAAAAGACCACTAGCTTTTATATTGGGGAATCCAGTCGTAATGTTATCATCAAGACATCGACACGCTCTGCAAGTATTACACCGCAAGAAGAGGAAGCTCAGGGCGAAATTGGCATTGATGCTAAAGATATTTCCTTAATGAAGGAGGTATCCGTTGACTCGGACGAAGCCAACGACGTTTTCAAGGAGTTCATCACGATGAAGCCCGAAGATCCTACTGCAATGGACAGCAAGATAACCAGACAAGGCTCGGAAACTCGGAATGACATACTCGAATTCGAGAATGCTGATAAGGACAAGACTGCAGAGCAAAAGATGTCCAAAGTAACGACCGAGGAGAGTTTAACCACATCCACCGGCTCCAGTGGTCGAGCCCTCATTGAAATTGCTCCTTCGAGCAGCGAAGATCCCGATGAGTCCAGTAAGGAAATTCCGGAAATTGTAAATACAATCTCTGAGAAGGCAGCCTCAACTGAAAGATTTGAATTGCCCTTAGAAAAAAGTGAGTGGGAAACATCAGAAAAAGAAATCCCAACTGCGGGCAAACAAAAAGTAGTTCACTCGCCTCAACAACCTCAAGAAACCAGCATGCAGAGTACGCTTGATAAGTTTCTCGTAGATGAAATCCTGGAGGAAGAGCACAGCACTGAGGATAAGGAGCTTAAAGACTTAATCCAGGGGACCTCTTCCGAACTTGAATCGAGTAGCTTGCCTCAGGGATTCTCTTTTGCTGGTGAGAGCGAGGACATCTCATCATTCATTGGCATACCCGAAACAAGCATGCAGACTTCCACTTTGGATAGTACTCAGCCACCAGAAGGTCTGTTCGACACCACAATCAAGGAGACCCTTAATAAACAAGCGGCAATGGCCCATTATGCCCACGATGTCTTTGGCAGGGGAGAAAGACGTGATGACCACGGCTCGCTAGGTTTCATTTCCACCGGCACAGCCGAGGAGTTGAGCTCCATGGAAGAACACTTGGCAAAGGAGGAACAAGCCTCATTGGGCTTTATTTCTACTGAAACCGCCGAGGATTTCAGCTCCATGGAAGATTATTATTCTGAGAAATTGGCCGTCGCAAGTGTCGTTGGTGATGAGGCTGCAACCGAAAAATCAATTACAACAAGCACTTTTGAAGAGCTCTCGTCTGATCAATCCATGAAGCCAATTGATGCTGTGGTTCATCGACTTAAAACCGAGACGTCGCCGGACTCCATTAACCGCTGGTCTATTCCCGATGTAGACACCTCTAGCTCAAGCGAGAGCTTCCACCGAAGCTTCGATAAGACTCAAAGTCGACCTTTGTCCTCAGACTTGGATAACCTTGTGACCACCACAGGCACTGGTACCTCAAGCGAGTACCAAACCGCGCGGGAATTCACCACCACTGGTCGCACAGATGGAACCGAATATATTAGTGCAGTCAGCACCCTCGGAAGCAGTAGCTTAGATTCACAGTCGGAGACTTCGGCCAATTTGGCCAGCATTGATGTGTCCGAGCTGTCGGAGACATTGGTGGCCTCCTCTGCCGATGTCGACGCATTTGAGGCCGAAGAGATGTCGCGTCTGGGCGATCTGAGAGCCGATGACGAGGACAGTGATGAGAGTGTAGAGCTGCCAGGAACTGCTTATCCAACCAGCGAACAGCAGAGCCTCATGAAGCGCTCCCAGGAAATGATTTTCAAGCCAAAAACCCAGGACGAGGAGTCCTTGCCCGTTCAGGTTGCGCAAATCGAGGAATATCCTAAGGCCAAGGAGGCGGAGCGCACCTGGGGCCTGGCCTATCCCTTGGAGGATAGCAAGGTGGATAGTCCGCGGGAGAGTGAAAAAGGCGAGGACATCCTCTTGTATCACGCAGATCCACGTCGGTCCATTGACGAGTCCAAGCTGGCCTCTAGCCTTGACGAAGGCAGTATTCTTTCCGTGAGCATGTCAAGCACTTCTAACATTGATACTGTTGTAGAAAACTTTGATGATATTATTGGATCTGCCGGATCTTCTTCGTTGACCGGCATCGAGGGTTTCCAGTACGGCCATGATGAGTCTATTCCATCTGCCTCAGTGCCCGAAGACGCCACATTTATGCTGGAAATGGAGAGCAAAGAACATTCCCCACAGGATTCGAATGCCAGTACTCCTCCAGGCGGGGAATCAAAACGCCGGGGTCACAAGCGTAATGAGAGCATTTCGGGAGATGCCTTGAAAAACTTGGACAAGGAGGTTGCATTACTGGGCGAAGGCAAGGAATCAGAAAGCGAATCTGACACAGATCCCTACGAATCGGAATATGCCCGCCAGTTCCGTTCCCCCAAAGAACGAAAGAGCAAAAAGAAGAAGCAGGCGGCAGCCGAAATGGATCATAGTGGCGAACTGGAAAAGCGTCCATTTACACCATCCCAGTTGGTAGCCGAGGTTATTGTGGAGGACAGCGTCACCGAGGAGCTAGAGGCGGAGGCAGCAATGATCGAGGAGCGCCGTCCTTCCCAGAATATGCAGGACTATTCAAACATACCCGACATTATGGTCACGGAAGACATCAAATCGCCCATCCTGGAGGAAGAGACCGACGAGTTCCCCGAAAAGATGCTCTACAAAGTGCGTACCGAGGAGGAATTGCACAAGGCAAGCGACACCTCGGTATATCAGAAGGCCAAGGCCGAGGAGAAGGAGCAGGACTTTCAACGACGGGTGCAGGAACAATACCGTCAGAAGCTCGAGGAATTGAAGCGCGCTGAAGTGGGAGCTGAATACGATGATCGCAAGGCTCCCGATTCACCAGACTCCTTTGAAATGGTCGAACAACCCGATATCTCGGATGAATTCGTCATTATTGAGGAGGTGGCCAAGGAGGCCAACGAAGTAGATCTCGGTGGTCAGAGCATAAAGATTAAACCAATTAAGTACGTGCAAAAGCACGACGAGGATGTTGAGAAGATCATCATCAAGTCAGCGCCTGCGGATCCCAAGCTCGGATCACAGCTCTACAAGGACGACCTGAATTTTGAGTTCGAGGAGAGTCCTCCCACTGGAGCCAGCAGTAGTAGCGAGCAGCAGGAGGAGAGCGATTCCAGTGAAACTGCAGCTGCCAACAAGCGCTGGGTTGAGATGCAGTTGACCGACAACCAGCTGCGATATCCATATGATTTAGCTGGAGCCGTGCTGGAGGACATTAAAGAGGAAGACGGAGAGTTTGAGGTGGGCAGTAGCCGCATCAGCAGTTTCAAGGATTCCTTTTCGAGCACCCCCGAGTACGATGTGGCGGCACGGCGCTATCATTCTCGTGGTGAGCACGACGATGTCTCAATGAGTAGTCTACAGGAGTTTGAGTCTCTGGAGCAAGCCATTTCCTTGGAGAACCGGAATCGCACACACCAAGGTTCTACGGATTCGAGCAATGGAAGCTTCACCCGCCGATATGTGGTTCGTCACAGTGGCAGTGGAACTGCCCCCGGTGACGATGTATCGGTCTCAAGTCTCAAGGACTTCGAGGGTCTCGAGAATGCCTGCATTGAAGCCCATCTGATTGAGATCAAGGCCAGGGAGGAAGCTGCATTACTTTCGCGCTCGGATGAGTCTAATAAATCAAATGGCAGCGAAAAAGGAGCCACGGGTAATGTTGTGGTGACCAAGGTAACGCGGACCGTAACCCGCACCGAAGTGGTGCCCTCAAGTCACGTAGAGAGCATCGAAGCCCTGCTAAAGCAGAAGCTGGAGCGGGAGGAAGGATCTGTTCAAGGGAAAGTCACCGACATTAGCACCACTGAGTTGGATACCAAGTATAAGATCGACAGCCAGGACTCCGAAAAGGATAGCATCGATAGCATGGAGATCAGCAAGAGCCACGACATGATGACCAGCAGCATTGAGAGCTTCGATATCTCCAAGGACGCCACCACGAGATCGGACATTGATTCCTTGGAGATCGACAAGCGACACTCGCGACAGGAGAGCATAGAATCCTTCGGCGATGAGCAGTTGGATCTTATGACCAAGTTTGTTAGCGGCGGTGGAGTGACACTAGGTGATGGGCTGACCACCACCACGACCACGACTACCACCAGCACGGATGCCGATGGGCACGAACACACGGTGACCAGGGTGATAACCACTACAACCAATGTGGGTGGTGGCATCCAGGAACTTCCAATGGATGAGGCCGGAATGTCGAAGGACGTATCGGTGGATTCCTTAAACATGTGCGTGGAGCAAACAACCAGCTCGGCTGGCACAACGGCAACCTACCAGACTAGCGCTGGTAACTCCCAGATGTCCGGGAGCGTTACCAGCTGTGCCTCCAGCACTCTCATGGAGGATTCATTCCCTGGTGTGGGTGGCATGTCGTCGTCGCAAATGTCGGCCAGTTTTTGGTCCCACGATGAGTCCACGGTGGTCGAGGATGAAGGACGCGATCTCGCCAAGAAGCCACCCCAAGGCCACTAAACGCTGGATGGGATTAGGAGATAGAGAGACAGAGAGAAAGAGCAAGAGGGAGAAGAAAAGAGATATATAAGAGATGTCACACGTAATCCCATATGAAAATGGGGCTTGAACGGTGACTTAGAATATTTGGCTAGGTAAGCATCACACGGCAAGGCTGCGCGGCTTTTCGTTTTACTTTTGTTTTGTGTCTTTACTTGGTCTTCGATTTAGAAGCAGAGCTCAACTTTGACAGAGAAAAGTAATACTCGCCGCTCTACTTAGATCAAAATGGTTATTAAATAAGGTTCTTCTCGTTCTATTTTTGCAGACAAGGCGCCCTTCTAGACGAAGCACTAATGAATGAGTTTCTGGATGAGAAACGCATCCTTACCGGCTCTGAACATCACCGATTTCAAATCGAACAGCAAAAGGGATTTATTAATTAGCAAATTTGACATTTTCCATCTACACACACACACATTTTTAATGATATTGAAGTGCATACACGAGTTTTTAAAGGCAAATATATATATTTTATATATTTATAAAAACTATAAAATCGCAGACATGAATATGAATACGAATATGAATATGGCAACCATTAGCCGTTCAACGCATTTTCTTATTGGCTTTAATGTTTAAAAATTAAATAAAGTTACGGCAGAAACCGAAAATCTTTGTGCTAGGCGTTGTAATGGAATACACATTTGCTTTTAATTTGATGTAGTTATTATATATGTACATGTACGAAGGAAACTTATTATTAAATGAATCGCTTATTATTGTAGTTTAATTTAAGCAATTATACAAACGCATGTGAAAAAGGGGACGCAATGAAATAGTTGAAGCGCGGCAAGTGAAATGCTTTTAAAGTCTCATTTTTTACAGAACCAAGCAAATTTTTTCGCTTGCATATTTTAACAGTGAAACATACATAAATATACAATCTGAAAAACAATGCATAGATCAAATTTAAAGCATATACAAACAAGATATGAAATTAATTCACATAGAAATACCAAAAAACAGCCATTAAGTGTATCGCTAATTTTCGTAATGCACATCTTGCGTGAACGAGTATTTGTCAAAGAACCTAATTATTGAAAGGATTTAAACGTTTTAGCATCACCACTGTAATGGAATATGAATAAAAATAATATTTGTGTTAAAAACATACAAGAAATATTGAATGAAAACGAAAAACATTATTGTATTGTAAACCCACACGCGTATGAATAACCAAATAAAATGCTTAATACAAATTTTGATTGGAGTTCGAATTTTTGGGTATGGGAGAATTTTTAATTCTGGAGGGTGGCACTGTAAGTATACCGGAAAAGAGATAATAAGATTTCTTTAAACTCTGTAAAATATACTTTTCGTATCTATTAGTTATAGTTCTTGGTACCTTTTCTTTTTTAAAAGTTAGTTCTGCGGAATGATTTAAGTTATAAGCAATATGTGTTTTTTAATAAAAACAACACAAGGATATTATGGTCACACCATATATTGCCTTTTTTTAATTAAAATATAATGAGGATGGCAATATGTTATGCCTTTTCATAACATCTTTAACTGAAGTGAATGCCTTGCTTAATCTTTTTAAAGAAACAAATTACATTTTAAAGCCTGTATGGCTTAAATGTTTTAAAAAAAGTAGATTTTGTAATAAAATAGGTTTAAAAATGGTATTTTTTGGTGGTATATTACGGTATTCATTTTACGGCCTGGCCGTATGGCATTTTTATCGTCATCGGCGCGGTCACACTGAATCGGGCAACATCACCGTGAAAAAAGAAACGAATTGGGGAAAATGTGGTTTTCGGTCAAGTGATAGCCGCAACGCAGGTGAGCTGGGCCGAGGAAAAACGGATAACGAACCGTGAAAAGCGTCAACTGGCCGGAAAACTCCTTGGCTGGGCTCTATGCAATTCCTGGCCCCAAAAACTTGTCGACGTTCGGCTGTTTTTGTTGTTGTTGTTGCTGCTGCTGGTGCTGCTGCTTGCTGATGGCTGCATTTTCGTATTGGCATCGGATTTTTCTTGGGTACCATTCGACGTACATATAATCCGTAGGTGAAAATCCAGAACCAATTGCTAATGCTGAGCCCGTAAAAGAAAGGCAATAGATACAGCAGATCCGACGGACATTTCTAATTATACAACCCAGGCCGTAGCAAAAACGTATTTTCACCCGAAGATCCGAAACTGGTTATACACACATCGCAAGGAACACGGGAGGTTGGGAGGGTGAGTAAAAATCGATTTGTTGCACAAAACACACGACGAGTGGGCGAAAATCGGGGGCCGAAAAGTGGGGTGCGGCTATATAGCTGGCATAGCTATAGATTCTAGGTCGACCTGGGATTATAGTACAATATCTGGCCATCTTTTTTCTTGCAGGCTGCCCCATGGACAAAATCAAGTTAAAGGTTATTGGCGTGCTGCGCGAACGCGATGTTGGAAATCGTAGTGGTTCTGGAGGATTGGCAGCAAGTGCTGGAGCAGGAGCTGGATCTGGCGCTGTTTCGGCCACCGCAGGTCATCAGTTAGCCTCCGCAGGAGGAGTGGGCGTGGCGCAGCCCTCGATTGGGGTCACACCGGATAATAACAACGACGGCAACGCCCCGGGAGGTGGAGGAGCAATAATGGAACCCCAGGCAACGGGAGGAGCCGGGCCATCTGGGGGAGTCGGTGGCGCCGCTAGAACATCGGTGCTATCCAGACCGCAGACCTCCAAGATAAGCGCTCTAGACCTGGCCGGCATACTCAACACGCGGAGAAGACTCGAGTGGACCAAGGAGTGGCTGCGCAAGAACCAGGCCGAGTTTCTCAGCAAGGAGAATTTACTAAGTGAACTGCAGTCGCGCAAGGATGAGTGCTATCACTTGAATTACTTCCTAGCCATAACAGAGAGCCAGTTTCGGTATCTAGTGCAAAAGCTGGAGCCCATCATTAGCCAGTATGCTCCGCAGCGCAAGAAGAAGTCCTTCAGCGCCGAGGAGCGACTGGCCATAACGCTCAAGTATTTGGCAACGGGTAAGTATATATGGACGTCCCATCACGGGCTACTTATTTATGTACGTATCTCTATCCCCACGCAGGTGAAGTACATTCTTGTCGAAACTACTGCTTCCGTGCCTCGAAATTTGTGATAAACGAAATGATTGCCAATATCTGTCTGGGCTTCTACGAGCACCTCAAGGACCAATACGTGACACTACCAAAGACTGACGATCAGTGGCGCAGCGCCGCCGAGGAGATGGAGCGCAAGCACAACCTGCCCCACTGTGTGGGCAATCTGTTCATGCGCAGCATCCAACTCCAAGGCTCTGGAACAGGTTCGAGTTCCGGGGCGGCGAGCAGCGCATCCGCCGCTGGCGACGATCGCAAGCGCGCGACCGTCATCTTCACGGGCATCGTCGATGCCGACAACAATTTCCAGTACGCAAAGGTGGAACGGGCGGCGAGCAGCCGACCCAACGACATCTATAACCAGACCACTGCCGTTGAGCTAATTAGGCACAAGATGCACGCTCTGGAGGAACAACAGTCGACGGAGATGGACCGACAGGGCTATTACTTTGCTGGCGATTCGGTACTGCCAGCCACCTCGTATCTGGTGACCACACGCAATCTGCCCAAGGACCGGGCCGTACTGGAGGCCCTGGAGCAGGTCAATGCCCATGCGGATCAAACGATGCGGATACTGTGCAACATGTTCCCCATTCTGGCGCAGCCGCTGCGCATCAGTGACAAGCACATCCGCGAAGTGGTGCTCGGCTGTGTGGCCCTGTACAATTTCCTGCGCAAGACGGACGACTCATTTCGGCGCACCAGCGACAGCATCGTGCAACAAAGGGCAGAGCAGCAGCAATTGGCCTACAGCGTCGATAGCGACGAAATTGACGACGATTGCATCATGCTAGCCACCGAGGAGGAGTTACGCGAACGGGCGGAGTTCACGCCCAGCGTTGGACTGACCACCTGCTTCCAGCCGCTGTGTACGCAGCGTGGCGAGACGCCCGAAGGTCTGGCTAAGAGGGACTGGCTGCTCCAGCTGGACTTTGGCCAGCAGAGCGGCAACGGAAGCGGTATTGGCATAGGAATTGGCAATGGTAACATGAGCGGAAACGGCGGCATGGGCGGCAGTACAGACAGTGCGAGCGGCAGCTCAAATGGGAGTTTATATTAGTGCAATTTACCTAAGTACTTTACGAATTTTGTATAGTTCCTTGTTTTATATTTTCTAAATCTGTAATCTGTAACCAGCATCTGTTTGCCACGTTGCCGACTTTGGTTTACCTCTCTCGTTTGGCGCATTATCTATCTGCATACCATTACGATTACGTTCACGTTCGTTCCATCTGCGTTCCGTGCTTCATCTAGGGTTCTGTATAGTTAGCTTAGTTTCTTGCGGAAGTTCCGGTTCGGTGAACGATGCTATGTGATGTCTCAAATCTCTATTGTGGCCCAGTGCACTGCTCCTGGGGAGCGGCCTGCTTATTAAACGGGTCTGGCAAAAAAACAAAAAAACAAACAAGGCGGCAGCTGACAAAAATGTGCGAAGTCGAAGAAGTACATCGGAAACAGATCAACAAAATTAAAATTTTAGTATTCGTATTTAAGCAAAAAAAAAACAAATTATACATAATTATATTTACAAATAAATGTGTAAGGAGTGGTCTTTACGTGTCGAAACCTTATGCAATGCCCGCTACATTTCACATTTCCTCGGACCAGTGGGGCCACTGCTGTATCAGAGTGTACAGTGCCTCTCCAGGACTCATGGTAGCACTGACCTGGCGATGGCCCAGTAGCTTGTAGCCCTCCACCAGCTGGGCCTGTGTGACAGCCTGCTGCAGCAGCTCCTTGGCGGCATCCAAGGCCGCCTGGCTGGGCGCCCGTTCCTGAAAGTTACCAATGAACGCGATGCCCAGGGAGCCATCGTTATTGGGAGCAGCAAAGGCGCCTTTCTGGCTTGGACTTCTGCCTTCATACACCTTGCCATTGCCGCCGATCAGGTAGTGGTAGCTTATGTCCGAGAACTTCTGCCTGGTCATTTGGAAGTTTTGCAGATTTCGCATATGCTGGGCGCATGTGACATCATCCGCACAACCTCCACCAGCTGTATGGGCAATCACAGCCCGAGGCAAGGGAGTTTCCATGCTGTCCATGGCTCCGTTCGGTGGCTTGGCATTCCACTCGGCCCTCGTCACTATCGGTACTTCCCCCTGGACAGCAATGGCTGTGAGGCCAACGATGAGCAAACCGATCCAAGTCATCCCACCTTCGTGTCTGCCAACTGACTGGGCTGGGATCTTATGTGCTGTGGCACCTATGGCCGCTGATAAGGGGAGTGCCCCCTGGGAGATAGTCTCACGACCCCATATTGTATGTAGCTCATGAGATGGGGGGATTTTTCTTGCCAGTGATAGATAATTGGGAGAGGGGAGTTCTATTACTTGGGGGATACGATTAAAGGAAGCACTCTGAGAATTTTGCTAAATGGGTGGGGTTTGGATAGCGAAATTCCCCTAACGACTACACATTGTGGGCCACCGCAAAGGGGATTTTTATTAATTTGTATTAAAAAGTGTAAGATAATAGCACTTAATTCACTTACCACATATGCACTTCATTAGAAATTGGTCTCAATTAGCATGAATGGATCAGGATCGATATGTACATACATATATATGTATGTGCATAAATACGAGGCACTACACAAACTTCTTACTTTGGTTATTTCACATTTCTTCTTTTTATATTTTACACCAACATTCGCGAATGAAGATGAAGCACTTTTGCACATTGTCTTTTATATTACCGGACCACAAACTCGTTTTAATTATCTAGTTATAGCGATAATGTAACAGCACTATTTTCACGCATTTAAGCAACGGACTGCATTTTACTGCATTTTTTGATGCGATCGAATTACGCGCCGAATTGCATGTAATGTGTATAATAGAAACAAGGTGAAAGAGTGAGCTTTCGCGCAAGTGCCGTTATTTACATCTTGTACAGCATACTCTTTCGCCCAATTTCTGCTTTCGAGTAAGAACTAACTGTAATCAGCTAGCTCTCCGTAAGCAAACGTAAGTGTTTGATGCGATCGAGTTACTCGCCGAGAGCGAAAGCGTGTGCTTTCGCACAAGTACCGCTATTTTCACCTGGTGACGCCTTCTTTGATCGAATCTTTTTCAGTCTCTCCTTTTGTTTTGCCGAAGTGGTCGCTTTGTTTACCGTGCGCGTGATTTCTACTTTTTAGTAAGTTATTACTACAGCTAGTTTCTAGACGTCGACTTAAAACTAACTGTTATCAGTTATCTAAAGAGTTACATTCTATACAACGTCAAAGTAGAACGTTAATATGATTCTGTTTGTTAGCTAAAAACATCTGCGAAATACTACGAAGTAACGAATGGAACCAACACTATGTCGGAAATAGTGAATTATAAAATGGATAAATTAATGGAAATAAATATATATGTATGCAGAAAATTAGGTACATAAATAACATCCAGATTTGTAAAATGGAAAAATAAAATTGGTTTGCAAATATATTTTGGGAAGTGTAGTGTACACTACTCTACATAAATGTTATTGAATTATAAAATTTGAAATTGCATTTATAATCCGAACATCGTGTGATAAACTTTTCACGGGTATTCCCCGAAAAATGTGGAATGCCCTTAAATGTATTGAGGCCCCTCGATTTATGCGTACTTTATGCGAGTTAATACGAGCCCACAGAAACCTCAACTTGACACAGATGTTCTAGGCAGTGATTTAATTAAAAAACTTTTGCAATTAAATGCAAAAACTGCAAAAAACAATGCGGAGTGCAGGCCATTAAGCCCCCAAAAAGGGGCGTGATGAGGAAGTGAAGTCGCAAAGTGACAACGAAAATGCAAGTAAGCGCCCTCAATTAAAAGCCAAAATGAATATAAAATGCGATGGCAAAGAGGAGGCGAGTGGGCGGATGGGCGAGGAGGCGAGCCCAAGCCGCAACATCCAGAAAACCCAAAAAGCCGGGCTAAAACCGAAAACCGAGGCCAAAACTATGCGCGGCTGGAAAAACCAGCTGGTGGCGGGAAAAACTCGCCGTTAACTTGAATTTAAGTGAGTTCGCCACTCGGAGCAGCCCTCGAAATCCGCCCACCCCAAAAGAAAAACCGTGTTGTATGGTTATTCGAATTGTTTTCGGGAGAGTTTTCCGAGTTGTCCTGCCGAGGAAAACATATTTTTTTCGCCGAGTCCATAGTCTCAATTTAATCTGTCCCGCATTTGGGTGCAATTTTTGGGGGCGCCAAGTTGGCTCATTTGCAAAATTGTCAGATTTATTTCGCTAATTGCTGCTCATCCGTTTAATTAAAATTAAAAGAACTTGCACAAGTTTAGGGCGAAAGTTTTTACGCGAATTCACTGGAATCTCGCATTGGGCACGTTTAGTTATCCTTCGCTTTCCCGCGTTTTCCTTTTCCACTTCCATTTTCCATTCCATTCCCCACTGCCGTTGGCACACAAAGCCATCTATTAAATTGCAGGGAAAACTTGGAGAATCCATGATGTTGACGATGACGATGGCGATGGTGATTATGATGTTGTGTTGCATGATGAAGAGTAGGCCTTCCATTTGTCTGGACAGCAAACAAATTAAACTGCAGGCTCCGTTAAAGCCGTCGCAAATTCCCAAAAGGTGTCAATCGTGCAAGCCCGGAAAGTTGTGGCCAACAGCAGCAACAATTTGCACCCAATTCTGCAACATCTGCTGCCTGCCACGCCTTCCCCCCCTCCCATTTCACCACCTCCCCTCCTCGAAGGCTTTTCCACGAAACAGGAAAGAGCAAAAGTTGCCTGCAACTGCAACCACAGTGCGGATTTGGATTTCAAGTAACTTTGCACTGCGGATTGACACCTCCCTCTGCTTTTCGCACCCACACCCCTCTTCCCCACGAAATTCGAAATTGGGGGTCGTGTCAGATCGGGGGGAGGGGGGCGGTACTAGGAGGCGACATTTTTATGACAACTTGCTTAAATTCCATAACAAGAACTCGAGCAGAAAACGAAAACTTATTTCGTTTACGAGTCGCGCAACTTGTGTCCTGATATTTTCGAAGGCCCTGCCGTCTTATTCGCTAATGAATAAAGTTCCCGGCTATGAATATGCAGGAGCAGAATTCAGGACCTTAACCTTAAAGTTGCTTCGAACTTTCTGTTAAACAATGATTGAAATTTAAACCTTTAAATTCAAGCTGAATATGTTGTACTACTAAGTGACAAAGTGGGTATTACACAATCATTTTGGCCACATACATAAGTTCATGCCACATTCGCAAATTCAACATCATTCTAACACAAATAGATTAGTAATTTTATGTTTAATCACCTTGTTTTTTACTTAAGTGGGGGAAACCAAATGCATAAATATACAAATGACAAGCTGAAAATAATCATAATATTTTAAGGCAATCTGGTTTAATCAAAACAATCTGTGATTATTTATAAATACGTATAATTCTCATTAAGCATAAGAGCATATTTTCCATTTGAATCTAGACATCCAATTAAACTCAAACATAGCTTAATTCGGGCGATCTAAAATGCATTCTATAAATTTGTGGTTTTACTAAGATTGGAAAATTGCACTGTGCATCTGCAATTTATGCATTGCTATTTGGTGGCGAACCACTTGATTGTCGACTTTAATTGGCCCATAAATAGGCTTTAATAGTTCGCACTGTGATATTTGAAAGTATGTTCTACTTTTCACATTTCCCCATCTATTTTATCATGAACCGCAGTCTTTTGTGCTTACGTCTGCTCTCTCCAAGTTGCAGTTTGGCTCGCCGCAGTATTTGTAATATGCAATGGAAGTTATGCGGAACAATATGATGTTATATTAAAGCCAAACGACGTGCGTAACTGCAAACTCATCGTCCTTTGGTCCTTGCCACTTTTGGCGTCCAAAAAAACCCGACTCCATCTTCCTTCGCCATGCTGACATCTTGTCAGAAAATTTTCATGCTGCTGTAAGCTGTTTTCATGCACATTTTGGGCACTTGTGCTCCCCACAAACACTTCAATTTTTGGCTTCAAGGATGCGTGTGTTTGGCCAGGATCCAGTATGCAGCATCCCGCATCCAGCACACCCAGAGCTCAGCTGCATCCAGGATCCTCAGACGCAGCCGATCCGAAGAGGCGGACAAACATCAACCAGTCCCCCGAGCAGCCCGTCAAAGTGCCGGAAGGAAGTGCGCTGGGGGAACCTACTGGCTCCTAGCTGGAGCGATATAGGGGCAACTCTTTAACCATAACTTTTGATATATGCTAGGGAAATATTGTGGGAGTGCACTCAATCGTGGTTGGCGTTGGCTGGCCTGGCATCGCCATCAGCAGACGAGCTCTGCTGCGCTTTTTGTCGATGGGCAGGGGGTTTAGCATGTGTAATAGTAGTGCTGCCATCAACTACTTAGCGTCAAAACGCTTAAAGTTGAATTTGTAACGCTCGAAGTGAGGCGACGACCAAAGTCAAAGCCAATGGGGTGTGTGTGTGAAAGGGACAGGCGCTGCAGGACGAAGGACGAAGGTGCCGTCTAATGCCAGTTTAGTCATCTATTTTTATTAAATCGCCTCGGATGCACACACACTCTACACTCCTCTCCTCTCCACTCCTCTCCTCTCCTCTCCTCTCGCCTTTGTCCCCTTTTGTTGCATCGCCCGAAAAACGTTACGTATACGCTGTGTGGGCCAGCACAATGGAGTGGTAGCCACGGGGGTCATAAGGCATCATCAAAAATATTATTTATCGGGCAGCCGAACATTTCTTTACAATCTACGAAGTTGGCTTCTATTTGAATGAATTCTTTAAAGTAATTCTTGATTCCCTTTTAATTGCATTTTACGTTGTTGTTCTAGTCTTTCCAAAGCGAAAGCAATTCATTACTGAGATAATTTGAACGTACAACATTTCATGAAAGCATGTTGCAAGCTCAGCAGAAAATGGTTATTAAGAAGTTGTTTATCGCTTAGATTTCTCCAACTACTAACTACAAAATAATCAAAATGCAGCTGCAGAATAAAAAGTAAATAAAAAAGAAACTGTTGCAATTGCAGGTGAAGAAGCTCACTGATAAGCGTATGAAACAGCGTTTCAGGTAATTCCTTTAAGAACTACTTGAGCAAGTATGGCATGGCCCTTAAAAATACTTGTATATACGAGTATACATATAGATGGCAAGTGTGTGGCGATGGCAACGGGAGGTCGAATGACTTTAGAGCCTTGATTGCTGCACTGCACCCACCACACCACACCACACCTCACCTCTCCTCGCCTCACTTCACTTCACTTCGCACAGCAGCTTATTTTGGGGGTTTAATTTTGATTTAAACGCTGGCAGACAGCTTGAAGCCCGCTGCGTGCTGAACCGGAAGCACAGACATGCCCGTTCACTCGGACATGGCAGTTTTCAGCTTTCAGTTCGACTCTGCATCAAGTTCTCTCCCCTCACAGCTGGGCTTTATTGAAATTCAAGTTGCACTTTCTGTGTGCAACCCACCCAGTTCGCTTTTCGCTTCGGTTTGGTTCGGCAGGCGGAACTGGGCTAATTAAAGGACACTTTAAGGCCACTGCTATGCCAACCAATCGATGCTGCTTGTCAACCATTTAATTTTCATTAGATTAAGAAAGCACCTGCACTCTCAAAGATCGAGGTATTACTATGTACAGGGGAAAAAAAAGGGAGAAGAAGCAACAGAAAGAACTTAATTTTATTAGCAGTATTGTAAAAATATAAAAAGGTTTCCTTACTATTTTATGGATAGTCTAGTAGATGAACCTGCTTATTGCTGAACTCAGTTCTTTGAAGGTTCATTGAAAGCGGCATTGATACACAAACCTGTAATATAATTACTAGTTCGAATGGTTTTTCTGTGAGTGTCCTGGAACAGATAGAAATGGGGACTATCCAGACGGCTCCCGTCTGGCAATAGCTGCCGTTGCTATTGCTGTTTGCTCTCGTTCTCGTAAATGTAAAAGTTGCAACTTGTAGCCTCAAAATAACCACAAAGTAAACACCAGAGTGGCGTAGTCAGGAGTCGGTTGTCCGTGGTCGGTAGTCCTTCGTCCTGCGTTCTGCGTCCTTCATCCTCCGGGTCCGTTCGGAGTTGCTGAGTGGCTGTTTTGGTGGCGAAAGAGGGGTACGTCTATTTGAATAGCCGGCGAAGACATTGCGTGCTCTCGCACACAGTTGCAGTGCCACGGACAAGGACATTGTACGTGAGAACAGGACACGGCGCAAGCGATGCGTCGATGTCCTTCGGCGGAGCTCAACCGAACTGAACTGAATCGAGCTGGCCAAAATAAATAAGTGTGTAATTTAATATTTAAGGCTTTGTCAGTAATTATTTCATCGCAGATGGCGCAACTTTTCCTTTGTCGTTGCCATGGAAAGGCAAAGGACGAAGAGGAGCACTGGCCTAGGGTCCTTGGGATGGAGATGCTCTTGATCAAATGCACTACTGCTGGCTGCTAGATGTGCTGCAGCAGCACTCATAACTCGCCGTTGAGATCGCAGCTTGTGGCAGGGCAGGGACTTGTTAAAGTGACCCACTTGCCGCACATTTGTCTTTATTAAATGCGAAAAATTACGAGTTCACGAGCATATAAATTATAAACCAATTTAATAACCAGCCAGGCACAAAATGTGCTCAAAATGAACTACCAATTTGTGGAGAACAACGGAACGAAACATAATAATGGCTCCGGGTGAGCGTGAACATGAATTACGAGTACCAATGGATGGATGGTGGGTAGTACTTGACATTAGGTGGCTTGGAAAATTCGGAGGGCTTCCCAGTTTCCCAGCTTTCCCAGCTTTCCGGTTTCACGCAGGGGAACACCTGTGCGAGCCATGGGGTTTTTAGCACTCCTTTATGCGCTGATATGCATACATATCAGCTTTTCGCTCTGAATATGCGCATAGTTTAAGCTTGTAATTATTCCAACATTTAGTTTAACATTTAGCCACGCCCACACGCCCCCTGACCCCGCTGACGCCCACGATTTTGCCATGGCAACGGTGTGCATTTCGCTTTAGAAACTCCCGCCCTGGAAAAACTCGAGTTCGCTGCATGCGCGTGTTAAAGTGAATTTGAAATGATTTATTGCACATCTAGCCAAACCACTGATACTACAAATTCTACAATTACAGGGCACACACCCTCACACCATCACACCCTGACAGCCGCCCACCCGAACACCCCATTTCTGTGGCTTTACATCTTCTGGCTTTTTCCCAGTGTTTTTCCGGCTTTTTCTCCTTGGCTCGTTAGCATGTTAATTGTAAAGCGTGTCCTAATTGCATTTTACCTGCAAAAGTAAGTCCAGGTTTTTGTCTCACGCTGTGCGCTTTAAGCCTTGTTTCCCAGACACATTATACCATATAGAGTCACTAAAAACAGATTGATGGTAATATATTGGTAATAAGCCTGGGTTTTTGAAATGGGTTTTATTTTTGTTGGGCAAATATTAATACTAATTGTATGGTATACAATATACAGTACATTAAAAAACCTTAGATCTTTAAAAATGAACTACTTAATATTTGTATAAGTCAATCGCAAGCTTATACTGGGGAATTTACACTCAAAAAAGTATAAGACTATTTCCAACTTATAAAGGGGTGGCCTACAAATCACTCGGTTCAGTTTCGAGTAAAAGGACAAATTGGAACCCAATGGGAATGCAAAGTTGCATCAAACTCAAATGGGATCCGCAACCAAACCTGGTTTGAAGTCCTTTCCAAGGCCCCTCCAACTCGCAACTCCAACTTAATACAGGATCTATTCAAACAAGTACGTGTTCGTGTCATACACCACCCTAAAATGGGCTTTAAACCTTGCCAACTTGAGCAACGAACTTTGCAGAAATGAGCGAGTCTCAAACGAAAATTCAGAAGCGTAGGTGTTTGAGTGGATTGCCGAGTGCTTTGTGGGCGAATCACGATAATAATAAATAATGTTATTTAATTTCATAAATTAATAAGGCCATTAAAGCACTCGCAGAGACCAAAAAGGTAAATGAGCAAATTAAACAAATTGCCAACTGCATTCGAAAATCACATCAATCAGGCAGCTGAATCTCAATGGCAGGGTGGCATATTTATGGACCAGATAGCTGCATAGAGTGGGTGGCCTCTGGGGATAGGGGTATAAAGAGGTCGCTATCAAAGCATAAAAATAAATTGATATCACAGCGAATTTGAATGAGCAATATGGTGTTCCTGCTATTTTCCCTGCCCTGCCACTCGTTCATATATCAGCGCTTCTTTTTTTGCCATGAATTATTTTGCCCGCTGCATGTGAAATTTTGGCCAAACAATTGCAAAGCAGCAGATGCACTTTAAGAAGTTTTGGTAAAAGGATATGATTATATCTCTACAATGTGGAGATTGCAATAAATTCATTTTTATGTTGCTTTTCACAGCATTCATTATAGATTTGCATGGACTTATAGCAAGATTGTATACAGTTTGCTTAAAGATTTTTATCCGTGTAATCATAGTCGTGGAATGAATATGATGCATGAAATAACAATAATGAAATGACAACAAAAGGCACGGATAACAAAAGGATTGCCAGCGAGAAAGAGTCGGATGCACGGATGATGGATAGAGAGGCAGATATAGAGCCACATGACTGGGGCAATTCAAAATCAAATGTGATTTTTGGTCACTTTGAAAATTGTTGATTAGTGACGCCTGAATGCAGCCCAATGAAACCGGAGGAGGAGGCCGCTGCATTAAAGCAATTTCAAGATCTCCGCCCGCCTGTCACTCAACTGCGGGAATCCAAAAGGGTAGTACCCTGGGAAATGGCTTCGAGTTTGGCATGGTATGGGATGGGATGGGATGGAATGGAATGGAATTGTATGGGATGGGATTGGATGAGTTGGTCAACTGGACATGGCACTGAAAGTGCAACTCAGCCGGCCGTGCACTTGGCACACTAGTCCCAACAATTGATGGGGTACAAAAATAAAACACCGAAATGGCAGAGACCTCTACGTAACCAAAACCTCGGTGTGCACGGCTGTGTGTGGGCGATTCCATTTAAACAATTAAAGCAACATAAATTAAAAATGTGGTCAAGCGCCGGTCACCGCCAACAGCGACAAATTGCATGTACCAGTGGTAACTAGAGCCACATCTGCCACGCCCCCACGCCCCCGCACCCACACCCACATCCACACCAGTGCCATTAATTCGAGCATATTAATTCGTATCCACATGCCACTCTTCTGTGTGTGTTTTTGGTTTTGGCATAACACCGCAAACGGGACGCTCCCCTTTATTGTTAATCAATTACAATCTGCAGTATGCACTCCATCTTTGCCAAATTATTAGCTCTATTGTTCGAATTGGTTGAAATTATTGGCTCAATTGTTCGAATTGGTTGGAAAATCATTGGGAAAAATACTCGTATTGTGAGGCAGAAAAGTCTTAAAGTAGGTCAACACTTTAAAGACTTTTTGCAAACCCCTTTTCTTTACTTTAAATATTCATTTGCGTCAGTTTGAGTGCAGTAAAACTGCAATCGATGTATACATTTTTGACGGAATACAAATTGATTGTTTTATAATCAATCAGTGTTAAGCCGGTAAGTACATGTAGATGCAATACTTTCTCTATTGTACACATAGATATAAAGGGATATATTATATTAACATTGGTCAGGTCAGTTCAAAAGGATATAGAAGTTTTACATAGGATATAGAAGAGGTTTTCACTGTATCTTTTTTGGTAAAAGAAAACAGGAACTTATAGTTATTTCCGCATTTGAATATCCGTTATCAGTGCAATGTTGCCGTTTCCTGTTTCAGTATTTCAAAAATTAGTCGGTATATTTTGGGAGAGCTCATCGGTTTTGGATTTTTTAGCGCCCAAGTGTGGGTCACACTGCAGCTCGTGTTATTTAACGTTCGGTAAAAACATCTGTTTATTTCAATTGCAATAAGTAAATTGCACCATGCTAGGCCTACGAGCGGTGCTGCCAAGAGGGAAACAGTTCGCTGTTGCCCTGGGAAATGCCAGCCGTCAGATTTCCCTGCCCCACAACTGCAGATGCATTGCTAGTGCCACTTGGACGAAACCACCGCAATCACAGCCACAAAACTTCCAGCAAAACAGGTGGCTTTCGGTAAAGTCCACGAAAACTGAATCCCAGGATGCACTGCAGCGAATTTACTTTGGAACTCTGGCGCCACGAATGAAAATGGTCAAGTTCTTTTCACTGAGCACCAGCTTAGCCGGCTTGGCCGCGCAGCCAATTCTCCTAGAGCAGGGAATGAAAATCGGGGGAACTGGAATGGCCGTATTCCTTTGCACCGTCGGTGGATTCTTCACCTTTGTGACTCCACTGTTGCTGCACTTCATCACCAAGAAATACGTGACGGAGCTGCACTATAATCCACAAACGGAGGAGTACACAGCCACCACAATATCCCTACTTCTGCAGAAGGTCAAGGTGAGTAGAGTTAAATTTAATTAATAGTTTCTGTCTTAAATGTATATACTATTTACCTTCTAGACTACGTTCCGACCAGATGATGTGGTGGTTCCAGAGGTTCCCGGCATGTTCACCTCTTTTCTGGTCAACAAACGACCACTCTTTGTGGATCCGGCGCTTTTCGACGATCCCGAGCACTATGTTAAGATAATGGGTTACGACAAGCCGATCGATTTTAAATTGGACCTCACTCCGAATCCTGAAAAGCCGAAAAAGAGCGAGGAGCAGCAATAAAAAGAAACTTCTTAATTACGTGTTTTTTTTTTTATTTTCTCAAAGCAAGAGCCTGAACAAAAAAATCTAGCATATTATGCAGAATTCTAAAAAAATTTCGGACAAGAACCGAAAAAGAACTGAAAACTAGTGCAGATATGAAAAATCTCTAGAAAATAGCTAATTCTGAGTTTGAGGTTGCAAGACTTAAAAAGGAATTTAGATTTTGGTATTATTTTTGGCAGTTGAGCTTTTTTAAAGTATCCGATGCGGTCACACACTTATTTACATTAAACATATGATGGGCACGCCGGAATTAAAAATAATATTAGAATTCAGGTAAATAAAGCATGTATTAAGCATTACTTGAACCTAATGAGTCTATTTTTCATTTAATTTGATAGTGCCGGAGCGGAGTTACTATTTGGTAACATAAAACGCCGTGAACTGGCTTTGGAAGGTAATCAAAAATGTAAGTTTCGAAAAAGAGCTCTTCAAATTGAATTAAATCTGTATTGAAATATATATCTTAAAAAGGGACTATTGCCAATCTGCTCAAGTGGATGCATGCCAATATTTTAACGGAGCGTCCGGAACTCTTTCTTCAAGGAGATACTGTGTAAGTTGGTCTAAACTATAAGGGAATCATAGTCCTTACTTTCTAAGTTCTATTTTCAGGCGACCTGGAATTTTGGTTCTCATAAATGATACAGACTGGGAATTGCTGGTAAGTAAGAATGCAGAATATGGAATACCTTCAATTACAAATAATTCAACTTTTAGGGTGAACTGGACTATGAGCTGCAGCCCAACGACAATGTGTTGTTTATATCAACCTTGCACGGCGGTTGAATAATGTTCTGGAAACTAAATTAGTAATAGAGTTTATTTTTATACTGCTGCCATTAAAGGGTAATCAAAAAAGAAGCAAAATAGTATTTGACTGAATCAGAATTACGTCCCTTTACCAAAGGCAAAGGCCCACACGATGGTTCGGGTAGTAAAGTTTTCATCATATCATCTAGAGTTTGTAAGTTAGCAGGTTTGCGCTATTTATACGAGCACCTCGATGAACAATCACTTGGGAATTGTAGTGCAGCTATAAATAGAAAAGCTCGGCTGTGGTTTGGCGGGTTATTCGAAATGAAGGGAACACAACACGTTCGTTTTACATTGAAGCAACATTTATTGATTTTAAATTTTCGCTTAAATTTAATTATCGAGTTATTATGAAGTATAGATATATTTTTTTATGTTCGTTTACGATTATTTTAACTATAGGCACTTAGGTTACATATCAACTAACTGTACGTAATGAAGTTCGATTCAGATATGTTGGGCATCGGCCACGCCCCTTTTTCGGGTGCTGCTCATGGCTCCCATCGATTTCTGTGTTTGTGTGTGTGTGTGTTTGGGTGTGTGGTGCGGATCTTTCGATTGTGTGGGCTAAGAACTAGATATGTATGAAAATTGCTTCGACATTGACACGCTGAATTCAATAATTTCGACTGATTATTGCGAAAAACGAGGCCAAACGAATAGCAGCGACTATGACAAATTAACGAAAACTAAAAATGTAATAAATAATAAATAACAAGAATAATGAAATAAAATTAGCGATCGAACGTAATATGATGATACTACATGGATCCGATGAAACCGTTCTGCTAAAGCTATTAATGGGGATTTATCCTATATCTAGATGCGATGCTCCAGGAGCTCCTCTATTTGCCGCTTTCCGGACTTGCGGATTCCGCTGCATGGGCGTAGGATCGATATCGCCGCAGGATTACCGTGGATGCACTCGTCGTTGAAGCTCCGGATGCTCCAGTCGTTGATGTGGACCAGCTGCTTCGGCTGCTCTCCGCCGCCGATTGTTCCTGATCCGGGGTAACGCACATGTCCGAGACAATGCCGCTCTCTGAATGGGGGGATATTTACACATATTGGAGATATTATATTTCGGATACGGACAAAGCGCCAACAACATATAACTTGGATCAATAAACATGCAGCACACGACAGGCACGGATTACGGGTTAGGATTTGGTGTTGGTGGGGGATTATATACATTATATACAGTAATACTGGGGGGGTTCTTCGAGATTATGTACAGGGAACAACTACTAGCTACGGGATGCATCTAGGGGCCTAGAAGAAGTAGCACAGTTCAAGCTCTATACCCATGGACAGTTGGCTGACAATGGTCGTCGATCGTTTGTGGTGTCGTTTGCTGCTCCTGAGTCCGTTTCCGTTTCCATTTCCGTTTCCGGATGTGCTGCCTCCTTCGGCAGCCGTATCCGCCCCCTTGATTCCACCTCCACTCGGGGATTTGGCCAGCTTCAGAGCCTGTGTTTCGTTGATCAGCTCCAAAGTGGCACTGCAGTTGGTGGAACTAGCGCTATGTGCTCCAGGTAGCTTGCCAAAGTGCAGGCTGTGCCGGCCACCGCCATCATGGTGACCCGACGAGGAGCCACCGCTGATGGAGGAACCACTGGTGGTGCTGGTGCCGCTGGACAAGGAGCTCTCCGATATCAGCGAGTTGGGACGCCGCATGCTGCCCTTTCCAGGCTCCGAGTGACGCAGCTTGGGAGCTAACCAAAGATCATCGATAAAGAGTTGTTAAGAAATTTGAACCACAAGTTTTATATGTCTTATTCGCAGCGGGACTTACTCTTATTCAGCTGTGCCAGTGGAATCGAGCGGTCGCTGATCTGGTTGTTGCTGGGTCGAATATCTAGACAAGGCTTGCTGCCAATGCCCATCGAGGACATCTCCGCCAGGCGAACTTCTGTAAGGTGATAGGTATTAGTTGGGTATATACTCATCAGATATCTGAGAGATATTGTGAGTCGCACGAACCTCGGTTTCGTTTCGCCTGCTTCCAGAGCAGTTTGGAGATCTCCTCGGTCCAGGCATTCTTAATGTCCTCCGACATGCACTGCAGCATCCACGTATCATCGGGCTTTCGTTTCCGGAACCAAATCTCGAACTTGGTGGCCGAATCACTCGTGTGCGCTGTGAGGCCGATATCCGAAGTTTTTATGCTGTTCTTGTAGATGTAGATATCCAGATTCTGTTAAGAAAATACAAAAACATTATCCAGCAGTTCTGATTTTTTTGAAAATATTTTACGAGGTACCTTAAGCCTTTCATAAGTTGCCTTTTGATGCGTGAGAGTTAAACATAAAAGGTGTTTTTATTTTTTGCCTGCTTTCTAACATGCTAAAACCACTAATTGGCTTATAATAAATGCTTCAAACCTAAACCTACTTTTTCTATATTGTTTAGATAATATTAGAGATGTTTACCTTATGATCGGGAAAACGACGAGCTTTGCTGAAGAGCACCAGTTCCTCGAAGAGGAACACCTGTCGCAGTGTTTTCTTGCCACCGCGTCCTTGCCAAACGAGGAACTCATTTTGGCGTAGAAGTCGTCCCTGCTCCTTGACATTCACATCGCAATCGCGCAGGGAGTCCATGGCCAGTAGGTCATTTCCATGGCGCAGCTGAAACTTGACCATTTCCTCCGCTCGCTGCAGCTCCTCCACATCCGCTGCGATTTCCTGAAGAGCTGCTCCTTCGACTCCTTTGCAGGCTTTGACCAACTGCTGCAGGAGCAAGGCATATTTCCCCATTCTCTGCACGGGTTTCAGGAGGTAGGAGGCCAGATCCAGCTTATCCTGCAGCTGCATTTGCTTGGGCTTGAAGAAGGAGCTACCATATTCGCTTAGCAAAGTATCGCTTTTGGGCTTATTCTTGTTGTAGAGCGCATATAGGTAGAACTTGGACTCCATTTCCAGAAAGGCAGCTCCCACCTTTAAAGGATTCCTCTCATAGCGTTCCAGTTCGCCCAGGAAGTGCGAGTTGTGGAACTCGAAGATCTTCTCGATATTACCGAAGATCACATTCCTCTGTCCCCTCAGGGGCTGGGGAATATCCTCGCGCAGCAGTTCGTCTATATAGTTCTCGATCACGTAGTACAGGGAGCGGACGTAGTCGCGTTCGGTACCAATCATCTCACGCATGATCAATAGAAGCGTTCTAAGTGGAATTTACACATTATTCAGGTAGCTCAATTGGTGTGGCTCTGGGTACTCACTTTTGTATCTTGGGATCCAGGCAGCTGAGCTCCTCCAGCTTGGGCAGCTCTAGACTGGAGCCATGGCACTGCAGGTGGGCATTCGCCTCCATGGGCGAGTGCATGATGTCCATGTATCTCTTAGAGGGTCGATCGAAGCACTCGTCCTCGAGCAGCTCATCGTGACTGGAAGGGATTCGTATTTGTTAATATCAAAAAAATCATAATATGGTTGCCCATGTACTCACCTCTTTTCATTGAGGCTTTGGCAGGAGCAGATCCTGGCCAGCTTGGGATTGCGTTCGCAATTGTCGCAAACACCCACGCCAGAATCGGCGATCTTGGACTGCTGTTCCTCGCCATCACCACCGTCGCAGTCGTGATCCTGCTCCTCCTCCTCCTCCTCCATTTGGTCCATGTCCTCCAGGTTGCGACTTTCCCGCCAGCAACTGCAATTGCTGCTCGAAGGTCCTCCCTCAAAGGAACTCCCACTGGCCGAGCTGCAGCGATAGCTAACCCGTTTTCCAGCCGCTGGAGCCGGTGTGCTACTGGCCACTGGCAAGGAGTGGCTCTTCCGCATCGCTGGCCAGTGCTTCTCCAGTAGGGAAGTGGCGCCCAGTTGCTCCGCCAGACGCTGCAGTTCCTCCTTGGCGGCGGTTTCTCGCTGATGCTGGGTGAGCAAGTGCAGCAGACGGCCGGCAGCCTCATAACGTTCGTGGGCCAGCTCCAGTTTCTGACCAAACTGATCCAGGGCAGACTTTAGGTTATTGGCGCTCTCACTTAGGACAGAAACTTTAAGGGCAGCAGCATGCAAGTCGCGTCCTTTGGCCAAGTGTTTCTATGGGATTTGAAATGAAACCAGAGTCCTAGATTTCAATGCATTCACTTACCATGGCTATAAAGTAGTACTTTTCAAACTCCTGTTCCTGAGTCCTCAACTGCGACTCGTTGTCCCATTGCAACTGAGAAAACTTTTGCAGATTCTCCGCTCCATCGCTGCCCAGCCATGAGGTGACCTTAAAAAATAGGACATCAAAGCAACCAAATCAGTGGGAAACCTTCAACTCGTTGTAAACAAGCCCACGCGCCAGGCCAAGGTTCCCCATTGCCATGTTCCACTTCATCATAATCACAATCATCATCGGCATCAGGCTCTCCTCCCAATTTCCAATTCCCCATTCACAGCGCTGAAAAGTGAAACTCATAGAAATGATCGTCGCTCTAATTAGCCTCCACTTTACAAATTAAAATCCAATCGAACACAAATCAAATAAAACGACTCAACTATGGGTATTTTGGAGGTAGCTAAGCCTCCCAAAAGGCATTGGCAACCACAATATATATGCCAGCCACACAGGTAGTAGACAGGCCGTCCAAACAAAAACAACAGCCACGGGCAATCAACGATCTCACATTGATAATTTTGTGGCTCTAACCAATTTTTAATCACCTGCTGCGTCCAATTGAATTGATACAATCGACGACGCCGCTGCCGCCGCTGCTGCTGCTGATGATGATGATGATGATGTTGCTGCTACGGAACCGAGCTAACCAGCTCCCATACCCATCCCATCCCAGTAAGCGCCCATCCGACTTCGAATCCAAATTCCCAAATCCCAGGTCGCGACGCGTGCACCGGTGCATTCACTTTCCGTTTTTGGGTTCTGCCCAACTCTAGTGGTACACTGAAAAATAAAACGTCTTCTTTGCGCAAATCTTGACAAAGCAACTATCTCATAATATCTTGAAAGTATATATTGTTCTTGGGAAATGTGTGGTATCATTATTATTGAGAAGATGGATCTAGCAGAGAGTTTTTTAAGAACTGATTTGTTTACACAAAGTGAAATGTGATCTCCTGTTTTTTCCGAGTGCCATCTCTCTGGCTTAGAGATCCACTATCACCAGCCTTCTTTGGGCCATGTCCACGTCGGCAACCCACCCAATGAATGAAAATAAAGTCCCAAGGGGCTGGGGAGTGGGAGTCGGACTTATTGGGGGGATCTGGAGCAGGGGCTCCAAACAGCTGCTCCAGTTTCACAGTCGCAGCACAATCGGCTGTCAGAGACGCTGACTCTTCATGCTCATCAGATATGGCAGGCACGGCTTTTAGCGGCGTTGTATATATTCGTATATAGAGATCTAAGCCTTGTACAGGGTGAGGCAATCGGCTTGATTTCTTAATTGACTTCGTTCTTTAATTAATCTAATTTCGGAACGGAGTGCTTTTGGCCATTCGATTGAGCATGGCAGATTGATAATTGCACTGAGTGGTCGAGTGCCTCAAGAGATGCTTTAACTGGAAACCCTAGGTTTATTCCCTAACAAAAATTTAAAAAATGCATATTTTTTGCAATTTTATCATGGGAAGCTTATTCATTGCTTATCACAAAAGTTCTCGCCCAAGAAATTACTAATTTGGGAGTATAATGTACGAAGAATGCTTTATTTTTTTCAAAAAATTGACTCACATTTGGGTAAAAACAATCAACAAGATTTAGTTGAATCACTTGATTATATTTCGTTAGGCTTGAACTAGAAAGGAAACAAAAGATTTAGGAAAATACCCCATAGAAATATTTAATTGCCACACTAGTGTGTTTATTAGCGGTGAAAACAGAGACGAAAATAATTGAACCGGACATTGAAATCGAACCTTGAATTATTCCATTTAGTGGCTCAACTATTTCCAATCAAATAGAACCAGAACAGCACACACAAATCGATGATGTCATTGAGTGAAGTATGTCACAACAACTGGATTGGGTCACAAAAACTTTGAATGATTTTGAGTGCACTATATCTGTATAATGGATCGATCACGTAGAGTCTGAAGAACTGCAGACACCCTGTATTGTTTACACTGAAACCGATCAATAGAGGGGGGAGCAGTTTGGCCTTTTTGGCTCCGCAAAGCCGATCGGCAGATTGTTTCCCAACGATTGCACCGCCGCACAGGCTGGCCATAAATTAATTAATTGATTTAGTAAAACTCGGCCCCAAGACGATTTTCACTGCTAACGCGATGCCGATAAGAAGACGTGGGCTGATCCACCGAACTGTGAACTATTAAAAGCCGACTCGATTGCTTTGTTATTGCTATGCCCGATAAGTCAGTTGCTCTGTTGCTCAGTTGCTTTGTTGCTGACTCACATAGTTGGCTATTTCGGCTGCCAATTTGCCGGCGCTTGGCTCTTCTGTTTTTGGCCCGGGTGTCATGACGCGATTGCTTGCCACTGTTGTAATGGTAACGAAGTCCGCCAAACGCGTCAAAAACTGCAGCAACATGCCACAGGCAGCTCAGAATCGCGACTGGATGTGGAAAAGCCGAGGCAGTTGCTCCGCCTCATCCGTGCCCACGATCTTCTACGTACGTATACGTATGTATATGTGTACACAAGTACTCGGGCACATAATGAGGCATTTTCAATTTCATTTCGGTTTTCCGTCCTCATCGCTGGCAGGCGGCACTCAATGAAATTCAATAAAATCAAAACAATTAGCAAACGTAAACAGAAAAGAGCCAAAGAACAAAATAACAAAAAAGGCAAATGGCAAAATGGGTTAGACAGGGAGCTCCGGCACCCACGACAAACCGATGACGATGTCGCCAGTATTGGCGGAGTGGAGTCTTACATTCGCTTACACCGAAAGAATAAGGATCAACGTTCTCCACTCTTTCAGCTTTAAGTGTTACTTGACATCCTTCAAAGAAGTTATTTAAGATCTGTAATATCACAGACTATCCACGCATACAACCTATTCCATATTATGGATATATAACAATATGATCCTAAGAAATTAGAGTGGCTCCTTTCAGTATAAACACTTTGAGGAGTTTTTCTTGGAGTGCAACTAAGTAAATAGGCAAATGTCAGCCATCCGCCAGCGACTTTGTCTTCGGTGGCTGAAGTTGCTTCTGCGGCGATAAGAGCGCGTCCATCTATGGCGGATGTGGAGCTCTTGGGTGATAAGCCACTGCATGCGAGTTGACTGCACTCTGTTCTGGACGGGATGATCATAGGAGCTGTTCCCGCTGCCGCCTGGCATAAAACGCAAATTTAACGTGACAGTTCAACAAGTCGATCGCATGCGCCATAAAACACATGCAACACCTACAACAACAGCGGGAGCAGCAGCAGCAACCACAACGGCGGCTAGTTGTGAGCATGCGTGGCTCCCAGTGGTGGCCACTCCCTCCTCCTGCATCCATGATCCGTGCTCCTTGCTGCCGCTGCCGCTGCCGTTGCTGTCGTGTAATTTACACAAATGTCGCGCACTTATCTCATGGCCATAAACATTTTTTAAGCCACAATATCGAATTTATTTTGACACTTTACAAAGTTGTCGCCAATGTGCAGTTGTTCTTGTCGTTGTTGCTCCAGCCTATCATAGACAACCAAAAGAACAACAACAATTGGCAATTGGTTTACCCTTCGAAAGAGTAATTCGATTTCGTATGCTGTTCGGCGTACTTCATGGAAAATAGCCAACACATGCAGACAATTTCATTTTATATTGTTGAAATGGGTTTATAATCGGAACATATGGTTTCCTGTCTATAAAAGAACATTTCCGTTTTAAAATAGATAATTCAAGTAATAATTCTGAAATTGTTCACCAAGTGATGACTAATCATTAACCTTATTATTGTGAAGTCTCATGCTTTGATATAAACAAACCGTTTCACGTAAACATTAATTGCTTATTTAATACTAATCGCCGGTATTGATTGCATTTGAAAGAACATTTGGGATTCGGTTTGTTTGAAATTACATTATTTTTTGCAGAGTGGGGGATTTTGGACTGGGATTCTGCGGATTGTGCTTCTATTTCTGGTATTGGGTAATTTATTTGAAGTACCTCTTAAATGATATGCTCTTGCCATTTGGCTGTCTCATTTCTTGTTGGCTAATTTGTTCTCTTTATGTTTCGCCAGTTGTTGATGGTGATGTGTCGCCCGGGGTTTCTCAAGCATATCGCAGCCGGCTTATCTCAGGCCTTTAAGTATTTCTGCTCTTGTCGGGCTGTTTCGCATTTGAATTTATGGCAGCATGCTAGAAATTATAGCACCGATAACTGGCTAGGAGATCAGAGGAATGGCAATCGGAATGCGAGTGCGCCAAGTGAGACATTAAACATGAAAGCCGACCAGCAATGGGGTGGGGAAAACCAATTGGAACTTCAATTTTTCTTGGCACCTAGCTATGCACTGAGAAAAATATGTTAGATTTGAACACACCTGATAAGAACTAGATATTGAAAACTCTCTGTTGAAGAAACTATTCTTCTATAGCTTCTACCGCATTTAGTCTAGGCTTCTCTCTGTGCATCATCTACCAACTGTCAAGTGTTATTTATTCAGTTTCTTATTGCCCTGCTAACCGTGTTGGTAATCCCTTTGGGCCCACATACCTACATTCGGCATCCCACTGGGCCAGTAAGGGGTTTATGGTCGTAAAGTATGGTAAACCATTGGCACGCTTGGCTGCATACATTCCCGAAAGTAATAAAGCAATTTCGTTTGGCTATTTTTACGGCAAAAGGCGATTACAATTTTAGTTATTTTTCACTTTCCAAACCAGCCAACTGAGCCAACCCAGCGGCCAATCTACCGTCCAAATCCCATGGCCCAGGTCTCCAGATAGTGAGACACGCACAAAGTCATAAATACTGGCCACAAAAGGCCAAGACGTTAATGTGGTGACAATATTGCATGCAACCGAATGGTGCACCTTGGTGTTGTTGCTGCTGCTGCTGTTGCTGGAAAAGCCGCTTTACCGACAGCTTTGGCACAGCAAGTGCATCGCTTATACATATGTATGTACGTACGTACGAGTATATCGTACATGTGTACGTACATATCTTGGAAAATGAGGGGCGGGTCTGGGGCTAGGGGCGTGGCAGCTTATCGGCGATCAGGCGACGGCGACACTGTTCAACTTCAAGTCCAACTCCCAACTCCATTTCAATTGCATTGGGGAGCGGACGTGACGACGCTCAAAAAATGATGACAGCTGCTGATGAAGTTGACGATTTCTAAAAATGCGTGTAAAATTAGTGTTAAAAAACATGTCATACCCAATGTGACAGTTACGTTTTGACATGACAACAATTACACTTTGTCTGCCCGCCACGAGCAGTATGTATATGCATACATCGTACATATACTTATGTCTGGCAGGTTTTGAGACCTCACGAGTCCAAGAGCAGGACCCCGAACCCCAAACCCCAAACCCGTGTTAATTCAATAACCTGGACATTCTGGCCAAAGCGGCGATGGCCATCGGCGATGGCTGGCTTGCTAAGCGTATGATTAACGTCCGTTTTGATGACACAGCCAACATGGAATCATGCGGCCAAGAAGGAGGTACGGCTATATGCAGGAGCAGGAGCAGGAGCAGGAGCAGGAGCAGGAGGATCACATCTGCATTGTTTGTTTGCGTGGAACATTTGCATGCAGCAATCTCAACCGGTTGGAATTGGCGGCACTTGCGGCAAGCATGTGTTCATTTCGTACGAGCACTCGTATCTTGGTAGCTTTTGAGTAGAGATGACAGCGGACACGGGTGCCACACAACATCACGCACGAGGAGGTTGCAAGTTGCAACATCAAAGGCATACCCATTGGGTGCCACTGGTGGATATCGTATATAAGCATTGACATAATTCTTATAAAAAGTATCTAAATGTAAGATTCTAATGCTAATCAGCACACTCTAGCTTTAATGTATCCAATATAGAGTTGTCTCTGCAAGCCTTGATTCCATTGACTGTTTGATCTCCACTTTAAATCCTTTTAAGCTTCTTGTTTGTCTTGTTTTTTTTCTTCTGTTTGCCTTTGGTCCACTTAAGATTTGTCAATCTGGCAAAGTGCCTATAAGCTTATTTTTCAATTCTCGGTTTCTGGTTAGCATTTATCCAAATGTCAGCGGCTAATCGACAGTTGGCTAAGCAATTGAAAGACAGATAAGTGCGTCGAGTGGAAAATGTATAAAACCCGAAATCAAAAACTAATTTTCCGCCGACTAATTGCAATTAAGGGTAATCTTATTTTCCTGCATGCCAACTAGTTTTCCACCCGTTGCGGAAAATTAATGATATATTTATGTAATGGGGTCTGACATCCAACACACCACAGATCTATGTGAAAATGTGGAGAAATTCGGAATAACTTGGGTTAATTATGAAAAGAACTATGGTCCATCTCTATTGGGTGGAAAAGCTTATTATGCCCGCGAGGGCTAATACATGCGGTTATTATTAATGCCCCTGTGGATGGGGTCCCGTGGTTCGAGGTTGCCGGCTATCAAGGGGGTTCGCCTCGGCATGTCGACAGTAAATAAGCCTTCATTTTTCATGGCTCTCGCCTGACCGAATTCTATGCGGCCAGTTCTTGGCCGAAAGCAGTTGGCAGTGCGGTTATGCAAGCTGGAAACAAGCAGAAACCGGGAGAAAGGAGCTGGAGCTGGTGCTGGAGCTGGAGCTGGGGTCCACTGCCACCGCATTCCTGGCCCAAAAGACAGGCGGTCAAGTGTCAGGGGCCATAAATAAGCTGGCTTCCGCGACACAAATGTTCGGCTCTTCGCATGCTGTGTGCCTCCGCAGAAGCTACAGCCAAATCCAAAACCAAAGTGCTTCTTATGGCCATTGCAATTCAAGGCGCGAAACAATTAAACATAGTTTTCATTGCACAAAGAAGCCGACATTGCGCAAATTAATTTGTGCAAAAAAAAAATACAAATAAAACACGAAGTCAAATCAAGAAAAAGAGCAATCGTCTCAAAGAAAGCGCGCTAAGCAAATCCAATTTCACCGTCAGCAATGTTTATTTATCTGTCGCCACAGCTGCATATACCCCTTTCTCCGGCCAGCGAAGCAAACACCCAACACGGCCATATTTGTGGAGCAATCCACCTTCATCTACGGGGGACGTCGAGCTCCAAGCTCCAAGCTTCAAGCTCCCAGCTCGCAGCTAATGCAGCCGATCAACAATTTAGATACAATATCGCATATCGCATCATAATGTCGTCGTCGTCGTCGTCGTCATCCTCTTGGCCAGCAAAATGGAGACACCGCAGCAGCAGCAACTGTTGCAACAGTTGCAACTGCAACAGCAGCAGCCACATCAAGCACGGCGGCATCTTTTTTCGCACCTTGTTTGAATGCTCGCGCCTAATGGACGACAGCAACATTAGTTTGCCGGCCGGCTGGAGACGCTTTTTGTGGTCCAGTTTTATGTGTTCGTTCGTGTGCTTGTTTTGGCATCGCAGATTATATATATTTAATTAAAAAGAAACAAGATGAATGCGGTATCAATTGACACGGCCAGCGGTGAATACACTATCCACAGATCTCCGAGATATTTTCTACCGATAGTGCGATCGAACTAGAAGTATGCAAATATTTGCCAAGGAATGGGAGTGCTGATATTTCAAGATTCCCACGCAGGAAAGTGGCTTTAAATCAATAAAAAATCGAATTAGGATGGCCCTAAGCCCTAAACAATATAATTCGAATATAAAATAGTTCTGTAAATCTTTTGTTTTAATGCCAACAAAATCCACTACCACTCTGAAGTTAGAGTATTTCAAGACTACAAGAGGCAAAACAAAAGCTAACAGCGAGCTGCTCAAAATTGGTAGCTGTCAACGCCTTTTTAATTGAAAGCGTGTTGGTGTTAAATACTCGTAAGTATCTCTTAGTATGATTTTTGCGCCGATCGCGATATGACAAGCGGGACAACTCCGGTGAACGGACATACGGACAAACGGACGGACAGACTGACTCTTGAGCGGACATAAAGACAGCTGAATGGGCGGCTGCTGCTTATCGGTGAACTACTTTTGAATGGAAATGAATGAATTCAAATCGAATGAAATGAAATGAGCGAAGTCAACGAATCGAATCGAATGCGAGTGCAAATCAATGGGCGCCCCGAACCGCCGACAGATCGTTTGAAAAATCACACACAAAAAACAAACAGCGATTAAAAGACAGGGAGTGCAAAACAAAGATTGCGCTTAATTTCTTTAACCTTGCTTTCACTTTTCTCATTAACTTTTCGTTGGCAATTAAAATTCAATTTTTGCTCAAAAATCAACTCAGATAAATGGCCGCACATTTCTCAAAACCGAAGCGGAGTGCGCGGGAGCGTGTGAAAAAGGCCAAGAAAACCAGGCAAGACGCCACATACGAACGAGTACGTTAACAAGGCTCGGTAAATTTTTAAATGCCAATTTCCGCAAATTATTAAATGAAATTGAGGATTCCGCACAGCTATCTATACATCTCTGGTTATGGGGAATTCAATCGGCTGTGGGACCTTATACGATGTGTGCTGCAGAGCAAAAAAAAAGTAGAGAAAAATTATGTGCAACAAATTTGTTTAAGTCTAGGAAATACTTGGACTTAACATGTGAGAAATGGATAGATGCAAGCTAGATATTGTTGGGCAATAAGCGTTTTAATTGTAGATCTTGTAGTTTATTTGGAAAACATTTTTTAAAATTTAATAACAACTATCTGATAAGTAACTTTAATCATTTTTCCCTGTGCATTAGCTGCGTGTTTTTGCAATTTGACATACTTTTGTTAACCGGCAACTGCAACTGCAACTGCAACTGCAGCAGTGGCAAAAGCAAAAGCAGCAGCATCTTGGGGCAGCATCAACAATCATAGTAATAATGGCAAAACTTAATAGGGGCGCAAAAGTATGACGAATATGTAAACTGCAGCTAATCCCGCAACAAATGAATGCGATTAATCAACGGAATTGCATTAGCCGGGCCAAAAGGACTCTCGTCCGAAAACGGGCGTAGCTCCAACTGTCACAGTTGCTGATTAAGCGAGATTCCCAGCGGAAGATACCGAGACGAGTTTGTGGGTGCGTGCGACTGCAATTATGCGCATGGCGCGCACGGTAGCCCAGGGCATGCGATGTGCACTGTGTGCACTGCAGATCCCTTTCCCCCAATTGGCCAAAAACTCATTAGCCAGTCAATTAAAAGGCCAGGAAGTGGCAGATGC
Source organism: Drosophila teissieri (assembly GCF_016746235.2). NCBI lineage: Eukaryota > Metazoa > Arthropoda > Insecta > Diptera > Drosophilidae > Drosophila > Drosophila teissieri. The sequence continues at coordinate 12,898,854 of NC_053031.1, read as the reverse complement.
TCCGTGTGGCGGTGGCTGTGGCGACTTCTGCCTGCTATCCAGCCACCTGGATGCTACCGCTTATCTAACGACTCCATTTGGCTGCTGACTGGCAGCATCATCTCTCAATCCCAATCTGCCGACCGATCCTGAAACTAATGCGAAAGCGACTGGTGCAGTGGACACTAAGCGGATGTGCGTAATAAATTAATAAAGCCCGCATTAAACGCAATGCATATTCAATTAACAATGTCAGTGCGCCGCCACTGTATCTTGCAGATACATTCGGCATTCGCCATTCGGAGATTGCAGTCACATTCGCCGCATTTGGCTGCGCCTGCCGCATTTCCTGTCAGCAAATAGCAAATCCCGGGCCACAGCTCATTAAAGCATCGCCAAAAGCTACAAAGTTGCCGGGAGAAACCAATTTTATGGATATTGTAAATCGTTCGCCGAACCTAGGACTCAAAGTCTTCAAAAGCAATTAGCCCAGAATTTTCTTAGGCATATCTGTTGTATTACATTAAATAATGGCATAGGAGTAGAATAGTTCAATATAATAATAATTGAAAACAGACTTACCTCACTGATCTCATCCTCGAGGGCCCGTTGCCTGGTTAGTTGCCTCAGTCGCTCCCTGCGCTGCTCGGTCAGCTGTTCCAGGCGCTGGGCAGCCCGGTCCACCTCGTTGAAGAGGAGCGTCACCTTGCGCAGCTTGCAGGCGGCATCCACGTTCAGGAATGCCCCCGATGGGGAAGATGAAGGTGATTGCGGCTGTGACGTCACACGTGGCGAGCCGGGAGCAGAGGTGATGGCCCTGGCCAAATCCTGCAGCCTGGCCAACTGGCCAGCACCCGACTTGCGCAGACTGTGGAGCTGCGAGTCCATCAGCGCACGACTGAGGGCGCGATGCTGCCCATAAAGTTGGCGGCGCGTGGGCAATCCCTGAAGATCGGCGGCGCGTATTTCGCTGAGGGCGCTCACCAAACGACCGCCGGCCGTCGAGCATTGGCGCTGGAAGGCCTCCAGTTGGGCGAAAAACTCCCGCCACTTGGTGGCATCGTGATGACGCTGGCTAATCCCGGCCAGCGTGGACAGAGCGGGCACGGAGGGCAGCAATCCAGCGGGCAGCTGCGATGGCGCAACACTTGTCGTGACTTGGTCCACGCTAATGAATTTAACCAAATCCACTGGCGACGGCGACGAGGGCTCCTGTTTGTTTGTTGGTTTGTTTTGGGGTCAGAGTCAGAGCAGAGAAAAACAGCGGATTCGTTGTCATTAGTGGACAAGTTCTGTTTTTTTTTTGTGTTTTTTGTGTTTGTTTGGTTTTAGCCTAGTCGGTCATGTCGGGGCGGGTTAATTGGCTGGGGATCAGAGTCTCAAAAGAGCACAGGCTGGGGCGTTAGCCCGTTGCCTGGCCTTTCGGCCTCTCCCCCTGACAAAAGTGCACAGAAAAAATCATTTTCGAGTCCCTTTAACAAATATGTAAAATTAATGCAATCAATTGGCTAGAGGGACTTGTATTGCTAACATTTTTATAAATGCAACAGTTTATCCATTACTTTTTCCTTTGGTTTCTAAAGTGGTTGTTATTTAAGACATTCAGTTTAAACATGTTTCTTGAATTTGAAAGAATTTGGAAAAGAAGAAACATTCTATAAGATACATTATACGAGGAACCATACTTAAGAATGATTTTAAAGAAATCGTGCCCATTAAAACAACTAAATTACTTTAAAATATTTTTAAATAACTTTTTCATAGTGTTAGTAGAGGTACTTAAGCAATTTTTCTCTGTGATCCTTTTGTGCAATCTGAAAGGTCAGAAGGTCAGGCGGCATAAACTTAAAACTCACCGGGTGATCACTATTATTGTTCTGGTGCTGTTGTAGCTGCTTCTGTTGCTGCTGCCCATTGCACAATTGCAGCAGACTGGAATCGGAACAAACGGCCAAAATTTCACAATTGCCAATTTGCTTGGCCAAGAGTCTGAGACTTTGGCAAATTAAGTCGATTACGCATAAATGTTGAGACTTCTCGATGGCAATTAAAATGGTAAATGTCTGTTGGGCGGGTTGTTGTTTCTGCTGCTGCTGCTGTTGCTGTTGCTGCTGCTGATCAGTGCTTTTATGGCCATTGATTGTGGCTGTCGTTCCGGGTGTTGCCGGGGTGGTGAAGGGGCAGGAGCTGCAATGGTAAGAGCAGTGGAAAACGAGCCATGAATTGTGGTTCAAACCGGCCGAGAAGGTGCACGGTCAAGTCGCATAAATAACATCAAAGTGTTTGCCTGCTGTCGATCAGAGGTGGGCAGATATCAACGATCAGGGAACTAGTTCTGCATTGTATTATCCAAGATTTCTAGATACTAATTTTGCTTTATTTTTTTCGAACCTTTATAGCTTTAGTGTATATGTAGGTGCTTAAATTTAAATGCAAAATCTATAGCAAAGTACAAAGCCTCCATTAAATAACATTTTTTATTCGAAGCATAAAAAAGCTTTTAAAACGGTTTTCGTGGGAGTTTTAATTACATTTAGGAACTATGTACATTCCGCTGCCCGTTGTGCGAACTTGGAGCAAACATGAAATTAAAACGGAAATTGCCTTCTGGTTCACAAGGTGTCTCTATTTCCAATCCCCCCACTAAGATGAGGGCCACAGAAAATGCAACTATCTGCGCCACGGCGCCTTATTAGCATTGTTAAGTTTAATGCGGCCGCAGGCTATAATTTTTCAATAAATCATCATAATCTCGAGGAGCATTGCCCGCCTGATTCTGATCTGTTTCCCGCTGATTCCCAGGCCACCATGTGAACTGGTTCGCATGTGGGCCGCACAGATCCGAGAGTGGGGGTAATAAAAAGCGCATAATGCTTGGGCGGATTGGGTGGTGGTGTCCGTTTGGGGAGCAGAACACACCGACTGGGCTACGCCCAAAACAAGTTCACTTTAATTGGCAATAAGCGGCCTCTGCACTTGGACTCGGCCAGATGAAGCACTTTGCCTTTCAGTAACTCAGCGGGGCGAAGTCACGTAACTATGACAAGTTGGTAGCCACTTTTAATCAGCGTAAATAAAAATTGAAAATTGCCGCTAATGGCGGCTGGTGGGCATTGCATTAACAGAAGCCAAGTGCCGTGTCCTAACACTTTAGCCAAAGTTTGCACAGCCGCTTCGAAATTCTTTGCCGGCCAAGATAAGCTAACTGTAAACGCATGCCAGGCCAGGCCAGAATCTCGTTTCTCACATGCTTCTCAATGGCTCTCAATTGGCAGTGCAGTCGCAGCAGCAGCAGCAGCAGCCACAAGTCCACCCCCAGGTTGTCTTCCAGATGCAGTTGCTCTCGCCGCTGCCACTTCTGCAGTTGCAAATTGCACGCAATGCTCACGGGCCAAGATCCGCTGATGTGGCGTGCTTCGGCGGAGTCTTTGGGTCTGAGACCGCGGCCTAATGATGCCGCACAGTGCGCACAGGCTATAAAGATCGCCTGGCATTTCAATGCCGCAGCGGCCCATATACACGCTCAAATGCGCCAGCCGACAGCAGATCTTGGTAAGAATCGCAGGTCGAGTGGGAAGTACCCTACGTAGAGAAAGCTTTGATTCAAATTTTATTAGCTTCTTTGTCTTTATAGTTTTGTTACAACCTTAGCTTAAATTTAACTCTTTTAATACGACAATTATCAAGTTTCCTCTGGTATGGTTTCCCAATCATAAGGGATCATTAGTAACTCTGTTTACATTTGGCAAAAGCGCCACATGCCTTTGAACTCATCTTGCGTTTGTGGATCTCCCATTTTGTGGATCACCCCAAAAGACGTAACCCCGTTCAATCTTCGTCATGGGCCATGATAATTTGTGAACCTCGGCTGAATCCAAATGCATTTCGGTTTTGGGCACAGCCGCGCATGCTCTCTGCGTCAATTTTGTAGGGCAAGACGCATTAAAATATGAGCACAATCCTAGGTCGAGCGTGTGTAACCCGAGCTTTTCTTTTTTTATACCCGTATTATGCGCGGGCATGCATATTTATACTAAAACTCCGGCGAACTGGGCACCTTTCGCAGGCGCAGATTCCGAGAAGTGCAGCCCGCCAAACGGTGTCCATAAAAACAAATTTAATTGCAAGCTGTCACACACACACGATGGAGGGAGTTGTGGATTGGCATCGTAGATGGGTCTGCCACCCCCTCCCCGATTTTCTTTTGGAGTCAGATAGCCGGGGAGTCATGGAGTCAGGGAGTCAGGGAGCTGGAGTAGAGGTCAGACCTCTGGCCCAGACAAATGATGTAAGCTATGGATAAGCCAAGTGGCCATGTTGACACTGACGCACTGGTGAAAACCGAACGCAGACCAAAGACCAAAGCGAAGTGAAGAGCCGAGTCAGCCAAGTCAGCCAACATCTAATATTTGCCGTCCATCTGGCTGACATTCGGAATTGGACAGGCAGCTAATGAATACCTTACACATGTCGGCAAACAAACGCAAATAATGTCAATGGTCTGGCAGATCCAACTCGTCATGAGTCAGGTCAAGAAAACTGGATGGATTGGAATGGGATGGAATGGGATGGGATAAGTGTAGTGGAGTTTTAGATGCTGATAATGATGATGATGATGAGGCGGCTACAGCAGATGTGCCAGTTTTCAGCTGTTGCTATTGCTGCCACTGCCAATGTTTGTCAAAGACTTTTCTACACGATTTGGCCGCGTTTTTACCAATTGGCATTGAAGCAATTAACATCAGCATGCAGCTGGATTTCAAAGTGAGTCTCTGGCTAAAACTAGAACGGGAATCGAATCGCACTGCCAACTCGAAGTGGCCGCCAGATACGAGTACGAGTGTTCTCCTCTGTCGATTTAGATTTCACAGATTTCTGATATTTCCACGAATCGTGTGGCAGTTGGAACCTTTTTGCGAGCAAAAACCACAGCAACAACCACTGCGCAAAACTAAAAGTTCACATCATAAATTTTAAAGTGTCACGAATCTGTCTGGGAGGAAAATAAAAAAAACTAAAAATACAACAAAAAATCATTCATATGCCTGCAGTTATCGTTCCCTCTCTTTCCATACACCCCCACTCTCACCCTCTCACTCTCTCCTCAAAGGGAAGCCGCACTCAGTCCCCCCGAAAGACGTGCCCCCTGGAAGCAGCCCCACGAACATTGGCGGCCAGCCTGAGTGGAATTCTAATTTACACTAAGCAGCAGGCGAAATGCTCGGTTCCTGGGAGTTCATTGGGTTTTCCCAGACCCTTTCCCATGACCTTTGAGCTGAACTTTTAAACGGTATGTCGTTAGTACACTTTTAACGCGCTGCGTGGGCAGACCTTTTGTTTAAATTAAGAGGAAAATTTCTTAAGCAGCGTTTAAAGTTCCAATAAATAGAACATCTGGATTATAAACTTTCTCTTTATTATTTGCTATCTTGAGTACTTGCTTTCCTTTCCTTTTTAACAAGATTATTCCTGGGTTTTTAAAAAATCTCAAATTTATAAAACTTGTTAAATTCGGATAATTGCATCTCTGTTAGCACGCCATTATCTTTTGATCAGCCTTATATCTTAAATCCTTTAAAATCTTCAATCGCTCTTGACCCTATTGTATGGGCCCCAATTGAGAGTACCGATTTTCCCCGCTTCATTTGTTTACTCTACAAAAAGCCCCCTTCACTCAAAGATCTGGGGCAGATTGCCAACCCTGCTGGACAGTGTTTATCGACTTTTAGCCCAGACTTTTGTTCTATTTTCTAAGGCAGCGTTCTTGGCTCACAATGCAAGTGCTGTTCGATGTTGCCGTTGTGTTTTCTGCTGCTGCTGCATGTTTCCTTTTAGCCAAAGTGGCAAATTGACTGACATGCATTCGAGCCGAAACGAAACTCTTGGTGGGGAAGGGGGAAAGGGGGGGGGGAGTGCAGGTGGAGCGCGGAGTGGGAACAGAATCCCCCGACTTAAAGGCTTAAATGCAGCTCCGCTCCGCTTCATTCCCAGCGCCATTTGGCTGACTGGCTGGCGCATTTGCATATCGACTCGTAAATATGGATGGGCCGACGGGTCTGCGGGTCTGCCGGGTCTACGAGTCGAGTCTATGAACTTATTGCCAGACAAATTGAAATGCCTGATTCGGCTGCAGATGCTGATTCTGGCCGGGGGATTCTACGAGGAGGAGTAGGAGGAGTGGGTACCATGGAGTACTCGTACTGGTTCTGCGATTGCCTACAGCTGCTCGTTGAGCCCATTCCCATGCGTTACTTTGACACTAAACCGATGAGGCTGATTCTAATTCTGAATCAGATATGGAAATTGAGATATGCACACGGGAAAAAACTGCTATGATGATGTGATGCGATAAAAGTCTCAGAATAGTTGCAATGCCACGTTCATACGGTATGTATTAACTGCAAACTCTCGAATTCTTGAGGGATATTTGTGGAATTTGTGCTCAGTGCAGATCGTAGGATCCCCCACTCACCTGCGCTCGGGAATTGTGCTGTAGTAGAGGAGCAGCGTGGCCAGCTCGTAGCAATTGAGGCCGGCGGACGCCACACAGGCCGCGTCCACAGTCACAAGTGGGTCGCCTTGGAGGGTGCGTGTGCCTGCAAAGAAATGGAGATTTTAGATGCAGAGGGAGATGCGAGAGATGCGAACGCAGTTAAGAGATGGGCCATAAAAGATCTCGAGATGTGGGAAATCGCACTGGTCCGCGGTCTCAATTGGTGCACCCTGGGTGGCCACTTCGCCTTCGATAATGTGCGAAAAAGCGTGAGCACATTAATTGAAAAGCGCCAACTTTATGCACTTCCACCAACCGCTTTTCGCCAAAACACCAGGAAAATCGCCAGCGGCAAATTGCCTGGCGGGGCGTTACAAAAGCGATTCCAATTTATAAGCAAATTTTTTTTTATGTTGATTTCGGCTCAGTGAAAGTCTAGAATTAGTTGAGATCGGGCTGGGGGAGCGGCGAAAATGGAAAGTTTGTCACCTATGTGCACCGCATGCGGATGGATGCTCACCTGGTAAATAGACGCCGCTGGTCAGCAATTTCTCAGGCAGCTCGCCAATCGAGCTGGGCGGCAGTAGCTCTGTCTCGCAGGTCTCTGCAGAGGGAAAAAATATATTTAATCATAAATGCAAAATAATTTAATAAAAGCAGAATTCTTTTATAGAAAACTCCACATATTTATTAACACTTATACAGCCGTTGATAGTTTCTAATCATTCTTTATAGACTACATAAAGAAAATGGAACGTTATTATTAGTCATAAAATAGTAATTTGCTTTAAGGCTTGACCACAAACTTGGTAAACATTTTTCTCCGTGCTAAATTAGTTACCAGAAAAGACTTGCGAAAACTCACACGAAAGTAAAGTGTGGATGGCAGGGGGGCCTGGAAATATGGGTTAATTGTATTTTAAACGCTCGACGGAACCTTGAAAACTGGTCCAGGATCTGCACGGTTTGCATAATAATGTCATTTGATTAATTCGCAGCTGCCGAACGGCCCACACCAGCTCTCTATCTCTAGCAAGGGGGCGTGGTCGGAGTCGCCGCCGCCTTGGCTCGGCTATGTTGCCACCAAAAACTAGTTCGTCATAAATTGCTCAGCTCTGCCCCGGGTACTTTCGCATGCGACAAATATTTCCCAATGATAAATGCGGCACATTTCAGCGTCTCGGGAAATTCTGCACTCGCCGCAGTGAACTCCGGCCACCTGTTGCCGCTTTTCCAATGGCAGAGAGCCAAAAACGAACGCGACCCGCTGCATTGTAATTCAATAGCCCGACCACAATAGCCCCCGCACTTGCCAGCTGATTTATGTCCGCTTGCAAATTGCACCCACACCCAGCCCAGATCTCCAGTTGAACGCATTCCAGGAACAGTGGTAGGATTTGGTGGCAAGATAGGGTTCTTACTGGGATGTGCCAATGCCAAATAAATAAAAACATTTATGAAATTGGTTGCTATTGTTATAAATGTATCAAGTATTAATGGTGACTCTGAATCTGTTGCATGTGTTAGGAGTTTAGCATATACTTTTCCTTCTCTAAATCATATAACTTGCGCTCATATATTTTGGCTACCTGGAACCACGGTGTCTGTGCACTGGCATTGCTTTGGTTTCTCATTTAATTTTCATATTTTAGGCTTTGACAAATTAAAAGGCATTTGCACCGTTGTGGCTGCCACAGAGACAACGATATTTTGCGGCTAACCACGTCTCGCCGGATGCCGTGGGTTGTCGATGTTAATGGCTAATGGCTAAAACCACTGCTGCCGGCGAACCTCCTTCTCCTCTACTTCATATTTTGAAGGGGCATTTTTTGCCGCCAATAAAGAACGGCTTTTAAGATTTTTCACAAAATAAATGGCTACATATAGAAGTGGCAATTTTCCAACATTTCCAACTTAATTGAGAATGGATTTGGCATTTAATGGATGGCGTTGTTATGGTATTAAGTTTTCGGTAAGCTGTTAATTATTCAAGTGGCTCAAGCGATAATGAAATGGCAACTCGTTTTTGGCAAAGACAAAAGCCGGATGCGATGTTTGGGATCCGAACCACACACCATCCAGATGGTAAAAATGTCCAATACATTTGGTTACAATTTCACTCTCTCATACTTTCGCTAGAATTCAGGGCAGCAAACTTCCACAATCTTTGAGCAATCTTTGGCCATTAATTGATTTAAATATCGGTCAACATTTATGAACAGCAAATATATCAAATTAGCGCCAAAACTAAACGCTATCAAAGCGCGCGATTAAACCCCACCCCCAAGAAGGAAAAATAAAACAAATCGACTTCAAAGCGCCGTTCGAAATGAACGCAAATTTGACTCCAGTTTGGGTTTTACCGACTTTTGGCTGCGGGGCGTTTAATTGAATAGTTCGGGCTCACAGATTTGCATACGATGCAGGCCACGGAGCTAAAACAAATAAGACAAATCACGCCCAGCATTTGAGATAAGCGAGCCACGAACTGGTCGCTCTGTTGCAACTGTTGCAGGTACACTCGAAAAAATGATCAAATGACAACTAGTTAAAAAGATAACTTCCATTGAAGTTATTATAAGCAAGTAGTAAGCCGATCTTCATGACTTTCTTTTTTTTGAACTGCATGGAAAAACCCTGATTTTGCAGTGCATTAATAGCGCAACGAAATGCCGACCGATATCAGAGTAATTTGAGTGTCCTGCGGCTATCGGTGCGCATGCGTAATGCGATATTACGTATACGCTGCGTGGTGCTGGTGCTGGTGCTGTTGCTAGTGCTAGTGCTTACCTAGAGTGTGGTGTGTCCCCGGTCCGATGCTGTCGCTGGCCTCCTCATCGCTGTCGATGTGCGGAAACGAGTTGCCCAGACAGAAGAGCGGCAATGCCGGCGAGGTGGAGGCACCACTTGGCTCATTACCACCGCTGTTGCTCCTCATTTTGGCCTCCGAGTGGCTGGTCAGCAGCTCCTCGCCGGCACTGGAACTTGAGCTGGAACTGGAGCTGCTGCTCCTGTCGCTCACATTGCTGTTACCCGACGAGGTGGAGTTCATGCTGTCCTGGCGATTGGTCAAACGCCTGAGCATGTAACGGCTGTTGAACAGCTTGTTTTTGGTAATCAAATCGCTGCGTCGCAACGCGCACTTTGGTGATCCCAACAGGTTATTGTTGCATCCATTGTTGTTGGCCTCATCCAGAGAATCCTCCCCGCGGTCATGATGCATCGGCATCGGCATCTGCAGCTCGTTCAGCGAAACGCGCTCGATGCTGCGCTCCACGCTCACCAGCAGATTCTGCAGCAGTTGTGGCAGCTCGCCGCAATCCGATGCCATCAGTGCCGCCGCTGCCGTGGACATTTCCAGCTGGAGCACGCTCAGGGGCAACTCGCCGGGATTCTCGTGGTCGATGCAGTGGCTCTGGACGCTCTCCTCCTTGCTGGACGAGCGCCAAACAGCATAGAGCCGCGCTTTGCAATCCGCGTCTCCTTCTGCTGAAGATTCTGCAAGGGGAAGATGGTGTAATACCAGTTATTGACGGAAGTTCTTTTTATCATTCATTTAGTTTAGCTCAATTCTTATTTAATACCAATTGCTGAACTTCTACTTAAATTTTCCATCCTTTCAAATTAATTAAAATTCATGCACATCAATATTTGATCAAGTTTATTGCAAATACTTTAATAAAAGGGTCAATTGTGTGGCAATTACTTATTATGGCAGGGGTCAGGTCGTAAAAAGTTATTAGTCATAAACATACATATGTTATATGGTGTCCAGTGCAGTAATACAAAAAATAACACTAAAATAATTTTACGCGGATGTTTTCAGCTAGTTTATAAGGCGTTTGGCAAGCAAAAGAAAATTATTATGTTTCAAAATCGAACAGTTTCTTGAAGATTTGACTAAACACCATTAAATCTATGTATATTGTTCACTTTTGATTAATCGGAAAAGTCAATCGAAGGACACACATTGAACTTAATCATTAAGCCCGTCTAACTTAATTAAGCGTTGGAAGACTTCATACCCTTTATCAAAATAAATACCTAGAAAGCCAGCTTACTCTACTATTCTCCTTCCCATGCTTCCATTCTAGACCATTTAAATTGCCCAAGCGAGCCCTAGACGGTCGTAAGTGATCGATTATTTTGATTGGGGGTTGCGGACTCGTGTGCCTGCCATAATCATAGCTATAAGAAGGGCCAGACCACTCCGATCCCGATCCCGGTCGACCCACTTACCCAATTTGATGCAAAGATACAGCTCCGCCGGACGAAGTGCGTGCGCGATCTCAGCGTCGCTCAGCTGCAAGACCAGAGCTCCATTGGATGTTGCCAAAGGCCAGCCGGGATGCCATAACCAGGACTGCAAGAGACGAGAGATAAGCGGTGTAAGTGCCTGATTGCAGATTGAGTAACGAAATCATTTGCAAATTTTTATTATTACCACGATTACATGTTCGGGCAGAAATTGTGCAGGCCACAACACCCGCAAGTGTTAAGCTGCGGAAAGGAAACCGAAAACGATAAAGAAACCAAAGCCATAGCAGCCACCAAAACTAAGACCAAATAGCAAAAACCAAAAAAAAAATCAAAAGCCGAGGCTGACTGCCTGGAAAGCGCATTAAAAATGGCCCAGACTGTCCGACGTCAGACATCAGAGCTGGGATATTTTGATATTTGGAGGCCTGAATGTTCGAGGTCTCCCCCATGTTTGTCCGCCAGTTGGCCATATCGGAGATGGCGAGTGTGGCAACTTTTGGCCGCCCCAGTACCAAAGGTGCACAGGAAAAAGAGCAATGCAGATATCTATAACTACTTATTAACCACAGGCTTAGGAGATACGAATAGTTTCCTTGTAAAACGGAAAATGAGCCAGAGTTGTGTTCAACCGCCTATCTATAATACTTAGCTTAAGATATATGAGTTCCGTCCATTTAAACTTTAAGGGTTACAAAGTTGAAATAGGATTAGCAAGAATTAGTAACTGTACTCTTCTTAATTTTAATAAGATAATATTTTTCTTTGTGTGCATTCCCGAAAAGCCCACAAAAAAAACGGAAAACAGGCACCGCCTGGCGATGGAAAATTATAGATAAATCATGCAAGTCAAACTTTTGGCAATTTTTGCTAATTTTTGGTTATTACCCTCAGCGTTTGTGCCAAACTGAAAACACTGAAAAGCAGAAAGCCCAACGCAGATTTCACCCCTACGGGAATGTGAAATCGAATTTGAGACCCGCGACTGCAAAAAGCTAGAAAAACTAAAAACTAAAAACCAAATCAAAAAAATCATAAACCAAAAACCAAAGAGAGAGAGCTCCTAGAGACGCGAGTTAAAGCCCGATCCTGTTGGTCAGCTATTAATTGTTACAATGCGAAAATGTTTCTTCGCATTGTTGCTAATTTGCCAGTTGCTCAGCTTTTTTTCAACATTTGATTTTTGTCTTGTTTTCGTTTCGCTTTTTTGGAAAATCAGACGGGGAAAAAAGGTGCGCACTGCCTTGATTTATAGCGCCTTTTGACTCAACACAAAAACTTGGATTATTTTATTGGTAACAAAGCGATGGCTGTTTTATTTTTTTTTTTCGTTTTATTGCACATGCCACCCAGTTAGGAGCGAAAGAGAAAGAAACAGCGCGGAAAAAAGAGAGAGACGCGTACATAAATCAATTGTTGTCGCTCGAGAGGAGGCATTCGATGGGGGGATACGTGGTTTTCAGGGGTTCGAGGGGCACGAAGAGGGTCCCCGATCGAAATCCATTCAAACAGAAAATGATCAATTTTGTCATTTGATCAAAGCCGCAGCAACGATCGCAACGCATCGTTTACAATCGATTGAACAAAATGATCATCGCCGATCAACCGAACCACACAACGACAGCAACGCAACCACTTCCTCCGCTCGAAAGCCATCTCCCTCACTCCACTGGCCGTCCCCCTCTGTCTGATATTTCGGACCTGCACTGAAACAAAATTTGCATATATTTCATAACTAAATCCTTTCAGCTTAGGGAACTCCTAATTCATTGTAAAGATCTCCGGTACATGATATTCTTCAGTTAAAGTAAATTTTGGCTGGTCAAATAATTGCATTTAATGCAGAAAAATCCTCCTTTTTTGTTTCTGTGTGTTTCAGGGAGGTATCGTTGTATAAGCCCCTGTCGCCACATGCTAAAATAATGATTTTCGTAACATTTTCTGCATGATTGCTCCCAGACCCAGCTCCATGCCAAGTACCATGTTCCATTGGCGGTGGCGGCGACAGCGACTGTGCCGGTGCCTTCCCCATCTCCATCTCAGATCCGATCTGTTCCAATCGGATCCAATCCAATCCGAGGGGGTTCTAAATCATTGGAAGCGTTTCAGTTTCGTCGTCATTGACCCAAATGCGCGCGTCGCTCGGACGCCGCTTGTCATTGTCGTCGATGTGGCTATACTGTTTGTTAGTTTTAGTTGTCGTTTGTTTTCGATGGTGTCGCCTACACTGAACGTTAAACCAACCCTCCATCAAACAACATTCGACTTAATGTCCAAAGGCAAGTCATGAATTACTTTGAAGGACAGCCAGTGGTCGAGTTAGATAAGTTTGTCGTAACTCAATAACTCTTAACAACTCTTAAAGTAACTAAAAATGCCAAATAAATCATCTTAAGTCCTTTAAAACATAAATATTTTTGTTTAATTTTTGTATTATATTAAAACTAGTTGCACTTCTTAAGGAATGCTACAAGTCGCGAAGGCCAACAAATGGTTAATGGACCATAGCTGAGCTAGAACCAAACTACTTCCCCTAAAAATATTCCATAAATTTAGTGGTTTTGTTTCTCTTCCCAGAATTGTAGGCACAAACAAGAACGAAGCAAAGGGTATTTCACCACAAAGATCCAAAAGTATCTTTTTTGTTCTTCGGCTTGGGTCGTTTTCAATTTGTTGAGGGGCGACAAATTTCCGTTCCATTGGCGGCTTTTGGCTTTCGAGTGCCTGAATGCCATAAATCTGCGGGTAGATTTTGTCGAGGATTTGTCTGAATCCTTGCCCGGATCAGCGCATATATCATTCCATCATGGTTTGTTGTTAATTTTTTTTTCTTATATTTTGTTGTATTTTTTTCCACATTCCCACGCCTTTGATGTTGAAAACTAAATTACCGACCGGCAGCCGCAAAAACGAAACGGAATGAAACAAAACCCATCAACAGGCGACGAAGTCAGCGAGGTTCGACGGGCCGTATTTATGAGTAATCAAGCCGACATGGCCCGGCATTAGCATATATGCAGATATAAACATATCTGTATCTGAATATATATATACGAGTGTATGGATGGATATGTGAATGGTGTGTGGCCAAGGAAACCGAGTATGAATGGCCATGTCCCGGCGTGTGGCGCCCAGCCTATGGCAATTATTCAATGCGGGTGCAGTCGTACACGGATTTGGATTTTGGACCTCGCTTTTGGATATCAAAAGAATCATGGGACCACCATCGGTGCCGACAGCATTACGCATGCAAAGGAGCACAGGGCGCTGCACAAAAATAACATAAAATGGAATAAATCGACACATTCACATGCACTTGGCTTGTTTTCTCAACAAATGGTAGGCAAAAAATTTGTGCGCTGCTGGGGCTCAAGTTTCGTTTATTGCCAATTTTTGGCTTCACATATCTGTATATCTATATATAGTTTTTAATTTCTCAGCTCGAGAAATACTTAATGTGTTGGGTAAAAAGGGCCACACCTGGTCAAAAGCGCCGCCAGCCATCGATAATTATGATGTGTAAGCAACGGCCTCGGGTTTTTTTTCTTTTCTATGTAACCATTTTTATTTTGGGTGGATGTCCAATGTCTGATTTTGGCCGGTGATTCCGTTACTCTTGGCCAAATTTTGTTTGATGGCTAACAATTGATATTTTTTGGTTTGTTATTTATTTTGTAATTTACCGCTGCTGGTTTGACCAAAGGGGCGGCATTTCATCAGTGAGAGAAAAATTGCTTGAAAATTAAATAACACACTTCTTTGATGCGAGAAACATTGCAGAAAAGTGAGTTATTAATGGCGATAAAGAAACTTTCTTTGCGAGAAAAAAAATGTGCCATAAATCAGTGGCTAAAGCAGTTAAAAAGTAATTTGCGTACTTAATACCAATTGATTTTATGCGATGGCTGTGAAATATTGCAGATAAATAGAGCTATAAATATGGGAATATTGTGTTAAATACATCAGAAGTTTATAAATCGGAACTTATTATTTGGATAATATCATAATTTAAGCATAATGCAGTGGCTTTAAAGTAAAAACCTGAAAAGCAATGAATGTTTAGGTTTAAAGTTTAACGGTTTGCTGCTCCAAAAATGAAAGCATTAAATTCATTGATCTTTTGAATAGAATTGCTGGCTATTTTCGCCATTTCCTATTTGGCTGCTCCAATTGATTTCCTACTCCACATGTTTCCTGTGCATCAATTTCCATGCCCAGTATTCTTGATTGTCTATTAATAGGCGTGTTATTTTGCACTCACTCCCACTCTAATTTTTTGTCGAAACTTTTCAGCAAGCTTTGAACTCTTGCAGCAACAGCAACAGAGCGATTCACTTTGTATTTATTGCCGTCAACGTCACATTTCCGCTTGATCTGGCGCGGAATGGCCATCAACGGAACGTCATTGGCACCACCAACATTTGCAGTTGGATCCACAATGCACCACACATCCATGAACACATCCATGACCACGTCCCTGTAGATGCCACATTTGATTCGGATCACTCCGGCCACACCTACAAATTGTTTCTGCTCCCCCATATTGTGTGTTTGTGCGAGGCGGGGGCGGTGCCGGTGGCGGAGTAGAACCGCTATATACTTGTAAATATATAAAAACACTGAGAAAAAAAGATATATACTTGTTCTAAACCAATGCACTTAGTTACAGATTCAGTTAAAAACTGATAGATATCATATGATAGGTTAAAGACAAAGCCAACTTTTAAATGGTCTGCAAATTGTTGCTTACTATTTTTCTGTAGTTACGAAAGATCTTTATTTCTTGCAGTGCTGCATATGTGCACCGCTTGTGTGGGGCACATTTTTCGCAATGCAGATGGGAGATGGAAGATGGGAGATGGAAGATGGGAGATGGCACCGGGAGTGAGACGAAAATAGATCAGGTCTAGGCTGTCATGGTAGCTGCACGGTCGGAATGCCACGGCAGCAGTGTTCTTGGAAGCCCCACACTGCCCCACTGAGTGTATCTGCAAATTTGTTGTGTTTGGTTTGTTTGCATTTCGGTGCAACGATCGGTGCAGCGAATTTATTTCGTCTGTGGATGCAGGAAGTTGCTGCTTACATTGGCCCTCGATGGGGTGTTGAAATTGGAATCAGTATGGGAATGGGATCGAATCGAATCGAATCAAATGGGATCTGCTGTCACAGTTATGGGTTATGGCTTGGAGGGCTTGAGATAACAAAGACTGTTTCGATTTCGTGGCAACTTCAAAGGCGAGATGCTGGGGCAGGCAGGCACAGTACTGTGTTGCAAGTTGCTGGTTGGCCGTTGCAAGTTGCTGTTACATCAGCACAAGACTCTCTCAATTACGAGTCCAATTGGCGGGGGGGCACGAGTAGCAAGTAACTGCAAAAACCGGTACGAGCACAGCACAGAGGTTCTTCTGGACAGAGGAGGCTGCTCACTGCTCCAATCAACCACTTTCAGTTCACAGCTGATCATGAACTTCGGCTAAATCAGCTGAAAACGAGTTTTTATGGCATAATAACCAAAACCAAAACGACCGGGAAAGAAGTTAAGGCTCCACAACAATGATGACGATCTGATCTGAGCCAAGCACTGCAGTGCACTGTTGTCTGTGTTTGCTCAACTGCTTTTCCAGCAGTTTGGATGGGTAGTTGGACTTCGACTTCGACTTCGACTTGGACTTGGACTGGGTAATTGAAAAAGTTGTTAGCCACATCAATTCCAAAACGGCCGTAAACTTGTTAATGCAACCCAGACGGGCAGAAAACGCATTAAAAAACACCAATAAGCCTTAGGCCCGATAGAATCTTAACCATCATTTTCCAATTCAAAAGGGACTTGATGTTCTGCTCTGAAACCGAAATCGTATTGCCCCCAATAAGGAAGTACAAAACGGGTAGCAGAAATATTTGTTTCTCCGATTGGTTTTTTTTTTTTTTGGGGGGAAATTCTGGGAAATATTCTAAGTTGCGACCACGAAATGTAATTCCTTGGAAGCAGTTGGAAAACTCAACGAACTAAGGACAACTGCAGCGACAAAGCAACACGGCGCAACAAATCGAAATAAACTTTATGCACGTAAAATTTTAATGAGCACAGCACGAAGTCAATTTCAATGCTAATCCGGCGGCCAAAAGCCAGACGATGGACAAATGGACATACGGACATTTGACCAGGAGTTTGGGGGACCACCGAGTTGAGGTTGCTGCAGTTGGCGCTGCTGTTGCCTTTGTTGCACATGTGCCCCAAAGCCACAAATCACGAAGGTGGCGCGATCTGACATCCCACTCACAACGGAGGCCTTCGGGCAAGGTGTCGCTAACACTATGTAACCAACGAGGGGATTATCATAGCTCCTGCACGGAACAAGGGAGCTGTAAAAAAGCAGCCATAAACTCTCGGTATTTCCGCAGCGGTATGTGTATCCATGTGGGGCATATCGGCAATAAGTGCACGGAATTTTGCAGCTTTTTAGGTTCGGCTAGCTATCTTTTATAGCCCCATTAAGTAGTAAAACGGAAACCCATCCATGACCTGTACTTTAGAATCTCAGCAGACTTTCTAATTTAGTTTAAAATGTTTAGCAATGCCGTACACTTTGATAGTTACAAGATATCTGATTGGAAAGTGTTTAGACCCCTGTTGACTAGTGTAAACAAAGAGTTACGCTTGAACTTGACAAATGCCCAAATAACGTGATGCCGAAACAAATCCTGGAGGTGAACCTGAACCGGGAGGTAATTTATTATTGAACCATTTATTAGAGCGTGTCGTTGTCGTGGTCGTGGCTCTTTGGCTCTTTGGCTCTTTCGCTCTTTTGGCCGTTGCAGTTGGAGCACTTTGTGGCCAACTGGGCACAATTGTCGCTAGGGCTTGTCAGTCATTCATGGGACGATTTGACGGCTTCGTTTGTTCGCTGAACAATTTATAGGTAACTATTTGCTTTGCCCGGAGCGTTTCTGGCATTTGAAGCAGCCGATTCCCACCGACTACGTTCACG
Organism: Drosophila teissieri; assembly: GCF_016746235.2. NCBI lineage: Eukaryota > Metazoa > Arthropoda > Insecta > Diptera > Drosophilidae > Drosophila > Drosophila teissieri. The sequence continues at coordinate 12,881,136 of NC_053031.1, read as the reverse complement.
TCTGGCCAGAGGATTGGGAATGGGAAAGTGGGTATCGGGGTGGGAATGGGTCTGAAATGGGGATCGGGCACTGGATGGATGGCTGGGCTGGATGGATGGCTGGGACGCCTTTGTCTTGGTCTACCTGTTGGCATTGCAGGAAGCGTTCACCTCCACGCACACACACTGAGCAATAGAGACATGCTCATAATGAGGATAATCACGATGGCGATGATGACACAAAGACAAAGCTGAAGGCAAACAAATAAGCAAACGGCAGACAGAAGACAGAAGACAGCGATACACAAAAAAAGCATAAAGGAACAAAAGTATCCATATATGCATGAGTGTTTCTGTGAGCGCCGCGGATTCGGATTCGGTGTCTGCCACTTGACGTGCCTGCCCCATGCTGCTCCTCCTCCATTCCCCACCCCTATATATGGCTCCCAACCCAATCGCAATCCCTATCCCAATCCCAATCCCAAGCGAAACCAAGCCAAGCCAAGCCAAGCCAAACCGCGACTCATCGCTGGCCTGCGGCTTTTGTGCTGGGTTAATTACTAAGCGAGTCACACGCGCTTGAATTATTCAAGGCTATCTTCTGGATGCATTCGTATCTATTGCCAGCTGCGCTCAGATACAAAAGTCTGGAGATGCGCAGATGGTTCTTTTGATATAAAATAATATATATAATATATATATAAATGGTAGTAAAAAGAATACTAAGGAATCTGAAGTACTTTAAGAATTGATTATGAATATTTAAAATAATTTACTTCATTAATTTCATAATGGAAACCTTTAGAGTAGTTTTTAGTATTTGATAGAAATAGGGTTTAATTATATATTTTTTTCGGTGTGAAGTAGATGCACTTTATCTGTGAAGACCTGTGGATCGCATAGTGCACACGCGTCTTGTAACTCAATCTGCTGAATTGCCAGAGGCGGAATTCAGAGGGACGAGGCATCTGGGTTTGTTTTCTGCGGAGCGACAGCATTTATGACTAAGTATTTTATAATGAAGTGGCAAATGTGTAGCTACGAAGTTGTCCGGCTGAATAATTGTTAACATTACACTGCAGATTGTTTGAATTTTTTACAGGCAGTACACATGTATTGCCAGGCATACCGAGAAATTTATATAAAAAGTGGTTTCTGTAGTGAAAACATATCTCATTAAAAGCCACCCAGAGGGTTATTTAGATAAGAGTGGCATAAAATACCATAAGTAATTATTATTTATTTGTGAAGAAAAACTTACTGATGCGTTGATTGTTTATTTGTTCTGGCTAATTTTATAAAACGCTTAGGATACCGGCAATAAACATATCTATATAATGAGACTTGCCCGAGAATCAGTTCTTCAAGTGCCGGAGAACTGAGCTCATTGACCCGTCAAACGTTATCTTAACGTCATGCCACATATTTCTGTCACAGTAATGTGCACATTTTGCAGCATAATATACCCATCGCGGCTATTTTAATTCGAATGTTTGCTCATTGGCGATCCCAGTCACATATCATCCATATCCTGAACAGCGACTTCCTCGGCGATCGTGTGCCCATATGCCTATATATATATTTATACATATATGTATATAGACAGTCGGTTCAAACAACACGTGTTCGAATGGCGAATGCACATATGTATATGTGTGTGTTCATACAGAAAAATCCACAGAGACAAACAGACGGAGTGAGTGAATTTTACAAGTTATTTTATGCAAGCCATAAATATGCACTTTACACTTTGCACATTTCCCCCCCATCTAACTCTGCGTTTGTCTTTCACTGGGCGGGCAAAAACAAACCGCATATGTGCCTTGGTCAGATGCTCTTAGTTAGACCAACACAAATACTGGCTATATCCAGGCATTCAGACACTTAGACACCCAGACACATGGCAGACGCCATGGTCCTCGGACTACGGACTACGGACTACGGACAACGGACCATGGACTACCATGGAGTACGGACTCCAAAGTTGGGTCCATGAGTGGCGGCCCCCAGAGCCTGCATACAAATTATGTACAAACATGTTTTCAGAAATGTTCAATTCATTATCGCTAACAAATGCCGATCATGTTGTGTTCAACACAGTTCAAAGCACTTTTCTGCAAATTATTGCACAGATCTGGCCGCTGGATTGATGGACCGTTTCAAATGCAACTCGGAAGCACAGACACTCACTTCATAGGCACTTTTTTCCTCTTTTTCCTCCTTTTCCCCAGACTTTTCACTCTTGGCGCTGCACTCCTAATCGTAATTGCTGTTTGGCTAAGTGATATGCCGTGTTCAGAGATTCTCAATTACACGGCAAGAAATGTTCTGCATCAATGATATGCACTCCGTTCTGATATGGAATCAGCTATTGAATGAAACTATCACATATTAGTCCGCCTTAAGAGAAAAGATGTAAAATTTTATAAAATAAGTTTTTGTTTTAGACTACTAGTACTTAAAAGTATCTTTTGTACGCCCAAAGTATTGGTTTTAAGAATGTAAGAAAGAGACCCTCTTTCTATAGTTTTTGTTGTCTGCAGATTTCGAGTTTACGCTGGAATCTGTTTAGCAGACTGTACGGCTTTACCCCAACGCTCCCTTCGCTCGAGAACACTTAATACACAATTTCCGCTTTCGGATCGGCAAAGGGGGAAACTCAAAATAAAACCAAGCCAAAGCAATCCAAACAAAACCCTATAAAGTACTTGCTCTTCGGCTGGGCCACTCTTTAGATGAGAACGCTGCTGCGTCTGCGCACAAAGGCGATTTAAATTACAGAACGTGCCCGGCTGCAGAGGGTATATAAAATATACAAAATACATAAAGTGCAAACTCGACGCAAACTTCCATTGAGTTTTGAGGCGGTGCACAGAACGCAGTACACAAATTAAATAGCAATTAACATGCAGAGGCAGCTGCAAGTTAGCAGTTGCAACTGCGAATCGAGTTGCCACAGGTCAACCAGATGCCCGCCAGTTTACGACTCCAAATCAGCGGCAAATGTGCTGTGTGCTGTGGCTGATTGATTCAAATAAGTTTATGTGGTTGGACCTAAGTGGGTCACGCCGAGCACTTTACAGCAGCTTTTTTTTGTGTAGTACTTTTTAGCTGCCTCCCACGGACAGAGCACCACATGCTTCACAGTGCGTATGCGTTACGAAAATGATTATAAATTACATTGCAAATGGAGCTGGGGAGCTGATTAGTGGACCCAGAACCTCTGACAATTCGATTTAGAAGGGGCATAGCACTAGCACGTAGTGCACAACCCACACTTGCCACCACTTTGTCATTGAAATGGTTAAAAAATAATACAAAGACCTCTCTCTGCGATTCTAACAAGTCGAAAAAGCGTAGGCTGACCCGAAGGACGCTTCCGTGGTTTGTCTTGTATTTCTCATGACTTTTGCCTCTGACCATGTGTAATAAGTATGCAAATTGCCAATGCGAATGCGAATGCGAGTGGAAAACAATTGATTTTTAATGAATACTGAGGTCAGGGTTGGATTCAAACACTACACTACACTACACTTTGGCACACAACTGAACAACGAAAAACACTCGACAATTATTGGCCATAAATGATAGTGAACTTCAGACATCGGGCCGCTTGGCTAATAAAATGTGAAACCAGAAATTACCTCAAAACTATTCGGCGCGGAAATCCTCTGATTTACGCTGATGTGATGGCTATAAAGCGTTAACTTCTGGGCTGATAGCAGATATATGTGACACTTAGGAGAGGAGTATAAACATATATATATATACGAAGCTGATTCGCACTTTTACGATTATTTCTTGCAGATTGTAAAAAGATCACACATTAAGGCACTTTTATAACGTATCTGCAGGCACTATTCGGGCATCACTCTGTCGCGATTTCAATTTATTTGCATGTTAATTCAACGATACTTTGCACATTTCTTTCGGCACACTCTGTAAGCCCCCAAAGGTGGAAAAATGCGAGACTCTGAAACTACGAATTTACGTATTTAGTTGGCAGTGGCGCGTTGCACTTGGTCACTTCTGTTTACTACTCTATGCATTCGTCTTCGAGTCGCTTTTCTTTTTCTGGGCTTGTCAGTCGCTTTTTTGCCGCTCACAAGACTGCGCGTCGCGAGTTCAAATGTTCAACTGACTCCAGAAAATCCGAAGCACAGACCCGTTAACAGTGCTTCGGCGTGCCACCAGCCGCTGTTAGTGCGCTGCTAGTTTAGACCATTTTTAACAGCTGCTGTTAGGCGCCAGGGCTGCACAAGCAGCAGCTGTAATGTTACACCCGGTGGCGAAATTTGAACATCAATGTAATTCAGAATTAGATTAGTTTTTAGGGAAATTGGAATCTTAAGGCAAATGTAAGCTAGTTAGGTACGAATAACTATGCTAAGTATATATTCAAATTTGTCCTGAGTATTTAGTTGAGCCTAGACTAGCAAAGAGATTAACATATATTTTCAATTTGATCTTGAAGTTAATATTTAAAAATGCATTTAAGTATGACTAATGTCATACATTTAACAAATAGTCTTCAAGTTTTTTACTGATGTATTTATCAGTAAATACTTTATTTGTAAACCGCAAGATATACTCCTCGTTCAACAAGAGGACTCAAAACATTCCATTGCAAAAGGGGAATCTCAGTTGACTTTGCTTTGTTGATAAGGGTAAACCTCTGGCGAGTGTAGGTGATATAATCTTGAAAGATTAATTACTCGGCCGAAGAATGTGAGTTGCATGAAGTTCAATAATATGTTGCTGGGTTCGATTATCAATGTTATTAATTACAAGTGAAAAGGTGCAAGTATTCGTAACATCATTACCAATTCACAAATATGGTATTAAATTAAATAAAATTAAATTATTTAAATTAATCGGGTTTTATTTTCATACAATGTACTGTAGAGTCTACGTAGTACCTGAGTATTTAGTGGAAGCTGGATTAGCACTGCCCTTGAGCGAAATTCTAAGCCACAAACAACTTCGCCCTGGTAATTTTCGCAACTATTTGCTCCGGAGAACACTTATCGCCTGATGATCGACCAATCTCCCGATGATTTTCCAATTTTCACAACCATTCCTCAGCCCAATTGTTACCCAAGCTTTTCTTTTTGGCGGATGAAACCAAAGCAAACTATTTAGCTGCGATTAAAGAACGTGGTTCGCGGAGAGCCGAACAAATTGCGGCTAATTTCGCCTGCTGCGAGTAACTGCCTTGTAAATGATATATCTTTTGGCCGGATTTCTGTGTTCTTTATAGGACTCTTACCTCGCCAATTTGATGGGCCGTGCGGAGAGTCGCGGCAATTTGCGCAAATTTGCATAGGAATCGCTGCTCGAAGCGGGCCAAACTGCCGTCGAATCCGCACACGAGTCGCTCACGTGCCTGCTGGATTAAAATGGCACGCGTGCGTGCCCAGTAGACGGGATAAATGTGCGACAGATGGCTGTCAATCAGCCGGGCCAGCGTGGCGTCCACGTCGGCGGGAAGTCGAAGTCTCTGTGGTGCAGGCGCTCCTTCGGAGTTACTCTGCGGAGGAGAAGTTGAGGAAGGTTCCGTCAGCTGGGGACAATAGGAAAAAATGTATGAGATTCCTTAGCTTCATGAAAAAATAGTATGTAGTATATATCAATTAATAATACTAAAACGCTATGAAATATTATTTTTTTTGTTTTAGGTCTATAAATAAGTTTAATTTTTCCTCAGTGTAGCTACGTACCTCTGCCTCCAGTGGGACCTCCTCCTCCTTTGGCGGCTCCAGCTCGTCGACCGCCTGCTGCTGCTCCTCGGCAATGCTGGCACTCAAACTGCACTCGATGGGCAGGGCGTCCGTATAGGACCCGTTACTGCCCTCCGCCAGGTCTTCGTCCTCCAAGAGCTCCTCCTCCTGCTCCGCCAGTGCCGTCGCGGGCTCCCTCTCCTCGTTTGTCGTGGGTGCTGGCTCATTCCTGATCAGTGTGATGGTGGTCGTGGTGGTGGAACTGCTGGTTGGCATCTTGGCCTGACCCGTTAGCCGCTGTTTGCACTTCTTGAGGTACTTTTGAACCCGCGACTTGCTGCGGTTCACAGAGGCTGCTGCGCCAGAGGTGGACGCGGAGGAAGAGGTTGTGCCCGGGTATCGACAGCACACATAATTAGCATTCGCGGACAGTTGGTCCACCTCTGGAGGTTCCACCTCCTCCTCCAGCTCCTCTGGATCCTCCATCTCCTGATCCTCATCATCGCGAGCTATGGGCGCTGCTCTGGCCTCTTTCATGTCCCTGTCAGTGGACTCTAGGCTCGGAATCTGCCCTCCTGGGACTCCTCCAGCCGGAACATCGATTTGCGTGTCACTCGGCACCAAGATCTCGGCTAATTCCGCTCCTGCTCCTGCTCCTGAACCAGTAACAGCTGCTTCTGCTCGCCCTGCCTCGATGTTCGTGTCAGCCTGAAAATGCAGAGGGAAAAAGCTAAGAAAAAGACCTCAGACACGTGTGGAGTTCAGAGTGCGCTTGTGTATCCGCCAGATACACAATTGCCGCATTTCAAATGGGCCAAAGTTCTTTGGCTCGGCACATGCACAGGCAATGGGGCAATGCAAAGAGCCGCATTAAACACAATTGCCTCGGTTACCACTGGCAACACGGGGCCATACAGTGGGGCAAACTATAGTGATAATCTAACATTTTTATTTATTTTAACTGAGCCTAAGAAAAGAGTTATTGATTTATTACGCAGGATATCCCTTAAGTGACTAAATACGGAATACAGGCTTATATGTTGTGCCAAGTTATAGAAACGCAACTGAAGACTCCAAGATTCGATCCACTTTCCTACTGCAAACTTAGGAACAGCTTAGAGGGCTGTGAGAGAGGGGGGGCTCGGGTTGCCTTGTTGCATGTTAAAAGTTAAACAGAAATCAATTGGGGACAGCATTGATCCGAGAGACAAGGCTGGGAAAAGGGAGTGCGAGGGGCCGCATTGCATGACAATCAAATGAAACGTCAAACGTTCGTTTCCAGTTGGTTGTTAGTGGGCATGTTGTTGTTTTTGCCGCTGCCTCAGTTGTCGTTGTCATAGGTCAAGTGTAGCACAGTAGAATTCACTTTCTTTCAGATACGAGCACACACAAATTTGCAGTGAAAGTGGATGTGGTGGCTGTTCAGTGTTCGAGGATGCGGATGGTGTGGGGATGCGGCCTAGCAAATGGCCAAACTTTGACCATAACACACATAACAAAAAACCTGGCATGTTAAACTCTTCGGTTGGCGAACCGAAATACTTTTGGTCTCGGCCACAACAATGTGACATTGTGTGGTGCCGGCGCTTTTCCATTTATTTTCCCATTATCCACTCACTCGCCTTTCCACGCCCAAACGAACTTAGCTACTAACTTGGCCAAGGAATGTGGCTAGCTCTGCAAGTCCTGCCGCTAGCAGCTTTTGGTCCTTCGTGCCGGCCTCTCAAGCGCCGGCGATGGCCGCCAGATGTCGCCCTCGGCGCCTGCGCATGCTCAATGAGTGGTCCGCATAGCCAATCTCGAACTTGAACCCCTAAAACCCCCAAAACCCCCCAAACCCGATCACTACATTCATTTATTGGCAGTACGAGCCCGCAAAGACAGAGATTTCTGTTGTCGAAGCTTATAAATTTCCACAATTTGTTCAGGCCGGGCTTTTTGAAGTGCGGCCAGAGCGACGCCAATAAATACCAATAAATATATCATCAATATTTTCTTTTTGGGCCACGCACTGAGCGAAAAATCAGGGCTTGGCCAGGTATAGTATGGTTTTACCATTCACTCTTGTGTTTAATGTCTGCACCCCTCACAAAAGGCACTGTAATAAGATAATCTGTGCAAAAATTAATCAAAATCCTTAGAGAGCATGCCCTTTTCTTGCAGTGCATGATTCTGGGGCTGCATTCCGGCAATTGGCCACCGCTCGAAGATCAGTGCCCAGTGGCCATGGCAGTGGCACGCACGATCTGGAGAAAAAAAGGCAGAATCAGAGGCAAATGCAATTTGCTGTCATGCCAACTCTTGACCAAGTGCCGACCACTGCTCATCAATTAATTGCCCCGGCTGGTTGCTTGGTCTGGTTTGGTTGGCTTTTGGCTGTGCTTTTGGTTGGGCTGGTTGTTGCTGCTCTTGGATTCGTTTTTGGAATGGGTTCGGCCCGCCCGGGGGCGTTTTGTCGGTGGGTATTGGTGGGTATCGGTGGGCATTGTCGGCGGCGGTGGTGCGTGAGTCTTGGGCAGTGGGTCGGTCGGTGGCTCAGCTGAGTTGAGCTGAGCTGCTAGCTGCTAGCCCGCTGTTCAAATTATGGCCGCGCGTCAAAAGGAAATCGAAAATGTTGCACTAGTTGGCTGGACAAGCCATTAAAGGAAGGTCGCCTCGCTGCACACCGACAGCACAACCTTGGGGCTATGCCGTGTATCTAAAATATATGCCGATCTCCCCATCCCATACGATTCAGCACTCTCTCACGCATCTACGGTTTCACCTAACGCCGTCGTGACCCAAATCGGAATCGGGCATCCACCATCCACCATCCACTATCCAACGTCCAAGATCCACTCCCCTTTGATTTAGTGGACTTGGACACGATGGGAAATTAATTTTTATGCATCTCTTGTCACATTTGTGTTAATCAAAACATTATGACTGCGTTTTCGTTTATTAATTGGCCAACCAACTCCGGCAATCTAAACACCTGCGGAGGAGCTAAAGCTGGAGCCTAAAAGCGAAAAAGCTGGAAATGTCATTGCCATTGCCATTTGGACGCACTGCCTCTGCCCACAAAGCAAATTAAATTTATTGCGTGTGATTTTGATAGCGCAGAGATACACAGAAATATTGCGTCAGTAACTAATTTGTTAGACGATCGTTTTTTCTCGTTACCGATTGTAACGGGTTCGAAAAACTTTGACTAACAAGAATTATAAATCCCAATTCCATAATATGAATTATAATTGCATCTCGTTTTGTTCATTGATCCTTAATAGTTTTAAGTTCGTTTAATAACAATTGCATATAAATGGGATAAAAGGTTGGAGTTTTAAAGTGGTATACCATTAAAAACTAATATAAAAAGCCCTGTTTTAGCAGCATATAAACATGGAAAATAAAAAATATTTATGTGGGAATTTGTAAAAGTAGTGTAGGTGGTGCAAATTGCATTGCATTTTTTTTTAAGAAAGACTGAGTGTGTGCGTGCGTATCTGTGTGGAAATGCGTGGGCTCAAACTGCCACTGCATCCAAATTAAAGTGACAGCCCCAAGAAATTGAAAATGACTGTGAATGCGTGTCGTTAATGGGCTGTCCTAACCCCAGACTAAGGTTAAAGAAAGAGAAACTGAAAGCTGGACAGGAAAACAGGTAAACGGCGAGGGTGGCCAATAGAAAAATTAATATGCAACATAAAAGTAATAATCTTACTTGATGGGTAGTGCATTTATTTGATGTTCATCATGTGAATTCAATATTAAGTGGAAATTGTGGCAACCAAGAAAAATAAATGTCAAAGATTCCTGCTTAGTAATGTTAAAACGTATTCTTTTGATGTTCGCTACTTCCATAAAATGCGAACCAGTATCTTAAGCAACCTCGACTGTCATTTAAAGGTCATTTAAAGGTCAGCCATCACCACCAGTTAAGCCATTGCACTTCCTTCCACTTATGGGTCAGATCGACTTATTCGATTACGAAAACCCATTTCCTATATCAAATTTGCATCTCGTGCGTTGAATAACAGCTGCATGCCAATTGTCGGAGGTTTATGAAAGGTTCAATGTTTCGGCCTTTTCCGCGCTGAGATCGCAAATGCGTTGCAGATTTTGGTTTTGAGTTTTCAGTTTGCAGTTTTCAGTTTTGAGCTGCATTTCGCCGTCGACGACGAAGACGAACTCAAAGTCGCGAGCTGAAAAATTCCCACGTCGTGCGTGAGTGCGCGGGAAAATATTAAACAGATTTTCATGTCTGAGGAAAAGCATACGAAAAATCGCTCTCAACCGCATTTAATAGCTTCGGAGATTCGATTTGAAAGGCGTTCGTCGTCGGCGATTTTTTTTGTTGGTTGGCAATCGCATGTCGGGGCGTTTTTGCATGATTTCTAGTTAAAATGCAAAACTCTGGCTGCGATAAATAAATATGCATGCCTCGAATGCAACGAACAATGTGGAAAACGGCAACCGAAAACATAAACTGCACTTTGAATTGAAACTGACGAGCAGCGGATGCACAGCCCCCATCTATCCCATTCCAACCCATCCCCATCCCCATCCCCAACCCATTCCCATTCCATGCACCTATTTGGAATTGGCCAGCCGGCCAAGCAGCCAAGTTAACAGCGGCAAATCACCAAACAGGCGGCGCAATTAGCCACCACTGCCTGCTAGTTGCAATTTTTATTTGCTCTCCTGGTTTATTGGCCATTGAATGCAACGCTCCGCGTCCACCTGTCCGTTTGTCCATCGGTCCGGCCAACAAATGAGCCACTGATAAATATTATTAGCGCACGGCCAGTCGCAGTGGCAGTGGCAGTTGCAGTTGCACCACCGAAACCACCGAAAACCAAGTGCAAGATCAGGTCCCGCACCTAGAGTACACTGAAAAAGACTCTATTTAGGTTCCGGATGAAGTCAAAGCCCATCTTATAATCCGTGCTAAGTTATTCCACATTTCACATGTGCTTTAGATCATTTGTTGCAGTGCATAGTTCGGCGCACCGGCTGCCACATTTGCGGCATAATCGCAATTTATTTAAATGCGATCCGGGGTCTGCGGAGGATGGGACTATTGGCTACCTCTTGAATTGCAGTGCCACCACAAGCGCTGCCACTCTGCAATTAATATCGACATTTTAACACTTTACGTTGAATTATTACATCTCTTACTTTCCCAATTGTTATTATCTGTGGGGCCGACAGTCGCAGTTCGTTTATCTAGTTTGGTGGTCCCTATTTCGGCGCAACAGCTTTTGCCTTGTCGAGTCTTATTTTGGCTGCTGCTTTTCCAAGCCGCCAAATCACTGCTATTTCCTTTGCGTTTTCGCAGTGACTTTTCCTATCCCCCCACTATCGTATTTCGCTAATGGGCGGGAAATGCAACTGTCGTCGCACTCGAATGTCAAGGAAAACATCGGCGCACATTAGTAGAGTGCCCTGGCTGCTGATTGAATAACGCCAATCGAGGTGTGATCGGATTGGTTCAGTGTCGGAAATTGCCAATCCTAAGTGTAGCAAAAAGAGTCGTAAAGTAGTTCCTTAAACTGGTAGAGAAATGCAGTTAATTCGGTGCTAAAGAAAGGTGATTTATGCTGGAGTATGTAGGTTAAGTATGCTAAGGTCATACATCTCTTGGAATCTTTAAAGGCTTTTTGTGCATATCTTTTGAAAATGTTACCTCTTTACAATTGGTGAATTTATAACCAAATAGTTAAAACTAAATTAATCCCACGAGTTGAGAAATTCCTGAGATCCCCCGAGGGAAACCTGTTGCTTGCAAAAAGTTCCCAAAACTTCATGAAATGCTATAAACTTTCGCCAACTTCCCTTAACGAACTGGCCGCCGCTTAATCACAAATCAACTTTCACGCCCCCAAAAAGCGCAAAACACTCGAGAAATATGAACTCTCGTCTTGAGCGCTCACTTAAAGCTAGCCACATTAATCTACAATTACTTTGTATGCCCCGATAGCCGATGGCCAATGGCCAATGGTCGAGAGCCGAGAAAAATGACTCAATTTAAATCAATAAAGGGCAGGGAAGCGGACTAAGGCTCTTTCGCAAAGGTACGTGGTGACCCCGAATGCTGCAGAGATGGAGGCATTCAGGGATAGAGGGTGACCCACCGTCTCAATGGCCGCATACGAGTGCCAGATCAACTTCGGGCTGAGGGGCCGAGGATTGTGGTGCAGGCGGGCATATTGCTTCATGAATATTTTCCAGATTACATAAGCCATCGTCGCAGCGTCTCCGGTCATAAAGATCGATATCCACATGCAAATTATATGCGTGCCAGGAAACTGCCGGCACATCCACGTCCACGTCCACATCCACATCCACCTCCAATCCAGATTCGGATTCGGGTTCGGGTTCAGGTTCGGACTTGATGCGTAGTTTGCTGGGTTGCGTTTATTGTTTTCATAAATAAAGCGAAGGCACACCGAAATTTGTCGGCTCGCATTATTATTGTTATTATTATTGCTTATTATTATTGTTGCAATGGCGATATTCACTTGGCCAGACAGATTCACTTCATTTTTCACAGCACACAATCGCACACAAAAACAAACCGATCCGAACCGAACCGAAGCGAACTGAACGGCTTAAACCAACAAAGGCGAAATGCAAAAGGCAAAAGGCTGGGCGCATACAAAAGGAAGGCAGTGTGGCAGATACTTTTGGCTCCCCCTTCTCGTGATCTTGTGTATTATTTTAATATTTATTTACATTTTGAGCATTTTGCATAACGCGCGGGTCACGACGGAAATCGTCGGCTGGCAATTTATCAATACATAGTTGTGTGGCCTAAAGGAAAAAGCCAAAGTTACAGCCATGGAAAAACTAGAAAAAAAAACTGGGCAGAAAGGTTCGCAGACGCGAAATCAAAACAAATGAAAAACGCGCCAAAAAATCAAAACGCGCACAAATTTTGCTTCACTGGGCGTACGTTTCCCATTTTTTGTTTCTTTTTTTTCTTAAATTTTTTTATTGCTGAATCGGTCGAAAAGATCAATATAGGAAAAACGTCAAGAGCCATGAAGTCCGTCTGTCCGGGAAACGAGTTCAAAGCGTTTGCGGCGGCCGCTTTGCGCCAACTAAATTGAAATGAGCGGAGCGCGAAATGGAAAAGCCCAGTCGGAATCGAGGGTGTAACTCACAGATACTCACCCAAACACCCAAACACCCATACCCATTTTCCACTGCAGGCTTCAATGATTTTCCATGCGTGCGAACGCTTGTTTGCATTTTGCCTGGGCTTTTTCGCTTCATTTCAGCTTTTTGGCTCAAATCGAGCCCAGCTCACTCAGCTGACTCAACCGCTTGAATGGCCGGCAGAAAAACGCTCGCGGAACATCAATGGCAGCAACAACAATAAGCACAGCACACCCACAATTATCGGTGATTTATAGTGGATGTGGACAGGGATATCTCCACTTTGACGGGCGCTTGGTCACCGATCGCATTAGAATACAATCAGGGAAGGAATACATTTACATACATTTCCCAGAACGTTGTTTTTCAATCTAATTGCTTGCGCTTTCGGCAACTCAGAAGATAAATATCCAAGTCTGCATGCAGATCAATGTCTAACTATTTCACGGTGCAAGATTGCTGGATTATCTAAGAAAAATCATTAAAGTTTTAGTAGAACTGCACTTCTTTTCAAGTAGTAAAGCTTCTGGCATTAATGCTACGTAAATTTCGTTACTTTATGTATTTTTTAGATCCCGAGATAACAGTTCTACTCCCAGTTTAAAGAGTATATTTTAGTTCGGCATAGAGCAATTCGTTCAGTTCCATTTAGTCAGTATTCGAGTATTCCAGGCTGGGGACTGAGGTCTGTATTATGCACAATGTTATTGTTTGCCCCGCTGAATAGCCGCCGCCCTTGTTTCATGCCCATCCCTCTGCCACAATTGTGGATACTAAACATCATATAGACATCTTCAACTCCTGCCTTGAACTTGGCAAGTTCCCGTATATACTTATGTACACATATACAAAATAGAGGGCTGTCCGCATATATTTCGTTTGCTACTTTGTCGGTATTTAGCTGATGCCTTTTGACGGACATTTGTTTACGATGCCAGACGCAGGTTTACCCTAGAACGCTAACGAGCCGGGGTTCCAGTGGTTCCTGGCCTCGAGAAACCCATGCGATTGCGTTAATCGGAACACGCGATGAGTGTTTACTCCGCTTTAGTTTCACAAAAAAAATCTGGGCAGTCGCTGAAACTTCGAGTGGTGCGAATAAACATTTGCCAGCGGGATAAACAATATATGGGCTCCACCGATGGCCCATAAATATGAGTATTAAGTGCTCTTCCCGGTGGGTCTGCCATATTTTCATTTGCAATGCGAACGAGCATTAGGGTAAAGTTGCACTGCAAATTGGGCTGTGAGTAAGAGTATCAATATTTCCGCAGCCAATTAAAATCAATTAACTTATAAGCTTTTTACGGGCATAATTGTGAGTCACTAGTTCGTGATTTGATTCCGGTTTAATGACTAGGTATATTATATTATATGCCTTTTAGAAAAGTTCTCTAACTCACGTTAATCACATGTATTAACATATAATATATGAGAGCTTTATATATAACTTCATGCATGCCATTCCCGCCGTTAAAAGGGTCAGTTTACCCATCTATTTGTATACCCGTTACTCGTAGAGTAAAAGGGTATACTAGATTCGTTGAAAAGTATGTAACAGGCAGAAGGAAGCGTTTCCGACCATATAAAGTATATATATTCTTGATCAGGATCAATAGCCGAGTCGATCTGGCCATGTCCGTCTGTCCGTCCGTCTGTCCGTCTGTCCGTCTGTCCGTCTGTCCGTCCGTCCGTCTGTCCGTCTGTCTGTCCGTATGAACGTCGAGATCTCAGGAACTACAAAAGGTAGACAGTTGAGATTAAGCATACTGACTCCTGAGACATAGACGCAGCGCAAGTTTGTCGATTCATGTTGCCACGCCCACTCTAACGCCCACAAACCGCCCAAAACTGCCACGTCCACACTTTTGAAAAATGTTTTGATATTTTTTCATTTTTGTATTAGTCTTATAAATTTCTATCGATTTGCCAAAAAACTTTTTGCCACGCCCACTCTAGCGCCCACAAACCGCCCAAAGCTGCTACGCCCACACTTTTGAAAAATGTTTTGATATTTTTTCATTTTTGTATTAGTCTTTTAAATTTCTATCGCTTTGCCAAAAAACTTTTTGCCACGCCCACTCTAGCGCCCACAAACCGCCAAAAACTGTCAGTGCTGAAGACTCCTTCGCACTTTCACTAGCTGAGTAACGGGTATCAGATAGTCGGGGAACTCGACTATAGCGTTCTCTCTTGTTTAAAACACCCATTTGGCAGTCTATTGGCTCATATCAGTTGGCTGCCTAAATATTAGAAAACTTTTTAATATGCCAGGGGCGTTCAACTTAACCCCTACGTGCTCTGTTTGAGATCCGCATTGTTACAAACACAAAAATTTCGAAATCGCACAAATGCCAGCTACAAATAATTGCCAAAAATCACCGGCAAAGTCAACTCAACTTTCATAAAACGGCATTCAATTTGATTTGCACAATTTGGGGGCCTCTTAGCGGCTCCTCGACTGTCGATTGGTTTTCACATTTGTGGCATTTTGGCGTTTGTTTGAATTGATAACAGGCTGAAAGTGCCTTTCAAGCTGACAGCCATAATCGCTCAACGCCAACTGTTCGGCGGTCTGAAATAGTTTGGGGTGTTGCGGAGTTTTCCGACTGCCAGGGGATGAAACTAGGGATACATGTACCACATAGTACAGAACCAAGCCTATGTCTCCGGCAGGTCGATGGACACACCCACCCGGCAGAGCCGGCGGAAAGCGGAAACGGAACAAAGCCTCAGACAGTGGGCTCCTTTGCCTCAGACCACTCCAAACACTCCAAGCCAACGCTGATGGAGAAATTATAGCGAGTCACGCGAGTGCGAAGCTTTTCTAACCCTTCTCATCAGCCGGCTGTGCCCCGATTCGCAGGAAAAGCAGAATTAGCTAAAAATTGCACCGAAAGCGCCGAAAAATATTGTACTTAATTGAATTTGCAGCCTGGCTGAGTAACTTTTAATTGAATTCCAGCTAAAATCCAAGGGTTGTGAGTTGGAATGATGACCCACTTGGGATCTAGTGCAGGATGATCTAAGCAGGGTAATAAATACACAACCCTAATTGGATAGTCAGCAGAGGGACAACAACTTGTTTAGGTTGAATATGCTTAATAACTTGGTTAAATAAAAACCTATTTTGCAAACTTACTTTGGCCTGTATAATAGAGCACTCACTTTATGGACTCTAAAAAGTGCTAAGTACTTGGGTAATGAAAAATGTTCTTACGCCATTTAAGTCACTATTGGCCATTAATATTAATGCCTCCAGATGCTTCTATTTATTTACTTATTTTGGTAGAATAATGGTGTTCCTGCAATCAGTGCCAACTTTATTTTAGCTGTGTAACTTTGTTCATACTAATATTTTCACAATTGTAAACTAGCTTGGTTTAGTATTCAGTATACACTGGTATTCATACAGTAAAAGCTGGCCATTATACAATTTTAAAACAGCTGCTTAGTTATGCCTAAAGGGCTAAAACAGCTAAAGCAGCTTTCAAATAATGAAACTCTATTTAAATTGGCTTTATATGATCAATTAAAGAATTAATCGACAGAGTACCCTCTCTAAGTATTTCATTTTCGCATTGACGTTATCTAGTCAAGTCTGGAGTAGTTATCTAGTAATGATCTCATTTCAAAGCCCATTCAATTTGCCAGCAACTGAGACAAAGTGGGGACTAAAATATCAGATTAATGGCTTTAGAAGTGGCTAAATGATGGAGTTACGTTATTGTTTTACCCCCCATTTCTGTCGGTGTACTCACGTGACACTCCCGCCTGGCCAGTCGGCGCTTAATCCACTTGAACGCCTCCTGGCGACGGCGGACGAAGGACATGGTGGAGCGGTGCCACAGATGCAGGACGACGACGAGGAGGCGCTGCACCCAGACTCCCAACCGCTCGCTCCAGACTTCCCTGCGCAGCTGGAACATTAAGCACTGCACTCGGTCCGATTTTCAGCGGAATCAAATACCATCACTTTCGGGGCGTTATTCCCACGAATACTCGTACTCTATGCGTTTGATGATTTGATGATTTCTGGCTAAGCACTGCGCGATATTCCCTTCTGGGCGGATTGGCCAAGACGCGGGGGCTAATAGAATTTCACTTTTGTTTTGGGGGCGGTACGTGGTACGCGGTACGGAACCGTTGTTACTTCAGTTGCGTTTGTTGTTTGACTGAGAATGCCGCCGAGTTTGTTTCTCCACCTCGGTAAACTTTGAGTGAGTGTGAGCAGTAGACTCGACTTGAGACTCAAGACTTGAGACAGAGAGAGGGCCCTGCACTTGCGATTGTCACCGCTGATACTTATACTTTTTTTTTCATTTTTTTCTTATGTTTTTTTTGTTTGTATTTTTGTGGCTTTCCGCGTTTTGTTTATACAATTTTCTGGTGCGGCCCGTGTGCGTGTGGCTTACTGGGGAACCCAGAAAAATCGTACTACTCGTACATAAATAATGCAATAAGTTAGGGCCCCGCCGATTCGAGACAAAAACAGAAGGCGGAAAAATTGAAAAAAAATCGAAACTGTTTTTGCATTCGCTGCACACTCACACACACATCAAACATCACACCTCTGCTGCTGTCCGAATACTCGAGTACTCGAATACTCGGCTTTTAACCGAGCTTTGCACTCAATTTGATTGCCGGCAGAAGCGGCTGCGAAATCCACGGTGGTCATATGCGACACATGTGAAACACGCAGGGAGGCCCATTTTACGGTGAAGGCGAAGGTGTTGCTGTTGTAATCCGCGGCCTAGGCACAGTGGGTGGAAAACTACTAAAAGGGAGTGAAAAAATTTGGTACCTTTTTGAACTAAAATATTTACAATACTGTATCGAAAGGATAAAAGTAACAATTGGAGTAATGAAATTATAATATATTATATTTTTTTTTGAGAGTAGTCTATTAATGAAAAAGCTATTGGCAAAAATCTTTTAAATAAAACTAGGGAAAATTAAGAGCACTATGTGAATATGAATATTAGTATTAAAACAAAGCCAGTCGCACTTAACGCCCAGAGAAGCTCAAAGTTGGATATTTAATTGTATAACTATTTCTTATAATTTTAGTTTCACTTTTTCACATATCCTGTCACCACTGTACTCGTGCTAGTTCGTGTGTGGGCGTTTCTAGGCGATTCCCTTGCACCAAGCCCAGTCTTCGCAGTGCAAGCGCCGCTAGGCGACGAAGGCAAACAAGTGTTTTGGGTGTCTGCTATAAAATGCGAGGAGGACAAAAGCCCATGGAGCGTCCATCGGAGAGCTTTTGGAGCGTAGATTAATGTTACTGGCGGTCGGCTGGCCGTGTTGCTATTTTGTTATTTACCCGCTCGTTGCTAGTACGGTTATTTATTTATTTATGCTAATGTCGCTGGCAGAGCCGCTGACGGTGCATTTGCATTGTTTAGAATGAGAACAGCGAGAAAACGAGCCCAGCAACAAAAAGGGGGCACACACAATAACAACTATAACAACTATAACAACAACAACAAGTGCAACAGCAACTGCAGCGGTAGCAACAAACACACGACAAGTGGCACTCACGCGACAAAAGCCCATATATAAAGTGTTCTCATGGTTATCTCGTTGGCTGTGCGATACTTTCGACTGTTTCATATGCACAGGAAAAATTGAATTTTATCAGTTTAGTATATTATAAATCTATTTATCTATATAAGTCTAAACATAATTTGGCTTAAATCAAAAGCAAAAAATCCACAAGAAGTTTATATAAATCTATTTAATATATTGATGTGAACACACATTTTTTCACTGTGCGCTGATATTTTGGATACTGGCACATAGAAAGTTCGAAGTTCCCATCGAGCAGAAATTGATGGGAAATTCTCAGCACGTTCGTCGGTGGATTCTCCTTCTCCGCTTGATTGACAACTGGGCGTCGGATCGCCCAACTCAACTTGAAACTTTGAAGTAGGGTTTGAAGTGCACCTGTGGCACCAAGCTGCAGTGCAACCAGAAGCGAAGATGTCGCCGCTGGGCACGATGCTCGATGCGGATTCAGATTCAGGATCAAGTTGATTTACTTGAATGCATTTCCAAGCTTATTCGCCGATTCAGTGGATATCACCGAAAGGAACCACCTTTTACGAATGACTGGAAATTATGTTAAGTAATTAGCAGAAATGGAAATCAGAACCAGCAAGAATTAGGTACTCCGCAATACCAACTATTTTTATAACAACTCAATCAAACTCTTATATATGTATGTACCTGTAGTTCCAAGATTATGTTTAATTTCAAGGATACCTTAGTAGTTATTCTCTTTCAAAAACGACACCAAAATAATTTTGAGCTTCGAAATTTGAGCTCAGTTCTTGATATATTTTTTGCTACTCACCATGAATCCTGACAAAACAGAGAGTGACTTTGCGAACAAGGTGCGCTTTCACCTGAGCAAGGACGAGTTGGAGCGGCAGATGCGGAGAATTCACGACCGAGATGAATCCGTGGACGGCAAGAACCGTTTATCTGGAGGCGGAAGCAGTGTTCATAGCCGCACCACGAGCTCGTCCACTGGTTTGCCGCGGCAGGAGTCGTGGATCTTCGAGAGCGTTGGGGGTTACTATCTGGCCAACGAAGATTTGGCCAGGATGAGTGTGCCCCGTCAGGAGCAGTTGCTGATGAGAGATTTAATCTATTCCTTCTCTGGGGTTCCATCTGCATATGTGAAGCCCGATATCCAGGTCGATCAGATTTCCGAAATGTCATCAGTGGATATAGCCAAGGTTCGCTTTCGATTGGATGAGGCCTTCAATGGGGCCTTCAGAGCTTTGGCCCATGAAATACTGCCCCTGATAGGCTATTATATTAGTGTCCAGAGCTATATAGAGGAGACCAATATGTCGCCAAATTGTGGAAGAACTCGTCTGGCCTTGGCCTCTGCCTTAGGTAATCAACTGCAGGACTACTATGATCTACAGTCCAAGTTGGAAACCGATTTGCAGGACAAGAAGTTGAATCTCAAGGAACTGGTGCGACAGGTGCGTCCTTGGCTGCCTATTCTAAAGTCCTTCTCCAGCATGGCCTGCAGTGCCCGGGGCAATCTGACCAGTGCCCAGGTACTAACATTGCTGGATCAGATCTATCGGGATCAGAAGGACACCGATGTAGATCTAAAGGAACGGGTGGCCAAAGTTTTGGCTTCTGTTAGTCGTACTTACATGAAGATAGTTCAGTTGTGGATGCAAAAAGGTGTTCTCTTCGACGCGCAGCATGAGTTTTTCGTGGAGGACACGGAGCCCTCGACCTCAATGAGCAGTACTCTATTGGCGCCGGAGAAATGTTGCCACGCCTACTGGGCGGAGCGGTACCGCCTTATGCCGGACCGTTTGCCGGGTTTCTTGCTTTCCCTGGCGAATGATGTTTTCCTGGCCGGAAAGTACCTTAATATTCTGCGACAGTGCAATGTTTCAATGAAGCTGCTGCAGCTGCCACTTGCTTATGATCCAAGCGATTTGGCGCATGAGGAGATCATCAAGACTAGCTACGAGTTGCCAGCGCAGAAGCTTCTCAAGGTTTTGGCAGAGGAACACAATTTGGCTTTACACATTCGCAATTTAAAGTCCTATTTCCTGCTGCAGGAGGAGGGCTTCTGCGAGACTTTGCTGTACAAATGCCAGGAGTACCTGAAGTACAATGTGGACAGGTTGATTCCCGAGAAACTACAGACCCTTCTAACAGAAACCCTGCAAAAGTCCAATGATTTCTTTAAGGATATGCTGCGCTGTCAGCTTAAGGATTGCGATGTAGGCACACAATTGGATAGACATCATAAGGCCCAAAGAGCTGAAGAAGAACAGGAAAAAGAGAGCTCCAGCGAGGAGGATCCTCCAGAGGTCCTAAATCTCTACGGCTACGAGGCATTAGCTTTTCGCTATGAAGCCAAGTGGCCACTGAGCTTTGTTCTATACCCTGAGCTCCTAGATCAATTGCAAATGCTGCAGCGTGTCCTGCTCTTCCTGCACTATGTGAAACACCATTTGACGGTCCTATGGCGATCTCCATCTGAGGGCACGGGTCTCAAGCTCACCAACCAATCGGGAAAACTTCGCCACCGCATGCTAATGTGCATGCTAAGTTTGGAGCACCACATCATCCAAGACATCGCCGAGCCGCGATGGCAATTGTTGACCTTAACGGTGGACAAGGCCAAAAGTATTGACGAGGTTGTTAACAAATTGGAGATCACCGTAGAAGAGTGCCTGCGACTTGGGCTACTACCCTCTGCCAACACCTTTGTGAAATCTCTATTTACACTCGGCCATGTGTGTCTCAACTTTTGCGACTTTGTGGAGTCCTCGATGGGAGAGAGGAGTATCAAAGAACTCGAGCAGGATATGTGCGAGTACGAAAAGGAATTTAACAGCTTTTTGGCCAGCATTTTGGAGCTGGTTAGCCAGTTGGCCAAGACGAAAGACTTTGGGGAACGAGACTCCTGCAAGCAATTGCTCCAACGACTTGGGGAGTTCGCCAAGTTCTCCGATGTGGATAAGGATCACGCTTCCAATATTTAATTAGAAGTCCAACAACTTTGCCAAATCACCCGTGTCCCAAATCTCCATCCCTTTAAACACTAATTGATAAGCCCTTGTAATATTTAGTCCTGTTTTCGCACCAGACTGTTATAACTTACTGACAAAATTATATTATTAAATTAACTTACAGGAATCCTTTAAGTGCCCAAAAAGTGATAAGCCATTAAGCCAGCAGTGTGAGCTTGTCTTATGGGTATGACACCTGTGGCTTATTGTTAAGTGGCGCACAATGGGCGTGAATAGTCGATGTGTGCGTTTAATTTCTGGCCAACGAGCATTATGTCGAGTCACGGTGGCAAGTTTCGGGGCTAGTGCAACGAAAGCGTCGATTTGCATAAGATCGTAAATTATTTTAACTGGCGGTAAAGAGATTTTAATGCAGACCCGCAGACCGCCAGACCTGCAGCTTCACAGTCTCGGGATAGCCCGATTCGATGGAGGGGCCACAGCCTCTTGCTGCCAATTTGAATTCAAAGGCCAATTGTTATGTAAATGCACTTGCCTCAGTTGCAGACGCACGCAAGCGCACGAAAATTGTATTAATAAATAAATGGGAAAAAAGGAAAAACTCGCGAGCGGCTGTATAGAAATCACTTAATACTTATCGCTTTAAGGACAACAGGTGGTCGACGTCGACGTCGATGATGATGATGATGATGATGCAACGCAAAATGTATATCTGCAGCTTTGCATTCAACTGCCCAGAGCGGCCCAATAATAATGCACTCGAAATTATGGTAAAGTTCAGATGCATTGCTTCCGAAATGTATATCATTATCTGCTTGCGAAAATGATGGACTGCCGCTGTCGGTTTGCATTCAAATCTACCCCTGCCCCAATGGACTTCACCTGGACCTGGAGTACGAGTACTTTGCAGCGGAGTGACCAGAGGTTGCATGGTCGTGGGAATTCCCTCAGCTCGACTTTGGAGACCGTTGGATTTTCTCTCCCCGTTATGGGGGCAGGTTCATTAAACTCGGGGCACGCCTCGTCCGCGGGATGACTTCATTTGTGCACACAAACATGCTTCAAAATGCTTTAAAATGCCTAGAAATGTCATAAACTTGAACCCGCCGCCAGCTGGCCGTCGAGCGGAAGCGGCTCTTCAAGGTTCAATGGGCCTCTAATTGAGAGCCGAATTTTATTTGGCAAAACGGCCAGGGGCAGTCAACCGTTTAGCACGATGGGTGGGTCACTTTTAATGGCCAACGGCGCAGTTAATGCCTTATCTAAACAAAGCTTAAAAAGAGCATTAAAATGGCGTTGAAAGTCAATACATAACATTTGATTATCTTCGTGTTATGATGAACTTTAACTTTTACTTGCATCTAGGATGGTTGTTTAACAGTTTTCGCTTACAAATATAAGCCAGCGTTTTATTATTTTCTGCATCACAGCTTTACTAGCAAAATTCAAGATCAAAATCATTTCAAATTTAAATAATAGAGTATTTAATGACGTTTTGCACTTTTAAGGACAAATCAAAACTTTTAACCGTCGAAATCGTCTACAATAATATCGCTGTGCGATTTGGCCATCATATTCTGAAGAGATGTAAATTCGGGTTGACTGGACTCCTCCGCCTGAGATCCGCTAATGGGTTCGTAGATGAACTGGCACTCGCCCAGCTCCCCCAACTTAACCCTGTCCTCGTACCATCGCAGTCGATCCGTATTGCCACCCAAGGATTGATCCAAAAGTTGACGCCTCTTGCGACCCCGCTCCAGAAACTCGATGTAATCGATGGGCTTGAATTCGTTGAAGCTGTTGAGGATTTCGAAGGAATCTTCGCACACCTTTTCGTAGGAGTCCGCTTCTTCAACCTCTCGTTTTACCCTCTCCGCGATCATCTCACTGCGCTGCATGTCCTGCAGCTCCGCCGGCAGGATTCTGGCCCGTATGTTAGCGATATCGTTTTCCACTCTGGCCAGGACATCCAAATGGGACTTCTTCTTGGCAACCTCGTAGGAGTGGCGCTCCTTCTCCAGCGCCGTCTCCCTGGCCAACTTCTCGGGATCCATTTGCTTGCGGGACATCAAAATGGTCATCATTCGGTTTAGATTTAGTTCGTCCCACTTGACAGCCATTTTCTCGTTGTAGTTCAGGCCACTGTAGATATTCTTACGTCTGGGCAGTACAAAAAGAGAAAAAATAGTATAAGCTTGCGATAATATAATTACCTACTTGATCTCTTCGCCCCCTTCACCGCCATCTTCTCCGGACTTTTGGCCCTTCTTCCTGGTGGCAAGCTGCTCCTCCTTCTCCTTCCTATCCATTTCCTTGCGGATTTCCGCCGCAGCCTCCCGCTTTGCCTCGATGATGTCCTTGTTGAGTTCGTAGTACTTCTGTTCCCACGCCTGAATGCCCACCTTGCGGCGCTCCTCCTTCAGGACGTACTTCATCAGCTGTTCCAGCTCATTGGGTAGGGGCACATCGAAGGAATGGGGCAGCTTGACCATTCGTATACTACTGTTATAGTCACCAATGCCCAAGATCTTATAGGGAAGCGAGGGACGGTGCTCCGTTATCCCGGTAATGATACCACCGCCAAGGATCTCCGTGAGGCAGGCATCATCGTCGCGGGCTGTTCAGAGATATAGTTAATACATTCGTTTCTGTAGGTTAACAGAACTAACTAGTTACCCAGTATATCCCACGCCTCGAGGATGCCGTCAATTCTAGTCAGATACAAAACAGCCGGACGCGTTTCACTCCAGGCGACGGCGGTGAGGTCACAGGCCCTCCGCCGCCAAAAGATGGGTGAATAATTATAGTCCTCCTTCCAAATGGCCAGGATGGTGCGCCCGATGGAAGCGAACAGCTCCGGATAGAAGGGGTTCTTCTTGACCATCACCACAGGTCCATCGTGGACCATGGCAAAGGGTATCGAACTGTTGATCACCTCCGTGGCCTCTCCCTCCGTATATGTGCCCTGCCAATCGATCCGGCTGACATGACCATAGAATGTGGACACTATCATGCTCTGGCGCATAGTGGGTGGATCCTTGGCTATAGTCTTGATGGGATAGTTCGAGGGATTGGCGTGTATCAACTTGGCAACAGGAGTTAAGCAAGAGAAACACGAGGTGTCCGCTATGATTCCGGTTATCGGTTCCGGGAAGTAAAGGTTGTAGGTGGGCTTTATAGGCATGGATTTGTATGCGGATTCACTCGAGGTCAACTCCTTGGGCAGCATCCGGTTTCGCATCTTTTCCTTCGCACCCTTTCCTCCCTTGCTGTCCAAGTCCCAGAAGCTAATAGTGCCATCGAAGGCACACGTGACAAAGAACTGGTGATGGTTCCGCGGATCGGGGTCATTGTAAACCTTTCCAAACTGACTTAAATACATCGAACGACCCAGCCAATAAAATCCTGTGATAGCACCTTTCGGTGAGCAGTCCAACAAGGAAATGGTGGCCGGTGCGATGACATTGTCCTCGATATCAATAGTCCAGTTTAGGAACTCCCCGATCATAGTACGGTACTTGGCCTGGGCCGCCGTCAAGTACTCCTCCTCGTCCAGCTTCTCGCAGCGACCTTGAAGATCCCACAGCACCACCTGACCATTCTTGCTGCCGCCCAGCAAGATATCCCCATTGAAGGGGCAAAATGTCAGCGCGGTATTCTCGATTGGGGCCTCGAACTCCAACTTATAGTTGAGGTTATCGGAAAAGCTCCACAGGAGTACGGGATTGGGCTCGAGCACCGCTCGCTGCACGTAGTCCACCCGATTACTGGCCTCATTCACGGTAGCCGGAGTACTGAATGCGTATGAAACCGCTATTAGTCCCGAGAGTTTTGGATACCAATCGTAGCCAGCCACAAAGCGCTTGTTGCTCTTCGATATGTTGGCAAAACAGAGGAACTCCTGCAGATAGGGATTGGTGTACTGCACCACTTGCCGCGTGGATATCAAGGAATAGTCATCGCTGAGGCGAAATTTAATGAGATATATTTAAATTAAACTAAAAAGTTAACTGGTAACCCACCGATAGCTGTCGATCTGATTGAATTCCAGGGTATTGAGCAACATTTCAATCTGGGCGGACATTTCCGGGGGCTTCTTCTCGGGTTCCACATATGTGCCCGGCTTGGCTTGGGCCTTCTTCTTCTCCTCCTCCTCGTCCACATCCGTTTCATCCAGCTCAAGGTCTTTGGATGTATTTAAATTTATGTATGATTTATACATGATAAATAAACAATACCCACCTTCATCATCGATCTCATACAGGTACTGCGACCAGGCGTTCGAGGGAAAAGTCGGGTTGGTTTGCTGCTCTCTATCGATTTTTGCAGGCGCCGACTGCACCGACACATTGATCCGCTTCTTGGTCACGTTCTCCCACTTGATGTTCTCATTGGGCAAGAGCTCGATCACTCCATCCCGGACATCGCGAGTCATGCGGTAATCGAAGGCCACGTGGCGCGGCATCTGAATGGGATATACACTCTGGATCTCCACGTCGATGGGTTCGTCCTTGAAGCGCTCCACCATGATGGTCATCTCCGCATCAGTGCCATGGCTCACCCATCGACGGGGCTTCTTTCGCAGACGTCGCTGCATCCGCCAACGCTCGAAGTGCTCCATATTCTGGACGATGCTCATGGCTATTTTGGACTCCTTGATGCTCGAGTAGAAGATGAAGGGCTCGCCCTCGGGCGGATCATCCTCCTGTTCGGTCAACAGTGGACAGAAACCAATCAGGACGAAGTGCTCCGGATTGAAGTTCTTGAACTTCTTCATCAGATCAGCGGAATTTTCCAGTTCGTCAAAGAGCACATCCCTAAGGTCCTTGAACTGCACCTGCTTCCATGGGAACTCCTGCGTCACATTGATGCCCACCTCGATCTTCAGGGCCTTTCGAGCTTTCTCTCTGCACAAAAACCAAAATAGAGCTGGGTATTGAACGCTTTGTAAGTTTCCTACATCACTTACGACACCATGACCTTTTGGCAACTGGAGAGGGACATGAGGGTGCGCCAGGACTCCTGTACATTGAACAGCTGTCGCAGATCACCGACATCCTCGTCGGAGTCCGGCTCCTTGAACTTCTTGAAGTACGGCTTGCTTCGCCTGGTTGACAAAGGTGCCGCAGGATCTATAAGCTCCGCATCGATCGGCAAGCCTTCGAAGTCACCATCTAGTTCCGATCTCCCCGTGGGCTCGATATCCGTGTTCGACATGGTCAGTGCGCCCTTCTATGCGGTTCCTTTTGATGAAGTGTCGTCCGATTAGTTTGTTTATCTGTTCTATTCCTACTGACAACTGGAAAACTCCGATTCTGTCATGGCAATCCGGGAGCATGCGCATTTATTTAATATTTACAAAGGCTTACACATTCGAGGGTAGAAATAAATCATTATATTGCCTACTTTTTCTAAATTAAAGGTACCTTTTTTCGTACACTTTTGCTTTTATGTGAGTTCGGTTTTGTTAGTGCGAAGCTAAGGTCTGAATGGAGTTTCTCCTGGCCCGAACGTGAACGCACATAAACAGAATTAAGTTGAAACATTTTCACTCATTTACATGGACGATTCGCGTCAGCCTGGCAATTTTTCCTCAACGATTTTTGAGTGGGTGATTGCCTTGTTGTCGCTGTCGTTTCGCCTTCGTTGCCGCTGTTGTTTTTGGGGAATACGCTGTTGTTGCTGCATTTCACATCATTATCTTTGACCAAATACGGAACTATGCGCAAAAAACGCAATTGTGTGTCACTCACAGCGACTTCAAGCCCGAACGAAAAAGCTACGAAATATGTGTTTCTTGTGCGATCTGTGGCAGTTGTTGTCCGAGTCCCAGTGCCAGGTCCAGTCCCAGTCCCAGTCCCAGTTCCTGACCCTCCTCACGTCTGCGATCTTTGCTAGCACACAGAGAGAGAAAAAGAAAAATAGTCTGTATACTAGGACTATTTCCCTTTCAGTGTAAATTCCGAAATGGAATTCCCAGATATCCACTCAAAGTTCGTTTTATTGTTGTGGGTGTGCTTTGGGTACCTCCCCTTACAGTGGCCAGTTTTTCAGATCTTTTTCTCAATGTAGCCGAGATCGGTTCAACAAACGCCACAATGGAAAGTCTTCGAGTTGACGCACTACGCAATCGAAATCGAAAGTTCTCTGATGGACAGCTGCGAATGCGACTGCTGTGTGGTGCAGAGTGCACCAAGTCAATGCACCACCGCGATTTTGCTGGTGGCTCAAGTTGGTGATGGTAGTGGTGGCGGTGGCAGTGGCAGTGGCAGTGGTGGTGCCACATGAGTGGCACACATTTAATGGATGCACGTCGTTCACTTTCATTCTGGGCGTCTGCCCAACTTTCGATTTTAAATGTAATTTATGCACCTGTCACTCAGCCAGCTGATAACTGGCAACTGCGATTAGCCGCGGCTATTGTGCCCAGTGTTGCAGTCTTGCCATGTGGCAAGTAGCTTGCAACCAACGCCACAAAAGCCAATAAATCAGTGGACAAATTGTTGACAAAACATTTCGTAATTTAAATAAGAGAAAAACTACGACAAGCTGCCGATAGTTGGTAGCATGCCACAAATTCAGCACAGTCCAAAAAACTTCCTCATCCGTCTGCAGTTTGCAATGCAGCACCACCAAAAAACGAAAATCGAAAACCAATGACAATAGCCCCCTCTAGCAACTGAAAAACCACAAAAAATAAAAACAAAACAACAGTGGGGCAGGCTGATAATTTTCTGATTGCCACTTTTGCACATGTGTGCATCTGTGTTGTAGCGAAAAGCTAAGGTTTTTTTTTTTTCCAACCAACACCTCAGCCACCTACACAACCCCCTTGACCTTATCGGCAACCCCAAAAACATAATGTTGTGCTGGCAAATGGAAGATAAGATATGCTGTATATTATTAATATATTACATTAACATGAAGTACAATACAACGAATAAACTAATGTTTTAAAATATCTCAACTTGCTCAACCCATCTTAGATACTGAAAAACAATTTGATTATTTTGTATCTCAGTTAAATACCTTATTGTTTACCTCAGTTAATAATAATCTAATATATTATATATTAAAGTAAGCATAACTTGCATACATTTAAAATAAATGCAGATTCCTGAACGAAAAACATGAAATCAATTAATAATATACTGAATCCCCTTAATTTCCTAACCAACCACGCCACTTTACACGACACCAGGTGGCATCTTTGATGATTGATGGCCCCGAGGTAGGTGCTGAAATCCCATAATCCCCTTAGAGGGTATCGCCTGGTCCTGGGCTGGGCTGCCATTGCCATCATAATCGCGAAAAGTCGTAGGCTGTGGCCAACACCGTGCAACACCGGCAACATGGGCAACATTGGCAACATTTGCCAGTCGGCATTCGGCAGCATTCAGGAGTTGTACAACCGGCGACAAAATGTTGCATGTTCGTGGCGCTGTCACCGGGGCTTAGAGCTCTTGGAGACTTTGGATTTGGCTTTTGCCAGGACTGGACTGGACTGGGGGAATGTATGCAAAAAGGTGCTAAAAAGATCAGAGGCAGCGATTTATCTTCATTTGCATTTGACGTCGCTGGCTGTGTGTCAAAAAGGTGTTAAGTGCCAGGCAACAGCCCAAACCGATTCGACTCGACTCCACTCGACTTGAGCCGACTTTCGGCGCCGCTTTTGATGGCAGCCACAGTAGCCGATGCGCATAATTTTCTATATTTTATAACTTTGCGGTAACCAATATAAAAACACCAGGGGGAGGTGGGAAAACTCGGCTGTTCACACAGAGGCACATCAATCCGTTGAACCGCGACCGCCCAATAAGGCGAAAACCCCCCAGCACGAATCGCTATTATGGCCAGGCAAATTTGCCAAAAAACCTCAAGCGACACCAACAATGCCTACTTCTAGCCGGGCCAACCAAAGCTGAAAAATACCCCCCCAAAAAAAAGGAAAAAGCAAGCAAAACAAAACTAAATAGAAACCAAGCGAAAACCAACCCATGCTGAACTGAACTGAACTGAACCGCTAAGCGTTAGATAGTCGCACCGATAAAAGGGACATGAAATTCAAATTTGAGTGCTGCAAATTTGCCTGGCGACTTATCAGCCGAGTGAAATTTGCAACTAGAAACGGCTTCCGTATTACGGCGTTTTGTGAATTATGTGAGAAATTTGTTTGTGGGCTAAATAGTTTTCATGATTTGCCGCCGACGCTGCCCGCCGATCTCCCACATTCATGGTGGCGCAACACGGCGTATGGGTAATGGGACGAGAAGGAAGTGCCAGAGATGAAATCGAGATAGGGGATACTGCTTTAAAATTAGTTCACCGCCAGGCTTCCTTTAAAGGAGTGGCTACAGATTGGCTGGAAAGTGAGAAAACTGCACAAAGTTCTCAATGCACTTATTGCATGTATGTTGGCTTATCAATTTTCCTGCCCAAAAACTCGATACATTTTCTCTTTTCCCATGAACAAATTGGCTAATTGCTTACATGCATAACAAGCAACAGACTGTGAAAATATAACTTTAATAAGCAACTGCCAACCAAAACATTGTAAACTATTAATGAGAGGAAGCGCCCAAATTGGTGAAAGGGAAACTGCCGGCAAACGACGTTTTGGCTGTCCCTCTTGTAACTTAATATGAGGAAGCCACAAAAACAGTAATAAGTTAGTTGACTTAACTGCCAAGACTTGCCTGAATGTATTTAACTTAAGAAAGGTTAAGCGATTGCAAACTAATATCCTAATGATCTAATAGGTTCTACATTTGTGAGAGTTTTTTGTTCCAAGATAAGTATTTAAAGCTCCTTGAGAGTTTTGGGATTAGGATTCCCATGCCATACGCCAAAGCGCCATCCACTTGGGATTGTAATTGGAGCCCCGAAAGAGGCAGAGATCGTGGCTGATTCGAGACTTGGTGTGGCGGGTGTGTGACAGTGATAATCCCCCGAGAAATATGCACACAAATTAGGCATGCATGTGGCCCAGGTAGGATGTGGCATGTTTTTTTCAATGGTTTTGGGTGGAGAGGCTGTGGTTGCTGTGCCTTAGTGGCTTTTGGCCATTGTTGGCATATTTAAAGTTGTAAAATAGCTAGCCAAACACGTTTGACCGACATTCGTGACCAAAGTGCGGCTGCCGATCCGTTTGGATCCACAGCTTGGCTGGGGCTGAACCAGGATTTCAATTTCAATTTCGATTTCGCTTGGGCTGGCGACAAATGTGGTCCGCTCCCCAAATCACCAGATCACCAGATCCCCCATATCCGCCAATCCCCTCCAGCCGTCCCTGCAACTTCGTTTGCCAACCGCTGCTGACCGTGTGACTACTTTGGCAAATGAAAATGCTTAGAAGAAAAAATAAAAGTTGCGCTGATCGCAGCCGCAAAGGCAAAATAATTTATGATGCACTTTTTGAGACTGGAACCTCCGTCTTCCAACTCCCGTCCCTCCTGCCTTCCTGCCTTTCTGCCTTCCGTCTCCACTTGGTCCCTGGATAACTCCGTGAGTCATGGGCATGGGCCGCTCCGCTCGCAGCCAGGTGTCGCTCAAACAAAAGTGAAACCATTCTGGTTCGTGGTCCCCCACTTTATCGGTTTTGGGGGGACCCAAAGACCGGAGACCAGCGGCCAGGGAGCAGCGACCACGGAGACCCTAAAATATGGCGCATTTGATATTTATGATTGTCTGCGTTTTAGCGTTTTAATCACATGCCCAGGGTGCACTGACCTGCCGCAACCTACGTACTTCGGCTCCAGCTACTTGCCGGCTACCGAATTGCGGTGAAAATCCCTCGCAGTTTCAGTTGGATTAGCAGGGCACTGCGAGAAATGTCATAGCCAAAGGTGTACACGAGCCATTACTTATGTTGGAGCATTCCATTTTAATTATCC
This sequence comes from Drosophila teissieri, assembly GCF_016746235.2. Classification (NCBI taxonomy): domain Eukaryota; kingdom Metazoa; phylum Arthropoda; class Insecta; order Diptera; family Drosophilidae; genus Drosophila; species Drosophila teissieri. The sequence goes on along the minus strand of NC_053031.1, from coordinate 12,849,882 downwards.
TGTAATATAGCAGCTAGAAATTACTTTTTTTTTGAATCCACTATATACCTTTCTAACAATTTGGTAGTCTGATCCATTCCGGATTGATATTTTATTTCTCCGAGTGACAGAGGTGGCCCACGGCCCAGCTAACTATGTTAAACAGCGAAATCAGGCTCGGGCCAAGACTAAAGACTAGAGACTGAAGCCTGAAGCCTGAAGACTCAAGACTCAAGACTCAAGACCAGGCTGGGGCTCATGACTCCCAACGTCATCAAGATAAGGCGCATGACATACGGCGACAAGAAGCTACCAGAGCGTGCTCCATTCAGCGCCTTTTGGCCAGGAGGAGGTCGCTCCATCGCCCCATCGTCAGCGTCACGGCCACAGCGGTGGACCAGGCTAAAACGAAAACAAAAAAACAAAAAAAAAAACATAACAGAAAGAAAAAAAAACCTTTGCCACAAAACGCTGCGACCAAATTTGGTCAAACGTGCAACATTTCAGCCGAACGCTGTCAAAGTTTTGGCGTAGAAAGCGAAATTTTGCGCGACTGAGGTAATCCAGGCTACTGATGACGAGAATTACGAGAATGTGGCAACCGAAAAGGAAAGTATTTGTGCGGCCCAACTTTCGGTTGAACTCGTTTGTGGCAGCCACAGCAGCAAAATGGTCAATCGATCTTGGCTCCCCCTTTCAAGGTCCAAATGGGCAAGACAATTTATTTTATAATCGTTTAATGCGCTTGTTTTTCCGATGACATCACCTGGAGTCAAGAGTTGGCGTTGCACCTATACGAGTACATAAGTGTATATATGTATATATATATCTTGGATCATTATAATCTGTCATGGCGATTCCCTCGCTTGGCGACGTGGCAACATCAGCATTAACGCGGCCCACGCGGCGAATGTGTAATCAATCAACTGGCCATCGCGGAGGCCAACACAGGAGTGGTGCCCCTTCTCACAGATCTTGGCCAGCTATCGCTAATGGCTGCCACACAGTGTCAGGGGCATTGGTTGCAAGTTTCAGGTTGCAGGTTGCAGGTTGCAGATGGCAAGTTGCCCATGTGTAAGTTGCCCATTTGATAGACACCGAACAACGGACTGATGATGCTTCGCACTGCCGCATTCGAGGGCGTAATTACATTTTTATTGAAGCCTCCGCAATGCAGGTGCTGCACTTTGTGTTATTTCATCGCAGGCAGGGAGCCGAAAGTGCCAAATGGAAAACTCCCATGAAATTAAGACTCGTTTCCGGCGTAAACAAAAATCAAAAAATTTACATAGTTCACCGCCCCCGATGGCAATTTTAATGATTAATTTTCTCAGGCTCCAAATAAATGAAAAACCCATTGACAATAACGTCCAAATTGGTAACAACAGGAGCTGGTAGCTAAACGATATTTATATGCCCTTTCTTAGCTAACCTGCTAAACAAAAGTTTGAATTTAATTTATACAAAATAACCTGATTCTGGAAAGGAATAAAAACTTAACTAACTAAAGCTAAGGTGGAATAATCGTTACTGATAGTCGCAATTAAATAGCAAACAAGACAATTAAATGAAAGATCTGAAATCAGTAAAGTTTACGAAAAGAGCAAAGTTTTCGCTGTTCACTGAGGGTATCGTAATGCCTGAAGTATTTTTCCAAGTATTTTGCCAAGCGCAACTGAGATCGATATAAATCTACAATTTTAATTTTATTTGGCAAGAACTCGCAGCAATATATGAATGCAATGGACGATAAACATCGACGGGCACGACTCATACCCGCTGCCAGTGGCAGATCTTGGCCAGATTCGATCCCAGGCCCAGAACTAGCTGACATTTTCGTGGGTGTGGGCCGCGAAACAAAGCCAGATTGCCAGGGACCGACCAAATGCAATACAAAAAAGGTCAACAGGCAGCAATCAAAATAACTGAAAATAACTCAATTTTCTGGAGCAATTAACATGGTGCCGCGATCGCAGATAGGCCCACACACTCCTTTGGGGCGGCAAACTTGAATAATTCGCGCAGCCGATGAAAAATTGCATGTAATTAACAGTTAATAATCAAAAATTACGTATACGCATGCGCGGCCGAGTCGAGGCAATTAATTTAACCATCGATTTGGTCGGCACTCTGTGAGTGGTGGTCAACTGTGAGCTGGAAGCTGGGAGCTGGGAGCCGTCTTGAAAGCCACGTTTGGCCTCCCTGACATCCAGTGGCAGCTGGGCGAAGATGGGCAACAAGAAAGAGCTTCACCCGCAACGAAAGTTTCGCATTCTTTGCGAGTGCCTTTGAGTGAAATGAAAAGTGAAATTATTTATTATTAATGAAATTAATATATAATCATGTTTTGGGTGCGTATGCGCTTTGTTTTTGCGCGACAGCAGCACGTACATATGTTAAATCACAAAAAAGCGACGATAAATAACCAACAAAACGCCGGCACCAACAAGACCAAGTCCAACACGTTTCGCAGCATCCAGTCAAAAACAAAAAAAACAAAAAGAAAAATCCAAAAAATATATACAAAATACGAAAAATACTTTTGGCCAGGCTTTAAAAAGTTCACTTTCGTTTGTGTCCAAAAACTACGTCTTACATGGCATCTGCTCCCAGCAGCCGTATGATAATGAACACGTAAAATTGCGGGGAAAATGTTCGAAAATTGTGCAAAAAGCACCAGAGCACCGCCGAAACCAGTTGCTGCACCAAAAATCATTGCAAATCGGAGGCAGATGCTCCAAGAGGATGAGGATGAGGATGAGGATGTCGTCTCCGGCCAACTGACAGGCTGAAGGTCGCCAATGTCACAGAATGTGTGCTCAGTCATAAATATGGCCTGAAATATGAAGTCGACTGTGAGAAATGGCCTGCCGTGCGCCGCTGAGTAATGACAAAGGAGGGCCATTAATTTATAGCCTTTAAAATGTACTCCAGATGCAAGAACCACACTTCATTGATGGCCATTCAAATTAGTACAGGCCAGCCTGGATTGATTTAATGATAGATAAATTAAAGCAGTCCATTAAACGGCCAATTCCCTATAGAATTGAACCATTAACCTACCGATTAACCCAAATAATGACACGAAACTGGCATAAGTCGCCGCAGCAAGGAGAAAATTCGCAAGTGAAGTTTGGCAATTACGGAGAAGTAATTTGCCATTAAAAGTTAAGTAACCATATACAACTTAATTTGCCTTAATGGCAACCATAACTTGCACCCTATAAAAATCAAATGTTTCCTCCAGTCGCGATACAAATTAAATGCGAAATTTATGCAATTTCAATTTCCTTGTGGTCTTTTTAATTAAATCATAAATATTTATATGGAATATTTCACACGACTCGCACACTTGCCGCAGCTTGGCCAGCATTAATTCAGCAAATAAATAATAAAATCATTTACAATATAATTGCAACGAGCCAACAAAAACACTTTCACCTTCGCCACGAAGTCAAGTCATTTTCCTTCTTTTCCTTTTTTGGGGGGGAGGTGAGAGGGTCTGATTTTATTTTTCCGCTCGGTTTTGGCTTGGTTTTTCGCGGTTCGGGCCATTGCTGTTTTTATTTATGCTTTGTGGGTGTTCAACATGCACCATTTGACTTTTTACCACTGTTTTTCCTCGACTGCCGCATAAACATATTTATGCATCGCAGCGTTAAGCGTTTATGGGATGCCAGAGAGTCTGCAATTAGCCGGTGCCAAGTAACGTGGCTTATGCCATGAAAAAAAAACAAATCGCCGCAAAACATGTGTGCTCGGATATCGCATTTCATATGGCCATTTGACACGGCCATGGCCCCACTCCCATCGAAATCTTCGATCAACTTCATCATAGAATCTGGCATTTTCCACCGAACACCCCACCCCGCCTTCTCTCAATTAATTAAGCATTAAATATTTGATTTGCACTAGGCACATACATAAAACATGGCAAACTTCGTTGTGAGGCGCGTCATCATGCCATCGAAATTGTGGCCACTTGGCTGATTACACAGATAGGCACTCCGAAACTCTGCACAGTGGGTTCCATGGCTTGTCTATGAAAATGGACATCGAATTGCGTCCCATTACCCATTAAAAAGTGAGAAGGAAGTATTAAAATGGCTCATGGTCAATCAATTAATCAATGATACGTATGATTTAAAGTTGGTAATCATAAAGTTGGTATCATACATAAAATCAGCTTTGAACTTGAGTACCTAAAAACCAAACCAAAATAGCCCAAACCAAAGTGCAATTATCGGTTTCTTTTTCAGGCAAGGATGTGTAGTCGAATTCCAATAACTTCGAACTTCCAGTAACAGAACCCATCCACTCAGTACAACCCATCCATTGCCAACCAGGTTAATGCCCACTCAATCGGCGTTGATCCAGTGTTCACTAGTTGACTGCCTGACTGCCTCAGTGGCTGTCTGGTGGCGGTGGCTCATAACTCATTACTAAGTGGCAGGCTTTTGTTATGTGGCACAAAATGCCAATGAACTCCGGGCTTGGTTTTATCAACGGTTCCCATTCCGCTTAGAAACACAATGAGTACAAAGAAAACGGAAGCGTCCTCGGCGCTTATAATTTGCGGCCACTAAACATGCATTTCCAGCCCGCGATATATATCCCCATCCAATATAAATGTATCTGTATCTGAATCTGAAGCGGCAGACGCATCCGAAGGCCGTTCGAGGAAAAACTGTGCGATGGACGATGGTCCGGCGAGGAGTGCATGCTTAAAGCGCGTTAAACGATGATTTAATGCCAATAAATAAGTGTAAACGTTCATTACAGATAATTAATGTATCTGCACAGAGGTCAGACAGTCAGGGAAAAAAGTGAAACTTCAATTAGACGGCTTAACAGCATTATGGCGTGGACGATTAAGACTTGAGTTACGTGGTGCGGTGCGGCAAATTGACATTTCACCTGTGTGCGAAGTGGTTGTGGTCGTGGTCGTCTCTCTGCAGCTCAGCTCTGCAGCTCAGCCTGCCTGCCTGCCATTGATCTCTTTATCAGGTGGTTCGGGTCCTCAGTGTCTAGACCCTGGGGTTCCGGATTGGCGGAGTGTTGAATGCGGGGGGGTATGGTGGGGTCTTTGGAGAGGTTTTGGGATCTTCGTCGACTGGGATTTTGGACGGGCGTTAGTGCTGCACATGCCCCAAATCCCGGCAACAATCTCAACTCTGCCCGCCTGACAATGTCGCCCAATTCGTCTTGCACTTTTCATGCCCGCCGGCTGGAAATTTCGTATTTCTTGTATATCTTTTCTTGGTTTTTTCCTCCATCGGGTTGGGTTTCAGTTTTCAGCGATCGTTTCTCGGCTCGGCTCGGTGTTGGGTTTCGGTTTTTGGTTAGCCTTTTCAATTTAAAATGTAAATCAAGTGTGAAAAACAAAATCTGCAGCGAAAGTGTTGCAATTGCAATTTGCTCGTTGCGATTTTTGACGTTTCTCGCTCCGAGGCTGTGTATTGATTTATTTTGATTGTTAATCAATTTGGCGAGCGCTGTCCCCCCAACACTGTCGCTCTGGTAATAGTTCAATGAAATTATAAATCAGTCGGCCAATTCCCGTCCACCCGATTCCGGAATCCCCATCCCCATCTCCATCCCCATGCCTATCCCCATTTCCATACCCTCGATTTTCAGTTATCGCTCGCCAGTTGCATATCGAGTAATTCAAGACAAACTCGAAAGAATGCAAGTGACACACTTTTGATCTCTTTCACTGCGGCACCATTAACCCATTGAGGGTGGAAGGAAATGGGCGAAATGTTTGAATGTACTGAAAAACATATATATATTTTTGGTTAATCGAGGAGATATCAACAATTCAGCCATTGAATTCATTAACGGGAATAGATCTAAGATTTTCAATTTGAGCATCAGCACATTGATAGATAATAATCAAGATTTTTTTAATGAAATTTACTGCAATTCAACAGATGAAGTTATGTACTTCAAGGTTTATCTTAAGAAAGAATGGCTCGTTTGAGCAAAATACTTGTGTCATAGAATGACAGACAACCAGATTTTCAAATATTTTGCTGTTTAGCCCTTACTAGGTCAGAATATAAACATGCAAGACCCATTGCCATCACATACTTTAGGGTCTTTCGCCGCAGCAAGAACCAAACACCAGTGGGTTAAGCCGATTGGGAGGTGGGTCATTTGTCAGCAGGAAGCTGCTGGAATCGAGGAAAGCCACTGCCAATGCCGCTTTTGCTGCAACAGCAACGGCAGCAGCAAAAGCAAAAGGTTATGGCGCAATTTGCGCATGCGCACGCAAATTACGCGCCATAAATCATGCGACGGAACGCCAGGCGACTTTTGTGGCCATAAAGCTTGGACGGTTTTTTCTGATTTTTCGCTTTGTGGCTCCTTGGGCTTGGCTTTTTGTGGGAGTTGCCCCAACTGTCACCGTTGCTGATTGCCGGTGGCTGCCGCATTGCGAGATTAGCGAGAAGCGATAAACACATAAACCGAAATAAATTGTAAAGAAAGTAGATGTGAATGTGGATGTGGATATGGTTGTGAATATGGTTGTGAATATGGTTGTGGACACACATTCGATGGTCGCGTGCGTAAGCAATTAATGGTCGAAATGGTGGCCCACAAAGGTGGGGAAGCGGCTTCGGTCATGTGTGCATCTGTGGTCGCATTGACATTTGCTATCCTGACCCTGACCCACAAAGAGCTTGGCGGTTCGCTTTGGCAAATTGAAAAAGAAAACGCAACTAGAGGCATGTCAATCACTGTGGCTCACGCCGCCTCTTTCCCCTCCGCCACCCACTCAGGTGGCATGCAAATCTTCTGGTTTACCCCAGGTATTTCATTTCTTTGCCAACACTTTTGAACACTTTTTGCACTTCTTGACGGTCGCGGTTGGCTGCTGTGCCCCCAAGGTTAACGGCGCAAACAAAGCGGGCCAAAACAGCCAAATGGAACCGGCCAAAATGAAATGGAATGAAGCTCTTCACGGACCCCAAAGCCAGCGGCTAGAGATGGCCGACTGACAAGCGCTCCGATTTGGATGGGAATCAATCCGAAATGTGGGAGCGGAACCGGGTTTGTGGAGATCAAATATCGGTCAGCTGGGAAATAGTCGGAAATACAACTAGGAGTTACTGAAACAAGTCGTAAATAATATTACTAAATGTATCCTTAAATCCACTTTAATGCTAATATGGGTCATTGTACTGAACAACTAAGTTAAAGCACCGTATAATACACTTTAAGCATAAATACCTGCCTAGTCTAAGCGGTTGTTCACTACATTCTAATATTCCATCAAATAAACCTATGTATTTACTGACATTTAGCTTTAAAAAAGTTCTAGGAACGGAATATTACTTCTATGTTATGGTCCCCTTTCCACGTTTTTTCTTCAAGAACCCTTCAAAACAGTGCTAAATTTAATTGTCTAAATATATCAATTTCAGTTTGGCATTCACCTACTTTTGGCTCCCTACGACTGACCCAGAACGATCACTTGTGGCAGCCACAAGTGCTTTTGGGGGATCCCAACTGGCGACCCTAACGAGAAAATCACGAGACGAGTGCCATAACTCTCACGCTCCGATTTCGACCGTCTCTAGGCCCATGGGCACTTCGGCGCCGACTTTGTTCTTCTGGCTGCCAAAGCCAGGCCCAAAACGTCACTCCAAAGAGCCAACACTCAGCTCGGTTCGCGTTGTTCTCATCGTGTTTATAGTTGTTTTCCGATTCGGATTCGGAGTTGTTGAGTAGCAGCGTCTGAGGAGCAGCGGCATTGGCTCTTTCTGACAGCTCCGTACAGCTCGCCTGGTACGTATGTATGTTCATTTTTATGGATTTTTCGGGAAGATGGCAATGGGGATGGGGATGGAGATGGAGATGGGCATGGAGCATTGGCCGTAGAACAGCTGCATTCTTGGAAGTCAAAAGCGAGACGTTCTTTGGTTGTGCTATGGCTTTGGCTTCTAACTGTTGCTGATTGAAGTGAAGACCCGTCTGGCGGCGGCCAGTTTCGCAGGGCGTTGCAGAGGTTTCTGATTACAAATTGAATTTTATTAGTTTGCTTGCGCCCGCATTGATTTATGATTTTTCTACAAAATGAAATCTATAAATAAATAAAAAGAACGAAGAAATGCCCAACTAGAACTGGGCTTTTGTAGGTTGTCTTTAATTAAGACCAAGTGTCAATATGATTTATGCTCCACACATACTCGTTGGTATAATTAAAGATTCGAAATCATCTCAGCTTCAGCTTGTTGTTTTGGCTTTCCCTTTGGCCAACATAACATTTTTTCTTTTTTTTGGTATTTGTATTTGTAGATTTGAGAGGTGGACACATTGCGTGCGATTGCATTACGAGTGAAATTTGCCAACTTTTACAAAAGATCTTGGGATATTGATAACCTTTTTGCCTAGGTTTTGGATTGCTGCCGCCTCCGACTTGGTTTTCTGCTCCTTCTGCCGCCGCTGACATCATCAAATCCGAACTCGAATCCGAGTCGCAGTCCAAGACCAAGCTGGCAATTTCAATTCGATGGCATCCATTTGGGTTGGCTTTGATTACATAAATTTGGCGCCGTCTGCGATCGCGATGCGATGCTATGCGATGCGATGCCATGCGGTTCCATTTGCATCTTCAAAGTCCAAGTGGAACCCCGAAATGTGGGTCAGCGGTCTTCGACTTGGGTGCGGCTCCTTGGCTCTGGACATCGCCATATGTAATTACAATAACTGCAACTTCCAATGCAACAACGGCGATGCAGCGGCAGCGGCATCAAAGCAAACAACACAACACAACACAACACTACACTACTCGACTCGACTCGACTCGACTTGATCTCAAAGTAAAATGTCTCGAAACCTGTCGCTTTTAATTAAAGGCCCCGCAAACTCCGACTCTAAGTAACTTTTCATGTTCCAAGTTATGCGCACAATTTTAAGCGACAGCCCCCACAAAGGCATTCAACATCAAAATAACTTTTGCATTTAGTCATAACTGCATTAAATATGTTATTGTTGCGCTTAAATATTGTAAATGTTTTCGCTGTTCGTATGCAAAAAGAGGTGGTAGCATAGAAAAAACTGGGAAAATCTCAAATTTTTCGGCTTGGGGTTCGCTGCTCAGGTCCGACCGACCCACTTCTGTCATGTTGTACGATAAATACTTTGAGATTTATTGTTCGCCGCGGTGGCAGGCATAATTACAATTTATGCCCAAGGTGGTCCCCCAAGAGTACTCGCCAAGTCCCGTCTTGTGCAATAGAGCCCAAAGAGTCCAACTCCTCCCCGAGCCGCCAGCTCCATCTCAATTCCAGTCCAATCCCAGTACCAATCTCCGCCAACTCGCCAAGTTCAACAGCGTGTTTGAGGAAGCTGTCGCCAAAGACAAAGACCCATACAAATTGCCAGGGAAGCCGTCTAACGAGCCGTCCCTCTGACAGCCACTTCGATGTTTACCTGTCTCGCAATTGCCATTATTCTTGCCTGAATTGAAAGTGAACACCTCACAATATGGGGAATATGAAAGCTGGCAGTGCGGATCGAAGATCGCATACCCCTTGTAAATAATGTTAGTGACTTAAATATTTCAAAACTATAATAAGAATTATTTTAAAACAGGTAACATTATCTTGTTAACTATTTTCATTTACGCAAAATGATTCACAGCTTCCCATTCAAAGTATATCAATGATTGTTTCTTAAGAAAAAAGTCAGAATATTTAAAAAATATTTGTTCTTTCTTTAGGCATACAAAAGTCGTACAAAAATATGATTATAAACTGTACATCAAATATTGCACACCACAATTACATAATAATTTCAGACATCAGAAATTTGTATATTGATGCCAAAGAGAAGTGAGCTTGCCCCGCTTCAGTTGTTTCGGGGAACTCGATTGTGGACGTAGATTCTTCAGAGTGCAACCAACTGGCAGACTTACCTAAAATCCCATTATTAAATTAAAATACTTCGGATTTATGGTAAGTCAGACTTACGGATTCGCTGGTCACCCGGACGGGCTCCTTATCCGGACAGATAACATAGGTTTCGGGACCATCGGCGGGAATCTGGGGTTCGGAATCGAAAGTGATCTTGGGTTCGATGGGTGCAGGAGTGGGCTTGGCAGCTGTTTAAATAGGAAATAATTATTATTATATTTCCAATAATTGGTTTTTCTACTTACTTCTGACGTAAATGAAAAATGTGCAGCTTAACGTTTTTCCATCGGTGGTGGTGGCTTCGTATTTGATTGCGTGATCGCCGACTTTAAACAAAGAACCCGGAAACTGCAAATAGGTCATTTAAGTAATGGTATTCTAAAAGCCATTCGTTTTCCTTACATGTGACTTATAGATCTTAAGAAGTTTACCCTCGAATCGTGGCTCATCCCACACCACTGACCGCAGGCTCTGGTGCTCCTTTAGATACACTTCGATGGATGGAGGACAATAGTTGGTGGTATCCGAACCCAAATCCACTCGTGTGCTTTCGCTAGAAGCAGGAGCCGCACTTATGAGCTGGGCTGGCTTGGAGGAAAAGGGCTCCAGACTGGAGTGGGAAGATGACCCAGTATCTGGGGAACTAAAACTGGGCAATTCCGACTGGCGAAGTGAACTGTGTGTGGAAAATGAACCGAAGCTTACTGGCTTGGGTGATTCCCGAGAAAGGGATTGTAGTTTCGAGTAGGGTAATGTCTCTGAATCTTGGGAAAGTGGAAAATGGGAAAAGGAAATTGGTTTTGGAGTTGATGCCTGGGATCTGAATGCAGGAAATGAGTATGAACCACTAGTGGACAAGCTCGCAAATGGAGCTGGTCTAGGAAGTGATGATCTTGAATATTCAGATGATCCCGAAAAGGTAAATGGATTTGACACTTTCGGGGTTGCGGCCTTAACAGTAATTACTGTGTGGCATCCAATTGTGAGTTTGGTCTCCGGATCGTTAACTCTAAAGTCGACCTTATGGACTCCAGCTGGCAGATGACCCTGTAGTTGACCTGCCCAAGCGGGATGTGCGACCAATTGGCCATTCTTAAGATTTGTTTCTGGTCTTTGCAGAGTCACATGAGCCTTCTGCTCACCGGCATGCAGTAGGATTACAACATTTTCCGGGCACTTGATATAGGGTCTAATCTGTTGCACATTCTGGATTTGATGCGATGTCACTGTTTTCGGAGAATTCCAATGCGAGAATAATTGACTTCCAAGCTGATTGTGGCCGAATGGCTGGCAGCTAAGATCGGTACCGAACGACCAGCCCTGCAACATCATGCAGGAGGTCAACGAGGATCCAGTGGGCACGTAGCCAGCATTGCACCGAAGTTGGCAAACGTCTCCGAATCGGGATGGACCCTGAGTGCAGCTGGCGGGGAATATAGCTCCATTCCGAGCGGGCCTTAGAGCGGGGCAGATTCCATGACTTTGCACGCGAGGTTGGTTGATGGCTGCGAAAAGATGCGCAAAAGGTATAACACCACCTGCAGAATTTATTACTTAACTTAGTGTCTCACCAACACACTTGGTCTCGGGACCCTCCCAAATTCCATTGGCTCCGCAGCTCTTGGTCTCTGGACCCTGTAAAACATAGCCCCGATTGCAGGAAATACGGCAGCGACTGTTGTAGAAAAGCTTCTGCTTATGGCGATACCTGTTGCAGTGCGACTTGCCATTACGGGGAGCCTGGAATCGAGGGCACAGATCCCTGGGTTGCAACTGATTGAATCCCGTGCTCTTGGGCACTTCAGGAAGTCGGGGAACGGGTGCTTTCGATGTAGGTACGTTACCAAGGGGCGGAAGCTTTGGAAGACCTTCCCACTTAGGCAATGCTGGAAACTTGGGCTCTGGGAAGTCGAACACTGGCTTCTTCGGCTTCTCGGGTATTTCATTGGACAGCTCGGTGAAATCGGGATACTTGGGCCGCTTAGACTCGGGCTTGGGCGATTCGGGCAGTGATGAAACTGTTGGAATCTCCGGCAAAGCAGGGAACTTGGGGAACTCGCAACGGAAGCCTCCTATTTCGTTAATACAGTTTCCGGTGATACAGCTAGTCTTGCCTTCATCACACTCATCGATGTCCTGGCAAGTCTTCTGATCAGCATCTAGCTCATAGCCCGGTGGACAGCTGCACTTGAATGAACCCTCGCTGTTGGAGCAGCGATGCGAGCAGCCACCGTTCTTCGTCTGGCACTCATCGATGTCCACACACTTGTCGTCCGATCCCAGGATAAAACCCGGATTACATTCAATTGGAGCACATCCCTCGGCGGATCGCTGAGTACCCGGAGGACAACCGACCAGGGCGGGACGACAGCTGCGACCATCGTCGTTGAGGATATAACCCAAGGGACATCCGCACTCGAAGGTACCTGCCTTATTGATGCACTCGTGGCTGCAACCGCCGGAGAGAAGGCCGGCACACTCGTCCACATCCTGGCAACTTTGCTTGTCCTCGGCCAGTTCATAGCCTCTTTCGCATGCACAGGCATGGGTACCTAAAAGATTGATGCAGATGTCGCTACAGTTTCCATAGTCCTGCGAGCACTCGTCAATATCGGAGCAACCGAATCCATCTGGCGTTAGCTCGAAACCCGTTTCACAAGCGCAGGCAAATCCCCCAGGTTGATTCAAGCAGAGCTGCGAGCATTGACCATTGCTGTCAATGCACTCATCAATGTCCTGGCAGGTGCGCATATCCTCTGAGAGAGCATATCCCAAAGGACACGCGCACTGGAAGCCGCCTGGCTCATTCTGGCAAAAGTGGGAGCAGTTCCCATTGGCCAGCGAGCACTCATCAATGTCCAAGCATGTAGGCGGAGATGGGGCATCGGATGAGGTTGGATCAGTAATGAATGAGGTGTTTAGTGATGTGACTATGTGGTTATCCAGGCCCAGTGCATATCCCGGTGGGCAGAGGCAGGTGTACGAACCGTTGAGGTTCTCGCAAAGCATTTGGTCGCTGCACCCATGAGTTCCCTGCGAGCACTCGTCGATGTCGAAGCAATAGCCGCGTATGCCATCCAGCTTGAGGAGCTCATAGCCGGCGGCACATATGCACCCATACGAACCTGGAAGATTTCGGCACACCTGCTGGCAGCCACCGTTATTCACCAGACACTCGTCCACGTCCTCGCAGCTCTTGCCATCGGCACTCAAGCGGAATCCCTCGCGACAGGAGCAGCTACCTCCGCGGGCAGTGAGGCAAATCTGTTCGCAACCATTGTTGTTCACCTCGCAGAGATTCTCGGCCAAACAGGTGTACTCCTCGACCAGGTTGAGTCCTTCGGGACACTCACACTGATAGCCACCGGGTGTATTCTGGCAAGTGTGACTGCAGAGGTGCGTATCCTCTGCGCACTCATCAATGTCCTGGCAACTGAATACCTCACTGCGGTAGCCCGTTGGGCAAATGCAACTGAAGCTCGTGTTGTCCTCACTGGCCAGACACGATCCCGGAGAGCACTTCTCAACGCCCTTTTCTGTGGAGCAAGGAGATTCCTGCACCAAGCAGGAATGCTGATCCTCAGCTAGTTCATAACCCTTGGGACACACGCATCGGTAGCTTCCCTCCGGCAAGTCCTGGCATTCGTGGGCACAACGCGTACGATTCAACTGGGGATTCTCCAGGTCCGCACAGGTGTCCAAGGCACAGCTTCGCTGATCCTCGAGCAGGTGATATCCCTCAGCGCAGGAGCAACGGAATGATCCAATTGTATTCTCGCACTTTTGCTGACAGACTGCGTTATTATCAAGATCCTCAGGACCTTCTACTTCGCACTCATTTATGTCCTGGCAATCAGTACCGTCGGCGGATAGTTGAAAGCCAGAATTGCATGACCTTCCAACGGTTTGACATTCGGAAACATTCTCTGGGATTTCGTTGCTCTCCTCGATGGGATTCTGCACAGCTTCAGTGGCCTCCGACTTCTCCACCAGCGGCTCCACACAGCGATAGGAACCGGGCAGATTCTCGCAACCGCCCTGACAATCGGATGACAGCTCGGTATTGGCACATTCATCAATGTCTGCAATGAAATATTTACCATTTAATGTCTACATTTTTTTTACTAAGATGTAAATTATATAAACATACCAACACAGTTCTTTCCTGACTCATCTACGTAATAACCACCTTGACAGCTACATTTATATCCTCCTGGAAGATTTTCGCAAATTTCCGAACAACCGCCATTCGATTCCAGGCATTCGTCGATATCTTTAAAAACAATAACATTGCTTAGTTTATTCTATTAATTTACCTTAACATAATACACCCACCAAGACAGCTAGCAAAATCGTCGGGATTCAGGGTATAACCTGATCGACAATCGCATTTATTGATGGGCTGGTTTTCATCTGGATAGAGCAATCGCTTGCAAATGTGCGCACAGCCGCCATTGTCTTCCCCACAATTGTTATCCAAGAATGTTGGCTCATAACGATCTTTGGTGGGCTCAACAGATGCATTGCTGGAGCTCTGTACATCAGGGTGGACTTCCGGTTCCAGTGGAGCTTCGTTTTCAAGAACCTTGTTCTCAGTTGCAGTCTCCTCTAAAGTTTCGTTATCACCCGTTTTCGGAGGCAGTTCTGATTCAACTACATTCGCCTGATTATCATCAATGTCGATAACTATATCTGGTTCAGGCCTGGAGTCGGCATCATCCACTACCGGTGGTGGTGGTGGCGGTGGTGGTTCCGATTCACTATCCTCTGGCTCCTTATCACTTTCCTCGACTTCATCGTAGGGCACAGTGTCGTACACTTCCAAGTCATCCTCGTCATCCTCTTCGATTTCTTCATCGGGCTCTACATAATCCAACTTGGGAATGCAGGTGGGTATTTCACCCACCCACTTTTGGTTCGAGCAAAACATTTCGGAGTTTTCCGATTCAAAGTCGTAGTTATCATCGCACACGTAGAAGGCCACTAGGAAGACCTTCTTGCCCTTTCGGCGGCGATCGAAAAGGAACACCCTACCGTGGTTAATTTCCGGTGGAAGGATTTTGGCCGCCGAACAGCTCATGTCCAGGTTACCAGCCACAGCCACAGGCACTTTGGGCTCCTCTGGAATATCCATGACATTTTTCCTTTTTCGCTCAGAGCTTGGTGAAGCTTAATGGAAATAGAAATATAATACATCAATTTTGATCAGAAAATTAGCATACAAGATATCTTTTTATTTTTAAGGGTCTATAAAATAGTATTACCGGGTATTGGAGATATAAGTTCTAAAAGTTTGTGCGATTTTAAAACAATGAAGTTGTATATAAATCAAAAAACCCCCAACTATAAACATAAACGCTTTTCCGTGTTATGCATCCAACATTTTTTAGGGCACTTTAAGATTTCTCACCAGAATCCGACGGCAATAAAATATTTTATTGCACGCTCCATGCCACAAACAGCTGTTTACTCTCACCTTAATATGTATCAAAAAAGAAAGACTAACACAATCCTAGAATCTCAGCTTTTAAGGGGAAACCCATAAAAACTAGGTGAATCAATCTTTTGAATCGTTGCCAAACGATTTTTCATGGCCAGAATTTAATTTGTCATTTTGGGATTTGCTTTGCTTTTATTTACGATCAGTTGTATATTTTCATTTTTCACAAAGCCGGCCGGTGATTTGGTGAGTAATATTTCGTTTAGATAAATACGAGACCTGTGTTACACATTTTCCGGAGAGCGTGTCATAAAACTATGAATATATGCTCCATTAGCTATAAACCAAACGGTCTTATGGCCATTTTGTGAACACTTTAATGGTCAATACATATACATAATACGGAAAAAAATAAGAAAAAAAATTTTTATCTAAAAAAATTTGAAAGGATTTATTTTCATTATTTCTAAAATAAAGATGTATTTAAATATTAAGAAAAGATTATATATTTAATTAGGTGATGCCAACCATATTTAAGTGATATAAATATAGATCGAATATATTTTGTAATGCCCAACAGATCGCCATAAGCCAATGAAGCGCAATCCAAACTATAATAATCTTTTACAATCCCAAAATTCCCTGTAAACTATCCAATAAATTTCCCATTTCCACAAAATCAGTGAAATATTTCCGATTTCCACCCACACTCACCTGAAGCAAATGCAACGCATGCTAGCGCGCATAAAACATATTTCGCCGCCCACATTCTGAGGGCCTATTCCGATTCCGATCCTTATAGAACACACCTTTCCACTCTCACTTCTGACGAGTTCTTGAGTTCTTGGGTTCAGATTTTATAAAAAAGAATACATTAATAAGATTTCACGACATTCGTTTCTTTTTTTATTTGTTCTCCAACATATTTATGGGACAAGATCTATATATGTGCGGGCATACAGAGGAACAAATCCATTTAGATTAAGGCGGCTTTATAAATAGCACATGTTCAACACTTTTTACATATATGCACAGGTCATTCGTGGAGAAAAAGGGTCAGATTTACATCAAACGAAAGCACTTTTTGCAATTACAGTTCACAGAGCATTTCACTACTTTAATTGATTTAAAACACATAAAAACGATCTGTATATATACTTCCGTAGTTTTAGGATAAACAACGTGTAGAATTTTTATTTTGGAAAACGCACCGATTCCGTCAAGAGCCCAGGCAAGACTGAGGAGCCAAAGAAATTCTGACTTTTCTCGAAGGGAACGAGAAAACAGTTTTTCGATGTCTCCAAAGATATATATACGTTTATGGGTGTATATATGCTGATATTTCATTGATATCATAAAGCAAATTAGTGCGAGAGCGCACAAATGTCACTAGGGGGGGACGTAAAGAGGGAGGCTATTTTTACCGATGGTATTATCATTAGCATTGGGCTGTGAAAATTAATGGGGTTCCGTCATCCATTGAACTTGATCGCATTGATCCTTCAGCAGCTGTCAAATGCGGTAGTCTCTACCATAATTTATATTAGCTGGCTGCTCAGTCATTCTGTAGATTATTGCAAATGGCTTTAAATCGAACATAATTGAATACAATGAAATGTGCTGTGCCTAGAACTTAAATTTAGTTCCTTAAAAATTGAGAATTTGTCAGACATAATAGTTTTACGCCCACACTTACCTGTTTCAAATGCGAAAACTCATAAAGCATTTCGCTTCCCACACTCCACAACCATTTATTCCATCCTTCACCATATCAATAAATTTGATTTTTCCGGTTTGCTTGACTCAAATTTTAGTCGTGCATTTACATTTAATATTCTTTTCAACACGTTTATGGGACGGCAGCCATGTTAACATGGGCAAAGTCTTGAAGATTAGGACACCTTTCAAAAATAACGCATGACTATAAGTTTTGTATACAACATAGATATAAGTTCTTTAGTTCATCATACTAACCAAAATGGCACACTGATACTAAGAACTTCCTAGTACAAACTGTAAAATTTCAACTGAAATTATCTAAGTATTATTTCAGCGATTGCACCTTATTACTTGAACTTTAAAAGAGGCCCATCATCTGTAAACAAATTGCCCATCTGAACTGGAGATATTGGACGAGTGTTAAGAGGCGAAACTTTCGCATGGGGGAGGAAGGCCATTACATCACAAGATTGGTGGTCTGGGTCCCGAGCACTTTTGCTCCATTGTTGAGCACATAATTAAGCACCGCTTAGCTTATGTAATTAATGTCAAGCCAAATGACCGAATGCCAAGAGCCCGAAGTGGAGAGTCTAATGAACCAGCTGCGTGTGCTGATTTATATGCGACTTTTCGAGCTGGTTTGTTTGTACATATACTCGTACTTGTATGTTATAGGTCTCTCTGTCCGTCGATCTGTCCGTTCGTCTAACTGTTTGTTTGGCCTGGCCAAATTGTGTTTTGTCACCGTCACCATCGCGGACGACGTCTCTCGTCTCGATCTCTCGATCGCGCACTTAGGCCTCGTTTATGCGCAGGCTCTGCTCGATACTCCAGTTTGTTGGGCCATGTGAATGTGACATAAGTCGCCGGGTGTACGGCCATGATATATGAATATGACAAAGCGACATGGACAACTTTATTGGCTCATGAAAAGCGCTGTCACTGCTTGACTGACATAAATCACCGAACGGCAGAAATAGGCATTCAGCGCCCCAAGAGCCAATCGATTGCCGCAAAAAACCAAACTGGCCAAAAAGTGTTCAATCGAAATAAATCAAAAATCAATCTCTTCGAAGGGCCCACTGGCGATCATCTCTGTGCGCCGGTGTGGTGGTGTGGGTCCCAGTAAAATCTAGCGCAATCAGGCGATTTGCGATTTGCATACGACAGGAATATGCCGAATCGATTGCATAGCTTTTATCTGATTGGAACTGTCAACCCAGGCGGACATTTCGCTTCATTCATGGGCACGGGCAAAAACCCATATGGAAATTAGAGCAACAATTGGACATCGTGCAGCGTTCTAAAAATAATAACCGAGTGGTGCTTTTATTGACCAACAGACAAACACACAAGTCCACGTCAGGAATGTGGGCAAGCGAATGCACGCCACCTATCGGACGAACGAAGCGTATCTCGACACGCTACCCCCTCACACACACACACACACACACGCTCAGAATTTCGTATCTGAAGCCTTGTTCTTCACTTTCCCCATTGTGTTTTCACTTTTGTGCCGGGTACTCAGAGGTTAACGGGTATACCTACCCTT
This sequence comes from Drosophila teissieri, assembly GCF_016746235.2. Classification (NCBI taxonomy): domain Eukaryota; kingdom Metazoa; phylum Arthropoda; class Insecta; order Diptera; family Drosophilidae; genus Drosophila; species Drosophila teissieri. Next base: position 12,831,269 of record NC_053031.1, on the reverse strand, counting down.
GAGTGATGCTCAAGATCGGTAAACATTAGATTACAATCATATACTCATAAAAGTTTATATATAGACAGCCCCCAAATTAATGGCAATGCAATTTATTGAATCATAAGACTAACATTTTCTTCTATTCTACCTGTTTAGAATGGCCTAAGTTCACCATCTTGTATGGTACAGTTCATACAAACTGATTACACTCATTAAATAATTTATTTTGCATAACTTCTGAATACATTTTTCGTAATTCATCCCAGAAACAGGTACTCCCTGGTCGAAGTCCTTGCTTGCGGGCACCACACCTTATTTTGTTGCAGACCTAGAACCCTTTTAGCTTTTGGCCTATAACTACCTTAACTATGACTATGGTAAGTGTGCGCCCAACGCGCATGACCTCAGCAATTTCACTTCACTTGAAGTGCAAACGCACATGCAAACTGTGGAGCTCGCGAAGTGCTCCAAGTGCTCCATGGCTCTGTTTGACCAGTCCAGTTGAGAACGGTCCGGTCCGGTCCTGTTGCGTGCCCAGTAAATGGCAATGGTAGGGATGTGAATGGAGATTGGCGGCGGTGGTCGAGTGCCGAACTGACCCTTCACTTTAGCAGCGAATGTTTTGGGTCAGTGCTCAGTTGCGTTGAGTTCGTGACCAAAGGCGGGCGTATTTCTGATACCCCAATTCATAATCATATTCATATTCGATATAAATAAATCCTCGGCTGTTGCTAAACCAATCCACATCGATACCCCGATACCCGCTCCCATCGGCATGGTTCGGCGATTGTCTGGCTCGAATTGAGAAGAAGTCATGGGCTGTGCCAGCAGCACTCCCATGGTTGCAACGGCGGGCAGCGAAATGCTGAAAGCCGCCAGCCATGTCAAGCAGAAGGGCGAGGCCGTCGTGGAAGGTGTGTGTGTGTGCTCGAGTGTATGTGTTACCAATCCGTGCTGGCCATTAGTTTGGACTGTGGCCAGCAGATGACATTTAAGAGTGTGCAGTCGCAGGGACGTATACTTGATATTTGGAGCGGATACTTAATTTTCTGCGAAGGCCAGTCCTAGATCTAAGCTCAAAAATTCGATATTACGGATACTAGAATTGCATTGGCTTACCTGTATTGCCAATTGACATTAAATGTGCTACCGGTAGTACCACCTAATTACCTTTTAGTAGTTCACCAATGATTGATGGCTTTGAGTAACCATCCCAAAGTGCTTTGTATACTCTTACTTGGATAGAATAAAGTCCTTGACCCCATGCCCAAATCAATATTAAATTCAGCTAATTACCGGCCACCAACAAGCTAGTAAATTCCCACTTAATGCCAACAAGAAATTCGATACATCCAGGCGCAATGTACGTAATAAATGTGGTCGCACTTCGCATTATTATAATAACAAGCCACGTAATAAAGGACAATTGGCCAGCGCAATGCGTGCCGCGTAGCCTTTTTTGGCCTGATTTTTCGCCTTTCTGCCGCCTTTCAGAGGGTCGCAAGTGAAAGCTGGCTCCATTGCCATCACTCGACCATATTTTTATACATTTATTTAACGCATATGAAGAAAAACGACTTGGTTGCGTGACCAGACGTCAACGAATTAGAGCAAAAACATATTATTCGTACATGTGCACTGAGGGAAAGTACTATTATAAAACGCGGACTATATTGTGAAACTCTGTAAATTGGCTTCATTCCAATAGGCTGCTTTTTTAAAGAGATATAGTTTTTCTTTGCACCTGTGGTAAAAACAAATTTTGTAATTTTCTGTTTAAACAGGTGAAACGTGTTATTATTCCATTTAATTTTTCTAACTGCACATTTATATACTATATACTAGCACTGCCCTTCGTGAACGGCAAATGAAAGTGCTTTCATTCCCGTGCTTTCCTTGCAGACGCCTCTGAAACGCTGACCACCACTTTGGACACGGCCAAGGAGACCGTTGGCACGGCGGTGGCGGGAATCACCACTGAGCTGGGCAACGCCTTCAAGGAGGGCTCTCAGGCTCTGGACGAGGCCAAGCACAAGGTGATGGAGGGTCTGCACCTGGAAGAGCCCCGGGAATCCGAATCGAAAACAGATCCGGTAGAGGCAGCGATGAGCAGTTCCCGAGCACCGACGCCCAAGCTGCAGGAAGATACGGATAGTCTGAAGACCTCCACGCCAGAGCCGGAGATCGAGAGGGCTCTGGCCAACGAGGAGGAGAGCCCGCCGACTCCGAAGCCCTCGCTGGAGGAGATGGCTCTGCTAAGTGCCGAAGTCTCGCAGGCATCTGCTGCAGATGCGCCCGCTGCAGATGCACCTGCTCCGCCGGCTGCCGAGCCTTCAGCGGCTCCAGCAACAGACGCACCCGCAACCGAAGCCTCCGCACCCGTGGAGTAAGTAAGCCTCTAGAGAGCACCTGATGCATCGCAAATCCGTAATCGCTAACCCGTAACCCCCGTAGCCCCATCGCAAATCCGTAACCTGTAGCGCCACTGCACCCTGAAGTTTTCGCGTAGTTTGTACCTGCAACGTTCGCTTATGATTCGTAGTTGCCGTCGTAGTATCCCGATACTTATATTTATTATGGCCTAATCAACATACTTTCTCCTCTCTCTTTTCTTGACTTGTATGTAAATTGTAAATAAACTTACTCTACTTCTATGTACATATCATATACTCTGCCTTTGTTTACTTGCGACCTCAGCAAATCAAACTAACCAGAACATCAACAGCAAAGTCATGTGCGTAGTATTGTGGTAATATTTTGAAAATATTTTACACGGTTATTACTATTTTATTCGGTTCGTCGAATATGTGCGTAATTGCAACAAGTGACTACTACTAAAAACACCATAAATACATTTTTAAGTAAAACACATACCAATTACATTAAATTGAGATCGTTAAAGTTTTGCAAATACCACTTTCACACACAATCTCACATTTATACTAAACAATGAAACACCCCACAAAAATTAAAATTAGGTATAACACTAAAACACCATCTTTCCACACTTAAATTTTTACACACTTAATCATAACCCCCCAGAAGGCGTAAGGTGCGTCGCAAATTCGTCGAAAGGAATAAAACGGATGCAGAGGAGCATAGACCCAGTACCACCGAGTGGGAGAAATTCGCGGATCAGTTGGCCAAAAGCAAGAAGTTTAAGCCCTACGAGAGCTTTGCCCACGGCCAAAACAAGTTCTCCGTTTACCAGGATCACACCAGCCTAAGGGATAAGCCGAATCACTACGATGGTCACTTCAGCGGTGGAAACTCGCAGAGTGCCTCCCAATCGGATTTGTCCAGCGGTCACATAACTCCAGCCCCCACTCGCAGGGGGCAGCGGGAGTTTGCCAAGTTCGTGGGCTCCGAACAGGCGGGCAGTATATCGCGATCCAGTTCCAGGCTCTCGAATCCCGCCACTTCCAGGACCTTCGATTTCAATCCTCAACGCGAACGCATCAGTCTTTCAGTGGCCACTCGCATTGGCTCTGGTATTCAGAGAGCTCCTGCTGAAAGGATTTCCGGCTGGGGCAGAGGAAGGCCGGCTCCATTGATGGAGGAACCTGGATACGGACGCAGGATGAGCACGGGAGTTATTCAACCACCCTTGAGACCTGGCAGAGAGAAATTCCTGGGCACTGCAAGTCGACGGTCAGTGAAACCCATCACCCCGACAAGGGATGTGAAAAGGGAAAAGTCTTCCAAGAAGCAGCATTCCAAGATTCTTTCATCGAAAGAGTCGTCGTATTTGGATTTGGATCCTCGCAGTCCAAAAAGGACTACCAAAACTTTACCGAAGGATACAGGGCGGTCCAGAGAACATTCTTTTGATTCCATTAAGGTACAAAGGATTCCCTTAAACGGATCAAACACTTTGAATAAGACTGTGGTGCCATCAAAGAATGTATCTTCCAGAGAACCATCTTATTTGGAAATAGAGTCTTTGGAAACCTATCACAATCCTCTAAAAATACAAAAACCTTCAGATAAGAAAACTGTAATATCTAGAGAGCCCTCCTACGCAGAGTTTGATTCATTTAAAGGGGATAAAAGTCCGTGGAAAGTACAAGCTTTGGAAAAGAAAACGGTACGCTCAAGAGAGCATTCAAACCATGAACTTTATTCATATGAATCAGAAAAGGGTGCTTCTAAACCACCTCTACCTATGCAATCCGATGAAGCGCAGAAACTACCTCAGAGTCTCAACCAATCACACAATATTCCTATGGAGCACCTACCTCAGTTAGAACATAGTCCAAGTGAAGCAACCCAAACATCAACAAACCGAAATCAATCCTCCGCACCTCAAACACCTAAAAAGATAGAAACTCCAAAATCTATTGCTTCGAACTCAAAGATGCCATCACCACCGATTTCTAGGGCTTCCAGCGCCAAATCCTCAGACAGCAGCAATTTAGATGTTATAATCCAACCCATGAGCAGTCTGAATACACCTAGTATAAAGTCCTTTACCCAGTCACCGGATCAGGTTATCATGGAGGGCTATGAGGACTCCGATTTGGAGGCTGCGCTGGCCAGATTGGAAATCTTGAGGGGATCAACGGCCACTTTGCACTCTCTAAGATCCTGCAGTCCTGGCAGGCACACCTATACAGCCTCCTTACTGAGTTCCCGACGCACTTCTCCTTGGGTGATGAGAAAGAACTACGGAGGCACAGTTGGCAACAAAATAAAGCCACCCGAACTGGTGGAGTCTCTGAAATCCACAAAGACTATCCATCAAACCCTCGAACGCTGCGATATTTGCTACAATGAGTTTCTTACAAACTAGTACATTCATCATATTCTTAGTTATGTTCAATGATTAATAGGATAGGTTTTCATGGGCACGGATAATTTAAGGTTTAGGATGAAAACAAATGTTGAGCTTGTAACTCTTTTGAAATTCGTACATACATATTAATGAAAGTAAACTACTACTATTACTGCCATACAAAGCTGTGAAGCTTGCTCTAATCTTCTATAAATAGTATGTATTTCATTCATGTAAAAGAATATTTTACTTTCATTGTTAGATAGGATCCAACAAATATTAAAATGTATACAAATTAAAGTAGACATTTTCCAGTTCCATGAGAGTATATTTTTTTAGATTATATAAAATAACCACATGCCTCGATAGGTTATCAATAAATTCCACTTCCATATATACGTTAAAAATAAAATAGAATAAATTGTTTAATGTTGTGCAATCCCAGGAGTTGCAATAAAGCGAGCCCAACGATAAGCTGCTAAACCAGATATTAAGAAGTTTGCTATGGGAACGCTTTAATTTCGAAACTTTTATGGCAGGCAATTTGGCTCTCGGGACTTCAAATCGAAACCGAATCACCCTGCAGTCCGATTTGGGTTCCTTTAATTGATGACTTAATAACGAAATTGAAATGTTTATCTTGCCGTTCACTCAATTATTCTGCCACTTGAAGTTGGGTGCCTCAGTGCGGCGGGATGAAGTTCGATTTTACGTTTTACGACTCCACGTTCCGCGTAGCTGTGATTCCACATGGCTTCCACATCCACATCTCCCGTCCGTGACTTAATGAACTATTAACAGCAATGATAGTAATTTGTTGCAGCAGCAGCAGCAGCAGCAGCGGCGGCGGCAGCGAATGAAATTGCTTTCGGGCAACAACGAGTTGTCTTCATGGCACTTTTTGGCAAACAAATAGACAATTCAACAAAGCGACATGCAGACAAATGGCTACAGTGGATACTACCAGCAGCAGACATATATCTGCTTGGCTTTACGCGGGGGTGTTACCTGTGTTTTGGTTTCACCCTCCCCCAACCACACTTTATGCACCTGCCTGCTCTAGCCTTTTACCTGCAAATTGAGTTTGGCTCTGGCATCTATTTTGGCACGATTTTCAAATTACGTACATCGACTCGCAAAATGTTTGCTTTATGCCGCAATTAATTCCCAGGCGGAAGAAACAGTGCCCCACAGGGGTGAGCGGGTCCAAAAGTTGAAGGTCTTCGGCGGTCTCTGTGGCGTGACATTGAAAGTGAAAGAACAAGTTTTGATGGGCTTCGCTTTGTTTTCTATTTTTAATGACTTTGGCATGGCCGCCACTTGGTTCATTGAACTCAGAGCAACGCACATAAAAAGAAGGAAAAACAAACGAAAAGTAATCACCGCTAATGATCTATGAAGTGCAAGTGTCTGTACTTTTACTTTCATTTATCAAAAGTGGAGGCGTCATCTCTTTTGGCCAAAAAACCAAATGTGGGAATTAGCAGGCGGCCAAATGCAGAAAATTCATCTTAGCACTTCATTTTCTGGTTATATCTCTCGTTGCGAGTAAGTTTGTGGTAAAACGTGCTTTTAATCAAATTTACATGTGCCATTCATACGCACCGTAGGCTGGCAAAAACCGAAAAACTAAAAACAAAAAAACACCTGAAAAAAACAACCAATTTTCTGTGTGAAATTGATTTATGCAATTGTTGTTTGGGGCAAGCAGCAGCTGATTTGTTTATATGTTCAGGCGGCAGCAACAAGCGTGGCAAATCAATAAGTTTATGCAACAGGCGGCGATAAAATCTAAGAAATCAACGAAGACAATGCCCTAACAGAGCTTCCTGCTACAGTTTCGTTTTGACCAGTTTTAACATACATTTTTCGACCAGTTTTAACAGCGTCCACTGAGTTAACAGTGCTCTGTGCGCATGCGCATTTTTGGATTTTTTTGGGATTTTCAATTAATGTCTTTCCTTTTCATTTCCATTTCAGTTAATGCGGCAACGCACTTGCTGCTGGCTGCAAATAGCAATCATTTGTTAGGCAAACATTTCTACTTTTCGGCCGCTTTCGTTTGGCCTTTTGCCAACATTTTGCATAACCTGGGTCAAGACGGAAATGCAGGAGGAGGCCGGCCATTAATAATCTTTGGCTCTCGGCTTTTCGAAGCCTCAGCTGCCCGCTGCTGGTGACTTCTTCAATGCGTTTCGCCAGAGCCTTTTCTTTTGTTTCTGCCGGTCGGCCAGTTGGCCCAAAACGTGCCCGGGCTACAAGCCAAACTCAAATAGCAGATCCCTGTGCCACTCACCCAAAAAACAAAATAATTGCAAAAACTGAGCAAAGATGCTCACATTCGTTCATTACTTACCCACATATTTAAAGAACATAAGTTATCATTTAAATTGATTTAAAAGAAAACACAACTTTAAACTCTTTAATTATATTATTAAATAAACAATTTTATCGTTAGGAAAAAGGTTATTAAAAATCAAGAAGACAATGAAACACAGATGTTATTGTTTCATTCGCTTTATGCAATCCCTGTCCAGTCGGTGACCCAATCTGTTTCACCTCTGCCTTTTAACCGACTTGCACTCCCTGCTGCAACGAGCTGGTGTTCAGTAGCCTCCGCATAATCCAAATTAAATTGTCAAAAGAAATGACAATTCAATACACACAATCTTGTTAAGCAAATATGAAAGAAAATACCAAAACAAATAGCACTCTGTCATCCGTGCTCTCCAACAAAAGCGGAGACAGCAGGAAAGAGTGAGAGTGAGGCGAAAATCACAACCGAAAACGAAAACCAAGACAGAGATGGGGATGGGGACGGAGGTTCCAAAAAGTGTCAAATTAAACTGTCAGAGCGACTTTTAACCCATTTTCGTGGGCCATTACATAAGCTACTTATCAGTTGATAACTGGGCTCTCGGGGTGTTGGAAATACTAATAGGGAAATAGAAATAGAAATGCGAGTGCGTAGGTGGTGCGACTGTGAAGCGGTCAGGCGCATAAATCAGCTTGGACACTCAGCCACTCGAATTCATTCGCTCATGCGTCAGCCAAACAAAAGACTTAGGCAACGAACTGCAGCCGCTGTTGCAACAGAATGCAAGCCTTTCGAGTGTGTGAGTGTGTCAACAGCTGGTACTGCCACTGCATATTCTAAGACATGTGTGTGTCTAGCCCTACCCTATTCAATGCCCCCACATCCCCCAGTTGCATTTCCATGTGAACTGCGCTAATTCGTGACTACTTTGTTGGGCGAATGCTGAGGACTCCAACAAACACATCGCCAGATGCACTGAGAGAATTGCCTCAAATTTGAATAAATTAGTAAAGAACTTAATCTTTCCTTATACGTACGACGTATGTGAACTAAAAATGTATAGAAAATCGTATCTATTAATCTGTCCCACCCTAACTTAATAAATATTTTGGGCTTAAGTATTCGATAAGATAAGTGTTCGCTTTGGATTTCTTATTGTTGACTTTCAAGCCCTTTTTTCTCATCATAGAAATACTACATTTTTCTCCCACTGCCTATAAAAATATGAAAGAACACTTAAAGCCCTATTCATATGCGCGACACCCCGAATAAAGCGGGGGGAAACCCTCTGTAATGGATTTGAATGACCCACTCCCAAGGCTCGAGGTTCAAATCTGGAGCTACCGCCTCGAGGACTGGCGCTTGTGAGTCAGAGATCGGCTTGCTATATGTCCCATTTCGATGGCAGTTCCCTGCCCACGCCGCAGGCGCAAACACTTTACTTTTGTTTTCGAAACGGTCGCAGTTGCAGTTGCAGTTGCAGTACCCAGTTAACTTGCAAGTTGCAGTCCCAAAATGAACTACCCAAATGAACGATGCAAGCACACAGCTCTCATTCTCCGTCGTCAATTGGATTCGGCTGTTTTCTGTTTCGATTCGACGGGGTTTTTCTTCTTCAGGGTTCGACAACGTTGCGGTTGTCGCTTTCGTAGTCACACAAAGATAGAAATCGCATGACACGATCTTGTAGCCCGAAACAGGCGCCAGTAACCCAGTTTTCAGGTTTCAGACCAACAGCAAAAGCAAAAGAAATAAATACAGCAACAGCAACAACGCCAACAACGATGACTCCCTTTGGCCAAAGCCAAATGAAAATGAAAATGAAACGTTTTCGGCATAAATAAATAATGACAACAGAGCGCAGCCACCAAAAAGGCAACAACAAATGATCAGACAGTCCTGGATTTGCATTTGTTTGCATACCTCTGCCACAAGGGTATAAACCGTTTATTGACGGGCTTTAGTTTGTTATAGCATAAAATTAAATGATTTTCACCAGGCGTAAAATAAAATATTGATTTTGATTAATTGTTGACTTGTTACATATATATTAGAAATATTCAATATCTGAACACTTATATTTTTCCCATATTAAGACTTAACAGGTAGAAATATAAGCGTTTCGATATTTTTTCCATGATATAAATCTTTCAATCTACTCGCATGAATCTATATCAGATGCACTCCAACTTTCCTTTAGCCTGTGAGGGTAAATTGGCTTCTGTTTACTAACCAAGCGATTTCTTGCTTTTTTGTTATTGTTTGTTTGCTGCCTGTTATTTGTTTGTTTGCTTTTTTTTTAACTGCGGCATTTTGGTTTGTTTGTTTCAAGTTGTTTGGGCTCAGCCTAACAAGCTGGCGACATCGACGTCTGCCCATTGTCTTTGTGCCCCACCGATTTCATGTGGCATTTTTCTAGATTCAACCAGCCATCCCAGCCAACCCAGCCCACCCCCTAAAAACATGCGCTGACCTTTGACATCGTCCCCTGAGTAAAACCAGACGCTCTCGATCTTATTGGGCAGGGAGAAAACAATTTGTTATTGAGTAAATAACCTATAGTTTTTTTTTGATATAGAAAAATAAGTTCTTTATATAAGCTCCTGTTTTTTTTTACAAGAAAAATAGCCTCGAAAGTTAATATTTAATAGCTTTTCAAAGTGTTCGTTATCTTCCTTTCCCATATTGGTTATACAATTATTTTGCAGTAAAAGAAAAACATTTTTGGGAAATACTCGTTGTAAATTTATGCATAAACTTTGTTATGTGTATCAACTGAACGGCGATGGCGAAAACAGTGCATTGAACTCCAGCTTAGAGGCAGACCCATAAATTTATTGATGCCGATGCATAAACGTCAAGTTTTCGCTCAACTTCAATTCTAAAGCAGTCGAAAGCAAATTTCACTTTCATTGGCAGTCCGTCACCCACAACATCGGCGATCGGCGCGTCTGGGAAAGCGATTCACCCTACGCATCGATGGATGGATGGATGAATGGATGAATCGTCTGGGAGCCGCGGATCCCCGGACTTTTTTGTTGCAACGGTAGCCGATAGACGGGGCGACAGACCAACGAGCATGCCAAAAATTGCATTTTCTACAACAAATCAAGGTGACTGGACATCAAGATAAAAACATAACAAACGATTTGACTAAGCCAAATGGTAATAGGCCCCGGCAACACAACATCGCCAACATCATCAGCAGGAGCAGCGATCGTGGCCACGAGCTCTGGAGCTGTTGCTGGAGCTGGAGCTGAAGCTGGAGTTGGAGCTGGATTTTAGCCACTGGAGCGATCATCGAGCTGCTCCGCCGTTATTGTTATTGCCATGGCCAACAGCCTGGCATCGCATCGGATGGCTGGAGCTCCTGGCTCCAAATTTGGTGCGAAACTGCGTTGTCGCGGTCACTTTTTTCCCCTTCGTGGATCGGGCACAGTGGGGCAAAGGACTTGCCAGGGATTTGCCAGGATAGTATTTGGCTTTCCAAAAATATTGCTAGTTTGTGAAAGGCTGAAAATATTCTTTCATTAATTTAATTCACAAAGAAATTTAAAGGGTTTTTAAGGCATCTCGATTGTTTTTTCTTGTTTAAGTTTAAAAATTGGATAATTATGTAGAATATTCAAATAGACACAAAAAAATCTAACAGCTGACCTTCAAATTAACCCAGTTAAAACCACTGTGCCATCGTTGTCGTGCCTGTCGTCGTCGTCATATTGAAATTGAAAATAAGAATCGTATTTGGTAATTGCAATGAAAGCGAAAGGAGTGAAAACTTTTCTGCTGTTGTAGGTATGTTATTTTGGCCACTAAGATAGATCACCAAGGATAGCGGCCGAGCAGCGGTCACTTTCTACCCATCGAGCGGTTCAATGACACGGCCCCAAACGCCCCCACCTTTTATTTAGTAGTGTGCTCATGGGTTATAGGTGGAGGTATACATTTGTGTGAAGTGAACTCGAACTGATGGCAACACTTATCGATGGCTAAGCCGAGTGCCTAAGCCGCTAAACGGCAATAACCACATCAAAATGCCAATGAAAACCTTTTGACATTTTTATCACGCACAGCACCGCAGATCGAAGATCGGAGCTGAAAGCCCCCACCAAATGCTAATTGACCTTGACATGCGGAAGATTTGAATGCGCCCCCCCTTCCCCGTTCCCCATCTCCCATCCCCACAGTGCATCAGATGCACTTCAAGAGCAACTCGAGTGGCCGCTGCACTTGGCATGGATGTCTGGGTTTTGGGTCTGGGTCTTACTGCCACTGGATGTACATGTATGAGAAGTAAAAGGTACGGGGACTGAGGTCCGAGGTCCGAGTTAAGTGGTAAGTGGTAAGTGTTGCGGTTGCAACATCATCAGCACCAACATCGAAATGTGAATGCATATGCAGAGTGTTAATTGCAATCGCCACTGCAGTGTGACCAAGGTGCCTGCAGTTCAACAAGTTAAGTGTAATTTATAAATAAATTAATCAAATTATGGGTGCTATTGACTTTCAGCTATTAGCTAATCGAGTGCTTAAGCTGTTTAGGGAGTTGCCTTTAAGTAGCGAGCCTTTCTATCATAAATCCAATTAATATTACATGGTAAATTGGTGCCGTACATCTAAAGTAGGTGAACCCAAACATATTCCATTATCTTTTAACACTTCGAAATTTGAGCTATAAATCTGTAAACTACTACTCATTTTCCTGGTACATTCGCATTAAATTCATGTTATTTTAAATTAATCTTCCTTATACGCCAATGATTAGAATCGGAACTGTAGTACTATAAAAATACATTTTGGGCTTTCTGGTAACAATAACACTTTTTGTAAACAACTTTTAAACACTTTCAAAGCAGCTCAGCTTTTCGGTCACACTTTAACAACATAAAACGAAATGATGTGCAGTGGGCCGCACCTGATTAAATGTCTGGTGAATAAACAACGAAAGTGCAACAAGTTGGGGGCCATAAAAATGACAGCAGTTGGGGCGGCCCAAAGGGGGGAGTGGCAGGAGGTTGGGGGGACAAGGCCGGGCGACACTTCACCTTGGGTTGTTCAAGTTGTTGTTTCTGCTGTTGGGAGCCAACGGTTATTATTTTACACGCTTTCTGCTACAACTACAACTTTATTTACTTTGCGCGCAGCGTCTTAATGCCTTGTGCTATAAAATGAAATTTTACGCACTAAGCGCGGCAATTAATACAAAACCGGCAGACAATTTCAGTTTTATTTTTGTTTTTAGGGGGGCCATTGCGGGGGGAAGGTAGTAAAAGTGAAACACAAACTAAACCAAGGCTGCCCCACAAACTGCCCACCTGCCACCGCTTTTCACTCTTCACCCCCGAAATGCCACATGCTTTCCACCAAAATTGATAACTCTATTGCCCATTTTCTGATTTAGCTGCCGCCCGTCAATTGCTCACCTGATGATTGATTTTGCTGATTGCCAACGAGTTTGCATCTCACATCTCGCATTTGCATTTCGCATCTCTGCATATTTACCGCGGCCAATTATAATTAATTTCCCTGGCTCTCTCTCTCGTATGTGAACATCGCAGAATCCGATGCATTTTGTCAACATCAACTTTAGCGCCGTTGGAAAACCGAAAACGAAAGTCCGCCAACTGACTGAGTGACCGACTGTCACCGTTTCAGGTGTCCATTTATTACCTGTCATAATCAATCGGGATAGGGAAACGTCAAGGTGCTGAAAGTTGGCCATAAAGGTGAAGAAAGGTGGTTAAGTCGCTCAGTAAAACGTCTCAGTAACTTTAAATTGGTTAATGGTATGCACTCTGGGAATTACCTCCAGCTACAAGTTTAAAGTCTAGATACATTACATTACATCAATTACAATAATATAGATTACTAACATATTACATTACTAGTTAGGCTTGCAAACTGTGTATTAAACAAAAGGCAATTCCGTAGTTGATCTTGTGGCAGTATCAGCAATGCAAAATGGTATTTCCATTCAAGGATTCCCCGAAGAGAACTTTCAATTTCTCTGGAAAGAGAGAGTAGAGCTCCATATGGAAGTGGAAATGGCGAAGACCTTGTCCGTCACTCGGATGGATGTGAATGTGAGAGTACTGACCTGGCTCTGCCTTCATCCGCTGGCTCACTGACTGACTTGCAAGTGATCAGTGATCAGTGATCCGGAGGAGGGGTTCCCGTGGAGGTGTTCCGAGCCTTAAACGGATTGCAATTGCAACTGGGAATGGTGGGTGCTTCGTGCCTAAAACATTTTGCATAATTTGTTTTGCTCACGTTGTATATGTATTCCAAGGCTTGTGATTTGATTGCGTTGTTGATTTTATTATGAAAGTTGCGAGACAACAATAACAACAGCCCGATTAGCATTGCCCACTTTTCTTTGGGAACACAGGGAAAAATGGTAATTTATTTGTGCATATAATTTGTAAAGTTTACATTACAAAACGCAATAGTAAAACTTAAATTATTTTTAAGACAATATGTGTATTTTTGCACAATTTTGGTGGCCCGAACCTCCTTTTCATATATATCTTTAAGGTTTCTGAGGAATACTATACATTTTATTTGGTTTATATACTTTTATCACTCATTATAAAAATATAAGACTGACTCGCAGCGCCAACATTTTTATTTGTATTTTATATTTCTTTTTATGTGCGGCGTAGCATGTTGCCAGCAATTGAATAAAAACCCTTTTCATGTCAATGCAACATTTGTTGCTCTGCCAGTCGCAGTTCGATGTAGACTAGCCAAGCTGCAACAATCGGCGGCGCTTGGCTTTGTACTTGTCTCTTTGGATTTGGATTTGGCTTTGGCTGCTGCTGCAGTTGTTTCCTATTAACGATAAAAATCACATGACACGAACTGGTCGCTCGATCTGGCTCCATTTTCTGCACTTTTTCCCTGGGCCGTGCTTTGTTTTGGTTTTTTGCCCCGATGCCGCTTCAAGTTTCTGGGATTTGGCGCCGGCGCCACTAACCCAGTTTAAGCCCAGCCGTTCGGGCCCAGTTTAAATCCGACCTGGGCTGGCCAATTATGCCACATTATTGTCCAGTTGATTGCCGCTGTTATCGCCCTGGAATGACAGGATGCGGCGGCCAATTGGCAGGGCCATGGCCAATGCCTGGAGATTACGCAACGTCAACGTCAATTAAATCAGTTTTACTCCAAATATTTTAAGCCAATGTCAACCGAAAGCAACCGAAACGATGGCGGGATGGGGGGATGGGAAAATATATGGACATCGTCTGCCCATCGCTCCGTACACCTTTTGGCCGATCTCGATCTCTGGCAGTGGCCACGCCTGATTAAATTTATGGCCGATCCAACCGACCAACTGACCAACTGCAAATCGAGACCCTCCGGGGGTTTTGGGGCTTTGTTTACACAAAACTTTCACAAATTAACCCAACCTGTGAACTGAAAAACTCAAAACTTAATGCCCGAAAACGCATCGATTCGATTAAAATGCTGCAAACTTAATTGGGGCCCAGTTTGTCGCACATTCTGGGTGGCCCGGGTACAGTGGTCGCCAATTAATAAAGCACAGTAACTTTAGATTTCTGGTAACTTGCCGATAATTATATGTATACGACTATATATGAATATTTGACCATAATATCCCTTTCGATACATTTTTCACTCAGATACACATTAAAAAGGCTTGTGGGACAACCTCTATGATTGCAGGTTGACTTGGCACAATCAAGAAGTTAGAGCCTTTAAAGCATAATACTGGTAGCATGATCCTGATAGCATGATTCCTCGAAGATATTTTTCTAGTCAGTATTATTCTGAGAAATATACCCTACAAAAAATGCACTTAACCACGATCAGCTCACTGTGCATCCGTATCATATGTGGTCCGCGTGGACCTTCTTGCCAATTCCGACCGCCCCTGTCCTGCGGCATGTGCTCGGTCAAGTGCAAGTGGCAGTTTAAAGAATCGGGCGAGGAGGCTCCTCTGGAGCGATGAATCGGGTGTCCCGGTGTCCCAATGTTGGCGCCCCCATATGCGCATAATAATTTGGATGGAGTGCCGAAGAAAGTTGCCGGCTCCTCGGCATCGTTTCATGTAGTCGAGGTTGTTTTGCAGCGCAGCTTGTTGCAGTGCTTGTTGGCTGGTAAGTGAAATGAAAAGTGCATAAATCTGCCGATCTGGCAGCGGAGTGCAGCGTAAAAAGCGGGGCGATAAGAATCGAATCGAAGGAGCCTTTTTTCTCGTTCGTTTTCGGGTTAAACGCAAGACAAAAGAACTTTCGCTTTCGTTGCGCTCTTTTTTTCGGTGCGGTAAAAGTGGCCAGTGGCCAGTGGCCAGTGGTGGTGCATTATTTAACCAAATTTGGCCATTGAATGCAACCGGTCGGCGCATTCGGCGGTAGGTGCCCCAGCCATCGATATAACAATTATGTGCGTTTAATGAGCAGCGGGAGCAGATCGAGGAGTTGCCGATCATGCCCGCTGACGGATGAGATTGATTGCGTAAGTGCATAAGGAAAACGGTCTGCCCGGTTGCTACATTGTCACCCGCTCCCGAGGAGCGGTCACTTTCACTGCTGCCCCCCACACCAGAATCGCTTAGAAGAGTCAGCGATTTTCGCTTGTTAGCTTCATGCGATGGAGCAGTCGTTCGTTGTGCATTCGGTCGATCGATGGTAAAAGTGATAGTCGTTTCCAATTGGTGATTATTATGGCTTAAGTATTTTACGACTTATATAACCACCACACACACACACTCACACACTCGCACACTCGCACACGCACACCACGCACGAGACGTCAAAGCAATTAAGCTACCCAAACACACACGGCCGGCGATACAAATGCAGGCACTTTTCTAATTAATTTCGAAGAGTAGCAGGGGGTTTCGGTAAAAATCTCAATAAAATTTCATTTTCATTGACAGCCGCTTTTCAACTGCAGCTCCACCAATTCCAACACCGCGTTGCAGTGCCGCCCCAGTCGCATGATGAAGTGTGGAGACGGCAACAACAAGAGCCACCACTCGGTACACTTAATTGACAAGTGTGAAACTTTCGATTTTTATACACCCATTGACATACAAAACGAGGCAGACGGCGACACTCGGAAAAAAATCTAGATCACTAACGAAAATCTGAGTCTAACGGAGTCTGGATATACATAGGTCAAGTTTACCTATTTAAAATAGTTAGATAAACTGATTAGGTTGTTAGTTTCTAAGCCAAGTTCAAACCTAAGTGTGTGAAGGTAGTTAACATTTTGTTGTACTTGTTAATAATATGTTATTTTTTAAGGTCCTTTAAAAAGCTTATAAAGCACTACTCAACATAATCCCACTTATTATCAGTTATTTATAGTAAAAACCCATAACTTTCTAGCTGTGCAATCTAATGATCTTGCCTGCTATGATTTGTTGTGCCCAAATGTCACAATTCTTCCAAGTGATGGGCGGATCCCGGCCAGGACAGGAGGGTCTGTGGGGGGTGAGGCGGAGGTACTGGGTGCGTCTGGCCAGATCCAAATGGCATGGAGCTTGGAGTGTGGAGTCTGGGGCACTTCGAGCTTGCTATCACTATCGGCAGCTGATGGCTCCGGTGATAATTGCCGATATCTGGCGACTGGTCGGGTGCGACTCGCGTGCTGACTTGACAAAAAGGCTGCGCAATGCCATCAAATGATTAACTAACGGCTCGGATCGACATGAAACGTGCGAAATGGGTGAAATTTTCTTGGCGTGTTCGAGTGCCGGCCGGTGCGATTTTACACTACAAAAATTATGTTTCAATTATGCCAGAAAATGAAAGTTGTCTGCAGAGAGCACTGTAATGGCTTAATTGCTGCCACCGAATTGCGGGTAATCCAGGAGATCATAACGAGATCTCTTTATTTCTTTTACTACGAATTTGTCGGCTGGATGACCTCATGAAGTTTTGGAATTTCATTTTTTTCTTCGATATCCTGAAATTATAACCCTTATATACATTATAGGATAAAACATAAGTAATATTTAGTTGGAAAAGTATTGCCTCCAGTTTAAATTTAGTTTCCAAAATACTCAAAAATCCATTAGAGCTTCAGCAGCTTGTTCAGCGCCGCATTTTAAAATCTGGAGTTCTCAAAGGTGCAACCTTCCCAGAACGGGCTGTCTGTTCTGACAGTTTGGTATTTCAACATATTGTTTGGCAAAGCCATAATTAAAAATCAATTTGGCCAAAAAGTTCCTATTATGCAAGAGCAAGAGCAAGAGCCGCCGCGACAGGCTCGTAATAACCAGGTTCGTTGTCTCAGTCTTTTGTTTGCCGTTTTGTCAAAGGTGCAGGCAGAAAGGCAGGCGGCAGGCAGGCAGGCAGGCAGTTTCAGCATCTGCCGCCAGACATCAACGTGAGCCGCACATATCGAGCATAATATCGCGATGTGGAACGGCATGGTCTATTGGAACCCGGGTTCATGCTATGTCAAGCATGATTTCGCTGTTTGGGGGCCGTGCCTCAGAGACCCATTAATGAGCGCACAAACTGGCATTTGACAGATTTTTTAATTAAACCATACAAATTGCGATTCTTCACGCTTTTCGCCACACGAAACAGTGCGGATATTATTGCTGGCCCACATGGCCGTAGACATTGAAGCTCCTCCCGCTCCTTACCCGCGCGAAAATAAAAAAGTGGCATTCCAGTTAGCGATAAGCGAGTAATCTCGGCAAGAAACGAATGAAATGCCAACGTTATCGGATATCTGGCAGCTGGCAGCTCCCGCGTAAATGCAATTTAAGGAGCGGGGCAAAAAGAAATTTGCATAGGCGCCGAGCTAATGAATTTCTGCTGCCTGCTTACATAATTATCGGCGGCACCATTATGGCCTAAACCTGGACCTCGTGCTCCAAGTCCAAGTGCTCCTTTCACTTTTGTGCGAGTGCGCCTGCCTAATTATTCCTGCCCGGCCGTGTCCACATCCATTGTTACCCCTGTGATTTCGCACATAATTAAACTGCGCCAAACGTACTTAAATTAATAGTTTTATTGTTTTGTCTGCTCCTGAGTTGGAGTCTGAGTCGAACCGAAGTCATGCGGAAGCGGCGCCCTACCAAAAATGGGCAGCGGAAACCTGCCACAAAAAATGCAGAAGTGAAAAGGGGTTATTACCACTAGCAGCAATAAATAAAGAAGAAGTCAAAGACCACCTTCATTTCACTTTCTTGACAAATCGCTTCAGCGAATAAAAAGATTATTTAATCTGACTCCTAAATATACAAATTTGAAATTACAATAAAATGTATAATTTCTTCAGTTTGTTGTACAAATTGAATATTTTATAATTTTAAATAAACAAAGAACCCAAAAAAGAAACCTGAAATACATTTTTAATTTGGCATTCATTCGGATGACTTCATTTGAAGATTCTCCACTACACCAAACCGAGTTCAAGGATTACAAATTGCAAATTTAAAATTTGACCTATTTTACAAATTTAAAAAAAAATGGCAAAACGAAAAACTGGTTTTTAGAGGGAATGTGAACACCATTAATGAAGATCCACATCGGTTATCAAGAGGTCGTAAGGTAGCTCGATAGAATAAGTTCCTGTCACTCAATTCGCGTTCTTCGACTCGAGCGGTTATCAAAATGTATCAGAGGTCACTAGAACTAGTCATATGTGCGGCACTACTACTGCTCGGATATGGAAGTGAAGGACGCGAAAGGGATCCTTCGTGGTCAGGATACTACAAGGACAATGGAACTCATTATTTGCTGTACGGAAAGCCTCAGGATATCGCACCAACACCCAACTTTGGAAATATATCCTCGAATCCGTTCATCAACGCCTTGGAAGCCCGGGAAAATTTTCCAACTAGAATCGTCAATGGCAAAAGGATTCCGTGCACAGAAGCTCCCTTCCAGGGATCCCTGCACTACGAAGGATATTTCGTTTGTGGGTGTGTGATCATCAATAATATTTGGGTCCTCACTGCCCACCACTGCTTCTTTGGACCACCAGGAAAGTACACTGTGCGAGTGGGATCGGATGAACAGCGACGCGGTGGTCAGCTGCGCCATGTGAGAACGATCGTGGCGTTGGGGTCATATGATGACTACACCATGCAACACGACCTGGCCATGATGAAACTGAGATCACCGGTCTACTTTGGCAAATGTGTTAGGCCCGTGAAACTACCCTCCCCCAAAACTACGACATTTCCCAAAAAATTCGTAGTCAGCGGATGGGGTCTCACCTCGGCTAGTGCCCAAAATGTCCAACGCTATCTGCGTCGTGTGCAACTCGACTATGTAAAACGGTCAAAGTGCAAGAAAATGTACAAAAAAGCCGGACTCCAAATATACAAGGATATGATCTGCGCCAGTCGAAAGAGCAAGGATAGCTGTTCCGGCGATTCTGGTGGTCCGTTGACCAGCAGCGGCGTCCTTTACGGAGTAGTGTCCTGGGGCGTTGGTTGCGCCAACAAAAACTATCCCGGTGTTTACGTCAACGTGAAACGATACGTTCCTTGGATTAAAAAGGTCATTCACAATCATTAATATAAAAATGTTTAAAACAGAATAAAACTGTATTATGTTTTTTGGGCTCAACCTCATTTTGAGTGCAGAAAAGTAATTAGTAATAAAAGTAAAATTGTTAGCAATTAAATTAAGTTCCCAACACTTTTCATGGCTGCCTAATATCAATCTTCGGAATCCTATAAGCACATATGTAACTAAATTAAAATGTTTGATTTAGAATAAACAATTTGACAGCATTTCAAATTCGAACTAAGCGCTGCGGGTTAATTTTTTGCCCAGAATCCGCTAATTAGCTTAGCCTACTTCAACGGAGCTAAAGATAAATGGTCAGCAGATATAAAATATAAAAAGAATAAAGAACCGAGAACTAAGAGGTCAAAAGGTGAGCCATTGCTCAAAGATGGTTCAGTCGAGAGGCGACCGTTGCTCGGATCGGTTATAGAAGCGTGTTTTAGGATGATTGCGAGCTTATCGGGAATAGTTTTCATTGCGTATCTGTGGATCATGGTGGCAGGTGGTCAACCCAACAATTGGAGTGGCTACTATGTAGACAATGGCACCCACTATCTGCTTTATAAAGAGCCCCAAATTGGGCCCCAGCCTTTTTTGCCTGGAAATATATCCACTAACCCCGCCATAAATGCTTTGGATGCACAGGACTACCTGCCAACTCGAATTGTGAACGGCAAGAAGATCAAGTGCACCAGAGCCCCATACCAGTGTGCTCTTCACTACAATAGTTACTTCCTCTGTGGGTGTGTTATCCTCAATCGGCGATGGATTCTAACTGCCCAGCATTGCAAAATTGGCAATCCTGGAAGCTATACAGTGCGAGCGGGATCAACGCAGCAGAGAAGAGGTGGTCAGCTTGTACAGGTTCAGAAAACTGTCTGCCATCCGAACTACAGTGAATACACCATGAAGAATGACTTGTGCATGATGAAGCTGAAGACTCCACTAAAACTCGGTCGGTGTGTCCAGAAGGCGAAGCTGCCCTCCACGAGCACCACGCGATTTCCCAAATGTTACCTGGCCAGCGGATGGGGTCTGACCTCAGCCAACGCCCAGAATGCCCAGCGATATCTGCGGGGTGTTATCGTCTGCAGGGTGAATCGAGCCAAGTGCCAGCAGGATTATCGGGGCACCGGGATCAAGATCTACAAGCAAATGATCTGCGCCAAGCGAAAGAACCGAGACACTTGCTCCGGAGACTCCGGAGGTCCACTGGTCCACGATGGCGTGCTCTACGGAGTAACATCATTCGGAATCGGTTGTGCAAATGCCAAATATCCGGGAGTGTATGTCAATGTGTTTCAATATACTCGCTGGATCAAAAAGGTCGCAAAGAAATATTAAATTCTGATTTATGCAGAAACAGTCAAGCAAAGAGTCCATCAGTTTCTTTAAAGATTAAGCTTATTACAATTTGATCTGAAGCTCTTGTGAGATTACTTGAATAATAACTTCAATATTTTAAGAATAAATTATAACAAAGGAATACATTAAAAAAAACTGTTAATAACGAAATGGAATCTCGTTCAAAAAAAAATCCATGCTTAAGATTACGTTGTTGTGGCCGCGAGAGAAAGAATATGGTATGTATTTATAGCGCCAGTTAATATTCATGCCAAAAACAGTAGGTCGCATGCCAAGCCTGGAGGTCATTAGCATTCTTGATTCCCAGCTAGCATAGAGTTCGCGCCCAGGGGTCAAAAAGTCGACTTTCAGTTATCGGCCATTATTGGTGCTTTACGGACCATTTGTTTTTGTACGGATGATGAAAATGTTGGCGTTGATTTTACTGCTCACTTGTGGCCATAAAACCTGGTCTTTATCGCCCCATGAACGGATCGTGGGTGGAGTGGAGCTGCCCATTCATCTTACACCATGGCTAGCTTCGATCATGGTGCACGGCAACTACAGTTGCAGTTCGGCATTGATTACATCTCAGTGGCTGGTCACGGCTGGACATTGTGTCCACTATCCAGGTAGCTACTCCGTTCGCGCAGGATCTACTTTCACTGATGAGGGTGGTCAGAAAAGAGACATAGTGAGTGTTGTCCTCCATCCGGATTTTAATCTACGGACTCTAGAGAACGACATCGCCTTGTTGAAGATAGGTAAATCCTTCACTTTGGGAGAAAATATCCAGGTGGTGAAGCTGCCTCTTCCGGGTCTTAATATACTTCCAAGAACCCTCTTGGTGGCCGGTTGGGGCACTCCAGATGCCACTGACAGTGAATCGGAACCCAGACTACGTGGCACCATGGTGGAGGTTATTGATCAGAGACGTTGCCAGCGACTGTACTCCCATCTGCATCGTCCCATTACGGATGATATGGTGTGTGCAGCGGCAGCTGGACGAGATCACTGCTACGGAGACTCAGGGGCTCCCTTGGTTCACCGGGGCAGTAGCTTTGGAATCGTATCTTTTGCGCATGGTTGTGCTGACCCACATTTTCCAGGGGTCTACACTAGACTAGCCAACTATGTAACCTGGATCTTCAACGTCCTGGAAAGTGATAGCAAAATAAATCTGACACACAAAAATTAAACAATACAAGATTGTTGGTTATTATTTATTTCTTTCTCATTGTACCAGTCTGTGCTCGGAAGTCAGTTCTTCCTGGATCTGCTGAATGCTCATCGCTCCTGGAATACCCGATGCATTATACAATCCGCCAGCGTTTTCCCAGCCATCTGAGAAGCCGCTCTTTCTCGTGCCCAACCAAGGCGATAAACTCGTACCGCCGCTCGACGGCAAATTTGTGTAAATTATGTATTTGTGCATTTTGATTTCATTTAAACGAAGTTTCCTGATGGCCCCTGGCGCATGTCAAATATCAAAACCGAAACCAGCCTGCCAGCTAGCTGGCCACTTGCGCAACAGCCACAACATCCAGCAATCCATATCCATATCCAGCCCCATCCCGATTCCATATCCATATCCCCATGCCCACCCCCATCCCCATCTCGATCCCCATTCCAATCCCAATCCCAGCTGGCCAAAATATCACTGCCATATGCGGTGGGCGTGCTCCGTTAATGCTGCACTCTGGCGGCCCCCGAAATTAACATAATCGTGCTGCCGTTGCTGCTGGGATCGGGATCGGGTTTGGTGGTGATTCGGATGCGGATTGGTATTGGGATTGTCTGTGCCTATGCCTGTGCCGTGGCCCGGTGTATCCGACATGAGTGTGATGCCCCAACAAAGTGTTGAATGCTGGCGCTGGCTGTCAAGTGGAGGCCCCCGGGCATTGGCACACTCAGTCGCCACCCGCTTAGTTGTGCAATGGGAGCATCAAAAGTGGTCTGACTTTTACATGGATTTTCTTCGCTTCCTTTTTTTTAGTTAAAATAAAATTTTAATAATATGAAAATATGCTTAAAATTTGCAGTTATGCAAGTGTATATGTGATTTTTGGGTGTGTGTGTGTTCATATATATAAAAGGTTATCAGCGTTGTGGGGGTGTATACGCTTGCTAGTCAGGCATGTAAATCTCTTAAGCATAATTTCACACCGAATCGGCTTTCTTTTATATATATATATATGTATATTTTGTTTATCATTAAGTTACGCTTATACAATTCGTTACGTATTCTAGCCTAAATGTATACCATCATTTTGTTTTGTTTTTGTTTTTGCTTTGTTTTAGTTTTCGATTTGCTCTTGTAATCTTGTTCTTTGTATATGTGTTCAAAGGTTTTTGTAAATTTTAAACTAATTGCTATAAAAATGTTCAACAGCAAACTCGCGTATGCATTGGTGACTTGAAGGTGGACCAAAAGCGAATGCACAAACAAATCAACTGTCAACTTGAAAAAATCGTAAAAATGTGTTTAAAAATCGATAGCCAAAAGCCATTAATAATTGTATTTGGTTTCTGCAGCATGCGCGCACAATAAATTTTACAAAAATTAACGTAAAAAATTTACAATTACAAGCACATTTAATTTGTTGAACATGGCTCTGCACATGTTCTTTTTACCAATGCATTCTTTAAAGCTATATAACAATTTTTTAAATTTCATTTTGCATCATTAGTTCTGGACTCGATCGTATCTCCTTTTACCAACTGCCTACTTGGTTCTTCCCCAACAAGGATAGAAATTAATTAACAGTAAGTGATCAACTAAGGAAGTACTTGAAGACTGACAGTGAAGGTTCCCCAACAACCACTCAACTTAAGGGGGGGCACATAATCCCATGAGCTTTAAAATCATTAAATTTAGAGTGTGAATCGTAGGGAGAGTAATTTCATAGTCAGCTAAACGGCGTCGGGGATGCCTTGCGATTCTATATGGTTTGGTTTACAGATTTAGTTATTGCAAATGTGTTAGACTCAAGTTCAGTTTAATTGTATGCTTCCTGCGCAAAACTTCTCTACTCATCTTGGCTGGGTGTCGTTGCTGTTTCTATTTAACTCCTCAATTTCTATTTCGCTGGATCTTGGCTTTCTCTCTCACATACATCACATATTTTACACTTTAATAATACTTCCTTACACATAATTTATTAATTAATTCATATTTCCCTCTCTGCAGTTATGTAGAGCTAAAGTTGGTTGCTTCTGCTACTATTGTTGCTAACGCTATTGGACAGCTTCTTATACACCAGTCAGGCCTTTATTAGTTGACTTTCCCTTAATTGATGATCCCGCTGCTGCTCCTGCTTACATTGTTGTTGACTGATCGGCGTCAATTTACGACAAAAACGGATTTGTAGCTGCTTCCGGTTTGATCCACGGCATGTTGTTATTTTGCTGCAAAATTCGATGTCTCATTAGTTTGATTCCAATATTTTAGTACGCGTAAGCTACGTTACTAAAAATAAGCGAACGACATGCAGAGTTGTATGTTATTTGAGCCAACTACAGAGTTTACATTATTGGTTTAATAGTTTTAGTTATGAGAGGTAATTCTACGAGTTAATTAGCAGAACATGCACATTCGAAAAACATTTTACCCATTTGCATTTATTGCTTATTGTATGTTTTATTTAAGCGTCCAAGCTTCCATTGATGGCTACAATTAGAAAATATTATGGATCAACTGTGATTTAGCAGAGCTTCTGGTTAGGATGAGTATGTGTTTTCCGGGAAGCAGCATGGGAAACCCTGTGCTGCACTCCCCAATCAGCAGCTCTAAGTACTCATACAAACATAAAAGAAAACTAAATCAACGAAATAAATAAAATCAAATGTAAAATGCAAGCTAAACAAAAAACAACAATTTCTGGCAAAGGTAGTAGTGTGGAAATGGCAGCAGCGACCACTTTAGCGGCAGCAAACTCACTTCCAGCTTGCAGTTGGCCGACGAGGTTGAGGGGCCAAAACTCATGACAGGATCGGCCACAAAACCCATGGGAGCAACGCTAACTCCAGGGGTTTCGGCTAGTGATTCGGATAGGGCGCTGCTATAGCTGGCAGCATAACTTGAATAAAGTCTGGGAGTACCATAGTTGCTGTTGATATTGTTATTATCCTTGCTGTTGTACATATAGCTATCATCAACAGGTGCTGTTGGACTATTAAAATACGGACGTTCGGTGAATATATCCATGTTGCGAATGCCATCGACACCCGGACTCGGACTTGCGTAAAAGCTGTGTATGGTGCTGTTGCTGGTGGAGCTATTCATATTGCTCGGGATATTGCTATTACCAAGGATATTGGTGCTGCTGCTGCTTTGATACGCATAATTGTAGACCTGCGAATTGGCCTGTGGCTGGGGGATGTTGGCGGAGGGAATGATGGGATTACTAAACGCACTCAACAGCTGAAATTCACCCACAGACGAGGGCCCCAAATTGAGGCTAGTGGGACGTACGGGAGGCGGAAGTTTTGGCTGGGATATCGGGTTTTACATGCAGCAATTGCTCAAAACGAAATGACAGAAGGACAAACGATAGTAAGAGGAAACAAAATGCAGACGTGAAATGATAAGATAGATTCAAAAAGTAAACAGAAATATCGATAAGTCGTCAGAGAGCAAAACCTCAATTAAAATAATTAAAATATAAGTAAAAAGAACGCCGAGTTTCCCTAACACCGCAGACGCACACAATTCTCCAAATTCGGGCAACTCACCTGTGAAGTCGCACTAACGCCACCCATTACAGGTGCCCAGGGATCTTGGTTCATGCTGACTGAAAACGGGGCCTGTTGTTTCAGCTGATTGATGGACGGTACCTAGAAGTATAAATCTATATATCTATATCTATTTAAATCGAATCCAAAATTCAACTCACGGCTGGCTGCTGTTGCTGGAATAGATTCGTTTTGGGTGGCACTACGTTGTCGCTGAAGGGATTGTACGTCGGCTGATTACCCGTTTGCGTTTGTGGCGCAATCGGTTTGATCAGATTGTCCAGGTTAACAAGCGCAGAGTTCTCGCCGAGGAATGAATGGGCATCCTTTATAGGTTTCTTTGCCGTGGCGCCCGTCGACGGATGCATACTGCTGCTTATAGCTCCATTTCCGTAGTTTGCCGATAGCGGATCCATGTCGTCGAGCAGAGAGGCTGGAAATGGTTTAACGATGATAAGCTTGAAAATAAGGTTGCCTTAATACCAGTGCCTTACCATTGTTGTTGTTGGAGGCGTTGGAATTGCTGTGCTCACTCTTGTTCCGGTTGGTAATCAAGTCGAACTCATCAAACTCGGGTGATTGTTTCTGAAATTGACAAGTCTTTTTAGTCATTACCCCAACAAATATAAACTGAAATAAACATTCTAAAAAAATGTAACTTGTATAATCAAATTAAAGATTATAACACCGCTTACCTTTATGGCGCCTGTTCCCAGGGCTTTCCAGGGATCATCTAGTGCCCCCGCACCCGTTTGAGGTGCTGCTCCTGCTGCCCAGGGATCTGCCAAGCTGGCTGCTGCTGCTGCTCCTCCAGCCGCGGGTGCTGCTGACTCTGCTAGCCATGGATCCGAAGATGAGCTACCATTATTGGCCGCATGGTTAACGGGCGCAGCTCCTAAAGCTCCGGCAGCTGTTGATTTTATCAGCCAGCCTTCAGCAGGAGCACCGGCCGGAGTGGCTCCACGTCCATTTTGGTTGGCATTGCCATTGGTCTGCAGCCAACCCTCGTTGGATGAGCCCGAGGCCACCGATGGCGATTGAGTGCGAGCTCCCCAGACATCGTTTCCAGCTCCTGCACCCAATGGCGCCGAACTCATCGGCACTCCGGCACCCATGATGGTTCGCGGGGCAGCGGAGGGATTCCAGGGATCCACTTGGGGCGAGGATGTACCTGACCAGGGATCGGACAACTGGCTGGGAGCTCGCGGACCAGGCGTGGCCCAGGGATCGACTACAGCCGCGGGGGCGCCGCCTGCAGCGCCCAGCGGCGGACTCGAGATGCTTGTAGCGCCTAGAGAAATATCCAGCAGATCTAATAAATGGCTCTGTTGTTCCTCCTTCTTGGGCGCAGGAATAGGTCGTCCGTTTGGATCCCTGATAGATATCAGAATTTTATTAGTTGTCGGAAGAATTTTATTTCACAATTTCCACTCACTTGAAATCCTGCTCACTCTGGCTGAGCGCAAGTTGCAGACGCACATCATCACTGCGCCGCTTGGCCTCCTCCTGCTCCGCTTCCTCTCGTGACATGGCCATTGCCAGCTGGAGCTGCAGCTCCTCCTCGCCGGCCGTCTGGGGACGAACCATTTCGAGCTCGGAAACCGATTTGGGTGGCTCCTCCTGCCAGCCTGGCGGCAGGTCTCGTTGTGATGGTCCATCGATATAACCATCGCTGCCGAATCCACTCGGGTGCTGAGCGAATCTCTCCTTGGCCTTCATCGCCTTCGCACGCTCGTTCTTTAGTCGCTCGTCATCCTTGAGGAGAGTGACCAGCTGCTTGGCCTTCTCACGAACATGGGTGCCCTGATCCTTGCCCTCCTCGAAGTACACAAACTCTCTCAGGGTTTGAATGGCAAAGATGTTCTCCTTGCACTGCTGGGCCACCTTTTCTGATCCGGTCTTAATCAGATACTCCAGCAAAATGAGTGCCTTGTACACATGGCGCCAGTTCTTGCCGTGGTCATTCAGACGCTTCCAGATCATCTGCATGATTTCCGAAAAGGCAACCACATTTTGGGTGAGGTCCGCTATCTCGCCCATGATGGCGGCCGACGGACCCCAGGGGTCATTCGAGGTAGCCTCGCGCACTTTGACCTATGGATATGAAATGTTTGTTTTAAATAGCTGAATTGGTTTTTGGATCATAGAGATCACTCACCTGGGCATCGGAGTAGTTGTGCGCAAGGTTCTTGATGTTTCTGCGCAGACCAGCGACATTGACCTGCATATCGTCCTTTTGCTTTCTCACTGTGTGACAAGAAGGATGGAAAGGGGTGTTAACATGGCTATATCTTCTCGATCCAACCGTTTGGTGGGATAGGGGGTTTATCAGTTGGGTTGTGGAAAGGTTTATTTGTTATTAGGTTTAGTTTTGCTATCGAAGAGTTCCGCTTTGATGTTAATGCGAATCGGCGTGTGGTAAATTTGGGATTTTGCGTTTTTTTTTTTTGACAGTTTCTGCAAAGGTTTTGAAATGTTTCCGAATCTAAAGTGTTAAGTATGTTTCGGACTACAAAATCTGAACAAAAACAAACAGAAACGGTGAAGACGAATCGGTTCCAGTGGGTGTGGAACGTATGTGGAAGGTGTTACGTGATCTGTTTCTGGTGAGTTTGCTGCTCTGTGTTGCTGCTCGGTGTGGTGAGAGTTGAAACTTAAGTTTCAAATTGAATCGGATCAGATATGTTCAATATGTCCCATTTATTTGTGGAGTTTTTTTTTTTTTGTGGAAAAGAAATTGAAGTTATATGAGATGTATTAACATTGAGACTTACTTTTCGTTTGTTTTTGCGTTTGACTTGGCTTTTTATTTTCTATACAAAAACTTTGGACTTTTGCTTGAATAAGCTATAGATTCTTTTGCTCTTTTTGTATTTAAATTCGTTTTGGTTTATGTTTATTGCTGTTTAAGTGCTCCAAAGCAAGCTATATATGAGATACAAGATAAATACAATCAAAATACGTAGAAAAAGAGTACACATACGGATATACATATTTATATATAGTCAAATGTCGGTTGTGGCTGTTTTTGCAATAGTGCAGACACACACAAATTAATAGATTAAGTAATCGCCAAACTCAAGTGCACCAAACAAAAAGAGTGAAAGCAAATGTTGAAACAAAAATTGAGATACGAAACCCTGAGATCTTAAAGCGCTGCTTTAAAAACCGCACCAGACTTTACAATACTAGATACACCCAGTCAGAAAGCCTCTACAAGAAATAATTCAATTTGCGGGCAAACAAAAAGCAAACGGAAAGGAAAAGCATGGCAAAAAAAAATTAAAACAAAACATGGCAAAGAGTATCCCCCTTGACATTTCCTAGTCGACTAGGAAATACACAGCACAGAAATAAATGAATATCATTTTATACAAACTGAATGAGCAATGAATAGACAATTTATTGCCACCGAAAATGGTTAAAATCAATTGAAATTTAAGCATAACAATATATACAATTTAGATATGTACAAAATGTATTGTATTTAGCATTCTGTCAGTAATGTTATGAAAAACTGATTAAAATATTGCAGGAATCTTATCGTTTAAGCAAACTCCTCGAATATCATAAAACTATTTCATTTAACTTGTAAACCCTCTGCATTTAGATCATCTGCTTGAACTTAACCCATGGCAGACTGAAACAAGAAGCCGCAAAAGTGCAAATAGGCACGGCTATGGAATCAAAAAGTGGACAGACAAATGTCTGGATATGCAAATGTTCAGACCAAACTGCATTATGCATTACAGGGCGTCCCACAACCACAGCGAGAATTTATAGCAAATGAATTGATTTTCAACCGCCTTCTTTGCGCCGTTCCATCTATTTTTAAAAGCGAAAAGTGCACACCGGCTAATCAAATTGTTATCGATTCAGTTGCAAAAGTAGCGAAAGCTATTCGAGAAGAATTTATAGTAATGTGGTACTCGACCATAACGAAAAACATACGTACACAAATAAGCCGCAGTTGCGAATTGAAGCTGATTAGGTATAAGATAACTACGTGCATATGTACAAAGTATAGTGAGACGACGTATTTTACGACTTTGTTTGGGAAAAA
This sequence comes from Drosophila teissieri, assembly GCF_016746235.2. NCBI lineage: Eukaryota > Metazoa > Arthropoda > Insecta > Diptera > Drosophilidae > Drosophila > Drosophila teissieri. The sequence goes on along the minus strand of NC_053031.1, from coordinate 12,801,549 downwards.
GTAGATTAAAACGAATATCGTCACAGTCATTTTACACACTTTATGATGTTGTTAAATTTATTAAAAATAATATAAACGAGCCATTAACACAAAAGGCAAACATATTCTTGATAAGCGAATACCGTGTTTTATTAGGTTATCGATAAGACCAAAAAAAACCAAAACACACCACTTTCTTGTTTCGAGTTATCATATTTTGATTAGTTATATATATAGAAATATTTAATAATAATTTTATTACTTATAGATGAAGAAATCAGTTTATACAACACAATGAGCCTGGACAATGATATTTCAATAAAGCTCTTTCAGCAGTTAAGATAGCAATTAACCCCAGCTAACCCAGGGAAAATCTCAAAAACACTGCTGCAAATTAAGTGGCGACTATTAACCAGTTTATAGCTGGAGAATCGTTTAGTTTCTGATATAAGCACCGTTCTTTATGCGGTCCGACGAGTCTATATTTATTTCTGTTTATTTTTCGTGTAAACAACGCACTTGACACATATCGAGAAGAGCCGGCAGTGTTGCCTCAAAACTGTATCTCACAGATAAACCCGTTTCGCAGGTATTCGAGTTATGCCAGAAATCAAGTGAATATATGGGAGGGGAATACTCGTAAATGGGCAGTGAAATTCATTGACCGATCGTAGTAGCGATTCACTGTGAATAAGGGCCGTTTGTCTGCCTCGTTTGTTTGTTTTCATTTCGCCTGTAGAAGGCGAAATAATTTAATTAAATGTCGCGCAGTAAGAAGGGAAAAAAAACTACGCAAATGAAGTGCAAGAGTCAAGAAAAAGTGGGTGGTGCGGTGTGGATGGTGGTCTGTTTTTTTTGGTGGTGACGGTGGCCTGAACTTGAGCAAATTGAATGCCAGACAGCAGACAGAGCAACGACGAAGCTTTCTTTGTGTTTCGGTGCACTTGACTTTCGACGGAACGTCGCCGTTTTATTGCCAAAATAATACAGCTACGCTTGTGTGGGTATCAAAACAAACAGAATGGCGAACGAGTTGCGAATCACTTTGTTCCAAAGGCTGCGAGCCTTGACGGCGGCGGTTCAATGAACGTAGCTGGAGGCAGCAAAAGCTTCCCAAACGCCACAAATGCTCCAAACACCAAACTGAAATCAAAATGGGGAGCTACTGCGTGTGAGGTGTTCGCCGATTGATATGCGCGGTGCTACTGATCACTCTGCGATCACTCGTTATATCCAAAAGCAATTAAATGCGAGCAAAATATTCCACATTCACGAGGCTATTTGCCGTGCATTATTGTCAGACGTTTAGCATGTTTCCGCTAAGGTGAAATATATTGATGAAAGCCTGTCAGTAACCCCTCAAAAGATTGTTCTCTTTTAGGTATTCCTATATACTTTTGTATCTTATTAAACAGCAGGGCAGATTTTCCATTTTAAAATAAACTAAATTCTCTTACAATTTTGAGATTAAAGAATGTAATACAGTTTGGAATTGATATATTTGATATATTGCCATATTCAATAGCGTCGGATTTTTATTAACTACTGACAAATATTACTAAAAGACTCTTTAGTTGACGGAAACTATGTGTAATGTAATAGATACATATGTTCAAGAAATAAATATAATAAAAATAAAAAGTCGCTGTTAAACATCTGCTTATCTGGTATTCGTGGAATTTTCACAGTCTGAAGATATCTACGTTACTTTCGCAAATGAAATGTTTGCTTTTGCTTTACGGTTATCTGAGCTCTTGAGATGTTTTTTTGTTTTGTTAGCACCCCAAACAGGTGGAAAGGGCTAGTCGCTGCCGACGAAGGTCACTGTGCGCTGGTTGATGCTGCCCACTGTGCGGTACGATCGCCGGGCCCCTCCTCAATCCCCCTCGGCCCCCCAGCCGCTAACACTGTTGCATTTTCCAATGTTGATGCAGATGTTGTAAATGCGGGCGTACATTAGGTATCATTTGTATATAATAGATATGTATAAATGGTTGCATGGGTGCTTTCTATGGCTGTGTGCGTGTGATAACGAGCCAGAAATGCGATTAGATTTCATTTGTGACACTCAAACTACTCGCACACACACACGCACACGGACGCACTGATTGGGGGGCACACGAATGTGCGAAACTTCATTCATTACTCATACGCCCCCCTCGCATACATAAACCTGTTTCCACCCACGCCCCTGGCAACCCCGAATCCACTATGACTAATCACTCGACCGGCTAACGGCAGTTATCAAATTATACAAAAAAAAATACAAAAACCAAAGAAGCGCTATCAATAAGCAGAGTGAAATACGGTTAGCGGGGAATTACATTTAGACAAGGGGGATTTATAATTACGGAAATTATTATTTAAGAAAAAGAAGCCCCAAAGAAAAAGAGAGAGAGAAATATGTTTGTGACCCCCTTCCACTTACTCTATCGCTCACCTGCAATGTTTCTGTGTTATTGTTGTTTTTGTTGCTTCACTGCAGTTCGCCTTTGGATGTTCGTGTGTGTTTGTGTGTGTTTGCCGTGTGTGTGCGTGTGGGGGCTCCGCTAGGCTGTGTATGTGTGTTTCTGTGTGTGCGACTCCTCCTCCCCAACTAGTTTTCTTTTCTATATTTTACGACTTTCTTTTCTTTCTTTTTTCGGACTCGAATAGACACGGTCACAAGATGACGATGACGACAATGCGACGTCAACAAAGGTGGAAAACAGTGGAGCTGCGCGCACGATATGGATATCCAAAAATCCTGGCACTTTATCGGGTATTTGGGGCTCTCGACGGCTATTGCGATGATATTGCAACTTATTTACCCTTTGCACTCTGCACACAAAACACGAATTATTATTTCTTTCTCTGCTTTTCGCTTTGCACTAGTGATGGGACCAGAATTGATGGGCACTCGATACTTTCGCAATAATGCGATGTCGATATACTCATCAACCTATTGATTCTTATCAGTTTCGAATATTAGTATTTTAAAAATACTAGTAATTATATGACAACAGTTATTCTGCGTATTTATTAATATTGATTTGTTATTATTCATTTGTATCTCGTAAAATTGAAACAGAATATCTATTTACTAACGTCAACCAACAAATAACATCGTTATCTTCCCTTTTTCTTTCAATATTTTCATTGATGAATGTTTTAGATAATAATTTAAATAATAATTTTAATAGATAATAAATAATTTAGATATTTATTTAAATTATTCAACTAATTATATTACTGAAAATTATCTACTTCAAAATTTAAATATAACGACGGTATTTTTTAGTTGTCGTCCCGATTTATACACATGTCATCGATAATAATCGGTAGTTCCCACATATCACTTATCGATTTCATTTGCCTTCTTATACTTACCAAACTGTGGTGAGTTTTGTTAGGTGAAAGTGATAACGTTATTTTTGTCATATATTTACAGTTGTATTTATTTATTTCCAACGTCAAGACTTAATGTTCTGTCTACTTCTGATTCTATGTTTTTTTGTACAACAATATAATCAATTAATTGAGATATTTTTATTATTGTCAACTTAGAGTTTTTTAGTTTCCACCTCTACCGTTAGCGGCAACCCAAGTTGGCGCCAACTAAATATTTTCAAAAAATATGATCAAAAACAATTTCAAGAAAACGTTGAAAGTTTTTAAGGAAGATAACAACAAACTCGAGTTTTATTTATGATTTTATTTAGAATACCATTTTCATTTTCGTATAATTACACGCTAAGATCTATTTTCTCATTTTGTTAACGAACTGATAACAATATTTTTTCTCGTTTTTTTATTCGTATTTTTTGCAGTTTGTGCATGTGCACTGCTACGGTTGTGTTTGTGTGGTTTTTTGTGTGTTTGTATGTGAGTGAGTGCTTTTCGTTATTAACATTAGCTCGATGCGATTTGTTGTTGCTGTTGATTAACTCTAAGTACCTACTTGTAGATGTTCAACGTTCATACGTGTATACAGTTATTAAATATAGATAATGTGCATATGCAGTTGCATATTCGATATCGCCAACATCCTGTTTCTATCGGTCACGCTTTCGCTTTTTAATTTCACGGTTTGCTTTAATTTATTTAATATTTTAATGATCATACTAAGCAAGCCGACATATATTCAGTTATATTTTTCGAAAATGTATCACCCATTTCTATGTTTTTCAATGAATCAAATTAGAATCAGCTCTAGACATTTAACAGAATGAAGTATACATTTTTCTATGATCCATATATAATATTTTCAAAATTTTTTGGAAATTACTTTTAATTCCGTGAAATTGAAAACCGAAAGAGTTCCGCTTGCCAACGCCAAAGCACACATACGCGAAATTGAGCCCCCAACAAATAAGCTTAAATCATAAGACTGTCCTCGTACGTTTGTCCCGAATTCAGGATTGAAAAACCGCAGTAATCGTATCGAATTTTGCATAAAATCGACGAAAAAAACTCAACAAAAAAGCGTTTGGTTCGACAACGGTTCGATTTAGCGATGGCTTAAATAAAACATAAGAACTAAGTTAACTTAAAGCATACAAATCCGAAACTCGCTCCTTCCGCCGTTTGCATGCTGCTCCACCCGATCTCCATCGATTCCACCGCCTCCATTCGTCTGCGATTTACAGTAAAATAATGTGGTTATTTTCGGGGGATTCACCCCGAGGAGCCTAACCCCTCAAGCGGAGGACTCACTCCTCCGGCGGTTCCTCGGGAATCTGAAGGCTCTGCGCCGCGTGCGGATACTCTGCGTGCACAGAGTTGGAGTGCACCGACTCGGAGTCCTCCTCCAGCGCATTCGCCTTGCTCGGAGGCGGCGTCAGTGCATCACTGCCCACTGGAGGCTGCACCAGATTGGGGATGTACTCGACCGTCTCGTATTCGGTCTTGGCCACCGCCTCGTGGTCCAGATCCCGCTCCAATTCTCGCTCCCTTTCGCGCTCCCTCTCCCTTTCCAGATCCTGCTGTAGGGGATCGAGAACCACTGGCGGAACCAGTGCAGTTGCCTCATCCTGAGCCACTCCGACATCCGTTTGATTGACCGGAGTGTCCGGCGGATTGTGATCTTGCAGTTCCACAATCACGGGCAGCGTTTCATTGGGTTTCGGTGTCGTGGTGCTGGTGGTCGTCGTGGTGGGTGCTGTTGTGGTGATCAGCTCGATGGAAGCCACCTGACTACTGGTCTCTGTTGTTGTCGTCGTTGTTGTAGTACTTGTGGTAGTCGTGGTCTCCGGTGCGTTGTTCGTGGCAACTGGATTCGCGGTGGTAGTCTCATTCTTGTCCTCTTCTGGTGCCACAGGAAGTGGCAGAGGCGGTGGCGGCGTAGTGGTGGCCAGCAGAAGTGGTGGTGGTAGTGGCGATATCACCGGATTGACCAATGCGGTGCTAATGAGCACTGGATTACCCAGAGTGGCAATAAGTGGTGGTAATAGCTCATTATTGGCCTTGATCAGCGATGGCATGATCACCTGCACCATCGGCTTTGGAACCTCGCGGCCCGCCAACTTCAGATTGGTCACCATTATGGGCAGGTTCACATTGTATAGCATCGGGAGTACCGTGCACACCTCCTGGTCATTCTCAAAGCACTGGGATCGGCCTCGAATTCGGGCCTCCTGGACTGCCATCAATCGGCACAACTCGTTTAATCCCACGTCACACATTATGGGATTGTCTGGAAGAAGGAAAAAAGAGTTGTTATCAACAAAATAGTTATTAGAGCTATTGGTATATTAAAGGTATAATTATATTCGCTATGTATAGGTTTATTTTATATGGTTATATAAAAATATATCTAAGGCATGCGCATTTCCTATTTATTAATTACAAATAGCCCTCCTTAATCAACCTTTTTTTATAAGCCAACCACAAGTCAATAAAACAGTAATCTTCATGAACACTATAATATTAAATTTGCACTGTAAACTATACCATTTAATGAGATTTTTAATAATGAATTTCCCAGCCACTTGAACCCGTTGTTAAAATAAAAATTCATATAGTAATTTGGGAAAAGGTAGGAGCAATGCAAGTTGCTAAGAATTAAGCTCATTGATAACATACCATCTAGATGAATCTCCAGTTTGCCAGGAACATTGTGATTTTTGCAGCGTGTGTTGGTGACGAGTTCACTCGATATGGCCGAGATCTGGTTGTTGGTCAAGTTGGCCTGGCAGAGAACAGGCAGTCCCTTGAAGTCCTGTTCCAGTTTGGTGATATTGTTGTAGGCAACCTTAAGGATTTTTAGGCTGGGCAACAAAGTCTACAAAAAAATAACACAAATTAGTACACGGAAGTATGCAGACAGTGAGTTACTCACCATTTCTAAGGGCTTGAGCTCCGCCAGCTGATTGCCGGTCAGGTCGAGGATGTCCAAACGGATCATGCCATCGAAATCCCCCACCTGGAGGTGTTCCAATCGGTTACCAGCCAAATTCAATATCCGTAGATTGCCCAAGCCTGCCAAAGCACCATTCAGAGAGTCGATTCTATTGTTATCCAGATCTAAGTTGACCAGCATCAGATCCTGCACTCCCCGAGGATCGGGCAGCAGACGTTGGATGCGATTGCTGGACAGCTGGAGGGTCTTCAGCGAACGCAGTCCGTGCAGTTCCGCCATGGAGAACTCTTCGATGTCGTTGAATGAAAAGTTGGCGTTCTTCAGCTTGAGGATGGGCAGTAGCGAGGAGTTGAGCGACTTGATGTGGTTGCAGCCCATCTGCAGGGTCTCCACCTTGGAGCAGGAGGCGAATTCGTCCTGGGCCAAATACTCCAGCTCATTGTTATCGGCCATGACCTCGGACAGATTGACGGCATTGCGAAGTACGCGATCGAAGGATCTCAGCTGGTTGCAGTGTATGTGCACCGTCTCCAGGCTGTGCATGCCGGCCATGTTGGCAGGTAGGCGTTCCAACCTATTATTGTGGGCCATGAGGAGGCGCAGCTGGCCTCCATCGGGTAGCTCGTCATCCAGCGAGGTGATGTTATTCGCATTGATGAACAGCGATTCCAGGTTGTGCAGATCGTGAAGCGAACCATTGAGCGACTCCAGTTGATTTCTGCCCAGATGCAGGATGAGTAGACTCTTGGGAAAGGAACCTCTGTCCAGGCGCGTGATGATGTTGCTCACCAGGATCAGATTCGTCACCCGTTGAATGCCCCGGAAGTCCTCCTGCTGCACCGACCGTATCTTGCACCGCCCAATGTCCAGAGTCAAAAGGCTCGGCATGTGGCTCAGGGCGTGCTTCGGGATCTCGTCGAGGTCGTTGTCGCCGATGCTTAGGTAGGTGACATTCGATAACCCGCGGAACGGCACCTCGGGCAGCGATCTATAAATAGCGGCACCAAAACAAATCCATTACAATTTCGTATTATTAGACGGAGGGAGCCGAATGTTGGACACACGGCCAAAAAGGCAGTAGGATTATTCGGATCCATTTCACCGAGACTTGAGTGCCTTTTTGAAGAAAAAGTGGCAATCAATTCTTGGTAGAAATCAATGGATTCTCTTGCACTATCTAATAACTAATGCCTGACATAAAAGCAGACACGAACAATTTTAATCAGATGACTAACTTATGAAATTATTTGGGATTCTGTTCCAAGGAATTGGCCGATTAAACGTATATATTAAAACTATAAATTCACTAAAAAGTTGTAGTAATTTGCTTAATTTATTGAGTATTTCCCGATAATCAGAAACATATATGTCTGTATTATTTAGTAGATAATACTCGTTCGCTGACGACATTTCTTAGAGTTCTTACGTTTATTCATTATTGAAATGGTGTCTGTTCTTTTCATCTCCAAGTCTTGTTCGGCAAAACGTAACAATTGGATTTACTGCCAATTTTGCGCATGACCGATGTGCTACGATTGCTGATTAGATTCTTAGTAAGTTCGAAAATGTATGCTTTTATGAATGACTCTAATAATCGTTATAGTACGAGAGCAATGCCCCTAAATCTGATTCACGCCATGACAGTGATTCAAGCCAATCTGTAATTAGTTTTGAATGGGCCCATATCAAGTTTCGCATCCCTGGTCTATCTTTGGACCTGATGACGCAGCCTTATCAGGGGCTATGGCCCCATCCCGCTCCGCTGCACCTGATCAGTATCTTTATCGACGTCTGCAGGTGGCTATTAAGTTGTCGCCGACGAGGCGCCAAACGACGAGGCCCCCAAGAACAGCAGATTCATGATGGGAACTGGGCTGGATGGCGGATGGCGTGCCAAGTGAATCCTTGGCGCCCGTTATTGGCTTGTGGATGTGGAATATGTGGATATGTTGATATATGGAATATGGACATATGGACATATGTACACGGTGGCCAGATTGTGCAGCAGATTGATTGGCAGGCTCTATTTTTAGCCAGACGATCTTGATTGATTGCCGGCTCCAAAGAGGAGTTGGAGGAGGAGGAGGAGTGCTACTTTATCTGCGAGCTGCGCTTGTCAAGCCTTGATTATGTAATGAGTGAAGCTGGCCGAGCTGGACACTCTGCCCAGATGCTCAGAGACTGAGATACTGTATCTATAATGAGCCCGTTGAACTTGAGCTCATAGATATCGAGATAGATAGCTGGATGGATGGATGGATGGATGGATGGATGGGTGGATGGATGGTTGGATGGATGACTGGTATGTGCGATCGTGCAGAGATGTATCCACAATTCCTTAACGTCAGCGGTATAATTGTCACACGACCTAAACTGGCCCCTTGATCATTGATTGAGCGTAATAATAAAATTCAATTGGACTGCCTGCTTCGCTCTTCACTGACCCCGGACCAAAGACCACGGAACAGGGAGAGAGCATACAATATACATATACCCCGAAATCGACAGCGAAATTGAAAACAATAACAAGTTGGAAACATTCCATTTTAGAGTACTGGTAGCATTTGGTCCATTGAATGCTCTGTTATTGTTTACTATACTCGTACTACTTCCACGGATTGAGTAACTTAAATCCGTTTCCAGCGGCAACATTATCTCCCTTTTCGGCCGAGACAGATCAGCTGGAAATATTCCATCGGACACCGACCGACCCAATAAATTATGTACGAGTAGTTATCATAATTAATTGTCAGGCAGCAAGCGAATGAAGCCGTCAACATTTTTCGCACTTTCTCAGGGCTGTGACTGCACTCCGATAATGCTGGTCATATTGGCGATCACTGCAATAATAGCCTCAAACAAATCTGCGAGTGATTGAACACATAATGCACATATAGTGAGCCCCGAGCATGAGACCTCCTTATCGCCTGAGAAAGCACAAGACCAAAGCCCCCAATCAATCTGTCGAAAAGGCCACATAACTCCTTCTGGAAGATCCCAGCCCCAGTTCCCAGCTCCCAGTTCCCAGCTCCCAGCACCCAGATGTCCTTATGTCGATTCAATAGTTGCTCACACTTCACTCAAGTGCTCGCTGATTATGGGCGATCGTAAAAAGTGATCGTAAAGTCGACTTGATTATATTTTGGCGCCAGCCATTAAGCATATTTAATAGTCGTAAAAAATCAAATAAACAGAAGCTCCTTATCACAAATAACTTTCAGCTGTGGTCTACATTTAAGCTAGGATGATATAGAAATGTGTACTTGGACGAGATCCATCAGAGCATTGGGATCCATATAATCGATAACCAAAGACAAGGCGGCTGATATCAATAGCAATGCTATTTTCTGAGAATTCAAACTATAAGTGATTTCCCGAATTCTACAGACGATTGGAAACAATAAATGATCTCTTGGGAATTTCAAAAAATGTCACAGGAATTAAATGATTAAACTGATGCGGATGTTATAAATGTTATAATATATATTTTGCCTCCAAAGATCTAAACTGTGTAGCTAAGCAATGGGTCTTGTCAGACAGATAAGCTCTCGCAATTTCTCCCAGTGCATACGAATACACATGTGTGGTGGCGATACTTTTCCTGGCTGGTTGGCATGATTTGGTCAAAGCGCGATATTAAGGCAATAGGTCAATTGTTATAAATTGACATCAATGTAAAAAGCGTTCTCCGAGCAGCCAGAGTCGAAGGCATTGCCACCAGAGGCACGCGCTCCCCACTGGATGCTCGATTCTGGGATTCTGGATTCTGGGCGAGATCGGCGCAGAGATGGGGAGATGGTGCATAACACTGATTCGATCATGTCGGCTAATTAAGTCATGCCGCCTTTCATACGAGCACACAAATTGCATTCGGAGAATGATAAATCGAATAGCTTAATCGTGGGGGTAGGCCGGGCAATTGCCATGATTTCAGATTTCAGATTTCAAAGCCGATTCAAGAATTGGATTTTCCCAGAACTCAAACATCGCAATCTGATGATTAGCTTAAGGAATAGCTTTCGAGAGTTGGCACATGCTACTTCAAATACTTCCAATGGAATGCTATATTACGAAAACGTGTTTGGAATGTTTGTCTAATCTCTGTTTCATCCCACACAGATACTAAGAAATTTTTAATAGATTCCCAAAAACCATAAAGATAAGCGCTTTTTAAAGAATAAACATGAATGAGTCTAGTACTATGGACTATAACAAAGAGATATATTATATTTCGTCTAAGACAAAGATGCAATTGAATGAAGCAATTGAAAAATTAAACAAACGCTTGTCCTTGTGACTGAGTTCAGTTTTTAAAAACATTTCCTTTGGGGTTCGAATTTTCGGCTGCCTTTCGCTGAATGAATTTCTTTGGGCACAAAGAATCCTGAGTCATATTTTGTTTTGAATCGCTACTGTCGCTGTAAAACAACGGAGGCAAATATCAATGAACCCGCGACAGGCGCTTATGAAATAGGCTCGAATGTTATTTCTATATTCGCAAGTGCAGACCGGAGAGGAATCGGTGGATCAGTAGATTGACAGCACTTATTTATACTCGTTATTTATATTTGCCAATATATAAATATATAAAACACAATGCGACAGTGAATTGAAATTCATTGAGAGTCAGAGTCGGAAAACGTGCAGGCGCCGTTGAAAAGACGCTTTCAACCAACTGCAATTATCAATTTTGTGTACGCATTAAGTATACGTCGTATAACCGCCAGCCATACGGCTAAGTACATAGATGAATCCTACATATATACATAAATACTTTGTGGGTGATAAGACCGTGCTGTTATCAATTGAAAATGAAGAAGATGAGAATCGAGCTGCGGCACATCCCATGGTTGGTGGTAGTTTGGGAATTAGCGGCAATTCAATGCTACTTCCTAATTGAAAAATTAAATCATCTGCTGGGCGGCAATTAAGATGCGACTGCACCATCTCCAAGTCCATCTCCTTTGCAATTTTCCCCAATTGAGCTATAGATAATGAGGCGGTTGCGGTGGCGGTAGCGGTGGCGGTGGCACTGGGCTCTTTGACGTAAACAAACGACATTGTTATTGTTTTAGTATCTATATGGCTGTAAACAAGATCTGGGCACCCGAACCGATCTGAGGAGCACATTTTTTTCGTGCATTTACATAAGCGTATTGAAATTTGTGTACATTTTGCATTATTATTTTTCGCTCGGTTTTTATTGGGTTTAAGGAACCTAAATTGATAGCCGGCCGAGCGGAAAATTCTGCCTTTCTGCGGAACTTGGCTGTTGGCCTTGAACTCCCCTCCAGTAAAGATATTTTGATTGGATCTATGGCAGGGAAATTCCCCCAATAGATGATGAACCTCGTTCCACAGAAATTGGCACACGCTACCAAGAAATATAAAGTCTAATTAAATATCTCTGCTGTATTGTACCTACAACAGCTATCTTTCAAAAGTAATATTTCCATTTAATATAAGTAATATCTAGAATGTATGCTATATGAAAAGGAGTGCACCTCTGTTCTCTTGTTAACAATGTATGAAATGTGCCTATAACAACATATGAACAAAAACAATCCTAGTTGCGATATGTAGAATAAATTCAGACTATTTAGTCTGTTTCTAGAAAATAGTGACTAAGCAAAGAAATTTGGCTAGAATGTGCATGCTGGGAAACCCCTTATAAAGCCATTTGGCTCCTGCTCTCGAAAAATGTAAGCAAATCGATATGAGTCAACTCACTTGAGACTGTTCCACTGCATCCGTAGCTTGTACAAGTTGAAGTTCATATCCGTAAACGATCGCATTTCCAGGTCGTCGAGTTGCGAGTGCGTGATCTTCAGGTCGATATTGGTGTCGGCATTGAGCTTATTGGCCAGGCTGTCCACAACGGCGTTAAAGGATTCCAGTTTCTCGCAGGAGAGCTCCACATGGTTCCAGGCCTTGCCCGTTTCGCAGGTGCAGGGCGAGATCTCCGGACGCACGGAACACTGGAGCGAGGCCAGGTGAAAGACGGTGTACACGAGGGAAGTCATTTTGGTGGAGTGATCTCAGTCACTAGGTGAATGATCGATTATTTCACAATTCTTTGGCCAGAGCAATAATAAATATACACTTTTTGTTTATCTACGATATATCTCGGTGCACAGTTCACAAATCACGGTTTTCCGGTTCGAGGCCAGGACACGTTGCATTCGCCCGGGCGGCGGATTATCAACTGTTCGAGCAGGCAGCTCGGAAAAGCGAAAACGAAAGACTCGGGAAATTACCCACTAGGCGCACATATGCGTGCATGCGGGGGTTTCCATGGCAGCTCGGTTTTCCAGCAGGATTTCGTTGATTCTCTGAACCGCTGGCATCGGATTTCAAAGCCGCACTGTTCACCACTTTTGAAGATCTTTCGAAAAACACACGCGCACAAAAACGCTTCAAGATCGGATCGGGATCGGGATCGGTTTGGTTAGGTTCGGTTCGGTTGGTCGATCGATCGATGGATCGATCGTATCGAATCTTTACGAATGGGATATGGAGAGCTGGAGCTGAAGCTGGAGCTGAAGCTGGAGCTGGAGCTGCTACTCCTCCGCCTCCGCCTATCTGCTGGACCTCCTGACCCGCTTGTATATGTATGTAGATCGCCGATGCTCGGAATTAATCTTCTAAAAATTGTATTTGTCGATTGGTCGTTTGCTTGTTGTTTGTCGAACCGAACACCGCGAGTATATCTCTATTGTATTTTATTGTATTTCATTTATTGATGGGCTGCTGATCACGTCTAGATTGCAGGGCGGTCTCTTTCCGACTGGGAGTGGAAATGCTAACGTTGAGGATTCGTATCTGCTGCTGCTAGCTGCTGCTTCTGCTGCTGTTGCTGCTGCCGGCGGCGCTGTTGCTGCTGCGGTGCGGTGCGATATGTATTGCTGATGTTGCTGCTGCGGTGCTGCTGCTGGTTTTACGCTCTCTCCGATCTCTTGGCGCTCTGGCGAGATGCTCGAGCGGCTTTTTGGCCAATTGGGGACTTGGGATGCGGCTATAATTGTCCACGACACTCAATTACATGTTATGTCGGCGCCAGGCATCAATCTCCATCTCCATCGCCATCTATATCTGCAACTCAATCCCGATCGCGATGTGCGTGTTTGTGCCCCCTTCGAGTGCTGATGTTGCTACTAGCTACTTGCTAGTTGCTTGGTTGCTGCTGGGATCTTCTTCTTCGGAACCTAGTTCTATGTATGGGGCATCATTATATTATCGTGGACACATGTTGGTGGTACTTACATATGTGCTACTTGCCTGCGGCTCTCGCTCTACGCACTCCCAATAAATTGTCCTTTACATAGACATCTGGCACTCGCCTCGCTCACGCTCGGCAATGTTTTTAATTATGACTTTTCGGATCGTATCGTACCGTATCGGTTCGGATGGGATCGTGGGCAGTGTTTGAATGGAACCGGCTTGTTTAAGGATCTCCGGCAGCCCAATTGAGATTGGGCCAAGTGAAAATTTTCCACTGGCGCCAGAGCGATTCGGAAACTCGGGCGGGGAAGTGATCAGGCAGCTGGGAGCAGGGAGCTGGGAGCAGAGAGCTGGGAGCAGGGAGCTAGGAGCAGGGAGCTGGAATCGGGGAGCAGGGAGCAGGAGCCATGCATCAAAGTCCGCTGCCTTAATTTATCTCCAAGTTCTGGGCCCGCATGCATAATTAAACACTGGGCGCCTTAAATGCGCTCGCCACAAATTCCGCAAATTCCACGGATTGCGCGTGCCAACGATGTCTCCTCCTCATCCTCCTGCTCCTCGTCGCCGTCATCGTTGTCGTCGTCGTCTGCAGTTCTGGCTGCAATTAATCATCGGGATCATCGGGGGGCGGCCACTGGCTGAGTGACTTCTGATGCCCAGCCAACACATCCATCTCCATTTTCCATGCAGACTGCCAGCTCCCAAGGAACCTTGGCACGATTATGTTACGTTTAGGGTCGTCTGAGAGATTAACTTAATTACTTACATACAGCCCGGCTCATTCATTTATGTAAATATATAAATGCCGGCTATTATTCGATCAATCCAATAATGTTTCAATTAAAAATGTATTTCCATTTTTGCAGCCAAATTCAAACGGGGAACATAATTATTGAATTTTAGAATATTTCTCATCTAATAGGATCTGTATTAAAATGTAGATAAATAAATCAAAACCCTCTTCCTCCGGAACTGGTTTTTCGTAAATAATTTTGTATAGTTTATTCAACGTGTTCCTATGCCTTTGTACGATTCTTGGTCAATATTGTTTCTTAGCACACGAGTCAAAAGAGTTCCCATTAATATAAAGATGCAGATGTAAAATAAATTCTAGTTTCTAGTTTGGAAAGATGTGGGATGTTAAATTCTTCGGCAATGCAACTGCCGACCTTGACACATGCGAGTTGTGGTGTTACAGTGCTGAACCGCACTGTGATCAATAACTGTAGGTACAAAAATATACTTCGATTACGTAGCAATCTATATTTAGCGCCCAATCACGTCGAGTAAATATTTAAAGAAAAGCGGCAAATATTTATAATTATTATTTATTCATATGTTTTCTTTTCTTTACGGCTTCTTGGTATTTGTGTTGATTTTTTTTTTGCACATAAATATTGTCAACATTTTTATGTGACACATTTTCGTGTTTCGATTGCAGGCGACAACAATAACAAGAGTAGCGTAGGCTTCGGAATTCGATGACGATGAAATTGGATGGTGCGGGAGGCTCTCGGATGCTGGTCCGATGGGTTGGTGTGGATATGCCCCCGGGAATGCTTCTGCTGATGGCTTATCCACTTGAATGGATCTGCACATTCCGGCTTGGTCGTCATCGGCCGGCCAGCAATCATGTGCCATCGGCTCACGTCAATGGCGATTTGGCGCCGGCCAAAATACTTGGCTGGAATTCGGAATTCGGCTGTCGTCACGGGTCTGGTCTGCTTTTGCAGCACGTCATGCGACGCGGGGACGCCACCGCCATTTGGGACAATTGAAAGCATTCCGCTCGGTGTGTGGTCCCATATCCAAGTCCATTTAATCCGATTCCAATCGCCATTCTTTCGGTTAATATGTGTGTTTATTCATGCTCATTCATGCAGCGCAAAAATCGTTTTTGATTGGGCTCTGTGTCTTGAACCATTGTGTGTTTGTGTGTGTGTGGATAAATATCAGTTGGATATTATTAGTCTAAATAGTTTGAAGCATTTGCTAAGGGTCCACTCCGTGTGTTGGTGTTGTCGCAAACTTCGTCGTCTTCTCGATTTAAACAGAACTTAGCCATTAAGTAAATTAAATACAATTCATTAAAGTAAAATGTACAACAAGCACAAGGTGGCCGGTGTGGGTTTTCATCGCTGCACCTCCCCTTTACTTTTGCTCGGCGAACTTGGCGATCTGTGGATACTTGCTGGACTTAAAATCCACATCCTGCTTGATACGCTCTTTTAAACTATTCCGCACCGCATCCGTGTAGGCAGCCTGAACGGTGGAGTCGTGAGCAATGGAACCGATTACGGTATCCATACTGATCGACGAACTTGAGGCGCTACCACTGGTTCCACCCAAACCGACGCTTTGGATAGCCCTCTGCACTCCGTTCGCTATGAGACACTCCACGCTGGCCGTCGGCTTTTCCGACTGAATTATCTTGCGCCGCTTGGCGGACATGCCCGAGATGTAGGCATCCGAGAACGGCGGCTGGGGACGACTACTCTGCTGCAGGACACATAGATGGAAACATAGTTTTCTATTAGCGTGAATCAGAAAGTTTTACGAAATAACCCACCTCTGCCTGGGTCTGTAGGTCGCGCGTTATCACTGGCAACCAATCATTGGGGAAACTCATGTGCCAGGGCTCTGAGCCCACAATCACTGCGGGTAGGTCGGCTGCCGGGGAACTGCTGCTGCTGCTGGCGGCCACTTCAGCCATCTCAACATCCGTGTCCAGGGATTGCTCTTGCGGCTGCTGCTGCTGTGGGTTGAGGGCAAAAGGCGGCGGCGCCACGAATGGCTATTAGTGCATAAGTTTCTGGGCAGCAAAAAAAGTTGGGAAACCTACTTCGTCGGCAGCTGTTGGAGGAGCTGCTTGAACGCTGCGCAGGACCAGGAACTGTTGGGCATCTGCTGTGTCAGTCTGGGCAGGAATCGTGGGGTCTATGTAGATGCACAAGAACTGCAGGGCTTCGTTGCGGAAGTCTGCAATACAAATATTCAGTTAGCAAGGTTACAAACGAGCACATTGGTGTGAACTTACTGGATCGCATCGGTGTGCAAAGCAGGCGCATTAGCTGGCGCCAGTAGAGCTCCGCATTCGCGCTTCCAAGACACAAGAAGAGAACGCTGTAGAGGCGCTTGCGGAACTGGTCACAGATCTGTTTGAGACTTTGCTCGAACTGAGCACCATCAGCGCCGCCCGGAGCTCCATTACAAAGCTCGATGATCAAACGGAGGCTGACTCGCAGGATGTTGCACACCGAGTCGCGGGAGTTGTACTCCGGCCGCTCGTACTGCGGCAGGTAGACCAGGCTCTCCGCGAACCAGTCTAGTGCGCGACCAATGGCCCCTGGGATGGTCTGCTCGTTGATGGGCACGCCGACAAATAGGCTGTCGTTGAGGAAGCTGCGCAGCTGCGAACGCAGGTTGTTTGAATCTCCGCCGGCAGTGGGTGTGGATGTCGGCAAAACAGTTTGCGGTGGACCAACTGGTGTGGTAGAAGCAATTGGGGCAGCTTCTCCTGACGATGAGGCGGCCGAACCTCCCTCGGCGGCGACAGCGCTGCCTACCGAAGCTGTTGGCGCATTATTTCTCAGATTATTAAGCAAAAAATTAGCGAGTAGGGTGGGAAATTGTCGTGACAGGCGGCTGGTGGCGGCCTGTAGTCGCCCCCGCCGGCCAGAGGGCAAGCCTCCGTTGGTGCTGCCACCGCCAACGTGGGCCGTTCGAGCCGCCAGCCGATCGCGATTGATGGGCGATCCTCCCGTGGGCCGCACTCTCCCGGCTCCGGCCCCGGCTCCGACTCCGGCCCCATTGGTGCTGCCAGCACCAACGTGGGCAGCTTGAGCATGAGTGGTTTGGGTCTGCGCCTGCGCCCAGGCTGCCGGTCGCAGGCTGTTTAGTTGCTCGCTGGCTGGTCGCTGGCGACGCGACGACCACATTGGGCGGAACGTGTTGCTGCCGCGCTGGATGCGACCAGTGGTGACTAAATGATGACATGGATAAAATGGAAATTAATGTCAGAGATGGAGCCCAGTCGGCAGTCGAGAAGCAAATAGTTGTACTTTAAATCAGGTTTCTGTTAAACTTAGTAGAAATTTCTAAATTCGTAGAAATTGATATTAAGTTTATGAAACCAAATCATATTCAAGACAATTTCACTTGATTACTTGAATTCAAGGCTTCTGGAAAAGTTTGATCCAGCCCTGACTCGACTGTTTTTTTTTTTTGGAAGACTGGGCTTTCCATCTCTGGTTGGTGAGTGTGCGCATGAAATGGATTGGTGTGCGAAGTGGGTCGTGGCGGGGGTCGTGGACATAAAGTAGTGTTTGATAGCTTCCCCTGGAGGGGAACAGTACTCACCAGGACGAGTTACGGCAGCGGCTGTAGGCGACAGAACGCTGGCCCCTCCTGCTGGTGCTGTGGACGTGCTGCGGTTGGTATTATTGTTTTGGAGCAGCTGCTCGGGTTCCCGAATGTGATGACTATTGCAAGGCAGGAAGCGGTCGAATGCCGTGTGTGTTGGAGCAATGCGTCCGCCCCAGTTGTTGTTTCCGCCAATCTGAATCTGTGGCCTAGATGTCGAGCGCGTTTGGGTGGATGTGGTGGGCAAGGTATTGGCCCTCTGATCTCCACTGCGTGTTCCACTTGATGTTGATGCTGCATTTGGAGACTCCGCATTGCCCGTTGCCGGCGCACTTTCAGGGGAGAATTCAGACGCAGAAGGTTCTGCTGTTTCGCTTGATCCAGGTGCCGGAGCCTGTCGCACTGTCGTCATCACATGCACGGGCAAGTTAATGGACATGACGTTGGGGGCATTGAATTCCACATGAACATCGTTTGGCCGTTGACCATTGACCATTGCCTGGATAATTCGAGCCATTTCCATTTGGGTATCTGTAAGGCAGCAGGAGTTAGTAACCGCTCTTTACAGCATTAGATAATAGCAAAGGTTAATCTGTTTAGGGCCTGGTCAGTAAACTAAAAAACAAACTAGCAAAGTGAAAGTGGAACCAAACAAGGGATGCAGTTAGTGAGCAGTTGAGATTATGGTTAGTCTGCCGTGACTGCTGCTTTGGATTCAACCGAACAATCAAACATACTGCGCGGTGGCAGGGTCACTGGCACATAGACACGCAGCCTAGGCTCTGGTCGGTTTTCTCGTTCGGGAGTTTCGCTTTGATTTTGATCTTGGTCGTGATCTAGAATATGGTCAACAAATAATACGGGTATATATCGATTCAGTACTTAAGCACAGGCACTAATTCCTTGTCAAAGTCCATGAGATCGAAACGAATCTAATTGTGCACATCTTTTTCTGCATACAATATTTGGAAGCAGTTTCTTACCCATTTCGAGACGCTGCTGCTGTTGTGCTGATGTTGCGGCACCTGCTGCATTTGGAGCCACCATAGGCTCGTCGACGGGATCCTCTACTTGATCACTGGATAAATCGCGAGCAGCGGCGGCAGCGGCACTCGCAGCTCCAGCAGCCATTTCCGCAGCGGCTCCAGCAGCTCGACTGGCAATCTCCGCCATGGCCGCTGCACTGCGGCTGGCATCAGTGGCCGCCTGCAAATTGGCAGCCTGCGGCGGTGCCACAGCAGTTGGAGTGCCTGCGGTGGTGGGCGTTTGCGTGCCAGCTGCAGAGGCAGTACCAGGTGCTCTGTTACGGAAAGGCTCGTTAAGGAGACCCGAAGCCGGTGCCAAAAAGTTGGGCGTGAAAATGTTATTGGAGCGTATGTAGCCGCTCTGCTCGACGAGAATGGGTCGGCAGGTGAGCACACGTGGTCCTGGCTGCGACAGATCAAGCATTAAATCGGATATAGCGTGCTGGGCGTGCGAAAGGTAGTGGAAGGCCTCCGAAACGCGATCAAAGATTCGCTGCGCGTTCTCGCGTCCAGCGGTGTCCTAAAAATGAAATGTTTTATATTTTCTAATTGGCAAATAGGAACACGGCTTATTGACTTACACTCTCCTCGAAAGTGGGATCATTCTGGAGAATCTCGTAGTACCGATCCACAAAAGGCGCCAAGCGAGTCTGTACGCCACGATAGTGCTGAATCACTTGGGCCAACACCTGAGGACGAGTGCGGCGCCTGGGTCCCGAGTTGTTGCCTCCTTCTGCAGCCGCGTCATTGGCTGATCCAGCCGAGGATGTGGGAGTCTCTGCTGCAGTGGCTGGCTGGCCACCAACTGCTCCCTCCGCCTCCGGCTCTGGTGTTGGCGTGACCGAACGATCTGATGCTCCATCAGCAGCTTCGTCGTCCGTTTCGATAACATCCTCGATAATCACAGTGGCCGCTGTGGTTTCACCACTAGCATTGCTTGCAGCTCCGCTGGCTGCTCCTTCGCTGGTTCCAGCTTCGCCGGCCCTCTGCTGGCTGGTCTCGCCATTCTCATTGGTATAAACCGTGGGCAGCTGCACCACCGTATAGTTGCGGGCGCCAGTACGCGAAAGAGCAGCGGTCACAGCATCTTGGACCATATCAATGATGTTATTGTTGCGCGGCAGATCCGTCGAAGAAACACCCACTTCCACGACAGTGGACTCCATTGACCAGCGACCACGCTGCAGAATGTCCAGTGATTGATTGTTCAGACCAACAGCTGGATTTTCCAGATAGGCTGCTATATTGTCGGCGCAATCGATCATGTGCAGGGCCACAGTGATGCGGTTAATGCAGAAGGACGAGGAGTTGGGATAACGATTCGGTGGAGGACGAGTCTGCTAAAATACGTTTTAATAAGGGTCTTGAAGGATCGTTTAGCTTCATGGCTTACCCCTGCTACTGGACCATTGTTCACGGGTATGGCCATGGTGCCCACCAGCATGCCGTCGAGGGCGCGGAAATACGGAGAAGTGCGCATTCCTGGCGGCGGAGGACGTGCCACATTGCGGAAGGTGCGCATGGGTTCATCATTGTTCCGGGCATTAGCTCCGCGCTGAGAGAACGGAGGTCGTTCGGCCACATGAAGCACCTTGCCATCCACATCTGCATGGGCATAGAGATGTATTAGATATATGTGGTATATGTATATGTATCTATATGGGGGTGCTCCCGGGGGCATGACTCACCGTACTCCTTCACCTGCTTATCATCGGCCAGAACGCGACCCTGGTAGATGATACGCTGGTTCTCCGCCGCAATGTTCGTCTTCTCGGCTATTTGGTCCTTGAACTGGCGGATGGTGAGCTGGAAATGGGCGGGGTACATGGATATATAGAAGCCTATAGACCTGGACACACAACCTCAAATATTACCTCATTGTCGATGCTGAATTCGTGGGTGCGCGCATCTAAGGTCTTCACCTTAAGGTTTATGAGCATTTTCCGGCCGGACTGCGTCGCAAATCAATTGAAAATCTCGTTTTTCTTTCGGTTTTCCCCGTGCCGTGCAAAAAAACAGTCGAAAAGGGTTTGTTGGCGGAGGGGTGGGGAGCGGGGTTTCTTGTCGGTGTCGCTGTCACCTGCGCTCTCGCTCGCACTCGCTGTCGCTGGCCTTTGGCTTTTCCGGACACGTTTTCGCACTGCTCGAATAGCGGTAAATACGTATATCTTTTCACTGATCTCCGCCTGCTTTCGGATCGGGCAAATATATGCTGGACTTCTATGCTAAAGTGCCGAACGACTTTGCAATTCTACAACAGCAGTAGAGGAGAATAATTACTGGAATTTGACAGTGTGGCAGTGTTGCCAACTCTCGCAGCGAAAGAGTAGCCAAATGCCATGTTGCAAATAGCTAGACTAGCTAGCACCGCCGAGTTCGGTTTAATAGCTAAAA
The DNA here is from genome assembly GCF_016746235.2 of Drosophila teissieri. Taxonomy (NCBI): domain Eukaryota; kingdom Metazoa; phylum Arthropoda; class Insecta; order Diptera; family Drosophilidae; genus Drosophila; species Drosophila teissieri. Next base: position 12,780,228 of record NC_053031.1, on the reverse strand, counting down.
TAAAACGTACTGTGGAACATTTTATGTTTGGTGTGGAGTTGTTGGAAATTATATTATTTATTATATATTATTTATTATATATTATTTATTATATATTATTGATTAAAATTACTAAGTACAGGAAGATAAATAACAACAATGAGTCTGAAGCTTTAAATATGTTAGCTGCTTTTGGCTACAAAATAGTTAGGTAAAAAGTGCAAAAAAGGTCCTAAATATTATTCCAGGGACACAAACCAAATACAATACAACACCGTTAGCTTGGACTCAAACCAGACAGTTTGACCAATGCGAACTTTTCTTCTAGTCTGGCAACACTAAAGACCACTTAGGTGGTTCTTTTGAATTTATACGAATTATATTATTCTATATTATTTATATTGTTTTTGAGCATTCCTTGCTGCTCTAAGCTAACCGAAAGGTAGAATGACTCCCGGGAATTCCCTAGACTAGTGAAAAGCATGTGAGGCACTGCAAGATGAACGCTATAAAAACGTTTAAAGAACTGCACATGTGAAATACAATTCACCCACCGACCTCTTCACCCTTAACCCCTCCCAACCCTTAATCACCCCACTGCCTTTGACTGCATCCTGTGGGAATTTTTCGGCACTGCACATGAAAAGCAGCGTTTGAATAATAAAGAAAAGAAAGCACGAAAAACTGGGGAAAGTCAGCCAAGACGCAAAGGTGTAGGGCAACTTTTCGCTTTGAATATTTAAGTGGCGCTGTGGCATCGGTAGGTGGAAGTAAAATAAGCAGAAGGCTGCGGAGAAAAGCCAACCGCAGCTAACACAATTTTTCGCATACCCCTTGCCGGAATTGTGCGGAAATTTGATTTAATGTCTGCGATTGTGAGCCTTTCCACGGGCTCAAAGTGATTGCGACGAGCCCTTATTTTCCGCACTGACAAGATGCCACGGAAATGGGCAGTGGCAGATTGCTGAGGATTCCCTTTAAGTATTTTTTACTGTGTTTTTTTAACAAGCAATTGAATGATTAATTACTGGCATTAAAATATTTTAACAAAAATTTTGCGAGAATATTTTCCAGGTTTATCTTAGATCTCGTATAAACTTGGACTACAATCAAGAATAGGTTTAAAGACAGGTTTAGTTTCGAATTTTTCAGAAAATGTAATGTAAAAATTACGAACAGTTAATTGCATTAAAACGCTCAGCCTACATTTCGCTCAAAATATGGATTATGCTGGGCGTGAAAGTATAAATAATAATTATTACCGTTTTTCACCAACTTTGCGCGGGCCAAGTGCAAGTTTTACAATTTACAAATTGCTTTTAAATGGGCTGTGAAAAGTTTTAATGAGTTTTCCACACAGCCGTCCTTCATCTAAGCGCCCAGTACATTCCGCCCACCGCCTTGTCAACGATTTCTGTTTATGCATTTTCATTTTCATTATCATTCCCTTTTTTTCGACCAGCACTGCCCTCTCGTTTTCCGCTTTCCATTTGTTATTAAGCTAACGCTTTCCGTTACTTTTTATTCCTCGTTTTGCACCAAAAGTTTTTCCTGTCACAGTGGGTGGGCGGTGCGCGGTGTTCGGTGGGCGTGGCACTACATTGAAAATGTTTTCTTTGTGGGTGGGGAAAGGTCGCCTAATGAAATTATATCAATCGGGCAGATCAGCCACCCTTAAGTCGCTGCTCCTGGCAGCTGGCAAATGACATTTGCTTTTTCCAATTGTTCATATTTTCATTAGGCAGCATTTGAATTTCCCCGAACGTGTAACCTGTAATCGTTTCGCTTCAGAATCAGAATCAGATTGAAGTGCGAGCTTGGCCTCCAGTACGGAGCACTGCATGACTACATTTCTAATTTCGGTCTGGTCAAGAACAGGGCCCCAGAGCAAGTCTCACGTCAAATTAAATCAAGCTGTAATATAAAGAAAATTGAAGCCAAGTCCCCTTTGTGCCATAAAGTACGGATGGCCAAGGAGCAGTCGGTGGGGGAAAATGAGACTGGCCTTGGTGTGCGAGTGGGTGGGGTGTTGTGGTGTGGGTTTCCGTTTCCGCAGCTGATTGGCAATATAACACCAAGGAACCTCAGCATTCATGGCGGAATGTAACCCGTGTGCCACTAGTTCAGATTCAAAGGAGTCGTGTGATTAATATTTTATTTCTCTCTTAATTCATAATCTAGAACTTTCATAAAAATGGGAAATATTTATCAAGGAACGGAACATATACATAACTACACTATATCTTTCAACAAAGCAAAGCTAATTAACCCACAGAACACATGAACAACTAGGACGAGCTGAAAAGAACTTTCGTTGACCACTTGTAACTGCCAGTGAGTAATTTCGACCTGCGAAATGGCAACTGCACTGCCCTCATAAATACAACTGCCAACTAACCGTGCCAATTTATAGTCAACACTTAATCTAAGCTGTCAATGTGGATGCAACACCAGCGGTTAGAGCAACAAAACTTGGCCGACGGAGAAGAAGAGTTAGGTGGGAGGTTGGAGGTGGGTGGGTGGTATCGTAATTGGCAGGGATTACGACAAAACGTAAAAGTGCAGAACGGCATGTGAATGCGGAAGTCGAACTCGCAATTGGCCAAAGTGAAGAAGTCGTAAAGTTTTTGTTGCATTCTGCCGTCTTCGCCTCCAAATTGGACGCTTAATTTATGTTTCAATTCCAATTAGCCAACGAGGCGCGGGCTTTTATGCTACTTTTCCTTCTTTTCGCTTTCGAGTGCACAGAGAACAATTCTCCATTGCTTATTAGAATGTTGAGCTTTCGAAGTGTTGTAGCTTTTGAAATACATTGTGTTTTATGGAATACTTTTTATATATAATTCTTTAAGGCAGCAGACTTATTAAAATATGTATTTAATTTTCACAAGTTCTCATCGTATTATTCGTATTATTTTATTCATCCAGAATCGGTAGAAGATGAGACCCATTTCCCACCGTGCTCGCTGGTAATTGACTTTCGGCCTGGCCCTGACGCGTCATTTGTAATTGTATATCAGCACGAGGAGCGAAGACGAAGGCGGCGTTTATTAGCCATGGCCAAATGCAGTTAATTGAAGTTCAAATTGCGTTGGCGCACGAGTTGAAATGGCAAAGGAAACCGTTGAAATGTAAGCACTCACATGTGATTCCTGTCGGTTCAATAAAACGTTAAGTTCAGTCAGACGACAATGCAGACGTAAACGAAGACGAATCCACTTAAGGCCAAAACGAAAATCCAAAAAGGAAAAAAAAAGAACCAGTAATGCGAAAGCCAATTCAACACTCAAACACAATCAGCAAAGAAAAGCAGAGTCGAAAGTTGGGCTGCGAAATAAAATCAAGCATAAATGCAATAATACAATTTATGTGCCGAATTTCATAAGGACCACAATGGACACACAAGCACACACTCTCCGCCTCCCTGGCCAACATAATCCGCACAATAAAGATATGTGTATCGAGTGGGACCAACAAAGGTGACTTTCTCAAGTTGGTCAGCAATCGCTGTTACCGTAATCACATTTGGCGCCGAGATGTTGGCGCTATTTGCCAGTGTGTGTCATTTTCATTGCGCAAAAGTTCTCCCCCGCTGTTCAGGGCAACAATGTCCCCAACACTTGCCCACCGGATATCCGGTCTCTCCATCCATTCCATCGATTTCATCCATCCATCTTCCCATTCTCTGTCTCGTTTGGCAAGCTAACAACATTTGCTTGACGTTTGCCAATTGCATTATGACTCAATTGTGAGCTGAACGATTTCACGGGCCATCCAAAGAATCAAAGAGAGGCATCGCATCATTGAGGCAACTTCAAGTTGAGTGGAGTGTCGGTCCATTGAGGGAGAAACTGAAACGGAAACAGGGAACTATGTAAAAAGCGGAAGTGGTATGCAGTCTGATCGAAATGCAATGGAACATTTAAGAATATGAATGTTTAATTGTTGAGTCTAAATCGAAAGTTTATAAATTTGTATTTATGTGATATGTAATACCCATTTTAAGTATAGCTCTTAGTGAAATATTGGCCATTAAGTTATCTAAATAATCTTACTTGCAGGATTAAAGGGAAAAGGAAAGGTTACTAGTATACATAGACATCATTGATGGTACAACTGAATACATGTGAATACCATAGATGGTTCATGTGCCACAACCTTTGCCACTTCGGATGGTTGAAGATACAAGTATCCACATAAGCATGCATATCTTCGTGTGGAAGCGTAACTCTCAGATTGAGATGCTTCAAGAGCGGTTGGAACTGAAATGCATTAACCATTTGGCAGCGGCGTTAATGCATCTCCGATGGGCAATAAATCGCGCTGGCCGCAATATGTTTGGGCCACTTGATGGCCCTTCAGCGGACAATTGTAAGTTGCCATCACCGCGGAATGTGGAGCAAGTGCGGCAAGTGCACAGACCTTACCTTATTCCGGGCATTATGCAATGTCCATGGGCCCAAAGTCTTGGGCTCCATAAACTGGGTCGACGACACGCCCTTCTCCATCGCCTTCTCCGTCTGATAGGCTCACCCCCACCAACTTTTGTGGCTGTCACTCGGAGCTGGGCAATTGTAAATTGATTTGCCACGATCGAGGGATAGAGAAATGGATTTCTGAAAGTCACGCAAAGCCAGCCGGCAAAGCTGAAACGAGTTGAAGCGAGCAGTGCGCCCGATTATGAGTAATTGGACAGCGCATTGCGCTGGTCAGGTCTTCTATATATGGCCCAACCACAGACTTATCCAGCACAGTTGTTCCAATTGCTCCAATCGACAACATGGCTAACTTCCAGTTCCTCAGCGTTGCCTCCAGCCTGCTTCTACTCCTGGCTCCCACCTGGGCGGGTTTGATTGCCCAGCCGACCATCAGCTATGCTGGCGACGAGCACGCGGTGGCCCACACCCAGCAGAATGTCGTCAGGAGCTTCGATGGCACCGTCTCGCACTACGCCAAGTCGCTGGCCACGCCCTACTCGCAGGTCCACAAGCAGGACACCCGGATCAGCAACAATGTCTATCAGCCGGCGGTGGCCAAGACCTTCAGCTATGCCCCAGCTCCAGTTCCAGTCTCGGTCCCAGCTCCGGTTTACGCCCACCAGGCTCATCAGGAACCAACCCAGCTGTTTACCCAGGCATCGCCCGTTTACCATCAGGCTGCTCATGTAGAGGCTCCATCGGTTTACCATCAGGCTGCCCATGTCCAGACTCCATCGGTTTACCATCAGGCTGCCCATGTCCAGACTCCATCGGTTTACCATCAGCCCGCTCAGGTGCAGAGCTACCACCAACCTGGTCATGTGGAGACACCCTCTGTGTACCATCAGAGCGCCCACTACAGCCAGCAGCCCGCCGTCATCCAATATTCCCCGGCTGAGAGCGTGTCCCACATGAGCTTCGATGGCTTCGGTACCCACTACGGATTTTAGGTGATCATTACTTAAGTTAAGGTTATGCATTATAGCTTGTGTATGCTTGTTAAATAAATTGTTGAACTAAAGTCATTATTGGTTTTTAATAACTATTGAAATCTGACCATTGTTTGTGCGCTTGTGCTAAGTTAATCACATCATCTGTTTGATTGACTCATTTAACAATGTTCCTGCATAACCATATTTGCATCATGTGCACACCATTTGCCTTGGTTTTCTTGTCCTGCTTGCGGCTCACTCCCTGTTTATCACTCACGTTCGGAGGCAGCGTAAACAAATCATAAAATCCACACAAAGTGCACCCTACAAATAGCCCCAAGTAGGACATTAGCTCTGATCCTTACACCAGTCCGTGATCCTTGGATCCCGGGCAGAAGGATGCAGAGGGGTTACGTGATTTGTGCAGCGCAAACTTAAAAATCGGACATGGAAGCTACGTGACTGGAATGCTGGCAACCGAAGGAGCCAGGAGCATTTGAAAGGGCGAAGGACCCTCAAGTAGCGTAACTTATGAAATAATAAGATTCTGCCCATCCTCGTAAATTATGCACATTGACAACTGTAATCGGGAAATTGAAATCAGATTTTTGCTGGCTCATTAATTTTGCTAAAGAAACGGAAAAACTCCATACGCAGCCGGAAGCAAATCGAAAACTTATGAATGCCCGGAGTCAATAACCAATTTGTGTGCTCTTCCTCTTCTCACAGCTTCTTTAAATGATAGCTTCATTAGCTGGCCATCAAAGTAATGGCCAAAATGATTACCAGAACAGGGCCAGCAACTTCTGGAGCAAAAACTTCCGAATTGAAAAACTGAGCAAAAGGCAGAAATTTGCAAAAAATGAAGCCATAAACTGCGCTTAGTCCGACATCCTGCAGGACCTCCTGCCATTCCCCCCGTGCAGCCACCACTTCTGTCCGCCACTTGAGTGCTAAAAGGCGCAATGATAAAATATTTGCCCGACCAGGGCTAGTAAATTTGTTGGCTGAAAAGTTGAAACAGCTAACAAAATGCAAAAGGAGACGAAGAAAGGCCGAGCCGTTAGTTGTTGTTTTTATTTAGCTGTTGCGGCTAAAAGTTTTCCCACTTTCCACAGCCAGGACATTGGCCAACGGAAAGTTGGCAAAAAATAAAAATGCAAAATGCCCAGTAAGACGTATTTATCAACATAATTACATTTTTTAATGGCCCTTTAAGCCGCAAAATGGCAAAGCCGCAAAGCAAGATAGAGTCATGGCGCCAACTTGCCACATCATCTGCATTCTTTCCTTGCTGCCAACAAATATTAAGTCAATTTGGGTGGTCTTAGCAAAAGGTTGTGAAATATTTCTTAATAACATAGTTTTACTTCGTGTCGAGCTTTCGCATCTTTGCATTGGAATCAGCCAAGTTTTATTATTTGTCCTTTAATTAATACCAAGAGAGAGCGGGGTGGAGTCTACATCCTGAATCTCAACTCTCTGACGGACGGACAGACGGACATGGCCAGATCCACTCGGCTATTGATCCTGATGAAGAATATATATACATTATATAGTCGGAAACGCTTCCTTCTTCTTGTTACATACTTTTCCACGAATTTAATTTTAGTATAAAAATTAAATAATAGCGCATCCGATTATTAAACTCATATAAAGGTATATTTGCTTGTAAAAATGTATACTATTGGTATATTTTCCACGACCATTCTTCAGTGTGTTGTTTATAAATCAGTGTATTCTTTAGTCAAGAGATAAAGAGTTAAGAGAATTTGCTTTGCTTTGCATTCTCTTTGTTTTATAGTATACGCGATTGCATGTTTATTTGAAGAATAGCAATCAATGGATTTCTACTAAAAACCTGTTTGAGTATTAAATGACGTAATTTTTGCGTGCTACCCGAAAATTTGTTCAAATATGTTTTCAACATAAAACTCTTTGTGTGGGTTATATATATATGGGTTATATATACTTAAAGAGATTTACAGAGAAGTCCGTTCCAAGGAAAGAGGGAATACATTTGTTGTTTATGACAAATAAAAATTGTCGAAATTTCAAGAATTTTATAATTCATACACAAAAAATGAACCTATTTCTCACATATTACACTTTGTTAAGTAGAAAATGGGTGTTTGGGAATAGTCACAAATGAGGGTATTGCATGTTCGTAGTCACGATAAATGCCCTTTATACCATATCTCTCAAAGCCATGTATATATTAACCGAACTCGGAATGCTCAGAGTTAGTTCCCGGCACATTGGCTCTCCGGCAGCATGTGGAGAATTCTGTGTGGGATCGTCGTTCTCGCGGCGATTGTGAATCCGCTGGCGGAGGCAAGGGAAGTCCGCCGACGAAGAGCAGTTAAGCTGCAACTGGACAACTACCTCAGCTACGATGGAATCATGGAGTACCTGGATCAGCTGGCTCTGTCGCACAGTAGTCGGGTGACCCTAAAGGATGTGGGCCGCACCTACGAGAACCGAGTCCTGAAAATGGCGATGATAACCAATGGAGATGGACGTCCGGGAAAGCGGGTGATATTCTTGGATGCTGCCCTCCATTCGCGCGAGTGGATGACTCCCGCCGCCGCCCTCCTTACCATCCATAAGCTGGTAGTGGAGTTTGAGGAGAATGCCGATCTTTTGGCTGACTACGATTGGCACATAATGCCACTGGCGAATCCAGATGGCTACGTGTATTCACGCAATACGGAACGCTACTGGCGCAACACGAGGACACCGAATGGAGGCAACTGTTTTGGCACCAATCTGAACAGGAACTTTGCAGTTAACTGGAAGGTGGGCTTTCCGCAGCTAGAGGATCCCTGTGACGAGAACTACGCTGGCAGTGCACCATTCTCGGAGGTGGAGGCACGTACGGTGCGCGACATAATGCACAGCCTGGTGGAAAGCAAACGGGCGGTAATGTATCTCTCACTGCACACGGCAAACCGATCGGTCTTCTATCCTTGGGTCTACGATACGTATGTTGGAAACAAATGCTTAATAATTTATAATTTACTTACATTACTTACATTTTATATAGCGCACCAGTGTCAAACCAAAAGGAGCACGATGAAATCGGAAGGTTTGTTGCTAATCGAATTGGGCAAAGTACGGGCACCTTTATAAAGACGTGGCAATATGCTAAATTTGCCGGAACATTTGGTGGCACCAGCATGGACTATGCACTGGTCGCGGGATTCCCACTCTCCTTTGTGTTCGAGATGTCGGGAGTGGGACAGGATCAGGTGGAGTACAAGTTCTTTCCCCCCACCAGAGATATTCGGCATCTGGCTGAAGAGTCCTGGACGGGCATTAAAGCGTTTGCCGAGAAGACCATTGAGATATATCCTCCATCCAGGGTGATTGCCTACAACCCAATGGTTGAGCTTCCCCTAAACGCAGCATCACGGAATCGTGGATTTAATTCACTGCTTGGAACAGTTTTTATTTTTTTTATATACCTGACCAACGTTTAAACTAGACGTTTTTGCCTCGAAGTCTTACTAAGCCAAGCTGCCTATATAAGGGAACAAAAACAAAAGTTATCTAAAGCTCTTATTGATAAACTGTATTTTTTAAATTATCTTGTTTCGTTATCTAGCTGTAACTAAGTACATTTGGTTTATAAAAACAAAATTAAATTAAAGAATAATAATTATTTTTTACACGAATGGTAAGCTCCATTTGCCATATAAACGCTTTGTTTCTTTTTTATTCTTTATTATCGGGCATTCCGCGAGAAAACACTTTCCTCCTTGCGCTCTTTAAAATATTTTTAATATCCAGCAGGGGAAACCCGTACTGGCCTCTCTGGCATTACGCATACGCCTCGTTGTCCGCTTGTTTGCACTTGCTATCAACGTGACTTGGCTGCTTCGCTGGCGTGGAAGAGGGCAGAGTTTTCTTTCGGGTGGGGAAACCCGCATATCACTTGCATTGTCCGATACATTTCACATGCTGCAATTAACGCAACAAATTGCATTTTTAATATGCAAAATTAATGCGGGAAATCTTTCTGTGCGCGCGCGGACCAACCGAAATGCAACGAAGGCGAGATATATCCAAGTATTTTATTTATAACAGTCATTGTGAAAATTGTGAAAATTGAAAATTCACATTCACTGTCTACAATTAAAAACACTTTTCGCCCCCTCCTCCTCCTCTTGCATGTTGGTGGCGCACTGGTCTGCTGGATATTGTGGATATGGTGAGTATTTAAAATAATAAAATGCCATTACAAAGTCAAAGTTGCCTGGCCCAGGAAGTCGCTGTTAATTAGTTTTTTCGAAGGGCAGCTCTTGGCCAGCTGACGAGTCGTCGCCCAGCCATCTATCTGTTCATCTAGCCATTCATGCACTTTCTGCGCGGGAGTTGGGTCAAACGTTTTAATTTCCGCACGAATGTCTCTAACGGAAATTACTTGAAAAAACAAGAAAAATACACTTCACCACCCAGGGGCGGGATGTCAATGGCCTGGAGGGGCTTCTCGCTATCTTGTCCAGGGGCTGGCAATAATTACTACAAATGCACGAACTCGTACTCAATAAAGCCACTCAGTCTCGCCGACATTAAGTAGTGTGCGCAGATTAGCGCAATTATCGCTCTCGAGCTTCGCCAGCTGCACTTTGAGTTACACATGAGTCCTACTCCGATTAGATATACTATAGGCATTTCGCTCGCGGATCGCTGGAATCGTTCGGCTTCGTTGGCGATTCAGAGTGAAACATGCTGCTGTTTCTGCTGGTTGTGCTGCTCTGCGGCGCGGGCTGGATCATCCATCTTGGCCAGGCCGATCGGCGGCGCAAAGTGGCCAATTTGCCGGGTCCCGTGTGCCCACCACTCATTGGCGCCCTTCATCTTATTCTCCGGCTGAGCCCAAAAAGTGAGTAGCTGCTCAAAAAAGTATACATGAGCTCTTAAAGGGGGTGGAATATTCGCCTGAGATCAGAATTGTAATTTATATACTAAACGATTTAAATATTTAATATTTAAAAAATAATAAAATCAATAGAGTTCTTATATTTTATTGCCCCTGAGCAAATATTCTAACCAAGTTAAGAACAGCAGATTATAATCTTATAATTATCAGAAATAGATTTACAAATCTTGAACTTCAAAAAGTTTACATGCACTTTAAAATGTATCACGTTTTGTAATATGTATGTCGCATATGTATTACTCATAAATGAAAACTGAAAAGCTGTTCGTGACTGCTGCTGTTTTAACTCCCTGATAAGAAACTACGAGGTTTCATGTTTTTTTTTTTACATTTTCACGCTACCGGCTCTGAATAATATAAATTTGATGTCAACCGGTTTTCCTACAACCAGATCAACAATAAAATACATCAAATAAGAATAAAAGTAGCATTTTACTTAAGCTAGCAAATAATACATATGCACTTGGATCGTGCATAGTGGAAAACTTTGAATGGCTTATATTATCACCAATTTTTATTGGTACTAATTCTAAGTATGGTAAGCAATTTGAAAAGAGAAGTACTTAATCTTAAGCTAATAATATGTTGTATTTTGAACAAACATTAATCGTAGATTACTTTAGAATCTCACGTACTATCGCGAAGCTATTAATGAATGGTCAATGGCTAACAAGATTTCTTATCAAAGAATTTCTGAGCAGAGAAAGAAATAAATTGCATATCGGTTCTACTCATATAAGAATATTATATATGCTTTTTCATTCGTTTTAATTGATTTATTTTATTTTATTTTAATATAAATAAATCAGCTTTTCTAAAAGTGGGTCGAGAGTACGTGCAGAAATTCGGACACCTTCAACGAGTGTGGATCTTTAATCGCCTGCTGATTTTGAGTGGCGATGCGGAGTTGAATGAGCAGCTACTGAGTAGTCAGGAGCATCTGGTGAAGCATCCGGTGTACAAAGTACTTGGCCAGTGGCTGGGCAATGGATTGCTCCTCAGCGATGGGAAAGTGTGGCACCAACGCCGCAAGATCATCACGCCCACGTTCCATTTCTCGATCCTTGAGCAGTTTGTCGAGGTATTCGATCAGCAGTCGAACATTTGCGTCCAGAGACTGGTGCAAAAGGCCAATGGAGATACCTTCGATGTGTATCGAAGCATTTGTGCCGCAGCATTGGACATAATAGCCGAAACTGCTATGGGCACCAAAGTGTATGCCCAGGCCAACGAGAGTACACCATATGCTGAGGCAGTCAATGAGTAGGTGCCCTATGAAATTAATGGGATAAATAGTCATATTTGGTAATCCCTCACAGATGCACTGCTCTGCTAAGTTGGCGATTCATGTCGGCTTATCTGCAGGTGGAGCTGCTTTTCGCCCTCACCCATCCCCACCTGAAATGGCGCCAGACGCAGCTCATCCGCACGATGCAGGAATTCACCATCAAGGTGATCGAGCAGCGTCGCCAGGCTTTAGAGGATCAGCAGAAGCAATCGAAATTGGTGGCAACTGGCGATGAGGATGTGGGCTCCAAGCGGCGCATGGCCTTGCTTGACGTGCTGCTGATGGCCACGGTGGATGGCAGACCACTGACCAACGATGAGATTCGCGAGGAGGTGGACACGTTCATGTTCGAGGGTCACGATACCACCACCAGTGCCTTGTCCTTCTGCCTGCACGAGCTATCGAGGCATCCCGAGGTGCAGGAAAAGATGCTGGAGGAGATCCTCAGGGTTCTGGGCACCGATCGAAGCAGACCAGTGACCATTCGGGACCTCGGGGAGCTCAAGTACATGGAGTGCGTCATCAAGGAGTCGCTGAGGATGTATCCACCTGTGCCAATCGTAGGGCGTAAATTGCAGACTGACTTTAAGTACAGTAGGTTTTTTATTTATTCTTAGTTTTCAAATTGGTCCCTAGTTTAATATGTTTGTAAACTCTTTTCAGCGAATTCCGTGTATGGAGATGGAGTTCTTCCTGCTGGCACAGAGATTATAATCGGAATCTTTGGTATACATCGCCAGCCGGAAACCTTTGTTAATCCCGACGAATTTATCTCTGAGAGACATGAGAATGGAGGTCGCGTGGCTCCATTTAGAATGATACCATTCAGTGCGGGACCCAGAAACTGCATTGGTCAGAAGTTCGCCCAGCTGGAGATGAAGATGATGCTGGCCAAGATTATCAGGGAGTACGAGCTGCTTCCGCTGGGTAAAAGGGTTGAGTGCGTTGTGAACATCGTTTTGCGATCGGAAACGGGCTTTCAGCTGGGAATGCGAAAGCGTAACAGTAACTAAGTACTAACTAGCTTAAGTTGTAAAAATACACAATGGGTTTATAAGGTAATATCATATTTTTAAGGAATAGTTGTACAATTAAAGGCTTTATACCAAAATTTTATTAGACGAAAATGAAATGGATTTTCCATCTACTTCGCGTGGCTTTAGTGCCAACTGAAAGCCATTTGATGATCCCATTATATGTCGCAAGTCCAAGCGCACCTCATCGCCATAGGGTAACAGTTCAAAGTTGGCCAAAATGGGAGCCAACATTGTTTTCAGTAGCTTCATACTAAACTTTCGCGCTGGACAACAGCGAGGACCAAGACTGAAGCTCAGGAGTTCCGGAGGTGAGCCTAAAAATCGCTCCGCATCAAAGATATTCGCTTTGGGATATCGATTCTCATTGCGCTGCAGTTCATAGAGATTAATATAGACCTCCGAGCCAAAGGGGAGATCTCCGTCTCCCACGATACTGTGGGCTGTTGGAAAGCAAATTAGGTTAACACACTCAAACAAAAATATGTTACTCATACGCACTGTATGCGAAATCTTTCTTGAGTTGCCGCCCAACAATCACCTGTGGCGGGTAAAGACGCATAGTTTCTTGCAGAACAGCTTCCAGGTAAGGTAGCTTATCCAGGTCCCATCCTTGATCCTTGATCTGAGCCAGCTTTAGTTCCTCCAAACACCTTTGCTGAACCGATGGATTTCTAGCAATTGTGACGAGGCAGAAACAGAGAGCTGAACTGCAGAGCAGATAGCCCAGATAATTACTGGTGTTTAGCTCTCCACAGATTTCTTCAGTTGTAAGTTGGGGATCTTTACTCTCCACAAGAATTTCCAAAAGACATTCATAATTTTTCATAGGTATTGACCTTAACTGAGACATGTCCAAGCCATTACCAATCTTCAATTGCTTTTGACTTTGGTGACTGGCCATGAGATTCTTGTGTTCCTCATTTAGTCTTTTTATTAATCGATTCTGACGCTTTCTCATAAAGGGAGAACTCAGCCAATAGTTAAATCTGTTTGCAGACTGTAGGCTCAGAAAACGTTTTCTATACACCTCGGATAAGCTGCAAAAGATACAAAAAATATGGGATTAATATTACCTTTGAGTAAGATATAGTATTACTTACTTTTCTAGATTCTGGGAATACTCCTCACTGGGTTTGGCACCACAGGTGATCATTACTATTAGATCCAAAACCATTGGACTCACCGTTTCCCAGATATCAAACACCTTTTGATCTGCCTTTTCCACCAATTTCTGTTGCAATTGATCCGCCTGTTGGCGACTTAAATCCATCAACTGCTCCGAGTTCCTTTTGTCAAAAAGACCACTAATGAGAGCATGTCGCTTTTGCCACTGATCCGACTGACACATGAGAACACCTCCGCCCAGCCAATCCTTCATCAGCTCATATCCCGTCTCCAGATGTGTGTCACTTTCCAAAAGCTGTCTGCTGAGCTCTAGATCTGCCAGGGGAATGAAGAGGCGATGGAAGACCCAACAACGACTCAAGGATCCATATTTGCTAAGGTATTTGGTGCTGCGCTTGAAGAAATCTGCGCGGATTTGTAAGAAAGTATATGTGAAGTCCAGTAGCACTTACTTTTCGGCGTTAGAAATAGCAACTTGTGCATTGCTCCCATCAGTGGCCAGGTAAAGGGTCCCTTCAGGTTTTTGATCAGCGATCTCTGCCGGCGGGTCCTGAAATAGTTGAAGGCCGAAGCCAGGCAGAAACAGACGAATGTGGTGGTCAAGATCATGGTTCCAACTGAGCCAAAACGCCGTCCCCGTTTGTCTATGCTAATCGCAGGTTATCGCAATCGCCTGCATCTATACTATCCACGCTTTATGGTCGTTCGAGGGGCAGTGCTAATCTCACAGGGGTCTTAAATTTCACTTAATCTTATCGATGCTCCGACCCCCTTGTATGTCAAAAAATAACCAAGCGATAGTAAAATCTCCGGATAAGCTAAGATAAGTTTGCTATATTATTCTTCTCTATAGTATTTCATGATCAAATTAAATGTGCTTACAACGACAGAAAGATATATCTTGATTTTTTTTTAAAGTTTTGGTTTTTAAAACCACTTTTTCGTAGAAATAAAAACATTTAGATATAAATAAATAAAATAGCAACATTTTAGTTTGGTCGCTTGCAATGAGTTCCACAAAATGTTGCGTAATGTATCAGCAACATGTTGCTAGATAATATGCAAACTAAATATATACAATATTAATAAAAAGCGTATAATAAATATAGATATAAATTATTAATATTATTTATTCATAAATTTAAATAAAGTGTATATGGGCTGGCATAATTTGATTCTAAGCCCATATCTCAGTAAAGCGAATTGTAAGCTTAGAACTTAAGTAAGCGAGCAAACTTGATTGGCCAAGTCGAAAATTGCCAATACCCATTGGGGGTTGGGGGTTGGGGTGTCATAGATAATTGCGTCATCTGTGCCATAAAAGATACTAGTCGCTAATAAATATTTAAATACTTACCAAACATTTATGGCTGCTGAGCCGGGTGACACGATTCGAAACTATTAAACAAACCAATTTGGGGCAATCGAGTGGGTAGGACAGCAAAGGATGAAGGACGAAGGACGAACGCCTTGGGGCCATAAGCAGCTGTTGTCCCGGCGAGCAAACAAATCTTTTGTCTTTTGCCCCTTTGCGGTTGCCGGGGTCAACGGAGAGGGTTGGTCAACCCTTTCAGGTTTCAGAAGTTGCCAGCACTCGGACTGTCAAAAGTACATTTGCCTTGGTTACGCCACAGAAATATCCCCCAAGCATGTAATGACAATATCAGCAATCCTTCCTGCCCTCAGACCACCACTTCTGTATATCTCTTGTATCTTGTATATATCCTTGCCCTCGGGGAGTTGGCAAAACTGGGGTGTTCCTTCAAACCGAGCGGAGTTTGTTGTGTTCCATTTTCATTTTGCGGCGTTGATGAAACTTTAATGACACTCCGCACGCATTCAAGTGGCAAATGGCATAAGGCAAAAGGCAAGAGGGGCCATGTGTCCAGCTTCGGGTTTTTGCTTCCAGCCCCGGCATTTTTCTGCACAATTTCACTATGAGGCAACAAACAGACAAAGCCGGCTAATGGCGGCTAATGAAGCCAGTTTTATTGGGGATTTTGTGGGCCGTTGAACCCGGCTAGAAGCACTCGGAAGCTCTGCAACACCGAAGTTCCCAAGTTGGCCATAGTGTGTGCATGTATTTATGAGGGCCAGGTATTCAGGCATTCATACGTCAATGTCACGAGTCGCAAGTACAAGGACTCTTCGGCTGGAGTCGAGTGCAATGGCCACTGGTTACTGGTTACTGGCCACGTGACCAAACACCAAACAGCAAACACCAAACATTCCGTTCGCCACCGTCTCGCATATGCAAATGAACAAAAAATTTGATGACAGCGTCGCCGGTGACAATGAAAAGTAAGCGAACTACAAAGCCGACAGGACAGGAGTGTTACGCAAAAACACAGAAATAACCAAACAAGAGAAATAAGAACAAAAAATCCGAGACCGACAAACGGCGGCAGGACAAAAATCCTTTCACAAGCCTGCCGAATATGAGCTCCTGCGAAAAAAATGTAAAACAAAGACATTGCAACCATTTACATTCCCATTGTTCGCCGCGGCGGCAGATACACGTTCGCAAAAAGTGGCAGATAGTTAGATACAGGCATAGATACACATGCTTACAGTGCGAGTCATAATCGATGGTCCATGTGAATATGCTTAAATATAAATGCTGTACCTAAAAGAGTGTTTGTTTTTAAAGGTGTATTACTGTGCATACTATAAAACAGATTAATAACTTCTTTCAGTTTTTTGTAAAGTGGAACTGAAATATTTGTTCAATACAAGATTTTCTAATTTATTTACTTATTAAAAAACATTTCGAGTTCTTCGTGTAAAACCAATTTTTTAGGACGCAGTGTAGGCTTGCCCCTAAATTGCAAATGCAGTCGGTCAGCCGGCAAGTTAGAGGCAGAAAAAAAGCAGAAACACACATGGAAAGCGATGACAACTGAAGTAGAGGATATGGGCCGAAAGGACTTAAGGTCTAGCAGTTAGACAATAAAATTTATATAAGTATATACAAACAACCCATGTGATGTAGTGCTAATGTAATTAAAATGGGAGATTGTTCTTCAACTGGATTTCCTTATATTTAATTGGGATATAAGTAACAAGATTGTAAAACTGCTGAACGTACTAAGTTTCAATAAAAAATGAGTTTTTATTCACACATTTGTATAATATTTTGCATAAGAAATAACTAGTGTAGAGTATTGCAAAACCGTGCAGGCCGAAGTATTTTCCGCCGAATTCGACGTTGGCATTGTGCTTTTCCTTGCTGTTGTTGGCCACTGGAAGCATTTTGCATGAATTGCCCATAAAAATGATATGCACATCAAGATTGTCTGATGTGAGTTCAGCGATAAGCGTGAAAATTTGCTTACTGCCAAAGCTCATACTGTCTACATTTCGAGAAACTTGAATGTGAAAGAATTCCCCAATTATAACAGCTAATCAGAATGAACGATACTTGGCTAGACATTTCATTTGGCCACTGCAGCTAAAAGGTTTCCATCAGTCTCAGACACACGCCCCCCGCCCACTAACCTGCTGTTAAGCCACCTCTTAACCGCCACCCCCATTAACCATCACCCATTAGGTACCGCCCATTATGAGCTGGGGCTTGGATAATAATAGTACTATTAATGCACAGAGAAAAAACTAAAACGAATGCGTTACTTCATAATAAAATAGGTTAATACATAATATAGTTAATATAGTAAAATTCAGTTACTCAATAAGTGGATTTTTTAAAGTATTTCCGATACTTCTTATCCATGATAGCACCCAATTATAACTTTGAAAACGATAGTGTCGTTCGTAATTACATTTTTATTAAAACTTAAGTGATGTGGTATTTTCTCTGAATGAAAGCATCCACACACTGGCATATTAATAGTCCGCATACCTTTTCCTTGGTCCCCAAGACCCCATTTTCCGCTTTCCCAGTTGTCATATGTCAGGCGGCCGTAATATTACGAGCTGATGACTGCGTTATGATTACTGTCAGCGACAGGCACTCAATGAATAAGCAGATGAGTGAGTCTCAGTCTCCCAGCTTTTTCGTGCCTGTGGACTTTTCACGCATTTTCCGAAGCGAAAACCACACACCACCCAAAAACACCCACTCGCATCACCACCACATGTGACTTGAGGTGCCCCGCAGCGGCAACAACTTTGACTCGGCAACAATTTATCACAGCCAATTTAACCACTTAAGTGCGAAAAAGGTTTCAGCAGACTGAACTTAACGTGGCTCAAAAGTGAAGTACATACTACATTGCATGTGAGATAAAGTATTGCATGAATTTCAGGCTGCAATCTGGAAACTGACCACCGAATGTTCGAGTGTCTGCCGGCGGCATTTATTTGTTTACAATCTGTTTGCGCAAAAGCTGCCGCAAGGCTTAAAAATCTGCATTTGCATTTGCATTTGCTGTCTGACACCAGCCGGCTGGTGATTGTGAGGAAGAAGGTGGAAGAATTTGAGGTCCTGGTGCGAATGCAAGGACTAATTGAAAAAGCTAGTTTCCATGGCAGTGCATATTTTTCAATGCAATTGGATTTTATTCACAATCACATATTTTTGTTGATAATTGACATTTTATTCTAGCAAAAAAATCAAATTATATTATTGATTACTTTTTTATTTATTGACCAAAGGGTGACTGCTTTTAATTAAACTTACTAAAAAAGAAATGTAGAACAAATAAACTAATTATCTTTGCTTGTACTTATTACTTGTGCCCTTTACTCGTAGAGTAAAAGGGTATACTAGATTCGTTGAAAAGTGTGTAACGGGCAGAAGTATGCGTTTCCGACCTTATAAAGTATATATGTATATCTGGCCATGTCATTTTGAATGTTCTGATAAAAATACTGATAAATATAATTGCAAAAAAACAAAAAAACAATTTTCGGTTAAAATCCAAAAATTAATAAAAACAAGAGAGAACGCTAGTTCCCCGACTATCTGATACCCGTTACTCAGCAAGTGGAATTGCGAAGGAGAATCTTCAACACTGACAGTTTTTGTCGGTTTGAAGGCGTTAGAGTGGGCGTGGCAAAAAGTTTTTTGGCAAATCGATAGAATATTACAAGACTAATACAAAAATGAAAAAATATCGAAACATTTTTCAAAAGTGTGGGCGTGGCAGCTTTGGGCGGTTTGTGGGCGTTACAGTGGGCGTGGCAAAAAGTTTTTGGCAAATCGTTAGAAATTTACAAAACTAATACAAAAATGAAAAAATATCGAAACATTTTTCAAAAGTGTGGGCGTGGCAGCTTTGGGCGGTTTGTGGGCGTTAGAGTGGGCGTGGCAAAAAGTTTTTTGGCAAATCGTTAGAAATTTACAACACTAATACAAAAATGAAAAAATATCAAAACAATTTTCAAAAGTGTGGACGTGGCAGTTTTGGGCGGTTTGTGGGCGTTAGAGTGGGCGTGGCAACATGAATCGACAAACTTGCGCTGCGTCTATGTCCCTGGAGTCCGTATGTTTAATCTTAACTTTCTAGCTTTCGTAGTTCCTGAGATCTCGACGTTCATACGGACAGACGGACAGACGGACGGACAGACGGACGGACAGACGGACGGACAGACGGACATGGCCAGATCGACTTGGCTATTGATCCTGATCATGAATATATATACTTTATATGGTCGGAAACTCTTCCTTCTGCCTGTTACATACTTTTCAACGAATCTAGTATACCCTTTTACTCTACGAGTAACGGTATAAAAACTGGAAAAAAATGAAAATTCTTTTTTGAACACTGTTTGATTGGAAATTTAACTACGAACTCAACGAGGTATGACATTCCATATTTGGACCAAGATTTCGAATGTTCTGATCAAAATACTGATATTTAAATCGCAAAAAAACAGAAAATCAATTTTCGGCTAAAATCCAAAAATTAATCAAAAAATTGCAAACAATTAGAAAAACAAATGAAAATTCTTTTTTGAACACAGTTCGATTGATAATTTAATTACGAACTCAATAGCGTATGACATTCCATATTTGGAACCGCATTCTCTTGTATTTATTTATCGCTTGATCGAGCTGCAGATTGCTGTCTTCTTGGGCCGCTGATTCTAGTAAGATAAATAGCTGGTTACTTTGAAATCTCAGAAGCAGAAAGCACCTACCTCTCCAGAATCATTTGAATTGTGCTGCGCTTAAGAATGAACAGCACAAATACGATTACACCGGAACCCAGATGGAAAAAATTCGGCACCCGAAGGACTTGCTGCCAAACATTGTGCCGCTTGACCAAGTAGGTTATTACCTCAAAAATCCCAGTCCCACCCATCATCACCGACAGACGTAGGTATAGTAAGAAACTATTGTTGAATAATGAAATTAGAAAAAGTATGACAGAAAAACTTAAAGCTTACTCATAATTCTTCATGCACTTTTGCTGCTGTTGGGTAGAATTTTTCACGCTACTCTTAACCTTTCTTATGTGAATCACCGTCAGGATAAACGTGAACACATTGAATAAACTCAAGATTAGCATCGGGCCATATAGGTATATCATGGCTGACCAGTCATAAGCTGTAAAGGTGAAAACCATTACTAGTTCTCTACATTGATTTACCCTAAAACCCACTGTTTATCCAACATCTATATAAGCCAACACCGGGAATCCAGTTCAGTTTGTCGGGCCTATCCTCCCAAGCCCAATCCACCAGATATGTAATTGCCGTCATGATGGCAGGTGTGCCCCAACCATAGACATTATAGGCCAGAAAGTGATAGCGAGGGTCATCCCGATTGATCAACCTCAAGTTTTTCCATATATGATGGCTCATAACCGAGAGCCAAAAGTGCGAAGCCAAAGCAAAGAAATAGTTAGTGTAACCTGTGAAAGATAAGCGCATGTTTCAAGTCCAATTTCGATATGGAATGAACTAACCTGCTAGAGAGCAAATGTTAATCAACCAGTTCAAATCTCCTCCTGCCCAGATAAGGTACTGCACAAACTTACAAAACACATAGCATATGAAGCACTTTCCGAGCAGATTTCGCAGCTTCTTTATATAGAGATACACAGTGATTGTGAGAATACAGCCCACCATGGAAATAGTACCGACTGAACAAATCAAAGTTTTATATTCTAGATGCTCAAATGAGATGAGATACTATTTAATTACCCTGAGGAACGGCTGGCATCGATCTAGGTATGTATACATGTTCCAGAATCCATATGAAATTCAGATCCTCGAAACGGGGATAGAGGCAGTACCACTGCTTGCCCAATGTCCAGTTTGCAGCTTGGCTGATCATAAAGCTGCCATTCTAAAGAGATCGAGTTATATGAAGAAACCTCAAACAGATCAAAACTGAACCTCATATAATTGGTACTGATCTTGCTGCACCGTAACAACCTTTTCGCAATACCGAAACTCATTTCGTAGAACAATCATGTCGGTGAGAAGGTGATATGTTTTTTGCGATCCATCCTGCAAGGTGATCTTCAAGTGCGGATTGAAACGCTTCAGATTCTCTGTGAGGCCATCGCTACAGCGACTGTTCGGCAACATTTTGTTGCGGGGACAGCAGAATCGGATGCAGAGTTTCAGTTTGCAGATACACGCTCTCAAATGAGTCTTCACTGGCTCCTGCGATCCGTCCGCCAGTTGCCTAAATGCGTATAGACCCGTGAGGTGAGCAGGAATGGTTAGCCCCTCGTACGCATATGAGTTATTTAGTTTTGGGATATGAGATATATCCACAGTGTCAAAATAATCACATTCTGGAATAACTGCCTCCGATTGACCTAACATCGCGAAAACAATTATGGCAAAAATATTCAAACGCATTCTGTGCAAACTGTGTGTTGCGACTGAACTCCATGAGCATAGCTCACTCAAATCCAAAGCTCTTTATCGGTATCATATTTTATTTTATCGGTCTTTAATTGTTTTATTCTTCTTATTCGGATTGCAAAATAAAATCGTAGCTTATTCCCCTGAGTTTTATTATCAAAAAGTGGTGAACGTATACAGTACTTTATAATCACACATTTAAAATATGAAAACAAATCTGAATGGTCCCAAGAAATTCTATTTCATTCAGTAAGTTTAGACCATCGAAAAGACAGCCAGTTTCATTTTTTCGTTTCAGATCCGACAGTGTCCGTAGTTTTGTTTACAAAACTGAATTCTTAATGAGACGAATTTAATTCTTAAAGTAATGTTCATTTCCTTGACACTTTCGGGATGCTGTTTTTTTATATCTGCGTCGCTTTGGCAGTTTAATGTGCCTGAGCTTAAATGCGAATCACGACCAAATGCGAATCACGACCTAAAGGGCTTCAACTGAATGGCACCAAATCGGCTTTCGTTGCTCTCCCTTTCAGTCATTTACACATATGTGTGTAAAAGTGCGAATTCATGTTTTGTTTGACAAAATCTGTATAAATCTAAAGACCGAATGCCAGCAGTCAGCTCAGCTCAGCACAGAGCTCTCACATCGCAGGGATTAAATGGAAAATGGCAAATGGGTGGGTGGAACAAGGAATACAACGAGGTATTCGAAGCCATGCAAATGGATTGCTTTGGGGCCTCTGGGGGTCAAATGGAATTAGCCGCCATTTTCAGGGGTATAGATGGGGAGAGGGCCAAGGACCAAGGACCAAGACGCGAGCACTTGTTGCTCCGCACAAACCATTTTTACACTCATTAAAAATTTGCATAATTACGGCTGCCTGCCAGCTCATTAACACTGCCGAGGTAGACAGGACTTAAGGACCCAGGACACTCGTAACCAAATGGGTTTTTCAGAAGGCCGCGAGAATGTTGAATTATAAATGCATGGAAATTAAAAACAATTACATGATATTCCATTTTCCGCCCACGGCTCGTCCATGTATTAACAAATAAAGTGCCCATAACGATGCTAATCCTTTAAGCCACACCAAACTGTTAGCGGGTGTGCGCCTCTCCACAAAAAGAGGGCGTGGCTGTCAAAAAAGGGCTATCAATTTGCATTGCGTTTGGCTCATTAGCGTCGCTGCCACTGACCACTTGTAAATTTGGCATGTCTATATGGGATGTTCGGAGAATTTATAGCCTTGTGGATGACATTAAATCGGAGAGGATTGATGCTTTTCCTGTAATATGGTATTGTAGAATTTTTCAATGTATACATTGTAATAGGAAGTATGGGAAAAGTATATAAATATATATTTACTGAATGAAATTGTATTCATTCATTAATGGAGCAGTAGTACTTCTTTATCTCCTTCTTTTCAAACTATATTCCTTTTTTAGATAGATTTTCCAGTTTAAAGTTTTGAACTCTATGAGCACACCTCGTTGAGGCCGCCATTTGACAAAATAATGCGGTTTTGCTACTGCTCGATGGCTCGAATAAATTCGAAAAGCTTGAATTACAACGGCAAGCAGGGAAATATTTATATAAAATATTTTCAATGAGGCGGCTCTGGCCATAATAATATGAGTAATTAAATGTCAATAGAATTAAGCCAGACAAAGTGGCACAAACATTGAAATGGAGTAAACAGTAATCTCAACGAGCAAAGCCAACAAAATATGTGTGTATTTTTAATAGGAAACAATATTTAGTTGCACAATAATTTGAGACTACTTTGATTAACTAATATTGATTTAAATTCCGGGCATTGAAGTGCCGCTGTCGAGTGAAGAAACCAACTTATTGCCCAGAATTGCTGAATTTGCTGGGGAAATTGCTGCGTCGCTAAGCCGTAAGTCCAACAAGAAAAATCACTTTTCTCCGCCAGACGGACAGGGATTTTTATTTTTTTTTTGGTTTTGGGTGGCTTGGGATTTGCTTGCGATTTTCCTACGGCTTTGCCGAATGATTCCCGCTTAATATGCCAAACACAATTTGACTTTTATTCAATATGCAAAAGATACGCGTCAATTTGTTGCTTGTCTGCAGAACTTTTTAATCTGATCGATATGCACTTCTCCATCCACTCCGTCGACTCTTTAAATCTTCAATTCACGTGGCTGGCATTAACTTCTGGCGTCTAGTGGCAACATAAAAGATGTTGTGGCCAGATTTATGTTGGCAGTTTTACAGTCATTTTGAGCACCAACCCGCAGAACGGCTACTTAAGCCAGTGAGCTCGCGCTGAAAACTTTTGCAACTATTAAAGTCTTAAGTAGAAGTGGATAAAGAGAAGCTGCCACAGTCAGCAAACTGTAAATGCATTTCCACCAACAGCAACAACAACAATGATATCACGTTGCAAGGGAAAACTTTTCCTGGACTGTTGTTCTACTTATGCGGCCTGGCCAACACTTTCCGTTTGTTCGTTCGTTGGTTTGTTTGTTTCTTTGTTTGTTTCTGCGAGGACAAGACAAAAACTGACTTAAGCCCACATTGCAAGTTTGGTATGGGTGTGTTCTTGAGTGGGTCAAAGGGTGTGTTGTACCAGGTGTGCTGAATAAAGAGATTAGGGATTCTAGTTCAGAAAGTATACAGAATATCAGTTAGAAGTCTGGAGTATGAATAAATGTAGCATAATGTAGTAGGTATCATTTAATCAAAAGTCTTTAGCTTTTCTATGACTCATGATCAGGATGCAGCTTTAAAAAAAACCAAACATTTATGAAATCAGCTTATAGCATTTATTCAACCTTCAGTTACCCATAAACATACATTTCCACCTGATACTCAACACCTTGTGGTTTAAAACTTTATCAAAGTATTAAGAGCACCTGATAACACTTTTCCCATTTCTTTTGGGGGCTTAACATTTTTTGACTTATGGTAAAAGCAAACGAAATGTCAAATGATTTTCCAATTCCCGCCGCCAACCGTACTTTCCCATAATATGCACCCTCTTTAGCCTTAAATCAATGTTGACAAAAGTTTTATTGGATAAGTTTGTTTAACGACAAGCAAGAGTAGACGCACACAAAAGGGCAGGTAAAAAGGCAAAAGTTCTTGCTATTTTGCTGAAAAATCAAATTGAGCAAAAGTTGATCTTCAAACAGGATAGAGCCAATGGAAAATGAGCAGTGCGGGGTGCAAGGATGCTGGAAAAGTTTTTTTTGCAAAAATCGTCGGACGCGGCAAGTTTGCAATTTGATTTGTGTTCAATGTGCGCGCAATTGATTAGGCATTCTGCGAGTTCATGAATGTCCACTTTCGTGTAGAGCAAATCAGTACCAATTTTATGATATTTGTTGTACGTTTGTACTATCACTTAAGTTTCAGCAAGTCGCTCAACAATTTCACAGCATTTCACAAGGCTTAAACACGACAGGCTAATCTCGACGAATTTAATGATTTAATAGATGTACATATATATGAACATTATATTATAATATTTCTTGTTAAGTACTTGAATTCATTATAATTTTCGCTGTGTGCTCATCTTGGAAGTCAGCCCGGTTATCTCCATCTGGAAGCTTGCCAAGCTCGTGGCCCACTGAAACTTTGCGGCAAGGACTAACAACTGTTGCAGGACTCGCCCGGATTGCGAACTTCACACCCTCGCATGCATAATGGCATTGTGGTTTTCCGGCCGCAGACTCCTGCTGTTTAATATGCTGTTAAATTGCATTAAAATTTGAAAAGAGTTGGCTCTGCTGCTGGTTGGCTTCCTGATAAGCGCATTACGAGCTACAATTGCCGATAGTCGTGCTTTCTCATGTCATTCGATGAATAACCCAGGAAAACCGAGCTTGCCTCTTCTTCAGTGTCAGGCGGCAGTAATTGACTGGCAAATAATTTAATGCGAAATCATGGAGTGCCACGCCCCCGGGGCGGCAGTGTGTGTTGCACATTTAAAATGCAATAACCGGATTAGATTGTGTTGTTGTCATATCGGCGTGTCCTCTTTGGCCGCACTCCGTTGTTGTGCTGCATGTTACTCTCGTATTTATAGAGTTTTAACGCAATCGCAATTTCGGTTGACATTTTGCGCTCTCGGCCATTTCCCACTTTCCACTTCCCATTTTCCAACTTGCCAACTTGCCCCAGCCTCTGGCTGTCGATAGACGTCGTCTACAGGTAGTCCGCCCCCAGAAAGTACCTCCCCTTCCACCTGAACCTGAAATCTCTCCCCATCCCGTAAAACCAGGTATATATATGCCCCATGCCCCCACTGTCTGCTTTATGAAAAATGCATTTCGTCTGTCGTCGGTGGTCCATGAACTGCGTAACTGTGGCCGTGTGGCTAATATTATTTCATTTGGCTTTTGAAGTTGAAGTTCCCAATTCACTGGGGCATTGGCAAATATCTATTCAATTTCTATTCAATTAAGTGGCTTAAATGAAATCGCCCTTATTGGCCACTAAATTTTCCATTTGTGCATTTAATTGACATTTAAAACAAGAGAGAACACATTAGTCAAGTTTCCCGACTATCAGATACCCGCTACTCAGCTAGTGGAATTTTATAGAAATAAGGAAAATAATTAATAAAATTTAAAAATATTTGATTTTCTAGCTTTTATAGTTCCTGAAATCTCGTCGTTCATACGGACGGACAAACGGACATGGCCAGAGCAACTCGGCTAGTGAGCCTAATAGTTTTTAACGAATCTTGGATATCCCCTTTGCTCTACTACTAAGGAGTATAATTAATTGAAAAAGACAAGTTATGGATTTTACGAAATATCGTTGGCCATAAAAGGCCAATAGGGACTAACATTTTTCATTTCTGAGGAAAAATGTAAGGAATACCTAATGAAATCAAGTAGAGTGCTAATCAAACTCGGGAATAAATCCCCTTCAAATTGTTATTTTTTTTTGGAAATTGTTAAAAAAAATCTTTACATCCCGCTTGACATAAAAAACTTTGACGAATAAATTTCATAATTTTGTGTGCCTTCCATCAATCAAAAATGTGACATCTGCAACACCTGTGGCTGTGCAAGCCGCAACATCCCTATATTTTTCCATTCTTTTTCGGGTTGGTGGTATTGATGTTCGTACAAATTAAACCGAATGCAAATAAGTCAATTTCGAATGAAACACGAAGCGAAATTAATGTGCTACAAAATAAATACGACAAGATAAATGTTTTTGCCACTGAGCGGGTGGCAAGTAACAAGATAAACTGATGCCCGGAGTATCTCACGGATGCGGGTTGGTGTACTAATAAAAATACACGGACACGAGTCCTGCGAAGCGTCCTTGTGAAATGTGTGAAAAACGCTTTTGGCTCTAGACGTTCGGGTGTATGGATGTGTGTGTGTGTGTGTGTGTGTGTGTGTTGGAGTGAGTGTATGAGTGCGGCACGTTTAGCATTTCAAAAGGCGTATTGTTTATTTTTTCGTGTTTCCCTTGTGTTTTCACATTCAATGTTATTTATCTGCGTTCTTCCTGCCCTCCAAAAACTCCTACGATCTTTCCTCCTTTGTAACCCAAGTTCACTTTCCACTCGCCGCTTTTGTAGTTAACTTCTTTGTAGTTTCGTTTGCTTATTCATTTCCTTTTTCCCCACATATACACATGTACACATGAAAAGTTATTTTTTCATCGCACAATGAAAATGAAAATGGGTGTGCGGCGAATGAGCGCAAAACTGGAAAACTTGTCACGTGATAAACTCGGAAAGCAAAAGAATGTCACGTACTGAGAAGCCCAGCGCGACAACCTTTGCCACTTAAAGTTTTAAGCTCGCAGCGCAGAAATATGTTTTAATTCCATAATCAGCTTGCACTTGGCCAAAAACCCAAAATCAATTCCCCATTGTTACCCCACTGTCCTGCCAAAAAAAAAAGAAAAAATACAAAAATAGGGAAAATCCCAGCATTTTGGGACGACGAATGCTGGTCACGTAGAGTTTACCCCCTGGAAAAGTGGGGGACAGCTGTTTGGGTGCACTTAGCATTGCTACATAATTTCTGATGGGGTCATTTTAAGAATTATGAATGCCACGTGACTTCTGCTGGGCAAATAAAAGAAAATGAAATCCGGAAATCAGGCAACAGGACTTTCGGTGTTAAGCTAAGATGACATAATCGTTTCTCAGAAACTGAGTCAATTTGAAAGTGGGATATTGACTTTCGGCGATTTTTTAAATGGAAAACTTATTCAAAT
Source organism: Drosophila teissieri (assembly GCF_016746235.2). Lineage (NCBI taxonomy): Eukaryota > Metazoa > Arthropoda > Insecta > Diptera > Drosophilidae > Drosophila > Drosophila teissieri. Next base: position 12,752,439 of record NC_053031.1, on the reverse strand, counting down.
TTAGAGCCTGACCGGAAATTAAAGAATTCGCTCTTCATTTATTCTAGATAAGAAGGGATCTACTTACAAATACAAATTATCAACAGAAAATACAACTATTTTTAGTTTAAATTCTGCAAAGACTTTGTATATGCTCATTTGTATAATATTTATAATGACTCCAGGATATTTCAGATAGGTAACTAACTAAAGAGCTTAAAATTTTTGTAATTATTACCAGATACTCTGCATATGCCGCGTGGTAAGAAATGTCCTTCTGTGATTTTAAGCCGACGATGGTAGTTTCCCCGGCTTGCAGGTGCAATTTAATTTATTTCGTCTGACCTGCGGGAAACCTTCGCCAGAAAAACACCTCGGTGACCGGTCAAAGGTGTCGCACATAAACCATTCAATCTGACAGCCAGCTGGGGAGATATAGTATACGAGTTGGTGGGGCTCTACGAGTATATACATATGTGGCTTCTGAAGTGATATTGCAAAGCGATAGACAATGACAATGCCCAAACGTTGACCGCAGTCAAACTTTCGATTTCACTTCGTTAACGTGGCGAGTTGGACACGTTTCCGCCCCTCAGCTCACCTTTTGCGTGTCCTGCAATTTATTTTCCCTGCACATTTGTAGAGAGCACATTTCCCCCACGCTCCATATTCATTTCGGTGGTGCAAATTGCGCACGAAACATGCGAGTGGTGAGTGCACAAAACCAATTTGTAATAAAGACGACGCTGGCGAGGAAAAGCGGGAAAAAGCGCAATGCCTTCATTTCATTGTTCATTGTTGCCATACCCAGTGCTTCAAGGAGTAGGGGGTATACTGTAGTTGGGAATAACTGTAGGAACATTTTTTTTATCTTCTATCTATATCAATATGTAATCTGTAAAATTCCATACCTTGGCTATGATTTCTATACTTTCTTTGCAGCTTTTCTGAAGTTCAACTACTTTGGTTTCGAGCATTTTCTCTTTCAGGTAGCTTACAAGCACTTTTAGCACAATTTCTCACTTCTTTTAATATAAGACATGCAAGTGCTGGATAACCTTTAGTCGAAATCTGCGTTCAGTTCTTTGTGGTGTCCTTAAGCATCAGGGTGATGGCCCGGAGTGGGATTATGCGGCATCAGAAGATGTTGACACATCACGCAGCCGTCCAGGCATTTGAATGTTTTCAATTAACTTTATGTAGATAAATAGCCGCAACTAGCCCCCAGTTGACTGAGCCTTTGACTGAGCCGTTGGAATTGCCAGAGTTGGCTTTAAAGGACGAAGCCGAAGGACGCAACAAAAATGAAACATTGCACGGCTGTAAATTACGCCAGTGGCGAGAGGGGATAAATGGGGGGGTCTTTGGCGGAAATTGCATTATCAGCGTCAAAAGGCAAAGGCATTTCAGCTGCAAACGCCCAACGCAGCCCAACGAACTTGCCCCTTCCACTGGTGGCATGTTTTGCCGCCGGCTGCTGTTGCCTGCCACTTCCTCCTGCCACTTCCTGCCCGCCGAGACAATGAGTTGTGATAGCACAACTTTTGCAGCGGCGTCGCGCGTTGCGCATAATTACCGTTCGGGCGGAATGCGAATGGGAGCGGCTGCTATGGGCTGCTATGGACCGCCTTTACCGCCCGCCCAAGACTGATGAGCTGTTTATGACTTGACGCTTTCGCAGTGCATTTAATACCGTTATTGTGGCGCATTTGTAACTAGCAGTTAATCACAGTGCACAGCGCCAACAGAACTTTCTACTTTGCCATTTTAGTTTCACTTACCAATACTACTGCGACATTGTATTCCTTTGCAGCAGTTGGTACTAAGATATAATAGATTTTTTGAATGAAAAATATATTTCCCCAATTTTAAGTAGCTACCATCCGAAATTTTGTTCTCTGTGCTGTTGCAGCTGCAAAATGGATTACGCTCACTGGCCATTGTTCATGGTGTTTATATGAAATTTTAATGAATTGTAAAGCCAGGACATCTTGGAGCAGCACACATGTGCCTTCGCCTTCGACTTCGCCGCTCTATCAGACAAACATTATCGCAGTCCCTACTTCAAGTTCAATAAAGTTGAGTGCCTGGCACAAATGGAAATTTTACGCATACCCATCGAGGCGAAAGGAAAGTGCGGGAAAGTGCCCTTTAAAATCACTTTATTACGCCGGCGTGTCTGTGGGTGTTTTCCACCCCCCAAAGTGGGCAGAGGGGAGTGGGGAGTGGGGGTTTGGTGGTGGACACATTTGTTGGGGGCGACAATTTATAAGAAAATTCCAGCATCGAACTCCGGCAAATGTCTTTTGGCCGATAATACATACATACGACATACACGGCACACGCTTTAATCATGAAAAATCATATTGAAAGCTCATGCCCTGCACATGCTGATAGCGGGAGGCGTGCGCCAGATAGTGGGCGTGGCAGCCATTAAATGAATATTTCAACAAATTTGCTTTACAAGTATATATTTAAGAGCAGCGCCAAACGAGACTCTCAATTCCACACACAAAACAGCTGCACAATTTCCGTTGGAAACTTTGGACTGCAAAGTTTTTGTGTGCGACTTTTGACAACAACAAGAACCGTGACATTTGGTAGGCGAAAAATAAGTTTGGACAAGACCCTACTCTAAATACCCTAACTAACTACTATAGATTTACCAGTCACATATGGAGATTGTTAACATTGAAGTGAATATGTATCATTAACAATATAATACTACAAGATTATACTACTTTTATACTACTACATTTGAATGCATTTTAGTAAGTTCTGCTTTATATATTAATGCTGCATATTGTATTGATTGTATTGTTTATTGATTATATTATTAAATACTTCTTCTGTGGTTTCTATGCCCATTTGCCCAAAATACCCTTCTTCGACAAGTTGAAAGTTCTTGCCGCATGCATTTCAATTGCGTAGCCGTCGACGTCGTCATTTACATGGCAAGTCATTGGACAAAGTGGGCACCCCGCCGGCTGGATGGCTTGCCACCCGGTGGCATGGAGAGCATCTACCGCCTGCTTAGTGTCTTACATCTCTTTGACTCTAATAGATTTTAATCAGCCGCAGGACATGCGCCCGGACGACAAGGACAACGACAACGACAACGTCGACGACATGCTGTTATGGCCCCCAAAAATGCCAGTCCAGCAATCCAATGAGAAACGCCGGCGGCCGATCAGCAGGCCTCGTCTTTAATTATGCCAGTTTTGGGGGAATTAAAAGAGAAATGAAATACTTATTTTTTGGCATTCATATCTTTGTTCGCATTTAAATTGGACTCCACCAAAACGAGGGCTTTGTTCGTAGCTAAAGGCTTTGAGCATTTCTGTGTGTAAAAGTGCCAGTTTAGAGAGTGTTTTTCCACACAATTTCCCGGCCAAAGCCTTCGGGGCAGCGCACACACCTCTAATGAGCCACTTCACATCCTTGAATTCTGTTGCATTTTCCAGCACTTTGACACGTTTCATTCGCTTTCTTTTTTCCGTTTTTTTCCCATCCAAGAAGGGTGTGTACTTTTATTTGCGTAATTGGCCAAATGCTGAGTGATGTGGCCAGCGTCTTTATGGCTGAAACAAATTTAATGCCCTTATCGGCATCCGTTCTTGGCCATAAAATGACCCGGTTTTCCGCTTTTCCACTCTTCCGCTTTTCACCCCACTCCGTACAGCGTTTCCATCGCCAATAAAAGTGTCAAGTGAAATGCGTGTAATGAGCATCGGACTTCGGTGGGGACCCCCTCAGTTCTGCTCTCTGACTTCTGACCGAGTGGGAAAAGTGTTTTTAAATGCAAAGTATCATTATTTGTGGGCATCGTTAAACTTCATTTAAAGCTGCGCAAATGGAGCCAACAGATGTCCCCGGCCGCGGGGTCACAGCCTCAGCTCCTGTTGGCGCTTATCTTGTCATTGTCATCTTTATTGGCTGCTATTATCGTCCTGCGGGTGTCCATAATTCCGCGTGTAATTTGATTACCCACACAGCCCACAAATTGCCACGCCCGCCGCTATCAACAACAACTTCATCAGCACTTTGAGGTCACTTTCATGGGTGGAGACGTTTGTGAAGATTAAAGTAGGAAAATTGGCATTTAAGCACAAGCATCGATTATTACAATTACAAATAATGAACCGAGCTATAGGTATGCTGAATATAAACTAGATCTGTGGTATATTCAATATATGAAAGTGAAAATATGATTATCAACGTCACTTTGCATGGCTTTTGTCTAATAGCCCAATTGAAACTGTCGAGTTTGCTCGTGCAGGTACATACAGAAATTAACCGTCAGAATAGAACATATTATCTGCGGGCAAGTGATAAATGAATTAGGTGTTTAGAATATATATACATCGGACTTCCTGATACCGATAAGCCCGTGTTAAGCTGGAACCAAACGTGGATGAGGTCCGCAGCTAAATCTGGAGACAAATTCTTACACACTATCCACATGACTATCTTAAATAGGCAGAATGTTATCATTACGAACATCAGCTGAAAGAGACTCAGAATGTAAATATTTTTGATTCAGAAGAACATACTAAATTACCTACCGCTCTAACTATAAAGATTGTATCCATAAGCGTTCCATAAACTCCAAATGTCAAAGCCAGAAGTGCAATGAAGTTTGCTACTAGGTTTATGTTTTTGGCTATCTGATGTTCCTCGACTGTTGAATTCATACCATAGAGGATAACTTCCATAATATTAGTAGCCTGCGGATTTCATTAAGGATATTTGTTGAATGGCAGGTAAAGTAACCAACTCACTATGATAGGAATTATTGTCATCAGCAGTCCGATCTTAACAATGAAAGGCCGGCAACCGCACATCCTGAATTTTATATGAGATTCAAATAATAAATGACAAATTTTTCATGCCTATAAGTACGGCAAGATAGATATGTTACAGAATGCCTCGACTACAAGATACCTGCTACTCTACCAAGGAAAGTGCGGAAGAGAATGCACTACATAGCCAGTGGTTTTGATATTATAATTGCTTGTTATAATTACAAATAATGAGCAGAGCTGTAAGTATGCTAAATACAAACTCATGTAATTTTGTATATTCAATTTTAATTGAGAATACGCCTACAGCCTAATAGTGCTCCATAGTCTAAAAGCCCAATTGAAACTCCCGAGTTTGCTCATGCAGGTACATCCAGAAGTTAACCGTCAGAATCGAACATATTATCTATGGGCAAGTGATATATCAACTATTTGATCGGAATATATATACATCGGACTTGCTGATACCGATAGGCCTGTGTTGAGCTGAAACCATTCGTGGACGACGTCGGAAGATGCAGTTGGGGACAGATTCTTAAACACTATCCACATGACTATCTTAAATAGGCAGAATGTTATCATTACGAACATCAGCTAAACGAGTCTCAGAATATCAATTTTTTGGATTCAGAAGAACTTACTAAGGACCTACCACTTTAATTATGAAGATTATATCCATAACCGTTCCATAAACTCCAAATGTCAAGGCTATAAGTGCAATGAAGGTGGCTACTAGGTTTATGTTTTTGGCAATCTGATGTTCTTCGACTGTTGAATTCACAGCATAGACGAATACTTCCATAATATTAACAGCCTGCGAATGCCATCAAGGATATTTGTTAAACGGCAGGCAAAGTAACCAACTCACTATGGTAGGAAACATTGTGATCAGCAGTCCGGTCTTAACAATGAAAGGCGGGCAACCGCACATCCTGAATTTTTTTATGAAATTCAAACAATAAATGACAAGTTTTTCATGCCTATAAATACGGCAAGAACGAAAGATATGTTAAAGATTATCGCGACTATAAGATACCCGTTACTCAGCTAAGGAAAAGTGAGGAGGAGAATTTACTACATGGCCAGTGGTGTTGATAAAAATGTGACAACTACTCCAACTTCAGCTAGTTATTTACAAGTGCTAAGCCGCAAGATATTCTAGTGGCGGAAAGAGGAAGAGCTCCTCGAGGTTCTCGAGGTTCTCGACGTCCTTCGAGTCCTGCCACATGTGGCTGAGTAACAGGGACGACAAAGCGGCCAACAGCAATGCCAACAACACTGTTGACATTTTCCAGTTGAACGCACAATAGCCCCCATTCCATTCGGAACCCGTTTGTTGTTTGCCTTCTTGTATCTTGTATCTGGTATCTTGTATCTGGTATCTGTCCTGTGTGTCCTGCCGCTCTGCTTAAATAATCGCCACAATAATCTGTCAACGACAGCTGCTGATGTCATAAAAACCTTTTGAAGATGTCCTTGCTGGAGTCCTCTCCTCCTTGTTTGTGGACCCAACACAGGCTAATGATAATTTGCCACAATTTACACTCAAACCAGCCGCAGCAACAGGACCTCCTGGCTGTGTGATAAAATCATTGATGGAGCCAAAAGCTAATTGAATGTTAATCGCTTGCCATTGACATCGCACGTGGCAGCCAACGGCGGGGTGGCAAACTGCCATGGAAAATCGCAGGAAAACGGAGAAATAGAAAACCCCTCATCCGGAGCTTTTCACCGATGCGTTGCGATGAGATAAAGCTCAAAGGTAAGCGGTCAATTTGCATAAAGTGATGATAAGTCAACATAAAAAAGAGAGCTTAAAGTTGCTTTTGTTTTCCCCCCGCCCAGCTGCACTTGTTTGTTTCGCATCGTGGAGCAAATAGAAAACAAACAGTCTTTAATCTGAAAATTGAATCGTCCAACATTAAAAAAGATGGGGCATAGTACACAGTAGGCCGCAAATTGGCTTGTTGTGCTTTTTGATATGTTTCATATGCAATGCGTTCAAAGTGCGGCTGCTTCTGACAGAAGGGCACATTAACTGCAGTCACTGGCCGGCATTATAGTCGCAGTTAGGAAAACAGAATCCGGACCACGGGACGGCCCCTTTGTGGTTCGGTGGAGTCAAAGTTGCAATTGAAATGCTGGCACAAATGTAAATTCAAACGGGCACAAAATGGCACAACAGCCATGGCAGATGCATCAATTGTCTTATTGTGTGCCGAGACAGAGTCGTCATAATGTCCATCAAAATGAGGGAAAAATTACCAGTATACAGATACAGTGCAACCTTGTTTCACAAAAGAAAATTAACTGAGAAAAATATGAAATATATGTTCCATGTACCAGTTTTTTTGTTAAGCTCTACATCCAGCACTTTATGCTAAACTTTAAACCACAATATTTAATATTAAGACTAATAAAACAATATTCATTTCTTTCGGTGCAACGACGGCCATAGCAAACTGTGTCTGTGACGCCGTCTGGAGTGTCATGCTCGGCATGGACCCGTGGGATAGGTAAATTTGATTTATGACCTATTATGCGTCTTATGTCCAGCCATAATTTAATTATACCAGGACACACAGCCAGCCAGCCAGCCAAACAGACAGACAAAACACAAAATACCGAACGGCAAAGCGACAATGTCTGCAGTTTTTCAACCACATGCACACACACACAATCTGCCACACATAATGCTGTTATTTAAATCATGAAAATTCGCTTACCTAAATTGCATTGCAACAATTGCAGGGTGGTACTTGCAACTTGCCCCCTTGTCAGTCTCGTTTTGTGTAGCAAAAACTAAAGCGACAATCCTGAGCCGAAATGTAAATGTAATTAAAGTGCAGTTAGGTTTTCCTTCCAGGAGTTGTGTGTGTGTGTGTTCGTGTGTGCTTTAGTGTGTGTGAGTGTGCTTGGCATGCGAAATGAAATTGAAATAAATTATTGACTAATTGTCAACTCAGACGAGGACAATCTGGCACATTTTGGCATGTGGCATGTGGCACGGGGCGTATGCGCAATCAAATCAAAAACACAAATCAAAGCGCCGGCCGAGAACAAGAACAAATGCAGCTAATTTGGCTGGCAAAAATTCCAAGACAGAGTGCCCGTCCTACTCTTTTTGGACACGTTTTCATTTAATTTGATTGTTCTTGTCTGGCCTGTCAATTGGTCTAGGGGGAATTAATCAGCTCGATTGCATGTCTCATTAGTGTCATGTCTTGGAAGGGCCAACTAAAGTGCACACTTTACCTTATTTTGGAGAAATTAAAAAGGGAATTTTAAGAGCACTTTGTAATATTTGAGGTAAAGCAATCCACTTAGTTTATCACTCGTAAGTAAACGATTTGGTATGACTTATTTAGTTTCAATCGAGTTCATAAGTTCATGCAGCCTAGGTCAATGTTTGTTAATAATTGATCTATGTGTTTAATAACTTTCCTGCCTTTTTATTTGTTTATTACCTCACTCTCTCTATCATTTACCTTTCTTCGTTACGCAACTCGTTTCGGGGCCCAAGCAATCCCGCTAACATATCACTGTCAAAACACGCATTCGATCTATTAAACTCCACCTCTTGGCCGCCTGTCAATGGTTCCAATTGAACCCATTTACCTGAAACCCATTAAAGTACCACATATCTATCCACAGCCACTCTGAGCCAAGATGTCAATTTTAAGCTTTTGGGGGCCAGCGTGTAAGCCATTTATGCGGAGCTGCGGTTATGCGAGCATAAATATCCGTTAATTAACTGACAATAATTATAACAAGTGCACAAGTGGGCCAGTTGTTGGTTTTGCTGGGGAGCGGGAAAGGTGTGCGAAAAATATGAAATCCAATTAAAGAGCCATAAAACACGACATGCCACGCCCCCGCAGCTTATCACAAAGCCGCTTACCGCCACGCCCACCTCCTCCGCACTTTAGGTAAGACCTCATAGAAGGCCAATGCCTAACGATGAATTGGCAGAAACCAGTTTGGCCCATTGTTCGCCCAGAAGGTCTGCTCTGCTCTACTCGGCTCATGTTTAATTTGCAACAATCGATCTCCGTCTTTATTGACCACCAAACAACATTAACAATTGCTTAAGCCCAAAGGCCAAGTCTCATTTAGAAACCCCAGTGGGTTCCGAATCCATCGAAGCTCATGTGCGACACACTCTCGGCGGGGGAGTAGTGAACCGTCTGGGAGCTGCCATAGCTGGAGACGCCCAGAGCTGGGGCATTGTGGCTGTAGGTGGTGGCAGCGGGTCCGTGGTTCACATTGGTGGTGGACAGTGGGGCGGCATAGGACACGGTCTTGGCCACAACGGGAGCGGCAGCAGCGTAAACTGGAGCAGGAGCAGCGTAAACTGGAGCAGGAGCAGAGTAGACAGTCTTGGCCAGAACTGGAGCCGGCGCGGAGTAAACGGTCTTGGCCACGACTGGAGCGGGAGCAGCATAAACTGGAGCAGGAGCAGAGTACACGGTCTTGGCCACAACTGGAGCAGGAGCAGCATAAACTGGAGCAGGTGCAGAGTAGACAGTCTTGGCCAGAACTGGAGCGGGAGCGGCATAAACTGGAGCAGGAGCAGAGTACACGGTCTTGGCCACAACTGGAGCAGGAGCAGCATAAACCTGAGCTGGAGCGGAGTACACAGTCTTAGCCACGACTGGAGCAGGAGCGGCGTACACAGTCTTGGCCAGAACTGGAGCTGGAGCAGCAGCGTACACAGTCTTCTCCACAACTGGAGCTGGAGCATGGACCAGAGTCTTGGACACAATGGGTGTAGCCTGGGTGTACAGAGGAGCTGCACCATAAGTGGTGGTCTTGATAGCAGGAGTGTAGACATTGTTCTGGATCCTGGTGTCGCTCTTCCTCACACTGGAGTACGGGGTGTCCACCGCCTTCGAGTAGCTGGACACAGTGCCCGCAAAGGACCTCACCACGTTCTGCTGAGTGGAGGCGACGGCGTCCACCGACGGATTGGCAATTGCCACATGGCTGGCCAAGAGACCAGCATTGGCGTAGGCCACCAGGGCGCACAGAGTGATGAGGTAGTGGAAAGCCATGTTGAAGTTGGAGTTGAGGTACGGGGTGATGACTGGACTGTTTGATCGAGTGAAGTCGAAAGCAGGCTGGTTGGGCTGCGACTGATGCTGATTTGGCCAAAATGTTGCGGCTTTTATACGCATCGGACGCGTGCCAGTTTTGGCAAGTTTTTGGTTTTTGATTTTTGGTTTTCTGGTGATTTTCGGTAATGTGAACTGCCCACAATGCGATGGCAGTTCACCTGCGTAACCGCTTGAAAGCCAATTTGCAGGCATACACATTAAACGCGGTAATTAGGTTTCGGTGTGGGGCAAAAGCGCATACTCCAGAGCCCCCAGTGTAAAATTAATAACAATTTGCCAAAAAATCAAAAAAGTGCGCAAATGGAAGAAGGGAAAAGAGCGCAGGAATTTGTGGCAGTAAGAAGCATCCCAAGTTGGCAACACAATTCAATTTGGAGTAGCGTCAACTTTGGTAATTTCAATAAATATTCATCATGCGCCCGTGAGCAGCGGAGCAGGAAAATTCATTTTCCAAACTTGGCCAAAACAAAAGGAAAACATCAAGAGGGTACAAATGCAAACAGAACGAAGTGGTGGATGCTCTTATCGTATAATTTAGTTGAGGCAATAAATAGTTATATACTATTAAATAATGTAATATTTATGACTGATCTATATACAAACTTTATACACATATGTGATCTTGCTTGCACAGCTATTTATGACCAAGCAAAACTTTCCGCCAGCTGATCATTAATTTCAACTTCTGATCTCCCTTCTGGCAGGGCACAAGAACTTCTGAGCTCCCCCTTGGAATAAAAACAAACAAAAATCATAAACAACTGACTGCCACCACTCCGAAAACAAAAAAAATAAAAGAAAACGAACCACTGACACCCCTGCTGATAAAGTTGACAGCAACAAGGAGCTGAGGAACATCCCCTTATTGAGGAGGAGTTGCCTCATATTTGCTGCTCGAGTGGAACTCAATTTAATGGAAAAACACGGCGGGAAAATAAAAGTTTGCCCCCGCCCCAGTCGCTGGAAAATTTATGAGCTGCTGATAGCACGAGTATTCAAAATAATTCACTTTCCTGATACATTTCGGGTGTGGGGCACTTGAGCTGGCCTCCAATTAAGACAGAGACGGAGCACGGAAAGCGGCAGGCAAAAGAGCGCAGTCATTTGTCGACCCATTGAACCAGTTTCTTTTTTGCACTTTTTTTCTTTGGGTGCTTAGGCCTAAGTCAATCTGTCATACGAACACACTATAATTTGCGGTTTGGCCGTGAAATTTGAAATTTGGCAAGCCATATGCGTATATGAGTTTTGGCTATAAAAACAGTCGCTGGCCAAGGGTTTGGTATCAGTAGCCACTGCAGCTCACTACAAACATCACTTCAAGTGTTCAGTTTTCAATTAATCCAGTCTCAGCCATGGCATTCAAGTACGTCCTGTTGTCCTTCTGCGCTCTGGTGGGCGTGGCAAGCGCTGGCTTCCTGGCCCCGGCCACCACCTATGCCGCCGCCTCCATTCCCGTGGTGGCCAAGGTGGCTCAGCCCCACTACGATGCCGTGGGCACCACCCAGCAGAATGTGGTGCGCTCCTTCGGCGGCACCGTGTCCACCTACTCCAAGAACGTGGTCACCCCCTACTCCAGTGTCAGCAAGGTGGACTCCCGCATCACCAACAACGTCTACACCCCCAAGACCCTGTACTCCGCACCTGCTCCTGTGATCACCAAGTCCTTCTACGCCGCTGCTCCTGCTCCAGTCGTGGCTAAGACTGTGTACTCCGCTCCTGCTCCTGTCTACGCTGCTCCAGCTCCTGTTGTGGCCAAGACTGTGTACTCCGCTCCCGCTCCTGTCTACGCTGCTCCTGCTCCCGTGCTGGCCAAGACTGTGTACTCCGCTCCCGTGGCCAAGGCTGTCTATGCTGCCCCAGCACCAGTCTACGCCGCTCCCGCTCCAGTTGTGGCCAAGACCGTGTACTCCGCTCCTGCTCCAGTTTACCACGCTCCTGCTCCTCTGGTGGCCGCTGCTCCCGCCACCTATGTGAAGTACTCGCCCGCCGCTGTGGTTGCCCACGCCAGCTTCGATGGATTCGGATCCCACTGGGGATACTAGGGCGTGACATCGAGCCCTTTGTTGACACTTTGTTGATTAGTTGATTCTGTATGAAATAAAGAATGTCCGTTTGTAACTGAATCACGCACGAATTTCCTTTTCTAGTAATTAGTAATAATCATTTATGATAATGTCCCCATTTGCAACGGCATTTGAGATTAAACATTGTAACAGTAGTCAGTCATGAATCCAATTTTTCGATCATATATTCTTTAGAACTTACCACATAAAAGGATGTTATAACCTCAATTTAAAGTAACACTTTCACCCTTTTCCTTAGCATTCCATTTGTCTAGCGTTTAATGGGGCGTATGTGTGCCAAGATATGTGCTAACCATTCCAAATCCCTGGAAACCATGGCCACTCACCTCAAAAACCCTTTTCATTCTGTTCTCCTTTTCGATTTTTTGCGAGGGCGCAAATATTTAGTGCAAAACTTTCTGTTTGTCTTTGTCGGTTGGGGTGCAACAAAAAATTGTTGGCCAAAGTTTAATGAGCCACATGACCCAACCCTTCTATCTGTGAACTTTGCACTGGGTAGTTCAGCAGCTTGACCAAAGTGTGGTTGCTTTTGCTGCCGTTATTGTTATGGAGGCTAAAAAGTTTTCCCAACACCCAAAAAGACACGCATAAAAAAGGCATTAACGATGTGGGCCGGAGCAAACTATTTAGCCATAAAGTTGGTCGTTCCGGCGGACCATTTCGTATGCATATTTTATGGATTTTCAAATGCTGCAAAATTGTTTTTCACGACTAGAATTTAATGTTGACAACAATAAAATTTATGCGCGGGCCAAAGGGACGAGGGACATAAAATGAATATATAAACTTGAGCGTTTGTTGGTGGGGGAGCTAGCAGGATCGTCCTTGAATATTTTCTGCTTAGCTGCATTTGCATATTGTCCGGATTGGAGTCCAATTCCGTGTCCGAATCCCCGGCTGTCCGGGGTATTTGCAATACTTTTTCAATCGCCCGACATGCTTTGTTGATTTCTTTATTGGCTCATCCATATGCATGCCGTCGTTGGACAGAGGATTCTGGACATTGGATTTGCGACTCAAGTGTTTATCGTTATTGATTGCAGTCCGTGAAACACGACGAGAGCCAGCAGCATCCAATTTGTCTCGCCCGCCAGCATGCCAATACTCATTCCCAGGGCAATGTGAATTGTAAACCGCATCCGTAACTCGAATTCACAAGAAAATCGGCTGCTTGAGCTCCATGCGATGCTGGAAAGTAGTCCTCAAGATCTTTGAACTTCGTCTCTTTAGGATTGCTTTCCAAATCCGAATGGAACTTCAAGTCAGGGATTCAAACTACCAATGCTGCGTCGTTCAGACCGCATGCTTCTGCGTGGGGTTCCGCTCCTTATCAGGATATAGAGGAATACCTTCAGGCATATGACTAAAACATACTAAAATGGTTTTCAGCACTTGGACTTTGGAACACCCGCTCATTACTCACCTGAACTATGAAGGAGATCACCTGGATGATGGGGAACGAGTGCTTCATGGATTGCGTGGAGCAGCCTGATTGAAAAAGATCCTCATCCATTCCACTGAGATCCTTGTAACAGGAGAGCGGGATAACCAGCCCACCCAACTTGTAGTCGTCAGGTCCCAAAACGCCGCAGCACTGGCACTATAAGTAAACCAAGTGGTACTACTTACTACTTAGGTAATATTCTTGAGGAACTCTTACACGGCTTTCGAAGAATTCCAAGCTCTTGCGATTTCTCCATATTCGCAGTACATCGCCTACAGTTTGGTACTGCTGTGCAAACAGAATACTCAGCATCATCTGCAACCAGGTTGCCACGAAGAGTACTGTTGCGTACTGGAAAAAGTGAAATACAATCTAGGCAATCGCTGTGTTTTTATAAAGTGTTTACACAAAATTACAATGCGTATTTCCCTGGAAAAATGCAGATATATGAAGATGAGGCCCAAGATTAGCAGCGGTACCAGTAGGACATTTATGGCGAGAGCGATAATCATGTAGGACCTGAACAAACAATGCCAGCAATCCATGTGTTCCTTCAGCATGCCATAATATATATAAATATCCGCACATGTGAAAATCTGTGGATGGGCGCACTGTCGTAGTGGCTTTTTCCTTGCTTCTATGATAGTACCTACGAAATTGACTACCCATACTAAGAAGGTAATGAGTTTGCAGATGCCTATCTTCCCACCGCTGAGAAATCTCCGCATACCTCGTGTTTCCTGATCATCCTCCATACTTAGCTGAATAGTAAGAAATTATAAATTACTAAAGTGACACTACTTCCGCAGGTATAAATGCTTTTAAACAGAATTTATTCGGTTCACATTAGCGATACAATGTGTTTGTTATACCACCAATGCCAGGGTCAAAAAACAAATCCACTTACAAAAGACAAGTTGTAGAGTGCTAGATTCTCAACTTCATAGATCCTTAACTTCCATAAATGAGGTTTCCAGTGCGTTTCAGTTCAGCTCTGATCCGGTTGGTTATTCGAAATAGTAAGGATCTTAGATTTAATCACTGCTAACCACACTGAGAAAACCAGATATTATTTTAAAGGCCTTGAAAGCCATTAAAATGCTTGGAAGAAAAGAAACTTCCAGTTCAATACAATAGTTTCAGTTCAATCGGCTTCGTTTGCAATGTCATATAGCCGAAGCCAGTATAGGATTATAGCGGCCATACATAAAAACTATGCAGATATTAGTTTATTAATGTTAGTTATTAGTTAGGTACTAATGTAATTTGAAAAGTACATGCATACCGTAAGGACCCAGCATACCATAAACATGGGATGGGCTGCCGTCTTACCCGGATTCAATTCCGTACTTATACACACAAATAGAATCACCAATTTCACCAAGACAATTACTACAAAAACCAACATTATCTGAAAATAACAACAAATATTCATCTTATTAGAATATTATTAGAAACCTCATGCTAACGCACCACTTTTAGAATTCGAATTTTATTCCAGATCGTCGCATATATTAAAACAACTAAAGTCGACAGTACAACTGCGGACAATGATAGGCTAATAACGATCATAACATAATGGTGTCCCTCTAATGCATTCCATATAGAAACATCTTTTGCTATTTGTGCGCCATTAAATCCCTGCGAAATGAGTAAAGAATTTGTTGATCAACTAAATGCGCATCCAACTTACAGCGGTTATGGGTATTATAAACAAAAGTACAACTTTGAGAACAATTGTGGGACAAAAGCACATCCTGCTGAAGATTGAAGAACTAAAAAATATATGTTTGAAAAAAGTTTTAAATTTTCTACATAGTTTACAAGTCATACAGGTGCTTACAGCAATAAATTTCCTTAATAGGAATTAGACAGCTTCACTTGAAGGCTCTGTTAGCCGCATATAATAGAAAAGATTTAAGATCATACAGCAAGTCTGCGTTGAGTAAAAAAAAGTGTAGGTAATTACTAATGCAATCAAATGAAATACCCACCGTAAATTTCCAGCACAGAAAGAACCAAAGATGGGCGGCAGTATTTGCTATACTTGTTTCTATGGTTACTGTGCACACAATTACGATAACCGCCTTTGCTACAACCTTAATAATCAGGATAATGAGAGTCTACAAAACTCCGTAAATATTTTAAAAATTATTTATGAATTAACTCCAAGATACGCACCACGTTTAAAGCCAATATGTGATTACGAATCGCTGCAAATATGGCAACTAAGAGAACAACTAGTATAATGACACAGAGTGCTAAACTTATAATAAGTATAACATGATGGTGACCCACCAGTTTATCCATTAAAGTGATGTCCTTTGCTATTTGCGCGCCATTAAATCCCTTAAAAAGTGTGACTACAGTAGTTTTACATGAACGGGTGTATATTCAACTCACTGCGGCAATATGTATGAATGCCAAAAGACTGTATTTGAGTACACGAGTTGAACAAATGCACATTATACCGCAGATGAAAGTCAACAAATCACATTTGAAATTTTACAACTACTAAACCCAACTGACATTGTTCTCATGAGTTATGTAAGCAAATGAATAACAGTTGTCAATTTTGTTGATTTCATAAATTTGTACTTCATTTCTTACTTCACATTTGTGGAGCTTCTAAAAACCCCTTTAAGAAATCTCTGGAATTTGCATAGATTTATTCAGCATCACAGCTTTTGACCGCGTTTGGTAATGGAAAACGGCTTGGGGGTGGGAAAACTAGAACTAAACCCGTACACATCCCTGCATGGAAAGCTGCTGTGGAATTTTTTAATCAAACAGTTGCCATTAATTACTGCAAAATTCTCTAGCCACATAACAGACATTTTTTCGACAGCCAGCCGCGCTGGAATGAATGAAAAGAAAACAGGATGCGCTGCCGAGTCCTTCTTCCTGTGGGTGTGTGTGTGTTCGCTTGTATTTGTGTGTTAGGATCTGCGAGACGGTGCCAAGCCGAATGCTAGATGGGTGGGGCACAACCAGCTGAGGATGGAATGCCAAGCGAACCGACCGCAGACTCGCCTCCAAAAGGAGCAGCAACTAAAAATCAAATTAGGTGCAAACGAGCGCCCGTCAGCGGCAGGCGTTCATTTACTTGGCTTAAAGAAAAAAAGGTGGGCGTGTCGCGGTTGCGTTTTCGTAATGAATAATTTATAATGCAACCCGCCGATGGATTTTATGTTTTTATTTTCTTGAGAGCTCTTAGTTGAGATTAAAATTTTGCGGTTGCCCAAAAGCCGGGCGAGTTAAAGTTCATGCTCCGCAGGATTCGCCTGAATCGGCTGATAAATGTGCGTGGGCTGGTGTCATGTGCACGCTCGTGAATTCAATTTGATACACAAACTGATTTATCGACTCCAAAGCAGTGGCAGTAGCAGCGTATTCATAGCACTGGAAAAAATATATGCATAGTTTTAATACTCCAATGTTCGTTCTTTGTTTAGGGGTCACTGAAAATGTTCACAATAAAGTTTCAAAGTATCATTCCCATTCTTAAAATCGAATAAATCTAACTAAAGCAGCCACAAAATGTAATATGTTTCATTTGGAGAGCTAAAAAAATCTTTTAGCATTTAGTTTTCTAAATATTATTATTCCCAACATTTAAACCATAAGGTTTTGTTCAGTGCTTTGTCTCAACTCAACTTGGCACACGCCATTCATAAGTCAGTCGTCGTCAGTGGGAGAGTGGAGAGTCGAAAGTCGCAGACGATAAAAAATTACATACACTTGTAACTGGTGGTGTCCTCGGAGTCGGAGTCCTTGCTGGAGTTATGTCCTGGTTCACGACTATAAAGGCTGCTGTGCTGCAGCCTCTAACAAGGTTAATTTGTTGCGATCGCAGTTCTGTGTCATTTATCTTCGCTGTCAGCGGCAAGTTCTCGCATAGAACGATGCTCCTGGCAGCGTTCTAATTTGAATTTAACAAGCTCACTGGAGGCAAGGATGTGGGCATGAATCCATCAGACCCGCTTCCGTCTATCGGGAAGCATTGAAAATTAAAAATTTATTGCCGGGCGTGGTGTCAATCATCGCTGTTCATCATCATTCTCAGTTCAGCTGAGAAAGTGATAAAGTATTGGAATAAAAATCACTGGGGACTTGCGGTACTCTGTCAAAAGTAAAACCATTTTTACGATTATAATTTTATGTTCACATGTTTTTCAGAAATAAGTTAAGAAAAGTGTATTTATAGGTATAAAATGTATAAATAATTTTGAAAGCCCTGAACTCCCTCTATAAATTCGCAAAACCCATGTCAGGATGCATAAAAAATCTCGCCGAGCATCCTGCCACACAGTTGCAGGCACACACACTACATCATCATCAATTTGCGCTTGTGAGCTTCTAGAGCACCCTCATCCATCCTGTTTCCTTTTTATGCCCCTCGTGCCCACATATGTACATCCTTTCAGGACTCCGCACTATCCATTGAACGTTTCAATTTCACTTGTTGGCTTCGATTGTCGCCTGTAGTTGGGAAGCTGGGGAGTTGGGTTAACAATTGAAAGCGACACTTTTATGGTTTTCAGATTTGTGTGATGTTTCCTCTTTCACCCAATTTTACCACTCTCAATTCGGTCTGTACTACTTTTTTTATCCACCATAGCATTTTTTCCTCTGTTACGTGCTTTATTACAAGGGTGCTGTGTTTTTCCAGCGTTTTCCAGCGACTATTCTAATTGACAAATTCCTGGGGAAATTACGTTGAGAGACGATTGCCTTTAAGTGTTTTTCACACTTACTTCCAAAGCATTGCCCAATAGTTTCTATAATATAATTTTTATGCCAGCCAAAAAGGTCTCGAGCTCTTATTTCGGCAAATAAAATTTTGTTGCATATTTTGCGGCGCCAAATGGCAGCCACAAAAATGAATGAAATCGTAAAATTCAGACCATGCTGGACCGCATCCACGCCCAGTGAGCTAATAACGTATACTCGAAAACCGGAAACGCCGCAGACCAATCCAATGCCGCACAAAGGCTGACCCGCAGTTTAAACCCCTTTTGACCCTCGACCCCCAAAAGGAAATGCTTACTTTTTATGCAGAGAGAAAAATGTGTTTCAAAGCACACTTTTGACCACCTTTACATGTGAATTTTGTGGAAAGGCTAATCTTCTAGAGGGACACCTTCACCTTTTAATGGAATACACTACAGTGGCATGCTGGAATATATAGTTACCCAGTATTACTATTTTAAGCAAAAGCTCGAAGTGTTATGATAACATTTCAGTACCCGCTACTAAGATTAAAAACTTATGTGGATTTTTTCTTGTGCAGCCCTATTCAAACTTGCATATCAGTGTGTTTTCCGGGCTTGTGTGCATTGGCATTTAAGTGCCGAAACAAATTTTTGGGAAAAAGAGGAAAGAGTTCGCAGTCAGGACGTCTAACATAACCTCGATTTGTATGCGTTGCTTCTTCCATTCGGTTTTGTCTGTCTGTGTGTGTGTTTGTTTGTTTGCCTTTTGTCTCTGGAACTGCCGTCTATTGCCGTCTCTTTCGGCGGGCAATTGCAATTGCATTGCCTCCTCTTTCCCACTCACCATTCACAGCCACACGACAGTCCTTGTCCCGCATCCGCGCTGTGTAAATATTTGATTTTTGCATTAAAGTCAATTTGCTTTCATGATTCCGTAATTCATTGTTTACTCACGCCAACTTCTATTACGCCTTCTGCCGCCCGCTTTGATTGTTTATTTTTATATCCCCAGGCCCGGCAGAACTCAGACCTTGGGTTTGGGGGGAGGGGGGTATCCCATAGTCCCGGATTTCCCGCATTTCCGCTGCACTTCCATATACACTTCCATATAATATCCACAGACTCCGACACACCACACCGAGCTCAGTGATATCCGCATCATCTTTGTTTGTTGCTCGCAGCAAGGTTTTCCACCGCCTTTTGTCTGCTCAGTTTTCCACCCGGAAAATCCCCGGCCACCACAATCACCACCAATCTCCACCAGGCAGACTCATCCTCGTCCTCATCCCCAATCCCCACTGTTTTAATATGCGCACTCAACGTTAGAAATTAAATCTGGCTCTCAAATGTTATTTGCGCTTTTCGTTTATTTATTTATTTATTATTTGCTTACGCGGCTGCCAGTTCTGTTCCTCCGTTCCTTTGCACTTGGTCCTTGGTACTGGGACCTTGGTCCTTGGTCCTGGCCCAGTTTTCATTAGGTAATGCATAATAAGCTCGAGAACTTGCGCCAGTGAATTCAATTTATATTATTTTCTCTGGGTGCAGATTTTTGGGTCCTGTTCCCCGGCAAAAGCAATTATAAAACTGAATATGAATGGAAATGTAAGAACTCCGGTTTCAGTTGTTGGAACCTTAGAAATGGGATTAGAGTTTTCCATGCAGAATGTCCGTTGCAGATTTTACAAAAGTCGCATACAAATGGGTTATATTCATAGAATAGTGTTAGAACTTTTGACATGTCCATAGCACTGAAAAATTAATTACGATGCTTTGGATTTCCACAGGTGAACATAATTTTACGAGAAATCATAAACTACAACAGGTTGCAAGCTCAAGTACTGCGAATTCTATTTATTTTACGCGACCCACTTACCATCAACGATTTTATGTTTACTTTGCTCCACTCTCGGCTCTCGGCTCCCTGATTCACCATGAACCGCAGCGAGAATCCTGCGGAGCCAAATCAATATGTCGCACCATCAATATCCTTCAGCTAACCGGCATCCTCAGTCAGCCATCGATTGCCATTATTATAAGAGGCGCGTCGCGTGCAATTTTAACGAGCTTACGCATTTTATGGCCAGAAGCTGGAAAAGCGGGAAAAGCAGGAAAATAAACCCGAAGACCCTGTCATCGCCTCATCATCAAGCGGACTATGTGGCTGCAGTAAAAAAGAATCTAATTTAGTGCGCGGTTTGCATACAAATGCCACATACCAGTGCCAATGCCGCAGCGAATCCTGCGTGACAATGATGCCACATACATAAGTTGGTATGGAAGAGTGCTCGTCTATGAGGGTGTTAATTCGCAATTGGTGTCACGATATACATTGATTCGCCATTTGGCTTATGCATTTTTCATTAATTGTCTCGTCCCATCTTGTCGCAGTAAATTGCCAGGCATCTCGCCAGCCAAGCAATTTAATCAAAAATTCTAATTCGTATCCAAAGTTGGGAGCAAGTTTTTAATGACTTTTCCAACTCCGGTTAAAGTTTTAGACGCGCTACAACTGCAATTACTGCAATCGATGCCGGTGTTTCGGGGACTCCACGCTCCCAAAGCTGAGGTGTTGCTCCACAGGACTCGCACAAGGACTAAGGCACAACAGCAAACAAAACAACGTTGAGCGTTGAGCAAACCGCTAATCGCGTTACACAAAACTTCGCCTCCAAGGCAATCGAGTGCGAAATTCCACATACGCCCTGTGTGACGCGGCGATAGCGAAGGCATTCAAGTCATTTCCGCTTAAGCAATCAGTTCTAGGCAGCAGTCATCATCCACTTTCCACTCCAATCCCCTCCAAACCAATCCCCTCCAGGTGGGCCACCACTTGACATGACAGCCGCGTGCTGTAGTCACTCTGCATTTGAATGTCTGAATGCCGCAAAACGTTGCTCGGCAAACCGACATAAATACAAACAAACATGGCTGCCTGGCGGCCACTTCCTCATCCTTTCTGGCCATAAGCTGCACAAGTGCTGAACGGTGCAGTTTGGACTGGGAAAGGAAAGCGCCTATTGCAAATAGTTGAGAAAAGCATTTTCACAAATATTTCAAAGTTTTCGGAGAGTTTTTAACTTGAATATCTACTACTTAAATGTATTCATGTTATGTCTAAAAATGATCAGCATTTGTATTTTATACGTCTAAGAGAAGATCTGTTTACTTACAAAAAAATCTTAAAAATATTAGAGGGTATTTTTGTTTCTTTCGAATTTCTCCATATCTTTTTTTATGTACGTAAGAGAACCAACTGCCCATTGAGATTGCGAATAAATAACACGTTAGAGTCCAATCATATCTCTCTAATATTATTTGATACTCGCCGTTTGTTTTCGCTGTGGGCTCCTCAACCGGAAGCAGGAAACCGGAAATTCAAAGCACCGCCGAGCAAATCAAACGGCTGGCCAAATGCAGCACGTCTTGCACTTTGTTATTGGCTGTTGCTATGCAGCTGCTGATGGTTTTTTGTTGCCGCTGCCAGACACTGCGGACAGTTTGAGTTGCATTGTGCTAAAGTTTAATTACAAATTGTACTTTTTTTTTGCGTGCCATTTCTGCAAAAAGCGAAGAAAACTTTTTATTGATATTGCTCGCGAGTGCACGATTTCCCCCCGCCGACCTCCGGCTCAATGTCAAGTGTCATGTTATCCCGGACTTATTCATGTCCGCCATCACAAAGGGAGGAAAACTCAACCGGAACCGTGCAGAAATTACTTGCAAATTGATTACTGACATTGCCTGGCCCGACTTTGAGTTGATTTTACTGCTTAATAGTCAATGTCACATTACCGGCGACTGAAACGACAATATGACAAAGACTCAATGCCCAAAAGAAGATACTTTTACAAAATAAGAGTTTCATCCTCTCGCCGAGAGTTGCTGAAAGAAATGGCAAAGGGGATCTACACAAAAGTAAAATATAATTAAAATTGTGATAGCCCAAATATTTAAATCGCGATATTCACAGAGCCTTAAAAATGTAAAAAATGCTTTAAAGAAGCGTTGCAATATTTTGGAAACCACCCTCGCCGTGTGTGGAATCAATAAAGCCCTCGAGACAGCCTTGGCAGCCATCAGCCGGAAATTGTCATAAATTCATTTTTATATGTGAATCAAATTGGCAGGCACGGAAAGTAAAAAGTGGCCCACAAAAGGCAAAAAGCAGCCGCTGGAGATGGAAATGGAGATGGAAAGTGCCAAAGTGCGGACACGGATGTGGACTGCGATTTCGTGCCCGATGTGCAATGTGCGCTGCACTCGCCGTGTTTGGGTATGAAAATTTTATTAGGCATATGCAAATGTGTCAACTTTATTTGCCATATTTCGACACATTTCGACACTTGTTGCCGTAATGAACTCCCCGCGAATTTCAGCAGTTTCATGGCTCGCACAACTGTTGCGCAAAGTTTTGGCGGAAAATGTACGAGGCGTACATAATGCACACGCAGCCGATTGAATTAAACAAAATGACAGGCGGGTGCATGGCCACATTTTAAAGCCTACTTTGCAGCGCCTGCAGGATGTGAAGTCCCCGGGTTGGGTGTGCATAAATTGCTGCTATTGTTTAAATATTTGCCAACATAATTAACTTAATTCAATTGGATTTCCATTAGAGCCGCACGCACAACTTGAACGACGTAGTGCTGGGATTGCCTCAGTGTTTGCCCAGCCAAGGTATCCCATGCCCCATGCCCCATACCACCCATGCTCCTGGGATCAGGATATGTTCGGATATCCTGGGCTGAATCAAAGGATTGGCCCTGCATAACATATGAGCTGGAAGTTGAGATGCGTAGCTCCCCTTTGACTTTGTCCACGAGTCTTCGACGACGTTGTCTATTGACTTTCGAAATCGAATCGAATAGCATCGCATCGCATGCGAAGGCAGCAGCAAATCACACAATAAAATAATTGATTCCATTTCAAATGCACACAGACTCACACACATACAGAGGAAGAGAGAAGAGATTTTGGCAGGATGCGGGTCGTATCGGAACAGATACTCGTAGAGGACTGCATTTGCCGTCTAGTGCTGAGTACAACTTTATTTTCATTGTTTGCAGATTTAACATTTAACGCAACACAAACACAGAGCAGCAGAGTCAGCTCAACTTTGGCTTCCAGTTCAGCTGGTTTCACTTGATTCTGGATTATTTGTAGGCTGTGCAGCAGGTCCTGCGATTAGGCGTCCTTGTTGACCGCCTTCAGCAGTTCCTTGCGGGTTTTGCGGCGCATCCTCAGGTTCGAGATGAGGCGCACGGTGCAGAAATAGATCAGTTCCACGATGCTCAGCATGGACACGCCCATGAAGAGGCCCAGTAAGCCACCACAATTGGCAAGAAAGTCGGTGGTACCGTACAGCTCTGAGCGGCGAGAGGTCAGGAACTGGGCCTCCTTGAAAAAGATGGACACGCGGGACATCTTCATGCTGTCAAAAGGTATTGTTTCAGAAGAAAAAGAAAACATTTTTGATAATAAATATAGAATTTCATGCTTTTATGACTTAATTAATAATGTCATGATGAATAAATACGTTTTAAGAGGATTTCTCTACTTCGAGCCTTACCCTTGTCTCTTCTCCTGCTCCTCCTTGCCCTCTGGAGTATCCGTATTGATAACTGTCTTGTAATCAAAATCAGCCTGGGAGATCTCAGCCTCGTAGGCAATGGAAGTGCACGATGGCAGGCAGTTGCACTCGGTTTCTCCCCGTGTATTTTCCCCAGCGTTAACCAAGCCCTGTGTGAATTCCCTGAGCAGCAGCTCATCCTCGGCCTGGTTATAGCACTTCAGGCTGGCGTCACCGCAAACAGGCATATTTACATTACCTGAAACAAAACCAGTTAAATAAATCCCAATGGACAATCCAGGCATAAAACTTACGTGGCATGGAGAACTTGACGCAGCCACATTTGGTCAACGTGAAGTTGGCCAGGCACTCCAGTTCACAATTACTCTGCGAGTAGATATTAAAGTAACGCAATTCCCTTTCTTTCTGGAAATAGCACTGCCGCCGATTGGGTTCGTAGTGCTTCAGACCATCCGAAGTGGTAATGATCTTGGGACGAATGGATATAAGCACCTCCTGGTCGAATGGTATACGGAAGTACTGCTTGGACACTTGGGCCACATCGCCAGGTGTGTGCAACAAAATCTAAGAGGACTCTCTTAAATGGATTATCTTTAAATAGCACACCAAATAGACTTTACCTTGAAGCCCTGAACTGGCCCACGACACATGTCATCGAAATCGATCTCCGCACCACCCATGAATAGATATAAGCCAGCTCTGGCTCCTGGGCCCAAAACTCGATTTGGATAAGGCGAAGTATCCGCACCGGCGCTATAACCATCCTCCACATTCCAGTCCATGGACAGTCGGTTCTCCTCGCGGAAGATAAAGTCGGGTATGATACTGCAACAGAACTTGTGTATCAGAAGAATTTGGATTTCTCACAAACTTGAAGTCCAAGCTCACCCTTCCGCCCGGAAAATCTCCGCTGGACTGAGTGAATTGAAACTGTAGCAAACGCCGTCCTCCGTCACAAATTTGTGGAAAATGTCACTGCATTTAACCGGAGAGTTGCGCCACTTGCAGTTCAGATAGGTGTCATCGAAGTGGGGCGATACTTCAGTCAGGGCGTCTATGATTTCCATGCCCCTCCGCGTTTTATTACCCAGTGTTACGTCATGCAAATGTGGCTCGCAAACCTGCGACACAGCGCCATATAATCCCTTTCTGTTTACAAATTTACCCTGATGTACACTTCTTTTTAGGTGTGAAAAGCGCCATTACTTACTGCTTATTGGTGAGGTCCACTATGCCGCTGACATTGCTCTGAAAATCACGCACTTGGTGATACGAATCGGTGAAATTGAATATATCACGCCGCGTTTTTGTCTCCGGACAAACTGTGACAGCGGGAAACGGGATTTGCCAGACGGGAGTGGATTTCTCGGCAAAACTGACAATCACCGGATTGTTGTTCCACTTGTCCCAGATATTAAGGGTCAGCTTGACGCAGGTGAAGACCGATAGCACGAGGACACTGATCCAGAACAGTCGCTCCAGCAGCGGTCGCTTCTTCTCGCCCAGATACCGGATGCCATGGATGGTCGTGTAGTCGCAGTACTCGTGTATGATGGCCTTGGCCGCCTGGAAGCCGCTGCCGTATTTGATCTGCTTCTTGGTGTCCACCTCGTCCTCGCTGTCATCGGATACGGTTTCCCGGAATGCCGGTGCCATCCGGGCCATCAGTGCAGCGCGTTTCCACTGGTTGGCGGCACTGGGCGGCGGACGCACTGCCACCTCATGGCTGGGCGTATGCGGTTGTGTGCTCTCCGTCGACATCCGGTCCGGCGTGCTGGAGATGCGTTGACTAAGTCAGCGGTGCGCACGCAAGACTCCGGCTTTTATATACCCACCGTTCCCGGTGCTGGGTGCGGCTGCCTAGGGTTTCCTGGGATGGAACCGGTGGTCAGTCCCGGCGGATCGCGAACGCGGCACGCATACTTTTCCACGAATTTTTCGGCGTGAGGTGGAAGGTGGCGTTTTCGGTGGCGTTTCAATTACTTCATGTCGCTAAGCTGGCGTAATTTGCAAGCTCGCTCTGGAGCACCGGAATCCCCAAAGGGGGGGTGGGGGAAACGGTTGAGGAAGCCCAGAAACTGGAAAACTTCCCCCCACCCACCTGCAGCTAACGTAATTGTCAACTGTGACCCAATGCCCGGCTAAATGTTACCTTTGAGTACCTGCACTAGGCGAGGCATTCTAATTAGCCAGTGCGCACTTGAAGCTCACCAAGCCCCCGGTTCACCAGGGCCACATCCTCATCTGCAGCTGGCCACCGCGACAGGTGCAGGTCCGCATGGCCAGGGCCAAATTGAAAACGGCTACTTTCCGGCCACGCGGGCTTATGCATTTTAAATCCCGGCCACCGCTCGACGCCACTTGACTGCAGGCGCTTAACTCGACCTCGAAACAAAACGCCAAACGGCTGCAGACGCCGACAATGTCGGCCCAAATCCTCAGGTTAAACATGGCTGAACAAAGGTAGTACTGGGTAATAACAAAAAGCGACTAGCAAATGCTCTATCTACATAAAAAAAAGTTCTTCAATGACTATTACTTGTTTGCAAGATTGTCTGATCCTTGACCTTAAGCTGAGTAAATAAAGACTTTACCTAGAGAATTTATTGGTAATGAAACACATAAGTTAAATATTCTAATTATTTAAAAATGCTACTTTAGTCCATCAATATTTTAATGAATAATATATAGTATATATTTATTCTTTTAAAAATTGATCAAATGTGTATCAAAATGTAACCACCCTTCAATGAGAGCACAGCTAGGAAATGCAGTGGCCAGCGGCAAGGACGCAACAAAGAGGCAAGGGGGCAGCCAGGACGACAGGCAACACGGCGCAACACGATGCGACCATTTTGGTTGCGCATTCTAATAAAGTGAACTGCATTTGGGGGCATTGTGTCTAAATTTTTCGTAGGTCCTGGAAAACTGGCGCCAGAAAAGGGCAAATGGGGCTGCTGCCTTTGTTGGGGACTTTTCATTATTGTGACGCTGTGCCTTCAACAATGTTGGCATTGTCCTTGCACTTGCCGTTGTTACCAGTTACCTGTTACCTGTTCCTTTTGCCAGCCGTAAACATTTACACACTTCTCGCTGCTGTCTGGCAAAGTCTGGCCATCATTTATTTTAATGAGCTGCGAAATAGAATTTCTGATGCGTCGCCCCCAACATTCAACTGGGGAAATCACTTTAATTTAGCTACAACTGGCCCACCAAAACAATTGAAAGTCTCAATAAACTATATATTTGTATATATATATTTTTGGTATTCTCATTTAGCATAATACATTTCGTTTGTTGGTTTATATGCTTTAGCTGGAGGACATTGAATTGAATGTTGTTACTGTTTACAAATTGGTTTGGTAAGTACATAATACGTTGATTAACCTATTTACATAGCCACTACTTTTGATATAGTTATTACAGAATATAGTCGCTATTAATATGACGCATATTTGATTATGGTTCTAGATAATGTATAGCAAGTTACTCCGAATTTGTTTTTGAAACACCTGTTGTCACTATGCTACTTTTGATATACAATTTGCGTGGGCTAATTTGGTACCAACTAGGATTAGGTTAATCCTTAAATTATATCCAAAGTATAAGCATCGGTTAAAGCCGGCACCAGACGATTGTCCGGTTAATAACAATGATCTTATAATACCGTAATTTGTATCCGTATTATTCCATATATCCATATATACAAAGCTCGATTACCATTCAACTTGCACCGCCGACAGGCGATGACATTTTAAGCTTTCCATAATTTTACCTATACGTTCACTTATGCAGTTTTGAAACCCAAATAAATACTCTTCCGTTTGAAACGATAAACCCAAAGGACATGCAAACAACACAAACACAAAGGCGTTTTGCAGTTACAATTACCATTACAATTACAATTACAATTACAATTACAGTTACAATTACGAATACAAATACATTACATATAAACGTACACATGGCTGTAATTGATATAGTACACAGTACGCAGTACACTTTATATACTATAGCTGCTCATATTTCATATCTATGGCTAATTAAAAATGATATGTTTGCTGTAATTTACGTTATTCGTTCTTCTTTTCCATTCCGGCTTATTAGCTTCCCTCCAAGGTTAGTCTGTTAAAAAATACTGAAGAAATTGCACTTGTATCGCACTACGATAGCACAAGAAACACCGCTCCAAAGGGCGTCTTCTGAAGCCTTTCCAGAAGCTGTTGACCCTTGACCTATTGCGGTGCGAGAGCCAGGCCTAAACTGTTGGACAACAGCCCCAAAGTATTGGCAGTTGGCGCTGTGGGTGAACCGGCAGTTTCCTGGAATTAAAATCAAAGATATATTCATTTATTAGATGAAAGATACAGCTAGTAACTAATCAGTGAAAGATGACTTCTTCGTTTAGCCTTAATTGATGGGGGTCAAGGATCATCCATACTCACAATGCTCAAGGTGCGGACAATACAAGCCCTGGTGGCCGGCGGCTCATCCGCCTCCAATCCGGGCGAACTGCCCCTCGAGGAGACGGAGCCGTTCAGCAACTTGACGTTCAGCTCGTCGGAGTGATGGGTCTGCTGGGAGCTGCTCGACATGCGTCCATCCAGGGAGAGATCATCCCTGTGCTGATCCTGTAATGGAATCGTTGGCACATGAGAACCACTGTCTGTTGTCGCCGTAATCATGTCACCCGCCTCCTTGGGACTGGCGCTGAGGCTGAACTTGATGTCCAGACAGTTGGCGTCCATGTCGCTGGGCATTCCATTCTCAGTCGATGATCCCGATGCCATAATGATGGCCGTTCCCGAGGGCGACATGTGGCCATTGATGGCTGCCTCACTGTTGATGTTGTTGTTGCTAATTTTATTATTGTTATTGGGCTCCTTGTTAAGTGTTGATGAGGCATCTGCTGCATCTGCTGGCATCTGTGGCATCTGCTGCTTTGTGGCAGCCTCATCGGCGATGGCATGTCCATTCTCCACGGCTGCATTTGCAACATTGTTGCTGCTGGCGGTGGTGGTGTTGCTGCTGCTGCTGCCCTCATCATCGCCCAGCTCGTAAATGTTAACCATGTGGGCGGCCTGTGCGTGGACCATCAAATCCCAAGGATTGACGAACGCATCCTTGCAAACGGCGCACAGCAATTTGGCGCTCGTCGGCGGAGTCTCTGTTGGGGCAGGGGATGCGAAACATGCGAGAATTAATTAGTTATTTAAGTTGGAATTTGCAGAAGGACAGACATCGGAGGCTCTGGCGCATAAATAACTCAATTTTAAATGCATTTGCTAGCAGCCGCAGGACATGAACCCACAGACATCCTGCTGCCCGGCCAACAGATGTTGCTGACTGGCAAACACAGCCAGTGCCAGCCAGTACGACTTAGACAAACACTTTTGGCCGGGGCAAGGGCAAAAAGTGTTTAACAATCATAAATTAATTGCCAACAGACAGACAGGCTGCCACGCCCCCAGTACCCCCAGTCAAAGAGGCCCGTTTCGCCCACTTACTTGCACTTGCCGCAAAGGCAACATCCTGGCACTTGCATGTGAACCTCAGCTTGCAATAACTTTTCTTGTGGTCCAATAACTCAGACAGCTCGCCAAAGGATTCCCGGCAATTGCCGCAGATTAATGTATCCGGATTGCCTGTAAATATGCAAAGGGATAGGTCTTAAAAGCATGTTGACCGTAAGTGAAAAACTGTGAAAAAGTAGTCGGTTTTATCCTTGTAGCTTAAATTTTAAGGAACTTTAAGAATGTACTATGCTAGCTGCTTAAAAATAATATTTTAAAAATATTTCTATAAGACTAACAGTTTAAGTTCTTTAATTTCTTTATTTAAACCATTGCATTAAACGTTTTCTGTGGCTTAAAAAATATATTACTATTGCGAAATCAGTGTAATCGTTCTACAAAATTCGACTTTATGCCAATCGGCCAGATCTTTAGCTCAGCCTGAAGCAGTTGATTTTTGTCCAGCATCTTATCTCTTTTTCGCTTCGATCGGCTCTGTAACTGCAATCCTTGATCCTTTTGTGAAGAAAAGGGTTTGGGATATGGAGCTGCACCCTGCGCCCTTTTTCTGCGATATCTCAGTAGGTTCGTAATGGCATTTATGCGCAAGTCAGGCTGAATGGCGTGTCTGCCACTTCGAGGTTGCTGTTGCAAGGCCTTCGACTGCTCGGCATTCTCATTTTGTACGTTCAGTGAAAAGCTGATGACATTTGGAGCAGATGCAACGCCTTGATTCATGGGCTTGGTGCAACAGGGCAGCTTTCTGGTAGTGCTTTTGGTAGCACGCGTTGTCAAATGTTTTTGGGTGGTGGACTTGACGTTTGCAGGCTTAGTGGGTTTTGTTTTTGGAGGCACAATTGGTTTCGCAGTGGTGGTAGTAGTTTCCCGCTCTTCGTTCTTCACATCAACGGATATGGAATCCTCCTCTTCATTTTTATTGGGCTCCTTGGTGGAGTCACAGCTCTCAGTGTTCGATTGTATTTCGCACTCTCCTTTTCCCTCATCTTGATCCACTTGAGCGCAGTTCGTTGCCACCTGCGGTCGCACCTGTTGTTGCAACTGCTGTCGCTGGCCAAAGAACTCGGACAACTGTTGCAGCAACTCGAGCTGCTCGGCAGTTGGCGGCGGATCCTGTGACTCCTGTCGCTCCTGCTTCTTCGGCAGTGGCACGAATGGCGGCTGGAACAGGTGAAAGGCGGGGAACTCCTGGCTATATCGATTCAGCTTGACCGGCGGCATCTGGGAGTGAAGAAGGTTGCTTTGAGCTATCGCGGATGGCCTCAAACTGGCAACGTGCTCAACCTTAATCTCCTGCAACGGCTGACTTGGTGGCTGCTGTACGTCCAACTGCGGTGTATACCGCATTCCTGGCCTGATTCCGGTTGCGGATACGGGCACGGCGCTATTCACCTGCTGACTGGGGCCGTAACCCAAGGCCGGCTTGTTGGCCAGCAGACTGCTCTTCAGGCTGAGTATTCCCTTCACGTAATCAGCAGTCAGAGGCTGCGGTGTAGGGGTTTCCACCACTGGCATCGGCATAACCTGCTGTTGACCCTGAACGACACTGAATACGCTTGCAATGGCCCAGAGAATGGCAATGTGACTCATTTCTCTTTTTCAGAGAGTCTGTCGTAGGCGTCAGCATTTTTGACCCGTTAAGCCAGGACAACTAGACGCAAATCATCAAGGGGATATATTTAAAAAATATATATAAAATCCCATGACTGTCTCTAATTTACCATAAAATATCTTGAAGCTGCCTACTCTCATCTTTGCAGTCAGGTATAAGGAGAAAACCTAACCGCTATTTTACTAACTTATAAAAGCTGACTGCTCTTTTGGTAACTGCCAAGATAACACCACAGATAATAATTAAAATATGCTTTTCCGGCTTTATCCCTCAATGGGCCAGCAGCCTTCTGAGCAAACTGGAGTCAATACTCACTGTAGACTTTGAATGGTCCCCATTGCTGATGCAAACTTAATTGCTCCTGAGCATGTTGCTGCTGCTGTAGTTGCTGCTGTTGCTGCTGCTGCTGCTGCTGTTGATGTTGCTGCATCAATTGGCCGTGCAATTGTAGTGGCGTTGCCGCCTGATGGGGCTGCGGTTGCTGTGGGGACAATGCCAGAGTCAAGGGTTGCAGCAACGGTTGCTGATGTTGCTGTTGCTGATGCGGCTGCTGCTGATGCTGATGGGCGGCGAAGGCAGCGGCTCCAACCGGATATGGCTCGCCGAGCGCCGTTTGATTAGCAATTATTGCAGACTTTGCATTTTGCGGCGATGTCGTCGCCTGGACAGCCACGCTGCTCTTCAGCTGGAATCCGTACGGCTGCTGGGCATGGTGCGGGTGGTGGGCATGTGGGTGGTGCTGCTGCTCCTGTTTGTATTGCGACCAGTGAATGGAACCCGGTGCCGCCGCTACCGTTGTGGCCACTGCCGCATTCGAGAGCAGATTCTGCTGATGCAGCAGCAACTGCTGCTGCGGCAACAAATTGGCCATGGCCGCCATCGCAACGGCGGCAACCTGCTGCTGGTGCTGTTGCTGCTGCTGATGATGGTGTTGCTGCTGCTGCTGCTGCACCTGCTGCTGTTGCTGATGCTGATGGACGGCGGCTGCCGCAGCAGCGGCCACCGCGGCCGCACTGTGATGATGCTGGCCGTGCTGCTGCTGTTGTTGCTGTTGCACGGCCACCGCCAGACCGCCGCCGTTGGTCATCAGACGCTTCCGCTTCTTGGCCCGCACTCCGTTCGAACCGCCCCCGCCCGCACCCCCGCCGCCGCGCAGCAGAGCCGAGGAGCAGTAGCTGTCGTAGAAGTAGTCCCTGCACGGAGAGAAAAGAACAAGTATGTTTAAAAAACAACTACTAATTGGTTATATAACTATATATACTAAACTATTTTGGCTTATATACAAGTAATTCTTTAACAAAATATTTGTGTTGATGTCTGGTTTTAGCTCACTTATTTTTTTATCAGTGCGTTAAGTATACTAGTGTCCGCTTAGACGTCGTAATCTGCTCAACAAATATTTGTCCGCTAATTGAAGTGTCAGCAGCGTCAACCCCAAAAAAGTGTGCTATTCAGAAATGTGTAGGGAACAGGATAGTTCTGCGTTGGTGAAAGCGACGAATTTTCAATACCCTGCTGATATACTCTTAATTCATAAATACTCTTAATTCTTATTTGTAAGAATTGTAAGGCATTTTAATTACATGGTGTATTGTAATTCCTATTCATAATAGTTATCTTAAATAGAACTTTCTTATCTTATCAAACCCAACCATAAATGTGAATTGCCCCTCATTAACTGCAAATGAACAACCTGCCAACTGTTGCCCATTCTCAATGTCAGTCACTTCCTCAACCCATCAGTCCGTCAATATTTGTTTAGGCTGCCATTGCCGCCGTTTGAATTGTCATTTGGCAATTGTGCTTGTGTGTTTGTGTGCCGGGGTCTCCCGTTGGGTCATGTTGCCAGTGATTGATACAAATGCCGAGCCAGGACGAAAATGCCCCCCATCCCCTCCACACCCCTTCATACCTAACGAAGCCAACCAATTGTGGTCAAATGAGTGGGGGCATTGGTTGTGGGTGGGTGGGTGGTTCGGTGGAGTGCAACAATTGTGGCTTTTTCGGTCAGTTTGTGTGCGGTCACAAGGGGGAAACCAGGTGAGCAGCCGTTTAATGACAAACACAAGCAAGAGCACCTGGACATAGCTATGCTTTTTCGATAGAACGGAAAGGGGGCCTCGACATGTTTGCGTTTTAATTACAATCAAGTCGATGTCAGTTGGTTGGGTTTCCCGTACCCGTTTACTCTCCCATGGCCGTTCACATCGATGTCCTTTTTAAAGCGAAAGCGCCAACGCATTTGGCATTTCGTTTCGGCGTCATTAAGCTGAAATTAAATATTTCCACACGAGTGCTGGAAGGTCTGGGGCACAAGGCCCAAATAAATTGTGAATGTCGCTCAGTCATCATTAAGGCCGCGCCACGACAAAGACAAACAAGTGCACATGTCAGCGCCAGGACATTATGGCATACATTGCAACTGTCACTCACAGGATCCACAGGATACCCACACATACGAGTATACGTATGTATGGCTACATGGCACACCAAACTGACCCTCACACAGTAAGGAAAGGAAAGTGAGGAGAGAGAAATGGAGACGAGAACTTGGCCTGAAGTGTCCTGGTTCCGGTTGGGGCGCAAAAAGCCCGGCTAGCCGTTGACAGCCAAATATTTTATGCCGGACGGGGAGTTGAAACAAAGGGCGACCCCATCGCCTGATGAATGGTTTCTTACTTATTTATTTATTTGTTGGGTGGCGGACACCCGAAAAAAAAGCCACCCGTTAAATGATATGTAAATAGAGTGCAAGTGAATGCCACATGGCGGCGTTAAATTGAGCAAAATTAACTTTTAGATTAAATTGAAATGAGGCTAGAGCCCCATTGGTATCCTTGGTAACTCACCAATCGTTTCCGGTCTTGCTCACATTCTGCCTTTTCCTTCCGATCTGATGCGCTTTCGGTTCGGCCACCATGTTGACATCTGGAAATGGGAATTTGAAATGGGGTATGCTTAATGACAAAAGGCAATCTGTATTATATACCAAAAGTATATATAAGTACACAAAAATTCGGTGTTCTTTGAAGTCATTGTTTGGCAACACAAAGGCGGTCCTTTACATTCCCACTCCTTTCATTATGCAAATGAATAGACAAAATGTGAGTGATTAAAAATGCTTTGTTTTTTTCTTTCTATGCGCATGCTTTTTCATTGACCAACTGCAGTTCTCGGTTAATTCAATCTGGCTGCACCCCAATCATTAATCTTAATAAAAGTGCGCCAAAGCCAGAAAGTACATTGTCAGTTATTGTTTATGCAAAAAAGCACTGAAGCAAGGACAAAATACTATATGTAGTCGAAGAAGAGATGCTCTTCAAAATATAAATGCCAATCTGCATTTCCGGAATTAGAAAGCTTTTTTTACACAGTTTGTATAATATTATATTTCTTTGGTGTTCTTACATCGTATTTCATATTTAACTCTGTTTAAGTACTTTAGTTATTCTTTTCAATTCCCTAAGTGTATTCGAATAGCTTTACAAGCCCTAACCGCATCTGATTTTTTTATGAAAAGGGTGGATACGGATAGCTTTTCGGAAAGAGCCAGGATTTCGCAGCCCACGCTCGTTCATCATAATTCATGACAAAGTTTGAAGTGCGACGGCTGCGCCTCCAATCCTTTGGAAACGAGGAGCTGGGCTAAAATTCAGAGGAACCAAGAGCTATCTACAAATTGGTGGGTTTGGCTTACAAAAAGACAAAAAAAAAGAAAATACTGCAAGAAAAGCGGGCGTGAATGCTTTGAGACCTTCTTCTTTTTTCAGCTGCTCTATTTCCTTCTTGGCTTTTTTGTTATTTGTGTTTTTCATTTTACTGCCTCACTGTCCGACTGTTGGGCTGGCAGGCTATAATTAAGATTAAGGATAAAAGCGTAAGAAGGATTTGCACAACTTCCAGCCAACCATCCCCGCTGCTAGCCATCCCAGTGTAAATCGCTTTAGTTGGCCTGGCCGCGTTTTGCAGCGCTTGAAAGTCAATGGCGCGTAGCAATGAAATATTATGCCGGGCACTTCGTTGTCGGTTCTTCTTTTCCTAATCAGTGGAATTAGCATTCCACATTTTCGCATTTAGCGTTCTGCATTTGCATAAGCGGGAGAGTATTTTCCATGAGAGTCTGGCAATTTCACTTTGTTTGCGCGGCGCACGGGGCGTATGAATATGAAGCATCCGCCGCGTTGCCGCCAGAAGCAGCAGCAGAAGCATCATCAGCCGACACAGAGCACTAAGTGCATTAACTTGTTCTCCACACGAGACACGCACTGGAGAAGTGAAAGCAAAAAAAGAGTAAAAAAAGAAAGCAGAAAAGAGATTCACAGAACCGTCAACATGGCAGCTGCAACTGGCGTTGAATTATTTCATTAAACGCCGAACGACTAGACTGTCAGATAGTCGAATAGTCAGGGAAAACGGCAGATACAAAAGACAGTGAGTCGACTGTCTGGCACAACATTGAAATTTCATTAAAAGTATCGTGCCAAGATTTATGTCGGCCGCACTTTAAGTTTTTGCGGCCGGCAGCGACTTCCGCCCGTCGAAATACTCAGACATTAGTGCGGAGGGTGCCTGGAGATATGGCCACTACACATGCCAGGCCAGGATCGTCGGCGGTTCCTTCATTACCATTGCCTACAATGTGTGTGTATGTGTGTAAGCCATAAGCCAGGACAAGGCAACCCATCCGCACCTTCTTCTGTTGCCCCATCGCCCCCTTTGTGGCTTTTTTCGCGCGTTTGTTCGATTTCAGTGCAACGCTTCCGCTGCCGGCGGCCATTAACCTGACGAATGCCCCAAACTCCTTTCAGAGCCACATAACTGGCGATATCCCGCGAACATGCAACTTGGCCCAGCCGCGGACGAGAACGAGGGTTAAGGTCTAAAATGTCTATGCAAAGCAGCAGCCTTCGTTAGCGGCGATTTTGTGGGACGCAGCAGTTGCACAGATTTAAGACAACTTCCATGCGCTTTAAAGGTAAGCAAAGGTAACATGTCTAGACTAACATATACCCGTTATTCAGGTAATGAAAGTGAGAAGGCTGAATTACCAAAGGTTATACAGTTATAATCCACCATAACTTTTTAACATGCAGTTTGATTAATAAGCAAAGCAAAGAACAATTCAAAATCTTCAACAATATTTCTTGATTTAAATATTTTATTTGCTTGTCAAATGCTGAAATAAAATAATCAGAAAACGAGCTGCCTCCAGGACATTTAGCAAGACACATATCCTTACCTAATGTCTGGCTGAGGACCGTCTTGCCATCCTCGCCGTGGCAGGCATTCCGAGCATCGAATGGATTGGTGAACTGCACAAAGGCATAGCCCTTATGCATGGATATGCCTGCAGGATGTTTTTGGGAAATTCAGTGTAAGAGGGAAGGAAGCTGGTTGTTGGATGACAAGGACTTACCCGCGAGGCGGCCATAGATCTGAAACATGCGCTCCACGTCCGTTTTGGAGCACTGGAAGGTATTCAGATTGCCGACAAAGATGCGCGAGTTGACCGCCTGCGGATCCTGCGAGTTGGTCTGGTTGGACAGCTTGGACAGCTTCATGGTGGCTACTGGCAACGTCACAGATCCTGCCAAGGACACGGGCACGGGCGCAGCCGCGGCGCACCTGTGTTCAAATAACAAGAACGCAATCCTGGCGAAAACCCCGCTGTTGTCCCCCTAGTTGTTGTTCCTTTTTTGTCTGTGGCTAAGACGGGGCTTTTGTTGACGGCTTATTGCATTTGCAGTCGGATTGTTTTCCCCCCAAACTCGCCCGGCAGATTTTTCACTTTTAACGAATCCAAATCTGTGAGCGGCCGCAGATTGTTCGGTATCGTTGGAAAATCTGGAAAATAAGAGAAAAATTCCGTGAACAATAAATAAAAATCACATTCGCTTTTGTTTGCCGATGGGCTTAAAAAGTATCAATGGCCGTGTTTTTGTTTCATTTATTTATATGGGTATCGGTTTTTCACGTTGTCCTGTTGATTTTGGGGAATTTTTAACTTAATGCAAGGCAATTAAATTGCAAAAGCTTTTTCATTTAAAAATACTTTTTCATCGGTTAATACTTTAATATGCTTTCGAACTTTCTTTTATATAAATAAATAAATAAATATGCTTTGGATTCTTTGGAATTATTTTATTATTTATTGGAGCAGCTGTGCACACCCTGCTACTTCTTTATGTTTCTTCTAAATATCCTCTTCTACTGATGTCCTTTTGCCTTCACTGGAAACATGTTTTCAGCTTGTTATTAAATTAAATAACATTCAAAGCCATTTCATACAGGGACTCACACCCATTTACACACCCATTATCCTTCCTTGGAAAAAAAGGAGGCAAAAGAATACAAAATGGAGAAGAGGTGCCGAAGCGGCAACAACAAGGAAAAAGTGAAAAATTAAGCGTTTTTATTGCGCTTTCGATGCCAACAGTGCAGTGCGTCCTTGTCTGACACCCCACCCCATTCACTCCCACTCACCCACACCCACACCCTCATCCACATCACACCCATTGTGGCAACATGTGTGCTGAATGTGTGCGTGTGTGGCTCCTTTGCATAGTGTGCGTGTGGTAGTGTGGGTGCTGAAGGGCATTAAAATGTACAAAAGACGTGCATGAAATAAAAATAAAACATGCAGCCATAAAAATAAAATACTCGTGTACTAGCAAATTGTTAATGTGATTTTTATGCAATCCCCAACCCAAAGAATTTATTGCGGATTTATGGGTGTGCCAGTTGGTGTTAATTGTGAAAGCTTTTGGCGCTGAAACTTGAATCTAATAAAAGAAGGAGACTAGATTATTGAAATGGAAAAAACAGAACAGTAGTATCTATGCATGAAGTAGTATCAACTATAAAGTTTAATTACTTTCAATAAATTAAAATGCATTAGTGTAATTAATGGTGTCGCTTTTTATTAAGTTCTTACTAGCCGTAGAAATGAAATATACCATTTAGTACCTAGTCCAGTTTAGAATACAACATTCGCAACTCCGTTAGTTGTTTAGACATAAAACTGCATTACTTAGGTTGGTAAATATTCATTGATCGGTATCTACGGCTTTTCCCATCAGTTTTATTAAAAGCGTTTTCGCATTGTTTGGCATAAATCAAACGGAGGAACGAGAAAAGGAGTAGCGTGGAGTTGGGATATTCATGGCTTTGGCTGCATTGTGCGCCAGTTATGAGTGAAAGACTCTTTATTTATTATAATGGCATTCCTGCCTGCCAGTCTTCTGTCTGGTTTTCATCCATTCACTCACCCATTCAGGCATTCATTCACTCATTCAACGGCTCCTATTTTTGTGTCGCATTGTCCTTGCAAATGAAGGAATAACGCCGATGGCGAATGCACCGCAAACAAAACCCTCAGATGTGCCAAGTTGATAAGTTTGAAAACTCCCTTTTCATTTGAATTCCAGACGATAGAATTGATAAGAATTTGATGAGTATTTGATTATATTACATGATCATGCTACTCACAGCAACAGCATATTATTATTCACATTTGCCTTAAATAATTAAGCCTAAAAAGTTAGGATTTTCCACAGTGCATGACATAACAGCTTCCTCGAAGTCTGCTGTTCGTCATGGTGCAAATCCTACAACAATAGTAGCAAACACTCCTGCTGAAGTCACATTGAATAAACGTTTGAATATGCAACAGTTTTGGTGGCCTACTTTTCGTCCCTGTCGGCATATTAATGAACGCAACTTTAATTAAGACAACAATAAGGCAAGCTGACATATTAAAGGTGTCTGTGCTTAAGCCTGTGGACTAGTGAGTGTGGCAATGGAGATTCTCAAGTGCTGCAAGTGGTTAGTTAACTTGGCTTAATTATAATTAACTGCACTACGGAGCAAGTCAGCAGCCCAAGTTCAACCGCTAGAAAATGTGCAGGAAATTGCCGCAATCCCCACTTTCCACACCCTTTCCCTGCCCCTCTGCGAGTCCTGCCAGTCGTTTTAGGCGCAGGACAAAGGCTGCCACCGTGTGCACTTTTATTTTCCAGACGCCCGAGCGCAAAAGTAAATTAAGACGCTTCGTGGCAAGTGAGTTAGTAAAAGTCGTCGCCGGATAAACTTCAGGATGCCAACGTGGAGCTGAGCTGAGCCACATGTGAGCTGAACTTTGTAATTGAGTGTGGTAGAGGCACACAAACAGGAGTTGCACTCCGGAAAAGTCGCATATTTAATGCTCTGCTTGAAATGTTAAAATTGAAATGCATTCCACTTACAGCACTCTAAAAATCACTAAGGCATTTAAATTAGCCTGGAATAAGCAGAAAGTGTGCAACCATTACCTTGATGTGCCTTTAAAAATAGTTATAAAATTCTTGAGGAACTAAAAACATTGAGGGAGCGTCAGGCTTGAACGATAAAACAATTAGGATGTATTTCAACCTTCTCACCTTAGTGAATGGACCCTGCCAAAAAGTGCTTAATTACTTTTGCTGCATCCGGCCAGGCTCGGGATGCCTAATGCCCCGCATTGTCTACGGCTTAAAGTCAACGACTCTGTGGACTACATTTCGCTGCCTGCCTAGTTGAGTATTTCGCATTCCGCTCCCCGATACTTTTTAACCAGCAGTTTGGTGTTAAAGCGTTTTGATGGGGCCTCGACGTGCCATAAATAATGCAGAAAGCCATTAAGCTGCCGGAGTTGTTGAAGAGCCAAACGATGCGATGCTGTCAGGATTATCGGTGGCGAGCGATCAAATGTCAAAGGACACATTTCGTCAGCACGCCTGTTGCTATTTACTGCCTACTACTCGTATCGTATCATCTTGCGTTTTCTTTTTCCATCTCTACATATGTTTATATGGCAGACAACTTTTCATTTCAAATTGCTTGGGGCCAAGGGGGTGGTGGCAGGGTGGGGGGTGTGGTGTTGATGGCAACCCCAATAGCGCAGCACAAAAAATGAATAGACGCCGTGGCCCATTGAAAGCCGAAAAGTCAACAAAGGGGCACTCACACACCCACCGATCTGAAGCAGATAGAGCGACAAATAACCCCAATTGAAAGGGGGACCGAAATGTTGGAGGAATGATGATGATGGTGATGAGGATGGTGATGCCATGTGTGCATTGACAAGCCAGCAAACAACTTTATTCATAAGCAGTCAAACAGGACGAAGTCGGGCCAGGACATGGCAGACCAGGCCAACAAGGACCCGCAGACGTGACCCCGGTCGGGCCACACAGAATCCTTTCCGAAAAGCATAGAATCCACATGCGTGCACTGAACAAAACTATTCTCCATTAATATTAAAAGGATGGTTGTTTCTAAACCTAAAAGTAAATGGCACATTTGTGACACTTTAGGCATTCCGAAATAGGAAATTATTATGATTTAATAACTTTGATTTAT
This sequence comes from Drosophila teissieri, assembly GCF_016746235.2. Taxonomy (NCBI): domain Eukaryota; kingdom Metazoa; phylum Arthropoda; class Insecta; order Diptera; family Drosophilidae; genus Drosophila; species Drosophila teissieri. Next base: position 12,712,181 of record NC_053031.1, on the reverse strand, counting down.
TTAATAATTTAAGAATATTTAAACCTGACTTGAAGAATATGGCTCGTCCATTTAATTTAAATCAAACAAACTAAATAATAAAGTTAATATTGGATCATTTCTATATGACATTTCGTATTAGCAAAATATCAGCAAGTATCAGCAAAATATTTAAAACGGTATGAAGTTTGCCATTTCTCTCAGTGCATCGACTTGTGCCCAGAGATGACTTCACGTCTGGTGGCGATAACTCAGCCGAGTTTATGGAACTCGGACTAGACCAGCGTGGAAGGAGTCCAACTTTTGGGACATCCATGGCATGAAATTCATACTTTGTACATGCTGAATATTTTGAATATTTAAAAATTCCGGAAAAGTACTCAGAATTGTCGATAAGCGGAGAACGTGTCACTAGCCGAGCATTGTTGCTTTTTGTTTGCTGTTAATTTATCGTAATGCACAAAACAATTTACAAAAGAGTGAGCAAAAAAGAAACACAAAAAAACGGATACAAATATTTAAATATATTTACAGGCGTATTAAGTGCCAACTATTTGCATAAATAACAAGAAATTAATAACAAACACACGGCGCCATGGCAGCAGCCGCACAAAAGTTAATAATTGCCGCTGCTGTCAACAGGCTGTGGAAATGGGTGGAAAATGCTACTGACATGTGGACCACATATAAATGAAAAATATGCCGAGGGGCGGGGTTGGGGGATGGGGGAAAAAAGAAAACATCGGGCTTCGTAGCTGCAATACCATTTTATCACTTGACAGTAAATGCGTTTTATTGCGATGCTCATTAAATAAATTAAATTTGCAATGGATGAAGTGCCGCGGGGAAATCGGAAAAGTATTTAAACAATTCAAAAAGCCAAGGAATTCACGCTTTAAAACTGTGAGATACCAATATACGTGTTGATCATAACAAAATAAATAACAATAATTACCAACAGGTATTATTTTACTTCAAAAAATGTATACCTACAAATATTTTTAGCTAATGAGTATTGTGCATTATTATATATAATATTATAAAAATGAAATGGAAAAAAAGTAGAAACTAAAATTAAGTTAGAAAATGGATTAGACACACCACAAATATATTTCAAAACTCTGCTAATAAAGTAACACATTGTTACTGTTTGACGATGAAGCTTGTTGTGGTATTGCTGGTATTATCACTAACTGTTTCGGTCGGTGAAAAAAACAAATTAAGCCCCAGGATCAGCGGTGGTTATCGGGCGAAGGCCTATACAATCCTTTACCTCGTTGGAATCGTATACGCCAAAAGTCCACTATCCTCACTCAAATTCGGAGCCGGCACCATAATTTCGAATCAATGGATACTCACAGTCAAGGATGTTCTGGTGTTCAAGTACATTGAGGCCCATTTCGGATCAAGAAGAGCATTTTGGGGCTATGACATTTATAGGATCTACAGGGAAAACTTCTTCTTTCACTATGACAAAACGCGCATTATTGCCCTGGTTAAGTGTCCCTACCAAACGTTTGACCGTCGAGTGAGCCGGGTTCGCGTTCCAGCCTATGGAACAAGACACAACCGATTCCTCGGAAACATGACCATGGTCTGTGGCTGGGGAACTGAAAAACGACATGTTAGGCTGCCCGACTGGATGCGTTGCATAGAAGTGCCGGTCATTTCCAACGAAGAGTGCGAAAAATACTATACGCCATTGAAACCGTATGAGATGTGCACCTCCGGAGAGGGCTTCAAAGGAGTTTGTGAGGGCGACATGGGCGGTGCAGTGGTCACGATGGGCGATAATCCCACCTTCATTGGTATTATATGGCTCAGGCCCAGCAACTGCAGCATTGGATATCCATCGGTACACATCCGTGTCAGCGATCACATAAAGTGGATAAAGTATAAATCCGGTGTAGGATTCGGAAATCACCCCAAATGTAAATTACTTTGACTCAAAAGAGCGTAAATTCCTAATATGATTTATTTCAGAAATCGGAGAGATGCCATAATTATGCAGCCTATTAAAAAAAACAGACGAGTTAATCGACTATCAGATACCCCTTACTCAAATAGTTACAGTGCAAGAGAGAAATTTTAAAATTTTTTTGACATCGATAGAAATTGTCCAAACATATAAGAAATGAAAAAAAAATCTAAAATCATTTTTTAAAAATATGCACGCGGCAGTGTTTGGTGATTGGTGGATGTTACAGTGGGCGTGGCAACGTTCTGAAACAAACTTGCAGAGCGTAAGTGTCACTAGAACTTGCATGTCTAGTTTCGACTTTCTAGCTTTTTTAGTTCCCGAGATCACAGAACAGAACAGACAGTCAGACGGACGGACGGACAGTCATACGGACAAGCGGCCGAACGGACAGAAAGACGACAGATAGACAGACATGACCAGATAGACTCGTCAAGTGATCAAGAATATATATATATATATATATACTTTGTAAGGTCGGAAAGGCTTCCTTCTACCTGTTACACACTTTTCAACGAATGTAGTATACCCTGTTACACTACGAGTAACAAGAATAACAAAATGAATTCGACACACCACGAATATGCATTATTGAAAGCTATGGGAAAGTAACAAATTCTTACTGTTTGGCGATGAAGCTTGTTGTGGCATTGCTGGTATTATCACTAACTGTTTCGGTCGGTGAAAAAAACGAATTGAGTCCCAGGATAACCGGGGGCTATAGGGCCAAGACCTTTACAATTATATACCTAGTTGGAATCGTGTACTTCGAAACCCAAAGTTCACCACTGTTCTACGGAGCCGGCACCCTTATTTCGAATCAATGGATCCTCACAGTCAAGCATGTTCTGAGATATAAATACATTGAGGTCCACCTCGCATCTAGAAGATCGTATAGGGGCTTTGATATCATAAGGGTCTACAGGGAAAACTTCCACTTTCACAAAGATAAGCAGCGCGTCATTGCCCTCGTTAAGTGTCCCTACCAAAAGTTTGACCGTCGAATGAACCGGGTTCGCGTTCCAGCTTTTGGAACAAGACACAATCGATTCACCGGAAACATGACCATGGTCTGTGGCTATGGAACCTCAAAACGAAAAGGTAAGCTGCCCGAATGGATGCATTGCATAGAAGTGCCGGTCATTTCCAACACCGAATGCATTAAATACTATGAACAATTGAGTCCGTTTGAGATGTGCACCTCTGGAGAGGGCTATAAAGCAGTTTGTGAGGGCGACGTGGGCGGTGCGGTGGTCACGATGGGCGATAATCCCACCTTCATTGGTATTATATATCTAATGCCCACCAACTGCAGCAGTGGATATCCATCGGTTCACATACGGGTCAGCGATCACATAAAGTGGATAAAGAGGATATCCGGTGTGGGATTCTGTGAGTATCCCAAATGTTAACTGCTTTGTCTATAGAAAGTGAATGCCTAAATTGATCCATTTCAGAAAAAGGATAGATGTCGTAATAAAGCATAAACAGATAAAATAAACAGACAAATAAAGCGTATTAAAACAAATGAAGTATTCTGGAAACAAAGCAACCAAAATAACTTCTGAACATGAACGATTAGTTGTAATGTATTTCATGAATATTAATAAAAACATATCTAATAACTAAATTATTGTTAATATTCTGCAAAATGTAATCTTAATTCTGATACTTATTCGTGAAGTATATAATATAATACAACTGCCTCCTAAAAGTTTGCTGCAAAATTTAAACGAGCATTTTTGTTATATAATTTGGATTGTTTATAATGTAACAATTTAATGCGATTTGGGGATATTATATGTGGAGTTTTCCTCGCCCAAGCGTTAAAATGTGAAAAACTTATTGTTATTGTATCCACTGTTTGCAGTTGAAGCTCCACTATTTGCTTTATTTCGCTCTTTTCGGTTCAGACTGCGGTTCTTTAGCGCACATTCATTCATTATCGCCAGTCCCTATATGTGCATATATATATGTATATATATATGTATATGTATGGGTATATATATCTGGTGTGCGGTTCGTCTGGTGTGGCAATAAAAATGGCTTGAATATTTTTCAGTTTGTTATGCATTTTCCTGCCACTTGGGCAGCAACAACAATTATGAATAACTCGCTGCATAATGGCCTGCAAGCTGTTCCTATGAAATTCCTGGATCGATTACCGGGGGGGTGGGATATATATTCATATAAATGTATATATATTGTATGCATATATCACTCCGCCAATTACGTGGCAAAGGGAACTGAACAGGGAACTGGCAGTCCCGGCGACAGTAATCAAATAATTGTTGCACTCGCTGTCGTACGTATCGCTCTTTGGCTTTAATTATTTGCACAGTTTTCCACTCCGCAATGGACACGTCGTAATAAGGATATGCGGATAAAGTCCTGAATATGCAAACGATTACTTGATTAATGCAAAGCGGTTCATCGCTGCGTTTCAATTGAAAGTTTTTACTTTATATCACCAATCGTAAGACCAAAACGCACTCTATAAGCTTACATTTTGGTAATGAAAGATTTGTTGGCTTTTCGAATACCCAACCAAGTTGAAACTACATTTTTTCAGATCCAAGTATCCAGAAATTTGAATTCGAATGTGCCAGCAGCGCTTGTGTATCGAAATCCTCAGTTATTACACTGATTCGTAGATGTGAACACGTCTGGAGTCGCAACCAAAAGTGAAATCCCACAAACCAGGCCATAACAAAAAACATTTCTAGTTTCATTATTTTGTATAAAATTGTATATATGGCGTGTTAAAGAGTTGAGCATTTCATAAAAATAACTAAACAGATAGCCCTGCGGTGCAACTCACCATGCACGTTCAGCATATAGTCTACTCTCGTACAGCAAAATTACCGAGTATACTGAACTTCTCGCTCCTGTCGACCCAAAATTCGTCTCCATTCCTGGCATTGCGATGGCCTACGACTATTGCACTGGCTCCACATTGCCAGTGTTCATCAGCCACTGTGCCCCGTACAACTTTCTGCGAGAATACCGTCTAGCGTGCGATGATAGGAATATACCAGCTATGACGCTGGTGCAAGAAGCCCGTAACGCGTGGCACTCACTCAGTGCCCAGGAGAGGTCCTTGTTCAAGGAAATGCCGTATCTGATGGCACGTTTCGGACAATCCAGTGCCTCGGCGTTAAGGCTAACCGTTAATGTCCTGTCGGCCAAGCAAACCACTGTGCGCCCGACGCACTGTGATGATGATCGGTCCAGAAATCGGAGGATCCATCGAGGGAATGCCAAGTTGCACAGCAGGAAGCGGCAGCAGAAGATGGGTACAGTTGGCAGGAAGCGAAGTCCAGGGATTGGTAGTACCAGGTGTAGGGCAACCACCTATACTCCCCAATTTCACTGGAAGAGAACCGCCTCTATTTCACCCAGATAACCCCATTTCACCACTGATATGACAGGAATGGAAAATATAGGTACACTTCAATCAAATGCGTTTTATTGCCAGGTTTATGGATCATTTGGGTTTTTGGTTGGCAAAATATTATGGTTTAAGTAAATAACTTGGCTAAAAGGTAATTCGATAACTGCATTATTTGCTGCGCTTATCGCTTTTCAACTTATTTTAACACCATTGTTTTAGCCAAAAGCTTTCGATTGGTTAATCTATTAAATTACGCTGTAATTTGAAAATTAATTCGAAAAATGTTTTAACTCCCCCACTTCCCCGTGACCCTCTGATAACCTTGCAACAACGCCAACCCACCCACTTGAAATCGAATACGAAATCGAATGACTCACCCACGCACTAACACAAACAAAAACAGAAACAGAAACATTTATTCCACTTGAGCGGACTTCATTGGCGATTTAATTGTTGCGGATTTTTTACAATAAATTCCATTAAAAACTTTTTGAAAATGCATATTATTGAAATTCATATTCATGCCCGCTGCTCGGATTGCTGGAGAGCAAATTTTGTGGCGCCTATTTAATTATCCAATTACAGCAGCACCATCAGCAGTGCGAGAAATTAACTTAAATGCGAAAATATTTGCCGGCGGCACTTTAAACATTTCCATTTGAAAATCAATGCGAAAATGGGCGTGGCATGTGGGCTGGTTGCTGAAAATGGGGCGAAATGGGCGGAAGCCAAAACACAAACACGAAATATTTCGGCTATCACTTTTCGCTGAATGCGGATGCGGCGGATTCGGTGGATTTGGTTGAATTCAGTTTGGGTTCTGTTTTTGCTGTTCGGTTTTTACTGTCGATATTTTGCACTGTTTGCCAATGTTATTTGTTTGTTATTCCTTGGGCTTTGGTTTTTGCCGACACACGCAATTTTGTGGTCCATTAAAACAGTCAACGGCAGCAAATATCGCTGCGTTCGGTAGTTAGTCATGAAAAATTTATTAATTCGTTTAAAAATTAGATGGACAAAGGGCCGTTACAGTCCTAAATTTGATAAGATGATCCAATTCAAAGGTAAGTATTCAGTTTAAATGTATACAAAAAATCTAGTAGTAACTAAATTACCTTCCAGTTCCTCTTTACATATATGCCACATTTTATAGCATGTACACTTAGTTTTAGGTATTTTCATCAAAAAGCAGTGACACATATTTCGATCACATAATTGATTCACCAATAAAAATATTGTTCAATTAATATTTATATCGCGATATCAACGTTCATTTTATCGAGTTCATTCTTGGTGTGGCACTGCAATTGTACCAAGATAAGCTAGAGGCGATGTGTACCTGTGTTAGGTACCGCGCATCTCTGATAGTCTCGAGACGCGTGGAAATTGGCTCAAAACAACAAGCAATGGTAGGGAAATTCGTGGAAAATCGTCGAACAAATATAGAAAACTCTACAAAAAAGACCAAAGCAAGGTCAAGCAAAGATACTCACTAGCTCTCTCTCTTTCTACCTCGCTATCTCCGTCTCCCTCTGCTCTTAATGGATTGCCACGACTAACGTCACCGAGGTAATGACTCACTCTGCCTAATTTTTCGGGACCGCACTGTCTCTCGCTCTCTTGCTCTTTGTGTCGGAGAGCGTATGCGCAAAGCGCTTCGCTTAAGCGACTGGCGCACGCGTGCGAGCGAGACAGCCGTACAAACAAGTTGAGAGAGCGAGAACTACAGTGAAAAAACAAGTACAACAACTGCCAGCGGAGGCAGAAAATTTCTTCAATCGCCGCGAAGATTTCACAGCGTTTGGGCGTGTTTTCTCCGTTCCTGCCACAGCAAATCCCCACATATGCGGGTCCAATTAATTCATAAATAATATACCGAACGAACAGGAAGAACGCCGTCACGGTTCTGCTTTCAATTAAGAATATTGATTGAACAACTTTCGCGATACATCAAACTCCACTTCAAATTCGCATCTCTCTCTCTGTACGCGCTTAAGTGGGTGTGTGTGTGTGTGTGTGTGGGCAGCATTTGTATTAGTGCGTGAGCAAATTATTGTATAATCGCCAAAAAAGAAAAACAACAAAAGCAAAACGCCAACGCGAAAACCGAAAGCTATACAATTAGAAAAAACAAGCTGAGCTATGACTAAAATTCGTCTGTCGAACTAAGTAATTACGAAAAGATACCAAAAACTGCCGAGTACAAAAACCATCTAAAACATTCAAGAACGGACTGACCTACCGAATTAAATGATAACCCCAAAGTCATTAAAACTATAGCTGCCACAAAGAAAACCAGTTCTTGAGCCACTGCAAATCGAGCACGAAACCAGCTGATCAACTGAAAAACCCTCTGCAACAAGCACAAACAAATCAACGAGCTGTGCTGAATTCATCGATCATTCATCAACATGCAGGCCATCAAGTGTGTGGTTGTGGGCGACGGAGCGGTGGGTAAGACCTGCCTGCTCATCAGCTACACGACCAACGCCTTCCCGGGCGAGTACATACCCACCGTGTTCGACAACTACTCGGCCAACGTGATGGTGGATGCCAAGCCCATCAATCTGGGCCTCTGGGATACCGCTGGTCAGGAGGACTACGATCGCTTGAGGCCGCTCTCCTATCCGCAGACGGATGTGTTCCTCATCTGTTTCTCGCTGGTGAATCCGGCATCGTTTGAGAATGTGCGTGCCAAGTGGTTTCCGGAGGTGCGTCATCACTGCCCCAGTGTGCCCATTATCCTGGTCGGCACCAAGCTGGATCTGCGCGACGACAAGCAGACCATCGAAAAGCTGAAGGACAAGAAGCTCACACCGATCACCTATCCCCAAGGACTGGCGATGGCCAAGGAAATCGCAGCGGTCAAGTATCTGGAGTGCTCCGCCCTGACCCAAAAGGGTCTGAAGACGGTCTTCGACGAGGCCATACGATCCGTGCTATGTCCTGTGGTTCGCGGTCCCAAGCGACACAAGTGCGCTCTGCTCTAAGAACTTTGAACCCACGCAAATCAAAAAAAAAAGCGAAAAACTCTAAAAAAAAGGGAAAAAATGAGAAGAGAACAAAGCGCAAAATTCTGTGCAAAATATTCATATTCGCTTTGTTGGGTCTGCAGTTACAGCAGATAGTGTGAGTGCGAGTGCCAGTGTGAGTGTGATGTGAGTGCGAGTGTGAGTGCGTCTCCGGGTTGCGAGTGTGACGGCATGAGTGTGTGAATGAGTGAGCGTATTTTTGTTTTTTTATTGTCAGCTTTATGTGGGGGAGCAGCAGCCACAACAACAACAACAACAACAACAGCTATCGACAGCAAGGGGCTACATGGGATGGGCGGGGGGCGTGGTGGGGCAGGGGTCTCTGGGGGGCAGCTCACGGATAGAAAGATATAGACATAAGCATATAAGTATGATACTGTGCGTACACGGTGAAATAAACGTGGATGAACTTATAAAACTTTGTGAATGCAATATTGCTTAAATTTAATCAAATATTTTAATGGATTTTTCCTACTGCCACCACAATTTCTATATTGCTTTGGATTACATGTCTAAATTTTTCTGTTCTGAGTTATTGTTGCGTAGCATTTTTAATGACTAACCTTTTCTAGTATTTAGATTAAAGCACAGCTCATGACTTACAAGAATTGACATTTCAAAAATATTAAAAGTACGACTTTAGAAGTTTAACTATACTAATAAACGCAGAAAACACCAGCTGCAGTTAAATATAAACTAGTTGAAGTTCATAAAATGCCTTAAAAAGCAAGTGCATCATGATAAACAGCACACACTATATCTTTCTTGTGTTTTTGCGAAAGAAACTCGGCCTGAGAAACGTATGACAAATCAAATAAAATTAATTGTAAATAAATCTAGACGATTTAAAGCCTTTAGCGCCCGAAACACAGTCACTATAACAAGAACCAGATAGCTGTTATCTGGGAGGCCAGAGAAAAACCGCAGGAAAGGCCCCGCCTATGGCCAATATCTGAACAATCGGGAATCGGGGAATGTGGGAAGCCGACAAAAAAAAGAAACTTTCATTTATACATATAGTAGTTTTTAGAGTTACGAGTGAATGTGTGTGTCTGATCAATGGTCTTCCCGCTCAATGCATTTGCATTTGGCATTTGACTTGATTTAATGTATACTAAATGCACAATTAGCCACTACTTTGATGTTAATTTATATACTGATATTTATGTTAAATAAATGCATATACTTTGCCAATTTGTTTTTAACGAAAGAGAGCGGTAAATAAAAAAAAAAACACTTTATTTATATTAACACATAATTTACCAATAAAGAGTGTAATATTAATCAACCGAAATAAACGTGTGTATAAAGCTAAACAGTGAATTATGTTGGGACCAGAGTGCATTCCAGATTTATGTCTTCTATGGCAGTAATGTGGGGGCATATTCAAATGTTGTTATTGATGGTAATGCAATGGGGCTTGAACTCCTGAACTGCTGCATACTTTTCGGCGACTGCGGCAAATTCCAAACGCCCAGCAACTTTAATCTTATCTGCACCCGCATTTGTCACTAATTTTAGATAATTATTTCCGATTGCCGGACACGCCGGAAGTTCTGATCCCCGGACCGGTTGACTAAGCAATTTGCCAGTTCCAGTCCAATCATATATGTACCCATATACACAATGGCCACAATGGCTACATCATATTTATTTATGTTTTCGATCAATTCCATCTATTTCTGCAGTACACTTCGATTGTCATAGTGAGCCAGCTGTTGATTGATTGCCCGCGGTTATGATGAGGGGCAGGTTTGGGTGATTCGGGTGATTTGGGTGGGTGGTTTTGATGGTTTTGCCGTGTGTATGTGGCTCGTTAGCGGATGTCGGGATGTGGCCCCACACCGCCGCTGCTCAGTGTGAATTTGACAAATAATTACATAAGACAACCTGCTGTGCGAATTGTGCCCAACCTCCCGCACATTTCAATGGCCTCTGATGGATGGTTTTTGAAACCCCCCCACATCCACACCCATCATGCTTTTTGTCTGTGACGCGACGAATCGCATAATTGACCCACATTTTGAACAAACACCGCGGCCAGCCAGCAAAGCCAGCCAGCAATCAAAACAGAGAGGCCGTAAAGGATCGAGAGACCAACGAAGTCAATTTAATTAGCAGCAACATTTGGCTAGCATCTAGAACTGCAGCACCTCTAGAATTTGCACTTTTGGCTCTAGAATGCGACGCCGAAGAAGCCGCTGAGTGAAGAAGCGTTGACAGGCGTGGAATGTTCGGCATGTGCAGATACAATTGCCCTACTACATTGCATGCGGATACTTTGTTTCAGAACAATACAAAATCATAAATAATTTTCAATTAGTTTCATAAATTTGTGTTCTCTCGCATGCAAGTCATACAAACAACAGCTTTAATTGTATAGCTTAACTTGTGCTTCATGCTTGTTTCATTTATTTTGAATATTTGCCCACCTTCAATTCACTTTGATATCTATTACGTCTCGGAAAACATTTCATACACAAAAGTCTACCAAATATGCATAGTAATTTTTCTAAAATTCTTTTAAAATGTAAATGATTGTGCTTTTCCCAATGCGAAATGGCTTGCTCACCTATAAACAGAAGCAGAATTCCAATGGTCTCATAAATAAAAGGCATTTAATAAAATTAGCTTGCTTTTCCCTTGAATTCCCTTTAATTTTCAATCCCCAATCACGGTCCGAATTTTAGAATGTGAACGGGATGGGATTACGCCTTGATTACCCCCCTGCAAAATGGCCAATACCGCAAAGTGGACAACTGCTGTGCGATGCAAAACCATTGACAAGTGTCGCATAATCATGCCCCATGCCAAATGTAAATGCAAATGGAAAATGCTAAATGCTAAATTTATGCACTGCATGCGTGAAATTAAAAGCTTCCCCGGCGGACTTACAGCTCCATTTGGTCCTGATTTTCGGGCCAGGTTTGGCAAAAGAGGCTCGCGCAATTTGTCCGCTTTCAGGCGGTTAACAATTTGGCTAAATCAATTATACGCACGACGAGCAACGTGAAATCGACGGCTATTTTTCATGGCGATTTTCAGCTTAATTGAGAGATTTCCAGGGAAATCGTGGCCGTACGGGAAAGCCGAAAAATTTAATATGAAAATTTCCAAAAGAATTCCTTGTTGGCCACAAATTTCGTACGAAATGCCAATAAAATACGCTCCAGCGCAAAAATTCCATGCCACATAAGATGAAGGTAAACTCAGGTGAGCTTGGCGCTGGGCAGGTCAAAATATTTCACACTTCCGGTGTGGGGAATGCTGCTTGCACCTGAACCTCTGGCAACAGGATATGACAAGCTCACCTTATCACCCACCCCCTCTCTATTGGCAAGGCCACCCAGCCATTTTCTCAGCATATTTTCAGCGGCAACTTCCTGCCAGAAAACACATTGCAAATTATGATGCGAATACGAGTTGCGGACGGCGGCGAATGGGCGGAAATGTTGAGTTTTCCAAACGGCCAACTAGAAAAAATTTCATTTGTGCGCTGATGCTGATATTGGTTTTGGCTGCTCATGGAAAAACAGAGGAATATAGGACAAATCGATTTTACTCAAACTGGAAACGACTTCTATACATTTAAATAAATAATAATAAAAAACAATAGTTTTCACCTTTACCTTAGTTAATAGATATTGCTTTACAAAACTTTATTGTATTTAGGCAACATAATTTCACATTAAGGTCCTGACTTTTGAAGCGGAACCCCACGCGATACTTGCTGTGAACAAACAATAGCTGGAGCACTCAATTGATATGGATGGCCAACAGGCAGGACACGCAGGACATTCGATGGGCTTGTGGTGATAAAGCGAAGCCATCTAGTGGCGTAACCAATATCCGTTGCAAGGATTACGCATGTGGGTACCTTCCTCGGACTTGTTATTGATAATCTTTGTCATGGCCTGCATGGCAACGTAAAGCATCGACAGTGGCTAACAAAAAAGCAAGGAGTCACAGGACAACAGCGTGCCGGAAGAGGATGCAGTCAACAAAATTTCAAAACTTGTACCTTTACTAGTTAGAATAATTTTATACATACATTAAACTTTAAAGATAATGTTTAAATGTTTTAATGTTTTTTTTATTGATAATAAAAGAAAAACCATTTTTAAAGAAAATGTTTACGGTGATAAACTATAAGCTGTTAAGTAATGTTAGATACTCATAATTCTGGAATGTACACAATTTAGCCGTAGGAAAATAGTTCCTATAGCTGAAATTAAAAATGGAGTATCTCAATATTTTTGATTGTGTACAAGATGGGCCAGGACTGTCGTCCTGCGGAGTAACGAACTGCGGCAGGACCAGACAGGCGACGGGCCTTGTTTGTCCCGTCGATCGATGCAGCTGGAGTCGTGGCGAGTCGAGTGTATTAAAAACAAAGTCACACTGTGTGTCCTGCATCCTTGTACGCTGCCAAAGTCAATGAACAGCGACGTGGGACGTGTACGTGGATGTGGATGTGGAAGTAGACCGGCTGCCAGGACATGAAGCGTGTGCGAAAGTTTCGCACAATTAGGATGCCTCCTCCTTCTCGGGGCAATAAAAAAGTTTAAAGTTGCGTTTAAATATGCATTCCATAATTCATGGATGCAGCAGCAGCAGCGGGGGAGCTTTGATTTTCCAGTCGACGCCGACAGCAACACGTTTCCGCCATTTTGTTGGCTGGCTGGCAACTTGTTGCATTTTCTACATTTGCATGGTTGGAAAATGATGATCGGGTGGGTAAGTGTAAGGGAAATGTTGACATCCCGAACACGTTGAAATTTCCGCCAGACAACGAGCGATGCTGAAATGCTGAAAAGCTGAAAGCCTGAAAACTTGCCAGTCTGACATTCAAATCGACCAACTGTACGTGTGTGAGATTTCAGGTGTGCATACTGAATTTGAGTATGATTCTATGTGAGGCTTTTCGTTTTCAATTAAACACAATTACATGTCCAACTGTCAGCTTTCAGTTAATAATGAACACAAGACACAACTAAAACACAGGCCAGCATCCCAAAATAGGTGTCACTTAGTTGCGCCCCAGGTAGTAGATGGTGCTCAAAAGTATCTGAATTTTGCGCTACACTCTATTTTTGACCACCTCCCTCTGCTGCACAGTTCAAAGATTTTCCCCACACCCTTCTTCCCATTTGTGTGTTTGGCTTTTTAAAAATATATATGTAAACAAAACACACACCGTCATGGTGTTCATAGTATTTACATTCGCGTATAATGATTTTTGGGGTAAATAGATGGATAGAATTCTCTGTGGGATCGAATCTAATGAAATCAAATGAACTTACTTTTTAATATATGTATATATTTCCCGCACCAAGAACGTATCTAGAGCAGAGAAAAATTATTCACCCTCGGCGCAGATTGACATTAATTGTTTAAATTGAAGCGGATACGCTCGACTGGCCAGCGGAATTCTTATAAATTTTATTCCGGCACGGCTGAATTCCATCGAAGGATTTACGCATCCCACTTCGGACTTTGGACTTTGGGAAACTTGCTTGAAGGGCTTAAGTAATGACGGAAACTTTGGGAATTTATGGAAAGAGGAAACTAGTAGCGAGGGGTTTCTAAGATTTACTAATGCAATTATTAACATGGTATGATGTAACCAAATTACTTTGGCCGGAAATTTACTTAAAGGGTTGAGTAGTTTATAGTTCAACTTCGGACACTTAGGTACACCATAGAAGAACCACTTTCTGCTGTCAGTTTAATCACAAAATGAGTTAATCAAATTAGTCTTAATAAAACACTAATATATATACATTTGTCACCCCAAAACCACCAAGTGTTAAATGTATTCAGAAATGCTTCTTTCCCCGAAATTTCATGCATTTGACGCAAATTCGGGGGAAATCCTCGCCCTCTTTGGTAACTGATGTCTCTGAGGACACTTTATCATGGCTCGCGAGGCTCAAACAATTGTTGCAAATGGAGCTCAGCGACTAAGTGGTTTTATTTTAAATCTTTCACGTTCAGCACAGAGTCACCGAAAAAGTCACAGAAAAAATAAGTGAGAGCGCGGAAATCTGAAGCTTTATTACAACAAGTTGCTTTCAAAAACTCAACAGTCGCGACAAGTTGTAAGCGGAATAATTTGGTTTTTCTGTATTTCTGTTTTGTCAGCTCTCCTTATTTTCTTTTTTCCATCTGAAGCTCAATTGTTTGGTAAATGTCAGTCTTCATTTGTCAGCTACATTCACAGTTGGCTTAAGTGGCTTCGTTCTTGGGCGGAGGATACAGATATACTAGATTTATATATCTATATAAGGTTTATATATATATCTTTAAAGGTGGCCCATTCTACTTTACACCCATGGGTGGACATTTAAAATTACAATTGAAATTGAAAAATTCCCAACGAAGCACTTACTGTCGATTATCCCAGGGCGCAGCTTATAGGAATCCTATAAATATTTAGTATAGCTTTTCAAGGACTAATTCTGATTAATTTATCAATCGATTTGCCGATGAGCCTTGACACGAAATGCCAGACTCTGGATTTATGGCCCAACATTACGAGCTGACTAGCTAATTATTTCGCTGTGTTTCGCCTTGGCTTTCGCCCACTTAACAACTGCCTGTCTTTGTTTCTTGGCAGTGAATCAAGCCTGGAATCAATAAAATCCCGTGGCACATGAATTCAAACACGTAAACCCCAAAACAAAAGCCTGCAAATGTGCATGGCATCAAAATCAAAATCAAAAGGGGCCAAAACAACAAAAGCCAACAGCGAACGAAAGTGAATTTCACGCCATTGGCCAAAACGATTTTCCGGTAGGAAGGCATCAATCAGATCGGAAAATATTTCGTTTCGCTTACTTATTTATGCGTCCCTGGCGTATGCGTAATATTTCGATGGTTTATTACAAGCTCATTCAATTCACAAAGCTGCATAGTTGAAGCAAGCCTAATATGCATATTTATTCATTCTAATTTATTGAATATATATATTAAATTACGAGCTCGTTATATTTGCACGCTAATTTAAAGTTTTTATAGCTAAAAGTTTGCAGTTGGCAAGCTTTTATTAGTACTAAGCACGATAGAATAAATTAACAAACACGACAAAAGTATCCTAGCTTTCATATATCTTTAGGCATTAGGAAATCTAAAAAGTTAAATCTAAAAGCAATATAATTAATAAAAACTTAGCAAATGCAAAATTTGGAATTCTTGAATTGTTTTACTGCTGATAATATCAATTATAAGCTTGTACAAATTTAAGTGCAACATTGCAATACGTTTTTTATGTTAAACCGCCTGAAATGAAACGATCTAAATCGTTAAACGTTTTACAAGAAACGTGAAATGGAAACGTTTCTTTTTTTTCCAGTCATTTAAGATAAATAACCCGAGACATCTGTGCCACAAAGGAATGCTAATCAAGTGGGAAGCCGGAGCAATGAAATTATCGACCGATTTCGGATTCCCCGTGGTTTCTCGTTCCCATGTTCGTGTTCCCTAAGCTCCCTAATTGAACTCTTTTTCTTTAAGCCCGCTTCCGCGTTTCTGTCAAATGGAGCATGTAAATCCAACCCACCGGAATGCGCCACCCACTCCATTGCACATTGAGTCAGGTGACCTTGTGGCAGTGGTTGGGTTGGGCGATGGGGATGGTGATGGGGATGGGCCATCTTGTTTAACTCAAGCCGCAATGGGCCATTTGCTGTTACATTAACCCACTATGCACAGCTCATAAATTAGGAGGCATCTCAACACCTGCGAATTGCAGTTGCAGTTGCATCGCCATCGCCATCGGGCAGATGGCTTTAATATGCTCGGAATTTCGCAGCGAAACCCCACAATAAACACTGATTTTCATTTTGACTGCAGAAAGCGTTAAATAGTTTTGTGGTTTTTGGCTGTTTAGATGAAAAGTTAATACGGCTGCGGCTTTGGATGCGTCAGCTGCCAAAAATTAACAGGTGAACTATGCACTAAAAAAATCCATATTAAATCATTTTTCAAAGGTTACAATTCTAGAGGGTATATATAGGTATATCACCTAGAAAACTAGTTTCTTAGGTATAACAAATGCTGTACCATAAAATTGGAACGTTTTTTGTTTATATTATTCACCTTTACGCAAGTCTTTCGAATACTTGAACCTAGGTGACGACGACGAAGTTGTTGAAATTTTTATCATATTAATACAATTCCGATGGAGCAAGTACGTGGAAATGGTAGATAAGCTAAACTACTTGCATAAATTAGGCGCAGATAAATAAACACGATCGAGATGAATAAGTCTAAGGAATTGTACACATGTGACCGAGCTGTTAGGCAATCGAAAGTCTATGCAATTAAAATGCTATAAAGTTTTTCACAAGCCCATCACCGGAACATAAACTCAGCGTGTACTTGAATGAGAATCCATCGGAGCCATAAAATATATGGCCAACAATTTGTTTGAACTATCGTCGCCTGCAAAGCGCCAAGGACAACGCATTGTATCTTACTATTTCTGTCTATTTATTATGCTGCGTACAGCCATAGAATTAGCCATAAAACCATTGCATACTGTGTGACATTCTATTGGGAGTAATTCGTTTATAATAAAGCGAATAGCAGCAGGCGTCATTTTCCTGGCAGACAGGAACCCCTCCATATCAAGGCACTATTCAGTTTGGTGCCGCAATAACAGAAAATCTAATAGCCATAAATGTGGCGATTTTGTGGATTTCTAGCCCAAAAACGGGCCGTAAAAATGGTAGCCCCCTTCCCCGATTTATCGCCGTGTGTTTAACAACATGTTAACATGTTGACTATTGCAATGAGCATTTCGTATGCGGGCGTGCCCGTAAATCAGGCAATCGACTGTGAGCCACAACAACAGCCAAACATTAACCCCGGAAACCCCAAATCCGTTTCCCGCAGGATTCGGGCCTTTTTGCGGTCTGACGGGCCATAATATGATTTAACCTGCGGTTTGCGTTTGCATTTGGTTTGATTACCGATTTTGGGTTTTTGCTTTTGTTGGTCTCTCTTAATGGGATGGTCTCACTCACTGTGTTTGCTTAATATAATATTTTTGTAATAATCCTTTCCATATTTCAATAGCATTTGACAAACTCAACTAGCTGAATAAGTTCTTATTATGACTGAATACAGATTGCAACACTTCAGATCAGTTTTATTTATGTAACATTTTCCTTTCCATATTTCAATTGCACTTGAATAACTCAACTAGCTAAATAAGTTGTTATAATGACTGAAAACAGATTGAAACACTTCAAATCAGTTATATGTAACATTTTCATTTAGACATTTTCTTTCTTAATTTTTAAATTTTTTTAAAAATATGTTTGGGACTAGGACCAAACTTAATTTGATTGAGCCAAACATCTACCCAATTAATTTATTGTTCCCAGCACCATCGCAATCCCATTTTCAAACCTATTCCGCTCATTTGTATCTCCACTCGGCCGGTCTGTCTAGTTATTATGCTGTTATTTATATTTCAGCGCGAAATTCTCAGTGCCCCCGAATGTTGCACAATTTTCGTTTTTCTGTTTTTCTGTTTTCCTTCGCTTTGTTTGTTTTTTTGTCATCAAACATGTTGCGTGTCTGGCCGCCGTGTGCAATTTAAGCGACTGGGGTTAAGGGGGTGCAGAAATTCGGGAGGAGGGATGACAAACTTTTGCCACGTAAATGATTTGTTTTGTCAATTATTTTGTTAGCCAACATGCAACAGCAGAAGCAACGGCAGAGTCTCAGCTGATAACATCAAAACAAAGGATCCCATCCCATAATCCCAAAGGAATAACTTTTTCGGGCTCCGATTTAATTGAGAGGCGTGGCCGCACAAATTGCATCAAGATAAACAAACATTTCCGTAAACGGGCAGAAAACAGCAACGGAGTTGATGTGTCCCAGATTGAAAGTCCGATACAGTCTGATTTACTGATTTTGAGATTTTCTGATTTTTCAAAGATTTTATTAAGTGCTGGGCGAGGATCGCTTCGTTTGAGATTGTCTGCGGCATCTGTTTAGACAAGTGAGTCGCATGCATAAATATTTATCGCACTCGCAGCCAGCTGATTATTTATCGCCTGGCGGAAGAGTAAAAAAATAATGAAACACATGTGCACTCGACTCTCTCCTGCTTTTCAAATTAAAATCAATGCACATTTGGCTTTCGGGCGGCCTACAAAAATAATAGAAAAACAGAGTTTTATGGGGGAAGAACGCCAAACAAAAAAAAAGGAAAGGAAAATCCGTTGCTGAACTGGCAATTGAGTGATGGATGGATTGGCATTGGCCCCACTACCATTCGGCAGTTCTTTTTTATGCCTCTCGTCTTAATTAACATGCGCGACATTTTGTTATTTCTCTTGTTTTTTGTTTTATTTTTTTGTGTGACATATGCTTAGGTTCTGACGTTAGGGGACTAGATATTCGGTAGAAATTACCTTAGCGCAACTGGAACTTGTACACCATTTAAAATCGTACACACACGATAGCTCACTCACTAATAATATCTTTGTGGTAAATTCATTTGCTAATGATGCGCCTGGCCAGAGAAATAATTTTCCCAATTCATTGCACTAAATTTGTGGCACTAATTGCACTTAGCCGCAATCGCGATAACTCAAAATAACACACGCGGCACCCAAGATTCCAAATATTTAGGAGGAAAATATTTAAAAACACATTGACATAGAGAGATCTCTTGACTTCAATTTGAACTGAAAATTTGGCGAACTGAACAGCGTACAGATGACCGTTTCACAGTGCGGGCCGTTGCCAACTGAATCGGTGGATGGGAATCGAAATAAAGCCAGCCCCGAATCGCTGGCAAAAGGCTCGTATATCTTTCGGATTTTCCGCTCGTTTCGTTTGGTTTCGGTTCGGCTATCTGTCGGATTTTGGCTTCGTGTGGAAAAGCCGGCAAAACAAAATGTAAATAACAGTGGGCAGGAGGGTATATTGGTTGCATGGGCGGGGTGCGGGGTTTGGGGGTTATGGGAAACCGGCTTTTGGTCTCAGTGTTGAGCTTTGCAGATTTTACGCCTTACGACCCAAAACTTCAGACGAATGGATGTGTGCCCCCTGCTCCATAAAAAATCCCCACCCACTACACCCACCCCCTCTGTTTGCTTTGTGGCTTTTCGGGGTTGTTGTTAGAGAGTGTGTCGGTGTGTGTGCGTGTGAGTGTGTGTGCCGACGTTTGTTTGTAGATACTTCGGCTTGGCCTGCAATTGGCGGGAAATTTTGTGGATCGCATTTGGAGTGGCTCCTTGAAGCCATTAATGTTTTAGAAATTAATATCTGATAGAGTTATGCAGATTAATTGGCATTAAGTTAGCTCCTAAAGCAGGTAATTTATCATATTCACTTATTTTTATTGCAATCATATTGTTATTGTAACATAATAACTCGTTTTAAAGTTTTGAAACTTATGTGCTAAATTTTAAAATTATAACTCGAATTTTAGATCTAAAAATATGCGCTTTTAAAACAAGATTTAGTTTCTCAGATTTGAAATCACTTAAATTAAAGGCCTCTAAATACTAATTTTATAGCTTTCTAAGTTCGTTAATGATTTTCTCATTCAGTTTATTCTTTGTATGTTTTCAGAAGACCCAAATAATGAGGTTAATATACGAAAAATGTATAAATCCAGCAACATATATTTGGAAATGTTTGCAATAAGAAAACCTTAAATCCTTCTAAAATTACTTATCAAAAACGGCAATTAGTTACTTTTGAAATCATACCTTGCTCAACTCACAATCCACCTTGTCAACATGTTGCAGTAGCCTCAAATGTTGCCAACACGCATCGCTCATGCGCCCTGTTGTCCCATTTGCCGTATTCTTCGTTGTTTTTCTTTGCCTCCTCCCGCACCACCGCCCCCTGGGCCGTCCCTTACTACCCAATTACCAACACCATTGCCTATCCCAACCAACACGAGCGACCGCCTAACGCTGCCAAAGTGACAACCTTTCAGTTTTATCGCTTCTACATAGCCATGGTTTGTATGTTACTGATTGTGTGCCAATGTTTGCAAGGGGGGTATCTATATGTGTGTGTGTGTGAGTATAAATAATGTAACAGTAAATTAGCGTGTTTGACACACTGTGGGCGTGGCCAAACGGTGCGTGCGTTGAACAATCTCAATCAAGCTAATATTTGTAATTGCGAATAAGTTGAAAATAAAAAGAAGTTAAAATGAAAAGAAAGTTAAATTAAAAATAAAAATCTAACATATTCTGCTAGGAAAATATTTAATATTAAAATAATTCGAACTATTAGTTAATATAATTTAATATATGAACATAATTGAGTATCTACACCAATCACTATTATTCCAAAATTACCCAGTTTCTGCTGCTAAAAATCCAATAAAATTCTTTGTAAAGATATATATTTATATATTAAAATATGCACATCAACTAAATTATGCATATTATACATTTTTATTTGACACACTTTTATATCATGATAAATATAAAGAAATATATTTCTTCTCATTAAATAATAATCCAAATAATGTGACTCAATTAAAAATGATTTCATGCGTATTCTCTAATTGAATCAAAATTTATATTCAATGTTCCTCTTTTCATAAAATCGAGAAGAAATTATTTTTATATTACCGTCCCTGGCCAATTACATGTTGCAAAAACAAAAGGCGTCCGCTTCTGATTTTTATTTCGATTTTTATTATACTCACAACGAAAGAAAATTTGGACATTGGGAAAACCCAAAGCGAAACTGGCAAAACAACAAAAGTAAACGTCAGGAAATCGAATAGAATTCCGAGTTCGACAAATCTCTGCTCATTATCTCTTTCAGAAACTAAATAATAATATTAAAATATTTAATGCGTTATATTTGCAAAATTAAAGTTTTAAATATCACAATTTTAGTGTACTATGTACCAATTAAAATCGCATAATCAAAAGTCAACAAAAGGAACTGCTAAGCAAGTAAACAAGCGGACACAGCGAACACCAGACAAATAATTAAAAGCCAAAGGGGAGCAATCTAAGCAAAAACTGCTTTTACCCGCTCCGAATATATCCATTTCGTAGAACATCAAATGGGCCAAGACGTAAATAAGATCGTCTTCCTCTCATTTTGGGGGAAAATCTTGAGAGTCCACAGCAGGCGCCACCAAAGGGCACTCGATGAGATGACGCGATCGCAGAGTTCGCCTCACATCCGAGTGATCACAGACTTTTCGCACCTGTACAAATCAGGTGTTGTTTTTCGCTTTATTGTAGTGTCTGCTGGCCAAAACGTATTTTTGGTTCATTGCCAAACAGGCGAGCAGCAAAGAAGTGACTGACTATGCCAAAATATCTTCAGACACTGCGTAGTGAGTAGGTATTTTCTTGGATGAACATTTTTTAAAGATCTTTTTGGAAAATTAAAATTTTGTTTAAGATTTTAAAGGGATTAAAAGGGTTTGTATTATCAGATGACCTCTTAAAAACTTCACTGTCATACTAAGTATTTTTTATTACTATTTCATTGCTTGTAAAATTCCTTAAAAGTACGAAACGCACTGTATTTATGTCCAAGTCTCCATTTCCAATATTTTGTATGCTTATTCCCAAGAATTAATTTCGTTGTTTTATTTTTATTTATTTTTTTTTGCTGGCTTAATTTTGTTGCTCATAGTTGATCAGCTAGTAATAATTATATTAAACTTCCTTAAGTAAGGAAATTGCATTATCGATTATTAACAGATTGTTATCAGGTAAATTAAAGTAAGATTTGACCAATTAAGTTCAATGGACTTCGCTCCTACAGAAGATTATTAATGGACCTTTTCAGGCACAATCCAATCGGGCACGTACAATAAATCTGTCTTTTATTTGCCTCAATTAAATATGATCGAAGGAAATCCTCGACCATTGGCCGTATATTTGGCCCAAAGGGATTTCGTGGGCCGTGACTTTTTGCCCAATCCGTGGGCCAGAAATTCTCACCGGAATTTTGGAAAGTGCGGTGTGTTTGTAGTTTCATTCCCCTTGGAAATGTGCCTGTAAATTGGCCCAACTGTATTTCATGTCGTGCGCTGAAATATGCGAACCATTTTTAAGACTTAATTGTTATGGCTGTAAATTATACTTGGCGGTGATATATGGGCTCTTCAACGGTGCTATAATCATTATTTCCGAATGACTAAGTGGATGCTAAATCTTTTTGAAGAAGCTAGTGCGCTGAATTTTTATTGGTTTCTAATTGGCCATGTTTCACAAGAAGAAAAGGTTTATATCAATAATAAATTTATTCGCCTATATGGAACTTTAAATCTTCTTCTTAAGAAATAAAGTTTAACTCAATAGTATTTTTTGTTTTATTTAGTCACATTTAAGATCCCTTTTATTTCTCCTTGTCTAATATATTAATCCCGCCACCCATCCATCTCAGCTGGCTAAGCATTAACCCCATTTGGCCTAAATGGATTCCCGTTTGCCTTGATGAATGCATTTCCCTGACGGCACGAAAGCCAAAGGAAATATCACATACGAAAGTCATTCGAAATAATTGCATAATGAATAGGCAGGACAAACGAGAAGGGGTCAGAGGGCACTGTTCCTCGTCCTGTTCCACGTCCTGTGCCTTTTCCTATTCCTATTCCTGTTCTCGTTCCGGTGGCAGAAACCCCCAAAGTATTCCTGCTGGCTAGCTGCGTGTGGTTAATCAGTCCGATTAATCTACGCAGGACGAGTGCAAGTGTTTTGCGAAGGCGGAGGACACGAGCCAGCGAGCAGTCCTTGTTGATGATGATGTTAATTTGCACATAAGTTGCACGTGTAGCAAAACGGGAGCAGGTCCCGAGCAGGATCAAGGAGCTGTATCCAGCAATTAATTTACTTTGGCAGGACATGCGACCAACGACCGACGACCGGCCGCCTGCTGGGACGGCACTCAGGGGGGTGGGTGTCCTTGCTGGCGGAGCAGCTCATTACGGTTTGCCGGTGGCATTGTCATATGGAAAGTCTTGGCCGGATGACAATGTGAAAGCCGCATTTAATTGGCATTGGGAATTCGCCGGAGTCGGTTAAAGAATGGCATGGAAGTGGGAATGACAAGCCAGCCAACGGAGAAATGACAATGACTCCGAGTTCGAATCCTTCATTCATACAGGACGAGTCCTGCAGTGCAACTCACAGTTGGAGACTTTTGATTGGCATGTCCCACATAGGGACAGTGCGTGTCATAGCCATATTGCTTTAGCAAGTTGTACTTCTAAGGGAACTTAAGAATGCGTAGATTCTTATAAATTACTTATTGAATATGACCCATATAATATATATTTACAAAGTTCAGCCTTATTTGTTTTAATTACATTTCATAAATCACATATCCATCCAAAATTAGACTGATGTGTAAGTGAACGCTTTCGTGTTGAGTCAACGCAAACGGAAGTGCAAATCACGAGTCTTATTAAAAGTTTATTTTTGATCATTAAGAGAATAATGCATCGATATACGAGTCTTGAATATTTGGGCAGGTGCTTAGGAGAGGGAAAAGTGGGTGGGCAAAACATAATTTGCATTTCATTTAGCCGTCAAATGGTTTAAGTAAATTCTGCGGCTGAGGGGCAATGCGGATTGTTCGCCGAGATCCGGCGGAAATGACGGCTATAAAAGCCAACTGCCGTATGCGGGATACGTGTAGCTAAACAACCGTAAAATATATGCAAACCCCAGACTTTCTGCCACCCCGCACGCACGCACAGCAAAGACAATTAGTGTAAGGCAAGCCATGCCATGCCACGCCCCCTCCGGCGCCCACTTCGTGACTTTTGGCGCTTCATCCTGGAAACGTTTGGATTCCCCTCCCCTGCACCCTCTTCAAAAAATGAAGAAAAATACCACCCCTTACCTCGGTTTTTCCTTTTCACACATGAGCATTTTCTTATTTGCACAATGCGAACTGAGCGAATGAAATAGGGTGCGGCAGAGGCCATAAAGCGAAATTAAATAAAAAATACTTGCATAAAAATAAAAAGCAGGCAGAACCGTGGAAAACCCCAAGGACACGCCACTCTTTGTTTGAAGATTTCATTTGCGTTGAAAATGCTTATCAAATGTGGTGCGTAATGTGCCATTTTTGGGGCTCTCCCCATCTCGAAACGAGTTTATTTTGAGACCTAATTAAATGCGCAGCTTAAAAAATGCGATTAAGGAATTCATGAGATTGTGGCTTCACTTTGGTTACATGTACATATATGTACATATTATAAGAACAATTGGATTTTCTTCAACATGATTGTGTACACTTTTGTACACAGTTGAGTGTGCAAGCACAGAACTCAACTCAAATAGAAAACTCAATTAAAACGTTTGCATTGATGAAATAAAAGTTAATTGCTTGAGCATATTTACTTAAAAGTAAATCAAAGCAAATGCATTTTGATTTATTGACCGAAAGAACACAATTGAAATTTATATTAAATATGCTTATTTGCTTAGACTTTTTCTTAACTTTATGCATTTTTCTCATATAAAATTGGCAAGAATACTGCTTGAATGTGCCGATTACAATTATCCAAGCCTCATATATTACCAGATCCCAGGCTAGCCCAACACGCCATTGCCACCTCATGGAAGTGAAATAATTCCTTGGGCAAAAGCACGAAAAAGTTCCATAAGAATTAATTCCCCAGGACGACTGCTGCTCCGTGAGGACGAAATTCCTCTAATCGAATTAGTGGAATTAATTTTTGATGATATTGAAATTAGTGGCAGGCAGCACCACAAATTTCACCCACTTCGATCCGGAGCGAGAAGAAGGTACTATTTGCACCGCAGGGGGTTGCCGAAGCCAACTACAAAACACTTTTGGCTGTCCCGCATTCCTCGATGGCGTGTGGGTGCATAAATTTTGGTTTGACATACCGGGCTTGACTTTTGGCCCGTCGCCATTCATTGTGCTCTTTTGGACCACTTGATTCTGGCATGTATGGACATACACATATACACACTGTATATATTACGTATAGGTAGGGCTGAACTCCAACCCTCGAGTAACGACGTCTTCCACCTTCATTATTAATGACTCTTCGACATGTGTGTCAGGTTCGGCGAGCGGAAGTTTTGTTGAAAAGCAATTTTATTTACTTTTATTTCGTGCCGTGTTGCAACAGCAACTGTTACTGCTGATATTCTTCGATTTGTGCTTATAAATGGGTGGCTGCTATGTGTCATGTTATTATTTATTGTGTGCTGCAAATTAAATGCCAAAATACGTTGAATATTTAATGCAGCTCTGCTTAAAGTTTGCCGCCCCTCAACACGTGAGTTGGCGTTGAAGTTGCCAAGTTTTCGCTACATTTCCTACATTGTCCTTGTCCTTGGGGCACTCAGCCACCCAGCCACCCAGCCACCCAACCACCCATCCACCCACCTCCGCCAATCCACCCACCAGGACATGATAGCACTCTAACTGCTGGCAAAAATAAGGACCTGCAGGCGCGAGTGAGAGCGCAAGTGTTTGCATGTCAGCGAGTAATAAGCACAAGGGCCATAATAGTTTTGCCAGTTATTTTATTTTTGTTCTCTCTCTCCGCCCGCGAAGCATTTGCGCCCCAAAATTCCGCCACGATTACGCGGCCATGACTTGAAAGCCGCCAAGAGCCAACTGCTCCTGCTGCAGATAGCAAAAACTTTCAGGAGATCAGTTTGGTGCTTACCTATGACCTTCCAACTAAAATAGTTTTAATAAAGTAATTTCTTATCTGAATATATGAATTGTTATTATATGCCATTGTGCCAAAGAACTCACAATACTAGATGGTCAATGAAAATGAAAGAGAATTTTCAATTCATAAGGTTTTGTATTAAGTTACAGATCTTGAACCTTTTTCTAAAATCAAAATTGGGATGATTGTTAAAATATTTACTTTTAACGTTATGTATAAAAGGTTTGTCCTAATAAATTCCATACTCTTATAAGTTTTTCAGTGTAGACTAGACCAAATGGAGGAGGCCAAGTCAGGCCAAAATAGCTAAGAGCCGAAGAGAGCAGGCGCCTCCACCTCGTTGAGCGTCTTGGGAGGCAGACATAAATGTTGGACATTAACGGGTAATTTTCTTGCAATTTTGTAGTCGTTAGCGTTTTGTGGCAAGGACGATGACGACGCGCCGCGTTGACAACAGCAGGCAAAAATTTAATTTTCGCCCAAAAATGTTGCGCCACAATTCGCATAAATTGTGCAGCTAATTTCGGGTGGCAGCAACAGAAGCTGCTGCATTCGCGGCGGCGAGGACTTAACCAAAAATATATGCAACTTCTGCAATTATTTAACTTGCAGCCTTAAAGCGCCAGCAGAAGAGGCAAAAGCAATTCGGAATGGAAATCCATTAGCGGCGGACAAATTTGTAATTTCCGCTGTTGGGCACACGCACGCAGGACACCCTGAACACCCAGGACATCCAGGACACAGCTGGACACTCGGCTGGACAGCCACCTCATCGCTGTTTTTGAGGTGTGTTCGGTCAGGTAATTTCATTTACCTTACTCATTTAGCACGTTTCTTTGAGTGAGGGTCGCGACAGGGGTTGCCAGGGGTTGTGGATGTCGGTTGGTGGGAGGTAGGAGGTCCGGCTTTTTCCGGCTGTTTGCATGATAAAAATCACATACACTCCTTAAATTTCAACAGCACGCGATGCCGGATGATTATCCTTGAACCAAAAAAACCAAAGGAACCCAAAAAAGAAAAGCACCAAAACGGAGAGGAAACAGCATGAGAGGAGTGCAACCCACACCTCTTTCATGGCGTGGCCTTTGTCTCCTTTTGCCGGGCAGCAGAGACTCAACCTTTTTGACTTTCCTGATAGAAATTAATGCTCTGGCTTTTGTCCTCATAAAATTTTATTTGGACTAGTCTGCTATTCATTCGCCCACCGCACGCAAGCTCCAAGAATCCAGCTTAAAGCCGAACTCCACCTTCCCACCTTCCGGTTCCGGCAACTTTTTAATGAAATTCCATAACCTGGTAATCAAAATCCAGCACCCGGATGACCAGAAATATGCCCAAAGACTTGACGCCGGAGCGGCGACAAGATTGAACGGAAGTTGTCAATTATTCAGGCTCACACTACCAAATTTATTTGCCCCGAGGGTTGCCTCGAATTTTCTGCCTAAAATCCTTGCATAAAACACAAGAGATGCATACAGATGCATACAAGCATACAGGCTAAAAATAATAATAAAAAGTATTGTACAAATGTAGTACTTAGTTATTAAAGAATAAAATGTATTGTCTTGATTTCGAACTATTATTGTAGTAGACATTCTACTTTCATGGGCAAACTACGAGTATGGCATGCTCAATTTGCTACAAATCAGACTGGAAATTAACCTAACTCCTTTTCTGTCCGTAGCCTGCCAATCCTGCAATCTGTTTCCACCTCCGGGACGCCAGCTCCTCTGAGTTTTGTGTCCCCGTTCTAGGCTCAGTTTAATTTACATTTATCCACACGCTTAACCAGTTTGCTGGTTGCCCCAAGACTCCAGGTGGAGAGTTCATTTGCCTGTTCCGAGTCCTGTTTCTGGTCCGACTTTTGGTCCTTGGTCCTTGGGCCAAAGTCCCTGTGGTGCCTTGGCACGCAGACACACACACACACATACACACACTCTCGCACAAACAGGAAGCGACTGACACCGTACAAAATGTTAAACACTTTGGCAACATTTGCTTAAAACTTTTGCCAGTCCCTGACTTTTGGGGAGGATTTTTCCAAGGAGCAAGGGATTCGGATGGCAGGCGTGTGCTTTCTAGTTGCGGTTGCTGCACACAAACAGTCACCCGGCACGATGCAGTGCAGCCAACAGCAGCTCCAGTAGCAGTTGGCATGCACTGGAAAAAATTTGAATGTGTAACAAACATATGCAACAATACCTTTAGATATCATTAAACAATTTTCAATACCATAAAGCATTTAAACTGGCTCTGATTGTCAAAAAATTTATACAAATTTGTATAATTTGTAGACAATACATTTTGCGCTGTGCAGCGGCAACAACAAAGGGCCAAAAGGTAAACGTGGCAAACAAAAGGCACGCCCGGAAATGGCAAAGCTGCTCGACTACAAAAACAACAGCAATGAGATCCTGCCGCAGGAGCAGGAGGATTGAGGAGCCTCATTCAGGAGCTGGAACAGCAGACGCCACTTGGCCACTCATTGTCGGTCGCCATGGTGAATCCTCAGGTGTTTTGCGCACAGTTTACTACGTTTTTCATTTAACCAACGTTGGGTTCAGGTCGTTTGTCCTGCTTTTTCCTGCTCTTTCCAGCTTTTGCCTGGATGATGTGGCTCCTGCCGCTTGTTGTTTGCTAGTTGGTGTTTGGTTTGCGGTTGCCTGTGGACGGCCAACGACACCTCTTGCTGTCCGAGCATAATTAAAAATTCACATAAATTTAGCTTAGCGCTGACGCACACACACACGCATTCTAATTGGGTTAATTATGTGTCGCCTGGACCTTAAAAATGTCTGCCAGTCTGTGTGTCTGTGTGCGTTGCACCTGTATTAGGGCAAAGTTGTCAGCTTCAGCTGGCCAGAACAGGATCTGAGTTGCAAGTACATTAACACCAAATTATGTTGTCGCATATGAGGTGAACGAAAGGGAGTTTAAAGGAGTCGGATGTCCATGATGTGCAGGGAAAGTAAAATGGTTTAAATGTAATCCCCTGATGTTTTGCTCTTTCATGCTGACTAATTATTGGCTATTTATTCAAGCCTGTCCTTTTCAATCCAAATATAAGCTTTTCTACTTATGCTTAATATATTTTTTAGTTTTTCTTAGGTTAAATAAAATTTCTGTGGTAAGTTTTAATTTTATTATAAACCCCCTTTCGCTATTTTCTTACCCCTTCTCGTTTGACTATAATGCTGATCCACTGTTTCGAGCTTAATTACACATACGCCCCGTTTGACGTGCCCCTGATGGTTGTCCGTTTTTATGGCCACCTTGTTGCATAATTTAGGCCACAATTTCGGCTTGGCAACGGCTTAAGTAGCCAGCAAAAGTTTTTATGTGACCCCGTCTACGTGTGCGGTCCCCAAAGGACCAAACGTGAACATGGCAATAAAACAGATTTAAGTCAGGAAAATGGCATGAAAAGTGTGACAAGATGGCCCATAAAATAATGAAACATAATAATAATAGTAATAATAGGGCGGGGTCTGCTCTTAATCCCGAAGAAAGGCTCTGTGACACTCGAAGAAAGCAAAAAGCACACAAAAGTATGCAACCCATAATGGCAAATGTCAACAGCATGAGCAGCGGGGGAAAATCGGGAAATCCGGGTGGGAAAATGTGGGGGGAAGCCAGCCAAGGCAGGAGACAAAATTAATTACTCGACGTGGAAATGTAATTACGAAAATATTTAGCCCAAGCTCAGCGGCATGCCAAGGCAACAAAATGCCATTTGTCAAGCGGTGTCCCACCGAGCGGATTTCTTCGGGTCAGGCTCAGGGGAAATCCTTGATATCTTTGATATCCTTGATGTGTGTGTGTGCGTGTACTTGGAGCCAATAATATGCCGCATGCTAAATTTAATGATTTATGAGCCACGGGGCAATTAATCAAATCGAATTAATCAAAACCTCATTAAACTGTGGCGCAGTGCAGCAACGCCCATTTTTAAATGCCTCAAGTATAGATTCTCATTGTGTATATCACTAATTTTTTTATATTTCCCTCACTACTTTTTCTTTGACATTTGTGCGTGCCATATGGACATTAATTCAGCACAAGGAGAACTTTTCCCGGCACGGCGTGTGGAAAAAAGTTCACTTTATGGCCCACTTATTTCAGAACGATGCGGTTTTCCTATAGCGCCAGTTCTGCGGTAATTATCCACTCACTATCCGTCGACCAACTTGCGCAATTGCCTTTCTATGTAAATCCGCTCGGACGGGAAACCAGAAATGGAACTTCTGCTACAATTGCCTTGTATAGTAAGTGCCATCCGATGGCCTCAATGCGTTTTCTGTTGGCAGAGGGACTACCACAACTATAGAAATTTAAAATAGATAGATCTGTTTATTCCAGATTCATTTACTTAGTGCCGTTTGGAACTTTCTGCTTTAAAGTCATACACAAATTAAGTACTAATCTATATTAGGTAACCCTTGACCTTCTTTTATATATCTTACGATTCTAGGATGAAATCCAATTCCAAATCCTTAAGAACCTTATTCTCCAAGTATGTCGCAATATTTTTTTTGTTCTATCCAGCCAAGCCGAGTAAATTGAATCCAAGCTACGGAAGGGATGATGATGATGACTGCGTTGGTTATGGCCATGTCTCGCTTTCAGTGTTGACAGCTCCGCTGACATGCTGGCCATAAACACGGCCAATGCCAGACGGGAAGTCCTGGGGATTGGCGGGAAAGGACCTGCACCGAAAGGGCTTCGGCTTGGTTTGTGTGCTGCCGCCAGCGTAAAACCGCAAAATTTAATTCCCTTATCAGAAAGTGACAAGCGTGCGTAGTTAATGCAATTTTGCAGCGCATTTAACATGACATATCTTTGTTATGATGCAAAACGGTCTAGTAGTGGTACTATATATTCAAACAAATATTCATCACACAATATAATCAAAAATAAAAGTCTTTTCAGAGTTTTACGTGCAAAAACCCTTTAAACTATGTGTAAATTTAAAAGTATGCCCTCGATCCTAGAACCTTTTTAGTTATAGATATATTCAATCAATAAATATATTACCATTTTTCGGAAATGCTTTTAAAAATTCATTATTGTATGTTTAAAAGTTCAATTTGATAACTTTATTTTTAGTGCAATCTTAAAAGAACGCACCGATCCGCGTGGAATTTCCATTTTCCAGCGGAAGTTGTTTACGTTCAGGATGATTCCCTTTATTTCAATGGCTACACTTCCTCCTTTGTCTTCGGCGTGGAAAAACCGCAAATTGCGCTGCTGGAACTTGCCCACTTTTGGGCCAAATTACAATTCCGCTGATTGCATTACCCACACTCGCCGGCATTTTCTTTTGGGCTGCGAGTGAAAAGCGCCTTCGGCTCATTCACATTTTCCACGCGTTATTCACACTTTACGCCTAGATTTTGAACGCCATGAATCCTCCAACTGTTTTGCATATTTGCGTGCCTGATCCTTGCTCCGGACTCCGGACTCCAAAGTCCGGACTTTGTAGTCCGTAGTCCGTGCTTTTGCCTCCTCAGTTTGCCGTTTTGTTTCTGTTTTTGTTTCGTTTGGTAGTTTTGCATTCATTGCGAAAGAGATAAAAATAATGAACATACCAAAGGCAAACTCGAATGGCGAAATAAAAAAAGAAAACCCAATGCCAACAAGCAACTCAGCACAACTGCAGATATGGCTCCTTCTGATCCGCCAACGCTAACTTCTAAGCCCCATGCCGCCCCCCATTTTTTTGTATGTGCGTGCAACGGAGCTGCGATTTGGCCAAGTTTTTGTTGGCTTAGATTTATGTGCGCCGAATGCATACACGTACAGTGGATACTGCACCTAAGGAACTATAGTCAAGGGCTTTATCTAGTTTAAGGTCGGTTTTTTATATATGATTTTCAAACTAAAAAGATTTTTATATTATATTTATTATATCAATTTCTATTATGACTATCTAGTTAAAGATCGGTTTTTATATGTTTCAAACTAAATAGTTTTTTATGATATATTTATTATATTTTAATTTCAATTATGAATAAAGCATTCTTTTATTGAATACACTTATGATTGATGCTTGGCATTTAATTGTCGTAATAATTTCAAATATTTTTGTTATGCCAAATGATCATACCTGTATTTCTATACTACAAATCGCCTTCAGTTTGAGTGAGAAATGGGCGTTTCCCTGCATTTTCCTGGGCGCCGTGCATAAGGCAAATTGCTTGTAAGTTCAACTCGTATTTTGCATTGTTCCTCACTTCCGACAGTTAAATTAAAGCCATTGTCTGAGCTCTGGGTTGGAGTTGGTGTGGCCGTTAGTTAGTTTTGTGCGCCTAACGTAGCGATTGCCTGGCATTTTTATCTGCAACAAACCGCTGGAGTAACAGAAACAACATTAGCCAGGAAAAACAGGAACAGGATTAAAAGCCAAAACAGTTGAAATACGACAGCGAAAACAATTTGTTATCCCAGAAGTGTTCTGCAAGTTTTCTTCTTGACCAAGTACCCTCCCTACCCTCCATTCCAGTTTCGCAGCGAATTTGGTTTGAATTCCGGCTTTTGGCCATGAAGTGTGGGCTCTTGGTTGCGGTTTTAATTAGTCAAGCACGCGTCGAAAGAAAAAGCTGCAATCAAATGCGCAAAATCTTGTTGCAAACTCTGCATGGGGCGGAACTTACCTTGCTTAATTGAGGAAGTAGCAGATTAAGAAATTCAAACGATATCACTACTTTAAGGATTAAAAACTATACAAATACTTAGCTATTGTTGCTTATTAAGGATCTTTGAAGATTTTGTATTATATTAAGTTTTCAAATATATTTATTATTATTTACATTTTACAACGTTTTTTAAATACTATGAACCTTTGTTTTTTAATTGTTACATCTGGACCTCATCAAGGGCCAACTAGTAGCAGGGAGTCCACTCGATGTGGAAAAACCACAGCTGAGAAACGCATTAATTATCTGACTGCGGAAAGAAGGTTAGTGCCTGGGGCAGAACCACCCATTAACCCACCACCAAAGACACCACCCACCGCAGACAACCACCAGGATGACACAGAAAGTGTTGAGCTGCAAATGAGGCAACAATGCGACCAAAAGCGGGGCAAAAAATACACAAAATAGGGGAAAAAGTGGGGGAAATGCAAAGTGGAAATGCTTCGAGTGCAGGCCATGCGTGGCGCAAACAAACTCGGAAAATGCAAAACGGATGTGTAAATAATTTAGACGAGTTGCCAGCACAACCGGCGAGTATCAGCGTGTGTATCTTTTTAGTTTATGTATCATTAAAAAATACTTACAGCAAAACAAAGCGGGAAGAAGCCGAGCATAATGAAAGGCAGTGGGAAAAGCGGAAAATGTGCCATTTGCGAGATGCAAAGCAAACAGAATGGAGGTTACATCCTATGGTACATATACATATGTACATATATATAGTGGCTTCGTACTTTTCCGGAACGTGCGAGAAGTGCAATAATTATATGCATACAAAGAAGCAAACCCTGGTGTACTTGTATAGTTACTTTTTTGACATGCTGCAAATTAAACAAGTGCTACAAAAAAAAGTAAAAGAAGAAGGGAAAAATACGCTTGCCGAAGTAAATTACTTTTTGCTACAACTGCATACAATCAAATGCAAGGGGATTAAAAACCAACAAGTAACATGTAACAGCGATATCACCTTTGGATTATGCACTAAAAAACACTGCGGATTCCAATCAATTCCAATTTCAGTTAAACCCAAACCTATTTTTAGGCAAAATCCAAAGTGATCCTGAAGTGTGTACCTATCAGAAAACGATCACAGTCCAATAATTTTATGACTAGATCCAAATAAAGCTCTTTTTACGCGCAGTGCACAAAATTCTCAGTTGCGGCCTGTCTGTCTGGATAAAGGATGGGACTGGGTGCAACCTGGCAAACCTCCGGCGGCATTTGCATACCTGATGCTAAAAAACTATGTTAATGTGTGAGCTATCCGGGATTGAGGCGAGCTGGCAAGCAAGTTCCTGGCCCGCCGCCCGCCGAGAAGGAGGAGAACCAGCTGTGAGTCCGCCGGCGGGACAAGCCGCAGACATTGAAAGTGTCGCCCTCTCCGCCTCTCTGCTGTCTGTCTCTATCTGTCTCTATAAATCTCTACGGATGTGTTGTTAACTGCCGCCGGGCTCCTGGAATCATTCCCCTTGGATTTTTCCGCCTCCCAGACAGAACATGGGGCGTGGCAGGGTGGTGGTGGCTCAATTTGCACGCTTCGTTATTCAATTAGACACTTGGCACACACAAACACACAACGAGTGCCGAGGAGAAAGGGCAAATTGGGAGGAGCAGCGACTACAAGGGACGCATAATTTTGATTGATGGCCCAATAATGGCGGTGATTTATCATATTTGCATGCTAACATTTAAGCCAACGAACGGCGGGTCTGCTCTTAAAGCCAGCTAGCGAGTATGTTTGCGAATTAGCTGCATGCCGTAATTAAATTTAACCCTTTCAATCTAGAAATTCAGTAAATGGAATGTACTAAAACACATGGAAATAGCTTTAAACAAGAAAGACTGCTATAGTCGCGGTTCATTAATTTCCTCGAATATCGATAGAAATTTGAAACAAATAGTAATTTAGTTAAACAAAATTGAAACAATTTTTTTAGTCTGATATACCGATAAAAATTGGATAGAAAAATAATAACACGAAAAAATATCGGATCATATTTCAATAGTGAAGGCGTGGCACTTTTGGGCGGTTAGCTACAACCTTCTTCTGTCTCCGGCCACCGAAAAGTATGCTATGCAGCTGAGCAGATGACACCCACACAACTGCAGGTGTGTGCGTGTGAGTTGCACATATATGTATACACATGTACGCCGCTAATTGGTCTTTTGCTCTCTGCAAATGAAAGCGTTGCTCTGGCAACAGCCACGTGCTGCTGTGGCTGCTGGGCGTATACGCAATATTTGTAGTTTTTTATTGCACTTTCTCCGTGTGCATGTGTGTGTGTGTGTTTCCCCCAGAACGGCTGTATGTCTATAAAATCCGGCTTAAGCCGCATGCTACCTGCGAAATGTATGAAATTTTTGCAGCCACTCAGCAGTCTTCCCACACACACTCACAGGTGTATATGTGAAGGATAAAGCCAGCACACGCAGAAGTACACAAGGGAAAACATTTGTAACAATTTGTATAATATTATAAGACAACAATAACAACTAAAGATATATAATATAAGTAAACTTAATTGTAGATTTTTAATAAATAAACGCTAGAAAAATGATGTAAATTCAATGAAATAGGAAACTAATGAAATATTTAATTATATCCTTTATTCGTAGATTAATTCACAAGACACGGTTGAAAATGTTTTGATATTTTTATTTTTCAGGGAACTCGGCAATAGTTTTTCTAAGCTCAATAAATTACTTAAATATTTTGGAGAATAATGATTACACTCTAGGAATTTTTTAAGATATAAGCAAGGAATTTGCTATTATATATCTTTCAAAAATTTGTGTATACACAGAATTTTTTTTGAATGCACAAATACAAAAAAGCAAAAGTGGAACGCATTTTTGCCAGCAGGTTTAGCCGCTGCTCCCGCTGCCTGTGGCTTTGCCGTCGGCTTGGGACGCTGGTAAACACTCAAATCCAATTAAATTTAATACGACTTACTTGGCTTTGTTGCAGGTGGATGTGTGACAAAGGAACCGAGGGGAAAACAGAGGGACAGAAAAGAACTACGTGTGCCGTTTGTTTGGCATTTGGTTGTTCTCGTTCTGGTTTTTCTTGTCCCTTTTTTCCCACCCGCTGGTTGTTTTCATTTCGGTTTTTATTTTGTGTTTCATTACTTTACTTTCTGCTGTTTTGTACGCGGTACCTGTAGAGTATATATGTAGCTGCCAAACAGACATATTCTTCATCTGGCTTAAGGACTTAAATTAATCCCCTTCCTCGTACATGCAAATTATTCCAAATGTAACATTTTTATTATAAAGATTAATTTTTTTATTCCTCGTTTTTATTTAAGTTTTAAGTAAATGTTTAAAATAGATTTTACTTACATTTAAATCCAAGTAACGAGTGAAGTCGCAAGTCTTTCAAACATTCGTACCTGTTTTGTAATGATTTTACGGAGTCTGCTTTCGTTCGGTTTACCCGAAGTGCTTTGGCTTAATTAAGGCAACATTTGCCAAATAAAATTGGCCCCTTCAAATGAGCTTAAGAGAGCTAATTGCGTTTGGTGCCACCAACTCGGAGAATCTGGCTCTCCGGGCAGTTGAGAAAGTGAATTCGCCGTAAGCCGGGTTAAAAAAAAAGTATGAAGAGCAGTAACACGAAAATGAGGCAATTAATATCGCCCCGACTGTCAACGCTCGATGCCAAGCGATGCAATCCGGTCCGATTCGTTCGGTTCGAATGCGATTATTCATTCCGCAACTTCTTCCCGGTTGTCGTAGGACCAGCGGTGCCAGTGGCATTGTAAATATGCATAAGCTCCAGAAACCCCTTGGAATATTCATGGAGGTGTGTAAACTGCCAGGAGCTGCAATCTATGTCATATGCAAAACAAACTCCTCGATAACACTCGAGGTGGCAGTCTAACATTTGCACTACATCTATTTAACAAAGCTTGAATGGTTTGTTTAGCAGTTTAAATCACGCAACTGGGAAATTCATACAAAATTAAACAGTACGATTTAACGATAGAGTTGTAAATGCTTAAACAGCCATTTAGGTTTAATTTGGTTATAAAACTAGATTTTATTTATAAGTCTATAACTGAGTAAAAGGCTTGTCATAAATCTAAACTTTATTTGAAGTAACAGTTTGAAATTCGTGGCACATTATTAATAATCCCCTGATTCCTTGACCATTTATCCAAGGCCCTTCAGACTTTCCAGTGTTCGTGATCCCACCCTCGCAGCGTTTTGTGGCGCCACCTTTGGCGCTTTTTCTCGATTCCCCGCCGGAAAATTGATGGGTGGATTTTCCGCCATGATAAGGGGCAGCAGCAAGATCAGGCAGAGCAGAGCCAAAAGGCGTTTCATCTTGAGTCAGATCGAACGGGCAAGTAACTGGCAATTGAAAGGCGAATCGCTCTTTTATACGAGCGATTAAATTTTGCGAGTACACTCGAACAAAGCACAGCTTCGGGGCCAGTTTGCCAGTTCTAAATTTAAGTGGAAATCGCATTCAATTTGGATTTCCGGCTGGCTGGCAATTAAGAAAATTGGCCAACACAACGACTGGCGACTTGCGACTGGCAACGAGTACATAATGGATTGTAAATATTTGACACCTGCGCCACCCACTTAACCCCAACACCAACGCCAACCCCAAGCCCAGCTCCCAACCCAACCCATTGATGTGGCCTTAATCCAAACGCAGAACAATGCCAACAATTTACTCAGTCTAAGCTGCCGCCCAGCAAGTTCTTCTTCCAATTACTTTTTGCACGATTTGATTTTACATTTAACGATTTTTCGCACTTAATTAGAAGCCAGTGTCGATGTCAGTGGCAGGCGGAGGTGGCTGTGGATGTGGAGGTGGATGTAGTGGTGGCATCCAGCCAAAGGGTTGCCATGATTTGATTAAATGTGAAGATGAATTTTAATTAAAATCCACCCCCAATCTTCTCGCAATGGCTTGGCTCCCTCACCCTTTTGTGGCCAAGTTTTTGACACTCAACGCTTTTCCGACACTCCCCCCAAAAATCACCCCACTCCTCTTAATAGAGCAATAAAAGCCGCAAGTTCATGCCAGACTTAGTCATCGTAATTTATGCAAAATGAAAATTAAAGATCCACTGAGCCAAAGTTTTTAATGGCAAATGACAGAGGATTTAATTCCCAAACTACTTGCAAGCCATTTGCTTGCCAAAAATTCCACACTTCTCGACCATCTATTTCAATTATTGGCTTTAATGCTCTGATTACCATCAATCCCTCGGCCAAATAGTAAATTATTTGGCATAATTTCTCTTTAAATGGGCTGCATGACAAACAATGCCGCTTTGTCCAACTGAAAAAAGCCAGCTGGAAGACTTTAGTTAAAATTTTATTCAAAAACAAAAAAGTAAGCACAAAGGAAAACAAATACAGCCGAGCAATCACACACTCACACGCACAGCATTTTTACGGGCAGTCACATACAGTCCACAAAAAGTACAAAATGCCAACAGGAATTGCTGTCAACAGGGCGACTACTTGATGCCCTTCTCTTTTCGCTTTGGGTGCTTTTATTCATTTTTAAATATTTTTTAAATATTATGTACTAATGAAGGTGCTTTTTATTGTTATTATGATGTGCATGCAGTGTGTATTTAGAAATCATTATCATTTTAAAAAAAGATTACCTTTAACAGGTGCTTAGTTTTAAAGTTTTAAGGACTAGCCATCATAAGTGAAAGTATTCAAAGATACCCAAGTAATTCGACGATATACACCAGATATTCAGAATGTGGTTTAGAGGGAGGGGTTTTGGCTGTCGCTTCCAATGGGGCATTCAAAATTACGAGCCAACAGTTTCCGCAGTGTTTTTTGTCATTTCCATGCGCTCATTGTCAGTTTTAAGTAAGCAACTTCCTCGTTGGTTTTTTTTTCCATTTTCAAAACAGCGGCCGAAAGTTTTGTGACCAAAACTCTGCCTACAAATGCAGACAAATATGGAAAAACTCATGAAATGCAATAAATTTTCAAATATATTTTGTGTGCGCGGCAGCCGAGTTTTTAGTTAGTCTGTTTTTGAAATTTTTGTTTCTCCCTTTTTTTTGCGTGCGAGGCTTTTTGTTTTTTGCAAACACTATACAGACTTTCATTGTTTTAAACTGAACAACTTTTTTCTTGGTGCAGTGCACAGAACAAACTGATAAAGCCACGTTTTGCCTGCAAATTCAAAAACCAAATTGTGCGATAGAGACTGCGACTGGCGCACTCCAAGAATTGACGGAGTCTAAGGCCATATAAATCAAATGTTGATTGCGTAAAGTCAGAAGACCAAATTTACGAGTAGCGTCAAAACCGTCTAAAAGTGGAAGATATCTTTGGAGAATGACAAATACAAAATGTCCACACTTTGTTAAGTTATTTGTATTTTAATCTAAATTGTATGAAGGAGAGTTATTGGTACCTTCAAAACTGAGATGACAAAATAGAAAATGCTTTGTTTTAGAGATCTTTAAAAATAATATTTAAAATGATTTTATAAAATTATATTAAATTATAGATAATTAATTAATATTTTAAACAATAGTTAATGCTTTACAATCAACTATATTACACAAATATTTAGATATGCGATTATTTAATTATATTTGCAATCAAAATTGTTTACTTGAAATGCGTTTTAATCACTGACTCACTAAATTTTTCAACTATTAACATCACACAGCAGATTGTTCAATTCCCGAGTCATGAGTTAGTCAAGTGAAAAACTTTTACTACGATTCAGCCTGTCATCCTCTTGTCAATGACTATAAATTTTGAGAGATTTTTTTTTAGAATTGCCCCATCGCTCGGCGAAGACACAACAACAAATCAAATCAAATGAAATCGAACATCGCCCATCATCTGCCCGCTGATAACTGCTCTGTTCTGATAGAGTTCTTCACTGATAACAAGACGAAGTGGTTGGTGGGCTGTGAATGAACGCTGAGCTGGCTGTTGGCTATATAAGCCAGAATACGTAGGTGGGAGCCACATTAGAAGCCCTGGGCCCAAACGGAACGGAGCGGTCTGAAAAATGTTGAAACTATTTGCTGCAGTACTCCTACTGGCCGGCGTTGCCTTGGCGCTGGACAACTACGATGGGTGAGTGATCCGCCGGAGGAGTAGGAGTGATTCCACGGCCACTTGGCCATTCGTCAGTTACTGGCATAAAGGCTTTTAGTCAGCTTGAATCAATTAAAACAGAGATGCCAGCTGCTTTTTAAAGAAAAGTGCTGAAACAAGCTGAAATCAATTTTAAACTATTATTCAAATCTTTATTTATAGCTACAAGATCTACGACGTCAATGCTCGCAACGCCTTTGAGAAGCAGTTCCTGCTGCGCTTGTCCGGAAATGAGGCGTACGACTTCTTTGATCTGCCCCGCTCGCTGGACGCCGCCAGTCGCGTGATGGTGAAGCCGGAGGATCAGGAGGGTTTCGAGCACCTGCTGGAGAAGTACAACGTCAACTACTTGGTGGTCAACGAGAATTTCGGAGAGTCGCTGCGCAAGGAGCAGGAGGAGAACCAGAGCCAGAGATTGATGAACCTGCGATCCGCTGGACGCAGCGTTAGCTTCAAGGCGTTCCATCGCCATGCCGAGATCAATGCCTACTTGGATGAGTTGGCCGCCGCCTATCCCAGCCGTGTCTCCGTTCAGGTGGCCGGCAAGTCGTACGAGAACCGTGACATCAAGACCATAACTATCACCAATGGCGATGGCAAGACCGGCAAGAATGTTATCTTCCTGGATGCTGGAATCCACGCTCGCGAATGGATCGCCCATGCTGGCGCTCTGTATGTGATCCATCAGCTGACGGAGAACTTTGCTGCCAACTCGGATCTGCTGAAGAACTTCGATTGGGTCATCCTGCCGGTGGTGAATCCCGATGGCTATGAATTCTCTCACACCACCACCCGTTTGTGGCGCAAGACGAGGAAGCCAATCAGCAGTGCCTGCTATGGAACCGATGCCAATCGCAACTTCGATTTCCACTGGGGAGAGGTGGGCGCCTCCAGCTACTCCTGCTCCGATACCTTCAAGGGTGAGACGGCCTTCTCCGAGCCGGAGACCCAGTTGATTCGCGATCTCCTGCTCAGTCTGACCGGACGCGGCAAGTTCTACCTGACCCTCCACTCCTATGGCAACTACCTGCTGTATCCTTGGGGTTGGACCTCGTAAGTATCTTTACCCAATACTCGTTTCCAGATCTTCAGTGCTAAAACATTCAAATCCTATTGCAGTGCTCTGCCCAGCAGCTGGCGCGACAACGATGAGGTGGCCCAGGCTGGAGCGGATGCCATCAAGAGTGCCACCGGAACGAAGTACACCGTGGGCAGCTCCACCAATGTTCTGTACGCTGCTGCCGGCGGCAGTGACGACTATGCCTTCGGAGTGGCCAACTTCCCGGTGTCCATCACCATGGAACTGCCGGCTGGCGGCACTGGTTTCAATCCCAGCACCAGCCAGATCGAGGGCTTCGTTTCCGAGACCTGGGTGGGCATCAAGGCCATGGCCGAGAAGGTGGCCGAGAAGTACTAGGCGAGTACAATAAATGCCAAATGATATTTCCTAATCGCGTAGTCTTCTCACTAATTGGGTATTCTATTCCCGTTCTTGGCATTGCCATGCATGGCAAAATCGACGGGTGTCCCATCGGGTGGGTGGCCATATCAGTCGAGCAGCGCCATTGACACACTCTTTTAATTGGGCGGGGCACTCCACTCGGGATACTATGGACTTATCGCGGTCTGCCACTTGAGTTCATCAAGTGGAACGGATCTGAAGTGGCGGTCTTGATTATCACGGTTACTCGGACATAAACTGCCTTGTGTCTCATTTCCGTTGGGCTGAATAAGTAGGAACTTAAAATATTTATTTATATTTCAAATCATGAGTCAAAACAAATTAGGCATTGGATTCATCATTCCAATTTAAAATGTATGTATATATGTATATGTTAAAAATAGATTCATCATTTTCATTTGTTTAGAAAGATGTTTCACCTCCGAAAGTGTCCACAGTCAGCGGTTTTCCTTCAACTGGTTTTCTATTTAGAGAAATATCAAGTTATTTCAAATATTACCCAATCTCTGGACTTACCCTTTTCTGAGCCATTCAAGGCTTTGTCTAACGACAAATAGCAAAAAAAATGGTATTCCAATGGCAGCATGAAAATAGTCGGCTACCCACAGAAAGTGTGGAAAAACTCTATAGGTCTGCATTACACAGAGAATCAAATCCAGATTCCAAAGAACTCCCAATTTCGTAGGTAATCGCAGCCAAAATAAAAGTCTTTAATAGAAATAAAATATATATATGTTAAATTGTGATAATAATAATGCCATACCTTGATATGAAATCCTCCTTAAAGACATCCGTTTTTAAAAAACTTCTTGCGACCTGGATACTCCAGACCATGTTGATAAGACTTAGAATCAGCATCCCTGCATAGTAGAATGCAACTGTGTAGGGCCAGTCCACAGCATCCAATTTAATGAAATACGAAAACATGTATTTTGCGTTGCCCTCCCAGAAATAGTTTACGAAATACATCAGTACGGTCAAAATGGATGCAGTGACCCAGACAAAAAAACAAAAATGCCTGAACCGAAACCAAGACTGGGGATGTTTTTGATCTTGTGCAATACAAAATTTCCGCAAACTATAATTGAGGACAAGGAACCAAAGAAACGAAGCTATCCAGAAGAAGTAGGTTATATAACCTGTAAATTAAAAGATAACTATTGTACTTGGCTATATATGGTTAACATGGTCCAGCAAACCAATTACATTTTACTATGTAATAGGAAATTCTGAATAACTTACCTTTAACAGCGATATATTTGTTCAACAAACAGTGATCGTCCAGCAACCAGAAAAGGCATTTAATACACATGCAGATTAAGCAACTCAAAAAGCACTTTCCGTCCGTATTCCGAAGTTGTTCAAAGTACAGAAAGGCGGCAATGGTTAGTAGATAGCATATAACAGATATCACACCAACTTAAAAAAAAGGGTTATTAAACTAATACGAGCATTAATAACCAATTTATTTACTTACGTACGAGCACCGCTGGCCTCATTTTACAACAGATTGGCGTATACTTATAGATGTTTATGTTCCATCCCGGTTCGACACGTCTGTATACTTGGATTGCAATGGGTTCATTCTAGAATAATAAGTAAAATGATATAATGATAAAATATGGCAAATCAAATACAAACCTTAACCGATGTATGCCCATTGCATT
The DNA here is from genome assembly GCF_016746235.2 of Drosophila teissieri. Lineage (NCBI taxonomy): Eukaryota > Metazoa > Arthropoda > Insecta > Diptera > Drosophilidae > Drosophila > Drosophila teissieri. Next base: position 12,669,178 of record NC_053031.1, on the reverse strand, counting down.
TTGGGTATTCTCTTGAAGTTTCGAATGTATTTAGGATGGCATCCTTTTCTAAATGCGACTTTTTCATTATATCTATGGGGCACACGCCAGTGGGGAGAAATTCCTTTCTGGAACAACAAACATGAACGCAGTTCAACCCTTTACACGCACATGCGTTTGTGAACTCCCTACATTCATTCACTGTACGATTGACAGGAACTTGGTCAAAATAGTCATCTACAGCTTTTAAATACGAAATATCCACCGGGTCCACGTAATTGCAGCCATATGATTTCGCGTTCGACTCGTATACAATTATTAGAAAAATGAATACATTCAATAATTTCACGGACTTCTGCATTTTGGAACTCTGCACCCAAATTTGCTAACAGTAAATCTCGACTGACTGTTTTTGAGCTTATTTTACTATATTTATATAGTTTCGAAACCGACTCATTGGAAGCATTAACATTATACTTATTCCACAGGGAACTCAATGCAAAATATCTTTTGAGTGATCTAAATGAGAACAAATTCTCTTTCCTAAAATGCGATTCGAAAACATATGAGTGTTACTGAAAAGTTGATAAGGTTCAGTTATGCTACACTTATATTTCTTATATTATATTACTTATATTTCATCATAAAAAAATCATACAAATATTTGTGTTGATTATATTTATATAGTTTCGAAACCGACTCATTGGAAGCACCAACATTATACTTATTCCACAGGGAACTCAATGCAAAATATCTTTTGAGTGATTTAAATGAGAACAAATTCTCTTTGCGAATGCGATTCGAAAACATATGAGTGTTACTGAAAAGTTGATAAAGTTCAGTTATGCTACACTTATCACAAAACGCTTTGAGCGCGCTAAAAAAAAAACCCTTGATATTTTATCATTAAAAAATCATACAAATTTTTGTACTGTTTGTCAAAATGAATCATAATTCGCTTAAAAAAAAAGAAGTATTAGGTTCCACACACATTTAATAACATGTCCATTCATTCCATGTTTATTTGCCAAAATACCGGAGTGTTTATCGTTTAGATACCACAAACATGCTATTAAACTTAAGTTCTCCTTGTTTAGTTTATAATGGTCAGGCAATCAATGAACTGAATCATCGAAACAGTTTGACAACAGTTTGATTATGCCAGAGGATACTTTTGTATTACTCTCCGCGCCATGGCCGCAATGCCCACGAAGGTCTCCTTGACTATGCGATCTATATCCGATGCCGGAGGATCAAATCCAGTGCCACCGAATGGCAGTTCCATGGTGAAGGAAATCGGGAAGCCAGCATTGAAGGCATAATCATCGCTAGCTCCGGATGCCGCATAATTGATGGTTGTGGTAGAGGGTCCAACCGTATAGACAGTGCCAGTGGACTCCAAAATAGCACTTTTACCTGCCTCAGCTACCTCCTTGAGGTCCTCTTCTGTATCGGGAACAGCTCTGGAACATGTTAAAATTTCATATTATAAATAAACATTACAAAAATTAAATAGGCTCTACAGATATGTACTTACGCAGTCCAACCCCATGGATACAGAATAAGTGAACCATAGGAATGCAAAGTCAAATACATCTGTCCACGGTCCGCATAGCTATGGATGAGATCCCCAACCACCAGAGCCTCCGGTTCCGAGAAAGCCCTTGCACCAGCGAAGGTGTCATCACAGGGATCGTCCGAGGCACCCTCCTCGTTCCAGTGGAAATCAAAGTTTCGATTGGGATCGGTGCCAATGCAGTTCGAACTGCTGGGTTGCCTGGTTTTGCGCCACATGCGAGTATCCGCCGATAGCTGTGTGTACTCATAGCCATCGGGATTGACCACGGGCAGGATCACCCAATCGAAGTCCTGCAGTAGATCGGCATTATCCTCGAGATTTTCCACCAGCTGATTGATCAGATAAATCGCAGCCGCCGGTGAAATCCATTCGCGAGCATGGAAGCCACCATCCACAAGGATCACATTCTTTTTGCGCCTGGCATCGCCATTGGTGATCGTGATGGTCTTCAACCAGCGATTTTCGTAACTTCGGCCAACGGTTTTCAGGAAAACCCGACGCGGATATTTCACAGCCAAATCCTCGATGAACTGGTTGATCTCCTCGTGGGAGTAGTATCTCTCAGTGCCCAATCTTCCATTGTAGGGAAACCACTGGCGCAACATACGGTTCGTTTCGAATTGGCGACTTAGAGTGAGACCCACATTCCGGTTGATAATATCATAGTCCACATTATTGTCGTCCATCAGCTGCACAAAGTTCACCTGTTCGTGAGGATGCACCATAATCTTGGCTGGATTACCACCATTAAAACCCGAGAACACCTCATAATATGACGCATTCTTGACCAATTCGTTAAGAGTTTCTCTGAAGGACACCGAACGCGCTTTACTGGAGACCTCATAGATTTTATAACTAAAGAAAACGTTTGTTTCAATTTCGATTGATATTATAAATTTAATTTAATATCATACCCTTCGTATTTATTGGCTTTTTGCAGTCCAGCAGAGAAGCTTAGGCAGCTTAGTGCCAGCAAAACCCAGCAAACCGACATCTTTCACAGTCGATCCCTATCTGTGCAATACCAATTTCAAGCTATCGAAGAAACTGCCATGGACTACATTCTCAACTCGTTATCAGTAAATCGAGCTGCGTTATGAATGGTAGTAAAGATTCCAAGAGAAATCGATTGGAAATAAAGATTGCTAGCAATGAAAATAGCGATCCATTATCTATTTGGTTCCCAATTACGCTATCAACCAAAATCTTGTTAGGTAAAGTGAGGCGAATTCGATTTTCATTGAAAAATATTCTGAAAATATTACTGTAAATTATACATCTATATAAGCACTATATATAAATGGTAATTTATTGAAAACTTAACACATGTTTTAGTACATCTCGATCACTTTCTCGGCCATGGCACGAATGCCAATCCAGGTTTCGGTGACGAACTCATCGATGCGGGTGACTGGAGGATTGAATCCAATGCTGCCGGCACCGGTCAACTCCATGGTGATGGACACATTGAAACCGGCATAGTAGCCATAATCATCGCTGGCTCCGGCAGCAATATACAGGACATTGGTGGAGGATCCATAGGTGTACACCGTACCAGTGGCGTTCTGAATAGCCTCAGCTCCAGTGCGGGCTACCGCATCCAGATCCTCCCAATTCTCCGGCAGATCGCTGTGAGATGTAAGTAATAAGTCAGAGTAAATCATTTAAAATGTAATAGTCATGACTTACGAAGTCCATCCCCAAGGATACAGCAGATAGTTGCCGTAGGAGTGGATGGTGAGGTACATAATGCCCCGATCGGCCAGTGAGTGCATCAGATCCCGTACGGTAATCGTCTCCGGTTCGGAGAAGGCCGTTGGGCCAGCATAGGTGTCGGCACATGGGTTCGAGGAGGCACCCTCCTCGTTCCAGTGGAAGTCAAAATTGCGGTTGGGATCAGCTCCGTAGCAGATCTGACCACCGTACGTGTACGGCTGGCGGGTTTTGCGCCACATGCGAGCCAGAGTTCCGGTCTGGGAGTGCTCATAGCCATCGGCATTGACCAGGGGCAGGATGACCCAGTCGTAGTCCTTCAGCAGATGGGCGTTCTCCTCGAACTGTTCCACCAATCGATCGATGACGTAGAGAACGGCTGCTGGCGAAATCCATTCCCTTGCATGGAAACCACCATCCATGAAGATCAGTTTCTTGTTAGCCTTGCCATCGCCATTGGTGATGGTGATGGTTTTCAGGACTCGCTTCTCATAGGACCAGCCAACGGTCTTAACGAAGACTCGGCTGGGAAAACGCTGGGCCAGGTCATCGATATAGTTGATGATCTCCTCGTGGGTGTAGTATCGCTCCGTGCTCAAGCGACCCTTTCCCGTGATGGGCGCCAACAGGCGCTGCATCTGCCGCTGGGCAAACTCCTCGGCAATGGAAGCGCCCAGGTTGGAGTTCACCAGATTATGTGCCATGTTCTCTCCCTCAACCAAACGCTGGAAATGTTCCAACTGACCGGGACTCACAATCACACGCGATGGATGCCCCAACAGGCGAGATTCGCTGATGAAATCGTATCCTTGCAGGCTGAGTTGATGCAGCTGGTGCGCCTGGTCGGCACTCGAGGGAATCACCTCATAAATGCGGTAACTGAAAGTGAATAACATGTTTTATATGCAAACCCATAGGGAAAGTCTGAGTAATCCTCTGAGTAGTTCCTTGATGGGTCAGTGATAGCTCCTATGGCAATACTTACCCCTCGTAATCCTGATCGGCAGCCACAAGAGTGGCGCCCACAAAGAGCACTAGCAAACCCAGAGAGTACTTCATCTTGGCACGAACTAAGCAACCGCGTGGATGTGCCGTGCCACTTAAATAGCTAGACAAAGTCACCCGGCCACATATCTAATCGACAAATGGATCCATAAATAACCAACCACTGCCGTACGAGTAACCCGCAAATCAGAGCGAATCAAAGTTAATGTCTGTTTATTTACAGCCAGATTACGCCGGATAGCGTCTTATCACCTCCGCGGCCATGGCCCGCACTCCCACCCAACTTTCCGTGACCAATCGCTCGATGTGGGAAACCCAGGGATCGAATCCCAGGAAGCCTGCAGCCGGCAGATCCATGGTCATGGAAACGGTGGCATTCACCACTCCCAGCGCAAAGTCCGCCGTATCGCCAGATGTCGGATATAGCACGTAGTAGGTGCTTCCATAGCTGTATATTCCATTCGTTGAGTAGATGATCGCCTTGGCCCCGGCATCCGCAACAGACATCATGTCCTGGTAGGTATCAGGAAAGTCGCTGGAATCAATTAATGTTTACTAAAATTGGTTTATCGCTATCTTAGCATACCTACCTGGTATAACCCCATGGCAGGAGAAAGTAGTTGCCATAGGAGTGCAGTGAGAGGTAAAAGTTGAGTCGTCCCCTGTAATGGAGCATCACATCTCGCAGGACCTGCGACTCGGGTTGGTCGAATGGTCGCTCTCCACGGTAAATATCCTCGCACGGATCTGAAGAAGAGCCCTCATCGTGGCCCCATTCGTAGCCGAAGTTGCGATTGATATCCGTGCCAATGCAATCCGGATTGCTAGTGGGTCGACGGGTCTTACGCCAGTAACGAGAATCCGTGTGGGTGTACTCATATCCATCCGCATTGACCACCGGCATGATCACCCAGTCGTAGTCCTGTAGGAGCTCCTGGTTATCCACATAGTTGTCCAATAGCTGCTGGATGATATAAAGGGCCATCGACGGTGATATCCATTCCCGGGCATGCACCGTGCCATCAATTAGGATCACTGGCTTATTCCGCCTGCCATCTCCATTTGTAATAGTTAAAACTTTGAGCGGCCGTCTCTCGTAACTCCAGCCGAATTGCTTCACCTGGACTCGTTTGGGAAATCTTTCGGGTAAACTATCCAGATAATCATTAATTTCCGAATGGGTATAGAACGCTGATAGCACATCAATGTGTGGCCATTGGATGAGCAACTTCTTCTCAAGATTCTCAGCTCGTTGGGCATGCACCAATGGTGCCAAGTCCTCTATCAAAACCTTGTACTCCATATGATAGTTTCCTAAAGTTTCAATAAACCCACCAGCTTCTTCAGGCGGTATCATCACTTTTAGTACGCTTTCATTTCGACTTGGCTCGTAAAAGTCCCATAGGGGATTCTCCTTTGACCACTTCCTCACAAGACTCTGCTCCTCAGCTCCTTCGAGCTTCAGCTCGTACAGCTTGTAGTCCTTGTAATCCTGCCAAGCGAACAGCACCATGGGCTGCCATAGCAGTAGAGTTAGCAAACCCAAGAGTGGCCAAGCCATTATTGCCCGAAAGTCCGATATTGACTGGGCTAAAACACTGGCGTGAGGGCTAATCGCATTACCCGTTTTTATCACTTTATTGGAGACGCTGCCGCCAGCTTACGATACCAAAAAGGCGGATCGCTTTTATGATATATAGACCAACTAAGTAGTTCCCCCTTTTAATAATCAGGGCTTGAGAAAAACCTCTAGTTCCAGTTCATTAAAACTTAAAATGTTAAGTAAAATTGGAAGCTGCACAAATATAAATTTTAAGTAAAATTGGAAGCTGCGTAAATATAAATTTAAAGTATAATTGAAAGCTGCATAAATATAAATAGAATAGTAAAAAGAATTCTGTATTTTATTAGTAGTGAAATATAAGTATATAGGGAAAAAAATGGAGTATTGTTTTTCAGTTGTTCAGTTTCATATATTTAATTAATTTTCTTTTCATTTTTTGGCTGCACTAATTTGAATTAACAGCAATCTGCAATTCATTCGGCAATTGCATATAAAATCAGCAAATATATTCCCATATCTTCCCATATCATATAACCTAAAGAATAAAGGTAATAATGAAATATTTGTATGGATATATTTATTCACTATTCATCTCTTTAATGCTTAACAACGAGGTCACTTATCATGTTAGTTTTAACAAACAATAAATTCAATTGCCCAAAGGCTTAGCAAATACAGTGGTACCTCCTAGTAGAGGCTAACATGCCGGATGAACTCGACGAAGCCGGCGAACGTCTCCTTGCAGACGTGGATGATGTCGTGGGCGGGCACGTGGAACTCGTCACCGGGCAGCTCGAGCGTGTAGGACAGCGGGATTCCCAGATTGCCGTAGGCGTAGTCGTCCAAGCTGCCGGATGCCTCGTACAAAATGGAGGCGGAGGTGCCGGTTGTGTAGCGCGTTCCACGGTACCTGCCGATCTGGTTGGCGGCCCTCAGAGCCACCGAGCGCAGTGTTCCCACCGTGGGTGGCACGGTGTTTCTACACAGAGGGAAATATTCGTTATTAGGTATATGCATATTGAAAACTCAACTGTAGGTGCATCAGAATGTAGAATGAAAAACATTGAACAAATAATTCAAGCTATCTTTTGTATATTCTAACCATTGTAACTAACAGCAGTTAACACCAGAAATATTTTAAGAAATTTTAAATACCACTCATTAAATATATATTATAAATATATATAGTTATTTACAATATTATTTATATATCACAAATTTTTAAGAAATTATTAGATTGCGGGTCATGCAGCTTAATCTTGAATATTAAACGAACAGTGCAACGAAAATGAATTAAATGGTTGCATTGGCAGAAATATTCGCGTTTAATTGCTTTTAGCAAATAATTGAAAAGTAAATTGAATTTCTTTCGGGGCCACCCGCTGGCCGAGCCTTCAGCCACAGCCACTGCCACTGGCGAGGATTTTCGGACATGCAACATGGAAATCAGGGAGACTGCACTTTCCGCTCACACTCACACTCATACCCATACTCATTCGCATACTCATACTCACTTCGCATAGCCGTAGGGATAAAAAATGAATTTGCCAAATGAGTGAACATCCAGGCTGAGTTTCACACGGTTTCGATTGAATTCCAGATACCGCACCACCGCCGACGTCTCCGGCTCCGAGTTGGGTGCCGTGCCCGAGTACACCTCCGAGCAGAGCTGTTGGTATTTGGGAATGGAAATGGAAATGGAAAGGGTTCCGGGGTTACAGATATCACGTGGCTATCAATGGCGAAGGTCAATGTCGGGGTCAGCACGGGACTTACATTCTGACTGGCTCCCTGGTAGTTCCAGTGGTTGCCAAAGTTACGATTGATGTCCACGCCGGAGCAGGAATGACCGGCGTAACGATGGCGGTTCTTGCGCCAGAAACGATCCTGCAATGGATTTGGTTAATATATTTCTCATACTAAATATATAATAAACTAAAGAGCTATTGAATTTTATGTGAAATATGTATTTTTTGATCATTTAGACTAGCAGCTTATGAGCAGGCAAGAACATTGAAGATATATTTCAAAATGTATTTTAAAGCCCGCGACATCTAAACACTTTTCAAATGACACTTTTCTCTCAAATAATTAATGTCTTTTCCCCCTGCCTTTCAATGGATATTTAAAGCGTATATGTACTACAAGATAAATGAGCAAGACTTGCTAAACACATGTTTGAATCTTTGATATTTCGTTATTATACAAATGGAAAGGTTTTCTTGCGCGAAAAAATACTTAAATGTTGTCTTGCTGACATGACAAATGTATCTTACTTATATTGAATATATGCTGTAGTAAATATGCCTCACTTAATGCAGTAAGCATTGAAACACATATACCCCGCACTTACCGTCGTGTGAGTGTATTCATAGCCATCGGGATTGACCAGAGGCACCAGGAAAATCTCCACATCCTGCAGGACCCTTGTGAAGGCGCGCAGATTGCTCAGCAGCTCGTAGGCCAAGTAGAGAACGGTCTGGGTGGTGATCCACTCTCGTCCGTGGGTGGCTGCCTGAATATAGGCCACTCGACGAGGACGTACCTTACTATTCAGTGAAATCGAGAGTGCAGCTATGTGCCGACCCTCGTTGGAACGACCCAAGGATTCATAGCGACAGTACTGCGGATATCTCGAGGCCAGGCCGCTCATGAAGCTGAGGACCTCGTGATACCGTGGATAGTGCGAGAAGAAGCCGCGGGCCTGACGACGACTCCTTCGACGTGGTCGCTCCGCCTCCTCGCACTCCTCCTGCTGGCACTCCTCGTACTCCCCATCGTAGTTATCCTCCGCAAAGGAACTGTTCGCCTGAAGGGCCGCCATCAGTTCCATGAGCGGCTGCATCTCGTAGCTGACTCCCAAACTGGACAGACGAGCCTCGAACTGGGTCTTCCGCCTGGGACTCACTGTCAGTACGGAGGAGTTTCTGGTCAGCAGCCAAAAGTCCAGCTCGGCGTCGTTGGTCTGCAGGTCAACCATGTACTTGAACGCATCCTCGTCTCCATGCTGCACCGTGTATTTTGTATAACTGAAATAGGGATTTTAAAATTAACTTAAATGCTGTGCCTTTTTTTTATCAAAATATTACAATTAAAACAGAAGTTATAGGTTTAATAGTTTTTCATATTGAAATGGTCTTTAAATAAGCCGAAATTTAACAAGTTAATCTTGCAAGCAATTTTAAAGCCATAATCCCTAGCGAGTATGTCAAGGTTGGGCTATTTATTGTTTTGGTAGATACGTGTTAATTAATTCATTGTAGAGAGATACGCGATGTTTGGACAAATAAATATTAACATTCAGTTGACAGGCGTTTAATTAATTTAACAGCAAAACATGTTGGAACTTTTTTCCAATTTTATTTCAGCAAACTAAAAGTGTGATATGCCGTTTTGGTGATTTCTAATTAACTGATACCCAGCCAGATAATCATAATCTAGCGGCGGGAAATCCCGATGATTGCTCCACATGTCTCAAACTAATTGGACAACAAATTAATTTATGGCTCGCCCTCGCCTGGCGTCAAAATGAGTTGTTGATTCATAAATTTATGCAAAGCGACTGCTTGCCGCTGTTTGTTGGCTCTTTGCCACCTCGCACGAATCGGTGGCCAATTTATCATCTCTCGAAATTCCACACACACAAATTTTTGAAAATACACGAAATAGTGAGGCAACAAGTCTTAGGTCCCCCTGCATATTTATCTCGTTTGCATTATGCGATTTCGTGGGTGGCAGGGGGGCATTATGATACGCTATTATATTGTATTATATGCCACACAAAAGCTAATCACGTGAGCCGGCCAACGGCATTCGTTGATAATTTAATGAGACGCCCCGTACTGTTGGCCAAGATGAAATAGCCAGCGGGGGTTATTTTTCATCTTTAAAAGTAACGATATATTTTTTTGAAATTTTCCCAACGCCTATTTGACCAAATCAAAGCCTATTGTCCAACGCAACGCGACCTTGTGAAAATTTATATCACTCTGCATGCATATCTTAATGTCTTTGAACTTGACAATGGTTAGGAAACAAAACATTCGGTCAGTACTAATCGGAAGTTAGTCTTTTACTTAGATACGGACTTCCAGTCGGAAGCACTGCGACCGCAAAGCCCTCATCACTCATACGCCACATGGTCCAATGACAGGAGGCGTGGCATGTTTGGCAAACAGTTTGCACTGCGATCGCTTGCCAATTACAAATGTATGGCAATTATCAACGGAATTGCTGAATGTCCAACTGTTGGTCACTGACCAAACGACAAAACGTTTAGCCCTGCTCATTATGATGACTTCTAATCACGGCCAACGGCCATGGAGTCGGCTAATAATAGGAAAAAAATATTTTAAAAACATGCCGCTTTTGTTTATCGTATGATTAGATGAGGCTTTATGGTGTTTGCATATTTTAAGCTGTTTAACAAAGTGCAGTAGTGGCCAAAATACCTCAACTTTTTATTGAACGACGAAAAAGACCGTTTAAAAACGTTTGTAATATAAACAAAAAACCAAAAATATTAGAAATATTTAATAAGTCAGCTGACTATCTCAAAATAAGAAGTAAGACAAATTTAGTAAACTTTGAAAAAAATTATTTTATATTGGAAATTTCCCCAGATTAATTTTTACTTGACAAAATGCTGTATCCCGATGAAAAACATTTTAGTTTTTCCCTATTCTCTTAAAATCTAAAAGTGTTTAATGCTCCTAAGCCATGTGTAAGTAAGTTTTAGTACCCTTAGATATTGTATTAACAAAATCCCATCCAGGTGCTAGCCTAGTTATCCAAGCAAATCACATCCAATAATACTATTCAAAAACCAAACCCATAAGGAGCGGCAAAATGCTGCAATTTCTACAGGACATCGTCGATTGGTTCTTTCACTACTATCGCTATTTTTGGCTGGCAGCCATTGTGGCCATTCCGTATCTTTCTTATCGATCCAAACAGAACGATTTCAATATGCTGGATGGCGTGATAATGTACACAATTGTGTTCATTGGAGCCTTTGGACTGATTCAGGACGAGAGGCGGGGTCGTCCTCGTTAGCACAACCTGCTGAAATAGCCCTCATCATCGAAGAGATGCGAAAACCCGTTTATCAGCTAGAGACACTCGACAACTAACCGAAAACAAAAAGTAATTTCAATTAATGACTTGCCCCACAGAAGAGCCGCTTGATTGATATGTATTACGTATTTCATTTTTTTTGTGCTACCTTTCGGTAACGTTGTAACTTATAATTAATGCGAGTAGCCGCTGATGATTACCCTTCGTAGCCGGCGAGATTGTTGGCGAGGCCGAAACCCGCCAATCCGACGAGGCATAAAGTCAAGCTGCACACGATTCCCTGCCACATTTTTGCCATGTATATGGATATTGTATATATACAATAGTATATGCTGTACACTTGCACCGAGATGCTTCCACGATCTGCGGCTAATTATGTATTAAAATATGCAGTTGCATGGACTGGCACACGTATTTGTTTTTTCTTATTTTGCACTTTTGTTTGGCTATTTGTTTGTTTTATTGTTTGCACGCTGCACGCTGGCGGCGATTAGGCAAGAGTTTTGAGTTTTCAATCTTTCGAGAGCTCTTAGTTGAAGTGATTAGCTTTGGGAAAATATTATAGTATTAAACACTGTTCAGCGGACGCGATCCGTGCGTTCCATCTCCGGTCCGGCGAAAGACTGACGGGCGGTTTGTAAAGCGGCCGAGAAAGAAGACGAGATCTTGGCCAAAAAAAAGGCAGAGACCAAAAAATGATCTCGGTTCCGAGAGTCGATTGTTTAGAAAAGTGAGTGTCAAGGTCGGGCTTTGCGACCAGTTTATATAGAGTTCCGAAATAAAGCGGCAAACGCGTCACGAGACAAGATTTTGGGCACGCGTCTTGGCCATTATAAATATTTCGACTTTCGGCTAAGAACTTTTTTGATATTTTTGCATAATTTATTCACCGTTTCGATTCCCTTTAATCTGTACTTTTTCTTTTCTTTAATTGATTGGGAATTAGTTGTATTTTTTTTCTTTATTTAGATCGAAAACTTGTTTGTCTCGAAATCACTTTTGATCACTTTTGGCCGCACTAACAATTTGTTCTGGCTTATTTTGTGGCTTTTGCATCCGCATATGGCGATTCGTGAATCGATTCTGAAGCCGCTGATAGTTAATTTTCTGGTTTTTATATACAAACTCGCTTCCTAATGTCATGATGATGAGTGTTCTGTTGCGGTCTGAATTGAAAGTTCAAGATGTGCTCGTGTTGTAGATGGTCCATACTTTGGAGCACTGAACTTTCGAATGTTTTTTGGCCAAATACGGACAAGGTTACTGGGCCCAAAACAGCCGGAAGCAATAGACGATGGGTGATGGGTGATGTGTGATGGGTTCAGTTCATTACAGTTACCAATTGGCATCTAAATACGCATTTATTGAGTTCATTAATTCGAGAAGAGATCATCATCATTGTGATCGCCGCCAGAAGCCAGGTCACTCAACGTCCAACTCATCGTCTGATATTTATATTTGCTTTCAGCTCCATTCGTTTCGGACCGCTTTTGTGTGTAATTATAACACTTGGCTATAGCTTCAGGCACTTCCGCCTGCAGTTTTTCGATAGGGAGACACGACAGATGAACAATCGAACCGCCACTCGCATATTTCCGGTGCTAAACCGATCCAAGACACACAACTTGTTTGGATGAAATAATTTACATTTGAAATTGAAATTTGTGCGACTTCTGTGGCTTAATGGCACCACTTGGCTTAATGCCAGCGCTCTCTAGTCGGGTTCTAAATCATTTTAGATTTTAGTTTATTTATTAGCCAGGTCCCGGCACCGCCACATCTTCACAGCAGCCCAAAGGGCATTCAACTTCCCCGGCAAATTAATTCACAATCTCCACGCGACGATCGCATTAGCTTAAAGGCTTATATATGTACATGTTTATGCGTTCGTATAAGGAGAGATCTATTTGGCTTTCGGTATTGTTCGACTCAAGGCATTGGCCATTGTTTTGTCGCGTTTTCGACCGAATTATTTGCATCTGAAAACCCACTGATGACAATTGATGCGTTTCGGCCTTAACCATGAACATGAAATCTTCAATCTTTCCATGGGAACGGAACTGAAAGACGCGCAGATTTCAATTCAAGTGATTGCACAGATATCAAAAAAACATTTTAACACCTAGTTTAAACAAATGTATTCTTGAAAGTAAATAAGTTAATTTTTCAGTGTTTATGCTTATTTAATAGAGTGTTTATTGGCCAGGGGAGTGGGTAATCATCTTGTACTCGCTTAGCAATCAAAGTAATCAGCATATTGCCCCACAAACTATGCCAAATTGCACAAACTTAAATTGCCCTGCCACATGACAAAAATCCAGCTTATTGGGGCAGGTCCAGGCAACACAACTTTGCCAGCAAATCCGCATTCGTTTGGGCATAATTGTTTGGAATTTCGTTAATTCACAAACAGTTTTATGCTACATTACGTTTCGTCATCGCAACTCGAACAAAAGACAGGAGACAGCCGTCAGGCTGGGAGCAAAAAAAAGGGCCCGAATTCAACAAAGTTTGGTCCTTTATATTGGCCAACATGCTAATGACATAATGCATACTTGAAAAGGCTTTCCCCTTTAACTTTTACCCCCGAAGGAGGACGACCAACAACCGACTGACTTACTGACTGGGAAAGGCTTCACTTGCTTCATTCACCCATTTGGTTTTAGCCCTTGCGTGTTTATGCATAGTTTACACTGAAAAAAAAGGAAGAAATGATTTGCAAACAGCTTATAAAAGGGCGACTTAAGAATATACAGACTTGGGTTTATCTCCCAATATGCATATCTATTTTTAGGACTTTAAACCGATTTTAAATTAACGTTAAAGAGTTACCTATTTGCACCAGAAAAGTATCATTTTATATAAAATTTAAAAAGAAAGAATAGGAAATATCCAGAAAAGAATCATTTTATATAAAATTTAAAAAGAAAGAATAGGAAATATACTAAAAATATGTATAGATCGGTATTTTAATTACACAAATGTTCAATTAACTAAGTTCCAAAACATCAACGAATAATTTATACACGATAGTTTGGCAGTGAAAGGGTATTCAACCGGAAAGGGAATTACGACGTATTATGTAGACATAGCTGGACGTAAATATATGGCAGGCACTGTGTCAGGAAGTTGACTAAAAGACCGTTAAATGAAAATCAACACGAACATGCTTCCTGTATAAATCAACTGGTTGCGTTGCTCCCGCTATATGCCATACATATTTATACCAATTTATATGGATTCCGTTGAGGACTCGGCTCCAAACTCCATGAATTTTTGCGGGTGGTTCTACTACACCGCCGACCTGCCGCGCACTTTTGACTTTTGCGTTGACATGACATTTGCCAGGACATGGGAAACATATTACACTCGGCAACAAGTTGTGGAAAAAGTGGGAAGATATGAACTGGAACTTTACTTGCTCTGAACTCACTAACTCATTTAGCGAGATAAATATTATTCCTGTACTATAAAGATAGGTAACTACTTTAAAAAGTATTTTAATAAAATATTTTAAATACTCCATCAACGCTAAACCAAAATTTTGGTTAAAATGTATAAAAATACTTATATTAGGGTAATATTTAATTTAATTTATATACATAATCTTTTCCGTGCAGCTCAGTGTACTCAGGAAGCCCAGATCCACAAATGAACTTCGTTGCAAAACGCTTAACCGGAGAAGGACAGCAACGGCTCCTCCTCCAAATCCTGGCTCGTTTCCCAGGCTGCACGCCAGCTCCTGGAGTCCCTGTTTATTTGCATTAGCGAGCGCCTCCTGCGCTTTTCTACGCCCACGCCGCTGCTCCTTTTTCCCGCCGCCCGTGCTCCTGCTCCTATCCACCAGTCAAGTCACCCCGTCCTCCTGTCTGACATTTAGCATATTTGCGTTTTGTGGCAGCTGCAGCCAGGCTGAGGGATTCCGAACCGGAATCCAAATCCAATTCCGCATTACATGCTACCGTGCCCAACTTATTAAACGTTGTCGCTGTCCCATTTACCCACTGCGAACTGCGCACTCAAAGAAAAAACTAATTGGGTAAAAGCCAAATATAATAGTTTAATTCATTCCCCATGAACTGATTAAAGTTAAATACACAAATGTACTGATACTAGTTAAACGCAAGTAATTTGTTATTTAATCGCAAACAATTTAATAGCTTAAAAAGGTTGTTAAAACTTAAGATCTAGCCAACCATGGATTTGTTTCGAGTTTCTGGCAGTGCATCAACAGGAGCAACTCAATGGGAGTTGGACCTTCTGCGGGAGTACGAATTTTGCCATTCAGGAGTACAAAACCCAAGCGTCCGCTGCTCCAGGCCCGCACAATGGAGGACAAGCCCAAGCAGGGCGCACGGCTGGCTCTGCTCGTGGTCGAGCGGCTGCACCTGAACATCAAGTGCCAGGTGAGATTGCCACCCAGCAGGCCTGGGGATTCCACTTGGATGTCACTGGCGAGTTTCTCAGTCTCAGTTTTCATTTGTGCCTCAGCCGAACGAAGGGCAAAATACTTAAAATCTCAAGTGATAAATCTTTTTGTTTGTTGCTCTGTAAAAATTGTTTCGTATTCTCCAACGATGGCCGCCATACCCAAACGTAAAAATCAGACGGCCAAGGATCGCAGTCGGGATGCTGCCACTACGGCGCTACGCAGACTGGTTATCCCACGACCGGACATCCTGCACACCTACCTGGAGTACAAGCAGATCAATCAGTATCTGGAGTACCTGGCCCAGCGGTATCCCCACTTCGTGCACGTCCACATCCTGGGCCACACGCACGAGAAGCGGGAGATTCGCGCACTGGAGATCAACTGGATGAACTCGGAGAACGTGGAGCTGTCGCCGCAGATGCGGGAACACGCACCGCGGCTCTTCGACAACGCACCCAATGGACGATTCACCGTTCCGGTGATCCACCTGGGTGAGCACTGCCGGAAAACCGTCTTCATAGAGGCGGGCACACATGCCCGCGAATGGATCAGCATATCCACGGCCCTCAATTGCATCTACCAGCTGACGGAGCGATACACCAGGAACATCGAGGTGCTCCGAAAGCTTCGCTTTATAATCGTTCCGCTGGTCAATCCCGATGGCTACGAGTACTCCCGCACCAAGGTAAGAAAGGATTTTCGTTATAATAATTACCAACATGAGATTGTAAACGATGCAACCAACTCCCTAGAATCCCAAGTGGCGCAAGAACCGACGGCCACACAAGTCCACCAAATTTGTGGGCACTGATTGCAATCGAAATTACGACATCTTCTGGAACAGCGGACCCAGCAAGATCAACCGCAACACATACAAGGGTGAAAGTCCGTTTTCCGAGCCGGAGACGCGGGCCATGCGGAGCATTCTCGACAGGATGAGTTCGAACCTCCTGTTCTTTTTGTCCCTGCACTCGTATGGGCAAAGTATCATGTATCCGTGGGGCTACTGCCGTGACAATCCGCTTTACTGGCGCGAACTGAGCTCCCTTGCGAATTCCGGCAAGAGTGCGATCAAGTCCTACAATGGCCGGGAGTACCGAACGGGAAGCATCAGCTGTCTGACCAAGCGAACCATTGCCGGGTCCGTTGTGGATTATGTATACGGGGTGCTGAAGGTGCCGATGGCTCTGGTGATGGAGTTGCCATCACGAGAGCTTGGCTTCCAGCCGCCAGTGGAGATGATCAGTCAAATTGGACACGAGAGCTGGTATGGGATTCGTGAGATGTGCAAGCGCTCCTATGACCTGCGAAATCAGATTGCCCGTGAAAATGATCCACCTATGCCAACACCACGACCGCCTCGTTACGAAACCAGTAATGAGGGCGTGGCAATCGAGAAAACGTCAACGTCCACGGAAGAAGCCACAGCGGCTGGTGGCGATTGTGCCAAAACCACGTCAAAGAAGAAGCGATCAAAGCGCACGGTTCGCACGCAGCACGAGGACATCGTACAGCTGCAAAGGAGTTTCAAGACCCGTGAATCGCAGGACCTGCCCGAGGGCATTCAAGTCCTGCCTCCGGGACTCTTTCCGCGTCAAATGGAGCCGCGTTATCCACCGATAAAACGATCTGGACTCAGTCGTGATGGACAAGGTGGTGGAGATGGCGCCATTCTGACCAGCCGTGGCAAACCCACTATTTCCTCACAAACGCCGCTGGTTGTCCGATGAGCTTAAAATTTGGTTTTGTGATTAGTGGTAACGTAAACATAAATTAAATTAAATTTTAGATTACAAGTGTAAGTCAAACTTAACTGCGATGAACCCAAATAAACGGTCCTTTTTTTACATATAACGTAAGGTTTACTATAAGCTTGGTCTTCAAATTTAAATCTTTAAAATAAGGTTTTCCAATTTATTTTGTAAATTAATACAAACAATAAGCCAAATTATGTTGAAATCCTTCTCTTCTACGCATTTTACATGGTAGGTTCACAATTTTTTTCTGGGAAACATTACGAAAACTTTTCGTTAATTTCGCAATTCTAAGTTTATTTGATTCGCGAGGATGCTTATAGGCTAAAACAACAAACAATGTTGATGGGGTTACTTATCATCCATGGTGGGTACCCTAGGTGCAGCGTATTTCAGGCGCAGTTTATCGTATATTTTGCGGTCCTGTCAAGAAAGTAGATACACGATAAGCAATTTTAAATAACAAGATATTGAGGCATTTTTACCTGTTCGTTAACTGAGGGGCGAAGCTGCTGTAAAGCTTCCTTGAAATGCTGGCTGCGTACGCACAGATCGTCAAGGTTTGTGTCGCCATTGTTTAGAGATTGGCGCAGGGAGAACATGGAGGCCTGCTTAACCAGTCCCGCCAGGTCAGCGCCAGTATAACCCTCAGTTTGGGCAGCAATTTCATCAAGATCTACATCATCGGCCAGAACTGGACGCTTTCCGTTCTGCGATGTAATAGAAAAGGTATTCAAATGTAAATAATTGAATAAAGGGAATAATCTAAATCTTACCTTGGTTGTGGCCTTCAAAATCTCAGTACGTTCGCTCTGCTCGGGGAAACCAACGTACAAAATGGTGTCCAGGCGACCCGGTCGCAGGATGGCCGGATCAATGATATCTGGTCTGTTGGTGGCTGCCAATATGTATACACCCTTGCGCTCCTCGACGCCATCCATTTCGGTCAGCAGTTGATTAACTATACGAGTTCCCGAATTATTACCATCGCCACCATCCGATCGCTTGGGGCACAAGGAGTCGAACTCGTCGAAGAAGATGACGCAAGGTGCAGAGTTACGGGCACGTTGGAAGCAGGCACGCACAGCGCGTTCGCTTTCGCCAACATACTAAACAAATACACAAATGATTGGCAAAGCCAGAAATGTACATCATTTAAATTATCTTACCATGTTCATAAGCTCGGGCCCCTTCACCGATATAAAATTGATGCCAGCCTCATTGGCAATAGCCTTGGCTAAAAGCGTTTTGCCGCAACCTGGTGGACCACACAGCAGAACGCCTGACGGAGCAGTCAGCCCAAGACGTTCGAGCATCTCCGGATACTTGACCGGAGCCAAAACAGCCAGCTTAAGCTCCTCGCGAATTTTTTCTAGGGCACCAATGTCATCCCAAGTGGTGTCCGGCACTGTAACAAAGCCCTCGCGCTTGGCGGAAGGCTGCATCACCTTAATGGCATCTACGAAATCGATGAGAGTCAGGCAGAAGTTTGGGTCTGCGAACTCCTCAGGCGGGTTGTCTAGAAAATTGGTCAGCTCGGCCAGCGTGGGTTCGTAGTATTCTTCATTGGAGGAGGAGTCCACTTTCTGCTCAACGGCTTTTTTGGGCTCTTCGGTAGCGACTTCATCTACTTCCATGGCCGCATCCGTTGGCTTCTCCGGTGATTTCTTCTGCGATTTCTTAGGTGATTTGCCGTTGGTCACTTTTTCTGAGGTTTCCGTTTTGGGTGAATCGCCTTCTGATTTCTCCTTATCAGAGGTTTCCTTGTCACCATCTGCCTTTGGCTCTGCCTCTGCATCTGTTGCAGTTTCCTTATCTTTTGAGTCAGCAACAGTTGTTTGTTCAGCCTTTTCACCTGCCTCCTCGCTGGGTTCGTCGTCATCCAAAGTGACCGTTGTCATGTTCTTCTCACTGGCAGCGTGCAGTTCACGGAACTTCTTCATCGACCTACGTTTCACGGCCACAGAAGCAGCTCGGCTGACGAGAGCCATCAGATCAGCACCGACATATCCCGGTGTAAGCTCGGCAATCTTATCATAGTTAAGCTTTGGATCGATGGACAAACCTTCGCACTGGATGCGCAAGATTTCACGCCGCTCCTTACGCGACGGGATGTGTATGGCAATTTCGTGATCGAAGCGACCGATGCGACGTAGTCCAGGGTCCAGGACATCGGGACGCGTGGTGGCAGCTATGACGACAACTGATTGACCAAACTCGTTGGCCTTAAGGTTGTCCAAACTGCTAATCAGCTGCGACACAATGCGACGTTCCATATCCTTGGACGCCCACTGACGATTCCCTCCGATGGCGTCGATCTCATCGATGAAAAGCACACAAGGGGAGTAGCCTATGGCCTGTTCAAAGACCTCGCGAATCCGCTCTTCCGACTCACCAGAGATGCCACCAATTAGCTCCGTGGCCGGTATTTCCAGCAGTGGCATTTTTAGTTGCTGTGTTGAAGAGCAGAGATAGTTAATATATGACAACGATTTCATTTTATTTTATAGTACAGACCCCGCTAATGGCACGAGCAAGAAAGGTTTTGCCACAGCCGGGCGGCCCATGCAGCAATAAACCCCTCGAAGGCAGTAGTCCCAATTGGAAGTAGAACTCCGGCGACTTAATGTGGATCAGCATCTCGCATAACTCCTTCAGGGTGCTATCCATACCGCCAATGTCCCGGAAACTTTCCGTGGTATGCTGCACCTCCAACTCCTTTTTGTACTTTCTCGGGCGGTCCCGATTTTGGTTTTGGTGCAACTGCTGATATAAGCCAGGTGCATTGCGGTGGTCTTTGGAACGCGCACCGGCGTCCTCTAAATGATTCTTAGCCCGATGCCCCACACCTGCATGCACTAAAACAAACGATTTAATAGATTTTTCTAAAGCTATTCAAATAACTCACGTTTTGGCACGGACTCCGTCTGGGGGATGTGAATAGTATTCGGTTTAACTGCTAATAGAGAAGGTTATTAAACTAAGTCACAGCCTCATGCATTCGTAACCCACTTTTCTTTGGAGCCACTGCGATCTCCGGCACATCCTCCATCAGGCGTTTTAAGGCGTTGGCCTGAACTGCTGGAGGAGCAGCAGATGCAGATGCAGCTGCAGCACCATCTCCGTTGGTTGTGTTTGTATTCGAGTCATCGTCGTTGTCATCACCACTGGATATATCGATCGGCTCGCTGATCGGCTTGGGCGCCAGCGGCTTTCTTGGTTGACTATACAGGCTGTTCATCATATTGTTCATCACACTATTGGTGGGTGGCGCCTCGAATTCCTCGCTAACGCAATCTTCCTCGGAACTGCTTACCTTGTCCAAGTTGTAGCTTTCCGATATGATCGAGAACGCTGCAAGATAAATATTGTTTGTCATGTGTATAGCTAATAAAACACATACGCCTTAGTCCAATGTTTACCTTGGTGCACCAGCTGTCTGAAGGGTCCGAATTTGCGACGCGAATATTCCGGGTACTTTTGCATCAACTCCCTGGTCATCTGCTTCACATCCAGGTAGGTTTCCCCGATGTGCTCCTCGAGGTACTGGAATCGAAAGTAGAGCGCAATTAGCACACGATGCGGGTAGCCTGCGGACCTAACCTTGTTTTCCCTTGCCCAAATTCGCCGCCCTGCGAAGGGTTTTTGTGTTTTTTTTTGTTCCTGCTTTACATGGGAATTTACCGGCTATCGGGCAGCTGGCAAGGGGGAAAGTGTGTGGGGATGAACTAGGGATTTGGACGTACCTTCTTTACTCGGATCGTTATCAGATGGTCGTGCAGCAGCGGCTTGGCTTTCTTCATATTATTCAAGGATTACTGCTGTCTAGACATTCGCACGAGGACAATTAATTCACTTTGCCGCTCGCAAAATGCTAACGAAGCTGTCGCCTCGATATCTTTGCTTTGCAGGCCGTTTCCACTCTTCCACTTCTTCGTATCGGATGCGTGTGTATCGAAAGGGATTTACTTCAATCAAACGTAAATTTGTGAATTATTTTTACTCGTCTAACACCTCAGAGGGTTCAATTGTTAAGTAATATTAAACGGTGCAACACCAATGATAGGACATTTAATCCTCGTGACTTTTTCCAGAACGAAACTCTAAAAATTTTCATTGTGAACACGCAGAAAATGTGTCAGTAACTGTCCAACGATAACGATGGCGTGCCCAACAACTATCGATAGCCGCAAACAGCTGTTCGCCGTTGTTATCTCGCTCCCGCCCGCAGCATAGTCGCTCACTCGCTCTGCTCTCTCGCTCGCTCTCTGAACGGAACAACTGAGTAGTCTGAATTTTACAAGTAACCAAACCAAAAATTAAATGTGCTTTTACATCAACAAACGTTGGACGCGCAATAAGTGAGGTGTTAATTATGCGCCGCAGCAGCAGCCAGCAGTGAAATAATGTTGCACTCCGTCTGAGTTCGGCCGCACAATTGTTTTGGATTGGATAAATCGCAAAATTTGAACGCATAAGAAAACAGCCAGAAGAACACCGAACGGAAAAAAAGAAAGCGCGATGTGCGACGGTGAAATTGGCGATCCGGTGACTCAGCCACGTTCCGAGGGCGGCGGACTGGTCACAATGGATGAGGTGACCCGTACAGATAAGCACCTGACCAATGGATCGCCAGATCCGGAGCCCGTGGATCCCCTGCTGGTGGCCCACTGGTCGATCGAGAATGTGACCAGTTGGGCCACCTACACCGAGCACTTTTCGAGAACACTGCTCGACTGCCTGCGCCAGGAGGCCATCGACGGGGAGGTGCTGCTCTCGCTCACCGAGGAAGATGTACGGGATATGCGCTACAAACTGGGCTACAAACTCACCTTCGGGGAGCTCAAGAAATTCTGGCTGGCTGTGCTCAAGCTACAGCTGCTGGTGAAGAACAGCTCTGCGGAATCCGTAATGCTGGGCATCGAGAGCCATGGCGGAAACTCGGTCTACATGCCACTGGCCGGCACCGGCTGCGGTCCACCTTCCTCATCCACGTGCCCCTGTCCGCAGGTCGAGTGCCCCAGCTATGTGTCCGACTGCGATACCTATTTGCGCATGGGCGGACGCTATGTGGCGCCGGAATACTTCAAGACCGCCATGAGCTTAGGTGAGTGGTCCACGGTTCCCACCGACGACAACCTGCCCCCCTTCAATTACGAAGGTCAATTGTCCATTGATTGCTTCTACGGGCTTATCGGTCGTGTGCCAATTCTCGAGAGCTTTTCTCTATAGCGCGATTCAGGCATAAACTTTCCTTGCGATAACCGAGAAGTAAGAGGTTTCCCCATGGGAATGACTATTGTGTATACATATATACATATACGTAGATTGCAAGCTTATGCATATGGTGCTTATGACATATAAATTACGCAGATTCAGTTTACTGGCGAAATGTATTGGGCACTCTTTAAATATACTATATAAGCATTCTGATATTCTTGCTCGTAATCCAAACGAACCAGCTAAGAAGAAACATACACTTTGATCTTTTTAAATATCTTGCAATTAGTTCTTGTCATGTTTGCCAGCATTAATCAGCAACTTTTCCTACAACCAGAAATAGGCTCTTCCCTTGTGACAAACGTTGCTTTATTAGCACACATATTTCTGGAGTTCATCAGCCAATATAATCACGACTTAAGTGATAAGCCAACAATAATAGGTTCAATGTCACGCATGCTATAAATGTTTAATCAGACCATACGTCATGAATTCCCACTTATACTCGCTGTACTATGCCCATCCTACAAAAGTAAACGAGTTTACCTTCGAGTTCATGGGTTCATTTGCTGTGAGTTCTAAACACGTCACTCGCAACTATTATTAAATAGTTTCTGACCACTAGTGACGCATTACTATTATTATTTATTTCGAGCATTGGAGGTTATTTGTGGAGACGCCGCTCGCATTTATTTGTGTACTCATATGCCTCTCATTCTGACTTACTGGTTTTATTATTTCTGCGCTCGGGTTTTGTGAGCCTTTTGTGTAACTTTGCGTGCCTTAAATTTCAAATTTCGATTTGTTTATGATACCCTTCAAACGACAGACTTACTTTACGTGGAAATTTCAACAGCTTAGCGGCAAAAGAAAACATAGACACTGTAGCCAAGCGCATATTGATTCGTATTATTGTTAAACTGATTTAGTTTTTGATAAGGTTTAGCTTTTTAATATGCGTTACTCAAAGGTCTGTAAACTGATGTTCCGTTTAAGAATATATAGAATATTTAAGCGAACAAAGTCCAAACAAAACAATGGCCTTATCTAGGCTAATTTGTTATCAGAGGCTTTTTATTTCGATAATGCGTTTTTATCATCATTACAAACTGCGTTTATTCTCTTTTGTCATGGCCACTTCAATAGATAAGTCTATATTTTGGCAGATAAAGCTGCTGAAAGATAATTCTTTGGGTAGTAAATATTACACTTTTATCGCTTTCGGAATGGGGTCAATTACATTACCAACAATAATAAACTGAAAAGGTTTCTTTCCTTTGTTAAAAGGTTTGCGCATTATACACTAAATTGTTATACAAAGATGAAAATCGTGTTTAGTCATCATTGTGATTCAACTTTATAATATACATTTTTTTAGAAATGAAATATATAGAAAGTGTATATGCAACACTTTCAAGATTTAATTTGTTCTAGCCTAGAGTTTCCAGACTAAATTGCCGATGCCATGATTATTTTTTCCACGCGCAGAGCTAGGTTAGTCACAGTCTGAATCCGCATGGTAACCAAGTTTTTTGCTCCATCAACAGGCTACTCGTTCGTTGTCACCTGGATAACTTCGTTAACAATGGTTATTGTCCATGAGCGGGTGCCGGATATGAAGCGCTATCCACCGCTGCCGGACATCTTCCTGGACAACGTGCCGCACATTCCGTGGGCCTTCAATATGTGCGAAATAACCGGCTCGCTACTGTTCACCATTTGGGTGGTCGTGCTGATCTTCCACAAGTACAGATTGGTCCTTCTGAGGCGATTCTTCGCTCTGGCGGGCACGGTTTTCCTGCTGCGATGCGTCACCATGCTGATCACATCGCTGAGCGTGCCCGGAACGCATCTGCAGTGCAGCCAGAAGGACTTTGCCATCGATGATCCCAATGTGGACATGGTGGGCGCCTTAATCATCCGCATGTCGCGGGCCTATCGCATCTGGAGCGGCCTGGGCATGTCCATTCAGGGAGTGAGGACCTGCGGCGATTATATGTTTAGTGGTCACACGGTGGCCTTGACCCTGCTCAACTTCTTTATCACAGAATGTGAGTTATTATTATTGTTGGCAATTTGCATTCTCTGACTTATTTTGATCTCTCAGACACGCCGCGAAATCTGTACTTCCTGCACACGCTGACCTGGCTGCTCAACATGTTTGGCATATTCTTCATCCTGGCCGCCCACGAGCACTACTCCATCGATGTGTTTGTGGCCTTCTATATCACCTCCCGTCTGTTTCTGTATTATCATACTCTAGCAAATAACCGGGTGAGCATTCAAGGATTTCTCCTTAAAATATTGAATTATTATCTAATATTTCCTTCGTTTCACAGGCTCTCATGCAAAGCGACTCCAAAAGGACGCGTGTTTGGTTTCCCATGTTTAGCTACTTCGAGAGCAGTGTCGATGGAATGGTGCCCAATGAATATGATTCACTTGGCTCCCTTATCGATGGGATGATTGAACAGATGTTCAAGGCCAAGGACCAATTGGCCATATCCGTGAAGCGCTGCTGGCTGGATGCCCCGCTGTCCGGCAACTCATCGGCACACATTTTTGGGGGCGAATCTGATCAGTGCTTGCGCAATGGTACAGCATCAGCCGCTTTCTTTAGTCCTAACCAGTCCATGATCGGAGGATTGGGTCGTCAGGGGAGTCAAACGAATTTGAATAGCTCTCATGCCACGGCGGCCACACCCACAGCGGCAACATCGGCGCCGGCAAAGGGTTTGCAGACCCAGAAGAAGACCTTCAGGGATGCGAGTGTGGACCCCTTCTCCCGAACGACGTTTGCTGCGGGGCAGGAAAGCGCCAAGGATTCGCCGGTGAAGGAAAAGAAGCATCTCTGATTCTCACAGTCATTCGCTCTTCCACATTCGTATATCGATGTCGCTCTTCGAAAAGCAAACATGCCGAAATCAACCATACCGACTGATATTTTTATTTCGAAATTTCCATCGATCCCCTTCCTTTCACAGCTCCCCTGTATTATTGACTGCATTCTACCATTTGTAGTGCCTTCCGGGTCAGATCCCCCCTGAGTCGAGTCGAGTCTTTCCTTAGTTTACTTGTGGAATTTGAATATCGAAGTTTTTTTTGTAGCCGGGAGACGCTCCACGTCGGCTTTTAATTGATAATGATGATAAGATAACCCTCCTCATTCCGTTCAATTGAGTTTTGAACTAATTGTATTTATTATTGAAGACTTTTTAATGCATTATTATGTAATTGTAAGCATGTGAATCAAGCGTATTTTTAGTTAACTAGTGTTAAGTTTGGAAAGTTTCTGTTGAACGCACAAACATCAATAAATCAAAATGAATATTCTCAGAGTCTGGAGAAACCACTGTAAAGAAGTATTTAATTTTATTCATAAATGGAAAGTTTTGCACAAAATTAATTTGTGCTCAGTCTTTTCCCCACCTTAAAGAAGCCCAAGTTTTGCTAGATTTGTAAATTATATTAAAAAATCTTGTTAATCATTTACCATTAGCTGGATTTGGAACAACCTGAACCAATTGAGTTTTATTAGGAAAGTAAGGGTTGGTATAAATAATATTGTGGGTTACAAACGGATGAAATTAAAAGTTCGCTTTACAAACAGAATAAAAAGCTTTAAAAAGAAAAGACCAGCGGGCTTCTACAATTCATCATTTTATTTTTGTTTGTTTTAATATAAAAATGGCATTTCTTTACTAATTTTAAGTTTAAATTACTAATATAAAGTATGTATGATTGCGGTAATTGAAAAATATATATATATCATATATTCTTGTATATATTCTTCAAGGTGTGAAAAAATAATTGTAATGAACATGAAACATCTTCTGTCAAGCGTATATTATAAGAAAGCGTTCAATTTGACTTAATGAATAACTTTTATACGTTTGTGTTCTCCTTTTTTTTCAGTATTCATTTTCATATGGTGTAAAGCAAATCGAAACATTTCAGTTGTTTTGTGTGTTTACATTACTTTGCAATAATTCGCATCAAAGGAAGAAACAATTAACAAACGATACTCGAGAAAATAGGCAAAGTCAAGCGTTCGTTTCTCGCCTTAGTGTACAACTAATATGCAAAAATAAACTATGAAAAGTGTTCTTCATGAGTTGTGAGTTATCTTTGTTGCTTCGCTCGTGGCCTTCCGCTCATAAATTACTATTTCAAAAAACAATATATGTAGTTTGATACGTTTTACATCATACCTTATATGCTACATGTGTACCTAACATTATATTTGCCAATTCTGTCGGTCAGTTATGTATGTACGAAGCTACGTTTGAGGTTTCATTGAATCGTTCTCTACGGATGCACCATATAAGTCTGCAGTGGCGGTGTGCTTATAGTTCTTCATATTAGATATTTGTCATTTTATTTAGAATTTTCGTTATGTGAAAAACATAAATTTAACAAGTTTTGTTGGTTTCATTCTTTTGTGGTTTCTGCTTGCTGTTAAATAATTCATCCCTTTGCTGCTAACCGATACAATATATATGTAAATCTAGGCATAAACTATAACTGCTTTCTTCGCGTGTATTTCAAAATATATTAAACACGATGTATGTTGTAGTTTGTTTTTTTTTTTTGTTTGTTTTTCTGTTTTTTGCTTTTTAGGTTTTTTGTTGGTTTGTTTTGCGTTTGCTTTAGTTTCCTTATTTGTTGTTTGTTTTAGTTTATGAGGGCTGTTGTTGTCGCGGTAGATCTACCGTCACATAAGATCGTAGTGCAATTATTAATTTCTTTTTTCTGAGGCTCCAGCTGCCTACACAGCTTTACGACAGGTCTGTAAAGATAAGGTAATTAGCATTTTAACCATAAAGTATCTTAGTTTCAACTCACAGCTAGGCGCTGCCTCGTAGCGACGCTGTATCTGATCATATGTGAACTTGACGAAGGCATCATACTGTTCGGCCAGCTTGGTGGTCAGCACGGACTCGTAGCGCTCCCTCAGCTGATTCTCGCGCTCCTTGATCATGCTCTCGCAAATGAGCTGCACCTGCTTGAACGTGAACAGGGCCTTCTCGCCGTGGCGCATCAGGTTCTGTGGGCTGTCCGGGCGACGCGGACTCTCCGGACCCATCTCCGATCCGCTGGACTCCGAATCCTGCATGCGCTCCAAAGCCGCCGAGGTGATCGGCAGCTGTTTGCGCTTGTGCAGTCTCTTGATCTCGTTGCACAAGCTCTCGGCCATTTTGTCTGTAATACGGAAAGGAGAAAGGTGCATTTAGGTAATGTCCACTAGCGGGGGATCCGACGTCCCTTGCCAGCATCAACCTTGTTAACTCACCTGGAGACATTTTGGCCAGCGAAGCCTCGCTGAACGGACTGGGTTCGGTGTTGTCCTTGGCGAATCGGTTGCTGGGCGTGTGAGGCAGACCAGCCGAGGTGCTGGGACCATCGCGGTCACGGGACGGCGACGCTGGACCGGCGTTGTTCCCGGCCTGGCCAAAGGGATTGCAGCGCCGGCGCTTAGGAGGACGCTGGTTCATCGACTCCCAGTCTAGGGCGCGTTTCAGGGTTGCACAGGCCATCGCTATGATTGAGGTTCTACTTCTCGGTGCTCTTCTGATGAATAGATGGCTTGCTTGATTGTCGCTAGCTGCTGATTATTGCCTCGATTCCGGATGATGGATGCTGCAGATGGATGATCAAGCGTCGGCTGCAATGGCCAAACAAACAATGAATGAGTAAGGTGAAGTGAACACCTTGCTGGCAGAGAAAAGACGGCAACAAACTGGTTTCAAGGAAAAAACAGGATTCACAGGCGTGCACTCACGCACACGCAGCCGATAAAAGAAAATGGTGCAGCGATTTATGGCCGCCAGTGCTGACGATTTGGTCTTTTTCTCGCCAGATCTGCATAGTGGGCAACAATGGAACGCTCTCTTATGTTATCGCTTATGGGGCCTGATTTTGGAAATAATTCAAAGGGTTAAGATAACTAGCAGATGCTTTAAAGCTATAAATACACCGCCTTTTGTCTAGGTTGGACTTTGGAAATTATAAGCTGTTCCTCATTTTTTTCAAGTTAATTATTGAATAAAAAAGTACAGTTACTCATGCCAAAAATAAAATGATTTCAAATGGGTATAATTATTTTTCCATGAAATCCATAGAAAATATATGTAAAAAGCCAGTAAAAACTTATAGATGCCAAGTTAGCCAAAGTTTAATGACTTCGATGACTGCCGTTTCATGGCAAAAGAGAGGTGAACAAAGTCAAGTCAACAAAAAAAAATTGGTTTATTGCCCTCAATTTTACATTCGACACGTCTAAATTATATTTTTCAATCAAATTGGTAAGCAATTATTCATATTTTTATATTCGTATAGTGTCATGGCTAATTCTAAAACGGAATGACAAAACCTTTTTAAAAACTTCTTTTAAAAATGAAATTGTCCTCATTGGGGGTTCTAGCTTTTTCCGGATATCACCGACAGCACCGATGCCCTGCTAGCAGCTGGTGTTGCCACAGGAAAAGGGCGAAACCGAATCGGAATACGAATCCAGAAACTCCGAAGAGAAGGAGGAACAGCAAAGGAAAGCAATGAAACGAAGCGCAGCGCAATTAAAGGACGGCCGACAATACAAAAAAAAACCACCACGACAACGACAACGACAAAATGCATAGCAATGCAGAGGGAAAATAAGAAAACAGAGAAAAGTGTAAACTGTAACCTAATAGCAGAACAACCACCGATAAAAGAAAACTACGCAGGATAATAAGCGTGTTCTTCTTTCTCTCCCCATTTCTTTCTCCTCTTCTTCTTCGCTGCAGCGGCAGCTGTACCAGCTGTTTTCAGCACTAACACACGCACACTGCCCTCTCGATAAACCGCAACACGTGTGTATGTGTCTGCTACTGCTGTTTCTGCCCACAATTAATACATTTTTAGAGCCATGTTTAAAGCGCTTTTGAGTTTTACGTTTTACTCTTTTACTTGACAAATGCCAGAGATTAGTTTAAAAAAAAAACGCAACCGAAACGGCAGCAGCCAAAGCGATCACACTAGTTGTCTCACTCTCGCCTGCACACACAGAGACACGCACACGCACACCGTTGTGAGTTGGAATGTTGATTTCATGAAATTTTAAAAATGGTCGAATCGCATATCATTATCAGCTTTTCAGTGGAACAAAAAATGAATTAGCTTTTCCAACCATCGCACTTACGTTAATACGTTTCTCGGTTTTGCCGTCCGACTGTGTATTCGCTTTCTGCACCACTTCACACGCGCTTTATTTACTTTTTTATTGTGCCACTACTCCGCTGGCACATACGCACGTACATTTACGTTCCAACTTCGATTTAAGTTTTTAGTTTAGGTTTTTGGGTAGATATTAGTAATGTTATTGCTTGCTGGTTATTTGAGCAGTATTCCAAAGGCCACTGAAATGCACTGTCAATAGGTGTTCGTCCTCTACGACTCGCTTGCTATAATTTACAAATTTTCGTCTCGCTTCTTGGCAAAAATGGACGACGATGCTTGCGTGACGGGACGTGAACAGAGTGACCGCACTGCGACCGTTACGATTGGCCACCCTGCTAATGAGTATATACCAAAAAATACAATCCGGTTGTACGATAATATACCAAAAATAAACTTAAAATTACCAAAACAAATTATTTTTAAACATTTTATTTTAAGTGTATTTATTCTTTTACACAAAGAAACCTGTTCTTTTATCTTTTATGTAACTTATGAAAGTCTACTAATTTCGTATGCCTTATTTAATGGATCAAAAATGCTCTTAGATGTTCTACATGTTGGATGGACCTGTGCTTTAAAAAGCTTCCATAATAATATTTTATATAATTTATTTTAAAGCTGTCGCTGATACATTCTAAAATGTTAAAAAAATTGGAATATTACATGGGAGCATTATTAACTTATAGCTGTATTAATAAAAAAAATAATTTTTTTAAATCGTTTCAGTAAAAGTATTTTAAAGAAGGAAATTTAGTATATTTGATAAGCCGGAAGGTTTTCTATAGCCATCAAACCGCGGTCACACCATTCGGTTCAACGACAAAGTAGGAAATATTTTCCACTCCTGATATCAAATATTTTTGCACTTTTATAAGCGTTGTCAGGCAATTTTGTGTCCGCGTCTTCGCCGTTTTTACAACCAATAAAACCATCGACCTTGCCCAGTGCGTGTGCCTTCGTCACCAGTGGAAAAACATTACGTAGGGGCGCAGGACGGAAGAAAGCAGGAAAAGAAAAGATCTAAAAATATTTTTAATCGCCGTGAAAGTAACCAGCGGATTTTAGTCGCAAATTATTATTTCATTTGCGGTGCGAGGACACAGTTATCTGCGAAAATGGTATTGAAAGTCTACGTCAGCGGCATGTCCGGCAATAAGGAGGTGAGTTTGTGGGCGTGGTGGGCTTAAGACCGAAATAGTGTCATGTTATTGGAATGTTTGGCCCTGTTATTAGCAGCAAACAGATAAAAAGGAAAAGAACAAAACCAAAGTGGTGACGAACGCATTGCAAATTCTATTTCTTCTGCTGCGTTTCGTGTTTGTATGTATGTGCGTTGGACAATGATGATGATATAGTGTGTGGTATGTAAGTTTGTACGTCTGTACAGTCAAAGAAAAACAAGTGGGTATTTTCGTGAGTGTGCTTGTGTGCGAGTGTTAGTGGTGGCAAGAAGCAGAACAAACATACATTTCATTGCCCATATAAGCTCATTCCACTGTGAACTGTAAATTGTTCATGGAAGAGAGGGATTTCCATTGATCGCAGTTGCGTGGGTGCGTGTGTGCGTGTGTCTGTGTGTGCATGCGTGATGGTGATTCACTTACCCCTCTCTCTTTCGGTGCCTTTGTTCAATTGGCAAAGTTATTCCTCTCCCAATAAGAACAAAAACATAACGGTCATTGTACGGTTCACAATTTGTTTTTGTCCTGCCTATGTACACTTTAAAAAATCGTAGGAAAACACATACATATTCTTATCGTAAGATAACTGATGGGGTGCAACAAACCATTTTAATTAGCTTTATCATATCGTGAGGTACTCGCGTTGTTTGTACGTATGTTTATATTGCCGGGGAGTTGGCTTTGCGTGTGCTTGTGTGCGTTTGGGCTTGCCGGTAACATTTCATTAGCGATTTGTCATCGCTGTAATTAACAGTGTTGTTAAAGGTAGTTACACTGAACAAATCGTTGAGATAATTTATTTTTAATATAATTTCTTTAAAGCAACTCGTACAAATAAGTGCACTCACTGACACTCCAAATCTTTTTTCCAGGTGAAGAAGCGCCAGCAGCGAGTTCTGATGATTCTGGACAGCAAGAACATCAAGTACGACACGGTGGACATCACGGAGCCCGGCAAGGAATCCGAGAAGGAGCTGATGCAGAACAAATCGACGAGCAACGGCGGCACGGTCAGCGACCCAGAGCCCCGTCATCCGCTTCCTCCGCAGCTCTTCAACGACGAAGAGTACTGCGGCGACTACGACGCCTTCGACATGGCCAACGAGATCGACACCCTGGAGGTGTTCCTCAAACTGGCCCCCGCCGACACCACGGCGGTTAGTACCGCCCAAATCGAACTGAAGCAGGAGAACGGCGATGCCAAGAAGGAGGAGGCAGAAGCGGAGGCGGCTGCGGATGCGGAGGAGAAGAAACCAGAGGCCGGCGATGGCGGTGTCAAGGAGGAGGAGGAGGCTGCGGAGAAGGCCGAGGTTTGAACTTGAGCTATTTTCACGTATTTTCCGTTAACTGTTACGACGCAACAAACGCAGCCAGCGATCATCTGCAGCAGAGCAATAGAATTAACAACAGCAACGTCTTGAAACTAAAGCCCCACAGTTAACAGCAGATATAACCCCCCATGTTACCTAACAGCACCGACACTACCAACTTTCTATATCCATATTTATAGCCCCCGTCTGCGATTTCTATGTCTATAGGGTTCGGGGAGTCTTGGGTAGTTATAAAGATTGTTGCATAATATTAAGTGCAATCAACTTGAAACCCCTTTGAAATTATAGGAAATTTACAACCTAACTTTTTAAACTACGAGATATCTTAGATTTGTATAATCTTACTAAACCCAAGTGGCTTAGTTTTTTAAAGACTTTTTAGACCTCATCGGTAGCTATTCCCCCAACTTTATAGAGCTAGAAATCGGATATCTTCCCATGACGACTGCGGTTCTTAAGCTAAGTTCATGAGCGTATTTAAGCGAGGGCGTTCGATTGTGCTAGCCCCCGGAGAAAAGACAATTTTAATCAAAATATTTATATTCATTAACTTACATCCAACAACTTGTATGTACCATTTATACACACCTGTAAGGACTCGGAATACACGCCAGCACTTAAGCCTAAGTTGGATTAGTGTAGTGAGCTGAAACTTATTGTGCAGCCGTTATGTTAATGCTAAAACATAAAAAAGCGCTGCCCCTGTAATAAAAGGAAATATATTTGTATTAACTAAAGAACTATAACCAACCGCAAGCTTGTTTTTCTAACACTATGCAACACACTTAAACTCTAACACCACATCATTAACTCAAAGGCTAGTTTAACAAAGAGAATGTGACAACTAAACTTACTCAACGCCGTTTCTACTACGAAATATCTATAAAGAGGTTCTACAAAGCTGGTCTTTAGTTAGCGCAGAAAGATGATGTACTAAAATATTCTTGAGCACTGTTGTTGCGCTAAAGACCGGTTTTATCGAAACAGTTTCGTAATGTAAAAGCATTGCTAACAATTGAGTAATTCTCCAAAGAATGAAGACGTTGACGGCGAGGACAAGGAGAATTCAAAGGGCGAGGCTGAAGACGCTCAAGATAGTACCGAGCAAAAGGTAATAGTTCGATAGATCCTGCATGGCCCAACCATAACTCTAGAGTTTTAGAGCTTGTAGGAGCTAACAAAGGCATGATCTTGCACCGTAGTAGCCCAGCGATTGTAGAGATCAGTTCATGTAAATACAACTTCCACTTTCCTCCTCCCAAAAAATATACAAAAACCACCCATCAACAAACCACAAACATTCGCACGCCTAATCCCACCACCCACAAAAAGACTGAAACCGAAGAATCTGGGGATAAGAAAAAGGAGGAGGAAACTGCAGGTAAAGTAGGAAGTTTCTCCCTAGACTCTAATCAACATTTCTACCCCGTAAAGAAGCTGAAGGTGAGAAGCAGGAAGAATCCGAGGAAGCGGATACCAAGGAAGAATCAGAGGTTGAGGGTACCAAAGATGATAAGGATGTAAAATCCGAGGATGTTGCAGATGATGAGGATAAAAAGTCCGAGGATGTTGCAGATGATGAGGATGAAAAGTCCGAGGATGATAAAGATAATAAGGGTGCAAAGTCCGAGGATGTTAAAGATAACATAGAGGGAAATGAGAGCACAGAAACATCGGAGGATGTTGATACTGATGAAAAGTTAGAGGCAGAGGCCACCAATGAAGAAAAGTCCGAGGATGTCGATGCCGCTGAAAAATCAGATGCAGAAAGTACCAAGGACGACGGCGATGAAAAAGCTGAGGAAACTGAGAGCACCAAAGCCAACGAGGATGATAAATCAGAGGAGGTTCAGGAAAAATCTGAGGAAAGTGTAACAGAAAAGCCCGCGGAGGCGGATAGTGCTCCAAAGTCAGAGGTTGAGAGTACCGAAGGTGAGAAGCCTGAACAATCGGTGGATGTTGATGATAAAGTGGAGGAAACAGACAACACCAAAGAGTCCGATGAAGTTGAAAGTACTGAAGTATCTGAGGTTGCCAGTACCAAAGACGAAGAGGAAGCAAAATCAGAGGAAAATCAGACCCAAGAAAAGCCCGAGGAAGTAAGTGCAGCAGAACAATCTGTAGATGAAACCGAAGAGGAGGCAAAAGAAACCACCGAGAAGGAAAAACCCGCAGCAGAAGCGGAGGCAGAACCCACGCCCGAAAATGAAGAAGGCAAACCGGCTGAGGAGAATTCCTCCGACGAAGAAAGCGAAGAAGACGAATAAGCAAACGCTACCAAAATCGATTAAACGACAACAGAAACCCACTGACATCCGCATCACCAATACCAATGCACAAACTCACACACACACACTCGCACTCGCACATTTAGCCAAATAATTAAAGAAACTGTTTTGTAAATAGAAACAAGAACCCACTAATAACGAATCTGGTGACGGGTAATGAACCCTAGTTTAGGCCATTTTCTGACTTTTATTTACAATTTCTAACCCTTTCGCTCCTGTCTACAATAACACAAACGAAAGAAGTTACCAACGACAACAGCAGCACCAGCAGCAGCTAAGAAGACTTCAGATTCCCAATCGGATCTCTTATTGGACAGCGAGCGGGCAGCGGCTGCGCAGTAGGCGTCGACGCTAACGCTGGCAGAGGCAGCGCCAGCTTTGATTTAATTTATATTATGATTTTTACAAACTATTCGGGCTTGTTGCAATTCTCACCTGTTTTTGCTTAAATATTCGATGCTGTAGCATTGATACAAAAGTTTTTACTTTATTACAAAATGAATTTACTGTTGCTCCGAAATATATTAAACTTCTAAAAGCTACAAACAATTAAATTTGCTTAATGTTTACCAAAAATAAAACAGTCAACTTAAAAATCGTTAAAGATTAAGCGATGTTAATATCATTTACTATAGAAAAAATTATGGATAACTTGAATGGTTTAAATTAAAGTAATTGTGATGCTTTTTTTTTAAATGAATAAAATGTTTAACTAAAAATTCAGCAATTGTTCAGTAAATTTAAGTTGATTCAGCATCAAAATTAGTGAAAGCCGTAACAAGCCCGTGGGTTTTTTTTTTCAGTTTATAACACAACAAAAGATTAGTAATATCAATAGACTTTTGTATTTACGTGTCTCACTTTTAGTTCTTGTATCCAAATAATTAAATATACAGTACATTATAATTATGTTTAGTACAGTACACGGTAAAATGAAGTTATAGTTATTTACGCACTAGTTCGGGGTCTTTTCCATTACAAAACTAGTAAAAATGCGAAGGAAGGGTCGCATTGGTGTGCATCCGCCGCCACGCGAAACTCATTTACTAAAAGGAAAACAAAGAGGCTTCTCTTCCCTCCCACAAAAAAAGAGTGGAGGTTGAGGTTGATTGGGGGTTCTTCGGATTCGGGACGTCCAGCCGTCCGTCGCTCTTTCCATCTAGATCTAGTCGCTGTCCTCCTCATCGGACGTATCTGTGGTGTAGTCGCTGAGGTTCTCCTGCTGGTCGGTGTGCTCCGGCTCCGATTCGCTCAGATCCCACTGAGGATGATCTGTCGGTGGTGCGGGCGCCTTCTGCACATCCAGTTTAAGCTCCTGCTGCTGGTCCATGCCCAAATAGGAGTCTGAAACAGAGGTAACAATTCAATGCTGGCCTAATTCAACCGGATCTGTAACAGAAACTCACCCGATCTCAGGCAAACGGTGAACGTGTAGACGCCTGGCCAGCGCGGCGCAGTGAACTTTAGCTGGATCTCCTCCTTCTCAACCAGATTGGTCACGTGATAGGGCGCCGTCAGCAGGGTGCGGGACTTGCGATCGCATATGTAGGTCCACCAGTACTCCTGCTTCTCCTCGGGGAAGTAGGGGCAGTGGACGGTGTGCGACAGCCGAGACTTGCCCTCGAGTCGCTCCCTCTTGTTAAGCTTAGCTTGCAGTCGCTCCCACTCCTCGTCATCGTCGTCGTCCAGCGAGGAGTTGTTCTTGCCCTTCTCCTCATCCTCGCTGCCACTGCCAGCAGCTGATTCCACATCGCTGCCTTCCGCATTTCCGGCCTCTGATTCGGCATCGGAATTACCCGCCGCCGCTTGATCCTCGGATGTCGTGTTCGTAGCTGTGGTCGCAGCCTTTGCCGGCACCTTCTTCTGGTTTTTCTGGTTCTGGGCTGGTTTCTTACCACCCTTTCCCTTTCCACCTTTACGTGGCTTTGCCCAGGCGGAAGCCTTCTTAACCGGCGCAGCGGCAGCAGCCTCATCCTCATCACCGGCAGCCTCTTCGTTGGCCTCATCCTTGATGCCCTGCTTCTCAGGTGCCTTTGTGTCCCCGAAGAGCGTCTTCATGTCCTTGCGCTCCAGCGTAACCGTGACCGTAACTATGGCCCCGGCGGTTACCACATTGGTGTTCTCATCGTCGATGACCTCGCAACGAATGGAGAAGTCAATCAGCGGCATCTTGCCCAGCACTTTCATCGTGTTCTCGTACTCAAAGTCCGATAGGTTTTTTAGCAGCTGACGGCTCTCTTCCGGCTTGAGTTGGGCGAATTGCTGCAGGTTCTTGACGTGCCTCTTCTTGTTCATGAAGTACAGATGGTCCTCGGTGAGGTGGGGCAACTGCAGCAGTGGCGATTTGAACTCCCACAGGCCTTGGATAATCATCGGTGACATCTTCATGCAGTTTTCAATCGTTTCGATGCTGGGCAGTCGGGGCACACGTCGAGCATAGGCCATCATGACCAGCTGGTGGACGCAGGAGACCATTTCTTGTACCAAATACGGACACTTCTTCACCACAAACTGGCGATCACGCTCCAGGGTTTCCGGATTGAGGGGCATGCGACTGAGATGGGCATGCAGGATGGCGCGGGCCTTGATGGAGTACATGCGGCACAGCGGATGCTCCTTGCACTTCTCATTCAGGTTGGGCAGCTGTCGAATGAGCTGTATAGGAAAAGGGAGTGTCATTTGTAACCGCACAAAGTAGGGAAATGCCCAGAAAATGCACTCACCGCCGGCACCTCGTCGTTGTCCGACTGGCGCTCCTGGACTTGCGAGTTGTGGCGCTTGTCAAACTCCAAACTGGCCGCCAGCACCATAAGTGCCCGCTTAAGCAGCATGTGCGGTGTCTTGTGGATAAAGTAGAAGTACATCTGAGTGGTATCCAGCAGCACCTTGTCGCCACTGAAGCGGATGGATCGGTACCACCAAACACCCACCGCCGAGGGCATGGCCACCATGAAGACCAGGCCGTACAGTCCCAAAACCCAAACGCTGTTCTCCTTCTCCACAATCCACGAGGGCAGGGCGATGCCAAAGGACATGGCACCCGGTCCATCCGGATTACCGTACTTCTCGTAGTTCTCCTTGGCCACATCGTCGGTGAGCGCCTGGTACGCTTTGCTCAGCATCATGAAGGACTTCTCGTCACCCGTCTCCTTGTCGGGATGCAGCACCTTGGACAGCCGATAGTAGGCCTTCTTGATCTCGGCCTGCGATGACGTTGGCGGCACATTCAGGATCTCGAACGGATCGAAGCTGGCCATCTCGTAGTCGAACTGTGAGA
Source organism: Drosophila teissieri (assembly GCF_016746235.2). Classification (NCBI taxonomy): domain Eukaryota; kingdom Metazoa; phylum Arthropoda; class Insecta; order Diptera; family Drosophilidae; genus Drosophila; species Drosophila teissieri. The sequence goes on along the minus strand of NC_053031.1, from coordinate 12,631,561 downwards.
CGCGGTACGTGAGAAAGAGCAACAGGGCCCAGCCGAGCACAATGGTCAGCTTGATGGTCCATGACGTCAGAGCCCTGTACGGCTCAGCATTGGCCAAGATGGTCTTCTTTTTCTGGCAGTCGGCGCACTGACATTCCTCTTTGAGCTTGCTGTTATCTACAAGTACATGCGTATACGAAAATTGGGTCAGTACAGGTGTTATAAAGGTTATTTGATAATATTACAATAATACGATAATCTTTAGAGGTTAGCTACTATAGGAATATCAAATAATTGACTTTAAATTTCAATTAAATAGAATTATATTTTAAGCAGTACCATTTTTCTTTAGACACAGTGAGTGACTTTAAAAGTACTCTTAAAATTAGATGAGGTGTATGCATATTACATTTTCGTATTTTTACCGGGAATGCCAGCGTTACAGAAATGAAAATCCCGCGAGAGGAAAATCTCAAGAGAGTACCCGATTGGTCAGCGAGTGTGTGTGCAAAGTGCACACGCTTGACCCGTGCACGAAAAACAGCAAGATCGCGATAAGTCAAAGGTAACTCGCTCTTGAACACTCCATCGATCGCGATGATAGTGGAGTTATCTCGATTTTCGCTACGCATAAACGCTTCCGGAGCGTAGAGTGCGCTGTCCCAATTGGGAAATGAAGAGAGCTCGACTTGCGGTAATCGCAGCTTTCACCCATACGAAGACGATGAGCTGACGTTGTTAGAATAACTTATTGGAACGTGTCCATTTGCCGCGGAGCTCGATGGCAGGAGGAGAGTGGGTGGAGAGAACGAGAGCGGGGTAATCACATGTATGTCTATGTCTTACTAGCACTCACACACACTCGCACTCGCGCACAGCTGCAGGTGGAAAATTAAAATAAAAGCAAAAAAAAAAAAAAAGAGCGGAGAGAGTGCGATTAAAATCGCCTGGGAAGCGGCACTTACCTTCTTTCTTTTTACGTGGCCAATAGTAAATGGTGGTCGGTATCAATATTAGCGCCAAGAACGATAACACAAAGTAGTAGAACGTTCCGCCGCTCTCATCATACTGGAACTTTTGACCCGCCATCTCCGGCAGCGACTATATGTAATTTGTATTTTGTGTTTTATGTTTTGTCTGGCACTGCCTCTTGGCTACGTTCCTTTCACTGCCGCTTTCCCTTGCACTTTTCCTCCGGCGGCTCCAGCTGATGTTGCTGTCGCGTTGGAGTTATCGCTTTAATCGCTCCGCCCCGTGGATTTACGATCGACACGCGGCGATCGGCGGGCGTTGAAGTCGAATTGGGCAGAAGCTGTTGCTGCTGCTGCTGCAAGATTTCGCGAGATTGGCAAGCCGCGAACTTAAAAAACTCTGTATTTACACCGACGCATGAGACTGACACGTAGGGTTGTTTGGCTCGTGCTGGAACCGATAGACGTAGCTGGAGCGGAGCCGGTTCGATTGCGCGGTAATCGATAGGTAGGTTGCAGCATCCATAGTTTAGGGATGCCAAGGCTGGCGATACTAATTTTTGAACTTGATTATTGATATATTACGATTTGCCCTAGGTTAACAAGTTATAAAAGTTTCTTTCAGCAAATTTGTAATAAATATATATTTTTAAATAGTTTTGGGTGTTTTTTTTTTATAATATTTCAAGTAACCCATAAGCAACGAGAGCTTTTCTGTGTGCCAGCTATGAATACAAATAAAATATCTTCTCATTACACTTTTGTTTTAGCTTTTTAACAGCATTAAGAATTAGCGAAGATGGTGACAGTGGTAATGGGCTATTATTTAACCAATTAAAGGTATGACCGCTTTAGGGCTTTTTTACTGGCTTGCCTTTTTGGTATTTTAAGTGAGATCGCGGGATAAGTGTGGCAGACAACGAAGTTGGCGCATAAAAGCTGGTGATTTCCCGGTAACATTCCATTAGCAGCACAGCTGTGGCAACGGAAAGGTGAAGTCATAAATATGGCAGAGAGTACGGCAAACCCGCAAGTTAACCGCACCGCACGGGAAGTGCAGCAAAACTTTGCGGAGTCACTTGGTTACGCCGAAGAGATTATCTGGGATCTGTAAGTACTGCGCAATAGAATTTATGTTCGCTAAAGTGTTTGAGTTGGGTTTTTCCGTATTCCCCTTTAGGTTGTCCCATGAACAAGCTCACGTGCTGAAGAGAAAACTCTGTGAACTGATTCGTGATTCTCCGCCACCGCGAACTGGAACTGAAACTCGGGAAAATGAAAAAATCCGGTTAAAGTTAAACGCAGATAATGAGCGGGCCCGTCAGATCATTTTCGATGCCGTTTGGGAGCAACGTGAGTTGGGTTTTTCTGATTTTAAAGCATACTTTTTCGTTTGCTTAACTGCCTACATTTGTCTGCCAGGAAAATATACCAACCGTCAATCGCTAACGGCGATCATTTACGTAATGGTGGTAACTGACGAAACGGACGTTAATCGCGCCGAGGACTGCAGAGCTTTCAGTGTGCACCCAGTCTTTCGGGCCCGTCGCTGCGTCAGTGAGTAATCCTGGCACCTATATGTTTTTTTTTTTATTCATGCCATAAGATAAGCATTTTGTATTACTCTCTGATTCCTCAGCTGACAGCAGTGGCACCAGCAGCGATAGCTCGAATTGCTGCAATCTATTTATCGATGAGTTGGGTCGGGTCTACCAAAACTGGGAACAGTATGTGGAAAGCAACGAGTTGCCCGCCGGAGTGATGGTGGCCCCAGAGAGGGGTATTTACCGCCTGGTCAGCGATCAAGTACGTCTGGATAAGTACATAACGCCGGCGGGCACCACCAACAGAAGGGTGCTTGGCTACCTGGATACTGGTTCGGCAGTCGGAGGATTTCTTGCTGCCTGCGTGCCTATAGCTGCCCTGCTAACGCTGCCGGTATCCGGTCCGGTGATGGCCATAGCGGGAGGAGTAGGTTTGGCCAGTGCTGGATACGCCACAACGCGTTCTGGCAGCAGGTTAGTCGATCGCAGCCAACACGAGCAGTCTATCAATGTGACGGACCGTGAGGCGCGTGGTCATTGGCTGGGCGTGATTGCTGGCGCTGTTGGATTGGGAGCGGCTGGCGCCACCACAGCCTTAACAACGGCCACAAATGCCGGACGCGAAGTGGGAGCGGTGAGTCGTTAGCCCCCCACCGTAAGAGCATTGAACATTACCCCAAAATTATGATATAGATCACCCAAATGACTGTGAATGGCATGAACATATCCTCGATCGTGGTTTCGGGCACTGGAGTGGCCAACGGTGTGCTGGATCTGATATTGGCAAGTCTCATTGAGATCCCCATAGCTGCAACATCAAAGCTAATGAACTCTGCTTCCCACAGAAAGCAAAAGATGGTGATGACATTACTGGAATGGATGTTCTGCAACTGTCCGCATCGTTGGTGCTGCTCACGCACAGTGTCTACAACTTTAAATTGGCTTCTACCATAATTAATGAGACAAGCAATGCTAATATTGCCGACTATCGTAGAAATCTTTCTAATAGACAGAGGTGAATAACGTTCAATGAGATACATTCTGTCCTGAACAAGAGTTTTTCAAAACTAACTTTCTTCTATTAGACGAGCCTTTGACAAGGCTTCCAGGGAGACCGTTCGGATGAATGGCAACACTCGCGGGAAGCTGGACATTATACGCAACGTAAACGAAATGTCGCCTCAGGAGTTTAATGATCTTTATAAGATCAACAGAAACTTGAATCAGGAGGGCGTGCGATACTCATTTGCATCCGAGGGCACCGGCTTTTTGCTAAATGGCGAGGTACAGACGACGGGAGCGGAACTGCGAGCCAGTGTACAGCATAACCAAGGACCGAATGTCCTAGGCACAGTAAGTCAGCCCATTCCCGGTAGCCATGCGGGGTCAGGTCGCCTGCAACTGGACGGCGTTAACCAGGTTTCCCGACTAATCGGACCGCTGCCCACATCCCATCCCCGACCGGAACCAAGTACTTATGCCGCCGGCGTGTTTATCTTAGAGATGAGCTCCGTGGTGGTGAGCGGTGTTGTTTTCGCAATGCAGAAATATGGAACAATCATCTTTGAGCACGTGATCAATGCTGAAAGCTTTGAGCATCTAATCAACGGCATGGCAAATAACCTTGAACCAGAAGTCTTTGACTTTATTATGAATCTGACCCAAACCTTCATGGACACCATGCTGGAAAACCTGACCTCGGTGCTAAAGTTCTATATATCAACGGAGTCTGTTCTGTATCGAATTTTGAGGCAGATTTTATGGAACTATAGAGACATGCCATATTCTGTGATTGCGGATCACACTACCGATATCATAGATGCCGTCAGGGCGTACTTCCTCACCCTCAACCCAAATGCGTTCCCGGGTGTACTTCAAAGGTGCCCAAAGTGTGTCGGCTACTTCAGCATTCGTCCCGTGTAAATGTTTGAATTGGGACTTGAATGGCGAAAGCTTGTGATAAATTTTGCCTTGTTGTTAAACCACAAAAAAGAAAGATAGTTTTATAGACATGTAACCAAATATGCGCACAAATTTTTATACGCAAATAATCATTGACATATCTTACTCAAATTGGAGCACAAATTGACATATTGATAATATTTTATGAATAAAGATTTGTTTTATACTGCTGAAATTGGTACTTCCTCAATGCAACGAGTCTAATATCCGGTTTACAAGCAGTATATGTGATTCATCCACTAATCTACCTGGGATTTTTTAATTGTAAAGAGAAATGCACATGTATATATTCATATACATATGTTGATATGATGTCATCTGGGGCAATAAATAAAAGGATTAGTATTTGTGTTGGGGAACTTGATGCTTTTGGGAACAGGCAAGAGGTCGGGCAAATCATTTTCGTTGTTGCTCAATTTGCCATAAAATGTATTAATGTTTGATAGTAAACTATTTTAGCTGATGTTAAGATATTTTCTGTTATCAAAAATTCAAGATAGTATATATAGAGATGACAAGATACGAAACCAATCGAACTATCGATAGCTGGCCGTACTGATGCTATATGTCGCCATCTTTTATTAGAAATGGGCAGCTGTTTCTTGTGGACGCGAATTAAATTGTACATTTAACAACAATAACGACAACCGGCGTCCTTTTCAACTTATTATTTGTTGGTCATTCAGTGCCGGTAGGTAAATTGAATCAAGCGGGATTACAATTGGTCGCTGCGAGAAATCGATAAGCGCCCTCTTCGGGATCCCGGTCATCCGCTGTGGGTCGCCACTAAAACAATCCAATTTGCCCATAGGAATGCCTAGGAGGACAAAAAAGGACGAGGACCCTGAGGATCTGCAGTCCTTCCTTAACAATTTCCATAAGGAAATCGAAGGCAACAGCGATGAGAAGGTGGTGAACACAATTTTGGAGGCCATTAGTGCCGAGGCCATCGACTTGGATGAAAATGATGAGGAGGCGGGCGGATCGAAACCGCTGGAGGAGGATGCGGAGGTCCTGGAGCAGTTGGCTGAATTGGAGGAAGCGGAGGAGGAAGACGACGAGGACAAGTACTTCATAGATGACGAGGGCAACTGCTACATCAAGACTACGCCCAAGAAACAAAAAGAGCTCCAAAAGAAGATCAAACAGACTGGCAAGCCTGGGAAAGGCACACGTTCCGTTGTCAGTACAGCCACCAATAAATGTGAGTACTCTTTGCCATATCTGTATGTGTATTTCATCACTTATACGACTCTTTCTCAGCCATCAATTTGCGCCCAGCCAAATCGACACCCAAGGCGGCTACTTCGAAACCTGCCCCAGACTCCAAGGCAATTAGCGTTCGTCCTGCCCGAGCAGCTGCAGCCAAGACGAAGCAATCTGCTATGCCACCCCCGCCGACACCAGTGGTCAAGGTACCGGCACCCAGGGGCAGGCCGAGAAAGAATCCTGTCATACCGAAGCCCGAACCGATCGATTTGGAGCGCGAGCTCGAGGAGCTGGTAGATGAGCCCGACATCAGTACAATGGTGACCGAATTGTCGGACTACGCCGTAGACGAAGCTGCCGTAGATGCTGTCTCAGCTACCCTGGCGCCAAACGAGGCTGAGGTGTACGAGTTTGAGGACAATGCGACAGAGGATGAGAGTGCGGACAAGAAGGACGTAGATTTTGTGCTAAGCAACAAGGAGGTGAAGCTGAAGCCAGCTTCTACCAGCCAGAACTCAAATGCTTCGGGACATAAGTACTCATGCCCACACTGCCCGTATACGGCGAACAAGAAGTTTTTGATCACGCGCCACTCCCGGAGTCATGACGTCGAGCCATCCTTCAAATGCTCCATCTGCGAGAGGTCCTTCCGATCGAACGTGGGATTGCAAAATCACGTAAACACGCACATGGGCAAGAAGCCGCACAAGTGTAAGCTCTGCGAAAGCGCCTTCACCACCAGCGGAGAGCTGGTCCGTCACACGCGCTACAAGCACACCAAGGAAAAACCGCACAAGTGCACGGAGTGCACCTACGCCAGCGTGGAACTGACCAAACTGCGCCGCCACATGACCTGCCATACGGGCGAGAGACCATATCAATGTCCGCACTGCACCTACGCCTCGCAGGACATGTTCAAGCTGAAGCGACACATGGTGATCCACACGGGCGAGAAGAAGTACCAATGCGACATCTGCAAGTCACGATTCACGCAGTCCAACTCCCTGAAGGCCCACAAGCTCATCCACAGCGTGGTCGACAAGCCCGTCTTTCAGTGCAACTTCTGTCCGACGACTTGCGGGCGGAAGGCTGACCTGCGCATTCACATCAAGCACATGCACACCTCTGATGTGCCGATCACTTGCCGGCGCTGTGGCCAGCAGCTACCCGACCGCTATCAATACAAGCTGCACGTAAAGTCGCACGAGGGCGAGAAGTGCTACAGCTGCAAGCTCTGCAGCTACGCTTCGGTCACCCAACGCCACCTGGCCTCACACATGCTCATCCATCTGGACGAAAAGCCGTTCCACTGCGAACAGTGCCCACAGGCCTTCCGGCAGCGTCAATTGCTGCGTCGCCATATGAATCTCGTACACAACGAAGAGTATCAGCCACCAGCGCCGCGCGCGAAACTGCACAAGTGCCCGAGCTGTCCGCGGGAGTTTACCCACAAGGGTAATCTAATGAGACACATGGAGATTCACGACGATTCGGCAAATGCTCGCGAAAAGCGGCATCGCCTTAAGTTGGGCAGAAATGTGCGACTCCAGAAGGATGGCACTGTCATCACGTTGATCAAGGATCAGTATGTGGATGAGGACCAGGAGGACAACGAAGAGGAAGACAACCCAGAGAGCTATGACCTAGCTGAAATCGAGCCAGAGAACTCGGAGGGTGAAGAGCCTGAAGATGTGGAAACCATAGTCAGCGATCCGATCCGGCAGAGAACTAAGCCCGCACCTGTTATTATCAACAAACAGGCAAGGCTTGCCGCCTCCGAAAAGCAACCGATGATCATCAATCAGCGCCTCCGAAGCCAACGGGGCACCAAGACGTTCCATATCAAGGAGGAGCCGGACAACTCGGACTTCACCGTGGAATGGCAAGGGGATGACGGCGAGGTTATGGTCGTTGAGCTGGTTAATGGCGACGAGGAGGTGTTGGTCAAGCACGAGCCGAGCGCCAACTCCAAGATTAGTGCCAAAAACTGCTTTGGTTTCGAGGTAGGTTGCAAAACTTCTACTGACATTTATTCCAATACTTAAATCTGATTCTTCTTCAGGACGACGATGATTATGAGGAGTACGGCGATGCGGAAAACGAAGTTGATGGCGCTTCCCAGGAGTTTCTGCAGCTGATGGATATGATTGAGCAGGATTCTTAGTCTCCTGAAAACAAAGCTTATATATAAGAAATGATGACTAACTTATGTACATACCAAGCATACGGTAACGTAATTCTACGTTAAATTGTTTTATATTTAAATACAAAAATTCAAACAGAAAACTTATTTTTGAAAGGTTAAGAAAAGGGTTTTTGAAAAATTTATTTTTTCTAAATGAATATACAATTTTTGGTGAGCAGTTAATATTCCTCGGCAACTACAATATTTGTAAATGATCCCCAACACTTAACCATTAGTTGACAACTTGGCATAAATATTTATTTAAATACATATACATATATTTCAATGTTTTCATTAGTAGTATATGGGCAAAATGTTAGGTGCGTTTGCGTTTAGCTGCATCTGGGCGTGCACTGTAAATTCTCGGTTATTAGTTGTCGTTCCTACCGTAAAATGTTCGCATAGTTTTCAATTTCCTCTTCAGCAATCTGGTTACTTCTCTTGTTATTTTTCCGGTTTCTCTTGCCGTTATTTTTGTTTCTTTTTTTCGGTTTTTTTCAAGTGTATAACTACAATAAAAATATATATATTTATATATAATATATGTATATATTTTTTAGGTGGTGCAATGTGCAAAAACCTGCTGTGCAGTGCATCAATATCATTATTTCAATATATAGTTGCTTTCATTTGTGTTGATTTTGCATGAACAATTTGTCGTTAATGTTATATTAATATATGTATACGAATTGCATTTGTATAACAATTAAAATGGAACAACGTCGATAAAGGAAGTGCACATTGAGTTCCGAGTGAGTTAGATTTAATAAAATGACACTTAGAAATCGAAAATTGCTTGCAGAATCGAGTTACGAATACGAAACACACTTAGAAATACAAGAGCTAAAAAATTGCATATGGCATATCCTATAATTCAGTAATGCTCTGCGAGATTTGCGTGACTCCATTTGGTGGGCAAAACTAAAACTGGGAAACTAATCGAGCCGCCGACTGCCATCGTAGGCCCGCAACTAACTACGTAACTTTAAAGCAAAACTAAATTAAAATTAAACGTAATAAGTAAAAAAATAAACAAATTCTTGGAAAGCTGTGCTATGGCTCTTTGCTAGCTCACCGATAAGCTTGGCTTATATCAATTTACTTTTGGCTTAACAATTTTCTGTAAGGCTGCTGTTGGTTTTGTTATCCATCCCCATCGTTTTCTCATTCCAATCCAAATCCTATCCACCTATTTCCGTTCTCATCGCTCTAGTTTCGGTTGAAAGTAAAGGGTTCTCTGTGGGCTTTTCGGTTGGCAAAGGGTAACATAAATCTCAGAATATCTTCAACTTCAGTTTCAGCTTGTGCAGGAAACGCAACAGGGGCGCACTGAGGCACGCAGGCGTCGGCTGGCTGCTGGCCTGCTGCTGTCTCGGATTGGCGGCAAAAGAGGCACTGCCGTTCGCAATTCACGACTGCTCCCTCTTTTGCCTCTTTGGCTGCTAATTGCAATTGAGCGTGTTCTGGTTGGGGCTGCTGCGTGAGACGTTGTTGTGATTGATCTGGTTCGACTGCGTGATGCTGGCGCTATCGCTCGTCTTCCACGACAGCAGCTTGTTGAGGAGGCGGTCCATGTACGGATTGCTACCCAGACGAGCCACCTGTGTGGGTTGAGAGTTTTATTAGTTGGTGATACATGCGGCCAGTGATGGGAAATCATCATAAATTGAATCCTGAATCGGCTTCCAAGCAACTTCTGTTGCCCTTACTTGTCCTTAAATACTAACCTCCGCACGCGCCTCCGCGTCGAGCGTCTCCAGAACCTTGCGTGTATACTGAAAGCTGCCCAGCTTTTCCAGCAAGGTGATGCAGTACTTCTTGACCTCAATGTCGTGCGTGCGCTGGCGTAATATGTCTGTGGATATAGCACAATAAGTCCCAGCTTAATGGGTGAAAAGCCTTTGGGTGAGGTCAAAGCGTTGGACTTACGTAAAACCTGTTTATCCTGCTTCTGGGTGCGAACCGCATGGATTACTGGGAAGCCGAACTTGCCCTCCGTTAAGTCCTCGGCGAAGCTCTTGTTCTCCGTGTACTACAGAGAAGTGTCATCAATGATTAACCGATTTATGCATATTGCCACCATCCACATTCACTCACCTCTTTCAGACTCAGATTGCAGTAATCGTCGCGTATCTGAAAGTACAGGCCCAATATAGCCGTCAACTTTGAATAGTCCTCCTTGTTGGTGCTGAACAGCTGCATCAGGCGAATGGCCAGCATGAAGAGGCCGCCAGTCTTGCGCACAGTCATCAGCTTGTAATCCGACTCCGAGGGACACGTGAAGCTGTCGCGCCAATAGATCTCCATGCCCTGTCCGCGGTGCAGCTCCAGCAACTGTTCGGTGTACACCTTGGTGGCCTGCAAGCGAAATGCGAATTACTTTTAGCTTCACAATGTCGTTTGGTGCCTCGATTTCGTCCGTACCTCCGGGTGATCCAGCTGCTGCACCTTCTCCAGCGCCAGGAACAGTGCGTAGTTGGCCGCATTTATGGTGCTGGCCACGCCGTAAATGGAATGCGCCACGGGCACACCTCTGCGAAGGATCGAATTGTCTTCAATATCATCAATGCTGTAAGTTAGTATCAAGAACACATATGTATATAGTAGCCGTGAGTTAATTGTGTAAGGGGCAGTTATGTACTTCTATTCTAACTTTAAATAATTTCAAGCACATCATTTACTTCAATACAGATACTACAGATTCACTAGATACAGATTTACATATCTAACTAACAAGCAACTTTGACAAGCAACTTTAACAAAAATTCTGACCAGTTTAGTTGCCGAAATGACCAACTTGGCTGTGGAAATATTTGCTCAAGCAAGTGGAAATATGTTCTTCGTATTAATATCCGATAATTTACTAATCAGCAGATGTTTTTGTAAACCTATTAATACCGAATTGCACTACACGAACACGTACTGAATAGAAAACTATGGGTTTTTAAATAGAATTTCACAATTGAAGCGTGTATCAAGCGAAGGGAGCCTCCAGTCCATGTGTCCACCAACCAGCCACATGCATATTTATAAACATACGGTGGCGCCCCCCATTCCGTTCCATTCCATTCATAATGGATGTGTAAATTTAAGCCTCGCTTAAAGGCCGCCATCGCTTCAATAACTACGATGCCCGGCGGGTAAGACGAGCTGGGCAGCCCAACATTTGCGTAATTAAAAAATGTTTGCGCTCCGCCAAAGCTGGCAAAGTCATTGGTAGGGAATATGGTTTGGATGGTTTGGATGGTAGGGATGGTATGGGGCGGGATTGGACGGCATGGCATGGCATGAAGGCGTGGGCGTTGAAGCGACAACGCACAAAGGGGCCGGGATGTGGAAAGGATGGAATGGGGCTAGGGTGCAAAGGAGGCTGGATGGTGTTGGGGAAAATGAGGAAAATGGGGAAAATGGGAAAAATGGTCGGGTGGGCGTGCTGCTGCTGCCGCTGCGTGGCAAGAGTTGTGACAATGCCTGTCGACTGGCGACGGCCTGACTAACTGACAATGGGCATAAGTGCATGAATGACGAACAGACGGACGGGTGGACGGGTCGGGGCACTATGGCCACTGACTGCTGCGACTGCTGGCGTCGTTGTAGAACTAGGTTTTTGCCAATATGAAAATGCATTACTAAAAAGGCAAAAACACCAGGAACGCCAAGAACACCAAGTACACCAAGAACATGCAGGCCACTTGCTGGCAATGAGAATGCTGTCGAGGAACAATGCTGGGGATTTTAAGCAGAATTAAGGCCAGTTCGGAGTGTTTGCCTGTGAATGGATGGCGGCGACAGGTGGCCGGAGGCAAGACGGGATTAGCTCGAAAGCGACATGAATACTTCCTTAGCTGCTGCTACTGCTGCTGCCTGAAGATAGGCGAAAATCCCTGGACACTTCGAGTCGGTTTACTGTCTTCAATTGAAAAGCGGCAGACACTTCAATTGGCTGAGTTCAAAGTTTAATTGCGACGTTTTGTTGCCAAGCCATTTTGTTCATCGCTTTTTCCCCACGGAGGTCGCCCGGAGAAAAATCTAAATAATTTATGCCATTTCGTATTCCACATTCGAGTGCAAAGAAATTCAATTGTAAACAGAAAAACCTGCGGGCTCATGATGAAATTTGGAAATTGATTTGAGGCCAGCGCACAACGCTCTGGCCAAATAACCCACAAAATGTGCGAGAATATACATATGGTCAAATCCAATTGGGTAAAAGGGGAGTGAGGATGATTCACCGTCCAAATGATAAAGCAAACTTCTATACAGCATATGCGCTATATATGGAAACGAACTGCTGATGATGATAAGAACTTCTCCAACGAGCATATGGCAGCATTTCTATACTTTTTTTTTTGGAGCGTGGAGTCTCTACTTTTCATCACTTGCCCAAAGAACTTTACGCTCGATTGGGCATTTAACTGGAATCCATCTAAACCAAAGCAAATAAGCCAAATGTATACAAATACAGACTCTGCAAGTGTGAATTGAGATAAAACATGCAGGAGAAGTGGTTAAAACGGGGTGGGGGTCAAACGTTCGGGTGTTTTGGGGGGCACAAAAAAAACAAAAACAAAGCGTAAACAAAGCCAGATAATGGAGAGCAGAAACAAAGAGGGAAGGCAAAGGTCAAAACGAAAAAGTAAAGCACGCCAAGCATGATTAGTTGGCTGGCAATAAATCGACAGGTATTTAAATACGTTCATAAAACTAGCACAGATTTTATATGGATTCCAAACGACACGTGTGTTTAGTGAGTCTACAAGAGTATGTTGATTTCTTAGTAAAGTATTTTGTTTATATTGTAATGCAAGTTAGTCAGCACATTATTTTGGGTTTTTCCTAGAAAGTATATATATCGTATAATCTTCTATATCAAAAAACGGCATTGTTCTGTAGTATCATGCTGATATATTGGCGTGCAGCTTAGGGCCTATTAATCTGACCGCAGCTGTATACTATATATAATTGATATACTCACAGTAAACTGGAATTGTGCAGCATCTGCACAATGTCTCCGATCTGCGCCAACTTTTCGCCCGGTATGAGCAACCAGTGATTGAAGGCCAAGGCCAACTCGGAGCGGAATTGTTTGCCAGGAATCTGTTGTATGTATGTGAAGGGCTGCAGCAGAATCTGGATAGCGTTTGCGTGCGTGGGCCACATGTAAATAAGAGCCGAAAATGAAGTGGGACGAAAAGAAGCAGAAGCAGAAGCAAAAGGAGGAAGGCCAAAAAAGCTGGTTAGTTGGTGGGTGTCACTTTCAAATGTCAAAGTTCATCATGGGGTCCGGAAGGATTAAGCCGTGGGATAAGTACCTCATCCTGCTCCTTTTGCGTTGATTTATCTTTGGTCTTCTGTAATATGCTGTTCAGTTCTTCCATTGTTGTTGTTGTTGCTGCTGCTCCGCTGTGGCCTTGCGTGTGTGCTTTTGTTGTTTTGATTGCGCGGGGGTGGAGGGCGGGGGGTGCACTGCGGTGTGGGGCGTGCTTTTTGTTTACCGCTTGGCTTCGCGACACGCGTGACTAGAATTGTTGGCCGCCGTTTCGTCAACTCGTCGCTTCCACTTGGTTTTCGCGTTATCCGCACGACTTCAAGGCAATTACACCACGGAAAGACCAAAAACAGACTGTTATTGAAGTTCTTTCGCGGCCTGCATATTAGAGACGGTCGCAAATCGATGCTTCTATCGATAAGGTGGGGAGGGCTTTTTGTTTTGCGGTATCATCGATATTCCAAAAGATGAGCAGTCTAGCTAAGTAATATAATCGGAAAGTAGCCAAAAATTAAAAATTGACCCAACTCGTCCAATTGTTAAATAAATACAACAAATTATTTTAGGCAGATTAACACGTTGTAATTATGAACTTTTTAAATTGATCTCATTTTAATTTAAATCGCCTATAACTGACCTGTAACTTAGTAGCCAGAAAATATGCGCAGTATTGGCTCTCTCGCCTAATATCGATTACTCGACGTGCTGCACTTGCCATCCCTATTTCAATTGGGTTGCTTGCGTGGAAAATAGCTTTCTAGCTCACTTTTTGTAAATTACACACGAATTGCAATAAACTAACAAGGAATTCCCTGCAATAATGGCGGCAGCAGCTCCCGTGATAAACAACTGGAATCCGAGCATGAAGCACAGCGATATGGAGCGGTAGGAACCAGACACAGGCCACAAAAACAAAGTTCGATCTCACATGTTACTCTTATTGTTGTTATCACAGATGGATTTGCATATATCCCGCATACATCAACAGCAAAAGGACACGCCAGGAGGGCCGTCGGCTGCCCAAGGAGAACTGTGTAGACAATCCCACCTACATTGAGATCCGGGACGTGCTGTCCGTGTCCAACTTGCCGTTCCTCATGGAGAACAAGAAGTACTCTCGCGAGAACAGCAGCGAGCTCGAGTTCCGTGGTCGTGTGCGCGTCCAGCTGCGTAATGTTGATGGCACTTTGTACAACGGTGATTTCCCGACGCGCGAGTCCATCATGCAGCATATCGCCAGCAAGATACCGCAGCTGAAGACGCGACAGAACAAATCCGGCGAGTCGTACCATCAGCAGTCGCAGCAACAGTCGAATGCATCCGGATCCGGAGGTGGTGGTGGCGGTGGCAAGAAGGGAAAGGGCAAGCGCCGCTAATGACTTCAGTGGCAAATCGTTGTTTTGGTTTCTTTTGTAATAAACGGTGTAAACAAAGATTTGTGTGTTCTGGGCCAAGTTCAAGTGCGGGAATTCGGCCTTCGCACGCCGAAGTGTGCCAAAAAAAAGCAACACAAAGAACTAAATTAGGGAACCCAATTGGTAAATGTCTCAAGATCACACGAAGTCAGCATAAATTCCGGCGAACTGAAAGCTAGAATCAACTGTCAGTCACGAACATCTACGATTTCACCTGGTCAGCGTTATAAAATCGGTTGCGCATCGCAAATGGCCACACAGTTTGAACTGGAGCACCCACAATGATGACGGAAAAGATACGGAAGAGCAGCCTCTGTGGCTATACGGTGATACTTCTACTGGCGGCTATTCAGTTCCAAGCAAGTGTAGTGTGCAGCACGACGACCAAACCGCCGTCAACAGTGGCCACCTCCACAAAATCTAGTCGCAATGTGAATCCCCTCACGGAGTCCAAACTCGAGAAGAATTGCAAGGCGCTGTGTGAGCATTGCGGCTGTTTGGGTTTCTACTGCGGCGAGGAGTGCCTATGCGAGTGTAATGACGACCACTCCGATACCGAGTGCATCCGCACCATGCAGATGAATGCGAAGACGTTGAATATGCCATTCGAAATACTCATCCAGGGACCGAGCAGCAATCGCTTTGTGCGCAACGCCCAGCAGTTCGAGCAGAAGCGGGATCTGGTGGCCAGGAGCGCCTCCGCTTCGGATCAGCCGCCTCGGAATCGTCGCTCAAACATAACCATCTATAAGCCCTCCGCCAAGTCGGTCATTCAACGTACTGCTAATGCGTTGGAAACGCCATCCAAGGCTACGGAACAGATTAGGCACAAGAGGTCCGTCGAGCACCTGGAGTGGTTCAATGATTTTGCAGGTTCCTTGGTACGTCCCTCGCCCTTGGGCACTAGAGCCCAAAAGCAGCAGCGTGCAGCGGCCAAGCCATCGGCATTCAAGCGTCAGACTGAGTTGGATGAGCCGGCTCGTCGGGAACCATGGTTCCTGGAGCAGGCTGCGGCGCGACTCACTCGCCCCGCTCCCCTTAAGAAGGAGCAGCTTTCCCGGAAGAACAAGAAGAGTCCCTTGTTCCGAAAGAGCCCGAAGAGCAAGGCGTCCAAGGAGCAGTCGCGCAAAGAACCGGAGCGAGAGATTCGGCCACTTCGCGATGCCCTGCAGGTGGTGGAGCGCATACCCAGGGTGCTCCAGGATACTGTCAGTCATCTGTCCTCCGATCCACGCACAGGAGATGTCTTCAGCCTGAATATGCGAAACGAGGAAGTGCCGGCTGAGAAACGAGGAAAGGATCGCCAGGCTGAGGAGCGTGCGCCTCGCAGACCCACTCCTGCCTTCCGTGGTTTCCGACGTAATGAGATCATCCCCGAAGCCGTGACCCTTGCTGCCCCAATGGACCTTGCCCCACGCGCTCCACTTCCCGTCCAGCGTCCAGGTGGTCTTCTGCTGCCCTGGCTGAGGCAGCGGCGACTGATGCGCTTGCAGCAGGCACAGGGGAATCTGTAGAGGCACTCCACTGGCTAGACCACTAAACAATTTATTTTCATTTCTTTTATTTTATTCCTTTGTTGTATATTTATAAGGCGTTTTGGGCTCTCAAAAAATATCGTTTTAAAGTAAAATATAGAATCTCAAAGAAGCCGTTTCCTAATCCTTTCGAAAAAGTCCATAGATTGTGTATTAATTACAAGTTACAATACTATGATTACGACATATACTCTGAATAGATAGCACTTACGATTTATCTTATAGATTCTATAGCCACCTGAGCATCTCAGTAGCATACTTTCGGGCGCGGGCGTTTTCTGCCGCGGCCTCCTCTCTCTGGTCAGCTCCATGTCGCTCTGTGGCGACGCGTCGTCTGGTTTGTTGGCAACAGGCGCTGCCGCGTCTTCAGTTCACTCCTACGCGACCATTCATCTGCAGTGGTTGTCGCTGTTCCGCTGCAACAGGTAGTCGGAACCACTGAACCACCGAGCTCGATTGGGAAAAGGTGCATTACCCGCTGGAAGCCCCACAAAGGGATTGTCCTACAGATATGTGTAGTTTTGCCTTAAAAATTCGACGCAATTAATGTCATATGTATATAAAAAAATGTAGGGAATCAGTTTTAATATTATGTGTTATCAACTAAACAAAGCAAATAAACACCAAATGTATTTAGAATTTAATTTCCTTAGCAGTGTTAATAAATTGGAATCACATTTTAAGCAGATATTTCCCCATCTTGAATTAAAAGGGAAGTGGAACATTTCGTTGATTACTTAATATATAAAATACAGATATGTGGATACCCCTTGATAAAACCTTGTACGTTAATACATTAACATTAATATGTATGCTTTATATAGTTTCTTCGTCCTCTAACTTGACACAGATCCGTTCTGAGCCATCAGTTTCAAAATCTGGGGTTATTAATTCGCTTGAATAAAAGCGCTCGGCATGGTGATCCTTTAGGTGCTTCTCCAGATGGGATTCGTTTGAAAAAGCTATGGGGCAATACAGGCACAGGCGCTGTTGATGCACACGCATTTCGTTGCGCTTCAGCATTCCAGCTCTTCGTCGAGATATCTTCCACCGTGGAGTGGGTGAGTAGCTAAACTCGAAGTTATGCTCGCTCTTGGAGGTGGTGGGTTTCGCTGACTCCAGTTCTGGTATGCTTTCGCCCTTTTGCAGTCTGAGGTGGCTTCTGTGAAGTGTAACAAGCCAGTTTTATCTATTTTGTAAAGTCACCTAGTCCTTAATATAGTTCCTATATCTATTTATATATTTATATTCGATTTTATACTATGCTTACTTTAAGTGTACGACAAGCAACGACTTGTAACGGAACTTTCGAGGACAAATTTTGCAAGAGAATCGATCGGCTTGGATGTCCCTGCAAGTGTGAGATGAAAACTCTTCGATGGGAAAGGCCTCCAAGCACTTAGAACACATTTTTGGTGGGCCTGCCAAGTGGTAGCTGATCTCATCCTTCTCTTGGGCAGCGTTGATGCCCATGCAGGTATGTTTGGAGAACCCTTCGCTAGGAAAGGCTTTCCAGCATATTGAGCACAGTTTTGGCGGACCAGCCAATTGATAGCTTATCTCCTCCTGGATTTCTGTATTGTGCTCTTTCTCATCCTGATCCTCCAGGGCGAACTGATCCTTAGCTTGGTTATTTGCCTCTAGCATAACCACTGTAAGATGGGATGGCTAGCAATTTGAAACTCTTTGTTCCTGTTTTTCAGCTTACCCTCATATAAACCAGTCTGGGGATAAGATAAATCTGTGGTATCTTCCGCTTTTACGGAAATCGGGAATCGATCATTTATATGTTCTGCGTTCTTTATCTTTAGTTCGTTTGAATCTCCAGTGTCTGGCTCACGTTTGACAGTATTTTGAAAAAGCGGCTTTGTTTGCTTTGTCTTTCTGCATTTTCTTCCCATGTTCAAGAACCTCCAAATCTTCTATATAAGCTTGTATTATTTATTATTACTACAATTATTTGAGCTTCTTTGCACAGCTGATCAGTTACTGCTTTTAAGGTGACCAGATTTCGGGCTATCGATCTTAATGGATCTGGCCTATTTCGTTATCGATTTACTTTAACGGTACACTTAAAGATTCATTGGGTAATTTTTGTTTTCAAACTTTAATAAAATTAATTTGTACATTTAAGTGAAAAGATTCATAGAAATTCATAATGGTTATTGGGTTCATATTAAAACGAGATTGACTTGCCAACTAGAATATATGTGTATATTTCGGAAACGCATCCTTCTACCTGATTTATACTTTTCAACGAATCTAGAATAATAGCAAGAAATTATAGTTTCGCTGTTTGATCATAAAGTATTATTTGGTTATTTAGTTTTTTTAGGGTACATTTGCTTCGTAGCGATAAAGCTAGCTTTCTTTTAGGCTGAGCAGCCTTTCTTGTTTTAAATGTATTCATATTATAAGGAGTTTATGTATACAAATATTCATATTAATATTTAAATGAGAATACTACGTTTATTGTCTCCTAATGTTGTATATTATTAAATAGACATATCCTCGATTTCTGTATAGTAAGATATGTTTCCATGTGTATTTGGATATCAAATTCCAGATTCGTTTGGATAACAAAACTTTTTAGAACAATAAATAATTAAAATTGAAGTTAACCACTCGTCGTGCTCTCCCCAAATAAGGGATTATATCATGCAAATCAATTGGCCTAATAGTAAAGGATAGATGCACTACATACGACTAATTTCAGCACATGTTATTGCTTGACATTTCTGTCGAACTATTCCGTGCTTATAGTGCGCTCCTCTATCTCCTCGTCGGCACTTTTGTAGAAGGAGGAATCTATGAGTTGGAAACCGAAGCGACTGGCGGGTGCCATGTTAATGGCGACATCGCAGGACAGCAAGCCGTAGTAGCTGTGGCTGAACGCTAGGGATATGCGATGGACCTCGGCGCAAAAGATGTCACTATAATTCAAGCGATGGTGCATTAGGTGCTGAAGCTGGACCATCTTGGCCATGTATCTCATTTGACTGTGGGTCAGTGGACGAGCAGTAAAGTTCCGCCGCGATTCACTGGCTCCAGTCACCTCCTCGCAGAGGATTTCATCCATGGATAGGTTGAACACGAAAGATATGGCCTCCGACAAGGAGAAAGGCAATCTTTCGTGGCGCTCCAGGCACAGAGCCACAAAGGTATCAAAGATTCCGCCCAACGAGATGCGTTGCCTATGCAGCAGATGATCGGCGATTCGGTGGCTATAGTGGACCACCTTGCGCGGCTGATCCGCCTCCAAAATCTTGGCCAGTTCTGGGAATATCGAGGCAAGGGCTAGGATGTCGAAAATGTACGTTTCATTAAACGTGGCCACCACCAAAACAGACGTGGTCTGATGTCGTCCGTAGAAACTGGGCTCCACCAGCAGCGATATGCTCTCCTGATCCTTTATCTCCTTAAGTGCTCTGTGGTATGTAGTATCCGCCTGCTGTATAAAAACAATTCGATCCATTCGCTTCTCAAGGCTATTAATTTCTTCTTTTCTGAGAGGGAAACAAATGTTTAGCGGGAGGCTGTCCAGCGCAGAGCTAAAGCTGTCGTTTCCATCGCTGTCGTTTCCATCGCTGTAGCTCATTGTAACCTGTGTTTCTTTGCGTTAATAAACTTTAAAACTACATTTTTATATAAACTAACCTTTGCGGAGAAGAAAAGCTTTGAAAAGAACAACAATGTTATCGATATCAAGATATAAATTTAAATTGACATCCAAGAAAGGACAACCATTATAGTGATGAGAAGTAGATACTTGTTTGGTCGGAACTATCGATAAGCCTCCACACTTAGTTGATACACACTCCTCGGTGGGTAATATACCCACCTCATCTAGTCAGGGCACTCACCACACTGCACAAATCAAACACAAAAGAAGCGTTATGTCATTTTCAGTTTATTTTCTTCAATAATTATTTTTTATTCATTTTGTTTTCGTTCCATACATTTCATTTAAATACCAAAGATAAATGCAATGAGTTATACGTTATTTTTACGTTTCACCCACTTTGCTCTGATAATTAATTATATTGACGATTCCATGCGTACTGTATAATAATTCTTCGTTGTGTATTTAAAAAAAAAAGAAAAAGTTGGAATAGGAATTATTCCAGAATGTGGATCAAAAGCGTGGACCAATGCTTTAGATTTCTTTGAGGTAAATTATTTTAGCAACTCGTAATCCCAAATTAATTTTTAAGAAGGTATGTGTTCCATAAAGCGTATTACTTCCGGCTCAAAAGAATAATTAGATAAGAACAAATGGCAAAATAGTAATGTCTCTGATGACTATCCACCATTTATCGTCTCATAACGCCCATTGCTCATACAAATTGAAAGGAGCTCTGGCAGTACCGCTCACTTCTATTTGGGGGAATGGAGATTGGAACCAGAGAACTGCAAGGGTGGCATTTTTTGCCACCTTAATCACACTCAACAAATTTGGGTATCGGGTGCCACTCACGCCGGTCACGGCGGGTACTTGTAAACACCCGCTCAAAATATTCGGGTGTCTGCAGGCACCCTGGTGTGCGCGCACCCGAATCAATTCGGCACTCTAGGTAGCGGGTACCGATCACACTCGCCACTCATAACGAAGGGTAGAGAAGGCAAACAGGCAGAAAAAGGCAAGTGCCCAAAAAGGGATGAGTGGCAAAAACACTCATTTATTTCTCGGAAACACCCGGGTGTCTCGCCAAACACCCGGGTGTCTGGTAGACACTCGAGTGCCTGTGGTAGCATAATTCCTGAAAAACGAAATATATTATACCCAAAATCTCCAATTTTTGCATTCTTTTTAAGAAATTTTAACAACACGAAATAGACTTTTCTTTTTTATATATTATATTATATGTTTTGTTAAAATTTTTAATATCGGCTTCCCATATTTAACTTTATAAATGTATAATTTTAAAATAATAATAAAAAAATGTTATAATAAATAAAATTGTATAATAAAAAAACAAGCGAAAAAACAATAGAAATAGAATAGTGTTAATAATGTATAAATATTATTTAATAATATATAAGATTGTTTTTTCTTAAGATATTAGAGACATCAAAACGCAAAAACATGTGCTCGACCTTTTTCTTGGGTGTTCCCTTTCACCCTTCATTTCTGAGACCGTCTCGCTTCCACCCATACAAATTGTATGCATACAGAAAAGTACCTGCGGCCGATCGTTGCTTGCGCGTCACTCACCCTAAACTTTGTTGCACAGCAGACACCCGGGTGTTTTTGTGCAAGTAGCAAAAGACACCCGGGTGGCAAAACACCCGGGTGTTTGTCTTTGCTGAAAATAGAGTGTCTACAAACACCCGGGTGCTGAAATACCCGGTGTTTACCGGGTGCACTTAGGGTGCCGGTGGCTTGCTGCAGTTCTCTGATTGGAACTGGATTGATTGCTAGGATATTGATTCGCTTTTGATTTGACCACAAGTAAGTCACCGACGATGCCCGAGGAGTTGTAGCAGTTCGAGCGATTTGCTAATGGCCAGCTTACGGTAGGGGCTAGTCTAAAGCGGTCATCACTGCAAAATGAGACAAATAAGTGCTTCGCAAATCCGCACCTTTTGCACCGGCTAATAATGAAACCCGAAGCGATTACACTGCAAAAGGTTAATTGGTTTGTAAGCGCATTGGATGGGAAACGACAAAAATAAAAATAAAAATAGTGAAAGGAGATGGCAAAGGAGGTGTGCACACAATACTGGCCGTAAGTCCAGGCAGCTGACTCAATCTAATTGGCGCACGCGGCGCATACTTAATGCGCTTAGATGCGGGCCCAGCGCTCCGCTTTCAGCATTGCCATTTATATTGCCATTGGCGCTGCAGGAGCCGCTTTGGTCCTTGTAATTAAATCCCGACCAAGGCAGCCAACTGCAACATCACCAAATTGAGCCGTTCAAAGGGCAAATCAGGTTTAATTTTAATGCCCTTGCTAAGTAAATTGAGTGTGCCAAATATTTCGCATTTGCTCATCTTATTTTGGCTGTTGGATCTGAAAGTAAATGAAATTGCGGGCATTGATGAATTAAATATATATGTATAGTAGTGACATACCGATGCACATATGAATAAACCGTGGAAGGCATAAAATTGCATTTGATTTTTAAAATATAAACTTATTAAGTATTTAAATACATTTATATTAAATATTGTGGTATTATAGTATAGCCATATTTTTTATTACGTTTCCCGGAGGGCCAAATCAAAGCTAACAAAATATACCTCAATAGAAAGCCATGGCCGAACAAAAGGAACCTAAGAGGACAAGTTTCCTATCATAATTAATATCATAAACAGCATTTTTCCATTGAATAATGAGGCAAATAACCAGGACTTTCTCCTCAAAGCTCCCTTTTCGTTTAGTTTGCGTTTTGTTTCCGCTTTGCGCGTTGTCAATTATTGTTGCATACTTTGCGGCGAACAATGCAAAGTGGGTAATGAGAGTGGTGGCGGAGGTTCTCGGTGTTTTACGGGCATTTGAGGGGTCTTTGGTTGGCGTTAGAGGCTAACAAGAAAATCCCTCTATGCCAACACGCGCACACCGTAATTAAGAGACACTCCACTCCATTCCGTTCATCGGGGACGAGGACGATGGCCCTGGGCCGATGGGAAAACAATGGATGAACACACGCCGGGCCCGACTTTTTCCCCTTTCCAAGCCCCGAAGCTGACCCAATTAGTGGAGCCGGTCTCCATCCTTCCTCCGAATCTTCGATATACACGCTTTCGGATCTTTCTAGTTGCCAGGCTCGTGGGCTGCCACGTTAATTAAATTATCACGTGTCAATTAATGTAGCCAGGCCCAGCGAAACGCAGCTGGAAAAACCATTCACTTTGACGTTCTGCAGCGTTACAGGTACAGGTACCGGAAAACGGTGCGTATGAGCGATCCCTGTCAACTATCAGTTGACGCAATTTATCATATGCCAGCACCTCTCGTTGTCGCCGCAAAGCAACCAAAAGCCAGGCGATATAAACTGTAGTTCAAAAATCCGTTTGATGATTTCCCTTCAAAGTGGTTCAGAGTTTTCATAACCAGTTTTTGGATTGTAAAAAAGAATGATTTTAACCCCACTTGGGTGATTTTTTTCCAAGCTGCATCAGTGCAGCATGTTTGAATACTATTAATTGTTTTTGTGAAATTTGTAAAATACATCAGTGAAATATATTAATACGATTATTTCAATACTAAGACAGATACTTTTATTGAAATCGTAGTATATTTTACATTTGACTGAGTTGTAAGATTTTCGTTAAAGCTATTATAATTGCAATGTTTTTCAAACGTTTAATTAATTTTGTCCTGGGGCTGGAAATAGAGTTTAAATGTATTGCTCAATCAAATTTTGAAAATGCCTTAAGCTGAAAACTAAACAATTAAACGGCTATTAAATAGTTTCTTTGGAAATTTATGTACAACAAGGATAAAATAAAATGACTGCTAGGGATTATTGATGGTGGGAAAAATAATAAAAAAAAACTGAAAATCAAATATCAAAAATGTTATACAAAATAAATAATCTTTTAACTGTTCACCTTAAATACACAGCCAATAAATACGATTTATGCCGTGCAGTCATTTCGCCGCAATCGATTTACCATTCCATACAAAATGCTATTTATTTAATATGCAGCAAAACAAAATAGCAAAAACGTCGCTGCCAAAAGCATATTTCACACCTAACAAGCTTACAAGCTAGTAGTATTATTGCTGTTCCCGGGAAGGCCGCAAAACCGCAAAATTTGTGTTACATTTGCAGGCCGCTGTGTCAGCGAATTGTAATACCCCTTTGCCGCTCGCACATGTAGCTATTATTCCCTTTATTATTTTTTTTTTTTGGCAGCATTTCGTTGGAGGTCCTGTGAGGCGGTTTTTTCCGGTTTAATAGCATACTTCTGGGCGCGGCGCCAACCACCTGTGTGGAAGGAAAGGCAATGCGGTGCGGTGCACTGGGTCTCAGGTGCGAAGTATCAGCGAGGCGTTATTATCGCCATTGCAGTTGTCCATAATGGTTTCGGCCATAAGCTCGGCTTGGCGCTCCGCAGGACAATTGTCCTCGCTTGCCGGCGGCATAAACATTAACACGCATTTTTATTGCCACACCTTCCATTCCCATACCCATTCCTATTCCCCGGCGAATTCCGTCTGCAATGCCATTTGAATGCCCTTCTGAGGGGAACCACCGCCATTAAAAATCCGATTTCCTTCATATTGCCCCAATAGAGCTGGAAATATTTGGGTAATCTACAACAAAATCGGTTTATGTGACTGGTTAGTTACATCAATTATTTATTTTTGCTTTTCGGAAGCTATATTTTTCTTACTTTTTAAAATAAAATTATATTTCTTAGGTATAATAATATTAGAAAAGGAAAATAACAATCATTAGAGGACTTATTTTTGAACTGTTTATATAAATATGAATCTACAAAATATTAATTTAAACGTATTAAATATGGATGTTCAATTGAACGTTTTCAATTAAGGCATTGAAAGGCATTTTTACAAGTGTATACATAAACAAGTTTGGCTGCAATATATAATATATAGTTATTTGTAATATGTATGAATTTGGAGAAGGGATTTATGCTTTTGAAATGCAACTATATAGAAGCACTTCACCCGATTAGCAGAGCATTGATATTCCAGTGATTTCAGCCTTTTCATGGTAAAGAATTCTGTCGGAGATAGTCCTTTACATTTATAGTGCCCTCAATTTGCATTGTTTGCGTGTGCGTGGTCATATCCTACATCTTTTATCCCTTTTATAGACGGCATCGTGGGCATGTGTGGATGTAATTATGTGCAATATAAATGCTTAGTGGGGGAAATTATGATGCAATAACTTTTCACCCCGCACGCAGCCACTTACATACATTGAAAATGCCAATCGAATGCCATCAAACACAAGCACACCCACGCACAACACCAACGCAAATATATACTTGGGTGTTTGTGTGTTTGTGTGCGCATCCTTTGATCCTTTAAGCAACCAATGCGTATACTCAATTTTTATGGCTTGTCATTTGCTTGCTTCTCCTTGCCACTCAGCTCCCTCGTTTTTAAAGCCCCACTCGACTTCGTCTGAAGCAGGAAATATGAAAAAGTCGCTGTGGGTCAAGGGGTGTGTGTAGAAAGTGGGTGAAAGTTGTATGCTTGGTTTTCTCTTTGCGAAATTTTCGGGCCTGCAATCTCAACATTTGTTTCACCCACTTGGACGAAATTACGAAGCTTGAGACGCCTCCACTCAGCCATCCCCCCATTTTCCCCCCATTTTCATTTTCCGTCTGTTTCTTATTTTACCCCCACTTTTCCCCGCTTTCGACTGAGCCACTGTATTGCCTGGATTTTGTGCCTTTCATTTGCGGCTTGGGGATTGTGTGTTTTATGCTAACCATAAGATTTTCGTTGCATTTACTTGACAAACAGGTGGAATCAAGAGGGCCTTACTTCCAGAACCATTTAAGCTGGCCTTAGTGATTGCTTTTATCTTCATTGTATTTATTTCATAGTAAGCTTTGCACAATAATTACACAGAAGGGTCTTCTTAAATATAATCTATGCTATGACAAATGTATACAAATATTTGTTAGATACTTATAAGTATTAACTTTATTACAGTAACATCATAAATCACTCAGAAAATTAGCTAACTGCAATAAAACTACTTTGTCCTAAAAACTTCAATATTTATATCGAATGGGTTGGCCACATTTCTTCTCCAAGGAACTCACGTTCAGATATTAAAAATGTGATATCCAAATGCCGAAGCTATTTCTCTCACGTACCAGAAAAATGTTTGAATTCAATAAGTGTGCCAGAGAAATATGAAAAATACTATAAATTCTGCTTGGTGCAAGGAAAGGATTTTACAGATAGGTCAGAATTTAATAACCGAAAACCAAAAATGCCCTCAGAGTTGGTTTTTCAGCCCACACAAACACACACAAATCGACTTATCCTTTGAAAGGGAGCGTTTGTTTCAATATGTGTGTGTGTGTGTGTTTGACTGGCACCATTCAATTGCCTGGACTTGGATCTAAAAATTGAATCCAATTGCATAAACATTTTTGTCCCTCGGGGAGCTTGAGTTTGAGTTTGGGGACAGACGTCTAATCAAATGAAATGAAAATTGCCATTTTCTAAGCCGTTGAGCTCTCAACTGGCATAGCAACTTCCACTTCCATCAGATGAACTTTGGCCAATTGACTTTTGTTCCCCGCCGACCAGCTTAATATTCATGATTTATTTGCTTTTCTTATTTGCGCAGCACATCAAATGGTCCTTTGCCCCATCCATTCACTTTGGCTGTGTAATAATAATTTAAATACATTTAATGCGATGTACTCAACCTGCCTGTCTTATGATTTTCCTTGGCCTCATAAAATAATTTGTCATTAATCATTTCTGTTGTGCCGTTGAGAGCTTTGTTTTTTTTTGTGTCGTATTATTTTCACTGATTTTTTCTGTGTGCTTCCGTATCCTTAATGCATTTTAAATCGCGAGCATTGACCAATTGTCAAGCGGCGAATTAATGAACATCTCTGTGATTTATGAATTTCCTCCGTTGACATTTTGGAAACTTTCGTTTCTGGGTTGCCTATTTGGCATTCATTTTCATATTCTCCATTTCATTAATCAAAAGTTTCCTGGTTCTTGAAATAAGTAGAATATTGTATATATTATTCTTCACCTTTGAGAACCATTATGTTCATACATTTTTCACTACCATAATTATTACTTAGCACACATTTCCATTGTGATGCCCCATTTCAATGGCTTGCGGCCTAATAAAATATTTCCAGGAAAATAGGCAGAAATCTCAGCATAAAGATGAAAATTTTAATTGCCGCTTTCGGTTGGCAAACCTCAAGTGAATAAACCGAATCAAATTGCTAGCATATTACGGGAGCTTGAGGGAGCATCTTTAAAATACTAAAGCATCCAGCTAAATTTTCCGAATGCCACAATCCAAAATGCGCAATAAAACTAAATGAGCCTGTGTCTGCGATGTGGAGTGGTATCCTTGCAAATCCTGAGCAAATAAACCAAGGATGCCAACAAAGCAAATATTAACAATGCCAATAAAACCGGGCAGCACACTGTGGAGCGAGTAGGAAATCCTCGAAATAAGTAATCATTATTACCATCAGTAAACAATGTATGTCGTCCTCAGAGAGCTATGTAAAAAATGCAATGGGACTATCAAAATAACAATAATACCAAGGACAACTCGGCTGAGATATGTTCTTGACCCATCGCCCAATGTCTGCCTATTAGTCCGGAAAACTATGTCCGGACTCCGGCCATTGGAGTGCGTGACCAAAGGATATTTGGGTCTGGTACTAAAGATGGCATCGTGATGGGATTGCGGTAAGAGCAGAAACTCAAGATAAATATTTATCATAATTGCAAGAGATTAGGGCCAACTACAGAAAAAGCTTTTGTGGTAAGCTGATGTAGTTTTCTTGCCACTTTCAAATCAAAGTATACCTAAGTAAGACAAAGTGTTGCCCTTAATGAACTATTTTTATACGGATTTATCCCTTTTAATTGTAGAATACATTATAAATAAGGTCACCTGAATTAGGCGCCTGATTGTGTAGAAATAATTTGATACCACTAGCTTGCACTTTTCACTAATCCCTAATAATGCTCATCACCAATCAAACAAACAATGGGTACGCCCACAAAACAAGGATAATCACTGGCAGACTTAATGGCATTTTTATGTTGGCCTAAAGGATTTTTAACTGCCGCTCTGGTTGTGTGGGAGGACAGGTGAATTACAAATTAGACGAGAATTAACACCAACTCCCGACGCAGAGTGACAAGTCGGGAAATTGATGATGGCCCTGGGCATACAAGTCAGGCTGAGTTAATTACTTTTGTGTCCCCATGTCTGGGATTACAGATTTAATTCATGATTGTCCAGGTGAAAGCCGATTTTCTCAGGCTTTTCATGTGTGTGTATGTGTGTTTGTGGGGCGGCAGGTAAGGTTAATTCTATGCATTCTTCGGTGTAACCAGTTCGCTGCAGATGTAATTAGGGTTGACGTTTGTGCCAAGCAGACATACATAAATCATTTTGTGTGGCCGATCCTCAAACATCTGCATAATTACACTTTCGGTTCGTGTTGCAGCTCCAATGTGCCATGACTTCTGTTCTCCCCACCATTTTATTAAACAGCACTCTGGACTGCCAACACGCCACATTCAAATGCCGCAGCCACGGCATTGCTGTTGCATTTGCGCTTTTCCGATTTCCTCCCAGCTGCGGCAGCTGCAGACAGCCGGCTATTAAAGCGCACTTCAGAGCAAAACCGCCGGCGGTATGTCTGACTATCCTTCGGTTTCCTGCGGAGTGCTTAAAATTTCACATACGTGCGCCATCTACGTGCAAACCACACCTGGCACCCAAAAAAAAAGAAAGGGGTCAAAAGCGAGAGACAATGGGCGACCAGCCAGCCACAATAAGTGGGGGCTAAGAGGCCAGCTCGGGAGCAGCGAGAATCCAATGTAATTTAATGTTTCATTTCTGCACATTTGGCCGCCCTGGCGTATACGTTATATCGCACTACCCAGCACACGTTGTATGCACGCGATGCCAACGTGTCGCTTTCGCGTAACCTGGTAACGAGTGTTCTTCTGGCCGCAACAGAGTTGGCAAAGTGATCATGTTTTCTTAAGTTATTTCAAAAGATATCTGAATTACTTGGGAACCTAACTAAAGTTGGATAAAAAGTATACTAGTATATTTTTTGTATTATTTTTTTTAGGTAGAGTATTCATCACTTCCACTCACGGACTCATCTCTATTCCGTGCTCAGAGTTCCGAGCAAGTAACGTTAGTGGCTACAGGCTAGAGGCCAAGTTAAAGTTTTGTCCTCGTCGCCTTCATCAAGTGTTCCTACACGCCCAGTGCAATTAAGGTAATTAGCGTTACGTTGCCATTGCTCGTGCCACTGTTGTTGCCACATATTGTTGCTTTGGCTTACATTCAATTTGTTGTTTCGATTTTTGTTTGGCGTTCGACTCGCATGCAAAGCTGCTTTCATGTTTGCCATTGGCAAGCAAACCTCGTAAAGCCAGCAACGCCAACGCAATCAGACATTACGTTTTATTTTATTTCATTTCATTTGATATTATTTCACTCATTTTTCCGGCTGTCGCGTGTTTTGGTAAATATATATGTTTATATATATCTGCTGCTGTTATTATTTACTGACGTTAATTCAAGTTGCGACATCAAATCAGGGCAAAAATGCAAAAAAGGGGGCACAGGGGTTGTTTAAATTTGCAAAAATCAAATAATTTGCCTGCGAATTGGAATATTTAATTAGTTGATTTATCGGGGTATTGCATGTTTTGCTGTTTTCGGTTTGCCCATGGTTTTCCCCTCGAGGTTTTTTGCGTTTGCGTTACTTCCAAGAATTTGTTGCTTGTCATAAGTAAATTCGAATTGTTATGCTCAGCATGGAAATGCGTTTAAATACGCCAGATTGAGTGTTTTTCGTGTCCTAAGAGCATCTTTAAATTAACTTCATAAACGAATGTAATTGCCAGCAATTATTTTGCTATAGTTAAAATCTCTCGAGCGCTGAATCCGATAGTCCTTCCAGTCGGATTTATATTTAGCCACAAGGACCCTGCAGCGAATGTGGCTCAGTTGTTGCAGCACACAGATCTAGTCAGTTGTAATCGCAGTTGTTGTTGCCAATGTTGTTTTTGTTGCCTTTTGTTGTTGCCGCTGTTTATGCATATTTAACACCCTTGAGCTATTATTGCGCGATTAAGCGGAAGAATTTAGCCAAGCTACGCATTGCCATTGCAGCTCGAGTCGTCGGGGTCGTTGCGCACCAAAGTATGCTATATTAAAAATTACAGTGGGCAAAGTAGGAAGAATTCTCCTAAATTCATATAAATTGTATTTAAAGATTTTATAATGATTTTGTTCTTTATTCAGTTAAATATATATTATGCTTCACTACTACTCAGCCATCCATATACACTTAGGTTTTAGGTTTTTCTTAAAAACTAGAGTAATCTTTATTGGGTGTCATGAATCACTGTACACTCTTGCATAAGCCATGTGCCATATAGCATCCAGAGGGAAATTGAATACACCTGTGGGGAAACTTGGAAAATAGCCAACAATAGGCGTTGAAACCTGGAAAACTATGTCTTGTGCCACGCGAATAGCGAGTGCGCGATGAGGAGGTAAACCGTTGCCAGGGAAATGGTGACCAGCATCATGGGAAAGCCATAGATGAAGAACTGCACAAAGGAGATCCTATAGCCATACTGGTTGGCAATGGCCGCTGCGATAATATTGGCCGATGCCCCGATCAGGGTGCCATTGCCACCAAAACAGGCGCCGTATGACAAGGCCCAAACGAGGGGCGTTAGGGGAATGCTGATATCCTCGTTGCGGTGCAACTCAATGTTCAGTCTGAGCAACATCGTGGTCACCGGCACATTGCCAACGAAGGCCGACAGGACGGCGGACATCCAGATGATTATCAGGATGGCCACTGTCGTCTGATGTTCCTCATCGACACTCATGATCACCTTGACGGTGCAGTCACACAACCAGCGAATGAAGCCCAGTTGATCCACCGCCTCAGTGAGCACGAATAAGGCGGCCAGAAAGAGCAGCGCTGACCACTCAACCTGGTCCAGAATCGCCTCGATGTCGTTCATCTTGGCCATAATGAGGAGCAAGAAGGCGGCTAAGATTGCCACCCAACCCAATGTGGCACCGGGCATAAAGGGCAGCGAGTGAAACAGGAAGCATAGGACCACAAATACGAGTGTGATAAGGCACTTGATCAGCAGCGTCTTGTCCTCGATGCGGTGATGTGCCTCCAAATGGGCCAGGGTCTGAAAATAGTTGTCGACGGGCTTCAGGAACTGGCGTCCCTTTTGTCGTCCTCGCATTTCTTCGGCCCTTGCCGTAATATCCGCACTCGATCGTCGTCTACTGTTCTCCCGCTCAGCTGCCAGCTCAATTTGTCGATCATCCAGTTTGAACAGGGATTTCCTCATGGTCAGATATAGGACACCATAACCCGTCGCTGCTGCCATTAAAACTCCAGGCAACATGTGAATGGTGAAAGTGAGGAAATCCACTCCTTTGGCGACCACCTCTGTATTGGTGGCAATGATCACATTGGGTGGATCACCCACCGGAGTGAGGGTGCCACCGATATTGGAGTACATCACCACAGCCATGAGGACCAGTGGTGTCTGGACGGCCATGGCCTCGCATAAACGGATCGCAATGGGCGCCATCAGAAGCAGCATGGTCACATTATCGAGGATGCAGGATACGAAGGCGGTAATAGAGCAGAGCAAGAGGATCATTGGCCAGGGATTACCCTTGGATATTCGGTATGCCACCACAGCCATCCAGTCGAATACACCCGTCTCGGACATGATGGCCACCAGTATCATCATACCGAGCAGCAGTAGCAGGGTCTCGAAATCAATCCAGGAGATAATGGTTTCCAGGGTCGGTCGACTGCCCAGCGCCGTGAGAATCGCTATCCCAGTGGTGGCCATCATCAGAGCAGCGAATGTGCGATCCGTGAGCTCAAAGACGATCAGAATATACAGACCGATCAGCAGCAGGGCGGCATAGATGACACCATTTTTCGTTATCAAGGGATATGCCGATACCACCAGCAATAGCGACACTGGCTCCTCGTTTCGGCCCTCCAGTGAAATCACCGCCTTGGCATTATGAACCTTCGAGATCTGAAAGGTTTTGGCAGCCGTCGTGAAATCATTACTCTGCTTGAGCAGATAGATAATCCACATATCGGAGCGCCAGAACGTGGTGTTCAATTCCGAATCCCGCCACTCCACGCGTACACCCACATAGGGCTTATCCTTGGTCTTGCTGTTATGCTTCCGCAAATCGATGGAACCCTTCAGCGTTATCCTAGTCGCATCATGGGGCTCGGACAGTCGGCGGAGTACCGTCTCGTTGGGCAGCACCGTGACCACCGATTTCTTGTCCGGCTTGGTGGCGTTCTGGACCAGAATGTAGGTGAAGAATGCCCAAATCAGCAGCAGTGCACTAATCTTAATGATCTTGAAGATGAATCGCCCAACGGAGAATGCCTCCGGCTCATCCAAGTAGTTGGGATCAAATGGCTCAGGCATCCGTAGTCTACGGGGAATTCTCGACTGGTACGACGAAGGCCATGCCTGGAACACTGCATCTATGTGGCACAAATTTGCGACACGAAAAATATCACTCAGGAATTTCATTTGAAAGATACGTCTAAGTAAAACCACGAAAATTTTAAATCTAACCAAAATTGGCTTATCGTTTTTGATTCTTACTAAAATGTAATTGCTGCTATTTATAAAAATCTTGAAAGTTTCCCAAGTGAATTGTATTTATGCAGGATGCACAGGATATTTAGATGACAATTAAGCAGAGAGTTAAATAATATATGTGAAATTTGTATTTCTTGCAGGCTTATTCGAAAATTATTAATTAATTTATCATAGAAGCTGCACAATATTTAAGACAAGCAATGTCTTTAAAACCTTTTTTCTGACAGTACAAGTTTGGAGCCTTTAAAATGTCTTATTAAAATCTTACTCGTATACTATAGTTGAAGCGTAAACAAATAAAATTTATTATTGCAACACACTAGCCAAAGTAAAATCACAAGATTTTTTTAGTACGTTTTATGCAAATTTTCCCACTGTACATCCCATGCTGGGGAGGACGTGCTTTGAGCAGAAGTTAAGTGTCGCTTGAGCCTTTTTAAATATAGAGAAATCCCATGTACGGCTGCCCTGGAACCCTCGCATAGCTGCAGCCATAATACGCACCATTGCCAAGCCACTGGCCCCCGGAATCCTGCATCCTCCATCCTGCACCCTGCATGCTTGCCCCCCCCAGCTCCCCAAAGGACCATTGTCAACTGACAATGCCGCTGGCAGATGTGTTGATAGTTTCAAGGAGCGCTGAGAGGCGGAGGAGGAGTTGCACCATACGATTGGAATGGGTGCTTGGCTGCTTGGGCTGTTGCCAGTTGAATGCAAATATTAATAGCGCAAATTTTGTGCCGCACAACAAGGCTGAGAGTATGTATGCCAGGGCCAAAGGGAGCACTGTATGTATGTGTTTTTTACCATATATTTTACCATTTTAAATGCATGAAACGCATAAATTGTGCTGCTCGAGCTCTTCTTTTCAGTGTATTTATTTCGCTCTGCTCACGTTTGTTGCATACAAATCAAATTTATTTGCCACTTTGTTTACATTCACTCTTACACACTAGCCTGGAATTGGTTTGTTTGTGTTTTTAATTTGAGTGCAGCAAACATTTTCGATTGATTTTGTTTCGCCGTGTTCCTTTTTTTTTTTGTGTTTTGTATCAACGAATACACATGCATCGCGTTGAGAACCAATATTTGCTTTATCTCTAGAGAATGGGTATTTGAAGGGGGGGAGGGGGTGTGAGAACTCTATTAAATTGATTCGTGTTTTAATGGAATTGGGATTCGGCGTGCGGGGCATGTTGTCTTAGCCATTAATTGAAAACTGGTGATTGCATAATAATGAATGCATGGACAGGGCCAGATTCATTTATTTACAAATAATCAATGCGATTAAAACAATAAGCACATCATTCTATTGTTTTTTTTTTGCATTTTTGCCCTCCTAAATGCACTTAATCCACTTAGTTCATTGCACTTGATGGTGCCGAATGAAGTATCTTTAATTATGCTCACTCAACCCCAGATACATTTCCCTTTCTATTTCATTTTACTCGTTTTGCTCTGCAAATTGAGTAAAATGGGGCAAATGAGCATTATTAAAAGAGACCGAGCTGGTCAAGTGCAGGATAATGAAAATGCTTAATAAGGCGTTGGTGAGGAACAAATGCTGGCTCCTCCATAAAGTTTAATTAGAGGGACAGGCGGTGACAGAGTTAGCATATGGAAATGAAATGAAATCCAAGCCACCATCGGTGGACTTTATTAAAATTTTACTGTAGCACTCAGGCACATATGTTGTCAAATAGGAATTTGAGGCAAGTGTAATGGCGTTTTTATTATTTCAAATCAAAGTAGTAATTAAACAAAAAAGCAATAAAACGAGGGACAACATTATTAACAACATTAACAACGTTGTTAACTAAATATAAAAAATATTTAATAAATGGTAATATAGGATATAATATATAGAAATATAGAAAAAGTAGCCAACTACTACAAGAAATAGGATTTACTTATTGTACTTAAAGAAACATGTTTTATAAAGCATATCATTTCTTGATTGCATGTTGGCCTGTGTAATTCATTGCCCGCTTCATTTAATTTCAGTCTAGAGAAACGCAATCAAGTGGAAAACCAGGGCCACACCTTGACTTGACCTATGGTGCGGTGATCTGATTAAATTTGGGCTACCCAATGCGATAATTATGACACCTCAACACACTCAAATTCCCTGCATACACACGCTTCCTTTCTAGGGTGGACCTTATACAGCAGCAGCTTGAAAACTTTCACAGGCTGTATACGTATTTTTCATATTGGGTGTTCTTAATTTAATCTGTCACTACTTGGGTCCACCTTATAATCGCACAATCGAAGGACTCTGGCTGAGCTGAGCTAAGCAAGGAGTCGTTTGAAATATTGCGCAATCAGCGCATTAAATAATTAAGTGCTTAATTAAATAGGGAGCAGGAAGCCGAACGCAGCGATCCAGAGGTAAGCAAGTAATTTTTCCATTGTATTACAGTTCTGTGTGGTCAGTCTATGCATACAAATCGGAAGGAACGAAGGTTTCGGTTCTGAACCAGTTATTTGTCTTCATTTATCCATGCCCATCACGTGCAACCCCAAAACTAACGTAATGAAAACTAAATGGGAGCGCCTTCGACTTGGCCTGTTGCATGCTGGGCATAATTAACTATTCGATTAGCAAAGCAATTGTTGCACTTAGTTCTTACCGAGCTGATTGCGTTATTGAGTCCAAGAAGGGATTACAAGAATCAGAAATAAGTGTAATTGACTGCGAATTAGATGAATTAAAAATGCATGATTGCACTCCATACATAGTTTCATATTTTATTTAAAACAAAACAATTTTTGTAAAATTTTTCATTTGCATATCAGTGTTTTTCATCGCAAACTGCCTGCTCTTTAAGCTCACCTAACCTAATTCCCATTTTCAATAGGATTTCTTTCTTCCGCTTTTCGCAACGCCTTTAATATTAAATTACCCCAGTTGGCTGGAAGTAAAAATAGGGATTCCTAATGAATCCATTAACAATCATTAGCTAAAGCACGCTCCCATTGCGAATAACTTCGGCAAGCCTTTAGCACATTTACTTCAATTAGTGAGGAGCCTGCATCGCGCCTCCCCCTCCCCCCATCCCCCCTGGCCAACGTCTCTTAGCCAACCTCCCAGTGGGCTAAGACCAGCCCAGGCAGCCAGTAGACATCCCAAAACAAGGCCCTCTAGATACAGTTGTGTATGTTGTGTAATTACACAAATGCATTTATGTTTCATACTAAACAAGATACAATGTGCAGACGTTTTGTATTTGTGTAGCCATTCAGACGTAGAACAAAGCAGCAAACGGATGCATGGCGAAATGGGGGAAAGTAGAAAGTGGAAAGGGCGGGTAAAAGTAGAAAAGTAAATGCATACTATAGTATACATATGGAAAAATCGCAAACAAATACAGATGTGTGTGTGCCAGCAGTTTACGAGCTATTCAAGCGCGATGTTGCTTTCGGGTAAACATGAAAATACCTCTTAAATTAAAATAATTTTCATATAGACTAACCATAAAGTCAAATAAAATAGTTCTATGATTAATCCGTTGAACCAGTCGAAAAGTGCACATACTATATACTTTCGATAAATTAATACCTCCACAATTATTATACATACCTCTATCTTTCTATAGTTTTGCATTATAATCATTTTTTTTAGGTTTCACCTTTGGGTGTGCCACACCTCCCCAATTAAAATGAATGGGTAGCGGGCATACAAACATAATCAGTGGCATTTCATTTGGCTGCATCAGCACAAAGCGAGTCGCAGCTCAGACTTAATTAAAATTTCATTGTGTGGCCCGCTTTGACTGCTTCTGTTATTTCACGTTACATTAAAGGATACGGATTTTTGTGCCACACTCGCCTTGTGTCTAAATCCCATTCAGATTTCACCCTTCGCTTGCTGGCGCCATTGTTTTGGCAGCAATGCGTTTTAACTTGGCCCATGGCATTCGTTGAGCTCTGCACTGTATGCGTGCGATATTGTTGAGGGACGCACTTGAGACGGCGTTGACAAAAGTCAAGCTGTTAACCTTGCCAAAAGCAGTCGACATTTGTGCAGTTTGAAACTCTGACTTTCGCTTTCTCCAACCAATTGTCTTTTTGTGCGGTAATTACCAGCAGCAGCAGCAGCAGTGGCAACTGCAGCAAAGTGGGCTACAATAATTTGCATGGAAGGCGGCGAAGAGAGAAGAGTTGAAAACTGCCTGGTAATTGCCGCTGTTCGGAGGCTAGCCGAAATGACTTGGGCCACTAATTTGCCAAATTGCTCAAATAATTGGCCAGCATGATGTATTTCATTTTAAATTAAACGTCACCGCTACCAAGCCAACATAGAACCACCGTGCTCCCACCACAAGCCAACTGCAATTGGCAGCATTTTTCTGTAACCTTTCTCGCACACTTCTGCTAGTCGAGTCCTTTAAAAATGTAGTCAAATGTATATAGAGAAAATATTCAATAAAATTATACACATATATGTTTCGCAATCACAAGTTGATAAAAAATCCTTACACGTTTAATTTTTAAAGAAATGTAACTTCCTTTTTTTAATTTTTATGTTATCAAATTGTGCATGCAGCTATACATAATTTATTTACTTTTTTACTTCATGTGCCGCAGGGCCACCATTTTTAGTGCTAAAGAGTGTTCATGGCCGAGTGTATTGTTAGGTAAAAAATTTTGTATTTCCGCTCAGTTTTTCCAACCAGCTTTAATGCTTTGTGGCTCACTTTTTGCGATGTACTCGCATTTTCCCCCTTTACTTTGCTTGCACACATAATTTGGCCAATTAAGCGCGTTTATGTGAAAAAATTAACCAAGCCGGCAGTTAAATTGCCTTGGATTTAAAAAGCATCGCCATAAAAAGAGCACATAGAACACGTTCTTTTATAAAATCAATAATAAATAATATGTACAAAATGGGCCAAAAATGTGCCCATGACTGAGTTGAATTTTTATGCCTTGAAGGGCGTCATCGATATAGACATAAATTCCTCAAGCTTTTATATCCAGTTGATTTGCTTGCTTTTTTCCAGCCGAAGGATCCTGTGCCGTTTGTGTTTACGGCATTATAAGTAATCATTTATCATCGATTGCCAACATGTGTTTGGACTCGAGTGGATTCGTTAACGATGAAGAAAAGCGCGATGATGGAGCATGTATTTCAGTTCACTTCCAATTAAGGTCATCGAATTCGTTGCGAGTTCGATTTAAGTTCTGAAACAAGAAACTACATTTAATTCTGAAACAAGAAACTAAATTTAATCACTAACATTTCGCTTGGCTCAGTGGAGTTTTCTATATTTATCTGTCCTCAGTGATGAAGCAGCTAGCAGAAGTTTCTCGATTTGACAAACTACACGACTTACGCCCTCCGAAATCGATCAAATGAAAATGATTGATTGACATATCATTTCATTTCGACAACAACTGATTTGACAGTCGGTTATGTGCGAATTTGAAAAGCGCATCGAGGACAATATACACATATATACGTATATGGCCACATCGTCAACCAATTAGTCTTAAAAAGTCGTTGAAGTCTAGCAGGATTTGTGAACTTGTGATTGGGTTATTGACTCATGACATAAGTGCTCTCATTTCCAGGAGCACTCGCAGTCACCCCGCAAATTGTGCACATAATTTGCATTCGCAGTCGGATGATTTAAGTGCTGGCAGTTCACTGAACGGAATGCTAATTTAAGCTAGAAATATTTCTCTGGCCCAAAAATACACTGTACAAATCAGATATAATAAGGATACTACTGTAAGCCATGACTCTAATTACTTTTTGGTATATAAATATGACTAAAATATTGTTACATTTTTGAATCCACTCATTCATTCATAACTTTTTAATTAAAATCCATATTTGTCTTCTTCGCAATTCCAAGCATTTTTCAATATTCTAAAGTTTCGAGTATTTACTCTCACTTTTATTGCTCGACTTTGGTGGTCGACTTTTTCATCAGTAAATAGTAAATACTGGGCACATATTTTATCATCTTGAAATGGCTTTGCTTCGGCTTGCATGAAATTTTTTCATTTTAGCAACTGAAATGGCCATTTTCCACCCATTTTCTTTTGCACATTCAATTTCGCACTAGATGTTCACCTTTTGATCTCAGTCGCAAATAAAAGTTGCAGGAATTTCCCTAATCTATTGGTAAGAACGAAAGAAAGATATTTTTGCGCATTTCTCATGCTCGTCTCTCAATGTGGCCAAATTGAATTTTGCGGCCAACTTGTGTTTCGGCCTTTGTTTGAAAGCTTTTGTGGTCAAATTGATATGTCAGTGACCTGGACCCATATCAAAATGAAGTTCGACACGCATCGTTGACTGAGTGGGAAAAATTGGAGAAGGCAAATTAGTTTCTGAGATTTAAGTAAAAATGCTACCAGGATTAATAATAATTTGCCC
Organism: Drosophila teissieri; assembly: GCF_016746235.2. Lineage (NCBI taxonomy): Eukaryota > Metazoa > Arthropoda > Insecta > Diptera > Drosophilidae > Drosophila > Drosophila teissieri. The sequence continues at coordinate 12,592,728 of NC_053031.1, read as the reverse complement.
GGCTTAGTTGGACTTATTTTCGTTTTGGCCCAACATAATTAGCAATTCATTTAGTTACAGCTGCAACCCTTTTCTAATGCGCCTTAATCCAAAAACCTTACAGAATTTCCTTCTTCCTTTTTCATTTAATGCCAAATCTTCAGTGTCCTTGAAGCCAAATAAAAGCGGCCAAAGAAGAGAACAAAAAAATTAACTCGTGGGCTGGCCAAAAAGTTTAAATTGAAGTACTTGGGCACAGTTCAAAACTTTTTCCCTCAAATTGCTCGACAGCTCAGTTCTCCCCTTAACGAATATTACAACAAAATCATCGCAGAATGTCCACGATTTTTGGGTCCAATTTTCAGTTGGCTTCTGCTGCTTTCAGTTTCATTTGGCTCGTGAACAAAAAGCTTGACAACTTTGTGCCAGTTCAAAGTGCAAAATAAATGCACGAAACAGAACTTTCTCTGCTATTTTCAGCTCATTTGGAAGCTACTTGGACGAGTTTCTGATTTTAATCTTAGTTATACTAAGCAGCTTTTTGTATGCAGATCTCTATGCACTATGATGCCATTTAGCAACATAATCGTAATTGTAAAGTGCATGGAAAACCGTGATAAATATATATATATTTTCAGTTAATGCGTTTTTATTAACCTTTTTATTCATCGTAATTCATTTACACGTACATCACATAATCGTTTTTATTGCTCTCGTTGTCATTAAAGTAGTTGTATAAGTTTGCTGGTTGTTATGTTGACTTAACTGAAAACAAATCTAGTAAAACCCAATTGGCTGGCACAACTTTTTTAATCGTGGTTAACCTTGGCAAGTAGTGAGTGCCGGTTACAGCCTTCGAAAGGTCAAACAGTTCAGGGATTTACCGCAGAGTTTTCGCCTTCTCTCAATTAATTAAAAATGCATTTCAATTCCAGCACTGACCTGGCCCTGACTGCCTCAAAGTAGCATCCCAGCATCGCAGGACTGTGGGAAGTAAACTGTGAAATTGAAGCGAATCCTTGATGGACGGATGCTGATGCCGGTTAACCCTTGAGCATCCAGCCAAGGCGTTAACAAGTAGTAATTAATCAAGCTCCGAGGTCTGCCACAGCAAAAGATAATGGAATGGTCTGCTTTCTCCAAAGTCAGCCAAGTGAAAGTTGTAAAAAAGGGAAAGATTCCAGGTTTCACCGAAAGAAAGAAACCCCAATGAAACATGAAAACTGAAAGAAAAGGAGAATTTCCCTTTTGTAAGGAACAACAAAAAATTACTAAAACAAGTTTTATGCTCAAGAGGTACTGACTAAAATACAAAAACCAACTGAAGATAGATCAAAAGTATCCCTTATCCACTGTAGTTATAACACAGTTTATATCAAAGCGTTGTAAAAACTAATAGTAAGTAATTTTCAAGAAACAAGGACGTAATCTTGAAAGTCATATTTTTATTGGAAAGCAATAATAGTTTTGGATGTTTTATAGCATTTTTCCTCCTTTCATCTAAATGCAGTTCCAAATTTTATGCAAACTTTATGGTTTTCGCTTTAAATACGATCTAAAACGCCCAGATTCGTTGGCTGCATTTGCTGTAATTCTCGTAATACTCTGGCTGGGTAAACAAACGACAATGCATCACGTCAACACGACTGTAGTTTGCGCCTCACAGCACTAAACAAATTTTATTTGCGCACACACATCGAGATGCGAAAGTTTTTGCCTCGTCCCGAGGCTATGGTGAAGTAGTGGTGCGGAGGTTTGAATGGCAATGGGGAAAAACTGCATGTTTGCGATTTTCATCGTCTACAAGTTTATTCAGGACTGGCAACAGCCAGCTGTATCAGCCGCCTCGGCCTCGGACCCCACATTTTCCCCGGAAAAGCTCTGCTCGAGATCTCAGTGGGGGGAGGGGAAAACCGGCTCTGTCTGCTGGCATCCGGGGATACTTAAGTCAAATAGTCGAACTGTCAAGCAGCATGCCGATATATGTTTTAGCGTTGACTTGGCACACTTACTTTAATGATTTTATCTGTCTGTCTGCAGTGCACTTTTGCCGTACGACGGGGCGTATGCTCAATTTTTGCACTACGATTGAAATGAATGGAGACTTTCGCTCTGCACACATGTGCCATTTCGCCCAGAGCTGCTATTACATTGCCCTCGTTATTTATTTATTAAATTTTTGCGATACTCTCGCCGGCAAGCCAATTGACATTTCACATTTATTACCCACTTGTTTCGCTCAGTTTTATGGCAAAATAAAATCCGTACAAACATGAGCAAAATACATTCATGTTGTTGCCACAACCCCGCAAACGTTTATGAATAGCAAAAATTATTCACGCGTTCTCCCGCCATATATATGAATCAAGAGATGTGGCAGAGAATTTTGGAGTGCATTTTAAAATGTTTTGCATTTTGTGAATGCTGGCTAATTGGATAAAATCCATTAATTATATTTGCGACTGCGAAAGCGCAGTCAAAAAGTTTTGCCTGATGGCCAAATCCTTAACCAGCTGATTATTTTGGACAACGTATGATTTTATTGCTAAGAAATACATATTAAATTTTGACGTGCCACCACGGAAATAATATTCGACATTCTTTTTCCTTCACTAAATATATAAACATGCAGGAAAACATGAAAACAAAACATTTTGTTGTGCGTCTCACGCTTTGCAAATAAAAGAGCTGCCAATAAAATGCCACAGCCAGAAACGTGTGTATATGATTTTTTTTTACCACACGGAGTGGGTTCTTCCTGTTCGCACTTCCAGCCATATAGATATATATACATATATATATCTGTATTATCCCGCCGATCACGTGCTGTGCAGTTTGTCGGGACTTATATAGGAAACAGTAACTGTCTTTGTGATGGCGAGTGTAAAAATGTCTAAACACAACGAAGGCCGCCGCAGTGACAGCAACTTTGTAACCACATAACAGCAACAATATGGGAAAAGCGTAAGAATAAGTTAAAAGGAACATGTTGTGTATGTGCAAAGCCGTAAAAATCAAAACAAAAAGGGATTGAGCTGCTGCAAAGCCGGGGAAAAAAGAAACCTTTTGCATTGGAAATCATAAGAATGGATTTATTTGTGCATTTTGTACGTGTTTCGGAGTTGGTTAGAACTAGCTTTAAAGCTTATGTTTCCAGCTGACAGTATTGCATTCATTAGCATTTCAATTTTTTTAGTTATTTCATCGGAAAATGGGTTATTTTGCCACATTTTAACGAAATAATTACTTTTTGTTCATACTTACCACCTTTTCTACTCATTTTTGTTCATATTTACCACCTTTTCTACTCATTTTTGTTTAATGAAACATGCTGGTAATAATTTGCACAATCAAGCAATCAATATTACAATAAACACGTTTATGTATGCAGAAGCATTTTGTTACCTAGTTTTGGTTACCTGGAAATGCTCTAATTCTTTTATGTAACACTTTTCATTTGTGCAATTTTAGTTTAATATACAACTCAGAATTTTGAAATATATATGAGAGCAATGCTTGCATGTAGCATTGAAATAATTATATATATACATGTTTTTACGCGGCCTTAAATGGCAAATTCCAGTCTACAGAGAATAAGTAAGTCTTCTACTTGATAACTAACGACTCTAATTAATCACAATTAAAATGCATGATTTACCAATAAATTTGTTGATTAAAATTATGCAATTTACGGAATGCTTTAATTTATTTTAGTTTTGCATTATTTCTTGCTTGTTGACTCGTTCTCTTTTTTGCCTGCAGGATGAAAAATGTAGAATTTAAACAGGGGTAACAGAATAATTACGCGGTCGCAAAATAAACATGTTGCAAACAAATGATATCAATTTTGGTTGGCATTGGCATCGAACCCCCCGCTCAGGTGCCTCTTTCTCCCACCACCCCCCAATTGACTCCCTTTGGCTGGCAATATTTATCTAACATTACGTATACGCCAGGGTGTGCAAATTGAAATGAGTTATTGGGGACTGGGAAGAGTGTCTGCATATAGCAAAGCTGCGACATAATGACGCCAACAAATCAGCGACAAATGCATGGGCGGATACACGAATGCACGAATACACCCATTGCAATAACAAATATTGGTTGCTGGCACAATTTCAATTCTCCCCCTATATTTACACAAAGTCATTGTCGCCCTCTGCGAGGGTTGGAGGGTTTTGGAAAATGTCAAGCCCTCCTTATTACACCAGTAATGTATGTGTGCGGGAAAACTTTGGTTGCTAAGTTCGGCTAAGTTATCCAACATTTTAGTAATTGATATGGATGGCTAACGATCTCTACGAAATTCGAGCACAATCAACTTGGGAGCTATTGGATTTGGTCTCGCAAATGACTGTTAATTCGCAAACACGACCGGCATTCTCCAAACATCCAGCAGGCCAAATCATTTGCAGCCGTCGCTTGCTTGTCTGATTGAGTCGGAACGGAACTTCCAGGAGCAGGAGCAGGAGCAGGACACAGGCACTGGCATGTCCTTGCGCATGACGGAATTAACGAAAATTCCGATGGGCGTTTCAGCTATGCCGGATGCAGCTCCAAGTGAACACTTTTCAAAATCATTGAGCAAAGTATATCTATTAATTAATCATAATAACTGAAGCTTTGCATAATTTAGCGAGACATAATCGACAAGCCAGTACATGGATCTTTCAATAAAACGCAAGTTACTAAATGAGGCATTATCTATACATTATTTTTTGTAGTGCAGTTGCAATTATGCCCCACAAACAACACCAATGGCCACCACAACAGGAGCTATCTGCATGTCTGAAGGGATGTATATACGCACCGAGGCAGGAATCCACATTTTCGCAATCGTAACCAATTTTTGTGGCTTAGTATTCAGGGGAAGTTTGGTGGCTGGCATTGCATGCTCTCTGCTCATTGATCGCACACACTGTACAAAAGTTTAGAAATAATTAGTAAACTTTTAATTGGAAACTAGTACGCAATGGCGAATCGATACTCTGCCACACGCCACTTCGGCCCACTCCACTCCATTGAGTGGCGGTCGATTTTGGATGTTGGCTGGCGTTGATTTTTAAGAGCTTTTCACTTCACTTCGAGAATATTTTGGTGCTCTTTTGATGTTGTTCCTTACTGGTCCACTCGGCCAACCAGCAGCCCACCCCCCCTTTTCGCCATTTTCTCCTCTGTTTATTGCGTTGCATTTTTATTCCCATGAAATTTGTGGTTCTGCACAAATTTTTCAAGTCTTTGTGGCTTACAAGGATTTCCTAACGAAATATGCACTTCGTGCCTTGTTGGGTTAGCAGCACTAAAAGTTTTTATATGCCATACTTTAAAGGGGGCGGGGGATTTTCCAGCATATATACATGTATATGTGTGTGTGTGTGTGTGAACGCTTGTAAATTAGCCGAGGCGAAAGCAGTTTCCATTCGCAATACTGTGCGTATACGTAATTTAACTGAAAGCCTTGGATTTGGATGGTTTTATTTCGGGTGCTTTTACTTCTTTTAAATTGTTTGGTGCGAATTGCAAGTGGGTCAAAATAGTCGTGCTTACTTTGCCTAAGCTTTAAATTGATGCTTACTAATTTGTGCAACTTTTGTGTGAAAAGTATAATTTTATTGCCATGCTTACTTCTTCAAATTATAAAATGGTAAATCTAATTGTGACAAAGATTGTATTTTTTGTCACCTGCCTGAAGTGAACTCAATTTCTTAAATAAACTCGAGTAATTTGATTTTCTGCAGCAATTCGATAAGAATTCATTAATTTAGCTTCGGATGGGCAAATGAAATGCACTTTAAATTTCAAAATTTAATTTGATTTCCAATGTAGTGCAGGCAGCAGCTATGAAAACCGGGGAAAAACGGGCAATGCACCTGTGATACAGCTTGTGACACAGAAGGGCTAAGGGGGTGATGCAGGGTGTTAGGAACGATGAAGGGGATAAAAACGATGGAGACTAAGCCCAGACGGGGCTCCATATTAGCGGCACCAACAACCAAAACAACAACAAAAACAACAACAACTACAACGTCTATATCACCAGCCTGGTAGTCGCAATGCGATGTGCAACACTTGGTGGCAGGAATTTACATATAGAATGGTACAGTAGTGGGGCAAGTAAATCGACTACGAGATGACCTGTTAAATGAGAAAAGTCAAGCGATTCGTAACCACGTGGAAACCAATGGACAGTTTTTCTATGCATTTAATCATCATTATATTCTTCTAAAATAATGTATTATATTATATGCTTAAACATAAGTGGCAATATTTAGAGAGATTAAAATCTATTTATGTAAAATGTTGTTATGTTACTAGTGCAGGAAGGAAGCAACTCCGTTTTAATGGGCATCGAAATTGCCAACTGCATTCACAACGCATTAGCGTGAATGTTCATAACCGTTGTCTGGCCCCCAATGCCCGTGAGGAAAAGCTTTAGATGGGGGGTGAAGTTGGGTGGAGTTCGATGGGGTTGGGTTGTGATGGGTTGGGTGGGTGCAACTGGCAGCCTGGCCCTAATGCATACACCTCAAGGCTTAGTTCACAGAGTGCCGACGTTAACGTTTGCTATTTTTAACTCGTTTCGCCTGCAGTCCTCTTTATTTTTTTCCCCCGCTGCGCATTCTTGTATTTCCAAGCCCAGCGTGAAAATACCGCGCGCAGTAATGAAATGAAATGTAATTTGCATTTAAACACACTCAGCACTCCCCCACACACACACACGCATACCTTTTCAGGTGAAAGGGGGAAATTCAAGCACACACACACCACATACACACACACTGGAAAACAAAGGATGGTGGTGGTGTGCGTGTCTGGCGATCCATTCACATTTTCCCCCGCTAAGCCCACGTGCATTTTAATTTATTAAAATGGCGGAAATACATTTAAAACTCAACATTTTATTTATTTTTAGCGACTTTAACCGGTATTTTCACTGTTTTGCACATTTTCTCCCATTTTAACTGTGATTTCTGCATATTTTCATGTTGGCATATTTTATTATCTTCTTGCTGTGTTTGTGTTAAGCAAATAACTTACATTTTATTAATTGCAATGCTCTGACAAAAGGTAGCATTTTTTGTAAGTACAAATGAAGCTTTGGCATTCCATACCATTCTTTGTACGACGAATGAAAATCCAATTCGCAGAGCAAAATCTATCATGAATTATTTATTTTTAATGGCTTTAAATTCCGACAAAATGGTACAGAAGAATTTAAAAAATGCCACGCATTGAAACAACATGCCAAATACTTCTATGCTGTGAAGTTACTATTTTCCCCTCCTGTATATCCTGTTGAATGTAATGAAGTTTAGATTTGATACGAGTAGTTATTATTTTTGTACAGCACCAAACAATGTTTTAGCTTGCTAGTTTGCTGTTGATTCATGTTAGAACACAACCTCATACCATTAATTTGCATCATGATTGAACTGAACTCCTGCCACAATTTTTTCACGCCGAGCTTGCAATAAATTTTTATTTATTTTCAAAAGGAAGTATTTCATTTCATTGGGCTCCAATATGCTTTCGAAATATTCGATAGGGCGTGGGGGTGAAAGGGAAGGGACTTGTTTGTCTTGTTTTAATATTTACGGCTCCCTGTCCTGGCTGTTGCTCAACTGAAAACTATTATTTTTTAACGAACTAACGAATACGGTTGATTGAACATCAACAAAGCCCGAAAATCTTGCCAAGCGAACGAGCAACATGTTGCCTGGGAAAAATAACTATTTTATTCACTATATAAGTGGATTACCATGGATAGTACATGTATATATGGGTCATATAGTACGCTTTGTTGGCGGGCGAGTCAAAATATTTGCCCTTTGCCTAAAACAACACACAATAAATCGCTTTTGTATGGCAACTTAACAAAAAACGACGAGCGGTGGAGATGAAACAATACCAGAAATTGGCTAGTGTAAATACTAGATAAGCGGATTTAATTGAGATCTCTCCCCAACCAGAGTGCATTACGCTTTATTTGCATGGAGGTGGCCGAAAGCCAACCAGCTGAAAATGCTGGAAAAATGATAACGAAATTCGGAGGATTTGTATTTTCCCTTTGGCCGAGTAGAAATTTAAAGTGGCATGTAAAGTAAAAGATATTTTTACCCCCAATCTTATAGTAAGTAATCCCTGTCAAGTAATTTTGTGCATCACAATTATTGCTTTGAAATTTTCCATTTGATTTCGCCACGTCTTGAATAAGATGACTACGCATTACGAGAGCGGTGCGTTTTCCCTTATATTTTACAGACCACTTTGAGTTTTCCGACAGCTGTTGCTTTGCAGCACGAATTCTGCGCTGCTCTGTACAATTTACTTCCGAAACCCCCAAAAATAAGTTGGCTATTTGTTTGCATAGTTTACTAGCCCGGTCAAGACACGCCCTGCCACGCCCCACTGGCCCGCCCCAATATCGGAGAGAAGAGAAGAGCAGAGAAGTGCAGGACTTTTGAATCCCCATCTCGCCATCTCTCTGCTGGGGTAATTTATGCAAGGAAACCCTTCGGTCGTGGCCCCAGCATGCTTTTAATGCTATTTGCTTGCCATTTGGGCCAATAAATCATTTTGGCTCGCAGATAAGTAATTTTTTTTTTTTTCTTAGCTCTCTTTTACAATGTTACCTTCCTCTTTTGGGCGTTTTCTGCTGCCGTTTTGCAAAGGTTTGCCTTGTGTGATTTTTTCCGGCTTTGCCTCGGACTTTTCCTTCATCTTCCGCCTGGCTCATGATTCATGACTGTGCCATTCCTTGGTTCGCACAATTGTTGCGGGAATCTGGAAAATCTGTATCGCACTGCCCCGGTTTTTCCTGTGCGTGAAAATATTCTGCTGCCACTGCCGCATTACGCGGGTTTTCCCCTTTATCGATGGTTCTGCATTTGTGCCAAAATTCATCATGGAAATTGGCCATGTGCGAACTTGGGTGCAACGTAAGCTCAAGTGTATATATACAAAGGAAATGTATTATTTAAGAGAACTGCAAATTAGGTTTAACCCTAATAAAATTTAATTCATGCTAATTTGCAATGTTTTTACGAATATTTCGTATACCTATACTTTTGACATTCAAAGCAGTTAGAGAACTTAAAATCATAGTACCTTTAGTTTATACCAAAAATAACTAAGCTGTAAAACCAAGATGTGAAATTGTGTTGCTCTGGTCTTCAAAAGAAAAGTACAATCTACTTAGGGAAGCCTAGTTGGCTGCTGAGTATGGCACTCACTAATTAAACCTAATTTGATTGACTGCTTCTGAATTATATGCGTAATCCTTACGCAGACTTTGCCAAGAGTTCAACTGCCATAAATTTATTTGGATGGGTTCTCCCACCTAACAAAAGATTATTGTTGTACCCAAAACTGATGCCCAAAGTTTCATACATATATGATTTACTTTGGCAGTTAGTTTAATGATGTCACTTGGTGGCTGGCTGCTCAATTTTGCCCGCCGGCAAAGGAGCATTGGAGCATTATCATTAATGTATTCCTGGCTGTCTGCTCACAGTTGGCAATCAGGCATCGTGTAGTTGCCAACACCTGTGCCTTCAGAGCCTAAGAACTACCGCCGAATATAGGCATCTACATATCACAGAAGGTGGGTGGTTGTATTTATAGGGAATGTGTGTGGGAGTCACTCGAACAAAGGGAAAACCACCCACATTAGTCGCTTTGATTGAAATTTACGCCCTGAAATGTGTGCCATGCTTACAATATTCCTGAATGCAGCAGCATTAAGATATTGTTCGCTCAAGGAGTAACTATTTGAGGAGTAACTTTGAACAAGGATATTATATATATTTTGGGGACTGCTCTTGTGGAATTTGAAATGCCTTTGTATACAAGATAGAGTCGCTTAGAATCGCTTATAGAATTATTTGAATATTATATATGTAGGTTTAAATATTGTAATATAATTGTGGTTGGTAAGTTTGTTCTACTGCAAAGTTCCTTAAAATGAGGTCGCCCTTTTTTGTTTTCCAATATATTACTTCCCTCAAATCTCATAAACTTTTACTGCCACCACTTTTGATGTGCCGAAAGCCCAGTTCAGCAATTTTCTGGCAACATTTTATGAAAAACTTTATGTCAACTTGACATCAGTAACAACTGTTCAACTGTCAGCGAAACAAACGGAAACAAAGGGAAATTCCAAAGCAAGTTGACGCCAAAAAAGGTGTGAAATTGTATATAGTTAATGTTGCGGCACAAAATGTTTACCCTTATTTATACCAAGGAATTTCCATGCAGTTTGTGTGCTGGTACATATATATTTTAAATGTTGCATAATTAGTTTAATGGCAGGGATTTCGCCTAATTGAGATTGTATTCATAAGGGTCTGCTTTGAATATGTTGACTTAAATATGAGACGTTTAAAGAATCCATCATAATTACCAAATCATTTTTGGCCATTTCCCTACCTACATTTTCCTACTAATTCCCGCAACTTATTAAATGTTATTAATATTATGCGTGCTTTCGTTACGCTTTGTTGCTTTCACTTTCTTTTTTTTTGGTCCTGTTCTCCTTTTTTCTGGGTTTCTAGCCATATCCAGCTGGGCAGCAATTTCGTTTGTGCTTATTAATGAATGTTGTTATGTCTGGTCAGGGTTTGCCCATTTACCCCCAAAACCAATTTGTTGCGTCTTTCTCTTATTTATTACCATTTGCCTTGTTGAGGTCAGTATTTGTTCGACTAGAGTCTGGAGTCTGGAGTTTGGAGTGCTGCTGCCCCGCCCTCATTCTATTTGAGTCCCATAAAAGCTAACAGCCCCGGGCATTAAGTGTGTTCTCATTTGGTCCCGGCCCCGAGCCTTAATTAATATGAATTAATTTTAGTGTTAATTGCAAGTGGTTGGGAATGGTTTACGCTCTCAATGCATGTGAAGAATTCCTAGATTTTTGTCTGGGCCTTCACTTACATGAAATGAAAGTGTTGGCACTGCGAGAAAATGGGAAGAAAGTATAAATACTGAATAATTAATTAGCAACAGAAAGAGAAATGTCACATATGTACTCTGGTTTACTATTAAGGCATATGTAAAAGCTATTAAAGCGTTTTTTACTGGGTCAGAAAAAAACGTTTTCCCTAAACATCAATCACCTTCAGCACCAACAGCCCTCAATTAGGATTTTTTGGCATATAACACGTAATTAGCTTAGTTTGGAATACGATTCGAACATTATTCAGCAAAAAGGGACTCAGGCAATTTAGTTAATGACTTAATTAGACAATTACTCAACTTTGCTTGTGGCTCACAAACGCAAATCCACAGAAATGATGGAAATCATTTTTTTCCACAAGTGCAAAGAATTTATTATTGTAGCAATACTTATCGATTGGGCACATACTTAAACTTTCAACGTACAAATTTATCGGTTCAATTTTTTGTCGCATGCAGTAATTAATATTAAGTATACGTCGTGTTTGACAGCTTTCAGTTGTTATCTGTCTAAAGAGCCTCGAAAACGTCACGTAGATAAATAGAGCCACTAAGACCCGATGTCAAAGAGCAGCTAAATCAAATTCAGCCCGCAACATTTTTAGTTTGTTTATTGTTATTTCGCCTATCTGGACTTTTTTAAGGCCGAAACCAGAAGGTGGACGCAAGTAAATAATAAATAAATATTTGGAAAACGTTTCGCTAACAGGACACGTACTGGGAATTAACCAGGGACAGGGGAGTGGGGATAAGGACGACATTTTCTGCTAGAACAGAGGCATCTGGCTGTGGCCACGACGTGCCCAAGTCTTTGTTGACTAAAGCTTAGACACGGCCCAAAAACTTTTGGCTGGCCATTAAAGTTTAAAGATGAAGGCGACAGCTTGCAAAACCGCAGAGGCTTTGACCCTGGCGAATATAATCCATCCTAGCCCCATTTCACATACACATAATTTTAAACGATTTCTATCCTTCTCTCTGCTTGAGTAACCGCAATGGAAGTTTTGCGGATGGAGGGTTGGCGGTTCTTGAAGCCCGCATAGATTTACAATCAGCTGGTATTCGGGCCTTATGCCACAAATCATAAAAACGCATCCACACACGAACATATGTTTGTCCGTGTTAGTTCATCATCATGCGCCCTCCTGCGGCCATGTGGCCTGCGTATACGTGATATTTTATGGGTCACTTGCTTAGCCGTCGACCCTAAATCCCGGGAATGTCCTGGGAGCCGATTTCTAGCGCAGCTCGCACTTCGTATTCCGCTGAGGCCGTAAAAATAACCGCTCCTTCAGCTCTTTTTCCCTCGGGATGAGTCTCGCATGAGTCGTGTAAGTGTAATCCCAGCTCAAACTGTATCTCATTACATTTGATTTACAGATAATCAGAGCTCGTGGATGGCGTCTCTCTGTTCTTAAACACTTTCTCTTGACGGTACTTATGTTCAATATTGTTTACGCTAGCAACTAGTGGTAAAAGAAAAAAATCTTTCATAGAATACATATGTGTTGATACAGAAATTCGAATAAACTACAGAATAGCTGGTTTAATAAAATGTAGATCAAGGTTAAATGTCGAAAATGTATATAAGTTTCTTAACTTTTTTAACTGCAGACGGAAAGTAATACATTTCCTTAACATTACATTCAAATAACAAAAACCGTGTTAGTGCATTCTAAATGTCCTATTTGCAATATTATACATTCCCATTGAGTTCACAGTACTCCCGACAGATATCATAAAATTGCATAAAGGAACAATTCAATTAACTGAAATTGCAAACGCTTTTACACATCGTTAAATGCCCAAATGCACAGAAAATGCGTGCATATATTTGGCAAAACGATGTCAAAAAAATGTTGTTCTGAATTTCATTTACGAGTATACCCAGAAGTGGCATATTTTCGGATGGCCCCCTCTGACAAAGAGAAAACCTCCGCTCAGTTGACCTGTGAATGGCATGAAAAAAGGTGCATTCACCCACAGTAAACAAATCCATGTACGAGCAGCATTCAAGTGTCCAACAAATTTGCACAGATTTTTGCATCCGAAATTTCATATGCCTCTGGTTTTGGGGCACCAATGGCAGCGGACGATGAATATATGGCTTATTTTGTATACGGTCACGGCCCGAGGAGAAATGCCGGTGCAACATTTAACAGAAAAAACATTCAATTAAATATTACGTAGCGGTTTTTATTTTGCTCCCCCCCTTTGAAGATTGTGAAATGTTTTCGCTCAAAGGAGCAGCGGGCTGAAAGCCAAACATTACACGAAAATTGTGTGTTAAATTAAAAAAGGGAACGAGGGAGCTTGATGTTGGAAATAAATTGAGCAAAATGGTGGCAGCTACTTAAGTGAAAATATTTTTGCGCTTGTAATAACTTGGCTGGCTGGCTCTAACCACAGTCTGGCCAAAAAGAGAGGGCAAAAAAGAGGGCCAAAAAGCGCAACACGAAAGGCGCTTAAGTGCTGTGGCTTTGGATTAGGGATGGGTAAGGAGAGTCCATCAAGCCATGAAAATCACGTAAATATAAGTTCAAGTTTAACCAAAGACATTTGCTTGTGAATACTTTAACTCTTTTGTGATTTGCTGCTCACAGAAAAGGAGTTTTTTTTAACCAATTCGCAGACATAGATTTATTATTTATTTTGCTATATTAAATATTTAATAAAATGATGTCTTGTATTTTTAAAATTATGGCAGCAAAAATAAATTATTATTTTCTACTGCTCTGCTTATTTATTGCGAGCAAATCATAAAACATTTTATACCTCGTGAGTTCATTAGTTACCAAGACATCACCACTAGGAAGGCCTTTTAGATCTGGGCTGCATTCATACGTTTTCGATTAAGCCCGTTCTTGGTCTACTTTGCCGAAAACGGAAAGCGGAAATTTACACAAAGAAAGGATGTAGCACACGAACGGCAATAAGAAGGAATCGCAGCTGTAGCTGTGGCTGTGGCTGCAGCAGCGTCTCAGGCCCAAAGTGGGCTAAAATCGTAGCACGAGTATGACTGACAGGCCATTAATTTTGGATTACCCGGACCCAGGACCACTAGCTCCACTGCTCCATTCCCACATTGCTCCACTTCAGCTCCAGCTCCAGCTGCAGGAGTTGTCGAAAGGAGGCCACCATCGACAAAAAGTGCACATACACTGGCAAAAGGCGTTCTTCAGGCTCTGCGAGGCTCTTAAACATTTCATAATGTTCCTTTCGGTTTGGCGGTCGTTAACGTTAATGACAACTTAAGTGGTCATGTATAATTTCTGTAAATTATTGCCTACCTATGCAACAAACTGGTTGGTAGCAATAAAGTGGCCAAAACGGGTATTGTTAAAGGCTTTAAGGAGTTCTCAAGCTCAGAGGTAAAGCCCAGCTCATATATTTTTATAAGCTAAAATACTTTTTGTTTAGCATTTAATCTATTCAGCTGCAGCATATGTACATATATATTCTTGAATATACATTTTTAAATATCTATATAACATTTAAACAGTAGCTTTACTATGCGGTACTTTAATTAATTAAATCCATGATCAAGATTTCCAAATCGGTGACCTTTGTGGCGGCGAGTGACAAAATAATAGCATTGGTCGAGCCATAACAAACAAGGCGACGACAAATCTAATTACATTATAAGCCTTTTAGGGGCTTACAAGCCAAAATGTGTAAAGTTCTCATGCCGACAGCAATAAAACTGTCGACTCAGACACTTTTCCGCAAGAAGTCTTCTTGGGCTCTTAACCTCCTCCCCCCCCGAAAAAACGAAACCCAAAAGATGTCGAGACCCAAATTCAATTAATGTAATTCTGTTGAACAGGAAAACTAATTTGGCCACCTTTGGCTGACTGAAAAATGAAATTGCGACTAATTAAGTAATGAGAGATCCGGATACAGGAGTATCATGCTAACTTCTTCAAAGTTTGCTTGCCAAACTACTTAGGCTCACCAAGAAAACTAAGTCGTGTGAATCATCTCAAATATTAAAGTGTATACATACATATATACATACGCTTGTGTGTCAAGCAGCCTAAATGTACAAATCTCGAGACATAAATCACAATTTCTTTGCCATTAAGAGGAGACCGCAAAGATTTGCGGCTCCGCTGAGTTGCCGATGGCATGGCAATCTGAAACTGTTTGGAGCCGAGTTCCAGCTGTGTCAGTGGCTTTCGCGCCCGAATCCCCGACATTATGCCAAAAAAAAAACACAAAAAGTTACAAACTGAGGGTTTCCTTAGCTTACCAGCATTACGGCCATAAAACTTGTGGTCTAACAATAGAACAGTCTCATAATTTAAATCCATTTTCCGGCCTTTTCAAGAGTGCATCAAATATTTCCTATCATCAGATAGACTTTGTAACAAAATAACCAAATAATTTATTAGGCACATTTAACCAAATTCGAAATAAACTATATATTTGCATTGTTATGCGCAACTGGTCAGCATACCCTCGCCCAATTTGATGCCCTTTTCGATGCTCTCCTTCAAAATGGGCAGCATGCAGTCTAAAGCTTTCCTCTCCTCATCGTCCAAGTCGGGCAAACCCTTATTTTCCGCGATACCCTGGGGTCCCAGTTTCAGGGGTGTGGCGAAGAACTGGGCCTCGGTGACATCGGACTCCACATAGGCGCACTCCACAACGCACTCGTCCTCCGAACCCTTGATACCCTTTATCAGTGAGTTTATAAACTGAGCGGCTGCAAAGGCCATCGATAGGGTGGCCGATCCCAGGCCATCCTTGGCATTAACCACCTCGGTGCCCGCGTTTTGGACGCGTTGTATCAACGCCTCGCGCTCCTCATCAGTGCCCTTGAAGGGGGGATCGCACTGCGACAGGATGGGCAGGATGGTGCGACCAGTATGGCCACCGATCACGGGTATATTCACTTTCAGGGGATCGGAGTTGATGATGTTCGCCACAAAGGTCTGGGCACGTACCACATCCAGACTGGTGACACCGAAGAGTCGATTCGGATCGTAGGTACCCTTTGCCTTGAGAATCGTGGCCACGATGGGCACTATCACATTGATGGGATTCGTGATGAAGGCCAGCATGGCGCCGGGACAGACGGCACTGGCCGCAAAAGCCACTTCGCAGGCAACGCTGGCATTCACGTCCACCAAATCCTCGCGCTTCATTCCGGGCTTACGTGGCAAACCCGCCGGTATCACCACTATATCAGACTTGTCCATAGCTTTTTTCAAGCCATCCTTACCCTCGAACGGGCACACCGTAGCACGGGTGTTGATATGGGATAGATCTACCCCCACTCCGGTTGTATTCTTTATGTCGTACAGCGAGAGGGTCGATACGTCCGGATTCAGCTTGAGAAGAAGGGACAGCGGCTGGCCAATGCCACCCACCGAACCCACAACGGTGACTTTGAGACCGCGGTTGATGCATGCAAGCGGCTGGACCATGGGAGGCAGTTTGCCCACATGGGCTAACAATCGAGAGGCAACAAACATTTTATAATTTTAGTTTTAAATGAGCAGGATTTCGATACAAGAAGTGTAACGAAAAGACAACTTATAAGCTTACAAAAATGTATAAAATTTCCAATCTGATTAGTAGGCCTTTGCTTAAAAACTCATGAGTTGGAATTTTATACAATTTTGACTATATTCCGAGCAAAATGGTTTTACTGACGAGTCTTAAAAGCCAGACAAAACTTGCCACATGGCGCGTTGTGGTGCGCACTTTAAAGGTCGCCGTTGTGGGCGCCGGAGGTGGAATTGGACAACCGCTATCGCTTTTGCTCCGTCGCTGTCCTGGAATCGATGAACTGGCTCTGCACGATATCAGCGACATGAAGGGAATCGCTGCAGATCTGTCCCATGTCAGCCAAACGGGAAAGGTGCTAGGTTTTAGCGGTGAACAGGAACTGGAGCCGGCGGTGAGTGGAGCTGATGTGGTGGTCGTGGCCGCAGGAATGCCTCGTCTGCCAGGAATGCAAAGGGATCACCTGATGGCCGCCAATGGAAATGTTGCTGTGAAAGTGGCCACCGCCGTTAGCAATGCCTCTCCACGAGCTCTTCTGGCCTTCATCACCAATCCCGTCAACATGATTGTGCCCACAGCAGCGGAGGTTCTAAAGGCCTATGGAACTTTTGATCCTCGGCGACTCTTTGGTGTTACCACTTTGGATGTTGTTCGGTCGAAAAAGTTCATTGGCGACTCTATGAACATATCTCCGGATGAAGTTAACATTCCAGTTATTGGTGGCCATGCCGGGATCACAATTCTACCCCTCATCTCGCAGTGTCAGCCGCGGTATAGATGTGATCCCCAGGAGATACACAAACTGACTCATCGCATTCAGGAGGCGGGCACAGAGGTGGTCAATGCCAAAGCTGGTAATGGATCTGCCACCTTATCGATGGCTTTTGCTGGGGCTACTTTCGTGGACTCCCTGCTGCGTGGAATTCGTGGACAGGAGGGCCTCGTCGAGTGTGCCTTTGTCGCCTCCGAGTTAACCGATGCCCCATTCTTCGCCAGTCCATTGGAGTTGGGAAAGGATGGCATCAAGGGCTATATACCACTTCCCCAGATGAGTGACTACGAGAAGGAGGCTTTGGAAAAGCTACTACCTGTTCTAAGACAGAACGCCGATGAGGGTGTCAATTTTGCCAGAACTTTTTTGAAAGCACAATCACAGTCACCCCTTCCAGCGGCTTTGCCATAAAATATTTGTTACTTTAGTATCTACGAATTAATAAAGGAGCAAGCTTCTATTAATCATACTTTAATGGCAAGGAAAGACAAAGAAAGCTTGAATGGTTACATTTACTGAAATATATTCAAGGTAATTGGGTAAGCATTGTGTAGGAGGATCTTTAAATTCATTTGGTTTTATTTCTGTTTAAATGGCCGCAAATAAATTCCGGCCAAAATATTTCTGTGGACCGGCGTATATCGTGCGGCAGTAAATTACATTTGCACTGAGACGCTCTCTGCTCGACCTGCTAACAAATTGCTTGGCCATCTTTAGCCCCCCCTTCCCCCGATAACCCCAACATCCTGGCCATGTGTGGCCCCCAAAAGTAGGCAGCAATTTTCCTCACTTTATTTCACAACCGCCCAGTAAAACGAAAAACTTTTTTTTTTTTTTTTTTTTTTTTTTTTTTTTTCTATAACGAAATTGTTTATTTGGACTAGCGTACTATTACCCTTATTGGACAACTTAATCTAATCTGAGTAAAAACGAAAAACACATTGGGTGTGTGTGTCCATTTTATCTTGTTGTCCCCCCAATTGCCAAAAAAGAAAGTGGGTGGCCCGAAAACTTTCTTGCGACCCAGTTTCACTTTCGCCAGCAGTTCACCTGGCCAAGTTTCGGATGGGCCAAGTGTGTATGTGAGTAATGCCACTACGAGTATTGCCGTGCTGCATTTGTTGCTGCCACCCAGTCTGACAACATATAAATTAAGCCCAGGCATTTCGGGCAACATGTTGTCCAGAAAAGTGTATTTCCAAATAACAAAACATGGGTCCCGAAAAAAGGTGTCTCAGTTAAGTGGCTTTCCAAATCATTACGTGTGGAAATCATATGGCATTTCAGGATTGGAGAACAATCATAAGCGGATGACATGAAATATTAATTTTATTGTTGTTTAGCATGCGAATCTATAGAATATGTTATTTCCTTTCCGCAGAAATATGGTTACCCCCAAATTACACAGTATTCCGTTTGCCTATAATGCTTTTCTGTGGCACCTCATAAATTTTCGGTTTCTGGCCTCCGGGCAATTTGTTGGCATTTTGTGGTCATATATTTCATATGCAACACTTTCTCTTTATGGCTTAACTAATTGCAGGAAAAATCTAAGCCACATCAGCAAACAATTTCTGGCCCAAATACTTTCCTCGAGTTTGGGAGCACTCTTATTACTGATTTGGCTACTCTCTCCCTCCTGCTTTCTGTTTATTTGGGCGCAAACTTTTTTTTGTGGGTCATGCCAAGTGTTTACCTGAGCATCGCAAAACGCAAAACTTTATTTATTAACCAAAAGTCATTTGGGCCCGAGTCCACTTTTGCTGTTGATCTTTACGGGCGTATTAAAAAAGTTGCCAAGTGGCAAAATCATAATACTACAACTTGGTTTTTTACGGCTGACTTTCGGTTGGCTTTTAGTTTCACTTTTTCACTTTTTAAGCAGAAATCAATAACTTGATGATGCCAAAAAACTGTACAAAACTGTTTCTTTATTTTCTAATTAAAGTACGGGCGCTGCTCTGACACATGTTCTTTAAAAAGGATTTATACGTCACATCCCTTTTTTTGGACAAATGCGAATCCGAGCAGACTCGTTACCCGCTTATCAAAACAAATAAATTCCTTCGGCTAAATGCGCTCATTTATCTTAATTTAGCAGTTTAGAATGCCCAGCGAGGAGCGAATGGGGAGTTGAACAATAATTTTTCACACTATTTTCATAGATCCTTGTCAAAATAGGAAAGCGCCTCAGGAAACCGGAAGTCCGAGCAGCTGCTCCAATGCTAAAGGCCCGGAGCGTTTAATTTCCATGGAGCTGCACATAAATTTTCCACTTGGCTGTAATTTCTGGCCATGGGATTGCGAAAGGGGATTCTCTTTTGTGGGCAGTAAACAAGGGCCAACCCAAAGTTGCAGCTCGCAATTCGCTTTCGATGCGAATTTATGGCCATTCCCTTTACCTTTGGCCTGCCGTTTTTTTCTGTATTTTTTGGGGGTAATTTATTTAGAGAGCGGCCAAAACAAACACGTTAATTTCGCAAATTAGTAGCATGTGTTGTTTGCTTCACTGGGACTTAATTAGTTTAAAAGGCCCGATCCGGCGGATCGATAAGTCCAACAGTTGCGAGTTCCGAGTTGCTAGAGTACCGAGTTGTCCGAGTCGGTGGCGTATAAGTTTGCTATACTTTTGCACTTGTCAGCGGCCAGGACGAAGGAGATGAATTGCAGAGGCTTCTGCCAAGAGCTCCGGAGTCGATGTAGTGGCCCTTGGCCCATGGATCTCCATAAATTCCTGGCCAAAATGGCGCTGGCTGCCAAAACTATTACTCACACTCCTCCGCCATCGGCCAACGGGCAGACGGACGGATAATTCAAATTGTCCATTACGCGCAGCTGCCGCTCGATTTGAGTCCTTTGGCAATTGGCCGGGTTTCGCGCCCGCGAGTCCTGCCAAGTTTTCCTGCTTTTGTTTGTCTTCATAAATTTTACGTTCAACGGAAATTTCAACTGAATTTAAGTCAGTTTGTTCGTTCGTGATGATGACGCGCGGGGACTTTGCTTGTTAATTGCGAATCAACAGAAGCTCGATTAAAGCAAAAAAAAAAGGAAAGAAAGAATTCAACCGGCAGTGCCAATCAATAAAAACAATTGAAAACCAATCAGAGTTTAATTACCGCAACAAAACGCTGATGAGACGTCGACAGTAAACAGAAAATCCCCGCACAAGAAGCGAAATCACCAAACCATAAATCAATAGCAAACAAAAACGCTCCTGGACAAGGGGAGTGGCATATTCGAACATATCCAGGATCTTGGAGCCTGCGGCAGGGAACAGGGAGCATCTAGCATGGAGCATGGAGCACATGAGGCGCAACCAAGTAGACCGCAGAATAAAGGCAACAATAAAAACTGGCAATAGGATGGACTCGTAAAAGAGCGGGTGCCACAAGGATGCCCATAAACAAAGAAGTAAACAAGCGCCAAGCACAATACACACAAGCTCAAACATGCAGGCACAGCACATATACACATATACACATAGACACACAGCATATATGGCGGTACATAAAAATGTCTCCTTGGGTGGACTTCCGGCGGAAATGGAGTGCAGAACGAGCAGCACTTGTCTGCTGATATCAGCAGCCATAGACGAGCGCATAAAAGCCTGCTAACCAGCTCAAAGGCATCATCATTACGAGCTTGACACGAATATAAACTGAATAAATAAACAAATAATGTGCGAGCTGAGTTCACGGGAAATGTCTGCTTGAAAATGTGTCATAGCTTTTAATAAGCTTTTTGGTTTAATTTGTGCCTAGCTTATTTTCCAATAAATTTCTAAATAAAACACACATTTGTCGCTTTTCCACTAGATAGGCATCACTGATGTCTTGTTATACCAGCCGTTGGTTTTCCCAAGAATTGATTTAATATTGCTCAATTAGGTTTAGAAATCTGGCCACCAAAAGAACCTACTTTCCGTCTGGGGCCATTCAGTCATATTTGAAAGCAGGATGCAGTTGCACGACCATATGAAATATTTAGACATGGGCTGCAAGATGGCATGTATACCCAGATATCAATGGAAAGGACGTCCGACTGAAAGAATGTTGTACGCCTCGGAGCAAAGGATCGTGTTCCTACTCGGAACCATTTGCCAGATATTCCAGATTGCTGGTGTGCTGATCTATTGGTGGTGCAATGGCCGGATGGCCAAGGATACGGGCACCTTTGTGGCACAATTGTCGGAAATGTGCAGTTCGTTTACCCTAACATTTGTGGGATTCTGTAACGTATATGCGCTCTCGGTAAACCGCAAACAGATCGAAACTTTGCTCGAGGAGCTTCAGGAGTTGTATCCGAGATCCAGGAACAATCACTATCGCTGTCGGCACTACTTTGACCTGGCCATGGCAATAATGAGAATTGAGTTCCTTTTCTACATGTTCTTCTACGTGTACTACAACAGTGCGCCCGTACTGTTGCTCCTTTGGGAACACTTGCACGAGGGCTATGATCTTAGTTACAAGACGCAGACGAACACTTGGTTTCCATGGAAAGTCCATGGGTCAACACTTGGATTTGCCATGGCTGTACTAAGCATAACCCTGGGTTCGTTTGTTGGCGTGGGCTTCAGCATTGTCACCCAGAATCTTGTCTGCCTGTTCTCCTTTCAACTGAAATTGCACTACGATGGAATATCCAGTCAGCTAGTATCCCTCGATTGCCGTCAGCCCGGTGCCCATCAGGAGCTGAGGATTCTGATCGCCTACCACTGCCGCATCCTTCAGCTGGGCGACCAAGTCAATAGCATCTTGAATTTTGTATTCGGCTCCAGCCTGGTCGGTGCTACTATCGCTATTTGTATGTCTAGTATTTCCATTCTGCTACTGGACTTTGCATCTGCCTGCAAGTATGTCAGTGGCCTAGTGGCATTCGTCCTTTACAACTTCGTCATCTGCTACATGGGAACCGAGGTCTCTTCAGCTGTGAGTATGCAAATGTGTCAAAGATATTTATTACTATACTATTTATAACTATACCAAATGGTAAATAGTTGTCTGTTTTCTGCAACTCTTACTAATGAAACCTTTAGGCTTACTTATTATGTAGATAGTTTTTATTCCTATACTGTATGTACTATCAAAGATAGTAGATAGTTTTTATTCCTATTCTGTATGTACTATCAAAAGGCAGTTGTCTTTTCCTAAGACTGCGAATTTGATCTATCAACTGAACAGTCGACAATCAACGGTCAACAATGCGGATGATGTCACACTATAATATATGATAATCGTAGAGCAGTTGCCATTTTCTCAGGAACCCTAATATAGATGATTACAAATTACTCAACTCGATGGTTGCAGGCAAGCGTATAAAAGTCGGTGGTATGGCGCAATTATGACAGTCACGGTTTAGAGCAGGATGGAATTTGATGACTATTTTAAGTACTTTGACAAGAGTTTGCGGCTGGCACAGGTTCCACGATTTAGGTGGACTCAAAGGGCAGCCGAGGAAGATGTGTACCCAACGTTCAGAAGGGCATTCTTTTTACTGGCAACCATTTGCCTGGCTTACCAATGTATTGGAGTAGTTATAGATTGGTGCTTATTTGGACGGAAGGCAGCGGATACCCAAAGTTACGTTGCTGAAATCTCAGAGGCTACAGGTGCACTGATGCTCGTCGCAGTTGGATTTTTCAATATATGTGTCCTCTCGAATCGTCGTCCTGAGATTGAGATTTTGCTTACGGACCTACGGGAACTATATCCAAGACCCAGAGATAGAAATTACCGCCAGCAGTACTATTTTGGAATGGCAAATGGATTTATGAAATTCGAGTTTATATACTTCTGGATGTTCACCCTATACTACAACACTGCTCCACTTGTGGTTATGATGTACGAATATCTAGTGGATGGCATGGAAATGAGATATAAGACCCAGATTAACACTTGGTACCCTTGGAAAGTCTATGGTTCAGCAATCGGATATGGTGTTGGACACTTCGCCACATTTATCTCCTCAATCGAGGGCGTGGCTTTTTCCTTGGGCACTCACAATATCATCTGCATCATGACCTATCAATTGAAGTTGCACTTTGACGCTATATCCAATCAATTACTCAAACTGGATTCCCGTCATCCTGGCGCCAATCAGGAATTGAGACGGCTCATCGCATACCATAGTCATGTTATACAGATTGCAGATAGTTTTAATGAAATAATGAACTTTTCTTTTCTCGGCGGCTTGTTCTTTTCCACAACTGCACTTTGCATGACAAGTGTGGCCATTTTGCTTCTCGATTTGCAGTCTGCAGTCAAGTGCATAAATGGTCTAATTGCTTTTATCGTCTACAATTTTGTTATCTGCTTTTTGGGCACTGAGTTCACATTAGCGGTAAGTTTTCATCGTAAAATACTTGTATGTATTAATATCATATTCATTTTGAAATTTGAGGGAGCTTTTAAACATATTTCCATCAATTAAGAGGAAATAGGTAACTCGGGAACTATAAATGCTAGAAAGTTGAGACCAAGCATATTTTATTTGTATATAATTTCTGATAGTCAACGACTAAAGTGATCTCCCTCTTGTTATATATTATAATTTTGTTTTAAAATCGATAGTTTATGGAAAATCTTTCACCTTGGTAAGGATCTGATTGGTGCTTAGATATTCAAACAATTTGCTTACAAATTACTCCGACAAAGTGCTTCCCATAATGAATTTTAAACCAAAAGACTTTCAAAAATCCTGCAGTTACCAGCTGCAGCAGTTGGCAGTTCTCACCACGAATTGGCCAACCAATTATATTTATACAGTTGGGATGACGGTGGCATAATCCAGTAATCCAGTCAAAAAGCAGGACCAGATGCAGTTGGAGGACTTTATGCGGTACCAGGACCTCGTGTGTCAAGCTGCCCAACTTCCCAGATACTGGTGGAATGGCAGACGATCCTTGGAAGTCAAACCGAACTTGGCCAAACGCATTATCTTCTGGATTGGGGCCATAAATTTGCTGTATCACAATTTTGGATGCGTGATGTTCGGATATTTCGTTGACTGCAGAAAAGAAGATTCGATTGAGTACTTAGCAGAACTGGCATCTGTGGGCAGCATGCTTGGATTTACCATTGTGGGCAGCCTCAACTTGTGGAAGATGCTCAGCCTTAAGTCCCATTTTGAGAACCTACTGAATGAATTCGAGGAATTATTTCAATTAACCAAACACGGGTCGTATCGCACACAGCACTATCACGAGGAGTATACGCGTCATATAAGAAATGCGGTAGTTTTCCATAGCACTGCTGTTGTCTACTACAACTCACTACCCGTTGTACTCTTGATTCGAGAACATTTGTCGAACCCACAGCAGATGAACTATAGGATTCAGAGTAGCACCTGGTATCCCTGGCCGATTCAGGGATCAATTCCTGGATTTATTGTTGCGGTCGTCTGTCAAATGTCTTCGTGCATTATCAATATGTGCGTCAACATGTTTATCCCGTTTCTGGTCAACTTTTTTGGTATCCAGCTAGAAATTCACTTCGATGGTTTGGCCCGGCAGCTGGAGACCCTCGATGCCCGTCATCCCAATGCCAAGGATCAGTTAAAGTATCTGATAGTTTATCATACAAAATTGCTGAATCTGGCGGAGAGAGTGAATCGATCCTTTAACTTCACGTTTTTCATAAGTCTCTCGGTATCGATGATATCCACATGTTTCCTGGCTATTTCCATGACCATGTTCGACATTGGCACGTCCCTAAAACATTTGCTCGGAATTTTACTATTCATCATATACAATTTTTTAATGTGCCGCAGTGGTACGCACTTGATTTTAAAGGTAAGTTTTTGACAGTGCGTCCCAATCAACTGTGGCGAGATTTACATAAGTTATTCTTGAAAAATATGAAAGAGTATATTTTATAACCCAGTATCTTAAGTCTAGCTACCCTAATATCTTTGGTATGCGGAATTATATATATGTATCTATTACATATTTCAGAGTGGCAAAGTATTGCCGGCAGCCTTTTATAACAATTGGTATGAGGGCGATCTTGCTTATCGAAGGATGCTTCTCATCCTGATGATGCGTGCTACAAAACCTTATATGTGGAGAACCTACAAGCTGGCACCAGTATCCATTACTACCTATATGGCAGTGAGTTTTCTTTACCAACACGGCTAAAATTCCTAAATTAATTTATTGACTTTCAGACTTTGAAGTTTTCATATCAAATGTTTACCTGTGTGCGCTCCTTGAAATAAAAAGGGAAAAAGTGCAACTTAAAAAGAGTATAGCTCTCATAATAGTAGAAATGTGAATGTCGTAGTGCTGAACTTAGTTTGTAGATCAATTATTAATATTAGAAAATTAGAAAAGTGCATTATTAAAGGGGCTAGCTCTGAAAAGATATTAATAAAAATATTTAAAAAAATGAACACTGGTTTTTCTTGTTTGTATTTCAATGAGTGATTTTACTTAATCAAAATAACGAAATTCCAAATACATTAAGTACAATTATTGAAATTTGAAGGCTTAATTTAAAACTGTTATTATATTTGTTAAATTCCTGCATGAAATATTATGGCTTGACATGTTTAAAAGTGCTAACAAAATGGATTCCTGTATGTACAGACAGCTTTGCCCAAGGCTAATTAGAAATTCCTCAAATTTGTGAGAAAACCCACACAGTTGACCCATTAACTTTTTCGCACTCGCTGCACAACAATGCCAAACAAAAGAAGCCAGAAAAGACAAAAACCTCGGGTTGCACGGATATGGAAGGATATGCAAGGATATAAGAAGGAAGCCAACTGAGTGCCCGCTTCGGTGCTTTTCTGGCTGAACCTAAGCAAACTTATTAAAGCCAGACAAAGGTTGTCGGGGTCGTGGGTTTTCGGGAGTTATGTCCAGTTTTTCGTTGTGAAATACAGGAGCGTAAAATTAAGTTCTTTGCAAAAATTGCGGGAATTATGTACAAGTCACCTGGCTGGTTTCTTCAGTCGAGGGGAATGGTCGTCCTTGGTACTGTGAGTGGCTGAGATGAGTGTGATTATCACGTCGTTATCCTGGATCAGTGGCAACAGCGTTACCATCGCATTTTGCACACCACCTCCTCATTCTTCAGCTTGCTAGGGACCCTTGTCCTTGTTTTATATATAATAACATTTTAATTCCCTTAATACACGCTACGCTGCTCGCAAAGCCAAACAAACTGAAATACCGCCCAGTCGCTGTTGGCTTTTTTTTAGGTTTTTTTTTGGTTCTGGCCCCGTCAAGTTGGCCAAGAATTTTGCTGTTTTTCGGTTAGTTGGTGCGTTTGTGCGTGCAAATCATTAATCATGAGCAGCGCATATTTATTGTCCTGCCTTCGATGACAGCTTTTTGCTGGCCATGGATTTTGCACGTTCCATTTAATGCCGGCGCTTCCCTCGATTAAAGTTTTAATATTTAAAATGCGTTGCGGCAAAATTCATATTTTTGCAGTCGTAAAAATTTAATATTTCATTTTTACGGAAAAATAACATGGTGTGGTTATAAGTCTACTTTATAACATTTCAACAGACAACAACTACTATTTTTTAGTAGAGACTTTCCTAGAGAAAATCCCCTTATATAGGCCAAAGTTTTAGTATTAAAATTCTAGCAGTCAGAGCTTTCTCTGTTAAAAGAAGAGATTAAGTTTTTATCGACAAGCCAATTTATTTCGTAGAAACTAAAACCCTAATCCCAACGCTAACAGCATTTTTGCTCATTCCAGCGATTATATGGCCTAATTGTAATCGGTCATCTTTAGTTTTACTAAGCCTTTCCAGCTGACAGCTTACAAAAGCACGTTTGCCAGTTAATTGAGTCATCAGCTTAGACAACAGCAGGGGTGGCCATATGAAAAAGATTGTGAATTGCCCAATCATGTGGAAGTGACTGCCAAGACCTTTAAAGTACACACGACCCAGTGCCCATGACAATGGCCAAAGGAATAGAGATTTCTGGTCCTCTGGCCAGAGGGACTCACAAAATCGACAGTCTGTATAAAAATTGACTAGGCCACAGGATTCAACTGCAGGATCATCATTGCAGGCACTTGCTTTGTGTGTTTGCCCTGGGTTCTGCACCAAATTCTGCTCCCCAAACTCCTCCTCCGACTCCAAGTCCTGACCATAGCCTTGATAAGTTTTTAGCAAACAAAGGCGGCTCGTTACAGCAACATGGGTCTTGGGAATTGGTCGGGCGAACCAAAACAAACCAAACTGGGCTGGGCTGAACTGAACTGGGCTGAGCTGAGCTGCGATGTGCATTTAAAATTGCATACACAAAACACGAAAATTCCCACAGCCCTGCTGCCAGAGACCAAACCACAAAATGTACTCAAACAACATGTCTCAATTTCGTAGCTAAACTTGGTCCAATTTCGGTGGTCGAGTGGGGAGTGGATTCGGTCTTGGCCGAATCACCCAAAATGGTAATTGAAAATGTTATGTGATATTGGTGGGGGGTTAGCTATGCTGTGGTCGGGGGAAAGGTAGCACATAATTGGCTTTGGTTTGGAACCGTTTAAAAGTTATAGACTACATGGTAACAATCTTGTCTTGGGGCAATTCGGGGGAAATGCTTCGTTACATTTAAACGGTGGTGTTCTTGAGTCATATTGTTTTAAAGGGGAGAACTTTTTGGCAATCAAAGGAAAAGTTGCTTTTAAATATGGAGTTTCATACCTAACTTGACTAACTTAATTCTTATAATCACAGCTTTAAGACCGCTTTCATTTTAAAGTCCCCCAAAAACTCCAGCCATAGATTAATTTTCAATATGCCATTGCCCCTGCTGAGTAAACCCACTTACAATAGCGAGTCTGGAGTCCGTTGTCCATCAATTACTTAGCCTTATCTGCTGAGGCCATATGGTGTCACCCCAACTTGCGGCCATGGGGCGCAAAAAATGTAATAAAAACGGGATGGTGAAATTTTTACACACAATTTAGACACATTTCCGCACGTAGTTGGTAGCCAGCCTAAGCTCCATGTGCTCCATGTGCTCCATAATGCCCGGCTGGAAAACAAAAGCTAAGGCAAGTCAAAGAGGAAAAACCACGACTGCGGAAAACGTCAAAAAATGCGACGGAGAGGAAATAATGTTAGTGGGTTTTCAGCAAAAAAGAAAAACTAAAATACAATATAATGGAATACGATATGCTCTCCTTTTTAAGGCTGTCCGTGTAGATTTAAGATAAAATTTAAGATAAACACATTGTAAAAGCGTACGTATATCTTCATTTATATGTTAACTGGCATAAGAAATATTTGTGGAAAATGTAGCTAAAGAGCATTACAAATTCTGCGTTATGCCATAAAAGTGGGGTAATGGGATGGTTTTCTTTTTTAGCCACGGCCAACTTGAAATAACGTCAGCACTTGCTGCTCGAAAAATCTGTTAGCATTTGTGTCTATTAAGCGAGAGCAATAAACTTCATAAATTCCACAAATTAGAATGATTAAATTTCATGTCCATGTAATTTCTAGCCAGCAGACGTGCCCACCGCTTTGGGTAATCAAATTTTTTCCCAAGCCGCCCCGGCCGACAAAATTAATGGAAAGTGATTTGACAAAAGGCTAAGTCAACACCTTTGACCTGCAGGCTAAACGCAAATCCAAACGGCTGTCAACGGCGGACTTTATCTATCAATTGAATAATGCTTGTCAATCTATCTTGACGGGTTAATCAGGTTAAAAAACTCGTCGATTTTACAAGCTCGTACAGTGGATACTACTTCAACTGATTGAATTGTACATTTCCTGAAGCGTGCAAGTTCTACCACTTCAAATGTGTATGTTGTAAAATTTCAGAAAAATATTAAAATAATTTTATTCCATTGCTCCGTATTATAATTGCTTTAGTGCGTGGTCTTTATGTGAAAGGTAATTGCTTTTGAATATATGTGATGCCTACTGTTTATCGAATATACGCCATGCGGCAATTGTCGGTTGTTCGGAAGCGACACAAATTGGTCATATGATGTCCGGCGATAATTATTGTCAATTTATTGAATGCTCATTATTGAAATATCACTCATACGCCACAGTGGCATGCTAATAAACCCATTGAAATGAACGCTCCATGTCCGCAGCGAACTTTTAGGGACGCAACCGCGACGCAGTTGCAACATTTGCTTGTATGCCAGTGATAAATGTTGATATGTACAGCGGAGGTCATTAAAATAGTGTCAACTGCACATTTTTTATACGCAAATGCGCAATAACTTTGATCAAAACGAAATTCACTCCAATGCGATTGGCAAATATAAATTGAATAACCTAATACGAATATAGTATGAATATTAATACTTAAAAAAAATATTGCTTTACTTTTTTTTATCACTTTATAGTAAAAACACATGATTGGTATACAAGGTTAACTTACTGTCTTAGTACATTTTTACTTTTTCAAACATCTACAAGTGATACTCATATTATTTTGACCGCAATATAAAAAGTGCTGTATCAGTAGTGAGTGTCTGGTCGTGTCTATGCTGCTGCGGATACGATGACCGCGCAATCACGATGACGATGCCACCTATTTCCAATTACCGATGATGCTGAGCGAGCACCAATGAAACATCGACCCACCAATCCACCGAGCCACAAAACCCACCGACCCGCCGACCCACCAATCCACCAACCCACCGACACGGCCATGATTGATTGCAACAAAACCAGATTTTGGTTACTGTCATTTAAGCGTCGACTAACTTTCGAGTTGGCCAACACCCAAATCGAGCCTCTATCGTGCTCCCTGTCCTGACTACGCCGCGGCGTATGTTTAATGCAGGGGATAATTTTAATTGCGACCCGGCTGCATTTTTAATTAAACGCAAAATTAAAAATTGATTGCTTTTTGACGCCATAACTTACACGACGATAATGCCCCACTGATGCCACGATCCGCAACTGAGGCAGTCGGCTTTAGTGTCTGTGTGGCACACTTTCATGCCATTTAATATTAACAAAATTTAAATCGAGAAGAGCCTTTGCAAAAAAAGACGATTGCAAGTGGGTATATAAAATTTGCATTTGCGTGGCACATGCAATGTGCGGATAAAGTTTGGCTATTTCGGGCTAGTTGTGTACGTTTTTTCGACTCCTGTCAGCCGGAAGTAAAAGGTTTTAAGCGGAAGTGCGCAGAGTTGCAGCGACATATTGTGTTTTCGTATGTGTGTGTGTGAGTGTGTAATTATATGCCAGAGTATGCTAAATGTTGCGGAGACATGCAAAGCGGCTCTTACCAAGCGGCTAGTTTGTTTTTCGAACGAGGTTAAATGAGGTTTAGGCAAATATTAGAAACTGTTTCGCTACTTAAAAAATGTGTTAAAAACCATTCGGGCCAAAAAGATTACCCTGGAAATGAAAGAAATACCTGTTATTATTCGTTTAATGCGCGGGCTTTTTATTTCAATAAAAGATTGATTGCGAATGAATTGCTGATTAAATTAAGCATGCAAGAATGGGGATTTACGTCGAGGTTTTGTTGTTCGGGTGACTTGCATTTATTACTCCACATCGAATGACTATTAACATATAAATGCACCAACTCACCAGTCGTCCGTTTTGGTATTTAATTAATGCCATTTTAATATGGCAAATTAATGAATTTTAATTTAATCGAGCAGCGACCGCACGGCAGCATTTAGTGAACGAAAATAAAGGCAGGGACATTGTCAATATGCCAACTGAATGCACTTGATTAATTTGTAAGAATTCTTTAGTCGCCCCTATGAGTATTGATGGCATGTCATTGACATTGTTAAAATATTCATATAATTCAATATTTCATAAACGGATAACCACTAAGCGACTGATATTAAATCTGTTCTCTAATTGTTGTAAATAATACAGATATTAATGCCAATGTTAAACTGTTTATATTATGTTACTGTTAAGCACTTAATCAATTTCGGGAGTTTTAAAAGTCATCAGTTCTCCCTTTCTAACACTTTCAAGTATTTCAGCATTACATTTTGTTGCTATGATTTTGTATATTTTCTAGAATTAAACCGTTACTCCACATAATGGATATACCCGAGCCAGTTGGCCCAACAATAGAGAAGGATTGCGAAGAGGAGCACACGTCATTTCAGGCCCAGTTCATGTCTGATAGGTGGAGGCATTATATGCCACACATGCGCTTCAGACATATTGTGCTTTACAGGAAGGTTCCCCTGCAGATGAAACTGAAGCTCGCCCTCGAAAGAAATATCGGTCCTCATGCCCACATAATAGTTGGCGATACCGTCTACAAGTGCCAGGTGCTCGTATTCCGCATCTACTGCAAGGGGTTATTCAAGAACCTTAAAAAGGGTGATGTAGTCAAGTTTCCCGATGGCGCACTGAGCAATGAATTCTTTGAATTGGCCTATGCCTGGATGACTAGTAATGAGGTGCATTGTCCACGAGATAAGCTGCTGGATTTCCTAGGCGCCGCAAGTTTTTTGCACTGCATTCCCTTGATCAAGCGCGTCTTTGAGAAACTTAACGACCATAGAATCCACTCCGAGTTGGCCTCATTTAGTTGCTTTTTGAAGGCCAGAGACATGGGTATTACCCAAATGGCCGGTATGATGCTGTCCAGGGTGAGCAAGTCCTTCCTCGTCCTGGTGTCCAATGGACAGTTCCTCCAGCTGGATATCGAAAGCGCGTGCACTCTGCTGAGTTCCAGCTTTTTGGCTGTGCAAAACGAGATTGAGGTATGAAAGGTACTGAATCTTTATTTTATTTAGCAGACCTATTACACTTGAGTAAATATTTAAAAACCTATTATATGAACCTATTTAAAAACGTAGTGCACGTCATTATTATTTTTAATTTTTGGTTGTGAAGAATTGTTATTAAATATTTTTAAACTATTTTGTCTTGAATTGGTTTCAATTGCGTGAAACTTTCGTTAATATTTCCTTAAATTTTTCTCAATTAGCATTATTTGTATTATATTTTATCTATCTAATGTATCTATCTAATACAGATTTTTTATTCAGCTCTGCTCTGGCTAATATCAAACTATCAGATACGCAAAAAGTACATTCCCCGTGTCTTCGGATTGGTAAGATTCCATATGATGCCGTCCGCATTTCTTCTTAAATGGACGAAAATTCTCAAAGATCTGCGACCAGAACTTTCGGATTTCCTATGCCACCATCTACACAATGCTATGCTGCGCCAGCAGGAATATTATATGGACATCTTCAGGTCACAATATTTGGGAAGCGACAATCGCAGATGGATTATGGATCCAAAGTGTCCTTATGCAGACTCGCTCAATGCAAACCAATGCATCCATCTCTCCCCAAAAGTATTTATCAGCTATCTGCAGCGAATCCAAAACTCGCCTGATGGTTTTATAGCTCGATTGATATTACTGGAATCTATGGAACATGCTGAGAATGTGTTTTCGGAAGAAGACGGTGATGGTGATGAAATGACGATTAACGAACCATCCACAACGAAAACGTACACAGATGATTTGGAGGAGCAACCCCATCTGGACTCTGAGATATCTACAAATGCCGAATACGACGATTTCTACCCTGAAGACATGGAATCAACCAAAAGTGATGATAGTTATTACAGTGGCACTAAGACTAGCAAGTCCAGAACGCGAAGCATTGCCGGAGAAGATAACTTTGCTACGGAAGGTACAGACTCTCTCGAAGATTTTGATTTCGTTAAAGATGAAACAAAATCGGAATATAATACCTTTTTGGCAAGGGAAAAGATCTTTTATAGATTGTCTGCCGGTGGAATTGCTAACTTTAATATCGAATCTGATTCTTATTCGGATGGTAATGATGATCGATCTCAGAATTCCTCTACAACCTCCTCAACAACCTCGTCGACAGATTCCCTTACGGACTGCGAGAAAGAGTTTGTTCACAGTACTGTAGCAGATTCCCCAGCAGATTCTCCAGCAGATTCCACAGCAGATTCTCCAGCAGATTCTCCAGCAGATTCTCCAGCAGATTCTCCAGCAGATTCTCCAGCAGATTCTCCAGCAGATTCTCCAGCAGATTCTACAGCAGATTCTCCAGAAGATTCCTCTGTAAATTTATCTGCAAATTCCCCTGCAGATTCACCTGGAATTTTACTTGCAGATTCCCCTGCAGATTCCAGTGAAAGATTTTTCGCGGACTCCTCCACATGTTTTGCGGGCGATTCCGAATGGGAATCCGTTGAAGATTCCAATGCCGACTCCCATCCCGATTCCACTGCAGAATCCGCCACAGGATACACCACGAGTTCTGCAGGATATTCCGGTACAGGTTCTTCGGCTTATTCCCGAACCGATAGTATAAGCTCTGAGGTATACGAAAGGGATTATTTATTCGAATATTTCTGAGATAAATGTTATACTGTTAAATTATATGTTATGCTTAAAGTACATTTTTATTTAATGCCTACAGTTACTGGTAAGCATTTGTTTTAAGGAGATTGAGTTCAGAATCGTACTTCCTACAAAAAAGGCGTTTTTTTAGTGTCCAACAAGGAAGCACTTAAATTGGGCGTAACAAAATGTCTGACACGCCAATTATTTTGCTTTTATATATAGGACAGACACTCTGACTACTCCTGTTTGTTGCTCTAACTACTTCACAGTATCCTGCCAGTCCTTCTCCTGCTTTCACTGTTCTGCGTGTTAGTTTTTATATGTGGGTGTCTGTATGGCTCTCGGGTTTTGAGGGAAATTTTCTGCTGCTTGCCTTTTAAGTGGTTTTATTGTTCACTTGTTTGTACTGCATGCTACAAGTTCGTTACTTTATTTTCATTTGTATTTTTCTTTCCATATTGGTTTAAAAGTCAGTCAGCCATGGCCAACAACGACGATGAGCTGCAATTTGTGATGTCAGAGAGGTCAGCTTGCTGGGAAGTTGGTTAGGGTTTAACTGAAGGGAACTGATGATTGGAAATGTTTTAAAGGTAATCTGAGTGTAGGAACTTTGTACAATAGTTTTTTTTTTACCACACATATTTAATAACCCAATTATAATACAAATAAAAGGGGGAATCGTTGATTGTCAGAAAACTTTATCACTCTTTCCCATTTGTTGTGATATATTACCCCAGAATGCCGAAACACAGCACGCAAATTAATTACAACTTTTTAGAGGAATTTATGTTTTCGCGTATGTTTCAATGTTTTCATGACTTGCTAATTACAATTTGATCCCAGCCGAAATGTTCAAAAGCTGTGAGGGAAAAATGAAATGCAATGGAAGATATTTGGAATCTTCTTGATATTTCCGGTGGCTATTATTATTGTCCAATAAGGCAGTTATAATTTATTTTGTGGGTTTAGTGTAATGATTTATTGCAGTTTTGCTGTTACGACGAATTCCTTAATAAAACTAATTGATATATTGCTTAAGAATATTTCGGAATGCCATCATTTCCGTTAAGGCAAGTGGTAATATATTGTTATCCGGTTTTGAATGTGGCTTGATCTAAAGATTTATGTGTAAATGTAGTATTTTAAAGAAGATTAGGAAACTTGTATGTGTGCGGACCATAAACATGCTCAATTCATTAAGATTTTCCCTACTACGAGTAAATTTATACAACAGGTGAGCTATTCATAAGAAACCTACTTCAAGAACCCTGAAAGAAAAACGCTTTTCCCTTTGCTTCATTCAGCACACTTTTTTGCTTTTTTCTTCTGCTTCACTGGCCAAATGCGCTTTTCCTGCTCACATGTTTCCCCACCCCAGTTTGCTTGTTCGTTTACGAGTACTGCTGGCATTTCATTAAGTTCGCTTACTGCGCTTGCCATTTGACTTCAATCAGGAAATGGAAGAGATTAGGGATGAAACCAATGAGCCAATGACCCGCTCATAGATGCAAAATTTGTGCCACTTTGTAGGGGCTTAGTAATTAGACATTATTGCTGCGAAACATCGAAAGCAAATTAGCACACACTGGTATTTTGAATTAAAAGCTATGGCGACCCATGAGCGGCATCGATTCTATACTTTCGGATGTCTGCGGTTCGGAAAAAGGACCAAATGACCAAATGCAGCGAGCCCTTTTCGCCATCGAGCAACAATGACTGGCAATGCACCAAAGGCACCGATAAATAGGAAATTTGCACCGAATTTGCACGCACGGCTTAATTGTTGGCCATGTTGTTGGGACTCCGACGGCAGATTAAATCGTACGTAACGCATAGCACAAGCGGCCTGGAATTGGCCATGGGAAACTCGCTGAAAATGTGACAGGACCCGCTGGCAAATGAGGCCGGGCCCAAAGCACTTTACTTTACTGCGATACACAAGGCAATTGAGTGCCGGCCACTGGCAATTCACAATTTGCAAGTGCAGTTTGGCGTAAATTTTCCAATTTCAACATTTCATTTGGCAAATTGTATGACACTTTCCATATGCAAAATCATTTGGCTCTGCCATTAAATATCAACTACTTAACTGCAATTCATTAGCGTACTTTCATATTTAAATTGTTAGTGGACTTTTGATTATCATCAAATGAAATTGTTTCTGAAATTTGGTCATTTGTTTGCATTTCTTTTTGTATCCTGCTTTGGATATTCGCGCCATATATATATTATACAAATACAAAACAGTAATTAAAATATCTGTTAGGTAGTATTTATTTTATTGAAAAAAGGCTTTTTCTTTGTCTACCCCATCATCATACCCAGAGTTCAATAAACTCCAAAACTTAGATTTCTGCCCCCTTTTTTTAGCCTTTGCAATGCAAATGTGAAAACGCCGACAGAATCTCACTGGATGATTAAAATTTAATTCATATGCCAGTCCAAAGTTGTGGAACATTTCCGGTGTTCCGGTAAAAAACTCCGCCCAGCAACCCACCCCATCCACTCGTTTCATAATGAACACATACATATTCATAACGCGCACGTACACAAACACCTCTCGGTTGCGTATGTGACCCACAGGTGTGTGTGTTCGTGCGAAAATATTACGACAGGCCTGTCTTCCTGCATGTGACATAAATCTTGGGCAAATAAATAAAATAAAAAAAACGCGAGAGAACGTAAAGCAAAATGAAAGATAGACCGAAGACAGTAAAAGCAAATGAAAACGCACGCGCAGCAGTAAATTTTCCGTTGGCCAAGGGGAGGGGAAGAAATTCGTGCTGGGGGGGGTCAAAGGTGTTGGGGCAGGTGGGACATCATGAACACCTAGACGTGCCGACAATTTTTGCATTTAAATGCGAGCAATTTGCCGGCTTCAACCGAAAGAAGCAGAAGCAAATGAACGTCAGCACTGGCGTACCGAATAAAAAACTGTTGCCTACTTTCCGGGGCCATCGAGAAGAAAATGGCGTTAAACGGATGTGAATCATGTGCGGAACTCCCCAGCACAAAAAGAATGACAAAAAAGAAAAAAAAAATCGAATGAGCCAAGGAAAAGTAAAAAACAGTCGAGTGGCGGAAGCACAAAATGAAAATGATAATAACAATGCGGTGGCAGGCGTCTTCAATTATTGAAAATGGTGCGATTTGCATGGCAAGCGTTTCATTTGACAGCGGAAGTTCATTAGCGCCATCTGGCGTTGGAGCTGGTTAGCCCATTGAGCATTAGTGTGTGTGTGTGTGCTTCGGCGTGTGTGAAATTGCACTTTCTGAGTATCGGCAACACTTAATTAGAAACCGCATGAGCAAAAGGAGCAGAAAGAGTGCAGAATTAACTGTGGCTGCGGTCAATTTGGCACGTTTTGATGGGTATGATGGCACTACAGCCATTGTGGCGCTGATTTTATAAGAATTTAAACTTTTATAAGTATCCTTAGGTTACTGTAGGTCATTGAAAAGTAAGCTACCGATAATACTGCTTCATGCTTCAACTTGAAATATGATATCTCTTACTGTAGTTATCTGGTAAGAGCTCAATATATATTTTTTCAATGAGCATCTGTCAAGGCGAAACTGCACACATTGTGCTAGATTTACAGTGCGATGAACGGATGCAGTGCTACTTCATTCAACATTAATTACACTCGCGGTTCTTCTTTCAGAGTGGATTGGTCAATGGATTTTCCAATGCCAGTTTCCGATTCGATCCCCTTTGCTGCCATGGCAAGTCGAAGTTGATTTTACATTTCACTCGGTCGCTGAGCAGTTAAATCACCGCCAAGGCCACTTGAATGCGAAAACCGCTGCTGATGGGAAATGTGGCTGTGGCAGGCGTTCATCATCCGCGTCATTATCGGGTTCTCCACATTTGGCACGCCGCCGAAAGATCGAAAGGTTCCGGGGTAACAAAGAGGGGAGGAAAAGTCGGGTGGAAAAGTGGGAAAACAGGAGCCACCTGAAAAACCCGCTCGGCTGCCAAATGCAGCAGTTGCTTTTGCTTCAATTGAATAATTCGTATGATAAACGAGTATGTTTTGCAGTGCGAGTTGTGTGCATTTTATACGCCC
This sequence comes from Drosophila teissieri, assembly GCF_016746235.2. Taxonomy (NCBI): domain Eukaryota; kingdom Metazoa; phylum Arthropoda; class Insecta; order Diptera; family Drosophilidae; genus Drosophila; species Drosophila teissieri. The sequence continues at coordinate 12,555,119 of NC_053031.1, read as the reverse complement.
TCCGGCGTTTCGATTTCACTTTTTGCTCTATCTCTGCGGCACTGAGTTTAATGACTCTATCAAAATATTTTCCTGCGCATAATTTTGTGTGTTTTTGGGTTTTTGATTTTTTGTTAACGCCGCCGGTTGTTTGTGACACCTCAACAATATTGTTTGCTCCATTTATGTTGGCTTTGTTTATCAGAGAAGCTACAAAACTGAATATAAATAAAATAAGTAAGCGTAATGGAGCAATTAAACAAAAGTGAAGCATATATATTTATATGGTCTTATTAACTGCTTATAATTATTATCGTATGACTATCCACAATTTAAAAACAATGCTTATATTCAACATTATGTATTCAGGCCACCAATTAAGGAACTCCACATACAATTTGGTTTCATCTCCATTAAGTTCCGGCCAAAGAGCCATCCATAATCCCTGGCAGCTAAGAGCCCATCATAAAGGGAATAAAATCGATAGAGCAGCATCTGGTCAATGGCCAAGGACCGCAAAAGTTCAGCATCCACGCATTTGCGAAACAATTGCACCGGAAAGCACTTCAATGTTAAGTACCAAAAACAGAACATCGAACTCTGTGTTTGGCCCTGCCTTTGTTTCAAGCCAACTCCTCTGGGGGAATTGCCAAGGTGGATAGGTAAAATTCTCTGGCAAATAGGTGCTTGAAACTCCATCCACCTCTTCGCAGTAATCTTCAGAGCCGCATAACTCCGAAAGACTACCAACCAAATGGGAGATTACTTATCCATTTGAATAATTAACCGGCGGGGAAAATTAGCTCTGGTCAGGCGCAGAAACTTCAAAATCGCAAGTGCCGTCTGTCTTGAAAAAGTTTTTGCTTTGTAGCATATTGAGAGAGTGGAGTGCCTTGAAAGTTTTCTTTTCTGGCAATTTCAATATTTATTCCACCAGTCGCTGTGATGTCCTTCATTTCGGCACAGAATGGGTAGTCGAAAACTTTTGCAAACTATTAGCCAAAGCGCCAACAAATGGCCAACTTGTAGCTCTCTCTCTCTCATACTTTCTCTTTTTGGAAAGCCGCTTCAACCTGGCAAAGAATTACGATGCATTGTGAAATTTATGATCCATTGAGCAGGCAGGCTGCCTGCCACCGGAAACGGAAATCTCTTGGCCGAGGGGAAGAGCACAAGTACCCAGTTGCCAGTTGCCTGTGCGTGTAAACATATTGGTTGGCTGGCTGCGAGGATATTTACGGTGCCTCTTCGCCGTGTGTCATTGATGTACGGGCGAAGGTCCTGTATGCAAAGGTCCTGGCCAAATGGCAGTAGCGTGCCGAATGTGTCGTGTGGCAAAGCATGAAAAATGGCAAATTAACTGAAATTAATGGCGGAACATGCGGAAATTTATTAAAATTGATACTCTTAAGCTCCGGCAGCAGCAACTTTCTAACTTCATTTAAAGGATTTATGCCTGATGCCTGATGCCGGCAAACCTGGCCTGAAATCCCATCCAAATACCCGGTAAGCCCAATACAAATATCAATCAAAAGTCAAATCGATAGGACTTAGCCAAGGACTATGGCCGCATTCGCCGCTCCTTGTTGATTGACCAGGCCGTAAATCATTTGGCTTAAGTTATCAATATGGGTATTAGGCCGGTTTTTACCTCTCAGCTCCGCTCCATATATATGTATATATATATGTATTTTTTTTCCTCCGCCGTTGAAGTTTTTGTTTCAACGCATTTTATTTATTTATGGTTTCAATTTGCTTGTAAGTAATTAAGCCGAGTTTGTCTGGATTAGTGGCGAACTCTGAAATAGCTTGAGAAGCCTGTCAATACATTGATCGGACAGCTTAGTTTTTCGTTTCAATTTAATGCCAGTAACAAATCAATTGATACGGAAAATATTCAATTGGTACGTTGCAAAATTGGGTTCCTTATAAAACCAGAGCATTAAGTTTAAACATCTTACTGGTGTAGTGTTAATCTTTTGTAGAGTAGGATAACCTAAGTAAACTTCTGCTGGGACCTCTGCAAACCTTATATAGATTTTTTAGTCGCTCCTCCTAAATTTGTATAATAATATAGCAACTTTCCTTTGGCGCTCCCTTGCCGAACTCCAACAGAAAATCCACTTTGCTAAGCCAGTTCTGGCCGTCGTCTCATTTAGCCACTTTGCACGGCAAAACCGTTGGCCTACCTTTATGTTTTGGGCGCACTTTTCTTGTTTCTTGTTTTTGCCAGCCAGGTCGGGTCACTAATGATGACAAATGTGCAAAAACAAAGATCCACTGAGGCGAGGGGTCGAGTTCAAAGGTCAGACGGCGTCGCATATGTTGCGACAGTGTCCAGATGGCCGAACCGCTCATTTCGTCTGCATGCAAATGACTTTATATGAATTTTAAATGTGTAAATTGTGTGCCTGTCCGCTCCGAATACTCCGACTAACCGTAGAGCCCCCAATTTCCCCCCACCCTCCTGTTTACGACCTGACCCCGGCCGTTTGTCACTGATAACGGCCAAGATGAAAAAAAAAAAATGAAATGAAAAAAGAAGGCCGGGGCAGATGAAATTGCAGCAGCAGCAGCATCAGCATCAACGGCACAAAATTCAGTAATGGAACAATGGCGCAATGACAACAATGGGCAACGCCTTCTTGGCCACGCCCACCGACCCCCAATTCGACCATTTGGCGAAAGAAAGATGAGATGGCGGAGGAGCTGAAATAATCATTTCCGTTTTCCGGCCCACGTTCAAGTCTTTTATCTCTTTCAAATTTTCGTTATTGTTATGCGTTTCAAAAAGGTTGCCTTGATACGCGACCGTTCGGGGGCAAAAAAAAAAAAATACAAAAAAATGGTAACCCCTCAACAGAGGAAACCAGAAAAAAATGTGAAGAATTGTTGACTCACCTGGTAATTTCCGGCATCAGAATTATCTTGTACACAATGCGTATACTTAATGTATATAATTTGCTTGACTTGCACCTATGCGGGGCATTTTCCATTTTGGTGCGCTCTACACACTTGCTGCTCCTGACATGTTTTTAATTAATTCGAAATACGACGCGGCTAGATTCAGCTGAAAACTTCAACTAGTCCCAGGAGGCCAAATTGGCTAATCGATTTTGCCCCTCACAGTCAAGTTCATTAACACGACGCACCGCACAAAAGTTTCTAACACGCATCAAAGCAAAAATTCGAAGCTTTATTCCTCCCATAGTAGAAAAGTTGATGCCCAAGATAGATGGTATTTATGAAATGAAAATTACCCAAAATATAGCTGCACAACTTGTGGTTGGACTGCGAAATACTCGAACTAAAATCACTTTTCACTAATTAAATCAATCACTTAATTTCCCATTTCCCTGGGCTTATAGCCACCCTTTGTTACCCTGCAAATCCTAGTTGGCCAAACTAACCCAATAAAATGATGAAGGATGCATAAATTTAGTTACACGTTTTCCTTCGCTTTCGTTTTGCCCGATTTTTTTTATGGCATTTCAATTAAGTTGCATAAATTAAAAGTTAGCTGTGGCCTGATGGAAATTCGAGGGCGCGGTCTATAAATCACAACAGCCGCTAATTTGATTAGCCAAGTTGGTTGGTTTTCTCGCGGGCTCCAACTCTATCGGGTTAATGGGGTCGCAGGTGTGAAGGAAAGTTTTCCAAGTATACTATATAAGTATAGTATACAGTATTGGAGTCATTTACGTAGGTTGTTAATTTACGACCTCCTCAGTTTGATACGGCAAATTAACATTTTCCTTTGATTACGCTTAGGCGAACTTAATACACTTAAATATTTTTGATTTTTATGCTGATGTTGGGAGCTTTTTACAAACTTCTTAGTTATGAGGTAGAAGAAGAAAAGGCAAAAGAAATGTTATATTGACGCCACTCACGCAATGGAAATGGCAAAGTTTTAGTTAAAATGGAAAGGAAACAGGCTGGTAAAATGGAAAAGAAACAAGAAAATTGCGGCCAACTGACGGGAACTTGACAAGATGCCAAAAACAGCGAGAAAATTCCTGTGGTCCATGTGGCGGTGGGTGGTGGGTGGTGGATGTTGGGTGGTGGTTGGTGGAGATAGTCCCTATTTGAGGCACGAGTGGTGTTGGCTGTTTTGCAAAAAGGTGTGGCAACTGTTGCGGCTTCCGTCCGTCGGAGATGAAGTCAAAGTGGTGTGGGATGGGTATACTTTTTGCTTAGATAAACTGTCATGATTTAAATAGTAGAAAAACTTTGCAGTCACTCTGGCATGGGAACAAGAATGCATGTGAGTTCAGCTGATAGTATGTAGTGGGCTAGTGCCTGTGTGTATCTGTGACACTTTCCAACATGGCAACTGTCATCTTGCGTTTGTCATGTCCTCCTGCATTGTGGCATTGAGTTTGCCGCCCCTCCTCAAAAAAGTACATGCCCCTCCCATGACATCCCATCCCCTGTTGTTGATTGAATAAACAGGCAACACCAAAGTGTGCGTGTTTGTGTGTGCTCCCAACTCTTTGCACAGTGTAAACTTTTTTGACATGCCAGTGTGTGTGCGTGGGCGTGTGTGTGTGTGTTCTTGTTCCCTTGGTATATAAAAGTATAAAAATAATATTTACATGCTGACGAAAATAGTCAAAAAGGCTTTTTGGTCGTTACACACACATTTATTTTGGAACAGGTCAAGGGTTGCCGAAATGCGAAATATGAAAAATATTCGAGCAACTGCAAAAATATTTTGAAGGCATTGTTTCTGACAACTGCAAGCTCGATTGAGTCAGTTAAAAATAGATATAGAAAAAATCCATTTAAATCACCTGCCATAATAACATTTACATCTTATTGAAAGCCAATAAGTAATGCCAATTTCGGTTTACAAATATAGCTATAAAACGTATTTTACTAGTTCAATTTGTAAAAGAATGAATAATTGCAAAAAACTTTAATATACATATTATTAAATTTAATATAATTAATGAATAGTAGTAAAATAAGATAATAATAATATGCATGAATAGCATAAAAATAGTAGTAAAATAAAATAATAATGATATGTATAAATAATATAAAAATAGTAGTAAAATAAAATAATAATAATATTTATGAATAGTATAAAAATAGTAGTAAAATAAAAATATGAAAAAGTTGATTTCAAGTTATATTGTGAAGAATATTATTTAAGTTTACGTTCTTGTGACGGCAATGTACAAATATTTGTAAATTATTTCAATGGTTTAACATGTTTCGACCGAAATAATTACCGTACTACCAACGAATGATTAACCAATACGGTTAATTACTGGGACAGTCTGAAAAAGCTGATTAATTTTAAAGCTCGCAGTATAATTAAATAATAAATATGGCAATGCGAAAATGTTGTAAATAAAACAAATGGCAAATTTATAAAACTGTCAACGTCTGGAGGCAAAGAGGGAAAGCTACAAACAGAGCACACGCTCATGCAGACACATCAGAGTTGGACAGTTAAGGATATGTGGGATAAACAGGACAACAAGGCAACCCATATGGGGCTGCAGGACGAGGGGATGAGGGGGCAAGGAGACGGGGAGAGGAGTGGGGTGGACGGATGTGACAGGACGTGGTAGTGCCGTTCTCATTTAAAATTAATTATACGCCGAGTGTTGCCGTAGCTCTGCATCATTCACTTAATCGCTCGTTTACTGGCGCATTGCGACGCGGAGGGAAGGATGGATTCTTTTACTATCTAATTAATGTCCTACTGTTCTTCATTTGCCACACTTAATGGTCTACACTTCACAATTGAAATATGATGTGCCACATTTATCATTGCAATAACTATAAAGTGCAGTTTATGATCCAAAAGTTGAACATTGAGTGCTAAATGTTTAAAAAACTTATCTTGCAGTTGGAATAAAACTTTAAAACATATATTTTATGTGGATCTACTAAAACTTTAAGGTAGAAGCAAATAAAGAAGCATCAAATGCTGTTTAATTCAATCAATCTCTCAACAAATTGATTAAAACAGATAGACAATCAAATTTTACTAGAACTAAATCAAATGAATGACTTTTGTATATACAACCAATACTGTTATTTAAATGATTTGAGAATTAACTGAATATTTAAGAACAAATTGATAACAGTGATATATATTATGAAATGCAGAATAATGGAGCATTAAAATCATTCAGGCATTTAATTGCAATTTTTTTATGTACGCTTTGACCGAGTTTGGCTTTGAATTTCTTTTAATGGCGAACCAAAAATCCCGAACTTCATTCTTTGGCACACAAAACCAGATATCGAATATGTTATTCGCTCTTTTTTTTGCGTTCGTTTGTTCGGATTCATTGAGCATTTTTGTTTTCGCTGCTGTGATCTGAGCCCGCAAGGAAATTGAAAGCGTATCGAAAATCCAACCACGCGGCCATTGCGGCAAACGCTGCAAACAAAAGTTTTCCCTCTATGAATGTGTGCGTGTTCGAGTGTGTTGTGCATGAGGGTATTTGTGAAAGCACGCAAGCATGTGTGTGTGAGTGCGTGCGCGTGTGTGCGTGTGAGGGGCCATAAAACAGAAATTAGTTGCAATTGGAGTTTGCGCTTTGCTTTTGCGTTTTTGGTTTTGTTGCGGTTGGATTGGTTTGACCGTCGTCATGTAGCACAAAACTGTCCCACTTTCCACTTTCCACTTCCACCTTCCATTTCCTACCCAGCCCTTTCCACCATTTCCCTCCATTTCCCTGCCGCAACTTTCGTTTCCGGTTTAGCTTGGCCAAAGGGCAAACTATCCGAAATATCACATACTAATTTACAGACTTTTTCGCCAGTGGCAACTCGCTCCATTTTTCCTTTCCTAGTGCTGCAGCATCGACAACAAAAAAGGGGAAAAGACCAAATATAAAAGAAAACAAACTATTGAACATTGAATTTTGTGGGTTTCGAAATTTCACATGCTTGCATATGAATGCACCGGAAATGTGTGTTAATAGAACGGAAACGGAAGTGCCAATCCAACGTTCGGTTTCAAAATCAATTCGAGTGGCATAATTGCTATAAAGCATATTGATTATTCCTGTGTAATTGATATCGTTAATTGGCTGATTGTTAATTGAAAGTCTCATTTTTGGTCATTAGTGTGAGTCAATGAACTTATGGACTAACTATTATTACAATTAAATAATTACTTATAATGCGAGCTTAGAACTTAAATTTATTAATGAACCTTGACTATTTTTGCTCTAACCGTTTTACAAAACAAATTAATGCATATCATTTTCATTGTCGCGTCTAAACAGGAATTATGGTAATGTTGATATTATCAGTTTTAATTGGTTTACATGTTGCGCTTGGCATAATTACCAACAATATAGCAAAAAAGTAATTAAGCAAGTCAATACTACAGATTAAACGACGAGGATTAAATAGAAATTCGATTAGATATTTCTACACGTATTTGTTGTGCTCATCTGATTGGCTTTACGTGGCTGTTCTATTCCAAGTGAATGTGTCCGCTCATAGAAATGTATATTCATTTCGGCTTAGTGGCCAATCAATAATACTAAAATAAAAAAAAATAACAGCTTCATATACCGCAAAATAGAACATATGGTCCACGGGGCAATCAATAAAATGGGGCAAACATTTTTTACGCCATTTTAAATTGACACAATCAACAAATCAGAAACGGTGTCCATCAATACGATGTTTACAGAATGGAAAAAGATGGTAAACCATTTTTGGCCCTAAATTTGCTTCTCATCCATTTGGCTCAAATATGAATAAATCGAGAACGGCTGCTGTGCACATCACTGTTCCAAAAAATGGGCACAAAATATTTTTATATCAGGAACGAGTCTTGATTTGTGTATTTTCCTCACACAGATGGAGAAGAATTTCAATGGTTTTTGGATTACTATTGTGTGCGTGGTTATTTTTTATATATTGGCAATATTCACCTGTGCTCACTTTTCGACCATATTTTATTTATTTATTATATATTTATTCAATATACGCTTTACTCCGTTTTATGACTTGACAACTGGCAGGTGGTCCAATTAGTTGTACTGTTTTTTGGGCCATAATATTTGTGCAATATTTAAATTTGGCATTTTCGAATGCCAAGAATTGATTTATGTGCGCAATTATTCCTTCAATTGAATGCTGGGTCATCTGCGCTCAAATCCGAATAAAACCAAAAATGAATGCAAAAGATCTAGTAAAGTATTTATTCATCACTCGCAATTAAAATTCATTTTCGCATTATAATTTTAATGCTTTTGTAGCTTTGCAATCACTTTGCTAAATCCTTGTGGCCATTGCATAAATATTATTCATTGTTTGGCTACATTTAGCTAGTTTTTTTTTGCCCATAAGCCTGGTTTATGGTTATTCAAAAAATAGAAAAAAAAAAATCCGGCTTATAATGGTGGCCGCATATCTTGTTTTGTTATCGTTCAATTCCATGCGGAAATCAGCTTAAAATATTAGCAAAAATATGCACAGAACTGTATATAAATATGACTGTGCGCGATGGGCGAGTTTGTTCTCAATATGCATTGCAAACAAACCGTCATAAAAAGCGATTTATATAAATAAATAAAAGTACGCTTAAGAGCTTAGCGTTTTAGCCGAATCCCAAACCAACACTTTTTTTCTGTTTCCCCCTTGAAAAATGTTTATTTGTCCATTTCTCTCTTTTTCTCTGAATTTGAAACACACTGAAAATAAATAGAAAGTTTCTTTAAGTAAAGGCAGGTGGTATTCCAGAAATAGTTTTGGATGCGGTTACTTATTTTAACTTTAAGAGTTGAGTTATTACTCAACTCGTTTTTAGAAATTGTAAAATCTTTCTAAATTTGGTTTATTTTTAATTTCTTGTAATTAAACATTTACTAGTGCTTTAATGCTGTAACTTTCTTTATAAACATATGCGTCCATTTAACGTCTTTTGATTATGATCGTCTGTTTGATTCACGCTCATTAACTGATTAAATAAACCGCTTCCATTTCAATATGTTTACTTTACTTGCACTTCAGTTTTCCTACCGCTTTATGTCAATAATTGACTTGGCTCATAACGAAAGCCAGAAACTGAAAGGCGAAGCGTGAATATCCTTCCATAAGTAAGTACTTACACTTATGAACTTAATTTAACCCATTTAAAAAGGCATTTCGTATTGTTTGCATAGATGTGAAAAGCGTCTTTTCACTCTGAGCTGGCACTATTTAAGTGGACCCACATAAATGGAATAAAGCCTCGGCAGCATTTTGTGCAACTAATTTAATTTCGCTGCGCCTTTTTCTTTTTTTAGTTTTCCCTCCTGTTTTCCTCGCCAGCGTTTTCCACTCCGCAAATGACGCTAGCTTATGATGTTGACTTAACTCATTTTCCCTGTTGACTTTCATGCGCGTAATTTTTATGTCAACAACCCGCATGATGTGGGTTACACTCTCTGCTCGTTTCACAGCTTTTCCACTGGTTTTTCGCCAGCTAAGCGGGTTTTAATGAATGAGCCACAAATTGGCTAAAAGCTGCTGCATGATTATTTTATGCCCCATCTCCACCTTCAAACTATTGGCTCAGGCCAAAGGTCAAGAGTTGTGTGACGTCAGCACATAGTTGCGTTTTTTGTGTAATCAACACAGGTGCTTGGAAACGTTTAAGATCAAAGACTCGATTTCGGTGACATAACATGTGAGAGCAGGTGTTCTTCTGCACTTCGCATGCATATTAATGAGAAATTTAATTGGTTTCGAAGGCAATGAATTTTTAATATCAGCTACGCAAGTACTTCATAGTAAATAAACAAAGCTCACGCATTCTAGGTGCACCTCATCCAGAAACTCTAAAAACACGTTAATAATCAGGGGAAAGTAATGGAATGAAGCAACCTCATGCCTAACTTGCTCCAATTAATTAAAAAACTAATTAAAACTATGGTGTTTTCCCAAGGGAACAAAAGGGAAATCACAAAATAATGGCAATTACCAGTCTATGGAAAGAAAATATTACACAGTGTCTAGATGGGATACGTAAGGATTAGAGGTAATAAGAAAAAAAAACATTAACTTTAAATGCTGGCAATTCACGTTTAAAAGCTATTAACTGAAATAGGTTATATATAAAATCGAAGTATGTGGAAATAGCACTAGCAGGTGTTTTATTGCTCATCAAAATTCCATTCCAGGAAACCCATTTTTGATAGCTTTTGCAACGTCTGTTTCTCCACTGAACCCAGCAAAATTTTCCCTTTAATCAAATTCATCAAAAAGGACGCGGATTTCCCACACTTATTAACTGTTGCTATTGGTGATAATATGCCCCAGCAGAAGCTTTTCCGTTTGTGACAAACATATTCATTATATATATATATACATATATGTGGGCTAAATAATAAGGGACTCGTTCTGCGCTCGTTTGCAATTTGATATTTACAGGAAACTCAATGGAAAATTGTCAAGTGGCACAAAATCAAAGCACGCACGAAATTATAATTATTTTATGCGTGGAAAATGTGATGCATACATAAACAGAAATCGACGAAATAAAGCGTTGAAGCGAGGTGTGGAATTTTGGCAAAAGAGGAATCATGATTTAAAAAAGGTAACATAATCAAAAAAAGTGAGCTACTTTTATTTTATACGGACCTAAAAATAATTAAAGATTAATTATATATTATTATACTTATATTATACTTATACTTATATATTATACTTATAGATTATACTTAAGTTATAGCTTGAGTTATAGATACCTACATTTATTTATTTAATTTTCAACAAAATGCACTTTTATGTTTATCTCTCATTTGAAAGAAATTACTAAATTAAGTTGCTTTTATGCATTGTCCTGCCCTCGTGAATCGGCTGTGGCTTTAGTTTTATGAAAATTACCGGAGTGTGGAGCGTTTTTGTGTCGCACAAATCAGGATACGCATACGTGTGTGTGTGTGTATATGTGCATGTGTGAAAGGGACAAGCATTCCACGCACACACCCACACATCTGCAGCAATTATCTATCAAAAGCAATTGTTGTATGATGCCGCTCTCGTGCATCTAGTGCATGTAGGCTTAATTGCTGCTTTTGCTTTTGATATGCAAAATTATGCACAGTTTATCAACGCTGCGATGCGTGCCTTTCCCACTTTTCCACTTTCCCACTGCGAAAACCCTTGTCGTTCTCTTTGAGCCATCATTTCCACTCTTATTGCTCGGCCATTTTCCGCTCACGCAAATTCAAAATATTGTTTTCCGTCATTTGAGAAAAACACGACAATGGCACCGAAACTGAAACTGTCATCGCAAATGCATTTTGGGCGTTGGTTGGTTTCCTAGATTTTAATTGAAAATTACGCATACGCCCCGCTGCACGTGGGGAACATTTGGTGCGTTTGGCCGTTATTTGTCGTAAATCTGATTATGGTGATTTTAAATATTCCATTTCACCGTTTGTAAAGATTTGTTTGGGAATTCATTCGCACAATTTTTTACACTAATTGCATTAAAACGCTTTCGGTAAAAAGTTTCGTCTGTTTGAGTGACGAATTATAAAGCAATATAGGTATCATATAACTTAATTAACGAAATTCGAGAGAAAAACTATACATTCTTGTTTTTACTACAGCAGGTTTTCTTTATATTTTTCATGGGCTGGCTTTTTCAAAAATTGATATATTTATAAATTTTAAATAAATACTGACGTATACACACATGTATGTAGATTTTACGACTTTGTTAAGATAAAATCAATCAATTTTTCTTGCAAATTTGAACAAAAAAAAAAACATTTGTATGTGCATTCAAATAAATTATATTTTCACAAGAATTAACAATACATAACTTAATTCTGGGACAACAAATTTTGTTTCATACATTGGCATTCCCCATATTACATTTATTCACGATTTTGCCTGTTGCTTTTCATAATTCAATTGGTTTAGGTAAAACGCTTAACGCGCGGATAAATTTGGGAAATCACATATTTCATTCCGATTTTTTTGAGTTCATATTTCATGCTCCATGTTGTTTACCGGAATCGCAGGTAAAGTTTATTGTGGAGACTGTTAAGTTTGTGAAAGAAACTTTTACTTGTTAAAGCGATTGGAAATAAAACTAGGCAAACATTGAAGAAAACTTAAATTGAATAGGTCAGTTCAAGAAATATGCTACCATTCTAAGGTATTTTGCTGAAGAGGAGCATTGAAAGCAATACCACTTAGGCAACAACTTTCCATTTCGAAGGGAGCACTATATAATCAGGACTAAGACTCCGCGATGCAACAAGTAACCAAGGGCTATAAAATCGTTACGGAAAATTAAACAACTTATTGCGGTTTCTCTTTTTTCCCCGCGTTTACTTTCTCGACTAGAGCTGTTGGCAGTGCTGACTGTGCGCTCTTTAATTTATGCAAATTTCATGGTACGCGTGGCGCACCTCCTAACCACTTCAGGAGTCACCCCGAAGCCACCCCGAAGGCACCCCAAAACCACCCGAATGCCACCCCCCGCTGGGCGGTTTGCGATGGAAGTTGGGGACCCTGTGTGTGACACAATTTTTATGCCAGTCAACATGTGGCTGGGACGCGGGAGGCAGGGTGGGGCCAAAGTGACATTCAGCTGAAACAATGCCACCGCTGAAAGCTGCTCAAGTGCCAAATGTCTTTGGACTTCAAGTTCTGCCAGGCTCCCTATTCTCGCCAACGTAATTTGTTGCAATTGGCGGGTGCTCAAAAAATGTATATTAGTTGAAATTTAATTTTCTGTTTGCTGAGTTGAGTTGAGTTGACTTTACTTTACTGTATTTTTTTTAGTACCAGCGCTTGCATTCTCGTTGCTCCTTTGTTTGTGTGTGGTGAAAGTTTCGCAAGTGGAAATTATGCAAAATACGTGGGGAGCTGCAAAATATTATTACGCATACGCCAGGTGGGCTGCATACCTGCCATGTGCCGGCTGAAAGTTTCCCTCTACCAGCAGCAGCAGCAGCAGCAGCAGCACATCCTGCACCCATTTTGACTGCGGTTGTTGCTTTGCCAGTGCAATAACTTCAATTTCATTTCGCAGCACATTTTTCATGTAATGCATGGCCCACGGGGGCCTGCACACGGGTACCAACTAGGTACCAACTTTTGCTTATAATTCAATTTTTGTGAATTTCTTTCAAAGAAAATATCGAGCGCGTGTCTTCATTACCACCAAAGTTGCTGGCAGTGGATAGGAAATGCTTTACATAATGGGTAATTATGCTACTTTACATAAAGTGGAAAGAAGTGTCTGTTCAATAATTAAGCATTTCTTATTAATCAAAAGTAATTTAGCAAGATTGTATGCTTTATGAGAGATTATGTAATATATATTTATGCATAGAAATGTACTATTTATTAAGCGATTCCAAAGCACTTTCCTTAGAGGTAATATGGCTCGCTTAACGACTATATTATCCCTCCTGAAATCAGCGATTACCTGTCTCATAAGTCAAATGCGTTTATTGGCTCTTCCCATGTTTACGACCCTTAAGCTAACGACTTTATTAAAGTACCATCATCGTGCACAGACAATTGAACAATTTTCAGAAAGTTCGAGGCCCGGCTTACATCGGATTCCGTCAAGTTCGTTAATTGTTAATTTGCCAAAGCCAAGAAATGCAAACAAGAGAGTTTGCCGTGTTTAATATATGGCCATGGCTGTAATGACTTTCGCCGCGACTTCCAGGCTTTGTTCGCATAGATGAAGATCTAGAGATTGGGAGAGATATCAAGTTGAGTGCCTAAATGTTGCTTTATAACATTTTAATGGCCCGGCGTGCCCGGCGTGTGCCCGTTCGGTGCCAAGTTTTAAAATGTCATAAAATTTTCAACAAGTCCTTTTTAACTTTCACTCGGGGCTGGGCTGGGCTGGGTGTGTGCCTAAGTGCATTGGGTTCAATTTTGGAAACTGCTTCGTCGGCGATAAGCGCCCAAGCCCAAGCACTTAAAATGCTTTATTTCCACTTCAGCTACAAAGCAATTTTATTAGCTTTAGAAAATTACAACAGAGTCGACGTCAGCAGCTGCAGCACGAAAATTATGATGACTTTTTAATTAAGCAACGCGAGCGCAGACAAACAGCAATACTGCAAAAGGCAACAACAAAACCCTGTCGCCAAGTGGAAAAGCTAAAATTTCTGACGAAATGAATGAGAATGAGAATGGGCGAGCTATGGAGTTTTTTGCCAACAAAATGACGACAATGAAAGTGTGGGTCTGCAGACAGCTGCCATTTGGCTACTTGGCTGCTGTCGTTGGCCCCATTGTTTTGTCAGTGCCACGTGATGCGAAAACTCACAAACAACCGGTCAACCGGGCAACCAAGCTGGTGGTCAAGAGCAGAACCAACAGCACTGGACCATTTAGGTCCAGATTCTGCTTCTGATTCGAATGCTGTGCGGATTCAGCTGGGGCAATGCCATCGCACTGCTGAAGATGCAGATGCAGCTGCAGTTGCAGCACAAATACCGACTCGAATGTCTGGGGACACAAACGCGCCAGATAATGCCCGCCCATCCCTGTCATTGTCCTGTAGAATAACTCTATAATCCCCAGTCTCAATCTCACTGCTCAGCTCGAACAACAATCATTGCCAGCTGTAAGTAGTTGCACAAACGCCGCCTTCGTCTCTATAAAGTCAAACAATGAAAATTCATTTGATGTTGTTCATGTTTCTGCCGTCCGCCAGTGAAGAAAAACTTTTGGTCTGTTGCTTTTTTAAGCCATTCTGCCATTTTAAGGCAATTTGGCGTAGTAATAGTTGAAACAAGAACTTTACAAATTGCATGAAAATTGTAGTTCACTGTACACTTCACTCAACAGAAAACATCCGACGACGCATGGTTTTCCTAAAGATGGTTAGTCCCTAATTTTTAATTTTTGGAAATTTAGTCTTTTTTTATTCATTTGTCTCTGAATTCTTATATCTTATCTTATAAAGATAACTGTATTTAAGTGCCATAAACTCATATTGTTGACAACTTAACACAAGCGTAATCAAGAGATAATATGCAGGTTTAATTTCAGTTTCTTAAAAGCTTCTCGTATGTAATTCAGCGGAAGCCCCTTATCAAATGAGCCGGCATTAATACGTTAAGCCACCAAAAGTTGTGCTTTTTTTGCGGATTTTTACTGAGGCTCCTGGTGCGAGAAAAGTGCGGAGTGGAGCAAAAGTTTTTCGCAAGTTGCCCTCGCTTCATCACATCCTGATACCCATCCATACACCCATTTCCACTGCCATGACGATGCAGTGTGGCCAAAAAGCGCTGCGAAGCGGAAATGTCAATGCAACGGCACTTGCACTTCCGCTGCCTACTTTCACAACTTTGCCTGCCGATATCCAGATTGGGTTTTGGTTTCGGAATCGGGGTTTTGGATTCGGAATCCGTGTCTCCATTGTTCCAGAGCCATCGACCTGCTGACGCTGGCACAAAATGGAAACAAATGGTGGCCCGAGGGCATATTCGTGCCCATCCTTTGGCTTTCCTCCCTGCTTTCCTTCTGCCCATCTGTCTGCTTAGCAAATTTTCGATGATGATAAATGTGACTGGCGAAGTGGGAAAAACCCTATATTGATAACTTTTGTCTTAGTTTCCTAGCCAAACGCCCCAATGGCTCCCCATTGCCCCACTCCCGCTTTCGATACAGTTTAAAATTGTCAACTTGGCTTTTTCACGCATCATCAATTGGCGTTTATTTAGTAGCCTGCTGGGATGGGTGGGAACTGGTCTGCATAGTTTTCTTAGCTTTTCCCGGGCAGCTGTCTTTTGTTTGTAGGCCATAAATTCAGCTCGACCAACTGCATAAATTATGGGCGTGGGGTGCGTGAGGCTTGCTTTATTTTATCACCATCAGCAATGGCAATGCGACTTCTACTTCTACTGCTACTTCCACTTCCACTCCGCATCCTTTTTACATCTCCTCCAGCTGGCAAACGACGATGTCCTTAAGCTGCTTGTGCAATTGCCGCATACTTAAGGTAATCTCGGCGAGCGCTGCGCTTACTTCAAATGGCCATTCATCAGACTCGTTGAATGCAAACGGCAAATAAATGGCAACTGACGCAACTTGTGGCCCCATCCTCCGGCTCCTCCTCCAGCTCCTGCTCCGGCTGCTCCTTTCCAGCATTTCGCCCAACAATGGCTGACCAGCCAACAATTGTCATAGAAAACTGTCGACTCAACAGCGTTGGGCTTCGAGTCAGAGGGTTGAAAGGTCGTTGGCGGGGCACTGTAATTGTAATTGTATGTAGTTGGCCACTTAGCGCTCCTTTGCCGTAATGCGACTTTTCGTTAGCCTTACACAAACACCATTGTTGCCCTTTGAAATGTGTTCGAAAACTATTTTCATCTAACATTAAATTGTTTTTTTAAACAATAGCTTAAGGTGAATGGTAGAGGTATTTCACTTGGCGCTTTTCTTAAAAGGACTTAAGTGAACGTGGCTTAGTTTTAATAATGTGCAAGACGTTAAAACTCATTCTGAGCTAGAGGAAATTTTTAGAAATAATTTTAATTAAATAATTACTTGTAAGAATATTATTTTTCCAGGTAAAGGCTGCTTTAAAGAGATTTGTAAATGTTCTGAGAAATTCAAGTTCCTTAATCTCATGCCAACTTGGCTACATGTAAACTTTCGCCCAAAACCCAGGAAAACTTCGACAGCCAGACAAAAGGCTGCGTTAGCCAAATAACCTTGCCACTTTTCAGCAAGTATAGCATATGTGTGTGCCAAGAAAGCGACTTGGGCCAGACTTCGGGCATTCGGCCAGCAAAGCAAACAAGTTTAATCACTCTTTGATGGCCATAATTCAAATTAGTCATCTGGCAAATAGGCTGGGGCACTAGTTGCCTTTAAGCGGGCTTTAAACCGACCAAAATGTTGGTCGCCAAATGGGGGCGATGGGGGCAGTTACCAGGCCGTGCTGGAGAATGGAGATATGGAGGACAATGGGTGCGCGTCTGGCGGAAAACGGAAGCGAGCAATGGCGAACTGCGGCCTAATGTACAGCGCATTGGGCGTGTGGGCGTGGTGGGCGGATGGCTAAATGGCCTTTCCATTGGGCCCGGCCCAAAACGGAAGCTTTCAATTTCAAGCTGCAGTGGAGAGAGAGAGCAAGTCGCAGGCAAGTGGCCCAGGAACAGGATCGGGGCGACAAGGCCGAAGAGGCCGAAGAGGACGACAAGGACGACCAGGACGAAGGCAGAAAGCATAGAGTCTCGGACTGCAGCTCAAAGCAGAAAAAGTAATTTATTTCGTATTGCGGTTTTTAACCACATTTTCCACTTTGTACAACAGCAACGACAGCAACGCCGAAAAACTGCAGCCACTACCATCTTCATTCCAACTATCTCCATGGCTATATAAATTTTACCCAGCTCTGCGCCCTGTCTACCCATCCCTCTTCCACAATCCACGCCATCTCGCTCTCGCTCTCGCACTTTGTGTGCCTGTTCCACTTTCTGCTCGATAAAAAGGGCTCAAATGCGGTTCCGTTCTTCTTTTGCCGCTCGTCGCCTTTTCCTCCTTTTCAGCACATTCCAAGGCATTTTCTTTTAGCTCGCACAAAATTTCACCGTTCAAATTGCATTTGACCCAGCCACAAAACAAAAAAAAACGAAACGAAAAAACTACGAAATGGTAGTCTGAAAAAAGCAGTCGGAAGAAAAGTGGCTAAGAGGGAAAAGAAGTATTTTCTGTTACTGGTTTTTGTTGGCCACTTTTTTTTGCACCTTGCCACGCAAATTGCATTTCCATAAAGTTATGAGCGACAAGTGTGGGAATGTAAATCTTCGAAGGGGCACATAGAAAACAGAGTATTGCGCTAAGCAAGATATAAGTGAGTTTTTCCTTTTGGGCCATATTTGGTACTCCCTGCAGGACCACAGACAAGTTGTTTACTGCTCTGTTCAACCATAAGTGATGCCCACTTCTTCCCCGAGCTAAACTCTGTCAATTTAGGCTTCTTTGAGTACCGAAAATGGAGACATTGTGACACATTTGAGGACAATTTGAAAATTAAGTAACAAAACACGTTTGCATATTAGTTTAATAAACTGTGTTACTTCCGTTGACTTTAAAGAGGTGTTTCTGAATTAATTTAATCAAAAATTCAATTTTAAGCCAACCATTTCGATGTCATTTATTTCGGTGAAATCTTTGTACATGTTTTATTATGTACCCTACATATGTATATAGTACATGCACTAGTGTAAAAACAATATTCAATCTTTTTAATTTCCCTATTTTCCCTTTCATCGAAAACAATGGCTTATCTAATTTGATGCCGAACAAGAAAACTCCAATCAATTGCCTGTTCAATTGTGGACACAACAAAAGAAAGTGAGGCAGGAGAAAAAAAGGAAACCAAAATTATTTCCCACGATAATTACATTTGGCCATGTAGAAGACAACAAAGAAGCACAAACGGAAACAAATGAAGAAAACAGTGCAGCAGAAGAAAATAAACAGCAAACAAAGCTGCTACGAAAGGAAAGCCGGGAAAACTGGAAAATCAAGGGCTGGTGGTGATGGTGATGGTGGTGGTGTTGGTGCCCATTGATTACAGTGTGAGTGAGCTCGAGGAGCTTTCGCCTGAGTGAAGCTTTTGCCATCGAGTCGTTTAATGTGCAGTTAGCAGCAAAGTGGAGCGCAGCGACTTGCGACTTAAGCGCCATCAAAACGGCAACCCCCTCCCCCCACCCCCTCCATTGGGGGCGGTAAGGTTTTACGGTGGGCGGGAAAGCAAATTCAATTGCCACTGACACGGATGCTGCCAAAACAAGGCCCGCGATGGGTGGAAAGGGGGGATCGAGGGGGGTCATGGGGGCTGATCGATTTCACGCTTCAAACAGACCGCCAGACGTGCCTTTGGGGTTCTGCCAGCTTTTGTTGCTGCCACCTGACCTGACCTCCTGGGTTTCAGCTGGGCTTGGTCGGTTTGGCTACATAGTAGGGCTACAAGTTGGAACCTTGGCCAGGAGTCGAACACGGTCCGCTTGAGTGCATTAAATCCACGTCCTCTAATGCACACTCGACTCAATTGCCACCGGCTCCTTGCTGCCTCCGGCTTACTTTGTCCCCGGGACCAACTTTGTTGCTTGATTAGCAACACCTTTTTCGTGTATGCCCCAGCTGCATGGCTGGCGGAGTCTCAGAAATGGGGTCACCCCAAAGTGCTAAGTAATGGAAAATTCGCACAGTTCAATCGGAAGTCGTAAATTACGAAGGGTGTTGTGGATTTTCAAAAATGCTTGCAACAGGAAGAAATGAGAGCCATGATTGTCTTTTTTTTATGGAAATATGCAAAGTGCCAGTCATTTGAAATATTCTGCAGATAATATTTATAATTGGACTGTTTTGCTAAGTAATAAACTATTTATAAATCTATTCAAACTAGCTACTTAAAACGTTATCCTTCTTTATTTTATAATCCAACAGATTTTGCCTGAAATAATTTTGAATTTCAAAGCCAGACAAGTTTGTCGGTTATCCAAATATATAATATTACTTTCATGACCTTAGGCTTTTCATTGGTATTAGATTCACAACAAATCAATGCCTTTACCATACCAGAAACTTTCCCAGCTCCACTCGAGCTATCTAAATTGAGTGAATGCAAATTTGAATTTGGCTAATCAGAAAAGATTCGCCCCAGCAAAACAAAAGGCTAAGTGGGGGAAAATCCCTAAGCAAACCAAAGGGGAATCCCCTCAAATAACCCAACCAAAGTAAAGGAAGGGGAACGGATGCAAGCGGGTTTTCAGCCAAGTCAAAATTGTGCTGCTCTCTCAAATATTTGCATATTAATGCAGGCATATTGCGTATACGTGGGTATACATGGGTGTACTGCTGGTTTGGGCTCGGGAGTACGAGTATTATGTTTTTGTGTGTGAACTGCTGACCCCTTTTGCAATTTCCACTGTTGTTTCTGCAGTTGTTCATCGTCGTGGCACTCGTGCAGACAGTTCAAACATTTACATACAGAAGTAAAATAGAAACAAAAATAAAAAGCAGGCGAATGAGATTCAGCAGGGCTGAAACGCATCTGCATTAGGGATGTGAATAGAGTCACGACTTTGGGCCTTTGGAAACCGTGACACAAACACACTACTGCGATAATTCACACGACAAGTGCGGCGAAAGCCGGGTAAGATTTCTCAAATTTCACACTTTTGATGGCTTGCAGGAGTTGGAAATTGGGTCAGCAGGCGACAGGACATGGAAGGACCTTCTTCAGTTACTAATTTGCGTGCGACGTGACTTTCTAACGTTTTCCTCGATCAAATCACAGACTTACGGCCACCTCCATTTGCGAATCCTTGAGCACTAGTGTGCGTGTGTGTGTGTGTGTGGCAGTGTCCCTTTCGGCATATCCTTTTGTAAATTGTTACATTTTCGCACGTGTGAATGTTTTTTTCCCGTGTCGGACCTCTGCCTATTGCGTGTGTGTGTGTGTGAACGAGTGTAAATTGAGGAGCTTTGGCTCACCTTTTCCATTTTTCCACTTTTCCATTTTTCCTTGCCTCGCCCAAACATTTTTGCATCTCCAGGTGTGCTAGTGTGTGTTTTTGGCACGTTGGCCATTAGGACACTGGCCCGAAAATGTATTTTCATGTGTTTTAATGGACTTTTCGGGTTAAGTCGGATATCATTTTTCCTCTTGCGAAAGCCGAAATGGAACTCATCTTAATTGGTTAGACTTTTGCAATGGAATTAGAGGTGGATTAGCCGAAAATAAAACTCTCTGCCTGCTGTTCGGAAAATATCTTTTAGGCTTTAAAGATAACTCAAGACTTCAAGCATTAGTGTGGGTAAAAGGATTTATATGGAAATTAAGGGACACAGCACACGCACTTTGGTTTTCATATGTGTGGATGTAGGTCACACGGTTCGAGTATGAAACTTCAGGCTTCCTCAGGCTCAACCATTACTTACTTGACTGAAACTTTAGATGGAAATGTATACGTTTTAAGATTGTATTTTTGTACACATTCAATACCTACTTAAAGGGGCTCACCCAGCTGTGCAAAGAAGTAAATGCCCCAGACAACACCTTCTCCCTTTAATATCTCATGCATTAAACATGGCGAGGTGCAGTCGATGCGAATCTTTTAATATTCTGCAGCCCTAGGAACTATTTATGAAATCAGTACTTGTCTGGCCTGAGCCGGAAGACAATATCGGAATTACCATAAAATAGATAGGGGATAGGAGAAATCGTGGACGTTATCGACGGTAGGGACCAGTTCCGAATATGCAAACTAAGTGCAGAATCCCCAGACGGGAAATGCTTGCCTATGCAAATGGGAGGGTCGAACAACCCAAACAAATCAAGCGACCTAAAACAACGTCCTGTTCCCAGGACGAACTTTAGTGGCGAACCTCGGTGGGCAGAGAGAGAGAGGGCAGCTTGGTTGGAGCTCGCATAAAAGTCAACGTAGTAAACAATTGAAAGCATAGTTCATTCTACTCTTTTTCCCACAGGTATATACGGGCTGGGATTCATATTCGAATCACAAAAAAAAAGAAAAAGAAATGGATGAACAAAGGCTGTGGCTGGAGTGCCATCATGAAAGTAAACTAATTAAAATGTAATGAATTCGAAAAGTTCTTCGGCATTTGGGGCCATAATTCACCATTAATGCAGCCAACAGAATTCACTGGCAGTTATGGTTGTGCTGGTTGATTCACTTTTTTTTTTTTGCAAAATTACGAGCGCAATAAAAGTCATGCAAATGATCCCAAATTCGAGTGATAAAAACATGCGAGCAGCCATTCGAATGGCAAAATGCTGTGCTCAAATTTTAAACAGCCAGCACATTTATTTATGCGTGCTAATGTCCAATTTTATATCCAGCTGGGCGTTTTCTCGGCTTGGAAACAATCGACTGTTAACGCCCAATGGCCCCATAAATTTCAAATAAAATTTCAATATTCAATAACATTATTTTTTGGCAATTGATTACCGAGCGTTTATTCAGCCCATGCATGTGACACATTTTGTAATGCGTAAACAATTTATTTGGGTTGTAAGTAATCATGAAATATTATTTTTTTTTTCTTTACAATTATTTTAAAAATGCATTAAATATAGATCAACTAATATTTAATCACCTTAGAATGTTTATGATTAAGCACGATAATAATAGTAAGTGCAAAATGTTTCTTCTCCTTGGAGAATAATTTAAAAGCTGCGTTTTACAATTATAAATATAAAACAACGCTGTTAATGGTATAAAACCATAATGATGTATTTTGGGATACTCAAATTTTTGCCAAATTATTCAGTTCAACGAGTTAATAGCAATGTTGTTCCATCAGAAGTTCAACTTGAGCCACACTTCACTGCGGCCACTTAGCCATTTTGCTTGTTTTGGTTAACATCGATGTCGAAGTGTGAAGAGTTCGTGTTCGGCACATATTATCATGTACAAGTGCTTCAAAATTCAGCAATTAGTTTTGCTAGTGGATACAGTGTAAGTATTTGAAATATTTAGCTTACAAGCTAAATTTGATAATACAAGTTTTCTAGTCCTAGACATATCATAACATCAGTTGCCATATATTTTTAGTTTTGGCTTATCCAAGTTATGATAAATGTGCCGACGCACACATGACCAAATTATGCCCTGAGGTCAGAGACTTTGCTCGTTTGCGGTATCCAGCAAAATTATAAATAATTAATTTAACCAAGCGCCTCAAGCAGTTCGTGATAATTATTTTGTCAGCTTACAGGCCAAAATAAATGGGATACCTTTTTGGTTGATGGTCGAATATTTAAGCTGGAATGTTAACTCGAATGCATTTTAAAGTATACGAAACTTGGCTAAGCATTCAAATTCCTTTAAATGTTGAAACGCCAAGCATTTCATTGCAGTTATGCCTTTGTTTACTGAGTAAGGCTTTCATGTTTTATTTATTACTGTTGGCATCACTTAAAAATTAATTTACACCTTGATAAATATCTAATTGCATTTACTCACACAATTTCAATGATAAATATACATTTTCTCCTCTACAGCAGCTTTTGCAGCTTTTTTGGAAGATTAAATATTTCTTTGCCAGCTGCACACTTTATGTTTGCTTTCTCTTTTTGCAAGTCGGCCATTCGATTTGATTTGATATATATTTTTTTTTCAAGTTTTTGCTCCTTTTTCCAATGCAGGCAACACTTTTTTAATCAATTTCTAGCTTGATAAATATTTTCTTGGACAATTGCAGTGGCTGCTGCTGCCCGAGGCAACTGCAACACTTGAATTTCATTTAGCTTTTCTTCCATTTCTTTCTTGGCCCACACTTTTGGCCTTCGCTTTTTTTTCTGCCTGCCATACCGCCTGCCACCACAACATCCAGCTAATCCAGACGATCCTAGTGAGCTGGCACTTTCCGAGTGCCGCAGCCTCTTTGGCATCCACTTCCACTTCCACTTCCTCGTCCACTTTTCCCCAGCCACCCAATCTTGGCCAGCTTATTTTCCAACGCACATTGTCGCAAAATATGACAGTTGGGATGGCAAGGCGTATATCACAATCGCTGGAGGAGTAGAAGATGCTGCACATATTCCCTGGCACACTCTCCGTTTTTTTGTGGGTAGAACAAAAACGTACAAGTAGCCAAGCGGAGGTATAAAAAATTCCTCCCACTGCACAGAATGTGATAAACTATGACAGTGTTCTGCTCGGGTTCATTGGATCACTTTTGGGGTTGGGGGCCACGTTTTTGGGGGCTGCACAGATACCAGTGATATGTAGAGGACAATTGCTGTGAATTTGTCACGTTTCTTTTGGGTATGACACTGCCAGTTTGTAGGCTTCAAACCCGGACTTCTGATGCATAAATACTTGAAAAGAACTTTCTATTCCATCAAATTTGTTTTCAAAACAGCCATATAGGTGTAAAATACTTCACATTCTCATTCCCTATTCATTGTGCTTATAGTTATACCCCTTAGCTGTTCTCCTAACTCATTGGCTTAATTACCTTTAAGGCAATCCGAACAAGTTAAAGCTTTTCCATTGATCAAGTCCACTTTCTGCTGCCGGCCATTCCCCAGTAAATTCCAAGCATTCCCAGCATTCTTATGGGATGAGAAGCCTGCCCACTATACAAAATACTCCCTCGACATCATCGTCCTCGGAGTCCTTTGCATTTCGTGATTGCATGATTGGGATTGTATGGGACAAAGGAATGAGGGGGGAGGTGGGGGGGATACAACAATTGCCAATGCACCGGAGCTCAAAAGGAGTGCCTCCTGCCGCCGGACCAGTTGGCCATGGAATATACCCAAACTAAGCGGTTTCTGATTTGCCATTGCCAGCACTCAGGCATTCAAGCAAATTGTAATACAATTAGCGTCATTAACATGGCATTTTGCAACGCTGCAACCAGCCACACACACACACACACACTCGTACGCGATTGTAGTATTGATGGCATGTGTATATGTGTGTGTGTCAGGGAGAGCAGCTTAGACCACAGACCCTGAAGCCTGCAGGGCATTCCCCCACTCCCCCATCCATCCATTTCCGCAATGTAATCTCCTGCTCCTAATCTCCAGCTCCTTCACACAGCCCAAACGGCTCGTGGCGTTTTAATCAGCTGTCAGCTTATTAAATAATTATGTATTTCCGAAGAGGCAAGTGTTAAGCTCCACTGATCAATGCTGAAATTGTTTTCAGCCATGCTCTGCACTGGAAGAACCCATTTCAAGGGCTCCAAATAAATGAATATATGTCTTTTAAATGAAATAAAATATATTTATTATATCTTAACAATCTATTTCTACTCTGAGCAATAGACCGAGTGAGTGTTTAACTCCCTTCACGTTGGCTTAAAGTGTCTACTAAACGTAAAAAATAGATGCACTCAAGTCCTGTGACCACCGACATCCTGCAGAGTTTTCTGCACGGTACATTTAAGGAGCAGAAGCATCTGCAGCCAGCAGAATGCCAACTCATTGCGGTGCGGTGCGGTGCGGTACGGTGGCTGACGAGAAGTCCTTGCTGCTGTTAATCCTTCATTCTCACATGGCATTAGGGCGCATCTGCAGCGGGTATCCTTAAAGCGGCCAAATTGCAGTTAGCTTGCTCTTGACCAGCCTGTCACACAAAGGCAATGCAGATGGCCCCCTCTTCCCCCGGAAAAACCGAAAAAATAAAGGAGAAAATCTCTTCATGTGCGAGGCGAGAGTGTGGAGATAAACAAAAACCGAATTAGTCGTGAAAAGCAGAGTGGCAAAACATTTATTTTTCCCTTTTCTTTTTTTGTTCTTTTTTTTGTGCCCAGCTGTTGTGCTCTTGGGTTGCTCTTGGCCAAAAAGCCACAAAACCTCAACGGCTTTCAGGCTCGGACAGCTGCTGTTCACTTTCCGACGTTACTTTCAAGTCAAATTGAGTGCCTCGTAAAAAATACAAAGAAGCAACAACGCCCGCCCAGGCTTACAGGAGAAAAAATTTAATTTAATTAGAAAGCGAGGGGGTATTAAAAGTTTGAGGTATGGCGATTTCTGTGTCCTACGTAATAAGCAGCCTTACATTTCGCTGCCGCTGAGCGGCAATCCAATCAAAATCACGTCAAACGCCGAGACTCCCGCAAAGTTTCCACTTGTGTTTATGCAAATCGCTGCAAACTAATTTAAGGTTGGCATGACAGCCGCAAATTAATTCAAATTGAGTGATCACCATAAAGCAAACAGCACCATAGTGTGTCCACCACGCAGAATGGACAATGCTGCATGGACCACCGACCGCAATCCATTGGTAGTCTAATATATGCCGCAATATATATTCCATAATATATTCAATTGTGTGGCGCTCACACTCACACGCACACTCATACTCACAGATGGAGTGGGGGTCACCACCGTTCGGGGTCACCAGGTTCAGTGGGTCAGGTGAGGTCACGTAAACAGCAGAAACACAGCTCGGCAGAGCCCATAAATAATGCACATCTTTAAAAAATGCATTGTGCTATTCTATTTTACGACAAACAGTTGAATGCACTTTGAAGGGGTTTCTTCAAAATAATACAAGGAAAATCTTCCTTTAAGGCAAAATCAAAATAAAAGTATAGTTATTTGCTATTTATAAATAATATATAATAACACAATACAGCAGTAAGTGCTAGTAATCTTAAAATCAATTAGGAAAACAGCTAGCAAGTCTGTCCACATTCGACTATTATTGCATTTGATTATACATCTATTTTGCAGACTCTTAGAATGATTTGATACTGCTCATAAAAGTTCGATGCAGCACTATTTGATCTTTAGTATAAAACTATTTATTCTGTGAACGCATTTGCCAAGAACTTTCCCCTATTTGTAAAGCATTTCTGCCACGACAAATTATTCCCTTTGCAGTCGCACCACATCAGTTCTTCAATGGCATTTCCTGCCTCTTCTAAGGGCACTCCACCAGACATTATTGATTTCTGCCAAACGAACTGCCATGTATTCCATGTGTCACGCACATCTCAGCGAGAGTTTCGTTCGCCCGAAACCAAATCCAAATCCAAGTTGGAGGTACCATATACACTCGCCCCATAATCAGTCAAGCTATTGAGCCTCCGTGACTTTTGCCTTCCTTAGTATGGATACCTTTTCTTTGGCTAGTTCAGTTCGCCCGTCACGTAGACAAAGGTCGCCATTTTTGTTTGATTTATTTACCTGGTGCAGGGCAGCCAGTTCGGCAACTGTTAACTGTCATCTCCGGGGCAGCCATTATCCAGACGCCAATGCTATAGCGATGATGATGATGACCATGTGAGTGAGTGTCGTAGTTGGGATTTGGGAGCAGGAGCAGGAGCAGGAGCTGGAGCAGCTGCGACCATGTTGCGGACCTGTTTTGGCCATTCCCTGTCACTCGCCACGCATGCCAAACATATCTAAGCGGCATGGCTCACTGCATGTGGCTGAAAGGTGAGTTGTGATGGTAAAGGTACTTTCATATGGCTGACGTGGGTTAAGGCTGTACCATATTTAGGGACCTATATGTTACCAAATACTAAAGATAACGTATATAGTCGTACATGTTTGTTTTTTAGAATCTTTTTAAAGAATTTGAAAACCTAAGATTAATACGCGATTTTTAGATTCTAAAAGGAGTGTGTACCAAAATGCCTGGTCGGTTCCCATCACTGCGGGTGAGCGATTGGATGTGTGAGTGATTTTTTGCGCTGTCCGGTGTCTTGGTTATCTGACATGGGCGACATGCATGTGGGTTTTGTGGCTTTGCGTACCACACGGCGTATGCGCGTCGTCTATTTGTTATGCTCTTTTAGGGCGCAAATTCAATTTGTGTCCCAACCTCACTTGCCACAGATGTTTGTTTATTCGATGACCCGCCGCAGCAACATCTGCTTCGTGCTCCTGCGATGCCAGGACCGTTCTGGGGGATCCATTCAGGACTCAGCGGTTGATATGGGACTGGACATGCATTCTTAAAGAGCCCAGTGTCCCAGTGTATGTCGCAGCGTTAATTTTTTATACGACCAAAACCTTTTAAGTGAATTGAAAGGAATTGCCGACGCCACCTTCTTGGAATTTATGAATTTGCAGCTTTGTTTTGGGAATTGACTTTATTAATTGGCCTGCATAATAACGCTTGTAAATTAAGTATACGCCATGGCTGGCTCTGGCAACTTCGTAGTGTCCAGTGTCCGCGTTTTGGCCATTTGCATGACGGGAACAGCTGGCGTGGCGCTCTGATTGCAGCCAACAAATTGCAAAGTTATTAAGTTTATTAAAAACCAACGCAAATAGGCAACAACACACAATGGCTACAAAGACATTGGCGGGCAAGTTGTGAAAGGCAATGTAAATTCCATTTTGTTGGGCGCTTAACTTTTGCTTTTGCTGTTGCTGTTGCCTTGGCTTTCGGCTGTTCAGCAGCCATTCTGCATAAGTTACTCGAAGCATTTTGCAAACAATGCAATGCTGCCCCTTCCAGCTGCAGAACTTGATTCAGTGGCAGGCGTCTGCAAGTTGCAAGTTGCTAGTTGCAAGTTGCAAGTTTTTCGCTGATGCTGGTTAATGTTTGGCCAGCTTCCGAAAAGCCATCTCCCCCGCCGCCTCTGGACATCAGTCGCCTTCATTACCAACTAAAACAACTGCAAACAGAAACAGAGACAGAAACAGAAACAACTGCAAAAGGAGCAACTGCAACACCAGCATCCTTTGGGCGTCCTCAGCTCGTTGTCACTTGCGACTGTTTCGAGTCATTCGTGGGCGCTGCTCTCGTCTTTTTTTGGTCATGGGCGTAGTCTGTGCTCTGCCCACGAATAACCCTCGCTTTTGAGATATTTCCGTGGATTAATCATTTTGACAGTCTAATAGTGTAATGTAGTCTTTGTAATGCAAAATAGAAAATCAAACTACCACTACCAAAACAATATTATTTGTATGTCTAACTTTTTAAACATAATAATATTTGAAATTATATGTTTAACTTTCTAAACATAATAGCATTTCATAGAGTTTCATTACACAATTTGATCCCGAGAGATCTGAGATTTTCCACGTCCATGCTCCTCTTTTCCTCGTTATGAATTTTGCCAATTTGTTGCTGCGACTGCTGCTGCCTTGCAATTTTCATCTGCAACCCCCCTCTCCCCGCCCCCCTCTCTCTCGCCCAGCCATTGTCCCAGTTATTTTCGCATTTAAAATGTCTTCGAGTTTTTTGGTGCGAAACTTCTCTGTGATGTTTGTTTTAATGACTCACCATTTTCGCCAATTTGTTGCGCTGTTGTGTTGCCTTTCATAATTGCAAGTGCCATCGATGGCTCAAAATGTTGTCAAGTTCTTACATTCGCAATTAGGTCAACTTCTGCGCTGCTCTGAATGCCTTCTCAAATTGTCAGGTTAACAAATGAACTGCAACCGTGGAAGAAGAAGTTTTTAAAATCATTTCTCAGCTCTAAGTAAATATGCAGGCGGCCGGGCTTCGTTTTCAATTTGTAATATCCTGCGTTGCAAATTACGCAGAACCAAGGACTAAAGTCTTGAAACTGGTAGCTGGAAGCATAAGGCTGGTGGAGTATAAAATGCGAAAGTTGATGCCGCGGTCTCTTATAGTTTTCCAGGTAAATTTCTGCTCACATTTTCTACATTAGTCAGCATTAAAAATTTATTTGCTTTGAGTAGATTACACGCACCCGCAACAACAACGGCCACGGGGCGGATTTTCCGGGCGCTGGAAGGACGAACCAGAAGTAACGGCTTCTAAAGTTTCTTTCCTTCTTTTTTTTTAACCGCATACCATGGGATAGAGACGTAAGGAGTGCGAGATAACTGGGATATAAAAAAGGGGGGACAGGCGGAGAAAAATGCAAGCTTCATGAGGCTTTGGAGGGTGGAGGGGGTGTGGTTGGTTGGCAAAACAAATGAGCTGACTGCAAATTAAGTGCAGCTGCCAGTTTCACTTGGCCGCGGCAACTACTTTAAACAAACTTAAACTGCGCTTTAAGTTTTCATTCACAAGGCGTGGCGGAGATCATAAATCCCTGCAGTGCGCCCTCAACTTTTAAATAACGATGTCCGTCGGCACATTAACATAGCGATATGCACTATATGCATAAACCCCATCCAATGCACTTGTTTTATCAAACAATCTGATAAAAAAAACTTCACACTTTGAAACTAGGATACGCAAGTACCCATGCTGCAAAAATCAAGTCTTTAAAACATTCGAATTTGCTTAGGTCCACCCTAATCACATATATATATGGGCAATTCTCCGGAAAGTACAGTCCATTTTACAAAAATAAGTGATATAAAAAGGGACATGGAAAAATACCTTAATACTTCATAGTTTCCCATGCACTGCTATTTGAATGAACACAGCTGTATGTATTTACATTTATTTATTTTAGATTGCGCTTTTATTTGTTTGCTGCAGTTATCAACGCAATAATCACAAGTATATAACCGATGCTCGAAAAGGAAATACCCTGTTTGGTATATGGTCACTAACACTAGTAATAATAATACATCTCATAGTTATAACTCCGCAGCTAGAATTATATACCAAATAAAAAACAAGGTTTTTTTTATGAAATGAGCTTAAACGGAAGTTATAAAAATATCAGGCAGCCTTAGCCACCCCAAAAGTATAGGGTAAGTGAATATTGCCCATCCATTGAATACGTTTCCGAGCTAAGCCCCAGTGTACTTTGGGTTCTCTTCAAAGACGTGCCTTATTGAACTTGTTTCCATAAAATGGAAAACGAAAAAACTATATTAGACATGAGTCATTATAATCTCTTTCTTGTACTCGACATTCTAAAGAAACACTGCGAAATACAGAATGCCAATGAATCTTTGGCGCCCATCAAATACGCTGATATCTTTAATTTTGCTGTCACTTGCAAGAAATTTCGGCGAATCGTTTGGGACTGGGATAAATCGATGTACCACGAACTGGAGATCGACCTACTGTTTGTTGTTCCCCACAAAACAATCAACGTTGCGTTTGCGGAGATTCATAAATCTCTGGAGGGAGCCACAAAGCAAAAAAGAGAACAGTATATGGACATTTATATAAAGGCCTTGATGGGGAATCCCCTACTTCACAAAATTACCCTGATCCATACCAACCCGGACTTTAACAGCGATCACTCGAGTGTATTTGATGAAATCGTAATGGCACTGCATGGCAAAGCCAAGCGCATAACGTTGGATTCGGCTAGAATGCCGAAAATCAAGGAGATAATTGTTGATATAGCAGGCAAATGGAATTCTTGTCTACATGGACACACATATATTTTTCTATAACATCATTTTTCGTTGCAGATCGCGAAATAAGTGATCTTTATCTCTTTCGAAATATTTCCAAGCTCAGCCTAACTGCATCTATTCAAATGTCTGACCTTGAGGAATTTTGCCGTTTAAACCCCACATTGGTAACATTGGAAGTGAATTCAATTCACTTTTCTGACTGTGGAAAGCTAACTCAAATCGTTCCCCACTGCCCAAATTTAAAGCAATTGAAATTTCAAGCGAATGATAATTTAAGGGATAATGATAACGTCAAGCTTTCTCTATTAAATAAGCTTCAAAAATTAGAAATTGTCAACACGATCAACCTTCCAAAGAAGCTTAATTTCCTGCTGCCTGATAAAAATGAAGAAGAATGGCAGGAAGACCAGTCTTTAGAAATGTCCTCCGAGTGTGCGTCCCTAATTGGAGGTGTCTCAACTTTAAGGACATCCACTCCCATCCTTCAGCTCCTTAGAGCTTTTAGCGAGAAGAAAAAGTCTGCGCTAATTCAATTGCGCATAGGTTTTGACATTGACGATGAAATGGCACAGGCTATTGTGAATGTAAAAGGACTACGAATGTTGGAGTGCGGATTCTGTGATCCCAAGAGCATTAGGCATATGGTACGACACGCAACACTTAACCGATTAAGCATACTCAGTAAGGGTCCACTAGTTACCGATTATTATGCAGCTTTGCTAGAAAAACAAGTCACTGTCTCAAATTTGGATTCAAAAATGTATTTAAACGCTCGAGGGTATCTATATATTCAGACAGAGA
Source organism: Drosophila teissieri (assembly GCF_016746235.2). Classification (NCBI taxonomy): domain Eukaryota; kingdom Metazoa; phylum Arthropoda; class Insecta; order Diptera; family Drosophilidae; genus Drosophila; species Drosophila teissieri. The sequence goes on along the minus strand of NC_053031.1, from coordinate 12,523,618 downwards.
ATGCGCACATTTTTTCGCGTGTTGACTTTGAACCGTTTTTGAAACTGAAAAACCTTAAAAATCTAATATTGCCTGTTGATATGCTCGTATCTATGGAATCCACATTGCCCCAGTTCTTGGAGCTAGGTGTATGCATAAGAAGTGAAGCATGCGAAATAGTCCTGGATCCTCAGAAGCGGAAACTTCATGTGATCTACGAAATTGGCTACTACAAAGATGTTCATTTTTCAATGCCAACGAATCTGCGCTGCGTTGAGCTTATCTCTTTATATATGCCAACAACTCACCTTCTTCAACAACTATCCACACACAACATAGAAACATTGCAGGAATTATATATCGGATATCCTGACAGAGATTCCGATATCGACTACCTTAACAAGGACGTGGTTGAAGCTCTGTCAACCCTTAAGTGTTTAAGAACAATCACATGTGGATTTCAAAAATTGATTTACATTCTCCCACTGGCTCGCCTAAAGGAACTAGGGAATATTGAGGTGTTATCGGAACACCACCCCAAGAATGTTAACTTTTCGAGATGCCTAGACCCCCTTTTAAGGAACTGTCCCAAGCTGAGCTCCTTTAGAATAAAAGTTCCTGTAGATGGAATAACCAAAAAGCTTTTGAACAGTCTTGAAAATGTGGTTGCTATAAGCAGAGTTAAGCAAGATATTCAAGAGGATTTGGATATTCACATATTCTGGATTAAAAAGCCACATAGTATATTTAACAAGGTTTGTATACGGAGAATTGCACAGATCCACACTAAAGTTATTCGATTCCAGATAAGAGCCGTTAACAATTTAACTGACAAACAGGTCGGTATGCAAGCCACCGCAGTAAAGACGTTATACCAAATAATATTGTGTGATTGTATAATTGCAGCTTAAACTTATTAGAAGGCCACTTCAACGCATAAAGTTGACAGTTGAACAGCATATTGAAAGTGATAATATTTTTTAAAATATTGTCGAAATGCTGGGCAATTCTTTTCGTTTTATTTATGGACATACATTATTTTAAGCACATATGCCAAATAAATAATTTGTAAATTCCTTTGTATCACTTGCAAGTCATAAATTTCCCTAAAAGCAAACTAAGCACACTCGAACGACAATTAAATAAATTCAATTTGCACCTGCCGACAACATTACTGGATTTCAACCCATACGTATGAAATTAAATAAATTAAACACATACACACACAGGCAGGCATTTTGCTGACACACCGGAAGGACAAGTATTTACTTTACAAGTAAGTTTGCATTTTGATTAAACTTAACAAGCTTTCCGCTGCTGGAAATAATTTGTACTGCGTTCTTGCAAAGAGGCTGCTCTTTCCCATACTCACATACTCCCATTCCCACCCCCATTCGCATTCGCCCACCTGAATGACAGGTGTTTATTTTCCGAAAATGCAATTGAGCGGAATTTCATGATGCAGGCATTTTGTCAGCTGGGCTGCGGCTTAAGGTATAATTAAATAATGACACTTGGGGAAATCGAATGTTGCGCCTGAGCAGGGACGTCGAACTTTTGGGTATTTCATTTACCTGAAACCGATTGGAAATGAGCAAGTAGAAAATGAAAATATTTGTAGTATTTCGGGATTTGGGGTTCGTGATTGGCAATTGCTATTTTTAAGCCAGATACAAATTGGAATTGACGTTTAATAGACAACAGCTGGCACTTCCAACTCTGTGCGTGTGTTGCGGTGTTGAAAGTGCATGGGTCATTCTCGAATGCAATGCAAATTGCGTATACGCAGTGTGTGATGCGAGTGGCGATGTGCAAACTAAGCACCGAGAACAGCCTCTGTTTTATTTACGCACTGAAAACTCGTTGAAAACACACAGGCACCGAGGCATCGCTGGAGAGAGACAATGAATGTTTAATAATTTAGCCCGAGTGCATTAGTGGCCGAGTCCTGTCCTCCTTTCGTCCCCTCGTCCCTTCGTCCTGTCGCACAGACACACGGACAATAGGACAAAAGGACAAACGACGCCACACATTGGCATAATTTGTCAGATGTCGAGCAATTTTGTGAGACTGCTGCTAATTAAATATGCCAGCACATACACGTAAATAGACATTGCGAGCAAATTCTGCAAAGTAGTTGAGTGCCATGCAAATAGCCAATTTCAGACACAACTTGGCCAATCGGCTGTGTTCGAAAGCCAATCCTATTGCCAATCTCTGAGCCCGTGCCAATGCAAACACTGGTCCAGAAAACACAAAGAACTCTCCAATCAGCCAGTTCACTTCGGTCCACTCTTAATCAGTGAATGTCAACGGATGGTGAGGCACTCATCTGAAAAACCAGATCCTTGTGGCATTTTCACTTGCGATTAATTCAGCTCTGGCATTAAATACACACTTATGCATGTATTTGCTCTATTTTCAGTCTTATTAGCCACATACGCTGCTTTCTCAAAATGTTTTCAACACTTTTCGTGCCGGGAATAAATCCATTTATTCATTTTGCTGTGCTTCCCTCGCAAGTCAGCACAGCCCAACTGATAGTTAAATTGGTAACCGAAACCCGGTCATACATTGCATTCTCATCTCCGGCCCGGATAATCTTTATTGTTTCACAGTTCAGTGACACAAATTTGCAATTGCAATTGAATGAATTCTTACATTTCGAGTGCGGGTTTTCCATTCACAGACACGCAGCGATAAGAGTGTCGGGCAAAAAAAGTGCTGGAATATATTAATATTGATGCAAAAAGCAGAAACAGAAAGGTTGGTCAAAAAATGTATCTACTTTTACCCGTTGCGCATTTATTTTAATCAAGGCTGCGGAGGTCAGTGCATTGCGTGGTGTTTGTTTAAGGCATACGTTGGAAGTTTATTAAAATTAAAATACATTATACAAAAGAGCAGCGCTAATTATGCATTTAAAGCGAAAAAGTATCATCCCTCAAGCCAAGCATAAATATTTGTGCACTTAATTACAAAATGCATTCCGAGGAATTATGAACTCGTATTTATCGGTTCGCTGACTTTGGGCATCAATTCATCCGTTGAAGTCGGCAAGTGAACTTTATTTGGGTTAATTATTTAAAATTGTGAAAGCGAAAATATGGTGAAAAATGTGTACTGATAATGGCAAATTTGTCACATTTTTTCATTCATATTTATTTTTCAATGTAAGCTTTCAAGCGATGCAGTTAATACATTTACTAAATTAACTTTTTGCTGAATAAAATCGCTATGGGAATAAATCATAACTGGAACATTAATTTCGGTCACATTTGTTAATTCCTGATGTTTTGTGTTTTTTAATGTGTTGCATAGACTTGAGAAGCTTTAACTAGTTTTTAGCTATACATGCCGTTCCCTGGCGACGGTTTATTTATTACGAAGAACCATCCTGGCCAGATTCAATTAAGCAGTTCGCTCCGGGTCCAATTGGCCCATCCGATACCCGCCCTGCCAATTATGTACCTTTCTGTGCAACCAATTAGCCATTTTGTGCGGGTCTCGAGGGCTCGAGGGGTCCATCAAATACACCTGAAACTGCGAAACAGCTTCTGAAACTTCAAACCGCCACTTTGAGCGAGTGGAGGTCCTTTAGCCGTAAACCAATTACTCGGGGTCCCAGAAGGATGCCTCGTGTCGCCGTTGTCAATTAATTGGATTATTTATGTGTATTTTGATGGCAACAAAACGCAATCACTTTGCACGCGTGTCAAAATCTGTCATATACCCATCTGCCCTGCCACATTAATTTCAGATCTTGTTTTCTCACAATAGTCAGTCCATGCAAGGTTAATGGTTTGAAAACACTCCTAACTTTCATGTTTTCCTTCTCCAAATAATTTGAAAACAGTTGTTAAATGCATCGGCGAACAAGGCCATTGAGTTAATGAGAGACATTAAATCATTTTTTCTGCACTTATTAATGTTCAACATAAATTCAGTGCACGCAATGAGTTTTTAATTTGCGAAACCATGTGGTGAAAAATCGTTCTAAATAAATAAGATAAATAGGATAGTTATAGTAACCGCAAAAAATTTAACATTACAAAATGCATTAAACTTAATTTGTTTTTAAAGAATTGAAATAAAACAAGAGAGAACGCTATAGTCGAGTTCCCCGACTATCTGATACCCGTTACTCAGCTAGTGGAAGTGCAAAGGAGAGTTTTTGGCGGTTTGTGGGCGTTAGAGTGGGCGTGGCAAAAAGTTTTTTTTGGAAATCGATAAAAATTTACAAGACTAATACAAAAATGAAAAAATATAAAAACATTTTTCAAAAGTGTGGGCGTGGCAGTTTTAGGCGGTTTGTGGGCGTTAGAGTGGGCGTGGCAACATGAATCGACAAACTTGCGCTGCGTCTATGTCCCTGGAGTCTGTATGCCTAATCTCAACTTTCTAGCTTTTGTAGTTCCTGAGATCTCGACGTTCAAACGGACGGACAGACAGACGGACAGACGGACATGGCCAGATCGACTCGGCTACTGATCCTGATCAAGAATATATATACTTTATATGGTCGGAAACGCTTCCTTCTGCCTGTTACATACTTTTCAACGAATCTAGTATACCCTTTTACTCTACGAGTAACGGGTATAACCAGATTTAGTTGTATAATAAGTACTGTAAATTGTTGTTTTTATTTGAAAATAAAATGAGAGTAAGCTATTTGAGACTAGAAAACTTTTGGTATAACTCAGTCGACTTTGAACCCTTTGCGAGCCAATAGATGGAAGTCAATCATTGATGGCAGAGCTCTGTTTCTGGTTATTGCTGCGAAATGTCCTTTGGCAAGTGCACTTCCTTGGAAAATATCTGAGATGTCTGCTACCGGCAAACTACGAGCCCTTCAACAATGACATTAAGAACTACCATCATGTTGAGCAGGCAGAGGCAGATGCCCCAAGGATGTCAAGGGGCAGACAGGATGTGGATGGTGGATGGTGGATGGGCGTTTAGCTTGACAAAAACCCCTGGTTACAAGCGGATGCGACACTGATGGCTTTGTGTTCGATAAATGTCAACAAGCTGAGCAAGTTTTAATTGAAACACTTCACCAAGTTCTGCAGTTTGGCATCGAAAATTTGCACGACATTTTAAAATGTTTCGAAATATCCAATTACGAAATAGTCTGATGGAGCATTGCACCATGTCAGACTAGTTCAAGTGTCAACAAGCCAAGACAATTTTGCCAAAAACTTTGAGACTTCTGTCCGAAGGGCATTGCAAGTTAAGGCTGTTAAGAGTGATAAGGTCACACGGTTTTGTTTGGTCCTTTGTCAAACAATGCAATTACATTCTAAAGTTCTCAAACGGCAGGAACAAGACAATCAATTTTCTATACTTGTAATACAATTTAATTATGTTAAATGCATGGCCAAACAGCTCGCTTTAAAGGGAAAATGGTTTTATTAATAAAGCTTGTATTTCTCTCACAAATCTGTTTCAACGAATTGTGTCAAAAACTTTTGCCACTTTTGTGGAAACTTAAACTTTTGCAGCTGCACTCGCAAACAAAATGATAAAATGGAGTTGAATTTTTGATCAACGTTAGGAAAACATGATGTGCTGGAGGTCGTCATAAATATATTACTTTAACCGAGAGCCAGTCAGTGAAATCTAAAATAGAAACAATCATTTCCGCTGCCACCCCGCCATTCTCACCGCCAAAACACAATAGCCGCTTCCGGTTCGTCTTCTCGCATCCCACTTCCGCCACACTTGACGTACTTCCGTCTCCGACAGTTGCCATTTCATTTTCCCTGTCTGCCCCTGTCTATCCGCAATCACTGTTTGTTTGTCCTGCGTCCTGCTTACTATCACTGCAAAATGGGGGGAAAGTCAGCGACATCGCCCCGCCTGCACAACAGTTGCCATCATTTCGTTTTTTGTCCTTTTTTTGCCGTTTTTCATTCTAAGAGTGTTTTCTAATTATAAATTGTTTTTAGCTTTAAGTGAAAAATTATGCCAAATTGTTTCTGACACATTTCATTAACAGTTCGGAGTTTCGCATAATTGGAAATGCCTCTCCACCCCCAATAATGCTTTTACTTTCAACTTTTTTCGGCTTCAAGCCCCGCAGGCGCTCTCATTCAAATGAGTAGGTAAAATTTAAATAAACAATTTACTCCTAAGAGATTGCTTTAATTTTCATTTCTGGAAAAGTAGGTCGATAAGCTAAGCTTTAGCATTTCTAAATGGCAAAAGATAACACTTAAATTATTATATACTTTTATATAATTTATTTATACATTTTTTTATATATTTTTGTATATTTTTATAATGTTAATAGATCAAAGGCTGCAATTGAACGGAACATCAGATTATTGCTGGCCGAGGCTTTTGCTTTAAAATCATTTAACGTATCTGTATCATGCTGTCCGTGAATTAGTAGTTGTAACGTCTTCTTTGACTCATTTTCATATAATACTTCAGATGCTTTATTGACAAAGTCAGGATTTATATTGCTGTCGAATAGTCGTAGAAACCGGAGATCTTTGCACTGCCGTATTACTTCCAGGTATGTTGCAGATATATCTATATGATGAAGGTACGTTATTCGCAAGCTCTGCAAAGAGGTGAGTGACGTTAGATATATCACCAATTCAGGGCTATTAAAACTGCAATCCAGGTTCCTTAATGATTTTATATTTGCGAGCGACTGTGCCTCGTAGTTGGCTGTGATTTGTCCCTTGACTCGAAGGACTCTTAGTGTCTGCTTGCTGGCCAGGAAATCGAAAATCGTCGTCAGAGATGTTCTTTGATTTCTATAACAGACTAGCAATGGCGACTCAGTGGATCGATCTATATTGAAGCTTAGCTCTTGTAGTTCAGGCAAGAAATTCAGTATATTCCGTAGACTTGAACTGCTCACTTCCCTCGATATATGTAAAATTCTCAGTGCAGTCAGAGATCGGCAATTTCGCAGTAATATTTTTCCAACATTCTCGTGCCCTATTAAAAAAATTAAATACCCAAAGAGGAAATATCGATATTTTAACACTTACATAGAATGCGTATATGCAGTTGCCTTATATTTGGTAAATCGTGTATGGCCTTCAGTAGGAGTTTGGTCATCGGGTGAGGATATATCTGCCTTATCTGGATGGACTCTAAATTTTGCATGCTTCGGATCAGGTTATAGAATTTTGAAAAAGCATCATTCCTTTTATTTTTAGAGTAATTGTCATTAAATGAACTAACCAGATCATCGGCGAATATGTTTAGTGATTTAACACTTTGTGCAATAAGACTTAGCAATGTTAACTCCCAAGGTTCAACATCACCAACCATATGATAATTAGCGTATCCACGTCGTGACCAGCCATGAAAAACATCCCTGAATCTCGAACATGTGTGGGCGAAACTTATTCGTGATTTTACTTCAGTGAAATCCAATATTCTCTCTAGGCAATAATCGTTTAGTTGCAAAATTCTGAGCTCATCCATTGCGGGCAAGCAGCTATGAGTGACTAACCGAAAAGCTTACGGTAAGGTAATAATGCAAAAAAATAGATAAGATAAATGATATCAGTGAATTCGTAATGTAACTGCATTCTGACTGATAGTGGAAATACTCCTTCTGATTTTCATCAAGCATTGTAACTCACTTGACTTGCACTATTCAGTGCTGAGACACGAGAAGCTTACAAACTGGTTTTTCGAATTTAAATGTTTAATATCTACACTTAACAGGCATTTTAAAATTCTATAAATATTAAAAAATATCAACAGGCCACGACACACACACACACAAGCTCTCACCTGGCTCTCATCTGGCTCTCACCTGGCAGCATTAACTTTTATTGGCACGGCACTACTACTGACCTACTTTATTTAACACCGAGGAGGCTCAGCACACACACACCAACGCACACACACATCAACACATCAGCGCACACACACATGCTGACGGGCCACACGCATAGGAAACAAACACATATACAAACACAAGGAGGAAAGAGCGGAAAAGCCGGGCTCAGCGGGCGTACTTTGATCTATGGCCTGACTGTCAGGCATTTTCCTTTTCCCTCAACTTTTCCGCAGCCGTTCAACAATTCGCCGAGGAGCAGCCAGTAATTTCTTTGCTTTGCTCGTTTATTAAATTAACACAGCACGCGGTCGCAGCAGCGGCCAGAATAGAGGTAAACCAAACTCATCGGCGATTCAATATCATGTCCTCGTTGTAAAACCGTTGTAAAAACTTCACAAGCCAAGACAATACCCTCTACTTCGTTAGAGCTACAAAGTAGAACGAATTCTGTGCAAGCAAAATCGCCCTCGGTGGTTTATTTCAGTTGGAAAAGACCTTTGAAATACCATTCATATCTTTCAAAATATTTCAGATTTATTTAAAATTTTATTTTGTTATTTATATTTACTTCTAGTTAAGTAAGCTTTCGTAATTGATAGCTTATGGCTCTAATCAAGTAATTACAATTAACCAACATTTGTTTTCCGAAATGGGAAGTCCAAGTGAAAGCATAAAAAGTATGTATTTTAGATACCAAGTATTTTGTTACACTTCACAATTTGTACATTTAAAATATATCAATATCAGCAAATAAGGTTACATCGAGAATACATTCTTCTACGTGTTTCGCACTTTTCACCGAATCTAGTATACCCTTTTAATTTGCAGCCTTTCATGCCGCAGAGAAGTATCGCAATTCGCATCAGGGCCGTGATTTGACTTACTTAGCCCGAGGCACGATTAAAAGCTAAACGACAGCCCGCAAGGCGGACTGTAAATCAAACTTTATGGCCCGGCACAAATATTATATTTCGCATAATTCCATCGATGAATATATGTCACGAATGGGGAATGGGGCGGTGTGGGGAAACGATTTTAAATAATTCAAAGCCGCAGCCGAACAGCCTCCAGACGCCCAGGGGCATCGGAGTACGCACAGCAATGGAAGTGGAGTATCCTGTGGATACATGTGTATGGGAGGGCATTGGATAATAGTGTCTTGCAGTCAAAGTGCGTGTATGCAAGGAATTATCAAGTGTTGTCAACACAGCACTCACACACACACACACACGCACGCACGACGACATCGGTCCTTTAAAGGACCTCCGGCCATGGAGAGCTTATGTAAAGTGAAAGTGTGCGCGGGCGTGTCATAAGTGTGGAATAGACCCACTCCCACCCACAGCCACCCATAACCAAACCAAGTTCACTCCGCCAATCCTCCGGCCATCCAGGCAAACACTCTTGTTTGTGCGATTGTCTGTGCGACAATAAACGAACTTACACATGCGAGAAATGCGTCGGGCAAAGAAAACGACCGGAAAGGCATACATAAATAAGTTTCCGGATTAAGCCCACACCATCCACGTCGCCATTGCCTTGGGCCGCCAGTTGGTCCAATAAAACCGAAATGGAACCGGGCAGCGGCACTACGAATGGGGCAATCTGAGCTCATATTTGGAAGATTTTCATCGCGCACATGAAAGACAGATGTGCGTTCATACAGATTATAGGCGTATGACCAAAGACATTGGAATAACAAGATTCATGTAGGAATAGTCACACAGTTATTCTAAGTCTTTGGCATGACCATCTGTACTAATCCCATTTAAAGTGCTAAGAAATATACATTAAATTAAATAAATATACAACATACCTTTTCTCAAGTGTACTACACTTGCATTTAAACAAATCAATAATTAAACTACTTTATCAAATTGGGTTCTATATATTTAAGAGTTCTTGGAAAAAAAAAACCACAGGCTTATCTGACTAAATTGGTTATGCAATTTTTATGGTACATCTGATGGCATTACGTAAAGCCTAAATTCCAGAAAGCCTTTTACTTCAGCATATTTGGACATAAAGCATTTTGTGACATGACGGTTAACGCAGTTTCTTTTCAGCTTGTTTATTGCTTCGCCAAAAAGATATTTCATTTTTATTCGGCCCAGCACGTGGTTCACATTCGCATTCAATATTCAAGAGTCTCAACAAATTACGTGAACCCTTTTCATGGCCCCTTGGTTGGCCCCAAAAGGCTTTAAGTCATTTGTCAAAAAGCGCAAAAACGGCCTTCAAGAAAACAGAGGCAACCCGGTGTCACTTTCACACTTTCTTACTTATGCAAATGTCCTCATCTCATTTGCGCAGCAGAGACAACTCAAACGGCTAAAGGAAGGATAAAACATAAAAACATATACAATATCAGAGGTCCTGCCCTGCGGCTGGGACTGACTACTACCACCAACACATCGCCTGTCATCTTTTCGCACATTAGGCCTACTTTCTTTCTTGGCCCTGCGTCTGATTAAATTACACACATTTTTGGACAAGGAGTCAGCCGATGACAGACCATTGAAGCGCAAACTTACATCAATCCTTGGGGGTAAGCAAAAATCAAGAACATCCTATGCTATCGAGCACCTGAGAAGCAAGATGGCACGATGCTAAATTCATTCATTTTTTATTCGTGGTAAGTAGTAAATATAATGAACATACCATCTGAAATACATGGCTTAAGGATAAAGTACGCATAATGTTCTCTCATTTAACCCGCTGAATTTAATGCTACCAATTTGCGCCCACTTTCCCGAAAGTGACCAATAAAAAAAGGAGACAAAGAAAAAGACTTCGAACCGACTATCAGCGATGTACCAGAAATCAATAGCCCGAACATTTCCCCTAATTGTATCAGCCGGCGAATTTATGACCCCAACTATTAAATGTTCCAGACGCAGCTCCTCCACTGCTGGTAGTTTATGACCAAAGGTCGGTAAAAAAAATAGGAGAGGACAGGATATCTGCAAGGACATGGCTACCACGATTACTAAAGGTGAATTTATAAGAATTTCAATTATAAGTATTTTATAATGGCTTTTGCGTGGCCACGACTGCACGGCATTTTAGTTTACAATTCATATAGCTGCTATCTTATCTTATCGGAGGTGATTAAATAAAACGATAGGTTAATCAAAGTAATGGTTATTCATAGTTTCGAAAATAGTTCTAACAGAACCTTCAAAGCAGGCAGTTTCTAAACAAATCGGTATTTTCTAAAATGAGCAACTCATACATTTTTAACTTAAATCAATATTGTTTGTTTGCAATATTTGAGCAAATAAAAAAGAATTGTGAATATGATCGAAATGACATTCCAGACATAATTCGTTACAGGGACTTAATTTTGTTTGCTATTTCTGATGATCGCATACATTCACTATTTCATTGCTGGAATCAAAAGCTCTACATTCGACTCGATGTAGAAAAAATTAATTTGTGGACCTGTAGATTTGTTATTGTTAAATTTTATGAGCTCCACGTCAGCCAAATGAAATGCACTTCAGCGGAGAAAAAAACATTCTGGGATATATTTTTTACACTTATTGAAGAAAATACAACAGTCACAAGCTGCATTTTGCATTATATGCCATATGATATGTACTGCCCAGATCATATTGAGATATTTGAAAAGACCATGAAAATATTCTCTGAAAAGAAAAGTCTCAGTAATGTAACGCTTCAAATGATAAGTAATCAATTCAATTGCCCACAACGTTGAAAATTTTTAATCTATTAATCTATTTTTTAGATTACTCACCTGAACATTTGGAACAATTTCATAATTTGAAGAGTCTCAGTCTCTTTGTGCCAATGAGAGCTAATGAACTGATAGAATGTGTGAAATCGAATCCGAAACTAACCAACTTGGAGTTTACAAGCCCACATATATACGGTAGACTGGCTGATATAGCACCTTACTGCGGGAACCTGGAATCGCTGACGATTCATATGAAACCGGAAACGGATGCCAGCGAATACAGTCCACTGGCCAAACTGCCGAAATTGAAGATTTTTGACATTTTTGGGTATCCACGAGAGGGCTCACTGAATGCGCTATTTGGATCAATGGCACTGAATGACACTGTTCTGCAATACATTTCAATACGGCAGGCAAAGCTCGGAACCGCGGAAGTCGAGGAGTTATCAAAAGTGCATGTAAACAGATTAAATTGCGAATTGATGCCAAGTCGATTAAGAAATACTCCTGCTTTACTTCAGTTGCCAAACATCAGCGCACTAGACTTGGGAATGGAACCTCTGAAACACAATAATCTCTACTACAACAGCATACATATTATGTCTAATATGGGTCATATTGCGCTTTCAATTCATAAAAAGTCTGACCAAGATGTGTTGTTAAGGTTACACGACTGGCATAATATGTTACAAGGCGGAACCAACCCACTATGGTTCGAAAAACAAAATCTTCTGCAGCAGATTCAAATGCGAAATAATTCTGAATGTGGCAAAAAAGTAGCGTATTTGTTATTGCTGGAAGCCCTGCAATCGCAGCTTCCAACTATTACACAAAATATACACCGTTTAACTGAAATCGGAGGACTGAAGGAGTTGGAGGTGAAAATCAAGCTGAATATAGAAGAAGAACTACGGAAATTTGTTGACTCTAGCGATTTTGTTAGTTTTGAAGATCTAGAAGGGGATATTGCGATTGATGCCGATGTTCAAAATATTATTATTCTTGTCCAGCTGACATATCTCAAGGACATCCTGAAAATTTCCAAGTATACGAATATAAAGAACAGCCTTGCTATACAAAATTATTCGGCTTTAGCGATTCCACAACTATTTCCACGAGAAACTTATCAGAAACTTATCAATACTTGCTGAATGCTCAAAATAAAAAGTAAACTCTATAAAATTGATATGTTTGTGTGAGATTTGCGAAAAGCTATGACAAGTTTTCAGATTCGATTGATTTCTGACAAAAATGTCGTCCTCGTGGACGCCCTGCATCACGAGTCGGAGATCTTTGTACCGCAGATGCACCAAAATGACATCGTGCTGTGGAACATAATACGGAATCGTCGGCCGAATCCGAAACTCCAGTTCTGTGAGGAGTCGATCCATGGTCAGGACAATGGTCAGGTGGTCCTCCAGCGTCCACTGATCCAGACTCGGATCACAACGGCGACCGCTGGTCTGGCCCCCTGGGCGGCGTCCATGGATGGCGGTGCATTCAGACGAATGGCGGACGAAGGTTCGCGGTGTCCACAGTTCTCCCTCAAGCTCATCTCGAATGGCAGCGTGGTGCTCGTGGAGTGTAATGTCCACGAATCGGAGATCTTTCTACCGCAAATTTGCGGTCAGTACATGGCCATGAAACGCATCACCGGCCATGAACTTGCACTGCCATCCCAATCCATGATACCAGCCATCCAACCAGCTAAGACCAACTGTCTACGGCTTCAATCGACTCGTTTCATCTCAAAGACTACCAACTTGGATAGTCAGGCAAAAAAGCGAAGAAAGCGCAAGAGTCAGGAGCAAGCCCATCACTCTGGAGCTGGGGATCAGCCGATGTCGAAGTCCGTGAAACGATAGTAGTCCGTGAATCGAAACAAATTGTCTAAATTCAATTATAAGTAAGAAAATAAATTGGATAATTCCATGCACCAAACCAAACTGTGTGAGAATACAAATCAGGGAATATAATCAATATGTTAGTTAGTTTGGTAATTATTAGTAATGATAATTATATATTACTAATAACTAGTTAAGAACAGCTTTTCCAGCTAACCGATCCATCCGCTTGATGGCGCCACCCAACACAAAGCTTCCTACTTTCGCATCAGCTGATGAAGCTTTATTTTTCCTAAACAAAGAATGATTGTCATAGGTCAGTTGTAAATATACCCGGCAAAATTGGTTGTCTGGCCAATTGCGGACTAGAACGTATCTAATCTGAGGGAAAATGACAATATTACTCATAATATACAGTTGCGACGTGGGTTGGGGTTGGGATTGATTAGAATGGGAATTTTTATTTCAGTTGTGTTTCGATTCTTTTCGAAATGGGTCTCGCAAATATAGAAGAGCTCTATGACGACTCTCTGTACCATATACTTGCCTTTTTGCCCACTGAAGATCGCATTATTTTCGCCCTAGTATGCCACAGATTTCGTCAGCTATTTATAAATCAATGTGCTGCTAAATTCCGTGTGTATACCCTCGATAAGGACAGTTCCAGACTTGAGCTGATACAATTTTGTATTTGTCGCGAGACGGTCGAGTCCTTGACCATTGATCTGGATCACTTTGATACGGCCCGGTGTTATAGAACCTATGGATGTGTAACTCCAGAAAACTGTTTTCAAATTCTATGCCAGACTTTGGCCGGCATGAGAAGGCTAGAGCATTTGGTAGTCAAGCAGGAATCGATGCTAATTACACCCATTGAAAAGCCCTTCGATCAAATATTGACTGCCGTCAGACATTTGCCGAAGCTCAAAAGATTGGAAATTCGTGCTAGAGACGGTAAGAATAAATATTACTTTCAAATGAGTCGAATTCGGAAAACACTTATTTTTTAATTATGCATATAGACTGCAGCTTGGACCGTCTAGGCCAACTTTGCCATCTCGAACACCTGCAGCTTCTCGTCCCCAAAATCTCACTCTTTACTCTGCTGAAATGTTGCAAGTCCAGTGGCAATCTTCGCAGTCTGCATCTCGGCTATGCCTGCATTCAGAAGAATTGGAGCTACATAGTGCCGCACTGCAAGAACTTGGAGGTGCTCAGGTTCGGCATGCCCGCGAATTCTTCAGAGTATTTGCAACTGGCTGGGCTGCCGAAGCTCCGGGAACTATCGTACTTTGGGATACGCAGAAGCGGCTCCTTTGAGCCACTACTATCAGCACTGGCTGCCAAATCGCAGTTGACACATCTGTCCATCGACGGAGGCAGTCTTACTCTGCAGGAGACATGCCAGTTGGTCCGCATCCAGAGCTTAAGGCACTTCAAGGGCTTCTGCTCAACGACTGACTGTGTGGAGATGCTGGGTTGTCTGGCCAATCTGGAGGAGCTCTGCCTCTCGATGTTCTGCCCAACGGATGTTTCCAATAATCTTCTGCCAATCATTGCAAAATGCAAAGATCTGAAACTCCTTCGCATTGCAGGGGGCAATGTCAATGCAAAGTCGCTAAAAGATGCTATAAGCCTGAGAAAATCTGAACCAGTTGTGTTAGTAGTTGAAAAATAGATCAAAAAGTTGCAGATTTATTACACTGCATTCCCATGTGCCTTTGTTACACTTACTTAGACTGCAACTAACTAGTTTTACAACGTTTTAAGTTTTAATTTTGAATTTCGTTATAAGTTGTAATCTGGCGTGATGCAAGATTATACATATGCACACTATTCCTTGGGCTGAGCCTAATTTTCTCAAGATCTAGAACACTTTGCCGCTCAAAGAACTTTAAAAGTATGTCGCAAATTTCGCATACTCAAGTGCCAAAGCAAGAATATGATATGAGTATCTCAAAAATAGTTGTGCAAGTTGTTCGCCCTTCTGGGAGAATGATGAAAAATGCACTTTGTAATTCTCGTAGCTCGTCAGCGTGGCACATGCAACGTCGCCCATTCGTCGCCCGGCACTTATAAATGTCACATTAGAGTCTCATTCTCGGGGAGAGGGAAGTGGGGAGTGGAGAAGGGGAGGGACTACAGCTCGTTATACTTCCGCCCCCCCCTCAGGCGGGAATGGGCGTGGTTCTGCCTGAATTCGTACTTTCTGTTGCCGTAATACGAATTTATACGCCAGTCACATACACATTATTCGTGAGATTTCGTGTTCGGAAAATGGCAACACTTGACCCAAAGAGCTGCTGGCTAATGTGGATTATTTTGAAGTCCACCGGGATCCGCTAAGTTTTTTCAATTTATAACAAGTATTTAGAAGTTGGAGAGCTTATTTAAATATTATTTATTTATTCACATATGGTTATGATACGAACTCCGTTTCACTTGAAAGCCGTATTTCTTAAATTACTTTTTTCTCTGGAAAACATTCACCAACAATTGTAAGCAGGTGATCTTAATACTTCGAATGCATAAGTACCATCCCGTTAAGTCCTTACTATAACAATTAGTTTTAAAATCAGAACATTTGTATCATACTAAGACCTAACTACCTAGGACCTACTCAGAGTTATCTCAATGCAAACTTAGATTTCCATGTTTAAAATGAGAATCAATGTACACATCTCAAATTGCTAGCCTTTAAATAGCCATCTCGAATTCGCGTGAATAATTCAACTGTTGCTTTCGCCGTTTTCAGTGAAATATCCATATCCCTGCCATCAGTTAAACCCTTTTTGTTTGCTGTCTCCTGACAGAGCATTTAACGAGAGCGGGCCATAAATCTTTGCTGGCCAGCAGTCGCCACCTATAGACTGTGCCAAATAGATTGAAATACATTTTCGCCTTTATGTTTCTGGGCTTTCAGGACTCAGTATTCAGAACTCAGAACTCTGGATTTTTTTTTGTATTTTACAAGGACTTCATTGAGAATTAAAGTCTGCTCCAGAGGGGATTTAACGCTATCAGAAGTCCTTGTCTGGCCGGCAATTTGTCAGCCAGGCGATAATCTGGCAGAGTGAGGAAGTGAATGGTGAATGTTGATGTCCCAGACATTGTATTCGCTGTATATATACAATGCGTGGTCCTTAAAGTGCTCTAATGACCGACATTGTAGGGTGTTTGTTGGGCCCAACAAACCGGAGCTTTCACTTCCTATATCCGTGCCTCACGATTGCGCCGACAAACGTATCCATTCCGCTTCTCCTTTGTGAGCCCTTCAATTCAATTGATTTCCAGTAACGAAAGCGATCAAATTGGAGGGCGCAGCACCCATATAGATTTATATATTGTTTGCTTATATGTGGCTTGGCCTAGTGTAAACCCCCATTCGCATTGTTGCGTGGAGATTTATCATTGATTGCACTTGTACGAACGCCTTGAGGCCATAAAGTTTACACTTCAAGTGTCTCGGGCAAATGCTTTTCCTATTTTGTCACTGCGGAAACCGAAAAGCCCAAATGCCCCCCTTCCACCAATCAAAATGTGCGCAGTTCATTGAACTGCAAAGTGTAAATCATTTTGGGCTGGCTTTAAAATTCCTCTCTGTGCCCACTGAATTATCAGATGAATGGCATTTTATTGGCGCACATTTTTGGGTTAATCCGATTGCCAGCAACAAACAAATCAATTACATATATATTTGATTAATTTCCCGTTATTAACTGGATTGTGCAAACAGCTTTAATAATTCATGAGATTTAATCAATTAAAATGTACACTCCAAGAATTGTATTTTCGAGATTGTAAATAGATAAACCTTCATTACGGAAGAAATAAAACTTTCTTTACGAAATACTCATTCAAATTATATGCTTGCATTTCTCCAAGTCCAATTCTAGGTTTACTTGAGGCTTACTCTTCAGCTATCACAAAATTTAATATATACCCTCTTGTGAAGTTGAGGAGCTTCGTCATTTCTCTGATTCAAATGCAGATTACCTAGAGCCCACAAGCCTTAAACTTATCCACTGGCAGGAAGGAGCGCAGCACAGCAATGAAACTGAATGATAACAATTTGGTTTGCATGGCAAAGTCGTTTCGAAGCCAAAAGCGCTTGTTACCTCTCGTTTCGTTGCTCGTTTCGACGTCTTGCACGCTTTTGGTAATCTTTTTACCGCATTTTTGTGGCCCACATGGCTGCAGCATGTAGACTGCATCCCGCAACCGCACACCAACATGCCAATTGTGGCCAAGACGGCGGGCCTTTTGGGCGGGCCAGAAAGATGATAAAAAGCGCAGCAGCGAATGCTCCTCGAACAGGGAAGCAGCACTGAGTGTTAACCCATTTGGCATTTGTTGTTCTGCGGCTTGTTAAATATTTTAACAGCCAGGGTTTTGCACCGTTTTCTAGAGGACTCTCTACCTTACCTGCACATTGGTCTTTTGCCCATTTGCAGAGCACATATAAGTAAATATGTATAAAACAAAGCTTTTAGCTAGCAACTAAACAAATAAGGTCTTGAAAAATGCACAAGTTTGGAGAGTGTTTTGCTTTTATTCAGTTGCCTTGGCGTAATTAGCATCACACTTTAAGCAAACGCATAAACTTTCATGTGACTTCACACTTCCGAGGACAATGGCACCCCCTTTGAACTCACCTGGCGACGACAGCAAAATAAGGACGAAATTGTCGTTGCTTTTTACGGTTAGGGTTATGAAATGTTCTTGGATGGAGGTATGTGTGCATAAATATTCGCACACATTCAAATTGAGGCTGTGAGCCTGACTGGGGGCACCCCCTCTCTGTGTGTGGGCTGGCATCTAATGGTTTTATGCCTTTATGTCAGAAACCAATTTATTTGGCCATCCCCTTCCGGTTCCGGCGCCACTTCCTGATCCTCTGGCGTCTTTCGGTCGAGTGGACCAACCTTTAAAGTCAAGTCATAAACAGTGGAATAATAGAAGATTAGGAGCAGGGAGCTCAGAGCCTTCAAACATCGTAGGTCCTGTATGGCACATAAAATTCAAAATATGAACATGTAATATTGAATTCCTCAACTAAAAATGAGCTTGTGTGGATGTGGATAGGAACTATCTTTAACTTTAAAACTATTATTTATTTTGGCCAGTTCCTAATAACAAGATAATATTGCTTCTGAAGAACAGCATTTAAAGAAAAATGCCTCAAACTTAAGAAGAGATACAAATATAAATATACAAAACTTCTTCCCACAAAGTGTGTCACCTCGAATTAGATTCAATAGGAAGGGCCAAAGGTACTGCTCCAATTTGGCGCAACTGTGACTGAAGTTCTGGTCTTGTAATCGGAATGGAAATTAGATCTCGGCTTGGCCAGTTAGTGGTGGTACATAATGCGAGCAGCTAACAAGTTTCGGATTCGGATTCGGATTATGGGAAGGACAGGGCCCAGTCCCATTAATCAAACACCTCAATCAGGAGGGACTGCCTGGCCGCACTTCAGCAGTACTCAAAATTCAATTTCGCAACCGCAACGGTGTTGGTAGATACGGCTGGGATTTGGCTTTTGGTTGGAGGATGGAGGGGGATGGGGACGTTGATGACCTCATTAGCTTCAAGTTGCGGATGATGACTTGTTACGAAGGACCCTGACTTGGCCATTTTCCACTCACTTGCAGTTGCAGTCGCCGAGCGAAGGAGCAAAGGATCCCATCCACGGCAAGCCACACACTTTGGCCTACTTAACGACTTTGTTAGCCATAAATTCCGCTGGCCAACAATAAGGATATTGGATGTCAACGTTGTCTTGTCTTGCTCCGAACATTCTCCGCTGTAATTTCCAGTAAAATGAAACGAAATTTCCTCCTCCACGCTGCGCTTTTCATTCTACATTCCTTGCGTTCCTTGCATTCTCCAATTTTCATATTTTCCTCTTATTTCATTTGCATTGTGTGCACGTAGTTTATTCACTTCAGCTTGTTGTTTCGCTTTTTATGCCAGGCCAAAATGGAAACTGGTCAAAGTCAACGAAATTGTTGCTCAAATTGAGGATATACAAATCCAATTTTAAGGATGGAGTTTAAATAATGCAAGAATCTTTATTTCTTATTAGATGCAATAAATCAGCTAAATTGAATGGCATTTATTTACTTTTGAATTAATCTGACATAAACATAGCAATTTCGATTAAAGAAACACAGATTCCAAACAAGGGCGACCGCAGGATCTTCAATTTTCAATATAAATCAAATCGCTTACAGCTTCCTGTAGGTCCTGTAGGTCCTGAAGGTCCTGTAGGTCCTGTGTTCCCATTCCCAATCCCATTGGCCCTCACGAACATGTAAATAAACCCGAAAGGCAGGGGAACATTCCCATTGTTTGTTTATTTTCATATGGCCCTGCATGCGTGGCGAAGGATTTGCTGTAAGTTCGGGTCAGGTCGTAGCTCAATCTATATGTATGTTTTATGTATATAGGGGTGTATATGGGGTGTGTATGTATATAGTTTATCGGCAGGACGGAAGGAAGCAGGAGCCACAGCGGGAAATAAATTCAGGCGGTAGCAGGAAATTATTTATATTATATTTTTTACGTATTCCGCACTGTTTGTTTTTTTATCATTTTATTTGATACATTTCAGTTGGTTTTATAATACGTTTTTTGATTTTTTTCTCTTGCTGCTTGCTTGCCAAATATTTAATATGCATTTTAATCAAAATAAAAAAGAAGGCCACTGGAACTGGCCTCCAACCAAGAGGTGGCAATATTAAAATACACACACAGAGGCCGAGCGAAAACCCAAATATAAATTATAATTTCCGCTGGCCGCCACAGAACACAACATATCCTTCTGGCAGCAGCAATGACATAAAAAAGAATCCCGACAACATCTGCGCGAAGTGCGTTCAATTATTCGACTTTTTTCGCTTGGTCGTTGGCATCCCTGCTGCTGCTCCTTTTGGCCACTGACCTCACAATTTCGATGGTACAGATAAACTTTCATCAAGTCGGCGAAAGAAACAAGACAAACAACAGCCGAGCAATTTGTTGTATTCCTCGTGCTTGTAAACAATTTTAAGGCAAATGTTATGGCCACTGAGGAAAGTCGTCTGGACTTCGGACCTTGTACTGCACTCCATGTACACCATTTCATGTCCTTAAGCGGTAAACGATTGCTACAAGTGCTTTGCAGCTAGAAAAACAGAAAAAAAGCATTTAATTTCCAGGGAATGTGAGGCAAGTTGAAAGTTTGATTGTTTCTGGTAGGGAGAATTCATTTGCATAGAAATCAGTTTTTAATTGGTTACTTTTTTTACGTATTTCGTTGAGATTTCAATTTATTTTCGTTCCACAGATTATGAAAACTTTTGTAGTATGAGTTTTTACAAACTCATTTTAATTTATGTCAGAGGAGCTTGTTCTAGAATTTGTTTTAATTATATTAGACTTTTTATATCATTTCCTTTTGTGCTGAACTATCTATATTAGATTTTATATTAAATCTAACAAAGCTAATCTAATATGTATGTTTTTTTAGACCCTCAAGCATTTCTCATTAATTCTTCCGCTTTCGTTTTCTTGAAACCCCAAGCAGAAACTTCCAAACTCCGTGTGCCCCATTTGATGATTACTGTCCAACAGTCTGTGAGGGATACTTGAGCAAATATTGCTTACCGCACAAGCTAGCATAAAAACATAATTTCGGCTTGCCCCTTTCCGAACCCGAACACACCGAGCTAAGCGAGCGGAAAACGGAAAATCGGAAAAACGGAAAATCGGAAAAGCGGTGAGGAGCTGGCGAGTGGAGAAGTGGAAAGTGCGCTTCAAATCAGCAAATGGAAATGTATCGAAAGCACTGAATGGAGGGGGCGAAATATTCATGATAATGCCAAGGACACCGCTTCACGACGGGAAATGCCATGAAAAAGCCAGCGGAAAATTTAAGAAAATTCTTCACGACAGCCATTTTATGTGCGTTTTGTTGTTTGTATGCCCGTGTGTGTGTGCGTGTGTGCGTGGCCCAGAAGAAAAAGGATTAAATCAATGTTGTGGAACAAATTGTGTTTTGTGAACGGCATGAAGGTAATGCAGCCGAGCCGTATTTGATATCCCCATTTCTTCCAGCGATTTTGAGCCCTCGCCAACAAGGCAATCGCATAACGAGGGTATGGCGTGGGCGTGGCCCCGCCTCCGACATGACCACACACGATGTCCCATTTGATTTTGATGGCGTGAAGCCCACACGAGCGTTAATAATCTGAACACACACACACACGAAACTGGCACAGATGGCTGCTAAAGGAATGGGCAAGAACGACTCCTTCGTGGAAAT
The DNA here is from genome assembly GCF_016746235.2 of Drosophila teissieri. NCBI lineage: Eukaryota > Metazoa > Arthropoda > Insecta > Diptera > Drosophilidae > Drosophila > Drosophila teissieri. The sequence continues at coordinate 12,501,971 of NC_053031.1, read as the reverse complement.
TAGCTTGTTAGGCTAACAAAACCTGAAGACGTTTTCTTAAAGATTTATTTAAATTGCCCGAGCTAAATTGAAGACTCATGGCGTTTAAGAAATTAACAGGAAACAGTGCCATATTTTATATTTATAATTTATAATTTTCAAAGAAGTAGTTGCAAACTTATACCGCAACTGTTTTGTATCTATTTATGCACAAATGCGTTTTGCAAATATTGTATTTCAAGAGCTTGCACATTTGTTGCACACTAAATCATAAATCTTAAAAAAACCTCAGTAATATGAATTGATTTTTATTAATACCAAACTGCAGTTGTGTCGCACAACCCACTCAGTCTTTATTGCACTCACGTAAACGTATGGGTAATCGAACCGCCACCGCCACCGCCCACATCTAAGTGAGCAGCTCATGCACCTCGAGAAGGGGGCGTGGCAAATGTGCGACAGCCCGGGCCAAATCCGCCACCGAACAGGCATACAGATAGCCCTTCTTCAGGTTACCCTTGGCGTTGCTTTTGTTCAGCCAGCTTAGCCAGTGCACCTGGTCCTCCACGGGATCGCAGATGATATAGGAGTCGTGGATCTGGGCCAGAGTGGCATGTGGGTTGTTGACACCCAGCAAAGCGATTCCGCGGCTCGGATGACCCACATCGATGAGGACGCGATAGAAGAGCTGGGGCACGGCCACCACACCAGTGTTATTGGCATTGGTGGTCAGGTGGAGGACTTTGCTGCCAGCCAACTTCATTTCGCCATAGATGCCCGTATACACACTGGCCACGATGCCCGAACGGGCCACATATCGTCGGGTGGAGTCCTCCAGGACGGCCCACTGGCCACCATTGAAGCTCTGCCACTGAGGCGCCACGTTCATGTAGTTGAAGCTGCTCCTCTGCTGGCTGGCATAGATTAGATCCGCTTTGGCCGTCAGATGTCCGCGGGCCAGGAACAGACCACTCTTCACGTCAATGAGGCCGGGCACCATCAGTTTCTCCTGGCTTTTGTACGAATAAATTCTGGCCATGTCAAAGCCCGTGAAATGGCCGGCGGTGCTGAACTTCAGGCGTTTCACATTTTTCTGAAAGTGCACACTCGCCGGTGTCAGTTGATGGTGGGCGTAGTGGGTGCGCAGGCGATTGGGGTCGTGGCACAGCTCCATGGTGACCACAAATCTGCCATCTCCGGTGTCATAGCCCACGCGATACAAGTACGCGGTGGATGAACTCGTAGTGTCGTTGCCACAACTCCTGTCCAATCGCTCCACGGTGTAGGGTATGGACTGACTGCAGACAAAGTCGCTGAATTGGATTTTGGCCCCCAGCCACTCGAAGGTGGTGTCCTGCACACACTTCACCCGAATGGAGCGCAGCTTCGCATCGAAGGACTCTCCATTCGCGGGCGCGAAAGGATGGCTGCAGTGCAGCTCGATGCTGGCGCCGCGGTGAACCTCTAGCTGGCCATCGGCATTGGGCAGCCAGTAGAGATCCGTGCCGGGGCGCAGGTACAGCGGCTGCACTTGGTCGGAACGAGGCAGATCCCTTTGCACACTCACTCTGCAGGGAGCACCTGGAATGGGAAGAAAGGTTAAAAATCGTGGCATACTTTTAGGCACTAAGATCAAAATTAAACAGCATAATGATATTGAATAATATTTTAATATATTATATATAAAAAATATAATATACTTTTATAAAGTAAAATAATATTTAAATATATATAAAAATTATAATATAAAGTAAAATAATATTTAAATATATATACAAATTATAATATAAAGTAAAATAATATTTAAATATATATAACATTTATAATATACTTTTATAAAATATATAGCATTATAATATTTATATTAATTTAAATAAATTTTATTTATTATATTATATTTATTTAAATACTACTAAAAAACGTGTAGTTTTTAGGCCTCTGGTGTTATTTGTTTTTAATTTGTTTTAGTTTGTTGAAACAGGTGGCATTTATTTGCAAATAAGTTTCTAAAGTTGTTACTGTTTCTATATTTGCTTATCCGAAGAAACAATTAGCAGCCTTTTATGCATTGTTCTATTCCGAATGTGACTACTACAGACTACTACTACTCAGACAAAGCTCCAACTGCTCTTTGGATAAATGTATTGTTATTAACTTTTGACTGTTCACTTACCTCGCTCAATCGTTGCTCCATCAATGTGCAGTCCATCGAGATCTTTGATTACCTGACCCACATCTGGAATGGGAGCAACCGCCTCACGTGCCCGAATCTCTCTCAGAATCACGATCACCAAAATCAGACCGCTGAACTCAAGCTTCATTTTGATGGGAACTTGGCAACTCGACTGGTGAGTATCTGGTGCTATCTAACCGCCGACTGAATAATTTGTTTGGTGAACAGGTGTTTTTATATTCTCAGTTTGTGCTCTTGAATAATTTGTTTGGTAAACAGTTGTTTTTATATTCTCAGTTTGTGCTCTTGAATAATTTGTTTTTATATTCTCAGATTGTGCTCTTGAATTCCACATTTCTCTCTCTCTCTTTCTCTTGGGTAAGCCATCGCTTTTCACACACCAGACTAATTGTTTGCTTCTTTGTTTAAAATCTCAGCGAGAATAAAGATAATACCATTGGCATTTTCTTGGGTTTATTTGTATTATTCGAGTAAAAGTGCTTCCGAGTTCTTTCTTTAGGCATATAAGTATACGAATTCAGGTCTAGGTCGATCCTCTTTTTTTATACACCAAAATGAAAAGTCATATATACATATGTATATCTCTCGGAATTATTTTATTCTCAACTTGGCACTTACAATTTCTCCAGTTGTATAGTCGATTATCTTTGACATTTGCTTACTCAATACTGAAAAAAGTATCTATTGTTGAATGACCTATGGCTTACGATCAAAATACAATGTATGTATTAACCGCTTCACGTATCATTAAAAATTCAAATCGATAGTTTTGGGGGACATTTAATTGTAATTTACATTGAGCTTTTCAAACTATTTGTTAGCCGTATGAGTTGTAATCGTTGTTATTGTTATTATTTCCACTGTTGTTATTGTAATTCGGGTAGTTATTGTTGTTGTTGTTGTAGTTGTTATAATCGTAGTTGGGTCGTGCCGTAGTGTATGTGTTGTAGGGATTGTAATTATTATAGGTGGGATAAGCGCCATTTGCTCCGTAATATGGATTGGAATTTAAGCCTGCACCCGTGCCCATTGGCAGGATAACCAAAGGCTCCACAATGATGCTGGTCCCACCCATAGCTCCACCTCCCTGGGGCATCATTGGCATCATGGGCATGGGAGCTGCTGGCATGGGTCCAGGCATCGCTTGTTGTCCCATGTACGATTGACCCATATAGGATGGATAATATGCACGCCCCGGAACTGGCGCATTCATGGGCACAGTACCAGGATAATACGGCATTGATCCTGGCATTGACATGGATCCTGGCATTGGCATTGGTCCTGGCATGGGAAGCTGTCGTGCCGATCGATTGTGGAGTTGTGGGAGGGTCGCATCAGAATCTACGAGTATTTCGAGATCCTTCTTCGTTTCCCCCAGAGAAGCTGACAAAAATAATAGCAATTAACGGTGGTAACAACAAATGGCAGTGAAGGCAGTGAAATAGTGTGTGAAATAACATCGGTTTTAAAACAGTATTTCGGATTCTAGGAAGATCCACCCGAGAAGGGTAAGTTAATATTGTAGTTATAGGTACTATAACTGGGCAGATAGGGATTGTAAAAGGATGGAGGGGAGTTCCCGCCAGCAGAACGGCCATTATAGTTCATATACGTTGGATAGGACATCCCTGGTGAGAAGTAGAGCCCAGGATTGGCCCAGTTGGGCTCTCCTTGCATGGCGTACTGCCTGTTGGCCTGGTATTGAATGGCGTACTGTGGGCTGGACTGCGGGGGAATCGCATATTGTGGTGCAGCCTGACGCGGCTGCTGCATTGGAAACGGCGGACGAGGTGGTGGATACCCAGGTGGCAGTGGAGCTGGCATCCCCATGGGCTGATAGGACATTTGTGGCGTTCGCCGGAAGCGGTGCACAACTGGTGAAGATATAAAAAGGCAAAAAACAAAAAAAAAAAGTGATAGTAAATCCTATATTTATTATTTGCACATATCTAAAGCTTCTGGGCGTTTAGCCAGCTAATGTGAGGTAGATTAGATAGTTATTAGTTGATGAGGGAGTGGCTGATCTAGCCAGGGGGTATCCATATTGGCCATATGGACTGGAGCGCACTCTGGGATAGCAGTTATAGTAGCAGGGCGGAGTGGGAGGAACTAACTGTGGCACATTGGCCGATCGCTGCTGCGGATAAGTGGGTAATCCCGCTCCGGAATTCGGATAACCGGGATAATTGCAGGAATATGGGTAGAGGGCACTGACGGTACAGGGAGCACTTTGGCCTCGATTCAGCCAAGGATTTGGCTGTTGAGGTTGTTGGGAACCATCTTGAACAATGACCAGAACATTGGCCTGCCGTTGCCCTGCATGCGTGGCCAATGTATCGGGGTTACTGAAATCGGTCAGCAGTTCGAAGTCATTATCCCCATTATTGCGATTGCGACTTGTGGTGGTGCTTGGTAATATGATAATGCCGTTTTGGGTGTTGGCAGTGGTCTGTGTGGTGTCGATGGTGAAATCGCTGGCCATCTGATCTGAAACGGATCAGTGAAAAGAGCCAGATTTCAGTGTGAATGCAGATGAGAAAACCATCTCATACGAACCTGTTTGGCACTCCGGATAGGTTCCACATTGCTCTCCTTCATGCTGATCTGGATTTGCGCAGGGAACTCTGGATACAATGCACTTTTGACCCGATATACACTCTATATCCTCACAATTAAGACCAAATTCTGTATCGGTAGTGGGGAAGTGGGGTATTTTGTAGAGTTATTCCCTTGTCCTGTTTCACTGACTTACTCCTGTATCCCTGGACAGAAACTGTAGTGGCTAGTATTAAACATATTCCAAAAAGTTCCATTTTCTCCTGTAAAATTTCGAAACAAACTAAACTCTTTAGCCTAAAAGCACTCGTATTTATATCATTCGAATATTCACGCCTGATGAGTTGCGATAATGATTATTTGCAAAATTAAATCACCGAAATATAATCATTAATGTTCTGACTCTTTCTAACATGGATAAAATTTCATTAAACAGCTCTAATTGAAATTTTAAGTATTGCTATTTAAGTGATATACATTACATAAATTTACACGATTAATAAGATACTGAGTTTATATTTAAGCAGTAGGTAAGCAGAATACAAATGCCTATTAAATGGTCTCTGAACTTAACAAAGTTCAAGGCATAAATAAACATAGCCTAACCAAATAATATACACAAAATAGTATAACCTTGATAGATATTACTGATTGATAAACCGAAATTTGATAGTCATAGACCGCGTTGTTGAATCCACAACAATCCTGAGTGAATGATTACTCGACAAATATAAATCAAGACATGCATGTCGGTTTCTATCTGCTCCGTTTTCGGCTTTTACCTTTTGTTAACCCCCTGAAAAGTCCATTACAGTATAATCATTAACCAAGCAGGCGTATACTTCATACGTTCTGGGACTGGGACGATTGTGTTGCGATAAGATAAACAAAAGAAACCGCACAGGTAATACAAGGTATTTCCTTAGCGGCGATACGCAATGTGAAAGTCACTGCCATGGGGACTTCGATTCGGGCCACTGGAACTGCAGGAAAAAAAATGAAGGCTTTGGAAAACGTGCGGCACGTGAGCAAATAGTCCAATGGCTGGGTAAATAAATAGCTCTGCCCCGGCCATAAACGATAACGCCAAGCATTTGATAACCTTACTCTTATCAATATGTCCAACATGCAATAAAATCCAAAGAGAACAAAAGCGAAACGTGATTTCTGTGCTTTATGGCCCATGAGAACTGAATTTAAACGTGCCTTTAAGCATTTGCCCAGCGGTTTCCCTTACATAAAAACCACTTGGCTACTACATATTTTTTTATTGGTTTTAAATTAAGAAATTCGTTATTTTTCGACTTCGTGCGCGTGCACACAATCTAGTCTTAGACACCAAGGACTCCTTCGACGTGCAGATCCTCTAAAGGTAGGTCTTTCACTACCGCAGTAAAGTCCTCCACAGTACAGGCATATGAATAGCCCTTGTTTAGGTCCTCTTTGGTCCAACTGACCCAACTCAGTTGGGCGCCAATATCCTGGCAGATAATGTACTCCTTTTCGATCTGCTCCATGCTGGCATGCGGATTGTTTACTCCAAGTAGCACAATGCCCGCTCTGCTCTCGCGATCGATGATCACGCGGAAGTACAGCTTGGGCACTGGAATCAGACCATTGTTGTTCTCATCAAAGTCCAAATAGAGCTCCCTTTCAACGCCATTCACATCCGGCAGGGTGGACACTCCCCAGGTGCCCGTATAGCAATCCACTGTGATATTTTCATCGGCCACAAACTTCCGCACACTATCCTCAATTCGTTCCCAGTTGCCGCCATTGAAGGTCTGCCACTGCGGTGCCACGTTCACAAAGAAGAAGCTCGCCTGTTGAGCGGCCCCAAAGACGAAGTCGGTCTTGGCAGAAAGGTGACCCCGAGCCAGGTAGACATTACTGCTGGTGTTAAAGTAGGGCGAGGCATCCATGCCCAGAATCTCGGAAATCGTTATATTCTGCTGAACTTGGGTGTACAAAGTGTTCACATCCTTGCCGCCGTAAAAGTCGGCAGTTTTGAAGCTCGGCCTGGATACAGATCGCTGGTATTGGTCACTCCCGGGATACAAAACATGATGCACATAGCGGGTGACCTCGCCCAGTTCATCGTGACACACGTCATAGGTCTGCAGGAAGTCATCACTCGAGGAGGAGGAGAGCTGGAATCCCACTTCAAGCAGATCAGTGCCACCATTGCAAGGACGACCAGAGCGACGAGCCGTGTATGTTGGCCAGGATGTGCAGACAAAGTCCTGCAGCTGATACAAACTGCCCATTGCGAGGAAGCTCTGATGCTGCCAGCATGTTGCATTCACGAAGGTGTAACCCGAGAAGAGTCCACTGAAGGACTTGATGCAGTGAAACTCCAGGGCCTCTCCATGTTTTAGCTGAACTATTCCCTCATGGTCTGGTTCCAAATATCTCGCATGTCCCAATTCGCTTCTGACTGCAAACACAGGAGCCGGATCCTTAAGATCACCGTTCACTTGAAAGCCGCACACTTCGTTTTCCAAAATTTGACTATTCAAGCCAAGAATTCCCGTTGTTTGTAGTTGGTCCGTAGGCAAGTCCTTTACCACTTGGATGAAATCTTCTACAGAGCACGCATATGAGTAGCCATTCTGCAGATTGGCCTTGTCCCAGTCCAACCAATCCAGCTGCGCTCCCACATCCTCACAGATCACATAATCCTCCAGGGTCTCCGCCAGAGTTATATGTGGATTGTTAACCACAACTAAAGCCACTCCCTTGCGACTTTCCTGATCGATAACTATGCGATAGAGGATCTTAGCTACCGGCAGTTGTTTGGTCTCGGCATTCAGATACAGAGGTGTCTGGACACCTTGTGAATTGGGTAGAGTTGAAACATCATAGCTGCCGGCATGTACACTCACATTTAGTGCCTCATCCGCCACAAATTGCCTCAAACTGGATTCCACGGCAAGCCAGTTGCCAATATTGATGCTTCTCCATTGAGGAACTGCGTTGATATAGAAGTGCGTGGCTCTCTGCGCAGAACTATGCACGAAATCAAGACGAGCAGCCAGCTGTCCTCTGGTCAAGTAGAGATCCTTAGTGCTGTCGAAGTACTGACTGGCATCCAATCCCAGGGCAGTAGTAAATGCATCCAGCTGGTGGGACTGACCATAAAGAACATTGACATCTTCGCCGGTATAGAAATCACCTCGGAGATAACCCGGTTGAGCCACACCCTTTTGGAAAGCCACATTGGCCGGAGTCAGTTCGTATCGAGCGTACCTGGAGATCTGCTCCTGCTGATCGTAGCAAAGCTCAACATGGCTAAGAAAACCGGCAGCCACATCGAAGCCGATCTGCACCAGATCCGTACCACCTTCGCAGGACTCTCCCGATCGGACTGCCGCATAGGTGGGCCAACTCTGGCAGACGAATCCTCGGATATTGACCCGCTGTCCTTCCGCCTCATACAATTGATCACCAACACAACGAGCGGTCAGTGCTGTATACCTATTAAATGGTGATACCAGAGCTCCAGTGCAGTGCAGATCAATGGAAGATCCTTCTTCCACGGTGTAGAACCCACTTTCATCGGGAAGCAGCCAGCTGAGAGCTCCTTGTGGTGTTAGCAGTGGAGCAGGGTCCTTGAGATCACCATTGGTACTAAACCGACAGGGATTGGCAATGGGACTGGCAGTAGTCACTGGAGGACTTGAAGTTGTGGTAGACGTTGATGATGTTGATGTAGATTCTTCGGTTGATGAAGTTGGTTCCGATGTGGTGGAGGATGATGTAGTTGAAGTAGGTGCCAGGGTGGTGGACGAGCTTGGTTCTGTTGTGGGTGTAACTGTGGAGGTAGGTGCATCAGTGGTGGGTGAAGCAGTAGAAGAGCTTGCTTCTGTTGTGGGAGTAACTATAGAGGTGGGTGCTTCAGTGGTGGATGAAGCAGTAGTTGAGCTTGGCTCTGCGGTACTGGAACTGGGTGTGGTCACAGGATCAGTGGTTGATGGGACTTCGGTGCTCGTAGTTGAGCTCGGCTCTTCAGTAGTTGTGGAACTCTCGGTGGTCGAGGGCGCATCAGTGGTCACGTCATCCAAGCCAAGGACTCCATTAGTGTGCAGGTCCTCCAGCGGCAAGTCCTTAACCACTTCGGTGAAATCCTCCACCGTACAAGCATAAGAGTAACCCTCGTGCAGATCTTCCTTGTACCAAGTCAGCCAACTCAGCTGATGGCCAATATCGTTGCACAGAATGTAGTCCTTTTGGATTTGCTCCAGCGTTAGATAGGGATTGTTAATGCCAACTAGCACAATGCCCTCGCGAGTCACCCGATCGATGACCACACGGTAATAGATCTTGGGCACTGGGATCAAGCCATTGTTGTTCTCATCAAAGTCCAGATAGAGCTCCCTCTCAATGCCGTCCACATCGGGAAGTGTTGAAACGCCCCATGTGCCTGTATAACAATCGGTGGTGAGATTGCGATCGGCCACAAACTTGCGAACACTAGTCTCCACCCTCTCCCAGTTGCCTCCGTTGAAGGTCTGCCATTGGGGCGCCACATTGATGAACAGGAACGTCGAGTGCTGAGCCGCCCCAAAGATCTGATCCGTTTTGGCGATCATGTGTCCCCGGGCCAGGATGCGATTGTCAGTAAAGTTGAAGTAAGGTGAGGCATCCAGACCGAGTATGTTACTGATAGTGATGTTCTGCTGTACTTGAGTGTACTTGGTATTCACATCCCTTCCGCCATAGAAATCGAGTTCGATAAAGCTGGGTCGCGCCACTCCATGCTGATAATCGTAGCTCGATGGATAGAGCACATGGTGAACATATCGCGTGGCCTCCGCCTCGGCATCGTGGCACAGTTCGTAGCTCTGCAGGAAGCCGCCATCCTCCACCTCGAAGCCCACCTGGACGAGATCTGTGCCTCCATTGCAATCCCTACCCGAGCGAAGGGCAGTGAATATGGGCCAGGCGGTGCAGGAAAAGTTGGCAAACGGATAGATAAGACCATCAACCAAGAAGTACTTGTTCTGCAGACACGTGGCTGTCACCTGCGATCGATTTGCGAATGGAGCGGCAAATCCTACTCCCGGGCAGAACATATCCAACAGTTCGCCATTCACAAGCCGCACTGTATCCGTGGGATCTGGCACTATGATTTCGTAGGAATTGTGTCGCGAAAAGAGAGGAGCGGGATCGTTTAGATCGCTGTTCACCTTAAATTCACAATCTCCGCGCACTGGTACACCTTCATCGCCTTCGGCTAAGGATTCCGGCAGGATTCGAGGCAATCTTCCGGACACTTTCACCGCACTGCTGGCGACCAGCAGCACCAGGATAAAAACCGAGCAGCGATTGCTACACATCGCTAAGTTGCAATGCACGTAATGACAAAGGTGGGACATGCGTAGTACCCTCTTATATGGACTACTTGTCGATAAGATTACGAGTTTTTATTGGGGCCGATTAAACATAAAGCCGTAAATATCACAAAATTAGAATCCAAACAAAAACACAATCAATGCTTAGCTGCAGATAACGTCAATAACTTTGCAAAACCACTTAAGCTGATCACATCGAAATTTAGTAATTTTTCTTAAACTTAAGCAATTTATGATTGTAAAAGTCACGGACTTATCCCTTCTAATGAATAAATAAAATGGTATTTTTATTAATTTCCAGTGAAATGCCCCTTCAGGAAATCATCTATAAAGTTTTTCGCTACCACTTTATCTTCACTTATTGTTCGTGAATAGTAGTAAGTTCTTATCGCGTCCCATTCATTAACCTATAAACCGAAGAAATTACTCAGACGAAATAAGCCATAATCTATTTACCATAAAGTTAATTGCAAACAGTTTTCAATTGATGTTGTATATTGTATTGTATATGGGATTAATATACAAATCCTATAATAAAATCAATGAAAGGGTAATGAGTTGAAAGCGCAATTAATTGAATCAAACTTGGGTTAAAATTTCTGGAAATTAAAAAGAAATAATATACCTCAGAAATAATATAGCTTCGGGGGAATTCAAATTTTGATTGATTGATACACATCCTTACGTGTCACGTGTGTTTCAAATAAATTAACTTATTAGGCTAAAACAACATTTGTTATTGAAAGCTAAAATGCACTCAATCAGCATCAACGGCAGACCAAGACCAGCCACATTCATACTGACAAAATCAAATAAATGTTGGGTCAACTGATGGCCACTACCGAGTGGTCAGCCAGACCAAGTACACATACATACACATAAATATATGTATATATGTATGTACATGACCACTGACTAATTTGCAGCACTGTTCGTGCGTGTGAATTTCGGCAATCGAATGATGCTCAGCCTAGTAGACATTCCTTTGGCCATTGGATGTCTGCTTCTGTTCTCCGGAAGCGAACAAAAAGCTGCATGTAAAACAAATCATTAGGTAATTGAATTTGGTTAGGAAAAATACAATTTATTCGCATTCGCAGCTGACAGCTGCTACGCACAGAAGGCCTGTCAATGAAATGCAATATATGTGTAGACAAATGTCATGCGAATTGAATGGCAATGTTGCCATCAAATTATGTACAGGCGAAAATTTAAGATAAACAAATAGAAAACGAAATATTCGTCACAAAGAAATCGCTAGCATCGAATTAAATACTCTTCACATCAGCACTGTACTGCATACGATGAGTTTGTTGTTCATTATAAGCCAGAAATTGTTCAATTGTTTAAACTAAGACAACATTGCTTGCCATTGCACATTTGTTTCAGAATGAGACCATTGGAATATCATCTTTCTTCTTGTAAATATCAAATGTCCAAGCCTTTAAAGCTGCGCAGTATATATAAATGTTATTTACTAGGTTATTTGCTCCATTCGGCATATGCACAATGACAATGTCGTGTAATTGTCATAATTTCCAATATGCAAATTCGCAGGTGCTTTTTTTTCTGGCATGGAAATGCCAACAGGAGACTCGCATTAATCAATTACAATGCTGGGCTAGGTGCTAGTTTGGTTCATGAACGTGACAATACGGGCATAAATCCTGATTTTCAATAATTTATGGCAACTAATGGAAAACACATGGCGTATGCGCAATATTAGATGTGCTCACCTTGCATCCATTGCAAAATTGCAATTAAAGAGATGGAAAAGGGCGTTGGGCGTTAGGTGTTGATAGAAGCATCTGGCAATGTTAATTATAATTTTCCATTTACACTTCTTTTCAATTTCCCGCTCGCCCAGGATGCTCGGCTCAATTAAAAGTGCATTAAGCCACGCTCAGGCAGTCACAAGGTTAAGGCAGCCAGCCAAGCCAACAGATTGCTCTCGAAAGGATTTTTATTCGCCTGATTGCAGTTAGTTAATGAAAGTGCATAATTCGATAGGGTCACTGCAGTCAAGGCGACAGATGCTTAGCGCAAGGATTGCTCCGAGGAAATTATTGATTTTCGGTTAGTTTGCTGAGCAATTTCACAAGGTTTTAATTATCAAATGTGACACCTCAGATGGGCAGAAATTTATCACTGACGTAGGCGCTGAATTGAAAATCTGCTGTAATGGTACACTCTTAAAGATCAAGCATTGAAAATGTATAGAAAATGTTGCTTTAACGCTTCATAACTTTTATATTATAAGCGTTCGCTTCTTCCCCAAAATAATCTTGATCCCATGAAGTGACTTTAATCCACAATAAATCCAGCTGAACTCTTTAAGCACAAGCTGTTGGTAAACTGGCAAACATGCTTGTTCTGTACCACCTCAATGCTGCGCTCTGTTTTTTTCTTTTTTTTCGACTCTTTCCGCTTTTTGAAATGGAAAAGTTTCTTGTATGGAATTTCGCAGTGCACGCATACGCCGTGTGGCCCAAAGTCGATCCGGCATTGAATAAATGAAGACGAGTGCTGGCGACGGCAATGGAGCTGGTCAAAACGAGGCTGCCACTGGCAATGGCGGATAGTGGATCGCTGAAAGTGGACAGGGGATGTGGATGCCAACACCACCAACCCCCTCCACCACCTCCACCACCGCCCCCACAAGAACAACAACCACACAAACAAACAGGCGGCACTCAAGTGCAGAACGGCAAACGAGCACCGCCGACTGCAAAAGACAGCGAGCAGCGAGAAAAGCGCAACCAAGGCATTTTTTAAGCTTTTTCCCCAGTTTTTGGTTTTTTCCTTGTTTTTTTTTTGTTTTGTCTGCTGGGCCATATTTAAATGGATATGCCTGAGATTTTTTGTTCGGTGCGGTTTTACTCTCCGCTGAACGCAAGGAAATTTTCGCAGTTTTCCAGCCGTCCTTTAACCGAAACATTTTAATTTAAATGCTGAAACGTGACAATGGCGCCGAGCCGGAGTCTGAGGATATGAGGTTGTCTCATGTGTCGCGCTGTCAGTCAAATTTGAACATATACTCTATGGGCAGCACGGAAGTGAAGTCCACAGACTTCATGTCTTTTGGGCCAAGATATAGTTTCCGGGCCTAAAACTTATTTCATGCAAATGAAGAACAAGTTTTGCAGCAGAAGTTGCGGCTTTTATGTGCAAGCTAAGAAAGTTCTTGGCGTAAATTATTATTTTATGCAAAAAGTAATTCCCATAATAGGAAACTTGTATTTAAATTATGTATGTAATTAATCTAATAAATCGTATTATTTAATACATTTTAAAATTATTATGACTTAATTACATGAATTATTTAATACATTTTAAAAATATTATAATTTAATAACACCATCTTTTTTAATGTCCTTAGAATTTTGTTTAACAAAGTTTTAAAGCATGCATTTCAATGAGCATGGTTGTGGGTATTTTAAATTGTTAAATATTCAATATCAATAAAATCTTAAAAAAATATATGTAGTGATGGAACTTTTTTGTTGCATGTTGTATAGGTAAAGGAACTCTCTCCATTATCCAAATAATTAAGAACTCAAAGTGATTTAAATTCAGAGGTAGGCGGCTGCAGGGTATTCAGGCCAGCAGGGCCCTTTGGGCCATTTTTTCGGACCCGCTGGTCAAAACCCGCGATGTTGTCCAAGTGGATTACCAGCAATATCCAAAGGGGTCCTTGTGCCAGCTTTCGGTTGACAAACGCGAAGGAAAAAAGGCTGAAACGCTGTTAAATTATGCCCGCTCAAAAAGAGTTGAATGACGTGGGGGAAATGGTATATATGTACATGCGAGTATGCGGAGATAGGATGTGGGATGTGGGGCACTGGACGACACATACATATGGAGGGATCGGGGTGATAACGACGAGCCTGTGGTTACTACAGCTCAAGTGCCAATTAATAAGTTTGCCTTTGGTATGAATGAATGGCAACCCTTCCGGGCAGCCCTCGTCAACTCGGCTTGTCTGATTGCCGCTGAACAGTTTGGGATTCGGATTCGCTTTTGGATACGGCGTACTGGTACGGGTACGGGTATGGGTACGGGTACATGGCCAACGGGTTGGTCAGCCTTGCGTGCATGAATTATTCAAAGAAAAGGATATTAAAAGCACACAGATACGCACAACTACATGCATGCCCATGTACACATGTACTTCGCGGAGTATCCTTTTTATGGGCCCCAATTCCACCACTTGATTCTGCAGCGGACGAGGATGCGCCTGAGTAATTGGAAGTTTTTACTGCTGCCTCGTTTGCTTCAATTTCGCATTTTCACAATTTTTTTTTCATCAAGTGGCATTCCTCACTGTTGATGAAGCAAATTTTAATGAATAATGTGCGGACACACGCGTTGTGATAAAATATTTATGACCCCTTCATCGGCTCTTTAGGACGCAGAAACTCCAAAGGGAATTTTTTGGATGACGTGGTGCTGCGAATATTACTTGAGAAATTGCGAAATTAACTAATTAAAAAATGATTCACGAAAATTAATATAGATGTAAGAAAACTATTTTCTTGATATTATAATAAATGAACTTTTAGAATTATTTTGTAAATTTACAAATAACTATGAACGTGGTTTTGTCATTAACATGTTCCTCTTTTAATTCGCTGGAAAAATTATTTATTGTTTCCTTACACTTACTTATCCACGGCAAAAACTGCCAAGCAGCCAACAATGTGACTCAATAAATTACCCATTGTGATTTCCTTGTTAATGCATTTCATTGAGAGACCCAGTTCTTAATAATTCAATTTATTGAGAAACCGTGCTCATTTTTATTCAGTTTTCTGGAGCACAGCGGCTTTTGTTTCCCTCCGGTCGATAAGGATTCTTGAGAATTTTTCATCCTCGTTTTAACATTTCAATTAGCATATCGGTGGGGAAGTGCACGTACTTATATATGTATACATGATGCCCCGAAAAATAATAATAAATAATATGCTTGGGACTCGCTGAATAAAATGAGAATGGGAGGAAACAAAGTACCAGTACCAGTAGTAATATCAGAATTTTCTCGAGCGCATTGTTGCCATTGTTTCGCTGACTGTTGTCTGTTTTTCTTTCACTTGAGCTGAGCTTGTTTCACTTTCCGGCTCCGCCCGTGGGTCTCCATTTCCATCGCCATCTCCATCTGCACCGCCAGCCCCATCTCCTCCGCGGGATTCTGGACAGGGTTCTCCCGTACTGGATCCCGTACCCAACATTGTCTGTCTGTTGATTTTCTGTTGGCCATGTTCCACTGCACTTGCACTTGTTGTTCGCCGGCAAATTGTTGTTCTGTTCTGTTCTGCTCTGCTCTGCAGTTGCTATCTGCTGTTTCAGCTCACCCGCCAGCGTTTAATTCAATGTAAACGTGCTAAAGACCATTCCACCATTCCAGCAGTCTACCATTCCAGCAGTCTAGCATCCTGGCCTGGGAAACAACAAATGTTTAAATTGTTGCAAACAAGGAGCGATAGTGTTGCAGCCTTTTGTTCGCCGAATTCGAGTGGAAACAACGCAACAGTTACGAAGCATTATCCGTCGCAATGTCATAATTATCGCGTGTTTTCACATCTTCATTGCATACATTGCGGCTCGTCCCAGTTCCCGATTTTCCATCGAATCGAGTTGTGTATGCCAATTGAAAATAAGGTTACAAAAATTAACAAAAATATCAAATATTTAATATGATTCACTTTTCGCGCTCTTTTGCTTAAGTACTTTTCAGATTTTCGTACTCTGGACTGGACTCTGGGACACCCATCATTATATATGATGGTAGCCAAAACCAATCTGTTGGAATTTACTTGTGTAAGCTTGCAAGCAAATAATATTAGCCAAAATTAGTTTTCCGACTTAACCCGGCTTTACCTTTGGAAGTGCCTTTCGTTTGTCCAACCCGCAAAATTAGCCAACACACTTGGTGGCCCAGTCTTGAACTTGTGTGGTTTAAGTTCTTCTTACCCATTAATTATTTATGAGTTTCTGTGGGTAAAACATATGCCAAGGGCAACGATAAGAGTTTTTCCCATAAATTATGTTGCTGCCAAAACAGGAAAGGTCATTCAATGATAGAGGCCAAACTTTTGGCTACATTTCAGGGTTAAATGGTAATAAGTTTTAGGGTTCAATCGCTTATAACTGAATTCTGCCCAAAGGTGTCTATGAATTTCTAATAAATTTCGTGGCTATAAACGCATACATGCAGCTTATAAACATAGGTGAAACTAATTTGTCTCAATTTGAATTATAAAAAAATAAATGAGAAATTATCGTTTACCAACTAGCAGCGTATTTTCATGCTGGCGTTTCATTATTTACTTAATGTCTAGTCTAAAGAAAAATATGCCAAGCGAGCAAACTCAATGAAAACATGCTGTTCAGATGGAAAAGTTCGAGCCAAGAACAACATCCTTAAATCAATATTAAATGAGCAAAGTTTGAAATTTAAATTTAAATTTCATCAACCTTGAAGCTAACTAAATGATCACAACTCATATGCGGCGGAAAAGCCGAAGGAGGGAGGTACCTTTTAAGAACTTGGCCAAAGTTCAACGGGTGTTTCGCAACTAAATTAAGTTGGTTTTTGCCCAAGTGTGTACTTGACGAAAAGTTTTTCAGTGCTCTACATGCTTGTCCTGCGTAATTCAAGTTATTAATTAAAGGTCAAGTGGCATGCAAGAGAGGCACTGGAGGTCACACAGTTTCTTAAGTAAATTAAGAGAAATCCCTATACACTAAAAGGGTAATTTCAACAATAGCTTGTAATCTATGTGGTAAAGTATTTATTTTTCACATCTTGAGAACGAAACTCATTTGAAGTTCGTTTCTTTCCATATTTAATAGTCAGATCACTCTTCATCATTTTGATTTGTAGCCAACTGCTCCGGCGAATGGCATTATTTTCAGAGCAGACTATCAATTACTTAAAGAAAATAATTAAAGCTGCGTGACATTTTTCCGATTTCGCAGCCTCACACATCTCGGCATCTTGGGTTCAATAGCAAGCCGCCGGCTCAATTACAAGCCAAAAAAATAAAAAGGAAAAATGTGGAAAAATAAGGCTTGCAGGCCAGGCCGTTGACGTTGGGTGAAAACACAAGTAAGGCAGCAGCAGCAGAGCAGCGCCAACTGATCAATTATTCAAACAGCATCGAACTGGGTCATGATGTCGAACTGCTCGAACCCCAGCAAAGTGCCCAGGGACACAGGGAAACAGGGACAGGCGGAGTCGGCAGAGTCTCAAGAAATGAGATTCTGCTGATTGAATTGAATTTCGACAAGGTCGGAATGATTTCGGGCTTTCGTATTCCACTGTAATTAAATTTTCTTACCAAAATCCTTGCCAATGCTTGCCAATATTTCCCTGGCCAAACAATTAAGAAGCCAAAGCGAAGCGAGACAAACTGGACGGACAGGCGAATAAATGGAGCGAACTGCCTCAATGGCAAATTAAATAACGCGCCTAAAGTTTGTACAATTGATGCGATTTCACGCAACGCAGACCCCGAGGGGTTGAGACGTCCAAAAAAAAACCCCTCAAAAATAAAGCGTGTAGAAGGAAAATAGAAAATTGTCTACAAAAAAAAAGGAGCAAACTTTGTGGCACGACACGATAACATTGAATGAAAATTGAGAGCGGAGCTAGAGCAGTGCCCACAAAAAATATAAAGAAAAGCGAAATTGAACGCGGGTAGAAGAAAGGCAAAGCCGTGTACGAAAATATTTGGTAAACGTTGAAATTAAATGAACCGAAACTGCAAAAGAAAATAATCCCAAATAGACCGACCAGTGGAAAATCAGAGCTGAAATGAAAAATTCGTGAATGAATACACGTTGATGATTAGCGAAAAGTGAATGAAATTTCTGTCAAAGAAACAGAAATAAGTCCTTGATATGTGAATAACTTTGAATTTAATTAAGTAATCAAAACAAGCTAAATCTGGCATAGACTTTTCCAATGTAAACAAACCAAATACACATATCTTTAAAACTATTTGATTACAGGTTCAATTTCTACCTATGCTTATGTATACTTTAAGTTGGGCAAAAAAGTGCTGCATACATCAGGGCGCAGCCAACTAATTTAATCTGTTTTTGCCCTACAGAAGCCCAACACACAAAAGCCTAGTACGAAAATAATAGAAGAGCGAATAAAAAGCGAGCCCCAGGAGTTGGGCACGTTGATGCGTTAAATTTAAACAAATAAACAGCAGCAGACCCAAATAAAAATCGTTTGCAGGCATTGCCCAAATTGACAAACACAAAAAACCTGAGCCATTCCAAATGTGTGCGCCCGTGTGCCCATTCAAGGTACACACACACACACATATATAGATACACCCAAATAGAAGTGAGTGTATATGTACATATAGAGCGGAACATAAAACGCGAAATGTGTGATTCTGGGTCAAAGACACGGGCGGCTAAGCAAACAAACCGACTCACAGACAGATGTAATGGAACAGCCTAGACAAGGACTTGCATAATTTAAATGTGAGTGTGCGGTTTGCTTAGCGCCTGGAGATCTGCCGCACCCACACCAATGCACTCAGAAAAATTTTAAAAACTTTGTATAAATACTTTTATATATTTATTAGATTTTGTTTTGTTTTCACTTGCCACTGTATCTGCCTATTCTACATTGTATTCGAATGTTTAGCTTATAAACTATTTTTTTTAGTTTTCTTAAGCCCTAAATCTTTATTTTTTCTCAGTGCTGGACATCAGCGCTAGTTGGCGAAAGGAAACAGCCACTCAAAGTGTTGTTGCGGGCACCAGCTGCTAGATCCTTGTGCTCAGAGCTTAGCAGAATCGCTCTCTGCCTTTATCTTTCCATGTGTGCGTGTTGATAATGAGCCATTCCGCACGTATGTGTGTGTGGGTGTAAGTGGGCGGATACTTATCACATATGTGTTCTGTGTGGGCCGCAGGAATTTATAGCCTACTTTATGGCTTACTAATGAACTTTCAACTCTGCGCTTAGAGCAGCAGATTTCCAGGGCTGCCAGTCGTCTGCGTAAGTATATATGTATGTTTACCCACTATGCGGGTTACCCACTAATGGATTTCATATACTCCCCCACTTGACGACCTTGAACACTTTAAAGTTTAGGGGCGCATCGATTGGGAAACCAATTTGTAGGCCGGCAGTAAAGACGTTTATCTATCGCAGCAAGCGAAACACACATTTCAATGGTTTGTTTTTTTCCCACACATTTTTCGTAACTTTTCCAGTTGTCCAGGCTCCATAAATCGCTCAAACATGGCAAGCAAAGTAAAACAAATTGAAAGGGGACCAGGGACCAAGGACTACTACAAAAAATGCAGTAAGCTAAACAAAAAGCGAGAGAGAGATGGAAATGAAAAGCTCACAAAATGGAGTCGTAAAGCAAATGGAGCGGACACACACATACACAGACGCTCCGTTTCCGGTAGCCCTTGCATGCATATGCAACCATATTTATGATGCACCCGCCACGCCCACTTAAATGGGCGGACACGGGAATCGAAAGATTTCATCGTACAAGTGAGCCGAACTAACTACCATTTTATATCGTGCGATTCGGCTTAGAGGTTTACATTTTCCAAGCTTTGAAAATAAACCTTAGATTCGATTTGGATTTAAACCGCAAACATAGCTGTTTATATGTTCCCTATTTTAAGGTTTACATAAGGATTATGAAGAACTCTGATGTGCAAGGATTCCAATCCATAACACCTTCCCCGAGTCTGTTGATATATCCAAAATCAAAGTCTCTTAAATAATTATATATTTATAAGCAATTATATTCTCATTAAAGTTAAGAGTGCTCGTGCACTGTCTAGCATAAAATAATAACATTTAATTAACAAATATTAAAAAAGAAAACAGCAATGCAGCGAGAAAAAAAGTAAATTAATTGAAGCTTGTCAAAGCTGAAAAGCAAGGCGCAGATGAAATTCCCAACTCATTAAAAGGCAATTTCTCTCCATTAAACGGAGGGCAGGGCGCAGACGACTCGCAGGACTCGCAGGATACGCAGGACTACGTGGCAGCAAGTTGGGAGCACCAAAGACATCAAGAAGCAAGAATCGAGAATCGAAACAAAACAAAACGAAAGCAAAAGACAAAAACTCATGAGTGGCTTTTCACTTGCGTCTGCTGCTTTCTGCTCTTGGACCAAAAAATCAATAGCGGGCACATTTTTATTTATAGTCCCTTTTTTTTAGGTTCGGCCAAGGGGCAGGCATTTGCCATTTGCCTCCGTCTCCGCCTCCGGTTGGTTTTTCATTTGACTTGGCTTGCAGTTCAAAGGCTGGACGATTCCTACTCCTGATTCCGTTTCGAGGTCAGCGCCACCAACACCACCACCGCCTTGTTCTGTCAAGTGCCACTTAGACCCATGTGTGTGTGTGTACGCCTGTCAAGAGGTCCTTTCAATGGGGTATTTTCTCTACTTTTTCAGCACGAGAGCAGGACAAGGAAAATCGAGCATTAAGTCGATAACTGGGCGATTAGTTAAGTTTTTATGTGGGTAGGCTGAAAGTTTTGATGCCAGCACCGCCTCCTGTCAATATTCATTTATTACTTGTCCAAGTTAAGGAACACAAAACAAAATTGGGTAAATACGTGGCCAGCAAACTGTTGGTCAAAAGTAAAAACCCCAAGGGGCTAAGAAAGCGAGCTGTATTTCACAAAAAAATGAAGGAATTTTACTAGTGCTAAAGAAATTTCAATAAGCTAGGGAAAAATTCTTGGGAAATCAATCAATCGGTTTGCAAAACAGGCCTTAAAATAAATGTAGGAAAAACATAAAAGTTGGCACTAAGCCGAATTTATACGCTCTTACAAATCAAGCCAGCATGCGGCAATGAAAAATAAATAAATAAGTTGCGCCCCGAGCGGTCCACAAACTATTCCACTTGAAATGCTACACGCCGATTTGGTTGGCCAACATGTACATAATACACTCAATTAGGCCAATTCCGTGCACCATATTTATGGCCTCAAATATTTTTATGCCACAGCCAAATCGATGGGGTGAAAGCTGACCGCCATAAACTAAAGGGGAACATTCTTGCCACTTCCGAAGGGCCATAAAAATCGAAGCCATATAAATGAGCCCGCAGAGCGGATGTGGTTGTGGATGTGGCAAAAGAATGTATAAAGTACATATAACTTAAGTTGGACAAATTCTGACGCCCGCTGCACTCGAGTGTCGTCCACTTGGACAAACTGATTAATTGCCACTCGACGACGGCGATGGAAGTGGACCAGGACACCAAGGAGGAAGGATCCTGGTTGGCCCTAATCCTGCAATTCCCACGGTTCAGTTGTTGTCGCTCCTCTTTTTTATTTGCTGCTCCTTTTTTTTTGGCTCATGCAAATTACAAATTTTGTCGGCGGACCGCGGACTTTGGTCTCCTTCTGTTGGCAGCGACAAAAGTTGAAATAAATTTAATTATTTGTTGGTCCCGCAATGCGGTAGCGTTTGCCCAGCTCCCAGCTCCATGGATTGGCATTCGTTTTGTTGTCCCTTCTTTTTTCGCATTTCGCTGATTCTCGGTGGCTGTTTAGACTTGGATAAGCTGAGCTTAGGCAGCAAACGATGATAAATTAAAAAGGAGACATTTATTTAAGAACCTAATCTTTGTTCAGCGAGATAAGTGGGTGATATTACTAGAATACCCGTTTTATTTAAAAAGCATATGCATTTCTCTTAAACGCTTAAAATCAAATGTATTCCTTAACTTTAAACTACAGCTTTAAGATGCTGTTTATTTTACAAAAAACAAAGCATAGACATTTACTGATAATTCTTTAAATGTGTTCTTAAAGCTTGGTTTCATGTCCAAAAATTCGAATTCTAATGGTTTACTTGAAAACGAAATTGTTTGACACTCAATTAATCAAAAGCATGCAGACGCATTTGTGTTAATTGAATTACGAAAACCACTTAAATAGCACTGCAGATTGGGTAATGGCAGCATTGATTCTCATTCAGCCCTCATCCTACGTCCTTCGTCCTTAGTCCTTCGAAAACCATTGTCATTGTGCGTCGGCGGACCTAATGTGATCCGCATAATGAGCAACTTGAACTGCATTTCCGCAACGAAACTCATCGCTTTGAATGGCCAACTCATTTATTTGGCTTAGCCAAATGCAAATGGCCGTCGTGACAAATGACATGCAATTTTCAAGCCCAACAGAAATGCAATTAAAACAAGCAGTTAGCCGGAGGCAAAGGATATGCCCCCAAAAACAAAAAATTAGTATACAAGTGTGGGAGTAGCTTCAAAGGGACTTGAACGCTTTCAGGGTCTGGGCAAAAAGGTGGCCACAAAGCCATGTTAGAAACATGGCCACAAAGGGGGATTGGGGGGCGGCTGTGACAGCACCAACATGTGGCTGCAGTTTTTTCCTTCTATTCCAATCTTTTTTTTGGTATTTTTTTCGTTTTATTCGGCTTGGACAATGGCGTTGCCTGGATTTTCATGTCAGTCCAAAGCTGAGCCGCAAACAAAGCGTTGGCCAGGCGGCCAGCAGACCAAGTGCGATAAATCCTCGGAAACACAACACCCAAATACTGAGTGGGTGGAATGGGTGGTCCCATGGAGAACAGCAGATATATATGTATACATACTTAAAAACACTTTTATGTAAAAGATTCGTCTGGCTCCCAATGCGTGCAGTTTATTCGCCTGCGGTTGAATTGTATTAAAAATCAATTTGCAATGCCTTCGTGGGAATTCAATTTTCTGTGACCGAAAAGGCCTCAGGATCAATTGGATTTCAGGGCAAAAAGTATTCAACTCTGACAGACATGGCAAAAAACCTATTAAGAATTTATTTTGCAACGTGACATAAGTAATTATGTTTTTAAAATGAAATCCATATATGTTTATGGTTGTTGTAATAGGGAAATACTTTGAAATGAAGCAATTGAAAAGTTGCGATTGATTTTAGCCTTATTTAATTACATAATATAGCTATATGACCTAGTTTGCTCATTTGCATTAACCATCTGCTGTTATCTAAATTATCAAAATATAAATACAAAGTTAAATATGAGCTGTCATGGCGGCTAGCCAACATAATTAACTAAAATAAATAGCAATAACTATTTCAAGTTTTAACAAAGCGATAAAATCGAAAAAGATAGAGCTACCAGTAAAAACCGTGAGGCGGAGCTGTTAATGTGCAGTGAATTTAATTAATTGCCCAACATATTATCAAATGCATATAAATGAAATGAAATCTGTTGCAGTCACATTAAGGAAATATACGTATAGACATGTAAATTAATATGTAGATATATTATCGTTGATGGAAATTGATAGCCATAGGTCACCGATAAAACCGCAAACAGAACCGCAAACAGGCCAAGAGACGAAAGCCACGGCTGCATATACAGGACCTCCATCTCCTCCTGCTCCTGACGACCCTCGTCCCCCATCCTGGCCAGCATTGTGGCCGTTTGTCCTCGGATCGGCCAGCACCCATGAACAATGCAAATTGAATTCCAATGACGAGCTATCAATGATGCGTGGCTCAAATTTGCAATTCGTGTTTTGTCGCTCGGACGGAAACAATCACAGAGCCCAATGCCAATCAAAACAGAAAAAGCAAAAACTGTTCACCAACAACTGCGATTACAGGCAGTTATTCGAAGCAGCAATTATCTTTTCGTTTTACACACATTAAAAGCACAGCGCTCTTAAAGTAGACTCTATGATACAAGTTTGCCATTTTAAAACAATACACCTAATATAAACTTTTTGTTTAACTACAATTGATTAATAAATGTTTTGGCCTAACTTTTAATAGCCGAAATGAGATCCACCCCAATTAAAAAGTTTTCAAAGTATTCCAACATTTTAATTTTAAAACTTTGAGGGAAAATGTACAAAATTTGATATGAGTTAAGTTTCTAAATTAAATTTCGTATCACTTTTTAAAATACCCCATACCAAACAATGTTTAAAAATCAATACATGTCGACCTAGCAGACCGAAAATTCCCATTTGCATAGGTAATATTATATATATTTTGCTTCGCCCACAAAAAAAGGTCGCAAATGCTCGCCCGGCTGGCATATATAAATAGAATGGCAGAACTCATTAGCAAATATTTGGCCTACTCGCAGCCACGCCCAGCTGAATAATGGATGGCTGGAGAAAAAAAACACTTAACACCTGGCCGCAGGTGAATGGGAAGGACGACCAGAAGGACGAAGGACGAAAGACAGCAGCCGTAAAGCCGCAAAAACCCGAAAAGGTCGAAACGAAGTTTTGGCAAATCGTTTATAAATCGCTTAGTTGGCAATGCCATTGGCAAAGTCCAAAGTCCAGGTGACTGCAAAGTTGGCCAGTTGGCAGGAGGACAACCGCATTGCGAGTCGAGCTGAAAGCGATTCCCAATCCATGGATAGCACCATTTCCGGCTTGTAGCTGCGGCAAAGGGTGAATAATTTCCCATATCCGCCGCATGGCGATCCCGTTTCCGGTCGCTTTTCCATCGCGCATATCCTTTGGCGTTGTAGGGGACAATGAGAAAGAGTTCCTGCCCCTCTCCCCCTCCGAACCGAACGCAGTAAACTTTTCACGCACGCATGTGTGTTTGCTGTGGAGGGCACCCTTAACCCTTTACCCGCAACCCTTAACCCTTAACCCTTGAAACCCCGAAGCTGGCCAGCAAAAATTTTAAACGGAACGGCGTGCCTGTAATTGCGGCCCAATGTCTATTCCAAATGACTGGCTTTGAGGTAGGTCCATTGCGAACACACCCCTGGACTCTTTCTTTGAAATCGCCGAAATTTGCGAAACTCCTTTCATTGAAACTCATCGTATTGAAATTGAATGGGAACAGTTGCTGCCTGGCTTTCAATGCACTTGCTTCAAACGTGTTTGAGCCAGACGTGGCAGTGTTGCAACTTGCTTGAGTTGCAGGGGAGGTGGCCCACATGCTCGATAGGAGTGCACAACCAGTATTGTCCTTACAGCACAATGTCCTTCTTCCTGGGCCTGTTAAGCTTACCCCTTCACACAAGTTGTTGCCAACTTCATTCCTGGAAATACAATGTTGCAAGACTTCAATCGAAACTGTCATGATTTAAACAATTAAATTTAAGGTACAAATAATTAAACTTAAATTCTTAAATCATAACAATACCAAGTACATTAAATCACAATAGTTTTTATAATTAAATAAAAGTAGTTAAAGCAACGAGAGTTAAGGTAAGATAGTGATTAAAGCTCAGCCTTGCAAATAACAAAAAATAAATAAATTTAAGAAAATTTAGTTCATCGCTTCTACTTAAATGCTCTTTAAATGCAAGCTGCCAAATATATTTAAAAAAACCGAATATACTTAACCATCTCACCACCAAAATGTTTTCCTGGCCTCCACATCGATCTGGTTTTCTTAACAAACAATTCAGCTTGATTAAATTTTAATAATAAATGCGGCCACCTCTTTAAAACAACATTACAGCCAATGACCCACATTCCGCTGTGTTGCAGTGGTGAAAATGGGGAAATGGGGAAAATGAAAATCCTCGGCCCGGCTTAAGTCTAACAGATTTCGGCTAACAGCCGCAAAGTTTTTAGCCGCTTTAAGAAGCGATGAATAACGGCAACACAACTTTTGTTGTCCGAGGACAATGTCTGTGGGGTTTTTGGCAACAAACAACAAAACAATGTAAACAGAGGGCCCAAAATGGGTGGCTGTGGGTGGCAAACGCACAAAAGTAGGCTTCATTCTAACACTTAACATGCTCGTTAAATGTCAAGAGGAAAGTGGCTGAAAAGTCAATGACCAGCCGAGGATTTCCCACGCCCGCCCTCTGTTGGCCAAAAACAAAATGTGAAAAAGTGTAATAACAATAGCAAAAGTTTGTTGTTTTCTTTTTTTTTTGGAGTTGAATGAGCGCACTTAGTTAGCGCACGAAGGGTTTTCCATGGTGTTGAATGTGAATTCCATTGCACTCTCTGCCAGTGAAAAGTCCTCCTCAGGATTTTCCGCCCCTTCCTCCCCATTCCCCTCGTATCGTGACATGTCCCAGGCCGCGGAAAAACAAAAAAGAAATGTGATAAATTTTCGCGTCCGCTGGGGAAAATGTGGAACACCAAACACAATCATTTTTGTGCGGCTTGTTATTCGTCGCGGTGGGGAAAATGCAATTACAATGCCCACATTTATATTATTTACGATTCTCCGGTGTACACTCATTATTTATGTTCCGTCAATCTGTCCATCAACACATTAACTAAGCACACCCACACCTGCACTCACCTGCGGGAATTCGGGAGACAAAGGATAACAAAGTCATAGCCAAAAAAACACAATGGCCCACGGAATGGTGCGGGGAAAAACTAAATTATATATTTAACCATTGCAATGCAAATTTTCGGAGCGAATAATAGAAGGGAAAGCGGCGGAACCAGGTAGCATGCCGCCCATTTTTCTGGCGCATCGTAAAAGTGCCCAGATCCAAACCGCACTCAAAGAAATTATGCGAAAACAAAACTGCCGTGTTAGGGAAAATTCGCAGGAAAAGGGGGAAAAGGGGGAAAAGTGGAAATTGGGGAAAATGCGAAAGGAAAAAGGCCAAAAGGCAGCACGCACACATGGAATGTGTGGGGTGGAAATCATAAAAGAAAGGCGCGATGCCAGCGACGCGAATGAGCAAACAGCCTTAATAAAAATTTCATTTTCTTAATCAAATGCATTATCAAATTACAAAAACAAAGGCAACATCCTTGGAGATCCTGGGCGTGGCGGCATAAAAGGAAATTTCGCTCTGCGGCTCCTGCGGTTGCTGGGCTGCGAAACGAAAGCAAAACAAAAGAAAGGATGAAACTTCCACCTGCCCGATGACAACAGTCAACAGACAACGCATATCCTCGATATCCTGGCACTGCCATGTGGAAAGCTCAGCCCATTCAAGTCGAGCAGATAGCGCCCGAGTGTGAGGCCAGATATACTCGTACTTGGATTATGCGTCTCAGCAGATTCAGACCAGATAATTCACTGGATTTAGGAAAAGCACAGAGATTTAAGTAGAGCGCCGCAGGAGCCTTGTCAATTGCCGTTTTAACTTATTTATTTATTTCGCTTTGAATTTCTATCAAGAACTTCTACAACACCTCCTTTAAATAAACCTTTAAGTCTAGCTTTCCTTTATTTTCCAACTCACCTTAAATAACTTGAAGTCTAGAGGTTCATGTACCGTAAACTTGAATTTGAATTTAGTTTTATAGCTTTAACATTTCATTGATAATAATAGCATTTCAGTATCTGGCAAATAAGTTCTACCACTTATTGTCCAGGAACAACAGCAAATTTCTGTGCATCTGGTCGGTGCACTTCAGCCAACTTAGGCTTAGATTGTGTGAGATTCTTAGTTGCGGCTGCTCGGTAACCACCCGTTGTTACCACCCACTTAGTAGCCCCACCGAGGCTTTGAATTTATAAGTGCACTCCCCACAGTTCCGGCAATGTTCTCCTATTTTCCACACTTTTCCTCACATTTTCCTCACTTTTCCAGGCGCTGGATTCGAGCCTGGTGCTCGTTCAGCCAACCAATAAACACGACGCTTATTTCGTTATAAGCTAAAAAGTCAATGATTGCATTTGCATTCTGTTAGATTTCTGCATCGAAATTATGCCAACGTCTGGCCCTGGCTCCACCGCCATCACCTCCCCTCCAGGGCCATCCAGTTGCGTACACTGAAACAAAACGTAGCTTCCTTTTAAAGTTATGTTGTTAAAAATAGCTAACAAAAAGGTATTGTAAAGCAAGGATTAATTTAACAAATATATTTTATGTAAGAAAAAAGTTAGTTTACTTTGTACATTGTATTGATATTGTACATTGACATTGTAGTGCATACCAGTATTTAACTCTTTACTAAGCTTATTTAACTTTATTTTGGTTCTGCATATTACTTTCCTAAGAAGTTATACTTGCTTTCATTAAATATTTTAAATACTCTTTAATTCGAAATTTTCTTAAAAATAATATTCCCAAACTTCTTCAAAGAAATGTTGTCCTTAATTTTCTGTTATCCTATTTTTAATTCAAGTGTTTTTTGGCCGTCTGTTTAGCCTGTTGTTGTTAGAAGAAGGGGGGTTGGCATTGGGTGGGTGGTGGTTGTGGGTGGTGCTGTCAGCTTGTGGGTGGTGGGTGATGTTCTATGCTGGATGGGTGGGGGTTGCAGTTGAGCTCGGCAGCTTGGCAGCCTCGGCAAGTGCAAAGGCCTTTTGCGTGGCAAGGAAATTAGAAATGGAAATTATTATCGTAATTCGTAATGTTGCTGCTGTAGTTGTTCCTGTTCGTTGTTGCTGCTGTTGTTGCTGCTGCTGCTGCTGCTGTTGTTGTTGTTGTAGTTGCTGTTGCTGTCGTTGTTGTCTGTTGCTGTTGCTGTCATGTAATTACACAGCACCCAAACAACCCGAAGAGCGTTGATTGTCGTTATTAGAAGTAGTTTGCTGCTGCTGCTCTTCTGCTTGGCTCCACTCTTGTTTTTGTTGCCCCAGCGAATCGTGCTTCGTCCTTTTGCCGCAGGAGCCTTCCTCTCCACTTCCATGGAATGGCCCCCTTTCGAAGGAAATTTATGTGGCGGAAGTCCCCCAAAATAGTGAATGTGGTGCAAAATTCGACTAGCAAGGAGAGACTAACTTGTCGTTAGAAGTCGGCAAATAGTTGTCCTTAAGGGAAAGTTCTCAAGGGTGAACTGAAGTCGCAATCACTACTTTTTATTTACAATTCAATTTAAAGATAATTCTAGAATGTAAAGCAAATTGTGTTAATATTATGAGAGACTTTGTGCATTACTGTTAAATATGAAACTCCTAATAAGCGGAGTCTGTTCTTCAAAAAATATTAGACTGTAAAATACATATATGAATCAATAAACCAATTTCCTTATAGAAATGATCAACTATTTCGTAAATATTTTATAATAATTTAATAATATTTAATAAGCAGTTTTTTTGTTTAAAGGCAATAGCCGAAAAATTAGTAATATTTAAAGGTTTTTATGAGCAATACTTTAAAAAAGCAACTGTTTCCTAGTTAGGTTCTTTCGAATGTTAACTTCTGCGGCTTAGTCACTCGACTCTGGGTCATTGGCCGCGGATATAGATCATTTAATATTACCAAGGATACTTGCCCCGTAGTCATCGCTGCAGAAGGGGTAATAGTCGCCCAGGGACAATGACATTGCGTCGGAGGAGGACCCAGAAGCCGACAGGATGAGGCCTAAATATATAGGCAAGGAGTGCGAACTTCAGCCAATCGATAAAAGTAGCTGCATATGCAATCGGGCGGGCCCGAAAACAGGGCCAAGCACTTCCGCTATCTATGCTAAGAAAAGGATTCGAGAAGGCGCAGTGGGCGGGTCCTTTGGGGGCTGGGTGTCCTGGTGCAGCAAAGTTTGCCTATCGCTTCCGCTTCGTCCTGAAACGCAAGTGTTGTCGGCGTTTTCCATTACCACTACCACTTCCTCAGGACCCTTAAAGGCGAAACGGGAAGGAGAAATAAAATAAATTTAATTGCCTATCTTGTTGTTGTTGAACCTGGTTGTCCTCTCGACTTAACCTGTTTCCCTGCCATTTTCTCCCGCCAGCGAAATGGAAAATGCCGCCCATTGATTTTACAGCGGCGAACTGCCGAAAAGAACATGGAAAAGAATAAATAAATTCGCATTTGGCCGAAGCATTCGCCCCCGTTTTCCCAGACTTTATCTCTGGGTTTTAATTTCCAGGCGGATTCCGTCTAATTGATTCAATTTGTATTCATTTTGCATGTTTCCCCTTCGCTGGGTGCGTAATTAATGAAAATCCAAAATTCTGATATTAAGTAATTTACATTTATATGACAAAATTGTGCCAAAGCCGTAGGAGTGCAGGGCAAAAAATTGAGTGATTTTGAGGCAGTACCTTATCAATTTGGAAATATTTAATCAAACTTCTGATTAGATAATTGTGAAGAATCACAATTCAATATGTTATTACTAAAGTAGCCTGTTCACGAAGAACATCGGATTGATATTTTCAGGTATTAGATTTAAGTTCACGGAGAACAGATGTATAATTTAAAAGACAGTTATTATTTAAGTTAAAAAACCGGGCCCGTGCGTATTATTTTGGCCACTAGTGTTATCTGCGATCGTGCTGCCTGCGAGTATTCCGGGCACTTGCGCACTTTTGCAATAACTTTTATAGAAAGGGTATACAAAGTCCGATGACCTTTAAGTGGTCTAATATTTGTTAGATTATCAACGCAACAGCGTAAATATACCATTTAGTTTGTTTTTTCCCACCAACCAATGCGGTTGTCGCAATGAATACAAGAAGTAAAAGCGCTTTAAAATCCGCTTTGAAGGTATGCAATATTTATGCATAGAACATTAATCCTATTGCAAACTTTTATTTTTTCAGGCCAGTCACGATTTCGATAATATAATGTATTCAAAAATGCTGGAGCTTGAAAATAAGCTAAGAGAGACGGAATCGGAATTGGCAATTGCCACCGAAAAATTGGCTATATACGACGACAAAATTAAGGACAAGAACGAGATAATTGAGGCCTTCAAACAGTCTAACAACGTAACCAACCGAATCGTTAAAAAACTAGAGGAGGAAGTGTCCACCTTAAGGCAAGAAAAGATAGATAGAAGCCAGGAACTTGAGACAAACACGAATAATTCATCAGATACCAAGCTTAAATCCACCATTGTTTTTCTTAAAGAAGGTCTAAAAGAAAAGCAATTAGTTATAGCTCACCTCGAAGCTCAGATTAAAGAGAACGCTAAAAAGGATAAAGAGAACTCAAAAATTATTCAGTCTCAAATAGCTTCCCTCCAAAATCAAATGAAGCAAAGCACTGAATCACTGGAAAAAAATAAAGTTCTTATATCTTCACTCAAGGCTCAAATAAATGAAAAAGATCAATTAAATTGTAAAAACATAAAACTTATAACAAGTCTTAAGGCTGAGATCAAGGAAATAGATGACCAAAGAACCTTTTTGATGCTGGATCTAGGCTTGGAAAAATGTAAAACGAAGGAAAAGGATGATCAATTAAACAATCAAGCTGCTACAATAATGAATCTAAAAACTTATCAGAAAAAACTGGAGGAAACACAAAGACGTATACCCTCAGAAAGTGAAAGCGAGCCACAAATATCCAAAACTTTTTAAACAAATAAGTTTAATGAAACGTATTACTTGTTCCATATTTCCCTATATTACGCTGTCAATGTAAATAAATTAATTTTTATATCGCATACAAGAGTATTGTACATTTCAGCTTTTTGTCTGTAAGTGACGCCATCATGCGGGAATTGAAAGGACGAAGGTCCTGCTGGAAAAAGTTCCTTTGATTCGGTATTCACAGCTACGGATAAAGTATTTCCCATTATCAAATTTACTATAACCAATTCACCAGTCGTTCATTTAGCGGGAAGTCCCCCCTTATTTATTTCTAAATTAAATTTGATGACAAATCCTTGTTTTTGCGAACGATTAATGGTGGCCACGATAATTATAGTTTTTTTTTTTTTTTTTTTCTATTTATTTATTTTGCAATCTGTCTTAGTACGATAATTATAGTGATAGTAAAAAGAAACAACGCTTATTATACACATTACATGTAGAGTAAAAAGGTATTCTAGATTCGTTGAAAAGTATGTACAGGTAGAAGGAATAAAGTATATATATTCTTGATCAGGTTCCATTAAATTTCTCCTTCGCACTTCCACTAGCTGAGTAATGGGTATCAGATAGTCGGGGAACTCGACTATAGCTTTCTTTCAGTTTTACGGTAAATTTGGTTTGATTTAGAGAATGTTAGTAATAACATTGAAATAATATGTGCTGTCTTATCAAAGAGTACACAAAATACTTGGGCTTCCAGAGAATTGGCTTTTTATTGCATTTGAACGACAGCTTATCGTTCAAGATAACCGAATACCCAAAATAAACCTTTTTTCATTTGCTGTTAGTCAGTGAGCATTAGCTGTCCGATGGGCGAGACCAACTTGGTGCGATGGAGGAATATTTGGTTTTGGAAGAAAAAACACCGATTTTCAACTTGAACTCTTACTGTTTAAATGAAATATTTCGCCAGATTAAAAGAAACTGTGCATCCAAGCACAGCAGTGATGCTTTATTTAAGTACAGTGATCTTATACGTTTTGCAATTTGCTGTGAGAAATTCAACAAGGCGTTTAGAAAATGGAGTCCTACTCTTTATAAGGAGCTCTGTATTGAAAACGAATTCCTAAATAGCTCCCTATGCGTAGAGATTAATTTCTCAAGCCTGCATTACTACATGCTTGTGTTGCCAGTCAATGAAAAGAAAATATTCTGGACTACTTTCATAAATCAGATTGAGGACAACGAACATCTGGAATCGGTAAAGCTTATCTATGAACCAGAACGTCACTGGCCTGAATACTCAGAAAGGTTCGAGGACCTCATAAAATCGCTTAAGGACAAGACTAAACTGAGGGAGCTCCTTGTGAACGTACAAGGTAAGTACATTTTTATAAATTTTCCTTAACATTCAGATCCTTATTGCTTTCAGGATACAGCCTTGAGATCTTGCCGCAGATCACCCATCTGGAAACACTGCATCTAAATGTCCGAATGCAGGACAGTATCCTAGTCGAGTTGCTTAAACTGAATCCAAACTTACGCAGACTCACACTAAATAATCCTGATATAATTGGCAAATTGTCGAATATTGTGCCCTATTGCAATCAATTGGAACACCTGAGCTTTGTGATGAATGACGTAGATGCATCCAAGTACGGAGAACTCGCCAATCTGCCGCGACTGAAGTCACTAATTCTCTGTGGCGAGCATCAGGAGGGATCGCTGGAGAAGCTCTTCAGTGGTTTCCAAGGACACCAGCAGATCCAGAGCATATGTATCCCAGATACGTATGTCAGTGATGCAGAGGCCATAGCGCTGGCATCCATTAGCTCCTTGACTTCGCTCAAGTGCTGTTTGCGTAATAAATCGATATATTCGGACTTACCTTTAAGCGGAAAACTTACTGATATCTACATTCTGGGTCACCCCCCGCAATATGATCCATACAATCCGTATTACAATGAGAAGGAGGAGGATTTCCTCAAAGTGACTTATCGGGCACACAGACCAATGTGCGCCACCCAGGCGTATTATCGATACTGGCAGACCAAAGATCCAAAGCTATTGCAATTGGCCTTCGACGAAGATTACTTGCATGCACATCGTCTGCATTGTGTGGGCTGGTATGATGCCAAGGTTCTACCCGCTACAATGCAAGCTTCAGCAGAACAATTTTCGGTCTCCATCGCGAGGGTTGTCCTCAATAAGAAAGTAGCGATTTCCGAAGCGGAACTCGCCGTACTGGCTTCCATACCGACACTTACCACCATCCGATGTTCATTCATTCAAATAGATCAGATAATCGCCGTTAAGCTCCAGCAACTTGAGGCGATTACAGATACTGTAAACCGAGTGGATAAAATTGAAACCAAATTTTGCACGATTCGTTTCGTCCATAGCCACGAATCTGTGACCCTCGTACTGGACTTCCTCGAGCAATGCATCCTGAGTTATGGGGGAATCCTTGCTCCTCTTGCCAATTTGCGAAATTTGAAACGCCTGCAGATAAAGGGCAAAATTATAAGCGGATCATTGGTGGAGCTCTTTAAAGCTTTCAGCGCTTTGGAAAAACACACACTGGAGGAATTAGAAACTGCATTCCTGGATCCAGAAGAACTCAAAGAGGTGGTAAAGATCCAGAGCTTGAGGATCCTTAAAAGTGGCTTCTTCTGTTACAGATATATTAGTGAAATAGCCAACTTAGATCAACTTGAGGTGCTTACCCTTACCGTTCTTCCGGAGGGATCTCTGATAGAGTTGTTCCGTCTCCTGGCCTCCAAGAAGCCTCAAGTACTCAAAAGACTCGTTATTCAGAAAACAAAACTTACTTCCGAAGAAGTTGGACACCTGGCTAGCATAAGATCCTTGGAAAGCCTTCAGCTCGGTCTGCCCGAAGTGAAATATTGGGAACAGCAAACAAACGATACAAAAAGTAACGGAGCCATATATTATTGTCAAGAGTGCCGACTGCCTTTCTGTGCATATACAGATAAATACCAAACTCATCAAACTGACCTTCACACATTGACAACTGCGGCAGATGAAGAGGTCCTGGATGCTCAGCTTCATTTTTTAACGGAGTTCTACCGCAACACGAACTTGGGACTCCTGGCCACTATGCCAAAGTTAGAGGAATTAAAAATATATTTTGATTACAATACACCGGCTGTGGTGAACCTATTAAACACCATTGCTTTGCAGTACCCTCAAAAATTAAGAACCCTCGCATTTTCATCGCAGGACCTTAGGCTGGTGTCCCTGTTCAAGGATTTGCAATCTCTCGAATGCGTCGTTACCCATATGAGAGATATCGACTATATATGTCAGCTCAGAAATCTTACCGACTTACAGATAGAAAATCCTCTTGGCATATCCTTGTGGGAGCTTCTCAAGGAACTGCCCGTTTTAGAGAATCTGCAGTGCTTACTTCTGGATAATTCCAATCTGGAATTCTTAGAGCTTGTTGAAGTAACGAAACTAAGCTGGCTGAAACAATTACGACTCGGCCTGGCCAAGAAAAAGTTCATCTTTCTGCTGATTCTATTGGAAAATCTCGAAGTCTTGGAAATTACATCGACCCATTACGCAGAGGAAAATGAAAGCAACTTTCTGTATTCATTTCTAATTAAGTGCAAAAATATTAGATCAATATCTCTTTATCGCTTCTACGATTTTCTGAAAAAGGATTATGTCAACGGAATACTTAATTATATAAAGCTGTATCGGAATCCCTACGAGCATCCGCCTTTCAAACTACGTGGAGTGTGGTCTGATTTCAAAAGATTCAACCAGGTGAGTTTTATATATATGAATGTATGATATAAATATGATATGATATGATATAAATATATGATTTTTGTATTAATCCTCTTTTTTTAGTTGTCCTGTTATAATGATGAGTTTATGGAATTGAGGCGGCAGGATGGTAGCTATCAAAGCAGTGATGATGGCGACTGATGGCGACTGAAGCACATTGACAATTTATAAACTCCCTATATAATCTGATATATCTTTTGTTAGCCACTGCAGAACGCATATATGTATGTATACTTCTTTCCCTTTTTATACCCGTTACTCGTAGAGTAAAAGCGACGAGATGACCACAGATCCTCAGACGCCGGACGAAAATATCGAAAGTATCTAAGCGATTTTTGAACTTGAATATTTGAAGACTTGAATAGAAATCATTGATCATTGTTTGCATCCACACTTAAATATCCTTTTTAAAGGACATATGTGGCGCAACCTGTGTATTTTTTAGGATTGTGGGATTGTTTTAATGGGTTCTATAAACAAAAATTCCGGTAGAGTGATGCTAATGGTATAGTAAGTGGCGCCATCTTGAGGTATCTTTTGCAAAAATATCCTTTTTATAGGACATATGTGGCGACACCTGTGTATTTTTTTGGATTGTGGGATTGTTTTTATGGTTCCTTTTTACGATATACGATGATGCTATAAACTACAAATTCCGGTAGAGTGATGCCAATGCATTGGAATGCATAGGCACCATTAAAACAATCCTACAATCCTAATCCGCACAGGTGGCGCCACATATGTCCTTTAAAAAGGATATCTTTGCAAAATATATCGCATGATGGCGCCACTTACTATTGATAAAAAGTACCTTTATGTTGTTGTTGTGACCCCAAATGCCAAGGCATTTTAATTAATGTAAAACGTTTCAAAATAATCATTCGGTTAATAATTACTGAAGCGGGTTCCTCTCAACGAAATTAATCTGAATATCAAAACAGATTTTAACGATTTTAAGTTTGCTTGGAACATATTTATAGAAATCCGGTTTTTAAGGAATAAAACACATAAGAAATATATTTAAATATGTCCAATTTAACATGTATTTAATGTTTCCATTTTATAATTTTTTTCTAAATGGTACACAGGGGTTTTCATTACCTTTCTATCAATTCAGCCAAATTAATAAAGGTGAGAGCAAAAAATTATGTTTAGACCAGCTTTTGCACTTGATGGCTTATAATGCTTACAACACTTATGGTATCCGACATTCATTTGACGCACATACTCATTTACCAAGAAATTAAAATATTATTTCTTACTCCCCCACAGATGTGGTTTCATTTTGTAAATTTATTATGACTCTCTGCATATGTATGCAACTATCAATTCTCACTCTTACAAAAATAAACAGGCATTTTTCCATCCATTCACACTAAGCATATGATCTAAGTCAACAGGTTTGCAATTTGAAATCCATAGCACTTGTTTTGAGTATATACGAGTATTCGGAGATTAATATTTGGTTTCTAGACTTAAGGCCCTAGAACAGCTGAAATCAAACCGAAATCACAAGTACCCTATACAGTTTATAGTTATAGATATATAGTAATTAGTACACAGGAGTAGTATTGCCTATAGTTAGAATTTGCGCTTGCTACTAATTGGAATCATCGTTCACATGTTTATTTCTTGAGCTTTAAATATATATTCGGAAAATATGACATTTTACGTATTTTATTAGCCACATCAATGAGCTAGAAAATGGATCATCATGAAATATGCATTACTTTATTTGCTTTAAACGGTTTTGCTAAGACTTTTAGTTGGTTTTATTCATTAACTAGCCAATGTACCATTCTTCGGCGAAAATATAATATGTTTTTATTAGTCTAGTACCTAGTGAAAGTTATTGTTCGCAGACAAGAAAAGGCGAACAGTGAAGTTGATAAGTGTGGATGCTCTTCTTTTGAGCAACCATTATTCAAATACGAAATTTTTCACACTTTTCCCATCGTACCGAAAACTCCTCCAGCAATCTATTTAAATATCAAGATTTGGAATTGAAGTAACCGGAATCATGTTAATGTAGATATGGCTGTGTAGAATGTCGCATGGACTCTATTCAAGTCTTCAAGTATTCAAGTTCAAAAATCGCTTAGATATTTTCGAGCAGTGCGTCCGGCGTCTGAGGATCTGTGGTCATCTCGTCGCTGATGTCGCCCACCGAGCTGCTTACCGTGGACAGGATTGATGATATGGTGGCGTTGATCACCTCGGCACTTCCGCTGGCCACCGTGCTGTAGAGCGCCAGAGCTGTGGTGGTGATCACGGTGGCCAGGGCCGGACTGGCTGTGCTGGTGGTGGAACTGGAGCTACTAAGGGTAGCCAGCGTGGTGTTGAGCAGAAGTGGTGCCAGCGTGGTTGCCCCAGTGGTTGGTGGACTCATCGTACTGGTGCTAGTCAGCGGCAGAGGATGCGGAAGATGGCCATGTCCATGCCCGTGGCCATGGAACTGTTCCAGCATCGAGGCGGGCACGTAGGGATATGTGGGACATGGATTCACCAGCTGCGGTCCCAGCATGCTCTCGAAAACGTATCCAATCAGAGAACCCACAGTGAGACCAACATTATACGACAAGGTCATTATGTTGCCAGTGACCTCCTTGAGTGTTCCTGGCACCTTTGCCGGCGCCAACATCATGGGCAGGCTGCCCGCCAGTCCATTCGTGATGCCCAAGGCGATGGTGAAGACAAAGGGCGCCGTTTCGCCGGAGATCACGGGACGCTGGCGGGGAGCACAGCAGAGGAGCAGAAGCGGCACCAGCACAATCCTTAGACCCGACAGCAGGATCAATTGGCGGCGCGACCATGGATAGGGACTGGCGGCCAGGATCTTGCCCACCACGTCCGACGTGTTAAAGCAGAACATCAGCAGCACGGGCATCCAGGAGCGAAGGGCACAGGATTGCACTTCAACCTCGATTCCCGGATACAACGAGAGGGTCACGCAGTAAGCCAATGCGATGCACACCATGTGCGGGTAGATCACCTGGGCCACCCGCCATCGGGTCACGAATCCCTCGCGGATGTCACCCAACTTACTGGGCCGGCAACGACGTGGGGTGATGACGTGTTCCACCTGGAAAATCGCATTAGTCAATTGTCGTCTTATTTTTAACATTAAAACTGCACCTTGAAGGCCACCGTCGTGGGCGTTGTGGGCTCCTGAGCGGGGGG
This sequence comes from Drosophila teissieri, assembly GCF_016746235.2. Lineage (NCBI taxonomy): Eukaryota > Metazoa > Arthropoda > Insecta > Diptera > Drosophilidae > Drosophila > Drosophila teissieri. The sequence continues at coordinate 12,463,738 of NC_053031.1, read as the reverse complement.
CGTGGCCGGAAGCTCGGGCAGCTGTCCGAGGGCTTCAATGCTGCTCTCGCCGGCAGATGGATTGGATAGCTCGTAGACGGGATTGCTAAAACTAAGGGTATTTCCAGTGCCCGGAGGTCCCACCGAAGTGGTCGTGGTGTGGGTTCCGTCCATCGAGAGCACCCCATATCGAGTGCTACTTGGAACTCCATCAATCTCCTGCTAAATTGCACAGCAAAAATGTGTATTTTAATTTGAAAGTTGTATTCGAATATTTTAATATTCTTTCCCGTTCTTTATTATCAACTAATAGTTTAATCTTAATAATTATTAACTCATCTGCATAGCATTTTTCTACCCTAGCTATTATCACGTTGATCAACCTCAGATAACAATGAATCAAAAAATAAAAGCTCTTTATTTTCTTATATTTATTTATTATTTCACGTTTTGGATAGCACACTCACCTCATCCGGCCGCAAAACGATCTTGGAGCAGGCCTCCACATGGAACCGCACAAACGGCGAGTTAATGGTGGCCACGTGCAACAGGTAGCTGAAGAGTATGTAGAGCGTGGAGGTCAGAAAGAAGATCACCGTGGACACGCGATCGTTGTTGATCAGCAGTTTGGTAACGACTCGATTGGAAGACACCAGAAAGCCGGCGATACTCTCGCCGGCCATCACCGCCTGGGTGTACTGCTTGGGCAGCATGGAGGCGAATCCATAGAAGCTGGACTGCTGCACGGTGCATCCGATGGCGGTTAGCGCCACCGCAGACATATTCACCAGATAGGCGGTATTGGTGGCGAACATGTGCCAGGCCACCTCGCACACCGCCACGAAGATCAGTGTGGTGAAGGATATCATGTAACCGAAGAGCACCCGCGACTGGAACGGCGCCACCGATAGCACTATGTTGTTCATCAGCACGGTGCCGAAGGCCACGAAGATGTACGTCATCGACATGTCCAGGGCCACTGGACGACCCGGGAATCGTGCCTGCCAGTAGTCCGCCGCTATGATGAAACTGCAAGGCAGCAAGATACGCAAATTAGTGCTCAAGTGTTAAATGATCTTTGCGATAGCTAGAAAGAATATTCGTTGTGTAAAAAAAATGCTCTTTAATCATGGAATTTAAAGATATGGCTATATGTTTTTTATAAATATAAAGTATTTATTTCGAAGATTTAACAAAGCTCTTACTAATTCCTGAGCTCATCTCGGACATACTGCTCACCTATTGTAGGGCAAAACAAAACCAATGCCCGCCGCCAGCAGAGCCAGGTAGACGGAGTGCCTCTGATCCTTGGGTGCGCGGGTATCGAACTCCGGGCTGTCCATGCTGCCTGGACGTCTCAGTCCCGATCCGGCTGTCGAGTGACTGCTCCTCGACCGCCCGGAACCACGTCCGTCCAGCGGCTCATAGGTGGTATCCTGGCCACCAACATCCATGATATTGTACTCTTGTTTACGCGACGGTTTCCGCTGCCGAATCCTAGTTTATTACTGCCTGTGGTTCTTGGACCTTGGCATTATTTTCCAGTTTAGCCACTTGGTGGGCGTGAGGGCTGCTCGGTTGTTTTGCCTGCGGTACTTACATATAGGGTGCAAGTTCGTCGTTATACACAAATCGATAAACAAAAAAAAACAGACACAACTGTCTGCGCAATTAGCCACTTGTCATTCATATATGACCAACTATCATCTGATTAGGTGGTTACGCCTTTGAATTGAATTCAGCTTTAGCACATTCACTATTTAATGGATTTATTTTAACCGCTTTTCAAGAGGCATCTGCTTGCCATTCGTTGCCTGTCAAAGTCCTGGCACAGTTCTCACCACGCCCGCCACTGCGCATGTGGCGTATGATTGATTTTCTACAACTGACCAAATCAGCCTGTTGTTGTTTAGTCGGCTAACTGGAATTGAAGTCTACTTCTGAATGAACAGCTTCTTCTTTGCTTGGCAGCATGACCGAATTCGAGGTGGCTACAAATCCAAAGGGGAAAATTTATAGCCAAAGTAGATTTTCACATTACAAGAATTCCTTATATTTCAGCAAATTTCGCAGCCTTGAAAACTACATCAGTTCACTTTTTTTTGGTACATTTTATTACATTCGTAGCCTTGAAAAATACATCAGTTCACTTTTTTTTGGTACATTTTATTACATTTACATATTTTTTTGGCTTAAAATAATAATTCAACATGAGCAAACCAATAAACGTGAATACTTCTGTACCCAATGGGGTCAAGAGATATACAATTTTTCAGGACTTAAGATCTTTGAACATCTTTGAAACTAATATTCAGCCGTATTGCCAATACCATTTTAAAATGTCGATCAATATAAAAGAGGGACACGATGTCACCGGGTTGATCGCGTTTCCGAAACTAAAACATTTCCATATGATTGGTCAGCATAAGCCGGGCAGCATGGCGCCATTTTTAAAGCTGGCAGCCAGAAAAGGCATCCTTTCGACTCTGCACCTCCATAACGCAGATCTTAGTTTGGAGGAAGTATTGGAACTAGCTTTGATTTACTCGCTCAAGGCACTGACGTGTGGATTTAGCGATTTCCAGACCATTGGACTACTAACCAAATTGGATAATCTATGTACCTTGACTATAACTACTGAACTGAATGCCGATATCGGAAGACAAGTGGTAGAAATCTTCAGGAGGTGCAACGGAAAAATTATTATCCAAGTGAGACAGAGAGCCGTTCAGTTCCGAATGGAGTGGCAGCCGCAGCCGCAGCGACTCTCTGTTTATCTACCATATCATGATCCCATCGATATGAATGTGCTGACTTTGCTTGCGGAACTTCAGGATGTCAGATATCTTACCATACGAGGATCACATCTGAGTGGCTCCCTTGCGGGTCTCTTTCGTGGATTCGGTGCCGGTGAATCCACAAAGTTGCAGGAGGTAATCATTTCGAATAGCTACTTCCTAACCAGCGAGGAAACCGCTGCACTGGCTTCCATAAAAACTTTAAAAGTACTAGAGTGTGAGTTTGGGAAGGCATCGAATACTGAGCTGTTATCGCATCCCGCAGAACCGAGAGAGATCTGCCTTCCTGGCTTGCCCAAAAACTCTATGAAGCCACTATTTGAAGCCCTGGCCTCAAAAAGGGAACCCACTCTAGAGTACTTTGTCCTATCCAATGGCGAGTTAGATGACATGGAAAGCGAGAGTCTTTCAAAAATAAAGTCCCTCAAATATCTGACCTGCCGATTTAAAGAAGTTAAGAGCCTCAAACATATTCGATGTCTTCCCAATTTGGACTATGCCTACATATCTGTAGAGCAAAGAGATTACTACGCCCACGAAACGTCTAAGCATCTCCTCAGATTTTTAGTCCGCTGCCGAAAGGAAGCACAGGTCAGATTTCGAGGCTGCGATGTAGGATACTATCAACCCGAAGGCCGTCTTATTGTGACCTTTAAGAAGAAGGAAGCCAACGCCGCCTTGTGCTCGCTGCTTGGAAGGCTGGGTACTATCAAAAATCTACGAATAAGTGGACGACCCACCGCAGGTAAACTAAAAGTCCTCCTTAAGGGAGTACTCCATCACAACCTAGTGCACGTGTTGCACGTAGGAATGCTCAGGGTCAACGAGTTACCAATTGTGGCCAACATGAACTTGCTTACAAAAATAACCATTGGCTTTCTCCAGCCAGAGAAAATAGAGCTCCTGGCACGTTTGCACCACCTGAAATGGCTTTGCATCACAGACCATCCGCAGGGGGCATTGGAACATCTCTTCCATGACCTGGCTGTACGGATACCAGCCTCACAACTCGAAACCCTGTCCATCCTGCGGGTCAGCGTGGTGCCTGCAGAACTAGTAGAGCTTGCCAGGATCAATTCCCTGCGGCGTTTGAGATGCGCCCTTGAAAACCCCTCCGATGAATGGTCTCTAAACCTGCTAAGTGTCCACTCTATGATTGAGGAATTGCACATTACATCGTATCAGAGTGGTTCATTGGAGTATCTATTCAAGGCTCTTCAGCTTATCACTTACTTCCATCGCCTGATTGTTTGGAGAAGCCGTTTGACCACCAGCGAAGTCAAAGCCATAATGGGAATACATACACTGAGGACACTCCACTGCAGCTTGCAGAACGCTAGAGATATAGGAATCCTTGAACATGTGCCATTGCTAGAGGAGTTGGTCATAGAAGACATTAGCATTATCCATCGAAATCCTCTGGCCTTATGGGCCCACAAGGAAAGACAAACTCTCAGGAAGCTGGTCATCAATAATAGATCCTTGGCACGATACGATTTTCACAGCTTGGCATTGATGACTTCTCTAAAATGCCTCGACTGTTTAATTAACAATTCATGTGATATCGAGTGCTTGGCCCTCTTAAACTTAACCGAACTGATCCTGCACTGTCCGCACGAAGTTACCATTACGCCTCTCCTAACTGCATTGATCGCCAAGGATTCACATGTGCTCCGCTCCTTTGAGCTAAGAAACAAACTTTTAAGAAAGCACTCCACTGAACTGCTAATACAAATTAGATCTCTAAGGAATTTAAAGATTGGATTTACCGATCTCAAGGGCTTTGAGCTGCTCGCAAAGAAAACAGATCTTGAAATTCTGGAAATTACAAATAATGTTTTTGAAGTCAATCGAGTTTTGGAGATCATTAGAAACTGCCGAAAACTGAGAGAGATTCATTTCGTAGAAAGCAATGACAATATAAATACTGAATTTATAGGTCAGTGTATGGATGCTTTAAAAACGGTTCGAAATCACGAGGAACAGAAGCCCCTTCAGCTGTTTTTTGACAGCCTGTACTGCCTTTCCCTAAAACAGGTAATTAACTATCAGTAGCTCTTAGATTACATTATAGTTCCTTTTTTTTTTGGCAGCAATACTACGTCGATGAATCGTACATGATCATTAGAATTAAAAAGCGTCCTACATTCGATGATTTCGATGATGAATTTTGTTACGAACCATCAGATGACGGTTCTGATATCGAGGAGCCCAATGAATTCTGTCGGATTCCTAATACATTTTCTGAAATTTCATGTTGCACATTAAGTACAGATAATCAAGTTTGATAAATTTATATAATAAATTCTTTTTATATTATAACGGATTAAATAGTACTGCTCTTCTCATGTAACAAGTTGATTAATTTTATGTTCATATATAAAATAATACAATTTTTCAAGCCGAAAGAGCGAAAATCCAATTTTGGGACCAGAAATTAAAGCATATGAACAATATGCAGCTTATGCAGCTTAGTAAGCAAAAATCAAGCATATTTTAAATGCCCGAAAAAACAACAAAAATAGATTAGTTCCTTTTCGAGTATCCTTAACGGAATGGGCTGTAATTACTTAGTTATTTTGCATTTCTTCGTAAGGGAATATAGTATGCAGCTTCTTTTAGTGATTTTTTTTCGATGCATCATCATAACTGGGTGGCAAGTTCTAGAGATATAAACAGAAAAAATTATAAGGCATTTCTAAACAAAATCATCCGTATTACTTACATTATAAGAAGGTGGTAAATCATTGTTGCCTGATCCACTGGGTCCGCCTTGGTTGTAGGGTGTGTTATATGCACTAGCTGCAGCTTCTGCTTCTTTGGAATCTGTTAAAATAGAAAACAAGGTAAATTACTATCCATTTTGGTTATATATATTCTCGAGCTCCATATGTACAGCATCAAAATTACACCATTACGATTCACCTCTTACAATTTTGGTTTACGGTATCAGAGCTGGAACCAGCACAACACACATAGGTCTTTGAATTGGATAGAAATAATGATGCGTGCTGCCAAATCTTGCTACTATTGGTTCGCATATGGTGGGTAGTAAAGAAAAAGTTAAAGAAGAAACCATTAAAAAAGTCACTAAACCAAAAGAGGTAGACTAAACTACTAGAAGACTCGGCTTTTGTTAGTATTTGCTTTGGGTTACATTGAAACAATAAATCTTACTTGTCGGGATGGCTATTTGAGGTACAATAGCTTGCTTTTAATTACACTGTAAAATAGGGCAAAAGATAAATGCTTTCTTTTAGATACGGAAAATAATTTTCTTTTGTTTAGTAATAGGTTAATTGTTATTTGTATAATAGGTGAGAAACCTGATCAAAGAATTTAAATGGGGAAAGAAATCATACAAAAACAGTACTAAAAGAGGAAGCTTACACCTTAAAATATATTATGGGTAGCAAACCATTTATTATGTTAACTTCCAAACACATTTAATAATTTTGTAAGCCAGGGAAACAAACATAACGAACTGAGGAAAATATATTGCATACATTTCAATCATATAAGACCTTTCTTGATTTTTTTACGCGGCAGAAGGTTTTTCATATTCATTTTAAATTCTTGATAACATTTTAGATGTTTAGTTGTTTTGCTTAAAGATGTATTTTCTCATAATTTTCTTGTCTCTTTGCTTATATTTTTTCTTCTGCTAAAATAAAACCAATTTAGAAAAGTGCATTGTGGGAAGGGAATGTTAAGTAATGTGGAGTTCAACTACTAGGTTGATGAGTTCTACTCACTTCCAGGGGGCAAGCTGAAGCCCATAAAGCTGGCTCCAGATGCGGCGGCTCCTCCGGCTGCTCCTGCTGCTTGTTGTCCGGGAGGCGGTGGTCCACCTGGATAGCCATTTGGATATCCGTTCGGTTGCTGGAATCCGGGCGTGTTGAATCCGCCGGGCACATTGCCGTATCCGCCATATGGCTGTGGACCATTGTACGTCTGCGCCGGTGTGGCGTACGGCGGTTGTGGAGGACAATTCGGCGCACATGAGGCGTACGGCGGAGGCTGGACATAGCCACCGGCCCATCCTTGTGGCCCGTAGCCCGGCTGCTGTTGTTGCTGCTGCGGTGGCGGTGCTGAAAAACCATACCAATTGGGGTCATTCGACGACGGCGCCTGCGGCTGTTGCGGTGCTGGTTGGTGCGCAGGTGGTGCTATGACGAGAAAGAGAGTAGTGCCCCATTGGGTTAAACGAAGCGAGTGCGTTGCGTGAATTTTGTGGGTTAGCGAGATTGCCAATTCGCGTAGCAGTGACGGAACAAAAGCCGAGTATTGATCGGGTAAAGTTTACGCATGTTGAACTTACCGATACCCGGATAGGGCGGCGGATTGTCGCTCATAAAGACCGTATTCGGCGCAGGGCCACTGAAGGCATCATGCTGCGGCAGCCAGCCGTAGTAGCCAGGTGGTGGCTGATAAGCCGGTGGTGGCGCCTCATTCCAGGCTCCAGCCGGCTGATAGGGTGGCGGATCATCACCAGCCAAGCCACCGCGGTGGTAGTTGTTCATCGCCGTCTTGGCGGAGCGCAGTAGAGCTTGACCATATCTATAAGAAGTTGTCTTGTTAATCAAGTTATCCTCTTGAATCTATGCATTACTCAGACCGCCTGGGTTTGTCTAGTTAGTTTCCATTGAGGTATACAATGCACTTACTCAATTGCGCCGCCTGCCTTGAAATGCAGCTTGAACTTGACCTCGCCCACGTAGTTTCCATTTGGCTGAGCGCGCACCTTTCCCTTGATGTAGTTGGCCCCAAAAACCGGCTGTTCGATTTCCACATCCGAAAGAGCAACAAAGGGGGCACTGAAGGACTGCATCGAATCCGAGGACTTCTTGCTATTGAAGATCATCCTGTGGGAGGTGAGGTAAATCCTGCCCGGTTTGGAGCCCTTGAAAATGGGATTGTCCTGACCGGAGAACTCCATGGAGACACTGTCGCTGTGGAGCAGTATGCTGGAAGTAAAAAAGGAATTAGGATACATGCCGGATTTCTTTCTTATCGCTGGAATATAGGCTGATTTCCTTTTTAATAGCCAGCCACACGTCAGTGTTTACATTTATGACGTCAGGATATCCAGCATTTTCAGTGCTAATCTAAGGACTTTTCCGGCAACTTACTACTCTCCAGCATGGATGAGCACGCCATTGTTGGCGTGAGCCGTATTAACCGACATGTCCCTTTACTTTTTCAACTGTTTTGAAACCACAAAAATTTGCACAAATTTCACACAACTACGATTTGTTTTTCTAGAAAACTGACGACAGCTGATGATTCATAGTGAAAAGTATGGCAACGCCGAAATTATCGGATATCGATACTATTCTTAGGGTGACCAGTTGAGCAGCCGCTCATCTCTAAATATAATTATTTTTTTTTTACACTACCTGTCGTACAATTACTGGGGCGTTGATATGCGTAAGTGATAAGATAATGAGTTAAAAAAGCCCACAAAATGTGTAGCAAAGCAAATGGAATAAATAAAAAGCCCTGCGACATTAAGAAACAATAGTATTTGCGGTAAATTTGACTTTTATCAGCGGGGGACTTACGCCATTTTGGGCACCTGCCACCCCCCAGCTTTTAGCCCTTTCTTTTTTTTATCTATCGAAATTGAGGTGCTCAGCTGATTGTTTATTTTGTTTTGCTACCGGCTTCGTTGAAGTTTTTATCTTTAAACAAGTTTAAAGACAATTTGAATCTGTATACATTTTGCAGTACCGCTCTTTGGGACCATGCCGAATGGCGTCAGTTTGCCAAATCACCCGAATTTCCTCAACCAACTGGCAGCTGCAATTTCCACGGCGGCCTCGAGCACATCGGTCGTGGGAACTCCCTCTTCGCCACCCAAACAGGTCCAGAATAAGATGGCAAAACCACAACAGCAGACACAGGGCAGTGCGCCCATGGATCTGGAGAATGAGAACGAACACTCTGCGGATGTGAGCTCCTCGACGGTGCACAAGGAAGCCAAATTGCAGACCTCACCCTCCTCGCTAACTCTGCCCGATTCGACGCAACTATACCTAAATGGTTTGGTGCACACGCCACCTGGATATCTGTACTTTCCGACCACACAAGCGGGCGGTGCTCTTGCTCCCGGAAATACATCCTCGGCTGGAGGGGGTTCCACGCCGGCAGCTTCAGCTAACAGCACCGCCAATGCTCAAATGCTAATGGATCCTACGGCCATGATGGCGGCGGCGATGCAGCAAATGCAACAGATGCACTATGCAGCGGCAGCAGCAGCAGGAATGACCACAGAAGCAGGAGCTGGACTAGAAGCCACACTTAATGCGGGTAATGAAACCAAATCCATTCTAGATCTCCATTCTAATAAAAAAACCCTTAGATGGCGTAGCAGCGGCTGGTCTCAAGGAGGTGATCAAGACGAAGAACTGCATCCTGTTTCCACCTAATCCAAATGCCCCTCCTCCCACAATAAGGGAACGGCCCCCAGGCTGCAGGACAGTGTTTGTGGGTGGACTGCCGGAAAACATAACCGAAGAAGTGATCCGGGAGATCTTTGAGTCGTGCGGAGAGATTACCACGTTGCGCATGTCCAAAAAGAACTTTTGCCATATTCGCTACCGTCAGGAGGGTGCCATAGACAGGGCAATCTACCTATCCGGCTACAGATTGCGTATATCAGCGCTTAATGAACCTCCCAACTTTGGACGCCTGCATGTGGACTATGCACAGGCGCGGGATGATCAGTATGATTACGAGTGTCGGCAGAGGCAGCATCAGAGGGAACAGCGTCATCGTGAGCGCATGTCGATGGACAGGATGCGATCGCAATCGCCGCCACCAATACCGCACTACACGGATCACGAGGCGACGTCTGTGGCGGAGCACCTTCGCACCAACGAGACTTTCGTCAAGGCCATTCAAACGATTACCGTGTGGTTGGAGCGGGGAGATTGCACTAAGCGGAATGCCAATGTCTTCTATTCAATGATCCAGAGCACACATGCCCATGTACGAAGACTCCATGCGGACAAACTGCAACTGGAGGAGGACTTGAAGAAGGCCAGAGACAGCTATCGCAACCAAATGGGCACCATGTCCACGCAATGTAAGTATTCCGGCCATTTAGTCGGAAGATAAGCTTTCTTAGCTTTAGTCTAGACGGGAAACTAGGCGCCGCTCCCACTTTGAAATCCTATTTTTCTGTTTTCGTTGCGCCCGGGTTAGCCTTTTAGCGTCTGTATATCTGAACAATCTACCAGCGTACTACACAACCATACCAAACCTACACTCAAAACACACCATACCCATCCAACACACTATTTAGCAAATCTAGTCATCGAATTATTAAATGCCAAACTCCACATAAGAATCTACCGTCTAAAATTTGCTCGCCAAAAGTCGCAGGAGCAAGCCCAATGAATCCAAGCAGGATCAGGTAAAGACCAGCCGAAAAAGACCAAGTCCAAGGCCGACGCACAGCAAAAGTCAGTGGATGAGGCGACAATCGGGATTACCTTTAAAATGTTCTTAGAATGAAATAATACAACAGGAAATAAACCTTAGCACATGCTTTGGTATTTTAAAGTTTAATATATTTACTAGGAAGTTCAGTCTTTTAATGAGTTTTAATTAATTATTACAGCCAATTAACTACCGCTAATAAGAATTAATATAAAAACCGCTTAAATTATCAATTATTTCGATAATTAATATTAATGTCTAACCGTAAAACTATAAAACTACATGTCGCAGAATCATTTAACAAACAGTTTGAATCCCTGATCGAGAATCGAGAATGAATCAAAGCATTTCAAAGAATGAGACATCATTTCTAATTCGATCATATTTATCTGAAAAGTTGGTCGCCCCTTTCACTGATTCGTTCCACTGTGCGGCTGATCCTCACTCACTTTCACTGTTTCTCGACAACATACCACAAAAGTCTTAAGTCTTATTTGGCCCAAAGGTTTGTAAGCCGCAAGGCAGAGAGCAAATTCAAGCAATTGGTACAGTAAAGGATTAAAGTCCTTGTAGAGCATCTCAGATAATCTCAGACTCGGACAAACGAAAAGATAGGTAATCACGCTGTTGTATTCTCTCTAGATTGTACCTAATATATCAACCTTAAATAACCGTAACTACTTTAAATAAATAATTGCTATGCGAGGGTTTCTCCTGTAGTTTAACTTAATTTTTTATTTCTCACTCATTTGATTCGCAAACGAACAAGTCTAGTTTGACAAAGGTGAAGAGCAAAACTGAAAACCAATCCAGATAAACAATCAAAAAAAAATACCCTCTGTCCTCCCTTAATATTATTATATATTATTGCATTATTGTTCAGTCACTCAGATTGAAAAAGTGTTCAATGCCGCTAGTCACAAGAAGGTTTGGGACCATTTCACCAAAGCCCAAAGAAAAAACATCGATCAATGGAAGAAATTAGCCACGGTACGTACTAAAATGTTCAAATAATCAAATACGAACAATTTCAAAGATGTTGCAAATTGTGTAAACCAAAATACAAATGTCAAATGTCATTTATTGTCCAATAATTTCGATACGCTGTTGTTACTCTCGGTTTCATAATGTTGTATCCGTTTATGTTGATGTTGTTATCATTGTTGTGGTGTTGCCGTAGATGTCTAACCAGTTTACTAACGCAATTTTGTGTTATCATTCAGCATGTCGCCCATTTACCCGTCCCATATAATCATATGGTACTATTCCATTGGTGACGCTTATAGCTGCTAATTGCTTATTATTAATTGTTAATTTCTCATATTTGTCCCGTGCATTAACACTCTTTTTAGCTGTTTGTGTTTACGATTAACGAAATTCCCATATCAGTTGTGATGTCAATTAAAAAAAATTCATAATAATAATGTAATTTGCAAGCTTTAAATGTATTATTATTTAAATTATGTAGATTTAGATATATAATTAAGAGTATCTTAACGGAAACTGTTTAAAAACTAGTGCATTATATTTCTTTTATAAAATGAAATTTACCAAGTTTAAAAAGATGTTTTTTAAACAGTTTCCTGATCATAATCACTCATAAGTGCCTATATATGAGGTCTTTTTACACCTATAGCTTTCGCTCTCGATCTGTAATGCTTTAGTCTATCTTTTCTTGGCTTTCAAGTATCATTTGTTGATGTACTATCTCTATTTATAACTAAGCATTTGCATAACATTTCCGATACGCTTTAAATACATTGAACTAAACGTAAACCTTAGCCGAGTGTCCACAAACGTTCAAGTTTCTCTTGGAAATGAAAAATTATAGAATAAGATGAAGGTTTGGTGGTCACTCAGTCAAATCGATTGGTTGTGGTAAATAGCAAAAAGAAGAACTAAAATCATTGCTGCTGTGATACATAATTTGTGCAACAAATACAAAATAATTTTTAATAGCAAAAAGAAATTAATCAAAACAAATTCTAAAACTTTTTGAAAATGTGGCGAGGTAAGTAAGCGGACCAGAACAGAGTCGTAAGAAAGGAAACAAATTTGATGCATTCTTTAAATACACAAATTTTATAGCTAGGTTATAGATTTATAATATCGTAAGCAATGGTACTGAAACCAAACGAAACCTATCCAACTAGTAGCAATGGGTAATTAATTAAAGTTCCTTTCGCATGCCACGCAGGAACTTCGAACTGTCCAGATCACGGATGATGATGAAATGGAAATTTCCGACGATGAGCGTGACTACGATAGACGCGGACACAGCGCCAAGCGAATTCGCTACGACAGTGATGGCTTAAAGGTATATTTCTCAAATTGTTGTCAATGTATCTTAAAATATAATGATTCTTTTAACTTCATCAGGATGAGAACGACTCTCTGCGCTGTCAACTGGAGGCCATTCGACATGAGATGACGCTGGAGCGCAGTGATTACGTCCAGCGGGAGAAGCAAATAAAGGTACTCCAAGAAACCATTCGCAACATGCAGACACAGCTGCTGCAGACGAAGCTACGCGAACAAAAGGACAACAAGACTATTGAGCAGCTGGAGCGAAATCTTAAGGATGCCGGCGTTAAGCAACTTCTGTTGAAGACCAAGATCAAGGAAACAGTGGACAAGTTAAAGGACAAGGAGGCAAACAGCGCTGTAGCCTCAAATGCATCCAACGCCTCAAATCTCGACTACAGCAGTGGGGATTCGTGTAGCCGGGAAGGCACAGAGATTATCCGGCCACAGACAGAACCGGAAATAATTGATATCGATAAAGTGGATGATGATGTGCGCATCATAGAGCATCAAAGCGGTGTGGTGGAGATACATGAAATCGAGGACGATGAAAAGCAGGAGCCCGCTAAGGATTCTGCGGAAAGCAAAGAAAATGAGTCAATTATGGAAAATATTTCAAAGTCAAATAATGAGGAGACTATAAATAAAAGCAGCAAGGAGCAAACCCCATCATTGGCCGCGGAAGAGGTTAGTAATAAGAAATATTTATGTAAGAATATACATCATAACTGAATACGTAATAAGTTAATTTATCTAAATAATTTTGCAGTTTACACCCATTATAACATGTATATTATGAATTTCAGATACTCCCCTGTATATTTCTAATCCATTTTCTTTATTGTAGGTGACTTTCAAGTCCCTAGTTTTGTCAGAGGCCAAGATAATTGCTCTTGCCTCGGCCTATCTGGTGCTGCATCCCCATGGCGTTGAAATCGCCAACATAGCCAGTTACTTAAGCGAAATGCTGCGCAACAATGCTGCCCCCAGTAACCATGATGATCTAGCCAATATACTCGGAAAGTACACAAATCTCTTCAAGCCGGAAAAGGAGAAGTGGAGATTCTGTGGCTTCAGCGAAACAACTGAATCTCAGGCGGAGTCAAAGTGAGGTGAAGAATGCGGAATGTAGACTCGAATAAGATGACAATTAAATGCTTTAATTATCTTACAACTATATCATAATGAGTAGAGAGTAAGCGGAGAAAAGTGAAATGTTAACCAAAGGAAAGACGCTAGTTTTTCGATGAAATCACAACTTATTGAGACCAGTTGCAGGTTTAAGGACAAGTACTCGAAGTTAACTCTATCGGAAGAAAGACACCACAAACTAACTACCGTTTCAATTATTTAAATAACTCAACCTAAAGAATATGTATACACTTAAGCTAAATGAATTCAATATATACAAAATATATATACATCAATATTTTAAATAAGCTGAGAGGCGGAAAGTCGCGTTGCTTTTGTTGAACGGAAGCGAAAGAATGGAACCAAATAAATTTTATGCTTAACTACAAAAAGTTCTCTTTTATTTGAATCGGATAAACATCTTTACGCCAGCTCTCTTAACATTAAAAAAGGGAATTAAAATTTGTAAATGTTTAAATGTGATGGTAATATTTCGGCATTTCCATATTTATTTTTAAAATTTATTTTTTGTGCTGTGTAATTGAAATGAAATTAAACTCAATTTAAGTGTTATCAGTTGTGAGCTTCCTGATTCACAAACTTTACATGATTCGTTAATTGAAACCGATCACGCTGTCCAATTACATTAAAATTCATTTTTATTTGTTTTTCAATACATTAAAAGAAATTTAAATATTCTATTATTATACCAATTTCATATAATATTTTGTCCACAGTGGAATTATAAAAATAATAAATTCTAAAGAATTTTCAGCTTCTACCTAAGCAATAGTTAATGGACTTGATGAAATCTGTTATTACACACAATATGATGAAATCTGTTATTATCCTGCATATGTATATATGTACATACATATGTACATACATATATGTAACTCCCAAACATTACGTAAAGAGCTTACGTTGGTGGCGTAAGCCGCTACAGAGTGCGCGAAAAGAAGCTGCGCGTCCTCTGCCAAGGACAATGCCAACAGCATCCTGCCTCCCCGTGTCTTTTGGCCCCTTTACCTCCCCGTCCTCCCACATATTTCAATGACGTGATGAAATTCCATACTCTACCTTTGAGTTTACCCAATATTTGTGACGTCAACGAAACGTTTATCGTATTTTAAGCGCGCTTGGAAATTTAGCATAAGCCGTAACCGCAACAACAAAATTACTGAGATGAAAGTACAACAATAAGTACATAAGCAGAGGAAGGGAGATGAAAGAGAGAATAAGAACATGAGCGCAAATTTCCCAAAGCAAAAACAAAGTACTATGCTACACTAAACAAAATCGGTATGGTTTAAAGTTCATGGGGAATTCGTATATGGTTTTTTGCTAATGGTTTTCCGTTGACCTAGCATATTTTTTTAGAATATTTTTTTAACAAAATAAATAAAATCTGAACATATTAAAACATATCTAAATATATCGAAATAGTGTTTAAATATTTACACATTTTATTTATAAAACTTTTATCTTTGGCTTTTAGCTTTTTTATAAAAATAATAATAAGACTTTTAATGGTAAGAGAATATATTTCTATAATTAACATGAATTGAATAATCATATAGAGCACGTATTTTGTCTCTGTGTATGGGTGTATTTGGAGTGTTTTTCTGCCGCGGCGAACGACGACGTCGACGAGGGAGGCCCGTCTATATCAATGCTATCAGTCGTTTTTGCGAATTCGAGGCGCGCGGTTCTGTTCCAGAAACCCGCAACAGGATTCCATTGGAATAAAGCACTGATTTTGTCGTACATGTCCAAGTAACGGTGTTTCTTATGTGCGTGAATGTGAACTGTAATTTTGTCCGCCGCTGTATATTTTAATATAATTACGTGCACTTTCTTTGTGCAAAATAAGAACGGAAGAAATCGGAAAAAGGAGAGAAGGGAAAGTTCTGCTCTTCAAAGGACAATTCAAGTTCACGTCTTCGAGTGGGAAGCTGCAGGGGCAACAACAAAACACGTGTGTTTGTTTTTTAGGCGGGTAAGTTCGATTTTCACCCGGTCTTTTGAACGCAGTTTGGAAGCCACTGGCAGTTTTGAAACAGCGACAAAAAACGCAGAACACGAAAATTTATACCAAAATGCCGGACAAAGTGATAAATTACCGGCTAGAGGGAAAAGCAGAAAAATATTTGAAAATAAATGCAGAAACCCGAAACAACTTGAGTTAATTTTTAATACAAATATATGTACCCATATTAATGCGAAATCTGTGTGAAAATATCAGTTTTATATTTTCAAAATTTTCCACTAATTTCAAAATATTGAAAAAAGAATTCATCTGATTATGCGATGTTATCTTGCACTAATGACTTTGTTATGATTATCTATTCTTAGAAGTTTCAATATTTGAACTTGAAATTTCTAAACAATTGTCTAAACATTTTGGGAATTTAAAAAAATGTGTTTAAGTTTCACAATAATAATTTAGAACAAACCCCTATTAATATTATATAGGGATTTCTTGTCACGGGATATGGAAAACCATGCAGTAAATAATTAACACAGATTACCATCAGTATATAAAAGCATTCCGAAAACTTGTGGAGCATAGGGAAATAAATATTTGGACGTCAAAGATTAAATTAAAGGAAATGAAATTTGAAAACAAGCGTCAACAAAAAATATATGTTTGCAGATAAAAAGTACACTTGTGTTAAATAGTACACTTTTCAGATAGGGATTATAAGCGGTAAAATAAATTGTGTGGGGAAGACATATATATACGAAGAAAAAGGGAAAAGTGAAGCATTTCTAAGCGGCTTTTGATTTCTATGCTATGTCAATGGGTAAAATTGAAAGTGGTGCACTCAGTTAATCAGTGCATTCCCTCATTATAAATAGAGGCAGGCATTTGTTGAGTAGAAAAATGGTAGGGGTTGGAGCTCCCTAGTTTAGCACTTGCCATTTGAATGTTTCGACAGTAAACAATGATTAATTAGGGACTGACATGCGTTTCGGAACTGAACTATGTCTATAGAGTCGAGTGGGGAACATGTTATTCCGCCTTCGATTGGGGAAAAGCTTTGTGCTGAGTTAAGCGTAAACTTGATGAGACACTGGAACGTGCCAAATGTCCACATGGGCTGTAAACAAATTCGATTCATTAAATACACGATCTACACACTTATTTATGGCATGATCCCACTCTGCTCGCTTTAAATTCCCGAACATAACTTTTCCCAACCGCAAAGTACTTCCAGGTATCTGCCTGAAAAAGCTATCTGAAAAACCCCCGTGGGCAAACCTTTCTGAATAAGTTATAGTCAAAATTCGATTTTATATTCAATGGGAATGGGGCGTTTTAAAACTGGAAAAGAATCACGTACTTTGGGTATTTGTGAGAAATTTGCAAGTTTTTCTGCTCGAAATAAAAACAATCTCCTTTTATTAAAGTTTTGTTTTTGTAGATCAATTGATAAGTTTATAGAAACCCATGCGATTGCCTTGGAAACAACTTCATTGCTGATAAGTAACTGAAATCGATTGAATGGGCTTTATGTGCACTTCAAATTGTAGACCCTGATCCAAAAAGAAAGTGACGGTAAAGTTCAAAAGAAATTTATAATATTTATCAAAGTTCTGGGGTTTTTAGACTATAAAACCGAGATATTCAATTAATACTGGAATTTCTAAACTTCAAAACCTTGCTTAACAAACCCTGTCCATAAATACCTAAGGCTTGCTAGGTATTCCAAGAATATGCCATGTTATTTTGTCGATATAGTTTAGGAATGAAAAATAAATAAGATGTAAACATTAGTCAGACTTTGTTTACACCTCACGCCCTTTCTCCGATTTTCATTTACTCGTAACCAAACTCGGTCTGTTGATTGAAGTCAGTCAATTCATTTACATTTTTTTACGAGTTCGGTGCTTATCCACTAAAAACAACACTTTGTGCAGTTGCACATAGCAAAAACCAAATCCAATTAACTCGGTCTGGTTCAAGGGCAAGCCAACTATTTTCCACTGAATTATCTAGCAACAAAAACGGGGATTTTTTGGGTGAAATTGAGATGCTATCCCTAGATTTGCATATAGGAAAATTAGTGGCGGGGCATGTGAGATTTTCCCCAGCCACAATGCACCAGAATTAAAAGCCGTAATGGGAGAAATTAACATCACGTGTCGCGACAGGTAATTGACAAGGGGGCGGAATGGGTGTAGGGGGCGGTGGGTGGTTGTAATTGAATCGAAGCATTGTGACGTCAGGGAACTCGGGCGTTTCACCTGCGAAATGTAAACAAACTGCAGTGACCCACACATAGATGCGATTACAAGATACAGATACATTCCGCTGGCCTTGGCCATGTTGACTCATTTGTGTGATTGGCTTTTAATCAATGAAAGGTGTCGACAACTATTTGCATAACGAAAGTGAAATAACCCATTTCTTTGTCAAGTTCATGTGGCTAATTTTGCCTGTTCCCACATATATCCTAATCTTTTGATATGTATCTTTTTGCATTTAAATCACCGCACTGGCTACAAGTTGCTAAAAATAATGCGTAAGAAATTTCTGTGACGTCAAGTTGGGAAATCAAAGGCGCATAAACTGTTGGCGACACCCACACTTTGGCTGCGAAAATGTGAGATATTTTCCTGCACCCAAACGAGATGAAAAATTCTCGGCGGAGAGGAAAACGTTGGACAATTTATTGCTAGAAATATTTATAGACCTTTGGCTGGTATACGCATCAATATCATCCATAGATTTTCTCTTTCATGAAATATCTTTTACCTATTAAAAACCGAGCCCCTTCATTAATTAATAGAAATGCCACATTCTTACTCTTAGCAAAGATGGAAAGAGCTCAAAACCGTTCTTGGCTTTAAAAGTTCATAACCTTTCCACTGTTTTACGCCGCTTGGATCAATGTTCTCTGTTGTTAAGTGCATTACTTAAACACGCTTCACGTTTCAAAAATTAAAATCATCTTAAAATATGAATGAAAAGCCGCACGCATTTAAATGTTGCTGGGTATTTTTGAGATAATCTCGTTTTACATTTCGGACTTTGTTTACAGAGTTTCTGGTTTTGCTTATGTGCTAAACATGTAAACAATTATAATTTAACCGGCAGCATCACGTACTATAATGTGTTATTTAATATACCATTTACTTTATTCACTCTGTGAAATTTTGTTAAAATGTAGTTCCTCTTCCCACCAGCTGCTCCATCTACGGAAGTTTTGGGTTTTTCCGCGAATTCTGTGCGAATACTAATCAGATCGCAGCCAGACTCGGCAAATCAACAAATAATATTCACACCCCGCACCTGTAACATCCATGCACTGAAACAATCAGTCAATCAACTGCAGTGACGCTGATGACTACTTTTCAATTCACTTTTTATATGGATCTGCCGAGTTACGCACTGACATGTATCAGATTACCTGTAGTACTGGGCTTTTAATTTAGCAAACGGAAATGGATCATTAAATGCCAGATTAGCGGGTGCAAAATAAGTGCAAATTAGAACTGTTAATTTCCCGTTATAAATGTCACTTCAACTTTGAGCTAAACTATTTGGTTTTACCTAATCTGCAAAGGAAATTGTATGGTTTATGCAATAGGAGTTGCTATAGAAACCTGATAAAATCAAATATTTATCATGAATACGTTAACTTTCCATTTCCACGAAACCAATTTGTTATGACTCCTTTTAAATTTAGCTGCAAACCTTTGTTCTCGTTATCGAATAACAGCAGGCAACTTATATAAATTCTCCTTGGCTCTCTCCATATTTAAGTTTTCTTAAAACGACATTACATTCGTTTTGGATGTATTTATAAATTTCCATCTGTTTTCTTGGAGATTTCGTAACGGGCCTGGCTCATTATCGTTGCAGCTAAACTGGTTATTTGTGTCGGCTTATTTGAAAAAGGTTCTTTGTTCTTTTCGCGCTGCCTTCTAAATTAAGTGAATTGCGGAAATCACTGATAAGCGAGATTACATAAAAATTCGGTTATTTCAGGGATCGATTCAATTTGTACTTGAAGATTTCAGCTCGGAGACAAAAAGTGTCAAAACAAAACTATTAGATTTAACCTTGTACTTGGGTTCAATGTTATTGGGGATTTTTATGAGAGGAGGCGTGAAATATTTAATACAATTATAAATAATACATTGGAATAATACGACGAGCCTTCTGTGTGGTCTTAATTTCTTATCAGTGTTTTATTTAAAATTTTTGTTTGACTTTTGACTCAAAAGACTCGTATTTGCCATAGAAATGGCGATATTTCTGTTATCAGGCTAAGAAAACACATGACAAACTGTCAAAGAAAATTCCATCCACACGCGCCAAGCAAAAGATAGTAAATCAAAAGAGCACGTCTATAATTTCCATTTCGAATCAAATTTCCCTAATTTTTCACTAAAGCATTTCCCATTTCAGAGGGAACAGTGAAATTACAGCTTTAGAAATGTAATAACATGCGATTAAATGATTGAAGGGCTCTCAAGTGGGGCAAATATTTGCCGGGCATAATCGAAAACATTTACCATGAATGCTATCTTGTTTATCCATCGTTACAGTTGATAGTAGCCTGTTGGATTGTGCAATTGGACAATTAATCAAGTAAATATAAGATATATTAACGATACTGGCGTTATCCTTCGCAGATAAGTTGAACACGAGTGATAACAGCTTGTAAATGTGGGAAAACGGCTTTGAATCTTGAAACTCAATACGATAATGACACGAATTGGGCCACTTTATAGGAGAGCCTTGTAAACTAGCAAGCTCAAGTGCAACTTGGTGATGATAAGGGTCTGAAGTGACTCAAGTGCTAATAATGCATGGAAATCTAATAAAATACTTGTGCGACACATTAAATCTAATGAGGATCTCGGCTTGTCTTATCATCTCTATTTGAGTTGGGCATTAATCAACTGCAGCTACTGTTTAACCCGTCATCCCTCCACACAGAGGCACTTGGGATTATACGGACCTTGGGACTGCGATTCGCAATCGGTAGAGCTTTATACATTTTCCAGCCACTAGGATCGCAGCACAAACAGTCGGCGAACGAGATGAAAATGTGCCCACCCAGCTGTAATATTGTGTTCAATTATAAATTAATAATGTGTATTTACTGAGATCGCCAGCGACCACCAGACGCCGTTCCACATGGGCTGATAAACCCAGTGAACTCCGGGCAAATGCACTCGCCTCAATATCACATATAATCTGCCTTACCGCCATCTTTTGGGGCTCGTCCCCAAGATCCAGCCTGCGTCAATACGAGCCCACATTTGGCGCCTATAAATAATGTGATAATCAGAGTATGTCAACAGCGGCTAAATAACAATGGCAGTACATTGGCGATAGTCGCTCATTACGCAAATCAATGGCAAAGACTTTGAACTTGTACCTTCCACGAACAGGGCTCATTGGCCGGCCGACTTCACGGTTGATCAATGCCCATCGGCATATTTTTATTGAGCCATAGCTCAGTACTCATACCGTCCATGGGGCAATCTAATTTTAAGCCACAAAGTAGCCTCATAGTTATTGCAATTATGTCGTGCTTGAAATAAACTCCGAATGAAAGGAATTTCAAGTAGTGTTGATTTTAATAGAGTTCAAAGATTGATCGCGCGAATTTCAAAGTGTTCGCAAAAACTGATAGCGACGATCTGTACGAACTCAACGCAGTGAAAGTTGATAAGCTACAACTTATATTTTGAAGTGCTGACTAAGAATAGCACAAAATTTCAAATTTGAGCAGGAGAGATCAATGATTAAAAAACCAATTACAAAAGATCTTATTATAAGTACTTAAATATAAGGGATTTCTCAGCTTTCTGTAAACAAGCTATTGCTCGTTTTATACCTTTAAAATCCTGAGCTGGAAGATTAAAAAACTTTTGGCCCCACAAGTTGTATCTCCTATTACTCACCCCCCATGTGTGTTATCCATTTTACTGTCAAATCTTATCGCATTAAGCAGTACACTTTGAATGACTTTCCTCAGAATGCTTTTATTTTATCTGAGCGCTAGCAGATCATAAAGATTTCTTTTAATCAAAGTAAAGTGCGCTCAATTGGCACTAATAAATTCCCAGCTAGGTAGACCGATGATGCCCAGATATTTAAAATATGTTCGCTTTTCACTGAATTTAATAAGGAAATCTCTAGTTAAGGCCGCGCTGCGTGTGACTATTGCTACGATGATGATGATGATGTGGGGGTGTGTTCGGCGCCAGTTCTTCTCTATATTCGTAGCATTTTATGGTGTCTCTTGTCATATTTATAGTTCTACGAGCTGTCAATCAAAGGTTTTTGGAGCCCGGTACTCATAGTCGCAGGCCCCGATTGACCGATCACATAATGCACTCGACCTGCGATTTGTGGCTGCACATAAATATTACGAATACTTAACGTGAACCATATCTGAAATGGTGCTATATGGAAATCTATTGGTTCGTAAACCGATTTGGCAGCCAAAATACACTGGGGGTGACAAGCCTGCGATAAGGTCGTGCGATAAGCCCAATTGCCGATGCCAAAATACCCCCTGTGGGAAGTGGATCTAATATCTAATAATAATAATATACCACGCTGTAGCTTCATGGTGATAAGGACATGCGATAATAGCACATCCTACATGCCAAAATGCAGCCTTCTTTCTTCTGTCTGCCTGACTGTCTGACTAACAAAACAATTTGATCGATGGTTGTAGCCATCTAATACTTTTTTGGCAATAAATTGGTAATGTGTTTTGGGTGCAGATAAGACCTGTACATTGTTGTGATAAACTGTGCCTTGTCAAATATTCATGGGTTAAGGTGTTCCAACGCTTATCAGGATAGCGTTAAGAGCCATTTAAATACATTTATTGGATGCAAAGCCTATAAAGTTTATTATTTAATTATTATTCAGAAGGCTACCAATACTTGACATACTCCAAATTAAAGGTCTACGTACTTTATTTTTGAATTTTTTACATTAAATATATTTTGTAGAGCTCTTAAAGCTGGACAATGATTCATTTCCAGAAAAACAAGACAAGCGAAAAAGTCACAGGTGTTTCTGGAACATCCCTACGATAGTACACATATTATTTGAATTACTTATTTACCCGGCAAAATATCTCCTATTGTTTTATTCATTTCTACACTTCTTCGGTCCACAACTCAAATACACAGTTTGAGAGCCATTGTTACAAGTGGAAATATAGGAATAAAACTTTTTTGTACAGGAAAGCTTTCGCATGGACAGAGCTTTTTGTCCGTTAGAAAACCCAAAAT
Organism: Drosophila teissieri; assembly: GCF_016746235.2. Taxonomy (NCBI): domain Eukaryota; kingdom Metazoa; phylum Arthropoda; class Insecta; order Diptera; family Drosophilidae; genus Drosophila; species Drosophila teissieri. The sequence goes on along the minus strand of NC_053031.1, from coordinate 12,440,801 downwards.
TCGAAATGACACTATCTAAAAACGTATTTATTATTTATAATAAACAACAAACATTTAAAAATATAAGTATAAATTGATTTTTGTATATAATATTTTAATTTGTTATCTTTAATAATTATAAATATGTAGAATATATTCATAGTGTACACTTCAATTCGAATATGAACGTGGACATCTGATAACAGTGTTAAATTTACTAAGAGGGTATAGATTAAATTTTTACATTTTTAAAAATTGCATTGTTAACCTCATTATCACTTGGGAATTTCAATTTTTCATGTCAGGAACTGCAGTTAAAATTCTCAAGCTGTGATCGTTGACTGTGAGTAAACAAAGAACATGCATTTAACTATAATATAAACATTTTAATTTATACTACGTCAGCTAGACATTGACCCACAATTAAGAGACACATTTACAGCAACAAAGACCTTTAATTTAAATAAACATGAATAAAAGTCGCATAAAGCGCACAGATTTTTAAACAAATTTCACCAGTTTATGAAGAAATTGCATGTTTTTGCTCGCATTTACTTTGCCAAGGACAAGGCACCGGCGCTTGTGGCCCAAAGTATATGTATATCCATAGATACATTCACCTTGAGGTCGTCGTCGAGGAAAAAGTATTGATTTTGGACCCTGCTGGCGGGTGGCTAAGCTGAATTTATCAAATTCGGTGCTGTTTACATCATGTTGGCCCTGTCACAAGTTCAAATGTAGGTCGTACTTAAAAGAAACAAAAATGGATTTGACTTGTGGGTGGTGGGTGTTTATGGTGGGTCAGCGGAAATATTTGGTGGCTGCACTTGAACCAACAGACAGCCAAATCGCGTGATTTTCGTGGGCCAACGAATGATTTTCGTAAGCAAGTGCAGAGAAATATTTACATTTGCCCACAGACAAAGAGACGTACAAGTATGATACATATTTATTTAGTTTTCTTTGGCAAGCGAAAGGGGCTCGTTTTACGATGTAGCCGATTCTGATTGGTTCAGATTTTTGGGGCTTGGCTTCCGTGACGTCACGCGGCGCACGCCCCTCTAAACAGTGATATATCTAACAGATACATACATCAACACGAATGCGTGACGTAGCTGCTGCTGACGTAGTTTCAATGAAATGGCCAACAAAATGCAGAGCCTATGTCAACTTGGCCCACTGCTAATGAGCTTTCTGTTGCATAACGCCGGTTGAATTTTATCGTTTCACCCTTTTGGCCTTTTCCACCGTGTAATTAGTATGTATAGTGTTGTGCTGCGTGCGCTGGGTGTAGATACAGATACAGATACTTTCAGTAGATGCAGATACTTTCTGTATCTACGCAAACGCTTTCGCAGCAGGTGAGCCTGCTTTTAGGCGCTCTGCGAGCCTGTTCCCATCGTGGAGCGTGCCAAATGTTTGGTTGTGTTTCGAGTCCCGCCACAAGCTGCGCGTTAACGCCCCCTGCCACCAGCGGGGGGTTAATGGGAGCGGGCACAAGGACAAGGTTAAGGGTGCTCGCCAAGCCCGTTTGCAAAACGATAACGGGGTTGCGTTAGAACAAGCTCATTGTAACGTACTTTTAAAGTGCGTACAGTCAGAAAAAATGATGTATTCAAAAGATATTCATTTATTATTATGTGTTTTATTAACCACTTTATGGCAAAGTTATCTGAAGTGTTATTTTTAAACAATATTGTCCCTGCTACTTTGATGATCTCTTTGAAGATATTTTCAAATATTGTATCTTAATATTATTATTTAATTTATTTTTGAATTTTATTTATTTTATTATCGAACAGCACATAACATAAATATATATCACATTTTAATAACATTTTAATTTCTGCGCAAAAGCATTCTTAAGTATATAATTTAAAAATCCCATGTGCCTGAATAAATTATAAAATGCCTAATGCATTTCACCTACCTACATATGTATGTACATACATGTGCACACATTTTAATGCCTCAGAAGTCCAATAAAAATTCCTGTAACTTAAAAATAATTTCACGTGCTTATTTAAAGAGCATTTGTATGCAGAAAATTTCCATAAGTTCTCACTAAGAATCAATTTGATTCTGGCCTTAAACATTTCGATATGAAAAGTGTACTCACACTATCTGACCCATTTATGGAACACTTGGAGCAGTGTCATGTTTGTTTATAAAAAAGGGACAAAGCGTGAAAATGCTTATTTTCACCCACGAAAAGCGGCCATCTATTATGCTCAGTGGCAACCGCGTTTTCCGGCCACACGACAAACGTGATCCATTGAACGTACCCACTCGCAGCTAGGCAAATAGTACTCCCCGCCTGGCCAAATGGAATTGGAAATGATAATGGAAATTCTACAATTTGAACAAGCATCGAGTGTGCACAAAGATATATCTATAGATCCATGTATACCCCCATTTCTGTTGGTGGAAGGAGAGGGAGTGCATTTGCTCGGCTGGCTTTGTGTCTATATAATCTTTCTGTGCATACGGAAGCTCAGTAAACAGAAAGACACATGGCCATCTACATACTTTTATATAGTTTAGTTGCAAGTTAACCCTTTTCTTTATCTGTGAATATATACTTATATATTCATTAAAAGCTAATATTATTTTGGAGTTTTTTAATTAAAATGTATATCTTATATAAACCTTATAATCTTTAGTATAAAAGAGATGTACTCGTTGTGTTATTTAATGTTTTAATAATATTATACAATAAATTCTACAAAATTATTCATTATCTCTTATGGTGTTAATACTACAAAGAGCGATTGTTTTTTTTAATAAAATTTTTAAAAAGTTGAAATCAATAGCTTTTCTTCATATCAAAGTTCTCAATCAGCGCAAATTAGGAAATAGTCCTTTGACAATTCGCATCAATTGCATATGCATAAATCTGCATTGCCTTGACTTAATGGAGAGAAAGATGCAACAAGCGGAAACCCAGGAGATGCACCCCATGAGCTGGGTAGTGCATCAAAGGTTGCATCCACATGCACATTTACAGCTACATCAGTGCCGCGTTGAATGCAGAACGATCCTAAATAAAATCAAAAAATCTGAGCAACGAAGGCGCCTGCAATTCCAGTTTGGATTTTGCCGCCAAGAGTCAATAGCCTCCTATGGATATAGTCTTCACCCCAATGTATGGTCGCTGGAGAGCGGTACCAGACCAGTTTCCCGAGGCCCAAGACCAAACCGAAAGAGAGCCAGCCAGCCAGCAAGAGAATCCGGGGAACTGGGAGAGCGGCGAGTCCACATAGCAGAGCCCGGCGGAGGCCTTTTTAATGTTTGGCGCGCCATTTGCTAGCCAACATTCGTTGCGTGCGGTTAAAGATACAAAGATACTCTCGGCGCACAAATAAGATACTCGCGAGTGCCACGGCGGAAACATCGATGAATCAACCGATACATATCCGAAAATATCCAAATATCTAAAACGAAACTCGCGTCATATCACCCAGTTCACTGGCTAATTAGAAGGGCAAAGAAGGGCCAACAAAAAAATTACATTTTTGGCCAGCAACATGTTTGATTGTTGATGCGCATGCGCCTTAAAGTATTCCATGCTACGTGGGTGGCCGACGTGTTAAAGGACAAAAACGCAAGCCAAAGGACATTTCTCAGACGTTGACGCATTGCTCAACATTATCATATCGCCAGCTAAAGTGCAGTTCCAAGTGAGAAAAGCGTTTCGAAACTAACGGATTATCGTCGAAGAATATTGTAATACATATCCCCCAACGTAACTGTGCAATCCTACCGAAGTTTACATAATCCCTTCGCCATGTCCACCGCATCTTCGAGCAACTCCAGCGGCGAGGAGCCCAACAAGAAGGCCGGCTCCAACAACGAGGAGAGCTCCCACCTGCTGGAATCCGCCGAAAATGGAGCCAAGTACGGCTCCAGGCAGCCGGTCAAAATCGTCAAAGCCAGCGATAATGGACGCACCAGCTCCACCCCACATGTACGCAAAAATTCGCATGATTTCATAGATACAAGCACTGAGAAAAATTGCACATATCATCAGCTTAAAAATGTGCTAATTATAAATAATTTAGCTTCTGTTTAAAAAGACAAATTTATACAATGGAACGCCTAAGAGCTAAATCGTTCGCTTAAATCATGTATTCTTCCTTATGCTCTATTCAGTGTTATTTTTCTCAGTGCCTGCTTAACTTAAGTAAATTAACGCTGACCAGCTGGCCAGCCAAGTTATAATGCATCTTTTGATGTTGACCTTGGCTGAGACCACGGCGAAAGTCCAATTAACGAAGTGCGAAAAACAAGACAGGAAATAAAGTTGCTTAAGCAACAAAATACAGATGCGCTCCATATGAAATAATCAAGTTGTGATGCCTTTTCAAAGTAAGGGCATTCAAAATCTGCGTTGTAGCTACGAATATTTGCTCAAAATAGGCAAACAATCTTGGTTGTTGGAAGAGTAAATGCGGAGCAGAAAGCAGAAAGATGTTGCCGCAAAAAGATACGAGATATAAATAGTTTACCAGGCAATTATCAGGCCGAAATGAGTATTTTTCCAATTCCAAAAGCTATCTCTATCAACCGAGCACAAACACAGAAAATAGAGTATAATTTGCTTTTCTGAAACCGCACGAGTACCAATAACTTACATGCTAGCACTGCACATATTTTCAGCGATAAACAAAAAAAACACAATCGTGTTTTTCAGTGGACTTTATCTTAAATCCAGTACATTTTCCTGCGTTCAGGGAGCTAAGCGTTCATTGATGGATCGCACAGCTTATCAAACTAATGAGTTCCGTTCCAAAAACAATGTGGAAACTTTCTATTTTTGTTTGGTTTTATGTTGGACAAGGTCACAATAGCCGAGAGAAGACTATGAAATACAAATCATTACCTATAGGAAAGCCATTTTGCCTTTCACAGAATAATGTGATAAGTGAGCACTTCAAAAATAGGGGCGTATCCCCTATTCCCCGAAGGTAGAAATTAGAAATAACAATAGTCACAATATGGATTTGCTTTGGAATACCCCCAAACATTAATGATAATTTTCTCTGACAATTCAATTGAAACTCGTTCCCCGAATTCCCAAAATGAGTCAACAATTTTGTGGGTGTTTATTTTAGTACGAATAACACACGATTTAAATGTGCCACCTCTTCGAAAACTCTAAAAATTTAACTTATACAGACACTGGAATGGTTTTATGAGTAGCATTTGAATACGTTTTAAAATGCGACCCACAAAATTATAAAAACTCGACCAGTTCGATAACAAAGTGTGGGACATTTTTCGAATATCAATGAGTTGCCCTAAATGGTTCGTTATGATGGTTATAAAGCCATCACCGTTTTCACTTTCATTGTCATCGTAATAGCCACCAAATTAAGCTATTATAAAACAGCTTTTAATATTTTTGGATTTAATATTAAAAGTGCCACGGAATACTCAAGGCCTAGGGTTTAGCGGAATTATTTAAAGAAAATGCTTAGCATATGGAAATTATTTCCATTAAATTCCTGCAAATGAAAACAGTTCTGTTGAAATGCGGTAGGAATTTTTCAAACTACTTATATGCAAATTTTATGGTCAATAGCCCGGGATTATTGTGCATATATTAACCTAGACCGCTAAATAATTATGGAGTATTTAAGCGGAATTTGCTTATGCTCTACAGTTAACCAGTTTAGTGGCATGCTATAAGCCATATTAAATTACCATTCTTACTTATGACGCGCACTGTTGCGCCTGCCACTGACATTGAAACGAACTTGGACCTCCACATTTAGCCAGTATCATCAACGTGTTGGGGGGACTATAGCACCCAAAAAAAGGGGGGGAGACTTGGGTTCCTAGAGCTGCCTTTAACTGGCAGTAATGCTAAATTTAGATACAGAACAACAGACAGCCAATGGATTGACCACATTAGCCGCAGACGGAACTCAAACGAACCAAGGCACAGAATCGTGGACAGATATCGATTTCAGACGATTCAGACGCGATTTCAACGCTTCGTTTACTCTCCACTTGGCAATCTGGAGGTGTGTCCCCAGTCGACCAGAGCAAAGTGACAGTTAATATGTGGGCGTATACGCCCTGTGTCCACATGGCCTTCTCCTTCTTCTCCTTTTTCCAGCTGCAAATCCCGGCCTGCATTTTCGCGGAAGTGATTTGTTCTCTGCTCCTTCGTTTCGCGTGGGTCGAGATTGGCAATGGCACTATGAGTGGGATTTGTGAGTGGGCGGCGACACATGGTATGAAGCAAGTTATAGGCGACGATAAAATGGCCATCAATTACCCATATGCACCAGGCGAAATGGCTTTTACACTGGTCTCTAAGATGTGAATGCAATGAGCGAAAATATTATGATAATGAACACTATTGTAGCTAGAATCTGTAAAAGAATCCATTTAGAAACATATGGAATTTACGCCTTGCTACAGAACAACAAAATATATTGTGTAAATGTGGCCAATGTAAAAACTAGCTTCGAATTTGTTGAAAACAATTCAAACAGGCCCCTTTTCTTCGTACAAAAATGTACAAATCACGTATAGCACGTGCCAAGTGCAACGTAAGAGGATATGTAATATGAATATACGCTATTTAGGTTTATTAACTATTTAGCTAATTTTGTATATTCATAAATTCTTTGGAACAACTATAAAATATTTGTATATCTATTAATTAAGTGTTAAGAATACCGTGTCATAGGTCAAGTTTAACCAAAATGAAATCTATTCATTTAGGAAAAAAATACGTCGAAACACACCCCTTTTAAGCACAGAAAACAAAGCACAACTCACATGTCGAAGACGATGACTCTGTTTTGTTTATAAACATGGAAATATCTTTAAAAAGCTTTCGATAAAAAAAGCTGTGATATAGCCGGTCTGCAAGATTCTTTAACACGTTCATGGATGGAATTTGGGCAACTTACTGATTAGGCACGCGATAACCTAAGCCATGTTTACGTATATATATGCCGATTCCACAGTAATTTATGGCCAACGAACGGAAGTCAATGAGTGTGGTTAACAATGTGGTCAAACATTATATGAGTAGTTAATTGGTGCTGCTTGACTGATCTTAGCACCTTGAAAGGGGGCTAAAAAAACAGGGGAATGTTTTTAATCCTAAGAAATACCTATAAGTAGAATGGAATCGAAGTGAGTGGCTAATACTAATGGGTTATTTGGGCATGATGATTATCTTTAATGCGGTTTGAATTATGGCAAACGTATGTACATTAGAGCTCTATATATGAAACTTTTAATTAGGTAATTTCCATTTACTTAATCGCCTTATCTAAGCAACTCTATCAGCTTAAGTACAAGAAGTTTCATTGATCAAGTGCCGGTCTTAAAAACATTCAAGTGGAAACACATGGACATAATAATAGTACTTTGCGTCTCAACTTTCTAAGTTCCCATGAGGCATCCCCAACTTCAAATATTCCCACCGATTCCCCGGTGGTCTTATGGGATTTTTCTGTCCAAAGCGTTCAGATACGAACCACTCGGCATATGAATGATATTAAGTGGCGAGTGCGCTCGAACTTGGCTTAATTTGGGTGCTACTTTTGTTTATGTGACTGGTACAATGAAATAATGAAGCACTTGAACACAATCGGAATGGGAACGGGAAGAGCATAGGCGTGGCCCATAGTTTTGATATTTTTTGGGGCCGGGAGAGTGCAATAAATTTTGGGGCACAGGCATTTGACGAAGTGCCCACTATCGGACCTCCAATAAATGTCCTAATCACTGAGCTGGGGGTTCTGACCTTATCAAGAACCGTGGCATGATAATACTTGTAGGTAGCTAATTGCTGGCCCCCAGTCTAAGTCAGTTGGTCAGAGCAGAAAGATCTAATTAAAAGTGAAAAGTAACGTATTTTGTAAAATAAGGATAAATGTATATTTACTTCAATTTGCATACTGGATCGGTTTATCCTGTTGCCCTATTAACTACACAAATCAAAAATCATGCCCACTCCTTATAATATTGTTTTCATAATACGCAATACTTTTACTTTAAGCCAGTATCTACAATTTTACAATTAAATTCAACATGTACTTATCAAAGCCTTCGTCCATTGCAGGATCAGGAGAATCTACTCGACAACATGGTGCACACGTCGACTTCAAATGACGCCAAGAAGTGGCCGCAATATGTCGCCGCATTGGCTGCAGCTGGTGGCGCCTTCGCCGCCGGTACCGTCCTGGGTTGGACATCGCCGGCCGAAACGGTGATCGTGGAGGATAAGGAAGGATACGATTTCTCCGTTGACTCAGATCAGTTTTCGTGGGTGGGATCGGCCATGACGCTGGGTGCCGCCTGTGTGTGCATTCCCATTGGCATCCTGATCAATATGATTGGCCGAAAGTGGACCATGCTGTTTCTGGTGCTGCCCTTCATCCTCGGTTGGGCCATGCTCATCTGGGCGTCCAATTTGGGTATGCTGTATGCTGCGCGCTTCATCCTCGGTATCGCCGGTGGAGCCTTCTGTGTGACCGCTCCCATGTACACGGGTGAGATTGCCCAGAAGGAAATTCGCGGCACGCTGGGCAGCTTCTTCCAGCTGATGATAACCATTGGTATCCTGTTCGTCTATGCCGTCGGAGCTGGTGTGAGCATATTCTGGTTGAGCGTCATTTGTGGCCTATTGCCCCTCGTGTTTGGCGCCATCTTCTTCTTCATGCCAGAATCGCCCACCTACTTGGTAAGTTGTTTTAGAGTTTAGATTTTCAGTTCAATCAAACAAACTTTAAAGAAATTTTTCCTGTTTTTAAAGTATGATTTAGTTCGATTCCAACTAAAAGCTTAAGAGAAGTCAAAATTGCTATAAATTAAATAAACTCGTTTCAAATACTTTCTCTTTTCACCTGCAAACAAATTTTCATTCGTATATAAATTAGAAATATTTCGTTCAAAAAAAGCACCCTGTAAAATGAATATCTTAAATGGCGCGCTGTAGAAAAAATCCATTGGTCAGATATAATCTGCCAGTCAATCAAGATTAAACCTTGGGCAACCCCACCTTGTATATCTAAGAGATACGAAACCACCACGAGTTTGCCATCAACACCAGATATTCCTTTTCAAGTGTAATTCAACATGTCTTATGTCCAAATCCCCATCGACAGGTTTCCAAAGATCGGTCGGAGAACGCCATCAAGTCCATTCAATGGCTGCGTGGCAAGGATTACGACTACGAGCCAGAGCTGGCGGAGCTGCGTGAAATCGATCGGGAAACCAAGGCCAACAAGGTGAATGTGTGGGCTGCCCTCAACCGTCCCGTCACCCGGAAGGCTTTGGCCATCAGCATGGGTCTTATGTTCTTCCAGCAGGTTTGCGGAATCAACGCTGTTATTTTCTACTCTTCGAGGATCTTCAAGGTGAGTGGGAATATAATTATTTTTTTAAATTCCATCAGAAATACATAACAAATTTGTCTCCTTCCCCCGTTTCAGGAAGCCAATACTGGCATCGGACCCCAGTGGGCAACCATCATTATCGGCATCATGCAGGTGGTGGCCACCTTTGTCTCCACCCTGGTAGTGGATAAACTGGGCCGTCGCATCCTTCTGTTGGCTTCAGGAATTGCCATGGCCATTTCCACCACCGCCATCGGAGTGTACTTCTACCTCCAGAGTCAGGACGAAGATCAAGTGGAGAATCTGGGCTGGCTCCCAGTGGGCAGCTTGTGTCTGTTCATCATCATGTTCTCGATTGGCTATGGACCGGTGCCATGGCTGATGATGGGAGAGCTCTTTGCCACCGATATTAAGGGATTCGCTGGATCGCTGGCCGGAACCTCCAACTGGCTTTTGGCCTTCGTGGTCACCAAGACGTTTGTGAACTTGAACGAAGGCATGGGCATTGGCGGAACCTTCTGGCTCTTCGCTGGTCTGACTGTTCTGGGAGTGATATTCGTTTTCTTCGCCGTGCCGGAAACGAAGGGCAAGAGTCTGAATGAGATTCAGCAGGAGCTGGCTGGCAACCGGTCGACTCCTGAAGCTATTCCCGCGGAAAAGTAAAGGAACAATATCCACCTGTGGAGCCAGAAACAGAAATCGCAATTGGCAAACCAGAAGGCGAAAGACGGACCGGAAATCACTGTTAACTTGCTGTTAATATACGTTCGATTTAAGTTCGCGTTTAGTGCAAGTCTTTTGGCGTTTTCGATGGATGAATTTGTTTATAGAATTTAATATCCGCATAGATTTTCGGTTAAGTATAGCAAGATTCAGATAAAGATGAAGAGAATTGCAGGAAACTATAACTAAGAGCGAAGACTGAAGGTCAACTGCAGAAAAGCCGCGATATTTTATTTTTTTGCAGCCATAGAAAAGACAACAGCAATTTAAGAAAAAACATATATACCTATATATATCCATATAATGTATGTATGCTTATTTAGTGTTATTCATTCAACCAACGAAATCTGTTTTACAAAATTTTAAGGCATACTTGCATTTGTTCGGATTTTTAAGGTGTTTGCAAGCATTTGTTCGATAATTCTTAATCTAATTGTACTATATTGTATGTCTATGTATATGAACTTTATGTATGTGTAGCTGTTTGGGTCTAAATTTCAAAAAGCATTCAGTCGATTCACTTAGCATAGCTCGTTTAAGTTATAAGCCACGCCATTTGCCAATATATTTATTTATGCCAAGTTAGCGAGAGAAAGATGTTTATATTTTATTTAGTAAAACCAAAATATACGCATTTTTAAATAATATTCCAACCGATATTTGAATTTAATTTTATAATCGCTGAAAGCTATAAAGAAATCCCGTCTATCATTGTTAAACTTGCATATAGTATTTATGGAAAAATTTAAACTACCGATGAAAATAAAAATATATCAATATATTTAATATGTTGTAACCGACTGTGTTATTTTTTTTACCTCCTCAATGGTTTTAAGGTCCTTTAAAGACGTCAAGAGTTTACCATTTAAATTATAAACTTTGCCCATCAACTAAATAACAAATTTCACGTTTTTAAGTTGCAATCTTTGCTTGCAAAGCTGGTAAATATATTTTTTATAAACTACAGTAACTCCATATAAAATATATAATATATATATTTTTACAACAGCTATAAATAAATTACAATTAAACAATTTCTGCACATTATTTTAATTGCCTCTTTACGAGTTGTAAAACTAATCATCTTATATGGTAAAACAATAAGTTATAATCTCAGATAGTGCTTGTTCAGAAGATTTTCAGTTACCAGTGTTTTCAGAAAATCCTTTAAAAGAATTTATCTCGATCGAAGTTAAGGATTCGCAACAAGCCATGTTCTGCGCCCATTGCCACCCAAGTATGGCTGGACGAATTCCAATTGCAACGAACGCAATTGAATCTGGTCATTGCCAGAGAGTGTATGTTTTGCGGTCTACGTTTAGCGCTCAGGTATGTCGACTTGCGTTTGTGGGGCTCGGGGACCAGTGGATTGATTTGCAACCCATAGTCCTGGAGGAAGTCATCGGGGGTGATGGGATCCGTGGCCTTAGGAGCAGATGAGCCCAAGTGGTGCAATTCGGAGGTGGATACGGCACGTGAGTTGACCGTTGACTTCAGCAGAGCAGGGCCACAGTTAAGATCCCGCACATCCAGGAATACCAAGTCGCCGTTGTCAGTTACGAACACCATGTGATTCTGCTGGCAATTCGTGTGCATTTCCCGTGTCGTTGTTAGGGTTCCATCAAGGGTCCTGTGCTCGAATTGTATACCCGAGGGACTAACTGCTATAGTACGAAAAAAGTCTGCAAAGAAAAGCTATCATTAGTCGGCATGTGCAACAGTTGAGGATCTCTGAGACTTACGTGAACTACTGACTACTAGGGTCTCACAAATAGGAGACCAGGTTAAATTAGCCATATAAAGACTGGAAATGGTGTCTTGTGTCAGTATATATGGGTTCGACCAGTTCGCAATATCATAAATTTTAAATTGACGTATGGAAGTACCAACTGCAAGCCAGCGTGGACCATTATTGTCATAATGCAGATCCATATCTAAGGAAAAAATTCAAAGGTAAGTTCAAAACTCTTAGGGAAAAAGTTATACCAAAGAAACTTACATTGGACATTCCGCTCTCCTATGTAGACAAAATTTACAGGCACAAAATACGACTGATTATTTTTGTTGAAACAATTCAAATTGTCCTCATTGTCAATGTCCCATAATGCAAAGTGACCGCTGCTGTAGCCTGTTGCTAGAAAATTGTGTCCGGAAGACTGAACAAGAATTTTATTTTATTTATTTTATTTCAGCATACAAATTTTAGCATTAAACTTACCAGCGACCAACAAATTTTTGTGCACTGATCCTGCACAGGATTGTTAATATCCAATGTAAGCGTAATCAATGTATCCAGTTGAATGACCACCTTGTCGTCGGCACTTTCATCATTGGTCAGCTCTAATGGAAGGGCATAGATTTGAACACTACTCAACGTATTCGCCACAGCCAATACGCCTAATCGATTTGAAGACTTTTCATAGCCACCACTGGGCAAAAATGAAAAACTATGAACAGGTCCATTGGGTACATGAACTGCATAATGAAATTCTGGTTTTAGGGACCATGATTTGCCCGTATTCTTGGCATTACACTTCAGTAACATCAATAAACCATCATCATCCTTTAATTTTGTATGTCTTGCAAAGGTTTTCATCTTTGAGCGCACGGAACATAGAAGGTATTGACTCGCAGCTTTCGGAGGAAGGGGCACCCATTCAAGCTTCTTAATCGAACTGCCCAGATAGCCTACATATTCACCTGTCGAAAAAGATACATTAATTTTTGGTTTGTTTTAAATAACTTCTGTTTATTTACCTTCTTTGTTGAAGCCCTCAAACGGTGCCAATTGTTTCCAATCGTTTTCGTTCATAACTTTACCGTAAGCATAGCGCATAGACGGTGTGTTTTTGGGGGGCAACAAGACATCAGCATTCTTTTTAGAGATATTTGAATAGCTGGGCAGCAGTTGGGTGAATAAGGCACCAGTTCCATAATTGCGTTGCACGCTAAAGAATACAAATAAATAAAAAATAAAACCAAATTGAATAATTCTGGGTTGGCTTACAATTCATTCCATTTATGGGTCGCTCTAGCCTCCAAGTGATGATAACGCGACAGTACTGTAGTGTAGAAATTACGTTAAATATGAGTATTGCCAGTGATTTTCAATTACTTACAAGGCTTCTGCTGACACTCTCCCACATTCACTGGTCGTTTGTATTTTCGTTTCCTGTCAATGTCTCCTCGTCGGTTTGCTTTCGACTGCTTGGATGTGGAGAAATTGTCGCCAAGACTGCCCTCACCTTCGCTGCTAATGCAGTCCTCGTTGGAATCCACTCCTTCCGAATCGTACTCCTCAGAAGACTCCTTGTCCTTGGTCATATCATAGTCTGATGAGTCGCCATCGAAATCGTTCTTTGCGGAAGTCCCCTCTCCTGACTTTTGAGTTGTCAGGGCTTCTCCAATTTTCTTTAATTTGGTTTCAGCTCTGAAGGTGATGAATTGTATTAAAAAAGATTTGTTAAATTGAAAAACGAATCAATAACTATCTACTTACTTTATAGTAGACTTCCGCTTGGCACGGCCAGCATTACTAAAAACGGTTTCTTTGCCATCTCCATCCGCGTCTTCTGGATCTTCAGTGACCTGGGGCGCTAGGCGCTTTGGACAAGTCCTTATATGGACCGGAAGTGAGAGTTTTGTATAGGAGCGCTGGCAGAAATCGCACTGAAAACGCTGCTTATTGCCACATCCCTCCAGATGGAGCATCATGCCCAAGTACGATCCCAATTGATGATTACAAAGGCGGCAAGTTAGTTTTCCTCCGTTTTTCTGAAGATAGTTCTTCATCATTGTCATTATACCAGCACGCGTGATATTCTATAAAGAAAGTTAAGGTTGAGATCTGAATTACAGTTTGTGTAAGCAAACCTACCTTGGGTGTTTCTCCCACAAGCCAGCCAACGCCATAATGCTCTCCTAAATGGCGCTGCCAATTGTTCTTATCGCTGCGCGCCATACACAAGCCACAATGCAGAGGACCCTGCCCTTTTCCATCATCGGTTAAAACTTCGTCTGTGTCCAACTGATCCCGCTTTCTTATGAGCAGAAGACGAAGATTAAAGTGAGCTACACTTTCGGTTTCCGAACTTTCCTCAGTCTTTAACTTTTTGGCTGGTTGAGATTCTATATCAGAAGGAGGAGCGCGCTTTCTTCCCCTTTTTGCGGGAACCTTCGGTTCTTCACATGTTGGCGGGATCATCTCACTAGCATTTAAAGGACCAGATTTACTTGATTTCGGGGTTGAGGTGTCAGCTGTTACTCTAGCGATATTACTCCTTCTGCCTTTTTTGGGAGCCGATTCTGGAACCGCACTTTCTTCTGGAACGTTAATTGAAGGTGTCGCCGTGTCTGTTGGAACTGATTCTTTTCGAGACGAAGTCCTTCGTTTGACGTGGACCACAACAGAATCACTTTTAGCCGGCTGAGGATCCTCTGGAGGTGTGGCAACCATAATGGCTGGAGTATTTGAAGATGCTATTGATCGAGACTGTCGTGTTCCCCTCGAATTTTTAGACGTTGTCGGCTCAATCTGTTCTTTTGTGGCTCCAACACTATCAGCTTTATTCTCTGTAGGTAATTTCTCCGGATTTAAATCCGAGTTTGACTGAGTTACTGTTGGAACTATTACTTTTGATGTTCCGCTTTGGGATTGCCGTTTTTTTCTGGTTTTTTGTTCTTCACAGGAATCCTTCGTAAGTTTAGGGTGTACGTCTCCGCTTGGACTCTCTGAAGCAACAGCTTTTGCCGCAACAGCATCTTGAGTAATACTTGATATGCCAGTATCGGTTAGTTTTTCAGGTTCAGAATCAGTCGTAGTTTTGGAATCAGATTTAGCTTTACTGTAACGAGATTGCCTTTGTCTAGTGGGTCTCGTCGAACTTTCAGTTATACTTGGAGCATTTGAATCATTAATTGCATAACTTTCTACACTTGCAATCTGCTTATTAGTTGATGAACCCTTTGTTTTTGGAGATTTACTTCGAGTTTTTCGCTTATTCTGGGCCTCATTCTCCTCTGACACAACAACGTCCATCCTAGATGCCGCATTTTCTGAAGATGATACGGGTTTTGATACTGGTTCAGGCTGAATAACAGGTGGCACTTGATTTTTTGGTGTTGCCCAAAGCGATTTTCGATTTCTTTTTGATTTTACGGACTCCTCCGGAACGTCAACGGGCTTTTGGTCTTCTGGATTCTCAGCTGAATTTGTATTCTTCACTATAGGTGAAGATAAATCGTCTTTTGAAGATTTCACATCGTCCTCTGGTGTTTTAATATCTTCCCCTTCTTTCTTAGAATCTTTAAGAGCTATAAAACGGGATTTTCGTTTTCCTCTAGTATCAGAGTTTTCCACGGAGATTCTGTCTTTTAGATTTCCCATTGCATCTGTGTTTTCTGTTCTTCCTGCCGTTAATTGTTCACGATCTTCCAATCGTTTTTCTGCAGTTTCTTCGTCTTTTTTCGTGCAACTTGCTTTTTCAGATGTT
Organism: Drosophila teissieri; assembly: GCF_016746235.2. Taxonomy (NCBI): domain Eukaryota; kingdom Metazoa; phylum Arthropoda; class Insecta; order Diptera; family Drosophilidae; genus Drosophila; species Drosophila teissieri. The sequence goes on along the minus strand of NC_053031.1, from coordinate 12,425,239 downwards.
AGTTCTGAATTATAAACTTCTTGAGGATCATCGCTTTTTTTGTTATAATTTCCAGTCTTTCTATTTGCCCTAGATCTTAAGGATGAGACTGGTTTCTCAGTCGATACTTCTTCCTGCTTTTCCTTTAATTTAATCATGCCGGTATTTTCCAAAGTTTCCGGAGTTTTTAAAGGACTTCTAGTAAGTCGCTTTTCGTTGACCTTACTAGCAATTGAACTATCTTTATCATCTTCATCAGGAGTTTCCGTTACTGCTATTGAAATTGATTTTGTTGGCGTTCTCCCGCTGTTTTGTGATTTGCTGTCAATAGTTATGGAATCCTTTTCGTTTATCACAGGTTCTAGCAGTTTTTCATCTATGACTCTCTGAGATAGTTGGTCCTCATTTTCGTTGGAAGCACAGAAAGATGATTCTACTCTATGATTAGATGAATTGGCATCCAAATCCATTTCCGGCGAGTCATCAATTCTCGAACAATCTACTGTTGATTCAACAGCGGATTTCGAGGGGGAAATTCCTTCACCGGCAACTGGCTTTTCATTTACCAATTCTTCCCATGCAGTTTCATCCCTCTTTGGACATTCTTCACTTGTTCTGCTGTCATCTATCGACATGTTACCTCCAAAATCCATTGGACTAGAAGGACCAGCAATACTGCTATCTGAATCATCAGAAGAAGCTTCCACAACCTTGTGATGGTTGAAAGTAAACTGAGAATCAGCCTCAGAGTTCTTCACTGGTTGCTGTATCTCTATAGACGGCTGCTCCTCCTCGGTCTCATCGTAATCGGGTGTAGCATCATCGCTGATGTCCGTTTCATTGATCTTCATTTGTTTCACTCGCTTGCTTCTTACTGGAGTCTTAGAACGTTTTCCTTCGTTATCATCGAATCCCAGAAATATAGAGCTATCGTCATCACTAGTGCTGGAAGTAGGAACCCGATTTCCCGCATTCGCGCTAACTGGATGAAGAAATTCAAAATGCACGGACTTCTCCGTCGGGTTTTTCTGGGCAGCTTTTGTCGATCTCTTGCTGAGAACAGGACGTGTCTTAACAAGCTTCTTGCGGGGTGGCACTTTAGATGCTTCTTCTGATTTAGCAATTGGCGATAGCTTTTTGGTTTGTGGCACCACCTTCTCGGCAGTCAAGTGGCCAATTAAATTCTGTATTCCTGTGACATCAACCGAGCTATTTGCACTGGTATTTAACTCCTTGGAGTCCTTTCGAAATGGTAACTGGGGCTCGCCCTGTGGGGCTGGTGGTTCCTGTGAGAGGACATCCATTAGAGAGACATTACTGCTTGACGATGCGGCTTGTGCATCCTCAAAGGTGTCTTGACTACTGGTCTGGTGTGTTGGTTTATTTTTGGGCATTTTGGGTGGGTGATACAACTGGGTTAGGTCTCGTTCTGATGCTGATTTCGACTGAATTTGATCTACTTTCTGCGAATTTATTTCACTCCCATCGTCTTTGTCTTCATTGGCTTGGATTTCCGCTGAATCCTCTTCTTGAACTGGACTGATTTCTTCTTTACACTGCTTCTCATCTGCTGGCACCTTTGGATGGTTTTTAACACTAGATAAATTATGATTTATTTGGTCTGAGCTTGAGCTAGCTGAATGGTCAATTACCTCGATTCCAGGAACTCCGTATCGATCCTCCATCAGGCTGTGATCGATAGCCAACGCCTGCTCGTCTGTCTCTTCAAAATCTAACTTGGTTTTCTTCACTTCCATCGGCTTGGGGATACTTGGTCTTTTAGTGCGTTGCACTAGATTAATTTTCGCTTTTTTTGATCTAATAGGTGCCCTTTTCACGGGAGGATTGACCTCCTTTAATGGTTCTGGATCTGACACTGTCTTGACCTCTTCCAAAGGCACTTGTGATTTTTCGTCCGATTTTTCTGCCAAAGTTGGGATAACAGTGGTTACTTCTTTGGTTTCTTCTATTTTTGATTCGGTGTCAGTAGTATCTTCTGGTGTTGGGAAGTTTATATGTATATTCGTCTCCTCCCGTGCTAAGTCTGTCACATCTAACTCGACCAATGATTTATCCATTGCTGACACACTGCTTTGCATTCTCACTGCGTTTGGACTGATCCGCAGTACGTTTGTACTGTCGCTGTTTATATCCAAAGTAGCGTGCAATATATTCATATCGTCCATTTTGACAATCTTTCCGATGGGCAGCTCCTCCACGGGTTGCTCAATTGGCGCACTAGAAAACGAGCATCCTCCGAATCCAAATAGAGCACTTAACCTTTGTTCCTCCGGTGAAAGATCCATAAAGCTGCTTTCATCCAGCGGATTTTCAGCTGTCAGTTGAGCTATGAAATCTACAGCGGATTGGATTTTATGCACTGGTGATGAAGCCCCAGGCGAACTCGATTGTTCGTTATCAACTGCTGATGTGTCCGCTTGAGAATCCAAATCACTTATTTCTGCGTTTGTCTTATTATTCGATTTGGATGTTGAGGGTACAGAGGTAACCAAATCCGTCTTTACTTCTTTGGGCATGTTATTTGAGTTGGGCAAATCAACCGCGTTTAATTCTGTGTAAACCTCTGCTGTTAAATTACCTCTTTCCGAAGTTAATGGAATATAAACAGGAGTACTTGATTCAAACGCATTTCCTTCCGGATAATCTATCAATTCAGCAATAGATTTTAGAGGGCTTGCCTCTGTGGTCGTGACTGATTTTGGCTCAGGAGTTGACGGAATATATACAGGAAAGTCAAGAGGGTTTGCAACAGTCTTGATTCCTTCCGTTTCTGAAATTGTTGAATCAGGAGTAATTAGATCTCCAGGTGTTGTAGGCACTGATGTAGGGAAATCTATTGCCTTCTCTTCAGTAGACTCATTCAATTCCATAGTTTGTTTTGTAGATTCTATTGGTAATGATTTCAAACCAAATCGTGAGCCAGCTGAAAAGTCTGATGTTTTATTTAGGTTTGGAGTAATATTTCCTTTTAGAGTTGGTGAAGAGAAAGGCGAAGTTCGTTTTGGTTGAAGTATTGTGTTAGTAGTGAAAGGAGTTTCCACTTTGGCATTAACTTCTATTGAATTAAGTGTTTTCATAGCTTGAGGTTGTTTCACCTGATCCACCTGATTACGAATCTCTTTGGCCATCTCTGCCAGTTTTTCCCGCGATACCTTGAACTTATTGGCGTTCATAATAACCTTGCCCTTGATCACTTTAGATTGAATATTTGGTGTAGCAGCAGTATCCGGAGAATTCGTAGCTTCCCCCGGAGCATTTGGCAGGCGAAGCCCACTCAAATCGATCTTCTCGTTGGGTGCCAACACCTTGTTCTCCAGCACAATTAGCGGCGGTGATGGGGTCCTATGAAGTTGTGTGGAAACAGCAGGCGCTGCTCGAGCTGTAGAAATCTCTGGTGCTGGATGAAGTTGGCTGGAAACATGCGGAGTTTGCTGTACTGACATTCTCTGTGGACTTGGTGAAACATGATGTACTGAAAACTGTTCAGTAGTCCCATGCTGGTTAACCAACGGACTGTTACTCGATATGCACATGGCTCGATGTTTGGGCAGCTGATTTACCAAATTGAGCAAAAGTGGGGGCTGCTTTGGTCGGACAGTCAAGTCCGCCTTGGCAATGGGCAAGGAAAAGGCCACAGGAGCTGGGGAAATGCCGCCACTGCGAGGAGCTGAATCGTGGCAGACAGGTGGCATCTTGATTGCTGCTTTGGATGTTGTTGGCTTATGCTGGGCCTGCGTGTTCATGACCAAGCTCTTGTTTAATATCCTGTTCTTTAATAGCGCCTTCACTTGCTTGGAACGGTCACCATCCGATGGGTTTGGGATCGGCTGGATGGGCACCACCTTCTCGATATGTTCCGAGATCATAATACGCTTTACCAACTGCTGAGGTGCTGTAAATTGAAAAAATACAATATTTAATGTACAATGGTAGTTATAAACAAATTTGTGGTCTCTGAAGCAAGCTACAAAATTATACAATTTACTGATAAAGATAAAGTAGCATCATTTTAAAAGGGAAATGAGCCATCTTTTCCACCAAATGTGCAACTCATTGTTGAAGCAAACAGTAAATAAAACCCGATAGAGCATATAATAGCAAAAACAATCGCACACACAAACGGCAGTTTGACCGCACCGGGATTTGAACCCGGGCCAAAAAGGGAATTATGTTGCCTCGCATCGACGCTTCGTCCCTAACCTCATTTTGAGCGCGCACTTGACGGTTGAACCACCGAAAGAATACGAACTGTGGTGGCAAGAGTGGGTCTTGAATCTAGTTTGGCGGATAAGTATTCAAAAAAAATATATACCCTTGCACGGGTATTATATTTATGAATTAAGAGCTTACTAGGCATATTTGGTATTTTAGTGGTACGTTTTTTGCTTTTTAAGCAACCATTTTTATTAATTAATGGTTCAAGGCTGAAGCCAAACTAACACAAAAAATTAATAATTAATTCAATTGTTAAAATTTAGAATTAAGTTTTCTTTAAAAGCTCTCACGTTTTAATTATAACAAACCAAATTTATTCGAAAAACCCGTTTTAAGGGTTTTGGTATTAGCAGTATTTTGCATTATTGAAAAGTACCAAAGTTATTTTGCTTACAAATTAAATTTTTTTTAATTGAATTAAATAAGGTTTTACCGAAAGAATTACGTTTCTCACGCTTTATTAAAATACCATGTTTTAAATTTTAAAATACCATGTTTGATAATGAATGATAACTGATAATAAAATAAATATTCACTTTATATATGAATTATTTTGTATTTATTTTGAAATTAATTAACGTCTTCTTTCCCAAGTGAAAATAAATAAATATATATGCTGAAAAGCTGGCTTAATAACTTAACTAACCTACAAAATAGTCCAAAAAAATATCCTTTTCTTAGTTATATAAAACCTGAATTTAAACCGGTCAACGGTTGCAATATGTACTATACATATACTAGAATGACAAAAACAATAAAAATAAAATATTTCGGGAATTAAAGAAGAAGAGATGAGATGGTGAGGCACTCGCTGTGAGATGAACTCAGAAACAATTATCGCAAAAACTAACTCTTTGACAATCTGCCGACATCTTAATCAGTTGCGCCATCGTTTTGGTTTTTGACTCAGTGTCCGAAACTCACAGATGGATTTAGAAGATTTTGGAAGCACTTGGGAAAACCCCCGAATATATAACGGTTTTTTAAGCGGTCCACAGGATTAAAAAGCAAATATTTGTGTATTTTTACCAGGCTGACGCAATTGTTGTTGTGCCGACTGCAATTTGCTCTCTGCCGCAGTTGTCGTCGACTGCGCTGCGGCAGAGGTGGAAAGAGTGTTGGACGATGTGTGGGCCACCCCCTTGGCATCCAACTTCTGCTTCCTGAGGACCTCGGCCAGCTGCCTGTCGAGTCCAGCCTCCTTGAGCTTGTTGAAATCCAGCTGAATCTTCTTAATTATCCGCTTGGGCGGAGCTGTAGAACTTTTGGTGGCTTGTTGAGGAGGGGCAATGCTGGGATTACCGGGCTTCGGTTGGTTGAAAGTGGTGGTCACTGCCGCCGGTGGACCCATGATGACCTGCCTTTTGGAGTCATCCATTTCGTGGTTACTTGAAAATTCCCGTAAGACTGGCACAGCTATTTCATGAGAATGACGACAGAAGTCGAAATTCTTTCACACTCGTTTGGTTTGCACGCCTTTCGTTGCCTTGATTTTTCTCTTATCCGACGTTATCCACGCATAAAACCCGCTTTTCGATGTCTAATACTGGCCACCAGAACTAATTTTACTTTATTTTAGATCGCTGTCTAGACATTTTTCACTTTTTAAATTCTAAAAAAGATCAAGCATGTGCAACTCGAATTAATAGTATGACCACTTTACCGAAGTATATTATTCCGTAAGCTTCTGAAAAATATACCAAAACAGACAAGCAGGTCATCAGTATATATCGTAAAAGCTAGAAAGCATATATATACATTTCTGTATATTTATTTCACGTAAAGTAACAAGATCCAGTTGCGACAGAATTACAAACTTAACAAAGAATTTGTATTCATTAATAGACTTGCAATTTTTTATTTACTAATTAATTTTATCCTGCACCATAACTATCGATTGGCTTTGAGTAACTCCCATCGCTAACCGAAACGGCGTTTTGTGACAACCCTGGTCTGTACAACAAATTTTCGTGAGATTTTACCAACGCAAAACGTTTTTCCTTCTCACTGGTAAAAACTAAGATAAAACTTACAGCATGGACTTCCAGAACCGCGCCGGCGGCAAGACCGGCAGCGGAGGCGTGGCCTCCTGGTCGGAGACGAACCGCGACCGCAAGGAGCGACTGCGTCAACTGGCCCTGGAGACAATCGATCTGAACAAGGATCCGTACTTCATGAAGAACCATCTGGGTTCCTACGAGTGCAAACTGTGTCTGACGCTGCATAATAACGAGGGCAGTTATTTGGCCCACACGCAGGGCAAAAAGCATCAGGATAATCTGGCCAGAAGAGCCGCCAAGGAGGCTAAGGAGGCACCCTCATCGCTGCTGGCGCCGGAGAAGCCCCGCGTGGAGCCCAAGAAGTTTGTCAAGATCGGACGACCCGGCTACCGGGTGACCAAGCAGCGTGAGCTCAGCAACGGCCAGCAGTCGTTGCTCTTTCAAGTGGACTACCCGGAAATCACGGAGTCCATTGTTCCGCGTCACCGCTTCATGTCCGCCTACGAGCAGAAGATCGAGCCGCCAGACCGCAAGTGGCAGTACCTTCTCTTTGCCGCCGAGCCGTACGAGACCATAGGATTCAAGGTGCCGTCTCGAGAAGTGGAGAAGAGCGAGGGCAAGTTCTGGACGCACTGGAACCGTGACACTAAGCAGTTCTTCCTTCAGTTCGCCTTCAAGTTCGAGCCAAAGATCCTGCCGCCACCACCGCCGAATCTACATAGGGCACTGGGTCCTCCGGGCGGATTCCCCATGCCGGGACCGCCACGTCCTGCTATGCATCCCATGTTCAATGGCGTTCCTCCACCGCCGCCCATGCTTTCAAATAACTAATTCAACTACTTTGTTTCTGAGATTCCTTCAAGACCTTACAAGGTTCTACTTAAAGACCAAAAACATGGGGAAAAGAAACATTCAGTCATTCAAATCAAAGAATAAACAATTTTCTACTTAATACAACTCGACGGTCTTTGTATTTTTCTTTCTAGCTTAGGAAATTGAAAAAATATTGCTGGTTTTCTTTGTAACTGTACGACTTACAAATCGATCGCGTATAAGGTAATTAGCTTAAATCTATACTTTATGCTTACACTAGGTAATGTACAACTTATCAATACACTTGGCTGGGCTTCCATTTGTCAATTGCTTTTAGAGCTTTTCGCGCTTCTTGAAATTCCTCTTCGAAGCACATCGGGTGATTATATCAGAAACGTGTGGCTTATGCTCGAAGATCTTCATTAACTGATTCTGTGCCTCATTGATGCCATCGGTAATAATCTTGCTGCGTTGAATATTGCCCTGCAAAGTAAATTGGTTTGAGGTTAAAATTTAAACATAATGGATGTATAAGAGCGCACCTTTAGCAGTTCAGTGACCCGCTCAATTTCGCTGTGCTTCTCCTTGTCCTTCTCGAGATCCTGCAGCATGGTCTCCAGTCTGCCCAGGCTAAAAACTTCGGATTCATTCTGGAAAAAATCAGTTTAGTCAATGTGTTACCAACATTTCCATGCGCAGTGCTTACCAAGTCCTCCATTTGCGAGCGTAAATGATATATTTTCCATCCATTAATTTTGCCCTGCACATTTGGCTGATTGGCTAAGTCAATAACTGTAGCCCGCCGCTCTTCCCTTGGCTTCACATCAGTGTACCGATGGAAATGATTGTTGGCCAACTTATGTGTGGGCTTATACGTCTGTGGATCAACGGAAGCATGTGTTAACTACTACCAAAATGAGCTGAACAATAAACTTACATTGAGCAAAGCACAATTGCGCGGACGACGAATCACAAAGTCCACGGGATTGGCGTTCTCCTTGTTGCCCGTCACAGCTGGTGTGCTGTTCCGGTGGTTGGCATCGCCTGGCGCACTATTAGGAACAACACCCGGGGTCGCAGCCGTCACTAGCAGTCCTCCATTGTTGTGCTTCTGCATGTAGGATGCGCCAGCCGTAGTCGTTGGTTCCGAGCTTGGAGGAGGCAGCGATAGCGATGCTTGACTCTGCGTGGAGTGCTGGCTGTCATTGCTGCCAAATACATTAATGGATTAATTAATTGCATATAAAACTACTACTCAATTAACTCACGTTGATCGTCGCGGCTTTTTCCTAGAGGAGCAGTCATAGCTGGAGCTGGAGCTATTACCAGTACCATTCATGCGCGTACCCTGCTGCATTTGCGTCGATCCCACCAAATGAGGCACTTGCTGAGGCTGCTGCTGCTGTGGCGTTGGTGCTTGCACATCCACAAAGGCACTGCCACCGCTGCGAGCTCCCAGGGACGAGTGACCAAGGTTCTGCTGCATCGATTGGTGCGAAGAGTACATCTTTTGAGGAACAAACATTAAAGCAAAAGTTAAGCATATATTTTTCTGTACCCACCTCATTGATAGGATTAAAATGCATGGAATTATCGCGTCCCCCAGAGCTTCCAGTGGCTGGCGGATCGCCAATTCTGTCCTGTAATTGCTGATCCACACCAGGTGAGGAATTCGCCGACACTGTAGTTGAGCCGTCCGACGAAGCCGGCGAGTCCGCCCGCGAATTTCTCGTGCTCGTTGCGTTTACGGGGCCAACTGTGGCTGGCACACTGGCCGCGCTACTTGCTACACCATGGGTGACTCGCTCTCGTTCCTTCTTGGCCAGCGCCTCAACAGTCAGTCCGGAAGCGACTGATTGAGGCACTGTAACGGATACTGGTTGAATATTGAAGGTGGTGCCCGGAGCCGGCGGCATATTTTGTCCACTGGTATTGCTAGCCATTGAGAGCAAAGTGGGTCCTAGATTTTTAGCCGCCCGTATGGGCGAACCGTCCGCATCCCGCTTGCGCATAAAGCTGGACACCAGTGCTCCACCTCCTGCTACTTGTTGCGGATTGCCCGCTCCCGTTGTCACCTTCACGGACGTATGCAGCGGAATAACCATGTGCTGCGGCGGCGCACTATTTGGTCCTGCTGGTATTATCAATTGCTGGTGACCAATGGTCCGGGTAGCTGTTCCACCAGCACCCGAGGGCAGTACCGTAAACGTAGCCTGCGATCCGCCTCCACCTGATCCCGCTCCAGCAGTCGCGTGACTTGCAAAGGGTAGCGAAGACACAGACAAGCTGCCACCAGCGCTGCTAACCAATTGTGCCTGGGCCTGGGTGCTCTGCGTCACCGTGGTCGTAGTCAATGATAGAACGCCTGTGGAGGCGGAGGCTGGCATAGACTCGTAGTAGATTGTGGCAGCACTTCCCTTCTCATCGATCTATTAAGATTTATGTTTAGTAGTTTATAACAACATCGTGTAGATAGTTTGAACCTACCTTCATCAACTGGCTCTGTGAAGCGACTACCGGATTCCAGGTGCGTTGAAAGCCCGTCACTGTTGCCCCGCTAGCACTGGAACCATCTGCTCCAGGCGCCGAGGAGGCTGGAGCCATCATCATCTTGCCCAATGTGATGCCGCTGGCGTTCTTGATGGGCGTCAGAGTTCCCGTTAGGATATTACCGCCTGGTCCCACTCCCGCTCCCCTACCGCTGATGGTCAGTGGCAGGACAGTGGCACCGCCGGCCGCCGAAGTGGCACCCGCCACCGAACTTGGATTGACCACACTGGCAGAGACATTCGGCACCGGTACCGCCTGGATGCTGGCCACGCCCTGTGGTGTCATCGTTGGTCCGCCACTTCCTCCGCCAGTTGATAATTTTCCGATTGGGTTAAGCTGTGTGATAGTCAGCGATGGCTGGACTTTGGCGGTCATGGTGACCGGTGGACGAATGCCTGTCGAATGAATGTTTTAAACATATAGATTATTATGGCAATAAAAAAGGATGGGGATTACAAAATTCTTTTCAGTCCACTTACAAAAGAGCAAGCCACAAAACAATCCTGAAAATTGCTAAAAGTAAATCACACAACGCTGTTTTTCATTTTAGTTTATTGTATAGCACGCTCAACTTATTTATAAGTAAGCTAAAAACTAAAAAGTTAAGTAAGAAATAAAGTCTAAACGCCTACTTCCACAGCTCGCCGTCGGCTATCTCCAAAACCATCTTAATGCGAAAATAGTTCATGTCATCTTTGCAGAACGTTATTAAAGCATCCCGCGTTAGGTATTCCGCGAACATGCAGGTGAAAACGCCGCAATCGTCCATGTTGTCCTGTTGCGGCACATTTTGGGCATGCTCGATGCGAAAGTCGTTGGTGTCCAGAGGTTTCTGTCGCTTGTCTAACGACTCCATTCGCAGGTATATTTTAAGTGCTCGCATCACCTTTGGATTGCCGCCGCCTTTTGAATTGTAGTATAGCATTGTTTTTGCACGCAAATCGATTACGACCAGGCACCAGTGAACGCCGCTGTGGTGAACAGGCACAAGTATGATGTCCTTGCTAAACAGATCCACCTTGCGAGTCCAGCGTTTGACGCCATCGAAACCACTCTGCAGCAGGCGGGGCACGAAGAAAGTGTTCATGGCGTACACGCTGGGCACTTGACCAGGACGCTTCTCGGAGCGCTCGGCCAGTAGGTTCATGTAGAAGTTGATTATAACGTCGTTCAGCCAGGCGCCTTCAGTCAGGATTTTGATTTCGCTGCGATGGATGTCCAACTTGAACTTGGTAACAATTACCTGCTCCAGCGGACCCTCAGACAATTCCATCAGCCGATCCTGCTGCACTTTGGTCAGCGGAATTAACTCGCTGCTGATTTGTACCTCCTCTATGGCATGGAGGGACTTAGGCATGAATTCCTCTAAGAGAAGCGCCTTGTATATACCGCCTTCGTAGGCAATGCGCCTATTTTTGGCTCTGAGAAACACCTGATATGCCTCATTTAAGTGTTTCATGTTTATTTCGGTTCTTTGAGCCACCCTACGCCTAAATTGCTCGACATAGTCGTCCCTCAAATATGTGGAGCTCCAAAAACGTCGCTTTTTGCCAATTTCTAAGACCGGTGGTGTGATTTCCTTTTTTATCCCATTTTTGTCTTGGGTTTCAATTTCGATTTCAAGAGACTGGACTGCAGGACAATGGATAGTTAGATTGCGGATGGAATTGACTTGTTGTTGCAGGGCCAGTATAGGGTCATCCTCTTGCTCCTGGGAGTCGCAACGCTGCTTTAAAAACAGACTCGTTTTGACCATGGGCTTATTCTGGCACTCATTTATGATTAGATCCAGATATCTATTCTTCTCCTTGAGCTGTTTCTCCAATGTCAGCACGCTGTTCATGGCTGTTGATCCGGAGAGTTTGGCCATTTCACAGGATGAAATACGCAAAGCTTGGGTGCTAGCAAGTCGGGAATTTTGAGCGTCAATGGGTATGGAGCTTTGACGGTCCTTTTTGCGAAACTTTTTCGCATTCGGTTAAGGGTTCAGATTACCATTTAAGAACCAAGATGTTAGATGTAGACTGAATCGAAGAATAGTTTGTAGGTAGTTGATGAGGCAAGAGCTTCGTAGGATTTCAGGAAACTGAGATTTTTGTTCTGCTTCAAAATGACACTAGATTTTATGCTGTCTGAATGACAGTGACAGTGGTTTATCGATAGTTTCAATTTTAACAGCAGATTCTTCAGTCTTATACAAATGTAAATATATAGTGTTGTAGAATAATCTACGAGTATTGCTTTACAGATTGCTAAATGCGATGACTTGCTCTTTCGTAAGCAGATTGGAGTAGACCAACTATCAGTATAAACTTACCCATCTTAGCCGCCGCGGTAGTGCTCATCAAGAATGGCTGCAACATCACATTGCCGGCCAGACGAGCTCCAGATCCGATGATCTGCTGAGTGGTTCCCGTCGCAGGCTGCTGCAGCTGGATGATCCGTGTGGTGGGCATATTAGTGGCCGTCAAGGCAGTTCCTCCGGCACCGGGACCCCGCCCGGGCGCCACAGTTGCTCCACCGGAAACACTGACGGCCGTTGGAGAAGCCGTGACGCTGGTATTCAGCTGCGGGATGCTTGGTGCCCTGATACTTATGCTGGTGGTGTTCAGCTTTGCGGTTGGAAAACTCTTGCCCAGCGGAATTGGTCGCACCTGTCGAGGTGTTACTGTCGTTCCGCCGGGAGTCGTGGTCGTTACTCCACCTGTGGGCGTGGCCACAGCAAAGCGCGGATTAAATTGCTGGCCGGGATTCTGACTTGCATTGGGCGCAGACACATTGGAGGAGTAAACTAGTGTAGCCTGATGCTGCCTCTGTGGCAACACAGTGGCCACATAGGCCTGAGGACCTCCTCCCGGTCCCGTCGCCTGTTGTGTCGTCAAGGGCTGGCCAGTGGAAACGGAAAGAGCTATGTGCAAACACAATTAGAATGCTGTTGCAGCGTTAGAAAAGATACAACGTACCTGTTGGAGCCTGCACTGGAGTGGTGGTCACCACACTGGCATTCGACACCCCCGCGGATGTCGTAATAATCCTCTGGCGTGGCTGATGAATCGTTCGGATCAGTTGCACCTGCCCCTGACTCTGCATCCATGCACCACTGTTGCTGGACGAGATCACAGCCGACGATGGTTGCGATGAAAGCGCCACTCCACTTCTGCTCACCGATGCTGTTGCTCCGCGTACAAATCCTCCGGTTGAGCTCAGTACTGTTGGGGCTGTGGGCGTTACTGTGGCCGATGATGTGGCTCTCAATGGCGTCACTAGCCGCTGGCCGACTCCAACACCAACGCCTCCCATCTGGGTGGCCGTCACACTGGCTCGCGGCAAGTAGGTCTGGCTTACGGGCCTGGTAACCGTGATCGATGCATTTGCCCCACTCCTCGCCGGTGCAGCTGGTATGGCTGTAATCTGGGTCCTTCCGGTGGCCGTAACATTCTCTAGCTGCTTGATCATTGGCATCACCACCCGGACCTGAGTGGACTGACCACCAGCGCCAATGGCACGGATCGATGCCGCCGTGGTCGCTTGTCCTGCATTCAGAGCAATTGGAGTTCCTCCCAGGGAAGTTTGCTGAACTGAATTGGTCGCCGCCACCTTTATTGTGCCTCCGCTGAGGATCGGTGTGCCTGCAATGGATATCCCACCGCCGCCGTCGGATTTCACGTGGGTGATCTTGGCGGCCACCGCCGGGTGCGCTGCAGAGGATGGCAAATGGGATGGCAATGAGTACTTGTTTATGACGCCGCGCAGCTGCAGGGGCGGATGTGAGTGCGATACCAAGGATGCGGATGCAGATGCGGATAAAGATCCAGTGGCTGCCAGAGATGATGATGATGATGGATATATAGATGGCAGCAATGACAACGATGGCACTGCATGGGTGTGCAGTTGTTGGGTGCGTATCTTAATGGTTTTCAGGGGGGCTGTGCGGGTGGCAGTGGGTGGCTACTGTGAGATTTCGGTTAAAAGCTCCACATGGAACACCAATGGACGGACAAGTGAAATTGGGGTGCTACATATAGCGACAATAGTTAATTTGTTTGGTCTTTAAACTTATTTTTTTGTATAGTTATTATAATATATGAATATCAAAAATGAACAAAATATAAAGCTGACCTTTTTTAAAAACCAAACAAATCAATTTATTAGATAAATAACTGGAAATAGATTATCTTTTAGTTCCAACAAAATAAGAACAATTTCAGGGCCGTTGGCAACCCTGCCACGAATGCACAGTAACAACAAAACAAAGACATACACACTCACAGAGAGGAGAGCAGCCGTTGCTGCGAAGGTGAAGCACAAGGAGGAATAGGAAACAAACAGTGCGCGTATGGGAGAGCAAAAGAGAGGTGCACAAATGTTATGTATACACACGCATACACGAGCACAATGCTAATACGTATATACGTATGTGGATAAATATATAAAAATTCCACTTGGATATCGGCGAACTTACCTGATGGCCCTGTAGCTGTACTTCCACCGCCCACCGTTCCTCCTCCCGCGCCGCCTTCACTTGGCGCACTCATTGTTCCAGCTTTGATTTGTGATATTCTAGAAGACACAACAATTTTGGCATCAGACTTCTATTCCACGTTTCACATGCTTTTCGCCTCCTCTCCACCACCCTCTCTTTCTCTTCTTATCAATGCGCACTATGTATCCACAAATTCTCTCCACAAGCACGCACACGAAAACAGTCCGAGAAAGGCTGTACTTTGATCTTTTTGTTAGATAAACTTGCCTTTTATGCTATTTGGGAGCACTCTTTAAGCGCAACAAATCAAAGTTAATATTTTTTTCTACCGCGCTTTCTATGAATTAGAGAAGTTTCCCTTGTTTTTCCTCTCTTTTTTTCACAAGGCTCGATTTAGAAGTGTTACCAGATCTAGAACATTAAGGATTCTTCACTATCGCTCTGAAATACTAAACGATAGGTGTTCATAAAAAAAGACTAAAATAAACTATGTGAGAAAATACCAAATGTATTTTCTATCCGCTGAAAACGGTATTTTCGGATAATGTTCTTTTTTAAAATGAAATTCATATTTCTTTTTTAGTACTAGAAGAAGTATTTACATAAAATACAGAATATTAATTTTATTCGTTTATTTCGTTTTTTCTTTCCTCGTTCATTAAAAAGAGCATCATATAAATCATTGAAGGACTTAGGAGCGTTGACTCCTGCTCCACTCAGAATACTTGACATATTCGTTAGATTCACTCCTTTGGTTCTGCTTTACTGACGATACTAGACATGTTTTGAATACCTTCGTCTTCTAGCGCTTTCAGATATATTGTTTTATTTCCTGTATGGTCAAACCACTGATCATACAGATCTTTAAAAGAATTGGCAGCATTTGATCCTGAACCACTTAAAATACTGGACATATTCGACAGATTGATGCCTCGATCTTCCAAAGTTGTTATATAATGTGATTTATCTCCATTTCCATCCAGCCACAGATTATACAAATCTTGAAAGGCTCTGAATGCATTGGTATACGATTTGTCAAGAATGCTAGACATACTTGCTGTCTTAATTCCCTTTTCTTTTAGAATCTGGAGTCTTTTTTCTTCTACTCAATAATCTAGGAACTCGTTATAAGCAGGCGTTCTTGCTTTCCAATTAAGTTTTTGACAAACTACTTTTCTTCGCTATAAGTTATATTTCAATCGGTTCTTGGTTTTTTTGTAGCCATATCACCTTGATCCTTAGCGGAACGTCTCTTTTTAGTTGTTTGGTTGTTCATTTCTGTACTTTTCTTAACTGAACTTCTTTTTTGCGATGTTATTTCCATAGTTATTGTGTAAGATTATTTTTATCTGATTTACATTTTGTATTTATAGATGAACTTCTTTGTCCTTTGAAACTCGTTGCGCCTTTTAAAGGCTTTGATTTTTTTCCTAGAACATTAATAACTTGTAAATAAACTGAAACTTTTAAAAATATAGTCATCATACCGGATTTTAGGCCTCCCTTTTTGGAAGCACCCATTATCAACAATTTCGAATCAGATGTTTGATCCACGTAAATTTTGGCCAATAATAATGGCCAACTTAAATATAAATTAGAGTTACAAGTTTTTAAGTTAATTTTAAACATTTCCTTCGTCCTAACTAAACTTGTTTACAAATTAAAACGCGCCTTCGTTTGAATAAACTGATTTTCGTTTTGTTTTGATTTGCAATACAATAATTTTAGTGTTACCAGGCGGTATTCAACAAGCGCTGGAATATACTAAAAAATAGATTTGAACCAACAAATTAATTATATTAATCATATATTCAACTTATTTAATTGGTAGTTTTCAATTATGGTTTACGCATTAAACATGTTATTTGAAATGAAAGAATCATAAAATATTTATAATTGTTTTTAACAAAAAATATTAAACTAGATAAATGTATAAATGTATAAATTTATTAATATATTGTCTTTGAAAACTTGGACGCAAAAGTAACACAAAAAGAAAAACGGCAAAATATTAAAATCCATTGGTATTTTTAAGAATTTCGTATTTTTCGAGCGGGGGCGTATTGGCTGGCCCCACCTGCGGCCACACTGGCCAACCCACCACCTCGCTTAGTTGTGTTTTCGTCTTGCCTTTTTCCACTAGTCTCTCTCGCGAAGTAGTTGGAAAAATCAGTTTTGCAAAGTTTTTCGCTGGGACCAAAAAGCTACATTTTCCAAGAACCAAAAGGAAATTGTGCTGATCATACGTGTGTGCGTGTGTGTGTATGTGAGAGAGTGTGTGCCATCGATCCTGCAAGTGTGTGTCTTGTACGCGAGTGTGGGGCCGCAAATTAAAAGCAATACCACACTGAAAACCGACACAATCGCACACGGAAAAGAACAGTTTAATTCAATTACAAGTGAAATTAGAGTGAGTGCCCGATAATTGTCAACTGGCCAGGTGGACGGAAAAGTCGGCGGTGGTGTTACGTGAAAATTCCGGAGATCGTCGAGGGCCAGAGAATCACATTTAGTGGCTGGCCAAGAGGGAAAGAAATTGATTTTCCATTTTCCACAATTGCAATTGGAAGCAAAAGCAAAGCAGAAGAGAGAAGAAAAGAAAAGGGGAGAGCAAGTGTGCGTGCACGAGCGAGCGAGAGTGTGGAGCGCGAGGGGGTGTACGAGAGAGAGAGTGTGGGAGAGAGCAGCACTTCCAGGCGTCGCATCCTCCTCCTTTTTCGCATGCAATGAATATTGTCGGGGAATATGAATATAGCTCCAAGGATATGCTGGGCCACGGCGCCTTTGCCGTCGTCTACAAAGGACGTCATCGCAAGGTAAGCAAAGCTACTCTCCCAAACAAATAAATATCTTCCATACATACGGTATATTTATGTATGTATGTAAATCCTAAACAATTCCGTCATGTTAGTAACCTGTTTTCCCCAACGTCTAATTCGTTGTTATTGTTTTCATTTTAATGCGGGGCTTGGTCGCATTTGTAAATAATACAATAACAAGCCCCAAAGTTATTAACAATGCGCCATTGTCAAAGGTAAACACGCAGAAAGCCCCAAGAGCCAAAGAACTAAGTGTCTCAAAATATAACGAGAAATCAGCTGATCACAGTGCAGGTGAAAATATTAAGTACACAGAGCGAAATTAAACCCCTATAGTGATTGAAAGTGAGAAAAACTCCTTTTAAGGGAAAAAACATAAATTTCGAAAAATTTATAACCTTTCCTATTTTACTATTCTAAAAATCGTCTACCTGTATTTTCAAAATATTGTTTATTACTAGTTTCAAGAACATTTTACCTGTTGAAACATTTATGACTTAGTTTTCGAGAAAACAACCGACACTTGACGTAGACACTTCGCATTATAAAATAGAATACTTTTAAAACAGATTCAGAATAAATTGTTTTTATATATTTTATTCTTGGGTAATTCCATTTTGTTTACTCATTTATTTATCCCACGTTTTCTTTATAATTTAGCTTAGTAAATTTAATTCCGACCCACTGTACTGAGCCTAATAAAATTGCCAAGCAAAATCACAGCCCTTTTTTTCGGGGGCTTTCAGGCATGGCTCCATTTTTGTTTTCTTTAAAATAATTTGCGTTTTGCTTTTGTTTATTCTCCATTGTTTCCTTTCGATGCCCTCAGATTTCTAAGCAAAATTTGGGAGCCACACGCACGTGCGATTTATTTTGGCGATACAAATAAAATACGTAAACACCACTGCGTATGATAAACATACAAGCGTACATAGAATTTATATACATGTATATAAGTATACTTATGCGCGGTAAGAGTGTGTTGAACTACTTCAGGGCCATTGGAGAAATAATAGAAATAATGGCGCGTGTTGGGCAGCAGAAGGGCTGTGAAATTCCTCTGGCATTACAACGTAAACAAATTAAACAGTATGAATATGTAGACACTGAATTAGTTGCAGATCGCCTACTTGTTTGAACTATAAACTGCTCAATACCTTTGATTAATTTCCAAATAATCAGTAGAATTTATTGCGAGTATTTAAATATTAATATAAGTATTTACACATAAATCATGCTTATTTAAACGCCATAATAGGATCTTTTAATATGCAATTTAAATGCTGCAGGTCAAGCAACTTTAATTAATTCTATTTTAATAAAAAACCACCGAAACTGGTCAAAAATAGTCAACACAAAAAATCAAAATCCTAAATTGCTGGTCATTAGCATTAGTGCTGTGTTTTGCTTGGATTTCATTCAGTATAAAAAGCAAAACAAAACAAACCAAAACAACTGAAAACACGCAAAGTGAAAAGCTCGAAGCGAAAAGTTTTTCGAAACAGCTGCCAGTTATTGCATCAGCTGATTTCTGTATCCATTAAAAACACGCACCTACACACCCCAAGTGTTTATCTTCTTAACGCCAATATATAACATTAATATTACCCATATGCTGTTATGTCGACCAGTTGTATCTCATGCATGTCGCTCAGTGTGTTTTTCTTGAATTTTTCTTGTTTTCTTGTTTTTGTTAGTGCAACAAAGCGAAATACAAAATAAATACCTCTTATCAACTACTGAGTTGTTTTGTTTTCTTTTCTAAATTGCTCAAGTTCGTCTCGTCAGTAAATGAAATCACATTATTAATTGCACATGCAGTGTGACAACAACTACAATGGCGTTACAATAACAATGGGACAATCGGTTCACACGTAATCCAGACATTCGTCTCGTCTCTTTCTATTGTTGTCGGACCCTCTCTTTCCTACATTTTGGATTTGTCATTAATGGCTTCTCCATCTTTCTTTTGGTAACGATTTTTTATTTCTATTTAACTCATTTCTTTCGCGCTACCGATCGTTAATCATTTAATTGAAATCCCTAAAATGATCTGTAAATAATTAGCCTTAACAGTAACTTAAAATTTCCTGAAGCAAATAGTATGCGTCATTTGATAAACTATGGTATTTCCTGTAAGCTATGCTACCTCTTTTTCTTTGTTATATGTAATCTGAATATATATTTAGATGTATACTCCTATATCCACTCATATGTACATATATCATTTATGATGTTTCAATCCACTTGAGCTCACATTTTTTCGACGACAGTGGGAATGCTGCGCTGCGCTGAGTTTACTTCCCGCACCTTTCCTTTTATGGCCATTTTAAGTAACTGGTTTCGTGGTCCGGCAGTTTTCGATTTTTTCCACGACTTAACGCTGCCGTAATCACGTGGGTTACTTAAGCCGCTCGAAGGACAAGGTATCGCGGAGTGCCTGTCGCTTGTGTCTCCAAAAGAGTATCTTTTGTCTACACGTGCTCGGAAAAGGCGCTAAAAATAGTCAAGCATGTGCTGCTTTAGAAGATACACACCGAAAGATACTCGTACTTGCGGACAGAAAAGGAAATCCTCCTCGGAGGATCTGCATCTACTCCATTCGAATCCGATTCCAAAAATAAACGTCGGCAAACAGCTGCAGTGCCAAGAATCGTCTGGTAGTTTTCATTGCATCGCCATGAATGAATCCATCAATCTTTATCTGGCGGATACGCTGGCATGTGGAAAGCCAGACGACACGTGTTTCCATAATTCACCGAAGCGACCGAACGATCCGTTTTATCGCCAATTGTATAAGTTGTCGACGGCGGATCATGCAAAAATTACGTTCTAAGCGTGTAATGTTTATTGTGTATTATTCGGAACCCTCCGCTTCTAACATTGCGCAATGTGCATTTTGCATATTCATACGTTTTGTTTGTCCATAAAGCTGAAATGCAATGGCAATTTGCATTTGATTTTGTCGCCGCTCTTCCACTGCATTTGTTGCATTTGGCTGCGAAAATGCGTCTTGACAAAGTTTAAACCTATAAAGCGTGATTAGGGTTGCATCTAATCGCCGAGATGTCAAAATACTATAGTTAGCCCTTTAAATCGTTGTATAATATAGCTCCTGGGCAAGCCCCTTATAGAAATGATAAGAGTAGTAGTATATGTAGATCTATAAAAAACGTGTAAATTGTTTTTTTTTTTTCCTATTTGATGACTGTCTACATTCATCCATTGATCAGAAATCAGTGGCGAAGTAACACGATTTCTCCAGTTTTATTAAACTGATCTGATTGTGTTTTATTCACAGTTGAAATATACGGAAGTCCAATGTTAGGCAACAAGTTCGAAGAGAAACCCACTCTATTAAATCGAAATCACCTTTCCCATTTGTGATGGTGGGAACAACAGGCTAAACACGTGCAGACCAAAACAAATCGAAATTAACGCTTTTTATATTCAGCAAAAGCCGCCAGACATCTAGCCATCATATCATAATACATTAACCTAGGCATTTCTCACGAGAAACTAGTTTGTCTTGTTCTGTTTAGCTCCAGTTCGATGGTATTCTATATAAATTAGCCGGCTGACTTGTCATCCGATCGGGCGTGAATTATGCGGTATTGAAGTAAATGTTTTGCGTCGCAAAAAAAATTCGAGAATTTCCGCGTGCTGCTTGCGAAGCTTTGCGGCAATGAGCAGATACATTTTCACCCGCCAAACCAGTTGAAGTTGCCTGTATCCATCAGATACTTTGGCCTGGCCTCCGTTGATGATGTGCTGCACTTCATTTTTCACTCGCTTTTGTCTCTGGCTTCACTCTTTCTCGCATTTTCTGCGCAATTATTATCACATTCAGCCAGCTATTTTCGGCAAAAAGAAATGTTTTCCTTTTTTTTGCTGTTAGTTGAGGGGCCATTGCACCTAAGCCCCCCAGCAAAACAGCCAATTTGACTTGCCTTATCGAGCCTCCCCAGTTCGTTGAACCATTTTTTGTTGTTGGGTGTGCGTTTTTGGCAAAATGCTTAACCTGATGCTGCTGCATGACTGGAGGACTTTGAAGAATTGCAGAAATCCCTGGGATCGGAGGTCTCGCCTCTTCAATTTTCCGTTTTTCACCGACCAGGTGTGGTGGATCAACTTTCCCATTCGCTTTTGACACAGTTTTCGCTTGCGCTTCGTTGATTGAGGTGATTGGGTCAAGAACTGCTCGGTTTCCGCTGTACGCAGACCCCAATGGTCTTAATGGGTAATCTAATCTGGTTCGGTCTTATTTTCTTGGACTAGAAGGTAAACAGAATACAAGGCAGTGACGTAAAGAGCCCAATATATTTAATCAAATTTATGAAAACTGGTCAATAATTAGTCATTTTGAAAAATGTGTTCGTCAAATGTCTTCGTCAAATAATTAGTTCATTTATTATGGAATTATACGCATTAAGCGTCTTAAAGGGGAATAAAAGTTGGCTTATCCCCATTCTATGCGACTCTCAGAAAATCTAGCTTAGGTACACGTATCTTCCTAGGTATCTTCTACATGTTTAAGTAAAGAAAGCTAAATGGTTTCATCTGTTGATAACACAATCTTTTCTCACTGACCTGATCCAATTGCCTCTGGTAATCTCGCCAGAAGTCAGAGGCTGTACCCCATTAAACACTGCCAGATGGTTGGCAACAAGTGCAGTTGAACTCGAAGCACTTGAAGATAGGCTCAAACAAACAAAAGTGCAGGAGCCTTATTATCGGTCTGAAGCTGTAGGAATCGCTTGATTCATTGCAGTTAACTGAAATAAATAAAAATGCAAATTGTATAAATACATCTGCGAGTGCACAGTGAAAGATTAAGTGCGCGTGGAGGGAACATATCGATTATCATTTGCCATTCAAACAACTCGTGTACGTCGCCTGAGGTGATTCGATATTCTAAGGGGGAAACCTATAGAATGTCTGGTCATATCTACACCCAGTGGTTTGTAAGTTGCAAGGGCATTGCGACTAGTAATCAAATTTACAGCAGCACTATCAGCCGCGTACTCAAATAAATTTTATTTACTGGTTAGTTTAATGGTGGAGTTATTAGCCATTAAAATTATAAACAAAATAACACACAACAAGAAGTCCAAACCGGACTTTAATGCTATTTATACTACCAATCCAACTTTAGAGCATCATAACTTTTTTAATGATCTTGAAAACTGAGCTCCGCACACTTCATGGTGGGCAGAGGATAACTTCCAGTCGACACTTCGCTACCAGACCAACCACTATCTGATGTGTGTGCTTCCTTGTAGTAGGCAAACTTGTTTAAGTTTACACTTTCGTCTTTTGTAATGAGTTTTGGCCAGGGACGGACGGCGGAAAGAGCAAACCCAGACAAAGAGTCATTGTCACCTGCTAAGTTGAAAGCAAATAAGGCGACCACATCCAGGGCAACTCGAAACGAGTCGCATGAATCGGAAGGTGCAGTCAACGACGTCGGCCTTATCAGTGGGGCGATTCAACCGGTTAACTTGGCTTACCCGCCATTCCCATTCCCGGCCAAGTTCGTCACTCCGGCGGCCGAGTAAACAGTCTTATTCACCGCAATTAGACCCCTGCCTCCCGCCGTCTTTTGTCCTCCCGCCGGTTGAATGCGTTTTTGCGTATCTAATAATAACATTTAACCGAGCGAGACCCTCCAATGTGTTGGGGCCCTCGCCATCGGGAATTTGCCTCCGGGAATTTGCATTTGCCGCATTTCCTTGTTTCGGTGTGCCTGCTAATTGAAGCAGGCCAAAGACATTTGCTCAAGGAGAATGTAAACATTTGGAAGGCAAATTTATGGCCGCAGCTGTATGCAAAGATTATGGCTTTTAGATATGGGCAGATGAACTCCATGGGAATATAGTGCTGCTCACCAAGACAAAGGTTAGTGATCTGGATACCTGAGCAAATCAAGCATTTTACACTAGCATTGATTTACTACTAATGACACAAATCATGTGTTGAGTTAATAGTTTCGTGGCAATTAATGATGAAGGTATCATTAAAAATCAAGTATACGTTTCTCATTTAAGTCAGCCAAAGAAATCTAATAAAAAATGTTTATAATTTTGAATGTAGGCATATAATAAATAAATTTAGAGCTGCTAACTTTATACACAAAGCTTCTAAACTTGGCTTTAGGGTAATTGACCGATAAACAGTTTTGTTATTTTGCTAATGAAATTGTTATTATCATCTTGAGCGCCATTACTTTGTGGTGCATTTCAGATCAAATGCGAAATGGAAAATGTTAATCCCTTTCGCATTCTGTTTTGCCAGTTTTGTGTCAATTAAATTCCCATGCGAATAAATTGAGTCATTGCGCTGACTTTGATTCGTAATTGGGCTATAGCCGTTCAATGACTTTGTTGTGAGTAACTCTCGATCAAATATTAATGAAGTGCATTTCATTCGCTGTTACAGAAACACATGCCGGTGGCCATCAAGTGCATCACGAAGAAGGGACAACTGAAGACGCAGAATCTGCTCGGCAAGGAGATCAAGATCCTGAAGGAGCTCACCGAGCTGCACCATGAGAATGTGGTGGCTCTGCTGGACTGCAAGGAGTCCCAGGATTGCGTCAGCCTGGTCATGGAGGTGAGTTTTGCCAGAAACACAATTTTAACCCGCATAGCGAAGCGAGAAATTTATAAATATTTAATGCTTTTATGGCTAAAACGTGTGTGATTCACTACACATGGTATCGTGTGGGGGAATTGCAAAGCAAAGTGCACGTCGACCAGTTCCACGTCATGTCCCTCCCCCTTTAGACCTCCTCTTCTTGGCCAGAATGCTACGCCATTAATTGCGGAAGTTGCGAAATGAATTCGTAAACAGAAATAAAGTGAGAATAGAATGGTAAAAGCGATTTGCGTCGATTGTCTGCCACTTAATAATGCACACGATGGAAATGCTTAGCTTAGGAAATTAAGGTAAAATTATAATGGAAATCTTAATTAGACGAAACAGGCTTATAGATCCAAAATCCTGTGGAATTAGATTTATTAGATTATTTGTATATTAATAAGCAGACAGTTTATCCCATATGTGCTATATTTTGTCTATATAATTTTGTTTTCACTGTTACTTTTTTGTTTTACGAATGGTTAATGTTTAATACGCAGTTTATTTACTTTGATTGAAGACAACAGCCTACACTCGACCTCAAGTTTGTTCAACTCAATTTGGGTTACAGGTGTTCGCATGCTTTTGGCGCGCACTGTTTATAAACAATCTATTATCTTGAAATTAGGTCAAATGCTCGCGGCACGAGAATTAGCTTCTTTTTGGCGAGTTTTGTCACTGATAAGATTGGATAGGGTTGTTTTCTTCAAATACCCTAGTTCTAAAAAGACCAGGAGGAGACCTGGAGTTAGTTGGGTTTATTATAATAAATATAAAGTTAATGCTATGATGTTACATTATAAAAGACACAGTAATGGGTTCCAAGTGCTTGTTGATCACTATCTGATATTCAAATGGTTTTATTTTTAAAATTAGCATTTTAATAAAGTAATGGGTGTTTAATTTGTTTTTAGAACCGTTGTTTTACCTACGTTTAGCGTATTTACAGAAAACTTTGAATTCAAGTTAGCGTGTTTCCAAAATAGTTATAATCGAAACGAAAACTGTGGGCTTCTCTTTTGTTGTGAGTTTGCCTTAAAACGCCACATTGTTGTGGCCACACGATTGCATGTCATCACCATAGGTGGAGCAGAATAGAGCTGGCGGGGTGTAAGAGCGATAGGAAGGGAGTGTTTCGTTTCATCTGGTGGGTATTGTAGTAGTTGGTACACATTCGATCGCCTGACTTTGGCCTCATTCGCCTTGTTTGCTTTGTATTCTAATGTGTTTGCCACCGGAGAGGCAGAGGGATTGTAATCAGTTCGTTTTCGTGTGGTTGGTGAATATTTATTTGTTCCGCGGCCACGTGTTATCCCATGCCGCCGTTCCCACCATTTTGGCTACCATTCGTTCATCAGATTTGTTTATTTATCTTGCCAATATATTATGATGTGTTTATTTGGTGCTTAATTTCGTTGTCTGGAGATAGGAATGTGATATGAAGAGGGGGTTGGTGGGTGGATAACCAAGGCTATCAGGTGTTATCTTTCAGGAAGCTTAGGCTGTAGTTGATGATTCAAAACACGCGTTTCCTTTTTTACTATGTACAATAATTACTTTTATTGTATTTTGGCAAAAGTCTAAAGCTAAAAACTAGAGTATCTAGGGGTTACATTAATTTAAGTGTTGCGATGGAAATTGATTTTGCATCTAAAACTAGAACAGTGCCAGGAGTTTTGGTGCGGGATCCCATCTACCGAGTTTCCCTAAAGAACAGAAGGCTAACCTAAGCTAAACTTAACCTACTCCGACTAACAACTAGAATCTAACAACGGATTCGGGTCAGTTGTCGTGCGGGAAACAAAGTAGGCGAGAATATAGTTAGTCTAGATACCAAGTCAAAGTAGTTAACTAATTAGCCATATACGTATGTGACATATATCTATTTATAATCTATCAAAAATGCCGGCAAAATGGAAATGGAAATAGTTTTCGAAACTGGAGGAAGATAGGATTCCCTCTTCATCTTCGTTCGTTTGGTTTGGTTTTTTGGAAAGTTTTCTTAAGCTAGCTTATTCAGTGGTATCTCCTCAGTGGGATGGACCTGATCCTTTGGCTCTGGTTTGCTAGTGCGGCAGCATTTGGTTTTGATGCCGCCAATATCCTGGCGGCAAATGAGTCCGATCACGATGCCAATCACGGCCAAAACCATGATGCCTGGTGTGGGTAAAATCGAACAATTAGTGAGGTTTTCTATCGCAGTAAAAGGTATATAATTCAAACCACCATACACTTAAATATAATGATATGTAATTTGCGTAGAGACTCACTGCTTAAAATAACTGGGAAATAGCGAGAACTGCTCTAACCATTTCATTTGGTTTGGTAATGAGGCGTATGGTAGTTGGAGTTATAAAACCTAGACCTCGAGTTGTACTCACAGATGAGCAGCGTGTTGATGGCCTCCTGGGAGATCTGCACCTGGTTGGTCTGGGGCTCGGCAGGCGGCTCCACGCTTACTCCGCTGGTGCTGGTCTCGGAGCTAAGGATTCCGGCTTTGACCAACTCCGTGCTGTTGTCCATTTTGGCCCTATTGCGATTGGCTAATTGCGAATAATAGGCAAGAGTAATAGCCACGTTAGCAAGATGATAAACTACGAGTCATGGGAAATAGCTTACCACTTCTGGGCGGTGCGGGTGTGGAGGTAACTGGCCGCGCAGTACTAGGCGGCTCAGAAGTCCCCTTGAGTGGCGGCTCCGTGGGATAGATGAGGCTGCCGTTGAAGGGGGTGCCCAGCACGAACTCGTAGCAGCTGATGTCGAAGTGGAGGAAGCTAATCGTATCGATGGAGGTCAGCAGGCCGCACAGCTCCTCGATGTTCTGTTGCTCCAGTTCCGGCAGCTTCAGTTTAATTATTTTTGTTAGCGGCGTGAAAGCTTTCGTATTGATTTGCTGTCGGAATGGAAAAGCGAGAGCGGGACGGCTATATAGTACTGGTATAGTACGATACTGTGGGCAAACACAGCTGTTTTGGCTGCAGCTGCGCCAACTATCGATAGAGCGATAGCTCAGATACCAATGTGCTATCGCACTTTTGGCGCGCGATTCTCACCTGTTTGAAATCGTTCTTGTTCAAGCGCAGCACCTCCAGGCCGCTCATGTTCTGGAACGTTTGCTCCGGCAGCTCCGTCCAGCTGCAGTTGACGCAACTGAACTCCACCAAGTCGGGCTGATTCAAAAAGGATCCATCCAGTCGCTGTACTATGGTGTTGTTGCTCAAATCGAGTAGCGTCAGTTCCTTGGCCGCCGCAAAGGTGTTGGGATCGATTTTGGTTAGACGGTTGTTGGCCAGCCGTAGGCGCTTCAAACGCTCTGATCCCTGAAAGACCTACAATAGATACAATAGAATACCTTAAATACATAATTTCAATACAAATTATTTGTGCACTTACATCCTTGTCTATGCTGCTGATCAAATTGTGATTCAAATTGATTTCCACCGCCCTGGACAGATTGGCAAAGTCCTCCGGCCTCAGTTCGGCAATCACATTGTGGCTCAGATCGATGATGGCCGCCGTTTTGGGCATGTCCAGGGGCACATGGGTTAAATGGGCATTGGCACACTGAACGAACTTGAAGTCCTCCAGGCAGAGGCAGTTGCGCGGGCAACTGGGCTCCAGGACATGGTTGCTGCGTCGTGGTATGTCTGTAAAAATAGTCTTCCTTAGCCTTTTGATTTCTAAATAAACATACGCTTGTACTCACTAAATATTGGTCGAAATGTGGTGGTTGTCGATGTGGAGGATGATTGTGGCATCAGTCTATTTTCTGCTGTCTCCGGCGATTCCTCGCCTGTCGTTGTCTCACTGTAGTCATCATCGCTGTAATCCTCGAGGGGATTCGCCTC
Source organism: Drosophila teissieri (assembly GCF_016746235.2). Classification (NCBI taxonomy): domain Eukaryota; kingdom Metazoa; phylum Arthropoda; class Insecta; order Diptera; family Drosophilidae; genus Drosophila; species Drosophila teissieri. The sequence goes on along the minus strand of NC_053031.1, from coordinate 12,397,872 downwards.
CTCACTGCCCGCTGGAGCGGCATTTGTGTGGCTGATGCTGTAAGAATAATCAGTAAATTAATGCTTGTCTCGACTGAATAAACCAATAGTACACCAATTTGGTTTTTTCCTCGACTTATAAAGCGTTTAACGTTTTTAAACGAAGTCTCATTGCTTATGAAGAAAAACGCAGGGCAATTACAACAGAATTCAAACGAATGCGCATTTCTGATAGAGCAATTGCTTGACAAATACGTAAAGTTGTTTTACCAAATGCCAAAAATTGTCAATATTTGGCTTTAGATTGTCGCTGGGTTCTAAGCCGAATGTGGTTACATCACTCACGTCTTGAAGGCGAACACACCCAGCTAATTTGTCCTGAAAACGCTCTTGACCCATTTTGTTATGACCACGCCATAGCCACACAGAAACATTCGTTTTCCCCACTATCATTATACGGCTATTGTTTATGTTTGCTCCACGAAAGAGCATGAATGAATATACTCACATGTGCGAGCAAATATACAAAGTATTTCTTCCTACAGTTGTGGGCACAACGATAGCCCTTGAGTTGATGATACACGACTTTAAAATTAAATATATTGCAATATATAATTATTGAAAAACATGGATTGCCTTGGGTTTTTTGGAATAAAGTAGAATTTAATAGAAAGCGCTATTAGGAAATGCTCTTCGAGGTAAGGAAAATTTAGAAACCACACATTTCTTTATTGTCTGTTTCTTGTTTCCATTGACAGGCCTTACATTGCCGATACGTACTGTAGCTATTGAGTAAAAAGCACAGATAAAACCAGTTTACTTCATGGCAAAAGAGACAACTCGACCGGTTTAAGTTTACGATTTCGTTCACTCTCACTTTTAGTGTTTTGTTTTATTTTTTTGCTGCCATTTGTAACCCTCTTCATTTTTTGCGACTGGCTCGCCTGATTCTAAATCGTTCGTTATCCTTGCATTCGACGAAGTCAGTTCTAGTGGCGGTTTTTATTTAGAAAAAGGTGGAAATTGGCTGGTAGAGTAGTTCAAGTGAGTCTTTGGACTGCCATTTAGAGTTCTCTTCAATTGCGTGACTTCTGAGTGAAGTTTCAATGGATGTTGAGGTTGAGGAGCCTTGTCAATCCGTAAAAGTGCCTAAATGAACAGAACGAACTACTTTAGAGGGTCGAATGCTTGAACCACAAGTGCTGATATGGCACCATTAATTGATATATACTCCTACCGGATAATAAAGATGTATTTATCGAACGTTGCGAATTGCCTTCAAGCTTCAGCTGCTCGCCCGAGTTAAGTTAATGGCTATTACGAAAGATCTCTAAACTGTTACTAAGCATGACGACCTAGTCGAAGTAATTCCCTTGACTACTTGAATGAAGTGACTAAAATTGGAAGCGGCGCACTTGAAAGCACTCTACTTTGACATTTGATTTTGAGGGGCTGAAACGGCTCGTAAAGGCCCGAAAATCAATAGGGAAATGGGCATAAATGCACTGCAAAAATAAATCAATACAAACTTTTAAAGAAACTAAGTTTTCAAAGAGAGTAGTGTTCAAAAAGCATTGCCTATGGCAAGAACATAATCTTATATATTTATTATTACATCAATAAATATATTTTGTATGTGTAATTTACAAAGTACGAAATGACTAAAGCACATCGAAACTATAAATTTAATTAAATTAACGGAAAACCGAGACAGTGGTAAATTTCAATGTCATTTGCAATATTGCTTCGATATTGGCTAAGAAATACGAAACGCTGAGCAAACAATTTGATAAGGAGTAACGGTATAAATTATCGGACAACCGGGGAATTGTTATTATTTTTATCAGATTATGCGATATGATTAAGTAGAGTGTAAATTCGTGCACCCTATATATATTAAAGGCGGCAATTAAGAGCGGTTGCCGTGGCCTATCAATAAAAAGTTGCTGTTTTTTTTTTTTATAACCCCATGCGTGAGTATTCCATTTGGCATTGATATCTCAGTTGTGGGCGGGTCAAAGTCCCGTTACTCGGGTTCACCTGTCGTTATTTCGATTTGAGTGGGAATTAATCACTGCGAATGTTGCTAAACGGAAACTTTGCCCCGTGTCTCTGCTGTTTCGTCTTTGGCAAAGGGGTTTACTGATTTCTATAAATAAATGGATTACTTTTCCAGCCCGATAAGAATAACAAATGTGGTTTCTTCGCATATCGAGATCTGTAAATATTTATTGCAATTGGATTTTTACCTCACGCTTAGCAAAAATATCAGCAGTAATCCAAACTTGTAGTACACGTGCATTATTTCGAATTATTTGTTTTGATATTTTGATATTTGTTTAGCTTTGTTTTCACTGCGTCCTCAGGGCGTTAATATTTGTGTTTATTTCACGGTTTTCATTGCATTTTCGTCGCTTTTGCCAAACTTGATGTGGAAATTTTCAAGCTGAAAATAGATTTTATAAGGTGTTAGGGGTCTATATTTGCAGCGTTTTCTGCTTTCACTTTGCACTTTTAATGTTCATCTGTTTTGCTTTAAAATTACAGCTTCAACGGTGATTAATACCCATTTACATTTGCCGGCTTACTTTTGCCCAAAGTTAAATAATTCTTTTTCACTCCGCTCGCACAAACTTTTCCACTCGCTGCCGTTTCTCAAATGAGCAAAAAATTCGCCAACAATTCCCATTCCGTACGACGGACTGAACAGGTGTGTGTTGTGTGTGTGTGAGAGCTCCAAAGAGCGACAAATATTATCTCGCTCCCTTTATCTCTCTCTTTCCCCAACTCTCTCTCATGTTAAGTTTAATGTTTAGCGGTGGTTATCTTATCAGTTTTTAATATTTAATTGCTGTGCTCATCCCCTCGCGATTTCTACTTAGCTTTTAACCAACTTTTGACTTATTAATCGATGTATTAAGGCTTCACTATTAATAGTTTATATATTATATTAATTATATCAATAACTTTCATTGAAAACTTAAAGTGCATACTTCATTGTCAGACTCTAATTTGAATCGCCGTAAATGCAACCTAATCGCTTGGGTAATCTTATTTTAATTAATAAACATTACATCACATTATTAATTTAAATTTCAGACGATAGGAAAGTCACTTGCCATATTTTTAAAATAATTGGAAATACAAATAACTCTTTAAGCCGGCTTGCAATAATAATAAAATTAATTACACACTTGTCCGATTAGAATTAATGCCGATCGTAGTGAACTTTGCTTTGGATTTGACTTACAAGTCGGTCGGCTTGCCTTTTGATATGAGAAAAGGGAACCTTTCGCAGTTTATTTACATAATTTGCTGGAAAAATGTGAAACACTGGGCTGATTCATACCGATTCAATTGGACGTGATTTGAGTGATAAGTTTGTTTGAATATTTAATTCACCGAGTACTAAGTTAAACTCTTGTTTTAATTCCGTTTCTAGGTCTTTGTGTTGTGATTGCGATGAACAATGTATAGCGAGCGTTGTTTTTATCGCCTACAATATGTTGACCTTTAGTCCACTGCGCTTACTTCGAATGACTCGCGTCGCTTTCTGATATTCGTCCGATAATATATGTACTAAATTGGGTATTACACTGGGGAGTTTTCTCATTGAACTTTACTGAATGGAGAGTATCGCGTTGAAATTTCCCTTCAGGATTTGCTAACTTGGCTTTTTGTTGTCGCGCGATAACGTGCGATTCATGCCACCGTCGATTTCAGAATGAGCTGCGAACGAAACCGCAGAAGCAGCGAGCTCAAAATCAAATGTTGAGAGAGCGACTGTGGAGAGTCTTCTCTTAGCTTCCAAAGCCCTCTCTCTGCATACTTGATTCTTCAAAATAATATTTAGAAAAGAAAAAAACCAGAGAAGCCCATTAATTACGCAAGTGCATTTTCCAATAAATCGCTTACTCATGGGCACTTGTTGCCGGGAAATAATTGGCATTGCATAAATAAAAAATAAATTAAAAATTGTTAAAAGCCCTAGAGGAACAGCCCTCGTCCCAGCGAGTGTTCCCCCCATTTCTTTCCAACTTTTACTTTTATGTTTGCGTACTTTGCATGTCAATGACTTGTTGTTTAATGTTCTTTTCTCTTCGCTTCTCTTCGGCGATTTTAGCGATTTCACAAAACGCGAGTGCAGTGAAATCTTTTGTCATTTCAATTTGGCTGTTTAATTGCCTAATGTTGCTTTGTTTGCTCATTAAACTGTAAGTGGTCCATATAGTTTCTCATGGAAAACAAAAAGTCCATAAAAATGGATAGAAATGTTCGCCGCGCACATTACGTTGTTGGTTTTTGGTGGTGTGTTCGCGAGGAATTCTATAGTCATGTCTTTGATTGGCGGCCTCAAGGTCAAATATCGCAAATCCTTTTTGGCAACTTGCTCAGGCCAAAAAAATAACGGCATTTTGGAGAGACAGGGGTTCTCTTCATTAACATTTTAGCGAGGGCTGCTTTTCAAATTCCGCAGTATCTGGAAATTCTATTTCCCTTTTCCAACATTTTCTTTTTGCTTTTTTCGAATTTTAGGAAACTTTGAATACTCTAAAGTTTATTATTTTTTGAACCCCATTATCAATATTCGTAAATTAGGAAAAATTCACTGGAGTAAACGAACTGTTGGCATTTCAAAGTAATATAAGATGCAAGTGTTTTAAAAATTTCCAAGTGTAAATTCCCCTAACAAAGTACAAATTCTATAGGATACTTTTACCCCAACTCTTTCTCCGCATCTGCTGACATAAACCGGAACTGAACCTTTGTTGGGCAACCGACAAAAGAAAAGCAGCTGGCTGGCTGATCCATAAACATATTTCCCTAATTCCAGTTCTTGATTCAGAAAATTGCCGTAAATCATATTCGCTTTGACCTTGACGTTTTCTGTGATTGTCTGGGACTTGCACAAAAGTCGAGCAGCTGAAAGCTGGAAAGATGGAAAGACCGACTGAATCAAATCTCGGGGCTCTTGATTTTCGCACTGATTGGACTTAATTCGTTTGCATGGGTTGCATTCTGCTTTTGAGGTCTTTGGGGTCCCAGAAGATTTATATGCGCGCTGAACTCTTGCCTCGTGCTTGGCGTGGGGGTCTCTCTTAATTTGATTTTCCAATCAGCTCCACTCACGCTCTTTCTCCTTGTGACTTTCTCTTTACAGTACTGCAATGGCGGCGACTTGGCGGATTATCTGAGTGTCAAGGGGACGCTGAGCGAGGATACCGTTAGACTCTTCCTCGTGCAATTAGGTAAGATTCGAACATGCCATATAAGGCGTAGTCCTAACTAATATCTCTAAATCATCGACAATAATAATGATTTCAGTGGAAATTAAAGAATTAACCTAAGAACTAATTACATTCAACTTTTTCCTCTTTGATATCATAATCACAAGCTATAATACAACTTTCTTTTGTTTCCCCGAATTCCAGCTGGTGCTATGAAGGCACTTTATACCAAAGGAATTGTGCACCGTGATCTCAAGCCACAAAACATTTTGCTTTCGCACAATTATGGCAAAACATTGCCAGCTCCATCGAAAATAACCCTGAAAATTGGTAAGTTGTGCATTAAACAAAAGTACATATCAACCTAAAAGAAGATTTTACCTCTGATGAAAGTTTATATGTACAAAACTGGTTATTCTAGGAAATCTTGATATATCCAAATATTTATACAATCTTCCACTTTTTATTATTACAGCCGATTTTGGGTTTGCGCGTTTTCTGAACGAGGGCGCCATGGCAGCCACTCTGTGCGGCTCCCCCATGTATATGGTAATTAAAAAACGCACAACAATCGAAATATTAAATATAATATGATGTATTAACTTCCAAAGGCGCCCGAGGTGATCATGTCGCTGCAGTACGACTCGAAGGCGGATCTCTGGTCGCTGGGAACGATTGTCTACCAGTGTTTGACTGGCAAGGCGCCATTCTATGCACAAACGCCCAACGAACTGAAATCCTACTACGAGCAGAATGCTAACCTGGCACCAAAGTAAGATCCCCTATATTGGCTAAAACCCAAGAAGACTGTTAACCCTCTTTCTCTGAAGAATTCCAAGTGGCGTGTCGCCGGATCTGAGGGATCTGCTGCTGTGCCTGTTGCGCCGCAACTCCAAGGATCGCATCTCGTACGAGAGCTTCTTTGTGCACCGCTTCCTTCAGGGCAAGAAGGCGGCCGCGTCGCCAGGTGAGCCTAGTCAAGCAGCCAACCTGCGACGACGAGTCTCTAAGAGTGGTGTTCTTGCAGTTGACATGCCACCGCTGGGCGGAACACCGCCTGCCAAGGCCAAGAGCCCCTTGCAGCAGCAGCTGGAGCAGGAACTGAAGCTGGTCAAGCTGGCCGAGCAGCAGCAGAAAGAGCGCGAGGAGCAGGAGGCCCAGGAGGACGAGAACACGGGTAGGTGTTACATTCGGTCTCCTCAATCAGGGTTCACTTAACAAGCGCAATTGTCAATCACAATGGGCTCATTACACAAACCGCCTCCTGTTAACAAAAACTCACTTAACTTGAAAGCAGGTGATAACTCTTCGGGGAAATACAGAAATTAACACTTTGGCTTTATTTATCAACATTGTGTTAATTTTAAGAGAGGCTCAATAAAGCGAAAAAGTGTGCCATGTTAAGCATTAAGTTTAGTCAAACTAGTTGCTTACGACAAAAGCAATTAATCATTGAAAATGAATAATAGGAACCATTTAAAATGAGCTCTGAATTTAATGCTTCTTATTTTACGTTTTTAGTGTCCGTGGTGGCCAATCCGGCTATTTGTGCCACCATCACCAACGTGGGTGTCCTGTGCGACAGCGAGAACAACAGCGGATCGTGCAGCTCCCACGAGGACTCCGATGACTTTGTGCTGGTGCCCAAGAACCTTCCGGAGGACCAGCGCCAGGGTCTGGCACAGGCCCAAGTCCAAGCCCAGCCCGCTTCCGGTGGCCAACGTCCACAGCAGCAACAAAATCAATCCAGTCCGCCACGTCCCAGCAGTCTGCCCATCTCTGAACCCAAACCAGTGCCAGCACCCGCACGCCGCCAGGTGGCCAGACCCGGACCGCTAACGGTAGCCACTCTGGGTGGCCAGCAGATACCCCGATCGCAGCCAATTAGCGTGAAGCAACCGCGACCGGATCAGCGCAAGAGCAGTGTGAGCAGTGACATTAACTCGATCTCACCGCCGGCGGTGCAGTTTGCGATTGGAACGCCACCTACGCGGATGCGTTCTGCCTCGGGAGGATCGCTGTCGGAGACACCGCCGCCGCACGCTCCGAGCACATGGCAGGTGTCGCCAGGACACTCGCAATCGCCGTTGCGCCGAAGTGGCAATAGCTCCCCAGTTCTGCCGTCCGCAGCGCTTACCAAGTTGCCCACTTTGGGCAGTCCCACAATGCTGGTGGCGCCGGGATCATTGGGCTCGATTGGATCGGCGGGCAGGGGGTCGGAGAACAATAACCAGCATCACATGCTGGGACCGCGAGCTTTTACGCTGCCCGAACTGGGGGCCACTGGTGGGCTACATAGTCTGCTGGACACAGGAGCCGGCGGTGGTGGGGAACCACATGCATTCCAGGCCCCAGAGCTCTCCGAAGAGACGCTGATGGATCGCGAGCACAACGAGACACTGTCCAAGCTGAACTTTGTGCTGGCACTCACCGATTGCATCCAGGAAGTGGCCGATTCGCGATGCGCACCGCTCTCCACGTTCATGGTGGCCGGCAGTCAGTCGGCGGCGCAAGCGGCGTCAGCGGATGCCCAGCAGATACCGCCGCACGCACCTGAGCACTGCAAACGGGCCGAGCGCCTGGTGCTGCTCGTCCGCGGACTCCAGCTCCTCTCGTCCGGGATGAATCTGGCTTCTCAGCAGCTGAGCAACGGCCAGCTAAAGCCGTCGTCCAATGTGAAAAATGGTGAGTCAGACGATTAGCTTATTGCAGCCACATCCCCTTTAATGTATTTGGTTGACCCTTAGCTTTGCTCACAATGAACGCCAAATACCGGAGCATGCTGTTCGAATCGAAACGACTCAATGGCAGCGGACTATTGCAGAAGGCGAATGCATTTAACATAACGGCGGACAAGATTCTCTATGACTACGCACTGGATATGGTAAGAAATTCTTTGCTACATAGTTACCTTTTAACTAATGATTTGTTAACTCTTTTCAGTGCCAGGCGGCTGCTTTGGATGAGCTACTGAAGAATACCAAGAATTGCTTTGAGCGTTACAACACGGCACATATTCTGCTTCATTCGTTGGTGCAAAAGTGCAATCATCCGCAGGACAAAATGCTGCTAAACAAATGTAAGTCACTTCTTAATAACTAAAGAAAGTATAATGAATTACTTAATAATTACTAATATTCAAATAGATCGCGATGCCGTTGAGAAGCGATTGAGCATATTGCAGCAGCATGGCTACATATACATGACGGATGAGAATGCTTAATTACTTGGGCAGAAAGAGCTTTATTCCAACCATGAAGCACCGGCAATCTTCACAACATCAACAACATTTCCTTAAGTTATTCACCATTTTCGTTGGGAGTGCAAACATGTGATTGAAACAAAAACTACACTATCCATACATAGACATACCGACAAATAATTTAAAAACCACCCACACCTAATTTCTGGCGTTCAAAGTTCCCCAAAAACAAACAGTCCAATGTAAATAGTTTGAGCTATGCAGATGTATGTAGTTTTTGTTTTTCTATATAATTTTTAGCCCGCGCGGCAACCATAATTGTTAAAGCTTATAACGAGTGCAGATGCAACAAGAATAAGGGCAGATAAGAGTCCATATAGTCGTAAGATAACCATAATATTATATATATGTTAACATATATATGTACAACACGAAAGCTAACCAAGCAAACCACATTACATAACGTAAAGGGCAATATGCAAGCCAAACTCAGTTTAAATCTATGTTTAAAGGAAGAAGCGGGAGAACCCAGATCCATATATCATGTGCTAGAATTTCTCCGTAGTTTTAAAGCCTACTTTCTTATTTAACAATCTAATATTCCCCTATTCTTCTAGGTATTGGAATTAATTCGAAACGCTACGAATTAATTCCAACACCTAGTATTATAAACATACCATACAATATTTATGGCTGCACTACACAAACATGTTTACAATGTGCTATGTTCATAGTTTTTAGTTAGGTCTTTTCTAAAACAACTTTAAAGAGGTATTTAATTTTATGACAAGAAATTTATATTTTAAATAAACTTTTTAAGTTTTTCTACAAGCAAAGCCCACAAAACTTTCGAAAAAATCTATATATGTATATGGTATACAAAAGAGAGAAACACATAAAAGAGTGTATAAAATGAAAACGAAACAAAATACCGATTTGAACTAATAAAAAGTACTAAGGAAAATCGTAGAAATCTCCCTGTTATCAATTATTAAAGCGGAAATCCCATTTACATTTTAAAAATCTTTATTTAGAGATAGGCTTGTGTGAAAATGTAAAAAATATTCAACGTATAATTTAGAGATGGCGCACGCAGCTGATGCGGAAAGGACCTTGGTTATTCCGGTGATTGTTTCGATGAATGTCCACGCTGCCAGCCTCCCACCGCCCACTGTATGGGGAACTGAACTGTGGCGAGGCAGTCGGACAATAACCTGGAATGGTTGAGATCACTTGCCTTGGACAGTTCCAGGGTGCAAACGCAGGAGGCGGACCACAGCTGCCTGGAGTCACAGCTGCGCCGCCGGAATTTCGCAAGCTAGAGGAGATGGTTGGCGACTTTTCCTTTTGCTTCGGCTTTGGAGGAATCTTCTCCAGCTGAGCAGCAGGGGAGTTGCTGCAACAGCGACCGCACGGACTACAGCAGTAATTGCAGCAATTACGACAGCCATTGCAGCAATTCGCGCAGTAGTAGTAACAGCCGGTGCAGGGATTATAGTACCACGACCAAGGGCATTGGTTCGAGCAGGGCATGCAGCCGGTATTCACTGGAGCTGGAGCAGGAGCAGGATTGCAGCCTGCTGGTGGAGATGGTTCGTTTTCCCTGCGGAATGCATTAGACATTGATGTGATTCTCAACAGAAGTGGATACCTACTCAGGCAAATTGGCGGAGCAGCTGCAGTTGCGCATTTCTGGTTTTGTCGGAGGCGACGGACATGGTTTCTTGCAGTCGTGTGACTGCACACAATCGGCATCCTCGTCTCCTGGAGGTTCTGGTGCTGAAGTTTCGGTATCTTCTATTTCCTTGGCGCTGTGCTCGCTCATCTTGTTCTTGGCCCTGGAGCCATTCGATTTTTTATTCTTCTTGGCAGCCGGTTTCGTTTGCTTTTTGGCCTTGTCCTTCGGCATCAGGAGGTGACACCACTTCTGCAGATCACACGGAGGACAGGACTCGGTGATGCTGCAATGGATACGGAAGACATTACAGCTCTTTAGAGTACTTTGTGTTCGGGTAAAGATGTGTGCCGAATGATGGATTGTGTAAGCCTAATCCGAAAGCTGAAATAGCTCACGAACTCTGACATTAAACTCACCGACTGAGAAGCTCCGAGCAGCTCTTCTCCTGCGTCTTCTTTTTTCCAGAGCTCGCGTTTTCACCCGGTGGACAATTTGATTCTTCGGAAACGTAATAAGGATAATATTGATTGTTGGGATCAAAGCGAGTGCAGTAGCATTGAATGGATTTGTTATTCGATGGTTTCATGCTTGATGGAACTTTGAGGGAAATTGTATCCTTTTTGGGTCCTTCCTTTGATAAGTTTGCTGCTCTAGCGGATTTCGGTCTATTTATACCTTGACCTGGCTGATCATAAAAAGGATTACCGTCTTGCACAAATGTGGCATTAAGTGGAGCACAATCATTATAGGGATAATACTGATTGGAGGGGTCGATGCCCATGCCCACATTTTGCTGGCCATAAAGTACAGGTGGTCTATTGGAAGGAGCACCTACAGGACTATTGGAAGGAGCACCTACAGGACTATTGCAAGGAGCTCCTACAGATTTATTGCGATTTCTTGAATTGTGCGACCTGTTATTACGTGCACGCACTTCAGCCGCGGATGCCATTGACTTGGGCATGGACTTAGGATCTCCATTTCTTGCTCCATCATTATTAGAATGATGGGAAGATGGGGCTCTACTGGTTTGTGAACGAACCGAACGATCTTCTCTCGACTCGTTGCGGCGATTGAGCGACTTGGACCTCTGAGCACTTGGACTAACCTGATGGTTCAGATGGCTAGCTCCAATGTTATTGGCTGGATTAGGAGCTCTGCCTGAATGATCTGCCCTGGATTGGCTTCGTTGGTTTAGAGACTTTGATCTGGTGGCACCTTGAGGCAGTTGTTCCCTTGATGCCTGCAATTGAGGAACTTGCCTTGAAATTGTGACTTGCCTCTGCTGGTTCGTAACTTCCGATCTGGAAACACCTGAACGCACTTGATTTGTTGACTGGGGAACATTATTGGTATAATTCCGATTGTTGGGCTCACAGTTCGTGGCTGGATTTTTCCTGCTATAGGCTGGTGCGTTTCCAGCTGAGGGATTACTTTGAGTGACTGGCCTTTGACTTATTGGATGTGGTTGGAATGTTCCTTGGGTCACATTAAATTGATTACATTGACTATTGGGGCCAAAACCCATGCCTGTACTGTGAATGAATTGCTCATAGGCAGGTACTTGCCCGGCTCCTTGTGGTCTTACAGCTGGCATTTGCTGATCTCCGCATTGGTAAACCTCTCCGGTGCACGGATTGAACTTACTTGTGTACTGTGTGGGTAGACCCGCTGCTGGAATAGATCTTGGATCTCCCTGACCCACTGAGGTAGGTTGAGCCACTGGTAAGACCATGGGACCTGGGACACCAAAGTTTCCATATTGAGTCGGTGGCGGAATGCCAAAAATCATTGCATTGCCAGTCGGTCCGTAGGTTCCATAACACGGAATTATAGTAGGTTGTCCCGGCTGGAAACCAAAGCCTGTTCCTGCAAAGTTTTGCAATCCTGTTCCGTAGGCTCCAGTCCTAGCTACATCCTCTGGTTCGCAATCTTCAGGATTCCGCTGCGTATTTCCATTCCCTTCCTCACATGTCTCCAAACATCTCTCCATACAACTATCCATACAACTCTCCACACATGCATCCTTTGAGCACGCATCCTTACATTTGTCCTCACAGGCTGAGCAACTTTTCGACCGTTTCCGTTTCTTTGGGCTCTTGGGCGACTTTTGAAGAAAACTGGGTGGCACCATGTCCGAGAACTTTTGGAACTCCCCGGGAAACACGACGCGACAATTCCTCGTATTCAGGGAACATGATCGCTCGCAGCAACTTGGTCGGGGACAGCAACTTGGCCGAGTACAGCAACTTGGTCGGGCACAGCCACTTGGTCGAGGACAGCTTCTGCAGATGACAAGTAATGTAATTGGATTGAGAATACATACTATTTTCTTATACTTACACGCCATTGCAGCTCATGCACCTCCTTAGACATCGACATGGATCGCACATTTTTAAACTTTAAGCGTTACCTACAACTCCTGCTTCTGTGTAAAAGTCCACCTTCACTCATGGTCAATTACGAAGAATTCACAAACATAACATCGGTAGTCAAAATAATAAAAAAGTAGCAGTTGTACAAATTACTTTTGATGTCCTAAACTAAGACTATTCGGTTCAAAAAATTGCAAGATCTGATTTGGATCTGATCTTTGCTTAAGAGCTGCTACCATCTTATAATCAGTGTTATAGTTTGTGATATGAAATTAATATAAAATAAGGAGTCCTTGTGGACAGAAAGTCTTCCCCGGTTTGTTTAGCTTATAATTGCTGTCGACCAAAACGCTCTTTTAAGTTTTGGTCAAAAAAATGACATTACAAAATTCTTTGTCACGCCAAAAACAAATTTAAACGGAAGCATTGTATAATTGAGACAGAAAATTGTATCTGGGGAAAAGGAAGAAATGCCCAATGGCGAGGTCAAGTCAACCAGGCCCAGTCCCTATTGGCGTCATGCAAGTCCTCCGTCGAGGACAACCACACCCAAGTTCAATTTATCACCGGAGCAAACCACCAATCGAGTCGGACAGCAGCTGCTACGAACCCTGACGCAGAGCTTAGCTTCTGGCCAGGAATCCATGCGCTCCCGATCTTCCTGCCCACCCACACCTCGTCGGCGCCGGCAGGCCAGTGTCTGCAGATCGATGGGTACTCCCGAGTCGGTGCCCCTGATATCGCAGGCTAAGTCCAAGGCAACAATTCGATTGAAGGCGGGCATGCCGGTGAAACATGTGCTGGGCGGAGATCCACCCAACTCAAAGGCTCTTGGCCAGTCCATGATGGCCTCAGTTAAACGACGTAATGAATCCCCGGCGGTCAAGGCAAAAATCAGGGAGGAGGAGCTCAATAGGATACCAGAGATGGTAAGCGAGGCGTCCGTCGCCAAAGCCAGAGAAAAAGAGTTCGAAAGGATACCTTCCAGGGTTTCCAGTTTGACCGAAGAGAACAAGCAAACAGAAGAGAAAAACATAGATAGTTCAATCCCGGAATCACAGGAGAGCGTAATACCAGAACTGCAGTTAAATTTTAAAATGATTAGCCAGCATAATTTACAGACTATTAGCTCCGAGAACTCAAAGCCAAGTCTAGAGGAAGAGAAGCCCACAGTGAATATACCAGAAACGGAACCAAAACCACCGAAGCCATCGAACTCGAAGATAATTCCCTGCTTTCGAGGGGAGTATCCCACACGACATCGTCCTGGTACTTGCCAATGGTTCCAGTCCGAGCTCCCCAATTGCGGCAATATCGTGACCATCTGCGATGAGGAGCAGCAAGTGATGGGTGAAGCGGAAATCGTCACCGCCTGCGAGGTCACCGAGGCACATTTCCTGAGCCTGGATTGTCAAGATGATATCATGAACAACGAACCGCCAGCGCTTTCGAGGTGCACTAAGTGCAAGGGCTGTCCACAGCAACAGAACGGGAATGGGAATTGGTTTGGACAGCAACGATCTTGTCATCAGCAGCCACAACCCTGCTTCCAACAGCAACAACCTTGCTTCCAGCAGCAACCATCCAGCTTCCAGCAACAGCAACGAAATTGTGGACGCAGTGCACCCTGTCCCAATCCGAAACCAAGGGGATGTCGCAAGTGTCAGGATCAGCAGCAATCCAGCAAAGCATTTGCATACAATCTGCAGCAGTCGATGCAGCAGCCAGTTCTTCCCCAGATGCAGAATATGTATCCTTGTCAGCAGTTACAGCAAGTGAATGCCAGTGATCAAATGGAACAGCAAATGCAGTTGCAGCCACAGATGCAACAGCATGGCATCGAGGAGAACAACTATGGCCTGACCGAAATGCTGGCCGAGGAGCTGAGAAAGCAAATGCTCGAGGCTCAGGCGCAGATTGCCCAAGTGCAACTGCAGTTGAATAGTGCCTGTGGAGCCACGAGAGTTCGACAGATGCATGTGCTATCCCAGAATGCCACTGAGGTCCCTCGTTGGGCGCCAGAAACTCAGTTCATGGACGTTATGGCAGAGGAACAGGACGTGGGCGATGCTCCGCCGGATGAAACAATACAGCCCGTCGAAGAGGATCATGTATTTGACGCGCAATTGGATCAGCAATCATTTCCAGCTAGCTTTCCGTGCCAAGCCATTGGGTCCGCCAGGTCGGAGACGATTTGGGCCATGCCATCAGCTCCTCAGTCGTCACAGCAAGAGGTGCAGTTTGGTCTGTATCCTGTGCCACTACCGATGCCTGGTCAGAACAACTACTTCCAGCAGAATGCTCAACAGCTTCCTTGCCAAATGACTCCCTTTCAGCAGCCCCAACAGCAACAAATGACGCATTGTCCACAGATTCAGTCCTGTAGAGCAGGACCACCTTGCCCGCCCAAAATGCCGCCTCCTTGCCAGCAGAAACCGCTGCAGCGATTATCCTGTCAGCAACAGCAGCAGCCCATGAGATCTGGTCAACCAGCCCAGTCCAATAAGTGTTCTCATACCCCACAATTTTGTCCCAGTTGTTGTTGCCAGCGGTATGCCCAAATGCGATTCATGATGCCCCGGTGTTGGCTGCGCTAAGGATTTCGAAAAGTCCTATATTTGTGACGTAACTTACCTTGAACAGTCAATTTAAATGTTTCTTCAAGTTAAGATACCTTACAAATGACACTTTCAACAGAAGGTTGTGCAATTCTTCCGTTTAAAATTGATTCAAATGGAGGAAATGCCTCGAATAAAGTTTGGATTTTAGAGCCTTATATTTGAGTTTTTTGTCAACTCTTTAAATTTCGGTTTAGCACATTTTAAATTCACAGTTTTTTAAACTTTAGACAGCGAGAAGAAAGGATCAGAACTGCACGCCACATTTTGTTAAAATTACAGATTTTTGTTATTAAATATATAATCAGAGGAGGGGACATCCCCACTGCATTTGTTTTAATTCAAGAATTTGTAATTTAAGCCAAATGTACGGCGGTTTTCAGAGGAATCACAACTCATGCTGCTGTCAAAAAATGCATCCTTGCAATTCTGAAAGAAATAAAGCCATGCTGGGAAAAGGATATAAGTTGGGTGGATCAGTTGGAACGGCTTTACAAGAGGGTATCCGGAAGTCTGGGCAAGAAGCCCCAAGAACCCCAAAGATTGGTGTCACTTTTCCATGTAAATTTAGCAAGCCAAAAGGCCAAGAAGCTCAGTGCAAAGATAACTCTACCCGAAATCTATTAACTGGTAAATAACTATTGAAGATGTTAAGTCTTAATTTTAATACTTAAGATTTCAAAGGAAAACCCTTATTAACTAAAGTTGGATCCATAAGTAAATCCTTGGCAAGGCAAGGAATCCAAACTCAGAAGTCAAATCCAAATTTTGAACAGGATCAAAAAGCTCTCGTTAAGATCAAACCCAAACGTAGAAGAGGTAAAAAGACACCTAAGAGGTCAACAGCTGGAAATATTGAACAACCCTTTGATGACGATGGTATATGGTGAGTAGGGTTTTTGTGGCTTAACCTTTGTTTAAACACGAATCGTAAATAGGTTTGAATGCAATGTGCCCTTTCGAGTAAATATTCCCTTTCCTATTAGCATGAAGAATCTATTTGGTTCCCAGCTATTTCCAGGCAATAGCAACTATCAGATCCTTAAAGCCCTTGTCCCAGAAGGAAGGTTACAGAAGGATAGTAAGCTAGAGCGGCCTTTAAACTTCTCAATGCGTCCAGCTCTTCCACCTGCAGATTTGGAATCTATCAATTCATCCAGCAAAGCAATAACATTCCCAAAGAAAAAGGGACTTAGACGTGGAAGAAAAACATTTCCCTGCGAAACATCTACGCAAACAATCGAAGAAGAATGCGATCCTGTTTTGTGCTGTCTTGAACAAATCAGAAATCAACTGGCCAGCAAAACTCCTGAAAGTCAAGAAAAAAACGTATCACGCTGTTTTGCCGAGAAATCTACAAATGTAGGGAGTATTCAGAACGAAAGAAATGAAGCTGGTGTGGAAACATTAAACCAGTCATCTCCAAATGAAGCCATTGATCCAGGAAAAGATGATGATAAAAGTGAGAATTTAAAGCCCTCTGATCCCCAAAAAGCAACATCATTGGGAAGTTTCAAGAAAAGTTCACCAAGGAATTCTTCAAACGTATTACCGCAGCCTAAATCAAAGACCAACAATATGGAAAAGAAAAGTACGTCATCCAAAACTCAGTCAAAATCTAACATGAAATCTTATGAAGCTCTAAAAGAGTCAAAAAAAAAAGAGGAAACTAATTTAAATCCTGAGGAGGGGGACTTGAAGAAACCAAAGGATGAAGAAACGGTTTTCGTAAATGTCCCTAAACCTATTCTAAAACCATATATTTGTATGTGCAGGCTTCCAAGGGTTATTCCAAAATTTACAAGAGTTATGATGCCCAGATCAGTGTGCCAGCCTCATTTTATGAATGGATGTCGAATGCCGAGATGGCAAAGTCAACATCGTTGCCAGTGTATCCACACACAAGGAAACCAAAACCTAATACCTTCTAAAACTGCATCTATGAAGGATAAACAAGTGCAATTGCAAAAAAAGAGCAACCATAGTAATTCAATGTCTTGTTTAAGTCATTGTGAAAACGCAATATTAACGGGCCAACGGTCTATTATGAAACGAGAATCTGGACAGCCCAATCAAAGATTCGCAGATAGAACCCAAAATAAGAACATTTGCTTTAGGGAATGCGTATCCACTTACAGCCAATCAACTGAAATCGAATTACCTGCAAATAAATGTCCCCAGTATCATTGTAATGAATCCTATGCTTCCAGCAGAACCGATACGGATTGTGACTATGTGGATAGATCCTCAAATAGCGACTTTAGATCCTCAAACAGCGTGAAAAGTAATAGTTCTGATAATACCTCTGTTGTGAGTGGATCAAATAGAAGCTATACTGTAACAAGTACTAATTTCAGTGAAAGGGAAAGTCATTTTGAAGGATTAAATAGTGAAAGCCCAAAGGATTCTTCTCCAGAAATGAACTTAAATATCAACAGCAACGAATCCCTTGCATCATCTAGAAAAACATCTCGTACGAGTTCACTTAGGAGTAATTCAAAAACAAATAAATCTTCCGAACAAAACGAAGTTAATCCATTCAAAAATAAAAGTCAAGAATTGCCACAAAATCAAACTGGAAATAAACGGAAACGGCGACTTAGGAAACGTATAAGTTCTGGGGGCGAAACTTTTCCAGAGGACTCCATAGATTGTGGTCATGATGAATTCTCTGAGGAGGCTGAAGCACACACTCCAAACACATCCAAAAACAGTTTTTCAAAAGCTTTGAAACAATGTCAAGAAACTTCAGACCATTTAATTTCTGAAAGAAACACCCGAAAAGCAAGTTTGCAGCAAAACAATGAACAAAAAGCTGACAGTTCAAAGGAATTAATCTGCAGTAGAAACTCGAATCAAAGAAATAACTTCGAGTCTTATCCAAAAACTTTAATTCAAAGTGGCAATAGAAATCGAGGAGTATCTTTCAAGCAGCGCTCACAATCAGCACCAGAATGCTGGATACTTCAGTTCCCCCAAAGGAAACCAGCAAATAGATCGGAAAAATCACACCTTTACTCACCGGAAAATTGCCGAGGAAGTCAGAGTTGTCCAGAAAACGTACTTGTACTCCAGGACGAAACTTGCGAAAGCGATTCAGATGACTACGAACTCGTCAGATGCAATGATTTCTCAACAGAAAATGAGACCTTAAATGCGAACTGTGGTCAATGCGAAACTCCGGACTACAGCATAAATGCAAGTATTATAAATCAGCTTAGGAAGGAGGAAAGCTCGATTAGTCCCACACAAAGCCAAAGAACCTTTATCCTTGTTGACAGTCAACAACCGAACGATCTTAACATTTCACAACAGGACCAGGAAAGGTATAACAAAATAATAATATAAATAAATAATATAGTTTTAAACCTCATTAATTCCAGGGAAAAACCACCAATGGTGCAAGTGCCTTTTCGAATGAGCGGCACGGAAGAATTGGGCATTTTCCAACCAAAACAATGGTGAGTTTACTTCACTTCTGACAATTATGATCCTTTATATTAATCAAAACATATTTCAGGAGAGAGATGGGTCTAAAATTCACAATGCCTAATGGCAACCAATTCCAAATGGCTCCTGCAAATACAAATCACGTTGCACTACCAACCAATAGACCCAAAAGGACCAAGAATGCAAATTCAAATTCTTCTGTTGGTCAGATGGACAGTGTATACGTTCCAGATTCTTCTCCACCTACAAGGACGAATACCGAAGAGCCATCCATTGAAAGGAGAAATAGGAATCTGCAGAATATAAATCAAACAGGCAATTCAGATTCTTTGAGCAGCGCTTATCCTTCTTCACGACGTAATATATCCTCAGAAAATAGGTCTAAAGCCCCAAGAAAGACATCTTACGTAGAACTCAGAGGTATTCAAAAGAATGATTCAAACAATTCGAATAGCGAAAGATTTATTTCGGTTAGCAACCAACATTCTGAGCAACTAAATGTGTATAACGAAAATCAATTCCGACAAGATGAATCCGGAAATCGCTATAGGCAATCAGATTACAGAAGTGACCAAAGTCAACTATATAATCATCAGTTTGAAACAGGGATACATAACTCAGAAGCTGGAGCTTCTGGCTATTCTGAAATCCCATCAATACCTACTGTCTTAACTTGGACAGATCCAGCTCCGAATTCCCAATTAGTAGCTTTCCACAATTCAAATGCCACCGAGAGATCGACTGACGTGGAAACACTGCAAACGGTGACTCTGATGCAACCACGAAAACTTCGAAGTTGCGAAAGTGCTGGAATCAGAAACCAGGCTAATAGCAATGAGAACACCGTTCTCATTGAGACTAGAACTCCCTGCAACAGAGAGAATCTTCTCCAGACCTGTGGACGACCGCCCTGCAACTCTTGTCCTCACCATTACACGGGTCTTCCTCCAAGTCACCATCAAGGATTTATCAAGCCTCCGGATCATATGCTACAGCCGCAGATCTCTGTGAGTGCACCACAAAATGTCCCTCCTTTCGATGAAGAATTCCTTATAGATCCACGAGATCAGTGGATGACCAATAAATCACCAGCTTCCGCACCAACCATGCAGCAATCTTATCTAATGAAGGAACCATATCAGCCCAAACCTAGATCCCTCCATCACTTTCAGGAATCGGTACATCATCCACAAAGTTCCTTTCAGCCCAGAAACCCTGGCCACTATCCACAACTGAAAGAGAACATTAGAATGCTTCCAGATGGATTCTATGATCGCACCGTAAACAAGTATAACATAGCACGAATGGATTCCAACTTTCAGCCACCGGAATTTCCACTAGAGTCGCAATTTCTTCACCCCACTTTTAGACAGCAAGTTTGTCCATATGGCAATCAATGTCATCCGCCACAGATGATGGCATCCGTTCCAGATCCTAACCGGCGTTATATTCCACCACAGAACCAATACCCAGCTGAGATGCAAAATCAACTCTCGATGTTCTGGACACAGGAAAATTTAAATTCGGATTACTATGATCAGTCGGAATATCAAATTTAATCTCAATAGTTATAAAAAAATACATTAAATTATTTTTTAAAAATATCAAAATTGTTCTTGAAAAGGTTTTTGTTTTCGAAGATAATATAGTATAGTATCAGATATATGAGAAAGATATGTTAGCAGAGTTATATATTGTATCAAAACAATCATTTCTTATCAATGGCTTAATTAAACATTTTTGAAAAATAAGTGGAGCTTTAAAAACTCTCGTTTAAAACTCAAATGAAACTGCTTGAAGATACTATTAACTAAGCTGAAGTCCTATTAAAAACATTCCACATTTGTATATTTTTGTTCGTATTTAATGATATATTGCCTTTATTATAATTGAAAAAAGTTCAAATTGCTTTAAATTCTTTTCGCGCTCAGAATAGTGATGCAAAAAGTTGACAACTATCGGCACTAAAAAAACATCGATAGGAAAAAGCCCGCCTATCGGTACACCGCCCAGCTCTATAAACTTTTATCGATAAAGGAAAACAACATTTGTTTATATGACTAATTTACTCTTACACTCATTGTTTCATACACGCACACGACCTCAAGCCGAATGAATACGAGTGCGGCCAATACGAAAACAATGGCCAACATTGTTGATAAGATAAGATAACTCCCGTTTCCAATGTCTTTGCTGTCTTTGCTCTAATGCACACATATCGCGCTGCGAATGATTCCAATTTGTTCAGCAAGTACGCCAAGAATTGTCAGTAAACAATGGCAACCCACGCCGAGAAGGAATTCTACCACCTGGTACGTAAGCCCAAGGAATTCCAACCGCCAAGAATATCCACGGCAGACTATAGGCACGGGTGTTGCCAAATCATGTGCATAGTGTAAATAACTAAATGTTTATGCACACAACTACTACAGGCGCGCCGCTCAAATTTGCATAAACATTTCGCTTAAGAAGTCAGCCTTGAACCAGATTATATGGAACAGCTTTAAATATCATCCACTTTTCACACGCTTTGCAACACCACAGAGACTACACAACATGCTAATCCCAAGTTTCTCCGCTTCGAATGACCCAGAAAATTAGAAACTGCAATGAATGATATGTGGACTACATACACTTTTATCAATTGTTCAATCTGCAAACAAAGGCCTTTCAAATTTTGTGATTACCGACCCGAATTCAGCACGATAAGAAGTCAAAACTTGTATTTAGATTAACTTCGGTAATGATTAATTCATATCAAACACAATGTTTGTGCTTGGAATCGAAATGTTTTGTTGACTTTCAAAGGCCAAGCTAAATAGTCTATCACTGAGTCACACCCTTTAAAACGAATTCCACTAAAAGTTAGTATAGATATCGTCCTCCAAAATCCGTCCATATCTTATAAGCTGAGTCAGTCATTTCTTCGAAATTGTAAAAACCAAACATGGCTCTAGATAATTCATATCAGAAAACATTAAGTTGAAAAGCTTTTCAAACTGCAATGTATACATTCCATTTCAGAACGTCAGCGTATCCAAAGCTTTAAATGGCCTGGAAGCGCCACTCAAGACCAAACATGCCCGCTCCATTATTATTATGATACACAAGGCCAAGGAGGCCAAAACCTTCTGGATGATCATTTCCCGGCAGCCTTTGATGCAGAACAGATTTACCGCCTGGAAGTTTTCGCATCTGCTGCACAAGGTTCTACGGGAGGGTCATGAAAGTGCCATCAGGCACTCGCAGAGCCACAAGAAGATGATCCTGGAAGTGGGGAAAATGTGGGGCCTACTGCAGGATGACATTGGATGCTGTATCCAGGCGTACAGTAAGCTTCTGGCCACAAAACTAAATTTCCACGACAAAAATCGAATGTTTCCCGGCACTCTGAACATTTCGTTCACCGAACTCTTCATTGCAGTGGATCGGGACTTAAATTATTGGTAAGTAAGGGTCTGCAAATTATAACTTTCAAACTACTAAGACAAAGCGTTTGATTCCAGTTTTCAACTGTGCGTGGAAATTTTCGACTACCTGGAGGATATAATTGCTCTGCAGCTAACGATATTTTCATCTATGGAAAAGTACAGAATGTCGTCGATGACACCGCAGGGACAATGTAGATTAGCGCCAATAGTTTGCCTTATCCAGGATTCCAATGCGTTGTACGATTTAAGTGTTCGGTTGATGTTTAAACTACATGATGGTGTACCATACGACGTTGTTTCCGGACACAGAGATCGGTTTCACGGTCTGTTTTTAAAGTTGAAGAGTTTTTACAACAACGTGCGACCGCTTCAGTATTTCAAGGACTTAATAACAATCCCAGAATTGCCCGACTCAAGTCCGAACTTCAAGTCCCAAAACGATTTCACCAGTTATGTACCGCCAGTGGTCCATGTTCCACAGGAGCCCGATCCGGTTGTTGAAGACCTTGTGGATACCAACAATCACGAACTGGAAGCCTTTAGTCAAGCCCAACAGCAGTTAACCATGTTGGAGGGCATAATCAGCGAGAAAGAGGCTAGCATTGAGGAGCTGTCATTTAAATTGGACGCCATGCAAAAAAATTTCGATGAACTGCGACAGAGCTACAGACACGACGTTCAGGAGCTGCAACAGAACAATACTGTGCTATCAAATGATCTGGTCTTGGCGAGAGAAATGTGTGCCACCTTCCGGATGCAAAACGACGATCTTGAGATGCAACTGAATCAGAATCCTATTCTTTTACGTAATTAAATGCATATTAAACGTATTGAAGTCATATCAAAATATGTTATATTTCAGAAAAAGCAATGGAGGAAGAAGAAAAGCATAAGTTATCATCGGAAAAATTTAATAAACTCAAAACCCTATACACAAAAATTCGGGATGAGCACATTCAGCTGCTGAGAGAGGTATGCCAAAACTATATTTTTCGATTTCCTATACTAATAACCACTTATTTACATTAATATTAGCAAAGTGATTGCAACAAGTCTTTAAATAAAGAGAAACAAGTAAACTCACAGCTATTGTTGGAAACTAAAGAGCTTACCAATGAAATTTCCAAAATTAAAGTAAACGTGGAGGAAAAAGAGAAAGCTAATTTAACTCTGCAAAAGCAAATAGAAGAGCACAAGGAGAAAATGACACAACTTGAAGCAGTCAGGAACGAAATAAAGGAAAAATTCGATGATGTTGTTAAACAAAAGGAGATTCAGGCACTAGATATTAATTCCACTTCCGAAAACCTAAGGTTAAATTGCCTAAAAGTCGAGGAACTCAATGGAAACCTCAACGACACCCTGGAAAAGCTGGCGAACGCCGAAAGCCAAATAAATGAAAAAACCGAGGAAATCGAGAAAATGTTGAAAACTTTTGAAGCGGAAAAGGCATTGCTCTTAACGAAGATTGAACAACAAAATGTTGAAAGTAAAAGCAGCAGTGAGGCTCAGAACGCTCAATTGCAACAAACAATTAATAACTTGGAGCAAAAGGATAAAGAATTCAATGAAGTAAAGCTTCAGCTGTCTACCGCAGAAAGCCAAGTTAGTTCAAAGACAATAGAAATTGAAAACAATTTGAAAGCGTTTGAGGCGGAAAAGGCATTGCTATTAACTAAAATAGAGCAGTTACGTGTAGAGCATAAAAACAACAGTGATGCACAAAGTGCTCAATTGCAGCAAACTTTAAACAACTTGGAGCAAAAGGAGAGTGCATTGCAGGTAAAATAAAAAGAAATTTAAACAAGAACAATATCGTAACCACTATTTTTTCTTTAGCAAACCCAGGAAATTGTCAATCAACTTAAGCAGGAAAATACTTCAGCGGGTCAGCGCAACGAGGATTTGCAAAGCAAACTCTCGATTGCTGAGGAAAAACTTACGCAAGCAGCACAGCAAATTGATTCGGTGACAAGTTCGTACCAAATCTGTAGTACTGATTTAAGTGAACTCAGAAAATTGGTGATAAAAACCGTAAAGGAAATATGCAACTCCAAGTTAAGCGGTTCGGAACAACAGCCTTTGGATGCGGTGCCAAGCATAATACACGAAATGGAAATCATTTTGAATAAGTTCAATAACGCATCTGCTGTAAGCTATGTCGCTTCAACAGAAGGAATGCAAGATGTTATGTATTTGGGTTACATATTCATTAAACTATACGACCAATGTGATGTTATCTACAAAACAACCACTGCAATTGAGACAGGTCAGGGTAAGTTGATAACGCTGAAGACTACCACAGACAGAAAACTAATTTTGTATTACTTTTATTTTTAGAGATTTTCACCAAAACCAATCTGATATGTACAGATGTCTGTCAATTGTTTCAATACCTATTAATTAATGAAACAAAGGAATACGAAAAACAGAAAATCGTAACTGATATACAAACAAAGCTGAGAGATATTGGAAAGTTAATTGAGAAAATAAAGGCCTCCTTTGAACAAAAGATTGATTTGGATAAGCTTCTCGAAATCGAGCTTCGCGAAATGGATGCTGCTATTGATGATGCAGCCTCCAAAATTACAGATTTACTTGCAAAGGCTCGAGAGAAGGACAACCAAACAAATCTAGAGGTGAACGGAAAAATTGTGGATGCGTGTACCACCTTGATGGAATGTGTCAAAGCTCTAATCCAAAAATCTCGTCTTCTGCAACACGAAATTGTGGCTTCCCAAAAAGGTAGCTATATATTATGGTATTTGAAGAAGTTTACTGATCAGTTTTTACTATTTCAGGAAATGCAAGTGCTAATGAGTTTTATAGGCGGAATAGTCAGTGGTCAGATGGCTTGATATCCGCCTCGAAAAGTGTGGCAAAGGCAGCCAACTATCTGGTGGAAGCCGCAAACAAGGCTATTGAAAGTGAATCTGGTAAAAACTTTGAGCTCATTGTGGCTGCCCAGGAAATTGCTGCCTGCACGACGCAAATGGTTATTGCGAGCAAAGTCAAGGCTGAACGTAATAGTCAAAAGTTATCCGACTTAACGAAAGCCTCCCGAAGCGTAACGCAGGCAACAGGAACTCTTGTGGCCACCGTCAAGGATTGCAACTCGCAACTGGAGCAGCAAAGTGAAATAGAGCTGGCAAAGCTTACGCCATCACAGATAAAAACGATGGAAATGGAAATCCATGTTAAAGTACTCGAAACCGAACAAGCTCTCCAAATGCAACGACTAAAACTCTCAGCGTTTCGTAAGGAGCATTACAAGAACGCCGATTATTAAATACCATATTTATTAATGTTACTAACTTTACAAACATTCTTTTTTGTATTAATGCCCGTCATGACAAATAATATCTAATAATATGCACACAATATTTACACTACGGTCATTTTATCCTACAATGAATGAACGTAATACTATATGTTTAAAGTATTCCGTTTTGATCACTTTTTGATCCTTGATTTATATTACACCATAGAATATTCATTATTTCGTAAATGTTTATTTTACTTACTACTTGAAAATAAAATAGCACTAATTGCCAAAGAAAATAAAATGTAACATTTGTTGTCAAAAGGTTTTTGTTTATTATCACGAACCGGCTTATTGCATTTTATAAAACGGCATGTTCACGTTCATCAAAGACACTCTTAGCGTAGTTTATCTAAAAAAAATAACAAGTATGTGATAATCATTTCAAAATTTATAAAATTAAATAAATTATACGATAAACGAAATTTTAGAGCTTAGATCAAAATAAATAATTAAATAAAGATTTTTACTTACGCATCTTGATGCTGCCTCGGCACATTCCTCAGAACGACACCGAATCCTCGGCCTGGTAATTTTTGGAAGATTGGTGGATATCTCGATGTAGTGACTCGCTGACGCCCTGCTACTCGTAGATGGCGTTGTGCCGGCATTAGTAACCAGTGGATGGCACGAAAGGATCTCACTAACGTGGCATTCAAGCACAATGGTTGGGTTGCTGTCGCTTAGTGAAAATATTCGTACGTATTCGGTAGAAACTAGTAAGCGCAATCTAGCCTGCTTGTCGCTCCACAGATTGGGTTCGTATGAAATGATCTTTTCCGAAAAGTTTTTTTGATTGATAAGGTACAGATACTGTTGTCCCTTGCTTTGGCGATTGGAATACAATGGCAAAAGACCGCCAGGAGCACCAGTCACACATCTGGGAAGTCTTTTCCTTTCTGGAGCATTTCTGTGACTATCTCGGCTTGTTTCTCGAACCGCACTTGCAGTTTCCGAAGCCAGATCCAATACTCCAATGATTGGTTTGGTGACAGTGCCCACTAAGCCCTTTCCCAGTCCACTGAGGAAGCCAGGAACGCCATCGGCCTGGGCACCATCGTAAGTGTGTCGGACAATACTCGTCACTCCGCCCAACAATCCAAATCCCAGTCCCTTCAGACCCGCTGCAAGGTGACCTCCGGATGTATTGGACTGCAGTTCCAGAATGCGTTGCCTCGTCTCATTGTCGTGATCATTCAGCACAACCTTTCCCAGGCTATCGGACAGCGTTTCTGTTAGCTTCGCCGTCGAATTCGATATGCCATGCGTAACATTTTTCACCAAACTCTTGACAGAGCCCTCAAAAATCAGTCCAGATACACCTTCAGAAAGATCGTTGGCAAATCCCAATGGATTTCCAAGAAAATCGACACTGCCCAGTATTGCAGCCGCATGCCATTTGACTTGGTTGACGTAGTGTTTCTTCATTTCCTTCAGATAAACGTCCATTGTCTGAAAGTGCAATCTATCCGAATACCTGTCCAGCTCAATCAAGGCATCTTCGAATTTTATAAGAGTGAGTCCAAGTGCCTTTTTGGTTTCATGCAATTCCACCGGCAACTTTGAAGACGTGAATGCTGAAACACGAACCTTTAAAGAGATATTTGAGTTTTATAAGACCTTTAATATTCCATCTTACAAAATTACCTGTGTGGGGCCAATACATAAACTTTCAAAATAGTATCTCTTCATATCCTGCAGAATAGGTTTATCATCTGTGTTCTCAAATTGGTATTGTACACTTAAGTTCTGGCGGTTGATCTTGCCATAACCCAGGAATGAAGCCACTTTAAGTATCAGTTTCTCCTCCAGACTCGCAGTTGAGGGCTTCAAATCCAGGGTTAAGTACTTGAAAATGATTGCGTTCTTATTGGGGGAAGGTAACATTTTCAGTTTGAGAACCACAGCATTTTGAATTGCATCGTATTCATTCGAAGTTTGCGTGTGCAACGCAATTGGACTTGCTGCATCCAGCAATTGATTATCGATTTGTATATAGGCAATGTTCAGATCTAAGGAATTTTCCAAAGCACTCTGCACTATATCGCAGTTTATTTTATCGAGGCTGATAAACATAATTTCTTCACAAGGCTTACGAGCTATGATGGATATACCGATTCCCTTAACGAGCTCCACATTGATCTACAACGTTATAAACCTTAGATTTTTATACTTTAGAAATTTTAATAGTTTTACTCACCAGATACTCATGCACAAATGATACTTTTCCGTTATCCGTAATTTGCCTATTATTCAGAGACGCATGCATCCATAGTAAGTCGGGTGTTAAGAATACTGAATTTTGTTTAATTTTAATATCACATATTTCGATCGTGGATATGGGTCCATCCATTCTCGTTGAAAGCTCCAGCTGACCCGATCCAGGCCTTAGTTTCTGTGCCACAATGTGTTGCCCGATCGGTATTTGCTTACTGGAGCTTGATTTATTTTCCGTTCGGCCCACAACTGCATCGTAGTTCGGCTTCAGACCGCTCTCCCCAAAACGAGACTAAAAAGTAAACAATGTTGCGTACAAATACCCTTTCAATAAACTGAAGCAAATCCTTACCTGAACACACATGTTGGCGTGGCACATTAATCGGCCATTCTCAAATCTCCATGTCTGCGTTGTAACTCGTTGCTTGTTGGGTGTTCGGACCACCAAGTTGGTGAACTCCATGGGATTCGGTGCCTTCTCCAAATCCAGTACAAGTCGCACTGCATTCGCATCATTCGTTTGAATCGGTGGAGTGGATCCTTCATGCTCCAATTGGCCATTCGAGTTCATCAGCCACAATTGCGAGCGATCGCCCGAGTTTTTCTCAACTATCACAACCTTCTTACCACGTACGCCCAACACCAATTGCCTGTGCGTGTTTTCCTCCTCATTCGATCGCTCAAAAGTTCCTTGAAATGCGATGTAAATGAAGTTGGTGTACGTTAATGTATGCTTAGTGTTGTTTTTGTTGTTGATCGGGAACTCTATCATGTTTCCTCCAGGTGCCTCCATAAGCAAAATCTGTTCACCCAATGGATCATCCATGACATAGGATAAGGAGGATTGCGGCCTAACTGGCGTAATCCAAACGGGCTTCGATCGCAGCTGTGAGAAATTGATGACAACTTCCGAACAATTATCAATTCGAATCGGTGGTGGTAAGGTTCGTGCGTCGGTGAATAAAAGTATGAAAGTAGCATCCTTTGAGATGATTTCCAATCGAAGGAAAAACATTTCTCCCCACTCATTTCGCACATTGATGTACAAGCTTTGCACATCCCTAATGGGAATTCCCTTTGACCAACAGCAGCACTCGATCTCCGGAATTCGTACGCAAATAATCTGCTCCTGATCCCAGTTGGGCCAATGGAAAGCGAAGTTGCAATCGATAGGTGCTGATATAATCTTACGCGGATCCGGACGGTCCTGGAATAATATTATACATGACATTAGCTTGATTTTCGTGGTAATTTTACAACTCACATAGTTAGCAATGTCGCAGAGTTGCATAAACTCCAGCTTAAAGCCACTGCGATTGTGCAGATGGAATCTGGGAGACAGCGTCACAAAGGTGGTACAAGCATAGAGTCCTCTGCCCCTCCTGACGCTGATACCAATCGCATAGCTTCCCCTTGTGTTTTCTGCACGCAAATCCCTGTCGGCTAAATCCTTGTGCGTACTAAAACTTTTGCACCACTGAATAATAAATTAATAATACAGAGTTAAATGAAAATAATATTAAGCTAGATTTAGGCATACCAAATTGTTGGAGCCATAAGCATTTCCCAATCGCAGCACCAGTGCCGGAGATCCTTCCTGGTCCGAAAATGAGAACATTAGAGGTGCCACTTGCCGCGCAGTTTCGTGCTCCTCGAATTGCCCAGCTGCTGTATGATTGGTTCCTTCTTGTTTATAAATGAGGGGAAGTCCTGTTTTGTTGATTATCCAAACAGGAGCACTGATATAAAGTTCCATTCCCTTGCCTTGCACCGATTGTATGGAGACGCGCAAGTGCAGCTCCCTCTTTTTAATGTCAAACAATTTCAATTTCGGTTCTATAACGCCCTTGTGGTTCACGGGTATCTTAAGTTGGCCAGAAAGCTGAAAGTTGTCCAGTGTGATGCTCAGGTTCAGGGACTGGTAAATATTGACGTTGTAGATGTTAACACTTTCCGATGAGTTTATTCTGCCGGTGGCATGCTCATGGATCTTGAACATCAGGTCACAGCAGAGCATATTGTTTATCTTTAGTGGTGGCAGAAGCGTAATCTTGTGACCCGGTAGATTCTGTTCCTTAAGGTGAGATATTTCCCTGCTTATGTTCACCAAAGTGTACACTACACTCTTGTTATTATCGTAGCCAAACAGAAGCTGCCGAGTGTCCTCCTTTGCGCAGGCTTTCCACAAGATTTCCTCATTGCTAAAACCAGTGTCATCATAGGCGTCGCTCTCACTCGTATTATGTGCCACATATAATGAGGCATCGATAAACTTGAGCGGCACAGATAGTTCGTCATTGGGTTTTATAACACTTATTGAACTCAGTCCATCGCTGTGAGTGCCCTTCAAGGACATTTTCAGGAATACATTCCGATCCATTTTGTTTATCACGCCCAACGATGACTTCACTTTGATGAGCTTCTGGGCAGATCCAATCAAGGATATATCGAAAACTATCCGGCTTTTCGTTAAAAACTGCGAGTCCAATTTTGTGGTTCGGAAAAACATGCCCACTTTGTCCACCGATATGGGTCCGATCAATGTCCAGCCGTGGATTTGTACGAAAATCTGGTGTAGATTCAATTGGTGAGAGTGCACGTGTCTGAGTTTACTTTTCTGGCTGAAATCAAATGTTTTGGTTTCGTTGGGCTGCACGGAGTACCAGTTCTTAATCAATTCAAACTGCTGTAAGTCGGAGCACGTCAAATCGCCAAGTGGGGCGTAAATCGGTTTAAATAGAAGTGGTGTTCCGCTGAGGTTTTGAAGGGCGAAGGGAATAAATGGCGAACGTTGTCTAAAGTTCTTAGCTGCATTGTCATTGAAATCGTTTGTCCAGTTGTTCCGAACCATGTGAAACAGTTCGATAAATGTGGATGTCACATTCAACTTAAGCATCTGCTTGCTGGAAACGCCAATCTCAAATCGCTTTTTGTTATCCAGGTGACCCTTGGTGTACTTCCATTTCAAATTGGACTCCCACGTCTCTGCCACTGGCTCCCATCCACTCAGACGACGATTATAATAGTTCACGGACACTTCTGTGTCGATATTACCCAAGCTATAGTGTCGAATATTTGTCTCCTTGGGATTGGGATCCTGGGTTTGGAAAGTAAAGTTGAGCAGGAACTTCGAGAGCGAAACCTCTAGCAGTGGCACATCTGCGTCCATGCAATCATCAATTATGAACACCGATATGAGACTGGCGTCCACCACAGCGGTTTTCATTTCCAGAGCGGGATTTCGGTGGGTGTTCTGTTTTTGCTGGGACAGCCAAATGGCAGCGTCGTTGATCCTCCAATTATTTACCTGCATGGCGTACAGGCAGTCGGAAAGCTCGAAGCCCATCGCCACGAGCGGGGCCACCTTCTCCAGATCCGAATCAGCCTTGGATATAACGTTCTTCGATCGCGATGTTTGTGTGGGCAGCAGTTGCGCCATTCTCGAAAACAATTTAACATCCACATAAGAAAGTCGAATATTTAGATGTTTTTGAATTAGTATGTGCAAGCAATTACTCCGCAGTTCTATAATCAACGTGAAGGGATCGATTATGGACAAAGCACTTTCCTCTTCGGCGTCCAGGGTGCAGGAAAATATTTCCAAGTGGTTAATGTCCAAGGATAGAGGCACAATATTGCTATTCGGCTTATAACAAATGACAGTTGTACTTTTCAAAATGATTGCATTCGAGTCCAGGCGACTGCATTCCTCTGCGAATATAATCTCCGAATCTGTAATATTTACCACGTATTCTGTGGAAATGCTAGTGTCGGTCGGAGGCTTTTGAGTTATCTGATTTGCCACATTATTTACTACTGGTGCCGGTGAGTCTTCTTGCAAATATGATTTTAACTGATCCAGAAAACTGAAGAGAGCAAACACTCTCATGTTATTGAGCATTATTGTGTACTTGGAGAAGTTGGCTTTTTTCCTGCAATGGATTTCGACCTGCACGGAATT
Source organism: Drosophila teissieri (assembly GCF_016746235.2). Lineage (NCBI taxonomy): Eukaryota > Metazoa > Arthropoda > Insecta > Diptera > Drosophilidae > Drosophila > Drosophila teissieri. Next base: position 12,366,411 of record NC_053031.1, on the reverse strand, counting down.
CTCGACACGCACCTCTTTTTTGGACGGCTCTAATATGTTTTTGAACACATTTCCGTTGCTCTTGTCGCTTTCATTCCTTTCGTCAACAATCAGAATGTTGCTCGATATTAGATCTATATCCTGTGAACCGTCGCTGAACAAGTCGATTTCCAGAGTGGATTTCAAAAAGTGGATACATGCCAAAGGTTCTAGAGCAGAACTTTGTGAAGTATTCAAAGCCAGGAGCAGTGACACGTCTTCCAGTAAAATTCGAATCGAAATTAGAATGGACACTATTTTAGACACTTCAGTTTTTGGTAAAAGGTTAATGGTAGAGAGACGTTCAATAGATGTGCAACTGTTATTGTGGTAGTTCATGTAAATATCATCGGTTTGTTCTCCAATATTGTTGTTCAAAAAACTTCGAATCAGTTTGTATTGCTGAATATTGATGATGCCGCTCAATTTGGAGAAGGTTCCTTGAACACTGATGTCTGGACAGACGCGATGAACATCTGCCGAAAGGTTTCTCTCCAACTGCAGGTGAAGGAAGCACGACTCATTAAAGAACGGCTGACCCAATCGTAGAAAGTTCATATCAGCGATAATAATTCGATTTTTCTCCTGATCAGCTTTAGCCTTCATTGAGCTTCTTTCTCCGGAGAATAGGTTTATATTGACCAGGTCGATGCGCATTACATCCAGGATTTCATCTTTGCTTTGCGGTGCACTCGTTTTGCTTATTATATTGTTGTCACTGGCAAAATGGAAACTATTTTTCAGAGAAAACTGTCCAAGGTATGCGATTATAACTTCATTTCTGTTATAGGACGATGGAAGCACTATAACTGGAGAGTCTGCTTGAATCACTAGCTTCATTTTCGATGGACGCATATTCTGTTCACCTCCATGTTTCTTCAGTTTTCTTATAACAGGCTAAAAGATTAAAAAATGAATTAAAAAGATAGAGACCACATAAAAGTATCTGGATATTACCGTTTGCAATTGCAGTAGATCTTTAACAAAAACATGTAGTTCAGTTGAAAAACGCTTTGTGTGTATATAATGTACTGCAGACATGTTAATTCTCAGGGTTGAGTCGGTGTCCAAAGTCTTTAATGCATCCAGATCGACGAGTTTTCTGACAGGACAAAGAAAGAAATAATTTATTTGGGAGGAATCAAGTGTTTCATTTAGCCTTACTTTTTATAAACAAAGTTCAAAGCTTCCGTGCCACTCGTACTAAACTTCTGTTTATAAATGTTTCCGTATTTGGTAAGATCATTAACAGACACGGATCCCAAGCAGCCTTCAACGATTTTGGAGAAGGGGTCCTGAAGAATCATGAATACAGCATTGGACACATTGACTCTGGATAAGAGGGACTCATTCCGAATCAATGTAAAGTTGAAGCTCCTTATAGACACCTTCAGCTTACTACAAAGTTTGTCAATATCTACAATAAATAATATTTGTTATAATTATAATCAATTTTTCCCATCAGCACTCACGTTTTTCAACGAGTTTCTTCTCCTCCGGGTACTTTTCATTGAAGTTTTCAACGGAAACAAGTCCAAAGAAGTCGAATATAGTATACCAACGCTCAACGCAAATGGCCAAATTCAAGCAATTAAATTGAATGGAACTTGTTTGCTCCAGTTTACCATTTTGAGCGGGTCTTCCGGTATGGGATTTGTAAATCACCAAAGTTTGACTTTCTTTTTTTCTGCCCAGCTCATTTTTGTTGCACGATGTATGCTTTTTGTCTCCGCCAAAGACTTTAACCTGCATGTGATTGTAGAAGCAGGAAGGAACGGAGCTGGATCGGTTTTTTAGTGAGTTACAATAGCTCGGTAGGTCAGGACACGAAGAGGATGTCATTTCATTTTTCTTAATCTTCTGTTCAAGATCCACAGAAGTCACCATATTTCTAAACGGTGATGTTAAATCCGACTTTAGATCCTCCATTAGCACCGACTTCAATACGACTTCCACATCCTTGTCAAATCCTTTCGAAACATGTTTTACATTAAAGTCTTTAAATGTTAAATTTATCAAATCATTGTGATATTCATTCTGCAGGTTAATTTGAAATACGGGAACTGAGAACTGAATAGTTGTGCTTATAATGGATTCGTCATCACTATTCGAAGTGGGTTCAATATCTCCGTTTTGGTCCAGATCTTCCGATTCATTTAAAACCTCATTTGAGAAATTAGTTGCGTACCGAATGGATTCCAAAAGTAACTCATATTGTTTCCGGTTAAGCGATACTTTTAGGGCCTCAACCATACTTCCTTTTATCTGTGATTTAAAGACATAAAAGTTGTTTAAAATTAGAAAATTTTAAATATTGTAATTATTACATACTGAGAATCTATTTAGTTGTTTGTCTTCATCATTGTCGTCACTGTATCCGGCATAAAGATGCAAGGTAATTGCTGTGTCATGCAATATGGGAATTGCGTCCTTATTTTTGGCAGGGTGAACATTGAAACTATACTCCCCTTCATCAATGTTCAAGGAGTATACGTATGTGTTTTTAATTTCAATTGTGTAGGACTCGTTAAAGTCATCCGAATCGCATTTGACTGCATTGGAGCAACTTATCTTTCCCAAATTGGCTATCAAAACATTTGTACTTGTGTTCGAAATGGGCAGAATGATTATGGGACTACTGATTATTATATCAAGCCTGGAATAAACAAATTATGGTTTGAATTGGTTGATTTTGAGCTTATTATTATTATTATTATTACCAATTGTCCTGGCGATTTCGCTGTGGGTAAACTGGTCCAATTTGCTCGACTGCCCTAACCTGTTGCACAAACTCCTTGGCCATATCTGTAGCTTTATTACCAATGGAGGTGGCGAATTCTCTGTAAATATTGAAAAGGCTTAAGATGTATTTTAAACGCATACATTTACTCACCGCAAGCTCCTCTTAAAATACGTTATGCACGCATTTACATCCCGCAAAAACCTGGGACAATGAGTATATGAAGCCGATGCCATTCGCATTTGGAAAGTGCAAGTAGTCTTGTCACTCCAGTGGCTTTGAAAACCTATTGCATCACTTTCGTCGCTCTTTTCCTCGTTGTAATTATTTGAGTATATTTCATTGGAAAGCTGACTAAGAACAGTTTGCTTATTTGTGTCGGAAGCTCTCAAAATTTGATCGCGGCCAACAGAAAGAATTCTTGGATGGCAAAACGCTTCAGAAGTAATGTCGATAACTTGTATTCCACCAAGGGATCCGAGAATTTTTAAGTCCGATTGAAACGATGCATTGATTTTAGCTTCCGTCAGCGTAACAGTTCCAACTTTTCGACCAACATTAAATTTGTCCCTCTTGATGGTGTACAAAAGCAGAATATTTAGTCGGAAGAAATCAAAGAATATCTCGTTATGATTCCTATGATCAACTTGGTCAACCACATCAACTGGTGCTTCAGTTGCTTCCTGTGGTGGTTCAGGACTTTCGCTTGGAAAGATATTTTGTGCTAGAAGGGTTCTTTTAGCGAAGTTTAGAATTTCAAGAATAGTGTCCTGATTGGCTGAAATAAATACGTTGGAAATAGTTATAGGTCTTGGGTTATAATATTGTGCATTACACCTACCAATTATGTCCAAGCTGTTGAATGTGATGTTTGTGGTGTGCTGTTGCATTGAATTGCTTTCGTTGGGTGGAACAATTTTGATGTCAACCGAGATGAGCGCTGTTGAGTCCTCATCGTCGCAGAATTCTGTGGATCTATCTCCTAGAAATGTTCATAATCAAATGTATTATTAGGAACTAGCTTAAAGCAAGGCTTTTAAATAGCAATCTGGGATTGCTAGTATGCAGTTAGCGCGCAATGGAAATGAAAAAGGGTTTCTCTTCTTACATAGTACATACCCATTTTAATATTTTGAACTGCTTTTGTAATCATGTGCGGACTAGTAGCCCTATCAAAAAAATTTGGCGATCCAGGCGAAGTTGGCGAAACAATTGCACTATGTTTTAGGCTGCCAGATAAACTATCCATTCTATAAAATGCATAAATAGTTCGAGACCATTAAAATTTAACAATTTGGCGTGCAAGGCACAGACAAGATGCATACAGACAAAAATATTTAAAGTCGGTATAATAAATAATATTAAATAACGAAATAAGAATTATCTTTGTTAAGCGAAGGGGCGAAAAGAAAAGCATTCTATCAAGCATTTGGCATGGATTCCAAATATGTACATACCCGACATGACGATGACTAGCCACCAAAAGTTCGAAATCGGGACCGAAAGACTGAATGGCATCTACTAAGAGTAATCCGTGAACCGACATGGAAATATTCGTCTCATGCGGTTCTTTTGTTAGTCCAGCTCGTGCGCCAATAATTTGGAGCTCAGCAATACTCCTTTCGGTCGATTGCATCTCGATCACCAGTTGGTCCATTACGAACTCTATGACGACTCGGCTTCTATCGTCTTCCGCAAGGTTTTTAATTCTTTCGCTTGCGTAAATCGTGTTGCCTCCTCGGTAAATGTTCTCCATTTCCTTTGAAGCCTTTATGATGGGTTTTATAATGTTGCAACAATTGTTTATGAGTTCCTCGTTCCCGTGAATTAATATGGTTGGGCAGGTGCCAAAGAGCATAAATGATGGATATTCCGGATCGACGGTGAAGATATTCCTTTGCTCGAGCGTTAGGTTAATATTAAACTTATCAATCAGATGAAAATTCGACGATGTTTTTAAGCAAGCTTGCCACCTTTCTTCGTATTTGCAAACCAGCACTTGAAGGTTTGTAAAGTTGATCAAGTATTTATCGTAAATCTTATTGTGCAAAACGTACTCCAATTGAACATTTTTGTTCAGAAAGCTCTCCGTTTGTGGATTTTCAAGCAGCGTGGGAGAGTCAGAACCACTTTTTTCCGATGCAGGCGGAGTCGAACATGGAGTCAAATAGGTTTCATCGTCATCGCTTGTGTTTTCCGTTGCAGCCGACTCTATCACAGGTATAACTCTCTTAACCTCCATTTTCCTCATTTCCAGTTTTCCGAAATCCAGCAAAACCATAAGCGAATTGCTAACTTTGTAGTTCTCCAGGAATATTATTCGAGGCGCGAAAATTTCAATTTCAAACATCCAAATTTTTCGATTTACCTGAAAAAAAACAAGAGTTAGCTAAGGATTTAAAAATTTAAAATGACTGGCTCACCTCATTTCCACTAAACATTTGATTCCAGTTCTTCATAAAGTCAGTTTTCTCCGTGGCTCTATTGCGCGGTGAGTATTTATAGGAATTTGAATCGGCCAGGAAATCTAAAAGCCACTGGATCGCATCCTCATTATAGATAAGATCCAAACCTTTTGATTTAATGTTCAGCTGAAAGCGTAAGTGATTACAATTTTCGTATTGTAATTGAAAAAGGGTATCCTCCTGGAGACCATTCTTTACTACTTGGTTTGGTGTAGCTGTATTCCCTGTTTGTGGCTTAATTAAATAATTGTGCATCGTATCACTACTGGTTTTGTCTATCAAGTATACTTCTTGCAGGGATATGCCCACAGTGTAAGAAGTTAACTGTGGGCTGAGTTGAAGGTAGGCGGAGAAGTTATTGAATTGCATTTCCATAGACTTATTTCTGCCATCATTTAATTTATCTTCGGTCTGAAGGATAACCAGTCCTTTGAGGAGCTTGATTGAAAAGTGTCCGAAGACAGCATCGCTTTTTAAATCAGAAGAGTTCTGAAGTGAGTTTTCCAACGCAACGAGAATATCATCTTCCAAATGTTTCAGGGATTCATCCTGTTCATTATTTGGGGTACTTGGACTGTTTGCATACCAACCCATCCAATTTGGAAACCAATGAAAGAGCATATTCTTTCCCTGCTCGTTCTGTGATTCAAAGGCAAAACCTTTCGTAAACACTTTCTCAAAGCATATCCTTCTCATTATGGTTAAATCCGAGATCTTTCTATCGCTCTCGATGTAGGCTTTAAACTCTTTATCTGCAGCGGATAGATTTTCGTTTGGATTTAATATAATTGATTTGTATAGCAGCATGTAACGAAGATTTTCCTTGAGCATTAACCACTTTTCCTCATTTTTCTTAAAGTCATATCCATGGCAAATGGTGGCGTATTTCCACCATGAGGTTGGATTACTTTCTACGGTGCAAGTGGGTCGCTTTAGCCTGTATTGTCGAACTTCCTTAACTTGACGGATTTCTGAGAGCTTATCTAACATTTGGAGTCGCTGGACCTGGAAATATTACAATAATTTATCAGAACATATAATAAGCATAATTAACTTAATGATAACAACAGCGTCATGAAAGTACAACTATGTTTATTGGTGTACACGTTGATTTTAGGGCTTGGTTGGTAAAAATATATGTACATAACCGTCATGAACTTTGGACCTCAGTAAATAACGTCTCATTCATGTTTTTGTGCGTTTAAGTTGGGTTTAGTTACCTTGGAGATGTCTATGACCACCTCGGGAACCAGGAGTTCACAGGAAACCCTGGGTTTGTCTTTGGTACGTATCACTTGCTGGCATTTATCGCGCTTCCACCTGGCCGTTGCACAAATGGGTTTGATGATGAAGTTGTGGGCTCTCAGCTCGCAGGTAGAGTGCATTTTTTCGAGGATCTCCTGGTTGGAGTACGACTGACATTTGATGTCCTCGTGCAACAGATCCCAGTAGACCGAGAGCTCTTTGAGCTCCACCAGCTTGTAGTTCATTTCGTTATTGGTCATTTTATAAGACCCATTGGTCCAATCACAGTCGCAGCTCTGGGCGGTCAGAGATCCGATCTTGATCCCCGTGCATATCTTGCTCTTGCCGGTGTCCACGATGTCCTCAAAGCGAAAGTGGACATCGGATATCTTGAGTTCAATGTTGTCAATGATGTTGGTGGCCATGTTGGTGCCGTACTTCAGCCAGTTGTTGTAGGACGAGAAGTAGTAGGACTCCATTTGCTTGCCCTTTTCGGACCGCCAGCCCGCTTCTGCTGTGTCCAGAACGGCCAGCTTGTACTCCAGATCCTGCACCTTCTCCTTCTCGTAGTCCCAGTTGTCCAGGTTCTTTGGACAGATAATGCAGAACAGGCCTTCGATGGAGATGCACCATGGCGAGGTCCTAAACTGGCGGACGGGAATCTCGAGTTTGATTTTGCGGATTGTGCCGGCGGTGACTTCGACCGGCAAATTGAACGAGCGGAGGGCATCTTTGCGTATGGGTATGTTCTCGAGCTCAACTTCGCCTGCAGGAGAAAATATTGTTTATGCGATGCGGAATAAAGATAAACAATTATATCACATTACCCGAAAGCAGGGCCACCGACAATTGGGCAGAATTCAAGTTCTCCAGATACTTTCCCAGATACGTATTCAGCACCCACGTTATCAGGTCTCGTAACATGCTTGTTTATTAACCACTGACGCTAATCCTATTAAATATTTGTTTTTAATTCATTCCCTAACACCAAAACTATAAACATATGATTGGGGACTATCTACACCGCATAAATATTGCCGAGTCACAAATGGAACCATTGGAATCGGAACAGGTTGTGGAAATGGATTGTGGTTGAATAAACAGGTGGTTTCATAGGTTTATTTATTTCATTAACAAATTTAATATAAATTAGTCTTATTTGCGTAGGGCGTGAGTGTTATTTATGTTTGAAATATGTATGTATGATGCTTTCTGATTGATAAGTATTGTATCGGGCTTGTGCGATAGTCTGGAAATTCCATCACTAATTATTGTCAAAAACAAAAAATTATATTGTGATTGCAACAGAGACTATTTCTAAAATGACCGATCCAAACGCACCCAGGGGAGCCTTAAGCTTGCAGGTAAGTAATTTTGATATACTTTTTTTTCTAAAAGTCCAATAAAATGTAACTATTCCTCAGAATGTACTGAAATATACGGTGCAGCACCACGATCCAAATCCAGATGCAGCCCCAAAGTCGGAAACAGACGATCCTGAGGTATGTAAACACAAAAAATTTAGAGTATTTAAAGAATATTTGGAAACATTTTTGTGTTAAGCTTCATCTTCCAAAGCACCTCAACTAGATATACTCCAAAAGTGTGTCCTACGTTGTGAGTCAATCGAATCATCTAGAACCTATTTGACCATGTGCTCCTCCGAATGAGGTTCAAATTAAAACTCAAATTTAATTGGAATATATGTGCTTTTATGGCACCTCGATTCTACAACGTATAAGAAACCTATTTTTGTACATATTAATATAATTATTGACTATAGTAACTTGGAACTATGTAAACTTACAAATCTTTTATCTTTCAGAGGGCTCAGTTTTTGGCCAATGCCCTAAATGCCATGACGGTGGATGCTGCGGCGGCTCTGAAAGCAGCTTTAGTGATCTTAAATAGCGAGGAGGCCAGCACGGACGACCAAATCGAAAGTTTGGATGTAATAAGGAGCCACATCGATGACATCGACAATGCCATAACGCTGGTGAAGCTCGGCGGAACCGCAACTCTACTTCGCTACATAACGCATTCAGATAACGAAGTTAGGGAATCGGCACTCAATACTGTCGCTGAAGTGTCGCAGAATAATGTGTTTTGCCAGAACGCCCTCATAAGTGACAAGATCCTCCCTGCACTTGCAAAGAATTTGAGCCATTCAAATCCGAGCACCGTGCGGTGCTCCTTGTATGCGATATCATCGCTGATAAGGAACTTTCAGCCTGGCTATGAAGAGTTCAAACGCATACAGGGTATCAGGTCCTTGATACCCTGTCTAAAATCCACAAACTTAAATGTCTACGTGAAGACAGCATTTCTTATTGCATCGTTAACTTCAATCGAGAAGTCTGTCAGAGGTACTTAGAAATAGCATTTATAAGCCAGCACATATAATCTGTAATTTTCCATTCGCAACAGATGATTTTGTTAAGGAAGACGTGTTTCCTGTGCTAGTGGAAAACCTTAAGCCCGTGGAAGACTTTGACATCAAGCAAGAAACTACTCTTTTTGCACTTTCGTCTCTTTCCCGGGAATCGGAGCTAAAACTCTCTACGGAGAAACGAGAGGAAATCCTGTCGAAGCTTGAACAAATTATTTCCAAAAACAAACAGTCGGAAACGTGTGAAGTAAGATTATTTTATATATCTATGGCTATGTATCAAATTTCATACCTACTTTATTTACAGGACATGGTTAATTATGCAAGAAATATTGTGGACAACTTAAGTGCACATTAACATTAAAAACAAATCGATTTTTCACGTACATAAATGATAGGTTAAATAAAAAGGGCTTTGACAGTATCTCTAGTTTACAAATTTATAATTTTGTAACAATTCATTAATTTCAATACGTCAGTTATGTTGGCAATGTGTCAAAATCGTCTCCAACTGAAACGATCGGAACGTGCTCCAAATTAACTTCAATCGGGTTGTCACATAGCCTATTTCGTTTTGCGAATATATTCCAATCCATCACCTGCACGGCATGCAAACTTTCCGCCTCGTTATGATGCCGCAACACCATTGATTCCTTGAAAGAAAATAACAATTAAAATACGCAAAGAATATGTTTTTGTTTTGGTGAGCAACCTTGATTTTTTCCCATTTATCATCGACGTCTTGCAACCAGCTAAGTAACAATCGCCCATTAAAGCGGCACCGAGCACTCTTTTCCTTTTCGTCCTGCTCCGGTGTGATCATGTTGTAGACCTCGTCGTCCTTCAAGTATGTGCAAACGGAATAGGGCGCCGGCTGTCCAGATATGCTCCTGGCCGCCTTCGAGTGGACCCGTATTATCTCCTGCTCAACGTTCATGCATAGTTTTTCCCTCTCCACGGTGTGCGCTTCGATCAAGTCCCGTCTCGCCTTCTCCTGATCCTGATAGATCCTCTCCATGGCCTGTGGAACAGTGCGTGGAATGTCCGGAACTGAGATCGCAGCATTGCGCCTTAATAAGTACGATTTCTTTGTCAGCAGATACTCATTGTATCCCTGCGGAGGTCTTGGCTTCACCGGATACAAGCTTTTCCACTTCTTTTCGATCTGACGACGGATGCTTAAGAACATTTGGAAGCCATTGGTGAAGGGATGGTCATGGGGGTGAGATTCTTCGGAGTTGACACCGGAATCCGCCGCATTTGAGTTCTTCGAACTGTCGTCGGTGTTTTTGGGCCGAATCTTTCGCTTTCGCGGATGGAGTTCCACGTTCGAGGGATTTATGTCTTTGGACGACGAAGTCGACGACGTTGACGGGCTCGGAACATTGGTGATTGCCTCCTGGTCAAACTGGTGGCCTTGTGGGATCGGACTAGAAGTCATGTTGCTATAGGAGAGCTTTACATCTGCAGGATCGTTGGCATGATTGGATGACGCTGGTGATGGAGAGCTGCTCTGCATTTGCGGGGAGGAGTTATTGGAACTGCGCTCCACACTGGTCACTCCAGTGCGATGAGAGCTTCGCAGGACCCTCAGATTCTTTTCGTCATTGAAGAGCTTTATATTCTTGTCATCCAGGGCTGTGGAGCAAATGCTGTTGCTCTTCTGTGGACTTTCGTGCGGGCTAATAGATTGATTGGTTATGACGGTGTCAATGGAATCGCTATTGGAGCTGACCACATACGGCAGGGCGGCATTGCGGGAGGCTGTCACCTTGCCAGTTCTAAGCACATTGCCCTCGGTGTCGATTGAGCAGTTCTGTTGCGGAATCACAATTTTCAATGGCGGTACTTTCAGTCCTCCGTTGTACAGGCTGTCGTTACTCTTGTAATCATCGCTGCACTCTGTTTCGTTCTCAATGTCTACATTCTTACTAGTCTCCGCCTGCTCCTTTTCGGCATTAGAGGCACTGCTTTTGTTTGCTGATGGAGATCCCTTCGTTGCAGCTAGCTTGGAACTTTTCTCGACGCGAGAGGTGAGTTTTAGGGAAGCACCCTTCACTTCCTTTCCATGCTCCGAGTCCTTACGTTTCTTTTTCTTCACGTCCTCGCCAGATTCCTCGTAGTCCTCCTCTATGTCTGAGTAACAGCGCTTGGCACCCGAAGTTCCCTGATGATTGGTATCGCTGGTTTTACCATCGTTACTGCTTTCCTCCGCTGAAGATTTGTCTTTCGTGTCCAGGACCTCTTGCTTCTCATTCAGGCTGCCCTCATCAGTCTCTGTGTCTCCTTTCTTGCATTCATTCTTCTTTAAATTGGTGCGGGATGAATCTGCAAGAACGAGAATCTTATACAATACATTTGACGGCTGTGTGATTTAGTTTGGAAGATCTTGTAGGAGAGGAAAATGATATCTTTTCGGTGGTGTTCTTAGTTTTCTTTGTAGGAAACACAACCGAAAAGTAACTTAAGTAACTTAAGCTTAGTTAAATGAGTAAGCATTTGTAGACATCTTTTACTAGATCTCTTAATCTTCTTTCACTTCGTTTTTTGCTAAACCAGTTTTTTGGATACTTTACATTATTCCTGGCTCTCAGATACATTTATGTAGATATGTACATTCTTAGATGTATGTACGTATACGTATGTAAATATGTATGCAGGGAAGCACCCCAGTATGAATTGCAATTCGAGCCGAAGAGCGAAAGTCCTTAGCTTTGCAAGTGTGTGTAAATGTAACTAAGCCATAGGCCCTGCTTAAAACATATGGAAACTAGGTATTTACTTAATTCTTTTGCATATTTACCTGTCGACGAGTTGGCTGTCATTTGGATGAGCAAAGCCATTTGCTGCCTCTCCGACATTGGCGTGTTTGAGTTCGATCTGGGTTGGGTAGCTCCTGTATTAAATCCTATCCCCTTCGGTCTTGGGGGTGGCATACTCTTTTGTTCAGTTTTATACGGTAAAAATTAAAATATAGAACAAAAACAGAGACTTGAAAAAGTCTTGCAAAATTTATTACAAAAAGAATAGTGCGACCGTATCTTGAATACAAAAATATGCCAGCTTGCTAATATAATAACGATGTTTTCAAACCCATTAAGTTTATAACAAATTAATTAATATACTTTTGTGTATTTACTTCAAAATAAACTTTTAATTCGTTTTCAAAATTGTAATTTTATGTATTATTGAACTAAATCAATACCTGTTCCACCAAAGTATGTTTGTTTGTCCTCTTCAAACATTTTATTGATGCCTACAAGCAGCATGTTGCTCAAATTTACTTTTGAACTTCTACTATATTTATACTAAATTAAACTACATTTTAACTAATATACTAAGTCTTATTGTTATAAATCTATCCGTTTGTTAAGGAATTTTCATTTTTTGGATAGTGTTCCGTTTCCACTGCGTTCTGCTCCCGACAGTGTAACCACTACTGCAAAGCTCAAGAATACCTAATCGTGTCGAAGAAAACTCAACGCCCAGGCTACGGTCACATTCAGTTTTATTTTAGAAGTTTTGCAGTGTAAGATATTTTTGATAGAAAATCTACGCTCTATTTCGATTATTTGAGGAGTTTGCAGAGCAAAACAGCTGGTAATAAGTTACAATAATTGAATGCACTCCGCGATAACTTGCATAACCATTTCCAACTGGCTTTCGAAAGACAATTTCCAACCACGCACACACAAACAATTCTACTTGTGCTTATGTGTGTATGTTGCACATAAATATAAGTGACTGTCACTTGAAGAAAAGTTTTGTGCTGGAAAATATGAGCCATTTTACATAAATAATCAAGTCTAGTTGGATAAGTGCTCGGCGGCATCTCGTGTGGCAGAAATCGACACAAATAAAGGGTGATTTCATCGTCAGAAGTAATCGCATAGCCTGATAAATACGGAATTCAATCTCTAATGCAACGAACTATTATGTTTAAGTGTTCACGGATATAATGTACATAAAGTGACTCACTTTTTAATACACTGGAATAAGTGAGCTGGGGTGTTGTAACCCCATGTGCAATATTAATGCTTTGACTATCCGACCATTTCCCAATATTTTCGATCATTTGACCGACCAAAGAAATCACAACATTTGTTGATCTTGATAAAGAATCGAGCAATCCACTCAAATTCAACTCACAATCTTATTTTACGCAATCTAGACTTCCAATTCGAAAGGCAAATGACGAAATACAATACTATATTAGGGTACTAAGAGCTGCGGTCTGCAGAAAAACTATAATTTCTGCAAGTTGATGTAAGCAGCTACTTTTGCAATTCGTTTTTTGCTTATTGCATGACGCCAAGTGTAATTAACTTTCGCCCATAATTAAAACTATGGTAAACGCTTTAAACTCTTTAACCCTGTGTCATGTTTATGTAAATTCCACCGGCTATGTTGATAAATAATAAATAAGTGAAAGGCTTGCAAGCACCGCATTCGATATAAATCGAATACACTTGAATCCTTATTTTCCAATTGGAAAGTCGTTCTAACTCAATTGGATTTTGTTGAGCTGAGATTCTGATTAGCCTAAAGCATCCTAATACTTAAATTAAGCTAATCGGAAAAGTTAATTCCTTGCTTTTTATAATTTTGTTAGTTTCCAAAAGTTATCGTTAAAGCGAATATAATAAAGCGGCATTTCCGATTTTCAACCACCTTTTTCAGCGCACATGCGCACTCAGAATTTTCTTTTTCATCGTATTGATTAACGCAGCTTGAATCGTTTTATATACGGTTAAAATGATTGTCTCCAAAGCTATAAAATCATACAGGCTGTAAAACACATCAAATACCTCGATAAACACCTTTTAATTTGAATTTCATTCATATTGTTACACACTAAGAAGCCAACGGGTAGTAAGCACCTATTAATCTGTATTTCGTATGTGTTTTGCAGACAGAAAATCGAGAAAATCGGCAAAATGACGCAAATGTCGCAGGACGAAATAATAACCAATACGAAAACAGTCCTTCAAGGCCTCGAAGCCTTGCGAGTGGAGCATGTTTCGATTATGAACGGAATCGCCGAGGTCCAGAAAGACAATGAGAAGTCGGACATGCTGCGCAAGAACATCGAGAACATCGAACTGGGCCTCAGCGAGGCCCAGGTGATGATGGCCCTGACATCCCATCTGCAGAACATCGAGGCCGAGAAGCACAAGCTTAAGACACAGGTGCGTCGCCTCCACCAGGAGAACGCCTGGCTGCGCGACGAGCTGGCCAACACTCAGCAGAAGTTCCAGGCATCCGAGCAGCTTGTGGCCCAACTGGAGGAGGAGAAGAAGCACCTGGAGTTCATGGCGTCCGTGAAGAAGTACGACGAGAATCAGGAGCAGGACGACGCTTGCGATAAGTCCCGCACCGATCCCGTGGTGGAGCTATTCCCGGACGAGGAAAACGAGGATAGACACAACATGTCGCCCACTCCGCCCAGCCAGTTTGCCAACCAGACTTCCGGCTACGAGATTCCAGCACGTCTCCGCACTCTGCACAACCTGGTCATTCAGTATGCATCGCAGGGCAGGTAAGTCAACATCCATAAAAAGAAAAACTCCTTACCCACAACATAGTTGTCTACATGTACAAACTCTACTTTTATTGCAATAATTTAATGTATTTGCAGGTACGAGGTAGCCGTTCCCCTCTGCAAACAAGCGTTGGAAGATCTCGAAAAGACAAGCGGCCACGACCATCCCGATGTAGCAACCATGCTGAACATTTTGGCTCTCGTGTACCGCGATCAGGTGCGTCTACGCTTTGATTAACTTAATTTATGCAATCATTAATTAACAACATCTCATGCCATTCAGAACAAGTATAAGGAGGCCGCCAATTTACTCAACGACGCTCTGTCGATTCGAGGCAAAACTCTGGGCGAGAACCATCCAGCCGTGGCGGCCACGTTGAACAACTTGGCCGTCCTCTATGGCAAACGTGGCAAGTACAAAGATGCCGAGCCACTGTGCAAGCGTGCCTTGGAGATCCGAGAGAAGGTCCTGGGAAAGGATCATCCCGATGTTGCCAAGCAACTCAACAATCTCGCCTTGCTCTGCCAGAATCAGGGCAAATACGACGAGGTTGAGAAGTACTACCAGCGAGCTCTCGACATCTACGAATCAAAACTGGGTCCCGATGATCCCAACGTGGCCAAGACAAAAAATAATCTGGCCGGCTGCTATCTGAAGCAAGGAAGATACACCGAAGCTGAGATCCTCTATAAGCAGGTCTTGACGCGAGCCCACGAACGTGAGTTTGGCGCCATCGACAGTAAAAACAAGCCCATTTGGCAGGTAATATTGCGTTATGCTGCTCTGTTTGGTAACTACTATAAAGTAGCATTTCTTACTATTATTTTCAGGTGGCTGAAGAGCGTGAAGAGCACAAATTTGATAACAGGGAGAACACTCCATATGGCGAGTACGGCGGATGGCATAAGGCCGCTAAAGTGGATTCGCCCACAGTCACAACCACTCTAAAAAATCTGGGAGCACTTTACCGACGTCAAGGCATGTTTGAAGCAGCCGAAACCCTGGAAGACTGTGCAATGCGGAGTAAAAAAGAAGCCTACGATCTAGCTAAACAAACGAAGGTCTCACAACTGCTAACGTCAAACGAAAAGCGACGATCGAAGGCAATCAAGGAGGATATGGACTTCTCCGAGGAGGTGAGCTGTGAATTCTAAAGACTTCAGTGCAGTTTACTAATCTTACCATTTCACGTTGCAGAAGAATGCGAAACCATAAAAATATTATTTGTTCATCGCCCACAACGGAATCTTTAAGTTTATGATTGAAAGTTAACAGCAAACACACACTTTATTTATTCATTCCTTAATATACATAAGCTCTCAAGCATACATTAGCAAATAAACAACGTTTTATACCTTGTTATTTCGGCAAAAAAAATATGTACCGCTTTTAATAATAAACCAAATATATTTAACATAAACCTGTTTGTATTTAGACTGGCTAGAACTTCGAAACTAAACAAATAATACGGACCAAACATTAAAATTTACAATTTATTTACTTTTATGTATGATAACAAACAGTACACTTAGTTTGGGTATCAGTTAGTCGCTATCATTGTCGTTTAGAATAGAGGAAACTATACCGGCAAACTGCTCAGCTCGATCCAGAAATTGTTCTCGAGTGAGGCTCGTATCGTTACGTAGGTTTTGCGCAGTAAGGAGTAAGTTTTCAAAGTCCTTCAGCTGACTGTCCAGCTCGTCCGCATTAATTTCTTCTTTGTGCTCTGAAAATCAATAAGTCGAAAAGGATTATTGGCTTCTCAATCCAAATCATAGGGTACACCTACCAGATCCAAACTTGACATTGGACCAAACTACGTTCTTTAAGCCCTCTACAACTTCCTCGTAGTCCTTTTCAGGTTCATCTGGATCACTCTCAGCGTTGCTTTTCAATGTGATGATGTCGAAGAAGAAGTTCGTTTTCTCCTTTATTTCCCCGAAGGACAATCCACCTTCATCTGAAGTGGAGGACGTTAGCAGAAACCCCAACTGAATCTGTTCGTTCTTCGCTAACGTCTTGGGAATAGTGTCGATAAAGGAAGTCTGCAAGTAATGGTAAAATAATAATGCTCTATATTCTAATACTATTATAATTGCTTTAATGAAACACTCACATCTTTTGAGTCAAAGTAAATGATTAACGCCTCGGTTGCTTGGAGAATTTTCTCGGGAACACCTTCCAGTTTTCCGGAAAATGGAATTAAGTTGATAGAAGTGTCATAATACTTGGTTTTAATGATGCATTTATAGCAATCCAGTGAGCACTCCGTTGAAGTTGACTCCTTCGATTGGTTCACTTCGGATAAAATGTCTGTAACGAACATTAGATAAGTTTATAGATTGGAACTGGTAGTACTTATAAGGGATCTAGTCTTTCAAAAGCCATCTCTCATACTTTTATAAACTCGTACTGTTCATGTCAACCAAATGGAAACATTTAATTAGCATGTATTACTCATAAATTTAAAGTCTCGGCTTGAACGCTAATAAACAAAGCTGTCAACGTCAAAATGCAAAATTAAGGAGCGTGTTGAACTTTCGGTACTTATTTGATTAACTAAACATACTTTCGACTATTTCCAGTGGAGGCACTGCTCCATAGGATAAAACAAGTACTACTGGATCCATTATATTGCAATTTCTTTATTTAATTCAGTCAACAAAAACAAAAGCTAGCAACCAGTGTGACCAAGCTTCGAAAACGAAAAGTTCTTCACTTCTAATGAAAAAGCTTAGCCTTATTTTACCGGCACTTTTTTTAAATGTTTTTTTTTAATAATTTACATATATATTAAAAAGGTGGAAACGCTATATCCGAGTTCCTCGACTTTAGGATACCCCTTACTCAGCTATTAGTAGTGCGAAAGAAGAAAATTCAATTTTTGAGATAGCTTACTAGCGCAACTTGATGGCGCTTATATTTATTTACATTATATTATATATTTATTCATTAAATTTATTTCGAATATTTTGTATACAAACTCAAAAAACTCTTTACCCCCCAATAAAGTACTACATTTTTGTAAAATTTACTAGACTTTTTCTTTAAATGGCAACATATTCATCATTATGTTTTAATGTTTTTAATTCTAGCTTATATTTACTGAATATTTTTGTCATATGTCTTTATCAACTGCTCGTAGGTTATATCACATTTAAGGCCTTCGCCCACGTCCTTTTCATAGATTTCCTTCGCCCTCTCAAAAGCCTCAATAATGCAGGATCTAAAAGAGAAGAAATAGCTTAGAATTCGATTTAGGAATATGGAGAAAACTGTATGCCCACCTGAATAGTTTCTGGTGCAGAACGTAGGCGCTCACATGACCAGCATCCAAGTATCGTACCTCTGCTCCGGGCCAAATGTCCTCGAGGCTGGAACACCCTTCCCGAGGCACATAGGCATCATCTTTGGCACAGACCGCAATAATCAGGGAGGTGTCGAAGGGCACCGAGAAGTTCTTCAGGTGGGTGCACTCATCCATCATGCCGCGCATGAACTGCAACGCCTCCCGTTCCCACCAGTTCGTCTTGGTTATGTCTATTTTATCGGATTTGCTTTGCGCAGACAGGGGCAGAATGAATTTCATGAGGTTTGTCAACGTCGAGCCCGAATCCTTGGTTGGTTCTTCCGTTTCAATGACCACCTTTTGACTGAGCGTATCCTTCGCATCTATGGTCAGGTTCTCGGAGTCAAGTTTGGTGTTCTTCAAAGACTTGGATAGAAATATGGAACTGTCTTCTTGGGGACAGATGCCCCGCGTCTCGTACTTATCCCCACAGGTGTTACTGTTTTCAGTTTCGTGGATCTTTCTCGTATCGCTGATGTCCTCCTTCAGCTCTTGCAGAGATTGATTAAAGTTCTGTATGAAGCTTTGGCCCGCGGAAAATGCATCGTCTATCACAGTAACCATTTTGGATAGCCGTTCTCTGTACTGCCCGTCAGAGAAGTACTGCGTTTCCAACATATCCCAGTTGATGGACTGGCTCATTACTCCCTAAAACACATGGAATAAATAAATGTTAATTCGATATTCTTGCAATACTACAGCAGCACGTACAGTTGTAAAAACAGCGGATGCGGTGGACCAAGATAGACATGGCACAAGAACCAGCGGTTTCGGCCAATTTGTTGCAGCTAGTGATGCCATCTAAAAGAACAGATTATTGTTTAGAACTTTCTTAGTGGTTTTCACAGCTACTAGCTTACATGACCGCCCATTGACAATCCTGTGACGCCCAGTGGACCAAAGCCATTCCTTTCGCACCAGTGAAAGAGTACCAGGCATTCCAGGATGAGGCAACCACCCATCACAAAGATATCAGACACATTATGCAGGTTGGATCGCCTAAAATAAAACATTTACATTATTTCCTACAACACATTATAACCAAATAGACTTACGTTTGATTGTTTGGTTTCCTCGAGCCATAAAAGGGATTCTCAAGTATTATGGATCCTATGTTGGCGTCCTTCAGAAGCGGTTTCGCTATAAAATTTCGTCTACGCCAAAAGAACTGCAATATTTTAAAGTTATGCAATTTATATATGTTCGATTTGGTATATAATATGAAATTATGGCTGAAAATGGTCCCAAACAAAATGGTTTCTATGTGGGAATCGAAAAGGGTTAAGCTAGCTGTGACCAGATGAGTTTAAACATTAGGGAAATCAAATCAATTGTAAAGATAAGGCTGGGCTCTAAAACTGGCTTCGTAATAATAAACAATATCTATTTTGGTGGGACCCACTTTGAGCTAAATGCTGATAGGCCGGTCGCCTGGCGTCTGGCCTCTATTGAAAGTAAACAGACATTAATCTCGGAAGTTGGACCACGGATCTAGCGATGGTACTCACATGGTCACCAGTTCCGGCCAGATGAATGCATATGGGCTTGTGCTTTTCGTTTTTCCACTTATTCGGGATCAACAACTGAAAGTGCGCCTGCTGGGACTCTTCTGGCACAACTCCGGGCATGTGCAGCTCCATGGGGGTCTTAAATTTGCCTTCTATCAGCGTACTCTCCGCACCTATTTCTTTTTTCGTAATCTCCACCGGATAATCGCGGGGCACTAGCTTGAAACATGACTCCCTACTGGATATCACCTTTCGGAACTGAAATACTCTGAAATAATGGTCGGTGGGCAGAGACAATTAATTTGGGTACGCACTTTAATTGTACAAGTAATAAAATTATGTTGCGCAACTAAAAAAATATGATGAGCATTTTTGGGAGAAACAAAATAAGTTAAATGTGATTGATTGAACTTCAGGGATAATTCATACTTTTAAAGCTTTAGTTATTGAAAGCGACTTGGCAATTTAAAAATCTGAACGATAAACAATATCTATTGGTATGATCCTCACTCGCTCAGGTTCTATTTACCACTAACCTGGTCATATCCAGTGTCCACTGGCGGAAGGGCACTGCAATGTAAATCAATGGCATCGTAAAACGATAAAAATAAATAATCTACATACTTAGGTTTCTGAAAAACTCAAGTTTCAAACAATAAACTGAATTAACTTAAGAACCACATCTTTTTTTGGAACATAAATTAATTTCTCGATAATATAACAGAACATGTTGACCTGAAGTTCAATACGTTGCCAAATTAATAAGACTATAATGTTGTGAGATGAATTTGGTTATTTATCGGATGGTAATTTGTGATTGGGAGGAATTAGTGATAACATAGAGCATGTAGTAAGATAGCCCTATATTAAGATGACCTTTACAATAAGTGAAATTACATTTTTATATATTTTGGCAATAAATTAGTAAAGCCCTGAGTAGGGACATGCATATCTACAAGACTTTGGGGAATGAAAATGTGTATATACTTTATTAATATGCTAATATATATTGTATTATTATCCAATTGCACTTGTTGAAAAGAAAGCCCACCGGATAAAGAAAACTTGGAGTGTTTGATTTAACTAAAACGATCTTGGTAACTAAACATATAAGTAAGAGTTTCCCAACCGATGAAAAGCCTTTTAATTTGAACTTTAACGCCAATTGGAATAACCTAGAGCAAATTGAAATCATAATAGTATTACGTAAAGAATCAGTATGGAGAGCACTTAGTTTATGCCATTCTCTATTTTAAATAAAACACTTACTTGCGCAGATTTTCCGGCTTTCCCCATCCCTTTTCGAAGAACCTCGTTATCAGCATGCGCCGATATAAGCTATCTAGTTTACTCGGCATCTTCGGCAAACGGCAAATGGGGCTTCTTGTTTTGCCAAAATAATAATAAACAATAAGTCCGGTAGGGATGGTAAAACGTTTATTGTACTATCGATAACTGCGTAGAAACTTCCATGGTGAAAAGACTTCCAATTTAAAAAATGCAACGAATTTGTGTGTATTAAATTTTAGCAATGTCTACTAATCTGAAAACTAATATGAAATCATAATAAAATACGAAATTGATTTTTGTTCTTATGTCAGGGTAGTGTCACAAATTTTTATTGATTTGAAACAATGGAATGTGAAACAATTCAAATCTTTTTTTATTTTATAAAAAAGAATATGTTGTTTATAACTGTGGTATACAAAAAAGGACAAATGATAATTGATAAAAAAAAAAATATTAACATTGTTGTAGCTCTTACAAAAGTCATTTTATCGATTTTTGTCCCATTTTTACAAAGTGAAATATTAAATACTATAATAAAAATTTACAAACTGAAAAATTGAATATTAATAACTATTATTACTATACGGCGTTTTCAACCACACCTCTCGAAAATACAAAACCCATTTATCCACACAACCAAATAGAATGGCAGCCACACTCAGGCTCATAAAAAGTACAATTCTTATTCTCAGTTTTTATTACATTGTATCTTATAAAATATGTTACTTATTTTCCTTTGGTAGTTTTATCAATACGATACGTATACACTACATTTATATTTGTATGTATATTATGTTTCGGGCAAACATAATTCGTTAAAAAAATTACGCTTGCCCTTGTAAATACTTTATTAAAAGATTTTTTAAATATACAAATAATTTATCATAGCACATTTGATGCATTGATGTTTCAACACATGCATTATGTACTCGTATAAGTATATACATATCTAACTTAATCCAATGTTGACTCGGCTATGTGATGTAAGTCTGAATAATTAATTATTGCGCGATGTAGGAACTCGTATTGTGCCTAAAAAGATTATTTTACGTTCAATTAATACTTTGAAAATGAGATATACCAATATGTACTCACGTATGAGTTGATAAGTCCCGTTCGCTGAGATCGTAATTTCCTTGTTGTGGCACAGATGTCGACACACTTCTCCAGCCTGAGATGCTGGACTAAAATGCACATTGCGACGAAAATAGAACTTCGATCGGTTCCCATGCTGCAAGGGTTTAATTGATTGATTGATTGAGCCGTCAAATGAATCACAACATCGCTACATACCTGCAATGAACTGTGAGTGGAGATCGACAACCAGAATTTTTGTTGTTCTTATAATGGTTGTACGCTTGATCTACAAGTTCGATAATCCCACGGCAGACTTCAGGAACTTCTCCGTCCACGGTTGGCCAACCATTGTATTGAAACTGTGTGACTTTCAGCGTATCATCTATTTTGCAATTCGTAACGTAAAATTCGCGGCGAGTATAGTATGGACAACTTTCGCTGTGCACGTATTTCACGAGTATGTGGTCATATTGAACCTCATCATCCGCCCAGTATCGCGGGCATTTTCTGGGACCATCTCCGATCTGTAAGTCAATTGAAGCACTCAGTTAAATGGGAAACAGGTTAAGGATTAAAGACAATACTCACTTCGGATATCATGACGAGGGTGGTAACACTCTGTTCCGAGATCATTCTCCAGAAGTCTCCTATAGTGTTCTCAAGTGGATCCTGGGCAATAATAAAGGTTTCGCTATTATCATAGCCCTCTATGAATGATGCGTTAATATAGGTTGAGTTTTCCCGCATTGGAAGTGGAGTCAGTATTACCTTTAAAAGCATTCAAATATTCACGAGCATTAATCACAGTTTGTATAAAATTTGGCCCCTATTACTTACTCTGTTACGATCGTAGGGTATAATCTCTTGACTTCTGTTCTTCATGTTATTTTCCTCGTTTTCGCCCACACTACATGATTTACTTATCTCATCCGCTGTGACCAGTAGTTTCTGAAATAAACATAATGAGTAAACCGTCGGCAAGTAGATATCACACTATATGTACCTCGAATTCCATTTCCAATTTGCATTTACCCTCATTGGGTTTGCGCTTGAGAGATTCAATTGCAGAGGTCATTGTATCAATGCAAATATCCGTATTTCCAAAAGTTCCGGTATCTAATAAAGCCCGATAAAGAAAGATGTATTGTTTCTGCAAGAAAAAGGAAGGTTATTACAGCTACAAGTTGCTTTTCCATATCTACCCACCAGAGATTGGACTAAAAAATTTCGTTGGTGTCGTAAATCACACACTGTGTTGTAAATGGACACCGAGTCTTCTTCCTCCAGTTGTTGGATTAGGGAATCTAAAGCCACCAGAGTTCCGGTTCTACCCACGCCAGCACTGCAATGCACTAAAATTGGACCCCTTTGCAGGGAGTAGACGGAATTGATTTGACGTATGAATTTGATGATGCCATGTGGATGCTCTGGTGCCATAAAGTCCTTCCACGTTAAGTAGTGGTATTGGGTGATTTGCCTGCGGTCCTCCTCCTCGCCGACATTGGCTTTGTTCTTGGAAACGTTCAGGGTTCGTTCAATATAATCACCAGTCTTACGTTCTTGTGCAAATTTCACTAAAATATCTCCGAACTGTTTTGTATCAAATACTTTTTCTGGCCAATACTTCGCACACTTGGCCTTGTTATATTCCTCCAAATTTGTAAGCATCACAATTATTTCTAGATGTTGTTCCCAAATCATTCGCCAAAAATCGTCGATGGTACTCTCCATTGGACCCTGTGCACAGATAAACTTCTTTCTCTCCTTGTATCCAATTACAAAGTTTGCATTAATGTAATCCGCAGTTTGTAGGCCATTTATGACCGCCAACTTCACGCGCGTTTGATCGTATGCCTTAATATCAGGATACCTGTTCTTGCAGGCGTTCTCCTTTAAATCACTATTCTTGGTTGTCCGATCGCTAAAGCGATTTGGCAGCATCTCGTATTCCCGAAGAAATCCGTAATCGGTGTCCTTATGGCGGTTCTTATAGGCGTTTTCTAAATCTAATCTGTGAATGGGGCCAGCGTCGAATCCTTTGTGGTTCCCGGACGTAATAAAATGACTATGGTTGTGATTTCGGCGACCGAACAAAGCCCTGCTTGATGAAAGTAAGAAACAGTTGAATATTAATTTAAAACTCATAAAAAGGATTTAACAATTACTAGTTACCTCAGGGAATCTCTCAGTGTTAAAGTGTCTTCGCCCTGCAATTCGTTTTTGGTTTTCTTGTGATGGAAAACCCACAGCACAATAAAAACAAGTAGGACACCAAGTAGTACGGCTCCAGCCTTGACCCCAATACTTAGGTAGTAGTCCATATTATTCAAGGATTGGATAGGTTCAGCTTCTGTCGCCGGAGTAATTATATCAAAGTATTTGCTATATGCCATCAGGGCATTGTTTCGATCACGAACTGAAGATTTGTAAAATGATTTTAACATTTGCTTTGCAATTAAAGATTATGCATTACTTACCTATAATCTCTAGGAATCCGGTGTAATTGGAGTTAATATCTATCTCACCATCGAAAACATCTCGACTAGAATCGTGGAGTGGCACATTTGGGTTGACGGCGCTTAGAATTGGATTCTCATCGCTGGTCACCGCGTTTCTTTTATCTCGTAACTTACTTTCTAAGATTTTAAGAGCATGCTCTGTTAAGTTTGCTCCTTTGATCAAGTTGTCCTTTTCAGCCAAAATGGGCAGTTCAGAATCGGAATCTACAGAAAAGTACATTAGTTTAATATATACAACTAAAGTTGATATACATTACTTGAGAGTGAAACTAGTGGGGGTATGTGGGTGAGCTCGGGTTTCCTCAAAAATGGAGTACCCTCCAAGCATTTGCGGCAAATTTCGTCATTGTCGCGGATTATATCGTTGTTTTCACTGAATCTCTTCGCATCGCCCAAAAATATTTCCGGCCTAAAGTACTTGCTACTGATCATCTCCGCTATGTATGCACTACTTCTAGTGACATTATCGCTGTGAACTTCCTGATATGTGGCGATGTTTAACTTCTCTGGATCCGGCAATTCCTTGTTGTCGTTGTTAATTCTAACTAGATATAATCTATAGCAGCATATGGGCCCATTTCGTTCGCTGATCTTGGGTAGATACAACTTGAGAACGTACTTGGAGTCCAGGTTCACCTTCGACCACATGGTCCGGCCAATGGTATCCGGCGTAGAGACGGGCATTAGACAACTTCCGGTGGCCGGTTCGCCGTTCTTCTTGTGCCGCGTTATGGCGGACACCGTCACTGTGTAGTTTGTGTTTGGGCTAACACTTTCGTAAAGGGTCTTGTGATGGGGCTCATCGATCCTTCGAATCTTCGGTCCCCACATCTCCCTTTCCACTGTGCTCATGGGGTTGCCCAGCAAGTGAATTAAGTATGACATAACCTTGCCGTTTGGCGTCTTGGGAACGTCCCAGTTAATGGAGATGGAGTTGCCTCTTGTGACGTTGTCATGATGACATTGTATGCTCAAGTTGGTGGGTTTTGTCGCCACGCCGTCCATTGTGGTGCCGTTCACGTTCTCGGACCATGGTCCGCAAGTCTTGGTTAGATCACTGCATGCCCTTACCCTAAATTCGTAGTCTGTGGCGGTCTTAAGCTTATCAAACATGTATGGCAAGTTTCGGGAATTCTGTTGGTAAATGGCTTCTTCGATCACTTTGGGCACGTCGCCCGATTCGGAGACAATCAGTTCGTAGTATTGAATATAATCAATGAGATCCGGCGGCGGGGGATTCCAGCCAATCGTTATCGTGGACGCAGTGCTGCCGGTGGTCTCGACTTTCGGTATAAAAATGGGATCATAACTAAGCGTGGTGATTCCATGTTGATACTGGGTGGGCTGGCCATTGCCAATCGAGTTTTTTCCGACGATTCTTAAAAAATAGGTTGTGTTCGGTTTAAAATGGTCCAAAATAGACGATGTATGGCTGCCGTTGATAAAGTCCTTATGGTAAGTAAAAGTCGGCGTTCCAGCCTCCTGCAGAGTGATGAAGAATTTCTGAATTGGATCGTTGCCGTCGTTCACGGTCCAGTTTAGGTATATTTTATTAGCACCGACTGCCTTGGCGAAATCAATGCTAACTTGTGGCACTTCCATTACGAAGAGAGTCACCTCTTTGGAGGTAATCTCAACTCCGGTGTCATCGAAGACGGTGCACTTGTAGGTTCCATTCTCTTTCTTGTATACCTCTGTGAATTCCAAGGTGAAGTTCAAGTGTGTATCGTTCAGCTTCGAAATGGACGAGAAGGTGTCCAGGAACTCAAACTGGCTGCCGTCCTTCAGCCACTTGAGGTTTCTATTCGTCGTCTCATTTTGCGGGTACATCTCAATCAAGCAATACAGCACGACATCCTGCTTGATTTTTCTCTTGATCTTGGCGGGGGTACTTTGCAGGACTTTGGATGGAAGGTATGGCTTAACTTGGAACTCAGTCGAATGGTTTTGCCCCGTTTGGGTGGTGCAGGTGTAGTTCCCCGAGTCCTTTATATTGACATCGAGAAGCGTGAGGACATTCTTGTACTTGACGAAATCTTGATTTTCGTTGTTTCCACTGCCATCGTCGTTGGAATTCAATGGTTCAGTTCTAATTTTATATCTGAAAATGTCGAAAATTGATTAGATTATTTAATTATTCAATCATGATTGGGGTAAAAATGTTTTTAGATATTTGTGGAATGAGTTGCTTACCTTGTATGATTCTTATCAATAGTTTGGTTTCCCAGTTTCCATGCTACTGGCTCGTTTTCAGATGTGCACTCTAAAGATACGTTTTTACCTATTTCTGCCCACTCTGTAAATAAATTTCAGATTTATTGTAATTCAGTTTTGTATATAGACATAATTATAGAAATTGCACTGATCCAGTAGCGATATGTATGTCTCAGCCTAAAAATATGTTAGATTTATAGTATATTTTCCTATGTTTCATTAATGCTTTTGCATATAAATCTGATTATAGCTTCCGGGTTTTATAAGTTCTTAGTAGAGAGCAAATAGTACATTTAAATTTGAACTAAATTGAAAGAAAATTCGTATTACCTCACTGCTTCCTGGTCAATTAAAGAATTTATAATGGAAAGAGGGTATTTTTTGGGGATTTGGTGGGCGGCAAAGCCAGACATAAATTTAAAACTCCACCCACAATATGGGCCATAACATTCGCATTAGTAATCCGCGGTAATTTCGGAATCAACACGTATTTAGCTGCACAAATATTACAAATAGATATACGTGTATATATTTCAGATAAATCGGAGTGATGCACATACGTATATAAGTATGTACGCAGAGACACGATACGTATGTATGTGCCGGGAAGTGTGTACATATGTATGCGCGACTACTTTTGTTTAGCCCCAATTGAAATCTCACCCCATCGGCGTAATCTTTGGGCGTTACCGACATAGTTCGAGTGCTACTGTATCTGAAAACTATGCAATCGCCTGGTTTTACAACATTTCAATTGATAATTCTAGTTCCAAACTTAATGTACAACACTTCATTCACATTTGCAAAAACAACACAACAAAAATGAGACATTGCAATTTGTTGACACCCACAAAACGGTCATCGATGTACGTATGCATGTACCACTTATGCTGTTCGTCTGGGTTTCAGCCTTAAAATGCAAGAAACTCCTATTGAAACATTACCTTGTTTCACAGTTCCTTGCACACATATCGCACAAAGGAAAATATATGCAAGGATTATATTTAAAAGCATCGACATGCGTCGGTAGAGTAACGCCATGGCTTGCTAATTTCTCACTCCGAGCCGGATAAATACATATGTCAAAAATTATATTCGATGTCTGCGTTGAGTAAAAAAGGTCTTCTGCGTTAAGCTAATGTCGCGGCAACTACAAAACACCGAAAAATGTGTTTTATAAAAAAAACCAGTTAATAGACGGCGACCGCGAAGAAGAGTTAATCGTTATTTTCTTAACACTGGATTGTTTTTTTTTCGCGATATGCGGCGATATCGATAAGTCAGTCGAATATGTACCCTTGGCTCTGGTAACCAAGCGATTTGGAACAACAGAATTGAAATATGAACTTAGACTCTTTTTCTGAGGAATAAAAAGTATATAATTATGGGGTAGCACGAAGAGCACAATAAAGTAAGTGGCTGCAAATTTATATTATATATTTATTGAATGCTTTAATTAATTTATTATATTATTTTCACTAGTGTTTCAATTCCGTTTGGTAGCCGATATATTTTTCTGTTTCATTGAGCGCTGCTATCTTAGCACACGATACAACATTTCACCGCAACCACCAAATCCCAAGTAAACTAGCCGGCATTGTTTGTGCGCGTTTTTTTGCAGAAAATTACCAAAAAACACATAAAAACATGAAATTAGTGAGGTATGCTATGTTTCATTTACTTATTGCATCGCCGAACCTGTTAGCAATCGTGTGCTTCATAGTTTCATTCAGTTTTAGAGTCGTGCAAGTGTACACATGTATGCATGCAAAAGCGATGCTCCCATTTGTTGTATTTGCACACAATATTTAATTCAATAAGATTGTTGTATTAATTTGTTATTATACTGGTCTACCATTGTATGCATGTATCTGGCTTCAATGCATACACTTCAAGTAGCATTTCGAATAAATATTATAATCTACGGCCACCATTTCATTAAGGATCTCCTCATCTGTTAGAAGTAAAGGCATTATACCAAGTGTAACTATAGCTTTACAGAAGAAGATTCCTTACGCGTCCTCATATCCCGTTTTCCAATCGCCCAATAAGATGTTTAATTTGTCCCATAATCTGAAAAAGTGTATGCAACAGGGAGCTTCTTTAAGACATAGTAACGATATATACTTTAATATCTCCCCGTTTATACATTGCAGATTCCTTATGAAGCTAAGTCACGAGACTGTGACCATCGAACTGAAGAACGGCACCCAGATCCACGGCACCATCACCGGCGTGGATGTGGCCATGAACACTCACCTGAAGAGCGTTCGGATGACGATCAAGAACCGGGATCCCGTCCACCTGGAGACGCTGAGCATTCGCGGCAACAACATCAGATACTTCATACTGCCGGACAGCCTGCCGCTGGAGACGCTTCTCATCGACGACACCCCGAAGTCGAAGACAAAAAAGAAGGACAGCGGCCGCGTGGGAAATCGCGGCAGGGGCAGAGGCGCCCGCGGACGAGGTGGCC
The DNA here is from genome assembly GCF_016746235.2 of Drosophila teissieri. NCBI lineage: Eukaryota > Metazoa > Arthropoda > Insecta > Diptera > Drosophilidae > Drosophila > Drosophila teissieri. The sequence goes on along the minus strand of NC_053031.1, from coordinate 12,337,578 downwards.
CAAGGGGTCGCGGAAGGGGCCGAGCTACAGGCCGACGTTAATTTTTGTAACAGCTACATCTAATAAACAATATTCGATAAATATAGAATACAAATATTCTTTGGATAATTCCATAATATATGCATTTATGTTCGAACAACTGACAAATGTCTTCAGTTTGTTAAGGAACTCCAACTGAATATGTACATATATTGTTAAAAATCACTTTGTGTGGTAGCTCAGGAGAAATGTGTTTACTTGGCAACAATTTTAATGAAGATTCCCGCCTTTAAATTATAATTAAAGATGATTGAAAGTTTGTAAAAACGGATTTATACATCTATATTGTTTTATGTCTTTCTACTTTTAGTGACTTATTGGAAGCCATAGCCAAAGAAACTCCTCCAAAAGTACTTCCATTGCACACAAACGACCAATCTGTGGCAGCCAAACTCAAAAATATTCAAATTGTTCAAACATACCATTTAAACATGTATTTTTTGATCTTTTGTACATTTATTTGGTAATTACAGCACATGAAAAGGGAAAAGAGCAAAAAACAAGTGGATTTAATGAATGTTGCAGACTCTTTCGCTACCTCTTATGGTTTATATCAACTTTCTTGATTCTGATATTGAATAATATTTCAACCATATTTATATTAAAGGTAAGTGCAGCTTAAAATTAAACATTTTAAAGTTAATGAAAGTAAATTAAATAAAATGTGCAAAGGCGGGTTGAACCGGTTCCGATAATAGATTGAAATGAAAGCTTGTGGAACTGGTTCCGATCAGTTATCGGTGCTCGGGTTCGGATGCTCGCTAAGAGTTTGGCGCCATTTATTTATCAATTTTAAATCTTGAAAATCAAAGAGGAATGTTTTGGACGGAATCCTAAAAACAGTGTCGTACTGTGATACTAAGAACCTATCAAATCGAGGAAGCCGATGCTCTGCCGGATCGAGTTGCTATTTTATGCAATGAAAAACTAATAAAACCTCAGTGCTCGTGAAGACCTCCTATGGTTCTGGTTATCAATTGGTAAAGAAATATATAACAGTAATTTTTGCAGTTTAGCAGAACTTGATGAATGTCTATTAAAATGAAGAAAACTGCGCTGTAATCAATGGAAGGCGATGACTTGAAAAAGTACTATCACATCAAACACGACGCTTTATTGCTATTTGTACTTCCCTTGCTTTTGTTTTTGAGTGCATTACTTTCATTGTTTTTCAATTTATCTAAAGTGTCAAAATATTATTATAGAGGCAGCAAACATATTTCATCTCAGAACGCTCGTAAACTGGATTTAGATTCATATGGATACAAAATTTGTATTACAAATGAAGCTTTGCATTTGTGCAAAATGAAATCAATCAGCATCCATTAGTGCCGATACTAAGAAATAAAATTGCAGGATGTTCCGCCGATGAAATATCTCAAGATGACTTAAGCAAAAATCAAGTTCTCCTAATCTCTTAAGATAAATATGCATTACATCTAAATATTATTCTATTATTTTATTATATTTTCGATTACTTTATCCATTTCTTTTGAATTATATATTCGTATATTCCATTCGGATTACTCTACTCAGTACCCATTTATCTAGCGATGCCACTGCTACATTCGATTTGCATTCAGGCAGATAAGGAAAAAGTTTGTGCCGAAGGAACATCGAGTTTATATGATGGATGTAGTAAGTCATGAAATCACGATAATCTAATTAAATCCATTAGCGAAAATTCAGTCACCCCAAAAAAAGGGTTGAAAGTACTTGGCTGTAAATTTACACCCTGCGGAAATAAGGGTTACTAAAATAATGGGAAATTATTTGGAAGCATCTTGTTACCGGCGCTCAAATACATTTAAATTATATTTAAATACATTTCTTAACATCTTAACATCCGGCCAATAATATATTTGTTCATACTTTTGCTTTTAGCAATACTCAATTCATATTGCTTATGCTCTTTGAAAAAGAATTTCCTTGTAAAAAAAAGCGGAGGTACTTGGGCTCTAATATTTTTTAATTCGCTAAATAACCAACTATTCTTAGAACATATGACTTCTTTTGAATTGAAAAAGCCCATCGATCCGGTGTTCTGTATGTTTTAAAGACCGTCGATGAATGCGGCCTTTCGATTTTATTATCCTCAAACAACATTGAAGATTTCCAAGTCCAATGCAATCGATTGGCTGATTTTAATGGTTGAGGCTAGAACTCATTCAATGGCTCGTGAGCTGCGGTAAACACATTTTTGGATTATAAATTGTAATAAATATTATCTTTTATATACGCAGGCGATCGCAGATCAGCAATCATACTATAGTAAATATTATTAGTCGATTTTCACTCACTACATTTCGAAATGTTTACCCACTGTAAGTGAATTGAGTGTTGAAAATTGCATAGTTGTATAAATGGAATACTTTTCAGATAGAGCTGCAAGGCGATATGTTATTTTACATTCAAATAATAGAAAAATATAGGCAGGAACTGTGTATTTTAGACTTTTATTTAAATCACTAAAAACATGGAGTTCTCTTTTGTGACCCAAAACTTAAGAATCATTCGCTGAAGTGACATACTGTGTAAGAATATAAATCACAACATCAAATTAGTGCGATGTACATTTTATCGAAAAAGGTAATGGACATTCCAAAAGACTTTCATTTAACTATGCAGTTAAATAATGATGCTTCGGCATGAAACAAAGCCGATTCGTAATTTAGTGCCTGTATTATACGCATGTGAAAGTTTGTATCGCCTCCTTGTCTTTGCTTAAGGTCCTTAGACTAAATGAGGCAGGGCAAAACAGGTTCAGAGCCAATTCATTGATGAGCAAAACATGTTCCTGCAGAAGGAACCATCAATATCAATCGAAAATGCATGCCGCGGCTTGATCAAAATAAATTATAAAACAAAAAGGGCCGCGCTCCGCATTGGACAGCAACTTTTGCCATAAAATGAATCGCAAAATTAACAAGATAAGCATCTGCTTAAGATAGGAGAAAATAAAATCCACTGGGTACAACCAAATTAATTTTGACATAATGTCAGACAAACAAATGTTTGCACTTAAGCCACACAGTGCCTTTGTCAAGTATCCACCTCCTGCAGTCGACTGAAACTGAAGTGGAATGCGCTACAGTGTTTGTCTAGACCTGGATACAAACACTGAGTTTCAATGCTCGATCTGCGATATAAATCTTTGTTTACTTGGAATAATAAATGATTGTAGTATGTCCTTTCGGCCATACTTATTATCTTTTAATGATATTTGCCCCCCTCTCTCTCTTTGATCTCGCACTGCAGATAACCAGATATCTTCAGTTGAGATATCTTATATTATTTCATCATTTCTTTACAACTTAATTAAACTATGTCTAACTTTTTATTCGATCTCTAATTCCAAAATGTCAGGCCACCGCATTTATGGGCACTTTTTTGTTAACAGCTCACACTGGGAAAAATCGCTTGTCTTTCTAAAATCATACTAATTCGGTGGTAAGCACCTTGCCATGGAATTAATAAAAAAAATATATTGTGGAAGGAACCTTATCCTGGATATCCTTCCCTAAAATGCATAAAAAAAGTCCTCCCTTTCGCATATAATAGGTATATAAAATAATCTATCATAAATATTATATGTATGGATCATAATTAATATTTATATATTACAATATTAGGATTACAATAAATTCACAACATATCAGGCAAATAAATCCCACTGTACCCTGGAAGCTCCCCCGTTTGAAAAATGTTTCCCTGTGCTGACGGTGTTATTTTAAGTTGGTGTCATAACTCAATCGCAGGATAATTCGCAGCAGGGCATATCCATAGAGCAAAGAATCGCAGCGCACCCACCGTTGCGATATAAGTCGGTTCCCGGACAAACCGTACTTAGCAGTGTACTGCCAACCCAGCCGAACTGAACTGACTAGAATCGAAACCGGCTTTATTAAGGTAAACAAGGACCAACGCTCGCTGTTTATGTTTGTCTTTGCATCACTGTCAGTACAGTGAGTGCAGTGGGCACTGACTTTGACACGTTTTCCGACTTAATTTTAGTTTATTGCTTTCCATGTGAGCCTTGTGGGACTCACTCTGTGTACACTGCGTATCTGGAAGGACACGTGCTGCGGATGAGGACCGTCCGTCCAAATGCACAGCCACACAGCCGAATCGCCCAAAATGCTGTGTAACTTTTTGTCCTTCTCGGTTGACTTTTCCGGGTGGCCAATGGATTCGGCCCAGATCTTTGAACGTAAAATTGAGTCAGCCTCCGTGCATCGATTTCGATGTTCGTTCTTCCACTAAGGGTGGTGGTGTTCCTCTAGAGGGTTAGGGTGTTGGGTGCCAACTCCTCCCTCAGCGCTCTGTTTACCATTCTCACGCATGTGACTTCCAAATGACGGATTGAAGTAGGCAAATATTTGAACTGGAGCCACGGTTCGTGGTGCCCTTATTAGATAACGATGATTATAGCGCAGTTTGCGCACGCGTTCGACTATTGCCCGTTCTCACTGGCGATAATGTTAATTATTTCTGTAATATATTCATGGATTTGTTTTTAACTCGAACAGAGACATTTCAGCGGCGCACGTGGCGCGTTTTAACATTGCGATAAGGTGCAATTCAAATAAAAGCGATACTATTTTGATAGCTTCAGCAACTCGTAGCCTTGATGTTTGGCCAACCCTTCGTGCTGCCGATGGCTCAATTGAGGGCTTTAATTAAATTATGTTCGTATATACTTTTTATAGAAATTTGAACATTTAAAAAGTCCACACAAATGCAGGTTATTCCTTCTATATAATATATAATGTATATTTTTATCCACAATTCAGACACTGGTTTTTTAGAAACTACTGTCAACACTTTTGCACAGTTCAAAATAAAAACCTTTTACGTTCAACAGCAAACATCACTAAAAAGCAGCTAATTAATTTCAGCTTATTATATGCATCCTCATTTTTAGCTTTTTCACAAGTGCTCCTATATATTTTACACATCGAGTGAACAAGCACGATGTGCACATGTAAATACGAGGGCAAATACAGGGCTGCGAAGGACTCTTTTGAGCTTGTGGCAACAGACAGGTTTCATTAAATTAATTAGCGTTTCGTTCGCAAATACTACCAGCTGCCAGCTGCACGGAAACTCACTCACGGCCAGCCATCCGGGCATCCACGTCCAGCAATCCGAGTTTTGAATGCGGAGCACGGCGACACGGGAGCCACTTGATTTCACGGCGCCCTCAGACGGAAAATGATGTTTTCAGTTAAAACTCAAGACTTATGTAAACACTCGTTCCGGCTCGGGTTGTCCGCCATTTAAACTTAATGAATATTCGTGCCCTCGACTGCTGGCAAATAAACATCCACTGCTCGCATTTGATGCCTTTGATCCTACAAATGTGTAGGGATATGCAAAAATACGCACTATTTGTTAATACATCATAATTGCAGCATGAAGCTGACCCCAAAGTAATGATACAATAGTGCAGCAAATAATGCAGAAAAGGTTTTTAAATATTAAACATTTTTGTGTTATATTTTACTACAAAGTTAAATATTGAAAGGTTAGGGTAAGCCAATTGAAGGCTTACCTTAAAAGACACATCTCCTTCAGATTTAAACAACACAGAGAGATTTGAATATGATTAAATTATAATTTAATTATTATCATAATTGTTTCAAGAAGTTGTGTTGATAATAGCCCGCTGAAAAGTTAAGATAGCAAGATTGAAGATTGAAGCTCATCCCAAATGAGTTTAGCTCCCACAATAAATTAAATTCAACCTCTGATTGTGCAACCTTCAGATGCAAAAGTATCTTCTTTTTTTAACGACACGAACAGAGCGACGATGTTTAATGGGTGTTTACAAAAGGCTGGCCTCTATTGTGTGGAACAGCCATTGGGCAGAGATACTTATCTGGCGAAAGGCAAAAGGCGAAATATACTAAGACGGAGCTCGTCCTTCTGCCATCCATTTGGTACGCATCCGGTTGGTGACACTTACCCTTCGTTACCGTAATTAATTTCACTTTCAAGCCCCCGGTTCGCTTGTAAATATCTCGCCCAGACGAATTGCGACACGTGTATCAGCAGAAGCCGGATTCACTATAAACACGCACCGATCCGATCCCACATCCTATAGATGAATGTATATTCGTATACTCGTATATGGTTGTGTCCCACAGGCATCCGCACATCCCTTCGAAATCTTTCGGGCGGTTCCATGCTGCGAGTTAATTCGTTCGATGTGGTTATGAATTAGGCACAACTCATCATTTGCAGCACTGCAGCATCGAACGCTTCCTTTCGGGGGTGGTGGCCACCAGACAGACGATGATTGTGTTAACACCCCAATGGGTGGATGGGTGGATGGGTATCCTGTCCACCTCCTCAACCTCGGCCAGTTGCCTTGGGCTGCAACGGTAACAATATGGCAAGCGGCACGTGTTTCAGGGCTCTCCAGCAGGGCTATTCATAACTTCCCCGAGTTGAAACTGGCACCTCGAACCCTTTCAACGCATCCGAGTGGCGAACTCTGGGGCATGGGCACAATAATATTTGATTTTATGTTCGCATATCTTTCAAAACAGTCGGGCAGCATATTAAGTAGTGAAACCTTACTCATATCGTGCTATATATAATAATAAATAATAAACAGAGTTTTAAGTGCTCAAGGAATAATACTGCTATAAAATAAGGGGTGTTCCTAATCAAAATCCTCGATAATCCCCCAAGGTATGCAATAAAATATGGCACCTTTAGGATTATATTCACCCCCTAATGCAAATGTACTTTAATTTGCACGGATTGAGTTTTAACTTATTTAATTATTATGATAGAGTAATCACGTGTGCATTCTTCATTAGCTTAATATAAAATGTTTAAAAATGTGTGTAGTTTTGTATTATTTTACCAAACAATATATTTAGTGAGATAAAGAATCGAATGACTGTGATGTGCCTGAGCCCCCCAACTCCTCAGTTCCCTGGGAGATTTGGGCGCTGCGTGAAAAATGTTTTAATAAGGCAAACAAAAGGCCGCGGCATAAACATAATAATTATTTATTGTTTCTGCAATTGTAATAGGCTGAGCTGGGACCGATTCTGATCCAGTATCGTGCAGAGCAGGAAAACCGAAGTCGAAGTCGAAGTTCCGATGGCACAGCGGGCGCTAGTTGACTTTTGGTTCGCGGATTGTGGATTGCGGATTGCGGATTATGGGTTCGCGTTCTGAGTGCTGAGTTCCCAACCCGGCGCATCCTCATACTCATCCTCATCCTCGGAATCAGCAGAGATCTGGTCCGCGGACATAACACAATGCTCTTTGCTCTCGACTTGCTTATTTGTGAACTTGTTTATTTGCGGCGATCAGGCGGGCTAATCTACAGCGAATGCTGCCAGTTTGTCGTTGTCTCATTTCTTGTTCCATTGCGGCCATCGGCTCGGTTTGGTTTGGTTTGGTTTTGGTTTTAGTTTTAGTTTGCTTTGCTGTGGCTCGGGATTGTTTCGCCAGAGCAAGTCCAAACATCCGAACAGCCAAACATCCGAACATCAAAACAGCCAAACATCCAAACATCCAAACAATGGTCTTGACAAGAGGGTTGCATCGCGCTTTTGGCTTCTCGCCAGGGGCATTAGTTCGCATCCTCGACCAGCGGACGCGGACCCCCTGGGCAGTGGAGCCTCGGAGGCGCATCCTCCTCCGAACTGGACTTGCTCAGCTCAGATACATGCTTCCTACAGATACGTTCGAGCGTTCCTTTTGACGAAGTACTAAGTTGTAGCGACTTACTTCGTACATACACTGGTCGAAATGTAACTTCATTTTGAGCAAAGTATAATATTAAAGTAGATGGTTATGTATTACAGTTTCCTTCCTATTTATCTTATAATTACATTAGGTACCTGGCTTTTCTTCCAGTGCACACTGCCTGCTGATTCCGATGAGCAACGCATTCACGCACTCGTTTACAAAGTGCGAAATACTTCCTTTTCTGCTCGCACGAGTGAAAAGCGACTGTGGAATAAATAAATAAATTGCAATATGGGGGATCAGCAATCAGCAATCAACAATCGGGAATTGAGAATTGAGAATCGGTGCGAACTCCATTCTCCGCGTGACAGTTTACACTCGGAGTGATCTGAATGGAAAGTGATTTCTAAAGACCACTTATGGTCTACAGCGTATGGAGTATTGTGAATGGCATGAAATGTAATAACGCTTGTAAGAGTCAATATTTTGGGTGCACGACCACCAGGATGGATGTAGATCCTTCGGGGACAACTGCCACACATGTTTCCTGAATGACCCGAAGAATTATTGCCAACTCATTTTCGACAGCTCGTTTTCTTTTTTCTTTTTTTTTTATCATTACTGTTTGTGGCAAACAAACAGCCTTTCTGGAATAATGTGAAAGATGTAACAAATACTTGTGTCCCCATTTGACTTTCTCTGGGTGTCCGGGTGAAATCACTTCAAGTGTCACGTTTGCTTGTAAGTAGGTAGTCCGGAATGCTCTCTTTTTAGAGCTCGTAGAATGTCAATTGTTTGGTGGACTTGGCAATCTAAAAATCCTTAACGCAACAATAACTTTCCTCACTTTATATGGAAGAAATTCTGGCTGAGCGTGCGAATATGATACTATATACTTCAGATAGGTCTTTGCGATAAGCCTGTGAGATAGTGAATATTTCTCAAGTATTTTTAAACCACATTTATTGTCCAATAATTTAAGGCGAGTACGCGTCGATAAATCTCAGCATTTGAAGCAGCAGAAGGTGCTGGCACTTCTTGGCGGCCTTCAGGGAAGCGCCTAAACCAACAAACAAATAAGAAATATGCAAATGCTGGTGTACGAGTATTCCACAATGGACTAACCGTTTAAGTAATTGGATCTCCATTTGGCTCTGTTTACACTTTCGGCACCAGCAGCATCGCCACTTTGCCGGCAACACAAAGGAGTCGTGGAGGAGGAGAAGGAGGAGATGGAGGCGGAGGATCGAAATCCCGCACTCCGCTCACTTCGGCATGTCCTGCGACACCGCAATTGAACATTTGGCTGCCACATTAAGTGTCCGCACAGTTTTCCGGGGGTTGGAAAAACTCGGGCTGTAGATGTGGAAATGGAAATGTGAAAACGGCGGATGTGTGGGCGTTGCCTTGCAATCCAATTTTCGGATTTGATTTCATTTATATGTACTGAAGGATTAGTCTAGGCGATGGAAGTAGAGCTTCGGAAGGGCCAACTAGACAATTTCATTTGTCGTCGTGTGCTTTAAAGGGGATTTTCTTTTCGCTCGAAATTGATGATGCTTTCTCATTACATTTACATTATATCACGCATTCTGTAAGCCCCATACCAACAGCTTCAACTTCAGCTACAGCTACAGCTATAGCACTCTGAATATACAGAAATGTGCCATTGAAAATGCGAACATGTGGTTCTGACAAATACACGTCTCTCCTCACTCAGACAGAGGGCTTAGTTTACAAGTGTTTCTACTTTATGCCATACTTGGCACTCTCCCTAACTATGAAGAACCGAAGGGATATGTACTCGTAGTCGGGAAGTTTGGATAGACCTTGGGGACTTGGGAGTGACGCGTGTCACCTGCGGAATCAGGAATCAGGAATTACTATCCCCATGCTAACATGTCCGTCAAATGTTAATTGCTAACAAAGGTTTGTCACTCATAAGTGGGCAATTCAGAAATCTGATTCAGAACAACTTCTACAACTTCTGCAGCTGCCATAAATCGTAGGGCTGCAATATGATCTTCAAAGTAAAATGTAACTCTTACGTTACGCAGAAGAATGGCTCTAGATGAAGGTCTATATACTATACCATAAATTGGTATCTAAAATATTTATCCAAGATATTATAGTACGCAACTTTATTACTTTAAAGAAAGGAAATGTAAGAGCTTAGTTTATGGAAGGTATTACACACCTCATGTATTGCAAATGTATGCGTGCGCACACGTGTTTTTCAAATGGATCTGTCATAAAGTAGCAAAAATATGTTTTCGGGACTCTAAATAAATCGATGAAATGCGAGCTGCCGTACAAAACCATTGTCCATTTTATGGCAACGTATAAGTAACAATAAGGAAAACACTTCGGCGAAGAATGGGAACATTCACTTATTGTGGCCGTAGGTTTGCCTTAAGAGCTAAGGATTCACACATGAGGCGTTACACACACGTCCTGCTGAAAAAGGATATACATAAACTGATGTATATATATAAATGGGTTTGAGTGGTTGTTGGGATTTTACACGACAATGCTCCTTTTTACTTCTCATTGAATTCCGTGAAGCATGGAAAATTTTAAACAGGATTGACTTTTTATTCGGGGCGTGTGTGTGCGGATTTTTGATGTGCTTATTAGTGCACGGTGGTGATATCCTTACGCTTTGCTGAAGATTAGGTCAATCACACCTTTCCCAGCCATGTCGTGTAGACGGTCAAAGAGGATTTGCAGTGACATATTGGCCAGCATAAATAACCGGAACTTGAGCCGTTGGCTTTCTTATGGCCACCACAAGAATACGTTTGATAATGTAATGTACGCAATTCCGCATTGCTTTTAATGTGGCAATCAAAGGAGAGTCCTTCGACAGTTTAAGCCGGCCATTTGATACGCCTAAATGTGTACTACATAATATAAATAAAGTGAATCGCCACTCCCGGATTCATCTTGGTGTGTCCAATGCCTTTCCACCGACTCCTCGGTTGGAGGTATTAAAAATGCAAATCATGGCGGCTGAAACAAGCGACCTTAGAACCGCCAACTGAGCCCATCTCCATTATCCTTCCGCCAACCGCCATTCGCACTCTTCCTTCGAAACCCAGATCCTTTGGGAAAGGGGAAGGTATTTAAATATATAGGCGGATGCTCATTTCCCAATTAAATGGAGTCCTGGGTTTTCGCGATTTCTTCGCCGACCGTCGACTGTCGACTGTCTATCCCATTTGGCGGCGACGGCCATTTGGAGTTTCTCGAGTTAATGCGATAAATTTGCATATTTTGATTGTGTTGCGGTCAACAATGGGTTGCTCTGTGAATTAATGGGATTTTACAAGCTTATGCTAAATCCGACAAATATTTTACAATTTTAATTAAATTATGCCGTCTTCTCTCCTCTCTTTGCCATTTAATCCAGCGGACAGCGGACAGTGAGTCCTGCAAAGTGTCAACAGTGCCTAGCGGGGCATTAAAACATCGTTTCAGCCGCTTCTGTTTGCCCACGTAAAAGTGCGCGCCTCCGGCCACCGGCCACGCCCCCCCACATCATTGGGGCTAACCACATCAAGGCCGGTGGAAATTCAATTTCCATATGGAAATTGCAACCGAATCGCGGTTCCCGCCTTCGCCACCGCCACAGCCACCGATCGCCTTAATGAGCCTTCAGCCTGTCGACCGGCCAAATTGTGAGTATTATGAACCCGAATGTCCCGCGGCCACATGTGCATGTGCATCCAGAGATGCCAAGCTGGCTTTTTTCCAGACAGCTCAGGGAGTGTCCCTTTAGCATAAGTTATAACCAACTTATATATGTTTCTTATACTAGCTTAAGCCAAATCTGTGACTCTTCATAGAAACAAATTTATAAAGATTAGAAAGGCAGGTGTTTATAATTTGAAAAGTAATCAAGTAGATGCATAACTAAAGCACACACATGCCAGTAATGGAAAGTCCTAAATCATTAGTTAAATAATGAAAAATTACCAAATAAGAAACAGATATATGCTGATCTTATAAAGTTCTTATAGATCTTATAGAGCTGTAAGTTTAATGTGCTGTGTCTGGCTTTTGGCTTGGAGTCCCTGGCATCACTGAGGTGCATCCCATCCACAGACTCCACCCACCCCGCACCCACTTCTCGGTGCAAACCTGTCGGTGGTGCAGGATCCTGGTTCCATGGGCTGGGAGTATTTGCGGCAACGTCAACACATGTTTTGTATTATCCCCGGGGCGGCGACTCTGTGCGCCAGTCGCAAAGTTGCCCACACCCAGCGCTTTTTTCGAATGGCCCGCGGCAACCGAGGATGTAACATCATTGGGCTGCGGCCATAACAATGAGATTGCGAATGTGAATGTGTCACAGGGCGCCGAATTTGGTTACCGTCTGGTGAGGATTCAGCTGGATGCCACACGATGCCACTGGATGCCAGTGGATGCCGCTGGATGGCAACTTCCGGCCAACTACAGAAGTTAGTTGGCCAGGCGAAAAGGGGATTATCTGACGTCACGTGTCCACCACGGCCTAATCGAACCGCACAAAATGTACTAATTAGCTAGGAAAACGTATTTTCCAGCACAAACACACAATTTGCAAAAACAGCAACCGGCTGTAGGGCATGGCTTGCATAATAAGCTACACATTTTGGGCTCGAATAGCACGTGCCGACAGAATTTGGACACGTTTTCGGCGCAAGTACCCGAATAATTCTATGGCCCGATATTTGTGACGGATATTAGTTGTTTTTATTACCAAACACAGGGCTAATTTGCCCTAAATGCAAATCATGTTTTTCGCCTTGTTTGTCTTTATGTGTTACCATTAAATATAATCGTGGCTTTGAAGTCCTGACATGCCTACAGTTGTATTACTAAGTTAGCTTACATCTTTTGCATTAAATTCTATATTTAAAATCTTGAAACCTTATAGTTTATAATTTCATTTACAGCTACTTATTACTTAGCTTTTTACGATAAATAAAGAGGTTGTTACTTTCGCATTTCGTATATGGTAAGTAAATTTGAACAAGAACAGCGAATGATGATGGATGGATTGGGAAAAAGCGAAATCAACCCCTTAAAATGTCAGATGCGCAGAACACAAAAAAAAACAAAAATGTCATGTCATTTAGTTGTAGGGTAGAGGGTTGAGGAGTGATTTAATACGCAGAATCGTTATAGTTCTATTATAATAAATAGGTTTATAAAAATAAAAAATTAAAAAAAACGTATTCAAACAATTAGTTAAGCGCTCAGTAAATATATAGATTGATACCAACTAATAAGTGAGTCTGCAGGGTATCAGTTAGTCGAGTAACTATGCATTTGGCACGGTTTCGTGGGCATACACGTAAACATAATGTGTGTTAGAACGAAGCCGTTCGTACGTCGGCTTATGCGAGTTGCCAATTCATGCGTGTGCATTGAGAGGCATGCTTGGGTAATCAGTCAAATTATCAAATTATAATTTTGATTATCCCCAGCAGCGGCGAAAGGTCACGAAGTCCCTGTCCAACCGGGCATAATCACTCCTAACCCGACAACTCCAGGAACTCCCACCTCCACCAGGAACAATGGCTTTGTAAAACCACAACGACAAGATGTGCGACTCCCAACTTTGAGTGCCTCTCGACTATAAAATGACTGGTTTTCCTGTTTTCCCATTAGCTTTAAGGTAATGCCAATACAAAAAAAAACAACTAAATGCTGGACCACAACTTAATCATCCTTAAGTGTGTGTTATTAAACAGCAAGGAATCTAATAAGCACACCAAAATATTCCTTTGCGCAATAATGACGTATATGGTGGGAAGTATTACCCCTGGAATTACATTACTTATAACCCGACGTCTTGACAATTAATTAAGTCTCGGGATTAAGGAACGCATGTCATAAATAATGATGAATCCAGGCATTCGTTAATATAAATGTAATGAAGCTGTGTTCCACCTCCAAGGGTTACTTACGAGAAACGCAAAGGTTTCGCAGGCAGAAGAAAAATGCTGACAGTAAATATTTTGACTCCAAATGCGTTTTTCCTGAACGGGAAAAGCAAACAAAATAAGACAAACGTACTCGGACTCAGACTTGGACTCTCCTTCATTCGATTCCAGTTTCATCCCTTGAATCGAAGTAAACTGAACTGTCGAACGGCCCTAATGATACCACTTCGAATAACATCATGGCCAGATTAGGGGTTTCCGTTCCCAAATGCGAGTAGACAATGCTCGAAATTAAATGACAGCGAAAAGGTCATCCCATTCAATCGAATCTGAGCAGCCGAATAGCCGAGCAGCCTGCCAGCCAGGCATGGTATTTATTTATTATGATAGTGCGAAAGGAGGTTGAACTGATGGCCAGGCCATCCAAATGAAGATGTGGCACTGAAGCGGGAAATGGGTTCAATGCGATGCCAATCTTGGACTCGAAGCCGGAGTCGGAGTCAGAGTGGGACAATATGCCAAAGTGATAAATGGGCCGGGCATTGTGTGGGTCCCCGTATCCATTTTGCAAGGACACCACACTATCACGGCATCCTGCTGGCTGCCTTCTGCTCATTCGGCTCATTGTCGCAGAGGATATTGTGGCGATTTGGACAGGAAAACCAGAATTTAGTGCTGGACCACAGTGCTGGTCCGTCCAGTGGCCGGGTGGCCGCCAATCAGGACAGGATGTGTGCTCCTCGGCCACGGCCACGGGTGGTCCATCACGGCCAGTTCCTGGCGACAAATGACAAATGTATTTGCTTTCCTCTGCTCGGCTTATAAGAACATGAATTAAAAACGCCACACCGTGTCCCCCTCGACTTCTGGGCAACAGCATTTCATTATGTTTGTTTTGGGCATTTATGAACCAGGCTTTTAGTCACTAAAACAAATGACTGGCCACAGAATTGTCCGTGAAATTTTTATGGTCCACCAATAAAGGGTCACCACTTTTGCTGGACGCGCTGATGACCATGACTAAAATTTTGAATGAAAGGGTAATGTTTTAAGTAATAGAGTTTTATGGGCAACGAGTTTGATTGATGAGAAATAAATGCAATATATATAAAAATATAGAACAAAAATATATAAATAGTGTAAGAATCATTTGACACTAGTCAGCTGGACGACCATAGTTAAATGTTTAAAATAAATAGGGTAATGTTTTGATTAACACTGAATTATTGGGAAATTTATTTGATTGATGAGAAATAGATAAAATGTTCAATATATTCATTGTCCTTCTACATGCTGGTATTTGCCAGACATTTTACGATTACATAGTTCTACTTAAATAAGTGATAAGTTTAGACTTTAAATTAGTATACCAAAATGATAGAAAAGCGTTTGGAATTATAGGTATATTATACCAATTCATATGCAAGCCCATAGGAAGGACCATGAAATTCAATTAGCCACTAACAAGGGTCCCCACATTTGTGGTCAAGCTGATGACCAGCCGTACTGGATGGAATATACGAGTATAGCCCATTTGCACTTCATAAACTTCAAAACTGCGTCACGACTTTATTAACCCCCCATTAATGTGCAGGGAAAGCGGGAAAATTTGGAAGGTGATTGAAAGGGAAGTGAAAAATATGGCCTAACCCTTTGCTTTTCCGGAGGGTTGCTTATTATTATGTTATTATTCAGACATATTAAGAGTGTACTTTTGTAAAATGTATCCGACCGACGCCTGTCGCCCGAGAATGGATGCCATAAATTTAGAACAGCCGGCGACATTTTAAAACGAATTTCAAAGTTTTATTGCGCCGAACGCGACGAGTGCTTGTGACGTGGGTGGCCCATTTAACCCTTAAATAATATATAAATAAGAATATATCCATCTGACACATTATTAAAACATAAAACATAAAGAGCGTCAATAATCATTACACTTTTAAGCCATTTACTCCTGGGCCTCCAGTTGTGGGCCCTTTCGCTTGTCGACATTGTTCGCTTGTCGTTTGTCCTTTGTCGTTTCACTCGCCGTTTTCTGTTTTCCGTTTCAGTCGACAACACGACAATGTTTGAATGTTTCAATGTTTGGATGTTTGAATGTTTGGCTGTTTGAATGTTTGGCTGTTTGCCTGTTTGGCTGCTCCGAATGTTTGGATGTATGTAAGTTTGTATGTTTGTGTGTTTGGATGTTTAACGTTTGGGGGCGCTTTCGAGGGGCGTGTTTCGTAGATTTCCCTGACGAAGCCAGCGGATGGCGGTTGTCTGAACATTTTACACAATGTAGCAGATTGTTTCGCTTCGACATTTCCCCGAAAGCGTGGCTACAACGGTTCGCAACAATCCTTTACTCAGCTGCACAAGTGTATGCGTTTAGTGCGGAGTACACTGCAAGCAAGAAAGGTTTATAAGGAGAAAAAAATAAAAAAAATAGTATATTGTCCTGTGGGAATATATGTTAATATGAGTAAACATTTGCATGGAATAAGTTATAAATGTGAAATAGGTACACATTATATTTTATATACTTATATTGTATACTTATTGTATACTTATGTTGTACAGTAAATATTATTAAATGTAAAGTAAATTATATAAAATATAATGATGTAATAAATAGGTAATTTTCTTTAATGTGCTTTTCTTCTAGTGCTTAAAGTCTAGTTTCAATTATAACAAAATACTCAAAAGGTGCGAGCTCGATTCCTATCACTTCCATTATTATCTGAAAGCAACAAACTCTTCCTTCGTTTCGCTCAGTGTACGCCGATGTGTGCTTTCTTCGTTTCGCTCAGTGTACGCCGATGTGTGCTGCCGCTTTCAAATCATTGAGGCAGTATAACGGCCAAGAAGGGGCCCAAGAAGCTGCCGCCACCCACTACAGCCACTGTTTTGGTAATCAATGTAGAACAGTGTTAAAACTTTGCAGCTCGTCGGCGGGGGGAAAGGGTAGTGAAATTGATTGTGACAGCAGCACGTGCTACAAATGGCTTCGGCCCGCCATAATCAAAGTAATCATAAGTGCCTTGCCACTTTCTCGAGAACCGAATCCATACCCATACCCATATACATATTCAATATAGCAAGTTTAGTGGGGCGATGGGGTTGTGTGAACCCATTCACAGAGTGCGCATTATTGATCATCATCATCCTCATCACCATCATCATCTTCAACACCATGCAGTGCAGAATACTTTCGAATTCTGGCCATGTTTCGGCGCATTTACCGCACTTTAACACCTAACCTCATCACAAATTCAATTCTTTGGGCGTAACTCCTGCAGGAAGCAATAATATATACCCCATGTTAGCCGCTCATATTTTATTCCACCTGATAGCATTATTTTTCGCCCCAACAATTGAGGTATTCCGAGGCAGTGAAAAACATATAAATTGATATCATTCGAGAGGGGAGAGTCCGTGGCGCGTTTGCAAAATGCAAAAATGCTTGGGAAAAATGTGTTCCGAGAAAATGTACCGGAATTCGGTGTAAAGCAGCCAAAGCCCAAATCCGCTGGTCAGCACTCAGCACTCTGGGATTACTCGGATTTCGGCGACAGCGAACGGGAGCAGGGCCAGTCTGGAAACCAGAGACGTCCTAGTCCGTCCAGGTGAGCGGTACAGGTGAGCGGTGCGGGGAGCGGTACGGGCAGCGGTACGGGCTAAGCGGTAAGCAACGACAACAGCGGTGTTGACATTACGCTTGAATTCTGGGCGATCAGCAAAAACGTTTGCCGCATGTTATTTATTTTTTTATTTTTTGTACAGCCTGTGATTTGTGTTCTTAACGTCGGCCAAAGTATTTTTGGATCTAGCTGGGCAGTTTTTTTGTACAAATAATGATTTATATAATCACATATATAAATCATATAATTTTTATAAAATTATAATGCCTAATGAACTATGTATATTTGGATGCTCAATAAACATAGTTAGTATAAGGGGCAATAAATACCCATAAACGATTTATAAATAAGACATTATTACTTATTTTTATAAAATATTTTGTAATATATGTATTTCTATACTAGGAAGAACAAACGTTTATTCGATTCCATTGTGGCTATCGCAGTTTTTGCTGCTGATAAATACGAGTGAAAATTCGTGCAAAAAAAAGAAATATCAAATTAAACGACCGGATGCTCATAGAACGCATTTGAATCATTTTTCTTTATTAAGGAGACACAATCCAAGATTTTCAAGGCAAGATAGAGAGATACTTAATGGTGAGTATGTTTTTCTTTCCACAAAATAACAAGCATTAACAAGCCATTCTGTCAGATGCTCATATTTATACCAATTCATTTGGCGGAACCCGTTTATAATTTAAAACAATGGAATTCATATACATTTGTACAAGTTGTACTTTGGTGGAAGACAATAAATATTCTCATGCGTTCGACCTGGGATGTTCGCATGTTTCTACTCGTGTTTTATTGTTCATATTTTTTTAGTTGGTTTGTTTGTTTGTTTGATCGTTTTCTGTTTATTTTTTTATTGTAGCTTTCAGTTCCTACAGCGACATCGTTATTATTATGAGTACGAGAGCGGGCTTAAGAGGACCAGACCGAAAGTAACATAAATTAATAAATCTTAAGTGAATGGGGAAGAGCAGAAGGAACAGAAGGGTATTGGAAAAGCTAAATGTGGAGCGCAGATCGGAGAGTGGAGCATCAAAATTACTCCCGGACAGGCAGTGATGGGCAATCCGATCGGCAAAAGTCGGGATGTTTGCTCATTTTGGACAGCTGGACGATGGACGGGTGGACAAGTGGACGGGTGGACAGGACGCGGTAATCTAGTTCTTTGACAAGGGACATGGGCACAGGTCCAAACATCGCGACCCGCGATCCGCGGACCAAGGATTCCACGCTCCAAAAGCGATCAATTAGTGCGCCTGACTTGACATCATTTCAAATGTAAAGCACGTACCGCCTGTGTGTTCCGACAGTCCGACGTTCATATTTCTGGGACTCCAGGAACTCCAGCTCCAACTCCAATTCCAACTTCAATCGAACTCCTTGTCCATCTTTCATCGTTCAGCATTGGGGAATATGAATTCATCATAATTCGCAGTCGTAAAAACAACTGGTTTTTTGCTGGCGATCAACATTTTTGGCCTTCATAAATATAAAGTCATCAAATATATGACAGTTTTATGTTCATTTCGATGCGGTAAATGTTTTGGCGACAAAAGACATGATTTCGAAATTATTAATGGTTATATACTGGTCAAAACTACATACTGGATACGACTGAAAGAAAAACGCAGCCCTCCGATTTAGGAGATATTTATAAAGCCGTATAACGACAGAGTGCGCATAATAATAATTAAAAAGCTTGAGTTTCAGTCAATTGGATGGGAATGGCATTACCGCCTCGAAATGATGGGCGGATTGAGTTACAAAATATTTGATTATCGCCTTGTGGATGCAATTTATATATGGTAGGCCCAGGCTTGTTTAAACATTTTAATTATACGCCTAATTTATGTGGAATAAATTAGTGCTCTGCTGCGAGCTCTCCCGTTCACAACTTCCAACTGTGCCAGGTCTTTAGCACTGAGACGATCTGTTTTTCCATTTTTTTTTTCGCTTCTTACGGCCAAGTCATCTTCATCTAATGGGCGCCCCTTGTGTTCCAGTGCGCTCAATAATTTTCCCCAATTCCAGCTGTCAGTCGAGGTGTCAAATCGCAGCTACTCATGCTGTGCGCTGCTCGCGAAGACTCGCTCGTCCCGCCCCTCGGGTAATTTAAATTAAGCATCTGACGCACACCTCTACGGATTGCCGATCCCTTAGATACCCTGCCACTGGCCCTGTCCCTGCCCCTCTAGATACATACGAGCAGAGGAACTGCGATCCGACAACGACAATGCGATGATATGGGTATGCATCCACTTAGCGAGGCCAGTGGATGTGGCTGTGAATGTGGAAGTGGATGAGGATACTGATTAAGATCATCCACATCAACAGAACCATCGTGTTCATGTGGCGCGATCACGCTGACAACAGCTCAAATCCCCATGAGGAACTTGTAGCCGCATGTACCACTTATTCGAGCGTAAAACAATTTGCTATCCCAGCTATCGCCCCAGCCATGTGCCCCAAAGTGTTCATCCGAACAATCCGAACATGGCCTAATCAAACGTGCTGGCCACAAAAAAACAAAATGTGTCTTTCAATTAACTTTAAGTAGAAACAAATCTCACTCGCCGTTTGCAATTCAAAGTGCGATAATTGTATAGGGAAAGCGAAGATACACTAATATTACTACTCTTGGTAAGTGGTATTTACAATGATATTATTTCTGTAGTTATTGCCTTTAGTTTTATATTTCGGAACTGCAACAGAAGTATAGCAATCTAATTGTAACTGCACTTGATCTTTGAAAGGTGGTTCCTGTCGAAGGCAAAGCCCTAGGTGTGAAGTTAACCAGGAAGAGGTGGGCTCCATGGGGTCACGATGGGCTGTCACCACAGTGGATGTGGATTCAAATTTAATTGGAATGAACCGTTCCGATGGTGCTGCTCGATAATTTACAACTTTTCAATTTGAACATTGGGCCGAGCATTACACACAACAATGATTGGTTGCCGCTTAATTTTTCGCATCGGCCAGAGGAACTGGTGGAGTCGGAGAAGCTGGAGAAGCTGGAGGAGCCAAAGGAGCTGGAGGAGCTGGTGGAGCCGGAGGAGCAGCAGCTCCAGGCACTGGAGACAAGCTGACGCAATCACGACATGCAATAAGGAACATCCGAATTGTGGTATCTGCGACAGCGATCTCGCTTGCCATTGAAATGTGGCAGTCTCGTTGAATGAACCTCGACTCCTCGCCAGCACCACTTGGTAGTTTAAGTTTGAGTTTCAGTTTGAGTTTGAGTTCGAGTTCGAGTACGAGTACCATCAGCAGCACAATCACCAAGTCACAGCCTGAACCACCAGGCACTCCACCCACATGCGAGTAAACAAGAGCTCATGTTGTTCAGACGATCAGGCGATCGACTCCTTGCTCCTTGCTCCTTGCCACTCATCTCCCCGAAATGGCCACTGAATCCTGGCTCCAGACCCAGGTGCACCCATTCCCGCGGAGGCGGTACTGTGGGAGCTGTTTGTCAATTCTGCAACAAAAAGTGGTAAATATACAGCAGGAGAAAAGAAATGGTTTAAGATGTTGTATAATATAGTTATGACAATTCTTCATTAGATTATCTATAGGATTGTTTAATAGATAAAATCATCATATCAGCATCAAAAAATGCTTTAAGGAGTTATATAATATAGTTATAACAATTCATCATTGGATTATCTTTAGGATTAATTAATGGGTAAAATCATCATAACATCATCATGCTTTAACGACTTCTAAAGACTTTCTTCTTTATTCACTTATGATTTTCAAGAAAATCATCACTTTAACACATTTGAGTATACTCATTCCTTCTATAGGTATAATTCTCGATTATTCTGCATTTGCAATTTATATTTTGGGGTGTGTCCTACCTACTGGTCACCCCTATTCGAAAGATTTTCCTGCCCCAATAAGGCGCTGTATTGGTTCCTATAGAGCGCACTTCATAGCTACAGATACAGATAAAGATACAGATACAGATGTGGGAATGTACATATCTGAGGTGAGGCAGAAGAGCCGGTTGCATGTGTCAGGAAGCGCTTTGATCTCATAATTTTCCGCAAAAATACAGTTTAAATCAAAGGGAGGCCGCTGAAGTGTTGGAATACGGCCACGTGTCACAATATTTGCGACAGCATTAACGAAATTATTGTTGAAAGAGTGCAATATAATTACCATACGGCAGAGGTAGATGACACACCCACGTTTCCCCCCATGTAAAACAAATGGGATTTCCTGATAAAAACTACTTTGTAGTCGTGCGCTTGCGAACTAAATAAATCATCTCAACGCCGAGCCAAGCTAATTGTTTTCCTGACCCAAAATTAGTTATGCGTACAATTTGCTGGGCTAATTTATTTATCACTCTGCTGTTTTAGTTTTTTGGTTTTTTTGTTTTGGGTTGCCCAAAACATACACACATGCATCCATTTGATGGAGATGTTGGCAAATTTAATTTCGAAAAACAATGAACTGTCTTTGGCTGAGATGGTTGAGAGAGCTGGACATGTTTTTAAGTCGCAGTTCCACATGGCTAAATGCGGAAATGTGGGTTTTACCTCTTCGCGAAGGCTGCACATCACCTATCGACTGGAAAAAGCCCCAAACAACCAAAATAACCCAAACAACCCGTCTGCTGCACTCCGTTTCAGTCCCATCATTGTTTTGGATCCAGGTTTGAGTTTCAGTTTCAGTGTGATCGTTGTCTGCATAATAACATGTTATTATCATTTTATTTGTTTGCCAGCTCAGCTCTTTCACGGGATCAAGCCGCGAATCTCCAGCCAGCCAGATATTATGGCCAGTATATACATATTTGGTAGTGTGCAGAAGGTAAAAAGGCAATGTGCTAAATGCTCGAAACACATGTTCTTATGTTAAGTGTGTCTGCCGAAATTAGCATAATTGTGGATTTCGCGAAAGTATCAAGAGATATCAAGTGAGACCTACAGACACCTATAATCATTCACTCAGGTTCTGTAAATAATATTTATAGTCAACATAATAATCAGTTACGACTGTGCACTATATCAATATATTTCTGGTTTCATTTCAAAGTTCAAGTATTATTAATAATATTCATAATCCACCCTACCTCTATTCATGATATAAGCATATACATATAATATTATATATAACTTTCGACCTCAAATGCATTCTATTTTGATGTGTACCCCGAAGGACACCTGAAGTACCTTTTCCCTATAAAGTTCAGCATGTATTTCCCAATGATCCCAATCCTAATTTGCGAGACCAGTGTAAGCTTAAACAAATTTAGTTATACAATGGAGAACACGCTTAAGCTGGCAAAGCATAAAGGCCGTGACTTTTCGAATGTCGACAGTTGCCGCATAAGTCGTGGGTATATATACATCACCTATTGATCGGGTTTTTTAGAATGCTGTAAACCGATTAGAGGTGCGTGGTCCAAATGGAGTCACTACTTCCAATAACATTGGAATTTCCCTAAGCTGGCTGAGGGAATAAACAATTTGTTGGGTGGAAAGTTGGTGCTTTGTGATGGAAATTATGCGCAGCGCTTCACAATAATTAAATCATTCCGCCTCTAAAAACTATAAGAAGATACACGATTGATTTAAGCTGACAAGCCAAATCCGTTCCAATTTCGAATGACGATTGAGTCTTAACGGCGCTGACAATATGGATTTGATACTTTTGAGTAAGGCTTTTGTCCACGATCACGGGCACAATGCAACAAAGTGCTCGACCCGTGAATTAATAATCTACGCCATAAAAACAGATGTCAGCTTAAAATTTCGGGCACCGCTTTTGTGTGTGCTACTGGTTTTGGTTTTTGCTCCAGTCTATTCAATAGCCCAGATTACGCTACTCGTATTGAGTTGGATCCAAAAAATAAAGAAATCCAAACAGGAATGCAGTGTTCATAAATGGGCTCTATTCATAATATTCACATTTGTCGAACAACTACATTAAAATGTTTGATCGTTTTCGTGGGAGGTGATTTGCCATGGTGTTACATGGGGAAATTATGCAATTTCAGTTGGAAAAGTACGCAGTAAAAGAAGCTGCAGTGTTACAGGGAATGCTTAATAATATTGAAATACTAAGAATCATCCCAGCCATTTGCTATCCCTTTGCTGAGCTCAAAAGGGAGTCCACTTCTCTTGCAGCGATATCTCACTTAACCGCGGATGAGCTCAAGCAAATCGCGCTTCGATAGTCGATAATGGAAGACCATAAATAACTGGTGGGGTTTATTAACCCCCCGGCTCACTCCAGTCAAGTTTCCACTCTGGCCATATGTGTATACATATATACCGCCTTTTGTTAACTCCATTCATAAGTTTTCTGCTCACTTTGCTCTTGTTCTGTTTATGTCGGCGAATGCGTTTCCGGTCAGCGACACACAGGAAAACACGTTTATAGCAAAATATTGCTTTTGTTTTTGCTTTTGTTTTCGGCCTTATCGTACACCATCGCTTACCAACGAGCCCTTAAATCACCACAACTTCGAACTCGAACCACTGTCTATGATAAACACCAATAAAAATAAGACTGCACTTTGGTTTTGCGAAAGGAAACGAGGCGAACGAAAGTCGGTTCTCATTTGTGTTCCACTTTATTAACACCTCTTTGTTTTTTCGATTTATATATTCTTCGATGCAATTGTTATAGCTGTTGTTTGCACTTTTTTAAATGCGAATTTTTTGCCTCGAGCTTTAAAGTATTTTCTTTCACTTATGGACATTGCAGTGATGGGTAGCAAATACAAAGCTCATCATTCTCATTTTTTAGTGGAAACTTCAAATTTTTGTTTAGGTTCGTTTATTTGCACTTCGAATTCATTTGATATTGAAAAAAGAAAACGAAACGCACTGGTAAGCTGTCCCATTAAATAATGTCTAGACATATTTGTTTCTTTTTTGTTGCTAATAAATGAGTAAACATACAAGATCAGCGAACTACATTTTTATTTCCTTCAACGAAACCCCAAAAATGCTCCCTCAAATGCAAGAAAAAAGCAGTTTCTTCGTTTTATTTATACCAATAATTGTGGCTTTTGTTTAATGTGTCTCATTATCGTTCTTTTATTATAAGTATATACAGTTTTACTAATTTACACTACGCTTAGGGCGCTACAATTACGCGAGCTTACATACTTACAACTTGTGCATAAAGTACAGCAATACTCGTACATGGATCTCTAGTTTAGGAAATAATTACACACGTAGAAAATTATGGTACATACGAAGTAAAATAAATTAAATTTATAAACGACAGGAACAAATTGGTAACTTAAGACGATAAAAACAATAACAGCTAAATCAATGATTGCTCGTGTACATTTGGCTTGGGTTTGGGCTCGCTCGTTCGGGAAATGATCAAGGATTTGGATGAGGATTTGGATATGGATATGGATGGTAAAGGATTGGGTTCAGCAGACTTGGGTTGATATGTTTTTGGGGGTCCTGCCACAGGGCCTTTCAGGGTTCTGGTTCCGCTAGTTTCGAACTCAAATCGATCAAAAAAGCAATGACGTAATCGTAATCTACAGGATAGAAGTGGACCTAGCTGCCAGGAATTGTGCTTCTATAATTTAGTTTTGGGTTTTTCGGATCTGCCAGTTGCCACCTGTCATCTGCCATCTGCCATCTCTTGGTTATATGTTAGTGGTCGTGGGTATGTATGTATATGTATTCATTGATGTCGCCCTGCTATATATCTTCCAATTTACATCCTATAAGCTCTGATTGCATAAGTTGTATGTAATTAAATTAACGTATCTTCGAATGGTTTTTGGATTATCTTCTCCACAAAATTGCACAACGTCTGGGGCAGCGGTTGGGTGTGTTTCATTTTTTGTTCTTGTCGAATTTGCCTTTTTTTGTATTTCCCTTTTTCTTTTAGTTTTGTTTGCAGTGTCTTTAATCAAATTTTTGTTCTTTTTTTGGGGGGCCCATGCCGAAGGAACCGCTGCGTTTCAGCTGGTTATTTGTTTGTCGTTTGCTTGCTATTTGGTATAAGCGGCGTTAATCAAAATACCGAATAATCACATTGTAAATTATTGTCCGAAAGTGTAATTATACCTTTCAAGCCCGGGCCTCGAAATCTGCATCTGCATCTGAATCGGAATCGAAATCGGAATCGATATTGAAATCGAAATGGGACTCGAAACTGGGAGTGACTACGGCCGCAGGAGCGTGAGCTTCTGCTGCTCCCGGAAGGCGATCAGCGAGCGGAAGGCGGAGATGGGCGAGGCAACTGGGGCCGCACCCAGTTCCGGATCCGGAGATGCCGCCGATGGATGTCATGGCTTTGCACTCAGCGAGGTCACATTCACGCCGGGCGATATCTTGCCGGAGTGCGAACTGGATGACGAGGCGGTGGAGTTGCTGGATATTGGTCCCATCATGTGCTGCGCAGCCGATTGGCCGCTGCTCGTGGGTATGTGCACCACATCGCAGCCCATCGACGAGGACGAACTGGAGGCGGAGGGCGAGGCCACCGGCGGCGGTGCCACCTGCTGTGCCCCACTCGATCCGCCCGTGGTGGTCAGACTGAGCGGCGCAAAGTGGGGCCCGTTGGCGGCTCCGGATACGGCCGCCTTCCACAGCAGCGGATTCATGCCGAGCGGTCCATTGTGGGCCGCCAAGCTGGCACCGAAAGTGCGCTGATGCTCGAGGAACTCCTGCGTGGGAGCGCTCAGATGCGCTGCAGCTGGTCCGTAGAATCCGCGATACAAATCCGGACGCACGTAGGGCGAATAGTTGGGAATCCTGGCCGCCAGGGGCGATAGAATCTTGCCGGGCGAGGGCTGCTGACCGGGGTGGCCATAGAAGCCGGGATGCGCAGGCGGTAGCTCTGGGTGGTTATCCTTGGGCCCGGAGCTCGAGTCCTTGCTGTCCTTGGAGGCCATGTCGGCCAGCGACCAGATCCTCGGTTTCGCGGTGCCGCCCACTGCGGTCTGCAGCGAGTTCTGCTGCGCCTGCTGGTGCTGCTGCAGCAGCTGCTGCTGGTGGTGATGGTAGGCGGCGATGTCTGGCGGGGATCCCGCCGGTGGCCGGAAGTGGTGGTGCAGGGCGGCGGGATGGAAGAGGGGGTGGGCGCCCGGCGGCATGCTGCCAGGGCGGTCGTACAGGTCCGGCGATCCATTGGGCGATCCTGGCCGCGACTCGGACCACTCGCTGTTGTTGCTTTCGCCGGGACGGTCGGCCATCATGTCGCCCAGGCGACCGGAACGGTCCTTGTCGTCCGTGGAACCCACGCCGGAGTCCTTGGCGTCTGCAAAGAGTGGAGAGGGTAGGGGTACATTAAAACCATATCAAGATAGCTGAATAATAATTATGGAAACCTTAGACTAACAAAACAATGGTACCAGAAATGCTTTGCTATCTAGTAACTTGTTGACAAAAAACGTTGCCTACTTACTAGGGCCTGTACAAAAAATTCGGAGCTTTTTAAAAATTATTGGATATTTAGTGTAATTGCAATGTTATGGTACTAGTACTGCATGTACGCATTACTCGCTTTAATAAAACTAAATATTTAAAATTGGATATTTAGCAAATAGTTAATTGAATGTCTTTAAGAGACTTCTTATGTATTCAAAGTAAATGGCTTATATTTGGGATTTTTAATGTAGGGGTTAAAAGTCCTATGTGCAATTTGAATCTCATTTTTCAGCGATTTCAGTCGCATTGCTTATATGATACACTTGAAATCCAGTTCTTCTCTTACCTAGCAGATCGTTATCCTCGGTGTTCTTATCGTCGTCATCGTCGATATTGGCGTCATCGTCGTCGACGCGATTCCTGGGCTCCCAGGTCATCTTGTTCTCCTTTTTCAGTCTTCTTCTCGCGTTGGCGAACCACGTGGACACCTGCGTCAGCGTCATCTTGGTGATAATGGCCAGCATTATTTTCTCGCCCTTGGTGGGATACGGGTTCTTCTTGTGCTCATTCAACCAGGCCTTCAATGTGGAGGTGGTTTCGCGGGTGGCGTTCTTCCTTCTGGCCCCATTCAAATCCATGCCATAGCTGCAACATACAAAAAATGCAAGAAAAATGCCAAATTAGACGGGGTTCACAAGTCTGGTGCGGACATCATTTGTGCGATAAGGAAACCCAACAATCCAACAGCCCAACAACCCAACAGCCGAACAAACCAACGACCATTCCCCGAATTGCCAGCAGGTGATTAAGGCCAGAATGGAATGCAGCCAGCCCAGCTGTTGCCAGGTCGTTTGGAGTTCTTTAAATATATGCGACGGCCCAAACAATTGTTGCAATTTGTTAAACTGGCCAACAGCAACGGCAACAGCAACGGTGGGCGAGCGGTGCCCGGTGCTTTGTTTTTGCTCTGCGTTAAATTTGTTCATCATAAACGCATTTGCATGGGCCCGAACATTTATGCCCGTGCAGTTTGCGGTCTGACACATTGCCCCCCATCCCACTGTCATCCCACCGCCATCCGCTGGAGACGATACTCAATGGTCAATGGTCGGTGGTCAATGGTCGGTGGACGGTGGTCGGTGGTCGAATGTTGCCGCATGCCGCTCGAACGACAACTGTCCTTTATCGCTTTTTGTGGGCAGTTAACATGAACGTTTTTAGTATATTGGAATATGTATACACTGCGACCAAGCGTATACATCACTACACTGGGCGAAACGAAACTAGCTCATTAAAGACTAAATTTAGCTAAAGTTAAACTATGCTAGCATAAGGATATATACATTGTATGAGGAATACCTTTTGATACTTTTATTTCACTTTGATCTACGCTTATAATTCCCAAGTTCTTTTTGTTCTAAGCTTATAATTCTCAAGTTCTTTTTCAGCGCTTGTAAAGGAGAGCTTTTTCTAAGTTATTGAGTGAGAACATTCAGCTATTCTACATTTCTATATCTTTTAGGACTTGGCGTTTTTTTTCAGTGTTTGGAATGCAAAACACCAACGGGGGAGAGGACAGCACCATCGCCATCGCCATCGCATACATGTGTAGCTGTCTCATTTGTAGTTCTCAGACAGCTGCCCCATCCGATCCGATCCGAACCCATCCGATCCGATCCATTCCCATCCGAACCGATCCAAATGGAGAGGAGGATGACAACGATGTCAACTGGATGCCATATACATATGTATATGTACATATATGTTGTGCATGTGTAGATTTGTGTAGGGAAGCGACGACGCTGCGTTCGCTGCATTAATTAATTTAAGTTTGAATGCAAAGTGTCGCCGAGTGCGAAACACCTGCGCAGACAGGCAGAGTGCCTTTGATCACCTGACAGCTGGATACATTTTTTTAATTTTCCTATCAGCGCGCTGTAAATGATTGGTGACGACAACAACGCCCCCCAAAAGTTCGTAATGCTGCGCCGGTTGAAAATAAGGTGGGGCCTATATACATCGTATACAACGTATACCATCTGAATTTTGAATCGAACAATTCGCCAACTAGCAGCAGCACGTCACGGCGAAATAACTCAAAATTGATTTATGGCAAATATGTATGCCTGATAGACACTACACAGCACAACACAGCACAACACAACTCTACAGAAGACAACAACGCATCGATATCAACAGTAGCTGCATGAGTCAACTATCAAATTTTGTTATGAGTGTCAATTACAGGGGAAACAATGGGCCCATCGGTTGTACCTGTCCGAACGTGAGGTGACGTGACGGGATGTTGTCGATTCTCGTCGATTGTTTAACCGCCAATTGTGTGTTGGAAATTTATGTCACTTTGGCCACCACTGCAATGGGCTTGTGGTTTTCTGATTTTCATTTCTTGTTTTTTCCTCGCTTTTTTTCGAGGTGCGCAATCGGCGGAAGCAGCCCGCCGACGTGCAAACGATCAATTACAAGCGAATAAATTGAATATTCGAAAACCGAATGCCACTGCGCCTGCGTGCCAATATGCCAGACTTTTACTATTCGAACGCACTTTTCCGAAACGGCATTTAAATGCACCTGCACGCACCTGCAGCACCTCAATCCCATTCCCCAGTCCCAATCCCAAACCCAATTCCAATCCAATCCCAATCCCACTCACGTTCCGATCGACGCCTTTCCAGCGGACCACCATCGTGGTATTTGTCGATTTGGATTCGGAGTGGCAATGGGATTGGGATTGGGATTGGGAATGGGGGGAACTATCTGTCGAACTCGCACTTTCAGCCCAACTATGACTAATCCTCACCTGTTGAACGGATAGCCGGCGAAGGCCGCGTCGTATGGATGATACATGGAGGGGTATGGCCAGGGCGATGCTCCGGCCACCAGGTTCTCCTTCAGATCGATGCCAGCCTGTTGGAAAGAAAGAACGAAAAAAACCCAAAAGATTAGATTTTTGATTATTTATAATTTTAGACTAATTTCTGGACGAATTTCTGATTTTAGCTTGAACTCGGGGAGCAATGGGCCAGACCTTGAACCAAAATTATTCAAAATCATGTTAAACAAATCATTAAGACAGCTGCGAGCTTTATTTTTCAGTCGATCGATGGCTTGTTATGTGTCTCTGTTATCAAAGCTCCGAAAAAATGATTACTCATCATTTTCAATTTAGATGGGGTGAAGAAAGTGCTTATAAGTACGTTTTTAGTTGCTTTGCAGCTCTATGAGATTAACTTGGTATATAGCAACTATTTAACTGCATAGAATGGGTGGTGAGAATGCCATTAATGATTTCTTAACAAGAACTCATTTCTGTGTCACTGTGCAGCAGAATGCGGTGATAAGCCCGTGACAATCTGACCAGCATCAGGCGAACATGTGGGCATTTCGTGACTCTGGCAGTGACTTTAGTAGCAAATAGCCAGCGTTTGCACTGCGTTTGGAGTTGGCGGAGATTGGCTCCTTAATCTGCAGCTCCAGTACATGCACATCGCGCCATTAGACACTCGATTGGCATCGCGAACAGCGAAAGTCACAGAGAACATTTAGGAACACAGACTTTGGCACTGATAGGCGTGGGACACGACGTGTAATATAGAGCGCTGATTAAGTTTAACACGACAATTATCTACGCCTCTTGTCTCAACTCGCTGCGACATTCGCCAGCTGTAGTGGCGATAATGCTGGAGTGCCTACACATATAGTATGGTATATATTATACATTTTCTGTTCAAGTTGAAAGCGGACGCATATTCGTCACTGCGCAGCGATGATGCTGAATATTGCCGCCGCCGCAGTTATGACAAGCGAGTTGCAAATCGAGTCGCCAGTTGGAAAACAGGAAAGCAGGAAAACAGCGGGGGTACGAAAACACAAGATGCGAAATCAATGAGAACCACTCCGATACAGATCTACATGGCACCGCAGGACCAACGAGTGCAGGACACTCGGATGCAGGTCCCAGAGTCCCAGAATCCCAGAATCTATTGTCTCCGTGTCGCGACGAGCGTCTGTCTGGCCAGATTGCCGCTGGAATACTGCGCTGCCAAAGCGGAAATATTTTTATGTCGCCAACACGAAAATGTTGCAACTCGCTATCGCCGAACCATCGACTTGCCGCTGGAGCAGGAGTAGGAGTAGGAGAAGTCTTGAAGAAGTCTGGAACTGGCCAAAAGGTTTCGGGATTGGGACCGGGATCGGCACTGGTGGCCCAGCATGTGGTAAGTGCGAGTACAGCGGCGATAGACTGATAAACAGCGAAAGCAACAGCCGCAGATCTCGAGGAGCAGGCCAAACTCCAGGGCCAAGGCCCTTTGACAGGTACGACACTCGCAAAAATAATAGCAGCCTATTACGCAATATATGGGCATTAAAAAAAGTCATAAATCTTATGGCAACATAACAAAGTTAATTGTAATTTTGTCTATATTATTTCCAGCAGTTCTCAATAGTTCTTGAGTATATAAACAAGAAGAGAATAAGAAATTTGAATAGAATTAACTTTCATAGAAGCAAGCAGTTAGTTTGGATTTTAGTTTCCAGCTTCTTCTGGGTAGTACTTTTCTCCGAGTGGAGGACGGCCTCTGACTCCTTGCCGATAGCAGAAGGCAGTTAGCCCAAACATGGACAGCGTTTTCGGGACAGACTATATTAAATTACACGGGCTGCTCCTATTTCTCAATGGAAGCTCGATGCGAGACTGGGCTGGTAACCGGTTTACGTTTTACAACCTTTACAACAATCACGCCCGGCTATCACGGGAATTGGCCAAAAGTCGCTGGATGCGGATGGGAGTGGAGATTATGGGTGCGGAGTTGGCAATGAGTGGAGATGAGGATGAGGATGAGGATGGATATGGGGATGAGGATGGGGTACCGAATTCGAATCCGAATCTGTGTCGTGCGTGTTTGGCAGCGAGTGCGTGTAGGCCACGTCGATGCGGGCAAAGCGCATATAATAAATTGCTGCCGGCTACCAGCAAAGTAGTAAGCAAGCAACCAAGTATCCAAGTAGCCAAAGTATCTCCATGGAGCAACAGTAGCTGGTTGCAGCTAGCAGCTCGATTCTTTGGTGGAAAAGTGCACCCGTGCCGGCAGTTTTGCGCTGGCGGTGGTTAATATTAACAACATTCGACATGTTTGCGTTCGCGTTTATTATTACCAATACTGCGATGCGACAGCGGCAACTGTTGCAGCAGCCACATCTGCAACAGCGGCAACAGCGGCAACAGCAGCAACCGCGGCAACATCTGCAACATCTGCAGCAGCGACAACATCCACAGTTACCGCACAGATGCAACTCGTTTTCGAGTTAAATATTGCATTACCACTGGCGACGACAACTGCAATTGTAAAAGCCTTGTTTTGCCCAGATCGCATATTGGCGATACAGCTTGTTCTTCCGCAACGATGTTTATGCGTTTGCCAAATGCTTTAAATGTTTGTACTTTTGGCACCA
Organism: Drosophila teissieri; assembly: GCF_016746235.2. Classification (NCBI taxonomy): domain Eukaryota; kingdom Metazoa; phylum Arthropoda; class Insecta; order Diptera; family Drosophilidae; genus Drosophila; species Drosophila teissieri. Next base: position 12,305,415 of record NC_053031.1, on the reverse strand, counting down.
CAGCTTGTTGGTGCGCTTTGTAAACTGTTCACATCGGCAGTAAGTGCCCCCAATGTGACCACCATCAACGAAGTGGAAAGGATTTTCACCGAAAGGTATTGATTCCTAGAAATATCCATGTCACATGAGCTGGTCACAAGTGAGTAACCTTCAAATCCATGCAGAATCAGTTCGTAAATATTTAATTATCATTTGGTGAGTAAAGCTAAAGCTCAATGTTTGCTGTATCCAAAAGCGAGACGGAGCTAATAGGATGTGTATAATAAATCGCAATCCGATACTCAGATACTCCACAAACACTCGTAATCACCTCTTATATGGGGCCTGTTAACATTGCCCATTAATCATCGCCGTGAAGACAAAGCAAATATTTGCAGAGCGAAACTGTGGCAAGCTGGCAAAAGTCCGAATATGAGTGGAACAAGCTGAACGTGAATGAGTGACCACTGCTGGCCACAAAGACCTCAAGTGGTTGGTTAGACGTCTGATCCGCTGGATCTTAACAGGCGGAGTGCGTCGTTTCACGCATCGGGAAGTGCGGTTTGCCGGCTCCCAGAACTCGGGATTCCATGGATACCAGCAGCAACATCCCGAGCCTGTCTGCGGGCAAATTAAATAATTCAAATTAAAATGGGACTTTGTCTTCATTACCAGGGAAATTCTGCGACTGTGTTCCCTTCACGCCAAAACGTCAATGGGCACTGCCTTGGGGATTATATGCACCGCTTCCGGATGGTGGGGCATATGATGGGGATCTGGTGGGGATCTGGTGGGGATCGGGAGAAGCCTCCGGCTCCTGTGGTCTGTCGCCCTGATGCGCCACGATTTGAGCGATGCGCGTAATGACGGGTCGAGTTAATTAATTGCTGCTTCGATTTAAAAATAAACGCACGTTTGCCCGCCGCATTCCCGCCTGTGCAGCCAAGAATGAATGGAATCGAAATCGCAATCGGACTCGGATTCGGAATAGGTATTGGTATTGGAATCGTATTCGTATTCGTATTCCGATTGAGAGTCGGAATCGAAATTGAAATTGAAATTGACGACGGCGCGGAGTTTGAGTCGCGCCAAGGAATGCGTTCGTTTCTAGGAGAGCTAATCTGCACTGCACATTTAGTTTACTTCAATAACAAATATATAAATCAATGTAAGAGAAAATTAAAAAAATTCCATGATTTTCTGAACTAGTTAGTATTTAATAAGAATTTGTTTGCCATCAAATTGGGTATACGGAAAGTAGATCCAACAGTGAGCTAGTTGCTTTCATTTTTGGTAGTGCCGCCTTGAAATTTCTTGCCGTGTACCGCTGTTTTTTGCCCTTTTTCAAAACTGGAGCTCCCAACTCCCGATGACACTTTTTTCTCACAACTCGCTTATAAAGTTGTAGCACTGAGGTTGCTGTTGTTGGTGTCGATGTTGCTGTAGTTGCTGTTGTTGCTGGTCGTGTTGCCTGTTTGTTTGTCCGTTGTTCGTATGCGTTGCCATGACTGCTAATTTGTTTGTTGTGGGCAGGGCGGCCATTCACACACACACACTCACACACACACCGCCCCACCCACCAACACACTCACACACATAAAATGGCAATAGCAAGGCGCAGGGCTTCCTTTTCCTTTTGCCATCCGTATAAAAGTGCAAAATTTACTGTTAACGAACATTTTCAACTTTGCCAAAAAGCCAAACAACAACGGCAGCAACACAAAAACTTTCCACAACACTTACGGCAACAACAATGAGATTGGTGCGAGCAGTAAATGTATTTAGTACTTCGGCACACACAACCTTCAACACCCCAGCACCCAACACCCCCCACTTTACAGAAAGTAGAGCCCCAACCACCCGTCACCTTGCCATTAGAAAAGCAACCCCCAAAACAACACGACAACACTTCGACATTTTCAAAAGTTGACAAATCAGTGCATGTAGCCAAGGTTCCAAGGAGCCAGGATGTGCCAGGATCTCGGAATCGGGAGCTGGATGCTGGAACTCGGGGTTGTTTTCTCTATAATGCCAGAGTGTGATAACTGGTGTGGGATTTCGGTTCAGTTCAGTTCGGTTTCGTTTCGGTTTGGTTTGGTGCCGAAATAACGAAGGAGAGTGCTGCGTCCGATTTGTAGTTGCTTTCTGCAACATTTTGTAGAAAACTTGCTGGGGGGCAAAAGTTTTTGCAGCTCCCACAGGATATGAGCGTATACCGCACATTTCGTCCTTTTGTTGGAGCGAAAACCCAGTGCCGACTATGTTGTCGAGTGTGAAATTTCATGCTTGCATTGTTGTCGTTGATGATGTTGCGGCACTTAAACTGGGGAAAAGTCAATATACCATTTTGGCTGCTTGCCACCCGCCGCCGCCGCCGAGTCGAGTGGCTCTAAAAACACCCATACGCCCCGTTAACCAAAGGCCTCTGCATTCGAGTTGAAGGCTCTAGGACACAAAGGACCCTTTATTGCGTAGGGAAAGTTACAGAGAAGAGAAGAAGAACTAGGGAGTCTGCTCATTAGATTTTGAAAGCCACTGCACTTGCAAATTGCTGGCAAAACATGTAGTGTTATCCTCAACTTAATCTGTTCGTCACTTTGCACAAATAATAGTGGATAATTATTAGCTCCAATTATGTATTATGATGTAAAGACTAGTCAGGTTGGCTACATAAATCTGTAAATATTTGAAATCACTTTATGTGTAACTCATATTTCTTTCACTTTCCTGATTTATAACACAGTAACTTCTGTTTCACTTATAAATTCAAATTGACTCAAAATACCCTAGTAGCTGTCTTTCATAATAGAATTGAAGAAACAGCTGAAGTATCTCTATGTAGAATATACTTGTAATATTTCTCTCCCCACTTTCCCAAAAACTGAAACATTCAATTAGTTCAATTAACTCCTAGCATTCTCTGACCCGAGAATAATTTCCAAAAAATTCCAAATATAGCTAGCTGCCCGAGAAAAGACCCATTTTAAATGAAGGTAGACATTCGGCAATTAACGAAATTAATTTCTCCGAGTGTCAGCGAGTGCAGGATGCAACATATGCGCCAGGGTCGAAGTCAATTCCGGACTTAAGGATAAACAGATAAACGGATGAATGGATAAATGGATGTATGGATGTTTGGATGTATGGATGCATGGATGCACGGAGGACGGAGGACGGAGGACGGAGGGCGGACAGGATGACAGGCTGTCACTTGCGTGTTGACAAATTTATTAATAAGGTACGAGGCGGCATCGGTCGTCGACGCCCCCAAAAACACCACAGATGAAAAACCCGGCAGCGGGAAAATGGGAAAACGGACGGAAAAGCGAAGGAGGGCAAAAAACACCGGGAGTGGCCATGGGTTAGGCCTATTTGTTAGGCGGGCGGCGCTCTTCAAATGTATCTTTGCCTTTGCCTTTGCCATTTGAAATGACAGCGGTGGTGCACCATTCCATCCACTGAAGTCGTCGTCGTCGTTGTCGTCATCGTCGTTGTCATCCACCTTCGAAACGGGAGTCACATTTGGAGTCGGAGTTTTGGGATATATATTCCCGCGATGCGGCAAACTGACAGCCGCTTGACAGCTCGTGTCAAAGTAATGAATCCACCGCATTGAGCAGACACTTTTACAACTAGCCTGGATCTGCATGTACCTAGTTTGGAGATGTGTCTCTATCTATATCTATATCTCTATCTATACGGCTGCGTATCCAAAGAGAAATTGCTCCAGTTTAGCGCCGGCGGCTGAAGTGACTAATTACGGGCCTCGGATGATTTATTTAGCAGATGTCGCGACCCGACCTGTTTTGTCTTTTAAACGGCCGTGTAAATCCCCCGTGATCTCAAGTGCCCCGCCTGCCACATGCCACATGACACTTCAATCACATCCTACTTAATTGCTGTGTCACCAGATGGATATACTTACAATATATATAGTATGTATGTATATAGTTTAGATCTGATCGATGCTTTTCGCTGAGACTTTCATAATTTGTTTGAGCGCACAATGGCTAAATTTATACAGCTACTGGCCGGCGGACCGGTTCTCTAAATTTATCACATTATTATATTCCTCAAAGTAAACCAGTTCAAATGCAAATTTCGCTTTGAATATATGGAATTGAGCATGTGTTTGATTGGGCGAATTGCACTTAAATCACTTAACGGCGATAATATTTAATCACACATTAGCGTTCGCAGAGATCAGCAAATCAGCAAATATTCTTGCCACTTCCACCCGCCGCAAAGTGTTTAGTCACAGATTCACTTTTATTCTTCATACTTCATCCAAAAGTAGTGGGCATTCTAAATACTCAACGGGCCATTCATTAAACTCTCAGTTTCAATTTCACAGTCGTCAGCTCGTTTTTGGGTTCTGCTGCTGCTTCTGTTTTTTTCTTTTTTTGTCAGCTTTTGAGGCTTTTTTCTTTTTGGCTTGTAAGCAAATAAATTTATGTGTTCACTTCTGAATGCGACATTTTATCGGATCATATTTAATGGGCGCTGTTAGCGAGTCCAAGAAGGAGGCCTCGACAAAGGGACATTAAATGGCCACCGATTCGGAGACAAATTTGAGCCTTCAAATTGAAGTGAATACCTGTGTCGGTTTGAATGGAAGGCAATTTCAAGTTTGTGTCTCAACTTTACGTCCCAATTAAACATGAAAAACTTGCTTCAATTAATTGCGATTTTATATAGGCAACCAAACTATTTCTTGCCTTGCCACAAACATGCACCACTTTCAACAATGAAATCACACTAAACATTTATCAATGTAAGTGCTTGCCCCCAACCGTTTCTACGGACAATTAAAAATAGGATACACATTGAATTACATCTCTGGCATTTCGAAAACATTTTATGAGACAACCCAAACAAGGAACCGAGTCAAAACATTGTATTTAGCTCAATTGACCAGTAAATGCAACTAACCTTTCAGCAGAATCGAACACATGCCGCATCCCGAAAACTGAAAACTCAAAAAACCGAAAACCAAAACCAAACCACTGGGTGTCCAGTTCCATGGGCTCCGCATGTGGTCCCCGAGAACATTGTGTCCAAATAGAATTGTTGGCAAACAAAGGCAAATTACACGATGCTATTAGAAGCGATGCGAACAAAGGGCCGACGGCGAAGCGCCGGACATGTGGCGATGGTCACCAAGACGTGCCACACAGTCCTCACTGCTCACTGCTCAGTTCCCAGTTTCCCAGTCCATTGTCCATAAATCGGAAAAGTGCAGCACTTCGGGGATCCCGATCCCCTGATCTCCCGATCCCCCGACTCCTCCAGCAGATCGAGTTAAGCCCTGGCATATTTCGCAACAATAATGTGGCTTGAAATATCACTGGGCGAGCGAGAGGTCAGTCGTAGGCTTAGGGCCTAAGTACCTGTGGCCTGTGGTGGCCCCCCGGCTGACAAATCGCTGCCAGCGAGGCTCCGCTGTAGGCCACAGTACAAGTTCGGAAGCATGGACGGGCCGGGTACACGGTACCCCCATGGTACACGATCAAATGACGACGCGACTTCGCAACTTCAACATCAGCTTCAGCATCAACTGCAACTTCGATGGTGGTCTCCCGCTCCTCGAGTCGACAAATTCACAAATTTATTGCGCCATTGTTCGGGTTATATGACTTATGAACAGGCTTTATGATGCACAGCAAACAAAATCGCTTTAAAAGCGATCCATTTAGGCAACAAACTTAAGAGGCATCATAAACTGGGAATAAGGAGTTCCTACAAACACATACACATAATCCCTATAAAAAGCTATATCTTCAATGGAAAGGGAGAGGAACTTTCATGCCTTTGGCTCAGTGTAGGACCCAATGTCTGCCCAAAATAGCGAAGATTACTCACGAGCGAGCTCACTTACCGGATTGGCGTAGAACGGCGGCTGATCCGCTGCAATCCCGGAGAGGTAGGCGGACATGCCCTCCGGATAGACGCCGAGCGGAACGCCTCCGGCGGCGGCTAGTCGCTGGTAGTTGAGCATGTCGTACTGGCAGGAGCAGATCGTCTGGCCGCTCACCGGATCCGTGTAGATGGTGCGACCCGTATCACAGCAGCGGTTGGGCGGGTTGCCCGCTCCGGGCGCCGGTGCTCCTCCGGGTGCGGAGGGGTGCGATCCTGGGGGCGGGGCGCCCACCAGCGAGAGGGCGGGCAGGCCGGCGGAGGGGCCGCACGGCGAGGTGGAGCGGGCGCCCGGCGGCACCGTCGAGGTCACCATGCCACTGTGTCCTGGCCCGGAGATACCCGGTGCACTCAGCGGCTGGGCGGCGGGACAGGCGAGCGTGGGCAGCGTCGAGGGCGGACTCTGCGGAGCGTTGGTTGGTGGCGTGTTGGGCGACGAGGTGGCAAGGTGAGTTGAAACGGCATTCTGCAAGTGAAGTTAAGGAAAACAACGACGTTGAGTGCATTTGCTTCACAGGGTTTAGAAGTATGGCTTATGGTCAGCTTGCTAAGTAATAAGTAGAAAATTAGAAATAACATAAAAACATAAATTACAATTTATAGCAAACTTCTAAAATTGCTTATAAATAATGTATAATTGATTGCAGGCCCTACTCAAAAGAAATATTAGAAGACCTCTTTCCGAAACGAGACTTATTTACGAAACTAATGTTCTCCATCTTCGATGTTTATTTGAAAAAATTGATTATCCGACTTTGATCTTCTCCAAGCCGCTTCTCGAGTTTATGGCGGGCCATTAAGGGGCTGCTTCTTGCGCTGGATAAAAAGCCCCGATGCCCAAATAGACGGTCTACTGTACCGCGCTACCAGCTGGCACTAAAACTTAATTAAAAACGTAGCCCCTTATCAGTGCGATAAGCGCGTCTCTTCAGTGGGATGGGTTGTGGGCTGTCCACGGGCCCTTCAGAGCCTCAGCACCTCAGAGCCTCAGAACCTCAGAGAATCGGAGCTGGGATCCCAACCGATGGATTCTTCCCCCTGCCCCCCTTCACAAACTGGGCTCTCCAGTAACGAAACCCCTTACCCCTTCGGTCCGACGATCTTCAAAGTGGGGCCGCCATTACCAACAAATCATGTTTTCGATTGACAACATTGATTTAAATTACACAGCCGATTGCTGCCAACGACGACAGCGGCAACGGCAACAGCAACAACAGCAACAACGGCAACAGCAACAACGACAAGCTGCAACAACGTCCTAAGAGCAATTTGATTGTAAGTTGTCCAATGACTGCCTGGATCGGTCCTCTATATGGTATCGTTTGGTATGGTATGGTATGGTATGGTGTGGTATGGTATGGTGTGGTATGGTATGGGATGGTATAGTGTGGCATGGTATATAGTGTGTTTGTGTGTGCACATAAGCCTATCGCGCACTTTTGTCAACACTTTTAGTCAACTGCAACAACTGCAAGAGCGACAACTGCAAGAGCAACAACTTCAGTGGACAAGAGCAACGTACACATTCGCACACATGCGACACATGGGGGAAGCAAACAAGTTTCAGGTTTGTTTATCGCTGCCTCCTTGGTTAACTTCTCCACTTCCCCACTTCTTGGGGGTTTGGGGACTGTGGGGCTTGGGGCCGCTCTTCCCGTTTAACATTTTACAAATGATCCGAGGCGTAAGATACGATTTTTATCGCAGGCCGGCGGTCACAGTGCTGCATGTTGTATCATCGGTCGTGATTGATACCGCCGCAATGTTGCTGTTGCTTTTGGTGTTGCTTTTGGTGTTGCTGTTGGTGTTGGTGTTGCTGTTGGGATTCGGTGTTGCATCTCGTGCTTTCATCAAGTGACAACTCAAGTGGCCCTATGCGATTAAAAATTAATTCCCGGTGTTTGGATGGTGGGATGGATGGATCCACTATACTACATACTACGTACGCTTCCTTATCAACGCGACTCTTTGAATCAGCCGCCGATGATTATCGACTATCTATGGCTATAGACAGGCTATATATACTATACTACACAAATATCTGCGCTCGAAGTGCTCGTTCTGCGGCTAAAGTAAATTATTTTCGGGTAGCCATTATTGTGGAGAGGGTAGGGTATGGTATAGAATGACAGCCATTCATGTTTGTTTAAAGAGCATTTAATATTTCCGATATTTGGTTTCAGCTTACGAGTTGCGCCACAAGTTGCTTCTATATAAATATATGTATATGCTCGAGTGTCGAGTGCAGGGATAGCATATTAACTGGGGATCGAATTACGAATTATTATGGGGGATTATTGTGGCTAGAATCCTATTGGCCACTCAACTAACTGACTGACTGACTAACTGACTGACGATGTGGTGACCTTGCCAGCTTGATTAACAACCAAAGACATAGATGCAAAGAGATTTTCCGAATTGGCAGACGCTTTTTTGCGAGTTGTTCGGACAACGTAGCACACTTGTGGTCCTGACATTTTCACTGGTTGCTAAACAAATCCGTCCGAACATTTGCAATGTGCTTTATTTTTAAATCCATGTCTTCCGTTTGCCAAATCAAAATGCTAAGGTATTCGAACCCAGAGTAATCCCACTGTTTGTGCTTTCATCTACATGTGTTGCCGCGATTTCCCTCGGATCTGAACGGGTTTTCAATGCTCGATGCCAATCTAATTGCCACTATATCCACTATCCAAATGCCAGACAACAAGCTTAAACTCGGCGATTAGCGGGCCCATCTTACAAGTAATAAAAAGAAAAAAATGGAAAATGGAAAACAAATTGATATACGCACCATTACTAAACAGATACCGGTTTCATTACTGTGCACTGTCATTTAATATTAATTTTTGCTTTTAACTAAAACTATAAAGCAAATCTTAAAGTTACGATGCACCGATGGACTCGCGCACTGAACCGACGTATATATTTTTTATGTATTTAGTTAGATGTATAATCCGAGAGAAGTGATTGTTGTGTGATCGATCTGTGATCTGTGATTGATCCGAACTAGTTTTTTATGTAGATTTTGAATCCGGCTTGCGAGTTAGTTAATTCAGTGTTTACTTTCTTTGTTATTTGTTATGTTCACTGCGTTGCACACTTGCCGACGGCTGTAAGGAGCTGGCCAACTCGAGTTAGTTGGCCAACAGGCGCTACTGGGCACCGTAAATCCGTTAAATCCGACGGGTGGCGCTCGACGAGAATCGGTTGAATTGGGAGTTGTATTCGGGAGGAGCAGCTCTATCCGGAGGATGCGAAAAGCACGAAGCACGAATGAACAACCAGAGGCGGCGGCAGCAAGTAGTATCTGGGTGTGAATCTGAATCTGAATCTGAATCCGAGAATACGTTTCTGTTTCTGATTCTGATTCTGTTTGTGGTACTGGTGCTGGAGCTGGTGCTGTTGCTGGTACTGAATTTGAATCCAGCTCGCAGAACGACGGCGAGCGGCGGGCAGAGAGCACTTTTATTCACACTGCGGCACTGCGGCACTGCGGACACACGAACGATACGAACAATCTGCGTAACAGTCAAAAGTAGACTAACATGAGTTTCTTGAGCAACTACAAAGTGTACGACAAATGGGAATTACACGACAACCGACAATCGAAAAACAGCGCAGCAGCAACAACAACTACAACGAGAACAGGCCCACGCACCACCACATAGATACACAGCCTGGGCCATCAGTGTGAGTATGTGTGAGCGAGAGAGCGCACAAACCGGTTTCTCCCCTTACATTTTTACTCGCACCTTAGGTGGTGTGCGTGCGCTCTCTTTGCTCTTTTTGAGAGCAGCCACGTATCTGTGCGTCGCCGTTGCGCTGGTGTGCGTGGCGAAAAGTATCTGTGTGCGCTGGAAAAAGTAGCAAACGAGGCGGCACGACGACAACACGAACGGCAACAACGGCAATAATGATTATCATTATAAGTGGGCTGGCGCTCCGGCTGTGTGTGGCACTCTGGGGATTGGGATTGGAATCGGGCATCGGGCATCGGCATCGGTATCGGTATACTACCCCCTCAACCCCCTCAACCCGCGGAACAGCCCAGCCACACCGCTGCCATTTACCTCGCTGCAAGTGCGAGCGAGACGCAGCAAACGAGTTGGTTTTTGGGAGGGGGGTGGGGGGCGGTGGGCAAAATAAAAAAGTATCTACCGCCTGTGTGACCATAAATAAAGTATCTGCCAGCTGCGGCCGGCGAGAGCGGGATGGCTATAGCCGCTGCGCCGCTGGCCACGAATCGCATGCAAGCGGCAGCGACAGCGGCAGTATCGCAACTTGCTCGCGTTGGCTGTCGTGTTGCTGGTGTGCGAGCGAGATGGCACAGCAGCAGCAGCAGAAACAGCAACAGCAGCAGCAGCCGCAACAGCAAGCAGTAAGCAGCAGCGGCAGCAGCAGCAACACCGAGAGCGGCAGAACATGAAAAAATTAACTTAACAACTAGAAAAATGGCTGTTATTGCGTGTTGTTGTAAATGCCGATGTATGTATTTGTAGGCGGTGTTGTTGCTGCTGCTGCTGCTGTTCTTGTTGTTGTTGTTGTCGGCGATGATGTTGCTGCTGTTGTTGCTGCCGCTGCTGCTGCTGCTGTTGCAACGCTGCTACTTGCCGTTGTTGCTGCTGCTGCTGCCGCAGTTGCTGCTGCTGTTGCTGTTGCTGCTGTTGCTGCCGTGGGTGTTGCTACGTGTAGTTGTTGCCATAAACAACGCAACAACAGCAACAACAACAACAACACGAATGTCGCGACGTATGAAAGCAAAGTGTTTACGCTCGCTTCTCGCTTTTCGCCGCTGATGAAAAAAGAAAAGCTTGATGAACATGAGCGACGCGACTCGTGAAGAGGTTGGGCCAAACGCGATGGGTAATGTTTTATCATCCGCCTCTGCCGCAGTCGCTGCTGCGTCCGTTCCCCTCCAGAAACCCCCCTTGGATACCCCCTCTCCCCTCCCCCCCTTCATCAACCCCCTTGACCGCTTTGGCTCTTTGGCTGGATTGGTGGCATCTTTCGCGCTGCTCCAACAGAAAAAGAAAAACGAAAAAAACCCAGTAGAAAAAGAACAAAAATCGCCACCGCAGCTGCCGTCGCTGCTTTTGCCGCTTTTGCTGCTACAACATACGCTCTTACATTTTATTATGTAGGTATTTGTTTTTTGTTTTTCGCTTCTCGTTTTCGCCGTGGCGTTTCTTTAACTTTTTCTAATTAATTGAAACGCCACTCGAGAGGAGTGACGGCCGCTGCTAGAGCGGGATGGCGTCTATGTGCTACATATGTATCTGAGTATCTGTGTACCGAGTACTGAGTACTGAGTACTGTGCACATTCGAAAGCTACTTTGTCGTTCCTGACAATCGGTGGTTATCCCTGCCCCATCCCTGCCACACCTCCTCCAGTCAACGCCCCCCACTTCACCGCCCACCTGAGCTGTGTGTCGCACACGCAGTAAACAAATTCTTACAACATTTAAATGAAGTCACCAGCCACCCGCTTTATCCTTTTCCATTGCTGCGACATTAACGATTAGTTTCTCGATAGTCATTTATTTGGGCGGTTTTCCTGTCCGTGGGGAAGTTTTCATGAAAATTAATGGATTGACAGTGGCAGAATAAATGTTTAACCAGCCACCGTATTAAGGTCACTTACATGAAATTTCCCATTTGTTTCAAATGTCTTTAATATTCTCAACGAAAAAGAAGGGTAAACTTCAAAAATAATTTTCTATTCTTTAGTCAACGGAACGTATATTATGACAAATATTAAAAATATTTAATAAATTCTTATTAAGTAAATCATTCTATTTTCGTTAGACTATATATGTATATACATACATACATATATATAAAAATATATTTAAATTAACAAGAAAAAAAAATTGTTCTACAATCCCGCAACTTTTATGTAAAAAATTTGGAATTACATATGTAAATTATATTCGAATAATAAAAACTCAAAATAAATTTCAAAAAATAATTTTAGTTTTTTTCTTATCAAGTAAGAAGGTGTCGTGCTTGGTAAATGGCAATCCGAATTTTGAGCACTCGAGGCGAGCTTATTAAAAAAAAGAAAATGGTGTTTCCTGGTTAACCCACTTGAAGTGACTTTTGCGATCCGTATCTGTATCTGGCATCAGTATCTTCTTTTTAATTCGGAGCGACATTAATTGGCTCGCGAGCAACAAATTCAGATCACGTTAACCCATTGGCGCGCCTACAAAATTGCCGTCGCCTTCTGTGCAGAAGCACAGCAGCAACAACAACAACAGCAGCAACAACTGCAGCAACAACTGCAACAACAGCAACAACAGCGACAGCGGCAACAACAAGACGACAACCGCAGTAGCAAGTTCCCCATGGGCGGGGAAAATGGTGGAAAAAAGGGGGGTCCGCAAGTGGCAACCTTTTTCGAGGCGGGCTCACTGGCGCTAAGAGAGTGGAAGCGAGAGGGAATGAGACAGAGAGAGAGAGAGCGCGGACATGAAAGAGTGAGACAGAGTGCACGGAAAAGTTGCCCCAAATGGCCGCAAGCAAAAGCGGGAGGGCAAGATGATGCCAAAGCCAACTCCCCAAAAAAAAACCCCCCTCACTCCAAGGAAACATCTCCCAGACCCATACCCATCCCCACCGTGGTCGTTAGTCGCAGTCGATCCAAATCCAGAAACAACGCCAGTCTTTGTTTAACGATTTTTATATTTCGAACACGAGATATATTTGTATCCTTTGTACTTTGCTTGTTGCCACAGAGTACGAGTATCTGTGTGTCGAGCCATGTAGTTGTATCTGTAGTCCGTACGGCTTGTATTGATGGCTTCGCCTCGCTTCGTTGGGCTTCGTATCTTGGGGATATGTAGCCCAGCCCCCACCGCCCCCTCGCTACGAATGTATCTCTTCTTGTTTGCAGATAGCTCGTCGAGAGCTGCGGAGCAAAAGACCAAACCAAACCAGACCAGACCAGGCCAATGATGATTGTGAGACGAGAGCGCCAAGCCGAGCCGAGCCAAGCCAAGCCAAGTCAAGCACACCATTTTTGCCCGTATCTATGTATCTCTGTATCTTTGTATCTTTGTATCTGGAAGCGCGTGTTGCGGTGCGGAGTGCGTACGCGAGTGCGCTGCTACGATGGTACGCTAGTACGCTAGTACGCGTCTCTACAAACGTCGACATGAATTTTAATCTAATAGATACAAATGAAAAGGTGTTTGTGTGCTCCGCTCCGGTGTAATCGCTTTGACTCGCCGGTCTTTTTGGGGCGTATAGTTGCGGTCGGGCACAGTGCGGGTATTGATTCGTTTTTAGCCTTCGGCTTGGGGATTTTATTGCCTTTCCCCCCAGTTGCCCCCACACTTTCCCATTTCCATTTCCCGCAGGACTTATCTCGGGAGTTCCCTTGAGCCTGCGGTTATGCCTGCTGGCGCGTCTGCTGGATTTTGCCTCTTTATACAATGTTTTTGATTGATTTTCTTCGAGGAGGTCTGCTGAAGAGCTGTGAAAACTTGTATTAAGTACCGAAATTGGGGATTCTTATTGAAAGAAAGTAGTAAGTGTGGAGTGTGTGTGTGGTGGCAAGACACTTCAGACACTTGTTCTGCAATATAATGGTAGATAAAGGAACTTTGATTGGCTTTAATGTAGCCAATATGGAGTTGTTAGAAAATGATAGCTTTGGGATTTCGAATAAATGCTTTTAAAACAACATAAGAGAACTTTAAATGCTAAAGATTCAGCTTGAAATATTGGGAGTCCAGTTAAGTGCATTTGGTGGTTTAGAGGCAACATAAACTCAAATAAATAAATTTACTACAGCAACAAGCTGAATCAAAAAAAAAGAAATTATTATTATTATAATTTATCATATTTATTTTAAGCCGTAGCACAAATATCTGGGGGAGGAGCAATGGAAAAGCGCCTGCCGTCTTGACGATTACACGGCTGCAGTACGAGATGTTGCAAGTGGCAAGTGGCAAGTGGGCCAAGATGCAGCCAACCAGCTAACCGACCAACCAGCCATTAATGAACGACCAGCCCGAGCAGAAGACAAAAGTGCTACAAAGGAGTGCTCTTCTCTATCTCAGAATCCGAATCGGAGGAGCTGCAGTTTTCAGATGGGTTGATGGGGTGGTGATGGGTTGGTGGGGGGATGGGGCATGGAGTTCATCCAGGTATCCACGAGTGCCTGTGTATCCGTGGAGAAGAGGTGCACACATATATCTGTGCAGTGGTACCTGTATGCACCCCGGGGCAGGGTTTAATGCTCGGAGTGTAGCAAACAAACCAGATAGATACCGATGCTCTTCATATAGCGAACAGAATACGGCATTCACCATCGCAGCACACAGCCATCATCGACATGCGATGAACATGGAACAAGTTGTACACAGATAATCATAAATAAACGAGGCACCAGCGACGAAAAAGTCCGAAAGGTACGAGTATCCGAAGACACGACAGTGAGAGAGAGGACCAGATACGAAAGCCCTGGCAAAAGATACATTCGGTGGGATGGCTGTGGACTGTGACTCTATGATTTTTTCTGCTTTTTTCTATAGAACCAGGAGCAGAAGCAGGAGCAGAAGAAGCAGAGCGAGCGAGCACGAGCGCCGGAGCCACTAGCGCCAGTTCGGGGTTCGATTGGCACATCCACATCCACATCCACATGCACATGCACAGATACAGATACATCCTACTGCGAAGCTTCAGCTAGAGCCACATCCCTGCTGGCAATCGTAGAAACACAGAGAACACAGAAACACTGGCAGCCAGATAAAAAGATACTTTTGCACGGCGACACTTGGCTCGGCACTTGGCTCTTGGCCAGAACGAGAAGGACTATAGGCCACTTGGGAATTGTGCTGCTCGTTGAAATCAATTTCGCCAACCTAATTAGAAAGAGCGCTCATCAAAAATAATAAGGGTTAAGCTTAGTAGAATGACCAATTAGATCAAACTTTTCAGATTCTTTTTCCTTTTCCCTTTTTCTTGTTTTTTCCCCTTAGGGCGCCGCAAAGCGTAATTAAATTTAAAAGGGCAGCAACCCAAAAACCCATTTTCTTTACTTTTTGTTATTTTTGGATGGGCTGTGGTTGGATGTACACGTAATAAATTTAATCATAAACCGAAATAAGCGCGTTTAACCACGCTATCTTTTTATTCGCTCATGGGCGCGTGCAGGTCCCGAAAAAGTTTTGGGAGAAAGTATTTCGAGAGGGGGTGGCTCAGAGCCATAGATACAGAAATATCTATCTATCTATGTATGTATATCCCCAGAGGGGCAGGAAGGGCGGCCAGGAGCAAGGAGACCGAACAAAATTGTAACTGATGTTTCTGTGTTTTTTCGGCCGTCTGTTGCCACCTACCAAAAAGCAAACAAAAAAGGAGAAAAGACGTGGCCAGCAGCACCCCTCTCGCTCCCGCTCTTGGCCAGATTTCAATGTTGCTACTTCATTTTTATCGCGTTAAGAGAATATTGGACATGTGTGGCTGCCCCCATGCCACTTGCCCCTCCAATAACCCCTCTCTCTCTCTCGGTTGGCCATAAAACATTCTACATAGATTGCTACCTTTGGCAACTTTGCCTCCTGGCGGTTTTATCGTTTTTTGTTAGGCTTAAGTGTTTATCTTGGCTCTTTTCATTCGACTTTTTCGCTCGTATCTAACAGTTGTTGTATCCATCGTGTTGTTGCACTCGCTTCAACATGCACAGGGCGTGGCTTACGGTCAGCGAAAATGCCATGGAATGGATTGAATTGGAATGGCATGGTAGGGCATGGCATGGTGGGGCATGGCATGGCTGGGAAAACGGGAAACGGAAAACGGAAAAACGGAAAAATAATGCCGCTCCTAGGGGCAGGCTATAGCCGACTCTATATACTCGCTCGCTAAAGGGGGTTGCACACGTACCGCCGCTTCTTTCTTTCTGCTTTTGGTTTTTTTTTCTGTTTTTAGCTTTTTCCGCTTTCAGTCCGCCATGCAAAGAGCTGCAGGAGCTGCATGCGCGGCAGGACCTCCGAGGATTCGGCTGAGGGATGGCCGGGAGGTGGAATGTATCCGAGGGATGCGACTTTGGTATCTCGAGGATGCGGCATTGTGAGGCGCTGCCTTGCTGCATTGTCATCGCATGCCGTGCCGTTGTCGGTTATGAAACCACTCGGACATTACGCAACACGGCAAATTGGTAGTACGACTAGCTGCTATCTGCTACCCATCACAGTTGGCTGT
Source organism: Drosophila teissieri (assembly GCF_016746235.2). Classification (NCBI taxonomy): domain Eukaryota; kingdom Metazoa; phylum Arthropoda; class Insecta; order Diptera; family Drosophilidae; genus Drosophila; species Drosophila teissieri. Next base: position 12,289,307 of record NC_053031.1, on the reverse strand, counting down.
TTTCATCGATTTTTTTTGCCAGCGCAGCGCAACAGTAATGCCAGTTTACCTCTCATGTTGCAACATAACTTTAAGGTAAAAGTTAACTCCTTAACTAAACATAAACTTAACTAACTACCAAGAGCGTAGTTATTTTGGCTTGCTTACAAGATTGTAACCTAGTGATCTGCATAATTTCTCCTAATAATTTTTAAAGTATTTGTAATTACTGATTCAGATCTTGTATTGCCAGCCAATGCTGGATAATGCATACATATGCCACTCATGGGAAGTATAAATATTTATTCAGATTCTTTCAAAATTCAGATTTTGTCTTTTTTGTCTTTTCTAAAGTTTCCTTTCACTTTTGCTTCGATTCGTTTCTTTTTCATCAACATATTGTTTCTCATATTAAGTTGATCTAATCTATATTAATTTTTTGTTGGACTTAACTTATGCGAATGATCATTATAAGCTAATTGTAAGATATTTCAATTTTCTTTTTAATGACTTTGTTTACTATACAACAATTTTAAAAGAAAATCCATTTACTGAATCCTTTGAAAGTATACATTCTAGCTCACCAGTTTTATGTTATCCCTTCAAGCTTTTTAATATCATCTCCAATCTTATCTCCATAGATCCCTTCGATCGCCTGAAGTTATGAAACACTCTCAACTGCATAAGACTCTAATTTCTTATCATTCGGATACTTCAATTAAGCGAGGCAACAATTGCGCCAGATTGTCAATAACGCCATTCATAAACCAATAAAAACGAATAGCTTAATGGGATCTGTCCAAGTTGCGCCTCACTGTGGGCGATAAAGTGGAAGATTTACTTTTTAATAGACTGCCGGAGAGCTGCGGACCTCTTTGCAACGCCAATTGACAGCGCGGCAAAGATTTTAATTTCACATGTTGACTGCGGACTTTGTTTATTTTATGAACTTTATTAACGCTCTCGCACGTTACGTTAACGGCTTCACGCCGACCAGGGAGTATGGGCTACCCACTACCCAGTACCCAGTATCCAGTACGGAGTACCCAGTGTACCCAGTCTAATATTAATAACAAGCTTGAACCTAATTCCTTATGATAAATGATATAAGTCAACAACCCTCGACTTGCGCGCGATGCTCCCCCATTTTCGCTTCTGTTGTTACCACAATCGCAGTCGTTTTTCCCGCTGCTCAGCAGTGGACCAGGGACGCGGAGGAGGTGGATAAATTCCAGGGGGGGAGGAGTGGAGTGGAGAGGCAAGTGGCAGTGGAGGGCAGACAAGGAGAATTTCATTTACACGCGGCGGGATAATGTTCTGATGATGGCATGTTTTTTTGCATACAAAGTATGCAAACGCAAAGAAGCGGAAAATATTTATGAAATTGCCGCAGAACTGGCAAGCGAGTGTCGTAAAAAGTTGGAAAATTAGATTTTTTCTGTGTTATACACAAGGCCGAGGGCTTTCCACCCCCGAAAAAATACAAAAAAAAAAAAACAAAAATGAAGAAAGTGGGTAGATCACAATGATGGGGCGTCTGAGCTGCTGAAGAGGGGAAAGTTGGGGTGGAAGGGGGTTCTAACCAAGAGATATTTATACTACGTTAAATATTTGCCAACTGCCAACACTCAGCTGAAGCATAACAACTCAACTTGAGCCGAGGATTCGCAGTCGAATGCTGAGTGGACGTTCTGGAGTTTATTACTGGGTGGTCCTGCAACTCGAAGTCATTTAACGCTCAAGTTTTAAAGCCCATTTCACTTAACACTTCTACTCGTTGACTTCGGATGATTTTGGACTTCGGACGGCTTTTGTGGCCATTACGTAATCTTGAAAGCATTCTCTAGCCAGGTGATTTTTTGGGCCTATGCCGCAGTGCGAAATATTGTGGGATATTATTATCGCTGGCATCACAATCGCCAGCAAACACGGAGCCACCAAACGCTGCGTTTCATAATCGGATTAACTGCGGTGGGCATGGGCTCTACTACTACAACATACTACATGGCACACAATATTCCCTGAATTTATGTAGACCCATAAATCGTTGTGGAGTTTTTGATTGGGCTCTGCGCGAAATGGAAATTCCATAGAAGAAAGGCACTCGCGAGCCCATCTAATGTGCATTTCATACGGAAAACTCATTTACAGTGTCGAACTCTTTGGCTCACAATGGACTTTCTACGTCTCAGGTATACTTTATTTCGAATTTGGTTGAGTGAGTTATGTGTCAGAAAGGTTATGGGTTCGCATTCAAATCGGCTCTGATCTATTACAAGATCTGGTAATGAATATAGCCAGAATTGAAATTTAATGTATTAAAGCAATTTAATCAAATTTAGTAGCAGCCCAAAGGGGATTTTGTAGGACACATAACAAAGTGAAATAAGAGAAGCTTACTTGGCTATTTGATTGTTTGGTAATATAGCAATCACGTACTTGGCAAATGTTGTGTTTGGAAAGTGGTAAACTCCGATTCCGAGTGAGTACACAAATACAAAAAGGTCAACCTGCCAAACTGCTCTGTTCAATGAAGTTTTAATGAAACCGAGTGGAAGACATCACCCAGCCAGGTTTGATTGGTTGTGGCTGGCTGGCCATTCTCATGAGGCGTTACTTTTGTTTGGGCTGGCAAACAAACTTTTATCACCTCGCCTATTTGCCTTCACTTATCGCCGAGTACACACTGTACCTTTCGATGTCGTGTTAATGTGCGTAAGTGTGAATTGAATTGGGCTTTGGTGGCCCCGAGTAAATAAGCGTGTATTTAAAGCAAACGCCTCGGCGACAATGGCATCTGCCGATTGTCTCGCCCTCAAGTGCGCAAGGCCCTTTCAACATAACTCCATATATGTTCGTTGTATGTAGAGCCAGACCGAAAACAACCCATTTGGAGATGGCCATACCATTCCGTACCATACCATATAGTACCATACCATAACATACCATATACCACTCTCTGCACATTCACATTCGGCCTCGCACTTAGCTATTTAACGTGTTTTCATAATTGATTGCTAAACTGTTTTGTTTAGACCTTTGCATATATTTTTATGCAAATAATTACGGGCGAGCACATAATGGCTTTGGTTCTCCTCTTTTTCGTTGACGGTGGTGGTGGATGCTCTGTTTCTGGCGCGGATTCCGGGGATTTTTGTATTCGGGATTGGGATTGGGATTGGGACCTGGATGCATGCTCACTTTGTTTGCGAACATTTGGTTTTGTCATTAAAATATTTTTGGTTTTGTTCGCATTTCGACGCAGTCCTTCCTTATCACAATGTGCTTTGCTCTCTTTGGATCCTTTATTTAAGTTTTATTTTTCATTTTTATTTTGCCATTTGAGCAGAGCCTTTTTGTGTGAGGCAACTTTTTGGAGCTTTTCTATTTTAATTTCAGGAGGCTGTGCCGGGTTTAATTATGTATGCTGCAGCCAGCACATATATTTACGAATTTATTTTTGTCTCGTCGCACTTTTTGTCTAATGATTAACAATAACGCAGGCTTTTCCAGAGACAAGCAGCCTGTCAGGATACACAGGATGCGGTACATCTGCATGTGTGCATATTTATATTAAAAAACTTTTTCACAATACGCCATTATCTATGCTTATTACATATTATGCTGCGACTGCTGCTGCTCCTGCTGCTCCAAGAAAAGAATTTCAATTGGCCAAAAGGAAGGAGAGGATGTGGAGTTGCGGAAAGGTTCTTCCTGCATTAAATTAGCTGCTTAAAGGTGGGTGAAAAATTCCACATATTTATATTTATATGTACAATTAAATGAAGGCAGGACATCTCTGTCAGGTGCAGCAAAGGTGCCAGAAATCCCGCGGACAAGTGAAAAGGACAAAAGGACGAGATGCATTCTGTTCTTGGGGGCGAACAAGTCTTTTTCGAAGGGAAATCCGCTTACAATAATTAAAAAGTTGCAAATTTAAGTATTAACTCGGCGAGTGCGCAGATATGGCCAAAACGTAAGCGGATTTCGCATTAACTGCAGACAATCGGCAAAACAAACTGTCCGTCGGTGGTCCATCACCTAGGACTCACATCCTCATCCTCATCCTCATCCACATCCTCATCCACATCCTCATCGCCAGCAGCTACATCCACATACCCTGCAGGATGGCAGATGGAAATTAGAATGGGCCTGGCATGGAATGGCAACAGAGACATCACTAGCAACATTGCAATTATTAAACGGATGAAAACAAACAATGTCCGGACAAAAGGGAAGTGACGGTGACAGGCGACGGCGAATAATGGACGACTGAACGAGGATACAAAAGGGGCCAGGATTTGGCGGAAAAATGGGAAAAACTCGCATATTGTCCATGGTGTTCAGGGGCGAGGTGTAAAACCCATGAAATGAGCAAATTTTTAATCTCCTGCGATCGCTGTGAATGAACAACCTGGGCTGACACTTTGACTGTCCCCGATAATCACGGCATTAAGGTATTATTTCGAGCTGCAGGTTTTTCAATCAATCGCGCTAATCCAGATGGGAAATTTTGCTTGCGAATGCATTCGATTGCAATGCACTTTTATTATTTATCAAATTCTTTGACGATTTTTATTTAACATACTATAGCACATAGTTATATCATATCGTCTTCGTTCCTTCTACTTTTCTTTTAATAAAAACTAACTAGCTGCACAAATCTTTTTCTTTTAAGTTGTCAGACTAGCTGTTACCGTTGACCGGCTCTCTATTAATCAATAATCAAATACAAAGCAAGCTTAGTTCATATATTTTTTATACCACCATACTGTTTCATTTAATTGCATTAGTCGCCTGGTATCGGGTTTATTTACGCCCTAATGCCCATGCCCCTTTTTTTCTGAATCGTGTAGACGGCGCAAAAAGGACAATCTCACAGCTCTTTATCCTTCCTGTCGTCTGCGCCGGCAACATGTGTCTCTGCTATAGTTGAATTATGTCCTTAATAGGATTAAAGTATTTGGCAGTTGTTTTGACCTTTTTATCGCCGGCTGCCGATACAGGAATTCCGCACAACTCACGATTCGCCTTCTCTGCACCCTCCACTTTGTGCATTTCCTTTATTTTTTATTCCGTGGTCTCATCTCTGCAGCCTCCTTGGGCCTCCTTTAATCTAATTAGTGCGGAAAAATTGAACAGCCCTGTTAACTAACGCCGACAATGAGAACGCCTATCCTGCGGCTGTCGAGTCGCCGAGTCGCCGAGTTGACGACTTGACGTGACGAAGCCAATCGCATTTGCCAATCCGGAACGCATTACCCACCTAAAAACCTAAAATCGGAGCAAACAGCAGTGAGTGCTGCAGATTCTGAATGCCTTCCATGCAACTGCCACAGGATGTACAGGATGTTCGCATCCATGTGGCAGGAATAGAATCCATGTGGCAGGAACAGAAGCCCAGGGCGTGCCTATTGGTATTAACACTATTGGGTTTGTTAACAATCTGGAGGAGAGATATAATCTTACAGCGCCTGATAAGGATTAATCGATTAGATATTAATCAGTAGCGTAAATAAAAATGAGTTATATAATTTAGAGATCGATTATTTCTTTTATTATCGTAACTTTTGTAAATAAAAATAAGCTTCAAACTAGTAATTGCCATTAACACTATTTCCTTGCATATTATAACCTAATCACAGGAATATTATAAATTGAAGAAGACAACAACTTTCAAGCTAGGTATAATACATAATATAATAATAATAGAATCAAATCCAAAATCTTCTAATGATTATTATACTTTATATGTAAATTCTGACTTAAACTCATATATATAAATCCCAATTAAAAATGGTGGAAAATGAACTGCCATCGAAATATTCTGCTGTTGCCGAATAATCTGCTTAGGCAACATCGAGCTATAAATGGGTGCCCATGAATTGTATACCTTACTCCCTATACGAGTATATACACATCCAGATCTCGGCAATGACAACGAATATTTTGTAAGTACATAAATTGAGAGTTACATACAAATTGGCCAGGGCGGAACCAACCACCACCACCGAGGCCACCACCCCCCGGATGTATGTATCTTCCCGCCCCGGTGGCGGTTTTCCAATTCAAAAGTATTCCCGCTCTATAAATTCCCGCTCCCCGCGGCGCAACCATAATGATCGGAGGGGTGGAGTGGGGTGTACTTAGGGTACTTGGCCTCATAAATACCACGAAGGAGGGTAGGCAGACCCGAATTTGTTGTGAGTTGTGAATTGTGAATTGTGAACTGTGAATGCTGCTGCAAATACTCGTATCTGCTGGCAAAGCGCAACGACAATTTGAGGATTCCACCGAAATAATGGCCGACCATTAAGAACGACGCCTATCCGTATCTGTATCCGCATCCGCAACTGTATCCGCATCCGCATCCCTATTCGCCGTTCCGCTCGCCTCATTTGCCCTGACAATCATTTATTGCCATATTACGCATTCGGATTAAAAATGCCGAGCAGCTAGTTATAATTTGATTTCACAAATTTTCTCAAGCTCATTAGCTCAGAAAATGTTTGGGAAATGGTTTAAAAGTTAACAATCCTTGGTAAGCTATCCTGGCACAATACGAAAATCAAAGATACAAAGTAGTAAGTTAAAAAGTATATAATAACACCTTAAATGTAATAGTCTTCATACCTAAAACCTAATTGGTTATTAGAGATAGATCAAATATTTAACATTGTGGGCTCTTCTCATACTATATTATTAACATAAAAAACTTACAAAAAATCATGTTGAGCTGAATTATACTTTTTTTTTTTTAATTTTTTAAATTGAATAATTGCATTGTCCCACCAACCAAAGTCTCATCCATCGCAGACCTCATTCACCTACTCCTACTACCGCCTTTAATTTTGCATCATTTTGTGATTTTCAATTAGCAGCCAGAGCGGATTACTCGATATACTCGTCGAAGGTGGGGCAGGGATCTCGACTCCAGACTGCAGACGGCCACAAGTGCAGGAGCCGGCGCAGGTGCTGTTAATTTACCCCGATGCACTCCGTCCTCCGACGTCCGCCATCCGCCATCCGGAGCACGAAGGACGAAGGACGGAGAGGACAGTTGGCATGTCTTTGGTGGGGCTGACGCGGAACACGAGTTCAACTCACCCGCAGTTCGGGAACAAGTTGCGTGTCGTAAATTTGCGTTTGGGTTTGGGTTTCGCCAGGCTGCAAGGAGCGGCTGAAAGGCAGATAGGCCAACTCCTTGGGTCTACTTGGTAGCCACTATTGAACAGGTGCGAAGCATATTTCCCGTCGACAGCTTCGACGATGCCTCAGTTTCTGGCTCAGTTTCGCTTCCAAAAACCCCCACACCAGAGTCCTGAACACACTTGTGTTCTGTGTTCCTCGCTGTTGAAACAAAGGCAATTATTTTGTTTGATTTATTTCATCATTGCGTGCGCGAAGTGCTCCCCGTTTCGCGGAGTGTGGGTGTGCGTGAATTCAGGCCGGAGTCGAGGTGTAATTGCAACTTAGGCCTTTTCCTTTGGCCCCTGCGATGCGAGATAAGTGCGAGCTAGACACTCAAATTATAGCTCGGTGTCTTCGGTCTCGCCATTTCGCGGCAATCGGTTTGACATAAACGGGTTCTCACCCAAAATAATTCATTTCACTGCGACTCCACATGCACTTGTTGCTACAGTGAAAGATACGAAAGATACTTATCAGGATACATCGATTTTGGCATGGTTGAGTAGAAGTTAGAAAGGGATTCTAGCAAATGGTGTGTCTAAATGGTATTAACTCGATCACTGGACACTGTGATCATGTCATCAGACATGTTTATCTATAACAATCAAGCTAGTGCTGCCCATTTTTCTCTGTGCATTCCGATGGGGCTCGACGGGGGGAAATGTAACGCGGTTATCCGTTCCATTTCCACCAACCGAACTTTGTTATTACATTGAAAAAAGCAGGCAGGTACATAAATTGCCGATGTTATCTGCTGACAATTGGGGCGGTTGGCTCCGCTGTCACTAGTTACTGTTCTCGCTGCTATTCTCTGTGTTACTTTTTGTATCCGTATCTGAGGCGAGTGCAAATGTAGATACGCATGTTAGGTTACCTATGTCAGTACGTGACTGATCCGAATCCTTAATGTGCTACGAGTTCTGAGTATGGGTGGAAACAAAGTTATGGTGGCCATATTCAAATGCCAAACGGCAGACTCCAATATATCTGCACTGGTGTTGTTGCGCAAATTTATTAGTATTTCTGCTTTTTGTTTGCTGGGCTAACCGATTACGACTATTTGCCGATCGTCCGCGGCGTTGCGGCGGTAATTGTGTATTCATTGTATTCATTTTATTCATTATCGCTGCTGATAATGCCACGCGCTGCTATCTCCGCTCGCAATGCCATACATTTGAATTATAGATTACTTTCGCAGATGCAGGCGAAAAGCGACCTGATAGCAAATCGAATGGAGCCCAGGGCCCACTTCCCACTTTTCCGGGAAAACCATTGCCGATGGCCAGTTCAATTAGCGGATTGAACCAATCTAGGTTTTTTGTTTGTACAGCGTTTAGGGGCGAGTGTTCTCATTACGCTGTTTTTTATTTGCTCTAGTAACAATCTCTGTTTATGAAACGTCAAATATGTTAGGCGAAGCTTAAAAGATTGTCAAAACTTATAATTGCTAAACACAATATGCCTCGTTTAACATGAGTTTCATTTAAGTAACACAACATCTTTGTTGGATATTAGTATACTACAAAGCATAAACATGTATATTTAGCTAATAATGGTTATGCCACATCCCTTTTTATATACACACCTGTCCAAACAGTTGTCCATTTCAGCCATTCACGCACTTATAATGGATTTTTTAGAACCCATAATGCTACTGTGGCAACACCTGTGCCCTGGCCAATAAAGTGGGAAAGGATTAAGTATTGAACTGCCCAACGAAGACATAAAGGAATTCCAGAGACGAGCTTCTGAATGTTGGGACCATCTTTGTGGGATATCAGAGTATTTCAGGGGATTTCGAGGGGACTCCCCGTCCAAAACGGCGGCTGTGGAAATTATGAGGCGCGGCGGGTGGTTTATCTGTATCGGCGAGATACCCAAAAGGGCGTCAATAGCCAGACTTGCAGACACCCAGACAACCAGTGGCAGTGGCAGTGGCAAAGGCAGACAGACGCCTAAATGGCTTCCAAATTAATTATTTACGCATTTGAATTGAGGCATTCGGTTAAGAACTGATTTCGAAATGGCTGGCGCGAGCAGCGGGTTGCCGCGTGCCGAATTACGGATACGATCCGGCACCAAGTTCTTCATCATCACCATCACCATCAGCCGCCCCGGGTGCCCGGCCTTAATTTACCAATCAAAAACTCGTAATTAACCTAATAAGCCGGGGCGAGAGCGGCGCGTTAAGTCGCGTGCCCCACGATCCGGGAATGTGTGCCCCTTGCCACACTTCCTCCCTCCTCCCACCGCTCTCCTCTTTCCACTCCCCTCTCCAGCGACCAAGTAGAAGTCCGCGTTTGGTGGCCAGGAAGGAGGCTCGTCATCTTTGGATTTACTGACGCAACTCGCTTTGAAACAAATTATGGCGTTTACTGCTGCCAACTAAATTGAAAGCGTATGCGGGCAGTGCCAACATGGAGGTGACACTTTCCCAAGTGCCCTCTTACACTGGCAGAAAATCTAAAGCCCGTCTTGCAGCATATACACAATGCTTGTGTTCTGAAACGAAGTATAATCGTGATCCCAACTTCAAATGAGTAACATTGCGAAATAAAGTATACAGTTCTATAAAGAGCTTCGCTTTGTTTTTATAAAAATCACCTCTTTCGCTATAGTTTATATAGTTTCCTTTTTTGCTAAGTGCACGCAGCTGGTCTCTGTATCTGTCAACCGTAAAATTAGCACATACGGTTATATGACCATCTATGAGCATTCAAACACTTTTGGGTTCCCTAAGTGATGATGATACTCGCCGTTCCGCGTTGTTTCCGGTAGTCATTTGATGCCAGCTCTCGCAGTTAGAAGGTAGAAGAAAGAACTGCTGCATTTGAAAGCCTATTTACATTGGCATTTTCGTGCCTACTACGTCAATAAATTTATGCGCTAGGCACAAACATGGATTTTTCGATTTTTCACACAATAACCACGGCGGCAACCACTAAATCCCTGGCAAAACACTCGCTCAGCAAACATCGCATTAGCAGGATGGGCTAACCCCAAGCCGCTCTGTGCAAATATTTACTTAGGACTCGTTGCGGTTTTGCGCAGGCGCAGCGACCAAAGTGACCCGAGGTCGTGTGCGTCCCAGGACCAAGAGGTTAATGCAAGGACCAAATGTGGTGGTCAGGTTGAACAGATGTCGTGCCAAAGGACGAAGGACGGCGGACAACGGACGAGGGACAGGACATTGCGCATGCGGCATTACCGGAGTTAACCGCACATATCCAATAACTAAGCATGTTAAGTAATCTTAAAGGATAATAAATACACACAGGAGAGCCTTTCAAGATGGTAACTTCCTAAATGCGTTGTTTACACACATTATGGAGTTTTTATGTAAGTAGGAAATGGTTGCCTCTAAAGTGCGGAAGTTGCATGTTATTAACTAAAATAAATACTGTTTTAAATATAATAATTATAAATTTTTTTTAAAAGAAATACAAAAGATATTAATCTTATAAATATCCTCAGTGATTTATTGTAGGCTTAAATATAGAAAAATGCCAGCTCATTAATATTTCGGTTTTGCCTATTTCCCTGTCAAACTTCGAGTATTGGAAAATCACTTGGAATACATCACAGCCCAGCTATTGCACATCAAGCCAATACGTCCAACATTAAGAGCAGATAAAATATATACATATATGCGGCCCTAGCAAGACAATAAAATAATAATTCGGAAACCGGAAAAGTCCGTGACATCATAAATTATCAATAATCACACTTTGTTTTGACAGGATGACGACTGTCGGAACTGAGCCGCATTGTTGTCCTTGCCGTATTGACACTGCCAAACACACACACACACTGGCACACACACATATTCATACTCATACAGTGAAGTTCAAAAATAAATAACTGCACAACAAGGACTAACAGGGAGGTAGAGCCGTCTATTCAACTCTCATTGTCAACAGCCATGATGCGGCAACGCTCCCAAAACCCAACCCCAAACACAAAACCCATTCTCGGTGCCCAGAATTCTGGTCCTGCGAGGAGAGCTCGGTAAATAAGGACAAATAAATGGCAGGATGCGAGTGATACGCCAGCCAGCACTGCATTTCCTCCAGCGATGTGCGATGGATATTGCATATGTTTCGACCACCGGGCCCGCTGCATTTCCCACTTCCACTTCCACTTTCCTATTTTCCAACATTTCCCACTTTTCCCACTTTCCCCTGCCACACGCATTAGCCGTGACAGCGAATTTCCATCGCTCCTAAGCTACATATATGTACATTCGTACATATATCGCCCGATTGGTCGTATGTCATAGTGTGTGTCCACTATTTCTCAAAGGCTTCTGCTTCGGATCGATATTGCACTCTATATAGTCGAGCCATAAACACACCTCGACTATTGCTTCATTTAAAGCGCTGTTCTTGTAAAGATATTGCTATCGAAATGCATTGAGACTAGCCAATTGTGGTTAATGGGTTCATTTAATTCAAGCAAATTAATCAGAAAGAATGCTTACAATCGACTAAGTAATTAACTAAATTATAAGGATTTTACATAAAAATAAAGCTGCCCATAAAAATACAGATTCACATTTGAGTGATAAGAAGGCTTTTAAGTAAACATACTGAGGCAAATAAAATGTGTTATTTAAGTAGTTCAAAACATATATTTCAACTTTCAAGCGCTCACACTTTCGGGCCTAAAATGTATTCGCTTTTAAATATATTTATTCATACATTCAAAAGCCAAACAAAGGTCGGCTAAACAGCGCTTGTTATACTCGAATTATGCATATTCATTTGGGCGGGAATCTTGTAAGGGCCAAATGCTACCACAAAGCTCGCGGCCGGCCTGAACTACAAATTTGAATAGCTATCGGCGCGAGATAAAGGGGGCATTTACTAGCCATTAGACACACCACTAAATAAGCGAACATGCACACGTTTGCGCTCCGCAGCGAGTCAACATTATTAATATCATATTGATAAAACGCGAATAAAAAACGTATATGGCCAGCCATTTGTTTTCCAGCCATTCTCGCCGACCAATCGAGAAAATCGAACCACCAGCACCAACGTCGAATAACTGCGGCTCTATGGGCTATGAATGTTTTGGGGAGCGACACAAAAATCCGATACCACGAAATGACAACGAAACACAGAAACAACAATGCCAACAATCACGGGAGAGCAGCAACAAAAAGCTTTTTAGTCAGCGATAACACTTGTGTATGTTTGTATTGTACACGTATTATTAAATGTCATGTTTTGTTAACGGCCGCAACAGAATCTGAATCTGAATCCGAATCTGAAACCAACAACAGGCAACTGAAAACCGAAGCCGTTCCCAAAATTGTCAGCATCAACCTACACACACACACACACACACAGAGAAAATACAAAAGGTAACGACAACATATCGGTGTTATAGCCTGGGGTCTCGCTTTTTTGGGGCCCACTGTGCTAATGTATTTTATGGCGATCTGAAAAGGGGACAAAATAAATAGGCGTAAATTAAGCATTTCGGTTGCCACTGGTTTTTGGGCATCTGACACATGTATATTATTCATAACCGAACAAATTTAAATGGCCAAATGTTTTCTCGAGCCAAAAAATGCAAATGATTGGAGATTGTTGATTGTAGATTGTTTTTTAGCTATCCGTCAGATGGATATGTGGATTATAATTGCTGTTGAACTGTAGAGCTAAAGAGCTGTAGAGCTGTAGATATGTGGAGCTGCTGAGCTGTTGAGCTGGTAAACTGTTGAGCTGTAGAGCTGTAGAGCTGCAGAGCTCTGGGCCACGAACAAAACACCTTAAGTGGGGTGAAGTTGTAATTGAACTACTGGAAACGGCTCCTAACTTTCCAAAGAAAACATCGTTAGAGATACATATACGACGAGTATTCGAATGTGGAGAAGTAGTGCCTCGAATGCCAGCTCCAGTTCATCTGGTCGGTCGGATGAATGACAATGAGTGAACTGGGGCGCTGAAAGTGACTTGCCATTAAACACGAAACTCTTGCAACGTCAGTTCTCATAATTGTGTTGAGAGTCAGACGTTGTTGTTGACTCTTAATGTTGTTTTCTTTGCATGCTGATTAGTTGGGCTCGGGGAATGCCCCCGATCCCGATCCGTATCCCTATCCCAGTACACACAGTACCCAGTACCCATTCCGCCACCAAAAGTCGGTGCCCCGATAGCAGAATGAATATCGTTATGGCCGCAGATATGAATGTGTACTCAAACTCCTCCACATCCACCTCCTCCATCTACCGAACTCATATCAGCTCACAAGGCAGCGAGTGTTTTGATTAATGATGATACATGAAATTAATTTCAATTCCTACTCAGCGCGATTGTTTGCGTTTGAAATGAAAAGCCTTTTCACACCGCCGCTCCCCCTCTCATGTTCGGCTTCCAATTCTTTATTCAAAAAATAAAAAATAAAAAACACTATGCGAGTAGTGGTCTTTTTGTTAATACCTCTTTTCACTGCAACTGCATCGGCATCGCAAGCGAACGGATTCCGATACCAATTCAGATACCGATTCAGATTCAGATTCAGATTGAGATTCAGATGCAGATCGAGAATCCGAATCCGTATCCGAATCGAAGAAGTCGTGTCTGGTGTCATTAGCGCTGCATCATCCTGCTGCCAAGCACTTAAAGCCGTTGAATAAATCTCGTCAGAATGGCTTTGTTGTGCTTACATTAGCCTCCGTAATGAGCTGATTTGGATTCGAGAATTATACTTTGCACTCCATACATTCATAAATCTATGGGCCATGGTTCGAAAAGTCGTAGTCATCAATATTGTTCTACAATATTACACCGGAGATGGCACTCTACAGATGACTCTTTTATCTGCCTTCCATTCATGTTGGCTTTTCACCGAGTCAGCGATCAAGGTTATTACAGGCATTCCATCCTGGCCATCTTATAGCCATTAAAGGGTGTATAAGCAAGTTGGCCATTTGCATGTCAAACTCTTCACATAAATTAAAGGCGTATATTGACCAGTTGCAGTGTACTTTCGTCAGAGGTTCTGCGATTGATTGAGATGTAAGCGTAAAGTGAAATCGATGTATACTTAATCATATATTGATACGTAAGATGTGGTATAATTTACTTTTTTTAAATAGTATAACATAGCACATTGATTCCAAAAAGATTCGGGTGACAAACAGAATAATTCCCCTATCTGCAATACCATATTCGTATGAAATGAACAAAGGTTTTGTGTGCTGGCCGCCATTACGTAAGCGGTGAAGTAAGTTATGCAAAATAATGGGCAAGGTTCTTATGAATCCCCCAATAAAGTGCAGGCAACTTACCAGGTGCATTAAACTACGACAAGCCACCGAGGAAACCGAATCTGCCGCCACCCCCCTTCCCACAAACAGGACCATCGCATTCCACTAATGAGAGACCAGGAGGCACAAGACCAAGACCACGACCAATACCCAGGCGAAGACCACGACCAAAACGGAGTCCAAGTCCGGAATTAACGACACACGCATGGGTGTACGAATGGGTAGATGTCGGGGTATTAACATACGCATGTCCGTGAGTATATAACACAAATTTAAAATGTTAACGTTTCTACAAGCTAACATTGAAAATCGTTTAGTGGCAATTACCATCAAATGTCCGCGGCTCTTTGATGTCCACCGATGTTTGGACGCCAGTAATCCCAACTCGGCCTAAACATTTCAGGCATTCCTTTTGCCGGTGCCGCGGATCAGCGGCTCTGCCTGCAACTGCAACTGCAACTCAGCTGCAGCTCTGCGCCATGAGTGGATGCACAGAGAGAAAATCTATAAAAATAATAATAAGTGCCAAATAATAATCTTACACAGTATTGAAAGAAACAGAGATTTAGATGAATGATAGCTAATTCTTAGAGAGCGTATTCGATGGTAGTGTAGTTATTGATTTATTGACTGATGACATTTTCGATCCTTGCCATTATTTCTCGCAGTGCCAGCTCATGAACTTGTGCCTGCGCCAGGCACGACTACAGTGAGCCATGTACAGTGAACACGCGCACGCGCACTAAACAAACCGGCGGCGTCTGATTCTCCATCTCCGTCTCGGTTCCACTCCGTTTCTGTCTCCTTCAGCAAGCTGACTAAATCCGAAGCATTAGCCGGGTGAAAAACACGCCATGAGGCCATGCAAATCGCCTGGCAATGCAAATATATACTCATATACTCGTACACTCGGCGAATGGGCAAACAGGCCGGATGATAAATGCAGCCGAGAGCTGCGGAGACGGGCTCGAGAAAACAGCGCTGACGTTTGTTGTATTTGGACACTTGTCATTCAACGACTCGGAACCGATGCGAAGATCTCCACATCTCCAGATTGCCAGATCTTCAGAACTGAAGTGCTGGCAGCCATCGATTTCTATTTGCCATCGGCAGATGCAGATACAGATGCAGATGCGGATTCAGATGCCAGAGCAGGAGCATCGATGCATTTGTTTGCCGAAACGCATCCGCAAAGCCAGCAATCCGTTAAATGTGCGCAAACAGCACAGCAGTGTCGGATGTCATAATGGATCCCCTGATCCGACGATCCGACGATCCGCCGATCCGCGGACAGGCGGAGTCAATATCCAAGAGCCTATCCAAATATTGGCAGTTGTTTCTCACACAATTTCAATTTCCCTAATCGCACATCGGGCATCTGCGGCGGCCATCTGAGGCGGCCCTAGTTGCACTCCAAATGCGCTTAGACGACTGTTGTCAAAACAATCACAAACGGCGTCGATGGCCAATCATCAGGCGACTCTTCACTTTACTTCATTTCACTTCACTTTTCCCACTGCCAACGGCAATGGGCAATGGGCAAAGTTGTAAGCCATAAGGCCTTTTTTGCTGACACCAAAGCGGTGAAGAAGGTGCTCCGTAGGAAGGACAAAGTCCGCCAGAGTAAGCCAGTACCTTGAGCGGCATTGGGATGGACCTTAATTTGGGTAAATTCCCCTTTTCTTATTGTTGCTTCAGAAATGTATATTAAAAGCCAACGTTTAATAGCAAACTATTAAAATATAATAGCTGATAAAAGTGTGTCAATTATGTTTGACTAAAAAAGTCAAAACATAAGCTGCTTAAGTTCATTAAAATTCATATTCATACTTATTAAAATCTTTACTACGCCAGAGGCAACACTGCGTATGAGTAATATGCTCATATCACACTACCTACTATGAATAGCGATACCATATCTCCTCACATTTAAATGAACCATGCTAGAATGGCAACTTGAACAATGAACAATAGTTCTCCATATCCTGATTCCTTTTCGAACACACCCTTTACAATAAGTACTAGGGAAACACCTGAAGGTCCACCTCATTGTGAATAATGAATCGCATTCAGTCGCTTGCGGATTAACGCACATGCCGCACGTTTTGTTTTTTTTTTTGCGTGCAGCTATAGTCGCTGCTATCGGGCGATCGGACAAATCGAACCATCGCACAGGTGACGACCAGGCCCATTGGCAGGCAGTGCATGTCGCCGCAATTAAAAGACGCCTTCTTTGGCCTGGCTATGGATGGTGGGGCTGTGGAGCTGGATTCAGCTGGAGCTCTGACTTTGGCATGTAGGCGCAGGTGCGGCATATGTATGCAGGCTACATACACCGCCACTGCCACTGCCACTGCCCATAGCCATCCAAGCCATGACGCACGACGTCGGGAACTCGTCAGTATCGCATATATCGCGTATATCCATATCCATTCTGGGGCGGAAGAGGGGTGGCCGTGAGTAAGCACGCACAATAGCCATGCAAATTCCGCGGCCCCAACTACAAGCAAATTAACGGCCAAACGGAGTCCGTCCAAAGATCAATCGCGGAATCGCGGAATCGCTGGCGACACACATTCGAAATGACGGGGAAATGGAAGCCACCAGGTGGAACACCCATTGGAAATCAGCAGTGGTGACAGTGCGTTCGAAATTAGTGGATATGTTTACATGCTCAGTTTTAAACAATTAGTATATTGTGCTACCAGTTGAAAGGTTTACATTTGATACTATCAGCTACAATATACATATGTATATGTAGCTACCTATTATAACAAGTAGTTATTATAGAGATATATTATATATAGCTACCTATTATAACAAGTAGTTATTATAGAGATATATATAGCTACCCATTATAACAAGTAGTTATTATAGAGATGCTCTTGAATATTTAATAGAATTTTAATGATGTGTAGTGTGCCACATTTTATTTAGTACAACTACATTCTCAAATTCTTTTTATGAGCCCTTACTATTACGATTGTTAGTATCAGCTTGGGTCTATTAAGGATCTTAAGGATCTGTAGTTAGACCATCAGTTAACCGATCTCGGCGCCTACGCCTAAAACGTTCATAATGCCAAGCTGAATGTAAGGAGAAGTATGAAACACTTTTATGTGGCCATTAGGAACGCATAAGTGCTGTCTTCCCGTAAAAAGAGTAGAAATTATGTACACACCATTATCGCCTGATGGTTATACATGGTACATACCATGCAGAGCACATTTCCTCTTTAAAACAGCAGCAGCTTTGCTCCGTTTTGTACGACTTTGTTCCGGGAAAAGTCGTAAAATTACTGCGTAACACAACTGCAACAAGGTGTTATGAAGGTGCAACTGAAGTGGAGGCACTTCCATGGATGCCACCGGTTGGTGAGCGGTAACAATGTTTGGGCTAATAGAAGTAAAATGGTTAATTGCCAAACGGTTGACTTGTGCCTGTGCCGCTTGATTTATGCAGTCCAGTTTGCCGCTGCCAAACGTGAATAATTACCAGCGAGCTCTGGTGAGTGGATGGATGCTCCAAATGTCGTGGGAACGCTCTTGGAATTCATGGAGGAAAAGCCCCAGGAATGTGTAGCCTCAACACCTAAACACCTCAAACGAGAACCGAGAACGGAGAACGTAGAACGCTGCTGTTGCGCAGTTGCATTGTGCAGTTGGTGGAGTTTGTGCCACATGTCACATGCACCCATACCCATATACCCATACCCATAGCCATCGAATTTAATTTCTAATTCGCATGCAGCCCGGCGCCGAATGTGGCCCACAGTGGCACTACAAGCGATTTGAGCACTTACCTACACATGTTTTTCCTCCAAATCCGAGCTGTCGCCCTGTCGGCACGTATAACACCTTCGTCCGGAACACCGCCGCGCATGGGCAGTCGATCGGGAGCGGCATTAGTGCGGTCCTAATGTTCCCAGTTAACCTCCATGGTACTCCACCTCCACGAAAAGGGATCACCCACATGCCCCGTTCTGCGTTTCCCTTTCATTGATCTGAAAACCAAAGGTCGCAAGCGTTTGTTGGCAACCAAATGGGATTCACTCAAAAGTAGTTTGACCAGCCACTCAAAGGGGGGAATGCATTTGTAAATGGATTTTATTTGTGCAGTGGTATCTGTAATCCTTTGAACATAAGCCTAAATAAGTGTTCCTATTTGATTTCCGAAAAGTGCTATCCCACTGAGATCTGCACTTAATTAGGCGGCTGGAGAACAAGTGTTTAGAGCATGTTATTGTGCGAATGCCTGAGCACGGAGGCAGCTGAAATATACTGGAATACTAAAATATGCACTGCGAGAATGCTTAATGCATAAGTGGAGGCGCGCAGACGTGTCTGCAGATTGCTGGATGCACTGCATCTGGGGGCCGCGGCTCGAATTGCTCACGCAAAACGCTGATAATGAGCTGGCAATTATCACTTTAGCTGCGACTCGAACACGGGGCGAAAGCACAGTTATCACTCCACAGCCAGAGCGGATTCACACGGAATTACTATACTCGTACCTACATGTGTGATACACGGAATGGCGAGAAATGCATAAAGCACCACTATGTGTGCACTATTAGTAACGGTAGACTTCCAAGCCAGTCCATGGAACACTCGTTTCGTGCCGCCAATCTGAAGAGCGTACCAACCTACCTCGCGACTTGCGACTCACGGATCACGGATCTCGGATATGGGGATTGTGGTTAGTGGATAGTGATTCAGTGGATACTGCGGAGCACGGAGCAGCCAAGCTCTCCACTCGCGTGCACTGGCGCCAAATTGAGCGGAGATGGAATCAGTGACATCGCCTCCAGCAGTGTCGTCTCCCAGCGGAACAGACCCAGTTGGGCTGGCCGAAAAAAGAGAAAACCCGAGACAAAGGGGAAATCCTAATACACTGTCAAGAAATGTTCATCAAATTTCGAGCTTTCAAAATGATGATTCATAATATATTTGCACATTTCATACATTTTAGGCGGTATGTAAAAGGTAGTATTAAAGAAAGCGTTTCCCATTTTATATATTCTTATTCTGGATAGTTAGTCTGGTCGGTCCAGTCATGTCCGTCCGTCCGTATGAAGTTCCGTCCGTCCGTGTGAAGTTCCGTCCGTCCGTGCGAAGTTCCGTCCGTCCGTATAAAGCTCGTATTAGCGCCCATATACAGAAGTGGTCAAAAGTATTTACACAACGTGCTTTTTTTTCAATTGAAAAACAATGTGTAAATACTTTTGACCACGCCTGTATGTATATACAAAGGGATAAATACTTGAAAATTGTTAACAGAATATTGAGCACTCAAAGCTCTCTAGGACGTACTTCTTTCTTATTTTTTTAGAAGTTTAGAAACCATATTTTCTGAATATCCTAAAAATGAAATGTCTATGGAAATGCATGTAGCATATTGCTTTTCTGCACTGAGACCCCATGAAAATGACCATACCCTACGGGGATAGTGCATTCGTGGTCGACGTTTAATAACATGCTTCCATAAACAAGCTTGTTTATTGCTAGGCCCGAAGATGCGAGAAGCCCAGAAGAAGGGCTGTGCTGGCATCTCCCACCGTGAGTGCGACTGCGAATGTGTCGGCGGGTGTGAGTTGCTTGGCTCTGCATTCAATTCTGCAGCATTTGCAAAAGTCAATAACACTGCCGCCCACAAAAAAAAAAACCAAAGAAAAAACCAAAAGAACAAAAAACGAAGAGTAAGAAGTACGCCGCGGGGGGCGGCAAGGGCAAAGGGGTGCGGGTGGTGGCGGAAATGGTGAGGGGCTGGAGCAGGGCAAGAGGAAGCTAGTGGCGAGTGCCAGTGAAATTAATAATAATAAGTGCTGAAACAAAACAAAATGTAAACAATTAAAATGGGCTCGGGCTTGGCGAAGCGGCGCGCCGTTGCCAATTTGCAATTCCAAGCACCGCAGAGCCATCGGTTTCGGAGGCGGAGCTGCAGTTGCAGCTGCTAAAGGGGGGCGGGGCTGTTCCCCCTTTCCGCTGAGCAACCACACCCCCCACCCACCGTTTGGCCCCCACTTACGTGTGACATTGAGGCGCGAATCGGCGAGCGGCAAGCGGCGACGCCAGCTGTTGGGAGCTTGTTTGTAAAACAAGCGAAAGGTCACAAACTATTTATGTAGAGTGGCGACCTCTGGCGCTCAGTTAGCGAGTTCCACGCAGTTCCGTTTCCTCCAAACCCACACACACGCACATGCACTGCGAGAAATAAGTAGATTGTAAGCGAGTAAAGGAATATCTGGTTTTAGAGTAAACAAATAGCTACATATATGTGCCTCATTAGATAGTTATCAACTATTAAAAACCCTTTTTATAGTATATAACTATTTAAGTTAGTTTTAAATGACAAGATTATTTTTATTTTAAGATCCTTAACTAGTTGTAATTGTACTCAAAGTGTTGCAAATGCAAATGCTTAAGTACAAACTCGTTGCGGAGTAACAAAAATATTTTCTTTTTGGCTGTGTAAAGCTTACACACGTAATTATGGTGATAAAGATACAGATACAGATATGGAGCGTATTTTCGAGTAAGTGTTTTAATTGCAGTTGCGCAAATAGCACAAAGGCAATTAATTAATTGCGCCCACCCACCGCCCATCATCAGCCCCGCCCACGTGACAGCAGCACACGCACACAGAGACACCGCCGTTGATGTCGGATGACTATGTGTCTATGTGGGCTAGTTGCATGAGTGGGTGTTGGTATGCGTACATACGAGCATAGTACATGTGTTCCTGGAATGTTGACATGTGTTCCCATAGATGTATGTACAAGCACGCCCGCACACACTCACAGAACACTGAACACAGCATACAGAACACAGCATACAGAACACAGAACACCGAACACTGAACAACGAACAACGAACATCGAACACTGAACATTTAACCGCTGCCATGGACAGTTGCAGTTGTCATGTTCATGAATTGCCAATGGGGAGCAAAACTATGCAAACTACAGAACCAACCGAAGCACACACAGATACACATTACCACCACCACCACCAACTACTGCCATTCCAATACACTGCACTCATCCGGCGCCCATTTAAATACCCAACTAAGAATATTAATGCGAGCGGCGATCGGCGCTTCGACACTCCGTGTTACTTAATCAAATCAAAGCCACATTTGCATACGGATGTTCACTGTACATGGGCAACTAAATACCAACTACACGTGCATTTGCATTGTGCAACAACGTCCATATTTTCGTTTTCCATTTACAATTTGTTTGCCATTTGAATTCACACACCCATTGGCACATCTGCATGTAATGCTTGTTAATTTTTTCAAGCTTAGCTTAATCAGCTGCACATGGAATGCATTTTCATGAAGTCCGTGGTGTTAAGTATAAAGTGTGCCAAAAAATGAGTTAATTCATTCGGCATATGAACAAGAAAATAGAGCTAAGAAATATAGTAAAGTATTGCTCAAACAAATTGGGCAAAATTGTTATGGAATGTCTTTAAATTGGATTTCTATAAGTATTTCTTATTTATTTTTAAAGATTGTATCTTTCACTTTACTATCAATGTTGTTGTACAAAATCACCTTTAAAATCTATTCCTTCACAAAGGGCGAATTCCTTGTTTTCGAAAACAAATTCCTGACTTCCTAACCCCGTTTCCGTGCCTAAAAGCATCCATAAAAATACCCCAGACTTCTCAGAAATTATTCAGAGAATTTGAGTCACCCAGACAATTATTTCCACATCTTTCCGCTTCTAAGAGGCATCCAAACAAAGACCACCTGTACGAAGTCAACTTATTGTTATTGGCACCCTTTTCGAAGGCTCCTTGAGCTCCCAGGTATGCAGATACATACACACCAACATTGTTCATTAGTGCTAAGCCAACTTGTATACAGTATACAGAGATCCCAGAAAGTGGGCATCTCACCATAAAAAACAAGTCCAGTCCAGGCTACCACCATTCGCCCGATCTGAATGCGTAATTCTTGCAGTGCGATATCAATCTCTCATCAAACAAATTCCTAAGCTGCTTGAACAGCATTTAACAATCTTTTGATCATTTATCTATAATTCCCAGCAGCCGACCCCACCGAAGAAACGGCGGCTGATTCTCGAGACCATCACGTCAGACATTGTGTCGGTGTCGTCGGCTCTGGATAGAGGGATTGGGGTTGGGATTGGGATAGGAATTGGGATTGGATTCTCGACATAGATGGGCATCCGATAAGTGCGTTTGGGGCTACCGACGCTGCCTAATTTGTTTTCAAAGAAACGCCGCGACAAGCCCTATTTTGGAAATGCCTTCCGATAGACACTCTATCAACCGGTCGTCATGGACAGTAGTTTGATTAATACCATTGGGTCGTAGACCTCTAGTAGTAAAGCTTAGTAAAGCTAGTAGTAAAGCTTAAAACTAACATAATACCATATATTCATGTAATTTGGAGCTTAAAGAAATGATAATAAATATTTTATATAAGCTGAGAACCCTTACCCCGAATCGATGACCACCATAACCTGTAATTTTTCAATTTTCAGCATAATTATGGTTATATCATGCCACTGGATCACCCACGACTTCCGTCAAACTTTCACTTGCAGAATTCTAGATGAAGATACGCACCTTCGGAAGTGGCTGATGCCAACGATGATATGCCCTGTCATCTGCGGCTCATTATGCGTATCTTTGAGATCCTTCCTGTTTATTAATATTTACCATGCTCCTGGTGCCCATTAGGCAGCCCCGCCCCCCTACTCCTGCGCCCATTATCGACGCCTCCCATCTAAGTGGAAAGCGAAATTGAAAAAATTACTCATTTCCACTTCCAAGGAAACGATCGACAAGCCGCTGGACAAGCCAAACGAACGCGTATCGGCTGCGTATCTCAGGCACATTAATAAATTTCAGTTTGCTCACCTCGCAGTTCGAAGTTGGGTGTTCGTTAGCTAAGCTACCGGGCATTTGCCCGCCGTTTGCCCGCGGCTCCTTATTCCACTTTTTTTGTATTTTTTTTTACTTATAAATATATATATGTAAATGTGTGTTTAAACATTTCATTCCACACCGGCACTTTTTCCATTTTTTGTGGACGGGACGGGACCACCCGATTCGCAGGCAAACGGCAGTTCGCGCGCTCATTTGACTCTGGAAATTCTTCCAAAAACAATAAAATGAAATTAAGCAAAACGGCATTTTAATAATGCTGCTGCTGCTGCTGCTGCTGCTGCTTTCTTTCCCCTTAAATATTTCAGGTGTTGGCCGGTGTGTGTTGGTAATGGGCCATAATGGATCTTCCTAACAATTCGATGATTTATGTTGTGCACATAGCGGTTGGCTGTTTTCGTTTTGCCTCCAATTTATAGTAGTTTTATGATGTTAATAGCGTTTTTGTCTGCATCTTTATCGCCGCTACCCACACTCTGTTTCCCCAAAACGCTAGTTAGTGTTGCTGACGATGACGTGACGAGCTCTGGTGTCTTATGGTCTCTGGTCCGTGGTCTCTGGTCTCTGGACTTTGGTCGTGGGTCTTGGGTTCTGGGGAGTGGGTTCAGGTGCCCCGATCTGGGAATCCAAGAGAGCTGCGCATGCGCTGTGTGCCGTTCCCTTAACCTTTGTGCGCTGAAATTTGGGTTAGCGTTTGTTTTGTCATAATAAACCACTAAAACGGGCATATAAAAAGGTATAACGTATATATAAAGTCATTTTCCGCACCTGTCCACCTGCGCCAAGGTGGGCAACTCCGGTAGCAGCGGTACTTCAAGGGCTCATCCCGCCGCATGATTTACGACCACCACCACTTTGAGATCTAATCGGCCGACAATGGTGTGCCATTCATTTGGCAATTGGCTTAATTGAATTTATTCCGCTAAATTATTAGATGTTGCACAAATAAATAAGCGGCGAGTGTGATTGCTTGAAATAAGGCAGTAAAGCTGTCATCATAAAGGATTATCTTGCAGTTTTATTTCAAAGATATTAAAACAATCTACGTTTGGTGTTTATGGTCATTAAATGTCTAAATAAAATAACAGATGTTAATTTAGATAAAGATATGAATTTAATAAACAAAATGTGTCTTGTTTTACCTTTTGCGTGAGAATGGAATAATATTTAACGCATTCATAAATGCAATTCAATCGTGTGGTAATTTAGTACTTTTCCATGCAGCACGAATTTCCGATTGATTGAAAATTAAATGGTGTAATTTCGTGTCCAAATTTCCTATCACATTTATGATAATTTCGAATTTATTATGGGGGAAAATACTTACTCACCGTGTGTCCAAATATGAAAACTGCTTTTTTCCCGCCAGGTGTGACGGCTTTTATCATAGCGACAGGGCCCATTTAAGCCCACTTCGATTCGGCCGAAGCTCTTGTTTGGTAACCAAAAATGTTTGCCATGCTTTCGGGTATACATATATCCATCTTCTTTGCTTTTTTGAATGGTATGTGATTTTTGGGTAAGGGGTCAGAGAGAGAGAGAAACCGACGAGTAGTCAAAGACGACACGTTGCGCATGTGAATCGAAGGAAATTCAAATATGATATTCCATCGATAGATCGGTGGGTCGATCCGCATCGCGTCTGATTTTGGTTGTCGTCGCACGCAGTTAACAATCGCATTACAAACGGCAAATGTGTCAGAAATATTGTCGTGAGTCTTTCTCATTTGTTTCTGGTACAATGCTCGTAATTTGGGACTTAAAGAGCTTTCAATGTGTCGTTTCGGCGTGCGCCGTTGGAATTTTAAATTAATTATTTCTTTGACCCCACGCAAACACGCGCGCTTCGTGCCGTCGAGTATCTAAGTATCTGCGTATCTGAGTATCTGGTCATCGAAGTATCCAAGTATCTGAATCCATACTGGGTAACCTGGGAATGGCTGGCTGACTGCGTTACTGACATAATATTATTGTAATGTACCTCGACTTCCAATCCATTCCATTCGATGACCGCTCTGTGCCACTTTCTGTCGACTCACGAAGACATGAGCATATTTTGTTTGTAATTTATTAGACAAAGCCCTAGCTCTGCCTACCAAATTAATATCGAACTGTGTACTCACCGGCTTGTCCCCCCCCACAATATCCGATGCCAAAAACACTCGAACACATACCGATACCCATACTATACACTGTGGGCAAGCTTAATTCGTAAGAAACAATTTGCATATATATGTCTTGTCGTTTCAACAATGGATTGGCAAGGTGTGAATTAATTTGCTCTGCACGCCAGAAGTCAGCCTGCTGAGCTGGAGAGCCACACACAGGGGACGGATTCCATCCTTCCGTCCGGTTTTTGGCCCTGACTTTGAACTGCGAACTGGGAACTGGGATTCGGGGATTCAGGGTATGGGTATTGGTATTGGGCTCTGGGACACTGGGACCTCGTTTCTGCGAAAAAAGCCCGCGTTTGGCATCCCTTTTGCCACTCTGGCCGACTTATCAATGACAAATCTCCAAAATCGTTTACTCTGCCTTTGCCTGTCAATTTGGCTGGCTGACACTTCCCCGGCTTTGAACACTAGAGCATCTTCGCCTTGCTCCTCGATCTCCACATCTCGTATCCCGTATCCCGAATCTCGAATCCCAGTTCCCTGTTCCCTGTTTTCAGTTCACAGTTCTCCCAGTTGGCGGTGTTAACAACCAGACAGGTTTTGGTGTACCGCCGCCACACATACCGCACTTTTTTGTGTGATTTCATGTCTCGACTCCTTATTTTCCCGGTGGGATTTGGGTGCCTTTCATGAATGAAAGGCAAAGCCCTGCCGGACCTGCGAGACTTGAGCCCCACAAAAATCGTCAGCGGACAAGCGGAAGTTGGCCAGCGTCTTAGCCTCGATTGAGACAATAATCAAACACTCATGCTCATGCCGATCCCTCTGGTGAAAGTGATGAGCGATGCTTGATGGGCGATGCTGGATGGTTGATGGTGTTCCGAGCAGTGGAGTGTCCGTTCTGGACCTCACACAGCCATTAGGTCCCAAATCGCCTTCATTTATTGAGCGGACTTTCGTTGATTGAAGGGGCTCGCCTCGGCCTCTGGATTCCACTCCTCAGGGAGATGACTTTTGACTTGCCTGTGCACTGAACAAAAACGAACATTGATTCTATAAAAAATAACTACACAATTTAAGATGTAACAGGAAAGCAAGGAATGTAATCTATACAATGCATACATATTTCTAACAATATTTGGAAAGGTAGATGAAAATAATTTAATATATATAATAGAAATTATATTTAATCACTTTTTTTTTGAAATGGCTTTCCTAGATTTTTCTGCCTGTTTAACCATGAATTTGTCGCCTGCACGCCGCATTTATTGTGGCCCCTTTGGAGCCGGAAGGTGATTAGATCTACGAGCTCCATTGAGCAAAAGCCAGGCCAAAAGCCAAAGCCACCGCCACCGCCGAAGAAGAAAACTCAGGAGTCGGAGGGGAAAAACCCAAAGCCGTTGCAACAGGATAAATATCGCTGGAGTCCGTTGGGCCCGTCAACTTGGGCCGTCCTTTCAATCGAGACACATTTATTTAAGCCTCACGTTGCTCGCATTGCAAACGGTGATTGTCGCTGCTGCTGGCTGCTTCTTAAATATTTCGCGTTTCGCCACAGACAAAGCTGAAATAAAAGCCAACTCGGTGGCAAGGAAGCAGAAAAAAAAGCTGAAAAAGAAAAAAAATAAAATAAAACAGCGACACAGACACGCTGACAATCGAAATTCGAAATTCTGAATGAAGGCGCAAAGTAAAACAATATCTGATTTGAAGCATCCGGTCGCGATTGTCATTGCCACCTATGCCATGCCACCGACTTGGCGACACGCGCGGCGGTTGGAGGAGTTGCTGGAGTTGGAGGCGTCTTTCGGTGGTGTCAACGAGGAGCAGCATGGGGCAGGAGGATGGGGCAGAAGGTGGCTCAGACGGGGGCCGGGTTCAAATGAGGGCCACAAACTCACTTCCTGCGCTGCTCCGTCCGTCTGCCCATCCATGTGTCCATCCATTCTGGCCATTCTGTCCATTCTGGCCATTCTGTTGCCATCCTTTTGGCTCTTAGCTGCTGCTGCTGCTGTTGCTGCTCTTGCTGTTGCTGTTGTTTTGCTGTCGCCATTGTCACTGCTGTTGTTGATGGTGATGCTCTGCCTTGCCCCTGCCCCCACTTCCATAGCCAGCTACAGATACATATAGAGGACCAGGACCAGGACCAGGACCATAGGACTGTAGGACCAGATACAGATACAGATGATACTGCGGGGCGAGAGTGTGAGATCAATCGTATTTGATTGCAGAATGCGCGGTAGGTAAGCGTTAACGACGTTTTTGAAGTCTCGCTGGCTCTGCTCTTTGCTTTGCCCGTTGTATTTCGAACATTTCGATTCGATTCGATGCCATGCGATTCGATTTTTGTTTTGTTTTTGCTTCTGCGGCAAGGAGTTGCGACAAAAAATTGCGACACGTTATTTCAATTTAAAATGTTTATAATTCAGTGTGTTCTGTTTTCAGATTTTTTTTTTGTTTTTGTTTTTTGCTCGCTACCTCCTCGCATTCACGAGTGTGGCTGCTTCTGCTGCTGATTCTGCTGCTGTCGCCACTTTTGTCATGCTCGACGGGAAACAAAAGCGCTGGGAAACCGAAAGGCATCCAATCCAATCCAGCACAGCCCAATCCAATCCAATCCAGATTCGGATGCAGAATCGGAATCAGTTGCCGGCACAATGCCATGCCATTAGCGTATTGTATTTAAAGTTTCAACCTCAACCTAGCCCGCCAAACTCCACAGTTTGCCCCACAGTTACCCCAACTGTTTCCCCATTCAGATGGCTACATTGTTAGCGTTTGCTTATTAAGTGTACGGATGCAGGCCTGTATATAGATTACCACATCATTTTGTTCCTGCGGCGTCTTGCACTCAAGATGCAGCTGAAAATGGAGCGGCAGCGGGTTGATGGCGATGCTGATGGCGATGCTGATGGTGATGGTGATGCGGGGTTCCACAGATCCACAGAGATACAGAGATCCGGGGGCAGACGTGCTAATATCCAATAAATGCAAATTAAATGCACTCACGGCGCCTCCGCCAGCGGCACTCCACATCCAAGTCCACATCCAAGTCCACATCCAAATCCACATGCACATGCACATACATCAGGATGTCTTCACGGTTTTATCACTTTATAGTTGGCAGTCAACAAAAGGCTCTGTTCTCGTCGGCTGCTCCTGCTAACCGGCAACATTGTTTTCCTGGGTGGCCATCCTGACACGCAGGAAAACATTTTGTCTAAGGTTATGTACACTGAGAACAATAGTTGACTCGATGGGTAATTCAATACTATCAGTTGATGGTGAATTGCGAAAACTATTCAGTTAGCTGTAATGTATTTATAATGATATGTTGGATAAATATGTTTACTTTCTTGTTTTACTGTA
Source organism: Drosophila teissieri (assembly GCF_016746235.2). Taxonomy (NCBI): domain Eukaryota; kingdom Metazoa; phylum Arthropoda; class Insecta; order Diptera; family Drosophilidae; genus Drosophila; species Drosophila teissieri. Next base: position 12,260,451 of record NC_053031.1, on the reverse strand, counting down.
CTTACAACCAGCTTATTTTAAAATTTGTATATAATAAATTATAATTATTAATAGCAACACTTCTTATTATATTTTTAATTATAACCATGTCTTGTTTATATATATTTTTTTCTGTTTTTTTTATAATTTAAAAAAGCAAAGTGCTAGGTTTTTATCGCTGTGCATTTGGACCCACACACAGAGTGCGGAGCCTGGTCCATTAAACGGCAAATACATTTATGACCGTAATTACACCATAAAATTCAAATTATATCAACAGACCAAAAACCGCACATTGTGTCCAAGCCGTGACTCAATCTACCCGAGAAGTGGGAGCAGCAGCAGCAGCAGCAGGAGCAGGAGCAGAAGCTGGAGCAGCATCATCAGCCTTGGGGCTCCATTGAGTGCCAGGGTTCTTGGCCTTGCGGTTCGCCGGCTACATGGAGTTGGACATGATACTGGCCATAAACAGTTGGCCATGGCCAACACACAGCTGTGTGTGCTGACGGCTTGGAGGCAAGGCCTATTTGGCATCACCAACGGCATGGGCTGCTATGTTCTCGACCACTCTCACTCGCTTGTTTTTACTTAAGCAACTTGTAGGACAATGGGTGCGATGGTTGTGGGTGGCACACGCCTCTGCCACGCCCCCAAAGCGAAGGAGAAAGCCGTCGTTGACTTGGCCTGACTTCACTTGGCCCGGCCGGGATTATCCAGCAATGCTAAAAACTTTTTAGAAGTCATTAAAACCTTGTAGTGGTAAAATTAATTACTTGTAGTTGCAAACAATGTAGCCACGCCGCAGGCAACATTTCCATTCCATTCCATACCATGGTCGTCTTGTGCTTCTTTTTGTTTTCGGATCCCCCTCCTTATAGCTATATGTATGTATGTATGTATAGCCTATATTATACAGCCTGTGTGTTTGTTTGTTTGCCATTGCCTTTGCCGGCGAAGAAACAAGGTCCGAAGTCGCCAGACGCCCCAAAAAACATTCCCGGGGCAGACTAAATGCATGATGGTGAAAACATATTCACTTTGAAATTTATTAACTTTGCGTGTTTTGTTGAATTAAGAATCCCGAACGTAAAAGTTTCGAAAATGTTAGTTAAAAGCCATAGTCGTAGTGTGGCAAACCCAGAGCAGTAGACCCACTCAGGTCCTCATGCATATTAATGTCGCATTTCCACTGCCCCGCCGCGAGGAGCAATTCGCATGGAGCGTGGAGCGTGGAGCTTGGAGCGTTAAGCGACTTCCATTAGGCGGTACACACTTTCATTGAGTGATGATCGTCGAATTACGGATTACGAATTACGAATTACGAAGTACGAATTACGAGCAAACAAGTGCTTAATCCATGCCCAAAACAAGGAAGCCCCATGAAATTCCAAATCGGGCGTCTTGTTTAATTGCCGTGGCTATTTGCGCTCAAATAACTTGTTTATATAATTCAATATGATCGGGAAATTGCAGCAAAGTAACATGCAACCTCAAAGAATAGAGAACTATCTAACTTTCAGTATTCCATAATAAATTTCCAAATAAGTAGGCTATTAAGGCTGAAATGTAAATGGTTTCATTTTGGAGCATTTGGCAATATTTTTGCAAGAGCGGACTTTTGGAATTGATGCCGCTGACAAGTTACATGTGCCCAACTACTTATTTTTAAATGAATTGTTATAGGTGGGCCAATCGTCGCAAAGTGCCACTTCCGCATTCCGCGTTCCGCCGCCGGCTCCATTATCGATAAATGTTCATTACTTTCAATTAACGCTTCTTAATTGAACATGACGTATTTATGAGTCGAACACCGACCAATCGCAGTGGCACAGGACGCTTGCCGGCCGGGCGACAATTGCATTGCACTTAATTGGCGGCCAAAACCCGTGGCCAAGTGAGTACTGGCTCCATGGGGGCCAGAATTGGGCGATATCGGGGCAGAGAGATAACTCAGATAGCTGAGATGATAACTCATCGCTGCATCGACGGCATCGGCGGCATCGTTAATTGTTTATAGGCGACGAGGAAAAACTGCAGTGGCGGCAAGAAAGCAAAACGAAAGTGCAAAACGCCATGAATCATATTTTTGCCAATTAAGCATGATCCGATGTAACCCCACAAGGGCCCATATACCACATGCCATATAGTAAGCATAGTAAGCATAAGCATAAGCAAAAGCCGATGCCGTACCAAAATCAGTATCAAAATCAAAAAGCAGCGAATGTGCAAAGCAAAAGCGAAATTCAAAAGCCATTGAAGGCATTCTTACACCAGGCCGGAAATCCAATGTAGACAGCATTGGCGACTGGGGCGTCGACAACGCCGTGGAAGCAGCAGCTTGTCCGTCCGTTTGTCCGTCCGTCCGTTCGTCTGTCCGTCCGTCCGTTCGCTGTCCGTCCAATCATCCGGCCGTCCGACCGGATGGGCTATTGGGACCACCAAAGAACAACAAAATGTGCACACTTTCGACTGCAGAATGCGAAAATGCAAGCGCTGCACTTACATTCGCATTTGTAAATGCGATCGCCGATCATATTTCACTGCGCTCTCCCGCGATTTGCGCCCCTCTTGAAATGTTCATTTTCTGTTGCTGTTGCTGTTGCATTTGCTTTCATGTGGGGTCCGACCCCACACAGACTGTGTGTGCAAATCACAAAACTTTCGTTTAATTACAATTTGCATTTGATTAGCATAGAACAAACCACTGTAATAGAGCCGAGAAAATTAGCTCGCGCCTTTGAAGGTCGTGATCGCGGAATGACGCAGACAAGAATGACTTGAAAAACAACTAGCGACATGTACTCATAAAATAGTTTGTTAAACAACAGCACTTGCTAAATTAGCGAATTAGTGAATTGCGGTGCGGAATGTGTCTATAGTTTACCAAAAATATTTGCATTTTAAAGACGATTTTGTCGGGATATATAAACATGTTAAAATGTTCACAAGTTGATTGTAAATTTATAATTATAATTATGTATCTTTATATCTTTAGGCAAGATAAGTGTTTGATCGAAGAGAAAAATGCAATTATTAACGTAAAATATGTTTTTTACAAAGTTCAAAAGTAAAAGTTTCGGATTGACGCAGCAGTCGCCTATTAACATAAATCAGATATTATATGGTTACTATTCCCACCCTCATGAGCAAATATTTGGAGGAGCAGCTGAAACATTTCCATTGATTTTGGCATAGCCACATGCCAACCCCCATTTCATCTGCGTCATCGGAATTAATTCACAGCAGCGGCGAACATACTCATTTCGATTTAATAACCGAGTAGAACTGCACTTCTTTCTGAATGAAAACTCAGCGCTGAACTTTTCGCAGTGCCGATGTCAGCAAAGTTAATTGATCAAGCCCACGACGAAAGTACAAACACAAACACACATGCAAATGTGTACATAAACTCTGTAGCCCCAAAAACGCTGAGATCGGGCTTTAATATAGTGAGGCCAATAAAAAATCCAACAAAAAAAGGTCTTAAAAAGAGGCAATCTGAACGAGAAACGGAAATATACTATAGGCTAAACGACTGGCCGAATAAGTTTAAATATGGCTGGGGTAATCAAAGTAATTCAATTAGGGAGAATGCATTTATCATTTAATAAGATACACACACAGCTCGGTTTTCTGCACTTTTCAATTAATTAAGCCGATAGCATCAGGGCGGCCGGGTTAAGGAAATGAAATTTATCGGCTTATGCATTCATATTCGCCGCGATATTATATTGTATTATTAAATTTTTCGGCTAACAAAAGGGCGCCTGTGTGCGCCTTCTTATCGCTGTCAAAGAAAGCCGCTTCCTGAAGCTCGCCAGACGGCGTTCAAAGTGCAGAAACTTACGGATTACGGCTTGTGGTTCTAACTCTGCTCCGTGTAGCTGTCAGATACTTCAGCCAGTAGTACTTCAGCTGGAAATCCATGGAAATTAATTGCCGAACGTATGGACATGACATGGAAGATCACGAGACCGAGGAGAGAATGAAATCGAACTATTAATCGGCGCAGTGGAGTGACAAACATCTATTAGGCGTTTAATTAAAAGTTTCGCATGAACGGCTGAGTCGGTTGCCTTTGTTGCCACTGCTATAGATAGTGGCCAATGGAGGAGGAGGCTCCTCCACAACCACAGCCACAACCCACTACCATCCCCACTCCTGTAGTGCGATGTCCGATGTCCGATACTTGGACAGAGTGTCAAATTCGAGCATTTCAAGTTACCGCTTCAGATAGCGGCGAAGAGCAAACACAAATATTTGCCTACAATTACTTACCCGCCGGATAGATAGTCGATAGTCCGTGGTCAGTTGGCCGGATGAGACAATGGCCATGGCATCGGACTCGGACTCGTTCTTGGTCTTGGTCTCGTACTCCGTATCGCCTCCGCCCGGAATGTCCGTGTGTATGTACATAATTGGGCTATCGGCCCGATGGACGGCGCTCCGAATAAATACGGCAATTAAAATGCGATGGACAGATAGTGCAGCCGATCGGAGCATGAAGTGGCTATGGCGACGGGCAGGCGATCAGATCGCCCAACCACCCACCATTAGAACATATATCCCCCTGTCATCGCATTCCTCGATTTTAGACTGGGAGTAAATATTTCGAAATCTGAAATAAATGTATCTGAAAGATACTCTTTTACTTTTGACACCAGCTATATAAAACAAATGCCCTTGTGAAGTACATCTACCATCTATCTTTAGGTAAAATAAATCGTCATTAAGCACAAAGTGAAATTGATTATGTTGAAGGAGACGAGGACGCAACCCCTTTTAGATTTCAACGCAAACATCGTCCAGGTTCTTGTCCCTGGAATCAACGTTAATTAGCGCCGAAGGATGGACGCTGCTCCACATCCCCGAGAGCCATCTCGAAATTGCAACACCTGTCCGTTGGTCGAGCGGTCACCTGGCGGCGATGCGGAAAGTCAGTGACTATGTAATACACTGTGTTTTGGTCGGCCTAACCGCACGGACTACACTCATCCGATTAAACTTTTAAATAGATGTCAAACAAACTACATACTGCTAACTACAAGGACTTTCGATGTCATCGTCCAGGTTCCGTTCCACTCGCCACGTTCGTCGATGTCTTAGGCCTGTCCGTATATATCTATATCTCTATCCATATCCCCACACAGTCACAACGGTGGCGGCCATGTCCCGTGTCCCCGTGTCCAATGTCCTTGTGTCCCTGTGTCCTTGTGTGTTATCCTGGACGAGTGCTGGCCATTCAACCACCTATGTATGTATGTAAGTTGTTCGGGGTCGTGACGGACAAATGTCCGAAATTTGAAACTTTAAATAGCAGTCTTTCAAGCATGATTTTAGGGGAGAAGTGGGTAGTCCGGGTTTTGGGGGTCAGAGGTGTCTGCTCCGTTGGCTTGTCTGCCGCATTTGGGGCGGGGAGAGCTGATGAGCCGGGCTTGGAAATTAGTTCTGATTTACCACTGTTGCAACAAAGTGTCAGGCGGTGTGACAAGGATTGGCTTTTTGGGGCACATGTCGCCGTCTGTGTGCGTATCGTGTAAACATTTCAAAGGACCACACCTGCCGAAACACGTGTACATAATTGAACGTGCTGGATAGTTCATAGAGCCTATTAACTAACTTTCGGGCATTGGGCTTACAATTTGTATACGCAGATTATTGCAAATGAGCGTTAGAGAGCTTCCAAAGTTTGCCACTTCATTGTTGTGGTTTTGGCTATCAAAAAAAACATAAGCACTTAACAAATATGATGCTTGGATTAGCTGAAGAATTCATTGTTTTTGGTAAATATGTATTAAAAGTGTAAGAATATGTCAGTGGTAATTTATGCTCCTTCTTCTAATTTCCTTTGTGTTCAAATTGTATCAGTAGTTATCAAGGCGGAAGAGAAAATTGATTTATTATTTTATGTAAAAATAGCACATTTACGTCTGCAAGTGTAGAGTGAAAAAAGAAAACTTATTTACTGCAATTTATACTCCACTTTGATTTTCCAATTGACACATCACATTCTTCTAAATGTCAAATAGGCCGCCGAGCAAGCTGTCGTTCAGCATATTCACAACGAATTTATCTTCCCCCAAAACTGGAATATCAATGCGATTGGATAAGTTTGCCCTCTTTAAGTGACAGCTTCTCTTAATAAAAATGAATTATCCAACATCCGAAGGCGCGACGCAAACAATTTGTTTCGCTTTCAAATGAAACAATTAGACTCTAATTTTAGACTTGTGCGCTGAACAAGTCAATTTTGTATTACCAAATATTTTTGGGGCGCAAGAGACAGTGTGTGATATCTGAAAAATAAATTGGAGGATACAAAGCATACTTATCATCCCTTACGAAAAGGTGAGTCACTTTAAAATATTAAATAAAACTGAATTAAATACAGTTCACCAGGTTAAAGCATCACAACTTGAAGTAATAAACTATATGTGTTAGTTGTATAAAAAGCTTCTAATATTATTTTCACTTTAAAATTTTGAACAGAACAATATTAAATACAGTTCACCAAGTATTACGATAAAGCATCAATACTTTAACCAATAAACTGTTTAAGTTAAATGTATATAAAGCTAATATTAATATTATTTTAAATAGTTCTTAAGAACAGCTCCCAGAAAAAATGCATTCATAGTAATAGTAAAAACTATTTTAGTACATTGAAATCCGAATGATTTCAAGGAGTTTTTTTGGCCTTCCGCCGAACAAAGTTTAAGTTACTAATTTACATTTTGGTCAATAAAGTTCCTGACGTTCTTTGAGTCATATTTCAGTTATATATTAGTTTCCAAAAGCATTTAGAAAACACTTGGTAAACAGCAATTAAAATGGAGCCACACATATGTGTGTACATATACTACATAACTTCGACGAATTCGTTTTGCTTGGCGCTGCACAGTGGTTTAAATTGCCGCTTTGGGGTCATAAATCTGCGACGCAAAGTGACACATATCGCAGATCAATATTATCGTTGGGCGTTGGGCTTTGGGCTTTGGGCACTTAACCCCGGTTACGTGCACACACACATTTACACACTTACATGTGTTTCCAGCGATTTCGAGTGGTATACAAATGTCTCTTTCTGTTGCGACTCGCATCTAATACACTCCCAGGATCCATTAGAAGTGCAAAACACCAATTAAAGTTTTGCACGGATTACCAGAGGAGTGCAAAAACACACACACAAAAAATAACCAGTATCGTGGTATTGCTACACTCTATCGTGCTTGTATTCGTTGAGGGGAACGGCACAGCGAGTGCGAGCGAGACAGTTGCCGCTCTACAGTCGTCTCGCTCACTCGCGTGCTGCGCAGGCCGCAGATAAATGCGCAGCCATTTTTTAACGGGCGGAGCCTAAAATAACGGAAGCGCTTGGGACTTTGTGGGCGATTGGAAATAGTGGGAAATTTTTGTGTAGTGCGGGAATTTCCCCCCGCTGATTAGCCAGCTGTGCAGAAACGCTGAGTTTTCCGTGAAAAGTCGAAGAGACTGCGCGCTTTTTGAGGCAATTTTCCCGAGCCAATGCATTTGGGAAAAGTCAAGCTATCGGCTCCGTGTGCAGTGCTTACGAGAAAAGCTCCCGCAGTAGCCGAAAAAGCTCGGTAGGGAAAGCTTGTGCCGCTTTCGCAGATGCAACTTGATGCCAAGTCAAGCTGCACCTACTACTACTACCTACGCTCAAAATGGCGGCTCTGTCGGCGGAATGCCGATAAATCAAAGTTCCTCATTTTAAAAATGCCAAGTGACCAGCGCGCCATCTCACAGCAGCGGTCGCAATAATAGGGATGGCACTTTTCCGTGACATTTACGGTGAGTTTTGGTCGTAATTCATCTATTTGATTTCATTACGACTAGAGTGGTAATTTAACTTATTTGTGATTTCTATCACTTTACTTATATCCGCAATCACACTGGATCATCTTCCATAAAAGTGGAGTTAATCTTGGAGTAATTGCCAATTAGAAGCTAAAGACTAGTGCAATATGTTGATGCATGTCACATATAAATCAAGAATCGTAGGGGCCTCGTTTTAGTTAGCCACCATTAAGATTTTGTCCGCATCTGTGGGTTCTTTTGCGGCATCAAGTGGCTGTTGAATGCTGACTGGGTACTGGTAACTGGTGACTGGTGACTGGGGAGCGGCATTTCATCAGAGGGAATTAATCAGAGCAGATGAAGCGACAACCGAAAAATAACGACGCGGCATCTCCCAAAGAGCCGGCCGCTGCTTATCTCCTCAATCTGAATCGCCGCAGCCGGCTTTTTAGTGCGTGTCCCCCGATCGTTGGGATGCATCCCATTTGCAGAGTATCTGTACGAGTATCTGTATCCGTATCTGTATCTGTATACGAAGGTGTGTGAGCCGAGGCACTGGCGCTTGGAGGCGACAGCAGCGGAATGTCACCGGGGATCCCATCCAGAGACCCTCTTCTCACAGTTTTTTATGTTTTTCGGTTTTTGGTTATTGGGGTCTTTTTTTTTATTGGCCATTCATATCCCAGAGCATCCATCAAACGCGCGCCCGTTCATGTCAAATTATAAAATGCGAAAAAATTTAAATCTAATTTGGCCGAAGCGACACAACGACGAGGCGAGGAGCATATTCAAATGCCTAATGGATTTTACTTTGTCCTGACAAGTACAAGCCCATTTAATCAATAATTAACGTAATCCATCAAGTACAAAGTGTCAAATGCACTCGCGAGCCCATCAGACTCCTAAAAGGATTTCCAGCGAAAAGCGCATCGCGTTAACAAAAAATCAAGTTGTCGCAAAGATACACGAAACAAATCCGCGCCCGTCCTGTCACATCTGCATGTCGAAAAACCAGCAGACCCATCAGAACCCGCGTGTATAGCCAAAAGCAACCCCTAATTTTAACCCCTGCTTGCCGTCTGTCACTCTCGAGATGTTAGGGGGGAATAGGCATAGACATAGACATTGGAATAAAGCAGCAGCAGCTTATCTAAGCCGAAAAGTCGACCCTGATCAACCACTTGCAGACCAAAGCAGACCAGACCAGGCCAGACCAGAGTCCGTCCACGTAGATAGCCCTTGTCCTACTCCAAATGGGTATCAAACTACAAATGTCCATTTTTCAATTTACCTGGCCCTTACGCACTTCGCACCACTCCCCCGCACTCTCCACCCCACTAACGCATTGAATCTGAAATGGTATAATATACGGACAGGGGACGGGAAGTGGATACGCATACGGACAAACAAACGGACAAACACCCACCGAATTGCCCTATAAATTAGCCCTCGACCGTTGACCAGTTGGTTTTGCTGGCGGCCAAAAGACCGTGAAATTTTCCCAATATGCTGCGTTTTATTTGCGTTTCCCTCCACTCATCCCATATACCATATATGTATATATCCCATGCCATATCCCATATAAAATGGGCACTGAGAACTGGGCACTGCTCGCATTTAAATGGACAGCCTGTTTGACGTATGAATAAATTATGTTCTGCCCCTCGAGCCCGCACGATCGATTCTTCGGCTAGTTAACATAATTTTAAAGACAAAGGCTACGCTCCACATATTATCCACGGCGGCCAAAGGGACAGTTGACATTGCTGCGCTTCAGTGGGGGAAATTTATATGCCGCAATTTGTCAATTGTTGCAATTTCTCTTTGTGTGCGCTCGCATCTATTTATACAGTTTATACAGTTTATTTCCCAAAGAATAGCCGCTCATAAATAATTGAAATGTTTGTTTATATTTCTAGGGTGCGAGCCCGCCGATTAAGGATTTGAACATCAGGTAAAATGATAGGAATGGAATTATGGATTCACTTAAATGGAAGATTAATGAACTGTATTCATTATCGAAATGTATAAGCAATAGTTAGCTCTTCTTAAATGCTAGAAAGATTGTAATACATATTTCCTTATAAGGTACACAAAAATCACCATTAATGCATATGATTTAAATACAATTTCCTGTTACAGTAACATGACGATAAGAATGCCACTCAATCATCAACAAACGAGTCGTGTTAAAGGTTTGTTAATGGTCCAATAACTGACTCCAAATTATAATCTACCCAATATTTCAGCGACTTATCCTGTCATGTATACATTTCCCTGAAATCGCCTGCCTTGAAGGGATGCGACCCGACCACTCGGCCAACGAAAAGTAATTGTAACCCGATCCTGTGTCGCTGGATGTACATAAGTAAATGAGCTTTAAAATAATTTAGCTATCTCTTAAGCACATGTGTTTGTTTTCCATTCCCAGATACCAGTTCCAGTTTCCGCCGATCGCGTCCAAGTTCATTGGGAGTATGGGGAATGGCGATGTCCGGGCTGACGTTTATGAAAAGCCATCGCAGCATCAAAGCCAATTAAGATACCGGGGCACATACAAGCCCTAAAGGAATACGCGGCTAATTTCTGCGACAAAGCCGACAAACGATCGAGTTCGAGTTGGAGAGTCTTGGGGCACAAGTAGAAGCGGCACTTTTGTCGCAACACACAGGCCGTAAAATTAAGAACTCTGATTGGTAACAAATGTTTTTGTTCATTCGAGTGATAAAAACGTAGCGAACCGAAAAGATATAAAGTTCTCTTTAGTGTCTTGCCAGTGCGGCGATGATAAAATATTTAAATGAGCGCCGAAATGCTAAGGCTCTCGGCTTGGGCACTGCTTTCGATGGGGATCCGCTTGGATCGAATCGGACATTTAGGAAATCAGAGGGGACAGGGCCAAAAAAAAACCTTAATGGCCGCGCACACGAACCTGGCCAACAAGCCCCAAAACAGTGGGCTTAAACATGGCCCAAGGGCAAAAGTGTGAAACATCGAGCGGCGCAACGCCAATAGCATTCGTCGATAACCACTGTGTGTCGCCGAGTAAGTCGGTCGGCTGTCATGATTAAACAAAAGTCCAATGCCAGCTAGGATATTAAATTACATAGCATGGCAGCTAGGGACAGAGGTAAGGACCCATTCCAGCTTGCCCTTTTGCAACCAGCCGACGACGACCAAGCCCAAACCCAAAATCCAAAATCGAAAAAGCAAAAAGCAAAAGGCTTGCTGCAGATACGAGAAACGGCCACGACAAAATCATAAAAGGCATAAACAGTTGTAAAGACCCAAACCACAAAGGGCGTAGAATCAAAATTGAGCACTAAAACGTTATCGAGGTCGGCACAGATTAACTAGCCTTTTTGCTGTTGACTTCGGGATGGACGAGGGACATGCGGACAAATGGACATACGGACACACGGACATACGGACACACGGACTTACGGACACACGGACACACGGACTCGCGGACAAGTGGACAAGCGGACGACGACATCCAGGCAGGTAGTTCATTCTGAAATATCGAATGCATCTTAAAGATACTTGTGCGACATTACGATCATTACTCTGTGTAACAGATATGCACTTCGATGGCCAGGAGAGGAGGATGGAATGGGATGGGAAAGGGGCATGGCCTGCAGACAGGTCGACCTGTCGTGTAATCCGGTCCTGCCGCCTGGCAATTATAACCATATATAGCCCCCGCTGGCGTCGGTGCCGCGCTGACGACCCACAACCGAGTTATTGTCCCAAAAAAATTGTCATTCACAACTGTCTCGCCGATAAGAAACAATTATCGGGGGCAAAGGGACGGTAGGGAAGGTAGGAGAAATCACATTGAATGGCGCCAGTTTCACAATGAATCTTCACAAAAAGGACAAGTCTCGCGTTAAGATTTCGTCATGCCCTTTCAAAATGTAGGTTACATAAATGTGTTTATGGGATATGTTATGGAGAGCGGGAATGGCTACTACCATGATCTTACAACGTGGGAATGAGATTACAATAGGAGTAGGTACACTTCTTTAGTCTAGATCAGTTTGACAATTTTTAATCAATTAATTATTTAACTCAAGTCCGCGCTTTTGTAATCACTATCCCAAAAGTATGCAAGCTTCTCAAGCAAAAGGATTTGGTATAGCTGGGCTATCACTTAAATAGGTTAATCTGCTACCTTCTAGCGGCGTTAACTTTTCCACCCCAAATAGTGTTTTATGGTGCACCATCATCGATTGTGGGGAGTGTCCAAGACGCACTCGTCCTACTGGCAGCCCTCCAAGGAACATAATTTACTCCACGTGTCGAGGATTACATATTAACTACGCCACTGTGCTCATTTGGGGGGCGTGGCGCTACAAACGTCGGCTGTTAATCTTTAGCCGCCTGGATAGACATTTATATAGCTATTTAGGAAAGTGTGTGCTCACGTTTGTTTACATTACAATCCTCGTTGTTGCCCTTTTTGTTGCTCAGAAATAAGTATTAAATATCACTTTAGGGGATGCCACTTACATCAAATATGCTACTCTCACATGAAATCTTGAAAAGCAATACTTCGATAAATATTATAGTAATTCAATACCTTAGTTTTGATAAAAATTGTGAATTCATAATGGTTAGTTCTTTAACTTTGATTGTGCCAAAAACAATTGTAGATGTGTCAACAAGAAATACCAAATTTTAAGAGATTTTGAATAAGTTTATGTTAAGTCTTGGGATTATTAAGGAAGAATGGAATATTCATAAAGTAAGGTTATATGATAAATATGAGGAAAAAGTCATGAGTTTAATCCCTATAGTTGGGATATTAACTAAATAAAGGTTCAAAATAATTTAAAAAGCAAGGTGGCACTACAATTTGATGATGAAAGTTTGTGAAATATTCAGTTGTATGTAAATTTGAGTGTGTTATCCCTATTCTTAGCTCATAATCAGGTTTTCTTTCGTACACAACACACTACACACAATACAAATTTGCTAGCCAAATGCCCGACTGCCATTCCATTCCATATTCAAATTGGCATCGGCGCCGGCGCCACCTGCCATCCGTCGCTGTACTTTTGCACGATCCGGTGCCATCGTGTAGTTGTTACCCCTCAGCTGGCTGCGGATCGCCCCGATCCTCCCCAGAACTGGACCAGTGAACTGTGAGTGAGGGCGATCGCCAACGAAGCCACTGCGGTGTGGTCATCGCTTGCAGGATGGCTAGAACATTGTTCTCGTTAAACAGAATCATGTACGGAGGGGGGCCTGTACCTTGGCGGTCGATCGTGGGCACAATGTGCGATCCGATTGCGCATGCGGGCCACACAGGAATCCCCCAACCCCGGGGGCACTAGATAATAAAGACAAACTAACAGAGAGAGGTGACTTCATTGAGGATCGTGTTGGTGCCCGGTTTCTAATGACCTCTATGCAGTCTAGTCGGGGTTATCTCGTCGTCCTGCAGATTCCGGGACTGCAGACGAACCCGAAAACCGCAATGACCCCGATCGCCGCATGCGCATTATCCGATCCGGTCTAGCGCTAAGAAGGGAACTCACGGGGGAAACTGAGGATCAGGATATGGAGGAGGAGTGGCTAATGCGCCGACACCCCGCTGCGAGGTGAGCACACAGCCGCCTATAATTGAGTTATACATTCGACTGGCCAACAACTGACCCCTCCGAATCCCAAATCCCGAGTCCCGATCTCGAGTCCCTACCTCTTCGTGCGACTGACTGGCAAAAGGTTCGCAGCAGCTAAGCGGACAATGTTTTGACATAAATAAATGCTTGAATGACTTTTAAGTGATGGCAGTTTACTTTGACTTTCTATACCCAAACTCTGTTTGGCATGATTTATGGGGCACGATCCCGATCCGGGGACTGCTCAAGACATTACTTTCGTATACATACGTACGAGTATAGGTTTCTATATACCGATGCTAATTCGCATTCAGGTAGTAAGCGGAAAACAATAAATATATTCGCAGCCGTCCCTTATCGACCAGCTCGGTTTGGGTTATTATGACTTATAACAATGCACAATAACTGGATCAAATTTATTGTGGGTATTAAGGTGATTGAGCATTGTTCCCCTACAAATTAGTTGTCTTTTAAATATTCGAGCTTTACGATGTATTTATAAGCGGCTGATCAAGTCCTCCAATAAAATACGTATCAACTTGATTTCACATTTTTGATACACTTAAAAGGCATAACATTAGATTTATATCACAAAAGTACTGTATGGAATCGATTTATAATTCACAAGTATTTTAAATTTCGTAGGATGCTTTAGCCGATTATATTTTAAATAGGAACATTTTTATGTAATAAATAATACATTAGCTGTTTTTAAGAATCTTAAAGTATCTTTGAATTTGAAGTGCTTTTGGACTAGTTCTTTATAAATGTAATTTCTATATTTTCGTTACTTCCTCTAATGTAAAAATGTGACTTGTGTGTCAAATGTGATGAGAAAATGTGATCGCTTTTTATAATCAACTATGAAGAGGGCTCTTTTGAGCAACCTTTTATTGAGTATTAATATAGTTATTCATTAAATAACTCATTCAGATAAACAGAAGTTGGTATGAAAACATGTTGCAGCCAATAATTAACCACATAAGTATGCTATAAAAAGTGCATTGAAAACTACGTTGCATACTCTTGGGCATAACTCGAAATAGATGCGCACTGGTTGCGTATGCGTGATCGTCTTTTACCAAGTTGATCGAAAATCGACTAAAATACACACAGCTCTGTTCATAAAACTCCAATTATTTACAAATTACACTTCAATTTAAAGATAAAAAATGTTTTTTTGTAAAGTATCATAGTCTCTATATAAAAGCGTATAAAGTATATTGAGCAGAATGTTACAAAGAAGTTTATATAACAAACATTCGCATTAAATAGTTATATTTCGAAATTCAAGGCCTTTCAAAAGGGCTCAACTCTTTCCATTGTTATATAATTTTAAATTATTTTCTTCTGCAAGTTACTTTTTGTGAACCACTGTAATTTTAATGCCATTCTTCATAGTAACATATATGAATATTGTAATTTAATTTTTATAGGTCATTTTGTGATTTTCCGAATGTAAGGATTAAAACATATTTCTTGATTATGCAGAGTTTAATATTAATATCTACAAATTTAAATATCAAAATACTACAAGAATTTTTTGCTTTTGCTTCAGTGGCTATGTACAAAAGTTTGATTGTTTCTAAGTCCTGCCTATTTAAGATTTACATAAATATTTATTTTAAATAATTACATTCTGCAATCAACTGACACATATCAATACAATTCTTAGATATACAAAAAAATCTTCTAACCAAATTCGTTTGGAAAGTACATCGGCAAAACTTTAATCCTACTTTAATGTTCTTTCTTAATATCGTATTATTTTGTAAGTCTATATAATCACATAATATGTATTGTAAATTAACATAATAATATCCAGTTGGTTTCATCCAGTACATCGAGAAACATTCAGCAATTTTTTGGTAGATTCTCTGCAATTAAAGAATAGATTAATAGTCTTAATCAACACAAAAATTATTCACAAACCATGTTTTCTAGCTGACATTCTGGTCCTTGGCAACCTGGAAATTATACATTTGTTACAATAATATATTGAATTTAAGATTTTTCCAATATACAAACATCGAAATTAATCCGAGAAATACTCTTTCCCCATCTGGCTGACGATATCCTTACATTAAAGGTGTCCACTGCATTTGCAAACTTGCAAGTCACTAATTAGCCTTAAACAAACTGAAATCTTTGATTATTAAAATGTATGTTTACCTTTAATCAAAATAAATGCATACTTACGATGGAAGGGAAGGCGAAGGGAATGGATACGAGACTCCACTGCAAGTGGAGACAGTTTGTCTGGTTTGACTACCTGTTGGATGTGCACACAGTTGGAAGTGGCGATGCTGCCCGACTCAGCCAGCGGATAAGAATCTGACTCAATGGATCGAAAATGAATGAATCAATTTCATACCGAAATCAAGTTTATTTTTGTCTTAATGCCACGAATCAAGAATGCATCGGCATTTGGGCTTTCCACATCTGAAATATCAAGAAGATTAACCGTAAGATAAAGAGTTTCCGGTCAAACAAAATAAATGACACAACGCGCTGCGTACAGTGATCACTTGAGAAGATGGTCCTATTATTAACAAAATTTCTGTTCAATAATTAAATTTAAAATAGTAAAAATTTACTTTATTTAATTTAACTAAATCTTTTCTAGCTGATTTTGTGTATTTAATCCAATAAGGGAATCTAATACAAAATATGATAGTCTACATATAAGAGCTTACATTGTCATAAGAAATATTAATGATACCTGTTGTTCTCGCTGAAATGTACATTGAGAAATGTTTCTCATATGCGAGGCCCCACTGTATCGAGCGGCAAAATATTTGAAAACAAAAGAACTCCTAAATGAAGCCCCAATACATTTGGGCTGTTGAACGGGCATACAAACCAAATAAACACGTCGCTTTCCATTCGTTCCCCACACTTCACGGCCAGCTAATTAATGACGTTGGTCAGTCGGTTGGCTCAGAGTTTGGGTTCCCTCGATGCCAACAAGATCGGACCGGGCCAATATAGAGTGCAGGCCCTATAGAGTGATGCCATTTTGGTTTTCGTTTTCGTTTTGGTACGGGTACGTTTTGGTTTCAGGGTCTGGGGTTTCGGGGTCTGGGGTTTTGAAACTGGGATCCGGGGCCTCTCCTATATACATACATACATATATGTATATTCTTCGGCCTGGTGACGGTGTCGTAAGTGAAGTGCCAATAAACACGTGATTTACTTAAGCTGTGATCCGAGCGGCAGGGACGTGGGCTCTCTGTGGATCTGTGGAACGGTCAAAATCATGGGGCTTATCGCTGCCATCGGCCATCAAGATGCCGCTCATTAATTTTAAAATTAGGCGGGTTTTCAAGAAGCGAAGAGGCACCGAGAAATGATGTCCACCTTTTGCTTGAAGACCGACTAAACTGGCCATCCCAAAACCCATTTCCCAATCCCCCCTGCCCATTGCCCTCTACCCATTGCCCGTTGCCCGATCCCCGAGAGAAGCGGAGATGCATTGGCGACCGACCATGAGTGCATAAATTAATTAAGTCGGTCGGAATGGGAACGTGTCGACCTTTTGTCTGGCATTGTGGCGAAGATGGCGGCTGTGGCTCACAGTTGAGAGCCGAAAGCCCCACTGCACGTATATGTAGATACAGCTACAGATACAGATACAGATACATGGACGGCGGACGGCGGACTGAGGACGTAGGACGCAGGAGCGTAGGACGTTGTAAATTAAAAGCCGCGGCCGGGTCCTTTATATGCAACTCCACCACAGTCGCAGACTGAGTCATTTGCATTTTGCCAACCGAATAGCCGACCAGCCGAACAGCCTGATTATGAAAGATGCTGCGTGGGTGATAAATGGTCGTTGTCAGTCCGAAAAAGCGCAAAACCCCCAGCGATTGTTGCACTTTCCAGTTGCCCGGTGAATGGGTTTCATTCAACCCCATCGTTAGGGCCAAATGTTAACCCCTTGCTGGGTGAAGATTAGCCCAGACGTCCTGCCAAAAATGTATTCTGTGTGTTTGTTCATCCCTCGACGGCTGACAAGGGCCGTAGCCAAAAGCCAATGCCAATGCCAAAGGCTACACAAATCTAATAGATGCCGATTGAGATTTAATTATTTCACTTAATTTCATGGCTGACTTCGTGGCTAACTCGCCTGTCTTCGCTGCGAACAAGTTAATGAAGCGAATAAATTTCTTGGCAATTATTTTGCGGATTGTTTTAATTGACCGCAAAGGGCTGCCGGCGTAGATAAATGAGTGACTAGCCAATGGAGGCCAGTGGATAAGGATAAGACGTCGAAGGACGCAGCAGGAGTTCGCTAATTAACTAATTGGCAAGTCGTTAACTTCTGAGCTAAAGGGATTTTCCCCGCTTCGTTTTCTCTGCAGTAACTACACCTGCAATTTGTACCAGTCCACATCTATTACATACCTTGAGTATCTTTTTTTTGTTGTTGCATACAGGATCTTCTCACATAAAAAGCGACTTTGTTTATGATGAGTGATTGTTATGAGTTGTCAAAAAGGCATGCCACCCAGCCGCATGTGTGAAGGTCCTTTTCCTTTTTTTGGTTTGGAAGGAGAGGGCTGTTGTGATGGCCACGGCCGTTAAGCAGGAAATCCAGCAGGATCTGGTTAGAGTATGCCGTCAACATATGCAAATAGACTTGTCTACGGCTGAGGAGTCAAGCCGAAAGGTGGCCACCACGAGGACGAAGGACCAAGCGTGGTCCTGCCATCGACTATTCCACCCTCGCAAAGGTACAACGCCATCGACACCGCCCCCTGATAACAATCAACCCCGTGCGGCGGCATCGGCGGGAGTTTACTTTAATGTTTTGACAGTAAAATAAACATATCCAAGTGCGGCTCTCATCTGACGAGTGCGGGTGAGTGGGTGTGCTGCAGTGGTAGCTGCTGGGTGGTTTTTTGGTGCGCATGCACACGTATTTGTTCCCATACCTTTGCACTTTGAGTGGCATCAATGTGGCAGGGTACACACATGTTGGCACCGTGGGGGAGGTGGAGGACTGCCGCCCAAGCACATAGATGTCAAATATAATTCATCATCCTGGCGAAACATCAAAGCCAGCCCCTGCAAAGCCCAAGGACCAAGCACCAGGGCCCAAGCACCAAGGACCAAGGACCAAGGACCAAGGACCTGGGCACAAGGCTACCGGCATGGGCAAACACAAAGTCGCCAACAGCATCATTATTATCAGTTGGTCCACTGTTTTTGCCCGGTCAAGTGGGCCAAGCCAAAATGGTGAGTTTCGCCTGGACAGGGTGTCGAAATGAATGGAGTGCACTGGGACTTCACCAGACGATGATTCTTAGATGGGAAGAGAAAAAACTATTCAAAGACTAATAAAAATATGTTAAAAAATTATGGATTTAATCTGAATTCCTTTTCACATGTTATTTGGAGATAAACAAACAGGAAAAGGATATAGGTAGATATACATATATGATATAGATATGAACTAGATTCAGATAGTTAAGCTACACATTTGGCCAATATTCTGTAACATTTGCCATTCATTTCTGTTTTCTGTGTACTGAATAGTTGGCAGCTTTGAATTCCCATTGCACCATCAACTTTTTGTAGCACGGCAGAGTTTTTCCAATTGCTCAACTTATTTATAGCTGGCTTTTTAGAGGAGCCGCTTTAGGAGGGGACTCACTGCTTTACCGCAGGGCAAAGAGCGGCACTTAGGTCGAAGGATTCGCATGACGTCCTTTTAAATAATTAATGTCAATTAGAGCCAAATCTAACTTTGGCCATCAGTCGTCCGCCGCCTGGAGGACTTAAAAAGGCATGAACTTCTACTCTTACTCGTTTACCTGTTCAGTTCTGCGAGGAACTGCCTGCTGTTGGGCTGTCTGTCATAAATATTTTATAACATCAATTACCAAGCACTTAACTTTCATGAATTTAATACGAAAGCTTCAGCTGCTACCAAGGGTAGACACTCACTCACTCACTCGCTCATTCATTGATTCATTCATTCATTTATCTTGTGTGCCGATGACGAACAATCAACTCTCAGCACTCGATGTCACATTTTCGCAGTCGCTTTTCTTCGACAAGTGTAAGCCGGCAAAAAACACACACACATCTGCCCACATATGTTTATAGTATCAATATATATCTAGCCGGGTATCCTGGTCCATTCTGGTCCTGGACCACCCCCCCAAAACAGGGAACCATCCCGATTTGGTGCGAATACCAAGAGTGCCGTGATTTACTTCCCCTTCGGTGGCGAGAAATCCCAAATAAAATAAAATTAAATACGCATCAGGAGCACAAGTGCTTAAAGGCCCGCGGCCAGGTCTTCAGTCCCTCGCCTGCCTGATAAAAACAATATCAATGGCCCACCCAAAACAAAAAAAAACACCAAAACCCCACCCCCCTTTTCCCGCCGAAGGACGACGACCGTTTGGGCCAAGATTGGAGGCAAGTATCGCATGAGGCGGCGCGTGCCGATGACGCACAATTCCCCCATTGATATTCATGGTCGATTTTCGACCCGATACGACGTATACTCTATACTCCATACTACCCGTTCCCATATACCTATATATCCATTCCCATACTCATTCCCATACCAATGTTCATACCCACACCCATACGCAATCCCATTCGCAGGGCAGAAAACAGAGCGGAAAACAAAACGGTGCACACATAAATAAATAAAATTTATGGCAGCTTGGCTATGGTTCCCAATTGGATTTCGGGGCACTTGTAGTGGCCCTTTGATATACCCGATTATTTCTGTTTGATTGTTTGATTAGATCGCATCCGAATCCGAATCCGGTGAAATGTGGCCAAGGGAACAGCACGCTTAGTGGCATATGCTGACTATAGTAAGTGAGGGGTATTAAACTGATTAATGCGATTGCAAGTGCAGAGATATTAATATATTGTATTGACTGACAATCTGAATTATTCACCTGAAGGTGCAGTATTTATGATCTGTACTCCGCACACTTTATTAAATTTTAACTGAATATTCAATGGATTCTTGTGAACTGCCACTTTAAAGAGATCAGACTTACATTTTAACTTACTAAATGTGTAAGCTGCTAAATTTATAAGTTCCAAAGGCTAAAAACTTTATTTTCCATACTTCGTATTCCTACTTCTACTTTTCAGTTACAAGTATGTTTATGTTATAATTGTTGTTAGAATCATCGCCTTGTTTATGTAAAGATATATATTTTACAATAGTGAGAAATAGAAGAACCATTCAGACATTAATACTGCTCCTAATTGTGTTTTCCTTCTCTGCACCACTGCAGCATCTATTAATTTCAATTAAATGGGTAGGACAAACTCCAAACTCCCCTTGAAATTCTATTTAACTAATCTGGCTACAAGGACGCACCCCCGCGAAGAAGGATTGATTTCCATCTGCCCAGCCTCTCTGCCATCTCTGCCACATTTCACCATTCAACATTCAGCATTCGGCATTTATTCCGGCCAAATCGAAAGGGCTCTAAAGTCTCGGTTTATCTAAATGCTGCATTGTACTGCTAAAGTGTCCCCTGAGATTTTCCGAGGCGTTGAAGCGTGCCACCCCGGTTTTGGGCCAAACAAAATGCAGTGGTTTCCGGTTCGCCAGCGACCCCAGATCCCGGGTATACTCGCTGCTTCGGCTACAGTGGGAGTTAATTCGCCAAAGTCAGTAACCTCATCAAAGAACGGCTAACCGTCTGTCGACTATATGAAGTCGCTTGGGTTGGGGGTCCTTGTGGGGTTGGGGTTGGGGTTGTTGGTGTCGTCTACTCCACCGCCGCCACATTAAATTCACGCCAAACGACGTGAGGCGCATATGTTTATGAGTCTCGTCGAGATTGAAAGCCAGGCGGGGGAGTGGACCGGCATGGACGGAGTGGCATGCCCATGGTTAACCGAAAGCGAGCCAGGACGCTCCGTGCATAAAAGCCTCATGGTCACCGTTTGCCGATGCTCGTAGCTGTTGGCTCTTGGCTCTTGGCTTTTTCTCCTCGCCGCACGCTGCCTGCTAATGGATTTCGTGGCACTGAATTGAAGGGTTAGGGTCACGGGAGAAGTCGAAGTGGCAGTGGCAGTGGAAGTGGCTGTAGATGTGGATGTGGCAGTGGATGAGGCAGCGGGGCAGGAGCAGCAGTGGCCGCTTTTGGCCGCGCAGCATGCTTTCAATTTACTTCCACTTCCTCCACCAAACGCGCCGGCTTTGTTATTGTTGTTGCTCTGACTTACGCACCGTGAATGAATGCCAAAGGCGCCGAGGGGGCGGGGCAGGAGGTGGTGCCCCGGATGCGATGCCACAGGACGATACACGTCAAGAAATTGGAGGTGCTTTAATTAGCCCAAAGTTAGGTTCATTGTACATATGTATCTATAAACTGAGCTACCTTTTGAAAGACTTTCCACTTTAAAGTAAAGGTCGATACACGGCAAGAAATTGTAGGTGCTTTAATTAGCCTAAAGTTATATTTATTGTATATATTTCATATGTATCTATAAACTAAGCTACCATTTGAAGGACTCTTATTTCAAAAGGTATCATTTTAAAAATGCCCCCATTTAAAGTCAGTCTGATTTTTCTCCCAGTGCACGCACGGGCTTTCGTTGCACGCGACTTTCACACTAACGTAATAAAGAGCTCAACGACACTCAAATTGAATACGTCTCATGGTGCGAATGCCGTAATGATTTTCTATGTGGAACTCGATGCAGATAATGGGGCGATCTGGGAAACCGCCCAAACATCCCCCTAACCGCCCAGCCACCCAGCCACCCATCCACTCCCCCTTTTTCAAGGACCACCCCACGTAGCGTCTGCGGGCTGGGCGTTTTTGTTTTTGTTTTGGTTTTTGTTTGCCTGGTGATAGAAATTAACCCCTCAATTGAGGTTGAATTTAATTTGGCGCAAAATGGCAAGGGGGTGTGTTCCATCCGGCGATGGTGAGTGTGTGTCTGTGTGCTTGGGTGTGTGTGTCTGGGAGTGTGTGCTTGGGTGTTTGGGTGTGCTTTCCGGCGGCTGCTCACTTTGCAGCTGAAAGTAATATCGCTGTTAACGCTAAAGGGCCATTGTCAAATTGTCTCTTATTAATTATGATGATGCGTGTGCCGGTTTTCCGAAGGGGTGGCCCCTTCCCCCTCCCTCTCTTCTACTCTTCCAATGTGGAATGCAAATTTCTGGATTTGGGTCTGGGTTTGGCGTCTTTAACGTAATTTATTGCGTTCTGCTCACGGCGCACGGCTTATGGCCCAGTGAAAAGTTAAGGCCGAAAGGGTGCACATATCGGTTGCGAGTTTTTGGGGAAATCCTTCTCCGGAGGGATGAGGGATGAGTACGGAGTGGAGCACGGCGATAAGGTGGGCAGAGAGAGAGAGAGTCCTCGACTCCGGGTGAATTGATTTGGGACGAAACTATGCACGGCACCCATGCAAAGTTTGCTTAATTAAGCTCAGACAATGGGGCTCCAGTGAACAATGGCGCACAATGCCATCGCCATCATCACCATCATCGTGATCATCCCCATCATTGGGGGCACACACTCTTGTGGTGACCATAGAAGCACCCACAATCGCTTTTTCGGGGTCCTTCGAATGCAATTCGACAGCTTTAACTCCCGCAGGAATTTCAAATGAAGATAGCTAACAATTTTAATCAAAAAGGGGTAAGAACTTCACTAGGAAGCTTTAACTTTCAAGTGCTTGAAGAACTAACTAGCAAGTTTACGATCTCTAAGCATTAAGTTCTTGAGACATTCTTTAATATTTGTATGTACTACAAAAGATTCTAAACTTAATATAAGGCAAAGTTTAGATATAAGGCTTGTCTGTCTTTTCAAACAAAGCTCACTTTTAATCAACCTATGCGTTTCGAAGTCTCCCTAATTAGCAACTCGCCTTCATTCTTGGATTTCAAAATGCCCCCACAATATGTGAGCATTATAAGCCAGTGGACACCTCAGGTGTTGCGGCATGCCACATCTCTCAGTCGCTGCAGCTGAGGCAGCTGAATGACCCCCAGAGTCACAAGTGCCACAATTTATGGAGGCGCAGCAAGTCGCCTAGCGCCCGCTGATCGCCTCCTGCGAATCGCGTTGCATTCACCGGCGATATTTCACTGCTTTATTAAGTTAATTTCATATATCACAACTGCAGGCGCCAGTCGGTTGTGGGGCATTTGGCTGGATGTGGAAGTGGATGCGGATATTCCCGCTCTGCTTTCGACCGGGACAAGCTGCTCCTCGCAGCTTGAGCTCGTTACTTTGATGCATTTGGGGCGCGCGTTTATTTGTGGACGCCACTTGAACAACAGCGGGGCACTACACTTAGAGAAACTCATAGTGCACTCATTTTCTGTGCACTTTAAGGAGTTTTAATGAATGTCAATAACTGGAGGTCTTAAGTCAGTTAGAGGTACACTTCATGTAAAGTCGAATTCATATTAAGGACTTGTATATACATAGTAGCGTTTTCTTTTCTATGATAAGTCTAAACACTTTCTAATTTTAGCCAGTTATTAACAAGAAAAAGATGTATTATATTTATATATATTTATTTGGCTAAGTGGGATAGTGCATTCTTAGTTTATTATTTCATTTTCAGTGAGCCATCATCCATTTATTAATCAATTTTCTTAAATTTGTATCTTTAAGCTATAATTTATCTAATAACTCTCAAGAATAATAACTCTTAAAGAATATTATTCTTTTTAAATACAATGGAATTTGATGAATCCAGTCTCGTTTCAGTTTACTTCACAGTCAGTCTTTTCTTTCAGTGCACCTCCTTCAAGCTGCTCCAGCTAACTTGTTCTGGCGTTTGCAACTGCATTGAAACCAGCAACTTGCGCTCGATTAAGATAGCTCAGCGCGAATCTGTGGCCCAAACGAGCCATGCCCAAATTGGCAACATCACTCAATTGATTTGCAGGGTCTTCCCCCAACCCGCAACCCCATTCCCCCCGTAACCCCAACCCCCTTTCCCAAAAATATATATCGAATGTTTTTTAGGGCCGGCGACCGCCCATTAGCCACATGCGCGCCTGCGTGACACAACGGCATCAATCAAAGTTTCACCCGTTCCCATGACGTACATATGTACATACATATGTGTGTGTGTGTGTGTTTGAGTGGGTGGTGTTTCCACGTTTGGGTGGGAGGCATATTCGGCATTGGGGCGACTTTTTCCATAGGCGTGTTGTATTGGATTTGTGTGCGCCGGCTGCGCGTAAAAAGACATTTTGACAAATTCAAGTAGCGCCATCTACACTCGACTTTAATAGCTTTTATACTGCTTGTCACGATATTTCATCAGTCAAGCGGGGCCGTGGCCCAAACCGCGGCCAACACACAATAATAAATGGGTTGACACACACACACACATGTGGCAGTTTGGCTATAAGAGAAAAACAAAAAAAAAACAAGAGCCCAGAGGAAGCGCGAATTTTATTCGATGTTATTCCCATTTGAAAATGAGTTATTGACACATGTAGCCACCCCCGAAAAAAATAAAAGGCAGAGCCCCAAAAACCGCAGGACCAGCGCTAGATCCCCAATCCCCTATCCCTCTATCCCCCGAATCCCGTTTTCCATTTTCCGATCCCCCGGAAAAGTTGGAATCATTGCGTGGGAGCGGCCGGGCAAAGAGCGCGCATAAATTTTGGGCTGCCTAAATAGAAAAAACGAAATAAAAAAAAACGGGTGGAAAGGGGGAAAAGGGGACTCCCCTTTGTTTTTCCCCCCATTACACACTGGCATTCAGATTGCGATTTGCCTGCTTTCCTTTGCTCCGATTTGATTTATTTTATTTGCTTTGTGCGGCGCCGCAAGTGCTTCGCCCAATGCTTTATTAATATCGTAGGCGTTGCAAGTAACGTGCCGCATTTGTGTGCTCAAGTGATTCGCCAGCCGGATACGTTACTTTATTATGGCATATTATACCACATTCCCAAATATCCCTCATTATGGGTGTTATAACTTGCAACACGGGGAGAGACCAGCTAATTTGGAACTTTGGTTGGAGGTGAAATCCTCATCGAAGTAATTATGATTGTGGTTAATAGTGGTTAATAGCTGTGGTTAAACGGGTTACGGTTGCAAGTAAGCCCTTTAGATATAAAACATTCCAAACTTTAGGAAATATATATATTGGTATATTTGGGAAAGGGGAAATAGTTTGCTTAAAACTGCTTAACATTGAAGGAAATTAAAAGAAAACACTCACTAACTCTTAGGTCCCAAATTAAACTAAAAACTTAATACATATATTTTCAACGTTTCTAAGTGTTCTAATCTAAGTTGAAAACAAACTAAAAGTGGTTAAGTTTGCAAAGACCCAAGAAAACAAATGACCATGAAAATCTTTAAGCACAGATGTATTTAAACAAATTCCTCCCCTTAAAGAGCCATGAGGATATCTGAACTAAATTCCGACTAAATGGAGCAGGATGCCAGCACTAGTTAGATGACTGATTGATGAAGTAGCTGAGCGAATGGACGAACAAGTGATGAAGCGGATTGCGTACGTGTGTGCCGCATTAGATATTCATACGCACCGTGGTCCGTATTTTGGCCACCAGATTGAATAGAGATTCAATGTAGATGACTGCCGATTTGGAAGGGGAAAGGCGATGAGACGAATGTCCTGGGGCCGCCCAATCTCTGTTGCTGTTGCTGTTGCTGTCTGATAAATCACATATTTTCGCTGATCAAATCAATCTAATTGACATCACTCAAAATGATGGCGCAAAAGTTTCCACATTCATTTTCGCATTTGCAAAAAGAGCAGCCAAAAAAGGCAGGGGCAAAAAATGCGAATAAATGAGTTCCATCCCCAAAGCGAAAGCCCCAGGCTCTGTTTTGGTTTAATGGTGGCTCTGTTTTGCTCTTGTGGTGCGTTCCCATCTCCACATATATTCCATCTCCCATGTATCCCATATCCCATCACCCATCTCCCATCACCCATATATCCCAGTTGCCTATGCGGTAAAGCAGCGTGATTTATTTTCATTCCGTTGGCAACGCCACCCAAATTCGACGCTCCGTCATCCTGACATTCGAATTGAAATGCAAATTCTGACGAATGTGCGCTGCTTTTCCGGACGGAGTGGAGCGGTACGGTACCAGGTCGTGGCATGGGTTGGCGGGAATACGGCGAGGATTGACTGACGAATGACTCCCGGCAGCCGGCGGCGACAGTAGGCGGTAAATGAGCGAGCTATCCATGTGTGTTACTTTCTCGAATCGGGAGTGCCACACTCCTATGTACATATACATCCTGCATCAATGTACACACACACTAATGCCCAACCCGTATCGTATCCACATAGATATGGATTCGGATTTGGATACGGATTTGGATCTGAATGTGGATGTGGCATGAGGGGGGCACACACCTTTGCATGTGCGTGCCACTTCACGTGCATCCCACGCCATTCGCATTGAATAGCATCTCATTTACTCTCGCATCATTATTTTTTATTCGAGTGCCTAAGACGCTCGAGGACGAGGAATCCGGCTGGCAGCCGTGTCCAATCGATTACCGGAGTCCTGGAGTCGCCTCCATTCATTGGAATATATCGCAGGACTTATCCTTTAAAGTGGATTCAAATGAGCAGTTTAAGGCTAAGACTCTAGACCATTAACTAGACGGGTTTACTTAAAGATATTCATATGGTATGAATATAAGCTAGACGGGTTTATTCAAAGCTATTCATATGATATGAATATAAGCTAGACGGGTTTATTCAAAGCTATTCATATGGTATGAATATGTACTTTACAAGTGAGTGCTGATTTAGATATAATTGCATAAATCACCTGCTTTAAGTTTGCTTTTTAAATAGTTTTCCGTTTCTAAACTGATTGCAGCAGACTTAAAAAAGGCCATTTCTTATTACTTGCAAAAGAGCCCAACTTTATCCACATCCCTGTCTCTTAGTTCCCCTTATTAATGTACAAAACCCGGGCTATGTAATCAGGACTATGCTACACATACAGGACACATGGGCACACACACTTACCCGGCAACTCCAGGACTTTGTCCATCCGCCATTTCTAATGAAAGCTGTCCGGCTGGGCATCGTCGGTTAATTCAACATCTGCAAGGATGCAAGGATGTACATATTTTTAAAACAATGTCTGCTACCAGGCGGGCCTACTTAAAGCCGGGGCATCATCCGCATGGAAAGTGGCAAGGATTCCGTCGTATACCCGGCGACCGTCCATCAGCCAGGACGTATGTAGTACGTGGTGTCGGCCAGCATGTAAATGCTGCTTACAGGCCCAGACAATATTAACAATTCCCCGCAACTTGGCCGACACCGTCCTCAAAGGGTCCTGCCTGTGTGTGCTAGTGTGTGTGTGGGTGAGTGTGAGTGAGTTAGTGAGTGAGTGTGGGTGAGAGCGGACATTATATGCACATAAAGTGCTCTGCTCCTTCAACTGCAAGCGTCCTGCGGCAACCATGTTTGTGTTTTTGTCCCCGCCATAGTCGCTGCTCCTTGGCCACGTTAACAACTGTATCCCTTGTGGGCGCTCTCGCTTCATGTAGGCGAGGATGCGGATGTGGATGTGGATGTGGATGTGCACGAGGATGGACAAGGGGTTGGGGTTGGGGTTGGGGTTGGGGCTGGGGATGTCCTTCGTGCCCTGTAGGAAATGCCGGCAGGCCGTGTCCTGGCATCGTCCTAAAAGTATGCTGCAAAGTTTTTCCCATTTTAGCGAAATTCGGCTTGATCGTGAGGGTAGAAAATTTATGAGCACTCAGGGATGAAAGTGCAGCGTGATATCATATAAATTCTGTTTCTTTTTGTTGAGAAAATATTAAAAATTGCAAAAGACTAAGAGTGAAATAAAAAAGCTATTAAAATGCAATATGATGTATACTGAATTTATAAGAAGTGTATGTCCTTTGTTTTAGGAAATCATCTTACAATACGAGTATATTTATATATATTAATAGTAATGGTAAGATACCATTGTCCTTAATTCGTAAAAAATCCAAACTGCTTCAATAGTTTCGGTATATGCTTAAACCATCCACATATGAACCATCATGTGTGACTAACACTCATGTGGATGTGCCTCCTGTGTGTTGTTCTTGGACTTCCACTGTTCGCGTTGTCAGGGACGTCGTCGTTGTCGTTCTCGTTGTCGTTCTCGTTTGGCATTGTTGTTGTCGTTGTAGTTGTCGTTGTCGGTCTCGGCGGTCCAGTGGAGCCGCTGGTGAGGAAGGAAAGTTGTTCAAGTGGCAGCTTAATTCGCATAAAATGAAAACACGCTGTCTACATTGTTCCTACAACTTTTCGAGTTTTTTATGGCACTTAAAATGGCTGCTAGACAAAGGCTTAACAAACGGCTACTGCAGGATCTACGGCTCCTGCTCTCTCATTTTGTAACGTACGTATGTGCCCCCTTTCATTTTGGCCAACTTGAAGACAATAATGGCGTATCTAACTGGCTTATTAAAGCCGGTCTAGCAATCTACTTCGCTCTATGTTGAGGCGCAAAAAAAAACCAAGTAAAAGCCAGTAACTGATTCGCCACGCGGATAGGAATATGACCTGTTTTTTAAAGTGTCACCACCACACTGCTGAGCACTCCGGCCCGAAAATCAATAAATGCAAATTCATTTTTATTGTTAACATTTAAATAAAAGGTTGGACTTCATGGGCAGGATACAATGTAAAAAGCCGGGGAATGCCACCTCCGATAAACCAACATCAATGAAAGCACTCACATTTTTTCACATTTATAAATTCACCGTTCCTCATCCGCAAGCACCAGACCTTTGCGGATCCACATCCCAAATCTCCACTTCACCCAGTCCACCTTGGATACCACCAGTGCTCCATGGACACCAGAATCAGACATCAGCCATCGGCCATCGACCATCGGGGTGTTAAACGGAAAGTCCGCAAATAATCGACATTTTAAAGCAGGAAATTTCAGGCATTTCAACAATCACTTGCCGGTAATGAAAGTTTAGTAACAAATTTGCCACTCAATTTTATTTTTAATTTGATAAATACTAAGTTCAGAAACTAGCACTCCAGTTTTATTTAAAACTATTATTTCCTAGGAAAATATAGACAAGTTTTTTATTTTATTTTTAATTTGATAAATACTAAGTTCAGAAACTAGCACTCCAGTTTTATTTAAAACTATTATTTCCTAGGAAAATATAGACAAGTTTTTATCATTATTCATTCACTTATCAAAGAATTAGGCATTCAACATGGTTGTGAATGAATATTTTTTGATTATTATTACAGGACTTTCAGTAGAATAGATACTTGTTAGTTTATCAAAACGCAGGTGCAAGAAAATGATATTTGAAAGTAAATTGTCATTTCTACCTATGAATTATCACCCCTGTGAGGATCTAGGGATGATAATAAAGACATTATATAAGAATTTGAGTCGAGAAAATGCCACAACTTCCTGCAATTGGAAGCTGGTATTTTTTAATGACAGCCAAAGGGGTTGCCAAACAAAGCGTGCCAAGCGAATGAACAGCTTAATCGGCAGCACGAACGCTAAACACTCACTGTACAAGTGGCTCCCGCTAAATGCGACCCCTAAAAGCCATAAACTAAACCTGTTCCCCCGCCAGATAGTTGGTCTTTTCATAGCTGGACGGTTTTAATGTCCAGTCTCAGCTGGTAACTCAACAATTCTAGATTTATGAGTAGTAAAAATTGTTCCGAAATGCTTTGATTGCAATGTGTCCCAAAGCAGGGAGCACCATACTTACTACTTTATGGTTTCTTTTAAACAAATAAATTCTTTGTTTAAATGCTAGTTATGTTTACTATGCACTGACAAGTAGTGAAGGCGTTTCCTAGTTTCGCATTAGGAGCACAACATATTAATCACAGAAAGTAATTATAACAATAAGCACACCCCGTGATTTTGCATTGCCTTCACATTCGACTGAAATTCCACTTTTAATGGTGGGAATGGGTTGAAAGCATTAATAAAATATGTTTGTTTAGAATGAAATTAGCAATATTTCGCCATAATTTACACACCTAACAAGGCGTCCCGAAGAAATGTGCGTGCACCGCTGCTCTGCATTGAAATGAACTATTCATATGAGTATTCATATCGCACTCATATGGGTGAATGGCTTGATGGGTGGTTGAGTTGATGGGTGGATGAGTGAGTGGTAGGCAGAGGCGTTGAGTTCAGTCTACCAGCAAATGAAACAAATTCTATTTTAGTCGAACGCGAGAAATACATAGTTGCATGCGAACCAAGTAGACTCGTTCCTAGACGTTATGAATACTATGAATATTCAAGTTTGCGCCGAAATGTAGAAATTGACCCAAAACCCGGGAATTCTTGCAACGCGAGCGTGTCAAGCGAGTGTTTAGGAATTATGGTACTTACTTTACTCTATACATTTGGCTGGCACTGTCGAAGCCCAAATTGTATTCCCCATTTCTGGAGCAATCAATCGAGTGCATTTAGTGTAAGGTAGTGTAAGGTAGTAAGTATGGCAATTCCCACAGACGAAAGCCAGGCAACGACCCTTCGTGTAGGTCCAACTTCTTGCTCCACTGCACCCAAGTGCAATCCGGTTGCATGTGGACGTGGATGTGGATGTGGACGTGGATGTGGATATGGATGTGGATGTGGCCAAGTGGCCGTCTCACTTCTACTGTGTTGCAGTTGCAGTTTAGCGGTTATATTCTGCATAAATGAATATGTAATTCATTTTATTATGGTGCAAATTGCGAATTGAATTGTTTTTAATTATTCCATACTTCGCTGGCGACCGCCAATTTTTCCTAACCGCACCACAAAAAGTCTAGCCAGTCGGTTAGTTACGAGTGTATGAGCACGAACAATTCGTACTCATACTCACACTCATACTCATACTCATTATTCGCGATCGGAAACAAAATACTTTTGGACACAAAGACTAAACAAAACTGTTAATTAAGCTGCTCGTACTAGCTGAGTATGCATGGTTTTTTAGCGGAATAGAGTGAGATGATTTAAATATAGATGTTGCATGTTTGCCTTTTTTGTTTAGACTTTAATTATATAGCTTAAGTCGAAAATAATGCAAATGCGGAGATTCATGAAAAATTCTGTAATCTATTTATTCCAATTAAATGTAATGAGCTTAAAGTAATGGGTATATTTTATACATTTTTGCAATTACATTTGGAAAGTTTAATTATTAGGAAAAGCGGCGGAAAAAATAAAAATGTTTTTACAAATTATTCGAATTTATATAGTGTAGTTATAATGTTACGCTTCAGATTTATCAGAATATGCTGTTATTTTCCTAAATTAAATAGAGTAAGTTATAACTAGTTAGAAGCAAATGTTAACTGGCTTTTAACAGATTTGTTTTGAATTATATGCACTCCTTGCTACTTTCTTATAAGTAATTAGTTTTTATTCTCAACCTAAGCCTGCATAAATTTAAAGAAAAACTCTAAAAATAAGAGAAGCGATAAATCATAACACTAGTGAATTTGACCTGCGACATGTGCACTTAACACATACTTTAGTTTAATACACTTTACGATGACCGTCCTCGGACCTTCGAAGTGAAACAGAAGTGCTATGCAAATTGGCCTGCGTTTCGTGTGCGCTTCTCGACTGGTTCTCTCTCTCTACCTTTTGGCCATCACAAGAGTGCGGCTAACTTGGCTAAAACAGACGGCTGCTACTGCGGCTGCTTTCTTCAACTAATTAAAAATTCCAGCGCCGCAATTGCGAAATTGGCCTCTTATCGGTTGTATCATCGACGCCACGAAGGCTTAAACATGATGCGCTGATGAATAGCTGCCTAGGCCAAAGGGTGTACTATATACATACACATACATACTGTATGTTTTAGATGGGGAAAATGGAAAAGCATATTTATGAATACGATTATTTAGCCCATGATAATTTTCCGTTTCTCTCGCTTTGCCGCTTTATTTTGCAATGTCGATGCAATGTGCTGGCCGCAAAAAGCAACACAAAAAATACAAAAAAAAAGCGACGGAGGCGTTTTGCGAAACAATTTCTGTTTATGGTCCCAGACACGCGACGTACATAGTTGCGTGGCTTTTCATCATACGAATAAAAAACATAAATAACAAGCCCAGGAGAAAACTCTTTCGCGCTGCCCCAGGCATTTTCAAAACGCATTGCATATTGCAAGTATTTCTATTTGCTCGCTGGGGAAAATTCATGAAAACTTGGTCCAGCACCTTTGATTGAAAGGATTCAAGATTTCTGGCTTAAATAGAGTTGAGCCTTAAGATGCAAGTTAGGCTTAAAAGTTTAATCCTTTTTTTTCATATTTTTTGTTAAATAGTTTTCATTCACTTAAGTTTCGTTTGAAAAATATCTATGTATTTAAAATTTTAACTAACCATGAAGGTAAGTACATAATCCGTGTTTGTTTAGATATGTCTATCTAACCTAATTGCTTCGAAGTGTTTTTATTGACGAAGTATTTTTATTAAGATTTATTTTTAAAAAAATAATTGTGTAAAATAGTAGTTATGCCACCTTAACCAACTTGCCTATAAAGGTAATAAGTGCTATCACTCATATTTTCTGGTATCTCTTTATCTAAATTATCAGCCCGTAGATATTAATCATATCTGATTTTGAATAGTCACGGACTTGCTGTATATAATGAACTGTTCCAGTGGTTATTGAAGTTCCATAATTGCATGAGATTTATTCTAATATCGATAGTAAGTTAAGTTTGAATATCTCAAAAGCTTGCTATGGATAATTTTATTTGAAACTTTCAAGAATATTAAGAGCTTACAATTTGCTATCTATCTCATAATGAAACGTAATAATTTCACTAGAGTACAACCTTTTGTATAACAAAGTTTCGTTATAAATACATTTTGATTTATAACGTAAATAAAATGCCTAAAATCCACTTTACCACCTTGATGGTTTAACTTTCTTATACAATATCACGCGATTCTAGTGCAACATACTCACATGAAAGCGCTGTGGCACCTGAGCCACAGTTCAGTTCAGTTAGTGGCAGTGGCGGTAGTTAGTGGTAGTAGTTGCCGCTGGCCGTTGGGTGCAAAGTCCACCGGGAACCGAGAACCGGGGGGTCACTTGTAAAGCTTC
This sequence comes from Drosophila teissieri, assembly GCF_016746235.2. NCBI lineage: Eukaryota > Metazoa > Arthropoda > Insecta > Diptera > Drosophilidae > Drosophila > Drosophila teissieri. Next base: position 12,226,931 of record NC_053031.1, on the reverse strand, counting down.
ATCGTGTCCGGGGTCAGGGCGTTATAAAACGAAAACGAAAACGCCAAGACGTTGTTGTTGACAAGCACGTGACAGTCAACTTTGGCACTCTGTTGTGTGTTTTTGTTTACGCCGTGTGGAATTGTTGATCTGGTTGATATGGTTGATACTGGTACTGGATACTGGTACTGGATACTGCTACTTGGCCCAATCAGGGGCACGCACTTTTGGGTTATTCACAACTTTCGGATGTTCGCCGCAATCGCCCCCACCCCTCTCCATCACCAACTCCACTTGCCACTTGCCACCTGCCACCTGCCACCACCCACCGCCCAGTGGCACAACCTGTTTGCTCGGCCTTGCGCGCCCACTCTCGCCCATGATGTGCGCATTACCGAGTTCGAGCGCATACTAGTTGTGTGTTGCATGTTCGCTTTTGGCCAAAAGCGCCGCACTACTCGGTTGCCAAAGAGAGCGAGAGAGAGAGAGCGCCGGCGAGAGCGGGGGTTCAAAAGTTGCGCATGTGCCGTGGAAAACGGGTTTTTTCCCCCACTGGTGCAAGCGAGATGGTTGCATATTCGCGGGCGGCACTGCTCTTTCCAGGTGGGCGGCGGGCGGTGGGCGGTTGGTAGGTGGGCGGTGGTTGCAACTGGAACATGGAACGTGGAAAACGCTCCGCCTCTTTGGGCAACGCGAGATGTATGGCCAAAATGCTACGACAGCCTTGGTATTTTTAGGTTACGAATTTGCCAGCTTTTAATTAGTACACATGGTCGGAAAAGCAGGGCGGTGGGCGATGGGCGGTGGGTGGTGGCTCGCATGGCCAGTGGGCGGTTGTGGGTGGTGGCTAGTGCTGCTTTATCATACCTGTGATCCAATTCAGAAATACCATGCAGCCGTTCGAAATAGCCAATTAACTCGCTTCTGATCAAAGGCAGAGCACTTCCCGTTTCAAGGACTCCACAAAAGGGCCACAGGCGATCCGAAAATTAGACAGCTTTCGCTGGATTTTGGTGCACTCAACGAAATTGCGTAGTAAGTATGTATCATACGTATGGCTAGTCTTGAATGCAGAATAACTAAATTAGTGACACAACACAGTTCAACTGAAGTAATTATAAGCATGTACAATAAATTGTAGCTTTTTAATTTGAAATTTGTTGGAATATTATGATCCTAAATAAATCATAGTAGTTCAAGTGCTACTAATTTGTAGATATATTATGATCCTAAATAAATCATAGTAGTTCAAGTGCTACTAATTTGTAGATATATTATGATCCTAAATAAATCCTAGTAGTTCAAGTGCTACTAATTTGTAGATATATTACGATCCTAAATAAATTATAGTAATTCAAGTGCTTCCCCTTGTGAAGTTTTACATGTGGATTCACTAGTTTAAACTCTTCCTTCGATGTACCCGACCTTCTATACATTCTAGTAGCTAATTTTCTTAGTTCCTTGTTTAAACACATTTGATTTGATTTCCTCGGTGCATTCGCACACATGTGCATTAGCTGGGGGGTGGTGGGGTAGAGTGGGTGGGGAAAGGGGGTCTGGGATATGCCTGCGCAGAACACGAGATAATCAGGGGAGCCCAGAAAGGCAGAAAGGGGCTCATAGCCGGGGCTCTTTGTCGAAAATTGCATCCATGTCATGCATGCGCATCCATTCATTACCTAGTGGCTGAGTGGTTGGAAGACAGCGTTTGGCGTTTTGTATCCCAGCAAATATGCCGTGTTCGCATGTTATCCCAAATGTCCCTGGGAGCTCAACAGCCACTCCCCCCCCCCCCCCTTTTTCCAGCCCACCCTCCCCCTTCCACAGCTGACCAGACAGTGTGTACGTTATTTTGCCGAACGAACAAACATCTTGTCGGACGAGCAAGCAAATGACTTTTCCCTCTACCCAAAATTTCCACTTTCAGCCGTTGTCCTTTCTGCGTGTCGTCCTTTTTTTTGCAACCCATCTATCGGCACTAGTTTAGTCTCGGTCTTCGCAGTTTGTTGTTGGGGGTAACGCCACCGAAATCCTTAAATCCTTTCAGGTGATTCGAGTAAGCCCAAAATATTGCACACACTTTGGTGGGCATTACTGGATTTTGCAACAGCAATTGCTTCAAATGATAGAAAATGATAGCTAAGCCTTATCTAAGATAACCAAGAACAATCTTTGTTTGAGTATGAATGGAATTGCCAAACATTTTATATTGCAAACTCAACTTAATTGAATATATCTGAATTTTTCCCCTAAGTTAGGGGCTATAAAATTAGTTATTTTACAACCACTTTTAAAAGGCTGGCCATCAGTTAAATTACTTAAATACGGTAGCCACATCTATGCGGCCATTAGCTACTGATTTAACAAAGTGCATTTCGATTAGAATAATTATTTAAGCTGGCATTTAAGCCACAAGAAACGCTAAAAACGAATAGGTTAAATTCGCATATAGAAGAACCCATTCACAAGCGAGCTGTATTTGTTTGGCATTTTATGAGGCGCTCGGCCACAATGGCGCAAATAAATTGTATCTCATGGATGCTTGGGCAGCGCAACTGTTCGGATGCGAGTGCTATCAGCATATTTATGGACATGGTACAAGCCAGAAACCTATGACTCGCCTATCATCAGCTCTCAGCACCAAGATCTCAACGATGGCGAATTTCCGCAACAACATATATGAGCAGTTCGAGTTTTCAATGCGATCTGTGGCGCAGGTATCCGCAAGATACTTGACTTGCGCTGCTTAATGCCACATAATGGTGGTATATTCTGCCAACTGCCAACTGGCGACAGCACAGCCAACGCTGGCTGCGAAACATGAGCCAAATAAAAAGCCCATTTGCACACAAATTTACTTCCAAAATGCCCAAGATGCGCATCATTCAAACCGAGTGTCCGAGTATCCGAGTGTCCGAGTCTCCGTGTGGATGGAATGGTATGGTTTGGTATGGTATGGTATGGTATGGTATGGTATGGGCCCCGGTAACTGGACACCGGATGCAGATAAATCTTTGCCTTGCTGGATCTTTAAAAGCAAGTTGCGTATGGTGGAGTCCACACCAGGTGAAGTCCCTGCGCTTGAAGCTCGATCGGAATCACCAGATAAGCCCGATCACCAACCACAATCCCTGCTCGCGGCGGTGCGGCGACAAACTTAATTGCGCCTATTCCTGCATTAATTGCACACACACGCGCGAGGATGGCGTCGTTCGGCCGCCGGAATGTGTTAATTAAATATTTAAATTATTCGCATTCGCATTTGTATTCCTATTCGTATTCGTATTCGTACATTGTGGATCCAACGGATCGATCCTTCATTACGCGAATATCGGTCGAGAGTGCTAAATTTAAAGACGCGGCACGCACGGCTCCTCTGTCCAGCACTTCCTTTCCTATCCGCGGTCCTGCCTCGCAGGACATTGTACACTTTTTGGTCTAGACTGTTTTGCGGTCATCGGGAAAATAACAACAACCGCAGCGGCAACGGCAGCGGCAGCATCTGCATTCGTAAATGTATCTGTATCTGCATCTGCATGGGCATCTGCATCTGCTGCCTAGAGACAAGCGACAGTCGCGTTCCGATCGGCGGGCATTTTTATTATTTTCATTCGCCATTCAACATTTTCGCTGCACTTGGTAAAATATAGCTGAGTGTATTTCAAAAACTTTGGTTTTAGTGGGTAAAAAGTACTTAAATAAATACATTTCAATTTATTCTAATTACTGTGCTTAAATTTACTATATGAAAATTAGAATTAAAATCATTTTTATCAATGATCAGGTTAACAGTTTAAGTTATTAATTGTAGGCTAATCCTAAAGCTATCAGAATTTATTATATTTTCACAAAATAGTTGTTATATTTAATGGACGTTCTTTATTTAAACTGTAAAGTTATACATTTGTGTAATTGTTTTTTATGACTTTTGCAGCAAACTTTAAAAAGTATATCTCAACCTAAGAGAGTTTTATTAAAATATGGATTGTAATCAAAACTCTAGCATCACTTATGTTTCAATACTTACTCAAACACATTTTTGTAAATCGAGTGCCAATTAATTTAGACATGAATAGACTTTGAATACTATCCCAATTTTCTCGCCGTGCGCTTTTATTGAAAAAGTGGAAAATTGACGCCACGCGTCCTTTGGGCAAAAGCCACAAAACATTTTCATTTTATTTTTACATGAGCGGGCCAAATAGAAGCCATGCAGGCAGGCGGTGTCCTTGCGGTGAAGCTGGGCAATTGGAAAATATATTAATTAAATGTAGTTGCCCACGGCAGCGGGGCTCATTGCCAATTGTTCAGTTTTGTTCGCCAATTTTCCCCCAGCTTTTTTTGCGTATGTTTTATTATTTTTGGGTAAAAATGCAGCGCACATGCAAAACGACGACAGGCGAGCAATAAACATGCAGGCCATCAATGCCCGTTTCGGCATAGATAAATTTGAAAATAGCAGGGAGCTACAAATTAGTGCTGCTGGCCCAAAGCGCGGCCATTTGGGCCATATATCCAAATCCAAACGTGGTAGTTCCATCAGCGGGCCGGGCATTGAGCCGTTTAAAAGCCAACCGCGTGCAAGTGGAGTGCAGTGTGTGTGTTGCATTTGTTGTGGGTTGTGCAACCGCGGAAGTTTCAGGGGGAGCTGGGGGTCAGCAGAGGAGTCCCGTGTAACCGGCGGCGGGGGCAACTTCCAACTTCCAACTTGCAACTAGCCCACTGGGCAACTGGGCAACTACCAACTGCAGCGCCAGCGCCAGCGCTGTAGAATGAGTTATTGGCCTTGTTGGCGATTTTATTGCCACGGCGCAGCCATAAAATATGGTAAATTATAGCGGTTTGTTGTTTTGGCCATTTTGTAGCCGAATAATGTTCTACGTTCCACGTTCTACGTTCTACGTTCAACGTGTGCGTCCTCAAGCCCCAATAGACCTGTTCATGTTTCAGCCCCGGATTCGCTGCACACGCCCACAACACAAATGTGGTCTTGTCAAATGGAAAACGCGACAAGTTTCTTTGTTTAACAAAAAGGCCCGAACACGCGCCGTTATCATATATCAATATCAATAGGCCCACCGCCGCCGAATGCAGGCAATATTTTATTATTTTCAATTTCAAATTAATCGCGTTCGCAGCGCGTAAACCAATTATCCGTACAAAATCGCATTGAAATATGTACATTTTGAATTTATTGTTATAACAATTTGATGGAATTGTGTATTGGAAAATTGTAATGGGAATTAAAACCAAAATGAATGACCAGTTCACTGTTAACAGATGAAGAAAATGGAAGAAATGCCTACTTTAGTAGTTGATCGTTAGTACCTTAATCGAGCTGTAGCTAATAGTTAATGTAATTAATTGCTTGTTATTTTATGTTTTGTTTTTATGACCCAATCGCATTTAATATCTGCCAGCGTGCACAATTATAGAGATTATTTACACCATCCCGCTTTGCAAGTGCCACAAGCATTTGATTGTGCCTGACTTTTCGGTTGTTGCAACCACCACCCCGAATTGGGGGAAACTGGGCATCAGATGCTGCAATCCTTTATGCAGGCGGCGCACCGAAATCCTTTTTGCCACATTGCACCGAGGAGGCAATTGTGCGGAAAACCCCTAAACATGTTTTGGGTTAATTTAAAATGCGGCCCAGCCCGACTGGCACAGAACAAAGCGCTAAATTAATGTTGTCATTTTCCACTCGGCGGATAAAATGGCCAAAGCCAACCAGCCAGCCATCCAAACAGCCAGCCTCCACAAAAGCCAACTGAACTCATTATGATCTGGACTTTGTTGCCTATGTTGGCTTGTGTGCGTGTGGCAAGTGCCAGTTGGCAGTTGCATCATCCCATGCATATGCGAAAAAGTGCAATTGACTGCAGATGCTGCCACGATTTGAAGCGGCTAATTTGAAAATTCCAAAATTTATCTAATTGTCTTCAGAGGGCCATCCACTGGGCACCCACCCATCCATTCGAGCTTTAATGAGTTTTGCCGAGCCGAGCGGATTGCATTTGACCAAGTTGCAGATATTAAAGTGAATGTTGCAATGCCAATGTGCACGTTTATTAGTATAATATAATAATACTATACCATATTATATATAAAAAAATATATATATATATATATAAAAGTATATATATAAAAAATTAAATAAACCGCTAACGATTAAGAAGGCAGCTAGACTTATTGCAATCAATTGGAATGCTCGAAAAAAATAAGGGATGCAATTAATAAAATTACAATTTTTATTGTAATTTTTTATTACAATTTAATGAGAGATATTGTCATTTAAAAATGTGTTTCTACTTTAAAGAGTAACAGTCATTAAAAACCAAGGACTCCTTAATTTTAGGTTTTTGTTTCAATTCTATGGTGTTACTGAATTGAATGTAATGAAATCCTTCAATGAAAACTATATTTAAGTTGCTCTATTTTATGAGAGTTATTTCATAGAGTTATGAAATACAATTCATATGTTCAAAGATATAATGGTAAAGATACTTATTCAATAAATTAGAGTTATGAAATACAATTCATATGTTCAAAGATATAATGGTAAAGATACTTATTCAATAAATAAAAATCGCGCAACAGAAGACACTTACTTTTAGAACATCTGTAAAATACTTTAGTTTAAATACGGCAAATAGCATAGACCAACTTCCCTTTCCATAAAATATTCCTTAAGCGTAGATATTTGGTTCTCAAAAACCCTTTCAACTCAACGCCGAACTGTTTCAGTTCATGAGTTCATAAATTCACAGAATCTATATTTGAACACGGCACATTGAACGCTTACGTAAGATCACCTGAATTCCGTGAAACACGTGGGGTGAGCTGCTCTAATTAGAAGCGTGTCCCTCGTGGAGAATTTCAATCTGATAAAATAGAGCTGTCTGTGGCTTCCCAGTTGGTTACGCACAGGTAGCTCAACTTTGGATACCGATATGTGGCGATCATTATACTTATAAAGGGATCAACTGTCAATCTGAATTACAGTGTTTGCTTTTGGTATTGGTACATTGGTCCGAGTCCGAGTGGAATTCCAGTGCTGAGCTGTTATGGGTAGGTCGATAATTATAATGCGACACCGACGATTTATTATTTTCATTTATAGATGTGACACACGACACAAACTCATGAGTGCCGTGATTGAATGCACACGAGTATCTGTATCTACATATTTCTTCGAAAAATGCGACCGCTCCCTTGTTCGCTGCGATTAATTAAGTTCATTGGGTCGCAGCTTTTTAAATATATATGGGGGTTCCATATAAATAACTCTTAAATACTATATCATCAAAGAAATATATATAGGTATATAATATAGTACAATATTTCATCTTGAATCAACTGCCCAGTCAACAAACTCTTTATTGATTACTTAGTTCAAATAATAGGCGACAGCAAGATAAATGATTTACTCAACTTTATTTATCGTCAAATTTGAAAATTTACATAAATACTATTTACAATTACAAAATGAATGCCATTAGAAATGTCTCTCGAATCGAATCAATTTTGCCGAACGCAAGTGCCTTTGTGTGCGAAGAAGTAAGTGTGAATTAACTAAATTAGCGCAGATAATTGCTCGTATAGTATGTGTTTATATGCATATATCACAGATACTTAAAAATTCTCTACAAATTTATCCAAACGAATGGGGTTGCTAATTACATGATTACGTTTATGTGTGTGTGCACGGATTAATTATTTGGCCGATTATACGTTATTTGAAAGTCGAAGGTTTAGGCAAAAATCTTAAGACTAATGCTCCACTTCCTCCCAATTTGGGGATATTAGCACTAATACTTAATCTTATGCGGTAGCTATTTAAAATTATTAAGTTGTGTGGATTAAGCACTTAAGGTAGGAAATGTTAGTCTTAAGACAAAAAGTTCGCTTGATTTATAACACGGTGGAGTAGTAGTAGTAGCTGGCATTATATATTATATTGGCATGCCAGCGAGACTCAACGTTCTCCATCCGACGAAAGATGAATGGGTTCGTGTGGTGTGCGTTTATTTCGAGTCATTAAACTTGGAGCCGTGTGACTCAGCCCAACCCCCTCAGGCCCCAAAAACGCATGACAAGCTCCCAAAAGTGGGCGGCTCAGAAGTCTGTGCCCCACCACCACCACCACACGAGCACCACCAGCACCACCGCACCACCGAGACATTTTCGTCTCGCAAATTCGCAGCGGTCGAGTGTAAATATGCTAATTAAAGTTATAAAGCGAAATAATTTATGATATGGTAGGAAATAAAGTTTTATTGCCATACTTAAGCTACATTTATTGCAAAATAATTAGTGTAGTTATCGCTATCTGTTAAACGTACTCGTAATCGTAATCGTAATCGCGGATTGCCCGCCACTTGCACTTGTCCCGCCATCTCGAAAGTAGTGTGTAAGTAGTTTCGCTTGCTATTTGGTATCTGGTAACTGCTACCTGCTATCTGCTATCGGGTAACTGGTAACTGGTAACTGTTCTCCGTAACTAACCGGTTCAAGGTCGCCCGCCCTCCGTCAGATAGGCATTGGCAGTGACGCCCATGTGACCATGTCCATGCCCGTGTCCGTGCCCGTGTCCGTGTCCGTATCCACTGTCCGTATTACTGTACAAAATGTTGACCATGGAAGCCACCGTCACCGGAGTGACGGAATGCATCGATGAACTGTGGCTGCTCCCGCTGCTGCTGCTGCTCCCGCTCCCGCTGCCGCTGCCGCCGCTGCTGTTCAGCTTCATAGTGGGCGGCGTCTGGGGCGGCGTATCGGGCTGGATCTCGGGAAACCCCACACGCTGCGGCGCTGGATGGATGGTGTGGCTGGGTGGCAGCTTGCCGGTGGAGGAAGTGGAACTGCTGCTGCTGGGCAGATGCATGCCCATGGCCTCGGTGTACGCCGTAGGTATCCGCGAATATGGCGATCCGCCGGCGTAGCTGCTCATCATACTCAGCGGCGAACCGAGCTCCATCGAGTGGTGCGTATGATGATGGTGATGCGGGTGATGATGCTGCAGCTGCTGTTGCTGATGCTGGAGCTGCTGAGGGGGCAACTGCTGGTCCGGTCCCGATGCGGGCGGGTAGAAGTTCTGGCCGAGGTACGCCGCGGTGGGCGGTGGTGTCTTGCAGGCGGCTGTGTCGGCCACGCTCCAGATCTTGGGCTTGCTCGCCGGAACTGGGATGCCACAGTCTCTGCTCAGCGGGTTTTTTTGGGCCGCAAAGTCGCCCGCTTCCTCCTGGCCGTAGCCGCCACCCGGATGATAGTATGGCTGATCCATCGGATGGTGTTGCAGCTGCTGCAGATTCTGCTGCTGCTGCTGTTGCTGCTGCTGCTGTTGCTGTTGGTGGTGTTGCATTTGCTGGGGATGTGGGTGCGTATGCGTGTTGTGGGATTGCGCATACGAACTGTAGGCCGCGTGCATGGGATGGGCGCCGGGGGGTGTGGCATAGGGCGCCAGTCCACGCATGGCCACCAGATTGTGTGGCTCCCGGTCCAGATCCAGTTTCTGGTCGCCACCACTGTCCACCTCCTTCTCCGCCTTGCCCAGTTCGGATTTGATAAGTTGATTGCCGGGATCTAAAAGATTAGAGCCAGAGAGAGAGGGAGAAAGAGAGAGAGACCATGTGGAGACACAAAATAAATTTAATTAATTTCAAGTCAGAGGCAGGAAGCAGACAAGTTCTTAGAGGACTGCAAAACTTGGCACTTCCATATTACAGGAGGTGGAACTCTTGGCAGCTGGCAGCTGGCAGTGGCAAAAACCCTTGAAATTGTTGGTGGGCGTTGATGCGTGCAACCCTCGCAGCCAGCGGAGAAAGCTTTCAGCAGCAAAAGACTCGAGTTTCCGCCGACTACCGCCCAAGTCCCCCCCACCCCCCTTTCCCCTCCTGCTGCGTTGCACCATTTCTATGTGTCGCCAACTCGAACAAGGCCACTTTGGAGACGAAGTACACGGAGAAAATGGGTCGACCAACCACTGCTTTATGGCCATTTTAATAGAAATATCTTAGACTTGAGTCGGTACTCAAAGAATAAGTTACTGCTTTTAAGTTTTGATAGCAAAGCCTTTCTTAAACTCAAATGAAGAGTATATTCCATTTAAACAGAAGCGTTTAAGGTTTAGAATCAACATACTTGTGTTCTTCATAACTAGTAACTTCTGAAGTTAGGCGACATTTTCGCACAGTGCATCTTAGAATCGGAGTGCGGGCGCAAGGCCACTTTGCCAACAATGTGCTGTCAACTTCCGGGGAGGATGTCGCCTAAGCAGTCAGACAAATAAACGGACGACGGACTGCGGACGGACGGACTTTGGAGCGACGGACGATGTTGCATAACATTCGCCTCGCCACATAAATTGTACTTAAAAGCCCAGTGCCACAAATCTGTTAAAGGGGCGGGTCAGCCATCCTGCCAGCCAGCCAGTTGGCAGGAATCAATGGGGCAAGGCGTTTGGAAAACAATATGCCGGGGCTCAAGAAATCACAAAGAGAGATCGCTGAGGACTACTACTAATTGAGGAGGTCATGGGACAGGGACTCACCGAAAGCTTCCGTGGAGAGTTTGCCACCGTCACCGGCATCCTTTTCCTTCTCATCATCGGACATCATGCCATCATCATCGTCCTCCGTCTTATTCTTGGGCTCCCACGTCATCTTGTTCTCCTTTTTCAGTCGCCGGCGCGCATTGGCGAACCACGTGGACACCTGGGTGAGGGTCATCTTGGTGATGATGGCCAGCATGATCTTCTCGCCCTTCGTCGGATACGGATTCTTCTTGTGCTCACTCAGCCAGGCCTTCAACGTGGCCGTGGACTCCCGAGTGGCGTTCTTCCGTCTGGCGGCGAGATCATAGTTGGGTCCGTATCTGCAGGTTGGAAATCATACATATATATATAGTACAGCTCATTGGCAGAGTTGGCTATCATGGCCACTAATGAGTTTGCTTAGGGCAACACCGATTTTCCGGCCTGCTATCAGCTTTTGGGGCAAACAAAGCCCACACACCTTAAAGACACTAATCAGTTATTGGTAACAATCGCTGATAAGAGTCGAACACCATCGGCATATCCATTGCATTTGCAACTTCCTCTCGTCTAGGTCAACATCAAATGGCAATGGAATTGGTATTCCCATTTCAGCCAAAACCGCGCCCCGGGGCTCAAGCTCTAAGCCAGACATACCCTTTTAAGCGATAAATAAAAAGGAAACCCGGCAGACGACACGACGCGAAAGTTTTTGTCCCATGGCAACATTTTAAGCCCACTTAAGTTTCCCATTTGTATATTTTGTATATTTGCACGGTGGAACTTCTTGAGCTGCAGCTCTATTGTTTCTGCTTTCGTGTATGTAACTCTATAAGCCACAAATGTCACTATATAATTTAACGATAATATGAGGTTTAATTTGCATTAAAGGCAATTATGTAGAGATGTACTAACCAAAACTGCTGAAATAAATATACAATATAGAATAAAGTTTAAGTCCCTTTCTTGCAGCGTACTAAAGGTGTTCTTATTTTCCATAACATATCATTTATAAGTACATTAAGTCTCTGATTAGACAAGTTCCACTGTATTACCCCATTGTAAGTATTACCCATAAGAATCGTCTTAGTTTCTAAATGCTCACCCGTAGGCCGCCAGCGTGGGATCGTAGGAATAGTATCCGGTGGTCGACTGCAGGCTGGCGGATGTCCAGGCGCTCATCTCGGTGCTGGGACTGCTGTCCTTGATGCCGTAGGGATTGCTCTGAAATTGAGTGCGGCAATGGGCCATCAGCGATTAGTCAGAGTGCTGGCAGTCAGCCGGAGGCAGTGAGCCCCGTGTAAGCTGGACTCTTTGGTAGCCAGCAAAGGTAATAAGCAGGTAATCGCGGCAGTTACAAGTTAACGGGCCCAACGAGCTGACGGCCAACATGGCGATATCTGCTCGGCCTGTCGACTCGCATTTCCGCCCAATGCACAAAGCCAATTAGCCGGACTCAACAGCTGCCAAGCGATTCCCATACCCACACACCCGATCCTTACCAGAGGTGCGTAGAAGGCCGAGTTGTCCACTCCGATGCTGGGGTACGGATTCTGCTCGTTGGATGGATACGGTCCGCCGTAGACGCCCACGCCCACGCCGCCGGAGGGCAGCGCCATGCGGGAGTAGCCACCGATGGCCAGTCTGGCCGGATCGTACTGGCAGGAGCACACGGTTTGGCCGGACACGGGATCCGTGATGATGGGTCTGCCGTTCTCGCAACAGGAGCCCCGGCCGGGCAAGTCCTGGGCGGCAGATGAAAGGCCACCGGGCACATCGCCCCCACCACCGCCACCAACCACATCCTCCGCCGGCGATGTGGAGAGTCCTTTGTGGCCCGCATGGTGCGACGACTGGGAAACTGCACCTGGACTCAGTGGACCGGCGGTCAGGCCGGTGGCCGTCGAGCCGCCCGAGGGACTCAGGGAAGCCTCATTGGTGCCGGACAGCGGCGATCCTCCGCCATGGCCGCTCTGGCTGTCGGTGTTGGCGGTGGTCAGCTGCAAAGATGCCGCAAGGGCAAAAAAGGAGCACATTTTAGCAATGCCGAAAAAAGGAGCTCGAACACAAAAAATGTGTGCAGCGAGGGAATCCTACACTGAGCAAAAGTAACTATTTATTAAGTATAAATACGAGGATTTAAAAGGGGAACTCTATAAGACTCTATAAGAACTCATACACACTTTAAACACAATTGTTAGTACTTAATAATATAATCACCCCTTAAAAGAGTTAACAAAAATATAGCATTGTTAAGGTCTCGTTCCTGCAAATGTGTTAGCTCTTTAACTCCCTAATTAGAGAGCTGCTAATTTATTGAGTCCCTTTTTCTGCCAGTGCACGAACAGGTGAAGTTGGCAGGACCCGCAATACCAAAGAAAAGAGAAGAAAAGGGATGAGAAGAGAGGTAAGCGCAAAGGCATGTCCCTGCCGACCAGGTCGAAATCAAGAAAGCAGATTAAGATGATAACTCCGAATGTCAAAATATTTTATTGGCCTGGCGCATTTTGCGATCCGTTCCATCTATTTTCACTTCATTAATTTTCAATTTATCACAGTCAGATTTCAGATACCGCTTCGTCCCAAGCCGAGCACATCGCACATTGGGCACATTGGGCACATCGAGAATCCAAAATCCAGAATCGGGTCTCTTTTGAAGAGGGTTCTGTTCTGTGAGTTCTCGAGAGTTCTCCACAGTTGAGTATCAGCGGACCGATCGATCGACCGGGAATGGGCACGGCCCTGGCCCGAAAGGGCAATCAAATGATGAGGGACAGGGCAGGTAGACTTGGTTCACCCCCTCCCCCTCCTCCTCCTCCTCCACCGATATAACCCCTCTATATGCTAACATATATCCTCTGGAGCGATAACCGCAGCGAATCGGAGACATCTGAGCCGTCGGCTGGAAACCCCTCTCCGATCGCAATCGATCGATCTGAGCCGGAAAATCCCGAATACGTTAGATGCATGATGAGTGCCTGTCAGATGCCACTTAAGGCGTGATATTCCACTTCCAAATCGGCACTGCATCTGACAGCGATTGCCTAATAACAGTATCTAACAGTTCTTATATGCATAATGAAGTGGCTACTGAACTGATACTGGACACTGCCCATGTGATTTAAATAATAATGGTAATTGAAGGCTAAACGAGCTGATTCGCCAACACCTCCTGGCGACTATCTAATCATCGGGGCAATTTCGCAACGACGCCGAAAAGCAGCAGGAAATTGTTGCATAATGAAGGTGTTTCATGAATGAAATCTAATGAATACTGAATGAATGCAAGTGGAGGTGGAGATGGAGGTGGAGTTGGAAGTGGATCGTCGACTGTCTCCACTAATGTACAAAACGCTGCCCGCGCTCATTTCTTATTATACTTTATATTCCTTCTCTTTTTTATTTACTTTTTTGTTCTTTTTTTTTTTGCTTTGCGATTCGAACATCAATTTCAGTTTTTGTGGCCGCCCATAAAAAACACATATCGAGGAAGGACGAGGACAGCCGACTGGGATCTGGGGACCTGGACGCGGAGCTGGACTTCACTGGACTTTGGTGGACTTCCCTGGACTTGGCTGGTCAAGTTTTCGCTTGGAACAGCGCTTATTATCGGCACGCAAGTCAGTTTATTTTTAATGGTTCCCACTCACCCACCACTCGACTGCAAAAATACAAAAAAAAAAAATATAAAACACAAAAGAATCGCAGGAAGTGCAGCGATGAGCGCCCAGCCGCTGAGTTTATCGCAAGGTGACTGCAGATAGGATAAGCCACACTCTGGAGAACCAACTGCTGGAGGTTGGGATTGGGTTCGGGATTGGGGTTTGGAATGGGCTTGGAATTGGGTTTGGGCTTGGGCTTGGGTTTGAGACCGGGTTGGGTTGGGTTTCTATTCTGCGGAAATGCTGAAACTTGTCGGCAGCTCCTAAACGCTGCCTTAAAGTTGGGCGCTCTTTTTATGACTTTTTGGACAGTTTTGCAGTCCGGTGTCAAATTGCGGCAGGTTTAATAAGGAATATTTCCTGGAGTTGCGAGTTGCCACAACGAGTATTTTATATTCACACTTGTGGCTGGCTATCTGCCATCTATCTTAATCACTTGGTGATGTTGCCTGCCCATCAATTTAAACACTTAAAGCTATCAAGCATTTCATAGAAATATTGTGCATAAAAACTGTTCGAGGAGTTTTAATATTATAGGTACAAAAAGGTAACTTAGGTGAATGTTGTTATCAAATATATTGTTGGGAATAATTTTAAAAATAAACAAAAGTTATGATATTCGCTTGCTGTAAATATTTTATTGCTCTAATTAACAGAATGGTTTATTGCAAGTTTTTTAATGATTTTATTATTCTTTATGGGACTAATAACACTTTTATTATAATTTTATATTGCAGAAAAGCAACTTAAAATTACTTTATAGCATTATAAAATTTCAACTAAGACCGCTTATCCTTACTAATATTAGATTACTAATTCGAAGAGCTACGAAAACTAGGCATCAATATGGCCAGAATGTGTTTCCCACTAATTACCAGTGGGAATCCATCTGAAGGGCAGGCAATCGGCAATCTCCAGTGAAACGGGGAATACGAGCCTGATTTTAATGCGCCATGACCAAAGTTCAAAGTGGCAATTCAACCTTGCATCTTTAGCTGCAAAGCAAACATGAAATCTGCAAAACAGCTGGACAAGCGAAAGTCCAAACCAACAAATACAAGAGCATAAAACCTAAACAAGAAGCAAAAAAGCAAATAAAAAGAAGATCAGGCGAATATTCATTGACCGTAATTCGGTTGAACCGGCATGGACATCGTGTAAATCTCTATCTCTGCCTTTGAAGTGCCCACATCCACATCCATATCCGCATCCAGATGCAGATGCAGCTCCAGATGCACAGATGCAGATACATATCTGCAGATGCAGAAGCAGATACCTTTACCGATACCAATACCGCTACCGCTACAGATGGCCACCCGCACCCATTGGGGCCAAGATGCTGGTGGAGCTGGTGCCGTCACTTTACGGTTATTAATTTTATGATTTATGTTAAAGCTCACGAGTCCGCCTACCATCCCCTCCCCCTTTCCACTCCCAATTCACGAACGCACGAGTACGTATAGTGCGCTGCGATATGGTTTGCTTAGGATGGTATGGTATGGCATGGCATCGTATGGTATTGGATAGTCAAGACAAAGGAGATCGGCATTGTTGTGGTTATTGGGTGCTGCTGTTGTTTCTGCTACCGCTGGGGATGCGTTTATGGATTTGCTTTTTGCACTCCTAACAACAACGACTGCGAAACAAAAGCTATTGGGTTCACTTGGATTGCGTTGGGATGTGGGTTGAGGTCGGGAGTTGCGGAGTTGGGGAGTTGGGGACTTTCCTTCAGTTTGGGGGTTCCTTCCTTCAGCTGACGCCAGGCCAGAACAATAAGCGAAAATATGAGGATCCCAGCTACCAGCTACCAGCGACAAGGAGTCCCTACACACAACAAACACATGTTCGCATTCGAGTTCGCAGTCAGTCCTCTTGGATTTGGCATATTCTCACATTCATCCGCAGGATTGCGTTGCCAAACGAGTACGTCGTATTCATACAGATACCCATGCCCACTTTAAGGGGTACACTGAGAAGAAATAATACTGCCAGACCTCATTTTATTACATCAACATTCAGTTATGAAGCAGATTTTTCATTTTCGAAAGTATGTATTAAATTGTATTGCCTTCATTTCATATGTCTATCTAAACAATTCTCAAAGGCTAGTTTACTAGACTTTAGTGAATAGAATCACATTAAATCCAATGAATTTAATTAACCTATAGAAAACTTGTAAAATGTAGACCAGACTTAAACGAAAATCTATGTTGCTACACAAGAATGTTGTCTAGTTCAAAAAATAAATGTATGAAGACTAAATAGTTGTAACTTAAAGCGTAGAATATTAAACAGTATATCAAAGTGGATTCTATGGAATTAAAATATATTTGAAAGTATTCCCTATCAATTGATCCTTCTTTTCTCCCAGTGGATTGAATGCCAAAAGGACAGCACCGAAGTGCGTTTTTGCTAATGCGAATAAGTTGCTCCGCTTTTTTGTGGAGCTCGCTTATTGAATTAAGTTGGGGCGCTGCATACTATGGTCGCAGTGGAACAACTCTTTCCCAACTCTTTGCCAACTGCGGTCTCAATGTTTGCATTAAAAATTCATAAATCAATTATGGAATGCACACTGCGAAATATTAGTTTTTTCTCGCATCATTTACGGGCTTGTCCTTTTGCGTCCCAAAGGAGATGGGGCTGCATTTCAGTTTGGGGATGGGAGGTGGGAGATGGGGTTAAGGATGGGGGATTCAGATGCAGGACTCGACATCGTCGCGCACTTTTTGCGGCCTTAGAATTTGAGTTATTTTGCCATGAAATGCGTGAACAGCTCGCATGGGAAGTTAAGAATTCGATGTGCGATGTGCCTCCAAGTTCTTTGGCTACTGCCAACTGACAGCCGTTGATTAAATTCATATATTGTCGTTTTCTTTTCGGAATGCCGTCTTGGCGTTGAAATTAAAATTAAATTAATGAGAGCCCGACTGTGTGCACTGCATAAATTTGGCACCCAGATAGCCAGATAGCATCTACTGACCAGTCTTTAATTGGGCTTAGTAGCTCTTAGTAGCTGTCAGTAGCTTTTGGTAGCTCTTAGTTGCTGAAGGTGCAAAAAGCGAATGCAAATGAGCCAAAACGATGACAAAATTCTGCTGGCTCTTAATCGAAGGTGAGGCAAAAGGCCTTTTGCACATCTGCAGCCATAATTATAGTCGATAATCTGAGCGTTCATTATTTTAATTATTGTAATTTACCAAGTTTGCATATTATAATAAATGGTGCACCACTCCGGCGGCGGCTTCATTAGCATAAATTTATGCCAGCCAACGTGGTCAGGATATATGTACATATATATACTGTATATATAGATGTATGTATTTAAATTGGCAGCAGGATAAACGCACAAGTCTAGCATTGACGCATTGGACCGCATATACTGTGTTGAACAAGGCATTACACAGGGCTTTGTAGCTGCAAGTGTTTCACTCCTCCTTTGGCCAAAACCCCCCAACCCCCACCCCCCTTTTGGCCAGCTAATTTGAATTACTGAGCTCGGAATACCGGGTAATTATGACCAGGCCTCCTCGGACGATGCACTGCCCCCGGAATGCCCCGCCACCAATTTGCATCCAAGGCGGTGACGGCTGTCCTAAATTGTGAAACATTTCTTGGCGGCCATTATGGCTATATCCATATATATATGTATGTATATATATAATATATAGGGATCCAGGAGCCCCAACCGGTGCCAAAGTGCTTGAATATTCATGTGCAGTGGCTGCTGCCCAAACCCGCCGGCTTAATATGTAAATTTAAAGTTATTATTAAAGATTTCCCATCGCACATGCCAAAAAATATTCAACTGACTCACTTGCTTTCTGGTTTTATGAAAGATCTTTTGTGTGTGCCAAATATTATATACGAGTATATATTATAAATAGTATATTCAAGTGTCTTTCGCAATGATTAAGTTATGGCTGCATATTAAAATGGCACAGCTGTAAATCAAAATACAATAAATATACACAGCGAAATTGATAAATTTCATTTCATGGCCAATCTAAATTATTATGATTCAGCCATATGTGAATTTAAATTTAAGGCGCCCAGTGGCAATAATTCAGAAAATTCGCTTTAATTAGAATGATAAACTCTTTCAACTGGTTTTTTCTCATTCTACTAAATTTCAATCAATGTATTTAAAAATCCTCACATTCTACTCACAATGCATATTGGAAACAAAGTGCTTTGTAATAAGTTGTTTATAGCCTTCAATTGGAACGCAAATTATGAGATTACAAATATACTTGGGGCAATGTTCTTGAGTGATTTTGAATTTCTTATTTTGTTATTGAAAGCATAACTAAGTCTTAAAGATATTACATTTTCAAAGCAAAAACTTTTTCAAAAAGTAGATATGTATATAAGATATATTCATAGTTCGAATGTATATTGTCTGTGCTAAGTTAGCGCTTAAAACTTAAGTAAAGTTGCTATTTCAGCGGCTTGTTCCTGGGATGTAAATAAACTAACTAATTAATCAATAAACTTGCTTACTGAGTAATCGATAGGGATTTAAACAAAGGGTAAACAGTTAAGCTTTTCACATTTCCCACCTGATTTGCCGTCGGGTAGCCAGCGTATCCAAACTGCGCATATGCAGCCATTGTCTCGCTGGCCGGACTCACGCGAGTTCACTGTGCCTGGCTTCACTGTGGGGCGTCCCTCGTTGTTTGCTTGTTGTTATTTGGTTTTCTTATTTTTTTCGACTCTGCGGATGCGGATGTCGCTGTGGATGCTGACGCGGATGCGGATGCTGGCGGAGCCCTCGAAAAGGGGTGGCCAAGGATGTGGGGCGGGTGTTGGGTGGTGGTTAAGGGAGGTTCAAGTGGGTGGCCCGTGGGTTGCCAGTGGGTGGCTGGGTGGATTTGGCGTGCGTGCTCGACGGCTAAGCACTCTGGGCGCTTTTGTTGTTTGCTGGCTTGTTGGGTGTTGTTGCGCTATTGTTGTTGTTGCTGCTGCTGCTGGTCTTGTTGAAAATTGATAAAACAAATTGTCGATGTCGAGCAGTTCTGTTAATGTCGCCGGAGCCGGAGCCGGAAAATGTTTTGTTTGTTTTGTGTGACTTTGCTGTTTTCCTTCTTTTTTCGCTCGTCCGTAGTTTTCATCCGTTTTTACTCGATTTTTATTGACTCTATTTGACGCTTTGGCGGCCGGTTTCAAAAATGTTTAAAAAAAGAGACACTCACAAAACCAGCCAGCAAACCAAATTGGCTTCAAGTGTTTGCCGCAAACAGATTTACAAATGTACGCGGCTCTTCGGTCTTCGGTCAAAAGAATGTGTCAGCGGCTCTTAAGTGTTTGCTTTGCGAGTTTACCCACTGAATGGGTAAGTATTTCAGTTTTCAGTTTTCTCAACACTGTGTACAATATTTTCAAAGTCAGCTACGGAATTTTATTGCTATGTGATGCATTATTATGGAGAGTTTCGAAGTTATAGCGACAGTCTTTTGATATTTGCAGCGAACTTGTTTCAGTTGGTTTTATGCATTTCCAGCGAGGTTTGCATGTCTTTTCGGGGTTCCTTTTTCGTATTTATTTTTATCATAACTATTGCACGCACTTCATTATCTACGGCGGTTGCATCTGCCGTTCCGATCCGATCCGATCCGATCCGCTGGCAACGCTCCAGTAAAAACGGGTTCCGCTCCAACCTGTCAGCGGTATCTGCACGGTGACGACGGCAGTGACTGCGACTCAATAACCGACTGTGACTTATCCGGTGACTGTAACTCGTTCCTCGGCACTTTCGCCGTTACGTCGTTTCGGCCTTTTCCGAGTTTTTCGAGTTTCACTGGGCGACGCGGCGGAGATGCCAAGATGCGAAGATGCGCACCTATTCGCGTTTCGGAACAAACTGTTTTTCGGCCGCTCAGCGAGCAGCGCGGTTGCGTCTGACAGAGACAGCAGCAGCTGTGCGAGCGGGATGGCTGCCGGGTCGCGAGAGAGCCAGCCAGTGAGGCGCTCTCCCATTGGCCAGCGTTCCAATCAGACCGGCAGCCACGAGCAGCAGCTATCTCGCTTGCTCGCCCGCGAGAGGTCTGGTGACGAGTGAGATGGGCTGACTCTCTGGGGCTGTTGTTGCTTTGCTCGTTGAGAACGCCCACCTCCAAGCACTGGAAAGTAAGTCGACGCTCTCCTTCTGCCGGCCCCTCTCTGTCGCCGTTGGAAGCGATTTGATGGCGGACCACGATCGAAAGGCTTCCCAATTGGATATTGTTGCCAAAGTTGGCTATGAATTTTCCGATTTTGATAAAAAAGAGTACAATATAAAAATAATTGGCAAAACTAGCAAAGAGTTGCTCAAGATTGGCTATCATAACGAGTGGTCAAAATGGGTCTAAGCTTACTTTGCTAGAAAGAAATCTTATATTTTTAATATACAAACTCTAGCTTTATTTAAAGTTTGTATTAAAAGAATATGTATGCAAAACTAATAATCAAGTATACAAATAAATTTTGTAAGGCGATTTTAGATATTTAATTAACAGAAAAATAAGTAGGACACTTGTTATAAGCCCAACGGACATACAAATAATCTATGGCAAAAAAACTGGAGATAGTATTATTCCTTTCAAATAAACATAACGTAAATAAGTCAAACAAATAAAAACATATTTTTATATTTTACTTAAACATATTTGTTTTGATGAAATGATTCCTAATAAAAACCGTTCTACATTTACGTAAATGTATAATTAATTTCAGGATGGTGGCATTTAGAAAATCGAAGCCCTAATAAAATGATTGGTTGTTTCTTTTACAACCTTTTTAATATTTTCAATGGCCTGCTTGTGCAAATAATTAGGAGAAATAATCAAATTTTATTTGAAGTGAAATAAATTCCTAAGTTATTGGTATCAACAACATTTTATGAAATACCATGTATTTCCCAGACTGTCCAATTTCTGTAGTTTTTAAAAATAGCTTTATAGAAGCATTGCACATACATTTCCCATAAAAGTGCCCAATATTCCAGCATCTCAAGGCCAAATCACGAAAATCGCTGCTAATTGGGACTAGCTAATCGTAACAAGATACCGAAATGGGAGAAAAAACAAACAAACAATCCGATTCCATTCGATACTCATCCGAGGAGGGGGCGTGGTCGGTCCACTCGAGGGTCCTTGAGTCGAGTGCGTTCTAATTAATGGAAAGCGGAGTGGGCGGGATGGGGAGGGGAGGGGAACGTTTTTGGGGAATTTCTGTAAAATGAGTATTTTGATGTTTTGGGGTGTTAACGCGCTGCCATTTATTATAAATGCGAGCGCATCTCAAAGTCAAAAGAGACGCACATGTGGCACTTTTTTTTCGGTACTTCCAAACGTACTCATATGTAAATGTGTGTGTGTGTGAGCTGCAGTTTGTCATTTGCATAGGAAAATGAAAATGCAGCGGGTATTTTTGGGAAAAGTGCCCGCCTGCCCGAAACTCGTGATCGTTACACTTATTGTGGCATCAGTTGCTGGACGCTCTTGGCGGCGCCACGAAATTCTACACCCACTTCATGAGTCTGGGGATCTGAAATACGAAAGGATGCACATAAGAGAGTCGCTTTTGAGAATAAAGAACTTATAGACGAAATTAAAGCAGTATTTTACTATGGTTTTTGAAAATTCAGTTCTAAAAAGAAGTTCAAAATATGTACATATTGTCAATATTTATTTTTTAATTGCGTACAGCTTGAATATAAATCTCTGACTAAATAGTGTAGTTCCTAAATCATATATTTATACAGTTCTAGAATCCTTATATAAGCGGAATAAATTAATGTGGATTTTTACAAGCATTGATATTGTAGCATAAGAAAATAGATAACATGATTTTAGCTTATAGTTTTCCATTTAAGAATCGCTAATGGCTTAAAGTTTATTTTAGTGGGTAGTAAAGTAAACTAGATGTATTTTGAATTAAGATTATAGTAATTTAAGAACATTTTAAGCAATGATTTTCCGCAGTGCGGAGCTCCTTGAATCAATACCTCTGAGTGATTTGTTTGATGATTTCGGACATGTGAACTGTGGCACATGTCGCATATCCTTGCGAGCGAGCACCTAGCCTGAGCCCATAAATGTCCTGATCCCAGGATTCGCATTGTCTGAGCTCTGTTTTCATTTAGTGCGACACACACACGAACATTGCTCACTCGGTGGACAGGACATGCAGATTATATTGAAAACAATTTAAATGTAGATTTTGGCGTTAAGAGATATTATTCTTCGACGCCAGGTGCGTTGGTTCAGAGACACTCGCACACACACTCTTGGAATTGCGAGTGTGTGCACAAATTTAACTGCTAATGTGTGTGAGTGGGTGGGTGGGCTGAGTGGGTGGCATGGATACAGCTGCACAGAGAGAGTTGCAGGCTGAATATTCACACCCACCTCCTGCCCCTGAAAGGCTTCTTACTTAAGTGTTGTTTCATGTCACCTGGAAAGCATTTGGACATGAAATTGTCGCTTTTCAGTATGTGGCACACACACACACAGTTGCTCACACATACATACTTTCCTCTCGGCGAAAAGTCTTCTGCCGCACAGACACACACACCCACACACACATGCAAAGGCGGAAGGATAGTGCTTCTGGTGAATATAATAAAATCCTTTTCGCAAAACGATAAACGATAAAGTCACCGTAACAAGCACAAAAAGGACTCTCTCTTCATGCAAATTGCTTTAAATGAATTTGTTTTCGTTTGTGTTTTGGGTTTGCACTTGGAGTTGGACCTGCAAATGGAGTTGGAGTTAGAGTTTGAGTTCCAGTTTAAGCCACGACTCCAAGGGGAGCCAACACTAAAGATTCTGTTACAAATTGGCCATAATCCCCGGGCATATTCTCCATTTTTAGCCGGAACTCTAACGACAGATAGCCGGTGGGTGGGAGCTCCATATAGCCACTCACCAATCAGTGTTTGGCGTTATCAGCCATTTGAGATAAGGGGCTATCACTATCATCACCTGGCCATCTTATCGATGGCACTCGAAAATGAAATTGCTGATCAAACAGAACAGAAACACCAGCGAGAACAAACACATTCATAAATGGAAACATACTTATTTACTCACTTCTCAAAACAAATCAACAAATCGGTGCTCTTTGTGCCTCAAGTGCCGATCGCCGCCCTCGGAGTCAAAAGCAACCGATTTGGAATGGGAACGACTATAGCTATTGGAAATGGGAATAGGCATAGGTATAGGTATAGGTATAAGTAGGGGACCCTTTCCTCCGAATTCTTTGCGCGTGCGTTCCCTTTTGTCGGCGTTTTGACATCGACATCCCATCCGCAGTCACGATTGATTGTCGCAACAATTGACGTGATTCCGAATCTCCAATTGGTTTTCCGTCGCGATAAGTTGGCTAGATACTTACATATGGCTATGGTGGGCTTGTGGGGCCCTGGGGCAATTATAAGTAGATGCTTTGTATGGACAGCTGTCCGTCCGTCGGTGGCATGCGTCACGACCGACATTGCCACATGCCCCTGGAAGTGAAGTGACTGGGTGACTCCGAAACGAAGAAGATCTAGGTGCTTGGCATGATTAGCACGTCGAAAGTGGCTCGCGGTGTCACCAATTCATTCTAATTGCGGTTTAATGAGGCGCTGCAGCAGTTCCATCAAGAAAGTGAAGGGGAAGTGTCCTCGAAAGTAGAGAAAGGGTGATTGATATCCGATGGAATGTAAATTACTATGCGGCACTCTTAGAAAATAAACTAAAAACTAACCAAACTTATGGGTAAACTACATAAATACATTTTATTACGTAGTCTTCTAGGCATTTCTATAATTATAAACGAAATTTAGTTTGATTCAATAAATCTATATAAGTGATAATATAAAGGATTTCCAGTTTTAGCATTTATATACATTATAGCACATAGTATTATGGGCTCATATAAAAATGCAGAACTCCAAAGAGAAACCCCATTTTCATGCACAAAAGAAGTGCAATTAAAGTGTCTTACTCTGCGGATAATAATAATAATAAACACTAATAAACCGACAAAATAAAAATAAATCTTTATTAGGCACTGAGCTCAACTTTGAGTCTGCTTAATTGACTACAATCCTGGTCGTGTCCTTGCACATCCTTTGCGCAACAGGAAAAGTTTCCTCCGGCGATGAGGCAGGATGTGGCCAAAGTTGAGTCCCTCAAGAGGGAGTGGAATGCGAAGTTTTAAGCACACACCTGTACTTCGGAGAAGCGAAATGAGTTCAAGGATATACAAAGTTTACGAAATCACCGAAAAGTTCATTCGTTACAACACAAAAAGTGCGCTATAAAAGCAGATAATTACAAACTTTCAGCTTGTCAAATGGCAGCTACTTAACTTTTCGCAAAAACTAATTGAAAGGTGTTTAAATTGATCTGCCAACTAACTAGATGTTACACCATTTTGATGCCATTTGCACTAAGATTTTAAAGGTAATTACAATTTGTATTTGCGATGGTTTTCCCCCAAATGAGTAAAAGAAAATTCCAAGAAGCACGTATGGTGGCAAGTTAATTTATTTGACAGCTTCTTCATGGCATTTAACACTCCCATTACCAAATACACTTGTGCAAATGCCAACTTATAAATACACATCGTATATGTATATACATAGGTATACTTATAGATCGCAGATGGAGGGTCCCCATGACGGATTGACTATGATAGCACAATTATAAATAATGTCCACTTATCCCGCCGAAGGAAATGGAAATGTGGAATGGGAATGGAAAACGATGCCAAGGGAGGCCGCAGTGAGAGATTCATGTTTGCCACCCAGCAAGTGAACAACATTCGCGAATTTTGAAATTAAATTCCGTGTCATTCCGTGTAAATCATTTGCAAAATTGCCGCAAATGTCGCAAATGCATCTAGTTGGAGCGTCGGCCGTGGCAATTTATCAAAAATAAATCATGTTGACGACTTTGCCCGGGCCAAGTTAAGGCCAATTGCAAGTGCGGCATTACGGATCCGGTAATTGTGGATCCACATGGATGACTGGCTGACTGGCTGGCTGGCTGGTGATGGTGCACTGGGTCCCAGGGAGTACGGAGTATGGAGTACGGAGTACCAGGGTCTGAGTTTACATACCTGTCGCCATCGTGGGCTGGGCGGTAATAAATTGCAGATTAGTTTGCAAATCGCACAGTGCGTCATTGAAATATGCGTACGCCTCGGCTGATTGTGTGTGTGTATATGTGCCCGTTGATGCACCTTGACAGGCACTTTACAGTCGGAGTTTCCACGCTTCTACCCCCCACCTCCCCAAAATCCCCCCCACTGAAAATTCCGCCCATTTAGCGACGCAGCCCAGTAATTAGTGCATCATCCCGTGTTGCGCATTTCGGTACATCGCCACCGAGGGATGTCAGTTCACTTCACTTCACTTCTCTTCACTTCTGTGCAGTTGAGTTCAGTTCGGTGCCATGTTCATTCCACAAAAGTTTTCATTTCCCCGGGCTAGCGGGAAAACTCGTACCTTACTTTATTTTAAACATGTTTATTCAATGGGAAGTCAAATTAAAAATTAAACAAAAATTAACTGCCAAGCTGGAACTCACACATGATATACTATTTGGTAAGCTTTTGCCTATTTCTATTGTGCCAAAATATATATATTATATTATAATATATTATATATACGTATTGACAAAAAAACACTGTGGTAATCAGTATACGTAGTGACGAAGCGACTACTTATAAGCAGCTACGTATGTATGTACATATAAGATCTATTAAATGATCTCAGCATGCAAATTAATCAAAGACTTTGCTTAATTTACTATAACAAAAAACTTAAATTCATGAAGTGTTGTTAATTATTATTGTGGTTACAGCCGTCATTTGGATTCGCTGAATAATTCATTTAAACAAATTTAAATCGATTAAGTACAAACACTTAACACACGTGATACCTGATTGATTTATCATTTGGAAAATGTTTCATTTTCCGGCGCAACAAAAGTGATTATGACATTACTTGAAGCTATACACATATGTATGTACGATAGGTGCATGTTTGTGTCAGCAATTCGTGTAGTCGTCACTATGTAGAAAAGTCAGCGCAGAAAGTGAAACAAGATTTGAGAATTAACGCGAATCGATTAAAACAAATTGAAACAATGCCAAACCGGCTGCCAGCATTAGCATCGTTAACTAATTGCGGGCAAGTGTAAATGCCCATGCTCCGGCGGTAAAAAAAAAATGGTTTTCCACTGGTGACAACACTCGCATGTCGCCGCACTTTAAAAGCAATCATCAATTATGCAGGCCTCAGTTTCAGTTCTGAAACTCAAACTGAAACCCAAACTCAAAAACACAAACGTCGCGACATTAACGATGATTAGTCGCGAGCCAGAAGGCAGAAGCCATCGACCCACTTAGCCAGGCTGATTGTTCTCGAGTGCGAGTGCTGCACATTCTGCAGTTTTTCTCTGTCTATTTCGTGAAAAATTATCCACAAATAAACGCGACTTTGAGTTATTAGAGCAAATTAGGTGAGTCCATCACAACACTTTTCACTTCATATCTTTATTTCCTGATATTTGGCAGCCTGAATTGGTATTCTAGTGTCATTTTACTTTCCCTACACCACTCAATTAAATAGAAACGTATTTTCCAACGAGCTAAATTCTTAAATAATATGAAAGAAGGGTACATTTATATCTACAACTAAATAAATTAAACTAAGTAATAAAACTATCACGTGTGTGACTTCGTATACTAGTATTCCCATAAAAAATGCTTTAAATAGTGATTTACTTAATCATTCAATTTCTTTAAATATTTAAAAATATTATTAGCTATTTCTAACAATTCAAGCCCAATCATATTGGTTTGCCTAAATACAAATGCTTAAATCCAAAGTGAAGTGATTTACTTTTTATCCACTTTAGTTAAATACCCCTTCATTACCCTTCCGCAATAAATCAGATTCATTCAAGTGTCAGATCAGCTAAATAAGCCCACCAATTCAGCAATGCCATGTCTGCCATGAAAAGCACTCCATTGGGTAAATAACATTTTACGGTCGCGCGCTCGTGAATTCAATAAATAATTATGTGTTGCGTTTACCAGGGCTCAGTGCAGGATGGTCAGGATATCACCAATGGCAGGAAGGAAGGGTGAAGAGGGTAGAGAGGGGGGGGAGGACGATATTGGGAGTATCTGGGTCTGCAGTTAATGTACCTTTTTGGCGGCCAGCCATCCGGCGAGCGGCCACGAGGCGTATGCGCATTTATTAAATGCGCTTCGGTGGTGCCTCCTTTCTTGGCCATCGGACATCGGAGTTCCAATTTGCAGGACAATGCAAATTGCATTGTAGTCGAGTTATTGTATAATTGGTGCAATGTAGCCGGGGCAAGCGATGGCGGAAAATGAAGGAGTCCATGGACACTGGACTCCGGACACTGGACTCCGGACTCCCGGACTATGGACTCAGGACACTGGACTCCGGACTATGGACTATGAACTCCGGGCATTCGATGTCCATTGCAATGGCGCTTGTGTTCGTGTCAATAAATTAAAATGAGAATTGATTCGCTTACGCCCGATTTAAGCAACAACAGGCTATATTATGGCCAGATATCCGCAGATACAGATGCATTGCATTGGCATTCGCATTCGCAGATGCAGATACAGATGCAGTTGTAGATGCAGCTGCAGATGGTATATAGATATCGGTAGATTGGTCCTCCGAGCCGGGTACTTTATTTTCATGGCAAAAAGGGTGCAGCCTGCACACACGCATTTCGAAAACTATTAACAAACAAATTAAATGTTCGGACCCGCACTTTAAAAACCAATTTCAGAACGCATTACAAGAAAATTCCATTAAACAATGCCCATGGTTACGTGTGTGGAATCCAATTCTGAATCGGAATTGGAATTGGAATTGGAATCGAAATCGGAATCGGGGAATTGAACTCAACCACCAGACATTCTGTCTCCAACATCGGCCGCATTAAGATAAGAGAAATCGTCTAACAAAACGCATAATCTGGACGCAGCTTTAAAAATCGGTAACACAATTTAAATTTATTTCAAACAGCGTGTATAATACAAATCATGGATGAACATAACACACTCAGGAACAAGATAAGTGAAAAGAATCGAAGCGAAGTGAAGGCATTTTTTCCGTTTTTTTTCTCTGTTTTTTCTGTGTTTTTGGATCCACGATGTCTGCGGGTCGAGGTGGATATCTCTTGGAGAAACGGCGACAAACCTGTAGATAGTAAATGTCAGCCGCATAATAAAATTAGCTGTTTTAACGACAGCGGAATCGACTGAGTGTCTGGAACCAGGTTCCTCTAGGTTTTTAGGGTTTCACCTCCAGATTCCAGGTTGCAGTTGCCAGTGGCCAGTTGCCTGGTTCCAGATTTAAAGGGGGGCCCCTTTTTAGAATCGGAGATCGTTGAAATATTGGCGGCAAGGAAATCGATTGGTATACCAATCAAACGGCATCGTAAATACTATCGTGGCCATCTGCAACCTTGCCATCCAGAGTGCTGTCCATAAATTTCCACACGTGACATTTCTTTGTCATGTTAATTAGACCGCCAAGTTGATGCTGTTACCCGATAGGGCATCATCTTAAATACCTGCTCTAGCAATCGGAGACACCCATTAACTGCATACCCAAAAGGTTATATTCCCGGAAAAAAAAGGGAACTCGTGGAAAACGCAGACGATGTGGCGACATTTTCCGCGTTCTGCGCTCTAAAGCCATCTCATTAAGATGTGAAAAATTCTGTTTCATTAATAAAATATTCGTTTTCCTGTCCCGCATAATTAACGCGATGCCGTGTTGCTCTGCCCAGTTTGTTTGCATTGAAATTGATTTTTCCTATGTTGGCGGGAAAACAAGGAAAAACGTGAACCTATCAACCAATGTATAAACTACTTTAACAAATACCTTTAAAATATATTCGCCTTTTATGTTCACAAATAAACCTCCATAATTGTACAATTTTATTTAATAGTTTGGATAATATTTCCATTTTAAGTCTTTGATTTTACACACTATCGTAACTGTATCTTAACTGTAAGTTAATGTTGGGAAATATCCTATAAGCCTATCCCATAAGATATAATTTATATATTTATAAGGTTTCAGAATTTTGATTTCTTTCTTTAAATGCGTGAAAAGTCACAATTTATAATGGGAATATAGAAATACACCTAAACACCTCCAGCAAACTGCAGACTTCCAATCTCAAGTATTTATGCCACAAGGTGGCAGCGATCGCGATCGCGGAGGCATCCCAACACCCGGAGCCTAATGTGCCCTAATGGTCATAATTATTTTAGCTTGTCTTATCAATGGCAGTTGTCTAAATATACATTTGTATACTCGAGTCGAGTGTGCCGCACATGATGTCAGGAATAATCAGCTGCCTTGACAAAGGTGTCCCCATTGGTGCGGATTGTATTTGGTCCCACATATTGTGGGCGCTTTTAGTTTGGTTATTTTTCTCTTTTCGGATTTCTTCTCGCGTAGTTTAATTCCGCGTTTCTTCCAATTTCTGGGACACCAGACCCACCAGAGCCACCAGATCCGAGGTATGGTCATGATTGATTGCCCACCGCACATGTCCATTAAATATGACTCTAAGCCGAGGCGTGCGGATCGTAATAGATGATGATGAAATGTCTTTTGGTTGGCTGTAATCAATTATTCAGGAAATCCATTGACAAATCGCATACATTGTCTGCTAGAAAAGCTTCCAGTGCTTACACATTGAGTATTATTCCAAAACTTTTACAATGATTCATTCAAATGAGACCTATTTTTGACGATCTTTTATATAATCTACAAAGTTAGGTGAGCTTTACACAAATCTTAGTGAAAATAAAAACTATAAAAGTTATGAGTTTATAACATAAATTCATGTGCTTAGAAACCTAATTAACACAATATTTGGAATACATTTGTAACTAATACGAAATCAGTAATCAAGATAGCAGTTGATGAAATTTTCTTAGTTAATGCATTTAATTGGGATTTCCTCAAGTTAACTTCCTTTAAGCCAAACACTCCGCCCAAGATCTGTGGCCATAAACCAGGGGTTGCTCATCGAGTTGAGTCCATAACTCACGCACACAATTCGCAAGGATGTGGGAATCTCGAAGGAAGGCATTAGGGAAATTAGCATACGCCATCAAGTATACGCCCTCGTGTGCGCTGTTCCTTTGGCAGCAAAAGCAGCAGTAGCAGCCGGAATAGACAGACTACACACTCATGTCACGATGCAATTTCAGGATATTAATTGTTATAGTTGCGAGATGTGTCTGCTTGAATTGTTCCTGAGGCCTTTGTGCGTTGCAACGAAATTCTAATCCTGTTGAAAACAAACGCAACGCATCGCACAGCCAGCCAGGCACTGTCAAAATCAGAAAGTGGCGGAGGCCGGAGCCAGGATTCCGGATTCAGGATGCAGAGAGTCCTGCCAGCTCGGCAGTGCACTGACACAAGGATTTCCGTACATGACAAGCGGCAGCTATAATTTATAGAAGCTGCGTAAGTAAGCTGCGTGGCTGGGAAGGATGCACCAGCCAGAGGAAAGGGTTACCCCTTGCTCCTTGCTCCTTGTTTGCCATCCACATCCCACACCAGCGACATCGCAGACGCCTTCGATGCTTGGATGCTGTGTATTTGTTCTCGTCTTGTTTCACTTAAATGACACTTTGCATTCTTGTAGCATCTTGGAACTGAGCAAACCCAGCTAGCCACCACCGAAAATGAAACCCATTCCAAGTGCTCAAAGGAAATGCCTTGTCTATTTCCAGTAGAATGTCGGCATCTCAAGGAATTTTCCCTTCATTATGCCGGGGCAAATTTTATGTTCTTGGTATTTTATAATTGAGTGTGAATACTTGCGATTAATATGAAAATTTGTGAAAATTTAATAAAATATCGTACACGATTTCCGGATCAATAACGTTGAATGCAACTAATTGCTTGACCAGCCTCAAGCCTTTAAGCCGACTTTAGATAAGAGAAAGCGGCTTTTGGCTTAGCCATTTCTATTGTTTATGCTTAAGACGCACGAACATTGTGTTTGTTTGGCTTAAATATTTGCGAATTAAAGGCGCACCGAAAGGGGTTAGCATTGCAAATTAATACAACATATTTGCTCACAGCTACGGTACGCTGATTTATCAAATAAAAGTTTAAAAAGTATTTCATGAGAGCACACAATTTGTTTGCAGCACAAAGGTTTATTGCATTTTGGCTTGCACTAGAATAAAAATGTTTGATTTGTTGAAAAGTGGGTTGAATAATCCTTTACGGATTAACACATTCAATAAACTTTTTATTGCAGCTCACAGAGAATTTTAGCATTTAATCATAGTTTATAGATCTTTATTGAGTACTTATACTTTTATTGAGCATTTGTGGTGCGCTATTGTATTTTTTTTTTATATATATAAAACAAAGATTGCAAGGAGATTAATTACTATTGTAGTTTAGCATAAAGTAGCTAACTTCATCATTTTCTTAACACATGAAGTTAGAATGAAAGGATTGCCAACAATAAATAACAAATTAGTGTCATAGAACATATATTTAATTGAATTACTCAATTTAATGGTTTTCTAAGATTTCGCCATCACAATGCACCATTATGGTACTTAATGACTGATAGTTAAAAAACCTTTAATATTCGATTAGACACGAGGGGATGGGGAGCTCTTAAATCAACTCAACCGCTTACCGTTTTCGACACATCGAACAAAAAGAAAAATTGATGTGCCATTCACTTCGGTCTCATGACACTAGAAAAGATGCCCCATGATGCCACTTGACCATGGAGATGACTGCTCAAATGCCCCAATCCCAATTCCAATCCCGATCCGTTCTGGGATTTTAGGCATAGGAGAAGGCAACTAATCACAAATGCGACTGACTGGTACCTACTACTGCGACTGTCAATAATAAATTACCGTGATTTTCACATGGTGTTGAAGGATTGCCCACACACGACACTCCACTGTATACTTGGAAACGAGTAGAGATCGCTGCTCGGAAACTGAAACAGAATCTAAATCCGAATCGAAGGCTGAAACTGGAAAGCAAATGCGACAAGTTTCCAAATGGGTAACAATTTTCAAAGTGATTAATTCGCCTGCTGGCTGCCTGCCATCGAGCATTCGGCCATTGGATTGATTTATGGCCGCAAGACGTTAAGTGGATGCAAGATAAGTTAACTGTCGTATATCCTCGCCGCTGGTGACCAGTTCCCCAAGTCCAATCCCAATCCCCAATCCCCAATCCCCGATCCGATTCAATCCCAACCACAACAATACCGGGAATGTCGAGTGGCTGCAACCGGCGCGATCCCATGGTTTATGACCCATAAACGAGATCGCTTCACAAGCGCGGCACTGCGAAGGATCTCCCATGTGCTACACTTTGGTACGGCATGGTATGGCATGGTATAGTATGGTTTGGTATAGTATGGTATGGTTTGGTATGGTATCATACCTCTTGGGTACGATTAATTTACGCGGCTTACTGATTGGCCCCCTGTGTAATGGGTAGATTTTATGCCCAGCGCGGTCATTTAGCATTGTAAAACAGCCCATAAACTGAGGCCCTGGGAACTGAATGGATCAGTTCGGTTTGGATCGGAACTAATATCCCGATGATGGCACCGTACTATAGAATTAGTGAGCAAAACGTTTAAGAAATTTGTTTTGCCGGTCCATGTGACGTGGCGCTCGGCATGTGGCTCTTAAAAATCAAGTACCTGTCCGTTGTCCGTTGTCCGCTGTCCGTTGTCCGCTGTCCGCTATCCACTTACATCGTGTAAACTGTGTCAAACGAAACCAAATTAATCACTTGCACTTACAAATACTCGTATTGGCCATCATCGCGGCTAATTCGACTGAATCATCGCGGCTGAATCACTTGCTCCTTCGTCGGTGCTGTCAATTTCAATTGAATTGGCAATTTGTTGCATAATCGAGCCACTGCTAAATGTTAATTTATCAAACGGCGATAGTCGTTACAAATTGTTATCCCCATAAAAGCCAACTTCCACATACACACAATTGCACCGCGTTTCAGGTAGAAACGTAGCCCCCACGAACACAATCGCAAAGATGCCGGCTTTTCGCTTTGCTATGGTTTGCTATGCTTTCAGTTTGGTTTCAGTTTGGTTTCAGTTTTTGTTTGGTTTGGTTTGGGAGGTTTTGTCTCGCATGCGGACGGCATTTTCCATGTCCCAGGCATTTGACAATTTCAGCGTCAATTCGGCAGAAACCTACACTGAAAAAATCCTAATGCATCAGAGCACTGAAATAAATGTCAGTTATTTAATATATATCCAACCTCTTCTGCATCTTTATTCCTATTGCATTGTGGCAAATCATATATATGTACATATATTCTTATTTAAAGTAGTATACTCATTAAAATCTTCATCTCTCTCACTATATACATATAAATAATATGTTTTAATAATGTTTTTTCTTCGCCTAATTTACGCAGTATGGAAAATAATAATTCCCATAATTTTGTATATTTAAATGCGCTTGTTTAGTGTCATATTTATTTTGAAAGCCCGTTTGCAGTTGTCGCTGAACTATAACAAGTGTTCAGGCGATGTATAAATTGATGTAAAATAATGCAAATGAGAGTAAATGTAATTAGCAATAATTCGAGAAAAAACGCTGCACAATAATTAAAAAATCAATAACGAGAGAATTGTGCTGGAATAAATGTACAAAAATAGCAATTACCAAAGTTTTTCCTTTTTTCCACGTAAATTTGTCCAAAATGTCATTGAATTAAAAGATAGAAAGAGGTAGCTACTTAGATTGCAAAATAAGCAAAACTAGTTCTTTGCTCTTTATTAAGGCATAATAACTATCTTATATACTTTACCTAACAGCAAGAATAATATAGTATACACATTAAGAACAAATACTTACTCTTATTTCTCATATAAGATGCTGTTATCACCAATAATACCATTTTTCAACATTATAACCCCAATCCAATCCAAATTGAAAACACTTCAGGAATTTCATGATTATAAAGAATTTTATTAAACGAGCTAAAATTATTTAGATTATATGTTTCATATAGACGAAGTGTTTAGTGTGAAGTCTGTTAGACAATGAAAAACGTATCACAGTTTACAATCTTAATGCGCTAGTTAAGTATTTAGTGTTTAGGGTTTAGTGTTTATCCTAGGCTTACATTGCAGTTTTCAGAAGAGAAACATTTGATCTGGTACTCTAGATACTCTTAGTTACATAGATGCATAACTTGAATGAAACTTGAAGTTACTTAACGCGCTAAACGGCTACAGTTAATATTACACAATCCGTCTGGCTCTTGCACGATCCCATACTATATAGTACTATATATATGTAGTACCATATCCGATCCGATTAGTTGGTGAACTTCTTAAAGAGCGGCTTGAACATGGCCTCGTGCCTTTGCAGTTGCGGCGATGAGGAGCTGCTGCTGCTGCTGTTCCCGCTGCTGTAGTCGTCCCGCGGGGAGTACTCCCCCAATCTGGCCGAGAAGTTCATGGGGTAACCAGCGGTGGCGGGGAAACCGAAGGCGTTACTGCTGCGACAGGTAGCGGTCATAGGGACTTGAGAAGCGGTAGGCAGGAGACTCAAAGCTCCGCTCAGCACCTTCATATTCGGCGGAGTTTGGGGTGGAGTATCTGGTTGGGCTTCGAGAAACCCCATCGCCCGCTGACTCGCTGTGGATTGAGATTGCTGCTGCTGCAGCTGCTGCTGCTGCGGATGCCGATTGTGGAACTGCAGCGGTATTGGTCCGCTCGAACTTCCCGTAGTATGGATGGTACCGCCCTGCTGCAACTGCTGCTGCTGCTGCGGCTGCTGCTGCGCCGGGGGCATATTGCTGTAGGGGATACTGTTGCTCGTAGTATGCAGCTGCTGGGTCGTAGCCCCTAGAAAACCCCCGTAGGCCGTGGTGTGCGGCCTCAGGTATGGAGTGGCGGCTCCATTGAACAGCTGCTGATCTCGTCCTGCCTCCGATGCTGGATACTGGTGTTGCTGCGCCTGTTGCTGCTGCTGCTGTTGCTGCTGCTGCTGCAGCGGCATCGATTGGTGACCCATGTAAGCCGGCGGCGGTGTCTTGCAGCCAACTGTGTCGGCCAGACTCCAGATCTTCGGCTTGGTAGCTGGAATCGGCACGCCACAGTCCCGGCCTAGCTGGTTTTTTGGATCCCCAAGATCCGTCTGCAGCTTGGCGTTCTCCCCATGAAATGGCAACATACCGCCCTGCTGGCCAGCCTGATAGTAAGCGGGATGCTGATGATGATACGGATGGTAGCCACCGGGGTGACCGCTGGAGGAGCCACCACCGCCACCGGGGTAGCCACCACCAACACCACCACCACTACCGGCTGCGGAATATCCGAAGCCGGCACGCAGTATGTTCGCCTGATCGAGGCACTTTTGGTCCTCATCTATGGCGTCCTCCTCCTCTTTGGTCTCATCTGGTTTAAAGAAACAGCAGCTGTAAGTATATAAACCATATGGAAAACCCCCCTAATATGCTATACCTTTGGCCAAACTGCCACTCTGGCTGCCCTTGCTCGGCTCCAAGTCCTCCTTGTCCTTCTCATCGTCCGATACCAAGGCGTCATCATCGTCATCCGTGCGATTCTTCGGCTCCCACGTCATCTTGTTCTCCTTCTTCAGTCGCCGGCGCGCATTGGCGAACCACGTGGACACCTGGGTGAGGGTCATCTTGGTGATGATGGCCAGCATGATCTTCTCGCCCTTCGTGGGATAAGGGTTCTTCTTGTGCTCATTCAGCCAGGCCTTCAACGTGGCCGTGGACTCCCGAGTGGCGTTCTTGCGACGAGCTGCCAGGTCGTAGCTGGCTCCATAGCTGGAATTAGACACAAGCAATCCTCTGTTTAGAGAACAGATGCAACCAACATTATCGTATTCACAAAATAATGGATTTTTTATATTATATATTTGTTTATTTATACCTAAATAACAACTATTTGTATGAATAATATGGGTTAATAAGTCTTAACAGGGATAAAAACGATGTATTTTCGAAAAATGAAGCTTCAATCTTCACAATCTTATCATTGCGTTCGTTTCAAACTAAAGTAATAAGTACATATGTAAGGCCCTTAAATTCGTATCCATACCCAGAAAACTCAACATTTAAAAGGGCGGTTAAAGGATAAAATTGCAGTAGTATTATCTTTCTAATTGCGTGGCCCAAAAAAAAATCGTGGCAGCAGCGAAACATGGAAATTCATTAAAAATGCGGAAAACTCAAATTGATGTTTTCCTACAACCTACCACTGTTTCCCCCCTCTCGTCGCTCTGCCAGTGTAATACAACGTCAAAATATTGTAAAACATAGTTGTGAAACAGGGCACGGCCACAAAAAGCAACAACATTGGACCGAAAGCAGCGTCTCCGGCAATAACGAGGAGGACAAGTGGGTGCCACCGGGTGATCCAGTTGTTCCATATCCTCCACTCCGCCAGTTCTCAGTTGCCAGTGCCAATGCACTTATCGCATTTTTTTGCAACCCACCAGAGGCATCTGTGGGGCATCTCCATCATCCGCCATTCGTCCTCTGCAATAATGGTCTTTTGGTGGGTTGCTTCTCGTCCTCCTGCCCCCCACCACTAGAACTTCCTAGCTAAATTAAGCCCCAACCCATGGCGAACTCCGCTGCACATCCGGCTCATCCGCTTTTCACTTTCGGGTTTTCCCCAAATCCTCCCGAAACCTCACAATCCCCCACTGCCAATCCCTTTTCGTCCTCTTTTATTTTGCGTTTGGTCCTTTTTCATGGGATTTTTATGGAGCCACAATCAACAGTTTGTGTGCGGTGAATTTTACAACAAGATAAAGAACGAATCTCGGCCTCGCTGCCCGTCGAATGTAAATTCGACGTCCTTTCTCCGTTCTCCTAGATCCTTCTGCTTTTTCCCCACTTTTTTTCCTTTTTTTATATCCTGATTGCGTGCAGTGTGCAGGATGTTCATAGTGATTAGCACAAGAGTTTGGAGGAGGATGTTTCAATCAGCCAACTAAGTGCGGTGTATGTTCTCCTACAATCTGCTTCTTATTTTGGGTCGGAAAGGACTACTTCAATAGGTAGTTTGATAGAAAAAGTTTGACTAAGGTTATAATGAAATATATTATGTAAGGGATATAAAAATGCAATCTTTATTTTTGAAAAACTATTTGGAATGAAACTAGGATATTTTAAATTCCTAGTAATTATTCAAAATATACGAAATTCTAGAAAAATTCAAACTTTATCCTTTTTGAATTAGGGATCAATAAAAGCGAATTTTATGAGTCTATGCTATTACAGGAACTTTATATTAATGTTAACTTAAGTGAACTATTAAGAAGAATTGTGTACTAAGTCTGATAATATATGTAGACATTAACTATTCAGTTTAGTTTTCTGCATAATAACACTTTAGATAATAATATGGCGTCCGCCAAAGGGATCTTTCACTGTACCCCGATTTATCCAATAGCCGTGACCAGAGGTTCTGTAGCCCGTAATTTTCGGCACGTAACCTCACATCGGCTACATCGGCCAAAGGCGTAGCTATATAGCCGGGCTATATCATTATCGCGTAGTTCGGTGGACGGATTCGTTGGTTTCGAATGAGGCGATCTGAGGCGAGTGATACGCTTTGTGGGCTTTTTGTGCTGTTATGTTTAACAAGCTAACAAACATCAATTTGTCCGTAATTGGCACGCATCCTATTTTGGTATTCGCCATATATAATTGCAGTGCCCCGCCACTGTGCATGTGTACGAATACGAGTACATATGTCTGCGTTCTTTTGGCATAACTCGTAAACAAAATTATAAAAAAAATGATTTGGCTGCTGTTTGCTGCTGGCGGGCCATAATCTTGTTAACAAATCACATTCTTGTTCACACAAACACACGGACACGGCCATATGGTCACATATACATACATATGTATGTAGTATAGCGGTTGGCCGAATGGGCCGCGCTTATTAGTTTTAGACCGGCTTACAGCCATTTACATTTCAGCTTTTGTTCGAGCCACATGCAATTTGGTTGGGAGCCACCAATTACGGCGGCCATTATCTCCAAGTTGCGATTTTCACATTTCGAACAAATAACGCTGGCTGCCAGCACAAATGACATTGGCTCCCGTGAGCAGACACGTTTCATGCCTGTCACTGGGTAATTACGTTGCCTGTCATTCCACCAAAGCCACCCACCCACCTAGCCACCAATCCACCCATCCACCTACTCACCACCTCCTGCTCAAGCTATTTACAGCCCCATGCAATTGCCATCTGCCAGACAAACAGACATTCGTTCAGACACACAGATAGACCGACCGGCTGACTGTCAGTCAGTCAGATTTTCCACCTTTCCATCGAGTTTCCCGCTCCGCAGTTTCCCACTCCGTTGCCAATTTGCGACAATGGGCAAAACAAAGCGCAACCGTTGCTCTCTTAAATGTTTGTCAACCCGTGAATATGTACACGCCTACGCACAGAAAAAAATACATTTAAAAAAATGTAATTACAAAATAATGTCATTGCTAATTATAACTAGATTTAATCAAAATAAACATTCTAGATTTGAAACCAATTGTTGGAGGTATAAAACATAGCAAAGCAGTAGTATCTTTGTATAAAATATAGAACGTCTGAGTTTGAGTTTTACAATTACGAAGGTTTGGTAGATTTACTTTTAATTTGGTCAATTATTGCCTTAATCAATCAGTACTGCTCAAAACTATTTTATCAATTAATATATAATATTTTATCAAATATGAATTTACAGTACAAAACAAATTGATTTCCAAGTTCGGACAAGTTCTGCAACTATTTGAATTTATGAGGCGCTGAGTTGTTGATAGAAGCAATTGTTTTGGCATAGTTCTTCTTCATAGTTCTTATCACTCCCCAGTTTTGACTAGGCTTTTTCGCTTAGTGTACTGCACATACAGGTCACAGTACATACAAAC
This sequence comes from Drosophila teissieri, assembly GCF_016746235.2. NCBI lineage: Eukaryota > Metazoa > Arthropoda > Insecta > Diptera > Drosophilidae > Drosophila > Drosophila teissieri. The sequence continues at coordinate 12,187,747 of NC_053031.1, read as the reverse complement.
ACCGGTAGATTGGTAAGTAAGTGCGTATGTACTGCCGCTCAATATGGCGGCCAACATGGCGTTCATTTGCGGCTCACACCTCACCTCTGCCCCTCTGCCGGCCACCTGCCCCTTCCTCCATTCCCCCCTCACCAGCGTCGCCCCCTCCCCCTCCCATCAACATGCATCGCTTACAACTCACTCACTCATTCATTCACTTAGCTGCAGCTCGATTTCATGGGCTTTCCGCACGCAAGCCGGGCCCAAACGAAAGCGAACCAAACCAAACCAATCCACAGTCGACCCAACCAAACCAAACCATACCAAAACCAAACGATACCGTCCACACCGACGGTCCAACGGGAAGCCGCAGCCGTTGCATGCCACTCAGTCTTTCAGCCTTTCAGCCGACGACTCTTCCCCCGATTTGGGTTCGGAATGAGGCGACTCATGCCTCCTGTCCATCGAATCGCACTCCTGTGTGTACTCCGCATACGAGTGTGTGTGTGCGTACGCACTTGTGTGTGCACCCACGTGTGTGTGTACATACTTAGGGCTTAATGTATGTGCATATACACAACAACAAATTCTCCATGTTTTTTATATGCTCAAAATATTTATTTAATAGGTGCTAATTATACGGCACATTCCGGAAAATCACGCACTTACACGGTGAATAAAGTGGAGTGAGTACCTGTCACAGTTCACGCAGTTCATTCACTCCTAGAAAAGGTTCCTAACTTCAATTCCCTTCTTAATGTATAATGCTTTTAAAAATAAACATTATTTGTAAATTAAAAGTCAGTTCATAAAGTTATTTCATCGTATTTGAACTAACTAAACTTGTTGAATAAATGATAAAGGACCCCCAACTTTCTCTCAGTGTAATTCACACATCTGTATACCTTTAAAGCGCAGTGTATGTGGTGCGTTGCGCGCACTGGCGTGCAATTAACTGCTATTATTTTTGCAGCAATCATAAATAAATAATTTCGCGCTCTCATACAGTTTCGAACAATTCAAATTTTATTATCGCCCGTCCCTGCGGCAATTGCGCCATTTCATTGGGCGGGGGAAAATCGCGGGAAATTGTAGGAAAACGGCGGAAAAGTGGGGAGCGCAGGGGGGACGCAGCCGCCGCAGGCAATTAAATTCAAATCAATTTCAAGTACTCGCAAATATTTTGTAATTAATTATGGGCGCCCAATTGCATTTGATTTCGCACGACCCACCCATCCATTTAAATTGGGCTAAAAGGCTTTCTATTTATTTTCTATTAGACGCAATTAATTATGCTGCAGACGACGCATTTGATGCTGCCACTTTTTTCGCAATCAAAGCGGAAACTAATTGAATGAAATCAAATTAAATGAAATTAAATTAAATAATGCTTACCCGTAGGCCGACATGGGATCGTAGGAGTAGTAGCCCGTAGTGGGCTGAAGTCCGGCTGAAGTCCAGGCTCCCATCTCCGGACCCGCGCCCGTGTCCTTCAGTCCGTACGGATTGCTCTGAAAATGGAAAAACGATAAACGATAAACAATAAACAATAAACGATAAACGATGGTGTGATTCAGTGATTCAGCAAGAGCCATAGAATTGAGTTATTAGCGAGCATAGCATTTTCCCACACTATTCGAAGTTGACAATTTTGTTAACATGGAATCTATAATTTGGCAACATATTTCGCCGGCTGAGCTGGCGAACAAGCAAATGCCCAGATGTTGGCCATATTTTAGAGCCACAGATACACGAAACGATACACAGAAATACATAATTTAAGGCAGACAAAATTTTGGTATTTGTTACGTGTACTAACCGAAGTCGAAGCGCCGATTATTGTTATTAGATTTGAAAGCGGTTAAGTCCAAAAAAAAGCTTGAACACTTTGAATTTTAATTTGGTTCGATTTCTGTTTGTGGCATGCGGGGCGATTTATGCCCTCGGAAAATGACAGCCGGATTTATGAGCGACAACTATTGGCCAGATCGCCGTCCAATCTGGTTGGCCCTGTCGAGCCGGGCTTTTGTGTGAGCTCTTGATTTATGAAACGGTATTAACATTTTTAATTGCTTAACATCATGTATGCCGTTGTTTATTAATTTTTCACCCCACCCCTTTTTCTTTCATTATGGCCAGAAAACCGCCGCCGCCGCCGCTGCCGAGTGACAAATATATTTATCAAAATGTCTTATGTACATATGTATACATATACGAACAGGTATTGGATTTATTTGCCCAATCGAAACGATTGGTGTTGGGGAAATGTCAGAAGTGAGATTTTGCTAGATCTCTCTCCCCATCGAAAAGGAAATGAACTCGGTTATTAACACCTCACAAAATCGAAATTCGAAATTCCGGCGACATCTTATCGTGGCAACTCCGAGATATTTTCTTAATTAAAAGTATGCGCTTTGTGACGACCGATAAAAAAGACACTCGCTCAGGTGGCTTGCCAGAAAAAAATGAAGACACAAAAAAAAACCAAATACAAAATACAAAAAAAAGAGGAGAAAAATAAAGAACGAATGAATTTCCTGTTGTTGTAAATAACAATTTAACATGACACTTTGGTGGCTGCCGCTGCCATGCCCGCCCCATTTCCTCCGCTTTTCCTCTCCTTTCCCGGGCGTTTCCCTTTTCCCTCGCTCACACATCACCTCCATCTTAAGGAGGTCTTCTTTGAAGTACTCGTCGAGAGCCGCCCAAGTTGATTAGACCCTGTGTTCGTTCATATTAATTAGATCGTTCAAACTAATGTGCTTATTACAGCGCTCGTAAACATCGGGGAAATACTGTTGACAAAGTCGGACAAGTGTCTTAGGATTTCTCGAAATTAGGAGCAATTTATGAAACGTGATTCTTAAATTGAGCGAAGTTATTATGGGTAAGAACGTATAATTTATAGAATTTTTTAACAATAATACTACACTTTACGAAGCTACTAGAAATGAGTGCTTAAAATAGCGTGGAAAGTACAACTTAGAAACTATATCAAAATTTTCGAAAAATTTTGATTGCTTTCGGGATTTAAGTCACTTTTAGCTGCTATTACAAATTAAGAGGTTCGATTAAATATTGCCAACACATTTATTGACAAATAGTTACTAGATACCGAAATTGTGCACACAAGCCACGTCGATGAAAATATTTATCTGGTGTGCGATGCGGCAACATGATGTCCTTATAAAACACTTGCTCGATTATTTGGCCACTTCTAGCTAAGCCTATCCATCTCGGGCAGTTTGTTATTTGCCAAGGCTAAATACTGTCCACATTGTTGTTATACATATTGTTGCCAATTTTGTGTGTTTGTTTGCTTTGTTTGCGTTGGCCTTTCATTCAGGCAGGCCAGCAGCCTGAAAAGCAAAGCAAAGCAAAAGCACAAGCAAAGCAGCAGCAAGCACAGTGTGCTTTGCTTCAGTCATGCTGTGCTCGTGTACATTTCAGCGGTCACTTAAAGACTCTACGAGCACAGTTGGGTACACAATAATAGGGATAAAATAAAAATAAAAACTTAAAGAAAAAAGTCATTCAAAATGTTCTTAAATGCTCCATAAATTATAAAAATATTATTAGTAAGCACAGTAAATACAGATTCTTCTTATCTACCAACATAAAGAATAATAATTCCCTAATTCAAAATGGAAAAAGCTATTAGTCAAAGTAGTTTAATATTATTTGAAGGGACTAAGTATTAAATAATAGTTTATCAAAAGTGCCTTTTAAGTAAAACTTTAATGTTTTGGCCGATGGGCCATACATGTAACATAGATAAATGATTTGATTTAACTTTTAACATTCATTTACTTTCTATGCTATGCTATGCCTCTATGCTAACTAGAAATATGCAATTTTTATAAATTACTAACTTACTATGCTCACCAGAAATATGCAATTTTTATAAATTACTAACTTACTAAATTGTTGTTCAGGATATCCTAAAACTGTTTTGCCATTATAATAAATAGGTTTTGCAGGCAAAGTACTGCTATTACTATTCCTGCCCCCCACTGTGTGGGCGCTCACACACACAGCGACGTAAGCTTGATTAGCCCACACATACACGAAGAGAGTGGAGTGTAATTGAGGCCATGGGGCAATATGTTTTGTTACCAATGATTTTGCCTTTCTTTATGCAAAGTATCGAATATCGCAATGGAAGTCGGCAGTTGTCACTTTTGCAGGGGGGGCCGGCGGAGTAAACGGGCTTATAAATTAGGTGGATGGATAGACGGCGATAGAAAAGGATTGGCCATCGGGGGGATGGAACTGGGAATGGCTATGGGCATGGGTATGGGTATGGAATTGAGTCCCAGAGAAACTAAACCCCCGATACGGAGCCAAATGAGGTTTGACTGAGCTTCAGTCAGCCATAATGATAATTCGATTTAGTCGACTGCATTGACAAGCCATCGATGTTGCTGCTTTGTAGTTTTGTTGTCGTTGTCTCTGTCGTTGTCTTTGTCGTTGTCGTTGTCGTTGTTTTTGTCTCCCTCCTAAGCTGCGGACAAAAGCCACTGACTACACAATTAAAGTCATACGTTGAGATAATCCATTTAGCCCTCTGGCCCATGGCTCTTGGCCAGCACACTCGGAAAAAAAGTACACTCATTTCAGGTGACCTTAAAAATAACTAGTTGATTGATGTCCAAAATGTTTTTACACGAATTTATTTCATGACAACTCGACTACAACAATTATTTGAAAAAGCTAAACCGATTTAAATTACATAAAAATTAAAATAATAATTGATATGACCCTCTCTTTACTTGATTTTCATAATATTTATGAAATATTTGTTCAAATTCTAAGACCATTCCCAATTTCTGATTAGTTTTCTTCCCCTAAGTTATTGAAGTGCACTCACCAGCGGCGAGTAGAAGGCAGAGCTGTCCACTCCGATGCTCTGGTAGGGATTCTGGTCCGTGGAGGGGTACGGCGTCCCATAGACGCCGACGCTGGCCGCCGGGAGGCGGGAGTAGCTGGAGAGGGCGAGGCGGGCGGAGTCGTACTGGCAGGAGCAGACCGTCTGACCCGACACCGGGTCGGTCATTATGGGCCGCCCGTTCTCGCAGCAGGATCCACCACCACCAACACCACCAGCACCACCGGCAGTGGGCGTCGTGCCCACGCCGTTGCCGTCCAGGGAGCCACCGGTGGCCAGATCCGCTGGTCCTCCTCCGCCCGCCGAGGATCCACCTCCTGCGCCAATCACCGTCGCCGCATTCGAGTTCTGCGAAAGCGCATTGGGACTCAGCGCCCCCGAGGAGGCATCTCCGCCAGCTCCTCCGACCGGCGGCTGGCTGCCCTGACAATCCTGACCTCCCGTGGGGCTCATCGCCGGGGCGTTTGTCATCACCAGCGCCTCGTTCACATTCACATTCACATTGACGTTCACGTTCGCGGAAGCGTCCTCCGTCGGCTGGACACTGGGGGGCAGGAGCTGGAAGAGATCGTATGGGAAGAGGCTCTTTAGTGCAAGTTCGTCGCAAATTGAAACACAAATTCGCGGTTTCAGCCTTAGCTTATCTTATGGGTATATTAAATTGAAAGCACAGCGAAAAATCCAAAGAAAAATATAAGCAATCTAATAAAAACAAAAATAATATGAGCAGTATAATAGTATCCTTTTAATAATTAATTGTTTTCTCAAGTTTTATTTTATTTTCTCTCAATTGCCTAACTATAAGTTACATACCATATATAGTTTTATATATAATGATTCAGCTGTGAAATGTTTTATTATGCCTTTAACGATTTTTCCAGCTAAACTGATGATGTCCAAAATGAAGTTGACATTATCGAAATCATATTATATTTTCCCACTGTGCGCAGGTACTTCTAAACTCGAAAGGCAGTCGACTGATAGCATTAAGTGATATATACCATAAACACACATCGCCACTGGTTTACATAACTAATGCATGTTAATCAAGGGGCCAATTTAATTTTTATTTCAAACACCAAAGGCCGATGATGATCGAGAAATATTTTCCCTCGGCCGCAAAAGGGTCATTTTGAACACCTTATAGAGATACGAACCTCCGATAAAACCCCACACACTCACTGCTCGAAGAGGTGGGGCTTCTTCTTCCAAGAAGCCCCCAATCATTGGGCCATTGAATGAAAATATTTCATTTCGAACACAAAACTCGGTCCCTAAAGTGACAGTGTTTATCTGAAAACATTTCGCCAATGAATTAGTTTATTGCGCTGCTCAAATGATAAGATAGTTTTCGCCGATGGATCTAAAAAATGTTCCTACCACAGAAGTCTACCGAATTATTTTTACTTGTTTATTTATGTGTTATATTTAAGGCTCAGATTCTATTTCAACTGAAGTGTAACCGAAAACGTCGAAAAGATTTTGTGCTTTTATGTAACCAATAAATATTTCGCCGCAAGTAGCTAGAAAATTGAGAGGTAATTTAATAATTATCCAAACTATCCTTGAACAGCGCCATAAACTAGATGTCAACGTGTTCTCCAAGAGGCGTGGATGAGGAGGATGAAAACCTGCCCGGGAGTAGATGCCTCCATCACATCGCGGCACAGGAAACGCACGTCCATGTATAATGGCTAATTTTCTGCAGCATAATGCCGAGTAAGTCATGCTAACTGCCGTACTGGTAACTTCATAAATATTGATGTCCGGCAATGTTGTTTACCCACCCCATATCATCAGCACTCAGCCCATGTAGCCGACCATCCTCCTCCATCCTACTGAAGACACCAAATCCGCCTGAATCGCTGGGTAATTGCGAATTTAATTCGAAAAATCGACAGTAGGCCCATTACAAGATGCATCGATAGCATGTAAGCGAATATGGTGTTAACACACAATCAATGCCACTGGCCACTGGTAAGCGCAGAAGCTGGACGGGATTCATAATCCCGCGGCGATTAAGTTCCCTTAATCAATGGAGTTCAGGATTCGCGAACCTCGCTGCAATGGCGGCCAGATCAATTACCCAGCAAATCGATTTCAAGTGCCGCAAAGGCAACGGCAACGGGGCAATCGGCAGCCTGATGTGATGTCCTCCATCTTTACAGTGGAGCTTCGCCTATGGCATGCGCCACTCACTTGGCAATTAATATGCAAAATGCGCCAAGCCCATGAAGCCCGAGTTGTCTGGGGGCATTTTGAAAAATGCCAGAAATCAATGAGGGTGTGGCAGCCGACGCCTATAGGTCCGCACACAAGACCGACTTTTCGGACCCGTCCAAGATCGGATCGATATGGATATGGATGCCTTGAGATGCCTGGAGATGATGCAGATGGAGATGGAGTTGGGCAACATGCTGGCATAAAGGCTTCTGAAAATTACCGCGGGCAATCTGCAAAATGAGCGGACTGCTTCAATTTCCACAGTCTGAAGTCTGAAAGTCTTGAAGTTTGAAGTCTGGAAGTCTCAAAGTCTTCAAGTCTGGTAGCCTTAAAGTCTTCAAGTTGCTGGAATCTAAAGACTTCAGTCTTCTGGGCAAAAATATATCGGCACAGCGAACCCATAATTAAGTTGAGTGCTCCGCCCGATGGACAGCTACAAATTGATCGAAATGCCCAGCAAAAGGTCATAATATCTGGGCAGCAACAATTTTAGCTCGGCTTACACGGCTTCTGTGGCGAAATTCGCGGTCAAAACTTAAATGCAGCCTGAACCAGAACGCATAATTATTCCGCGTCATTAACATAATCTGACAATAGAACCTTCCGCTTCGCCCGAAAAAGAACGCAGCACATGCATATTATTTTATAATTATCAGATGCGATCGATTCGAGATTGATCCTCTGGAAATTCAGCAGGTGAGTGATCCACTAGAAGGTCGCTTGTCCGATCATAATTAATAAAGTAAAAATTTCCTTTTTCTTTTTTGAGTCGTGCTGAAACGCACAAATAATAGAATTTCGAGGCCAAGATCGCTGCCTATATATAGGTACATCGAAAACCCAAAAAAAATAAATATGAAAACGCACAGCCATTTATCAAAATTTTACAAATGAATGATTCAGTTGTTTTATTTTTTGCCGCGTGATTTTAATTAGTAAAAAGCAAATACATGGGAATGTTCAGCGATCGATCGAAAGGAAAGGAAAGGAGGAGGCTGAGTGCTGAACGTTCCCAGAGTTTCTCGGCACAACAATATGAGAATTATGACAACTGATCTGATAGGCGACACCATATAGGGAGCTCTATGCGCCTGCCAGATTCCTCAGCTCCTTGAGCGAATGCATTATTCATGAGGCAGAGGACTCCATTCCTGCACTACCTTTCCGCTTGGAGGAAGCGCCAGTGGTCCACTCGTCCAGTGGTCCAGTGGGCCATGTGAATTGGCCACGTCTTCGCATGGAACGTGGGGAACTTTCGATGTTGGCAGTTGGAGGATGCAGACGACGACGACGACGACGACGACTGGCAGGCGACAGTGCGCAGATAAGATCTGTTGGCCATGTGTGTGCCCAGTAAGCAGCAGTACCAGCAACCAGTAACCAGTACCCAATGCTCAATGCCCAATGCCCAATGCCAGATACCCAACTTCTGAGTCCCAGTCCAGTTTCAGTGGCTTTGGAAATTTCTGTGAATCGCAAACGCAGCGATCTAATCGCAACTTGTATCTCGTGGGTCCACCAAAGTTGCCCGGCTACCGCGTTGCTGCATCCGAATCCCTCCCCCGACAATCTCCGCCAGATGACCAAGTTGATAGCACCGGACTATAAGCGCCACTTGGATCCTCACCCTCAACTCTCAACCCTCAGCCGCCAATGTAAAGTGGATCAGAGAGGAGACCAAGTCATTGGTCCATCGATCGTTGCAATCCTATCTGCCATCTCCAGAATCAATGGATGTGGATGCACCTCACGTAGCCAGCAGGGCATTCCCAGGGCCTGCCCTCAGCTGTCACTTTACGGTTATGAATTTTATGATTTACGATCGCCGCAATTGAATTTTATTGACTTTTCAACAGTTTCACCTGAGCGTGCCTCAATCGGCACCTCCCATCTTCTTGGCCTTCTGATTGCCACAGCTTTTCCCTTTTTTCTTTCTCATTTTTTTTTTGCTTTCGTTTTCGACTTTAGTTAATTGGACTCGTGTGGTCCGAAATGGGGAAAGACGCCAGAGTTCTTTGGAGGCAGAACCAAGCAATTGGTAAGCCCAAGTATTAATATAGCCTGGGAAATTAAAGTCTAGCCGCAGACAAACTCAATCAATGGCAAATTTCATTTACTCTAGGTCTTTCTTTTAACTTCTACCACCTTTGTAATCCATCATGATATTTTAGAAATATTGTAGTTGCACCTGCAGCCCTCGTAATTTGCCGCAAAATCTTTAAAGCAAAGAGTTTTTGTGTGAATTTTGAGGATTGACAAAAACGACTGATGCCTTGGAGTGCCTTTTTCTCAGGCCATTTATCAGCCATCTGATTTATTATGCTTTTTTGCTGGCCTTCCACCAATTTACTGTCATAAACATGGAAAAAGTTTGCGCCGAGCAGCTGTTTTTTTGCTGCTCAGTGAAAAGTCTGAAAGCGCTACAATCAAAGACTTTTAGCGGTTTTGCCCTGTAGTGGGTCCTCAAGATCAAATAATCGGATAGCTTTGACTGCAGTCGGTGGAAGTACTCAGATGAAAGTTGAAAATTGAAATTAAAAGTTTGCCAAAAAAAAAAGTGTATATAAAAAACTCCCAACCAAATAAACTTTAAACCCAACCCCGCTTTTAAGAAATACATTTTATAAAAAATATGTAGTTATTAGCCGTTAACGAGTTCAGTTTTTATGATAATATGCAATCCAGAAAAGAAGGTGATGATTATAAACAGAGAAATTAAAAATGATGACTATAGACAAATGCCATTTAAACATGATTTTACAATGTTTTGGTTTTTTAATGACTCCATAAATAAAAGCTGTTATAGGTATTATACAAATTATGAATCTTTGAGTCAATCATAATAATAAACTGTTGATAGTATCATTCTGATGCATAATATTGACTTTAATTTAGATCTCATTTCCAAGTTAATTGGCATTTTCTTTCAACTGCTTATCTTAAGATCTCCTGTGACTTAATGAATATGAATAACCATTATATAGTACTACATATACTTAGTATATATCTAGATCTGAGTGATTAGGAGACCCACCTGCGAGGCCGACGGAAAGCCTCCGTATCCGAATTGTGTGTAGGCAGCCATTTCGCTATATGACTATACGACTATATAAGACCTAGTCTTAGGATACTCTCTCTCTCTATCTCACTCTCTCCTTCTCTCTCTCTCTCTCTCTCTCGTGGGCAGTCTGCTGAAGGATATATGGTAAAGCTGCTACATCCAAGGATGCGCTTATCGGGTTAACAGCTCAGTTTCGATTGGGTCTGTTCACAGTGGGCACTGGCACGATAACGACCATAAACGACATTGGGCCAACCGAAAGTATCTCGTGGATTTGTTAGGTATTTGCATTTGTATCTGTCACTTGTGGTGTATTTTTCCTTTTTTTTTTTGTGTTTGTTTATGTATATTATTTGGCTAGCACACGAAAAACGCGGCGGCAACGAGAAATCGACGAGAAATATCGACGGTAAAACGCGGCGCTTCAGCACACGCTCCCTTTCAGATGTGCACCTTATAACGTTCGAACACGAACTGGTTGCGAATGCCGTTGCTGTTGGCCGTGTTTGCTGCTGTTGGCCGTGTTGCTGCTGCTGTTGCTGTTGTTGTTGCTGTTGCTGCTCTTGTTGTTGCTGCTGTTGGGGCGCATTCCGCTGCAGTTGGCGCGGGAGCGGGACAACGATATGCCGTTTCCCCCCTGCGATTCAAAGGGGGAAAGGGGAATGCCGCTCGCCTTGGGAGCGAGCAAACAAAACAATGAAGAGCCGTGTCAGCCTGGAAGTGTAAGCATTTTCGGGCAACGCCCACCCCGGTTCTCCCGCTTTTGTGTGGTGGTGTCATTTTGGCTGCTCTCTCTCTCTCTCTCCTTCTCTCTCTGTACAATTCCAATGCGATTCCCCGCCAGCGACTCGTATTCGCGGCTCACTGGAAGTGAGGCCATGGCAAGCACCAATCGTAGGGCTCCATGGGCTTCGGCTGGCTGATTTAATGGACAGGTGGCGAGGTCGCCACGCAGAAGAAAGCGAAAAAGAATACAAAAAGTTAGGGAAGGGAAAAGGAAAGGGAAAAGGGAAGGGAATGGAATGGAATGGAAGGGGTATGCATTTTCACAACTGTCGATGGTCTTGTTTTCCCCACAATTCCTGGGCAACGCCCATTTGTTTTGTTTGGCTAGTCATTTGTTTGTTTACTTTTCACAATTGCGCGCCCAACTTCCAACTGGGAGTGCATGCGATCGCCAGCTGGAAGTGGCAACAAAGTGTTGCAATGGGATGGCCAAAAGTGACGACACAAATGCGTTAATAAGATCGGCAAATTCCAAGGCACTCGCACTGTATTTATCGTCTGTCATTATCTTCATCGCTGAATTGCGCTCAAGTTAACTGCCATTATCGATCCTCGCTAATTAATCTCGCCTAATCGGGTTTTATATGAAACATTTCCAGCGATCTTCGTTTAAATATCATGTCACTAACTGGTATTCACTCGAAATATCAACAAGGTTTCAGCTCTTTATGGCAGGAATTAATATCCTTACTCAAGCATTAATACATTTTTTGACTTTTGCAATATTAACGTGATTTTTACCTTATGGTGTTATATTCTTAGTAAAGCTATCTTAATGTATTTTCTTTGAGCCATTCTAGATGTTAAATACCACTTTTCTTAAATCTTTAAAATGATTATGAAAGAAGTATAATATTGGATTCATTTTTCTACATTATCGATACCTTGGCGAATAGAATTTATTTTTATCACTATAGACAGACAATTAAAACACTAAATAAACTAATTGCTATGCTACTTAAATGCTACCCAATTTATCTCTTCCACTTTAAATCACTTCAAGTACACAACCAATTTAATTTGCAATTAAATAGTATTTGACGTGTTTCCGAAAAACAAGAAAATACTGACCTAATTTTCTTTTTGACGAATTGCGCACGCAGCAAATGTTTCTGCACGATGATAAATAAATTGTAAGCCAAAAAAATAAGTTTGGTAAGATATTTTTAGAGGCCACTTAAAACTCATGTGTTTGGAAGCAAATTCGGTGTTTTAGGAAATCATAAAAAATATATTACGCACTCAAATTTGCCTTTCAAATTTAGAGCAAGGAATGACACACATACCACATAGTTATTATGAACTTTTAACTATATTTCAAAAAGAAATAAGTTTAGTGGGTGAAGAGTACGTACTCACATGAAAGTGCTGGTTTTGGAAAAAAGTTTCGCTATTAATGCGCACTAACATATTTGGACATCCGCTTTACGATCTATTTTTTACGATTACGATGCTCCGGCAGGATGAAGGACACCCAGGACACGCATTCCGGAAATGGAGTGGAGTGGAATCTCCGGCGAGAGTCCGCCGTGGATGTGATGCGATATGATGTGCCGTGAGGTAAACCTCAAATGTTTTTTTGCGGGTGCCGCGGATGTTGGCAAGCTTGTTTGCAGCGTGTTTCTGTTTGTTCTCTTTTGTTTTTTTTTTTTTTTCTTTTTTACGTTTGTTTATTTTTATGATAATGTAATAAAAGCAAATTAACCTATAAAACCGAAAAAGTGCGACTTACACGATGGAATTGCGCCATAAGGTCTGGGCGTGTCCTCACCTCGCTCCGCACAAGAAATATTTGGTGTGTGTGGATGAAGCGATCCACGTGGTGCGAATGCAAGTGTGGGTGGAGTTTGCAGCTCGGAGCTCGCAGCTCGGAGTTCGGAGTATGGAGTGGGTGGTACTGGGGGTGGTGGCACCACCCACCGCGGCCAGGCATCGCGGGAAAATGAGAGCATTGTGTTAGCTCAAAGCAACAAATGACCAAAGCTGTTTCTCCCCCTGCCAAAACCAAACCCAAACCCAAACGTGAATTAATTCCAAGGGAAGCCAAGTCATGACCAGGCCAAAGGCAAAACCCAGCGGCAACTGCACACTTGGCCAAAAATTGGGCAACACTTACATAGCTCTCGATTATTTTATATTTTTTATATTTTATAAGAATTTATTGGCAAAACCAACATAATTACAGGTTGTTTTCTACATTTCTTAATTGGCTTATCTCAAATATTACTTGTGATACATTTTGATGACAGAAATTTATAGGATATAATAAATATATAGGGAAATCCTAATAATTCGCTTTTAGTTGTTTTACTGTTTAAGTTAGAAATACGTTATCTATACATATTTAAGCCATTTTAAGTTCACTTTTAAACAAATAGTTTTCTACATCCAACGTTTACTGGCTGAATAGATCCTCAAATATTTATTTAAAGATTTATTTATACTACAAACTAATTACAAATTAATAAAGTGAGCTTCTAAAAGTTTTTAAAGCTTATTACTTACTATTCCCAAGTTGCCAAAAGCAGTTTTCTTAGCAAAGGGGCTTAAAAAATATTTCCAAAATTGGAGGACGCATTTTCTGCGAGTGCAGCGGCAGCAACAAGAGCGAAGAGTCCGTTCCAAGTGCCCCTCCGGGTGTTAAGTACAATATTTGCTGTGTTGCGCGTTTTACGAGTGGCGCTTTTGCAATCGCCGGGCTCAGGGGCGACCAGGGGGCGGTGTGGGGGCATAGGGCGTCAGGGGGCGGATTGGCAGCGGGGGGCGTGGCAGCGACGGGCTGCAAATGCAATCAATCAATGGGTCAGCATGATGGTCAGCACACCAGACGACGACGACGACGAGTGGCAACCACATGGGGCGTTTCCATTTGCGGCAGCCACACACTGACCACCCTCTGAGTTGGAGATTCGAGTGGATTCCAGAATCGGAAAAAGCCTGGATCGGCACTCAGTCCGAGATGCGGACTGGACTGGCAACGCAATTGGCAGTTGCCACTTTCGGTGGCAAGAAGTGCACTTCACTTACAAATCAGTCGACGGCACTTAAACCTATTTTGACAATTGAGCTGTCCGCCAGTCAAACTGACAGCGCTCACTTTTCACGCCACTCGATAAGTTATACACATATACTCGTTTATACTCGAATATACGTATACGAGTATACGAGTACTCGTATTTTGATCAAGGATATAGGCGTTTTTGGTGGTGGCATATTTCCTCCACCGTTTTATGCCGTTTTAATTGCAACATCTGTCACTGCGGTTTATGCATATATCAATTTCAAAATAGCCAGCAAATGGCAACGGCAATGATTGCATACCATTCCATTCCAGAAACCAAACCCAAACTCAAACACAAACCCAAAACTGAAATGCCGTGGAAAATGATATATATATTTTTATTTTTATTATATTCGCCGGCAAAAACTGTCACAACACACTCGCCGTTGACGCCTGTCGAGTTCGGTTCCGTTCCGTTTTTGGCTGGGATCCTCGTGGGAAGGAAGGGAAGAGGGATCCGGGATCCGGGTCTGAAAGAAGGGTCAGGATGCGATACGCACCACACACACACACTCTACGTGGCAACCTTTCCCTTTTCTCTTTATTTTTTTTTGCTTTTTGTTTTTGGTTTGATGCCGCGCCACGTTTATTGTTGTCATTTTCAGCGGGCTCGACTTTAATGGTTGTCAGAAAACATTAAAAATTGTCACATGAATATATCGCATCGCTGCAAGCGCGTAATTGAGTTCTACTCATTATGCAATGTGTTTGGCTGATAGAACTGTAAGTACATACACATGTACCATTCACTTTCGAAAGTGCACTGTTTGCAGTAAAATGTGCACAAGAGTAATGATTTAATTAAACAAAACAATTGAAATCGCACATCAGGCGAGATTAAAAGGCGTACTAAAATATATTCAAAATGAGCAATCATTTTATAGTCATATGCCACGGGTTTTAGAAAGTTGAACACGCTGTAATCCTTAGTAAAATATGAAAGCCACTTAAATTTTGCAATAACTGTCAGTAGTAATAAAATCGATGATTGAAATTAAAAATTTGTTTGTAGCACCCAAATTATTGGTCATTAAAGAGAAAAGCTGCTGAAAGTGGTTATTTATTATGTTAGAGTTTATTAAAAGTATAAAAAGCTTATTAAAAGTAGTCAACTGCACACAATTTATGTGTATTTAATAGCCTATAGTAAGTTGGACTTATGTACATAATATGTATTATAAATAATAGTTACACAAAAATATTGAAGAACCGGCACTTTACACTTATATACAAAAAATGGTACAATCCATAATTAAACCATAAATCTATTAGTATTTAAAAAAGAGGCAATAATCTTAGTTAAATGTATATACTTTCCTTAAAAGCGCTTAACTGCTGAAAACCAAAGTAAATAATTCCCATATATAACATAAAATATTATTCGCTATTAATATTTAAGTTTACCCTTAACCCATTACCCTCTTAATCGACAAGTTAATAATTATTATCAGCTTAGGTTTGATGAACTCGTCACCCCCAAAGCGTAAATATTTTGAATCAAAGCACTTAAATACCGATTCATTGTTGCTGAAATAAGTGTAATTGAAAATCTCTTAAGCGCCTGGCAAATATATCCACTCGAAGTTGGTCGGGCACTTCAGGGGGGAGGGCGATGTGCAGAGGCACAAGGACGCAGGATGCAAGGACGAAGGACGAGGGAGGAGGGACGCTGGCTGAAACTGAACTGCAGGCGCTAAATGAGTTTGTCAATCAAAATGCAAATGTCACCGGGGAAGTGACATAATCCCACTTGGGAGTCGGGCTAAGCCGAGCGAAACCATCCAAAATCCCGGTGCGAGCTAAAGCATTTGACCACAGTCCTCTGTACTCAGTTCCCAATCCTCAGCAGCATCAACAGAATGGAACCCACTCTATATGGTACTACTATATGGCATATGAGCGAATTCCCGGGCCCACCGACGGAAATAGCAACATATGACGAGATCTGAAGTTGACGTGATGCCATCGAGCACCGGGAGAATTCTGCAGGGGATGAGGACGAGGATGAGGACCATGAGCAGCACCAAGTGGGGGTGTTAAATTGCAGTAATCGGCTCTTGGGCTGGGCGACAACGTTTATGTTTTATGTGCTCATTTATAATGCGCATTGCTCATTTGGTAATGGTTCAATAATGACAGTCAGACTACTTAAAACGCTGCCCAGGATTGCGTGGCATCGCCGACATCTGCTGGGCATTACGTCTGCCCCCGGGCATTTGACTTCTCTCCAACAAGCCGTGGCCAATCCAATTCACAACCGATTCCCGATTCACAATACTCGTAAATCTGCGATCCTTGAGCCATCCGCGGTGACAGCTGCCCCGCATCCGCAAAAGGTTTCGTGTAATTTTGAGGCGCCACTCTCCGGGGGTCAGGAGGAGCTAAGGGAGGGGTATATAAATCGAATGTCGAATCGCAGGTTAGAAATGAGCGAATCTTGGCTAAAACGAACACAGAAACAAACTCAATCCGACCACGACTTCGATGTGACTGGGCCAGATAGACAGCCGGCATTAGTTGGCACACTCGAAAAAAGCCACAGAAAATGTAGTCAGAAAACAAATGATTTTAACTTCAGCGAGTTGCTTCATAAAACTGTTGTTTATTGATTAGAAAATTTCCACATTTTTGTGGTTCAACTTTCTTAAGCTATTAATTGCTATGAGTTAGATGCTATTTCAAACACTCCACAAGCGGTGGCACGATTAATTCTTCGAGTGAATCTGCCGGTTGGCAAAAAAAAGTCATAAAGTCGAGTGAGCCGCAGTGCCATTCTCATGCCCATTGCCATTCCTATTCCTATTTCCAATACACAGCCATTCCCACTCCCGTTGCCATTTCCCAATTGCCAATTATGCGCCGCAGCAGCCCATTCCATCTTATAGCCATCCTATACCATTCCATCCCATAGCAGCCCCATCCGCCAGACAAGACAAACGCTGCAAGTTGCCAGTTGCAACTATCGAGGATCGTTCGCCGTCGATCGCTGTCTGCATTCAGCACTGACGCCAACCGGTGTACAAAAAAAGCGAAAAAAAACCAACTAAGAGGTGGATTTCGACGGGGGGGAGTGATGAAAAGTATCTGAGGGATACACCAGTCAGTATGCGCAGCTACAAGATGGCTGCTGCCAATCCTCGCCCGCACCAATGCCAAACTGCCTCGCATCCGAGAACGCGACTCCCGTCTCCTGGACTCCCGTCTCCTGGACTCCCGTCTCCTGGACTTCTCTGGTCGTTCTCGCATCGTGGCATTCGATGGGAAAATGAGTGCCTCCGGATACAGATACAGATACATATACTCACTCACTCGCACCTCATATGGCACATAATTCCATTTGCGACGCTTATCAGGCGCCACTTTACCACACAATCGGTGACAATTGCATAATCCGGCTGCAAATGCCGAACATCGCTCTAATCGCACTGAGTAGTCACTTCTCGCCTACCCGCAGATTGGAATGTCCTCAGCTGCTTGCAAGTTGGTAGCAGGAAAAGCTTTTAGTTAATTAATGTCCTCCAAGGAGCACTTGCAACTTCATCGTGTCGAGTTTAAGATTAAGTATAGATTATGGGAAAGCATTACTAATATTTAATATTGAGTATTTCACTTAAAAACAAAGATATACACAATTGAAGAGTTATACTAAAATCTTGTAGATAATATAGACTATGTATGCTTTAGTTCTAATAATACCCGAAACTGTTTTGAGTATGAACTATTTATGTTATGAGGTATAATGCTTATAGATATAATAATGTTATACTTTCATACTGTTACTGTTACCAATCTTAACTTCATTATTATGCTTGTAAGTTGCAGAACTAAATCCCCTTTATCCAGTTTACTGTTCCAAAGAGGAGTCTTCATTTATTTAAGTATTATTGTGGGGAATTTAATATGTTATAGCAAATTAGCAAGCAAATACCTTGAGCAAACATGAGTTATATACATTCGCTCGTGGCGAAACTCGGCTTTATATGGAACCCCATAATAAAGTGATAAATAAGGGTAATTTATTTGGGCACATTTATGAGGCGAGCACGCTGCCAAGATACATTTAACCATTTAACCAACGGAAAACGAATCCAAAGAGTGCGGGCATACAAATTAGTGCACATCTGCGCCATCGAGCCGCATTCTGGAATTGAATCCTTCGGGGTGGGGGAGGGGAAGGATATCCAGAGTACAACACGTCTTGACATTTGCATCTTGAAATGCAAGTGAAAGATACAATCCCAATCTGTGTATCCAGATGCGCCATTGTCACTGTCATCGGCTGTGGCTTCCTTTCGGCTAGAGAAGTCTCTGCTCTGCGGATGATAAATGACGTCGATTCAACAAATTGCCACACATACATGGCCCAAACCCAGCCCCAACGAACCATTTTGGCCAATTGAGATGGAAATCAACTCGGTTTGTGCCCCACATACACGTACTGCATAGTTAACTCCCCGATTTCGATGGGGATGTGGATGTAGCTTTTTCCACCCGATCCGCCCCTGAATTTACATTTGGCTGTGTCTCAGGAATTAATTCGGAACTGTTTTAATAATTCTTTGCATGGGGAAGCTACTTGGAAGCAGATGGATTGAAGTGGAATTAAATTTTATGCAAATCAACTACCACTTTGATTTACAAGTTAGCATGCCGAAGGGATTTCACCATTGACTATGAGCTTTTCACTTTTCTGAATAAATAATACAACATTTAATGCTCAAGCAAACTTATTGATGTAATTTTTTTTTTTTTTCGAAAAAGCGTTTTTTAACTTATTCCACTGCATGAAATATTGTACAGAATAATAGATCATTATTCTGTGGCTATATGTATTTTGTCACAATTTCTTATCTTTCCATAGTTCTTTTTATCATTTCAATTTATGAATCACTTAATATATCATAAATAATAACTTAAAAACTGCACTTTAAATGTTCTCAATTAAAAAACAACTCAATTAAAAAACAACTGTATTAAAATGTTATGGTTATTTACCTAAATCGTTATCAAAACTTAAAAATTCGTTTATATTAGATAATATAAAGTATAATAACATATAAATGTTTTCCTTGTCTTAATCCACTAGAGTTTAGCATGTAATTTTATTGAAAACAATGAAAATTCGAAAAATCATTCCCGTTTGCGAGTTTCCCGCCAAGCAGCCTTCTGTCACGCAGCGAAATCAGCGAGCTTTTTTCCGCGAGGCATGAGGGATGCAACAATCGCAGTGCGCACAGTGCCCTGGTCGAATGTTTTTGTTTGTTGTGTTTTTTTATTTATTTCGTGTTTAAAAGTGTTTTAAAGTGAGGTTCCAAGTGCAATGGAGCTGCCGAAGGAGTTATCCATTGCGGAGATCCGTAATTACATGCTGGCCAACGAGTGCAAGGTGACAAATCACGCCTTGGTGAAGCACTTCAAGAAATTCCTAACTCACCCGCAGTCGCAAAGTGAGTCATTTGTGTTTTGTGTCTTTTGGATTTTGGATTTTTGGGACCTGTTGAATGGCCAAGGAAACCCAATAGAGAAATGGTTATGAAATGGATGTTCCAATGATTCATTGCAGATGAGGCTCGCAAGCGATTCAAGACCTATGTCACACTGCTGTCCACCATCAAGAACGAGAACAATCAAAAGTTTCTGATATTGCGCAAGAAATACGTGAACGAATGCCCCACGGATGAGGTTGTGGAGCGCGCGGTGGCCGCCGCATCCAGTATTCCGGAGCCCTCGAGTCCCGGCGGCGCATCCCTGAACTTTGACTCGCCCATGAGGCAGCCACCGCCATATAAGCCCCCTCCCATGGTCACCTCTCCGCCAGCGGTTTCCATGGCCAAGGAGCACCAGCAGAACTACCAGGAGTGCGTGGACGAATTCACGGCTGCCATAAAGAGCATTGAGCCTGCCCGCTTGGAGCGGCAGCCATCGGTCAAGTCGGAGGATCTGGATCAGCAGGAGAAGCGGGAGAAATCCTCTCGATCGAATTCCATCGATGTGATCGAGAACAAGGAGAACATACCACGTTTCTCCTTCTCCTCGGAGGCCTCCTCGGCGTCCAGCACTTCAATCGAGAAGCCGGAGATGGCTGATCCCACTGCTCCAACTGCTCCCACCGCCGAGGGCGATGTGGCCGAGAATCCCATCAGCGTAAAGGAGGCCACGCGCAAATTCAACCGGATGGCGTCCGAAGAAGAGGCTAAAATCATATCGCCGCCAGCCAAGAAGAAGCCAGAGAAGGTGAGTGCCTCAGAACCGGTTAACCGCTGCATTAGCCATCATGCGGGTAATGGGTAACCACCTTTCCATTCTCGTCCCCGGTGCGGGTGCGGTAGACTTTAGGGCCCTTCCCTCCCAGCTCTGCCCCAATTCGTTCCACTTCCTGTGCGTCAGTGGGAAGATTCGCTCCAAGACAATTCAAATATGCGACGTTTTTTGCACGGCTTAGTTGTGATTAATTAGCACAGAGCTTTGAATGTTTTTATAGAAGTGTCCACTGTGGCAGGCAGAAATGGCTGAAGACGTAGTTCCACTTAACCAGCTATTTCTCAGTCCATCGTAGACTACTAACTACTACTCACTTTCTTTGTTTAAGCCAAAGAGGAACGACGCCTATTATTCATACCGAATTCTTCGCTTAGTGATAAGAGGTTTAGTTTAGCAACTAGAAACTATTATCTTGCTTAGAGAACTTGACGTAGTTCTTAACGTATATACACTGTAGAATGTGATTTAAAGAAGTAGTAGCTTTCCCATCACAGCATATGACGGAATGGCAACAAAGAACTCTCTGATATTCCGCTACAAATCAGGGTCAGATTAGATCTGCTGGCCCTGGAAACCCCGAGCAATTATTGTCAATGCATCAGTGGCTGTCCCAGGCTTTGGGCCACCTCAAGTGGAACTGCTGGCGGACAGCTAGATGGGCCGAATGGCAGAGTGACTGGCTCGAACTAAGCCGGTCTGTTGGTCGATTGGTTGGTTGGTCGGTCGGTCACCCAACTGTCTGTCAGTTCCCAGAGCCATGTCACGAATTGCCACCAGCACAGGCCGAATTGAATAAATCCATTAATTTTATTAGTGGACAATATAAATGTAAGTCTCATAAAACTACATGCGCCTGCATCGTTCCGTTTGCCGCCTTCCTGTCCACTTTTTCTGTCCCGGCTTTTGTCGCCGCGCATTCAAGAGCTGGTGAACTGGAGAACTGGAAGGCTGGAGAGCTGGAGAACTGGCAAACTGGCGAGCTGATGCCCGACATGTGTACGTACATGTGCGGACACATGTACTCCGATTCCGAATTCGATTCCCGCCCGAGTCCGATGTGTTTAGTAACTGTGTTCCATCAACTGGCCATGACGACACTTTGCAAGCCGTTTTCCCCCGCGCCGTTTCCTTACTTTATTTTTCTGGCTGCCCCAAAAGCCTATTATGTGTACAAACACATCGAGGACATGCCAAGTATGAGTTACGTGAGAAATTTTGCGGCCTGCAAATGGTATGCATGCCAGGGCAAACACTCAGAAAAAATGTCCAATCGGATGAGATATTTAGAAGTGTATCTAAGTGTTTGTTCTAAACTCATGGAATGTTATCTATTTCTATCTAAATTATGTATTAGTGCTTCTTTTTGAATACCGAAAGTCTTTCAATCAGCTACGATTTTTCAATATAATATACCAACTGAAATAAATGGGAAATAGAAACCTTCAGCACTTCAACAAAATCCACTCCACATAGCAGTATACATATATAATTTGTAGCGTGTCCATTTCGAGTCTCTAATTTAGAAATATCAATCTCGTGAGCATGTGGCAGTGGAATTTGTCAAGCGTTACGGAAAAATCGTTCCTTAGTTAATGTTACAAGCTATAGTAGTGCAATTGGGCCGACTTGTCAAACAACTGTCATCCACTTAGGCCTGTCAATCACGCAATTTAGAGTTCGAAAACGAATATCCCCAGTGCATAAATCATCCGAATCTGGAATCTGTCTGCGAGACGGATGGTCCCATCCTCATCCCCATCCCCATTCCCATCCGCATCCGTATCCCATATCTGTGGAGTGGGATATTCTATTGTATCATGTTTAGAGCAAGATGCTCCGCATCCACGCAGCAGTGGATGTACATCAAAGTGAGATTGTCAACGGCACGTCAGATGCTATAAAACGCCACTAAAACATCGGGAAGCGAACTTAAGTGCCTATTTGTACAGACACTCGGACATGGAAGAAGAATCAAACTAGTCCTTATATTGGAAATCTGTTTCAAAGCATCAATGCCGCAACTTTGAATTTCTCACGTATTTCATGTTTCCGGATTTGAAGCAGCCAAATGAAAAATATCCAAATGAAGTCTAAATTAAATGTAAGCAAAAGGGGGATCTTGAAAAATATACACATTTCATGGAAAATCTTTGTCTAAACTTTGTTGAAAGACAATTAGTATTAAAAAACATACAAAATATGAATACTTCATTTAAATGAATGAATTCACTTGAATAGCTTGGCATAGGCCAATTTCGCCGATTATTTCGCAAGTCATTATTAATTTGTCTGCAACATGAGTTCGGTAAAAAGAAGGGCTATCATTCACTTGATACGGATACGGATCGGGTTGATAGCTGCTATATTTGGACCACTGAGAATAAAGAAAGTATCTGTGGCGTTTTCAGCGCTTACAGCTTGTTAACAAATTGATTCGCTAACAAGGCACACCATCATTCCTGATGGCGCCAACCGTCTTCACGCAATTATTAAAATTCAGTTGTAAACAATATTGGGATAGGTTTTGATGGATGCCCGTTTTCCCTATTATTCATCAAAGAAACTAACTAATCATCGCTAGACGCAAAAGAAAGTGGCTCATCATCATGTTCCCCAGGAGTTTTAAAGGCGGCATTCCAGTTCATGGGATTTTTCGTATTCATGGGATCGAAAAAATGGGGAGCCAGTGAAGTAAAGTGAGGTAAAGTGAAGTAGATCCATCATGATGTGCCGTGAAATTTTTGGCGTTGCAACTGTAACTATGGGATGTGGAGGAGCCTCAGCTAGCTGATCAATTAAATTCGTTTCGATCGTTTTTAATTAGCCCGATGATTTTGCATTTTGTACGCTCACTCAGCACCGTTGTGCGATGGCAGAGGATTGATTAATTTACGCCCCAAAACAACAAGCGGATTTCAAATGGGTTTTTCTTTAAATAACTAATATTGATAGTAGGTACTGTAGCTGGAGTGTTTGCTTTTGATTGATGAAATTTTAGAAGGTTAACGGGAAACTACATAAACTTTTCGGTTCAAGGGTAAAGTTATCATGAATTCCGGCTAAACCTTCAAATCTAAAAGTAGGCATCGTGTTGTTAGCTGAATTAGCAATGTTAGAAATTCGGAGAATTTTTGCAGAAATCAAAATCCTTAACAAATCAATCCATAACTAAAAAGGGAATAGTAATTAAAATTGTAAAGCCAGCTTAAGCTTCTTGAAGAAAACACCTTTTGCGCTCTCAACCATCAAACTAAAACTAATGCAAACTCTGCCTGATGTCCTGTGAATCTAATTCAAGTCCCCTGGCATCGAAAACAAAGTCCCTCCCCCAAAAAGTCCGCCTGTAGCATCAAACAGACCGCATATATATTCTTATTAAAAATAGGAGGACTCCTCCGGTGTCCCAGAGTGCATATAAAACTGCCAGGCGACCCACATTGAAATGCGGAACGGGGGCGGGGGCGGAGTTGGTTGCCCTGGGATTGGGGGGCGTGGCTGGAGCGAACCCTTTGCATGGAACAAGTTGGTGAAACATGTTAACATAGCCAATAAGCAGCAATAGAAATTAGTTAGGCAAAGCTATTCTCATCACGGTCATGCCAGCCACAAAGGACCCAATTAAAAATGTAAGGAAACAAACCAAAAGTTGTTATTGCTGTTAAACAACAACGGACTGTGTCCCGAAGCGGTTAAATTTACAACAGCAACAATATCCACCCGTTCACCGCCCAAGTTCCAGTCCCAGTCTCAGTCACTCAGCCACAGACACAGCCACTCCCCTTAACGGACAAAAACGGACAAAAAACGGACGGAGTTGAAACCCCGTAGCCTGTAGTCCGTAGTCCGTAGCCTGGCAATGGAAACACGACCATTTTGTGGCATCGGTGCAAAGGTAAGACTCGCCGGGGCCAACGTAAACACTGAAGGGACATGGCCCAGACCCCCAGTTCCATATCGTATCCTCTCTATCCTGGCTACACCGCATAGCCAGGGCACAGTGTCCTGGGCGCATGGCCATGGCCACATCCTGGCAAAGGACAACGGCCAGCTGTGTGATATAATATCGGGCATAAAGGGACACGGGACATAAGAAAACTGGCCAACAAACAAGCGATTGGGGAGCGGGATGAATTGGGTGGCCAGTACTATACCAGTACGATAGACAAGGGCAACCCCCCAAGTCCCCAAGTCCCGGCTTCAAAGTTGGAGTTCGAGCTGGAGTTCCAGTGCGAGTTGCTCTGGGTTTTGCCCTTTTTTCTCTACTCTATTTTTTGTTTGTTGTTGTCTCCTCCCAAAGCCATAAAAAACCAACATACCATAAAAATGGGGGATCCTTCGGAGTGGCTGGTTGCAGTCGGAAAAATGTACATCATTAGTTTTAAAGGGTTTATATTTGTTTTATTAGAAATAAAATAAATAAAATATGTAATGACATTGTTCCTAAAAACTACCATTATGATTCTTCTTTCCTATATTGAAACTACGCATGCAACTTATTTTAAAATAAAACCTTCATTCACTTCCGAAGTTGATAGAATTCCTACAGAAATGCAAGCCCATCTTTATGATCGTTGAATTAAATACAATTCAATAGAGTAATGTTGCCAAACCATGAATACCTATGTAGTATTACTTCATATTTACCTACTACTACCGTAATTGGCCATCATATTGTTTTTCCCAAGTGTGGTGGGCGTTTCAGCTCAGTCCGGTTCGGTGGGTCTGGATGGTGGGGTTCTGTTCCGGGTTGGGCTCTTTTGTTTAGCATTGACATGGCCACTTGGCCAGAGGGCCTGCGTCTCAATGTTTGTACTGTTTTATGATGTTTGGCTGCTGTTTCTGTTCCTGTTACGCCTGTCGCCTCGCTCGCTCAAATGCCTGAATCCCGAAACCCGCATCCGAATCCGTATCTGAGTCCGTGTTCCAGTTCGTCCGTTTTTCGATATCTGAACAGGCTTTTTGCAAATGGCGACCGGCCCTCTTTTGCTTACCTGGGGAAAGCGGAGAGAAAAACAGCCGTCCGTAATTGGAAAAACGTGAGCTCTCCAGGAGTCAAGTGGCGTGTAAATAGAGTGCAGGGGATGACGGAGGTCCTGGCACGCGTTTTGCGCATCCTGCGGCCAAATGCGGCATTCAAATGTCGTTGTATTTATTAGCTACGTTACAATGGGCCGGAATAATAGAGGCCCAGTGGTTTAATGGAGTGGGTGCTGTTGTTCAGGTGAATGTTTTTGGGAGCGGGTATTCTGGTTATCTGGGTATACCGGAGTTACCGGGGATGCTGGGGATTCCGGGGATGGCACAGCTTGTACGGCCCGCGAACATTACGCGAATGGATAATTAGTTGCCGAAAATGTGTTGTGCGCTCGTAAATATGAAGGCACACATGTCGGCTGCTTCCATTCTTATTGTCGCTGGCACATGTGTGTGTTTGGGAAGCATTCAGCATCCAGCATTAACTCCTCCTGCAGCCGCGGAAACCCCAACCCCTCGGAAATCATTAGAGGGCTCATTATCAGCACACCCGACTTTTGCGGGTGTGTGTCTCTCCACCGCCATCGCCACCGCCCCCGTAAAAAACTCTGTAAATCAACGAACCAAAAAACATCTACTACTTTCTTTTCGAGAAGAAAACCCGAACCCAGCGTACTTTCTGCCTTAAGCACGCGCCTAATAAATAAAAATTATTACCTTCATAATTAGTGGAAGAACATGGCGATGGCGCCGTCGAATGCGTGAGCATAATTACCATCCAGCTTTTACACCCTCGCAACGAAACACACACATCCCAATTCCATCCACAACCCCAACCCCAACCCCCCAAACCCCCATCTCGTGGGCATCCCATCTTGACACTCGGAAAAATGGGCTGAGCAGATATGTAAATCCTACTTGGAAGTGGTAACTTCAATTCAACTTCTTCAGTTGGAGTTTAGCTGGAATATCCTTCTTAAACTTCCTCCATTTACTTCAAACTCCGTTGTGTTTATCTGCAGTGAAATATTTACAACAAATTGATGATAATTCATACTATATACTACACTACGTTCTGTCATTTGAATAAATGTTGCATTATTCTTGTTAAATTTTCAACGCGTAACAGCGTTTCCCTTCTGGCTTCGATTAGTGCGCCTCTTCGTGCGCGATCTAATTAGGAAAAACTAGATATTTTTGAAAGTGCACCTCCTGCTCGAAAGCACCCGTTCCATGCCCCATATCCCATATATCCCCATGTGCCCATATGCCATATCCAGTGGATGCCACACACTGGGATTGTGGGGCAATGTTGGCCGTGTGTGCGAGTGGGTAAATTAGAATCGTATATTCCGGGAGGCGACGACTGTGTTGGCGTTAATGCTCTCAATGGGCTTTCTATGTTTTATTCCCGCTTCGTGCCGATGTTTTTCATTTTGGTTTTTTTTTTGCTTTTCTTTTTTTCGATTTTTTGTTTTATTTTGTTAGCAGTGCTACAACGTCTCCGCCCCCGCCAAGTCGTAGACAAAGTGGCAGAAACATGCATAATTAATTTATGCCCCTCCGGGCGCACCTTCTGCTCTTCTTCCCCACACTCCCATGCAGCAATTAATCGAGGAGAAGGATTCACCGGAGGTCACACTGGCGCATCCCAAGGCAAAGGAGTGGATCGTCTCCATGGCGAAGGCTAATTACCAGGAGCTGGCCAAGATGGCCAGCGAGTATCCGGAACTGGTTAAGCTGCAGGTAAGCCACACTCTCTCAGATTGCTAGGCCACTTGTTAGCCATCTTTCAAGCCAACTTTCAGCCACCTTTAAGACACCTTTTAAGCCAACTTTTAAGCCACCTTTCAAGCCACCTTTCAAGCCACCTTTTAGCCACTTTCCACCCACGATACTCTAACAAATGCGACAAGTACAAACTATTCATAAGCATTAATTACGACAAATTAAGCAGCAACGCGTTGTTTTTGCCATGTCGAACAACACTTAAAAATGCGAGGAGAAATATAATAACGACAACTGAGGGACCGGCCACAAGGAAGGGGCGTGGCACCCGCGGGGGGCGGTTGTCGCATAGCGAGCTGAACAAAAACAAAAAGAAAAAAATAAATTAAATAAGCAACAACAACGGCAGTCGCCAGGCGACAATTAATTGTGAAATATGTTTTCAGCATTTTTAGCACTTGTAGCGCATGTTAAGAAGTGGGCGTGAGCACGACTGCGATCGCCCATAGATATAGACAGAGATATAGACACAGATGTAGACATAGTTATAGACGTAGATATATGCGTAGATATATGGCCTGGCATTGGGTAACAACTGACGAGGGATCATCTCGCAGAGATTGCGAAGAAGATCTCCAGGCGCCAGATACAATCGCATTTTTTCGCACTCCTATTTTCCTGAATGCAATTTGCAATGCCTAATTGTCAGCCAAGGGGATAAGAGATACATATAAGATACATAGAACATCAAATTTGCAGCAAAAATAATTTATAAGAAAGAATTGTTGTCAACGTTAAAAGCTAACCAAATTAGCAAGGAAATGTTTAAGGAATACAATTACATTACTACTACAAAATATGTGCTTAAATGCTTCATATTTTACCTCTATTTATATTACCTTTTATATTTATATTTAGCTTGTTCAATCTCAAAACTTATTTTTTAGATAACTTTTGATTAATTAATTTTTATTAGGTTTTCTCCAAAGGGGGAATTTAAAAATTATTACCTGAGCTTCTTTTAGAAATTGTTAATTGCTGGTAATCAAAAATGTTTTGACACTATGTCTGAATGCATTTTCCCCTAACTTATGGCGTTGGGGAAATTTGGTTTTAAAGCATCATAAATAATAAAAAACAAGGGCTTTATTTCCGATCACTAGACTATTTTTAGTTACATGGGGTATATAAAATCTGAACTAGAGAATATCTAAGAACTTTTGTACATAACTAGTTCCTTTTCTTAGCTATACATATTAGATAATTAGCATTATTTTGTAACTCCATATGTGCAGTTTAACAATTAGGTTTTCACTTTCACTTAATGGTTTTAATATCTGGTATTCATTAACGGGTATGCCCTGGTCCATCAGCCTTAGACCAGTTTTTTACACTTATTTATGACGTGCGTGTGACCCCACTCGAAAACCTCAAAAAATTGGGGAAAGATCGAGCTCCAATTCTCGAGGGGTCGCCGCAAATGAGACATGGAAATATGGCTCCGCTCGCGACATCTCGAGACTCGAATTGGAATTGGAATGGGATTGGGGAACGGGAAAGGGCAGGAGGATTGGGGGATTCTCGAGCGGGCTCAGTGTGAGAACTCAATATGCGATGCGCCAGATTTGCGGGCCGTGTTCATCGCTGGCTGCCTCTGGTGTGGTGGTGCCTCTCAATTAGACAGCGTTTTTCGGAGTTTTGTACGTCCCCGGGTATTTATGTCCCACATATAGCCATATATATCCAGCACTGCTGATGATGATACTGGGGCGTCGGCCCCGTTGCAAGATGATTTATGTCGTCCGCAGTGGAACATGGGCCCCTGGGTTTACGGGTCTCTGCGACGATGGCAAAGGCGATGGAGATGGCGAAGGCGTGGTATATTATGTTCGCAAGCGGACTAATTGCCGTACAAATGCACTGTTCCCGGAAATAATGAATTCCGCACTCTGCATACGCATTCGCATTCGCAATCGCATATGTACATGCAAATCTTGAATCTTGATTCTTGAATCTTGAGGGCCATAAGATGAGCAACTGCCAACTGGCAGCTCATTTGCGGCGCTTCCAATTCCTTGAATCACTGAAATCGCAACGAGACGGAAATAGCCATAAATCAGACCGCGATTGCCACTTAACCTAATGCCTCGAGTTCCTTCGGGCTGCTCGTTTTGCTCATTCAGCTGAAGATGAATGTGAATGGCCGAAAAAGCGGTTGTATCTTGTGGCTTTTTAAATGTTCACGTGCGGATAATCGCTGCACTATTAGATAAACATATTTTATAATGAGCACTATGGAAAGATTCAATTACAGTCTATTGTAGATTAAAAATGAATTTCTGCGATAAATTGGTATATTACTCGTTGTGATAGGAGCATCAAAGCAGATTTTCATTTTTATAGTACTCAACTTTCCACACTTTCGTATCAAATCTAAATGAAGTAAGCTATTAAATGTTTGATTTCATATTGAAGCGTTATATAATTTGAAGTTCAAATAAACACAATTACTATTCAATTTGATGGCTTTAACCAGCTAAATTAAATTCTAAGTGAAATCGGTCGGGTGGCCCAAAGTTATGCAGATGGATTCAGTTACACTTGTATGCTAACAGGATTATGTACAAAGTCCGGGACTCACATGCCACTGACCATTTACATATGTACGCGTATGTAAATAAATGGGCGAGAATTTTGTGGAGAAACTCCAACTAAAAATTCCACACAGTCATCCGACGGCGGCAGGGTGTAAAAAAATGGGAAAAAGAAAACCAAAAAAAAAATATTTTTAATTTGAATAAGTAATTCGTACAACGGGGCAAAATCAAAAAAGAAACAACTCGCAACAAATGCGAAACAAGGAAAATTCAATTTACCCGCATGTCAAACCGAATTGCCGGCTAGGTCAAACACGTTGATGGATGGACGGCCAAACGGACGGCCAAACGGACAGCCAAACGGACGGACAACGGACAGGCTGGCTTACGGCATGGATGCATGGCTGGCCAACTGGAGGGGATGCGGCGGAGGAGTCCGGGAGTGGAGGCGAAACCCAACAGTACAGCGGCAACATCGCCGGCACCACCACCGGCAACGTGGACAAGCTTAAATTGCAAAACGGTGCATGCTTGTCTATTTTGGGGCGGTCCCATCGCCCTACCAAAATCGGGTGGACTGCGAACAATAGACCAAAGCCCAAAGCCCACATGTGTGTAGTGTGTATTTATATATAGAGGAACACCTGAGTGGCCAAAGGAGCGGGGTACAAAATGAAAAAGCAAAAGGCAAAAAAAAAGAAAACAGAATATATATAACTTGGTAAAAGTACACACACGAGCCGAAGTTTTTAATTAATACAAAACTTGTAACATTTTATAAGCCGCTACTACATATTAGCAGCGACTGGCGTTTTGAATATGTGAATATGCACATACTGATACATCCAGCCATGTGGCTTCCATGCCCGGACAAGGGCATTCCATCAGCCCATGCCATTCCAAGCCGACGAACATTAGGCACTCTGGATTGGCTCTCTGCCATGGACGTAGAGTTGTGGACTTGTGGATGTGGATGCGGATGGCATGCCCAGGTGGACTATTTAACCGAATTCAAATGTGCATGTCCGTTTACACAGAGTCATGTCCATGACTGTGCATCTAACCCATGGTGTTCCATGCGGCAATGGTGACTGTGCCGAGTCCAATGGCAATGGTGATGCCTATGCCGATGCCGATGCCGCTGCCATGTTGCCAGTGCTTGATTGCTGATGTCGTATGCCAGAAATTTAATTAAACTTGGGATACAAACAACCTCAAGCGGCAGTGGACAAGCCCATATTTGAGTACGACTACATTTGAGGCAATCGCAATCGCTGGCCACCGCTCTCTGTGTGTTGGCCGCCATAATGTGTTTTCGGCATTAAAATAAGTACTGACATTTTGGCCAATAAAATGGGTAAACAAATGGTTGTTCTAAATACAAGTACCTCCTCTTATTTACACACATTTTGCTATATTGAAAAAAACCAATGAAATATGTAGTTCCATAGGCTTATAAATGAATTATGTATTTCAACTTTATTGCGCAAACAGAGAAACAAGCAGCTCAATTATAAATAGCTTTGGTATACATTTGGATATTTTTATAATCATTTTGATGTATATAGTTTGATATTTTTATACTCATTTTGATATGTTTATAACCATTTTGATGTAATTTTTTAATTGAATAATACTGGTGCAAAACGCATGAAGTGCCATCAAGTGCCAAGTGCCCAAGATCTGAGGAGCATCTTCAAAGTCCGCCTGGCACACTCGGAACGCTCCACACATCGTGACCATGAACTTTTCAACAGGTCGTCCGCAAGGCAATAAAACGTCTGACACCTTTGACAGTCCCTGCGGCACACTCAGACTTCTGGATCCCCTCCAGCCCATACAGTAGTGGTGTATAATAGTGGTGTCTCTATGTGTGTCAGCGGCATTGGTGGCGCCTTTGGCCAAGTGGCATATGATTGGCCCATTCCAAAAAATGCCCGATTCCGGGTGGGATGACATCAAACGGCGGCTTGTGTGAAAGATACTTTCCATGGGCGTCATTAAATCGAGGTGACAATTCAATCAACAATCCGTACGGACAACAAAAACACCGGCGAAAACGTCAAATGAATGAAGCCTAAAGTCTGAACTCTGAAGCCTGAAGCCTGAAGCCTTTCCAGAAATCAAATCAAATGTGTTTACGACGTCTGCCACGTTGGTGGCTCAATTTTATGTCGCTGCGCGGCTATTAAATTTAATTAGAGCTCTGTGCCGCCGTTGGACGTGGATAACGCATAAATGTCATCAAAATATTCCCCTGAACGGTTGCTTGCTTTATATTTAGTTGCTCTGCAGTTTAGAGTTCACGAAGTGCTGGCTGGAAATACTGGCAGTTGACATGCGAAAGGATTTCCCTTCTGGGAAAGCGCACTGCTAGTGGCAGTTCTGGTGGCGGTCATGTCATCCGGCCATCACTCCGCACTGCTGGAGGTGATGTACTCGGACATAAAACCGCATTTAATTGTCGTTGTCGATGGGAAGTCTTTGAAGTCGCTTCCAGATTTGGGTCATGAGCTTTCACTTGGCTTGGTTCCTGTGTGGGTTGTGGGATTAGCTTGCTGTGATTACATACTATCCCATTAATTATTCCACTAGCTTGCTATTCCAATTAAAGTACTTTTACTCAATAGCTTGAAATGTTAAATGATTAAATGATTTTTACTATAAGATCTAGGTAGTAGGATTAAGAAGCCATCGGTGCCACGGCGCACATGTGTAACTGTCCACTCGCAAGCGCTCTTTAGCTGTCATTCCATGCCAAGTGGCGATTGCATCCTGACCATTCGGACCATTCCCCATTCGCCAATCGCCATTCGCCAGTGGAATTCGTCTTTATTATTATCTCACTGGCATTATTGGGTGGCGCTGTTGGCGCCAACATCTTGCACGTTCCAACGGATGTCTCCTGGGCAGAATGTGGCCAAAATCACCTCT
Source organism: Drosophila teissieri (assembly GCF_016746235.2). Lineage (NCBI taxonomy): Eukaryota > Metazoa > Arthropoda > Insecta > Diptera > Drosophilidae > Drosophila > Drosophila teissieri. Next base: position 12,155,255 of record NC_053031.1, on the reverse strand, counting down.
ACACGGTTCCGAACTGCCGATTGTCTCCACAATTATTGTCATTCACAATTACTGCCGGCTGCGTTGGTAATTTCGCCTTTAAGCCACGTCGAATTGCCCATACCCTTTGCCACACAGAAACAGTCGAAATTAAGTGAAACTTACTGGCCATTTAGGAGGCAGAAAAACAATATACACTCGATTATGACCAATGCGATGTATAATTCAGAGGCATCGGAGTGAACGGTTATGACCATTAAGGAGTTGAGAGGGCCCAAAAGGAAGAAGAAGTCTTTTAGCGTGTTTAGCTCCGTGACTGGACTGGGAGTGGAATTTCTTATTTTTGTGCCATCCGAAGAAATCGGCGACATGTCTCTCGAAAACGTGAATCCCGGCAATGCTCCGTTCTCCATTCTCCGTTCACCGATCTCCATCCTCCGTTCACCGATCTCCGCTCCTTGGGCCGCCGGTAAAGTGTCAGCAAAAACGAAATTGAGCTTATCTGTAAATGCATCGGCGGGAGTTCGTCCAGACTGAAGAGACGTCCTCGGCTCGACCGGCGAGCATCTTCTTGATGCAATCGTGCAGTCGTCAAATTAGCGACATTCGAAAAACTTCCCAGATAACTACTACGAAAGCCCCAAAACCAAAGCCACAGCAGAACTTTGGAACAAAAAAAAAAAAGAAACAAACCAAAAAGGTACAAAAAACAGAATCTCAGGAGCCTGTAGCCGTGTGCATTTTTTTTTTCCTGCCACAGAACCCACCAGAGATCTGTCACAGCTCTAAAAAAACCAAAGGAAAAAATAAACCAAAAACAAAGCTCTGGTCCACGATCATTGAGTCCGTTCTACGTGATTTATTTGCTGCCTCAATTGAATTGTTTTGGAGTGGATCTGGACCCAAACGCGATCCATCCTGGATCCATCCTCTGCGCTCCTCCACGAGGAGCACCTACTTTCGCATAGTCAATCAGCAATGCGATTTCTATGACTTGATTGACATTTCATGAGCCGGCCACGGACATCCATTTGCCGCAGTTGCCGCCGTCGCCAGGTACAAAAAAAAGGAGAAAAAATGGGAAGTAAAATAAAATAAATAAAAAAAAGAGGAGGAACAATGGATGTGGCAGACAAAGGAGTGGAGAGCGTCAAAGTCATTGACGATCATCCCGACTGATGATCCGCTGACAATTCCCAAAACGACAAACTCAGGCGCCATGTTAACCACCAAGAAGTCCGGCAGACAATCGCCTCGCCTGGCTGACGAAGATGGATTCCTGACTCCTCATTCTTGATACTCGACTCTTGATTCTTGATACTCGATTCCTGATTCCTGATTCCTGATTCCTGATTCTCAATGCCTGATTTCTGATTCTTCATTCCTGATTGACGACTGGCTGCCGAATGGCCATTGTTTCCTTGTGGCCAAGCGATCTGAACTGATTACAATCGCCCGAGAAGGCAGTAGAAGGCGATCGCCGAACGCTTTGCATTTTATTAAACACGATCCTTTTGATTATTACGCCCCGTTTTTTTTCTTTTTTTTTGATGGTCCCATAGCCGGTCAGTCAGTCGATCTGCGATATCGGTTTGATGGAGGTCATTGCTGCTTTATTTGGACATGCAACTTGTCACGTTTAATGGCATGAACCGGCGGAATAGCGTGTGTGCGATTATCTCTACACTCGCAAAATAAATCAGCAGTATCTCAGGGATTATATCGTTTACCCGTGCACCGGGCGAATAAATGGCAAAATGGCCATAGATAGAAGTAATACTTGGCAAAATCCAAGGAAGGATAAGGATATCAAGTATCCGAAACGCCTTTCTGTAGACATGATTTGAAAATGTTGCTTGCTTTGAGTGCCATTTTTAAATATGTGGTTTTGTTATTCGTTTTTCCTTTTTTTGCCAGTGCATCCATATCGGCCAGTGTGTGAGCACCTCGGCAAAGCAATCAACGCCGATCCCAGCCAGGCGAACGTATGTATATTGATTAGCTTTCGCCTTGGGAGAATCCGTGTTCCTGTCGCAGCCAGTGCCACCGTTCCATGTACTAGCGCCAGCTACCGATTTCCGATTCCCCGATCCTCCGATTCCCTGATTCCCCGATCCTCCGATTCCCTGATTCCCCGAGTCCCAAATGGCCAAAGGTGAATGGCGATCCCCAAGCGCAGATACTTAGCCTGGCCCACTCCCATTCCAAATCCCAATCCCATTCGCAATCCGGATGCCTGTCAGCGGCGGTGGCAGTGGGGCCCTGCAAATTTGTCAATACGTATGCCAGCGAATGCGCAGAAGGCTCAGTTGGGTCATAAATTGTGCAAAATGAATATGAATAATACTGCACACTGAGAACCAAACCTAAACAACAGCAAAAAAAAAAAGGAGGAAAATCGCCAGCGGGCTGGAGGAGCTGGTTACCCCACACATTGTTCCGTATACACCTCGGACAAAAGGAGGTGTTGCCTGGTTGTTATGAGTTTTTAAATCCGACTAAGCCCATTCGCCAACATTTATTCGAATTTAATCGATTTTTCAAATTGACTCCGCACTCGCCGTTCGCCGTTTGCCGTTCGCCATTCGCCGTGTAGTGTAAACGCAGTACAGAAATCGCTGACCGCCCATCGGTACGCCCATATTGGTTTTGCCCGTTTGTTTATTTACTCCTTTTTTTATTCTTATTTAGTTACTTCTGGGAGATAACAAAATAAACAATTATTTATAGCCCCCATCCTTTCAACGGCCCCTGGCTCCTTCATTTCTGTCGAGGTACTGGGCTACTTTGAGCCTAGTCCCTCGACTGTGGCCAAAAAGTAATTAATTCGCTGGGCTGGAACGCGTCAAATGAATTGAAAAACTACAAATGATTGGTAATTATCGGTGGGATCGTTAAATGAAGTTATATTTCTCACGTCGTAATGAGCTGGAACTTGCAAAGCAGCCACTGAAAGTAGCTTTAAAGTTATAGCTATACTCAGCCAGTTTTGTGGCCCATTGACAGAGTCACCATTTCCAATTATATAATAGTTGGAAGCAGATGAAATTGGTTTGGTGGTGCCTGCGCTCCTGGCAAAAGCAAGAAAGGGTGCTGAATGGCACAGGGGATGGGGGCTTGTGCATAATTAATGAGGGAACCCAGGCAGGTGTGCTGGATGCGTAGGACGACAACCGTTGCTGTCAAACATGATGACAAAAGATTACATTTCGCAACTTGTGGCAGTTGCCGCTGCTGCTGCTGCTGCCGACCCAAGATTTCCGATGTTAGGCTGGCGGAGCAGCAGGCAACATGCTTAAAAATTTACATAAAACTTCTGATAATAGTTTTGCCTGCGCCCTGTGGGATTGCTCTTCCAGGGGCAACCTCATCCCCAGCCTCATCCTCCGCCTCATCCTCGTCCTCATCCTCGTCCTCATCTCGTCACCATCATCCTCCTGCTCATATTGGAGTTCTTGGGGTTCGCACGTTACCTAAAATCCTTGGACTGATGCTGCGATAGCGACATCATAAATTACGAAACTAAACTTTGTGCGAACGGGACGAATGCAGATGGAGATGGAGCTGATGATGAGGACGATGCGACTGGAGCCTGGACTTTGCGACTCCAACCTGGGGAGTTGGGGTCTTACAAAGAACAAAAAAAATAACGAAAAAAAAAGAATAAGCGACATGCAGCGGGTCGCGATCGCACAGGCTGAGAAGCCATCTCCTCCAGGAATAAACCTCGGCTGGAAAAATAAAAGCTGTGGTGCTACATTTTTGGGCTGAGTGCAATTGCTTGTCAAACAGAAAAAGGTTACGCTGCCCAAAAAGCCAAATAATATAAATAAAATCGCAAAAGGCAAAACTCTTGACCAGCTATGCAAAGAACTTGCACCGGAAAATGTACGCCGAAAATCAGTGTAAAATCAGTTAACTATAAGTATTAAGTCATTCCCTATATAGTTTATAGGAAGAATAAACTTCGTAGAACATAACATGTTATATAGAAATGAGGCTCCATATATTCCAAATTAAAAGATCTATACATCTTTGATTTTGAAGCCAGTTAGTACTGAAAACTTTGAAGCAAACGCTGATTCATAAATATCAGAGATTTAAATAGCTACCCTTTGCTTAAATGCCGAGTTCATAAAGTATCTTCTTACTCAGCTTCAGCTGCAGCTAATCACGGCAGCTGGCGTTAATCGCGGCTGCTTCATTAAGCATTCGCCAATTACTCAATGGCCGCTTATCGAGAATTCAATAATTAATTAGCAAAATTAACAAACGATTACGATGGAGGAGTCGTGGACGTTAACCGCTTGCAGCACGACTCGCAAAAGGGAGCAAAGGAGCCAAAGGAGCGGAGTCTCGGCCGCGAATAACAAAATTCTGTTAGTCACGCATGCTAATCTTCGTGTTGTCTCAAAAAAAAAGCTGGCAACTGGCAACCAGAAGTTGCAGCAACCTCAGCAGCAGCAGCAGCCGCAGCAGCAGCAACCTTTAAAAATCGGCAGCGGAAACGACAAGGCCAGAGGTAGAAGAAGCGCAGGCCGTCGACGGTGGTGGCCTGGTGGCGACTTGGTCATGAGCTTGGTGGTTCCCTGGTTCGCTGGTTCAGTGGCTCGGTGGTGCTGGACCACTCTGGTGGCTCCTGCGTTGCCCCGCTATCGATAGCGCATTGTTGGGTCGCGAAACAAATGATTATTGTGGGGCCTATTTAAGGGTAATCGTGTCGTCTGAGCAGGAGCCCCAAAGTCCCTCGTTCCTCGTGAGCCTGTGTTGGGTCCTTTGAGCTGCCCCGGTTACCCCGATTTCGGCGATTTGCCCGCCGATTTGCTGCTATGGCTTCACTATATGCCTAGAATAATTAAGGACGGTGCCACGTTTTTGGGTTAATTATGCCTGCAGCCTAGACAGTCGCACACTGAGCGAAAAAAAAAAGAGATTGCCATCTAGATCCAAGATTATAGATTGAAAGGGAGAGAAGCTTCTGAAGTAAGCGATCTTTTATTAAGGTATTAAATAGGTGGGCGAAAAATCATGAATAAGGAATAATAATAAGTTAAGAAAGAACTCTTTAGAGGTACTGAAACCTTTAGTCATATGACATCTCAAATTCCAAGTAACTTTCATACTTCCCTTCAAAATACGTACAGATATACTAGACTAAGCAAAGAACTTTCATCTTAAGTTCACCAGTTAGTGTGATCAGAAATTCAGTTGCTTCAATCTCAAGTTCAAAATAATTCCTTTAGCTGACAACAAATTCCCCAAGAGAAACGCCACTTTTTGTACTGTGCACGCCCTGTTCAGTGGCTCAAATTAAATACGCCATTTAATAAATATGGTGGCCATTATCGGATAAGCTTCTGGATCTTTTACTTAAACATGTCACTTCGCATTAATCTGGAGCCGTAATGCCTGTGGCTGGCAATCTGGCAACAGGTAAAGGCCGCCGGCGTCTGAGAACCAGAGGAACTCGAGGCAGCAGAGGAACACGAGGCACCAGAGGAATCGGAGGAACACCGGCGGAACCGAACGTATCCAACGAATCCAGTCTTTGGGGGGGCCACACGCAGTGCCCCAAGTTTTGATGTGATGTTCGCATGCGCATGCGCAACGCCAGTGGCTCCAAAATGAAAGAATGACCTGACGGACTGCCTGACTGACTACTGGCTCACCTCGAACTGGGAACTGGGATCTGAGATCTGGGGTTGGAGTCGGAGTCGGGAGTCGGAGGTCTGGGCCTGCCACAGAATCGAGATTATCATAAATAATGTGGAGTAACAGTTCCACGCGCTGTGAGTGCCTAGGATGGCCAGCCATGCCCATTTGTTGCACGTTCCTCAAGCAGTTGCTTAATTTTTTGTTGGTTTTTGATTTCCCAGAAAGGATGAGATGAGGTCACTGCGGCCCGCTCACTCTTAATGACGTCTAATTTGTCATCGTTGAGGAACTAATTTTTTAGCCCGCTGATATAGGCCCAATAGAGCGCTACCTGTCTTGAACACGAACCTCGGACCTCGAATCTCGAACCTCGAGATTTCTGCGTAAGTTACGAAACCGAGGGAACCCTTGAGATGGGTTTTTTTTCGAATTGGATTCAGGCTTGGGGCTTTGGGTTATGGGTTTTTGGTATGGGGTTGCTGGCTGATGGAGACGCATGTGAGAAGCGAAATTTACATAGCCATAGTTCGTGGAATAATAAGTATTTCCATTTAGTCGCTTCACAAACAGAAATGAAGGAAACCCAAAACCGAAAACTCGCGATAAGATAAAGCTGTTTTTGGCTTAAACCAAATCTTACCTGTAAATCCATGGGTAAAAAATTTCAAATGCGGCGTGAAATCTATCTGTTGTGTGTAATTTGACAATTTATTTTATCAGTAAGTCAGGCAGTCGTCAGTAGTAAGAGGAACTAATTTACATTTTGGCCACAAAATGAAAACATTATGCTTGTAATGCGCATTTATCTGCTCGAGATTTCCGAGAAGGCTAATGCGATATTACACTTTAATTTTTATAATTGTGTCATCTTGCTAAAGAGCTTTGTTGTAAGCTTATATATTTGTTATATTTGGACAGTTATCGTTGCGTTAGAAACAGCTTTTAAAATCAATTTATTTGATCTTTAAAGTTCAGACTGCAAAGATTGATTGCTTCTTAAAGGAACACAAAAGTAGCTTTAAATATTCAAATTATCAGTCAAGGAGAGGCGACTGACTATTTATTATATTATTCATATATGAAAAAGAAATAGTTATCACTAAAATGTTGTAAAGGAAAGATTAATATTGGAGAAGATATGTTTATGAGTATTATAATTCAATCGAAATGTTGTAATTATACACGGCCTTTTACTGCACTTTATCTATGCGAACTCGAACTATCCTATGTAGTCTTTAAAGCACTTACACTTCTATTGAAGAGACCTAGGGAAAGTACATGATAGACCCTGCCACAAATCGGCTAAACGATGTGCATAATGGATAATGGTGGCAGGAGCAGGAGGAGCAGCAGCAGGAGGAGCAGGAGCAGCAGCAGGAGTGGGAAAAATGGGCAGGAGGAGGAGCATGTTTTACCGATTAACATATCCGGCGCTTATACCTGTGTACATTTCTGCCTGTACGAATGTACATAGCCACAAACATTCAGCGCTGTTTAATGTTTAATGTTTTTATACGTTTTTTTTTTGCTGTTTTCTGCTGTTTTAGTTTGGTTTTGTTGTTTGTTTTTTTGCGGCTGCCTAGCGCCATCTGATTGTCTGGCTGCATGTTCAGCGGCCATATTAATAATTTTTGAGGCGTTTTTTGATTTAGGGAGCATTTAAAGCGTGAACGACTGCATCAATAATTTCGCTTGCAATTTTATTGTGCATAAATTTCATTAATTTATAATTTTGGCCGTTGCCTCGCTGCGGCTAACATCCGACCCGCTGATCTCGCTTGCCAGTTCCCAGTTGCCCCGTTGCCAGTTTGCTATATGCCTGTGCCCCTGCCACTTTACCTTACCGCCGCCGCCGTATGGAGCATGGAGCATGGGGCATGGGGCATGGAGCATGTTGCGCCAATGTGTTGCCGCGGTCCGTCGACTGGGGCATAAATTATTTTCCGTAGTTTTGGCAGGCGCCCGATGACCGCGCGCTGCGTAGATTTCGCGATTTTGCGATTGCGCATGAGGTGAGGGTTATTCATTTGCCTGCGTATTGCCGGCGACTCCAGCTCCTCAGCTTCCCCAGCTCCCCAGCTCCCAAGCCCAGCTCATCCACATCTCGAACTGCCCAACTCCATCCTCGCCCCCATCTCTTCGAGGTCTGCTCTTCTTCGGTGCGAATCGCTGACCGCCTGTGCCGAAACATATGCACTGATCAAAATACGGCGAGGCAATGATTGAATACCAAGTAATTACATATTTCTATAAATTTCTATACTATACGTATATTTTTTAAATATTTTTTAAACATGTTTTTTTGCTTTTGATTTAGTATTTAGTGCCCATCAAAGGGAAGCTTTGATTTATAAACGTTTTGCTGCAAAAGTTTTGTTAAACATTCTAATATATTGAAAGTTAGGGATAATAGACATATTTTGTAGTAAATTAGTTGCTCTACAATTTTCCACATCCGCTCTAAGGCCTATTTTCTCGCAGTGCAGACACATGGCTGATTTGGCTGTAGGAGTATCTGCGCTTGTTGCTGGCGTTGTCGAATTCTGGGCAGATGCCGTGGAGCTGCAGGCTTCATTGAGGAACTTGCGCTTTGGCTCGGGCTTATGCTGGTGGTGTATAAGTATTTGGCTGAATCTGGAGAGCCGAGAAGAGTCCTGCAACTGGGCAACTGGGCAGCTGGACAACTGGGCCCGGCATGTCGCCTGCAAATGTCTTCGGTTTGTGGCCGCGCAGTTAATTATAAACGCTTGGACATTTTCGCTTGAGTTCGCCTCGCATCGCATCGGTTTGTTTTCATTTCCAGATGCAGATTACATTATGATTTATGCAAAATAGTAAATGCGTCTGATGGCAACATGCGCCAGCTGCCAGACACGAAATCTCTGGCCAAAACCAACCAGCTCCTCCTCATTGGGCCTCATGTTCGAGTGCAGCCATCGCGATCGGCAGCTGAATCGAAATCGCAATCGAAATTAGAAGTTCCACCAGCTAGCACTACGCACAGCACTCAGCCAATTGGCAAAGAGTGGGATTCTCTGTACACATACGTGTATATATGTACATATATCCATTGAATGGAAATGGGAGTATTTAGCGTACGGCGATTTTATTCGAGCCGATTTGAGGCCAATCGTAAAGCAGCGCCGTCCCACTGGCCGCCAATAAATCAGGAGCGCCATGAAGAGCGGCCTCGTAAAAGTGCTTAAATTAATCATGCCGAATGTGTGTCCCGGCTTTACGATGCCCAGATCCATGGGGCGCCCCAACAGTCGCAACAGGTTGCCCCCGCTAAGCGCCATCCATTCCGATCATAGGCACCATAAACCATAAACGCTAACTTTACTGCTTAACTGCACCGGATTGCCGGAGCATCAGTTTGCATAACGAGACGTGCATGTCCGGTTGCCAATATCTGTATCTGCATCTGTACCTGTATCTGTATCTTTATCTATAGCTGAGTTTGTATCTGAATCTGTACCTGCGTCTGTATCTGTAGCTGCATCTGTAGCTGTATTTGTATCTGCATCTTTATCTGTATCTGTATCCGTAAATCTATCTGTATTTGCATCTGCATCTATATCTATTGGTGGTATCTGCATCTACATCTGCATCCATCTGTCGTCGCCGATGGAAATGTACATGCACATAAGGAATGCCACCGGGAAAATGGCCAGCGCTTTATTAAATACTCACTTTGATTTACTTGCGGGGCCGATGGGCGATGGGCGCTGGAAAATTGCGCTTGAAATTGCATTGTTATTACATGTTTGGGTCAGCGCAAATTAAATTCCATATAGAAAAGCAATCTGCCCGGCGTCGAGTGTATTTATTTTACAAAGATCGCGTACGTGACATGAGGGGCACGGACTCGAAGGACCAACAACGGGTCTACAAGATGTTTAACAGCGAAAATGTGGTGCAAGTTTACTGAGAGACTCGACTGGATATACAAGTATATGCAACATACATAGGGGCAAGTCAAATGCACTCAGAATCGCTATTAAATTAGTTTAGTGGCATTTAACTTAATCGCCTACAAGGGAGTTAAAATTTTCCAGGATCGCATCCACTCCCCGTCTCACTCTCCGTTTTTCGCTTTCGAGTTTGGCCAGTTTTCTGAGTTTTGCACTGCCCTTTGAGTTGGTCAAAAATTGGGCGGACGTGATTCGATTTTAAAGAAGCTCCCTGCGCTGATGGCAACAAGTGCTTTCGTCTTAATATCTTTGAATAGGCCACTCCACTCCAACTTGGCGTTGTTTTTTTTTCTTGGCCCTTTCGGCCAACCTGCATTACGGCCTAAATGCGCGCGTCATCAACTCGCCAATCTGGCGGCCAAATTGAGTTGTGCATCAAAAAAGCGACGGATCCCAGGGGGGAAAATGCAACTGCATCGTGATGTCAGCGCTGTGATACGGCTTCTGATCCCACTCCTGGCTACCACTCCTGCTCCTGCTCCTGCTCCTGCTCCAGCTGCTGCTGCTGCTCCTGCTCCTGGCTCTGCTCCCGAAGAGACATTCCCGATGCGTATGCTTAGTCCATATTCTTTGCATAAATCTCACCGATGTCCCCGGATGGACGGAGCTTGTAATTAAATTGCGACACGGGGCAGCTAATGGCGCCACAACATAGATTCGCTGGCAAACAAGCAGCCGGCATATGCATACAGACGTGCACTTCAAAAAAATAGTTCAACCAAGTTAACTTTTGGAATTTATCGCCTTTAAAGTGCTTATACTCGTAAGAGGGGCATGCAAGTAGCAAATAACAAGTCAAAATATAGCTTGTATTACTTTCTAATGCCAGATATTAGTTGGCTTAAATAATAAGATCACTATTTAAACAGGGAAGATGTAATTATGTTAATTTTAAAGCTTTGTTTTAGTATGAAGCGATATTATTTATTACCGCTTTTCTAAACAGAGATTACTTATCATTTCTGCAAGCTGGTAACTAAACTCTTTCCACTTAATCATTCATTCATCTTTTCTTCTTTCTCTGTGACACAGACTAAAGTGTGTAATTGTTTTTATCAGTGCACCTCCCGAACATCCGCAAGTGGAGATGGTCATGACAAAGCGGCGGGGACACGACCTCAGCTCAGTCGGTGTCTCAGCGTACAGGGCACGTTTCTCAATGAAATTCCAGACCGCTCTGGTCGAGCGTTTCTGTGTGTTCCAGCCTTGTCTGCCCGGTCATCAAACATCGGACTGGGGAGTCAGGAGTTGGGAGTGGGGAATCGGGAGATGGGAACTGGGAACTGGGAGCTGGAGACGAAGATGGAGCCACAAAAAGTACTACGCTACTTGGGCGGCGGCGGCGACACGAAATGAGTGGAGTGCAGTAGTTTAGTAGCCACCGCGGTTAATTAATTCTGCATGAAATTTAAGGTTTTTTTGCGACTTTGCAGTGCATAGTGCATACATATATGGCGAGTCATTGTCGCCGATCAGACGATGTTGGTCAGGATGTTGGCCACGTTGCTGCACGTACTCGGCTGTCTGTGGATCTCTGAGCTCAGAGCTTCCCAGCTCCAGCTTCAGCTCCAACTTGAGCTCCATCTCGAACTTCTGTCCCAGTGCTTGCTAATCAGCCGCACCTCATCAGTCTGGCAAATCAAGTCATTAAGTTAACCGAGTGCCAAATGGAGCAAATAATGCTGCAACTTGGGCGTTCGCCAGTGGGACAGTAAAAAATCTCTCAATTAGTCAAACAATTAAATCAGCTATCGATCCGAACCTGAATTGATTCCATACCGCAAATTACGTATTCAATTATGTACTCCATTTCACAGAGTTTTTTTTTTATGCTCAATTCACTTCCTTGCTGGCTTCACATCTTAATTGTCTCATGGACTTTTGGCGTTTATAAACAGAAAAGGTTTTAACTTTCTTATGAATATATTTTTATTGAATTAGTAACTTATAAAATTAGTAGATATATTATATTAATTTGCCTTTCTCTCTTTTTAATTTCAGTGTCCCGCAACGGTAAGTTTACTGACAACTTTAATTCCCACCATTTATATGGCCATAATGCCATCTACCAATTTAATGCAAATGAATGAACGCATACAACACCGTTTTCACGTTATAAAACAAAACAATTGACACGTTACTTTTTTAACCATTATTTCCGCGATCGTCAAGGACTTTTTCCGTTTGGTCGGCAACAAACTCGTTTTAATCGAAATTCATTATCTGCAGAATATATTTCATTTTAACCACAAGGGTGCGCTCCCATTGCCACTTAATATAGGGGTAAATTTTGCAATTACCTTTTCTTTTTCGCGTAAATGCAACATGGTTATCTGCCAAGTTTTTACACCAAATATGCATAAATTTTATTTATGGGCTAACTTGTATTTTAGTAAATGCTCTATGCCTAAATGTAATATGTCCAAGAGTTTATCATTAATAGATATTCTATCAAAGTCACAATTAAATATAACAAACTATGGAAACTTTGGCTTTACCAATGTATATAATTTGTTTAACTAAAATTCCAACATATTCTCCCCGCTGAAAAGAGAATATTTTCACATTGTCCAAACTGAAAAACATATATTGAATTAGCTACTACCATGTAGTCATTTGTGTTAACATTTAGATATTATTGCACACGCGTGCTCGATATCTTGTTAATAGGTATAACTGCACGAGCTGTTAAATGTCGCCAGTGGCGAGGAGTTAAACACAATACACAATAAATGCATAAACAACGGGAAAAAACAATAATTTAGCTTAACAACTTAATAACAAAAGAGCAGCACTGTGCTGCGGATCACCTGTTCGTTGGCATCGCCAGGAGACGAGGATCGTCATTCCTTTGGACAGCAGTGAACCCTCATCGCCGCGACTACTGTGCAACTGGATGGTGAAACCAAAAAAAAAAAAATATACAACAAAAAAAGCTTAAAAAGTATAAGGAAACTAAGCTGCCGCTGCTGTCGCAGTTATGAGTTTCCACCTGTTCGCGAATTTATTGATTGCCACATTGACAAATGAGCCACCCTGCTGTTATAAAACCAATTAAAGGAAGGGTCCGTTTGCATGGCCGGCTCACTGGGATATTACGAATAAATTAGGTCTGGTGAGAATTAATTGGACAGTCGGGCCACCGGACACTCGGTGTGATATATAAATCATGGCTGCTATGCGGCCATAACAGGATTATCCAACCTCGAATGCATTTGGCTTAGCGAACGAAAGTGCGTTCGCAGCGCTCAAAATGCGCCAGAATCCTGAAAGCACTGAGAGAAACAGGTTAACGTTCAATGAAACACCAACGGAACATATTGAAAACCACTTTAAAATTGAGCTGAGCTACAAATTTCTAAACAGTAATTACAATTTTAAAAAACATACATTTTAAACTTGAAATAGCTAGAAAAACTAGGAACTAACCAGAAAAAACCTTTTACACTACTATCCATATTTCCTTTATTATTATTATTATAATATTTCTGATAATCAATTCAAAACTTCTACGAACGTATGTAGGATTTCATTCTTTCCTTTAAAAAAATATTAAACAAATGTTTATTATAGGCATATAATAAAACTAGCAGTTGAAAGTTCAGTATCAGATCCCAAAAATATTCATCATTCGTGCCTATGATTTTTGATACGAAATATATGTATAATAAAACATTTATATTGTATATTCAGTTCGATCTGCATTTGCCAACCCAATATAATGGAACTTATGTACATAGAACTCTATAAATTAGGAAACACCTTTTTTTTACTAATTAGCTAAGTGAATTCTCGCAGTGCTTCCCTTTTCGCTGAGTGCACTAATTAAAGACACTCTCGGAGATGCCAATAAGTAGTCCCCGCGGCAGTGGTGGCCACTGGAGAGTGGCAAGTGGCCAGTGGCCAGTGGTCATTGGCCAGGAAAGAGCAGCTGCCAGAGCGGTGGACGCATCATTAATAATTCCGAGGGAGCGGCTAAGTCAGCCGCACGCATAATAACCACGATTAAAGCAAACAAGGCTCATTGTCGGTTAAATGACAAGTTTTGACAACTTGTGAAACGACAAGTGGCCAGCGATCGGCCCACGGACCAGTGACCAGTGGCTAAATTGAGCAGGGACTGCGGTACGGATACGGGAGGGGAAACGTGGCCGGGGGAGGGGAGAAAAAACCCAGTTAAATTAATAATCCGCATAATTGGAGAACTTAACTGGCGGGCGCGCAAGAGAAAGAGAAAGGACATGGTGACGACAAAAAGAGCGTTATTTGCTTTGCGCTTAATATATCATTTAGATTGTTTGCCGCAGATAAAAACGCTGTGAAGACTTTGGCTGTCATTATCCATTCTTGTTTTATTTTATCGCGCCGGGTGATTATTGTTGTTCGCTTGTAAGGATTGTTAACTTAACTATTCTATCAGTAGTCGACTCACTGAATGGCGTGGCAATTAGACCCACAGTTGTCGATTTGGTCAGCCCCGGTATTGATTATCATGCATTTATGACTCGCCGGGCATAAATCGAAAATAATTGTTTCCATTTCACAATTATGTCCCACAAGACTGCTGGATTGGCTTTCAAGCTCTCTGGGAACTCGCACACCTTTCGCATATGATATCCTAACTAGATAGCACGATTCGAGTCTTAAATGCCAGGGGTCAAATTATATTCCCTGCTGATTCTAATCTTTCAATAGGCCAGTGAATACCGATATCGTGATTTATATAAATTTTGGGTCAATGCTGGAAAATGGGGGTTTACTAAAGCTGAAATTATTATTCAAGTCCAAATGTGTATAGTATAGAATGCGCATCATATTACAGACAAAAAGGTTATAGGATATCATAAATAATCATTCATTTAATCATTCCAAAGTTAAATTATTTTACTTTTTCCAGTTGTACATTTGTATGTCCACTTTTGTATTAATATCTACACTTAACATCTTTTTTAATTACCATTTCCATGCTAATGCTTTCTTTTTCGGTCACTTACAACCATGTACCAACATTCCCCGATCGGAAACACACAAAAAAAACAGGGCGTGAGTATGAACATGACCACTCTGATACGTAACTAGCTCGGGAAAACAAACACAAATTAAACTCTCATTAATGAGAGCAGCTTGCCAGCCTAGGAAAACATGACTTTGTTGCTCATTATTTCAAGATTGCCCAGCTCTCTTGACAGTCGAAAAATGGAGCGAGTGCACCTTTAATGATAAATTAATTTGCGAGTAATCTGCAGAGCAGTGTGCTGCCCACCGATCGGAGCTGGATCTCTGTGATCCCAAGTGCAATTACGCCAAGGAGCAGCGAGTCTTAATTATAACCAGAGCTGGCCATGTTTAACATGACAGTTGTCGTGTCCTGGCGATTCATCAAAGTGACAGCTTCTGGGTTACAGCGCTCATCGTTTTGCGGGCTCCGTCAAGCGATACTCATGCCCATTCCCAAACCCATTTTCATAGCCATTCCCGTCTTATCAGCGCTATATCGAATTTCGATCAAAACGCCTCCGGGCGACGGAACGTTGGAAAAACAGGCGCTCGACTTTTGGCGCTAAACGAACATCCGCACATCGAAGTCACCTTTACCACCATGCCCCTCCTGCACTTGGCTGCACTTCATCATCCCGCATGGGCCGGCATCGGAATTCCAGTTCCGACGACCCTCATTATCATACATAGTTGGCACCATTGGCACCATTAGGGCTTTTTGGCACAGGATCTTTCGAACAGGAGCAAGGACACTCGCTGGCTGGCTGGTATGACTAGCTGCCGTTTCGTCCTCGGGATATTCGCGATATCCATCTGCCAGAAAAATGAAATGAGGGGCTGTAATTGCCGTTGAAGCTGCCTCCTGGATGTGTTATTAACTTGTTAAGCGAGAATGGCACATATAATGGCCACTTGTCGGTCTTATCCAAATCCTGCCCAGAGGATCCTTTGCTCCTTTTCTTTTTTCTTGCTGTGTGGGGAAGTTAAATTTGTGTCAGTTTTTTTGAGTGCTTTTATGCGCCTTATCGTGGCCTTAATTTTATTAATTATACCTTCTGTTTTTTTTCATACGCCCATTGGATGTTGCGGATTCCAGTATGTAAGTATTACTATGTATTTCCAATGAGCTTATATATTGAAATTTAGTCGATGAACTTGCAAATTAACTAGTTTAAACTTGTGACAATATATTCGCATGACTATGAGTTAACCTTTGAATATAAGCTTATCTCACATAAATCTAACAATATTTCATATCCTAAAATGATATAAAAGTAGTTTTAAACTAGGGATCCTAACAATTTAAACGCAGCTTTAAATTCAGCTTTAAAATAAGCACCTTAAATAATTGTTTTTAAATCTTTCCATCTGTTTTTAAGACATTCCGAAACAGATTGAAATTTTACAGATTTTGCTTTATAAAGTTAAATATCTAGAATTAGTGAAATATTTCGAGTAAGCCAGTCGTGAGATATAGCAACAGAGCCTTGGAAAATGCTGTCTTCAGCCACCTGAATAGTCCTTAGGAGCACTTCCCAAACTAAATGCCGTGTGAGATATGCGCAAACATCCTTTTATGATCATGAAGCAATAACGGATCAGCAAACACGGTTAAATGTCGCACGACCTAGGTATTGGAATCTCGGCTGCTGGAATTTCTGGCCACTTGGGTATGCGTATGCCATGGGATGCGCAGCGAGGGCAGGAAGGATTCCGCATCCGAATCCGAATCTGAGACCAAATCCACAACGGCGAGCAGTGGATCGGTGGATGGCGGTGGAGGAATCGGTGGATTCGGATTCGGTGGATCCGGAGGAGAGGCAAATCGCTCTGTTTGCTTGCGGTGTGCCAATACAATGCCGCTGCGGAACGAGACACAAGAATTTATGGCATTTCACTTTCAAAGACACAAAATTCCTGTCCCTTGCCACCATTAATGGAATGGACAATAAATTTAAACGTGCAGACGGACAACGTGCCATATGTAAAAAGGCTCAGACACTGTAGCGGCCGGCAACTTCCCCAAATGGCTAAAATCGCTCCCCAAGCCCGCCAAACTGCGCGTGAGACGATTTGTAAGCCCGGCCCAAACAAAAAAAAAAAAGAACCGGTCGCCACAAAACCTTTCAGCATCTGCCATCCAGCCGGCTAACAAGGCGATAATCCACGGACAATGCCAACTTCGATGCGAATCTCGGCCCTTTTATAATTAAACGCAGGCGGGGAAAGATGACGGCGGCTTGGTCATGAATTCTATGTTCTAATAACTGGGGGATAGCAATTGGAACCTGAAGAAAATATCTACAGAAAAATGGGGAGTAGGTCAATTAAAAGTATTTAAAAGAATCTGCAATTTTATTTAGTAATTTTTTTGATATTCAAATCGTTGGCTTCACATTTATAGTACCATTGGGTTATCAATATAATTGGGTTTTAATTTAGTTCCTCAGTAAGTAAGAAACAAGCTAACCACAAGCGAAATTATTAGTGAAATAGTATTTCCTTTATTACTTATTAACATTTTATTAGTTAGATAATGACTTAAACGCATATTTCACATGAATAGCAAAGCAATGCAGATTATCGCAATAGAAATCAATCTAGATAGCAACAAATGCAGAACAAATTCGCTGATTGCTTTATTGTTTTTCCTAAGCCAACTCAGATTTTGCCACCATCTCGTATCGTTTGAGAATTTAATTCCCCTTATCTAATGCGCTAAAAAATGCGCTAATTGAATAGAGACGAGTCGCATGATCACTGTAACCAAATTATACCCACATTCCAGCACCGCTCACGTTGCTCCTCCAGCTCCTCCCACCTTCTCCCAGAGATTACCAGATGCCCAGCACCCAGCTGCCCAGCAGCCCAGCAGCCAGCACCGCTGCCCAGCTCGCGATTCCCAACTGGCAGCTCCTGGCCGTGATCATTGGTTGTGGTCGAAAGACAATGGACGAGATTAAATGCCAGGCTGGGCAGATTAAGATGCATCGACAGCAATAACTACGTCAGCGGCGGGAGCTGAGAGCTGGGAGTTGGAGATGGAGATGGAGCTGGATGTGGATGTGGATGTGGAGCTTCTTAAACGGGAGACACGAAACAAATTTCCCTTGAAAAGAATTACATACCGATCGCCTGCAACGGCCAGACTATGGGAATTGACTGAAGCCCTGAAACTCTATTTGTTCGCAGCAGCGATCTTGGGCCGTTCCGTTTGCGATCTTCCGATCTTTCCGATCTTCGGATCTTCGGCCGTTTGTCGCCGTCCAGAAAACCCAGAATGTCCAGAAAGTCAGGAAAGTGACCGTCTTCATTGTCAACACATGGAGTATACATACGTGGGCTGCAGTGCGGCGGCAAACAATTCTATAGAAAATCAGACAAGCACCGCCGCGCGCCGATGGAAATGCACTGGTGGTGGCGGGATCTGGCCAAGATCTGCCGTTCAAGATGCTCCAGCTCTCAGCTCCCAGCTTCCAGCTTCAGCTTCAGTTCCGTCCAGCCACCAAATGGCTTATCGCAGTCGGGCGAATCGTTTTGCCATACTAAATTATTATGTTAACATGAAAATAATTGAGGCAACAGGCATTCGGCGGTGGCTGGCCAATTTATTTATATCGCGGAATCTCGGATACGGCAGCTGGGTCGAGTCCTCAACCTCAACATCGTCCTCGTCCTCGTACTGGGATCCTCGAGTTCGGCGGTCCAGGGGCCAATTGATGGCGGTACAAATAGTTCCAGAAGTGGGGCATCTGCCTCGCGATTGGGACACCGACTGCCGTTCACATGGCGTGTTTACAATTAATCCCTCAACAAATATCTGTGAACACGAGAAAGTAGAAGCTTGCAACATTAAATTAGATGGTTTTCAGTGGCTTAATACAAGCTGACATCGGCTACTCAATTAGAAATGATAAGTTACCAAAATTAGAGATATGAAGATAAGCTAACACAATAATAGTTTAAAATTATAATTTAAACGGTTCGTAATGTTTTGCATCCGAATATTCATAGTTATAAAAGGATAAGACAGTTCTTTATACTTTAAGTATATAAAATATTTCGATAATGTCACTTTTCTAATGATTTAGCTTGGTCTTTGCTATCAATACGCTTCGCTGCCTCCGCACTATTAAAAATTTCAAAAATTCCCCCAGATAGACATACTAATCCCAGACTAATTCCTTTCAGACCGCTTTGCACTGGGCAGCCAAGCACGGAAATGAAGATGTGGTTAAGCTAATTGCCGGCACCTACAAGGCGGATGTGAATGCCAGAACGGTAAGCAGCGATTTATCTGAGATGCAGACGTGTAAACTTCAAGATATTAAAATGCCCCTTTTCATTCCATGTGATCGCCTGCGCCAACTGTTCGTCAACTTTGCTGCAGAACGGGGTGAGTGTATAAGATATGTACATACAAACATACAATCTATTGGGGCAATTTTTTAATAATATACGAGAAGCGACTTATTGGCTTGTCCCAGTCGCGCGTGAATCTGCGTCACATGTCACCGAATCGCGGCGAAACATAACCCTTTCCCGCAGGAATTCAGCATTTCGGATAGAGCAGGCTGTGACAAATCATGACGAGCATATCCAATTGGGCCTCACCAGCCTGTCACCTCCAAGCGAACCGAACGCAATCCTTTGCCCAATCCTGGGCCCATTTGAGTTTACAAAATTTTAAATTGAACGCTCCTTTGTTCCGGCGAAATTAAACGCACTCAATTGTATTCAAATGTCACACTCACATTTGAAACAAAGTGAATTGTCAATCACAATCCGCAGCATTCGAAACGCCTCTTGCCAAAAACAAAAAACAAACCCCAAATTGCCCAAACACGCTTTTAATAATTCACATGGGAATTTAGAGCGATTTAACTCTTTCAACAGCTTAGTTCCTACAAAATTATAAGTTACTGGAATATTTTAAAATATTTTTTAAACTATTTACTTGACTTATGCATTTGCTGTTTTTATTATTTCTTTTATTCAGGGGTACACGCCTCTGCATTTGGCCACACAGTTTGGTAGGGATAACATCTTTGAACTGCTCTGGAATGTCTACAGTAAGTACTAAAATTATTACTAATATTTAAATGCGAGAAATATTTAAGCAAAAGTCTGAAATAATAACCAATATTTGTTATTCACTTTTATTGGTTGAAATCCTTTGAATATTGCTTAAGTATGCTTGTTTATTCTAAACATAAACCATTTATGAACTTAGGCATCCATATATTCATTTAAAATATACGAAATAAGCTGATATGGATTCTTTTTTGTGCCAATCCTCCAGAGGCCAATCGGGACATCATGGACTGGAGCGGCAACAAGCCACTGGACTACAGTCGCCAGCGGTCGAGTGTCTCGGCCTCGACGTGCAGCAGTGAGTATGAAAAGTATTTCCTCGGTGCGGATGTGAACAGCAACTTCCGCACGATGGGATTCATTGAGAGTAGTCAGATCACCGGCGGCACACTGGGCAGTGCACTAACCCGGGGCAAGAAGCGGGCCCAGAATCGGTTTGCCACCATCAGCGGTGGTTCGCTTGGCGGCGGCGGTGCGGTCTCCCGCACCCAGTCGATGACGGTCAGTCGGCGGTCGAAGAAGACGCCGGCGCAGCCGCTGTCGGTGATCGTAAAGTCCTCCACCGAGGACAGCGATCTGTTGCCCCGCGAAATGGAGGGAAAGCCGGTGCCGTTCGGTGGCGCCACCACGCGTCGCAAGGAGAGCTTTCTCCGCAAGACCTTTCGAGCCACCGCGGGTGGCAGCCGTCGACCGTTGGCCAAAGATGTTTTTACTAACCCACCGGAGCACGGTTAATTGCAAATCTTTTGCCTGTATTTACCCTTCCAAAATCGCGCTAATGTATATACTTACATATGTGTAACAAAGTCACAATAATTGGTTGGGGCTGAACTAAAATTATATTTTCTATACTTTTACACTGTAAATGATCTGGGATCTACCTATGAAATGTTGTAATGTCACTAAACTTCACTAGCTTTTAAGTACCAAAGCATGGCCTTATTATAATATATATTTTACCAAGGTGTATTAACATACTATAAGTAATCACTCTTTATGTACATATTAATAAATAATCGCATGTTTATCGGAAGGAAAAACAATAAAATACTGGCGCCATTAAAAACTAAAGTATTAATTTATAAATAAGTCCTATAAACCTAAAAAACTTAACTCAGTTCACCCAGAGAATGCGCCTTGGGAAATAATAATATTTACACTCGTTTGCAAACATTGTTGCCCATCATCAACAAACTTACTGAAAAGTAGAGTATACAAACCCCAAATCGAGCTAGTAATTAATGTAAAATGGGAACCTATCTATCTATCTATTTCCAATTTTGCTGCATGTAGAGATTCAAGCGATGCGATTCAGCGGCGGACTCAACGGAACCTGGAGGCAGGTTGAGATTTAACGATCTTGAGTATTTCAAACCCATTAGTGTTGATGTTCAATTTATTTGCTAACTTTATTTTGAATTTGCAACATTTGCTTTTATATTTAGCCTGTATATATTTTGGTTTTTGTACTTTGGTAGCTTTAAATCTTGTATTTTAGTTATAGTTTGCTAGCATTTGAGTTGCATATCCCGTTTGCGTTGCTAAGTTGGTAAGTTTTGTTTTTATTATTTGCCATGTTTATACTCATCGACTGCATTATTTTATAATTGTTTCCAAAAGTCCGCTAACCTCAGGCACTTTTTTCAGTTTATGCACGTTCATTTAATATGATCATTATTGAAAATGAATAAATAGTAATCCACTTTACTTCTTTTGTCTACTTTACAGAAATCAAGGCTCGCAAAAAGCATGCAAGTAAGTCATTTATACATGCAAATTAAATTGTATGAATAAGTATCTATTTCCCATTGCAGTCGAAAAAGATTTGGGCTTCCTACGGATTGGTTCACTGAATGTCCGGGTAAAGAAGACCACCGAGGCGTTCAGCAATTTCTTGGGAGTGGGCAACGGCAGTGGGGTGGCAGCGACGGGCTATGGCAATGGCGGGGGACCGGGAACGGGAACGGGAGCAGCAAGTCGCCATCACCCTCGATCTCACCGAGCCCCTCATCAGCGTCATCATCACCACGTTGGTACGACACGGAGTCGCCATCCGAATCAGAGGGCAGCGATGACCACACCCTACGCAACGAACGGCGGCCTTCCGTCGAGGGC
Organism: Drosophila teissieri; assembly: GCF_016746235.2. Taxonomy (NCBI): domain Eukaryota; kingdom Metazoa; phylum Arthropoda; class Insecta; order Diptera; family Drosophilidae; genus Drosophila; species Drosophila teissieri. The sequence goes on along the minus strand of NC_053031.1, from coordinate 12,133,440 downwards.
GAGCGTTCCTAATAACCGCAACATCTACGACGGGGTGCACAAGTCGTGGGGATCGGCGGACAACATACCACATCGATCGGAGGAACTAATGCCGCCGCCCAAGACGGTCGACTATATCAGCAAGCGGAACAAGTCGTCGAAGCGTTCGTCCTATGCATCGAATACCACCGATTCGCCGCGTGATTCCATCTGCTCCTCGAACTCCAGTTCGAATCTGAATGGCGGATATAGCAGCATGCCCACGACGCCGAATCAGTTGCGTGCTCCTAAGGGCATCGCTGCATCATTCGCCGTGGATTCCGACTCGGACTCCGCCTGCGGCTTCGACTCCAGCTGGTCGGTCAATTGTCGCGGATCCTCGAGCAGCAATCCGTCGCAATCCTAATTACCTGAATATTATTGTTAGCCCAGCCTGAATGTCTACATACCACACAACTTTAAGCATTGACCATGTAATCATGAAAGTATTTGTTTTTCACTTAACTAAAGTATGTTTTAAGAATTGACTTTAAAATTTACATTTTCTTGTGTTTGTAAAAGTTTATATCTAAAGAATCTAACATTTGTTATTTCCTATTTTGTACCCTTTTTCTAGGGACGTATAATATATCATATAATATGTGTATTTTTGATTTGAAATTAAAGCTTGTATGCGTTTTTTTGCATTTATGAAAAATCGTATCTTTTATTTTAATGGTTATTACTTTTAATAACAATATTCCAGATGTATTAAATATAAATTTATCTTATCATTATATTGAAACCTACAATTTGAATTTGTGTTGCGCGCACTTTTAAAAAAACCCGTTAAGACATTTCTCACAATTCCGTTAAAAGTGCTCAAAATATGGTAAACTTAAAAACCGCTCTTCCTCTTCTTTTATTTATAAACGATACACGTGCGGCACAAAAAGTTGTTGATTTAAATTTCTGAGCCGAAATAAAGCAATTACAATGGGCAAGAAGGACAAAAACAAGAAGAAGGGCAAAGGAGCCGAGAAAACCGCCATGAAAACGGACAAAAAGCAGGCGGCACGGCAAAAGAAAATGCTGGAAAAACTGGGAGAAGTACGAATAAAATGCACCAGCCATCATATATTGTTTACTAATAAGATAAAACTCTTTGTAGGCAAATATAGCTGATATCATCCAATTACTGGAGGCCAAGGAGGGCAAGATTGAGACCATCAGCGAATCCGTTTGCCCGGCGCCAACTCCCCGATCCAATTTCACCTTGGTTTCCCATCCGGAAAAGGAGGAACTCATCATGTTTGGCGGCGAACTTTACACTGGCACAAAAACCACAGTGTTTAACGATTTGTTCTTTTACAACACCAAAAGCGGGGAGTGGAGGCAGCTGAAGTCGCCATCTGGACCCACGCCCAGAAGTGGACACCAAATGGTGGCTGTGGCCAGCAATGGTGGAGAACTCTGGGTAAGTTATCTATAAAATCCGTATCTGTATGAAGAGTTAATACCATATGCACTCTACAGATGTTTGGAGGCGAGCATGCCAGTCCCTCCCAGCTGCAGTTCCACCACTACAAGGATCTCTGGAAGTTCTCACTGAAATCCCGCAAATGGGAGAGGATAACTGCGCCCAATGGACCAAGTCCGAGGAGTGGCCATCGAATGACCGCCTCCAAGAAGCGCCTGTTCATCTTTGGTGGCTTCCATGACAACAACCAGTCGTACCATTACTTCAACGACGTTCACATCTTCTCATTAGAGTCCTATCAGTGGCTTAAAGCTGACATAGGAGGTGCGATTGTGCCATCTCCTCGTTCTGGCTGTTGTATTGCGGCTTCTCCGGAGGGAAAGATCTATGTTTGGGGAGGTTACTCGAGGGCCTCCATGAAGAAGGAGGCCGATAGAGGTGTAACGCACACGGATATGTTTGTCCTGAGTCAAGACAGTAAGTTTCAAAGTATTTAATTCAAATTTCTTATATTATCACCTCTTGTTTCCTTTCAGAAAACGCCGGCGATGCGGATAACAAGTACAAGTGGGCACCGGTGAAACCCGGCGGATATAAGCCCAAACCGCGAAGCAGCGTTGGCTGCACCGTGGCTGCAAATAACAAGGCCTATACCTTTGGTGGCGTCATGGACGTCGATGAGGACGACGAAGATGTCCACGGTCAGTTCGGCGATGATCTCCTGGCCTTCGATTTGACCGCCCAAACATGGAGATTGCAGGAGATCCAAGCTAAAAGCAGCACCGCCGAGAAGAAGGAATCGGAGGCGAGCAAAGATGTGGAAATGTCCGCTGTTGATAAGCCAGTGACCACCACCACGGATGGCATTTTCACGGTCACCGTTGGTGGTCCCAGTACCAGCACGCCATATGTGTCCAACATACCCAGTCTGTTTGCCAAACCCAAGGCAACCAATGTGCCATCTCCGCGAATGAATCCCGGAATGTGCGTTTGCAAGGGAACACTGTATATTTTTGGCGGGATCTTCGAAGAGGACGCCAAGCAGTTGACCTACAACGATTTCTACTCCCTGGACTTGCACAAACTGGAGTGGAAGGTGATAATCCCCAATAGCTTGAAGGCCCACGAATGGGAGGATAGCGACAGTAGCAGCTCCGACGAGGAACGCAGCAGCGGCGAGGAGGATAGCTCCAACAGCTCGGACATGGACACGGATTGATAATTTGAAATGACTATATATTAAATTTTGGTTAACAATTGTACACATGTATAAAAATGGAATATTTTTAACAGCTGAGTAAGTTTGGAATTCTCACAGCTCCAGAATCTCAGTGAGAATGCGTTGCGTATCCTTGGGAGTATATACCCTATGGCTGATGGTTCGAGGATCGCTATAAATCTCATAATCATTGCCGCCCGGCTCTGTTTTATCGCCGAAAAAGTGGATTTCCTTGAACTTGTAGTGGGCTTCGATGTGTCGCAGGCAGTAGGTCTTATCCCAACCGTGGGGGAAGACGTCAAAGCTGATCTGGCCACCAATGGAGTACGTGAGATCCACATCGGCAAACTCCTGCTTCAGGTCCTTGATCATCTTCTCCCGCACCTTGTGCTCAATGTCGTATTCGGCGAACATGTTTCGCTCCTCCCGAGTGCACTGCCTTCCAATGGGACACACGTTCATCATGCCGTTCCGGAACTCGATGAAGGTGCCCCTCTTGATGGGCACATCCAGTTCGGATAGATAGCGCAGCACAAAGTTGATAAAGCGCTTCAGGGTCTTCTCCCCCAGATGCGAGATGATATTCTGCTTTCCCACCTCCTTTCCGCCCTCAATCTGCACCAGCCCATTCTCCGGGAATATGAAGTCGAACTCGTTCAGTATCTTCCTGCCGTTCAGCTGCTCGAACATCTTCTCCAGATCCGATCCTCCGACGATTCCGATGGTCGCCCTGGGTTTCACCTGCGAGTAGAAAAACTCCTCGAACTCCGGCGTCACCATGGATCTGGGCATCGTTAGGGTGCCGTCCACGTCGAAGAGCAGCAGGATTTCATCACGCTTTAATGTTGCGGTACTCATTTTGCATTCGACTTGTGGTGAAGCCCACAGGTATTTATTATCCAAAAATTTATGTCCACGTATGATTTGAGATAAAGAACCTTGTAAGCGGCAACGAATTGGTGAGAAATCCCCTAAAGCTTTCGATGCACCGGCACGGAACCAGTTCCGGAACCAAAGTGCACTCATAATTTATATTTTAAACCCCGCTTATTTAAATTTTACTTCATTGTTAGTTAAAGCAATGACAATTTAAACATTACGGTTTATTCATGTGGTTTTTCCAGAACACGGTCTAATTAATAGAGTTCATGCTGTCAGAGGTCAAGTAGCTTGTATTTAAATAGGAATATGTACATTGCAGCTCTTTATCAGGTGAACTAGAATACACATATTTGGGTTCTTAAGTGTGCTTAAGTGTAACATAATAGGGGGTTCTACTGCCTTTTTATGTGCTGCAGTTCATCTCTCTTAATCTTGCTGTATTCCTGCAGGCTTTTGTATTTATCAGTGTTCAGAATCGGGTCCACAATCACGGGGTATAGGGTCAGGCCCACTGCGCCAATGATGCAGGACACGAAGCCAACGAATCTCCATCCACGCAAAACTGCCATTTAGCTGATAAAATTGAATGTTTTAACTAATTGATCGGTTGGTTTGTTATTATAAAACACAAAACACCTGGTTGTTCGTAAGATGCTAGAAAACGCCAAAAGAATGGTCACACTACAGCGGTGTGCTTGCCGTAAAATACAGTAAATACTGTATGTACTGAATAAACAAAACTAAAAGTTGGATAACAGCGGCAAATGGTCTGAAACGTCTTGTCCAAACTAAATTAAAAAATGTAAAAAATGAATATCTCAATTGAGTGTTTCTTTGTCCATATGTTTCTTTGTACATATGTTTCTTTGATCACTTAACTAATCTCCACTGTACGTACCTGTTGGTATTTTTTTGAAACTATTCGGCTGTTATTTGCTCCCCACGCTGGTCACACTGGCTTTCGTAAGCTGGGCTTGGGTGTGGTGTATTGTTTGAGTAATTGTTGTGTATATTGATCTTTTTAGTTAATATACTTATATCCCAAATATGGCTAGGAGCCTCGTTTTTGTGGCTCTAGTCGGCGCTTTGTGTCTTACGCTCGCCAACGGTAAGTTGCGGCAGGAATGCGAGAATCGCCGATTTCTAGGGCGTTGGTTGAGCGATGAATGTAAACCACGATTTTGCAGCACAACATCACTATGACGAGCACAAGACCACACGGATGGTGTGGTGCACCAAGAGCCAGGCGGAACAGTACAAATGCCAGAACCTCACGGTGGCCATCGAACGGGATCGCGCCCTATTCGACGAGGTGTTCCTTAATCTTACTTGCTTAATGGCCTACAGTGCGGATGAGTGCATCCACCACATCGATCGCGAGAAGGCGCACATCACCACGCTGGATGCGGGAGATGTGTTCACTGCTGGACGGTACAACTCCCTGATACCCATCATGCAGGAGAAGCTGGAGGGCGGCTTTGCGGACTATCAATCCGTGGCCGTCGTCAAGAAGGGATCTCTACCTGACTTAAACAATCTGCGCGACATGCGTAACAAGAGGGTCTGCTTCCCCTGGGTGGGCAGCTTGGCCGGTTGGATTGTGCCCATTCACACGGTGAGAATTTTACTTCTTAGTTTATTATTCAAGCGTTTTCTTAAATAACTAACACAAGTATCTAAAACATAAAGATATTTTGTATCATGTCTAATAAAAAAAATGTACAATTTTGCAGCTCCAAAGGGAGGGAGGCATGGAGGTGGTGGACTGTAACAATCAGGTGAAGACTGCCGCCAGCTATTTCAATAATTCGTGTGCTGTATACTCGCTATCCGACAAATACAATCCCATTGGCGACAACTCTGATAAGTAATACCGAAAGAAAGCTACATTTTACACACTTAAACTAACAATAAATCATCTTGCCAGACTTTGTACGCTGTGCACTGGAAAGATACCCGGAGGACGTTGCTCGTCTGCAGATCCCTACTTTGGCTACGAAGGAGCCTTCAAATGTTTGCTGGAAAAGGGAGATGTGGCCTTTTTGCGTCATTCGACAGTAAATGAAATGCTGCAAACCACCGAATTCAGTGAGTAACCAGAGTCTGTCTTCTGAAAACCCATTACTGATCTAAGCTGCATTTTTAGAGAGCATATCACCCGACACTTTTGAGCTGCTCTGTCGTGATGGTCGTCGCGCCCCCATCAACGATTATCGCCAGTGTAATTGGGGCCAAGTTCCCGTCGATGCCATTGTCACATCTTCAGCTCGCAGCTTCAGCGATCGGAAGCAGTATCAGCTGTTCCTGAAGCGCATCGCCGAACTGTACTCCGATGGCATCCGTGATGATCAGAGCAGGCAGGGAGGACAAGGGCTCAACAGCCGCAACAATTACAACGACCAGAACGGGTACGGCCAGTTCGACAATAACGATCCATACAGACAGCAGAATCAATACGACCAGTATCGCAGCGAACGATTGGACAGCAGTTTTTCGGATGAAAGAAACCAGCAGGATGGTACTAACACTTCCATTCTCTATGAGAAGTTCCGTATCTTCGAGTCGAAACGATATGGCAAGCCAAATTTGCTCTTCCAGGTATGTGGATAATATTTTTCGTGATCTGATATACATATTCTACATTTAATTGTTTTATCACAGGATTCAAGCCGTGCTCTAACCGTCATTCCTGAAGATGATCAGTCGTTTACCAAGTACCTAGGCGCTGCCATTAACTTCATCTACGGCATCCGTGAGTGTCCAGTTCCTGCGATGACGCTCTGCGTGACTTCGGAGAATGAGCTCGAGAAATGCATCAAAATGAGGGTGAGTTGAAGCCTTAATATGCTGTGATTAAGACCACAGTTGAACCTTTATAAAATCCTTTTAGACTGCCCTGAAAGCTCACCTTCTGAAACCGGAACTCATCTGCAAGAAAATGCACTCGCATATTAACTGCATGCAGTTCATCGAAGCGGGCAAGGCCGACATCTCTGTTTTCGATGCCGGAGATGTCTATACTGGCGGCCTGAACTACGAGCTGATACCCTTCATGTCGGAGGTGTACAATCTGGGCGAGCCGGAGTACTATGTGGTGGCGGTGGCCAAGGAGGATGATCCCGATACGGAGCTAACATACCTGAAGGGCAAGAACACCTGCCACACGGGCATTAATACCGCCGCTGGATGGACATATCCGATGGCGCATTTCATTTCAAACGGATGGATTCGACCCTACGGATGCGATTCGGTGCGAGCTGCCGCCGAGTACTTCACCAAGTCGTGTGTGCCGGGTGCCATTAGCAATGAGTACAACACAGGAGTGCCCTACGACAGCATGTGCGATCTGTGCCACGGAACCAGCTACCGATACTGTCGTCGCGATGCCTCGGAGGATTACTATGGACACACGGGTGCTTTCCGTTGCCTCGTTGAGGGCGGCGGTCACGTCGCGTTCATGAAGCACACCACGGTGATGGAGAGCACTGGCGGAAAGCGCAAGGAATGGTGGGCTAGGAATGCCCTAAACGATGACTTCGAGCTCCTCTGCACGGATGGCACTCGTGCCGAGATCCAGGAATACAAGCGCTGCAACCTGGGCAAGGTTAAAGCCAATGCCGTGGTGACTCGCGGCGGTGCCGCCTACAATGAGACCCAGATGAATGCCTACATCAATCTGCTGACCTATGCCCAACAGCTGTACGGTCGAAAGGAAGTGGACGCCTTCAGTTTCAGCATGTTCTCCTCGCCGATCGGACACTACGATCTGATCTTCCAGGACGCCACGCGGCAGTTGCAAGTCATTCCGCCAAATAAGCGTACATACGATGCCTACTTGGGCAGCGATTTCATGCGAGCTCGCCGCATCACCGACTGCTACGCTGGTGCCTCCCAGTTGGCGTTATCCGTGGGCCTGCTCCTCGTGGGCTCCCTGGTTGCAATGCTCTAGATCACTAGACTCACTTAGATTTCAGAATTGTACAAGCATCTCTAGCACAAAGAGAAACATATCAACCTTTTTACATTCCAAATATGATTAAGTTTTAGAACGAGATCCCTTCCGTCCGAAAATGAAACTCAAACTAGATTTTCTCTAGCCGAAAAATAACTAAAAAAGGCTATAATTTAATTTATAAAGTGCCTGTGCCTTATTATAGTGTTTGTTTGTGTACGTACCAACTAAGTCCGTCCAAAAAATGTACCTTTGTACGAGATGTAAGCTGAATATTTTACAACCGCTTATATAAGTATACAAATAAATTAACGAGAAAAAGGAGTTGTTGGACTTATTTTGAAATAAGTTCGTTTCTTACAGAGGTATTTTATTTGAAATATACATAAATTATTATGTTTAATCTACATCTCTTCAAAGAATCCTATTATCTTGAAAATTTATCTCGAAAATAATGAAAATAGCATAATTGCAAGACTCAGTACAGTGTGACCGTACGGCAGCAGGAGCGATGCGCTTAGTGGGGTGTAACGGTGCCGCGTACCGACGGTCACACCCGCCAGCTCACATCTGTGGAATTGGTAAATTTCGAAAATCCGGAAAAACCGGACGGAACCTTTCACCTTGCTCTGGACCAGTGGCACCACCCTCGAGTTTCGCAAGATGTCCATTAATCTGCGCACCGTCTACGCGTTCGCCCGCGAGATGTACCCAAAGACCTCCAAGGAGACCATCCAATACGGAACAGCTGGCTTTCGCGGCAAGTGAGTTGCCTCCATTAACGATCTCTGGGCTAATAAGCTAATAATCATTATGCTAACACACCCACTCGCTGCACACGTTGGCGCATTTGATTAGCACACGGGGATTGTTTGAATTCTGATAGATGGGCGATTGCATAGATGGATGGGCCGTGTTGCGGGAATTGGGCGTTTATTTTTAGATATTCTTCACCTTTTATCAATGGACATGCCCTTCTTTCGCCGCCATACATGTATGTGCGTGCATAGGTGTGCGTGCATGTGCATGGGCGCATACATACTGACGCACAGTCGGGGTCAGCGAACTAGGGCCACAAGTGCAAGATGCAACGAGCTGCCATTTACAGATCTTACTTACTTACAACTTATAAGTAATATAGAAATAATATTCTATTCTGATTACATATTGTTGAGGGTATTCAGCATATCTAAAGAACTTACAGATTTAAGAAATAGCATATGCATATTTCCATAGTTTTATTGACCACACAAGTGTCTGGAAAAGAACCAACAAAGTTAGATTGTAATGTTTGGGGTTTTTGTGCCCTATTTTCCAACCACTTTACACCACAGATAACAAAGTTTGCATGACACACCTACTGATAAAACCAATTGCAACTACAATGAGCAGTACTGTGCTTTTATAGGCTTATCAATCCGGCGGAGATAAACTAGATAAAGTGATAGCAAACACATAAATATGTAAACAAAATTAGGTACAACAAATTCCGCAATATGCTGCCTAATATATACATATGTATCTATATAAACCAGTTGTAATAAACCCGGTCTTTTTCAGGGCTGAGTTCCTGGACAGCGTGATGTTCCGCATGGGCGTTCTGGCCACCCTGCGCTCCCGATATCGCGGGGGCTCTGTCATCGGCGTGATGATCACGGCATCGCACAATCCGGAACCGGACAACGGAGTTAAGCTGGTCGATCCCAAGGGTGAGATGTTGGAGGCCAGCTGGGAGGCGATAGCCACCGATCTGGTCAACGTCAGCGACCAGGAACTGGAGCAGCAGGTGGCCAAGATCATAAAGGACAACAACATCGATGTGACGACCAGTTCGCAGGTGTTTGTGGGCATGGACAACAGATACCACAGCCCCAGGCTGCTGAAGGCGGTGGCCGATGGCGTGATTGCACTGAAGGGAAACGTCAAGGAGTATGGCATTGTGACCACACCCATGCTGCACTACTTCGTAGTGGCGGCGAATACCAAGGAAGCCTATGGCAAACCCACCGAGGAGGGTTACTACGAGAAGCTTATCAAGGCCTTCGAACTGCTGCGCAACGGACGCCTGGAGAACGGCAACTATCGCAACAGCATCATTTACGATGGTGCCAACGGCGTGGGCGCCCGCAAAATGCTGCAGTTCATCAAGCGCATGAAGGGCTCCCTAAACGTGACGGTCATCAACCAAGGCATTGGTGTTGGCAAGATCAACGAGGACTGCGGCGCCGACTACGTGAAGGTGCAGCAAAGGCCACCGAAATCAATGCCCGAAGTGGAGCCCTTCACGAGATGCGTCAGCGTGGATGGAGATGCCGATCGGGTGGTTTACTTCTTCAGCGACGACAAGGGCGAGTTCCATCTGCTCGATGGCGATCGCATAGCCACCTTGGTCGCCGGCTACCTCATGGAACTGGTCACGCAATCCGAGATCAACTTGAGGTTGGGTTTGGTGCAAACCGCCTATGCCAATGGAGCATCCACGGACTACATAGTGGACAAACTGAAGTTCCCCGTCTCGTGCGTGCCCACGGGCGTGAAGCATCTGCACCACAAGGCCTTGGAGTACGATATTGGTGTTTACTTCGAGGCGAATGGCCATGGAACGATTGTGTTCAGTGACAATGCCAAGGCGACGATTGCCCAAGCTGCCGAAACGAAGGAAAGTGCCAAGACATTGTTGCTGCTAATCGATCTGATCAACGAGACCGTGGGAGATGCCATATCCGATATGCTGTTGGTGGAGACTATCCTGAACCACAAGGGCTGGGACGTTCAGGACTGGATCTCATCGTATAACGACCTGCCCAACCGTCAGCTGAAGGTGAAGGTGCAGGATCGAAACGTCATCGAGACCACGAATGCGGAGCGGGAGTGCGTGAAGCCCGAGGGTCTGCAGACGGAGATCAACAAGGTGGTGGCCAACTACAAGCGGGGTCGCTCCTTCGTGCGCCCCTCCGGAACCGAGGATGTGGTGCGCGTCTACGCCGAAGCAGCCACCAAAGAGGTATTCCATAAAAGATTACTTTTAAAACTAGAACAAGACTCACGATTGTTTTTACCACAGGATACCGATGATCTTGCCTACGAAGTGGGCCTGCTGGTGCAGAAACTGGCCGGAGGAGTTGGCCCGGAACTGACGAAGCCCAACAGTGCCCACCTCTAAACCAAAATAACGAACCAACCTCAAGGATATCGACAATTGACACAGGTCCTAGATGGAGCAATAAATCTCTTTACTCTAAGGTGCTCAATAACTTAACAGTTTTAACTCTCAAACGCATTTATACTGCAACTGTTTACTGTCTTGTGTGTTCTAAAGATGACATGTTTTGCCACTATTTATAAAGTTCTATTACTTATACGTTGTGGGAGCTATTGATTTATGTACTTTGCTAATCAGAAATGAAGAGCTTTACGGAAATGCACTCGCTACGTTAATTTTTTGTTGAGCTACTAGCGGTAACTATTGAAATTATTAAAGAATCGATAATAGAGATTAATGACCCTAATCAATTTTGTATTGCTATTTTCTATAAAATATTTTTTAAACAAACTTTTTAAGCTTTTCACTTAGGGGGGAATAAAGATCTATTTTCATTTAATTGAGAGTTTACTATACATCATTTAACAAAAAGAAAACACATTGCATATATTTATGTCTACAAGCTTAGCTTAGCTTTGTAAATTAGGATAAAATAAATTATTTAATATGCTAATTTTTTTCTTTCAACTAAATGTTAATAATTGCTGCTACAGGTTGTTTCAACATTAATGTTAACTTTAGCTGACACTATTGAAATGCGCCACCTGGCGGTTGGTGGCGGAGCCATGCAAGAGAGACATTGATAAGAAATACTGTTAACTCTTACAATGTAAACAAATATTTTATGAACTAAAGTTTATGTTTATGAGACAGGTTAAATTATTGAAAGCTAACCTTTCTGGCATATCGTAGTTCGATTGCTTTAATAAGCAATTATTTATGTAAAACGTTTATTTGAATAATGTAAATTCGGTTTATTGGCAAATAGTATTAAAAGTATATTTTGTCATGCCGGATGGTTTACTTGTTTTTAACTCAGCCGGTCACACTATCTGATTGCCGTGCTGTCACTTTGGCTGATGCAATTGCAGTTTTTTAGCTAAAACTAAATTAATTTCCAGTCACTAGTATTCTAAAAGCCTAAACACAATGGACGCGGAAGACGTAAGTTCCAGGAGCATCGGGTTGTGCGTTTCAAATGCGAAAAACTTGCCAAGAAAATTCGCATATGTCCGTACATGTGCGCCCTTGTTTGTGTGAGCGTGTGTGTATGTGTATTTAAATGTTTGTGTATGAGAACTGGGCGAACAATGAGGTTATGTTTGCTTGATCCGGATTTAAACCATACCCAAATTCCAATGTTTTCCGCAGGGTTTTGATCCGACTTTGTTGAAAAAGAAGAAGAAGAAGAAGACCACCTTCGACCTGGACGCGGCATTGGGCCTGGAGGATGACACCAAGAAAGAGGATCCCCAGGATGAGGCATCGGCGGAAGGAGGTGCCGCCGCCGAGGAGGATAATCTAGATCTGGAGAGTTTCGGCAAGAAGAAGAAAAAGAAGAAGAAGCCCTTCAACATGGACGAGATCGAGGCGGCAGTCCCCAGCTTCGGCGGCGATGATGTGGCCGCCACCGAAGAGCCCGAGGAGGAGGAGATCAACCTGGACATGGACTTCTCGATGGCCAAAAAGAAGAAGAAGAGCAAGAAGAAGGAACTGGACGAGCTGTTCGCGGACAAAGCGGACGACGATAGGAGCGAAGACAAAGAGAATGGTACGGTGACGACCAACATAGGTTTCACTGGTTTAGCAGCCAAGGATTTCATTATTTTCGCCAGAAGCTTTGGGCTATAGAATCATTCGCATCAAGAGTAGCAGCAATATAAGCTTGTAGTCACGTGATCAGCAAAATGAAACAATTCACCAGTTTTAACTGATAAACTTTCTCCATTTCTAAAGCCTCAAAACTCAGTTAGAAGCTATTCCCTAAAGCGTGGATACTCCACCTTCACAACTCTCATTTAACTTGTCTAGTCTAAGCCTTTTATTAACCGTTTCCTTCTATTCCAGTGGAGGACAATAGCTCAACATGGTTTGGCTCCGACCGCGATTACACATACGACGAGTTGCTGAAGCGGGTCTTCGAAATCATTCTCGACAAGAATCCGGACATGGCCGCCGGTCGCAAGCCAAAGTTCGTGATGCGACCGCCACAGGTGCTGCGCGTGGGAACCAAGAAGACCTCCTTTGCCAACTTCATGGACATTGCGAAAACGCTGCATCGTCTGCCCAAGCATCTGCTCGACTTCCTGCTGGCCGAGTTGGGTACCAGTGGATCCATGGACGGCAACCAGCAGCTGATCATCAAGGGACGTTTCCAGCCCAAACAGATCGAGAATGTGCTGCGTCGCTACATCAAGGAGTACGTCACCTGTCACACCTGCCGCTCCCCGGAGACGATATTGCAGAAGGACACGCGTCTCTTCTTCCTGCAGTGCGAATCCTGTGGCTCCCGCTGCTCGGTGGCCAGCATCAAGTCTGGTTTCCAGGCTGTCACCGGCAAACGTGCCGCCATTCGAGCAAAAACAACCTAAATTCTCCTTATTTAAACTTTTTGAATTTTTATTACCAGTAAAATTTCAATACAAAAAACCCAATACTATTCCTCTGTTGTACTCTTTGTCGTTTTGTACCTTCGGTGCCAGTCGGTTAGGTAGTCCACGAAGCCAATTTCCATTTCCCGAGATGTGCCGCTGTCTATGCAGAACGAAAAGGCGTCCAGACCCATCTTTTCCCGGAACTTGTTCGGACGACCGCGCAGGAACAGGTTGTGGCCCCGCGAGATGCGCGTTGGATCTATGTACTCCATGGAGGCGTTCAGCAGCCGCATCAAGCTGACGGCAATGCTCTTGTAGGTTTCGGTGGAGGCCAGCGAACTGGCTTCACTGTATAGGCTGGTGACGATCTGTCTGTTGAATGGCCTCTTGCTGATGCTGGCCTCCAGGGAGCCGGTGCCATCGTCGATCATGTACTTCATGAAGGACTCGTTGTGGGTTCCATTGCCCGTCACAAAGGCGTACACGATGCAGGTGCAGAAGTGAATCGGATGCGCGTGGTCTGTGATGAACACATTTTCATTTTCCGCATCCTGGGTTACTCGCTGGATCTGGGATATGGTCAGCGGCACATTGTCGTGGACCTCCGGACCACACTTTCCGGCTGACTTTTCACTTTGTTGCTTCTTACGTATCACGTAGTTATCCAGCTGGTTTTCAATGTCCTCGAAACTCTGATTAACATCCATTCTATTTGCTTAGTCTGCAATTTTAAAAAGGATTGCTGGATTGCAGTGCATTTTGCATTAGCGCCAAACAAGAACAGTTGTGTGCATGGGCGTAGGCACAAGATATTTGAATTCAACAGGGGTCGCAAATTCCCAGTCGCTAGGCTACGCCTATGAAAATAAATACGTTTCTTATCGTTATCGCGTCCTTGGTTGTGGCGTGCTTAAAGGGGTTGACTTTTTATTATTAATATTATTATTATTTTTATTATAAATAACATTAAGGCAGTACAAATATTTTATACGTTTCGTATTAGAGTGTTAGGTTCCTAGTAACTTTACCATAATCTATATATAAGTAAAAACTACGGTCACATTAATTTGCAGTACCGCAAGTAATTTTGTATTCAAAAAATCTATGACCCCTTTTAAAATTTCCAGTTTTTGCTGACTACGCCCCTGTAAATTTTTACTTGTTAAAATTTAAGTCTAAAAAAGAAGCAGATAAAAAGAAAATAGACTATATGCACAGAAGTAAAATCGGTAATAAAATATATATATTAAACCATTATTTCACCATAAAGAGAAATGCATTTGCACAAAACGCCAGGTTGGCATCCCCGTTTCGCGCATAGCAAGTGGGCAGTTGTATCGCTTGTGAAATTTACGAAAAAGTACACTTTGTGCAAAACTAACAGCGGAAATCGCAGTAACTGCCGATCTTGGAATGTCTGGTGGTCCATCCATAACGCTGAAAAGCCAACCAATTGATGGTAACAACACGGGCAACGCTGCGGCGCAACAGCAGCAGCAGGGAGCTAATGGCGCAGCATCCGCTGCTGCATCTGGAGCTGCTGGCGCCGCTGGCACCGCCCAGAATCCAGGACACGGAGGAGCTGCGGGCGGCGCAGGCAGTGTGCCGGCGGAGGGAACGCGTCAGAACAGTCTGCAGCGGATCCAACAGCGAAAGCTGAAGGTCTTCAATCTGCCCGTGCCACAGAAATTGGCCAAATTGTCGATGTATTCCGCCTGCCAGTCGGAAGGATGCCGCTGCACCGGCTGGAAAACACCGCAGGAAAATCGCCATCGCGACGTGGAGTCCTCATACTGTCCAGAGTTCAACGAGGAGTGCCGCAACGCCAGCTGTCGCCATTCCCTGAGATCGCACATAGCCCATCTGGACAATATATCCAGTTCCAGCATGGACGAGTTACTGGGCGCCATCATAGACATGGAGAACCTGTTCATGTCCATGCAGCGCGTCGAGGACGAGGACACCAAGAAGGTGTACCTGTATCTCTTCCGCTTGCTGCGCCAGTGCGTCCTCACCCGCCAACAGGCGGTCATCCGTGGTCCGCTCGGAGATCCGCCATTCGAGGCACCCTGCATCACGAAGGCTGTGTTGTCGCTGGTCTTCTACAAGTACAATCACCTGAACACGCCTGAACTCCAGACCATGACCGAGGTGGCCAAGACGTTCTTGAACTTTCTGAACCACTACAACTTTGAATCACCGTCGACCAGAAGGGGAGATCTCACCCACGAGGATGCCTCTAACTACAAAATCAACTACACTAGGTGGTTGGTCTTCTGCCACGTGCCCGCCTTTTGTAACTCCCTGCGCCAATTTGAAACGTCCCTAGTCTTTGGACGAACGCTCCTGCGCACCGTTTTCCAGTGCATGTCGCAGCAGCTGAAGAAGAAGTGCATCTCCGAGCGGGATCGCTTTCCCGAGGACAAGCGTTCGATCATCACGCAGATGCCGAAGTTTCTGGAAACCCTTCGCGCCGAATTGCTCAAGGATGATTCGCCCATCTGGGATCCCAACTACCGCCCGCCAAATTCCTTTGTCATCCAGCAGCGAAAGCGTCATCAGGAGGTGGCAACTGTACCCATTGGTCCTAGTGTAGCCAGCATTGGAGGCACTAAGAGGGCCAGTGTGGGTGAACCGCTCCAAAAGAGAATCAAAAAGGAGCCCACAGAGCGCCCACAGAGCAGGTTGGTAAACATTGTTCTTCTTTTAATACTTATACTAATCGTCCTGCCGCAGTGAGAATTTGGATGACCTGCCCACAGATGTGGTGATGCACGCCATGAAATCGGTGTCAGAGTCGAAGACCACCAACAAGGCTGAGATACTCTTCCCGGTAAATGTGTCGCGCGATGAGAACGTGAAGGCGGAGGAGCAAAAGCGAGCCATTGAGTTCCATGTGGTGGGCAATTCGCTGACCAAACCGGTGGACAAGCAGACTGTTTTGTGGCTACTGGGCCTGCAGCTCGTATTTGCCTATCAGCTACCCGAGATGCCACGCGAGTACATCAGCCAGCTGGTCTTCGACACCAAGCACAAGACCCTGGCGCTCATCAAGGAAAACCAGCCCATCGGCGGCATCTGCTTCCGCCCGTTCCCGTCGCAGGGTTTCACCGAAATCGTTTTCTGTGCGGTCACCATGTCGGAACAAGTTAAGGGCTATGGAACGCACTTGATGAACCACTTGAAGGACTACAGCATACAGAGAGGCATCAAGCATCTGCTCACATTCGCCGATTGCGATGCCATCGGGTATTTCAAGAAGCAGGGTTTCTCCAAGGACATCAAGTTGGCGCGACCAGTTTATGCCGGCTATATCAAGGAGTACGACAGTGCCACTCTGATGCACTGCGAGCTACATCCGAGCATTGTGAACACGCAGTTCATAGCTGGTTAGTCAAAGAACCAATAAGGAGTCGTGGTCAAATTTTACACTTGATTTCTTCCTTTCAGTGATTCGCAATCAGAGCGAGATTCTGAAGGAGCTCATCGCACAACGCCACAACGAGGTGCAGAAAGTAAGACCCGGCTTGACTTGCTTCAAGGAGGGCCTGCCCTCGATTCCCGTGGAATCGATTCCTGGTCTGCGAGAGATCGGTTGGAAGCCACAAATGCGACCGGCACGGTCTGCGCGACCCCTCGAGGAATCCTCCGATCCGGAGAAGCTGGCCACGTCCTTCGCATCCGTGTTGCAGTCCGTGCGCCAACACACCACCGCCTGGCCCTTCCTGCGTCCGGTGACTGCGGCTGAGGTTCCGGACTACTACGATCATATCAAGTATCCCATGGACCTGAAGACCATGGGAGAACGCCTGAAGAAGGGATACTACCAAACGCGCCGCCTGTTCATGGCGGACATGGCACGCATCTTCTCCAACTGTCGGTTCTACAACTCGCCCGACACTGAGTATTATCGGTGTGCCAACTCCCTGGAGCGCTACTTCCAGACCAAGATGCGTGAGCTGGGACTGTGGGACAAATGATGCAGCGATTCTGAGGACTGAGGAGCCCTGTCCCTGTATAAAGCCGAATATTTAATCTAACGAACAGAGAATATTACTTCTATTTATTTCTAGAATTCTCTGCAGCAAAAGACAAGCGCGGATAGTTATTTGTCAAAATTGAGACTTAGGTTAAGCTTAGTGTCCGTCTTGTTCTCTTAGACGGACGATGGAAGAATAAATCAGATCTATCGCCTACTAATTTGCCATCACGTTGTAGGAAAACTTATTAACGAACCCTTTCCAACCCAGAAGACAAAACCAAAGCTGGTTAAATGATGTGTAACCACTACGTTCTGTCTTAACTGTTTATTTCACTTTTGATTTCCTACATTCATTGTTTTGCATGCTTTTAAAGTTAGGATTTCTCTTTGCTTTCGTTTGGTTTAGTAAACATTTGCTTAATGATTTCAGTTATAAAATTATACCGTATTTAATCTTAGGGCCGGGCGTTAAATCGAATCTCTAGGTCATTGTACAAAGGCGGACCATGCACACATAAATCCGAGGCTCCAAATCACAATTTCCTGGTTAGCTGCGTCGGAGATGTGGCTAAGGATATATCGCGTATATATATGCCGATGGTACAATGAAAATGTTAACCGTAGTTGCTTACTGCTTGAATTCATTTATCCTTTATTACATGGTATTAGGTTTTAATTTCAATACGTGGTAGTCTTTACAATTTAGCCATTACTTGCAAAACGTGCTTTTTAGTGTTCAACTCGATAATTGCGTATTTATATACATACATACATATGTGGAGCTAATCGGAGTGAGCATATATGGGGTTATACATATTACATACAGGTAGATACATAATTTATGATTACATAATATTGAAATGTGTGGTGACTTCGCCTCCTCCGCCTGCTCATCCCCATCCGCATCCTCCTCCTCCTCCGTGCGTGTTAACTACTGCCCACCGCTGGCCAAACTGGACTCCATTCGGCACGCGGCGGTTGTGCTGAATTCAATACAAATATATATCTGGATACAAGGATAACAAACAAATATCTAAAAGGACTTCAGCTGGAAATACATATGCATGCACACGCGCAATTTACTCGCTTTCAAGGCCTCGATTTCAGCCGCAGCAGCCAGTGATCACACAATCTTAACATTTACATTGAGAACATCATCTTCGTACCGCATCAAACCGTAAGTATACAAGTAATAAATTCCCTTGCAGGCGTGGCTAGAAAACGTGCACTTGTTGTGTAGCCCAACCGAGATCAGAAAAAAAAAAATAAACTGCACGAAAACCTAACTTTTGGGCTTTTCTTACGGGACTTTAAATTAATGACAAATTTGCTAATGATTTGTTATCTTTTTGTTGTTTGTTTTTTTTTGTTCACATTTTCATTCGAAGACTTCACTCTTCAGCTGGGCTGCATTGACTTTTTACAATTGTGCTTTTCAAAGAAGCGCGTAGCTGCCGATTTTATTTTCTTGTTTCTTTTTTCATGTTTAAAATGCTCTTAAATAATAGTTTTAAATGCTAGTAAAACGGCTCGAGTGTTTGTCGATGTTTTACGCCCACAAGAAATACATTATTACAATCGATCTGTTACTCTTTCATTCAAATAAAAACGTATTAGTTAGCTTTTATTTTAGGTTTGGGAATTCCATGGATTTAATTGGTTTACTCCATTAATTTCATTATTGTTATCGGCTCGGCTCCTCCGCTAAATCTCCTTGCTCCTGGTAAATGGTTGGTTTGTTTGTTTGTTTTTTTAGCTTTTCATACTTATGCTTACTATGTTCTTCACATCTATTACTAAATATATGTATGTATGCAGGCGTGCCATTATCTTCTCCTTATCAATACCGTGCTTTCTGCTCAGCGCAAGGCGTTTGGAACCAGCCATTTACACAAAACCTAACACATGGCCGGTTCACATTCACAGTCGCTAATCGCTAGTCGTTAATCGAATCGTAGAGCGCTTATCATCGCCAAGCACACGGTGGTGGGCGGGCAGCAGCGAAGTGCGCCCCAGGACGTCGTAAGAATTGTAACACTAAATTTAATTATACAAATATATTATGCCGCTGGATCCATAACTCGAAATTCCTGATAATAAGAGCCTGTGTGTCGTCGATCGTTCGCTCGGTCGGTCGGTTGATTGGGTTGCTTCGAATAATTAGCTTTGCAAAGAATAGGATATTTACTTTACGTTCTTCTCAATTCGCATCTATCAATTTGTGGTTGGTTTATTTAAAGTGGCTCTCCACTAGCTGGGCGGCACTATTGAGCTGCAAAAGGTAAACACACATGTTTTCTACGCGTTCCAAATGAAGTGTATAGGCGTAATTGCTACTTACAAACTGCCGCCACCTGTTGCGTCTCCGGCAAGAGGGACGTCGACTTTGTCGTCGTGGTTGTGGCATTTGGTGCATTGGAGTCCGTGGCATTGGATCCGTGCCCAGCATTGTTGGCCGCCTTCAGCGCAGCAGCCGTGTTGCCGTTGGTGATGTTTGGCATACCGTTGCCGCCACGTCCGCCGCCGTTGTTGCGATTGTTGCTCCTGTTGCGGAAGTTGCCGCCCCCGCCGCCGCCCATGCGATAGTTGTTCCTGTTGTAGCCGGGCGCACCCCCGTATCCTGAGTTCATGCCGCCGTTGCCCGCTCCGCCCATGTTGCCATTATTGTTGTAATAATGATTGCGTCCGCGGTAACTGTTCGAAATTCAGTTGATGAGCCGCACATCATTTGCATGACTGCTTAGGATGACTCACCTGCCACGTCGTGTGGAGGACACTCCGAAGGTCTCCGTGTTCAACTTGCGCTCCTGGCGCCAATCGTTCTTCTTGTTCTTGCTGCGATCTTGGGCAGCCTCGCACGAAATGTTGTCGAAGAACGATTTGGTCTTGTCGTAGCACACAGCAACGTCATCCTCCTCGGGCTCGTGCTCTCCAGCGCCGGTCTCGTTGCCAGAATCATCCTTCTTGTCGGTCTCGCCATTCAACTGCAAGTAGCAAAAGGAAATGGTGAGTAACTCTCAACAATTCATAACATATTTTTAGTCTAATTTGTAGCGTATAAAAAATAAAAAGTGTGTTGGACTTACTGTGTGAACGCCTTCAACCTTCTCACCCACCTGCTCATTGGTTGCAGTTGTAGTGGTGGCCGTTGCATTGGTGGCTGGCTTGGGGGCACCATCCTCGGCCACCTTGAGCTTGGCCAGCTGGGAGCGCAGTTCCTCGAACTTGTTGTTGGCCTGCTCGAAGTCAAAGTCGCCCTCGAACTTGATCTTGTTGCGGGGCTTGTTCTGGTTATTGGCCGACTGCGGACGATAGCCCTGCAAAATGAAATCGCCAGGGGTTAATCAACCATCTAAAGCACTTTGAGTCATCAGCAGGTGTACCTGATTGGGTCGCATGGGGCCGCGGTTTCCCATGCCGCGGTTGCGCATGTTCATCATGTTGTTCGAGTTCTGGTTGCCGCGGTGCATGTTCCAGGCCGGGTTGTTTCCACCTCCGTTTCCGCCGCCTCCTCCACCGCCGCCATTTCCTCCTCGCTGCTGTTGTTGCATTCCATTGCCGCCGCCGCGATTGCGCTGATTATTGTTATAGTTGTTGCTGAAGTTGTTGTCCATTTGACGGCCGGAGTCACGACGATCCCGCTGCTGGTGCTGCTGGTTATAGAAGTCCGTTCCACTGCCGCCGCGTTGCTGCTGCTGCATGTTGTTGTGACCGCTGGGACCGCCCCGCTGCTGCGACTGCTGCTGCTGATTCTGGTGGTTCTGGCGCTTATGTCCTGCATCGCGTCCGTTGCCACCCTGGCCAGCGTTCTGTTGCTGGTGCAGCTGCTGCTGCTGGGTCAGCTCCGCCGTGGGACTCACAATCAGGCTAATGGGCGTCGTCGAGCGCGAGGCTCCGGCCAGCATGTCTAGAACGGAAACTGTACACATATAGAGGACGCAACGAGGACGAAAGGGAGAGAGTAATGCGTGTGGGCACCAAAAACATTAGTCCAAACAAGTACATGTGTAAAATATTGCAAAATCACAGCAATAAAATAATACGTTTTTGTTGATATATTAAGAGGTGTCATAAACTTATTAAAGGGCTGGGTTTTCGAAATTTCAGATAAGATAAAGCCTCAACTCAACCAATCTCAATGAAATTAATACTGCCGCACAATGTATGTACAGCAATAAAAACTTTGGATATCAACAAATTATTTTTAAAAGTTCATTTTTAACTGCCTTTTGGCACAAAGTATGTGCCATTTTCAATGGAATCGACATTGCTCTCTTATCGGATAAAAGCACAAAATGAACCATATCTCAAAATATTTTCGGAACATGCGGTTTTAGGTATAAAAAAAAAAAATAAAAATGAGAAAATTTAAATATATTATGTATGCAAAAAACAGAAAACTTTGATTTAAGATCAGTGGCGCAAACATAAATCTAGCTGATATTTAATAGAAAATTCAACTTGTAATAACTGTGCTCTAACCAAACTCACTTGGCTGTTTCTGCTGCTGAGGCTTCTGCTGTGGTTGGTTGCCACCAATGTGCATGAACGGTCCGCTGCCCGGAGCTCCGGAACCGGGTGCAAGTGATCCGCCCGCACTGCCCACGATATTGGCCAGATTGGGACCGCCCAGGTTGCCGAACGGATTGCCATTGCCGTAGCCGGGTCCGCCTCCGCCAGGAGCTCCTCCACCGCCAGCACCACCACTGCCTCCACCGCCCGGCATCTGGGGCGGTTGCTGCGACGGCACCTGCTGCTGTTGCTGCGGCGGTGCGTTCATCCCGCTGGGCATGGGGAAGTGCTGCGGCATCTGGGGCGGTCCGTTCTGGAGCTGCGCCTGCATGATCGCCGGGTCATTGTGGTGCGGTAGCGTGTGGTTGTTGACAACGCGAATGTCCTTGATGTCCGAGCCACGGAAGAGGATGTAGTCGTAGATCTGCGACTGCGGCGCTATCTGGAACTGGGTGTCCCGATCTTCAGTACCGAAGGATCGCACTGGAATAGAAAAGAGGGTTAAGAAGGGTTAAGTCGTAACATTAAACCTTTAAGTGTTTTTGGGTACAATGGTGGACATTTCTACTGCAAAGTTTTCTTATCACAGCAGCCATTTTCTCCATTATTCTTAGATGTGTCTTCAACAAAGCGAAACTTTCGAATTGGTAACTTGTTTCAATGGAAACAAATTTAGGAGCTACCTTTTTGAAAGAATGTATAACCGGCATTTTAAGTCTGGTTTTTGAAAGTTGTGCATCTATCAAGTAGAACTTCCTTGTTTTAAATGAAAGTATAACTTTCATTTGTTTTAAAATTTATGCAAAACATTTGGCACATTTAACATTAAGCCTTGTAAACCCATTAAGGTTAGGCTGCGCTTCCAATTTAACCTCAACTGGGAAACGCATGTTTTGCCGGTATTTGTGCGTTCTCCGTTTCTCCTTTTCGGCTTCCAGGGCACTGACATCCGTAACGGGAGCCCATGGATCCCGTTATCTGG
Organism: Drosophila teissieri; assembly: GCF_016746235.2. Lineage (NCBI taxonomy): Eukaryota > Metazoa > Arthropoda > Insecta > Diptera > Drosophilidae > Drosophila > Drosophila teissieri. Next base: position 12,110,836 of record NC_053031.1, on the reverse strand, counting down.
CGCCAAATCGAAATTGTATTTGCAAATAAACAAATTGCATTGGGGGCCTTGCTGGTGTCGTTACTTTGTGTGAGCGGGTATGTGTGTCATGTAAATTGCAAAAGCAACACTGTACAACAACAAGACAAAGACAAAAACAGGCCAAAGCCAACATGACAAACAAAAAGCATAAGTGAGAGAGAGCGAGAGACGGCTGGCGAAATGGATATGGAGAGAACGCAGCGGTGGCGGCAATTGCACTCTCCGTCTCCACAGAGTATGAAATTACTGTAAAAACTAACAAAAAGAAACGAACAAAAAAGAAAGAAAGAGTAGAGCCACACACAAGAGAAATGGACAGAATCCATTTTCTTTTGCGATGAACCGTTTCTTTACAGGGATTTCTTTTTTTTTTTTTTTGGCGAAGATTACGGCACTCACTTATATCCCGTATATGTAGATATATGGGGCTAAATGGCAATTACGTGGGCGATTTTTGGATTAAATACTTACCACTCGAGAGCGCAATGGTGCACTCCTGCGGATCCACCGTGTACAGGCGGCCCTCGTATCGAATGTCCGCTTTGGAAATGAGGCTGATTTTGGAGCCCAACTCCGGCAATCCCCCGCTCATCTTGAACTTCTTCTGTACTTCACTGCGCACTCACACCGAAAATATTAACTTTTATTAAGTGTTTCTGCCAACAGGCACACGAATTTCTCTGGCCAAAAGCAAACAATTATAGCGAGCGCGACGACAACGATTTCTCGACGGTTTCAGTCTCTGCTCTTCTTGTACTTTTTTTTACCGACTTTTTTCACACGCAATTGCCTTCCCGTTCCAGGGCGAATTAGCGGCCAATCGCCTTCCAGCCGCGTTTGCTTGATGGAGCTGTGTTTTTGCACAAGTGCGGCAAGCGCTTTTCCAATGTCTGTGGTGCTGCACACACGGCTCAAAATGTGAAAATTGCAATTTTCGATGCACAAATCTTTGCTCCGTCCGTCTGCGAAAACCTACCCGTCGAAAATGAACGATGGAAACGAGCGAGTGCCGCGACGGTGTTGGAAAGCGCGGATGGAAAGCAGCGGCGGCGGCAGCGAAATAATAATAATAACTGTTTATGCGTAAATTGGCAAAATTAAAAAGGGAACGCTGCTGCATTTTCGCAAAAGCAAAAAAGTCTCTATAAAGTCCTTTACGTGCACAAAAATTCCAAATTCATTCGTTTCCACCGTGCAACCCTGCTTGCAACCCTAAATGCAACAGTGCTAAGTGAGCACGCATCCCTGGTTTTTCGGCTTCCCTCGGCGCATTTTTTTCAAAGCAAAACGGCAAAGAAATGCTCTGGCATTTAACGCATTTCTAAGTGTATTATTTATGTGAAAAATCCCAAATAGAGTCCATCATGCCACACAAGCTGGAGCCAATTAGCGTGCGCACGGCGCGATTAAACAACCTGATTCTGGGCAAAGGAGCTGGCGTCTGTGCAAAGCCCGCCGGAAGCGCCGCTGGATCGGGTATTCACACACCCACCAGGAGGAGCATCATTCCCGTGAGCACCACCAGCGCCGCCGTGGCCGAGGCCATCTGCCGCGAGGGACTCCTGGACGCCTTCTGTCTGCTGTACAACGAGTGCGACAAGGACACTCTGAAGAAGCGCGATCGCAACATCGCCGAGTTTGTCAACAAATGTGAGTCAACTGCACTGGTCAGCAGGGTTTTAGGATGGCATATCTACCTAGCTATATAGCCATGGAACTCAGAAATCCCGTTTTTACTTTCTTGTCGTGTTATAAAGTCTACTTTTGCTGATCATATTCCATAATAATAAGGTTTATTCCATTGAGTGGGATAGTTTTATAGGTGATGCTATTCACTTTTGAAATTAGCCCGCAACAAAATTATTTCAGTAGATTACTAGCTAACTTAAATCAGGTATCCTCTTACCTGTAGTTTGTTATATTCATCCGTAACATTCGAGGTCATGACTAGCTATTATATCAATATAAATCAGTATATTATAATACCATTTTTTGCTCCAGTTCGTCCCATCATAGAGGAGACCCGCAAACTCAGGGTCAATGCAGATGACTTCCTCATCAAGACGCTTATTGGTCAAGGATACTTTGGCAACGTTCACCTGGTGGTGGAGCGCCAAACCAACGACATATACGCCATGAAGAAGATCAAAAAGTCGGTGGTGACCACGTCTCAAGTCAAGGAGGAGCGCGACATCATGTCCATTCGCAATTCCGAATGGCTGATCAATTTGCAGTACGCCTTTCAGGTTTGTTATTTGCATACTTTTGTATTTTTCAGTATTTGAATTACCTTTTGTCTCTCAGGATAACGACAACCTGTACTTGGTCATGGAGTATATGCCCGGCGGTGATCTTCTCAGCTTGATGTCTCGCCATGGACCTTTCGATGAGGACTTGGCTCGTTTCTACCTGGCCGAGCTCACAGTGGCCCTGCACACATTGCACGAGATGGGCTATGTGCATCGGGATATAAAGCCAGAAAATATACTGATCGATCGTTTTGGACATATTAAACTGGCTGATTTCGGTAACGCTGCTGCCCTGGATCGGGATGGCCATGTGCTGAGTTTGTCGCCCGTGGGAACACCAGATTACATAGCTCCAGAGTTACTGCAGACCATATCCACCTACAAGCTGTCCAAGTCGTTGCACGATGTGAGTAGAACTGTACGATCGCAGAGTTTGGTTTCGAAAGTCCATAGCTAAAACAAGAAATCATTTTGTAGGTCAGCTGTGATTATTGGTCCATGGGTATAATAGGATATGAGTTGATATGCGAGACAACACCTTTTCACGAAGATAATGTACACGAGACGTACTCCAAGATCCTCTCCCACTGCGAAGAGAGTCACCTGAAAGAGCTCATCAGCTTTCCCGCCGACTTGAAGGTGTCTGTCAACTATAGACATCTGATTGAGTCACTGGTCACAAATCCCTCAAAGCGATTGTCCTATGAGCGCATTAAAGATCACCCCTTCTTCAGCGAAGTGCCGTGGGGATCCATTCGCTCCCAGGTTCCTCCCATTATTCCAACTGTTAGGTCTGACGACGATACGTCCAATTTCGAGGACGGAATTCGTCACAAGACTCGCAGGGAACAGGGAGTTGCTAAGAAGTCCCTCACTACCAACATGAAGTCGAATGACTTTAGTGGCAAGGATTTACCATTTATTGGGTATAGTTTTGTCCACATGGAGAAGTCGGCCATTTCCGCTACCACTGATGAAAAGTTGCAGGAGAAGCTAAAGGAACTGCTGCAGAAACTGAAGACTAGAGAGAATGAGATTTCAATGCTTAAACAAGATCTTTTGCGGGCACAGCAATCGCTTAGGAAGACCGATAACAAATCGCAGGTGGTGGCCGATGCCAAAATGGAAATTAAGAAACTGCAACAAATTATAAAGGAAAAAACTATGGAGCTGACCACCTGCAAGACACAGATTAAGACCCTCCAAAGTTCGGCCAAAATAGACGAGGAAATGTGGTCCAAAAAGGAATCCACTATCACCGATCTCCTGCGGCTGAATCGCCAAAAGTACGAAGAAGCCAAGATCGCTTCGGAGCAACGATATGAGAAACAATTGGCGGACAAAAAACAAGAGCTGGCTTCCACGCTGCAAAAGTTGGATGCCCGTGAGCTGGAGTTCAATGCCAAGTTCGAAGAGTGCAAGCATCTTTCCATGAAATTGCAAAACTACAAGGATATGCTGCAGCAGATTAAGGAGCAGAATCTGAAATTCGAGACAAATCACGAGGAGCAGAAGCGCCAAATGGCCGAGTCGTATGAGCAAAAGCTGGCCGATCTCCGGAAAAAGGTTCGCGACTCGCAAGATACACACCGCCGCATGACAATGGAGATAAAGGAAATCCGCACCGAGCTGGATGAGTCTATTTCCTCCAGCAAGTCAACCCAGGAAGCGAAGAACGCTACCGAGCGTAACATCGAGGATATATTGCGGCGTCTGAACCATGAGATCGCCTCCAATAATGAGCTTCATGCGGAAAAGGTCAAACTGGAGACGAAGCTGCAATTGAAGGAAAATGAAACTCAGGAAGTAAGAGCAGAGTGCCATCGACTCGAGAGGGAATTGCAGGTAGGTTGTTATTAATCCTAATACTGTTTAATTCTATGCAATATTGTGCCACAAATAGAATTTTAGAAAGTCAAGTAAGTAGGCTGTGACTGTTTGCTGTTTGTTTTCATTTTGTGTCAAAGTGAAAGTCAGTTTAAAAATCTTAATGATTGCTAATTAAACATACAGCTTTAAATGTAATGAATGAATATAATAAGAACCATATTCATTATATCCCAAAGATATGTAATCTAATATGGAATATATTCATTTCATCTAGCTTGCCGAATGCCGCTGTCAGCTAGCTGAATCCTCACTAGCCAGCCACGTTTCTCCTTACGAAACTGCGCCTGGATCTTTGACCGAACTGAATGCCATCGAAGACCAACTTCGCGCCGACTTGATAGCCGCCAAAGAGAGTGAAAATCATCAGAAGGGACGCGCCGATCAACTCCAGACACTGGTCACTAAACTGGAACAAATGCTGGAGCGCTTTAACGAGCAGAGTCTTTCACCCACGAAATCCCACTCATCGCGTAAGCAAGAAGGCGAAACCGTTGGTGATATGCTCGAGCGGCAGAACGAGAAGCTGGAGGATAAATTGGCGGCAGTGCGGGAGCAGATGATTGTGGAACGTCAGGCAGCGCGTACAGCCAATCTTTCACTTTGGAAGGTGGAGAAACAGCTCGAGGAAGCTTTGTCCGAGAAGAAGTTACTGGCACGGCGCATGGAACTCACCGAGGATCGCATCAAAAAGGTGCAAAACGCAGGCGATGAATCACAGAGAATGCTTAAGACGTCCCAGGAGGAAACTCGCCAGCGGGAATCTCGCATCGAGGAGCTGAAGCAGGAGCTGGCGGCCGCCAAAAGGGATGTCCTCAAGGAGCACCGCCAATGGGAAAAGGCCGAGCAAGAGCGCATGAAGTGCAAGTCGGAGATAATCGAGCACCTGGCCAATGTGCACAAACTGGAACAACAGGAGACTGAACTGCGTCAGAAACTAAGGCAAGTCCAGACCCGATTCGATGGGCTAACGTTGGAACAGAAGAATACGATGCGGGAATTGCAGGAGGAGCGCGAAAAGAGTAGAAAAGCCAACGACTCTAGTCTAACCTTACAGAAGGAGCTTAAACAGCTCACTGATAACTTCCAGAGGTTGAAGTACGCTTGTAGCATTACCGACAGCCAGCTGACTGAAGTTGAAACCATGTTGAAATCGGAGCAGGATCGAAATAAATCGCAGAAATCTCAACTTGATACCCTTCATGAGAAATTGAGGGAGCGCAACGATCAATTATCAGAATTGCGAAAGCAACTGTCTGCGTTGGAGTCCGAAAAGCGTTTGGCGGAGCAGCGCGCTCAAGTTCTGGCATCGGAAATCGAGGAACTTCGCCTAAACCTGAAGGAGCAGCAAAAGAAGTTGGTGGCGCAGCAGGATCAGTTAGTGGAGCAGACAAATGCGCTGTTTGCCACCCAAGAGAGAGCTGAGCATTTGGATGGCCAAAATGCAAACTACGAAGCCCAAACTGCGGACTCGAATCGCGAAATGGTTAGCCTGAAAGAAGAAAATGCTAGAATTCTCAGCGAGCTGTTCCACAAGAAGGAGGAGGTGGCCAATCTCCAGGCGGAGATAAGCAACTTGGAGTCTGCACAAGCCAGCTTGCACGCGGAGATCGATTCCCTTCAGGACACTTTGGCCGAGAAGGAGCAATTCTATGTGCAGCGGGACATCAAATCAAATGCCACTCTTGCCCAGCACAAAAAGCTGATTGACTACCTTCAGGTAAAGTAAATATATATTTTTAGAGAATATTCTATGACACTAAATACGTTTTTCTATTAGCTTAAAGTAGAGGACCTGTCTTCCAAGAAGAAAAAGACTTTGGCGGACAAGCTCTTCGGTTCCAGCCACACAAATAAGGAGAACGTGTCACCCAATGATGTGGAATCCTCTATTCTGTATCGGGCGCTAAAGGAGGAACTAAAGCGTGAACAGAAGATGAACAGCTTGCTGAAGGAGCAGCTGGCTATGTTGAATGGTAAGCTTTCTTTAGATTTCAATTGATTCATTTAATAATTCTTACAAATATTTGTACATTTCTTTTAGGAACTGCGACCTTGCGCTCTCCCCGTAAGTCGGCAGCTGTGAATGGCGACTGCGATGCACCCAAACAGAGACCAGTAAGCATTGCAGCCTTGCCACGTTCCCCACAGAAGCAGCAGTCCTTGAAGCGCACCACCAGCCAGGTGGAGTTGAAGACCACGGAGAAACCAACCAAAGTGACTAGTGAGGACCAGCAGGCTCATCATCGTTTCGAGCTGGCCCTGCAGGAGTCCAAAGTAGATGCAGCTAATTGTGTAGTTTGCGGACAGCCCGTCGTTGCCGGTTCACCCTTCTGGAAATGCAAAGAGTGCAAGGATGTGACGCATCGCAAGTGTCGCTCCAACGTTCAGGGGCAGTGCGGCACCAAGCCGACTGCACCATCAGCCGATGATCTTAGCAGTGTTCAATCTGTCTCCAGCTTAACCTTAAATAGCATAGATGTTGCGGGTGGTACAACCAACGGCGGCGAGTACATTGGATCGCTGGTCTACAGTTCGGATGGTCCAGAGGATCAGGCGCGAAAGGAGATCGAAGTGAACTGCGCCTTTGAAGTGGCGGAGCAGCAAATACTTCTTTTGGGCTGTAACACGGGATTGTATGCGTATCACTTGGACTCGCAGCGACTGGTGCACATTTCTGGCCTCGAGTCGGTGAGCTGCATGTCCATCTGCAAGCGCCTGGCGAAGGCTGTCATGGTGGGCACGGTGGGCGAGAAACTCTACCAATGCGACTACCGGCAGCTGGAATCACGTTGCCAGAGCTCCAGTTCGTGTCATAAGCCTGTGCTGGAGACCTCTGCCATTGAACTGCCCTTTGCCAATCGCACGCCTTCGGAGAAATGGAAGCTGGTGCTGATTTCCGATGAGGCCGAGAACGCATTGGATTCGGTGGCCATTGCAGCCACGTCCACCAGGATTGTCATCTTGAAGTACGACCTTAAGCTGCACATGTTTAAGCCAGTTCGAGCCTTGGACACGGCCACTCCGGTCACTTCCATATTCTTTACGCGTCACTCAGCTATCGTTAGCTCGGATAAGTTTTACGAGATCGATTTGGATAACTACGCGGCTGAGGAGTTTGTGGACCTGTCCGACAAGTCAATGGAGAGCACTTCCAAGTGTCAGCCTCTTATGGCTGTACGCATTTCTCGACAGGAGTACCTGCTCTGCTTTGCCGAATATGGAGTCTTTGTGGATGAGTTTGGCTGCCGATCCAGGCCCTACGATGTGAACTGGGTCTATGCACCCACTGGATTTGTTTACCGCGAGCCATTCTTATTCATTGCCCACTACCAAAGCGTGCAGATTGTCCGCTTGCATCGGTCTTTCAGCAAGGAAATGTCTAACGGGGACAATGCCTCGCAGACTTCGGAATCCCCGGAGCTGCAGCGCGTCTACTTGCCGCACTACATGTCCACTCTGCTGGCAAACAGTGGCGATGTCAATCTCTATGCCGTGGCCATCGATCAGAGGCCCTGTAACGGAACCCAGAAGATCTATCACCTGGACACGATGCAGGCATTCAAGCAGAAGTTCAATGTGTCCATGGAAACACTTTCTTCGGTGGCCACTTCCGTGACATTGGGCTCAACGGCCACCGGAAATAGCTTGTAGATGAAGAAATTATTTTGTAAGCAAGTTGAACAAAGCGTATTACTACAAACTCAGTAGTAATTATTTCTAGTGATAAGATATACCATATATTATTATTTTAACTCGTCAGAACTTTTCTTTTTTAACCATTTACTTATGTGGAACGATTGTCTAAATCACTTGACAAATTATAAGCAGAATCACTTAAATATTGCCTAATTTACTCTTTAAATACTTTGTGCTATATGCACAAGTAAAACATAAGTCTTTTAAACAGAGATTTTCATTTTATTAAAGTAAAAATTAATATATTTATTTGGATCACTAAAATAGCGATGCATATTAAAGGAAATATTGTTCATCCCGAAATAAGTAAATAATTAAAGAATTTGTATAATTTCTAAGGGCAGTACTGCTATGCAGGATAGCTTTTGGATTCAAATAGTTGGGGGCATGCAGTCGCCAAGCTTTTGGGGCTGATCCCACACAGCTTTTCGGCAGCAGCTTTTAATGTCCCGCAATTCGAAAGCCCCGGAAATGGAATCGTGGTGTCTGGTGTCTGCTCTCCGCTGGCATTACTGCCATCGAGGGGTTAGCCGCTGGACGCCCGACTGCCGCACTGCCGCCGTAAATTGCGACAATTGAGTTCAATTTGCTCCATGCCGGTTGAGTGGAGGGAGAGTCGCCATCAACGCCATCAACGATGTTTGACTCGAAGCTGAGTTTGTGCGCGGGTCGCATGGTCGCCGATTCCACCACCACCTTTGCCATGGAAGGACGCAATGTGGCCAAGACGCTGATATGTCGAGCCTGTCTGGTGCTCCTGGGTCCGCAGGATGCCAGCCACAATCTGGACAGCGAAAAGGACCTGGCCAGCAAGTACTACGGCTGCACTGGCGGGGATCCGGGCAAGGATTTACCACCCCAGTTGGTGTTGCAAAGCATCTGCGAGTGCTGCTATCAGATGGTGCAAAAGTTCCACGACTTTCAACGCATGTGCGAAGAGTCCTTGCGCAATTTTGAGAAGCTGCTGCACGACATCGACATGGGGTGCCTCAAACTGGAGGACCACATGCCCGACCTGGACACCCCCTCGGAGAGCAACGAATCCACTAATCCGGAAGCCCATGCGGACGCACCCCGCCTCCCCGAATCGACGCCGGAGATTGTGAGTTTTATCTGGCCACAAGTGTGCGCCTCTGCCCTAATCTTATCTAGAATCACATTCGGTGCTCAACTAGAGGTGTTGCCTAGCAGCAAAGACACTACATCGCCCCATTCCCCCATCGCGCCCATAAACAAAAACATTTCGGGCGTTTGTTTGTGTTGGACTATTTTTGTTTGTGGGAGAATGTTTGGCGGTGATAGCACTCGAAAAGAAGGCGCGTCTAATCTATTGGTATATTTTTAATTTTTCCACAGCGCATATAGAAATTAATAAAATTAGGCATATATCTCACACCTCAATTTATGGCTGTTCCAAGAATTCAAGTACAAAGCTGATTTTAAAGGCTTTTAGATATATCCAGTTTTATCTAGAATTGTGCGCATATATTTATTGTTTATGTTGTTTCTTAACTTTTACTCGTCTTAGATATTATTTATAGCTCCGTGTATTTGTGTATCAATCAAAAACTTAAGCTGATCAGTGACCCTAAAGTTCAGGTCCCAAAATATTACTTTCATGTTAACATCTAAGTCAGGCGATAAGATAATAGAGCAGTAACTTCATAGCATGTTATGGGAAAATTTCCCCTTCAAAGAAATAAGTAAACACACCTAAGTCTTACCCTTATTTTAGATTACCTTTTTCCTTACCTTACAATCCCCTTTAATAGACCTTATAAGAAATGTAATGTGAATATTATACCTACCTAATCAACCACCAACTTTCTGTTTGCTATGGTTATCAAATAAAATCCCCTTTCCTTTTCAGGAGGAAGTGTACGTGGTAGAGGACGAGTCGGCCCAACAGGATCTGGGCAAGGAGAAGCAACCCATTGTGGCCATGAGAAAGTTGCTGGGTGCAAGGAAGCGACGAGGAGTGCGACACACCCTCGAGTGCCGCTTATGCCATCGTGGCTTCTACAAGTCGTCGCTGCTGGAGGCCCACATGCAGCAGCATGAGGGTCTGCGGCCGTATACCTGCGTCCATTGTGCCAAGAGTTATGCCAGGGCCAATCTGCTGGACTCGCACCTGCGGGAGATGCATCACAATAGCGCCGCGAGGATTATCCATGCCTGCCCGCACTGCAATAAGGTGTACACAGCGGAGCGAAGTCTCAAATATCACATGAAAAGGGCGCACGAGAGCAATCATAGGTCAGAATCCCCCGATGCACTGCACATTTGTGATGAGTGCGGCAAGTCCTTTGTGCGAAGGGCTCATTTAACGCGCCACAAGAAGGTCCACGGAAGCATAGAGGGTCGTAGATATTGCTGCGAGTGCTGTGATCAGAGGTTCTACACCAAGGAGAATATGGTGGATCATCTGCAGCGAAAGCACGGAAACAAGAATCTGCTCAGATGCCGAAAATGCGGACGCATTTTCAGGAGCAGTGTGGAGCTCAGCGCTCATGCCAAGAAACACAAAGCGATGTAGTTCAATAATTCGTTTTATTTGTGGTTTCAATAACATCAAGCTAACTCAACTGTTACAATGATTCGAATTACTTGGAATTTGTTACACCAGTATTGTGGGAGAATGCCGCATAAATGGAGATACTAAGACGAATGGTTGACGAATCGATGAGGCTGCCCTAAAATTAGCTAACATTCACATAATGGCCGGCGCAGCACAGTCGCTTAAAAATCATCAGTACAAAAGGCGGGCAGCGATGGCGGCGCGCGCACTCGTTCTCAAAAAATAATCATGCGTATAAAAACAATTAACTAAAATTTATGCTTAATCTTAAAGAACGGACAGTTTTAAAATTACATTACCAATACATTCATATATCATTAATTTGTAGGGAGGAAAAAAAATGAGAATAAAAACCAGATTATCCGTCTATCGATCGACAATTACATAAGAAATGCACGGGGTCTTCTGCCAAATGAACTATCAGCATTAAACGTTGTTGAAATTGATCTGGTGATCCAATGATCCGGCGATACGGTGATGCGGTGGTGATTGATGATTGGTTGTTGGTTGGCAGTAGGATCGGATGAGTGGAGTTGCTTGCACTATATGTAAATAAATACGCCGCAATATGAGCATAGGAAATAGGACATCAGATTGCCAAACTCTAGGTGTCCTTGTGTTTCTCATAGAAGGCGTCTAGATATTTTTTGTACTCCTTTTGGTCGTTCCACATCATCGCGGCCTGCGCATTCAGTGGACTCTCGTTGTTCGGTTCGCCCAGCAGGGATTGTATGGACAGCAGAATGGTGCGCACATCGTACAGGGCGGACCATTTGTCCTTCAGTATGTCCAGGCATATGGCGCCCTGCAGATCAACATTGGGATGGAAGCAGGACGTCAGGAACTTCACCACGGGCGCTGCATACGGGTAGGAGTTGGGAAAATCCAGGGACAGGCGGTACGTCTGCCCCGAATACACCGTGTTCCGTGGTCCCGCAATGGTGCCCACCCACTTGAAGATGTTCTCGCCGTCCGGGAACGCTGAGATGCCCTTCTCGTTGGCCATCATCAGGTTCATCAGTTCCTTGTGCAGTCTGTGGGGTGTGTGAGTGTGGCGACATTGGATTATCTAGGCTGATCCATGGGCCATGGGCCATTGGCTACACCATGTGCTACTCACCTTTTACTCACGGCGTGATTGTCTTTCACGGGCATGGAGTCATCGCTGTGCTTGGTGCCGCCACCTCCTGCTCCTCCACTTTGTTCGGGGCTGATATTCTGCGCCATGACTATATCTCTCTATGTGGGATGCTAGTGCTATCCGCTTTTTGGTTTACAGTATATGCGTGTCCTAATTTTGCGCGCGTCGTGGCGGTCGGGTTTCAATTCTCGATAATGATTATATGTACTGTATAGTGGAAATTTTGTTTGATCGGTCGGAATACGCGTCTGTTGCTTTTTCAGATATTTTTTTTCACTTTTGTGTGAAAACAAAATGGAAGGAGAACGAGAAGAAACTGTGTTTGGGCACAGGGTTGTATTTCATGTTTTTTTGGGGGGAGTCGATACGCTCGCTTGGCGTGGTCGAACGGTCACACTGGCCGAGTGATAACGGACAAATATTTCAAAAATTATTTAAGATGACAAACATATAAAACTAAATTCTATTATCAAAGCGTATGTTTCGATTATTACATTGGGTGAATCGTCGTTTCGGTGGGCCTAACAATAAATCTAACAAATGGAGGATAGGAAAGGATTTTAAAATTCTATATATTATTTTTTTTTAAGCGTAATATGTTTTTCAAGTCATATTAATTTAAACCCCTTTGGCAATTTAAATATTTATATTTTCTTAAATTAAAATTTGCCTATTTTAAGTATGATCTAGGCTGCCACCTGGAGATTAACGCTACCCAACACTTTTAGGTACACCGTTTTGTGTACGTATTTTTCGTACCTTGATATCCAGCGGAATCAAAACATTGAGTCAGTCTTTGAAAATGGATGAAAACAGCTTGATATACGGACTGGAACTCCAGGCTCGGGCCCTAACACCTCAGTACGGAGAGAGCAACGATGTGTGCTTCTTCATAGCCACCAACTCCTTGAAACCCACGAATCAGGTGCACTTAATTCAGTACGAGGAGGAGCAGGGATCCGTGCAATCAAAGGTGAAAATCTGGGATTGCCAAAGGTTGTGCTAAATATATATCTCCAAACAGGTCTTTGAGCATGCCCTGGGTGAAGTGTGGAAACTTAATAGTTGCCCTCGCAATTCTCGCCTGCTGGCCTCCGTCTACAATGTGCAAAAGGGAGCACAAGTGCTCACCAAAGCGGCTCTGTTCACGCTGCCCGAGAATCTCAATCCGGATCCGGAGCAGCTGAAGTCGGAGTACCTGCCCTGGGAGCAGGTTGAGGTCCTGGACACTGAAGCACTGGGCGAACGTGTTAAGACCATCGAATTCCATCCCAATCAGGACACCCTCGCCTGCGTGGTGGACAACAAGGTAGCTGTGATGCAGCGCGCTGAAGCCTCCACTCGCGTGGTGGCCGAGGTGCCGGCTAGCGGATCCTCCAGTGGATCTGCAAAGCATACACAGCATTTCACCACCGGCAAGTGGTCACATCACCATCAGGGACACCAGTTTCTCACCCTCCAGGATGGCAATCTGAGCGCCTACGATGTGCGGGATACACAGCATTGCGCCTGGAGCATTAACGATGCGCACGGACAAATGGTCCGCGACCTGGACTGCAATCCCAACAAGCAGTGCCATTTGGTCACCGGCGGGGACGATGGTTACTTGAGAATCTGGGACTGTCGCATGGCCAAGGCTCCGGTTTTCGAGCGCTCCGATCATTCGCATTGGGTTTGGTGCGTGCGCTTCAACACGTTCCACGACCAACTGCTCCTCTCCAGCTCCAGTGACTGCAAGGTGCTGCTCACCTGCGCGGGATCTGTAAGTTCAGAGACCCAGGTTCAGGCAGGACTAGATGAGTCCAATTTCAGTGGTGCAGAAGCCGAGGAGCGGCACAAACTCTTGCCAGATGGTCTGTTGCAGACCTTTGATCAGCACGAGGATTCTGTTTACTGTGCCGAGTGGAGCAATGTGGATCCGTGGATCTTTGCTTCCCTCAGCTACGATGGCCGCGTCATAATCTCAAAGGTGCCCAAGCAGTACAAGTACCAGATTATATTTTAAGCCATTAGTTTCTTAAATTATTACACATATTTCATAGTTTTAACTAACTAAACGGATTGTGTCCTTGTATGCAGCAGGTTATACAAATATTAAACCAATAAGTTATTATATAGACAAATATACCGAAGGAGTAAAGCTTTTTGAGATGAATTGCGATGTTCAACCAGTATCCTCGGATGTGCAGTCGGAGGAATCATTGGGATTGGCAGTTTCCACGGAGCAAACTCGTTTGATCAGCTCGTTTTCGATCTCCACAGTGCCATTGTCCACTGCCTCTTCCATCTGCACGTACTCGATGGTGGCGGCACTCTTCTTGGTGGATAATACTGGCTTTGGTGCAGTGGGTGCAGGTGTTTCTGTATTCTTTTTTGCCTGGGCTTCCGCATCATCCTCGGCTTCTTCCGCCAAGCTGCTTCTCTGCGGCTGAACTTCGGCGTAAATGGCGGGGAACTGCAACTGCAGCTTCTGCTTAATGACCCGTATCTTTCGGAATATATAATCCAGATCCTTCTTCATTTCGCTCAGGCATTTCACATGTCTTTTGAAATCCTCGCTCGCACTTTTCAGACGACTCTGCGATAAGGCATTGCAGTTGAGCAGCATCTCGTTGGTCTTCTCAAAGCGTTGCAGCCTGTGGGGTGTATTTTAGATTATTAATATATTCTCGGTGGTTAAATTACATTGCTTACATTTGCTTTTGAGCTCTAATCATGGTTTCCACATCGCTTTGATTCACCATTCCTGCGAGGCTTTGTATGAAAGCCTCGGCGGCGGAGTTGCCAAAACCAGTGAAGGATTCCAGGTCAGGAGTGGCATCCGCGGACTGGTGCACATCCGTAAGGCCCAAGTGGCTCATTGTAGCCTAAAATTAATTTGTTTATATTCAGGGGACAAACAATAATTGATTTGTTTACTTACTTTTCAAGGTCTGTTTCTTTGGGGCAAGCTAAACTCTGTTTTGTGTGCGTTTTCTGGCAGTTTCAATTTTCTTGTTTATGTTTTCATATAAATTTCATGTTTGTATCTATTTTAAAAGTTCTTTTGTTTAGTTTTCTGTAGGAAAAATAAAAAATATTTTCGTAACAGCTGTTTTATGTGTTAGTTAAAAATCAGTACTGCAAAATGCCAAATTGCAAACCACTGTCTTAATACAAACATTACAAGAAACATTTTACAATAAGGAAAATGACATTAACATTAACATTATTTTATTACATTTGCTTCCATTACGGAAGCTTCCTTTTATTAGATATTTAAAAAATTAAAAATATTTCAATAATAAAGCTCGGCATGGGGTATTTTTATGCAAAGCCGTTTTGGTCACACCACGCTCACCGGCTTTCATATAAGCAACTGCATTTTTTCATTTATTCTTAATTTAAAAGTGCAAAATGAAGCTTGCTCCAACTGTTAAGCTGAACAATGGCTACGAGATGCCAATTTTGGGTCTCGGCACCTACAATGTAAGTTTATCCTTATCATCCGCAATGCTTATCAATCAGCAGGCAGGCATTCATGTTCATGGAACATTCTACCTTTCCATTCCAATAAAGCGCCATTGTGAAATTAAAAGTTAATTATGTTATCTGTAGCTCAAGAAGTCTCGCTGTGAGGCTGCAGTGTGCCACGCCCTTGAAATGGGCTATCGGCATATAGACACCGCCTATCTGTACAGGAACGAGAGCATTATAGGCAAGGTTTTAGCTAAACTTATAGGCGACAAGAAAATAAAACGCGAACAGGTGTTTCTGGTCACCAAGGTAGGGTATAGTTTATAAAGTGTATATCTGGTTACCAGAACATGTATACAGATCGAAAATCAATATCCAATTAGCTGTGGGACATATATCACGAACCCAAGATGGTGAAATACGCCTGTGAAATGCAATTAAAGCTGCTGGGCGTGGATTATATAGATCTATATCTGATGCATTCGCCCGTGGGTGTGGACTATATCTCAGATGATGATCTGATGCCCCACGAGAATGACCAGCTGATGACCAAGTGAGTTTTGGATACAACTATATGTTAGCTTAAGAAAGCTGGGTGCGGAAAAAACGAATTTTTGAAATCTAAAACTGATCTTTGGAATTCATAGCGATGTGGACTATGTGGACACCTACAAAAGTATGGAGCAACTGGTGCATCTGGGACTTGTGCGCAGCTTGGGATTGTCTAACTTTAATGTCAGTCAGCTGAAGAGATTACTAGAACACTGCCAAGTCAAACCTGTGAGCCTTCAAATCGAATGCCATCCGGAATTGGTGCAAATTCCCTTAATTGAGCTCTGTAAATTGCACAACATCACGGTGGTTGCCTATTCGCCACTGGGGCGTCCCAAAGCCTGCAATCCGCTGCCGGAATACTATACTGATGCCAAACTACTGGCCCTGGCAGCGAAATATGGCAGGACCCCAGCACAAATCATTCTAAGATACTTGGTATAAAGAACCTTCGAATTGTAAAGTGATGAAGATATTTATTGGCTAAAGAATACAAATGCTCCACAGATCGACATTGGCACGGTACCTATTCCAAAAGCTGCCCAGCGAGCCCATCTCGTCGAGAATCTGGATATATTTGATTTCCACCTAACGCCGGAGGAGTTGCTTCAGTTGAAGATCTACAATACAGGGCGGAGAATTTGGAAATTTGAAAAAGCCAAGAATCATCAGTACTATCCTTACTAACAAAAGAAAAAATCTCGTTAGTTAGTTTACAGCGTTCCAATTAATTAGTTTTTTTATCAAGTTTTTGCGTTATTTTCTCAGTTTAGTTAATTATTAAAAATTACAAGCAGTTTTTAACTGTGAACAAAATTACCTTTTAAGTGCTTGCCAAAAGTCATATATAAATATATTTTGTGCTAGATATGATCCTCTGAAAGGCGAAAAATTATAATATATATAACATATAAGGGAATTAAACTTTTCATGGCTCACCTGAAAAAATAATAACTTATATTTTAAATCGTCTTATCAAAGATTATCGTATCTTTCCTGCGCCTTGCGACGTTGCTCAGACATATAACCTCGAATGTGGTTTCGATTTGTCATTTCGCGACTCTCCGAAATGTTGATAGTGTTCGGTGTGAAACGAACGCGAGGTCCTCGAAAAAAACCATAAACTGATCTCCAAAGTCGCTTTATAAAACACATATTTGGTTCTGTCGAAAGGAAGGAATAGTAATGGTGAATTTGGTATACTTTATTTGCAGTCCAAGGACAACGAAGGCGAGGCCGCTGTGAAGCACGCCATCGATGTGGGCTATCGCCATATAGATACGGCTTATTTCTACCAAAACGAGGCCGAAGTGGGCAAGGCGATTCGGGACAAAATCGCAGAGGGCGTGGTCAAGCGAGAGGATATATTCCTGGTCACTAAGGTAAATGACATGAATATGTTCTAGATCAATCAATAAGATTATATTTTGCCGCAGCTTTGGAACGTTTTCCACGATCCTGAGCGTGTTGAGTGCATTTGCCGCAAGCAGCTGAGCAATTTCGGCTTGGAGTACATCGATCTGTACCTGATGCACATGCCAGTGGGCTACAAATATGTTGATGAGAACACTCTGATGCCGAAGAATGAGGACGATGTGCTTCAACTAAGCGATGTGGACTATCTGGATACCTACAAGGCCATGGAAAAGCTGGTGAAACTGGGGCTGGTCCGCAGCATCGGAGTTTCCAACTTCAATAGCGAGCAGCTGGCACGTGTTTTGGCTAACTGCGAGATCAAGCCCGTCACTAACCAGGTGGAGTGCTCTCCTGCCCTCAACCAGAAGGCTTTGACAGCCTTCTGCAAGAAGAACGACGTCACTTTGACGGGCTACACGCCATTGGGAAAGCCCAAGCCGGATATCCAGAAGCCGGACTTTATCTATTCCCCGGAGGTGGCTGTTATTGCCAAGAAATATGGCAAGACTGCACCGCAGATTGTTCTGCGCTACCTGGTAATTGCCGAATTAGCCGACCTCAGCGATAGCATCTAATTTACCTTTACTTCGCAGGTTGGTCTGGGTGTCATTCCCATTCCCAAGTCATCGAATACTAACCGAATTTCTGAAAACTTCGATATCTTCGATTTTGAGCTGACGGCCGAGGAAATGGCCGTTCTCGATGGGTATCACACTGGCGAACGTGTGGTGCCATTAAATTTGATCAAGGGTCTGAACCACAAGTACTATCCCTTTTCAATTGAGTTTTAAAACCAAAAGAGTGCCTTGTTGCTGTAGCACAAATATAATATAATAAATTTGTTACACATATGTAGATCTATGACAACAATTTGAATGCACGAATTCCCCTACTTTTTCCTACTTATCCAATGACAAGGGCATTGTGCCTTGGTGCTCCATTAAATCCGCCCAGATGCCAACGATCCACACACCACCGTGGAAGGTATTTCCAGAAAATGGGAGCCAATGGAAGCATCGATCTTTGGCACGGCACGTTTGACATCCGAGCTGAAAGGTGAAAATGTTTGAATACGGCCGAATGAAAATATAACGCTTTTACGAGCAATGGTAATGCGAACTGCTCAAACTTGGAGATCAGCAGTGGAGGGTGTACTGGGCTTAATTAAAACTTAAGTTACATCTCGAAAATACTGTTTACCTGCATTGTATCAATCATTGTTGAGCCTAGACAACAATGATTAATGATTGTTTTGTGCACAGAGTGGGCTAACTCTAGTGCTATTTTCGGAAGTGCTCCAAGCTATTCTACAGTAACTTTAAATATAGATACTAGAAAAAAGTAAGTGAGTAAATTAATTGTTGAAAAGTATGTGGATCTAAGATAGATATAAACTATATGACATTTAGAATACGTTTTCTTAGAAAACTTCTGTTGATTGCAAGCTACGATAGTTAAAATCATTTCATTTTCATATCATTTTTAAGAACGATTTTTGGGTTGTCTACGTTCTCTTATCAGTGGATCTTACATGCTGATGTATGGTCAAAATATATCATGCGGAAGCTATTAGTTGCGGCAACCGCAGAAATGAAGCATGAAAGTATTATGGCTATTAGTTGATGTAGCTATTACGGCCGAATGGCTAATTATTTTGGGATTGCTGAGTACATTTTGGGTTAATCGCTGCCAGAGACCTTTGTAAATAGCACCTCGGCCTGGGGTGACGTCAGAGCCAAAAAAGATGAGCACGGGCTGAATGAAATTGGGGTCGTCTAGCCTTTGAGCCGCCCCAACACTGCGGTGACAGCTGGGAGGGGAATGGAGGAGCAGGAGGAGTAGTGGAGCCTGCTGCTCCACGAGGCAATTAGAGGAGAATCTCTGGCATGCGCCACCTTGACCCAGGCCAAGAATAACATAACAAGAAGACGTCAGCCTTTCGAGACCACTTTCCATGCAGATGGCTATCTCCAAGCTCGGATTCGATGCTCGGCTTCTGCTCCACTGAACCGATGAGCCTCTCCACTCAAACCAAATCCGACTCAAGCGAGATTGAGTGAGTGAAATCGCTTCGGCCGAGAGCGAGGTTTAAATAAATTTTCAGTCAAAAAATTGGCAGTTTCGCTCCAAGCGTGCCCACGTTCACAACACGTCGCCAGTTCAGTTGCGGAACTCACACGGATATACAATATATATTCCGGCGATCAATTAGAGCCCGGAGTTCAGCCACAACTGCCCCCCCACTCAGGCAACGCGTATAAATATTGTTACATAACATTAACAACTTGTGAAATCCACGCAGTGCCAGTGCGTATAACCAAAAGTGAGTTGAGCTCAGAATTACCAACCCCCCCCCTATAGCGTCTCGAACTCTTACAAAAACCAAAAAGGATCCAATCGTGCATTATGTAAAGGCCCGAGAAAAGCTGGTGGCGGTGAAAAACTTTCGCTTTCACCCAAGTACAGCTCTCTGCAGCTCTTGGCAGCTGTTGCGCATGCGCAGATACATTTGCAGATTGCTACTGTTTGCCGGGGATTTCCAGGCCTCACTTTGTGGCACGGCGAACTGAATGAATCGGGTTTGAAAATAACATATATTGGTTATTTTGAAGGAAGAAAGATAGTTTCCTTAAGTGATCATTTGAGATATATAAATAGGTTTATATATAAAGTGCCTTGTTAAAGAATGGCAGATTTGTTAGTATCTGATAGATATGATATGTATCTTGATATAAGTAAAATCAAATGATATATTTTATAGTTTCTGGATAGGTTAAGCAGTATGTTTACTTTGTAAATGTGCCAAAATATCACAGATTAATATGCTACAAATACTAGTTAGCTTCAAGATATTCTTATTGTATTCAACTACATTACGAGATATTTTTGACATATTTTGCTAACTTCATTTTCCAGCTCCGTGAATTTTTCCCAGTGTAGCACTTGTTCACCTTAGAAGATTGCACCGAACTAGCTGCGTGGGTGTAGCCAAACGAAAATCGTATAGTTTTTTAGAGCCTTTTAATTGTGCTTTATTGACCCACTGCAAGCAAGTGCTTCGCGCAAGTCAAGTCAATCATTTTACGGCCGATCGTTTGCAGCTCTTCGAGAGTTTTGTAATTCTGTTTGCTGGCTTAATTGCCCAGCCACCAGAGGCCTGGCCTACAAGGTCTACACGGCCGACAGCCGAAGTTGGCCAACACCGTAAAAGCCAAGTGGTTGGAAAACGTACTCGGTGCAATGCAATTTGTGCGGTTCGCATATAAATATTCATGGCAAGTGAGCTATTGTGCAATTGCCAGGGACAAAGCCATCGACGTGACGGTTTCCTTTTGACCAACAGCCACGACCTCGTCGGTAATTCTGCAGAATGGGTGCCACATATCTTGGCAAGTGCCCCCTTTGGTGGCCAGTTTTTCAGTTTTATAGTTTTTCAGTCATCTAGCTTTTCAGTTACAAGTGCAACCGATTGGTGTTTTTTAAGGCCCTGCCTTGACCAACGGAATGGGCCGCAAAGCCTTGGGGCTTGGAACGTGGTTAGCCTGGCTAATGAATTCCGCCCTGTAATCAGTACTCAGTGGCATTAGATTCTGACACATGAATATAAAGCGCTACTCATCCGGGGAACATTAGCGAACGAACTATTGTCGTAATTGTGGCAAAATGCAATCTGCATGATAATCCGGAAAGACAAATGCAAATCGCAGCCGAGTCGTAAATTCAACTGTTTGCCCATTCGAAACGCGAAATTGAGTCAAAGCAAACCAATATTGCCAATGTGCACGGTCATGGGGTGGGATTGGGCAAGTGCACGGCGAGAAATTTGGGGGTTGTTTGCGCAAAAACCTTGCTCTTGAATCTGCCCTAATCATATTGGCTGACAATGAGGCATGGCTGGTGAAAAACACAAGTCATTCGATGAATACTGCGTAGCTGTTACGCCAAAACAAAATGTATTCGCCAAGGGGCTTTACATAAGATTATAGGGTATCAATAATAAAAGGCATAAGGTACGGGTATGGGTAAGATAGGATATCTTTCATGGTAGGATATAGTTGAAGATCACTCAGAAGGATCATATAGGATATAGGATATCTATCATGAGTTTTGATTAATAGGATTACGTTGTGTTTTAAGGATCTTAACTAGTATCATCAAGGGATCATCATGTAAGGATAGTACAAATCTGTCGTTGATCTTCTAAGTGATTTAATAGGTCATCTCAAAAGTTAAGCTCTTGATGGTCCAAATTCGCTGGATGAGCAATGCCGGATGTGGGGCGCAGTCATTTCTCGCCGTGTAATGGGAGTGGATTGGGTCGAGTGGTGGGATGGGAAAACCAGTTTTGAGCATTTCTCGGCGCCTGCACTCTTTACTCTTACCAAAAGTTGGCGACTCGGCGGTGACTTGGTGCGCGGGATCGGTAAGATGGAGGTACTTTGGTTTGGCAGCTTTTATGCTGCGATATGATGTAACCGGCGGGCTAATTGGCGGAGCGGAAGGCGGACGCAACAGAAACGATAACGAAATTACAAATCGCATGTTTCGCTGGTCCCAGTGGACAGCGGACAGCGGACATCTTCTTCAGCACGTCATGGTATCGCATGGCCCATAAATGATCGAGTTTCCACAGTCCGGACTTTCATACCATATACATACATACTCATTTCGGACGTATTCAAAGCAGGGCAATTCCACACGTTCAATTTATTTTACTTCAGCGCCCATCGCAGCGGATCGATTGCGTTGGAAACTGTGTGAAGGCCATGAAAGTGAACAAACTGGTCATAAACAGTTTGTTGACCAAAAAATAGTTGGACCATCCAACACGGCAAACCAATTTGGCCAGCCAAACAGCCAGCCAGTCAGCCAGCTGTCATCCGATCCGCAATTACTGGGCGGTTACTCCGCAGCCTTGCGCATCTTTCTCTCGACCTTCGTCGGGGTTTTTACGACTAGAAATTTAAATGGGCTCCGAAATGACAACACCCGTGAGCCACCAAACATTCAATTCGATTCGTATGCAAAGCAGCCAGCCAGTCAGTCGGCCGGCGGTTTGGATTTTTGGGTCACGGTCAATGGACCTGTGTAAGATCCAATGAAATGTAGTAAGGCGAAAAAATAGCGGAAATGCCAGCATCTCTGGGCGGGATTAGCCAATCGATCGCATTTGGCTGTGGGCGGCTTCTTCGCTTCCAACTGGCGATTTAACCCACGCAAGGCATTGCACCCTGGTCGCTTGAAGCCATCGCCATCGCCATATCCAGTTCCAGTTTCAGTTTCAGTTCCCCCGTTCGCCTGACATTGTGCAGTCAAGAGTCAAGTGGGATTAATTGGTATGCATAGATATGCGAGTGGATGGATACTCGTCTAGAGCAGCTTGTGGTCCAGTAAACTGCGCTGACCCTTGAGAGTTCGATGAATTTTAACATTTCGGATTGCACAATCGCCACCGACCAAGGGCAACCGGCCAATTATGAGTGCTGGTGGTGTCAGCCGTGAAGAAATCTGGCTTACTGGCTATCTGGCAGTGGCCACTTAGCCACTTGGCCATTTTAGCCCATTATTCGGCTTACAGCCAGCCAAAAACTGCACCTCGATGTGGTTCATTGATATATCGCTTAAATGCATTCGAGCGATCCCAATTTAAGATAACTATGACTTCATTTTACTTTCGTTTACATGTATTTTCGTTTATCGGGTTCAAGTTTAAATAGGTAATTAAAATCGGGGAAATAAACTCATTACTTTGTAGTTAGTGCTCGGCTTTTTCAGCAAAGTTATAGTTTGTATAAAAGTTGTAATTATCTGTAATAAATATTAGGGAAATAGGGAAAAGTCCCCTTTTGTAAAATAAGAAAGCTATTATTTTAAATAGTTATCTTAATAGTTGAATAATACAAATAATAAATATGTTGTGTTTTTCTTTAAATAAATGCTTAGCATTCATAAATGCCTTGCATCGCAAATTAGTAATCTTGCTTAAGTATACAACAAATTCCTATGTACACATTTTTATTATAGTTCAGAGATCATCTATTTAATTACAAGGCTCGAAATTTTATTAAGACTTTGATGTTTAAGCACGCATCCATGCATCATGAATTTAATGGCGATTTTATTTGGAGCAGTGTAGTCAAAGGGAAATTCAGCAGGTAGATCGTAAACCTTTTAGGGAAATCGGGTAAAAATTTGGCAGCTGTGGCCTAAACTAAAAGTGAAAGTGTTAATTGGACACAGATAGCAATTCAAGCTTTTCAAGTCTTACCTTAACCACTGAAATCCGTGACTTTATGAGTTCTGCTCTCTTGATTTTGACCAAATAAATTGCGTAATATAGTATTGGAATAAGACATACACTCCGAGAGTGCATTGCTTGAACTTGTGCAATAGAATTTTGCAATTAAAATGTACACATATTTTACCCACTTCCAGTGCTTGAGACCGAGGTGCTGCAACAACCGAAGCTGAGCGGACCGGCTGCCAGTAGCGGCGGCGACTATGACTATCCGTATGTCTGCGGACTGAGTCCGGCGATGAAGCAGGTGGCCAAGGAGGAGCTGCACGAGGACGAGAACATACGGCGGCAGGCGCTGGCCCAGTTCCGCGAGTGGATCGAGAAGCATCCGCACATCCGCAAGTGCCGCACGGATGCCGTCTTCCTGCTGCGCTTCCTGCGCACCAAAAAGTTCTCCGTACCATCCGCCTGCGAAATGCTCGAGCGCTACCTGACCATCCGCCAGCTGTTCCCGCACTGGTTCAAGCAGCTGGACATCAACGATCCGGCCATCAACGAGATCTTCGAGAACGGCTACCTGGTGCCGTTGCCACAGCGCGACTCCACCGGACGCCAGGTCATCTTCTCCGTGGCCGCCAAGTTCGATCCCTACAAGGTAAGGATCAGCAAGATGTGCTAAGTATATATGGTATACTATATATTTATAATTTTCTTTGCAGTTCACTTCGGTGCAAATGGCGCGAGTGCACAGCCTGATCTGCGAGGCGCTCCTGGACGACGAGGACTCCCAGGTGGCCGGGTACGTGTACATCAACGATGAGAGTGGCATGAACATGGGCTTCGTTAGTCTGTGGTCTCTGACCGACCTGCGCAGCATTGTCAAGTGCATCCAGAACTCGACGCCCATGCGGCACAAGGAGACGCACTTCGTCAACATTCCCCACTACGCCAATCGCATCATCGAACTGGGCGTCTCCATGCTGAGCGACAAACTCAAGAAGCGCATCATTGTGAGTTTATTCTGCTTGACACTATGTTGCATGTACTGACCATATGGCTTTTGTCCTTTTTAGGTGCACAAAAATGTTGACATCCTGAAGACGAAGATTGATCCCGCTATCCTGCCCAAGGAATATGGGGGCACCGTGCCCATTGCCGACATGATCGCCCAGTTCAAACAGAAGTTGCTGAAACGCCGGGCGGCAATCCTTGCACTCGACGACATGCAGATCGAGATCACCAAGGATGCGGCCAATTTCGCCGGCAATGATATCGGCGACATCGATGCCGGAGTCGTGGGCAGTTTTAGGAAACTGGAGGTGGACTAGTTGTACCACCATTGAGCACTCCCCAATTCCGTAGGCTAAGTTAGGATAGGTCAGGATACCATTGAGACAATCGACAAGACGCGCGGGCATGCACACTTCGTACCTATTTAAAAGCATCACCACTTAGTTGTATAACTACGGTCTCGCGGGAACTGTGACTCCCTCCAGTGGGTGCAGTTCCTCCAATCCTCAGAAACCCTTAATTGCTGGGACTGGGGCTGAGTTTCCCAGTTGTATGTTATATTCCATCCATGCGTTACGTTATGTTAAATGAATGTCTATTTAAATATATGTATATACTTATTCTTGTGAATTTGAATTCTCGACTCATCGACTTCTTCCTTGTTGATCTAGTCATTTCGGTAATGTGTTTCAATCGGGATAAAGATTTTGGCTAAGTATATGTGAGTTTAGGAAATGCTAAAGGATTTGAGGAGCGAAAACCTCTAAATCGACTTTACATTTGAAGTAGGAGGTATCTTTTAATCGGGGTTCAATTCAATGCAATATAATTGTGTTTATTGAATTCACTTATCGTCAAGAGAAAAGGCAGCATATATTTGTGATACATGTCTGCTGGAAAAAAATATCAGTAGAATATTACTTTGGCATTAACTCAGCTGTATATCCAAAGTTACTTGGTAAAAAAGAAATATAGGTATGGGCTTAGGTTTGGGTATGGGATAAGGTTGTGGTATATGTTAGGTTGGCGTACTACGTGGAATATTCGTTGGGGCATGGGTTGGAGTATTGGCTAAGGTATTTGGTAACCGCAGTGAAACACGTTTATAATAATTTCGGAGTACCTGTAACTGAATTCTGTCTTTATTATTATTACTACTAACTGGAAGTTCGTAAATGTATTTACTGTGCACACTGTAAGAATGGGGGAATGGTAACGTGAAAATTGAGTCTACAGTGGAGTCGCTAAGTGGTTAATTGTGCGGTGAGCTGAGCGAAGGAAAAAAGTCGTTCCGCCGATCTTCGTTTTCCCAAGAGGTTTGTACCCGGTTGTCTATGGCTGCTGTTCGTTTCTTTAGCGGTAACTATGACACAAATGGCGTTGAGAGAATCCGAGTGCATTCTACAAGCACAATAAGAGAACAAAAGTTCTTTGGCTTTAGGTGTGAGCGCTTGTTTGTGTCGACACTCGTGCTCACAAGTGGGGTCAATGAAATACAATATGAACTTAATTACCTGTCAAATAAATAATTACCTTCTTATCCCTTAGGTACATATATAGTCTCTAGAAAGAAAGAAAATACTTTCATGTACCGAACTATAGTTCGTAAACATAGTGATATCTTTTTCCTCTAGTGACATTATATTTTTACCCGCTGCTGTACGTGTGAGCGCGCGAATGTGTGTCGGCATTATGATTGTACGCTTATTATTATGGCCGCATACGAAGTAATTTCCAAGTTAACTTTTCAGTTGAGCGCTGGAACAGCTGAAGAACGCGAGCGTCCAGATCGGATCGCCATCCGATTCCGTTTCAGATTCAGCTTCAGATTCAGATACTCGTTCTCATTCTCATTCTGATTCTCGACTTAAGTCGCTAATTGTCGCGCCAAGTGCTCCGCTTTGTGTGCTGACCCCAAACACTTGTTGACATCTCAACATCGCGCGTTGGGCAATTCCGTGCCATTCGTTGGTTATTTAGTGATCTAGTTCGGATTTTATGACCGCTTCTTCTGTGAGATGGATTCGTGAAGTGCATCTCTGGGCAGTAACCGCAGCGAGATACTTTTTACACACATCTATAAGATAGAACCGCTCGCGTATCTAATTCCAACGGTCACGATTACCTATTGGGATTCGGATTGGGAGTGGTGGAGAGTGAGCTTTGCGGTGCAAAAGTTTCCAATCATCAGCTGTTTGGGGAGCTTTGGGGTTTATTTTCCCCCATCTCCAAGCTGAGAGCACTGCACTTTGCAGAACGCGTGAGAGAGAGAGATAAAGAGAGAGCGAGAGAGTGCGAGAGATAGCGGGAGTGGGGCAGGTTTTATCAGCTTGAAGTACGATTCATAGCGATAAGGAAAAGTCGGCGGCGGGTGTCAAGTCACTTACACAATTTATCGCTTCTTCGCCTTTGCGCAATCGAATGGAAAAGCGGTTTGCATTCCATTCCCGGTTGAATTAGAAGCCGGACCACCAGCCGGACATCATGAACAAACTACGATCGCTGCTGCCCGGTCAGCACTCCGGCTCCAATGGAGCATCCCGGCACTCCGTGACTCTGGAGCCGGAGATCGGATTCCAGATCACCATCGACAATCCGAAAAACAGTGATCAGAGCAAGGGTTCCACGGCGGTGCCCGAACTCAATGTCCACCTCATCGCCGCGCGACATCTGCCCTCGCTCTTCGGCTTCAAGATCGTCCAGGGGTATCTGATAAAGGTAAATTAGTGCTAATTAGTCACGATATGAGACATGCCTCGGAAATAGCCGGAGATAAAGGCACTCAGTTTGACAGAAAGGAATATTGCTTTGATTCTCAGCCAAGTTGATAAGCAAAAGAGTCAATATATACCAATATGCAAACAGTTTTCACACGGCAGACAATTGTTTCCTTGTAGTACTATGACACAATTGAACAAAGAAACTCTGTTCTAATAAAAGAAAATGTATCAACTTTGTAAGCAATATTTAAGCTTTGAAGTAAAAGCATTTAATTTGACAGGCAAGAAATAAAAACAAGTTCTTCTCCAAAGGCTGGATGAGTAAATCTAATAGGTACAGATCTTTCTTGCAACGGATGAGTAATCAACCTTGATATCACATTAATACAACTTAACAACTAATTATAGTAAGCGTACATTTTTTGTGGCCAGCACTTGAACAAATAAGTTCTGTTATATTTTGATGTTTAGAAAACATGCACGATTTTTTATTTCAAGATATGCTGCCAAATAAACAATCAATTGAGATCAAATGAATTTAGTCCGATATTAAGTGTTAAGTTATTTTCTTATCTCACTTCGAAGATCGCAGCACATGCCATAATTTATTTATTTTGATATCAAAATATTTATCGATCCATAGGTAAAGCTATTTCCCGGATCGAAGCGCTTGGACAGCAGTATTCAGACGAATACATGGCCAAAGTTCAATGAAAACTTCAAGTTTCCCCTGGTGCCAGATATCAAGTATGTGCGAAATACAAAGAATTAGCAATATTATCATTCAAAATATGTACTAATTGCCCAGATCCTCCATGAAGCATGTGGCTCGACGTCCCATAAATGGACAGGCAAACAGCGCGGATCCGGAGCCAGAGCAACTCTTCTCCGGACAATTTGTGGTGTTTACGGTTTACGCCCTGCTGGAACTACCGGCCACAGTAAGTTGGCCATAACTAGCTCACTAACGTGGATTAAATTCCCTTCCTACCAGAACTTCAATCGCTTTAACAAGACATACCGCTCGCTGAAAGACAGAAGCACCAGCTTCGTGCAGCGTTTCGTGGATCCCACTGCGAGTGCTCCCAGTGAACCAAAGACTGAAGCTGGAGGAAAGTCGGGTGACCAGGGAAAGGGGAAGAAGAAGTCCGAGAGCTCCGCCCGGGATGCGATGCCACCGCTGACCATCAGTGAGTCGCGCCGGAATATAGGTAATGTAACAAGATCTATAGAAATTAGTTAGAAGAAGCTGAGCACCATTTTTACTGCATACTTTTGGACAAATTTCAAATTTCTCAATAAGTTTATTGGCTACATTTTGTGCTAGTAAGGGATATATTTTCGTTAATGGGAACTAAATATATAGCATACTATACCATAGTTGAAATCTATTTAAATCTTCCATTCGTACATTTGTTTTATCTTGCTGTCATATATAATATTCTTTAATATTCCCTATGAACTAAATATATGAAGATACTTGTTTGCTGTTCAGTATGATCAGATTACTTTCTGCTATAGCATACTATATAATGTTTGATTTGTTTTTAGATCTTTCATTGGTACTTTTGTTATATCTTTGATCTGTATCTTCTGCATCTCCACCTCAGGTTCCGTCACCTGCTACCTGGAATCGAAGCTCTTCCAGCGCAACAGCCGCACGGGCTGCTATTCCACGGAAGAGCTGTGGCTGCCCATAAAAGATATCACCACCACGGTGGCCAAGTCGTCACCCAGCAACAACAATGTGAGTAGGAAAACATGTGTAGGTACCTGACCCAGAGCATTGCCAAACAAGTTCACCCGAAATTGGTGTTACAAAACAAAATGCGACACTCTCGGAGCCCCAGAGTGTTTTCAAATGTAATGTAATGGAGATGTGTGCGCCTTAATTGTGCAAAGTGAAAGCTTCCCGTTTGCTCGGGAAAACCACACAACAACACAGCCACTATAAAATTTAAATGAAAGCAAATTTTTTAATTGCAACCAAAAAAAAAACAAAAAAATGAATTAAACACTAATGTGCAGGCTGAGTCAATATTATGCCGGAAAAAATGAATGGAAAGCCAACCCTTCGGGCTTTTCCCCTTACCCAATGTGGCGATATCTGAATCACCTATATGTTTGAACCAATTTTCAGTGTGGGTCAATTTGGCTTTTATCTTATCACCGGCAATGCGATTTCAATTTGTTGACAAACCTTATGAATGCCTAGCTTTTAAAGCCCGAGTGGGTAGCATATCGTCAGAATTTTGTTTACGAAATGCAATTATTGATTTAATGCCTCAATTATGAGATAAAGAAATAGTTGCAGTTTATTGGGATAAATTTCTCTGATATTTGCCATGTCGATTGATTTCAAGTTAATTAGTAATATTATTTTTCAGTTGGTTAACTCCACCAAGGGTGTGGTCGAGCTGGCCCTCGAGGTTCGAGATCTCCTGGAATGCTTGGAATCAAGTGAGGATACCTCACTGCCCCCTGCCACGCCAGCAAACACGCCCACTACGCCCACGCCACCTGCCATCCATGCGGCCAACAACTGGCAACGGATGACCGCCGAAGTGAAGCGGAAGATGGGCATCAGCAATGCGGGCAACAGCGACTCCGGCAGATACCTGCTCCGGGTGACCACCACACGGATGCGCTGCTCCAACAAGGTCAAGGACGAGCTGGAGGCCACGGCGAGCTCCGGTGTGTATGTGAAGACCACGGCCTTCGAGCACGGCATCTACATCGATGCCTGGAAGTCCCCCATCTTCTTTCCCTCCCTCTCCACCAAATGGGACGATGGCTCCGGCGAGGGAACGATAGACATTCCCCTCCAGAGGCTCGATCAGTTGGAGGACATCGTGCTGCGCATCACCTTGGCCACCAAGAAGATGGGCAAGAAGCTGGTACTCGGCACCGTCATAGTCGGCGGAAATCAGGCTGGAGATACCGGCTCCGAGCAGATGCGTCTCATCCGGGAATCGCCGCCAGGTCAGCGGGTGGCCGCCTGGCATTGTTACCACTAAATCGAACTCAGAGCTACACTCCAAACTAAATGTAAATAGCAAAAATCTTAAGTTAATTGATTTAGAAATTCCTGTCTGCTGTATGCATTTGCTTTTCGATCGTTAAAAATATTAAATTTAATTGAATGAATTGCAAAATACTTCTTTGGGAAAGTTTGGCTCATTTCATGAGTGTAACACCATGAAGTGTAACACTTGGTTTACTGCCCGCACTCGATTGCTAGCAGTGAAAATTATTGTGCCTTATTTATTTTCTGGAAATTATTTGCTTAGAATGGGTATTGCAATTTAGTAGCAGAGTTTAAAGAAACCCCCTAGCATTCCCTCTAGCTGAGTAATGGGTACCTGTTAGTCGAGAAACTCGTATCGATTTTCACATCTAGCAACCAAGGCTTAAATCCGTTTTCTAAGCCTTTTCTAAGCAGCTTGAAATGAACTTTTATGTTATTGACCTAAATTCGTTTTCATTTACATTTGATATAAAAGCTGCGATTAAGCATGCACCTTCTAAGGACGACAGTCTCAGTGAGAACAGGAAACTCAAATAAAGAATCCTCAAGCTGTTTTTAGCTAGATATTTGGATAAAAAACGTTGAAAGCCATAAATTCCTCGAAAACTCCATATACTATTGTAGTAATTGTTCAAAAAGTATTGTAACGAATGTATATGTATTACAATTATTATAATCTTCTTGTCAACTTTTTGCATACTTGTCCTACTAGCTGAGTAATGGGTATCTGGTAGTTAAGCACAATTTTTCTATGGCGTACTCTCCAGCTTTATAAAAAAGTTATATTATTGATTATTAAGTAGCGAAGATTTCTGGTTAAATAATGTGCTATTTAGTTTTACCACTCCCATTTTTCTCGGTGTACTAGCACCTTTCCCATTATTCGCATTTCGCAGAAATAGTGTAAGCATTTGTGCGTCTGCCTGGGATTTTCGAGGCGATCCGCACATTTTTCACCCGGTTCCAGTCCACTGTGCACGGCCAACATGTGTGTGGAAAAGTCAACGGCAAACGCGACGTTTTTCAGCTCGCCGCGGAGCGTTGGCGTTTGCCTCGCTCAGTCGCAGTCTCAGTTCTCGAGAAGACGTCGGTTGGATCGGATCGTAACGGATCGGATCGGATGGTATCGTATCGGATTGGATTTGGATCTGAACGGAACGGAATACGGTATACGGAATACGAAACGGTTGGGCTTGGAGGGGATACGGGTTGTTTACGCGGAGTTTGCGAGGCGACATCCGACATCCGACGTGGTTCTCCAATGTAAAAATAACCATTTTTTGCTCCAATATGTGTGCGCGAAACGGATTTTGAAACATTTTCGACAAAAAACCCCGAGCGATACAGTAGTGTCAACCAGGTAATCGTTGGATAAATTAACGCTAAACGGTTGACAGTTCAATATTCAAGTCATAAAAGCCAAATGTATGGGCCAGTTAGCCGTGTTTAAATGCAAAGTGCGTCGGGTTGACATGTGGATGCGGATTGGTTCTGAAATGATCCAAAAGAGTGCACCCAAGTCGCTAATCGAAGTGCAGCTGAAGGAGACATGGTGCCAAGTGATAAATGGAATTAAGAATAAAAAAATGTTTCATTCATGAAAACAATCCGCGTTCACATAGCCACAAACACCCATGAACGCAGATGTATTTGGATCTGCACGCATGCTATTTTACACATGCAGTCAAAAGAATAGCAATTAAAACGCATAAAGAAAGTTTATTTTGTTGCATATATCCCATGAATCATACAAGATTCCCCAAAAATAATAGTGCCCTGTTGTAGCGCCTAAGGAAACTGCCCCCAATTAATTATGTTTTTTGGTCAGAATTTATATCTTTGGGACATTTAGTTCCCCAGAAGACATTTTTGTGGTTGAAATATTCGGTTGTCTTGGAAATAAATTATGTTAATGAGAATTTGGAACGGAAATGTTTAGGGAACCAGAAAAGAAAAGCAGAGGTGCGAATATTTAAAACACCTTTTCTAAAATATTTTGGAAGCTACTTCACAAAAATCATCTGTTGACTTACATTTATTAGAGCTTTTACCAATTAGGCTGAGATATTCAAATAATGCAATATTATCTGTAATATCGACAGAGGTATTTAATTCTTATCTGCTTACATCCATCATGAATCGAGTGATGATTGATTGATCTACGAAAAAGTGCACAGTGCGTTTGTTTATCAATCTTGAAGATACATATGTGCTATTATGCACTGCTATTATTTTGACCCCATCTGTTGGTGTGTTGCATGTGTGTTTAAAATGCATTTAATTCATCTGTGGAAAATTGGGTGTTCTGGTGGAGCGGCGGGTGGCAGGGGATCCACGGATGCGTGGATGTGGACTGCTGGTTGCTGGATGCTGGGTGTCTAGGGATCGCCGGGATGTGGGGACGTGGTGATCGTTGGGCGGAGGCAGTTCGTCGGCGTCTTTGCGATGCCATCGATGTCGATGAATTTTGCATTTGTGTGTGTGTGCCGTGGATGCAGTGTGCGTGGATGCGAAGCATGATTTCATGATTTATTTCCAACACTTCCGCTAATACTCATGTAGCCGATGTCGCACAACGGACTTAATGCCCGGCCGATTACAAAAGGCTGACTAATAAATAAAGCCAGCCAAAATCTGTGGACAATACCAAAAGCCCAAATGGCCAATAGCCCAAATGCCCCATACTGCCCACGAACTGCCCACTTAGTCGGCAGATAAATAGGAAAAACAAAAGCCAGCGACAGCCAACTCGCAGCGATTTGGTTTTTTAGTAGCTGGTCACGTCATTAAAATTGCATTTGGTTAAACGGGCCCGCGGACATGCAACACACACACACAACTACACTTGATTGGCCATACCAGACATTGTGGCTAGCCGGCCAGAAAGCCACAAAAAATATATCAGCCAGCTGCACTGCGAAAAAGTTCTATCGGTTGCGAGGAAAGACAGAAAATTCTATCTTTTATTCCATCCCATCTGATTCATCATGAAGTTGTTTTGGTTTTCAGATAAAACAGCAACCTTTGCATAATTATGATAACAATAAGTATGAAATCAAGGATATGAATGCTCACTTTATCAAGTTTTTAATTAAGCACACAGCTTCAATGGCAGAACTCTGATTCGTTTACTAGGAAACAAAACAAAATACTAACATATTTGCACGGCAAATAGAAAATAGTTTTACATACAATAGAAAAGGAACTTTAAATCTAAACTAAATGAAGAAATATCAGACCTTTTGAATGATGTTTCCCTAATATTTCTCTTAAAAAGATGACATAAATCTATTACTTTAAGTAACTGCAAAAGCATCAATTATTTTGGGCAGTGCAGAAAACTCTAGTCTCGATAAGCGGCTGGCCAGATCCAAATTAGTACATTTTCATTCATAAAAAATCGTGTGGTCTACTCCGCAGCCATTTAAGGCCGAATAAAAAAAGTGAAAAATACTTCGACCGCATGCCGAGTGGGCGTGGGCAGTGGGTGGTGGGCGGAGGTCGGTGGGTGGGCAATCCACCTTGTTTGCGGAACTGGTAAACACATCATAATACACGCAATTGAGTGCCCCTTACTCACCTGTAGGAATTCGACAAGCTGGTCGGTCACTGGATACGCAATGATCGCCATCTGGGAAATATTATGATATTTATGAGATGCGTACTCGACCCCGTCATATTTGCCTTTTAATCGCACTTTGTCAAGGTGAGGCGGTTGTTCGGGGGCGGGACAACTACTGCGGTTTGTTTATACGGAACGGACTGGAGGGGAGCGGTATGAGAGCGGTTCGGGAGCGGAGATGGGGGCTGAGGTTGTTGCTGCTCTGTTTGCTATGCGGACGCATCGCGATCTAAATTAAGAAGCAGCGTCGCTCGAAGTACACACAAATGTACATAAACATTGTGTTTGAACGCTGGGGTGGACATTTTAGTAGTTTTCAAAACCGATCATTTCAGTCAAATCAGCAAAAAACGAATATCTTCAGTTTTAATATGCGTTTTGGCGTTAAATTAGCCTTTGCAACTGCCAAAACGTGCAAAGTTTGGCGAAATATGAAACCTTTGATGGACCAACCATCAGACGAAATCAATTGAAAGCTGTATAAGCAAACAAAAGTAGAGAACTATTGAGGTTTTTTTTAGCAAACAAAGAAGAGTGTTTAAAATAAATGTGTTTAGGACTCAACTTGCTAAACATATACAATTTAATAATGCTTTTGATATTTATGTTTATACAGGAATAACTGTCTAAATTTAGAGACTGAGGTTCTATTATTATGCAAAATATCTTAATTAAATACCACCTCCACTTTCGCTTTCTTCACTTGAAACCAAGTGCAACTGACTAAGATGTCTTGGTTATCTGACCAAGAACTTAACTCTCTCATAATATCGTTTTCCGAAATAATTTACAAATCATTTTGTTTACTCGTAGATGACGTCACATGGATTTGGTGGGGAAATGTCCGCTGCGAAGTATAAATCATGTGTCGTCAGGTGTGTTAAAATAGTTTCTAGTGGTTTTGTGGTTTGTTGTGTTTTGTGATGGATACAACATCAAA
This sequence comes from Drosophila teissieri, assembly GCF_016746235.2. NCBI lineage: Eukaryota > Metazoa > Arthropoda > Insecta > Diptera > Drosophilidae > Drosophila > Drosophila teissieri. The sequence goes on along the minus strand of NC_053031.1, from coordinate 12,076,278 downwards.
CCGGCGAAAAGATTCTTCACGCATCGCGAGTTACTCAATATTGGATGCTTATAAAACTGAATATATATCCGCATGTTTGTTCTGTGGGCGCTGGATGTATTTCACATTGTAAATAAATCACATCGAACGATTGGTACAACCCAAAGAATTGGGTTCAGTGTCTGGGCTTTGCGCTTTATTGTTGCACCGATTTTATTGGAATTTAGCGCGGCATATAAATGGCCAATTTGCAGCAACCTGGCCGGGATGGCAGTGTCGAATTTGGTCATTTGGAATAACCAGAATGCCGAATGTGGGAGCGAGGATCGTGCGATGCATTCAACTGGTAGGTTGTCCCAGTGCATCTGACCTTATATGATCGCTAGTAGTTGGGGCGCTACTTGGGTATCTGAGTATCTTAGTATCCCAGTATCTGAGTATCTCAGTATTACAGTATCCAGTATCTCAGTAACTTAGTATCCGCGTATCTCAGTATTCCAGTATCTGAGTATCCGCGTATCTCTGTATTCCAGTATCCAAGTATCTGAGTATCTGAGTGTCCGAGTATCTCAGTATCTCGGATGTGGCCAAGATCCAGTGTTGACGCAAGTTCAAAGTACATTGTACTTGTTCGCTTGCTTCTGGGTCTACTTAAAATTCCGCGGTGCAGTTGGAAAATGAAACGAATGAGATACAAAACCAGACCTTTCATACCAAACCCACTTATGCAGGAAAGCATAGCATCAAAAGCACTCGGCACAGCCATGTATATGTTTTCAATATTTTTTTTCGTTCTCCCAGTGGTTCCTCTGTTTGTAATTACATGTACGGGTATGTAGCTAATTAATTTCACTTTTTTTAGATTTTTTTTTTTGAATCCTACCCACGCTTTTGATCGCTTTGGGCTAAGGTCCCAGACAAGTTCACATATTTGCTTTGTAGTTTGTGGCCAAAGGCGGCCGCTGAGATAGGGAGTCGGGTGAACGAACAGATTCACCAGACTCATCAGATTCAGCAGATTCACAATATATTCACTAGATCCAACATCATCGGCATTGGCATCGTTTAATTGTGCAGTGCGTGGGGGGCACTCTTTATGTTTTTTTGGATGGGTCTACTTTGACGCAAATGACTCGCTTAGTCAGGGTAAATTAGGCACTCAAAAGCATAATACCAGTACAAGTACAGGTTCAAGTGCGCCTATGTGGTATTATAGGGTATTATATAATTTAATTGGGTTATCCCAGAGTGAAGAGCAATTTCAATGGCTGCTATGTTGAGTAATCCCAATGGGTCAGCATAAGTGTAGGAAAAGACTTTCAAAGAAGAGGATTCCAGATAAATGAGAATATGTTGTATAAAACTATAGCTATTACTACCTACTTTATTATGCTTATAGTGTAAAATATCGAAATCTTAGTAGTAAATTAGTAGCTGCTGTAAGACGATAAACTTAATCAAGTTGAGTTCTTTAATAAAACTTTGTTATTTGCCTAAAATTTAAATGAACTACAAAGAATTTGTATATGAACAAGTTATGAGTCTGAAACTCCAATTCATTTTATAGAATTTCAGTATCAACAAGCTATGAGAGTCTATAATACTCATTATCCAATTGAATTTCAGAGAGTTCAAGGTTAAGTTCAAAACTTGAAATCCGTATGCGCTTCTGGAACACCCAAATACACACATCAACCAAGACAATCCACTCACCCACATTTTATTTCTATTCGCAGTGCAGTTGTCAGGGTCTTTGGATTCACGGATACACGGATTCGATACGGCGGTATATGAAATTACCGATCGATTTTCGAACGAGACAACGAGTAAAACCAGAAGCAATTGAGCATGAAAGTGGTGTGCTTGGTTTTTGAATTCCTGACGGTGGTTCAGCTGCTGGTCGAAGCTCAGGTGAGTGTATAAGTCGATCAAGCACCCCCACTTGTCGAAATCGAAATAGAAATCGAAATCACAATCACAATCAAAATCGTAAATTACGTCAACCCGAAGCAATTCGTTTGGGAACTGCGAACTATTTACGAGTATTCACGAATGCAAGGTCAATTACCGCAACCAAATTAGTCGCACTCTCGTTTATTTGTTTTTTTTTTTTTTACATTTTTTTTGTATATTGTTATATCGGAATTGGAATCGGAATCGGGTCCGGAACGATATAGTTAGTTCTCCTTGAGCTTGAGGTGCACAGAGCGGTACGCATTTCCGCATGATTTGATGGGAATGTTTTGGTTTTCCATTTGTGAATTTCAGTTTTCCGATTTTACAAGTTTCCAATTTGCCCCTGACCTACGTCGATTTTCAAGTGAGTCTGATTTATTGGCACCTCATTATGCGAACACAGTGTGTTGGTTTATTTGATTCGACTAATTTCAGCTGTAAACATGGTCATTAAAATAATTTAGCTACTCAATTCATTCACTAAAATCTCTTGATTACCCCGTTCTGTTCGCTGGAACGATAATAGCTTCCTGTTTTTGCAATAAACCAGATGATTAGGTGAAAGAATTTGGTAGCTATTTGAATAAATGAACTATTTTGTTGCTGGATTGTCATTTGAGTGTACCGGTTATGCTTATTTCCCAAGCATTTTTAGAGTCAGTCATTGAACTAATAAAACTTTTTGAAGCCGTCGTTAATTTCGAATCTCCCTTTAAGGTCAGATGGGCCTTAGAACTGATGCCGCATAACTATACCTGGTACTGAAACTAGCTCATTAACTTTTAAATAAAAGTTTGCCATCTTTCATGCAGAATGTTTGTAAACTTAAGAATTCTTGTAAGCTGTAGCTTAATGATAGTGTAACATCTATTTAAAACATAGACTTACTCAAATTCATAACAGAACTATAGTTATGAATATTATTCACTACCCATCAGTGACTCAAAATGGATCATGATCGCCTTTCCATTTACATGTATGTAAATGCATTACACTTTGGCGGTTGTAAAACTTGGCCCATTTCCACGATAGACGAGGCACCGGAAAGTGTCCAGTTCCAGGGTATCTGGCAGCTGTGGGACGTTGGTGAAGAGGTTAGGGCAGGCAATCGGATAGGTCGCTCCTCGACAGACGTCGAAGCCTATTTTAGACTGGGACGACTGGGATGCAGGGATCCGCCGGATCGGTCGGCGAAAAGCGTGAGTTATTTATAGAGCGGCGTCGCCTGGCGTCGCCAGGCGTCCCATTTGGAACTGGAGCTGGGACCGTGGTGCACCATGGTATATCGCACACTTTCCTCGGGGATCGCACTGCGAAGGCAGACACGAAACTGTCGAGTGCAATGACACTTCAAATAAAAAGCGGCGACATGTCTGATTTATAGTGGTTGGATGCGGATGACGATGAGGAGGCAGGAGAACAGGGAAGCTGGGCAGCGAGTGTGGGCTCCTTGAGGGCAGTAGAAGTCGTAGGGCGCAGATCGCATTTCACACTCGACCCCGCAGTAAAGTGGGAAATCCAAAACCCAATCTCTCACACGTGCATATTCCAATTGTTTCCATCTATCCATCAGAGTGGCTATGTGCAGGAGGCGAAGCGGGAGATTTGGGACGCCATGGCTCACCATAGCCGCCATCAGCACCACCACGGATCATCGCATTGGGTGGATGGGCGGCGGGTGCACCGCATGCGGCTGCCCCACCCACAGCGCTGGAGTGGGCGGCGGCGATCGCTTCATCACCACCACCAGCCCTTCAGCCGCTGGTCACAGTGGTCACCCTGCGACGAGGAGTGCGTCCGGCGGCGGGAGCGGTACTGCAAGGTGAAGCGCAAGTGCGGACACACCAAGCACGTGGAGCAGAGCAAGTGCAGCCAGTGAGTAGCTTAAAATAAATATACATTAAATAAATATACAATAAGTTTTTATAATATAATTTGTTGGAGATTAGGAGCGAATCGGGTTCACATGAATTCCAATATATTATATTGGATATTTATTATTAATATATTTCCTAAATTTGAGTTGCATTTCTTGAAGTGTTTTCAAGTTGGTCTGGCGCAAATTAAGAGTTCATAAGTATATTGAATTATTTTTAAACCTATTTAGCACAAAGTCTAGCACTACAGTACATGTGCATTTACGAGTATGCCTATTTATAGCATAGCATTGGTTCACACAAATATTAAGAATATTTTTTAGGCCACATTTTTTAGTTTGTTTATTCCTACAAAGTTCTAATTTAGGCAGCGTCTCGCATTACTTGCCATACTTTAGTGTGAAATACCTTCAGATCTTGAGTATCTTTTCATACTGTTCAATCCACAGTTGTCATCCTGCACCTGCGATAAAGTGGCAGACGCCGGTAATTCTGGATGATAGCCACATCCGCGAGAGAAACCCACCGCTTCCGCAACCACAGCCACAACCACAACCACAACCTCCTCCGCCTCCGTCGATAATCATCAATGCGGCGGCTGCGGCGTCAAGTGGCCCCACCGTTGATTATCGCCACACGGAGTACAAGCCCCCACCGAACTATGCTCCACTTTATCCATCAACACATCCACCTATTTATGCTCCAACTTACCCGGCCGCCCAACCTCCAACCCACCCACCAACTTATCCGCCAACTCATCCACAAACTCCTCCAACAAATCCCAAAGAAGTGGTCCGCCACCTGCCAAAATATCCGGGCCAAGATATATTTAGCGACGAGGATGTGGAGGATGAACCTGAACCCGAAGCTGACGAAGACCTAATAAGTTCCGATGAGCAAGGTGACTTCTTTGTGCTCAAACATCATCGCCACCGAAGAAGGAAAAATCAAGGAAGGCCCTCCCATAGGAAACCTCCAAAGGAGGAGGACTATGATGACGAGGACTTTGTGGACTTTGGCGAGAGAAAGTCACTGAGACACAAACACTTGGGCGACGATACCAGTGTGGAGGGTGATGTTTTCCAGTACGAGGACTTCGATATGCCAGACACAATGTACGAGGATTCCGGGGAATCGGAGGGGGAATTCCGCAACATCAGCTGGGTGCAACCAGCCAAGGATGGAATTGCTCTGAGGCGACGCAGGGTCTACTCCAAGTGGAGCAGGTGGACCAAATGTTCACCAAAATGTACGACAAGGAGATACAAGTAAGTTAATTTACTTTGATGATTTTATGATATAATGATGATATTTACACAGTACTTGTGCATATGTATATTATCCCAGAACACAAAAAGATATAGAGATCAAAGAAATGTCTTAAAAACCGGCCCAACCGATAAACAATGACAATTTAAGATCGTTCTTCACACAATAAGGTCAATAATAAATGTTTAACATCTCCAGGAAATGCCGCATCATCGATCAGTGTGGCCGGGAAGTTCTCCGGGAGATCGCCTACTGCTACACGGAGGGCAGCTTCTGCCAGCAGTGGCTGCAGACGCAGTTCCAGAAGACCCCAGCCTTCGAGACGAGACCGGGACCGGGGTCACCAGCCAATGCGATGCGAAGGATGCAATCGGAGCAGCCGGAAAGGTCCATGAATGACCTCAACTACATAATGACGGGAAAGGGTTACCGAGGACCGGAGTACACTCCCCTGAAACTGAGCTGCGGCATTGTTCGCAGCGGAACGGGACGGAGGAGCATGTCCAACATGCTGAAGATCATCGGAGGACGGGCGGCGCGCAAGGGTGAGTGGCCGTGGCAGGTGGCCATCCTGAATCGCTTCAAGGAAGCCTTCTGTGGGGGCACCCTCATTGCTCCTCGTTGGGTGCTCACCGCCGCTCATTGTGTGCGGAAGGTTCTATTTGTTCGCATAGGTGGGTTCTATATTATGACTTACGGATTTCGAAAGTTACATCCCTTTGGGTGTTTTAGGTGAACACAATCTCAACTATGAAGATGGCACGGAGATACAGCTCAGGGTGATGAAGAGCTACACGCATCCCAACTTTGACAAGCGTACGGTGGATAGCGATGTGGCACTGCTAAGGTGGGTTTGGAGTTCATAGTATAGTATTAATATCTCATTGAAAATGAACCTATTTCACAGGTTACCCAAGGTGGTTAATGCCACCACTTGGATTGGATACTCCTGTTTGCCGCAGCCCTTCCAGGCGCTGCCCAAAAACGTGGACTGCACCATAATTGGCTGGGGAAAGCGTCGCAATCGGGATGCCACGGGCACCAGTGTGCTCCACAAGGCCACCGTGCCCATCATACCGATGCAGAATTGCCGCAAGGTCTACTACGATTACACTATCACTAAGGTATTGCCTTACGCATAAAGATTTAGTTACGGAATACTTGATAACTTTTTGTTTTAGAACATGTTCTGTGCCGGACATCAGAAGGGGCACATCGACACGTGTGCCGGAGACTCGGGAGGACCGCTCTTGTGTCGAGACACCACGAAGCCCAACCATCCGTGGACCATATTTGGGATCACCTCATTCGGCGATGGATGCGCCCAGCGAAACAAGTTTGGCATCTATGCCAAGGTGCCAAACTACGTGGACTGGGTGTGGTCGGTGGTTAACTGCGATGGCAACTGCAAGATGCACTAGCATCTGGCATCCCGGTGGGTACTTAGTTGACATGGACTTGGGTCCGTCAAGTTGCAGAGGCTGTGAAAAACTAATTTACACTTTAAGTGTCCGATCCGTGGGAGAAATCTTCGCATGATCACCACATCACAATTATTATGTGCTCATTTTTAACTAGAAGTTGCAAAGGAACAAAGTCGATTGTAATGTAGACAACCAAATATTTATGTAATTAAACTCTAAATTATCTACTAGATGAAAGTGTCTCCCATGAAATCCCTTAATATAGTTACAATTCTTACTTTCCTAATGTACATAACTGAACTCCTTATGTTTGATGCTAAAAAGATACTAATCAAATGATTAATTTATTTTTTAAGGTAAACATAAGTACAGTAATCGTAAGTCAAAACAGGAATCTGAGATTTAAGATTGTAATATAATAAATAAATCTGAAGACGATATATGATTGAAAGCCATATGAACTGTAAAGAATTTGAAATGGTAGTAGCTTGAATAGACTACATATAACACTCAGATCCTCTAAAGTGGAAATATATTGGCTTAGCAAGGGGCTATTTCCCCTGTAGACGTACCAAAGAATCACAGATATGTATATTACTTATTAGTTTATTATATTGGTGTTAAATGCTGCACAGTTTTGCTTCCACAATAAAACTATTTAACGTGATCCCTATACACATTCTTTTTTTACTACTACGAGTACACAATGAATTATAAAAACAAACGATCACAATAGAGAGGTGAGTGCGTGGGCACACATGCAAATAATGTATCTGTATAAAAAACATTTCGTATAAATTGGTTTATTGGTTCGGGTATCCCGGCATCACAGCATCGCAGCTGCCTACTGCTCGGCAAGGACATAGTGAAGTGCCACGGACGCCAGGAGGACCAGCAGAGCCACAGCGATTCCCACCATGTAAAGGCTGCGCGAAAGTTCTGGCTTTGGCATCGAGCTGGGCATAATCCTAGAATCGTCTGTGCAATCAGCGTCTGCCTTGCCATGGTTGAAGTTCGCATCATCCGGGAGTCCCTCGGCTTCCACGGAAATGGTCTCTGGGTCCAGCTCTACGTCCAGGATCTGTTTGGCCTGGGCCACCACAACAGTGGGTGCCTCGCCACGGAATAAGTACTCGGAAAACTGAACCACTGCGCCAACTGACGTACTAGGGCCCTCTGAAGGCAGGCTGAAGAACACTCGTCTGGGCGGCTCACTAATGTATAGAGCTTCATTGGTCACATAGGGATCGGTGAGTCCATCGCAGTACACTTGAATACGAGTTATCAGCGAGCGCAGCACATCGTCGCGTACGAAACGCTTAACATCTGCTATACTGTTGCGTGGACTGCAGAAAACTTTTGTGGCAATAATGCCGCTCATGTGCAGCGTTCCACTAAACTCGCGCACCTTGATGTCCGTCGGTTTGCTTAGCTGGCATTTCATTGGCAGCACGATGCTCGCTCGGATGGGTTCAGCGCCTCCGATGAGTCCTTCCGACGCAAGCTGGGGCAGGGAGTCAGTTGTGTTGCTCGCGGCACTGGCCGTGCCACCTGTTGCTGATGTCGGTTTCAGCTTGTCCACTTTTGCCTTTTTCTTTTTGATATAGGCCTGCAGATCGATGGTATCCTCGACGACTTCGTTCTGCAGGAACACCTCACTGGCCAGCAGGTTCTTGCGAATCGACACAATCATGCTCTGGAACTGGTCTTCGATGTTGACGCGACGCGATGAATCCAGTATGGGCAGCACATCATCGAAATCGTAATTGCAGTCCAGCTGAATCCACTCGAAGGGCTTGTCCACAAACCTGAACTCCATGTTAGAGAAAGTGCCGCCGCTGTCAAAGGAAATACTCATATTATATTTATGTTAGAAACAGCCTGAGTATAATCAAACTACCATATAAACATTAACAATCCTAATAGTTAACTAACACATAAAATGCATTCCAAGAAATACAAAAAACACAAGGACAAGGATAGCAAAGAAAGTGATTATTGAACATAGAACATAAGTTATGAAAGTACAAAGTTCTCAACTTGTTAGTTACCATATGATGCATTTTATGTTTGCCGTAAAATACGTTTTTTTGCAATGTCTAGTTTTAAATTGTAAGCGGTTCGTTCGGTGAAAGAAAGAATACACAGTGAGACCCGTATCTGTGATCAGGCATTACGTTTCTGATACTCACTTTCCATAGCTGTAGTTCTTGCAGAGCACCTTCTTGTCGGCCAGCGAATACGAGAGGAATACGAAATCAGTCTGTGCAATGTCGGTGGTGTAGACGCCAAACGCGCTGTTGCTTTTCAAAAGCAAGCTAAAAGACAAGGAAAGTGTTAGTTTCGGATGGAGATTCTTCTATTAAGTTATGGACTTACTCGTAGATATCTGAAAACAGCTTTTTGGCATTCTTAAATTCGGCGCTCTGTTCATTAACTACATCGGATCTTACTGAAGACACAAAGATTCCTGCAAAGATAGGCAATTACTTAATAACTATCTCTAATTATAGGTAGTAAATCTTGGAAACTCAGAAGTACAAATATGAATGACTAGTTTGTGTATTTATCACTTAAGTTTCATTTTTGTCCGTGTAAATTAATTACCTACGTTTCCAGTTTACATTACTTGTTTTACTCCCTATTATTAGTAAATTATAGATATATTAACGTTGTAAGATCAAAAGTAACAGATAAAACAGGCGAAGGGTTGGATAGCAATATACCGAAAGGGTTTGTCTAAAGTTCCCCGGCTAAAATACATCTTTACATAAATAATATTTCCTGACATTCTATGATGTTTTCTGGGTAGGGCAGATAAAACTCCAGGGGCAGCACGCAAACCCACCGATGACGTCAAAGGACCCGGGACACATTTTGCTAGCGCTGAGCCACTGGGAGGCCAACGCCTGTGAGTTGATGTCCGAGATCGTGAGCCGGACGTCCGCCAGGTCCTCCAGATCCGCATCCTCCTCGTTGTTCCTGGCCAGGTGGACCACCACGCTCTTGGTGAGGTCCGCTTGCTATCGTTTTCCATTTCGTATCCGGATGAAACCAGGGGAAAGTGAAAGGGGAGATTCAGTTGAGCCGTGGAACCAAACAAAATCTACGTGGCGAATGACACTTACATGGCCCACGATTATCCCGTACGAGAACTGGTTCTCCTGTGCGCATTTCTCCAGGTACAGCTCATCGTGTTTGCTCAACAGCACTGTGCGCATCGTGGAATTCGGGCTTTCTGTTTATTCCGTAAATTTAATGTTAACTATATGTTCGTTCCGAAATGACCAATTTTTAGAGCTGGGTGCACCCCCCACGATAGTAGCTGTAATCGAATATTTACTATCCAAGCTGAGTTTCGATAGTATGCGATAGTGCTAAGCTATTCAAATTTGTGCATCACTACAGTTGACGTTACACGCGCTCTTCTTCTTTAATTGATTGGCACTACAAATCAAATCCATTTAATTAAATTAAGTATTTTTTTTCAAATTCCTAATATATTTAGGATATGTAAATAGTTTTGAATATGCCCACTATCGATACGTCTCCAGCTTTACGGATTGGTGTGACCGGATAATATATTTAGCTTGAATTGCCATCTCTAGAAAAACTGTTAGATTTAAAAATACAATTCAAGTTTTAGAACGTGCAAATATTTATATTGTCTTACTTTTCCTTTCTAAAAAACAACTTCTAATTTATATACTTTTGGTCTGGAACTATAAAAAATATAGTATTTTTAAGACCATCTGCACAATTAATTAAGCTATTAAATAAAATATATAAATATTTTTTTATTTGTTCTGGCAATCAACAACATCAATAGCGCTATACAAATCTATTTTAATTCACCTATAGACATAGTTTTATTAGTTTATGAAAATATTAAATATGAAATAATTTTCCTTTTATTAAAATAGAATATTTTTGATTAAAATTAATAAAAAGTTTTAAAGGATTGTAGGATTAGTGCAAATCCAGCAGGAACTTAAGGAAGACCCTGCGATATAGGGTTGTTTATTATTGAAATGTAATTGCAGCTTACTTTTGATTTTTTTACGATTAGATATAGTTCTTGAGTGTTTATTTTCCTAATCTTTAGACACTCGACCTAAGATATTAAGACTTAATTTACCTCCGTGGCATCGAAGCGATCAAAGTATGTAACCCCTTGGCAAGTTCTTCAATTAAGGCCCAACATAAAGGCTGCAACATAATTTCCATCTCAATTTCCATCTCCCCAATCCAGCTGCAGTGCATCTGATGCCGTGGGGCGATTACGCACGAAATCTGGTCGAAGAGCGGACCCCATAAGTACGGATCTGTGCCACCCAAATGGTCAAGTGACCGGTGGACTATGGAGCGAACGGACGCGATCGGTAATCGAATTAGGTAAACAAACACTCCATGAGGCGGGCGTACGTTGATAATGTGTGCATAAGCAAATAGGAGACGGGATTTGGATTGGGATTGGTATTGGGGCTGGATCTCTGGACTGGACTGGACTGGATGGATGGAGGGATCTCGAGGAGCGGGTTGCGATTGCGGCAGCGATGACGGGCGAAAAAACTAAATGAAATTTCATTTAGGTGGTCGCCAACGGCTGCGGACCATCTGCTTGTGTGAATGCTTGATTGTTGAAGTGCCACTCGATGGGGCGAGGGCGCACGCTACTCGCAGGGATCACACTGCCAGAAATGGGGATCAAATGGTTACGAAATATACGTGTTGCACATATCATTCTATTCAATAGAGTCCTTTTGTTGAACTCTTTATGTATTGTTTGAAAACTAAAAATTATTTAGATTTTTATTAGGAATGAGTATTGCCGATTTAAAAATATATATTTATGTAAATTTAAATTATGCCAGTTGATTGTTAATGTCAAGTATCTCAGTGCAGTAAAGTTTCTTTGGCTGGGAGTAGTGCACGCATTTTCAGCGCAATATGGGCCACGGGCTTACGTAATTTCTCACCGTGCAGCGATCAGTATCCAGATATTATTTACTTAGTAAATTATTCCTGTTCGATTGTTTGCGTTTGCTCTGGATCTCTGGCATGAGGGCACTCGAACGTCATCGTCAGCAGCGTTTCATTCATGATTCGCCTTTCACAAATCGGAGGAACACATATGTAGTATGCACGAGTCTTCGGCGCATTGTGCACTTTGCATTCGAACAGACAAATAAATACAAAGGCAGTTCTGATCAGCTTAGTGAGACATCTCATTATCGCCAGGTGATTTTGCTGAAGCATACCGTTTCGCATCCAGATTTCTGGACCCCATCCTCTCTCCAACCCATGCCATCTCAACCCATCCCATACCATCCCATACGGGAATCATTTCAGGTAATTGCTTTTTAACTCGACTCTCAGCTTTCAGCTTTCTGCTTTCATCTTTCAGCTTCCAATTGCAATCCTGCAGCGCCGGGAGCCACTCAATCCGTGGGCTTTGATGCAATTTGGCTTCTGTGCAGGCCACTCTGCCACACTGCCACTCGGTGGAGCCTGTTCTGCCGCGTTCTGTTCTGTGAGCTGTTGGCTATGATCTGTGTGGCTGCCCGATCACGCCATGTGTAGTTTAGTTGCAGTTTCGATTCACATCGGATTGCCTTGCCCAGGCAGCACATCAATCATCCATCACGCACCAAATCCCGGGAGACAACGACCCAAACTGGCAGAACAAACCTGAATGGCAAACGGCCCATGCCACGCATGCGATTTATATACATATGTACATATATCCAAGGTCCAGGTTGGATCGCAATGGATGCAATTTGGCCACATCGCTGCACATTCGGCCGGATTATAATTCCTTTCAAATAGTTATAAGCCACTGAGCTCATTCAAATTGCAGGCTATTACTTCTGGAGATTTTTATCCGTTAGGAACTCCATTAATATCTCGCATCGAAATAGAAGATTTAGTTTGAGTAAAAAACTTTTGGACTTAAATTATGGTTTAATAAGTAATTGTTTACAAATCGAGTATTAAAAGCAATTTATCAGTTTAAAAACGGAAGACTAGGAGAGAAGTCATAAGATGGAAGCACTATATTGACCTTACGTTTCCTTAAAGTGCTAAGAATATTCAATGTTTATTTATTTTCACTATAATAAATGGTCGTTAAATTAGTTCTTTGGTAGCAAACTTGAAAATAATTCATCAACAATCATGTGTTTACTATCAGGTTTTACTTCGTGTTTAGCCGACATAGTTTAATATCAAATGGATTTTTTATGTTAAACTTTCTAAAACAATGGTGTTGCTGGAGGTATAAATAAATTATTTATATATAGTTGTTGTTTTTTCCCTAGGCTAGAGTAATATTCCAAAAATCTTGCATACTGCCATTACCGTTATTTGTATAATTTAAAAAACAAACAAAATATGTGTTCTTTTTTTAATAATTCAATTTATTATTATAGAAGTTTTAACGGAAGAGTTATGCAAAATATTTCTTAAGGAAATGCAACTTGGTTCAATATATTATAGCTAAAATTTGTCTTTTTAAGATTTATATTTTGCGTTAAAGTTTAGAGATACAAATTTATAACATGTATGAACATATCGAATTTTAGACATATATATGCACTTTGCAAAATGTAGCTCATTAGTACATATGTATGTACATTCATGCATACATAGATTAATATGATAATCAAGAATTGGCATTTGAAAGTGCCTACTTATTGGGGCCATGGTCTCTGGCTTTAAGCAACGAAAAAGTGAGTTCATTACTCAGCAGAGCACATTAAGAACTAAATGTTCCGAAATTATACGATTTAAGCTGTACGGCGAATTCAATCAATTAGAATGGTGTATTAGGCGAGAAATGCACCTAAAGGTTGACTTCTAACGCGCTGTATCCTAAGTATCTACATTTGTGGTAAAAATAAAAGGGTTCCCCAACTCTTCTTCTTCTACTTCTTACTCTGGTTCTTGCGCTTGCCACTTCCCCAACGGGTTCCCTGTCTCTCTCACACTCACACCTCTCCTCTCGTCTTCTTCTTGCCAGTGTTTATACTCAGTGCCTTACCAACAACAACTAGTTTATAATTGTTTGATTTGTGTGCGCGCATAGTGTCCATATGGTTGTCCCGCTCTCGCACAGCAGAGCGAGAGAGCAAGAGCTTGCCTGAACGGGCGCCATTATGAAAGTACGGTACTCGCAAACCGGTTGGGCGATTCGAAAAGCACTCAAAAATTGAGAGAAACGATTCGAGTGGAGCGGAGTGACCCGGGTGACCAGGTGAAATTCAAGCGCTCATTGTGCTGAGAGCAGCTTTCGCGTGAACAACGTTTCAACGGAGCGCAGCGTTCGCAAGAAATTCAATAAAAAGATATTCTAAAATAATTCAATATATGTAAGAAAAGACGAAGAGACACGCAGGAGCGTTTTCTAACTGTTTCTATCGTGATCGACTTTCGTGTGTGCGCGTCTGTGTGTGTGTGTGAGTGAGCAGCACGCTATGAATCCAATTGACCGCATTGCGTTTCCATTTCCGTTTCCGGTTGCATTCGCTATAATCGATACCTCTGCCTTGGATGTGCGACATTAGTGACTGTGATTGTGACTGCACTGTGCTCCACTTGCTGGAACCGTTATACGCAAACAAAATTGATAACAAAATATACATATAATAACAATAAATAATAAAGAGAATTGAAAAGAGCGATTCTTAGACATGTTGATTGAGCCGACTTTAAACCGTGACCTTGGCTCGCTTACTGTCGCTAATTCTGGCCTCTCGGCCGCGCACTGGAAAATGGAGCCCCATCCCCAACGCATCACATCGCTGGCCCCTCACGCTTCCAGTGGTAAGTGCCCCAAAGTGGAGATTAGCCAGCTGGAAATTAGCCGACGGCAAAGCCAGGCTTAAGGTTTTCAAAAATATCCAGAAATCTTACATCTTAAATACAAAGAAATCTGGGTGAAAGGTTTTGATAGCTCACTAAGTATTTCTGAATGAGCCTTTGAAAAAGCTAGTTCTAGTTTTTCGCGATAAAACGTAATTGAAATTATGAAAAAACTAAAGCCTAAGCATCGTTTAACCTAGCGAGTTCCCAAAGTTTTTCGGTTACAACATAAAAAGGAATCAGTTACTGGGTCAAAGGTGTTATATGTTAATGGTCAGCAAATCCATTAAGTTTAAAGCCATATTTGAGCTTGTTAGTTTCTATTTTTCGCGATAAATCATACAAATTGTGACTAAAATGATGTAGAGATGTAAAGTAACTACAAAAATCGTTTCAACTAGTGAGTTTAAAAGTGCTTCAGTTGGAGTACGTTACGTATTATGTAATTCAAGGAATGGAAATGACAATTAAATGATACAAATGTGATCTTTTTAATTAATTATGTAGAAGAGAAATGAAGAGTTATCCTTTACAATAGTTTAAACAATTTGACCCGTTTATAGGAAAGCTTTTGAAATGTTCTAAGCTACTACTGCTTTAGCTTAAAATTAATGTTTTATGTTAATGTTAAACCGAGTTAAGTCTTCAGTTATCACAAAACAAAACACAAATCGTTACGCATGTCACAATAGCAAGTGCGTGGCTCATTTGGCAGTTCCATTTCCTTGCTTTTCACCTTTCAATAGGCCAAAGTAAACAAAACTGGTTCTCATTTGATGGGCGGCACAATTGATTATGGGCCCATATACTTACATACATATATTCAGTTAGGCGCGACTGGCGGGGCGCGTATTTTTAAAAAATATTTACTTGACAAACAAGAAAAGTGAAACGCGCATTTAAAACGCTAATTGACAATTTGAGCGACGAGTTGCCCAAGCCGAATGATATATGTAGGTTTTTTAAGCGAAGGCAAATATAATATTCTGTCGAATTAACGTAATACACAGTTGTTTTTCCTCTTTTTGTTTTTTGTTTCTTTGCTTGTACCCAGCTGAGTACATATTTTAATTTTCGCCTTTTGTACTAAAAGATCGTTGTCGTTTCAATTAGCTTGATAAATCTGCACTTGCCTGGAAGATTCGTTTGCGTGTCGCCACCATTTTGGCTTAGACATTCGCTGTGGGGAATAGAAAGGCTAATACTCGTAGGAGCCATCAGTCATTTCGGTTCAGTCAACACAATTAACGCTTAATTTATCATAATTAAGCATTGTGGCCGCGACAGCTAAAGCCACAATATACTCGCAATAACAATACCCAATTATCATTCAATTGCAGTAGCGGCGGCATCCGTGGCAGCAGCAGCAGCAGCGGCGGCGGCGGCGGCAGCAGCGGCGGCCGGAGCGGGATCGGGAGCGGTATCCGGTGGCGGAGGGGCCACATCCACATCACCCACATCTGTGCAAATACCACCCGGCTTTGGCGGCGGCGGCGTTGGCGGCTCCACTGGCGGCATTCCGCCGGGCGCAGGTGGAGCCACGGGGAGCACCTTGAACACACTGATGTCGCAGCATCGCCTCCTGGAATTCTCACGTTTCGGTGGACTGCGTGGCTACGATATCGCCCAGCACATGTTAACCCAGCAGGGAGCTGTCTCCAAGTTGCTAGGTGAGTTGTGAGCCCTTGGAAAGGGACTTGAAAGGGACGACCCCTCAGTTGCTTGATCAGATAACTAATGGGTACTTTGTTTTCGATTTGTTTGCTAATTTTTATGATAAACATGTTATTATCCTGCGAGTTTCCTCTTCCCCTCCCAGCCATCCTACATGGCGTATCCCTCGTGTGCGCAGCCGTGTAATTTGGCCACTTAAAAATGCATAAACTCCTGGCTGGCGGTGGCCAAAACGCGGCTGGCTCATTAATCAAAATGCGGCTTATTCACGGGCGGGTACTCCTCCTTAGTGGTGGTTGTGCTGGTGGTTGGTGCGTGCTGTCCTGGCACTGAGAAAAAAAAACTGTTTAACACAAATAGGGACACGGGAATGCAGCACTTTGAATATATCAAATAAAGTAATGAGTGCCATTGAAACTTAATGTGTGTACGTAACAAGTTTATTTAACTTCTTGAGTTCTTTACCACTATCGTCAGTATAATATATATTTGAAATCATTCTATTTGAAGTGTTTCAATTCTGGAGAGCTTAAATTTCGCTAATGAGGTAGAGTTCAGTTCTAAACAATTAGAACAGGGATTTAAGCAAAAAGATTCTTATACCAACCAAATGTCTTTTAAGGAACGCTCTGTTTCTACCAGTGTATTTGCATAGGCATGTTTTGTATTCCCATTCATATTTTCCATACCGCTTCATGTTGATGAAACGAGCAGATAAAGATATTAGCAACCAGGGATAATCCTTGCTGCCAGTCAAAAACAGATGGATTGCCCAAAACCAAAACCAAAACCAAACTGGCACCCATAAATCTATTGTCTCATAATTTAACTGGGGATTCCGCTCCGATTCTTGCAGGCTCACTGCGACCACCGGGCTTAATTGGTGGCTCAAAGCCCAAGGTGGCCACGCCGACGGTCGTCTCCAAGATCGAGCAGTACAAGCGCGAGAATCCGACGATCTTCGCCTGGGAGATACGCGAACGCCTGATCTCCGAGGGTGAGTGTTCCACATAATTGCAGCTAATCCGCGGACGCAGATTGAACGCTGATTGATCGGCGGTCGCTTTTAGCTTTTGATCTCGATCTCCGACTGCTTGGTAATTTGCGTAAATCCCGCCTTGCAGGTGTCTGCACCAATGCCACCGCTCCCTCGGTGAGCAGCATCAATCGCATCCTGCGCAACCGGGCCGCCGAGCGGGTGGCCACCGAGTTCGCTCGCACCGCCGCCTACGGCCTCTACCCGCCGCCCCCCCATCCGTACGGTAGCTTCACCTGGCATCCGGCCGGCAATGTGCCCGGCGGCCAGGGGGTGCCACCACCGCCGCCTCCATCCGCCCTGTGGTCCGTCGCCGCACCCACGCTCGCGAATCTGCCACCAAGCGCGGCGAGCGCTGTGCCCGTCTCCACGTGCGGCTCCCTCAGTGCGGCGCACTTGATGGGTGGCGGCGTAGCAGGTGGCACACCCACCAGTCGGGCCATCTCGCCCGGCTCTGGCAGCCATGATACCTTGGAGTCGGCGGATGAGAACCGGCACATTGACTCCGACTACCTGGACGACGATGATGAGCCCAAGTTCCGGCGCAACAGGACCACCTTCAGTCCGGAGCAGTTGGAGGAGCTGGAGAAGGAGTTCGACAAGAGCCACTATCCTTGTGTGAGCACCAGGGAGCGGCTGTCCAGTCGCACCAGCCTGAGCGAGGCTAGAGTGCAGGTGAGTTCATTAATCCTAAGCCACAAAACTTGTTCAAAGATCATGATTCAAAATGGATAATGAAGTAGTTGCATAGCATGCGGTTCAATTTAATGAGAAAATGCATCATTTTATAGCAGAAATTACTTAACTATTAAATTCCTTAATAATATCCCATTAAATTATTTCCTTTCCAGGTGTGGTTCTCCAATCGGCGGGCTAAATGGCGTCGCCACCAGCGCATGAATCTCCTCAAGCGCCAGCGCTCCAGTCCCGCCAATCCGCTGCACTCGCAGCAGTCGAACGATGCGCCGGCCAGTTCGCCCACGCCCAGTAACCACAGCAGTGCCTCCACCTCCGCTCCAGTGGCTCCCGTGCCGCCTCCACAGCAGCCGTTGCCGCTGTGCGGGGATCACTCGCCGCAGGCGCCGCCGCCGTCGGTGCTGTTGCATCCACTGCATGGTCCTCCTGGCGGCCACCATCACCATCATCCACTGCACCTGCCCACGCATCCAGCTGCCCTCCAACTCCTCAGCCACTACCACCAACAGCAGCAGCAGCAGCAGCAGCAACAACAGCAGCATCAGCAGCAGCAGCAACATCATCAGCAACAGCAACTCTCACCCACTGGATGCAATCCGGTGGCGAGTCACCTGTCCATGGGCGGGGAGCGGAGTGCCTTCCGGAGTCTGGTGAGCTCACCCTCGGCGGCTGCCTTCCTGGGATTGGCCAGGCAATATGCCGTGGCTGCCTCCCTAACGGTGGCCGAGGAGCAGCGCTCCAGATTGCACTACTCCGCGGGTGGCTTGGGCAGCGGTGGTGAGGGCACAGGACCCAGCAGCAACACCAACACCGCGAGCGGCACCACTCAATCTGGTGGCTCAACCATGACGGTGGACAACTCGTCATCGGACTCGGATGAGGAGATCAACGTGCACGACGATTCGGATGGTGAAATTGAGTCGTCGGCGGCAACGGCGGCAAAGGTGGCCCGCCTGTCATCCTCCGATGCGCCGGCCACGTTGCAATTCCTAAAGCATGACCGCTAGATGGATGGGCCACATGGGGCACATGAGCCACCTAGATGGTCTAGATGGGCGGCGGCAAAGTCTAATTGAAAACCTGAGTTGTGCGCGCCTCTGTGATTGACAGTGACAACAAAAACAGCAAAAGCAACTACTGATGCAATTGCAATTGCATTTGAAATTGCAGCTTGGTGGACTGAAACACGAGAAGCGACTACACACACAGTGGGCAAACAAATCGAAAAACCAAAGTTAAAATGCTGCTCACCTACTTGGCTGCGGTTCGGGGTCGCTAGAAAAAAAACAAATAAAAAACAAAATAGAAAAAAAAACGGAAAAAACAGAAAAATGTAGCAGAAAACAGCAGCAGCAGCAACAACATAATGGGCGGCTCAAGATTAGCTGAAATTGTAACTAATACCACATGCGAACACGCTTGTCCCACTTGAAATGCACATACATACAACCTATTGTATACCCTACAGTTATGCATAATTACTATACTATACTTGTTCATTCGCCGGCTGCCGACTTACCTCATCACCATTTAAGGCTATAGCATATGCAATATCTAACTATACATATATGTAACTCTAACTTTAAATAGTCCTAGGCGAATCTATTTATGAATGCGTATTGTGTAAGGATTTGATTCATGAGTTGGTTGCGTTTGAACTGATACTCGTACTTTGTATAGACTAAGTGTTTTTTGGCTCAAATCGAAATTGGCCAACCAACCTCCGCTGAGTGAGAAACCAATAAAAAGTGCAAGAAATATTCAAGAATCTCTTACTTTCTTTTGAACAACAAACAAAATATATTAATATATTAATATTAATATATTATTGACAACAAATTTATAAACAATTTATACGTTCGATTTCACGCATAATTAACCATTCAAACACACGGAGAAAAACACACACAAAACACGGCCGACGAGCATAAATAAGCATTTAACACTCGAAAGCTTCTTAAAACGTTATTAAATATTAATACAATCAATATTCATTGTGTGACCACCGAACGAAGACAGTAGAAAAGCCCAACGAAATCGAAATCAGAAAGAAAAAAAAAGGGAAGGAAAATAAAATCCAAAATACGCGCATAGAAATCGCTTAAATTTCGAACGTAATGGCCAATATGTCCAAATCTGGCTGATAACATCGACATTTTAATTATAACCAAATGAAGCCGCGCGCACAAACACAGTGGGGACAAGCTAAACGAGACGAGACGAGGAGATGGCAATGGAAATGGGAATGGGAATGGATGGTAGGTATGGTGTTTTGTATGGCATGGCATGGTATCATATGGTGTCGTATAGGACAGGGGTACTGCGCTGACCGATTAAAAATGCCGAGCCAACTAAGCACATAAATCAATGTAAATTATGGTGTTAACAAAAGGCGAGCTTGCAGGCTTGGATTGGATCCGATCGGATCGGATGGGATCGAATGGGATGGGATGGGTTGGGATCGGTTTGGATCGTTGACTTTTGTAGGTTGGGAAACCGGGTGGATGCGCGTCTTTATTTCTGGCCTGGCCGAGATTTAAATGAGCACCGGCCTCCTCGCTGCCCGCGCATCTGATAAGCGAAAGAGCGTGGAGTCCATTCGTGTTGATACTTACAGCTCCGCTTCGATCGGAATTGGAATAGGGATTGGGAATCGGGATTGGGGATCGGGGTTCGGGGATCTCAGAGTTTTGGTTTCGGATGGGCATCGGGTGTCCACAAATTCAATTTGCCTGGGCTTTTATGAGCAAATGCTCCACCTCCCCATCCATCCAATCCGAATCGACTTATTCTAATTTAGTGCGGAGCTGCTCGTGAGCATTCCTTTAATAAATTTAAATCACCTTCTATTGAAAATATTTTCACCTCGGGCCCATAAATTATACATTATACGATATTTATACAGTCTGCGCCACACGGCTCAACCCCTTTGAATATGGAATATGTATTTTCGGCTTTCATTTGCCGTTTGGTTTGCGCGCTTGTTCAGTGATTTCGTTTAGTGTATTTAATTCTGATTTGACGTCCAAAGGGATTCCATCAACGTTCCTTGTTTTTTTTTTTTTGTTTTTTTCGGGCTGCAAGGGATTCGGATTCAGAGGATGCCTTGGTTTGATGGAGCAGGGCAAAGTGGCGCTCTCATGAGCGCCATATAATCGCAGTCAAACATTTTTACGATGCAGCATCTCAAGCTCGTATATCCCACCAAACCGCGACGAGCTGATCAGTTGGCCACTTGATGGGCCGAGGATCCTGCAGATTGTCCTGCAACTTTGTTGCCAAATGTTTGTGGCCCGCTGTTGGCTATGAGCAGTTTTTATTGTTTTGAGTTGGCGGAAATCGATGAACTTGACCAAGGCTCCGTCGCCGAACTCGCAGCGCACAGATAGAGAAACTGTTTAAAAATGCAGTATTAACATATGAAATAATATATTGTTATATGCATGATTGATGGGAACTAGGCTTAGCTATGCCAAATGTGATTACAAACAGTTTTATTGGTGCCAATAGTAAATAACTTATACAAAAGCATGCAATACATATATCTCCATATATTTTGAAATATTTAGCATAATTTTTTCGAGTGCAAGTTGGTTTTTTTTTTGGGCCTCCACGGGCAAGGAGCCGGTGATAAATCTTTTGGCGAGCCGGCGCACCATCGCCATTGCATACTTCTAAATGGACCATAAACGTGCGAAGTCGCAACACCAGCAATAACTAAAGTTAGTTACGTTTACTAATATGACAACAATGTTGTTCGTCGGCCCTTCCCCCATACATTGCAGCTCTTGGATGTAAATGCGAGCTAACCAGTGCCAGGCGAATATCATTCCCAGGTTGTGAATGTGAATGTGAATGTGAATGGGTATGGGTATGGGAATGGGTGTCGTTATTCCGCCATTACGTTTACGGCTTACAAAAACAAATACCTCAAATGAAGGGCTCTCGCTGGGCCCCAAAAGTCGCCTCCCCGGCAATCAAACACGCAAAAGCAATTAAGTAGGATCTGCAATTACATAGCCAATGCTTTTCCTATGGTCACGAACCCTTACCAAATACATAAATACACAAATACGCAAAGGGTAGGAAATTTTGGTTAGAAGTCAACTAAAACGGCTGCTAATCAATAATAAAAGCTGGTCACAAGATCACCTTTGAAGTATTTGTTATAATTTGTAGTAGACTTAAATTGATTTCCACGTATCTACAGTCAAAAATGAATATTCAAACTACACAAGTTTTGTAAACCAAACATCGTTAAACTATAATCTCTTGTAATATTGCAAGTACTGCAGGCAAACTTATAATTTTACAAGTAAAACCAAAGTAACATTATTCTATTACCTTTGCTTTAAACCAATTGAGTTGATATATATAGAGGAAAGTAGCTCCAAAGGCGCGCCTGTGAAACACGTTGGGATATTGAAATGCGTGAGAGTGTCGCCGTCCAGTCGACTGATTTATGCCCAAACTTAAATGGCCACAATGGCGATTCAGATGACCCGACCCAGGTAATCCCCCCCAGATCCCCTCCATCAGATCCCCACCAGATCCCCGCAATCCAAATGGTTCGACGTCAGAGTCGCTGTTAATGAGCCGAGCGATTAAAAAATGTGCATTTGTGTTTGTCCGCTCCTTAAATGAGCTCGAGCTTTTAACGCGCAGCCCTAGGAGTTTGGATGGATGGGATCTTGGGGCCTTATAGAGGGGGTATACGAGGCGAAGGGGACAGAGTGATTTTGTCTCGTTGTCATCTCATTTGGAATTGGGCGATAAGACAAATTTGTTTTCTTTGTTTATAACTTTATGCAGATACAGGTTTCGGTTTCGGTTTCGGTTTTGGATGCGCTGCTCCATCGACGATTCCAACATCCCCAGTTGAAATACCCAGTAGAGTATCCCAACTTCGCCGGCAGCTAATTGAATTGGTATACTCGTATGGCGTATATACATATATGTTTAATCTTTGTCGCCTCGCAAGTCGGAGTCTCGAGTCTGGTATGCTGAACATTGATTTGAATTTTGAATTCAAATGTGTCTCTTTTGGGGTTTTATTTCATTTTGGCTGCGGCGGCAGCTGCCGGTGACATCTTCATTAACGAGGAGTGTGATCAAAAGAGTAATGAGGTGTTGATAGTGCCCCAAAAGCGAGTGGGGCTTTATGCATTCCTCCCGTGGATTAATTAGGAACAATGCCACTAGCTCAGCACGCTCAGCGCGATCAGTCTGCAGAAGTTGTTCTAGTATGCCCCCATCGGTAATTGGTGGCCTCTTGTTCCTCGGATCGTTTCTGCTCTTTGATGTCTTTTCACTTCTTTCAATGTTATTTTCAAATTTCTTGTGATCCTAAGTCTGGCTGTGGCTCTGATTCCGATTCTTGTTCGTGCTCAAACTGAAAACCGAACCCGTATTCAACGCAGCTGGGGCCTTTGTTATGCCTGAGCAATTTGCATATGATAAATCTGCTTCCATATTTTGTTAAATTGCTGTGCGGGTTTTCTCTTATTGGCCTGGCCTAACCAGAGTTGGCCTGGCCAAAAGCAAAACCATTGGCGCGTGGTAAATTGGTTGTATTGTAAGGCATCTAATTAGCGGCCGGCTACCGAATTATGACCAATTATAACTATTGATTGATTGTGGGCTATAATCACGGGGCTACCCAACTCCCGTTGCTGCGGATTTCGGTCTCAAAGCATTTCATTCTTTCGCATTGTTGTGAAAGTTTATCGGCCAAGTCGGCGAGTTTGGGAACACAAAATGTCAAAAGGTTAAGAGCCCCACACCCAGCAAAAACATGTCTATTTATTATGGCAAAGAACTGTTGGTTATCTATGGTTGTTATCAATTTTTTGAATAATAGTATAATAATAGTATGAAAATAGTATAATAATATAATAGAATAATAGTATTATAGTAAATATTGTTTAAAAACTGCTTTGCTTATTTAATATTGGTACCTTGTTCTTATAGTTAATGAATTTAATAAACAATTTATTGGAATTTAAAACGGATTTTGCTTTGAGATTGTAGTTCGTTAATTATTATTTCCAGACGCTTATTTACATGCGTATAAATCTTACTTTTTTGTTGTTTTGTTTCTGAGTGAGACACTAAATATTTAATGTAAGTATGTTTTGAGTGCAGGGTCAGTGTTTTGCCATAAAATAGAACACTTCTTGACCAGCCAAACAATATCTAATTAAAGGCGGTAATCGCCTCGAGTCGAACCACTTAGTCCGCGCATAAATCTCGCCAGTCCAAAGAAGTGGCTGCCACAATTAACCGAGACTTATGACGCTGCACCTGATTAAGATGCAGTCGCGTCCCCCGTCCTGGCCATCGAAAGATCTCTAAACTACGCCTATTGTTCGGCGCAGAGAGATGCTACGAAATGCCGACTACTACTTACAAAAATGTTAAACGGCTTCTCGGCCAAGATTTATGGCCTGTCCCAAAATCACAGAAGACCCGTTGCTACCCGATCGAGCAGCAGTCCCCTTTACCCTTTCCCCACAATCCGATCCCGATCCCATTCCATCCAGCTTTACGTGCTGATGCGGATCGGCGGATCGCATTCCGGCGAATCACCCATAAACGAAGTCACCGAAGTCTGGTGTTCGCATTAACCCCGGCATTAACGTATTAATGCGCCTACATCGCCCACTAATTGAGCCACACCAGCCACACCAGTCACACCGACCTGGCCGATAAGTTAAGTTGTCCGATCTGGGAATATATATATACATATATATGTATATCCATTTAAGCGCGGCACTAGCTGCCACATAATGCAAACAATATGTCTCTATAGGATTTCAGTGGCTTCATTGATTCTTATCACCCTATAAAATACATTTCGTTTGATTATTTGTATTTCTCTCGCTGTTTATAAGCCTTCTTCAGTTGTGCACGGCAAGAAAAATCAAATGAAAATCAAAGTTGGTAAACATTTTTAATATTTAGTTCTAGCTAGTGAAATGTCAGAATATTTATCATTTATTTATCATTATTTTAGCTTCTGTAGGCTAAAATAATTTTATACTAATACAAAAATATTTGCCAAATTATAATACATTTTTTTTCAAAAATATATGTTAAGTATCTATATTACTTTTGAAAATCATTGTTAAATACTTTTATTATTCCTATAATTCTCTTAGTTGATCATGATGATCCGAAAACAAATAAATACATTTTATTGATTAAATAATAACGTAACAATTATTTTGCTCAGTGATTCTGGCGGGATGTTGTCGTTGTGGTTGTCGTTTTTATGCCGCTTGTGTTGTGTTGTCACCATTGTGGCTCATCGCCGGCTTTTGTGCGCCAACATTTTATTTTCATTCAACATAGATGGCTGCTTTTTATTTGAACTCGATTTCGGATCGCATCGGATCGGATCGGTTGGGATCGCTTGGTGGTTGCTGCTTCAGTTCAGAACGGGTCAGCATCGAGACATCGGCATCGAGTTTGAGTTCGAGTTTGAGTTTGATCGCGAGTGCCGCGGTCTCCATGCCCATAGAGCGATTCAGAGTGTAATTTATGTCTTTATTTAGTAAAGATTTCGTTTCCTAATTTATTGTGATATCTCTTTGGACAACGGCAGCAGAAGCCTCCACACTTTCAAGCCCATCCGCTCCTCCTCCATCCAACGTTGCTTTTCCTTTTCCTTTTGGGTTTTGTTTTTGCTTTTGTATTTGTTTTGCCCGCTTGTCGACACCTTGGCCAGGCCAGCTCTTCCTCTTGCTCCCATTTGGGCCCGGCTTAGAGATTGTGGCCATGCGATGATGTTGTTTGTGCTCACCTCTTTGACCGCTCGTTCGTTCCCGTGATTCCCTTGACAGTTTTCGACTCGCAGTTGACCATCATCATCACCTGTGGCTACTCCTGCTTCTGTCTTTCTGGCCCTTTCTCATAGCCCCCACTCCTCTAGAGACCTGGTTCCAGTCCCATTTCCCAGTCCCCAGTCCCCGGTTCCAGATTCAGTTCCCATTAGGAGCGTGAAGTGATCCCAATTTATCTGCTATCTGCTGATAATGCTCACCGAACAAAGTGAATTAAATTGAATTTGAAAATAGCCGCAAATGAGACGAAATGAGGTGAGCAAGCGAGTGGGATGGCTAAAAAATGCAAAGTTCTTTAGAGTTCTATACAGTTCTCATCTCTGATAGTTAACCCTAATGTGCCCATTTGAAACAGCTTGTTAGTTTTCGGAACTGCCTTTGGTTTTTTACTTAAGCTATCTTCATTGTTTTTGTATTATTATGATTGAATTGTAAACTCGTTTAAAAGTTTTACCTGTACATTGACTTTCTTTCTTTTTCTTATGACTTAACTTTTATTAACCGATCTATATCTGAACAGTTTCTAAACTTTATTTTAAATCTATTAATTTTTGGCGAAATCCTGACTATTTTCTTTCTTTAAGTGAAATAATCAAAATAATTCGTTTTAAACCAGGACTTTGAATTCCTGAAATAGTTTAGTTCTACTGGACATCTGCGAATGGAACTCGTGTGTCTCCCTTCGGAAACGGTGTGAAGTCCTTTATTTATGTCCTCGTAATTTATAGATTTTTTATTGCCCAGCCGCCAGTGACGTCAGCGTTAAGAGTTAACCCGAATGAGCCTGGCCGCGGGCCAATCGAAGACATCTTCATTAGGAGATTGAGATTCGCAGTGGTCCTTGGAGCCGGGCGACAAGTGCTTTTCCTTGTACCGAATGTCTGCTGGGCTAATTGGATTACTCTTGGCCATTGGGCCATTGGCCAAGACCGCGAGTCTGTCAATTTAAGCCGCGAACGAAATGCTTACATAAATTCCGAAATTGCTTGCGGTGCGCATCGATTTTAAATGGAAGCGGCAGCAGCAGCGGCAATTTATATGCAAATTTATTTCAGCTGCGTGCCCAGATTCAGCTACAGCTACAGCTTCAGCTTCAACCTCAGATACAGATTCAGATGCAGTCGCCTTCAGAGGCTCGCCAGGTGATAACGATAGCGCCCCGTGACTATATGACGGCGATTATGATTGCACCTAAGCGATGGCAAACTTGGCAGCTTGCAGGTTGGAGGCGGATTCCACAGATTGGAGCTGAAGACTGGGGGGAGGCCCACTGAAGACCGAAGACTAAAGACTGAAGACTGAGAAGCGGAGACTGAGGAGCGGAGACTGCTGCCCGAAGACCGGAGCAATTTGCATACAAATGTTGAATGCTCGTAGTCGCCTGCGCTTCGTGATTCCATCGAGATTCTGCTGGATTGGCGATCACCGATGTGCACTGCGGGAAAACAAGTCACTTAGCATAAGCACTAAAAGGTGTTGTTAAAAAACTATCAACTTGAAGCCATTACTAAATATGTGCTCCTTGAATCAAACAAAATGAGACTTATAATAGCTTGACTAATTGCGATCAATAATACTTTTAAGTGCACATTTCGTGTTGCAAACTCAAATGCACATTCAAGCTGGAAACTCATTTTCTAGACCCGGTTTCCTCTCAGTGTTCCCGTGCAATTAGATGGCTAATTTATGCGATCAGCTCTGGCAAAGTCACATATGTGGAGCAAACTTAACGGTGCGGAGTGCGATCTTCCGGCGACAGCTGCAACTCTCTGCTGCGATCTGGAAGTTGGGATTCGGGATCTGGGATTTGGCATCTCGGATTTGGCATCTGGGATTTGGCATCTGGGATTTGGCATCTGGGATGTGGAATCAGTGATCTGCTGGCCATGGCCATGGTTTGTGGCTCACTTTGGCTGTGCGATCCAAGTCCAAGTGGAATGGATTTCGAACCCATCCCGATGATTTATCGTGGTGACGGTGCGTTTTATGTTTTATTTGCGCGGTGACAATGCGCGACACGGATAACGTGACATTTGCATGGGTCGCCACTTGCGACATTAAAACATTAAAGGGCATTCTGCTGTCAGCGAGGACTGTCGCATTTGCTGACACCTGTGAGCTGTGGGCTGATGCGCCCCCCTCCCTCCCTCCACCCTGCGAAATGTGGCACATATTTAACAGCTCTATTAGCGGCTATATCAAAGGCATTGGCAAAGGCAGAGGCAGAGGCGCCAATACCTGATTGTGTACAGGTAAGGTAATTGCAAAATGAGAACGAACGACACCCTCCTCCTTTTCAAGCCGCTAATTGTTGGCAATTAATTTACTCGCTGGTATTTTACACATTTGGGTTATGTGCTAATTTCTACACAATGTGCATGACGGATGGCGATAAACATGATGCAATGACATAATAAAGCCGACAACGCAAACGACGGCGACAACAATGCAGATGCATCAAGGTGGAATATGCAAATAGCGCCGGAAGATAGCGATCATGGCAACCAAACTGCAGCAACTGTAGCAGCAACATCATGTTGCACGTAGCTAGTCGTAGTAGCTGTCATGTTGACAATTGGTTGGCCGCTTTGTTTCGGCGGCTGTTGTCATCATTGTGTTGCCACAATTAACACACAATGTTGGGCACTCAACCACGCCGCATGTGTCCTTTGGATCGCAGGTGGTCCTGAGTTCCCGGGTTCTTCGGTTCCTCGGTTCCTGGGATCCTTGCATCACATAGTCGCCCTCCATCACTTATGCAAAACGAATTCAATTAACACCTCGACACAAAACATTCAAGCGATCTGGCCACGAACACTGAGCACGGTAGCTGAATAGTTGGATAGCTGGTTGGGTAGCTGGGTAGCCTGGCACTTGGATAGCTTGGGCACCCCGACACGCAGGACTCGTAACCTTTCTTTCGTCACCCCTGCTCAGAAAGATGTGGCACACAAGAAGGGGACCTTTGAGAGAGTGTGCACTCGGCAAAAAGAACAAGGAACTGCAGTTTCTAGGTTTTAATAACAGGAATTTCAAGCAAAAGTCAGCGAAATGGAAAAGTATCGGAATATGTAGAAAGTTGTGGTATGAAATCATTAGTATTACCAATATAATTACTATACATCGATGGGTTCCCTTCGTGCTATAAGTGCTATAAAGCAACATCCTTGTACAAAATTAATAGAGTTTATAACGCATATCTTTGTATAACAATTTTATTTACTTATTTATCAGAGATGTTCACTTGTATGTAATAAATTATACTGGATAAACAATTCAGGCAGAATTTTTGTGCCGTGTATCTAGATTCCCCCTCACAGCGGGAGATTCCTGGCCTGAGTTGTGTGTTAATCGGCACGCCGGCGCAACTTCCGTGGCCACCAATTGCAATTGCTGGCGGAAGAGTGACCACCACCAGTGACCAGTGACCAGCACCAGCAGCAGCACCACCACCAGCACCACCACCATTGAGAACCACCGCGAAGTGGTTCAGTGGTCGCGATCCTACGACAGGTGATACGCGAAAGGAAGTGCTCCTCGCGATCGCCTAGTTATTTATGTGACAAAATTTTGCAAATAATTGGATTGACTGATCAAAGCGATAGTTGGCAGAGAAAACGGCGAACGGAATTGGAATTTAATTCAATTAAATGCGTACTGCGCTGCAATTCCTCAAGTGACCTGCCAGTGGAGTTTTATCTTCGAATCCAGTGAACCAGTTAGTGGCGGGCAGCTGACCCAGGTGACCCCAAGTTCCTCCATCCGCTGATGTCTTCATGGCGACTGATATACGATCGAGTTGAGGCTGAATGATGAGGGCACTGTTTATTAAATATATTATATGTGCCCCGTCGGCAGGCGGCTTCCTTCGTTTCTTGTTCCTCGTTCTTTTTTTGTTTTTTTTTTTTAGTTTTTGGGTAGGACAAAAGCTTTCCCATAATTTGGGTATTATTAGGGCTTTGGCCAGCGAAGCACCCAACGGAATGGCTGGCTATCCTAATTGGATTAGGCGGAATCGAAACGAATCGAATTAAAATCAAAATCAACATCAAAATCAATATCGAACTTGAAATCTCCGCAGCGATATGCGAATCATGTTTGTCATTTACCTTGGCTCGCTGGATTTTACCTGGAAGCAAAAGCATTCCCCCCCTCCCAAAAAAAAAACAAAAAAATATTTTGTGAAATTGTTCAGTTGAGCGGATCAGCCGTGTCGCAATCTATGACATCCGCGTAATGCTGATATCCATGGGAAAATGGAATACTTGATATTTTATATTTGATATTTTGGGCAGGCGGCCATCCCAAGATGCCACCACAACCTGTGAGTCACCGGAGTCACCCAAAAACCATTTGGGTTTTGTTGGGACAACTTAGCCTTAATGATCGTGCTGCGGAGGCAGTCAACCCATTTCTGGCGACCAGTTGAGTGTGTCCCTCCGCAGAAGTAACCCGCAATTTCATTTTAAGCCATAACATTTAATTTGTATTATTTGGTCTTGGCCGAAAACGAAACGAAAAAATATGTTACTGGCTACTGGGTCATTGTACCTCCCAACCCGAAAAACATAAAAAAGGGCAGACAAATACGAGTAGAAGTAGGGGCTGAACCTCTGAATGTTTTATGCTCACTGCCCCAATGTGGGTCTGATTTCCAGAACACTGCAAATTATTAAATTCGAAATGCAAATTATTGTTACGATTAAATTGTGGCCACTTCCCTGGCATTACCATTAATCGAATTCAAATCGAGACAAGCGAAGAGGTTTTATTCTGCGGTCGGACATGTGACTTGTGGTTGCTCCATGATGAGTCCACTTCTTGACTCAGTGCCTCATCGACATTGCCTCAATTATACGCTCGGCTTGGCTAGGGAACAGGCACTGGGAATGGGGATGGATGGTAAGTTGGATGGGGATGGATTCAGGAATGGGAATGGGGCAGGAGGGCTGGGAGTCCGGAACTCGGTCAGATGTTGGTTTACCCTTTCGGTCATGGGTTACACCTACTGAACTGCTCTAGAATTAATTTTCGAGGAGTCATTACCAATGCAAAGTGGTTATTAAAATAACAAATATCACATGCAGATGCTCTCGAAATTAGGGGCATGAGATACCACTTAAATGAACATATTTCGTGGTACTTCTTTCAGACTATATAAATTTGATTATGTTGAACTTGAAGTTGAGTTGTTGGAGTTATAGGTACCACCTATAACTACCTTAAGGATTCAGTCAAAGATTGGGTTTTAACTAAGGATTTGTTCAATAAAATCCCATTTTTAGCTTTCATATACCAATTATTTGGGACCACATAGCATATAGCTAGCTATCTGAGGTATCTGCGAACTACTGAAGTTTGTATAACCTTTTGCACGCCAAAAGCCTTTCCTCAAACACGGCAAATGACAAACTTAAGTACTGGTTATTCGTCTTGGTGGCGGGTCAAATGTATTACCGTTTGAATATAATTATTTTCGTGGCCATTTTCCCGCACTTCCCTCATGTCCCTCTTGGCCACCCCTTTCCGCGCCCAAAACTTTATGGACGCCAAGACAGCACAATAAATAAAGATAGCCAGGCCAGGAGGAGAGGTCGGTCCGTCTGTCTGGTGCATGATTATAATGGCATGGCTACTGCAGTGGCAGTGGAAGTCCACTGTATGCTCCGCTCCCTGGAAGCCAACTCCACTCCCTGGAAGCCAACTCCGGATGGTTATGGCCGTAAGCAGCGTTGGTAAGTGCGCTGATCGCCATCGCGAGTGCTTCCTGTGCACATGAGCGGCCATGGAGGGGGGCTGGGCATACATACATATGTGGATAACCACGGGGCTTTTTTTATTATTTATTTTGACCAGGAGGAGGAGGAGGAGGGGGTGGAGTGCTTGGTTCTGGGACAACCGGCATGGCGGAGTGCTATTCGTCTGGAGAAGGCGTTGTGCGGCGGTTAGTGGTTGCCTGCTGCTCGAATTTGGACCAGATAATGGCCATATTTACCATTTGCATTCACTCCACATACGTAGATAGCATATATGTATATACCATATATCTGAATGTACATACGTATGTATATATAGCGTAATGTGTGCGTGTGTGTGACTGGGTAATTACGAGCAATTTTCACTCCTTTTCCACTGAGCCACAGGCTGGCTGACTGACTTGTCCAGCGCCAGATGGTCCGGCAGTGCCACGCCCACTTTTAATACCGCACACACCATGCACGCCTCTTGCCGCCTTGAGTGGCCGCATTACACAACCTCCATTGTTTCCGTTTTCCGCACAATTATTACTTATACAAAATGTATAAATTAATAAAAAGAAAAGGCCATTGCAGTTGCCTTTGTAGCCTTTGCCTTTCGCCTTTTGCCTTTTGCATTTGGTATTGCCGTTGCCGTGACCGCTTTTACGGGCACTTAACAAATAAATAAATGGGCCTCAAATTGCCAGGCAAAATATAAAAAAAAGGAAAATATATAAAAAAGGAGCAGGACGTTATGTCTAACCACACTGCCGGATCGAAACTGGCAGACCAGCCCAGCCGTTTTAGCCAAGATTAATAGCTGTAATTGTTATTCATTGAGCGCCGTGCACTGCCATTGTCTTAACACTTGAACACTCGAACCTTTCTGGCCAAAACAGCTGCCCTCGTTCCGAGTATTCCATCGACTTTTCACTAATATGCCAAACCACAAGATCCGGGGTCGTGAAATTGCCCATATATTTTTGCTCACCTCTTCCGATCGTCTGATCTTCTGATCTTCGCTTTTGCGATCCGAAATTGATATGTTCCGCCTCGGATCCAAAATGTTTATTTAATTTGCCGTAATTTCCATAATTTTCCGCACACAAGATGCTTCAAATGAAGACGTCAGTGACACATCTGTGTCTTAAATGATGGGCGATGGGATGACACTAAATTATAGAGTAGGCTGTAAGAAATAGTTGTAGTAATTTATTATCAACTACTCTTCAGCAACTTATTGGGGAACTTCCATTAGTTGGGTAATTTTCTAGATTTAAACGATGAATATAAAAAGCTTTGTAGGTTTAAACAAAATTTTATCACTTAATATACTTCCAATTTGCATATCACCTAAAATCGAATGATTTTAATTGTATTTTTTAAGAAAAAGTATAAAAGCTCATACAAAATTCGGATAAATCCTACAGTCTTAACTTATTTTTTCTTTAGTTGTTTCTCCTAAGAGAACTCCTTTCAATCTCACAATCCAATCACCACGAACAAATCTAATTCCACAGCTTATAGCTAGTATATTTTGTTTAATTTTTCCAATATTATACACTTTTGCTGAAATCCAAAAGGTAATTCCCATTCATGTAAGCATTGGGCCAGTGCAAAAGTCCTTCACAACGTGGGCTTCCGGCCAAGTCGGTGGCGCATGAAGATGTGACAAATGTGTGGCAATAGCTGTGAAATGGGGGCCGAATGGTGGCAAAAAGCAGCCGAGAACCTGGCCAACTTGGGCCGGATTTGGCCGGGTTACCAAGAGCTGCCATGAGGTGCCAAGCGCTGGCAAGAAGTGCCAAGAGCTGGACAAAAAGGGTGACCAGCTGTGGAATCGCGGCCGTGTCCACGTCCACGTAGAAGCCGCTGGCAAAAGCCGGGCGCGTAGCCAGCGAACAATGTGCAAGTGAAGCCCCATAAATATTGTTTAATCGATGTTTGCTCTACGTTTTATTGCATTTATGGCGTTTTTAATGAGCGCGCCGTGTCGCCACACACTCGAAGACACCAACACACCCAAGCGCCTACACTCAGGGAAAAATTAACGCTTTTCGATATCAAATCAAGAACGAACCGCATCGAAAGTACGGTAAACTCGAATTTTTTTGATTTAAGAACAAAAATTTAAATTCAAGAACGAATAATTTGAGACCGAAATTATGAATTTGAGAACGAACGTTCTGGATCCAAGCACTAACAGTTGATGGGATTAAGAACGATAAAGTACTAATTTAAGAGCGATACATGTACTGCTTTAAGTATGGGAAATACTAATATTAAGTAATTAAAATACTAGATTTGAACTCGACAAATTCCCGATTCAAGTTGTACAAGTTGACAACTGAAGTGTGAATAACGTCTACTTTGAGTAAGAAAAGTTCCTATTTTGTGAACTAGATATTCAAATTTCAGAGCAAACTGTTTTAGTTTAAAAACGAATCGTTCCTATTTTAAAATTTTTATCGTTAAATTCAACATCAACGCGTCTTTTATATGAGGAAAAACAATTTTATTTGAAATTAATAATACATAAAATAATTGTTGATGGCTTCCTCCACTATAGTGTTTATTAGCCAAATTCTGTCGACTTCCAGCAAAGTGTTCTTATTTAGTAATGCTTTTCCGTGTTCATTCTCTGATAATAATGAACGAATGCTCTGTAAATATGATACGTTATAAATATAGGATAAATAGGGATAAAATTATGAAATAAATACCTTGTTTAGAACGAAGTTTTTTTCATGGTCTTCCTTATGGTCGTTGCTTATAGAAGGTTTCTCACAGTTCTACAAAAAATTATAAGGTATTCAGGACATCGAATCATAAAAAAAAATTCTTACATTTCTTTGATTCCATGAGCAAAGTGCTCTTTTAAATTCCATCCGAACTCCTAATTTGGGAATCACCTCTTTTAATTCTTCGTCTGTAATATCTTTTAGTAAAGACAAGGTCACTTCAGATTCTACAAAAATTAAAGAGAAGAGACTACATATAATATAAATAAATATAAATATAATATAAATATATAATACATTTCTTTTATGCTGTATACTTGCATACATATGTATGTATGCGTGCATGCGAACACGTGCATAGGCCAGCAACGCTTAATCTTGGCGGTTTTTTTCGTGCTTTTGTGTTTCACTTTCGTTGTTAAAAATGTTTTCTCAGTATAAAACGAACAAGTGTATAAAAACAAGAAACACGAAATTCGCTAATGCATGTATGTATTTGAAAGCAAAGAAATAGGGACTATAATATATGTAATAATATGTATAATATAATATAATAATACATATGTATATAATATATGTATATATATATAGTCCTTATTTTCTTTGCAATCATATAGATTCATGTGTACATACATACAAATGTTCATATGTATGTATATATATACACTTTATTTAAAAATTTGTACTTACCCTGCAGAAAAGGGAAAACACATACCATGCCCATTTCCTCTAATACACTTTTAAGTTCAATGTCTGTTTCCATATGACTTTCCATTTTTAATTCACTTCACAATTCACTTTGCTCACTACGCACTTGCACTTCCAAGAACTTTTTGACACTAAATGCGCGCCGTGTTGCAATCGGTTATCGAAGAAGCATATATGTTTCTTCTTTAACAACACAGAAATGTAATGCGTATCAATAATATCGCTTTTGAAATGTGTAATTCAAGTACGACTAGTACTTATTCCAAGAACGGTTTTCTTAAAAATTTTAAGTACGACACAGTACATTTTTAAGAACGTTCGTTCTCAAATTATTCGTTCTTCAGTTTTCTGAGTGTATATACTCATACACTTGAACACTGCTACCCGGATGGGTGAGCGTGCAACATTTTAATTTTATGCCCCGTCCGGCAGACCAATGCCCCATTCTGCCCCCCGACGACGACTGCACGTGTAAGCCGCTGCAGCAAAAGCTGCAAGAAACTGCAGAAACTGCAACATCGACCGCGGGCGGAGGCATTAAAAAATCGCACAACAGTCGGATAGTTAAGAGCGGCTTACAACATTTTTGTCAGTGACTTGGTGACTTTGAACCAGAGCTCCACATTGGCTGGGGTATTACGTCTACGTAATGTGCGTAAGTGCACAGGGGAAATTAAAAAAATTACCAAATATTAAATATAACATTTAATTATTATTCCACTGAATCTCAAAGTTTGCGAATCAACTGAGTGAATGGAGCAGATCCAGTTGCTTAAAGGACTGCAATCACAGTTCGTAGATATAGTTTCCCTCAAATAGTTAGGCTATTTAGATACTTATTGGTTTGTTGTACTAACAAATTAATAGTTTATTTTTGAAATCTTCAGAAACAAGAATGTAGATTTGTTGCCAGTGCCCCGCCACCGTCGGCAGACATCAGCAGTTAATTTTGTGCGCCTCGGCAACAAAGTAAGTGGGGAAGCGCAGGATCGTAGGAATGGCATTGAAAGTGGGATCTCGCTGGCAATTGGCTCGTAAAATGGCTATTTCGACGGACTACGCATATTGTTTGTTGTGTTGGCTGGAATGGTTGCAATAGGGCGTTATCGCTTTAACGGTGATTTAGCGATCCTGCAGCGATCGCCGCGCGGCGTGCCATTAAAATTTCTCATCAAGTTTTATCGGCCATTAAAGCGAAATCCGTATTTAATTAACCAGGCCAAAATGTGAGCTTGAATTGGCCAACGGCGATTATACCGGGACTCCTATTTAGTTTGTTGCTGATTATGGGCCATAAAATGGCTTCCAAGCCAACAAGATCCAGTGCATCCATCCAACGGATGGGATACCACATATCCCATATACCCGATGCCATATCCCCATTGCGCAGGCGTGCCAAATTGGTTAACAAGCGCCGAGCCCAGACTTAATAGCAATCTCAATTCAGGACCCCGAACCGGACGATCTGGCAGGGTGTTGAGTGGCAGATTACATGCATTAGGCTGCCCAGGCTGTCTGGGCACTCCAGCCCCGATCCCCCCAGGATCCCCTTAGGATCCCAGCTCCAGCCACATCCAATTTATCGCGCCATGACAAATTTACGGCTTGTAATTGCAGTCAGTTCGAAAATTAAACCGGCGAAAAATCCACAACTTCATAAACACAAAAAGCTGCAGACGCAGACTTCAACTCCGAAAACTCCACCCCTGCCGCAGTCTTTGGACCTATTCCCCGATCCTCATCCCGATCCTGATCCTGGTCCAGTTTCAGATCCAGATCCCATTCCAGATCCCATTCCAGATCCCAATCCAATTGCCGGTAGTCCGCCCGCCGATCTTTCGCCTGAAATGGCGCTACCCTGCAATTTGCGTCTTCGGTTTCCTGCGAGCTCTCGAACCCTGACACTGCCCTGCATTATTCAATTTGGCTCCATACACTTTGCAAAAAATATTAAAAAAGTAATTAAAATGTGTACAGGAAATAAAGTATTTTTAAGACATTTTTTTGTAACAATTTGTCTTCTAACAAATAGCTTAGTTAAGAGCAAAGCAAACAAAAAGATTTTAAGACTACTGCAATGGTTTTAAGCCAGTGTGAAACCTTTAAAACTGATTCTTTTTTTTAAGAATTTATTTTTGCTTCAATCTCTTTAAAGTCCTATTGCTCGGTTGCTCTGCCCAATTTCTGCCAGTGCATTTCGCTTTTGGACGATGCTCACCCGCCGCCTTTCACTGCAACACCGATTGCGAGCGCAAATAGCCAGTATTGACTACCGGTGATTGGCGATTTTAATGGCCGTCGAACTGCAGCCACTCCGCCCGCATAGTGTCACATAATTTATTCGTAAATTAGCCTGGCCAGCTGGCCTGCCAGCCACGTCAAAACAGCGGACCACAAACACCCCCAACTGGATGGATGTGGATGTGGTTGTGGTTGTGGATGAATAAGTGGATGAATGAGTGGATGGATGTTTAGATGGATGGATGGATGGCTACTGCCGGCCAGTAGCCACTTGGCACCCACTCAACCCATGGATTTTTCGAGTACCGAGGGGTGTTCTATATATACATTGCCATGGAGTTGGAGGTTTCTGGGTGAGTTGGGCGCGGATTCGGGTGACGCCCATTAGCGTGCGTCGTCAGTCGGCCATGTTCATGTTGCCACTGCAATGTGCCAATGTCCACTGGAATTTCTGCTGCTGAAGGGGCTGAAAGTATTCCAGAATTATGTTGGCTCCACTTTTGCCAACACCACTGGTGGTGGTGGTGGGTGGGTCATTAGTGGGTAATGTGCAATCAGCCTACTTTCATGGGTCATAAACCACTAAACTACCAAGGAGTAAAGATGTTTCGTTTACGTATTTGATTGCATACTCAAATGGATCCTTAGATTGGCACAGTATGGAAAGCATAAAGTTAATGTGTTTTCGATAATCACTCCTTATTAAATGGTGTTTAAATTTAAAGTGCTTCTAGATTAACTCTTAAACATGCTATTTCGAATAGATAGGAGTTCGATGAAGCCATCTAGCGATTGACATCTCTGGGGATTCGATCACACACTTGCCACTCCATATTCCCGAGAAGATGGGGGCGCTTCTTCACCAGCCAGGCAGCTCCAGCTGTCCATCCGCAAGTGACGGACTAAAAAATGAAGCCAACGTGATGGACAAAAACGCAAATAAATTATGAATTGGCGGCGAAGAGGAGAGCATTGTGTCCGGTCCTCGAATGCGGCGCTATCTGCACGGTCTGATTGATGGTTCCGCGCCTACGCCGCACCACGGGGAATTAAATGGTATTATTAAAAGGTAACAAGCTAAACGCCTTTTAAAAATTTTCGGTGAGTGGCCGCTGTAATGGTGCAGTAGCTGCAAACCCAAAAGGGCTGGGAATTCACAGCAAAAGAACTAAAAACAAAAAACAAAAAAGCCGGGAACGTGTTATTTATGCATTAGCATCGTGGCAGAAGGGTCAACGCGATGATGCCACCGATCGGAGGAGCTGTGCAACTGCACCTGCCAAAATGGAACGGGGGCGACGAACCACCTCGATGTGACTGACTGACTCGATGCCTGTTCCCCTTCCTACGATCATTGTGGATTTAAATAAATTCCAAATTAAGAAAAACCAAAAAGGGTTCGCTGTGCGCTAGGCGTTTTTCCAACGTCGTATCCAGACCCCGTCATCAATTCATCAAAACAGCGTTTCATATAAAGGTGAAAAGGGGTCCAGAGGATATGCGATGCAGGCACTCGGTGATTAAAACAAAAAGGACGATAAGCAGCGGAAAAAATTAGAGCAATGTGTGCAAGGACTCGTTGAATATGGAATAAATTTGGAAAAAATGTTCTCGATAATGACGCAACATTCGAGGTTTTTGTGCGTTCCTATAGCTTCTGCATTTTATTCATGTTTTTTTTTTGAGTAGCCGGCGGAAATGCCGATGAACAGACAGGTGAGTTTCAGGCCTTTGACGCACGACAAGACGGCTCCTCTGGGCTCTCCTCCCGAAAGACATCATATGGATGGGACGTCGGGTAGCCCAGAGATCCCAGATACGCATCAAGCGCGTGTCCAGCGTGCGCTGTCTATGAAAATTAGCCCACACTTTCAAACAAACTCCGCGGTGGTTTTTTAATCAATCGCGTGCGCGCCCATCAAGTTCGGTTCGATTCTCCGGTCGTCAGATCGCTGGATCTGACCAACACCAAGTCACCCAAGATTGGGCTGATTCTCAACGCTGCTCTAATACAGGTATCCATCCATATGAGAGACTAAGAGACAGAGACCAAGAGCCTCGCATGATGGCTCATCACCTGGCTGTCGGATGAAGCAATCGCAATCGACCTTTCGCAGTTCGTGCTCCTTCAGCTGCCGCTAGTTCACTCGGAGTTGCGTGATTTTAGCATTTGTTTCCTGATCGATCGACTTTAATTACGGACTCACTCGATCGCAGCATCTGGAGTACGCCATCCGAATCGAAGCCAGTGAATGGGAGCACCCCGATTTGGGCAGGTACATATGTACATCATAATGCGTGTGTTTGGGGA
Organism: Drosophila teissieri; assembly: GCF_016746235.2. Lineage (NCBI taxonomy): Eukaryota > Metazoa > Arthropoda > Insecta > Diptera > Drosophilidae > Drosophila > Drosophila teissieri. Next base: position 12,036,921 of record NC_053031.1, on the reverse strand, counting down.
CCCATTATTCGAAACGGATATGGAAATAGCTCAGTTCATAGATGTTAAGAAATATCACTTATGTAGTTCAATAAATTTATCAACTTGAACATCACTCATAGTTACGTATTGCAAAGGAAGATATCACATTCAATTCAAGTTCCTACTATATATTATATCTAGCAAACATGTACAAATGTGCTTTCAAGCAAGAACTATATCCTCAAAATTGCTTTCTTAAATATGGAAATGACATTGCCGTATGCTGAACATAGTAAATTGCAGTATTAACTATTTCATATGTTTTTATTTATTTTTCAGTTAATTCTTGAACTTCCCTCATTTCCTAGGTATGCTACCTCTTCTTACAAAGTTACAAAGTAAAGTCATATTTTTCAGTGCAGCATGCACACCTGCTCGTAAAGCATTTATAATTATTGCCGGACAATAAAAAACAGATTTTGATGTATGTGCATCTATCACCTGTTTATGTCAATGTCTTCAATGGCACATTTTTTTATTCGGCTATCATTATCCAAGGATGGCGATGAATGGAGTCACATGTGTCTCATCTTGTTTATCCGAGGACTTGTCTGCTAGGCAAACACCTTTGATGATGCGTTTTATTGACTCGAGAAACGGTTAATTGGTCACGTCGCACTTTATTGATAAATGTTTGGCCATTTATATGGCTGATCGCCCCGAGGCAAGGCTATATACATACATACATGGCTACTATATGGCTGAATATGAGGCAAGGCAGTCAGAGTCGCGCGACTTCAATCGGTTAGCTGCCACACCAATTTATAATTTACCAGTTAGTTAGTTCTGGATGTAACCCCCTGCGATGTCACGTTGCTCATTATTAAGATTGATTCGGGGTCTAATCACGTGTTAACACAAATGAACAGTCATTACGGGAAACGTGTGTGTTTATGAGAGGCTTTCCCATTCTCTTTCCCAGGCTCATCTTTTTCACCTCTAGGCAGGCGACAAGTGCGACACAGGCACTGGAAAGCTTCCAATTTGTGTATTCACACTGGGAAAAATGGGGTGCTCACAAATGATGTATTTAAGTTAGGAAAAGATTGGAGCAGCAATGGAAATTATAGCTGGAGTGATAAGAAAATTGTCTTATAGTATATTTCTTATATATTGAATCATAATTAACTCCATTTCTTGTTTTTATAAGTTTGACAGTCATTTTATTGAAGGCTCTGAATCAACAAATGGGGTAAAGTTTAATAATACTAAATTAAATATTTTTCTTATATTTTTCTTATCGCTCAAAAGGTAATTTAATTGGGTGATAAATATTTTAAGGCTGCTGTCTGCTTAAAGTACTACTAAAGTAGTTAAGTGCATTTTTAATGCTTTTAAAGAATAGTTAAGCTGCCATTGGTAAATACTTGGAAAATCGCACGTATAGCTTTGATATTAGCTTACAACTTTTCGCGCAGTGCACCATGCACCCCAGCGGGCTGTCTTTCATAACCTTTTATCGGCTTCGACGGAAATCTCTTGTTCAACCCACACAACCACCACCACAGACTCGTCCTTTATGATACCATGATGCCATGATACCTCAATACAAAACATCGATCCCCTGGCGATGGTGATGATTTTTGATTAAGTGGCCTGCGATTTGTCAAAATATTTCACGCTGCCGCCAGAGGAGTAAAAAAAGGAGGAAACCAAGGAAGATATGGTAAGGGTCGCACGTGAGATGAAGCCGGGTTATGCCGGCTTGTTTGGGCGAGACTCGGTGTCATCGGGAATCTGTCTCTATATCTCGACTGGCTGTCACACGGCGGCAAAGTATCCCATAATATCCACTGGTGACAGCGACAACAACGACAATGACAATTGCCGGCCACTCGGTTACCTGCAACTGTGCGACTCCCAGTGGCACACAGGTGAGTGCTGCAGATCCATATGCCACATCCAATCTGGGCTGACATTTAAAAATAACCATAATGCGTCATACGCTTCGTGTTTCAATAAATGGCCGGCAGGACAATAGCCAAATAGTAAACAGCCAAAAAGCCCGAGGCACTGATTCTTATTCCCAATCCCAATTCCAATCCCCATTCTCATTTCGATTTCGTGATTTAGACTCCTTGATGCAGTGTGTCAGGAGTGACAAAGAGTGACTAATTGGCGACAGGTTCGGTATCGATCTGCATTATCAATGATTTGTGCCACTTTGGCTGCCGGCGGTATTTGATTTGATATTCCGGGATCCCGAGTGTCAGCTAATTGATGTGCCTCAATAAATCTCAAATTCGGAGGGAGTCAGTATGAGTGGTTCCCATGGGGCTGTGTTTTCAGTAACTTGGCCGATATTTTGGCAGTGCGAATGAGGCTCTTCGGTGGAGAGAAGGCAACTCAATCCAATTACTCGCAACGCCCCAAGATGCCGGTTAAGTGGGGCTAAGCCGCTGCCCCGGAACGGAACGAATCGGATGGGCTGTGGATCGGAACCAATGCCAATGTCCAACTCGATCGAGGATCTGGATCGAAAGATGCAAGATGCAAGAAGAGTCCATGGAGACGAGGGGAGGATTGAAAGGGGGCGCCGCGCCGGGTGACACATGCGAGCTATCTGCTGCCATAAAAGCAGCAACAGCAACCTGGATAAAAGCGGCTTTCACGGGCAAGCACACAGTGGGCCAGATTCGCAAGGAACCACATAAAAATTAAAAATTCATTAATGATGAATAAATCATATTTTCATTAATAGTTACAAATTCTGATGATACATTTAATTTTTAAAACAATTTTGAGATGTTGAGGGGAAGAAGAACCATTTCTAGAAACAGTATGACTTTATAAACTGTCTTTTGTTTATGGTATAAAGTAAGCAGGCAGCCCTAATGTATATTTTTTGATTTCATCTAACTAATTACATATAGAAAAGATTTTGGTTTTCTAATTTGCGAACTTAGATCGCAGCCACTGTGCGAGGGACGACCGGCTTTTGGTTGGGCAGCGGCGACAAAGGCTGACGCTGAAGTGATGACCGGACAACAAACTACATTCAGCAGATAAATACTGAATTTATGACTTAATTTAACTGCGAGCCAACGACAATTTTGATGATACGGACCAGGGGAACGCGACGAGATGTGGCAGGAGAGGATGGTTCTGGATGGGAATGGGAATGGGTTGGGAATGGGAATGGGATGGGATCGGCCGACTGAGTGGGCAGTGGCAGCCACGGAGCGGACACAGCCCGAATCCAGTACATTAGCCAATCCTGGTCGCACATCGCTTCATTCACAGCCCCAGACACACATAACTCAAGTGGTTGTGCCCGAGTGGGAAAAGTGGGTTCAGGGAAGAGGCAAAGGGATTGGGACAGGAATTGCGTTGGGTTAACGCCGATGGTGATGTCTCTATTGGCCGCAGAATCAGGGAAGCTGCTCAGAGTTTTCCCCGCAGCCCAAAATGCAAAGGGGAATGCGATCGTGGAACAGGATCTCTGGCCAGGGAGTGGGTAACGGGGAGCGCTGGATCGGGAGGAAGCGATGGTTATCACTCAGCTAGCTGGCCAGGGCATCAATTAATTTATGGCCATGCGCAGCGCACAAATTGCGGCTGAATTGGAGCAAGCCCAGCTGAAAATGGGGGGAAATTCGCGGAAAAAAAAGCAAACGGAACAAAATAGCAAGAAAATTGTGCTCGATGGGAAACATGTTCTTCTAAAAACTAAACCATGTCTTAGTACGTTGAACATTTAAACATTTAAACATATAAATTACCAAACAATCTAAAAATCCCTATAAAATATTACAATGATCATAAAATGAAATATGAAATAAAATCACATGCGTATAGATATCAATAAATGTTTAAATAGCTATAATTAAATCCAATAATGGTTTTCCCATGCAGCAGCAGCAACAGATGACGGAGCAGTGAAATCTGGCCAAGAAGGAAATCCCTCTGATTCGATATCAGCCAACTGACGGATGAATTAGCCATGTCGGCGGGGGTCACGAAGTTCACGGTGCGGAAGGAAACGGAGATCGCACACAAAATGTGTTCTGCACCTCTGACTGGCCTTGCGTGTTCCACCAGGTGGGTCTTCGTCTTTGTCTTTGCCACAAAAGATTTTCACCTGCACTTCACTACCAAGAGCCACTACCTTTACCACTTCCAATTCCGATTCCGTACTCCATCTCGAGCCCGTCTTTTGTGACAGCAATTAACCGTCTCAGTCAGCCGGATTGTTCCGTCTGGAGGCGGGTCAGGTCGCCTATTCTCCTGGCTTCTTTCACCCAAAAGATACAAAAACTAAAATATACATATGCGTACAAACTGTTGCCCTCCAGTTCACAGAGCCACGTTCGTGAACTGTTCGTGACCCAAACAAATTATTAATTATTAATTGGGGAAAATATGCTGTAATTGTAGCGGTCGCTCTTCATCTTCTTCCTCAGTCCTCAGTCATTTTTCTATGGCTGAGTGGCCGAAAATTAAATGAAATTAGCCCCACAGGTAATTTCACTTTGCATGTGACGAATTTTCTTTCGGCGAGAAAGGTGCCGTGAGTCCATCCAAAAACTTTTGTGGTATCTTGGTTGGCTGGGTGATCCGTTTGATTGAACCGACAGCTGGAAATTCAGGCAGGGTGATAATTGAGGCACTAAATGCACTAACCAAAAGAATCGTCATAACGAGCCCAAGATTTGTCCACAAAAGCGAGCTAATGGAGTGATGATCTGGAACTCGACTCAGTCTCGAACTTAACTCAAACTGCCCAATCAGTCGCGACAAGTTCGCAGATTGAATGCATTTAACACTTTCGAGCAGTTAACAGGCCCAGTTCTTAACGCCCATACCCAATTCGCGATTCCCGATTCTGGGGCCATCAAAACAGAATGCAGAATACAAAATAAAGGGAATACTGCTGCTCGCCGGAGTCTGGAGGCTCGATAATTTTGATTTATGTGGGTAAATCATGAAGGGAACGCAAAGATTTACGATGGATCAGCGGCAGATTTATTACTTTTTGATAGCGGGCGAGAGTCGAGCAGAGTGTAAAGGATTCGCGCCTAAAAACTCAGTGAAAAAGGCGCAAAAAAAAACACCATTGAACTGCGTTCGATTCAGTTGACCAGGAACAGAAATCGAAAGGAGCTGCAGAGCTGAGAAGCTGAAGATGCCGATTCCTCAGATTGCATCGCCTGCAGCCGCTTAATGCGTGCCGCCGTGTCTTTAAGTTATTCTAATTTGCCCGCCGCTCCTGCAGATGTTGCTCCTCTGTCCCAGTCGATCCAGTTGAAGTCCCAAGGTGTCAGCGGCACAAAAGTGTCCCATTGTCGTAGGATGAGGTGGCCGAGAACTGCAGTCAGGTAACAGGTCAGGGCAGAGATAAGCATCTGAGGCGGTGCCATTGCAACAGGCTCCTTAATATGACCAATTTATTCAAATTCAACGCATCTTATCAATTTATGGGAACACCAAATCGATGGAACGTCTATGGAAGAGTATACAAATTAAGGTATTATTGGGCCTCTGAGTAACATATAGGGTATTAATGACAGATTGTAGTTATATACATAGGAAATATAGGTAATTGTTAAACTATATGTAATTGTTCAACTTGTTTGAATCTACTCTATACTTAAATTTTAGCTAATAAATAATTTAAATAATAATAATAATACTTCAAACAACTAATAATTGAAGTCCTACCAACGAGGGAAAGTGGAATCTCAGTTAATCGAAGAAAATCGAGTTTGTGTTTAACTTTACGTCTTGAAGGGAAAGTAAATATATATTAAAACCAAATTAAAAAGAAAATATTTTATGATGTTTGCCTCACAATGTTTGCCTAATAAGTTTTCTTTATTTAATTACCTTTTAATTTTTGCCTATGCCCGTCTGTGTAGATTTGCAATACCAAGAAGTGGCAATTGTAAGCCTTTAAAAAATGGTTAAAGCCACCATTGTGTCGTTTGGTGTCTGCCATTTAAACGGCGTTTCGAAATAGCCAAGTCGAGTGGATTTCGCATGTGCGATGTGGCATGTGCGATTTGCGGATTGGGCTGCCAAAAGGGAGTTTCAACTGAGCAGCTACTGCAATTAGTGGCAGCAACATCTTGTTGGCGGCTTCGATTTTCCACTGTTGTTTTCTTGTTGTGGTTTTTCCCCTCATTTCTGAAAGCTGCAACGGTGAAAAGCTGAAAAACTGAAGAGCTAAAAACTGCGAACTGCAAACTGCGAACTGCAATCGCGATTTCTAGCTGGGCTTCGAGTGCAATTATAACGGTGCAGCGTGGTAATTACCTGTGAATGGCATTTGCATAATAACAGCCGTGCCGGCGGCACAATGGGCGATATCAATGCGGGCTATGAGGTGCCTTGTGGGTGGGGTAGTGGGTGGTTGTGGGTGGCAGGTGGAGGGGGTGGCAGGAGGGCGGCCGTTGGAGGTGGGGGACGCGGGTGGTCGCGTTTCTGCAGCCAATGCCCCGCCACTCGAACAAAAACAATCGCAATTACCAAACCCAAAGAGAGTTGGTCGGTTTTGCCTCAAGTCGGCGGCCAAAGGGTCTTAAAGAGGTCTGGGAACACCATCGGCCAAATAGCCAGCTACACTGATAAAATCTCGTATTTTAAGTATTATTAGGAAATCTCTATAAGCAGGCCTATTGTTTGGGATATGCATATAAAATACTTTATGTTGCATTACAATGTTTCATTTATCGATTATTGTATGTAATCATTTAATCACTCCTTTTTAATCTGTTTGCCAAGTTGAGCCTACAACACAAAGCAATACGAATGTCGTTAAAAATTATAGTTATTAGATTAAAAAGCCATTTGACTTCAATTAAAAGGCTGTAAGTAATAACGTCAATAACAATTTGCATACAAATCAATAGTCTTACTGATTTTGCTAAGCAAACATACTAGTAAAAATGTAATAGCAAAAAGTTAAAAGAAACTTAAAATGAAGAAGAGACATTTCAACAGGAATTACCAATAGTTTAATCAAAGAGATAGGTACATATAAATATGAAGAAATTCATTATGTATTACTTGCACTACTTGCACTTTAAGTGTTGTTTTGTTACATTTTTATTCTTTGTTTTGTTAATATATCCTATCAATTTCTTTCACTGTACCAGAAGGTCGAGGCCATCTGCTTGGCAGCAGTGGCAGTCCCTTGGCCACCGAGCCAACACGCTTGATGGCACCTCCATTACCGTCACTACCACCATCAGCATTATTACCATCACCATTGCCCATGGTGGAGTGTTGGTTTTGGCTTGGTTTTGGTTTTGGTGTTGAGGTGAGGGAGTGGGAGTGGGGTGCGGGGAGTGGGGAAAGTCGGATTCCGGGGAGTTTGGCTTGCGAATCCAGGCTGGTGTTGGTGCCACGCTCTGTCGGCTGTTCCGCCATTTTGTTGCGATTTTACTGCTGCTACTGCTGCCACTGCACTTGGCTGCGCTGTTGCGAGTTGCAAGCTGCCCCCTGTGGCGCCTCTGCCTCTGCACCTGCCTCCCACGCCCCCTCCCCCTCCTCCGGCCAACAGACGGTCGACAACAATGTTAATCGCTCCTGTGGTTTGCTCAAGATTCGGGTGACTAAAGACGTTTCTACGTCCATTTATATGCAAATTGCGGTAGTTATCGCCATTTTGTTTTCCATGTTTTTCATTTTCAGTTTTCCCCCAGTGTGTTGTGTTTTTCCTATTGCGCTTTTTGTGCAACTTCTAATTGCAGCTGCAGTGGAGAGCTGGTAGCTTGCAACTTGGAGCTTGGCATTTGGCGCTTGGAAGTGTGGAGAAGTGGAGGAGTGAAGGAGAAACCGTCGTGGAAACGGGAGCTACTGTATCTGCATTTAATTAACCCTATAACGGTTCGCTAGCCATTCGATGGTTTGAATTTGAATTCGTGAATTATATGATGCGGTCACTAAACACGTACATTTTTCCCCCCATTTCTTAGCATTTTTCCAACTTTTCAGGCCATGCAGTTTGGATGGATGTTTCTTGTTTTTTTGTTGAAACTGGCTCTGGAGCAGCGGCTTTTGTTATCGAATGCAAAACTATTTAGCCATTGCATGTTGTTAATAATTTTAAAATCAGATTTCCGCAAGTTTGACGCAGACACGAAGGTAGTCGGCACAATCGACTTAGCTGGAGGAGTTTTATACATACATGCCTTTTTTTCCCCCTCTCTCTCTTTTGATTTTCTGTAGTTTTTTCGAGCTCCATGACGTGTCCGTGTCTTGATTGCGGTTATTCTGCCCTTAAAAGAGGCGACCGATGGGCCCCAAAACAGCGCCAACTGCTACTTAAGCAGCCGCATTCAGGAGCGGATCGGCGGAAATCGGGGCCAGCGGTTGGAAGCTCCTGGAAGCTATAGCTCCTGACAATTGTTGCGCAATTACACAGAAGACCTATGGGCACGCAACTTTTGGACGGTTTTGCGGTCTGCAGCAGGGATTTTGTACCAACTCAAACTTAAACTGAAACTGATCGAATTGGAGTCCTAAACCCAAATCACGCCTCACAAAACTGCAGCAACCGAGCACAAGTGGCTGCCTCATGTGGCTAATGTTGATGTTGCACGGTGGAAAAATGGGATGTTGTTAGGGTAGGAATGTATTCCTAATGTCAAATGACTTCTTTTCCATGAATCTGTTGAAAACAAGACTGAAGTGTCATATTTTTAGGTAATAATATGATATCTATTTTATAAATTAACAATAAAAGAACTTTCTTAATGTTAAAGCCAATATAGAGTTGAACCAGTTTATAGATACTTTCAAAGGAAATTAATGGAATTTTTACTTTGCATTTCGTTTTGTGTAGCATTTTCTTAAAGTGTGCTATTGCTACCGCTGCTGATGTGGCCGCTGCTCCCGTTTTGCTGACGTTGCTACTACTGCTGATGTTGCTGTTGTTGCTGCTGCCGCTGGTGCCGCTGTCCTCGGGTTCGTCCTCAATCACGCCATCGCCATGCACATGAACTACATTCGTAGCGTCTTTGTCTTGGATCCGCTTAGTCCGCACTGCGTCCCCCGAATCCCGGCGAGTCGGAGTCGGAGCAGAGCGAATCCCTGTTTGGATGTTTCTGTTGCTGCGAAATCAATGTTGACGCAAATACGTGTATGTAGAATCATTTTGCCGACAGTTCAGACTTATTTCTTTCGCTACCGAATTTAATTGGATTTTCTCCCTGACTTAAGGGCTTTAACTGCTGTGGTATGTGGAAATCATTTCTGGCCCCAGACACGCAATGCCATCTCCATCCCCTCTCCCCCGCCCGCTCATTTTTCAGCTGGCCAACTGCAAGTTCTACTCCAGTCGATGATGCAGTATCCCCAGCTCGGCGACACTCCCCAAAAACCCCCTTCCCCCTCCTTGTAGCCCCCCAACGCAGGGAGCAGTAAAAACTCACTTAATTTAGCAACTGCGAGGAGTTAATCATTACATTCCGCCGGCCGAGTGGTGCGTGCTCGCCGTGATACTCGTATCGAAGTATCGGAGGAGGAGCACATGACTCAGTCGCCCGCCGATTTCAGTATCGAAATCTGAGTGACGGACCCGAGGAATGGATTAAGGGATTACATCGCCATCACACCCAACTCGGAAAATATTACAAAATAATTAATATTTACCTAAAATCAATCAAATTATTCATCATAGAGTAGACTTAGCTTGCTAATACCATATGTTGTATGTACATAGTGTAGATTTAGCTTTCAAATATTATATGTTCCTCATTTATTGTGCGTTCTAGTTCTAAGTTTTAAGCCAGTTATATTGTTACATATGATAACTATAATTAAATTTAAAATTTTGTTATTTATTACCATAGTTTTATAATGATGTTAAAAGGCATGTGCTATTTAGTGAACACCAGACAACGATTTTGTACCAGAGATCACTTTGATTACAATCCACATTTGTGTACATTTACAAAGTGTGACCTTCTTTAACTGTGGAGTTGCCCCGTAGAATGTCACAGTTAATGGCATTTCAAAATCAATTTCGCGGTTACATCAACTTTTAAGAAGAATCAGGAAGTCGTTGCAATTTGAACAACAATGGAATAATGGAGTACGTAGATTTGTTCGCTTTCGCATTACTCAGCAACATTTTGAGCACCATTTGTATGCAAATGGGAAAAAGCAACTGGAGCCAGACAAAAAGCGACACTTTAATCATTCTGAGCAAGCGCTTTACATTTCCGACCAACAAAAACAGAAACTTGAGCATATTTCCGCTGGATTTGGTCTTTGAAAGAAGGTCTGGCGCTGAGAAAAATATGTTTAACTACATATTCGAAGAAAGAAATTCCACAACTATTTCTAACTTGAATAACTGCCAAAGTTATCCGCTGCATCGATCGAGCATTTCATTTTATAAATATGCTTAGCAATTTAAGATATGAAATGGAAAGTCTTTTGTATCTTACGGATTGAGATATTATTCTCTTTGTGTAGGAACTCTGCAGCGAAAGGTTTTTCCCCATGAGGAAGCTACATTGCTGTGCCTAAAACTTATTTTCTATTTGTTTGTTAGCTTTACAAAATTCCTACTGTATGTTTGGGTTGGAGGAGAGTTCTACCCTTCTGGGTTCTTCACGGTTCACCAAGCTGGCGGCCCACTCCTCCAGCTCAACCTCCACCCTCTGAAAAAAAAGACTATGACCCCCGCCTTGGTGGAAATCAGCATATGCATATGCCTACATGTGGGTAAACACCACCGCGTCGCTAACCACGGCCACAAAAACTCCGCCCGGCCTGAGCACTTCTTGTCTACATTGTTTGGAATATTTTCAGCCGGACAACGGACTTACGGACAGACGGACATACGGACAAACGGACGGCGGACAAACGGACAGGCGAGCAAACAAAAACAGGAAGCGTGGCTACCACAAATATGCACGGCACACAGGGCTGGGCTCTTAGTTTTGGGTAACTCTGGGCTGGGATGTAGATACTAGATGGCTATCTGGCTGGAACTTGGCCACTTTGCTGCCGAAATAATGGCGGCCGGCAGGCGTTAGCCAAGGCGGCCATAATTAATGCACCCATCCCCGAAAAAGTTGCACGAAACGCAATTAGAAGCAGGCACATAGTCGCACACAGTCGAACGCCCTCAAATGGAATTTCCATATGTTATATAAACTATAAGCTTAATACAAAGAGAACACAAGATTTCTGGGGTTTTAAGTAATTTTGAAGGTTACTTTCAGGCATTGCTAATATTAAATCAGAGATATCATTTCAAGATGAAAAGAAATGCTTTCTCTTCAAAACAACTTGTAGTTATTTACTAATAACTTATTTACTACTTGTACTTAAAGTTAGCTGTAAAGAAAAGAAATGTATTAAAATTGTATAAAGGCGTAAAAGGAATGCTAATTTTTAAATAGATCTTACACTTTCATAGAAGGTAAATAAAATCAATGATATTATCTCTCGTAATATGAGAATTAATAAATAAATAAATATGTTATCTGTTTCAAATGCACACTATTCATCTTAAAAAACCAGGTTGTATTTAAAGAAGTTGGCCTGTAGCAGCGGACATAATTTGTGTTGCTTTGGAGGGTTAATTTGCGCCCCTTCGGGCGGTTTGTTAGATACAGTGATAAATGTTTAATTAGCCGCGTTATTAATCTAATCAATCATGCAGGCCGAAATCAATCAGGAGGGGGCAAGTGGAGGGGCTGGGCAACGCGAGCTAATTCCGCTGCTTAACATCCGATCAACACTAAGCCCCCTTCCAATCCCCCCTCTCTCTCCATCGCTGACTCTTTGGCTTTCTTTGAGTTTTCTTAGTCAGCGCCCATTGGACACAGCGCTGTATTGCAGTTAACAAGGGAGTGAAAGAGACAACCATGTAGCCAGTGCGCAGCTGCGCGTCTGCTCTCCAGACACGCCTCTCACTCGCTCTCACTCAGTTTGCCAGCCAGCTTGAGTTTGGCTCAAATTATGTAAGGTGAGTGGAGCTCAACGCGCTCTCCCTCTCTTTTAATTTGCGTTTTTTTTTTTTTCTTTTTTTGTGATGTATATATGTATGTATATATTTGTTAGTGGAAGCAACTTTTGCCTAGTCTTCTACGAACATAAATAAATTAGTACGCCTGCGTTCTATGGGCTGCGTGCATGGCTGTGCATTTAGAATGGCAAAACTTGTGCCTCTCTATCTGCGTAGAATCATTGTTATTTTGCGCTGGCAAATTATAGGCCATTAAAATTGATTATTTTCCATTATCAGTGTGGGCGGTTGTCCGTTCGCCGCCTCTCTGTCACACCCCCTGGAAAAACGAGGCGCATAGAAAAGCGCGGCAGCAATGGGGAGTTGCAAAGACAACACCTCTGCTTGTGCAAAAATCATTTCAACTTAAAGGGCCCAGGCACACAAATGCATACATATGTATGTATGTAAGTACATACACAGACTTAAAAGTTGGCGGCCATTATTACACGGCTCCTGATTTCTGTAATTCCAGCCAACCAGCGAACAAGTGGGAGTGAGAGGGGAACAGTGGGCGAAATAAATCAATTAGCCGACCCATCTTCACCTCGTGCCGCTCCAGTCACTCCACTGCAATCGCCATGCATCGCTCTCTCCCTCTCGCTCTGGCTCCTTTGCTGCGCAGCCCTAGCTCGCTCTCTTTCTCGCTGCCTAGTTAATCGGTTACGTCGCTGCTTACCACCTTCTTGCCACCCAAACTGCACACCCCACCTGGCCAGTAACCACCGCGGTGGTTGGCCAAAACGAGTGGAGTCGCGTCCAACGCGGATTCATTGGTTTCTCGTCCGGCCAAGTCACTTATGTCCGCCAATGTCCCGTGTAATGCGCTTTTTGCGCATCCTCGTTTCTGAGGTAGAAGCAGAGGAGCCAAGGATATTGGAATCACGCAGAAAAATTCCATATATGTATCATATAATGACAATTGAAAAAGTTAGGATATTGGTCTAAGGTGTATTAAGATCAAACAGAGAAATCTCTTTTCAGTTATGTGTAGTTTTATGTTTATCTATAACTTTAGCTATAACTTCACCTAACCTAAAAGTATATATCTTTAAAACTATAAAACACTTGTCATATACATATGTACATCAATTTTAATTTCAAACATATATTATTAATAGATTCTGTCTTTAGTATTTTTGTTGTATTCTTAAAAACGGTAATTACAATTTTGTTAAATATAAGAAAAATATTATACATATGATGTACATATATCTTATTCACATTATTTTATATTACTATTATATACTTCCATGTTAAATAAAAACATAAATAAACATTAGACGCATTAAAATGTAAAATCTATATTACAATTTTAGGAAATAGACACCTTTTCCAATTTAATTTAAAGATTTAGTTATTTAGGATTTATTATTTAGATCTATATTTAGGATTTTACCATATCATTTCGTTTTGTTTGGTTTCCATTCCCCAAAATCACATAAGCTGCATACAAAAAGGAGCTTTAGGTTTTTTCCAGTGCTCTCTTTAGTGATCGATGATTGACAGCCATTTCGTGGTGTCGGCATTTCCATAAAAAAACTTTTCCAACTCGCCAACACCACGTATGTATTACCAAACAAAATCGCTGCTCAATTAAACGGCCGAAAGCAACTGGTAGCGCAGCTACAGCTCTGGCCCGAAAGTTTTCATAAACAATGCACTGAAATCGAACGGTCGAGTAATTAATTATTGAACTTTTACAACCGTTTCGCTTTTCTACACATTTCATCCACCTCTGATTTTGCCTCTCATTTCCACGCCGAAGTGCTCAATGGGGCGACGCTCAAAGCGAGCACACACACCAACACACACACACTCACTCAGAGGCGGTGAAAAAAAAACCCCTGAATGCTCAGTGGCAAACCGACCACAACCACAGGCAAACCAGAATGCAGCAACAACAGCAGAGGCACAGGCACAGCTACAGGCACAGCTATAGCAACCCGATCCAGGTTTTGGCCAAGTAAGATATTGCGCTGCCGGTGGCTCCGAGTTCAGTCTCATTCAGCGAGTCGGCGGGCGTTGAGTTTGAGTGCGAAGTGCGGTGCGCGTCGAGTCAGCGAGCGTTGAGCAGCACCAGCAGCAGCAACAACACGACGCAACAGCAACAGCAGCAACATCAGCAGCAGCAACAGCAGCACCAACAGCAGCAACATCAGCAGCAACTGCAGCAGCAACAGCAACTTGCAACAGCAGCGGCAGCAATACAAGCGAGCGGTTCCGGTGCGCGTTTTCGAGTGGCGTTTCGAAAAAAGTTCACAAATAATCGCATCGAAAAAACCGTCGGTGAAACAGAGAGCTCACACAAAATGCCGCCTGTTCACTGAGAGAAAAAACAAATATAGAGCAAACACCAATTGCATTGCTGGCGTTTTAGAATTTTTAGAATTGGAAGCGTGGCATGGCAACCAGCACCTCACCGGGGCCCACAAGGACAACAGCAGCCATCAAAGTCGCCCTGCCAGGAGCAGAAGCAGCATCCGCAATACCCGGCACCCCCTCCGCGTCCCAATCCCCGGGCGCAATCATGCCTATGGCCGCCGTGCCATTGCCGTCGCATCTGCAACTGCTGGGCAGTTCCGCCGGAGGCGTCGGCCAGCCGGCGGCAATCACGCCCGTTTCGCCCACGGCAGCCACCACAGGTGAGTGCTTGGCTAATTAGTATTAAAAGGCTTCTTTAGCGCATTTTAATTTATTTCTTGTTCGAGTTGGATCGTAGCCAAACGATCCCTTCTAACGGAGCAACAACATTTTATTGACTTTGTCGACTAGGAAACACGTTAAGTGTTTTAAGAAACACTTTGGGCTTGCACAGATTTTAGTTTTTATTTAAACATTTTTAATAATGACTTTTAAAATATGCATATAAAATGCACATGCTGAAGCCAGTTTACTTAGTTTGGTTAAAAAAAAAAATTAGTTTTTTCTTGGCAAAGCTTAAGCTAGCAAAGTAGTAAATTATAAAAGAAATCAAAATAAATGTATTTAGAATTAATATATTTTTATAGCCTATTAATTATTACTAAGCGTTTAGTACACGAAACCAAGTGTAATACGGAATTTGAATAGACAATTTTCAAACCGTTTTTCCTTTTATATTTCTAACAACAAGGTTTAAAAAATACGTTTAAAAATATAATATACCATTTATTTCAAAAGAGCATGAAATAAAAATAGTGCAATTTTTTGTATTCTTTTAGAATTTGCTCATAGCAGGAAATAATGTTTGTTGTTTTTAAATACAGGTTTGATTTATTTCATTTAGCAGAAAACTGTAAAAGCTACTAAAGTTGCTAAGTTGCTTTAAAACTTACTGATTTTCCGGTTGTTCGATGTTTTATTTAGCACGAGAACTCCAAATGTTTTATCTTCTAGCATTTAAGCTAAGTTCGGCGATATCATAGTTGATTTTATTACTAATGTTGCAGCGTTGCTGCTGCTGCCCCTTGTGGCATTGCTGTTGCTGCACGCTCCATGTGAGCCGCAAGATTCGGGCGAATTCCGTGAACTGACAGGGATATCGGAATCGGGGGCCCGAAACAGTTTAAAACAAAAGCCAAGCGAAACCGAAAGAAACTGGTGGCACTAGTCAAATGCCTGCTGGAGCAGTGCAATGATTTGGAAATTTCACAACAGCAACAGCGACGCAGCAACACAGCAGCAGCAGCAACACGCAGCAACACAAGCTGTGGCAACTGTTTTGGGCTTTCGCACATCAGTGGCAATTTGTTTTGCACAAGTATGGGTTGTCAAATAAAATTAGTTCACGTCGGCGGCCATCGAATGTATCTGCAAGATACACACTCACACACATACACTTAGTATATTCCCCGGATGGAAAAAGCGGGGAGCAGCGGGCAGCAAAGCTTTGACTTGTCTCTGGAAGGTGTTGGAAGTTGCACAATAAATAAATAATTATAAAAAGAGCCCCGAGAGGTAGAGACTCAGATACTCGCTGAAAAAGAGACACCAAACTGTGAGGGGCGAGGGGAGTCATTGGTGAGGGGGAGTGGGTAACGGAAAGGGGCAGTAGGTACATGGCATACATTGAAGTTTAAGCATAGGGCAGAAACCATACTTAGGGCTCTCAGGTTACGTGGTGCGTGTATTCGCATTATTCTTAGAAAGCCAAGCGTATAAAAGGTGTGCACAATGATTCCGAAGAGTCCGCAGAGTGCCTCAGTTCGGTGGGGCACAGTATGGTTTTAGAGTTCGGTTTTGGTATGGTTAGGTTTGCGATTTCGTATGCACATGGCCCGAACTCCACTCCTTACGTTTCTTGCCACTTGCGTTACGTTTGCGAATAATGTGTGTCACCCCAGATGGCGATTCTTCCGGCTAAGGAATTGGGCTTACCATTTCAGGACTCTTTAGCGGCATTTAGGAGAAAATGATAAAAAGAGTAGTATTACTAGTTGCTAAAGTGTGCCATCTTCAGTGAGGGATTACATACTATATACAGACCATAATGCTATGATGCTTAACTTACAAAGTTCTGAAAAAATTGTAAGTAATTCGATACTTGACATTTTTACCTTCTGAAGGCACTTAGGATTACTAATGTCTAACCTAACATAATCCTAAGTTCTATGTTATCCTAAGTTAATAACAATTCCTAAATAATATATACATTATCATGAGCAACTATCTGCGGATTTTTGAATTTAAGGTGATGCAGTATACTACCAAACTGTTGATCTCTGATCTTTATCCAATTCAATTTTGTAGTCCTTAAAAGATTATTTCAAGTTTACATTTTATTATCTTCAAGATAAACATAGAACAGCAGGTACATAATTAACAGCAGATACATAATTAAAAAGCAATTATGCATCTCTGAAAAGATCAAGGTGTTGTATTTCAATTTGCATATGTGTACCATTCAGGTTAG
Organism: Drosophila teissieri; assembly: GCF_016746235.2. NCBI lineage: Eukaryota > Metazoa > Arthropoda > Insecta > Diptera > Drosophilidae > Drosophila > Drosophila teissieri. The sequence continues at coordinate 12,020,038 of NC_053031.1, read as the reverse complement.
TCACAATTAATAGCCGACCATAATCCACAGCCGTACAATGAAATCCCATAGAGGATGGCATAAAATTAGAGTGACTTATGTAAGAGGGCAGCACGTCGCCCCGCAGCAAAATTCTTGGAGCTTAGGAAAATGTGCGAAGATCGCAGTAATGCGCACTGGCAGTAAAAACCAGAAGCCTCGCTTTCCAGAGGACGAGTAATGCGCTGCGCGCGACAAACAAGATCAGCGAGCACTAACTGAAGGGGATTGGGATTGGGCTGGAATGGGTATGGGTATGGGATGGGATGGGTATAGGGATGTGGTTAGGGGATCGGGATGAGGATGCGTCGAGGAGCCACATAAAAAGCGAGCAACTTTAATTTATATGCGCCGGCTGGGCGTGGGGAGGGGGAAATGCGGAGGGGTTGGAGCGGCAAAAAGTTACCGGTAGCAATAAATCAAACTATCAATTGAATTCCGAGGCGATCATCACTTGTGGCGAGCTGCGATCCCCAGTTCGAGTTCGAGCTTCAGTCCAACTCCGATCGGCATCGCTTCTTGTTATAAGTCTCACGGTGACGTGCGAACGGATACACTGCGAAAAATCCTAAGCTACTACAGAAAATATAACCACTTTTGGGGATATATCATCAATATCACATTTGACTTTTTAAATCATATACATATGTACATTTAAATCATAACTATAGCTTTTCTTCTAAGTTGTCATCATTCGATTAATTCTTTTAGTTAAAAACAACTCCTAATTCATTTACTATAAGTAAAACAATCATATACTATAGTTTATATATATCAACTAACACTATATCTTATAATATATATATATTTTTTTTTGCTTATGAAACGTTTAACTGAATATTAAACTATACTATGAAAACATAGCTTTTAAAATCCTATTGAACCAAACTAAAATGTATAAAAGATATATGCAAATTGTAAGCACCCCATTCAAATCGCAGTGTACCCTGCGTAGAAGAAAAGCGAATGGCTTGGCTTTTGGGCCGTGGTTCCAGCGATTTTAAGCCGCTTTTGCAATTGACTGAGGCGCATCGCAGGGCAGTCGGAGCTGTCGCATTGCGTAGTAAATCATCGGTCGATCCATAGAATCTGGACTGTGACTGCAACTGCAACTGGCAATGGGCCGCCAGGATCGGAACTGGGGCAATCCGGGGGCACACTCACCGCCTGTTGACATCCAAGTTGGCCGACTGCTGCGGCCGGCGGCATAAATCAAGCATGGCCATAACCACCGCGGCCACAACAATTGGCGCAACATGCGAGTGCAACAAATTGCAGCCGGTCACTTTTAAATGGAGTAAGCTGGTCCACGTCCCAAGTCTCAAGTCCCAGTCCCAGTCCCATCTGCATGGGGTTTAATTAGCCCGGGAGCTGGATGGAGCTGATGGAGCTGGTGGAGCTGGCGATGCTGGAGGAGATCCCCAATCGAAGTGCATACTGGGAACACGATGGCATGCCGTCGCCACACACGGAGCTCGATCGCACCAAAAAAGAGGTGTTAAAATGTGTGCAGTTCTCGCGATCAGATAAAATGTCAAAATGAACATAAAAGCTTCTACATCCGAGGAATGGCCAATTGCTGCCAGCCAAGTGACAAGCGATCTGCCATCTCATCCCATTCCGCGATTCTGCGATTTCGATTGTGTTTCTGCGATACAGATACAACCACACATCCAGAGATCCAGAGATCCACAGATCCAGCGATCCAGAGTTCCAGCTCCAAGCTACAAATTGCCGGCGAGAATTTCATAAATTCCGACTGGAATCAGCAGCAGTCGGTGTCAGCGGTAATGGACCACACCGCGTCCATTATGCCCATAAACGTTGACACTTCCGCCACTGGACGGGGGACAGAGGACGCAGCAGCTCCTCCTGCTCCTTCTCCTCCACCTCGTCTTTGACTTTGACTTTGACTCTGACTTTGACGTCGTCGATCAAAAACACACCGAAATTTGTCCGCTGTCCATCGCAGCTGCCCCCCAAAATGATCGGAGTCCCAGTCGCAGTCGCAGTCTCCAGATGATCGGGCTACAAATTTCTTGGTGTTTCTGTGTCACGCGCGGAATGCCGGCAACAGCTTCGTTTAAATTCCAATTGACGTTTAATGATTTGGCCACCCTGCACTCAGACAAATAGTGTTTACTAAAGCAAGACGACTGCAAATAGAAAATATATAACATAAAAGCATAACAATTGGATGATAGTTATAAGCTGTGCAATGGGAAATGTGTTACTTGTTTATTTTTATTGAAATTACTTTTGTTTGTCAAATTGATCCTGAGATAATTACTATATTTTCTTCTTTAAAAATCTTTAATATCTTAAAAGCTGCCAAAATCTACTTATACACTTCTAGCCACACATTTTTTTCCGTGTTCTAATGATTAGTTTCCCACTCTCCCATTTCAGTTCTCGCCCAGCCGCACAGCCTGAGCCCCTCCACGCCCATCCTGACCCAGGGAGCACCGCCCTCTCCGGCGTTGGGCAGCATCTTCTGCGGAGGCAGTGCAGCAGCGGGACCAGGAGCAGCAGCAGCCGCAGCGGCGGCCACCAATCTCAACGCCCTGGCCTCGCAGCATCGACTGCTGGAGCTGTCGCGCTTTGGACTGCGAGGATATGATCTGGCCCAGCATATGCTGTCCCAACAGGGAGCCGTCTCCAAGTTGCTGGGTGAGTGCAGGGGGATTAGCGAAGGGCTAAGGTTGGCAAGTAGGAAGTACGACTTGGTCTAGACCAGCCTGACCAATGCGATCAGCGGCATGACGCGGAACCACAAAACACGCGCCCCAAATGCAATTGCCAAGTGTCCCCAAGCGTTCCAATCGATTTGCACGGCTCCGTTTGTTGGGGTCACGTAAACACGACAAATCGATTGGCAATCGCCATCGCCCCCACCTGCACCTGGACACCCCGTCCTCTCTCTTCCTCCTCAGGAAGTCTGCAGCAGCCGCACACCTGTTGCCACCTGTGCAGCCAGAACACCCAGAACAACCAGAACACCGAGCCATGTCAATCTCGATTTGCACACATCTGCACTCGAAGTGGCTAATTTGAATTGCAAGCTTAAATCTTGAGCCGGAAGCAACGAATTCTTTGGCTTTTAGCGGTTATAAACAATGTGCTCTAAAAGCTTAAAACTAAATTGTAGCTAACACTCTTATATAAGAATATTCCAAGTCACTCTATCTTTAAATGCAATTCAAGCTGTTAACGCCTTAGTTTGTTACATATTATTTGGATCCAAAGCCTTTAAGTAATGAGAAAAAAATCATGACTGCAATGAATAATTTTTAGGCGCACTTTCAGATAACAAACCCTAGGAAAATGTTATACAATAATTAGTGAACAAACCGCAGTTCAAATGATACAGCAACTAACTGTGGAAGTGCTGTTTTGTTTAGTGTGTCGGGAAGAGATACGCCAAATAAATCTGCCCATTCACAAATATTCACTGGCGTAGCTTCCAATCGCGCCAAGCGATCTGAGTGGATGCCATTCATTCCCATTCAAGTCAATTTAAATTGTGTAAATAATTTCCGTTTTGCACAAAAAGCTAGCTGGAAAACAAATGTACAAGTACATTTGTGCCCATTCATTAATTTAAGGCAACCGAATGCGCTGCGAAAATATCTGACTGGCAATGTGATAAATGCAAAATGAGTATTTCTATTCGAAATCAAAATAATGTTAGTTAATCTGACTAAAATAAATGGTATTTTCCACGAGCGTAATAAATTGGCCGAAATCAAAGTTTAACCAGCTCATTCGGCGACTTGAAGTGATAGCACTGGCATTTTCTCACCGTGTAATCCGGCGACAGAGCTCAATTTACAAGATAAACGCGCGCGCCTGTCAACTGCTTCCGACGAATTATCATTTGAGTCGACTTTGTGACTCCGGTGACTCTGGTGGCTCTGGTGACTCTGGTGGCTCCGATGGCTACCAATGCGACTTGGAGTCTGGGGCCGCTGAGCTGATGTTGTCAAATATTCAAATTAGCGCTCCGCTGAATGGACGCCGGCTGCTGGCTTAATTGTCTAGTTAGTTAGTGGCTCGGAGCAGGCAGTCAACAGGTAGCAGGTATCTGCCATTCCATCTGCCATCTCTGCTATGTGTGGAAGTATCTGCCATCTACTATCTACTATCTAGTATCTGCTGTGTGTGGAAGCCTCCAAAAGCGATACAATGCACTGCGGCCGCAGGGCTTTTGACCCATTCGAAACGCCCACACGGGCACGCCAGCTTTGAACAATGTGAAAATTATGCGAGTCGCACAATACTCAAGCCCAAGGCACCGAAACTCAGCCCTGCTAACTCGTAACTGGTAACTGACAAACTGGCAATAGAAAATAAAACAGCCAAATTGATTGCACAACTGGGATGGGGATGGGGATGGGGATGGGGATTAGGGGAATATGTCTACTTAAGTTTACACAGCCGGACACGCCCTCAGAGCGAACAGATTTGGGGGCTACCAAATTTATTTGGTTAATTGACCACATTTTTCACACACAATTAGGGCTGAATTTGTGCTCAAAACAACAGAAGTCTCAATGATTAAACATAAATCAACATCGTTTTGAATAATATTAAAATGGGAGGGAACTTACTTACTTACTTAAACTAAAAACCATATGAAATCATTTAGTAGGTATTTTATACATATGCCACTTATTAAGATTAGATATAAACCTTTTCTGGTGATAGAACCATATTATTTTAAACTATTCAAGAGATTTCCTTCTTATATATCCACCCTTCTTATATTCCTTGCAACTAAAGATGCAACTACTGGAGTACCATGTCTAACCCGCAATTTATCCATCTTGCAGGCACCCTGCGACCACCTGGCCTAATTGGCGGCTCCAAGCCGAAGGTGGCCACCCCGACGGTCGTCTCCAAGATCGAGCAGTACAAGCGCGAGAATCCGACGATCTTCGCATGGGAAATCCGCGAGCGACTGATCACCGAAGGTAGGCGAACGGCAAACAAAGACCAGGAGGATACCGATTTCGATTATGGAGCAGGGATAGTGAGTGGGGATAGTGAGTAGGGAGTATCGAATGGGAAGGGACACAATGCGAGTAGCTGGGCTAATTAACTGACAGGGAACCCCCGAAAGCGAAATTGCCCAACAAATGACAACGGTCGCGACAGGCGACTGGACTTGGTTCCAACTCGCTTACGCGCTTCTCCAGCTTCTCCAGCTTCTTCAGCTTCACCAGTTTCTCCAGCTTCCCAGAACGTATAGCTCCTCCAGCTTCTTCAGCTTCTGCCCTCAGATTGACAGGAGGAACTGGATGGGATGGGAGCAGCCATCAGCATCGGGCATCGGCACCGGATTGATGTGTTTATGGTGCTCGTAATGCTCGAATACTCGAATGCCCGCCGAGGGCTCATTTAATGTTGTAAGGCATCGGTAGGATATACATACATTGGATATTGTTCCACTGCGGCTGATTTCGATTTATCGATTGGCTAATTTATGAACATCCGCTGCGAGTCGTCCGATTGATATGTAAATGTGCTCACATTTGTGTCACTCATTTCGGGCTCCCTCCTCCGAGGTTTGCGAGATAATCGCGGTCAGAATAGGAGCCAGTTAAGTAGTCCAATCGCCGACTCAGCAGCAAGCAGTCCATCAGTCGACAGTTGTCCGTGGGCAGTGGAAGATGGTCAGAGGAGAGCGGACTGGGGACCGTAGACAGTGGACACTGGACACTGGACAAGAGGACACTGGACGAGAGGACAGTGTGCAACGAATCGATCCGATAGCCATCTCTCGCATGAGACGCACGAACACACACACGGCGAGATGGCAATCGCTCCGCTCATTACAGTCAATCTGCAGCTCATTTCGGGGTCACCAGCAGGTCATGATGCACTGCATCCGGTGCAGGAGACAGCGAATGAATGGGTATCCAAATCAGCTTCCTTTTCTCTTTAAGCCGAATAAAATCAGAATAAGTTATATTAAATAGATTAGGTTTAGAAATGACAACAATTTGATTAGCTTGGCAAGAAACAAAGTCAAGTGATATCAGCAAAAGCAGTTTGTTTTAGGTATTATAGATAATTCTTATAATATAATAGATACATAGTTAGATAGATATAGATAATTTTCTATCATATATATTTATTCCATATTTATTTATACATTTATTCCATATCCCCAAGGCGTCTGCACCAATGCCACGGCTCCCTCGGTGAGCAGCATCAATCGCATATTGCGGAATCGAGCGGCGGAACGGGCAGCTGCGGAATTTGCCCGGGCTGCGAGTTACGGCTATGCCATCCATCCCACGCACCCGCATCCGTACACCAGTTTCCCCACCTGGCCGGCGCATCATCCGCTGTGGGGAGCCGTGCCCCTGGCCACGCCACCTGCTGCACCTTCTGCACCTGGTGCTCCACTGCAGCCGGGCGGCAGTGGGAGCAGCTATGGCAGCGATGGCAACATGAGCTCAAATCCCAACAGCAGCAACAGCAACACCAACCACAGCAATGGCCACCACACCAACAGTGGCAGTGCCTGCGGAGAGAGTAGTGCCGGAAGTGGACGCCTCTCGCTGCCGGCACTGTCGCCGGACTCCGGGAGTCGGGATAGCCGCTCCCCGGACGCAGATGCCAACCGGATGATAGGTGAGCCTAGAAAGCATGGAATCAATAAGTAGCAGAATAATGCCAAATGTGTTTTGCAGACATCGAGGGCGAGGACAGCGAGTCGCAGGACAGTGACCAGCCCAAGTTCCGGCGGAACAGGACCACCTTCAGTCCGGAGCAGCTGGACGAGCTGGAGAAGGAGTTCGACAAGTCGCACTATCCCTGTGTGAACACCCGCGAGAAACTGGCCGCACGGACGGCGCTGAGCGAAGCCAGGGTGCAGGTGAGTCAATGGAACCTCCTCTTTTTTTTGCGGCATACCAAACAAAGCTCCCAACTCGAACACCCCCTACTAACCAACACACAGACGGAGCCGGCAGCTCTGCTGATGAACAACACACAGCGAATCCCCGTCTCTTCTTTTATCGACTAACAAATTGTCTCTTCACCGATTGATCAACCAGGTTTGGTTTTCCAACAGACGAGCGAAATGGCGGCGCCACCAGCGGGTCAACTTGCTCAAGCAGCGCGACTCGCCCTCGACATCGAGCTCACCCACGCCGGTGGTCAGTCCAGTGGCCACGACCACGGCTCCGGCTCCGGCTCCGGTCCCAGTTACAGTTCCAGTTCCAATTCCGGTTGCAGAGTCTGGCCAGCAGAAGCAGCCATATCCATACAGCCAGCACCACGGCAGCAGCAGCAGCAGCAGCATGTGCAACACCAGCAGCAGCCACACTTGCAACACCACGAGCTGCAACACCACCACCTCCAGCAGCAGCAGCAGCAGCATCCATCACCACCACATGGAAGAGTCAGCAGCCGCGGTGGTGGCCACTGCCTCACCCACAGCATCAGCTCCATTATCAATGGGCGGTGAGAACAGCGCATTTCGAGCCCTGCCCATGACCTTGCCGATGCCCTTGACCTTGCCCACGGCATCGGCGGCGGCCTTCGCCCTCAGTTTCGCCCGCCAGTACATAGCCAAGTACATGGGCACGCCCATTAATCTGGGCCATGGTTCCACATCGAGCCAGGCCCACGCTGGACGGGATTATCAGTCGGAGGAGGCGGATGGGGAGGGGGAGGATGCTGAGGATGTGGAGGATGTGGAGGAGGTAATCAACGTGGAGCACGACGCCGAGTGACCATTTCATTCCTATCGCTTTAAATCGAGAATATAGTGCAATTTTTTACATAATTTATTCAGTTTCTATCACTACAAGCAACTTCTAACCGCGTGCTGAGTACAAATAAAATCGAAACGATACGAGTTCTCACGAGTTTCGTATAATTGGTTTGGGAATTCACAAGATGACACCCTTTGACACCTGGCGAAACACGCGGGGAAATTGTGGAGATCTCGAAAGAGACTTTTCGAAAATAACTCAAGTGGACAAATCTGACAATTTTGTGGCTACCAAAAGCGAAGTGAAAAGCAGACACCGAGTTGTAGTCTCCCAGTGGCACACAGGCTCCTTCAGCTCCACAGACACGAACTCAAGTGGCTGGCGAGAGATGGGTTTTGGGTACGCTGCCGATCTGGAGGGGATCTGCGGGGGATCTGGAGGGGATTTGAAGGAGATACGAAGGGGATGCGAGGGAGATACGAGGGGGATCCATCGCTGGAGCCGGGTGATTAATGTGGCTTTAATTACATGCGCTGGCGAGTAGTCGTCGCCGTCCTCGTTTTTGTCGTCAATGTGTATGCTCGGATGGATCACTATAATTATATAGATGGCCGAATTAAATTTTAATTTAACGCCTGTCAAATCAGAAAACCACTGCCATAATCGTTCGCTCAAGAGTGGATTCAAGATGATCCACGGGGGCAGCACCCGAAAACAGTTATTCATTTCATCGCTGTAAATCAATCGGTGTGAATCAATCGCGCTATGCGCCACCTTTTCCTCCTTACCATCCATCTATCCATCTATACATCCATCTATCCATTATTGATTGTTCGGATTGTAATGAGCCACCGAAGGCGTCAATTCCAGCGTCGATCGGTGATGAAAGAAAGACGCCTGACTGCCTGACTGCCTGCCTGCCAGGGGAATGCGAAACAATTAAAGCCTGAATCTCCATACCTGGATACCACGAATACCTGCGGCTTTCGATGAGTCGTCGAAATGGGTTGTGCTCCACATGACAGCGCTACACCGGAAAAAATGCAATCAAAGGTCCATTTGACATGAGCTGCTTACAGCAGTGCGGGGATTTCTCTTGTCATCAGGGCGCCATTAAATTGATATACAAAATATGCATTGAATGGTAAATGTATATTTCAGAATGTTCCCTTTTCCTCTTACCTTATGAATTGATTTAGGTTGGGTATATAAAGAACATTATAGAGCATTACTTAAGTGAACTACTGTATGTTTTACTAGTATTGCTCTATTGTTTTATTACTTTATATTTAACCATCTATATATGTACATATTTAATTTAGTGACGATCCAACTTTGCCGTCAGTTGTTTGTATCCTTAGCAATAGATTATGATATGAGTTTTAAAATGATCCATTATTTTTACTTATATCTATCGGATATGTAGGTATTGTACACACTTTTATCTCAGTGAATCTCGTGGTTTGAAATAGTTTTTTCGCCGAAATTGCCTTTGTGTCCGAAGCGGCGCTTTGGGGTCATGTGCCGCTCTATTTTCGTAGTGGCAGCCTCGTTTGCGATCTCAATATCCCTGAATGGAAGTGGGATACCCAAGCGAGACTGGACTGCATATCATCGCAGAGTTCCGATTGCATCCTTGCCGCCAATTCAGCCGTTGTCCGTTGGCTGTACCTGTTAATTGCCAAAGGCGTTAGTATTAAGTGGTTTTCGTGCTTATTATAAATATCTCTTAATTTTCGCCATCCCCACGTTGTTGCTGCTGGTGTGAGTGGCAAAATCTTGAAATGGCAATCACCGACCTGCGACTCCCAGCTCCCCAACGGCCCAACATCCCCACATCCCCAACTGCCCAACATCCCAATATCCCAGACCAAAGGCAGCCAGCCAAGTGGACATCGTCTGCGGACTCGAACTCGAACTCGTCGTCGTCTGCTTTGTTGTCATTATGTTGTGTTATTTGGCACGATTTGTTAAGCTAAGGAGCAGGAATGGGCCTCAGCTGAGGACTGGAGTTCAGGGGCGAGTCCCAAAGGGATATTAGTTAAGTGTAATATATATAGTTTAAATTGTTCCATGCCCTTGTCATCTAACTGAAACTTATCCAAGTTAAAAGGGCAGCCGTTGCTTAGATATTTCTGGTATGAAATGTATGATTTGTGAGAGGAACGCACCCTTGTGTGGGTTGCTTTAGCCCCATGGAACCCCCTTGGCTCCACCGCTGTCCTCGGATCTCCACGCCAAATGCTGAAGCTGAAGGCTGTGCGCGGTTGCATGATGCTGCCGATCGATTGGCTCCGAATCGATCAGCGGCGGAGTGGAGTGGAGTGGCACCAGAGCGGAATGGCCAAAGCCTTGCGTCTCCGGTAGCCGGATCACTAGTCCTGGCTCCTCCACTTCCACCCCTTGTGATTTGGCCCTCTTTTCAGAGAGTTGCCGCTTTTGGCCATGGGATCGGGAGCCAAACTGGCGTCGCACAGCACAGAGGGCCCCATATAATTGTCGCATGCAAGATCGCGGCCATCGACATCGGCATTGACAACTTGGAAGGAAGTGAAGAAGGACGGGGGGTATCCAGTGGGGGGAAGGGGGGCGGTGCTCCGGACAGGAGGACATGAAAGGTAACGCATTGCTGCGACCAGGAGAATAAGTAATTCACTTAACGCTTTAATATCGCTGATAAATGCAGACCAATCTGCATTCCCCCCTCTGATTTCAGTTCCTTTTTTTTTGTACCTTGGTCCTGGACGATTCGCTCCATACATTTCCACTTAATTGGTGCAATATCGAGCGATTTTATTTTATTTCGCCTGGTTTTTTTGTTGTTCGCTTTGTTTTCCACCTTAGAGATCACCTGTGCCTGCGCAGACTTTGTGGCTGCGGCGTGCGAACACTCTGCTCATTTGCATAAATTCAAATTCATTTGCACGTCATTGGGAATGGGAATGGAAATGCGAATGCGAATGCGATTCGAGCATTGTTTTGCACGTGTTGACAAGTTGCGAGGGGCTTGTAGATCCAAAAACAAAAAAAAGAAATAAAGAGGGGGAAATTAAGCATAGGAGGAGCCGGCACCGGATGCCCCAATGATAAAATGCGCATCCTCTCCAGAAATCCCGAGAACATATGGCTGCATCCTTGCCTGCGACCAACCGACGACGTCTATGCGAGTTTAATGCAAGCCTAAGCCTATAATTTGATCGTATCCACACAATAACTCAGCGCAGCGCATAACCCCAAAATCCCACTGGGACCCTCGGAACTGGACGAAGAGGGATCCCGGACCACAACGCACTGGCAAATGCCCAGTGGCGCTCTTGGGGGCGTGGCCGCGCCCAGCTTGAGCAGTGACAGAGCCGATAATGGATGCGCAGCAATGCCATTTCTGGCAGATCGGGGAGTCCTCCGCGGCTTCTGATAAGACCACCACCAGCGGAGCACACTGCACAAAATTGTGCCAACCAAAATCAGATTAAAATTTAGTTTTATTGAGCATGGCTTATTAAAAACTTCTGCAGGAATGAAATACTATAGAACCTTTAATAGATTCCTAAAAGAACAATGTTGCTCTTATTTAAATAAGCGTAGCTTTCGGTTAGCTACCTATGTGTGTCTCTTCTTAATGGGATGTGAAATATTGTTTTCTCCTGTGCCAGGTCTGCCCAGCATTTCGTTCAGTGCATTCAGGACAAGTAGTTGTTGAAAGCGTCGAGCGAGTGCCCAGCCAGGAACGCCCGGCTCACTGGCTCACTTAGCGGGAGGCAGGAGTCGCGAGTTGGCGGGGACGTGGAGAAGGATCGATCGATCGGATTACCCGGCAGGCTTTTCAATTCAACACATCCTACGGTCGGCGCGGCAATTATATGCTCGTAGCCGCTCGCATCCAGATCCGATCTGCCACGCCCCCTTTGGTTGGGCGTGCGACGGCAATTATAGCCGCTGAGATGCCAAAGACGCTGACTTAAATAAATGCGCGAGTTTGGAAATTGAAAGGGAATTAGCGGTGGGCAGGCAGCCGATCTGCAGAAATATTGTGCATAATTATATGCTAATCCGACTGGCATTGAATTATGTGCCATCGCGTGTGGTCACTTACCTTTTTTTTTTGGGATTTTCAAAGGGCTCTGGAAAATGGGAGAGAGTAGAGGGAAATGCTTTTCCGGCGGCGCTTAACTCGCTTCAGTTTTAGTTCCCCTTCAACTTTGGTGGCCTTCCCACCCGCGGTCTGTTTGCATTGAAGTCGATCATGTAAGTAATTTCCCCTGTCCGGGACTCAAAACACCGAAATCGAATCAAAATCCACCGACAGTCGGTAGGAGATTGATTACTGTTAGGAGTGTGATAAATCGCTGTTTTTATTAACTTTTTCGGGATGACGCAGCGCAATCGTTGCAGCATCTTCCTCCAGTCGCCACATGAGCACTGAAGATCTGGAAATCAGATCAGGGTGATAATGTATAATTTGTTGAAGGGGTTTCGGCGTGCTCGAAACAAAGGCGATGCCATCGAGTTGGGTTAATTGAATTTGCTGGAGAGCGGAGAAAGATTTTCTGCAATATTGAGTTCGTTTACAAGTTACTATCGACTACATTTAATTTAGGTCATCTTCTGTTCAAAAGTATCTTTACTATTCAGTAAATTACCAGTTTAAGCATTTTATTTGCAATCAATTTTTATCTCTATACATATTCACAAAATGTAATTTTTAATACATCAAATATATCATATTCTTCCATTCCATTATAGACTTAAAAAGTACAATTAATCAAATGAAATGTTTTATTAATGTAAGCAATTGTTTTTTTAAGGCACACACTAAAACTGGCACTGTTTGTGAGAGAAAGAGAAATTTCGAAATATTGCTTAAGTAAGCTATTTAAATAGCCCACTCAAGTCCAATAAGCTATCGATATATCGTAAATCCGTGCGTCGCTTATCGCGTGCACTTTGGTCACACTGCAACACCAAAATCCAAGTGGAAACTAAAGCTGGGTGAATATCGATAGTACTCACAACTCTCTTGGGTTTACCTTGAAATATTCGGTATATCGATGCTGCCGTGAGTGGTCAGCTCATCTCCAATTCCAAGTGGGACACGCTTAACACTTTTTTTTTTGCCAATTTGCCATTAATTCCAAGCGTCCCAGCTGATGCAAAAAAATTCGCAACTTTGTTAAATGTGTTTAGCCAGGCTCTCGTCGCGATCCGTGGACTTTAAAGGCTCTTAAGCGACTGTGGGAGCTCCAAATCGCCCCATCTCCAGCCAAGATTGCACCCAAATCAGCGCCAGCGTCAGCAAAAGTTTCATTAGCAACTCGGTTATCAGCTGCGGAACTGAACTGAACGCCAGAGTTGGGCAATCAGCCAGAGCAGGGCCAGAAACCATAGAAACCAGTTGCCATGGCGAGTCCCAGGACGCGACGGGTGCTCCAGGAACTGAAGCCCCAGGATGAGAACTCGGTGGGTTTGCTCCTTTGTCCAAATTCACTGAAAAAGCTTCATATTTGTTTTTTCACCGCACAGAAATGCTTCGAGTGCGGTACCCACAATCCACAGTGGGTCTCCGTGACGTACGGCATCTGGATTTGCCTGGAGTGCTCCGGCAAGCATCGCAGCCTGGGCGTGCACCTGTCCTTCGTGCGATCCGTCACCATGGACAAGTGGAAGGACATCGAACTGGAGAAGATGAAGGCGGGCGGAAATCGCAATGCTCGCGAGTTCCTGGAGGATCAGGACGACTGGAACGAACGGGCGCCCATCACCCAGCGTTACAACTCGAAGGCAGCGGCTCTGTACCGCGATAAGATAGCCACCTTGGCCCAGGGCAAGAGCTGGGATCTCAAGGAGGCGACAGCCCGCGTAGGCAGCAACAATAGCTTCAGCGCAGGTGGCTCCAGCAACAGCAGCTACCAGTCGCGTCCCAGTGCAACAGGTTATGGCGGTAATGGCGGAAATGGAGGCTATCAGAACGGCGGAGGCGCTGAACCTGGAGGCTATCAGCAGTACCAAACGCAGGAGTTTAAGGACCAAAAGGAAGAGTTCTTCAGCAGACGTCAAGTGGAGAATGCATCCAGGCCAGAGTAGGCTCTATATGGCTTTTATTCGTATTAGCTTTGATCTAACCTAATGAATTATTCCAGAAACTTGCCACCGAGTCAGGGCGGAAAATATGCAGGTTTCGGGTTCACACGCGAACCACCACCGAAAACGCAATCTCAGGAGCTTTTCGACTCGACGCTGTCCACTTTGGCCTCTGGCTGGAGCCTTTTCTCCACCAACGCCTCCAAGTTGGCTACCACCGCCAAGGAGAAGGCCGTCACCACAGTCAATTTGGCCTCGACGAAGGTGAGTCCTGCAGCTCAATTCGTATACCTTTCAGATTTTGTATCTTTTTGCACATTTTCATTGATTTTGTTCTATTTAATGTAGATTTTGTTTTGTTTAAGTTTACTGTTAGCCTGCTGAGTAATTAAAAAGTAAATATGTCGTAGAACTTTAAATATGATAAGAGATAACATAATTTAGCTCCAGATATTAAATCGGAATTGTAGAATCCCACCTTAAAAGCAAAAGAGAACAAAATCTCTGAAGGCAAACCCCGTATTTCTTTGTTTATTTAATTGGTACACCTTATTGTTTCTATTATTTATTTGCATCTTTTTTGGTTGTAGATTAAAGAAGGAACTTTGCTAGATTCCGTACAAAGCGGAGTTACCGATGTGGCCAGCAAGGTCTGTAGTTCCGCTTCATCCAGTAAATCTTCTCCACACCCACATCCTTCTAACACATAACTTACAATCGCAGGTCACCGATATCGGCAAACGAGGCTGGAACAATCTGGCAGGCAGCAACATTTCGTCGCCGCAGGGCGGATACAACGATCCCAACTTCGAGGACAGCAGCGCCTACCAGCGCTCAAATTCGGTGGGCGGCAATCTAACCGGAGGATTGGGCCAGCAGAGCGGCGTTAGCGACAGCGACTGGGGCGGCTGGCAGGACAACGGCCACAACAAGTCGCAGATGACCAGCTCCAGCTCGTACCACAATCAGTTGAGCACCAGCAGCGGCAACGCCACCGCCGGCCTCACCCGCGATGCCGATTGGTCCGGCTTCGAGGCGTCGAACTACCAGAGTTCAGAGACCTCCTACCAGAACGCTCCGTCCGGCGGACCGGCTGCTCGCCGCAACATGAAGCTGCAGGACACTTCGCAGAAGCTAAGCGAGGGCTTCGAGAGCCTGGACGTCAAGAATGTGAAGCCCAAAACGGCAACGGCTTCGTCCGGCAACAAAGGAACCGCCGAGGATGACGCCTGGGATTTGCTAATGAACTAGAATCCGGGGCGAGCTCATGCGATTGTATTTTTTTGTATTCCATTCAGTTGTCAAGTTATGTCTCCTTTGTTATGTGTCTTGATGTCTGGCCGAGGCTGCTATGCGCGCATTTAATGTAACTAACTGAATTTTGTATTCATTCTTCAACTTCAAACATAAAGTGCAACTATTCCCGATTATTTCCACAGTTTAGACCAATTTTGTATAGATATACCTAACTAACGAATTACTTAGCCTAAAGTGTATGCCAGGATTCTGCGAGGGAAGCGAGATGAGAAAATACATATTATGTTAACATGTGTACACTTTGGATTTTTAATGGGAATATATGCTAAAATATTTAACAACTTCAAATGTACTATTTATTTGTCGAATTTAAGCTGGTTCCCAACTTGCTTTGAATGTAAATTTAAATTAAATTAAAAATGTAAGCAATGCAAAAAAAATATCTTCTAATTCAAAATACATGGATACATTTATATATAAATATTTGGATATTTTAAAATTTATAAATAAATTTCAAATAAATAGTGTTACCTTTCAATTCCGCGGTAAATATCGACAAATAGGGTTGTGTCACGGCTAAGTGAACCCCGCTGCATGTTAGGGTATTTCCGACCCCTCAAGAAGTATATCTAGATAAGCGTTCGTGGTCACACTGGCAAACCCAAAAAAATTAAAATTTAAGAGTTCTGTGTGAATCGCTTTAAGCCATAAAGTCGCCGAAATAGCGTAAAACCAGACGAACTCTTGAACAGCTCGACCAGTAGGTAATGCCTGCAGAAACAGTGCAAAAAGCTATTCAAGTTTATCACTTTCTTTTGCATATCCACATTTCATTCGCTTGCCTGTGTGCGTGTGTGTGTGTGTGCATGAAAATCGAGTGCAGAATCGTTTTTGCCAAATTGGCAACAATTTGCAAGCAATTCGCGAGAGATTTGACTCACACCCGGCTGGAAAAAGGCGGAGAATGCAGAAAAGAATGTAGAAAGTGTGTGAGAGTAGAGCTTGAAGACTTCTTCAGCTGAAGCTACGCTTGCCAAGTAGAAAGTTCGAGTTGCTGGGGGAGACTCTCTCCTCATTTCCCTCCACTGCCCTTCCCCTCTGCTGCGATTTTTGGAGACATGTGCGTGCGTGTGCGTGAAGCTGTGGGTTTTTCAAGGTTTTTCCGGAAAATCGCTGGCCTTCAAAATTAGCTGCGAAAATCAATGGGATGTGCGGGGTCCTGAAAATTGGCACCTATGTATTGTGGGTTTCCAGCCAAGAAGACGATGACTTCATCGCGGGGAAATTCGATACGTTCAGCTGGTTTATTTATCTTTCGCCCAGACATAACATTATAAACTTATGTGTATACAACACTTAATACCTCTTACAGGTGACTGTTTTTCCAATTGTTTGCCACGGAGAGCAAAATGAGCCGGCCATAAGAGCAGAGGAGCCATTAAACCAACACGTAATCCCCCAGAGAATCGGAAACCGAGCACACCCAGAGAAATCCTTCAGCTGCCAGTTAAAGAACAGAAAACTCGAGGTAAACTGTAAACACGAGTGTGGAGAATGGTCAGAAAGCAAGTTGGAATCGAACACAGTGCATCCTTAGCAGTAAGCAAGCAGCAGGATCAAAAGGAGCATAAGGACTATAAGCCAGAGGATCAGAAGCAACAGCACATCGACATCGACTTGACGCCCGATCCGGCCACTAACTTAAACTTCGCCCAGCAGGCGCAGGCCAACTATTCCGCCCGCACGCTAGCCGCCAGCTATGAGCACGGCCAGAATCTCGGCCTGCAACATGCCCATCTTAACAATACCACCACCAACACGCCCTATGATCTGTACGAGATCGCCAGCTCCGGCTCCATCCTGCCCACCGAGATCCCCATCGAGGACGAGGAGCGGCTGGAGCGCATCTTCAACAAGCTGGACCGCGACGGCGATGGCAGGATCGACATCCACGACCTGTCGGCGGCACTGCACGAGTTCGGATTGTCGAGCGTTTACGCGGAGGTGAGCTAATACTATTAATAGAACGATATGTGGAAGCCATCACATCCCAGCTAGCCATATCGAATGTAGCATGAATAGGACTTTGTAAAGTCATCCCATCGGAGACTCCCATGACTTTAAAAAATGTGTATTTGTCGTAGAGGACAAGTAATGCAATCTTGTTTGGCATAATTTACATACACGTGCCCGGGGCTCGCCATTTTCTCAGGGAACGAACAATGCCTTTTTCTAGTTGCTATTCCTCGCCAAACAGACGGTAGACGGTAGAGATCAATAATATGCGGCCTTGGCGGGCAAAAGTATCTGAGAATCTTAATTTATACAATGTGCATTGTTTGCTTGCTCTGATCAGGGCGAAACATTTGGCACGGCTACTGACCCTGGTCAGCTTGGCCCTTTCAATGTGTCATATCTGTAGTTGCCAAAAAAGGGCTTATTAAATCAAGAGAAATGTGCTGGCAGTCCGGCTAAAGGAGAGAAATCTATTTTTAAATGAGCACAATAATATTTCGCGTACAAATCTTGTTGTTTGACTAACAGATATGGTTCGTGGTATTATTAGCAACATTGTTTACATTTTAGCCAAAACAAACTGGTAGCTATTGGCCATGAAGCTATAAACACGTAGATAAATGTCCGGGACTAATACTTTTATCTTACGACTTTAATCCTTCTAGAGGAAACCCATATTTAAAGATATGTAAATCACCAGATTGTGAAATTACATGCAACAAGTATTTCGACAAGTCCCGAAAGCAATCAGAATGGGATTAGATAGTGTATAGAGGGTTAATGTGCAGACGACCGAGGAGATTTTTATGGTTTCCGCTGACGAAGCCCACATGATACCAGAAATTGATTTGTTTTCACGATTCAGGTCGATACTCATCACTCACAGTCATCGGCTCATTATGCGAAAGGCCTGCGAGTGTGCGACACTAATTTCCAGTAATATTCCGGCCGTGAAGCTAGTAAATTTTCCAGGAGCATCGCCAGTAATATTCCGTGCTTCTTTGCCATTACAGAAATTCCTCCAGCAGTCGGACAAGGATCAGAGCGGCAACGTGGGCTTCGCCGAGTTCCTGCATTACGTGCGGGAGCATGAGAAGAACCTGGTCCTGCAGTTCTCGCACCTAGATAAGAACCGTGATGGTGGGTGCTTGATTAGACTTTAATTGGATTGGTTTTAATGAGTTAATTAAATTACAGGCAAAGTGGACTTGGAGGAGCTGATATCGGCGTTCAAGGACCTGGGCCTGGACATTGACTTGGACGAGGCCAGAAATCTGCTCACCAGGTGGGTTAATTATCCTAGACTTTCCTAAACAATTGCTTATACATATGTGTGGCTTCTCATGCAGAATGGACAAGGACGGCAGCCTGAACATTAGCTTTAACGAGTGGCGGGACTTCATGCTCTTGGCGCCCTCAACGGACATTCACGACTTGATTAAATTTTGGCGGCACTCTACTGTGAGTTTACTACAGATACGTTGTGGTGTTTAGTGCCAGTTCCTGAGTTCAAGAAACAGAGAGCAGTGGTTCTTTAAAGGGGTTCCACTGGCCCTCTGGATTAGTTTTTGTTCAATCGCGTTTATTTTTATATGTCTATGTACACTAGTACCTGTAGCTGTTTAACGTTAACTAATTGCCAACTTTTACCCTTCTTATCCTCGCCCATATCCAAAAACAAAATTAAACCAACAAAAACACCTCACACACTAACTAACCAAAATGTCGATTGTAGTACCTACACCCACACTACTCCTGACTAACTGAGGAAGATCTGAAGGTACATATCCGTCAAGTTACATATTACGATTACCATTGATATTGTTGTAGACCCTCCCACGTAGAAGCAGGGCACTCGGGAACACATACGTACCTACGCCCGGACACTGTACACACCCATCACAACCATCAATACCAACACACCTATCACACCCACCGAGCAGAAAGGCTTTATCATCAGTCCCATTCGCTAATCAGCCACCAGTTATATTGCCTGCATGCGTATTATCTCGTAGTATTTTACCTTCACCCGGGCGACCATTTTTCAAGGACCGGAGCGCCCAAGAGCCGGAGCTTTAGCCATATCATGCCCACTCTCTTAATCACGCTCTTTTACCGGGACTGACGTAAACATTATGATTATTTCATCAGACTTTTTAAGCACCCGCTTTAGGGAAGTCCGTTTTTGATATCGTTCCGACCGCTTTTCGGGATAATTTTTACATTGTCATAAAGATCCAGCAGTTTTCGTTACACGGTGAGCAAATTTCATGCCCAACAGAATGCAGATCTCTTGTATTTGCATTAGTGCGTTTGTTCTTGAAAGTTTTCAAGACTTTAACAACGTAGGTTAGGTTTCCTTGATAGTCGAATGATGCCTAACTGGCCTAAATCTTTAGAACCCTTTTGGATGCATTGAAAGAGAGCTACCAACTGTACCGAAAGTCTACATACCATTGCTTTCTTTGTGCGTAATTAGAGCAAATCGTTTGAAAGTACTATAATGTTGATAAGTCTGACTGGGGCTTTTCGAAAATATCACCGCATTGTATAATTTCTTTCGGTGTGCTGTGGCTGGTGACGATGTCATCGCTTTGTTGTCTGCGTAATCATTTTGTTTACTTTTATCTTTTTTTTTTGCTCACTGTCACTGTTAAATTCCACAATTTATTTCAATCCCTTGTAACTGGAGAATCAAATCAAATGGAGGCCCCACGAGAAAAAAGTACTTGCCATTTAGATGAATCCCAAAGGCGGCGATCGTCTGGAACCACTTTTTAAAACCTGCGATTATCAGCTGCGGGTTTTTTCTGCGCTCTTTTTATTTTACTTTTACTGTCGACTGTGCAGACTCGAAATCTTAAGGTCAACCGGCTCCAGGAGATTGTTGCCAAGTCGACTTAGGGAGGCCCGCTTCTCGGCAGCCGGTTTCTGGCCGGGATCTGACTTAGTGAACTGCCCGGCTAGACAGGTCCCGTTCCGCTGCTATTTTTAGGAATTTAACGAGCATACAGGTCCGGAAGAGCAAAGGTCTTGCATTAGGCTGATGAACGCAATGAAAGTGGGCAATTCGAGGCCTGCGCACTAACTGGGCTCTAATTAAGTTGCCAGCAATACCATGATTGATTCGCCCAGAGCGATGGGACGCATTCTCGCGCCGATAAGACCAGACCCAGACCCATGTACATGCGAGTATATGTATTTGCTTTGTCGTTAGCATGTTGCGAAAAATTTGTGCACCAATTGCGCGCTGTAATCACTCTTGGCCAAAGTCCGCAGTCTAGAAGTTGTAAGTGTCGCGCACTTGCGGTACTTTTCGAGAACTCCAGCGGCAGCTGCAACCCAACTCTAACCAGTGATTGAACTCGCGAGCTCTCGCAGTGAGCTAACAAATTAAATATTGTATAAGTTTGTGGGCATAATATTTGTAGTGTTATATCTGAGTGCCTGCGGTTTGACACGCAGTTAGTAGTTGGACAGCTCAATTCGCCAAGTACGCGGATGATACTTGCCTGCCTGACTATCATAGTATAGTATCAAATCATATAACTCAAGTGTTTCTGGGAATTGCCGTTCATTACTCGAGACATTGGCAATTTAATGCCGATGGGGGCTCGTTAAGTAGGCAATTGAATAGCACGCCCGGTGCAGCCCACCAACCACATCTGTGTTGATTGGACATCGTAAACTAATTCCAGCTGGTTAAGGTATCAGTTACTACTGGAAATGATCTCGCCAGCGACAGGCCCTAAAAAATGGGTGTGTTTTGTGTTTTGTGTTTTCCTCCAGCTTGCTGCTGCTCTTATCTCGGTGCAATAGTCTAGAATCTTGTGGTCAGAGCTCAGTTTTCAATGACCAGCTTGTTGTTTCACTGTTTTCTTTTTTTTTTTCGCAGTGATAAGAGCCAGCCACTTCCATTTTGCGTTTCTATAAATTCTATTTAAATTTAAACTTGTTTTCTGTTGACGACACGCGAAAAGTTCCCGCGAACCTGTCGCTTTAATCAGAGAACTTATTTACACAAGTGACGTATGCATGGTAATGAAGTGGAGCAAAAGTTTCCGCCGCCTGTAAACAATTCAGATCACCTCTGGAGAGAGCGTCATCCAGGCGCGGAGGAGCTAATAAAGTCACACGCCCGTCATGTGGCTATCAACCGGGCTGGGTGGCAGACCCTCGAGATGATGATGGTGCCAAGTCGGTGGGTCGGTCGGTCGGTCGGTGTGATCCGGTTTGGCATGCGAAAAGTGGCTTTGTGATAAAGAATCGAAGCGGCGGGTAAACAATAACAGGCAAATAAATGCCAAAAGTGTCTGGCCCATTGGCCAAGGGTATCGTTTATTAGCCACTTTTCGCGACCCATTGTGTTGTGATCCACAGCAGGGAAGGTTGGGGAGAGTATATTCACTCCAAGTTCCCTAAGCGGGCTTATCATATTTCCCATAAATTCATTCTTCAATGGAAATCTGTACAATGTATTTATAAACTATATAAATATTTTACTAGCAAGCATAATGAATGGCGAGTATTGAGAAAGTAAAATAATACGTATAATATCTTACGACTTCTTGAGTTATCAGGCATATATTTCAGTTAGGGTATCCACATCTTCGACCCCTTACTCCCAGACACGCACTTCTTGGTGGTTTGTTGTGGCTGTCAAAGAGAGCGGGTAAACCCATCGCGGGGTCTGGGAAATGCGTGTCAAACAGGCCTAGGCAATGATAACTAATTGGCAAGAAGCCGATGCCCATTCTGGCGGGGATGGGGTAGGTTCTCGTGGTAGGGGTTGTTCAGAGGCCGCACGCGCGCTGCCCCATCGAAGTGGGGAGGGGATAGAGAGAGCAGGGGAGGAAGGCGTGAAAAGCACCGAGGTGTACTTTGCTCTCGCGCAGCTACACATATCGCGGAGCTTCGGCTGCGATCGCCGACGCTCTTTGGGTTCGGATTTGGATGTGGTTTCGGATTCGGTTGCGGATTCGGGTTCAGTCTTCAGTCGGCTGGCTCCCGCGTTGGTTGTGCGCGCGTTGTACCCTTTGAACGCCTTAGAAAACCAAAGGCCCCTTGCCCCTGGAGCGTAGTTATATAATTGAGCTCGAGCGCTGTTCTCCCTCGCGACAAGTGTGAATGCACAATTGCAATCAAGCGAATCGAGCCCAGTCTGGCATCCACAAGATAGTGTATCTTGATGTTAAGAAATCAAATAAGCAAAGCCAAAGAGAGCTGCATCAGATATTTTGTAACTGTTTGCCGCGAGTGAAAGTTTGTAATTGTCAATTTTAAAGAGTGAAAGCCACATTCCGCAAAGATAGGCGGAAACGGACACGAACATCGGCGTTTGAGATCGGAAGTGAAACAGTGCAAACTCGACAAGATGCTGCGGAATAGCACATACCAGTACAATCTGCCCGTCGATTACCACAATATTCAGCAAATGGCAGTCGCTGGCGACATGATGGAGGATTTCGTGGTCATATTTCGCGATATGATGGGACGGGTACGTTGCTGACGGGCCCCTTTTACAGTCCTTTGTAGGCTAAAGTTACCCAGAACCCAATACATTATTGTATATGTGACCAAGTGCAGCGGAAGCTGACTCATTCGCCAATCATTTGCTGTGATTATCTTATCGTTTGTGTGGTTTTCCCCGGAACTTCAACGGGGATTGCCATAAGGCAGTCTCTGCTCGATGTGACTTACCCAATAATTCGGGGAACAGTTTAAAGCCAATAAAGTAGGAATCCCGAAGATGTTTTGGAGAAGCCATTGCCTTTGTTTCGCACTCCCTTTAAAGCCACACATGTGTGCTATTTTGATGATATTTCCTCCCTGTTGTGCACCTAAAAATAACCGCTTTAAAATGTCTGCGATTGGTTTCCCATTCAACTTCGCAGCTGTTGCAATTGTTCGCTGCACTTGTGCACTTACACAATAATTCGTTTGGTGCCGCGTCGTGGTATTTGGTATTCGGGTTTTTAAGTTGCCCCACGGACGTTTAAAGTCGCCTAGCAACAGTCGCTCCATCGACGGATGGCGGGCCAAAAACGCGCTCCGTCGGGTGACGTGCTGATATGGAACCGGTCTGCACCCCTCCCCGCCATCGCCCAGCAGGCAGACTTTAACTTTTACGATCGGCGAAGACGACATACTTTACTCAGCCACACACATGGCACTTGGCCTAAGATTTGCGTTTCGCGTGGCTCTCCTGCTCTGCTCTACTCTCTTGCTCGTGTGTGTGTGTGTGTGTGTATTTCTGCCAACTTGTTGCTAGGCGCCTGCAAACGTCACGCTTTTGTGCTCTTGGCCAACAGGGCGTATGTGTGTTAACGCGCTGCAGCATAATGTGAGTGTAACAAGTATACGCACTGTGGGCGACTGACTGAGTCAGCGCCATGTGATTGACCCGCTCCCCTTGGCTCGTTATCCATGATGGCTCGTTTGGTCAAGCCCCCACAATTTGTGTGACGTGAGCACTTTTCTCTCTTTATAAACGTGTTGATATTTACATTACACTGATGTTTACTTTGAAAGTCGCTGACGTCGATTGGACGGATTTAACCAACGTCAAGATCGCCGCCACAAATTTCGCGGGCATGAGTCAAGTTCATCAGTCGGTCGATGATCCACTGTACCTGCCATATATACCTTAAAAAAACCCAGATATCGGACTGCAACGGCTTATAGCCTTGCTATCTCGCTTGATCGGCCATTCAAGCGTATTCGCCTTGAATTTGAGTTAGTTCATTAGTCCAAGGCGTTTGAAAGCTGGTAAATGGCTCTTAGTAATCAAAGATGGTTCATTCACGGTTGCGGAAAACCCAGATAAATCGTTTGTTAACCTGTTTTCTTTGCGACCGCGACTACTCTACTTTCACGGTCATTTCCACGTTCGTGCGCCAAATTCACGGCTGACTTATAAATAGATCATTGTGTATAAAAAAAGCTCTTTTTCGCACTCATGTGACTCGAGGTGTATATATCAAATATATATATACATATATCTCAAATCGAGAATGATAATTCCATCAGCAATGACGTTGCACTAAGAGGCCCATTTACATTCCGGAAAATTTCCATCGCTCTTTTCGCCTCGGATTAATATTCCATTTCGGTAATTGGCCAACTAATTCCCACAATTTTCTGAATGGAATGCCCATGTGATTGCTAGTCGCTAATTGTGAGTGCAAACTGAAGTCGTTTTAAATGTTTAAGTACACTTAACCCATTCAGTGAACTTATACCCCCCATTTTGCCATCATTATTTGCCGCCAGAGGTTAAAATTCACATTGCTCGAAATTGTCACCGTGTGAATGTGACAAACACGCAAAATGATTTGGCACATCAAAAGCGGATGTTTTCACCGGCAAACACTGGATATATCTTGCTCCGCTAAATAGATAAACAAATCACTTGGCTCCTGTTATTATTCGCATGTCTATTGTCCAAATTAGTTTCAATGATATCAGGTCGCTGGGGGGGTTGAAAAGTGTAATAACCTTTTATATTCGCAGTGAGCCTCTGGAAAATTTCTTTATAACGCTGAAAGTGGTTTTCAATCGGATTCAGTTGGGTTTTTGCTCGCACGAAAGCTTCGTGCATCACAAGACTTGATAATTGTTATCAATATCAGACAGCTTTCCGGCTATCAGCGGCATTAATTCAATTTAAAGCCAAAAGCTGTGCAATTCATACGAATTCAAATAATATTTCACTTCATTCCGGCCCACTTGGCGTTCGTTTTTTAAGGAGAAAGATCCGCCAAATTGCACAACCAATTTGTTTAGGCGACAGAGAGACAAGAGGCGAGCCAATTATAATTATTTTCGGGGTAGGGCGCACGTCTGAAGAAAATCCGCAAGTCGAGAATCGAGAAAATAAAGTACATGGTTGCGGCACGAACCAGATATATATATGTATGTGCATAGCTGCATATGTGTTCCTGCACGAATGGCAAAACTAATGTGAATGTGAATGATATAACTTTTGTTTACGGCTCTTGCATCGCTCATTCTTGCCCGCTTCCGCAATTCCCACTGGTCGGGTGATGGGGATTTTAGTGGCGCGTGTGGATTGCCCAGTCCGCCCATCGCATCACATCACTCTTTTGCATTCTGCATGAGCAGCCTGTATTATTATTCAATATTACCGCACCTGGTTGCATCGTTTGGGAAATAGAGATAGCAGTCGGTGCTTAGTTGGCTTGAAATTATGGCGCTAGAGGCTCTTAAAGAATTGCTGCACTTGGTGGAAGAAGTCGAAGAATGTCGCCTCCCCGAGGAAGTAGTAGTTCACGTAAATGAATGCATATTTTTATTTTATATCTATCCGCTAGAAGAACTCGAAACTCATCTATATTAAATCCATTTTTCCCTTAAATAGACTAGCATAGTTCAAGTTCTCTAGTTGTAGCACAAGTATTTTAATCGCTTACCTTTGGATTTTTGCAGTACCTCGACATTGGCGAGGATATGAACGTACCTGATGACTTCACACAGAAAGAGATGCAGACGGGCCTCTGGTGGCGACACTTGGTGGCCGGTGGCATAGCTGGAGCAGTTTCCCGGACGTGTACAGCGCCGCTGGACAGGATTAAAGTGTACTTGCAGGTGAGTTTACCGCGATACCGGAAGTATTTCTCTTAAAATCTAAACAAACGAATTCTGCCAACCAGGTACAAACACAAAGAATGGGAATCTCAGAGTGTATGCACATCATGCTGAACGAGGGCGGATCGCGGAGCATGTGGCGAGGCAATGGCATCAATGTGTTGAAGATTGCCCCCGAAACTGCCTTCAAGTTTGCTGCCTACGAACAGATGAAGCGACTGATCCGCGGAGACGATGGCAGCCGCCAGATGAGCATCGTGGAGCGTTTCTACGCGGGCGCTGCGGCAGGCGGCATTTCACAGACCATCATCTACCCCATGGAAGTATTAAAGACGCGCCTGGCGCTCCGGAAAACGGGACAGTACGCGGGCATTGCCGATGCGGCGGTCAAAATCTACAAGCAGGAAGGAGTGCGCAGCTTCTACCGCGGCTATGTACCGAACATCCTGGGTATCCTGCCTTATGCCGGCATCGATTTGGCGGTATACGAGACCCTCAAGAGGCGGTACATTGCCAACCACGACAACAACGAGCAGCCCAGCTTCCTGGTGCTCCTGGCGTGCGGCAGTACATCGAGCACACTCGGACAGCTCTGCTCCTACCCGCTGGCCCTGGTGCGCACCCGGCTACAGGCACAAGGTAAGGCATTTATTCAGCGGTATTATTGCTTCTATAGTAATGCTATAATAATTTTCGTATGTCCACTTGCAGCCGCCGAAACAATTGCCAATCAAAAGCGGAAAACGCAAATACCCCTGAAGAGCAGCGACGCGCACAGTGGCGAGGAGACGATGACGGGCCTGTTCCGCAAGATCGTCCGACAGGAGGGTCTGACGGGGCTGTACCGCGGCATCACGCCAAACTTCCTCAAGGTCCTGCCGGCGGTGTCCATCAGCTACGTGGTGTACGAGTATACGAGTCGCGCCCTGGGCATTAAGATGTCGTGAGATGTCTGTCCTAATCTCGCTCCTATCAGGTTAACTCGGCTCGGCCCGGCCACCCGTCTGCGGCCCCGCTCTGCAGGGCGGATCGGGCTGCGGCCGGGAGTGCGGCTGGTGATCCGGCTGACGCTGTGCTCCATTTTGTATAGTAGTAGCGTTAGGTTAAGTCGGCTCGGTCGCCACTCGCTCTCTGCTGCAATGAGACAGTCTCGTGCTGCTTTCCTTAAGTGTAAAACAGGCCTCTTCCACGTTCTGGGTTATCCGTTTTAAGTTTTTATAGTTGAATTAGTTTGGTTATTTTCTTAAAATATAAAATAAGTGATACTATGGCTAATTTATTTATAAACTAAACGCAAACGAGAAAATGCAACATTTTGGCGCGTGACGAACGCGAGCTAATCCCAAACAAAACATTTCTTAGGCTATCCTGCGACCTACAAGTAGGTTTAGGCCACTCTATCTCTTAAGAGCTAATTTATTTACAATTGTACGTAGGCTACCTTTGCTGAGGGCAATCGCGCTCAGTGAACTGCTAAAAAAAACACACATACCAAAAACGAAACCGGCTTCGAAAAGTTTCACGGGTGTTTAGTTTGTCCCATCCGACTGCTTTCGAAAGCGAATTAGCTTAGCGTAAATCAGAGTGAGCAGAGTGAAGCAGGCTGATTGTGAGGAGGGATAATCAGATATCTGAAATCGAGGGATAGACTCGGATGGACTTGGCAGCGTTTAAGCTTAAACACAAAAGACATTAAAACTACGATGTACTCGTTTTTGCTTAGATTAATGGATTACACAAAATAATGAGAAACACTTAACGTTTACAATGTGATGATAATAGTTTATAATATACACATATACATATACATACATATACCTACTAAAATACCGACTTGTAAGCTTCAAATAGCTGTCGCAGTCTTGAGCAAGTTCGGCGGCGAGGCTGAACATTTTGTAGCATTTTATTTGTTAAGTTTAGTAACACTTTCTCTTAGATCGTATTGCAATTGAAGCCAACGAGATTAATTGTGACTAAAGCTAACAAACAAAAACCAACACAATACCCATACACCATGTAATTTATTTGATATATCATGTGAATCTGAATCCGATCGCAAAACCGACCAATCTTAAGTTCAATCCTATTTTATATATAACACTGTAATGGTTCTGAATTTAAAAGTATATGTATAATTTGTACCTTACTCTTAACTAGCCAAATTGAATTTTGTACGACTGTAGTGAAAATAATGACTTTTTAAATATGATTTATCACTATCCCAAACGAAAGCATTTTAATGAAGTCGAACACATTTGAATCATTTAACCCATTAGACTTGATCATTGAAAACCACGCAATCATTATTCGAGTAAATAAATACAAAGATTAAAATGAAATCAACCGCAAAATTTGTTTATAATTTCTCAGTTTTATGTTCTTAATTCCACAGGCTTTTCCGCTCTAGTCTGAGATCATTTTAAGTTTGTCCTCTGCATTTTGATAGCCATAATATCAAAGTTAATTGAGTGTCCCACGAAAATGTTACACAGAATATAACTTTCTACTTACTTAAAGGTCTTTCCAAGATGATAAGATAAACAATGAATGGTTGACAAAGTCTATCTAGTCCATGAGCAAATCGAAATATTAATGAAAGTTTGAAATCAACTTGAATATTTTCCAGGCGATGAAAACATACTTAACATATTTAACTACGAATATATAACTACAAATACTCTGATATACATATTGTTATATTTTTGTACGTTTAGCTAATTTTTAAATAAATTATTTAATGTGACTTATAAGCCCGGTTCCAGTTACAAATAAAATGCAAATTATTACAACTGACCGCTTGCATTTTAAGTGGATTGCATATAAAGTTCATTGAAAATAAATAACTATTTAGTGTCAAGGAAGCGCATGTAAATATTTCTATTTATTTCGAAAACAAATAAAATCTTCAAAAAATATCGAAAGTGAACACCGATGACCGGTGGTACTAGTTCGGAACTCAATACCGAATATTTATAATGCGCCCAACTGAACGATCGGTGCTATTTTTGGAGGAGGAACGTCCGCCAGCTGTTTCCCCTACTCAGCGGCAGTGTGGTGATCAGAAAACGCGGACGATACCACTTTTTCAGCCGTTGCACCGAAAATCTGAATATCTGAATTAAATTTTACATAATTTGGCATCCACATGGAGTTCGACGCCACGTACCATGAGATCTGCTCCACGCAGACCGTCCAGTCGGAGAGGAGGGGCTTCTTCAACGAGTTCTGCGTGGACGTGCGGGATGCATGTGGCGACAAGTGGCTGCGCAACTACTTTGGCAAACTGAAGTCGAATGCAGCCCGAGTGCTCTCCATCTTCAGCGATCGCGAGGTGTGCGATCCCGTGCTCGGTGTCCTGGAGCATGTGCAGCCGGTGTTCAAGCAGAAGGATGCCCTCTTCTCAGCCCAACGCCGTGCCCAGGCGGATAAGCTCTACCTGATGAGTGGCAGTCCCCGTGGCAGTAACGAGGCCGAGGAGATCAGGGAGCTGCTGCAGCAGGCTCTCATGGCCGCCAATCTGGCCGTGATGCGTGCTCCCGACCGGAATGCAGATCCTGTCATTGATGATGGCCTCACCTTGGCACTGGCCTACAGGTCGAGGGCTTCCATACTGATCCGCTTGGGCGAGGGCGAGGCTGCTTTGAATGACCTCAAATTGGCCATCAACTTTGGACTGGAGCTGAAGTCCAGTGTGGATTACTACTTGAAGATGGCCCAAGCTTATGCAGGTGGGTCAGCCAGGAGCAATCCAATAGTATCATGCTAATGGATACCCTTTCATTTCTAGTCATGGGAGAACCTGCCCGTGCTGAGATCTCACTGAAGATAGCTGAGAAGATGCCTGGCTGTGATTCCAGCCACATTGCCCTGTGCCGCAAGGAAATAGCTGCAGTGAAGCCGATGCCTAAAGAAGCCTCATCGGAACAGGTGCCACAACTGGCACATGGCGAGAGTGCCGAAATGGTTGGTGCGTCAAAGGTGGTGAGGCTGGTGGAGACCAAGGAGAAGGGACGTTTTGTGGTGGCCAACGAGGGTCTGAGAACCGGCGATGTTCTGCTCTGTGAGGAGCCAGTGGCCGCCTGCTTGGAGCCCACATACTATGGCACCCATTGTCATCATTGCTTCAAGAGGTAAAGCACACTATAATTGGAGGTGTGGTTGTAAAAATATCCAAATCCCATAAATTACAGGTTGCGCACTCCGGTTTCCTGCCTCCATTGCTCGGGAATCGCCTTCTGCTCCGCCCAGTGCATGGGCGAGGCCTGCTCCAGCTACCATCGCTTCGAGTGCGAGTACATGGATCTGATGATCGGTTCGGGCATGTCCATCCTGTGCTTCATCGCCCTGCGTGTCTTCACGCAGGCGCCCAGCTTGGAGCAGGGCTTGGCCACCGCCAACCTGCTCTTCGAGCACTTGTGCTCCCACGAGGAGGAGCGCCAGCCGGAGGACTACTTGCGGCGAACTCTGATGTCCGGCTTCCTGTTGCGCATTCTGCAGAAGTCACTGTACTTCGGACGTCGCAAGACTGAGGGCGTAAATCCCACGGCCGTGGAGCTGCAGGTGGCCACCGCTTTGCTGGGCCTGCTGCAGGTGCTCCAGTACAATGCCCACCAGATCTATCAAACCCAGGTGACCGAGGAGCACCGATTCGATGGCAGTAAGACGGTGTATCTAGCCGCCGGCCTTTATGGTACCGGTTCCTACTTCAATCACGAGTGCTGGCCCAGGTGGGTTTAATTTGTGTACCTTTTATTGAGATCGTTGAGGATCCTTCTTACAATTCCAGCACCGCCTGTCATTTTGTTGGCAAGAAGCTGGTCCTCACAGCCACCAAGCCGCATCGTGCCAATGAACCGGTGGCGGTGAACTACGGACCCATTTTCATCAAAAATAACTTGAAGGAGAGGCAGCGTTCCCTGCGAGGACGCTACTCCTTCAGCTGCAACTGCATGGCCTGCCAGGAGAACTGGCCATTGCTGCAGAAACTGGACAAGCAAGTGCGCTTCTGGTGGGTACTAGCCTCGCTATCAATTGCTAAGCCTAACTTGAATATTTAATGTTTAAAGGTGCACCTCAGCCAACTGCTCTAACTTGCTCAAGTTCCCCAAGGACTTGGCGAAAGATGTGCGTTGTCCCCGCTGCCGCAAGAACATCTCGCTCAAGGAGAGCGTGGCAAAATTGATCAAGATCGAGGAGTTGTATCGCGAGGCAGCGCGGGCCATGGAGGCCCAGAAAACGGGAGAGGCTATCGAGCTTTTCAAGGAGGGACTCGAGATGTTCTTCCACGTGGCTGCACTGCCTCACAAGGACACCATACTGGCGCAGCAATCGCTCCACAAATGCTTGTCCGATACTGGGACCACTTTCAGAAAGGAGGGAAAGTGAACGAAAACTAGTTAATGGCTTGTGCATGTATTATTAAATCGTTTTTCTACTTGAATGCAAATTAAACTTCATTTTAATGGTGTATTTAATTGTTGTAAATGTTTTTTTTATTTATTTTTAAATTACCCGCGAAACACCATGCTAAAATCTAATTGGAAACGTTATTCGGAATTTTCCAATTAAAATAACTTCTGTAATATAACGTTCTGTTACGTGTCTGTTAATGCCAACGAATGTAAGTGGTATCTTTCGGAGATGCGGCCACACTGCAGCCGAGTTGTTTTGAAATATATTTGGTTTTGTTTTTCCGGCTAAAATGTTTAAAAAACTCAAGCCCGGTGAAAGTGAGGAGGATGTTCTGCGAATGGCAGCCGAGTTTAATGCAGAGCGAGCCAAGGATCCCAGTTTTCAGCCTGCAGCAGCTTTTGTGTGTATGGACAAAGGTGCGTCCAGATTCCCTCCTTCTGCCAAAAATGTTTAAAGTATATTTATTGTTGATTTCTTTAACTAATAAGCTCCTAAGAAGTCTATGTTTGCCCAGAGACGTGAGCAGGCGAAATTGGGACGTGTTACCTCCGCTACGGAAAAACAAGAGGAGCCAATTCAACCAGTGCCCAAAGAAAGCGTCCCAGAGACTCCAACAAGTGTCCCAAAAGAACGTGGAACGCATGTCAGCCAGGTTCTGCTCGATGAAATCCAGGAAAACATTCTGGGCGATGTGAAGGGCAGCAAAATGAATCCCAGTTCCCTAGGCAATGTGCTGGGCGAACTGGTAGAAAGAACTGAGGGAACCAGGAGACCTGCCTTCCCAGAAACTACAAAGGTTGTACTATTGTATGCTTAACTCGTTATTTATAATGATTTTTATGTTTTAGGTCGATACCGGCAAGCCGCTTAGCATTTTCGCCAAACAACTTTTAGGAGCAAAGTCTTTTAATGAGAAAAACTCAAAAAACGAGTCGGATTCACCGAGAAATGATACAAGTTCCATAATAGAAGATGCTAAACTGGGAAAGGAGCTGCACCAGGAAAACCTAAATGTACTCAAGCGAATGAATGAAAAAGACATCTTGGCAGAAAAAGAAAGCTTGCTGGCCTCTTTGGGTAAATAAGTGCCTTTCCGTTAAAAGTTATTTCAGTTGTACTGTAAATATTGCTTTGCAGATCCTTCATTGATCGCCTTGTTGTCCAAGAAACGTCAAAGCCCACAAAGTACAAAGCCGCCCAACCCGAATTCACCTAAGGTAATAGAAGCCCCACCCATGCCGACACAGTCTATTAAAGCCCATGATCTACAAAATGCTGCTTTACCCGATTGCAATCCAGCTCTTGAGCTATTGCAGCAGAGCGACAAAGGAAATTGGGTTAATTTCAATCTCGTCGAGGAACATAAATTGGCGTGGATGCGGGATATTCCCGCTCAGATAAGTGAACTAAAGCCGGGAGAGCAGTTCAATGCTCGCTTCGATTGGAAAGGTGTGCTCTTGCCTCACACACTCAAGGATCAGGATGCTGTGAAACAACTAGATGAGCGAGAACTTTATTTACATGGCGAGGAGGCAGATCGTCCCGGCTACGCACTTCAAGAGCTGTTTCGATTAGCCAGGTAAGCAACGGCTAGATATCTGCTAAAATCGGTTACTTATCTCTCGCTTCGTTTTGTAGATCCACTGTCTTACAGCAAAGATTATCAGCCTTTGGAGCCATTGCAGGGATCTTTAGCATCTATAACCAGGGATTCTATGATCAGGTGTTGTCTCTACCTATATCAAAAATATTCTTTCTGCTGCGCTTTGGGCTCGATGACAATGCCCCTGCACAACTGGAGGTTGTTAGTCGAGCTCTTGCCAACCTATTTTTTAACGAAACCGACGAAGTGCTTCTTGATCATATTCAAGACAACGCCTACTGTCACTGGCAACCAACCCTAGAGGTTTTGGGGAACGGCAGTGATGGCAAGGGAGAAGATACAGATACCAACTCCATAGCATTCCTGCAGCGTTACATGAAGCTGCTAACCACGAGTAAATCTGTACGCGCGGAAGTGAATGAAGATGAATCGGAGAGTCGGACCTCCATGGATGACTTTCAACTGGCTGAAACAGATCTCATGGACACTCTGCTCAGAACAAATATATTGCAAAGGATTCGGTAATCAATGAAGTGTCTTAGAGCTAGAGCTATTTCTAATAAGATTGTCTTTTATAGTTTCATTTTGGACTCTGTAAAACCAGATAATAACACAGTGGAGTCCTGTCTGAAATTACTTATAAGGATAGCTCGTACAAGTACCAAAGTGGCTCGTCAGTTGGCCAATGAAAGCTATCTTATAGATACACTCTTTAAGCATTTTCTACCCTCTTCGAGCGGAAGCAATCAGTTCTATGGCCAGCCGCAGGTTCTATTTCTAAAACTGATTCGGGTGTTGATTTGCCAACACCTTGATATAGCTAAGAGCTTTTCTAAAGGAGTCCTGATTGTGCGTCTTCAACAGTACTTATTCCTTCAAGACAATAAGGTTTGTATGCATGCGCTTTAGTGAAAGTAATTTTATTGACGGGGATCTCTTTGGCAGGTCCAGATGGTGCGCGTTCAGATCGAGGCACTGCGCAACCTGCGCTGCTTGCTGCTCCTGGGAATCGTGGATCGGGATATATTCAGGTTGGTTAGCGCTACCCAATTAGTACTATTATCTCTTCCCATATGAATTTCCCGTTGACGGCGATGTAACACTTGACGGTTTCATAAGCGGTGTCACAGCCATCTTTGCCCTCTGAAAGGAGCTTCAAAATGTGATTTCGTTATATTATTTAAATCAGTTTGCGTACTCTTAGTTCCACAGGCACCGACCAATTCGTTAATAGTCTTGTGTATTTCCTCGGGCAAAACCTCCATCAGTGCTTCCAAGTGCATGATGTTTTGTGAGTCAATCTGAAGGAAGAGTAATTTTCCATTACTTGGAAATTATTTCAAGTCTTGTAGAGGTCACATACCAATCCGAACAAATCAAACATGCAGTAGAGAAAACATTTGATCTCAGGATCCGTGGGCAGTATTCTATTTTTCACCGAATAGTCTATGATTTCTGATGTGAAGGGTATATAAGCTATTGCTGTTGGATTTCACACAAAAAAAAAACCACTTACCCAGGGAAGCTCCTGTCTGATTTAGGCATCGCATTCGCAGTTTTCTCACTTGCTTTATGATCATTGGATTAATTTCCACCTAATTACGGTCACAAAATCTAATTTAACGTTCAAACTCGCGGTAGCAAATA
Source organism: Drosophila teissieri (assembly GCF_016746235.2). NCBI lineage: Eukaryota > Metazoa > Arthropoda > Insecta > Diptera > Drosophilidae > Drosophila > Drosophila teissieri. Next base: position 11,985,670 of record NC_053031.1, on the reverse strand, counting down.
CTTACTCCTTGATTAACAGGAATTAAATCATAGATTACGAGTAGCGCTAAAATAAGGCTTAAATGCCTTGCAGCCATTTTTGCTTCTACCCAAAAAGTGTTAAGTTCCAACTGAGAATTTTTTAGGCTGCGGCTCATTTTTATAGCCAAGCCGAGCTGCAATAATGACTATGATTTTGCGTAATTTACAGGCAGTTCCTGCCCGCGCTGCGACAGCTACTGGACTGGCATGGCAATCACTGCGCTTTCGATGGAGTGGGCGGATCAGGGCTGGTGCGCCAACACGCAGCCGCCCTGCTGGTCGCACTGGTGGCCAGTGGCGAGAGTGGAGCGTGCGACGTTGAGGGACAGAAGCTGCTCGTGGAGCCGCTTAACAACTGCTGCTGCGGCTGGATGCATACTGCTTCCCGTGTGGCGAAGATTAAAGATGTAAGTTTCTTTGAACTCACTAAAACTAATTCCTAATAATCTGTACTTCAGTTTAGCCAGATGACACTTCTGAGCGCTGCTCTATATGCTGTAGGCTGGTTTTCTCGGAACAGCTTGTTGGGCACCACCAGTTTCCAGCCCTTCCTGCGCAGCATCCTCCCGAAGTTTGTGCAGTCCAGCGGATTTGTTGCTTGCGTACATGACCTAGTGTAAGTTGATCGTGCTAGAGCTTAAATCACACCTAATTTAATTGCTATATTCCAGCAAGGGCTCCATAATGCTGAAACGCCCCATTGATCGGCGCCACGTGCATGCGGCGTTGCCTAACGTGGGCGCAGTGCTGATGCACGACTACGGACCGCAGTTGATTGTCAGTGAGACGTATCCGGTGAACTTATTGAGTAACCTGTGGGCGCTGCTTGCCGTTTCCCTGGAGAGCGGTGAGAAGTCATTGTTCGCGGCGCTTATGCAACCTGCGGTGCTTGAACCTCTGGCCGAATATCTGCGCCAGCTGAGCACCCAGCTGAATCGCGTCCTGGCCACCAACTTCTATGCCCGCAGCGAGCTGAGGCTTATCCATCAGCTGCTCACAACAGATGGAATGGAGATCTACCTGGAGCGACAGCAGATGCTGCAGTTGGTTTACAACTACCTATGCTGCCTGTCCACTGCCCATGCCACGCAGATCAAGAGCATCTTTGAGCGCTTCATTTTCAATGGCGATTTCGTCAAATTGGACGAGTCTAGCCTTAAACTGCTGCAGCAATCGTGTCTGGAGATGGTGTATCCTCACATAATAGCTGTAAGTAATCTTAAGTGATACTTCATTTGGATTCTTTAATATAAGTATAGCATTTATTTAATATGTTATTGCGAAGTTAATTTAAAGTTTTTCCACTTAATAAATTTCAGTTAGATAGAAGCAAACCTTAAGTCTCGACAGACTCAGGAGTAGCATTAAGTACAAAAGCTAAGAGACTTATAAAGTTTTCAAGCTTGCAATTTCTATTTCCCAGCTCAGCGCCGTCGTACAATGTCACATTTTCAATGCATATTTATTGATTTTGCTTACTTCTTTTCCAGGACAACTCGGAGCCGTCGCTATCCTTGAGCTACACACAAGCACCCATCCTGCCAACAGACTGGCCCTTTTTTCAGCTCCGAGTTATCCTCAGCAATTACTTGCAAAATGTGCAGCAGCGTCCAGCGGCTATATACTCAGGTGAGGACGCTGACTCGAGCTTTGCTTTTCTTGGGAATAAATCATGTTTTTCTTTTTTTTTTTGTCTATTAAACAGAAAACCAGGTGGTCCGCATGACGTTGACTTTCGTGCGGCAATTGGAACGAGAGGGACTGCAGATTGTTAGCTCGCTGGAAAAGCTTATGTACCTGATGATTGCCTTCATGGGGCCGGACTCACAGTTCCTGGATCCGGATTTGCATGACTTGCTGCGTGATTGCCTGATGGATTTCTACAGGGAGAATGCAGCCCATGAATTTGACTTTGATGCCGAACTTGTGGATAAGGCGAGATTTGAACCGCTTTACTATCTGTTTGTGGAACATTTTGAGGCGGCCAGCTATGGCGATGAGCTGTTTAGTTCACTGGTGCTGGTGCCTTTGGCACAAAAATATGATAACAAGTGGCGAAGGCGTCTCTGGTCTGAGCATGTTCAGGCAGTTCGTTTCATAAACTGTGATGAGACTTTGGTGAGTGAAAGGATGTAATTTAAAATGAAGATAAACTTGATACAGTTCGATTTTGCAGCTGATGGGTGGACTGTCTGCATATTTGGAGCCCGTGGAGGAGGAGCCTTCGTTGGTGAAACTGTACGGCGATGCATTGGCGCAGAAGATGGTTCGTCCTGGGAGCATTGCCTATCGGATAGCTCAGCACCACTTCAACCACTCGACGTCGGTGCATAAAGCCACATTGTTTTGATAATCTGTACATTAATTGCAGATAGGCGCTCTTCACGCGACTGCGATAAACGAACTTAATTTCGGAATCCAAAGTCGTTTTCATGTGACAATACTCTATTTATAAAGCAAGCTGATTTGGGTTTATCTGCTCACTGTTGAAAGTGCTACCTCGCTTTTCTTTTGAGCTAGGTCCATCCAACTGTTGGGTAAAGTTCTGTCTTAGGCAAATACATACTCCAATCTTCTCTTTGAAACGATACATTTTCCTAGCTTCAGAGATAGTTCCAGTTGACTGCATAGCTAATTACTGGGAATTCCACAGCAGGCAAGTCGCTTATCATTATTGCACTGCACTTTGGCAATGGAGAGCACGGCTGACTAGGGCAAATAATTACATTTTCGGATAGAGAACTTCTATGTTGTGTAAGAGAAGGCTTTTTGGGCTAATTACGATGGGCCAACGCCAACTGCGTGTGACAGGCCAACAATTGCAGAGCATTTCGCTATCGCACTCAATTAATTAACATCGTTTGACTTATTGACACATGGGCCACGACAACTTGCCTCTTCCTTGCGGCTTCGCAGTCGTAAGCTTTGACGGCTGATAAAATGTATGTAATTAAAATGAACACAATTGAGGGGCCAGTGCTAATTAAATCATTTGATCTAAGTACTCGTGCATGTTGGTTTTTCGTTACTTTCCCCATGTATGTCTTTATACGTATGCCTTGGGCACCACCACACACCCTCACTTGGCAAATGACTTGTCACGGGGCTTTCGTTTGACACATGGCGTATGCGCAACATTGGGCCACATAACTCAACTTTCGCATGATTTACCCCCATCGATTTGAAGAATTGCGCACCGCGAGGCGCCAGCCTATGAGTGTTTATGTGATAATTGCCTTTAAGTGACCGCTAATTATTCCACAACTGCGGGGTGTTAGCGTGTTCCGTAAATATTTGCGTAGACCTCATAAATTTAAGCAACGCTAATCTGTTAAGTCAACTGAAATTAAATTTCGATCGAATGGTCTATTAATAGGCAGTTCAAACTTGATTGCCACTTGAAAATGATATGGAGAGTGGTGCATAGATACACGATTTCAAAGCTAATTGCACTGCTATCGCCGACTCCTTGAACAGTAATTATGGCTTTATTGGAAAAGAATTTTTATTTTTTTGTTTATAATGGTTTGTAAACTTAAATAGGGCACTTACATATATTAATATTTTGAATACTAAATAACTTTTCAAATGGCGTTTGCCTTGCACCACAAAGTCAGCAAAGTGGGCCAATGGTTTTTGTGATACGGAGTCCCAAGGCCTCGCCGAGTTACATTTGCCCACTTTGTGGGTAGCCGGCCAAATTCCCAGATATTTGTGTATGTTCGCCGGTATCCGGAGTCGCCCCTTATCTGTGATAAAAACATTCGAAACAGTAGATAGCGCGCTCCCAATTATTGGAGCCACTCGATAGGACTGTGCTCGCCTGCTAATGAAAACCTTTTGGCCAAATATTTACATTGCATGCACTTGACCAAGAAACCGGTTTTGATTGCTGCCTTCCTCTTGGGGGGAATCCCCTCCTTGGCAAAATATTTGCCCCTTTTCATCGCCAGCCAAGCGAAGCTGTGTTAAAAAGTCATATCTGTCTCTTGTATTTGCTGGTAAACAGCTGGTAAATATTTGAAATAAGTCGCAGCGGAGAAACAACTGTCAAGTTTGAAAAATTACTTTTTAAGACCTCCTTTTAATAAGCATTTTTGCTCTTCAGCAAGTTGAGTTGTGAAAAGCAATTTATGTCACTTTCATGTTTTTTGGCCACTTTGAAAAACACGTTTAAGTGAGGAAAGATATTTAAAATGACTCCAAAGTATAAATCTAAATAAACGCTTAAATTGTAATATTTAAATAATTGTATTTAAGCACCGTTTAAGAACTGTGAATACATTTAAAGTACAGAATATACTTTAAGTATGCATGGTATTGCAGAATACTGTAACGAAATGAATTGTTTAAGTATTTTGTTAAACATTTTCTGTGCAGCCCTTCAAAAGGTGCAACTAACACATACATTTTCCTGCAGTAATTATTTTCCTAACGGTGATTAACTTGAATTTTCTCCGGTTGTCGCGTATCTAAATGCAAGTAAACGACTCGCCTGCCTGAGTCATCTAGCAACTCATTCAGATGGCATGCACTTTCGGATGTGGATGTATCAAACATTTGTAGGGGTGCAAAAGCCACCACCAAGGTAACCCCAACCCCAAACTGTATCTGAATCTCACAGAAGCCACGGAAACCAAAAACTCACTCAACACAACTTCAGTTGCGCGCGTGTGTGAAATGTAATTTTTGTGCCGCACATTTGGGCAACTTGGGTTTGGGTTTGGGTTCAGGTTCGTTTGATCTGCCCATATATCTCCCTATATACTATATACGATATACTATATAGCTCGTTATGCTGTCGGTTGGTTGCGAATGATGGTTTGGTGGCTTGGTGCCTCGCGAGCATTTGTTTGTTCGCCGCATGCGAGCGAGACAACGACGAGCCGAATTCGCCGCAATCGCTTCTGATATTTTGTGGCGATCGCCAGCCGAGTTTGCCTCAGTCAGTCGTCGACTCTCTGCACGTGCGTTTGGATAGCTATAGCCATAGCTCCTCATCGGAATCGGCATCGGCATAGGAATCGGTATAGGAAACGGTTGTCGGATCAGCTGCCACGTTTTGAACTCGAAGAAAGCACTCGTTTATTTTCGGTGCTGGATGTTTATTTTCGAAAACGGGCCCCTCTTAGAGGCAAGTGTGGAAGTGTTCAAGTATCGCAGAGGTACCACAAGTATCTGAAAGATTAAAACGTGTAAAAGTATCTGCAACATACAAGAGAATCTAAACGATTGAGTATCTGCAAGGCTGTAACACTATTAAGTATTCAAAACATACTAAAGTTTCAAAGTATCTGTCAGATACAAGGCACAGTTTATGCATCTGCAGCCCAACACAGTAAACCCATCCCAAGTTGCTGCTCATCCTACTGGAACACAATTAATTGGCTCGAGAAAGCGTTTTGCAGTGCAAGAAAGCGAAACATTGTCTAAAAGGCATTTTGTGAATGCAGTAAGCCTTCTTGCATCCCAAGTGTGTGTGTGTGTGTGTGAAAGCCAATCAAGTGGCCTTCTGTACAAAACCAATTTGTTGTTGTTTCGGTGCAAAAGTGCTTGTGGGGAAACTTTCGGTGGGTGGCTTGTGGCTCCCCTTTGGATATCAGCCGAATACCAAGTACTTCCCAGTTCATGCTCATGTATTCCAAGCCCAAGTCAGCGCTGATAATGAAATAATTTTTTGTCAAATACACAAGTGAGCTTTGTTTTCGCTTTTCCACAATACGTTTCCGAAGTAGATGTTTACCACAGTGAACTAGTGCGTGTTGCAGTGAGAAGTGTGCATTAATTACTGCAAATTCGGAGTTCATAGAAAAAACCTATCAATTACCAATTCATTAGCAAATACCAATTACCTGCCAGTTGGATATTCATTTTGTGCGTTCCGGTGAGTTTGCAAAGCAGCAAATTGTGTTCTACACAGAACAGTTCTGTTGAATTCGACTGCGGCTTTTTTGGCCAGCTGTATTGGCCCTGTATACATATGTATGTACATAGATTGTACTTATGTACGGGTGAGCGAACCTGGATATCTTTTGTACATATACTACATACATTTGTACCTGCACCCTGCAATAAATTAATAAACCACACATGTCCAGCGGCAGTGCATTTAATTGAAAAGCTTTTTAACCAAAAAGGGTTCCATAACTTCAATATACTATTTTTTTGCCATCTCGGGGGTAAAAAGTGCCAGCTATGCTCCCAAAGTATCCATTTTTTCAGCCGCTTTGTGGGCGATTGCCATGCACTTGAACTTGAGAGCAATTACCAGTTTTCCGGGTCCGGTCTCGTCTATCTTTGGCAAGTGCTCTCGTTCATCTCCATTTATCTGTGCCACTAAATGGGGCAATAAATCCACCGGTGCATTTGTCTGTCTTCTTGTAATTCTATGACGACAATCTGGAAGACGATGCTACACTACTAGATGCTACACTAGAATCATTCAGTGCTCAGCATTGCGGTCAGTTGTCATTTGCTGGGTGCACTCGCATGTCTGGTTGCATATTTGCTCAGATAGTTTTGACTCTAGCATGTGCGATTTAATAGCCAAGAGTCACTTTATACCTGACTGTCAAAAAATCATCAGGCAGCCGCTCAGGAATCATATTACTTTAATACACATGAGTTGCTAAAACTACTTTTCCTGCCAAAAATGCTTAAAAAATGGCTCTTGTGAATCACATTTCGCATATTATATACATGTGATACATGCTAGATTAATTTATTTCCTTAATTTAAACGAAGTATAATATTTATTCTAGAAATTATTTACATTTAATTTAAAATGCCAAGTGGTGAAATTGAGCTTCTGGTAAAAACGCACAAATAAGTGTAATTTAAAGCCATGGCAGAGGGTAAATACAAAGAAATTTGATACCTGGAAATTTGAATTTTTGAATGCATAAATGTATAAATATGTATGAAATTCGATATGTTCCTGGGCAAACAGATTGTTTTAAGATGGAATCAGAATACAATACAAATTTTGTAGAATAAAAAAATAATTTTAGATATCCAAATAATTTTTATAAATTCCCGTTCAGTAAAATGTGGATGGATTGCATATAGGATTGCATAACTTTCAAACCGACTCAAGCGAAAAAGAACCCTGTAGGCACTAAATGCAGCTGCATATAAAGGGCTTCAAATGCCCAGATCCTGGGGGTTGCACTCCTTCCACTCCACTCCACTCCTTCCACCCCGAAGCAGCGATCATCGATCTAGATATTTCATGGGGTGGCATTTTGAAGGTCGTGGCTCATCCTCGGGTGTACCTACTTATGTAGATGCTCAAAAGTGAACTGGATTCCGTGGGGCTCAGCTGGTTAGAGCTGTCGGAGCGCATATGCGAGGCGAACTGAGCAGCACATGCTGCCTGCCTCGATTAACTTGTCCATTTGCCAAGCCATTGACACACAGCCCGGCTAATGGAAATGCAACTCAAATTGTCACTGCTCCCCCTAATGATTGTCGACCGACTTTTCAGGCTGCATGGCTGTATGTTTGTATGGCTGTATGGGTACGGCGGGGGTCGTCGGATTTGCGGCTCAACTGGCGCCAAAGTCGCCCAAGCGGCTTGATCCCCAAGCTTTGGCTGTCAGCCATGGACAATAGACACTCCGCACCCAATGGCAAAAAGTCCGGAGAAAGTCAGCCAGACAGACAGAAAGACAGACAGACAGACAACGAACCGGAGATCACAACAGAACGCAACTCAATGGCGAACAAATAAACAAGTAAACTAATAAATCATTGACCTTGCGAACCTTGACAAAGGCGCTCGACCAGAAAGTGCACGGCTGACACGAGGCTGACAATAGAAAGAATAACACATATCTGCTTAAAAATAAAAAGAAATATTTAAAACAAGAAAAAAGTTCATTAGAGCGCTTGTTCTGTTCCCATTCAAAAGTATCTTCTTGAATACGCACTTCTAATTCTAGACTTCTTTCAACAGTTCAATCAAAATTTCGAAGAAAAGGTATTCACATATATGTAAATAAAAATGTATAAACATACTCGATTGCCCAAGAAGCACATGATGAAGACTATATATTATATATCGAAGATGTAGAGAGTGCTCTTGCAAAAATGAATACTCGATGAGTATGTTAAAGATAAAAAACTGCGTACTAGAAAACAAAGGGGGAATCTTGTGCATTATACAAAGAAATTATCTGTGAATTGATTGTGCGCTAGCATCGAATCTTTTGTTTTCAGCAATTTCTCATGACTTTCTGCCAGCGTAATAAATGATTAAAAGGAATTTATTAGTATCTTTCCAATAGTTTTATATATATTTAGGAGGGCTCTACAAATTTCTGCCAGTGCACAGAGAAATTGCAGTCCACGGCGGAAATGGGAATGGAAATGTGAATGGGAACGGGATTGAGTATGGGTGTGGATGTGGGTGTGGGTATAAGTATGAGTATGGGTATGAGTATGGGTTTGCGACTGAGAATAAGAATGAGAATGATGGCCTGCCTCACATATGTATGATGAGTGGTGAGTGGTGCCTGGGCTACGGTTGAAAATTATGCAAATCACAGCGCCAAGTCACGAAATTCCCGAGTTGCGGTGCAGTCGCCAAGTTGCCAAGTAGCCACCGCGTTGTCAATTTTCACCTTTCGCCTTTTTTTGTCTTTGCAGCTGATTTAATGGAGATTTACGGCAATTGACGGAGCGATTCACGCCGAGATAGCGATTTCGTGGGCGTGTGTCCAGCGTCCAGCGAGATTCTTTTGCGTAAGAAATCCCCAGTCAGCTCAGTCTATCTTTCATTCCTCGGAATGAAATTCATAAATTGAACACGCGCGCAATTAATACAAATTAGCCCTTTTGCTGGCCACAAGTACAGAAATAGCACGCGTGCATTAGCATTATATTATTTTAGATCAGTTGGCTTTGAAGTTGCCTGCTGGCCGGGCACTAAGTGGGTTAAAATCAAAAGGGGTTCTATCCTAAATATATTTAAATTCCAGCTCCGAGTCGGCGAAACAATCGTTTTGTTTGGCCAGAAAAGAACAGAGCAGAGCAGAACAGAACTGACCAGAAATTAAGAGTGAAGAACAAAAAGCCATGGCCAATTGGCCAGGTAAATGGTTTTGGGTTCTCCGTTTTGGTTTCCACGTTCTTATTGGTTTTTGAGGGCCACAAACTTGAATTTTCATATCTGCTGGGCTCGTCGTATTTATCATATTTCGCTTTGTTCCCACTGACTATAAATTTGGCATATACATACGTTGGGAATCCCAAGTAGTGTGTGCTAACAAAACGTACTGAATCATCCTGACGCCGGTTCTAACAATTCGTGCAATGACCTGTGAAATTATGAGCATTATATGAGCTTAAGCCTCCCCCAAAGAAAATGTTTGTGGGATACCCAAGGGCTCAAGTAGATTTGGTGTTCCCGGAATACTTCAATTATTTTTGGCTGTGAGAATGTTTCTATTTTTTGTATACTCCCAACTGGGTTCGCCTTTAAATTTCTGAGAACCCATCGGCCGGCCAACAATCAATATTTTGTTTAACTTGCACACATTACATGCCTGCTGATGTTTGCTCACTTCGATTTGCATGGCAAGCCAGAAATTTAGACGGGTTTCTGGCGCGGCGCAAGTTGCTGATTAGTTGTGGCTTAGGATTTGCTAATTGGCAGCCAAAGTTATGCTGCCAAGGGATTTACTATGCATCCAATCAATGTAAATAGGAAGAACGTGCAAATGACCCAAAGGCCGCTTTGATTTCGTGCCTTCGCCAGAAATCCCACGTCCGAGTTCTCCATTAAGCACAAGTTAGCAATTGCCAAAGGTGTTAACCTGGATTATTTAGTGGCCTACTACGAGTTGGCTTACATGCCAATCTCTGTAAGGCACACACATTCTAATTAAATTACCTGTTACAGTAACACTATCGAAGGCGTCTTAACTATGCATGGACAAACTGCAATCCTTGCAGTACGTGCTTTCAATCAGAACAAAGATGCCAGCAGTGATGTAATATCAACATGCATAACTTACAATTTGTACATATGTACATATATCGCACATGGTTTTGACTTCATTCCATGAAGTCCGAAATGTCTGTGCTCGTGTCATGTGATTCGGATAACGTTTCCGACTTGAACTGGCTGGCAGCCAGGAATTGATATGGTGCTTTAAGGTGCAGTCACAGGCACATGCCACATGACCCATATCCAATTTTATTGCACACTTAACCAGAGTCATTAAGCTGCGGTTAAGGCGACGATATTCATATGAGGAGACGCCGCTCGGCTTTACGATTCCGTATGCCATGGCATTTATTATGCCATCTCGTCTAGGTCTCCCGCCTTGCGGCAGGTGCTTACTTTAATAAGTTGCTAGCGGAATAAAAAACTGAGCAATCAGCACGATTTTGGACCTCCATATCAGATCGTTTCGCTGCCTCAACGAAATCGTAGTATATACACATTCGAATTTCCCCAGTTCATCCGTCACTAAAACAGCAATATATTCTTAAACGTTTGCTGTCTTATGCTTCGTAATATATACGAAAACCTTCAATGTGCCACTCCGTTACTATGAATATTATTTCGATAATATATTCACTTTTTATGAGAATATACGACACTTTTTAATACTTGTTGAATTCGAGAACTGGTTGAATTTATGCTAATCTGTACTTTTTAGTTACTGTTTAACTAATTTTTTTTATTTTTTAGAATTAACCAAACCGACTCGTTTTAAATAATTGGAAATTACTTAGGTAAATAAGTTATTATTTACTTAACAAGTTATTTAACGACGCTCTTCGCTGAAATTCCAATTGTTCTGCCAAAATGCGTTTATGAACATTCTTCTCACATACTACAGAAATATGTATATAGGTATAAATATTCCACAAGCCAGAGAAATTGCAATATATTTTTATTAACCTTTATTTCGAATCGGCAGCTTTTGCTTTCTGCAGCAGGCGTGTGATTTGTCCTCTGTTTGCTGTTTAGTCAGTGGGCTTTGGCACTTAATTTATGCCGCCACAAATGAAGCGAAATAAAAACAGTGGACTTCCCAAACTCGCATCTTTTCCTTCTTTCGGGGATCCAAAGTCAGCTGGGTGGTACTTACCAAATGGCATGATATTTCCATTTCCGAGTCGTAAATACTTGCTGGCTCCCCGCTCTTTACGACTTTAAATCATAAAAAGTCCTCGGCTGTCCCCTAAGAAACACAGAACCTTCGGTTCGAGTCCTTAACCCTCATACTCATACCCATTTTCATACCCATTCTCATACCCACTTACAAGTGCCGTCCCCTCCAGAAATGGGGGCTTCTGTTTGGGCCGTAAAGACCGCGAAATATTATTTATGGTTATTTTCATTTGGAATTTATAACCGAAAAACCATATGATATAAATAAGCAAGTGTGCCGCACACTCACAAATGGGCAACTTTTCCCGGTCCCCGGATCCGGTTTTTCGCATTGGGAGAGGTCAAAACCCCAATACCCCAATGCCCCCCACAAAACTTGTTACATTTTATTGTTTCACGCTTTTCCTTGTGGCTGAGTGCTTGGGTGGCTGCTTTCGTTACTCTACTTATTTATTTAAAGCATTTCACTTGCCCCTCGCTGGCTGCTTATTTATGTGAGCACGTCACTATGCTGTCCTAAACTTCAGCAACTGCCTCGAATGACCATGGAAATGTTGGTCTGATTACGAATTCCGAACAGCATTTAAGGTGCATTCATTTTTGTTGAATTTGTATCCAAAATATGTTACGACATGAAAATAAGCCCGAAAAAGCGCATCGCTTTCGAATCATCAAAACATCAGCAGCAAATAAATTGTTTGTGTATTTACACGCATCATGGAAGTTTTTTATATAATTTTTACGAAAGTCCATATTGATTGAACAAATAGTTGCTTTTCGGGGAAAGGTATATCATAAAAATGTAATTGCTTTTTAATAATGTTTTTCCCAGAATGTCAGTCACCAGTTATTAACTGGGTTATTGCTTATGTTTTTTGCAAGTGGAGTTCTAAGTGAGGAGATGAATATGGAGATTATAAATAACAAAATATATTTCATTAAACTATTTTCTCTGACGATAGAGATCAATTTTAATTCAAAGTAATTAATTTATCTGCTTAGCAAACAAATCAATTTTAAGTCAAAGTTAATAAATTGACTACTTTTAAAATCTGTAAAACCCAATTTATTCCATGCGGATAGTTTAAAAGTTAAGCCTTATTGATGCTGCATAAAACAAACAAAATTGAATGTTAAATAAACATAGAAAAATATTACCTTAAGCTTGCAAGTCAATAAAATATTCTTTATTTGCTCGAAATCTGTGGCAAAGGATTGCAATTAGCTTTGAGTAAACAGAAAACATGACTGAGTGATATGTTGACTAGCCAAATATATAGAATTGATTGCGAAAATAGTTAAATTACTTTTCGTTTATGGCAAACAGCTTTTGGTGCAATTGTGTCAAGTTTAAGTTTAACATATGTAAACATGACAAATTCATTGCCAGCTAAATCAAAATCAGAATAAGTATCTTTGTAGATAGTGGGTAATGACTTACTATGCTATCGAACTTAATGAACTGATATAACTTGGAAGTTCAGATATTTAATTTCTAAGAAACACAACGAGGAATTACTTGCAGATAAAAAATCTGAATTAATAAAATGAGAGCTCGTTTTTCCTTACCAACGAGGGGACTTCTTTTGCCCTTGCGAATGTGTGACCTTTCACTGCAAGGATTTATTTATTTCCACAGGGGTATGCAGTTCAAGCCAAGCATGTTTTTCTTTCCCAGAGATGCCATTAAAGTGAATGGAATCCAGGATACAGAATACAGGATTCGAGAGCAGGACAGAGCCTGAAATGAGTGGGTGGAGGGGGCGGTGTTGCGTCATTTCTCAGGACTGACAACATGGAAGCTAATGCCCTAATGCCTGTCAGTCGCATAGCTCCTTAATCGCTTAAGCGGTGGAAGCTCGGGGTAGAAATTCCCCAGCAACGCAACAAATCCAACAACCCTTTGTTCAGACATGAAATGTGGGCCAAAAGAATTAGCCCGATTGCCAAAATGACTTCCGTTTTTCTTGTTTATTACCAAACAGTTTGCATTTTTAGGCTTTAAGCGAGATTCCGTTCTTTTCGTCCTTTGGTCCTTGGCACATCCGCATTTGCCGCATTCTGCCTGCCAGCCCCCCAGCTACTTTGCATTTTTTTCGCATTTTTTTCTCTACACTCTGCTTAGTTTTTCTTGTTTTATTTGCCGCTTTTCCTTTTCTCGCTGGCTAGTTGCTAGTTTATTTGGGCATTTCGGTGGGCGTAAAATAATGTAATACAATGCGGATCAGCACGCTTGACTTGCTCAACTTCTGCTGTGTGCTTTTGACACTTTGTTGCTCCGGCTTTTCTGTTTTTCTTGGTCCTGGTTTGTTAATCCGCTTTGATGCCTATCTGGGAAATATATATGTATGTACGTCTGCCCAGATGACCTCCTGTCATCCACTGATGAACGGATACTACTACCGACATCGGTCAGTCTGAAAGTTGTGCGCTTTTTTTGTGCGTGCCACATCACTGATTGCCGCTTGGGATTACACGATGGAGTGGGGGGTTGGCATAAAAACGATTGATATCAATATCGGGGGCAATGGTGACTAACACGTGACATGTGATGTCCTGTCATTAGGTCCTGGCTGCTTCCTCCTCACGACCAGCAGTCAGTGTTTTACGGCCATTGCTTTTTGCTGCTTCGAGCATCTTGTAATTGGGGTCATGCAATAAAATAATACAATTCGCCGGCACTTGTGATTTAATGACCTCTGACCATGAATTCTGTGCCTGTTTTACCTAAGTGCTATACTCGTACTTGCTCTTTTCTCTGTCTACAAAGTTATATTCCGAAGGCTTTAACTTTCAGCTGATGCGGCCAAAGAGTTGCAAACTTCGCATCCCTTTTGAACTGGAAAAGTGCCCATTAAATCTAAGCATTTAATTCGACGGTATAAATAGCTGGGGGGCAGAACAAGCTTTATATGCAATTGTTGCCAAATACCACTGACGTTGTAAAAATCGCATTTTATTGTGGCAATTGAATTGCGAACGGGCGTGGAATTGAGTAATGAAAAGCAAAGTGGGCGCCGCTTCAAATAAAATTTACAAACAAGAGGGAACCGCAGTGGCAATCACAACTGGGTCCCCAATGCTACTGGCACTGTCAACAATTATTATTCTGATATGTTTTTTACAGCCAGTCCCAGTGCTTTTTCCTCTTCCTCTTTTTTGTTGGCCAGAAGCTTGCTAAACGCTTCATTTTCGGGAGCTCAGTGGCTCCCAACCCCACAAATGGCCAATTAATCAGAGATGGGGCCATAAATCAGGCGAATGTCGTTGAAAAGTGGCTATAACTTTATACATAGGGAGAAAAATACATTTGACCTTTGAAACTCTTTGTTAAGGAAGGATATACTGTAAGTAATAGCATCATTTCAAATCTGAAGGTGCTATTACATAAACAACATTTTTCTTGTTCAAAAGTCTGTTTGATATATGTAAATATTTCGTTCGCTTTGTTAAAGAACATCGAAAAGTAATGCAGAATTTTCAATATGAATAATATTATATGAAATTCTACATTTTGTCCTTAGTAATTTCTTCTTTCTCATGATATTTTGTCTGCTTATCAGAGGAGCTCAACTTGTTGGCCATCTGTCGAAGGCAAGCTGTCGCCTGGGAAACTTTTCACTATGCAGCCTGGCCGCATTTTCCTGCCAACTGCAGACTGCTGGCTTGGGCTTGGGGGATTTGGGGGTCAAGGGTGAACGGGTTGCTGGGAGCTGTCCTTTGTGTCTCACGCTGATAAGCTGGCCAGAAGTTTCGCTGCACCTGCCCAGGATGCCGTTTGCCTGTCATGAGAATGGAAATGGGACTGGAACTGGGACTGGGAACGGGTTCATTGAATTAAGATCTTAATTGCCTGCAATAAATTCGTGCAAATTCTGCGATGCGCAGCCCAGCTGAGCAAAGTTCCCACAATTTGTGTAAAATGTCGTAATTGGCGTAATTAGCCAGCGTTTTGCAATCTCTTTCACTCGCAGCCTATCGCGGTCTCTGTCGGCGCTTCTGTTTGCGTTCCATTCGCGATTTCCATTCCATTGTGCGATTTGGATTGGCCATTCTGTTATGGTAATTGTCCGCCTTTTGTTTGCCTTTCGCACTTGTCGCTCTCAACTTGACCTATAAAACATGGCACATGCTGTCATGGCATGCAAAACCTGTGACAAATCGCCGCTAGTTCACGCAACTTCTTTTTGTCACTTCCGTTTCCGCTCTACCCTTTTGCCATACCCAATTCCCCTTTCCATTTCCATTCCCTTCCGTTTCCGCTTTGCGCTTTCTCCAGATCGTCGATAGGTGGCGCCAGGTGGAATCCAAAGGGATTCCCATGGCGCTTTCCTTCCACCTGGCAATCACAACAGCCGGCTAATCATGATTAATTTGCATCAATTTGAGTTGGGGCTATTTTTAGTCGTCGCTTGCACTGTGCCGCCTTAATCGTTTCGAGCGGAGGTCTTTTATTACCGCACGGGAATGCCAGCGCGGCTTTCTCGGATTTCGTCACACATATTTGGCACTCAAGTTGGCGAAAGTCGATATATATATGCCACATGAATACGGGTAATCGAGTCGGGGTGCTTCTGTATGGATGAACTTTTAAATTCAAACACCTACATTTATCATGTCAGTGGAAACGGGTTTGCTTGATTGATGTATTTCGATGGTCTGATATCATTTCAGTGTTCAAATCAAATAGTGTAATTCAATATTTTGCGTATTCTGCTAGTCCAAATAAAATAAATCTCATCTTCCTGACTTGTGCCAAATCTGCCCACTCTGTGCTGTTTTTTTAGCCTGTGATAACTGATAAGGTAACTTTTTAATTTCACAGATTTATTTCAATTATTTGTTTGTTTTTACATACACAAAGACAGTTGTTTCAATACACACTGGTTTAATTACGGATAAAATTGATTTTTGCGTAGTTTAAACTGCCGATTGATTGATGGTTTTTTTGGGTGCTCAAGCGTATGCCCCTGTGTATTTGTTCTGTATGGCAGTATATTCAAACATCGAAGTGGAAAAATAAACATTCAGCTGTTTACCCAAAAGACCACCAAAAGGGTTGTGGGATTCTCGTCATCTGGTCAAGGCAGACGCCACAAACTTCAGCCAACTTATGTATTTTCGTTGCTGCGGCTATAACCAGAAAAGGTTTTCATTTCGGTGTTTCAGTGTCCTTGGCAACAAGGGCAGCTGAAAAAAGGACACCACACGACTGGGATTACAAAACTATGTTTAATTGTGTATGCATGGGTCGGCAGTGAACCCCCCCAAGTATCCCAATGCATAATCGAGTGTGTTTTTCTATTAGAAACAACATTCCCCTTTGTGGCACACTTACTGATTCAGCGAATTCGAATCTTTTTGATGGTATTTCACTTCATCTTGATTTATGGGTTTTTTTTTCTCGTTTTCTCCTCTTTTCAGACAGCTTTAAGCGCTGCCACTGCGAGTGCCACTTTAATCGTCAGCAGCGGATGTCCTGATTTCTCGACGAAGGGACATACATACACAATTAGCCACAGTGGATGGGTCTGAAAGCTGCGACCCGCACACGGAAACCGCATAAGCACTTGGCGAAATCTTCCCGGGGCGAGGCGCCCAAAAAGCACCGGGCAAGCAAACAAAAACAGAAACCGAAACAGAAACACACGCCCCAATGTCGGACACAATCTCCTTTGAGTTGGGCTCAGCCGCCGACCGGCCTCCCAACAGGTTTCAAGTGAACCCGGTCAACGGCAACAGTCGCAAGTCGCAGGCAGCGGATGGCCCAGGATCCGGATCCGGATCAGGAGCAGGAGTAGGAGTTGGCGCAGGAGCTGGAGAGGATGGGCCGCACGAGGTCTACCGCCGACTCACAAACGCCGAGGGCGAGCTGCTCGAGGACGACACATTCGATGCGACACAAATGCTCAACCAGCGGCAGCCCAGGCAGCAGAGGTGAGTCAGTTGGGAATGGGTCAGGGGTTAGGGGTCAGGGGTCAGAGAATAGGGGGGCCAGCACGGAAAAAAACTAGTGCTCCTAAGAAGGCCAACCTTAGAGATATTCACAAGAAAAAACGCATTTAATATTCTGTATTACTACCGACTTGCACTTTGGTTTCTAAGGATGTTGAAAGTATAGTCAAAAGCTGGAATGTGCTTAAGCCTATTACTTTCTTAATACTCTCTATCTGCACTTCCGTTTTCCTAAGTGTACTTGGGACTTAAAACGGTTGCGGCTGTTGGGGTTCCGACCTATTCGACCTTTTTCTTTGTCTAGTGCAGAATGTAAATTTCTTGAATTTTTCATTTTCTGGTAATTGTTTAGTGTTTCATCAAACAAGGATTGCTTTTGTCGCCTCCTGTATTTTGTCCTTGCTTAATTATGGCGTTAAAATTCCGCCCTTGTTCCATCCGGTTACAAAAGATTGCGAGCCAGAAATGATTCCACACGGAATGCTTGGAAGCAGCTCGAAATTTATCGCTTCGTCAGGAAGGACCTTTGAATCAATTACCGAGTTAGCAGGGACCAACTTGAATATGGGCGAAAATGCAGATTGAATGGATATGGGGAGCTGAAGTAACTGGGATCTTGAGTAGCTATAGCTATAGATTACCTTAACAAGATGTCTCTTAATCATTCACGCCACATTTGCTGCAGCTGTAATTTTGTAATTTTCAGTCCATCGGCTACGAGTGCAATCGCTCAAAATTGATTAAATTCTACAGAACTTCTCGAGTAAATCTCGAATTCGACCAGTCTCATCTATCACAGAGCCAAGAAGTTGGCGACCTGAGACTCTGACACTCCTGAGTTCAACACTCGGCGGGCGAAAGGTTCAACAGTCTCGTGCAGAAATCAAACAATACCACCAATCACAGACTAAAGTAATAACCATCATTTACGCTCGTATTCCCATCGGCACCGTGGACAGCCAATTTGCATAGTCCTGTGAGTTTCGACGGCGAATTGGCAGCCACAAGTCCTTCTTTGTCTGCTTTTCGCCAAACTATAAAATGTTTCTTTCGATATGTCGCCGCAATATTATGAGTATGTCTGTCCGCAAAAAAGCGAACCAAGTTATTGTAATGGGGCTTATGGAAAATTTTATGGCCCACATCCTTCGAGGAGCGGGAAAAGCCGAGACAACTGAGTTTCCCTTAATCGGCTCAAATTTCCAGGAACGAGTTTCTGCATAAATTAATGATAAGCTCACTGAAGGGCCTTCTCGAGCTTTAATCGCCTACTTTCGCCGTTCCTGATTGATAATTAATTCCTGAATTTTTCTGGGCCTCCTTACCCGCTCCAGTGCCTCAATTAAACCAATCCCATTGAGAAACAATCGATTGGATCGTCATTATGAGTGCTTTTCACGTTCTCGGCTGCCAGGCAATCCACGGAGCCCAGCAGACAAGCCACCCATTCATTTTTCCACTGACAACGAAGCATATATCATATAAATATCTAGGGGCCAAAGAGCATAGACGTTTGGTAAATTCGAAGAGCCACCAGGACTCCTAACTCGACTGCAGGATACTTATTCATTTGGCTCTTTAGTATTCTCACAATCTACTCTTAGTACGCTTTACATATTAATTTAAGCGGAATATTTATTAAGTTTGCATAGCACTTTCAGTCTATTTTAATTTAAATATTGCACATAATTGAAAAATAAGTTTCGTGGAAACAGGTAACTTATTGAATTTATTACTTTTTTATTAATTGCTTTGGAAAGCTGCTTGCATTTTATCTTCTCATTTTATGGCATTTCCTGAAAATAGTAATTTGCATGTCGATGCGCAAAACATGTTTTTAAGCTTAATTGCTCCTCTGCAACTCAGAGCTTACAGCTCACATAACTTAAAGAGTTTTGAGTTCGCTATTGCTAATTTAAAGTTTAAAAAAGTTTTCGTAGTTTCCAGCGTACTTAAGCTTCTTTCGATGAACGGGTGCAAGCAGCAGGGTGTCAGGATTGTCAGACGCTCTTCCATGCAACGCATAATCGGTTGCGGGCGGGCAGATCGGGGTTGAATGTCCTTTGAGGCGCGTGGGCGTGTCCTGGGGCCGTCTAAGACTCCTTTACAGACTGACACGAATCATCTAGGGCCTCCACACAATGGGGGGCAATCAGAAAGTGCAGGCCTTGGCTTGGGAAGTCAACTAAATCGAAATAAATTCAATTTAATTCCGTCTCACTGAATTGGCTGATAATGAAAGTTATTGGCAGCGGAGTTGTCCATTGAATCCATGTTCACTGGTTGTGAGAGTTTTAAATCTAATTCCGAACTTTTGTGCTCAACTCCCAATTAAAGTGGTAACCAGGGGCAACAATGGGCTGGAATGTAGGAGATGTAACGTTAAATGAATGAACCATCTAATATCTTCCATTTTTCCCCCATTCCTAGGCAATCAATCAAAAGCAGTTTCCGCGACAAGGATAAACCGTCCAGGTTCAAGGATCTGCAGACGACGACCCGCTTCCAGGTGGACCCACAAAATGACGAGTCCGACGATTCCAATGACTCGCAGGAGGAGCGCGAGCTGCTGGACAACGAGTACGACACAAAATATGGTAAAAGTTTCCGGTCAGTTTGCATTGCTCCCAACCTAGTTACACAGACAAAAATAAGCCAGGATTAATGGGATTTCAAATAAATGCATTAAAATGCATAACTTAAAAACTTAAATATTTATGAAGGTTATATACATTGATGTACTACATTATACAGAGCTAATAGTGTCTTATAAAAATTCAAAGTTATTGAATTAGAAAATATATTATCACAAATAATTTCTAATATAGTATACATTTTTATATGTTTATACTTAATAAGTGGTGCAATAGATCGACTTTAAAATGAAATCCACCATTTTTTTTTACCTTTAGTTAGGCCTGCTTTTCGCCATTTTTCTCTGTGTATCCTCCGCTTCGCCGTCGAACCTTCCCAATTATAACCCGACTGCTCTCCACAGGCACTTCACCAGAGAGGCGTTACCCCGCCTGGACAACTACCGCAACATGATGTCCATCCAGGCGGCCTACCGTCCAACGCTCGACGAGCTGCACAATGCCACGCTGGTGGGCAAGGTGAGTGCCTCTCCCATTGACCTCCAGATCGGGTTTACTAAATGAAAAATAACGCCCGAGTCGTAAATATACTGCAGGATACCCCGAAAACCACAAATTACAAATTTACCAAACAGGACCCATAAATGCTTTACGAGTCGCGCAGTGAAAGTCAAATTGAAATTTACGCACATACGCCCCCGCGCAAAAATTCGGGAAACTCGGAAAACTCGGGAAAAAATTCAAATTCAATGCCCTGTTACGGGAGAAATGACCCGGACCCGGCAGTGTCAAATCGTCGGCGGCAAGTGTCACCCCGTCTGATCCAAAGAGCTAGTAAGCCATTGCCATTTGCCGTTTGCCATTTGGCACTTGGCATTTCCCATTTTCCAATTTCCCATTTTCACTTCTGCGCAGGCACATGAGCGTGACTGCGAGTGCCGCCAGGAGTCAAATTGCTCGGTCGTTGGCCCTGCAGCCTGGGAAATCCGTGGGAAATTGCTTGTCCAATGCAGTCGATGCGATGCCGAAATTTATTCCAGAAATAGCATCATTTTGGGCAGACTTAACCGATTAAATTTGCCTATGCGGCCATTAAATCTGACAAGTCCATTGACTTTTCATTTGACATCTAAGCCCTTGCTGTGAATCATTTCGAAAAGTTCTCAATACTAAAAGCTCCAGTGCCATCAATTGGCACTAATTGATTTCCACACTTTTCAGACTAATTGTTTGTTGCTTGTGTTTTTGTGCTTCACAATTGGCTGAGCAAGTGACTGTCAATAAGAAATGAAAAGATAAATTGCAACAAGTCGCATCTGAAGGTCCATAGAGAATTGGATGCGATGTGTTGCACAATATCCATAGCATGTGGCAAGCTCTGTTGTCCAGTTGAATGGCATGATGAGCAAGTCGCGGTAATTAAGTAAAACTATAAAAAAAGAGCTCGCTCACTGTCACTGGGGCATCTTGTAATAATAAGCAATTAAGATGGGGTCTCGTTGCAAAGTGCACAAGTTCAAGTTGGATCAATTGGCACAGCGGGTGCTGCGGTTTCGGGGGCGTATGATTAATGTATTAATAATGCCTCGAGTGCGGGAATTCGACGACCTCCCAGAATTCTCCGCTGCTAAAGTCATCCATTTTCAGCGGGATTTCTTTTATGTCCGTTAAAAATTTCCATGTACCTCCATGCTCTGAAAATTACCAAAGAATTGAGAGATATTTACCCCGCCTTCAGCTTCAGGTTGTTTGCCGAATCATTTATCAACACTAGACAGCTTTATTGAAATTTTTCCAAGAGCCGTCCACCCTTTGCACTTTACACCCACGTACAGAGAGAAAGAAATATATCAAAAGGATTTTAGGAGTGGAAAAGGCCATTTAATAATTTAAAAATAACTTCTCTTTTCATCCATTTGAAATATATAAAGTAAATAACTATTTACGTTTCAACACTTTAGGATCATAAATTGACTTAAAATAATTTCCACAAAAATTTATTTTGCTGAAATCAAATATACATGTCTAAGTCATGAAGAGATATTCTTGGGTAATCTCTTTAGCATGCAGTATCTTATCAGATATTAACCCCCCTTTTCGCTCTCTGTACCCAAACATAGAACACGCACAGCTTGACACGTAATCAGGACCCGGAGTCGGGCATCCTGAATGGGGTCCTGAAGTTCGGCTGGATCAAAGGTGTGCTCGTCCGCTGCCTGCTGAACATCTGGGGCGTGATGCTGTTCCTCCGGCTCAGCTGGGTGGTGGGTCAGGCGGGCGTCATCGAGGGATTCGTATTAATTCTGACAACGACTGCTGTCACGACCATCACGGCCTTGTCGATGTCGGCGATAAGCACTAATGGTGTCATCAAAGGGGGTGAGTACCCACACCATCCACACCATGCACACCATCCTCCAGGTGGCCGCCTTTTAAACGGCTCTAAGTGGTTTTGACGCTTTCGCGTAGGTGGCACATACTACATGATATCCCGGTCCCTGGGTCCGGAATTCGGCGGATCCATCGGCCTGATTTTCTCGCTGGCAAACGCGGTGGCGTGTGCCATGTATGTGGTCGGCTTCTGCGAGTCCATGTTGGCCATGATGACGACCTTTGGCTGGGAAATCGTAGACGGTGGCGTTCAGGACGTGCGCATCATCGGTTGCGTTACCATACTGCTGCTCCTCATCATCGTGGTCGTCGGCATGGAGTGGGAGGCCAAGGTGCGTATGCGTAATATGGTAACTAGGTATGCTAACCTAATCCGATTTCGGTAAACCAGGCTCAAATCGGACTACTGGTCATCCTGCTGGTCGCGATTGGGGACTTTGTTATTGGCAGCTTCATTGGACCGAAGAGCGATGCCGAACTGGCCAAGGGATTTTTGGGCTATAATGGTAAGCGGTAGATGTATACACTTGTATGATTAATCATAGGTTTTATTTTCCTATAGCTACTTTGTTTAAGAATAACCTTTTTGCGGACTATCGGCCGGAAAAGGGAGGCATTCAACACGACTTTTTCTCAGTGTTTGCTATTTTCTTCCCTGCCGCAACGGGCATCTTAGCTGGAGCAAATATCTCCGGTGACCTGAAGGTAATCTTAAAGCTAAATGAAGTAGGTTTGATTTCTTTAAAATCCCAATTCGTCTTTATTTGACCTAGGATCCCCAAAAATCCATTCCGAAAGGCACGATTCTAGCCATTGTCATCACCACCGGCACCTATCTGATTATGGTGCTCCAGTGTGGAGCCACCGTGGCTCGTGATGCCACTGGAAATCTGACAGATGTGGTCAACGGCTCCTTTGCCTTCCTCGACTGTCAGCCTGGTAGGGAAATGATTTTCAGAGGTTTATATACATGAAAACATAATTTAAGCTGCAACACTTTCTTTACCAACCAGGTGAATGCAATTACGGCCTGCAAAACTCGTTTCAAGTAATTGAGTTGGTCTCCGGCTTTGGCCCGCTGATTTACGCCGGTTGCTATGCTGCCACCTTATCCTCGGCATTGGCCAGTTTGGTGTCTGCTCCCAAGGTTTTCCAGGTGAGATAATACAGTTCCCGCACCAATGTAAAATGTGTTTAAAATATTCCTTTTTGCAGGCCCTGTGCAAGGATGAGCTGTATCCGAAGATTGTGTGGTTTGCCAAGGGATATGGCAAGAACAATGAGCCAGTTCGTGGCTATGTATTAACTTTCGTCATTGCCTGTGCGTAAGTAGATTTTTTAGTAAGCTAAATTCATTAATAAAAGTGTGTAGTATAGGCAAGTAAGGAAATATATTAGCCATCATATTTGCCTCTGCGTGAGTACGTACTGTATTCATTTACCTAAAGGTTTAAGAAGGCCATATAAGATGTACATATATGAAACTCTCAATATTATTTTGCTTACTTTGCTCCCCTCTGGCTCTAGCTTCATATTGATTGGCGAACTCAACCTGATTGCCCCGCTCATATCGAACTTCTTCCTGGCCGCCTACATGTTGATCAACTTCAGTACCTTCCACGCCAGTCTGGCCAAGCCAGTGGGCTGGCGACCGACCTTTAAGGTGAGCAACCTGATTGACTTAAGTCCGCCGGCAATCAAATGTGTGCTACTTGTATGTATTCCAATCAACGTTAGTATTACAATATGTGGCTGAGCCTGTTGGGCGCTATACTCTGTGTGGCCGTCATGTTCCTCATCTCGTGGGCCACCGCACTCATCACCTTTGCCGCCGTGCTGGCTCTGTACTTAATTGTGGCGTACCGGAAGCCGGATGTCAACTGGGGCTCCACCACCCAGGCTCAGACGTACAAGAACGCCCTGATGTCGGTGCAGCAGCTGAACAATGTGGAGGAGCACGTGAAGAACTACCGGCCACAGATCCTGGTTCTTTCCGGTCTGCCCAACACTCGACCGGTGCTCGTCGACTTGGCCTACATGCTGACCAAGAATCTATCCCTGCTCGTCTGTGGTCACGTTCTGAGGGGTTCCAGCTCCCAGAAGTACCGCACATATCTGCAGGAGAGGGCGGCCAATTGGTTCCGGAAGCATCGCGTTAAGGGCTTCTATGGCCTGGTGGATGGCGAGGACTTTGAGTCGGGCACTCGAGCCCTGATGCAGGCCACGGGAATTGGTAAACTTAAGCCGAACATCATCCTGATGGGCTACAAGACTGACTGGCAGACGTGCGATCACAAGGAGCTGGATCAGTACTTCAATGTGATGCACAAGGCACTGGACATGTACCTCTCCGTGGCCATTTTGCGTGTGCCCCACGGTCTGGACTGTTCCCAGTTGCTGGGCTCCCAGGATGGCTGGAAGACCGTTTCGGATGTGCCCAGAACCCTGCAGCCGAATGAGAGTTCCGGCGATCTGCAGGCGGTGGACAGTAGTGCCAGAAACGGCTTGGGTGGCAGCATTGACTCGCTCAGCAGAAATGTGTCGCAAGGTAAGGAACAGGCATCCACTAGGAGTCCTCTACGAGGGCTATATAATATTCTTTAATTGACTTATATCTTTCGATTATATTCCGCATGTCTCTCTCTCTCTCGTTACCCCTTAAATCGCACCACCCCACTCAATTGCACCTTCTGCACCACAATTGCAATCACGTAGAAGACCGAAACCGAAACCAGTTGGTCCACAGCGAGCAGAACAGCCTGAAGATAGTCAAATGTGAGTAGCATGCGCGGTGAGAAGTGCAGGTGAAGGTTAACATTAGGGTGGACCTGCTGTTGCCCAAAGGGGTTTCAAAATCTATATGTACAATATTTAAAAATCATAAATTAAAATAATAAGATGGATATTTACTCAAATATAAATCATACGTCCCGTTAGCCAGCTCATTAGTTATTTTAAATATTCCACTTTCAATGATAGTCTCTTTTAATTTAATTCTCTTTTTGTATTTAAAATAATACATAATATTATAAACTGAAATACTATTCATAAGCAGTAAACTAAAAGAAAAACCTTGTCAGTACCCCAGACATTAACCAACACACAGGTCCACCCTAACCACTTGGCAAGCAGCAAGTCGAAGTGCCAACCAATTATCCTTTGCAATTAAAATGTTCAATTGGTATTTCCGAATCATCGTTTTTCGCATCCTCTGGGGAACCGCAGTGCGATTCAAGCAGGGACTGCGGAGGATGCGCTCGTGGCCAGGTGCAGGTGAAGATGGGTTTCTTGCTAAGATTGCTTGAATGGAATGTGAAGTTGTTGTAGGCTGGGCTGAGTAGGTAAATACGGTTATGAATGGGCCACACAAGCCACCACATTATGCCGCACCAGCAATCACCATCACGCATGTCGGCTGCTGCATGTGGCAGCTTGCTTCGCAATCAAGCCATAAAGTTTGCCAGCGTATTAACGAAACATTTTAATATTTAACAGTCAAACTAACTCCAAGCTCAGCCAAGTTTTCCTGGCCTCCCCTTTGGAGGTTTCACAGCTGTGCATGCTCGAAACCTTTTGGGACCCGAAAATTAATGCAATGCTCGTACATTTGAATTTCAAATTCGCACAATGTCCTGCAGGACACTCGTCCCTCTTCTCGTTTGTGGATCCTATGCTACGAATTTGTCAATTTGGTCACCATGTTTGGTCGAGAAGGGCGCTTGTATGTTTTGAATACTCGCATATACCTACCATATAAAGCCGGAAAAGGGCGAGTCTGCTGAATTCCTGCTGCATTGTTTGTTGTCTGTGCATGTGCCGAATGATGAAATTTTGCTGTGTAGCCAAGAGTTTTTGTTTAGCCACTCGTTTGTTACTTTTTCTAAAACTCTACTCCATTTTCGCATCTAGCCTCCAGCACGAGTGACCTGTCCTTCATTGCGGGCAATCAGTCGAAGGATGTTTCCGGCATGCCGGATCCCCTGGACGCTAAGTCAGCCAATCTTGTGGTAATTGCTGAAAAAATCCCCTTTCAATTAGCCATTGTAGTCGATTGACTTTCGTGCACCATACTCCAATTGCAGAACAATTCGTTGCGCAAGTCCAAGCTGAAGCATGACGATCCGGCTTCCCTCTACAAGGGTCCTGGGGGCGCCGAGCTGCCCAAAGAGGTCCTGGCGGACCTCACCCAATTCACCAGAAAACGCAGCCACGCCGTCATCGATGTCTGGTGGCTATACGACGACGGAGGACTCACTCTCCTGCTGCCCTACATCATCAGCACCCGGCGCACCTGGCAGACCTGCAAATTGAGGTGGGTATATATCGCGAATTACCGCGAAATGCTAGCTAACGGGCAAGTAATTTGCACCGAGGGACTTTCAGCCATGAGCTCCTCCTTTGAGAGCAGATATCCTGATATCCTGATTACCAAAACATCACACGCTTGAGGCAACTTTTTCCCTTCTATACTATGTACTTTTTCGAAAGTTTGGTGCTTTCAGAGGCTCATGTTTGCTCTTTTTAAATGGATTTTTACATTTATTTGCACTTTATTTTTGGGCTAGTAAACAGATTTTCCCTTGTGCAATGTTATTCATATCTGCTGCACAGAACTATCATTTTCCTGTATAAAAAGTTGGTGAGAAGAGTAAATATTTTCATATTTTCATTAACTGCATAGCTTGCAGGTGGTGTGCTTGAAAGATATTACACCAATATCTATCCAGAAACCAAAAACAATAGCAAAAGTAAACAATGCCGTTGTCGGAATAAATTAAACCCGCAAGCCTGTGTTGAAAATTATCATGTGGTTTTCCGAAAAACCACAAAGCCGAATATTTTAAAGCAAAGATAGAATATCTTTAGTTAATTAATTTTCCATCCGCAGAGTCTACGCTCTTGCTAACAAAAATTCGGAGCTGGAATTCGAGCAGCGCTCAATGGCCAGTTTGCTGTCAAAGTTCCGGATCGATTACTCGGATCTGACGCTGATTCCGGATATAACGAAGAAGCCGCAGGAGACATCCACTCAGTTCTTCAATGAGCTGATTAAGGACTTTGTGGTCACCGAAAAGGAGGGCGAGAATGGCACCAGCAGCAGGGCGACTCTCAATGAGGACGATGGTAAGTCCATCCAGCATTTTATTAAACTGAGTTAGAATATAAATAGATATTTATTTAGGGTAAACTAATATGAACTTAGACAGGGTTTAAAGACATCAAGTTATTCATATTAGATTTAATGGTATAGAGTTTGTGACCCCATCAATATTGCAACTAAATTTGTCTTGCAGCCCTCATAACGGATGACGACCTGCTGGCGGTGCAGGACAAGACGAATCGCTACCTCCGCCTGCGGGAGTACCTGTGGGAGCAGTCGACCAAGTCGGACCTGGTGGTGATGACCCTGCCGATGCCCCGCAAGAACATCGTCTCCGCACCCCTCTACATGGCCTGGCTGGAGAGCCTGAGTCGGGACATGCCGCCCTTCCTCTTCGTGCGCGGCAATCAGACGAGTGTGCTGACCTTCTACTCGTAGGATCAGCGACCAGATCGGATCTATTGTATTCTACTTACACCTACCGACACCCAAAACTCACCGTTATCGTTAGGCGAACGAGTATTTTATTTCTTAGAAGTACCACCCATGTACATACATTTAGGGTAACCCCACAGAACGCACAGAGGCACTGGCATCAGCAGAGGGATCTGGATCGGGATCAGGATCGGGAATAGTCCACATCCACAGATGTGTCATGGAAGGACTGCCCTTGCCGGTCCATCTCTGCGTCGTCAATATAAATATTGTTCTAGAAGTCGAGTTTAAATCATCTTTAAATGCAGTGCTAATCATTTTTAAAATGGCTTTTTATTGGGAACTATAAGTGGGTTGGGTTGGATAAAAGTATAATGGTAATATTGAGGACTTTGGTTTTTAAAGACAATATTTGTGGTTCTGTGGATTAAGCCTAGTTGCTTAAGGTAAAACTAGCTTTTAGAAACATACATATAGTATATTCAACCCTCGTTATATCTCAATCCGTCAAATCATTGTCAATCTACCTAAATGCTGTCAATTTAGTTGCCTGTCTTGCATAGTTTACATCGGAGTAGGGTTCGCTGCTCCACTTGAAACTGCTTGCAACATGTTCCCTGCTCCACTTGAAACTGCTTGCAACATGTTCGAGTTGCATGAGGTTGCGCCACATGAGTTGCAATGTCTCTATAGGAATATAGAACTACCTTTGCTAAAGGATTAAAGTGGAGTCATGGAAACTTTTATAAATGTATATCTTTGCATTGCTTGAATGCATCCGTTATAAATTACTAGATTATGAAGAAATTACTTTCAGTTTATTTATTTGTTTACTTAGTGCTGTCAACTTAATAGCTATACTTGTTTTAAACTTGTTTTTTAACCTGCCTGATGTTTCCTAGGATGCAATTAAATTTGATGCCCCGTTTATATATAGTTCTTGAGTTATGTAAATATAACTATTTTGGTTTAATGCCAGAAGCTACTTCTAATTAAAGAATAAACAGCTTATATTGGTTCAATTAGTTAGAGAAAATAACTTCTAGCTACTGCCCTCAGATACAATGGGGCAGTTTATATGAAACTCCTAACCAAACGAAGTTTGTTTTCTTATGGTTGGAGTAGAAAAAACAGCAATCCATGGGTTGCTCTAGAAACGCCTGAAAGGCATTTTGATGACTTGTTTTTGTCGTTGTACCCGAGTTGTTCATATGAGGGAACGCTTCGTTTATTGTTTGGCTCATGGCCTTGCCATTAAACTATAATGAGTGTTTTCATTAAAGCCAAATATGAAGACCATTTCCATTATTAATGATGGCTCCTCCAAGTGGACACTCTAGACTTGTTTGCTCACTTCCTTGGCCTAGAACGTGTGCTATCCTTAAAGCTGTTTTATTTTTGGTTTTGGGTTTTGGGGTTTTGTTTAGCCAAGTTTTATGGTCGCTCGATGACACAACGCAATTCGTTTTTAGCCCGCATTACACTGTTTATTTCTGGTAAAATATTGGGGCTTAACTTTATGTCTCCGTCGGTTGAGTTGGGTTGGAAACGACATTTAGCCGTTTTAAAATGCAACTTGCACAGGGGCTGACAAAATTGTTATAAATTGACATAAAACATCGCAATTGCGGCATTAATATTAATGCCTTTCCTTGGGCTTAGTACTGCGAAAATCGAGGGGAGAAGCCATTTAAAGGCTTACCTGTGGGAACTTTGATGGCAGGTTGCGGTTATCCTGCGGCTCAACTTAAGTCGCCATTTTCAATACACCGCCATAAAGCACTTGGCTAAGTCCAGCGATTTTAAATGTTTCAATTCGACCAGTGGGAATTGTTTTTGGATGCCCACAAGTGAAGGTCACAGGTCACCCCCCATTGAAGGGACAACAAACTTGTTGATTTCTTGCTGTGTTTTCCTTGTACTCCAAGCGTGAAAACATAAATAAATATTTAACGAAGCCATTGTCACTCGCACGACGCCACACAATGGAGCCAAAATATCGAAGTATATCTGAATCGCGTCCATCGAGTCTCAAGCGGCCAACAAACTCTTGTTTTGGCCCACACGTGGCAAGATTCGAGAACTTTGCACTCTGTGCTCAAAAGTAAACATCATCAACATCATGTGGAAGTCCACTTTTACACATGTATGTATCTATTTTACTTGGCTCGTTACTTTACTCGAATATTAAATCTGTGACTCATCCACTCATACAGATTCCTTCATTTAAAGTCCATTTGCAAATCGTTTATATTGATATTAATTATCCAGCTTGTGGCGCCAAGAAAACAACAAAATTGAATTGCATTCAAATGCAGGTAAACAAAATAAATTAAAGTTGTATAATGCCATTGTGGATTTCTTTCAGAGCTGATTTATTCAAAAGTTATTATTTGCTTCTCGTTTATTCTGAGTAGCAGCATTGTTATTGCCAATGAACTGTATTTGCATATTTCTTAAGTGTTTCTATTTTCTAGTAAAAGCTACAAGCGTTTTAGGAAGCTAGCTTGGCATGTGCGTTGGTTAAATAAATTAGTCGTTTTGCCGGAACAACAAAGGGGTTTGGTTTGGGATGCAGGAACAACGAGTAAGAAGCAAGGAGCTAGATTCAGGACTCCCGAAACAGGACCCAACTCATCCTCTTGCCAGCCGATTAAGCACTTTACGTGATGCAGTTAACGCTGCTGGCTGACGTGACGGATGCTCGTTCACCAAAACATACGTCCTCGTACATCAAAACCGATGTTTAGTCGCTTGGAAAAGGGGGAGCAAGTGTCACGATGAGTAAAAGTAAAAGTTATTTGTTATTTGTTATATGTTTGCCCGGGCCTCTCGCTGTCAACACATTGCGGACTCTTCCTAATAAGTTGCCCCCTGGCCGCAAAACTTGGTGATGGTCCTTCATCGGGTTAGTGTTTCACATGCAGGATGTCAAAGGAAACTAATCGGAAGTGGGGCGCACACACATCCAATGCCAACCAATTTATACAATTTTCCCTTTTTGCACAACTGAGATGCTGATTGTGACAGCAGAAGAAGTGTTTCCATCGAAGCTACGTACTACGTAGCATTTCTGGTAAAAGAGGTGGAATGCACTGAGAAATAATTGAGAAGAGTAGGAATTATTACCTTTAACCATTAACAAGAGAACTAGTAAACCAGAAAATTATAACTAGTAAGTTATATGAAGGTAATTGATTCAGACAATAGTTTTACTTCAATTAATTTGAAACCTAATATGTTTTAAATGTGTGATTTTTCTCTCAGTGCTCCTGGCTGTGTACTTCCCGGCGTTGATGTCCTTGTCAGTGTCTGTTTTATGAGATCCACGCTTGGAAAACAGCAGTTGCTCCGCAGTTCGCAGCCCGCTTTAGAAAATGCTCCATAAATCTTATCACTGGCCCCCAAATTGAATGTGTGGTGCAGATGAACATTCTGAAGTGCTTCGGAGGATGTTACTGGGTGCTGCTCCTTCACTTTGGCAACACAATGTCTTTCATTACTCTCAAATGAAAAAGTTTGTCCTTGTAATGTCAGATATGCCTATATGTATAGGCATTAGCATGCAACTGATTCATCGGCGCAATTTCTCGCATTTTCCTAGAACATAAGTGCAAATACTGAGCCTCGTTCAAGGGAATCCTTTGTAAGTCGCCTAAGGATGCCTGTCGCTAAATTTTGTCTGTTGTTATCAATTTGTTCGATAAGCCGCTTTAAAATATTATTAATGCCGTAATGACAGATTTCAGCTGCAAGCTAATAGCATTAAATTCCCAGTCTGTTCATATTTCAACCAATTGAAAACGGATTTCCAGGGCGTAAATTCGGCAGGGGAAACGAAGGTGCAAAAGCCAATTAGCATTCATCGTATTCCATTGATTAAAGTCACGAAATATTCAAGCTGAAATCAGAATGCTAATTTTATAAACGTTACTCGCAGAGTAAAAGGGTGTACTGTATTCGTTGAAAAGTATGTTGCAGTTAGAACCAATGCTATAAAGTATATATGTTTTTGAACAGCACAGCATCTGTCCATATTCATCAGCCTGTCATGCAAATTTTAGTTTTCTAGTTCAGTGCACCTCTTCAATGAAAAATCTTTACACTGACATTTTTGCTCGATTTAAATTCGTAGAAGCCAACGAAAGGCGTTTGTCAAGCGGTTTGAATGAAATGATGTAGATCAAGTTTTTGAAGTAGTTCTAAGAAATTGAATTGAATTTTCTCCCATAGGAAGTGAATTCAATAAGACAGCTATAAGCAGTTGATAAACTGTTATCAAAGTGTCCAATGTCAAGTGGCACTAGCTGATTGATACATCCTGGTGCACACCACATTTCGTTAAGATTCCGAGTCCTACTTCCACTTGTCAGGCTATTTCCGGCGCTACCCTTTGCTCCCTGACCTACATCAATAATTCAGTTGCGGGTCCCGTCAACGGGAAAGCAATTAAAAACTGGCAGCACGCACATCCTGCCATCCTGGCAGTTGGGCGTTCTGGGAGCGTTGCCTACTTTTGCGGGCGGGAACCATAAAGCATAAATCACACGCACAACAACACGTGCCGTCGCCGTTAAGGGCGGTTCGCTCGCAGTTGAGCTGTCAGCGGTACGGCGGTACAGGAGCGGAAGTGGGCGGGGCACTGGGCGGTGTAATTGCAAATTCCATGCCACGCACTCGGCTCCTAAATCAAACCGAATGCGAACCATTAATGTGACCGCAATTGCATAAAATTATCACGCACCACAAACACGGGGTGAAAAGTCAATGGATTTTGGCAATAACAACTTTAGCAGGCCCTAAAAGTTCCGCATGTTTTTTTTTTTTTTTTTTGGTAAGGAAGCTAAAACAACAGGGCGTATGTGCAACATTTCTCCTCATACTTTTTAATTAAATAAAACAGTGAAGCAGTCTGAAAAGTTGCGCATGAATGCAAATAAACACTGCGAATGACTTTTGAAAAGGCGCGAAACTTTTCGCAGAAAGTTGCCAATACTTTGGGGCTGCCATTAATTGGCACTCAGTGAGTTGGCAAATCTCATTGAGCAGACTCTTAAACGATTTCGCTTTGGGCCAAGTATCCGAAATTGACTAAGTATATAATAACAATTTTATTGCCGCGCCCCACGGGCTTTTGGCATCGGGCTGAAATGCTGTTTTAAATAAATTAGCATGAACGAAAGAATTACAAATGGGTCACAGGACACTCTCCTGCGGTCCTGATCCCACAGGATGGCGTAGATTGACTCTTGACGGGCAGCAGTGAAAAAAGCAATATAACGAAAGTTGAATACTCCAAACTGTATCCATCTACTTTAGTATTCGCTTTATGTGGAGCAGATGACAAAAGCTGGGGGGGCACCAGGTTAAAACGTCCTGCAGTGAAAGTTGAAAGCGGCGGGGTCAGAATGCAATAATTATGCTGCGTCACTGGGAGGAGTCTTTCGTTGAAGGCCACCAATTTCCATGGTTTTTTATTTTAGACTTAACTTTTCCGCTTTGCAGATGCGTGCGCGCATAAAGCACTAAACATTTTTAATGAAGCCTGAAATCGAATGCTCGTGCTGGTGGACTTCCCCGGGGAACACTTTTCAGCCAAACTCGACCCATCGAGTGTCACGTGTGGGCTTTAAAAACGAAAGGACCAAGCCCGCAGAAACGGCTGAGCGAGAATAAATTGTCGAGCTTATTTATAACGACTGGAATTTGTCGTGTTCGCGTGTGATGGTTGGTCCTGGAATGGAATTAGAAAAAGGCGCAGGATGTACCATAAATACGGGCTACAATCCAGAACTTCAGAGCCTCAGAACTTCAGAGCCTTGGAGAAGCACTCAATCCACCGGGGAGCCCTTAAAGTTCGTACGCAGTTCCGTTCCACACGAGGCATTAGCATGTTATTTATACTAAAGTACGAGTGCTCCGCACTTGCCCACAACAACCACTAGCACTCGCACTCCAGAGAAGCAGCCAAAAATTCACATTTTGAGCCATTTATTTTGCGCAGACCCATCTGCTCCATCTGATTCATCTGCTCCATCTGCAGCCAACAAGACTATGACATGATTTGAAGAATTTTGATGATACATTCATTTTCCGAGCTGGCGGCGAACGCTTTCATGGTCAGGACATGTGTGGCCAAAGGTATCGTGCACATGAAATGTTTATTTGGCTTGTGGCAGCTTAAGCTCCTCCCACCCGCCCATGTCCTTGCCACCATCCTTTGGATAGAAACACATGCGAAAGTTGGATTTACTGAATGCAGACAATTCATTTTCGTTGAAACC
This sequence comes from Drosophila teissieri, assembly GCF_016746235.2. Taxonomy (NCBI): domain Eukaryota; kingdom Metazoa; phylum Arthropoda; class Insecta; order Diptera; family Drosophilidae; genus Drosophila; species Drosophila teissieri. The sequence goes on along the minus strand of NC_053031.1, from coordinate 11,951,761 downwards.
CTATTAGTACATTTGTTTAAAATTTATGAATTCCGTATTCCGTCTATTTGCATACAATCTACAGATATTTCCAGATGAATTCCAGCAAAGTCGCTTTTCCATTTCCCAAATGACAAAGTAATTGCTTGTGCAGAAAGGGCTTTAAGAATAGTGCTCTATATCCAGCCCACGTGATGATATTAACCCGACATCCCTGATGATGATGATGATGTGCTAATGAGCCCAAAGGGGTAACTATTTGGTAATGATTATGTGAGATGTGGGAAAAGTTTTCGCCAGACACACACACATGCTTTTCCGTTGGCCATTCTGATGTATTAAAGAATTAATGTATTAAAGTAGTGATGCATAAATCATGGCACTTGGCTTAAAGCTGCCTCTACTGTTGGCTTAGATTTTAAGCTGGGTCGCTGGCACCCAAAAATGAAGTTAGCAAAACCATTGGGGAATGACCTTGAAAGTGAATGGCAAACAATGGAGCATTTTATGTACATTACATTCGACTTAATTGAATCGACTGGCATGTTAATGAAGACGCCGTCGGAAACCAGAGTCCTGGGCCATCCATACGCTCCATATACCGTCCATATACTCCATCCACATAAAGTGGGCACTTCCTTGTGCCTCTCGAGCAGTTTGTTATGATAATAATGTAAATTAATTACCATTGGCGGACGTGGATAAGATGGTCCTTACTCTTGGCCAGCGGCCGTTAAAGTCATGCCGGTTTTCGGCATCCAAAACGGCCGTAATAATAATTTCCGTTGCGGAGGCGCATAATGGAAAAGTCTTAACTTCACATTTCCGCACCTCCTGAGATGGCGGTGTAAATGCCCACCGTAATCACTTGACTTCCTGGTTAATTGCAATTTGCAGGCACTTGGCCTGCCCTGATCCCCAAAATCAGCGATCAACTGAATGTGGCCCCGAGGAAATGCTGTTTTAATTTATTGAAAGTCCCCTCAACTATTTTGGGGGGTGGTGACTTTGATTACTAATTAGCTTTGAATATGAAGTGGAACAACTGGGACGTAAATCACGTTCATCCGGCTCGCAAAACGTATTTATTGCCTTTTATAACTAAACGCCACTAATTACCGAAAGTGGCTCGCAAAGCTGTGTGGCCAGGAGTTTTTAAAGGGCATATAAAATATTTATGGCCGGCCAGGTTCATAAAGAGCCAGACTTTTGGGCCGTCACCAGAGTTGGCAGAAATACCGAAACGAAAACCATAAAACCCCCAATAGACGATACCTAAATGGGTGAAATTCAACGTAGAGTGGTCGTTTCGGGTTTTTGGTTGAATCACTGGCCAATGGCCCGAGGGTGCTGAAAAAGCTGGAAATGCCGAAAATGAAAATGCTGGCAAAGCCACTAAGCCACTTTGTATGCACAGCGTTGTCGCCGTTTTGTTTGCAATAAATGTTTAAACTCTGCATAACTTCTTAATAATTAAGCGGCGCCCATAAATCACGTAGCCGACTGTGGGCCGCCGTCGCTGGAATTGCGTACATTCCATTAATTAAATCGCTGCATTAAATGTATTGCCGTGCTGCTGTTATCGTTATTTGCTGTGGCCATGGCCACGGCCAGTTATCCTGCCAGCCTCGTCCTGCTGCTCCTTATTTATGCTCCTGTCTAATTGGCTCGGCTAATCACAATTTGCGGTTCTCGACGTTTCGGGCTGAGGACCGCAACATGTGTTTCCAGCTCCCCCAAATGTTTGCTTTTAGTTCGAGCTGGGCACTCGTATGTGCGCAAGTGGGAATGGAATATAAAGTTAATGCCAGTTAAATATAAAAACAAATAAATACCATACCACACCTGAAGGTGAAGAAGGAAAATCTTTTGAGCTGCTTGATTAACACAACGGAATTTTGACTTAAAGTGCTTAAGGTCAAATAAAGCAATGAGCGATGGATTTACAGCAATTTATAATGATTAAATTGAGCAAAAGGCTACAAAGCGATTATTCTTGCTGGCTTAATTAGGCCCCATTTTTGTCAAGATAATACTTTTCTTTCGTTTTCATTTTGATGTATTTCTTGGAAAAAATACCCCAAGGTTATTTCATTATTTCTTGTTGGAGAAGAGTGCTTACCCAAGACGATATCGTTTTATGGAACATATTCTCTGTTTAAGTGCCATTTATCTACTCTTACTTACTTGGATTTTTACATTTTCCTACCTTTTCTAAGCACATTTGGAAAAATGGTTACCGTTTCCTTAAGCTCTGCCAATTAATTTGAGTAAGCTCGAATGCCAAAGGACTTACCTGTTACAGAACCACCATTAAAACATGGGTATGTGCTATGTTATGCATACGTTGACATGAGAATCGTAAGCAAGTTCTTTCATAAAATCCCCACCCAACTAACTGGAAAAAGCAGCAGCTTTCGGAACAAAGATAAAAAGTTTACTTTCAAGGGGGTGCTGCAGTGTGCAGCATGCTGTTGAAACCCTTCAAGACTTCAGATGTGAGTAAGCGGAAAATGTTGGGGGAAAAGAGCAACAATCCGAGACGGAATGAAATAAATAAACACGCAGACTTTGCTTTCGACTGGCTGTCAGGTGGCTTCTCACCTGCTTGTGGCCATCAGCTTGCCGCTGGCATCGAATAAACGTTTTGCGGTTTGTTGTTTTGCCTAACGAATGAGTTCCTTAGCCCTTCTTGCTATTATTTATTGTGCCAGGCAAATTAGCCGCAGGCTCCGCTGTAAAAGAAACCATAGCATACTTTTTGGGGCGCCTTGAATGACTAAAAGCTTGTAATTAATTGAATTGTGTGTGAGTGTGTGTGTAGTGGCTAAAACGATTTCTCTTGAAGTAACTTCAAGTGCATACATCAGAGAGAAGCAAGAAATCAATTGTCTCGACAGACACCACTACGACAGAGTGTTCAACTCCATTAGCCGGCACTTTAATGATTTTATCAGTGGTGATCAAACATTTTCACTCGCCTGTCGTGACTCTTGATTATTTGTTTACTTCGGCAGCGAGCTTGGTGACACTGAAATAACCAAATAACCCTGCTCTTGCAGTTTCTCCTGAACTTGGCAGCTCGGGTTCCTTGAACTGGCTGGAAAGACATAAACAAAAGAGCTTCCCCCCACAACCTGCTGACACATGTCATACTCATTGGATATATGTATTCGAACTCACTTTGATTCTCGATGTTCACGTACGATTCCTATGCTTAATCACGTTGTGTTCGAGACTCAACTGGTTGTTTTGTGAAATTCCATCTGTTTGTTTGCACTGGTCACCACCTAGACATTCCACCTCTTCCACACAGATGATAGCATGTCCTTGTTGTGGCATGTATGTTCTGCGTTTAAGTCCGCCAGAATCAACAGACTGACAGACACCTGTGCACATGCCCCCCAGAAGTACTGGGAACCCATGTTTCTGGGCACAACAACCTGGTCGATGTTGCATGGAAAATACCTGGTTTTGTATTCAGCTCACACTTACACCACAGCCATTCATTCCATGGCCAAGGTGGCAATGGTGGCAAAGGTGGGTGTTTTCAGTGGCTAGTAATCGCTCTGACTGTTGCTTTATTATTTTGGGTATATGTACGTTTTCCGTGTTTTGATTTAACACCTTTGCAGGTGCTTTGCCTGAGTTCCACCCATCAATTCGCCGCCCTTCATTGGGCACTGGCCTAATCGAGAATTTCGCGTGGTTGGGTGATTTATAATTTCAATGATGCTGCCATACCTCCAAAGACATACATACGAGTATGTACATATATAAAAATAGAACCGACAGCGCGTGTTTGTTTTCCGCACATTGCTGCCAGTGAAGGGTCCCCGGGCAGCCACTTTCCCACCCATCATTATTTATACACGCACAGGTTGCTGGTTTTTCCTTTTAGGGATGGGGGGAAATCTGCAATGTTTGTTCTACCCTAATTTCGGGAGGGGTTTCACCTTTCGATTTGTGCCGATCTGGGGCTGCTGATTAAGCGTTCAGTTGAAATAGTAGCACAACTTCCGGAATAGGAAATACGGAGTACGGGGACCAAAGCGTTGGGGCGTGGGCCCATTGACTGTGTGAAATGGACGTGGCCACACGGCGTATACTTAATGTATCAGCAATTTGCCAAGTGTATTGATTTTGATTGGACAACCAACGCCCGCACACCCGCCCACCCGCCATTAATTTTCTCGGCAATCCACTCTCTTTGATTTCGAGCCGAGTTAAGAATGTTTTGTAAATTGCGTTACCTGCTGTCTTGTGATAATATTATCCCGTGGCAATTTTCTTTTAAAGTGTCGCCATGATGGAAACGTGTACTAGATTAACTTTCGGATGGAACCGGGAGTGGGCAAAGTTCTTAAGTGTTGGGGTGTTGTTTTCCCATCCACTCAGTGTGTCAATCACATTGGGGCAAAGTTTCTGTTTATCTATGTAAAGGCTTTTCGGCTTGTCCCTTGAGTTTCTTTTATTTTTTTAAACACAATCGGCTTAGGCGCGTGTACGACAACATTTGTGTATCACCGCTGACCCAAAAACACCTGCGATGTCCTTGGGGCAAGGACTCATACCAGAATTTGGTGGGGGGCGATGACAGGCTAATCCAAGCTCAGGAGTTCACACAAAAAGTTGATGCTATTACCGATTTCCTTTGTTATTTTCGAATTGTCGAATTGACCGTTGACGTGTTTTTGTCCTCGCAGAGTCACATTTTTAAGCGCATTACAACCAGATCCTTTCTCTCTCTGTGAATCGAGCATATCCTGCTGACGTGGCGCTTTTTTTTATCTTTATCTTGATGAGCCTTTGTGTGTTTTTATACAGCTGTTTGCGTCAACAAATTTACGCAGAAAAACATAAATAACTATTATTCGATTTTTCACACTTTCCTGTCTTTCGTATTTCGTATAAATAATTCTGCATATCATCTCTCGCTATAAAAATATCAGTATCCATGCGGATGGGATACTTCACTTTTTTCGAATTACTTAGCCAAGAGAATATATGAATATTTCTGTATAATAATAAAAAATGTGAGGTCAAAAAACAATCATAAAGAAGTATTTATACCCCTGTATCAATTCCCATATTTTTCGCTCTGTACACTTTTTGTTGCAGATAAACATTTATTTGCAATCAGAGGATCCGGCATTTGCCAAGTGTTCTGCATTTGGTAAGAAGTTTCGACTAGCCAGCTGGCGATTTAAGCCGCAGTCATTTGGTTGCGGCCCATTTTGCGTTGGAAATTATCGCCAGGAAAGCCAATAGACCGAGTTTTCGGTTAGTTTCTGCTACATTGGGCAGCACGTGATGCATATACAGACGGCTCGGGGATTCAAATGGATTCGGATTGCTGGAAAAAATGCTCGACATCGAGTGCTGTAGTGGGTGAATAAAATTTGTATTCATCACGCTGTTCCCGCTGGACTGTGTGGGAGTGTCCTGCTGTCCTGGTGTCCTGGTGTCCTGGTGTCCTGGCGTCCTGCTGTCCTGGTGTCATGACGTGCGAGGAAAGGCAGCCCAACTAAACGAATGTGTGCCCAACAGATTTGTATAAGTCCAGTTATACAATTGCATGTGTGCTCAACAAGAAGATTATACACGAAAAATATGCACAAAAGGATCCATTAGGCAGTGGCATTTGGCAGCAGAATGACGGTGGTTAGTGGGCTTTTCTTAATTAGTACACATGAGCGGCGACGCTTATTATTTCGACCTAATTGGAGGCCAGTCGGTCAGTTGTGGCATTTAACAATTATATATTATATATTAGCGTGAAGAGCGAGGACAGCTAATTAATCGGCACATCGTGTGATATTCGAGTGGTGGAAACCAACTAATTGTTGTGGCTGGCAGAGGAGAAAGGAGAAAATTCAAATTTAATTATACCGAATGCCTAATGGCCTCTGGCGCCTTTAAAGACCAATTTCTTTTACGACCCTCGAAACGGAAATTTGGCGTGCGAACGCCTTTATGAGTGCGACGCTTCTGTGTTTCCTTTATGTTGAGCCATTTGCAGCATGTCCTGCGTCCTGTTTGCATGGCTTTTGACACGCCAACACGATTGGAGTTGTCGCGGCAGGATGTCCTTGGGGTAAAATCCTGGCCACCCCCTTTTGCTCAGTCTCTCATATCCTTGTCATAGACCAAAAACCGCACACCTGCCAACTGAGTAAATCTTCACCGCCACGGCAGTTTCATTTGCTGCCTGTCTGCTGTCTGCCTGTCAGAAGCAGTCGGGATCAATTCCTTGGGCTGCTCACTCCAGGCTGCTCCGCCAGGACTCCACGCTGCTCTGGCTCGTGTTTATTTGATTAAATCAATAAAAGCACTCATAGCGCGGCAACGCAGCTTCCGCGGCAGGAGCTCCATGGTTTGATGAATGCCTCTGACTTTTGAATGGGTATATTTGCTGGAGAGCAGGCCCTTAAGTGTATTATTCGTCCTTTCGAACAATATTGGGGCAAGTACATCAGTAAATAGAGAAACACACTGTGTTCGCCCTGCGAAATTCAATTTTCTTCTTTATAGTAATAAAAACACGCTGTGGCAGCCTGTTTCACTCTCAAGCCGTTTCAACGAAGTACAGCACAGTGTGCAAATATTTCGCCAAATCTATTATCTGAGTTATTGAAATTCCTAGGATTTTATAGGAGTATCCAGCAATGGTTCTAAGTAAATTTTCAGAATTAATTACAATTAATGTGGTTTAAATTTGTTGAGCAAAGTGCACGGCACTGTGTTTATCAAGTTGCCAACAATCTAACCCCTTTCGTTTGCTTTCAAAGTGCAGAAAGGGTCAATGAGGCCCAGACTGAAATTATGGCAACAAGATTGTCAATGGCCTGGACGTGGACCGTCTGAATGGACAGCCGAGTTCAGTGGCCAGTCGTGCATCCAAAATCCAGATTGGCATTGACATTGGCATCCACGTTTCCCAGCGGGGAACTGGGGCCCCAAAGTATTGGAGTATCCATAACTGGGCACAATTAGTCACTTGGAATCTGGGCACGCACTCTGAAATTCTGAAATTCTGCTGTCCCATGGCAAAAATATATTTGCATGCGTTTATGGCCCTTTTATTCGAGGCTCGTAAAAATGTTTAATTAGCGTTTCACAAGTAATTTCGGCAAATGTTTTCATGGGCCCCAAAAAAGTCATAACACACATAACACACACATGTATGTAATTGTGCTTTTATGCAGATGCTGTGGAGGTGAACAAATTTTAATTACTTGTTTTCATGTGAACAAAACACAGCAGCATAAATTACAACATTTTGATGTACAAATTATTTTGGAATATTCATGGAACAACATAAATGCAGGCGCATTTAATAAACTATACACAATTTGGAAACATTTTCAATGCATAATCACAATTAGTGGTAAATACAAGAATGGCTTTTAATTGGTACTGTTATTAGTATGAATTTCAATTAAAAATAAAAGCAGTTATTAGTATGAATTTGAATTTTGAACAAAATAGTAAAGTTTGATAAATCATTTCAGTTAAGCTAGATAAGTAAAGCTTTCCAATTCACTCAGTGAAAGTACTCCTATTCAGAGTACATACAGTGCCTGCAAAAAGTTTCGAACTCTGATTGACAAAGGGAAAGTTTGTATTGTTATGGCAGTGAAGACATTGAGTAGGATAACAACATTCTTTGTCCAATTTTGAATCTGCTTATGAGAACTCTTTACGAAGTTACTTGCCACAATTGGTGTTCAATAAACCAAACTGCCTTCTTAGATATAAATAACCACTATCTTCGAGTAAATATATTTCGTCTTTCGCATATATGATTACTCTTGAAAGCCCGGGAAAAATACAATTTTTTCTTACGAAGTACTTATTAAACTTGGCATATTTACATCTCATACCCCAGAGGACTGCAATATCAGGCATTCCAGCGAAGGGGAATTTCTGTGCCTTCGCTTCGGCATGTGTCCTCGAAAATGTTTCCTTTGCGTTGGTTTAAAGCCTCTCCACCAAAAACAGGCAGCACTTCAAACAGCCAGATGGCCAAATAAAGTAGTTTGAAGCACTGGGAAAACGGAAAACCGAAGGCTCGGAAAAACACTGGGCAGTGGGCGCCGCGGGAAAAGAAGAAAAAAGCCAAGAAAACGGAGAAGCGGCATATGCCCACGTCGAAACAACATAAAAAATGTGCTCGAATACTTCTCAAAATGAGCATCGCTGTGTGGAGGGAAGGGAAAGGGGCGCGAGTGGAAAGCAAACGGAAAATCAGGAGCAACTTTCCGGATTCGGGTTCGACAGACTCAAGTGCCTCATCCGGTAGAATTTGAAGCCACAGTCGCCGAAAGCTGAAAGCCAAAATCTGAAAGCCGAAAGCTGGACGCCGCAACCAAAGCTAGCTGAAAATCAATTTGCTTGACAAGCCGAGAAGCGCCGCACAGTGGTTCAAAAGCTGGCGGAATGCTGCCGCACCATAAAGCTCGTAAGTTGGCTCATAAGATTGACATTTAACGGCCGTGTCGCCGATGTGCTCTTTATTGGATTGCCAATCGAGGGGCGGCAGGTCAAAGTTAATTTGTGCAATGCAAAATTTTGATTTGGGTCAATGGCGCTCACTGTCGGGAACCCAACTCCCTTTAAATGTTCGCCAATTGGGGATCGGTATCGGGATTTGGGTGCCATTCGTGCCGCTGCTCATAAACTCTATTATTTATGCGGCATTCTCTAGCAGCACATTAGTCGATGGCACGTGTGCGACGTGGACTCGGCCAAAAATTGGGGAACGTTTGTTTATTTTTCTTTTTTTTTTTTGGTATCCCTGTGCGTTGTCTCCTTGTAATCAGTGGGCTAATGATGAGAGCAGTCCTGCCGGCGTGCTCCTCCTCACCTGCTCCTCCTCCTCCGCCAAAGGAATTCCTTCTTCCGCCGGAAAGCCACGCGGTTTCACTTTTTAAGTCGGCCTTCTTTATTGTTGTCGCGTTGGGACTGGCACACGTATACTACAGACATGCTTTACATAAAACTCGAAAGATTTGGGCATCAGTAGCAAACTTTTGCCATCCGCCGGATGAAAGTCCCGCAGGCCTCCCATCGAAGGCAATTCAGCAGCATACATGTTTCGCATGGAACAGAATTCCATGACAACTTGGCGCAAAAGTGATATAAATCACCGGAGAAAAAGGAAGTCGCCGAAACTCGATGCCATAATTTTCTGGGGCAAATTATGCACTTTGCGGGGATTACCCAACCCAAACGGGGAACGAAGATTTTCCGGAAAATAGCCTAGAATCTTAAACACGCGCCTGAGTTAAGAGATGCACGCGTGCATGATAGTTAATATGAGTATTAATCCAATTATTCTACAGCCATGGGAAAGTTGCCAAAAGCGCCGGAAAAGATGGGAAAATTTCCAAGTGAGCTGCTGGCAGTGCGAGTAGTTTAAAAGTTCGCTTCGTGCCAATTTCGTAATACCATTTTGGGCAAATTAATCTGCCAGCTTAGTGGCAGAAATCAATTGTAAGAATCCAGGTCATACGCGAGGTATTACAGCGTATTTGCCTGCAAGGCTTCCCCCATCAATTTGCATAAATCATTTCCTATTTGCGTATACGCGTAATACGAGCAAACGATATATTTTGTTTGTCGGTGAGTAAACATTGTGCTCAGGCAGCAGGTGAAATTATTTAGTCATCAGTTGTCGCTGCTGCTCCTTTGATGAGATCACGCAATGAACCTGAAGAGCCGCCTCCAAAACGCCTGACAGCTGCCACGGCGAGTCCTGAGTCCTGGCATCCTGCCGTCGATATCCGCTGCTGGCACAAGTGTCTGGAAAACAATAGACAACGGTAGCTAAGGCTGGTTTTCGGGAGTTTTCTTTTGGGGGGGGGTGGACCAACCCACTTTCCTTTTTGGACCGACATTGTTGTCGGTTCATCGTTCATCACACGTGACTGAGCTGGCATTCAGTGCGTCATTTGTCATGTGCCGTTCCATTGTATCCTGCCGGCGGTATTTACCCGCATATGCTCATCCTGCTAAATGGAGCTTCCTCAGGCGACTTGGTAGTTTTTTTTCGGCTCCTCTGGCCGTGGCTGCAAAATGTACTCCATTGTTACCTAATGACAGGTAACCGGAAGAGCTCTTGCTTCCAGTGTGAAAACCACAGATGGAAGCATTCTTTGTTCGTTTTTCTTGCGATTTTGTTTTACCTTCTGAAGCCTGTTTGTTTTGTGAAAACTCAATTAGGGGCGCCAAATGGAATGCGGCTGGTTGTTTAGTTGGCTGGTTGTTTACAACGATTAAAAGGGTTGCAGTAACTGAGCTAATTAGGGTAAATAAAGTAAATATACTGCCCATTACAGGAAGATAAACGCTGCTTACTAAATCCAAGCACGCTAGTCGCAACTACTTGTTAGCGCGTCTAACGAAAAGCGAAAACGCCCCAAGGAGAACGGGAATGGTGAACTTTATGGCCGCGATGCCAGGATAAGCCCACGCTGCGTATGAGTTATGTGCGTCCGTGGAGCGCATTGCCCTTGACAAGGAGACGCCAACAAGTTGCAAGTCGCACGAACGAGGGTCGCTCCATCAGGTGGCACTCGTTTTATGAATGAATCCGCTTGCAACACGTTCGATGTTCGCTTCGAACATTCGGTTTCAATCGCTTGCGCGATGATTTGAGTTTGCCGCCCCTCGGTTTTTCAAAATCAGTTGCCAGAACTCGACGTGCCGCAGCGGTTGAAAAGCGCGGAAAATTGAAAACTCTGAAAATACATATGCCACAGCACTTTCGCTGACGCTTGGGTTTTGGGATTTTGAAGTGGAAACCAGAGTTGGATGTGGCAAAGTGTTAAGCTAAAGGAAAAGCCAGCGAAAAGGGCAAATAGAGGCCAAAGGCGTACGAATCGCGATTTTTTGTGCTCCCAAATAAAATACGACCCAAGTGAAATTGGTGTAAATAATTAAGTTTAATCCACCTATTAAATACAACAATCTAAGTGTGCATTTAAGTGGTGAAAAAGTTTAAAACTGACACTTCGTCCTTGAAAAGCAACAACAAGTCTATTAATTAAAGGCAAGTTTAAATACATGAAATGCTGCAAAATATGTGAATTATTCAAAATAAATTTGATTGAGAGCAACTCATTTTTTTGCAACCCGGAAAGTTTTAATTGTGCATTATGTATAAAAAAAAGGTGGAATTTTAATAAGCTTAGCGAATTTGTAAATACAATAAAATGGAAGGTCTGCAAATAAATTAATTGGTTCATTCAATTTAATCTAGTGCATTGTCAGAGTGCCAAAAAGAAATTCAATTACACTTTTTCATCTGATCAAACGCCGAAATGACTTTTTTATGCGCGTGTGTGCTCGCGGATTTATCTATATATGTGGTTAACCCAGGGCAATAATCAAAATGGCATCAAGTGCTCAAGAACTCGCGAAAGCTGTGTGATGTTGGGCAAACAACAGTGAACTGTGGACACATTGGATATACGCAGATACAGATACAGATACAGCTACAGATGCAGATACATATGCAGACACAGATACAGATACAGTTGCAGATACAGCTACAGCTACAGTTACATATACATTTAATTACTTGGAATTTCTGAAAACTCCGGCAGAGTTTGAGACAGCGCTGCCAAAATATGTAAGACATGGCATATCGATGTTCTGGCTGGCTGTTCAAGACAAGTAGCCCGCGGAGTTCAGTGTATCTCAACTGTATTTGGAGAAGCCACACAACTGTGCAAATATCGCAGCCGCGGCTTAGACAAAGCCCAAAGTGTCCAAATAAATGTGAAATGTGAATGCAAACAGCCACGCCAACTTGAATTAGAGTATTAGCCAAGCTGAATGCAAATACCACAGCAAGTGGGAATGGTAGTGGTTGTGGTAGTGGTGTTGGTAGTGGTAATGGTGTTCGTGTGCTTCTTATCGTGAAAACTTTTTTGGAACACTGTTCCTTACTTAATGAGAAGCGCCCTGCGAATTCACCAGATTTTCCATTTGGTGTGAGAAATTGTCTGCCTGCAGTCCTTTGGACAGTTTATGAACTCAGCAAATAATTAGAAAGTAACGCCGTAAGAATAACAGCAAACTGCTTTGCGAATTAATCCAATTTCATTTAATGGACAAAGTTTACGTGAAAGTAACTCGAAAAAATGAACTCAACTAAAATGCCTGCCATTTGCCAAACTTTTCACAATTAGCTGGAACAAATAGTAAGCTTTCAACTTAGAGCGGGATTTAAAAAGAAACCATTTAAATTACTGCAATTACCATTCTTTTTTCTGCTAAGAAGAAATACCCCTTTCTGTTTGTAATGGAAAATCCGCAGAAAAGCTGTTGTCGAACCTCTTAGACGGGGATTATTCGCTTCTTTCACTTGTACTGCACAAATGCAAATCAATCAAAATGCGTGCAAACAGTTGGCTTAAAACTTTGCGCCAAAAGTTCAGCCAGCTCATCTGTCGCCGCCAAGGGGATTATAGATTATAATCCATATTCCCAGTACATGGCACAGATGTGCTTTTTTTTTTCGCACTTTTCGCACTTTTTTGAACTTTTTTCCCACATTTTTTCGGCTGCTCGCGTCTGCTGATCAATCAAATGCGCATTTGTGTATTAATCGCGTTGATTAAACTGCCGGCGAGAGATGGAAATTTCACTTGAGACTCGAGATTTCAGATGCGGGCCAGGGCAATCAAATACAAATTGCTCTAGTGCCACCGAGCACTGCAGGTCATGAGCTATTAATCTGGCCTAATCGAGTGGTTCTCGATTGGCACAAGGGTAATTAGTTGGCAACCAAGCAAGCGAAAAGGTTCGTTTTATTAAATATTTTATCATTCAGGCCCGATTGATTTCAATTGTTTTGTTTCATTCAGCTGTGTACTGTGTACATACGTAAGTATTTTGTCACACGCGTTTCTCTAAATTGGTTCTATTGCCAGGCCATTTGGGCGAGTAAATAACGCCATACCATATACTCTATACTACTATACTACAGCAGACCACCAAACCCGCGCGTCCAATTTAATTTATGGACATAAATTAATTTGGAAAATGAAATTTTATGGAATTTTACTTTGAACTTGCGCTACACTGCAGAACGGCAAAACGGCGGCCGCGTGGTCAAAGTCGAGTTCGAAATCGCAGGCGACACTGCGAAAACATCGTTGTTGTATCTATTAAAATTAAATTGAGCTTGCTGAGTGATGAGGAGGGAGCGGGGTAGGGGGAGGGGGGCAGCTTTTCCGCGTTAGCTGCACTTAATCGCAAATACTCAATACTCAAGGCGAATAATTGCTGCCGGGTAATTGCAACTGAGCTCAGGTCAGCGAATTGGCCACCGATGGCGTCACTTTACTGCCGCAATTCAAAGTCACCCGACTCCAGTGTGATTAGCTTAAGTGGCTCTTGGCCCAAAAGACTAGTATCTTGCCTTCTAGTGTAACGTATTACCTTACTAAGCTCACATCATGTCGGGAACTTTGAGACTTGCAACACCTTTGTAGTAACAATGTAATGGTAATAGTTTTTTATGTTCAATTCCCCAGCTTGCATATGCGCATATGCGAATGTGTGCAGCTTAATTGGATGTTATAATAGATTTGCAAAGGATTTCATAGCAATTCCATTGGCCATTCGCATTGCAAACTGACGTGCCCAATTGTTTTGCTGCACTGCACCTAGGCAAAGGAATTTCCATTGAAAACAATCAAATAAACGAGACAGCTGAGTGAAAGACTTTGGCTGCAGGGGTGCGCATTTTATATGGGTTGAAGGTTGAGCTTTTGTGTAAAATGATTGCACATAGCACATACATAGCTTGATTTTAATCTAAATTTAATTAGCATTTGAGCATTGAGCATTTTTCTGTTGAACCGGGAAAACCCACATTTGCTTACCTAGAAAAGAGAACAGGTTTTCGGAGAACGGTGCGAGTAATACATATTTAATACGATTTCAGGACCTTCGTTTGTACAACATTTTATGTAAGACAACCAGATGCTTTTTAGCTTAGGCAGCTCTTATATTAAATTACACTTTTCTCCACAAAAAATAAGAAAATCCCCTTACCCTGGTTTTCCGTTTAATAAGACGTGTTTGTCTGATTTTTCTTCCATTTGCAGTTTACTTATCCAGGCTAAGCTAACTAAATGGTGCAATGTTGCTGATACATGAATGGAAAGCGGAACCGGAGTGCATTCCCTAAGTAACCAGTTTAAGATGTTGAATTCCCATTAAATAAATCAGTTAAGCCAAGATACAGACAACATGGAGGACGAGTGGGGCTCCTTTGACCGCCTGCCCAGTATCCCGAATGCCTCCACGGACTTGGAGGCGGAAGGCGAGGTGGTCAGCAACTGGTCCACACTGGCCAACTTCACGCGACTGGTGGCTGGGGCCGCTCCAGAAATCGTCAACTATACGCTCAATATGCTCGACGTGGGCGTGGGTGTGGGCGTGGGCATAGCCACGGATATATCCAATCTAAGCGTGAGCACCACGCCCCTGCCCGCCTACGCAATCGCGAATAGCTCCTCGCTGGCGCACACCAATAGTCGCCATGAAGCCCCACCGATGGCTGAGCAGGTGCCCGAGCATGTGATGGACCACGCCCCCCAACTATCGCGTTCCGGTCTGCTGAAGGTGTATGTCCTGGCGGTGATGGCACTCTTTTCGCTGCTGGGCAACCTGCTGACCATATGGAATATCTACAAAACCCGCATCTCACGACGAAACTCGCGGCACACGTGGAGTGCCATTTACTCGCTGATGTTCCATCTGTCCATCGCCGATGTGCTGGTCACCTGGTTCTGCATCATCGGGGAGGCGGCTTGGTGCTACACCGTCCAGTGGCTGGCCAACGAGCTCACCTGCAAGCTGGTCAAGCTCTTCCAGATGTTCAGCCTCTACCTGAGCACCTACGTCCTGGTGCTGATCGGCGTGGACCGCTGGATAGCGGTCAAGTACCCGATGAAGTCGCTCAACATGGCCAAGCGGTGTCATCGGCTGCTGGGCGGTACTTACATCCTCTCGCTGGTGCTCAGTTTGCCACAGGTAAGTGATGAAACACTTAGAGAAAAGAGTCTATACATTGAAGTTAAAGGCATATTTTAATTGGTAAATCAGAACAGGCTTTAAGACCTCCTCTTATTTATATACCCTTTCGCCAAATTTCTTTTCGACGTAAACCTCGCGGGCACAGATATTTCTGAGTTTTCAAATTAGCATGTAAATGCATGGCCTGCAAAAACATTATTCTTTTTAAAATGGTTTTGCCACTGGGCAGAATTCAGGCGTCTGCAGCTGCGAAAAGTCACTTTTTTATGAAAATAATCCACTCACTTCTGGAGGGGCGTTCCATTACGCCAAGTTAAAGCCGGTTCTCAGCCACGGTAACATCCACCTGCCCCCCAAGTCACTTTAGTCACTCCAGTCACTCCAGTTTATCCGTACGCTCGCGCTGATGAAGTTGAAGTAATATGTTTGCTTTATAACACGTATACGCCCCGTGGCACAGTGCAAATAGTCTTGAGTAGGCGCCAGAATGTGTGCAGACATTAAAAATGATTGCCTTTCGCACAATAAGTGTACACTAAATGTGGCTTTAGGCCGCTGCCACGCCCACACACGCGTGGTGTGGGGCTGGGCAGATAGGCGGATGGGTGGATGGGTGGATGGGTGGATGGGTGGATGGGTGGATGGGCGGATGGGAGGATGGGACACCCAATCGAATTCCGGTCGTCCGACCAACAAAGGGTTTATTTCTTTTGGTTTCTCCTTTCGGCAGTCGGATTTTGGTTTTCGGTTGGGGGCGACCAAACCAAAAAAAAAGGTCCAAACCAGTGTGTGTCTGCCTGACGACAGACATTATTCATATTCCCGATTTCGGTGCTTTGTGCACAGATAGTCACTGGGTGATATATTCCTTTTTGCCAGGCAGTCAGCTGCCTGCCGGATAAGCTTGAATGGGACGACTGCATTAATGGCAGTCACTCGCTTTGTTCTACAACTTGGCTCCAGATTTCCGGCACCCTGGCACCCGGGCTGTGTAATATATGCCGCGTGTCTCCACATCCCGATTTCCTCCTAGTTGATTCTGGCCTGGCCCGTCCCTGATTTATGGCCCCGGGTGTGGGAGGCGCTTCGCCTCCATAACTCAGTTTATCTTTAGCCGGAGAGCTTCGTGTTGCTGCTGGTCGTGTTGTTCCCAGAAGTGGAAATTCCTGGGCACTCCAGTCCAGGCTGTCACCAAGGTAGGTAATTAGCACGAAGGGCCCACTTCAAAGTTGCCAGGAGGCCAGGCGGACAAGGGGTACTAGGGGTACTAACATGGTTTGATTGAAAAGTGACTGCACACTGGCCACTGCTCCTTTTGTGACGAGGGCATTAATGTCGTTCGCAGAACTTGGTTAGCCATAGATACAAGTGGGGGCCAAAGGCCAAAGCTGCTGGAGATCCCAATTCATCACCTGAAGGTTCCCAAAAATAGATGGAAAAGGAGCAATGGAAAGATTCCTCGCAAGTTATGCAACTAGAACATTTTCCCCAGCTTGCCCGCAAATGTATGCTAAAATGTAGCCCATTTAATTAGAGAGCTAAGCAAAGCGACGCCATTCCTCTTATCTGAATAATGTATTGTGTGGAACAATAATTACAGACGTAACGCAAAAATCGGGGCAAGATTATATTTCCTCACTTCCGGGCAAATTGTGTGTGGGTTTTGTGGATGTGCGAGCCAGTTAGTGAAACCATCTGACTTGTTTAAATGCCGCAAAAAATGTGCGGAGCTTAATTAGATTTTCCTGTTTTTTTTCCCCCACCATGTCAAGTGGAAAAATTGGCAGTTTTGCTGACAAGCATTAGAGCTCCATGACGCTGACTTTTGTGCGAGACGAACGATAATAAAATGGTCATAATGTATTGGTTTTGAATTTTAAAATAGAACAAAACTTTGCTTGGGGTATAAATATTTGATGACGAACGTCACAAATTATGATGATATGGCAGAATCCATTTATAGATGGCCACAAAATTCAGAAGCCACTGTCACCCAATTAAAAGAAACTTGGCAATTATTATGCCAATTTTTATGGTCCACTTTTTGATATGGCGAGTTGGCTCTCCCTGGGAAACTTTCTTCATTTCGCTTTTACTCGAACAAGCGACATAAAATTTATGCCGCTTACAGACGTGACGTTCGAAGTTCGCAGTATCCCAGCCGGAAGGAAGTGCGGGAGTCGTCTCAAACAATTTTCCGGACAACTTTTCCCATGTCACACGTTCATGCAACAAACAACCAACCAACCAAGCAACCAAGCGGCACATGTGTTGTTGGTAAGGAGCCACATCGAATCCAATATGAGACGCACCGCTGAACTCGTCGGTTTCAAATAAAGGAGCGAAATGAAAATTCACTTCGACTGCCAATAAACAACAAATGTTTTCAACAGCATTTTATTTGGCTTCACGTCTATCGAACCCAACTCCACCGCCTCTTTCCACAAAAATAAAGGAAAAAAAAGGAAAAAACAAAGTACCAACGACAATTCCAGTGTGAGCCCAACAATTCGATACAATGAAAACAGGCGACATAATAAAGTCAAACACAACCTTATCCACAGGTTCCTCGCGGAGTATTATTGTGAATTTCATTGCAGCAGCCTTGGGTTACATAATTAGAATTTCGTAGAATTGTTTACAAATTGATGGGAACGAGTCAATATTTCAAAAGTCTTTCGATTATCGATACGGGGCCTTGAACGCTTGGTTCCAATTTACCAGAATAACGCCTCTGAGATCGTCTTAAAACACTAACAGCAGAATTAGAATAAGTTAATAAGGATAAATTGGAAAAGAAAATTAAACCTATTAAATATTTAAATTTTAATAAATACATTTTTCAGGTGACAAATGTTTAGGTTCTGTCAACAAGTTCGAAAAATCCTTGTTAATATTTTTTTTAGCTTGCTATATATTTAGATGACTTATTTAACTGGTCACTTCAAGTCTATCTCTAGGCCAAATATTGAAACAACCACATATATTTAAACTAACTGAATTTTTTAAGAAATCCAAGACACCTGGCTTACGTGTGAAAACTGCGAACTACTTGAGCAGTGCAATTTGGTTAGAAGTTTTTGAAGCTCTTGAGGGTTTTTATTCACCATGAATCACTCTTGTTTTATTTTACTTTCGAAAGTTTTTGTCTAAAGTTTTCCGTTGCAACTTGTGTTACAAATTGTGCACAAATAGTGCTGAGGGCCTTGTGTGTGGCATTATTTTAGCGTTGAACTGCCTTTCAACTTTCGGCACATTTTTAATGAATGGAAACGGTGATCAAACAATTGAGAAGTTTGTGTAAGAAATAAGTTTAGCTTGGCTCCCAGCCATTCCGATTTAGAAAACCCTTTTTTTTAAGAATTTATGGGGACAAAATAGAAAGCTACAATAATTCTTTCTTACCTACTGCTTTATTTAAATATAAATATAATGTACATACTAAACATCTAATATAGAAGCCAACTGGCAATTTACTTCGGCTTCGTCGGAAGGCAATGGCTTGGAAGATATATATGTGCGAAATTAATAAAAATCAACCATTAGACTTATTAGATTATCCGCTTCTCGTTACTTCCTCGAGGGGATTTGTGTAGTTTTACTACGCGATTTGGTTGAGCGGAAAGTTTTCCCATTTTCTCCATTTGGGTCAGCTGTTGACACGGCGGCCGACACAAAAAAACCCATAAAAAGCGCAAATAAAGAGTGTTTTATCGTATTAGTTATGCGCAGACACATCCATCCTTGGCGAATATTAGACGCAATATTTCCTTTATCAGCTCTGGCCAGACATTTTCCATCGAGCAGCTTTCTCTGGTTCGAGAATTTCCACCTTTCTACGAGAGATGTTCTGCTAAACTGAGCGCACAGTTCAAGGCTTCAACAATGGAATCTGCTTCTGCAAACGGAATACATGGCCCAAAACTGTTCCATCAATTTGGAAATAATTCAAGCCCAACAAGGAAAACCAACCAAAAGGCACTTTTCACCCATAACCAAGCCGATTCCGCCCACAATGAGAACTAGATCAAAGCAAACTCCGTCTGAGTCAGCAGATTGTTACCATGGGCCGCATGTGGATTTCCATGAGAACATATCGTCATAGATGGGTTGCTGATCAAAATCTAATTAAATCGTCTGTTTTATTTACATAACTTATTATAGATAAGAGATGAATATCCTTTAGCATCACTTTTATTTCATTTAAATTCCATTCATGTGTGCAATAATCAACCTCAAACCTTATACTTTTCAGTTCTTCATCTTCCACGTGGCGCGTGGACCCTTCGTGGAGGAGTTCTACCAGTGCGTCACCCATGGGTTCTACACGGCGGATTGGCAGGAGCAGATGTACGCCACCTTCACGCTGGTCTTCACCTTCCTGCTGCCACTGTGCATCCTGTTCGGCACCTACATGTCCACCTTTCGCACCATTTCCAGTGAGTTTTCCGCCAACAGAGTTTGCATTCCCATTCTAATATCTGACCATCGAGCAGGCAGCGAAAAGATGTTCCAAGGATCCAAGCTGGCCAACTATTCGACGGCCAAGTTGCCCACGCAGACGAATCGCCAGCGGCTGATACACAAGGCCAAGATGAAGTCGCTGCGCATTTCCGTGGTGATCATCATAGCCTTCCTCATCTGCTGGACGCCCTACTACGTCATGATGATTATGTTCATGTTCCTCAATCCGGACAAAAGGGTGAGTTTCGACTATCTCCCTATACCCCCCATTGAATTTCCGGCGAGCTGAATGACAAGCAGATGAGCTGAAGGACCGAAGGACGAATCAGTCAGCAGTCGATTTGTCAGTTTGTACCGAATGCTTGAATGGTGAATCCTTTGTACTTCTTCCAACAATATTTATGTAGCATTTGCTGTCGTAGTTGTATATAAAAACAGGAATACGACACGACCTAGTCGCAGATGGCAAGGCCATACTCTTTGCCAGCTTTTACCAGCTTTTGCCGCTTTTCAACGGCCTCCAACGCACATAAAAATGATTTCTTATGCTCAATTTTTAATTAATCGTTGCGACCGCTCGCCATTTTTCCTTAACGGCGCACCCTACTTTGATGACTTGCCAGAGATTGCCCGTAAAAGCTGGCCGAGCTGCAGGATTACGGCCTCCCGGAGAGGGAATCGCAAAAGGAAGCAGAATAGAGTATCCTAGTACAAACAGAGTATCCTGCACAGTGTGGGAGAACGAATGATTAGGAAATATTCTTTGTGGGGAAAGTTTTTGAAATTGCCAGCACAGCTTAGATTAAAGATTAATTAATACCTTGAAAATGTAAACATTGTTGTCCGTATGTTTAAGTAAATTCGATAATTGTCTGCCTATATCCTGGAAATTCAAATCCGCTGCCTTTGCAAATTAATTGGAATAGACATTGACTATTCGAATGCACAAATATGATGGCATTTCCGCCGAAACTCCCACTCATTCCTGAGCACTCGCCACGGAAATCCCAGCCAAGCCAGTGTGCAAACTAATTAATTTCGACTGACCCATGAAAGCCAGCTCCTTGGCGCAGGGTATCCGTAGGTAACTTGAGCTCAAACCCATTCCGACCGCAGATAAACATAAAGTGGGCAGAAGAGGGTACGGAAAGGGGAATTAATTTGAATTCACGGATTGCTTGCAGCTGGGCGACGATCTGCAGGATGCCATCTTCTTCTTCGGCATGTCCAACAGCCTGGTCAACCCTCTCATCTACGGTGCCTTCCACCTGTGTCCTGGCAAAGGAGGCAAGTCCAGTGGCGGGGGCGGCAACAACAACGCCTACAGCTTGAACAGGTGAGTTGCTCAGGTCGCTCAGTGGCAAATGAATTCTATTAACAAGAAAATTTCGTACTTGTTTTTGCACTTTTATCGTAATTAAAATAGTTACTTTTCACTCAAGCAGTACACTTGTAGGACAGCCAAGCAAGCTTTAGATGTTTGAAGTTGTTTTTGCTGTTTTTCTGATCAGAGATTTTCTATTATTGCTATTACTTCGCATTTAGGAATAAATTTTGTAACTTAATGTAAAATGGCATTTCAATGTCGACAGATTTCCTTTGCAAGACTATGCTTAATAATAATACATGATTTGTTTAATTACTTTCAATTTGTATATTGTGTATCTTAAAAGTGTAAAAGGTGTTAAAATTTTCATCAGGGACAATTCACAACAAGTAAACATTGTTTCATCGTTGGTTTGTATTATTTACTGTGTTTGTATATCATTTTGTACTGCGAACTATCCATGGCTTAGACTTTTATGATTTGTTCACACTCCCATGATTGTTTTGATAACGCAAAAAGTACAAACACACATACTCGTACAAAACTGATTGGCAATAAACTGATAAATTCTTTTCCGTCTGGTTTTTTATCACCGCACCGCATCGTCCATTCCCCGCCCACTTTTCATCCGCAGGGGCGACTCGCAGCGCACGCCATCCATGCTGACGGCGGTGACGCAGGTGGACGGCACAGGTGGCAGTTCCCGCCAGATGCGCGCCTTCCGCCAGCAGAGCTACTACCGCAGCTCCAGCAACGGCGCCGCCGGACCCGGTGCTGCTCCCTTCAAGGAGCAAGTGGGTCTGCTGCACGTGGGTCCCGGCAATGGCACGCCCGGTGGCTCCGTCTCGAGCGGCGCCACGCCGCAGCTGATGCGCAAGGGTTCGGCTCTGCTGGCCCGGCATCCCAGCTGCCTGCGGGAGCAGGAGCAACAGCAGCGCCTCCTGCTGCACGAGAAACCCTCGACGCTGGTCCTCAGCTACGACAGCCAGCGGGGCGGAGTGGGTGTGGGCGTGGCCAGCGGACAGCTGCTGGACAACAATGAGCGGGTGTCGAGCGTGTGAGAGCAGCTGGCGATGGCGGTAGCGGCGGCGGCGGCGGTGGCGGTGGATGCACCGGACACAGCAGCAGCAGCAGCAGCGTATGAGTATACGGATGCGGATGTGGCGACGGAGGACGCCTGCTCCTGCTGCCATTGCCTGAGCAGGGAGCTGCTGCGACGGCAGCTAGAACTTCAAGAGCTTCCAGTGCAGTGAGGATGCTGCCAGAGGATGCAGGATCCAGGTGGATGCGATCCAGGTGGAGAGGCGTCGATGATCAGATCACCGGGGCGTGCAACATGTGCTTAGATAATGCTAATCGAGAGTTAAGTCTTCAAACACAATGGGTGTGCTTAGAAGTAGCGTAGGATTAGTGCTAGTCCGTACGACATGGTTGCCCTGCACTGCGAGAAACTCGTAGTCACTTGCATGTTCGCCAAATGTTCAACTGAGATACGCAACAAAGTATAAAAGTAAACCCGATATATGAATGTATATACACACGACCCATAAAACCTATAAATTTCAATTAAATCTGGTTGTGAAAATAGGGTTATTATTCTGAATGTTACAAATACGTCGAATTCGCCTATGTACGTGTAATCTGATATAAGCTACATTAAATACAATTATAATCAATGTGCAATCAGAGTCACTTACCATTTCAGCTCAAATGACTGCTTAATTGGATATAAATATGTACATATGACTTTGAATGAGTTTCTCCCATTGGCAGGGCAACATTGTAGAGTTAATTAAACTCGTTTCCCAGTTTTCCATTTTGTTTCCGCAGCTAAGCAACTCAAAAATCAATTCTCTAATTGTGTAAAAAAGAAATCAGCCAAAACAGGGTAAATCTAACTATTGTAAATATATTAACTCATTATTTTGAGAAGATTATTGTAAATGATTATGCAAAATTGAAATAAATATGAGTTCATGTTCAACGACACAAGTGCATATTGTGATTAATTTAAGTTACTAACTTAAACTTATCCCTATCCAAACTCATGTTCATATCTTATAATTTCCTGAGTTACACTTAGTTTCTGTTGATTTCCGATGTAAAACCTTCAAGGAGTACTCCATTTGAAACGTACTTTTCCCTTTGTAAACGGCGCTCTCCCAAAGGAATCCATAATGTACGGACATACGATTTGGAACTACCAATGCAACACCGAACACCGCAATTCAATTTGGCCAAAAAGCCCCAGGAGATGTACGGATGTTACTGGCGATTCCGGAGGAAAAACCACACACACACACACCCGCACACACATACGTATGTCATTAGAGGAGTCCTTTGGAAGGGCTTAGCTGCCATCCGTTTGCATATTCATGTGCGGCGCACTTTGGTGCGTACACTTATGTATAAATAATCTGTGTCAAATTTGTATAGTTTATTTTTTAATAAAACCCAAATGATCCCAGCGTAACTTTACGAGCCAACTTTTACGCGCCACGCACAGCTCAACACGTTGATGAACTAGGATGTACTGCATCGTGTGCCCTCATAAATCCCACTGAGCTCACGTCCATCCGCCGGAGCACGGGTATATTACAAAATTTTTATGTGCGGCACAGGCGGAGGTCGCCCCATCGCGATAGACCAAATCCGAGGACACTTTTCCCTTACCAAGTAGAAAATTACAGAATAGAAATTCCAATTCGGATGAAAAGTTTCTCGCCCAAAATGCAAAACAATTTTTGCGAGCCAGGAGTCGACGAACAATGCGCCCGAAAATGCTCCTCAATATTCAAATTTAGACGCTGCGCCGGAAACACAAACCCAATTACCACAAATAATGAAAGATGGACTCCACTGGCGTGGCCCAAACTCCGCCATTCAATTATGCGCAGTCACACGAGCTGCGAGTGCCTTGCACTGACCAAAAAAGTCTGGCAAACAAGCTATACAATTAATAAAAGTAACAAAAAAGAGGAGTTACCCTTGGCAACACTTCATATGTCCAGGGTTTTTCTGAATAAATTGGTTTCTAGTTCGGAAAAGGAATGGAACTATATAACTATATTAAAAGTCTATTTGCCAGCAATCATACAATTGAATTATGGAAAAATGACCTTTGAAGTAGCTAGCTTTTTTTCTCCCTGTACCCCTTCAACTTTTAATGGCTCGATATTCCGTGATGTTCCGCTGACCAACTGCCAAAGTTTAGAACGCGATTCTCTGGCCATTCCGAAATGTAAATGCCGAGCGAAAAGTGTTCCACGAATGCGTATTTTATTTTAAGTACGCATTCCAGCAAACAAAGCCATTCGATGGCGGTCGAAGAGGCACTTAACGAGCGGATCGAGGTCCAGAAATTAAAAGCATTCCGCCAGGCTCCTCCGTTTTATTGCGGATAAAAGGTTGAATTCGAGGGCCGCACAATAATAGCAAACGTAATCGTAAAACGGGCTGCTGGTACATGTAGTACATCTAGTCGTGTAATTTAGGATCCCATTGCGGAAACCTTGTACGACTCCATGTATCCGGTGATGTGTAGACAAGACATCCAGACATTCTGACATTTAGACATCCAGTACATCGTTACAGCAATTATACAAATTTATGGACCATTATCAACATGACACAAAACTTGGCCCACAATCCATCCATCCACATGCTCCATTCAAGCGTGGAGCGATAAAAACCTAGACGGAGGCAAAGACAGTGCGTAAGTGGAAGGAGGAGCACCCACGGAAACCACGGGACTGACTCATCGCAAAATTGATGGGCCGTAAATAACGTAAATAGCGACTTCTTACGGGGATTCCTCTTATTGGTTTTGCTTTAACAGATTTCACTTAGTTTTTTAGGGCAGATGATACGAAACAATGGGTAGATGGGTAGCTCCACGGCAGTTTCTACAGGGTTAGGGTCCTTATCTCGTGCTCACAACAGCCTCCTTCCGTGCCGCATCCTGCAGCAACTGGGTGTCCACCTCGTCGCCCGGCAGCTGCACGTAGCGCACCACGGAGCCCCGGATGAAGCAGTTCTTCACGCTCAGCATGTGCGGATACTTGTCCGGATCCGTGACACTGATGTCCGTCAGCTTGATGTTCAGGTACTGGTCCACCGAGTGCAGCGTGCCACATATGCTGTTCGTTACAAACCAAAATATATTGTAAATTAGTTGCCTCATTTTGCCGGCAAACAAACGGCGCTCACCTGAGGTCGTTTTTCAGTTCCACCACAACTTCCTTGCCCACCAGCGACTTGAAGAAGGAGTAAAAGAGCTGCGGATGACACAATACGTTCAAGTTAATTGACAAATTCCCAGCAATTCCTATTTTTTACCATTGTTATTGTTTATTGCGATTTTGTTGAACGCGTTGTTCTTTTAGGGATGTGCGATATAAAAATAACAAACTATCGATATTTCGACATACTGCGGGAGTAGCGATCATTTAGAAAGGAATTGCCTTATTAAATGTTACGTAGTTATAAAAATAAATTTAAATAAATAATTCAAACTTAAAACTGTGCGACTAAAAGAAAATTTAGCCTTGGAAGAGCTGCCATGGCTATATTGTTTCTGTTCATATGGCAACGCCAAGGCTATGGCTGGTCGAGTTTCGTAGAAATCAGCTTTGTACTGGCAGCTAATTTGGCGGGTAAACGAAGTTGTTTTGAAATTTGAAAATAACAATTTAGTCATTGGCGGTTAAAAAAGAAATGTACAGAAACCTCAAAATACCGAGTTCGTCAACAAAAGGTTAATATGTTTCCAATCGGTACAGCAAAACATAATGATTTTTAGCTTCATATTATGAATATATTTATTTTTAGTATGCTTGACCACATCCTTAATAATTCGCCAAAAAATTTAAAAATAAATCTTCCATAGTTCAAAATATAACTCAGGTTGCTTAAATAAGTTTGAAACAAATAAAATATAAATATATACAAACAAATTAAGCAGTGGCAATTCATTCATAATATAATATAAAAAATGAATTATAGAAGCCACAGCAAGCCAACCACATCCCATTTAAAACGTTTACGCACACGTAAATTAAAAGACAAGATTACTGCCAGTAGCAAGAATTCGGTTAAGATGTATATTTTAGGGGAACAGATTAAATTGCACTTGCTAATACAATTATTGACTTTTAAATTACATTTAATAACAATTTTCTCGGGTGGTTAAAACTATTTACAAACATAAGGGGGCGCATTGACCACTTTACCATTTTTCAAGGAGCTCTACATATTTTTTTTTCTTCTTTTGCCTCTAGAGTCTAGACCAACAAAAAAATGTGCTGCCCGCCCCGTTTTTCGCCGCGAATCTTAAAATTTCAATTAGCTTAAAAAAATCACATTTGATGTATCTTGTATCTGGTTCTACGACTCCAACTTAATGCGCCGAATGCGGAAGGTGCCAACTACGCGCTACGTGTAAAGTAACAGCAAGGACCTCGCGTCCCTTGTCGATCGGATCCTGCCACTCTAACGCTAATAAATTCGTCTCTATCCCATGTCACATGTCCTTTGTCCAGTGTCCTAATGCTCCGAGCTGAAGTACGAGTTCTGCATGAGATACAGCTTGTCGATGGGGTTTATCAGGCTGTTGTTCAGGTTGGCCAGCATGTCGTGGGGATTCGAGTGGGAGTGCGAGTGGGAGTGCTGGTTGCCGGAGGAGCTGGTGGACTGCAGCTCCAGGTTGTTCAGCGACAGCGAGTCCGCATCGTCGTCCAGCTGGTCAAAGTTGCTCCCATCCAGCGAGAGGTCCGAGCTGCAGAAGCTGTCATTCGAGTTGGCCGGGTAGTCTGTAAAAACGCAATCAATTACTATTTGTATTTCGCAGACAGAAAAAGACTTGACTAAATCAAAGTGGTTCTTGACAATTTGTTTTAGCAAATTCTTTTAAATTATTTATGAAATATTTTGAACTTACCATCCGGTGAGAAGGGCAAGTTGGGATTCAGTGGCTGGCTGGCGAACGTGCTGTCCAATCCGCCCAGATAACCAGAGCTATCTCCGCCGAGCTCCTGCTTGACGCACTTGTCCTCCTTCTCGTTGGTGTCCTTCTCGTCGGTGGCGCTGGAACTGCCCGTGCCACGCCCACTGCCCGATCCACCGCCGGAGCCACCATTCTGCTTGGCCTTGCGCTGAATCTTCTTCATCTTGGCGCGCTGATTCTGGAACCACACCTGCACCACACGCACCGACAGCCCGGTGTCCTTGGCCAAGGCCTCGCGCACCTTGCGACATGGCTTGGGTGACTGATCGAAGGAGGCCTTGAACTGCTTGCGCTGCTGCGATGTGAGGATGGTGCGCGGTCGTTTGGGACCTCTTCGCCCATCCCGCGGCCTCAGCAGATCCTCCTCGTCCAGGCCAACGAAGCCGCAGTGCTGGGCAGCAGCGGCCGCCAGGAACATCTCCTTCTCCAGATCGTGGCGGTAGCAGAAGAGCTGGCCATCCCGCAGCATGAACTGCTCGCCCTTCTGCAGCGGCAACCGGCAGGCGTAGCACACGAAGCAGGGCAGGTGGAAGACATAGTTCGGTATGGGTCGCATCACCAGCTCCTGCGGCAGGATCGCATGGCAGCAGGAGGAGCACTTCACCCCGAACAGCCGGTCGTAGTCCATCTTGCAGTAGAGCTTCGAGTTGCGCACGTAGCAGGTGTGGTGCAGCTGCATGCCGCAGTAGCAGCAGGCCAGGCACTGCTCGTGCCAGTTGGCATCGCCCACGTTCATCAGGAAGCGGTCGTGGATCTTCTGGCCACAGCCCTCGCACAGCTCGAAGTTCTTCTCGCACTTGATGTGGCCGACTTCTGGGGAGGAGAGAAGCAAAAATGGGGGCGAACAAGTCGCGTTAGTAAGTTGCAGAATAACTTGTGCACTGTGGCTAAAAAGTAGTTGTGTACTTATCAAGTATTTTATAGAACAAAAAAGCCCCACTTGGAATATATCTAGCTTGTTTCTTTAGAACATCTAGTGCTGTTTCCCAGTGTAGCTCCGCTTATTCGCTACTCCGCGCTGCCTCCTGTGATGGGCGTACGTGGCGTATACGTGATGGCGGCACATGTCGCTGCGAAATTATCATGACATGTGCTGCCAATGGAGCGAGGAGCGCGCTGACAATCGAATCGTGTGGAAATGCTTCAACGTCTCTCTTGTTTTTCCGTTCGCTGTTTCGCACTTTCTGTTTCAGGGGGAAACAGAAACCGAAAGAAAAGAAAACTCTTCGCAGGAAAAAATTATCTGTCGTCGTCGCTGCAACAGCTTGTACTGAAAGCTTATTGATGCGTAATTGAAACGTAAAGTTTTCTGTATTTGTTCGCTTATTATTGAACAGCCCCATCTCGATTATCAATGTATATAAACTGGCCAAAAAAATGGCTCAATCCAAGCAAATGCAAAACTCCTCAACGAAGTCCCTTAAAAAATGCTAATCTCCTATTGAGAAGCTCCTGGATTGCAGCTCGCCTTTCCCAAAGTGGAACGTACCTAATCCTCGCGTAGACGGGGCTCTTGAAACTGTAAACCAGTCATAAAAAGTAGTACCCGAAAAACACAACAAAAGCTGCCTGCAGTAAACATAAAAAATATATGACGACCGCCACGAAAAATGTATGCAAGCATTTGAAAAATGAGCAGCGAGTTGGGAAAGTGTGGAGGGAAAGCGAGGAAGAGCTGGGAAAAGCGAGGAAAAGTGTGCAGGGAAACTGGCAATGGAAGTGGAGTGTTATATTATATGGCTGTGGCTCAGTGGCAGAAAAATGTGCATGATTTATGGTTGGCACAATGGCCTCCCCACACACACACACCCACACACACACGCACACTCATACAGTCGCCATATCTAGGCAAATGTGACTGTGTGGGTTATACATAGTCTGGGAATAGGGACGAAAATCCCTATGTAAGGGGGCGCTTAGCCAGTGCAGTGGAAAGTTGACAATGTCCTCGGGCATTTTCCAATGCGTTTTTTCTTTCGGCTTGCATTTCATCCTATTGTGCAGTATCCATATCCAATCGCATTGGCGATAAAGGTTTTTGCAAGAGCCGAGCAAAAAATCGAGAATGATTCATTTGATAAACACCAGGGGAGCGCTGCGTTTTGAATTTGGTCGCTTTTTTAGAGCTTTGAGCATTGATATGGTGACGGGATTTCGTTTGTGTAATCTAATCGAAATTTATGGCATTTGGCTGCAGTTTTATGAATGCCTGCATTGTTTTGGCCAACAAAGGACTCTTCATTGAGTGAGTGTGTGTGTGTGTGCCTTTGGGCTTGAATGGTAAAGCCTTGGCGAAACTTGTCCGAAAATCAACAAACAACAAGCGCAAACAGTTGAAACAAGTGCGGCACACTCATGTCAAATACATAGATTAAACAGCAGATAAATCCAAAATCAACTCGACGACGATAAACATAGGAGTAATAGAGGAAAGTGTCCTCGGCGTTATCGGCGATAAAGGGACTTATCTGCCACAAAAACGCCCCACGATTGTCGCACTATATGGTGCATTTATTGACACATTGACAGCAGGGCGCGGTTATATGGAGATAAATCGGCAGACAGCAACCAACTTCTGGCACTAATTCGGCCACCAACTGAAGTCCAGTCCACGTGCCACGCGGATTTTGGCAGCAGTTCGTCGTTGACAGACAGCTCATAATTCGACAGCTTTCATTTGGGCTGACAAACTGGCTACTTCAAACTCTTGTGCTGTATCTACACCATGGAAATGGAGCTATTCATATTAAGCATAGGATAAAGAAAAGAACCATTAAGCATCTACTAATGTAAGAAACAGATTTGATCACTTTAGGAATAGGATTGGCTTTTGTATGCTTACTCAAAAGCTATACCTTTCGTTCAAATATTAGGTATCTAGATAAGAGTTCTGTTTCAGTGTAGTTCTGGATCTCAACGGAAGGTGACACAGAGCTATGCGTATGGCGCATACTTCCGCCACACAAATGCACACCTACTGGCGACTGAGGGGGTAAAGATGGAAAGACAGACGAAGTTGGAGCCGCCACAGAAGCCAGATATGTATGCTGATACGCTCGGTGGAATACCTGACACTGAGTGTGCTCATTTCCGTGGTCTGCCCCCGAGTGCACGCCTCCCTCCCAGTGGCAGCCCATTGGAAATTCCTCGACCTCTGCCGAGTGTGGGGCACCGATAGTAGTTTAGCAGTCGGCAGCCAAGCGTTTGCCAAGGAAAATGTAGTTTCCAAAGGGGAGGTGGGGAGTGGTGGCAGGGAAAAGCGGAAGCGGAAACTATTTGCTGCCATTTTGGGCAACGGTAAATGGCAAATGGCAGAATGCGAGCATTAATAGAAATTTCATAGCCGAATGCAAAGTTGGCCATCGGGAGAGCAGCGATTGTGGCGGATGAGGGGCACTAAAAAACCAAAAACACAATCCACTTAGCCTCGGACGAGGTCTGGTCTGCATATGCATCACACACATTGTTTGCACACTTTGCATTTCGGAGGGAAATTCGCAAAAGTTTTCCCCAGCAACACTTTCGTTGCAGCTCAGCTGAAAAGTGTTGCCTATTTTGAGGCTGTCATACGTGCGAGTGTGTGTGTGTGTGTGTGTGTGGGAGCCTGCATGCCAACTCATCAGTGTGTGTGCGTGTGTGTGTGGGAGAGAGGAGGAAGTGTGTGGCATGCCTTAATAGCCTTTTATTGGTCGAGCCACGCCCCTTTTGACTTTGGCCGTGCCGGCCGGATGTCAGACAGGTTCATTGTCAAAATTATTTTGTGGTCAACTTGCGTTCATACTTTTGGAAATACTTTCGCCATGCCTGCCACACACATCCGCCCACTGAACTATCCACAACATGTGTGCACCAGCACAACAACAAATTCATAATTTATTGTCCTCTGTCAATTCGAGTATACGTGTTAGCCGGAAATTGTGCATTTGCCTTTGCCTTTGCCTGTTTTTATTTAAATGCGCAATCTGCCTCCGGGATATTTTATTTATCGAACTCTTTGAAAGCGATAAACATTGAAATGTAATTAAGTTCCAAGTTAAACATGGATTTATGCTAATATTGATATAATAATAATTAACCTCTGACAAATCTAGCAAACCACTTTTTATTTTTTTTTGACCAAAATGTTTCTAATTTAATTTGTATTAAACTTTCTGTAACTTGTATTATTGTAATAATTCAGCGACTGCCAATAATTGTATCTTTTCCCACTTTAAAACTTAATTTTTGTTGACTTCAGGCCCTTGAAAATGATGTGAGAAAAAATGTACAAAAAACTTAAAGAAAAGTTGTAAGGACAAACACCTTTGAAACAAGCACTTCAACTTTATACGCAACGAAAAACAAGGAAAACCTATATATTTCCCCTGGAGGAGCATTCCTTCGGCCCCGAAAAGCCAAGCACATCGCACGCAAACTGCCGGCATTCTCAGGTGTGGGTGGTCGTACACAATCTGGAGACCCACCTGGACCCACGGAGCTCCCGTAGACGGACACGGACACGGATACAGATGCGAAGGCGGATGCGGATGCGGATACAGATACGGAGCCGCAGGCCGGGCACACGCAAGTATGCCAAAAACGAAAAGCGTGAAAACCCCAGAAGAGGAACGAGTCGGTAAATTGCTCGACTGCCGGTGCAAAATACTTTTGGAACATACCTGTGCGTCCGCTGCAATCGGCCGACAATTTGGATGCCGCTGCTGCCGATGCCGTTGCTGCAGCAGCTCCATTCCCATTTCCATTCGCATTTCCACTGACATTTCCGTTTCCGTTGCCATTTGCATTTCCGCTTCCTGCGCCCGGTGTGCCAGTCGATGTTGCCGTCGTCGCAGCGGCAGCCGCAGCAGCTGCAGCAGCAGCAATCGCCGCAGCAACTGCTCCGCCTAATTGCGAGGTGGCTACTGAGGTGGCTGCTGCCGATGGAGCTGCCACAGCAGCGGCAGAGGCAGCGGCAACAGCAGCAGCTGTTAATGTGTTGCAGGCAGCGTTGTTATTGTTGTTGTTGGTGGGGCTGCTGCTGCTGAGGGGGCTGTGTCCTGTGGGCGTGGGGCAGCTGTTAATTGGCACTGACGTGGTCGAGGCAGCGTGTTGCTGCTGCTGCTGCTGGTGTTGCTGATGTTGCTGATGTTGCTGGTGGGGGTGTTGCTGCTGCTGATGTTGCTGCTGCTGCTGATGTTGCTGCTGCTGCTGATGGTGGTGGTGCTGCTGCTGCTGGTGCTGATGGTGCTGCTGATGCTGGCCCGTTAATGAAGCCGTTGCCGTGGGACTATTGTTGCCGGAAATGCTTGGTGGCAGATTGTTGTTGCTGCTGTTGCTGAGGTGCAGGGAGTTGCCGTTGCTGGCGGTCATGCTGCCGGGATTGGGATTGTCCAGGAATCGGGCACCGCCATGATTCTGCTGCAGCGAGTACAAGCTGCCACCGACTGGATTCAGATTCGTGGGCATTGGGTAGAACTCCAGCATCTTATACAAGTTGCCACAAAACACCGCGTTTTTTACGTTTTGCTTTCGAGTCTCCGATGAAGTCACATGCAACACCGCACTAGAACACGCGACACACAAAAACCAAAGGGGCTCGTGTTTGCTTTTGATTATATGCAACTACGCTCAGTTTCAGTTTCAGTTCAGAGTTTCAGAGTTCGATTCGTTTCGATTTGGTTTGTATGGTTTGATATTATTTTCCGCTGCGGAAGCGAGGACAACCAGCCGCGTTCGCTGTCAGTTGGCGTGTGATCGAACCATCAGCGAAATCAAAGCATTTCACTTTGCCCTCCCGAAAAATCCCAGCTGAAACGTACCCCCGCGCACTGCGCCTGCGCCTGTTTACAAAAGCAACGGAGCAACGGAGCAACGGAGCAGCGGAGCAACAACTGCCACTTGGACCGCTTCGACCGCTTGGCCTGCGGCAATAGCAATAGCAACAGCAGCGGCAACGGCAACGCTTCGTGTTGCACGTGATGCCGGGGGTTGACCCGGTGCAAGGGTTGCAGCAACCCCCTCTCTGCGGCGCCAGTGCGCATGTCTCAAGTGATTATTAGCAGCGAGGGAAATTCTGGCGGAGAGCAAGTCCCTCGCAAGTCGCTGGCCACACCTCAGCCTCGCTGCGATTGGCTGTCCATTTCCCCGGCGTCCATTTTGCCGCACGGCGCATGTGCGCAGGGGAAGTGCGGGTCTTTGCTTTTCCTTTTCCATTTGCATTTCTTTTTTTTTTGGTTTTCTTATACTCCCAGATGTCTTGGCTTTAATGCGAGACCAAGTTGGCTTGTGGGCGGCCATCGGTGGGCGTGTGGCAGCTGCATGTTGCTGGTGTTGCTGTTGTTCCTGCTGTTGCTGCTGTTGCTGTTGCTGTTGCTGCTGCTGCTGTTGTTGCTGCTGCTGCTGCTGATGGGGCACAAAGACATACTTGCACTTGCACTCGCGGCAACTTTGGCGTGTTTGCCGCTCGACGGCGACAATTTCCTTGAGTTGTTGCTGCTGCTGTTGGCGCTTTGAGTGGCACGACTGGACCAGAATGCCACCAACAACGCTGGCAACAAACACAGCAGAGGCTGTGGCAGTGCCAGTTTCAGTGGCAGCGACAGAGGCAGAGGCAGAAAAAAACAATGGCCTTGTCGTCTTTTACGCTTTTTTGCACTTGCATTTTACTTTTTGCGGGTGCAGAAAGTTAACGATAAACAAGAACGGGAACGGGTGCCTCTCAATACTTTGAGCTGGTGATTTAAGGACTTGAGGATGTCTCACAACAAAAGTTTTTAGAAATTCCTAAAGCATGCCTTCTATATATTTGAACTAGTTTCCATTTCGGGTTAACGATTTCTATAAAATACGATTTTATTTCGGTCTTTAGCTGCCTGTAAAAGTGAAGTAACTGAAGTAGAATCTCTTTATGATTGATTGGTATAGAAAAATATGTGAATGGATGATCTATTGTGCATTTCGCTAAAAATATTCCCTTCTTGAAACGTTCAGCAAAACCTTAAGTTGGATTCTATGCCGGAACTTAGGGATATTTTTGTGTGTAGTTACTTAAGAACAAGGCACTTGGTGGTTAATGATTATTTCATGTCCGAATTGCATTGTTTTAAACAGTTAATAACATATAAGAAGTCATAAAAAAAAGTGGTTATTAAATGGTTATAATACTTTTATACTTGCAAATTTGTGAGTAAATTTATAAAAGTTTCTCTAAGCTTTATTTATTTGCACGTCCCTCTGCTTCCCTGCGATTTAAAGCGGAAGTGGTAATGTCACCCTGTATGAGCATCAAAAGCCCACCGACAACTGGGAGGCAGCCCCATTTCCGGCCAAACCCCAACTATACGCCCCCACAAACACGCACACACACACTGAGGCACAGACACTACCACAGAGAAAGGGGAGAAAGGATGAAAGAAACCCGAGCGGCAAGAAGAAAAGCGGAAGCTGGAAAGACAAACCAAACATGGTGCTGTGCATAAAAGTTTGGCGCTACTTCTGGAGTCGCAGCTCGAATTCTTGGCCCCCTTTTGGGCCAGCACACAACCACCTCCTGGCAGTAACTTCATGTTTGGCCCACGGCTTAAGACTAGGCTTTGGCTCAGCGGGCTGCCAAGGAAGCTGGGCCCAGGAGTCGCTCCGCTGGATATGTGCTACGTGGCTTAGCAGGGATACCTGGGAAGTAGCAGGAGGAGAAGCCAGTTGGTTGCCAGTTGCTTGCCACTTGGCCAAGTGGGTGAGTTTTCGGCCAAAAACTTGTTGGCATCGAGCAGCGGCACTTGTACAAGGAATCGGCATGGCATGCTGCTTTTTCGCCCTGTTTTTTCTCCGTTTTTCCGCTTTCCAGTTGCTCCGGTTCACTTCACCTCTGTTGCTGCCAGTTTGTGCAACTTTGAAAACTTTATTTACCGAATTCAACTGGCACAAAGGCCACCGAAGCAGCAGCAATGTGCGCACTTGCTGCGGAATTACGAGTATAACAAAGGCGGCGAAAAGTATCTGCTGCTGCAGCACGAATTTTCCTCAATCTGAAGGGAATGCTTTCCGCATCCAACAGATCCAAGTCGCTGCCAAGTGTGCGCTGAATTTAAAGCAATTATTAGAAGTTTAGGACGGCAGCTCTGAATCGGGATCTGAATCCCAATCGGTGGTATCAAACGATTGCAACAAACTTGGAGGGAAACGAAGTCGTTTGAAACGAAATATTAAAAGTAATATGATAACAAATATTAGCCAATAACAAATAAATGTGTCCATATACCAGGCTTAAAGCAGCGATACTATAAGTAAATACTTTTAAGATTGACAAGCAATTACATATAAGGTTAAATTGAATTGTACCTTTTCAATTGTCTGCCTGTTGGTACAATAGGTAATTCTCTATGATAGAGTATGATATCAACAGAGAACGCTATCCACCGATGGCCAAATAAAACATTTACGGCTATTTCACGGCAATCACTCAACTTTATTCCGTCCAAAGTCCACCACCGAATGACTGACTAACTTTATGGCGGCAATAGGCCAGAAATTCGGAGGCGTGTGCATAATTAATCCTTGGCCGTAAAACCCATTTGGGACGGGGCATCGGTTAGAGATAACGTTAATGGCCAGGCCCATACTAGTATCACTAGTATCCTGGCCACTGCTGTGGCAAAATTATGGTTTACTGGCAAGACCCCCAATAAAGATAGTCACGAGTAGTTGGCTTACATATGCCCATATCAACAAACATAGATGGGCAACAGGAAAACGCGGCTAAGCGAAAATTCAATTAGCCTTGACAACTGGCAAACGGCGACTGAACTAAAACCAAACCCAAGACCCAAAAACCCATCCACTAATTGTAGTATCAGGATAATAATGATGACAACATTATGCACTCGATAAGTTCGAAGTCGGCAGACAAAACCGAGAGCGGTAATAACATCAAATCGACAATGGCAAAATGTGGAAATTGTCATAAAACTCGACACGGCAAACAGGATTTCGAACTGGGGAGGATAATGCCAGGATACCAGGGCACTGGAAACAAATTTAATAAAACATCGGAAAACAAATGGCAAAGGGTAGTGCTCGGTTTGCTTTTATTTTGGTTTGGGTTGGGTTGGGTTTGTTTGGTTTGGCATTTAGATTCTGATTCGGGTTTGGGTTCAATGCATCCATTGTGTCTATAAACCGCTCACCTCTCCGCATCTCCCCCTCCCGTTGCCCCTTTTATCAATGGCAAACGACTGAGTTATATTGAATAACCACAAGAACAACAGCAACAACATCGAGGAGAGCACGCTCGGAAGCCTCAGGATAAATAGTTCTTCTATGGCCCTTCAATTACCATTTGAGCATGATAAGCGCTAAAGAGGCACAGACATTGGCATTGCAAAGTGGTAAGTGGTAAGAGGTAAGTGGTAAGTAGTGAGTAGCAAGAAAGAAAATCCAGCCGAAGCAACCGCACAAGACTCCTTGAAAATATGCCTCGGGACCTCGAGAAAGCCAGGACCACCATCCCAGCAGCAGCAGCCGCAGGACTCCGAGTTCGTGATAGGGGTCATTAGATGGAAACATTTACTCCAACTCAACAGCTCGACTACTCGTATTGGCGTCCAGTCAAGGGGAAAGCGCCCAGATGGAGCGGGTGGTGTCATTGTTTGTTTTGGCAAGGGTCGCAGGACCTGGTTCCTAGGCATACTCATAGGCAGGCACGAGAAGGACATCGCCGCAGCTGCTCAAGCGACACTGAGGCACTGCGTAAACTGTCAACACTACACGCGCCTACTACACGGAGCGAAAATGTTGCAGTAACTTGAATGGCCTTTGGGTTAATTTGTTGGTACTTAACTAAACGGATTTTCTAAGTATTCAAATTGTATTTTAAGGACTCCATGCCCATATAATAAGCTGGAAGATAAAGGATTCAATGCAATTTAATTTTATATAACAAATAATATTCCGTGACTTCTTTGGGATATAAACTTCATAACGAAAGGTAACTACTATTCAGGTTGAACAAAGTACTATAGTTTACCACGCTATTTATTTATCGTGTACCCACTCCCGCCACCAAGTATGAAGTGTGTAAACAATAGGCATGAGATATGCTGCACTGCACCCGCCACGAGAAAGGAGTCCTGTTCGCTGGAGGGAAGAGAGGAAAGAGAGAGAGAGGAGAGGGAAGCGGAGGACACGCAGCAGGAGCGACCCTGAAGTGGGCTAATTTGACGGTGCCCCGCGTGGCAAATGCAACCCCAACAATGGGTTGTCTAGTGTCCAGGTCGAAGGAGAAGTGTTAAAGGATTTATGCGCGTAATTTTGCAGATGTTTAGATTTCGCTCTCTTTACTCGCTGCGGCTCAAATGCACTGAGAAACAAAGAGTTTTGTGTTACTTCTTAGTACTAGGCTAAATAAAAAGTGGCAATATGCAATCATTAATTTTCTGAACTACTTTGCAATGCAGTTTTTTGTATAGTTATGCGGTGGAACCTATTTAAGATTATATATCTTAAATCAAACTAAACTAAATTTAACCTATAGTCTGAGCATGATATATGATAAGGCTCAGCAAGTCTTTACTACCTAAGACAGCTGCTTTTGTGAGATTTTTTCCAGTGCATCCCAGCGCAATAATTTCGTGCCTGGTGCGCCGATCTGTGTCAACAACCTTCGCCCCCGCCCACGACCAAATCCACGTTCGTATCCAAATCCATATACATATCCATAGCCAGCCTCTAACCCCCGGATTCCCAGCGAGAGTGCGAGTGCCGACTCTGACAGACATGAAGTCTCGCCTCACTCATAACAGGACATGCAGGACCTGAAGGACACGATGGAATGGGACTGAGGCCAAAAATGGACCTGAGTAACCGAACAAGTCAGGGCTCAAGTGGGCAGTCTGGGACTGTGAAGGGGCGCAGCATGTGCTCAATTTAGTTTTGAACATCGTCTGTCATTTCGAATAATATTCCATGTTTGTTCAATGTCCATTTTCCGTGCTGTTTGATGTGGCCCCACAGCCCAAAGTCACTCGAATCCAAATCCCTATATAATGACTCCCATGATGACTCCCACTGATACTCCGTTTATTATTGGCTATTTGTGGTTTATTTGTCTTTGGATTTTGCTCTTGGGCATTGTTTATAATCGGGAATGAAACGACTGCCGAAGATGTTTATACGAAACTCGGGCTTAATTTTAATGAGGCTGGGCAGTGTGAGTGTGAGTGCGAGTGTGAGTGTTGAGTCAGAAACATTCAGTTTCGCAATAACATTCACATTCGAACTGCATTCCAGCGCAAAAACAAACAGTTGTGAGATGGTGTGAAATTTTTGAATTCTGCAAACTCCCATCTGTGGCCAAAGTGAGGTTCCAAATCCCTGAATCCCTGAATCCCTGATTCCCCTTTTCCCTGCTGCCCATCCCTCGGTTCCCCAAATATTTAAGCGCCTGTGGGCCATCGACCATAGCCCCGTATTCCGTCTGTCTGTCAAAATGAAAATGATACTTTGAAGTTTTGGGGCAACGACAAACGCCAAAGACAAATACAAATATTGGCAATACGCTAAAGCCAAAATCAAATAGAACCCCCAGTTGGCCAAACCGAAACCAATATTCATTTGGCGTTCGCTGGAGCGGCAATAAATTGCTCAGCTGCCAGTGACCGGCTACGCCGGAGATTTCCAGATTTTGGGGCCTGGTCAAAGGTCAGGGGGCGGGGCATCAGCGCAGGGGAGAAAGAGGGAGAGGGGGAGGGGCTGACAGGGCGGGTGCGCTTTTCATACGCGTGTTTAGAGCCTCCCAGCATAAGCCATAAAACTTATATTTCCAAATGGCCAACGTCAATAGCACTCGCGCACTGTGATTCAAATGTTCTACTCTTCGATTTCATGGTACAATTTTTTTAAATTAAAAAAAAACTTATCATTTTTTATTACTTTTATGCATCAGTTACTATATACTAATAAGGTAATAAGTATTATATTTTTTTTTTTTTTTGTTGCTTACTTATTTACTTACTATTGATGTAATCAGAAAACATTTTCAATTTAAAATTTTACAACTTCTGCACGTTGAAAGGTGCTGATTATATAGCCAAAACATATAATAAAATATTTATTACGGATCTTTCAAATTACTTTTTAAATATATTTTGCTAAATTGTTAAAAAAAATATCTAATACAAAAAATTCTTTATAAGCGCCTAATATAAGCCAAGAATCTTTAGTTTGTTTTTGGGTACATTTGATAAAAATGATTTTCGGACTATTTTAAAGCCCTACAGTCTGTGTATCCAATTGTTTGTTTAAAAATAGTATCAGTCCATTGAAATATTATTCGATACCATTCAGTTTCGGCGTTCTATATTTATGATTCATTTTGCAAAATAATTGAAATCTATTCAGAGCACTGTGCTCAGCGGAATCGATGGCCCCGCAAATTGTTTGCGTGCTGCTTCTGCTTGACTATTTTTCATTTTGCTAGTCGCCGATCCAGCCCCTCCCCCTCCCGCCAACTACATCCCCCCACCCCCTCACCTTTCGTTGGCGGGGTAGAATTTTCTTTTTGCTTGCCAGAACATTTTCCAATTTCATTTGCGTTGAGAACGCGGAATGTGAGCGCGAACGGGCTTTTGGACGCATTCATCATTGGCAGGGCGCCATCATCAGTTGCAGGCTTGGCATCATCGCCATCATCGTCACCATCCACATCCCCATCCCCAGTTCGTATACCCATTCCCGAACCCCAACCTCAACACCAACCCCATCCCATCCCATTTCAAAGCCCCATCTATTTGGAAGAGCTGGAGCGGAGCAGCATCATCATGGGCAGCCAGTTGGCCGTTTGAAAAAGCAACATTTCAGCCATATTTTTCTTGCTTTCAATTTGGCGTATCGCGCTTTGGCCATTTTTCATACGGACGCTTTGATGCGTAACCCGACAAATGCCCTTTAGGCACCCACTTGGGCCACCCACTTGGCCACCCACTTGGGCCACCCACTCTTTGGATCTCCATCCGTGCGTTCTCTCCTCCTCATACTTATTTTCTATTTCTTTTTTTGTGGATTTTTTATCTCGTTTCTGGCCAAAACGCAAACGCATAAAACGCGTCCTTTGAGCGATTTGAAGTCAAGTGTAAAAAGCGTTTATGCCAAAAAGCGGAGAACAACAACAACAAATGTTGGGCGCAGCAAAGTGTTTTAAGTTTAATTTGAAAAATATTTGAATTTTGCGCATTTCTTGGGTCAGTGGTCAGTCATTAGAATTGGTGTGAATTCTCATCACTATCCATCCATTGACAGAGGTTATCAGCTTACGAGTGGGAAAATCTACGGCGATACAATTCACTTTCGCTTTGGGTAAATAGTTTATATCGCTTTTGGGATTAATGGGAGCGTTGCGCAAACAGCAGGGCAATTTTGAAAGTTTCACAGCCCAATCCTCCCCCAAAAATCTCGCCCTATTCGCCCAATTTCAGTTTGCCAACTCCAATCAGCCGCACAATCTCTGATTGCGGACTCGTTCTCAGCACAAACGTTTCAATATTTACACAAATTGCCTTCATACGCATACGCATTCGAATACGGATACGAAAACGAATACGAATCTGTGCATCTGTGTCCGCCCAGCCGTTAAGCGTACTTCATGGCTTCATGGCCAACAATCTGCGATACTAAAAGTTGTCATTTCAATCTGTCCCCGAATTCGTGTGTGATTCCAGCCCATGGGAACGATTTCGAGGTTTGTTTAGTGCGGAATCAATGAGGAGGGAAGTGGCAGGGGCACGGGGCACGGGATTCTCAAAACAATCCCTATCACCATGGGT
The DNA here is from genome assembly GCF_016746235.2 of Drosophila teissieri. Lineage (NCBI taxonomy): Eukaryota > Metazoa > Arthropoda > Insecta > Diptera > Drosophilidae > Drosophila > Drosophila teissieri. The sequence goes on along the minus strand of NC_053031.1, from coordinate 11,911,134 downwards.
GGCATGATCTTTACGATCAGATGAAAGATATCCCTGTTAATCATTTGATGGTTCATCTAAAGCATCGCGTTTCCAGCTGGTACTAAATTGATGTTACTATACAGGTTACAAATTAATTTAACAATTTAATAAAATCATTACTTTACATATTGTGGTTACTCAGACGTATTGGATGAGAATAAAAATCTGTTGATATGTATTCCTCACTCTCTATATGTTTGTTATATGATTATTTCCAATATTTATTGTAAAATCCTGTACAAGTTATACTGATAAATCTTGGAATATCCACAACTTCTGGCTTAATCGTCTGGTGCTCTGCGAATGTGGCCAATGGCTAGGCGGCGTTTCCAAGACCAAAACCAGCTTGAGGTCAGCATGAAAATCCGAAAGCATAAAAATTCTGACCAACAGTGAATAAACAATAAAAAAAAGGGAAAAAAAGCGAACCAACGACGTCACATTTGGTAGTGGTAGTTTTCCGTTGGCCGTTGTTACCACTTGTTGTGGTTGTTGGAGTTGTTTTTATTATTATTCTCAGTGCAAAGGAAAGCAATGGGGAAATGGCCAGAAAAAATACCAATACATGGCCAACACACACACACACACACACACACTGCAAGGCTCCATCTCATACATATTCCGTATACGTAGCCCGTTCGTTTAACTGTTGTTTTTATGCGCTGCAGACAAATATTTGCTTTCCGACAATAGTCATAAATACCAAAAGCTACATGCTCGGCATACTTAGAAATACTCTGGCACACACGCTCACTACTACTGGCTAACACACACACACACACTCAAGCACACACACCAAGAGACGACCGCCTGGGGCGCAAATAGAAATCGAGGAAAGCAAATAGCGCACAGGATATGGTTTTTGGCAGCACCAGGATAGTGGCAAAAAGGAGCAGGACGAAAAAAATGCGATGCCAGCGAAAAATGCTTGCGACTCGATCCGAGTCGAGTGCCAAAGGAAAAGGCGGCGGCGGAGTAAATTCCCCAAAGGGGCGGGGATCCAACAAAATGGCTGCGCCAAAAGCGGCAGCAGTCGCCAAAAATATTAGAAGCAAAAAAGTCCGCTGGCCAAAATGGCAGCGAAGCAATAGTGCACACACACCAACTCACACACAGCAGCAAACCAGCAAAGCATCCACAAGAGCAACACAGTAATGGTCATAAGGACATGCCAAAAGGTTTAGCCGAATGGCCAAAACTGAGAGCTACAGTGGCTGGTTAAGGGGAAACTATCACTTGTGAATTCTCAGTTATTAAAGTCATTATGCTTATTTATTTATTATAATATATAGAGTAGTTCACAAGACTAAACTAACTTAAATGGTATAGCACTATGTATGTATGTATAGCATTATGTTTAATTTAACGTATATACATAATTCAGTTAACTCAAAAAGGAATTTCATTTCATATCATATCTTATCTAATCTCATTTTATTGAATTAACTAAGCTGTTGAATTTTTATTTTATCTGTTATTTTTTATGTGTTCAGTTGGTCACAAAAATGATTCGATTTTTTAAATATAAAATATAACTTTGGGCTGTGGAATTTAATGTTTAAAATGTTTTCTTCCTAGTTTAGTTAACTAAATATGTAAATTTACCTTGTAAAATGCTCCCCGTAATAATTAAATAGAAGTAATTTGTTGTTAAATCAGATAAATAATTTTAATAAAACCAGAACAAGTGCCCACTGTACGTTTCGATTCGCAGGCAACTTCAGCGCTCCGCAAAGTTTTGACCTGCGAAATGGAAACAAGAAATGGGAAATTGTGCAACAGCAAAGGGAAAGCAAGCTTATCCATGTGAAAAATCTGTGCCGCGTGTCCTGAGCACGCGCTCCTTGTTGCCGCTTGTTGCCTTTAACATATTACACCTTTCCAATCGTGGGCACCATTCAAATCGCAAAATCACAAAATCGAAAAATTGAGAACTAAGAAGTGGGGAGCAGCGACTGGCCAGCCAGTCAGTCAGCCAGTCCGGCGAACAAATAAACAAACAAAGTGCCCACGTGCCTCGCCGGAGATTATCCGCGCATCACAATCGCAGCAGCAACAAACAAACAACCCGCGGCACCGAAGTTCCCAATCCCAATCCGAATCGCAATCCCATGTTTCCAAGTACCAGTCCCACTTCCATTGTGAGGACCTGTTTGACTTGCGAAGACCACACCCCGCTTTCGCTTAAACTCCCCTCGCTTTTTTCGCTTTTTGCGATGCTAATCTCGGCGAAATGTTACAAAATGTTTAACAATTAAGTAGCGACACGCGCTGCCACGCTTCGAGTGTGTTTGCCTGCCCCTGGGAGTTTTTCATTGCGAGATATCACTGCACAGATATGGACTCGAATAGAGGATTATTGATATAGATACCCGCCACTCGATGCTCGATTGAGCGGATGGTTTACATACATAGATGCTGATCGCAGCGATAAAAAATGCAAAGAGCTAATCAAGAGTTCAACTTGCGCCGCACTGACATGTGTAGTCCTTGAGGTCCTCGAGGACAAGTGCCCCAGTCATCGAGGATGTACGTAAGTTGAGGAATCGTGAGGGAACCGCGATGAGACAATAGCACAATGGCATTATGCATGAGCCACTTCTCGTATTGGTATTCATTTTCAAATCGCACTTTTGATGGGCTTCAAGAACAAATGGGTCTTCAAATCATTTATGCAATCGCAAAATAACCGATTTGATGTTACCAAGACTTGTTTTATAACTCTACTAATCAAGAAAAATAAATGATGGCAGGGGTAGTTGAAAAATAGCCACAAAAACTACATAAGAGACCACCGAAAAATGTCCCATCGCTTGACCAAAATTGATTTTCAGGATCCCGAAACTTATTAAAAAACGGCAAAGCTGAAAAAACCAGCCAAACTACTGGCGCAGCCGCAAGAGAAATAAGAAAAAGGACTCGAGTACAAACAAAAGGAGCAAGGATGCGCTGGCAGGATGACGACGAGGACAACGCGGACGACAAGGAAACGATAAAAGACCAGCGACAGGCGACAACAAAAACGAGAGCATCGACGACAAAGTGCGGGAAGTTTGCACAAGGACATTGCATGCACACCACATGCATGCACACAAGGATATGAAGGTCCCCACACACACACACACATGCACAGCTGCATCCACAAGGCACACCGATAGGGAAGCACTCGTTCAACCGCATGGCAGGCAAATGACACAAACATCAAGCCAACGGAACGAAGTGTAACCAGTGAAAAAAACCAACATGGCTTCACTGCAAAATCAGTTAAACGGCCATGACTTTTTGCCTCTGTGTGCGAGTGGGGGAATACGTGTGTGTGTGTGTGTGTTAGTGTGTGTGTCCTGCCGGCAGGACAACCAATTGAGGCTCCACTTGTCATGCACGTACGGACATGAAAAGAAACACCGACACTCGTGTGCGTCCCATGTCAATATGGCTGGTTACATTTCGGCATTACAGTAGCCGGGGCTCCAGGACTCTGGATTCAGGATTCAGGACCCCGGGAGCTACTCCATCCCCCCACTCGCATGCCACCACCCACCAGCCATCCCCACTGTCCACTCGGTGGACGCTTCACTGCCTCCAATGACAAACCAAATATGTTTCGTGGTTTTTACGCAAGACTCGTTGCCATCAACGGCCATCAGAACGGAAAGGAAATGCATTCAAGCGAAATACACACAGGCAAAGTAAGGCATCCCTTTGAATAATGATGGTAAAAGTAACTAAATATGTGAATTATTTCAGATAGACTTAAAGGGTATTGCACCTACATAAAATGCAAGCAAAGATAGAAATATGTATAAATGTATACTGATTTTATTTAAATGAATACAGTTGTCCCTTGAAATATATGCATACTTCATTGAATTTATATTCCAGTCATAAAACCAATGATAAAACTGTGGTATTGAAATGATTTAGGTTTCATCTTATTTGTTTGATATGCCAGATATATCCTTTTTTCTCCGTGTGCGGACACGCACTCGAAATCAATCAAACTCTGCGCAGGACATGTTGCATGAACGCCCAGCCCATCGGCATCATTCAGTCAATGTAAATGTAAATTTGCGCCTTTTTGTGCCACTGCCACTGCGACTGTGGTGAACTCCGAACTCTGGATCCTGGACTCTGGGCTCAGGACTCTGGACACTGGACACAGAACTCCGGTCCGGAGTCGTGACCCCGTCCGTGATGAAGTGCGGGCATGACGTCAGCGGGGGCAAGGGGGCAGTGGCAACCGTTAGCCATTGTTGACATTTCAACGTTTGACCACCGGCCGGCTGACAAGGACACACATATTTGCTCCTGCCACGGCCACCGCAGAAAACTGGGCGCATGCAGCATGGTGCATGCAGCATGGTGCATGGAGCTTGCTGCGTGTGGACCGGGCTGCCATTCATGTCCTATGCCACTTTTACGGCCACTGCAAGTGTTGCAAAGTTAATTACCAACTCGACTCCAGAATCGGTTAGTGCAGATGCACTCGCAGGTTGTCAAAGGACTCGCAAATTGCTGGCCATTCGTCAGAATCGCCAGGATATTACGGCCATGGTTTAACTGCCAGAAGTCAATCGCTTATGCGCCCAATTGTTTTCTGTATTGGCTGCTAAATGCTTGAAATCGAAACTCAGGAGGGTTACGTTAAAGTTTGCACTTTAAGTATTAAGTTAGATTAGATTTAGACTTAAAACCAATAATCATTTTGGAATCTGCGTTATGAATAACCTTTCCTGATTATAAATATACTTCTTATAAAGTCAAAGTTTGTATATATCGCCGTTTTAACCAACTTCAATAGATTACTGTTTAAAAATGTTCACTAGCGGCAAAACTTCATCACACCTTATTGTCATCAAGGAAGATACTTTGGTGCTATCTTGCTACTTGCTACTTGCTACTTTCTGTCGCAGGAAGACAACTTGGTGAACACCACACGTTCCGCAATCCAAGACTGATTAAAATTCATACAAGGACCGGAATGACTCGGAAAAGACCTCCGTTTAGGGGTAACCCCCGAAAAGCCTCCTCGAAGGAAGCCAACATAAACAAAGTAGTTGTTGCCTTGGCTCGACGCAAAGTAAACATAAATAAGAGCAAACGGAAACCGGTGGAGCTCCGATTAAGCAAATACGAGGTGAGCAAAGGAGGCGCTTCAAAGGATTCAAAGGGGGTGCCAGGACATCTTAATGATGATGTCATGAATAAATTAGTTGGCATGTGACTGCCTGAAAACCAACTACAATCTTGTCCGGATCCCAACTTAAATCATCTCCACGTGGCGGGGCGTTACTACTCACACAGAGTTTGGGGAGTTGCCGCATTGCCGCAAGTTAATGACAAAAACGAAGTGAACCGCAAACGGTGGCATTGCGGTTCGATGAAGCGATGGGCGTGGCAGGCTCAAAGCTCGAAAAATGCGGCACACGTGTGAAAATGCCCCGAATTCAATGTATTCCATATATAATAACCTGATGAATCCATTTAAATTAAGTTGCAAATTATGCAAATGTAGAACGTCCAGCTCAACCGCCTTGCGTCCTGGTAAGTAAAAAAAAAGGGGGAAGGAATCGTCCTTTTTGCAGGTGGCCACCGGTTTGACATCATCGATGCAGCCACGCCCCCTTCAACACCCCAAACTGTCGGGGTCGCAAAATTAATTAGTTGCGCCTATTTTGGCGATCAATCATTCAATTTTCTGCGCCATAAAATCTCGCCGGCCAAAAAAAAAGGAACAAGGCTTTCCGCAAAACAAGGACGCCACTTGTCCAACAAGCTGCCTCATCGCCCCCGACCTTACAGCTCCGTTCCGCACTGTCCCGCTGCAAACAGCCGCGTCATTTATGTCCTACGCTTTTTACGATGCGAGCTGCAACCACCCGATTTCGAATTTTCGGATTTTTGGATTTTTGGGCTGGGGTTGCGATGGGTTTTCCCGGGTGTTTCAGGAGGTTTCAGGATGACGCTGAAAACTGAGCCCGAAATCGGTCTTGTCAGGCGACGCATTCTGTCACCAGCGGAATTGTAATGAGCAAAAAAAAATGTATTGCTACGTGTAATGGATTGCCATAAAAAAAATATTTCTAATCTGTCACATCCAAAAAAGGCAAGAATTATGTATACAAAAAATCATAGTGCCTATAAAATGGTTGTGCAACTGATAAAAACTATAGGATGATAATAAAAGTCAAGTCAAAATCAAGTACTTTTTAAGAATAATAAGAGCACAGAATTTAGTTATATTAAATTTAGAATTATGTGTTTTATTTTGGGTACAATTTACACAATATTTTCCATTCGATTGTATAGAATTTATTTTTAGAAATAAGCAATTGTTAGTGCAAATTGTTAAATGTTTTAACTTGATTAATTTTGACCATAGTAAAGTGAGTAAAATAAACTGCAACTATTTAACTGTATTTATGAAGAAATGCACTTGTTACTTTTTGTCTTCTTTATTAACAGAACTCATACCCATCTAAGCACAATTCTATACAAATTCATACCTCACCAAATCGTGGTATTTTTACGAAAAATGTAGACCTTTGCTAGCAAATTGTTGTATATAGAATAATTCAAAGTATTCGGGCCCGCAGTGAAATTAGCCAAATTAACACCTTGCTAAGTCTGGCTGGGCTTAACCCGGCAAATAATTGAAATATTTTTTGCTATAATAAAACGACCCAAGGTCGAGAAAGTTGCCTGGGTATGAGTGTTAAGCCGGAGTTGTGTGGCACATTTAAATGAATTTGGGGTAAAAAAAGAAAGGGGGCACGCTGATGTGGGTGCTTGCAAAAAAGTTGACCTTTTGTTTCTCCCCGAAATCCCACACTCAATTACGCCGGACACGCCGCGGGATTCAGGATTCTGGATACAGGATTCAGGCTACAGGATACAGGCAACAGGATTCCCCGATCCCGACCAACTTGGCAGCAGCAGTCTATTTGGGGCGAATACTTCGAGCCATTTAAACAATTTCCATTAACAAATATGCGCAAATTGCCCATCGGCGGTTTTACAAAAATAAATTGCAATGCAAAAATATTTGTCAAAAATGGGCAGCACACAAAAACCGGAATACTCGTACATGCGCAATCTTTTGCCCAAACCCAAATGCACCAAATATTTGTACAAATTATTTTTGTGCACTTCATTAAATATTTCAGCAATTTCGAAGGCCCCCAGCGTGGAAAGCTGGAAAAGCTGGAAAAGCAGCCTAGCAGCCTGGCGCACTTTAATCAACCGTAAAATGTTGACCTTTTTTTGCGGCCCAACCCGCAACATGTTGTCGAAATTTCTGGAGCACCGAATGGAGGTCCTTTGCATGGACGGGTGTGATGTGGTGAGGGTAAGGATTTTCCGGTGGTGAGGGGGAGGGGGGCAGGGCGTGTGGTGAGCCTAATGGACCGTCGACCTCCGACTTGCACTAATAGTACGGATATATAGCCATGCCCGGATTTGCATAATTTCTGCCGCCTGGCAAAAGGAGTGGCGACTGGAGAAAGCCATATTTCAGTTTACGACATATCCTTCTCATAATTCTCATCATTTCCACGTGGCGACGGGCGACGAGTGACTTTGAGGTTTTATGGCCAAGTCACTTCAAATGCGAAACATTACAATATGAAACAGCGAGTTCTCGTCAGTAAGCATTGTCAGCGCTGAAATGGAATATTTAACATTTATTTATGCGCATATAAATGCATGGATATACCAAATACACTCGTATATTCAATGGCCATTCGCTGGCTGGCACATGCATTATTTATGCATTTATACGTGCCACAAAATTCATAAACATTTGTTGTGCAAATTTCCCTGGCTTGTTTCTCACGCCCTTGCGCTGCCCACCCTTCCAGAATTCCCCATCCCCATTCCATATGCACCATCCTCTCATCTCTGGCGATTGCCAATAAATTCACATCAAAGGTCTTTATTTGTATTTGCTTAGCAGCGAGCAGCGAGCCCCGAAAAGGATGCTCCCAGGACTCACAGCCAGCGGCCTGCTTGGCTTGCTTGGCCTGGATGGCCTGTGCAAATATCATTTTCGTTTCAATTGAGCATCTCGGCTTAGGGCATTACTCCGTCGCCATTCCGCCAGGACCTCCAGCGACACTCCCGTCATCGGCTAATCCCGCTGCTCCTGCTGCCTGGCAACTGGAAAATCATTTAGCAGCAGCCCACAAGCCCACAAGGATGCCAATGCGAGCACATCCTCCACGATGCGGCCGACACGTGTCTATTGAGCGAACCTGAAGGTCCTTTTACACTGACCAAAACTCCCACCAGTTTTGCCTTTGCAGCTATAATTTTATCCAGCAATATAACAACTGCATGCTGGAAAAGAAATGAAATAAAGATTTAACTTCTAACATCTAAAATAAATATAAAAATTTCTAAAATTAAATTAAGGAAAATAACAGTCTATCGTAGAACAGTTGGCACATATTTCAAGTATCCTTTAGTTTTTCAATTTGCTTAGATACAATTCTATAATCGTTATGTGCAGCATAGATATATTATCTTATTCATTGGTACATTTTACATTTATGAATCTCAATATGGATTCATAATCAAACTATCAGCAAGCCAAAAGAATATTTAATAATTGTCTAGTATGTAATTAATGGAGTATTAATTGCTCATTATATTGTTGCGTACTACCATTGCATATTATGATATTTTCACATATTTTTCAATATTTTTTTCCAGTGCAGGGGTGACTTCGACCTGAGATCGTCCCGAAAATCGTCGCAGGCCCTGCATTGCAATGAACTCAACACTCGAGCCGCCGCACTGACAAGCTGACAAAGTAACTCTCGGCTTAAGTCGAATGACCGCCAATGGATTTTTAAATACCCAGGACACGCGCCCAAGGATCGTCCTTTGGTGGGCGGTGGGCCGAAATGAAATGCTCTGCCGCCCTCGGCGAAATGATGCCCAAATAAATAACTCAATTGTTTTGTTGACATTTTATTTGACACGTGACTTTGACTGGTTAAACACACGACCCTCCCCGCCCCCCCCCTTTCCTTCCACTTCGGCCCAGTTTGCTGTGAGCTGGGCTTAATGCTTTGTTCTTTTTGCGGTTCATGTGGTCGCCATAGTCGTTACTTCGTCCTGCCATCCTGCCATCCTGGCATCGCAGCCGGGAGCAATTAATCTGGAAGGTGTCCATTAAGGCAGACACGCGTTCGCCGCCTGTGAAAACTGAGCATACAGGTAAGGTGGTGGTCGCGCCGGAGGGCGGGGGCATTAGTGGGCGTGGCGAAAGGGGAGGCTGCTGCGAATGACCGTGTAATAGTGTCAATTTGGTATTTATGGCCTTTTTGTTGGCTCGCCCGTTCAGTGATTTGTGTTCACTCCTTAAAGCGACGACATCCTCGGCATTCGTAAAACAGAGGGTTGAATGCAGAGAAGTCGTTTTAACGAGCCTTCTTATAGCTTAATTTACTAAGTATTCCAGACAAAGAATAACTACATAATGTCATTTCCTTTTACTAACTATATCCAGAGCCACAACTGTAGAAAGACATACTAAAAATATTTTAGTTTATTTATAGAAACCCAAGCTTAAGTATATAATTAATATATATAACATATGCTTGAATTATTTTTAAATGCCTACATTTACAAGCTGCTGCTTTTGCTACAAAGTGCGATTATCTGTTTAGGATCCTTAAAGGTCAGAAATGATTCCTTCGGGAAGGCTTTGAATATCAATCGGAACCTGCTAAACGATAAATGGGAAAAGCAGAAGGAGAAGGTGTGGGTTTCCCTGTACCGAAGAAGTTTTCAAGTGAAATATGTAAATGTGCGCAGAGTTTCCGGCAGGACTAATGTAAATTTCCTCAAAATAACCGACAAAACATGCCAGGCAGCAAAAAATTAGCATACGCATGGTACACACATATGTGTGTGTGCGTGTGTACTTGGAGCTGAGGCTTTTGCACTTGTATTGCCAGGCAGCGGAAACGGAAGTGTGTAGCACTCACTCACACACACGCACACCGGCGTTTGGCAACCGCACACAGGCAAACAGATACACACACACACACACGCACAGAGCGGGGCCGAAAAATGTGCATGACTTGTTTAGTTTGAAAAAGTTTTGCGTTTGTCCGCCCGAGCCACCTATTTGCCATGCCGCCCATCTTTCTTGTTTGTCTGCAAGGACCTTTGACTTTCTTTTACAACAATTTGGCTTTGTATGCCTCTGTTTGTGTTCACCGTATGCGTATCTGTGTGTGTGTTTGTGTGTGTGCGTGTTCGTTCGTGTGGTTGCTGACACAAACCAAATTTTAAACAAAAGAAAGCTGAAAGCTGAAAGCATTCGGCGCTGCTCATTGAGACAAGCCAACTTAGGCTGTTGGCTAACGGAAACCGCACTCACACACATGCCCCGCAGACTCTGCCACACACATACATACATATATCCTTCTAGTGCTAAGTGACTCTTGGTCTTTGTTGGTCCTTTGAAGCGGCAGCAGCTCCGCACGGCACTGAAGTATATTGTTAACAGGATATATAATACACAAAATAAAGTTTTTAGCCAAAGTTACACAAAAGTATTTTACAAGTCCTGCCCTCTTTGCTTCCCTCTTTCCCCTGCTCTCCAATCCCGATTTTGGTCCTGCCCAGGACCCTGAAGATGGGAACGTGCATCACCTTTCAGTCGTTTTGTGTGTTTGATTTTTGGTATTGTTTTACTTTTGTTGATTCTACGTCCTTTCCCGCAAAAAAGCAAAGTCGAGTTGGATTAAATAAAAAGAAGATTTTGGGGAATTTCCAAACGAAAGTATGCAAGCTATCGTTCAATTTGTATTTCTTCTCTGAAATTTTAGTTTCGAAACATATAATGGGGATTTAATTTTCTCACTTAACGGAAAAAGTAACTTTAAAAATGCGTTTTCTTCTTGATAAGTTTAAATCACCGTGTTTCGGAAATTCCCTATTATTGTTTCTATATAACTCGTAATAACTTTCTCGTTTGTTTTATATTTATGATAGTTCCCCCAGCAGTGGCTTTCATATATTGCGAATGGAATGGGGTGAGCAGAGGACTCCCATTGGGATCCATTTGTCAGGATACACTCCTGTTCTCCAGAGGATGGGCAAAAAATAAACTGCCAACTGGCAACTGGCAAGCCTTACGAGTATTGAAGCATTCGTACGGGCCAAAAATAAATGTTTTCAAATGTTTGACGCGCACTGACAACAAATAAGCACATCCTAGTGCCACATCCTTGCCAACCCACCTCTCCTCACCCACACAGGCACAAAGGCACGCACACACTCTTTTTGGCAAGGATGGCTGAGTGTGCGTGTGTGCGTGCGTTTAATGTCTGTAATTTACCGTTAAGTAGACAAGTATTAATGGTAGAATACCAACGGAATGCGTAGCAGAACGCAGCTCCACCAACATACAAAACAGGGCCATAAGAGTCACAGACAAGACGAGAGCAGTCAGCAGTCATGAAGGCTATGAAAAAGCGGCAGTACACTGAGCGAAACTCAAATAAAAAATACAAGGGGTGCAAGCTAATGAAGATTATTTGGCTACATAAAATAAGTGAAAGAAATCGAAGGATATAGTAATTTCCCAAATCTGTGATTTAGATATTCAAAGCCTGTTCACATTTTGATAAAATTGTAATTAATAAAATCTTAAAAAAATTAAAAATATAATATTTCATACTTCTATCTGCAAATAGTTTACATAATTTAGCTCTAGTGATTGATAACTAATATAGCTAATAGTTCATTTTCAATCATTTGGCTATAATTGCTTGCTTAAATAAAACAAAATTCTAAAAAATAGTTATTGATTTATCTTACTGCCAAGCATATTTATTTAAGCAAATATAACCTGTTGTTTTTTAACTTCTTAAATATTTTTAAAAGCGAATGATTTGAGTAGTGCTCAGTAGAATAGTTCAATATTTTCGCTGTGTGCCATTGGCAAAAAACAAAATGGCGACTAGGACGGGGACAACATTCGTTTGACTTGACGTTGAAGTTACATGTTAACTGTGGCAGTGCCACCCCCGCAAGCACCATCCCCTCCCCCTCCCCCTACCACAGCAACCTCTAACCAACCACCCACCAATACACCCACACCCACCCACACACGCACACCAGCACAAATAAGCAATTGTCATTGTGGCGCGCGCATGTTGCCTCCCCAGCAGAGATGTCAAAAAAAAGGCGGAAAAAAAGAAAGCTGAGCCAAGCTGGGGCAGAAAAAAAAGAAAGCGGCAAGAAATTCCAAAGAAAACTCAACTTTGGATTGTTGGCATTTTTGTTGTGTGCTTTGAATGCCAAAGGGGGTGGTGCTGGGTGGCTTTGCCATTGGGAAAATGGGGGCTCGAAAGGCAGAAATACTTGAGCGTTAAAATAGTAGATAAGGCGAATGACAAGAGAGAACGACGACAAAACAAACGCGCCATTTTCCCTGACGTTTTGCAATTTGACATTTTACGTGATTTTGGACCGGGCCCAAGGATCCACTTATTTTCTTCTTTTTTTGCCCCGTCTTCTCTGCACGACTATGTGACTTGCCATTTGCCGAAAATTACAAACTGCCAAACTGCTGGCTGCGCTTATGTAATTGAGTTCGAAAGCGGCCAGCTCAACCACTGAGGCAAAAAAAAATAACAAGTAAAAAAAAGCATAAGAAAAGCGTAAGAAAAGCCCACCCACAAGTGCGCCCAGTCAAAAGGAGCTGAAGTAAGAAGCTGGAGCACATTTTTCACAATTCATTTCATTTAGCGGCGTTCGCTGCGAGGCAACATTATTACAAAAAATATTGCTCAAAATAGAAGAAAGCTGTGGAAGCTGCAGAAGGGAAACGAAAAAAATGGCAGCATAACTTAAGGCGCTTTCGCATAAAAACACACAAAAAATAAGGAGCGCTTTAAACAAAAAAATGGAGAATATGAAAAAAACTGAAGCCGGGCGAACAAATGCTTCAGAATAATTTCGTTTTTTGTTTACATTTGCTCCGGCAACATTTCAAAGTCCTCGTTGTCGTCTTTCCCATCCCCATTTCCCACTCATCCTTATCCTCGGCCATATCCTCGTACCCACTCTCATCCGTATCCTTAGTGGATGTGACTAGACTAAGATGGATTAAGCCCCAAGTAGAGCAGCCAGGCCATTATTCTCTGGTAACTGGTAGCTCAAGAGTGGAGCGAAAGAACTAAACAATTTTTCTTGATTTTCCTCCGCTTTTTTTCCGCCTCGTTTTCATTTTTTCTGGTTGTATTTCTTTCGCTGAACAGCCATCCATTTTTTGCCATCCATCGGTCGCTGGCTTTGTTTGTGTCTTCGAGCATTAGAAAATAATATTTTATTCGCTTCACTTGCAATTTTTCTTGTAGTGTTTGCGCTTGACTGCATCTGCCTCCCTTCTTCTTCTTCTGCTTCTTCTTCTGACATCGGTGGAAGTTGCAAACCGGAAACGCCGCCATATTGCTGGAGTTGTTGATGTTGAAAAATGTTACATGCCAGAAATTGCTGGTTACCCACATGGAAATTACGTTGCATGTTTCATTGAGGAAGCTCAGTCACTAGTCACCATTTACCATTCACCATTTACCATTCACCCAACAAAGTGCAGCTGTTAGCTATTGGCTGCCACTTTCTACACGACTTCCAAAGGCATTTATCGTCTGGCATTTCAGCTCGCAGTCGCCAATATGCAGCCATGCAGTGGAGCTACTAACATTTTTTGGGATGACATGGCGTATACGTGACATGTGTCATGCGACGCAAATTAACAAAACTATCGCTGTGCATTGGCCACTTCTAAGCTACATTTTCTATAATGGTTTCCCTCAAATAATATTCTTCTTAATATTTCAGGAAAAGCGAAAGAAAACATCTTCGAATTTGTGTATGAAATAACACAAAATATTTCTTAGATCTGCAGTTCCAGAAATACTTCACTAAATCTTAATATTTAATTTTACACTTATATTTTTGAACTTTTTGTTACAATCATGCTGGAAAATGTGAAGTAATTCCGCGAATTACGTGCACCTGAGCGAAGCAAAACGAATTCGACTAATCCGCATACCGGCGAAAGAATTTGCAGCCGGGGCGAACATTTCGATCACATGTAGCCCTCATTTTGCAAATGATTTTGTTGGGCCGCATAGCTCGGTTAGTTGTAAGCCTTTTTGCATTTAATTTTCCAACTATGCATTCGGGCAAAAATGCGCAATATGCGCGTGAACGCAGGCCTCTCACACACAAACACACACACTCATGAGCGGTCACTCACACACTCTCATCTCGTGGTGTAAGCCAAACAAAAATCAATTTTATTTGAATTTAACAATTTAACCGTAAAACCACAGCAAGCATTTTAAACGCATTTTTAATAGACTCAAATATGTGTTGCATAAAACGCGGCTCCCAGGCACCGCCAACCGGAAGGGGCGGCGGCCAGCGGAAGGGGGCGTGGACCGCTGGCCACGCATCGATACATTCGCCATTTTGTTTTATTTGTTACAAAATGTGCGCATTTACAAAGCGGCCTTAAAATATCGTTTGTTTTCCTCTTCCTGGCATCAGAAGCTGCAGACTGCAGTCCCGTTTTTGCCGCTTTTCCGCCACACACACACAGTCTTCTCTTTTATTTTGCTGGTGAAAAATTAGTTTTTCCAAACACACAGACACACACATAGATGTTTGCACATTGTCTGCATACTTTCGGCGCTGGCACAAAGTCGCGTGCCTTTTTGTTTGCCATCCTGTACGCGAACAGCAAATATTTGTGCAATAAAAAGCACCCACCTACGCACTCAAACTAAGCGGCTTCCATCGGCAGCTTAATAAGCGATTCGTCTGTGGTGGCCACTGGAACTGTGTGCTCCTATGTATGTGGATAGTGGGTAAACACTCCATAAATAGCACAGCCAGTTCGTATTTTCCCGCCAAACTAAACACTAACTTCATAATAAACCAAATGGCTATGAATATGTGGGCAAAAAGTATATGTTCAAAACTAACCTTCTATGGCTAAACAGATGATATCATAGTAATAATCAAATACAAGCTTGTATATTTATATTCACTGAAAATACTGTCCTCTCTACTCACAATAATATGAGATTTCCAATTTTATGTCTACAATTTATATTTACACTATTATAACCATTTAAAATGAGTTTTTGTTCAGTTTACTTAAACTGACATGAGTATTGAGCCATGTATTGGTTATCACTTTTTGTGAGCCCATTACCAAAGGACCTTCTCCCAGGGATTAGGAAAGGGCGACATCCACATCCAACTGCAAACAATCGCATTGGCCACACATGTTGCTCGACCCGAAGCCATAACGCCAACTGACCATGAAATGAAAGTGCATAAAGTAGCATGAAGTACTTCTATGGCGCTGTTCCTGCTGACAATTGCACGTTGTGCGGTCGAATAGAATGGAAAACAATCGAGCCAAAGCGACGAAAAAAGAAATGAAGGATAGGATGGACCTTGGATGCTGTGTAGCCAGGACAACCTGGGCAGTCCTTGTGTGTTTGGGATGCGATATCAAAAGCGGCGAGAGCTGTAACTATGGTTCACTTCCCCACTGCCACGTGCACCCATCACCATCACCGTATCCGAATCCACACTCCCATCCTCATTTTTTGTAGCTGGAGAGGAAGAGCTGACGAACCCCCAAGCTCGCCGTCTGTCCTGACAATTTCAACATAAATTTCGTCAATTTTTACTTGCGACAACTACGTTGGAACACTGGGGAAACATCTGTCGCCGCTTGCAGTTCAATGGAAACATATTGGCAGCCGGGTCGGACTCTGCGTCACTTCTATATAAATACTATACTATATAGTATGGGAATGGGCTCCAGAGCAGCAGGAGAAGACCATGTCGGCACCACGGGATGCACGGGAGGCCAACGACGCTTTTAATTCCAGTCTAAGCCTGTTTGCTGTACAGGGTTTCTTTCAAATGATACATTGATTTAACAAAACATCGAATTTTTAGACAATTTTTTAGACATTTGATGGCAGGGTTATTTAAGCAATATATCTTGTAACTAGAAATGTATTAAAAGCAAAAAAGCAGCTACAAAGGACGGCTTAGGTTATGTGTGGTTTGAAGGCAGATGTAAGATGTATACTGTTTATTCTATCAATATGTTGTCTAATCACCCTGTTTCGCCCCGTAACGAGCACACTTAATATGTAGCTCAAGTAGCGGCCCAGGAGGACAGGACGATCCCAAAGGAAAGGCAGGAAAGGCAGGACGTTTGGCGAAGGCAATCTAAGAAAATGCTTCAAGCTTACACACTGACACTTTGACTTCTGGCTGCGCAGCCGGACTTTTGTGCCATTTCCATTTTCTACGTGCCAGCAGGTGTGTGGCGGCCAGTACTTCGTCCTCCATCCTTCGTCCTCCATCCTTCGTCCTCCATCCTTCGTCCTCCATCCTTCATCCTTCGTCCTCCGTCCTTGGCCCCTGGCCCAGATAGCCAGGCAGTTGGCAGGACGTTCAGGACGACGGGGATGGGAATGGGCATGAGGATGAGGGCGAGGGTGAGGATAACAGAGTCACGGCAGAGGCACTGGAAACTGAAACTGGCACTGGCACTGGCAGTGGCGTCACGTGGTCACAACATAAAAACGTGATGAAATTTCACAAAAATAAAAGCTCTCACCCATACGGTTCCTGGCCGACAAACGACTCATGACCCCTGAGTGACAACCAGAATGGCCAATAGCACATGGAGAAATTACTACCTTGGATTCAGTTGTATTGTATTAAACAAAACTTTATAAGAAAGTGGATGATTAGGAAAGTACTAGTTTTTTAGGGCTGTAATTTAGTTTTTAAGTTTATGTTTAAGTTAACATCAAAAAAGTCTTGAGAAAAGTTAAGTTCATATTTTCATTTGAAGCTCGTTTCTCTCTGTGCACTGGGTTATCGAATGGGGGCGAGGTCTCGGCTTTTACGACCTGGGCTATGCGATTGCTTGACACGGCTAAATGCCCGTAGTGGCGTAAATAAGTAGTAAAAAATTTATAGGATTTGCGTTTTTGGGGCTCGGCCAACAGCGCCAACAGCTCCAAAAGCTCCAACAGTTGCAGACGCACAACACGAGCTGGGGCAATTAATAAAAAAAGAATCGCGGGCATCACTTGACTGGGGAGCCTGAGAGCCACATTGCTTGGAGCTGCACAACCGCGACATGATAAACAATTAGAAATGTCACTTGGGCGAAGGAAGGCAGAAGGGGAATGATACTATATACAGCTGAAACCATAATAACGTAAGCTGGAAATCCACGACCCATAAGCGCAGCTCATAAAAAGCCAAAGGCAACAAACAAAATAGCAACACCAAGAGCCAAACAACCAAACAACCAAACAGGGAAACTGGGAAACTGGAAAAGAGGGGAAAGAGTTCTGCGTGCGGGTTGGTCCATTTTTATAATCGCATTTTTATGATTAAGACGCATTTTATGGGATTTTAACTGCTATTATTCTCGCTTTTAACTGTCACAATAAAGTCAAACTTAAAGACAGCAAAAGCTGCAGCACACAGACTTCCATTGTTTATGCGGCCCATCTAAAGACCCTCGTCCCCTGAGTCTTGGATCCCTTGAATCCGCTTTTTCCCCCGGGAATAAATGCCTTAAATCCGAGGAAGGCACTGAAAGTTGAAAAGAATAAAAGCTGCATAAAGAAGGCGATTCATCTTGGTGGAGCAAAGTTTGTTATGCAGATTTCAAAAGAGGTTTTCGTCGCGAATTGCGCCTGATGCGATTAAATTATGCCCCGCATATTGAATCGAGTACTGACCTCAGGAAAAATATCATCAATGGCGAACTTAGTCTGCAATTGAGTCTGTTCTTATGATGATGAAACTACACAATGAAATAGAAAGAAATTAATGAATTAAATGCGTATAAATCAGTTATGAGGTAACGAACTTAAGTAGCCCATTAAAGTAAGTAAGTAATATAATGTTAAAAGAATACCTAACTCTTGCATTTAAGTTAAGTCAAGTTACAAAGAATAGTAGATATCAACCTAAATTCATTTTTAGTCTTTATTGTTTATTGTATTTTCCAGGGGTGCGCTTCGTCACTATGTGTACTGTCGTTCGCAGTAATAAAAGTTGATTCTTTTGTATGTACAAAAATCGAATATAGTAACCATCACATTATTCTTAAAATGTAATGTCCTTAAAAATTATTTCTTGGTTTTTTTATTGGTAATAGGTAACACCTATAAACTAGGTATTCTACTTTGCCGAATTGGCTAACACAAGTCCGGAGAGGTAAGTTAAGTATTCTACTATTCCAACTTGGCTAACATAAGTCTGGCGAAGTAAGTACCGCAATTAATGCTTTTATGAAAAGACCATTTTATCTGCTCTGGTCGAAGCCCAAATGGTAAATAAATATTGTTGTAAACATTGATGTGCACTTCGCCGCTGACTGCCCAACATTAAAGTTAACGGCTGGCCAGTTAAAAGAAGAAAATCCGACGACGGAATGGCCCAAATGGCCAAAATGGCCGGCGACTCCGTGAAAATGCTGCGATATGAACTCTTTTTTAATGAGGTGCTAAAAATGCAGTTATTGTTATGACAGCAAGGAGGCCGCTGACATTCGACGACCGCACAGCTCGAAATCAGTCAGAGTCAGGACATTAAAGGAAACTTTTCGCATCCCGAAAAGGGATGCGAGTCCCACGCGGCACCGTTTAAGTTGTCTTTAAACATCGATTTGTAAATTGTTAAATGATTGCCGGCTAAATGCGCGTGGCTAATGCCTTTGGCTGGAACAACCCTCTGCTTTTCCCGACCTTGTTTTTCCATTGCCATCCTTTTCGTCCTTATCCCTTTTTATTCCGCTCAGTTGGCAAGGGTTGTTTGGCACCGTGAGCCTGGGTTTTCGCATCGCATTCCAAGCATTTTCTTGCAATGCGCTCGCATTTTTTTCGAACGTTTGCGAGTTTGATTTTCGATATCGCAAGGGGGTTCCCCATTTTGCCATACTTTTTTTGCGTTATTTCCCCGTATTTACAACTCTCGAAGGGAGATTTCTTAAGCTCCTCGAGTCCTTCTCGATGGGAGGAAGCGCTCTTGGCGACCCCAAGTGCTACTCCAAGTCGAAGGGCGGAAGTCGAGCATTGAATATTCAAGCGGCGGCGATGGAGATGGAGATGGAGCAGCGCCTTGTTTCATTGGCGGTTTTTTGTGAAACTTTCCGGCAGCCATTTAGTAAAAATGTTGTCCACTGGCAAATTGAACTGGCCATTTTCGTGGGATTTCATCGTATTCCGTTCTACATTTTTCTGTTTTTTTTTCGTTCTCTGACAAACAAAACACTTTGCAGCCGTAGCAGCAGTTGGCAAACAAATTTGAATTTATATTAATTTATTAGCATAGGAAAAGCGCAGCTAAGTGTTAGCCGTAACTGGAATCGCCGCAGTTGACACAAAAAGTTTTAGCCACCGGCGAGGGTGCGATATAATGAAAATGAAAAGTAATTCCAGAATTCTTAGCGATGAACTTGCTAATTTGAAATGTAAATTGCCGTGCTAAGCGGCGGCCAATAAAAGAAAGAAATGCCCCAAAAACGGCCAAGCCAAGGCAAATAGGTGCACTGGAAAAAAAGTGCAGTTGAAAGTGATTTCAGCTTTATGTGCAGACAATAGATATGTATGTGTACAAAATTATGCAAAATAACTTGAACCAAACTATATATATTTTGAATAAAGACAAGGACTTATGAAAACTAGATCTTTCAATCAGCAACGATTTTAGTCTATACAACAGATATTGTAATATACTCAAATTAAAAATTTTTGCAATTTATTTTAATATATTTTTAGGGAACAGGATTTTTGATTACTGTTTTAGTCCCACTAATGAATTTTCTTTTTGTGATTGCTTGACGAAATGGACGACTCTCTGCACATTTATTAATACACGCATTTCTCACGTGGGATTTGCATGAAGTGGGTTCTTAGAGAACCCAAAGCAGCGACTTCATTTTGCGTTTTAAGTGGTCCCCAAAAATATGCAGCACTTGTGTGAAATATGCGCCACAAAGCCAAAAGTGCCAGCTAGCTATGCAAAATTATGCTAATGCCAGGTGGTGGCTGGGTATCCTGGGATCCTTGCTGCTTTCCCCTGACTGCTGAATCCTGGCTGCTGAATCCTGAAGCTGCGGGGGCATTTGGCCAAATGTCAACCTTTTTGGCAACAGCATGCAGTTAGCAATAGAGAACGGATGCCCAGGTGCAAACACCACGAACTTTAACACGCCCATTTGCACTTTAAAGCCCTGTCCACAGTCACACCCCCCAACATTTTTCTCCGGCATTTCCCAACTCCTGCTCCTGCTCATTTCCCATTTTCCGAGCTCCAAGCGTGAGCTGTGCTCACTCATAAAATGCGCATTAAACACACGCAGCTCGGCAACTCGGCAGCTCGAAACTGTTGCCGGCTTGGCCAAATCCAAAGGATTTAGTTACGCCACAGGAGGCGGTTACTTCATGCGCCATCTTTGCATACAGACGCCCAGCGAAACCGTTGGAGCGTCTAACCAGTTGTACACCCATCCTCTCATCCATCCATCCACCTACTCACCCATCTCCACCCACTGGCACACACACACACACTCGGTGGCAACCTTTGCGCCCCAGCTGGTAACATCAATGGCTTTTTCATCCATCAAACATGGCGTCAAACGTCACGGGCTGCGAGCGCAAAAAGGCGAGCTATTGTCGTCTAATACCGCAGCGACAGCCCGGCATCCCAACATCCCAGCATCCCAGCAACCTCATGGCGCTGGCCCAGCGGACGGATCCCCGAACTCCGAACTCTGCAACGCGATGCCAGGGGAGTCAGAACCCCACAACCAAACCCAACCAAACCGTAGCTCCGGTCCCAAGCTCCCGGCGGCGGACCGCACCCCATGCATCACATCACATCACTTCCGCTGCCTGCTGGCACTGCCGCTGGAGGCGAACACTGAGCGAAATCGCCGTCTAATTACCATTTTAATTGTGGGTTATCATAATATTTACAAAGCAAGAAAATTCATGGAGTAACTACTATTTGATTTATCCTAGGAATGTCCACATTTATTTGTTAAAATATTTTTTATAAGATTTCTTATATTTTTTAATATAAAAGATCTTTAGATCTTAGTCTTAATAGTCTTAAATATAGAAATAACATTAATCACACTACTCCACGTTTTATTAAGTTATTACTATTTCAAATAATCTTTCTATTGTATCTATAATTCTGAAATCTTACTATGTACTTATGTATATTTACTGCTACTATTTTTTGCGAGTGTACACAATGGGTGCGGCTGCCACCGCCGTGGGCCACATAATCTTGCCGGCTTAATGTGTGCTGATGACTTGCTGAGCCTCGAAGATGGAGATGCGAATGGGCGGCGGAGCAGGAAGGCGGGAGTGGATGGATGGAGCAGGATCTATGGCCGAGGTCGCTCTGTGGCGGTGCTGCACTGTGCTGCTCCGAAAGTGCTGACTCGGATTTTGTGCCTGGCCGGATTTGTGCTGTGTGGCCCGAGGTGGAGAAGGCTTCTCTGGCTCCCATTCCGTTTGCCTTGCCAGTTGGCTCAGCATGTTGCTGGCGTCTAAATACATGGACACACACACACAGAGGCACACTTGCATAAGCATTCATATAATGCTTGTAATATTTGCGCTTAGCCTTTGGGGGATTCGTTTTGGCCCCCAAAAGCGGGCTGTGGATATACTAGCCGCCCCATCATGACAGAGCGCTGGCTGTCCGGTGTGAGTTTGCCTTTTTGCTCCAAGTGTCCTTGGGGCCTTCAGTCGAGTTCAAAATGTTTATTTTGTCGTCCTTAGGTTAGTCGTTTGCTCATTTTGCGCCCTGCCATTCTGCCATTTTGCCATTTTGCCATTTTGCCGTTTTGCCAGCTTGTTTGCAGAAATGTTCGCTCGCATGTTGCCAGCTAAATGTGGATGTGCACTGCTTTTGCCAACTTCCTTCTGTGCCTGTGTGTGTGTTGTGTGTACTTTTGTGTGTGTGTGTATGGGTGTGTGTGAGTGTGTGCTATTTGATTGGAACTGTTTGCATTTGGCGCTGTTTACATTTCTCAGGAATATCTAGCCCGTGCCTCTGGTAAATATCCTTGATCCATTTGCCAACAGTAGCTAGCAGTCCGTTTCGCCTTTTAAAGTTTCCTCTCGCATCAAGTGTGTCCTAAGTTGAACTCATGGTCTTGATTGTTGGCTGCAGCTTGAGATTACCTTGTGCGGAATTCAAGAAGAGCTATAGGTATTTTCTAGGTAAATTCTCTTAAAATATATGTAAGGGAAATAAGAAAAAAGATACCAAATCTAGCCTTTAACTAATATAATGCAAAAGTGCTTATAGAAGTAAGAAGTAGGTATATGAAATACTGGATGTTTTCAACTATTGGTTATTAATATGTACATTATTATTATTATGGCTAAGTTAATTAAACTTACGAAGTATACAAAGTAAAAAGTTAAGTAGTTAATTATTAAAGGAATTCTTTACAAGCACCTTCTTTAAGTTTCCTAACTAATTGTACTAAGCAAACTTGAAAACATCCAAATATTTCTAATAAAAACCTTGTTTCTTAAGTAATTTGTGTTAACGCTTTGCTTTAGAGGTTTCTAAAGTGCAAGATATTTAAAAACCCCTCCTATCTGAGTGCAGATTTAGCACGATCCACAGCAAGGAAATAAATCGCCTTTAAGTGTCCATATCCCCCAGAATCACTTCTTGTGATGGAGCACAATGCAAAACGGCGCAATCAGCAAACAGTTTTGAGCTCAAAAAAGATTTGAATGTCCGTCATACTCATGGCCCATAGTCGTGGCCAAATGCCGTGTAATATGAAAAGAGTGAGCCACATAAAAGGAGCACAATGCTGACGCCTCATTCTGATTCAGATCCCGATTCCCGGCATGGGATGCCCAAGGAGCTGATGCGGATGGTGGTGCTGATGGCGATGGTGATTGTGATGCCATCCTGACGATGATGAGCACGACGCAGAGCACAAAACGATGATGCACAAATCCTTTAAGAGCGGATTTGGAATTTCAGCGAGCTGTGTGGCTGGGTGCGGACTTCCTGGGCTGCAGAACTAGGAGCTGGGAGCTGGGAGATGGGAGATGGCACACAAAGATGAGGCTTAGTCGGAGTGGGCAGCACTGGGGGTGTCCGTGTGGCAAGCGTGGCATGGCGTGGCAATCGTGGCAATATAAGAACGGGGCGACAGGCTTTAAAGTATTGTGAAATGGATGCCATCCAAGATCCGTATAAGCCGCCTGCTGCGAGCCAGCGGGACATCATTGCGACTTGGTTGCGAGTCAGTCCATGTTGCCGCTATGAGGTCTGATATGAGGTCTGATATGATGAGATGAGGTCTCCAGCGCCTCAAAAGGAAGTGTTGTATTTGTAGTGCCGCAAACTATTTGTTTTAACCCGCTGTGCGGCGCTGCAAGCGAAATGCTTGCCAATCCCCAAGCCGGGCTATCTGCCATTCGTAATGGTTATTGGAAACGCAGCCGAAAATGGCCATCAAATATTGACTGTGTCTGGCTAGGTTGCCATTGCCAATGCTATTTGCCATTCGGTAATTCTGGTGCACTGAGAAAAATGCTACTGTCCTATTCAGAAGTTATTGAGAATATTGAATTGAAAGATGTATATTACATAGTTCCTAATGCGTAGAATAAGGTCATTTGCTTGTTTTGTATCATTAACATCGCATTTAAAGTGGACACTCCTAATTACTCCTTATCCTTATCACTCATTATTTCGTAATTTGTATAATTTGTTCTTTGTTTGTGTATATACATACATTAAACTCTTTACTATATAAAAAAGAGTGATTTTTGCACAGTAGTCAGCAGACTACAGCAACCCTGTCCACTTTCCCCATTTCTTTCACTGCCAGCCATGAACTTTTATTATGCCCGAGGTAAATTGTGTTATTTATTTTTTAGGCCTGTCGCCAGCCACACAGTAATGGCAACAGTGTCGCCAGCGGCGCAGAGTCCTTGCTCCTGGCTGCTCCTCCTCCCTGCGTCCCGGTCAACGCATAATTCAGCGTTACTTTGTTGCCACAAGGCCGCACGCCCACGCCCCCGCCCACCCACAACCACCACCCACTGAGCATACAGCATACAACATACAGCATCCACAATCCGTAGCCACATCCCTTTTGGCCCAAACGGCCAACAAAAAATCGCAACAATTTGTAATGCCAAATATTTTATTCATTCTGCGTTTGCCGAGCCGCCTCCTTGGGCCATATAAATAAATACATATTTGTGCATTTACTTATTTATTTTGGCCCCGTCGCTCCGATTGGCTCAACAGGTCACATCCTGAGCTGCGGGTGGTGCCATGGTCCCCATGTGAGGACATTTATGGGCGGACAGGCTCATCCTGCATACAAAGTGCAGCCGGGAAAAGCGGAGAAGCGGAAAAGCGGAAAAGTCGGCGCGCTGAAATTTATCACGCCATTAGTGGCGCACAGTTGACCGGAAAATATGCACAATTTATTCATGTCAATTGCGTGTAAGCTTTTGGTTAAATAAATTAAATCTGCATTTACAGATCCTGAACTAATCGATTTATTTATAAATATAATTTCAGCTTCAGTGGAGATTAATAACTGCCAATTGGTGTTTGCTAAGCACTAAGTAAATGTTTAGTTTTGGATAGTTTTAATGTGCTTATTTATTTAGATGTGCCCATTTAGCCACTTATTGCAATTTAAGTTATAAAGGCATAAACTTTATTTTTAATTACTAGAGACTTGTCTGAGTATTATTCCCGTATTATAGTTATGAGAAGATTGTACTGTGATAATTTGGGTGTGCTAATTATGGAACTGCTCCCCAGATTTGCCTCAGTTGCGAGATTTACGAGCTGCGAGCTGATGACGCTATCTGGTGTGGTCACTAAAACAGCGAGTGCCACTGCAGTTGGGACTTCATAAACGCATCGGCACGATGGCAATTCGAACATAATGAACTCAGTGCTGGGGCGTCGGGTCATTTGTCTATTATGGCGCATTGATTAGCGCCTGACCCCCATTTCGCAGTTCACACTTGCGGGTCGGGATCGCCCCACCCCGCCGACAAATGCACGCAATGCCGCACATGTCGTGTTTAATTAACCCCGAACAATTTCAGTTTCCGCTGCACGCCGCCAAATTCCCCCCCCCCCCGCCAGTACAAACCAACACATGCACTTTGGCTGCACACACACACTACTGCAAAAGGCACGCGCATAATATCCATACATACAGATGTGTAGTTTGTGCCCTCTGACCCCGTATTGTTCAGCCAATTCATCCGGATCCCTCGCCACTGCAACTGGCCCCCATATCGGAATGCCGTCGGAAACACAGTGACCCAAATTAATCCTTGTCATTAGCAGTGGGGCCAACTGCAAGTGTCGAGTGGCATGCGATCTCAAGGCTCCTCACAGGCGATGACATCGGGAACTCGGAATGGATGGATAGGTGGAGGAATGGAGGGATGGAGGTGGTGGTTCCTCGAGAAAAGCCGCCCTTGAATTTCCATGTCTAGGCTCCGCGTAGACAAAGTGCCAAAAGTTGGAAAGCCGCTGTGAAATGAGCAGAGGGAGGGAAAGAAAAGTAATTCCAAATTTCATAATCACAGCACATTTCAAGATATACAATAATTTGGTCCTCATCAGTTGCACACAAGTTTCCATAGAACATTATATTTTTAGCATTGACCAGACAAATAGTTAGTTTGAATTAGCAACTAGAAACATTTCAAATAACTAGAAATTCCAGCTAACAAAGTTTAGTTGCCCCAAAAATAAAATGGTATTTAATGTTGAGTTTCAATTTAATTTTGAAATTGAAAACACAGATTTTGATTTTATAAAAATTAAAATAAGTTTACACTTTTTACAAAAATCTAGTTTAAGCTTACGTATATTTAAGCAATAAATAGTTTTCGCTATACAAATTTAATGCAATTCAGTTATACAAATGCCAACATTTATTTAAAAAAAAAAACATAAAAACAACATATAACTTTATATAAAAGAAAAACAATAAAAGAAGCACCCAACTCAAAATCCGCAGGATCAAGCATTTAATGTAGCTCCATTGTCCTTTAGATTCCCCGCACATCCCCGTGCTTCGTGTACTGATTATGAATCGCAAAGATTACCGCACATAATTATTATCATCGTCGGAGTTGGAAAAGTGGGCTGGGAAAGTGGGCGGGGAAAGTGAAAGGTGGCTGGCTGGCAGTTAAAAGGTTCGCCCGCACACTAATTCTGAGTAACACGTTCGCGTTTACAAAACTTTTCTGGGAAAATTCGTCTGAAAAGAGGCCAAGAGCCAGGAGTTTCGGCCAGACAAGTCCTCATCTCGCCAACCGGCAACTGGGAACTGGGAACTGGGTACTGGGAACTCTGAACTGGGAAGCTAGACATGCAGTCAGCCGGCAAAGTGCTTAGACATTAAAGTTTTCGGCGCCCCGGCTTAATAGACCAGAAAACTCATTTTGGCCAAGTTTAAAGGGCCACTGGCCGCCCCTCATTAACAGCTAACAGCTAACTAGCTCTGGCCCAAAATTCTCCTGGACGCTGGGCCCCAAAAACCTTAATTAAAGCGGTGGGTCTGGTCTTTAAGCTTAGTCCTTTTTATGGCGTTCGAAAATCAATAAATTTAAAATGTACAAGCCACTGCGGAAAAAGGGAATAAAATCCTAGCCAGCTCACACACACACACACACGGCGAAAATAAAAATAAGAAAAGTGGAAAACAAAATTCCAGCCATTGAGGGAGAGTCCTGTTTTTTTTTTTTGTTTTTTTTTGTTTTTCGGGGGATGTTGTTGTTGCTGAGGCGACAAAACCAGCCAGCAAGAAATCGCCGGGCCAAACATCCTTTTGTCAATACAAAATACGTACGTACAACAAAACAAATAAAAGTGCCCACTAGCAAAGACAAAGACAAAAGTCAAAAGTGCAAAATGAAAAATCAAACAACAACAAAATGCAGTAAAACACAAAAAGCCAAAACAACTCAGAGGCGCCACCCGGATTCGAAACCGGATGAGATGCGATGGTATAGTCTGATATGGTATGATATGGGGGTTCCGATCGACGCATGCGCCAAAAGCTGGCGAATCTCACGGAAGCTGGGGAAAGGCAAATGGCTGGCTCTCAATGGCTTCGCAACGGGGATGGAGCCAACAAGGATATGGGAGCACAGGATGTGCCGTAAAATGGCGCACACACACGTACACTTCTCCTTCGGGCTGGAGAGAATTTCCTATCGCGGCAGCAGATGCTTGTGCATTTGGCCAAAGAAGAGCAAATGATTTTTAACAAATTTCATTAACATCAGAGGTCCGTAATCATTCAAGCATCGCGTTTCGTAACAGGGCCAGGTCAGAAGTCCGATACTGGCCGCCCCAAAAACAACACTTGCCAACTGCATTTCGAGTCCCCAAAATTGGGTCCTTGGGCATCCCGAAAGCCGTGCTCGCAAAATGTGCCAAGTTACGCAGGAAAATCGCGAGAAAAGCCCTGGGAAAATTATATAAATGTCTGTGAACGTGATTGCATAGTTATTCCATTCCGCACTGAACGACTCCAAGATGATCGACGAACATCATCCCATGCAGATCGGAATGTGTAAGTATGGCCAAGCCCAAGGAATAACCAGTAGGAGTCGATTCCAAAAACCGACGGCTTTTCACGCCCAATGTTCCCAGTCCCGTCGGCATTTCTTTCATCAGTATGTGGTTTATCTTAAATAATATTCATTAAATAATATTCAATATTTTGAGGTAGAAGAGTGAAGTTATTTCAGTCACCCTTACTTAACAAATTATGCTCGTTCATAACATAGTTTAAAGTTTGGCATAAAGTGTTATCAAGTTTTTATTATAAAAATGATTTACCTACCGTTGCACATTTTCAATATGTTTAAAGAGGAGTTTATCCATACGATAGAGTGATTTTGATATATAAGCTTGCTCTTCTCTTTTTTCGTTCTATATAAAGTAAACAGTTTAATAGGCGTTACTTAACATAACTTAAATAAATTAACAGCAGTACAAGTAAGTTATCCACATTTACTTTGCGAGCTGAGTAATTTTTATACAAAATCAGTGAAGGATTGTATATAAAATTTCTCTGTTAAATTTCACTTTACACAACACAAATCCCAAGTTTAAACATTGCATCTAAACACTGTTGCCTTCTGCGAAAGATATTTGGCACCAAAAGTGGCAAGAATGCATATGAACGAGTGCACAAACGCCCACTTCAATTCGACTGGCTGAAAGCCAATGGAAATTACAACATATTTTCCAGAGCAAAGCAAATTTTGACTTCTGTCAGAGATTAGGCCAAAACAAAGCATTTGCGCTGCGATTGCTGGCACAACAAAACGGCAATGGCACCATAACTCTATTGTCTACGCAAATCCGATTAAATAAAGCGCTGTCAGTTGCTGCCGAGCGAGCTGCTGGCAACTGACAGCGGATTCGGAGGCAGCACACAGCATCCTGGCATCGCAGCCTGGCATCCTCGCAAGGATTTCCAAGGGTTTCCGCTCACCCACTCGCCCACTCACCCATCGACTGTCGACTGCCAACATATGCCGCCAGCCGGCAGCCGCCGAAACCGAAATCCTGATCCCCGCCAGCCTCATCCTCCGCCTGTTTGCTAAGCCCGAGCATATTTTCCGTAAGGGTGGAAATCCGCCAGCTAAATGCCCTCGGTTAGCCCCGGGATTCAATGAAATTCGTTTATAATCTACATAGTTATGAGCACTGCAAGGGGTGGCAGTGCCAGCCCGCCCCTCGATTTCCACTGCACATTAGAATCTAATTAGAGCGCGGGCAAGTGGCAGGACGAAGGACGAAGGACTATCAATGTCGGCTTTACACTTGTCCTTCCAAATCCTCGAGCCGTGCTCTCTGACATGTCCGGCAAACATGTCGGCATATATTTTCGAATGTCAAATGGCAATGACAAGGCACTAAAAGTGTAACAGGTGCGGTTGTCGAGCGGATTATTCCGCTGCACATCTTAGGAAGCAGCTCCCCGCAGCGCCGAGTGTCACAAGTTAATGGTCAGTGGGGTGGGGAGATCAGGACCTTGGAAACGGGTAAGACACCGCTGGAGTCTTTAGTGGCCATGAGTTGATAGAAAATGGAAAAGTTTATTGCGCCAACACCTAATCAATTTGTCAGCAAATATAAACAAAGGTGCTCGCTCAAAAAATAATCTTACAAATTTGAGTACCAAAGGTTACACAGTACTTCTGAGACCAAGTCCATAGTTCAAGTAATAAATATTTGCATATTCAAAAAGTTGGATAGTTTAAATAGTTTATTTAAAGTAATCTAGAATGCTTAATTGTCTTATGGACAATCAAATCAAAAATATTGGCAGACTACTTTATAAATCGTTTAATTGGCTGACAAAACACTGTAGCTTTCCCATTTTCGCATTTATTTTTTGCATAGTTTTTCTACATTCAAATGGCAATTAAATGCAGTCCAATTAAATGCACTCACAACTGCAATCGACCATTTTCGCATTTATTTGCCATTTGGCTGAACAAAATAAGTGCAAGCAGAGTAAAGCAATTCACGTCAATCTCTGCAGGAGGTGTAGCAAAATTGTTAATGTAAGCGATGGCTGGCATACTTTAACATTCTGGGCATATTTCTGGCATAAATTGGCATACCAGATATTATTTTTGCAAACATTTAATGAAATTACTCACACATTTAAATCACTCAAATGCGGAATGACAAACACACACACGCGCATATGAAAAGCCAGGGAAAAACCAAACAAAATGAACGTCATGCACACAGACAGGAGCACAAGAGCTGGTAAGCTGGGAAGCTGGAAACAAATTACGTTGAAATTTCAGCAATTTGCCATAAATTGAGACAACAAGGCACAAAAAGCCAAACCAGTCAGCACCGCAAATGCACAGTAATTTTTTGCCACCAAACAGCGAACACCGAACAATCGCACATACGCATCGGTTACGCATACGCCACGTTGGTCGTATTTTTTACATGCCACATTTCGCATGGCATTTCGAGGAATTTCGAGTGCAGTCGCACACACACTCACCAACTCCCACTCCCACTCCCTTTTTGTTGGTGGAAAAGTCATTTCAATAATTGCAAAACCACAAATTTACTACAACTCGAAACGGTTATGGTCACAGTGCGAGGCAGATGGACAATGGTCCTGCCCGCAAAAACGAGAACCCTTTTTAACTCTCGATGCCATGCTCTATAGTTGTAAATTGAGGTGGCTCTCGGCCGCATTGAAAATAAAAATAACTGAAATGTTTCTCATTTGCATGTGCCTTTGGGCGGGGGCGGGGCGTGGTTTGTGTGCTGGTCCAACAACGACACGACACGACCGCAAAACCAAAATAGTTCCGATGGACATAAAGTGTCAACAGCAGCAACTGGGAGCCAACGGCCAACTGCCGCAAACTGGGGGCCTCAATCAACTGCTGCTGAACGGAAATGAACGCATGTTAACAACACCAACGACAGCAGCAACATCGGTGGCGGTGGCAACCGGAAGGAGTACGGGTGCCAAAGCCGGAGTAGTCCACAATGACAAAATGGCGTCAGTCAGCAGAAATGTCAACGGAAGTTGCAGCAACCACAACAGCAGCAGCAGCAGCAACAGCAACAGCAACAGCAGCAGCAGCAACATGGCCATAAACAAGCAACCGATGGGCATGGGAACGGGCACGGGAACAGGAACAGGAACAGGACATGGTCCAGGACCACCCAACCATGCCCACTGCAACCGCATCACGTTGGGCGAGTGCAGCCTCAATGGAATGGACGGCTTTGCCACGCCGGCAGCCCCTCCATCGGCATCCAACACACCGCAAGCGCCTCTCGGAATGGCCACCAACTCCAACTCCAATTCCGGCATGGGCATGGGCATGGAGCTGGGCATGGGCATGGCTCCGCCGCAGCTGAGTCAGTGCGCCCACTGCTGCCAGCCCATTTGCGATCGCTACATCATGCGCGTGGTGGAGAACTCCTTCCACGAGGGCTGCCTCAAGTGCACCGCCTGCTCGCTGCACCTGGTCCACTCCTGCTACGCGAGGGAGGGCAAGCTCTACTGCCGCGTCGACTACGAGAGGTGAGTCCTGATTACCGCACTCTGCCCAGGGGGGGGGACACTTAAAAGAGTCAACTTTGCGTGCGTTGCATTTACTTTACAAGGATGCTTAAGTGGTTATGCTCACACAAGAACAGCATTAAAACTTTTATAGATTCTTTTCTTTTCCCCGTTGCAATATAATACTTTTTCCTTAAGTTTTGTATAATAGATCCATCGAAATAGCACTCTAACTCACTTCCCATTCGCCACAGACTCTACATCCGCAATCATTGCCTTGGCTGTGGCCTTAAAATCGCCGCCGATGAGCTGGTGATGCGATGCCACGAGAACGTCTTCCATCTGAAGTGCTTCGCCTGCGTGGTGTGTGGAGCTCTGCTGAAGAAGGGGGAGCAGTATGTGGTCAAGCAGGGACAGCTCTTCTGCCGCTTCGACTACGAGAAGGAGGTGGAGATGCTACAGGGATATGGTGGGTCCTTCATCCTTATTTAAATTGTCTGCACAATGTTTATCCTATGAATGCGTAGATTTCTATGGCGATGAGCTTTTCCCGCCCAAATTGGATGGACGAAGAGGACCCAAGCGACCAAGAACCATACTAAATACGCAGCAAAGACGAGCCTTTAAAGCCTCCTTCGAAGTCTCACCGAAACCCTGTCGAAAAGTGAGAGAGAATCTGGCCAAGGACACCGGATTAAGTCTGAGGATCGTGCAGGTGAGTGAAGGGATTTGAAGGGATATTAATCATTGTGATATTAAAATGCACCTCTCATTTTCAGGTTTGGTTCCAGAACCAACGAGCCAAGGTCAAGAAGATTCAAAAGAAGGCCAAGCAGGAGCCAGTAACCAGCAAGGGAGCCAGTGACTCGCAGGACTCGCAGGAATCGCTGGACAGCAGTCTGGCCACCAAAATCAAGGACGAGGCGCACAGCGACAGTGAGTCGCAGCTGGAATCGCCGTACTCGACGACCTCCGATGGACTGACCCGGATGCGATGCACCATCAAGGACGAGCAGGAGCAAGTGCCCTTCAACTGCATGGAGACCAATAAAGGTGGGTTGTGCCCCATAAGGATACTCGTGTATCAAGGAATATATAGAACAATTTTACAGAGAACTGCAACAAGAACAGCGAGCCCATACTGAACACCATTCTGGGTCTGAGCTACGCCACCTTTCAGCAGCTAATGGGTCCCTTTGCCCAGACGCCCATGATCAATCCGATCGACCGACTATATAGCATGCAGAGCTCCTACTTCCGCCCGGAGGAGCTGCAGTCCTACGGCGAATGCGGCGTCAAGGACTCCATGGATCACTAGTCCCGCCGGAGGACATCGAATTTTAAGCCCAAATCAAAATTAGACCTTGTAAAATAAAAGAATGTTAATGTGCTAGCAATCGAACTTAAACACCCCGCCCCTCCTCCGCCAAAGCAGATTTACTCCCCTTCCTCCCCTTTGGTAGCTGCACCACTTGCGCAATCACCCCACCGGCCGGAGTGGTGGTGCATGCCACATGGGTGGCTCTGCAGGTGCAGCCTCGAAATTAGTTCCGCTCGGTTGACAGGCACAAAGCATTTGCCACAGCAGTCGCAACCCCGGTGAATCGGGACATTGGGAATGGGCGTAAAATGCCGATTCGTCGTGCATAGTTCAAAGGCTCGGATACGAAGGGATCCGGAAGCGTATCCTCCCCACGATGACGTGCCGTTTGACAGCGACGACATGAATGCGTTGCGAATGCCGCCCAAGGACCTCACTTCTAACTAGCATCCTGGCTGAGTTGGCTGAGCGGAGGAACTGCATCGGAATGTGCAGAGCCCAAAGTCCAAGTGAGGGATTTATCCCTAAGATTTTGGAAAGCCCACGATGGATATCATAAATAAAGCTCTTAAAGAAGCCACTTTAAGTTTGTACGAAAAACCATGTTCTGCAACATCAAATATTATATGAAGTTTGTAAACTGCAGAGGAGAAAATTCATTACCTTACTAAAACATTTGTATAAACTCCTTAAATAATTTGATTTGCTGCTTAAATTTTAATTCCATTTATTTCAACCATCTTGTGCAGATGAACACCTTTGATTTCACACTGAATTGCCAGCTTTTGTATAATGGTTATCCCTGCGAGACTAGGCCTATTCAGAATTTAAGAACTTGAATGGAAAACACTTGGACAATCGGTGGCTAATTGATTTACGAGCAACTGCAACACGTGTTTACACAACTCCGGATGAATCCAACCCCGGTCGAGAAAGGAACACAGTCCCTGATATTCCGCCAAGTTTCGTACAAGTTCGTGCAATTTGTCACAATATGTGTCACATTAGCCACAGCAATTGTGCTTAAACGTCACCGTCTCGCCGGGTATCCGGGTATCTGGGTATCCGGTTTTTGTGCCTCCTCCCCGGATGTCGTCATCGTCGTCAGGGCCGCTAACCAGATTAAACCCCAATCGCGACACCGATACGGCCAAGGATATCCTTACGGCGCTCGAAGGGAGGTTTGTGGTAGGGGTCGCTGGCAAAGTGGGCAAACAATGAGTCCGGTCTCAACCACCGTTGAGTTTTGGCACTACCACCACCACTACCACCATTCCACCACCACCACCATCGTCGAGGAATCTGCACGCACCCCATGTTCTGTGCAGGATATATCCGTGTAGGTCGTTTGCAGATACACGCATTAACTGCGGCCGTAAAAAAGAGATCCAGTGTCCGCATCATTAATCAAAAGCGGACAAGGCCAAACAAGTGCAGTGCCCATTCGCAAAAAAAGACTGCTGCCCTCCAGAATGACGAAGCGATGTCCTGGCAGTCCTTTCTGCAGTGTCCTTTCTCCGTCGAGAGCACAACCACGTGCTCCTCCGCTCGATGATCTTTTTCCGCTCGTTAATGTGTGAATTACACAATTAATTACTGTGACTGCTTTGGATAGCAAAGTTATTCAAGTGCTCTTTTACTTTAGAGGGCACTTTTTTCATGGAATTCAGTTTTTCTTGGCATTGACTATTTGCAAAAAATTTTTAAATACTTCTTAATAATAAAAGAAGAATATTTCCCACCCACTGTTTATATTTATTTATCTGTTTATATATATTTGTCTGTCCCTTGAAGGTCTCTATAACAAAGCCAGTCAATTTTAAATTCCCAATCGAAAGATGATTTCATGTTGAGTTTCTACAAACACGAAATCAAACATCAATTCGGTGTCCCCTAAAATGTCCCTCAAATTGCAGAATGACTTTTATGGGAAAATCAGCCAGTGAAAGAAAGGCTTTTAAAATTGAATCAGCTCTAAAAATCGATGACAAAAGTGGCTTTTTTATATGGTACTTATGAGTTTCCAGCTCGTAATACTTGCCGTCAGCATTTTGAGTAAACAATAAAATCAAAAATCAATTCTGCGTTCCCATAAAAGACATCGCAATACTCAGTTCACAAAGAGTGGCAAATCGCACAATAAACAATCTGGATATCGGGAAAATAAATGTGCATTTGCTCTTATTTTCGTATTTTCATAGGACGCATGTGTTGACAAAGGCTAAATTGCGATATTGATTGTGGATTGATATTTGGCAGATAAATGCAAAACCATTAGGCGTTTGATATGGCCAATCAATTTGGGGCAAACTGAATAAACAACTGAAGGGAACTCGCTTTAGAAACTGTTTTAATTTATCAATAGTTACAGTTAATATGTTGGATAGAGATTTTTTTGGAAAAACATGCGATTGGAAACCGAAAAAAGTGCGTATAGCCCTAGGACTGCAATACCAGTAGTTGGTGAAACTATTTCGATGGGAAACCGAGGAAAACGCAGATTCTTCGTCGCAAACTTTCCACTTTCCACTTTCCGTTTATAATTATGTAAATCGCTGCCCATGAACACGAACGAACTTCCCACCGCAGAAAGCTGCACAAATTGTCGAGCAGCAGATGTCACTCCTCGTTGGCCTTTTCCTGACCAAGCCAGTTCGAAGGAGTCACTTGTGGCAGTTGTTTGGCATCATTGGGTTAAGGGGTTTTGCGGGTTCGCCAGCTTTTGGGGGACTGGGGGATTGGGGGATTGTGGAGGATGCTGGAGTGGGGCGCAATCTAAATGCAAATGGACGGCCAATGACTAAATGCGAGCCGCTGGCCCAAAAAGCCGCAAAGCCATAACCAGGAATCTCTCGCATAATACACAGAAACCAAAAGGGGGTACCCAAGTGGGGCTCCAAGTGGGTGAGGGGGGTGGTAGTCACTCAATGTAGTTTCTGTTGGACTTGCGTGCGTATGTATGTACGTGGCACGTAAGTGTTTCAGTTCGACATTTGGCACAAAATTCATAAATGCTAATTTCAACACATTGCGCACACGCTACAAATATGAATATTTACCATAACTACGCAAACAGACGCACGCACACACGTAATATACACACACACACACAGTCATGCACTTGTGCTCGAAGGCAAATCGACTTCGATTGCCTGGTATCCTTGGAAAAGCAGCCAGGACATCCTCGAATCCTGCCTCCTGCCAGCGCCAAACAGCCTGCCACTTGCCTTTATCGACCAACACTTTGCTTCGGTTTCAACTTCACTCGGCTTCGGGTTTAATAAAATCCTTTTGCGAAATGAAGCAATTGTGCATTTCAGCCTGCTGCTGCCTCGCACAGATACAAAATGAGCACTGAAAGAAAAACTACTGGGGAAATTACAAATGAATAGAAACAATCACTAGAATTCATGGCCTTTACCGCATCTGCAGACCAACAACTAGAAGCTTAAGACAATGTAATGGGTTTATTATCTGAGGGATACACCTCTGATTTTGCTCACTGTACCAATGTGAGTATGAATGAGAATGGCAGTTTGGGTGAGGTAGTTTTGGGCCCGGCAAATATGCGTCAAAATCGCACAGACGCACAGTTTTTGAATGCCAAATGGAGACAGGATGGGAATGCATTACGTGCATAGGCATACAATAGTCTATATTTGTCTACTTGATGCCACAGATTGAGATTGCCACTGCTCGCCCACTGCTCGTTGGCCTGTGTGCCGCACATCCAGAATCGAAATTGGCCACTTGGCTGCCTGCTCGCATCGTCGAACCGCAGAGAAGGCGCCACTTGCCACTTGCCACTCTTTCGGTGCCCCAGAGATTTCCATTGTGCTCCAAAGCGGGCGCCACACTTGGCCGTTAAATTGGAAAGTTCCTTCAATTGAGCTGCCGATGGCCAGCAGACGAGGCCGCCACATTATTACTTCTAACTTGGCCGGTTTGGCTCGGGCGACTAATGAGTTTCTAATAGGCCTAAAAGTGGATCCTACAGCTTGTTTCGCATCCTTAACAGGCATTCGTATCTAATGAAAAAAGTGCGGTTGTGACCATATGCTGCAGTAATCATCACCCATTTTTTAAATTTAAGTAGCCTCACTTTTTAAACTTGGCCAATTTGTTGGTTCAGTTATTTGTGTTTTGAATAAATGAGTTTTACTGCCAATTAAATAACTAATTGCAACTATAACGCTGCAGAATATATCGACTACTTCTTGATTAAACAAACCAAACCTAGCAAAAATGTGTCTGTATTCCCTATTCGGTAGCCGTTGCTGAGGTTAATTGTCTCCGAATTTCCACTTTAGATACCCGCACTCGTCCTTGCTGGTGTCATCTATGAAGTAAGGATGCCATATTTGAATTGCAAAGCTCGACAGCTGGCGAATCGAACACGAACTACCAGAATGTGTGGTAACCCCAATCCACATCGTCGCCTTTTGCCGGCTGAGTTTGGCAGGCGAGTCATCAGCAGGATCGGAATGGGAAACTGAATCTGAGTTGGCAGCAGGACGAGGAGCAGGACGAGGAGCAGGACAAGGAACAGGACGAAGACCAGTTGACAGGAAGCGCAGACAGCAAAGGGGCGTAGTTCAAGACAATGAATGTGTAGCAGCTCCAGCTGCACAAAGATTGACTTTCGAGGCAAGGTGTTGCCGACTCCCAAAAGCCGAAATCTAAAAGCCCAAAAGTCGCATGCAAATGAGTGGGTGTCGCTTAATATGCAAATGTTGAGTACATTTTTAAAGGGAAGTTCAACTTGCAGCATTTTGATAGCCGTCCGTAATTTGGCCAAACATAAAATCACGAAAAAATACAGCAAAAAATACAGAAAAATGCATCGCATATTTTTGCATATGACTGGAATGTTTTTCATTATGCTGCCCAATAAAGCCAAAAAGCTAGCGAACATCAAATGGATTCCGACAGTACGGATGAGTGTTCTAAGTGGGTGAAGAACCTACGCGAGCATGTATTAAAAATATCTTGTAGATACTTTCACAACTGCTCAGCTGCGAGCTCAGTAGCTCAAAGCCATGGAAGTCTGAGTTTGAGTCTGAGGCACTAGAAATCGGCTGCAGCATACGGAAGGAATAAGATGTAAGATGTTCGGCTGCAGCCGCTGGTAAAAAATGTTTTTATTACATTTCGCGAGCGTATTTTACGCTACTCACGAAATACTTGAAAAGCGGGCGGCGAGTCAAAATAAATAAATATCAAGGCACACACAAGAAATAAACAGGGGGGTTGTAGGTGGATACCCGCCATAGAAATAAAAATAAACCCACTGAACAGGGGGAAAAAAATAAAAAACATCAGTCGCACTGCCGCACAAAGCCACGCGCATCAAAGCGTATTCACAAGTGGTCCTCCGAGCCTCACTGATTTTGCAAAGGCTAAAGGATATTTAGCCAGAAGTCCCTCGACTTGCTTTCTCTCCGCCTCACCATCCGCGAACCTGAAGGAGTTGTCTAGGAAACTTTGCTGCCAGCTACTCAAGTCGCTGCTCAAGTCGCTTGTCGCTTTCAAGCTGCCGGGAAATCATGAAAAATGCAGAAAAAATTAAATAAAATGCGGAATGGAAATAAAACGCAACCGGATACTTGCCAATGCCTCGCGGTTCGGGTAGTAAATCTAATATATGAACTGGCGCTCAAATCAGTCAAGTGGATAAGGTTCGAATGGCCAGAGGTATTTGAATTGGTTTCATGAATCAGATTGCTAACTGATATACATATGATACAACAACATCAGTGCAAAAATGTAAATTAGCTTATATTTACAATACATTAAAACTGGATTGCTGTTTGTGGCGAGAATATTTTTAGCCATAATTGAAATTAGCCAAGCTTCAGCCACATTTTGCCGAATTAGAGCCACACTTTAGAGCCCCCTGAAAGATTGGCAAGGCAATTGCACTCGAAAAATTAAGATGACTGACATCGGGTAGAGGGATTTGGCGACCAACAAAAGCCCCTGAAAAGCCCTTGAGGAGACCTGTCGCCGTTTAATACGATTTTTCTGCAGGATCTCCTTGTCGCCGAGATTCCCTTTGTTGAGCAGCGCTTTCCACTCGCGGGTTCCGGCTTCGGCTGCGGCGTTGGCTCTCCGATTTTCTTCTTTTTCCGCTGAATGCAGATTATGTTTTCATTAAATTATGGTAGCTATGGATACTTTTATACAATCCAAAGCTACTTCAAACGCGAGAGTGGTGCGTGCGAAGCAGTTGCGACCCGTCGCCGCAGACTCCGCCCTTCGAGCTCACTCTCTTTTTTTTCTTTTTTTGTAAGGGGGAAGGACTCCTTTTTTTTAAGGGGGAAGGACATCCCAAAGAAACGCCAGGACACTCGCATAATAGAAGCAGTTGCTGGGGCTTGCTTGGTACTCCAAGTGATAAGGTTGGGTGAGTATATGGTGCAGGACTCCAGAATAGTCAAACTTAATCGTAGTTTATTTTTATTACATTTACTCATATAGCAGGACTCCCATTTCTCAACACGCACATTCGTTACCATGCATTTGCATGCATCCTGATCGTCGGCAATGTCCTTATAAGAGGTGTATTACTTGTTGAAAAAATGGATTCATATTAAAATAATAATGTTATTAATAATAATATACAAAAAGGGTCAAGATCTTTGAATGCCCTTTAGCTTATCTCAAGAAAAAGAAAAGTTTATTATCAATTTATTTATTAATTTCTTTTTCTTCTTCTTTTTAATGTTCAATGAACCTTTTAGATAAAAAGTTGTATCTAGCTATTTCTGCACGTCTTTTCTTTTAAAGGATATTTAAGGACTCGACCATTTGAAGTTTTCCTCATTTTTTCGCGCTAAATTGACACGAGACGTTCCCGTTTGCCAGCGAGTTGTGTGTGAGTTTTTCCTTCTGCTTTTCCGGCTGTTGTTGTTAGTGTGGCACGTACATTTATTACTTTTCCCCTTCTCCTCACACACACACGCGCGCACACACTCACAGAGGCAAGTGCGATTCGCAGTCTACAGATGCATGCAAAGCGGTTTTCATTTTTTATTGCGAAAATGTAACGTGCCGCATGCGAATTGGTTGCTTTGAGTCCAGCTGCCCCCATCCTTTGGAGCACTCCTGTTCCTGCTCCTGCGGAGGGAAAAAGTCACTCCGGCAGCCTTTTCGGCAGCGCCATCGCTTTTAATGTTAACTTTTTCCGTGCCCCACTTGCGAAGAAAATATGAAAAATATTCGTAATAGAGTTGTTTGAAATGTACAATAAGCATTCAAGTGGCTTCGCCGAATGCCGGGTATACTCCAAAAGGGGGTTTATCCCGAATGGGGGACTGCAGGATGGGGTTTTGTTAATGTGAAGCCAGAACTTAGCCGAGCAACTGGCTGCATGGAAGTGGGACACAAATTACATCATAGGAATGTGCATATTTCATTTAAAATTATTTAAGTATGTGTACAGTTCATTAAGTCAATTGATTATATTTTATATTTCAGGGAAAATAAGGAGAGTAACTGCATATGTTGCAAAGACACCCTCTATAGTATTACGCATACGCACTGTTGCCCACTGTCTTCCTACGCAAAGCACCTAAAGGACTCCCATCCATCACCTCCCTCCCATCATTCCGTAGTGCATCCGTGGCATCTCGCAGTTACATATGAAAAAGTTCCGTCTGTGACGGTGCAAACGAGTGCCTGAGATACGAGTAGGGAAAATTTTTAATAATTTCTGCATCTCCGGTCTGCGCTGTGAATGAAAATGGTTGCTTTGATGGCGGCAGCAGCGTAACTAACAATAAAACTTTTTAGTGTGAAGCGGCGAGGACAAAAATATGGACACATATGAAGTCATAAAGTCATATTAACACGTACGAATGCGCACAGGATATTAATGTTCAGTGCACATCCAGTCACACACACACACTCATGCACACACACACACACTTTCGCAGCAATAAAGGCAGCCAGAAGGGGCATAGTTTTTATATTCGCCAAGTTGCCCGACTCCAATGCTAATATAATTTCTTATATTGTGGTTAAACTCTCGCACCGGCCCTGCAGCCGGAAACGGAAATGAGCATAAGCCCTTTTTTTCCCACTTTTCATTTACAATATTATTTCGCAAAGTCGCCGCAAACTAATTTCAGCCAATGCCCGTGGCAAAACCAAAGTGAATGCATTGCACCAAAAACTTTATGAATTACAGCAGTTGCAGTAGCGTCAGTAGAAAAAACAATAACACTCAGCAATGCCATCCGCTGACCGCAGCGGAAAAAACTGCATCCCAAATTGTTTCTCGTTTTTTTTAAACAAATATTTCCCGGACCCCCAAAAGAGTTCCGTGAGCTCCCGTGGGGGCACTCAAAGCGTAAATGGCAGGGGCATTTCAATCAGCGACTTCTTCAAAATCGTTTTCGAAAACGGACTTTTGACAAGTGGTTGGAACCCTTGGCTGGTTGCCCACATAATCGAGGGCCGAACATGGAACATTAATAGATTCCAAATGGTAAGTGAAACGCAATTTAAGATGTCAAGTATTTCAAATTCATACCAAGCGAACATACATATTATTTAAAATTACGTTTTTAAAAGTATTTGAACTATAGCAAGTTTATTTCTTAAAATAAACTTCGTTCTTAACTTTATCTAATTCGTTTGTGAAGAATAATTTGACCGACTGAGGATCTCAAATTTGTATCTCTTCATTTGTAATGGAAATGAAAGTTGTACGCTAATTATTTTAAACTATTTACCTACTTTAAATCACATTTTTTAAATCAACTTCCGGTTAAGGATTTAAAACATCACGATAGGCCCTCGCTGGGCGAACTCTCACACGCATTTGCAGCAACCACAAATGGCAACCAGCTTTTCTGGGTGGACTTGTGCATGTGCTGGGCGGGATTGGGAGGACATGGATGGTGGGTACAGCAGTGGAAGTAGGAGGTAGGCGACCGCGAGGCCACTTGTTTGGCGCACAAGTGGCGGTGCCAGTGGCTGTGCGACTGCAGCATGGCCATCGAGCGCCATCCAATCGCCATGGCCATCCAATAAATTGCTGCCCCCGGAGTGTGTCCGATGGCAACCAACTCAAGTTGAAATTGGTCAAAAGTTAAACATATTTGCGTGTGTGTGTCCGAGTGGTGTATTCGGTGGTGCCGCGAGGATGGGAAGCAGTTGGTCGTGTTGGTCGTTCCGCTCGTTTTTGGCGCATTTTCGGGGAATAAACGACCCCACAGCGTATACGCTATTGTTTGTGTCGAGTGCCTCCCCCAGCAATTTTGGTATTTAAGTACGCAAACGGGAAGCTCAACCGTTTAATCGTTTAATAAAAATAAACAAAAACTTGGCGCTTGCTTGAATAAAGTTAAAAACTTCATTTGGGTTGCAAATTATAAAGGTAATCAACTTCACTATAAATAATTCAACAATAACTCTTATAAAAACTAAATAATAATTAAATAATAAAACTAACAATAAATAGTATTGAGTATTTCAACAAGTAATAAAGCTCTTCCGTTAGATGCATAAAATATATTTACTGCTAGTTAACATTACGCATTCAAAGTAATTCATATTTCGATTTCATTTCAATATTTGACTAAACTTTAACTATCAGATTTAGTTTAACTACGGACTAAGCTTGTGCTTCATAGTAGAGGTACAGAATTGTTGCTCGAGTATGTATTAAATAATCTCATAAGGAACGTATTACGACTAAGGCCTCGAGGCGAAAGGCAGCGCCTAAGATCTACCGCAGCATTGCAGGGTATTTAATGGTTATATCGTTACTTCGACATCCGACAGCGCACTGGGTAACATTCTAATCGGGGTAGTACAAAGGCGTCGCACAACCGTAGGAAAGCTTTGACTAGCACTTTGAGATTCGAGTAAATGACTAAATAGATTTCAACGTGGGTGGGCGACCACTAGGAAGCCTAGCTTTGGTTAGCATCTCAATAGTTTACTGTAACACACAAACGGCCGAGGCGCCGCTATACTGGTTATTCAAGCGTCGACGCATTCCCTCCAGATAAATGTCGCGACTGAAGAGGCCAGCAGCCAAGGGAATTCTAAAAAAAGGAAAGTTCATTAGCATTTCATTGTAACAATGCCATGTACCTACGCATCAGTTCCCGCACGGATGAGTGTTCGGAACAGCGCCCACACTGGCTTGTGATCCGAGGTGGTTATCGAAGGCACCGAGTCGTAGAGCAGACATTGAACGTGTGGCTGCGTTGGTGTGGAAACACCGGGCACAAGGGTCTGCCGACGAATGACTAGTCCCTGCATTTGGCGGTACTTGTAGAGAATGCGATCCGTGTAGGCGGGCGCACGCTGCTTTGACGAGGTATCGAAGTTCTGGCTGCCCGGATCGTACTTGTACGTGGGTGGAAACGTGATGTTTGCCTCCATAAAGCCACGGAAGGCGGCGCCATCAGCCAGAACGGAAGTCAACTGATCCGTATGCATGTAACCATGCGGTAAGTGTGACGGCAGCGGAAACTTGGTGTTCTGAATCCACTCCAGCAGCTTCTCACGTGGCTCGCCCAGTCGAAAGTTAAGATCGCCGCACCAGAAGACATTGTCAAAGTTTTGCGTGACATCTTTGTTCTTATGCCG
Source organism: Drosophila teissieri (assembly GCF_016746235.2). Lineage (NCBI taxonomy): Eukaryota > Metazoa > Arthropoda > Insecta > Diptera > Drosophilidae > Drosophila > Drosophila teissieri. The sequence continues at coordinate 11,867,977 of NC_053031.1, read as the reverse complement.
CTGATTGGGCAAATTGCGAGGCAAGTCCAGAGCATTGATGATCCGCTTTACGTCCGACACACGCTCTTTCACCTTTTGCTGGTGCGCCGTTAAATGCGAGGTCACAAACAGCATGGAAGTGCCAAACAGGCAAAAGGATATGGCCACGGCTCCCTTTGTTCGAAAGGCGGAGCCCGTGCGCACCGACATAGAGGCATCCTCGGGTACGGAGCAGTACCAGATCAAGTCCCGTCGCATATACACAGCCAGATGGAGGGTACCCAGAGTTGTGGCATGGAAGAGCACGTGGGAGGGACCTAAGGTCTCCTGAATGGTGACCTCCCATTCGAAGCGGTCGGGGGTGGACTCCTGTGTGCCCATTACCACAATGTCGGGAACGTGCTCCACATTGGCTGGCAGCACAAAATCATTAAGTTGTCTGCAATAAAAAATATTATGTTAACAAGGTCTAAACTCAAAAGCTTTTCGTTTTAGTATCTCAAAATATTATGTATATGTACTTACTTGGGTGGACTGTGGCCATTCATATTCCAAGTGCCCACGAAGACGGTTATCTCCTTTTGTGGCAGCACGCGGCTTAGCTCACTGGGACCCAAAAGCGAAGTTGATCCCAGCCTGCCATCCAGGAAACTCCGTTCCCTAGCCTTTTCCGCCGGTATAAGGTTCAATGCATGGGCCGCCATTAAAGTCTGGCGGGCCAAATTAGATCCCGAACCCTGTCTTTGGAGTGTCATGTTCTCGTGCGACATAAACCTCACGCCTGGCTGCTCCTCTATGTGTTCTATTTCATCCGGCTGCGTGGCTATATTGGGCGAGGACATGTGCTGTGGTGTGGTGGCTCTTTTAATGTCACCAGGTTCGTTGGCTGCCTGAAGAGGAGGTAGCTGTTGCCCAGGTGGATAGAGCTTTAAACGCAGTCGGGAACGGCAGGCTGATACTGCTATGGGTCGAATGGGCGACCGATTCTGGAGGCTTTCGCTCCGTGCAACCGAAGCGCTGGCCGCCGCTGGACTGCACTGGGCAAAAAAGGTCTTGCTGGCCACCGGTGATTCTGGGGCACTGGCACACTCGCTGGACGGACGCGGTCGGCGAGTGGATCCCTCGCTGGAGTGCAGCGAGCCCGAGTTGTTGTCCACCATGCTCCAGCTGAGCGAGAGGTTATCGCGGCGCAAAACACTGTTGTTATCCGGTATGGAGTTATACCGCACGGTCACCGGCGGCGTCATCGGTTTCTTTTCCGCCTTGCAGCACAGACTGAACTGGTGGCTAAATCTGTTGTGATTGGGTGAGCGGTGCTTGGGAGACTTGCGCCGCATAACCACGTCGGCTCCTCCATCGCTTTGGGAGCCCGCATCCGTACTGTGCCGGTACGAGTGGTTCTTTCCTTTCGAGGAACTTGGCTTTGCACGCCTATGGAAGCTGATCAGCCCGCTGTGCGACTTCTCCAGCGGCAGGGTTTGGCTCTTAAGGGTACTGCCATTGTTATTAACATGGTTTGCAGACGTCTCCGCATTGCACTTGGCGAAACTGACATCGTATTGCCCACAGGCGGACACGGGTCTCTGTTGTAGTCTTGGCGATTCGGGGGTCACGGGATGTGGCTCCACTTTACTAGGTCGCTTGCTCAGCAAACCGAACAGGGAGCTGGCGGACTTGTGACCGGATCTGGGGCTGCTGGTGGAACTGGTTATCCGCTCCTCACTTCCCGCGCTGCTGTGCTGCATGTTGGCTTGAGTCCGAACCAAATGTTTCTATCATCTAAGGTGAAGGTGCTAAGTGGTTATCATGCCCGCCTTTGTCAAGTTAATTTGCGCTATCTGCCGGATCTCTCGAACCGAGCTCATTGTGCGATGGCCTCTGGCTGCCGGCCATGTGAATAGTAAAGCCAGACGTCATCGAACGAACGGGCACAATGCAAATGCGACTTTGGTCCGGCGTTCTGGCTGGTCGCAATGCAAATTATTTTCGGCCCGACGATGACGTACACGAAATCAGGCTAATTGGGCTGACTGGCGGGGATTGCGTGCGCGGCTCTGCAAGATTTTAATGAAGGCAAACATTTAGGCGGGTTGTTAATACCAAGGGTATAATACACTTGCTCACCTGCAGGCAAATAAAATACATATGTGGGCAGATCCTTGGGGCGAGAGCTGAAAGGATTCAGAAAATCAATATGCTGGGTAATAACTGTGGCGACACCACCGCGATATATAAAAAGGGGAGGATTGTGGGCGTCTTGGGGGGGTGGTTGGTCGAGGAAGGGTGGTCTTTGGCGACGACGTAACAACATTGGCATGCTGCGGCGCCCACACATCCAAGCACTGAGCACAATATCAATATCCGTCGTCTGCTGATTCGATTCTCTGGGATCGAGAGATTTATAATTAGCAGACCATTGTTCCCGCCAGCGCAGCCTTGTTGTTCTTGTGTTGTTGGCCTACGTCTAGCATAAAAGCAGCAACAATGGCACACATGCGACATTCAAGTTCAGGTTCAGGTGCGCATTGATTCCGCTATTGGTGTGCTTTTCATGTTCCGCACTGTACGCACTGCACTTAGACGCAGCTGTCACTTATGTGATTTATGTAATTTTTGTATGATTTACCGAGTTCTAAAGTTGTTTACACCCAAAAACTCGGAGCAACTGCGGACCGTGCCGTGGGAACTGCGATTTAGGGGTGGCAAAAGTGGGCAGTCAACTGCCGATAAGTGGGAGGAAGTATCGATAGCTGCGGGGGTGTTTTGGTGTCCGGTTCGTGACACGAAGGATATTTTTCAAAAATAATCCAATAAGGAAATACGCACATATCTTCAACGATTTCAATTTATTTATTTAAATGTAATTTCCAGCAATAAGAGCCAAGCCCAATGTGATATAAATAACTAACAATTATTAAATTATCCATTTGCAAAACAAAACTATATAATGATTTAAAAAGTAGGCGAAGTACTTTTTAATATTCAGTAAAAATAAAATAATATTATTTTGATTATAAACTCATTTTACATTTGCTTATATTTTTAGTATATATTTAGTAACTCACTGCATTACACAGCCACACTAAAATTCGAGTAATCGAAATCGACTTGCTATCGGTGCTCGTAAGCCGCATCACTAGTATTTCGTTTCGGTCGGTACGCGGTTCTACTGTTTTGTTCAACGGATTAGCGCAAGTTTAGCACGATGGCGGCCCAGACCATACTGTTTGATTTCACGCTGGACAAGGACAAAACGGCCGACGAGGAGGCGCGCCTCCAGGTGGCCAAGATCCTGCGTAACGAGCTGGAGCAGCTGTTCCCCCAGCTGGAGCTGGCCTACTCGATGGAGTCGCCGGAAAACGGCTACTTTGCGGTGCTGCACGAGAACAAGGACACGGTGATTACCTGCCGCATCTTCCAGCACGGCCTGCTGACGCTCAACGTGGAGTACTTCCTGCCCGACGGCAAGGAGCCCATCATATCCTTCGACGTACGTATCCCAGTGCCGCCATGTAGATTCCTTGAAAACTCAAACGAAAAAGCTGTTTAAGCAACCAAATACCCAACAGCAGCACCACCACCACCACCCACATCTTACTTACCCTCCCAGTTTCCGTGTTGCGGCTGATTAGTTTGGGAAAGGGTCTTCCGCCCACCGGGTAAAATTGATTTTCCGCGCACTTGGACTGTGCGAGTGTTGTTGGTAAATGACACATGTGGGTGTGGATGTGGGTGTGTGCATGTGGAAAGTGGGCAACTGGGTGGGTGGGTATGTGTGTCTGTTGCTGTGTGTTCCTGACCACTCGCAGAGCTGAAATCCCCGGCACTTGGTCAGGGTCAGTTCGTCCGCCCTTGGCCTCAAGTGATGGCTGCCCCCATCACAGCACTTTCCCTGGTTTCTATTATCTAACACCTTTATAACATACATAACACACATCATAGCATTTTCAGCTGGGCTTTGCTAGGTTAACTCGTCGTTCCGGTCCCGTTTTTATGATTTTCGCATTTGGACGAAGCACGTGGATTCGATTCGCTTTGGGGCATGGTTTATGAACCCCAAAAAACACCCAGAATAGGCAGGTCTTATCACAGAAACCTGATTTCAATTTAAACCCTTAAGCACGCTCTATTTCGTGTATTAAGTGTGTAATTTGGTACTTGAACTTTCTCGTAACTTTTTACTCTACGTATGCATGTGCATATAAACAAACCTAAGTCAACATGAAGTTCGTTGATACCACAAATCACAAGGTTTTTAAAAATACAACCAGCATATGTATGTAAAACAACGAAGAATATAAATTTTGATTTAATTATTCCGATTTTCTTGCATCACTTATTAAAGTACAACAAACCTACACCTACGGCTATCAAAATAGCACCAGAAAATTTTAAGAGCTGCCAAAAAGGATAAAATTATCCTGTGCTTCTATAACTATAACTATAACTAAGACTAAGAACATTATTTCGAGGTATTGCAATTTTAAGTATAATTTTAATATAATGAACCTTTTTGATAGGATGCCAAGATAATGTCCTTAGAATCCTTCTTTGTGCTTTATAAATAAATTACTTTAATCAAATCATCGCTTAAAAAGGAAAAAATAATGTTTTTATGAAGAACACTACCATAATTATAAGTCTGTTCTCATATTTCTAGACCAACTATTTTTTCCCCGTATCATTTGGAATGCCCATGTGCCAATATGCTATAACTTATTGAACGCAGCTGTTTTATTCGCCAGTGTGGAACTTTCCTTATCTAGCCGGCATCGTTTTTCTGATTGCGACTGTGTTTGCTGTTGGTCTGCGGATTTCGCAAGCCGCGTGTGGCTAAGCCTTCTATTGTGATTCTTGCGATTTTGCAATATGCCTTTGCCTATGCCTGCTGCACACACAAATAAACAAATATGTCGCCAGAATGCATATACATATGTGTGTACTTGCATGGCTCGCTATATATTCCCTTTTTCGTATCGTTTCGTTCTGTTCACTTTCCTTTTTCATAAGTATCAAGTATTTGGGACTAAAAATAGTCTTTCTTGGGCCGGGCGGGCTGCCTGTGTCGTCGATTGGTGTGAGTGGTGGGCCGTTTGAGTAGTTTTCCGCCTGGCGGATGAAGGTCACCTTCCATTATCATAATTTATTCATACTGAGTGCCCAGGCAGCCAGCGGACATGCACATCCTTCGCCATTGCAAGGACCTTTAAAATAATGGAATTACCATTGCAGACCATGCGCACCATGGAACTGATTCTGCGACAGAAATTCGATTCCGATCGCTCCAAGTACTTGCCCCCGATTAAGCGCGGTGGAGATATCGACATATACATGACTAGCTCAGGTTGGTCGAACTCAATGCAACTTATGTACAATCAACCAAACTCAATTAAATTCAATCAAATTCAACCAAATCCAGTTTAGTTCCTGCTAGTTCCATTTGCAATAAATATATACATATATACTCGTATCTATTATCTATCTACTCGAACTCACTTCACATACAATCCTATAATTGCAATATATGCCGAAATTCTCTTTCAAAATTCCACTGCAGAATCTAGAACACCCGTGCAGTTTTTCCACTAGTATTTCCGATTGCCGCCACCGCAAAAACCGAAAATAAATAATTCTCGTATCAAAAAAAGCCTCATGACCATCACATAAATTGGACACCGTATCGCAGGCGCTGTAAATTCACCCAGTCGTCATTTCCAATCCAGAATTTGAACCGCCTCCCAAGCTCTGCACACTGCCAAAGCCACCGATCATGTTAGCCTAGCGTGTTACCTCCTAGGGGATTACTTTTCCAGGCAACTCCTGCATGCTAGTTTGTCTAATCTTTAATAGGTGCCTTCTACCTCGTCGCAGTGGTGCCAAATTGCTCATTTTATTTCACTGGAATTAGTAATAGTTTATATCCTTTACTTTATAATAATAGCTGCCATATATCCACGCTGATTTTATAGAAGCTCCTTGGCACCACTGCCACCTAGCATACCCACTGTTCTGAGATTATTATTTAATTTAAATTACGTTTTATTTTCATATCTATTCCATCGACACTCGACCGATCCATCGATCATCATGAACAACCGCTGCCACATCTCCTGGACCAAATTACTCACCAAAATTGCCACGAACTTGTGAATAAAATAAATGTGTAAACTATTGAATTATACTTACGCCCCAACGCACATGTGTCACCTGCCCCGCCTCGAAATCGATCTCGTACTCGTACTCGCTCCACGTCGTACGCTCGCTCATAAATTGGTTCCTCAACTATTGACAATCGACTACAACCACACCAAACTGCCACCACAACACGGTTTAAAAACTATTAAACAATAAAAACTGTATGAACCATATGAACACGAACGGGCATCCGCAGAGCGGTAAGAGCCTGGAGAATGTCCTGGCAATCAAACTGAAGGCCATCAAGGCCCAGAAGCTGCCGACGCTGAAGCGCGGCGATGTCTCCAGGTACTTCCCATCGTCAGGTAAGGCAAACCCCATCCGTTTGGTTAAACATATTGCAAATAGAGCAAACTACTACTCGTACTACCGCTACTGTATGTCATCCGAAATGTGTGATCGTATGACCGTTGAGCGTATGCAGCACCATCGAGCTGATTGTTGTATCAGAGTTCTTCTAGTGGCACCCAGCATGATAGATCATTTCAGTCATTTACCTCTGATTTACCTAATTTACCTGATTTGCCTATCTCTTTTACTTTTCTGTGTAAGAGTGCATTAAACGTTGGTCTTAAACTTATTTCTCTGCATGCGCCGCCTAACAATTGAGCCGAAATCAGTACTAGCAATCAATAGCAATAGCGCATTTAATACGGCCACTGAGGCATCACTAATCCATGGCACTCTTCCGCAGATGAGCGCATCATCGAGTACGACATCGACAAGGTGGTCTTCGAGGCCCGCTCGCCCTTCCAGAAGATCCAAATCATGCACTCCAAGACGCTGGGCAACATGCTGCTGCTGGACGAGCTGCAGAGTAAGTATACCATGCTTGGCATGGGCATCATTCACACTTGGATGTGCCAACGGTGTCAGGGTCAGCAATCGATTGGTGAAAGTGCCGCACAAAAGGTCACGTGCAATTGGCTTAAAAAAGAAAGTCATCATATATATAAAGGATTGGGGGTTTTCAACGATTTGTTTTCATTTCGTTCGCTTTATGTTTGGTTTAAGCACTCGCATAAATTACAAATATAAATATTCTATATCGCGGGCTGTTAATGTTGTGTTAAATTACAAATATTCCATATCACGAGCTCCTATTTGCTTGTTAAATAAATAAAAAGAAATATTCACTTTCACGGGAGTCTTATGGCTGAAAAAAGCTGAATCTGAAAACATTATTCCTCGACTGGAATTAAAACTGTATAATTGTTTTAAAATATCGGTTTTGAAAAGGTTCCTTTAGGTCCTTCGATGCTTTAGGAATTAAAATAATGTCTAATTTTCCCCTTCAGATATTGCTGAATCCGATCTGATCTACACGGAGACCCTGATGTGTCGCGGCGTGGAGAACTACGAGGGCAAGGAGATCTGTATCCTGGGCGGCGGCGATGGCGCGCTGCTGTACGAGCTACTCAAGGAGAATCCCAAGCACGTGGTCATGCTGGAGATCGATGAGCTTGTGATGCAGACGTGCAACAAATACCTCAACGTGATCTGTGGCGATGTGCTGGAGAAACGCAAGAGCGACCAGTACGAGATCATTGTGGGCGACTGTGTGGAGTACTTGAAGAAGTTCATCGCCGAGGGCCGCAAGTTCGACTACGTGTTCGGGGATCTCACTGATATACCCATAACCGATGCCCCTGAGGGCGAGACCTGGGACTTTATTCGTACCATCTTTGAGCACTCCTTCAAAGTGCTGAAGCCCGATGGAAAGTATTTGACTCACGGCAATGGGTCCACCTGCAAGGTGCAGCTGCGTCTGTTCGAGGAGCAGTTGAATTTGCTGCGCCCGAAGGTGAAGTTCACCACCACCAAGGCGTTTGTGCCGTCGTTCATGGAAGAGTGGCTCTTCTACCAAGTGACCTTCGCCTGACAAGCTCAGGTGGACTCCACAGCAGCAGCAGTAGCTACTTCTAGCGCACCACCAACCGCCAGTCACACACCAGCATCACACAGCATAAGTCAGGAACCGGGAACCGTCGGGGAGATGCTCCAGCTGCACTCCTACACAGTCACTATCCACGGAGCCGCAGTCGGAGTTCAGGAGGAGGAAGTTATGAAGAATGGAGCCGTGGGACAATTGAAACCCCGACCAAGGCGTCGAAAGAAGCGTGTGCACTACCACCACACACTGGTTTCTTAGTCCAGGACGCACGGAGTCTGAAGCACAAGCTGATCGCCATCATCGAAACCATCGCAACAAAAAACCCAAAACAGAAGAAAACACGCACTTCCAATGGCTGTTACTTACAATTGAAAACCAAACCAAATACTGAACCCAATTCGTTTACGCTTAAGTTAGGCTTTAGTTCCGTTTCTCGTCCACTGATTTCAATGCTAAAACTAAGTGAAAAGTACAACCTAAAGGCTAAAATAACTTATGTATTCGTGTTTATTTGAATTACGCCTAAGCATAGCATGTTGGCCAACTATTTGTAATATTTCGTATAACGTGTAAATCTATATATTGTAGAGCATATGTTTAGTTATCCATTAACCAGCAAAGTGAAGCGGGGAAGGCCCGATCGAGGATGTGTGCATGCATGTGGGTGTGAGGACGCGTAGCAGAAAACACCAACTTTTATTGCTGTAATAACGATTGATACCAAAACATTTTAAACAGGAGAACTACAAGTTAAATAAATAGTCGTACGCAGAAATAATCAGTTTGGTTTACTTAATAGATCTAAAAACTGAATAAAATTGATTTTATAAATTTGTTTCAGTTACTTCTTTTAATTTGAAATTTTATCGTGAACCACCCTATTCCCCCGAATGGTAGTGTTGGAAAGCATGCAACAGGGGACGCACTAGATATGCCCACGCGCCAAGCAGTTGGACGTTAATTTCACTTGTTACGTTGATTTTACGTTGGTTTTAATTTTCACCTGGAGCAAACCGGACAAAATGGAGCGGAAACTGCACAGCGGAATGCACCATGCCACCCTGCGGCAGCTGCAGGAGTCGGGCTGCGAGATAGCGCCGCACAATCTCATGTATCCGGTGTTCATCGTGAGCAACGACGATCATGTGCAACCGATTGCCAGCATGCCGGGAATCTCGAGATTCGGACTGAATCGCCTGAGGGAGCACCTGGAGCCGCTGGTGGCCAAGGGACTGTCGTCGGTGCTGCTCTTTGGCGTCGTGGAGCCGGAGCTGAAGGATGAGCAGGCCTCCAATGCGGATTCCGCAAAGAATCCAGTGGTTCTAGCTCTGCCGAAGCTCCGGGAATGGTTTCCGGATCTGCTAATAGCCTGTGATGTGTGCATCTGTCCGTACTCCTCGCACGGTCATTGTGGTCTCTTGGGCGAAACGGGGCTGGAGAACGCACCCAGCATAAAGCGGATAGCTGAGATTGCCGTGGCTTATGCGAAAGCAGGAGCCCACATTGTGGCTCCTTCGGACATGATGGACAACCGGGTGAAGGCGATCAAGCAGGCCCTCATTGATGCCCAGATAAACAGTGTGTCCCTGCTGGCGTACTCCGCCAAGTTCACCTCCAATTTCTACGGACCATTCAGGGAGGCGGCGCAATCCGCACCGAAATTCGGCGACCGCAGGTGCTATCAGCTGCCCAGTGGCTCGAGGAACTTGGCCATGAGAGCCATTCAACGCGATGTCGCCGAGGGAGCAGACATGCTGATGGTGAAACCTGGAATGCCCTATCTGGACATTCTTCGATCCACGAAGGATTGCTACCCGTATCACACGCTCTACGTTTACCAGGTTTCCGGGGAGTACGCTATGTTGTATCATGCTGCCAAGGCGGAAGCCTTTGACCTCAAGGATGCGGTGATGGAGGTCATGAAGGGCTTCCGGCGCGCTGGTGCGGATTGCATCATCACCTACTACACACCCTTTCTGCTGGACATTATCGCGGAGGCCAAATAATGGTGTACCTCCAATGTTCGATGTGCGATGTCTTAATACCATGTTCATGTACATACGTAGATTAGAGTGGACCTATCGACTATCATTTTATACACTTTTGTAACAGATATAATAGTGCAATCTTTGTAGCGTTTTTTAAATATTTATACGGAGCTCTCCATAGACACGATTTTACTAATATTTTTTTGATAATAAATAGGAATTATTATTCACTTGTATTAAGGGACCAGCATATTAAGTTTACCGATTAAGTGGCTTAAATAAAACGCAAAGCTTTTAGTTACTTCAATATAGACAATATTTTGATACACAGGGCTTTATATTCAATAAAAGAAGTCCACTCTAATCTTGTATCACCATTACTCGTTCTTTTGGAGTGCCTCACTCAAATACACACACACAAACTAGAATGTATATTTTGATGGTCTTATCAGTCGTCCGTATTTGAAAGTCTAATGGCCCAGGGTACATTTCGAATTTCAATTGCATGGCGAAATTCAAGCGGACGAACCGGTCGATCCAGTGCAGTAAACCAAAAGATGTTCGTTTTGTGATGGCACTTAACACTTTAATGTGAAACTCTTTCGATTGCATTTACAAATGGGCTGCGGTGAGCATTGAACACTGGCTGGAGCTTACTTGCTAAATTGGTACCAGTTTAAGTCTTACGAAAAGATTAAAATCACAAAATCAAATGCATTAAGTACGTAAACAATTGGATAGGCTCTGGTTTTTGGTAAAAATTAAGTCAAAGGGATTTGGTACTATTAGTTATTAAAACATGATCTGATAAATAACATTTCCTAGGCATTTCACAACTTTCTCGTTACGGGAAATTAGGGAGATGTTTGGACTTCTTATACAATATATATATAGTATAATAAACTTCAGCGTTTTCGATTCAACGTAAGTGTTTGAATCGGCAAAAGGAAACTGACTTATATAAAATTATCTAAGCTCCAGTTCGACCAAATTCTGTTTAAATTGAATATAAAAACACTTGCAAATGTCGAAACTAACTACAATTAGAATGTAAACTAAAAACAAAGTAAGGAAACTATAGCTATTCATAACAAACAGAAAATACTGAGTGCATTAAGGATAAATAGTTTGGAATACAAAGGATCCGCCGCTTTAGGGACTCTCGCTGCTGTGAATGCGACTGTGCTCCAGGATATCCGTGTTCTGCATGGGCTCCAGATCCGCTTCAGAGATAATCTCCGCCAGCCACTGCTCGATCTGGACGGGATGGAATGAGTCCTCATCGCCGCTGTTTGCCTCGAGGATGATCTTGAGATTCTCAAAGTTTTTAAGGATTAGCCTCTTGCCCGGCTGCAATTGTGGTCCCGATTCGCTTTGTGTTAGCGATGTGGTGGTCGAAACTGGCTCCTGTTTGGCAGCCGACTGTTTGGGATTGGAGTTGGCATCGCAACTGGAATCGGCAGCCGATGTTTGAACGGGCTCTGCCACCTGGTTGTAAGTCCTGCGTGGCTTCTCCACCATGCTCTTCTTTATCTCATTGAGGAGGCGATTGTAGAAATCGCAGGTGACATCGTGAATCTCAGTCTCCTCGTAACGCTGGCCTTGTCCAGGCGTCGGAGTGGAATCCGAGCTGGGTTCGCGTTCGATCTTATCCGCCTTCTTGTTTGCCTTTTGCTTTTTGGACTGCGAACGGGAGCTGGCATTACTTGAGTAATTCGAACTGGAGGCGGTGGTCGTGGGCGTGGAGTTCGAGGGTTCGGTGGTACTGGAATCAGCGGATTTGGCCAGGGGAATCTCTGCACTCACCGCCTCTTCGCTGGCGCAGTTGATGGTCAGGCTGGCTATGTTGCGCAGGTTGATGGTGCCATTGCAATTGTTGATGGTGATTTTTGGCTTGAAGCGCTGTTTGCGACTCTTGGTTTTCGGTGGTTCTTGTACGCTGCCCTTCGATTTTGCAGAGGTTTCTCGCCCCAGGCTGGACACGGCTTCGGCAATCGAAGATTCCAGCTCGTCATCTAGTTCCTCCAAGTTTAAAGGTGGCACATAGGTATCCCTCTTGATCTTGGCCTTCTTTATCAGATCCTTGGCTTCCTGCAGTGTGATGTTGATGATGGAGCGCTTGGCATTGTCTTCTACGAGAGCTCTGTTGCGGGAGAAGTCCACAACAATGGCCTCCGGTGGGGCGCCGTCTTCGTCCAGGTCGAGATATGATACTTGCCCATCCTGCAGGCACTTGTACATGGTCTCGTGGTCATCTAGAGGCTCTATGTAGTCCTCGTTCCTCAATCCTGTGGTGCGGTAATCCTGCAGCGCCAGCTGCATATCACTGTTGTCCAGCAGAAAATGCCCAAAGCTTCGGATGGCGGTCAGTAGCTTCTCCTCGGCATCCTCGCTCTCTCCGGGAATGAAACGCACACCACTTTGATCCTTTTCGCCAATCGAGTTGTCCACTTCGGAGGGGGACTTCTTCAGCAACTGCTGCTGCTGGCGAGTATTCGCTATGACCTCCAGTTGCCGCAGCAGCAACTTCTCGCGCATATGCAATGCAGCACGGATTTCATTGAACTTCTTTTGTACGGTGTCTTTGACCTGGGAGATGAAAAATTGGGGCGTGTATCAGTAAACAGCAGTCAAAGCGAAGTACATTCAGTTTAAGGGGGTTTAGTATAAGAAGAGTGTAGTACAAACCTCATCCAGATTCTTGTCCATTTCGTGCGTGCTACTAAATACTTTCTCCTTCTAAACGTTGAGCATTTTTTTCATAAATTCCTGTGTATCAATATTTTTTGTTTGATCGATCAGCTGAGTTGCAAGGTGGCCGTCGTTTCTAGCTACTAAAATACCAGAGCGCATGTATCTATAACTGGTCATACTGTAAACATGGCGGGAAAATTGTAAAGCCATTTTGATAAGGAGATATTGTTTAATACCCTGGTTTATTTTCAAAGACAACAGAATTTCATCAATTATGATTAACCTAAGTTAATATAAGAGATCCTGGTAAATTTATATGCGTGGAGAACCATTTCATATTGCTCAATACCGTCTTCTTTTTTTTCGTACAAAAAAAAACTAAATTAGAAACCACCGATATAAATGTTGAATTCTGCTTTTCTATTTGTGTGATTTTATTAACTAACTTTTAAAATATAATTATTTTGCCGCGTTGTTTTAACTTGTACCGTTAGCGGAAGAGCCAGCGCTGCCACATTGTTTGAAGCGTTTAACAGAGAGATTATTCTTATGCCTGTATAACACTACACTGTGGCTCCCATTATAATAAGGAATATTTTATATTAAAATCGCAAAGAGCAATCTTCTGATGGTAACTATTAGAACCAACTAACAAAGATCATTTGGATAGATCGACATCAAGCTCCGTAAAACTTGCATAGCATAAAAGTCCAATGCAGTGTCACAAAGCCATGAGCGGCTTAAAAGTGTGTGACCGTATGGTAGCTTCACAGCAATACCCGTTACAGAGCTCTGTTAGCACTTCACAGGTTTTTTACACACCAGAAATTCGGACACACCGTCGTCAGTTTGTTTTCATTTCAAGTTGGCGTCGGGTTCACTCGAAATTTTGCACCGGAGGCGCGCATTTCAATTAAATTCGGGAGAGCGCTGAATGCGCACGCTGTTTCGTCAACCGTTCAAAAATTTAAAGACGTAAAACATTGGTAAATTAATTTGGTTTTCTTATCAAAGAAAAAAAAAACGGCACATGTGTTAAAAATACATCGGTAATTCCGATAAATCGCCGGGAAAATATGAAGAGATTTTGTCGTGGATAGTGTTTAAAAACTACTTTTGATATAAACGTATTTAAAATATGTTTTTGTGTTGGAATATGGATTCAAGAAGAGCATAATATAATAATTTACGTTCAAAAGCAAAAGCAAAACAAATCGAAAATCACCGCTTCCACGTATTTCTCAGCTGTCTTTGTCTTTGGCTCTGCCATCTCTTTTCCATGCGTCGCGGCGCCCTTAAGTGTTTGGTTTTGTAATTGCCTTTGCTTCGCGAAACTGTGCCGATTTAAATGTTTTTTATTGCACTGTTCTTAAAGTAATATTTTCCACAAATGCAGTTGAAACATTACAGTTGTCGCGTGGCTTTTGCAGCGCAGCGAAGAGAGAAAAGAGGCAGCCGTGTTTAAATAACAATAGTCATCGCTTATTGTTGTTGCCCCAACTAATTTGAACTGTGCTTAGGTGTGCGTGTGTGCGAGTCTGATTGTGTTTGTGTGTGAAGGCGCGTTGGCGTTTGTTGTTGTTGTTTTTTCTTTGCTCTGCTCAGACACAAAAAAAAACGAAAGAAAGAAGGAAATATTCAGAGAATTTTGAGTTTGTTTCTCATTCCTTCTGCCAAAGAGAGAGAAGCGTAAAAAGAAGCAACAAACAAGACAAAACAATAAAAAAATCAAGGGAAACACACAACACACATGCAAAGCAACAAAAGAAAAGGCAAATAAAAGAGAGCGAGAGAGCGCGAATTGTGTCAGTGACGCCAAAAAATTTAAAAATATCAATAATGCCCACTAGTGTTTTATTTTCGTTTCGCCAAACAGTTTATAATTAACTAACTGCAACTATATTTAATTGGTTTGGTGTCGGCATTGTTTTTTATTGCTCATTCGATTGTGTTTCCACTGCTTTTGCCGTCGTTCTGCCTTTGTGATTGCGAGACTGTCTTTGCAAATTGTCTTTGCGTCGGCGGGTCGTGACTGGATTCCATTGAATATTTTACAAACAGATGATGCATGTGGTTGTACGTTCATTTGTATGTTTGTTTGTTTGTCGCCTCTAAAACCACATGTGCTTGGGTTGATTTCTTTAAAATATGCTCTATAGGAATACAGTTAGTTGCTGCTTTTCGCTTTCTTGACTAGCTGTTTTTTTTTGTCGCTTCTAGCTTTCCGGTTTTTCTCCCTTTTCTCTCCCCTTTTTTGTTGGCCCCATCTTGTTATCATCGCTAAAAACCTGTTTTGTTTTGTTTTTCTTTTTTTTAATTTTTTTTTACCACCACTGGGTTTTAAATTCGGAATTACCTCATTTTACACCTCAATCTCGGCGCTTTTCATTTACTCTCTGCGACTAACCCACTAAATTAAATAATTTTTATTTCGCACGCATTTGTAGGTCGCTGAAATGTTGTTGCACTTTCGGCGAGTTCAATTCGCGTAAATATTTATCAGAATCGAAAATACAGAATCGAAATACAGAAATATGCAGAAACGTAGTGGGATAAAATCAGGTCTATAAAAATCCATACCTGAGCACCGTAAATTGAATATATTTTTAGAATGTTTAATTATGGGAAAGCAAGTATCCGCCTATTTTGCCCATGAAATACGAAACTAAACATGTGAATTATGATAATCTATAATTTTAATTGCATTAATCCGGATCATAAACTGATTAATTTTATATAAAACAAACATTTAATTTTTCAACATTTTAAACAGCACAGTTTAAACCCTATAACTAAATAAACACGACAACCAAGTGAAGACAAACCAATAATTAGAATATGCAATTCTTTTAAAAACTCTGTAATCCTACCACTATTTTAACCGAAAATCTGTAAAAAAAAAAGAAGTCTATAAAACTATATTTTCGTGAAATTAACTGAACGCGTGTAATCGAAAAGCGTACGAGTATTTAATCATCATCGAAGGCGAATGTCGAAAAGTGTTCCGAGGTCAATGTTTCTGTTTCTGCTGCTGGCAACTCATCGCCTAAATTAAGTACACAATCTGCAGCGAGGTGAGTTTTATTCGGATATATTTATTTGCCATTGCCGCATTACATACCCCTGACCCTGGCCCCACTTATTGTGGAGTATTTCGAAATGCCGCCCACTTGTTTTTGCCCCATTTAGAGCTATTCGTAACTCCCTCCATATCTCTAGCCATATCTGTACCACTATCTGTCTGCGAATCGTGTGAAATCGTGTGAAATACTTGTGATATTGGCGACCATGTGCGATGAGTAAGTTCAATACAAGTGGGCTAAGTACACACAAAGTTACTTGAATGGAGCCGCTAAACATTTTATACAGATCAGTCGTTATTAACTGGAGCAAATACATCCCGAAACTAAGTAATTATTTGCCTAGTAACATAAATAGGTTAATTTCTATCAAACCTCAATATTCTTGTTTAACTTTTGCCTTAAATCTTGAAAAGCTGATTTGCTATCATTCTCTACCATTATTGTTACTCAATTCTTATTTATATTTCACTTCTTATCGAATCAAGATTACAATGTCAGATAAGTTATTTAACTTTCCTAGACATTAACATTTTTCATGTTCAGGGGAGAGTTCTAATGTACTTATATGTAAAGTATTGAAAGTTGAACTATTGAGTACAAATGTGAGCGAATAAATTGTGTATCATCATTATTTATTTGTATTTGTTAATGCTCGAGCAAATAAAAGTCGTTAATAAATTGCATTTCGCAAATAATGAGCTCCGCACAAGCATTTAACTCTTAATTTTTTATTTATCATTCGCTTTCTGGAACAAAAATTCCAATATTCGGTTGATTTACGTTAATTTTGCATCTTTGTTGCCAGCGATAATTAATGCATATTAACTGCACTTAACGCGACATGGCAGCTCACATAGGTATTCCTTTTGTTTCAGATTGGTTTAATAGGTTCATTTCGACACGCGTAATAGAGTTTCCATCGAAGATGCGTTGAATTGAGTGGCAATTATTAAATTTACTGTAATTGCTTGCTAGTTACGATGCCATTAATTAAATCCCTTGAATCGATTAAAATCGCAACCGCTTTAACAACTGGAAATTTGATTGTCCGATTCTGCCTGAGAAGGAGCGTCAGGCCAATAGCAATCCTATCGAAACCCATCCGAACCAATCCAATCCAAACCAAACCACATTCAACAATTGCCGAGCTATCTGTCCGTTTGTCCGTCCGTCTGTCCGTCCGTTGGATATATAAATTCATTACTCGGCTTTAATTAGTTTCAATTTGCACACGCCATCGAGATATCGACGGGTTCAAAGTTGTAGAATTTCAACCAATTGTTTGCAGTCCGATTCAGTTTTCCGAATGTTTTTTGCAAAATTATTTTTCAGTTTGCGCAATCAAATTGAATGAACAATGTGCAATATTTTGATTCACACATTTTTGGCCAGAATTCTGGATGGGCGGCTAAAATAAATTAGAAATATGCATGACCAGTTTAATTGTAAATAACTACTGGACACAAGTGAAACAAAACTCGAAATGTTTGTATTTAATTTTAAGCTAGATGTTCCTCCTCTGTGTGCATAGAAATATTTTGCAATAACTTTGGCAATTGTGCACTCTGATATTTAATCCGTATTGCAGAGTGGCTTACGAAATGTTTGCCGTTTGCCAATTACAGACTTTTGACTTGTGAATTTTTATTACACTACCTACCCCCGACTAACGTCTGACTGACCTCTGAACCCTGACCCCCGGGCACTCCAGTTTTCCGCAGAGAGCTGGAAATTTGCATAACAAAGCCGCTTAGCCCCGAAGTGCCGAGCGGCATATTTTTGTATTCATGATTGATGGGCTGCGGCTTTCCATATATTGTACTTAAACAGATATGGCTAAATGCATACATGGCCAGCAAGTGCTATACTTTTATCTCTCCTGCAATTAAACTTAATCACTTGTTCACAATTAGCGTGGCAGCTGCGATAATTCCGGGTGTCCGTATGTCATTGTGTCCGTATGTCTGTATGTCCGTGTGTGTTTATGCCCATTAGTAGGACATAAAAATCCAGTTTTTCCCCGAAATGGAAATGGAATGGCCGGAATGGAGGCCATTTCAATGCCGGCTGCCCGCAAGCACCAGAACATAAAAATCAAATCAAATTACATTACTAATGCGCCGCGTTGTCCGCGACTAGGCCACATTCACGCAGGCATTTGCATTTATTTAGCCAATTTATGCGCTGCAACCCACTAGAAAAATCGCCCATTTCTCCAATTCGTATACCCTTCTAAGCTGAATTTATTTGTATTTGTTTTTTTGTCCTTTTTCTTTTTTTTTCTTGATTTTCTGTTGGCTTTCTAGCGTTACCTTCGCGTGTGCGTGGATAAAATGGCCAGGACGCCAAAAAACAAGCTGGTGACTCATGGAAATGTACGCCGCGTTGTCCTTTTTCCCGGGGACGACGGCTGTCCCGGTCGTTTTGGGGTTTTTTTTATGGCTTGAATCATGCATTTTTTACCATTCCTGTCTTTTTATTGGCTGCCTTTTTCCCGAAGCGAATGCGTTTAGGCGGGCGTGGATTTGCTTTTATTAGCGGCTCTCCAACGGGCGTTTTGTAAACAGCTTTAGCACAGATCATAATACCAAATTCAAACGGTTTTACTACACCAAGGGGACACTTGTTTTCAACGCACATTATTTGTAAATGTGCAAGGTTAAGGTCTCAGTTAGCCTGCTTTTAAGGTAATTGTTTAAGATGGTCGACAAAAGCCTCAGTAACTTGTTTTTTGTTTGTATATTTAGTAAAAGAGAATCGATATAAATCTTATTTGGTTTTAAACGTTTTTACCAGTCCTTAAACTTGTGTATTGAAATTTTGCTATAAGCTTAAATGATGGATTGGTTTTTGATTCCTCGAAATTGTTTTGACAAAGTTGTCAATTCATTCATTTGTCCCAATTTCGTTTTTAAGTTTCAATGATGGATGTGAGTACTGACATATTTATTCAAACCGTTTCATGGCATCTTGGATAGGAAATGGTCAAAATAAGTTTTTTCTCATTCATCTGCGACCATCATTCGTAATCTATATCAGACCTCACAATATGAGACCTATCCAAACTACCAGCTACTCGATTGATGCAAGCCAATTTACGGAAATCCCGCTTCTAGAAAAAAATGGTAGAAGTGCATTTTTTGTGCAGCCAATACTAATGCGCCATGATTTATTAAAAAATCGGCCACTCCACCGCACACATGACCGAATACCTAAGCGAACTGCTGCTGGGGCTGATTGGGGGAATCGGATGGCATCGGTTGAAATGGACAGGGACCATGGACCGAAACCCACTCAACTGCAGGAGCGGAGCACTCGACTATTCATCTAGAGCAGACGGTCCGGTCCGGTCCGACAAGTAATCTCCTTAAAATGCAATTTGTTTTGTTGCAATCAACGATTTTTGATGATGACGACGACCACGACCGGAACTGTTCGACCAGCAGGAGCAGAGGGGCAGCAACGGAGGAGCCTAAGGAGCAGAAGGAGCAGTGGGTCAGGACTCGGCGATGATGGCGATGATGCCGATGATGATGTTGATCGTATGCGAGTTGGGTAACAATTTGCAGCGTGGCCAAATAAATTGGTTGTTATTCGGCCCGAACTCTGCTCTTCAGCTCCCCGCGACCTTACCCCCATCTCCATCCCCTCTCTTTCAGTCAAAAAAAAAAAAATGATGGAGATGAAAACAAAATTCGTAGGATGCTTCTGGTTTTTTACGAGGCCCCCACACTTGGCCCAAACGCTTCGCTGCCATCCTGATGCATGGCCATGGCAATGCGGTCCGAGCGTTGCGACAGCCTCCCAAAATGCCCAACTGATGGACAGGTGGATGGGTGGAGGGATTGATGGTTGGAGGGCAGGGGGGCCTGAATGACCGGCCAATGAAATGAATGAATCACTAGCTGTGGGAAACCCTCACCTCTTGGCAAAAAATGCAACGCACACAGGCGGTTCGAAATAAAAAATAGAAAATACTAGACATGCAGTTCTATTTGTTCTGGTTTGCCAGGCAAATTGGTATAGAAACTCATCCGGCACGAATGGCGATTAATTTTTAATTCAACACGTCATAGAAATGGCGATTATAAAATATATACAACTTGTAGGTACGTTTTTAGTAAAGGTTTCCGCTTGATAAGAGAAATCTGACAGACGTCATTCGCGCTCATTAGTAAAATCGAATATTTCAATTTTAAGGTTTCCAGGAAAATCATATAGTACGCCAAAGTAATAACTTATAAACGTTTGATGTTTAATTAAAAAGTTTATTAAGAAAAACACGATGTTTATAGTCAACGAAGAACACTTCGAAGAAGTGTATATCGGAGTAAAGTCAAAAGAAATTTTACGATGAAAGATAAGAAAACGACTTTAACAGACGTTTGCAATGGTTGATAGCAAAAGATTTCCGAAAGCAGGCAGATTGTGTTTATCAATTTAATTAAGATAGCAGCAGAGTAGGAAAGCAAAGTAAAAATATCATTTAAGTATCAACAGACGAGAATAATTGAAATGTTTACAGCGTCGAACGGTGATTGCACACCTTTGTTTGTCGGCCTTTTCAGTTGCAAGTTACGAGGGTCACTTGGCCAGTTGCTGGAATGCCACCTTTGCTTTCTCGCCCTGTGCAACTACTCGTTGCATAGCTTATTGCGTGCTTTGCAGTAACACATTTGTTTGCGTTCCCTTTGTTTGTTTGCTCAATCCCCCTGTGTTCCCTCTGCATTTCTTCCCTGAGTTTCCCCGGGCCGCCGTGAACTATTTTATTTGCCTGCACGTATCAGAAGCGTGTTTCAATTTGCACAAAAATTCACATGTCGATTGCTGCTCCATCCATCCGTCTATCTGAGATTGATTTCTAGCACGGGTGTTTGTCTGTCCTGCCTCCTGCCTCCTGCCACCTGCCTCTATCTTGCCATTCATAGTTCTATCTATCGGTTTGCCTGACTGACTGTCTTTCCATTTGCGCTCGGTTGCCAGCCCAACACCGCGTATACGCAATGTGGAGTTCCCTTTAGCATATTTCTGCATACGCCATGTGTGCATTACATGTTCTACAGTTGAGCTTCGTGTAGTCGAATTTCCATGTTACTCATTCTATTCCGTACGATTTAATTGGATTTGTAAATTATTCTTTCTTATCGTGAATAGTATCTACAATTATTTATATGAGGAATTTGTTTAATTGTGGTTGGCAACCCAACGCGTGCCTTTGCTTTCTTAGTAGTTTCTTGGAGGAAATATTTGAATCAAAAAAAATGTTTATCAAATCCCCAGCGGATGTATGTATATATGTAAATATATGTATAAATATATGGATTCTAAAGTTCAAAAAGGGCAGTTCAAGTACAAATTTTATTTATATAGCACTTCCTTGACATTTTATTATTACTTTTTCAATTTGTTCAATGTATGCAGTGTCGTCTGTAGTTTAAATTCGAGAGCATTGTTGAGCAAACATTTTGTTACCAGCTGTCTCTTGGCTAAAGTGACTCCTGTCTCTCAATGATATGTGCATTTATTTGGAGTCCTCGACAAATGGCAATTGATTAACTCGTTTTCCGCTCTCGACACCGGGCCATCGTCGTCTGTCAACCAATGGCCATGATGGCCATGGTGGTGTTAATGGTGCCCCAGGTACGAACGTGCCCCATTCACCCATTCAACCGGTTAGATGGTCTGATATTTCGATATTGCGATACAGCGAGTGTATAAGCAGCATGCTTATCGGCAGTGCTTATAATCGCACCCACACCCACCACGATATATGTATGTATGTATTCCGTATTCGTCGAGGGACCGTAAACCATATCGCGAATTCAATGAGATGCCCTCCGCTCCACTGGCCCCAAAATGCCACCACTCTTTGTGCTCGGCTCTGTGTTTTTTCGCTGTTATTTCAACAATTTGCTGATTAGATTTCATTTTGTGCTCACCCTCGGTTTTTTCTTCTTCTCCTGCTTTTCAACAGAGAAAGTTGATTTTGTGCGCTGAGAGTTTCTTAATTGAAATAATTTAGTGCAATTTCCAAGAGTTTTACATTTTTCTTTTCATTTTCGCCTAAAGCTCGCCTATTTTACCTACGGCCTTTGTCTGCCTATTACATTCTTTGATCGTTTATCTTGTTTACCTTGCCGCACCCACAAAGTTAAAAGAAAACAGAGGAAAAACTGAGGATAATTACACACTGTGACGTAGATGTGGAGGAAAGCTGCCTCAGTCATCGGTAACTAATCAGTGCCAGAATTAAGTTGACAAAATGCCATGACCAGGCACAAAGCAGAGCTGCGATAAGCCGCTTTTATGTGGCAGTTAGTCAGTAACCCCCCGTCGACTTGGGATGCCATTTCCAAGACCTATTTGCAGTATTCAACACTCGGAAAATGTTAATCAATTTGCTGGCAGCCATTTCATTTTGATTAATGGCTTTAAAGATTCTAAGAGACTTTACAATACCTCGGAAATATACAAAATATTTGAGTAATTGCTGGAAAATATATTTTTTAAACATGTTTTATCGGGTTAATTTGTTGATACCCACATAAGTTTTTAGTTATTTGAAAAATTAATACAAAAGTGTATAATTAGTTTGCAATTAATTTACACTAATTTGTTTAAAATTACACAAAAAGGGCTCATGCATAAATAATGCGGTTTTTAATTGACCTCAGAAAATAATGCGCCACTTTTTACCGCTGGATTATGCAAATGGTCAACAAATACTGACAGGTATTAATAAATTAAAAGTACTTCGATAAATCTAAGCGGAAAGTAGTGAATATTTCACAACTTATCATATGGACTTTGTTAATATCCCAGGACACTGCATCCTTGTGCTTTCAGACGCTGGTGGTATGCGATAAATCTAATCTAATCTCGGGCCACTCACTTGACGCACAGAGCACTCACGTTCTGGCATATGATTAAATATCTATTAGCTGCCATAAATGGAACGTATGTTTTGTGCAAATTATGCAGCAATTGCCCGACAAGCTGAGCCTGAGCTCTCTCACATTGAGCCAACGAAATTGGCCAACTCCTCTCCTACAATCCAATCATTCATGTGCCAAACGACATGAGCGATTACGTCGACACATGGGCGGGAGAATGGATTCTCAGTGCGAAGTCGGGTTGCCAGGCTCCCTGATAAGCAAGACAAATGTGCTGGTTGAAATCTATAAAAGCCATGTATTCCATAAAGCTGTGTGTTTCGGTTCACCAGTACCCGACGTGCATGCACATCATAAAGCATACGTTTCGAACCGGGCTGTGCTGCTAAGTCAGCACTGAGCCCACTCTGCGTATACGCAATATTTCGCCGTCTTAAAGGAGTCGGCATGCAGCATGCCGAAGATATAGAAGAACACAGAACACACCGACAAAAAATGACAGGGAGTGTTCTAATCGATTTTTGATTTGTTTGTGCTGTAAAGGAATCGATCTTTGAATCAAAATTTAAAGAATTACCTATTCCTATAGATATAAGCACTGAAAAGGTAATAAAAATGATTAAATTTTACTTCTGTGATATTTTAGTTGACTATCTTAGTAATATTTGATAGTTTCGTTGAGAGTTGATTGCTGATTTTTCAAACCTTTGGTGAGTAACATCGATAACACATTTTCTGCCTGTGCATCGGAAAAACCAAAGATTGGCTGTCGCTGCCATGGTTTATTAAATTTATGTTATGACATTTTCTAATGCATATTTTGCCGGAGCTGTGTGCGTGCCGGAAATATTTTCCACGCCGTATCGAGCGTTATTTTGCTATGGTCTCTCTATAATGTCCTGACATACTTGTGTCACAGTCAGGGCAAAAATTCGGGGGCAAGGAAAGGAGGGAAGATGAAAGGAAAGGTAGATGGCTGAGGCCGGAACATCACCTGAACTCTGATGTTACTTGAAAGTTGGCTCAACTATTTTTCTAGTGTTGTGATTTTCCGTTGTCACAGCGAGAGGAAGGTGCCACTAGCTGAGCAACTTTTGCGCTATGCCAACCATTCCAACTTCCTACTTTTCACTTTATATCTGTCTTTTTTCCCTCCTCCTATTTTTTTCTTTTTCGTTTGAGAACTTGGCCTGACAAACATTTTCATTCCAGCCGAGAGCAGCTGGAATGCATTTGGCCTGCAGTCGTCGTCGTCGTTGGCCTGGTATTCATTCCCTTCATTTTATTTCAACGCCGGCACCTTTAAGTTTCGCCTTCGGGCTTCAAGGCAAATATTTGCGCCCTCCGATTGAGTCATCGAAAGTCAAACATTTAGCTGGCTGGCTTCGTTTAGCTGCGATTCATTCGCTTCGATTCGTTTCGATTTCAATTTGCCAGGGCGCAAATTGTCCATGGCCAGTTGACAGTCGACAGTCGACAGAGGCGTTCGTCAATCTCTTACACACTTTTCCGCCGGCCATCATTTTCCCCCTGCCCATCGAGAGCTTTTCTGGCTTTCGGAAAACGCACATTCATATCCACGCACACTCATTGTGGCATTGTGTGCGTTCTGGCCATTATGTGTGCATTTTCGCTAGTCCGCTTTTGTTTGCCTGATGCGTCTTTATGCTTTTATACCGCATATTGCTATGGAATTAGAGGTATGACGATTCACTTTTTACCTTACAAACCCCTTTTGCTTGACTAAAAAAATGTTTAAAAAATTTAAAGGGATGCGAATGAGTTTGCCAAATATTTCTTTATTTCTTTACAGAAAAGCTCTGCCAATTTGTTGTATTACTTAATTTAATTTAAACTGGAAAAAAAACGTGACTTTGATTTGTTTACTTTTTGTATATTTAAATATTTATTATAATGCTAACTTACGTTTTTAATTGGTTTTAATAAAAATAATTAAATTTTCCCTAATTATAACCAAAGAGAAGGTATCACATAGTCGCCACTCTACCATTCTAGTTACCTCTTCTCATTTCCTTTTGTTCGCCATCGTTGACCACATTTAGTCGTTGTGTGCCTGTGGCTGAGGATCACATCCTGCCGTCGTTACTGAGAGTTCATAAGGTACTGCCCCCGGAACCTCAACCTCCACGGACCCCACATCCCACCTTCCTCCGCCCACACCAACGACCACCAATCTTTTTTCCGTCGGCAGTTCCTTCTTCATCTCATCCGCAGACTGCGGGCCATTGTTCACTAATTTTGTCACGTTTGCAGCTTTTGTTAGCAGTACTTTGCCATCTTTCACTTACTTTTCTATACTTCTACGCCTGCCATTGGCTTGATGAAGAGGAGAGTGAGGATAGTGGGCGGAACAGTTGACCTTCCCCACCCACTGCCATTCACCCATCCAACGAAACTATGCCTTTGGGCTTGTTTGTTTGATTGAATCTTTCTGGGCGATTTGCGTTTGCCGCACTCGCTCTAGGCTGCTTTTCTTCTGCTTTGGCAGGAAGCAGCTTTCTGTTTTCACTATTTTCCGGAGGTTTGCTTTGAGTTCTTCCCACACTACAGAGAACAAAATGCATAGTCAAATAGTTGTTATTTTTATCTTTGAGTTTTATTACCAACTTGAAACTAAACGCATCAGTGCTTATTTCCGCAAATATCTACTGATATTTAACTCAATAACATGACCAACTTAACCACTTAAATGCTTGTTCGATTGCCCGATTCATTGCAATAGATATTTCTATTCCCATTTCAATAAACATAATCGCTTTTTAAAACTACGATAATGTTTCTCATAACATTCAGAAGTGAATGGAACTCCAATTGACTGATTTGCTTCTCTTTTGGTCCATCAACTGTAATTTGCTTGCCTTAACTGCGGTGAAGCTACCAGGAACATCCTGCCCGGCCCACAAATGATATGCAAACATCCTGGTGTGCCACATGCCACCTGGTTGGTTTTGTGCAAAAAGTTTATCCTTACGAGGAGGTCAGCACGTGACTCGCCTGCCCCGCTAAGCAAGCTGCACATTTTTGTCGGAGGCTTTCTCGTCAGGTTTTCCATTTCTTTTTTTGAGGTATTTCCACATTATTTTTCTGTCGTTTTTTTTTTTTTTGTTGATGCCATGTGCTTGAAAATACATACTTTTAAGCGCATGTTTTGAATATTCGTGGCATATTTGGCTGCAGGACGGGGGATTCCTGTTCCTGGGTAAAATCTACGCAGCTTATCAAAATGCTCCCCCACGAATGGCCTGCCATCATCATAGCTATAAGCTATAAGTATTTTTGCACAATTTTCCGCTGCCACACCGCCACTTTTCCCCACCTTCCCCACACTTGCCACCGACTTTTTTCTCAGCTTTTTGGCGCTGTCGCGGGGCCTTTACATCTTTTTAATGTTGAAAAGCTTTACTCACTTCCGTTGCCAGCGGAGCCAGGAAGCGGAAGTTTAACTTTTGTTAAAATTTTTAGTGATTCGTGAGGCGCAGACATTTGCCTGGCGACTACTGGCATTGGTGCTAGCGTTCTCATTTTATTATTCACTGTCATCACTTTTATCTGCGGAGAAGTTTAAAAGTAGGCTAGTTTAGTTTTTGACTTCCTTTTGAGATCGTAAAAAATGTGTAAAATACTCAACGCCCTTGTGATGTTTTGATTAATAAGCTTAATGTATTAGCATGAGTTTATTTAACTTGAATGTTTAAATATAGGAAATACTTAAATGCCGTTGAAAAGTAGTAACGAATTTTTGCAGTTTATGTTCTAAAAGTTAAGTTTTTTAATTAACAATATCTTCTTAAGCACATAATATAATATTTTTGCAACATAAAAATAAATGCGGTTTTTCTTTAACAGCTTATTGATTAAGTAAGGTTCCAAAATATCCATTTGAATAATTAAGATAGAATTGACGTTCTTCTCATTTCATGTATCTTTATAGTTCTCATAAATTTATCATATTAACTTTAGTTTATTAACTGCATGTTTAGTTTGATTTTGTTCTGCGTAATAAAGAAGTTCCTTAAAAACATTCGAACAAATAGTACAACATCGGTTACTCTTGTTTTTGTACAATTGCTGTTGGCACTTTTAATGTACAAGAACACGATAGCTTCTGTGTTATAAAGCTCTTTATC
This sequence comes from Drosophila teissieri, assembly GCF_016746235.2. Classification (NCBI taxonomy): domain Eukaryota; kingdom Metazoa; phylum Arthropoda; class Insecta; order Diptera; family Drosophilidae; genus Drosophila; species Drosophila teissieri. Next base: position 11,841,103 of record NC_053031.1, on the reverse strand, counting down.
AAAACTTTATTTAGCTGGGAATCCATAAACTATCTATGTTATTGTGTGTCGAGTTCGAACTGCTGGTAGATGTTTCCTGACCCGTTTCCTCCAGTTGACCCGCCCATCCGAAAGCCTTTCTTTTGCTTTTTTGCAGGCCATGCCATAGTTTTTAAGCCCCGGACTTAAGTAGTTTTCAGCACATTTCGAAATCATCTCCACTTCGGTAGCTGCCACTGATTTGGCCGGCACTGACCTGCTTATAACTTTTGCAACGTGGAAACGTGAAATCGTGGCATAGTGGCATCGTGGCAACGAGGCAACGCCCGATTCCCCATTGAATTTTCCACACGGCAAAGTTCCTGTTACCGGCTCGCAAAAGTTGCAAAAGTCGGCAAACAGCCAAACTAACAAACCGGCAGAAGGCAGCAGAGGGCACCTAACTATTATTATTATATCAGCTATGTTCGATGCGTGTGCAATCCGCCTCCTTCGCTTGGAAATCTGGCGGGGAATTGTGGCGGAACCTTTTAGCTCTTAAACAAAAGTAGCTGCAGATTTGGCGTGAACTCCTGATGATTGCGTGCAGCACGGCGACGGTCATGGCTTTTAGCGTTGCATGTTGTTGCAGCCGGAGTCACGCCCTCACACAGATACTCACGTACACAGAGGCTACGCCCCCCTAAACTCAGACACACACAGAGGCACACATGGCTATCGGAAATGCATTTTCAGTGGCCGTCAAGAAGGCAAGAGAAAGCCATTTCACTTTATTTTACGAGCATTTATTGCGCGTCCACGACGTAAACCGTTTTATTCCCTCTAGCCGTTTCAATTTTCGCGGAGTTAAGTGTAATCACAGCGGATGTGGGCCTGGACGTTCTTATGGCTATGCTTCACTAGTGCTCTGGTTCTCTGGCCGCCGAACTGCAACCAATTTTAGGATCTCCCTGTCCCTGGGGAAATCCCCTGCCCTTCTGTCGATTGCAAATCAATGTCTTATGCGATTAAATGCATCTCTGTAATTGTATGAGTTTTAAAATTACTCGTATTAGCATGGCTCCAAGAAATACTATATTACTTAAATATGAAATAATATTTAAATTGGAAATAATATTTAAATTGGAAATAATATTTAAAAAAGAAATAATATTAAGATAGGAAATAATGTTTAAATAAGAAAATAAAAATATACATTTTTATCAGTATTATAATAATAAAACAAAATAATGCCAATTATAATATAATAAAAAAACTAATATATGATTTGATCTCGAGCCACTTAAAATCTATGCTCACATTTTGAGTTATTGTTTGTTTCCTGGCCAAAAAGCAACGAACCACACCACTTTCAGCCGGCAGCTTTGGCCATCACAATCTTATGCCCCTGGCGATGACATCACGACGTCGCTGCTCAGTAAGAGCATTATGGCAAATTGTTTTAAGCTGTGCGAAAATGCCATCAAAATCAGTTGACTATGCAAAGCAGGGGGATGATATCAGTGCAGGATGGGGGAAACCCAGAGGAAGCGGGGTCTAGTCAAGGGAATGGAAGGAATGGACTGGAATGGAAGGGGCAGGATATTTGTTGCCATGGCTGGCCATTGCATTTTATGGCATGTGCTGCATGTCAGCAGCCATTGTTGTGGTCGTTTGGAAAAGGCAAGCGATTTCTTTAGCTCCGACTCCGGCTTCAGTTCCAGCTTTTCTTTTGGCTATAACTTGGCCGAGTCTCGAAGGAGCCAGCGTGCCGCAGCCAGTGGTCATTCTGGTGGTCCTTCTCTGGTCCCCATGGCCACCCACAAGAGCAACAGCTTAGGGAACAGATGCCACCCATTTTGCTCCATTTGCTGAATGCTCGCTGTTTGACTCCCGGGGATTTGTAAACATATGCGGGGGATGCCGAAGGAAGCGGTTTGGATGTGCAACAAAACTAATTTGATTGTCATGCAGCTGGACGTAAAAAGGAAAGGATAAGGCAGCCCAGAGCATGACAAATTGCACATTTTCATGCTTTATGTACTCGGGCTGTGGTATCATAACTTTCAGTTTTAGGAGCGGGTGGATTAATCCATAAATGGGGGAAAGAAATCGAAATACCAAGCAACAGCAACCATCCTTGCAAATATTCTTCAATTAAATTACATAGCAGGAAAATGCCATAATTAAGCTTATTAATTGTATTTCATAAATGTAGGATATTAAGCATTGCTTTTATTCGCATTTTTAAACAGGTACTAAGAATTTCTCATCACGTCTTTCAGCCTATTTTAATAACAGCCACTTTTTTTCTACTACTTAGCTTGGTTATAAATTTTTAAAATATTTTTGAGCTGAAATATTTATTCTGTTTCGTGTGAACTCAGTCGCTGCGCTCTGCTGCAGAGTAAAAGCGGAAATTATAGCCTTATTTGTTATTTAAATCTCGCTTTCCTCAAATGTTTTTTATCTAGTTTCCGTTATCAGCACGCTCGACCCGCTTCTTTTGCTCTTTTACTGATTTATCCACCTGTCGCCATGAATAAGTGACTCCGCAGCTTGAGTTTCAATTTAAAATTGCACAAATTCTGCGCATCAACTCGAGAGCCCCTCGAGATCTCGACTCTGAGGTATGTGGGCCCGCAGTTGTTCACGCGATCTGCTTTTTATTTTTTTGTATTGTTTGTGCGGCCCTCCTGCAAGCGCACCACCCATTGCACCCATCGGGTTTCCCACGCCCATTCTCACCCACCGCCCATCGCCACCCACCACCCACCTGCGTGTGAAATCGCGCGGCTGCTGACACTTTTCTTTCCTCTGAGCCCTTTACCTGCGTTTACCTTCGCCGTATGCATAATTTAATGCAAATAATGCACTTGTTTCGTTTCGTTTCATTTCACTTCACATGTTGCCTTAAGCACTCGCCCTCCCCCTGGAGATGGAAATGCTGAAAAAAAAGGGGCGTGTCAAGGGGAAATTTACATATACATATATATATATCCAACTGACGGACTGACAAGGCGGGCAAAGTGCACAACTTCATTTCACATTAATGCAGTCGCTTTAACTGAATTCGTCGGCTGGCTGTCTGCAAATTTATGCAAGGGAAACTATTTTCAACTGTGGTAGCAAGCTAACAAATTGGAAAATATATCACCAAAAAACACCCAAGATAAACACGTGATTTTATGTTATTTTGCATTGATTATTCTCGTGCAAAATTGTTTATTTAATTGGATAAAAATGGTTATTTAATTGAAACGACATTTAATAAAATCAAACTATAAAATCAGTTTAAAAATATATTCCTTTATTCTGTGCGTAAAGTATATATTTGTAAAAATATGTAAATTACTTTAAAATGCTTTCTATAAAAAACATATTGAAATTGCCAAGGGCTGACACAGAAATTACTTTTTAATTTATAACTAACAATAACGTTCTTTATACGTAAATCATAGTTTTAAAGGCCGTAAAGCGCGTTTATAACCTTGATAAACTGGCCTCATAAATAGAAATCTTATTACTTTCAATTTCGAGATCCAAGTGAAAATGCAACCGGGGAATTTAAAGTCTGACTCACTGCGGAAATGGCTCGGGAATACGGTTGTGTTTTCATATAATTTTCTGCATGCACTCGCGTTTATTTAGCATATTTTTCCTCGGCGGCCTTGCGCACATCAGTTGGGTCGTGAAAATGCAAAGGAAAGGCGGCGCCGTAAACTTAATTTCCGCCTGACGTCGCCGCTCGGCTGCTCCGTTTTTAATTCCTTTCGGTTGCCTCGGCATTTTCCGCTTTTCCCAGTGTTGTTTGTTGCTCTTGTGTTGTGCTGTTTGCAGCCATAGTCTTAACAACTTGTAGCTCTCGCTCTCGCCCTCCCATTCCATTTTCCGCACGCGGCAACGCGTCTCATTTCAATTTAATTTCCCTCTCGAAATGCGCTCACGTAGCCAGGCGTCTGTGGCATTTGCCATTTGTGGTTACACTTTCAACTGCGAAGCAATTTTCATCATCATCTGTCGCTCCTGTGTTGCATTGCGCTTTTCTTTTTTTTTTTTTTGTGTAAGAAGAGGGGGAGATGGTTGGTATTAAATGTGGGAAATTACTTTTCCTTGCTGGCCACGCTAATTGTTAGAATTCAAGGCTGTTTTTCCTGTCGGAAATTAGGTTGGGAATTTTTCCAAAGTGCCTCTTGAAATTCACAAGAGTCCTGTTGTTGTTTACTGCTAACGACTTACGTATTTTGCTGCGCTGAATTATTTATGCGTTGCGTCCAATTGTCTGGATGGCACACGCGGCGTATGCGCAATTTGCACAGTTTATTACCGGTATTCTTATAATTGACTTTGGCATTCGCCACCTTCAACATCAGCATCAGTAACATCATCATCATCATCATCATCATCTTCATCACTCATACGCCAGGTGGGCCGGCAATTAAAATCGTTTGAGCAAAGTGAATGAGGCCCATTCAAGGGGACAAAGACGAGTTAATTAAACCGCAGTATTTGCATATTTCTTTCATTACTCCTCCGGCAGCAGTAGGGACGCATCTGGCGATGAGTGGCCACCACATCACCCCGAAATCCACCCAAATCCACACCCACCCAAAATGGCAAACAGTCACGCTTGCTTAACTCACATGTGCGGGGTGAAGAGGGGTGGGCGCAAAGTTTATTGCTCAATTTCCCAAAAACTTTTCGCCAAGCAACCAACCTGCTTTCGGTTTGCTTTTCCCGGAAAAGCAGGAGGCTGCAGCGGAAGGCATTACCGCCAAAACCCACGCACATCGAGTTAACATGCAAATTTCAGATACTTTCGCAAACTCTATCCCGCCAGCCTAGAACTCCTCCTGCATTCTAGAATCCTTCGGCGGCGAAGGATATTCTCCGGAGCTAGCCCAAGGCGCTGTAAACGCAGATAAGCCGCGACAATGTTTGAACAGTTGCTGTGTCGTGTCAATGACTTTTACGTGTTAGCCAGATTTTTATTAGCGCAACTTTGTGCTCCATACGCAAGTTACTCACTCCTGGGGGGCTTTTGCCGAAAAAAAAATAAAGGAATTTGCATTAAAATTGTTTATCGAGTTTGGAAATTTGTGCCACTAAACCTGGGAAATTCTTTGAACATTGCAGAATATTCCGAGTAAAAATATATATAATATTAAAAACTTAATCAGACTTTGGTAACTGTGTTCAAAATAATTAAAGTTATCATTCTACTTAATATTAGAACAATAGAAATGTTCTTGGTCTTTTGAATTTAAATTGTGAGAACATGAAATTCACTTGATTGAATACTGGGAAATTGTAGATAGTCAGCGAATAGTTAGTTGAGAATAGCTGCAACTATCAACTTTTGTAACTCTAGTGAAAATATTCATTATTTTTAGAACAATTAAAATGCCATTAAAATTTAATTAATGTACTCTTTCTTTTGTTTCAGGTAATTTAAATGGGAATTCAAAAGCCATCTTACAGTCCGTTGAATTTAATGAATTAATATGGTGAGAACATCAAAATGGGTTTAATAAATTCTGAAACCGTAATATTATTTCAATGATCCAAATTTGTATTAAACCGGAATACATAAACTTGAAAGGGCGCTATTAAATTAAAATTATTATTTATCTAACCCGTAAGAAGTCAGGCAGCCATGGCGATAATAATTTATGACTTTAACCTTGGGCCAGAAAATAGACGCTGCAGGTTTTCGAGATTCCTTTCGGTTGGCCACCTTACGGACCCTCGCCAATTTTCTGGGCGCTGCAGTGTCCACTGTGATTTACAGCCAAGCCTGCCTGCAATGACCTGGCCGCCTCATTGTGGCCCCGCCCCTTTTCAATTCGACCCCCTCTCGTCCTTTTTACCCCCATCACAACTTCCGGGGCAAACGTGCGCAAAAAGTTTCCGATTCTGACCGCCGACCGCAACAAGGACATTTATGTTTTGCTGCAGGCCAATGTTATTCTTCCTGTTCATGTTTTTGTTTTTGTTTTTGGCTTTGGTGTTGTGTTGGTATTTGTTTGGGTCCTGCAGCCCAGAAAGGCCACAATTACACAAGAGCATTATGCGCTGCTCTGTTTCAAGAATTCTATTTACCTTGAGCAAAATAAGCCTACGTAGTTGAGGGTCCTGCGTTCTGTTGCCTGCTCGCAAATATTTCGTTATTTCATTTTGTGTGGGTAATTCCATGTTTCGTAGGCCGTAGACGTTGTCGAGAATGTGGCTACACAGCCCCACTCGGGATTTCCTACGTCGATGATGCCAGGAATGTGTTCACGATGTGCTATCCCCTAATCTCTGGGTATTAATTGAGCCAAAGAATGTTTTTGGGGGATGCATTTAATTACAGGAAGATAGAAAAGATGTTCGCAGGTTTATTAACTGTTGGTGTTAAATGGTGTGCCTAATCTTGTGCTTTTCAGCTAACTTAAAGAATGTTCTCAATCTTGTAAGCTATTCAGGAAAGTTGAATGATCTTGCTTGGTATATTATTTAGTTATTTTTATATTCTCTAAAATTATGTATTAAAGCCTCTTAAAATGATAGACATAAGTAAAATGTTTAATAACTAACTTTAAATACCTCCTTAAACATTCAATTAAAACCTTATCTTCCGTAACATGAAAAGCCATTGAGTTTAATGCCCAGCGTTACACGAGATACATCCCCAGGGAAGCTTCTAATTTGACCTGTCGAATTCGGGTCGGCTGCCATTCCCATTTTTATTTATTGACGTCTTATTTATGGACCCGGGTACGGGCCATTCACTGCGACCTGGCTGAGGAGCCAAAAGGTTTGTGCGTGCCAGAAGCTGTTAATGAGCCAAGTGCTCGGCCAACACACTTGGCCCTAATCCACTCAATGCCAGACGTCCTTCGTCCTCGCTTCCCTTCGCCTGTCGAGAAGTGAGTATTGAGGGTATTGGCTATCCACAGCTAAGCCATTTGATTAGCCATCGACGAGTAATTCCAGTTTCAATAGTTGGATTTTCAAGCTGGAGCCGGGGGAAATCCCATCCCATCCCTTCCAAACCAATTTGCTTGGGCATCTGACAAATATATACTCAGACTCACTAGAAAGTGGCCGCAAAATGCTGGCCAGTTGTTCATTTGAGGTCCCAAACTCCACTACTACTACCACCACCATGGCCACCACCACTTTCATTTCCAATTCCAATTGCAATTGCAAGTTTCAAGTTCGGTATAGTTGTATATTTGCAACTGTAGAATTTTATAGAACAAAATTAAACACTGCACGTACTGCTGGACCACTGCTTCTTGTTTGTATTTTATTTTCTTTTTTTTTATTTCCTTGGGTTTATTTTCTGAACTTGCACTCGCCATCGGCATCCCTTTGCTCCACTTGCAGTTTAATTTGTACATCGATAAATTTTTTGAGCTGTCAGGATACCCACACACACATTCACATACACAAGAGTGCAAAGTGTGTGTGTGTTTGAGTTGGCCAAATAACCATAAATCGCCAGCTTGCCGTGCGATTGTCGCTTTGAAATATCGTTTAACTTGGCCGGGCCGTAAACTGGATCCTGAAAGGCCGAAAGGATTTATCCTGGGCCACTAAATGTGCAGGCATTTCGCTAATTAGCCGGCCATTAAAAAATATGTAAGCTCTGTTTCTGCTTTTTCTGCTGCTGCTGTTGCTGTTGCTGCTGCTTCTGCTGTTTTCATTTCCATTCATAATTTGCGCAGTGGTCCGGACATTAATCAACTTGGCCAGTACGAAAAGTCTGTCAATAGCAGGCCCCATCCTTCAATTCCGTTTGCCTGAATACAAAAATGTATATATATGTGTGCGAGTATATATAAATCCCTCCCCCTATTATGCGCTAAGCGAACAAAGAAAGTTTTGAATCAATTCAAGTTGTCCAAAGTTAAATCCGCGCACTGCATCGCCAGCTTTGCACTCAATTAAGTGACTTGTGCCCGGAGTTGCAAGTGCGTGATGAAGGCGGCTTCTTTAGCAGTTTACCAGCAACAGCTAAGGAAAAACAATTTTCCCGCTCAGCACAAATGGGTGAAAAAGATGGCAGAAAGGAAAATCGAGAAGCGAAAATATAAAGCAAGCAAATCCACTTCAATGGGGAAACAAGAAAAGCAACAGCAACAGCAACAGCAAAAGCAACAACGACGGTAGCAACTTGAGTGCCAACAATTGAAGCAGCTGGCCCGTCAAAAGTTGCCACTTTCTTGGCACTGTCCTTGCTCCCAGGACTCCCAGGACTCGCAGGTCTCCCAAGCACTACCCATTTCCATCACCATCGTACACGTGAGCTGGCAAAGTTTTAGTGGCATTTTACCACTTTTGCCCCGACTTCCGCCTGATTGACTTGCATCGAGTTGACTTAGCACAGCTTCCTCTTCACGGCATTTTCTTTATTGGCCGGCATAGATAGATAGATAGATAGATCCTCTCCAGCTCTTGGCATTGGTTGCGTAAACTAATTTTCCATGTCGTCACTCGATTGTTTTAAAAGCCAACTTTACTTTGTTGACAATCTACACACTCGCACTCGCAATCACATTCACATACACGTACACCCGCACATATGTGGCCAAGGTAAAACATTTAAGCCTTTCAATTGGCCGTGCTGAGATGCAATTTGTCAATGGGAATGGAATGCCATCGACCCTCCGGGTTACTGCATCCAACTGTTCGATGACTAATGCAGTTTTTGTGTTACGTGTTAACTCCTGGACAGAAGATGCCTTTCGCTTCAGTTAGATCAAACGTGAAGGCAAAAGCAATGGTATTCCACATTTCACCATTGAATTAAATTAGTCTTTATAAGTTTTTATAAACAATTAAATTAAGTTAGGCCATACAAAATAGTAATGATAAGAATACCTAATATTTCCTCATACTTTATAATTGCCACTCAATCAAATTGAATTATTGGTCTCCATTTGTGTGTATGCATAAAGAAGCTTTCTATATTTTCAAGCTTACAATGCATCCATATATGTAGCTAACAGAAGGGTTCCTATTAAAAGCCAATATTGATATTGAGTAAATAGGCATTAGTAGCTGTTGTAATCTCTCAAAGGAAATCCCTTTTTATACAAAGTCGCAGGATAAACGCAGTTCCATGCTGCAAAACATATAAGCCATAATACAAATATCCTCAGCTGGTGTCCTTTTAAGCAAGGATATTTGATCGACTGTGCGCCAGACCACACATTGTTGTGTGTGACTTGAGAATGGCAGGAGTGCGGGTGCCACAGACATTTCCGCAATGTATTTTGACTTGAGGCATTTGCGAGAGATGATGGATAATGGCATTCAATTTGCGGAATTGCTCGACTCGAGTTCGATGCGATTCGTTGCGATTGAATGCGAGTCCTTGTGCGTGCTCTTGTCTGAGTGTGTCTGGCTTAAATAGTTACGTCAATTAATTTACAACGCATTGTGTCAGTCCGTTGTCGTATGCATTATAAATGTGATTTGTGAGCCGGTCGGCCTTTTGCTTTGCCTCTTCGCATTGCCTTGCTGCGTGTTCATTAGCTGGGAGAATGCAGAAGGCAGAAGGCCGAAGGGGCACGCGTTTATGGGTCAACTGCTGTGACCTCGTTTGTGGGTTAACCCTAAACCGTAAACTGTAAACTGTAAACCCTAACCCGCCTGCATTTCGATTTCGGATTGAAGGGGAGAGCAGTAACAGTACGGCGACTGCTCTTCAAACTATTTGCAGTGCTTTGCTAATTTTCATTGCCCCACTTGAGTGAATGGCATGTGCCCACAAAAGCCCTTTTAAATATTCATGGGCCAGAGTTGAAGTCGAGTTAAATGACACAAACCCACTACCCACTCGCAGGCACAACGCCGCTCTCTCTTATCAATTATCAATTAACCTAAATTTTAGTCTTTGCGATTTTGGCACGGCCAATGACAGTCGTCGCCCTCGCTCGCTGTCGTCCTCGTATCTCGTCCTCGTCCTTTTCCCTTCGCCACCAGCCGCATTCAGGATTCCGGATTCAGGATGTCATCTGAAGTCGTCGTATGTGCCAGCTGAAGTCGGCGGCGAATCAGATGGCCAACGAAGATGGAGCGTTTTCCAAACGGAAGCTGACAGCCTCCATCGCAGGTGGATAACTTTCTGATTAGTGTGAGAGCACTTTCCAGCTGTTGAGAGCTGGCTTCTGCCAAAAGCTGAAGGGAATTGGCCAGGGAATTGATTTCAGCTAAGTCCACGGAAATCGTTGGCCATTTAAGCGCTATTTATTAAGGAAAATAAATGTTTTATTCTTGAAAAGTGTACTTCTATAGTACATACTGTTATTTCAAGAAGAAGTATTGTATTGTATCAACTGCCAGATGTTTTTAAGTCAATAAGTCTCCTTTGGACATCCATTTTATAAAAATCAACAAATAAAATGAGACTGATTAGGTAGATGTTTTAAGCAAAGAATATCAGTAACCAGTTTCTTTTGTAAAGCTTCAAAGTGTAACCCTTGGTTTGGTTTTTCTACCTAAATTGTTATAAAATTACACAAATTTTCCTTAACTTGTTTACCGCCGGTAATTTGGTTTGGTGTTAGTGGTCGATGAGTAAGGAACAGCCAGCTTCTAGTCGCATGTTGCAATCGCAACCGCATTTATATGCGGGAGGAGAGGAGGGAGTCTTTGCAGACCTCTTCGTGGCTCTGACGACCCTTGACAATAATCATTTTCATTACTGTAAAATGTCAACAGTGTCAGCAAGTCCCCTCGAACATCCTTTGCTGCGCTCTTTACTCCACTCGAGGCAGCAGGACATGTAGCTGAAATTTGATGATGCAGCAGCTCGAGCAGCAGGAGCAGAAAAACAGCAGCTGCGCCGAGAAAAGGAAAGGAAAGGGATCTATTCTCCATCGCATCCAAATCTAAAACAAACAACCGAACTGAGCTGCATTCTCAGATGAGTCGAGTTAAAACCCAAGACGAGTTCAACTGAACTCGGCTCTTTCAAGGCGAAACATTGACAACATCCTAGTAGGTGCGCCCCGGGGCGACATTTTGCAGCTACTTGCAGCTCCCCCGCATATCCTTTCTATGCCATATCCTTTGGCTATGACCAAAAGAAGAAAAACGGATTGCAAAAACGAAATAAAAAGAAAAAAAAAAGAGTAGCGACGTCTAGAAGACGTGCATTTGCTCAAGTGGAAATGAATTGAACTCGGGCAGCAGCAAGAGCAGAAGCAGAAGCAGCAGCAGCAAAATGCAATCTCATTCTCTTGTCAACTTAACCTCGACTGCCAGGATGCCAGGATGATGGCATCGAGTCGTCGTCGATGACGCCCGGCTGTGCCATTTGTTGTCCCTACCATTCCATTGTCGTCAGAGGAAGAGCAGCCATTTGGAGCCGGAGGAGCACAGTGGGTCTCAAATAAATGAGATATAAATGGGAAATTACCTTTAAATTAGCTTAGCGCCAGTTCGGTACAAAGATTCTCTGTAAGTTGTAAGCTGTAACTGCTCTTTGTTCTTAGGGAAATGATCAAAACAAGCTCATAATCACTGCGATTAAGAACAGTGGCGCACAATAATTTTAAACTTTTAAATAGCTCGACCTAGTTACCCCACAATTACTTAAAAAGCGTAAGTAGATTCAGTATGATCACATCTGGCAACATCTTTTCTCAGTGCAAAGAATTGAATTGTTCGGAAAGATGGCTATACGATTTCTCAGCTCAATGGAATTTTATCTGCTTTTGATATATCTGTGTGCGACCACTGTGTGACTATTGTTTGTGCGACTGCTGCTCGATTTTTTCTTTAAACAATGGCCTGAGCATTTTTGATTGTCAAATGTTTGCAGAGATAACATTTACTATAGCGGATTTTCACTGGCGCGTAGGAGATGGCATTCCGATGACAGCAGAGCAAAATGGAGCAAGTTCTGTAAGCGTTGCTAAGCTGCCACTGCTCCCCATACAATTCATATATATATACATATATATGTATATAGTTTATATACCGGAGGGTGATAGCATCAATTTGTAATGATCTTATAAGTGGTTGTATTGTCCCTTTGTCTGGTGGCATTCCTCCTTCCTTCCTTCTATTCGTCCTGTGTGCGGTTTATAAACAAATGTCTCGGAAAAGTTTCCGCCAGTCAATTAAATGGCAATTAGAGGACTCCATTGTGTCAGCATTCAAGTCCCGGGAGTTAAGGAGCTCAGAAATCGGGGGGTGTGTCAAGTTCACACTGCTCCGCATTTCAATTAAAAACCAATTTCCCTGCGGAAGTGCTTAATTATTGGATATTAGCCAAGAGCTTCACTCAGTCGAACACTCTTGACATCCGATTCTGCAAGCTGACAAACAATTTCCTGCAAGTGTTGATCGATAGCTGCTTCTGGCATTAATTGAATGCTTTCCGAATTTGTAAATTGGATAAATTCCGGTGCAAAGATAGAGAAGAACGATATATTGTTGCCTACTTTTCTGTGCAACTATGCTAGCAGTTACGTGAACGTGTTGGTAATACTGCTCTGAATTTTACGCTAATTGAAATTGCAATCGAATTACCCGGGCAGTGAAACTGCGGTAGACGGCATAAGGCATTAGGCATAAAGGCCAATGAAAATATAATCACATTTATGCAGTTTTTATGCCAGCAATGTAAATATTTTCGTAGTAAACATGTGAATGTGAATGGTGAATGGCGAGTGCTCATGCCGGGAATTACGAGTATTACTGGGCCGTCAACGACAGCCGTTGGCCATGGCTGAGTAACCACCACAATCATAACGTCACATACAGAGCGATACAGTTGCAGATGCAGATGCATCAGATACAGATACAGATACGAATACAGATACGGATATAGTGGCATACAGAGTTACAGATCCAATGGACCGACTGTCTGCGCCATTCTGCGATGATGGTCCTGCCGCAAAGTCCTTTGGCTGCTGGATGTTGGCTGTTGGCTGCTCGGCCAGCATTCAATAACATTTCGAGTTCATTGAATTTTCGCTGATTTTTTCTGCTTCCCATTTTATTTGGGCCGTGGATGGTGCATTAATGAGAGTGCAAATCGTAGCGTGAAATTTATGAAATCAAAGCCCCACCACTTACACATGCGACAGCAGGATGTGCATAAATGTATTTTTGATATAATTGCATTTTTCGCTCCAATGCCTCGTTGTCCGTCCACTGATTGCGTAATTTAATAGCCTTATCCTGGCTGAATAATTGGTTTTAGGTAATATTGACATGTGGACTTCAGCTGTTGCATTATTAATGCGAACCGAAGAGCGGCGTTTCCGCTTTTCGGCGGAAATCCACTTGAAATTCACATCCCATCACATATGTAGATGTATGTGTGGGTATATGGTATGGGAATTTACTTCTATGATAAATGATATGTGCCGGGCAGATGTGTGCTGGTGCTAGTGCTTTGTGCGTTGATGTCACGTCCTGATCATTAATTATGTGAACTTGTTTTTGCTCTTGTCTGTATTTGCAGTTCACCGAGCAGGCGGATAAAGGTAAGCAAACAAAGAACCCTTGGTATTTACGACTCGGGCGTGTCGAATTTGACAAGTGTAGCGTATCGGCGGGCCAAACACAAGCTTAATCTCCACCAGGATTTCTGGGCATGATTAGTCCAGGCGGGGACTGAACGGAATCCACTGACCAGATGACCTGATGCCCTGCAGACCACAGACAACCGCACGTAAGCCAGTGGCAAAGTAAAAACTTTTAACGAAAACTGACAGCCTCAGTGACCAAAGTGTCATAAATCCATAAATCCATAACAGAGCGTCAACAACATCAGCAAACAGTTTGTTGTTCGACCTACGACATGTGACGGCGCTCAGGATTCTCCACACAGAGAAAAGCCCGCAGCAATATCAGGTTGATTTATCTTATCAATTTGGCCATAACATTTTGGCCATTAACACAAAATAATCGGTAACTGATAAGAGTTTGGTTATTTCGAAAGTGTTAATATGAATAGCACACATTTGGTGCTTATGCTGGAATCTCTGGGGATTAATAAAAATGTATGAAGTGCCAATCGGCTATGTAATATTCAAATTAGCAAGGAATTCGAGTATTTGCAATGCCATAAATAATACACACACAGAATCATTCGATAGAATGTGGTCATAAAAAGCTACCAAAGTTATAAAAGGATTTTTACTTTGTAGGCACTACATTACATACATTAAATTTCCTGTCCAATTTAGATGTTTTGTTCACTGTGTACACTCTAGAATCTCGGGGGAGTGTCAGCTTGGCGGCCAATGAACTAAATAACCCTCAATTGGGGGGATCGTAGGGATGAAAGGGAGGGTAGACAGGCGGTACACGACATAGTGGCGTTCCAAAAAGCTCTCATGTCAACCGCAGTCAGCGGACTACTGGCAGACAAACATATTGACGACGATGGATTCGATGGTTCCTCGCCACTCGAATCTCGACTCGCGTCTGCCAGATAAAATGAAGTATATCACGGGCTCGGAGTCGATGTGTGTTTGGATGTTTGAACCACCGGGGTCATGTGTGTGGAAAAACAAAACACTTTTCAGTTGCACAAAAACAACGACAACAACTTACATGCATGGGGGCGGAACAATATTGTTTGTGTCGAAGTTTATCGATAAGTTGTCGTCGTCGCTTTAGCTCCCTGAAAATCGCATCAGCAGAGTGAAAAAAGAAAATACGTCGAAAAAACACGCACATTGAGGCATAAATTATATTTCCCGTCTACGTCGACGCGTGGCCATAAAAAATCATAAAAATATATTAAATTTATACGTAGTGCTTACACATAAGATCGCTATGAATTCATAAATTCTCGCCGGGCAGCCGCCGCCGTCCTCATCCTTCGTCTCATCCGCATTCCCAGCCACAACCAATGCATAACAACGGCATTGACAGTTAAATGAATGACTATGGGGGCAATGCCGTAGTCCATGCCGATGCCGATGCCATAGCCGATGCTACGGCCGGAATTGAGGAGAGTCCTCCTTGAGTTCCTCAGTTCCTGCTGCGGTGTCTGTGCACTCAGAAAAATCAACCTAAAGTGTTATACCTAAGGTACATGCAGCAAAGTCCTAGAACTATTATGATTTATGTAGCATTTCTATTTGTATCTAAAACAAATGTATTAGCCGTACCTAATAGTTATATTTTTACATTCAGTTATTGCATACGCTATCTTTCTCTATTATAAATCATGTAAGCAACCAAGTATAAGGAAACATATATGCATAAATTAAAGCACTTAACATATGCTGTCAGAATCAAGTTAAAAGTTTTAGGAACTAAAGTCAAGACGTGTGTATTGAGTTCCTAATGAATTTAATAATACCCACTTTGTGGCTATAAAGCTGATAACTTTTCGATTCTTTTTATTTACCTAAAAAAAAGGATATGTGATTTTAGCATGCTGTTTTTATTTGAACAGAGGATGTGGGTTCAGCGACTCAAGGAAATTGACTCAAGGAAAAGGTCTGAAATTTTTCCAGAGTGCCGACGTGGATGCTGGTCTGCCTGTGGCTCGTACTCCACCATCACCATCCACCATCCAGCATCACCATCTTGTTTTGCTACGTTTTGTTTGCTTGGGTATAATTTATGCAAATCTGTTAAAGTTTTGCCGTCATCGGGAAAGTTGAGGCTGTCAGTGGCGGTGCTGCATAGTTTTATGCTCCTCCGCAATTGTAGGGGGACCAAAGTGTATATTCAATTTGCGTTTGTCTCGCACGAGACTCTGGGAATTGAATTGAACACATCAAATCTGGTATTCTGATTTCGGTTGCTTCTTGTTTTGCCATGTGGCTTGTGGTTGTGATTGTGGGCGCAGAAATGGAAAACTACAAAGTTGGCTCAACATAAAATGTTAAAGTTTATGATTTGCATTTGATGGAGTTCTTATTTGCATATAAGAAATGCTCAATAGTTTATGC
The DNA here is from genome assembly GCF_016746235.2 of Drosophila teissieri. Classification (NCBI taxonomy): domain Eukaryota; kingdom Metazoa; phylum Arthropoda; class Insecta; order Diptera; family Drosophilidae; genus Drosophila; species Drosophila teissieri. The sequence continues at coordinate 11,825,219 of NC_053031.1, read as the reverse complement.
CAAAAGGTTTTAAATTTCCGTTCTCTTAAAGTTTAACCAAGACTGCAAATTTACGCCAGGGGTATCATGTAGTCCATTCGACCCCCCATTTAAAGCCTCCTCCTCAGCAGTTTTTGTTGCCGTCATTAATGTAATAAATAAAATGGGATTCCCAGTTCCGCGAACCCATGCATATATAAGTGCGTACAATAGTTTCACCGTTTCATCCTTCTTGTTGTTTTTCAAGTTGACATCGGAGCAGTTTTTCTTCTATTTCGAAAAGGGTCGCGGGGTCTAAGGGCAGTTTTTAATGTATTTATGCTGCTGGCAGTTGCATGAGCTTGTTGCCGTACTTTTGCTGAATAGCTTCATATATATGCAAAGTTATGCGGCTTAACAGATAAGTCGGCGAAGTTTTATCCCAGCGTAGCTAGGGCGGCCTATGTAATAGTGGTCGGTCAGGATATCGGAGCGGTTAATAATCGAATCCGAGTCCGAGAGACCGGGCAAAACTTGAGCTTGATTTGCATAAGGAACAGATTGTGGGGTCCATGATCCAGAGTATTTCCAACTATATATTCTGCTGGATGAATGGCCCTGCCTAGTTATTTATGTGCGGCCCATGGTCTTGTCGTCCTTTGCCGCACTTTTAATTTCACATGACAAACTGCTCCTTCCTCTGGTGCTCTGTTCTGCTGTTCTGTTCCTCTGAAATGTGGGACAAACTTTGGCCCTGCTCTTTCGGCCAAAGTTGTACCACGTTGCGTATACGCAACAAAGGAACTGCCACAGGCCCGCAGGACTTGCATGAATACTAAGTGGAAGGGCTAGGGTAGGGTGCTTCTCTCCCGACCATCTGCCACTCTAGCTAATTCCAAATTATATTAAAAACTTTCGGCTGTGTGTTCCTTTGCCTTGCATTCTTTCATTATCTGGCGGCCAACAAAGAGGAGCTCAGCTAAAAAGGATGAATATGAAAAGCGGCTAACAAACTACGAGCTACGAGTATATAGCCAGTCCAGCCTGCAGGAATGAACTCTCACTACCAAAAAAAACGGCGACCCAGCTTAAGGTCCAAGGCTATTTGCATTGTCCGCTTGTTTCGAGTGAAAAACATTACTTGGGAGCAAAGGCGTTTGTAATGCGACACTTGGCCAAGACACGAATCTGTGGCATTAAATGCGTCTAACTTCATTTGCACAGTGGCAAGTTGAGGTTGATTTAAGGAAATGCTGTATAGATCACAACGAATCTAGTAAGGGCACTAGATCCATGAGTAAATGCTTCATTAGGTTTCTAATTAGATTAATGCTAAACAACATCCCAATAACCATAAAGCCCCTTCTTTTCGGTACGAGTAAACAAAGCGACAAGCAAAAGCCTGGACTACGTGCCTTTCTGCACATTGATTTTCCACCCGTTTTTCCAGCGCTCTTGTGACTTTCCACCCATTCTGACCCCCTCCTCTCTCCTCCCTCCGCCACCACCCCGCTTTTCTTCCCTGGCCGGCAGCACTTGACTGACCTCTTAAATTCGTTTAATGTTTAGTTAGGTCGAGCTTAGGCCCGTGCTCCGGCTGACAGGTTTCGCTGACCTGGTGGCTCACAAATTAATGGCCGGGCTGGAGTGGTCTAAATTTTACAGGATTTTTCTTTTTATTCCTTGCGCACATTTCCCCTTAATGAGTTTTGGTCCTGCAGTTTTGTATTAAGTGTTCTCGAAATGTAATTATGCGATCTCTGGACGTCCCTCAACCATTTTCCTCTCTTGCGTATATGGCAGTCATTTTTATAGACATTTATTTAATAAACTCGCATCCGTGCAATGGCCACCCACGCTGGTGCCACGAAAAATGCAATTAAATACTTTCAGCTATCAAAATAAAAAAAAAACTTTCTCCCGCCCCCCAAAAAGTAGGCGAAAGGATGCGGAAAATTAACCCCCCGGATGCATTCCGCTCTGCTGCTGCAGTGGTCGCCCTGGTGTGACCTAATAAAAAAATTATGCCAGGCGAAAGTGAAGGAAATGGGAGCGGGTTGACCCTGTGAAATATTTAAAAGCCGGCTGCGGGGAAAATCGGAAAATCGGGTGGCGAAGAGGAAGACGAACGTACGATGAAATGGCGGCAGCCATTGGCCGATATGCACACTCAGCACTTATGAGATATTAAGTTGAGAACTTTGCCCGATCTCATCCCATAACATTGGCCGACTTCTGTGTCTTTGCCGAAGCAGCAGCCTTTGCCTTTTATGCAGCCCAACTCAAGTTAAATTGAGCAAAATAATGCGGTCAATTTATAACGAGCAGGCTGCCTGCCGCACCACCAGGCAATTGTGGGTGTTGCAAAGAGAAAGCCAGAGAACTATGTGCACGGCAAGAAAATAATAGTAGAGAATTTAATATATTTAAAAGGGAATAATTAGCATATTCATATGGGAGCCAGAAAAGTGGTAGCCGGAAAACACTGTATATAAACACAATATTATTGTGCATGATTTAAATTTTAATTTTGTTCAAAGGTTTTTGAAACAAAACAACAAACTATGCTCAGAAACTTTAAATGTTTATAATGAATGAAACCGCAGGGTTTTTTTTTACATTATTTATGATGGTGTTTAAAAGTATGAAACAAGGCATAACACCCATTTAAAATGCTCCGTAATTAAACATTGCCTAACCTTAAGTGCATTAATAAGTTCTCTCAGGTGCCAGTGATTTCGTCGACACACTTCAAAAAATCGCATCAGAATATAGCCTTAAAATAATTTGTTTATACGCCTAAAATAATGTTAGAATTCTCTCGGTGTGCTTTCGCTGTGCATGCCGCCATTATTCCATGCTCAGGACCAGTGTCGGGCAGCTTAAACAAAAGGAAGTGCCCTGGCTGCTACTTTGTCAGTTTAACTTGTTGTTGGTCTAGCAGGAGATTCGGGTGGCAGACGAATCAGAAGGAGGCGAAGGGGCAGGAGGACATGGCCAGGACATCAGGGTTCCGACTGGCTGCGGATGTACGAACGTCGTCCGCCTTGCTGGTGTCATTTGGCTGTCTCTTTGGTGGCACGCAAGTTTGCAAAATTATGGCATCGAGCTGCCTGCTGCAAAGTCCACCATCGACCGCCCTCCAATTTATAAGGTTAAAGCGAAATTATGGCCAAATGGGCTGAGTTGACTGGTTGGCTGGTGTGGTACGTGACTGCAGGGGCGACCCGACCTGCTATTGAAAGTGCAAGTGACTTTCTACTGCTATTGGCAAATGACCCAATTTATGGACCGCATTCCGGTCAACGAAGCGAATCGTTTCGGCTTTTTGGGTGGGTGGCAAAAACACACCCACACACACACACACTCGCGCTCGTTTCCGCCATAAGGACATGGATTAATTTCGGGTTTCACTTTTTAATGAGTTTGCCGAACTATAAAAGGAGTGCGGAAAATACCGAAACGAGCGATAAGGCCAACCAAATTGATGGCAAATTAGAGGAAATTCGATTGGCAATTGGAAATTACATCGTGAACTGGGGCTGAAGTTGTGCAAAGTGGGTCATGGAGCTTAATCGAAATCGCTTTGCTTACGAAAACCCCAACCTGGCTTCCCTTCTACGCCTTTTGAGGAGCTTTAGTGCACCCAATCTGGCTTATCCGTTCCATAAGCCCGACTTATCCCGTGGGCTGTATTAAAAAACAAGGCTTTGTCCGAGAAAAACAGAAGCCACAGAGCAAAGCACTCGAATGTAAGAAACTTTCGAACACGTTGTGCAGCTCAAATTAATTACGCATGAAATTGCAATTAATTGGTTTAAGAAGTTGGCAAGTTTATCTTAAAGTTTTTAGCCCACAGCAAAGAGTTTAAGTGCGCAGATAAACAAAAAGCACCAAAGTCCTGCGAAGGTGTGAGGATAAAGCGGGGAGGCACAGTAGAGATGGCCAGGAACTACTGAAACTGGCTGAAAGAGCAGGGAAATCTTGTGAAAGTAAAAACATCAACAAAAAGAAGGAAAACAACGAAAGCGTGCGAGTGAGAGCGAAAGCGAGAAATAGAAAGAGAAGCAACGAGGCTGTGCGATAGAGACAGCAGAGACAATGGTGCAGGCAGCGCGGCAATAAAAATGGCGCACAAGTTCAGAACTCGAAGCACGTGAGTCGTCCGAGGACCTGAAATGTTTATTTGGGTCTGCCTCTGCCTCTGCCGTATGCACACCGATCTCTTTCTATATATGTATATGAATATATATGTGTGTATGTGTGTGTGTGTAGGCCATATTCTGCAGCAAGGGGAAAAACAAAAGCACTAATAACAACAACAGCAGCAACAGCAACAGCAGCAGAACACTGAGGCTGAGGCAACAGCAGCAGCTCGGCACAACGACACTGTCATAGTAACCTAGATAGCTCCACAAAATTTCACCCAAAATGTGCCACTTTCGCTTTGACCCAGAGCCGTGGCCACGAAGGGCGGCCATCCATGCAGCCCAGCCAGTCAGCCTTTCTGCCTCTCGGTTCAGCTCAGTTCAGTTCAGTTCAGCTGCATTTGCAGCTGCAGCACCTCCCAGCGTTTGAGGGTCAATGTGGAGCACACTTGGGGAAAATTATACGCGAATTGGTCAATAAATATGTTGGCGAGAACTCACTGCGGCTTACATTTTATATGTAAAGGTGTCTAAGGGTATGCAGCAATATCACAACGGCTTCGCTTTCACTTCTACAGCTGTCTACAAGTACGCAAACGTAAAGTTGAAAGTTGATTACTCACTACGAAAAGTAGTAGTAGTAGTATGCAGTGATATATTTGACATCTAGGAGTTAAAAACCTTTTTTAAGTAATAAGCAGACTAGCAACAACAGGCTGAATAAATACAAATTTACTTAACCATCATTTTTCACTGTGATTTCGTAGAAGAGCAGGAGTTTTTGGGTGGTGGGCGGTGGACAAGAGCCACGGGCCACCGTAAGTCGTATAAGAAATCATGCCTGAAATATTGCACTCGTATGTTGCGGTTAAAGTGCAGCAGCCTAGCCAGGAGGCCATGCAACCAAATTGCTTCCATGCGTCACACACACACTGGTGACAATCCCCCGGGTGACAGTGTGTGTGTGTGTGTGCGAGTGCGATAGTGTGGGTAAATGTGTAAAACATGCAACGCTGTCTTGTCTGGAACTTGCTGCCTTCACTGACTGCTGCCCCTGACAAATGGTTTGATTTTAAGCTTAAGTCAACACACATGAACCCAGAGCAACAGTGATGCCAAAGACTCATTTTAAAATCCGGCAAAATCAGCTTAAATGTGGCTACGTTTAACAGTTTGGATTTCGGAAGTCGTAAGATTTTAAGTATTTTAAAAGCTGAAGTGAATGGCATGCTACCAAAACACCTCTGCTGAAAATCACTTATAAAGCTGCTTAAAATTATTCTACAGAAATGCGAAACTGGTTTTTCTGAAAGCACAGCTTACCGAAAATTTATTATTGCCTTTAGATACATTTATAAAATAAATTCGGTGGCAACCTTGAATATGTATGCAAATTTGGCATACTTAAATAGTTAAATTGGCATTACTGTGACCCAACTTAACACCATGCTACCCAAAATGGTCACGCAGCGTTTTAAACACGCCACCTTGGGGAAATTTTCAAAATGACAGCAATTTATTTAGACGTCGAGTGTGTGTTGGTGTCTCTGTGTGTGTGTGTGTGTGTGTGTGTGAGAGAGGTCGCGAATGTGTTTCTGTGGTCAGAAAGGATTGCAGCGGTCGGCCCAATGGCAAATATTTAACTTTGGCCAAATTCGCATTGTTGACATTCGCCGCTAACAAATTTCCATGTCAAAGGCGTGTGTTTACGCATAAATAGCTTTGCATAGAGGTCCTTTGAATTGGGTTTGGTTTTTGCTCCTTTCTTTATTTTTTTGGGCGCTAAAGAGATTCCCGAATTAATTATGCAAAATGTGACCTAATCCAACAATGGCAACGGGGAAATTCCCCACATTTTCATGGCTCTCGCTGCCTTAACCTTTACTGATGGCCTTATAAACGTGCTAAAAATAAACAATTTTTAGCCACCATTGGGTTGGGTTCCATCGCATGTATTTCGAACATTTCGCCTTAGTGCCCCGTGGCACTTGACGTGTAAATATTTTATGCCATTTTGGTCGACCCAAAAGGGCTTGCTGCTCCAACTCTTGATTTGAGTTCGGCAATTAGCGAAGGCTTTTCGCCCTTTTAGCCCGTCCTTTTTACGGCCATTTCATTTTGCTGAAATGTATTAATCTAATGGCTTGATGGCTTTTGGTGGTCGTGCTGTTGAGCCAGTTTATTGAGTAATGCCATCGAATTGGAAATTTAGCCAGTTGTGAAACAGCGCCATATCTTTTCTTAAAGGGTTGTCGTTTTTCAATAATATTTCAAGGCCTCATTTTTTTTGCTTCTTGAACGTCTTGGTATGTGGCACTCATGTTTGTTGGCATGTGAGCTCCATGTAATTGCTAGTAAGTTCAAAGTAACTTGCACCCAAATGCCTTGACACTGAACCATCTGCAGTTGGTAAAGGCCAAAGATCAAGTTTGCACGCCATACCAACTCAGTTTCAATCCGCTGTCAATCGTCGCTCAGTGGCCAAGATGTCATGTGTAGCACCACAAAATTGCTTAAAAAGGTCCCAGTTTGGGTCACGTCCATTCAACTTGAACCCCCTAGAATCCCCCTTCACCCGTGGATTTATCAGTACCACACTGCGTATGAGTGTTGTCCCTTTGGTGGCCAAGAGCTCAAAGAATCGCAGTTCTCTTTGCACTTTGCCCACATCACTTTTGGTCACTCCCACATGCGGCCAGTCCGTCCGCACACAAATGAGTCAACAGTTTGTGGCCACCGTGGGAAATTCTGGGGCGGCAACTCAAACACCATCCGGGTAGCTCTCTTCTACTATAGTAGTGGTCGTTGTATAAGTCGTAGCCTGCGATTTTCCCAATTGGCTCGAGTCGACTTGACGCCTGAAAGTATGCAGCGGAATCCAATGCAATGCCATGCAATGCGTTTGGCCCCCGTCCAATGCATAAAAGTGGGTGGATTGGCTGGTGGGTTGGGTTGGGTTATTGCGCGTCCGCCAATGCAGTCGTGCTGAATTTATTGTGTTTGTTGTGCGAAATTAAATAAAAATTGAATTATGTTTATATCCGCCAGTTGCTGTTATTGTTGGCTCTATAATAGCGCGCTTTGTTTGCCTTCCTCGAGTGTGTCTCTCTGCCACTCGGTCTGTCTCGTTGTCTGTCTGTCCAACTCTATAGCAATGTCTCCATGATCTCTGTCGCTGTCGCTATGTACCCGCTCCCCTCTCGTCGCCTGTTTTTCATTTTGCATAATAAATTGCATTTTCCATGCCAGTGAGTCGCCGCCGCCTCTCCATGCGGCGCTCTCTGTTTGTTTGGCTGAGTGTCGTCGCCGCCCAGCTTCTGCTTTTCCATCTCCTCCTGCCACTCCTCCTGATCCCCTTGGACCCATGATTTTCCAGCACTCTTCTCATTTTCCAGCTCCATGAAATGCATTGGAGTTGTATTTGCCGTGTGCTCCACCGCCAGCCAACGCTTTTCACAACGCCCTGCTCTTTTTTACATCGCCTGTGCACGCGGTTTTGCATTAATCTCATTTCATTGCCCTGGCTTGTTCTACAAGCAACTTCAAGCTTACCCCACATTTGTTTTGTTCCTTTTGTAGAAAGATGCAGAGAGGAAAATAGTAATTGGAATTTTATTTATTTAAACAGCAAATAAAGCAATATTAAATGCTATCAACGCCTCTAAGCATTGTATTTTATAGCATATCGCATCAATCTATCTTTCTCTGAAAAACATTCCCCCAAGTCTCAAATGATAATTGAATTTTCAAATAATAATACTTGTATTTATGATATTTAAAGGCCTTAAAGACTTCTTTAGAGCACTTTTTCTCCGTGTCCTAGCCATTCTGTCCCGGAACCTTTCTTATTTTTTTTTATTGCGGGTTCCTGTAAATCCGCGGAGGTCCTTCAACCAGCATAACCCAACTGATTCGTCCGGGACACAGCTGCTTCCGCTTGTACGCGCTAAATCAATTTGCTGCTTAAGCTCCGCCAGCTGTCGGCGGTTGGAGCACCTTTTTGGCTTTCGCATCCAGCGCCAGTCAAAGGGAAAATGGGCGCCAAGACGTCTCTCTTCTTCTACTCGCATCCGTGGGTTGTGCTCCTCTTGGATTTTTCCCGGTTTTTACGTGCGTGCTGCCGTTAAGTGATTTTCATGAGTTTAACGAAGTGGTTTTCCACCGCCCCGCTGCCTCGCCACTCCTTTAAAACCAGTTGCCAGTTGCCACAAAGGAAAAGAAGCCCACAATAACAACAATAACAAACAACAAGGAGACGAGGTTGACGTTTTTGCCCCTTTCCTTTTTTTTTCATTTCACCATTTTCCCGGCTTGCGCCTTTGACTCATCGTGCACAAAAACTCAGCATGATGAGGCCGGGAATATTCGTTATTTGCCTTCACTCCCTACCGTACACCCTCTCTTTTTTCAGCTGGGTAAGCTCAACATGTTTGCAAAATGTAATTACGCATACACTTCTGCTGATAAATTCAAGAAGGCAATCAACATGGCACACAAAGCAACACCCTTTCAGAAAGCTAACATTTCTAAGATCTCTTTAATATGATATGATAATTAATATGATGAATCTGGAAAGTTAAAATACGCTGAAGGCATTTGAGGTTTTCATTAAAACCATAGCTGTTCAAAATACAATATAAATTACCCACCATCACATATTACGTATACGCCATGTGTATCAAAAAGTAGCACAACATACCAATGTGATCTAAGCTCAAATATTAACATCTTCAATATGTAAACAACAGTAATTTATTATTTATGGTAAAAGTTTATATAAATTTGTACCCCGAAAGAGCATACACACATTCGGTGCTCCAAAAAAGTAGCAAAACAATAGATTTTTGAGTGTTGCCACTTTGTTCTACAATTTTATTGCGCGAATTTCGAGCAAAAAACGCGACAACAACAATAAAAGCCGCGCCAGCAACAGTGGCATCATAACAAATGGAGCTCCCTTCAAAGAGTTGCCCTTTTTGTCTGTTTACGTCACACGCCGCCACGCCCCTTTCGCCCCCTCAATGTGTGTGTGTGTGCTGAAGTGTGTATGTGTGTGTGTGCGAGTTGTTTGATGCGCACATTTGAGCAATTTCAGCGGGCTTCTGCTGTTTGTTTATGCTGCTGCAAATGTGTTTGTGTGCGAGTGAGCGCGGCGCGTGTCAAAATTGGTTAAACGTGAGTGGCTTTCACTGTGCCACGCGATTGCTGCTGACTCCCTGCGCTGCTGTTGCCAAAAAACCCGAAGCCTGGGTGGATTTTTCGGGGGCATGACCTGGCCCAAAGGTTAGCCCGCTGTCCGTTTAGGCAAATTAGCTGCGTAGCACGCCAGTGGCTCTGCTCTTCGGCCCTCCATCGTGACTCCCTGGCTGGCTGACTGACTGGGTCGTAAATCATGTCGGGAGAGCAATGGCAGTGGAAAGTGGCTACAGGATCCTGGATCAGGACCTAGCTCAAGCTCCGCTCACCGGCGCCGCTTAATCAAGCAAATGGGCAGCACAAATCGGGAGCTCGTTTATTTTAAGCTGCCTCATAAGCAAGTCTAATTTGCTGCCATTCCCGTGAGTTATCGTCTTGTGGTCTTCTGTTCGGGGAGTCAAGCTGCCAATGGAGGTTAAAAGTAATGTTTGGGAAGCACATTGGTTTAGTTGCTTGTCGAGTTTAGAAAGTATTAAAATTGTGTACAGTGAACCAGAAAGTATTAAAATTGTGTACAGTGGACCAGAACGTATTAAAATTGTATACAGTGAACCAGTTGTATAAGTTGTTACTGGTAAACAATCGGCTTAATACCCAGTAACCTAGAAAGAAACAATTTGAAAGCCACTTCCAAAACTGGGCTAAAAAAAGCCATGAGTGGATATTTAAATTTCCCAGTCTAATCTGGGTTTTATCGCATTAGTACCATTGGCTTTTCCATCCTAAGCACTGACAAGGAGATGCTCATTTCCAAATGTGTGCCATGACTTTCTCCATTCCACTTGCAAATGCAGATGTTGCTGATGTTGAAGCGGCAAAACAAAAGCTGTCAACAACAAGTTGCCGGACAATAGAAGCCGCTGTCCGCTGCATATGCTCCTCCGCAACGGTTGGGCTTTTGTGTGGGCAAACGACTGGCCAGTAGCAATCCGGCAATCCAACAATCCAGCAATCCAGCAATCCAGAAATCCAGCAATCCGACAATCCGGCAGTGGCCAACTAGCAAACTAGCAGCCAGGCGAACAATCGCCCCGACTTGTATGGGGAACTCTTGACAAATAGCGCCTGGTTGGTCACAGCTGGTGGCGCAATCCGCCGGACAGATGTTCCTGTCACTCGGTGAGTCCCTGTGTCCGTGTCCCATGTCCGTGTCTCCGAGTCCTTAGTCCGTGGTCCTTAGGGCGGCGGCGTCTGTGTGAGTGAGTGCATCGTGGCGCTCATAAAACTAAATTTCTAAACAATCTGCGTTTGGCAATCTTATGGGCTTTCGCTGCCGACATTGGCGCTGCGCAACTTTATTGAAATGTTTGGCAGTTTTTCGTGTCCTCTTCAATTTGTGTCACACACACAGGGAGACATGAAAAGTGGAAAGAGAGAGAGAGACGGCCTGTCTGTGTTGCAATTTTGATTTTTGCAATTTTCCGTAGCATACTTTTTTGGGCCATGTGTGTCGTGTGCATGTAAAAGCACAGTTCTCGATTATACACCGAATTTGGGGGCCATAAACAATGATGACGAACAGCCGCCCATCATGATTACTTTGCCAAAGTATGCATGTCTGCGACATAGGCAATTCATTTAATTTTCGATTGAAATTCAATTGGATCATAATTCAAATTTTCCACCACGAAAGTAGCCCACGGGATTTTGGCCATTTTATTTCCCCCAGAAGCAGTCGAGCATGAGCGAGGCAATAACCAGAACTTTTGCACATCGATGCGATGCGATGCGAAATCGAAGATAAATAAATGCTTCGAATAAGCAATAATCCCCTCCTAAAAAAAGAAAGAAAATGCTGAGAGTCGTGCGCGATGGGCGTGGAATAAATAGATAAAGATAAGGCTAGGCAAAAAGAAAAGGAAAGGGCCTGGGCTAAATAAACATTTGTACATAATATAAATCGCTTTGGGGGTCTGTTTTCTTATCGGGGCAACTGTTTCTCATTTATACATCATAAGCAGTTTCAGTGGGGCGTTTTTCGGTGAATTGAATGCGGGTGGCAAATATGTTTGCCTCGTGGAACTGCCTTGTTTTCCCTGCTGTTGGTGAGGTCATAAAGAATCTGTTATCTGTAATCAGGACCTGCCCCATTATACTCACATGAATAAGGTATTTTTTATTTGTTTGGATCAATATTCCCTTCAGATTATAAACAACAAATTGTGCACTAAAATCATGATTATGATCATAAATATAATATATAGTTCGTAGACCCTATTCTAGGACTTTAAAAATTTGAAAAAATCAATAAAGAATGGCATAAAGTATCTGTACCTGACCCAGTGTACCTACATTATTATAATTCAGTATTGCAAAATACTTTAAATTTACGATGTCAAGCAATCGTAAAACATCGGTTATTTGAAAGTGGATCAAAAGTATTTAAATGTGTTTTGAATATTTCAACCTTTAAATATTGCAATTGCACTTTGCAAATTGTTTGGTTGATGTTTTGTAGGGCAACAGTTCTACAATAACTTTTGCCAACACTTATAAGTGATTGTCATAATAATTGTCATACTGGGCTAGGTTGTGGCTTAGTTCAAACTGTGCAAATTATAATCGCCCCATGGACTGCTGCACTGCATCTGTGCAAACATGGCAAATGGCAAAGCAAACGACAATTAATTCTGCCCGCTGCAGTGGACGGTGGTCGCATTCAAGTCGACTTTCCACAAATAAAAATCAAATGCTGACTCAGTTCATCAGCAGAAATAGTTGAACAGATGAAAACAAACCCAAAACAGTGCTCAACCTGAAGCAAAAATAGAAAAATACAAATAAAAATGGAAATGAAAATAGAAATAGAAACTGAAACTGAAACAGGAATAGAAACAGAATCAGAGAGGGAAACCAAACAGCGAAGCGAAAGCATACAAAAATATACAAAAGCCCCAGCGAATGGCAAATAGAAAAACAAAAGTTGGCATCTGCCAAATGGACAGGAATTTATAAATTAAACCAAAACAATGAGCAAAGATTAACAACAGTTACCGACACAAGCAACGTATAAAACTCACATTCCGACGACAATGGTGACGATAGTTTTGCTATTCGAATGTTTGCTACTCTGGGTGCACAGAACGAAAATATTTACTGCAAGTCAATGAATTTTTAAAACCTCTGAAAAATAATTTTAAAAGAAAAAATTTACCTAAAACCAGAATTCTGAAATTATTTATTAAGCTTGTTTTTCAAGCTGTCAAAAAGAATGCAATGAAATATGTTGTATGTAAAATACTTTTAGAGGCATTCTATTAATATTTCAACGAAGCACAATAAGTTTTTTATAATAAAACTGGTGCCAGTTTTGAATTAGAAAATAAATGACTTTAAGTCTGTCTTTTCTCTGAGTGCCTGTAATAAAATGCTGAAGAATCGTGGAGCAATCGTTGATGGCGACTTTTGGTTTGACTGTCACAGCGACGGCGACTTGACGGCCTCGGCGGCGTCGGCGACTGTAAATGTGACGGCAGCAATTACACGAACAGCGGCAAAGGGAAACGCTAAGGCAAACAGGACACACTTACACACACACACTCACATATATATGCCTTGCATGTGTGCGTGCGTTGCTTTGTTGCCATAACGGAAATGGACGCCATGTCGGATGTTTGAGGAAATGTTCGTATAGCTGTAACGGCAATGCCGAGAAAATGTGTTTGTGTGTTTCCCTTATGCTCTGCAGAACCATATATGTGGTCTATTAGTTGGGCGGTTGTTTAAAACCATTAAATTGTATTGACATTTGAAAGAGTAGGTTGAACGACATTGTATAGCTTTGCCGATTGTTATTACTCTGCTGGTCGCTCTTTTGAAATCAAAACTAATTGGAATATGAGTTGGAAATTATGGCGCCGACATTATATTTAATTGAAAGTTCCCAGGTCAACGCCGGAGTAAACAAACAACTGCGTTATTAGTTACAAAATTGGGTTTCTGCCTGTTGCACTGAACTGGTTTTCATGATAAAACAAACCGAAATTGGTTCAGCTATTTGCTCAATTGATTTTGAGCGAATTTGGAATGGGAAAATGATGAATTAAATCTGGCAAAACCTGTATAAAAATGTTTCTAATAATCATTGTAAAATACGTCTATATACATATGTAAATTTAAAATTTCAAGTTTGAATACAACGTAGCAGCACTCATTCACCTGGTGTTAATCCGCATCCAGAGACTTGCGTTTTCCCAATCTGGACTCATCGCCATCCTCTGGAGTAAGCCAAAGTAACCAAACCTACTTCAAATACGCACAAGATCTCTTCACACACACTCACTCACTATTCATATGCAGTCCGGTACTCATGCCTGTGAGAATGTGTCTGCTGGTTTGTTCGTTCGTTTGTTTATTTGTTTGTTTGTTTGTTTGCTGAACGAGTGGGCGAGTGCAAGTGCGAATGCAAGTGGGGCGTTTGCGTAAATGAATGATCCCAGTCGAGTGGAGTCGAACTGAGCCGCCTTTCATGGGGGACAGTCTGGGGCTAGACTTAAGCCGGCACTGAGAGAAAACAGATAAAATTGAAAAACAAGTTGAGCTCGAAGCTTCCTGATATACATCCTATAAATAGAGGTAGTCATGATTAAGTTAAATAATAATGTAATATAAATAATGCTGATCCTTTGCAAGGGGGTTTAATAAAGAATCAGTTATAGATCCTGAAGACTAGCTTATAAAACGATCAAAAAACGTGTTATATTTTGCACTTTTTCTGAATCTTTTATTTAAAATTCTACTAATATCACATGCGATCATACTTATGGCAAACAATAACTATTTCAAAAACTGCCTAAATCTGTAATAATGGCCAGTGTTTTGAAGTTTTTCTTTCCGTGTATCACCGCCGTGCACGCATGGCTGGCGGAGTACTTGCCACGCCCCCGCCGCCCCTCTCTTGAATGTTAAGTGTGCTCGCCATGCATGCGTATGAGTAACGATAGTGAGAGTGTGGGTGAGTGGGCTGAAGTGGGTGGTTTCAGCGGGTGGTGTGGGCGTGATAGTGGCAGTTGTGGCTACGGCTGAGGCGGCTAAGGGGTGAAGTGGGGCAGCGTCAAGAGCACTGGTGTTCAAGGGTTTGATGTATTACAAAATACGTATACGCAACCGCAGCCTGCAATTACAATGCCAAGTGTCGGTTAGGTATTTCTGGTTCACTCTCTTGCTCCACCGCTCACTCACTCACTCACTCACATCCGGCAAGTAAGTGTGAGTGCTGCGGTGTTTATGCGGAAGGATTTCAAGAACAAGTTCAAGAATTTCTGTTATTGTGCTACCATTAAATAACTGAGCTATTGGTAACTATTTTCTTTATTCACACATAGTTGGCTTTAGTTAAATAAAACATTCCGATACTTATAGCAATTAAGCAAGTATTTTGTAGAAATCTTTCAATTCATGAATTCAGTATAAACTTAGAAGATTGCAGCGATTTGATAAAAGTGATAGACTGTGCGTTGGCCACTGCATTTTATTAGTGCCAACACATGCTCTGCTTTGTTTTGTTTGCAGATTGATAACATATACTATATACTTGGCAAAGACTCTTTCACTTTCACTCTTTTGCCGACCCACACTCTCTATTGAATTGCCGTAAGTGGCCATTTATTTACATATTTGCGCTGAGTGGCACACTTCAAAGTTGGCTGTTGTGTTTTGTGTTTGCTGTCGCTACTTTATGGTTATTGTTTTTTTTTGCCGTTGGTGTAGTCATTGTTGCTGGCACTTTGCGTCATTTCAGGCAATTTATGAGTTCATTGAACACACGCTTGTGTGCCTTTAATTGGCACTTCTTGGCGCATGTCATCAGCTGCTGTTAATGTTAATTAAAGGGGAGCCTACCATTCCAAACCATGCCATTCCCCTTCCTTCCCAGCGAAATGTATGCAAATAATCGCAGTCAGTATATATTAGAGTATTCGGTGGCGCTATAATTGCAACACAATTTGCATAAACATTTTCGCCGCCCGAGAAAGCCGAAATAGGCAACATCTGCGAACCGCGTCCCTTTAAATGGGGCGGCGTGTGCCCAATTAACGCAAATTGCAAATGCAAAAGCCATTCACTCGTTTTCGTGAGGCTCTTGTGAGCCTGTGTTTTTGTGTTCGTGTTTGTGTTGCTGCTGGTTTATTGCCGCACAAAGTGCGCCTGTTTGCCTTAGATAACGGGCTCTGGGTTCCAGAACCATGTTGCAACACAAACACACACATATACACACGGAAACCTAAAGTCACCATGCAGCGCAGCCAAAGAGGAGTAACCACTTGCTGTCGCAGGGGCGGCAACAGTGCGTATGCTTAACTTGATTAGCGCCAATTAGCCCACAGTAGTCGACTCGCAAATTAGCGCATTTCGGCTGTTAATAATCCATGCTTTAATCCTTTAGTCGGCTTATGCCAATCCCATAAATAAGAAACGATCTGGATTTATGTTCGCCGCGAATTTCAAAATTTAGCGAGCGGTCTGGATTATATAATAAGTATGCAGGATAGTTTTGAATTGGGAAAACTCTTAAACAGAAGCTGAACAATATCCTTGAATGTTTAGGTGTTGAGTTAGATGTTTGAATTTAGGGATCAATTATATTTAAACATCCTTGATTGGTTTTCCACACAGACAAATACAAGTTACCATTCAGACACCTATTAATTAGTCAAATTACCCAATCAACCGCTAAGAATGTGTAAGAACTTACTTTAATTGCAATTTATAAAGTGTCACTCAGTCATTTAAGTTGTGTGCCGCAAAAGAGTTTCCAACCCGAAATGTAATAAAGCAGTGACCACAACTGCTTGGCTTAACTTACTGAAACTTTTTTCGGACAATTAGGAATGAAATTTTATCAGCAAGCTATAACAACTCGATTGTGTTGGCATAAAAAAGTGATAAAAATTCATTTTATGAATTGGCCCATTGCGGACGTTCTCGCTCTCTTAGCCAACTTACAATTCTCGGGCAATGCGATTCAAATTCGATAATAAAGTGGGCATAAAGGAATCCCTGAGGAAAGGAAGAGATGAAATGAAGTTTCTCCTTTGCGCTTGTCGGCGCCCGCACAAAAGTTCTTAATCAAAATAACTTAATGATTATATTTGCCTGCAATTGCACAGTTGCTCACTCCATTCACAAGTTTCTCTCCTTCTGCTCTTTACCATTTCAGGACTGACCCACTCAAACAGGACTAAAACCAGCCAAAACCAATTCGACGCCAATTTTAACTACTGTTGGTGGCGCCAGCAGCGGCGAATAGCGAATAATTGAATCATAAAGGACACGGACGGGCCACCCAAAAGGATCCAGAATTCAGGATCAACAAAGCCGAGCAAATAATTGCTGTATAGTGTGTGTGTGTGTTGGTGTGGGTGTGTGCACGGAACGTGGTCTCCCCAAGCCGCCATTCAGTCCACCCATTTCCGGTGGGCGGAAAAAGGGGAGTGGCAGCAGTAGCAGCAGCACTGGCAAAAGAAGGCGGCTGCAGGGAAATGACAGCCGTCCCGCTTTAATTAAAGCCGGCACGTGGGGCGTGTGGGCGTGAGGCCCGAAAGTGTGCGCTGCAATAAAAGGAGGAAACTGAAACGCAATGTGGCTGATGCCGCGGACCGTGGACAACGCAACAAAGTGGACGAAATTGCTTTTGGAACATTACAGGATACCACTGGAGGTGGCGAGCAGTAGCGGTAGCAGCAGCAGCACCACCAGCAGCGGAGAAGGCATTAATTTTGATTAAATTCACCTGAACTGAACCATTCGCCTTTTCAAATAGCAACTAACAAAAACGAAACGAAACGAACGACGACTGAGTGAAATATTAGCTAGTAAACTTTAAGCGAATATTTCAAGCAGCCGCCCGGTGTGTGCATGAAATTCGTGGAAGCTAGCGCACGGGATCGGGAGCAGCAGGAGACATCTTGTGGCAGTCGGTTTTGCGTGCCGCAGGCATTGCAACAGCCACACATGAACACGTCGCTGTGACACGAGGAGGTTGCGGAGTGAAGAAGGGTGGCGTCGTCGGTCGGGGACCCCAGGAAAACAGCATAATTTCGTCAACGGCAGCCGTTTGAACTGTCGTCGCCAGAGCATAACCCACCATTCCCCAGGATCCCCAAGCCCAAAACCCGAATCCCCAGTCCGGCCCACATCATCATCATCATCAGCAGCAGCAGCAAGAGCAGCAGAGACAGGAAAGGCGTCGCTGTCACAGTCAGCGATTGTTGTCAGCAAAGGAAAAGTATCAGAATCAGGAACCACCAGCAGGAGTAGGAGGAGGAGCAGGAGCAGGCGGAGTAGCAGGACCTGGCATAGCAACACCATCCCATCCAAAACTTAATCCCCATTGGCCAGGACCGCCCCGATGAATCTGCTGTGCTGCTGTTGTTGCAGTAACATGGCACCAAACCAGCGCGTCACACGCAAATGGGAACTGTTTGCCGGACGCAATAAATTCTACTGCGATGGATTGCTAATGTCCGCACCGCACACAGGCGTCTTCTACTTGACGTGCATCCTGATTACCGGCACCAGTGCGCTCTTCTTCGCCTTCGAGTGAGTATACGCCCCGTGCCCCATTTCAGCCATTTGTCATTGCAGTGAGAGAAACTGTATTGCATGTTTCCAATCGAATGTAGAGTGCCTTTTAGCTTAATTTTAAAAAATCGGTAATCATAAAACTGGGAAGAGCTTAAGTATAAAATATGAGCTCCTAAGTTAGTAATGGTCTTGATTGTTTAACAGGAATTATGTGACTTTAGGCATTTATTAAAACAGCGATAAAAAAAACATAAGATAAGATATCTAAATTAGTTTTATTTCTTTCTGCTACTTGTACGTATTAAAGTATATATTTAAACTTACTACATATTCTTTAATATAGATATTATATATAATTAATCAGTATATAATAAAAGAGCTAGATTTTCTTTCTCTGCCCCCTTTGGAGTGTCAGAGGGTTTAGTTGGCCGCCCTTTAGATGCATTGTGTGCAAAATGTATACGTTGCTAATTAAGCATTGGCCAGCAACCCTTTCCGTAGGGCACCGGATAGACCAGGGGTATCTGGCCACCGACTCCAATCCAGCGGGTCATGCTTGATTTCCAATTACGCCCACATTAATGGTCTCTGACTTTGGATTCTTGCTCTGGTTTCATCGGTATCAACGGGTTTCTCATCCGGTTTCTCATTCCCGACTGTTGTCTGCCCTCTGCCCTGTGCCCTCTGCTGTCCGTCTCCGTATCCAATGGCATGTAATTATCGCTGTGCAACGTGGCGTATGCGTTATGCTTCGACTGGCAAAGGACATCGGCATCCAAGCTGCTGCTGCTACTACTGCTTTTTCAGCTAGATGTCTCTGTCCGGGATGAATCCGTTGAATTACGGGTATCCGTGTGTATCCGCATAAAAAGGGTGGGTAAATAGTTTCAGCTTTTGATTTGTCAATCCGATGCTTGTCCGGCATTCAGATATGTTCAGGCTACTGCTACCGACCCACTGGCAAACCACAGGAAAATTATCCACGTTCCCTGGGTTTAGTTGCAAACTGAATTTTCATTTCAGACTCGTTCATCCGGGTCGCATTTCCATTTCCGGTTGCTAAACTTTTCCGCTATTAAACTCTGTTGGTGGTTTTTAATGGTCGTAAATTAAAGTTTGTAAATTATTAATATTTCATTTAGTCACGGAAAAACCGACCACTGCGTACCCTCGAATTTAAGCTGCTTTTGTGATTTAAATTGGTAAGAAGTAAAAATGGTCAACTAAGACTTTCTTCTTTGTGATACATTTATATATTTCTGAACGGTTTTCTTATGTGGGACAGCACAGAGAACTAAGGCAAACAATAAATTTCCAGGAATATTGTATTCGGTCTCAACTATCACGTTGCTCCAATAATAATTCAAACGTCCAATCGATTTGGCCGGTATAGCAACCAAATAAATATCTAAACGGCATGAGCATCTGGAAAACCCACGTTTAACTAGATTCAATTTCGTTTCACATGGGCGCATCCACCCTTATTTTTTCGTAGTTTGGCCAAAATAACGCATACGACACGTAGTGCAAATATAAATAGAAGGCAACGTTTAAGTTGCAACCCATTCGCCACTGACAGTGCGATTAGTCGAAATTATGCTCAACATGTTCTGCACGAAATCATTTCAGCAACGCAGAAAGGAATTACATGTACGGAGGTGCTGTGTTTCCCACAAAAGAAATTGCAATTCCCATGCCTAGGATCCAAATACTCGTGTGCACCTCCTACATATCCAGCTCCACCTCCAGCTCCTCCATTTATGCGCTCCAAATTTATTCGCCGCTGAAAAGCGGCTGCAGCGCGATTTTACTTTCATTGCTTGCTTTACATTAGCGCACAGTCGAGTGGAAGGCGCCCCAGTATGGATGGGCATTACAATATCTGCAATGCCTTTGAGTGCTCCCATAGATATTCCTGCAGATACTCGCACATGTCCTACGAATGCACGCGAAAAAATGGGGAAATATCCCACCAAAATTAATTGTTAATGGGATATTAAAGAAAATATCAATCCAAAATGGAATTCAACTGAAATTTCCATTTAATTCATAAGGAAAGCTTTAAGTTTTGTAACTTTAAATTTATGAAACTCACAGGATAAAGCTAAGGAATAGACTAGACTAGACATTTTCACAAAATGGAATCGAGTTATTCTTATAAAATTATTTATTTTTAAACGAACATTGACTTTTATATTAGTAACCAACGAGCGAAAGGCCTTAGCTGCTAGTGCTCCTAGCTAAGAACCTTATAGTTTTAAACTTTAAGTTAGCTTTTAATAAATAAATACATTTTAGTAACCAACAATACAATTTAGATTGTTTGAACTACAAGTAAAATCTTTGTGGATTTTCTTTGCCTTACCATTTATAGTTTATTTTCTCTATAATGGAAGCAAATAGAATTAAACCGAGACAAAACATTTACAAAAACGCAAAGCGCCTCTGGCTCTAATTTGTGCGTACAAATTTGCCTGTCCCAAAATTAAATGGACCCAAAAATTTGATTGCAGTCATAGATAGAAGGATCCAAAATATATACTCGTATATTAGTTTTTTCTGCATGTAGGCAGCCTGGGGATGTGTGGGCCAAACTCAAATTGTGTTTCGTTCGACGCTCCCCGGCAATGCAAATCGCTAAAAGGTAGCACACAATGCATGAGAGGGGCCCTCCTTCGTATTTCGCATTTCCCCATTTCCCATTTTCTATTTTATTTTCTATGGCATTGTCAGCGATTTGCCAGTTGAATGCGAGAAAAGCATTTTTTGAATGCATTCCCATTTAAGCCTCACTTTCATGGCCCGGGGGAAGGTGGGAAGGGTGGTGGCGAAATCGGCGTTGTCATGACAAATGTACTTAACTATTTTCGGTTGGTTATGCTGACTGTTCCCAAAATGAGGCAAACTACATCCGCGTCCATCTGGGACTCGTCACACTTAATTGTCACTGAGCACACTCGGGTCCTTTGTGAATTGATGGCGAGTGAAAGTTGCTCCTGCGAGTGGTTGGTGAATGCGGCGACTTTTGCCATTCACAAATCGTTGGCACGCATCGGGCATTAAGTAACAATGCCGAGCCGAACATAGTCCTATCCCCCAGCTGCTAGTCGTCCTTCGCATCCTTCACATCCTTCACATCCTTCACATCGTTCGCATCGTAGCTATTCCCGCTGGGAGGGATAGTCCGCCCCCAATTTGGGGCCATATTTGTTCGGGCCTTGCCACACATTTGGGGCATTGCCAAATCACCGGGGATGCATTTGCATGCATTTTTGAGCAGGGCATGCCACTCGTCGTCGTCGCCCACCAAATGCTGCACTAAGATGGCTGCAATGGCAAGCGTTGCCTGCTTTCTGGCGTTTGGATGCACTGCATGAACAGGATGCCGGCGAAGTCGGAGATTCAGGGAATCAAATTCCAATGGGTGCTTTCCGAAGAGGACAGAATCCAAGGCTCAGTAGTTTTGAAAACCTTTCTAGCTATGCTTTGTTCAATCAGAGAGATTTAAGGCATTTTAAAGCGCTGAATTGCTACCTTGACTCTTTTTTTAACAAGAACGTTTCTCTATTAAACCCTGCAAAGATATTACTTAATTATAGTGTAATTTATCAATAATGTGAATATATTATATAGTCATTAGATATCGTAAGCCAAGATAATCGCCAAGTTTACCTAGTTCATTTTATTGCCATGCCATATTTATTACTCCATTTGCTGAAACAATCTGGTCGAATCAAGATGTTGCCACACAAACCATAATGACGGAAACATCGTTAGATTAATGATACATTTCCCTGTTCCGCGTCCTTCATCTTTTCAGCTGTCCCTTTCTGGCGGACAGCATAAATCCGGCCATTCCGATTGTGGGAGCGGTACTCTACTTCTTCACGATGAGCTCCTTGCTGCGCACAACCTTCACGGATCCGGGCGTCATACCGCGAGCCTCCAACGACGAGGCCGCCTATATTGAAAAGCAAATTGGTACGTTACTCATCCGCCCCGTAGTCTCGCGACAGCAATAGCAATCGCAATCGTTGGTGCTCAGTCGAAGTCCTCGCGTCCATCCAAAAGGAAACGTGGCCAAGGTCGTTGCCTGTTGCCTGAATATTCTGCTTCTCCATCTGCCACGCCCCCTCCTTGCCAAGCACTCGCCCACTCAAACACACACACCCACAGAGAACACTTGCGTATATATTTGTTTTCACTTCATTAAGCTTGTGTGTGAGTGAGTGTGTGTGCGAGAGCAAATGGGAGGAACGTAAAAAGTAATGAGCGTGGCATGACATAGAATGAAAGAAGCGCTAAAAAAAAAACAAAAAAAATGGGAAAATATATATGTTCCGTATAAAAATCATCAAAGCGAACGCTGCGTTGCCTTTGCACTAATGAGTTGCTGTTGTTGCCTTTGTATAAAATATTTAAAATGAGAAAACTTTTGCCCTTTCCCCCAATCTTTTTTTCCCACTTTTCTCACTTTTTTCACTTGCATGTCAACAACGTCGATGTTGCTGATGCTGATGCTGCATTTCCTCTGCGTCGCTCTGGATAAATCCTGGAATATGTACGTGTGTGGATAACCCGAAATTGTGATGAGTAGAGGTGCCAAACTCGCTGAACAGTCCCACATATCGACCGCCGCCGAGGACCAAGGAGGTCCTGGTCAAAGGACAAACGGTCAAGCTGAAATACTGCTTCACCTGCAAGATCTTCCGGCCGCCGAGGGCCTCGCACTGCAGCCTGTGCGACAACTGCGTGGACCGCTTCGATCACCACTGTCCCTGGGTGAGTAGTGATTCCAGTGATGCTAGTGGTGCTAGTGGTTCTGGTGGCATTGCTGGTAATGGTGGGTGATGGGTGATGCTGCCGCTGCTGCTGATGGTAGTCGTTTGCCGAGTGGGTCCTTGACAAGGACACCCGGCACCTCGTTAGCGGTGGCGCATTTTTAATCACTTCCCAGCGAACCCTGTCCCCAAAGCACCCGTTCCCCATCATTTCGTCCTGGCCCCCATTTCGGCCAACTGACATTGAGCCGAGAGCCGCATTAGAGGCACTGGCGAAAAGTGGGCCACAAAACCAACAGCCTCTCGTCGTCGCTGACTTTAACCCAATTCCAACGGCAACCGCTGAGGTTGCTAATTTTTTAGCAAAAATAATTTCAGCCAAGCGCACGTCATGTCTAAAAAAAAAAAGCGCACTCGGACGGACTGCCTCCGAATCCTTTGCTTCTCCGCTTTTTTTTTATACCCGCCAGCCACGCGCTGATGCAACAAGATGTGGCTCCCTCTTTGACTGTATGAGTGTCTGTATCTGTGTGTGTGTGTTTGGACAGGACCAAGCAAACAAACCACACTTGCACAAACACACACACACTCTCGCACACACTAACTTAAGTAGCCACACTCATATTTCTGTGGTTCTGTTTTTTTGGGGGTGTAGCATACTTTTTGGGATGGGCGCGCCACATACCCTGGAGACTGGAATCATCGCACATACCCTTACGGATGCAAGTACTTCACTTTCAACTCTGGTTTCCAATACTCCTCGGCTTTTTAAATATTCATTTTCACTAATTGAGTGCTTTGTTTGCCCACCACTGGCATTTTAAAGCCTCAAGAAGATAACCCATTTACTGTTTGCTTCCTTAATTGATTGCTTTGTCTTCATATTTAATTTCCCACGATGATGTGGGTTTGAAAATTCCGTTCACCTTGATTTTAGCTTTCACAATTCACAATCAATTTATTGTGACCTGCAAGCCATTTAGCTTGGGGAAGGTCAGTTAAGTCATTAAATATTTACACTAAGTTGAGCAATCGTTGCGACTTAGGCTGTCACTTTTCCACTTTTCCGAGGACTTCTGACAAGCTTTGATATACTATAATTGCTATTAAAGAAAATCTCATTTATATTAGATAAATATGTAAAAAGGCAACTATTTCTGTACTTACTTATTAAATGAGTATAAGTGGAGAGCTCAATGAAAGGGTGTAAATAACGCGGTCTACTTGATTTCAAAGTCTCTCCCAGTTAGTGTTGCTGTCAGGGCTTTGCCATCGCCCCACTTCGTTTACTGGGGCTCCGGCGTAATTTAAGCCCCCGGAGGAGAGAAAGTACCGACACAATCGCATCTGACGGCTTGAAGGTCGACTCGAGCCCTTTGGGGATTTGGTTCACTGTTCGCGGCTCCAAAAAGGGTTGCTTGGTGACCAGGACGGCGGAGGAGGACGGGTGCTGGAAATTAAGGCATTTCTCGGTCGTAATTTTGGTAATGCCACACATCTCGTGAAAATGCAATTAACCTTATTATGTTTTTCGGGGGCCTTGTAGCAGATATCTTAGCAACTTTATTACGCCTGTAGTGTGTTTATAACCCATTTCCCATCTTTTTGCAGGTGGGAAACTGCGTGGGCAAGCGGAATTATCGGTTCTTTTACTTGTTTCTAGTCTCATTGGCATTTTTAGCTGTATTTATATTCTCGTGCTCTGTGACGCATTTAGTTTTATGTGAGTACCCTGGCAAATCCATAGCCATATAGCATATGAATTATGATTTGTTTACATCCCCGCAACCCGCAGTGATGAAGAAGGAGCACGAGGTGTTTAATGTAATCAAGGCGGCGCCCTTCACTGTGATTGTTGTGTTCATTTGCTTCTTCTCGATATGGTCGGTGATCGGCCTGGCCGGCTTCCATACCTATCTGACGACTAGCGATCAGACAACCAACGAGGATGTAAGTATACAAAAGCATATATACATATATTATATATAAGAGTCATGTATTTTGGTCTTATATTTTCCATTCAATTTGGCATAAGAATCAAAATTATGAGCTCAGAATCTCTTTTACAGTGCACAAATTCCTTAGAAAGATAATTTAAATTCTTTCCTAGAAAATGTTTAAAATTATCTACTGTTTAACATTGTGATTTTACACTGAATTGTGTATCTAAGTTTTCGTACTTTTGGTATACTTAAAAATGAGTAATATGTGATCTTTTCAACAGCTCAAGGGATCCTTCTCCTCCAAAGGCGGTCCCCGCACCCAGAATCCCTATTCGCGGGGGAACATCTGCCTGAACTGCTGCCACATCCTGTGCGGACCCATGACGCCCTCGCTGATCGATAGGTAAGTGGCCATCAGCCAGTAGTCAGTAGGCAGTAGGTAGAGCAACTGAAGCTAATTGGATTACCTGGCAGACGCGGCATCGCCACCGACGAGTTCATCCAGCAGATGCAGCACCAGTCGAGTCCGCGGCACGCACTGAGCGATGTGCTGAGTGCCTCGCACATGGTCACCACCTCGCAGCCCATGATGGGCGGTGTGGGTGGTGGCATCGGTGGAGCCGGCGGCGGGATCAGCATTGGTGGGGCGGAGCTGAAGCCCCGATTCTACGACGAGGTAAGCGGCCAACACAGTTGAGCCAACCACATTGAGCCAACCCAAGCGCACCCTTTCACCACTGAAATCTAAAAATATCTAAATGTCTGAGCACACTGCTTGCTTGATCTCCTTTATATATTTATATATATATATATCAAATCAAATCAATTTAAATCAAATCAAATCAAAACTATCGTACGATGAACTCTTTTGTGCACATCATTTTGACGATCTGTAATTCAAATTTTTTTTCTTTTTGTGTTCTATGCAATGTTCTTTTTGGTAATCTACTACTACTACCTACCTACTACAACTACTACTACTCGAATCATACACCACAATCGACACAATCACACCACGAATACGAATACGACCACGATAACCAGTCCAATCCCTCCTCGTCGACACTGGAGGGCAACGGAGGGGCCATCAATGGCCATGGGAATGGCCATGGCAACGGCTTCGACCATCCGCCGCCCAGTTACGACCTGGTCCAAAACGGTAAGTCCCGCAAACATCACCAGCAGCGCTGCTCCCTGCAAACCCTGCTGCCGGCCAGTGCCCAGCAGCAGTTCAAGGCCAGCAAACACAAACACAAGCAACTGAAGCAGCACTTGGTGGCCGCCGAGTTGCAGCAACACGAAGGCGGCCCAGGACCTGGTCCCAATTCGCCCTCGCTCCTGCGCTCGCCGGCCACGTCCTCCTCCTACCGGCTGAACCTCAAGCGATCGCTGCACCTGCCGCTGACACCGTCGTACGACGATGTCCGCCACTCGCCGCTCCCGCTGCTGCATCACCACGTTCACGCCCAGCAGACCACAGCCATTGGCACGGTGGCAGCAGCGGCGGCGGCGGTGGCATCCGGCGCCAGCGGCACTAATGCCGGTACCGCCACCGGCACCGTCACTGGTACGGGTGGTTCCTCCTCCTCCACCACCACCACCGCACCCACTTCGGTGTCCGTGTCGTTGGCCACGGCCCCACCGCCGCTGGCGCCACGACGCCCGTCGACGCTGCAGCTGCAGGCCAGCGGAGCGATCTCCGCCAGCAACAGCACCCTGACCACCATACACACCACGGCGCCACAAGCGCCGGCGCCCACGGACTTCAAATACTATTCGCCGCAACGCAGCACCGACTCCAATCTGATGCGGAACTATCCGTTCCCGAAGGCGGCGCGCGGAATGCGCCGCCAATCGACCATGTCGGTGGACTCGCAGAAGGTTAATATCGCCGGCTATCAGCCGCTGCCGATGAGGAAACCGTACAAGCACCAGGAGGTGATGTTCGAACTGAAGTCGCCGACCAATCGGCTGACGATTCGCGAGTGCGACTTTGGCGGTGGCGGTGAACCCTGCGATGACGATCAGTCGATCAAGGACAGCCAGATCTTTCGTGTTAGTAAACGAAATCTTTATATGAATCACCGGTCGCCGTGGAAGGAGCGCGACCGCTACTCCAATCTCTACGAGTATTCGTTCAACATCGATCTCAACTCGATCATCGAGGATGCGGCGGGCAGTGACTCGTCATAGTACGCACCCGTCGCCCTGGGCCACGGTCATGTCCACCCCATCGGTGGGCTGGTCCGTCTCCTGGTCATCCTCCTCGATCGGTTGTTGGGCGCTGTACATAAGGCCGGGCCCTGGCCAGCCCGATTCCTAATGCTTCCACGCTTTTGCTAAGGCGCCAAACCGGGTCCACTTGCCGGAATGTGCCCCACTTCTTCGTTGGGGCTTCTCCGTTTAGCTTTAGACTCGAGAGCAGCTTTTCGATTATGGCTTAACTAGGACTTCATTTAGGATTTAATCTAAGGGCTTGACTAGGCTTTGACTAAGTTTTTGAATAGTTTGCAATGTACATATATTTTAATCGAGGCTGCAAGCCATCTGTTGACCGAACTATGTTGAAACGGTTCGGGTTTATTTCGAATTCGCGCTGCATGCACTTAAAACTGATATGGATTTTATTTAAGAAACTAATCATAAAGAGAAAGCTTGCTTATTTACAGAACAAGATTCGAAATAAACTGCTAGTTTAAGTTTAAAACCAGATAATGCTCTAATTTTGCTTAAAAGGTGCCCTATTTCACCAGCTAACCCCGTTCGGATGTTTACCATTTATCAAACTGAATTCTTTGATTTCGATTGGCAAGTAAATATTTTGCTTAACCGAATGTTGAAAGTTCGAGCCAAGCCAACGGAGCGAATAAATTTAAAGTTTGCAGCCTTGATTTGAACTCTGAGGGAATCTATCACAGTCTGATTGTGGCACATTTGTGAGACTCACTTGGCTTCCAGGATGCGCATAGTTGTTAGTGCAAATGTAACTGTAACTGCTACCCTTTTGCAGCCTGAAATCCGCATTCGCATTCGTATCTGAATCTGAATTTGTGTTTGCACCCTTTTGTAGAAGTCGAACTTGTATTTGATTTGTGTTTAATGTTTGAAACCACCAACCCTGCCGTAGACTTCCCCCCAGTTCCACTTCCCCCCGAAACAAACTTGGTTCATAGAAACTTTTGCGTTTATATAGCACCTGCTTCCCAGGCTAGGTGCGTCGGATCCCTCCTGCTGCAAGATGCGTTTGCAATAGGGGGTGATTCGGCGCCAGGGGCCGCAAAATGCCACCCGTGTATGTATGTATCCACCTTGGTCTACGTCCCAGCGCCGCCACCTCCAATAGTGAAGACACCAACTAACCAACTAACCATCTAACCAACTAACCAAGCAACCCAACAACCAAACAACCTACTAACCAGAAAACCAAAGATCCAAAGAACCAGTAAACCAGTAAACCAACATCCCCAGCCAAGCATGTTTGTCTCAGTTCGCCTGGTAAAGTGCTTAATGATTTAGCTTTTTGTTGGGAACCTCGTGAGATTTTTGTAAATGATCGCAGTCACTTGGGCCTTGAGTTGAATTCTCGATTAATTTGGAAGGTTTCAGTCGAACACTTGAACTTGCAATTAGTGACATGGTAAATTAGCAAAACAAACAAAAGAAACCGAAACCAAAAACCAAAAACTTAATGAGCCAAAATAACTGCCATTTATCGAAGCAACATTTTGTTAGGACTTTTTTCATTTTTACAATGAAAATTTAAAATTAATTGTAAACGTAAACTAAACATGGAATTCAATAAGGAATTTGATAAACTATGTATCAGTGTTAAGAGAGTGGGAGTGGCATTTTAAAACTAATAGTGGAATACGTAAAATTGTTGCAAACGAATTGAATATCAAATATCGAATATGTCTTAATCTTGAATATTGGAACATTGCCAAGTGACTGCTGCAAATAATTAGCAATAAACAAAATACCGAACAATGCGTTGAAACTGAAATCGAAATTGAATGGAAAATTGAAATTGCAAATATTTATACCTAGTTGTAATAGTTGAAAGACAAACATTTTTCGGGCACTCGATTGCTGGACTTTTGTGGAGGTGAAAATCGTAAAGCGTATTAGGTATATTTACTTGTAAGCCAGCTTAAAGAAAATAATTGCGGCTCGAATGCCGCCTACAAGGCTTTAAATCTTGAGCATTAACAATATTATGGGTTCCTTTTATAATTAAATTGCAAGTGTAATACGCATTAGCCAGATGATTGAAGTTGTAGCTAGTTATATATATTATATATATATATTTGAAAGCGAGTGTTAACTGATGAAAACGTAAATTTATATATATATACTTATATATACACATATGTATGGTTAAATGTTGGGCAATAAAGTGTATCTAGCGTATGTTTAAAATGGATCGCAAGCAGATCTATGACTATCTATAAGTACTAATCCCGATGTTGAAGCGTATCGCACCCTTTCAGGAAGATCGTGAGACCTACTTACGATCCTGAAATGTTATTGGAACCATAAATGTGAACCCCGAATCACGCACACAGACATACCATAGACACGAAATGAAGGCTTCAGATTTTCCGCTCCTCTACATTTTCGATTATCCTTAGTCCTTAGGTTCCCTCATTTTGGTTTTGACCGGCTAAAGCGCGCACACATCCACCAAAAAGCTATAACCCTCCTCTTGATTTATCGCACACTAATGTCAAACTCTTTCTGTATCTTTCAACTTGACTCTGGGATGAAAAAAAAACCAAAAAAAACATAAAACTAAATACTTACAAATTTGTGTCTGTAACTATTTTGTGAAACTAACCAAACCGTAATAACCCAAACAAAAACTGCAATTGAGCGAAAGTTGTCGAGGGCCGCTTAAGACTAGAGTAAAAATGCATTTTAAGCCTTAATTGGGTGAGTTCTCTCCTAATGCAAAAACATTTGATTGTTGTATGTACCAAAATAATAATAATAATACTAATAATAATAACCGATTACCGAAATTTAATCAAAGCTTTAGAGTTTCGTTTGAAATTAGCTACACCGCATACATAACCATATATATTTGAGTTTATTTTTCTGCCGCTTAAATCGCCAGTGCGAAATAGCTGAATTACATAATATTTGTTTGATATTCTATTATGTTGCTCATGCCGATTCGTTTCCACCATAAACCCAAAGGCGCCACCATGCAAAAAGAAACACCCATCGAACACAAACCAAAAGTCAAAGTTTAATATGGTATTTAGCAGTAATTTATTGGCAAGCTACAGTTGTGTACACCTACAGCTACTAATTGCACTCCAAACATTTTGAAAGCATGCTTTAAATTGTTCAATTGGCACCGACTTAACCACTGAATCCATTATCCATTAATTAGCGTCCAGTTTTCGTCTTTATTTGCGCATACTCTACGGCGTTTGTCATTCAATTTTCAGTTATCATTGTTGTTTATTGGTTTAGGAGCTTATCCAACTGATGAGTTTCGAATTAAGTTAATTTCCTCCCAATTCCGAAGCAGTTCCTCCCGATCAAGTCCCATTCAGTTGGCAATTACACGTGTATTTGTTCGATTTGGCACAGAAAACCCCATTTGATTGAATTACGATTTTAATTTGCCGCCCTTTTCAGCATTTATGATTATTTGCGTAATTGCATATTTGCATATTTAAATAGTTTTATTTTCCCACAGCTAAACGAAACCGAACCTAAACAAACCATCAACGACCACTAGCAAAAGAGCAACAAAACCACTAGATACTAGATACAAATGCTCCAAATTGAAATTCGAATTTTAAATTAGTTGGCAAATTTGTTGTATTGAGCATTCCAATTATATACATGCATTAATTAAACATACAAAAGAATCAAATTAAATACCAATTACTAATCACGACCCTTCGTTGCGCCCGTTTTTCCCCTTTCTTCTCGTATCGTTTCCAGGTAATTCCAATAGTCTAGCTCAGTTGGTGGACAACGAGATACCGCTGGCCCAAATGGACATTCCGGCTTATACCCATCAAACGGCCACCCAGGCGCGTCAGTACCGCCATCGTCATCACAAACAGCGCCAGATTTCCAATGGCGGCACTGTTAGCTATGAGAATCAGTTGGCCACCGCCAGCAGCGAAGATGAGTTGGATGATCCCGATGTTGTGGTCGTGGGCAGTCCCGAAGTGGTCGCTGCCGTGGCGGCCATAGCCTCCAATAAGGCAAGGGAAATGCGCAACCGCAGCGGTAGCTATAGCAATCTCTTCGATGAGGATTTCGAGGCGGCACTGGTCAACTCCTCGTTGGCCGATAACCATGTCAGAGGTGAAGCGGCAAGCAGTTCCGGGAAACCCTCAGCGGGCGCCGCTCTATTGGCTGCTGCCATCACCGGAAAAACAGAGAACATGTACAGCAATGTGCTGCCAGTGGACAATGATACGGATCCAGCCGATTCCACCGTGCATGTGTACTCCAACATCATTGATGAGCGCAAGCAGCTGGAGCAGAGGGAGCAGGCCAACAATGTGCTCTCCTCCACTCTGCTGTGCGACGATCTCGACCTGGATGATCCGGTTAGTGCATCGTGTCATGTGAAGAGAAAGTCCCTGGGCGATGGAGCAGAGCAGGGGAAGTCGGCGGAGCGACTGCGGATGCTGCACGACAACACGATGATAGACACGGCTTTGGACCTGGACAGCCTGGATGGCTCCAGCATGGGCAACAACTCGCAGTCGTGCCTGGTGAAGTCGGGCAAACCGAATGCCACTTCCGTGACCACCAACGTGGCCATAGTCTAAGCGGTCCTTTTTGTCCTGTACATAAGTGTAGATATGCATGTCAAGGGGGAGAGTATTCTTAAGTTTTCCCTACTTTTACCTGAAGCACCTTTTATTTCCACTTACTATGTGTGTGGTGCAGTGGTTCGGGGGGGATAGATAATGAAACGACCTATCAGCAGGCAGATAAAATATTACCTTAAAGCGTTACGCATTCGAAACAGAAATATATCTATGCATATATGTAGATGATAATAACTAAAGCATTTACGGTTATATGTATGCATATGTATAATACAAATGTGGTGAACAATGTTAACAATTCGAGGGCATTAACAAAGGACAAATTAAAGGAGCAACCAATACTATGGAGAAACTGTTTATACAATACACGACGCATACATATAAATCAGTTATAGGTACATATACATAATGATAAACAATATACAATGTACGGTTAGTTATAGTGTATAATTTTTGTATTTAAGTTTTTACAACAGCTGAAACAGAAACAGCAGGGGTCGTCGTTTCGCAGTTCAGAGTTTAAAAAACATTTGCGGTGTAGACAGAAACCGAAGAAACAAAGAAAGCCAACTAGAAATATCCTGCAATATACGTGAAGTTGAAATTGTCGAATTGTCGAGTCGATGAGGAAATGTTAACAGCATAAGAGTTAAAAGCAACAATGTGGTGTATTAAATGTTCATAAATCTACCAATAAGTGTATTTTCAAGGTGTAAAATGTTATACGACATCAATTAAAAACGAGTTCGAGATTTCGACAAGCTCCATTGCATGAGAGGGCATGAAATGTTAAGCGTATGTTATGCGAAACTAACAAAACTACAATTATACAAAGAATAAAGATTTATAAATAGAGAATGCTTGTATATTAATTGTACTTTGGGAGTTGTCTAAAAATTATGATTCTTAACGTCAAAAATTCAAATACGATGACTGCCCGCCAAAAGTATCGATTCATCGGTAACAGCTTACAAATTGTTAGGATGATGGTATATTTAAACGACCCAGCTTTGGTCACACTGACATGGACACCAAAACACTAGAATCGGAATTTGTGGAAATTCATCCAAGAAATAGCTATTTAAGGTAGTTTCTGACTGAAATCTCGTCACCTAAGCTTTAAATCAAATAATTCCAGTGCCCAGAAGCTCATTGCTCATCGTCACACTGAGTTCGAACCTCCGAGTGGAGGTTTAAAACGCACCCAAAATGAGGGAACTGCATCGGAACTTGAGGAGCTTAAGCGAGCACACGGTTAGAATCGGTTATAAATATAAAAAATCTATAGATATAAGTAAATGCTGATTACATTTTAGAATATTTGCGAGCTCAATTGTCAGTGCCGCGGATAGAAAGACTTGGAGGAAGGGCCCTTGCCATTTGGAACGAGGAGCAACAAGTGGCCGAAGTCATACGCAAAGATGGTAAATTCGAAAATTTCGGGTACAGTGAGCAGGGAAAGCTCTACTTGGAGTACTATGAGGCAATGTTACTACTAGAAGTTGTAAGATATAAAATCGCATTTTAAACTCAAACCATATATATAGAACCTACCTTTCAGGGACGTTTGCAACTGGAATACTGCGGTTTGGTAGTTTCAATCGAGCAAGCTTATGTGTTGCTTCTGGGGGAGTTGGAAAGCGAAAGGTACTCAAACTACCTAGTTTACTCGGCTTTATCCCGATCTGGCTATATAGTCGTTAAACATGTGCCGCCTCAGGAAATTCCACAAGAAGTTACAAGTGCAGATTGTATTTGGGCTCTGCTAAACGAAAAAGTGGGAGATCATCCAGTACCTGATCAAATTAAAAATTCACCATTTTACCATATCGCAGAAAAGCGTATGGAAGATATGAAAGAACGCATAACATCTCAAAAGACAGAGACCCTTGATGTCGTGGTAGAGCCCATTGATCTGCAATTCGGACAACGAAAACGGATGGCTGACGAAAGACCAATGAAAGAACCTGCGAGTAAAAAAGAAAAGTTTTCCACACCGGGTCGCAGTTTCGTGGATCAACTAAAATGCGAATTTACCTATGCCAAATTCGAAGAAATCTTTGAGAAGTTCGAAATGGTACAACTTAAAAGCCAAGATTATACCAAAGAAGAATTGGATACTCCCTCTGCCCTAAAAATAATCTTTGATCTTCATCTGCACAACCAGGGTTTCAAAAAAAGTGCGCCCAAAACGCCCAACGTTAATGTAATCATACTTCCAACACAGGCGGCGTTTCCCACCCACGACGAAATCGCCAAGATTAAACATCAAAATCTTCACACCGCACCACTACTCGTCATATCCGTAAGCGAATCCAAGCAGATACAGGCCTTTCTGTACTTTATTAGTTGATGATTGACCATACGGATATGCGGATATGCCACCTCAATAAATTGTACGTGTTAGTATTTTAAAAGCTCGAAAAGTTTATTTTATTTACCAGGCATTGTTTATAAAGAATGCAGGCATGAAAATAACTAAAAGAACAAGCAAAACTTGTCAAAATATCCAAATTCTGGACGAAAGAATTTTATTTTATTTCAATATTCAGGCATTGTTTTTTTTGGAAATATTTGTGTTCAGCTATGGTAGACTGCTCATAATACCCTACTGTATAAATCTAATGCATATATGTTACAGGAGGCTCCTATGGTGTGGATAATGGGCGGTCCGGGCAGCGGCAAAGGAACTCAGGCGCAGAAAATTGAGAAGCAATATGGTTTCAAGCATATCGACCCCGTCGCATTGATCGAATCGGAGGTATTAAAAGATTTGACATTTTTAAGGATAATGGCTTATAACTACTAAATGCAGATAGCATCGAAAAGCAGTGCTGGCAACAGCTTCGCAGAACTCGTATCAGCAGGATCTCCGATTCCCTTGCCACAGATTGTACCCTTGATTGAAAAACAATTGATGAGCCATCGTGGTGCACTCAAGGGCTTCGTCATTGATGGGTAAGTCAAGCAGCCATTATTTAAACACAATAATCACAAAGATACCTCTTTTCAGATACCCCGCCGATTTGAAGGAGGCTGAAATATTGGAGAATGGATTTGGGACGCCGCAATTAATTATTGCGCTGGATTTGGACCAGGAAGCCGGAAGTACACGCAGCTCATCTAGTCCCACTGCACGTCCAAGTCTACCAATGTACATAGAAAGCTCTAAAGCGGTTTTGAAAAAATACTCGCAGGCCACTTTGAAAATCGATGCTACCCAAGAGCCGGACGCCATGTTTCAGGAAATCAAGTTAAATATGGATAAGATCGTGCAGCGTCAGCCACGAGTGGAAATAGCACGCTAGAGCATTGAATACATTACATATAAGAAAGGATCAAAATTAGCTCATATACAGAACCAATGCCAGAAGAGAATATAAGGACCACGGTAACCACTTAGTATTCCTGGAGATTGCATTAATCAGAACTTCGTATTTAATGATATGTTATGACCTATGATATTGTACTCAAAATTTGAAATGAAACGTTCGGGTTACAGGCGGAACGGCCAAAACAAAAGCACTGGTAGTCGAAAAGCTTTGGAGCAAAGCTCGCGTGTCTATGCGCAGTGAAACCGTTAGCCGAATCGGATTGGATCGAATCGAAACGAATCGGAATCACTCAGTCACTCTCAACTCACGCATCACAAAGGGTGGGTGGCAAATCGTCGAGCGGAGCAGTCAGGAATCTGGGCGAGAATCGACCGACCAAGTGGCGCTAAGGGAAGGCTACCAAGGCTAGGAAGGCTAGTAAGGCATCCGGCTACCAAACCACCGAATATCTCGCGATTTCTTCAGCCAAAGGCCCGCAGCAGCGACGTGTATATCTAGTATACATCATCATCATCATCATGGTGAGTGTTTTCAGTGCGGGCGCTGTGATTTGTGTTTTCGTTTGTGCCTAATGCCCAATTTATTTTTATTTGTTTGTAACCCACACACCCCAAAATGTTTCACTTTCATTTAAATTGGCCTTGCACTCCAACTGCGAAAGTGAAGCCATGGCTTGAAACTGGGAATTGGGGATTGGGGATTCAGAGTCATCAGCCATCGACCTTGAGCCACTTGCATTGCACTTGACCTCGCAGCCCGCCGCGATGCAATCAAGAAACTTTGGGGGTCCCACAAGCTTACTCAGCTTTTCGGGCCGAGAATGGGGGATGAGAATGTGTGGAGTCTCCGGTCGGTCAGCTGTTCCATGTTTACTGCTCTGGTATAAATAGAGCCTCTCCTAATGCCAACGATTACGAATCTGTGAAATTCCCTGCCAGAACACAAAAAAAAAAACAAATTAGCATCCGAAAGAGACAAACAAAAATGGAAACCGAAATTTCACATTCCAAGCTCGAACGAATTTTGACGTCAAAATCCCGATTTGAATATATTTATGACCAGTTGTTCGGCACACAGGAATTTCTGGCGGGTCTTGATTC
This sequence comes from Drosophila teissieri, assembly GCF_016746235.2. Taxonomy (NCBI): domain Eukaryota; kingdom Metazoa; phylum Arthropoda; class Insecta; order Diptera; family Drosophilidae; genus Drosophila; species Drosophila teissieri. Next base: position 11,789,423 of record NC_053031.1, on the reverse strand, counting down.
ATTATCGCCTCGTCGCCAAAAAGCAGTTTAAATGTGTTTATTGGCGCTACTCGAACTAGACAGTCATGCCGGTTTTCAGTCTTAGTCGCGTCGCATTATTAAATTGTCAAAACAAAGCAAAAAATATACAAAAAAACCCATATGAACGATCAAGAGGCGGGTTCCATAAAAATTCCTCTTAGTTTGCTGGATAGTTTTTTAGTTCCGTTTGAACGCAAAGCATGTGTGAAGTGCTGGCTATAATTAAGGTTAGTTTTGCAATCAAAGTTATTAAACAATATAAATATGAATCAGAGATATATGCAATGAAATCTATATCTCAATCATAAGCCGAGTTTCACAAAAATCCACGTGAGTTAGCTGGATAGTTTTCTTGTTCCACTTCAACAGAATACTGTCTATATTTACATTTAGGTAGTTGGGAACCTCAACACTTGTTAAATCAGCATGTAAAGGTTAGTTCTGAATTATTAACCACGGGGAATCCTTGGAAATGACATTGAAAAGTCACTGAACCACACCATCTATATACATATGAAGAGAAATTACGTAAATGAGCTTGAAAATCATAAATTCTCACACGCAACAATATAAATGCGTGGAAATGTGCCATACGAAAAGTCGGTGAAAAACAACGTCTATGAAAATGAAAAGCACCGAGTTTATGCTCTGTGGAAAATCAAGAAAATCTATAGGTGCCAGCAAACAACCTGCGCATTATCATGCTGTCTTCGAATATTTTTGACTTCGAATTCATTCATTTTCTAGATTCTATTTTCATTTTTTTTACCCTATTTTTCGACGGGTGCGACAATGCGGAACAGGCGAAAATCGGCGGGGGCCTTCAAAAAAACAAAATACTATATCAAAAGCAGATCTGCACACACGCTATATCTATATGGTCACGGGCCGCCAACGGGAGCGATGCCATTGTTTACGCTAATCTAGATTTTTGTTGATGAGATCGAGCCATTATCAATACCATTTGTGTGAATGGAGTAGAGGTGCCAATTGCCCCAAATTGCCACAAATTATTCGAAACTAAAATGATATGTGTGACGCAGTGGTTGCCGTTCAAGATCAGTGTCAAGGGGCCAATGTAATATTTATAACCTACATATAAGTTCCCATTTCTGTAGTAAGAACACAATGTATTTTGTGCTGGCAAAGTGCCCAAAACTACTAATGACTACATACAAGTACATACGCGTATTAACCAAAGCGAAATACATCTCGGATGTAGTTCAATAACACTATAAGTCGGAGATATCTAACCATCCTCACCAACTGTCTCGATTGTGTAGTTATTTATGTGTCACCAAAAGGTTATGAAGAAGGAGGCCGAGGAGAAGCTCAAAGCTGAGGAGCTCCGTAGGGCACGAGCCGCTGTAAGTAGCCCATCTGGATGGGATCCAAATCAATGGGCACTATATCCTACTTCTAGGATTGCTAGTATGGCATGTTATCTGTCTGTGGCCGCCGCTTCACCAAAAAACAAGCGTTTCTTTTAGATCCGAGAATATGAAACCCCTAAAGACCTCTTTTGAAACCCCATCCACGCATCTTAATCCAACTAAGCTTGCGTACGTGTTACCACTAAACCAGCTAATTTTAGATGTTTCTATGCCTCGGTGTTGTGTGCCCGCTAACCCACATCTTGTCCTTACAGGCTGAAATCCCCATCATCTGGATCTTGGGCGGACCCGGGTGCGGCAAGGGCACTCAGTGCGCCAAAATCGTGGAAAAATACGGATTCACACATCTGAGCAGCGGCGATTTGCTGCGCAATGAGGTAATTTGGGCGGAAATACTGGAATAGTCGGTGCTATCTGCCGCTTGCAGATGGCAAGGGTGTATTGCGATTCTGGAAAATGATTATATTTGGATCGGCACATTCATTGCCCCATTTGTTATTACCCCAAACATGGCGATGCGTAATTAAACTATTGAGATAATTACAGTTTCGCATTTATCGCGTATTTAACGTCGCATTCAAAGAAGCTTTGAACTTCAATTGATTGGGATAATTATATATATTAGTTGATTGCTTTACTTGTATTTCAAAGATTTCTAATATTCCTCCATGTTGCAGGTGGCTTCTGGATCGGACAAGGGTCGTCAGCTGCAGGCGGTCATGGCCAGCGGTGGCCTGGTGTCCAACGACGAGGTGCTGTCCCTGCTGAACGACGCCATCTCGCGGGCCAGGGGCAGCTCGAAGGGATTCCTCATCGATGGATATCCGCGTGAGAAGAACCAGGGCATTGAGTTCGAGCTGCGCGTTGCTCCCGCCGATCTGGCGCTGTACTTCGAGTGCTCCGAGGACACGATGGTGCAGCGCATCATGGCTCGTGCCGCTGCTTCGTCGGTGAAACGGGACGATGACAACGAGAAGACCATTAGGGCTCGCCTCCTGACCTTCAGGCAGAACACCAATGCTATCCTGGAATGTTACGAGCCCAAGACCCTGACGGTTAGTGCCACACTCAATATGAAAAAGTCCCCCATATAATTATCAACTCTTACTGTTCCATTTTAATCACAGATCAATGCCGAGCGTGACGTCGACGATATCTTTCTGGAAGTCGTCCAGGCCATTGACTGTGTGCTGAAGAAGAAGCAGCAGAACGCCGCCCAGTGCTAGTAGAATGCTCATCCAGTTGGAAACCGGTACCAAAGTCAACAATTTTAGTGCACTTTTTAGCGCGTATCACACAATCTCAGAGCTGAGCACAAATGAAAGCGAAACACCAAATAAATTAGTCTAAATCTATATTATGTTACCCATATTTAATGGCATTATTCTTCAAACCATTGCAAGCAATAATTGATCTAGTGCTTTAAATAAATTTACACATACAAATGGAATGTATAGCTATAACTTTTGTACCCTGCGATCGATTCGCCTGAGAGATCATGAAATGCTGATAATTAATTGAGTAATGATTGTAATTGGATAGCTGGCATTTTCCCAGCTATTCTATAAAATGCTAATCCCGACTAGGCACGATTTAGGGTTTTAATTTTGCTAATTATTCATAAACTAATTGAAAGATCCAAGGGCGCGTGTGCTCGAAAGAAAAACATTCGAAAACATTTGCCTTGAATGCCGTGAGTGCCACGTGATTTATTATCGAAAACTAACAGAGCATTTTGTTCACTGAACCAGTTTGCTATCAGCATTTAAATGTTGTGGGAGTCCAGTAGCACAAATTTAGCCTCGTATCTAAAATACCCAGCTAAATATCTCATTTACATGGGGATTTTCGTAGTGAACGAATGCTGATTGATTGCTGCTCCATAAGGAGTTTTATAGATGCTTATAAGACACGTCCACTTACTTGTTTATGGTTAAACGACGACGAAGAATTTTATTGTGGCACTTTCCAAATTCTGTGCATATATCTTTGCTAAACATTAACAAGTTGCACCCGATAAACTGCTCGAGTCATAATAAATTATATGGCTTTGCTAGCAAATTTAAATCAGAGCGAGTCTTCGGATTAATTGATCAACTGCCTCAAGAGCCGTTGAAATCCGTTGGGGGATTTGTTTCCGAGCCCAGTTAAATCAGAAGTATTTCGGGCCATAAGATGATATCAATTTGTGATAAATCCGCCATCGAAAGAAGTCTTCTTCCACCGAAAGAGTGCGTCACGAACTTCGGTTGGAACGCAAAATAGAACTGACACAATTCGAACAAATGAAAATCTTGTTAATGTCGGACAGCTCCTCTCCACTCTCGAAACTGGTAGTAATAGAATCGTCCATCCATCACGGAACTAAATACCAGACGTCATCGTCTGGAGCTCCTCATCCAACTGGAGTGGGTTCAAGTCCTTGAAGACCAAGTCGAGTGTAAAGTCAACAGCGAAATATTATGTAAAGTGGGTTTGGTTTTCGGTAGATGCTCAATAATTGTGCGGATCGTAAATTATGTAAAGATCTCTTTTTGGAGGAAGGGGCTCAGAAAACCCCAAGCTAACCATGTAGATGAGGATAGAAAACGAAACAGTTAAGCGCTCAGAAATGATCACCTTTATCGGCCGAGATCTCATCTCAGATCCCTCCCAAATGCGGGAATTCCAATTCCACCAAAAATCAGCATGACTAAACAGATAGAAAAGCCGAATCAGGTTTCATTTGTGTTTGATTTTTGTTTTTATTTTTTTCATATACAATTTCTTTATATTTTGCAACATTTGTTGCTCTCTTTTTTCTCTTTTTGTTTGCGGCTTGATTTGCATCTGCGCTATCCGCTATCACTCTTACGACTAAAATAAATATAGATGTTTAAATAGTTAAAGCTATAAACAATGTACAGCTTTCAATGGGAGCTATCGATATCACAAGATGGGAGAATTTCTTTAAAAAACATAAAGCTATAAAGATTCAGTCAGTGGTGGGATGATCCCCAGGGAGACATCCTAAATGAGATTGTTATCACTGTACTGATGGGAATGTGGATGGGGATGAGGATAGTGATGTTGCTGTTGCTGTTGGGGTCGCTGGTACTGCTGATGTGCCGGGCTATGGCCACCGATCTTGCTCTCGATCCAGTCCAGGTAGTGCGTCACGCGGGTGAATCCTCCGGGAATGTTGGTTTCGCATCCGTCGGCGGGTCCGAAGCTGGTTATGCCCACCACCAACTGAGTGTCCTTCAGTACGAGCGGACCGCCAGAGTCACCAGTGCACACCGTCTCATCCTTCAGGCCCTTGGCACAGATCACGCCCGCCGTGACCACATCGTACTCCTGGGCGCACTCCGCATTCGAGATCACCTTCAGCTCGGTGTACTGCATCAGGTCCGAGTTGGTCATCTCCACCATGGCGCCCCATCCACTGGCCACCACGCTCATGCCCGCGAACTGGTCATGTCGATATCTGCTTGGCAGCGAGGCGGGCTGAATCCTCGACGTGAACTCCACATCCTGCGGCAGCTTGACCAAGGCAATGTCATTGGCCGCCGTCTCCGGATTGAAACGCTCGTGGACGATGAACTTATTGGAACGCAACACCAGTCCGCCCGACTGCTCCACATCCTCCACACTCTTGGTGCCCAGGTACACATCGTAGTGGGTCACGCCCATGGTGCAGTGGCCAGCTGTTAGGATCCAACGTCTGTCCAGCAGAGTGCCGCCACACAGAATGCGTTTGCGCCACAGCTGCTTGCCGATGAGCATCACCTGGTAGGGGAACTTCTCGATCCTGCCGTACTTCGACTGTCCCACGGCGTAGCTTTCCGTGGGTGTGGGCTTCCACATCAGTAGTATGATGATCATTCCCAATCCCAGCAGGTGGGCTATGCTGTTGTGCATCATTTTATTTTTTGTTCTGGTATCGTATACTGCACTTGTGTTCTCACTGAATTTGTCTTGAAATTTCGTCTTTTCGGGTTTTTATAACTGGGTTTTTATTTCAGCGTTTTTTCTCTGGGTTCTGCGCGCTTTGAATGTTCGCTTCAATCTAAATCCATTCTGATGGAGCCGTGATATTTTATACCTCGTCGCTCGCGCTCAGCGAAAAAATACATATTTCGCCGGCTATCTCCGCCGCTCCGCTCCGAACTGGACGGATCAGATCAGATCGGCGGATGCTTCTCCAGTAGCCTGTTGTTATGACAGCGAGCTGGTCGTAAAATCTCGTTTATAACGCTGGCTGGCGTCTCCGAATCTCAGATTTTCATTTGGCGCGCCTAGCTGGAGCAAAGTTCAAATTTTAGATGGGAAACGGAAATGGAATTGGGTTATTTAGATTGCGTCTATCCCGAAATATCCGATTACGTCCATTATGTATGAATTATTTCAGCACCTCGGAGCGGTTTCCTCGAATTTCATAATTTTTGGGCGAGAGAAAATCGAGTTAAAAGCCAAGTTGGCAGAGAATAGAACAGGTACCACCTTTTGGGTTGGGTGGGTTGAATGGATGTAGATTCTGGGGTGACAAATACGAATTTAATTATGTATAAACTATAATGGAATTCTCACTGAAAGACTCGTTTTGCGTTTTCCTCTTGGCTGTTGGCAATTCAGAAACACAGCTGAAAATGCTTCATTCAACTGGAAAGATGGAATTTTTTGTGGGTTTATGAAAGTTGCTTTTGCGCATCTCCAGCTCCCATCTCCATTGGCATTTTCGTGATCCGTAAACAACGGGGTACTCCGAAATATTTATTTTCTGATTCAGTGGCGCCATAAGAGTTCGTCTCAAATAAGTTATTCATTTACGCCTCAAAGTCCAAAAATTGTTGCTAATTTAGAAGCGACGCTATTTGGCCAAATTTCGGGAGAACGGCGATGAATCAAGTTTGTCGATTCTTTAGTATAAACAATATTAATATGTAGATTACGCTCCAGATCAAAATCACAACAATGCTGACTCAATCAAATTTATTGTTCTAAGGTTTTCTTAGCATTTTCCTGTTTTCTTTGGGAGCTGCGCAGAATCTGCGTAAATCCCAATGGAAACAAATATTTGAAATGGGAGTTAATTTGCTTGGCGCCAGTGGTTTTTGTGGCTGTTAATGAAAACACCGGAGATTAGCGATCGCCTTAATTTTATTTACTTGATTAGCAGCCGAATTGTAAAAACAACCAGCAAATGGCTTTGTTTTTTTTTCTTTTAACGGAATGTAGTACGTCAATGAGTTGTTAATCCAAAGTAATAGAATGAATTTATTACTCTATAGAGCATTCTAAAGTCGGGGGATTTTGAAGCACTCTCTCAGTAATGTTTGCATTACTCATTGGCAAGTTCAAGTTTATAAATATGCAAACACTAATAAAATTAATTGGACAAGAAGGTGTGAAACACTTGCTACTTGAGGCATTATATTCCTTGATTTTGATTCGGATCGTCCCCTCAAAAAAGAAAAAGGCTAAGAACAGCACGTGTAGGACATATAAGTTTATAAGTAAAGCTTCCCGTTCTGGGAGGTGTCTTTTATTGATGGACAGGCTAATCCACCAATTAGTTTTCAGCACATCGTCAAAGTTTATAGAACAGGTTGCGAATAAAACTTTACTTTCTGGCTTTTTGGGGCCAATTTGAGTTTTTAGTGCCACCCGACGATCGAATGCATATTTCATTTTTCTTCAAATGCTTTGCATAAATTACTCCCAAGAACCGGCGAGATTTATTGCAGAATTAAAATTAAAATTACGCGACCGGGAATCCGAGTTGTAAATTGATGCAAATTAGGGACCGGGAACACCGAAAAGCAAATGTGTTTTGTGTATAAAGAAAGAGGTGTTGTTTTTAACAAAAAGTTCAGCGGCTTTCATCGCTGGCGCCACAAATGTTGCTTACCTTGCCCGAGAAAGTAGCTGACCTTGACGGAATTCCGATTCGGAGATTCGGGGAGATATCATAGGTAGAAAGCCGAGTTTTGGATCGAGCTGGTGTCACTCTAATTGGACGCATGTATGTAGAGTGCATTGACCAATATTCTTGGCTGCCGTATCGAAATGGGCACATCAAATCGGCCGTTGACGTCAGCTAACACCATTTGTTTCGTTTTCAAAAAATAATTAATGTGTATAAACCCCACGCCGAATGAGCTTTTAATATGCAACGGCGTAGAACCAGTAGTCGCCATACCACTTTTCGCCAGGCAGTAAAAGTTCCACTCCCCCGTCGATTCCATTTCCATCTCCATCCCCGGAGGGCTACCGATCTTTTGGGACCAGGTCCAGAGAGTTTTGGCCAAACTTGTATCCGGTTGGACCGAATTTAATTTGGAGAAGCGTGGTGAAGAGAACACCCCGCGACATGGCAAACAAAAATAAGATGGCAAGAAAGAAGAAAGAGCCGCTTAGAAGAAATTTATGGCTCTTGGGGATTTCCCAAAAATGCCCAAATACTGGGCCACAAAAACAAGCTCCCATGACGCCGAGCTGTGTAGCAGACAACAACAAAAAATTCGCTAAAATTCATCAAAAGCATTTATCATTAGTCGGGAGAAAAAAGAAAGAAAGATGATCGTTTGATCGTTTGATCGCTCGATAGCCGTTACTCAAATTGAAAGAAACTTTTTGGCGCCAGTAATCCAGACTGTAAAATATCCATCTATTGGTGTATCTATCTATATCCGACCGCACTGGAATTCCCAGAAAACACGTGCGAAATGCCAATCCGAATGGTGCAATAAAAACCTAAGTCAAAAAACAAATGGTCTTTGAGTCTCGTTTGGAGTTGGCATAATACGTCAAGTTGTCAAATTAAATTTGCATGCCATTAATATGCTGCCAAATGAAGCGCAGCTACAGTCGCCCAACAAACTTGATATGTTTTGGCCACAGATAAGGAATTGATTAAGCCGGAAAACCGCATTTCGAACGCCCAACGTGAAGTTCTTAAATTCTGGGCTTTAATGGGAATCGGGGAATTTTTGATGTTTTTTTTTTGGGGCCGTGTCTATTATGTGAATTATGCTGCGACAACTCGAACAGCTTTGTGGCGCCAAAATAATTAATTTTAAATCGACTGTCTCGACGTTAATAAGCCATAGGTATTTGCATATAAATTAGAACGATTAGAACGGCCGAGAACAACAGGCTGAAAAATGTGTATCAACAACACACATTAGAATTTTTATTAAGTTAATACGTGACTTCTGTATTAATCTTAATGTTTAATAGGAAAGTGTATTTAATTAAATGTTCAATTTCATTTTAATAGTATAACATAGTATCGACTAGGTCAATCCTAATCTAGAAGACAGAGCATTGTATTTATTGTATTTTCTAATCATCGACATGGAATTTTTGGCTGAACCCATAGCATCGTAGAATTTATATGGTAAATAAAAGCTCAGGTAAATTATGTTATGTTTGATTGGTAAACAACGGAAACCTGATGTTGATAGCCATTTAATTTGAAGCTGCCTATTATTGTTTTCCAATCATAAGTGGGCAATCAGCATTTGTTTATAGGCAAACATGGGTACGAGCACGCTCTCCAGCTTTAAAGATCTCTTCAAAATTGACGTCATTTTGAAGACTTTTCCATCTTCTGATGATTCACTCCAATCCAATTTATTAAGTCAATATTGAACGTCATGGTGGGTTTACAAATTCATATTTTTGGGCGATTAGTCAACTAGTATTTCGCCTGTATGAAAGGTCTCAGACTTTCTTAAAGATCTGCGCTCACTGTGACAATGCACAAAAAAATATTTAATTAGCGTAATGCCATCGAACTTTATGTGTGATTAAAGCAGAAATTCCGATTTTAGGCCGCATAAGGCTGTCCAGCTTGCAATTAATGAGATTAATCGTAAATAAGCATTTTCGGTAAGCTCCCTTACTTGTGACAAACGATAACTTGAGGCAGACATATGGGGAATGATATTTTTCATACGGAAATCAAATTGCAATCACCGGCGAACGATTTGGTTCGGATAATTACAATTACAATTGGTTGTATTTCCTCAAAATCGAACGCATTTCGAATGACTGAAAACAGGTTCTTTCGTATATTCAAAATCAACGTTACGTTGGCTAACGGTTTAACGTAAATTGAACGTTATACGAATGCTACGTGATATGCTTACGCACTTTTAGGTATATTTTTCAAAAAGAGTATAATATTTTTGGTATATTGCTCAAGAACGGTCACTCTAGGAAGCCGGCGTAAACAAAGCAATACAATTTGGTTAAAAGATTAAAATTGCTGAAAATATGAAACAAAAGGATCTGAAACGTGCTTACAACAATGTCCTGGCACAGGCTATATCCACCTCCCATCAGTACCTATTTGCGGGCAATCTATTTGGCGATATTTTCGTTCTCAGGTGAGAATCCTTGATTTGGCGCAATTTCCCATATTATTTTACATATTTATATTTTAAAGAATAAATGAACTGGACAAGGGTTCCGAGGAGCCACCTGGCAAACTGAAGATCTTCCCACAGGGCAGCAATGTGGATATCAATTACCTGGTCTTCCATCGCGATTTCTTGATAGTGGGTGCAGTGGGTCTTATTTACGGATTGAAATGGAACGAGGAGGAGGAGTCCCTGGCCACCAAACGCTCCTGGGAGGTAAAGATACCAATGCAAGTGGATGCCGTCGAGGTGCCGGATGTGAACTCCATGTGGCTGGACTCGGAAAACAGCATCCTCTTCGCTGGCTGCGGTGACGGGGTGATCCTACAAGTGAGTTTGGAGGATGGACGCATTCAGCGCGAGTTTCGGGGACACACGGACTACGTGCACAGTGTGGTGGGCAATAGCAAAGGACAGATCTTCTCTGGCGCCGAGGACGGCACTGTGCGGGTGTGGAGCACCAAGCAGCAGGAGCACACTGCTATGCTGGAGCCTTACAAGAACCCAAATCTGTTGCGGCCGGATTGGGGCAAATGGATTGGAGCAGTGGCTGTCAACGAGGATTGGCTGCTCTGCGGTGGTGGCCCCAAAGCATCCATTTTCCACCTGCGTTCTCTGGAGTGCACACGTGTCTTTGACTTTCCCGGACGCGTGCATCTCTGTGAATTTATTGACGACTGTGTCTTAATCGGTGGAGAGCACAATCATGTGCAGTCCTACACTCTAAATGGAGTACTGCAAGCCAATATTCCCGTTGAGCACACTGCCTGCTACTCTGCTGTTTGGCAAACATCGCCCATCAAATTAATGTCCATTGCCGGTTTCAGCAACAAGTTGCACATCCTTAAGGATTTCCGCTTTCTCGACAGCAAGATTGATCTGTATGGCAATGTACAGGGTGAAGAAAACGAACCGGAGGAAGATGACGAACTGATTGAGGAACCCCTGACAATTGAGGCGGCATGAAGGTTTAATAAATTTGTTCTTTAATTACATTATTACACTGTTCATATTCCTTGCGTGGATAAAAGAAAAGATTTTTTAGGGAAACTCGGAATATTGCTCGTTCTCACAAGCGTTTCGCGAAATTCGCAGCACTTGGTATTCCGTGCTGTTCACATTATTTCGGAAATTACAGTCTCCAAATGTTAATGTTCCCCCATCACTCAGAGCGAAATCCTCCAGCATCTTTATAAACTTTTTTGAAATAACTTCTTCATCCAGACGAATGCCGGTTCGGTATGCAGGTGAATTAAAAATCAAGAAAAAGTCGTCTCCATGGACAGTACCTTAAAAAACAAGAAAGCTAGAGAATTCAATATTCTAAATACATGTATATGCGCACCAAAATTGACGTCAGTGCGATTGGAAAGCAGTTGACCCACTCCGGAATCGGTAGGATTATCGTAGACAAAAGAATAAACCGGACTGATGCCATACTTTCGATGAAGATCTAATGCGTTTGGCACACTATTCTTGAAAAGAACATCGGTAAACATTCGCTGCAGATCCCGATAACTTTCCACACTAAAACGTTGATCTCCTAGATACCGCCTCCTGAGCTCAAATGAAAGATCATCCATGTCCTTAATGGTTTTCTTGGCGTCCCGGTAGAAAAGCAAGTATGGAGCCCATTCAAACCATCGATCATTGAGTAGGTCAATCCAACTATCACCGGTTGTTTTGTTTCTTTCCAACAGCTGAGCAGCGTTGTAACCGCCATCCTCAGTGGTGTATGTCACAGCCCAAGGGACTTGGGCTAACTTTCCGCTCCTAATCACTTCTCTTGGATCCTGGATAAGAAACGCATCTGGGGCATCTGCCGGCTCCACAACAGGTCCAAAAGCACTGAAGGGCACGTAGGAAAACACAAGGAAGCTTCGAACAGCAGAGACTATTTCACTAGCCGGCTTAGACTTTAAGCAGTCCTTAAGTTCCGCAGAGACATTTGTCTGCCCACAACCGACTATCCGACCCAGCTCAAATGCACGTCGTCGTCCACCCTGCTGAATGACCCAAGGATCCAGGGCATTGCCGCTCACCGAAATGGCTCCTTTGGCCAGCTGTCTGAAATCCTCATGCAGGAGCTGTAAATGAGCCGAAGCACCGCCTGCCGAGTGACCAATGACCACAATTTTATCCGGCATGCCGCCAAAGTGGGCAATGTTCTTCTTGATCCATTGTAGAGCCAGTCGTTGATCCTTTAGTCCATAGTTTCCCGGCAAGTCCCTATCACCGGTGCTTGCAAAGCCTAATGGTCCCACACGATAGCTTATTTTTACCAGCAGCAATTGTCCCTCGCGCATAATGTATTCGTGTCCATATATGTTAACACTACCAAACATGAAAGCACCTCCATGCAGGAGGACCACGACAGGAAAGCTGCTCCGACTGGGTGTCTTTGGCTTGTAGATGCTCAGCGTTAAGCAATCCTCGTTACCCATCAGCTTGTTGTTTTCGTTTCTAAACTGGTTCCACTGTAAGCAGGCGACTGGAGACTGAGTGGCATTGAAAACGTCAGTCCAACGATGACTATACGGCTGAGGTGCCTCAAAACGGAGTGCCCCAGTTGGAGGCTCGGCATAGGGAATCGATTCGTAGCTGTAGTACTGGCCATTATCTTTGCCACGAAGTTTTCCATTGGGGATCTCAACAACCAATGGATCCGTCTGTAGGACATCTTCAGATCCTGAGGCTGCTATCCACAGCAAAGTCAAGCACAACAACCGTTTGAGAATATACATGATCTGAAACTCCACAAAGTTCTGAACAAACTGATGCCAAATAATCGTTGATCGTTCTTTATAGCTGTTAATAACGAGCCTACCAAAAACAACAACAATAATGATACAAACGCGTTTTGTATACAAGTCATTGCCATCCAGTTAGGAATTAGCAAATAATCGAAAATTACACAGAACGAATAATATTTCATTTTATTCAAGTAACTTACGGAAATTCAACATATTGCTTATTCTCGCACCCAGCCTTATGGATAGATAGTAACTCGAATTTCTCACTGCCTACATTATCTTTGAAAACGCATTCGCCATATTTTAAAACACCCTGATCACTCACAGCAAAATCGGACAGCATATTGATGAAATTTCTCGAAATTATCTTCTCATCCGGACGCAGTTCCGCCTCTCTTACGGAATTTTCAAATATCAAGAAGTAGTCGTCACCATGCACAGTTCCTATAAAAGATATGTTTGTTTAGTTACGTTGATTTATAAGTGCGCATTTTCTTACCAAAACCTATATCTATGTCGGAAAGGTCTTGTGCGATTCCTAAGTCTGCTGGATTGTCATAGACAAAAGCGTAGGCAGGACTTTTGCCATATTTGCGATGTAGATCCAATGCGTCCTGCGTGCTGTTCTTGAAGAGAATATCCGTGAACATCTGCTGCAAATCCCAATAGCTTTCGAGGCCAAATTTCCGATTGCCCACATATTGCTGCCTAAGTTGGCGTGAGTAATCGTCCATGTCCTTGATGGTCTTCTTCGAGTCCCGGTAGAACAGCAGATATGGTGCCCAGTCGAACCAGCGATCGTTCAGATCCTTGATGATTAACCCTGATTTACCATATTGGTCCCAATTCCCCATCAGTAAGGCGGCATTGTAGCCACCATCCTCTGTGACATAGGTAACAGCCCAGGGAACATGTCCGAACTTTCCGCTCTTGATAACATCACTGGGTTCCTGGGTGAGAAAGGCTTCTGGAGCATCCGATGGCTCCACCACAGGACTAAATGGAGCAAAGGGCACATAGGAAAATATCAGGAAGTTACGGACGGCGGTGACTAAATCACTGGCTGGCTTGGTCTTTAGGCATTTCTTCAGGCTGGCCGAGTCCGCAGCCAATCCGCATCCCACAATGCGACCCAGTTCAAAGGCTCGTCCTCGTGCGCCCTCCTGGACAACCCATGGATCCAGAGCATTGCCGCTAAACGAGATCGCCGCCTTGGCCAGCTGGCCGAAATCCTCACGAAGCATCTGCAGATGGACCGAAGCTCCGCCAGCGGAGTGACCAATCAACAGCACATTCTCCGGTTCTCCGCCAAAGCTGGCTATATTCTGCCTAATCCATTTGAGAGCCAGCCGTTGATCTTTCAGTCCGTAGTTTCCGGGCAGGTCCGTATCGCCGGTGCTCGCGAAACCCAATGGCCCCAGGCGATAGCTTATCTTCACCAGTATGAATTTGCCCTCACGCATCACGTTCTCGTGTCCATTCAACGCTGCTGCACCGAACATAAAGGCTCCTCCATGAATGTGGGCCACCACCGGAAAGCTGTTCCTGCTGCTGTTCTTCGGCTTGTACACGCTGACGGTCAGGCAATCCTCCGCTCCTACCAGTTTGTCATCCGCTTTCGTGAACTGATCCCACTGCAGGCAGTGGACCGGCGCTTTGGTGGCATCGAAGATATCCAACCACGTCTGTTTGTACGGCTCCGGAGCCTCCAATCGCAGATCGCCAAGGGGCGGTTCGGCGTACGGAATCGATTCGTAGCTGTAGTAGTTTCCATTATCGCGACCACGTAGTTTGCCCTGCGGCAGCTGCACCAACAGGGGGTCATCCGGATTAGTCGCGATCGCACTGAGCCAAAGGCAGCTCAGCACAATGATAAGTCGTCCCACGTAGTTCATGTTGCTCCGCACTCCGGCGAATTCAGACCGCAACTATCTTGAGATGTGGGAACCGCGGCCCCTTTTATTCCGTCGATCGGCTTATCGCCATCCAGCCATCCAGCCACCCGGCCACCTGAACAACCAGTCTCAATTGAGATCTGGGCACGCCATGAGATTAGCTTTCCAATGCCCGGCTTGGAAATGGGAGTAACTCTTGTGTGGACATCCAAACATCAATCCACTTGATAGGCGTGTTCGAAATAAAATTATTACACTACGATATCCGTATACAAATTAGGTTTGTTACATTACGCCTAATATATTTGACTGAGCCTAATCTCTTTTTAAGACATGCATCCCAAGCAATTGCCAATCCCACCTCAGGTGGGATTACACAATCGCTTCACGTCAACTTGATTAATTACTTTATGTGTAATACACATTGTGTATGCATGCAATATTTTTGATTTGATGTTTATACAGATGGACTTGATAATGCACTTTAAACGAAACTGTTTAATAGACGAAAAAGAATTTTTGATTAGTACGATTAAAGATGAAAGGTTTTCATCGGCAACTTTTTAAAATGTTATAAACACTTTACATAAACCAAATACTCCCAGAAATTATACTCTTTTTGAACATGTGTTGTTTTCAAAGGTGAGTTCCTTCAAAAGTAAGTTTCCGAATGAGAATTATACCATATTAGGAATACACTTCAGCAACGATAATACGCACTGTAAAATTCTAAGTACTAAAGCTTCTAATTTCAGTTCTGAGGATTTCAATAAGTTCCAGGCCAAAAAGTATGCAATCCGTTATTAAGCCGAATAAAGTGTATAAATTGATCAGAATCGCTAGTCAAGTTAATCCAGTCAATACTATACCCATCAATCATTTCCCAACCAAATTTGAACCCATCAAGAAAAGAGTTTTGTGTTTCACATTACTTGGGTAGATATAGGGATATATATGGCGCATACACATTATATTATATTACAGGTATAAATGTTGTCTTATATATAAGATATAACCATTTAGAGAGCTAAAGGCTACTTGTAAGTACGCTTAGAATTCCAGGACACCGGGTAAGTATTTGTCGATCAAGGTCTGGTAATAGGGCCACAAGGCTTCAATATCCGGAACCACCTCGCTCTTAGTATACAAATCATAGCGACTGCAAGGAGGAATGATTATGTAACTTGAAATACAGATAGGTTTTTAAATGAACTCACTTGAAGATCAGCACCCACTTCTTGGTCTCCGCATCCTGGGGCGCCTCCAGGTGCTTGTAGTCGCCGCCATTGTGCCAGGGATAAAACGAATGGAACCGAATGATGTTGCAGGCCACATGGGGCAGCTTGGTCTTGTTGTGCTTCAGCACGGAATACATGTACTCATCGTGACCCCAGGACATCAGCAGGTTGTCCACGCCGCAGTTGGGCTGATAGATGCCCAGATCGGTGTTGTAGGCGGGATTATCCCCATCGGGATTGCCCTCGAAGCTCTCCTCCCGGTAAACAATGCTATCGCCCCAACGGCAGCCCACGGCGAAGGTGTCGCCCACCACCGCCCACTGCGGTTCGCCGTAGAAGGCCATGATCTTGCCCAGATCGTGGATGAGCGCCGTGAGGTGCAGCCAATCGTGCTCCGGAAACTCGGCGCGTGCCCGCTCGGCAGCCTGGAAGGCGTGGATGATGTTGGGCAGATCCAGGTCGGGATCCGATTCGTCCACCAGATCGTTCAGCTTCTCCAGAGCTTCGCGCACAGTCATCTTAATCGTGTTGAACTTCAGCCAGTGCTCGCGACGGCCTAATAATAAGATGGATCGTCTTAGTAATAGGAAAATTACATTTATTAAATAGCTTCCATTGTTTACAACCCATTTAGTTCTAAGCTAATCTGATCAATTTAAAAATATACGTTTTTATTGTATTTGTGCACTTCTTTACTAATAATCTTTACGTTAGATTAAAAAGTGTTTCACTCACCCTTGACGAAATCCACAGTCTGGTTCAGATGCATCTGTCGGTAAGTCTGGCGCACACGTTCCTTCAGGGGATCGGTGGTGTCCACACTGTAGTCCCGGAATTTGGAGGGGTTCTTGTCCGCAAATGTGGGCTCAGGACGCATCAGCTCCGAAGGATCCAAGAGTTGGACATGGTGCTATGGATGAAATACACAAACGAATGAGCGACTGCAAAACGCTTATTGATGCCAAATTTCATTACCTCCGCAAGGATTCTCATTTTGAAGATTTTATTTGAATAGTAAATATAAAAAAAAGAACTTGAGAAAATATTTTTGGGTAGTAACCGCGCACTTGAGCGAACGAAACACTTTTGAATCGCTGGACGCGGAGAGCTCCGATTTTTATAGTCCGCCGACCATCGGAAATTCACAATCGCATCCCATATAGTACACTCTCTTCTATTCTAAGTGTACTCGAAAATGATTTATAGTATGTTTCTTATTTTTCAAAACACGAGAGTCGCCTGCGCCGCTTCCCGTGCGGCCTCACCCAATCATTATCAATATTACGTCGGAAACCGGGCTCAAATGATCTAACTACCATATAACACTTGCTTTTATTACCCCTTATCAGGAGCCTGGAACGCCCACGAACCAACTTATCTCGTACTGCATTACATTCTTGCTCCGTTATTTTATAAAACTGGAAGCTGCACTTGACTGATAACATCGAAGGGGTGCCTACTGAAAAGTACCACAATGAATCTGCTCCACATCCTATGTACATCTGCATCAAGTGCAAGGCCACGGCATTGAGTTACGAGACTGATTGTAAAGGTCGTTGCACGAGGACTCTTGAATGTATTGCTTTAAATGATAAGAATATTCTCTAAATTTATTGACACATTTTTAGGACTTTCTGATTCATATCCTATCATTTTTAACTTATAAATAAGGTTTAATGAAATGCCTAAAGGAAAGTGAAACTTTAGAATGCCTTATTGGTTCAAGGGATCCACCAATCTAATTAGCTAGATGTGTTGACTATAATATCAATTATGCAATTTAAAGATAATGTATAAATACTATTATATATTCTAGTGAAAACTTGTAGTCAAGGGAGTAGAACTCGTATTAACCCCAAAACTGATTCTGATAATACGGAATGGTTTCGATTGGTGTTCATGTACTGGGAAAGAGTCTATAGTTTACCTTCCCCCTTTTCTGTGAAGCTGTTACGCATTTGAATATTACTTTTGCAGTTGCCTGAAGTTCGAGTAATCTCGTTTCCCCACTAGATCAAAAGTCATGCCTTAAGCACCCAAAAAAATTCCTCCCATAGATCTGGGTCTAACCTTGAACAACCGCCAGGAAGGCGGACTAATCCATAGCCCAAAAGCCAACGTTCCAGATCCAGCGATCATTCGAACGTCTAAAAGTAGCAACAAGTCCCCGCAATCTGGGTACACAGTCATCAAGCTGAAGCTTAATGTGCCATCAAGGGGGGGATTGCCTAAAGAAAAGTTATCAGTCGTCTACATGACGTCGATGCGATCCCATCTCATCTCATCGCATCCGATTCTATTCGATCCGATCCGGGCTCACACACGCCTCAAGTGCGAACTACAAGATGAGATTTCACACTGCCCACGAAGGGGCGGACTGATCACGGCTAAACTTAGATGGGGGATGGTGTTGGGGATGGGGATGGGGATTGGGATGGTGTTCCATATAGGTCTGGGCCGGAGGGGCTTGTTCCTCCAAGTTTCCCGAGGCGCAGTATCGCCGTTCGTCACCATCAAAGGTCAGGTTGTAACGATCGCTGTCAATAAACCTTATCACCTATCAGGGGAGCGATTCAATTCGCTGAGAATATGTATGTTGTACGTGGGGGAAGCTGGGCGGCAATGGAAAAGTTTCATAATATTTTCATTTCTCGCCAATGCTGCTGTCATCAATTGAGTAAAAACGTGCCGGCGAACGCCATCACGGGCGGAGAGAGTTGAAAGTCAATAAATATTATTTATGGTATTGCTATTTTTGCATCGCATCTAGATAGAACTGCATTGTTCCCTAGTTACTATATAACCTTCACTATCGTACCGTATAGTAAAAGGGTATGCTCGATTCGTTGAGCAGTTTGTAACAAGTAGATGAAAGAGTTTCCCACCTCTTAGGGTATATATGTTACATATTCTTAATCAGAAACACTTGCCGAGTCTATATATTATTATGCCATGAACTCCCACTAACTGAGTAACAGGTATCTGATAGTCGAGAAACTCGTCCGAAGCGTTCTCTCTTGTTTTCAATTTAAACCTAATTTCACAGATCGATCACATTCGCAAACAACAATGATAAGCTCATTAAAAAGCCACAAATTATTCTATAATTAGGCAGGGATCATACGTAAAGTTCGCCGGTTCAAAAGGACAAGGCTATTATGCATTTAATTGACCCGAATGACAAGCAATCCGTTTAAAAAGTATAGACTGCGCTGCCTACAAGATCCTGACTTTTACCATTATCTTATGCTCCATACAGTAGTTCACTTTAAGGAGGCCCCACAGTGCTTACTACGGCCTCCAGTAATTGTGAATAAATCATGTCTACTTTCGCCAGACGAACTCTTCGACTTGAATACAAAAGTTGATATTCCGCTGATAGATTTCGGCACATGCTTGCAATAATTCATTAGTCTTCAGTTGACAGGTGGGGTCAATAGGTCATCAGCCGGCACAAGACTCTCAGCCTGATATGATTATTATGAAAAATGCGTCAATTAAAACAAATACACATGTAATCGAAGAAGACTTGGGATGTAAAGAAAGTTTGTGAAAGCAAGACTTTATCTAAAAATATTTATGTGATTATTTATTTAGAGTGAACTATATTCTAAACCTTGCCGAAAAGTATACTTTATTTAGTTTTAGCTTTCGTTTTCAAATAAAGTATAAGCAAAGATTAGAATTTAAATTTGGGAATTAATAGCTAAAAGGAATGTTTAAGTAAATTGTTAGTATATTTGATAAGTGTATTATAAGTCCTTGAATTATCAGCCATCAGTTGTAAGTATTTAGTTTTATCAATCACTTTACAAACATATTAAATACTAATAGACTTTTTGTATAAATACAAAATATTTTAATGAGACACCCATTAACTAATGAATACCACAATGCCCAGCACTAAAAAACTCACTTAATTAAAGCAGAGCTTTAATGTGATGCTGAGTATTCAAAACGCAAGCATAAATGATTTAAACATTACATTTTATTACGCGTTAATGTTTACAAAACTTAAGCCTAAGGTACACGAATAAAAAGCTCTGCTTGTGCCAAGCATTTAAAATCACAATGTGCAATGGCGAGGATATCCAGGGGGTTCCCCTCGCACTTTGGACGGATGGGGATACGGAAACGGGTACGGGTAAGGATACGGATACGGAATACGGGGTACGATTCGGTTGACAGTCGCTGTGCGAGGTGCTGCATAATTGATGAGTAAGGGTTCCGTGCCAGCTGAAGCTCCGCCCATTTTGGTTTTAATAATTTCGCCCACCGTCCGCTGTTTGCTTGCCCTGATATACATATATATCTATATATCTATATGTACGGGTATATGTGTGTGTGTGTGAATGTGCATGGATGTCCTGATGGCAGGAGAGTCCTTGCCGACGGAAATTACCGGGACTCGTGTTTGAACAACAAACAGCGACGGCGAACAAGAGCGGAAAATGTAAATTACAGCGCTTAATTGGACGCCTAAGCGCTTGCTAGGCATTTAACGATTTAACCTTCGATTTACCACCGCAGAACTCTAATTAAAAACCCCTGAAAACGAAGGTCCTTGACAATGCGACGAGGACAACAAGGGGCAACAGCACTGCTGCGGCCTGGGACCTCCACTTGCCAGCGGCATTTTCCGCATCGACGAGTGGAATCGAGCCCATGTTGTGAATGGGAATCTCTATGTAGTTCTTGTACAAGGTGCGATCGTTCAGTGGCTGGATGGGTCGAAAATTGTTCTTCAGATGATCATCGTTGGCGGTCAGCAGACGAAAGGCGTTCAACTGCGAAAAAATATGAAATATCACATTAGTAACTAGTAACTTGGTGATTTCCTCTAAATAAATATTCACCTGCTTCTCCGTAATGTCAATGGGCGTGGTGAAATCAATCCAGGTGACTTCCTCACTGCAAGGTGGAGTGGTCAGCGAACCAGTGTAGCTAAAGTAGCTATCCACGGACCGCGAGATGTACTCGCCCAGTGGCAGTGGGTTGGTCATGTTTACGCTCTTGCCTTTGCGATCGATCTGGGCGAGCAGGTTGGTGAAGCCCTCATAGCCACCAGTTGATTTGATGCCAACCTAATGCAATATGTATGAAGTTAGGATCTAGTTCTTTAAGCTACAAACTCAGTTCGCACCTGGAAGAAGAAGGCCATCACGGCGATGCCATGATCCTTGTCCAGGGCGCTGGCAAAGTCCGGATACTCCAGATTCCTCAATACCACGTGCAGCTCGGCGGGATAGGCACGATTATTGATCAGATCCTCGCTGCCAATAGTGTCGTTCTCGCCCCAGTGGAAGTGGAACTGCTCGAACTGGTAGCCCAAGGGAGTCTTCTCCGCCAGCGGACCGCCGCGCACACTGGGGATCTCGTCCTCGTTGTATGTCATCTTCACCAGCACCGTGTGACCATTGTTCGTCATCTGTAGGTTCTCGGGCACCACCTTGAAGTTGAAGAATTCCAGCGTGGGAAACTTCTTCTCCACGGCGCTGACCTGATCAATGTTAATGGGACTCTGGTGCTTTCCACTGCAGCGGGCGAAGTCTTCGCTCCAGTGCTCTGGTCCATGTCTGCCCTCGTAGCCAAAATCTTGGGCCAAGACCAGCGAAGCTAAAAACAAATTATAAAATTTTATTTATATGGCAAATTCATCTCTGCGAAACTGCGTCAAACACGATATAAACTTCTTCAAGGGGGGCAAACAAACAGAGACAGAGTTAATCGACTTAGCCAGGTGCTAATTAAATGATAATGTCGGTGACATTTCGTGACATCGAGTGGGTGTGTAATCAGTGATACCTGTTTAAGCAATCTATCAGCTATTTTGGTCGCAGCGAAAGCTATAAATATGCGAATTGTGTGTCCCATTCATTTCGCACTTTTTTTTATTCATTGGCAAGCCGTTCAGACAGTTCTTAAATCAAGACAGCCTTACTATAATTGCCCATTCAATTAGCAATAATCGGGTGGCAATTAAGCGTGTAAAGTTTATTTCAGTTTGCATAGAAAAGGGCACAGCAGTCAATTGTAAATACAATCTGTAATTTGTTACATTTTGCGTACAAAAACCTGAATTACTGGCCAATTTGTGGGCCAACGAAAATGATAGCAAATTTAGCAGAACACCTATACCAAATTATCTCTCATTAACAAGTTGCCTAATTTTTGGCAAATTTACGTTAATTACGAAATAATTTCTATTAGCAGCGTGTTTAGTATGATGTTCCCAACTAAACTCACAGCGTTGTTAAGCAAATTGAATCTTAATAGGATAATTAAAAAACCCAATCGAAAAAAATTCCCTTTTATTAAGCATTGTGATTGCTTAACGACGGGTATCATGTGGTCTGGTCATGTCTCATTCTGGTGATCATCGTGGACACTGGTGACGAATGCCCAAGAAACCCGTATGGCAGGTGGAAGGTTGAAGATCAGTCACGTGACCAAGTCGTAAGCAGCTACAAATAACTATCAAAATTCTACTCGAGACTACTCCTGATCTCTAAAGATAGTGACATCGTAAAAACATAATTCTCTGATTTCCTTAGGATTTTTTTTATTGATTTATAACCAAGGTAATAGAGCTGTTATGAAATGATAATGATTCTTTAACCATTTCAATCACTTTTATAACTTGTACGCAGCGATCTACTTAAATGGTTTGTATTGTAGTCATGTACATATGGTAGTCACTATTTAGAAAGAAAATATTGTTTATTATTATTGTTTATCTAATTCTTATTCCTTTCTCTACAATTATTGCTTTTTCTGTTTGGCTTTAAAGTTTAAGCCCAAATAGTACTAAACTTATTTAAATAAAGGTTAAAAGGCAAGGTTTTCTCTTTAGGTAAAGTTGACGCAATTAAACAAAAACCTTGCGCTTAAAAAGGGGGTTGGATCAAATAAGAGCGTTTTAATTTGCTTGAAGTGTAACAAAGTCCTGGCAATTGTTTAAATATTTGCTGCACTTAGTTGAGTCAACACTTTGCCGCAAGAGATGATAGCACACAAAGAGCTTAATTGCAATCCCCGTATCTTGATTAACGCACTTTTGTCAACAGTTGCCCATTATCGGGTTACACCTTTGTATACCTGTATGTACATATATAAACCTTATAGCATAGAGTGTATATTGTTGCTCACCACAAATCAAGATCGGGGCAATGACGATTGCGATCGGGTTGTTGCGACACCTCCTCATGGTTGTTTTAACACCCACCCAACACACCCAACACACCACACACAAAACACACTTTCCCGGAACACACTTGCCCTTATCTGGATCGGGAATTACTGGGCACTGTCACCAGTTGCGACTAATTTACGAACTGTTACTATTCGCGGCACTGGGGCACACAAATCTAGTGGCTTTCGAAAGTTATTTAAGCTAGTTATTTTAGCTTCTCCGACCGAAACCCAATGACAGTGGAACACTGTCTTACTTTCCGACTACCGACTACCGAGCTCACCCGCCGAACGCGGTCACACAACTGCGGTTAGGGAAGCGGCGACACCGCCACTTATATAGCCTATAGCCTATAGCCTCGTCGAGGGTTTCTGGTGCTTCTGTGTTATTTTCCGTTTTTTCTTTGTTTTTATTTTTGTAGCTGCCAATCGAGTTGGAGCCCAGTGGTCGGAACTTTCCTATCCAGTCGCGAGCTGGAGAAGCGACCAATTTGGGCGCCAAGCCAAGACACCAAAACGCCAGCCACATTCCGGTGTCGATGGGAATTTAAAAGGTTAACCATCCGGATGACTTCAGGTTGCCCTAACCTTGCCATTCAATCGAGGCATTTGCGTTACTTGACCTGCTTGTGAAAATATTCCACTCAACTGGATTCTAACAAAGGGCACGGTACCTGAAAAGTACCCCAGTAATGAGTTTCAACTATCCATGTCTTATAATAACAAACTGTTTATTGTTTATTGCTACACTGTTTAATTAACAGTACTGCAATTATTAGTGTCTGAGTTGCCTCTTAAGTGCTTCGCTTAAACTATAAACTTATAACTATAAAGTTTTCCAGCGCTATAAAATTAAAAACGCTATTGCCGTCATTAAAAAACCATTGGGTAGAATCGTATTAACCTATTTACTAAAATAATGTATACGTATATCTTACAGTAAATTATAATCATATCTTATGGGGATTTTTTTAGGTTTTTATAATTTTTATATAATTTTTTAAACCTGTTCCTAGTAAGGCATCCACAGGTGTACTACTACACTATCGCCGTAAGCTTTTGAAGTTTCCGTTAGTTTAGTTCAACCTTATGTCACAGTGTCTCTTTGATAGCTTCTATATGCCGGTGAATCTGAAACCTGAGGTATCACAGGGTATGCACGATTCGTGAGCATGATTCGGAAAACAGCGGTTCATTTATAGCCGAATGACTAATGCGGTGCGTGTTGCCGGACTTAACCGTCGATGAGTAACTGCCGAATTAGATGACTGCGATAAAGATGGTAAGCGGTAATCCATGGCGGGGAAGACCGAATGACGAGACTGGAAAGACAATTTTCGATTGTTCGAGTGACTCTTCGAGTCGCAGGCACTCGAATGGGAGACTTGCGTCTTGAGTTGAGGGGGTTACAAAACCACGAAACCTCCAGCTGCGGATGATCGACAGTTCAGAGGAGTATTGTTCATATGTGACCGGTGAAATGTGAAATGTGAAGTGTGTGGGTTGGAAGGGCTTATCTCCATATCTGTGCGATACTTAGGCTGATTGCTTTGCTGTTTATCTTTGCATCACATGTCGCAGCCACAAATCGCAGGGCAATGCAAGTGCACCGGGCACATTAAATGGCATTACTATTGCATGCTAATCGCATTGTGCAGCCTGTGTGCGTAACCATTTCCCCAGACATCGATACCCATCGCTTTTCACTCGAATACCTCGAATGGATCAATAATTGTCACTACTTATATTACCTTAATTTGGTTTCGGAAAACAAACAATGTTGTATCTTTCCGGTTTCTTTAGGCTGATAATAGCTTGTCTAAATGTGCTCAGTTCTCAGCTAATTCCGTAGGCAAACCCGACTAGTCAATCAGAGTTAATCTTAACAAAGAAATGCTTTATGTCTTTGTTGTTAATAATATTCATATTATTTGCATATTAAATGCGTCACATAATATCACTTGACTGGTGATAACTTCAAAGGGATATGATAACAGTTTTTTGTTTAAACAATTAGTTATGTTATGTAGGGCGCAATAATGGGGATTTAATTGAATGCAAAAAAGTGCAATGCAATCAAGAATTGTGAGTTAATGAATGCATTGCAATGCCATGCGAATAGATCAATAAAACAATTAATTAACCCTAGGAAGCAGATAATCCAACAGAATATTAATACGCAGTGCGACTTTTTTGGTAGCTTTTTTTTGGGCCAGTTACCGACTGACTGACTGAATGGCTGACTGACTCATCCCTCAAAGTTTGGCTTTGGCAATGGAAATTTTTCACCTGAGCTTGGGCTGAAGCTGTTAAGCATTTTGCATTGTCGTTCAGCTGGGCAAACCAAACCGAGGCCCGAGCAGCCAGGTGAGGCGTGTATTAAAACGACCTCCGTGATATGTCAAGCGGGCACATAAATGTCTACTTCCACGAGCAGCAGTCTGAAATCTGAAATCTAAAATCTGGAAAACTTGCGCATAGAACACTTACCATTACACTTAGCTTACGCTCATGGGTATGTCCGCTTTATAATAGACTCTTTTGTACTCCCATTTTTTGTAGCAGTCACTAATTACTCTGCTCGGGTTTTTGGCGGAGCAAAGGGGAATCAGCATCTGAAACGGAGAAATAGTAAGTGCTTTTTGCTTTGCTTTGCGTTGAATTGCAAGCTGAAAGATATACAAATATATATGTTTATTTGTGAGTACTAGCAGCCGGCGGCGAATGCGTAAATGTCGTATAATTTAGTGCCACAAAGCAAAACTTTTAATATCCAACCCGGAAAGTCAGCCTGCAAAGTTCGGTGGTGTGCTCATGCTCTATGTAAAAGGATGTGTCTCTGCGTCTAAAGGCGTTTCTATTTCCCCTCTCTTGGCGGAATGTCACTAATGTTTGTTGTCTGGTTTTTAAAGCGGTCATAGTCGTAAAAGAATATTGTACTTGTACATATTTACATCCTGGCATAAAAATCATTTGAAACGTGCAAGAGTATCAAAATATTCCCTTGAAAAGTACCTTAACCGAGCCCTCCACTTTGGCCAAGTTAATGCCACAAAAAAACAGAGAAAAGGTGCAGGTACACCAATTAACAAATCGGCAGCATTGTAAAGGTAACCCCGGAGCATTATCCGTAATTGTGGCCATGTCCGCCGTAGGTCAGACTACTTCAAATCACAACCGTAGTTGGACGGGTCAAAAAGCTGGCTGCAAACAGTCGAGCCATCAGTAGCCACATCAATAATCATTAGACTTGGACTCGTTGGCAGTTGCCAGAGGGGGAGGGGAAGGGAGTTGGGTGGGGGAAATCGTATTTATTTTTAATTAAAGTGCAACTGCCGACCGACTGCGGCGGGCTTTGCTCAATTTACGGGGTTCGCTCTCAAATAGTCGTAGTTCATGACGATGCCAAACCAGAAAACCAGAAAAATGCCGCCAGTTTGTCATCGCCGCTCGAACTCAACAATTTTGTACCGCAGTCGAGCGCATAAATTCCTCGAAAAACAATAAGCCAAGGTGTTTATGGGTTTAATAGTACTGTGTAATTATTATTTGTGAATTATGTGTGGTCGATTATAGTTGTCTTAGAATCTAACATTAAAGTAATGGTCACAGTTTTTTGTTTAATAACATATTAGTTCTTAAGAATATTTATGTTAATTAACTCTTAAACTAAGTTTATATATAATAACATATTAGTTCTTAAGACTTTTTATGTTAATTAACTCTTAAACTAAGTTTAACTTGAACTTGCTAAATTTGATTTCCTCTTTATCAAACTTGTCCTTGAAATTACTTCTTAACCCATGATACCTTACATGTCATAATTATAAGTCAGCAAAAGGGAAAAGCTTTAATCAAAATTTCTCACAAGTTAGCCTTGTAATGATGGGCCGCCTAACTGATACCCCTTATGTTACCATAGCCAGGCCTAAATTCCTTGTTCTGGCACCGCATCATCAAAATGGCATTCGGCCATATTAAAATAGAATCGGCAACCTATAGGGCTGCGGCTCTTTTGACACGCACACGTGATGCTTGGCAGACCATATGGATTTATCAATGAACACCACCACCCACTAACCACCACCCACTCGGTGGCTCACCCACCTGACCCACCCACAGCCCAATGGGCAGCACCAGCCGAGAACTCGCCGAAGCCAATGAATGGCCGGCAATCCCGGGAACAGGCACTATCATCTCGGGAGCGTTCTTCGTCTGCCGAGTTCAAGAACAACACACACAAGTGGCCGTAATGAAATGTGAATAGCCTTGGCAAACATGAGCCCGGAAAGCCAACTTATGATGATGCTGGGCATCGTGAAAAACCGCATAGTGCACTATGGCTAAGAGCGGGCCACAAAGGACCTGCTCTTTGGCTTCTCTGCTCGCTCGGTGGCGCTCTCTTTGGCATCCTCGGCTCGGGAAAAAGGATGCCGACAAGCAACAATGTTCATTGATAAAAACACCAGCTGCTGGGTCTTGAAACTCAGTCACACGCGAGTCCTCAGTCAGTCAGTTTCGAGCTCTGGGATGCAACGGATGCCTTAAGTCCCTGAGCTGTTTGGCGGTTTTATCAGAAATCGCGTATACGCCGCGTGGTACCAAGTAATAGCTTGACCAAAGCCACTAAGTACTAAGTCGTCAAAGGAAGGGCTTAAAACGCTGCTAACATTTTTACGTATTTTCCGTATTTATAACTTTTCCGGATAATCGACGGAAATTGAGCTAAAGTTTTGTGTCCGGTTGGCGCCAGTTGCTGGCCATTGGTGCTGACCAACTTTCGTACCCGAACGCTGACAAACTGAAAAGTAAACTTTGTAAAGACTCAGCTCCTTACAAAAATTCAAGTGTATCTGCAAAGAATAAAAAATTTTGAATCAAAAAAAGGACACAGTTCTGTGGAAAAGTTGCAGTTGCAATGCAACGCACAATGGCAAATCAGCAAAGTGACCTCCAAGTTTACGAAAATAGAAAATAACTCAATAATCATCGCTGCAGGTGAGCAGAGACACTTTTTACACTTTTTACAAACAGTTGCTACCATATTTCTGTAAACGATTTGTGTCCTTTGGCAATTGCTGTTTGACTTGGAATATGATGTACTTTATTTACGATTCAACAAAGCGATTGTTTATTCTTGCCACAGCATCGAGAATCAATCAGCCAACTCAACGACTATTTACTTACCATGTGTATTGATTAATCTGATTTGATGTGAGTTGTAAATTAAAATTTCTTTTGCAAGCGATTCACAATCGATTCACGATCTATTAAAAGCAGTAGTTTTAATCAGTAAAGTGTACTACATCCTATAGCTTTCAATTTGAATATCAAATACATTTACATTGCTTTTAGTAACTGCGTTACTAACGTCTGTAATATATTATATAAAATTCCTTGTAATATATTTCCTTTGAAAGAGATTTCATCAAAATTACCATGTTCACTTACTAAGAGCTTTAGGCTCATCCCTTTATTAAAACGCTTTTCTTGTCACCTAGTAGACCAATTAACTTAAAGTAATGCCTCGGTAATTGTTTGTAGGCGATAAGCCCAGATTTCTGTGTGCATATTTCTTTGGTAATTTGATTGAGGTCTGCTGAAGAGGGCCTTATTTTTATAAGCCAAAGAATAAATTCAAACGAAACACTGAAGGGCGGCCTCAGTCGGCAATAAGCGGCTTTTGCTAATGGCAAATAAGTGGAATGCCTGGGAATTAGTGGACAAGTGGATTGGCTGCTCGCTGTTGGCTGCTGGCTGCTCTCTTCCTGGCCAACCTGAGTCCTTTCGGCTGATTCGCTTCTGGCTCTGTGTGCTTCAGCTCCTCGGCCTTTGTTAGACTGACACACCTGAGTGGCGATGTTCCGCACAGGCACTTTCCCAAACAAATGGAAACCGGCATCTCGCATTTGGTTGCCCCAAACGTAGCGTAGCCCTAAGCCCCATGAAGTGGTCTTCCTCTTCAGTGGACGTCAGCCGCATTTCTTGGGGGCGCTCTTCTCGAGCAGCTGACCTCCGAGATGGGCTCTTTGGATGTCTTGGAGATATGCAGCTCATCCTTGCCTCACCTCGTCCTGCCATTCCGTTTCATTTCCCTTGCCAACATACCCAACGTATGCAACATCCGTGAGTGCTCTTGACTGTTTTTGCCCACATTCCGGCCACTGCACCGACTGATGGTTGATGGAGAACCGTTCTCCGGTTAGTGTTCGTCTTGGTCTTGGTGTTGGTCTTGGTAATAGTCTTGGTCTTGGTCTTGGTCCTGGTCACAATGGGAATTCGCTGCGTAAAGGCGCCGTGGCTTTGGATTTATTCAGGCCAGATTGGATACTTGACATGCTCTAATGCGGCACAGATCTCAGTTTGTGCAACGTGCAACGGCCCTATCTCAGTTACATGCATTAGCATTCATCGCCGCTACACAGAGCAAAAAATGTATTACTAATTGGTAGATCTGTAAATTTGGTGCTGTAAAATGATATACCTTCGAGTAAATGCTACTATATTGTATAATATATTATTGCTTATTTAAATATTATAACACACTGTTGAAGCATAAAATATTGTATATATATTTAAACATAACTCAGATTTACACATTAATAAAGTCAAATTTGTGTTTATCCATCTGACGTGTTGGCTGATACGAGTATCATAAATTCAATTTCGAGAATGACAGGTCATTAAAATGTTGTCAGCTACACTGCTAAATATTTAAGTAACCAAATATAATATAGTAGTACTGCAACATCAAGAAGCATTGCAATTAGCTTGTATAAAATTGTAAAGAAACTAATATTCTTGTTTTTTATTTCAACAACCTGCTTGGTGCTTCTGATTACCCATCGAAAATCGCCGAGTTTTGCAATCCTTCAAATTGAAATGTCCTTTGGGATTTCTGAAATTTTCGGAACGCTTCCCCCTTTTTTGCTTCCTGCATGTTTAGGCTGTGAAGAGCCTGTTGATGATGGCGGCCTGGTGGAACTTTCTGTTTTGTCACAGCCTTGGGCCACTGGCTCTACATTTGGTGGAAAAACGAGACCAGCCGAGCACGTGCGGTGCACGGGGGAAGGGTGAAGGGGTTGCAGGGTGGACTGAGGACTAAGGATGTGGCAGGACGAAAGCGCCGAGTGCAGATGAGGACTGCAATAAACTGCCAGGCATAAGTGAAAATTGTGAAATGAAAACTTGCGCGAGCATAAATCAATACACCCAGGGGGGTCACGGGCTCCCATGGCGGGCAGAAAAAAAAAATAAATATCAGCTGGGAAATGTGTTCCCTACTCGGGTTTAGCTGCTCTTAAAGCCGGGATATCGAGGACTTCTATTTCATGTTCCCAAATCAGCTGCGAAATGTAACCCCTTATCCTTTGAATGCTGGACACACGACAAAAGTCGTGGCACATTACCCATCTGATCAGGACACATGTGACGATTGCATTATTGAACCAACTCGGCAAAATTTGAATATACAACAGAGCATTATGTACGTGATTTCGTGACTTTGCGACATTTCTTTTAACAAAAACAAACGAAACAAATTGAATACATTTAAAATACCACATAGAACACCATTTCCATTTTTCTTCATCGATTTAGGGTCTTAAAACCTAAAAAGACCTTAGTAAAGCCATAGTAAATCCCATATATGTATATAGTTCTACCCTTTTTCACTCAAGTACAAAATATATAATAAAATAGCTTACACTTAATTAAATGCACTTGCTACGAAAGTTTCAGCATTCAGCGGGCCTGTAGTTTGTTATTTAAAAATTCAGAGAACGACCCCAAAAAAATGGAACTAATTGAAGCCAAAATGCTGAACTATTTTTCATGCCTGTTTCGTTTCGTTTAAAATATGCAGCACACTCTCGTTGCTCATCGCACTAAAAACTGAAAAGCTCGCAATGTGATTATTGTGGCAGCTTCTTCCGGCGAATTAAAAACGCGCTTAAATTGAAACTTGATTTTAATAAATGGTTTTCATGCTCTTTCGCAGCCGTTGTCGGCGTTTTCCCGCCATTTCACCAAGTGGCTGGATAATTGTATCCGCGCAATCATCCCGCGGCTTCAATTGCCGCAGGATGAAAACCAAAACAGCAGCGAACAGAACTGAGCACTTTAAGCCATTTGCAGTCGTAATTAAATTTTGAGAGCGGATGAAATTGTGGCGGCTAAATAAAAAGAACGAAATGCATTTGTGCAACCAGCCAAAAGGCAAAAAAAATGCAAAATAGCGAAATAGCGAAAAATCGCGCATATCCGCTTTGTAAAAATACGAGTCTAAGTGATGGGTTCCGTTTTTGTTTAGTGGTGCTCAGTAGTGAATGGCCTTGTCGCATTTGGGGCTGATAGTGGGTGTATGGGGTATATCGGGTATATGAGGTATATGGGGTGTATGGGGTGTGTGGTATGCATGGGGTGTTTGAATCGCAGAAGTCGGCCCATGGCCGTTAAGAGGACCTGGCCTAATCGAATGAATGTAGAATGGGCACAAACAAGTCACGCCTGCCTGCGCATTTCATCAAAGGACGACGAACAAGAGGCTGCCTAACAGCTCGCTCTCTGCTCAGCTGGGTCCTTTGAAGGTCCTGAATGACACTCAATTGGCCTAATCGGTTTCTAAAAGGCATAGTACGAGCATGAATGCCATACGCTACGCTAATTTCGAATATAACAAAAAAGAGAAACGCGTTTGATATCCTAATTGTATTTACCATTTGAAAGTTTTTAATTATGCATAAGGTTGGACCTTTCTAAATATATATCAATATATCATATCAATTGCAAAGCAGATGGTCAACAACTCGACATTCAACAGGTTGTGCTCCAGTTGGCCAGTATCCATTGGCGTTGAAAGTGAGTACTCAGAGTAGTATTCAAATACTCATGAGTGGCTCTAAAGCGGATAAGAGGATTTAATACCAGCTTTTGCTGGAAACTTGTGGTTTTTGGTGTAAACAATCATAATTAAATAACGCAATCGTAAGGTGGTAACTGATATAATGTTAAATTATGCAAGCAAAAATGAAAATGAAAGATTACACAAAACAATTTACTAATGCAAATTTTAATTGTGAATTTAAAAGGGTTTTCACAGGAAAGGTATTTTACTGCATAATAATTCCACGAAAATATATAAATTTAACTACTCAAATATATTTGCTTGCCATCTATCAAAAGCCAAAAGCAAATGTATTAATTAAATGTGTGCAACTTGTGGAATTTAGTAATAGCACAAATAATCAAATAAGTCTTGTAATATAAAACCAGAATGATATTAGCAGCATACCAAAAATGCGTGATATTAATTTCATAATTACTGCCATTCGGTTTGACGTTTCATGTCCTGGCCTTTGTTGATTTTATCCTGACAAAGGACTGGTAACCTGGCACTTGTAACGAGCATTCAAAGGCATCCAGTGACCATGTCAAATAAGCTGACACAACTGTGTAAGCCCTTTGGCTTCCAAAAAAGCTTCAAAATAGCTGACAAACTTGCACCGGAAAGGAAGCAACGTCCTATTTGCATGATTTATTGGCAATGGAATAAGGGCATGCCTCCAATTGAGAATGTGCCTGTGTTGTTCGATTTTCAACCAAATTTCGTTGGCATTCAGTTGGAATGAAAGTCAAAACAAAGAGCACACTCACTGCCCCCTTTGTGGAAAGCCGCAGAGAAAAGACAATTTTCAATTGGCCAATTAGTGCTATTTAAATGGCAAGTTACGCCGTTTTCAAAGCGCCAACTATTTTGTTTTCAAGTTCCGCGAGTGGTAAATGTAATAAGCAAATTTCCCTGAGCCGCCATAGGTCACCCACACACTATGTTCCTTTCCAGCTGCTCAAGTTCCTGGCTCCTTGGCAGCTGCACTTGTTGTTGTTCCTTTTTGCAGGAAAGTTTCTGGCCAAGAATTTGTCTTTGGCCAAGTGCTGCTCACGCTCGGATTCTTTGGGCAAAAGTTGGTGTTTGAGTTTCGCAGCGGGTAAGCACTTGCGGCAGGTCCTCGTCTTCAGATGCTGCCAGGCTGGCGGGCTCACGTGGCCGCCTCCTAGTTATTTAATAAGCAATTAAGTTCCCTAATTAAATACATTCTCCCAGAGATTTACATAATAAGTAATCTGCCCCGAGCGTCTTCCTCTTCCTCCACTGCGGCGTCAATTCAATTTGCGAACCGATTGCATTTCCGAAACTTGATTCGGTTTGCTTCTGCTTGCTGGTTGTTAACAAATCATGATGGCTTCAATGGTCAGCTTTGGGCATCGCACTTGCTATACACTAGAGATAAAAAAATCCCCAAGTAGTGGAAAAATTTCATTACTTGATAACAGTACGCACCTCTTTATACAGGTTATTTGGAATTATAAATAATATGGACTTTGACTTAGATTTTATAAGAGTTCGAACAGCGCACTTGGCATCAAGGAATCCAATTTTCAGAAATTTTAAATCTCCTCACATGGAAAGGGGAAACTGATTTCCTAGAATTTAAAAGGAAGTGGAATTTTACATTTCCTCGTGATTTTGTGAGATGCCTGTGATATGGTGACTGTATTTATGAAATTCCCTCTTACGTCATTTCCATTACCTAAAATTGAATTTCCATGGCTGTATTTGGTCGATGTAACAATGCTGAAATATATGGAAAATTTATATTTAACTAATATTTAATCAATATGCTGTTGCTTCTAGGAAAACCTATAGCTTAATATAAAATATAGAAGCCCTTTTAACAAACCAATTCTTTGATATACTCATTAAACTACATTACTCGGTTTCAAAAGAATGTATGAAATCCATTAGCTGTAGTTTGAACTTATATTTCCCTCGTTGGAGACGAAGCTTTTACGAACTTATTCTTATAGGTAGTTTATCATTTACAAGAGTGGGAAATTTATGCGCGCTGCATTGAAATATGCAAGGCACCCAAAGAATTCACACCGAACCGCACTTGTTACATTTATCAGCAATTGAATTAATTTCAGGTTGTGGCTTTCAGCCGAGTTCGGTTGGCAAAATACATTATAAAGTTTAATAATCAGCAGAGAGCAGGGGGCAGAGAAAATATTAAGTTCGGCATTGTGTTAAACTTGAAGCGAATAGTTAACACAGTGTTATTGGTTTCCCGCTGCTTTTAATAACTTTTCCCTGCCCCGATGCCCACACAACCTGAGTTATTTTCCCCAATGGTCTGAAGAAAAAAAAAGTTTGGCTCAAGTTTATTGGTTTCACGCTGCTTTCATCAATTGCAGCTTTTGCGAGCTTCTCCATAAAAAAATGCTTCTCATTTATGGCAATTCTTAGTTACCAATAAATACAAATTTAAACTGGTTAAAAATCCCAACCTTTCAACGTGGACTAAAATGTATTAGAAGAGGACAGCTCAAACCGGAGGCGGTTAATTCATTAAGAGCAACGATTAAGTCAACTGTCTTTTTATCTGTGCCACTTTTAGGGTCACCTGGTGGACAGCTAATTGCAGCTAACCCCATTGGCATTTAGCAAACGGAAAATGCTTCGTGACCGCCGCAACCACATTGCACCACCACCAGCATCAGAGCCACCACTACCACGGGAATCCGCACCGCTGAAGTTGAAGCTGAATCTGCAACTGAAACAGAAACTGAATCTGAGTGTGCAACTGAAACTGAAACTGAAGGCATCCCAGTGGCGGCGACACACGGAATCCTTGCCAAATGCGGCAGTCGAGGCACTGGCAAGTAAATAAGCGTAATCCTTTGCGGGCACGTACCACCACTACCGCCTGTTTGGAGTAGCTCGTAAATATTTGGCCGAGTCGCATCCAAAGCAGTCAGTCAGTCATGGAGGCCATCATCCTGACGACCCTGCCCACCCTGACAACGGATGCTGGTGACAGCAGCTTTTGGCTAACCGGCGCCCTCTCGCTCTCCGAGATGTTGGCCAACTCCAGCCACGGCCATTCCACTGGGAGCACATCCTCGACGGCTGGCAGTTCGGCCACGGAAGCCTCCACGGTGAATGTGGGCAAGGACCACGACGTATCCAAGCACGTGAATGACAGCGTTTCCACGGGACTGAGGTAAAAACTTTTCCATTGCCAAGACAAACACACAGAGATGCCATCATGCTCATGACTCTCGGCTCAAGAAGTCATCGCGATAAGCGCGGCTTCATTTTCAGGGACCTGCATTCAACTAATGTGCTTAGAATTCCACTACAAAACTTACATGAAAGTAATCAGCTTACTTGGAACAGCAGAACAATCAATACAATCCACTACAATACGTAGTAAAACTGAATAGAAGAGGATCTTAAGATTTCATACGAAATTACTAAGTATTAAACAGTTCTGAAGCAGTAAATAGATCTTAAACTATTTATTTATGTTACTTTATTACATAATGAATAAAATTGAAGAAAAGTAACATTACTGCATGAAGGTAAAATCTGATGACTTAACCTTAAGTAAGTGGTTATGATCAATAGGTTGATACACTTTCAAAAACTTAGCCCAGGGTAATCAATACAAAACTGAGAATTCATTGATTGATTCTAATTTAATTAGTGACAGAGTGGTAAATTTAAATATCTGATTTTCCCATTTCCCCAGCAATTACAGTAATTACCCCAGCTACATTCACTACAGGGACAAGTACGACCTGAGCTACATTGCCAAGGTGAATCCCTTCTGGCTGCAATTCGAGCCACCTAAGTCGAGCACCTTCCTGGTGATGGCCGCCCTGTATTTCCTGATTTCGGTGGTGGGATGTGTGGGCAATGCGTTCGTAATCTTTATGTTTGCCAACCGCAAATCGCTGCGGACTCCTGCCAATATCCTGGTGATGAATCTGGCCATCTGCGACTTTCTGATGCTCATCAAATGCCCAATTGCCATATACAACAACATCAAAGAGGGTCCGGCTCTGGGTGACATTGGTAAGTGTGTGGCTTACAAGCTTAAAACTTGGGAAAATAACTGCCCAAAACTGTAGTATATAAGTGCAATCTATTGGTCTGTATTTTATTTGGGCCTAAATATCAATATTTGACTGGAAAAAAGCAATCTACATATGTATTAAACCTACCAAATTCAGAACAGCTTTGACTGATGTCTGTTGTTTCTCGTAGAAATTCAATACCATATTTGTGCGATTTTCATAAATAAGCGAAAGCAATTAAAAGAATTTAAATGAAGCAATAAAAGTTCAATTTGTAACCTACACTTTTTGGTGCAGGCAATACATATTCCCGAATGTAAGGGATATTAACATTTCAGCGAGCTTTTTGTTTGCCCCAAAACCGCAACGTGAGGTTAATTAACAATCCCACCGACTTTCCGCCCACAGCCTGTCGCCTCTATGGATTCGTGGGTGGTCTAAGTGGCACCTGTGCCATCGGCACCCTCACCGCCATCGCCCTGGATCGCTACAATGTGGTGGTGCATCCACTGCAGCCGCTGCGACGCTGTTCCCGCCTGCGATCCTACCTGATCATCCTGCTGATCTGGTGCTACAGCTTCCTGTTCGCTGTGATGCCGGCCCTGGACATCGGACTATCTGTATATGTTCCCGAGGGATTCCTCACCACCTGCAGCTTCGATTACCTGAACAAGGAGACGCCAGCCCGCATTTTCATGGCCCTGTTCTTTGTGGCGGCCTACTGCATCCCACTGACCTCCATTGTGTACTCCTACTTCTACATACTGAAGGTGGTCTTCACGGCGAGTCGCATTCAGTCGAACAAGGACAAGGCCAAGACGGAACAGAAGTTGGCCTTCATTGTGGCGGCCATCATTGGTTTGTGGTTTCTGGCCTGGTCACCGTACGCCATCGTTGCCATGATGGGCGTCTTCGGCCTGGAGAGGCACATAACGCCGCTGGGATCGATGATACCCGCGCTCTTCTGCAAGACAGCTGCCTGCGTGGATCCCTACTTGTATGCGGCCACCCATCCGCGGTTTCGCGTCGAGGTGAGAATGCTCTTCTACGGACGCGGAGTGCTGCGCAGGGTCTCCACCACCAGGTCATCGTACATGACCCGTTCCCGATCGTCGTTCACCCACCGCCTGAGGACGAGCACCACTGGCGATGGTGGTGGCATGGGAATGGGTGATCACCGCATGGAGAACTACCTGATGAACAACAACCTGATGATGGTGCCCGAGGAGACGGAGGAGAACGAGGAGATCGTCGTGGTGGCCGAGATCAACAACTCGGTTAGCAGCGTCATGGAGCAGAGTAAGTTCTGAAGGATGTGATCTGCCATAAGGAATGCAATGATCCCAGTTGAGAGAGCAGAAAAACCCATTCATATTCCTGTCAATCTGTTTTAAAGGTAGTAACTTAACCATTTTTAATTAGTTTTAAGTTTGGTGCAGACGTGTTTTATATAATTTAAAAATGAGTCAAACTTATGACCACGATGGTAGGTAGACACTTTAAAAACTATGCCACACTGAAGGTGAAACTGAAACTCGCCTGTTTAATTTCCATTTTGCAAATGAAAATCTTTCCCACGCAATAAGTAAAACATTCACTCTTAATTGAAATTGCAAGGCATATCAAAATGGAAGCTATCTATAATCAGAAACTGAATGGATCGCCTCAAGTTTCATTGTTAGACTAATCTAATTTGTATGTAGCCACAATAATAGAACGAACTGAAATCAGCGAAAGCAGCTAAATAATTTCGCTCAGCAATGATATGGATATGCCGATGGCATTGTCCGTCGCACTGAATGCACTGTCATTGATGGACCTACAATTGAAATGAAAATAATACCAATAATAATCATAATAAATAGAAATGAAGCAGGGAAACTGGCAAGGCACAACGACGACAGTGGTGATAGTAAACATATTTAATGAGCTTATGTGATGTTTAGACGCGGGGGAGTAGGCGATCGGACGGGGAATGGATTACTTAGTCGATATATACACATAAATGTATAAGACATTTGAATGGAAGGCCCATTACAGAGGCAAGGCCGAAATTAGTACAAAGAAAGGGTGGCGTGGGTTGGGGGCGAATTGGAAATTCAATAGGCAGATTATACATAATTTCAGGGAAAGTCACTCGGACCTAAGGTCAAGCCGTGTTATTGGATGTTAACAAGCGGATGTGCAGATTGTTTGCATTGTAGTTTAGTATTGGGATAAGTCACAATCACAGCAGCCTGCGGACTACTTGTGTTTCTGGAAATTGGTTTGTATTGTGATGGCCCTTCAAAGTTATTGACAAATTAAGCTAATTGCGTTTATGTCTCGATGTCTAATCCGGTGGTTCTCTCAGTATCTTATAGGTATTAAATAGATTGTATACCATGTCTACTCTAAAACCTAACTAAGCAAACGACTTTGATAAAGTCATCGAGTACTTGTACCTGTAAGAGAAGTAAGAAAGTTTAAGAACAAAGAACACGAACACGAAAGTGCGATGCATTGCAAGTAAGCCAAAGCCAAATATATAACGAATTTATACTCTTGATACTTACTTAGCCGTATCGTTTTATATATGTATGTACATGTATATCGGGGATATCTGGCCACAATGCTATGGCCATAGAACAATGGTAGCCCCAGATGAATAAGTCTCGGGCAGCAGGCAGCATTTTAATTACTAGAACACAAATTTAAGCCATTGTTGCGACAAACTTGTATATTTCCTTCACTACGTGAACGAACAATGGCCCCGGCTATTTGTAATTGTGCTCAAAATGAAATTGCAGAAAAATAGAAAAATAGAGAAATACTAAGACGACTCGTTGAGGGGATAAACAATGAGAAAGCGGGGGCAAAACCATTTAATTAGCATATTTAAAATGCACTTTGACATCAATTTTGTGTGTGTGCATTGTGTGTGTGTTTCACTTAAGCAGCTTGTATTCCAATTAGTTTAACTCAGTAATTGTTTGACATGAAGTACCTATGGTTTTTTGTTATGGCGGTAAATGTTAAAAACCCAGCAACTCGAAATAAATGTGCAAAAACTTTAAAACCAAAACTCTTTTGAACTCTTTTGACATGCGTGGTCAACAGGTGTTGAAGGAAAATAGTTGTGACGGAGCGGTAAGTATTAAAAGTAAGTAAATAAATATTGGGTTTGCATGAATGGAGGATCCACGTGAGTGCATTGCCATTTTTGCTGGCAGCTGATAATGCAATGAGCGGCCACGTTGCGTATACTTAATGTGCAACTAACGAGGAAGCCGCCGCATTTCCCACTATTTTCAGCGCACCTTTTTGGCCAAGAGAGAGCGCAGCTGCGAGAGAGAGAGATAGAGAGAGAGCGCGAGGCAGCCGGCTACAGTGCGCGACATACGTGCAGCTGCAGGCGCTGTGGAAAACTCTCGTCAGCTGAGAGCTTTCCCCCTATTTTCCTGTTGGGAAACATTGGCCAGACAACGACGCCGGCGCCGGCTGCAAAGACAAGAGCAAAATTTCACACGCAGCATAACAATAATTTCAGTCGCGTTTTTCACGACCTGCCCGCGGTTGTTGTTTCAACAAAGTTTTCCTTCTTCTTTTCTTCCAAACACCAACCACAAAAAAAAACTCAAAAACTATACATCAAATCGGAATTGTTTAAACAATCGTGTGATAAACGTATACACATATCGTTGAAAGTGGTCCACTTGCTGGCTGGGAAATCGGTGTGAAAAGCGGAAAAGCCGGCGGAATAAAGGGATAACGAGTGCCAGCATCCCGGTGAACCAAGCCCAAGGAACTTTCAACATTAGGTTCGGTTCGCTTTTATGTACACATTCTAGCGCTTTGGCTAATTGTATTTCGATTTTTCACTTTTTCCCGCACCGGAAAGTGCTTCTAGTTCCGCTTTTGCCATTGTATTGTTGCTCTCTGTGTTCGATTGCATTTCCATCTATTCCATGTAATTCGGATTAAATCGGAGCATGTGTATTTGTATGTGTTCGCCTGATGGCCAAGTAAATATTGACTAAACAAACTGCATGCGGGCGGTGTTGTTGCCTGCGATTTATCTCAGTGCACAGACAGCCACCCACATCGTTTAGCAGGCAGCCTGGAGTCATGCACACTGCCAGGCTGCGATGCACTGCGAAAAATTGGCATGAAGAAAGTAAAAACTATAAATTATACCATAGGCCAAAACAAAACTTACTCTTATGATAAGTATTTAAAAAAACAATATGAAATTCCAAAGTATTTTCAAATGTTTTGTTTATTTTCAATTTCATTTAAACTTTATTTAAGAAAGTTAGAATATTCTGTTCCCAAACAAATATAAATATATAAATAAATACTCGACCTTTTAAATATTACTTTTATCATTCAGTATTTAGTATTCAATTGCCTATTTCTGGTTACTTTCAATGATCTTTTTCTCGACGTATTCGCATTTGTGCTCCTCAACTTGAACTATTTTGGAAGCAATACTAGTTCAATGACTTGTTTGGCTAGCCGTATATCTACTTTATTGATCTGAAATTCCTGTTTCTCTCCATGTAAACAATATCAGAATGCTCGTCGGTGCTCATGTGTCTATGTGTTTATGTATCCGCCTAGATACCAACCAACAATTCTAGTTCGAGTGTTGCGTGTTTACGACATTCGACTGCCTTGCATGCTCATCACTAGTTCGTTTATCACCGGCGATTGCAGCGGCTATTAGGGTCGTGTGCCTCAAATTTATTCTCAAGTTTTGGGTGCCACACTTCTACTTCCACTTCCACTTGCAGTTCCACTTCCATGACCCCCCACAAACTTGGAGACTGGCAGACAAAGTGTCTGCCGTACTCCAGCAAATGCCAACAACGAAAACATCAACAGCTGCAGCCCGAATGACAATTGAAAGGGACACAAATGAGCATGCAAAGAACGCCACTCGACTGCATAGACGCCTCTCTCCTGCCACAGTGGGCGGGGATTTCCCACCCATCCACCCATTTTCCTCGCCCTGCCTTGCCACCCAGACATTACTCATACGCCGCGTGGCCCGTGCGACAAATACTTGTACAACAATGCGGCTCAAGTGACGACGCGTCGCTGACTGTTGACAGCTTTACCGTCACTCAGACCAAGTTCCCCAGTTCTCCAGTTGAAATGGTTGTTGTTTCCACCGCCCAAAGGTGTTGTTTACACACAGCCTTTCAGAGAAATGTGAATTTGCGCACGCGATTTGAAAGGGGACAACTATCCCAGATAATGCACAGTCGGAATAGCAAGTGCTTGATTCGATGTCTTCGATATTCACAAAGAAAAAGTGCTTTTCCTACATTGGTTTGAACCCAAACTGGCAAAGAACTAGCAGCTCGTCATAGAAATGGTTTAAATAACTTGAAATGAAAGCCATTTCACAAATGGCACAGCAAAGCCAGCGTATGAAATGTGCCTTAATTTATGCCCCCTCCGAATTCGATTAAAGTCAGAGTGAAAGTCTATAGTATAGTACTTTATAACATTTGGAGAGCTTTTGCAAACATGTAACATCTGAACAAACAGATTCACATCAATAAAATTCCCTCAAAATTAGTGCATACTGAACCATCAATTTATTTGCCATCGCCATCGCATACATTAAATTTTTGCGAATTGTCCTGTCCCGACCCAAATTGATATAATAGGAAATGAAAGTTGGCTGCTTCCGCATGAGTTCATACCTTTGACAAATCAAGGCACACTCACACGCATTTATTCACTTTTATTCAGAGGGTTTTTCCTCACACATTTTGTGGGTCAATTCAGGAGTTGTGGAAGAAAGACCCGCATAAATTCAAACACAGCTGCTGAAAGTTTTGGCTATTGTATATACGATATATTTTGTGAGTGCTCGTTCCGTTCTCCATTTAAAATTCATTTCGAATGCTGCACTGATTCCACTCTCATATGCTCAGGCAAGTTTTCAATAAAACGCTACCGATTTCCACCGTGACGTCATTCGTAAATGGTTGCTTCCATTTGGCATTGTTTTGCTTCTATTGCATCTGGCTTACACGCGGTTTTTATAGGGCGCTGTGGTGCAACAAAAGGCGAAAGCCAGGAGCCGAAAAGCATCGGCAATCAAAACAAATCGAAATAGTTTTTCACTGGCAGCTGCGCATCGCCGGGCGATGTATTAATTAAGTTGAGGAACCACCGCGCACAGTACTCGAGGTCCACTTTTCCTATGAGTGCCCTACAGTCACAGGGGGCATATTATTTTGAAGCACATCTACAGGTTTTGGAAGCTTAAAGCTTAATCACTAGAAAAGTAACTTATTAAATTTGTACGTTACAGGAATATTCTTCAAACCAAATGTATATATTTCTATAAAATTTTCCTTGACTTATTGTAATATTTAGCCCATTCAGCACTGTCCTAATGATATAATAACTAATGAGATGAAAAATTCCCATTTTTCGAATGAGCCATAAAATCAGTTTAATGTGCATAAGTTAATAATGGTCTTTCGAAAATATACATATATTAGTCTTTATATTTTTCAATTGAAAACTTAAAGTTTACCGGATCTTAGGGCTATGCTTTTCATGGTACTCCTTGTTCTTCAATCATTTAACATTAAGTCACTTAAGTTTCCATTCCCATAGGAAAGATTTTACTGAAAGGGTATTTCGTAGCTTCGGATATATGAGCTGCCCCCTATTTTCATTAGCACCCATCTCTGTTGCCTCAATTGCAGTTGCCCAACGGCATGTCCAAACCATACCCATGCCCCCTGCTCCGTGCCCAGTCCCGACTCCCATTCAGTTGCCCATTGAGGAGCTGGCTGGCTGGTTGGCTGGTTGGATGGTTCATCGTGTCCGTACTAATGACCGCTCGCTTTGGCTTCTGATTTTTGGCAGCCGCAGCGCTGCTGCTTGGAATGCCATTCACCGTGCGTAGATACGTGGATACGTAGATGCGTTCCTTGGCCCGCTCCTGGTGCACATGAATTTATAATTGCATCATTTTTGGGCACAGCAATGTGTAGCCGAGGATGGCATTCGTTCGGTCACTCGACTGCACTTGCACTCGCTTTCGTATTCACGTTCGTATTCACATTCGCATTCACATTCGCATTCACAGTTGTATGCAAATTGTGAAGGCGAGTCCGCGAAAAGCCGTGTGCCAATGCGGCAATGTGGCAATGTGGCAACTGGCAGGCCTTCTCGGGAAAAATGTTGGGGGGAAAATGGAAAAAGGCACACCGATGCACTGGGCGGCATATATTTCGTGCTGGGCGCCCCTTTTTGTTTATTTTCATAACTATGCAAAACAGAAATAACACACTGGCCAAAAGCGAAATATTGAAATATTTACAAATAAATACAAACAATTCTTCGTTCTCTCGCAGATTATCAATTTAAAGCACATTCTTCTTTATTTAAACTGACTGACATTTAAAAGTGACTTGATGTTTTTCTTTTCCAACTATTTTCTTGACTGCTTCATCATCTATGGGTGTTTAATCAATTATTTATTATAATTGCACGATTACAAAGTATGTATATAGAAACTGAAATCCAAT
The DNA here is from genome assembly GCF_016746235.2 of Drosophila teissieri. NCBI lineage: Eukaryota > Metazoa > Arthropoda > Insecta > Diptera > Drosophilidae > Drosophila > Drosophila teissieri. The sequence goes on along the minus strand of NC_053031.1, from coordinate 11,746,058 downwards.
TCAAGTTGATTTTAAATGATATGACTGGCGGCAATTTGAATAACTTAAAGCCAAATCAATTGAGCGCATGTATCCCGAACACAATGCATTGCAAAATGGAAAGCCCCGCGAATTCGAGTTTTCAATAGTGATAATTTGTCGATTAATAATTATAATTAATGGTGCTATAATTAAAGCTATAGAGAAGAAGCTTGGAATTTTTTCCTGATACCTAACGGAAGTCGCAGTTCCATTTGGGATATTTAAATGACTTTTTGAAATGCCCGTTAAATGTTGCACTAATTCTGCCTAATTTTGCTTGGATATTCACATGTTAATATGTAATTTAACAATTGGACCCGTTTCTCATTCACAAAAATGAGTAATATATTTTGTCTTTCTCAGCTATTTATCAATCTAAACCAGAACGCGATGGCCGGCGAACTTTGAGTAGGACTCAGAGGACAGACACGAATTCGGAAGCAACATATCATCAGCTAGTAAGCCAAAGCAGTATTTTTGCAACATGTTCGACATCACCTGGCTGCCCACCGCCTGCGGATCGCTGGCACCGGCCCTCATACCGCCAGCCCACATCGTCATCCTGTGGTACTTCTGGGAGAACTACGCCCGCTACGTGGACAGGCACTTCTGCACCTGCTCCTGCTGGGACACCGTCTTCAAGGGACCCTACGAGTCGGGCGTGGCCGCCTACAAGCACATGTACTTCAATGCCACGCCCAACAGCTTCAAGATGTGGATTCTCACCGTGTTCGCCGTGATTGCCCTGTACGAGTGCATCAAGAGGCTAATCGCCCTGATCCTCCAGCAGCGCGTGCGGTACTCGATGCTGCTCCTCTTCCTGCTCTCGATATTCTCGCACTACTACGCCTGGTGGGCGTACATCAACTACTACAACGACGACTACTACAATCAGTGGAACCACCAGCTCTTCTTCACGGTAAGTGCTGTGCTGGGAACACTGGAAAAAACCCTGTTCTAAAAGTTGAAAATTAAATACATAAATACACTTAGTCATGGTTCCAAGTTACGTGTTTTCATGGCAAACAAATATTTTTAAAAATATGTTGTTTGTAAAATTTGTAATGTATAAAACTTAGTATTATGGTATACATTTTAAACCACAAGGTAGAAATAGATAAATAATATTTTCCAAATTTTTCAACGTGCACAAGTTCAAATTGCAACTTACAAGTCAATGTCAAATATCGCAACTACGTGCCGTCATATGTTTGTGCCCTAAGCCATAACTGGCCATCCATAATTTATTGGGAAAGTTCGTCCTGCGCGAGTGCGCTCAAAACTTGCACAATATGCGCTCAAATTCGAACACTTTCCCGCACAATTTTCGCACTTTTCCCGCACTAGACCGCCCACCATCCACCTCCAGCCCAAGTGACCCACCTCCAAGTCTACATAGACGTATTCATGGAAATAGAAGTATGGCAGAGTAATAAGTTTCGAGAGCAAATCCATCCATTCGACCAAAGTTTTAATGAGTGGCCGGCCTGCCCCCTAAAAGTGCGAAATTAAAAATGGCCAATAGCTAAAAATATACAGTCACGAGTTGGCAAAGGAAAATTAATAATTATAATTATGTTTTTCATTTACCAGAAGACGTAAATAACTTAACTGTAATTAATATAATAATATTAATTATATATAATAAAATTAATATATATTAATTAATATATAATTAATTTATTATCATATATTCGGAAATAGCCAAAATCAAATTTAGAAAAATGTACTATCCCAACTTATAGCTACGATCCTTACTATTTCTCCATTTCTTCTAGGTTACCGAGCTGTTCTCCACGGTGCTAGTGATGCACCTGGCCAACACCACCAACGTGGTCACGCCAAAGAAGGTCTTCTGCATCGTGGGCATCGCCCTGCTGCACATCCTGGCCAGCAGCTTCGACCAGTTCTTCATGAATGTGGTGCGCGGCGAGGGTTACGCCCACCAGATAGTGCGCGACATCGGGTTCATGGTGCCCGATCTCCTCCAGCTCTTCGTCCCGGTTTGGCTCCTCCGACAGGCGCGCCGCGAGTGTTATACCACGCGACCCTTCCACCGAGATCGGAAACTGCATCGGGATATTGTGCTGATGCTGTGCCTGGTGTCGCTGCTCTTCGTCATTTGCACGGTTTTGTGAGAAAGGATCATGCTGGAGGTGTACGAGGAACGATACGGAAAGGTCGTGCCCATGCAGGATGCGGCGGTCCAGCTGCTGAATCGCTACCGGATGCTGGCCAGCGGAAATGTGCACAATTAGAGGTGAATGCTTTTGGTACTGAATATTGTGGGATTGTGGGTGGACAATAGCGGCACTTGCCCCAGCAGTAAGTGTGGAATATCCTGTATTCCTGTAGAATTTTGTATTTTCATTTAACGTTTGTGATAGTTTTTTTGTTTTGTGTGTTGAGACAAAGCGAGCTGACGACAACCATATCGATAAGCTTAATTATCAACCTACGATGGTACATAATCAATACAACAAACTGTAATCTTCCATTTAGAACCGTTGACCGATACCGATGTTAAGTGCATTATCATTAACCCATAGTTGAACTTAGGTACGATGTAGTGAAATCCATTCCTGGACATCCCGGGAACATACGAGTAGATGGGTGTAGCCCCTATAGTCACAACGATAGACAGTTATTACAGGCATGAACACATGTGTAGATTAGTTATGGAACAACGATGCGGATACTTAATATTGATAATGGATTGTGGATGTGGAAGAAGAAGCGGAAGTGGATGTGGAGACCCACCCAGTGTTATACTACCTTAACAAGTTACATGTGACTTAGACTGTTGTTAGATAATAACAATATTATACATGTTCATCAATGCAAACCAAATATTCCAGTACATCTAGTAGATAAACCACAACAAATAACACAAAACCAAAACCGTAGTAATCAAAATTAGCGTTATACTATATTGTTACGATTGACTTGACATCAAGGAAATCAAAAACATGCAGATATTAATATTTGGAATAGCCTATATGTACTTATACACATATATATTTTAGTATACAAAATTATACTGAATAAACTTTAAGAGACTGAACATCCAGTAGTTTCCTTAGTGCCAAAACGGTGAGTCCAACACAACCCATTTCAAATATTTGTAGTTCTCTTTTATTAAAAGATAAAAATTTTAATTTTCTCATTGTCTCTTTTTTGTAATTATATATATTTTTTATTGCTATATATATCTATATACACATGGTAATGTATATTTGAAAATTTCAAGTCAAGACGTTCAAAATGCATTTTCCAAAAATACAATTTGCTTTTAATGCTTTGTGTTTCTAAAGTAGCCGATTTTGTTTAGCCACAAAATGATTTTCATGTTCTTTTGTGTGTGAAGTAGAAAACATTTTAAATTAAACGTAAAGCGAGAAAACATATTAAAAATAATGGAATGTTCGTTCTTACATACTCGCGCGGTTGAAATACATAAAGTTGGTTGCTTTCGGTAAGCTCCTCGGGCAGCTTTCTAAAATAAGTTTTTAACTTAATTTCGCAAACAAAATGTTCATAAAATTAACTAAAAATGGACGGTATTCGGTGACCATAAAGAGATTTCAATAGTTAAAAAAGGCGAATGGCCGTCAGACAGAACCAAAAAATACAAAAAATCATAGCATAATGTAGCCAACCAATTATAAATCAAATCTTAGCAATCACTTGCGCAAAACAATTGGCAGTGCGTGGAAAAGTATTTTCTGTCTGTAATATGTGATGAGCCTTTTCCGTGTTCGTTTGATTTTCACTTCGTTTTCATTAATTTTTATCTTTTGGTGAGTCTGAATGGTCGCTGTTGCGTGTCTAAGGCGATTTATAAACGATTTATGTGCATATTCTTGCGACCGGTTTAGATAAAGATCTCTGTTCGCTTCCTGACTTGATGGCCAGTAGTTGAGTGCAGTACAGCATCGTCCGGATCGTCAGCTCCATCGGCACCCTGATCCTCGTGCGTCAAGTAGTCGCCTTTGTGTCGGTGCAAGTAGCGTCCGATAAGGAAGAACATAAGGATAAGCAGCAGGAAGAGAATTACAAGCAGACCTGAAAAAGAGTTTTATATTAATAATTGGTTTCAAGTGCAAAACAATGATTTTACTTACATGCCAGCAGCACAGAGTTCACTTCGTTGTAGGCCTTGCGCAACTTCTCCTCATCCACCAAAGGTGGCGGCCTAGTCTCAATTTCAATGGGCGGATGCGTAACTGGCTCGACTCCGCAGAAGTCTTCAGTCAATTGAGCTGTAACATACGGTTTTGTTTAGGTTGTACTACTATGTTTCGTTAACTGCAAATACTTACTGCCCAAAGACTTAACATTCTTGGGAGGATTCTGCTGGAACATTAGCTTCAGGGGATAGATATCATCGAACTGAACTCGCGACACACAGCCCACAAAACCATCTGTCATGGATTCATTTTTGCCAATGTACATGTACTGGATATTGTTGAATTGAGCATCCGCTGAGGCCTTGATATCAAAGTTGTACTCGACCGGCTCGTAGTTGTCGACCTTCAAAACAACAGTGGATCCGCCATTTTTCCGCATAAAGTGCATGTCGTGGTACTGACCTAGACCAAAATGTTTCTTTGGGAAAATGATTTCCTGTCTCTCGAATCCAAAATCAAATACGCAACGCAAATGCCCTGAAAGACAAGTTGAAAATTAAGTGGTTACACTTAAAAGTGTGTGCAAATCAATTTACCAGAATTCGATATTTGAATAGTTAAATATTCGCCAGTTAAGTTGGAAGAGAAGCCAAGCAGGAATCCCTTCGGAATGGTGGTGGTGAATCCAACGCGAATGTTCTCGGCAATCGTGGAGCGGAAGGAGCCCTCAAACTCGTAGCGAATAATCGAACTGGAGCGTAGGTTGACACCAATCTCTGCAATAAGTAAATGCAAATTGAATAAGATGCAATTACTGCAGTATTCAATTACCCACCATCTGCGCAAATAGGTCCTTTGAATGCGCTCCAGCGGCAATCGCAACTGTAGCCATCGTATCGCTCGATACACGTGCCATTGTTTAGGCATGGACTTGATTCACAACGACCAACGCAGCCGGTACTGATGCCGTACAATCCACGCTTGGAGTAATCCTTCAAGTCAACCATCTTTCCGTTCAGCAGCAATGCACGAATGCATCCTACATAACCATCGCGGTACTCAGTGGTGGCGCCTATCACCAGATCGGAAGTCAAGTGCAGAGCACGCACTGGACCTGGCGGCTCTCGAACCTCAGCCTTGATAGACCCATCAACCACCAGACGCGCCTCCTTCCTGTTGCGCTCGACACTCACCGTGTGCCAGTTGTTGTCGTTCAGGTGATAGCTTGTGCCCACATTAACGCCTAGTGGTCCGCTTCCCGCCTGATACTGGAATTGCAGTTTGTTGCCACCGTTGAGACTTAGCTTAATGTAATCGGTAGGTCCAGTAGCATGGAAGATCACAGAGTTCTCTTGTGTGGTACGGAATTCTAGATAAATATCTCCAGAGTGACCCATATCAAATGGTGGTAAGTTAATGGAAGCATCGGCAATGCGGAAGGTCACCACATTACTGAAGAGATCATCGCCCTCACAGCGCAGCGGTCCCAGAGTATAGCGACCCATTTTCTCGTCCAGAGGAGTTCCAGTATCACCAAACTTCACCGCTCGCACGGGAAGATACTCCTTCTCCCGGATATCACCACCATCCTCCATCCATTCCAGACTGTTCGAATCGCAGTTGCACCACTTTGTGGGATCGTGACACTTGCCCAGAATTCCACACTCGCACTTACGAGATCCAGGAAGAGCTCCAGCCCAATAATCCATCGGCTGATTGTGGCGAGAGATCCACCAAGAGAAGGGGCGGAAATTACCGGCCTCAGCTGTATACAAACATTATAACTCTGAATCAATTTAAGAAATCGCGTTACTACTCACATGGAGAGTTGAAGAGTCGGGAGGAGCGGCAGGAGTAGCTAAGGCGCTGCCAGCAGCTATGGGAGCGATTCAACAGAGCTTCGATTTGCAGTTGGTTGGCATCGTACATGATGGACTGCTCGAAGGAGCCCGGCTCCTGGAAGCCATCTACAGTTGTGGTGTGCTCTTGACTGTGGCTGAGGGTGGTAATCACGCGTCCATCCGCTGCAAGAACATCAATGTCATAAGTTTATGAAATTACATTACATTGCATCCACACATATGTGAAACCATAAAATGTCTGGTACATTACCGAAGATATATATTTTAGCTTGATTGATAATAATATTCTTTCACTTTAAGGCATGAAGAAGTTGAAATAATTGGAAGCGACTGAGTTCTATGCAATTCGAGTGATATTCACTTACAGTAGAATTCGCAGGTCACTGGGAAAGGTTCCAGGGGACCACTGCCATCCACATCGAGGTTCAAGTTCACACGCTGCTGCACATGCTGCACATTCTTAAGAGCCAAGCAGGACAATGGATTGTTAGCTAAATAACAAAATTAAAATAATAAGTCAAAATATCGAGCAAATCCTTTGTGGAAACTCACAAGTATGGCATACGGCTCCGGCATAGCCAGTTTGTCCGCAATCACAGAAGAACTCCCTGGAGTTTTGGTGACAAAGACCTTTGTGCTGGCAAGGATTTGGATTGCAGCGATCAATCATCTGGCAGGCATCGACGACGACATCATCGCCACAGCAAACCTCCTCGCCCTTCACCCAGTCCTGGGGTAATTTGTAATTTCCATCCACCGAAATTAAGCGCATGCAACCGACGAATCCGTTTTTATCCTTTCCACCAGCAATATAGTACTGTGCTCCAGTGGCAATCTGTAGGCTCTTTGTTGTGGTCATTGGTCTCTGGTCAATATTCAGAATCAAACGATTCTTTTCGATGGATAAAACGAACGAATGCCATTTGCCATCATTGAACTGATCGTCGTAGTTGTCCAAAATGATTCGTGCTTTGTCCTTGGCTTTAAGGTCGATCTTCACTTTGCCAAACTCCAAAAAGACCTTAACATAACCACCCGAATAGAAGTCGTGGTGCAACATTACTCCAGTTTCCTCATAAGTACGGAAATAAAAGGAGACATTGAGGCGCTGAGAGTTTTCATAGCCCTTCAAACGGACGAACGACGATCGGGTGGTGAAAGTTACCGGATAAATCGGAGGCGAAGGACACGCGTAGATGGTGTTTACCCTGGTGAAGAGATATCCTTCTCCCAGCTCAGTGCTGTCTTTCATAACTCGAATAAAGTTTGTGGAATTGAAGTAGATGTTTTCTAAGCAGCCGGAGAAATTTTGTTGGACAATCAAGCCCTCCTGCACGTTGGGAACTCCACCTAGATAAATCTCCCGATTAAGATTCAGTCGAGTGAACTCGCCCTGGATGCGTCCTCGTACGATGACACGATCCACCGAAAAGATAATGTCCCTTTGATTCCTTGAGATCACAACATCATGCCACACATTGTCATCCAGCAGGCTGCCCACCGATAAGGAGGTCATCACACGAGATCCCAAATCTAAATTCAACACCATCTTGTTGTCCTTTAGCTGCAGGGCATAGTAATCGCCCTGTGTGCCACGCGAGTACATCATCACTCCGTTGGCAAAGGCCGTCTTAAAGCGGAATCGGATGGACTCCTTGGTGGAGGTGATGGGTTCCCGCCTCAGATCATAGCGCACCAAGCCAGTGCCATTAAAGTACAGATTCTCAGAGACTGCAAGAAAAGGTTTGACGATTAGAAATAAAACACTATCGAAAACTCCTTTCATCACTTACTGTAATCGCAGCCGTAGAGCTCGACACGCATGGAAATACGATCGTGCCACCTGGTGGGATTGATCCTCACCCATTGGGCGATAATGGGCACCTCAAAGACGTTGAAGTGGATGGAGTTGCCATTGGAGTTGCCCTTGAACATCTGTGATGGATACCATAGGTATATTAATATTAAGAACATTTCAATAAACAAAGAAGAATGTAGTGCAAAGCCAGAGCCTGAAGCATTAATCCATCGCCATCCTTTAAGCCAGGATTAGTTGTGTTTCTTATTGTAGTCTTAGTCTAGGATTAGTCACAGTACCTGCGGCTCGCTGGTGGGATTCACGTACGAGCGCCAGAACTCGCCATCGTCCGAATACTGGACAATGTACTCCGTCACGAACTCATCCGTATGCATGCGCCCCATGGTGGCGATCTTGCGCACCGTGCGCGGATCCCCCAGGTCGAGTGTTAGAAAGTGGTTATACGTATTCTCGACCGGTGTCCAAGCAGCGTTACCTGCACAAGGTGCATTTACCAATCTAGTTAGTCGCAGTGTCAGAGTTCAAAGAAGGGTGTGGGTGTTTTAACAGAAGTAATCTACAGAACCATTAGCCAAATAAGTAACAAATGCATGCGGGATTAATTAAATCATAAAAAAAACAAAGCACTAAAGCAAGCAAAAGTGTTAATGAATTTATGTAATGTTAATCCGCTTTTGCGGATCAAGGGTTCTCCCAACCACCATAGGTTTTTTTTACAGAGAAAAAAGTAATGTGTCCTCATCGATATGTTACATATATGAAACAGGAGAGTATAATGGATACAACTTTTTTTTCTGTGCAATAAACCACCACCAAAAGCGTTCCATTTCATTTAGGATTAGCGACACACATTTCCAATTGTATGTGGAGATCAATTGTTTACCTTGACATTGCCGCCCGGCTCTTTATAGTCGGCAAACTCTAGATCGGTTATGCCATAGCTAATGGTGTACTCGGTGACGTACTCATTGCTATGGGGTCGTCCTTGCAGGGCGATGTGCGTCACGTTCCGCACCACGCCCAGGTCAATAATCAGACGCTGGTCGAAGTCCGAGTTCTTCGCGGACCACGAGGTGCCAGCTGGGGTTCGCAAATGGTCATGGGATGATGGGCAATAAAATAAAAATGATACAATTTAAACCAAAACAAAAGCAACATAAAATAAACCTTAAGTGGGCAAACAAATGGGGGTCTACGCTCTATAATTGCCGAAAACTAAGGGTTAAGGGCTTAAAATTACGCCAAATCTCTAGCAGGGGGTGTTTTCAATTAATAAACCATAATTTAGGGGCGATCGCGATTGACAGCTGCAAGTGGTCGAGGTCCTTCAGAACAAGGATCAACCCCTGCCAAAAACGAAAGGAAAGGATTTGGGCAACCCGAGGGTTGAGTTGGTGTCAACACAAAATGGGAGAGTTCGCAAATGGTTAAGCATAAACAATTGCAGTCGTGTGCCTTTGTTTTAATTGCTCTGCGCGCCAAATTGCAAGCAGGTGTGACAAAATAGTGTGAGAAAGTCCAGACTGCTGCGATTTCTCAACGCAAATTCCATTCCCCAATATTTTTATACCGCATTCAAGTTTCCTTTGTCCTCCGTTGGCAACGGGCATATCAGCCAGCCATCGTGTTCCCATCGATAAAACTTTCGGCAATGCCAAAAATAATTCAAATAAACGAGCCATTCAGTGCTACCCTTGCGGATGGTTATCCTGCCTGCTGGCGCATAAATTCAACCAAAACCAATGTCTGGCTCCTGTCTGAGTCCCAGTTACGGGTTCCTAAATTTCGGTTTATGGCCTTTTAAGCATATTTCCGGCTTCGTTTCGTAGCGTTTGTTTATCCAGTGCCAGGCAAAGAGACGATGTTTTATGGGGGGTTGAGCGCAACGTGACAACACAAGGATTACAAACTATTCCAAATCGGGCACACAACTATTGTGAAAATATAAAGCATGTTTATTCTAGGGATAACAACGCTGTTTCTAGGAGCTACGTTTGCTTGGCTTAGATTCCGCATAGTTCTTAGACATCATGATCGTTTGTAGGGCTTAAGAAGCGCCTTTTGGCAGTAGGCGATCACTTCCTCCAGTTCCGACTCTTCACTCTTCACGAGAAGATCCTCAACTCGAAGGAACTTAAACCTTCCGTGCTCTTGTGGCAAGCAATTCCGGAATGCAATGGCAGCGCAGTAGTCCACCTGCAGTAAATGCTCCTCGAAATGCCAATTGTCCATAGGTTTGTCGTGGCAACGCAGGCTGGTACCGATTAGAGGGGAAACGTCCGTCTCCAAACTTCGAGTACTGTCCACAGAGAAGCTGATCCTTTGCAGATCCACAGTGATGCCAACACCCAGCTCCTTGACGTACGCCTCCTTGAGGCACCAGTGACGCATGAAGGCTTTAACCTGTTCTCGCTCATCATGATGTGGTTTTCCAATATAGCTCCATTCATCGGTAGAAAACTTGCTCTTCATCAGGCGAAAGAACTCTGGCAGCGACTTGCCACCACTGTACTCGATCTTCATAACATCTGTGCCGATTCCAAAGTCGGGATCACTGCTCTCTCCCGTAATGCCAGCCAGAAGAACCAGTCTTCCCTGATGCGAGACATTGAAGCTTAGAGGTGGCCCATCGTAGCCCTCTCTTACCCAGTAGGGTTTACCCCTCACATCCCGGGCGAACTTAACTTCCGGCGGCGGCAATCCACTGCAGGTGCTCACATATTTCCGCATCAAAAGGCGGCCAATTAGTGAGGACAGAAAGTCATCGATGAAGTGGAACTTCATGAGCCGAACTCGTTCCTCCGGTTGAATTGAGGCCACCGCCTGGCTCAGTTGAGGAAGTGTCGGCCTCCAGCTGCCCAGGTCAAAGGCCCAGCGGGTGCAGATGTGTTTGCTCATTTTGATGCGTTTTGCAGCTATCTAATTGCTTTCCATAATCATTGTTTTCGGGGCGTTTTCGCTTTGCAATGTTGTTTTTAATTCGCTATTGTGATACAGTATGGCCACAAGTGGAAAGGGTAAAAATACTCCAGCGATTACGCGTTATAAATATACTGCAAATATACTGCTCCACCAAATGCGGGGTATTCCCATTTACAATTTAGATAATGCAGCAGTTTTAAATGAATTGTGGGACTTGCTAATGGAAAATAAGGGGAAACTTATATGTGGCATATACAAAACAATCTAATAAACCTAAAATCTAAAGCCAGGACAAAATAAATATAATATATTGGAAATAATATAATTGGAAGCTAAAAACACATTTTCCTATGGGTTTTGGCGCAGCATTTTAAAATAATAATTGCTAATAAAAACAACTGAAAGGCAACTCAACTTTCAAACAACAAATCAATATTACTCACCGTTTAGTCGCGCCTTGTCGGGTCCTCTTTCCGATAAGGATGACGTTGCCGTGAGGACGGCTCTTTCCATGAGCGGCTGGTTGCACTCGTAGTCGGAGAAATAGTCCGTGAAGGCGTCTGAAAGAGTGCAATATGAATCTATAAATATCCGGAATTCCATGACCCATATACAAGTGTACAATGTCGGGCGAAAAAGTGAACGCAAACTGTCACGGGCGTAATTAAATTTGAGATATGAAGAATCTGTTTGGATGGCGGCCAATAAGCTAAAGTACTTCAGCCGGACATAATCATTGGCCTCCTTTTTATGGGCCCATAAAGAAAGCCACATCTATAAGGCAGCAAGAAGTAAACAAATCGATTTGAGACTGAGGGGTAAATATTGGCTATTTTATTTGAGAGTTCTTAATTCTCTGTTTTCTGGGGAAATGAAATGAAGTCGAACAAGATCGATTGAAATTGCTTGTAATGAATAAATCTCATATGTATAGAATCTATACAATTGAATCTTTAGATTTCAAAAGAAGTCCGAAGGTAGTTCCTATGAATTTAGACAATCCGAATACAATTGAATATATCCAGATGTTATGGCTTGGATTATTTACAATTAAATTACTTTACTATTAAAGATGTAGGTATATAGCACACACATTCTGTATTTTCTCATTAAGCAGGTTCCACTGTTCTTAGAGGCAGATTCTTGTCTCATATTTGCACCACAATATTTTCCGTTGACGAGAGTCTTGTGGCCTCTAGGATCCATGACAAAAACGTGCGGATACGGGGGCCAGGTCGTGTCGGAAATCCAGACAATTGCCCCTGTCTGCTGCAACCCCCATGGAGTTGTTTATAATGGGTGCAGCCGGAGCTCCTCCTAGGCAAACAGCACACTGGCATTTTCTTAACGGAGTGGGAGTGGGGGAAAACAACCCTTGCGAGGTCATTCGGAGTTCGTGGGCACTTTAAGCTGACTTTGAGCCTTGGGTGGAGTGGAAGTGGAAAAAATCAACCTGATAAGCTCGAAAGGAAACCGAGGAAACACGCATGACAATCTTCTAGTAAATAATACATGTATATAGCCAGTTTGAACTACTTTTTCGCTACATAATTGCCCAATGGTGATTAGAAGGAAAATGAAATACAAAAAAAATCTGGCTAATGTTCTAAATGAAACAAATATGACGAGGTCTGAAAAGCCATTTCCGTCCATCTGGGGGAAACTTGAAGTGCGAATGATGCTATTTTCGGGGCAATAAGAATCGAAATAAATTATGGAAATCGACCAGAGTCTGGGAGGATATATGTCGGCTGTCTGCTTTCGACGCTTCAAGGCGTGAAAGTGGCAAACTAATTGCGTGGCATTGTTTATTTTTAGTCATAAAAATGTTTGCATATGAACGTTGGATTGTTTATTTTGCAAGAAATGTGGAAATTTTGTGGGGAAAAGCGCTTAAGTCTGTTGACATATGGAAGGATAATGATAAAATCACGTGTTTCACACAGCATCATCAATCAGCAGATGCTTCTTACTTGCCGCATGCGCATTTGAGAAGCCGGAAAAAAGACACAAACAACTGGGGATGCAGCCGGCAAATTTAGTCATTGGTCCCCCGGGAAGCTTCATAAAAAATGCGGAAGTCAAGAGTTTAAACCCCCAACGTCTTTGCCCAATAGAACGAGTAAAAAACGGGCGTTGTTAATCGGCATTTTTGTTTTGCCACCGCTGTTCGTAAGCAACCTTTTGATCGCTCTCCGCGCTCTCCGATTCTCTCTAACTCTCACGATCGCAAAGAGCGAGTTAAAAAGCGAACAACGGGCCAAAAGAAAATGGAAGAGCGAGTCTCCAGCTTTGGGGAACACGCCCAAAATGTTGGCTTACAAACAATCGACGTTTTATGTCACATATTGATTGAGAAATCGAACAGAAAGGATCTGAATTCTAGGGTTATACCATGGGAAACACTGGTTTTTACCTGCTTGCACCGATTTAATGCCATTATTGACCAGCAATAAGAGGCATAACAATCCAAACTGAAGCGAGAAAAATGCTGCTTTCGTATTACTCCTGGGCGGCCTCATCTTGGAGGCTGTTAATTAAACACTATCGCTTAGTAGATTTATAAACACATCTATATCCGATTTCCAAGAGGTGTTACACCAAAATGCACTTTTCCGCTGAATAACCACCGTGAAAAGCTGATGATTTATGGCAACGCGTCCGCGATGTTCAAAATTGTATACTGCACTTTTTGTTCCGTTTTTAATCGACTTTGAATTTGTGTAATTTATCAACCGGGTGTAGGGCTCCAGCAGATTGATCACGCCCACTTCGGAATAGTTTCGTTTGAATTAAGAAAATAATTATCGCAACGCGGATGACACACGACCAGAATGTCTCGCTGCCAGTGTGACCATGACTCAATCGTGACAAGATGCCAAGGGAGTCGCCAACTGAGACTTTATCACGTCGGACACACTATCGAGTTTTGATATTTAATTTTAAAAAGTATTTTAAAATTAAATTTAAAAAAATTAAATTATAAGTATTTTAAAATTAAATTGGTGTTATGATATTAAGGTAAATTTAAACTCATAAGTACTAAAGTTTTCCGTTTACATTTATATTATGTGTATTCAAAATGATGCTATATTTGTTATGCTAAGAAAATATCATTGCAAAATTAAAACTTTCATAGAAGAAAATGAATAAAAATTTAATGGCAAATAACACCCGTCAACTATAAAATGTTTAAAATATATCTAGTTATCTTATCTATCCAAAAATTCAAGTTTAAAACACATATTTATAAAAATTGTCCAAATACCAAATCGATAGGGGCGTGATAACATCGATAGTCGAGCTGCAGCATTATCGATAGTCGGTCACACTGTTTCTCCCTCTTTTCGCCAAAAATTTGTTGGCGTGTTGTCAATTTCCTCAGCGTTTGGACGGTTTTGCGTTTTGTGTGTTACCCGGAAAGGATAAAATAGCGACAATGTACGGCGGAGACGAATACGCAAACAATTCGGTGAGTGCAGTCAGCGAGGAATGATTTATTTTCCGGCAACCAACCCCGGGACTCCGCCGACAACATAACCCATCTTTTGTTGCCCTCGCACAAATACAAAACTCACTGGAATGATTTTAAAGTCGTTAAATGACTTGGCATAGCAGGTGTTTAGATTATTAATGGCCATTGAGCACTGGAAAACCGTGGGCAACCATTTGGACAAGAGTTTTGCCGTTTGGGAACAGATCCTGTGATCGGGTGGAAGCTGCGCCGCCATGTGGTGGATTATTGGTATCGGTGTGCATTTTCTAAGTCATAATACTTTGAAGGTCTAGGCAAGCTACTTCTACATGGAATCTCTCCACTTTAAACGACTGATCTTTATCTATGAAGTCACTTGTGAGAGTATTTGTTTTGTATATCCTGAAAGCATAGGATTTGGTTGGGACAAGAAGATTAGACTAGATGGGGGGTCTAATTAAAATTCCGCTTCTAAACACCACGAAATAACTCATTGGGTTTATTCGGATTTCAGGAGTACTACGATGACTACGCCCATACCGGAGACCCGCAACTGGACATGGAGTACGAGAGGAACTACTATGCCGCCCGGATGCCGGACAACGTCAAGTACTTCCTTATCAACTTCTGCCAGGCGATCAAGGAGGGCAACTTGTACGACATCCAGAATATGTACGAGAACACCTTCCCGCAGATCAGCGACCACCACTTTGACAAGACTGCTTGGCCCGAGGAGCAGGAGGTGGCAGCTATCGTGGACAACGACAAGGTCTTCCTGATCTTATACAAGGAGTTGTACTACCGCCACATCCACGCCCGCATCTCCGGCGGCCCCAAGTTAGAGCAGAGGATCAACTCGTTTTTCAACTACTGCGACTTCTTCAACCTGATCATCTCCGCCCAGAACCCGGTGATGCTGGAGCTGCCCGACATCTGGCTGTGGGAGTTGGTAGATGAGTTCGTGTATCAGTTCCAGAACTTCGCGCAGTATCGGTATGTAGCTGATTTTGCAGCTTCTGAATTCGATTAACCTTTCGTTTTTGTTTTTTGTAGCGCCCGTCTTACGGACAAGTCGCAGGATGAGATCCAGCAGCTGTGCGTGAATCACAGCAACGAGTGGAGCATTCTCTGTATCCTCAACGTTCTGCATTCCCTCGTGGACATTTCGAACATCAAGAAGCAGCTGGAGGCCATCTCGCAGGGTGCTGATCCTCAGACCGTGGCCGGTGACTTCGGCAAACTGTCCTTCTACAAGATGCTGGGTTACTTCTCCCTTGTCGGACTGCTGCGCGTTCACTCGCTGCTGGGTGACTACTACCAGGCTATCAAGGTCCTGGAGCCCATTGAGATCCACAAGAAGTCCGCCTACTCGCACATCCCCGCCTGCCAAATCTCGACGTCCTACTACGTTGGCTTCGCCTAC
This sequence comes from Drosophila teissieri, assembly GCF_016746235.2. Lineage (NCBI taxonomy): Eukaryota > Metazoa > Arthropoda > Insecta > Diptera > Drosophilidae > Drosophila > Drosophila teissieri. The sequence goes on along the minus strand of NC_053031.1, from coordinate 11,730,406 downwards.
ATGATGATGCGCCGCTATGCTGATGCCATCCGGACCTTCTCTGATATTCTCCTGTATATCCAGCGTACCAAGCAGTTGTACAGCACGCGTTCGTACCAAAACGACCAGATCAACAAGCAGGCGGAGCAGATGTATCACCTTTTGGCCATCTGCTTGGTGCTCCATCCCCAGTGCATCGACGAGTCCATCCAGCAGGTGCTCAGGGAAAAGAACTACCATGACGCTATGTTTAAGATGCAGTGCGGTGATTTGGAGGTCTTCAAGTCCTTCTTTGTGTTCGCCTGCCCACGATTCGTGAGCCCCTGCCCGCCAGCTGCTGATGCGCCCATGGAGGACTATGTCAAGGATCCCATGGAACACCAGTTGCTGGTTTTCATGGACGAGGTGCGCCAACAGAAGGATCTGCCCACAACGCGCTCATATCTAAAACTGTACACTACCCTGCCGCTGACCAAACTGGCTTCTTTCATCGATCCCAACGCCAGCGAGGATGACGTGTCCAAGCTGCTGATCCGCCTGCTTTGTTTCAAGCACAAAATGCGCAACCTGGTGTGGAGCAAAGGACCCAGCGGCCTGGAGGGAACATTCAAGTCTGGCTCCGAGGTGAGTTTTACAATGAAAGACTGTGAGGACACATTCAATAATAAATATACCTTAATATTCCAGTTGGACTTCTACATCGACGACGATATGATCCACATAGCTGACACCAAGGTTTCACATCGGTATGGCGACTTCTTTGTGCGTAAAATCCTTAAGTTCAACGATCTGAATCGCAAACTGAAGAACATCAACATTTAAGCCGACTCCGTGTGACCCTTAATGATATATTTAATATTCCATACTGGACCGATTGGTTTTGATATCAATAAAAATCGCTTGCGATCATTCGCAAGTTTGGTCCCCAAAATGTGTCTTTAATAGGAATTAAATTTGGAAAATTCTATATTAGTGGTTTTAACGAATTAGTTGTTTTAACACTTGCTTTATTTTTAACAATATCGTTATTTTATAAAAATTGTTTGTATGACTATAAGGAAATTCAAGACTCTACACAGTACGATTTTTGAGTTCGCCACAACTCCACTTGTGCGTGGCATGTGCATTCAGCAACGCAACCAAGATTTGTTTTCGGTTATGGGGGAATGTGCGTTGAATTAATACGTAGTATAATAATAACATCTCATATCGAATTTCTCTCCTGTTCGTCGCTGAGCGAACACAAGCAAATTTCTTTGGTAAATCAATCATATTAAGCGCTTATTGGGGGTAAATAATTGTGATTGGGGGGAGAGAGTTGGCGTGGAGTTGGGGCTACAAGCAGTTCCACACATACACACAGATTAAAATTCAACTTAGGATTACAGTACACTTTATACACGACATTGCCTTCAGCTCTAGTTTCTGTTGCGTTTTGTGTGCTCTCATTAGCTAACCATTGGTTCACTTAAGACTAACATTAAAATCAAACAATTTACAATTACGGACTTGTTGGTGGCAGGCCAGTCGTTAGTCGACGGACACTGTGCGCTGATTGACGTCGATCAAGTAGATGTCCTTATGGTTCTGCAGCACAAAGTCGACGAAAGCATTGATGGGAGCGATCTCCTCCAGGGAGGTGCTGGTGCTGCGCGACCACAGGAAATTGGGACCGAACACGATGGCCAGGTTGGAGGAGGTCATCTTGTTGAGATCCTCGCAGTCCATCACCTTGACCAGGAAATCTACAATGTACTTGAACAGTTCATAGTTCTCCTCTGGCAGTTTTTCGCGTATCAGTTGCGTCACGTTCCTCGAACGCTCTTCCTTGGGCCAGTCTAGGAATCGAGTCACATCCTCATACAGCTCGAAGGTCAGCAGCGGCTCGGCCAGATCGCGCAGGAAACTCTTCAGCAGGCCGGCTATAACGTGGACATTCACGCTCTTCAGATCTACATCCTCGCCTCGGTTGACGCGCTCCTTCAGCGCCATGATCTCCGAGTGATTGCCCGATCGACGGAATATGCCCTCCGTATCGATCACGCCCGTTATGGACAGCGAGTCCACGCACTTGCGCACAATTGGCGGAATGGAGTTTAAGCACGGACTGTTCATCACAATGAATTTCAGGGGCACGCCAAATTGATGCGTCGTCGCCATTTTGTGCTGCTGCTGCCGGGATGCATTTATACTGCTGCTGGGCGGCGGTGTCGATGGCTTCCGGCTGGGGTTCAGTTTGTCGTCCAGGTCGCAGATGTTGTCTGGCAGCTTCAGCTTGTTTAGGCCGAGCGCCTGGCGCAGCTCGTCCAAGCTGGAGATGTAAACTAGCTTCTTGCGGAACTTGTCGCTGATGAAGGGGCTAAAGAAGTTCCAAATGACCCGTATAAACCACGTCGGATGAACCACATACAGCGTCTTCAGGTTCTTCCGGAAGTTGCGATCGAGCTCTTTGTACGAGTTCCACAGAAACTGTGCGGATGGTTTGTTGTCCTCCTTGAGGCCTTGATGGAAATATACCAAAATGTAGTCGTTCTCCACAAATGGTTCAATCTCCTTGATGATTTCCCTGTTAGATGGATGAAAACGGAAATATAGTGATGATTAATAAGAACAATGAACTCGAAAATAAATCCTACCGCACAAATCCTTCCAGCTGGGACTTTTCGGGAAAGCGGGATGCATAAATGCCGAAGATGTGGCGACCCTGCTTATCTGTTCCCAGGAAATCGCACTTGTTTCTGGGGGCCTGAAAGTTTTCAGACTGTTCCCTGAGTTGATCCTCAAAGTCGTCCTCCAGCGGATTTACATCTTCCTCGGGCTCAAGTTCTGGATCTAGGCGTAATGGGAAACTTTACTCATTGGCCAGAAAGAATCGACTTAAGCACTTACCTTCGGCCAAAACGAAATCACCGACCATAACATCTTCTGGGAAAAAATCAGAGAATACGTTTCAGTAAGGTGTACAGATTTCTTTAAGACTTTCAATTGTATTACTTACTTTCTAGGGGAGATGGGGCCAGCAGCTCGGTATCATCAAACTCTAGCTTCGGCTCGAAGTCGTGCAGATCGGAGAGACTGGGTTGGGGCTCATCCGAGTTATCGATGATCGGATTGATGGCGGGACCTTTGGGGTGCGAGAGGAAGGCATTTATAAATCTCGTAGGTTTCCCTGGCGCGGACTGGTATTCCAAAAACGTAATCTTACAAGTAATGCTTTCAGTTAAGTATTTTGACGGCCTGAGGCAACAAGTTTAGTTCGGATTGAGTTTGAGTAAGTGAATAGACATGAATCAGAGAAATTTCATTTGATAAGTACATTGGCATCTGATTGGTTAATCAAGAGTCTTACGGTTTCAATATAATTGGCAGACGATTACGGTTACTGAACAGAACAGAACAGAGACGATTAGGAAACTCTAAGCTAGGGATATTAGACTAGTTAGGCTGGGGCAACAAACAACACACGATCACAAAAACACCTGGTAACAAACATTGGCAACAACACAGCTAGCGAAAGGTAGTTAACAAATAGGATCCACAACAAACCAAGCAAACACTTTGGATAGTTTAAATGCAAGTTAAGTATGTACAGAGAGACGGTGAGCTGCCCACATAGGCTGGATTATGCAGTTTGAAATGGGGTTAGTAGCGCAACTTGATACCAAAAACAAAGAACTTGGTTAGGGGGCGGTTAAGGGCGGTACGGGGTTAGGCAAGGCGGCGGGTCGGGGCACAAAATTAGTCGTAATTGCTGGCTTTAGCTGTTAGTTCTCGAACGAGGGCACTTATCCCCCCTCAACGAAACTACGATACGGCAATGAAAACAAGAAAATAAAGCAGCGCATAGAAGTGACTCCCAAAACTTAAAGCACAGGTTGGAGGTAAGCTATTGTAGAAAATCTGCCCTAATTTCATGTATTTCTAGGCCAGTTTTTGTAAACTTCTGCGTTGGGTAAAGGTAAATGAGAAATTTAAATCTTTGTTTTGGGAACCATTTCTGAACGCTCAAAAAAGGCAAATCACTGGCAATTGCGCTCAAAATGCTAAGCAGTTACAGAACCAAAGATCAAAACTAGATATATTCGAATCGAAAAGCATGACTTGGCCGATCGGCCGGCGGACTTACCTGGTAATCTCGGTGCGAAACGCGAATGGGCGTCCATGGCGGGTGGGCACGATGAGGTGGATGTGGATTCAGTGGATTCAGCGGATTCAGGTGCTAACCGTTCGATGTGATTGGAATACTCGCGGTGACGCAGGACGTGGCTCACAGTCAGTCGTTGGGCTCGATTATTGGCATGTAGAATGTATGCGGCTGAAATGTGAGAATAAATTAGCCAAAAGCAGCAGTTGCCAGTACTCTATCGATGACGTCATTAGCCAGCTAGTTTTCTTGGCTCTTTGGCTTGTTTTGGGTTGCTTGTTCGATTGTTATTTCTTGGTATTGGACATAGTACAGGTTATATGGCATTGCTGATTCACATTCATTCACATCAATGATTTTGCCCCAAGTCTTGGTGGTAACTTGGCCCTGAAAGACGCCCACCGCCTCCATTCCTTGTGTTCATACAAGCGTACATACAGTGGGGACATATAAAGTGACCATGACTGCGGTCTCAAGAAGAATGAATTGTGTTTCGGAAAGATAACACAAACACAGAATGAAATGTAGAGGCTGCTTATCGCAATTTCGACGCCAAGTTTCACAAAAGCACATATGTACATATATGTATGTAGAAAAGGCACAATTTTAAGTGAAACGTAGTTGGTTTCCTTGTTCTTTTTTTTACCAAATATGGTTATATATTCTCGCGAATTAATTCTTGTGATAGCGCATAAAATAAGTATTCAAAAGTGTGGAATTTCCTTACACTTGAAAAACTGGGGACTAACAAAATTCATTGGGAATTAATTAATAAAGGCAACCAATTAAGGTTCCAAATTATAGACAGTGCACTGTACATACAGCTTGTATGACTTTATTTCAAATACGTGATTTGATTTTTAACTGAGGAATTAATTATTAATTTTCGAATGTAAACTGTGATTAGTACACGTCCTTTGTGCCACCACTGTAGTGTCCCCTTCTCGGCACCACTGTTTAAAAGGGTGGCAGATCCTTTAGGCCGCCACTGTAAAAGGGAGTAGGCTCCTTTGTCCCGCCACTGTTTTCACATACACACACGCGGAGTTGAGTAAAAATTGCACAAGTTTCTTGTCGGAAAAAACGCAATTTCTGTGCTACAAGTACCAACTAATTGCAAATAAACTGCGCATTTCAGTTTAGTCGTCGTAAATGATATTTACTTTTTTTGTATACTAAGTTACAAACTTTTATCAGTCACAAGAAAACATCACATTTTATACGAATGATGAAATTGTTTTAATCCCGATTTCGTTTCTCATTTCAGTAAAGTTTTCACTCTATTTGTGAGTCAGATTTTGCGAGGAAAGTACCTTTTATCAGTACGGGAAAAAATCTTCGTTAATTTTATACTACCAGACGACGTTGTTTTTGTCGATGGTTAGTGATGGCAAACTTTTGGTTTGGCGAGCCCATTAGTGCTGCAGAAAAGCACAAATCGAACAACTTTTTCGTGTCACGAATCGACTTGCACGAGATATCGTAAAAATTTTTAGTGACTAGAATATAGAATATTAACATCTAAGATTAAGCTTTCCAAAATCAATTATTTATTTCACAAGACAACGAAATGTAGATCGTAATAGTCGTAGTAAAATATTTTAATCCATTGTTCATCACATCATCTTTATCTAAATAATTTTTTTATTTTGTTTTTAAACATTTTAAGTGCTTGAGCAGCCAGACCAATATCAATATATCGATATATCAAAACAGACAAACGGTCTACCAAAAGTGTGACCGTTTGCCGTGCTGCTCGCAACTTTGACACGACCAGTTCCAAAATATCGTGAGATTTACGCAAAACTACTTGAAAATGGTCGGTTGGAGCCGTTTGCTGTCGCCGGCGGCGAAGTTCGCCAGCTACCGGGCTGTCCTGCAGGAGCCCGCGTGCCGGAATGGTGAGTACTTCGTGAATTATCCGCCGTAAACACACTCCACATTACGCAACCATACACTCTGGATTTCTAGCCCTGCAGCAACAGCTGCGCAGGATGGGAGGCGATCATGGACACCACCACATGACCATCAAGCCATCCCGCTTCCAGTGGGACAAGTTCAAGGATCTGATGCACTTTTACGTAATGCTCGGCGTCATCCCTGTCACCGCATTGGTTCTCTACGCGAACATCTTTGTGGGTCCCGCGCAGCTCGCCGAGATTCCCGAGGGCTATGAGCCCAAGCACTGGGAATACGAGAAGGTATGATAGGTTCAGAACGCTAATATTGATGCTCAGACATACGGCATTAATGATTCCATCTTCCTTGGTAGTTTATTTACAACAGCATTATTGAGCTTTTAGATATTAAGTTAATTTTAAAGCCCATAATTTTAACTCCAAAATGTATCTTTATTTCACAGAACCCTATCTCGCGCTTTATTTCCCGCTACATGTTGAACTCGGAGCAGCAAAACTACGAGAAATCCCTGCACTATCTGTTCGAGGAGAACGAAAAAGCCCAGATTCGGTATAGCAAAGGATACAAACCAGTTATATCCCATTGAAAACCAATATATTTGCTTTTAGGCTCCTTGAGGACCAAGTACGTCGTAAGATGTCCGAGCGCAACGATTACCAGGCCTACTACTATCGACCATCGGTGGCCAAATACCACAGGATTTCGAAAGAGGCTGCTGACGAGCTGGAGGCTCTGCGCGGAGACTAAACCCCTTGTAATATTCTTTAAATACCATTGTTAGGCTCCCGTTTTGTGGGAAATAAAGTGTGAAATCGACTTCACAACATCAGCTTATTCACATTTAATAATATACAAATTACACAGTAGTCGAATAAATACTTAAGACTTAGCAAAGTCATGTGCGTATCGATTTAGCCCCACGCCTGATTCTTGCAGTAATAGAGCACCAGTTTCCCATTGGTTCCATGGCACTCGTATAGGTTCTTGATTATCTGATCCGGGGCTGGTGCGAATGTCTGATTAACGTACAGGAACTGAAAAATTAAGATGACATATGAGATAGGAATCCCCAAAACATCGTTTACTACTTGCAATTTGCTCGCTGGCGTCAAGTTTCAGGAACTTGTGGATAAACTTCTGAATCCAGCTGACTGTCTTGTTGGGATCCACGGTCCAGGTTCGCTTCTTGATGATGGGCACATTGCCAGTGGCGTTCAAAAGGATGCAAACTGATAACGAAGCCTTTGTGATAAAACAATCAAAAAATATAAAATTGGCTTTGATTCTCACTTTTGGAACCATCCTTATCGGCAGGTGTGGAGGAGGAAGTGCTCAGAGCTGCCTGGGATTCTGGTGTCTCTGCCATTTATTTGGAATGTGACTAATGCAAATAGCTCTAAATTATTGGATTAAAATAGCCAATTGTAAATAAAGTAATAAAATAGAGATCAGAAATCTATGATGAAAGTATCGATAGGTGTCACGACATTAACGGTTCAAAAAAATATTTAACAAATATGTGCTGCAATTCATCAGATCGTGTTGTGAGAGCTCATTTTATCTTTTTTCTTGAAATTTTTAATTAGGTATATTTTTATTTTGCTTGGAACTTTGTGACGTGCAAAATACGTTAGTTATATTGTCCACCTCTAGCGATAACATCGGCTATGTTATATTACATTTGGCTGTTACTCTAACACGTGCGAAGTTCATTAAACAATCCAGGAAAATAAACAAAACTATGAATAATAAACTCTTTGAAGGCTCCGACGACGATGGGGAGGATCTGCAGTTGTCAACCAACAAAGACTATGCCAAGACCTACAACATCTTGCGCAAAAAAGAGCTCCTACAGAAATGTAAGCTTGAGAATCCGGTTCTACGATCATTTGCCATTTCTTAATTATATCACTTAATATTCCGCAGATAAAGATCGTGGCTTGGATGTGTCCGAATCGGAATTCGACAGTGACAGCTCGTCATCGGAGGAGGACGAGGTGGACCCCAAATTCGACCAGGACTTCTTCAAGACACTTTCCTCGCTGAAAAGTAAAGATCCACGTATTTACGACAAGGGTACGAAATTCTTTAGTGAGTCCTCCGGCGACGAAGATGATAAGGATGGGGAGTCTCCGAAAAAGAAGAAGAAACCTAAGCCAGTCACTTTGAAGGACTACGAACGAAAGGTAATTTTAGAGCATAATGGCAAGTTCGAGAGTTCGGATGAGGAGCAGCAGGAAAAAGAGCACGAGGAACTCCAACGAGCCCAGTCACCAAGCGCCGTGGAGGAGGAGCGCCGTCTGAAGGCCGAATTCCGGAAGGTGATGAACAAGGACGACGACAGTGAGGATGAGGAATTCGGTGGTATATTCAAGAAGCGCAGTAAGACCAGTGAGCAAACAGCTGCCGAAGAGGCAGACTTTGCCAAATGGCTGGCGGGAAAACAAGCAGAAATACAGCAAACCGACAAGGAGCAGTTGGAGCCTCTTAAACAGTACTGGAACAGCAACAAGCTGACCCAGGGCGAAAGTTTCCTGAGGGATTACATCCTCAACAAGGGCTACGCAAACACGGATGAGTCTGCCATCCCCACCTACGATGAGATCGTGGGAGAAGCTGCCCCTCTCTCTGAGGATGAGCAGGAACTGGAGAAGCAGGCAGAATTTGAGCACAAGTACAATTTCCGCTTTGAAGAACCAGATGCGGACTTTATTAAGCGCTATCCTCGCACCATCGAACAATCCTTGCGTCGCTCGGATGACAAAAGAAAAGAAAAACGCAAGGAGCTCAAGGAACGCAAGGATCAGGAGAAACAGCAGAAGATGAAGGAACTGGAACTCATTAAGGAAATGAAGCGAAAGGAGATCGATGAAAAGATACGCAAATTAAAAGCGGTCACGGGCAACGATGAGCTCGGTTTCCGGGACGATGAACTTGAGGAAGACTTTGACCCGGCCGCCCACGATCGTCGGATGCAGGAGCTCTTTGACGATGAGTACTACAATGTGGATGAAGGCGAGGAGAAACCTGAATGTCCCTCGGATATCGATGAATTGGTGCTTGAAGATTGGGATAACTACGATCCCAAGCATCACGCTAATGGGGGCTATGATGAGGACTATGAAGGACACTGCGAGGACGATGACTTTAACATGGATTGCGAATACGATCCGTCCACGGCCAAGGAGCAACTTCAACAAGAACTCATTGAAAACACTCGTGGTCGCAAAGGACGAAAGGGTCGACGAAATCGTTTCATGGAAATGATCCAGGCGGAAAAGCCTGCATTCAATCCTGAGGATGAAAAGACGTACAGTGAGTACATCGACGAGTACTATCAAATGGACTGCGAGGATATCATCGGAGATCAACCGTGCCGATTTAAATATGTGGAAACCACACCAAACGATTTTGGGTTGTCGATAGAAGAGGTAAATTTTTGATCAAATTTGTCAAATTGTGATATTTAATCCTCTTTGTTCTATAGATCTTGCTGGCCAAGAACAAGGAGCTCAACCAGTGGGCCAGCTTGAAGAAGGCTGTCCAAAACAGACCGGAACACGTAGAGAAAAAGGAGCAACGTCTCTACAAGATGAAAGCCAAAAATGAAGACCTCAAGCGAAAGATATTCAAGAGTCTTTATGGAGAAGGGTAAGTAGTTTTAAATAACCTTTACGGGTAGAACCGGGTGTGAATAAATACTTGACATACATGCAGTTCTGACGACGAAGAGCAGCCAGCAGAAGAGCAACCAGTGGCTACGCCAGCGGCTACACCAGCTGCTGAAACGCCAGCTCCAGCCGAAAACGGTCAAGTCTCGACGGAAGGTTTGTCCAAATCTAAGAGGAAACGCCTTAAACGCAAGGCTGCCGCAGCAGCAGCAACAAGTGCGCCTAAGGTTCCAAAAGAGGAGCCTGTCCTTAAAGATCCAAAGGAGGAACCGGCAGGATCAACAGAAGATGTTCAGGCAGAAAACTCCAAGAAAAAGCCCGTTGCTTCCTTTAAAAAGGGTAAAGATGATGGAAACCAGGAAACTAAAGGCAATGCAGACAGCACCGAAACAACGAAAAACAACAACGCCTTTAAAAATAACAAAAACGAACATAAAAACGTGCAAAATGGATTCCAAAAACCCCAAAACAAAACAAACAAAAATGCAAAGACCAAGTCAAACAATGCTTTTAAAACTACGGAAGGCGCAGTGCCTACAAATGCAGAAAAACCAAGTGGAAATGAAAACCCTTTTAATAAGCCCCAACTGAAATCCCATCAAAGGCAAGAGCTGCCACCCATTCATAAAAATCAAGGGGGAAAGAAAAAGGGACCCAAAAACGCTAGCGGTCCCAATCCCTTTAAGAAATCGAACCAAAAGCCAAGTGCCCCCTTCCCAGCAAAGAAAACGAACAACTTTAAGGCGAAAAACAAGCAAAATAACAACAGTGGAATAACCGACGATCGATTAAAGGCATATGGTATAAATCCCAGAAAGTTCCATAAGCGGGAAAAATATGGAAAGAAGGATCAGTAAAATGATAGAATAAATTTAGGAATAAAAGTTGATATATAGTTAAACATTTTTTAGTTACATTTTATGTACATATGATAACATATTAAAAACCAGCACAGCACAATTAACTCAGATTGGATCAGTTATTTCGCGGGAGTCACGTCATCATCGGTGGCCACCCCGTCATCATCATCTTCGGTGCTCTTCATGCGATCCAATTGGAGGCGGCGCTCTTGGATGCGGATGCACTTGGGGCAAATCATATTTTTGCGCGTGTGGCAAACTCGGTGGAAGATGGAATTACACTGATCACACTTGATGCAGCCATCGTCGAAGGGAAAGATCACCTCGTTGTTGCTACAAATCTCGCAGATGTACGCTTGGGCAAGGCACATGGGGCAGGATCGTATGTGATCATTGAATGCCTTAAAAACGCATTGCAAGAAGTCGGTGAGCGCTCCAGATTCCACTTGGCTGAGATCATTTAGGGAATAGAACTCATTTGACTGAGCCAGATGTCGTCTGACACCTAGTTGCTGGTCCACCAGCTTCAGCTCGCTGGCGATCTTGCAGGCAGCCAGATAGTGGCGCATATGCACCAGGTTCTGGCGCAGTTTCTTTACCGCACACAACTTTTCTACGAACACAAACAGCTTGGGATTGTCCTCCTCCAAGCGGATGAGCGGTTTGTTTAGGAACAGCCTGATCTCTTGAAGCGCAGTGCGCGAAACTCTGCGTGGCGAAAAGTCCCAATTGTGGATAATGCGGGCTGGTATAAAGTTGCTGTCGTTCCAGTTGCAGCGAGGGCAGTAGTACAATCCACTATAGTCGCATAGACGCGGTTCAACCCAGGTATTTTCTATAAGAAAGAAGTCGAATTATTGGGAACTGAACGGGAAGACAGTAGACGGCAACCTACTTATATTTAGCATCGTTCCGCACTCGGCGCACTTGTATCCCTGGGAGGCAAGACCGATTTCTGGACATATCTCGGATATGGGATGCTGGCGCTCTGAAACCAGAACATGGGCACAAACCCTCTTGACGCCGTCGATGCACTTCTGATGGACCAGGAATCCGCAATCGCTGCACACGTACGAGTTCTGCACCACGCTCCAAATAATGGTGGTGCAGTGGTCACAGTAGTTCCGCTTGGCGGCTGCCTGCAGGCGATTCCGTTTGCCGTGATGCGGGTGGTGGGGCACAAAGTGATGACCCACCACCGCACGAATGGCATTCATTACGACCATGTCTGAAGAGAGGGAATGCTGCTCCTGGGCCTCCTCCAGCTCTTGCAGTGAGTAGCGCAGATCCACCAAGTGTCGCACCAGCCAGCGACGCTCCTCGCTGAGTTCCTCGCTCAGCAGAACGAGATCCCTGCAATGGGCAATGGCCGCCTGAAGATCCTGGATATTGGCATCGCTGGTGAAGATCAGGCGCCATTGCTCGCGCACCAAGGAGGCGGGAATGGGCAACGCCCTGTACTCTGCACTTTGTGGGCCACTCTCCTCGCTGCCCCCGCCCTCGGATCCAGATCCAGTGGAGCCCGAGCCTCCAAGGCCAACTGTTGATCCCAGCGAGGATGAGACGTGCAGCAGGTTGCTGGCGCTCTCGTTGATCAACTGCGCCACTGTGCCCGGAATGCTGGTGAGACTGTCTCGCCAGGAGCTCATTTTCGGGGCAGAACAACAAAACAAGTCTTTTGTCTGTTTTCTTTTCTACTGACCAGGGATGCGAGATAGGCGAACTAGTTCCGCAAACTGCAGGTGAGTGCACGCATCCCTGGAATGCATTTTATTACAGTGAGAGAAAAAAGGGTGCACGTTAAGAGCGGATAAATCATTTAAACGGGTATATAGTAAATATTAAAAAATATAAAATAAGATATATTTAACAAAAGCATTGAAAAACTGAAAATATATTTTGAAAAATTAAACAGAGAAGCACTTGTGTTGAATACGTTTATTGTTTGATGGTCACAAGGTGGACTGACAAGCTGAAAAAAACGGAGTTAAATTACGATTTCTATGGGGTAAGTGGATGCAGACAAAGATATAACAAGGAAAACAAGTAATCTATCCGATATCGTTAGTTCGTTGGTAGTGATGATATTGTTCGTTTAGGATTCGTATTCGTTGGGTCCATGTCCAGGATTCGGGATCCAGGATCGAGGATCTAGACCACGTTGGTGTGCTCGTCGCGATGGAAGATCTTCACGTCGAAGAACTTGAAGTTGTGGACATCGAAGTAGTAGTCGTGCTTCACCGGTCGGTTGAAGGGGAATCCGAAGGGCAGGGCGTCCACGTAGCGGGATCCGTGTCCCACGCCGCAGCTGACCACGGGATCGTAGCCGGTGAACTGGGCAACCTCGGGCTGGTGGTAGGGGTAGACCATGTAGAAGAACTGGAACACCTGGCCGCCCTTCTTGCCGCGTGGCAGCATCATCCTGTTGGGCACGCCGCAGTGGGCCTCCGACTGGTCCAGCTTGAACTTGTAGTCGCTGTTGGTGGCGTCCATCAGCTTCTGGTAGAGCTCCAGGTAGGTGGTGCGATCGTTCACCCAGAAGGAGAAGTCACCGCTGGCACGCTTGATGTGGTTAACGCCCGCCTCCAGATGCACCTTGAAGTGCTCCAGCTCGAAGAAGTTCTGGTAGTTGTACTCCAGCGGGATCACGTGTCCGTGCTCATCGTACTTGGGTCCAATGAAGACCTTCACCACGGCATCCTGCGCCTTGTCGGAGGTCACGTCCAGGGTGAACTCGAAGGGCTTGTGGTTGAGGCGCTGCTGGCGGGCCTTGATCACATAGCTGGATCCCTTGTAGTGGGAGTTCCTGCCGAAGGTGTACAGCGGATCGGTGGCTCCCTCAACGGCGGGCTCCACATTGACGGCGTTGCTGATGTCCGAGTCGAATTGCTCGAAGTAGGTGGTCAGGCTCTCGGGCATGTGGACGGCATCGATGTGGACACCCTCGAAGGCGTAGTCCTTCTGGTGGTACTCCGGATAGGTCTCCATCAGATGCCAGTAGTGGCTCACAATGGTCTTGTACACCTCGTAGAAGATGGGGTCGCGCATGGAGGTGTCGTAGTGCATGAACAGGCCGGGGAAGCTCTCGTCTCCATGGCCGTAGTGGTGACCCTCGTTCACGATGAAGCGGTACAGCTTGTCCAGACTGCCGTAGAACTTCTTGTCCACGCTGTCTGCATTGCCCTGGATGATGTTGCCCAGCACGTTGATGGTCTCCACGTCGAACTTCTGGTTCTTGTGGATCCAGTCCATCACACGCTGCGTGTACATCTCCACGTGCTCGATGTGCTCGTAGTTGTGCTCGTGGTAGAAGCTGTGGTGGTTCTCCCGGTGCCACTGGGGCACGCCGTAGTAGGTGCGCAGGTTGCTGGCGTAGCCGGATTCGGTCGGAACGTACATGTTGAAGGCGGGCACCTCGCCGAGATCGTGGGACAGACGCTCCAGGTACCAACGGGCCAGCAACTGCCAGTGGACGTACAGGTAGAGCTCACCGCGACGGTCCTTGTTCAGGACATGCTCCTCGCCGCCCTTGGTCCAGAAGGGATAGTCCAGGTTGAAGTAGTAGTAGAAGGCATTGAAGCCAACGTCCTCCAGGTAGTAGGCCAAATCGTGATCGTAGTTCAGGGCGCCATGGACATTGGAGTAGTTGGTGCGGATTACCACGTTGTAGATGTTGTCCATCTGCTTGACGTGGTGGAAGCCGTGCATCTTGTAGTGCTCGGCCCATTCCAGAGCCTGGCTGTCGAAGAAGCTCCACGGGTGGATCTCGTAGTGGGCCGGCAGGACGACTCCCTGCATATCGTCACGGAACAGACTGGCAATGGTCAGGGCGTAGACGAACAACTGCTTGTTCACGTGCTGACGGGCCCAGAAAACGGCGTGCTGGAAGGTCTCCCAGTTCTTGGCGAAGTAGAAGAGACGCACCAGACCGACCACGTACTCCTCGTGCTTCTCGTACATCACCGACCACACCTTGTCATCGCCGAAGGGCTGATGCTGCCACAGCTCGAAGAAGTGCTCCAACATCTCCGGGTGCACGTAGTCGGCCACATGTTCCCACGGCTTGTACTCCACGTAGCTGGCGGAGAATTGGGTTGTGAACACATCGTCCTGGTAGATGTGCTGCAGGATCTGGAACACGAAGTTCTGCTTCATCAGAAAGTCCTTGTCCGCCACCTTGGAGTCCAGGTGCTTGGCCTGGCCCAGAGCAGCCAGCAATGCCACCGCAGCAACTGCAATCACCGTGAACGACTTCATCTTCTCGAGTCGAATTCGAATCGTACCGCTGCATTGATCGGTAGCCAGTATTTATACCCCCGGATCGGCGATACGCAGATTGCAATCCGGCCAATGACCGGTCGCATCCGTAGCCTTGATCCGCCATCGCCGGACCCGATCGACCCGTGGTGCTCAGAATCTCAGCGCCCATGCTGCATCCATCCATAATTGCAGGTGATAAGACCTCCGATTAGGCGGACATTCGCCGTTCAATCCGGCATTATCTAAACGCAAGAGTACGCCACTGGAAACTGGGTATTAGTTGCAGCAGCTGGAAGACCCAGAGACGCTTCCAGCTGCGCCCCAGAGATGCCTCTTCAGCAACTTTTTCACCTGCCCAAATATGACGAGTTGCAGTCTATAAAAAAAATGCCAAAAATAGCACGATTGCACTAATTTGGGATACATGTTGGTTACTACTTGAGTTTGCCACTTTAAAAGTTCATAGCACTTGTTATTGAGAATGTGAATTGGTTCCCATATTTTGTCGCTGTGTAATGACTTTTAGTTTTCTGGTGCTTCAAATCGATGATGTTGCTCGTTTCCACACATCAACAGGTGACGGGCCCCCCTGATTAACACACTTGAGTAGTGATTAGGATTACATGGCCATAGATCACCTGTCAATTGAGGTGTTACTAGGCAGCTCCTTGATAACTTTGCAGTCGGCTTTGTTCGCCGGATCGCTTCTTTATCAAGCCATGCTAAAAATACCCCAAATTGCAAAACACGGAGCATCATGTTGCTGCGACAGAACAAATCTCGGACTCAACAAAGAACAATGGACCATCGGATGACCCGCAGGTCAATGCAGAACATGATATGATATAGCCACCAGACCCATTTCATTCTTCAGATGTCTCTCCATATATACCATACTGCTTCTATGCTGATATTCTTAAAAAGATTCTATTCATTTGCATAGAAAAGCATAAGTACCTATACTGTAAGCATATGCAATCCTTAGTGATGTCATCGAACTAACGCCATGCAATATATATAAATAGAAAAGACAAATTTATTTTACGAAAAGTACCCATTTCGCAGGTAAATACTGTCCAAATTATTTGGTGGCTGGATGCGAGGAAGTCTTCGAACGGCCTCCCGATTCTCGTCAGGAGTTACGTTAAGCAGCTCCGCCGGATGTTCCGCCCGTTGACTTTGGAACGAGGCTCTTGGTTCCGGGGATTTGTAGAACTCCGTTGTCCTTCGGCGAGGATACATCTCGCAGGTGTTCAGGATCTACGATGGAAGGATCTACATCGAGAGCGGTTCAAAGAGCTGAGGCAAAAATGGAATACTTACAGGCCTATCCATAGTTAAACAACTTTTATATAAGGCTTTACAAATTTAAAAAATTTTGAAATTTTAAAGTGATTTTGTCCGGTTACTCGAAAAATCAGAAAAGAAACCAATCCGAAACGGGTGGATATAACTTCAAAACCAAAAGCATGGCACACTTTTATTTAAAGTATTGCGTTTGATGTTTCAAAATATGTATTAACTTAGTTTTATTCTTGTACCTAATGTTTGGTTATCTAATGTTTATACATATATGTTTATATATGCATTGGCTTAATGCAGCTTTTATAAAATCTCTAAATATGAATTTCTATATTATTCAGACTTTAGAATATATAAGTCTGTAGTCGGTTCAAGGTGACTACATGCTGCGTCATTCGCAGACTTCATAATATGATTCATCCGATTAGAAACGACTATGCAGCTTCAGAATAAACAACACCTTATCAGTTCAGGTATTCAATCGAAAATATTGTTCAGGTGTTTAGTTGCTAGTCAAGATTATATAATTTCTTTTGTTTATTAACTTAACAACTTACATTAAAGAACACATTAGATGCAAGCATTCAGTTTACTTTCTTCATTTTCTTGAATATCCATTCCTCATATGTTTACTTTGTAGAAATCAGTTTAAGATACTTTTTTTAGCAACACACCCCAGAAATAATTCCTACCTAACGAACTTCTCATGCAACGCTTTTCATAATTGGGGATAACGGCTCCCAAGGGAAAACCTCCACAGGTTGGAAAACCTGCAAGGGATAGTTTCCATGTTAGTCTGCTCCGGCAACATGAAGTCTTTGGTTGGGCTCTTGCTCCAATTGTATCTTCCTGGGATTTATTCGCTGGCCGGGATTGCCTGTCGCATAGCCGTGGAGCAGAATTTCCAGGTGACCTATCTGTACCGCTGTGCCAGCTGCCCGGCATCCTCTGATGCGGATTACTCCGCCTTGGAATTGGATCTCTATCGGTGTGTGGCCAGTCGACTGCCCGTAATCACAAGAAACATTGAAGCACATGAATTGGAACCATTTCGACGAACGGACAGCCTGAGTATCTTCCACATTCCGGCTGGAGAGAAGGGGGATGCCCTGGTTCGCCGCATCCTGGACATGTTGAATCCTCGCCAGAGGCGCAAGCATCTGCAGAAGTATCTGTTTATTTGGCCAGATGCTGGAAGGCATCAGTTACTGCGACTTTTTCGTGGCTGTTGGGCCAAGAAACTGCTCTACGGATTGGCCATTACCGGTGGGGCAAATGGCACCTTCGACTTTGATCCCTTTGCCTGGGGTGGTCTCCAAGTGGTTCAGCGGATGGATGGGGATGTGCCGTACCCGAGAAAGCTGAAGAACTTAAGGGGTTACCCGTTGCGTTTCTCCATGTTCACGGATCCTTTGATGGCGGTTCCCAGGCATCCAGTAGAGACTGCTGGCTACACGGCAGTAGATGGAGTGGCGGCCCGAGTGGTGGGCGAGATGTTGAATGCCACCGTAACGTATGTCCTCCCGGCTGACAACGAATCCTACGGTCGCTGCCTTCCAAATGGAAACTTCACCGGAGTGGTCACAGACATAATGGGTGGCCACACCCACTTTGCACCCAACTCCCGCTTCGTGCTCGACTGCATTTGGCCAGCTGTGGAGGTGCTGTATCCCTATACCCGTCGCAACCTGTACTTGGTGGTGCCCGCCTCCGAAATCCAGCCGGAGTACCTGATCTTCGTGCGTGTCTTTCGCCGAACCGTGTGGTATCTACTGTTGCTCACGCTGATGGTGCTAGTGCTAGTCTTTTGGGTGATGCAGCGCCTTCAGCGGAGGATTCCCCGTCGCGGAGTCACCCAGTTTCAGGCAACATGGTATGAGATTCTCGAGATGCTCGGCAAGGCACATGTGGGTGAACCGGTGGCCAGGCTGTCCTCATTCAGCTCGATGAGGACGTTCCTTATGGGCTGGATCCTCTTCAGTTACGTCCTGTCCACCATCTACTTTGCCAAACTGGAGTCCGGGTTTGTGCGACCCAGCTACGAGCAGCAGGTGGACCGAGTGGATGATTTGGCACATTTGGATGTGCACATTTATGCGGTGACCACCATGTATGAGGCAGTGAAGCACAGCCTGACGGAACACCAATACAATCTGCTGGAGAACCGGAGTCGTCAGTTGCCCCTGGGAATATCCACATTGTATTACCAACCGTTGGTACGGCGAAGGGATCGACGAGCGGCCTTTATAATGCGCGATTTTCACGCCCGCGACTTTCTGGCCATCACATACGACTCGCAGGCGGAGCGACCAGCTTACCACATCGCCCGGGAGTATCTGCGCTCCATGTTATGCACCTACATCTTGCCCATGGGATCACCCTTCCTGCACCGCTTGGAGTCCCTGTACAGTGGCTTCCTCGAGCACGGCTTCTTCGAGCACTGGCGTCAATTGGATCTGATCACCCGAGTTGGTGCGTCGCCGAATGCCGAGGAGTTTCTCGAGGATCTGGGCGACCAAACGGACACGGATTCCGGCTTCAATGAGGTGGCAACTCGTAACAAGAAGGTGGTTCTCACCTTGGACATCCTGCAAGGCGCCTTCTATCTCTGGGCTATTGGGATTGGCATAAGCTGCATCGGATTTGCTTTGGAGCATTCTCATTGCTTTTGGAGGAGGCAGACACTACGGAAAAAGCCTGAGTCTAGTAATGACTTACAAATCAATTAAAAATAACATAATTATATATGTATGTCACTATAACAAATGTTGGTTTATAAATGTTAGTTGTAATTTAAGATTATGCAACTACAAGAAATCCAAGATGTAAAAACATCAATACATTTCATGATTTAAGTCCTAAATCAATTCTACCATTTTTATAAATTTTAACGTTTTTTTTCAATTTAAATGTAACGGCTTCTTGAGCATTGCTGTTATTCTTTACATTCCGCACCCAACAGCACGCTAGAGACCCCTGTAATAGAGCACCGATAGCACCCATCGATAGTCCGAGTGCCAGCAACCCTGCCTCCGGCTGTCATGTTTCACTTCCGGAGCTTGCGAACAAAATAGAATCGCTAAGGCAAAGAAAACCCTGCGAGTGGCGAGTGTTTTAAGATCACACTCACAAACAACATCCAAAGTGGTTAGTGGCAGTTGAGAGAGTGCCCCAAGACCCCGAAAACCAGCCGGGCAGACACGAACAACACCAGCAGCAGCACCAACAACAACATCATCAACAGCAGCATCAGGCTCGCTAGCATTTCCCGCTTTTCGTTCTCGTCGCTGAATAACAAATCACAAAACCACGACAAGCGATGGCCGATGCCGCAGAGAGTAAGCCACTGGCCGCCGAACAGCAGCTGCAGCAGCAGCCGCCGCAGCCGGAGCAGCAGAATCCGCCGAATCCGCAGGAGCAGGATCACGAGCAGGAGCCGCTGGACGAGCTGCAGGGACAGCAGGGCCAGCCTGCTCCGCCCACCAAGGAAGTCATCGGTAAGGCTGAAACTCGCATGTTATACCAAAATCCCAACCAATTTCATTCATGTGCCGCGAACACATGGCGGCTGCTACCAAAATAGCAATGAAAAAAAAGGAGGAAAAAAAGAACAAGAAACATGCCTCCCTGCGCTCGCCTCTCTCTGTGTGTGTGTGTGTGTGTGTTTTGGGTCTTAAAATATACGCGCGTCGGCCATTTTGTGCGGCTAAACGCAACGCACGTATATATGTATGTGCACGAATGCTCGCGCCGCCGGCTAACCAAATTGAAAATTCAGCCTTTTGCCGGTCGTCTGTCTATCCACCCACCCAACCACCACTAACCTCCGCTCCCCCTTTCAAAAATCCCCTCCATAGATGTAGACACACACACACGCACACACATGCAGAGCGGGCCAGGGCAACCCAATTTGTTAATGCGCGCGCAGCGGGAGTGCGAGTGAGAGGGCAGACAGCCGGTGCGGGCGTGTGTGTTCATTGTTTTGGTACATCTATTTGCACACACACACACACGCATGCAAGCACATTTGGCTTTAAGGCGATTCCAAAACACGAGACTACAATGCAACCAATAAGATACGAAAGATCTGCCGATTTCTACCATCTATTACCAAATATTTTGGGATACCACTATCTTTTTGCTCATTTAGTTATATTATGTGCACATGCTTCTAGTTTGATCGCAACTTTGGTAACCATAGTTTAAAATAATTGTTGTTACCCAATAATTTCTGGTAATAAAACGTATTCAGTAATTTCGCACGCTTCAATGAGTTTACGAACTGCGTATTAGGTTAGTTCCAGATGTATTGCGTTTTGTCCCTCCTTTATAATGAAAACATCGAAGGTACTATCTCAAAACTACCCCTTCTGTATAACATTTTTTAATGTACAAGTTTTCTATTGCGACATTTTGACCAATTTTACACTTTTAATTAACAGGGGATCTATATTAGGTTAACTCTTCTAGTGTTATGCTAAACAAGTATTACTCCATATAAGCTGCATAAATGAACATTATAGTATTTGGAATGACCAAAACAAATATATTACATTTTGATCAATCCACTATCATTATTCATAATTTGTACTCTTGTCATTTGCAGCCACCAAAGTCACCGGCACCGTCAAGTGGTTCAACGTGAAGAGCGGCTACGGCTTCATCAACCGCAACGACACCAGAGAGGACGTCTTCGTGCACCAGAGCGCCATTGCGCGGAACAACCCCAAGAAGGCGGTCCGCTCGGTGGGCGATGGTGAGGTCGTTGAGTTCGACGTGGTCATTGGCGAGAAGGGAAACGAGGCGGCCAACGTGACCGGCCCCTCCGGTGAGCCGGTGCGGGGCAGTCAGTTTGCGGCAGACAAGCGCCGTAACTTCCGTCCCTGGATGAAGAAGAATCGCCGCAAGGATGGCGAAGTGGAAGGCGAAGACGTTGAATCGCCGGCCCAGCAGCAGCAACAGCAGCAGGCGGCTCCATCCGTTGATGGACAGCCACAGCAGGTGCAATCTGGACCGCGTCAGCCACGACAGAACTTCCGCCGAGGACCACCCGGTGGACCGCCCGGAGGACCTCGAGGTGGCCCCCGAGTCCCACCAGGCGGAGCTCCCGGTGGCCCCCGGCGCTACAACAACTACTATCCGCGTCAGCCGCGACGCGGTCTGGGGGGCGGTGACGGCAGTGCCGAGCCCGGCGTCCACGATCAGAATCCGGAGGGTGTGCAGCGAGGCGAGGGTCAGGGACCGCGTCGCGGTGGCGGCCCACCAGGCGGACCCCAGAGGCGCTTCTTCCGACGCAACTTCAACAATGGTCCACCGCCACCACGCCGCGATGGCGGAGAATACAGTGAGTGTAAGCCATGACTACTTAATATTCTAGTAGCCCACTTCGTGTTATTAGATAATTGTGAAATATTTATACTAATATTGCCTCTTTGCTTGCAGTTCAAGGCCAGGGACCGCCACGCCCTCAACAGCCACGTCCACGTCGCCAGAGGAAACCAAATGGCCCTGGCGGTGGTTCGGAGCAGCAGCCACAGCAGGTAATGAACTAATCACCACCACGACAGAAACAACTGAAACATCTTCGCCAAAGCAAAACTACGATAACAACATCTAACTAGTAAACATCAGCAACAGTCAGCGGCAACCATAACAACAAGGTCTACAATAATAACATGGTGGAGGCCTTTTGAAAACTGAAAAACTAACTAAAGTGCATTACAGATGCATTCATACATTAACCACTAACAAGCAGAACAGCCACTCGCACCGACACAAACAGCAGAGAAACAGCGATAGAGAGGAGAAACCCTAACATTTAACACTAAACTTAGAGGCTTTGGGTCTAACATTCTTATATTTTTAGTTACCTTACCTGTGACTAATTGGCTAACAAACACACATTTAATTTAAAACCGAAACCCGCATTTTACTTTCAACCATTGTAAGATTTTAAGTTGTACTTATGTTTATGATTTCTACCTCCCCGCTATGTTCCCACACAAATCCCTAGAACGGCGCTCAAGAGCTGCAAAATACTACCACAGAGAGCACTGCATAAAAAGGATCGTCGAACCTTTAAAAAACCGTTAACATCATCAGCAGTAGCAGCAGCATAAAACAACCATCGCAGAAGCAGCAGCCCATCGTCAACATCAGCGATCTCTGCAAAATTGGTGCAAAAAGATCAGCAAATATTGCAGAAAGTTTGCTAAATGAGCTGCCGCGTTTTTTCGGTTTGTTTGCTTTTTGTTTTGTTTCCTAGGGCAGCAGAATGAATTGTACAACTCATATAACACCTAACATCGTGAAAATTTCTATCAAATTCAAATTCAAAAAAAAAATCAAATTTCCATCAAGCCTGGCCTTCAAAAAATTGCATTATTGTGGAATTTTATTGTATCAACCACCATAACAAAGAAACATATAAATAACACTGCAATTTAGATGGCGCCGATATACAAAATACCTTAATGATTATTACAATTTTTATTTATTCTCGAAAGTTGTTACCGTTGTGCGTTAAGCAAACCCATAACTCTAAGTTTCTCGTTTTAAAGATCATTAAAAACCTATACAACCACACGACTTGTCCCATTTATACATCATCTCAAATCGAGAACCATAGCCATCAGGCGGAAAGAAGGCCCACTTAATGTATCAGAAATGAAAGCAAAGCAGAGCAAACAAACATAAGCGAAAGAAATCATGTAATTCACAGCAAACAAACAAAAAAAACTGTAAAAGAAGCAAAAATATACAACAAACGCAAGATGGCAACAAAAGAAAAGTAAAAAAAAAACTTTAAAAACGTATTGGAAAAAATAAAAAAATTGAAAAACACTTTTTGGCGTTGTTTATTATTTGTGTAAATTCTATACTAAGGGGTAATTTTAAAATGTTTATTTAATTTTAAGCGTAAAATGCAATTGAATATGATATATTATGTATTGTATAAATTTTATTACAATTTTGATAGATTTATGTATTCTAAAAAGGGTTTGAGATAGTAATAATCATAATTTACCATTTTTTGTGGTTTTTGTAAACGAAATCTTCGTTAAATGAGCAAGTAATTTAGTCTGCAATATAAATTAATTCTTAGGCTAATTTATACGGTATTGGCATGGTGAGGTGCTACAGGTTTGTGGTCAAGGATGTGACTGTGGAAATGCTCAGTCTCTCCAGACGGCCCAATACTAGTAGCTCATCAATGGAGCGCTTGGCGTAGAACTTTTGGTCCTCGTTCAGCCGCAGGAAGGCGTGAGCCCAGGCTTTGGCATAGGATTCCGCTTCGGAAATGGCACTGCCATCGAAGTGGACGCCACTTTCCGCTGACTTCGACTCGATTGCCTCATGGCTAACGTCCGAGGCAATATGCTGGACTTCAGTTAGGTCCAGCTCGATGGGCATCTGGTCTTCCGTCTCCGTCTCCGCAGACTCAGCCTCTTCTTCCAGCTCCACTGGCTCAACCGAAAAGTTATCTTCGAAAAAGAGCTTTAGCAGTGGTCTGGAATTGGAGGACTTCAGTTCACGCTCGGATTTCACCTGCAAGGATATTATAGATGATATAGTTACTGCTTGACAATATACCAAGCAAGCTACAGCACTAACAGTGTGCTCCTCTTCCAAAGAAGCCTCTATGTCATCCTCTAGGTCGCTATACTGCGTCAGTGGATCCATGGTGACCTCATAGAACTGTTCACACTTGGTGGCATAGGATGGCTCTCGCTTGATCTTCTGTTGTTCACACTTGGTGGCATAGGATGGCTCTCGCTTGATCTTCGGTTTCTGATCGCGTGGCGACTGTTGGCTAGCTGGAGTCGCGGGAGCATGGTTGTAGGAGTGACTTCCGTCGGTGAGATGGGCGTGCTGCTTGATATACCGCACGTGGCACTTGTGGATGCGCAGATTGGAGGTGGTGCCCCCGGTGCTCTGCATCACTCGCTTGCAGCCCATGCAAAAGTATCGCCATTTCAGCTTGGTACCGTCCGGACGAGCGATTTCCCGGTAGACGTTCCACACGGAGCTGCGCTTGTTCTTCTTCACTAGCCGATACTCCCCGGAGTTGATCTTCATCAGGATGTCCAGCTGCGCCTCCGTGCACTTCTCCTCCTCGGGGGCGTGTATGAAAAACATATTTCGCTTTGCAATCCTAATGGTCATTGCAAAAACCTAAACAGACGGAGCTCAAAACTAGGTGGCATCTCCCGCAAGTTGGTTTCGATTGTAATCGACATTCCAGAAATTAAAATTTATCGAACAGAGTTGAAGAGAAAATACAAAATATTTTACAAAAAAAATTTGTAAAAAAAATAATTAAACAGAATTAGTTTAAGCAAGTATTTTAAAATCAATCAATTTAGAGTTATTTCACTATTCTGACATACAAAATATGATATGTGGGACACAAATTGTAAGGAGAATACCTATGTTTATTTTTTTTAAATTGTTGTAAATGAAAAAGTGTTATAAAAATTGTATTTATAGGATTTCATTTTATTAAATCTTTAACTTATATGCTGAATTGTAAGAAAACGCAATAAATCACAAATCATTTTATTCTTAATCATATGTGTTTTATTCTCGTAGCCTTGAATTAAGAAATTGAGTGACTGCCCAATTGGGAAATTTTTTTACATAAATTCTTTAAAAATTCGTCGAATGTGATGCTTTTCAATATTACGTCGAAAATTGAAAACTAAACATCTAAAAGCCCGTTTTCAATGCAAAATCAAGATGATTCCTACATATTTTATGAAAGTAAGAAGTTTATTGGGCAATCACTCAAATCGCTAAATAGTATTTATGAGTGTGAGCCATTTTTGGGATTACTTAGAATATCCATAAAGTCTTTATGAAACGACGACATCTCTCGCACAAAAAACTTCATCAGTTTGCATTTTTTCCTTTCAATGACCAGCTTTTCCTCCTCTATTTCCATCATTCTAGCTGCTCTTTGGCGTTTAGCTCTTCGCATTTCCTCCGTTTTGGAATTCTGTTGATCGAGCTCGTCTTCATAGTTCTCCTGCGAATGCACAGTTGATGACTCCTCTATTTCCCTAATAATGTTATCCTTCAGAATTTGCAGTTCATCCACGTCTTCTTGCGCTTCCTCCGCAGATTCGTTTGCATCGAAGCTAGCTCTTTCCCTGGGCTGTACTTTTGGCGACTTTAAGTAATTCGTATCCATCAATGGTTCGTCCAGTTGACTGCCAAATGAATTCTGTTCGCTGGTTCTGCTAGGTACATTTCCAGAGTTTTCCAAGGGCATACTGTCAATTATGTTACGATCTGAATTGAATATCATCTTTAGGGTCTCGTAGTATTCCCACTCGGATTTGTTTCCAGATGTTTTTTCCATGTGGGATTCTCGTCTAAAAAAAGAACATAAATTTTAGATAAGAAAAATATGGAAACAATTTTATGAATATGCGTTACCGATATTGTTGACCCATGTCATCAATCTTGTTCTTGATTTCCGTGAACGTGAATCCCAGTGCCTTCATCTCGCCGGTCATTTTCCAGATAACCTTGACCCGCTTACGTGTGTCCCGCAAATCGACGCAGTGTTTTGCCCAGAGCTCCAGGAGCAGTTCGACTGCGTGGAAGGACCACTCCGACGGCTGGAAGGAGTTCCAGCTCAGGCGGCGCTCCAACGACTCCTGCAAGTAAGACATGGTAATTTGTGTTGTGTTCTAGGAATGAGCCACTGCGTGGTCTCACATACGTCTAGGATAGGTGGATGGATTTCCGTGATTGCATCCTCGCACGCGTCCTCGGTGCGCAGGTAGTCCACATGGCACTTGTGGGTGCGCAGATTGGACGTGTTGAAGGATCGCATGACGCGCTTGCAGCCCGTGCAGAAGTAGAGTCCATTGATTATGGCACCGTCGCTGCGCACGATTTCCCGGTAGACCTTCCACACGGAGCCGCGCTGCTTGCGCCGGAGCAGTCGGTACTCGCCGCGGAGTACCTTCGACGAGATCACCTGGTTGGATTCGAATTTCGACACGTCCAGCATCGTGCGGGCCTCAATCATTTCGTCCTTATGCTCGAAAAGTATAAACAAAATGTATCTAGGGATGGACAGGGCATCAATATCGATTTTTCTATCGAGGT
Source organism: Drosophila teissieri (assembly GCF_016746235.2). Taxonomy (NCBI): domain Eukaryota; kingdom Metazoa; phylum Arthropoda; class Insecta; order Diptera; family Drosophilidae; genus Drosophila; species Drosophila teissieri. Next base: position 11,704,148 of record NC_053031.1, on the reverse strand, counting down.
TTCTAGAAGTGGTCAGCATCGGTGTTTCATACATATCGATAGTTTTACGATATCGAATATTTCAATTTGAAATTGTAAGGTCAATTATTAATTTTAAAAACATTCCGACAATGGTTGGTTTTAATTAAATGCATGATATTCCTCTTAATGTAATAAAAAGCCAAGTTTAATCAAATTGCACCTAAAATAATATTATAAAAACACCTAAAAACCTTGTTATTTCATTTACTTAAATTAATTTGTATTATTTTGTAAGGACACAACAATGGAAATTTTTACTTTTTACAAAATGTATATTTAGATAACTTTAAAGGTGACGCAATATTACATTTAATATTTAATTATATATTTCGCTGAAGAAGTGCAATCCTAATTCCTATGTATAACACTTAATATTTACTTTACTGATTTTTATGCTTAAGCAAATAAACGATGTCTTTGTGAAATGCGTTTAGCTCTAGCAGAGCATCCTTCATAACCTGTAGCTTCTCTCGCTCAATAGCCAGTTTCTCCTCCTCTATTTGAAGGAGTCTATCCGAATGGCTGCTCGATGCCTTCCTTTTCGTCTGATATTTTGAAATCGGCGATGGGGACAGATCCTCTAGGTGCTCCTCCACCTCCTCATCTTCGAGGGATTCTGGAATATTGGGAGAGGGAGTCCGCGTTCTTTTCATGGCTTTGTTTGAAACAACTTCATTTTCAAATTCATTGTCAGGGTCCGCGGCCATAGACTCGTCTTTTATTGAAGGCGATTCTTCAGGCTCATACTCTCCATCGCTGAACAGAGCTTGAGCTGCGAGATAGGCGTATTTTTAAGATATCATTTTATGCCGAGCGTTTATGGCAGTATGTTGTTACCTGGATTTTCGGCGATAATGTCCTCAAAGACATCGACTGCTTTTGTGCCAATCAGAAGTGCTTGGAGCTTATGAAAGTGTTCCCACTTGGATGGAACTCCAGTTTCCCGAACTCTCTCAGCTTCTATGCTGTAAATTACAATTACTTTAACAGTTGGTCTGCAAAAAGATATATGGTAAGACATATATAGCATACCGATACTTTCGCGACAAATTGTCCATTTTGGTTTTGAGCTCCGTGTGACTGGGTCCAAACTGGCTCATCTGCTTAGCCATTTGCCGGTAGATAAGGACATTCTTGGACTCGCCACGGAAATCCTTCAAGTGCTGTGCCCACAGTTGCAACAACATTTTCTCCGCATCCTTCTTCCAAACGTGCCGCTCCGTTTTCGTGTAGTAGTCCTCAAATTTATCCTTTTTGGGCAACGGGGAGTTGCCATTGGCTCGGTTCGCCGGCTCAACGCCAACTTTCGGTGCGACATTTATCTTTGGGGTTCGCTGTGCTCCCGGCTGGGGTCCGTCGTCGATTAGCAGGGCGTGGAGTGAACTCCTCATGCGCGGTCCTGGCTTTCGCCGCTCTGCTGTTATTATTTCCTGGAATAGTCAATTGGTTTAGAAATGTTAAATTAGAATTAGAGACATTTGCCATTGGTCCAGATAGAAGTGCACTCGTACAAATCATTTTAAAAGAACTAATACAAAAATGGTTTCAAATTTGATATCGTATCACTCCTAGAATATATGAAATATACGAACATCCTAACGAATCTCATTGAAGAATGCAAAACCTCCTATTTTATATATGAATGCAAGTGTAATCCCTATGAAAAGGTAAACAAGTCAATCAGTGCCGCAACTATGGCTGTACTCCGGAAAACCGATCAACTACCCCAAACAACGAGGCAATCGGCCGGATTGCAGCCCATGTGGGGCGTGGGACTCACTTCCTCCGGCTGCGAGTCCTCCGCCAGGAAGACGGTCTCGTAGAATTTCTCGTATTCCGATTTTGGCGGGAACGACTGCGAGGCTGTGGCTTTCTTTTCGGCAGCATTCCTGCTGTGAATGCGACTGTTTACGGCGATTCGCTTGCTCCTTGGGCCGAGAAGTGTGTTCCGCGCATTTAGGGGCACCTCCTTGGCGCCGCCGGCATCTGCACTCGTTCGCGACGGCATTACGTTGTGCTCCTTGTTGTCCAGCACTTGCTAAATGCAATTGTTCTGATTGTATTGTGCTAATCGTGCGAAAAATGTCTTTTGTAATTCCTCACGTTTGTTGTCGTCACTAGAGGTGCACCAAGAGTCGATAGCTGTGCATCACTATCGATGGTTGCTGCAGGGGAAATTTTTCAACACTGGCTTGGGCTATCGATAAGCTGCCCTTAATACGAAGCCCTGTGGCGCGCGATTTAAAATTTGTCTTTAAATTTACCTGAAATGGCTATTTAAGTGAAGTGGTTTACAGTCTTCTTGCTTGGGATATGATTCCATAATAAAACAGTGTATGATATGTCTCTTTTAAACTTATCTACTTGGGTAAATTATTTGATTGACTTTATAAATGAAATATTATTAAAATTGAAATACATTTAATATACTTTTGTATTATATATTTGATAGGCACAGTCCGTAATACAATAAAGACAATTTAATTTAAATGAATTGATGTAGGGACAATTACCGCAGATGTTTGCCCATGTGCATTTCGCACGCACTTTCAGCTAATCAAGCTGGGTCAGTCGGCATTTGCCGCTGCAAATGTATCTGCATCTGCATCAGCATCTGCGACTGTGAACAGCATCTGTATCTGTATTTGGATCTGGATCTGGAAAAAAGCACAAGGCACAACGGACGACGGCAATCAGCGACAATTGCCCAAAGATTGCGACTAATGGTTATAGTTGGCCCGACGCACGTCGTCGCATCAGACAGAAGGTGCCTGTGGGAGACTTTCAACCGGTTTCGACTGATTCTCCTGTCTTCCGACTTTTGCACTTTTCACATGAAGAAAAATTGAACGAATCTCGCCCACAATTGGGTTACAATATTTCAATGTGCTACATTTTCCAAAACAATCCCATTCATCTGGAAAAGATTCCAGACATTGTTCCACTGATTGATAAATTTTATCAAGCAGACAAAATCTTCTTGAAATCCACCTTATTTATTTTGAACCCTTAAGTGCCGAGTACCCCAGAACAGCCTTATAAACTCGTTTTACTTATTTTTCTCAGTGTAATATCCTGGCTCCTGCTTTTCGGCCGGCTGCAAAAGTTTGTGGCTCGTGCTCGGTGATTGCCAGCTGCTTGTGGCCAAAACTTATGGTTTAGCATTTAACCTGTCACTTAATCGAAAAAGCTGCCCTCTGCCAACCAGAAGTCTCTTTTTTTTAATGACTTTTGGCTCGTGCCGCAGCTGCAGCTGTTGGAGCAAAAGGTTTTAGTGGCATCCCAGTGTTAGATGGCCCAGATAAGAAGGAATATCAAGGCAATAGTAAAAGCACTTTAAAGAACACTTAAAAACGAAGTAAAACCATATAAAATGTTTATAAATAATGAATTTACCATAACATCGAAAAGGGATATCTCAAACAGCATGTATTTATGGCAGAATTCTTAAAGTTACCACCTAGAAACGTGCAACAACTTTCTTAGTAGGAAATCTGCAGCTGGGACTCCAGTCCACACCATTCCAGTACCGATCCCAATCCAAATCCAATTCAGGCAGCCGCACATAAAGGCGGTGATCCAACTGTCTTGTTGATCGTAGCTTTCCTCATTGTGTCGAGCCAACTTAATTGTTTCTTGCGGTTGCTGACATTGTTTCTTTTTTGCCATCAGCTCGGCAGCCCCATCGCATTTGGAGGAAAAAACCCGACAACTGTGGCCATGACTTTGTGCAACTGGCGACATCACAGCCACTGTACGACACTCAAAAAAAAAGAGCTCAATAAACTACAAACATGCAATATTGCAAGCACTGGAAGTTTTGTATATTTGGTATGCTAACAATTAAGGTGCATAAACTTGATTCATTTATTAAATAAGAATGAATGTTAAAGAATGATTCTGAAGGCAGACTACGAATATTTTTCAAGTGCATGAACATTAACAACTTGCCGATGGCCCCATGGCATCATTATGAGACGGGCTCCGAAGTTGAGACTGGGCGAAACCTTATTTGTTTGGCGCATAATTTAAGTTAAAGCCCGTGCAATGTCGCATTGTTGAATGTTGTCCGTTGTCTGTTGCATGCTGCATGCTGCATGCTGCAAGCTGTATGCTGCAAGTTGCATGCTGCATGTTGCCAGTTGGTCGCTCGTTGTTGCTGGCCTACGCGTTTTGTTGCTGCCAATTGATGGCCAGAAAAAGACAATTAAATGAAATGAGGATTCATGCAAAGGCAAAGGGATCGAAATTCATTTTATTTACTTTCAATGCAAATGAATGTGAGTTATAGCATGTACATATATTTCAAGGGTATACAGAAATGTTGTGTATATAATAGATTGTTGTTAATATTGTTGTTACAGAAGAGACAAACTAAAGTTATGGAATGGTTATCTAAATAGTTATGAAAAACTTAAATATTGTTAGGAACTAAGTTCTATTTAATACTGGGTTGTTTATAAATGATATTAATTTCATTTATATTAATTTTTGGGTTGTTTATAAATTATATTAATTTCATTTATATTAATATTTTTTTGGTGTACTGACGCCTTGGCCCAATCCGAATCCGAATCCGTTGGATATGCCTGCTGGCGCTTGATTGCAGGTTGTCATGGGCTCGGCGTACTCGACGCGCATCCATTCTTAGCAGTCAGAAGTGACAGATCCACATATCCCCACATTTCCACATATCCCCACATCCAATCCACATCCACATCCTATGGGATCCATCGGAGTGTGTATCTCTCGGGTTGCATTTATGTTGGCCATGTCCCTTTGCTTGACGTGGGTCGATGTCGGTGGGTTCTTATGTGAGTGGCTCCAACTGGTTTTCGGATCAGCAGGGTGGTATGGGTGTACCCACAATTTGCTGGATCGTATTATATTATTGCATTTTGCATCTTTAAATCGACTTCAGATCATGGTAACAGCTTTGCTGGCGGCCATCAGTTGCATCCATCTATGCACAGGAAATATAATCAAACACACAATTATTAGAATATACTATTTCATTTTACGTTAGCATGTTTTTCATTTAAGATACAATATAATATTTGAATATATGTAAGTCTTTAACAAGTTTTGAATGTTATGTGAAGTGCAACGTTTCTTTAAGTTTGAGCTTTTTGCTATTTCTTTGATTATAGGATCATTATTTAATTAATTTTAACCTAGAATTTTAGGGCACATATATTTTCTTTCGGTGCACTTCATAACTATATTGACACAAGTCTGGCCGTAAAGAAACACAACTTATGCGGCCTGTGTGCGGTGCACCACGTGTGTGGGTGGGTGGTGCAGCCAGATAAGATATGTGCATATGGCTGCCTAAGCCGAACAAAATCTGCATAAATGTGCCGCAGCTGAAGCGTTTCAAACGAGGCTTAAGTGCTTTTTTTCGGCCCAAAGAAGTCGCCTAAACCGCAGACTTGGGAAAAATCAACGGGTTTCACAACAGTCGAAAAGGCGGAATATTACTTTCACATGGCCAACTATTAACCAGGATGTTTATTTAAGTTTAAGTACAATTTACCTGGTATATAATGAAGCTTAGGTGAATAATTCAAGGATCTAGGATTATATCAGTTCTCTCTAACTTCATCTTTTAGTATTGGTTGCAACCGTTAAAAAACTAGGCAGGTTTTTTATTAACCAACGTAATTAGTACCTCAAGCGAAATGTATGGCATACTCACTCCAATAGGATGGAGTTGTTTCTGAGATAGCAGCTACACCCAAACTTCATTCATTCGTAAGACATACATTTCAATTAGGCGGACAAGCCCAGCAAAATCAGTTGACTGAGCTTCGTGGGCTGAGCTTAACCCAATTTACCCGACCATCTTGCGGCGGCCTAAAGGTTCTGGGAAAATAAGAATAACAAATAATTTCCTATGGCTATCAACTCAATCTAACTGTGAACAACATTAAATGAGACTATCCCGCCTTATGTACAAAGTCGGGCTTGGAGATAACCAATGGATATTCTTTTGAAGGGGGAAGATCCCCAAGAAAAAAGCTGAAAACTCGACTTTGGGATACCTAGAACTACATTTTTTGGTGTGATAAAAATCAAACCATTTCGTAAATAACATGTTATATTTAAACTTAAAAATGTTTTTATAACCAATGGTTTTTAGTAAAATCTATTTGGCAAATAATATGATGCACTAAAAAGGTTGTGAATAGAACCACAAGTGCATTTAAGGTATTTAAATAATATTTCACATTATTTTATATTTATGAAAACACTTTTACAATTTTCTTTTCTTTTTTTCAGTAATTCCCCTAACTCTAAGTTGAGTAAGAACTAATTTGATTTTGAGGAAAGTCAATTAAGCGTAGCACCCGCTCAAAACACAAAACCAATAAGACGGCTTATCAGAACGATTGAACGTGCCCCAAACAGTTCGCGGCCATTGAAATTAATTACGTGTGTGCACTGCAAAAAACTTAAAGTCTTGAATAAAAAAAGAAATTTAAATTTAATTCAAATGCAAAGTTTAACAAATATATGTACATATGTATATTTCTTATTTTTTAAGCAGTAGATATAGCGTTTAAAAGTATGCAATACCTATTCTATATATCGTAGCCAAAAGAGCGAAAACTTTGTTTGGAAATTTATTCAGTACAGATATTAGCAATTATTTATTAGAATTAGAATTTATCATTAGAATTTGAATAAACGTTTATTATTTAACTATGATTAAACTTCAGTTTTCGAATGATTTTGTGCGTTTAACTCAAAGTATCTAATTGGCAACCAAAAGTTTTTCTTAAGTGTGTTCAAGTGGGAGGGGGTTAGTCGGCGACAAGGGAACAGTAGCCGTTAAAAGTTTAATGAGCTGGAAAGAGGAAGAAAAACCCCCAGCTACAACAATCACAAACCACATCGACCGCAACAACAACAGGAACCAGAACAAAAACAAAGAACGATCGAAAAGCGCGTTTGTTTTGATTGTGCGACAAGGACGGTGACCCAAAAGAGCGAACAGCAACGAAGAAGGAGCCGCCGAAGAAGAAGAGAAAGAAAGGAAAACGATGGAAAACGCGACAACGGCTTTTAATTTAAAAAGTTGCTGCTGCAGCATAAGTGCATAAAGCATAAGGGGAGCGAAAGAGATGGAGCACCGCCAAACAAACTGGTTTTACACTCCCACACACACACGCCTACTCTCACACACACACACTCTTACTCTTCCAAAGACTCTCTTCTGTGTGAATACTCTCTTTGCAAAGACTTACCTACGAATCTTTTCGTTGATCTGCTCTTTGGCTAATTCTCTCGGCTTTAAGCTCTCTTTGTGTTTATGTTTGGCAATAAAACTAAAACATACTTCTATTTAAAAAAAAATAAATGAAAATATTAAGTATTAAAATTATTAATTATTATTATTGATGATCAAGAACTAAATCTTAAAATTGTTGTGGTAACTAAATGGAATACAAATTAATTAAGAGATTTAACTAAAGCTAGATATCTTAAATTATATATTAAATTATAGTTTTAGTAACAAGTAAACTTAGATTACTACATAAATGTACCTACGTGAGTATTTCATTTGTGGGAAAGATTTCCTAAGATGTTGCTGAGCTTTCAATTTGAAAACATGACCTAGGCAACATTTTTGGATTGCTTTCAAGTAGATGAAAAACTCTAGAACTTGAACACAAATTAAAAATGCTTTTTACATTTTACATGTTTAAAAAAATAATTATGTTTCAGTAGAATATTTCTTATTCTTCTAGGATTAAAAAAAAAGGATTCCTAAACATGTTAGTTTTACGTTTTTCATGATAATAGAATGGCAATTAACTTCCTAAACTGTTATTATGTACAATTATTTTGTACAAGATCTTCCCATTTTCCTTCCACCCGATGACCCAACTAGACTTTCTTTTCTTGTCGCCATCATGGGACAGCATCCCAGATCTACTTAGACCATCTTTTCTCTTGGCTGCTTTATGGGGCTGCGACACGAGCCGGAAAGTGGGTTAAATTAATAAGTTAAGGCGGCTTCGGTTCAGTTTTGGGCCGAAACTGGCGTCATCTTTTTGGCCTGTTTGCCAATCTTTTGGCCGGCTCCAAAGTTCCAAAGTTCCCGTCTTAAATCGTGACTCGTTTTGCGTGCAGCGCCAGAAAAGCAAAAAAAAATAAAAAAAAAGTTTGATATAATTGTTCGATTGATAAAGTTGGCAGCGAGCTGAGAGCCAACAAAGTTGGTCTAATTTATTTGTGCCTTAAAGTTGCCGCCCCCCATTATCGTTGGCCTTTGCTTGTTGGTCAGCAGAGCGCCATAAAATCGAATAAGCCCCATAATAATAAAGTGGCACCCACGTAAACCACCAGTAGTCTGGCATGTACTGACCCCATAATTCTCAAATTCTCAAATTTTTGAATTCTCGGGCTTAATTGATTAACTTCAGGTATGTTGGTGGGTGGATGAGTGCTGGGCGATATGCAAAGTACTTGGAAGCCCGCTTTGTGTCTTGGAGCCCCACACACTATCTGCTTTTGATATAGGTCTATATCTTTCTGCTTTTGATATAGGTCTATATCTTTTGACTTCCTAAAGTGCGCGACAGTTCTCGGTTTTCGATTTCGTTTATCTCGCTTTCTTGTTTCTTTGTTTTTATATCGGCGAACTTGAACTTTAATGCGGCTTTTGTGAAAACAATTTACTATTTCCTGTAAACAATCATAATCGTTTTCGTTAATATCAGCAAGGGGAATTTGTTTGGAACTAATTACTCAGTTGGGTCGGCATTAAGTGCATTTTTCATTGGACGTTAGGGCATTGCGACACTTCCAAAGAATTCTGAATACAATCAAAGAATATTAATCAAATATTCTATGTTCTTTCATTTACTGCAAATTATATAATTTGAACAAACAGTTTTTATAAACTTTTATTTGTGTAACTAAAAGTGAAAATAAAGAAGCATTTATGAAAAAATCAGATGTAATTTTGATAGAGCACGTATCTAACCATCTGATGTTGCATCTGATTGTGCTACTCGCTATTTGACAGGAGAAAGTTCATGCCACATGCCCCAACATTATGTGCTACTAATATGGAGCCAAGGCCTGCACAGAAAATAATTTCATTTACTTAAAATATATTATTTCTTCAAAAGAATCAAAATTAAGAAGATATATAACGTTTAACTTGTCTTTTATTTTGATGATACATAAGAAACCATATAATTATATGTACTTATATCGGAAGAGTTGTTTCTCTGCCCCATGTGTCATCTGTGGGGCAGTTCAATCGCCCGGAGACGACGACTTGTCACTGCAACTTGTGGAACTGCATCGCAGCGCATCACCGCATCGCTTGTCACTAAATTGACCCATTTCGGCGCTTAAGGCGATGCCACAAAAGATGTGGCATGAAGGGGAGAATGGGGGCGACCAGAACCAGACTGACGGGCCTAGGAGCAGATTCTTGGGCGGCGATGGGGGAGGCGAGTCTCGGCCAGTTGCACTGACTTGTGCATGTTGCAACATGGAAGTGCGGTACAGCCGCTCTGTGCATTACATGTGTGTGCCTGCAAACATTCTTTTGGGGCACTCAGTTACTGAACTCAGTAACTCGGTAACTTAGTAAGTCGGTAAGTCGGCGTCGCGAATTCTCCGGCTGACCATTGCATTCTTATCTTAATATGCACATTTCTTCTTCGTGCTTCTGGTTCTTTTGGATCTCCGGATCTCGCGGAGCGCTCTTACGTGCGCTGCTTACTTACGAGCAGCTTTCTTTCCACCTCCCAGTCACCACCTCCCCACGTCTCCTCATTAGCAAGCCGGGTAACGGTGCACATTGTTGGTGGTTATGCAACGCCATATAGGATGGCAGTGGCCCCCAAACAGTCACGGTCACAAAAATGGCAGTCTTAAAAGATATTCATGCTTTATATATTATTAGCAGCTAAACTATATTTAAAATATATTTTTGACCAAGTTAAATTATATTATATATATGTGACAGTTTTTATTTAAAAAAACATACTATAGGAGTTTTATACATATCTCCCAAGCATAGTTTGTATATAAAATAATCCCAAGTTTTCAAATAACAACGTTTTCAGCTCTGTTATCCGCAGCTCTGCTTTCCTTGATCATTGGGTAATGACATGAATTTCCCAGTCACTGAATCGTTTATTGAGGCCCTAATTATGCTGATGAGTTCGCTTTGGCAATTATTATTATTCTGCAATTTGCAGGCCTGCAATTTTCCAAATCAGCGCACGGAACGGCAAAGCATTTACAAAACTTATGGATCAAAATTCGGGATTTGGATATACATATTAAGCCTAACCTATTATTTACGAGTAATGATAATGATAAATTGATTAAGTCTAGTTTTTTATGCCAAAAACTTCTGTTTCTAAAGCCAAATAAAAGAGAATTTGATAAATAGTCACATGCTTGTTACCCAATTTCATTTCAAAAACTTTCTCAATTTAACCTACATTTTAGCACTGATTAATAACGTAACCCATTTCCATTTGAATCTATGTCAAAAACCAAACAAATTCGCAGGCCAGCATAAATCATCTGACTTTGTGCCTTTTGTCTGCCAGCAGAGACCCATTTAAGATGGATGATTATGCCACCAGGTGACCCCAACCGCAAAAAAAAAACTTACAGCAAATGGGATTATCTGCAAATGAAATCATAATTTTTGCTGCAAAGACCAAACATACAACTTAATTATTAACTCTTTTAGGTTTTTCGAATTTTCGGTTTTAATTTGCATAGTTTCCTGTGGCAACTAATTAACATTAATCATACGAACCACAAGTCGAAAGCCGTTCAAAAATTCACGGTCACTCTCACTCGGAATATTTGAAAACATGTGCTGAAAACAAAAATCCGGCAAAAATGTGCTGCCCGATTTAATGGACCGCGAGACATTCATCACATAATTACGAATTTGTTTGGCCAGAGTTGAGTGAACCCAAACTGAGCTCATGATTATGGCCCTTTAGGCCTAGGCAAACTCACTCGCACTAATTAAGCACTGAGCTTGAAAATTATAAAAAAATTCATTTAGTATTCATGTATTCATTAGTGAGTCGGTAGTGAGTTGGTAGTGTTTTTTCTAACACAATTTTTGGGGGACCCAGAAAATGAACCGGAAAGCACGCGAAGTTGATCTTCGGTTGGAACAAGTTGTTCATACTTTGACACAAATAAATCCACTTTGCTGCTGTCTTGGAAAATGAGAATTCTTTATTTTTGGTTAAAATATTTAATCAGATTTGGATAACCCGCAGCAGGAAGTCGTTTCAAGGTAGCCAGATGCTAATTTGCATAATAGAAAGCCCTTTGCAATTGATTAGCTTCGATGGCAGAGATTTATTCTTTGATCTTGGCACATCTAATCGCCCATGGGATGTTCGCCTTTCAAATGTATGCCAATAATTCGTTTGCCATTTTTTTATTTTCCTAACATTTTTTACTGCGCAATCTTGTCATTTTAGTGACACGGATTTTGTGATTTCTCATCAATGGCCTTACCCATATTTTGCAATTGTTTTTTACATTTCTCTTTTTCGTTTGTTTGTTATTTCTAAGTCTTGAGCTTGTTTTATGTGTGAAAGAGCGGCTCGGTTGTTTTCTTAATGATTTTGTACATTTTTGTTTTGCTTAATTCTCATTGTACAATCATTGGGACATTGTCTATTTGGTTTTTACTATCTTTTTTCGGAACGTGAGATAGCTTTGGGTCGCGATGTTTGGGATTGCAAATTGGTAAAAGTTCGCAAAAGTGTGGGAAGAAATTAGAGAGTTGGCTACTGAAAAATACAGTTTTTTCCAAAATATTCACTAGATATTTCTACTGGTATTAGCCACAAAGCTGGCTTACCCTGCATATAAGAAATTCCATTGCAATTCTTTTCTTTAATCGTTTTACTCCGCAAGTGAGCGATTGGCTAGGAATTTCCTTTGTGCTCATGTGTGGCTACAAAATATCTTTTGCTCCATGGCAAGGTATTTATCTCAAGTGGAAAGGAGAACGTACTGTTGGGGGGGAAATCTGAAAAGGTGTCAGTTGAGATTGCGATTGCACGCAAATCGAAGAATTTCCAACGTGGGAAAACGAGTTCGACATCGCCCCGAAATCAAGTCAAGCTGAAAAGCGTTAAAAGCTTAAACAAACAGCAAGAGACACGGAGAGAAATGTTGTTACTTTGGTGTAAGTATTATAATAATATCTGATAATAATATATAGTGAAAATTTTACAAAAAAGATTATTTAGATGACTTAAATCTACTTACATTTTAAGATGTCAAATGAGTGAATTTTTCACGTGCATCGATGCAAACGTTCCAATTGGCAAATCGCTCACGCGTTGCATGAATCGGTAAAGGAAAACCACAAAAGATACAAGATACAAGCTATCCAGCCATCCAAAGATACATTCGTTCGATTGTATCGATTGCAGCTCATCTGAGACACTTTTTTCGGCTACGATCGAATTGTTGCAATTTCCTACGATCGGCAATTTCCAGCGTCACCATTAGCGAACCCCATCCATCGGCATCTTCGATCTGGCCAGCACTTAATTGTCTATAATTATGCATTAATGAATGCATCTGGCCGAGAGCACGAAATCATGTTTGAGAATTCTTGCATGAAACGTTGCATGCTCTGGCCAAGTTTACCCCCTATCCCCCCCTCAATTTTCCATCTAATTTCCTATGCAGATCGCATTCGGCTGTTGGAAATCGATAAATTCTCAAATTGCACGCTTCGATCGCATGTCGTTGATAATGATCGCTGTACCAAATGCTCTTCTAGCTCCAAGTCATTGGCCATGGATATGGATGAGTATACTGGTATCATTTCGACTCACATCCATGTGGATGTGTGTATTTATCAGAGCCAAAACTTGTAGAGCTTTTGCATCATTTAGTTGAACTACTTTGCAATCTTACTAAAGCGCACAGGTAGATACAATATCTTCGGCTTACAGATACTTACAGCCTATTGAACAGAATGCCGCTTAAGCTTTCATTCACTGTTACCAACAATTAAGAGTAAGATGTGCAACTTTTAACTTATTGAAAGGAAAAGTTTAAGTAAAAATTTTAGAATTAACATAAAACTTTGCCAGCAACATTGTGGCGTATTTAACATTTTTCATTGAAGCCTGGGAGCAAAAAGTCGCTCTGGTCAACTTGGCTGTCTCTCGAAGTGGCTATGGCCCGCACACATTCAACCTTCTCCACTAATTGCGGCCCACACAGCCACCGAACCTGGCCCAAAACCTCACCTCACCCCAATGAGTGTGTGAGTGCGAGTTTGAGTGCCAGAGCGAGTCTAAGTACGAGTATGAGTACGAGTATGAGTACACACTTGCCTGCCCGGTGGCTGGAAAAACAATTTACCATTTTGCACGTTGGCGACAGATTTGCATCTGAATTTGCAAGCACAATAAATTGTTAGCCATGGCAATAGCAACAATGTAAAGTGCATACTTTAATGCGGCATTTTGTCTATTTAATTAAATTTTGATTAATTGTCAATGCGCCACGAAACGTTCATTAGTTATAATGAAAGATTGTGTGTGTGGGCCTGCAAAGCACTTTGTTTCAGTTGATATCGCTAAAAAGAGTGTCACTGGGAGAGTTCCACTAGAAATCCATAATTTATCAGAGAAGAAACGATTTATTTGATCTCTGATATAGGGAGATATGCATACAAATCGGGTTCGAATGCATTTAAAGTTACCTGTCGCATGTAATTCGCTGTAAAGCTTTACTTGTAATTTATACACATTCTTAAAGAAAATGTTGCAATGCCTTTAGATTATAGAACTTTGAACAGTTTTAAACATCGAATACAACCTTCTACTGGCACGATTCAAGCTGATTATTAGAAATCACTTAGCGACGCCCCAAAAAATCGACTCAAAGCCCTGTTCATCATTGACCTTATCGACATGCGGCTCTGTTCAAGTTTTCGAGCTCAAATCAACAAAATATTGCCATGGCTGTGGGCTCACTACTGGCCATATGAAATGCGGCAAATGTAATTACCATAACAAATAAAAATATTCTCGCCCAATTGCCCAGAGACAAAAGTCGGCACAATGGCAAGTGATTCGTTGGCGATATGGCTTCTATGGCTTTTAATGGGTAGTTACGTTCGATAGACCTTCAATTGGCCATTTCAATGTGATCATTGCGGATCAAGACTATGCAAAAGATCAACTGCCTTTAAAGTCAAGGTTTCGTTTGCTTACCAATTTTTATGTGTTGTTTTTGTGGGTGCATTCGGCATTGTTTCTTTTCCGTGCCGCCATGCCATTCACAATAATTATTATAATTATTGAATTTAATAACGGAGCGAAAATACATTTTCGGGTTATTAAAGTTCTCGATAATGACTGGTAGAATTTTATTGGGCATTATCCATCAGTATGTTGTTTTAGGCACAATGAAATGCTAAGAAGGTAAATTGATATTTATTGTTTTTTTAATGGGTACTAGCAATTACTTGTTATATGTCTTATTTTATGTTCTGCAATTGTGAAGCAATTTAATTGGTATAAAATGCTGTTTTATATTACCTTTAAGCGGAAGTTAGCTTGCTCAATAGTGGGATTACATAGTGAAGCGGTTTTAGCAGAAATTATTGAATTTTTAGTTGCATTTTTACAGCCTACTTAAACATATATAATTTCCTTAACTTTTTCCACACTTTTTCTTTTCATAAACATACAACACATTTGTTTCATCACTTTATGGACATCTTTGAATCCATTTTTCCCATTTCTGATCAGCTGTACAATCTTTTTGACCTTTTAAGCCTCGTCAGATTTGGCAATTGGCCATTCGCCCCACCATCTCTATATGGTCGATGGTATCTCGGCCTCTCAAGTCGCTAATCTCCACTGGTCAATTAATGTCCGCTTCGATTTCAACTTGAGCAGATAAAGCGTCGAGAGATATTTTTGAAAATATCTTATGTGATTTGTTGCTCATTTTATTCGAAGTTTATTTTTGGTTTTTGTTTTTATTTGATTTTTACCTAATGTGCCGCAATTACGATCGGCGATTGGCATTTAATTAAAACAAATATCTCCATGGGCTGTGGAAAACGCACTCAAGGGGCAACTGTCCGGCTTTGGGGTTTATCTTCAACGATATCGCGGATTTGACAGGTTTAGGTTTTTGTGTCTGACTGCCTGGCTGGCTGGCTAGATGTTTATTTATACAGTCGCCTGGTTTTTTGTTTTAATCTGCAAAGATTTGCATTTCTGTCTGTGCAAATGATTTATGCTCCGCGATGTGGTTGTTGTTGTTCCTGCTGTCAGCGCCGCGTCGTCAAATGGATTTCCATCATATCTGCCAGGGATTGTGAGCAGTCTCTCTGTTTTCATTGAATCCGGCAGCTTATTTGCCTTTCAATCAAAGCCACTCGGCCGAAGGAAATAAGTTTACATTTGGCTGAATTTGCTGATATATTTTTTTGTGTTCCGTTT
Organism: Drosophila teissieri; assembly: GCF_016746235.2. NCBI lineage: Eukaryota > Metazoa > Arthropoda > Insecta > Diptera > Drosophilidae > Drosophila > Drosophila teissieri. Next base: position 11,688,624 of record NC_053031.1, on the reverse strand, counting down.
GCTTTCGAGAGCCACTTCAATGCGACTTTGCAGTCGGTAAACCAGTTCCGGATTCATATCGAAGGTCTGGGTCAGAGCTCTGAAAGTTATATAATCCGTATAGGAGGAATTTAGATGGATATAACCTTTTAAGTGCACTAAATGACCTTTTAAACTGTAATTCTTATTTATATAGTATTTTGATTTATATCACGCAGTTTGCCTAATCTAAAAATATGAATACCCCACTCTCAGGTTAATCCCAGCGATAATTCTCCATTTCTCAATAGTTTCTCCTAGCGAATTTCACCCAACAAATACAAATGATTGCCATTCGCTGAACAAGCTGTAAAGTGAACACAAATAATATGCAACAAACAGGGAGATATAGATATCGCATCTATCAGTGTAAAAGCCGCACCTTTGATAACAACATTACTTTTATTATGATGTATTTCCATGATTTCTGACACAAAACAAGCTAAACAAATTATTTTTAATTGCTACATGCAGCACAGCAACCATTTTCGCAGCGCCCGAGGAAAGTGTGAAAACTGGAGGAAATCTGCAGAGCCTGCAAACGGCGAACAGCGAACGGGTATAAATAATAGAAATGTTGTCTTAGTCCGAAGATCGCCACTCGCGATTTAACTTACAGGAGAGCGGCTGAAGAAACTCCAGGCTGCGGTGGCAAATGGCAAACATTTGCGAGAACACGGCGTACACTGGGAGAAAATGCACTGAGTTCGAAAAAAACAATAAAAAGGTAACGAACTAAAGCTTAGCTAAGTAAGTAAATGGAACTAAAGGTACTACAAATTATATAAAAAGTTTAATAACAATCTTTTTAAAAATATAACAAAAAAATAAATATAATATTTTATAATATATAACAAATAAAAAATATTATAGTCTACTTACAGTTTAGTTCGATTTTAGATACTTGCGTACTTATCATACATAGCTATTTTTTCTAAGTGCAGTGAGACCAAAAAAAAGCGACATGATCACTATGAATCTTAGCCGGCCATGGTGTGTGTGTGTGCACAACAAACTCCACATGTGGTCGCATCGGATCGGATAGGAGAGGATAGAGTGGTATGGGGATAAGATGGGATGGAATGGGATAGGATCGGATCAGATGGAGTGGCTTGGGGTCGGTTGGATTGGATTGGATGGGAGTGGATCGGAGTGGATTGGAGTGGTGTGGAGTGATGACGTCGGCCACTTAGGCAAAAAAAAAAAAAAGAAGAAAAGAGAGAGAGAGTGCAGGCAACAAGATCTGCGTCACAAAGCCTGGTTCAACCTAAATGGTGTGGCATAAACAAACCAACGGGGGAAATCTTTATAGAGAAGTATTAGGGCGGATGGAGTGGATCACTGGGAGTGGGAGGTACTTAAGTTAAGGAAAATATGCATTAGAACTTGAACAGAGAATAATTTAGTTATACATAAACATATACTAAAATCAGTAAACTACAAGTATGAATATTTTAAAGAGTGAGTACAAGGAAGAAATGAATAAAGCAATCTTCCATCTTGACTGAGTGAAACAGCAGCTGAACTGAATTCATTTCCTTTGTTTTCGATCTGGAGGAGAAGCTTCTGTACACATAAGACTTAAGATCGAAGGAAGAAGAAATGAAGGGAAAATTGAAAAAAATAAATTTGCAGAGGACCTTGAGTTAAATTGGAAGGGGATTCTAATGAGTTCTGTTCTTTTGGGGCAGATAAAATCGCCAGGCCATGGGGCAAGGTCAAAAAGAGATCTTGGGAGGAGACAAGTGTCAACATTAATTTGAAGATGTCTGAATGTTAATTCACAGCGCGAATATCGCATAAATTTCGCATATGCACATTTTTTATCTCTATAAGTTATATCTTTTCGGTCCGCAAACTTCGTGGCGGTATCTTTTCTGCATCGAGCCCGTCGTATTTGCCACTCCCTCGGCTCATCTCAAATTTTATACTCGGTTTGTTTGGTCTGTCAACTCGCATAAACAAACAATTCGCTTGACGCCTTCGCTAGCGCGGCTTAAATAATACAAAACAACAAAATACACAAATAAAACACCAACACCCCAAAAAACGGTCACAGAACGTAGCATAAAATTAAAATATTTTTTGGAATTTTTGTTTTCATTCCGTTCGTGTTTTGTGGTGTCATTTGTTGTCTCTTGCGGAACCTTGACTCTTCTCAACTCCTCTCCATGCCCAGCATGCAAATGTTCTGCTTTTCAATTCAGAAAAACCGCGCTTCAGTTGTAAAACTCCAATCGGTTATGTGGAATCGGGTAGGGTACTACTTCAAAAATCAATTAAATAGGAGCAATAATATTTCTTCAAGTAAAAATTTGCATGATAACCAAAAAGCTGCTAAAAATACATAAATAATATTTAAACCGCCCCTAACCATTTATGTAATTTTTTTATTATTATATTATGTTTATTATATGTAATTTTTAAAGTAATGAATCGCTGATCTACATATATGTTATCTTGAAATATATGTTTATATATGTATATACTATTCTACAAAGTCATAGATAAATGTTTTTCTACTTTATTTGTTACCTTTTTTTATTCCTTATCTCTTTGCTAAATTTAATCTTAATTATAAACAAAGGCTGACCTACCACACATACCGCAGGTAAACAGTTTCTTTTTTTAAGTGTGCCATGTTTTCAATGCATTAAAATAACATCTTACAGACATAACTTCAACAAGCTCTAGAGGCACACTTTTAATATAGTTTATGGGTTTGTCTAACATCTTTATCCAGAGCCACCTTGTTTTTACCACCAAGTGGAGCGTTTCGCTGCTGCTGAGTTCAATTTACGAGTGGTCCATGTGCTTCAGATACCATTTATATGGGATATGGGGGATACGAGGTGTTCCACAGTGGATTGCTTAAGCTTGAAATTAATGCGACAACCCGGCTGCTCCGCCATCGATATTACAGAGCTCTTACAGCCCATCCCATATAGAACTGCGATTCCAATCCCATCTCGGTTCCAATCCCTTTGCCAATCCCTGCTCGTGTGCGCAAAGAAGTTTGCATCTTGTGGATGCTTAAATTCTGCTTAATGATTTTTTATGAATTTATTGCCGGAGCAGTCGGCGAGCAATTTGCGCATGCGTTGCCTCCAATGAGCCCGAACTGAAAGATGAGGGGCTTAAGAAAGGGATTCCTCAAGGGGACAGTCCGCATAATCCACAGGATGGCATACTGAAAGAAACCGGGGGATAGTAAGGTTCAAAAATACTAATAAATGTATGCAAAAGATAGTTTAGACATTCTTATTTACTTGACTTACATTAGTTACTATAGATTTAATATTCCGAGAAAATTACTCATCTATAATAAAGTTTCTCAGAACAATTTTTTCAGAAGAATTTATAATTTGACTTAATTTTCCGACTGTTGCTGCGAAAAGTTTTTAGCAGTTGGGGGAAGTGAGGAAAGTCGCGCTGTTCTTCTGCTGTTGATCTCTGTTTCTGTTTGTGTTTTTTGATATTTGTTGTTTTCCGTGGCATGAGAGAAGTTTAAGTGGCTGCCTGCCGCATGCTGCACGCATATGGCGAGTGTTTGCAACGCCTACTAAATCATCTGGCAGCATGCCTCACATTTGCCCACATTTGCTGCCTCAGCAGAAATGGTCGGCGATGGACTAAAATGTTGCCATACGCTGCACTTCCGCTTTAATAACACTCAGCTTGTGAATAAATACCATCATGTGTATAAATAGTGCGTGTATTTCGTATCTATGTGCCAGTTTTGCTATTCAATGAATGCCGCCGCTTTGTTTCGAATGTAAAACAAAACATCTTTTAAACTCAGCCAGGCTGTCTCACAAAAACTCCATCACATATGTTCGCAAAAGATCGGAGTTTCATGGAGCTTATAAGGTCGTGTTAACCCAGAGATGTGAAATGGTGTTTCCTGTGTGAACTTTGCTGAATATTAATATTAAAATATCCAAAAGAAGATGCATTATTTGTAAAGAGTTGGGCTCGGAATTAAAAGAAGCTAGCACAGAATTTAAGATTAATTTCCCATTTTTATCACTCTATAATTTAGATAAAATTAAAGTCAACTTGATAACTCTAGAACTTTTACCTTTTCGACCTTCGCTTGATTTCTTTTTTCCACTTTCGTGAGTTTGTTTCGTGGCTCTTAAAGCGAATTGGTCTTTTGTAACTTTTTGCAATATTTTTCATAATTTACAATGTGCACGTAAGAGCGCAGAGGTGCACCCAAAAAAGCCAGCCAAACCAGAAAGTAAACTTTACTTTTAACACTTATTTTTTATCCGAGTGTGCTGAGGTGATAACTAAGGTCGTGACAACTGAAGTAATGCGAAAGCTTAAAGACCAAAAGACCAACGAACGGAGTAATTGACATAATTTACATGGGAAGCGTATCCGACCTTCAAAAAGCCCACAAAACTGTGCCTTAAATGGCAAATGAAGGGCCGCCCGGCTGTTTTGGTGTTCAGAGACCCAAAACATTTTTTCGGATTACCGAAAATGACCAAAAAAAGCGAGCGATAGACAAGTGAACGACCCTGGGGCGCCTCTGCCTCTCATCTTTTTTATAATTGTTGAATTTTTTTCGTTGACCAGCGCATGTCACTTAGTTTAACATTTTATCAGGCAGCCGTGTTGAGATACAAATTGACATGCCGAGATACTTGTACACTGGAAGTGAGCTGGAAATCTGAAAATGATTGCAGCGAAGGCGAAGTGGAAACCCGATACGCCTTCCAAGCTCCACTCACATGCAGCGGCCATGTGAATCCGAGATGCACGGGCGTTTTGGCCACTCGAGCAACTTTTTGTGGCAGCCAAGTGCAAAGGCGGTGTCAATTCGCATTGCGATGGATTCCAATCACACGCATATCACTTGCCACTCGAATCGAATAAATAAACGCATAAATATTACCGATCGGCGCTTTATTGGCAAATTGAGTATATCAATTACTTATTCGAAATAAAGTGCAAGGTGGCTTAAAAATAGGGAAGATTTCAAATGCCTTATTGATAATAAATATATATAAACCTATTTTTTAAGCATTAAGTTTACAATGTAAGCACCACTTCATGGACTGGACAATCACCAATTTTTGGTACAAGAAAAAGCTTTAAAATAATTGGGTTTTAAAGTTTAAAAAACATTGTCTTATCAAAAAAAGTATATTGATAATATAAATATATATCTGAATTATTTAGTTTTAAACATGCTTATTTTTTCAAAAGTTTTTCGAAATTTGCAAGCTAAGTAAACTGAGCCATATTGATGGGAATTAAAAATATCCCGAGGCATACAATTTCACACTTTTCCCGATCAAGATAATTCGCTGAGATTAGCCAATTTCTATAGCATACTGGCATTTTCTCCTGGCGTTTTTGTTGAGAAGAGAGAAAAGTGTTGCCAGCATCAATCAAGGCAATTTCCAATGCGCTCGAAGCGCTGCCAAATGCATAAATCATCAGATTGAAAGATCCCAAACATGGCTTAGATCTAAAACAGCCAAAACACCAAAACGGACAAAAAACGTGTGGCCCAGCGTAAGGCCATAAATCTCAAGATTCATTAGGTGCAACTGAAAATTGAACTGAAAGCGGCTTCGGGTGCTCCAAAGATTTTTGGCGCGTTTTTAATGCACTAAGAAAAACAGGTGCTATGGGCTGAGGAATTTTAGTTTATCTTAATAATTAAACAAGTAAAAAAGGCCATATTGGCATTAAAAGATACCACTAAGATATATGCTCTTAATCCATATAAAAAATTAATTTAAGTTGAATCATATTTTGGCTGTTTAATATTTCTCCAGCCACCCCCTTCTCAGCCAGCGAGCATACACTGTGCGACCTTCAAATGCTCCACCAACACACACGCATTTGGGGGAGAGAAATCACGCCACTCTTGGAAATTGGCAACAAGGAAGCGGTGTTGCCACTCTTCTTCGCTACATGTTGCAAGCCCGGCTTGATGAAACTTGGCCCAACGGATGAACACGCACCGTCAGCTGAGCTCATTTGACTGGCGGTATCTTAACCCATTGAGGATCATTGTTCCTTTTTTTAAATCTGAGAAATTTCTACAAATAAAACATGAGTATTCTAACAACAATATACATATAATAACTAATATAATAAATAATTTAAACATACTAACTGATAATAGTTTTTAAATAGAACGTAAATTCTAAAAATTGATCAAATTATATACAAAATTATACCATTTTTGAAAAGTGAGATCTAAGATACTCGCACATCACTGAGAACTTTTTTAGCATTCATGCAATCGTTGGCATTAAAAATGGGTTAATTTGAGCTGGGTTTACCTGGAGGCAAAGGCAGCTTCGTGGAGATCGGTAACATGTTTTATGCATCCGCAACAAATTTATATACAAACATACATATGTATATGTACATACATAGCTGTGTATATAAGCCACTTGTGTGCTGCAGAAAAAATAGCAACAACAGCGAAATACTTTTAAAGGTAACCGATCAGAAAACAAGCAAAACAAAAATAATGGCGAAGGTCGTTCAAAGGCAATGCAAACCTTATGTTTTTTCTTATTTTATGTTTGGCGTGTGTGTTTTTGTCGTTTTATCGAACGTTACTTTTAATTCTCAGAAGTTTTTGCGAAGGACGTTTGGAGATTTTTTTATGGAGTTTCCTTTGAGGCCGAGCTGGATAGAAATGTGGAATCCAGCTTTTAATCTTTTATTGAAAACAATTTAGGGATGACACTTGGAGGTAACTGGGTCTAATGAACTAAAATAGATATTAATTAATTCAATAAATATATAAGTACATATATATTTTCTATACAACAGTGCTAAAGTTATAAAAGTGGCATATCTTAAATTGTTTCCTTTCTAGAATGACTTAAGAAGCATTGTTAAACTTTCGGAGTTTTTAAGTAGGCACTCCAACAAAACTATCTATGTATAATTAAAAGTTAGTTAGTTTTCAAAATGCGTTACACATTTAGATGGCTTACATTGAAATGTATGTTATTGTTATTTAAGGAGAGTAGCAAACCCCCTTATATTCACTAACAAAGAGCATACAGACTTCGTTCTCGTCGCCCCTTAATTGCTTGCAAATTTGCCCCGAAATTTACTTACGGCACTTGGGTGCTGAGATTTATTCACGAAACTGAGCGACGTTGATAAGACCGCTGCCTAATTGCTCCTGTACCGGACGTCAACGCAGTTTTCGATTTTCAAAACCATTTTTGTTGACTTGTTTTTTTCTGCCGTTTTTTTGCGATTTCGGTGTCGGTGTTGGTTTGTTCCCATCATAAAGTTGTCGACTGGTTTCCTTTTTTTGGCATCGACGACGACGAACCGTTTCTGTCAGTCGAGTTGAGGCGAGGCTGGGATTTTCTTTTTGCCATTTTGTGTAATTTATTTTTACTTTTTTGTTTTCATTTTATAAACATTTCATTTGGGCAGTAGTTTGTGGTTGGCTCGTTTTTTCCCCGTGGAATGTGGGTCAGCTGCGACACTTGGCTGACCACGGATGTGCCTGCATTTCGGACGGCGATTGCAACTGAAATTGGAACTGGGATTGGGTTTGGGGTTTGGAGTTTTGGAGCACCTGGGATGTGGATCGGTAACTAAAGCTTACACGGTTAATGCCTGGATGTCGGACACGTATATATGACTGCCGGTTTTTGTGGTCCACCAACATGGTCTTGGATAAGAGGTGTCAGTTTATCGCTGGGGAATATGAAACAAGTCGACCACGCTGCAGCTTTCTGTCCTACATAAATTTCAGATCGAAATTACAGTCCGTCGACGGCTGATGTATTACGCTAATGGACAGCTTAATGTGCTCGAATCAGAGTCTGGGTTTATTAATGAGTTTATCTGGCGGAACCCGTAATCATGTGCGCTTAAAAAGGGAGAAATTTCGCTGAAAAACTATACCTATATTAAAATGATTTGGGCGCAGCAAAGTTATAGCCATACAAAGTGTAAATCTAATTTTAACAAGCATGTTGCTTAGGTATTTTAATCAAATACAAATTCTACAGTATAGAATATAATATTGCTTATTATTTCTAGATTGAAATCAAAAGTAACATATCAAATTACAGTTCCGTAACCTTAAACCTTCAGCTATCTTCCTTGAGATCTTTGCTTTAACCCCTGAAACTTGAAATACATAACCCGACCTCGACAAAGGTTGGTAAAGTTGATTGAGACAACTAACAAATTATCATATCTGTCAGTTAGCCATTAGCTCGCTACGAATTCAGAATAAATAAAGCTGATGTTAATTACATAACCATATATGAATGCATGTTAAGCGATTCCCGGTTGACATGGCGCCTAGGTTTAGAATTTAGATCTTGCCCCAGACAAGTTCTATGTAAAATCTTTTGATTCGATATGCATCGAAACGAATTGCCTTGGAGCGGAATTTAGCTATTACCATATCAACGGAAATGGAGCCAAAGAGAATAATACATGGCAGCACTAACTAATTTTGTAGCAAATGTACTTCAATAGAAGATTCAAAAAAACACAAATAAATCGATTAAAAACTAGTTGACATATAATGATTATTTTTTCAATTTATTTATTATTTATTTAAAAACACAAATAAATCGATTTAAAACTAGTTGACATATAATGATTATTTTTTCAATTTATTTATATATTACTTAATTGTTATGTTAAAAAATGTGTCGCCGAATTCAGGCATACTAAGTTCCCTTTTTTCCTGCGGAGAACAAAAGATGCCACTGGAGTTTTGAATCTCGAGAGTTTTATGTAAAACTTGAAAATAAACGAAAGTCAATTAAGGTTCGATTGCTGAGGCTGGAACACGCCTTCGAGCGTATCTATCTATCTACGTATCTATGTATCTGGTGGTCGTTGCATAAACACTTTGCGGTCGGCAGGGCGAAGTTGGGGGCGAATAAAAAATAAAAACTTTCTACAATTATTTTCAATACTATTGAACTTTTCTTCTACTTCACGCTGATTTACGCAACTTTCACGGCAGCCACCAAACAGCCACAATATACGAAATAAAAAAAAAAACGCCAAGCCTCAACCAACAAATTTATGGCCACAGCAGCAGCAGCCGGCTCAAATCGAAAAAAGTAAAATAAAAAAAGTGGGAAAAAAAGACGCTGCTCAATGGCCCACGCAACTGCAGTGCAGGCAGAAACAAAAACTAAACCCTTTAGGAAATTTGTACAGAAAAGCCACGAAAACTGGCGACTCTCGCCGCATAAATCCGTTTAAAATCGCTGGCCTGGCCAACACCGAAACTGCAACTGCACCTCCAACTGCAGGCTCCATCTTAAACTCCAACTCAAACTCGAATCCGAATCGGAATCGAAAAACTGCAACACCAACGCAGAGGCCACGAGTTGGGGTTTATCTTAAAGCTTTTTTTTCGGCAAAGTGTGCGGGCGGCACAGTGGGCTCCATGGCTAATGGAAATGGGTTGAAATCGGAGAGTTCATGGCGCTGTTGATTTGGACTTTGTGTAGTTTTTGGAAGCAGTAAGCAATTAATAACTATAAGCGATGATTTATGGGTGTCAGATTTTGTTTTTCAAACTAAGATCTACAACTTTTCACTTTCTTATTATTTTGTAATATTTCAATATTCAGATCTCTTTGTTTTTCAAATTAAGATTTACCACTGTTCCATTTCTTATTAGTTTGTAATATTTCAATATTCACATGTCTTTGTTTTTATCAATATGCTTAAATAAAACGAATCGTCACTGAAAATTCAGATTTTAGTATAATTTTCTTTAAATATATTCTCCTTTTTATTATTTTATCAGTTAGTATAAATTTAATGGTTGTTAAAATGAAGTAAAAATAGCAAATATATTGCATATACATATGTAATACGAAATGCTTTTAACTGGCTGCCTAGAAATTCTATTCAGTAGTTTCACAATTCTGTAACTAGATCAGTTAACTGCCAGCTGGGTTTTCACCTTCGCTTTATGGCAAAGGAATGTGTTTAGACATTCGGCATCAGATTTCCAATGCAGAAAGCGAATAGGTGCGCTTTTTCAGTTCATTGGCCCCACAGTGCGAGTATATATCCGTATATCTGTGTGAATGGAGATATATCAGATGGGATAGGATCGCAGTGGTTTTATTAATGAGCACAGACGCACGCTTAGCACGAAAAACGCCACCGGAGCGATGTGAAAACTTGTGGATTTCGATTTCGATGCGGAATCGAAGCGCTTTGTCTCAACATTATAGCCATATACATACTCGTACGTATATCCAAAGACTAAGCCAGAAGACAAGATTAGGCCAGGCTAAGAGAGCGATGGGGGCGTCATTGGCGTTGGCAGCACATCGCATATCAAAATGCCACCTCTGCGGCTGCGGTATCATGGCAATCATTATAATGTGAGTGGGGGATCGTGCCTATATTATAATGGCCATAAATATAAGCCATCCCCAATATGGGGGCGCTTGGCAAGTGTCGCACGAGCAGAACGTGCCGCCTTGGTTTTGGGGCTTTCGACTCGAAGATGGAACACTCTTTCGATGGCTTTTGTTTTTTGGATTGGATTGTGTAAGGTTTTGATTAATAGCCCAATGGCAGTCCATCTATTTAGCTATTCTCGACTCGCAATCGGTCGAACAATCATTATCGTAAGTGTTGCTCACCAGTTGGTAAATGCCATTAATCAAACGGCTTTACATTTTATTTTGGTTCCATTTCGTTACAGCCAAACAAAAATTCGCGGGGAATACCGTGCCATGTTGCCAAAATCGACAAAAAAAAACACCAATCTAATATTGCTAATGAATGAGTGGTGTTGTGGTAGAGAAAGGTGAGTGACAGCATAACGAATGCCTTCCAACTACCAACTACCGATTGCCATTGAACTTGACTTGTGAGTGGGAATCCAACTTCCTTATATGCGGTATCATATGAAATATGCACCCATATTATGAGCAATATGTCAAAGTGTGTTAAGAAATACTTTCTATGGGGTGTTATTGTTATTTAGATGCTTTATATTTAACTAATTATCATACATTTTTCAAATATACTTGGTAGCAAATAAGGTAGATATTTTAATTGATAAGTAATCCTCTTAAAAATGATTTTCTTTATAATTGCAATACAATTATTCCAAGCATATTACCTTCTACACAAAGTATTTATTTATTAATGATTTAATGGCTATCAATAATTGCTTCCCATGAGCTAATATGAGCTTAATTAATTCTACAACATGGCTTATAGGAAAATGATTTCCATTAAGCTACGTAAGCAATGCAAATGTGCAATTTCAATTACTGAATTAAATCACTAATCTTATCAGAGCTTCTAAAAGCCTTTCAATCATAAAACAACTAATCGCCACTGCAATTCTCAACGTAAAGGTCATGGAAAATAAATATACATACATATATGAAGAAAAAATGCTAATTAAATCTTTTTCGATTCTGGCGTATGCAGAATTAATTCACCTGCAAGCCGGCACGAATGTCAAAATAATCACAGCGGCTTTTTCCAATTACATCCGAATTATTTATGCGGCCAATACTGAATTCCCATATCCAGGGGCATTTATCACGGCTGACAGTTGGGACGGCGCTCGGCTTCAACACGCCAAACTCAAAAACCAAAAACCAAAATACAAAATCCAAAACCGCCAAAACGCCGCCAGCAGTGGTCAGCGCATAAATCCGCCGACAAACTCAATCAAAAAGGCGAACTGGCCAGCCTAGCTCATTTTTTATCCGTATGCTATGGGTACAGGGAAAACTGGCTATCTAAAACTGGCTTCAACAATGAATTTTAAAAACTGGCAATTTTAATCATATTTAAAAAAGATAACTAGATTTCTTTTATGTTAAAGAAACTATGTGGATATCTTACTTGGTGCGCTTCGTCACTAAGTAAACTGTTGTCTACAGTAAGTGATAGTGAATTGAATAAAAATGAAAATGAATTTTAAAAACTGGCAATTTTAATCTTAATTAAAAAAGATAACTAGATTTCTTTTATGTTAATGAAACTATGTGGATATCTTACTTGGTGCGCTTCGTCACTAAGTAAACTGTTGTCTACAGTAAGTGATAGTAGTAGATACATAATATTTTAACTTATTTTGGAAAGCTAATCATTTTGTTCTGATACCTCAACCTTTTTATTCATGCCGCACTGTAGGATAAATGTTTCGTTAACCAATTTTGTCGTGAATGCAAATTTCTGTGTACACTTTTAATTAACGCTAAAGGTTGTTTACAGCCCGTTACTGGTGTTGGAGTTTTTCCAGCACTTACATATTTGACTTTTGGGCCCGCTCGCCTCTGTTTACTGATTAGCGCAAAAAATCAAGGCACCAGTAAAATAATAGACGCCAGATCGAGAAATCTAATATTGAATCACGAAATCGGGCGGCAAACGAACCCGCTGCCGTATGCCGTATGGATTGTGGAGTATAGAGTACCCCACCATACATAATTTGCTTAATGTTTACTTATGCTAATCGGGGACATTAATCAGACTTGTTAACAACATTGGGCACGAGTCGCGAGGGGTCGCCTCCGATTTCGTCCACGCCGTAAATGCCAAACAAATCAGCAGTCGCACCGAAATTACTTCATTTTTCGTAACTTAAATTGATGGATTATTAAATACAAGAGAGAGAGAGGAAGGGGTGAGAGGGAGAGGAAAATGTTCAAAAGATTACAAAAGGCCCCAAACAAAACAATCAATGTAGGGGCTTTTAAGATGAAACTGGGATGCCCAATGGTGAAACAGAGATGAGCAATAGACGAATAGCAGGGAATAAACTTATCAAAGACATAAAAAAACTTTTTTTTGCCTACTGAAGATACATTTTTCAGATCTTAAACCACTACAAAACTTTTCTTACTTTCCAATTGAAAAAAAAAAGTCATTTAGTATATTTCATTAAAAAAAGAATGAAAAAAACTTTTTATGTACGTCTGTTAAACAGTTTACAAGCTGCCTCAAAGAAGTCAATGTTTAATTTATTCTGCCGTCGGCAATTGAATTGAAATTAATTGCGTAAAATCGTGTTAGCCCTTAACTTGCATTATTTTAATTACACCACTTTAATTATACTAACCACTTTGGTAACGAGCTGCAGCAGTAAATTTCCACATGGGCACGCTTTTTTAACGCACGTGCCAACGCAACAACAACAACAGCAAGCAACCTCATCTGCAGAACAACAAAAATAACAGCAACGAAGCACCGTGCAAAGCGAACTGCAACCAAACAACCAACAAAGCAACAACTCCAACACAAAAGAAAGTCGAACAAAGCACACACACTCACACACACACACGCGCGCACACACACAACAATGGCTCCAAAGGGGCTTTCAGATGAACGGGATTTATGGGGGGTTTTCCAGCAAAGCCGACGCACTTTTCGCTTTTGAAACGAGCCAAGCGGAACCAGTTTCGGAAATATAAAAAAGAAATAGAGTTTTTCAACAGATGAAATGCCCATGATTTTTCCAATTCACGCCTATCGCGTTACATGTTTATTTCAAATCCATAAAGTTGGGGGAAAAGCCACCTCGACCTTTCTCAGGTTGGAGTTTTCCTGAACAAAATGTTAAATTGTTTTTACCATTTCCTTAAAAATTTTGACGGTTTTAACTGCAGTGAAGCACTTAAATTGGTACTTTTCAGCAAATTTAATGATTTTTGTAAAGAAACATATATTTATTATTATTTTTAGCGTTTTTAATCTTTGTAATATGTTATTGCTTGAGTTAGGATCATAAGAAACCTCAATTTTAAAGGGCATGCCTCGTTAAGCAGCAACAACATCATCTGTGGAGATGTGGAGAGAAGAGAAGGGGGCTGATTGGGGATGGGTGGAGAGTGGAAAAGAGCGGTGGAGACTGGTGGAGAGTGGCGGAGAGTGGGGCTGCGAAGAGTTCGTGGAAGCGGGAAAGGTGTTGAAAGCGCAGACAAATATTACACATTTAATTATGACAAGGTGACTGGGCTACGCCTCTGCTCCAACTCCGATCCCTGCTGCCCACCTGGCCCCCCATTTTCCACTTCATAGGGAAATTCAACTGTGAAAATTCGGTTGAAATTTATTCGGTTGCTTGGCTCGCTGACTTCTGCCTCTGCCTTTTGACACTAATGCCTTTAATGAGGCAAGTTGTCGCTCAAGTTGAAAACTGCCATTTGGCTACCCATTGTCTTTGGGCCCCAGACGTCGGCACTATCCATCCATCTTGATCAGTGACTGGCTGGAACTCCTGTACCCGAGTTCCCTGGGAATCATTACGAGATCTAATCGCCGAACATGAGGTTCGAGGAGTGGAAATTGTAAAGTTCGGTTCATATTTATTTACAAATTAAATGGTAGGTATCAACTGCATGATTTAGTCGTCCCTCTAACCGATTTCAAGGATAATAGGATCACTAATGCTGTTAAGGTCGGCATTGCCAAATTACAGCACTTCCTAGACTTCATTTAGGCCATCTAAGTGAGATAATCCGGCCGGTTGGCGTTCTCGCAGATCGTCTCGTAGTCCTGGCTGAGATCTCGCTGTATGGCCAGGATCTTCCGGTGGGTCTCGATGAAGTCCTCCATGGAGCTCGATAGATTGGCAGCCAGACTTTCCCTCAACTGTTGCACGGTGCTCTGCTGGTAGATGTTGCCACACGCAATGGTGCAAGGAAGTGCATTGGCCCGACCCTCTAGCAGCTTTATCATGTCCTGCGCCTTCTTGATGCGCTCCTTGAGCAACTCCTTCTGGATGACAAATTCACGCTGTCGAGCTCGCTGCTCCTCCACGTAGTTGATGACCTCATCCGGAATGTCGGGGTTGTCCATGTCTATGATCATTTTGCTTTAAGGGAATATGAATTTTGTCTAAAAAACTAGTGAATTTTGTAGAGTGTTTCTGGAGTGACACCAAAGGGAAAACTAAAACTGATTTGGAGCTCTCGATTTGATTTGTAAGTTTAAAATCAAGGCTATATAGAGCAATGCTTAGTTGAGGGATAAAATATTCCTTAGAAAAACAGCTATCATAACTTAGTAACTTACGATTAAGATGGTCCAATCTATTTGCCTAAAACCCAGACATGTCATTTGGTTGGACACCTTCGAATGTAACCTAATGGATTCATATTTTTCTCCTCAACTTCATAGGCCGTTTCACACCTCCGAGTTAGCCACTATTATGATTTCATCTGGTCGAAACAAAGAAGACCCATGAGATCTTCTGCCACTGCCGGGAGTACAATGGCAATGCTAATCACATTAATAAATTATCCGCACCTCCGGTTGGAAACTCGCATCTATTGATTATTTGACTTGATCGTGGAGTGTTGTTCGTGTAGATGAGATATTCTATGGGTGGAATTGTTATTGCCTGATTCACGGCTGGACATTTGCAGTGGCTAAACAATAATTTTTCACGCCCCCCCTCCTTTGATTTATTCAAATTATTTTTAATGGCCTTTTGTTGTTGACTCTGTCACTGTGCTAAATGGCAGTACAAATTCCCCGAGTTTATTGGAATTTTTACTACTCGGCGACTATTGTGAATTAGTTGGAATTGGCTGACATCAGAGGAGGGGTGGGGACTTGTATAAATGGTTTTTTAATGCATTTATGAATTTGTTTTGGTTGCCAAATCTTTTGAGAAAATTCCCTACATTTTTGCCAAGCACTACAGTGAATGCAATCAGGTAAATGAAGCGTTTTGCTATGCTTATGCCTAAATTGGAAGTTATGTTCCCATTTATTTCTAATTTTTTGAAGAAATATACGTGATTATGATGATAAAGATCATATCTACCATGTATGAGCTGAAAGTCGGCGAGTTTCAAGTGTTCCTTGAACTTTCCCAGTTCATTTCAATGGAATTACGCTTGAACTTGCTTTATGAAACAAGTTCCCCTGCCCACCGATTTCACATAACCAAATACACAAAAGACCACACGCGTTTTGGGTGCCATTTATGATCATTTAATCCTTTTGGGCAGCCCAACAATAGCCAACACCACACCAAAAAAAGAAAAACAACTGAAACACCAAGCGGAAACCAAAAAAAAAAGAAGAAAATAATAATAAAAAAGGGTGTGCATTCGTGTGGCAGGGGACATTCAGGTTGATTTATATGATCGCAGGGCGATTCATATTTCTATGGCTTTCACTGTCGCACATAAATATGATTTTTGGAGTGCGACACCCACAGCAGTGAAAATTGAACCGAAATGAAGACATTCAAATGTGTGGCAAGGTGTGCCAAACTGAAATTTATGTAAATTTCTGCTGTCCGTTTTTTGATTTGTTTATAAACTTCTGAGGCTTCTGGATTAGTCAAACACCTCATAGCCACACCTCCCAAGAAACTCTTTCAATTTTTTGCTCGACCTGGCAGTAAGTAGTGTAAAATCTCCGATTTGTTGAGGGCTTTTAACACGCGAAAGTTGTTTCTATTTACCTTTACACAAATTTGTATGGCTCTTCAGAAAATTTCTCTAATTTCGTTGTGCTTGTAAGTAGAAAAACAAAACCCCGAAAAACTACAACGTGTGTGGCCTTTGCTTTTCTTTTCTTTTCTTTACAATCTTACAGAACTTACCTTCACTCTTTCGAGTCGTATTTCGTTTTACAACTAAACCATAAATGGGCTGTACAAGCGACCCATGTAAAAGTTGAGCTACTGTTCAACCGGTTGGCCTGGCAAAAAGCTAAAATCTGGCACAAATCTATTAGCCGGGCAGCCAAATGAAGTGTCCCCAGAAAGTGGAATGGGAGCTAGTCCACTCGAAATGTAACACTCTCGATAGAATGTGGCTGAAACTGGATTTAACTTACTTTCTACGTTACTACTTACTTTATAGCGCATGGAACTAACTTCCTTGATTAGTGAACTTGTTCAACCCGATTAAAGGAAGTTCGTAATTAGGTTTTAACTCGAAGCGGAAATAGGAGCAATTACACAATTAGATTATTTACGAGAGGCAATGTTCATTTTTGCTTAAGTGTTTGCTATTTTAATGAATTACTTGTAAATTTACCTTTTTCTAGTGTCAATATCCGGGTGCTAAGAAAACGATACACCCACATGGAATACACACAAATCATAAAGAAAATACATTATTGAAGTTCTATAAAGTAACCCACTCTATATGGGCAGCCATTACTGGAGAACCAAAGGCAAATGTTTTCATAGACGATTGCCTCATGCGGCACTTGAGATCGTTTAATTCGCACTTACATAGAGAATACGAATTTCAAGCTAATTTCCATTGTAACTCTGACAGTTGGGGCGAAAAGCTGAAGTGAAGTGAGTCCAGACCATTAAGACGACGCGACACTTGCAGTTTCATACACTTAAACATAAGTACAATAAACACATATTGCATAGGCCTTAATTTGACAACTGAGAGGCATGAAATGACACCAGACAGCTCGACCAGGCCACACTCATTAATCTGTCTAAATAAAGAACGTTCCGTGCGGAATCATGAAAACATTTTGTGTTCATTTCGAAGTCGGGGCAAAAGTTGTAAATTGATTTGCCACCAAATATGGCAGACAGCTCGCTCTAAATTTCTTGTTATTTATAAATTCGCCAAAGCAACAGCCACGCACATAAAACAAAAAAACATAAAACGCATTAAAATCATTCATGTATCATTTGTGTAATAAATCTAGGCGAAATATTTCCATTATTGGGATGGGGGCCGAGCTCCAAAGTGTTTGAAATGTTTTTCTTTTTGGTTCGCAGCATGATCGGAATATATAATTTCCAAACTG
The DNA here is from genome assembly GCF_016746235.2 of Drosophila teissieri. Lineage (NCBI taxonomy): Eukaryota > Metazoa > Arthropoda > Insecta > Diptera > Drosophilidae > Drosophila > Drosophila teissieri. Next base: position 11,670,831 of record NC_053031.1, on the reverse strand, counting down.
CGATCATTAGGAGCCACAGCAGGTGGAATTCGGAATTCGTCGAATTGAATGTTTTCATAAATTACCAATGCTAAAGCGCAACATTTGCATAGATGCCCCCCATACTTCCAACATCAGCTCGCTACCAGCCAGTAGGAATTGTGTTAAAACTTATTAATTTTCTTTGGCACACAAAGATTATAATAAATTTGTTTTATTGCCATAAATCGAGCTCTAAATGAAATCGCGGCTAAAGCTGTTTAATATGGAAATTGTTGGGTTGTGCAGCGCAAAGGGGGTATTCTTCTTAATGTTAAACAATTTGGGCTGTATTTTAACTAAATAAATGTCAGAAATGCCATTTATTATGTATTATTTAGATAAATAATAGTTGCCTGAATTCCCCTAACGAAAGTGTGTTCAACATTATTTATTCGCTTAATTTACAAGTTAAGCGACCAGAAAAAAGTCACAAATTAATGACTGAGCTTTTAAGATGGTTATTTCGATCACTCGACTGTGGCTCATTACCATATTGGCTTTATTTATTTATTTTCGACACATTATTTGTATCGATTTGAAATATTTACACAATTCCCAAATGAAAAATGTAATTCCAATTGAAATCAAACAGTTTCCAAAGATGCCGCTGTCTGTTGAACTCGCGTTGGAATATTCGGATGACCCCAGCTTATCGCCTCGTGCGATGTCATAAATTTGGTGAAAAATATAGTTTGACTTGAGCTTGAACCTTATGCGAGTATTTGTAATCGTTTTCGACTATAGATAAGCTGATTTAATTTTCAATTCGAATTCGTGAGGGTCGCGCAATTGCGTAGTTTTTGTTGTGCCAGAATTTATGTTCTGGCCTCTAATTTTTTTATGGCCTTTTCTTGGATCTTGAGCTCTAAGCACCAAAAACAGATTTCTACTTTATTTTATGGTTTTTCTGATCGTCGTGGAAAGTCGCTTAGCATACTCGTATTCGATTTTTCATCTTTCACTGCCCCGCCCCATGACAATTTTTAATCACCCTCAAATTAACCGTGCAACACCAACGCATTTTAATTGTTTGCCAACAAGCTACAATTTATGACTCGCCTTGTGTCCCCAATAAAAATCGTATTGAATCGATTCGAATCGAATCCGAGTGGAATGGAAATCGAAATCGAAATGCACTCGCACTGTGATTGTGATTGGGATTCGAGTCCCCCTTCATTGGCTTCAATTCTATTTTAAGGTCTTTTCAATTTGCATGCCCCATCGATGATCATCAGCCAACTTGATTGGTCCAGGCCGACATTCGCATTTGGACTATATTTCACAGCTCTCGGATTCAGTTTTTATTTTATTTATTTTTGTTATGAATTTATGGGCCGGGAGTTGCATTTTATTGCTGGAAAGTGGATTTCCTGTGGAGCATTTTATTTATTTTCGCTTTCCCGACTGGCAACAAAGATTTTCATTTAGTATATTTGGATCTTGAAACGGATCAGATTACGCGAAATATTTAATAAATGGTTTGTATGTGCGCGAACAATGACATTTTCTATTTCGTGATTCTGTCAATATAAAATTCTCTTAACAATTGAATAATTCATAAATATGTGGGGACCACAATCAAGCCCCAAAAATGAAAAGGGAAAATTTGGGAGCAAACAATATAGAACTGCCTATATACACAGTAAAAATTTATCGATTGAACTTATACATAATAAAGTTATTAAAGAGAAAATGTATTATATTGATTTCCATGTTCATGCTGTTGAAAATGTTTAACACACTAAAATATATTTAATAATACATAAAACCAGCAGCTTACCTCTTTTTTCAGTGTTCTTATATATCAGCTCACCCCTTATCTGCTGTCAAAGCCATAATAATTCACTTTTGGTTCAAACAAATGACAAATGCAAATATTGACAAACGACCCAACTGAACCAACCAACCGACTGTCAATCTCCCCCATACGAAAACCATCCCTATCTCTGCACAAAACGCAGCTAAATGAAACCCTTTGTGGGCTAATAACAATATTGACAGGTGAAAACCATAAACTCTGCCGGAACAGGAAGTCGACCGATTTAGGGATATGCCCTCGATAAGGACACTTCCCTCGTTTCCGAATGTCAGCCCAAGTGAATCACGGTAGCCAAGATGGCCAAAATACTTCAGAATTAACAAAAGAAGATACATAGATACACATAGACCTACCTGACGGAACCAGCCGATGCCACATTAGCATTACAATTGTCGGTCGGAAAGTTAAGCCGTAAATTATCGGGGTTCTCGGGGAAGTGACTATGCTACCAACAATATTAGCATATTTGGCCACTGTGTCTTTTCGGCCAAGACAAGAAACCCGGGCCGACAATGGGTTAGGTAGCCGTAAATTGTCATGGGCCGGCAATGTTTTGGGCCTATGCTAATGTCGATCGTTGTCTGCCCACACTTAACTCCCGGATCGGATCGGATCGTATTGAAACGGATTGGATGGATGGATGTTTGTGTATCCGCATCCCTCGGGTTCGTGCTGTGGCATAAACAAAATCGCAGGATCGTGTTGCAGTTGCATTCAAGCTGAGGTTACTGCACCTTCGGGTCGACGGTCCATTTGATGGTTTCGTATTTGTATTTGTTCCCCCGGGGACCAGCTGTGTTTTCACACTTACTCTCGCGTCAAGGCAATGACAATGATCTGAATGGCCCAGCTTGGGATGCCGAATGCAGTTAATGTTGTCCGTAATAAAAGAAAAACCTTGGCAGGAACACTAAAAAATATAACAAAGCCCCACCGAGTGAGTGCGCGAAACTAATCCCGAGAAAAGTCGCCATATCTCTTGTTGTTCCTTAAACAAGAACTTTATGGTGTTGAACTTCAGATAAGTGATTCAGGTTCTGTAAACTGATGTATGAATATATCTATAGATATAACTTTTTAAATGCAGCTTGCAATGGCGAGTATTAGTAGGATTTGAACATATCTATTAAATCATTTGTTTTGGCGTCAGTTCCATGATTCTTTGCTGCTGAGCCAAAAACTCGACATAAAAGATAGGATCAGTTGATCCCTCCTCCAGAGGAATATATCACGTGTCCTGGAACCGCGACGTCGCCAATACTAATGCCAATTTGTCAGGCTACCAAATCGAGGCACAGCAAGTGCCCGTCCCATCCTCCAGTGGCATCTACCGCTTCCCGGTGCCGCAGATCTCGATCCCGGAGTTTCTTATTCTGATTCTGAAGAGTCGTTCTCGTTGTCGTTGTCCTTGTCGCATGATATATGAGCGCCCTGCCCAGTTGCTGCTGCTGCCACGGTCGTTGTGGCTGCCGTAGCCGCGCCTCTCGACTCCCAAGCACACACTGAGAGAAACTCGTTCTGCATTAGGTGCATGAGGTGGCTAGAAAAATGACATGACAAAAATGATATGCTACACTATTTGCAACCAAAAGAATGGCTCATCTTGAATTATTTAGTTTAAAAATAATTTAGTAACAAGAATATTAGAAGTAGAAGAATACTAACAGAAAACCACATATACATATACGAATCCCCCATACCCTGTACTAAACAATCCTTTGGATAATTCTGAAAATATATTTTACTTTTAAAAGGCATAAGGCTTTAATGATTGTAATGAATACAAAATAGTACATAATATGTACATATATTTTTACGTTGTTGACAAAAGTTTTAAACTTATGCTACAATAGATAGTACTTCAACATTATTTACTTAAGTATTTACTTACAAATATTTTTATAATTATTTACAGTAATTATCTATTTTTATATAATTTTGTATATTTTTTCCATTTTAATATTCTATGCCACAATTTTTCCGAGTGCACTCTTCAAGCCGGTTATGCGTCGGCGTTTCAGCCTGTTCTCTTCGCTTTGCCTCAGCGTTTTTCTTTCCTCTGCGTTCGTGCTTCGTCGTGCTTCGTGCTTCGTTTTTACGTTTTTGTTTTCGTTTCATTCGCCTCTCTGTCTCGCTCTCTTCGCGCAATATCGGCTGACTCCGTCTCTGAATCCGAACCCGAATCCGAATCCATGGTTCAGTTTCTTGCGACTCTTTGCGCGGTGAACTTCGCCGATCGGTCGGGCATGCGCGTCCCTATAACTCGTATCTGAATAATCACAAGACAAGAGTAGGATATCGTGAGGCAGAAGAAAAAACCCGTCTCGCTATATTCGTCGACCGTGTTGTTGTTGCTGTGTCTATCTGTGTCTTTTGTCAATGTTTTTAACCCAACTCCATTTCCACTCAAGCCAATGGGCAGCCAATGCGCCTTTCTTCTGAAAATTTCCCGAAAATAATACGAAAATCGTATGGCAAATTGAAAATATTGTGAGTGTTGTGTGCAAAGTGAACCTATCGGTGGATCGCAGATACGATCTGATCATCTGAAGTATCAGAAACACGCGCTTTACTCCATTCTCCCCTGCTTATCAGGCACATGCCTATATTATACAATTCACCAACAGTCTTTTACAATCTGTTTGCCGCAAAAGTTGAATGGAATAAATTGTAGTCTCTTATTTTGCACGAAACGTGACACTAAATGAAGTAAGTTTGAACTATCTGTAATCTGTAATCGACATTTTTTGCTGTTTACAATTCTTGTAATATTTTTTGAGGAAGTGTAAAATAAAGCCACAGAAAGTTATTACTGATCTGGAGAGTAATAATCATTAGCTTGATGAGGTTTATTTAACCCAAGGTTTTGTTGATTAGTAACATCATTTTATTAGAATTTAGCCAAAAGAAGTGAAAAAATAATTTTAACTTATTTTAAAAACAATATATTCTATAATGAATTTTTATAAAAATTTGTTGAACTTAAGAAGTTAGATTTCCTAATTTAAAAGTGGATAAATAATACAGTGCAAAATAATTAAGCTAAGATCAAAAAGTTGAGGAAAGATCTTTTAAAAGTAGATAATCAGCTAAAAATGTATTGTAGATTTATACAAATGTATGTAGGTTTATATCTAGAACACAATTTACCACTTCTTTTTCCTTCTTTGCAGCATGTTAATACTGAAACTTCCCAAAATGCCCAGCCAACTGTGGCTTCTACTGACTCTATCGCTCTTAACCCTAGAAGGCCCACAGCCCTCGATGGGCAGTGGTGGTTACAAGACGGAATCGAATTTGGAGTTGCTGGAAAACGATTCGCGATACATCTCATATCAAGGTGGGTTTCCCGAAGTGGGGTATTATCAAAAAACAACTCGAAACTGTGTCAATTGCACGGCAATCAATCAAGCTGGCCACTTGAAGTGGGGGCTACTGTAAATTGGGTTGATATGGATGTCTGTCAAAGTTCTAAGTGCTTCCGAGAGTCTGCACTCGATTGCGTAATGTGCATTTCAATCAACAGGTGCCATTCCGATTCCGATTCCGAATCCGAATACACCCATCATCTGGCCAACTGTTTGTATTTGCCGGGCATGTCAACAATGATCTCGATTTAACCGAGTTCCCCAACAAAACCGCTTTTATGACACCCCAATACATCCGTGTATCTGGTGCTTTTAATCAGAAAAAGCTTCGTGTTTTGCATTTTGTTTAAATATTTGCTCTTTTTTATGTGATTTTTGCACTGGAATGTATCTTGAAGTCCGTCCTAAAATGCGAACTCAGCTCTGCGCTTTGTTGACAATGATTTCAGTTTTTGTATAGCGTATTTTCACCTCAAGATAAATATTAAATTTCGCGGAAACTTTTTGTTTATCCATGAAAAGTAAGAGACTTCGAAATTGCAAAATATATGCTTTACCGATAAATCAGTTAAAAAAACGCGAAGAAAATGGGTAATATTTAATGGGTATTGTAATGCTTCAACTGCCAACATTTTATAGTAAGTTTGCCATAAGATTGCATATTGTTGTAGCTTATTGCAAATGCTTAGTATGTGTTTATAGAATTTGAAGGTTGTGTAAATTCGTTCTTACAGCAATGTTTCTTCTTTACAGATTTAATGTCGACGGCCAAACGATTTTACGATCCCGAAACGACTTGGTATTCGGAAATGCTGTTCGACGTGGCCAGGAACCAAGTGATCGTCGGCGCCAGGTAAACCCCAGGAGCCTATTGTTATTATAGTTATTATAGATTTTGTTTCCGGCCAATTGAGTCACGGTTAAGCCGTGTACCTAGTCATTATGACTGCTTTTATTTTTCCGGTTGCGTCAAAATCTTAAAGATACTGCTGTGTAGGACTCACTTTTTAATTAGTCGCACCGATAAGTGGGTCATTATTTTGGACATTGATAGCGATAACAAATGGAAAGGGAAAACTCCCCCGAAAATAAATCTCCACTAAGCGTTTGTTAACTTTGGGTTATCAGCAGAAAGACATTACGTAAAACTCAACGATCCGAAGAAAATAAACAAATGCAATGCGTACGTAAAAACGTATACTGATAATGTTCTTCATCTGCCTTTTAGCGTATTACGCAAGCTAATAAAAAAAATTAAACAAAAAACATATACAGCAGTGTATAAAAATGAAAGTGCACGCATTGGTATACCAAAGAGTTTTTACATATCAACGAAGCTCCACGAAAAAAACCCTCGATGAGAACTTATCTCAAGTACCTGCTGTGCGCAAGGGAATAAATAAAGATAATTGAGTGTAAAAAACGAATAAAAAAAATTAAGAAAAGAGGGAAAGGAAAAATAAAAAAACCGAAAAGGTAACCAAATAATATTGCAGGGCCGAGAGCGAAGTGGTGTACTCCATTTATTTGTTGAGCAATTTAATGTACGCGCTACGAGATACAAAAGTATCTGGCTCTTTAGCCGCGTTACTTGGTTCTTGTAGTTTGCTTTTCATTTACGCGTCTTGAAGTTTGTTTGTTTCTGCTTCGCATAGATATGGATGCGACACCTCTCCACCTTCCCAACTCCAACTCCAGCGGAAAAACCCGATAAGGTACACACATGGACGCATATGTCTATATGTCCATAGTGTCGTCATGTTGATAAACCCACCTTAACCCATTGCTGCCCGAAGAAGGGAAGTCGTTTATCAAGCTCCCTTGTCGTCAATCATTTGTCATACCTTTCAGTTTCAGTTTCAGTTGCCTTTTTCTATTCTTTATTGCCTACGATTTTCACTTCGACCATATTTTCGTTACTCTTGTATTTACCAACCTCTGAATTATGGCATAATGATAAGAGTGCGGCCTGATATTATAAAAAATACAGAAAATAAAACCGTTTGTAGCGAAGGGCAGTTGCTCCATATAGGGGGAATTATTGGGCTGCCTGTAAGTAGGCGGCCAGATAGGCAAGTGGGCTTTATTAACCACATAAAACGTAATTTATTTTTATAATGTGTGGGCTTAGTTGCTAGAGCCAACTGGCCAAAGGGACTAGACGGGTTTTTAGATTGCAGCAGCCTCTGGGATTTCTTTTACCTTTTTGCCTCGAGACTGTGCCCAATACTTTGAGCTGGCCGATGAAAGATAAACTTATAGTATGTGAAAGTTAGTGGGGCTTGATTACAAATATGCGTTTAAAGCACTATCTTGATTGACACAAGTATTACTTAGTGACTGGTATCAATCAGTACTGTTGGCTTACGTTTTAGCAAAAGAACATCAAGAAGTCCAGCTAATATTATGTTTATTCAATTTAGTCTAGTAATAATTGCTGAATATACAAATTAATACCATTTTTCAGTATACACTATAGGCATATTACAATCTGAAATCCATTTTACAATATACAACATAGTCATATTACAATCTGAAATCAAACTCAACTTTAGATTGCGCGTCGCGATTTATTTTGGTACGAGATAAGTACAACAAGGTGGTTTTGGTGCTTTACCAATTTCAGTGCTAATCTCTAGTAAACCACCTGAGGTTAGCCATCATACGTGCTTAAGCGGTTTTGATAAGGCTTCCTTCGAATAAAATAGGAGTATGGAGCTCACTTTGAAGACCCGCAAGTCGAAAGCCACCGAATGACCCTCGAAGTTGCCGCAACGTAAACCATCTCTAATCGCAGACCGCATTTTAATTGTGGCAATCCACCCGAACACATCTAAACTACAATGGTTTTTATGATTTCTGTGGTTTAGATGGGCAATTGCCAAAGAACTGGTAGTGGTACTATGTATGCACGTACTCTATAGTATCTGTATCTGTATCTGTAGCTGTAGCTGTAGCTGTAGCTGTAGCTGTATCTGTGCGGTGTATTTGCTGTGCAGATGTGCTGGTGAGTGCATGCTCCTTGTATCTGGACTGCAGCACACTTGACACGACTGCAAGATCGGATTACTGCCAGTCGCCTGTTGACGGGGACGGACTGTGCTCTGGAAAATGGGAATGGGGGATTGGAATCGAGAGTGGAATGGGCATGGAATCGGGACTGGAATGGGCATGGATATGGGACTTGGATATGGGACTTGGATATGGGACTCCTCGAGTCTTTTGCCCGTGTCCCATGACGAGTGACGAGGCAACTTCGTTGGTTGGTGGTAACCGTCGCGTAATTTTCTGTCATGAACAGGAAAAATGGAGCGGGATGTAGGCACACTGAGAAAAATGCAACTACAAATTTTAAAGCCACTAATTATATTCATATTTATCTTTAATTAAAATTGGAAGGTACAAGAGATAACCCAGATATTTTCTTATGCAGTTTTCAATCTGTTAAAACACACTTGCTTCTCAGTGTATCTCAGTGGTTCGCAGTGTCCCATGCAACTGGCCGAAATTTGATATAGACTGCATTAAAATAATATTGCGTTGTGTTTTCGCTTTCGTTCGCTTGCCTTTGAGCAGAAACCTTTTTTTCTTGTGAGCTAACTACATATTTTTATATGTAGGTATTATTTTTCGGAGGGGTCGCCTAAGCGGTGTATTTTGTGTTGTGGCCTGTCGCAAATGGAGCATGCAAATGACCTGCTGGGAAGCATTTGAAATGTTTATACATATGGCCAAACCAAATGTTGTATAAACAAGGAAATTGTTTTCGTGTGTTGTGCATTATCCATAATATTGTTTTTCCACTCGAATATCGTGGAGTGGACAATGCCTTGTCAGCGATTCTATTTCAATAGCTGTGCAGTGTTTGACTGTACCATATTAAATATTAAATATGTTTTACTCCTAGTTTACTTCAAGTCTAACAGCAAAGTTGTAGTTTATATATAATAAATCAGCCTGATCGTTGGTTAGGAACCACCCAAACTGCGCCAATTACTTGCAACTCAATCTCCGAACTACAAGATACAAAAATGCACCTGTGACAGTCGCGTCAACTCGACGGCTACTGGAGCACACGGATGCCGAAATTGAAATCAAAATTAATCAAACCGTGTTGCACCAGCCCCCTCGAAGGCAGGGGCGTATGTAGAGGGGTGTGGAGAGGGGGGGGGGGGGGGGGGGGGGCAGGGCGTTCTGCGAACTGTTGGCAAACATTTTGCATATTGCTATTAAAAACCTCTTGAGCGGCTCCAGACTGACACAAAGCTATTCGAACGCGGATTGAGATCGAGAGCCAGGAATGCGGTAGCGTAGGCAGAGCTCATAAAAGTGGCACAGTCATACCTGCCTAAGAAGAAACATGCTGTATTTCTATAAGTAGAATACAGATTACAAGACATTCTTCAACACCTTGTAGTTTCTATCTTCTTAAACCTATGAATATATCATATATATTTTTATAGAACTTATGTGTAATAGCTATTTTATTATTTACTAACTAAAGTTGTAAAACTACGCTTTAAGAAGCTTGCCTGTAAGCGCTGCAGTTTTAGCCGAGATTAGTGGCGGCCAGTGCAATGGCATTTTTAATTACAAGTAACCCATTTAAGCCCGGCCAGCGAGATATGCCGCCAGTGGAGCGGCGGACAGGACGCCCACGCACCTGGCGCACCGGCGGCCACTTGGGCAGCATAGTGCAACATGTGGCATAGTGCTGTGGTGTAGTTAGTCTTTGGCCAAATGACTGGCAATAGGCGACGGGCGGCGACACCGCATTTTTAATAGCCCCAGTCTCGCTCGCAGTCGCCGTCGCAGTCTCAGATCCAGCTGAATATGTATCCGTATCTGGTGTTTGGTGTTTGGTGTTGGGGAGCCCCCAACTCCACTTGCTCCACTGCGCTTACAAAGAGGCCTTTTTGTTATCTTGTCGCGCTTGTCGCTCAAATAAAAGTCGGCGGCGTCGCAAGGTGTGCGAAATATGCGAATTGCCAATTGCGAATGCTCAGGGGTGCACACACTCGACCATATCGATACGGAAAGAGACTTCCAGAGATACTCGCATTGTAGATCATTATGTTGGTGTGATGCAAATGGGTCAGGGCGAGCTTAAAAGCGTTACAGTTTACCCAATTTTATAGGTTTTCTTGAAGTTTTATTTTATTTCTTTTTTGCCTGAGTATTACACAATTTTAAGCTCTGATTGTATTGATTTTCATATTGTATTTTCGCAATCTAGTAAACTTGAACTACTTATCTCACTGGAAGAAGGCACATTATATTTTTGCAATCTAGTAAACTTGAACTACTTAACTCACTGGAAGAAGGCACTCTTGTAAAATTATTATACCTAAAACTTATTAGGTAATCTTATAGACATTGTTTTGATGTTCATGTGTATAATCACTAGAGTTCTTGATCTCTAGAAGTTAACATCTCTTAAAAAATGGAAAAAATGTTAAGAATTTCTAAGAGAAGCTGGCAAGCTTTGAGCAGGTACAGCAGATACCAGATATGACGATCGGGTGGGCAAACATCCGACCGTTGCCATGTGCGAATTTGGCATATTTGCACGCACGCGCCCCATTGAGATAGCGAATGACAAAGAATAATGACAAATACAAATTAAACAACTTGGCAAACAAACCAAAACAGCACACAAGATTGCGACTAGAACCGACAGTTGAAATAGTAATAAAAAAAAAATAGAAAACAAAAAACAGAAAGAAAAGCGGTACATGTGTATCGCCCCTTTTTTCACACCTAAGCGCAATTTTCGCTGCCGCCAGGTGAAACGAATGATAAAATCAGGTGAGGCGGCTGATGATGAGTGCGAAGATGGGGTGTGGGGTGAGGGGGGTATAGGGTACATTTTCGAAAGCCAATGCTAATTGACAAGGCCGTTGCTTATCGCGAACTGCGCGGTGTGTGGTTGGTCCTACTCTGAAATGAAAAAAACAGCGCATTGAACTTGTCAGACACGCAAAAAAAATTGGATAGTTTCTAGAGCCATTGAAGAACGAAGAATGCTGCAACTTTGTATCTTTGAAGTTGTTGAACATTTATATTTGCGGCATATTTTACAGTGCATGCAGGAATCGTGCTGAAATTAACTGAACGTTTGGGAATTTGCCACGCTTGTTTATAATTAGTTGCGGTTAGAGGTTAGAGTATAACTATAATAGTGATTTTCTTTGAATATGTAATCAATGTTGTCATTATTCCTAAGTGCAAAGGCATTAAAAGTACGTCCTTATTTTGCTTGATAATGTATTACTTATCGTTGTGATGTCTTACGTATTATTTGGATTCAAAAGATAAGGCAACTTAGTTTCCAGAACCTGGTGGCAGCATAAAATGCCTTTTGTACAAATTGCGCATTTATGATTAATTGATTATTCTGTGGACTGATAGCAGGTGCAGCTGTACTCAACTTACCAAGCACTTCACACTGTGACGAGCACAATCAGCGGTAATTAATTTTCGCAGCCGGTAAGTCTAGGCGAGATTTACACACGACATGCCAGTGCCAGCAAAATGCTTTTTGCTTTGGTTTTTTATTTATTTTTTTTTAGCATTTTTTCATTGGCATTCCCCGGCTTTTGTCGTGTCATTTTCACATGGATATTCGAATGAATTAGTGTCGCGGAGTGTTGGTTATACGATTTCCGGTAACGCCTCGCCGAAAGGCTTTCAAATGCTCCTCCAAACACTTGAGATCCACCCATCGAGTGATAAAGGGGCTTTTAAGGGGCTGAGAGCTATAAGTTAGAGAGCTATAAGGCCGAGTTATAATCTTGGGTTCCAAATGCACTTTGCGAGTTATATGGGACTATAAACTTACGCCTATTTGCTAGTCTTTCTATATTGACACGTTTTCAGCTAACGTAACCTTATAAACAAACCACTCTATCAACGGCCAGTTCCTTGAAAAGTTGTTAATACTTTAAGGCCAATAAGTACAAAACAAGTAGAAGACAAGGTTCAAATAATATAAGTCGGGGATAAACTGGAAAAGCATTGTTCTTCTTTCCATTATACCTTTTAAATTTAGTTAGCAGTAGAGGTATAATGTACGAGTATCTTGACAGATCAATTAATTATCACTTAATCAAAGGCAGTAATTCCAGCGCGTGGCAACCACGGAAGCCATATAATATTTGCATCTGCCAACACCAAAAATACACCTTTTCACTTAGCCAATCCCCAAGATATTGACAGCTGCTTTCTAGGGTCCACACTTCGAATGTTTGGGAAGGGCGAAGATGTTTGCCGATGGCTGAGCTGCGTTTTTCGCTAAAGTTGGCGTGTTTATTACCTCATCACGTACCGCTTAAGACGCACAAGCATCGCGTGGAGCTCGAGTTACACCTGAGCGAATAATATACATATAGATATAAAAATGTTCAGATACATATTTACCTGAGTTACAACGGCACGGGGGCCGATGTGCCACGCGCCTTGCGGCAGCTGCAATCCGAATGATTGATATTGGGCGATCTGGCTGACGATTCAGTATCTGCACTGGGAGAAATGTATATGTAATGCATATAAAATGTGTTTTATTTTTAAAATACCCAGAAACTCCAGCTGCAATTTCTAGACTTGCTTATTTTACAAGAATTTATGTAAGTTTATCTAAGTCTATCTAGTTTCTTGGTTATTTAATTCGATTTGTGTATGCTATATAGCTGTATAAGATACACAACTTTACTGGTATGCTTAAAGCGATGATCATAGAAGACCTCTTTTTTCCGAGTGTACTTGCTCGGCGCAGCTCCGCATTCAATTTATATCCTAAGGCCGCTAAACAGCCGCAAGTGACCATTAGATGGCCGGACTGTGGGCAGTGATCTCTTTTCCAGCCCGGCTCTTTGGCGACGTCTGGTCGGTTGGTCGGTCGGCGGCATTCCTTCTCAAGCCCAAGCACGGCGGCATTCTCCGATCTGCGATCTCTGTTCTCGCAGTTGTGCATTCCAAAACCCAATCCCAATCACAATCGCCATCCAAAGCCACCTCTTAGCTGGAAAAATGCCGCTGTCCAACTCGAGATGTAACCATTTAGCAATTGCTTCTCGCGCACTCCAAATGGTTGCACTTGATCTATTGATCTTCGTGTTCGTTTCGCCAAAAGCGCGTAGCACAGTGGTTGTGTTGGAATAATTAGTAAAACAAGCTAAGCACAGTGGTAATTTTAAAAAGTTACTTAAATGATATAGGATAGAGAACATGAAGAGTAAATAAATGTTCTGAAATATTAAGCAAATGTAGAATTTTGTGCATATATCATTGCAAGTAAAGTATTTTACGTTTGAAAACCCATATATTTTTCATCTTATGTAGTAGCTGTCCAACTTGATTACATTTTATGATTTCTTATCGACACATATTGGTTTTCTCAGTTTGAATGTTATGTTCAGTTCTCAGCCTTCGAGATCGCCCACAATTGTGTGAGTTACCAGGCTTTTCCATTGCATTTTTAGAATGATAAAGTCCACTGCGAGTGGGGACCACTGTGCCGGGGCCAAGTTTTGTTACCTGTTTGCCTTGCAGTTCAATGCACTGGCGGCCAACCAGTTCAAAATTATGACAGCTGTTGGTCAGGGGAAAACTGCACAGGGGGGTGGTAACTGAAGCTGGAGCCGGAGACCGCCTTATTTGTAAACAATTGTGGGCCGCCTCTCTAACTGTTATTGCTGGCCAAGCGGTCGCTTTTCAACGGTCTTACACTGCAAGCAAATTGGGAAAGAAATCTGAGTCCTGTATGCAATAATATTTAGCAGAAAGTTAAGTTTTACTTGGGCTATAAGGTTTATATTAAAGCTAAGAGAATTGATCCAATAAGCACCTTAGTATCCAGAGTTTTTTGTACACTTTGACTAATTACCTGTAACATTTGATTCGATTCCTTGCAGGGACACCCTGTACCGCATGTCTTTCGACCTGGAGCCGCTGGAGCGGGCCAGCTGGGGGGCCACGCCGTCGGAGATCGCCATGTGCCAGTTAAAAGGCCAGTCGGAGCGATGGTGTCGCAACTATGTGCGCGTGCTCCACAGCTACGGTGAGAACCAGCTGTACGCGTGTGGGACGAACGCCTTCCAGCCGAGCTGTTCGTGGCGCCAGGTGAGTGGTCGTCCAAGTCGACCAAGTCGTGTGTCCAACGCTTTGGAGTCGCCAGTCTGACGCGCCATTTACCCCAACCCTTTTGTGCTTCTTGCAGATGGAGAACCTCACCGTCATTGGCGTGGACAGCGGCGTGGTCAAGTGTCCGTTCCATCCGCAGGCGAACAGCACCAGTCTGCTGCAGGCCGATGGCCAACTCTTTGTGGGCAGCGCCACCGATTTCTCCGGCAGCGATGTGGCCATCCTGCGCACAGGCGTGGAGTCCAATAAGGTGGGTACCCCAAATTGTCCCACACTGCGGATGAGTGATATTGTAATGTGATAATTGTAATTCATTCAGTTAAGTAGCGACTTATTTCGGTTAAAACAAATACTATTATCATTTAATGTGCAACCAAATAGTTTATTTAAAACCGGATCAATTTTGCAAGCCCACACGGCGTATGAGTTATGTGTATTCCTTAAACACCGAAACAAACGTAGCTAGACAAAATAATTGTTAACTATACAGTCTGATCCTCGATGCATATATATCTTGTTTTAAGCAACTTGGCTAACAATAAAGTAAAATTGAGTAAGCTTGAGTACATACATAAAGCCACACCCCTGCCCACACTGCTAATGGTTCTATTATCGAATTTCCAGCGTTTCCTCCGCACCAAGCAATACAACAACAACTGGCTGAGTGGAGCCCAGTTCGTGGGAAGCTTCGAGGCTGGCAACTTTGTCTACTTTCTGCTGCGCGAATCGGCCGCCGAGCACATGAGTTGTGGCAAGGTGAGTGATTACTTTGAATTCAAGCAAATGCTATTTCGGAGCTAAGAGATTTGTGCACTTTCAGGTGATTTACTCCAGAATAGCCAGGGTGTGCAAAAATGATGTGGGCGGCAGTGGTCAGTTGCTGCGGGACAATTGGACATCGTTCCTGAAGGCGCGGCTCAATTGCTCGCTGCCTGGGGAATATCCTTACTACTTCGATGAGATCCAAGGCATGACGTACGCCGAGTCCGAGTCCATTCTCTATGCCACCTTCCGAACTTCGGGGTATGTACTGGCATGTTATTCCCATATACATTCCTATATCCTTTAACTAACATTATCTTCTTTTTACCCTATAGATCCAGCATATTTGGCTCAGCGGTTTGCGCCTACAACCTGAGCTCCATTAACGCGGCATTCGATGGACCCTTCAAGCACCAGGAGCACGCGGATGCGGCCTGGAAGACGGTCAACACGAATCAGCGGAGTCAGTTCCAGTGCGGCACGAGTAGTATTGGCCACTGGCTGGAGAGCTCCCGCTATCAACTGATGGACGAGGCAGTGCAGCCAGTCGGGGCCGAGCCATTGTATCACTCCAAACTGGAACAGTTCGGCCGCCTGGCCTTGGACATTGTCAACACAAAGACGGAACAGGTGCACGTGCTCTTCGTGGCCAGCAGTGGGAATCACATCAAGAAGTTGTCCGTAAAGTACGCTGGCGATGGAGTGCAGACATGTCTGGTGGAACTGTGGCAGGCGGACGATACGGGAAGCAGTAGCCTGCTGAATATGGCCTATCTGAAGGTCAGCGATTCACTGTATCTGGGCACCGACCTGGCCCTCACCCGGATACCCGCCCAGCACTGCAGTCGCCATGTGTCGCAGTCCAGTTGTCTCAATGCCATGGATCCCTACTGCGGCTGGAACGAACTGGTCGAGCGTTGCATGCCCCAGCCAGCGGACTCCTCTGTACTGCAGCACTGGCATCAGGCGCCCCAGATCACCTGTCCGGTGCTGAATGCCCCCATCGATGGCGGCTGGTCCACCTGGAGTCCCTGGGCCGTGTGCCAGCAGCACGAGCAGCCGGATAGCAATTGCCAGTGCCGGCAGCGCAGCTGCAACAATCCTCAGCCACAGCATGGAGGCGCCACCTGCGAGGGCATCAGGTATGCAGAACTTTTAGAGGGAGTAAGAGGACCTATATGTAATACTCCTTTATCTTAGCACCCAAGTGACGAACTGCACGCAGCACGGCGGATGGACGGAGTGGTCAGCATGGTCGCCCTGCTCCCAGACCTGCGGCATTGCCGTGAAGATCCGGCGACGCACCTGTGGCAATCCGCGGCCGGCGTTCGGCGGACGCACTTGTGTGGGCTCGGAGCAGTCGGAGATGTACTGCCGCCACTTGCCGCCGTGTCCGGTGGCCAAGCCGCAGTCCGTGGATGGCGGCTGGGGGCCGTGGGGCGAGTGGAGCGAGTGCAGCGCCCAGTGCGGCGGTGGTTTCCGGATGCGGCGACGCGAGTGCAACGATCCGGCGCCACTCAATGGCGGCATGGAGTGCCCGGGCTGTCGGCTGGACTACGAGGAGTGCAACATGCAGAGCTGTCAGGAGGTGCGCAAACTCAGTGCGTGGACACCCTGGCTAACGGTGGCCGGAAGCGGCAACTCAAGTGAATCGCACACGGAGCGGCGGTACAGGTACTACTGTCGTGCCACCAGTCCGGATGCCAGTTCCGTCCGCGTGGGCCAGGCCAAGGAGGAGTCGCGCAATTGCAATGCGGATGGCAGCTGCCAGCGGCTGGGTGATCACGATGCTGCCGACTCCGATGCGGCGGACTGGTCACCGTGCAGCGTAAGTTGCGGCGGTGGAGTCCAGCAACGCCATCGAGGTCGAGGCAGCCAGAGCCGAGTGTGCAACATACACGCCTGTCCGCCGGATGAACAGCTGGCTAACAATAGCCTGGACAACGAGGTGGAGCACGGCGAGTGGGGCTGCTGGTCGGAGTGGTCGGCCTGCTCGGTGACCTGCGGACTGGGACTGCGCCGGAGGACACGTCGTTGCCTGGCGGGTCACGACAGACTCTGCCAGGGTCGTGCTCTCGAGGAACAGAAGTGCGAAATGGTGCCTTGCGAAGGTGCGTCATCATTACTTCAATTTTGCTGGACAATACTGAGTTTCTAATTGGTTTCCCCCGTAGATTTCCTGGGTTGGAGCGCCTGGAGCGAGTGGTCCAGCTGCTCCAGCGATGGCATCCGACTGCGACATCGCCGCTGCCTGGTGGAGCAGCCCGGCTCGATGGAATGCCGTGGTGCGGAGTTCGAGAAGACCGCCTGTGTGCCCAACGAATGCGAGGGTAAGTTTGTCTTTTTTATTCCAATGAAATTATAGTTTCTTATTCATTCGTTGTACACCTGCAGAAACACAAACTGCCTCAACTGCCACGCTGCCCATCGTGATCTGCGTTTGCCTGCTGTTCACTGTGGCCTGTTGCCTGGCCACCTACAGATTCACCAAGAAACGATTCCTGATCAGTGCCGAGGAGGCACTGAACAAAACCACGACGACCACGGCCAGTTTCGACACCTATCCCAATCAGTATTCCAGTCTGCCCACCAAGGATGTAAGTATAATCATAAGCAATCTGTGTGAGATGGCAGCTAATGAACTTATTTGCTTGCAGTACTACGATCAGCGACCGAAACGGCAGTCCAGCTTCAGGATGCCGGCCAAGACGAGTAACTTGGGCAACGGTAATGGCAATGGCACCCTCAATCGAAACAACATGCACCAAAATAATACGCCCAAAGTGCTGGCCAAAACCTACATCGACTGCGAATCGGGAACGATGAAACGACAATCGGCGCTGAACAATTGCCGCAGCAATATCGACGACGAGAAGTTCTAGGGAATCCCCGCGATCCTCATCTTCGATATCCAAAAGTGCCATCTATTGACTATGGAAAATGTTACAACGAGAGACAAGTTTTATTTTTTTTTGCGCCAAAGCGATGCAGATGCAAAATGTTCCTTGACTGACTCACATTGAGTCGTTTGGTTAAGCTGATTGAGGTGGTTATCGACCTAAGTAGTTGTAGCATGTAATCTAAAGTAAAGTAGCACACTAAGTTGCCCCACAGCTATGTTCAAAAAGTATTTTAGTTGGTTCCCAAAATTTCAGAATTCGTAAATATTAATCTACGTTTACATTTAGTACTGTAGATACTGCCATTGAAAATTGTTGTATAAATCGTGTAAGCTTATGATATGGATCAACCAGCGAGACTGAGCGTTTATGATTGTCTAAACCAATTTGTTAGATTTCCCAAAATTAAGGCACGCTGCATTGCTTTAACTACATAAATTAATATGTATAATTATTTTCAGACCATATCATATTAACTTATCATATTTTATAGAATTCGAACTGACATAGTCGATCATGTTAAGAATAGTTCTTAGGATACGTATATAAATAAATACAGTTTTACTAACCGACACGGTTGTTGTTTTGCTACCCATAAACATTGTACTTTCTAATGGATGTAGATTTAAATAGAGTTACCCGGGGTAAGAAAAGCTTCGCGTTACATGCTTTTCAACAGAAGGAATATACCCTTTTACTTAACGAGTAGCAGGTATACAAATCCCTAACAGCACCTTATAACAAATGGTGACATAAAATATGAGGAACACATTATCAGGAGCTCGATACAACAGGTTTATGCCCATTAGAATTTATATAATAATAACTTGTATGTTATACTCCGTTTATCGTAAATCGAAAGAACTCATGGGGATCCTACAGTTTCTTTCGCGTAGTCAACAAATTTAAATTCAAATTCTTTAAAGAGAATAAGCATTCAAAATGAGAGTTACAACTTCTTCGTTTTTAGACCACGATCCACTTTAGCTAAGACACAAGCCTTTATTAGCCAGGCCAGCAACCAACGATCGTAGTTCACTAAATGAACAGAATACACACTTTTATGGCGCCACTTTCCACATTCATATGGCAGTCTGTTTTTGTTCCACATTATGTTAATAATAATTAAATTTAAACTTTTATTTAAGCTATATTAAATGTTGGCACTACGGTTTCGTATCTGCATGAAAAGGGCATATTCTCAATTCATACTATATAATAAATTGTATAATATCAATTGCAACAGCCCCCAAAATTACTGAAATTTATGTGGGGTTCCCACAATAATTTATCAAAACGGGGAGTGCTCAAATAATCTCCGAAGATTAAGAGGATTTCGTGCGCAGGCCGACCATCAAAAGTCATCAGGAAAGTGTCACAAATCATTCAAACGCCATGGGGAACGAGAACGAGAATTGGAGTCGCACGGTGAAAGTGGAAGTGATATTAAAGTGGGCAAAGATAAATACGGGGAAAGCGGGAAATTGAAACAGTTGCTAGGAAAAATCACCGAAATTCCAGCGGCTGAGCGCAGTTCCAGCGAAGCGTTCATCTATCGTGTAATACAATCCGTGCGTAACTATAACTACTTAGTACACGGATGCATCTTGTATCTGCGATACGCGAGGTCGACGAACTTCGTTCTGCGCATGCGTCGCCGTGTCGGGCTTCGCGGGAAGTGTGTCCTCCTGTCGCTGTCATCCAATTTCAAAACATGAAAAATTAGTCCATTTCCGTCGCATAGATCCATAGATGCCAGCCCCATGTGCTCACCTCGCCGCATCTTCATCCTCATCGTCATCCTTGGCCCCTCCGCGGGTTGAACGAACTGCAATTGTATCCAGTCCTGCGCGGCAGACTTGTTGCCGTTGCCGTTGCCTTAGAAAATCCCACCCTCTGGCCATTGAACTCCGGCTCAGGATTGCTTATTGGATTGGGGTTGTGGTGGTTGAGGTTGAGGTGCTTCTGGATTCCAGGTACAGTCACCGGGATCTGGGCTAATTGGAGAGGAATGCAGCCACGAAGTAAATAATATGGGATCTGTGACTACTGACTGCATTTTTAAAAAACTCCTACAGGTGTTGCATCATTTAAATGTACAAAAATGTATAAATGTATATAAATAAATGAAAAAAGATAAATAAATAGAAACCATAAATTGAAACTTGCTATTATATCCAAATTAAAAACTGATGAACTCGGAATGAATCCTTCGTGTACCTCAAAAGCTATATTAATGATTGATAGTATGGAATATTTATACTTTATGCTTATATTTATACTTAAGTTACCCGTTACTGCTTTGTAAAGTTTTAAATCCCATCTATTTTTTAATAGAACTTATATGTATATATATGTTATATATATACTTAGTATAGGAAAGCACAACTGGATACCCCTTTTTTGGGGGTTCACTATTCACTCCCCTAACAAACACGCAGTAAAGTCCGACAGCCGGGATCGCAGTGCAATTAAATGGCAACCAAGCAAGCGACACTTTGGTTTCGCTGCCAAACTCCGCTCTACTTCACTCCCCTCCTCACCTTCCTCCCTCCCTCCCTCTTTTCTTGGGGAAAGATGGGGCGCATCCCATTAGAAACCGAGAACTCTTCGCGGGGTGCAGCGAGAACAGACGCAACGTCTGCTTTTTGGTATAAGAGATGTCCAGCATAAATGAAAATGTAGCTAAAGTAAAACAATAAATGAAGTGAACAAATACCAACTTTTGAGATATGAACATATCAAAATTAAATATATATTTTTCTGTAAAATGATTGTGTACCAAATATATAAATTCATTGTCTAATTATGATTATTCATTCCTGTTGCTTGCACCAAAACTCTATGCATACTTTAAGAACTCCTTGATTTTTTGAAATTTGGCTGGAAAATATCTTAATAGGCAACTTAGCTCTGGAAACGGAATCTAACAAAAGTGATGGACCGGCGCTGACTGCACGTTCTGCCCGCGACTATTTTTAGAACCTCTAGTCTTGGGCTCTCCGTCTAGTTAGCATTGGGGCAGATACACGTACATCCGAAGGCAGAAGGCACGGATGTATCTGAGTATCTGAGCATCGTATATATCCTCCTGTTGCCGAGGGCGCTGTTGCGGCTGCGCTGCCTCACTTCTGATATTCCAACTGCAGCCATCGGTTGCAGTTGCCGCCTGCTCGGCAATCCGCTCGTCTCAATTGCATTCCAGCGCGCGTTCGGTACGGATACGGATTCGGATTCGGTTACGGCGGACACAAGATACGGATACAGCAGCGCCAATCGGATTAATTGCCACATTGGATTATCAGTGATGAAGTGAATGTGACTGTAAATGTGAATATTGACAAATCAGTGGCACTAACCTATTGAAGAAACCTAAATCGTGATTGCATAAAGTTCCTAACAAACATATTGATAAACATACACCGTGAGATAGATCTACAAAGTGAAGAGAAAACTCCAACTAGAACTTCTTCATCTAGTAGCAGAGGAATAATAAAATACATTAAAGGTTTGTATTAAAGATGTATATGCAAATAATGTAGCATACTTTTTTGATTATTAAGCTTTCAAAATGATGGAAATTATTATTTTGGTTGTACAAATTTGTTTGATCAGAAATTAATATGGCATTCAACCATTTTGCGGATAATAAGTGCAACCGTATCATAACTCATTTGTACCATAAGAGAACTTTCTATACTACTATTTTACAAATAATTTCATATAAATGCTTGCTGAATAAGTAATTGCTCAAGTTGTTCTGCCAAAGCTCAATATAATCGAGTAATGAGTAATGCACAAGTAATTCGACGTCGCCTAGTAGCTGGTGGAATGCGCAATATCTCGGATCTTGCGTATCTTGCGGATCGGGTCCTAAAAAGGGAGCATCGTTCAGTGACCACATCCCAGAGCATTTAAGTGGAAATGTGAAAATGTGGAAATGTCTGGAGCGGCGAGCCGAAACAAAGGCAGCTGAATTTAAATTGGGAACCAACTGAAAAATGTCGCATGTTCGATGGGGCGCCCATTGGCTTGAAAATGTGTAAAAAAAAGGAAAAAAATAAGATGTAAACAAGACAAAAAGAGTGAAAGAACGAAGCACAAGTTCAAGACTCTCACAGATACTCCGCACGCACACAACCTCAGCCGTGGCATAGCTAAAAGTAGCTAAAAGTAGAAACGCGCGCAGACGAAGCAATAAACTGCACGGAAAGTAGTTTAATGCAGTTTGCTGGGGATCCTAGGGTCCCCCTGCACCCTTGCACCCCTGCACCCCCACTACCTCTACGCCCCCTTTCGTGCCACGCCCCTTGGCGCACGACAAACAACTACAAATACAACAACGGCAACCACGGCGCGCCGCTCCGTTTTCCGCCGCCGCCGATCGTTTGCCCGATCTATTTTCGTACCGCTTAGGGATGTGTAGTTTTTCGTCGCCTAGAGTAATTTGTTTGTTGCATTAGTTTGGTGGAATATCTACACTGCAAAATATTACAACTAAATTGACGACTAAACTTAATATATGTCCGATTTATACAGATACAGATACACAGGAGAATGAAAGGAAATTGATTTGATAAGGTGTTTTTAACTTTAACCTTTTAAAGACTTTTAAAGGCTTCTCCAGCTTATTTAGGCTTCACTTGCTGTAAGATGATTAAAGACTTAGTTCAACCTTATATGGTTTTAACAGAAATGTAATAGATATTATAGACTTAGATAGGGAAATATATAGATACATTTGCGTAGCTTTTTGCTGACTTTTCTTAGCTACATAGCTGCAGAAACTAAGAGCAACTAAGCAAACTGCAAACCCATTTTGGCCCCGACTAAAGCGAATTTGCCCTCAAACCAGCCGATGGCTATGTTTATTTAAAACTTTGCACTGCCAAAGTCAACTTGTGGTGGTGGCAGTGGCACAAGCCAAACGTTAGTTTTCCCCAGCGAATTTCAAATCATGGAATGGGGCAGCAACAATAACTATTGCAACACCTAGTCGAGGGGAAAATCAGGGGGCGCAGCGGTAGCAGGGGAGCGGGGATGGATATGTCAAGAGGCCGATGACATTGCTGCAGAGCTACAGTCAAACTTCCCTAAGCCCACTTTCATTCTTCAGAAAATGTAGTATATTTAAAAACACATATTGATAATGTAATAGTTGGAATTCGTGGAAAGTGCGTTTTTATACGACTGAAATATGAGCTCATGTTACGCAAGCTCCACTGTACGCCGAGTTCCTTGCACCGCAGTAGAAGCAGCTGGAGAAAACACCAGAATCGCTGCAGGGGGCACCCTCACACTTGAACAAGATAGAAAGATACGCACGCGCACCAAATGCGAGCGAGATGCGATGCGCATGTGGCCATAAAAGCGAGGGGAAGTCGTTGTCTATCGCTTGGGGGACACTTCCGTCTCCATGCCTCCAGGTCTGTGTGCTCCGCCGTGCCCTGCATGTCTGCAGTTGCCATATACCCCCGCAGTAGTGCCCCATCTACCCCAAGTGCCCCATGTGCCCCATTTCCCCGGGCCCCCTTCCATGTGGGAACTGCTGGAGCTGGAGATTGATGTTGGGACAATTTCACGTCCCACTGTTGGCCGGGCATTAAGTGGCATTAAAGTTGTCCCGGCTTATCGCTCACAAGCACAAGCTCGCACCTCAAGATGCAGCTACACTGGGAGAAATGCATGCCACAAACTAGAGTGTGTTTCAAAACTGACAGCCTATTAGATACTTACAATAATGAGATCTTACTCTTTGTTAATTTGAGTCTTTCATTTCATTTATATTGAACTCACATCGTATCCAATCAGGTTTGGTGCAAACTTTAAGATATAGCTGCATAGATTAGGATAAAGTATTTCTCCGTGTTTTTATCTGCCACCTAGCTCAACTGCTCTGAACTCATTTCCGCTGGAAATCCCTATACTCGAGTGCGCCTTCATGGCGGAGGATCGTTAAAGTCAAACAGCCCCGAAAATTACATGTTTCAAATTATGTTTAATGTGCGGCATTAGTCGGGTACAGTGGTGTTTGGAGAAGCTACTGTGCTCGTAAATGGGGAGAGCTCCGAAGATAGCATTACCTTTTATACGAGGGTAGTTTGATAAGTCCGTGACTTTTTGTATTTGCCGCGCATCTGCTCTAAATACAACACTGCTCCTGTCAGCAGTTATCGATTAACAGCTGACTGTAAAATTTTGAGAAAGCTGCGTTTTTTGGTTTGCGTTTTATAGGCATTGAAAGCAGACGATCTCGTGAATTTTTTGTTCCATCAGGACAATGCACGGGTGCACACTTGTGTAGTCAGCATGGCAAAATTTCATAAATTGGGCTACGAACTGCTACCCCATCCAGCATATTCTCCAGATTTAGCCCCCTGTGACTATTTTTTGTTTCCAAACATGAAGAAATGGCTCGGCGGTAAGAGATTCGGGTCAAATGAAGAGGTCATCACAGAAACAAACGACTATTTTGAGGGCCTTGAGAAAACCTATTATTTGGAAGGAATAAAAAAATTGGAAAAACGCTGGACTAAATGTATAGAGCTAAAAGGAGATTATGTTGAGAAATAAAACGCTTCTTTGACGAAAAAAATATATTTTATTCAAAAAGTCACGGACTTATCAAACGACCCTCGTAGTTCAAAGCCATACAAAGATACTTTTTAATTTACTGTGCCATACTTCTTTTTACTTCTTTATACTTTTAAATTTTGAATATATTAAAAAATTATTTCATAAAATACCTCAAGCTTAAACTTCTAATTTTAAACACACTTCAATATTTTACAGTATGCCCTCGCTGCAGCAAATTGCGCTGGCGCTGGAAGGCGACCAGGCGGAGCTACAGACACCGCCGCTGCCGATCAACCCGCCGCCCAAGGTGATGGCCAATGGCATCGTGTATGGCTTCCGCACCCGGCACCTGTCCTGCATCGAGGAGAACGACTCGGACTCGCTGCACGGCTCGTCCATTCCACATGCCTACGACATGATGCAGCAGGCGGACGAGACCTTCCAGAAGTTGAATGCCAATGAGGAGCAGGACGAGTCGGGCAGTGAGGATGGCGGAATGGAGAACTTGGACGATACGATCGCAATGATCGATGAATCGCGCCTCTTGGAGGCCGACTATCTGGATGAGCTCGTGGCCGAGGAGCAGTTGCAGGAGCAGGAGCAGGATGAGGATGAGGAGGAATCCTCGGACCTTGTGGACTCTGGCAATGTGGAGGAGGACTTCTGGCAGCCGAGCTTCAATCGGAATGACATTATGATGACCTCTGTCTATGGTGCTCTGAATGGTTCGTTGACCAGCGAGGTGTCTTCGACTGCAACGCCGGGCTATTCCGAATGTGCCACGCCCCGCAAGGAGGCGGAAGCCGTTTATGCCACGCCGGAAAAGCGACGAGCCAGCAATCGGAGTTTCGACTCCACCTGCGCCTCCCTCACCAGTTCCCTGTATGGAGGATCCATGAACTCCTCGCTGGACCTCAAGTACGCATCCCTGGGCGGTGGCGACTCTGTCATTGGTGGCATCAGTGGAACCAGCACTTTGCGGGGCACTTCGGTGCCTCCAATGGACCTATCCATGATGTCCAGCGATGGCGTTAGTGCCCTCGACTGGGGATCCGCCAGTGTGAGCTGTGTCTTGGACTCCGGCGATGGGAATCCCGCCGAGGAGCTCAACGAGGAAATGGCCGCCAAGTGCCTAAGTGCAGCGGAAAGTGGTGAGTACCGGGAAAAGATACATTATTACATTATTACTATTACATTTAATAGCCCGCTTAAAATAAACACCAAATCAAGAACCCATAAATCCGTAGTTATGGATTCATTAACGGCAAACTGTTAGCAAGGATCGTTATTCCCATTGATCACTGTATTGACTTCTCTGGTGATTTCTTTTTTACCCGAATGGCCATCCATCAGTGCAGCAGGGCATTACACTCATTTACAATCCTTCATTACCGGACATGCAAACAGGCGCACCGTTTTAATGACCCATTCGCAGCGGACCCATTTCGCTCTGCTCGCCATTAGAAAGGCAGCCCGCGAGGCGGCGGCTGACCCCCAGCACTTCCACTCTCCCCTTTCCCCATCCACCTTCCCCAAAAGTCTCTGGAGGCCACCAAGTCACCAAAACTGCCCGTAGTCCACGAAGTCCCCTTAATCCCCCATCTCCAAGTGCAACATCATCAGCCATATCCTCGGCCGAAAAACTAACAAACTTCCATTGGCCGTGGGGAAGTTGGCATGCACTGAGAAAAAGCAGCTACAGATTTACAGAATAAGGTTTAATCTTGTGCAGGGAATGAAACTCACCCCTTGCATAGTACGAGTATCTGGTATATAGATTCTGAACATATAAATTCTACAACTATTTTCATGAATTTGTAGTAATTCAGAGTGACTTTCAGTGCACACAATTCGATTGGCAATAGAGTAAACAAAGCCAGTGAAAGCCAAACAAGTGGCCAGACTTTGCCCATTTCACACAGATGTTTAACAAGCCTGGCCGGGTCATAAATCATCCAAATGGATATACTCACCGCGTTTATCCATCTCCCAACTTATTTGGTTAGCATATATGACCGAGTCGGCGATCGAGCAGATCCTCGGGGTGAAAACTCGCTGACATTGACAGTTTCTAATAAGAAAATTGGCCAAGATTTATGCACGCGCCGCTGACTTCCATTTTAATTTAAAACCAATCAATAAACTGGCACACAGGCACAGCAAATAAATAGCAAAAAACGCAGTCAACAAATTGCCAAATGATGCTGCAAAGTGCAATGTCACAGTAATTTGCGTGCCACTCCAATGGCAAAAAGCTGATGAGAATTTATGCTAAGGGTTAAGAGTCAGCCTCTTCAAATGAGGCATAGTGGGTGGTTTCCCAAACTGCTGCCACTAAAACATATTTTACCATTTTGGTCATCGGTCATCTTACGCAAAATGCTTGGATTATTTAAAGAATCACTCAATACTAATTAATATTTCTAATAAATGAGCATTACTGGTTCTTCCTTAGGACCTTATGAATTCAGACAATCCCAGCTGAATTTGCCTAAAAGGTAGCTAAATTTTGTGGATTTCTTAGTTAGAATTACATATTTGTAAGCTATAGGCTACCAATAATTCTCATGGATTTTCCATTTCAACCCATTGTGCTGCAGTTTTGCGACTTTGTCTGTGGTGCGTGTGTGTGTGTGTGCGGAAAAGTGAAAAGTCATGAATCATATACATCATGATCACACCAAAGCGAACCACACCACGCCACACGACCATGGCGAACTAGGATAGTTGATGATGATGATGAAGCTGCAGCAGCCGGGGCATCGGATATGCGACTGGATGGGCCCATAAAGTTACATGGCTTATCGCTGGAAAACTTTTAAAAAACACTTGAGATTGCGCCGAGAACGAACGCGGTGGGCGAACCAAAGCGAAGAGCGCTTGGAAGACGCGTCTACGAACAGGTATACCTCTTCTACAGACTCTTCAAGATCCACAGGGGCAAAGAAAGGGGATTCGAGGATAGTAGATGGCGAATGGGGATGGGGAACGGGGGAGTTGTCGGGGGCTTGTATCTACAAATAGAAGCGGAATGACGGCCGCAAGACAAAGTCAAACAAAAGACCCAAACGGTAGTTGCCATGAATGGACAACAACTCCAAACCGGCTGGGAAGTACAGTGCACAATCCATTACCATGAAAACTAGAGATATTGAGTAACAAATAAGGAAAATCCTTCCCTGACAAGAGAGCTCTAAAGAGTAAAAGATAATATTAATATGCCATTTATATTTCAAGTGCATAAAGTATTACTAAAGTAGAAAACGCCTAAATTTGAGATGCAAAAAGAATATAAAGTTCTGTGAACTTAACTCTTAGTTAAAGGATCTTAAATCTAAAGATAAGCCATTAGCTAAATACAAGACATCTTAAGCGAAATGTAATAAGAACATTAACTAACTGCCATTAACAAAATACAAGACATCTCAAGCGAAATGTAACAAGAACAGTTCTTGTTAGGCAAGCCCACCTGTATCTGCATCTGACGGATTATCGGCACGGACTTCGTCTGCAACTCCATAGCAAACGCAGTTGCAAATGCAACTTTGTTGCCCGTGGGCACAGCATGGACTCCTCGGACGGCCAACTATTTATTGCAATTGATCCTGCGACTCCGACCCAGTCGCAGATACAGATACATTTACAGATACAGATACGAGCCCCATAAAATTCCCGCGCACGCACCGGCGAATTCGAATGCATTTTTTGTGTTTCGATAAAACGCGAGTCGGCAATTCCCACAGTCGATTGTGTGCTGCACTTGAATCTGAATTCGAAATTGCTCTTTCAGTATTTATGAGTTGAACTCTGTAGTTACTTTCTTGGCCTGCGATAATGAAAGGGATAGTTGGCATCAAATTTAGTTCATATAAGCCAAATGATTTCCATTTCTGTAATATTCAAACGAAAGCATACATTTGCCAAAACAATCTTCCCTTCTTGTAATTGACGAATTCCATATCTTTTATTGTTCTTTTCGTGTAGCAATCTAATCTGTTACAATATTTATTACTTTCTTAGCTAGTGAAACGCTTGCAATTAAACGTAATTTCTGTGTTTTTGCCCAGCACTGATTTTCTTGACCAACATATACGAAAACTTGGGCCAGATGTCCCAACCTCTGTTTCTAGCCCCCTTATCGAGGGCCATTAATCAAGATTGTGTCAAAGGTATTAGCTCATTTGGGGGCTCAACGTGAAATAGACTCAGGGTCTGTGGGGATTGGATCCCCGGCACTGGAACATTTGGGCGATTACAAACTATTACCGATGTCAACTGCCAGCGGTAGCATGTTATTACGTGAGCCCCGTGCTGCTTTTCCTCCGCCTGCCAATGAGTAGATTAATTCTAATGCAATTGAAATAGTGTCCGGCTTGGGCAACAGCAGCGTGATTGCTAATGGGCTCGAAAGCTACCAGAATTGCTGATTATCGAGCTGATACTGCTGATGAAGTTTGGAGCATTGCAACAACACTTTCAAATGGGTAATGGGCTCGCGAAGATACGAGCCAATCGGTTGCATAAAGTTGTTGCACCTCAGTTGTGGTAGTAAAGATCCACCTACATGTGCACTAAAAATCTAAAACTGGTCTTATAGACCTTTGACAACTACTTCATTGTTAACATATGATTCCTAAATGTAAGGGTACTTTACACTTGATAGCCGGCCAAAATGTGTGTGAATGATGACTCAATTGGAAAGCCATTTCCACAAATCCCAACACCATTTCGAGGGACAACATCCTCATCCGCACAAGAAGTGTCTCGCTTATCGGGCAGATAACCCCTGCTGAGGTATAAGTGCCTCATGGGTTAATGAGACACCAAAGGCACGTACGCTTGCGTCATTGGGTAGCTGAAACTGAAGAAGGGATACACCATACCCTGGCTCTGGCTATTGTGTTTGCTGTTTCGGACTGACAACGCGATAAGGAGCAGTTCCTACGGCCAGCACCTCAATCAGTCAAAACCCATGAAGAGCAAACAGAACATCCACAAGTGTTACAAGTGTTATTTAAAGTAAAGACTAAATGATACCTAGCACCTAAATTTATTCTGTACAAAGTAAAGTACACACCCTATAACAAATATAACTTACTCGTATTTGCGACAAAGCCATTTGCGATTTTAAGGTGTCTAAATTGGTGGGTCAAAAGCATAATAAAAATCTGTGCCTGCATAACAAATTTTATAATAGTAGCATTTAAGATCTCCGAGATCAATGGGATCATATAAAAGTTACCCTCTATAGGATGCAAATCTGCATGTCTTTTCCAGACTTCCAACCTGCAATATACCCTTTTCTCCACAACTAAGGGGTACGAAAAGCAAATACAAATCCAACGACAACGACAACGAAGCGTGAATGAATTTTCTCGGCGCAAATTGAAAAAAGAGTGATAGTGATAGTGGAACTGATAAGCGGCGAGCGCCGCTGAGATCGCCTATCGGTGGGAGTGGGAAAGAGATAGAGAGAGAGACGGCGCTGCTGGAAACGGAAAACCGGTATGTGTGTAGACTTTTCGGAGAGTTGCGCTCTCAGCTGGCTCAAATGTGGAGACTTCGGCGCTCTGGTTCTCCGGCACTTTTCTGGCTTTTTGCGCTCAGTCTCAGTCTCAGTTTCGAAACGAACTTCAAAGCTCGCGCAAGCGTACCGCATGCGAATCGGAAAACGCATTCTCCGATCGGAAAATTATCGCGACACACGAGCGATCGATCAGCCGGCATTTTCTTGTTCGCCACTCTGGATACGGTTTCAAATCGCACAACGTGCCGCCAAGTTCCTTGGAAAATGTGCGAAAATTGCAAATATTTAGTGCTTCCATGTGACGTATGCGTAATGTGACCACAGTGCGGATAAAAGTAATATATTCACCTGTATATAAATACGACTATATATATGTGTGTGTGTGTCATTGTCTAGGAATTTTGTTTCGTCTGCAAAATGTGCAAAGTTTTTTAATGTTTACATGGCGAAATTCCAAGAGTCCCAATTGACTCATGGCTAAGACAAAAAGAGATTAGATATCCCGCAACCAACTATCTATAAATTGGTGTTTACCTTAGTTTCGCAAATTCATGAAAAAGATTATAAAATTTGAATTAAAAATCGTATAAAACGGTGAAAAATTTCTGCATAAGTTTCAGTAATTATTTATTAAGATGGATCTATCGCATTTATGCTTCGTTTAAAAAGCTATAAATAAATATTATTTAAAAGTAAATGTAACAGTAAATAATAGTGAAAAAGCACTATAAGTAAACAAGTAATTTTCTTTGCACAAAAAACCAGAAAACGAAACAAAATCCAAGCCAAACTCATTGATTGTGTGAAGTGTGAAGAATTAAAAATTATAAATTTAAACAAGTGTGGTTTTTCTTGTTTGCAAAGCGCTCTTTAGATGTATTTCGAAAACGAATTTAACGAAAAGGTGTAAAGGAAAAATCCACAAAAGTACGTGCCACCAGAAAAAGTGCAAAAGAAGGGCACATCGAACGAGGAAAATCGACTTGAAAGGATTCGCAGCTGGAACTGCATCCATCCAGATACAGATTCAGATACATGTATATATACTGTATAGCCGTGCCGATACAGATACAGATACAAATACAGATACATACATGAGGCAGCCTGCGAACCACAAAAGATACATGCCATGTTCCCACTAACCAACCGCTCTTCGAGTGGCAATCGCACCAACAACAATCCCAGCAACAACAACAACCAGACCACAAGCTTTATAATCGGAGGTACCACCAATATTAACAACAACAACAACAATCAGATTGGTGGCACAAGCAGCGCTAAGGATAAAGGAAATTTTGAAAATAATTGGAGCTGCAATAAAACAACCGGTCGTCGCTCTGGCAGTGGAAATAGCTGCAGTTTTTTAGGTAAATTTTAATTGTGGCACTCAAAAGTGCCGTTGATTGAATGTTTCGTATATTTGGGGTGACTTAAATGCTTTGCCAACAACCATGCTTTATGTGGTTAATAATATTAAGGGTGCGTCGTTTTTAAATCCAACTCAATACCCAAGTAATTTCACTTAAATTAAAGCCCATCAGCAAAACTCGGCCCATTGCACTTAAGCTTACAACTTTTTCGTACTCGATCTCGATTAAGGCGGCTTCTTTGATCACTTGGGGCTTATCTTATGACCATCTCGCATCGCATCTCTTTCATTGGAATGGCTGCAATTTCACAAATCGCATTTACCTTTTTCCGTATTGTCGCTTTTATGTCGCGCACCTTTAAAGGGTTCCTTTTTTGTTTAGCAACAATTTACAATGCAAATTGCATTAATTGCAATTTTCTGTTCGAATTGAGTTGGTTGTTGTGGTTCCCGTTTGCGGCATTGTTGTTGTCTTTGCATTAAAATGCAAATACATTGCACTAATTTACATGTCGCGCCGCCGATTGCAGTGGAAAATGTAGACCCCCCTTCTCTCTCCTTCGACCACAAAATCGCCTGGGGAGACAATGGAAATCTTTTGTGATGATCACACACGACTCTCTGGCTTTGTATCTGTGTGTGTGTGTGTGTGCGTTGGGGGAGGAAGTGTAAGTGTGAGCTTGAACCATGAGAAATGCCATAAAAATTCCTCAAGTCTACCAGACTTCTTCCTCTTTACGGGTTTACGGGGTATATAAGGTCTGAAATAATTACCTTTTTGATCTTGAAAAAATGTTATTCTTATTAAAAAGTGCAGATATTGTAAAATATTTGATAAAAATGCTTTACAAAGATTAAATGAAATATTGAAGATTATGGCTTACCTTACCCATTTGCATAAATTACATTCTGAATTAAGAAAACTCTGTAGTTACTCCTGTATATTAGTTATCGTAAGCTGCAAAATTATAGGGTATCTTTCGTTCGAAATGCTCAAGTTTTTCCTTCTTCTGCTTCTGTTCTTATGTTGCGCTTGCGCAATCGCAAAAGCTTCTTCGCCATTTCTGCGTTCTTTTCAGGAAGAGGAGATTGTGGGACGAAGGTTTTTGGGGATGTCGGCACATGCGCTTTGTTTGTCTGTTGCCAAGACACTGAAAAAATTATGCATATATTAACTAAAAATGTTAGTGCAAGCTATTAATATCAAAACACTCAAACGATGTTTTACTTTTATGAAATAATAAGCCTTTAGATAAGCAGTCTTGATCTTAAATTCACATGTTTCCAATTCAAAATGTTACTAACTTTTTTTCCGTGTAGACTGGGTTCATTGCTGCTGTGTGCCTGTGTGCTTGCAAGAATTCCCAGAAATATTTTACTTCGAAATTTGTTAACAAGCAGACAACAAGAGCAACAACCACAGAAGCGATTCGAAGACATAGGGAAGATTGTGTGTTTTTGTTTGTTGCTTGTTGTTGTTTGGCCTGGGCCATGAAGTGTATCAAGTGTTTGCTGGCTTAGCTCCTTTTCTTCGCCATCGGCTTTGTTCACAGCCAGATACTTCAAGTTGAAGGTTAAAGTTGAGCCTTTCGATTGAATTAGAATTAGAGTTCTCTTGTGGATGTGAGTGGATTTCTCAGAGGTTTGTCGGTCAGGATAACGTTTGAGTCATAGAAATTGAATTGGAAGTGTTCTTCAATTTGACAGCCGTTGGCAGGTTTCAAAGCCTTGAGAATGCGAACAGGATTTGAAATCCCTTAATTGCGCTTCATTTCCACACACTTTAACCCAAAAAGTTTCGAAGAAATGTCTAAAATGATGTACATTTAGAGCTCCTTATATTGACAAGCATTGCAAATTAGAGATAAACCGCCAGAGTGTTAAGAGTATTTAAAATCTCAACTGCAATAGAGCCGGCTTTGCACACTTTCGAGTCGATAAAATGATTTACAAAGCCTCTAAACCCAGTTCACTCCTCCCAGAGCAGCTCAGCACTAGCCAATAACTCATTCAATCCCATTCGATCTGGTAACTAGCCTTCAAAGCCAGCCCCATTGAATCCGATACCAAGTCCATTCCCCATCTCGACGTGTGTGGGGCACCAGACTCCGCGAATCGCTTCCAATTCCATTTTACACTGCCAGACGATCCGTGGAAGCACTCGGCTGCATAGTTTTAATTGCAAATTGCAAATTGCAAAACTGACCGACGACTGGCCAGTCATCACGCGTCTAATTAAGGCGATGTCTGCGCTGAGCAGCAAATATCTTGCATATTTTTAGATCCACCAGCTGGACATTTGCATTCGCAGACGGTCGTACACAATGTCAGATGTACACTGCGCAAATAGTAGTTCGATTGATTTGTATAATCAGTCCAGGCCACTTCCGCCTTTCACTTTCATTTTCTCTTTGGTTTATATTTGAAAAAAGTATTCTTTTATATAGAGCATATAATCAGTTAATAGAACTTGTAATGCCCTCCTTTTCTTGATTTATAAAAGAAATTTAATTTTTGATTTTAAGAAATATTTGTTGCAAAGCTTTGCTTTGATTTAAAGCCACTTTGTGGGTGCAAACTTGTATAGCTGCTGAGTTATTTGGTTTTTCCATGTGCACTCCGTCAAATTAGAAAGGGAGATCGGCGAGGAAGATGAAGAACTGCGAGCTGTGAGTGGCAATGAGTTAATTTGCTGCCAAAACACACCCTCGGGCCTCATTAGCCTGCACTCCGAGTGAGATTTATAGACGAGCCGCGAGCTGCCGCCGGATTAGTTGGAAATGCAAAACCCTGGGGGTCAAAACCCAAGGGCGGCGGGCGGAAGGGGCAAAAGGGGCGGCAACAGCAGTCGCACTGCGGGTTGCCCTGCTAAATGAGCGCCTAAGGTGTCGGCCCAGCTGGCCAAGATTGCAATGGGTACATATGTGTGGCTAAATGGCAGCTGATGGGCATGAATAATGAGCAGGAGGCCAACAAAAAGTGGCAAACTTAGTTCGTGTATAGGTCTTTCCAATCCCATAAAAATGACATTCCGCTGTCGTATTTTACAAACTGTGCTAAATAGTCGTTCTCTTACCAAATTGGATGCGAGAAAATGCCTCTTTTACCCCATTTTATTGTTAAATGCTATGAAACATTAGCTTTCTGCATATTGCATTTTCAGTTTTCAAACTGTGCCTGCGTTCATATATCTTTTCACACAGCAATGGTTTCGTTTTTCTCAAAAATCTCCCATCATTTTGTAATTGATAAGTCTGAAAAAAGGAGGAGTTTATTACTCACCATGTGCAATGAGCCAAGTTGGCTGCTCCCTAACAACATAAACATGTCCGCAGTTGGTGGGGAAAAATGAGTATCCATTTGTTTTTGCATTTGCTGTGACATTTTGAGTTATTTGACACTTTGCAGGCGCATATCATCTTTCCATCTTTCCCCTTCTGAATGTTTCGCCATACATCGCTCTTTCGGTCTTTCTTCCAGCACTTTATTAACTCATTATTTTGAAATCAACTTGGCCCGGCAGGCAAAACGTGTTGCAGAAGTTTCTGCAACCTGACAAGTCGCCTGCACACCGGCAGCAAATGCATGATGTTGCTGCTGCCGGTGTTGCAGATGTTGCAGTTGTTGCTGCTGTTGCAGTTGTTGCAGATGTTGCTGCTGTTGCAAGTGCACAACTTGCACAACTTTTCCCCTCAGCGGTTGATTAAGTACTTGGGCACTCTTTCACCCATTAGCCAGCGAATATGATGCATTCAAATTTTAAACGAATTGTTGGCGACCGCAATTGGGCACAAGAAGCCGTTTTGCCGCTCTTAATTGATGCAATCAATAATTGCGCGCACATCTTTCATTTCCATCTGTGTATCTTCAGCTACTCCTCCTCATCATTGAAATCCACACACAAACCGCACATATCAATCGACAATTCACAGCCATAAACACAAAATTAGCAAATTCATAAAAACATCAGTAGTCTTGAGCCGCTTTTCGCATAAAACTGTGTATAAATCTGCAAACAAAACAAATTTTGAATGCGCCGCTTATGCGAATTTTAGGTTAAGCCTCTGAAACTTTTATCTTAAATGCTGAAAAAATCATTCACAAAAAAACACAAAACCAATTAATTATTTGGCCATTTAACTGCGGTGGCTGTTTCTGTTATTTTTTATTTTGTTGATTGCAAAATTCAAGGAACAACAAACACAACTGCCACTGCCTTTAGCTGCGTAACACTTTGTTGTAGTCAGACGACCAAAACATTGAGATAAAAACTATTCACATCTCAGCTGTAGTGGGTACAGTGAATATCGTTTACTCGTTAGGTTGGAGATAAAAATATTTTGAAGTACCATGACTTTTAAATAATCTTAATTGGAACTTGTTTATGAAGCATCAAATCAATGTGTAATTCTAAACCCCTAACTAAAGTGAAATCGCCTTTTCATTAAAAGAGTTTAGATACTTATATTATAGTAGTTTCTATATTTTTATGAGCATATTTTCAGCTGCCCGCTTAGTTGATTTTCACTGTACTCGTGCACTATGGGAAGTTGTAGGCGTGAGTAGTTTGCCGATGTCTTCGGGACTGGCGGTATCTTTTCTGATGTTTCGAAAAGAGACGTGAACAAGTAGCCGAGGACATGGCCACCGAATTCAAATGGAGTGGCAAAAAAGAAGTAGCGAGGAGATACAAAACTTTATATCTCGTGGCGATCCGTTCAATGGATTCGCAATTACATTCATGAAATTTAATTGGCGATGGGAAAAAACCTTGAATGGATTAAGCATGTGGGGACAATGTGTGCCAGAGGAATAGTGTTGATTTATGGATAATAATTCCAACTCATTGAGGAGTTTCTATGGCATCGACATGGAATTTGGCCCCAACTCCAACCGAATGAAGTATCTGATTTTTGCATCTAGCACTCAGCGAGGTAATCAGACCTTGGGATCTCCAATTGGGTTGGCCCATCTTCCCCATTTTGGAAAACTCTCGCAACAAAAGTCACGTTTTCTTCGAAGCCTCCCCTGCATTAAAGTTAAGATCAACATGCGGATAGATCGTCTGAAAAGAAACCAGCGTACAAATAAGAGACGTGCAAAAAAGCGCTTAACTAACATTTGTTGACTTTTGTTTACAAACGCAAATTTACCTATAATATTTGCACGGCAAACCCAAGCCATCTATACATATTTCTTTTCAACCAGCTCTACTTCGACTTCAACTATTTACGAGTATTACTTTTTGTACTTTTTGTTTTATTTCGAGCGCCGCGACAATTTGCCAAGCAAACTTTTTGCGTTCAGATAGCGGCGAAAATTGTTTATTTAGACCTTAGCCGGGCAACGACAACAACAGGCAAAGCCAATTACGGGTTTTAATTATTTGTAAATATTTCAAATGTCCGACCGACTTTTGGCGCCCGCAGAAAGCAAAAAAAAACAAAAGAACCACACCAAACAAAAAACCCTATCGATATGGCTGTATGTGCAACAGGTGCGCCATCCAGCGGACACCAAGTAACCTTTTCACATGGGTATACTAGGTACACTATATCATTGCTATATCTTATCTGAAAAGTCCTCACATTGCGCGTGCCAAATTCCATTCGAATGAGAGCTAAGAACTAATAGTATTGGTATAGGTACTTTCTACTTAATACAATGTTACAATGTTACAATACAAAAACAAATAATTTATTAGTATGCAATATTTTAAGACGCCTTACCAGTAAACACGAGAAAATCCATAATGGGAAGTGCATTCGTATGAAAGTAAAATTTGTTTCCACTTTTACACGTAAGCTCGTTGCTGTCATAATATCGCTGATTGTCTTTGGGGTTTATTTTGAGTTGAACCCCTGGCTGACTAATTTTTGCAAATGAGTTTGGGATTTGAGTGTTGTCATTCATTCACTTATTGTTTCCTGTTGTCGAAAAAAATGAACTTACGCTCGGTTTTACAATGTGGGCGTGTCGCATTTCTGTAATTTATTAAGTGTTTTTTTTTCTCACTCTCTTTAATTGCCGCCCAGATGATTTAGTGTCTTTTACTTTCCGCCTTTCCTCCAGTTGTCTTCTTCTTATGACTTTCACCTCGCCAAAGTGAAATTACGGCCTAATGACTAAACATTTCATTTAATTAGAAGACTCATCGCGCCGATGAAACCGAGACACTAAACAAAAGGGCGGAACACGAAAAGTTTTCTGAACTCTGTGAATCTGTAATCGGTTATCTCAGATCTTAGCTCATTATGAAAATTTGGCAATCAGGGTAAATGATCTGACACCTGAAACCTCAAAGCGGATTATGGCAGTTTAATTTTGATTTTGATGGATGTGAAAATTTCTGCGAAGGCAGCACACTCTCGTCCACCGAGAGTTTCTTACATTTTTGGCTTTACAGAAAACCCGCTTTTAATAAGAAACCCCTGTTGTTATTTTGACATTTTCGGGATGCTCCGTTGTCGAAGTTTTCTGACTCACCACAGGAACCTGCAAAAGTTGCAACATTGCAGCGAATTAATTTATCAACATTTACCGCTACGATGTCAACGCCACAAGAGAGAAAAGGTTTGCAGCATTTAAAAGGCCGTAAATTCGACGGACAACTGGCCCAAAGACCGGACCATCTCCAGTCAGACTTCCAAGAAGCTGGCAACTTGATATAGCCAAAGTGAGCTCCAAACATTTCTGAATACCCACAATTTCTGGCGAGGAAAACCTCGGTGCGGCGGCCAAAGTTTGATTTATGCGTTTGCGATGCTCAATGGGCGATACGATAGCAAAGGGGCCAAAAGGAAGTAAGCGCAGTTACAGTCAAATTTCCAGGCCCAAACGGCACGACTACCAACTCGCTGCTCTGCCTGGCGGTTAAACGCAGCCAAACATAAATTATAGGCCATGGCTAAGTAGGAAAACTGGCGGGCCAACCAGCCAGGCACAGTGGAAAAACCTAGGGAAATTTAAGATAACGTGGGCTCAGAATTCCCTGCTCTCAAATGAGTCACATTACATACTACCATACTATGAGAATATTTATATGACTTTATACTTACAGATCTAGATATGTTTGTTCTTGATTTGAATGCCTCTTGAATTGATAAACAAGGTTAATCATTTTTTGACAGTTGGTTAATTTATGTTTTGCATTTGACATTTTAAAAAATAGTCTAATGTAATCTCTAAATTCCACATTCTTAAAAAAATATACCTTGAATAATGGTACTTCTCTATTAGCTTTATCTTACTTAATAAAAAAGTGAGCAAATATGGTTATATTTTTAATTTTATATATGAGCTTTAAGACCGCTTTGGCTTTGTCTCATTTTCCACAATTTTCCCATAGTAGTTTGCATTTCCCAGCAGCAGCAGCAGCTAGCTTCACTGGCAGCACTTTTCGCCTTTTCCCACTACTTTCATAATGTTGGCAAACATTTAACGAAAGTCCATAAGTACAATACGCGTACACATGGCCAGGAACTTCGGCAGCCGTAAAATGCAAAATTTCCCTGCACTGCGGATGTTGGGGCTCTTGAGATGTTGAGCCGTGGAGCTGTGGAGCTGTTGTTTGCCCCCCCAAATCCGATGCCATGAGATCCGATGCGGATTGGAGAAGTGGTCGGATTCAGATACATGTTGCCGCCGTCAATGTTTCGCCTTTGTCTCGTAAATTTGAACATTTTTATTATAAAAAGCAAGCGGCACGGCTGCTGATTTCTCACACAATGCGCGCGATTTATTTTGTATGCATTGCGAGGAGGCTGAAATTGATTAATTACAAAGCGGAAGACTTGCTGATCCAACGTGGCTAAGACCCAAAACAACAGCCATTTTGTTACGATTGTTCACTGCTCCACTGCTTCATTTTTCAGGCTTAATTTTCTGTATTATTTCGGATTTGTTTTCATTTGCAGCAATCAAGTGGACTTCGTGATTTGCTGTAACCACGATTCTTTAGTTGTTCTATTATTTGTTCGTCTGAAGGTTTCTGCATTATTTACATGACACTGACACCACTGACATTTGAAAATTACATGCCACCAATGCAAATGTGTGAATCAATAAAAATGTCTAATCGCCTAGAAAAAAATATGTGTATGGTTGTAACTTGAATACAATAAGTAACTCAAGCGAGATAAGAATCGTAAACACTTTAGAGCCATTAAGAAATATTCTAATATAAATCATGGTGCACATTAAGTATAGACGTAATAAAATTGTGGCTTTGAAATACTTAAAAGCTTGAAATAAAAATAGGACCTAATACCCTAGGAATCACAAGTTCTATAGAGTGCTTTGTATATATGTAAACCCATATAATTACGAGATCTGGCGCCCTTTAAGCATCCCATGGATTGCGAAATGTATCTCAAATCTGAAGTGACAATGGGGGCAGTAATGTCAGTTGTACTTACACTTAATTGCCGTCAAGTGTTTTGCTAAACCCTAAATTGGCATAGCATCTGTGAAGTAGAAGCGGTGTTTAAGGGGTTATCCAGAGAAATGTCAAAGCAATTAATTCCAATCGACTTGCGATAGATACAAATTTGTATCTCTTTACAGCCGCGTTGCCGCAAGAAGTTGAGACATTATGCTTTTGATGTCACATGTGTGTTTGTTTTTTAATGATTCTGTGTGCCACTTAAATTTCACGGAACTGCCGCTGTTCTTCTGTAGCCGCTGTTTTAATGAGCTATTAAAATGGTTGTGGAATTGTAGTACATGTGTAAGAGCAAATTGCCATGAAAGCAAACCAACAACAGGATTCTTTACAAGTTTATTTTTATGAAGAGGATTTGTTTTATGTTGATTCCTACTAATGGGGGTCTTATGAGATACGTTCTATTTATACATATTTTTGTAATTCCATATCCAAAGCACATTTACAACTAAACTAATGCTGTTTTATTTTTGTTTCTAGGTAAGTTCTGATGTTAATTGACGTCTAAGGTCGCATTGATTTAATTAGCACATCTGTAAGTAAATATTTGACTTGTATGTTAAGTAAGATCACATAAAATAGTTTGCTACAGCAATAGATAAACTATTTTCGAGCACTGATCTCACTTGAACCAAATAAAGGGAAACGCCTGTTTGAAAAATATGCTCTATTAAGTTATTTGGTTGTAAAACCTTTTTTGACACACTCCATTAGACAGACTGCGGTATAAACGCTTCATTTGCCAAATCATTTAACACAATTAGACGGCAAACACGATATGATCTCATAACCAGTTTGCCTGGCTGGCAAATCCTTTCGGTTAATTGGCGAACCAGGCGAAGAACAAAGGAGTTCTACCTGTGTCAGTCCAAATTCATAATTCAAACATCAATTCTAAGAACCGAGTGGTGTTGTCCACACAATATTTCATAAGTGTCTGGCTCAAAAGGTCTGGCGACTGAAGAACGAAGCTCAAGTCGATCTCACTTCCTTTTCGCTGAGGTTTCGTTATTGTTTCGACTTTATTTGCAATCAAACACAAAAGTGCACGAGGCATGGAAGAAGCTACAACACATTAACCTTCAAGTCGGGTTCGCTGGTTGGTACGAGTATTACTTTTTTGACAATTTTCTGAAATGTATTTTGTCGTCTCGTTGCGCAAATAAAACGACTACAACGCCTGACAACAGCGACAACGAGCCGAGTTTGTATCTAAAATCAACAAGTTCACGACGACATCGCAAGCCAAACAGCCAAACAGTCAAACAGCCAAAACACAAAAGATAAAAACTTTTAAGCGTCGGGCAAATACAGATAGATACTGAAAAAATAACACCAAAACCACCAGCACCAATACAAATGCTCCCCATTCATTGCCAGACCTTTGCTCACAAGGCAAATAATAGAACTCCAAACAAAACCCCAAAACTGAACCTCTGAAAACCCCTTTGAGTGGCAACCCAAAGTGGCAGATAGTTCTTCACTCGTTCACCCAATGGGTTTGGATTTGGGTTTGGGGGTGGCAATAATCAAATCGGTTTTATGTCTCTCTAGGTCAGAAAGTTTCCATTGTAAAATGTTAGATTTCGTAAGAAAACTAATAGATACTTTACGCCTTACAAATGATTAGATTGTGTTAAGTAATAAATTAGAAACATCAGTAGTTTTCCGTAATACACTATTGTATCATTCCAAATTATACATTTATTTTTAAAACATTAGTCGATACAATTTCGAGGGTGAACCGAATGGACTCGTAGTGCGCAGACTGCTAAGAACAAAGATATTATACAGGGTACATATATAGTTTGCCCACGTCCTTGGAATAATATATAAAATAATTGTTCAGAGCCTTACATCGTCACATCCATTCTTAATAGTTTGCCCAATTGGGATGTTACTTGTACTTCCAGTAACCTAAGCGTTCACTTGAAATTTTGAAAAATGTGCTAAAACCATATTAAATCATTCCCCTGTTTATGAGGTCCTCGTAAATGGCAGTTTCCAGCTTGCTGAGATCGATTTTCGCCCTGGCCAGTCGACTTCCGTTGCGAACCAGTCTCTCGGCCAACTGTTGATGCCGCAAAGTCAGCCTTCTTCTCAGTGATTCCACAGATCGGTACTCCAGGTCAGTAATGCGGTCCACCTCCAACTGCTCGTCCAGTTTGCTGAGGCGATGGAGCGTTCTATGCAGCTTCATATGGATATCTTCGCGTTCGGTCTTCAACTGCTCCTCGTCGCGTTTCTTCTGCTCCAGCAACTCGATGTCGGCAGGAGGAACTATTTTCCTCAGATCATTGATGTTCAGTGTCAGCACGTCAGTGGATTTATATAATTTTGGAGCCATTTCGATTGTAATTTGGTTTTATTTTATTATTATATCCTCAGAGATATTTTCAATAATTTTGTCAGTAGAAAAAAGATTTAAATTTCTATGTATTTTCTTTTCTTTTTGAGTTATCTAGAGCTACTGGCTGCTCTTACGATTTTTATAAAACTGAAAGCTGGAAAGGCTTTTCCCAAGCATGCTGCTTATCGACATACGAATCAATTTGATTTCCAAACCATTACAATACCAAAGTAATAGAATAGGTATGAATTTGGTAGTCCAGTGACTAATGGCATTGGAAATCGATCGCCAGGGAATTGAATTTCGCACCTTTAATTGCAACTCAATACTTTTCACGAGAAGTTTCCAGTTTCCACTTGCAATTGTAATGGATATCATACGAATACTTTGACTTCGAGTTACAGCCTACAAAGTTGACCACAATTGATGTCAAGTTGGGGGTTTATAATTTCAACCATTCTGGTTTAAGTTTTCTGCAGGTTTAAGTTTAAGTTTATTTCTGTTTGCTAAGGGTGAAGTATAAACCTAAAGTAGAAGTATTTATAGAAAGTTCAAGAGGTAAATCGCAGTCTATTTCTTGGAATCCTTTTGTTCATCTTTATCCTTGCCCTCCTGTAAAACCAAGGCCTCGATTTTCTTGAGGTTCTCCTGGATTCGCTGACCCAAAAGCCTCTCCTCTTTGCCCAACTCCTCGGAATTGGGTTCCTGCTTATGCGAGGATCCTTTCTTTCCCTCTGCCTGGCTGTCTCCTTGAGTTCTCCTGCCCATGGGCAGTCGAGTGACCATGTGCCGGGGAATCCGTATCTCGGCTCCTATCCGATTATCGTTTTTGTACTGGCCAACAGCGCGAATGAATGGCTTTAGGGGACATCCTTTGGCCTGGGCTTCATCCATCAGCTGGCGAGCGTAGTCGAAGAAGAAGGCATCCTCGCGAAGTTCCTCCAACTGGGCCTCCCGGTTGTAGTTGGTGCCTGGACGCGTCTCCTCCTCGGTGCGTTGCTTAACCTGTTCGTCCAGATCCTGGCGGAGTTTCCTTATCCTCTGAATGTGCTCCTCCCGTTGCTGCCGCTTAAACTGGACATTGGTTAGATCGTTTTGAAGACGCAGTTCCTCCGCCACCTTGCGATCCTCCTCCGCTTTTTGCCTGCTCTTCCTGGCCAGCTGCTCCTCTTCTTTTTGCACAGCCAAACGGGCGTTCTTGACCTGCTCCTTGGACTTCCTCCACTTGGCCTGCTCGGCACTGTGAACCTTTCGCATCTCTTCCAGCTGTCGCTTATGACGCTCCTCATCCTCACGAGCACTGTAGTGCAGTCGCGGAGCCAGTTCCCTGGCCAGTTGTTCGTTTCGCCTGATGCGTTGTTCCACTCGCTCCTTGGCTCGGTTCCGTTTCAGCTGCTCCAGGTGTCCCTTGGCCTTGTTGTGGATATCGCAACGCACTTGCTCCATTTCCTCGAGCATCTGGAGTCGCTTGTGGCGCTGCGAGGACATGACCAAGGAGGCCAGTGCCTCGTCTTTTTTCTGGCGCTGCTTGGCGGCCTGCAGCTCCTGCTCTTTGGCCTGCTGATCCTTCATCATGCGCTCATTACGTGCCCGCTCCTTGAGCGCCTCCTCCAATTCCTGGGCTTTGGTGGCCTAGTGGAATGATAGTAATATATACATATAAGCATCCAATAATAATATGAATTCTCACCTGTCGTTCCCTTTCCCTCTCTGCAATCAAGTGCAACAACTCCTTTTTATGCTCACTTAGCTGTTGACACTGCTCCTTGTGGCGCTGTTGGGCCTCCTCAAAGCCCCGAAGCACTTGCTCCTGGAAGATCTTCCTGTCCAGCTCCTTCTGCTGCTGGTTGGCCCTGGCGAATTCCGCCTGCACTTCGCGTTGCACATTGACACTACGCATAACTTCACTCTGCAGACGGGCGCACTGCAATTCCCGCGGACCAGGACGCA
This sequence comes from Drosophila teissieri, assembly GCF_016746235.2. Taxonomy (NCBI): domain Eukaryota; kingdom Metazoa; phylum Arthropoda; class Insecta; order Diptera; family Drosophilidae; genus Drosophila; species Drosophila teissieri. The sequence goes on along the minus strand of NC_053031.1, from coordinate 11,626,605 downwards.
GTTGCTCCAGAAGTTTCTGGGCCGCCTCGATGCGCTTCTTCCTGGTCTTCTGATGCTCCAGGCGAGCGGCCTTGCTTTCCTCCTCCGCCAGGCGCTTGGCCTCCAGTTGCTCCGCCTGCAGTTGCTTCAGTTCCCGGGCGCACTGCTCCTCCCGTGAGATGCAGAGATTGCGACCGGCGAATTTGCGAAGCAGCTCCTCGCCTCCAATGCGCAGTTGCTCATCCGCCTCTGCACGAAGCTGCTGCTGATGCAGTTGCTCCTGTTTGGCTGCCTGCGTGGCATGGGCACGGATGCGCTGGAATCGCTTATTGGAGATAACCACTGGTGGCTTTTCCCGGCAAATGGGCTCGCGTCGCTCCTGTGGAAGCCAGCAATACTGCATGGTTCCAGTTTTAGTTATTGACTGAAGTATTTGCTTGGGAGTTCGGTTTGGGAGTTGTGGGGTTTCCATGGATCTTGATATTGTTTGGTAGTTAAAGGAATAGACTTTTGGTAGCCAAGGATCCCAGAAAAATCCAAGTTTATAAATTATAGCAAGTCACGTCTGCCATTTGCTCTTCACAAGCTTGGAATTGAATGTTATGGCAGCTTCTATAAAATTACCAACTCTACTTACACTTCTCTAACTATCTTGAAGCTGTAAAAAAATTGTAAACAAATTCATAAGAAAGCAATCAAAAATCCATACCATGAACAGATAAAAATGCCATTTAACCGTAAAACCGCCAAATGAATTTGGTAATGCTTGATTTTATCGCTTAATTCCGCCTAAATCATCCAAACCCATCAACCCACAAATGTCGCAACCAAAAATGCCAAAACAGAAATTGCCGAGTGTTGCCAACATTTTGAGTAGTTCATTTTAATTAATTAGTTTGGCGAGCCGCGTTCGCTGTGCGCACTGTTGTCCAACACAGCGACAGGTTACTGTCAACGCAAATGGCAAAGATTTTAGTGTGATGGCTTAATTATGTCCAAAAGTTATGTTGAGGCCATTTGGCAGGCAGAGTCGTCGGCGCAAGTGACGGGTTTGTGTGATAAAAGTGCTTGATGTGCTTTTGCCAATTACATTTAGCCACAATTTTTGTGTGGGCTCTGGCTTTGGCTTTGGCTTTGGCTAGCCAAGCCGAACCGATCCCATCTGGTGTGGTTAGATTTCTGGTTTGGGGTTTCCCCTTCGCATTGTCGCTTTATTTTCCATGCTGTAAGCCAAACCCTAAAGGGCAAATCTATTTGGGCACGCTTCATTTGGCTCGTATCGTTGCATTGTAATCGTAGATTCAGCTCAAGAGGGTTTAAATAAATTTAATTAACACCTGACTGCGAATCCGTACAAACACACCAAACACACCGGCACATTGCCCCGTTTACAAACCTTAGGAATATTCATTTCATTTTGAATTGGGTCAGTGCTCCGCTTTTGTCGCTCGTTGTTGGGCTCTTTTTATTCATACTCACATATCTAACCAAGCCACACAAAGTACACAAACCCATGACGGGGCGATAAAGGGGCATGCCCAACTATTTACACCAAAATCCAGGTTATATTCAGGTATAGGTACAAACTTTATCGCTGGGCCAGCCACTTCAAACTTTAAAGGTGTTACAATGCGGTCAGTTACTATCCCCCAGTTCTTAGAAGTATGAAACTTCATTGGCAATTAAGTTTAGTGCTCGAGCTGGTGACCACAGATATTATCACACTTTTGGGCTTTAAGTATTATGATTCTATTGTACAGTGCTTTAATACAGGATTATAAAACTTTAAAGAAGAGTATCCAAGGTGTAGTTGACATCCAACTAATCCTTTATATAAAGTTCGCTTTTGTTATGCTTAATACACCCATTTGACCCCATTTCCAAGCACTTTAGATCGGTGCTAGTCCACTTCTTGTAGCATCTAGAGCACTTCACAGTTTCCCAATGCTTATGACGTGAAGTGGTCTATAACTTGCTCACTTACACCATCTGAACATATGAATAGCGACGCATACAACACCTCATAGAAGACAGAAGACAGGAGACTGAGACTGCGAGTGCGTCAAGTACCCGATTCTTATCTAATCGAAACTTATTGGCTCCCCATAGACTTTGCCTGATACCGTGTAAATATACGACTGCCAGTGGTTCTACTCGGTACACACTTACATACGTACATACGTCGCATATAGGCAGACAGCAAGACATATATCACTTGATCTTCAAGTGCGAATGACAGCCCCGAGTAGGAAAGACAAGAGACAAGAGACCGAAGACTGAAGACTGAGGTCTGAAGACCTGAGACAGAAGACCGAAGACCAGAGACCACAAGCCTTTCGCCTGTCCACGACTACCGTCCAGTTCGTTGCTTTTGCTTCCACTTGAATGACTTCATGTGCCCCCGTCGTCGGAAAACTTGAAAAACTTGTCTTTGTCTCTGTTTCACCAGAGGCTGGGGGTACAAGTGGGCACTTACTTGCACCCGGCCACTTGAGAACTCGAAAGCTGGGCAACTGGAGAACTGGCGAACTGTAGAACTGTAGAACTGAAGATCTGAAGAACCACAACGGAAGATCAAGAGCAGCCAGAGCGACTGGGCCAACAAATGAGTGCAACTGTTTTAGCCCGAACCTGCAGTCCAGTTTACACAGAACTACTGAAAAGAAAAGAAAATAAAATAAAAGAGTAGAATAGAGCTGAAGAAAATACAGAACAATCCCCAGTGACTTCAAGACTCTTTGTGTGTCTGAATCTTGCGTCGATCTGCAAGTTCTTGGCTCTTCTGCTGGTTCTTCTGGTGGTTAGAGCAATTAACATGCAATTAAGAGACGTTTCAATCTCAAGAGCCATGGCCAAGAAGACATCGTAAACACTTTATCCGGTGGCTGGGCACAACTTTTGATCAGCCGATCGCACTTCTCATGAAGCTTCTAATTATAAAGTTCCAATCGTTAAGCAGCCTCGTATCGATTCTATAGAAAGTTTGGACAGGAAATTGATTGGATGTTTATGCCAAAGGAATCGCACACAGAAGCGGTGAAAAATGTGTGGGTTCTCCACAACTTTTAGAACTTTGCCATGCGATCAGTCATCAATCAGATACCAATTGTTGTATCCATTGACTGAAGGCACACACCCAATTTTCGAACAAACATTCATTTTACATGTTCCTCCGTAAATTATCTATTAAATTCCCAAGTTCTATTTTGAGACATTATCATTTCGCCTTCTTTTTTACGCAACTGATTTACGGTTTTGATAGCTGTCTTATATAAGAAAACATTGTCATTTCTTGTCTATGATCTTGAGAGCCGAGATCAGATCATAACTGAGCATTATACCCAAGTTAAAAGTTGGAATTGCGGCTTGATTTATTAACCTGTCGGTCAAACGATTTACAGCCAAGTCAAGAACAATAAGTGCCAAATACTTTCGAGGCTTATGTCATCTTGTGGTTGTAACTAGACAAATATATACATTGAAGTGTATAGGAATTTGTTTGTGCCACAATATAACTTAGAAGATTGTGTCCGATTCTCAGCTCTTCGAAGTAAACAAACTCAATTGAAGCGAGACTTTCAATTTTTGGTGGGGTTAAATCAGTTGAACTCTTAATTGTGTAGTTTCATTATCAATTGAAGCGTTCCGTTCTTTTCACTTTAAATACGCTTGACAGTCCAATTCTGTTTGGTTCATTATAGAATAGCTGATTTCATAGGGCGATATGTGTGGCGGAGCTATTAAGTTTTCCATGCCAGTTTGCCAAGAAAACAACATTTCAATGTCAGCTCGATCACGTTTTTGGAGGCAATTTGTTGGTGGATTATTTTTGTTGAATTTGATACACTCTAAAGAGCGTGGCAAATTGCCCAAGTCATTGGAGGGGAGTGGTGTGGAGTGGAAAGTATCGGACTTACATGGGGTTTTACACTGGTTTTGTCATCCATTGACAAACGGAACACCTGAGACTGCGATTGGGTAACTACCTACATATAACCACTCGATGTTGGTCGTAAGTTGAGCTATTAGATCTTCTTTCTAGCGCACTTAGTGCTCATGTTCATGTTCGCTGATAATCTGAGGTTTATTCGGTTGGGTTTGGCTGAGCCTCAGTGTCATTTGAAGTGATCGGCGATCCGCAGATGCTGCTCCATTAATCATGTGGGTACGAGGGTCGTTTGATAAGTCCGTGACTTTTTGTATTTGCCGCGCACCTGCTCTAAATACAACACTGCTCCTGTCAGCAGTTATCGATTAACAGCTGACTGTAAAATTTTGAGAAAGCTGCGTTTTTTGGTTTGCGTTTTATAGGCATTGAAAGCAGACGATCTCGTGAATTTTAACGTTCCATCAGGACAATGCACGGGTGCACACGTGTGTAGTCAGCATGGCAAAATTTCATAAATTGGGCTACGAACTGCTACCCCATCCAGCATATTCTCCAGATTTAGCCCCCTGTGACTATTTTTTGTTTCCAAACATGAAGAAATGGCTCGGCGGTAAGAGATTCGGGTCAAATGAAGAGGTCATCACAGAAACAAACGACTATTTTGAGAGCCTTGAGAAAACCTATTATTTGGAAGGAATAAAAAAATTGGAAAAACGCTGGACTAAATGTATAGAGCTAAAAGGAGATTATGTTGAGAAATAAAACGCTTCTTTGACGAAAAAAATATATTTTATTCAAAAAGTCACGGACTTATCAAACGACCCTCGTATTATAACTATGGGCAGCTAATATTTCAAATTTTTACAGCCGAGTTAACCGTGTAATTATTGGGTTGCTTGTGGGTAAGGTCAGTTATTAGAGGGCATTACATTTTTGCTCAATAATACGCTTCCAGCTCCATGATCTCTGACCAGTGGCCCATCTGTTCATCCGCCAATTGATGATTCATTTAAACCACTGGCAGTATTATTAAGTTTTTGTTTGACTTTGTCAATTTTGTTTTGCCAAAGACGCCAATTCAATCTGTCAATCAAACAATTACGAAAGTGTAACCGAATATTCTATTTTAGGGATTGATTTCAAAGCACTGCTAGTGTGCTGATTCTTTTCGATTTTTACAAATAAAAAGCGAAATCAATCAATCAAAAGGCATTAAAAACTCTATTTTGAGATACCAAAAAAAAAGATATCGAAAAAAAGTTGAAATCAAGTTGGACGGCGACGGCGGGCCAATCACACGCTCTATTTACAGCAAATTAAAAATTCAGAAACTACAAAAACCAGAGCCGAACGAGAAACAACAAAACGGATAAAACTGGTACAAATATTGGTCAAAATATTTACTGCCCCGCCCAAGGAAAAATTTGATTAATGATCTTCAGAACGAAGCTGAGCTGAGAAAGTGCCCTAAACGCCACAATAAACGGCAGTCGATCGAAAGGGGAAATTAAATCTTACACACATTAAAAACACCAAATGATGGAGAAAGATACAAATAGGGTATGCCTTATGATGCACAGAGAGAAAAGGTCTACACAAATATAACCGATATAAGCTTTAATTAAATATGATTACAAATTAGTTTTAGTTAGTAACGAGGAAAAATAACTTTAATTTGTAGTCCGTTAAACGTTTGAATAATTCTATGTTTTAACTAAAAAGTGTAATACCATTTCCATGTGGTTTTCTGAATTTCTTCACCAACTTCAATGCCGAGTGTGTGGCATCCACTCCAAGTGGCGCCCACACGTGATGGCCATCCTCATTTGGTATGCTGCCTTCGCAGTCATTGTGGCTTTGTGTCTTTGTGGCAGATTACCATCGATGGCGTCGCGTAACGCGCCAGACAAATGCTGAAAACTTGTCAATTCCTGGAGGGGGATATAGGGTTCCCAGTTGGGTAATTTATGCAGATGTATGCCAAATCCAGTTGAGAGAAATATTTTATAATTTTTTATAAGCTTCTGCAAACAACTGTGGCCTGTAAAGTCGCTTTTGGCCCATTAGCATAATGGACCAATGTTGGCCAAAAGGAGGTTCTTACGATCAGTAGCAGAAACCAGAAATGGCAGAAAAATCATTGGCCAGAAGTAGCAACATATATCGCTAATGATGTCGCCAACAATGTTTGACAACCAAAACAGAAATATTGTGTCTACAAATTATGGTGATAGACTCAAAATAGAAGCGTGATGCCAAAGGGGCTCTTAAATTCAAAAACCCATAGATAGAAGTAAAATAATATATGAATATATAATACAATATATGAATAAATAAATATGCTACTGTTATTTTGGCAAAGATGTTATATTTCTATACCTACTTGGATAATTTTATATTTTTAATATTTTTAAATTCAATTCCCTAAAATTCTCATTTTTCTCACGTTCTCGCGAATTTACCATAACCAAAATAGATTTTAGCACGTTAGCAACGTTTATAAACTATTAAGATAGCGTCTTAAATTTATGTTTAAACATATCATTAGAAAAGCAAATCTCTGCAGATTTATTGCCAAACAAAACACCCAAAAAAGTTCTAAAGTTGAGCGAACCTTCATGACAAATATATTTATATGTTTATATATTTCCTATTTATATATTGCAAGTTTTTTATTCTTCTTCTGTCATCATGTTCAGTAAATTAATACGTTTTCGATGAAAATGCGTAATTAATTTGGGCGGCTTGTTTGGTTTCTTTTTCTATTTTCTACTTTTAAGGAAATTCGAATCCCAAATTAGCCACTTAATTTCATTTAATTAATTTCAGTCTAATTTTTAACCCCAAAGGGGGATAACAACTCCAAAGCCAACCGACTAGTTAGGCAGATATAAGAGATTTTTCGGCAGATGATATTTCATCTGCATAATTATGCATTTTAGGCCCACCGATTATGCAGAAGACTAATGCTCCAAGGTCGGTTTGGTGTGTTGGTCTTTTGTTGGTGGAAAGTTAATCTAAATCGATTGAAATGAATTTTTAAGCGATGACTTGCCTTTGTATCTCTTTGAAATGTTTGGGTTTTCCTTATGAAATGCGTTTAAACAAAGATCTCTGGTTGCAGATATCAGTGGTTTATGGATTTAGTGGAACGGAATGTGAAATTAAACAGAAATTTCGATTGTTTAATGAACGGAATTAAATGCTACTTATGCTGATAAGTTGAATTTTAAAATGAAACGTTTCACGGAAATAAAGTGGGCTTAGAAATTGCAAACTATAAACTTTACTAAATAGAACTTTACTATATTAGAAGATAAAAGTAGAAATGTAAGAAAACATTGAAAGTGGTTCCAATAAAATCAATCACCCATCAATCTTTTCAGAACCGAAAGCTTAAGAGTCCATAAAAATGTTAATCCAAGATTTATTAGCTCTTATCACCTGTTTTTCATTCCCACCTCGAGAGCCCGCATAATGCAGGCAATTATAGCCTAACAAATTGCCCAACTCCTCCGACTCCAGCCATATAAAAACTCTGGCGAAGGCGATGCACTAAATCTTTGGTAACATGAATCCATTGGCCAAATGCTAAATGCGGCCTACAAGCCCGCATTAGTGAGTGCAACTGATCGATCGATGGTCGCTGCCAATTATGGTCAGCGATCTCTGGACCACGGCTAAAACTGCCACATTCGATACGACCACGATGAATGCGACGACGACCCACAAAAAAGCACTAGAGACTCCAAAGACTCCAAAGAGCGTTTGTCAAAAATGTCTTATGAATGGGAACGTAAACGGAGTGATCGAGTGAATGAATCAGCTGTGAATGCAGCTGGGGCGTATTGGAAATGAATGAGTTAGCCAGCCAGCCAACAGACAGACGAGGTGGCCAGCTTGTCTGGGCCCAATACATTCGTACATTCGTGCGTGGGCTTCCCCCAAAATTGCAAAAAATCAAAAACACACAAAAAACTGTTTACAAGTACGAAATCCCGGCGCGGCATTGACTTGGGCGCTCGTCTGGGGGCCGCAGATACTCGACGTCTCTTCCACAATGAAATTGTCACTTTTTATTTGCCTGCAGCTCTATAAAAAATTGTATATAGTGTATAGCCATAAAGCCGTACTGCCCACGTTGCAGCGGAAGTGCCATTTGATTTATTCGCACTGGGTGATTTTATTTTTGTATTTCTGTTTATTTGCCACATGTGTGTGTCTGTGTTGGCAAATTTCCGGCCTGCTTGACACAGATTCGAATTTGCATGTGTCGCACAACTTTGAAGTGCCATTCATTTACCATTTACCGCCATACTCATTTGATTCGCTTTTGACTAATGGTGACATTTCACTCAACGAACGATCCACCTCGAGATGGTGTCTTATACTTATGGCCATACATGTGGCTTGAACTTGTTGTCTCTGCCGCCTTTCCAGGAATGTGGGTCAATGCTAAATGGCAGATAAAAGAAAAGACATATGCGCGTCAACTTTAAAGTGGAGTGCAGAAGTAGAGAGTTGAGGCTGTGGATGGCCTAACACTTGTGGAAACTGGAAGCCTTGCAGAGAAGGTGCTTAAATTGTGTTGTAAGGGCGCGAAGAACCACTTTCTTATAAAAAGGAAATATTATAGCTATATTATTCCAATATACCATTGACTTGAAAAGTATGTAATCGAGATGTGGATAGTTCTCTCAGATATCTATTTAATATCTTAATATTTATAAACCCTTTACCTATTAGGGAAATTATATTAAATTAAATATATAAATATATTAATATTTCTTGGTATATATTTATAAATAATGCTAAATAGTTAAACTTTATTTCTTGTGTTTGTCCTGAGGTTTTTCCTGAAAAGTGAGCAAAGCCCTCTGCGCAGTGGTCCATAGATTTTACCGCTGGCCAGTTGGAAACGCCTCGCTTTTCCTGCCCAACTCTTTGTATTTTATTTTCCTGTTTTTTTTTTGATTTTGCAGGCTACGCTTAGGTAACTCTTCTCAACCAAACTGAGCTCACGTTTTCACGAACTGCCAGCGAACTGAGCAGCGCATCAAAGTGCAGAATCTCACGAAATTTGCCATTCGAGCGGCCATTTGGGTTATTTATGTTCGCCGATTTGTTTGCGACTCATTTAAGCGGACAGCACTCGCGGTTTTATGACACATTTAGCAGTTTGTTTCGGGGTTTACTTTACAATTCGCTGGACAAGCCGTTCAAGAAAATAAGGCTTAAATACAAAAAGTTAACGCATAACTGCTAGCAACGACAAAACGCATACGAAACATCCAATTTCGCGCTTAATTTGATTTGTTTTCGTTGGTTTTATCATTTTGTTGTTCTTCTTCTCTGAGCCAGCACCTTTCTCTTCCTGAATGTGTTTTCCTTATTTATTTTGTCACCTTTTTTAAAGACGCCCCAGGGCATGTACACCTTCGTATACCCTACCCACTGATTCCCCAGAATAATGCAAATTTGAGTGCACAGGAATACTGGTGTATATATAGTAATTATAGATCGCTACGATTCACTTCCGACTGCCGGGAAGCTGACTCATTCAGAGACCAACGATGACAAACACTATCCACATAAATACCGCTCGCAACATAACAACAATGGCAACCATGACCCACGCAAATTGTTAACAACAAAAGGCGAAAATAAACTAGCGGCCAGAAAACGTGTAATAAAGTACAACAAAATATAATACAACACTTTCTACCCACACGGTGAACTTGAAAATGTTTGTATCGAAACAAAGCCCTTCAAAACGATCGAATTTGAAACACAATACAGCATTTATGATAGAAGCAATTAAACATAAACAAAAAACCAAATCCAAAGTCAATGCAATTTAGACAGAAAATATTTTGCTTTAACTTTGAACAATGAAAAGCTGCCGTGGTGGAAAGATAATGTTCCATATCACTGAAGAAGAATCATCTCTGCTGCACTGGGAGAAATATTTAAAATATATTAAAATATATTCAAGAGATATATGTAAAGATATATTGTATATATTAAATATTGAAAACGGTATAGCAATATAATATTTGCTTTTTGGAATCTTATGTTTGGGATATTTAAAGTCATATATGAACTACACAAGTTTTAGGCCAAGTGTGAGCTCCATTCTGGCTCTTTTTTGCTGAAACCTAATTGAGGCTGCAAAAAGCTGTCTTTTGTGGTCGTACTGGTGGTCAGTGGTGCTTGGCATTTTTTTCTTTGGTGGCCAATGGTAAATGGCAACTGGTAAATGGTAACTGGTAAATGGCCCATGGTCCGTTGGGCGCTCACTTCAGGCATGAATTGATTTGGTCTGGGTCTGGGTCCGAGTCCAAGTCCGAGTCCAGTTGGTCTGTCAATCAATTGTAATGAATACGCATTTTTCTATTGGATACTCGGCGGGAGTGGGATCCCCCCGCCTCCCCCATCACTCCCCCGCTGGATCAGTTGTTTCTCCACTTGACCCTGAGCTGTCCAATCGGTGGGGCGAAACCCCATTTCGAAAATTCCTGACCTGCCCTGCCACACAGAAGATTACTTTTACTAAAATATAATACAATTAATTCGAAAAATCATAGCTTGAAATGGGGTTACTATTAAAAGGTGCCATTATTTCAGTTTATTTTTTAAGCAGCTTTATAAAAATGAATTCTGTTAATGCAAATTTGTATCTGACACTGAAATGTACCATTTATTCGGTGTTTTCTAAGATAGTTTACTTCGTTCTCTGCTAAATGGGTCGCTGCTTTTACATTTCTAAATAAAAGGTTTCCAACTACAAAATTTCTTAAATTTCTAACTTAATTCGCAGGCACGTTTTCGAATAATCTTTTCTGAATAGCCTTTGTTTTACTGAAAAAACAAGAAGCGCGTGCCCTTTTGTTTTGACTTTATTCAGTTTATTGGGCCATAAAATGAGAAACCAGTTTCTCATACATATGCTGTCAGTGAATTAAAGTTTAGGGCTTCACGGTTAGTGTTTTGGATATGGAATCTTCTTTTCGTATTGCGTAGTATGGCAGCATTTCCAGGGTTTTGGACAGGTATCAATATCACCTTCATCAAGTTCCATCCACTCCATGCAAATGATGTTCCAATGAGTGTGGTTTCTCCATTTCTCGTCCACGCAGGACCCGCCATAGTTGCAACCTTAGAGCTTTAATATTCATAAGACTGATGGGTGATTGGAATGGATTTACCCTTTAGAAAAGCACAGTTTGTGGTACTTCTAAGAAGCACTAAGCTCAGTGTTAACCGTAACAGAATCATTTCTGAAGGAAATGCACTAAAGTAGAAACATGAGTGCAGGAAATCGAATTAAATTGCATTCGATACACAGCAAACAGAAGAGCCACTAAAATAGCTATGCAAACTAGAAATACATCACATTTAAAATCAAACAAAGTGTTCAAAAAGGTAAAAGGATGCATTTGCGAATTCGTTCTTCACTTATATTGCTTTGAACTCTGCTGACTGAGCACTCGCATTCTGAGATTCCCACATTCCGCTGAGAACCACTTTACTACTTATGCACTTACAAATTAGAATTTGTGGCTAACCCGCCATAACTAAGGCCATCATCATTTTACATTCCAAAGGCATTCGGCATTCCGCTGGGAACGTTTCGGTTAGGGAAAAGCAACCACAAATTGAATTAGGCCCGAGTTGGGTACTAAGAAAATAATTTGCAAAGAAATTACATAAAGGAAAACAAGTGCCAACAACCAAACAACCCCGCAGATGCAGACACGCAGATATATCGCCCACACGCCGACTATGCGACTATATAGCCGTACGATCCGTGCGATGCGGTTTGCCAATTTAGCAGAAATAAAACGCCCACATGCGAGGCACAAACTTGGAAGCTTTGAGGGGGCAAACCGGCATGCCACCACCATTTACTTGCGACCAAAAAGAGAGAGAGCGGAAAATGCGGCGGAAAATTCAAATCAATTTAGCGCAGACCGCAAACAACTCCGAGTTGAGCCTACCATGGGTAAATCCAATGAACAGCAGCCCAGAATTGTGCCGCGCATGCGTAGAAAAAAAACTAGAAAAATATTAAAAAAATAGAAAAAAGGGATAAATTGCGAGGGGAAGGCGATCCCAGTAGCTAACCTCGCATAATTTAGCAATTTAGATTTGGTTTTTCCATTGTTGCCGTTAAATGCGAGCAAGAGAGTTCGTTGCACCCAAGAAATAAATCAGCGAATCCATAAATCAGCAGCAGCTAAACAGCTGAGATCTTTCCCATTTGGGCCATAATTTACGAGCCGAGAATTGCGAAACTGCAATCTGCATCCACGCAATTAATTTGTTTAATACCCATGAAATTAAGTATATTTCCACGCTTCGCAGAACAAGGTGCGTGTCTAAGCCTGATAAATGCACATAAAAATGTAAATGTTTCTACAAGTAAGTATGTAAGTACCTCCGGGCAGCCCACACTTTATATCAGATCAACTTCGCATAACCAGCTGCCTTTTCTTAGGGCAGTTCACAGGAAGCCATTACATATTCTATATTATTGCAGGATGTCATCCATTTGAGCGCAAATAACCAGCTAAATACATAGTTTAAAATATCTTTTATAGTGCGTATATTATTATATTTCATACAGTTAAATGCTTTTTGCCCATGATTCCCCTGACTGAAATGAGTCGTGTGCCAAGGCAAGACTCGAATTCGATGGCTTTTTGCCATTGATAGCCCCAAAACCTCTTCGCCGTCGTTTTCCAGCCCACACAGCAAAACTGTAACCTGGGAGGACAGCCAACAAATCATCATGTCCAGCAGGTGACTTGACTTGGACTCGGAGATAACACTTTATCGATTGCATAAGTACAAATGGTCGTCCACTTGGCCAGTCTGCTTTCTGCTGGCCAAGATGGCTCGTCGTGGCCAAAACCCAGACCAAGTGGAAGGCTGTGCGATTCCTGTTCGGGGATTTCGAGAGTGGGAAACAACAACGACTGCGACAAACCAAAACCAAAACCAAAACCTACCGCCAACGAGAACCACGTCCGGTCGGCGGGCAAAGTGGATTACAAGCGCATGGGCTTCGACTTCGACTTCTACTCCAACTTCCATTTCCATAACCACAGCCATTCATGCCCACTTGACAAAAACGAGAAAGAGCGCGCCAAACTATCAACTCGACTAGAGAATGCCCTATTTACAGAATATAGCAAGATCTATGGTGTAAAAGTAAAATGTTTAGAACTAATCTTGAATGATGGTTCCATTACAATAAGGGATAACCAAGCTATCTTCTCTGCTCTAGAAAATGAAATATTTTTTAAGTACAATTCCAACAGTCAGATGTATCCTACAATAACAGGGTAGACAAGCAGGCAACCATTTTCTCCATTATTTATTGCAAATCAAAAGCCGCAGTTTGATATTTTTCGCCGGTTCTTTGCTTTTCCCGCGTGGGTCGTCGCAGCTGCCACTCAGTCCTCCGAATCGAAGAGGATTCAGCAAGGAGGCTTTGGATCAAGGAGGATGAGGAGGAGGAGTAGCTAACCACAGAGCACAGCCCACATGGACTGGCCTATCTTTGAACTTCACTGGCAAAGTCAGCGTGTTGCATGATGGTATGCGTATACTCGTACAATTGACCATCCCCATGTGTGACCCCTTCCAAGCAGCACATGGCACAACTTTTGAACAACTGTGCCATATCAACAAGTGCACCCCATCCGACATTTGTTTGGCCGCAGACAAAAGGCAATTTACAATTTGCAATTTGCATATTGCAGAAAATGCCAGAAAATGGCAGCAAATGCGGTGGCATGTCGTGTGCGCAGGCGCAACAGCAGCCAAGGCACCACATGCACCAGATGCCGCAAAAGCGAGGGAAACATCAGCTCAGGGGTGGCAAACTGCATGTTGGGGTTGCAACTGCCACTGCAACTGACGTCCTCAAATTGTGGCACTAATTGGGGAGCGTAGTATGCAAAACAGCGGATGGCAGCAAAAGCATTCACTTTCTAAAGCTACAAATTGGATGAGAGGGATGTTTCTCTAGCATACAAAAATGCAGCTATAATATATAGATCATCACATACTGGCATTTTTTGTAATATTAATTGATTAAAATACATCATAATTTTTTACATTTTAGTAAGTAGCTTTCATATTCCCAAGAATATTGCCTAAACAATTAAGAAATCACTTATTCCCATTGCTTCTGATTCCGACGAATCCAATTGATCGTCAGCAATTTTTTTTATCCCAAATTTGTAAACAAAATCAAGGGAAAAAACAGAAGCAAATTAAAACGCTGACGTTTGGTGGCCGGCATTTTTACATAATATTGACACAGAAAGACAAAGTGCTAATAGAAATAATAAACCAGGCAGGCGGCGTAGATTAAATCAATTACGAGTACGATGCAAGTGCAGTCGAGTAAAGAATTCCGCTGATTGGCATTGGTTTAAATGGCCAGTTTGTGGGGAAAAAAATCAGAAGGAGGGAAGCAGGTGCAGTTGGACAGAAAAAAAAGCAAACAAACGATAAACGATCCTAAAAACAAAAAAGCTGAACAGGCGAATACCTCGTTTTTTTTTGGTTGCAAACTGAGATTGGGTCCAAGACAATTGACAGTTGCACAAACGAGATTTAATTGACAGAGTCAATTTATGCAAACGGTGCAGCGAGATTTGTGTATTTCGATTTCAATTTTACTACTTTTTTGGCAGTTCGATCTGGTTAGGAGTGCAATCTAGAAAATGGCATCTAAACTGAAAGACTAAGAAGGCAGCCGAAACTAATGCGATTGTTGGTTTGATTCTTTCAAAATGTAGCTAATTAAAATGGTTAAATCCCTAAAATATTTAACCTATAGCAAACGGAAATAGCTTTTTATTTATTATATACCTTTATACGAACTGTTATTACCATTTTGAAAAAATGATTATGGCCTCCATTAAATTACAATAAAGTGGGCTGTAAACTTATGATAATCTGCCGGACTAATTTTGATTCCAGGAATCATAAATAAACACCTGCTTGTGGAGCCCTTTGAAGGGCTTCTCGTAATTCGCTCATTACCATTTTGAAACGCTTTAAACTGTTTCGTGCTTTAGTGTTTTACTTTAGCCAGTGTACTAACCTGTTTGGCAATCTCCCTTTGCAGATCTCCAGTCCATCCGACGACTCCTGGAGCACGATGCCAGTGGATCCGTGTGCCCCTCCTGCCGCATATCCTTCGACAAGGGCAAGAGACGGAAACTGATCGACACCTGCGGCCACGAGCGGTGCTATTCCTGCATGTTCCGCAACGACCAGTGCCCCATGTGCATGAACAGCTCGCTGAAAGGTGAGTCCACTATCCACCATCCATCTACCATCCAGTATTCAGTATTCAGTATTCAATATCCAGTATTCAGTGTTCAGTGTTCACTGCTCAGTGTTCAGTATCCAGAGATATGCTGTTTCGCTGTGTATCTCGTCGCTTTTTGCGACGTATCTCTCGGATATGCCATATGTGGCAGGCAAATATTTTGTTACATGTTGAGTGCAAAATGCCACAGAAATTGCACTGCCGCCATAATAATGCCCGGTGTTTTGTTTCTTGTGATGTGGAAAAAATTCCGAAACAACAAAATTAAGTGGTCAAAGATGCATCTTTAAAGTGGAGCAAAAAAGGGTGACTAAAAATAATGACAGCCAATTGGTTTCAATTTCAAAATATTTTTCCTTATAAAAGGTTTGCTAAATATATTGTGAAAAACTAAATAATATGCTTCCGCGGAAGTGAAAGCCTTCTTATAAATGAAATCTCTCTCTAGACTTCCGTAAATATTTAGTTTTTAATTTGGCAAAAGCCAGAAGGTGTAGGAACAAAATGAACAGCCAAGAATTTGCATTGCCTGGCAATTTATTGTGTCATTCAAATAGCGGTTCTGGTTGCAAATGCAGCTCTGAATATGTGATACCTGTTCTGGGCTTATTCACCATTTATTTCTGGTAAATTAATATTCGAAATGAGTACAGGTTGCTTGGCATGCAGGGCTCGTATTGTCGGTTAACTTCATAAAAATCAGAAGCTCGCGGGTACAGTAGTCCGCACAAAGTGGGGACTCAACTCCTACTGGTTACATGCCCATGAAAATCGAAAGTTATGCCCGTAGTTAGCCAACTTAGCCAACTGCTGACACGATTCCACGGGTCCCACTCCCATCTTACCATCTTACCACTGGATTTATTAGCTGCCAATCGTACACGATCGTGTCACCTGTTTTGGGGCCTCTGGCTGTGAGAATTTACGATCGGTGGATTGCTCTTTATTTATGATGAGGGCTCTGCTTTATTTGCATACCTAATTAAGTGATACAGTTCGTGGTATGGAAATTACCTGCAACCAGTTGTTGTTACGGCATTTAGATGGGATAATTATGTGGGACTTGAAGAGGCACTCGAAAAAATGCTTGCAAACCGGAATTCAAAGCTTATTCATTATAAGAAAAATTAGAAAATAATATTTTGTTTACCCACTTAATTTAATTGCAGGCATTTTTGTTTGTTTTAATTGAAAGTCTAGCAGTGAAATTTAGCACGCCACTTTTCCCACCAGTTCAATAAAGACTCACGAACTCGCGATGACTTCTTGACCCACATCAGTCATCTTTGACCCAATGCATTTGGCAGGAAAAAAACTCTTTCTCAAGGGCCACATGCATAAATGCATATGTGTGCCACTTTTCAGCCGCGACTTCTTGCTCTCACACATTTCCACAATTAAACTTTGCATTTCTCACCGGTTTTCCCGCAGTGCGTTTGTGCAAACATCTCTTGACTTGATTACTAACATCGTTTTGCATTTGCTTTGCCTTTTTTTGATCCACAGATGTTGATGGCGCCAACGCTCAGGGCTATGACACCGGAATCGGTGGCTCCACATCGACGATAGTGAGTCCTCTGGGATCCCCGCAGCCGCAGCTCAGATCGCATGCGCAACGGAACGCGCAACTGGCGCGCTACATGCAGGTGAGTGCGTACTCTAAGATACTTTTCGACATGCATCGCACTCAGGTGCAACGTGGGGCGAACAGTGGTGGAAAGTATCTGCTTTGAACGAAAGTATCTGCTTTCAAGAGGTATCCTTGGGTGCCTAGGAATAATTAAAGATATTTCATACAAGCTATTTTAAATGGGAAGTATATCCTAGTGATGAAACATCCATTTTGAACACTTTTAACACCGCATTTAACTTATTTAAGTACCGAAACGTAAGAAACTGTACAATAATACTGTACCACCTCCAAGCAATTTAGTGGTATTCATCTTGTATCTTACCCACGTAAAAGAAATAGTACCTTTTCCTATCACTCAACGCATTTGAAGGGGGAGAGCGGTGAAGGGGCGATGCTGGAGGGGCATCGGCGTCGTCTTTAGTGTGTTTACTTTAATGGCCTCTTGATTATGCTGCCACTAGAGATGAAGAGACTCCATCAAAGAAATGGAGAAGTTGGGAGGGGGAAAAAAAGAAAAGCTTCATTTCTTCAGCGCAGAAGAATGGAAAAGGGAAAGAAGTCGCTTTTGTAAGTGGCGGTAAAGCGACTTTTTGATATTTCTGTTATACTACTATATATGTATCTATCTCATCGACTGCCATTTCCGCTCATATTTTTCTAAGCGCCTCTTTTGTCGCCCATTTGGGCTATCAGCAGCGCCACTTTAACTCGATTTTTTTAGAAAAAGAGTTCCCGTTCAACGAAATGTGGATGAAATCGTGGGCGAAACACCTCTTTGTGGCTCCAAAATTATGTCAAAGCGCACAAGTGATCGTAAAACGGTTTAATCTCCGTTTAATCAAGTCATCAAAGAGTGTGAAACAATTTGTTTTATGTAAAATGGGGTTCTAAGGAGTCGTTAAAGTTATAATCAATATTTCCTGGGTGGTACGAGAAAGCTTTTAGAACTTTTGAATTACTATAAAAATATTATGTAAATTAATGGATTTAGAAAGGATTTAACTACTTTCGTGCTCCCACGTTTTATTTAGTAAGTTATAGTAAAATTTATGTATAAGTAACATTTTTAGTGAAGTTGAAATCGTCGAGCTCTCGAGCGTCGTCAGTTTTATAAAAACTTTAGTATCTTCGGCCATAAATCTACAAAACAATTACAGCCATCACTTTCCTCTCAATTAAATGAATTTGATTTAACAATAACGATAGGAACTCTTCCCACTGAACTGATCGACTGGTCGATTAAAGATCAACCATTGCTTGTATCGTAGATCACTGGCAGCCTCAACTCCTCCACCACCTCCAACTCCTCCACCGATCCTCTCCAATCTTTTCCATCGGGATCATCGCCGACCGACTGTCAGCGAATGTCACTTTAAATACGCCAAAACGGCGCAAAAGTTTCAATTGTCGGGCGCCGCTGGGAGCCAATTCTTGAGGATTGGGAAGATCTCCGAGGCTATGGATTGGAATGAGGATGGGGATGGGGTTGGGGGACATGGAGCAGATCGCCAGTGCCAGATAGCTGGTCTGGCAGGATGCAGTCGCCGCAGAAGTAGCTGCAGATACGCGAACCCGTAGTCGTATCTCATATCTGCGCTTGTGTATCTCAAAGCGTCTGTCAAATGGTTAAACTGACAGTTTGTTTTTCCACCGCTCGCCGCCAGACGAAGTTGGGTAGCAGTTTGTGGCAGGAGGAGCAGCATCTGTAGGCCTCTGGAACTGTAGATCCGAACAGAGATGGAGTTGGAGATGGGGATAGCGATGGAGGGAAACTGGGTCACTTCGGCGGACGGCCGTCGCCTCAGGCTCCAAAACATCGTCCAGTGTCTTCTGCTTTCTAAGCCAGGCCAAAAATACTCACCATGCACTAAGAAAAAATTTAGAACATTTAGAACCTCATCACAACGAAATAAGAACAGAAATTACAAAGGAATATAGAAATTTATCCAAAAATATTTTCAAATAAAAGAAAAATAAATGCACATTAGTTTTCTATTACAAAGATTTGAAATGTAAATACAAATTATGCAGATACCAATCTTCAAAAAGAGTTCACACATTTTTATATATTTTTTTCTCTGTGTGTATATATTTTGTTCAACTTTTTGCAGCATATTTATTAAGATTCGCATTTGCTGAAGTATTTATTTCAATTGATTTCGGTTTGGGGGGCTGTGCTTCAGTTTTCTGTTTTCAGTTTTCGGTTTCGGCTGGGCTTGTATATTTTTGTGGACCGCTCACTGACACGTGACATGGGATTTCACTTAAGACTTTAATACTGGCACATAAGCAAACATAAACGTGCCAGGTCTTTTGGACACATGACATGGACATGGATGTAAATTTCTGGCCGCCGACTCTCTGATCCGACAGTCAAAAGGACGGCCTAGACAAACAATGCTCCACAAGCTCCACACGGAGAGATTGGCGGTGATCTCAAATCCGACGTGTAAATTGATTTCTAATTATTGTCATATTGTGGGGCCAAAAGATTTGATTTGATTTGAGTGTTTGCGAAAGTTGAAAAGTAATTATGGGATTTGCATTTATTAAAGCATTAGAGAAAGGATTTCTTCTTGTTTAGTGGGCCATTCAAATACAGGTTCAAATTAAATCAATAGAAGATTGGTACCTATATTTAACCATAAAAAGCATAGGATTGGCACCTCCCTAGATAACGCTTTTTAAACAAAGACCATATTTGTTACCTTCCCCAATTTGCCTGGACAAATCAAACGCGCCATATAACACCATCGATCGTAAAATCATAAAATCTTCGACACCTAAGTGCCATTAAGTCAAAATCCACAAACAAGTCGCAGTCTTTGAAATGCCCAAGAAAGAAAGTTTCCTTTTACAATCGCGCCTGATTAATGCGACTCATAGCGATACTATACGAATCGGTTTGATTTGATTTCATTTCATTTGATTTGATTTTGAGATGAGATGAGTGCAGATGAGCCCGGAAAAACTTGCTCAATGACAGGCAATTGATGCGAATGGAGCTTATGGCCGGAGAATAAGTGCCACTTCACTGTTTTGGCCACTGACCACTGGCCACTGGCAACTGGAGCGTCCGCCAAAGTGGCGGAGTTGCCTTGATTTTCCATTTCTCCGCGGTGGATATGGATGTGGATGTGGTCTTGGTTGGACTGGTGATACCCGTATGTCGGAAGTGTGTCAGCTTGATATAGCGATCGTTTGCCAGCCAACGAGCACTTTACATAACTATCTATCTAAGCCAAGCCAGAAGCCGTTTAGGCAATTGCCGATCTCAGCCGGGGAGCTGGAAGTAGCAAGTAGCAAGTTGCAAGTTGCACGTTGGGAGTTGGCTACCCAGTGAGGTGTGCTGGGGTCTGAGAACTGTCATTAGATTAAGTGGCAGCTGGCCCCGTGGTCTCTGTCTAATTATCGTTTGGAAATCGTGTTATAAGCGCTGATCGGCAAAAAAAAAAGATACAAACAGCTATGAGCAGCTTTATATGTTCACTTGATTGTAAAAAACTTTATTGGCTTATCAGCTAAGAAAACGTTAAACCTCTATTTTATAGTATAATAATATTTTGTGAACTCCCAGTAATATCCTCATTTTCTAGTTTACACTTTATTTATGTTAAGACTAAACATTAAATAACACCGGTTTTAATTTTATTATGATATTTTTATTTAATTACGATTAAACTTTTTTATTTGACCACTGCTGTGTGGATACATATCCACACATATACCTCAAAGTTTGTGATTGACATGCACAGGCGACAAATCAAGTTGGCAAATGCCAGTGATTCAAATGCGAAATAGTTTGCATTAAAAGCGCCAAATAAAGCCGATATCGAGCAGCGATTCGCGTGCGATTCAGGCGCGTTTCCCAAGCCATTAGCTTGAACTAACCACTGAAACGCAAGGAAAATTGCGAAGCAGCAAACGCCAAGCGCGATTTTTATCTCGCATGCAATTTATTTTAACTTTTGGTCTGTGCCTCGTCTAATTGTCCATTGCTGGCAACAAATATGGCGTTAATTATCCACAATTTCGATAGCATCACGTATTAATGATTAGTGAAACCAAAAAAAAACGAAAAAAAAAAATAGCTAGTTGGGGAAGGTAATCAATCAAATGGAGCGCACCTTGAGTACGCGGCTGTATCTTTTACTTTGCGGAATGTCAAACATTGTAATTGGTATTCGATTGGATGGATGTGTGGCAGTCGCCGTGTATCATTAGCTCGATTTAAAAGCTGCTGTTTCGGTTTCGCAAGAGATTTATGTATTTAGTTGGCATAGTGCGACACCTGCCTGAATCCCCAGCATCTCGAACTGAATTCGATTGTGTGAAACCACAGGTTTCTTTGTCTGGTTTTTTTCCTTTTCTTTTCCTTGCTGCCCGCTGTGCAATTATTCATTACTGAACGCGATGACTTTCGACTGTGACATGTGTGCAAATATTCATGGGTTCAAGTTGAATCGAATGAGGGTGTGACCCAGGAACTCGAATGCAAACACATTTGTTCTCGATCGATGGCGATATAAATAAGATATGCACATTATCCGGCGATTCAATTTATAACTCATTAAGCTAAGCAAGAAAATGGCAGTCGGACAAGAATAATTGTATACTATATAAGACAAGAAATCAGAATAATATATTTACGAAGTGATGCCAAGGAACGATTGGGTGTCTGTAATACAATTAATTATCATATTCATACACTTGGCTAATATGTACTCTTCAAAACTGTTTCTATAAATGAAATGATACTTACCATATTAATTTTAATAACTAATCATTTAAGTATCATAGCAGGAAGTCCGTTCCTTTCAGGAAATCATTTTACATTTATTATAATTGCAATTCGATATCACTATATGTATTTATCCAGCTCTTGATAATGTGATTTACTAGAATGTAAAACCATTAATTAGCCGTCATTTACAACAAACATACAAACTGCACACTGACTTTCGCTCTGCCAACAATCATTCGCTTAATGACGCTAACAACAATAGCTGCAATCAGGCTTAAATGCACATTGAGAATGGCCATAGCCAACATATCATTTACTACCATAATCCGATGTCGAAGAAGCGACTGATTATTTCCACAAAGCCACAAACGCGTCATTGAACTCCCGGCGCGACTCTCGGGCGACAAAAAACGCGCGCAAGCGCCACCTGCTGGGCGCATAGAAAACGACCGTACTAACCGTCAATTTATCAATTTTCATAATATCTTGAATCAGAATTAGACTTTAATTAAGGCTGGCACACGGAGAACTTTTTGCTTTTGCCAAAGCGATTTGTAGTTTGGAAAATTGCCCAGGGAGTCAATTGAGAGGCCAGCAGTATAAGTCGCTAATTGGCTTCAGGTTGAGCCACTGGAAAGCACTTAGTATGTGTGTTTTGACCACATTTGCATGCAAAATGCAAATGAGTCAAAGGCTTTGCAGCAGTTTCTAGTTACTTGCGCCCCGCTAATAAACGTAAATTGCTGGAATTGTTCAATAAATGCCGCGAAATATGTCCATTAGCCGCCTCTTAGACATTTAACTACTTTGCACTAAACGAAGGCATTTCATTAATTTCAGCTTCTATTCGGAAGATATGTCTTTTGTTAACTCAGAATTAAAATAACTACATAATAACTTTTGTTCATGTTCCCATTCATTTCTGTATCAGTAAATTTGATTTGTAAGCTTTCATTATTAATAGTTTATCTTAATTAGGAAATCCAGTTAAGAAACTGCTAAATTGTCAGTGGGTATATAATAGACTATCCGTAATACACTGCTAGCCACTGCCCATTTCTTGAGTCATTTATTAAAAACTGAATCAAAATAATGGCCAACTATATGCCATTTTCAATTAATGGCAAAACATAATTTACGAAGCAATTCTGATAAAAATCCATACCATATCATAAACACACCCACATCAAATTAACTCGATTTGACTTCAGCTGGCCCGTATTTAAAATCAAAATAAACCGAAAACTGCCCACATCAGAAATCCGCAGAAATATATACAACAAATTACACGGCTTATCTTTATTGGCCCAAATTTCAATTTGCCAACAAGTAAATTGTGGCCTGCCACAAAGTGCAATTAGCGATTAAAACAAAAGGCCACAGCCCAAAATTCTGCACCATGATAAATGGAAAGAAAGTCGTCGCTTTCGAAGGGCTGACCAAAGAAAAGAAAGACAAGACATGGACATCAGTTGACTTGTCAGCAGAAATATGAGCCACATTGTCGGAGCAAAAGTACGAGACCAAAAGATGTCTGGCCAAAAAGCCATAATAAATGCGAAATATAAAACATACATGTAGCCAAATTAATCATTAAGTCGGGCGAAGAAAGAGCCAGCGGATAAAACACACCTACCCAAAACCCAACTCAACAAAATGAATCCAAAAGGGCTGGGCCAAAGTTTTCGACTCAAATTAATTTGACTGCGGGCTGTGCGAAAAGTGATAAAACATGCAGACACTTTTGGCTGAAACTGCTTTCATGAAGCGGCGGAGAAATGGGTGAAAATATTTGCATAATATGTGCAGAGAAAATTAGGTCCAAGCCACACTTACAAAATTATAAATGGCTTTAAATCTGGAATATATATAGAGTGTCAAATGCACTTAATTATATTTGTAACTCAAATCTCTTTGAAATATTATATGTTTGTACTTTGTAGTACATTCATTAGCCTACAAACATGGCCTACAATTGAAACCTAAATTGCTTACAAAAGTGCAAGCCACGAACTGCAATCAACGAGTTGGCCTTTTTAATTCGGATTGATCATGAAAGTTTTCACTTTCTAAGCTTTGGCCAAAAGGTAAATAAGAAGGCCCTAGGGCCCTTCAATCGTTTCCGGATTTGTCTGGAAAAAAGGTGTTAAAGTGTCGGCGTTTTGTTTGCTTAAAATGCTGCTAATTAAATTGGGAAATGCGCTGGACTGTTGATTGCTATAAATCAACAATCGTTGTAAATGCAGTGTGCATTGTAACTCAAAGTTATAAAACTGTGAAATGGAAAATATCTGGTTCAAGCTTATTCTTAAATATCCCCATAAAATGCATTAACCCCTAGCACCATCTCTCTTCATTAGGATCGCACTCTGCACTCCTTAGTTGGTTTTTACCAAGCGTGAGCTGGCCAAATGACTCTTTCCACCTGACCCATAAGTCAATAGTGGCAGCCTGGCAACCTGCATCTCAAGATTATTTACGCTCAACTAAGCCGAGCTCAAGTGGAGTACTTAGGCGACTGGAGAATGGATGTGGATTGCAGTGCCGCCTGGTCTGGTCCATTTCCATTTGCATTCGGCATGCCGAGCACGTTTCACACTCCCAGGGAAATCCACAAAGCAGCGGGGTCATAAATGACCGACCTGACCACGGCTCTCAGGCATTAGAAAGCCGAAAGCCCAAAGCCCAAAGCCCAAAGCCGAATGCTTATTGCCGCCTCAGAAAGTGCACATGCAATGCATTTTATGCCCAACTTGTTCTCGTTACGTTAACGCTTCTTCGAGTGCCTCGAATCCGTAACCGTAACCGTAACCGCCAAGCCCAACTGAAGCGCTCAAAAGTGCATTTCACTTTCCCAGAAATCAATAATGCCGTGATATTGAAGACGCCCCGCGTCTCGGATGAGTACGAGTGAGAGTACCTTTTGCTCCAATCAATCCCAAACAATTAAGCCCTACACTACAAAAACCTTTTTCCATATTTGTAGTTAATTAATGTGTTACGTTAATGTGTTACATAGTTAGATTGCTTGCCAGTCCAAGGAACCACTTTAAGCAGTCATGATTAAAGCTAAAACAAAGAATACTTAGTATATAGGATTTTATAGTAATATTTTGATTGGAAGAAAAGATAAATTAGATGACAGTGACTGTTTTGCTTTGGGAAACAATTTAGATGTGCCCAATTATCGTTATACCTTGCATCTCATTAATTAACGCATAAAGCGAAATACGTTTTTATGTGATTTTCTCGCTGCTTTATGATTTGTGAGCGCCTCCTTTCACGTAGCCACAAGTTTTATGGGCTATTGTAAAAAGCAAACTCCCCCCGAAAATTTAATTGGCGCCCAACTAGGGGCATAGTTTTCACTGTGGAAAGATGAGTACACTCATCGTATGCTAAGTGCACCATTATTCTGGCCCGCTCATGAGAAAGCCGATGGGAAAATCCATTTGCAACTCAATTGGGGAGCCGAGATGGAAGAGGCTACGCCAGTAGTAGTCAGTGGATGTCCAAAGTCCGATGGGTCAGATGACAGATAGCGAAAGGATTGTCAACTTTCGAAATGCCATAAATAAATGAGCCGGGTATATAACAACTTAATTTCGCCGGCCTGGTCGCACTTGGCAAATGCATTTGCATTTTTAGCATACTGCCAAGCATGTGAAGCATATAGTATATACTTGTATATTTTCTCACCCATTTCACCGAGTCAGGTGGCTGTCTCAATATCTCACCCGTTTATCTCCCCGTATCTCTATCTCTGGGTGTTTTCGGTTTTCCAGAGTTTGGGAGTTTGTGGTTTGGGATTTGGGATTTTGGCATGCTAGCCGCTTCCTCAAATAAATCGCACGGCATTTGCATGTTGAGAAACAATTTCTCAGCTCAGGTCGTGTGTTCGTTCGGTCTTGTTGATCTGGCCGGATTCGATTCGAGTCGATTGGATTGGATTATCTTGGCCCAGAGTTGGCGGAGGCCTTTGATATGAACAGCCAACAGTGCCAACACTGCCATAGCCACACGACGATGGTCATAATATTTTTGCGCAATTCGGTTGTCGTCGAGCGGCTTTTTCGACGCGATTTATCGATCGTTAAGTAAATGCATTAATTTTTCTCACCGCTCGTGGCCATGCTCGCAGAAGTAAAGAGGCTCAGCATGAATATTTTGTTGTATTTCGGCCAGCATTGATTTATATTGCCCAGTGGAAAACTTAATTCCCAGCTTGTCAATTAATTATGGCCATGTAGTGTGCGCTCTGTGGCCTTTAATTTCTCACTCAATTCGGCGGCAATTGTCGTAATGTCCGCAATGGCTGACATATTTGCTCCCAACAACTCTATATATCGTTATATCGGCTCTTGATAGCCAGTTGGATTTGTTTATCCAACTGATTAATGTTCGGCTCTTGCTTATTGTTGGGCAAGCTTTTCCACTTACCAGTAGCAGACCGATAGCTTTCACTTGACTGCAATTGAATGGCACTGCCATTCAGTCGGTGATCCTCGTAAAATTTGGTATTCAAATTGGGCTGACATCGGCCAGCACACACAACTTGATGCAAAATCTTAATTAAACAAAGTCTTGTGAGTGCCGAAATCACTTTGCCTTGAAGTGTTTGGCTTGAACAAAGCTCACACGGAGCAAAATAAAGCGTTTATTATGCTGTTTAGATTTAGTGTTATTTGCTGTACGATATCCGTTTCTAAATGGTTATTTGCCTCAGTGCAGCGTTGCATGACAAGGAAAACCAATTTGAGCCAACACCTCGCACTTGGCCAACATTCTAAGTATGATTACAATACAAGAAGTATGCTTTAATAAAGCCAGCCAGACGATTTGGCAATCAAATGCGCATGCATTAGCCAAAATGCTGAAAACCAATATACGATTTGGTACCCAAGTACCCAACAATGCTGGGCCCCAGATTTTATGGGCACTTTTTCAAAAACCGCCAACGATTTCCATTAGATGCCAAATGCAAAGTGGGCGATTTTTGCGGGCGCTTTTCAAATGCCAGCGCGTTTAAAATCGCGCAAAATCTTTTGCATGCGATTCGCTAATGCTTCCAACTAAATGATACTCGAACATTTTCATCCATATGCAAGATTCGTGATCATAAACATTTGTCACGGATGAATAATGCTGAGTGGTGTTTTGTAATGATTTCAAGGTTTAGAGGGCGGTTCGAATAAATATGGATGCCTAATTTATGTGAGATATCTCAAGAAGTAGTTATGAATGATTTCAGATAAGTATATGCCTTATTTATGTGAAATATCTCAAGAAGTGGTTGAGAACAAACATTATCAAATGATTCTAAACATGTATTTAAGCCTTATTTATGTGAAATATCTCAAGAAGTAGTTGAGTACTAACATTATAAATGATTTAATTTTGCTTTATTACCACCGTTCTTCATTAAAATTTAATTAAATATAAGAGCCTCACGTTTTCTTAGTCGAGCTTAAATAAATTGTTTTAATTTATATAATTATAGCTTTATTGAAAGCTTAGCTCGAGTATGATCCTAATAATTTCCTCAATTTAAGTAATCTAAAATGGAATCTTACTATTAATGCTGCCTCTGCCGCCTCCTTTCAATTTGGCCAGTTTTCAGCGCAATTTCCATGAGGTATCCACACTTGCTGACCCTCCGCTGGGTTTGCGTTGTTTATTTTATGACATTTAAACAATTATTTTTCAGCACAAGCAACTGTTGCTGAAGTATCATTTGATTTAACCAGCCAGTTGGCCGGGCCCACACCCTCATGGCGGAATGGTGGAATGGTGGCATGGAGGCATGGAAGTGGCCAAAACGAGTCTTGGCCAGGGATTGAGATTGGGATTGGAGTGCTGGTGGTGCTGCATTTGGCTGGTGTCACAATGTCTGGGACCGCCAAGTTCTTCGACACTGTTGCTGTTCTCGCAAACGCCCCGCAGCCAAACACGAGATGTATATTTTATTTTTCATAATTTAAAACAACAAAAAATAAAATACTTGGCCAAAAAAAAGCATGCATTTTGATATGAACCTGCTTTTGTTGTTGGCTCCAATGGCCGAAAATCGAATTCTTGAATGAACCATTAATCTTGTTGCCAGCTCGGTGGACTCGGTCATTAAATACCGCCGCTGTAATTGCAGTGCAGACACTGAAAAAAACGGAAAACTGTTGTATTCAAATAGTAACAATATATAGTAATAATATATAGTAACAATATAACAACATATAATCACATTTACTGGTAGACATGAGCTCAAAGTACTTGAATTTTGTATCTCACAAGCTCAAGTTATTGAGTATATTTTTCTCTCTGTGTGAGCCTCGTTGTCTGCCTCTGCGATTTTCTCAGTTTCGGTTTCGCTTTAGTTTTTGCGAGCAAATTAATGCGGGTTTGTCATATTACAATTACTGCCTTTTTCTGGCCCGGCTCTGTGGCAGCTGGCATTATTACACCTGCGCCTCAATGGGACGGCAGACGGCAGACGGAGCGACTCCCCCCGGGGTGGCAGCCACTTCGATCCGGTTCGGTATGGCGGTTTCACTCCATAACTCGATATGGTTTTTGGGCTAGTAGTGGGTCGGTCAATTGGCCCGTTCTGCTCATTTGTTTAGGCCACTGGGAGCGGCCAAAGTTCAGCCGAAACGGTTGACAGTTCATAAGTTTGCCAGCTTGATTTGTTCCTCCCAAAAACAAAATGTTGGTGTGTTCTCACGATTGTAATTTGACAAAAATTTTAATTTTAATTTGACTTGGTACAGAAAATATTGAGTAATGATGCTAGATTTAAATTGGTCATGTGGTAGATAAAGCAAATATCCATTAAGCCATAAGATAATCTGAGATACCCTACCAATCTGTGATGATATCAGAAAAATGCCCATTAAGTTGAAGTAGTAATGTAACCATGTCCAATAACATTATGATCACATACCTTGTAATGGACATTGACCTCTGTTTCCTAACAAATTGCACTATTTAATGGCATCCTGTTTCCATCTCACCAACTGCGATCATCTCCATCCAGCAGTGCAAATTTTATGCCTCTTTTTTCACGGTAGCCATGGCAACTCCTCTACACAGTGGACAAATTGGCGTGCGGGAAAAAGTGAAAATCACCTCTCGAGATGTGATTTTTTTTCAATTTTCAAATTTTCCACGGCCCCCATGTATGGCAGGCATAATTTGTTAATTATTTTCCAAAGCACAGCTCGTGCGCCGGCTACAACTTAATCAAAGTGATGGGGCCAATTAAAACGCCGCCGCGGGATGCGATAAGAGATCCCAGACCCCACGACGAACTAGTTTAAAGAAAGCCTTTCCACCACTCCAGTGAAAGAAAGAAAGGAGGGGTTTGGGTGCGCACTTGGTCTTGGTATCGGATCGGATTGGATTCGATTGGATGGGATTGGATTTTTTTGAGGCTGGGTTTGAGTGAAGCGCATCGAAACGGACCAAAGCGAACCGCAGCTTAATTACGATGAGATAGAGGCGGAACTCAGCCCACGGATGGATCAATAGATCCGCAGATCGATGGATGGCAGATCAGCGCCACGGAATTCCCCAGCTGCTCCCGGTGGCTTGAAGATCCGAGATTGAAGCCTGCCGATCACAGATATCCGCAAACGGAGACACAACAGAGTTTGTCACTGAAATGGATGGCACTGCACTGAGGAAATCGTCTTTCAAAGTGGATTTTGAACTGACTTGGTTTTAGAAATCATACATTTTTAAATTAAAGAAATATTCAAATTTATAACAAGAAAAAGCAGATCTGTATTTTTATTAAATGCAAGTCTTGAACATCTTCTTAACCGTGCAAAAGAAAGAAGTAGTAAATGGCTTGTGGAAGTAGCTAGACGATTGACAGTGGGCAGACTGGATCCTCCAGCGGAAGTGGGCGACTCATAGTCGTGACTGAAAGTTCAAGAACTTCCAGACATGTATACATCCGCTGGAGGAAGAGAACCAGAAACCAGAGCACTCAGACATCCGCGGGCGTTCCAACTTGTCAGCTAGGTGACTTGTCCAAATCACAATCATCAAGCGGTCCAAATTGAAAAGCTTCACAACCGCCACTCTTTCACTAACCAAAACATAATTTCAGCAAGTCTGTTAGATCCCCAATCGATGAGCTGAAATATGTTCGATCCTTTGCATTTCTTTGCTTTCAATTAATATTCCAACCATCGATTGCAGACCCTTTCGATACCTTTGGCTGGCTCCAAAGTCCAAAGTTCCTCCCTGGGTCCCAGCCACCTGCCCGTCAATTAATGGCCTCCGACTCCAACTTCAACTCCATCTCCGTCTGGCGGAGCCAACCAATACCAATTTCATCTTATTATCCCACACAGAGCCCAGAAACTGGTTCTCAGGTTCTGTTTCTGTTTTTGTTACTGTTCTCTTCTGGCCTGGAAATCACGTTTCTGTGCTTTTCTGTGCCATGTCCAGTCTCTCGGCCTACCCGAAAAAAATCGGAAAAAAGCTGAATTGGAGGCGAAAACCAACGCAGACAGAAAATGATTTGCAGTTCATTAAGACTCCAAGCCCCCGACCACAAAAAGGAGCCAGAGACTAGACGATGACTAAGACCTCGATGGAGGGGCCTTTGTGGCGCATGTGAATGAAATTGGTTTCGGTTTGTGTCCCGACAGTTGGGAGGACAACGGTCCACAGGCTGGACAGCAAGTAGGCTTCACAAGGCGGAGCTGCACTGAGAAAAAATCTAATCAAGAAACTGACTGTTTGCTCCAAGCTAGCTTTTCTTTCAATTGAAATATTGACTTGTGAAAAAGTTGTAATGTTTACTTGTGAAACCTCTTGTTGACTTTCATTTCACCATTTTCACAGATTATTTTAGCACCCCATTATTTGGGTTTATATTTGGATTCAAGGTTTTAGCGTCGCATAAACGAGTACTTTGTTTTTTATATCAGGGTAATAGCTTAATTTCTTCAAGTGCACTCTCCAGTGGAAACTTTTCAAAGTGTGCCCACCAATCCAGGCTGATCTTGACATGATAATTATGTCTGGTCCGGGTGGTAATGCTATCCACTTGATAAGTCTAACAATACTTTGGCTTGGGTCCACAAAGAGGTGGGACTTTTGTGCCTAGAAGCAGCGCCTCGTTGGCTCCGAATTTGTGGCCATTTGGACGCTTTCATCTGGGATGGCCCACACATGTGACCAATCAAAAGTAACGCCTTTGCTTTGGGGCTCGATCAACTCTGACGAAAGCTGTTCAAAATGTGCACAGAGAGAAAAGCTCTACGCTTACTTATGTACTTACTTTTAGACAATAGATAGACAAAGCAGCACAATATAATTGTTTCTCTGCATATTAACTTTCATCATCGATAAGTCCGAACTCATTGGCATACATATACTTTCTTGCAGCAGCACCGCCAGGAGTCGCAGTCGCCGGATTACCACCATCGCTATGCGAGCAATGGCAAACTGCCCCGGGCGGCGGCACTGTCTACCAATGGCAATGGATTTTCCACCGGCACCACGCAAACGGTCACAGTGGATGTGCACCACCATCTCGGCGGATTAGGAGGAGTAGGAGGAGGAGGAGGAGTAGGTGCATCCGCCGCCAAGCAGTTGATGGCCAACGGCAATGGCAGCGGCATCAGTGGCCACAGCCGCAGCAGCAGCCTGAG
Source organism: Drosophila teissieri (assembly GCF_016746235.2). Classification (NCBI taxonomy): domain Eukaryota; kingdom Metazoa; phylum Arthropoda; class Insecta; order Diptera; family Drosophilidae; genus Drosophila; species Drosophila teissieri. The sequence continues at coordinate 11,595,339 of NC_053031.1, read as the reverse complement.
CCACAACATCCATGCGGCGGCCTACAGCGAACTGAGTGCCGCACCACCGGCCTTTGCCACACCGCCGACGCGTAGGCGGTTCTTCAACCACAAGAATCTGCGCAGTGCCCTCACTGGAGGAGGTGGCGGTGGTGGATCAGGAGTCGGCGGCATCGGAGGGGGAGCTGGCAGTGTGGGCGGCGGCCATCGACGCACTGCCTCCAATGGGGGTTGTCCCATTGACACAGCATCCATCCTGTCCGGAGGTAAGTCTAGAATGAAGTTTATGTTTATGGGTCGGGTTCAAAAGGTGGCAGTAAAAGCTTGAAAACAGCGGGCACAGCAATGTTACACCTGGAGAGGAATGGCTTTCAGTTAATAGGGATACAAAACAATCTCGAAGTAGAAATGCTCTCATCATCACATCCATCACTAGATCATCCTCATCAGCATCATCACCATGACAACCAGCCGGACGGCAAGGAGTCCAATGCCCTAAACACATCCACCTGCTCGGACTCGGCGGTCACTCGGAGGCGGCGGAAGAACGTCAGCAACCACAACCTGAAGACCTCCGCCCGCCATGGAGCCAGTAGCGAGAATCGCCTGAACAGGCTCAGTTTGGCCGGAACGTCCGTCTATGCGGGTCATCTGTCCTCTCTGGTCTTCGGCAAGATCAAGTCCCTGTGGAGCGTGAACTCCTCCAACTCCAGCGAGGCGGGACTGAATCAATTAGCAGGCATGGATCCGATCCACTTACGTTATCCGTGCATCCTCCTAATCTAAACGTTTCTCTTTGCACGTTGCATCCCCATTGTCGATCATTAATCCGTTCTAATTCTTGTAAAGATTTTGCATGAGTTTTATTTAAACTTATAGATAATTTCCTATTTCCACACATCTAATATGTATTACTTTGCCTTTCCTCTCATAGGAAGCGACGCCCTTGACCACCACTCCTCGCTCCTGAACGAGAAGCTGCAGAAGGATCAGCTCCACGCCCGTCTCGGTCTGCTGCTCAACGATCCCGGCAGCAATGGAAACAGCAGCAGCAGCGGAAGTGGTTGTGAACCCATCTCGGCCCATTCCACCACCAGCACCACGAGCAGCAGCGGCGTGGGAGCGGCCAGCACCACCACCAGTGGTTCCTCGCAGAATGTCAGTCCGGAGCAAACGTTGGCCAGCGGAGCCGGAATGCTTAGCGGCAGCCAGCTGTCGGTGGCCACCAGTCACGGGGTCAAGGAGGATGCACTGAGCCTGTGCGGCAAGTTCAAGGCCGGCTGCTCCATGCTGCACGTGTACGAAGCCTTACCCAGCAAGAGTCGCAAGGGAAATGTGCGGAGATCGACGCGTGGTCAGCAGGCATTCAGTTCGAGCTCATCGGCGGCAGCGGCAGTGGGTTCCAGGGTGACCGCCTCCACCTTGGCGGCTGTTCAGTTGGCCCTGAAGCCGTTGTTCTTCGAGGTGCCGCTGCAGGAGCCGGATCCTCCATACGTGGGTCGCCAGTGGCTGGGGCAGCAGTTGTCCAACATCCTGCTGGGAACCGAGACACGGGTGGTGCTCATTAACGGACAGCCGGGCACTGGAAAGACGGCGTTCTGCCTGCAGCTGGTGGAGTACTCGTGCTTTGGCCGCCGGCAGATGCAGGATGATCCCGATGGCATTTACAGCCAGCTCCAGTTGGGCGCCCACTGTGAGCGCATGCGCGGACTGGCCTCCCACATGGTGGGCTATCACTTCTGCCAGGCGGACGCCAATCTCACCTGCCAGGTGCCGGATTTCGTGCACTCCCTGGCCGCCCAACTGTGCCAGGCGCCGCAGTTGACCGCCTACAGGGATTACCTGCTTTCGGAGCCGCATCTCCAGGACATTCTCAGTGTGCGCGAGTGCATCGCGGATGCCGAGAGAGTGATGAAGCTGGCAATCCTGGAGCCACTGGCCCACCTTCACCGGGCGGGAAAGATTCCTGCCAAAGTGGCCGTCATCGTGGTGGATGCCTTGTGCGAAGCGGAGTACCATCGTCCCGATCATGGTCATACCATTGCCAGTTTCTTGGCACAGCTAACGCCACACTTTCCAGCCTGGCTCAAGCTGGTGGCCACTGTAAGGACGCAGATGTTGGAGCTGGTGAAGGCACCCAGCTACACACAACTCACCCTGGACAGTTGGGCCAGCAGCCAGGCGCTGCAGCAGGATATGCTGGATTACATTGGCGCCCGGCTGGCAGATAGTCCGGAAATTCGAATGAACATCGGCGGAGGAGGAGGAGGCCAGAGCTCGCAGTCGGGCAGCCAACCGCAGACGAAGTTCGTGTCCCATCTTCAGTCCCTCAGCAGGGGCTCCATGCTGTACGCCAAGCTCATCCTGGATCTCATTGCACGCGGCCAGTTGGTTATCAAGTCATCCAGCTACAAGGTGCTACCGGTCTCCCTCGCCCAGATCTTTCTGCTGCACTTCAACCTGCGCTTTCCCACCGCCCGTAGCTTTGAGCAGGCTGCTCCGATCCTCAACATCTGCCTGGCTGCTCTGTATCCCCTGACGCTGGACGAGATCTACTACAGCATGGAGGCACTGAGTCACGGACGGGAGGCACTCAGTTGGCCGGATTTCATGCAACGCTTCAAGCTACTGGATGGATTTTTGATCAAGAGGTTGGACAACACCTACATGTTCTTTCACAGCTCCCTGAGGGAGTGGCTGATGCGACGGGATGAGGGCGAGTCCAACAAGTTCCTCTGCGACGCCCGGCTGGGTCACGCTGGAATCGCTTTCCGATTGTCCCGGCTGCAGGCTCCATTGTCACCACAGCTCACCCTGGAACTGGGTCACCACATGCTCAAAGCACATTTGTACGGCGGAACGAGTCTGACGCTACTTTCTCCACGGGATCTGCAATCCTATTGGCTGGCGGGGGCGGCGGATAACATTTCCTCCTCGCTGGGCGCCCTGCGAAATGTCTACAGTCCGAACCTCAAAGTTTCCCGACTAGTTCTCTTGGCAGGAGCCTCACCAAATCACCGCACGGACTACATGGGAGGAGCTCCGATCCTTTGCATAGCTGCTCATGAGGGCATCCTTCCCATGGTAAGCCTGCTCCTGGAGTTCGGTGCCGATGTGGGTCTGACCAACAGTCAGGGCTGTACTCCCTTAATTCTGGCCGCCATGCGTGGCCACTGCGACGTAGTGCGTCCGTTGGTAGCCGCCGGCAGCAGCCTCGGCCAGCTGGACATCACGCAGCGCTGTGCCCTCGTTCATGCCGCCCGCATGGGTCACCTCAGTGTGGTCAAGTACTTGCTCGCCTGCGACTGGTCACCACGACCGCACTCCCAAGATGTCACCAGATCGGTGGCCTTGCAGCAGGCACTTATTGGCGCCGCCGCGCAGGCGCACTGCAAGATCCTTGAGGATCTGCTCGATCTCAATGAGACCGAGTTTGACCTGGACGTGAATGGCATGGAGCCAAGCAGTGGTGAACTGGCGCTAACCGCAGCCGCTCGTCACGGATGCGTTGATGTGGTAGGCATCCTGCTCTCCCGCGGCGCTCAGATCGATGCAAGGAATCGGCAGGGATACTCGGCCCTTTGGTTGGCTGTCAAGGAGGGTCACTGGAGCGTGGTAGAGCATCTGCTGCAACGTGGTGCCCTGCTGGATGAACCACTGGGACAGACAAGCAAGACGCCGCTGATGATCGCGGCGGAGGAGGGACATCTGGAGCTGGTCGAACTGCTGCTGGCTCGAGGAGCGGCACGAGAAGCTCAGGATCACGAGGGATTCACGGCACTCAGCTGGGCCTGTTTACGTGGCCACTTGGCGGCGGCCAAGACCCTCATAGAACACGGCTGTAATCGCCACCACGAGGATCACAACGGACGCACAGCCCTGGATCTGGCAGCCTATCAGGGAGCCGCTGGCCTGGTGCTCTATATCCTTGAGCAGGGCGGCAATCTGGAACACATCGATGTCCATGGAATGCGACCACTGGATCGGGCCATTGCCTGCCGCAACATCCAGGCCGTACAGGTGTTCTTGCGCAAGGGGGCCAAACTGGGACCGACCACCTGGAGCATGGCCATGGGCAAGCCGGAGATACTGGTGATACTGCTCAACAAGCTGCTGGAGGACGGTAATGTGCTGTACCGGAAAAACCGCTTCCTGGAGGCGGCCCATCGCTACCAGTATGCCCTGCGCAAGATCTCCGGACTGGAGCAGTTGCTCGAAAGGAATGCCATCTTCGCCCAGCTGCGGACCAATCTGCTGCTGAATCTGTCGCGCTGCAAGCGAAAACTGAATGTAAGTACCTAAAAATATGAGCTAAGATGCGGATAGGTGACTAACCATTTTTGTAATTGGCAGGAACTTGACGCCTCAATAGATTTGGCCACGCAGGCGATTGCCCAGAAGCCGCACAGCTACGAAGGATACTACGCCAGGGCAAAGGCGCGCATGGAACTCGGTGCCCTGAACGAGGCGCTGGTGGACGCCAATGAGGCGATGCAGCAGGCGGCCCAGAGTGGTGTGCTCTGCGAAGTGGTCGAGGTGCTGAAGCGCATCCAGGCCGAACTGCTCACGCGGATCAGCATCAGCAGCGAGGATCAGACCGGCAGAATGTCCAATGTCGCATACGAATCTCATCACGAGATCACCGATTTGTAAATGTCGATTGTTGTGTATTGTTGTACTCGTCGTATACCCTTCGAATTAATCGCTATTCCTACTTAAGAGCTACCCTAGACCTTACTTTTTGCTATTTATTGCCTTCGAATGTTTTTAATTTAAACCCACTGAAACTATCCTTGTAATTTCATTTTTAATTGTCTTTTTAATTTTGTGTCTACGCATGTAAAAATTAGTTTTATACTCTGATTTAGCATAGGCATCAGTTCTTATCCATAACGAATATTAAATAAATGCGAATTCATTTAAGATTGAATAAACACACTATTTTGCTATTCGATGCAGCCTTTTGGGGATATGCTTGAGCACTCTGGGCTGAGATTATAAAACTTTCCTCACATATTAGTGCATAATTTTGAGCTGTTTTTAAATACAAAATTGTTGAACAACGGAAATGACTTGAAATGAGTGGGAACATTTTAAACGTGTGCAAAATATTTTACAAAATTTAATTTCAGAACACAGTTAAAAGTAATTTAATTTATAAACAGAATTTAAAACAATTATGTAGGCTTATATATTAGTGTGTGTATGTACAATTAAAGCTTAGCTATTTGAGGGAACAATTAAATATAGGAATGAAGTAGTTGGAAATAAAATGTGGGCTGATTTAAATACTTAGATTAATCAGTAGGAAGATTAGAGAGCTTTAAATGCTATTTCAATGTAAAATAGCATTTAAATTTGTGGCCCATGACGGTGAACTTGCCATTAATAAGAACGTGTGCCACAACGTATACTTAAGTACATTTAAAATTAACAATGGTAGTTCCCTTGTATTTACGAAGATTTCCCATTGAGTTTACTCAGTTCAGTTGGTTCTCCGCCATCGCCATGTACCAACCGGGACTCGACGAGCGGTGCTGAAATCTGCAAGTGCAGAACGTAGTCGGCAGCTGGAAAACAAAATTGCAGTTACGCCAAGAGCTTAAAGTGGGGACTAAATGGAAATAGTGGGTGCTAGATGTGGCATGTTGTTTTGGGAAAAATCAGACATGGGTGAAAGCTGTGGATGAAAGCGGAGGAAACGAAAAGCGTGAGATACTTGCAATGCACTAGGGATGATATGCATAAATGAATGTTCTACTAGAAACTCGTCTCACTTTGCTCCAGAAGGAATTCCAAGTCATCGGGACAGTCTATCGTGGGGAAATCAATACTAGTCGACTCCTTCAGGATCACACCAATAGTTTTGTCCGCACTCATCAGAAACAAAGGCACATTCGCCTTGGCGAGCTCCTTTTGCAGGGAACCCATTCCTCGAGCTGCCGTAAAATCGAATTCTGGAAGAAAGCACTTTTAAATATCTATATGCAAAACTGAATCACAAATCATACCATGCACATGGGCGCAATCCAAGACCACAGGTGCGGTTCCATGAATAGTCAGAGCTTTTGAGATGCCCGAACGAACCCATTCGACGGCCGGGAAGTACAGTGAACTGTGCTTCGGGCGAATCAGTATGTAGTTGATGCCATTGGTGGTCTGGAGTTTGGAGACACTCAGCACGGGTCGGGCGGCTCGGTAAACCAGGAAAGCCACATCGGTACTCACGCCCAGCAGAAGACCGATCTCCACGCCCACAGCCAGACTCATTACGAAAGTAATGGCACCTGGGAGCAGCTCCCGCCGGCTGCAACGCCAGAGCGGCTTAATGACCTCGAACTCAATCATGAATATCACCGCCGAAATGATAACCGCACTAAGAGCGGCCTTTGGGATGTACTGGAAGTAGGGTGCCAGTAGGCCGAGCGCCAAGAGAACAAGTACGCTTGTGTAGCAGCCTCCCAGTGGCGTCCTTACTCCACTGGCGTGGTTAACAGCGCTGCGCGAGAAGGATCCTGTCACCGGCATGGAGCTGCAGAAGGCGCCACAAATGTTGCTCATGGAAAGTGCAACCAGTTCGCGCGTCGGACTCAGTCCGGCTCCTCCAAAGGCCTTCGAAATGGCTACATTTCCAAGCACTGCAATGATGGGAAGTATAATCATGGAGGGCCCCAGTTCCGAGAGCTGAAAATCATATTAAATTGAGTTAGTCAACTTCTTCAATTATCAGATAGTATATACATATGTACATAAACAATTCTTTTGCCTTTTTAGTTGCTCAAAAAATGTTACTGTGTCTATTTCATCTTCGTTAGGCGGGTGCAATTATTTTATAAACCTTAACCAAAATCCAGTAAGGGGAAATACAAATTTAAATTATTTTAATTTATTCAAAAGCTGTCCGACAATTAAAAACAAGAAATAAGTATCTTAAACAAAACAACAACAAGTCAGACTGGCGAGAACTTAGTTAAACAGATGTTAAACCTTGGTCATAAATTAATTCGGTCACAAAAAAAGTTAATTAGTCTACTTGTGCCCACTTACCATCTGTTCAAAGTTCTGTCTGATCTCAGTGCCATTCCTGTCCAGAATGGTGGTCTCAAACTTTGGCAGTGAGACGTTGGGCAGACCGCTCTTGACCTTCCCAGTGAGGATGAACGGACAGCTTTCCATTTGCTCGCATGTGCTGTAGGCCAGCACACTGGTCACCAGTACGACCAGCGCATTCCGACCAGTGGCTATTACCCAGATGCTTCCACTTATAAGCTGCTGTGTTCGCAAGTTCCGGATGCGACCGTCCAGCTTTACGTCTTTGAGTTTCTATGGGAATGAAGTGAGATTAGGGTATTTCGAAGGCTGCGTGTAAGAGGGTCTACTTACACGCAGAAGCAGCAGAACTATAATGGAAGTCAGACCAAGGGTAAAATCGCCTGTTCTAACTTTATGTAGATTTCCGAAGACGGAGCGCATGGTATTGATGAAATCAGAGCCGGAACCACCACGCAGACCCAGCAAGCCCTTTAGCTGGGAGGTGCCAATGATGACGGCGGTGGCCGAGGTGAAACCCACGGTAACAGGGAGTGATATTAGGTCCACCAGGGCACCCAGTTTCAGCACTGCCATTCCCAGCTCCACAACACCAGAGATGAGGCACAGGAGTATCGCGTACGCCGGACCCGATCCCAATCCAAATCCCGTGTGCCGGCTGGTCATCAGTGCGAGCAAAGCCGTGGGACCAATGGTCACCTGCCGGCAGCTGCCCAGCATGGCGTATATGATGCCGCCCACAAACGCGGAGTACAGACCATACTGGGGCTCCAGTCCGGCTAGCGTCGCGTAGGCCAATCCTTGGGGCAACACCGTCAGTCCGACCGTCACTCCGGCTATCAGATCCGCCACTGCATCCTGGCCGGTGTAGCCGTGCAGCCACTTTAGACCTGGCAGCAGGCGGTATCCCCAGTCCCTGAGGGTCATGGCTTCTATTTCTGTGTGTTAAATACAAAGCATTATCAGAAAACGTAGGATTATTGAATATAATAAGAATGAGTAAAGTATTGGACCCATAAGAGCAGGTAGAAGACACACATTACCACATTATTGAAAAAGATTAAAAGAGAATTACGTTGCAAATATTGAAGATCGAAAACGAAGGTTCAACGACATTTCCAATTCGCATAATTATACATTTGATTATGAGACGTCTGCGTGATAGACGAGCCCAGAGAAAAGAAGACATCAACTTATATACTACCAACCAATAAGCAAGTCGTAAATAAACGTCGAGAATTGAAAACCATAGACGAAATACGAGTTTATGGTAAATAGAAAAGAATAGCTGCCAGAATTACAAATGGCTCAGTGAGCAAACTAGATGGTATAAATTAAACAGAGCTAACAAAAAACAGGTTTGTGTTATTTTACATTTGCTGGAATTGAAAGTGAATAAAAAACACAAACGAGATTAGCAAGAATCCAAAAACAATCAAAGCTATTATCAGCACTTAAAAGAATCCTCTCTGAACCCACGGATATTATTACATATATCTTATTGCTGTGTTATTTAACCAACTGTGGTTCTTCTTATTGGTAGTGGATCAACTAAGGATTAATTTTAAAGATTTTTTAAAATTGGTAATGTTACCATATTTATATTTTTAAAGAGTAACTTAAGTAGGCAGCTGTTCTCAGGGCTATCCCACATAAAACCATCTAATCCAAAAAGTCTAAGTCCAAAAATTTGGTTGAAAACTCACGTATTTAAACAAATGTTTTGATGTTGTTTTCTGTGCGAAGGGCGCGTTCCATTCGAAATGCGAGTTCTTTTCGGTTCGAATTCTTCTCGCCGGAAGAGCGGAGAGCTCTGGAGAAGATCAGGTCGGTTCGGCAGCTGGCCAGAGACTGAGGAACGATCGCGGGAACGAAGAGTTCCTGATCAGTGATCACACGACCAGCTCAATTAGCTGAACAAGTGCAAAAGGCGGAGCTGAAAGTATTGGTTCGGGTCGCTGAAAACGTGATCGAATTGCTCGATCGTTGAAGACGAATACGCGCACGAGATACGTGCACTTTAATTGAATTTCGCTTTGTTTACAAACTATTCCTTTCAATTTAGAGCCAATAATTATGGCGAAATTGTTTGCTTGTTATGTCATTTGCAAACGCCACAATGGCAAATATTTGCCAATCGCTTATGGAAAGAATGGGGAGTTTAGAATTGCTATTAGTTCCAGCAAGCAATGATAATGCGATTTATACAATGTTGACAATTTTGCAGCGTTTATTAAACTATTAGCCAGCATTGTGAAATATGAATAGAATATCGTGTGTCTTAAAATTATCAGAGCGATTAACTAGAATGATTTTATAAAAAAAAACCTATAAAGGGGAGGTGTAAATACTTCGATCATGTTAGAAAACTTGAAGTGGGTTTGTAGATATTTAAATGTATAATAAAAACAAACTAAATTTGGCATTTTGTAACACAATCTTTAAAGTTCTATTACTAGCCGACCTTGTGGGTTCATAAACTATTGAATTCCAGAGGTCAGATAAGAAGAAAAGTCCTAATCAGTACGGAAACGTGTAGTTCAAGTGGTTTTATCAGCACTTTGTAACCGGAATCGAACAAAAAGTGACAAACGTGCGAAAAGTTTATTAACCCTTCGATGAAACTGGAGAAATCCGTTCTTTGCCGGTCCACGAAACCAAAATAATTGGAGGGATCAGTGGTTACATACCGAAAAACATACATGTACATACATACATATATAAACATAATTGCCGATTGTTGAAAGACTGAGCTTTATTTATCTTTTTTGCTTTCTTTTTTACTTTGGCATGCCTCAAGAAACTAGTTTTGCACTGTATTTGTGTAAATGTAAACAAAGTGAGAAGATACGAAAACAGTTGATTCAATTGTTTAGTATTGTTTGTTTATTTATAACGCGAGCCAATTCCTGAAGAATTTGCACAAACAACAAATGGGTCAAGTTAAAAGGAAAGTGGCACAGACGTAAAAAACCAAAACACTGGATTTGTGGATTCTTACTCATATATTATTACCTATATTTATTTATCAACTATTAACACTTAACATTCAAGTTAAAAAACTCGCAATGCAAACACTTTTACCGGTGAAATTGAAATAAATAAATTTGTTTGCTTGCCAGCGAACAGCTGAAAGTACAGAGTTGCCACCGCTCACGAACTTTCACAGTTTCACTGGCGACCTCTAGGCGGCAGTTGTAGCAAGTCAGGGCAATAAGTGCTTGGCAGCACTAAAATGGACAAGTAGCTTAAAATTAAATACAGCAAAACGCAATTATATTTATTATTTCAGATTTCGAATCACATATGCATATGTACAAAACTCAAAATTCAGAAACGGAGCCCACTATAGTGGCAAAACTATCGATATTTGTAGAATTTACACGTTTTCCAGCACTGGAATCGAGAGACAAACGTTTACCCACACTGCCGCAATCGCGAACATTTTTTTATTATGGCACTTGCGCGGCTCACAAACAAAATTCGCTGATAAAAGTCCATTGGAAGCCTTTGCCGAACGTCGAGGACTCAGTCAATTGAAGTGTCCGCTTAGAAAGATCGCCGCGCAGGAAGCGGAAGTGCCCCAAACAGCTATTTTTCCCGCCGCTTTCTCCCCCATCACCCCCCGCAAAACAAGGGACGCCGATCGAAACATTTAGTTTGTGCAAGTAGCTGAAACCGACACGGTCGGCCATCAAATATTATGAAATGGGTAAGCTGCGAGGGTAACAACGAGTGGGTCCACGGATTTTCACAACGGTGGGCCGATTTCCACAGCCTTGCGTTTCCATGGCAAGTCGAAAATGAACTGCAATTGCAAAATGCATCTTCAATGCCGCTGCATGTGTGTGAGTGTGTGTGTTCGGTGTGCTGCGCGTATGTGTGTGCAGTTTTCTTGGGGCGTTTTAACTGTTATTTATTTAGGTTTCGTTTTCCGCCAAAAGTCACATTTTCACATATTTCTTGTCTTGTGGAGGAAAGCCTGCACTGTGAACCCGATTTCCAAATGGATCGAAGTTCCCAGTCTGTGTCACCTGCAATTTCTAAAAACTTATTGAAATCACCGGCTTGCTATGAAATGACTTACGAATTCTAGTATATTGTACATATAAAGCTGTAAATAGTGTTTATAATACTTGAAAATTGGAAAATCCCACCAAAATTCTTTGTCATACAAAAGATTAAGCGTGGGGAATGTTTTTTTCACACTGTAGTCATAAAATAAGTCATGTTAATGCTGTTTAACTCCAGCATCAGCTTTAAATTGCTGGCCTAGTGTTATCTGAAAGTGTGTTAATGAATGCGATACGTTCTAGGCCTAATAGTGTGTCCTGTAAGGGCAAATTGAATTGTACATATTCCGATACCCCTGCATTTGGCATTTGATCAGAAGCATTGATCCCCCGAATCAGAGCTTAAGACTATTCTATTCACCCAAGTGGAACTTGTTGCTTGAGGCTTGGTTGTAGGTCAGTGCGAAGAGGTGGCTGATCCGGCGGCGAAAGGTGCGCACCAGGCGACGTCCGGCGACGATGTAAGTAGCGCCCATCGTAAACCCCATCACTCCTCTCCAGTAACCACCTCCAAGCAAATTTTCAAAAATCGTTTCCTTCACTTGCCTTGTTTCGATATTATTTGATTTTATGTTGTTCCCTCGTATCAGCAGCAAAATTTGAGCACTTCTAACATCGAAATTGGCCAATCTTCAATTGTGAACTCCTGTTTAGTTGCGCTATCGTCTTTATCTAATTGGACCAGCTATTTTGTTATGTTGCTAACTCTTACCTCCACACAAATACACAAACACACAAAACACTGGGATAAGTCCTTATCTATGAAAATATTCCAAATCGGTAACCTTATTCCGATAAATTTGATAACCAAGCACTGTAAACAACAATTAGTAAAACATCACAATAATCAAAGGTTTCATTAAGCGTGTAGATCTTCTTCATGTTGCTTGAATCTTATAAATCTGCATTGGGCAGCATTTACTATGCTCCATACATTTTTGAGACTTTTTTGGACCACCAATCATTGCATTAATGGCAAATACTATTAATTGGCATCTCAAATTTGGGCCAAACATACACAAACAAGTAAACACTTTGATCCACTGAAATTTGTATATATTACAAGTAGTTTGACCAAAACCAATACCTTTCCCAGACAATGCCCTCGGCCATGAGTGGCGCGGCACATGCCCACATACCCAGCAACGAGGAGTGCGGCATCCGCGACGTGTGGAAGCATAACCTGGAGGAGGAGTTCCGCACCATACGGAAAGTGGTGCAGAAGTACCACTATGTGGCCATGGACACCGAGTTTCCGGGCGTGGTAGCACGTCCCGTCGGCGAGTTCCGCTCCACGGCGGACTATCATTACCAGCTGTTGCGCTGCAATGTCGATCTGCTGCGGATCATTCAGTTGGGCCTGACCTTCATGGACGACGATGGAAAGACACCACCCGGCTACTCCACCTGGCAATTCAACTTCAAGTTTAACCTCAGGTAAAAGTGTTCTGTTCATACTCTAATGGGGGGTCCTACATTTTTGTTTGTTTCCCTAGCGAGGACATGTATGCGCAGGACTCAATCGATCTGCTGCAGAACTCCGGAATTCAGTTCAAGAAGCACGAGGAGGATGGCATCGATCCCATCGACTTCGCCGAGCTGCTCATGTGCTCCGGCATCGTGCTGGTGGACAACATCAAGTGGCTGTGCTTCCACTCCGGCTACGATTTTGGCTACCTTCTAAAGCTGCTCACCGATCAGAACCTGCCGTCGGACGAGGGTGAATTTTTCGAACTGCTGCACATCTACTTTCCCAACATCTTCGACATCAAGTATCTGATGAAGTCGTGCAAGAACCTGAAGGGCGGTCTGCAGGAGGTGGCCGATCAGCTGGAACTGCGGCGCGTGGGCCCCCAGCATCAGGCCGGCTCGGATGCGTTGCTGACGGGCATGGCCTTCTTCAAAATGCGTGAGGTACAGCACACAAATGATTTGCACTTTGACCCAGAGACGCCCGTTGTACTCTTTACCTATCTGCTTGAGCACACCATGAACATAAAGCCGACGGTCAGCCGGATCGACCTGCTGAGCCGTCCGGCATACATCGGTGGCTGTCATCCCGACGAATCGGCGATAATCAGCAGTGGCAACGGCACAGGCAACACCAACTGCTCCGATCAGCTCACCTCGAGCGCCTATACGGTTACACCTCCCAATACTCCCGGCTTGGCAAAGGGCAATGCCTCATCGCTGGCCCAATTGCACTGCGTCTACTTCGAGTAGTTTCGGACTATTAGACAGCATTGGTGTTGCCCTGCATTTGCCACTGCTAACGTAACTTGCCTCCGCCCATCATCATAATCATTATTCATTAGGTTTAAGGTATTTCATGGTTGTCACAACGCATTTTCATACATAACTTATCTATGTACTTAGTAATTGTAGCCTGCAAAATAAGCAGAACCAGTGCCCCAGAATTTATGAATGAATTCCATAATTTGAAGTGTTCTTAGTCAGTTTGGAACTGTTAAACCCATGTGAAACATGTTTAATTAGTTTTAAAGCCCGCGATACGAAATGAAATGAGAAAGATGCTGGATTCGAATGGAAAATTAAATGAATTGGAATTAATTTTCTTTAAATTTTTATTTGCATTCTTTGGTGTTTGGGCATGGCATATACATACATATCAGTGCTTGTTTGAATTATTATGGCATCTTTTAATCGTTTTCATGTTAATTTTAAGTTGAATTAATGTTGTTCATTTATATCGAATTAACAAATTATTCTTTTGTAATTTTAAGCGCTTTGCTGACATATGTTTTCACACGGTTCACTGTGTGTATCAGCGTAGCAAGACCTTTACCTTCTAGAGAACTGCCGAATAGTTTTGAAATAACAAGAAAATTGCAGAATAAAACCCACTCCCATACTAACAAACATAAATATGAAAATTCCTAGTATAAAAACCTCATCCAATCACATCGGTGTACGGTATGTAACAAACCCCATTTACTAGTAGGTCTCCCCAATTGGGGTTACTTTCTAAGACTTTGCTGCTGTAGACATATTTGTGCTTTTTTCGCTTTGTAGGACCGAAGAGAACTGGCTCGCATTGGTACATCCTATACATACCATACCATTTTTAGGAACTGCTTTGTAAACCGTTGTGCTGTCCCATTCTAAATACGATCCATTGTTTTGTACTCGTCTAATGGAACTTAAACTCTTTTCAGATGTTCTTTGAGGACAACATCGACCACGCCAAGTACTCCGGACATCTGTACGGCCTGGGCACCTCCTTCATCGTCAACGGCACCAACTTCCACGAGAGCAACGGCGAGACGAACAGCGCCTCATGATTCGTACTGATGGGGAACGTGGTCGTGCACGACAGGAAGTTCGAGCAGGAGGATACACCGGGTCCGTCGGCATCTGTGCAGGCCACACCACCTGGCCAACTACTCCTAGCCGCAACAACACCCTTGCAGTAATCTGTCAGCACTCACAGATCACTCCCATTTATGAACAATTACCCCGTTGGCCATAAAGCTACTTTCTTGATGTTCCCACACAAGTTCAGATGAAAAACCAACCATTCAATACAAAAACATGGCATAAACTAATTGTAAATCGCAAAGATATCAGAAACCTGCAAAAAACTAAAATAGATTCAATTTCAAATTCTGTATGTCTTAAATGTGTTACGAATACAAAACTAAGGTATGTAACTAAGCTAATACTGTAAGCCAATGGGCGAAGCATAGAATATTGTGTATTTGTAAAAACAACAACAAAACAATATATTAAAAACTTTTTAATTTAGTGTACATTTTGAAAACGTGCTTTTATTTGAAATGGGAATGAAAATCGTGTTGGATTCTCTTTAGTATTAAACAAAATTTTAAATCTTTGCACAAACCTGTGAAGTGAAATATCTACTGTTTTATAACCGAAAGAGAACTGTATCCAAATATATACATATATATAATTCGAATAGTTTTCTTGGGTTAAAAATCAATAGTGGGTTAATAGGGATTACCCCAAAATTTTGAAATATAACGGAAATAAGCCATGGTGGCAAAATATGGATTTTTGTAAAGCGGAGGTGCGGTCACACTGAGCTCTAGTCCTTATGTTTTGTTTGCCTTAGTTAATGGAGAATATCTTTTAGTTTTTGAGTATTAAAAGCCGATTCGATGGCAACTGTGGCTGAATGCAATCACAGCGTCTTCGACCTGGTCACCAAACTGGCCACAATGCTGGTCGCGGAGGAGCTGGCGCCAAAACAACCCACAGCTGCGTTGGTGGCCAAAAGGCGCTCCAAAATTTATGAATCTCTACTCCGCAGTGGAACGATGCCCTCCCAGGACAAGCTGGAGTTGCTCCACCAGGTGAGCAGCGAGGTGGCAGAGAATCCCAAACGAAAGGATAGGCTGCTCAGCTTCCAAAATCTACTAGAAAAGCAAGGGAAGGCAGAACCCCAGGAAACGGAGGACAAGGATGCGGAAAACCACTCCGAAGTGGTGATAAAACGTCTAAAACCAGGCCCACTGCAGCTACTTGAAACCACGGAGCCTCTGCCCAAGGAGCAAGTTCATCCAAAGGCCTTGCTTGGCATTGATCAGATGAATCGTGCCCTGAAACCCCTGCAGCTACAGCCATACTCCGATCTTCTCACGAGTAACCTGAATGGAAAGCCTCCGCCAAAAAAGGTAGGCCCCAGGATCATACCATCTGTTGTAACCCGCGTCGGATTAGCGGAGTCCATGACACGGATGAGAAATGACATGGATGAACCAATGCAGCCACCACCCCAATTGCCTGTGCTCGCTAAAAAAGTGACAGCTCCGCAGGAAGAACGACCTTTTGTGGCCCAACCTGGACCGGAGAAGCACTTCATTTCTGATCACATGATGACCAACGAACTAAAGCTGCTCCGGAACAAAAACCTGGTACTTAACTACATAGATGAAGCAACGCTAATCGATCACCTAAAGAAAGCTGCAGGTGGTCTTCAATCGTTAACGTTTCCTAGTCCGCCGGCAGATAAATTGAAGTTGCAAATCAGACCCAACACAACGTTGCCCACTTTGCTGCCGGAGGTGCTGGCGGATTTCGCAAATCACTTCCTTCGCGCCGGCTGCGCTTTCAGGCGTTTGAGTGCCCGCACCAAATGTAATAGGAACACCGAAAAGCGGCTGGAAAGGCCCCTAAGTCGAGTGAGATTGAATACCTTATTTTCTGTAGCATGTTTTATGAACCAATGCATTCTTGCAGGCCATGCGAGAGACCATTATAGATTACCTAGCCACCACTCGGGAGTTCTTCCTCTCTTTGCCAGCCGATAGTCTTTCCCAGCTGCTGACCGACTCACTTACAGCGATGCAGTTACTCTATCAACTGGATAGGATGTTCGAGAATGAACCGAGATGTAAGACTGCTGCATTGCCAAATTATTTCAAAATTAAACCAATTTTATAAAAATTAATTCAGTAAACCTGGACACTGGGATAACTGGCTCCTTCCTGTTGAGCTCCATCTGGCTGGCCATTGACACGTGCGGCAACAGTGACTTCCTGCAGCTGCTCATCTACTTGTTGCGCTGCATATCCCAAACATACTTTGTTCAGCTACAGAGATGGATCTACCATGGTGAACTGGACGAGTCGGTCAATGAGATTTTCATTAGCCGTTGTCTGAACACTTCACCGTCGCTTACAAACGAGTGCAGCAAGGAGTTCTTCGACAAAAGCTATCAAGTGGACAACGAGGCGATTCCAGAATTTTTAGCCGGCTGCGAACAGGAAATTTTTCAATGTGGAAAGTACAACCAGGTGCTAAGGGCATATAACGCTCAGGTATGAAAAAGATTATTCAAAACGCAAATCCATCTATAATGTTTGTTTCTTTATTTTAGCACCCCGTTTTTGAAGTGCAGTACCCGGATATAATGGTGTGCCTAACGGAGCAGCAGCTCAAACAGATGCGCCGCAATCTGGTCGATAAGTATGCCATCATCTATCAACGTTTTGGATGGTGCAGCATGCAAAGCATTTTCGAGGAGCGCATGGCGACAAAACGTGTATTTGCCAATCTCATGGTGAAGCGAACGCAGGCCCATCTGGACGCCTGGGCGGAGGAGCAGCGTGAACTTCAACTAAAAGCGAATGCACAGAAAAAACTGTTAAACGATCAGTTAAACGCAGAGCAGGAACGTCTTCAGCAAAATCGCTTAGAAAAGCGGCGTCAGGACATTGTTAATGAGCTCGCATTTCAGCGGGAATGCGAACGGATGGAGGATAAGCGCCTAGAGCTGGAAAAACAAGAGTTGCAAAAGAAAGTTATGCAGCTAGCAGCTGAATTGACTGTAAGAAGAAAACAGGAAGTGATCAGTCCTGACCAAAGCACAGTCAGCGATCTCAGTTTTGCTTCCTGTTTCGAGGGACCAGATTGTCTAGCAGAATCAACGTCTGATAAAGATGATGCAAATACAGAAAAGTTGGACGAAGAGGCAGCAGAACAATTGGATAAGCCATTAGATGACCCATTGGAACAGCCAGGTGCTGAAGGACAAAAAGATCAAGCGGATGTAGATGTGAACCAACCATGTGGAGAACTTCCCAATGTGGTTCAATATCAACGAAGTCACTCGGACGTGATGAATTCCAATGAGCACCCAACCACCCAAACAGAGTTCAATCGAAACCGCCAGCATGGTCTCTCCTCTGACCAGTTTCAAGAGTGTCATGCTACGGTACACCTACAACAGTCCGACTTACTTAAAACCACTGTCAGCACGAGTTCAGGATTGCACGCTGAACTTCCTCCGGACATTAATGCTAATCTCAATTGTCCGGACACGGAGGAGTTGACCGAACTACAGCGAAATCGCTTGCGCAACGAGCATCACGACGGCTTCGTCAGTTTTAACTCCACCGAGGATGAACACACCCATCGAATGCTATGCCAATTGAACTCAAATACGGAACGTGCCAGAAATCGGCGACGGGTTATGGACAGCGAGTTCGGTGTTACCCTGGGTTATAACAACAAGGATAAGGGAAAAAAGGCCACGCCTTGTCTGCCTCTAGAACTCGACAAGCTTCACGTCGAAGTCCCTTTGGCGGTGCTAACTCCAATGTCCACCACTTCCGATGTTGATATTGGTGAGCCGTCACCTAGGGAAATGCCAGAAATAGCTGACACTGCTAATAATAACAATGCTGGTGGCAGCAGTGAATATTTGTCTCCGGAGTCACCAAAACCCCATCTTGTAATTGATAATCCCCCCAGCTCATTATCGAAAGCCATTAAACCGGGTTTGGTTTTGCCCACGTACTTTAGAATGGAAAAGGAACCCAAACAGGACAGACATCAAAATGTTTCCACCTTGCCTGAGGCTTGCAATCCTTTTATGGCCCGCCGCTGCTTGCAGCTTTCCGTAATGGCGCCCGTTAACGCACACTACGCTCTTCTCCGAAATGAGGTCCTGAGGATCTTCCAGGAGCAGCGTATCTACGAGCATTTCCGCAAGCTAAGAAACTATTTCTTCCTGTTGGACGGTCAGTTTGGAGCATTACTGACGAGCGATATTCTAGGAAGAATAAGGGCGGGCATTGAGCCCCGCAGTCTCTGCCAGAAGGGCATCCTTGATACCATTTTAACCAATGCGCTGGCTGCTTGTTCGGCGGATGAAACTACGGTCTCACAGAATCTCACTCTCAATTGTACCACCATCCCGGATACGCTGAATTTCCTGTCCGTGGAAGCCACTTCTATGCTGAAGCTGCACTGCAAGATTGATTGGCCTCTAAACCTGGTGATCAGCTCGGAGACGGTTTCAAAATATGGTCAGATCTTCGGGTACCTACTGAAGCTGCGTCACGTTAGCTTTGTGTTGGAGGGTACCTACGAGTACCTGCAGCAAATGGGCAAACTTCTTGGCCCGGAACTCCGGACATGTGCCCATTTCCGGCACTTGCAGATGATACGCCACAAGCTGTCGCACTTTATGACCTCGTTTCAAACGCATCTGGTGGCCAAAGCTCTGCAGTCCACCTGGAAGAGTTTCAAGGAGGAGTTGTGCTCAGCCGATTCCATTGAGGCGTTGTACAAGCAGCATGTTGCCTACTTGAAGCGGGTGGCCTTCCTAGCACTGTTAAATCGGCGCAGTGCCAAGGTCAAGGAAACCATTGATAATATCCTAGTGATTATACTACGCTTCTGCAAGTAAGTTAACTTCTTAAATAGTCTGCATCTTTCATTTTTAAATTTAAATTTAAACGATTTTTAGAGTCATTCAGTCGCAGTCTTTTATTCTGGATCAAAATAATCACTTTGCTCATCCCCGCTTTAAACGCCTGCAGCAGGAGGAGGCTGAGTTCGAGAAATTCATGCAGTATCTCATCTATTTGGGAAACAAGGCGGCCACTTCTGGTTACCAGGAGGAAATCGGTGACCTGATTTGTATTATTAATTTTAACAACTACTACAAGGTATCTGAAAACACAACTGGTTCTTAAATCGAATATGGAAAGTGCTAGCCAATAATTGTTAGATAAGGAATTTCTCTTGCCATTAAGCTGAGCTTAGACAATTTTAAAATATTAATGCATGCATGCTGTCTCTGAAATGTAAAGCTTCGGTAAAGAAACTCAACTGCAACTGCCTTTAGTTTGTTTTTTTAGTTTTGGTAAACAATTTTGTTGTGTTAATTTAATATTAACTTTCAAATAATCGGCTAATTGAAAAATAATTTATTTAGTACGTAACTTATAATAAAATTTTAACTAAATGGAGATAAAAAATTAAAAATGAACCTGTATGTATCCATATTACATATAAAGGGTGTTTAAGAAAAACAGAAGAAAGAAAGTAGAAGAAAAGTACCTTACTATTTTCAAAAATGCAATTACAAAAATGGAAAGTAAATATTGTAATATAATTGTAATTGTGTCTTTATGATTTTGAAAACAGTTGATTCGAATTTATGAATAAATGCTTATGAATGGAAATCTTAATATATTTTAATTCAATAAGGACTGTCAAATTGTGTTTTATTTTTAAGTCAGCGAACATTTTCTAACTTAACGCGTATAAAATATCGCTTACGCTACCATCTCTAAGAGACCGCGCGCAAACGATGTATCGGTAATCGCTCCATCCCTGGTCATGAGTCACTTCGTGTAGAATAATTCAGTTTTATTTTTAGTTTATAAAAGCGGTGCACGCGATCAGCAATCTTATATATTTAAGTAATTTATTTCATCGAATAATAATCAATAAAAATGCAGGTAGGATGGATTGTCATAAGCAAATTGTATTTATTATCCGAACAACAATGTTTCTCCAATTGGATAAATGTGAATGTGGGTGTGTTTTTGGTGCATCCAAAAATAAACTCCATATTTGGTATTGAAAATGATGAATGAAAAAAACTCACGTGGCCTTGCTCTCCGTAGGACCCAAACGAAGATACCGAGTGGAATGATGTGCTCCGTGCCAAGGGAATCATTGGGCCCAAAGCGAAGGAGGCGGAGATCACGGAGGATCAGATCCAGAAGCTGATGGACGATGCCATCCAGCGGCGCACAGATCTTCCACTGAATGAAGGCCAGCGGGACAAGAAGATCGATGACATGTCGCTGGACGAGCTCGACGAACTGGAGGACTCCGAGGACGAGGCTGTTCTGGAGCAGTATCGCCAGCGACGCATCGCCGAGATGAGGGCCACCGCCGAAAAGGCGCGATTTGGATCTGTTCGCGAAATCTCTGGGCAGGACTATGTGAACGAGGTGACCAAGGCCGGCGAGGGAATCTGGGTGGTCCTCCACCTGTATGCCAATGGAGTACCACTGTGCGCACTGATCCACCATCACATGCAGCAGCTGGCCGTCCGCTTTCCGCAGACCAAGTTCGTGCGCTCCGTCGCCACCACCTGCATACCGAACTTCCCCGAGAAGAACCTGCCCACCATCTTCATCTACCACGAGGGATCGCTGCGCAAGCAGTACATCGGTCCACTGGAGCTGCGCGGCGACAAACTGACCGCTGAGGAATTGGAGTTCATGCTGGGCCAGGCGGGCGCAGTACCCACCGAGATCACGGAGGATCCACGGCCGCAGATCAGGGACAAAATGCTTGCCGATCTGGAGGACAAGAGCTCGGACTTTTACTGAGTCATAGCCCAATCATAACTCTCATCCAACTTCGTGTTCAGTAGGGTGGGTAAATACTTTAGAATGAATCATCCAGTAAGGCGCAATCCAAAATCAGCATTTGGATCTTTCATGCGGACTCACTTAACTAACAAAAATCAAACTTTTGAACGTAATGTAAGCTTATTAAGTTTACATTAGTAAACTTCCACTGTTTGGAGCGAACCTTATTGATTTATATATTACCCACCCAGTCCTCAGGAAGTTTCCTTGCACGTTTTCATTTCATTGTTTTGTAGCATTTATGTACCCTCATAAATAAATTGTTTACTTTTCTACAGAAAGTCACTTATTATGATTTTGTTTGGTACTGCTAGCTGTTGCTTTTGCCACGCTTTTTGGTTTACCACGGAAAATGTTCGGATCGATGATGTTGTACGGATGCTCGCAGGCGGGATTCAGTACTCGTCCACGTCGTGGCTCGTGCTCCTCAAGGAGATGAGGTGCCAAGAGGAGAAACAGCTGCTCCGTCCAAGAGGGCAGGCCACAGGTGGAGAAGCACAGCTCCCAGTACGGCAATCCCAGGTGCGCGATGGCCATTCGAAGGTATTCACTAAAGGTGTCCGCCAAAAACTGCCAGCTGAGGGTGCTCAGCTCCAGCAGATAGAACTTGGGATTGTTGGAACTCGTGGATTCGTACAACATACACACCTATCAGAGGGATATTTTGCAATAAATCAAATGATCCACAAAATATTCCTTCTCCCATGCGTCTGGACTATATTAAAGTACCCACCTTGGCCACCTCGTTCACGTTGTTGATCTCAAATATTTTTGACTTGGCCGTTATAATAGGCGTGGCATTGCCCCACTTGTCTTTTCCGGTGGCAATCGGAGCTGGAAGGGATTGTGAACTTCCGGTTGCTCCCACAACATCCGAGTTGCTATTGGGCAGAGCCGTCGAAGTGCTGGAGTGGCTCGATGTTGTTTCTATGTTTTCCCGTAGAAGGGTCACCTGGAGCAAGTGCGGGAAGTGGATGTGCCCCACGCGCCTTATATCGTTAGCTGGAATTAAAGTGATATAGAAAAGAAACCAGAAACTACGAAGACCCCACTCACGAGCATACTGGTAACTCCAGTTCAGGATAAATCCATCCGACGATAGGTAGAACTTCTTCATATCTTCCGGGAGATAGACGCAGTGCCTCTGCTCCCAATTAACCACCTGGCAGGCATTCAGAGGTTGTCGTCGCTCCAACGTCACATTACATACCCTGGGCACATTGGCTGAAAGTTTCGGAGGACCCAGTCTTACAGGACTTTAATCTGTTGATGGTTTCATACTCACACAGGGTCCTTATCAGACCAAGGGTCAAATTTTCATAAAATGCATCCTCTGGCGATAGCTTTTTGTTCATCATCAAATAATTTATGTTTCAGAATAAATTCTGTTAAATTTATACGTCAGACTGTTTTTCCACATATATAGACAAGCTGTCACGGTATAAACAAAGTCACTTAGGATTGGTTGTTGTGGCAACGGTGCGTATGGTTGATGCCATTGAGTTCAAAGGTAAGAATTTATATATGCTAAATATTAAGAACTAAATACTCACTTAAACAGTAATGCAAAGATTGTAACTAATTAAATTTTCAGACAACATTGAAAATAATTTATTTACATCACTTATTTTGCGATTAACCAACAACTATAAACTGTGGAGCTTTAACGACAATTACACATAAAATACCATGATTAAATGAATTTGTAAAGGAGACGAGTATTGGTATTTGAATGAGGATAATCTGCTGCTGCTGCTGCCTCATCTCTTGCTCTGTTCCTGGGCCTCACTTTCGGCCTCCTCCTCGTGTCAGGAAACCTCCCAAACCGTGGATTCCACAGACCTTCGTGGACGTGCGGCCACCTCCACGTGGGCGTCCAGTCCATCGCTTAGCCGACTGAAACGGCGGGCCCAGCTGCCTCGGGCAGTCACCGTGCTGCCGGCTATCGACGCCCGGTTGCTGGTGTCCCGGAACAGGCTCATAATGTCCTGGCTGTCGCCCTGAGCCCGCTTGATGCCGTGCTGGTACTTGGCCTCCTTGGCCAGCAGCTGCTCCCGCTGCATTTGGGTCTTCACCTCGGATGGAACGTCCGGAATGATGAACTGCATGATGCCAGTTATCACAAATACCACGTGCTGGAAATTCGACATATGAGTTCATTATCGTTATAGGATTCCTATATGTAAGACGTACCTCAAAAACCACCACAAAAGCCAAGCGGGCAGCAAAGACATGCCAGTAATGGGGACTCAGTCCATAAGGCTCGTAATCCTTTGGCCCATTTCTGAATGGATACAGATGAAGTGGTGCAAAACAAAAAGTGGAGTTGTAAAAACCTACCTATAGCCCCGATATTGGCAGGTGTCGGGATCTTTTTCGCTGACCGAGGCACCCCACTCCTCCTTGTAGTCCGAGGTATTGAAGATGGACAACGAGTGCTCGATGTAGCCAGCCAAAGTGTGGGTTTCGGAATAAACAAACTTGTACACCATGCGGGGTATAAAATCGCTCGTGTAGGCAATCACAAAGGCGTTCGAAACGACGGCCGTGTAGGTGATGATCCGGAGAATACCGTACCAAGCTCCAATGTCCTCAACCCGCTCTGCCAAGGGACGTCTGGCCTGAGTGACCATCTTGTAGGCATCCAAACGGATCTCGGCCACGTTGTTCAGCAGGGCGAAAAGCGGCGCCAGTGGAAAAGCAGCCACAAACAGAGTGACAAAGCCGTATTGCAGAACTGGTGGCAATGGAGTGGGTTTAACCATTATATATGGATATCTAATATATTATTAGGTGCTCACTCATTTCCAGGTACTCATCGAACAGGGCCAGGCGTCCTGGGTCCTGCATGTGATAGTCCTGCTCCCAGGCCATATGCAAATGCGATTCATCCTTGGTGGCCTAAAAGGGATTAAGATTAACATGAATCTCCATGTATTATTGCCATGAAGCAGCAGGACCCACCTGTTTATGCTTTCGCTGACGCCACCAGTTCCAAAACTTGGGGAAGAGGTACTCCATGAAGTTGTTCCAGCACTGTTTGCCGACCATAATGATGGCCAATTGGATGCACAGCTCGGATAAGCAGCCCGCCGGATCGCAGATATCATTCTTCAGCCGGAAGAACTCACTTTTGCGGGCTTGATCATCTCCGGGATAATCGAAGAACCGCCCCTTAAAGAATGCAATGTAGATGAGCGAAGAGTAGAAGTTCATGAACTCGAAGAAGAATATCTTGAATGTATAGGAGTCCTCGTATTCCGTGTGCGTGCGCGGATTCTCCAGATTGGTCAGCTTGATGGCCATGCGGTGGTAGATCTGGAAGGTAAAATTAGGTAGTTGCTGGTTTTTAATGGCGCATTTAGAAAATGTAGTCCTACTCGTGTTAGTATCATAATGACCACCAAATTGATTAAGGCAGCCGTGACACTGGTAAAGAGTTTGGCGTGCTCCTTGACAAAGAATCCGCCTCCTCCATAAATAACAGACACCAGAGTTATGCGATAGAGAATGGTGCCCAGCACGGCAGAGAGGACCACAGATATCTACAAATAGTTTAAAGCTCTATTAAGCTCTATTGTAAAAATAAATATAACTAAGTATATCGCACCATAAAAAGTACTGCACTACCGGTAATTACAAATCGTATGGACCTGTTCCAGGTGGACATGTAGGGTTCCTTTTCCCGCGTGACAGGATTCATGCGAAATGTGGTGGCATTCGTCTCGAATTCTGGTCGGTTCTCCTCGTCCATATCGACGTTGTGCAAGTCCCACTCCCAGACTAGAACCGACTGTTTGCGTTTCCAAAGCTCCAGGAATGTGGTCGCTGATAAGAGATACAAATGAAATCAAAAATTGGCTATTGAAAATAGTTACCTTAAAGACTCAATAAGAAACCGATGCAAATTATTTATAGAAAATGAAAGAACAAAGGTAAGGATTCCGTGATACCTACCCCAGAAGGACATAAAGATGGCGAAGAATACCGTCGAGGGATTGTCAAAGAGATAGGTGAGCCGTGAAAAGAGGCACGACTCCGAGAGTCGTTGGTAGCTGCATGCCTTGTCGCAAAGTGGGCACAAAGTAATGTTCCCCGTGCCATACTCATTGCAAATCTCCTTGCTGGGCGTGTTGTCCTCCGACTCCAGAGTGGCCAGTCCGTAGATGAAGCAGAGGGTGCCCACCACGGCCGGATAGACGAGCATCTCCGTGTAGAAGCCCAGCCAGCAAAAGTACAGGGCGATCTTGTCGCCGAAGTACTTGCGCACCAGGCACAGCGGCTGCTTCTTGTACCACTGGGAGGGATGGGCCCACGTCTGGTAGAGAACCCGGCGGTCCAGCGAGATGCCGCTGGAGTGGGGTCGATCGTACCGCCCCTCGTGCAGCGGGAAGCAGCCCAGGTAGGTGCCGTCGTTCATCAGCCGCCGGATGCCGCTGCGGTCGCTCTCGTCGAAGGGTGTTCGGATGAGCACCTGCATCACCATCAGCGATCGTTGGGCACTGGTGAAGGCAGTGGCGCGGTCCTTGACAATGAACCTGAAGAGGGCGAAATTAAATTCCATATAAATTATTCATTTTGTAAAATTCTATGAGCTATAATACGAGCTATAATGGTATACACTTGTGCTTTATTGGTTGGCATACGTATAATTGATATTAAGTATACGCAAGAATTTATAATCACTTTAATTTAGTAGGCAGGTGCTTCGGAGTCAAGTGCTTAAAAATCATCTAAAATAGCAATTTAAATCCCATGCACCAATACACTCGTTTTTATAAACTAAATATTTTTCCCAAACATGATTCTACTTACTGCTCCTCCGGATTGCCATTGGCTGTTGCCGCCTTAAATGTGGTCTCTCCCTCCAGAAGGGTTTGGTCCAGCTGAATCTTCTTGGTCAAGCGCTGCCACACATCCTTCCAATATTGCACATTCCTAAGTACAACATTCTCCTCATCCTTTAAATAGAGAATCATTCAGATAATTTGTAGTTGAATACCATACCAAAATGCTCACCCAAGATGGCTTCACGGATATGGTGATGAATCTTTTCACGGGCAGCTTTAGATTCATGACCTCAGCCAATCGTGTTTCCAGCCGCCAGGGCAGATGGATCTTCAAAAAGAAGGTCTTCTCGTTGAAGGACTGCGACTTGTCCTCCAGCTCGACCTCGAGTCCCTCCTTCATGAGGTTGTCCATGAAGGAGCGTCGGTTATCGCGACGCTTGGCCTCCGCCTCAGTCATGACGCCCAGGTCCTCCTCCTCCCAGGCCAGCACCATGTCCACTTTCCGCCTGCCATCTCGGAACATCAGTGACTCCGGATCCAATCCCTCCCGGTCCTGTTTGCTGACTCTTCTCTCGTCGCCGGACTCGCCGCCCAGACTGTTGCTTTTGCTGGCCTTTCGACTGCCGTAGTAGCTTCCACTTACGGAACTCGCTGTGTCCGAGGCCTTTCTTTCCGTGGGTATAAGTTGGCGATAGCCGAATTGGTCGGGTAAAACGTTGGAGTGCGAGGACTCCATTACCTCATAGGACTGATTCACTCGGTCGGCGGAACCCAGCGTGGGACTCAAGTTTAGACCCAGGTTCCTCCGCATGGCGGTGCCAGGTATATCCTCCTCATTATTGCCAACTATCTTGGGCCCAAAGGCCTGCGTGGGACTCGGTTCCGCGGACTCCGCTTCCAGATGCGTGGGCAGTGGCATGGCTATCGAGTTGGATTTGGGGAACAGGGGATTGCCATTGCTGGTCCGCATCACCGAGGAGTTCAGCCACTTTTCCGTGTAGACAGCGGATCCGGCCCGTGCCCGACTGGCACTTAGCTTGGATTTGGGCGGAATCGGAGTGGCGGGTTTGCTTGGGTCTTCCACCGGAACATTATCGCTCCCCTGGCAGCTATAAACGTTATCTATCGGATCCGATTCGCTTTGCCTGGGCTGCAGATCGGAGTCAATTAAAGCCCCCTCCTGTCGTCACATAAGGTTGAAGGTTCAGTAGCCTGGAAATGTTAATTCAATAGCAAACTCACCCCGTATCCCATTAATCTTCCTGCCACAATGCCACTATCCTGGCTAAGTCTCCGTGGTCGCGGCTTCGTCTGACTTCGGCGGCTCATGCGCTCGCTCTTGGCGGGACTGGACATCACCTGCCTGGTGGTGGTGGGATCTGGGGATTGTCGTGGGCTTCGCAGCGTTGGCACCGAAAGGAATCCTGAAGGGGTCCACAGCCACCGGTTACGTTTACTCGGTTAATAAATTCAGAAGCCATAATCATTTCTACTCACTGGGAAACTGAAAGACAGACTGCTCGCTGAACCTGTCGCCCTCCCGGGCTGCACTACCAATGAGATCCTCCCGTGAGTTGGCCTCCGTTATGGGGGCGGTGCTCTCATCCTCGACGCTGTCGATGCGGATCTGAAAGATGTGTGACCTCTCGCCGGACCTTCCTTCTTGACTGCTCATCGTCTTCTCTCTATGGCGTCATGGAATCCTGTGGATGGGCGGCAGGTCATATGGGGCCACTTTTCAATTTGGCCTAGTTCGGAGCACCTGCTCCGTTACCCATGATAAACTATTTAAAGTGACAAGTTCGGAAACTTGCGGGGGAACCATTCGTGGGGACTGTCATTCAAGACTTGTCATAGCAGCGCATACTTTTATCCCCCGATATTCCAATGGATCCAATGGGTCCAATGGGTGCATTAACTATTCATGTATGTTTATACTACTGGCCTCGGACAGGCCATTAATTTATACCCCGAAGAGTATTTGTATCTTCATTTGCAAGCGCGTTCCAATCAAAAGGTGAGCTCGGCCACGCATTTGACATTGACCCGCGGAAGGTGTTTGTATAGCCCGACAAGGGTTCCATTGGGTTAGCAGTGGGGGGACGGGGGGAGGGTAAAACTACAGCCATTGGGATTAATGCCTTCACATTTGCTGTAGTGCATTGTGGGAGCGAGTCCAGTTGGGTCGCCAAATGCTTAGTGGGGCAGAAGCAAACTTGTTGCTACGAGTGGTGACCACTTTCCCAGGCGGGCCAGGCGAATGACAATAGTTCTAAATAATTGCCCTAGATTTGGTATTGGGATATGTGTAGTGCCATGTGTGGATGTGGCAATGGGTGGTGGTCAGTGGACTGCCACTGGACGACAGACAAACAAAATCCAACTCGTACCTGGATCACTAATAAGCGTGCGACGGACGTCCTGGAAATGTCAGCGTTCGTTGGCAGTTGTGAAAAGTCCCATGCCATTGAAGTAATCACAACAATTGAAGGTTTATTGATTTGCTCCTGTCGCTTTCAAGCACTACTCGCATATGGATAATCGATTATTGATTGCCGTTTCTATTCATATGCAGCTGGGCTTCAATAGTTTAATTTATCTGCTATATCTTTTTCACTTTCACCAAAAAAAAGATCGTTTAACTGCAGATCTGCTGGCCACTTCACTCGATTGCAGAATTCACACTTCGAACTGGCCCACTTTTATTGATTTTGTGTGGCTTGTAATTATTAACTTTCAATCAAGGTTCACACTATCCAAGCACACGCTCGCACGTCCATCCCGACCACTTCTAATGGCCATTTACTCTGACCCTGTACGCTGCGCTTACGGCGTACCGCTCACCACGACGGTTCCCGACCGATTGACCGACCAGGAGCTATGACCCTCTGGCCAGGACAGTGACACCCAGGGACAGATAGCTAATCACGGTAGTACTCGCAGTCGTGGCTCTCGCGGTGGGTGGTGGCCCATTGTGGGAGGAGTACTGATTGTACCTACGTGGAAACCCATAAAGGCGCACATTAAGTGTCCGGGTCCCATGGGACTTTTTAAAGTTCAGTTCAGTTACAGTTCCGTTGAATCCTCCCTGTCTAGGAAAATCATCTGCGATCAAAAACAAATACAGTCAAATGTAAGTATAGTTGGATAGAAAGTACTGAATCAAAAACGCTTAAATAATGGTACTATAATGATTTATTGAATGATCATTGAATAAAGTACCTTTACCATTAGAAGACAATAAACAGAATCTGCACTTTCCCATCACTGACCAAACCAAAGTTCACACCCACTCTAAAGGGGCATGTGGCACATGCGGACGCTACTTTTAACACGAATATCCTATTAATAAGGTATTTGACTCGCTGTTGCACGAGGTTCTTCGTGCTGACTTTCTAATTTTAAATTAGGCCGACCACCGAACCAACGTTCTTTCTGACCACCATATTGATACTCGTAGTTGTGAGTGACGTCAGTTATTCGTAGGCTCCTGTATACTTGTAGGCCCTATGGTCGTCATGGCGTTTTGACTCCCATACATGGCATAGAGGTTGAGAGGTTGACCTATAGACAACATTTATTGGTGGCTCGAATGAACCTATCCCAGGGGAACTCTTCACGATTACTCGGTCAAATTCGTGACCATAAAAATAGAGTGAAATGCGACATTGTGCGCCACCCGTATGGTGTATGGTGTAAGTACTATTATTGTATGGCTGGGAGTCTATTTTGATTGAATGCACGTCATTAATAATTTGAGAACCCTTGCCGTATTTGGTTATTTTCGGGGGTAAGTACGTGCTGATTTCGACGTTTGTCGGTCTGCTTTGTTTTTGATTGACAATATCGTTTAGTTAGTAAAATACAAGTGCGATTCAAGAATGAAAGTAGGTACTTGACATTTATTTGTCTTCTGTGTTGCGTCACGAACTCGAAGTAGACGGCTTTGGTCAGTTTTTGTGGCCTCCTATAGCAACCTATTTAGAGAACTAGGACTGAAACTAGTCTGGTATAAGCCTATTTAGCAGTACAACAAAACCTCCTTCTTCATGCTATTGCTTTTTTAGCAAATGTATTTAACCACCACCATAGGTTTGACTTATCTTATTAGATCAACATCGACCCGAATCATTCATTTAACCCAGATTGTCGGCGATGATCACGTCGTCTGTATCACTTCTACACTGTTGCAGGACATCCACTTCGCAGCTGTTGGTCAACCGGTTGAAGAACTCTCCCTGGGCGCACTCGCCGTCGATCTGCTGGCCATGGACACAGGTGAAGTAGCCCCGGCAGTGGTCCGCATCCCGTGCCAGTTGTCCGTGCTTTCCGTTGCAGACTCCCACTCTCTCGCCGTTCTCCAGGAGGCAGGTGCCATCGCTTTGTCGACAGATTCCCAGAAGGCTGTCGAAGCTCTCGCCATTGCGACATCGCTGGGAGACGGGCTCATCGTCCTCGCAGCTGGTATATCTACGGCAATCGCCCTGCTCCGCCACGGAAGCACCATTTCCGATTACTCCACATATTCCGGCGAAAGAGGTGGGTGCATCCTTGCAGATTCCATTCGTAACTGCCTTCTCCTGACCACCAAGTTCGATCTGTCGGGATTGTAAGGGACTTTCTGTCTGGTTATTCCCATCAGAGGTGATCTCATAGGGCTGACACTGCTGCAACGTGGCATTGAAGAAGTTATCCGTATAGCAAAGCTCATGCCTGAGTTTTCCGGAAACGCAGAGATAAAAGTTATTACAGTTGGCCGGATCGGGCATTAAATAACCATGTTTGCCTTCGCAAACCACCGGATCTGGAGGCACGTGCTGGTTATTGGGATTGTCATCATCGTCGGGTACTGATTCAACCAGCGGACAGGAGCCGTCATCCGTAAGACAGAGTAGTTGCTCCGAGTCGAAAAAGGTGCCTGCAGCACATCGCTGAGCAGTGGCCACTCCACCGGCACAGATAAAGTACCGGGTACAGTCTGTCCGATTGGCCAGGAAGGTGCCGTCCTGCAGATCTCCACAGCCATAAACGTAGCTCACGTTTCCATCCAGCTGACCGTTGGGACACGGCTGTACGGCCAATGATTCCGGTTCGCACGTGGATAGCACCGGATTAAACTGATGCTCTACTGGGCACTCCACGGGAAAGGCTAGTCCCTTGACACAGGCGTAGTACAAATTGCAGTACCGCTCGTGAGGGAGTTTAACTCCATGGAGGCCGGAGCACAACTTGGGTGCAGTTTCCGTTTCATCCTGATTGGAAACGTTTCGACACTGGCCATGATCAGCGCGGCAAATCGAGAGCAAACTGTGGAAGTACTGACCCTCATCGCATTGCACCAGACTAGTACCATTCTGGCTGGAGCAGCTGTAGTAGGAGCGGCAATCCTCCGGATGAGCCACCAGCTTGCCATCTTCTAGTCCGGCACAAATCGCCAGCTGGCAGGAGCCATCATTCGGTCGGCAGTATCCCTGGGTGGAGTCAAAGAAGCTGCCAGAGGAGCAGCTCTGCAGGATCGTGGGCACTTGCTGCAGGCACAGGTAAAATCGAGTGCAATCTGTGGGATCGAGCACACTGAGCCCATCCATTTGACCCAGACACTGGTTTTCCGCAGTGAGATCCCTTATCTGGAGATGGCACTGTGACTGTAACTGACACTTGTTGCCATTCCTAGCGAAACTGTGCCCCCTCAGACAGCTGCCCAGATGCCATGACTCCGCCTCACAGTATAGGAATCTCTGAGAGCAGTTGTTACCGATTTGAGCCTGGAGTTCCCCCTCCCGGCAGATGCGCCGCATCCCATTGTCTTGACAGCTGCCATCGCTGGGCACACAGCCCAGCATGGGTTCAAACTGTTCCCTTTCCTGGCAGCGCCTCCGCATCCACTGGCCATCCGAACACAGTTCGTAGCTGTGGCAACTGCCCACCACGGATCTGCTCTCTCCGTTGGAGCAGCTTCCACTCCGCTCCGCCGGCAGGATACACTGGCCCGCATCATTGGGCAGGCAATAGTTGTGCTCCCGACTGAAGTACATGCCCAAGGGACACTGGTGCAGCCACCAGGAGTTGTCCAGGCACATCAGGTAACTCTGACAGCCGCCCGCCAGAGAAGGACGCACAGCCAGGTGCTGGCAGTCTTCGGAGGTATTACCAGCTGACTTGCTCATCACCCAACTGCAAATTGTCTGATTCCTGTCCTGCTCATGACCCCGCGGGAATGGCAGACAGGATCCGATCAATGAGGAGTAGTAGTGCTGTTTCGGACAGTTGCGGAGTCGCCATTTGCCGCCGGAGCAGCGGAAGTACTGCAGGCAATTGCCACTTTTGGCCGGAATCGTCAGGGATTCGCTGATGGTGCTGCAGGTGGGAACGTTCGATACCCTTGCGTAGGCGCAGACCAAGTCATCTCGCGGCTCCAGGCATCTCTGCTGCTCCGGATTGTAGTATCGCTGGTCGGAGCAAGTGCGTCGGCGCCAATGACCATCGATGCACACCTCGTACTGCGAGCAGTTCGCTGGTACCGACCGCTTTTCATCCAAGTTACATATCTAGAACGAAAGAAAAGAAAATAAAAGGCAAGATAAAATCAATCTTATTTATCACACATTGAAATATTACAATTTCTTAAACGACCAACCCTTTACATCAAACTTTTAGTTTTTCTCTGAAAGAAGGCCATATCCACATGTTCCATTCTATAGGCACACATAATAAAAAGCCGAAATGTTTTTAATTCATCAATTTTGAATTTATTGTAGCGCATATATGGTTAGAGTACATTATTGGGTATTTAATACGTATAGAAGTGGAACAAGCGGAACATTCACATAAAACATAACTCATAAATAACAACTAAGGTCGTAGGATATAAGTAAGTAAGTAGGTATATAGGAGTAAATAGAAAGCACTAGCTCAAAGCTGGCCTAGAAGAGTTTTGGGAAGTATTTCTTGAACAAGTTCAGGGACCTTACGTTTTCCTCCGACTCCACGGAACGCTTCTGGATGCTGTGGCTGGCGCACATGCCGAGTTCCGGAGCAAAAGTCTCGCCCTCGCCGCACGGATGATAGGTGACACTAACGCGCTGCGGATCGTCACAGGAGCAGAATCCGGACTTGGTGTTTTCGGCGGCGAAAGGCTCGTATTGGCTTCGCCTCAGGCACTCCTTCAGGTTGCAAGAGATCATGGCCATGGCGTCCTTCAGCAGACATATGCCCTGGGTCTTGTCGAAGACGTGTCCCGTCTGGCAGTGATGGAAATTGGGCACACCGTCGCAGGAGCAGAATCCTTCGGTGGTGTTCTTCGCCTCGAAGGCTTCGAAGGCAGCTCTGTCCCAGCAGCTGGTGTACTCGCAGGCCTCGACCACACAAGCTCCCGCACTCTGCTCGTAGACATGTTCATCCGCACAACTGATGAAGGTGGACACGCCCACAGCCTGGCAACTGCAGTATCCACTGGTCGTGTTGACTGCCGCAAAAGTGGCAGTCACAAGGGCGCGACTGTGGCATTGTCTGCTATCGCAAAGGCCGAGGGCATTGATCTTGGCGCTATCAAAGCAGGCACCATAGAGACTGTTATAGGTTTGGCCCTCTGAGCAGTCCTTGAACACAGGAGTTCCGCTCACGCACAGGCAGAAGCCATCATTCGTATTCAGAGCCGGATATGAGTTGTAGTCATCGGAGCTGTCGCATTTACCGGGCTCGCAAACGCACTCGGATGCCTATGAAACATTAAGAAAATGATTCTGAAATTATTCATTCAGAAGCTGCATCCTTTTACTTACAGCCCGAACTGCGCATCGTCCCTGCTCCGCATCGTACACCATCTCGGCGCTGCACTGTACCAGGACCACCTCCCCATTCTCGCATAAGCAGAACTCAGCGGTATCCTCGTTGGCGTTGTTCGTAGGGAAGGGCACGTAGTTGCCCAAGATGGCGCATTGGTCAGAATCGCACAGGGCGGTCACACAGGCATCCTGTAAATATTTCGATATTAAGCTAAAACTGATTGATCTTGATGTTTGGCGGACATGTCATACAACAATCGTTTTGCAGATTCCCAGGAGGGGATCAAATTCCTCGTTTTCGTCGCATGGCTGATAAACGGGAAAGCCGCTATCATCACAATAGCAGAAGCCGTCCTTTCCTTCGTTGGGCAGATATGGTGTATACTCCGGAGTGCTGTCACATTTTTCAGCATCACACAAGCCGGCAACAGAAGGATCCTGGAGGGAAAATATGAATTTGTTAGAACATTTAGAATCTGTATATTGTAAATCCAAAACTGGCCACACCCACCTCTTCTTCCCTGCACATCTTCAGATTAACGTTATAGACCTCATCGTCGGAACAGGTTTCATACACGGGGCAGGAGTTGACGCAGTAGCAAAACGCGGAGGGCTCATTTGAAACAGGGAAGGTGTTGTAATCCGCAATGTCCTCGCAAACGCCGACATCGCAAGCATTCACTGGGCATGTGGTTTCCTCCTGCAAATATCAATTAGATGGGGTGGAAATATCGCATTAACAATGACTTACCTCAGTGCTGAGGCAGGCACCTAGCTCGGAATTGTATTGCGAGTTGTCCGGACAGCTGCTGTACTTGGGAATTTCGTCCACGCAGATGCAGAAGCCATCGGTACCATCCAAGGCAGGGAATGTTGAGAAGTCCGTCTTTCCTACGCAGCAATCGTGGCAACGTGGCTGTAAGCGGATTTGGAATACATTATGCACTCATGTATGTATTTTGGGACCTATTCTAATGACTCACATCTGGCAGTGGAATGAGGACACACTCCAGCTCCTCGCTATCGAAAGTGTAGCCAATGGGACAGGGAACTGCTATGGGCTCTCCAGCGCGGCACAGGCAGAAACTGTTCGGGTCCTCGTAGTCCGGAGAGATGAAGTACTCCGACTGGTCGTTGCAGACCTGAGGATCGCAGTTTCCGGACTGTAATACGGAAAAAAAACGATGGTTAACGATGGTTTGGAGGTAAGTCGTGATATTTGTGGACGACAACTTACGAAAGTGCAGCTTTGTGAGGTCGCGTCGTAGAACAATCCGGTTGGACAGGATTTAATATAACCACCACCATTCTCGCACAGGCAGAAGGTCGAGGAGTCGTCGTTCTTAGAAGGATACGTCAAGTACTCATTGGTACTGGTGCAAACGGACTGATCGCAATCGCTCTAAATTTGTTGAGAAGAACGAGGTATTAATCTATCAAGTTATCACAAAAACATATTTTCCTAGTGATACTTAACGATCTATTTTCTGTGCAAAGAGTATTGTTGCTCTCATTAAATTGGCTTTACTTACGCTGGCTTGGGTGTAGCATAAGCCCAGGGTGGCGTCGTATCCTGTGTTGACTGGGCAGGATTCAATACTAGCCTCGTGGTCTAGGCAGACGTAAAATTGGCCAGTTTCTCCGGCAACAGCGTAGGTGGTGCCATCACTGGCGGTGGCGCAGTTTTTGGCAGAGCACTCCACGGTAGTGGAGCACTGACCAGTGGCTGAATCAAAGGCCTCTCCAGAGACGCACTGCACCACTTTGGGCACTCCGTCCGTGCACTGGAAGTACTTGGTGCAGATGGGGTGGGCGACGTTGCCGTTGCCGCAGGTGCATGGGTTGATGCACCTGGCATTCACATCGATGGCGCACTCACCATCGGCATTGTACCACTCGCCGGATCCGCAGGTGTGCTTCGTTGCCAGGCCATCCCAGCAGGTCAAATAGCTGGTGCAGTCGGTCGCATCTGGCATCTGGTAGCCATTCGGTTTGTTGGAGCACACCCAGCAGGTGGCCTTGGTGTCCGGAACACAGACGCCGCTGGAACTCTGAAAGACATTGCCATAGCCGCACACACCCTCCACCAACTGTCCGTTCTCGCAGATCAGGTACTTATCGCAGTCGGTCGAGTGGCCCACAATGGTTCCCTGCTGGATGCCTCCCTCGCAGTCGTCCACACTTCGCTTCTGGCGCGATCCGCTCGATCTGTTCTCCGAGCAGACATTGTCGGTGTCCTCGCGGCAAACGCCAACGGAGGCGTCGAAGTAGGTGTCATTGGGGCAAGTGCCATGCTCCCACTGGCCATTGAGGCAGACCTGGTAGGTCCAGCAGTTCTTTCCACTGGCTGGAGGATCTCGGGCATTGCACTTGGTTGTGGTTGCAGCAAGCGCTGTTGAGGTTGTGGGACTCGGTGTTGTGGTGTCTGATGCATTAATGCACACATTATTCACATCCACTTGGCAGCAGTTCAGAGAGGCATTGAAATAACTGCCACTGTTACAGGAAACGGAAGTCCAGTCGCCACTTTGGCACTTGTAGTACTTGGTGCAGTCCTGGGGATCCACTTTGGCATCTCCATCCGTGCAATCCGCCACGCAGCAAGTGTTGTCTACAT
Source organism: Drosophila teissieri (assembly GCF_016746235.2). Classification (NCBI taxonomy): domain Eukaryota; kingdom Metazoa; phylum Arthropoda; class Insecta; order Diptera; family Drosophilidae; genus Drosophila; species Drosophila teissieri. The sequence goes on along the minus strand of NC_053031.1, from coordinate 11,558,883 downwards.
CAACCTCACAAACACTGAGGGTGGCATTGAAAAAGTTACCCTTGCCGCAGTCCCCAGCCTCCAGGACACCGTCAATGCAGATGAAGTACTTGCGACAGTTCTCTTCATCGGGAATGAAGTCGGCGTTCTTTATGTCACCGCAATCGCAGGATGCCGGAGGTTCAGTGGTCACCTCATCACAAGGTTCAGTGGTGGTGGTTGTGGAGTCATCGCATGGCGCCTCTGTCGTGCAAGTGCCGGGAACACAACCCCAGTTAGTGTCCTCAAAGTAGCTTCCTTCGGGACATTCCTGAGCAGTAGCCGTATTATTGGAGCACACATAGAACACGGTGCAGTTGGACTTATCGGCCACAGCGGACCCATCATCCTGTCCAATGCAGTAGTTAACCCAGCATTGGGAGTTTCCTTCATCGACAGTGCAGGCGTCAACTGAGGTGTTGAAGTAACTGCCCTGGGGACAAGTCGTAAGAGTGGCCTCTCCATCGGAGCACGCATAGTAGCTACCGCAGTTCTCCTCATTCGCCAAAAAGGTTCCACTGGTCTTATTAATGCACAGGTTCTGCCAGCACGTGTTGTTCGTATCCGGTACGCAGGCAGCCAGGGTTTCATTGAAATAGCTACCCAAATCGCACTTCTGTGGATAGGCAGACTGCTCGTCGCAGATGTAGAACTCGCCACAAGCACCACTATTGGCTATGTAGGCTCCGTTCACCTCGGTGGAGCACACATTGGTGGACTGCAGAAGATCGGGAAGAAGTTAGGTATAGCAATCAAACTCGAAATGAGAATCTAAAACCTACCTCAGCAAGTGGAGCTATAAGACTCAGCTTGCAGAGACTTCGTCCTGCGATTGTGCACTTGCCATTCTTGGGGTTGTACTCCTTGCCCGGTGAACACGTCACCGTGCGAACAGAGTTCTTGGCGGTGCAACGGTAGTAGGAGGAGCAGTTCAAGGGTTTTGGCCAGTGCATGGAGAGGTTCCTCGTCCTCCGGTATAAGCATTCGGGATCGGCGGCTCCAACTAGGGCAGCCACTGCAGTGAGTGCCACCACAGTGAGCAGAGTAGCTGGATACGAGAAAAGTAACTAGAGTCCTTGTTACTGTTAGAATACTGCACACTCTCACCTTTCATCTTGTTCACTTCTATTATTCCTCTTGTGATGATCGAGATGTACTCCGCATAATTGCCAAAAAGTTGGTGCCTTTTATATACCTCATTATTTTTGACTGCCAGACTCTAATTGACCCTTATCTCTATCAATTACGTTGATGATGTTAGACACGGCCCTTTCATGTCAATCTAATTGAGGTGTGAACTTTGGGCATTGTAGTTCCTGGAAGTCATCACCTATCGCAGTGTAACCACTCCCCAAAATTTGGTGTTCGGAATTCGCAAAGTTATGAATGAATGTCACGAGCAAGGTCTTGTTTTGCTCCAAGATCACTTCAAAGTTAAAATGAAACCCAGCTAGGAAGAGGATCGTTTTTTGAGAGCATGCTATTGTATGTACTTTATTTGCCTAGGCACAGGTCTTGTCACAAGTCTGGTTGACCGAGTTCCAGTATAGATCACTTGGACAATCCCTGACGTATCCTGAATCCCCATCGCAATGTATGTATAAATGACAATCGTACGGATGCGGCAGGAATTGGACTCCTTGATGAGCTCGACAGGAGGCGTTCGCATCCACGTTGGGAGTTGTCTGGGTGGTTGCACCTGTCGAATCCGATGGTTCTTCGGGCTCATGCGTGGGAATTGATGATTCTCCAGTGGGCTCCGAAGTACCTTCAGTGGTCTCCCCCGTCGGTATCTTAGTCTGTTCAGTTGGTTCTTGAGTCGGTTGATCTGTGGGACTGTCAGTGGGTTGATCTGATGGATTGGATGTTTCTCCAGTGGGCTGTCCTGTGGGATCCGATGGATTTTCAGTGGGTACTTCAGTTGGCTCCGACGGATCATTGGTGGGGTCTCCCGTGGGATCCGATGGATTTTCAGTGGGTTCTCCGGTTGGCTCCGACGGTTCATTGGTAGGCGCTCCTGTGGGATCCAATGGATTTTCAGTTGGCTCCGAAGGTTTTTGAGTAGATGTGGTATTAGAGGGCGGTTCAGTTGGTACTACTGTGGGCTTAGCAGTGGGGCTCCATGGTGCATCGGTTGAATCCGATGGGTCCTCCGATGAGTCGTCTGTGGGATCCCAGGGATCATCAGTGGGATCGTCAGGATCCTCAGTGGGCTTTGGTGAAGCAGTTGGCTTGACACATTGTCTGGCACTAAGAGCAGTTGTCAAAAGCATAAGCTGCAAGGACATCAACATCCAGACCACTGAAACCCAAAAGCGTTTGTCTTTAATGTTAAGGAATAATATTCAGATGCTCTTCGGGTACTTACACTTCATTGCAGTGACGATCAGTTAACTACAAACCAAAACCAGTGAATAGTTTGCAGTAAGCGGTGCATTTATAGCGTTTCCAGCTGCATCAAATTCAGCCTTTAATTAGCATACGACAAGTCACTAAAGTGTTCTCATTATCACTATCTTGGGCAAACATGATAAGACTGCAATAACTTGATTGATAATGAACTCGAACAATTTAGTACAGTATACAAAAGAACTATAATTGGTTGAATAAAACAAGATCTTAAAGCCTACAAAATCTAATTGGAATGTTTTTTAGTTCAGTTACGGATGTTCCAGTGATACAATATATCTGTTACAATATATCTGCTAACTTATTAGCCCTTAAACTTATGGTTATCAAGATGTGGTAATTGACTTTTCAATTATTCGCGATAAGATAATGTTAAGGCAAAAAGCGATTACAGAGATGAGTCACAGAATCAAGTTAACATTCATTAAACTGAAACTTAAAATCGTCAATTTATTTCTTACTTCTTTTAATTCTGGGGATTTCCTCCAATTTGTTATCTGAACAAGACATATGTATTTTTCGAATATAGTTACTTTTCTAACACGTGCACGTCCTCAAAGATTTTAATTAATAATTTAATTGTCATGTGATTCTTATCTTTTAAGATCGAAAAAAAGGAAAATTAAATAAAAGTAAATCGCGCAAGTCGATTTGAAAATTTTAAGTACATCTTAGGGAAACTACAAATAAAATACAGTTGTTGTAAACTGTTTGCGAATCGCAGTTTATATGTTTCCGGATGCACTTAAAGTAACTAGGACAGAAGTATTACATTCCCAGAACACTTATTGCTTGAGCGTTAGTAGTTAAGAATGGTCAATACTGATAAGGCGCACTAATTAGGAATCGACAACTTAATACCTAAGAATCGACACGTTAATATTTTGCAATAATAACAACAATAAATTTATTGCGGATCATTTTTTAGTATCCTACTAATAACAATAACAATAACAATAGGGTAAACTTATATTAACCTTGAATAAATAACATTTATTTTAAAATAGGTATGAAATTTCTTTAGCGTGTGATGCAAAGAGACTATTCCTTTCGATTCACCATTTGTAGAAAATTGGAAGTCAATATATTAATCAAAGGATGTAAAGCTGATTTAGTATGACTTATGACTATCAATACACGTGTAAATAAAGTAGATTGCACCGATAAACAAGAAGATTGCCTCAGTATAAAGGTTAGTAATATGCTATATAAGAACGGTACCTTAGTAAGAAGTAGTACTTTGTGGGAACGAGTAATTTTAGAACCATGAGAGGTAGCTCAGTTTTTTCACACCCTGAACTGAAAACCAATATCGTAATTTCTTTAAGGTTTTCAGATTGTTGGATTGCTTGGATTGTTTGCACTCCTTGTAAGTGGAAACAGCTCCTCTGGAGAAGATACCACTACTGATCTAACAACAGAGGAATCTACCACTGTGGAGGATACTACGGAGATTCCAGCCACAACACTACCACCTCCAGTCCTATGTGCTGAGGAAGATCTGTTTCTCCCAGCACCCGACTGTAGAGAGTATTATCAATGCCTGTACGGCGAGGGAATTTTGAAAAAATGTCCGGACGGCCTCTATTGGGATCGGGAGCTGAATGTCTGCAGCTGGGACTCTTTGCATTGTGCCGATGACGAAAACGAGTCCACCGAAGCACCGACCTTGAATTGCGCATCCGGACTACCATTTTTGCCCTATCTACCGGACTGCACCAAATATATCCAGTGTGTCTACAACATTGGGTTTCAACTGAGCTGTCCGGGTGGCTTGTACTGGAACCAACCTCTTCAATCGTGTGACTATACCTGCGATAATACGATTGAGTTTACGGGTTCACACCAGGTGCAATAACCGCCAATTGACGAGGAAGTATTTTGTAACAACCAAAAATGTACATTAATACTTAGCAAAATAAAGAAATAGCAATACAACGTAATTGGTTTTCACCAGACGGCAATACAATTGAATTCCTCTTAAAGATAGCGGACTTCGCGAAAAAGATCAGATAAGATGTGGAATGAGCTTCAATTGGGGTTATAAATATGAGTGCACAAAGCACAGGTATCATTTCACCTAATGCTTCTGTGCAACTCGAACGTAAATCGGTAGTGATGAAGAATAAAGAGTTTAAGAGTTTAATTTTATGCGTTGTGATGACAATAGTACTTACAAAAACAGTGCACGTGAAAACAGAGGAGCAAAAGACTTTCAAAAAACTAAGCAATCAAATCGATAGTGATACTCAGTTAAATAAAGCTCACACAAGTGAACAAATTAACCACTACCCTTTACACAAAAACGATGATACGGCATCAAAGCAGGAAATTGGCGAACCATACCACTATCAAAAAAATATAACCGATCTAACAAAAAACAAATCGCTGCCACTCAAAGTAGAAGGTACTAGAAAGGTTACTTCGGGTAAAATAGCACCATCAGATGGTGCAAGATATAAAGATTCAACACCGACTATTGACGAGTCTATACCAGTCGCCCAGGACACAACTAATGATACTGAAGGGAGCACTACGACTGATGAAGGCAGAACTTTTGCAACCGAGTCAACTACCGATAAACCTGAGGATGATACCACCGTAGAAGATTCAACACTGATTCCTAATGATTCTACTACTATCGCCCAGGACACAACTAACGATCCTAAAGAGAGCACTACTATTGAGATAGAAACGACTCCTGCAACCGAGACAACTACCGATAAATCTAAGGGTGATACCACCGTAGAAGATTCAACACCTATTCTCGAGGAGTCTACTACTATCGCCCAGGACACAACGAATGATCCTGAAGAAAGCACTACGATTGGGGAAGACACGACCACCGTAGAAGATTCAACACCTATTCCTGAGGAATCTACTACTATCGCCCAGGACACAACGAATGATCCTGAAGAAAGCACTACGATTGAGGAAGACACGACCACCGTAGAAGGTTCAACACCTATTCCTGAGGAATCTACTACTATCGCCCAGGACACAACGAATGATCCTGAAGAAAGCACTACGATTGGGGAAGACACGACCACCGTTGAAGATTCAACACTTATTCCTGAGGAATCTACTACTATCGCCCAGGACACAACGAATGATCCTGACGAAAGCACTACGATTGAGGAAGAAACGACCACCGTAGAAGATTCAACACCTATTCCTGAGGAATCTACTACTATCGCCCAGGACACAACGAATGATCCTGAAGAAAGCACTACGATTGAAGAAGACACGACCACCGTAGAAGATTCAACACCTATTCCTGAGGAATCTACTACTATCGCCCAGGACACAACAAATGATCCTGAAGAAAGCACTACGATTGGGGAAGACACGACCACCGTAGAAGATTCAACGCCTATACCTGAGGAATCTACTACTATCGCCAAGGACACAACGAATGATCCTGAAGAAAGCACTACGATTGGGGACACGACCACCGTAGAAAATTCAACACCTATTCCTGAGGAATCTACTACTATCGCCCAGGATACAACGAATGATCCTGAAGAGAGCACTACGATTGAGGAAGACACGACCACCGTAGAAGATTCAACACCTATTCCTGAGGAATCTACTACTATCGCCCAGGACACAACGAATGATCCTGAAGAAAGCACTACGATTGGGGACACGACCACCGTAGAAGATTCAACACCTATTCCTGAGGAATCTACTACTATCGCCCAGGACACAACGAATGATCCTGACGAAAGCACTACGATTGAGGAAGACACGACCACCGTAGAAGATTCAACACCTATTCCTGAGGAATCTACTACTATCGCCCAGGACACAACGAATGATCCTGAAGAAAGCACTACGATTGGGGAAGACACGACCACCGTAGAATATTCAACGCCTATTCCTGAGGAATCTACTACTATCGCCCAGGACACAACGAATGATCCTGAAGAAAGCACTACGATTGAGGAAGACACGACCACCGTAGAAGATTCAACGCCTATTCCTGAGGAATCTACTACTATCGCCCAGGACACAACGAATGATCCTGAAGAAAGCACTACGATTGAGGAAGACACGACCACCGTAAAAGATTCCACATCTATTCCTGAGGAATCTACCACTATCGCCCAGGACACAACGAATGATCCTGAAGAAAGCACTACGATTGAGGAAAACACGACCACCGTAGAAGATTCAACACCTATTCCTGAGGAATCTACTACTATCGCCCAGGACACAACAAATGATCCTGAAGAAAGCACTACGATTGAGAAAGACACGACCACCGTAGAAGATTCAACACCTATTCCTGAGGAATCTACTACTTTCGCCCAGGACACAACGAATGATCCTGAAGAAAGCACTACGATTAAGGAAGACACGACCACCGTAGAAGATTCAACGCCTATTCCTGAGGAATCTACTACTATCGCCCAGGACACAACGAATGATCCTGAAGAAAGCACTACGATTGGGGAAGACACGACCACCGTAGAAGATTCAACGCCTATACCTGAGGAATCTACTACTATCGCCCAGGACACAACGAATGATCCTGAAGAAAGCACTACGATTGAGGAAGACACGACCACCGTAGAAGGTTCAACACCTATTCCTGAGGAATCTACTACTATCGCCCAGGACACAACGAATGATCCTGAAGAAAGCACTACGATTGGGGAAGACACGACCACCGTTGAAGATTCAACACTTATTCCTGAGGAATCTACTACCATCGCCCAGGACACAACGAATGATCCTGACGAAAGCACTACGATTGAGGAAGAAACGACCACCGTAGAAGATTCAACACCTATTCCTGAGGAATCTACTACTATCGCCCAGGACACAACGAATGATCCTGACGAAAGCACTACGATTGGGGAAGACACGACCACCGTAGAAGATTCAACACCTATTCCTGAGGAATCTACTACTATCGCCCAGGACACAACGAATGATCCTGAAGAAAGCACTACGATTGAGGAAGACACGACCACCGTAGAAGAATCAACACCTATTCCTGAGGAATCTACTACTATCGCCCAGGACACAACGAATGATCCTGAAAAAAGCACTACGATTGGGGAAGACACGACCACCGTAGAAGATTCAACACCTATTCCTGAGGAATCTACTACTATCGCCCAGGACACAACGAATGATCCTGAAGAAAGCACTACGATTGAGGAAGACACGACCACCGTAGAAGATTCAACACCTATTCCTGAGGAATCTACTACTATCGCCCAGGACACAACGAATGATCCTGAAGAAAGCACTAAGATTGGGGACACGACCACCGTAGAAGATTCAACACCTATTCCTGAGGAATCTACTACTATCGCCCAGGACACAACGAATGATCCTGAAGAAAGCACTACGATTGAGGAAGACACGACCACCGTAGAAGATTCAACACCTATTCCTGAGGAATCTACTACTATCGCCCAGGACACAACTAATGATCCTGAAGAAAGCACTACGATTGGGGACACGACCACCGTAGAAGATTCAACACCTATTCCTGAGGAATCTACTACTATCGCCCAGGACACAACGAATGATCCTGAAGAAAGCACTACGATTGGGGAAGACACGACCACCGTAGAAGATTCAACACCTATTCCTGAGGAATCTACTACTATCGCCCAGGACACAACGAATGATCCTGAAGAAAGCACTACGATTGGGGAAGACACGACCACCGTAGAAGATTCAACGCCTATACCTGAGGAATCTACTACTATCGCCCAGGACACAACGAATGATCCTGAAGAAAGCACTACGATTGAGGAAGACACGACCACCGTAGAAGAATCAACACCTATTCCTGAGGAATCTACTACTATCGCCCAGGACACAACGAATGATCCTGAAGAAAGCACTACGATTGAGGAAGACACGACCACCGTAGAAGATTCAACACCTATTCCTGAGGAATCTACTACTATCGCCCAGGACACAACGAATGATCCTGAAGAAAGCACTACGATTGGGGAAGACACGACCACCGTAGAAGATTCAACGCCTATTCCTGAGGAATCTACTACTATCGCCCAGGACACAACGAATGATCCTGAAGAAAGCACTACGATTGGGGAAGACACGACCACCGTAGAAGATTCAACACCTATTCCTGAGGAATCTACTACTATCGCCCAGGACACAACGAATGATCCTGAAGAAAGCACTACGATTGAGGAAGACACGACCACCGTAGAAGATTCAACACCTATTCCTGAGGAATCTACTACTATCGCCCAGGACACAACGAATGATCCTGAAGAAAGCACTAAGATTGGGGACACGACCACCGTAGAAGATTCAACACCTATTCCTGAGGAATCTACTACTATCGCCCAGGACACAACGAATGATCCTGAAGAAAGCACTACGATTGAGGAAGACACGACCACCGTAGAAGATTCAACACCTATTCCTGAGGAATCTACTACTATCGCCCAGGACACAACGAATGATCCTGAAGAAAGCACTACGATTGGGGAAGACACGACCACCGTTGAAGATTCAACACTTATTCCTGAGGAATCTACTACCATCGCCCAGGACACAACGAATGATCCTGACGAAAGCACTACGATTGAGGAAGAAACGACCACCGTAGAAGATTCAACACCTATTCCTGAGGAATCTACTACTATCGCCCAGGACACAACGAATGATCCTGACGAAAGCACTACGATTGGGGAAGACACGACCACCGTAGAAGATTCAACACCTATTCCTGAGGAATCTACTACTATCGCCCAGGACACAACGAATGATCCTGAAGAAAGCACTACGATTGAGGAAGACACGACCACCGTAGAAGAATCAACACCTATTCCTGAGGAATCTACTACTATCGCCCAGGACACAACGAATGATCCTGAAAAAAGCACTACGATTGGGGAAGACACGACCACCGTAGAAGATTCAACACCTATTCCTGAGGAATCTACTACTATCGCCCAGGACACAACGAATGATCCTGAAGAAAGCACTACGATTGAGGAAAACACGACCACCGTAGAAGATTCAACACCTATTCCTGAGGAATCTACTACTATCGCCCAGGACACAACAAATGATCCTGAAGAAAGCACTACGATTGAGAAAGACACGACCACCGTAGAAGATTCAACACCTATTCCTGAGGAATCTACTACTTTCGCCCAGGACACAACGAATGATCCTGAAGAAAGCACTACGATTAAGGAAGACACGACCACCGTAGAAGATTCAACGCCTATTCCTGAGGAATCTACTACTATCGCCCAGGACACAACGAATGATCCTGAAGAAAGCACTACGATTGGGGAAGACACGACCACCGTAGAAGATTCAACGCCTATACCTGAGGAATCTACTACTATCGCCCAGGACACAACGAATGATCCTGAAGAAAGCACTACGATTGAGGAAGACACGACCACCGTAGAAGGTTCAACACCTATTCCTGAGGAATCTACTACTATCGCCCAGGACACAACGAATGATCCTGAAGAAAGCACTACGATTGGGGAAGACACGACCACCGTTGAAGATTCAACACTTATTCCTGAGGAATCTACTACCATCGCCCAGGACACAACGAATGATCCTGACGAAAGCACTACGATTGAGGAAGAAACGACCACCGTAGAAGATTCAACACCTATTCCTGAGGAATCTACTACTATCGCCCAGGACACAACGAATGATCCTGACGAAAGCACTACGATTGGGGAAGACACGACCACCGTAGAAGATTCAACACCTATTCCTGAGGAATCTACTACTATCGCCCAGGACACAACGAATGATCCTGAAGAAAGCACTACGATTGAGGAAGACACGACCACCGTAGAAGAATCAACACCTATTCCTGAGGAATCTACTACTATCGCCCAGGACACAACGAATGATCCTGAAAAAAGCACTACGATTGGGGAAGACACGACCACCGTAGAAGATTCAACACCTATTCCTGAGGAATCTACTACTATCGCCCAGGACACAACGAATGATCCTGAAGAAAGCACTACGATTGAGGAAGACACGACCACCGTAGAAGATTCAACACCTATTCCTGAGGAATCTACTACTATCGCCCAGGACACAACGAATGATCCTGAAGAAAGCACTAAGATTGGGGACACGACCACCGTAGAAGATTCAACACCTATTCCTGAGGAATCTACTACTATCGCCCAGGACACAACGAATGATCCTGAAGAAAGCACTACGATTGAGGAAGACACGACCACCGTAGAAGATTCAACACCTATTCCTGAGGAATCTACTACTATCGCCCAGGACACAACTAATGATCCTGAAGAAAGCACTACGATTGGGGACACGACCACCGTAGAAGATTCAACACCTATTCCTGAGGAATCTACTACTATCGCCCAGGACACAACGAATGATCCTGAAGAAAGCACTACGATTGGGGAAGACACGACCACCGTAGAAGATTCAACACCTATTCCTGAGGAATCTACTACTATCGCCCAGGACACAACGAATGATCCTGAAGAAAGCACTACGATTGGGGAAGACACGACCACCGTAGAAGATTCAACGCCTATACCTGAGGAATCTACTACTATCGCCCAGGACACAACGAATGATCCTGAAGAAAGCACTACGATTGAGGAAGACACGACCACCGTAGAAGAATCAACACCTATTCCTGAGGAATCTACTACTATCGCCCAGGACACAACGAATGATCCTGAAGAAAGCACTACGATTGAGGAAGACACGACCACCGTAGAAGATTCAACACCTATTCCTGAGGAATCTACTACTATCGCCCAGGACACAACGAATGATCCTGAAGAAAGCACTACGATTGGGGAAGACACGACCACCGTAGAAGATTCAACGCCTATTCCTGAGGAATCTACTACTATCGCCCAGGACACAACGAATGATCCTGAAAAAAGCACTACGATTGGGGAAGACACGACCACCGTAGAAGATTCAACACCTATTCCTGAGGAATCTACTACTATCGCCCAGGACACAACGAATGATCCTGAAGAAAGCACTACGATTGAGGAAGACACGACCACCGTAGAAGATTCAACACCTATTCCTGAGGAATCTACTACTATCGCCCAGGACACAACGAATGATCCTGAAGAAAGCACTAAGATTGGGGACACGACCACCGTAGAAGATTCAACACCTATTCCTGAGGAATCTACTACTATCGCCCAGGACACAACGAATGATCCTGAAGAAAGCACTACGATTGAGGAAGACACGACCACCGTAGAAGATTCAACACCTATTCCTGAGGAAACTACTACTATCGCCCAGGACACAACGAATGATCCTGAAGAAAGCACTACGATTGGGGACACGACCACCGTAGAAGATTCAACACCTATTCCTGGGGAATCTACTACTATCGCCCAGGACACAACGAATGATCCTGAAGAAAGCACTACGATTGAGGAAGACACGACCACCGTAGAAGATTCAACACCTATTCCTGAGGAATCTACTACTATCGCCCAGGACACAACGAATGATCCTGAAGAAAGCACTACGATTGGGGAAGACACGACCACCGTAGAAGATTCAACGCCTATTCCTGAGGAATCTACTACTATCGCCCAGGACACAACGAATGATCCTGAAAAAAGCACTACGATTGGGGAAGACACGACCACCGTAGAAGATTCATCACCTATTCCTGAGGAATCTACTACTATCGCCCAGGACACAACGAATGATCCTGAAGAAAGCACTACGATTGAGGAAAACACGACCACCGTAGAAGATTCAACACCTATTCCTGAGGAATCTACTACTATCGCCCAGGACACAACGAATGATCCTGAAGAAAGCACTACGATTGGGGACACGACCACCGTAGAAGATTCAACACCTATTCCTGAGGAATCTACTACTATCGCCCAGGACACAACGAATGATCCTGAAGAAAGCACTACGATTGAGGAAGACACGACCACCGTAGAAGATTCAACACCTATTCCTGAGGAATCTACTACTATCGCCCAGGACACAACTAATGATCCTGAAGAAAGCACTACGATTGGGGAAGACACGACCACCGTAGAAGATTCAACACCTATTCCTGAGGAATCTACTACTATCGCCCAGGACACAACGAATGATCCTGAAGAAAGCACTACGATTGGGGAAGACACGACCACCTTAGAAGATTCAACACCTATTCCTGAGGAATCTACTACTATCGCCCAGGACATAACGAATGATCCTGAAGAAAGCACTACGATTGAGGAAGACACGACCACCGTAGAAGATTCAACGCCTATACCTGAGGAATCTACTACTATCGCCCAGGACACAACGAATAATCCTGAAGAAAGCACTACGATTGAGGAGGACACGACCACCGTAGAAGAATCAACACCTATTCCTGAGGAATCTACTACTATCGCCCAGGACACAACGAATGATCCTGAAGAAAGCACTACGATTGAGGAAGACACGACCACCGTAGAAGATTCAACACCTATTCCTGAGGAATCTACTACTATCGCCCAGGACACAACGAATGATCCTGAAGAAAGCACTACGATTGGGGAAGACACGACCACCGTAGAAGATTCAACGCCTATTCCTGAGGAATCTACTACTATCGCCCAGGACACAACGAATGATCCTGAAGAAAGCACTACGATTGAGGAAGACACGACCACTGTAGAAGATTCAACACCTATTCCTGAGGAATCTACTACTATCGCCCAGGACACAACGAATGATCCTGAAGAAAGCACTACGATTGGGGAAGACACGACCACCGTAGAAGATTCAACGCCTATTCCTGAGGAATCTACTACTATCGCCCAGGACACAACGAATGATCCTGTAAAAAGCACTACGATTGGGGAAGACACGACCACCGTAGAAGATTCAACACCTATTCCTGAGGAATCTACTACTATCGCCCAGGACACAACGAATGATCCTGAAGAAAGCACTACGATTGAGGAAGACACGACCACCGTAGAAGATTCAACACCTATTCCTGAGGAATCTACTACTATCGCCCAGGACACAACGAATGATCCTGAAGAAAGCACTACGATTGGAGAAGACACGACCACCGTAGAAGATTCCACACCTATTCCTAAGGAATCTACTACTATCGCCCAGGACACAACGAATGATCCTGAAGAAAGCACTACGATTGAGGAAGATACGACCACCGTCAAAGATTCAACATCTATTCCTGAGGAATCTACTACTATCGCCCAGGACACAACTAATGGAGACAGCACTACGATTGGAGAAGACACGACCACCGTAGAAGATTCCACACCTATTCCTGAGGAATCTACTACTATCGCCCAGGACACAACGAATGATCCTGAAGAAAGCACTACGATTGGAGAAGACACGACCACCGTAGAAGATTCCACACCTATTCCTGAGGAATCTACTACTATCGCCCAGGACACAACGAATGATCCTGAAGAAAGCACTACGATTGAGGAAGATACGACCACCGTCAAAGATTCAACATCTATTCCTGAGGAATCTACTACTATCGCCCAGGACACAACTAATGGAGACAGCACTACGATTGGAGAAGACACGACCACCGTAGAAGATTCCACACCTATTCCTGAGGAATCTACTACTATCGCCCAGGACACAACGAATGATCCTGAAGAAAGCACTACGATTGGAGAAGACACGACCACCGTAGAAGATTCAACACATATTCCTGACACATCTACTTCTATCGCCCAGGATACAACGAAGGATGTCCCAAGTGTTCCAGTCGAAACAACTACTGCTGGATCTATGGAGAGCACCACCATAGAGTATTCAACGTCATCTCCAGAAGATTCCAGCACAGGTAGTGAACATACTACAAATAGCCCCACGGAAAGCACGACAATAGACGGTACCACTATAGAGAGTTCAACTCCGTATCCAAATGAAAGTAGCACAGTTGTAACTACGACAAATATTCCCAAGGAAAGCACTACTTTGTCACCTGGTGAAAACAGTACTGCAGGACAAGAATCCACTACAGCAGAAAACAAACCTGGAGAGAGTACAACCATACCTGACACAAGTTCCACACCAGTATACGATACTACAAGTAGTCCAATTCCATCTTCCTCAATATCCACAACCTTAGAAACCTCATCAACTTCTTCTCCTGAAACCACAACTTCGAATGTACCACCACTGTCTTGCAGTACCGGATATCAATATTTACCCCACCCAACAAATTGTCATAAATATATTCACTGTAGCAACGGATATGAACTAATTATGGAGTGTCCAGCTAATCTCTATTGGGACTATACGAAATTTGCTTGCAGTGGAGACCCAACTGTTTGCTACAACGACAGTGAAAATTCAAATCCAGAGGAGAAGGTCTGCGGCCCTGGAGTGGATTTCCTTGCTCATCCAACGGACTGTACCATGTATTTGCAGTGCAGTAATGGCGAGGCCTTGGAGCGCAAGTGTCCAGATCCCCTGTACTGGAATCCGGAGATAATGTCATGTGATTGGTCCAATAAATACTGCACAGAACTTCGGGCGGCTCAATCGATTTCTTGCGCAGTGGGAATGAATTTTGAAGTTTTCAAAAGCGATTGCTCTAAATATGTAAAGTGCTTTGGCTTGAGAGGTGTTGTAATGAGCTGTAATTCAGGACTTTACTGGAATCCCATTAGTCAAGTTTGCGAGAAGTCCAAGCGGTTCTGCACATAAAAGTAAGCCTATTAAAATGTTAAATATCAATAAATAACATTTGGATCTTTCAGAAGCAGTGCAAGAGCATTCTTCAGTTGATCTTCCAAACACAATATTTACCTAATGAACAACATTAAAAGGAAATGCGAAAAAAATAGCAATTATAACCAATTTATTTATTCTATTGAAATTACCAATCGATTTTATAATGTTAGCAAAATTATTAATACAAAAATGCCTAATAAAGAAACTCAATGTTAAATTCTTGTTGTTGGATTTAAAAAAAACCAACTTCAATAACATATTTATTTCACTTGATTTTTGAGATGATCTAAATAGATCTTTTTGGATGCATGCAAATTTATTTCAATAGACTGAGGCACTTTGGTAATAGAGTACCCTATTGATATAGAAACGAAAGGTATTCTCAAATTCATCTTATGGTGGTAAAGAAATTGGTCCTAGTATAAATTCTTGTTACAGTGCTATACAAATTTTAGAGCACTTTATTTCCATTAATGGAAATGGAAATAAAGGTTAAAGAAAATTTTAATTGCAATTGTATATAGTAAAATAAGTAATGGGTACACTTTAGCCGGCTTGTTTGCTTTCCACAGTTCCTAGGCCTTTTTTGTAGATCTTATCAATCTAGGTTTCAATTAAAAATATTACTAGCCTTGAAACACACCCCATACAGACGATGGGTATTTAAAAATTGAAAATTTAATGCTTCAGTTCAATTCAAACACATGGTTTCATAGAAGCTTTTAGCAGATAAGGGAATAAAGCCGAACTCAACATTGAATGGGGGCTGGTAGAGACTGCTCTATATATAGATATGACGATGGGTAGTCTAACCAGAAAGCGAAAGCAAATAATTAGTCTCAAAGGTTAACTGATTAAATTACTTCCGCCAATTTTTGATTTGTAGAAATAAATAAGTGGCTTGGGAAATCGAAAAGCCCAATCGATTAAGCCTTCACCAGATGCAAAGAGACCACAACAAGTCAAGTGAATGAGTGTGGGCAGGGACACACTTGAAATGTATCCAAGAGATATACAATTGCGTATCTTTATATGCTAATAAATGCCAGCACATTTCCTTAAAATGGGTCAAAAGAGTCCCCCATCCGTTGGCATAGACTACGATGTTGTAATGCCCATAGAAACTCATTTGTCGAGGGGAACGTCAGCGCCTCCCCTTCCATCGCCAGGCGACCAAGTGATCGATTGACACGATCAAAGCGCTGATACGTAATGGAATAGACACTCGAATGAATAGCACTGGCGACGAGCTCCCAGCTCGGGGCTCCAAGTGCCCTGATCCGCCTCACAGATACCAGCACTCTGCGCTGGTGTGGATCCTCCATAAATATTCATGCTGGCCAAATGCAAATGTATTGGAAATTGCTCGCCTTCAATGAATTTGAGTTCTGCTCAAGCTCTAGAGTTGTGATGCTCGCACAGCCCAGCGTTATTCGCAATCCAGCAGTTGTCGCGATCGGAAGCAAATCGGAAAATCTCCCTTGGATTCCTAAAACACGCAGCCGAAAAAGTATGTGCCTAGGATGTATGCTCCTATCAAGGACACCGACAAAAAATAGCTCTCAAAGACAAGGGAATAGTGAAAAAAGAAAATGAAGCATCCTATAAATTGTGCAGTGCGACACGGATTACCAATTGTAGAATTTGATTTCATAAAATTAAAATGTGAACCCCTTGTTATGGGAAAATATGCAGTGAAATTAAAATCAAATGATGTAAAGGTCTCAAAGAATATAAAGTGAATATATTTGAATGCGTTCTAGTTATGAATGTTGTACAATGGAAAATCATACAACTTCTAAAACAATTATGTGTATAGGGATTACTATTTCAGCCATAGTATTTTAAACATTTCTATTAAAAAAAATAAATAGCACATCTGTAACAATTTAAGATCTATAGTCGTCAGGATAATAGTTCTATTATCCTTTCGAAGTGTAAAGTGCCTCTGTGACTTGCTTTGAGAAGCTAGTATTTTTCAAGAACGCATCCGTTCGTGTCAAAAACTATACTCTAAAACGAACAATAATCTGCTTTAGCGATTACATCATTCCCAAGCCTGAATTATAACTCAAGATCGATAGCCTTTTTTTTGGCATCGAACAGCACAGCGTGCGTGCTCATTCGAAAGAAAAGTGATAACCCCTGAAAGTGACGGACAAGAAACAGAGAGAAGGAGTATAAACTAATAATAACACGCATCTATATGGTGTATTGATAATAGAATTCAATTTCATCTTACAGTTTGCTGGTTGTGTTGCCGCGACGTCGACGCATTTCAATTGGATTCAGGGTTTAATTTATTGAAATGTTGCCCTTTCGCTTGGGCCTGCTACTTGGCGCCGTGCTTTTCGTGGCATGCGCAAATGGAGCTGCCATCGTAAGTTTCCGAATTGTTAATGAATCTCGCCCAGAATTAGTGCTTCTGTGTTTGAATGGAACTATAGTAGTGTAATGTAAATGAACTCGGTTCGAAAAGTAGGCGATAAGACATAATTTGGCCAAGGTCAGTTCTTACAAGCAGCATCTAATCGGGCACACTTGCAAAGACCCTTTCAATGAATAAAGATTAGATTGACATTAGCATTGAATTTACATCGATGTATTACCTTTCAGGAAAATGAGCTTTCTAGTCTGAACGACTTGCAGCGGGAGAAGAGAGCCGGCAGAGGCTAGTAAGTAGTTTAAAACTATTTTTGAGAAAAGTATAGAAAGTAAACCCATTCCACCTTTCTCCCCAGTTCAAGGGGACAAACCCAGTCTCAGTACTTAAATTTCGGCAAGCCGGAGGAGGATGGAAAGGCTGAGGCGGAGGCCACGGAAAATGGATCTCGCTCAACTGTCTGTGAGTACGGCTCAGATGAGCTCCATTAGCACTTTATCTATTGATCTATTGACCTAAAACTCTTTCAGCTGGAACCCATGGAATGGGTCAGGCTCAGAGCCAGTTCTCATCAGGGGACTGCAACGGATGTTCTGGCTACCAACCGGATTACCCTTCATCCGGCAGAATTCTGGATGCCAGCGGAGCCGGAGGGGTCGGTAGGCCCGATGCGATAATAAGCTTACCCGGAGGAGGTAAGTCGTATATGACAAAAAATTTATGCGGTTCATGTTTCTATTTTCTCATTCCCAACACAGGCGTGCAAGGAGGTCTGGGTGTTCAGCCAGGAATCGGAGGTCAGCCAGGAATCGGAGGTCTTCCGGGTGGGCAAACACGACCTGGAGAGAGCCAGATAGGAATTGGTGGAGCTCGCCCTGGATATGGAACTCAATCCGGTATAGGGCAAAGGCAACCTGGTTATGAAGGATTCGGAGGACAAGTTGGAAGCGGATCGGGACAACCGGGATCAGAAAGGCAGTCGGGGGGTGAACAGCCAGGATCCGGAGGCGAGCAGCCCGGATACGGAACTCAACCTGGTATTGGCGGACAGACTGGAGCCGGACAACCGGGATACGGAACCCAACCTGGTATTGGCGGACAGACTGGAGTCGGACAACCCGGATATGAAAGCCAACCCGGAGTTGGTGCTCAGACTGGAGCAGGACAACCCGGGTATGGAACCCAACCTGGTATTGGCGGACAGACGGGAGCAGGACAACCCGGATACGGAACCCAACCTGGTATTGGCGGACAGACTGGAGCCGGACAACCCGGATATGGAAGTCAACCTGGTATTGGCGGAGTCGGACAATCCGGATACGGAGATGAACCGCAAGTTGGCGGACAGGCTGGAGCCGGACAACCCGGTTACGGAACACAACCTGGTATTGGCGGACAGACTGGAGTCGGACAACCCGGATATGGAAGCCAACCCGGAGTTGGTGCTCAGACTGGAGCCGGACAACAGGGTTACGGAACGCAACCTGGTATTGGCGGACAATCTGGAGCCGGACAACCGGGATACGGAACCCAACCTGGTATTGGCGGACAAACTGGAGCCGGACAACCCGGATATGGAAGTCAACCTGGTATTGGCGGAGTCGGACAATCCGGATACGGAGATGAACCGCAAGTTGGCGGACAGGCTGGAGCCGGACAACCCGGTTACGGAACACAACCTGGTATTGGCGGACAGACTGGAGTCGGACAACCCGGATATGGAAGCCAACCCGGAGTTGGTGCTCAGACTGGAGCAGGACAACCCGGATACGGAACCCAACCTGGTATTGGCGGACAGACTGGAGCCGGACAACCCGGATACGGAACCCAACCTGGTATTGGCGGGCAGACTGGAGCCGGACAACCCGGTTACGGAACCCAACCTGGTATTGGCGGACAGACTGAAGTAGGACAGCCCGGATACGGAACCCAACCTGGTATTGGCGGACAGACTTCAGCCGGACAACCCGGATACGGAACCCAACATGGTATTGGCGGACAGACTGAAGTAGGACAGCCCGGATACGGAACCCAACCTGGTATTGGCGGACAGACTTCAGCCGGACAACCCGGATACGGAACCCAACCTGGTATTGGCGGACAGGCTGGAGCCGGACAATCCACATATGGAAGACAACCAGGTATTGGCGCTCAGACCGGAGCAGTACAACCTGGATACGGAACCCAACCTGGTATTGGCGGACAGACTGGAGCCGGACAGCCCGTATATGGAAACCAACCTGGTATTGGCGGACAGACTGGAGCCGGACAGCCCGTATATGGAACCCAACCTGGTATTGGCGGACAGACTGGAGCCGGACAACCCGGATACGGAAACCAACCTGGTATTGGCGGACAGACTGGATCCGGACAACCCGGATACGGAACCCAACCTGGTATTGGCGGACAGGCTGGGGCCGGACAACCCGGATACGGAACACAAGCTGGCATTGGCGGACAGCCCGGAGTCGGACAATCCGTATATGGAAGCCAACCAGGTGTTGGTTCTCAGACCGGAGCAGTACAACCTGGATACGGAACCCAACCTGGTATTGGCGGACAGTCTGGAGCCGGACAGCTTGGATACGGAACCCAACCTGGTATTGGCGGACAGACTGGATCCGGACAGCCCGTATATGGAACCCAACCTGGTATTAGCGGACAGACAGCAGCCGGACAACCCGGCTACGGAACTCAACCTGGAATTGGCGGACAGTCTGGAGCCGGACAGCTTGGATACGGAACCCAACCTGGTATTGGCGGACAGACTGGATCCGGACAGCCCGTATATGGAACCCAGCCTGGTATTGGCGGACAGACTGGAGCCGTACAACCCGGATACGGAACCCAACCTGGTATTGGCGGACAGACTGGAGCCGGACAACCCGGATACGGAACCCATGGTGGTATTGGCGGACAGCCCGGAATCGGACAATCTGCATATGGAAGTCAACCAGGTTTTGGTTCTCAGACCGGAGCAGTACAACCCGGATACGGAACCCAACCTGGTATTGGCGGACAAACTGGATCCGGACAACCCGGATACGGAACCCAACCTAGTATTGGCGGACAGACTGGAGCCGGACAACCCGGATACGGAACCCAACCTGGCATTGGCGGACAGTCTGGAGCCGGACAGCTCGGATACGGAACCCAACCTGGTATTGGCGGACAGACTGGAGCCGGACAACACGGATACGGAACCCAACCTGGTATTGGCGGACAGGCTGGAGCCGGACAACCCGGATACGGAACACAAGCAGGTATTGGCGGACAGCCCGGAGTCGGACAATCCGCATATGGAAGCCAACCAGGTGTTGGTTCTCAGACCGGAGCAGTACAACCTGGATTCGGAACCCAACCTGGACGTAGCGGTCAGATAGGAGCCGAACAACCCGGATACGCTAGCCAACCTGCACCTGGAAGTCTGATCGCGGTCGGACAACCCGGATACGGTAGCCAGCCCAGCACTGGCGGACAAGCCGGACAAGGATATGGAGGTCAACCTGGTATTAGTGGAGTCCCTGGGTATGGGGCTCAGCCAGGAATTGTTGGTCAAACAGGAGCCAGTGGAAGGCAACCCGGATACGGAACCCAACCTGGTATTGGTGGACAGGCTGGAGTCGGACAGGCCGGATATGGAAGCCAACCCGGAGCTGGCGCTCAAACCGGAGCGGGTCTACCAGGATACGGAACCCAAGCTGGTATTGGCGGACCAGTCGGAGCCGGAAAACCCGGAT
Organism: Drosophila teissieri; assembly: GCF_016746235.2. Lineage (NCBI taxonomy): Eukaryota > Metazoa > Arthropoda > Insecta > Diptera > Drosophilidae > Drosophila > Drosophila teissieri. The sequence continues at coordinate 11,537,601 of NC_053031.1, read as the reverse complement.
ACGGAACCCAAGCTGGTATTGGCGGACAGCCCGGAGTCGGACAATCCGCATATGGAAGCCAGCCAGGTGTTGGTTCTCAGACCGGAGCAGTACAACCTGGATACGGAACCCAACCTGGTATTGGCGGACAAACTGGAGCCGGACAACCCGGATACGGAACCCAACCTGGTATTGGCGGACAGACTGGAGCCGGGCAACCAGGATACGGAGTCCAGCCAGGATTTGGAGGACAACCCGGAGCCGTACAACCCGGGTACGGACGCCAACCTGGAATTGGCGGACAGACTCCAGCTGGACAACCCGGATACGGAGGCCAACCTGGAATTGGTGGATCTACTGCATATGGAACACAGCCAGGAATTGGAGGGCAAACAGGAATCAGTGGTGGGCATCCCGGGTACGGAACTCAACCTGGAGTTGGCGGACACACCGGAACCGGTCAGCCCGGATTCGGAACCTCACCTGGAACAGGTGGACAAGGCCCGGCCGGCCAAGCCGGATACGGACAATCCGGATATGGATCTCAACCCGGAATTGGCGGACAGACCGGAGGCGGACAAGGTGGATACGGAAGTCAACCCGGAATCGGTGGATCGCCAGGCTATGGAGCACAGCCAGGAGGTGGCGGCCAAAGTGGAGCCATTGGAGGGCAACCCGGACAGACCGGAGGTGGTCAAATTGGGGCGCCAGGTCGGTATACAGATGGAAGTCAGACTGTACCTGGTGCTGTTGGCACTGGTGGAGCTGGTAAGTAGCTATCAAGGTAGAGTCATTGAGGACAATGTTTTGATTGTTCGTTTTACAGTTGCTGCCGGTACCGGTGGAGCTGACGATGCCTTTTCCCAAGCCGAGTCAACCATAGGCGACGGACAAGCCTCAGCCAGTGCTCAGGGCAAGAAGAATGGAGGCACGGCCAAGACTCAGGTGTCGGGAACTTACAGCTCCGGCGGAACCTTTAGCGCCAGTGCAATGACGTCCGATGCGGATCGTGCGGCCAGTGCTCAGGTTACCGGAAATGCCGATGGAGCAGTGAGTCAGTCGCAGGGATCGGGAGGTCCTGCCCAATCGCAGGCCCAGGTACAGGTGGCCAAGGACGGCGGCACCAAGGCCTCGTCCCAGAGCGGAGGCATCATCCAACAGAGCCAGAGCGAGGTGCACGCCAATGACAAGGGCGGTCTGGCGGACGCCCAGTCGAGCGGACCCGGACAAACCTCATCCCAGGCCCAGATCGGCTTCCGTCCCGGCCAGGAGGCCAATCCGCCAGCAGCCAATGGTGGCGGCCAGGCGTCGTCCTCATCTGGCACTCACTCTAGTCAGAGTAGCTCCCAAATTCACGGAACATCCAGGTAGTGGAGCTAAGGGATTATTGATTACTGAATGGCTTCATTATCGGTTGTGTATTTCAGCTTTGGTGTTTCCTACCATGGTGCTGCACAGTCTGCGTCGGGAACCAAGGAGCAGGTGGCTACTTACAGGGAAGCAAACCGGGAACTCTTCAACACCATCAGTCAGTTTGGCAACAACGGCAATGCGTAAGTAATCGGAAAAATCACATTTTTGTAGCATTTATATAAAAAGTGATAAAGTGTGATCCTGTGGTTTTCAAATTGGCAAATGTGTTCAAAATTGATTTGGAAAAGTTCCAAGCTCTATCTCAATCAATTTGTTGTGATTTTATAACTGCCATGCCTTTCTAGACTTCCTAGAAATTCTTTGATAAAACGTATTCATTTTTGTATATTTTCTGTGGTTATTTGTCTTGGATACATAAACGAATAAATCCTTAAAAACCTATAACTACTTTTACTTACTACCTAAAAGGGAAGTACGTGCTTTTGTAAGTTCCCCCCATTTTGCGTAAAATAAGTAATTGATACATTTTTTTTTCATTTTATTATCATTAACGTTTTAACTTCCAGCGTTACTGATCGAGCTGATGCTGTCTACAGTGGCCCGGCGCTTACTGATGAGTCCGACCCAGTGCCAGAGGCTCAACTAAAGTCCACCAAGCCCAAGGAGGAAGCGGAGCAGGTAGTGAGTAAGCCGGAGCAGCCGGAACCCGTTCAGTACGATGATGAAGAGGAAGCCGATCCGGATGAATACGACGAGGATGAGTACTACAACGAGAAGCCAGTGAAGCTAGAGGAAACCCCAAAGTCGGCCAGCATAGTGAAGCCGCCCGAAACCACACCTAAACCCAAGGTCTACGAGCAGTCATCGCCCACGCAAAGCCAACAGGCAGTCGTAGTGCCGACGCCAGGTGAAAAATATCAGGTGGTGCAAAAGCAGAACGGTAAGGCCACCGTCAATGCTGTACCCTCGACCACCGAAGCCATACCACCAGGATTCCGAGGCACTGTGAATGTGGAAAAGAAGTTCCACACCAAGGCCCTGGAGCTGCATCCTCCCAAGGGAGTGGAAATCACACCCGACACCAACGACGAGGGTCCGGTGCGTGGTGACAAGCCCATTCGACGTACTCCCGATAGCTACGTGACCGTCACCAAGTCAGTGACCGGCAGCATGGACAACACCAAGAACCCACCGCAGGAGAACAAGAACTTCCAGTCCACCTACTACACCAAGTCCTCGACATGCGGCTACTTCACCTTCTCCTGCAACATTGTCTACGGCGCCAATGGAAGGAGCAAGATCTGCCGGCCCAAGGCGCCCACCAATGGAAAGTGCTAGGGAAGCCAAATGCGCATCCCTTTATCCACCCCACCCATATTATAGTAGATCAGTTCCAGAGGGGCTCAATTTTAGAATAGCTTAACCAACTGCCATCTACAAACACCTATTTGTATTTTGATGCAGCTTGCTCTTGAGCACTTAAGTGTTTTTCGCAATTAATTAAAAGGTTTCACTGCCATTTCTTGAATATTTCGTACGACTTGCAACTGTAATTAATATTTAATAACAAAACACAACATACCAAAAAAGAACAAATTTGTTTCGATTTCTTTTATTGCGAACTGCTTGTGGCGTTTGGCGATGTGGTTTCAAAAACCCGAAATACAAATTTTATCGCATGTAAGTAGCTGGGAGTTCCAGAAGAGATATTGTGGACAGGGCATTACGAAGGGCAGATAATCGCACTGAATGTACTGGCTACAATTCCCTGGGTAGGGTATCAGCTGGTTGAGCTTATTCTCACACAGTTTCTGGAGATCGGGATTTTCTGGTTCTGTGATCGCTGGTGAACTCGGATCGGAGTTGTTCCAATTCGGATTCGAATTTATGGGGAAACAGCCAGTGGGGGTCTGAAAATCACATTGTTGAAGCTGTGGGTTCCAATTAAATTGCGGGGGACAGTCAAACAATCGTCTCTCGTAGTACCGATGGCAGTCATTAGGATAGGGCCATCGCTTCACAGCTTGTGGCATGCAACATCCGAAGAACAATGCACATAGTGTTACAGTCAGAGGTATACGGTTTAGCACTGATAAAAGCAAAAAAATGTTTTAGTAATGTTACGAAAGTATTTAGGTTCATACTTTTCTCTGCTTCGCGAAGATTTTTCTGACTGAGACTGGAAATGCGATGTGACTGGATTTTTATAAATCATTGCTAAGTAAATACACGTTATTGACAAATTGATACGATGCCTTCAGGAGAAATTCCATTATTAGCTTTCATATCACACCTGTCCTTGAAGAGATAAGCTTGTCCGGTCAAGTGGAAGGTAAAATAACACTTAAGATAAGTACTAGCTGTTGCTCGCCAAATTCAATAACCTATAAATAATTGGTATTACTGTAAATCGAAGTTGGTTTAGATAAAATAGCTGTCTGTTGCAAAGATCAGAGCAGGCCAGTAAGAATTCCATATGCACACATGGCATATCTAGGGGAAGTTTTAAAAGATTTGTCTTTAATTGTTTACGCAAAACGATGTACGATAAATAAGTGTTGAGCACTTCAACTTGATAAAGATTTCCAGCATAGTGCTGGTATAAAAGGCCGAGGTTTTCCCAGTTGTAGCATCCACTTTCTTGGAGGACTTTCACCAAACAACATCAAAAGTAATATGCCTCTATATGATCTGGAACCTTAAAGCATTGACAAGTTAATTTTTTTGTTGCAGTGCTGCAAGGATCTGCTGTTATCTACCTAGGGTTGTTGGCTTTCATTGCAATTGTTAATGGTCAAGTAAACAATAATCTTGTGGTAAGTACTCGAACCGGAAAATCGAAAGGATAATGTGGAAAAACGTTTTTTTGTTTATAGCCCATACCAGCCGAACACTCTATACAATGCCCACCGTTCGACGATCCCAACCATTATGTGATGTTGCCATATCCCAACGACTGTCGCAAGTATTACGTATGCCAAAAAGGACGAGCCTTTGAGCAACAGTGTCCTCCGAATTTGTTCTGGAGCCAGATGACCTACCGCTGTGACTACAAGGAGTACTCCAACTGCAACTCGGACAATCCAAGACCTAATCAGGATGTTGGGGTGATATTCAGTGCATATCCCGGAGACTGCAGTCGATTCTACGAGACACGTATCCTTCGCTGTGAGCAAAACTTCGAGTGGAGTTCAGTGTACCAGAGCTGCGTACCCCCACTGAATGGGGATTGCCAGAAGTTTCCTGTAGCCTCGCCCCCCGTATACCCCTTTACCCCATTGCCTCCCTTGCCAACTACACCAACCGTGCTCCCCTATGATCCCATGCCCACCGCTGCTACTCCACCGGCCATAACTCCAACGGAATCTAACTTACTGCCAATTGATGTGCAACCGCTGTGCAATATTAGTCCTCCCAATTCGTACATTCCTTATCCGGGCGAGTGCAACAAGTTCATCCATTGCGGACCAATAGCCACCATTCTCACATGCCCAGATTCCCTGAAGTGGAATCCTGGCCAACGTGCCTGCACCATTTCCAGCGATGGGTGCCAGTACTAGAAACCAGAGCTCCTAAGCCCGAGCTTCACACAATCAAACAGATGGCATGAAGTCGCAACGTTTTAATAATTACTTTTACAAAAGCATACAATAAACAAAATTTTGATTACAATTCTGTAATAAAACTAGCAATCGTTTTGAAGGACTGCCATAAAGAAAAGCTTAATTCATCTGATTTAGATTTCGGTGAAAAGTGTTTGGGTAAAATGTGCAAAGCACTTGGACTGCAGCCCGCCAGCTGAGGATCCGTACATGTGAGAATCGTCGGATTGAACTCTTCTCCCTCGGGGCAGGCATAACCCACCGGAATGGGGTCTTCACAAACTATGTACTTGCTACAATTGCCGGGATAGGGCACCAGTGATCCTTCGGCCTTATCCGCACAAATGCCATCCGGCGAAGGCTTCATGGTGGTTGTAGTGGTAGTCGGAGTAGTTGGAGTAGTTGGAGTAGTTACGGGAGGGATTGTTGTAGCCGGAATAGAACAGTTTGCGTACCACGGAGCCATACATCTTTCCAGGGCGGCACTAAATTCCTGACCCTCGCGACAGTCATAAACGATGGGAACGGGCTGAATACATTGTATAAACTTGCTGCAGTCGTCCGGATAGGGAACTAGTTTTCCCTCAGGAGCTCCATCACATGGATCTGGTTGCGAACCTGGCGTACTCGGTGTTATTACCGTGGTTGGACCTTCTGTGGTCTCTGTAACTGAAGGGTATGTGGTTTTGATTTCACGACATGCTTCGGGCGAAACACCAGCACCACATTGCCCAGTCCACGGATCGAAATATTCATCACTGCTACATATACCCATCATGTAGGAGTCCTCGCCTGTGCAATAAATATACCATTGGCAGTTTTCTTCGTAGGGCAAATTAATTCCAGTGTTATTGGCACAGAGTGGATGATCAGGGATGAGAGTTGTTAGTCCTGGCGATTCTGTTGTGGTCTCTCCATTTGCACAATCGCTGGATTCCCACTCTACGCATCTCTGCAGAGCCTCGTTGAAAAACAAGCTCTCTGGACAGTAGAATGCAATGGGTACAGGACTAGCGCACACTATGTATTTGTTGCACACCTCGGGATACGTGGCATAATATCCATCACTCTCTTCGGAACAAATGCCCAAAATATCCGGAGGATTGGTAGTTGTTTCCTCGGTATTGGACGTAGGTGTTGTGGGTGTAGAGGTGGCTTCACTTGTGGGGGATGCGGTGGTAGCTCCAGATTCCTGACACGCAGTCGGAGACACATCAGGGCCACAGTTTCCGGTTTGCGGATCGAACCAGGCGTTGTAAATGCAATTGGCAATGGTGGACTCGCCGTTTCCCATGCAGAGAATATATTGCTGACAATTTGTGACGAGTGGGTACGAGACTCCCAACTCTTGATCGGCACAAGGATCTTTCGGAGCCTGTGTTGTTGGCGCATTCGTGGTAGTTTCGAAGGATTCAAGACACGCGGTGGGTGACACATTTGGACCACATTCTCCAGTTTTTGGATCGAACCAGGCATTCGATATGCATTTCGCAGTCATTGACTCGCCATTATTGAGGCAGAGAAGGTACGACTGGCAGTCGGACTTTATGGGAAAGCTAGCACCCAGTTCTTGATCTGCACATGGATTAGCACCATCATCTTTCGGCGATGTTGGAGCAACAGTTGTGGATGGTGAAGTAACAATCGTTGGTGTCGTGGTTGGAGCGGTTTCTCGGCAAGCTTCGGGTGCTATATCCGGACCGCAGTTGCCGCTGATCGGGCTAAACCAATTGTCGACGGGGCATGGAAATATTGCGTAGGAATTGTTGCCCCAGCAGTAATAGTATTGCTGACAGTTTTGTGGGTCCGGAAATGAGGTTCCTCGCTCTTGATCCTCGCACTTGGTAAAGGACTCCCCAGCCGGCGTTGTGGTGTCCAACGGATCTTCAGTAGTACGCTCACCATAGCACCACACATTTTCCTTATCATCACAAATATTCAAATCCGGATTGAAAAGCATTTCACCGGGACACTGGTAAACTTCACTTTGGTGATTCACGCACACGTAAAACTCATTACAATTTTCGGCGGAGGGCAGTAAAGTGTTGTTTTGTATGCCCAAACATGGATTTTCCGGTGGAGATTCTGTGGGTGCAGGTGTTGGATATGGTAAAGGTTCGCAGTCGACGGTCCCTGGAGTATCGCAAATCTGCAGAGGATTGTTGAACAGCTTTCCGTCGGGACAATACTCCAGATCAGCACAAGAATCATAGCATGATATATATGCGTTGCAGTTGTAGGGATATTCATAAAAGCCATTCGATAAGGATTCACAGTACGTGGAATTTGGTTCCGAAGATGTTACACACTCATGTGAGTTGCGTTTCGAAAAGGGTAATATAGCATATTGGTTAACTGCATTCCATCCAACCCTATACGATCCTTGGATTGAAAGGACTTCCACGCAAGGTGGTCCCAAAAGCCAAAGAATAATCGGGAATACCGCACACACTATAAAGAAGATTAGATCCATTTATATGTTAAGTTCAGCCAAAATGACGCATATTTGCTAGACTGTGATCTCTATTTTACTCACCTTTCATTGTGTGAGCTATGTGAGGACAGAATTTACTATTACGATTAAGACTTTACTGTTTTACGAATGATTACAAAAAGTTAATCCTCTGCTAAGTTTGAATATATTTTCTTTGTGGTTAATATCGTGTGTCGATGTGCCAACGTCTTGGAATTAACTGAAATGGGACAGCATTTTTGGCAGTTTCAAAACAATTTCCTTATATGAGACTGCCAATGAAATCTGCTTCGACATTTTTCCGCTGATAATGGCTAATAATATTGATAACATTCTATTGGTCAGGGAAGTAGACAACAGCTTATTAATGATGATAAACATCTATTCACTTCTGTTTTCGTTATAATTAATTTCGGCGAGATACCACAACAATTAAGTTCCCCGAAAACTTTAAGCATTCCAATCTCTTTTTTTTGTGTTATTGCAGGTAGGAACCCTATGTTTTACATTCTTATGAAGAACGTGGTTTATTGTTCAATAGATGGTACCTACTTTTAGGCTTCATTGGATAATGTTAATAAAAACAGTATAAAGACATGATTTTTTAGTTAAATTGGCCTTGTACCAAGCACTAGCTTACCTGCTAAGGAAGACAGTTGAAAGTGTAGATAGGTCCAAAGCTGACAAATTGGAACATATGGTTCGTGTCCTTCATCAAGGTAAGAATAATTTTTTGATAGAGCAGTGAACCCAAAAAATTGGTCTTTAGTCTGGGCACACGATCAAATGTAGAAATGCTTTTGATCAGACGTTACATGTGTTTTATATGAACTCTTATCAATTCTCAGTATGAGAAGATAAAAATAGTACCCATATGAGAGTTCCTTTATCATATGAACAATACAATCAGATTCTAGCATTTTACATGCTAACAAATCATGCAAATTTCCAAGTAATTCTAGCGTATAAAAACGCAGTTCAATGAATGGAAAGTTTCAGTTCGATAAAACACTCGATAGCACCACACAAAATGAAGCTATTTGGACTCTATTTGCTCTGGGGAATGTTAGTACTTCATGAAAGTACCCTGGCTGTTTTACAAGTATGTTGGAAAACACCTGTAGAAGTATGAAATATAACTATGTCCACTCTCACAGAACGGATTTGCATTCAAGACGTCCCTATGCGAGGGTAAAAATGGGGGGCTCTTGCCAATGTTCGGATCTTGTAAAGGATATTACGTGTGTGCTGATGGAAACGCTGTGACCGGAACATGTGAAAAAAATACGTTGTTCAATCCCTTAACATTGCACTGCGATGCTCCTGACAATGTGGATTGCATTTTCGACACTGTTGGTGATGACACATCGAGCTCTGAAAGTGATGAAGACGATGAAGACGAAATGGCCAAAACTGATCCCCCCATTCAAGTCAAACCGACGAAAAAACCGCGGCCTACAATCCAGGACGGAATGTGTGCTGGCAAGAAGGATGGAGTGATGCTTTCAAAGACCGGATCCTGCCAGGAATATTATGTCTGCAAGGCTAAAAAGTCCCATCTACGCACCTGTCCTGGTAAACAACACTTTAGTCCAACTCGTCGCATTTGCATGAAGGCCTCAGAAGCCAAGTGTTCGAGGGGATCCCAAGAAAATAAAGAATTGGATGGTCCTGCCACTACGGGTGGCGTGTGTTCAGATGAAAGGGAAAACTCCCTTGTTGCTCATCGAAGCGATTGTGGCAAGTTTATGCTCTGCAGCAACATGATGTTTTTGGTAATGGACTGCCCAACTGGCCTGCACTTCAATACCGCCTCGTCACGATGCGATTATCCCAAAATTGCCAAATGCCAGACGAAGCGGAATGAGAGCAAAGGCAAATCCAAGTCAAAGAAACCTGTTCGCAAGGCGAAAAAACTTCGCTTCTAACTATATTTTCTAAAGACCTCAATAAAGTGATTGAATTGATTAAACGGAGAAACATTAACCACCTATTCTGTAGTAACTATAAGGGTATAAGGGGTATATACTTTATGGTTAAATAAAATCGACGTGGACTTATAGAAATGTCATTAACTGCTTAAAATGTTTAGTTTTTATCTATAAAAATGAAACATAAATCGTTTTATGTAATACTCGTTTAATACTCTGCTTGAAATATTGTTTATAGCAACCATTTAGCACTTAACATTATCGGCCCAATCGCAGGATTTGACCACCGAATTGTACAAAAGTCCAGAGGAACAAGTGAAGTTCACCTCACACTCGCACTGGCAGACGACATATTCGGAACTACATGTTCCGCTGGCAGCACCGAACATGGTACCATCCCGCTGGCCAACACATCGTCCGTGGCTCTCGCAGTACGTTCCCGAGGGTCCGGCATTTGGACCACTTGGCGGCGCCGATCCATCGTCGCAGTCAACATTTTCGGGATAATCGCACTGCTCTATTTTCGAATTGTATTGCAGATTGTTGGAGCACCGCTGCTCATATTTGATGCCATTGACGCACTGGTAGAAGGCGGAGCAATTCTTCTCCACGGGCCAGATGGAATTGTTGGGCACATCGCAGCAGTCGGAATCGCAGGTCTTCGGAATACACACATTCTCAGTGTCGACCTCGCATTGCTCCAATGTGGCATTGAAGAACTGCGTGGCGGAGCACTTCCTGGCCACAAAGATTCCGTTTATGCACTGCAGGTATCCGGCACAATCGGCAGGGTTCACTTTAACTTCATTCTCAGTGCACGACGATCCACTTCCGTTGCACTGTCCATTGTCCACTTCGCAGGCCTCTGTCTTGTTGTTCCAGTAGTAACCACTGTTGCAGGACTTGGTCACATACTGGCCACCGGAACAGATCTCATACTTGGTACAGTCGTCCAAGGGTTTGGTAGATCCCTCTGTGCACTTAACGCACACTCCATCGACGTCCTCTACACAAGTCCCAAGTGTGGCATTGAAGTAAGCTCCATCGGCGCACTGCTTGCTCACCCAGTTGCCATTCGAGCAAGCCAAGTATCCTGCGCAATTGGTGGAGTCCACTTTAAGATCTCCATCAGTGCAATTAACGCACACTCCATCGACGTCTTCCACACAAGTCTCAAGTGTGGCATTGAAGTAAGCTCCATCGGCGCACTGCTTGCTCACCCAGTTGCCATTCGAGCAGGCCAAGTATCCTGCGCAATTGGTGGAGTCCACTTTAAGATCACCATCAGTGCATTTAACGCACACTCCATCCACGTCTTCTACACAGGTCTCAAGTGTGGCATTGAAGTAAGCTCCATCGGCGCACTGCTTGCTCACCCAGTTGCCATTCGAGCAAGCCAAGTATCCTGCGCAATTGGTGGAGTCCACTTTAAGATCACCATCAGTGCATTTAACGCACACTCCATCGACGTCTTCTACACAAGTCTCAAGTGTGGCATTGAAGTAAGCTCCATCGGCGCACTGCTTGCTCACCCAGTTGCCATTCGAGCAGGCCAAGTATCCTGCGCAATTGGTGGAGTCCCCTTTAAGATCACCATCAGTGCAATTAACGCACACTCCATCGACGTCTTCTACACAAGTCTCAAGTGTGGCATTGAAGTAAGCTCCATCGGCGCACTGCTTGCTCACCCAGTTGCCATTCGAGCAGGCCAAGTATCCTGCGCAATTGGTAGAGTCCACTTTAAGATCACCATCAGTGCATTTAACGCACACTCCATCGACGTCTTCCACACAAGTCTCAAGTGTGGCATTGAAGTAAGCTCCATCGGCGCACTGCTTGCTCACCCAGTTGCCATTCGAGCACGCCAAGTATCCTGCGCAATTGGTGGAGTCCACTTTAAGATCCCCATCAGTGCATTTAACGCACACTCCATCGACGTCTTCCACACAAGTCTCAAGTGTGGCATTGAAGTAAGCTCCATCGGCGCACTGCTTGCTCACCCAGTTGCCATTCGAGCAGGCCAAGTATCCTGCGCAATTGGTGGAGTCCACTTTAAGATCCCCATCAATGCATTTAACGCACACTCCATCGACGTCTTCCACACAAGTCTCAAGTGTGGCGTTGAAGTAAGCTCCATCGGCGCACTGCTTGCTCACCCAGTTGCCATTCGAGCAAGCCAAGTATCCTGCGCAATTGGTGGAGTCCACTTTAAGATCACCATCAGTGCATTTAACGCACACTCCATCGACGTCTTCCACACAAGTCTCAAGTGTGGCGTTGAAGTAAGCTCCATCGGCGCACTGCTTGCTCACCCAGTTGCCATTCGAGCAAGCCAAGTATCCTGCGCAATCGGTGGGGTCCACTTTAAGATCACCATCAGTGCACGACGATCCACTTCCGTTGCACTGACCATTGTCCACTTCGCACTCGTTCTTTAATGAATTCCAGTAATATCCGGAGGCACATGATTGAGACACGTACTTGCCGTCAACGCATATCTGGAACTTGGAGCAATCGTTGGGATCGGCCTTCTTGCTTCCCTCGGTGCAGCCTATGCACACTCCGCAGGTATCTTCAACGCACTTATTCAGGGTCGAGTTGAAGTAGTCACCATCCGGACAGGTCTGGATTACTACGTTTCCGTTAACACACTCTAAATAGCCGGCACAGTTATCCGGATTCGGCGCAATTTCTCCTTCCACACAGCCTGGAGGATTGCACTGGCCTTCGTCTACGGCACAGACTTCTAGATCCGAATTCCAATAGGATCCGCTTGCACACGACTTGGATACAAATTCGCCGTGACAGCAGGCTAGATACTTGGTGCAATCATCCGGATCCACTTTTGTCTCGCCATCCGTGCAGCACGCGGCACTTGACGATCCCACGAAGAGGGAAAATATCAGGCACAGGGCAACTCCTGGTTAAAAACTCCGGATCAGCAATTATCCTTTCAAATATGTTTTGCTCCATCCTTACCATAGTGTTTAGTTCTGAATTGGGCCATCTTTGCACTCCGCATATCGATCGCTCACTGCTGATGATGATTCGCTCCATATCGCCTTTTATATTTACCGGCAATTAAAATAATTGAATGTCTTTTCCTGCATCAGAGCATGTGGCGGTGATAATGTCGAAACATCCGTGATACTATCAGCATATATTTACAGTAGTTATACAAGCAATCGATATTGTCACTATTTATAAAACCCAGAGGTCCAAAAGAAATTATTCTCCACATGCAAGTTGAACGTTTCAGTTACTAAAAGATGCTCAAATATGAGAAGCGATCTTAGCAATCGATATAGAATCGTATAGTATAGTACAGTAATAGTATATAAAGATGAACCACTACCGATTTTAATTACTGATGCTATCTGACTATTTTAAGGCTTTATATAGTGATGGTAGTGGTTGGACCAGCTACAAACTGCTACAAGGAACACACCCCTTCTCTCTTAAATGAACGGGTAGATATGTTCGATAAGCCAAACTTTGCCAATCTTTGCCAATCTTATTGAGTGCCGACACCTGACGGCATGTTCCCGCCACAAAACTGATTAAAATGATTTACGGACCCGGAGTTTCATTAATAAATGGGCCGATTAGGCCACATCCTAGTTGCTTTGATAATCAATTTCTTTATTCGGCAATCGGTCACCTAAAGAGTGCATGCCACTAGGTCTTTATAGTTGCAGGTTAACATTTTTTGGTCCCAGTATAAGCCATCGGGGCACTCCATCTCGACTTCACACTCACACTGGCAGACGACGTACTGGCCACAATTTGTGGTGGAATTAAAGTAGGTACCCTCGCGTTCTCCCAAGCAACGGCCATTGCTCTCGCAGGCGATTCCCGAAGGTCCTGCGTTGGGACCAGTGGGCGGGGTATACGCCCACGGGCAATCGTAGTCCTGTGGGTATTCGCATTCTTCGGTATAGGGATTGTAGACCAAGTTATTGGGGCAATACTGCTCCACGGCACAGTTGAAGTTACACTTGTAGAACATGTTGCACTTGCCTTCCACCGGAAAGAGTTCTCCCTCCTGCTGATTTTGGCACACGGTGCTGGTGGTATTGCAGACCACCTCGGGCACATAGTTCTCCGGATAGTCGCACTGATCCGAGGTGGCATTGTAGACGAGGTCACCGTAACATTCAACCGACGAGTAACCAACTGCGGTACTAGTGCCCTTAATCCAATCGCACACTTGGGCAGTCTCGTTGAACTTCAGACCCTCGGAACAGGACATCGCTATGGGGCACTGGCATTGGCAGACGAAGAATCCATTCGTATCGGGGTCCTCGATCATGTGGCCATCCCTCTGACCAGCGCACCTGCCCTGACTGGAGCAGGTGGTTCCCGATGGTCCCTCGATCTCGGTGGAACCATCGGCGGTGGGAGTGCAGTCTACGTTCCACCAGTAGTCGCAATCGTTTATCTTCGTGTTGAAGTACAAGCCGGAAGGACACTGGAGTTCCTCGGCACAACCACTGTTGCATTGGATAAACCTCACGCAGATTCCGGGCATGTCTATGTAGGTGCCAGTGTCCTGATTTACGCAATCCGTACGAGAACTCTTGCAATACGTGGGCACCACACCTGGACTCGAAGGCGTGGTATTGGATGAGTTGTTGGGGTCCTCATAGTCCGTGGTTGCATCCGCCGGATCCGTGGAATCCGAGGGATTCGTGACTGACGTGGGCGTATCCGGATCGCAGTCCTCGGTGACCGCCGTGGTAGGTTCATCGACATCGTCAATGGGATCTTGGCACTCCTCGGCACAGCAATCGCAGGTACACTGATCATCCACTTCGGCAAAAGCCGAGAGTCCCAAGCAATTGGATCGCCACTGGAAGTCGCACTCCCTCAGCTCCCGATTAAAGTGGAGTCCCCGAGGGCAGCTGCCGATAATGGAAACCTCTCCCTTTAGGCAAAGCACAAATCGGGAACAGTGGGTGGCCAACGGAAGTCTCGTGCCATCCTCCTGATTCTGGCAGACATTCGTCAACTGGGCTAACACAGTGTGCAGACCTCCGGTGAGCAGCAGAACTGTCCAGAGACCTAAGATACGAATCCGAAATGAGTTACCAGCTTTTGGTAGCCAACTCTGCACCAGCGCTCACCCCCAAAATCGATTGGTCGCATTCTCCCGAGATCACCTTTAAAGTAGTCCGAATTTCGCGAACGACTAAGTGGCAAACCGCACCGGGTAGCACCATTTAACTGCCATGAGTGCGCCAAATCAGTAGTCAATCTTCTGATAATACCAATCACCTCACGAATCTCTCGATTAATTCGGCAATGATTTGTTTGCGCCACAACGCTATCGCAGGTGTAATTAGGTGTGTGTGTCTGGAGCTCGGCACTGCGATTCGGGCGCCCTTATCAAGACCTGCACTTCAGTCCCTCCAACCTGAGGAGAAACCATTATTTTGGCATAGGTCTACGGATTCTCGACTACTGAATGGGTTCCGTCCCGGCGTCCGCCTAATTTATGTTTTGCCACACACTCCCAGATAAGCACATAACGTATACCTAATCACTCGATTCGCTTTATTGACACTCGAAATTAAATGACGTTTACTGTCGCTCAAAATGAAGTGTCAGATACATAGCCCAACCACTAAGATGGACTTTGAGATACCTTGTATTTTAATTAAGCGTTTTTATTACTTTTATTTAAGATTACTTTCATGACAGATTAAATTGTATAATAGAAAAATGTTTTTAAGCTGAGAATTTCGTATTGATAATATTTTCGGGATAGACATTATCTTATTTTACTCAAGTCAAATTGAATTTAAACAAATGAGAAGTTCACCATCAATTGGATAGTGATTGTTAGGACCTGCAATAACCGCTATCGAACACAATTATTAAATTCCTGGAAACGGATGCAATCACAGCGGTTCAAGTACGAGTATGTCGATAACAAAATCATTGAGAACTCAAAATAGCAGTCTACTTTGTCGTTTCGTTTCACCGGGAGATGCCTATTTAGCTGGGATGCCAATTTTAATGACGAAAATTACTTTTCCCTGTCATTTCTCTCGGGTTACTCGAGCGTCCCAACCGCCGGGGGTCTTTGGGGCATGGAAGTCTATTTGTCACAGAAACGCAATCGGTTCATGACAAGTACTGTTATGGGCTTAGAAGAACCGGAGGCGACGCGGTGCATCGCCGAGGAAGATTGCGGTGAGAGGCTTCCTGCTCGACGACTCCGCGCAGATGAAACTGAAGACAATGCAATTCTAATTATTCAAACGCTAGCCAAGTACGCTTGAATTAAATTACCAAACTTGGGCGAGGCCCAAATGGAAGAAAGGAGAGCAAAAGTGCTCTGAAGTCTGAAGTCTAGGGCCTATGTTGGGCCTTGAGTTGGAAAGGCTTAGACTCTTGGGTGTCCATTACACTGGAGATGTTGTGCTCATGGCTCGTCCGTCTAAGGGGCCCTATGGGACAACAAAAGACGGGCCAGCGGAAATATGAGTGGATCTGCCATTGCACCCATACAGTCTCTATTATAAAAATCTTCTCAGGTGTAACAGGTTTCTCAGATTTAAACAGAGGTCGCGCCTGTGTTATACACAGTCATCAGAGACACTCGACTCGACTCGAGTCGAATCAACTCGCCTCGCAAGCGGTCGTTAGTACGGCTTTCAGTCGGTATCATCAGTCCAAAGGGTGCAGGATCGGAATCAGGAGCTACCTTCTACCTGTTGGCCTACCACTTCGAATCGAAGAACTGAGATCGATTGGTGCATAGATATCAAGACAACCCACTCAATACAACTCTAGCACCATTCGAAATCAGTGCTTTTGATAAGAAACAATCAGCGAAGTGTCAACTCGAAGCGAACTTCAAATGTGCTGTTAAATAACTCAAATCGGAACACTCTAAATACGAATTTTAAACGAATTTAATTTAATAAAAAAAAATTAACTCAAAGAATGATGCAATGAGTGCCAAGTTGTAACCGCGCTGCCGAAAGAAGCCCATAAAGTGCAAACCGGGTCTTTAGTCACCGATCAGAATGAGTAAACAACAATTGCTGTGTCATCAATGGGAATAGATTCCTTATCGCTGCCTTGGCGAAAAAGTGTGACATGACTTCTTAGTTGACACCAAGTTTTTATTGATTGTGAGAAAGGCACCTATTGTAGATCTAAGAATTTATTATATGCGGAGATGTGGCCTTTTCTGTTTTAGAAGTACATCAAGTTCATCGGGTTTGGTACATTCTCCAAGAACATACTCGTACATCGACAAGTTGAAAACAATTCCATAGATATGAGCTTCTAATTCTGATTAAGGCAATAGATAAATATTTTATTAAAATGGGTAAACGATATAAAGGTATGTTTACAAAATGTGATAGTTTGTACTTTTGAGTTACACTTTTGAAACACTTCCTGATCACCGTAACTTTCCTAGTCCCTCGGCATTCATTGCCCCATAACATATTTATAGAATATATGAACATTATAAATAGTTAAGTAATTTAACATTAATAGCATTCTTATCTCAACAGACACCTATAAATATTCTCCACCTACTCTTCTATGCGGAAAAATTACCAACATCTGACCTTGACTCCGCATATCGACTACCACTATACTCTTGTTCTTTAATACAGAACCATTAACGAAATCAGTGAAACAGATAATTAGCATATCGAAATATAAAAGTCTTCTTAGAAATCAATTTTATTGAATATATTTGCAGTCTATTGGTTAAATTTTAAAGCTTTAATTAACAAACATGGATTATCGCTTTAGTGGATGTAAAAAAAAAAAAAGTATATATATTATAAAAACCATTAAAAATAGCAATCAATTTTAACAATCTTAATATGAGACTTGTTATTATTTTGGTCTGAAGTGTTCATGTGTCTTTAAATTTATCTGCCAAATACCTTTAATTTAAAGAAATTATTTTAATTAATTACAATTATAGCCGACGTAAACTTATTGGAGGTAGTGTGTGCTAGACCGTCACTAAAAATTTAATTGAAAACCCAGTGATCTCTGTCTGTGACAAGAGCCAAATCTAATCTCAGTTTGCTGTAGTAAATTAAAGTCATCCGAATGGGAAAATCTTGTATTTGCGGCTATAAAAGGCACAGCTGACTCTTGCCAATTGTTAGTTGAATTTATCCCAGTTAAAGTGAAGGGGAAGGTATTTTAAAATGCGAGGTAGTGAGCATGCGTTAAGAGCACAGAAACGGGCATCTAATTTGTATGAAATATTACAGGACTCTCTAGTACTTTGGTCCTTCAAGCCTTCTTGCTGGCTGCGATGGTTCATCTGAGCACCCAAACGCGTTACTTAAACGCCACCGACGACATCTGTCGCCTGTTCAAGGATGGTACCGAACTCCTGAAGCCCGGCACCTGCAGCGAGTCGATTATTTGCGAAAACTTTGAATCAACACCAGGCCAAACCTGTACGGGTTCCAAGCCGTATTTCAGCGGTTCCAATGGTAAATGCCAAGCATCCGCGGACACTTACTGCGACACAAGCAAAATATGCAAAGGATCTGGAACGGGCTATATTGGTGATAGCATAAATTGTGCGAATTGGTACTACTGTGATGCAGATGCGTTGCTGGGCCAAGGAACATGCATCCAGGGAATGTACTTTGATCAGGTGGACAAGAAGTGCGTCTATCAGAAAGACACAGAGTGTGCGGCCAAATACGAGTTCTGCGACATTGTGCCCACAGGCACACCCTTCCGCGATGAGGCCAACTGCCACATGTACTTTACCTGCAACAGTAAGACCAAGGCCCTGGTTACGGTTACATGCGAAAATGGCCTGTATTACGACGTGGCCACCGGAACTTGTGTGCAGAAGAAGGACGTTATCTGCGAGAACCATCCGCTGCCGGAGGAGGTGTGTGGCAACAAGAAACTGGCGGTGCGCAACAAATTCGTTTCGGATATGGCCACATGTCGCGGTTACTACTTCTGCCGGGATCTGGGTTCCGGAATACCCGATCCCGAGCCTATATTCCAGCAGTGCGACGAGAACAACTTCTTCAATGTGGATCGGCAGGCGTGCATGCCGCGCGAGAGCCAGAAGTGCGACTATGATAGATGCGATGGCCGCAAGGATGGCTTTGAAGTGGCTGAAATCGATGGATGCCACGACTACATCGAGTGCGTCGATGGCCGGGAAACAACTCCTTTCAGCTGTACGGATGAGTATTTCGACGTTGGCAAACAGAGCTGCACCGAAACTCACTTAGCTTACGGAGCCTGTTCCTCTTAGCTGCATTTCATTTTCCAGCTATTCGTAAAGTAATCATTAAATTTGCAAATAAAAAACCCATGACTATATCAGTGTTGATGAAATCTCATATATACATATACATATATGTACATATGCCAAACATTTGGTAAAATTTCTTACAAACACCTCAGGATGCCAATGCCTATCTCATTGGTTCCTAAATGGGCTTGTAGTCCAGACGCGACTCCAGCTTCTTGTTGTCCGCTATTTTGCGAACGGCCTTCATAAAATCCTCTTGAATGACGAACTCCCTATCGCAGCGTAGGGCAAAAAGTCCGGCTTCCGTGCAAATGTTCCGCAGATCGGCACCATTGAACATGTCGGAGAGCTTAACCACCGCCTCATAGTCAATTTCGCCGCGTTTGGCCAATGGTCCGGCGTGAATCTTGAGGATGTCCATGCGAGCCACTTCGTTGGGCAGCGGAATTTCCAGCTTGCGATCAAGTCGCCCAGGACGCAGCAGAGCAGGATCCAGGGTATCCGGCCGATTGGTGGCCATGATCATTTTCACCTGGCCCAGGGCATCGAATCCATCCATCTGGTTAAGCAGTTCCATCAGTGTGCGCTGGATCTCTCGGTCGGCGGAAGTGCCCTCCGAGAAGCGACGTCCTCCGATTGCGTCAATCTCGTCCATGAAAATAATACACGGCTGGTGGTCACGGGCGTAGGCAAACATCTCCCGGATCAGGCGGGCACTCTCGCCAATGTACTTGTCCACGATTGCAGAGGAAACGACCTTTGGGTTTTTAGGTTTTTAGAAACACATTACATACTACATAGGCAAAGCACTTACCTTCAGGAAGTTGGCGTCCATCTGGGAGGCGATGGCGCGCGCCAGGAGAGTTTTTCCGGTGCCAGGTGGTCCGTAGAGCAGGCATCCCTTGGGCGGATTGATGCCGACGCGCAGGAATATTTCTGGATTCAGCAGCGGCAGTTCAATGACCTCGCGAAGCTCACGGATTTGCTGACCAAGTCCACCGATCTCAGCGTAGTTTACATTGCCTGGATCCTCATGGGTCATGTTGTACACCAGGGGATCCACCTCCCTCGGCAAATAGCGCATAATGGTTAAAGTGGTCACATCCAGGGCAACCCGAGTGCCGGCCTTCAGCTTCTCCTTGTTTATCTGCCGGCGACACCCGACCACATAGCGCGGTCCATTCGAAGCCTTCACGATGAAGTTATCCGGGGTCAGCTGCTTCAGGATTTCCCCGAGCATCTGACCCACACTCTGGAGGGCCTTCAGGTCCTCCTCGGACTTCTCGTACTGGGCATTCACGACCCTGTGCTTGTCCCGCAAAGCCTTCAAATTGGACTCGATCTCGCGGTGTTCCAGGAGCTTGGTGCGGTAGTTGGTCAGCGCCTTCAGCCGCTCCTCGACCGCTGGGGGATTTGCTTGTGCAGATGCCATTCCGGAATTCGATTGGTTTAAGGACGACTTCAAAATTGTGCCCACTCACTTTACGATTTTGACGTCTGTCAAATTTGAACTTGAACGATAGGAGCACTACGATGAACCGGTTCATTAGTAAGCTAACTTCACTTTAGATGGTCTATGAAAGCTACAGTGGATCGTGAGTAAAGAACACTAACTTAAAAGAACAGATCGATGAATTGTACTGAAACGGCTAAAGGATATACTAAGTATAATTTATTATTTGCACACATCTAATGTATTTGCCTTTTTAGATACCTGTAAAATGCATGGTCTTATGGACATTAAACTTGATTTTAAGAAATTGTAAAATCAATTTCTTAAAATCAAGTTTAATGTCCAAAATAATAATCTTATATAACAAAAAATAACGTAGGATGGTCTAAATACTTAAATTTTAGAGTATTATGACAACTCATTGTTATCTTTTTAAAGCATTTATCTAAAGTTTAAAAGCTTTTAAAGCTTTTTTCGCAAGGCAGATGGCGCCACTTTGTGCAAAAAATGACTGAAATCAGAAATAAATGTATATAACCAATTCCCAAAAATAGTTAAAATTGTTAAAACTTCCCGGAATAGTTAAAAAATATTAAAATATAGTTTTAAATATTTTTAATATTTATTGATTTTAACGATTTTTCCAGGTTAGAGTTAATCATTTTAGCTTATCTTGATTTAACAGCGAGACTATCACCTTTTACAAGGATATTAAGATATTACGAGCTGCATTTTGTGTCCTGAAACAAAAATCGACATTTGTACAGAGCCAGTCATTCGGACTTTAGCAGTTCCAGTTCCCTGCCACGTGAATGCCATCGAATGCGTCGGAAGGTGCTGGCCAGGAACCAAGTGTCAGCACGGCATCCGGGCCATAAATCAGGCGATTTTGTAGCACTCTGTGTTGCGGGTCCAGCTGGTTCGAGTGGTGCGGCTACCACGACCAAAATATGCAGATATCCACTGGGACAACTGCATCCACGCATTTGCGTCCCATGACAAATATGCAGTTTGCAAATGTCTAATGAATTTCGAACATGCCTCGCCTTGCAGCGCCAATTGCTGCCAAGTATTTTGTTTCTGGTTTTGGGGCTTTAGAGCTGCATTACTTATTCAGGCCTTTCGGGACATTTGTGCATGTAAAAATAATTACTTTTTGTCTTCAGCAAATTTCGAATCAATAATAATTTGTATACCGAAATTACTTATTTAAGTTTGTGTTTTCGTGGCAGAACCCTTTTCTGGCCAAGTTAAGAATCGCCGCCAGACAGCAACTGGCCAAAAAGTATCTCGTGCGGAGGAAGGGATAACCAACTACAGAAATATGAAGTTTTCTGAAAGCGAAACCGAATTTCTATTCAATAAAGTTCGGTGGCTTTGTGGGCTCCATGTTTGTTGCGTGCCGCAACTTGTGGCGCAGATGTTCCCGACCATTCTGCAGCCAAAGTTCGTTATTTGGTCAAGGAAAGAGGGCCTGTTCGAACTCGACTCACTTACTAGTGTCCTCATAAGCGAAATAAAACGCAGACCTCAAACAGAATGGCTTGTTGCAACTTTCACTTGTTTTCGATCTTGACTTCTGACATCCTTGGTGGCAGGGATTTGCAGTCGAGGACGTGGGCGTGGCTGGCCAACATGTTCTTGGGAAATTATGGCTTGACTTCGACATTGTTGCGCCCTTTAAAGACTAACTTTTGGTTGCCTTTTTAATATTAAGCTTTAAATATGGAAGCAGAGTTTTATAAATGCTTAGAAATTCATGAATCAACTGGCAGACAGAAAAATTTCCACAAGAATTTGCAGTAAGCCATTGTTTTTTAAATCATCATTTACAAAGTAATAGGAAACCACATAGTCAATAGCCAATATTTCACAATATTTACTTGTTTTTGATTGCTTACGTGAATGCTTGAATTTAAGCCAATTTTAACGTTTAACTACTAGCTATTTCCTGAAATTATTTACAGATAGTATTGGCGCAATGAAACGTTTGCTGTGCCATAAAAGAATATAATTTATTATCAGTAAGCCAATGTGAGATTTAAATTAATTGTAATTAAAAAATAATACATATGTAGATATATACATAATGAATACATATAATAATTTGGATCCACAAAATAATACCTTCTTGTTTCTAAGAACGTGGCATCGATCCGCTTTTTGTTAATCATGTGAGTCCTCATATGTGAAATATGATTTGCATATGGATGCCGGATGTGCTAATGCAAATTTTTGACCCAGCTTGAATTTCATTAACACGATTCGTCGGGATTCAGCGGTGCACACACCTACTTCCCCTCCATGTTCCGCTCCCCCTGCTCCGGCACTCCGCCCATCCGATGCTTGATGGCCATACATCAGGATGAAGGATGAGCACTCCAAAGGATGTGTGTGCCATGAGCAAGTACTTACATATGTACCCAGGTACAGGTGTGCAGAAATGTGGCCGTGCATTGTAACGTTAACCGGTGACGCTGTCAAGTTGCAAGAAATGGTCACACTGCAAAAAACGTAAGTTTCATTTTTACAAATAATATAGATAGATATACATACCATGTTTCTTAACCGTTCGGACATCTGAATAAGATTAAAGATATTTTAAATTGAAATTTAAAATAGGATTTTAGATATTTGACATTTTGTGTTTAAGCATATTTTCCCGAGTGCTGGCTTGAGGGTCGGTGAGCATTTTGAGTTGAGGTTAACAAAAATGGCTATGCGTCGTCGTCCTGCTGACTGCGAAATTGCTTTGGATGCCAAATGAATGCACTTGCATATTTCATTGCCGCCCCGTCACCTGCAGTATCACCTTTGGGGCAACTTTCGGCTCCAAGTTGGGAAAACCCCATCACAAAACAATAGATGTTGGCTTTTCGGCCAGGCGCAATCGTAACTTTGATTACCATATATGTAGAATAGAAAGGATATAGGCTGTTGAGCTTAACAAAATAGAAAATCACTGTTTTTTAATAAATGTTAAAGGAGTTCATCACGTTACAGCCCTAAAATGCTCGATTTGGCAGGTTTGAAATTAATTTTTTAGCACTCAATATGACCTGAATTATATTTGGTAATTATAATACCTAATTATATTGAATAAACATTATAATAAAATACGACTTCGTTAACATAGACTTAACATTACATTACATACTAGTAACATGGCGACCCACTGCCTTAGTTTTTTGTTGGGCCAGGTCACTTACGATCCACAGCTTCCACTTACTACGTTTGGCACTCGTTGCGGAAACTGTTGCTGCTGCTGCTGTTAGCAGGGCCGTTATAAAGTAACGGTACCGCAGCGCTATGAAGCCAGTGTGTTGGCAGCGCCGCGTAGCAACGGTAATTGAATTGAACCGGGTAGTGTTAGCGGTTTTACCTAACGAAAAATGTGACGGAATATTGGCGGGATTGTCGTGTTATAATTTATTTGTTTTAGTTAACACCGTGATATCGGAAAAGCGTAACATTAACATTGTTAGCAATGAAAGAGTTAAAATAGGTAGAGCTTCTATCCCAACTATGTATCTTATTATTTCTGATACACTTACATACATATATAAACGAACAATTATCATTTCGTGTTAGTTTTATTACTTGATAGGAAAAGCAAGTGTATTGTATTAACCAGAAATTTTAATTATTATATGTTTATAAGCTCATATCCTTTAATACAAGAGTATAATTTTTCTGTTTGAATAATGTATTAGGCTAACAAAATGCTTCTTTTTCATAAATATGTAAATTAAAAGTAATAGGTCCTGAAAAAGTGCGGATTCTGTAACTTACATAAAAGTGTTATCCGTGTCATTGCTCAACCAAAATTCCTAAAAATAAATTTCCAATCCATGAGTGACTAAAGGCAGCCATGTCTTCCGGGGAGTGGGACCTGCGTGCCCTAAAGGCGCTCGAGGAGGAGGAGCAGCGCGAGTTCCTGGCCCTCAGCCAGCGGAACCTCTTCGATCCGCTGCCGAATCCCACGGCGGATGTGCCCAGTGCGAAGCCTCCACTGACCTATGCCCAACTGCATCCTCACCTGCTCAAGCTGCCGACGATTGACGAGTGCCAGTTGATGGCCGTGAAGCAGCAGAGATCGGCGGCCCTGCGATTCAGTCGTGCCCTCTCCCTGTCCGCCCACTCGCTCACCTCCCGAACCGGAAGCGGTACGGGCGGCGGAAGCGGAAGTGGCCTGGGCTTTGGCCGTAAACTGAAAGCCCGCTTAGTGGGCGCCAAGTCGAGTGGCTCACTGTCGCCCGGTCGCCACTCGCATAGCTACAGTGTTTCCCCGGTATATACGCCGCCGCCCATGCGAAGATGTGCCACCTTGCATCACACGCAACCGGTGCGAAAGGTCTTCAAAAATCTCCAACAGCTGCAGGAGCGGAAACGCCAGGCGGCCGGAAGTCACCTGCAGAGGATCGCTGGCACCGGAAAGACGTACTGGAAGTACGGAGCCAACTCGACGGCTGCCTCGATAGTGGGCCAACGTGCCCGCCAAAACCAGCAGATCGAGATCGAGGAGTCGAACGGTTCGGATGAGGTGAACTCGGAGCCGCAGGAAATCTCCGAGGCGGAAACGGGCTCCTGCAGTGTGCCGCTCCCGTCCAAGGACACCAATGAGATACTCCGCCTGATGCTCAGTGCGGCCAGTTCGGCGGTGACTGTGACGCCAGCGGCGGCGGCCATTGGCAATGGTAGCGTGGCCGGAGCAACTGGTGGCGCCCCGCCAATGCGACGCTATCAGAATGCCAGCGATGCTGAGGAGGACGAAACTGTTGCGTACGGAGCTTTCCACCAGGCGGCCAAAAGCTTCGAGAGCGGCGCTCTCCTGCGAGTCCTGCGAGTCGGCAGCTTAACAGCCCAAGAGAGCGACGACGCTAAAGTTAATGCCATGAGCCCCAGTCCACAGGACAGTCCCGCCAGGGAAACACAATCCACAGCGTTGGGTGGGGGTGGACCGGGTGGCAGGCGGATGTTCAAGTCCGGCTCATTGGATTGGCCCGGGGAAGTGCAACAACATCAGCATCATCTATCCCCGCAGCAACATCGGGCTGCGAATCACGTGGAGCTGGTGCAGCGGGATCACTGGGATCTCGAGCACGCCCACTTCCATCACGAGGCACTGGGACACCTCCCAGCCAGCGCCACCGTCATCGATGACGAGCTGGAGCAGCATATCAAACACTGCTCCTGCTCCTGCAACCACATGGGCTACGGCAACTCAATGGACTATCAGGTGGGTCCAAACTTTGTTTACAAAAAAGTAAATAGAAGTAATACTTTTAAAATATATTTTTAAAAAAACTGAAAAAATTCCTATCCCTTTTTGGTTATCCGGCTATTACTGCAAAAAATGTTGTTGGAATTTATTCGAGAAAAAGAATAAAGCATATCAACAAAATGTGAAATACGACTTATGTGATTAACCAGTTTCAACATCCCAAGCTTATATTGTATAATTGTTATATTATTGAGATATTTAGCATTTTAGTGGAATGCTAATTGTCTCCTGTTTACCCATTCAATCCAAAACAGCGCCAAATTCCCGCCGTGCACACCTTTTACAAATGATGGCGCCGTGTAATTTTAATTGCAGCAACTATATCTGCAGTGCAGGTGTCCGGCAACTCAGGTGAATGGCGGCACATTCAGTGGCCACCGCTTCCCATCCATTCCATTTTCTAATGCACTCTGGTGGAGATTCCAGCACACGGGCACCTCCCAAAACTCATTATCAGCGCGGCCTTTTGTGGGCATTCCGGGCTCACGGCTGGATTGGTCCTAGCAGATTGCCGCCTGGAGATCGACCCGGGGCACTGACTCTGTCGCTGCCAAGTGCTCCATTGTCTGGCTGCGAGTGGCCCGCAGGATGGGTGCAACTTTTAAACTAAATTGAATACCCCTTTGAGTCCGACAATGAGCAGGATGCCCGTTTTTGCCAGGATTAAGCGCACAGATGGGTTTCTCACCCCTCCCTCCTCACATCGTTATTATTGTCTGTAATTGTTAAGACGATTTTGGGTTTAATAGCTGCCATTTCAAATAGAGCTGCAGTTGGAGTCTGTTGGCTGACCCCACGCAAACTCAAGACTTTATCCTTTGTTTTACCACAAGGATGCAGTGGCGCACTCTATGTGGCCCTGAGGGTTGTGAGACTTTTATTGTGCAACACTCAGGCGCAAACTGCCTGGGTAAGGGAAACTTAAGGCGTGACAGGAGTCTTCACACAATAATTAAATTCTGGACTAAAAAATGTAGATTACACAATTTAAGCAATATAAAACCATTGTATGTGCATAGCCTGAAATACGGGATTAAGATGTAGATGATTTCCTGATAGTTACATCCTGAAAAAAGTAATTACAGCCAGTTACTTAGTTCGATTACGACTTTATAGGAGATTGTTTACAGCGTACAGATAGTTCTACAATAAGTGCGATTGCGATTGGGATTGGGAGTGCTTTACTAAAAGCGTTACTAACATAGGTCGTTTATTTCTAACTCGGTCGAACATCCAGGGGGTCATGCGTCTAAAGGCTGTGGGGTTATCCGTGGGATGATCCAATGATCCGATGATCCGATGATCCAATGATCCGATCACTGCAGCGTGCTCTGTGGCGGAGTGAGCGGGGTCCAGGTGTCGGCAGCTACGGCCGGAGCTCCATTCACCACGGCGGTGGGCACCGAGACCACCGCAGCTCCGCCGGCAACGGTGCCCCCCCGTTCGCCGGCATGCTCCAGGGATGAGGACTCTATCTTGATGTCGTGGGTGCTTTTCAGGGTGGAACTGGCGCACTCCAGCGTTATGACCGAGCCCTGCTCGTCGCTCGGCTTGTACATGGCAGCCTGGGGGTCGTCCAGTGTCTTTGAAACATCAACGGGCTCCAACGGATGAGTGGCATAGCTGGAAGGCGGGTGGCGGGAAATCATTGATAGCTACGTTAGCGGTAAGTGCGCACAGTTCCCCACCGATTCAACCTACCCGATCTCCAAAGGAATGTACTCCGGCTGATAGTACGCGGCGGCAGCATTCTGGTACAGTCCGTACTCCGCCCCGGACCCGTTGTGCCAACCACTGGCGGGATAGCTCAGCGCCGAGGGCGCATTGAGCACTGCATTCGTGTACAGCTGATGGGTGGGCGAGGTGGGCGTGGGATGGTACACCTGGTGGGCAGCTGCTCCATATGCCGCTTGCGGTGATCCCGTTGCTCCCGCCCCGCCCCCAACGCCCACGCCGGTGCCATAGATGTCCGTTTGGGCCATGTTGTACTGATGACTGTGCGGCGTCAGGTGGTGAATGGTGTAGCTGGGCGAGGAGGTCGTGTAGCTCGGGGATCCGTTCGTCGGCGACGGAGAGTTGTGCGAGGCTAGAAAATCGAATTATTAATTAATAAATAAGTAAAAAGTATACAACATATATGCTATCCATATCTTCATTGTAAATAGTCCCTAATGTATAAAGTGAAGTAAAAATAGATACTATTGTCAAGCGGATGATTCTGCTTCTTTATAAATATTTAAAGATATTCTTTAGTTTGTTGTTTAGTGCATGGAAAACTGTCACGGTTCCCTGATTATTTCAAAAGCAATAAGCCCGAAACTTTTAGCCGGCGTAAACTTAAAAACAGCACTAGCTACTTTTTAATTACATTTCCGTTTCGAAAGTTTAAAGGTCACGTAGTTTCGGTTAGCCTTTCGGGTATTTTTGCAAAGATACTTGTATAAGCAGCAGCATTTGTTGCGCGCCATCCATGGAGTACTCACAGATGTTGCGGCCACTGCACACGTTCATGGGCATGGGTCCCGGCACACTGGTGGCGTTCCAGTAATTGCCATTGCTCTGCCAGCTGCTGGGATAGGAGAACACGGACGCCGTGGGACTGGCCTCGACCGGCATGAAGCCGGATTGGGCGTAGGAACTGCTGAAGCAACCCGTAGTCGGCGCAGATCCGATTCCGCCGGCGCTGGAGCTGCTCACACTGGTGCTCACGGAGCCAGTGGACGTGGAGTGCAGGCTGGTGGGCGTCTGCGGCGCCGACGGCGGCTGCGGCGATGTGGACGAGGCATTGCCGCCACTGCCATTCGATCCGGATCCGGAAACGACCCTGGGTCGACTGTACGGTGTGGTGCGAGTGGGTGCGGCACTGCGTGCGGATAGGGATCTGCCGTACCGATCGCAACTGGCGCCCGTGGAGGGGCCCACGGCTCCGGCTGAGGAAACGCTGGGACAGGAGGACACCAGGCCGTGACTCTGGGCGATTGACAATGGAGGAGCTGCCACGGCGGCCGCCGCAGCCGTATAATGTGTGGGCGGTGGAATGAGCCAGCCGTAGTGGGTGTCGTGTGGATACAGCGTATCCGGTCGCTCTTTGGCATCCAGAAAGGCCTTGGCGAATGGATTATACTTGATCTTCAGCGAGGTGACCTCCTCATTCTGGTACGCCGTCACTGCGATGAACTGCGTTTCCGGAAACGGATAGGTGACCACGTGACGCTGCTCGGAACCCACGCGCACCAGATGCACACGTGGCTCGTACTTGTGCAGGGAGTTCAGCATTATCTGTAAGATAATTGTGTGTAATGGTTACTGCTGCTCTGATGGTCAGCGTGTTATAGATTCTGCCCACCTGTCCATTGCCATTGGTCTTGTTGGTCAGCTTTACTTTGGCAAACGAGATGGGCTCTTTCATCCAGTGGGCGCCAAAATTGGGCGACTCGGGGTGCACGTAGATGGGGTTTGACGGGGGAACCTCTGCTTTGCCACCAGGAACCTAAATGATAGGAAATATTATAAAAAAATAAAAATTACAATATGAAAGTAACCCTTCAAGTGATTTCAGATTTAAATACAATGGAGTAACACTTCAACTTTGATCTTTGATTACGATTAGCCTAGTAACCTAAACCGGAGTTAGAGTTGGTTCGATCATGGAGTAGACTTACCCATTCACCGTTGACATACTTCCAGCGATGTGAGTCGATCTGGACGAACTCCAGGAGCACAGTGTACATGGCGGCGGGATCCAGACCCGAGGCACTGATCTTCACCACGGGGAACATGCGCCTGTTGGTGACAACGGAGTTGGCAATTAGCAATTGGAACAGTTATATAACTGTGGCCTTTGCATTCGTAATAGTGGACAAACAGTGAGCGCCAAAGGTTTACCTTTGCCTTTTGCCCCGAACCCATACGGAAAATCTCTACGAATTGGAACTCCAACCTGGAGATGGAACCGGCGGAGTGGCGGAGTGGAGTGGAGACGGTACGGATTGCGTTGCGGGCAAATATTGGAACGCTCGGGCGGGCTCTGTTCCACAACAATTAGTACAAGATGGCGGCTGTTGCCGGGCCACGCTAATTAGCACCTGACCAGGCCAGCAGACCCGACTACCCGACTCTCGGCCCGGTTCCAAGTTCTAAACGCGCGTTTCGCACAGACTCACACACACACTCATGCGCTCGTACAAATGCCCGTAAATTGGTAAATATTTTTAGTTATTTCAACAAATGCTGGCATGTAAATAAACAGACGAATGGATGTTTCCTTACACTGGCAAAAAATGCAATCACTTATAACCTACAAGAGCTTCCTGACTCGATTAATAAAACCTTGAGAGCTTGGAGTTACAAAACCATTTCATAAATGGTTTTTGACAGCCTGTGTGAACATAAATTTGTTCTTCAAAAATACACATCAGTGGATAAGTCCGTATATGAATAATCTGATTTTTGTACTACGCGCTACCCATTTTCTTCGAGTGTATCGGCTGTAGCCTGAGCTGGAGAAACGTTAACGCCTCATTATGACTTGCAAATGGCGAGCAGTGAGATGAAAACCGTGGAAAAGCGATGCATCAGAAAAACAAAAGCGCAAAACCTCATTGCCAATTTGCATAGGAAAACAAAATGCGCCGCCGTCGCCATTTAACACATTCGAATTTCGAACAGCCCTCACAAACCAAAGGCAATCCAATCAATTTGACTCACTCACCTGCCGTTTTTGGTGACGATCATCTCGTTGGTGAGATTCTGGAAACGCAGCCAGAGCTCCCGATCGTCCAGTGAGATGCGCAGATTGCGATCCAATTCATTGGGACTGCCTGCGCCGCCGACCACGCGATGACCTCCATTTCCGGACACACTGGCTCCGCCCCCGCTCACCGCTGCCACGCCCCCCAGCCCGTGACCATGCCCGTGTCCATTGTGGGTCACATGCTGTGGCGAACCACCGCTGCCACCATTGCCAGCATTGCCTCCTCCTCCGCCTGAAACATTGCCACTGAGTCCGGTTGTTGGATCCACGGCGGACAGGATGTGCGATGTGGTCATGTCAGCTGCAAGGCACAAGAAGAATCATTAATCAATAACGATTTCAAATAAAGGTTTTCATGCAATAGGAATATGATGCAATATGACACACTTTACACAAATCCATTTCTAAACTAAACTCAAGTGTCTAAGTTTTTGGCACACTCTTTATATAAAATGACGATTATATCATCTATTTGTTATATTCCCAAGAAGATTATTTATAAATATTTTGACATCAAATATGATTTAGAATTAGTGAGCAATGCGGAGGCACCACATGCAAGTATATTCGCTGACTCAAGCGTTTGCCGGGGAATCCAGAAGTGAAAACATGGTCTTCTTCTCTGGGCGTCTCGACGCAATCGTGTCCGTGGTCAGTGTGGATGGATGGATGGATGGGCATTACATCAAAGCAATCTCAACCGGCTGGCCGACGAAGTGTCGGCTTTATGCGTTTACAGCACTGCACCCAGGAGCATTAGAAGAATGCTCGTCGAGCTCTCTTGTCGGCTTTTAATTATATTGCACACTTTAGCCATGCCTGGGATTTCGTCTGCGAGTGGGTCTGGCTGGAATTGGGATTGGGATTGGGATTGGAACGGGTAGTGGGACTGGGACTGGGACTGGGATTGAGTTGGCTAAGATGCTGGCTGGCCATAAACAACGGGCACCCTTTTTTATTTATGGCCGCGGCAACAAACACCTCTGTTTTGCGTCGGGGTCGGACCAGGGTCATTTGTACTCCGAATCGGATGCCTACCAAAGAAATGCCCTCAGATGTGCCGGTCGGATCTCGGTTTCGGTTTCGGCTGATGTCTAAATTGTGAGTCCAATTCCCAGTCTCAGCCTCAGTCCCAGTCCCAGTCTCAGTCCCAGTCGCAGTCCCACCACCGAAAGTGTTTCTCGCAATGTTTTGTAATCATAAATTTACAAAATGTATTAATTGTTCTGTTTGTTTTTATTGGGCCACGAAATTGGAGGCCAAGTGCCGCCGTCTAGGATTCTTTTATGGCAACGAACTCAAAAATGTTCCCAAAAACTGATGGTTCTTGCCTGCGTGGATTCAGATTTGATTTATTGGAATTTTCTTCGCCTATGCTCCGTCATAAAATGGCAAATGGCCGCATGCGGTTTGATGTCTTTCGTATTTGTCAACCATTTAATTTGATGGTGTGAAGCGAACAGGTTTTCCATCGGGTTCTAGGTGAGACCCACATATAATCAACTCCACCATCAATCAGCGGATGCATATGTGTTCTCCAAAGGCTGTTGAATTGTAAAGTAAGGAGAGCAAATCAATCAAAGCGGTGTTCTGGGGTCATTTGTCGTGGCTTTGACAAGGAATCACTTGACTGGTTACCAAATCCGTGCTCTTTAGATGCTTTTGTCATTAACCTCTTGGTCAGGATTTAAACTTCTACAGTGGTTACCAACTTTGATAGATGCCATAAAATACTAGTCAGTAAACCAGTGACAACTCATTGCCCGAATATTCGCACTCTTTCAACCGCAAGCTGCACCCAATTAAAAGTTTCAATTCGAATTCAATCGGTTGAGTTTAGAAGTTCAACCACTTTGGGCCGTCAGTCGAAAGTTATATTCAGTTTATGGATTTTCAGAGGTTTCCGTATTTCCCAGCTCGTGTTCGCTCCGCATTATCCTAATTTTCACGCGATTCCTGGCGGGTTTGTCTCATGTGCCCAATAGACGACATCATAAAAATTCACTCTTCATGACACCGCCCCCTCATAACTCCCCTCATGGCTGCCCTCGCGGTTCCCCCAGTTGGTTCCCCACATGGCTCCCCACTTGGCTCATCTCATGACCGTGTTTGTGTTCCACATCGATCCGCACCACCGCGCCACTCCAGCACCAGCACCAGCACCAGCATCAGCACCACGATTTTAAGACGCGGTGTCCCAGCTCCGGCTCCATCACTAAGCTTAATGAAAAGCTGTTTTTGTGTGTTGTCTCCTCATCGGAGGAAGCGTGTGTGACTGTTTGCCCATGTGTATATACATACGCACGTACATATATATGGAATATACTTTGACTTTTGATGGCAGCCATGACGGGTTTAGGTTTGAGTTTGGGTTTCGGATTGGGGTTTGCATTGGACTCTTTCCCCATCCCAGCGCAGGCCAGCCGCTTTGTTGTTGGCTCTGTTGATTTTTGAATCATTTCGTGACTTTGATATTTACTCACACGCTTTGAGGGGTTTTTTTCCTATTTTTGTTTTTTTTTTTTGTATGAAATATGCGCGCTATTCAAAATCGAAGCGAACCTTTGGTAATATGGCGCTTACGTACTCAAAGTACAGGTACGTAGTAATGGTCGTCGGTGAAAACACATTCGGCGAATCGTAGAAACATTTCAGTTATTTCAGCTTTAAGTTTTGGAGAAGGGAGTGCTAGTGTGCCAGCAAGTTTAATGTAAATATGGCTGACTATACGGGGCTATAAACCATTTTGAAGACACTAAAACCATGGCCAATTAGTTGCATAGGTGCTGCATTTTATTGTGGTAGTTACACTTTAAGTGAAATTTATGCACCCCTATTTATAGTAAACAGCTTTTATAATTCACTTTTATATACCCCTATAACAAATGCATGTGTATTTTAAATAAAATTAAATAAATGCTCAACTTTTACGTGTCTTAAAGTCACTTGAAGATGTTGTGGCTAGCTTAAACATATATCTATGGATATAAGCCAGTGTACCCATTAAATAATTCCTCCAAATAATCGAGCACGTGTAATAAATATCGTGTTTGTTTATCCGCCACTCCGAGCGACTCATCCACTCCCATTCGCACTCTGTGGAAAAGGACAATATTTCGCACCTGCTCAGGATGCTGGCGGGTGGCATCGATGACAAGTCACTGGTAGCCCATCGGAGGCGATTAAAGCAAATCTGCTAAATTTCACACACCACTTCGCGTGAAAATAAACCGCATTTAAATTTAGATACTGCGTGGGCGAACTGAAATGTAAATAGCCGCGAAATGGGAGCGATTCGAATTCAATCAATATTTCCGCAGGACAATGTCAGAGGTCGCTCCTTGAGAACTTGCTGACTTTTAAGGATATTCTTTACATATTTTTTTGGCGATTTGTTGGCGCTTCTTTGAACACCTATTGTCACACTTTTGTTTTCAGCACTCGACGGCACAGTGGTAGGCGCACTTTTATGAGCGGCGTACTAAAATTTTGTACAAACTGTAATTAATTAGTAAGCATTTGTCAAGTACTAAACGAACTGCGGGGGCGTGGCGGAGGGGATGGCGCGGGGGGTTTCCTTTGGGTCTGTTTATGGTCATCTTTGATTTGCATTTAATAGGATAATTTTCACATGCGTCGTAATTGGCCGCCTCAGATCGATTCAACTTGGGGCTTCGTTTTTGGCAATCCATGTCTGAAAATTCTTATGTCCCCACTAATTTGCGTGTGAACGTCGGCCACGCCCACGGCCACCGCCACTGCCACAGAGATATTGTAGCTCCTCGCGCCCCTTTTCTCGACTGCTGTTTTATGTCATTAGAGGTATTATTAGGATCGTTAATGGGTGATTTTGTCACTTGCCCGTTGGATTTCGGGTGTTGGCGGCTCAACACTTCAGCTTTTTGGCCAAGTGTCAAAATGTGTCTGTTTGGTGGTTTTGTTTGGTTTCGTTTTTGGTTTGGTTTGATTTTCACACGTTCGTTTAAATAGGTTTGCCAATTTGCTATTTGATTACGTTTATGGTCATATGTCACACGGGGGAATAAACACACTCCGATTTTATGGCACCAGAGCTCTGGATTTGGAGAAGCGAACTCTATGCTCCTTTGCATTTTTGGGAGCCATTTGTTTTGGGGTCAGTGTTTTATTGCAGATATTCGCTTGATACAGATATAATTGCGCCACACTTGTACTTCATTTAAAATATATATCTATTTCTTACATTTCCTAAACAAAAGTTCATTATTTCTTAAACGAATTCCTAAAATATCCTTTGGTGACGGTGCAGTCTACTTCCATCATAAAAATATCTTCTTTTTCATGTCCTAGATATTGAATAAATTAGTCATGGTTTTGCTAAGTTTAATAGTTCGCATCTTAAACGATATGTTTAACACATCATCTAACACATTTTAAAAAGGAATATAAACGTGTCTTGTAATAAAATCGCAACTTAACGCTTTCGTTTTTATATACTCCATTTGCTTAAGTTTCTTTTAACAAAGCTAGGTATCTTAAACTTTTAATGTCCTATTATGAAATTTAAATTTACAATTTTTAAACCCAAAATGTGGATATAGTAGAACTTACATATTTGGTAATGTGCTTCACGCCGAAACTCGGCGTTCTCGATATAATCCAGTGGGAAACTCCTTGTGATGATGGTTTATAATTAGATTTAGACTTAAGTTTACTCCGTAACACTGCCAAAAACGCACTTTTATAGCACTATTATCCTTGAAGGCTCACTTTATTAAGGATCACTACCGTGTGAGTTCAGATTAAAGTAGCAAGATACAGCCGCGTGCCTTTTTCACAGATTCCCAAGATATTTGATTCGATACGAGTTTCAGTTCGAGATTCGAGTTTAGCGCTGCCGCCGATCGTGTGTTTGCGTTGCCACCGTTCCCGAGCTAATGATCAACGATCGGTGCTAATTTTTTCAACCATCACAAGCCGCGCTTTCGGTTCCTCTATTTCTCATTTCTCGTCTTTGCCCGATCGACATCGACATCGACATCGACATCGACATGGACATCGTTGTTGTTTTCTTGTTTTGGCCCGTGATGATGGCCGGCTAGCGGCCCTATAGCCATCTCGTTTTGGCCCGCTCGGTGATCGGCTAGCGGACAGGGTTAGGCCACGCCCTCTAACAGGTAAGACAGCGACGGCATCTCGCCTCTCGCTCGCTCTCCCGCGTGGTCAATTCGCGGCCATCGCTCGAGAACCCGGCAACAGGTAAAGAGCCCCCATATCACCGATCTCTCAGGTGGGTCGGATCGTTCAGGGCGAGCACAGCTCTGCCACTCAGAAGATCAGAAGCTGAGAAGATCAGAAGATCAGAACTGGAGTCTTTGAGTCCTAGGCGGGATTTATATATTTATACGGCCCCTGCTGTAACTTGCCCCCGTGGCTAATCGTTCGATTTGCATGCGCCAAAAATTAAGTGTAACGTGTTTTTAGTTGCTCACATTTGTTGCACAGCGACAAAGTTTCTTATCTCTTGTGATGTTTATTCAAGACACTGTACAAAAGCACATTGCTTGAATTTAGAACTCTGAAATGGCCAAAGGGATCTTTGTCTCAGTTTTAGAAATGGCCAAAGGAATCTTTGACTCAGTTTTAGATTAGAAGTGGAAGGAGATTGATGTCGGCATTCATGCTTATTCTTTCCGTAGTTTTGGAAACTTCTTTCAGCATATGCTTACAATATATAATCATGATATTATAGTCACTATTTAGAGGTCACGTTAAAGTTGAATCAGTGGTTTGTTATCAGCTGCATTAAATTGTGTCTTTAAATATAGAAGCTCAAGACCTCAAGGTTTCCGCACATATACCTATAAAGTATGCCATAGGAAAAACATAAAACTAGGATAATCTGAGATAAAACCGAATTGTTTTTTTCCGTGTGTCTGAGGTCTGGATCCACAGTACGTTGTTCGTTGTCCGCCGCAGACTGGCTTTGATTTGTTTAGACGCTCGTTTCGCGTTTTGTTTGTCCAACCAATTAAAACTTTGTATTTTTTCCACGGGCTCTGTTTGCAGTCCAAAACGGGTTTGCCGATCCAACACTCTGTTTTTTTTTTGGGTTTTGGGGTAAAATTTTCAGCTGAATTTCGAGTTGTAAACATTTAACTCTGTGCGTCAATTTGTGTATGTGGCCAAAATACAAGTTATCCCGGGGCGAAGTTGCTGGATTTTTGGGGCGGTGCGTGACCACACATGACCAACTGCGATTTTGCCACAACTTTGGAGCGGATCGCACACCACAATATACCACTTATATATTTTCTTTATTTTATTGACGATGAAATAGAACAAAAGCTACCTAAAAATATCTCTGAATTAT
This sequence comes from Drosophila teissieri, assembly GCF_016746235.2. NCBI lineage: Eukaryota > Metazoa > Arthropoda > Insecta > Diptera > Drosophilidae > Drosophila > Drosophila teissieri. Next base: position 11,501,123 of record NC_053031.1, on the reverse strand, counting down.
CCATTTATTACTGCAATAATACAAGTGCTAATTTTGATTGGTAGCATACCAGATGAATACTCCAGTATAATCCGATTCAATGAAAGTTTGCTGGGTTGTTTCAAAGTTGTATATTGCGAGACCCAAAAGAGCAAGTATTTATAGCTTTTTCGTGAGTTTTTGAGATCACGCGCCTCTTGCATCGACGGTCTGTGTTTTTTTTTTGGTGGATCCCAGCTCGCAGCTCGCTTTTTAGTCGGTTCCAAGTCATCGCCGCGTGTCAATGGACCGACTTTATCTGGGGGGCTGGGAACGGTCAAAAAAAGTTGGGCATTCTATGGCGCTGAAAGACAAACAGCTCGCGGCCAACGATGGCCATTAGTTAAAGGTCTGGTACAACAGTACAGCACAGCGGTAGTAAATGAGAAAAATCAACAGACTAGGGAACTCAATAAAATAGTCGTAGATGGAAATGAAAATGGAGGGGACCGAGCGGAGGGCTGAGCGTTGGCTAATGGAGAAATGTATCTGGCGGCGGATGGACAAGTGAATCGAATGGATCGCCATGTAGTTGTCGCACCCGTGACGAATGTCTGGCTACCTATTCCAATTCCCTTTGGTCATTCATAAAAGGTGCCGCACGTTTTTCATTAAGAATCCGCCGCGGAGGAGTACGCGGAAATGCGGGCCAACCTCTATCAGTGCGATCCTCAATCCTTTGCGAGGACGAGCGCGTCCTTGCCCTAAATATTCACCGCACGGCATTGTAGCCGCTTTATGGCCAATCCTTTCTGCTTGTGTGTTTGCAAACAATTCGATTTTATGGCCGCCTAAGCGAATTTCCCCGCCTCAATTAGGTTGAGGTTGTAAACTCATAAAGCAAACACGCGAGAGTGCGAACGCCGAGCAGGCAGCCGGCAAAAAAAAAGGAAGAATTCGGGGCAGGCATTCCGTTTGCACAGGATATCCACGCAAATGCGCATGTCCTTTGAGCGCAATTAGCCGGCGGGAAAATCCCAGTCCATCTCGATACGCTATCGAACCCAGAGCAAACCCAGCGATCGAGTTCGTTGGCGAAGTCTTTCGTTCGCCATTTTTGGCTTTCTTGGCCCATGGGTTCGCCCCTTTCTCGTCTGTTTGCTCGAACGCAAACCCAAACCCAAACCCAAACGCAGTTCCAATCACAAACACAGACTCAAACTGAGACTCAGAGCCAGACCCAAAACCCAGACTCATTTACATATTGCTCGTTTTCTGCTGTTTTCGCTGCGCTTAAGTATGTTTGCCCGGTCCGATCTCTCCGTGTTTGCTTTGGGCCATCTCGACCATCTCAACCATATTGACCATCTTGACCATCTTAACCATCTTGGCCTGTTTGCCGCCTGTCCACTTTTTGCTCTCCGATGCCGCTGCAGGATTTTCGTGGAAATTTACAGCTTTAACGAGCTTCAAACTTAAAAATGGCGTGAGTCGACAAACAAAAGACGTGAGAGACAAATTCAGTCTGCTTCAAAATAGGCGGTGCTACTTTGTTAATTTCATGATTTATGTTTTTTTATAATATAGAGAAAATACCTTTGTAACTGTCTTAGAAAACGTTGACACTTATTTTTCTAGTTGAATAGTAATGGGGTTCTCTAAAACATTCTTATATTCCATCAAAGTGAAGACCTTTGCGACAGTCTCGTAGTCTTTGTGATTTCCATCCCAACTCAAATACACTAAAATACACTTAATACATTTCAAAGCGTAAAGCTTCATCTACTATTTGTGTGAATAGAACTGGAACGCCATTGAAAATGAATCGCCTGTTTGTCAGAAGGACGAGACAACTTGTAACCAGGACCCTTCTGGGTCCAAGTGCCAGTCGTTTGCCCCAAGTGACCGCCGTGCGAGACGCCAGTTGCAAGGATGAGTACTCCTTGATAGACCACAAGTTCGATGCGATTGTGATTGGTGCCGGTGGCGCTGGAATGCGGGCTGGATTTGGGCTGGCGGAGAAGGGCTTCCAGACGGCCATTATATCGAAGCTCTTCCCCACCCGATCGCACACGGTGGCTGCCCAGGGCGGTGTTAATGCCGCCCTCTCAAATATGGACAAGGACGACTGGAAGTACCACTTCTACGATACGGTGAAGGGCTCCGATTGGCTGGGCGATCAGAATGCGATCCATTACATGTGCCGCGAGGCGGAGAAGGCGGTCTGCGAACTGGACATGTACGGCATGCCCTTCTCGCGTAAGCCCGATGGCAAGATCTACCAGCGACCATTTGGTGGACAGACCTTGGACTACGGCAAGGGCGGAGTGGCGAGGAGGGCGTGTGCATGTGCAGATCGCACGGGTCACGCCCTCATTCACACACTGTACGGCCAAACGCTGAAGCACTCCGATTTCTGCCACTACTTTGTGGACTACTTCGTCCTGGATCTGATCATGTCGCAGGGTGCATGTGTGGGCTGCTTGGCCTGGAAACTGGATGATGGCACCTTCCATCGGTTTCTGGCCAAGAATACGGTTGTCGCCGCCGGCGGTTGCGGTCGGGTGTACTTCTCCACGACCGCCGGACACACGTGTACGGGTGACGGCAATGTCTGGGTGTCCAGACAGGAGCTGCCGCTCATGGACATGGAGTTTGTGCAATTTCACCCCACTGGCATCTACGGCGCAGGATGCCTCATCACCGAGGGAGTTAGAGGTGAAGGCGGCTTCTTCTTGAACTGCAAGGGAGAACGGTTCATGGAACGCTATGCCCCAAAGGCCAAGGATCTGGCCTCCAGGGATGTGGTGGCGCGGGCCATGACCATGGAGGTTCTGGCTGGCAATGGTTGTGGCCCGCTCAAGGATCATGTGCACCTGCAACTGCATCATATCGATGCCAAGATCATTAAGCAACGATTGCCGGGCATTATGGTCACCGCACGGATCTTTGCCAAGGTGGACGTGACCAAGGAGCCGGTACCAGTGCTGCCAACTGTGCACTACAACATGGGCGGTATACCAACGGACTACAAGGGTCGTGTGGTCACCATCGATGAGAATGGCAAGGAGCAGGTTATCAAGGGGCTGTACTCCTGCGGGGAAACTTCCTGCGCCTCGGTGCACGGAGCCAATCGCTTGGGTGCCAACTCCCTGCTGGATCTTATCATCTTTGGCCGCGTTTGTGCCTTGGACATTGCCGCAAACAGCTGTCCCGGCGATAAGCCGCCCCAGGTGGAGGACAAGGCCACCGAAAAGTCGCTGGACAACTTCAAGCGCCTGCGCTGCGCCGACGGATGCATTCCCACAGCCGCGCTGAGAATGGAACTGCAGCGAACGATGACCAAACATGCGGCTGTGTTCCGGGAGGGAAAGCTCCTCAAGGAGGGCCTGCTCAAAGTGGCCGAGTTGTGCGAACAGTTCAAGGACATCAAGATAACCGATCGCACGCTGGTGTGGAACACCAACCTTGTTGAAACGCTGGAGCTGCAAAATATGCTGGCCAATGCGGTGCACATCATAACAGCCATGGAGAATCGCAAGGAGTCGCGGGGATCCCATGCTCGCGAGGATTTCCAGAAGCGCGTGGATGAGCTGGACTACGGAGCCCCTCTGGCCGGGCAGAAGAAGAAGCCCATTGAGGAGCACTGGCGCAAGCACACCATGACCTTTGCCCTGGGCAACAAGGGATGTGCCTCGATCAAATATCGTCCGGTAGTGGACACCACTTTGGACAGCTCCGTTGCACCCATTCCACCTGCTCCGCGTACCTACTGAACATTCATGGATTGCTTGGTCCAGTTTTACTGTCTTACCTTCTCTGGGATTTTAAAATGAAAATACAAATAGCAAACAGTTTGTATAAAAATATAAGCTGAAAAACTGTGACATACTAAAACTACATCTATAGTTGGGCGAAATAATAAATAAGTTAACACAAGAGCCACAATCAGGTAAAAATGTATATTATCCAAAGTCAGTTGGAATTTTTTGTTGAAAGATCCGATTAAGAGGCTGGATATCTTCCCATGAAATCAAAGACAAATCGATTTCTTTTCGGTGCTTCTCTTTTAATTCGGTGCTTCTAAAGAGGACCGTTAAAAAGATAACATCTCAATTTTAAAGGCTTTTTAACTCACTTACTCTCATTTGCCTAAATTTAACTAAAAATACAAGAGATGTGGTTTCCTCCTCCTTGGAAAACGATTTCATCGACAATGCATCACTTTCGGTTGATGCTAGCTGCAATGCAGTATTAGTTACATCATCCACAAGAGATGTGGTTTCCTCCTCCTTGGAATACGATTTCATCGACAATGCATCACTTTCGGTTGATGCTAGCTGCAATGCAGTATTAGTTACATCATCCTCCTCCATATCCGTAACCGTATCCGTATCAGTATCCGTATCCGTATCCTTCCTTATAATACGCCATAACAAGTAGGGTGATGCGATGATGAACAATACTTCCAAGGTAAGGGTGGTCAACCAAAAGTTGCGCCAAAAAATATCAGAGTGTTTTAGATTCACAGCCACTCTCAAAAAAAATGTGACAAATCTGCTCCATATGGAGGTCGGGTGTAGCCAAAATGGCACTCGAGGTAACTCCGACCATTCGCGCAGCAGCAAAAGATTGCGAAGGGAGTAGATGTCCTGTGTGGAGCTCGCTCTCCGAAATTCCCCATCCAGCACGTGATATATGGCGATCTTAGTGATGGCGGTAAATCGTCCTCTTAGCCAAAAGTTCCTGGACAGATCTCCAAAAGCCAATTCCACATCGAGGCAACCCATTGAGGTGGTCGCCAGCTGGTAAAAGACCGCTTCCATATCTCTGCACTTCGGCTGCAGTGGCGAGCAGAGCAGCAAGAGCCACTCGCCAGTAAGCACCTCCGTCCAGTTGCCGTCGTCTATCCAGGTAATCCATCCATCTCCATAGTCGGCTATCCGAGAACTAGACTCTGATTTCCGGGATCCTCGGGGACACAGGTCTATATTCCCTGGACTTTTCGGGATCATCGCGTTTGGAATCACGCCAAATACCGATAGAAGAAGGATCAGCTTTGAAGTCATCGTCCCAAAGGATTGTATATTGCCGCTTATGGATTGATTTTTTTCGTCCGATTTGTGCTATAAAATATAAGTGACTGCAATGTCGCAGACTATTTATAAACAGACTACTTATCACAAATATTTATAATTTAGTTTTATATTTGACACCATCGGCTTATGTAAGAAACTTAAGCTGAGACCCACTAGCAATTGATCTTAATAAAAAGGATTTTATTACTAAATGTAAGTAGGAGAGTACAGTTGCCTCCACAGACCACTAACAGGTCATTAGCATGCGATGGCTATCGGTAACAGTCCATCTCGAGCGACTGTTGCCGATGGCTGAGTGTAAATAATTACCCGGCAGAGGAATAACTTGTAGGTTATGCGAGGAGTCCTGCTCACAGGACGATCCGATGGGAGGAGCGCAGCTCCCCTAATGACCACAATAAATTATTTTCATTTAGGGGCATTTAGCATAGAGAAAAAGAGCCGAGTGGCTGGTAAAGAAATAATTTATAGCTGTTGAAAACTTAACATGTTTATTTGGCCACATATGTGTGTGTGTATATATAGGTGAGGGTGGGGGGAAAATGGGAAATTGTTGGGGTGTGTGGGTCCAATAATAATGGCGCTTGTTAAGGCTTATGAGCAGAATGCTTGTGTGCGTGTGCGGGGCAGCAAATGAAAGGCCAACAGAACGAAACTGAACAGAACAGAGCCACAGGAATACTTTGCAGGGACACCTTACCCATCCGGCCAACGACCACTCAACCCACCCAACCACCCAACGAACCACTCTCACTGGCCAAACACCAAGGACATGGCCCAACTATTTGGTATGTATTTCGTGTGCCAGTGTGGATACAATTGTTGCTATTTCATATGGTTTTGCTGCTGGGCTGCTGTTGGCTGCTGCCAGCGACAGAAAAATTACAGTTGCATACACATTTGCCTGTTGTTAAATTGTCCCACAACCAATACAAAGTGACCTTTTCATTTATTTTTATGATATTCCCCCGCTCCCTGCAACACATCCCATTTACCATTTGCCATTGACCATTTTGCCGCCCCCTCGCCACATGCTGCATGAATGGCCGCCCAGTCTCTCGGCCATAAAAAATAGTTCGCTCGATTCAACTTTCCTGCGGCAACAAATGTTGGTTACTACGTTCCAAAGGGGACTCCTGCCTGGCCGCTGGATGGAATGTATTTTTTTTCCGGGATTTTGAATTTGTTTATTTCGGACTGGGCCTAATGGAAGGGAAATCTGTGGCCGCCCAGTTTAGTGGCACGTTGTGGTATATCTCTACTGTGTTGATGCTGCTCATTCTTATGTCATTACTTTTTAGATGGAAAATTACCATATTTTGCGCAAGTTTATTGGCAACTTCCATGCAAAACCCATAATTGGCTGCTTAAAAAGTATTAAAGGTATTTATTCGCGTGGGTTGAAAACTCAAAACTGTCCTCATAACTTTGCTGATATCTATGCGACGCACAACTTTCTTTTTGCCTCTGCATTAGGGGAAAGTTTTAAAGTACTTGGCCAAAGTTATAGTTTAAATGGTTCAGCTGGAGCACCTTAATAAATTTTAATGTTAAAGTTAGTGTTTAGAAGGAAGGAAGAACCATAATACCTGCACTCGCTTCTAGTTTTTATTTATTATTTATTTATTTAATTTTAAACACAAACAGCTTGCTTCAGCTTTTGGCTGCAAAAAGAAACAAGTTTGTAAGGCATGTGGTTTATAGCAAGTAATGGGTTTTGTGTATTGGTGACTTAGTTTTTCTATCGAAACTTTCATATTGATGTCTTGCTTAATATCAATTTTTTGTTATTACTTATTTAATATTTAAAATCTATTTTCATGCCACTGGCATAGTGACTATCCATCTTGTGGCACTCCAGACTTTTTACTCTGCTGTCTAGCTCCTTAGTTGCCCCTCGTGTTTTGACCTCTGCTCGATGCAGCGGAGTCCAAGTTGGCTGAAACTCGAAACTCTCCAAGTTGATTCTGCACTTCATCGGAAAACAAAACAAAATGTTTCAGCTTAAGCTTTTACCCAGTCACTTCAGTTGGCCAACGAGTGCAGTGCACTTGTCCCGAGGCAAGATGGAACACGAAAATTGAATGTACTACGCACTCGCAAAATAATTCGACCTCAAATGCATGTGTATTTGACTTTATGTAAAGAAAAATAAAAAATGTTTGAACAGATTTATTACATTTAATTGGTGCAGAGAAATGTATTTTACTTCGTTACAAAAAAGAGGTTCAGTATTTGTTACATGTATGAAACTGACTTGTTTAAGTTATTCATACCCTACATTAAGGTATATTTCGTTTTATTACTCTGATTTTCTTCTGTTTTTAATTGGATTGAGTTGATTGGATTTGTATCTATTTTTTCTCAAATTTTGTATTGTATTTTTGCGAGTGGTGCTGCACTGCCACGTAGCTCGTTATCGAGTTTGGCATTTGAAGGATCTGCCAAAGAGACGCGAGTGGGGGAGTATATCTGTTCCGTGGCCCCAGGCGCTCCAATGGGCCATCATTTATAGGTTGCTTTCGAGCCTTTGACTCAATCATCTGGTCGGTGGGAGTGCTGCCTCCATGGCACTATAATTTCCATTAGAATTGCCCCGGGAGAAAACGAAGTCAAAGGCAGCCATTATCCCAAAGACTGGGACCTACATACATACATATGTATCCGGCTGGTCAGTTTGACCACTTTGGCAGTTTGACCACTATTTTGGCCGCACCAAACTGCATTCCTGGCCGATCTATCTGCTTGTTTTGTTTCGCCTCGTTTTGGCTTTGTTTCGTTTTGTTTTGGAGTAATGGTTTCTGGGTAATGGTTTCTAGGTTTGGTTTTTGGGTTGAATGTGCGCCCAAAAAGTTTCGGCCGTATAAATTTGATTTTTTAATAAATTATACACTCCCCACTCGAAGTAAAATTTATTTCTATTTCCATTTATTTACTTGCAGGTGAGTTTTCCGGCCGGAAAAGTGCCATAAATTCGGGGGGCAGGTAAGCTGCTGCACTAGAAATGTGCGACAAATTGAATTTCCATTGTGTAGCTGGATGCTTACATATGTTTTTCCGTAAATTGATGGCCAAATGTAAAACGTATTGAGTGCCTGTTTGTGAAACAAAAACAAATTGGAAATGTTCTTTTTTAATCCAGCCCAAAATCACGCTGTAGGAAAATCTCTTTTCTTTCATGTGTTGCATGCAGCAAAGTATGCACCACAAAATATAAGCCATTTGAGTTTGTAAGGTGGCGCAAGGTGTGACGTCAACGAAATTGTGGTTTGAATATTTTTAACAGCTTTCATTCGGTTTTATGGCGCATTCACACCTTTATTTTGTACTAATACAATGTACTAATTAGACAATCAAGACTATGATATAATGTACCCACAAAAATGTTCAATGCAAAATGCATTCCTTCACAGAAAATTCCTTGCTACTTTCTGTCAGCCAAATATTGTCAATATTGTCCCAGTCTATAAATGCCACATTATTCCCGGCCACAAGTAGAAAGCAAAACTGAATGTCACAACCATTTCATAGCTACAAGGAATTCCTGTGCTGTCGTCATATCGACAGTCAATCAGGAATTTAATGTCGATACCAACTTGAAAGTGCTGATGGGCGGGCTGTTTCCTCGGCTCACAAGTCGAACAGGACTCGATTGGCAGGATCTCTGGGGAGAGTTGACATTAAATTCGAATAGGCCTGCCCATGTGGGGCTTTTCCTTTGTGTCTGACAACATTTTCCTTGGGCAAACGGTCCGGGGGGGAAAGTGGCTGGGGAAAGTGCAGATGATTGCACTCACACATCGAGTTGACACTATTGGAAATACATTGCGTTTGCCTTGCACTCGGGAGTCAAATGAGTTTTGCATAAACAAACATTGTCGACCAGTCCCTTGAGCAGCAGGTGGTGCTCAGAAAACAAGTTGACTGACTCGACCAGAAGTTGCCCGGCATCATGAATGCGAATTAAAAATATTCAGCACCGACATCAAGAATGATGTATGGTAGTATCAAAGATGAAATGATGCCTTTTATAACATTTAATTTATTTTTAAAACGTATTTAATGAAGTGTCAAGTATTAAGAGTCATGCTGAAACCAAGTGCTCACCTTACATTCCATTAGGAAACTTCTCAGCAGAACAATAGATCCTGCTAAATGAAGAGTACCAGGTATACAGATTATTTTGCCTGAACTTCTGGAGCAAAGAATCAGGTCTCGGCTGCAGATGGGAATGCATAATGAAGGGAAGCTGGAAAAATGAGCAGGTCCTCGACGGCCATGCCAGATTATTTTTTGTTACCCACATTGTACTTCCTGCAGCAGAGTTTGCTTCCGTATTTCAAATTAAAATACGTTTAGCTTGGAGTGCACGTACTCATTTATCATTTTATTATGGCAACGGCAACGGCAACGGCAAAGGCGAAGGAGTAGTACTTCCAACTCTGCCATTTTGTTTTCTTGCGCACTTTCGAATATTACGTGCTGGCCAACGGGGCGCATGAGTAATGCGAGCACATTGCGTACACAGGACTCGATTTCAGAATTGAAGTTCTGCTGCCTTGTCTGCCGACCTGTTTTTCGCCTTAAGTTTCCTTATTACAGCACCCGTTCTGCAATGCGAATTTCGTTGAGCAGATTTCCATTAATGGTCACCCGGCTGCCTGACTCCTTTTCCTTTGTTTTCAGCTCTGTGGCAGCCAGTATGAGCTGGAAAAACTCCGCACAATGATAGCACACTGAACAATCGCCCTGAATGTAAACACAAAAATATGGCATTTCTTTAAATTAGTTCTGGAATAACTTTAAGAGTTTACAAGACTCTATTGCAAAGTGGTTTTATGCAGCAGACTAATTTGTTTTGAAAAATAAAACATCCACGAAATTGCAGAATAATAACTTTAGATTACAATCTCGAAAAACGTACTATTATTTTCTGTGCAGTGAACAACTAAATTCCGTTGCATTTTCATTTCGCTCGTCCGGCGAAGGACTCCCTTTTTTTCCCAGGACTTGGTTTGTTTCCCATTTATATTCATTTGTTTTCCGTTTTATTTACCCAGCTCAACCGCAGCAACAAATACAAACTGTATGGATATGTGTGCTTGTGTACACACACCTAGTGTGTATAATTTTCACAGAAAGCCGAGGGGAAAATTCTCGTATTAGAACATTTTCGGGAGCACCACCACCAGCGACGCGAAGCGAATTCATTCTCCAAGTTATCGTCGAATATTTCTGGGGTTTCCGCAAAAGTTGAAAACACAAACCCAAACACGATGACCAAGTTCCGTGGGCTTCAACTAATTAATTGGGTATTTGTTCGGCTTTGCAGTGCAGGGAAATGGCACTATACTTTCGGGATACTCCTGGGAGGTAGGTCCTGGATCAGGATTGAGCCACTTGGAGGAGGTAGAGTTTAAATTAAATATTTTCATATTCAAGTTGCTGACCAGACCAAACAAATGAAATAATTTATGCAGCGCAGTAGTTTATTTATTGTAAATATTTAATAGGTAATTTATTCTTTAATATACGTTTACTTAAAGACTGCACTTAGATAGTTATTTTTTGTCTATTTTTCTTGAATAACTCCACATAAAACTTTAAAAGCGCCATGTTAGGAGATCGAACACTTTGGAGCTCACATTTCAACTCCGTAGAAAGTTGTGTTAGTAACTTCTTAAGCACCATCAAATACTGCGTGCTTGTTCATTATTTCCCACAACTTTCAAATGAGAAACTTTCTAAGGGACAAAAACCCGACAGCCAGCAAAGTGTGCTCAAGATTTCGGCATCTGCCTCGGACAAGGGAAAGCATTGCTAATTGCAGTTTGTCCACAGGGGCGAAGCAACAAGCTGCTTCTGTCCACGACTGTTCTCCCTCCTTTAAGCCACATCCCATTCATTCTTTAGAACCACCTAACCCATCCACCAAGTCTTGACCACCGAAAACTTGGCCAAGTTAGCGCTGTAATGTGGGCAAAGTAGCGCCTAGACTGATGGCACTCGTTTCGTTTTTAGACTGCTTTTTTGTACATTGGTTGGCTATAATATATGCAATCTGGAAATAGGAAATTTCTTTTGGATCAGCGTTAAGTGGCACTTGTAAGAACCTAACTTGAATGGTTGGCCAGGAATTTAATGTGAATTGCGAGTTTCTGTGAAATGCACTTAATCTCAAGCCAGCCAGCAAGTCGCCTTGAGGTAGTCCAAATATTTAGCAAGTCAGTAGCGGGAATCTTGTAGTCGGTTCACACCATTAAAGCGCTCTAACTTGTTATCCGTCCAGTATATATACTTTCCGAAGGGATGTGCAGCTCGGAAAAGGTTGGAAAAGGTAGGAAAAGCGGGAAAATGGCAACAAAGAGTGCTGCTACTCGCCCGCCGGCTACCGGGGTAAAAAGAGCGCTCTTTGCCGTAAAAATGCTGTCGCTGTCCGGACGCCGGAGCGTGAAAAGCGGACAGGTGTGGGTTGGGGTGGTGTGGGGTGGAAAATGGGGCTGCTTACGGGTGGCTGTTGCTTTGAACTTGCCGCTCTGCCCGTTCCCATAGCTGCTGCTGGTTTTTGTGACATTTTCGCAGAGGGTTTTTGCATTCGTGCAACTTTTTGTGCACCGCACTGCGTTTTATGGGGGAAAACACAACAGATAGGGCGTGCGAATGGGGGGGCGTGGCAGCTGGCTGCCTTAAAGTTCGCCGTTTGCGTGCCCGTTAATTTTGTTTGCACTCGCGAGGAGTGCGAAAATTTATTCTAAGCCCTCGCCAGCACTAATTTCTGTGGCCTCAAGTGCAGCGGTACAGTGCAACGAGTTGAACTGATTTGGCCGGCCACAAAATACGCATATTTGTAGGCAGAACTAACGAAACATTGGTATATAATCATGTCACTAAACTACCTTTTGCCTGTCCAGACTGAAAAAGTTTAAATATATATGCAGTGTAATAAACTAACTTTTACCCTTTCAGACTGAAAAAATTAGAATATACATAAAGATATCCAAAACCTACTAACTTCTTTTTGGTAAATTTATTTTGATATATTTATACCTTTGTTTAAAAATATAATGTTCCGACATATTTAAAACCTTTTTAATCTTGAGCTAAAAAGAGTTAATTAAAAATCTAAAATTCTTGTGGCATTCACTGAAAATGTTGACCAGTCTGCAGGATTTCGCCCCCGAACATAAGAAACTAAACTCAGTGTGAAAGTTAGAAATCGTGCGTGCAGGAAAGTTTGGCTCGTTGCGTTGAAAAGTATGCAAATTATTAGAAAAGTTTTTCACATTTTTCACTGCTCTTTCGCTGGCACTGCGTTTCTCGCATTTGACAATTTCCAAATCCTCGTTTTGCCACATCTTGGGGCAACTGCTAGAAAAGAGGACCTAAGTGCGCACCAAAGTAGGCTAAATTATTAATGTTCCCCACCAGCCATTCGCCTCCTGGCTCCTGCTTCCCAGGCCCCAGGATACACAAGTCGGAGCATGCTGGTCAGGCCAAGAGCAGACGTCAGGTCCCGGGGCCGAGTGCCCATCACATGCTTCTGGTGTTTAGTTCTGCACTGACAAAAAATTATGGTAACTGTTAGGGTAAATGCTGAAAATATTACTGGAAAGCAAAACTAAATTGATACTCTACCTAAACCAACAAAAACAATAATACCTTTAAAGCTCTAATAAATTATATATCAACCTGCTTTCATGTATGTATTATTTAAACTTTGTTTTTTGTTCATGTCTTATGTCCAGTTAGTTTGTGGAAATATTTTATATTATATATTTTATGAAATAAAAATCTCTGCTTTAACTCTTGAAGTCGGCTTAGTGTGCCTTTCACGTTGCGACAATTTAATGCCCTGTTCTTGACATTCGGCCGGACCCGGCCTGCCCATCCGATTTAGGTGTGTCCGGACTCCGGAGAACCTTTACCACCCACTTTGACCACCCTCCGGCATCCGCATGCCCATGTGGATGGGGTGCAATTTGTCAGTTTCCCACTCGACCTCGCCCGTCCTCGGTCCTCTGTTGCGGAAATTATTATTTTGTTTAATGATTTGTGCTTAGTTTCGTAATTGAGACTGTGAAAGGGCTGCTTGCGAGGGAATGGAAAGGGAAAGGAGCAAGGACAGCAAAAAGGACTCTGCTCTTGACCCACAATGGAAAATGGCATACCAACAACAAAAAAGGTGAATGGTGAGTGGAAAACTATTGGTACAAAGAGTAGCTGCTGTTGTTTTCCTCTTTGCCATTTCGTTTTGAGGACAAAACTCATTCCAGCATGAAGGGAAAGTGAAGGGAAAAGATGAAATATTCTATTTATAAATTTCGTTGGCATCGAAAATATTTTGAAACTGTCGTTCTGGGTGGAAAGTTCATTGTCAATTGATTTCGCAGCCAAGAGAATCCTTAAAACCGAAGGACCCTTCGAGCACTTCTCCATTATTATTAATCGAAAGTATTTTCTGTTGGCCATTTTGAGCTTGTCCTGGAATGCGTTGATTGGAATTTCGTTCGCCAACTAAAACTAAATGAACAGAAATTTTCCTAAAACTGCTATGCCATAATAAATTCAATAATGTCAAATTGGTCCCAAAAGTACAGCACAGCAAATAAACTACCCATACAACATAGAAAGCAATTATTTTCATAATTTAATTTAACTTCAGTTCTCAGGTGTCCAGCAGTTTGAATATTTTCCGTAATATTCCTAATTCGCTTATTTTAAGTGGTTCCTATTAGCTCACTCATTTTGGTTTTCACTATAATCACTAACGTCAGAGGTACAATTTATTAATTATAAGTGCAGGCAGCATTGATTGGAAGGGCCTTTAATTCAAATTGCTGATCATCGATGCATTAATTTGACGCCCATTTGGTCGAATAATTCAATTAAAAATGAAATGCAGCCATAGGCAAAATACAGATGCATTCAGAATCGGGCAAAAACCTTCGCTGTGGTTAAAGCTTATAAATGAAACAAAATATAATAGTAGAAGGGAGTGACTCAATTTAATATCGTCCGCTACATAATTATTTTGTGTGTGTGTGGGCATGCGATGAAATCCATTTATCAGCGACATATTAAATGTGAAAATTCCATATTTTATGAAACAATAACCAATGCCAATGGATCTGTAACTGCGATGCCAGCTACAACAAGAAAACGGGCAAATTAAATGTGGTTTCCAATTAAAACCGGAATGAATGTGACACACAATTGCCGGTTTCCCGGCAACTCTGAAAGGTTTTTCATCGCACGATCCCAAAAGCTGATGGAAAATGCCCTTTAAATCGAATGCGTAGGGAAGGAAAACCGTTCGAACAATGTATAATTATCAATTTATGTGTAATTTGCATTTGCACTGAAGTGTTTCTCATTTGGTATTCGCTGAATGCATTTTGTTTGCCATTTGCTTTATTTATAGCTTTAATTTATGGTTATCTTAAAAATACTACAAATTAAATGTCAAACACATAGTTACAGGTTTTTTCCAGTACAAATTTTTGTGGTTTTTTAAACGATTATACACTTCATTAAGTAACGTAGAAAATTTTGGGAATGGTAGCCGCATTTTTCAGCATTTTGTTTACACTTTCGCTTGAATGCAGTTTCAAGAGCCATGGCCGCTCGTGTGCATTTTGCCATGAAATTGCGGAAAAGCGTGAAAATAAAAATGCACTGCATAGTTTTTGGGGCTCCCGGGCCGCCATTTTGCCCCTTTTTTTCTGTTGATCTTTGCATGCAGGTTTCCGTTTCCGGGAAAACAGCGCTCGTGGTCGGCAGCCACTCAGTGAAAGCGGCAAATTAATTCAATTTCACCTGAAGCCGCATCCTCCGTGCTCCGCATTCCGGATAATAGGCGGCTATTTGGCTTAGAACCTGAATCGCCGCTCGACTGGCTTCACTGTAATCACAAAATTGTTGTAGCTCGCAGTCAGTGCTGCCAGGTTTTTAGAGGGCGCAAAGATCGAATTATTTTGGGAGGAAATATTACAAAAAAATAAATATAAAATATTTAGAAAAATGCCTCTTGTTGTGATGCATTAATACTAAATACTAAACTCAAGTTTAAACAGCCAAGGATACATGTTACGTGTGAACCCTCGTTCTTCCAATATAAAATAGAAGGTAAAATTCTGGGAAAAATCTAAGTGTCTGCAGGATGCGAAGTGAGATATACGGGAGGAGCGCCCGTTTACTCACTTAGACAACTTCCCCGGATCCGGCGCTTTGTCTGAGCGGAGCAAATGAAGCGGAAGAACTTCACGTGCCGTCGTACAAATTGAAAATCAATGCTGTTGGGTTTCGAAGACGGCTAGCCTGCGAACTCAGAATCCTGGGGACTCTGTCCACGGGGTCCTTTCAACCCCTTGAAGCCGCTGGCCCATAAATCGCCGCTCGAGTTCGGTGAAGTGGCCATCGAGGCTTTTTCCTTCAATTGGTCGGCATATTTGCCAACAACACAGCCTGCTCACAGGCTGGAATGGCAGGATAATAAGAATGACTGCGGTATCGGGCGCAGCTCTCCACAGACAACAACTGTGCACAATGGCATGGGCATGATATTCGAGTGGATCCTTTGCGTGGAGCATCCTTGAGCCGGGGGAAAACTTAAGTGGCAGAAGATTTCGTAGGAATATGCTGTGCATTTCCACAAATATTCATGGAGTTCTTGCTTATTTACTGCCACGTGGGCTCAGCTCGCATATCACGCTTTTCCAGTTAATGAGCCAGAATAATGTTGATATGCTGCATATATTTTAAATTTTAAAGACCATTTTGAGTGAAACAAATTTACCTTAGAGAAATGGGACAATAAGTTTCGCAGCTGATAGCATAATTAAATTTGTTCGCATAGATGCATCATTATTTGGACCATTAGTTTGAAAGTTTGAGCTCATTCCACTGTGCTGCTTGACGTTTTGAGCGTTATGAATTGACTTTCCTCCATGGCTAATGAAAATTAAATTTTCACCTCCACTTCCTTTCTGCAGCCACCTCACTTTCTCCTCACTTTCATTCCTGCGGCTTCTTTTTTCCCGCATTTAAGAGGCGTGCGGTGCGTGGCAATGTCTTACGTTTGCATAGCTTTGCATAATAGTTTTTACAGGCATTGCCGCCCACAAGAAGGCGGTGGGTGGAAAATTGGGGGTGGTTGCATAATACACCACTACAAAAAGACGTTAAGTTCTGGGTTAACTTTGGTATGCAAAGGACTTTTAAGAAAAATAGTACTTCATGTAAATATATTTCCTTGTTTATTATTTTGTAGTTTATTCTTACCGTTTTAACCTCGTTCGCCGCTTTTTCTCCCAGTGTGGGCACACTTTTCTCTGGCTTCGCTATGTAAGCGGATTGAACCCTCCCTCCGGCGATCCGTACGTCCTTATTCTGTTTTCACTGTAATCATGTTGCCAATGCACGTGTGTGTGTGCGTGTGTTTGTGTGTGCGAGGGGGCGGATGGTGGACGGTGCGAGTGTGTGTGTGTGTATTTAACGTAATTCAGCTTACAGCTTCGGAACAGGTGAGTGTTGCATAAATTTGCAAACATTTTGCAAGTCAGCATCAACTTGCCATCTGTCAGCAGTGGCGCCACTGGAAGTTCTGAGTAGATCTGCTGCAGTTGCAAGGGATACTCCACTACTCTTGAAATATCGATTTAATACTATTTTGTTGGACATTTCTCCACAACCAGTATTGAGTTTCTTACCAATTAAAACCTGTCGTTATAATGAAAGAAATAGAACAACAGAAATGATGCAGTTAACGTTTGAAACAAGGTAAACAGCTTTAAACCCAATTTTCCAGGAATAACCTTCTCTAAATTGCGTAGTTAGGTACTAAAGAGCCCTTTGAGTTGAGTGATTCGAATCCCCGTTAAAAGAATTTCTGCCTTTGTCACTGCCTGCAAACATAGTAGTGCCTTTGGAGCTGTAGTCATAGTCATCAGCATCAGCATCACCATCTTTAGCATCATCATCATCAGGAGCTGCAACGTGGGTAAAGGCAGTCAACAACGCGAATGTTGCAGGTTGCCGTAGAATTGATTTTCCCCTTTAACGGTGTGCCGTGTATCCTGCTTTTCGCCAGGATTACCTTACTTCCTCCACAAAGCCCCCCCTTTCTTGGGCAACTGCACCCACTGTGCAGTTGCATGTGCAACATCATGCGATCAAGTTTGCCTCCTGGCAGACATTGCAAGTCATTTTTCACGTTCCGTTTTGCTGAACACAAACAGCGAGGAACAGTGGATGGTTTTGTGATTGGAATAACATAATAATAGTGTACTTACTGTAGAGAAGTGAGTAGAAATTGACTTGGTACTTTCGCTAAACTGCTCAAGTAAGGGAAAATACGCAAGAGTGGTGAAAAGTTTAAATTTCCTATGGTGATACTAAAGTAAAGTATCATATTCAATTTATATATTTCTTTTGATGGTATTTGCTTAATTTTTAAATATACAATTCTCCCATCATGACACCAATAATATTTTCCAATTGAATTGTATTTTTTCCACTGTTCCTCACGTGGAAACAAAGTTATGAAAACAGTCCGCCCCTTGTCAAGTCACGAGTTTTCCATAAATCCTTGTTTTTTATACGCGCTACGACTTTTACTTTCTGCCGCTGGAATTTGTTCGCCCAACAAACCGCTGAACACACAAAGTTATTGAAAATATGATTTGAAATTCAATTGCCGACCGCGTGGCTGCAGTCAATGAAATCGAAAATCCTTGTTAACTCGATGATGGAGTGAAAGCGAAATAAATAACAAATGTAAATGCTGCACACAGTCTTCTTGTATCAGTCACCAGATACGGCCACGCCCCATCAATCAGTGTAACTCGAATGTAGAGGCAGCTCGAAAGTTCTACGAAGAAGGATTGCATCTGCTGGATGCACACAATCCTTCGAGTCCCCCTAACAATTAGGTCCTTTGGAATGTGTGTGCACGAATGCCAAATGTTTGCAGAGGGCATCCCCGTCACAGGCGACGGCCTGCTGGGCAGGATAAAGTGAGCAAATTGATGTGAAAATGCAAGTGATTCGATTTTTCATGTCCAGACGATCCGACGAGGTCCGCCCAGGACCCGCTTGATTGTCGTCCTTGACGTTGATTTGATGAATTATTGATTTGTTTGATTAATCGCCGGGTCGACTGGGGTGCCCAGCAGGCTGTCTGGATTACTAGAGATGCCTGCACAGGTCCTGTACAGAAGAAAATGATTTAATGATTGCCAAAGTAACTAACAAAAGTGTTTAAAAAAGCTACCTAGCTAGTCATAGTTTTTGTCATAAGAAAAGGCTTATAGGAATTCCAAAGCACTACCATTTGATTACGCTTTCTCGCAGTGTAGTTGTTTGCAAACACTTTACGAGGTCTCGCCTTAATGAGAACAAAGAGTGCTGCCCAATTGGGCAAGCAATCGAGTACTTAAATCCTTTTTATTTACTTCTAAAGATTAAAACTGCACTCGACTGTCAATGAGATTCGAGTTCTCAAGATCCTGCCGCTCCTTTGGCCCATTAAAGTTCCCAATTCCGGCAGCTGTCGGGCCCCCCACCAAAGATAAATGTGTACAAGCGAAAAAATGTTGAAGAAAAACAGCGAAATGTTGGGAATGAAGAAAAGTTGGAACGATGCAAAAAATGCGGGAAATATGAAAAAACAACGGCGGCAGCAATTTGCAGCAAGGACGTACAGGACATGCCACAACAATGGCCCTGTTTGTCCGCGTGGACGTGCCGCAAGAAGGGGGCAGCAACAACGAAATGCGGAGGCGCCTCCGACGGAGGCCAAAACAAAAAGTTACCCAACGTCGGACAAGTGTCAAACGGCACGAAAGGCGTAATAAATGGGCTGGGGGGAGGGGCCAGGACCACGCCCCACAATTGTACCATTGAAATGCTGCGAAAACGGAAGTGAACAGTAAACATTATCATACCCGGTGACATTTCTGCTTTCTTGGGAAAAAGTTGAAGAAAATAATCGCCAGTCATGGCAGGATGTTGATGGTCTTGTCAACTTACTCTTACTCTTGTTGAAAGAGCATAGACAGACAGCTGTGCAATAACAATTCAAGAAAAGAACTTACAAACTCTATAAAGTAATAAAATATCATAAATTTACTCTGCTCATCAAGGTAAAATAATTTATAAAACACCAATAGCTTTCCTTAATAATCCGACTTATTTAATTGTTGGTTCTTTGTCCCAATTTTGTCTAACATTTTGCCTTGAGTATTTAAATTGTATTTACTTTCCACTTAGCCAACCAGCAAGCAGAGCTCTTTAAAAAACCATCCATCCACATGTGACTTCGTGGTGTGGGGTGGCAGGTGGCATGAGTAAACGAAAATGCTACAAAAAATTGAGCACAACACATTAAATGTAAATCAACATTAGCTACGACATTATGATTATGCTGATGGACAGAAACATTTGGGTAGCTACCGGAGAACATTAATCAAAATCATAAACGTGCGCCCAACCAAATCGCCTCAAATAAGCGATTGCTTCTACTGTGGAAACCGAGGCAACCTAATGTTCAATTTTTATTGCTCCCAACCATAACCGAAATGAATCGATTCCTTAATGTATGCCGAAGCAGGAGACAAGCAAAACAAGCAACAAGGACAAGGACCTCCCACGGAACCCACGAAGGACAGTGCGAGAACTCGTATGACATTTGCCACTGGATGCCTCCATGGATGATTAGGCAGAGGCAGGGCATACATTATGTATTCCCTCCAACTGCCAGGTCAACTGGGAGTGGGGGATTGGGGAGGGAAAAACACCAGCCCCAAAGGTAAGTGAGCCAATTTTGCTGACTTGTCACTTCCGGTCAAATGGCTCTGAATGCCGCCTAACCAGAGGCATAAATCTCCAGGAAAATATTGGGGGAGTGGGTGAAGTTGGCGTTTACCTTCATTTGTTGCCCCACAGGGAAAATGGGTAACGTTGGCAATCTGTGAAAATTGCAAATGCCGTTGAATGCGCATAAAATTAATGAAATTAGGGCGATGCCAAATGAATTTCCCAGTTGTCAATAATCCACAATCACACACATATTATTCATAACTCAGTTTGCGCAAGCTGACTGAACCACATGACCACAACGATGAATAACTTGGCATATATGTATGTATATGTATGTCTGCAGGGGATAATACTCCAACGGAAAGGGTCTATCCACTGCCTTATTCATGACAGTTTATAAATCTGTAAGTGATTTTTATGCGAATTTATCGACATTGCAGCTGACACGTTCACGAACTCAGCCCCCGAATATTCCCCCGAATATTCGGCAACATTTGCCAAAGGGTCTTGGGTTATTTTAGATTTGGCACATGATTGGCTGAAATTTTTGATTTGGCACATGATTGGCTGAAATTTAAACTTTTTAGCATACAAAATATAATAAACAACTTGGCGGTTTTACTCGAGTTTTCATTGCTTTATACTGAATTCTGAATTTTAAAGTCAATTAAAACTCGAGTAAATGAGTGTTAAAAGAACATGAATAATTACTTTCTTTATGTCGCGTTAGGCAACTTTAAGAGTCCTGCAAGTCCTGTAAGTCCTGACCTGTGACATGGACCGATTTCAAGCTTTGCTTACTATCCAAGCCGTTGAAAGCGCCTCAAAAGGCTCGACCTTGGCCATTTGCCTTCAGATGAAAGGACTTTCGCGCTGCGTCAGCTGGCGCTGGTAACAAATGAACTCATTTGTTCTAATTTAATCTTATTACATGGAGATTTATTGCCTTGCGCATGATATGGCAACCCTTTCAGTACTGCTACAGTTAGAAGGTTCTAAACCAGAAACCCCAACCCAACCCAACCCAAAGTCCAAGTTCAGTTTAGAAGAGCAGAGTTTGAGTTTGAGTTTGAGTTTGGTTGGCTGGCGGAGGGCAATTTAAAAAGCGATTCAAGTGAAAGTGCTCGAAAGTTAATTATGATTGATTGAGTGCCATTGAAGGCGACACGGAGGCGGGGGAATTGATTTTCGTGACTGCCACGACTCGTACATTTGACAGCCGAGTGTAATTGACAGACTGGCATTGCGCATACGCACTGTTGATCGAATTTTAAGGAGCGAGGCGTGTAAACGACTTTGCCAGCCGGTTAGCCACCAAAACTCCCAACAAAACTGCACAACCAAGTGAGTTTCACCCCATTGCCGTCGCAATCAGGGGGCAATAAAACGAGTTACGGTTACGGCTTTATGATTCCCATGGCATTTGACACCGGCTAATATGTATATCTAAGTGCTAAATAATTAAAAATAGTAAAAGTTTAATGAGCATCGGGTGCCATAAAAGCAAATTAAAACAAACAACACGAACAGCAGCGGCACAAATGTAACTCCCAACTTTAGTTGGTGGCTTCTATTGCTCACTCAGAAAAATTAATGATTGTGAAATGTGTAATTACAAATAGGATATTTTAAATATAGCCATAATATTTGCTTTCCATTCTAGCAGATGTGCCACTCTAAAATCCTTTAAAGTCAGTTCTTAAAGTTCGCCCTCCATTCCGAAACGATTTATATCCGAGTGTGTAGCTGCCATTTGGACACCGGCAGTCTATCTTAGTTCCTAATGAATTGAGATGAGTGGGTTATGCTCCTGACAGGATTGCAGTTTGTTAGCTGCACCACCCACCCAACTACCGCCCACCAGGCACCACCCACCGCCCACTGTGTAAATAAGAGCAACCTTGTGCCAATTGCTAGTGTGTGTAAGTGTCTGTGTGAGTGGGTGCGTGTGCGTGTACGACTATTTGTATTGTCCTACCAGTTTTCGGCATTTGAGCAGATTTTCCATGTGCGTTTCAGTGGGCGGCGAAGTTCCCAGGAAGCAAAGCCATCTTGCGGCTGCACAGTGGGGTTGGGAGGGAGAAAATCACGCAAATTCCAGCATTGATTTATATGCCAAGCAACCAATTACGCCAGACATATACACAGATTTGAATTCCTACTGATTTCATTGTGGCTTCGCCAAACAAAGTGAGCTAATTAGATGTAAATACTAACAATATGTGGCGAATGATAAGTAAACAACATTAAATTGCACTTAGATGAGGCAGCAGTCTATGAAAATATTTCCAGATCCTCGGCTTGTATGCAACTGAGTTGAATTTATGGGTTGCAAATAAATGGCCAAGTAATAAATATTTAAAGCAGGCAGATCTGCAATAATTCACTAGATAGTTTGGTGTAATAGATCTAAAACTATGCAAAACAACTGAGCTTTCAATTAGTGGCCTTACACCAACATTTTGGGTTAATTAATTTACTGACTTAAATTGTATATGCAGCAGGTTACAGCAGATAATTGAATAGTTGCAGTGGAACTAGAAATGGAAGTGCATAAAAGGAATATGCATTTATATTTAATACATACAACTGAACAATCGGTGCATGAAATGCGAATAAAATACCGAATTAGAGCCCATAGTACTAAACTAATCTGCTATGGCCACTTGCCACTTGGTGCATCCCTCGACTTTCATTTTTAATGGCCTCTGTCTGTCTCCTTCTCTGTCTCAGTCCTTGTCTCTGTCTCTGTCTCTGGATCTGTCTCCCTCTCCGTCTCTGGATCTGTCCATGTGCTCCAAGCTGTTCATGTCCATGTCTGATTCGATGGCTGTGCCTGCGATTGTCGCTTCGCCAGTCCATGGTAATTTATGTGCAGCAATCTAAACTCATTTAGCACGCAGCGAGGCGAATATGTGGCCAGACACTGAGCCGCATTGCCGGTTAAAGCCACACAATCCAACTCCCATCTCCCTACTCCCTACCCCCAACTTCCGACCCTCGACCCCCGACCTCCAACCGCTGACCTGACCCCGATCCTTTGAACCGCATTCCCACCGGGGGACTCCTGTTCCTGCAATAGGCAAAGTCGGGGCTGTTTGTCCTTAAATTGGCTTCGCCTGGTGGCTCTGCAAGTGCCGATGGCAGTGCAGCCATGTAGCCATGTCCGTGTCCTCCACAATCGCATTTGGTGGCACTTGGCGCCTCCGCACTCCGCACTCCGCTGGCATCAACTTATCCTGTTGACACTTGGCTTCGTTATTTAAGCGCACCACAATTCGTACCGCACATCTTTGTACTTCGCTGGTTTGGCGGTTTCCATTTCCAAAAAGCCGCAAAAAACTACACAACGAAATAAATGGAAAGAGTTTTCCATATTAAGTAAAGGAGTTTCATTTAAATATGCCAAGTTAGAATTTTAGGAACTACCCATCTTAACTTCACTGTATATTACATACATTTTCCATAACGAAGTTTTTGAAGTATTTTACTTTAAATTATCTCAGTACAAATGGTATGAAAACTTTCTTTCTTGTAAACAGAACGGCCATTACCTAAGAACTCATTTAATTTGAGCAAATTCTAGCCCATTTTACTCTGTGTGTACACAAGTTAGTCAACTAGTTTGCACTCTGCTGATCCTTGGGCGGCCTTCCATGGCAGCTGTTGCTCATTTCCTTCGACATTTGCATCACAAGCAGCCACACACAAAATCAACAGACAAACAAAAGGTAAACATAGACAGCCGCACACTCGCTCACAAAATACTCACACATCCACGCAGCATTCAAATTTATTAAAAGCGTTCGTCCTGCGGCTGGCAGACCCCGCTTATCCCCATTTGCCATTTTCCATATCTCAGTGCACCCACTTTTCACCATTTTCCTCATTTTCCCCTCAGTGCCTCGTGGCTGCCGTCGTCGACAAGCTTTTCATTTCAGTCTTAATTCCTTTTGAATAATATCTACCACTTAAACTTACAAAGCTTCAAGACCGCACATGACACAGGCAACCACGCAGGCGTTTCGTGTTCTTATCGCCAAGTACAATTCACGTCCGCGTTTTGTACGCAGAACATGGGCGTAGTGGGAAGAGGGGGTAAATGTATATAAATATATTTAATATATGCCTATACACATCTTTCATAATCTGTAATCAGTAATTGGTGTATATTTTATGTAAGATACTGCGTGTCAAAAGATTTCATTACTCATACGCCATGTGGTCCTTTTAGGATAACCCAGCTCATTTGTTTTTGTCAATAATCACTTTCACTAAAATATATTTCTTCAACTCTTATATAAATAGCAAAACAGTACTGCAGTCTTGAATAAATTCACATGCCATGGATGACCTTTAACCCCAAAAGGCACGCCTCTTCATTTAATAAAAGAAAGTGTTTTGTGCATACATAGAGGTATTTTGTTTATCTCTCTTGTACTTTTGTGCATGTATAAATACTGGTTGAACCTGTGGCTTGCCAGATTTCCCAATTATTTGCGTTCTACATGTGGCTTTCGTGTGCTTGCCATATTTGTAATCATCTTGAAAACATTTATGTTCCTGCACTTGGAGTTCTCCTTCGACATGTAATGGCACATTCTGATTTTGTTTGTTCTGCTTGTCTGTCATTTGCGAATGTCAACAGTGAAGTGAAAGAGGCCCACAGGCCAAATGTGTCCCACGAATTAATTACGGTTGTCGCCGCGCTAAATTGCCACCGACTCTGCGGTGGGAGAACGCGACCTTCAATGTATCTGCCACATAAGACAAACACAATAACAGTTGCGCCACGGGCCACGTGCTCTGTCTGTAGATCCTTGATTATTTGGTTAGTTAGTCGGGATTAGCATATGAAGTCATAAGATGAGGGAGTTGTGGGTACACTTCTGACATAGCATTTGATGTGGAGCTACGACTTTAAGATTTTACTCAGATTTAAAAGGTAACCAACAACGCCTTTTACTGTAATTTAGCATAGTAAAAAGCAGACATAAAGATAAGACAGACATAAAGATAATACAATATATTTTTCGGACTTATTTGAGTAACGTGGAATAAAAAACACGGGTCTACAATTTGTAGAATAGCTTATAAATATTATATTTGAAATTGATACTATAGAAAGCCATTGTGCATTTTTGGCAATGAAAATAGGTCTCGGATTATATAGAAAAATATTTGTTAGAATACATAAAAATATTGTTGCTGCTACACACAGAATACAATATTATTCTAGTGTAGGATGTTTTAGAGATATTTGTGAATACAACATTTGCCTGTGAAATACATTATTCAAGTGCGTTCAAGAGCTGTGTGAGTGGGTAAGCCTAGTGACATGACTTTTTAAAATGTCATAGAATTAATTCCTTTGTGAAGGCATCGTTTTCAAAGGACTCCGTGGGATATTCAATACTGCACTGGGTGAATTGTAAAAAGGAAGGAAGTGCAGCATTTCCAATTTCCCGCCATCGGCAGTGACGTTTTTATCTGCTGGTCGACAGAAGCAGTTCATGCAGTACATACTCATACACAATACTGTATATACTCGCTATATGCTATGTATGTATATAGTCAGCAGATCGCATGTCATGTCTGATGCCAGCTTTCTGACGATTACTTCTACTGAAAGGTAAACTTATGGACAGCACCTGCAGCCTGAAAGGATGTGCACCCGTACACACAACACAAGTGGTATCCTGGTCGAGTGCATCCTTGCAGCTGGGGGCGTGGCAGGCGTGCCCATCAGCACACACGCACAACAGTTTGGCGAAGCAAAAACAACACCTGTCCAATGAGAAAGGTCACTGCGCAGCAGCTTTGCGAGGGCAGCTCGTTAAGTATGGGGCGGAAAAGGACCTTCTGCATGCTAATTGACTGTAATGCGCTTAGCTGCTGCCAGAAAATATCAAATGACTTTGCCGGTAAGGGGAATATTTTCCATGAAAATGCTTTAAGTCGCAATACTTGTGCATAAAGGTAGGTGTGCATATTCAACAAGAAGTGCATATACTGATGTAGTAAGAGCTGTTTTTTAAAAATGTTGCAACAATCGGCTTATCTTAACTACTGTCTAAAACATTCAGAGAAATAATATGTAAAAATATGAATGAAGGTACAGTAAGTATCTATTGTGTACATTACCAAGCAAACTTCATTAAGTTGGACGCCTAAAAAATGTCTAAAACACTTCAAACAAAGCCTAATTCTTTACAAAACAATTGCTGGAAATGCTTTTATTTCTTTGGTAAACTTTACGGCCCAAGTTAATGGCATTTCGCAAAAAACTTGCCCCTTGCGATGTGTAAACGTGGCATATTTACAAAGTGGACGCATGGACACATCTCGTCCCTTTTCTCGTTTGTTTACTGTGCCTGCCCTCGTTGTCCTGCGGAAGTGCGGACGCATTGTGTGCAGGACATGTTGGACGATGTCCTGCGGCCAGCGGGCTGTCAATGCGAATATTCCATATAGAAAACAACGTTGACCCTGTGTGGTCCACGAGGCGTCCCAATTGTTTGGCCAGCTTCCACTGTCTCCTTCTGTCTCCCCCGCCCTTCTTTAATTAACCACTGACCACTAGTTGCTTCTGTTTCACGTGTGTGTGCCAGCTTGTGGGTCTATGTGTGAGTGAGTGGGCGATTGTGAGAGTGTGCCAGTGGGCGCCCTTGGCGAGTACGTGCTAATGTAATCCTCGTCGTTTTAATTACAAAATTCCACAAGGTCCTCGGCCATTTAGGCGACAGCTGCAGCCTCAAGTGGCCGAAAGCAGAGGCAACCAGTCACATAATCAGGGTGAACTCCAGCCGCCCGTTTAATTCACTTTTTGCAGTGTGTGCAGGCCGCCCAAAACTAATGTAGCATTCTCTTGTGCACGCAGAAAAATTATGGGAAATTTAAAAAAAAAGTTTTAAAAATATTATTTTCTCCATATTATGATATAAGTGGAAATACGTAGTAAATAACAAAAATAAACATATTTTAAACAAGTTTAACAAGGATATTTAAGACCAGCGATACAGGTATTTGAATATTACATTATATACTACTTATTTTAAAGCATTTGATTTATTTTATTATTAATTATTTATTATTATTATTTTTCTTATTATTTATTTATTTCCTGAATTTATTTAAACATTTACATTAAGCACTTAACTTAACTCTTATTATTTATTTATTTACTTACTTTATTTCCTCTCTTTATCAATTTTAAAATCACTGCTAAATTGTATGTGGCTTATAAACTGCAGAAACACTGATTTGGGTCTATGTTTTTTTTGCATGTCAGTCGGTGGTCAGTGGCTTAGCTGTGATTGTCCTGCTGACGCGTCCAAAGTTGCGTCCATGTCCTGTTCAGCTGGCATAGCCTCACCTCGCAATTAGTGAAACTGCCAGTTTGGCACATTTCGGCTGCCATCATCCTTCGCAGTGACTCAAAAGGCCTTTTGCATTTAAATTGACATCAACGCGGCCACAAGAACAACCTGGTGATACGTCCGTGATAAACCCCAATGCCATTGGTTGGCATACACTTAATTATGCTCCTTAATTGCCATGGCATCGAATCGCCGCGTGGGCCAGACATTCGCATCGCATTCAAATGACGAGTGACGGGTCGAATATAATTGAAATTCAAATTCAAATTCAGCATCTCTCAATTGCGGGCACGTTCCAGACGCCGCAAGTCTGAAGAAGAAGTTTTCTTGCCTTAATTCCGCGAATTTCATTTGCATTTTGAGTATTTGCAATTTATATTGACGATGAACTCTTTCAGGTCCGCTGAATAGGTGGTAATGGCTGGGACACTGGGGAAAAGTAAATGGCAGAAAATATAAAAGAAAATATATAAAGAATAGATGCGTATACAAAGTATTTATATTTCTAGTTCTTAGTTAAGAAAGTATGTTGCACTCCATAATATTATTTTCTCTGTGTATAAAAGCAGTGTGAAACTCTAAATCACTGTCTATGCCTCATGGCCCCAATGCCCTAAAAACCTCTAAAGGAAGTGTTATATAAGATAGGGAAATAATTAAATGTGAAATTCCGCAGCAAATAGGCTTAGCTCAGGCTTAAATTGAAAAACAACAAACAATGATCATGTGATTAAAAAGCTGTCTAGCTATTTTCATAATACGAAAAGCATGCTGTGATTAAGAATAAATTTAAACGACTTAAAAGTTTTTCAGCAAAGATTTAAAGTACTTTTAAGTGGGTTTTGCAAGTAAGAAAAAGTGAGTGAAAATCCCATAGATAAAAATATATATCGAGCTTATTCATTTGACTATAATTGTGAGTGCCTAAATTGCACATATTAAAGTCGTACGCCGCGGCTGTGAAGACGTTAATGTGGTAACCTCGTTGTATAAATGCTTGGCCTGCGGCTGAAAATGTTGCCTCAGCATGCAAATTGCTCTGTAAACAGCCGAGATGACTGCAAAAATTACGCATACGCCGCGTCAGCCGAACGATGGCTGATATAAACGAAGCATAATGTGAGTGGGTGCTGAGCACTTGGTAAATGCTTGCCAACTGACAATAGCAACTAGAGCTTCAGCTCGATTATTCAATTTAAAGTTGGGAGTTGAAAACTCTTGTAGAAATTTTACACTAATCCGTTTCAATTAGGCTACTTGGCGAAAAGTGTAGAAGAGCATTATACGTTATATAATAATTTGCACAATATTTAATATTTTACAGCGAGACGTGTAATCCATAAATCGTTGGGATTATTGTGTAACCCGAAATTCTAATTAAATTTCTATTGTTTCGCTTGCATGGCGGCAATCGCATTACATGACTAAACCAGGGGGCTAGGACCACGAGGACCACCAGGACCCATTCATTATTCGATTCGCGCTCGCAATCCGCTTAATGCAAACATATTCCAACGGCAATGGCACTGTCGATGGCTTTTAAAGAGTGCAGTCCCATGTGACAGCGGCAACAGTTTGTGGTGCAATTTCCGCAAATTAAAAGATATCACTTACAGCAAAATAATTTTCCAAACCGCAAAAAGTTTGTCATCGGCGGCGCGGGGGCGGCAAAGCAAACATGACACGCCCACACGATACTTGTCCGCTGAAAATGCAACTGGCATGGACGGAATCCTTTTTTCCCTTGTTTGGCCACCGCGTTGACAGCAAATCGAATTAGAAACGCATTTTAACGAACAAAAGTGACCGGAAAATAGTGATGGCCAGTTAACGATATATAGGAATTTTTGCGAGCTTAAATTGCACTTGAAAGATGATTGCTTCTTATAGTTAGTAAGATTTCTAGATAATAGATCACAAATAATTTTGGAAAATACATATTTATTGTAAAATCCTTTTACTAATTCACTCAAAAAACCGTGAAATGTTAAAAAATTTACAAAACGAATCTAAGAGTATTCGGTACATACAGAAAAAACGTTGCCTACTTTTAGACGCAGCTAAGATTTTCAGATCTTTGTTTCACGATCACCACCATCATCATCACATCCCTATTGCTGTTCATATGTGGGTCGATGCCAGGCAGCGATTGTGCCCGTACACAGAATCCGGATGTGAACAATGACAAACCGCAAAAATTCAATTTAAAGTTCGTATTTCAATGCCGAGCATTCGCACACTCGCACCAGAGTGTTTTTCCATGGAGGGGGAGGGGGAGGGGGTGGGTAAAGGGAAAGAGGGGAAGTTACTGGTACACTGGGCCAAGTGCCAAGGGATACGTGCATGTAATTGGAAAATATTGAACTGTGAACAAGTTCTCCATCCGACGCAAAGGCATCCAGACACGGCAAATTTATTACGGCTGAGTGCAAAGTTTCATTGCAGCCAAGTCAGAAACAGTAAGCAGCCAGATGCAAAATTCATAGATCCATTCGATAGAATCCGGAAAATTGATATCCGGCCATCAACATCCGAATGGCGTGTCTTTATAGAAACGAATGTAATTGACAGGCCGTCGGATACCGTAAGTCTTGACTTTGCATGAACATTAAACAGTAAAAATAGCAACAGGAAACCAAATCGGAAGTATAATATTTCATTTAAATTACCACTTACTTGTGAAAGTTTGTAAAGACCCAGAATTACCTAACAGAATTGTTCAATTAAAAGTACATGAGCAAGCAAAGCAATTGAGCAAAGGATTTCAAATTGCATAAGAGGGAAAGAGCAAATGTTTTGCAGTCCAGTTGAATCCCAAATTCATACATAACAATTCCTTTTCAAATTACTTTTTACCACCCAGGCGAGTCTGCACTTTGATTTAGTAGTTTACGTGGATGCGGATTTCCTGGGGATTTTTTATGTTTACTGTGGAGCTTAGCGCAGATCCCTCGTAGCAACAGCAAGAGCAACAAGCAATGCAAAAAATCAGAAATCCCGCGACCCACACACACTGAGTCAAATATGTGCTCGCACACACACTCACGCCGTACTTTGGCATTTGTCATAATTACAAAGCCATGCCCCTGGGAAGCCGCGCAGCCAGGAGAAATGCCATAAAGCGAAAGAGAAAATACGCAAAATTTGAAAATTTGAAAATTTCATCTCCGGCTCGTTGGCATGGCAGCTTTAGAGGGCCAAAATGATACCCCGAATATGTTTCTTAGCAACGAACCAACCAGCCACCAACAAACACCACAGCGCCTTTGGTCGACAATTATTAACATCTTAGGGAAAGGGCGGCGGCACATTTATGACTGCACTTTTCACATCCGTTTCCGCATCCGTCTGTCGACACGCACACACATGCAGGGATTACACTTGACAAAATCGCAGGATACCTAAATAAATAAATCTAAGAAATAGTGTACGCAAATCTATGTACCTATGTGGTTTCCCAAAATTCATTGAAATATTAAATAAATTATATATAGTTTGCTAATTTCTCTCTCTGTATAAACACACACACGGCGACACTGCCAGAAATTCATTCATTCATTCTTT
The DNA here is from genome assembly GCF_016746235.2 of Drosophila teissieri. Lineage (NCBI taxonomy): Eukaryota > Metazoa > Arthropoda > Insecta > Diptera > Drosophilidae > Drosophila > Drosophila teissieri. The sequence goes on along the minus strand of NC_053031.1, from coordinate 11,470,306 downwards.
GTTGTGGGCGTCGTGCGAACAGGTCGGTGTGGGCGTGGCCGCTGTTTGCTGCCAACAGCGAGAGCAATTTCACTTTACATTTGTTTTACGGCATTTGCTGCCACACATCTGTGCTCCGTGCGGAGAAAAGTGAGAAATGTGGGTGAAAGTGGGTGAAAGTGGGTGGTTTTGGTGGCTTGTGGACGGTGCTGCGGCGACAATATGTTCGCTGCGTTTTTCCCCCCCATTTCCACTCCCCCCGCTGGACTCCTTCGGTGATAAGTATTTATTATTATGCCTCTTAATGGGCGGAATGCTTTGCTTTGTGCTTTTACCCAAATGAGTTTCCCTCATTAGAGCACTGCTCTTACTTTGGGGACTGCCAATCCGGATTGCTGTTTGATGGTATTATTACGAAAAAGAAGCTCGCATTTTAGACTAGAAATATTAATTCCAGGAACTGTTAGTCAAGAAGTAAAAGGTGAAAGGACTTCGACTTGCGAACATTTAGTGCCTTTAAGTGATGCTTTATTTATTCCATAATTGAATATATTATATTTTTGCTTGCGGACTCTAAGCATCTGGCTTTAAGTTTATAATCGCATAAGATGGCTAACAAGCACATTTAATTCGCAAAACATGCTTGTGAAATTCAAATTAGCTTCCAGCGAATCGTTGTGTTAATTACGCACATAAACAAGAAAATGTTTCGTCATTTGCATTCAACTTTGTGTGGAATCCGAAGAAAACCTGAATGAGACGAGCCAATAAAGTTAATGCGCTCCATTAGCTGTGTATCTCTAATTACCCGCGGAGAGAACGAATGAAATGATATATATATCCTGGCAGTATCCTTCCAGCTTTTTACACTTTATGTCGGCACAGATTCGCCGTATTCTGCTTCATGTTTGCATTTATGGTTTATTGTCTGGCGAATAAAACATTTTGTTGCGCTGTTGGGCGATGCAATAAACGCTCCTGAAATCGTTTCACTCCCATATTGCCAAACCAACAACTCATGCTTGAATATTCGTCGAAAGACCCATTAAAAAGGGGGTGGGAGGCGCCTCCCGGTGGCAAGGACACTGCACAAGATAAATGCTTTTCGGCGCAGGCATAAGGGAAGGATTCGATTTTATCGGTGGCTCGTCGGTGCCCAATTCGCTGGTTATTAAAAAGCGATATTACGCCCAGGCCGCCCTCAATTTATGAATTATTCAAGCGAGCTCTCCTTTATGTACCTGTACTCATAACATTGCAAAAAGGACCCGAGGACCCCCAAAAACCCCCCAATATGCAGATTATTAATTTACACAACATGGCATATGGCAATATGGGAAATAATTATTTTAAAAGCATCCCCGTATCGAGTAAGCCCCCGAGTGCTGGCAGGGTCGCTTTTAAAGGTAAGAAATTAATATCCCCCCTTCGGGGCAGCTGCTGCGAAGGTCAAAGGTCAGTCCGTGCTCCACTCAGCAGGGCGAAGGTGAGAGGCCAGGTGGCTGGAAGGATACGGCGAATCGTGAAGGACTTTTGCGACCCCCAGCGTAATTTAATAGCGTTTTGTTTAGTTCATTGGACAAGAACGAAGGCGGGTCCCTGGGAAATTTAAGTCTCCATTCTCTGAAGGAGCAGGTGGAATTGCTTTATTGCTTCTACGAGTATCTTCAATGAAAATTGCTCTACCGGAAAGAGCATTTCTTGAAGGAAATTCCCGTCTAAGCAAGACTTTCACTCACTTAAACTTAATGAATTGAATCACAGTGAATAATAGTGAGACATTGTACCCACTTGCTAAGTCAAAATAATTAGTTATTCGAATGATGTTATTAAGAGTAAAGAAATCCCCTTTTCTTGTAATTTGCATTAAAAAGAAAAGGCGATTTGAAAAAGTTATGAGCGCAGAGCAATTAAAAAACAACAATTAATAAATTATAAGTAAACTCTCGGCATTAAAGAAAGTGTTTTGGGTTCTTCTAGTTGCTGGGGACCCTGAATTTTAAGACCGTTAAGATTTCTGGCCGTAAAGGTAATATAATATTTCTGCCCACTTGGGTACACATCCAATTACGAATTTAAACAATACTTTCGCCGAGGATAGGTCACGTGGGGCCGAGTGACCGTAAACGCGCATTATTAACAAGTTGTGAGCAAATGGATTTGTGCCAAGTAAACCCGCCCACGCCCATGTAACCATACCCAAAGCCGGCTAACCCATTTCAGCCATTCGCCTTGGCAATTTAGCCATCCATTCTCGGGCTTTTTCGGTGTCGCACGGGGCAGCACGTAAACATAATTAGACGCACATTTAAAAGGTCGTTAAACGCCGCCAACAACACGACCGCCCCGAGAATCCAACGAAGACCCATCTCATTCAGGCAACCCCATCAACCCATGGAAAAGTTGACCCAGGCGCCACTCACGCGCATTTGCATCTGGCCAAAGTGGCTGGAAGCCACTGCCTCCTCCACTGCCCATGGTGCTCCTCTCGGGCCCTTCATCCAGCAGCGCGTGACCGGGGATAAGGAAAAATCGGTTGCGAAAGGACACTCACAGCCTTAGCATTGTCCCAAAAGTCTCCAAATACAAAGTCCCCATAGAAACGTGCTTAAATTTCTGGGCATACATTTTCGCTTCTCCTTTAAAGCTTTAAATCTAAGCAGTTACATGGCAGTAGATTGTATAATTTGTAAATAAATAGTTAAATAATTAAAATATTAAAAAACAATTGGAAACTAATTACTTCTTATAGAATATAGTTTAGTTTGTTCAGAACAGACTTGAGAATAAGACCTTTAAGGCAAAGAAGTACTGCCAAATCACTTATTTGGAAAGCGTAGTCTGTTCTTTTTCTACTTTTACCAACATTTTTTTCCAGTGCAGCACCAGCAATAGCAGCTGCACTTAAAGCAGCAGCAGCAGCAGCAACATCAGTAATGCCAGCAACAGCAGCAGCAACAACTGGCGAATGCCATTAGCATCGTTGAGTTGGATGGAGGATGCCATGGCCCTGGCACAAAGCATCTGGGGAGTGTGCGAAGGTGCACTTGAGGAGCTTGTCAACGAGTCGACATTGTTTCAAGAGCGAGAGCTGCGACTTTGGAGCCTTGAGCACCACCACCCCCATCGCCATCCCCATCCCCAACCTCATCCCCATTCCGCTTCCCCATTTGCAGGACGAACAATCGCTCGTGTGCACGGCAGTTAGACATGTGTCCCTCGGTCTTGAATTATGGAGGCACACTGCCAGTGTATAATATCCCAAATGGAAACTTCACTCATGTCTAGCACGTTATTCTAGATGGTATAGGAGATGGTTCACTAGCAGCACTTCTCTAAAAAGAGTCTTCCATTTATTTAACAAAGGAATTCTATGTTCCCATTTATACAAGAATCTAAGAATCTAGAATCTAGAATCTCAAGCTCTATAATTAATACGAAATACCGCACACGTGTGCAAGGCCAGAATTAGGCGGAGTATAACCTAAGTACTACATGTTTCTTATTGTCTTACTTTGCGACCACCCATGCACTTTGACCCTGATAACTTATGGCTGAGCTGCCGCAACCTCTCCCCAGGTGGCGCCACACTAAGTCAACACGTGGCTTCTGGCAAAGTGCCTACACCTTATAATGCCCAACCCCCCCACTCCCCTCAAAATGTGGGGGGCGTAGCACTTTGGCGCCCATCTGGACCATGGCAGACCATCGTACATACCTAGAATTCTATAAGACCGTGCGATAAAAATGCAACATTTATGGCTGGCCGCTGTCGTTGCCTCGCTGTGGTTTCCTCGCAGCCACATCCACTTCGCGTGCGGAGTCCACTCTGCTACGTCTGCCACTCCCGGGGAAAATTCTAACACCCTGACACCAAACTGGCACTGTGGTAATATAACTACAAAATAATAATGGAAAAAAATATTATAAAAATAATACTTTTTTGTATAAAACTCATGGGAAGATGTAATAATTAAACATACTCGTATGTTCCATTAGTTCTTAATAAATATGTGTACCTAAACTTAAAGAGGAAACATAATAGAAGTAAAAAAACATAAGAAAGTTGAAACTTTTGTATTATAAGCTCAAAAGTATATCATCCTCTATCTTCACAGTGTAGAATAATTTTGAATCGTTCAGTAAAAACTAAAAAGTGGCTAAATAGCGCTGTAGAATTCCAATTATCCTACATTCCTTCCAACTTGACCCACTGTATGTCCGTCCAGTCGTGACCTTTGCGAGTGGCCATTAACGCTTTTTTATCTGTTCATAAATTTTAATTTTGGCAAAATACTCCAAGTACGTGGCCCATCCAGCCCCAAACCGAAACGAATCCCACTTTGAACTCCTCCATCCTCCATTCTCCATCGACTGGAAGGGAAGCCCCCATAAATCTCATTTCAGCTTGCTTGGCTGCGGTTCTTACGCTCGTGTTTGTTTGGCGTTTTCATTTGGGCCAAGGAAAATATGACTTGGTGGCCGCCTTTTGGCCATGCCGTTTTCCGTCGGCCATTTCACCGCCGAGCGCCGCGTCTTCGCCTTCAAGTTGAGAACCCGTGACCCTATTTCGCCAGCGGAGCATCCTCTTTGCTGGCGGACTTGTTTATCGTCCTTTGCATCTCATTGAGCTGCTTGCCTGTTATGAACACCACCCACCACCCACCACCACCTGGACCATCAGCCACCGAACGCTTTTCCGGAATCTCGGTGGGTTCACAAGGGTCAGAAGCGGGGGGCTTGTATCTTTTTTGAGTTTGCCCCTTGCTTTTGCTTCGCTCGGCACTTTTCATTTTTCTATTGCATATTTAACCTAATTAAAATGAGTTATATGAGACAGGTGGAGAGAGCGTGTTAATCCTTGACCTGCTGACTTTGCCGTAGCTCATTTTCCCTGTTGGCCAAGTGGCTCCTTGTGCTGAAGATGTTTCACTATCACAAAATGCTTAACGTTCGCTTTCAACGCTTACTGAGGTTTTTAGCTTGGCGAAATTGTGCTGGAATATTTTATGTATTTAAAGATACGAAGCGATCACATAAATAACTAATGGATACAAATGAAAGCTAGCCGACGTAAGTTAGTGCACAAATAATTGTTGATTATTGAGAATTAATTAATATGTTGTGTCACATAAATCAGCCATTCTGAAGCTTAATTGATTTTTTAATAAACCAATGCAGCATTAACATGCATAGTGTATTTTTTAATTCTTTTGGAAATAGCGATGTATTTATTATTCAATTAAGATGGAATTTAAATTGGTACTTTCCTGAATGAAAACAAAAGGGAATTTACTCAGTCCATTTTGGGTCTGTGATATCATCGAGTTACGGCCAAAACTGACTTTTCTGCCGCTTCTTATCATTGCAGGTATGTTAATGGAAACCCAGTCTCAACAAGTGAATCTCCTTGCCCGACAAACACCAAACAATGACCAGAAGCCAAAGGAGCAAACTAACCTAATGAATTTATGTACGTGAATTTATGGGGTGAAAGGTGAAAACGCACAAGGCCAGGCAAAGGCTCCAACTGAAAGTACTTAAGCCCATAAAATATTCAAGCCGTGAACGTGTGGGGAAAATTACAAAGAGACCTCGGAAAAAGGCGCACGAAAATCCAGAATAGGGACAAAGGGGAGGTGGCAAATAGATGGACTGATAGAAGGACCCTCGACAGGATAACGAAATCTTAAACGGATGCACACAGAGAATATTGAAAATATATCTTCTTAAAATTCTATTAAATATATACAATTAGTGGCTGTAAAGACGCGCCCATTTGATTGCTATTTTAAAAATACTATAAAAACTAAATTTTAGTACTTTTCAATATGAAGCTTGAGCAAGTTTATCCATCTAGACATTTTACACTACCTATACTTTTTGGTACATCCTTAGACTTATCAAGTGCGCGGCTTCGGTCTCAATTTGCCACTGGAAGTGTGAGAGGATATGGGGACATGGGTCCTTGCTCCTGCCCTCGGGAATAGGCAGCCAGCCACTGATTGAAAAGAAAATTACGGCAAGTAGTGGCTCGGGTGGCCGCCAGATGGTCTCCGCATCGACGACGCTGCTGATGAGCAGCATAAATTTCCTGCGGAAGAAAGGGCGGAAACGGAAGCGAACGGCGCCGCCACAGGGACCAGCGGCCTTGAGTTCCGGAAGTGGTGAGAGCCAAAGGAACAAGGGGGTGACGGGGCAAGGGGCACATGGCTGCCAGCCATTTGCATTTATTAGTACACATAGATACATAGATACGTATGTCTGTGCCCCCAGACAGCATCCGCCGTTGGCAACTGTTTCTCACTGCTCCACGGAACAGGTTTCTTTTTCGCATTTACGGTGGAGCCTGAAAACCTCTTTGAAGTAGAAGTATTCCTCACATACTACTTAAGGTGAATTACAAGCAACACAAAATAAAAAGCGAATACATTTATATTTGGCTTTAAGAAGTCTTAGCTTGTAAATAACATGGCTCTGCTTGCCAAGTATGTAGATAGTTGTTTATCTAATACTTGCCTTCATTACATTTTAGTTATAGGGCGTTAAAATCATTTGATTTTTCCACTGTGTCGACACTGGAGCCCCCTGAGGACTTTAAGGGGCGCGGAGGGGAAGCAGTGCACGTGCCATCCACGTTGTGGATATTAAGCGTGTCCTTAAGCATAAAATGTCAATAAGTGCACCCAATCGATGCTAAGCAGTTTAAGTTGCGACAAGCCACTGAGGCACCGTCCCATTCCGAGTCCTTCTCCTCCTCCGATACTTCCACTTTCCAGCAGGAAGTTCGCTAACAATGCAAAGGACACGGAAAAGCACAATCACCCTCACACACATTCAAACCTATCTCTATGCATGCGTCTCATATTTTCCGATAATCGTATTTGGATAAGCAAATTTTTGCTTGCAATTTGCACTACGAAAAATACATTTCATTCTCTTTATTTTATTTAAAATACTTTTAAGACGGTAAAATATTAATAACAGATTTTTAAGGCACGACAAATATTACTAAACATGCAGTTCCTACTTTTCCACTGTATAAATATCTATTGTACTTTTTTTGTATCAACATTTTTGCAGAATTTTGCATTTTAGCCAGGGCGTTGCATATGCTAAAGATTTTTTCTATACTTAAGTTCACTTCTACCTTGTTATATTTTGATGACGAGCGACTTGTGTAAAAGTACATATATGCTCAAACAAAATTGAGTTCAACTGCTGACTTTAATAACATTTTAAAGTGACATACTTTACTGCAGAGTTTGAATTTCACCCACTTCGGAACTTATGATTGAGTGTGCAAAGTCTACAAGTTTTCCGACTACTTCAGTGACTTACACTTTATCAATTGAGCAAGTGTTATAAAAAGGGTTTCCCAAAACCGATTTTGACGTGAACATTTTTGGTAATCGACACTTTCTTATCCGCTTGTCACTCACCCAAAACATTTCTAATTTCATTGTGAAAATATGTTCCCTCTTATCAGCTTGTTTTCGGTATCTACAAACAAGACACGACAAAATCCCAGATAGGTTTCTGTACTTAAATATAGCAATAGATTGGGAAACGAGTTCAGTACGCGTTTAGTTCCGGAACAGTTGGCAGTCTAACCAAAATGAGAGGTACTAACAGCGGAGTGCTGAATGCTCTGAGACTAAAGATAGCTCATCGTAGTTTCGCAATGTGGATTTCACTTGGGTGTAATTTTTGCCTTACTGGTCGGAATTACTGGCTTTTCGATGGAGGACAAGTGCAAGTTGTGGGCTGGAACTGGCTATATTGGCGATCCCAGTGACTGCCAGGCCTGGGGATTTTGCCAGGACAACAAACTCATCGAGAGGCGTAGCTGCACCGAAGGATTACTGTACAATTTCCGAGATGGCACCTGCACGAAGGCATCGGCTGCGATTTGTCAGCCGCAGATCTCGGAAATTTGCGCCTGCCTACAGCCATGGAATTACGTAGCCAATCCGGTTGATTGCCGGAGATTCGTCAAGTGTGAGGATTTCGAGTATCCCACTTGGGAGGACTGTGGTGTGGGCCAGGTGTTCAGCAATCAGCAGCAGACCTGCCTCGAGGAGGTGGCCGGCTGTCCGCAGGATAATATCTGCTCCCATATGAAAGATGGCTCTTTTGTGGGCGATCCCAATAGCTGTCACAGCTACTTTAAATGCCATAATGGATTTGGCATCCAGTTGAATTGCTCCGTTGGCCGATACTTTAACCGAAAATCGGGTAATTGCCAATCCTGGGTGCCGCATTACTGCTCCAAGGAAGATGAGATCTTGTTAACGCCACCCGCCACAAACTATCATATCTGCTCCACGTACTATCCAAGGGATAGAGATGGAGTGCAGCGCCTGCCGGATCTGATGACCTGTCACGGCTACTACGCCTGCACCTCCCAGTTCGACGTGGGCCAGTGGAGCAGCTGTCCTTGGGGACAGAACTTCGAGTGGTGGAGCCAGCGGTGTGGCTCGCCCAAGGACAATAGCTGCTCCTACGATCGCTGCGGCAATAGGAACCAATCAATGGTGACCACCATCAATACGGGCTGCAGGGAGTTCACGATCTGCCAGGATGGTAGTTCGAATAGCTCGCAAATGTGTCCGCAGGACTATCCATATTTCAATGAGATCCTGCAACAGTGCACAGATGAATTTCCCAATCACAGGGTGTGCTACATGGATGGGTAGAATCCTTAAAACTATTAACAATTAATAACACGCTTGTTAGAGGAGATGTTCTCTCCCTACATAAATATTTAATAAATCAACTTACCCTGCTTTTCGTTTTCATTATGGCTTTCATTAGATCAATTTCACTAATTAAAAGCTGCCCTTAACAATAAAAGTTTGTAAAATATATCTCAAAATGTATTGCTTCAAACACGATTGCGGGAATGCACTCCTGATTTATATATTTATCTCTTATGCTACTGAGTACTGCTCTTGAATGAATGCCATTCATGTCACAAGTGATTGATCAGTTGACTAATGATAACTAATTATGGCCAGTGCTACTCCTCTGCTTTTTCAATCCAGTCAAGCAGTCAAGTGAAGAATCAACTTGAACCAGAGACATCTTTCGGTTGAAGTCTTCGTGCCGGAAAATCAAATGAATCAACGAAAAATTCAAATATTCCCCAGAGAGCTGTATTTATGAAAGCCCAGTGGGTGAGTGGGTGGCGCAGTAAACGACCTTCAATGGGCGGAGATCTTGGGTGGTTATATGCGAGGACATGGCTGCAGGCAGTCCAATGACGAGGCACAACAATACGTCGCGTCATTGAATTATTATGATTGACTTTTATTACACGGAATCGCAATTTATTTTACTTAACAACAGCCTGGGCTCGGGGAACGCAGCCCGGAGTGCGGTTAAAAGTAGCGAAAATTTGAATGAAAAGTTGTAAATAAATTACGTTATTTATCATTCGCAGAGTGGCGACCCAGCGAAAGGGACACATTCACAGGGAGAAAGAGACGGGGAGAACGCCAAACCGTTTCCGTATCCGCTCATTTATTTACCACACTGTCAAGCGCACACCCACGCAGATGCAGAGAGAGAAATACTTGCGATGAATCTCATGCATTTTACTTTAAAATTTTTTTAATAACAGTAAATGGATTTTTGGTTTACAATTTATATCTATTAGGTGTTAGTATTAACTTTTAATATAGTTTTTATAAAAACAAATGTCTTTCAAATATTTTTTAAAAATATTTAAGTGCATTTTAATATCACACATATTACTACTTATTTATTAATTACTTATTAATAATTTATATTCATTTAAGTTGTTAGTGAAACTTTTTCAGTGTGTCCCCGACCGAATATTGATGCTTTTTCACCGCAGTTTTCGTGCACAGTTAAAAAGTTTTGCGCGGCGGCAGCAGAAATTCAAATTTATTGTTTGCGGCTGCCGGGCGTCCTGGCCACGCCCACCTTTAGTCGATGGGCTTAAAATTAGTGGCGCTGCGAATCTTGCGAATCGATGGGCGTTTGATTAACGGTCGCGCCAGGAGATTGAATCGCTTAATTGCCCTAAAAGTGGGCGTGGCAGTGGGGCCAGGACATGGGATGGCATGGTATGGGAATTAATGGCAGGATAAAAGTCGTGACTATCCAATTACACACGACGCTGCCCGGCTGGGAGGAAGCCGTTTTGGTTCCGCCATCACTTACCTTTAATTAGCTAATTCCCTTTAAGGTCCTCGGCCTCGATTGTGGTTCGGGGATTACCCGATGGCGCACTCCGGGGATTAGAGTTTAGTAATTGCTATAAAGGACTTTTCGGCTTTGTGCCCCACTGTGGAGAGAAGGCATCGTGTGAATGGCAAAAGAAAGTTGCCGGGGAAAAACTTTTGCCGCCGCAAAGCATGGGAAAATTGTGGAAAAAATGAGTGCAAGAGGCTGAGAAACGTAATGACGGTATTTATGTTATCTGCCATCTAACTCCGCACTTACACTTTATCTGCTTATCTCGGAAATTAATTTCAATAAAAGTGAACTTTTGATGAGGTACTAAAAAGCATATCTAGACATCTTGGTGCAAAGAGTGAGAACTCAATTTTCCTTTTACACCTTGTTTTAAACATTCATTCTTTAACAGTTTAAGGAGACAAACAAAAAGTGTCTTAAAATGTTATTATTTCCTTTCTGATTTCCTCTTGTAATTAAAGAAATCTGACAATCTCGTGCACCAGGGACTTCATTAAAGACCTGCACTGCTGCAAGTATAAATTGATTTCACCTCATAAACGTTTTTCCTTTCAGGGGATGATTAAACTTCATTGCAATATCAAGCTCCTTCCATTAACCTGCGCGTTTTAAAACAATTTGCAATGAATTTCCTTTGTTCTACGCCAGCATTCACTCGCATTTTTCCATTTAAAAAATAATTCATATTCATTTAAGGGGTAAAGTCCAAAGAACCAGCGATGTGGGTGGTGGGTGGTGATGGTGGGGCCAAGCAGTGCAATTCAACCGCAGGCCGCGACATTCCAGTGTGAAAAGCGTTTTCTTCGGATGGCGGTGAAAACCGCACAAAGTCGAGACCGCCCCCTAAACTTACCCTTACCCAGAAGTTATTCCAGTCGAGGGTTTATTCAATGCAGTCAGGGCCAATGCCATTGCCATTCCGGCGGATCCGCCGGCGGCGGAGAAGGGCTACGCTTTTGTTTTTCCAACTGGTTGACTCGAGCCACCTTCTTCGGAAACGCTGTCGCAGTTTTCCCTCCTTCATTTTGGGGCCAGCGTTTTCCATCTTACTGCCGGGCTTGTTTGTATGCGTCTCTGCTGTGGTTTATGTCCTCGTTGTTGACATTTAGTTGACACACACAACACGGCCCTCCCCTGCCCCCCTCAAGCACCCACAGCTCGTCCTGCTCCTCCTGCTCGTCCTGTTCGTCATGCTCCTCCTGCTCGTCCTGCTCGTCCTGTTCGTCCTGGCCGTGGACTTCCGGCTGGAGGCCCTGGCAATGGATCATCGGCGTCTTTGTTTACACATCGCCACTGAAGTTTGCAGCTGCCTCTGCGACGGCCCTCCTGATTGTTCATCGTCAGCTGGTGCGCTTTATTGTTGCTAACTAGAAAAAGCCAGGACGTCCATCCTGCCATCTAGAGTGTCCTTCGTCCTTACAGTGGGCCAAAGGGGGGCGCCTATCGGAAAATCAAGGCCTATTCATTCCATTTACACTGCAGCAACAAGCATTAAATCATAAATCAGAACAAACCATCAAATCGTTTATTTGTTTATGGGAAAATGACGAGCAATTAAAGTGAGTTGAATTGTATGATATGAAGGTAATAAATAATTTCAGTTGATTTATAATCAAAAGCAATAATCGAATTTACCACAAAACCTGCCATATCGCCCACTGTAAGTCGGTGGTGTAAACAATTTTTGAAAGGTTATTTCGACTGAAACAGTCGCGGTCCGCATTTCGTTCCGTTTTGCACTTCATTTACCACCCAGCCGAGAAGTCCTCCTCCTCCCAGTCGATGGCATCCATTCGACCATGTCGTCCTCCTCCTCGGGAGCAGTAAATTCTGTTTACCCACTGCGTTGTCCTTGTCTTTGCAGTAGATGCATCGCCTGGACAGCTATTTGTTATGTCGTTTGACTGAAGCTGCTGACATTTATCCAGAAACTGCAGCAAGCGCAACGAATATTCAGAGGATGCTGCCCCTTAGATATTAAATCGCCCCCTGGCAATAAGTAACTGTGGCGAATTTTTGGCTGGATATTCTAGCCTTGAAAATGTGGCGTCCATAAACTACAAGAATGGATGAGCAAATGCTCCTTCCTTCTAGAAACTCCATTCATTATTAAAAATTTGTCTTCTGCAAGAAGTTCACTTTTTTTTGTGTAGTCTGTGCACTCTGATTACATGTTGTTTTCTGCACAAATCATAAACATCAAGTGGAAGCTGAAGAAAAACTGAATATAAATCTTATTGCATGTTCTTAGTTGGGAAGTTTTCAAAGTTGCTCCATTTCTTGGGCAACAAAGGACCATTTGTTAAAGTTCAGCTCGAGGAAATGAAACCACAAAAGTTGCTAACCGCAAAAGGCATGTAAATCCCTTCAGTTACTTTAGTCTACCGTTTTAAAGTGTGTTGCAAAAGGATTTCGGATTTGATTTTACTAAGTTTATAAAATGTTTTCAATATAATCCAATCCAATCCAATGGCTGAACAAACTTATTTGCGTCTACCACCGGGTGTGGGTCTAAATGGTTTTCGCCGGGATTTTGAATCCACAATGAGCACTGATTGCCGCTTCAGGAAGTTGCGGGATGGCACTTCGTTGTCATCGTCTGTGGTGGCCACTGTGGGTGAAATATTCTCGACATATTAGGGTCCTTATAAGGATTCGGTTCTAACGAAGGGAAGCTTACCCGCCGCTGGCGCCTGTTCTGGAGAGGATGAGGAAGTGCCAGCAGCTCTTTGAGCCCGTCCAGCGAACAGATTGTAGTAGCAAACGGGCATGGGTTGTGGCTTCTCGCCCTCCTGAATGGATGGCGACTTGGGCTGCTCCGCCTTGTACAGCTCCTCCTCCTCCTCGTCGACGATGTCCAGCTTGGGTATCTCGAACGGCGGCACATCCTCGGACTTGCTCAGCTCCTGGCAGCGCTTGATCTTCAGCTTGAGTATCTTTTTGAGAAGTTGTATCAATCATGAACATTCTGACTATAATGGAGTGGTGTAAACTTACTTCTATCATATCCTCGTCCTCGGCAGTATGGGCCAAATAGTTGGGTAGTTCTGCTACGCTCACATGGAGCTTTCTTTCGGGTACATCTATGTGGCTCTCGTCCACCTCCTGCACCTTGAAGATCATCTCGCAGATGCGCTCCTTGAGATACTTCAATACTCCCATGGACTTTCCCGCCTCGTCAGTGTCCAGCTTGCGATCCAGCTCCTTGGCGGCGATGCTGTTCTTAATTTGCTCAATAACCTCTTGATTTCTGAAAGAAAGCATTTAATATTTCATTAAACTATAATTCTTGGAATACTTACACTTCACTCTCCTTGACATCCGAGAACTTGGAGGCCTCCAGTTCACTGCTCAAAGCCTCCCGTTCCGCCTCCAGATTGGCCTTCTCCGCCTCCGCGGCCTTCCTTAGGTAATTCAAACGGGCAGCGGACTCTTTCTGGGCGCTGAATCTCTCGAAGACCTCGAATGGCGATGTGGCACCGGAAGCCTCCATTAGCTGCTTGAACAACGATTCCATATCGCTGGTGACACTCTCCAGTTGCGACACCGGCTCCTCCTCGCCGTTTTCCGTTTTGGCAGTGTGCTGGTCACCCGAGCTGGATCCCACGCTATCCTGATGCACGAGTGTCTTGGTCTCGGCAAACAACTTGCGTCCGATCCTCTCCAGCTCCAGCTTACGCGCCTCCACCTGCTTGCGGAAGTCAAGAGCCTGTCGCTCCCTGGTCTTTTGCGAGAGATTCGCCTGCTGCTCCTGCCGCTGCAGGATGACCTTGGCCGCGTCCCTCATCTCGACCGCCTCGTTGTGCACCTGCTGCAGTCGCTCGATCTCCGCCTTCTGGTCACTGAGCGAGGCCTCCAGTTCCCGCAGACTCCGCTCGAAGCGCTCCGCATCCGTCATCAGGGATGCCTCAATGGAGCGGTACTTCTTGCGAATGTGCTCCGCTTCCATCCACTGCACGTTGGTGCGGTGGATCTCGTTTTCCAGCTGGCATACGAGCTGTTGAGTAGGATAAGGATTTTATTATTTCGTTTGTGGTTTCCAGGTGTAAGCTACTTACCTTCCTGTTGGCATCCTCCTCCAGCGTTTCGGGTGGCTTCTCACCCATATTCTGGTTCTGTGCCTCCTTGTTGGCCAGTAATCCTCGGTATTTCTCCACCAATTTACTGAAGTGCTGTTGGCGGGATTTAAAACGATGCCGCAGCAGATCCATTTGTTTTCGACTCTCGGTGATTTTGAGGTCAGTGAGGAATATGGCATCATCGGCGTTCTTGGCACCCACCGGATAGGTGGCCTTGCCCACAATGAGGGTGGGTGTGCAGCTCTGGGCCCTTCGCGACTCTCCAGTGGTCTCCTTGATGACCACTGGACGCTGGAGGGGATTCCGCAGTCGACTCGCTCTTACAGTCTGCTCCTTGATGTCCTTTTTCAAGGAGCTGATTGTGTCGCAGTTGATGCGATTTTGCTTCTGCCATTCGGCCGCATTTGCCGTCTTCTGGCCCTCTGTAAGGATTCACTTAAACTTAGCTACTTAGCTAGTTTAAAGGCTTAAGGTACTTACCTGCCAATAAAATCCGCTTTTTAATCTCATTTATCTGTCGGTTCAATTCGTTTAACTTGTCCGATTCCATGACTTCATCTAAGCGGCTTACGATTGCAAATTAGTTTTCAACAAGCTGGCCTCTGCACTTTTGTTTGTTTAATCAATCGAATGTTGTTGTGGCAACCATACGCTCAGCTAGTTACCAACAACTACATACGCAACCGAAAAACATAAACATCAATTAAAGATAACAAGGCACAAAAAATAAGAATTAACAACTTCTTAATTTTAATAATAATTATACATACTGTAGTAGTTCTTATGTAGTTCTTATGTAAAATTGAAATGCATTCACTTGATTGTTAGCTCTAATTTCTCAAAAATTCAATTCACAATATTAACAAAATATATTCAAAGATCACACAAAAATTTATGGCTCACGAATGCAAGAAACACCAAGGACTTCCCAGGGAAGTCAACTAGAAGGCTTGAAACGAAATCCTTTTACAAATTAGGAACTGCGTTCGAAGCGTGACTGGATCGCACTATTCCGCACCCGGGCGACAAATTCGGCCGCGTGACTGGGTTCCCGGAAGGAGCAGGCGATCCGCTCCAGGATGCCATCGCGGCAGGTGGCGTAGTTGATGTTGGTCCAGCGGCAGCTGTAGGAGCTCTTGGTCATGTAGTCGATGCGCCACCTCTCGTCCACCCGCATGTGGATGATCAGCTCGCCGCTGACCTTGTCATGGAGCACTATGTAGTAGGAGCCGTGGTGCTCGAACACCTCGATTTGACCCTCGCCTGAGAAGGAGGGCGAACGGTAAGGACTCTCTTGGGAAGGTGCTACTTTACCTTGCCGTTTCCACTCCTTCAACTTGTTGAAACAGAACAGTCTTACCGGCTGGCTGAACAATACCCTACCATTATGCAGAATGTCCCCTAGATCGGCCATCGATCTGGTAGATCTGAGCACTTGCTGGGGTTTTTTCATCACAAATAACTTATTCTGCGTTTCCGATACATCACTTTCGGAGGCCTCACTAAACACTGAATCCTTGCTCACACTCAAGCCATTGCAAGTTAGTCCTTCGCTGGCATCTAGTCGGTATGCCATGGGTAGTGGTTCTTTGTATACACGTGGAGTTTTTAAATGAGGTTCCCCAGATTCCAGTGAGTTTCCATCTCTATTCATATTGCGGCTTTCTAGCTCCAGAGACGGCTGAAAAATGTTCTGCCTAAACACCCTTGAAAAGGTTAAGGAGTTTTTCACTTGTTCATATCGTTTCGATCGGCTCTTGTGGGAATTATCTGAAGGTAAAGATTGGTTAACTAGGTGAACTAGGCAAGTACCTAACTACTTACCAAAAATTGATGCTTCTAGTTTTGTTTGCAATGTTAGAATAGAAATAAGAGCCTTTAATGATCTGGAAGCTTGCTGTTGAATAATCTCCTTGGATCGTATGTTTCTCCTGCTCGTCGTATTATCGCCAAAAGAGAGCCTCACACTCGGTGTTAAAGCCAACTTGTTTCCTGTCAGAGAACTAAATAAGCCTATTTTGGGTACTGGCTTGGGTTGTTCTACTAATGGAGAAATGAGTTCTTCGATCTGTAGTGGTGGTATTTGAATTCCAAGTGATTTTGGCTGGAGTTTAATATCACTTTCAAGTAGTTGGCTATTTTTTTGATCACTTATGGGCCTGTTTACTTCTTCGGTTCCGTTCAGATGGGATTCTTCAGTGCAGGGTATATTTGTTTCTTCCATCGCTGGTTCCTTTGATCCTGCTAAGCTGGAAATATTTATCTCTTCCAACGGCGGTAACATAGTTTCATCGTTGATGGGTTGATTTTCTTGTAGCTTCGTCTGTGGTGCAGTTGGTTCCTGTATATCAACTACAGTTTTCTCCGCAACTTGCTCAGCTTCTTGGCCAGCACAAGCCATTTGTAATTCCGGAATAAAATACGGCTTTATGGTTGTATCCTCTTTGGACAGCTCTGACATTGAAATGTGTTCAAATGGTCCAAAAGAGCATAATTCACCCAATCCACACTGAAAATCTAACAGGTGCTTGATCTCAATTTGCTTTCGCAATGGATCGGTGATGTTAATTGGTGACAGAAGAGTATGCAGCGGAAGCTTACAGTCCACCTTAAAGGACTCTTCTATGTTGGTTGTCAGCGGACTTTGGACTTCCAGTGGCTTGATAAAGTCCTTAGCTGGGAGTTCTGCCGCACTGGAAGTTTCTGCAGAATTCTCTGAGTGCGTCAAAGGACACTCACATTGCTCTGCACTGGATCCATCCACTTGGCAGTGCAACATGGTTTAAGCTGATTATCTATCTACCAAATGAGAATTAAATAAATAAAAATTGTACTGGAATTTTAAACTCAAATGACTTACAGCTTATTGAGTGTTGATTCAATGCGATACAAATTCTTGATGATGATGTGTCAGTATTTTCTCAAAATATTTTTGTGCTACTATTTTTATTGCGTTGTTTAATTACCATTGAAGCGTGTAGTTGGCTGGCATCAATAATTAAATTAAAAGAGATATCCTAAGAATTCTTTTGAAGTAATAGTTTCATGTTTTCCTTATCATTCTTTGTCTCCTGATACATATGTCCTGCTCTGCATGTCCAGTGTTTTATAGATTCGCTTTTTTATTGTCATCAGTATCGCAGTGAGTCCAGTTTGGCGTTCCCTTCGCTCGGAAACAACAAGATACAAGCGATTCTAGGAACAACTTCCGCTCATTGTTGTCCGCACGCATGGGACATTCGGCCCTTGTGTCTAATTACAATTTGCTCTTTGTCCAACGGTGCGTATGCGTAATCATAGAGACGGGAAAAGGAAGCTGGGGCATTTGGAATGGTCCGTCGTGGAGTGGGAATCAAATTACATTGACAACAAGTTTTCGCCGGCTTTTCACGGGGTGGAGCATAAGAATGGAAACAAAAGCACCTGAAGGCCAAAGTAAAAACATCGCCCACTTTCGACATTATTTTCTGGCTGAGAGATGAGAATGGGGATGGTAAATGGCGAATGGTGATTGTTGAATGTGTATGGACGAAAGCCCGCAGCTCAACAAATACGCCGGGGAGCAGTCAAAGCAAATAGCGCTGGAAAAATATTTGAATCTGAAATATGCATAAAATGTGGAAAAACGAAATTCAAAGCTTGGCGAAATAAATAAATAGCGAATGCAAACAAAGTGGAAAATAAAAAATCATGAAAACAAAAGGAGGGCAAGGAAACTTCCATTCCATTCACAAAGTAAAACAATCAAAATTTGCGCACCATTAAATTTTGTATGGTACTCGTTCCAACGAAGTTTTCCCCATTTCCTCTTCAATTTTTCGCCATTTTCTCATTTATCCAGCAGCATACATACGTACGTACATACTCGCTATCCTGTATGTGCGCTAAATTGACTTTCTGCTCAATGTTCAAAGCATCGTCTGATTTTGGGTTTTCCTTTTGTAGCTGAAGCTTCTGGCATTCTCGTAAATATTTTGTTGACACTCATCTATTTGCAAAACCGATCAAAGCGCAGAGACTGCAAAATGTCAGCTAAATTGTTGCTCAAATTGGTTTTGATTTATGACACTGTTTTCGCAAATCCAACTTTAGTCGTGTTGATACAGATCATAACTTATCGAAAAAGCAGATTAAACGCGGTGTGTTTTAGCTTTAAATCTCGGTTGAATCTGATTAAATTTATTTTAAATGGTAAACAAACGTAATTAGATAATATTTGCTTTTTTGAGTTAGCTGGTGCCGGGGGCACTCATAAATTAGCATTTGTTTAATATTAATTTGTGTGTCTATAAATACACAGATATTTATGAATTATGTACAGTTTTTAGCTGATTTAATATGCAATAATAAAAATAGTAAATAGTAGTGAATTTGTACTTTGTGGAAAGCTCATTAATTCTATTTTTCATTTGTTTTAATTTGGCATTTTACTCGCTTGTGTACATAGTTGCAATTGCTTTGTTTGTAGTTAAATTTATTTATTAAATTAGTTAGAAAGTTGGAGTATCACCATAACTTGCTTCTGAAGTGTAACATTTAAGGTTAATTTAATATTCCCATAGTAACTGGCACCCCACTTCAACGTTGATATCCAGTTTAAGTGCCATTAATTTGGCTGGTTAGCCAACCAAAATGAATATACATAGTGGAGTAGCTGAGAGGCAGCATTATATTGTAATTTCAGAAACCAACTTAAATATTTAGCTCATGGTTACCCAGGCCCTCGAGTCAACTTCCATCTCCAGAGTGTGCCAGAGTAACGTGGCCAAAAGCAAGGTAACCTGGGTAGCTGGTTACCTGGCGAGTTTTGCACCTGGCCGGTAAGTGTGACATTCTGCAGCTGCCAGGACATGCTCCGAGCCCATTAAAACTAATTACTCATAATCATTTTGGCTGCTGCTCCACTGCCTCCGGAAAATCCATTCCACGACTCCTGGCGAGCGACAGTCACAGCTGCCACATGCACATGGAAATTAATTAAAATTAAAATTAAAATGGCAGTGGAATTGTAAATGGAAATGGAAATGGAGCCCAGCTCAGGAACTCAAGTCCTGGGTGATCCGCATGCAAACGACTTAACCACAGATGATGGCGAAATTAGTGGCAGGCAAAAGAGTCATCGCGATGAGTCAAATGTACAAAGTCAAGTGCGCGGCGACGGCGGCGGCCGATGAAAAATCTCTGCGAAAATAATTAAATTCTGTAATTTAAGGCACTCCCCGTTGGCATTGCCGACTCCTGTGCGGCTCCACAGGGCGTATGTGTGCTGTGTGATGCTCTCATCCTGATTATTTTTGGTATCACTGCTCGGGCGGGCTCTCTTTCAGGCACCTGGGTTCGTTGACCTTTCGGCCTGACATTTGCTCGCCGTACAAGGAATGCAGGCCAGGTCCAGGTGCCTCAGCTGCACTGCAAAAAAATTCAATTAAAAATTAAATTCACATTTAAAGTAAAAATGCATATATAGTACAATAATTAGGAAATTTTTTATATAAAAGAAATTTGCATTTAAATGTTATTAAACAATTATATGGGAATGCTTTTTGGGCTCATCATGTTTTTTAATTATTACTTTTGAATCCACGTTCGCAAAAACATTTGACATTATAAATATGTCATATGTGTATATCATATTAAACCCAGGACATAAACATGTTTTTTTTTCTATGCTGGCACTTCCTTTTTGGTCTGTGTATTTGTTTGTTTTGCATCGTGTGTGTGCTGTGTGTGCGTATGTGTGTGCAGGTCCTGCAGGCATAACCTTTCTCCTGCCATCGCCCGCCAGATGGCGCCACATCTGCAGCGCTGTCAAGCGCAACGCAGCGCAAAATTATTCTAATTAGAGTGCCCCGCCCCCCGCAGAACCGTGATATCCTTTACAGAGCCTTTGAAAAGTTGGTTCAGTTGGACACGGACACGTGGAGTGGGACAGAGTCGCCTGTGTGTGCGTGTGTGTGTGTTTCTAATTTGTCTGTTATTTTTCTGGCTTTAAGCACTTTAGTTTACCAGGCAGTTACACTCCTTTCAAAGAGCTAATGTGTGTGCGAGTGTGTGCGAATGGAAAGGCTTCAAGTGAAACGTATTTACCTTTCTGATTTTTAATTGAGTCTGAAGCACTTAGTAAATTACCCTCTTTTAAGCAAACTATGCAAGGATCTTTAAATCAGTGCATTATAGATTATATATATTTTACATTAATGCTAACTATTAAAGTAGGAGGAGGATATATAAATTATAATTCATCAGTTGGAAAATTTCTAAAGCTGTGACAAAATGAAATTTTTACATGTGATGCCAACCAGAATTTATGTAGTAATCTCACGGCAAGGCGACATGGACCACGACTTATGCACATGATTTATCTTGAGCTGAATAACAAAGGTGGTGGCGATGCCACTTCCTGTGCGTGACGCAGCTCCTCCGCAACTCCTCCGCATCCCGTTCCATGAATCACCCGCCGAGTGGCAACGTGTGCTTAATAGTTTAACGCTTCGTGTGCCACTTAGCTGGGCGTGAATGCCTATCCTAAGGAGGAGCAAGCAGCCGGGATCCTGCTGATAATAATGGTAAAGTACTGCAGGAGGTGGCAATGGAGGTGATGATGCAGTCTGTCTGCCGGAGAAATCCCCCCTCCTTTCTGGCAGCGCTCATTTTTCGTTTCTGGCGTTAGTGGTTCCTTCTCAGTTACAAATCCGCGACGTTCTTTTCTGCATGCCTGCCATTTTGCTCCGCTTTCGCGACCCCAGCCAATTTCATCTTGTTCCGCATCATGAACGGACGGACAGCCATACGGACGGACACCGATTCCGACTCCGACTACGGCCGGAGTGCTGGTGCCCATGTCCTCTCGGCCTGACATCGCGTGTCGCATGATGTATGACATTTTTGCGCCTCATAAACAGCTGTGTTCCACCCATGGTAATAAGGTACTTACACTTAGGGAAACGATGGGGTACTAACTGCACAGCTCTAAAAATAAGTGCAGTACTTTTTATATTCCGGGGAATCTGTTATATTAGAGTTAAGACTTAAGAGTTAAGACAACAGCAAAAATAGCACAATGCATAATAAAACATAATTGTCGAGCAATAAAAATTAATTACTTTTTTAAGTACTTCGGTAAATTGAAAGTACATTTTTCGGAGTGCTCATGTCTCGCGAACCAGGACACCTGTCATCCTGTGCTCCTGCCGCCACCTCACCTGGTTGCTCTTTTGTTTTTGTGCATCGTCCAGACAGCCTGTGCAAAGTGGGGTGGGTGGGTGTATTTGTATTGGGTTGGAGCTTGGGGTAGGAGGTTGGAGGTTGGAGGTTGTAGGTTGGTGTTTTTGGGGTTGGGGTGGGCCGTGTTGTTTGCTTTCGCTTGCTTTAACGAAATTGGCACGACTGGCGGCGGGTGATGACGATGCCGACGTGTTGACTGTTTGGATGTTTGGCTATTTGCTCGTTTACGTTAACGGTGAGCTGACTTATTTTCCTCGGCGGTGCAGTTCAAATATGCCGGGGGTTCCCTTACCCACAACCGGTTGACTGCACGAGTCAAGTGAATTGACCTTTGATCCTTTCGAATTCCGTTTGAATTCCGTTTGAATTCCGTTTGTTTCCCAGTAAAAAACAATTATTCAACTGGACAGATAGACATAGTCTGTAATATCTACCTTTTGTGGTAGGAACATTAAATTTGTACTACCATTCTGTATATCAATTTAATATATTTGGTAAACATTTCTTGTGGATATCTCATTTTTCTGGTTTAATGCTATCTCTGACTTTTATATCGAAATCGAGCAAAAACTGCGTATGTTTTTCACATTGGCTCGAAGAATATGTCTGCCCGAAAAGAGAGAGTTTCACATTTTTTAATGTTATTCATGCAATTCCATATAAAAGAAGTGGATTAAGTGGCCAACTTTTTTTTAATATTTTGCTATCAGTAGCTGCGTGACAACGATCCTGAAATAAAAATTGAACAATATGAAAAGTGAAGTTGCTTTAAACATGTGGAAAACCTGTTAAAGTTTTTAAACGGATTTTACAAAATTTTAAGATATCTGCAGCACACACAGATGGCTGCCTTTGACGGGCAGGTTTTATTTGAAGTGTACAGTAAACAGCCAAAGTTTCCCATCCACTAATTGAATAAGTTAGTTTTCCGGAACGGAACATGCGGTTATAGTTGGCTTCCTCTAGTTCGGCGGAGTGGAATGGAATGGATTCCCCGTGGCACGAAATGTTGCACACAGCGATGGCTTAACTTTTCGACTTCCATTTATTTGCAAACACACACACTCATCATCATTTGGGCCTGGCCGTGCCGAAATACCATTAAAATCACATTTCGATTTAATTTGCATAAATTGAAGTCGAGGCGCAGGCCAGTGGAAAATGAAGCCGAATGGCGAATGGCAAAATGGCAGTCTAAACATGCACTAAAGCGCCATTCAAAATCGATTCGAAATCAATTAGTGAGTGATTTGCAATATATATTAAATGAAATGCTTAGCCACTGTGAAGTAAATCAACCAAATCACTGGAATTTTGTCCGGCTTCCTTTTAAATTATGGCGTCCAAGGACACGAGGAGGATTATGACACTTTTTGCGGCTCGCTGCCTGCACATTCGGCTTTTGCTTTTATTGAGCGAAATGAAAAATTCAATTAAAATGCACACATGCTCGGAACGAACACAACTCGGTAGCCAAAACCCTTGAAAAAAAAACCCGGCAACATCAAAAAAAATTGAGAGCGGAACGAACGGGGCTCGCTGGTTGGCAGGAAAAACGAAAGGAAACGAGAATGTGAAAAATCAGCATAACAAAGTGGGAAAAACTATGAAAATGCATGGCCGCTTTCACTTTTATTTCTTTTTGTCATACTTTCTTTCTCTATTTTCTTTCCTTTTTTTTCTGTGCTTTTTTGGTAGCTTTTTGCCACGCTTCAGGAGCCTGGCCAACATCCAGCTAGACGTACTCATGTGTCCAGGGTTCTCGGAACAGGCGACACAATATAGCATCTCCATATCGCTCCGGTGCTTCCAACGGGTTACGGGTTACGGGTTGGAAGTGCCAGTATGTAAATAGCCGAGTGCTGCAAGCCCATTACATTTGCACAATGAATTAGAACTGGCAGGCTTTTGTACGGCAGGTCCTGCGAAGGATCTAACCGAATCAGCGTTTATTGCTCTCGACTCAGCCGAGTTACAAATTTCGGGAGTGAGATATAAAAATTCGATAGATATCCTGGGGTTTAGAACGTATGTACTAGTTGTAAAATGAATAATAAACTGAATTATTGAATATTAAATGGTATAAATCATTTTCAAATGCTTTATATACTACGAAATTTTTGTCTAAAAATAAACGGAAAAATTGCTCTCCCAATTATCGTTGCCAATTATTTCTGTACAAATTTACACTGACACGTTCTTGTTGATTATTTTTGATTGCGCATTAAAGTTTATTGTTTTAGATTCCGTGCATTTTTCAACCTGACACTCTGGCACATTCCAAAATGCGCATATTAAACGCAGCGAATGCTGGCAAAACAGTAAATACATCTGTGTATCGCGGTGCTAATGAAACAAATGCCTTCAACCCACGCGACCTCCGGTGCTGTCAGAATCATTTGATATGGGGGGCAATCCCAACAAACCCAGAAAACCCAGCAAACACAGCAAACAAAGCCCAAAACTGCAAAGCTGAATTTACGGTTGAACCGACAATCGGAAACCGGGGAACTGAAAGCGGGACAGGCGCGTTGGTGGAACTCGGTTTTATGGCGGATTTCGACGGAATATAAAAATAAAATTGGATTTTAGCGTAGATCGTAGAAGGCCGTAAATATTTTTCAATTCACTGGCCCCACAAGTGGGGGGGGGTCCTGGCACATATGATTTCCCCAAGGGGCGCAGAGGGGCGCAAAGGGGTTGCATTTGCGTTCTGCGGTTGGGAATCGCGTGCGAATGATTTGGCAGTATTAACTCACCGACACCCGGCATGGCACAAAAAAAATTGCCCGCCAGAGGCGTCAGGACCTCCAACACCCAAACCCGCAAAGTGGAGGGGGGATGCTGAGGGGGCGCAACATGTGGGTTGGGGATTATCGAGCGGGGAGAAGGCCTCATTTGAATGCCGAGCAAAGCGATTTCCTTTTTTTTTTTGTCTTTGGCTTCGTTGCGTGTGAACCCTTTTTGGTCCTTTGAGCGGCGGTGCGAGTTCTTTTCCTCAGGCGTTGGCTATAAGTTGGAGCCCGCTTAGGCTACCTCAACAAATCCTGCGAAAACTCATTTCGTGTTGCTGGCGCCAAATTGATTTCATTGCCTGTTTGTGCTTTGTTTTCGCAGCTAAATGCCAAATTCCCTCTATCCTTTTCGAATCCTTTTGTTTGTAGAGAATTATTTCTGTTGGCGGTTTTCGCCTTTATCTTTAACAAATATATACAAGGGCATTCCTGCGGCATTTTGATTAAAACTTTGATTGGAATTTGTAGGGTGGTTGGTGAATTTTCGCTAACGTGGCGTGAAACTAGTTTCGAATTTCTTTGATGAGCATTAAGATATTAAACATAAGAAACAAATAAAGGGAAATGTAGTTATTTATTATAATTAGAAAATTATAAATAGATAAATAGGGACATGGCTTATGAAAACATCGCAAATGATAAAAAGAATAATAGGTTTTTGAGGAATCAACGAAATATCTATTACGATTTATCGAATCTAGTTATCAGCTACTTTGAATCCAGTCAGTATTGAAGTAACATAGTTTATAAACTGAAAAAATATTCTATTTGCACATCTAAATTAAAGTTTCGATATTCAATTTCCTATGAGAAATGCGTCAGGATGATTAGCATAGGAGGAGGCACCACTAGGAAGAGGAGATCCTAGATGGCTCTACGCGTGCTATGGAGGCGAGTGACGCACGTCCTGGACCGGTTTCATCAGGTGGCCTTCAGTCCGAAGTATCTCCTGTACACGAACATCGGGATCTCAGTGGGTCTGAGCATGGTGGGCGACACCATGGAGCAGTCCTATGAGCGCTTCATCGGTGAGCTTCCGGATTGGAACCGGACGCGCACCCTTCGGATGGGCATTTCCGGGTTCACGGTGGGTCTGGTGTGCCACTATTGGTACCAGCACCTGGACTACATGTTTCCCAAGCGCACCTACAAGGTGGTGGTAATCAAGATACTGCTGGACCAGTTCATCTGCTCACCCTTTTACATCGCCGTATTCTTCCTCACAATGGCCGTCCTGGAGGACAATACGTGGGAGGAGCTGCAGCAGGAGATCAGGGATAAGGCACTGGTCCTGTACGCCGCTGAGTGGACTGTGTGGCCATTGGCGCAGTTCATCAACTTTCTGGTGATCAGGCCGCAGTACAGGGTATTCTATGACAACACCATCAGCTTGGGCTACGATGTCTATACGTCCCAAGTGAAGTATCGTAAGAAGCCGGAGCCCAAGGACGATTCGTAAATGGATACACATATTTGGCATATTAAGCAGCTGAAATCTGAAGTGTTCAATATGGTTGTCAACTGTTCTGGACTGCCACTGCAAATTATACAAAAGCCAGTTCTGTAAAATATTCACTTAATGCAAATTCACCTAAAATTTCGGGTGTTCTCAAACCAATTACTTCTTTAAAGAAAAGTAGGGAAAAGTAGGAATATGTATATTAAATTATTTCTACAAATAAACATATTTTCATATTTAGAATAGTGGCTTCACTTTATCAGATTGAAGCACTCTCTATGAATTTTTCCAGTAATCGCTCCATTACAAGTGCGTTGATGCTAAGACCTGAATATAATTTATTGTAATTGTCTGGGGTTCTTAAGGTAATACATCATTTTATTCTAATGCTGACGCTGCCTTAACCTGAAGCCATGTCACCGGATGTCAAGCTGGTCGTCCTCCTGTTTCCCGAGGATGAAAGGTGACCCCCAAATCGTGGAAGGATGGCTCCTTGTCAAATGCAGAACGTGGGCGGCACTTTTGTGAGGGGAGTGACTGCGAAAGAGCAGATTGGGGGCGGAATTCTGGGTGAATGGCATCGAGGACCAGGACCAGAGAGACACTCGAGAGCCGTAAGTCCTCGACGTGGAATTGTGTCAAGCATACAAAATAAATAAAGGCGCAGGACCGGCACACGAATGGAAAAAATGCAAAAAGAAAGGGAAATCAAGTGACAAAATTGATGTCAAGATGAGCGAGTGCCAGCCGGCCATGCCAGGATATCCACATCCAGGGGGCGCAAAACCGGGCTTCACGGCCACCGCCAGTTGACACCACCAAGGATAGACACTCACAAGGATCCACTCACACACACACACACATGTCGACTAATCCAATTTAAATCTCTTAACATGATTTGCCGCTTTCTTTTCATTTTGTTGGATTTTATGCCATTATCCCTTTTGGTCTCCTCGTGTCCTTTTGGCTACCGAATTGCCAGGCGCAACGAGATGTCATCTCTCGTTCTACAGTGGATGAATCAAGGGATTTATTTGTCAGTTACACTTAATTTATTAATAATGGTAGGAGAATATAAATTTAATTTAAAGTACAAAAAAGCTTTGGAGCCATTTAATTACTCGGTAAATATATAAGAACTTCAAGTCATGCGTATTTACTCGCCACCAAATGTGCCACTTGGTCCACTGTGCATTCCATTCCCATTCCTTTAACCCACTGGCAAGTTGACTTCCTGTCCTTACGGTTATCTCTCCCAAGGAGGATGCGCCTTTAAGAAGCAAGGACACCAAGGACTCCGAGGACACCAAGGACTGCGGCCAAAGGGTTTATTTATTTGGTTTAGCGGCGAACTGGCTCTGGCTTGCCTTAGTCGCTCCATCCTCATTTTGTGATTTAATTTAAAAGCTCAGTTCCAGTCCCACCCGGCGGAATCCTTTTCCGGAAGGAGTGGGCGGATCCGGGGGCTTTTCGGCACGTGGCCGGCCAACTCAGTAGGGGTCCCTGATGAGTTGTGTGTGCGTGGTTAAAGTATCCCAAAATGAGACTACGTGTTGATGAGCGAGTTTGTCAAGCCACCAAAACCAGAAACAAGAAAAACAGGACTCCAAATGAAGCTATCTGATGAGTTTCATATCTCAATTATAGAATATACTGTTGCTTGAAGGAATTAGAAATATTTAAAATGAATTAAAATAATTAGCAAGCTTGTATGTTCATTAACTAGAGTTGACTGTCTATTCAAAACTATAAGTTCAAGTTGATTTAATGGCATGATAAAAATCTTGACACCTGCTGCGTGTAATTAGATAAGCACCCATTGAAAGGCGGCGTAAGGGATCTGATCGATATCTATATGCTATATACTCGTGTATGGAGGATTCTGTGCCATTTGGGGTCGAGTACACTCATCTCAACCACCCAGCCATCCGGTTCAGGTTCAGGTGGGGCAGCCACGTTCAGTTAATTGGCACTCAGAGCCTTCAAACAGAAATGCCAATGATGTTTGTCTACGAAATTACCCCGACTGGAGGGCAGAGATGTACGGTTATGTTACGCAGTCCGTACAAGCTCAGTATGTTGCGGAGCTTTCCGTACAATCCTCCGGACAACGGAGTCTGTCTACGGATGCCCTTGTAATGGCATTGTGTGTAAATACAGAGCGGGAAAAAGGTTATGAAACTTGCAAGCTAACAAACTGCTCTAGATAATATATTTGAATTCCCATATAATTATCATTCTAATAATTATATTCTCCTGGTTCGCAAACTATTTGCAGTTTCCATTCCATTTATTTATTTACGACTGCCGAATTTGTCTCAGTGCACTTCGGCTACTTGCTAACAAAATGAGTACAAGCATGAAAATAAAAGCAAGTGGAGCATTGTGTAGTCACATGCCCAGCCGTTATAATTCCATTTGCGATCATAAAAATGCATTACGATGCTAAGCTGCCCATAACAGGCCACTTAATTAACGAGTTTCTTCACGAGCAGGTCAAGCCCCAGACGCGCTCTTTGTTTCGCTGAGTGTACGAGAATATAAGGACGAAAATGGGTCCAAACGGCTTGTCAAACAAAAATGCCATAACTGCCTTGAGAACACGTGGCATATGTTTGAGCCCGCGCAAAAGTTGCGTCAACTTAATTAGCCATAAATTAGCCAGGATTCACGCGTTTTTAACGACTTGTTTGTTCGCTTGGCAGCGAGATGAGGGAATGGCTAAGATGGCGCTGTACCATCATGATGGCCCTAAGTCCATCTGTCAGCCAACTTGAACGAGTTAATTTATTTATCTTGCCCCAGCAGCAGCAGCAACAGCAGCAGCAGAATCGCCAGAACCCCGTTCTAATGCCAGTTGATTTATCTAGCTGAGCTGCTCAAAAGTTCTGAGTTCTGTCCAGGATGAGGGGGCATCTCGTTCCCAGCATTGATAGATATGGGTGTAAACAAGCTGCTGCTCCGTTTGAGCAAAGATAAGCCCGGGAATCAGGGCATTAACTGGCTACAGTAAATGGATAATAAATGCAGTCATTACAAGGCGACTTGAGACGTTGAGAATGAGAAAGAAAATAGAGGGTTATATAACTATAAACTGATTGTTCGTTACTGCTTATCAAAAGCTGCTTTTTTAACATAGCCAATCATTCAAGAATGATGTTACTAGTTCAGCAGTGAATGAAACTTTCTACCTTTTTTCTGCTAAACAAACGTCGGTGTCAAATAAAATGTGTGCACTAAATATGTATCATAACTATAGATATAAGTGTGCACTAAATATGCATCATAACTATAGATATAAGTAGTAAGAGTAATGTGCTGCCCCCATTAAATAATTTTAATATTCCGCCAATATCCCTAGAGGTGAAAGTTTGTAAAACTTTGAAGCCAACTATATGCTCATGTGGGCGAATCCCTTTGACCCGTTTCCGTTCCGTTTGGCAGCGGTCAAGAGGCTTCCAGGAGGGCCATGATATTTCACAGCTGTTTGGGTAGTAAATCAACCGCATAATGGAGCCATACAAAGGCCATCCAACATCCAGCATCCAACATCCAGCATCCAACATCCAGCATCCAACAATCCAGCATCCAAGGGCCAACAATCCAGCTGGGTCCTTTGGGCCTACGCCGCTGCTGTGGCAGACTAGTCGATGATTAAAAACTCTTAATTGTTGGGATCTGGAAAATTGAATGAGCATTAAAGTGCCCAGTGGGGAGGGGGAGGGGGAGTGGTTGGATCATGAATCGTGGTCGGGCAACTTCATGCGAGCTTTTCAATCCGGTTCGCATATTTAACCGTAATACCTACAATCCCTGAATACCCGGATAACTTTTATGCCCGTCCTGGCAATGTCCTGGAATCGCACTAAAATCGGCAACAGCGGCGCAAACAACAATCGCAGAAAGCACGGCAAAAACATCAGCAGCCACCAGCCACCAGCCAGCAGCCAACAACAACAGCAATCGAAATGAGAGCAACAAATTTTAACGAGCACCACAAAACCCCAGCGCTCTGCTTTTTTAAGCCGCTTTCATTTACCCGGGCCAAAACCACCTCGAAATCTCTCCCTACCCCACCTACCCTTTGTTTTTCCCCGCACTCCGAGTTGTGTAATTACAAAAAAGCCGCGGGCTAAAGTTGGGAGCAGAACTTGACAAATGGCACGACGGTGGATTGGTTTCCAGTGTAGCGGTGTAGCGGTGTGGAGTGGGGGTTAACCAGGATAATAGGATGAAGCAAATGTAAGTGAAGCAGGCACCTTCCAGTTGCACTGGAAAGCGTGCACAACAAAAACAGCAAGTACAACAACATGAAAATAATAACAAATGAAAAGAAAAGCACACTACAAATCGCAGCACAGTCAACGTTGACTCAAAAATCTGTTAAGGACATTTCCAACTGGCGTGTTTTTCTGTTGTTTCCACCCACCCTCTGTGTCCCAAATGGAACATCGCCGCAGGTGACGTGTCCGTCGGAAACAAAAACAAAAAAAAAAACAAAAAAAAGATGGAAAAAGGAAAAAGAAACAGGATTCGCGACGCGTGGCTACGGATTTATTCGAGGTGGCTGGGGAACAGCCGAACATAGTGAAAAGTTTGTCGTATCTGGATTTCCATGTGCGATGCCAAGGACTATGACAAATATGTTAAGCTATCTGGATGCTGTCTGAATTCACTTACTTGTAGTACGAATCTGCGTACTCCGGTCGTCCAAGGTTTCAAGATACAAATGCTTTCGGCACATACACGTTTTGATATTTTCTTGGTTTTACAATAGTGAACATATCCTCTGATACCTGAGTGGTCATATGCACAATATACTTGTTAAATAGTAGTGGTATGAAAAACTGATTAAAAAGTATGGTCACAACAAGGACACCATAACAACGCCACACTTTCATTCTGCGGTCCTCACTGCGGATGAGTGATTTTTCAAGTATCGGCTTATGAAAAGGCACACAATATTACTCATCCGCAGTGGATGCCATTGCACCGTTGCAGTTCGGCGATTTTTGTTAAAAAGGCTACCCAGCTTTTCATCAACGTCAGAATCAGATTGATTTTGTGCAGTGCGCTGCAGCAAATAATATTCGGAATCCCCAATGAGTTTAAAAAAGCGCAGTGGCATTGTGTGTAAGCCCAGCACAGTCAATATTTCGCTGGCCATATCAGAGAGTCATTTGCAGGCCACCTTCGTGCAATCAGCGGCCATTCAGCCGGGTCATTCCCTCGGAGTTGCAGACCGGGTGGCACAAGCCACTCATCATCATCAACATCCATCCACATAAATATATATAGTGTGGTTGCAGGTGGTGGCAGCACTTCTAGCCCAACAGTTGGTTGCACATCTGCGCAATGCAGCAGCAGGACCAACAGGACTAACAGGAGCAAAGTGGTGGGAACAGGACCGAAGCGGTGGGATGCACCGCAAAGTCCACTCCTCGGGGATTCCCACGCCGCACTCTTCTCGGCAAGCGGCAATTAAAATCTTGTATTCGAGTTGCGGACGCAGCTGGGAAGAGCTTTAATTTCCCACGACGTACGAAAATCAACATGGCTTCAAAACAGACGTCGGGAGCAATCAACTCCGGCTCCACCGAGATGAGCCTACACTGAGATAAAAGACACGGAACTTCTAGAAACTACCATTATTCTATTTGCTTAAAACAAAGTAGGTTTCACAGTGTAAAACTATTTTACAAAACTACTTTCATACTATTTTCCTCAATATTTATAATATCTACATATTTATAACATTTTATTTATAATTTGAAATAATTTAAAAATCCACCCCCAAAACTATTGATTTAATTGATTTTCTGTTTAAATTATAATTAAATAATTTAATAGGGGTGTTACTAACTCATTTTTAATTTGTTAAATATCTTTTTAATGCTTTTTAATAGCAGTCGATTTCTACAAAAACATAATAAAATAGGAGGTTTTATTTTTGGCAAGCCAAAATACAAAATAAAAAGATTGTTTTCAAATTTAGTTATGAATGATTCATTTTCCACATTTTGTTGTGAATTTCCTGACTGTACGAAACGGAATCAAAACAAAACACGTCAAGTGGGGGTAAAAGGGGGAAGCGTCTCCGGCGAAGAGCCGAGCCTGGCCGGAGGATTCCGGGCGGCGCATGCGTTCCGGATGCACAGACTCCGGCGAATTGGGGACGCAAAAATCTCCAGAGATTGCCAGACACGCTCAGTTGCTGCAGGACTGTCGCGGAATACAGTTTGTCGAAAGGACGAAGGCGCTCCACTCTTTTTTTCCCCGTCCGGCGCGATGTGAGCAAGTCCTAGGGAACGCGCGCGAAAACTTCCCAACCCACTCCACTCCACTTCACCCACCAAATTAACCGATAAAAGTATCGGTGGTATTCTGTACGCCGTACAGGTGGAGAAGCGTACACAAGCAAACACGAAGTGGCATCCATAAATTGTATGATTGTCGAGGCAAAAGTGAAGTGTAGTAGTAGTTTTTAACCACGCCCTAAGAACCAAGCAAGCCAGACATGGAGCACTTGCGACCGCTGAGCTACGAGGAGATGTGCCAAATGGAGCTGCTCCAGGCAGCCGGCGGAGCAACGGCGTCCTCGGCTGCGCCGACCATGATGCCCATCATGGTGATACCCACAGCTCTTCTGCCGGCTCCCATCGACGGGGCTGCGGGCGGAGGAGTTCCAGGTGGTGGTGGTGGTGGTATTGGTGGTATTGGTGGTGTTGGTGGTGTTGGGAGTGGGGCCATGGTGGAGCACTATTATCAGCTGCAGCCCACGCACCACCTCCTGCCAGCCGAGCCGTTGACAGCCACGACAGCGACAGCAACAGCGAATTCCGGCGAATTGGCGCTCCTGCAGGGCGAACAGATTCCACACCCGAGCATACAGCATCCACAACAGATGAATATCCTGTGCACCGGAACACTGGGACGGCAAAGGATGCCGGCATCGTCTGGTGGCGGGCATAATCCAAACATAAATCCCAATGCAAATCCCACGGTGGCGGCTACTTTGCCGCGCGGCTTCCAGCCCGCCGCCTTCGTTACGGACGTCGAGTCGGATTTCGAGGGCAGTGAATGCGGAGCGGGCAGCATGACCACCACCTGCATCCCGCACTTCCGTTTCGGAGCCTGCGGCCTTCAGTCCCTGCAACAGCAACAACACCACCCCCACCACCAGCAGCAACAGCAGCAGCAGCAGCAGGATGCAGTGGTGGGCTGTGGTTCGCTGGCCTACATGATGGGCACTGGCACCCTGGGCAGGGGGCGTCGTCTGGCCGGCGGAGGAGGCAAGCCCAAGAGGGTGTCCTTCAAGGGCGACAACCTGCCGCCGCCGTCGCCACCGCCGCCACCCGCCGTCGAGCTGGACGAGAATGGGCTGCCCATACCGGGTGGACCGGGAGATGCGGGCAGCTGCTCCTACATGCACTTCGACAACTACATGGACTACCAGGTGGGTGGATGAGTCGGGGGAAACACAAGGCGCAGATTAGTAGGGAAAAAAAACACTCGAAATATAACATTCAGATGTCAGAATGTTTGCTACATAGATAGAAAGATATATAGATAGATAGATAGATAGATTCAATTTGAAGAGTATCTAAATATTACATCCAGATATCCCATTTAAATTTCGTTTGCATTCAAGAAGCTATTATCATAAAAAGGCCATATAGATGCAATAAAGGTTGTCATTAAGTTAGAAAAAAGAACTCTTTAAACCATTAGCGTTGAAACTGTAGAATAGAATAGGAAGCCTGCAAGTGAAAGGTGGGTGGCAGTCTGATAACGATAAGACCGTTGCCGCCTTTGTAATTGGCATTCATGGCGTTTAGCCCACAGAAATTGGATGAAGACAGGGAAGCATTTACGATTATTGCCGGCTCTTTGTGTTCGTGCCGCGATTTCACTGACAACACTGAAAACGCCCGTCGCCAAATGCACACAGAGAATAATTCCATGTCAAAGTATACAAGTTGTTTTAGAATCATTTTAGCTGAACGTAACTCGTTGTAACTCATCATAAGTTACACACTACAAACAAAAGAGTGAATAAGAGCAAAATCCTATAAATTCATTTCAAAAAGTATTTCTCCCAGTACATCGACTGCCTTAACAGAATCAAACGACCTGGCCTTCAATGGAAGATGTGCCGCTTTTATTTTCAGCCAGATACGATCCGTTATGCAGATTCCGCCATAAAGAAGCTCGTATACTTTTATGCCCCACATATCCCGTATTCGTATCCGTATCCGTATCCCTTCATTAAACGATATGCCCCGCACTTGATTTGATTCGGAGGCGACACAAGGGCCTTCGAAAGGTCAAATAATCGCTAAATCAGGGTAGAATATGACTTCAGAACATCTGACCCGATCAATATTATTGGTCCCCTAATGCCTTTTGTGATTTTAGGTCGAATCAATATTAATAAGGCATACTGTACTGCGATTTATGACATCAGCTTATCACACAGCAAATAATTCCAAATGAAATGAAAGCCAAACAATGGTCTGTACTAAAGTGCGGAAATTAAATAGCAACTAAAACACATGCAAATATATTCCATGTTTATCATACGTTGATAAGTGCACTTGCAGTGGTTTATTTAGTTGGACAAGTGCTCACATTCTGAAATATGCAAATTGGCTCTGTCAGATGTTGAATTTGAATTTGGAGAATTTGAGGTGTGGAGCCAAAAAGTTGTGTAAACTGAAGTGATTTTAAGCCATCCGAATCAGATGAATGTTTAATTATTTGCGGCTGCATTGATTTCGATAGTTAAAAAGAGCAATTTTTGCTGCTTTTTGCGGCGTGGCAAAACAATGAGCAAATCCTTTGGCTATGACTAACTATGTAACTAAAAAGGGTGTAAAATACTAAAAGCCTTTGTCCTCCATTTGTTACATTTTAGCAGGCTTTATTATCTTTTCGCTGTCGAGATTCGACAGATAAAGAAATCGACAAAGGGTTACTAACATGATAGATACCATCAATTTTATTTACACTTACATACATGGGGCACACATCCTTGGACCAAATTGCACAAACGATTATTTGCATGTAACTCAATTTGTTTGGGCTGCGATCTGGGGTGAATCAAATCCAGGACATGATTCCTAAGCGACTGCCAAAGCCACCAACAATAAACTGGCAAACTTGAGCTCAAGAACCCAAAAGGGGGAGCGGGTTGCCAGGGGCATAAGGGGTAAGGAGGGTAAAGGAGGGTAAAGGGGGTAAAAGGTCTGGGACCGGGCAATTGTCCTTCGAAACCATTATTCACTGGAAACGCTGTCATCTTTGGTCGCTGGCGCCATTTGTTCACATTTGAATAATAAATTAAATGTTGCAAATGTCGCTCTGTTGCAGTTGCAGTTGCAGATTCGGTTTTCAGTTTCAGTTGCCTTTCAGCGGACCGGGCATTTGTCCAGCTCGAGATTCTTCTGCTCCTCCGAGCTTGGGTATTTTATGCGTTCCGCCAAAGCCATAAAAATCGCCATTATTTTCAAGCTCCCCCACAAGTCTCATACTCGTAGCTCCCGTCTTCATTTCGCGCTTTGTTGCCTTGTCCACTTTCGGGACCTACGGAAGCACTGTGAAAAATGACGGTGTAGTAATTCAATTTGCCTATATGGAAATATACAGAAATATTGAAGCTTACAATCTTATTTTAGCCGTTTATTTAGGAACTCGTGCATAGATTATAATGCATTACTAAAACAAAAACTAAGGGCATACATCAAAATGTAAGTTTCTTTTCTTGCTTATTTTTCTCTGTGCACTTTCTGTTTCATGCCCTATCCGTGTCGGTTGCTCCGCTTGAATGCTCCCCATCATTGAGTTTGCCGATAGTTTGCCAAATCCCCAACACTCCGCCCCTTTTCGCATTGACACCGCCCAAAAATGTCGAGTCCACACTTTCGTTGGTGCTGCTAGTCAAACTTTTCACTCCGCCCAGCGTTTCCGTGTCCTGTGTTCTGCGTTCTGTGTTCCGTGTGCAAATAGTTTCTGGCCAAAAGCTGTCATTCCAGAACTTTTTCTCACTCCCTGTTCCGCCGCAGCTCCAAGTGAGTTTTGATTGATGGACATGGTGGCTGCGTGTCAAGTTCGCCAGTACCAAACACTCCAAATCTATTGTCCTTCTCCTGTTCGCGGGTGTTGAGCGCTGCCAGCAGCCAGGAGCCAGGATTGCGATGTGGAATTGATGAAACACTCGGAACAGGGAGCCTGCACATGACTCCTGACCATCAAATTGCACAATCAGCCAACAAGGACGCACTGGGATTATTACTAGTATAATCAAAATTGTATAGATACAACCATTTCCTTTGTGCAAGTAATGTCTTTGCGTGATATATTTTTCTGGGCTAATTTAGGTTGCTTAAAGTACACCAAGTGCCAAAAATATTTGAACGAATAATAAATATATTGTTAACTTAATGTTGAAGGTTGTTTTTTGAATGAAACTTTGCTGACTTAGTAGCAGGCACAACTTTCCTAAGACAGCCTGTTACAGGCGGAACATTTATCCTTCGCATGATAACTGATAATGAAGATTACGCACATCAATCTGTATCCGATAAGGCATTAGTTCCAGCCACAACTCATTACAATTAGGAAAGTGCTCAGCCGCTTAACGCAATCAGCAGCCAAATTACATTTAAGGCCAAATCCATTGAGACTTGCAACTGTGTCGGCCAGCCAGGGCCAATCAACTTTAAATTGTTTAATGAACACTTGGAACGTTTCGATTGCGATGGCCCAAAACAAACACATCCTCCCGAAGGAGGATGGCCATGGGCTGAAAAATGTAGGGACTGGGTGGTGCGGACATTCGCCGGTCATCGCCCACATAAGTCGCAATGGGACAGGATGGCAGAATAAACAAACAAAATGCGAGGCCCTAACACAGCCATTGTGGCTAACGCCAACGGCCCACGGCCAACAGTCTGCTGTCCTTCGGGCCAATCTCCTGGGCCAGCACTGGAAAAAACACCTTAACAGTTGTAATTTTTTAATGCAATGTCAATAATCAATGTCAAGTTGTAATTTCTTAAAGCAATTTCAATAATCAATATTAAGTTGTAATTTGTTAAGGCAATATCAATTTTATCTAGTAAGTCTTAGGTTTCAACATTTTTATTTTCACGATATTTATTTTATATTTACATATATTTTTTTAAAAACATTTTACATTTTTATATACAACAGGATTCTGTCTTATTTGTTCTACATTGAAAAAAGTTCCTTTTCAAAATAATTAGGAAACCATTTTTATAGAAGCTATAAATAATAGCCACTCTTTTAGCTGATTTTCATTATGATATTTGATTTACTTCCTTTCATCCTAGTGTAGTCTTTGACTGTGTTTGGGTTTCGTTTTGGTTGTGCCTTCCAGGACTGCAGCATTTGAATGTGGCTGTTGAAGGGGCAACCTCAGTACGGAAGGCAGAAATTACGTGGCAGCCACAAGGCAATTTTGTGGCGTGTGGACACTGGAATGAGAGGAGGGGGCCAGAGACTGATGTCCATCAGCGTGAAATGGCCAAATGACATTTGAAAAACTAAAAACAGCAGCAGCAGCAGCAATAGCAGCAACAGCAGCTGGCAAGTACCGCAGTCGACAACTCTGGACTGTCGACATGCCCGCTGCGCACTCTCCGGGGTCCTTGGGTTCCGGAATCCGGACTCCGGACTCCGGACTCCGGACTTTGGAGTCCGGACTTCGGACTCCGTAGACGGTGACCGAACAGCTCCGTCGCATCCGCCGTACAATGGGGGCGAATTGATAAAGTTGACCGCAAATTCGTTGTGCATTAGTTTCCCTTCATGGCCGAATCAATCATAATCAAAGCCAAGAGCCACTCGATAAATTGATATGCTGAAGTTTATTGCATTGTCTGCGAAAGTTATGGCCACTCAGGAAAGTTGTCTTATGCCAAAATCCTCAAAACATCGTAATGTGACAGAAACAGCTGGGTAAACTAACCATAAAGTTGAATTAACTTAGCTGATATAAGAAACTTAACTGGCATAAAGAATTCCGTTTAAAACTAACTAGCTCGCACTAAAATTAGTATGGAATAGACAGAAGCTGAAGAATTTATTGCAATAACAAAATAGCCTTAAAGAAGAGCTTAAGTCATTCCAGAAATTTACCATTCGTCCCCTTTTTTCTTTTTTTTTCTGAGTGCTACTAGGATGTGCGAATATTTTGGCACTCGCACCTATTACATACACGTTACACACACACACATATCTCCCTCAAATTTCTCGTGGAGCCACTGGGGGATTATTTATGGAATGGATTTGCTTTGTTTCCCACGAGTGCCGCGTATAACATGATATATGCCCCTGGCTGGTATGAGATATAGCATGACAAATACTTTTCAGCATACAGCGTACACCATGCAACATACAGCAAAGAGCGTTTCCTGTCCACCGCCCATTGCGAAACGGAACGAGAGCCCCTTTGGCTGTTGCACATGCGGCACAGATTTTAGTTGTTTTTAGTCTCGGACTAAATTCTTCCAGCCCGGGTGTTGCTCACAAAAAAAAAGTGAAACACTCACATATATATGGTAGAGAGAATCTACTAAAAACTGCAGCTGCAAAAGGGAAAATAATGGCGGAAACTATAAAGCATTCCGTAACAGTTTCTTTTTTTGCCTGCTCCCGTTTCTATTTTTCGCCCGTTGCCGTTTTCATTGTTATTGTCCTTGTTGACGTTGGTCCTGCAGCCGCCTCCTTTCGCCTTTTGTGCGAACCGAATGGCTCTGATGTTGCAGCTGACGTGCTGCAGGTTGCCGCTGTTGCTGCAGGTTGCTGACGGAAAGAGTGGAGTTTTTCTCTATTCCTATTGTTGCTGCCGCATCGTCTGCTCATTTTTATTTAAAACTCAATTGGACGAATTTCAGCCCCGGGTCGCAGGATCAGCCAACAGGCAGCAACAATGGAGCCAATTTGTAGCAAGTCCGACGGACGCACAACAAGCCATCATCCGGCGTTCCTATCCCACTCACTTTGGAGCCACCACTAGCTGGGAAATAAAGTGCTAAGTGAGCTCTATTAGATCTCAGCTAGGATAACCATTATCACTTGTAAGCTGGGTATTAGGAAATTAATAATTTACTTACAGCGTTCTCCAACGAAGTGTTGAAGTAACGTAATTTGCCACAAGTTTTACTAAATATAAATGAACTATATATTGAATGCTTGAACTTGCTGGATGAATCAATACTTTACGTATCTGAAGAGGACTTAACGTTCATATACTATAATTACCACTTTTTTTATAGAAAGCTGGAGTCGTGACATATATGATTCTCTCCCTTTGCCAAGTTTCTGAATATCTTCTTACCCATTACCTTGAACATATGCATAGCTTGGCCAAGTTATTTTCCACGCACTAGAATGTAAGCCTTTTTAACCCCAAAGTGTTGTGCGTCAGCTAGTTGGCAATTAGTCGCCCCATAAACAACCAACTAGTTTCCCTCATAAATGCGATTGTTTTTGCTCTTGGTGGCGTGTCAATGGAGGGCATGACCCGGGCTAAACTAATTATAAACTTGGCGAAACTAAGGCAAACCTGTGGGACACATCCTGTGGCCCTGGCTGTCCTGGTGGTCATGCATTTTTCGGGCGGCTCTGTCGCAAAGTCTATGGAAAGTGTGGCCAAATCTGGTGCCCGGATTACAGCTTTAGCTCCCGCAATGCCACCGAGAATCCTGGTGATGACGAGGATGCGACGTCCGTTGGCAAACAAACTTTTCGCGTCACACCAAGCTGTCCCGCGAAAAACCAAAACCCACCCTGCACCCTTCACCCTTCACCCTTCACGTTCTGGCCAAAAAAACAAAAAAAAATAAAAAAAAAAGCGGAAAAGTGCAGTGCACTGCACAATGAAGCGCCTTTTAAGCAGCTAACTTTTCGCGAGATTTTGACTTTTTCGCACAAAATGTAGGGGGAAAATGTGATGCTACTATGTAGTGGATGCAGTGCAGCGAGGGTGCCGGTGTAACGGCGATAGCGGAAGCACGTAAAATATTTGCATTTTTATTAAAAATTGAATAAATTGAGATGAATATTTCTTTCGCTGCCAAAAGTTCCACCCTCCGTCATCTTGTTATCGTTTTATTACTTTCACGGAGCCACACAAAAGTTTGCTGCTTTTTTATGAAAGTTAATTTCGATGTTGCCAGCTTTTGCCTTGTTTGAAATTCATAATTAAAAATAGTTGAAAATGTAGCGAGTGGTCAAAGCGCACGACGTCGTTCCCTTTGTGGAAACGTTGTATTTAATTTAATATAATTATTTCCGTGCACGGAAATCCAGCAAAAACCGAGCACAGCTCTCCATCACGCTCGTTGCTCATACGCCGTGTGGTGCCGATTTTCCAGCTAATTAGCTCCAGTCCGGGGGAAAAAAAAAACTTCGTGAAAACTTTGTAAAGCACCGCCTTTCTTGCCCAAAAAATCTGCATCTCAATTATCAAAACAAAATGCAATATAGAATATAATTAGCTTATATAAAGCTTTCAGGATAGATATAACCACTTGATTTAAGTTGTGCAAAATCTTTATTTAAGTGAATGCTGCAATAGTTATTATTCTAATTCTAACTTTTCAAATTCGACTTCCTATGGTTTCTCATGCATATATGTATTTATGTATGTTCAATAAATCATTCAAAAGCTAGTTTGCTCTATCCCAAGATAATGTTCCAAGTTTGTTTTGTAATGTTTCAATCTAATTTCATACTTTGCTTTGGAATTCCCTGGCTTGTGCTCGACACTGTGCGCATTTAGATTTGATTTGTACTTTGCACAGTTTGACATAATTCCTCAGGCAGTCGCAATATAAACAAATCATTGCCTGCCCCTGGCACAACTTTCTGTCACAACTTTCACACGACAAAGTTTCTCCATTTGGTCCTTTGTGCGCGTGGGCGTTTTCCACGCCCCCCCGGAGGGATAGTGCATGGGTCGAAGAAGTTAGCTTTTCGGACCTGGGGACACACATGTGGCCCAAGTCCATGAATTATGACTAAGGCTTAATTATGTCGAGCCAAGATTAGCCCGGCAGGCATGATTTCATCACTACGAATGGCAAAAGGTATAGGGAATCGAGTGGGTTGCGTTGGGTGGTAGAAACGTGGCTGGGCCATTACGAGCACATTGATTCTGATATGGTTATTCGGTTCATTAAAAAGTTTCCCCGCACATCGTGTTGATGTTTCAAGCAAGTTATGAATATAGCAGGACGCTCGAAGTTTGCTTCTTCTGCTGCAGTTTTAATTAGGGCACAAAATCAACGAAGAAACTTTGACGCACTTTTAATGAAGCAACTTTTCGACGAACGGTTGTATCACCCCGAAGTCAACGCCTCACCACCTCCACACACTTCAGAAGTTAGGGCATTGTATTTTGCGACTATGGGACCAGGAAAAGAAACCAATTTAACCGCCAAACGAGAAAGGAATTCATGGTGTTAACTTGAGTATATTTCGCCAATAAGGAATATTTGCTTTAAAGAGACGAACGTTTATACGGACGGACAGAGCGGACAAAACGATTACTTTTGATTGAAGAATTGGACTTTATGTGTTGATCAACTAGTATTTTGTACACCCATTTCAGACGACTGGCTTCGGTGGACTGCCCGACGTCACCGAGCACTCGAACATCCGCCGCACACTGTCCCGCCAGAACTCGATCTCGAACAGCGATTCCGGCGGCGAGATAGCCAGCATCCAGAAGTCAAAGGTGAACTTTGGCAATCCTCTGGCCGGCGGCGTGGTCGTGGGCGGAGATATAGTGGGTCTGGACGCCAAGTCGCCCACATCGCTGGGTTCCACAACTGGAGGTGGCGCCACTGGCAAAGCAAAGGGTAAGGCGTCGAGGAAAGCGAATGCCGGTGCAGATGGCGGACAGAAGGGCAGGCGAGGATCCTGGCTGGTGGCCATCACTCTGGTCAGC
Source organism: Drosophila teissieri (assembly GCF_016746235.2). Lineage (NCBI taxonomy): Eukaryota > Metazoa > Arthropoda > Insecta > Diptera > Drosophilidae > Drosophila > Drosophila teissieri. The sequence goes on along the minus strand of NC_053031.1, from coordinate 11,428,564 downwards.
GCCATCTGTCTACTGGCCATCGCCGCCACGTTGGCCTACCAGCACTTCCTCATGGCGCCCAGCCGCAATTCCCATGCCCAAAGACTGAGAATCGTCCGTCGAATCCTGCGCGAGGTGCCGCTGGTCGACGGGCACAACAATTATGCCTGGAACGTTCGCAAGTACGCCCACAGCAGCCTGGAGCTCCATCTCAGCCACGACGTGGACCACAAGTCGCTGTGGGCGCGGCCGGCGTGGGCGCAAACGGACATGGAGCGACTCAAGCAGGGATTAGTCAGCGTCCAAGTGTGGTGAGTTCCACTGAGAAAGTCAAATTCTAAGTATATATCAAATATATGTAAGTTGTATGTTCAAAATGCAGAACTCAATAAGTAGAATTGACAAAGCTAGGAACAAACTTATGTATTAGATTTTTAATTTATTTTTTAATTTTTTTTTTATTTTCCAATAGGTAGGTCTATTTTATCAGAACCCTCACAGGCTATTAGCTTATCACAGTGTATCAATATATTCAAGGGCCACCTTTTGCATATGTATAATCATTTTGCAGCCAGTGAGGTGATTTAAGCACAATCGCGCCTGTATTGATGCTTAACTATAATAACAGCATTCAATGGGGCGTATACGCAATGGAAATAAGCCCACCAGTCATGAAAATTGAAAAGTCACATGAAACCGCAATCAGGCCGATGCGACATCTAGGCGGGTCACAGATCTGACCCCCTACCAACTGCCATGCACTCGAGTGCTGGCCAAAACATGGCGGCTATAGCCAGCTGCCACGCCCACCGATGGGCATCCAAACAGCCGCCCACTTTGCTGGACCTCCACTATTCGTCCCCCGCGCGGCAATAAAAAGCTGCCAACAATTTGACTGCAAAATAAAATTTGGCAACCGACTGGATGCCCCAGGGCAAGCAGCCAACCTGTCTGCTGTTGGCCCTTCTCAGCCGTTGCCTACACAATGCACTGGGAGAAAAGACTCCTAAATGGGCACTAGCACAAAATGAAGTTAAAATTGTATTAGATCAAAGACAGAATTCAAAGACCCTATTCACTATTTACAACTTACAACAAGTTAAGCAACCTATTTTGCAAGAAAGAACAATACTAAGGCCATTAAGTTGTTACTACTTATACTTCTCAGTGTATCTTACACCCACTTAAAGCACTTTTTCGAATTTGTTTGGTGGCAAAAAGAGAGGAGGAGGAGCACAATCTGACAGGCAGCAGACAGCTGGAGTTTGGGAAAAACGCTGATGGGCAATCGACTTGAGTTCATTTTGGTAGGGAAAACTACACCCCAAATACCATCCACCACCCACCAGCCTACTATTGTGCCCGCCAGATGGCGCAAGCGTAACTTTTCGCCAATTTGGCGTTGCAATTCGCTGGACGACGTTGCTGAACTTCGTTTTGCACAATTTCAGCGGGGCTTCTGGTTTTGCTCGACCTCTGCGAAGTTTTGGATGCCCCCCGGCTCGCTTATTGCCATATCAAATGGCAAACTAAAATGCTAACTAACCACTTTGGCACTTTCAATTTGCATTTTCCAATAAAACTGCAGTTGTGGATGGCAGTAAATGTGGCTTAAAGCGGCACAGCTAGAGTTGAATGACAAGCATTTTGTAAAAGTTATCTCTTTCCAATTAGAAGGGAATTAAGGGGAATTACTGTATATACACATTATATATGCACAAATAGAATGTAAAATAAATATATAAATATTTGTGGGTTACATACGGAATACATAAATTGTATGTACATATACAAAAGCCCTATTAAAGTATCATTTATTGCAAGGCGCCTTGCATGCATAAACATTTATTTTGTGTTTTTGTTTTGGCACCGTGACTCCTGGCAAAAGTGCGCTAACTCTCACACTTTCGGTGTCCTTTTGCAGGTCAGCATATGTGCCGTGCGAGGCGCAGGGCTTGGACGCGGTCCAGTTGGCTCTGGAGCAGATCGACATTGTGCGGCGCCTGTCGGACATGTATGCCCGGGAAACGGTGCTGGCCACATCCTCGCAGGACATTGTCGAGGCACATCGCCGTGGACTGCTGGCCTCGCTGATTGGTGTGGAGGGTGGCCACACGATTGGCTCCTCCCTGGGGGTGCTGCGATCCTTTTACTCCCTGGGCGCACGCTATCTCAGCCTGACGCATCGCTGTGACGTCTCGTGGGCGGGATCGAGTGCATCGCCGGCGGAACAGGGACTCACGCCCTTTGGCAAGGCCATTGTGCGTGAGATGAACCGACTGGGCATGATGATTGATCTGTCGCACAGCTCGGATGCCACGGCCAGGGATGTACTTCAGGTGACCCGCGCTCCGGTCATCTTCTCCCACTCCGCCGCCCGCCAGCTGTGCAATTCCACGAGGAATGTGCCGGATGACATTTTGCGCCTGGTGGCCGAGAATGGCGGTCTAATCATGCTGAGCTTCGACTCCGAGGATGTGGCCTGTGGGCGGCAGGCGCGCCTCCAGGATGTGATCGAGCATATTAAGTATGTGCGGGCAATTGCCGGCATTCAGCACATTGGACTGGGCGCCGGATACGATGGCATCGAGCTGCCGCCCTTGGGGCTGGAGGATGTGTCCAAATATCCGGAGCTATTGGCCGCCCTGCTGGAGGATCACAACTGGAGCGAGGAGGATGTGGCCATGCTGGCGGGCAGGAATTTCCTGCGCATCATGGAGACGGTGGAAACGGTGCGGGACTACTGGAAGCGAGCGGCCATCCAGCCCATCGAGCAGACGGAGCCGCAGCCCAAGACGCAGTGCACCTACATGTCCTCGTGACCGCAGGCGCAGGCGGTGAGGCAGAGACGCGATGAGCCGCCCATGGAGCGGGCCAATCGCACCACTGCCACCTTGGCGGGCGGGGAGGGCTACTGGCATCACGGTCCGGAGTCGACGGACTCCGCCTCCAATCGCACCAATCCGGCGGTCATCGCGGCCACGGCAACGAGTTTTACGGTCAGCGAACTGCTCCAGTAAACCGGTTTTTGAACGGCCCATCAACGTAAGGGATTTTGGCTTGCGGTTCGGCTCGCTGCGATATTAGAAAAGGTGGGCGGTTAGTGAAAAACCGGAAAGGATCTTTTCTTTAAATTTTCTATACTTCATAGGTTTTATGGTATGAGAGAAAATAAAGCTACTTTTTTCAGGTTTGCCTGGTAAATTTGAAATGGTAAATGGTACCTATGATATGCAGGACTTTGAAATAGTTTTCGAGTGCCAAGTCTTGGGGACTCAAAAAAAAAATTCGATAAATAACCGAATATGTACATATACTAGCTACTTCTTCAAAATCTCCGTTGTGCTGCCATTAACCGCCGTCGGGTCGAAAAGTGAACAACTGTTGTGGCGAACCTCGTGAATAATTAGTGTGTACTCGTAACTTACTTCCATAGGATGCATTGATAGGCGTATGAATAAATAATAATAATAAATGTACTAGTATTTAGCCCATAATTGTCTGCAGCTATACTTATTGGTGTTGTGGCAATGCATAATTTATGCACACTGCGCATACCTATTGATGTTGCTGCACCACGGGGCGTATGCGCTATGCGACGCGCAGCGAACACCAAAAACCGAACACGGAACCGCAAACCGAAATCGTTCTTGGCTAGCCTGTGACTGTATTATACATATATGTAGGGCACACATCAATGATTCACGCAAATTATCGCAATTAAGCGCAATATATTTAATCACATACATCACACATACATATACACCAGAATATTAACCATCGAAACGAATTAATTGCAGCAGATTTGCCACAGTTGGCATTTAAGCCAGGATCATAGGGTCAAACAACATGCACAACATGCACAACATGCACAACTGTATAATCAGTCGTGAGCACCGCCAGCAATTCAATTAAAAAGAGATTTTTCACCCTGGCCGCATGTGAATCCATCTGAATTTCTGTATTAGGTTAGTTAACAAAACAAAAATGCAAAAACCCAAAAAAACAAAATCAAAAAACGAAATGTTGTTCGTGTATGCATAGCTACATATATACACACATACATATATACCACTCGAAAAACAGAATATAAAAGTAAACTGCAGCAGAAGAGCAATGCGTATAATCGAATAGACCGACACGCATTTCCATAAAACTAAATCGGAAATAAAAGAAAAATCATAGAAAAGTACAGCTTGTTTTTCATTCGTATGTTGTTGGGCTGGGTTGTGCACTTTAAAATTTGGTAATACATTAGAACAGATGCAACTTTTTAAAGTAATCTTACCAATACTATTGAAAGAGAGGCACATAATCATGCAAGTAACTTTGTTACAGCCAACGAATTTCGCTACATGAAATCGCAGACATTTGCAGACTTGCAGAAATTAAAGTATTTAAACATAATCTAGTCTTAAAATCTTTTCTGAGCTTTTAGTTCCGCGGATCCACCTACTTTCTTTTATGCTCAAGCAATCAACGGCTTTGGATACTTCAGTTTGTATATGTATGTACGAGTATATAGAATGGTGACTAAGTTCCGGAATGTGGACCTTAGCTTAGCTATTCGAACAGTACGGACAATCTGACAAACACACGCGAGTACCAATACAATCGCGAGGTCTGGCAACATAAAAAACGTTAAGTGGTCGTAAATCAAAATTGTTCAAGAATGGGAAAGTTCGCAAAGTTCCTCTGTTCCTCTTGCTTTTACTACTTTGCGACGACGACACGGAGTCCCTTTGCCTATTCGGTCTTATTGTCCTCTTCCCTGGTATTTATTTTCAGATACTCTTAGCCGAACAGAAAGCAACTCCCAGAAGATCCGGAAATTGTCGGAAGGAGCAGCATCCTTGCTGTGGGCCAATGGCAGCCAATCCAATTTCGTGCATTTGCAGTCCATTGAGTTTCGCTTAAATTTTAATGAAACTAAGCGCCCACCATACAAAAAAATACAAAAAAAAAAAGAAAAATGGCATATCCCCCACGATTTTATTTGTCGGCAGCGATACCACCAAGTTTTAATATCAGCGTTTTTTTTTTTCTTAATTTGTATTTTTGCTTGGTTTTTGCTTTTTTGTTTACAAGCCTCTGTTTTGATTGCTTCTGCTTGGCTGTGGACCCCACTCCGCTGGGCTTTTGTTCAATTTTGTTGATTTTGCGACGACTTAATAGAGTCACTAATTGTTGTGTACAGACAGCGAATGGTGGGTAGGGCTTTGCTTTTTCAGCAATCCCACGAGTATCCACGAGTATTGTCTGGGGAAAATGCCCAGAAATGCTACAGGGTATAAGATGTGGGTAAAAATGTGGAAATGTGTGAAAAGGAAATCAGATTTATTGCTTAAATTTAACTGAAAAGTCAAATCAATCAAATTTTGTTTTAATTCGTAGTAGACCAAATATATTTTTAGGATATACTCGTATGCATGTAAGAAATAATAATATTTAAAAATATTTTGGGCCTTTTCCGGTTTTCAATGCTAGTTAATTTATTTTAACTTTACCATATATCAGCTTTAAGAAAGGATAACACATCATCGACTCGATTTCTCAGTTTAGCGTGAAGTCAAGGACTCGGAACTTTTGGACATCATCATAACTCCGTTTACGGTTGCATTGGCCATTAAAAGTAATTGCCCAATTTCACGGACACCTCGGCGTAAACAGCCACGACAATCCACTGGAAGTTGGGAGGCTGTTAAAGGACAATGGACCTCCCCAGGCGAAAATTAAGAACTGGCCGTTAACGAGACGAGCGGCCTGGCATCGCATTCTCATTAACACGCCAGTCCGGTTTCAATTTCCTGTTTCATTTTTCCTTTCATTATAAATGGCTCTCAACATGGCCAGCCAGTTGAGTCACCAACTCCGGACCACAGAGGCAAAAAGCCATAAACAATGCGCCACCACGACAACTGCGACGAGTTGATGGACAAAATAATGCCTGATGACATTTATAATGAGCTGAATTTTGTGTTGCTTTTCGCCCCGGTTGTTTCTGTGTAGCAGTTGATAAGTGGAAATTCGCTTCATATGGCCGAAATTTGCGCTACATAGCCATCATAAATCTGTACTCCCAACTTACTCAACCCTCCAACATCCTTAGTCGTCTTAAGTTTTTAAAGCAGCATTACCAGAAGGTTAAATGGCAGATAAAATATCTGACAGATATGTATATAAAATGCTTCCACATCTGAAGGCTAAGCTTTATTTAAAATGAAATGATAATACATATGCTCATTAGCATCTAAGTTATACATAACGGAAGTATATTCTTTATATATATGTAAATGCAATATCTAATAAAGGTAGTAGAGTAATTATAAACCATCTTTTAAATACATTTGTATATAGGTTTATTGGGTTAGGTAGAGATATTCGTATTTTTCCTTGTCGTTCAACAAAACAGACTTGCCAACTACACTGTAAAAATCTTTTTTCGACATTTCACCGAATTTTATATGGCCCACTAGAGTTTTTACATATTCTTGGTGTATGAGTTTGTCCTTTGGCTCTTCTGGGATGGCCACTTCATGTGTTTCCTTCTCGTTTGCATAGAGAATCGCAATGCAAGTTAGGGATTTACCATTAGATTCAGAGTCATCTTCATGATTAGATTCATCTTCTTTCTTCTCTAATTCCAGTTCCACAACACCATTGACCACCCTATCGCCTATTAACCCATTCGCGGTTAGGTAAATCTGGATCATTTTGAACCTCTCGATCTGAGGCAAATACCCCTCGGTGATAATGAGGTACTGCTCGAAGACATCTGAAGTTAGGAACAGTATTTCGTAGCAATTCATTTTTTGGGAAAAGCGGTTCCTTATGTTCTAAAAAAAAATCATTAACTATTATATACTCCAATCAAGTCAATATAATTTTAGAGATCTAGTGCATTCACTTTAAATACAAATAAGGCAACTGTGAGTTACGTTCTTATCTGGTTTTAGGGCACATTAAACAAAAATCGTTGACTCACGTTAACGCAATCATTGATGAGCTCCTTATTTATTATGTCGTGAGCTTTCTGGAAAACTCGGACAAGAGCGGTGATATCCAGTGCGGGCATTTTCATCTTCATGGTCTGCACGCAGTCGGAGACGAGAGACTCCACGAGCCAGGTGGAGCCGCATTTGAGGAGCTCCATTACCATCGAGCAGGTGTGCTTTTCAAGAGCTTTTGCATCGTAGGTGTACACATAATGGAGGAAATGGGCAAATGTTTCTGGCTGGACATCAGTTAGGACAAATTTTCCCGATTGGGACTCCTTAAAATCGCTGAAGAACATGCGCTCGAAGAACTCCGATGCACTGGCCAAAATAACTTTGTGGCATTCAAAGGATTCCTTCTCCACCTCAATATGACAAGCAGAGAATATCTTGTTCTCCAAGAATTGGCCTAACTGTTGCTGTAGTCTGGAATTGGATGGCATGGCTTGGCATGGGAAAAAATAAATAATTTAATTTTATAAACTCATAAATATATAATTTGTTATTCGGTTTTCCACTTATTTAATAAACCCTTACTTTAAATAACGCATTAAGCTTGTTTTATAATAGTATGAATTATTTTACTTGTATTTACGGTTTCAAGAGAATTTCAAAACTTTCTTACCTTTTTCCAGGGAACCGCCAATTTTGTTTTATTTAAAGCGATCTTACAACCAACCGGTCGATTCGTTAGAAAATCCCAAAGTGAAAAATTGGAGATGGAATAAGCACGATTTCAATACCGATTCATTGAAATGTATGACTTGAAAGTTATCGATTTACTTATACCCGTTACTCGCAGAGTAAATGGGTATACTAGACTCGATGAAAAGTATGTAACACGTACACGTAGACGTAGATGTTTTTCCACAAAACTAGGAGAAAATATGCTCTACCTCAACGAAGCTATCGTTAAACAATGCATTTAGTTGTATCCTTTCGGAAAACAAATTACCCGAATTTAACCATTACTGGTACATATTTTTACAATAAAATATTTTCCGGCACAAGCTTTACTTCTATTTTAATTATACCGTGCTGCATTTAAAATTGTAAATATTAATATACATTTTCTTATATACACATGTAATTTATTGGGCTGATTAAAGACTTTATAAATTAATTTTTTGTGTTATATAAATGTGGTAATATAGTTAAACCAAATTAATATTTTCTCTAAAAGTGTATACCATTTTTTTCTTTATATACCCTGAATCTATATTTTTGGCCGCCATAGTTACGAACGCAAGCGAATGCCGAACAAAAGGGACTTAAGAAAAGCAAATGACGAAAATAAGAAGCAGACAGAGAAGTGCGTAGTATTTTTCTTGTTTTATTGCGTTTGCCTCAATTGCACTTTCAATCTTTAATCGTCAACATATTAGAGTTGAGATCTGATGTACATACATATGTAAGTATGTATGTACATATGTATGTAGCACATGTACAAATAAACAATTCAGTTCTGTCCAACGGCATCTCTGTGGATTTCCATGGTGGGGCACAGTTATCACTTCCATAGCCGTTAAGATGTAAATACTTACATACCTATGTACATATGTACATACTTACACACCATCTACGCATGTATGATCCAAATGGAGCCCTGGACAATTGACCGACTCCATTGATGGGCGGTGACCACCCATCCAGCCGTAAGTAATTGGGAAATTTGCAGAAAATTAGCATTTGCCGAACATGGGTCCTTGCTGCAGTTTTCAATGTTGGAAACCGCATTATGCACACAAACGAATCCCATTTCCCATCGAGCACGTGGCCATGGACTGTGTGTGCCAGACAAATTTCAGTTAATTATTACACAGCTCGTCCCTAATCCATTTATAACAATTCATCTTGCTCGACCACCATGGACACACTTGGAGTATTGATGTGTATTTGTCCATTGGCTCTCTCAACCCAAAATTTGCCCACCGCATTTGGATGTGGGATTACAAATGATGTCCATTTGCCCAATTGGCAGCTACCACTTGGTTTATATTATTTATATAATGGGGTATTGTTGATTCAGATTCGCTTGGGCGTCTTATTATAGTGTTTTCAATGAAAAAACAAACGCAAAGATAGCAGAAATGAAGAAAGAACAGCTTTTCATAAAAAGGAAACTGCTTAAATCGCATCACAGATCGCATTAAATACATTTAAAACATAAATAAACCATTTAACAAGCCGCTGCAGATACTATAAATATTTAAGTCGTCTGAATGTCAATTGATAGCACACAGGCATTTGTACTTCCAACGCCGAGGAGCACACACTCGAAATGGATTTACTTCGGCTGCAGCTCACGACTCCACTACTTACTACTGGGCGGCTTGTAAGAGTTGGCCAACAAAACACGCTTACGCTCGTAATTAAGCGCTGCCGTGTGTCCCCGGGGTGCAGTTAGTGTTGTGGTGCCATAAATTTGACTTTTGCCTGTGTTGTTCCGATGTCTGTGAATTGGGTTATTTACGGCCGAATGCTGCAATTGCCAGCTGAAGAGGAGTTTTGTAGGGCGAAGAGCAGCGAGCCCAATGCGTTTCCATATTCAATTTGGCACACACTTGGCTAAAACACGTCCACTGCAAAATAACTCAAATGAGTTACAATACTAATTTGTACTCACTTTTAAGATCGGTAAAGTTGGGATGTTTTGCATAGGCAGCCATGTTGTTTATATTTCCTATAACTGCATTACATTAATAATATTATAAATGTGAAAGAATATAAAATGTAATTTTATTTCAATTTTAAAGGAGTTTTCGAATATTTCTAATATTTTTCTAATACGTATTTATTCAATATCCGGTTCTGTTAATTTGGAGTAAAAGTAGCAGAAATACTTGATTTTAAGCACAGCCAATGCACATCACAACCATGCCACCCCTTTGGCTGCCTGCAAATCGCCGGTGGACGCGTTGGAGCCATCAAACTGGGGGACACATGCCAGCATCAGCTCTGGTAATTTCGCCATTTTGGCCTGGTTGTTGTGGTGGTAATTTTTCCGCGACTGACGACTCTACAGCTACGCACTTAAAAGTGACAAAAAATGAGTTGGACCGGTTTTTCCGCGGGAAAAGCTGCACTATCAACAAGTTTTCCCGTTTCCCGCCTGCAAAGTGCAGTTTCACCAAGGAAACTCCGGCTCCGCGTCGAAGGAAACGTTACAAGGATGTGACAGGAGCCTCCCACTATCAACTACATGCAAGCAATATTGTAAGTACAGAGAGAGAAAATGGAAGCGAATTTATTTCTATTGTCTGCGGAGTAACAAAATGATTATTGGAATTATACAAATAAGTTAAATATTTAATTGGATAAGGATCTATAATTAATATGCCATCTCAAAGTATCCTTACACGATTTTGTATCCGTCTCACTGTCGACTTGTCCATCTGCCTGGCTGTTACATCGTGAAATGTGACAATCTGCAGAGAAGTTGCAACGCAGGTGGAAGGAAGTCGAGCTGGAGGACTCCGGACTCAGGCACTCAGGTGTGCACGTTTATGGACAACATAATGGCGGAATCGAGTTGGGCGCAATGTAACACCCACACGAGGAGGCGAAAGGATAAAGACGTACATACATACATACATACAAACAGGCAGGTGAGAGACGAGCTCATGGAAATATTCATAAGGAAAATATTAAAAATGAATTACCAGCTCTGGCAGAGGCAAACAAACGCAAACTCTCGGAGATAAATCGCAAAACTGGGAGCTACCCAAGCCCGGCCATCCAATCTCACCCAGAATTGCTCCATGGGAGGTAAAGTTTTTATGTATATACTTTACACAACCATCAGTACATATGTAGTTATCCGAAACCAACTTTATTTGCCGCTAATTCAGAGCCAGTTAAGCTTAAAGGGTTGAATACCATTTACAAATTGAAGAGGAAATACACCTAAGAGCGAAACTATAATTGTGCCCAATTTAAGATGCAAACTTTAAACCAATGAAATGGATGTCGATTTTCTATCGTTCGTAAACTTTGAGTTTTCAATTAGACGATCATCAATGATTCCCCACAAAGCAGAGGACAGGAGCTGGCGCAGATTCAGAAACCCATCCGCGTGAAGTCCGTTAATTTGCCCATCCTCTTCTGGACGCGTCCGTGCACCCGCTGCGCATCCGGCGGAGTATTGTACTAGTGTACGGCCGTAGTCCGTATGCCTCCGTTTGCCGTTCATGCATGAGCACGCCAGTTTTTTTTTGCTATTACATTGCACAGTGGGCACAAAAGCTAGTTTTGTAGTCAAAATACATGTAATACTTTTAATATAAATGTTTTATTAAATTAATAGTTAAAATGTATTTATATGTATTGCTGCATTGAAAACCCAATGTGCACCGACATAGTTTACAGATTTACACATTTAAAAAAGTAAAGAAAACCTACATTCAATGAAAGATGAATATCGTGAAGCTTACAAAGATTCAACTCGTTTTTTTCGTGTGAAAGCTGTTTTTATGAGCTAAACTTCTTACTGAAATTAGAAAACAAAACATTTAAGATTTGCCCAGTTTTTGCAACCCTCCGAACCAATGTGCCCGCTTACACTTCCGCTTTCTTCTTTTGGCAACTCGATGTCGCCTTTGGGGCTCCTTTGGAGACCGGAAAAAGGCAACATTTTCGATTCGATTCGATTCGATGCGATGCGATTCGATTCTTTTTGCCAATTGCCCGAGACTGTGTCCTGTCGGCGAATATGACGAATAGGTTACGTACGTGACGGCGACGTTACTCATACGCACCGTGGGTCGCTCCAGACATCTCAGCGTTCAACCCACGTTCGCGAAATATTTTGAACTCAGCTCTCTGGGCGATATTTGTTTTTCGCTTTTGCATATTTTGCGGGCAATTTGGGTAAAAGGATTTCCGCACTCTGCGACGCCGTCTTCAGTTTGCGGCTTTTCCTTTTTCCCTTAGCTCGGCACACATTTTCCTCGCCGCCTCGGCAAATCGCTCACGTAAAATATGCATGCGTTTCCTCGGCGGTTTTCTCTCTCAAGTGCCTGCAATTCAATTACATTTCGATTGATTTTCGTGTTTGGCCCCGAATCGAGGCGAAACCTCTCGGTTTTGTTGAGCAGGTTGCGTGTTTCTGGGGGCGATTTACGAGCGTGAACCGATATTTTCCACAAGTGAGGTTTGCCTTGCTGGAAAACCCATCCGGTTCATTTTGTTTAGGAACCACTTTTTGGTAGATATATAGTCTTTAAATAGGTCTCTCCAGCTAAAAGAATGACATATTACTTGTGTTTGTTTCCTTTAGCGTTCAATTAGTCAATAAAAATCTTAGCAATCACATCTTTCGCTTTTGTAATGGCACTTGGCGCGACAGCTTAAATATAAAGCTGAAATCAGTGATACCCAGAAAATGCTGAAACAGCCACTGAAATTGTGCAGATACACAGATGCAGATACGCCAACAAAAGTACAAAGTATATGTATATATATTTGGCTACTCACTTATGTTGGTTTTTGCAGATTGCTCCCTTTAAGCAAATAAAAAAAGTGGGCACCATGCCGAAAACAAATAAAATTAAATGGGAAATGGGGAATCGAAAATCCAAGTTGGCTCGAGAGCGGGTCAATAGTGCAAAGGCCAAAGGCAAATCCATAAAAGAAATGAAACGCGATTTTGTGCGCTTTTCACATTCGAATATTGCAGGTATTTAGAATTATCCATATAATCGAACCACAAATGAGCAGGCCTAATAATTTGTGCTGAGCATCACAGAATGCCTTTCCTTTCAGTTGAATTTATGTATTTTAATCAATTTCCCTTGCTGTGGCAGTAAAATGTCGTAGACTTGTGCATCTGAATTGATGCCTCAATTATTCGAATGGCGGTGGCACACGTTTAATGGGTTTTCGAGCAGTAAATAGGGGAAAACACACAAGACAAACTCCTCTGTATCCTGGCTCATTATCGGAATCAATTAAATTCAGATGTATTTTTCAGATGTATCGTTAGCACGCCCAAGGCCCAAGGCCATGTCAGCACATCCACGGGACTCGGCGAGAGTCCTCCAAAATACGCCCACGGGACCCATACGAGTACACCTTCAAAATGGCCCAACATCAATCCCAATCGCGGCATGTATGTATCTACCCATGTATGTACCTTGCGAACTTCGTTTGTCTTCCATCCTTGGGTGAAACATTTGAAGAGAAGGTGGGGCCTTTGGGGGCAGTTTGCTGCCGACACAGATATAGAACGACAATATGGACGTATGCAACTAAAATCCACATTCGGCTTGTACCCGAGATACCCAATGTACAAATGTACATTTTTATTGGATGCATCTTTCAGTTCCTAGTTATATTTTTATGCAGTACTATCATGATTATGAAAACAAGAAGGGATAAATGGTACAAAATTTCACATTGGCTTATTGGGTTCACATTTATATATTTGCTTAGAATATTACCATGTTTACTATGCCATAGTCATTGTGAGATTTGACTGCTTGAAGGTCTGGAACAAGCACAATGTAAAGGACGATTCAAAACTGAAAGGAAGCTGCAGCTGACAGTCAAAGGACTCGGAAGGGCAGAAAGGACAGTCATAAGATTATTTTTACTAGTGACCCGATGACCGTAAAAATGAACGCCCGCAGCAGCAACTCGAGCAGTCGAGTCTGCGGTCGAAAGTACTCGCTCATGCGGAGCGGACATCCTGCAACGGATCTGGAGTCCCGAGTCCTGGCTGTCCACCAATTTGCTTTGTTGTCGCCGCCCGTCTGCCGTTTTATGAACTGCAAACTTGTCATCCGCCGTCACCCCTTTTTTCTGAACCCTCCCACATTTCGGTATCTTCAGGGCGATGATATCAACGAGGCTGTGATCATAAAATTTTACGGGCTGCTTTGGATTGCACGGCGGTTTCGCCTCGAGTGTCATATATTGTTGAACACTTGAAATTAATGCGCGATTGACACCTTCAAAGCACTTTAAGATGACGGCGGAAATTACAAGATTCAACACTTCATGTGGTTGTCTTGGGACATCAACTTAAACCCATGCTTGATATATGTACATAGTCCTAAACCTATTGGTATTGACGTGGGTTTGACAACAAAGTCTAAACGGCAAAAGCAGATTTTTGAAGCCTATTTCTGCATTTTGCATTTCTGCATTATAACCAAGCTAACGAGAGATTCTCTATCCTGAATTGAGAACACTTATTGGTACACATATCAATTTTATTGTTGCTTCTTCCAATAATTGATTTGTAATATAATTACACCGAAGTAATTGGCTTCTATGATAATAATAATAAAATAATATGAATAGTTGCCTTTTATACGCCACCAGCTGACCTACCGGTTGACTGACCTGGTGCCAGTACCTCGGATCTCATGCGCTCCACGCTTATGCCCTCCAAATGGACATCCATGGACGTTGGCATGGCCTCCACTTCTGCTCTGATTCCCTGATTTGGTGGAGCTTTTGATTTGATGTATATGGTCTCGCCACTCAGTGGATCATCGATGGACTTGACAATAGAACTTAGAACTTCAGACACATTGCGTATACGCACGGGTGGTTTCTCGTCGCCTGCATCTGCATCGGGTTGCGGTGGCTCCTCAGCGATTTGTCGAGTCATCTTGGAAAATCTTGAGTAAATCTCGTACTGGCTGTGATCGAAGGTTTTGCCATGCCGGTTGTACTGCTTTACAGTTTGCCTTCGTAGCTTTTTGCGATCCGCAAGCTCCCGGGTAGTGACACCCACGGCCACCAGGGCAATGTGACTTTCGCTGTGCTCCAGATGGAAACCATCGCTCTGGCAGCTACTGATCACAGCCCGCACCACCTCGTTGCAATCCACTCGGCGCCGGAGCAGACCAGTCAGTCCGGTGGCAATCTTTTGGATATTTGGCGGATCAAATACCGCCCTGGCGAGCGGAGTCAGCAGAATTTTCTGCCGCGGATTGTGATACAGCGGCAAGAGGGAACAGATCTTCGAAACTGCCAGTAGGCCCGCCTGTTTCACAGTCATGTATAGCTTGCCGCCTCCAAGGCGTGGCTGTCCGCTGATCGGTTTGTGGAATGTGTAAGTATAAATATAGACACTGGCACCACCATGGAAAACCAGACGCCACATCTGATCCCTGCCACTCAGTTTCAGCTGCCGCATCTTGGGGCACAGCTCAAATAACACTCGATTCGCAAATTCGAGGCTCTCGCTCTTATTAGTTCCGTGGTCAACTCGAAAGTCTGGACATATCTCGGCAAAGGTATCGCACAGCATCTTGAAGTTGAATTCGCTGGCACGTTTTCGGGATTCGCTGGTCATTATTTCTTGTAAGTGAAGCAAAACGATATCAAAAAATGTACTGTTTGTAAGCACACAGAAATACAGAAATTCGAAATACAAATCTACACTCTTATGTACGTTCACATATGGAACCCCTTTTGGTAAGGAGACTCTGTACATAAGTGTTTGTAAACAATTGAAAACTGCCGATATCCGCGGAAACGTTTTCTTCGGCTGGAAATAGAATTGCAACTGAATGGACTACGAGCTCAACGAAATTTGATATCTGATCGAAATAAGGGGTCCCCCTATTCCGATAAATGTGACTACACAGAGAGAAATACTTCATACAAAGAAACGCTTGCGAAACAATCTTACGATTGCTTTCTAAGTTTTTACGCAAAGTTAATTAACTATGCATATTTTTGTTTAAATAAAGTTCTTTTTAATGCTTACAGATGATAAATATTTGTGGCAAAGAGCTTTTTCAATTTAAAAAATGGTTCAGTTTCTGACAGTTTTCCAAAAAAAATGCATCTTAAATGAAATTCGCTGCCGATGAGAATAAAATGTAATCGAGCCCCTCAGATTTTGCCAACCTGCCGGAGGATACACATTTATGTGGTTATAACATGGCGACAGAAGGGACGAGGCTGCTTTTCACCTCCGAATTTAATGAGCTTTCACGGCACGTGATTATTAGGCGAACGGGCGTACGTGTGCGATTCTTTACTGAAAGTTAGCATCCCAAACCAACCCATCGCATCGCATCCCATCCTTTTGCAACCGGTTACAGGTGCTGACAATTTCGCAGCTCCACGGATCCACGGATCCACGGCAGGAAAAGTGTTTTCCTTCGCCGCACTCACATCCACATGGGCGCACCGCTGTAGCCACATGGGCGCTATTTCGTAGTCGTGGTTCTTCCAGCAATCCACCCACATCTTCACATATATTTAACATTTTTCCCCGCTCCTTTTAGGGCGTAACATAAACAATTTTTCGCGACGCTGAAAAACTTTTAACTCGCTCTGTCCGTACATTTTCTTCTGAATCTGCTTCTGCCCACCTCCACCTCCCAAAATATATGTACTATCCAGGTAGGAAAATGTATACAGACTTTCCTTGCTACAGCGAGTAATTTGAGATGCATGAAGACGAGGAACAGTCTGTAAAAATAGCTTTAAAATAATAGATAAATATTGCCAATTTGAACGAAGACTTTTCCTTCCAGTTATGAATATTTACCTATTTTCCTAATGATTGTTGATTCTGCCTTGAAGTAAGGTCATTATTCAGGTTATTATATATATATATATATATATATATTTTTGGTTAGAAGTTAATTGAATAACTAACAAATTAGTGGTAAGAATTAGTAACTGACACGACCAGTTTATTATAAATTATCGTTCAAGAGATTAAATTCACATAAATCTGAAATATGTTAATGCATTTGAAATTTGGCGCATAACGCATGCTAAGATCCTTTTAGTGCCTTCGTCTCGGCTTATACGACTTGTGGCCATGTTTTCCGTCTCCAATATTTTCGTGCGCAATGGCGAGCTCGGTTTGCGAATTGATCACCGCCGTTAGTTCATCGACGATCTCGTCCAGGGTGAGCGGATGTCCATTGGCCACCATAACGGCCAGGATGAGGGGCGCCAAGATGTCGTTGTGGCAGCCGTCCATTGCGCTTCCTTCGCCCGCAGTATTGGAAATTTTCTAAAAATACAACACGAGAGCTCAATTTGGAATATTCGATCTCTGTGCTCATGCAAATTTATGACATCTCGGCTGACATGCCCATCGGGAGCTACTTTGGATATACATACATACATACATAGCTTATCGGGTTTTTCCTATGGAGCTGTGGAGCTGTGCAGTTCTTGGGTGGGGAATTTCAATTGGAAAAGTGTCACTTGTCAGTTGGTCACAGTCCATTGTGTTTCACCCTTTGTTGCTGCCCTCGCTACCCATGCTGTGCATTTTTGTCTGCGATACATCAATACGCCGGAATAGGAAGGTCGATGGCGTTGTGGGTGGGTATGTATATACATAGATGCAGATACAATTCGTATGCAAATTGGTCGCAAGTCGAAGACCGTCAGTTGATAATAAATAAACAAGAGAGAACGCTATAGTCGAGTTCCCCGACTATCAGATACCCGTTATTTTATATAATTCATATATTCCAAAATGTTTCTGGCATATCGATAGAAATTGGGGAAA
The DNA here is from genome assembly GCF_016746235.2 of Drosophila teissieri. Lineage (NCBI taxonomy): Eukaryota > Metazoa > Arthropoda > Insecta > Diptera > Drosophilidae > Drosophila > Drosophila teissieri. The sequence goes on along the minus strand of NC_053031.1, from coordinate 11,411,089 downwards.
ATAAATACTTTTTATATAGCTATAGATAAGGTAACACTGTAACTATCGATAAGATAGGGTACTCGATATACCGACACCGCCAACGATCGAGAAAGCGCTGCTCAAATAGAATCTAAAATGGATAAGTGGTCAGTTTATTAAATTAAATTATGATTTTTCCACATGCCATCTCCAATTCCAGGCTACAACCAGAGTTTGCCAAACTCTTGGAGAACAAGAAATTCACCGATTGTCATATTGAGGTGGAGAAGGAATCCTTTGAATGCCACAAAGTTATTTTGGCCAGTGCATCGGAGTTCTTCGAGCGCATGTTCCTCAGTGATTTCAAGGAGTCCCAATCGGGAAAATTTGTCCTAACTGATGTCCAGCCAGGAACATTTGCCCATTTCCTCCATTATGTGTACACCTACGATGCAAAAGCTCTTGAAAAGCACACCTGCTCGATGGTAATGGAGCTCCTCAAATGCGGCTCCACCTGGCTCGTGGAGTCTCTCGTCTCCGACTGCGTGCAGATCATGAAGATGAAAATGCGCGTACTGGATATCACCGATCTTGTCGAAGTTTTCCAGAACGCTCACGACATAGTACATGAGGAGCTCATCAATGATTGCGTTTACGTGAGTCAACGATTTTTGTTTAATATGCCCTAAAACCAGATAAGAACGTAACTCACAGTTGCCTTATTTGTATTTAAAGTGAATGCACTAGATCTCTAAAATTATATTGACTTGATTGGAGTATATAATAGTTAATGATTTTTTTTTAGAACATAAGGAACCGCTTTTCCCAAAAAATGAATTGCTACGAAATACTGTTCCTAACTTCAGATGTCTTCGAGCAGTACCTCATTATCACCGAGGGGTATTTGCCTCAGATCGAGAGGTTCAAAATGATCCAGACTTACCTAACCGTGAATGGGTTAATAGGCAATGGGGTGGTCAATGGTGTTGTTGGTCAAGTGGAACTTCCGGAAACTACCAATAAAGACGGCGGACAAATAGAGAAGAAAGAAGATGAATCTAATGATGAAGATGACTCTGATTCTAATGGTAAACCCCTAACTTGCATTGAGATTCTTAATACAAACGAGAGGGAAACTCATGAAGTGGCCATCCCAGAAGAGCCAAAGGACAAAATCATACACCAAGAATATGTAAAAACTCTAGTGGGCCATATAAACTTCGGTAACATGTCGAACAAAGATTTTTACAGTGTAGTTGGCAAGTCTGCTTTGTTGAACGACAAGGAAAAATACGAATATCTCTACCTAACCAAATAAACCAATATACAAATGTATTTAAAAGATGGTTTACAATTACTCTACTTCTATTATTACATATATTGCATTTACATATATTGTATTTACATATATATAAAGAATATTCTCCATCGTCAGGACACTTTATGTATAACATAGATGCTAAGGACATCTATATACATATATATTATCATTTCATTTTAAATAAAGATTAGCCATCATAAATGGAAGCATATGAAGAGAAAGGGTTTCATTTTATATACGTTTCTGTCAGATATTTTATCTGCCAACTTAACTTAATAAAACGACTGAGGATGTATACCATTTTACTGTACGAGTAAAGGGTATAAAAAAAATTGAGACGACCACCAGTAGCCACTTACGCGCACATATGCAAATGAGCGGCGGATATGACGCCAACGCCCACATCCAGACACAAGCGCATTCTTCAGCTTAGCCCATTTCATTTGGATATTACACAAGCGGAACTCCAGGACAAGGACTGGTCTTCCTGATCTGTGGAGATTTATTTCACATCGCCTAGATTGCACTTATCAACACGTTTTCAGATTCGACATGGACAAGTTCAGAGTGTTCCTCATGATTGCTGCTCCTGCTAAGTGCTGAAATGACAGAAACTGAAATGAACGTAGGCGGTTTCAGAAACCTATTCGGAAGGACAAAGCTATCCATTTATACAACTACAACTGCAATATTGCATTGAAAGTTTTTTATTTAATGTCTTGTTTAGTCAACATTTAACAATCGTATTAATAAAATAAAGTTTTCTTTGGTGATACAAGTAAATATTTAATTTGAAGAGAATTTTTTGTAAAACACATATAAATGTATTACGGATTAAATTTAAAAATCCCTTCGCTATATTTTAACCTTTATAGTTATGAGATTCAATCATTGTTTATAATTCTATGCTTACCCTAATTATTATACTAGACATACTAACGTACTCTAAACCTTTATAAATTATACAAACATAAGCTTTCTTATAAAAATCTTTGGAAATCGGAACAGAAACAGAAGTTCCCATTTGATAAGGGCCGGAAATTATTTAGTTTTCTCAGTTGGCTTAGGCTTACGCTTCTGGAGCAAAACCATTGATAACTTGAGCCGTTTATACTCTGCGTGCGAGCAGAGACCCACGGCATGCAAAATGGAATCCGTGGTGAATTCGGCCCGGTCATATTCTTTGCTTCTCTCCGCTGGCTTACAATTGGCACGAGCGCGACTCAAAGCTGCCTGTAGATTGAGACGGCTTTTTCTCACATCCAAGTTGGTGTGTGAGGGCGAAAGTGGATTTGATTCCACAATAGGCGGCATCTCAACAGTGGGCTCTATTCCTTCTATTATGAAATACTTTCTAATCAACTGGCCCTCGTTGGGTCGCTCCATTACGAAACACGGCTTGAGGGCAATATTCGGGTTAACGATGAGTGGAATTATAGCTGCACTGACAATGTCCTTGATAACCATTTTGTTCGGCTTAACGTCCTGCTCCGTGAAAGCTGAGCAGAAACGATCTATGTCGTCTTGAAGGCGGAGCACCAAGTAGTTGCATTCAGCGTTTAGTTCGTAGAGCATCTCCTCCAGTTCGTTGATGTACTTGTCCTTGATAATGGGATCCTGTAAGTCGCATAATAACATACATTTTATTATATTTCATATACTAACTAGTATGTAAAATAGTTCCATTCAAACATAAACAAATTGCTACAGCTTTTAAGCTTATTGTATGCATAATGCTAGTAGATTGCGGACTAAAGGATGCAAATATAGCTAGAATTATACATAGCTTGTTCATATGGAACGTGCATTAAATTTTTTACTCACAGCATCCGCCTGTTGCGCGAAAACACTGACGATTGTCTGCAAGAATAGAGAGGATATGAGGTTAAATAGATATATACATTTAGATAATGGGTATCCACATACCTGGTGGATCTCCAGATGAGTTTTGATTGCCCGTTGGCAGTAGGCAATATCGTTGACCAATTTTTCCGGCATTTTGTAGAACTTTCGCAAATAATGTTCGAAGAATCTTTGAACATGCATGTCCTTGCTCGGCATGGATTTGGCATTTTGCATCTTCACCAGAAACTCTTTGATGATCTCGTAGCGCTCCTTTGGCGTGAAATCGTTGAAATTAATGTCCTCCATTTCGAATGTTGTTTTATGTTTTGAATGTTACAATATATCTTGTTTGTTTCGATGCCAGAAAATGCCGCTTTCTGATTTAAAAGAGTGCCCAGAGTCGCCCAAAGTGTAGATTTGAGAATAGCCAAAAAATAACAGCTACACAGTGGCAACCCTGTGATTTCGATATAAAATAAATCGATATGTACTTGATCTTTCGCTTATCGAATTTACATCGATATCACTTTTTGGGCAAGATTTAAACGATCAATAACGTAATTAGATACTGTATTGAACAACGAGGCAGTGCATTTTGGGTACTGGTAATTAATGGGTAGCCCCAATTTACGACCCAGCACAGCTGTCAATTCAGGCTCAATGTTCTGTTTTGGCAGTAAATATGATTGATAGTATTGGCGGCGGCTGAGCTCTGTTCAACCATGTGCGTAAATAAATTAATTACTCTTTAATTATTCGCATATTGATTTCCGAATGGCAGCGGAAACGTGCCCAACTGCGACACAGTGTCCATTACAATTCAGCATTGCAGTGAAAAACTAAAGAGATCGAAAATAAGCGAATAATTTAATAGTGATTCCTCTTCGACTTCAGCTCTCTTCTGGAATATTGATTTGATATCAAGTTAGCCGAAGTGATTTTGGATCTGTCTTGCACAGCTATCAGTGCTATGCAACTGCCAACTCTGGTATTTGCTCTGTTTTGCGATATCCTCTGGAAACTTTAAAGCTCTTTGGCCCGGCGCAAAACTTTCGACCACAAAAGGGCCTGCCGCAGGAGCCCCATAATCCTCAAAAGGCTTTCTCATTGCCAAAGCAACCGGAATACGCAGCAAGTCTTGGCCAAAACAGACACAGATGAAATCCCATCATAAGCTCTGCCTCGACCAAATCTAAACTTCGCTTGCAGCACAAGCAGATTTTGAGGCTATGCCTTTGACATTTCTTGTTGTCCGTGGAAACAAGGATGTTTTTTTTTAAGTGGAGTGAGCTGAGATTGACTTCTTTTTCAAAGGGCTCGTCAACAAAAAAATCATGAATATGTAATTACATTTTATTCTTTATTCTTATTGCGACACAATCGGGATCCTTTCATAGTTTTATTATGACTTGTTTACTAAACTCCATTCAGGTATGTTACCATATAAAATATAGCAATATTTGCGACCATTTTGGCCTTTCAATTAAAATTTTTAATAATTCCCGCCAAAGTACGCACCCAAATTAATTTTGTATATTGTCATCTTATGTGCATATGTATATGTATATCGCATGGCTGATAATAAAAGTTGTAAACGAAGCACTTCACGTACTTCAGGCGAAATGGAAGTCCGTGTAACTGATGACTCCTGGATGCCAGGCCATATTCATCCTGCGACTTCAAAGGATGGGCGTGGGCAACAATAGATGGTCCCAGGATACAACAATAGTCGTTGCGATGGCTAAGGAGGCACTTTTCGGGGGCGAAAAAAATGAAGGGACCACAAAGCAGAAAAGGGACAATAGCACCTAATGGTGCGTTGTGGTGTCGGTGGTGTTGGTGGTGTTGGTGGTGTTGGTGGTGTTGCTGCTGTTTGGTTAGTGGTGCTGCTGGGCTGGTGGGTGGATGCTGCCGGTGGTTCCAGTGGTTCCGGCCGGAACAGTGGCCATGCCAGTGGCGGTGCCATCGACGGTGTCCCTCATTTATCATTTACACACCAACGCACGGGAAAACAGTCCGAACACGGCCAAATGATGGGTTGCCTCTCGCTGCCGGGGATAGAAAATCCTCGGTGGAAATTCCATTAACGCTTTATGTCGGCCATGCGGCACATCGGCCCGTCATTTGCATTGATTAAATCACTTTGCGGTCGGTTCGGCAAATGGTTGGAAAATCCCCACCAACTTTCTGCTCAGTTGTTGCGCTGCCCCAATTTTTATGCACTTCTGCTGGGATTGCCTCAAAAATTGCCATCTTTATTCGACTTTGCGCCCAAAATCTTCCAGCCACGTTGTGTATCCATATTTCCGATCAATTTCCCAAGTTTCTGACGGCAATTTAAATTTTGGTTCTTGATTTTGTTGTGCTACAGCGAAAGGTGAGAAATGTACTTGAGTGGGAAAGTACAATCTTTTACCTTTCTGTTTTTTTGCTTTTCTTTTTATTGTTTTTCAATTTACTGCTCGGCTCTTTTCAAATTGCGAACTTAATGGGTGAAGACGCTTCCTTCTTACCTATTACAGCATTTTTACGGTAATCCCTGAATCGTTGCATTTTAACTTGATAAGTATGGCAGTAGGATCTTATCTTTCTCGATACGTATTTTTTAAACGCGATAGCTGGTTAAGTTGTTTCCAACTCTTATCGATCGTTAAACTGTCGATAAAAAAGTGACTACTAATAACAGTCGACCGGGTGGCAACGCCAGGACAATATCAATCAGCTGTTTGAAGGTTGTTTATTTTCAATTTGCACGTAACTTTCAAAACAATCAAATTCCTTTGGAAATGATTATACAGAATAGAAGTCGGCTTATAGGGCAGATTTTGAGACGGTGCCATCAACAAGGTAAGAGAAAATATGGTTTTCACATATGTGCTCCCAATTTAAAGTGTCTTTGTAATTGAACGTAATCAAGCGGTTGAAAAGAACGCTAGGAAAGACAATTTAACAGCATACTTTGGAAAATGGCCCGAAACGGAGCAAAAGGAATTTCGCCAGCATATGCGCATTATCGCGGATTTCATTAGTGAGCCAGAGGAACAGCAGCTTCACGAGGAAATCGAACCCTATATGAGCCGCCTGCGCTACGAGTTCGATCACTGGGACGATGTGGGATAAGATCACAAAAATGTGTACATGGATGATAACACCCATCTTGCAGGCCATTCACGGTTTTCGGGAGACGGAGCGCAAGAAGTGGTTCCCCAAAAACAGAGAGGTCCTGGAGCGTGTGCGCCAAGTCGCCTTCGATGGAGCAATTATGCCCTATGTCCACATCCTGGATCTTGCGCCCGATGGCGTTATCAAGCCGCATGTGGATAGCACGCGAGTAAGTCCGAAATTACAGTGATTGAAAGCAGCAGTAAGATTTTGTAGCCAAATCGCCAATCGTTTTGTCATCCTTTTAGTACTGCGGCAACACAATCTCTGGGATCAGCTTACTTAGCGACAGTGTGATGCGACTTGTGCGCACGGATGAGCAGCGGTACCAACAGCAATCATCGGGAACTGCAACGCAACCGACATCCCAGGGGTCAGAGCCCGATGCAGCTTATCGCCATCAGCCGGAGGCGCCTCTGAAGAACAACTTCTACGCTGACATCCTGCTGCCCCGCCGCTCCTTGTACATAATGAGCCACACGGCTCGCTACAACTTCACGCACGAGATACTATCCAAGGAGCACTCCCAGTTTCGGGGTACGCTGGTGCCAAAGACGCGTCGCATTTCCATCATTTGCCGCAACGAACCCTAAGCGGGGTATATACATATGTACATATATTTCGCTGCGAATGAATTTTGGTGCTGTTGAAATCTTGTAAATGAAGAATCAATTATTATTTACTGCAGTTACAAACGATAATTCTTGTTAAATAAAGTTGGTTAGAGTTGTACATAGATTAACATATAATGTATAACTGAAACCAATGATAATATGACCTAAACCTACACAAGAGATGTACCACTGTGTTTGTTTACCAACTAGTTTAAAACGAATTGTGTGTGAACAGAACGTTTTCTTTTGACTGTCGAATGTTCTACGTGCAATGCTAAAACACCATCAAACATGGAGTAAAGTCGATGAGAGTGAGAAGTGTATCTTTGATTAAAAGTTAAGAGCTTAAATAACAACAAATCAGCGCTAGTGGCCTTTGCTTGCACAGCTCTTGGCGCCATTTAGTCCATTTGTTTGCTTATTAGAGGTCTTGGCTTGGCTTGTTTGCGTAGAAGATTGAAGACATCCTGGAAAATCCCGACGCATATATAAAATACAGGACGTGATTTTGGGCGGACGAAAGGAACACTTTACGATTTGCAAATGATGTCACAAATTTATACGAAACTCTGTAGTTGGCTGGGTGTTTCACTTATAGGTGTGTTTGTAATAAAAACTTTTTGTGGTTTTAAATTCTGGCTAGGCGCGAAATCGATGGTTCGGTTCAAAAGCTCGCTGTTAGTTTCTCTTTCGCTGTTACAAGGCGATCCACAAGACTGTTAGGCTTGTGTTCCACCAGGCGAAACTCTGCCTGTTATGTTTATGTTAAAAGGCAATTCTCTGTAGTGAATGGGAAAAATGTTAACACGTTGCTTAAAGGGTATACCCGGTTTGCTGAACAGTATGTAACATGTAGAAGAAATTTCGGATTGTTGAGTAAATCGGCTCTCTTGTTTTAAAGTGACTTTAAATAGCCGGTTCACAAAAACTACAATTTGGAGTACAATTCTTAAGAACTCAAAATCAAATACGTATTTTGAAAACATATTAATGCCGAGATTTTTACAATTTTTGCACACGTTGATTTAGATAACAAATTCGTATAAGCTGCAGCCTTATAGGTTGAATGGAATTTAGTTATTGAGTTTTAGTTATTACTTAATATTTCGAACAATAAAGGCAGTGAAAAGTGCAATTTCCCCGGCTCAAGCAAATCTTATTTACGCAATTTTCGTATACGACTGCTGGGCGGTTTCTTGCTACCTGGTCCCCAGGACTTCAAGATCGCAAAGGTCAGCATTTGTGTGCAAGAACAGAATATTTGTTGGCTCACATGTGAGTGTTGGTAGCTCATTGTGTCCGTGGTTCTTTGAGATTGCAACTGGGTTATTTTCTAGGGTGGCAGTTGCAAAATATCTCGTGCAAAACAATGAAAATCCGATACACCTTTTCCTTATTATCTCAGGACGGCGCAGCTGCTGTAGAAAGTCCATTTTTAGTGCCACAAAATGTTCGTCTATATATACATAATGCCCAAAGATATTCATATTGGTTATATAAAAGTGCATTAAGTCGAAATTATTTAAGGATCTTAAGATTTATTTTAGTTATGGTTGTAAATATGAAAGCCGCGGTATACCAAAAAAGGATTAAAAGAAGAATGTAAGAGCCATGGTTCTATATAACGATTGCAATCAAAGACTTCCCTATAAAAAATGCACATGAGGGCATTCTAGGATTAGGGCACTCAGGATGCATATAATACATATTTATTTATTTAACATATTTTTATTACTTAAGGTCCTTCGACATTTAAAACAGGATAAAGTACTTGCTATAATTCTAAACCAATTCATATTTTTCATGTTTGCTATAGAATGTTATGAACTTTATATTTGTATTTTTTATTAAATAGCTAACATAGCTAACATATGTACATAGCTAGGCTACAATTGGAAATACCCTTGCAAGACTATTTTCCTATTTCGTTATATCTAAATATATGTATATGTTTTGTAAAAGTCACCCAAATTAATATATACATATACTTCCGTTTCTACATTAACCTATTTTTTATATAAATGGGGAGCATTTCTAGACGGGCTCAAAATCCTGGCAAGTGGAGTTATGAAATTGTTTAGCGTAATCAAAACGTAACCAAAAGTTTCGCGAAACTTTTTTGGGTGTCCCCACTAAAAGGGTGAACTGGCAGCCAAATAATAACAATAATAATCGCAATAACCGAAATAAAGCTCTGAAAAAAGTTAATTATGGAGTTGCTGCCCCTTATTTGGGGACTGCCTCCTAAACGCTGAGATTGTTGTTATTTGTGTACTTTCTGTTGCTTGCAGTTGATATTTTGTGTTCCAAACTTCGAGTAGCCACTTTGTTCGCAAGGACTTTTAAAAGGGGGATGGCTTTTTTCGCCTTTGTTTTGTTTCTGGGACAGAGCGAAATGTTGATGGCTCTTTTTTCGACTCACCTGCTACTTTTATTTTTTGAGCAATTCGAGACTGGTTTCTCCCATTGCTTTGTGCCTAATGTTCCTTGACTTTGGCCATTTTGTTACTCGTATTCAGGAATGTTTTCAAGGTTTTTTATTGCGTCATTTAACTAAATATGTGACTTTGTTAATATTGCAAAAAAGTTTTATCCTCATCAAAACATATTTTATAATTAAATAAAATTTGTTTTCTATTTGACTTTATAACCTCAGAACAAAATAAATATGCAGTTTAAACTGGCACACATTTATGCAATAATATGTTAGAACTAAGAATTAAAATAAATAAAAAATATAAGCAATGGGCACTTTTAAATTTCGCGCCCTGCTGGAGTTGCCAACGATCGTGTGCATCCTAAAATAAACTAACTTCTGACACGTATGGCCCCACTGGAGGCAAACGTCGATAGACGCCACGACCAATCGATAGCTGGACAGTACCATCTCTAACATTTACGACGTGTTGACCGGGAAAAAATCAAAAGAAGCCAGCAATTGCTTTTAAACCGCGAAGCGCTGAACAAGTACGGAGTTTGTAAAACAGTTAATATTTTTAGCAAGGTCCGTGCAAGCGTAGCCAAACAAGGAAACTAATTCCAACGCTGCCGTGACACAAACTTCTGTACGAAATTGAAAGTCAAATGAATTCTGTACAAAACTGTGTGTGTGCGTGTAATTCAAGCGTCAATTTGTCGATGATAAAATTTGCCTGCGCTTAATGTACACATGTGTGTGTCTTCGTTGAGCATATGAGCCTGTGACTGTGTGCGTATCGGTGTGAGCGTCGAGCATAAGAAAGCAGCACAAAACAACAGCAATAACAACACCAGGAAGACAACGACGCTTAGCGAAAGAGCGCAGGAAAGGAAAGAGCAGAATCGGAATCCATTTTACAAGGCGAAGAAAGGAGTAGAAGAGACCACGCGATGGCCAGTTTCCAGATCCACCAAGACATGAGCAACAAGGAGAATCCGGGCATTAAGATCCCGGCCGGAGTGAAGAACGCCAAGCAGCCGCTGGCCGTAATTGGAAAATCGGAGAAGAATGCGCTTGCGCCGCGGGCCAATTTCGCCGTACTCAATGGCAACAACAATGTGCCGCGTCCGTCCGGGAAAGTTGTAAGTACCGTTGTCGATTTCCCGTACCTCTACGTATAATTCCAATGCAGCTGCTTTATTTTATGGTGTTGGTGGTGGGATGCTCACACCACTGCGCCCGTGCGCATGTGTGAGTGCGCCTAGTGGTGGTGGTTTTCTCTCCCTTACCCCTCCCCTTCCTACCCTTCTATTCCATCCTTTTCACATATTTTTTTTACATTACTCTTTTAAAATAACCCATGTACTTACTAGCGCCTAACCTAGAAACTAAACTAAACTAACCTAGAAAATAGGGCAGGCCTTGCAATTGCGCGCCTTTTTGAAGTTTCGCAACAACAATGCGGCGAAACAAGAAGAGAACAAAAGCAATTGCGATTGCTAACGCACACATGCACATAAGTGCATACCCATACGCGGGCAATTCGGGAAGCCAGGGAAAGGCGCGCAACTAAAAAGTAGGATCGTTTCAGGAGGAAAATAATTTGAAATATACTATCTTATTTTACCTGCTGTATTAAAGCTATGTAAAAAAGGGATATCATTTATATTATATCATGTATAGTGAATCACACTTTTTGAAATTTTCGTAACTGCAATATTACTTGACTCAATGAAGAAGACTGTAGTTAATCATATAAGTTGACCATATTTATCATATATATCATTTGGTAATCCTGGTCTCCTGCTCCTTTCAGCAGGTCTTCCGTGACGTAAGAAACCACAATGCCGATGAGAATGTGGAGTACGCAGCCAAGAAATCGAATGTGGTGCCCGTGGTGGAGCAATTCAAGACCTTCTCCGTGTACGAGGACAACAATGATACCCAGGTGGCACCACCCGGAAAATCCCTGGCCTCCCTAGCCGACAAAGAGAACCAACATGCCGTGAAATTGTAAGTTTCCATCGATCTATTGGCAAACCGCAAGCAAACTTTTGATTTTCATTTCACTCCATCCAGCGATGCCGGGCAAAAGGAGTTCGTGGACTACGATCTGGATTCAACGCCCATGTCCGTGACTGATATTCAGTCGCCCATGTCCGTGGACCGCTCCATTCTCGGTGTCATCGGTGGCACTGAAACGGGGGCCACGCCAAGTGGACGAGTCAAGGAGCTGCCGCCGCGCAACGATCGTCAGCGGTTCTTGGAAGTGGTTCAGTACCAGATGGACATCTTGGAATACTTCCGGGAGAGCGAGGTAAGTCCGGTGAAATCCACTTGCATTAGCTGCACTATGAAAATTTAAGATTACTTGTGCACACAAATAATTCCTAGTCACTTAGTCTTATCTTTACAGAATATCTAAAATTGATAACTTTTTGTATGTCGAGTCTTGCTTGATAATCTGAGAGCGCATCGCAGACATCGTTTCTGTCATAAAAGGGAGTTTTTCCCCCAAGGTATCTTGGGTTTTCAATGTCTTGCCTCTTACTTGTCCATGTGCATTGTATCTTTTTGTGCAGAGGCAGGCAGACGCAATTTCACAAGGGAAGTCGGACCTTGCCGCACCCTAATGTGGCATTCCCTTCACGCAACGCTGCCTCTTTCTGGGTTCATGGGCTCACTTCTCTCCGCTCGCCCATGTTCGGCACATGTTTATGTTTGTTGGGCGGGAAACGAAGCGCTCGCCTGCGTCTCATCCTTTGTCGTTGTTGTTGTTGACTCTTACATCTTCTTTTCTTTCCATAGTCGTAGAACACTCGGTACAGATGGAATTCGTCTTGCAGCCAATTGCTTGGGTTATAATTTTGTTTGAAGTTGACCAGTTTATTTCTTAGGAAAGCACAGATGTCATTTATTTTGCTTTCGGTGCATTTATTTGCATGGTTTGGGTCGTGGAAATTAATCGAAATAATTTTTACTTTTTGACAAATTCAGATTTAGTAGATTTTAATTTATTGCAATTTTACTTACAAAATTACTAGAATACCTAACCTAAAAAATAAAAAAAGGAAAAAAACTAAAAAGAAGAAAAAAATAGTTTAAAAAAAGGGAGAAAAAAAACTAAAAAGAAAAATTGAAAAATGAAAACAAAAAAAGAGGAAAAGACGAAAAAAACAATTTTAAAAATAAAAAAAAACAATTTAAAAAAATGAAAAAAAAAAAAACAATTTAAAAAAATGAAAAAAAAAAAAACAATTTAAAAAAGAAAAGAAAAAAAAACAATTTAAAAAAAGGAAAAAACTAAAGCATAAAAAAAAAATTTATGAAAAAAAAATAAACAACAATAATTTAAAAAAAATACAAACAAAATATTAATGAAAAATCAATAATCAAAGAACAAAAAAAAATACAATAGCAAATGATAGACAAATGGTGATATTTCAGATTTTCAGATGTACGCAAATATAGGATTTGGTTTTTGTAGTTTTTAATTATTTGAAATTCTTTGTTTCCAACATGAACGTTATAATTTCGCCGTCGATTCCAAACAAAAATAAAATAGTATTTTTAAACTAGTACATGTTCTAGACGCGGGTGGAAAGCTGCTGCACAATAAAGTGAGGCAGTTTTCTAATCGCATCCAGCTCATTGTACTCGAATCGTCTTAGTTGGAAACTGCCATACAATCCCACTAACGCGAGTTCTTGTTGAACTGATCGTAAAAGTCATCCGAGACGGAATTAGTTAAGCCGACAAGTGCTTCCTTGCGTTGCCGATCCTGCTCCACAGCCAACTTGGAATTCGCCCGCATAAGCTCATCGAATTCCTCCTTACGTCGGCGATCATCCTCGATCTGGTGAAGGACCAAGGTGCGGTCCATATTGATGGCGTATTGCTCCCACTGTTTGTCCATCATCTGGGCCTCCGTCTTGCGCTGAATGGCCAAACGTAGCTGTTGCTCTTGTCCCAGGCGGAACACGCGAAGTTCTTCCGGCGTCATGCCGCGATACATGAAGGCAATCTTCTTGTTTGGATCGGTGCGCGATTGTGCCACATCCGGATTTTCAGTGAGCATGTCGCTAGAAAGCATATTATAGATCTCAGCCATGTCATCCTCATATTTTTCACGCTTTTCCCTTTCGCGGTCCAATTGCTTTTGCTTGGCCATGTTGATGTTGAACTGACGCACTCGCTGGATCACTTGGTTTCGCATCTGGTGATCAGACTTGGCCATCTCCTGCAGATGCTTGTCTCTGCAACCAACGTTGTCCATCAGCAGATTATCGGCCTGCCTCCGAGCATCCTCCGCCTTCTTACGCTCCTGCACTTGCTGATCCAACCACGCTCTTTGCTGCTCCCGCTGCCGCAGCTTCCGGTCAGAGTTGTACAGGTCCTCGCCCTGAAAGATTTGGGCACTGGACACGCCCAGGGAAATGTCATTGTCGGCGACTCTGGTTGGACGTGCCTTCTTCAAGAAATTCGGATCGTTAAGGTCGAACTCGCGGCGCTGTTCCTTGCGCTGATAGCGGCAGCGATAATAGTTAAGATCCGAGTCCACCACACGCTGTTTCTTCTCCAACTCCTTTTCCTGGGCCAGGATCAGACGCTTCTGCAACTGCTCCTGTTCCTCAAATTTCTTGTCGCACTCCATCTGGGCGGTTCGCTGCTTCTTTTTCTCAAGTATTTGGCGATCCAACATTTCGAGGTCGAGCTGTGAAATGGAATATTCGACCATGAAGTTCACCCAGTCTGCAGAATCATACTTACCCCGTAGAGACGCTGCTTGGCATTAAAGATGCGCCGCTTCCGCTCATCTTCGTACTGCTCCCGTTTCTGCAGCTTCATCGCCTCGTCGAGGTCCTGCTTGGTGCATATTCCGATTTTGAGCGTCATCGTGCCGGAGTTATACAAAATATTCAACTGTATTCAAGTTCGATATGTCTGTCTCCTCCTGTTTGTAAAATATGGATATTTTGCCTGAGTTCCGGTTGACTTTGTTTGCTCGGTTGCTGGGTGCTTTGTTTATTGTTTGCCTCTACTAAATAACACATTACTGAAATATTTGCATGGGGGTTACAACTTTAACAGGTTTATTAAATTTCTCAGTATAAATCAAATGATTATACGCATCCAATTACATATATTCATGCCGATTGATAACTAAATGGTCAAAAACCGTTTCCTCATCTTTGCAGTTCGTGGCGCTTGACGATTCCAATAATCGTAAAAGCGACCATTAAATAAACACCTAATGTACATATTGCCCATATAGGTGTTTTGGCAAAGACTTATGTTGAAACTGGGAATTTCGATGCGACTCACGTACTACGAAATAACCAATAAACAAATAAAAATTGGTTGACTCCGTCCCACAGCTTTTGCATGCCTCTTCTCCAATGGTATTCGCTTGAGTTGACTGAGCGGTTTTTGTTCCCGTGAAATTTGTACGTTTTTGACACCCTTCTAAAATAAAGCCGAACTGTTAGTATCGAGATCAGCGTGTAGAAAACGGCGATAAGCATTAGCAATATGTTTGCGAATTGGGTTAACGATTTTGTATGCTAACCAAAAGTGGCTGTATCCATAACTTGTTAAACCAACTAATCTAATCGGTATAATCATTTGTTTCAATCTTTCAGAAGAAACATCGCCCCAAGCCACTTTATATGCGCAGACAGAAGGACATCAGCCACAATATGCGCTCCATCCTGATAGACTGGCTGGTTGAGGTTTCCGAGGAGTACAAACTAGACACAGAGACGCTGTATCTCTCAGTCTTTTATCTAGATCGATTTTTGAGTCAAATGGCGGTGGTGCGCTCCAAGTTGCAGCTGGTGGGCACGGCAGCTATGTATATTGCCGCGTAAGTAGTCTTTGTCCGGTAATGAAGGTGTATTTATGTGAGTTTCTGTTCAGGAAATACGAGGAAATTTATCCCCCAGAGGTGGGTGAGTTCGTGTTCCTCACCGACGACAGCTACACCAAGGCGCAGGTGCTACGCATGGAGCAAGTTATCCTGAAGATTCTCTCCTTCGATCTGTGCACACCGACTGCTTACGTCTTCATCAACACCTATGCTGTACTTTGCGACATGCCTGAGAAGCTGAAGTTCATGACCCTGGTAGGCTATTGGCAATACAAAAAAAAAAAAGAAATCTGAATGTTTACTAACTTTATATTTATTGACTTGACAGTATATTTCTGAGCTATCCCTAATGGAGGGAGAAACGTACTTGCAATATTTGCCATCACTTATGTCATCCGCCTCAGTCGCATTGGCGCGTCACATTCTGGGCATGGATGTGTGGACGCCACAGCTGGAGGAGATCACGACTTACAAGCTGGAGGACCTAAAAACAGTCGTATTGCATCTGTGCCACACCCACAAATCGGCAAAGGAGCTCAACACGCAGGCCATGCGGGAAAAGTACAATAGAGACACGTAAGTAGCAAAAACTGCATTGCGAATGCGCCCGTGTTTACCTAATGTTTTCCTCAACAGTTACAAGAAGGTGGCTATGATAGAATCAGTTGATATGAGCAAGGACGACTTTGATCAGCTCTGTGAGGCTTACAATGACAAGCAGAAAGAGGAGCACCAGCCGGATATTAATACTAAATCGAACGTGAATTTGTTTTATAAGTTTTAAGTGTTTTGAGCCTCTGCCATGGTCAAATTGTATATTAGTTTAGTGTTTCATGTAACATTATGTAGTTTCAGTTGTAAGTGTACACATGCATAAATTGTAGTTCGGTCGTATAAGAGCTCCGCATTGGTTGGCCTGTTGGCAAGCTCCCGTTGCACGTGCCGGACAATTTTACATGTGAGCCATATAAAAGATAAGTTCCCAAAATATACGCATAATTTGCGCTCTACAACATCCGCGTCTGTCCACGGTGGGAGCTTGTCACGCCAGTGAGCAGTAGGAACTACGGCAGTCTTAGAAACCGACGAGCTAATAGGAAAAGAGGAAGCCACCGGACAGCGAACATATTTTATATTTCAAACTCTGTATTTTAAGTATGTATATTTTCGTGTTTATAAATTGAACCGTACTAACGTATACAATGTGTCTACAGCAGAAACAGCTAGCTTCGAGAATTATTTTACCATATTTATATATTAATATTTAGTCCATGAATGTTCTGTGAACTACAAAACAAATATATATATCATTTTTACAAAACACACAAACTATCACCCAGCCAGCGCCACAAGGAATAAAAAATCACTTAGCCGCAGGATAGCCAATCGACCTAGAATGGCAGCCGTAAACTCTTATTCAATTTAATCTTATACGCTTACTAAATGTTTACTAAACTTAGTCTAAACTATTTTGCGCATTGAAACATAAATAGAGCGCTGCCCAAATGGATACAGCCAGATAATGGGCTATACTCTAACATAACTCTTAGATCTATACTAACTACCCGAATTAATTTGATAATACCATTGACGAGTGGTTTGTGCTCGCGAGCTGAATATTCGCTAAATATTCAACATAAAGTATTCAATAAATCTTTGAAAAAGGCAAGCAAAAGGCGTGGTTATACCATCATTTATGGGGTGGGTACAAATAAAATAGCAGCGGTTTGCTGACCCATATTCCCACGCCCACAAAAAAAAAATGCCACGCTCATACTTTAAATTTTTTGTTTATTTTTTTCGGTTCACGAAATTGAGCCCGAATCGTAGAATGCTCACCTCTAGCTCCTCCCTGCTCTGGACCTGGTCAAACAGCGCCTTCTGCATTTGTAAAAATGCCGCAGAGGGGGAGGAAATGGCGGGATCCGCTGGGGTGCTGCTGGGGGGCAGCATGCTTATTTCCGCAAAAACAGCGGACAGCTCCTGCTTCGCATCCTCCACGGGTGTGCTTGCGCGTTGCCTGGAAACCCGAAATATAAAATAATTATTTTACATTAATAATTAACACTAAAATTCACTTACCTTGATTGATCCATGGATAAATTGATGGTGGAATGCGGGCTTAGAATACAGAATACCAAAAATCAAATTTATATACCCTTTCAAAAAGTATACATCTACATATATGTACATATATTTATAAAAATAGCTTGGATTGTCAATTAATTAGCTACTAATTTGCCTAGGACAGCTCTATGTTATAGTCGTCGGGCTTTGATAGATTTTCGAAATTAAAACCAAATGTATATATGGTTAAACAAACTCTACCTGTTACATACCTTTCCACCAATCTACTATACCCTCATACTCTACGAGTAACGGAAGTATATAGAAGTGGAAAAGGAGAATGAAAGGAGAAAGAGGGTAATAAAAAGACCACCACTAATCTTAAAAGAGAATCGGTTCGAATAACAGTTATGTGTTTCCACATTAACAAAGCGGTAATAATAATTAATGGTTTTAAAAATGTTTTGGGGTTTACCAAATATTCGGGGCTCGAACTGGCACAAGCCAGTGTTATTATTAGAATAATTATTTTTGTTATTGATTTTATGAATTTATTTTATTGTTTATTGACAATGTTATTATCAAATTAAGTCGACTAGTTAGTATAGACCTAAGAGTTATATTAAAGTATAGTCATCATCTGGCTGTATGCATTAGAGCAACGCTTTATTTATGCTTAAATGGGCAAGCTAATTTAGACTAAGTTTAGTAAACATTTAGTAGACGTATAAGATTAAATTTATATAAGAATAATTTAATAGTTCGATTGGAACTATTGCGCCTGAGTGAGTCTTTTGTAAAAATGATGTACATATAAACTTATTTATTTTGCAGTTCACAGAACATTCATGGACTAAATAGTTATATATGTATACATATGTATATACGTTAGTATGGTTTAATTTATAGACACGAAATAAACAAATATACTGACGAGTGCCTTGAGATCCAAATCCGAATAATTAGTATATTTTTCGTATTCCAAAAATGTTTGTGAAATAATTTTTTATTTGTAAACTGTATATAATTGTAAATACTAAATAACTAAATATCGATAGAATTAATTGAATAGATTTAAGAATGAACGATAGTATCATCGATATATCGAATGTAGATAAGTGATCGAGGAGCAAGAAGAAAGGACTTTGGATCGAGAAGTTGAAGGAGAAACATCGTTAATAAAGAATATATAAAATTGTTACAAAAATCAGGTGTGGGGTATATCCCAAAACAGTTATAATAAAGCAAGACTACGATGGAATATAGTGTTATTCTAAAAAAATCAAAAACTGAGTTAATTGACATTTTAAAAGCAAACGAAGTTTATTTTGGCGAAGACGCGACTTTAGTTCAACTGCGCAACGCCGTTAAGAGTGTAATGGCCGAGAATAAAAATAAAACCATAGCGTCAAACCTAGTGAAAACCATAGAGGCAGATGAAGAACCAACTAATGTGACGATTCCTAAAAGTGAAATTAAGACGATTGGCGGTGGCAACGAGAATGTGCACGAGGATTCTGATGAAATTAAAATTTACGAGAAGTCAATAACTGTAACCGGTGACAGTGGCAGCATGCACAGGGAAGAAAGAGACAGCCATAGTGTAGCGCCAAGCGGCAGCGTGGATGATGAAATACCTGGAAAAGATGATGAAATAACTACGAGAAATGAGGCAATAAGAAAGAATGAAATGCTAAACGAGAAAAAGCATGATTTATCAAGAGAGGCTGAATATGTACAGTTAGAGATGCAGCATTTAAACAACTTGGAAAACTTGTACCTAGCTCGTATGCGTGTTGCTGAACTGGAAGCAGATTTTAAGTTAATGGAAGGAGGAGCAAGAACCGTGAGAAATGACGTCATTGGGATGAAAGACATAGAAGCCTTGATTAATTGTTTTTCGGGAGATGATGGCTACCCGATACGGCGTTGGATAAATGACTTTGAGCATATAATGAACACGTATGACGTACCAGATCAACGCCGTTGGATATTTGCTAGGCGTATGTTAAGCGGATCAGCAAAAGCTCAAATGATCAATGTGAACCCTTTAACATGGAATACCCTATGCAAGGAGCTGCTGGCGATTTTTGAACAAAAAGTGACAGCGTGGGACGTGATTAAACAGCTTGAAGCGAGACAAAAATTTCCTGATGAAAGTACATTGCACTATTACATCGCTATGTGTGGCATTTCGAAGCAAGCAACGCTAGCGGATTCTGATGTAATTCGTGCAATTGTGAGTGGGCTCCAAGACAAAACAGGAGCTGCCACTTCTTTAGCCTTTTGTGAATCGTTGGATGAATTGCGCAAGAAGATAACTATATATGATAAAGTAAAGATATCTGATCAACGGGTGGCTGCTGCAAACGTGGATAGTTCGAGTAATGTAAAAATGATTAAATCAACAAACCTTCAGCAACGACCTACAGCTGTGCGTTGTTACAATTGCCGAAAATTGGGGCATATAATGAGCGAGTGCAGACGCCCAAAGAGACCTGAAGGTGCCTGCTTCAACTGCTACAGCCAGGACCACAAATACCAGGACTGCCCGAGGAAGAGGGGCGTCACTACCGTAGCAGCCATGCAAGATGGGGAACTGTCGGACACTGATGACCTGGCAGCGGTTCAATCGGTTAAGTTATGATTTCTTTATGGTGAAGAGAGGTGTATTACTGTTGTAAGTTTATTTGACACAGGAAGTCCAGTAAGCTTTATTCAAAAATCTTTAGTTCCAAGTAATGTTAAATTAAAATCTCAAAGAAGTAAATACCATGGAATAGGTGGACAACAAATATTAATTTTTGCAAAAATTGAATGCAGTGTATATTTTCATAAAAAAGCTTATAAAGTTAGTTTATTAGTTGTAGAAGACACATTATTACCATTACCTACCTTACTAGGGCGAGATTCACTTAAAATAATGGAAGTCCAATTAGTACATAAGAAACAGATAAATGCGGAATATAATTTTTCAAATAAAAATATTAATAACGACAGTAATAACAAGTTTTCTGCATCTCTTTTCACCAGTAAATATATAACCCATTACAATAAGAAAACTAATATAAATAATTCTAGTTGTTTAAGTAAAAATAAGTTGAATAACCAAAAACTAAATAATCAAAAGGATATAAATAGTTACCAACAAAGTAATCAATTCGAAATAGAACAATTTTTTAGTAACTATGCAGGATATATTGAAGAAGAGTTAAAGGAACTAATTAGTGTAGGAAACGGATTCGGAAAAGATTATGAAGAAAAATGTAGTGAAATAGTAAAAACTCATTATTTAAGTAAAAATTTAGATTATAAAAAAGCTCCTATATATCAGATGACTATTAGAGTTACAGATACTACACCCTTTCATTGTTCACCTAGGCGTTTGTCATACTATGAAAAAGAGAAAGTAGGTGAAATAATTGATGATCTTCTTAAGAAAAATGTTATTAGAAAAAGTAAATCTCCTTATGCATCTCCCATAGTTTTGATTAAAAAGAAATCTGGTGAACTTAGAATGTGCGTAGATTATAGAGGACTTAATAAGCGAATAGTTAAAGATAATTTCCCATTACCGTTAATTGAAGATTGCTTAGAGTACTTAGAAGGCAAGATATGTTTTTCAATAATGGATTTTAAGAGTGGCTTCCACCAAATAGGCGTAGATTCACAGAGTGTACCGTTTACCTCATTTGTAACACCCCATGGGCAATATGAATATTTAAGAATGCCATTTGGCTTAAAAAATGGATCAGCTATTTTTCAAAGATTTATTACAAAAGTATTAGTGGACTTTCCACTTAATGAAGAACAACTAGGAGCTTTTAAATCGTTGAAAACCGTATTATCGAATCCTCCAGTATTGGCTATCTTTAACCCTAATCGTGAGACTGAACTTCATACAGATGCTAGCTCGCATGGCTTTGGAGCCGTCCTTATGCAGAGACAAGATGATGGCAAGATGCATCCAGTATCGTTTTATTCAGGTAAAACTAATGCAGCTGAGTCTAGGTATCATAGTTTTGAATTGGAAACCCTAGCGATTATTAATGCATTACGTCGATTTAGAGTTTATTTAGAGCATAGGCATTTTAAAATAGTGACAGATTGTAATTCTTTAGTGCAGACACTGAGTAGGAAAGCCATAAACCCTAAGATAGCGAGATGGTCATTGGAATTGGAGAATTATGATTATTCTATAGTTCATAGACCTGGTGTTAATATGCCTCATGTTGATGCGTTGAGTAGACAAGTTCAAGTATTAGATGCACTTAGAGAAAATAGTGATAACGCCATAGAGTCCCTAGCGAAACCCCTGATGAGTAGTGAACATAGTGATAATACCGTAGAGTCCATAGCTAAATCCATAGGGAATAATAGGAACTTAGAGAGTAGAGTAGGAAATAGGAGATACATGCCGCATTGTGAAAGTAGAGATGAGACTCAGTCAAATATATCAGAAGACCATAATTTTAGCATAGAGGATAGTAAAGACAGCTGGGGTGGTGTCCCAAATGAATTGGAGTTTAGAGAAAAATCCATAGTAGAGTCGATTAAAGTAGTGGGGGTAGTAGGAGCAACACCTAGGGATATTGACCTTATATTGCAAACTGAACAAATGCGTGACCCTGAAATAATTAAGATAAGAACAGCCGTGGAGGAAGGTAGTTGCACTTCATTTGAATTAGTAGATGGCGTTATTTATAAAAAGAATAGTGACGAATCCTTATGTCTGTATGCTCCGAGTTGCATGGAAGAACAAATAATTAGGTTATCACATGAAAAATTAGGCCACCTAGCTGCTGAAAAATGTGTAAAGGATTTAAAGAGAAACTATTGGTTCCCAGCTATGAGTAGTAAAGTAGGAAATTTTATAAGAAATTGTTTACCGTGTATATTGCATTCAGTACCGAAAACCATTCATAATCGTACACTCCATAGCATTCCAAAGCCGTGTATACCTTTCCATACTATTCACATAGATCATTTAGGACCGTTACCAAGCATACATTCAAAAAGAAAACACCTCCTTGTTGTCATAGATTCATTTACGAAATTTGTTAAGCTATTTCCAGTAAATAGCACTAGTACTCGTGAAGCAAAAGATTCACTTAGTAGGTATTTTGACTTCTATAGCCGTCCAAAACGAATTATTTCTGACAGGGGATCTTGTTTTACCTCCCTAGAGTTTTCGACCTTTCTTCAAGAACGTGAAATAGAGCATATCAAGGTGGCTACAGGCGCACCTCAAGCCAATGGGCAAGTAGAGAGAGTGAACAGAATCTTAACACCTATGTTAGGTAAATTATCAGAGCCAATAGAGCAGGCGGATTGGTATAAGTTATTAAATAAAGTTGAGTTTGCCATTAATAATTCCATTCATAGTAGTACTCAAGAATCACCTAGTATTCTATTATTTGGTGTTAGTCAAAAAGGCCCTATAGTTGATGAATTATCAGAATACATTGAGGACAAGTTTAATTTAGAGCAAAAAGACTTAGATAGTATCCGTTTAAAGGCTAATAGCAATATACAGCACTCACAATATAAGAATGAGCAATATTATGCAAAGAAACATAAAGCCCCTCTGGAATATAAAGTCGGAGATTTTGTAGCTATACGAAATATTGATACAACACCTGGAGTTAATAAGAAATTCGCACCCAAGTATCGCGGCCCTTATAAAGTAAATAGAGTATTTGAAAATGACCGTTATGAAATTGTTGATGTAGATGATTGTCAATTAACCCAATTACCATTTAAGAGTATATTAGAACCAGCGAGATTGAAACATTGGAAAACCGTTGTAAACCATACTATAGCATTACTATTGTAGATCGAGGTCGATCATAAGTCAGGTAGGCCGAATGTAAACTGTATATAATTGTAAATACTAAATAACTAAATATCGATAGAATTAATTGAATAGATTTAAGAATGAACGATAGTATCATCGATATATCGAATGTAGATAAGTGATCGAGGAGCAAGAAGAAAGGACTTTGGATCGAGAAGTTGAAGGAGAAACATCGTTAATAAAGAATATATAAAATTGTTACATATTATTGGCTCTTTATTTATTTAGTTTTTTATATTTAAGTGCAGGTCGCATATGATCCTTTATTACCTAAAAAAATCTTCGCTCATCGCAGCTCAAATATCAAAAAAACAAATGTCGGCCGCCAGCAGTTCATAAATAAATTAATTTAATTAATTTATATAACTTTGGAGGAAAAGAGGACTATTTTACAGTCAAAGCTGTTGGACGTTGATCGCCTAAAAATAAATGAATTTAGAAATTCCTAACCATTCCTATAAAAATAAATAAATTTATATGTTTTGCTGAGATAAAAAATGCCATTTTCTTGAAAGTTGTTTTCTGTCTGTTTTTAATTCATTGTTGTTTTAAGCACAAAACAGCGATTGCCTGAAATCGATAGGAAACTATCGATTATAAATGTTTTGCCCTTATACGAGTGTAGTAGAAAAATCTCAAATGGATGAGGAATTAGAATTAATCAGCCGCAATTTAAGCGATGTTCTGGCCAAGTTGAAGAACAGCAAACACAATGACTTGCAGGATCGCAAGCTAAAGATGGCTCGGCTGATACGACTCCACTTGCAGCACGTGCAAACTACGGTGGTCACACTCAGGAGGAGGACGCAGCAGAGGACCAGGCGGAGATTTAGGATGCTACGCACGTTATTTATGCGCCAGATGATGGAAATGCACTCGAACTACCTGCACATGTACGCCATGCTGCGCCTGAAGCATTCCCAAGTCATGGAATCGGACTCGGAAACCAGCGATGTCGATGGAGAACCGCAGGTGGAGATGGGCATGCAAGGAACTTTTCCCTGCTTTGATTCCCATTTCTTTGAGCATGTGATTCCTGATCTGAGCGAGGAGGAGTTTCTCAACACACTCCATGTGACCCGGGGAACCTTTGAGACCTTGTGCAAGCAATTGTCTCCCACTCTGCGGACTTCGGATGAACTTACTCAAAGAGCGCCAGCAATTTCTACCGAAAAGTGCGTGGCTCTGGCCCTGTACTTCCTGGCCAGCGGCGAACGGCTCTCTTTGATTGCCGAGAGATTTTCCCTGCCCCGTCCAAGGACTATCAAGTGTCTAAAGGTCTTCTGCAACGCCGTGATGTCCACTTTGGGCCGGGCGCTTCGCCAATTGCCACAGCATCCAGTGGACTGCAATAGTGTAGCCGAAGGGTTCCAGCGCGAAAGCAACATGCCCGCCGCAATCGTCGGAGTTCTTGGCGTCTGCTCTATTCCAATCCGGGCCAACGGCGACGCCAAGAACTCGATACTGCGCATGGAGTATCTCCTGGATGATCGTATGCTCTTTCGGGAGCTGCAATTGGGATGTGGCTTGCGTGCCACCCTGGGACCTATGTTTTCACACGCACCCAATACTCTCACCGCGATCCCTAAATTCCGCATTAATTCCCGCCCAGTTCCAGCCTTTGTCTTGGCTCCGGTGTACCAGAACTATCCACTGCGTCCTTGGCTTTTGCAGCGCTATACTGATCCGTTAGCCCCGCACGAACACGACTTCAACGAGGTTGCCGAGCATCTGCAAGAGTTGAGTGACTGCGCATTGCATCGTCTCATGTCCCGCTGGAGCTTCCTTAGCCAACCCCTGGACATTAGCTTCCACACGGCGTCTTGCATTATCACAGCAGCCGCAGTGCTGCACAATCTACTGGAAGAACTAAGCGAGCCGCACATGCTCGAGTGGGGCAACTCAGTGGACGTGTCCAAGTTCCGGGCAGAGCCGCTGCCTGATTCAGTCGGCGAAGACGCTGAGTCTCACGCGGCGCTAGAAGTGCGAGATTTCCTAGCCAGAACCATAAGCTCTACTGAAATGTGAGGCGTACAAATCGGTGTGCATCTGACTTTGCATATATAAGTTTTAGAGATAATGACTAAAATAAAACCAAATTAAGTTACATTATTAAAATGTAGGTTTCTTATTTATTTCAAGATGTACGAAAAATGAAGTATGCGCATTTAGTAAAGACGCTGGGGCGGTCCCATGGAGGACTTGACGTGCAGGGAGCGCACATTCTGCCAGTTCTTCTTCAACAGCGACACCAAGAAGTTGATCGACAAGTTGACGTTTTGGGCCAGCTCGTCGGACTTCATGCCCACGTGACCGACGGCGACGGACAGGCAGAGCACCTTCTTCATCTGGAACTTGATGGTCGACTTAACCTCCTCGATCTTGCCAATCATAGACTCCTGATGCGACAGCAGGGCAGGGAACTTGCCGGCCTTGTTCAAGCCAGGTCCAAGCAAACGAGGAATCTGCTTGATCAGCGACTCAGAGGCCAGGAAGGCATCATAGGACTTGGCCAGCTTCTTCACCAGTTTCTTGTTCTTGTTCAGCTTCTTCAGAGCCTCGGCATCCATGAAGTCGACGTTGTTGGCCTTGGCTTCATCGCAATGCTGCTGATCGCCAAGAATGCACACCTTCATCTTGGGACGGGGAATGTGCTTCAACCTGCAGGATAGCAAGAAAATAGCCATTAATTAGCCTGGGTTTTGTGGAACAAAATAAGATATAGATATAAGTAGGGACACATGGAAAACTTACAAAGCCCTCAGAGGAGCACGTTTTCAAGTTATTAAGAAAAGGGGGGTCGGTGTCCATTACTGGAGACCTACTCAAATTTTAAAGACCCTGAGTGCAGGTCCGTCGAGATGTGGCAGCCACATGTCTCGACTACCTGATGACGTGATGGACTCGACTCCCGGAGGAGCTTCTCTCCAAACACGTGCGCAGGTGACTTAGCCAACGTACTTGACGGTGCCGGAGAAACGCTTGTCCTTCTGGGGATCGTAGTTCTTCAGGCCGATCTGCAGTTCCACCGTCTCGAGGAAGCCACGCTTCTTCTTTGCCGAAGCGTCCAGGAGTCCATTGACGCCCTCATACAGCGTATCACGCGAAACCTTCGACCTGCAAGATTCAACCAATTATCAACCAAATGGAAGGGAAATGAACACTACAAGCATTCGGTGCTATTTTGACTGTCGAACTAATGCGCAAATAAAGGCAGCCCACATATTAGTTGCTTATTTGGCACATAAACACGTTTTTCTTTCGCAATCATTTCCAAACTGATATGGACATGGAAAAAGGTCTAAAAAGCTGGTTTCTGATTGCCAATAAGCACAGGATGGCGTTTTAAAACATTTATCTATGG
Source organism: Drosophila teissieri (assembly GCF_016746235.2). Lineage (NCBI taxonomy): Eukaryota > Metazoa > Arthropoda > Insecta > Diptera > Drosophilidae > Drosophila > Drosophila teissieri. Next base: position 11,384,610 of record NC_053031.1, on the reverse strand, counting down.
CCGCGGTGCTAAGTTACTATTTTCTTATATATTAAAATTATTAATTTTACTTACGCCATCTTTTCTCTTCAACGTGCGATTTAGAAAGGAAGTGGAAACTGCTTTTTAGAGCTGACAAACCTGCAGCGATAGTTTCATGGACACGGGTGCTTGTACGATTATATATCGATATTCATTCCAATCGTAGTTCTATTTCCGAAACTAGTCGGTTTGTTGGAACTGCTGGCTAATGCCTAATTAAAAATTGTGCAAATGTTTATAAAATGCTAAAAAATAAACACCTAAAATAGTAAAAATATACTACTCGTGATAATTATTTGGATAATATTAGGCATCAAAAGTTAGCATATGTGTTTTAATATCTTCTCCTAATGTCATATTTTAAAATGTTCAGATAAAATTAAAATTGTATACCAATGTTATTATAGAAACGAAGAAACAGCATTATTTTACGGCCTTTGATCTTAATATATTGAGGCATATCATTTGTTTAAGAAAATGAACCATCATTTTCATGACACAGTTAAGTGTAGTTGGAATCTCCCTAATAATAAAATCAATTTATTTGGCGATACTTTGTGAGCTGCCAACTTGTTTTTATCACCATTAACTTAGCAGCCCTGGAGCTGCGGCTTTGTTTGTAGCTGAGAATATTGGTTTTTAAATTTGCACTTGATCTCTGTAATATATATATGCAACTAATACGCTACTGGGTAAGTGTCTGAAGATTCTGTTGAGAGTTACCACTCTATAAAGGCATTTTATTTTAGATGATATCAGAGGCTCGTTCCAAGAGTTAGCAGTTGCGCTCTCTTCCCAAAACCAAAACTGAGAGTGCGTGGAAATGAAAACATTGCTTTCACCATCTCGCCGATTAGTCTGCATATTAGTTTAGTCGGCATTGGGCTGTTTGATATAAAGTAAGAACGTGGTGTCCGTGCATATCGCGGATTATATAAGGGATTTGAGCCGGGACTGCATTGATTTTCCATTGGCCATGGCCCGCATCGTTGAGAGCAATGTAAGTTACTTGCAATTAAGTACAATTCTATTCGCTGGTATGTTTACATAACTCCCGACTCGCATCACCACCTGCCCCGCCCACATTCATCTTGTTCCATTCCCCTCACATTTCATAGTTGTCAGCGATGATCATGTTTTTCTTTTGGCCAAATGCCTAATGCCTAGGTGGTTTCGCTTTTTCCCACTATCTAGGCACATCTATTAGTACCCAGTTGTTATCCATGTTATTATTTTAAATTATGAATATAAGAGATCGAATAATTGAGAGAACGAAATGCTTGCACTATACAAATAGTTTGTACCATATGCACCTGATCATTTAACTCATTTATAGGCCCATACTAAAACCATCAATAGTTTCTTTCCCATCACTGTTGCCCAGTGACGTCGCCGACTTAAGAATAGAGATGATGCCTGCCTTGTGACCTGAGGAATGAGTGATGTGGATCGTCTAGTGGAAAATCTGCGCCATGTGCCGGTCCGTCTGCCCAAGGAGTTGGAGGTTCGCCAGCTGTGCCGCTCGTTGAGTGACTTGCTCGTCGGCGAGGCGAATCTACTGAGCCTGCAGAGTCCGCAAATCGTATGCGGCGACATACACGGGCAGTTCGAGGATCTGCTCCACCTGCTGGAACTAGGCGGATCGGTGCAGCAGCACCGCTACTTGTTTCTGGGTGACCTGGTGGATCGGGGCAAAAACAGCTTGGAGACCTTTCTTCTGCTATCTTCTCTCAAAGTGCGACATCCGGCACAGGTTACCCTGTTGCGGGGTAACCATGAGTGTCGCAGTGCCACTCGATCGTATGGATTTTACGACGAGTGCCTTGCACAGTACGGCTCTGCGAATGTCTGGAGGATGTGTTGCCGTGCCTTCGATCTCTTGCCGCTGGCGGCGATCATTGATGGCAATATATTTTGCGTTCATGGCGGCTTGTCGCCGGAGATCCAGCGATTGGATGAGTTCCGTAAACTGGATCGCTGCCACGAGATACCCGAGAGTGGAGTCATAGCTGATCTCCTCTGGAGCGATCCCCAGGAAGCGCCTGGATGGACGGCGTCGCCACGTGGGCATGGAAAACTCTTTGGTGGCGATGTCGTGGAGCAGTTCACCCGCAGCAATAGTATCTCTCTCATATGCAGGGCTCACCAGTTGGCCAGGGATGGCTTTCGGTGGCATTTTGGCCAAAAGCTGGTGACTATCTGGTCAGCACCCAACTATTGCTATCGCTGCGGCAACAAAGCGGCAATTCTGCGTATAAATTCTGTTGGGGATTACGATTTTAAAGTATTTGAAGCGCAGGCGCTGCACTCCAAGCCGCAGCCAAGGAAACCGAAAAAGCGTTGTCGTCAATTTTTTCTATGATTTAATCGCGTCTTGAATCTTATCCCAAAAATGAATAATTTTGCAACAGGCCGAACCTACTAATCACTCCAAAAGCGAGCTTTGCCATTCCGAAATACTCCTAGTCTCGTAATCAATAAAATACATGTACTTACTAAAACATCTAGTTAGATTTCCGTTTACTTGCTTTGACTCTGGAGGCCTTTGTCTTTATATGCAGGTTATAATGATATTGCTACTGCAGCTGAGCAGTAAAAGCTAAAAGTAATGCACTAAGAGTGGAAATACCTTTCATTTTAAGTTGAGAAATACATATTTGCAAATGTATGTAGCTTAACCTTCTGTCGACTGTCACTAGTTCCCTGTAAATTGCGACTTCCTACCTGCCCTTTTCTTGCTGAGCAAGTAAGTCCATATTTTTAGCAGTCACTGTGCTGACTCTGCATCTTATCGCAGAGAGCGAAAGAGAGAGAGAGTTGTAGTTGTAGTTGTAGCGGCTTTTTCACGCGATGACTTGGCTTCATTTCAATTGGAAATTGGAATCGGCGGCACGCGGTCGCACGACTTGCTTACTTTTGAGTTTTGTGTGCAATTCAAATCGGAAATTAGGCAGTTTATAACAAGTGTATTGTGATAATATGACGGAATTTGATGTAAGTTCAAGTGCAAACCTTTTTCTACTTCCATTTACATTTCCATTTGCTGCACTCTATCCATTTCTCTTTTCCAATTCGCGCTCTCTGTTTATCCACCAGTGCGTGTGACGTCATGGCTAATGGGTTTCAGACTTGTTGCCAAAGCAAAAAAAGTAAAATACATTCATGTATATTAATGCAAAGCTCAAGGTCGCTTTTGATATGGGGCCAAAGTTGGATGTCTAAAGCTAGTAACCCCAATTAGCAGCTGCTTTTTTAAAGGGCGCCTTTGCAATCGCAAATATCAGTGTCGTATACATATAATCACTATGCGAGATGTGTGTTTATATTTTTGTGACTCTTATCAGTGCCGGTAGTTTCCACCAGTCGCAGTGACCTTTCATTAAATCGAGAATCAGCCCATTGGAAGACTACACGCAATACCGTGTGTTAACTCATCCGCTACTGGACTTAAAATTATCTTAACTAAAAAACAATGTACATACCAATTCATGGTGACAGAACTATTTAGCCTACGTAAGTACATAGGCATACAGGTTGAAAACTTCATTAAACTCGCCTAAAGATATGATTATTTCTGATCAGGACCAATAACCACATCAACCTGGTGTATTATTTTAATCTGGTTCAATAATTTAAGTATGGCAATAAAAATATATTTACTAAGAATTTTAACATTTTTCTTTGTTATTTTATATTTATATATACGTATGTTGGTATATTATATGTATTTCCATTCCTGACGATTTTTACTATTATTACGTGACGTATTCCGTCGTTTACTATACAAGATTAGGTAGGGCGAAGTCATATAGATCAGATTGTTATTATTTTATATTTACTACCAAATTGCAATCTGTGCAATCAGCCTAAAATAAACTGCCTATAGGTACTGGTTAGTTTAAAGAATTCAAATTAGTTCAAAGTATTAATAATGATTTGATGACAACAATATTATAACTATGAAATAGAAGTTACATATAAGTGTTATGAACTAGTTAATCGACATATCCTATTCCTTTTCAGTTTGTGCCACTAGCGGTGGGTGTGGTCGCCGTACTCGCAGGCGCCCTGATCGTCCATTATCTGCTGAATAAAAAGTCGACGAAACCACGCCGGGAACCCAATCGCACCGCCAGGCTGCGCACGCTTGTGGATCCCAACGACAAGTATCTGCTGCCACTCATCGAAAAGGAGAATCTGAGCCATGACACTAGGAGATTCCGGTTTGGATTGCCGTCCAAGCAGCACGTCCTTGGCCTGCCTGTTGGTCAGCACATTCATCTGATCGCCACCATCGACAATGAGCTGGTGATTCGGCCATACACACCGATATCGTCCGATGAGGATGTGGGCTACGTTGACCTAGTCGTCAAGGTGTACTTCAAGGACACGCATCCCAAGTTCCCGGCCGGCGGCAAAATGACGCAACACCTGGAGCAGCTCGAGTTAGGGGACAAGATCTCGTTCCGTGGTCCCTCGGGTAGGCTACAATATCTTGGCAATGGCACCTTCTCCATAAAAAAGTTGCGCAAGGATCCGCCCAAGCTCGTGACCGCCAAGCGGGTCAACATGATTGCCGGCGGCACTGGCATTACTCCAATGCTCCAATTGGCCAGAGAAGTGCTCAAGCGCAGCGACAAGGATAAGACTGAACTGGCGTTGCTCTTCGCCAACCAGGTAATTAGCGAGCCCGTTAGTTAGCCAAGTTAATTAATATTGTTGCATTCCTTGCATTAAAGAGCGAAAAGGACATTCTGCTGCGTGCGGAGTTGGACGAACTGGCCGAGAAGCATCCTGACCAGTTCAAGGTCTGGTACACAGTTGACAAGGCCGGCGAAGGTGAGTTGCAGTAATAAAGGAGCTAAACAGCTCATACAGCTCATCAGGCACAGTCGCATGCAGCATCTTCATCACCATCCGGAGAATCACTTAGCTATTTGCCAAGCATCTATTATGTTAAGAATCTTGTGTCTGTCCCTTGAACCATGCTGCTATTAAACGTATGCCGCGAACGGGAAACGCGCGCTTTGTAGCCTGGTCCTACAACACAGGCCACGTGAACGATGACATGATGCAGCAGCATTTATATGCACCGGACGAGGACACGCTGTGCCTACTGTGTGGTCCTCCGCCCATGGTTAACTACACCTGCATTCCGGGCCTGGAACGGCTCGGTCACCGGGCCGAGCAGAGGTTCAGCTATTAGGAGTTGATCCAGCTGAGAACATAGATACGATTCCTGTGTTTTGATTTCATTTAACAGTGCTGAGCCAGTGGGTTTGATTGTGTGCACCAGGTCTTGCTTAGAACACCTGTATGCTTTTAAATGCTTCACTAATATTGATATTCTTTTATATTTCGTAAATAGGTTGGCAGTACAGTGTTGGCTTCATCAATGAGGATATGATCGCCGCCCACCTGCTTCCGGCCAAGGACGATACCATTGTGTTGCTTTGCGGCCCCCCACCTATGATTAACTTTGCCTGCAATCCGTCGCTGGACAAGCTTGGCTACCACCCGGACACCCGTTTTGCCTACTAATATAATGGACATTATAGGACGAAATTGCATTTTAGTTTTGTTATATTCCTTTTTATATGTTGCCTCTTACCAGCTCATCTAAAGCCCAGTTCGCCCAGATTTCGGCATAGAGTCAATGTGATCGAAAGCCAAGCGAATAAAAACCTTAATTAGTCTAAAGTTTAAACCATTTTATGCTTATATTGTTATCGATGACATGAAAGAGAAAACAGGTGTTGCCGAACATCGTTATTGCTAAACCTTTCTGTTGTTAAACATGGATGTTGCCGAACCACTTATTATCCATTTAAAACAGGAACATGTCTAGAAAAAAATGATCCAGTGTTCTTTAAAGTCCCCCTCTTGAAATTGTATTCTCCGTAAATGGGCCTTATTTTCTGTCTGTTTGGTTTGATGGCATCATGACACTAATTAGAATAGTTTGAAAAATTGGTAACTTGTTTAAAAAGTAATTTCTCTGTTTCGATTAATCTATCGATATTCCGATAAGGGCATGGAAAAACGTGACCAGTTATCTCAGTTCACAGTAATCGCGTTGATAAAATACTTAACGAAGAGCGTCAATGCCTACGGTCACACTGCTGAGAGACCGCGTGCATTTCGGCTCACACTCATTTGAGCTTCGAAGGGAACAGACGTGTGAAATGGCAGCAATCAGGGTGGCCTCCATTTCTTAGGAAGCGGGCACGCCGCCCAGAGTAATTATTGCTGAACACGCTTTTATTATAATTGTACCCGTTATTAGTAGAGTAAAAGGGTATACTAGAATCGATTGCGACGATATAAAGTATATAGAGTCGATCTGGCCATGTTCCGTCTGTCCTAGAAATGCAATTAGGAACGCTGGTGTCACAGATATGGACGCAGCGCTTTGCTGACCCATGTTCCCACGCCCACAAAAAAAACTGCCACGCTCATACTTTAAATTTTTTTATTGGTTTCGGTTAACAAAGTTAAGCCCGAATCGTTGTATGCCCGCCTCCAGCGCCTCCCCGCTCTGCATCTGGCGAAAGAGCGTCTTTAGCATTTCTAAAAATGCCGCAGAGGGGGAGGAATTTGCGGGATCCGCTGGAGTGCTGCTGGGGCAGCATGCTAATGTCCGCAAAAGCAGCGGACAGCTCCTCTGCGTTCCCCACGTCCTCCACCGGAGTGCTCGCCCGTTGCCTGAAAATTCAAAAATATTAAATAATTATTTTACAATTATAATTAACACAAAGATTCACTTACCTTTGGTGCACGAAGCCCTCCAAAAAGCGGAGACTTTCCTTCCACGGCCACCTCGATTCCTCGTTGTCCACCTCCTTATTGAAATGGTGGCGCAGCTGCGACCACCTCTTCTTACAACATTCGGCTGCAAAATTATACGATTTTTATTATTAATTACCACTTCCCATTGCTTTTCTAGATCGGTTGGGGCGTCGACTTTCTTTTTTGTTTGTTGTTCCCGCATGAACTTCTTGATTAATGCATCGCACGCCATATTTTTCCTTGGCACCCAGGAATCATCCTGGTGTCCATAATTTTTCCATCTGATCTTGTCGCCGGTCCTTTAGCTGCGGGACGTTTACCGTTTTGTCGTACAGGCATGGATGCCCTGTACCGCGCTAATTAATGTTGCCTCCATGATGCAATGGTTGGTCTGCGAGTGCGGGCTCATTTAGTATGGCTTTAGGCTGGGGATGCTGGCTCTGGGATGGTGATTAGAATACAGTAATGTAAAACAAGAATTGCGTAAAACCAAAAATGCCCTTTCCAAATTTATACATCTACATATGGCATGCTGGTGTCACAGATATAGACGCAGCGCTTTGCTGACCCATGTTCCCACGCCCACAAAAAAAAACTGCCACGCTCATACTTTAAATGTTTTTTATTTATTTCGGTTTACGAAGTTTAATCCGAATTGTAGCACGCCCGCCTCCAGCTCCTCCCTTTCCTCCCTGCTCTCGACCTGGCCAAACAGCGCCTCCTGCATTTCTAAAAATGCCGCAGAGGAGGAGGAATCCGCGGGATCCGCTGGGGCGCAACATGCTTATGTCCGCAAAAGCAGCGGACAGCTCCTCCGCGTTCTCCAAGTCCTCCACCGGAGTGCTGGAACAATGAGATTGAAAAAATTAATACAAGATGTTGGGAGTTTTACGATCACACGAAAGGGCACTGACTGACTGACTGAAAGGCAGGGAATGAAACACTGACAAGATTAGGGCATTAAATCATGGCCAACTACTCCCGCTGTTGAATCTTTTTATAAGTAAAGTGACCAATTGTATACTATTTTTCTTTCACTCATCCACCAAAAGGACTAAGGCACTTCAAAGGGGACATATCGCCCAATTTAACCTTAAACATAGCTCTACTTCTTGAGCAGTTCCACTTGCACTTATTTGTCCACATTATTGTTATTCCCATCCTTTGTTATCTTTGTATCCTTTTACTCGCTTATTGTTCTATAGTCGGGCTGCTTAATTTCCCCCACTCCATCTTATTTCGCTGGTTTTAACCCTTTTTGCTGATTTCATTTTTGGCCCTGCCTACTTATTTTCATTTTACCTTATATACATATTTTAATATATATGCATATATTTTAAGGTTCTCAGTACTCACCGATGCCCAAGTGTGCACTAATAGTACCCACGTTACGATTAATAAATAGGATTCAGTGATTTCAATGGTCCGTCTTTCTGCAGCGGTCCGCCCCAACCTCCTTGGACGAATGCCCAACGTCCCGTTGGAAAATTCGAAAGCTTCGTTTACATTGTAAACCTGCGAGTTAGAGGTGAGTCCTTTGCCAAGTAAAGGAATTTCCATTTACTCACCACACCACACACGCATAATATGCAGACCATAATATACAAGACTAAATGCATTGCGAAGATGTTTTTACACGACTGACTTTTGACTGACTGAAAGGCAGGGAATGAAACACTGACAAGGCTAGGCGCTAGGCTGCCAACTCGTACTAGCGAACGAGTGGCAGATAGGAATTAGAAAAAAAAAGAGAGAATAGAACAAAAACAGATGAAAAATTGAAGTTGAAGATATAGCCACGAGGAGTTTAAGTGAGGAGAAATAATCAAGAATTGTCATTAAAATTTAACTATTAAACTACCCTTCAGTACCAAAATTCCTTTCCCTTATTTTTCCTCGCCAGAGTTCGAATAACAAAAACAAATCTCACAGGCTTTTTCTAGCAAATTTTCAAACACCAAAGTCAAGCAGAATTCTGTCGAGGCTCTGCCACGATATTAAGCAGAAATCAATACACAATAAACATTTATCAGATTGATTATTTCCATTTAATTTTATAACAAATAGGTATATATTACAGTATAATACAGCAAATAATATGTGACGCTCAAACTCATGAATGAGGTAGGCAAGGCAGACAGTCTTAAACTTTTAAACATTAATATCTATTTTTTAAAATATAAATACTTTCAATTTCAATTTAATTTAACACCAATCGGTGCACAATGTTTTTGGTTAACCTGTCTTTAGCTAAAACAAATAGATTCGATGGTTTCCCAACACGTGAACACGCAACATATAGTTGCCCATGAGAAAAACATGGATTTTCCAAATCTAAGCCACACATGGACATTGTTTGACCTTGAGATTTATTGGGATTCCGCGATTTGCCAACAGCGTCTTTGAAATGGTGGCCGCCCCATCCTCTTTGGACGCATGCCCAACCTCCCGCCGGAAAATTCAACAGCTTCGTTTAAATTGTAAAGCTGCGAGTTAGAGGTGGGTGTAAGAAGTCCTTCGCCAAGTAAAGGAATTTCCATTTGCTCACCACACCAGACACGCAGAATATCCAGACAATAATATAAATGACTGAATTAGATGCGAAATGATTTAAAGTTGGAACAACATAACTCAGCGTCCACTCCACGCCGAGAATAAAGGTTACGCTGGTCAGCTTCAGCCAAACTATCACCATGGCGATGGGGCCTCGCGTTTAACGAGTCCACTTGCGTCTACTTTGGCTTCTCAACGGTTAATGTGTCGTTTCGTACAGACTGCTTTTTGTCTTCCCAATTTTTGACATTACCTTTTCATTATGTCTCTTTCTCACTCTAATCCAAGTAGCGCAAGTGGCCACGGTCGGCAACAGCTTTATCGCTCTTATTCTAGCAGAGTCCCGTTTATAGATAATTCATCTACTCATCCTCACACATTGACAATGAATAGGAACACGCATAACAGCAGAAGGAACATGGAGAAGAAGTAAATAGCGACTACGCGCATAAACATTATTTTCGCCCCGACATAAATATATATTTCAGAAATGTCTCCTTTTTGATTACGATCCCTGAAGGACTTGACAGTAGCATTCCTAAGTATTCTTTTTTCTTAATGCTGTCTCATTAGACAGTTTTGTTCTTCCACGGAACGCCTGAGCAATGTCACCGACTCGTTGAGCGAATACTGGAAGCATTCGAGAAGTAGAAATATTGCCGTGTCGGAATGCCTGGCGTAAAACCGTGTTTGACAAAATGTGTTACCCTGGACTCCATTACAAAATCAAGTCCCGGCTTCCCAGTTCCACTATGACCGTCTTAAATCCTACACGGAGAATAGAGTATTCCAAGCTAGATGTGGAAGCTCAACAAGCTCGCCAATGCTCATTAGAGCCGGAGTACCACATCCTTGGACCCATTCTCTATACCTCAGACCTTCCCACTTAACTTCCCAGAAACTTAACTATTGCCACATACGCTGACGACACCTCTGTCCCCGAAAAAGCCAAAAAGACAAAGTCAACTGGATGCAATAGGTCCTTGGTTGCAACGCTAGAACATAGAAGTGAACCCTGAAAAATCCTCCCAATCTACTTTCGCTCTGCGCAGAGGAGAATAACCTCCTGTCTTTCTAACCGGAGACACCATTCCAAATGTACCCACACCCAAGTACATAGGGCTGACCCTGGATCGCAGGCTCACTCGTCCCCACCACATCGATAAGCGCAACCAGGCTGATTTGGGCCTGAAACAGAATCTTTGGTTAATCGGAAGAACGTCAAAACTTAAGCAAAACACAAAACTTCAGACAATACACAATACAATACCAAAGCCGATCTGGACCAACGGGATACAGCTGAGGGGTACGGCAAGACTTTCAAACCGCCTAAGAATACAGCGGTTCCAGAACAAATGCCTGAGGATTGTCTCTGACGTACACCCGTACCACGAAACTAGGCATCCCACCGAACTAGGCATCTCACCAGTACTAGGCGAGATCAGAAGGCTCAACGCAAGGTACGCAAGCAGTATGGAAAACCCCCTAACCACCTGGCAATAAACCTACTGGACAACAGTAGAACAGTCAGACGCCTGAGAAGAACACACCCACTCGACCTCAGCTCTGGCTGAACAAAGAAGACACCCACCCGAACTCACCGCTGCAGCGCCGGATTCTTCAATTCTCAGTTTAACATCATTTAAAATTGCTTTTAATTTTTCAGCATTTGAACCACTCTTGGGAGACCAATTTGGAATATGAATATTCGACTGATAATACACTCATATGGCAACCCTGGCAAAAGAAAAAATAGCATTTACCGTAAATCTAAACATAATTTACTCATAAGAACACAAAACAAAGCAATACCCAAAATCACAGTTAAGCAGATCAAGAAAATGAAAACAAAACAAACACGAAAACAGCGAGGCGGCATTGTTTTGTGTAAAAAACCATTATCAAGCTGCAAACTGCTGCAGCTGAAATTTTTAACACATAATAAACATTGACTAATATTTTAAAATTAAAAAAAGTTAGCTTACTTAAGAAATATGGCTAAAACAGACACAAATTTTATAATAGTTTAGTAAACTATAGGATGCATGCCAGAAACTCATAAATAGCAAAAAACCATAATAAATACCTTGAATTACAATATTAATCTGATCCATTGCAAAAATACTTTGTTTTAAACGTGTTATAATCATTTAACTGCGACCGTCACTTGCAAAACCAAATGAATTTTATGTAATTATTGTCCACCTAGGACGGATTTTAAATAAAAGCCATACCTGTTACATTTTCCATTTAAAACATTTTTTATGTTCATAATTCACAAAGTAAAAACGCTTTGAAATTCTTTGGCCCTTACGACAGGTAATGTTGTTGATAAATTAAATTACATTACCGAAGAAACTTACATACAAATATCAAAGATTCCGTATAATTGATAAGCTTTTTGTTGTTGAGTAAACATCACCTCTTTAATATATTTTACAAGTATCTTTGTTTATCAATATGGGATTCCTTAAATAGCCTTTTATAAACTGAATGTTCGTATTGTTATTCAGTATCGGGAGAGTGCTCCAATTAACAGAGGACTCATGCAAATAGATTTGAATTTTTCTGCGATTATACAACCTTATTGCTTCTCGCACAAAGTCGAAGGTGATTAGCCTGCACGACCGGACAGCAAACACTTTTAAAAGTGGACATCCTTCCAGAAGCTTTAAAAGCTGATCGTTGGTAACATCTGACATTTTGACGTCCAAAATTTCTAAATTCTTCAGGCTTAGAAGACTTTCTGTGAAAGCTGTGTTACAGGAGACAGACAGCTCACGAAGTGAAGAAATCTCGCAGATATGCTCCACTTGTGCCATTTCCAGGGTATGACCCACCAAAATAAGGCTTTCCAACGGAGTGCCCGGTTTTCGAATAAGTCCCTCGATTAAACGAAGTTTAAGGAAGTCCACATGCCACAACTGCAAGTGTTTCAATTTGGGGAGCTGGTAGACAATGTCGTATGGCACATATTCTTGCAGATTTGTACTAAAAGCAAGCCGCTTCAGATTTCGGCCCTTGTTCACAATTACACGAAAGTCTTCACCGGTAAGGTTGACGGTGTATTCACCCATGTTAAGGTGGCACAACTGCTTCATTGTCATGCAGCACGAGGCCACAATGCTGGCATCAAATCCGCGTTGGCTGCCAATCTCCAAGGACTCCAAATTCTCCAGTTCAAGAAGTCCGTCGCCCGTATAAGATGTCGCCTCCAATTTGAGTTTCTTTAGGTGCGGCAGAGCCTTTAGGCTACACACAAAATCCCTATACATGCCTTGATTCGGAAAGTGCAGGCTGACATGTAGCGATGTTAGACTCTTTAATTGCAACAGATCGTGCCACCTGGGGCGTCGAAAAGTCATTTTGAGGTGTCGCAGGCTCGTGCAGTAGTCCCGCAACAGCCACAAATGCTGCTCCTGCTCGGAATGGGGAGCCAGTGGGGTCTCATAGCTGATCACATGCTCTCTAACAATGTCCAATAGCTGATGGATCTCCGTTTCGCCGATATTTGCGGTGTCGCTTTCTGTAATGATCCTATATCTGTGTTGTAGCGTTTCGAAAAGCATTTGAAGCTGACGATTTGAGGCGGCGAGATGTAGTTGTTCAGTCAGGCTTAAATAGGACAGTATCCTCTCCCAGCAATAGGTGTTCAGTTTGAAGATTTCAAGATTTACAGAAGCTTCATCGTTTCTTCCGCTCATTTCTGGATGTTCCGTACACTTTGGTATTCGCTAATCAACTGAGGCCGATATTTTCGCAGAAAGTACGACTATGTCGGGAATTCCCCGGCTTTGTTGTTCTCGACAAAAAAATGGTAAAAAAAAAACAAACTGCTTATCATAATCAGCAATATTATCAGTTTAAAACAATAATAAATGTATCTGTGTGTATGTTTTAGTATACACCGATGCAAAAAGTAAACGACATCCGACGTGTTGTTATCATTTTGAGTATTCCGTTCACACCACATATATGACTAAGGCAATGTGTCCCCATAAAGTGAAAATGTACTACGATAGCCCGATCAAAGAAATTTATTTATTTTGGAGCGGAAAGCGGAACCTGTACAGTAGGACTCAACAAAGAGGATTACTGCAAAAAACATATATTTGGTTTGACATTTTAAAAAGCAAAGCTGTTGAGGCCGGTGGAGCAAAATGACACAACTTATTAAATATATTGTATTCAAGCTTGAAATAAGCCTCGAACGACACCTAAATCATCCAAATCGGAGTTTATGAATAAATTAAAATTGTATACAAAAAATGTAAACAATTCGTATACTTTTTTTAAAAATCTCCCCAAGTTTCATGAAATACATACAACATTTATTTGTTTCTTATTATAATATATTCTTGGCCACTAGTTCAAGAAAGTATCTATATTCTTGATCAGTATCAACACCTTTGTCAAGTTTCCCGCAATCTTATTTTATTTCTGTTTTTAAGCTAAGTTCATTAAACATTCTAAAAATGTTCTTTCTTTCTTTTGAATTTCGAATTTGAGTTCATTTTAATATAAATTTCACAATGACAGTGGTATAAAAAGTGTTTATAAAATTGCTAAAATATAAAATTTTCATTGCCCTTATTGATAGATTTACAAGCTGTAAAACTCGAACTAATATCGAAAAGACAATGTATTCAAATAATAAAATCATGTATTTTAAATATGAAAAATGGCTAATAACCTTCATTTTAGTAAAAGCTCGCCTATTTAAAAAACTCAAAATGTCTTCCTCTGCGGCCTTCATTACAGTGCTTATTTACATAAGACGCCGAATTGTGATTGGTGGAACAAACATGAGCCCTTCTCGTTAGTTTAACAGAGTAACTAACAGCGAGCTTTTAAACCGCCGATTTCGCGCCCAACCTGAATTTAAAATCGCAAAAAGTGGCGCCGCAGTGAAAAATTCAAACATATCAATAACAAACAAATGGGCAAAACGACAAGAACTGTGCAAGCAAATTCTACTAACCCTGATTTGTTGTTATTTACGCTACAATCTATAGTCAAATAAAAACGTTCTGTTCGCATAACATCGTTTTAAAATTCGTTTAAGTCGTCAACTCTCAAACAAGAAATATAGTGGTACGTCTCTTTAGGTTAGTTGTTCAATTCAATTTAATAAAAATTATCTTTTGTGAGTGAAGTAAATAAGAATTTTCATTTAAATGAGGATGGCATGTTCCGCTTAGGGTTCGTTGCGACAAATAATAGAAATGCGACGCGTCTTTGGCACCAGCGTACTCCGAAACTGTGAGTGCTCCTTGGATAGTATCTCGTGCGTGAAGTTGTAGCGAGCCGTGTGGCTCATTATGTACAAGGAGCGGCGGGGCAGCAGGATGTCAGCGTAGAAATTGTTCTTCAGAGGCGCCTCCGGCTGATGGCGATAAGCTGCATCGGGCTCTGACCCCTGGGATGTCGGTTGCGTTGCAGTTCCCGATGATTGCTGTTGGTACCGCTGCTCATCCGTGCGCACAAGTCGCATCACACTGTCGCTAAGTAAGCTGATCCCAGAGATTGTGTTGCCGCAGTACTAAAAGGATGACAAAACGATTGGCTATAGGAACAAAATCTTACTGCTGCTATCAATCACTGTAATTTCGGACTTACTCGCGTGCTATCCACATGCGGCTTGATAACGCCATCGGGCGCAAGATCCAGGATGTGGACATAGGGCATAATTGCTCCATCGAAGGCGACTTGGCGCACACGCTCCAGGACCTCTCTGTTTTTGGGGAACCACTTCTTGCGCTCCGTCTCCCGAAAACCGTGAATGGCCTGCAAGATGGGTGTTATCATCCATGTACACATTTTTGTGATCTTATCCCACTTCGTCCCAGTGATCGAACTCGTAGCGCAGGCGGCTCATATAGGGTTCGATTTCCTCGTGAAGCTGCTGTTCCTCTGGCTCACTAATGAAATCCGCGATAATGCGCATATGCTGGCGAAATTCCTTTTGCTCCGTTTCGGGCCATTTTCCAAAATATGCTGTAAAATTGTCTTTCCTAGCGTTCTTTTCAACCGCTTGATTACGTTCAATTATAAAGGCAGTTTAAATTGGGAGCACATATGTGAAAACCATATTTTCTCTTACCTTGTTGATGGCACCGTCTCAAAATCTGCCCTATAAGCCGACTTCTATTCTGGATAATCATTTCCAAAGGAATTTGATTGTTTTGAAAGTTACGTGCAAATTGAAAATAAACAACCTTCAATCAGCTGATTGATAATATCCTGGCGTTGCCACCCGGCCAACTGTTATTAGTCACTGATTTATCGACCGTTTATACTGTATATTTGAAATAGAGTAAAGCTTGTAATCAGGTTAGTTTTTCAACTTATAATAAAATAAAGATCTTTATAACATGTTTTTCTCAGAGCGTACGGAAATGCGTAAGTCGCAAAAGCGGCCAGATAGATCGACTTGGATTGTAAAACTAATCTAATACACCCTCGGCTAGAGTAATGTTCTAAAATGTTATGTTCGTAGACGCCCACTTTTTGGTAATATAAAATGCGAGGCTCCAGTCTGCCTAGTGCCAGTTTTCGTGAATATCGCCAGTAGTGTGGATCAAATCGTCTAAAATTAAACCCATTATATATTGAAGTGCAGCTCTTAAGCACTACCGTTTTTTGTGGACTTGTGACTCAAAAAAAATTATGAAGAAAAATGCTCATTAGATCTCTGAAATGTTCCTTCTTACTAGTGTTGTGCTTGCAATTCCGTCCCGCAAATTCATCTCGGGACAATCTAGAACAGCGTGCCCATCTCGTGAGGCAATGGAACGATAATCTTCTTCTCGAACCGGCTTGGGATCGGAATGTTACCTTGCGATTGATGGGTGAAGCCGCCACCGTGACTATCAATGATGTGGACATTATGACGGTGCTCCGGCGGCGCCAAAGGATTATAGCGGATCGCCAGGCGGCTCGAAGGGAGCCCATCTTGGTGGAGACCGTTAAGGACATGTTCCAGGATGCAGAGCGTAAAATGACGAGGTTACAGCGACGGGTCTTCAATGCGAGAAACACCACGAGAAGAAGTGGGCTCAATAAACGCCTCCTGCGGCGGCAATTGCAGCGCGTGGAACGCGTCAGGGGAATCCTGCAGACCCTCTCGGGAAACCTGAACAGAGACGATTGCCTATCCAATCCGTGCAAGCACGGCGGAACCTGCCACGATGCCTACAAGGGATTCCAGTGCGAGTGCCCCGCCGGCTGGGAAGTGAGTAAGCGGGGGCGTCTCTCGCGAGTTTAAGGGGCGTATCTTCACATGGAACAAAATTATATGATGGGAAATACGTTGGCCTAACTACAATTGAGAGCAATACGAGTGATTTTTATATATTAAAACTCACCTAAAGCAACTGTTAAACAATTTGCTTAAACATTTTTGTTTGAAATATGGAAGAAAAGTTCGAATCACACTTTTACTTTGAATTTAAGATTTTGGGGCGTTTTATGGTCCATGAAGTCAGAGATAATGTAATTGTCAACAGTTTTAAAACGCATTCTGAGAAATTATTATAAGAATATTCATTCTCAGTTTGGAGTTAAGCAGTACTTAACGATATAATCACACAATTTGAAAAGGTTACAATTACCTCTCTGCATACATATAGTTCTAAATTAGAAGTTAAATTATAAGTTCATTGGATTCTTACTGTACTCTAAAGTATTTTCCCAATTATATCTATATATCTATATAGGGAGCAACATGCGAGGACGACGTAAACGAGTGCTTCACCTTGTCCGGGACAGATCTCGATGGGTGTCAGAACAACGGGCAGTGCATTAACATACCTGGAAGTTACCGGTAAGTTGGCGTGATGTTCCAAGTCCAGGAAATGAAATGTGTACCTCCAAATGACCGTTTAAGGTGCCGTTGCCGCCATGGATTCACTGGCACCAACTGTCGGCTCCGTCACAACACTTGTCTGATCGGCGGTTCCCGGGAGCTCTGCGGCCAGCATGGCACCTGCATTCAGGCGGCCAATTCTGCTGGCTATGTGTGCATCTGCGATCAGGGATGGACCTGGATGGATGCCAATGTGACCACCGCCAGCCCGAGTGCCTGCGCCCGCGACGTTGATGAGTGTGAGCCGCGCGTGAATCCTTGCCACGCTGAGTGCATCAATCTGCCGGGTAGTTTTCGATGCGCACCCTGTCCACCGGGATACACGGGCGATGGGCGCTTCTGTCGCGACATAGACGAATGTGCCGGCGAGGATAATGGCGGCTGTAGCCTCCAGCCACGGGTGACGTGCACCAACACAGAGGGCTCACATCGCTGCGGCCGATGTCCACCTGGTTGGACAGGCGATGGACGAACATGCGCAGCCTCGGATTCCAATTCGTGCAACAATGAGGGCATTTGCCATCCGCTGGCCAAGTGCGAGTACGTATCCGACATGGTGGTGTGCACCTGCCCGTTGGGCAGCTTTGGACATGGCTATGGCGCCGATGGCTGCACCGCGGACTCCAGTCGACTGCCCTGCGACCAGCATCCTTGCCAGAACAACGGCACTTGCATCCAAAGCGGAAGGGGCACAACGTGCATATGCCAGCCAGGCTATACCGGCGCTGTGTGCAGCTCGTCGGATGTGTGCCACCCGAGTCCATGCCTAAATGGTGGTACATGCCGCCTGTTGCCGGATGCCAAGTACCAATGCGTTTGCCCACTCGGGTACACCGGCACCATCTGCTCCCATCCGCGATTCTTTTGCGGCGCCACGATACGTGGACCTTCTGGCCAGCTGCATTATCCACCCAACACATCTGATGGCGAGTACCAGGCCGACGAGCGCTGCCCTTTCATCATACGCACAAATCGGAGCATGGTGCTCAACCTGACCTTCACCCAGTTCCAACTGCAGGACAGTGTCGACTGCAACGCCGATTTTCTGCAGCTGCACGATGGCAACTCCCTGAGCTCCCGTTTGATTGGTCGGTTCTGTGGCTCGCGTTTGCCCATGACAAACGGCAGTGTTATCACCACCCAGGAGCAGGTATTTTTCTGGTTCCGCTCCGACAACGAGACGCAAGGCAAGGGCTTCCATGTCATCTGGAATTCGTTGCCCTTCTCCTGCGGCGAAACTATTAATCTGGAAACGACGCAGTCCGGCGTGTTGCGATCTCCGGGCTATCCCGGTCAGGCCCGACCGGAACTCGACTGCCGCTGGGAGCTGACGGCGCCATTTGGCTACCGGCTGCTCCTTCGGTTCTACGACATAACGCTGGGCAGCAGCGAAGCATCTGCCGGGAACTGCAGCCAGGACTCTCTCATCGTTTACGACTCGGATCGCCAGTTGCTGCGCGCCTGTCAGTCTCAGCAGCCGGCGCCATTGTATAGCTCCTCAAATAGAATGCGCCTGGACTTTCACACGGACGCCATACGTTCGGATAGCTCCTTTCAGATGCACTACGAAGTGGTGGCGGGCCAGCCCGGCTGCGGAGGAGTGTTCACGGAGCCGCGTGGCCACATCTCTGTTGACATGGACTTCGAGGTGTGCCTATATCTAATTGAACAGCCACGAGAGACGCAAGTAAAGCTGGTGATCGATCGTGTATTTCAAGCGAGTTTGTTGGGTTGTAACTTTCTGAAGATCGAGATCTTTGACGGAAGGACAACTGACTCGCCTCTCATGCAACACATCTGCGGAAATCACGAGGAGAGTGACCTGGAGCCGATTATATCCACTGGAAATGTGATTCTAGTGCGCTATGAATGGCGCTTGAGTGGCGTGGTGCTGAGGAAAAGTTTTGATTTGACCTACACAAGAGGTAGGCCACTTAAAGCCTAGACAAGCAATTAATCCAATATTATGAGTTTTCATATTCAGGATGAATTGTTTACTTATTACAGTTACTTATTTCTATCACTATTTTCCAGTGTGTACTGGTAGCTTTGATACCGTTCCGGGCGTAATCAGTACGCCCAACTATCCGGGCTCATATCCTGATGACATGACCTGCACCTACAACCTGACCGGGCCACTGGATACGGCTGTTCAAATCCGAATCACTGATCTATCGCTGGGCACTGCCGATAATGAAAATGATACAGCTTACTTGGACGTAAGTAGAGATATCACTCAATTTGAAACCTTATTTTCACGGTTTTATCTTTTAGGTGTATTTGGCGGCGGGTCAAAAGCGGCATATTGTAAAATCAAATTATAACCTTGTCCTGTTGTCACACACCAATCGGGCTAGTCTGGTCTTCCACGGATCCGGTAGTGGGCGTGGAATGCAACTGGAGTTCAATTTTCTTCCTAATCAGTGCGGCGGGTTCCTTAACGAACCCGGCAGAAGATTTATAAAGAGAGTTCGGTCTACATTTTGTCAGTGGTTTATAGACTTCCCCGGAAGGAAGAGAATCAATATTCACCTATTGGTTGCAGCCGGAAGTATATCCATATATGATAACAGCACAAGCCCAGGAACATTGATAAATAGGTAGGTACTAAAAAACGGAACTATTTAGAGCTTATTTAATATTATTGCAGTTACTCTGAAAAAGTGGACGATGTTTTTGATGGAGATCTTTTGACCATAAACTTGTTTTTAGAATCCAGACCTGCACTTTATGCTATACAATTTCACATTGTCCCGCAAGGTAGGAAAACTATTGACTATTTACTATTACTATGTACTATTTGCAATATGTAATGGGAGGTCATTTTCTGAAGCTTACCTTACCCTAAAAGGTATACCTTTATAGATGTTTCTAATCATATTTACCCACACTTTTATACAAGCACAAGACAATGATTTAGGAACTTCTTTTGATTTAAATCACGATAGAGAGCTGTGGAGGAACCTTCACTGGCCGCTTTGGCTACATCAAAACACCAAATTGGCCCAAGAACTATGGAGGAGAGTCCCAAACATGTGAGTGGATTATAAAAGCACCCTTTGGCCACCGCATAGAGTTAGTGGTGCACAATTTCACGCTGGTGTCAGCGCTCACTCCCTGGACGCCTGATGGACTGACTGCATGTTGGACGGACTGGCTGGAAATTAGGTAATCTGATTCAAAGGTAAGGCGTACGAGTTCAGTACCATCCGATTTTGGATTTCCATTTCAGGAATGGCGACTCTGGAGAATCCCCGCTAATTGGACGCTATTGCGGTACGGTAATTCCGAGCAGGCTTCCCTCATTTGGAAATGCGCTGCACCTTAAGTTCCAGTCAGATGACTACATTGGGAGGAAGCGGTTCCTTTTAAGCTGGCAGCAGATCGGTGCCGGATGCGGCGGCAAACTGAGCTCATCCACGGGGACCATCCATTCTCCACATTTATTGGCCGGAAATCGCGGGATCCTTGCTTGCGACTGGCAGATCATCGTCGCCGAGGGATCCAGCGTAAACGTGCAGCTTGAGAGCAATGACAACCGTTTATGCAGTGGTCAACTGGTCTTATACGATGGACCCACCACCGCCAGCAGTCCAATGGTGTTGCGGTGCAATGGATCGATTGCCCAACCGCTGCAGTCGACCGGAAATCGCGTCCTTGTCCGTTACGATGTGGGCCATGATGCACCTGACGGCACCGACTTCGTGCTGAACTACGAAACCAATTGTCAAGTTGTGCTGGAGGACCTGCAGGGTGCCATTGAATCGCCCAATTTTCCGGACAACTATCCGTCATACCAAGACTGCGAGTGGGATATTCGAGCTGGTGGATCGAAGAATCACTTGCAGCTCATATTCTCCCACATGTCAATGGCGGACTCCTTACTAGGCTGTCCCTATGACTACGTATCCCTTACAGACATGCAGGACGACCAAGAGCTCGGCCAGAAACATCTGTGCACCAACGATGGCTTGGACCCCATCACCACCGTCGGAAATCGAATGATCCTTCGCTTTAAAAGCGGTTACGCGGCGCAGAGCCAAGGCTTCCGAGCCGAGTACAAGCGCATAGGATGTGGAGAGCACTTACGGGAAGCAGGCGGAAAATTTGAATCGCCAAATGCACCATACAGCGTGGACATGGACTGCGTCTGGGTTATTACAGCAACGGAGGGCAGACAGGTCCGTCTCCAACTTCATGAAGTCTACTTTGAGGCCACCCAGATGGAGTGCCGCGATGCGGAATCTAGCCTCTCCGTATCCGCACCCAGTGGTTTCAACTCCTCAGTGCTACTGTATCAAAGTTGTCACGAGGAGACGGAGACGCAAACCTTTACCTCGCCAGGAAATGAGTTAGTGATTCGCTTCGTGAGCAGCTCGATACCGACTAGAAAGTACTTTACGGCCACCTTTGTCCAGGTGCCAGCCAGTTGTGGAGGATACATATCCGCCAGTAGCGGTAAGCTGGCCACACCCGGATTCCACAACAGCCGGGACAGCACCAACGTCGCTAATTACTCATCCAACGTTGAGTGTGTATGGACTGTAGAGGTACGTCATTCATCTGGAAATACTTAATTTTCTGGTTGTCTTTTTGTCAGTTTAATATCTATACAAGAATTAACGAACGTAAATATAAATAATTCTTTACAAGAATTGATTGCAATCCCTTCAATTCTTATTGAGAGGTTCTTAGTTTGGGATTCAAAATCCAATAATTTTTCCAATCCCTCAGGTAACGAATGGGTATGGTATTAGACCGCATTTCGAAGAATTTAACCTCACGGATTCGGCCAACTGCTCGCTTAGCTTTGTGGAACTAACGAAACTGGAACCGGACAACAAGGAGATATTCCTGGAGAGGACCTGCGGCGAGGACTCGCCAATGATCCGAATAGTGCACGGACAAAAGCTGCGTGTCCGCTTTAAGGCTCAGGCCGGATCCTGGGGACGGTTCATCATGTATTTTGAGCGCCAGTGTGGTGGACCGCTCTCCACTGGCGAGGGCTACTTGCAATCCCGCCTAGACGAGGACTGCAGCTGGCTGCTTTCCTCCCCAGAGGGCAGCAAACTGAGCCTAAACATTAATCAGCTTGAGTGTCCCAAATGCCGTGGCGCCTTGCAAAACTGCACGGAGGGTCTACAGCTGCTCAATGACGATGACCAGGTCCTACTCTACCAGATGTGTCGGGATCATCCCGCCAATCTCATTGTGCCCGCAAACAATGTGCGTATCCTGACCCACGGAATAAGGCTGCAGGCGCAGTTCAGCACGTTTGAGAACTCATGTGGCGGGAATATCACCTCAGCCCGTGGCAGCCTTAGTTCACCAAATTTCCCGGACAGCTATCCGGCCAACATTGAGTGCGTCTGGTCCATCGAGGCACGACCGGGAAATGCTTTGGAGGTCACATTTGAGGCCATGGACATTGTTCACTCCGAGCACTGCAACGATGACTTCCTAGAGATACGCTCCAGTGTGCAGGGTCCACTGCTGGGCCTGTACTGCGATAAGAAGCTACCGGAGACTCCCTTGGTGGTCCAATCTCAGTTATGGATCAAGTTCCGCAGCAGGCCAGGCAACACCGCTGGCGGTTTCCGTTTCCGCTGGACTTACGGTATGTTAACTTGATCACAAACAGCGTAGAGCACAGGAATCGATTGAATCTCTCTTGTTTTAACCACTCGCAGTGCACAACAACGAGTACACAAGGGGCACCAATGGAACAATCGAGTCCCCTCCGCTGCTCTTCGCCAACGGCGAGAGTCAACCCTTCTCCTGGCGCATTTTTACGGAGCGCGAAATGGTTATTGCGTTGCACTTTACGGAATATGTTTCAGGCCTCTTGGTAAGTACTAGATAATTGCTTGCCCATATCAAAAGGTATTCGAGATTACACCCCTTTATACAACCCTTTCAGCTCTTCGATGGCTATGATGAAAACGCTTTGGAGGTCGTTGTCCGCGCCAGTCCATGGAGGTTTACCTCCAGCAGCAATGTGGTCTACTTGCAGACTGATAATGTGGAGCTGAGTCAATTTCGATTTAAGTGGAACGTGTTGGACAGCAATTTGGTCGAGAGTAACCTCAGCTCAACCACCAAGAATTGTACCCAGGAACTGACGTTAAATCACATGGGCGAGATTGACTTAAGTTCACCGGGATATCCGCATGGTTACGCAACTGATCTGAATTGCGAATGGACCATAAAGTCGCAGTACCCTTCACATCACATATACGCCTCTTCAATTAATGTGGATCTCGAGGACTATCCCGACTGTAGCGCCGATTATCTAAATATTCAGAGTTCACATGACCTCAGCCGATGGACCAACGAGCTGCGCAGTTGCAAGACACCACAGGTTGGCCCAGTTCACGGAACGCCACACCTGAGATTACAGTTCCATAGTGATATGTCCGTCAACGGCACCGGATTTCAGGCGAAGCTACGTACTGTCTGTGGCTCCAATATGACGGGTATCGTTGGCACCATTCCGCCGGACAACTTGGCCGATGAGTGTGCCTGGCATATCGACGTCCGACCAGGACGAAAAATAGACATTACCATTGATTATTTAACTATTCCGACACTTGACGTATGTGAGGCATACGGTCTAATCTACGATGGTTTGGATGAACATGCACCTTTGCTTGGCCACAGCAGGTTTGGCAACCAACCGGGCAGAAAGACACAATTCCGGACAAGCGGCTCGCACGCCTACATCAAGTACCATATCGGCAGTTCCCGAATTGATGGTCATTGTCTGTGGACACTCACATACCGAGAGTACAATGAGTGCAATGGCGAGATTAAGTTGACCCAGCTGGCTCCGAACTATACGATTACGTCGCCGGGATATCCGTATCTGCCGCATCCGCATGCGGAATGCACGTGGTTGGTCATGGCGCCGCCGGGTGAGACCATCGCCGTCGATTTTGATGAGCACTTCCACTTGAGTGCCCGCCACTGCGACAAGGAAAATGTGGAGTTGTTCGATGGTGCCACCCAACTGGCCCGCCTCTTGCTCCGCACCTGTCGCAAGCCGCAGAACACGGTGCGCTCCACTGGCAACCTGCTACTCGTCCACTATCAATCGGAGCTCAATGAGCCGACGGGCGGTTTTCGGCTGAACCTGTCACTGAGCACATGTGGTGGCCGGTTCAGTGGTTCGTCTGGGTTCATCAGCTCGGAGAATTATCCCCATTTGGGTGGTTATCCCAAGCCGTCGGTGTGCGAGTACAGCATTCTCCTACCGCAGAACTCGTTTATTCGTCTGAACATCACCGATATCCACTTGCCCTACGATGCAAATGGAACATCCTCATTTGGCACCAGCGATCGCCTGGAAATTCTTGACTATGCGGACCGAACTCATAAAATATTGGTGCTGGATGGCAGTTTAAGAACACACCCTGTCGTCACCCTAAACACCAATGCGGCGATCATTCGCTTCGTGGCAATCCAAAATGTGAACAATTATCGGGGTTTCAAGTTGAGTTACGAGCGCTTCTTGGGAACGTGCTCCAGGGATATAAACGGCGCTGAAGGGGACTTCATAATACCGCCAATGCCGCAGTCAGTCTGGCTGAGATTCTGCCGCTTGAGGATCAATGTACCGAAGGGTCAACGGGTACGCCTGAGTCTTCTTAATCTGGCTAATATTCGCGTTGTCCCACGAAACGACACTGGCCGGTAAGTACGGAAGTGAACAAATTGTTAGCATATATCCATAATACCTTAACAAAGGTATATAGTCCCATGATATTCATGTTCGTTTAGTCTTCCTTTGAATACCTTTCTCGAACTATTTGTATAAGTATAGTTTTATTGTGCTTAATAACTTCTTTCAGATCCTTCACACAAATTGCACGGTTGGCAAGTATGTCGCACTTCTCCTTCTACAACGACGCCAACTCGCTCTCCAAGATCACCGAATTCCGGATCGGTGGCTATAATGGCAGTGGAATTATTGAGTCCACGGACAACTTTATGCTCGTCGTTGTGATGACCAATCAGTTGGACTTAAGTGCCACTCCGCTGAGGGCTCGGTACAGCTCCAGTGAACCAACAGTCTGTCCGCCGAATATCGGAGATCAGGAAGCGGGATCACTTTCCATCCAAAGTCTACTTCGGCTGCCTGGCTACCATTGCAGCATTCAATTTGTGGGCACTGCCAGTGCAACGCTCACCTTCAAGGTGGAGGAGTATCTATTCCAAACAGCCGGCGGCGCAGCGGTTGTGTTCAAAGACGACAGTTCGAATATTCCGGTCAGGTCGATGTACGCTAATGTAACCAACTATTTTGTCTCCCTGGTCACCACAGCTGGACGTCTAACCCTCCTGAATAGCGCAAACGTTAAATTACAACGATTCCGGGCCACATACCGGCGCCACAATTGCGGCGGACGGATGCAGGCAGCTGAGGGAGTGACGATTGAGTCCCCGGATGTGTTGACTCAGCTGAATGATGCCTATGGTGAAATTGAGTGCCTTTGGACGCTGAGCGACAGCATCGGCTATGTGCTGGAGGGCAATGTAACCCTAACAGACCGGTGCGACCGGGAGTACATTGTGATCTTCAGCGGACAGTCGGAAGTGGGTCGCATATGCCGGGGTATGGACATGAACAGCACACTGCTGGAGCGTTCATTCTCCACGATACTCTACCATTCGGAGAGCCGATTCCCTCAGCAAAGTAGGTTCATCCTGCGAGCACGGAAAACCATCTCTTCCGGCAATGCGGTTCGCATTGACCAACGACCCTCGCCACTGGTGACGATTAATAGCGAGAATTATTTGAAAAGCGAAGAACGCATATGGGAGTTTGTTACCAATGCTGGCCTATCCCTGAGGCTACATTTTCCCGAACGTATCTTCATTGTGAAATCACCCAACTGCTCTGCCGATCGACTGACCGTGGAGTATTACGATCGGACGACCAAAGAGTTTGTTGAGGTGACCAGTCTGTGCGGCAGGCAAGCAGCTAGCGATATTCTGGTGCCATCCTTCCGGATGCGTGTGATATTCCGAACGAACTCGAATATAACGGGCGATGGTTTCAGTTTCCAAGTCTTCCCCAGCTGCGATGCCGTACTGCTGGCCGGGCCAGAGATCCAAACCGTGGCCAGTCCCACTGGGTCGGCATACCGCGGACAGCAGTTCAATTGCAGCTACACATTCCTTGCGACCGACAACCACCAACTGGTGGTCACAGCGAGGACCAGAAGGCCATGGGCATCGTATGTCTGCACCGGATCCTACTTCGAGGCCTACCGTCGCGGCGATGGAGATGCGGAGGAGAGCATTGGCCGGCTCTGTCCCGCATTCGAGGTGAAAGGTAATGGTTGGCTGCGCCTGCATTTTATCTCTACATTGACGCGTTGGTTCGAGCTGCAATACCAACTCATTCAATGCGGTGGCAATTACAGCAAACCATTTACTCTGCGACCGCCGCAGGATGAAGATGCTGCTGTATATGCCCACAACACGAAATGCGAATGGCGAGTTACCGCGCCGCCACAGCATGCCGTCGTAATAGAGTTCAAGTACTTTGATATGGAGTCCAACAGGCAGTGTGCTTTCGACAGTCTAGCCATCTATCGTGGCCATGTGGCCAGCAAGGAGCAGAGGACGGACCTCCTGTGCGGCAATCTGACCAATCCTGCCACTATCATGGTGAACAGCAACGAAGCTCTCATCGCCCTGTCCACGGACAGCTCCAACAGTCACCGGGGCTTCCTGGCCACCGTGCGCTTCACACCCAATTGCAACGAGCATGTGGCCCTAGACCTGGAGGTGCCACGCATGAGCTTGATGCGGCAATACGCGGTCAATGCCACCGAACCACTGCTGTGCCACTTCCAGGCCAGCGCTCCGCCAGATTACCGCATCTCTCTGGAGGTGCGCAAGCTGCAGCTAAACGAGGTCGCCTGCCGCACCTGCAGCTACTTGGAAATCCACGACAGCGAAATTGTCGAGGACCAGAGTCTTGGAAGGTACTATGGGGATACAAATGGCAGTAATGCCTCGGAACGGACAAAGGTGTTTAGTTCCTATTCGGACATGTCCCTCAAGCTGAGTGCGAATACCACACAGTCCCGGCAGAACATCAGCTTTGAGCTAATCCTGCAGATGGAGCGCACTGTTTGCGGCCAAGCGGAGTACGACATGCGGTTGAATGAGGTAGGATGATATAGAATATACCCTATGCAGGGGAATTATACCCTTTTTTCCTACTTTCCTTGACAGACTATTACGCTGGGTGTGCAGTACGACAACAGCACGAGAGACCACGAGGGAAGTATTCAGTGCCTCTGGACAATTAAGCATAAGGGAGATGTGGAATTAGATTTCCGGAAGCTGCGCCTTAAGGAAATATCTCAGCGGACTGGAAAATGCACGGACTATGTAAAAGTGTCCAAGCCTTATGTAATATAGATCATATTATAATATTATTAGAAATCTCCACCGATCTTTAACATCTTTTTACAGTTCTCTAGATCGTATTGCGGACAACACGACAAGAGCTTCACGTTGGTTGAAGAAGTCAACGAATCCAACTTACAACTAGCTTTCCACAGCGACGGGCTCGAGGAATCGCAAGGGTTTGAAGTTATCATACGCCGAAAGCCAAGTATGTTATCACTAAATATATATATGATAGCTTTTGGTTTCGAAGTTTTTGGCTTACAGAGTGCAATCGAAACTTCACGGCGCTGAGTCAGGTGATTGATACCAACTCTCTATCCAATTGCACGGATTATATCCGCGTTCCAAAGGGTTACAGCATAACGCTCTACGTAATGACTGTGATGTTCGACAGTCTCGATAATAACTCTTTTAGGGTAAGATTGCAGTTTTTACTACTCCAGATCAAATCCATAATACACTTCATTTCCGCACGCACAGGTAACAGATCTGCAATCGAACAAGACCATTTTCAGCACTTCGGAAATTCAGTGGGAAACCAAAGCTAGGATTACATCTACCAACGAGCTGCGGCTCGAAAGCCGTAAAGTATTGTCCCTCAAGTTATTCTACTTTTCCACCAGCAACCAGTTTCCCAGCGGATGTGGTGGTGATCTAGCGGTTGGTGGATCGGGGAGCAGTTATCTCGAGAATCCCTCCTACGAAGGCCGTAATAGCTCATCCTGCAGCTGGAAAGTATCCGTACCACCTGGCGCCAGTCTGCGATTTAGCTTTCCAGGTTAGAAAATGATTAATTGATTTATATTTGAGTACTACTATAATTGCGTGCCTTGTAGAATTCAACATGGGCTCCGAGACCAATTGTGATCTGGACAATATGCGATTTTATGACAGCGTTATTGACGAGCAAAGTCTTGTGAAAACATTGTGTGGATCAAGAATTCCAGATATGCTTACCATAGCCAAAAATAACATTATTATAGTTGCTAAAAAAACTCAAAACTTTGATGGATTAGGATTTAAAATGGATATAAGCGAAATTGGTTAAAGTCTTTCAGAAACTTTTCGTTTCATTAATATTGTAACTATAATACCTAACTTAATACTTCAGTAATACTGCTGCGCTTGTGAATAAAAATCTATTCAAGAAAATAACTTGAAATATACTTATTTAATCTGGTTTATTGCTTCATTGCTTCGATTCTAATTATATTGACCCTAGTCTGTTTCAGATTACATTAAACTGATAACAAATGTTTAACGATTCTAAACAACAATTCTTGTTTAACACATTTCCATTTTAGGTTTTTATAAGCCTATTTTGTCAGGGTATTTTTAGAGGTTCTATGGTGTAATGGTTAGCACTCTGGACTTTGAATCCAGCGATCCGAGTTCAAATCTCGGTAGAACCTAATATCGTCTCTATTTTATTTTGAAGTTTTTATTGTATAATTAAAGATATTAGAATTTTACACTTAACGCGCATATACACTTCCTAGGGAAGCTCGTAACAATATTTGCAATTAAATGATAAACTTACTCTAAAGGTTTAAGTAGTATCTAATACATCAAGGATTGTTCGCTCTAAAATTTAAAAACAATATCAATTAAGTAGTATCTAATACATCAAGGATTTTTCGCTCTAAAATTTAAAAATAATATCAATAATTTGTTATACTCAGAACGTATTTAACTATTATATTATAGGTTTTTCATATTTATAATTTGTTTAGTGATTGCACTAATCATTTTTAGAAGAGTGCACTATCAGCTTCGCTCACTTTTAGCTGATAATCTTTGAATTGGATTCGACTTAAGTTTAAGCAGAGCTCATGACCTTCGAAGCAATTTGCAATTTCAGATACATTTGTGCCCAAGTATCTCATTCTGTTTATGCTACTTAAATGGCCGCCATGACAACCAGAGTGAAAGTAAATTAAATCAATTTAGTTGAATGAAAGACAGCCGGTATGTATTTGCCAGTGAGGGCGGCATATAGACATACACATTTACTATTTATAAGTGAACAACAAAAATCAGCTGCTTGCAGTTCGAGCCCCCAACTAGGGAGACTAGATGGAAACTAGTGTGTCCACGTCGGCTGTTTGCTTTATTTTTTAGTCAAGAGCGAGTCGTCGAGCGGATCTGGACACCAGCCAGCCAGAAATACATATTCGCGAATAGCAATCTATAGGAAAAACCAGAGGCAATATGTCTTTTTTCACAAAATCGCTGCTCTTTCGTGGAGGTTAGTCAGTATTGCGTATATAACTAGTGTCATTCCATATGGTTATTCCCAAATAACTTGTCAAATAACAAATAAAGCATTCATATTTAGCCCTAAGAAACAGATTTATAGATAACCAAAAAATAAGAAATATTTCCACTTTATGTGTTGAAACATGTGCATTTCTATTTCTACACACCTTGAACATTTCTTATATTTTTTATATATTTTTAAAAGGCACTGTTTTAGGTTAAATAATTGACAAATTCTTTTTTAATACCTAGAGAATTGTATTTTAAAAATATCACAAATTCAGTTTAGTGTTTGTAAGGGCTTTGTAGCACTTTACATTGAGCCAAATAAATAGGATTAAATACGATAAATATTTCAGTGGGTGGGCGCCACTACAGCGCAGCGGCTCAGGCTCAATTGAGGGAGATCTTGGGCAGCCAGCTGGCCGGGATTAAGGAGGCGGGCACCTTCAAGGCGGAGCGAATCATCACATCTTCGCAGAGCACTCAGATAACAGTGCAAGGCAGCGATAAAAAGATACTCAACTTCTGTGCCAACAACTATCTAGGACTGGCGGTAAGTGAACTGAATGCCATCCAACTGATGTCCACCTACTGGCTTCCTTTGACACCCAGAACAATCCGGAGATCGTGGAGCACAGCCAGAAGCTGCTGGAGCAGTATGGCGCGGGTCTGAGCTCAGTGCGTTTCATTTGCGGGACGCAGGATATACACAAACAGCTGGAAAAGAAGATAGCCCAGTTCCACGGACGCGAGGATACCATTCTGTATGCCTCCTGCTTTGACGCCAATGCCGGTATCTTTGAGGCCATCCTCACGCCGGAGGATGCGGTGTTCTCCGATGAACTAAACCACGCATCGATCATTGACGGTATCCGTTTGTGCAAGGCCAAGAAACAGCGCTACAGGCACCGGGACTTGGGGAACTTGGAGGAGCAGCTGAAGGCAAGCGATGCTCGGCTCAAGCTGATCGCCACCGATGGTGTGTTCTCCATGGATGGAAACATCGCACCACTGGCCCGCATCGTTGAGCTGGCTAAGAAATACAATGCCCTGGTCTTCGTGGACGAGTGCCATGCTACGGGCTTCTTTGGCGCCACGGGACGTGGTACCGAGGAGTACGACAATGTCATGGGTGAGGTGGACATCATAAACTCGACCCTGGGCAAGGCACTGGGTGGAGCATCCGGTGGATACACCACGGGACCCACCGAGCTTATCTCGTTCCTGCGCCAGAAATCCCGGCCGTATCTGTTCTCCAACACCCTGCCGCCAGCCGTGGTGGCCGTTGGCCTGAAGGTGATGGACATGCTCCTCCAATCCAGCGAGCTCACCCAGCGCGTCCAGAGCAACACGCAGCGCTTTAGGCAGGCCATGACCAAGGCTGGATTCACCATAGCCGGCGAGAACCATCCCATCTGCCCTGTTATGCTGGGTGACGCTCGGCTTGCCTCTAAGTTCGCCGATGCGATGCTAAGTGAGTTGAAAACTTAAGTATCTCTTTGTCTATTTTATATTAAACCAATCATAACTTCCAGCCCGCGGCATCTACGTTATCGGATTTAGCTATCCGGTGGTTCCTCAAGGAAAGGCACGCATCCGTGTTCAAATCTCCGCTGCCCACACGGAAGCTGAAATCGATCGGGCCATTAATGCGTTCATTGAAGTCGGTCGCTCTCTGAAAGTAATTCAGTAAAAATGGAAATAAAACTGAGTCCAGTATTGAATATTGCATTTATATTAAACGAAACTGCATTTATCTATAAACTCACCCATCACATTTGGAATATGGTTGAAAGGAAAGTAATGGTTTTTATACATTTTAATAGTTTTCCCATTTCCAAAAACAGATGACCTAGGATTCTTGTTCTTGTGTTTACGGAGTTGCTTTATTTGGTACATAGTATTAACTAAAAATCATTTACTAAGTAAATAATAGACTGTTGCAGTTGGTTTGAACTTAAGCTTAGATTGCACGATGAAAGAAGTATTGCACTTATTCGAGCACAAAACTTACGTATGTTCGCAATTAAATCAATAACAATTATACAATTCGAGTAACAAATAAACATAAAAATAATTAAGGGAGTGTGGGGTCGGCTGGCCAAGTCACTCAAGGCATGTGGCATTAAGTCTTCATAGTTCTAGTGCCAGTGCTTGAGATGGCTCAAACGAAAAGGAAACTTTTACAAAGCGTGAAATGTGAGTAGATTGGGCTAAGAGTACCGAGGTGTACGTATTGCGATGACTATGAAATACTTTGGTTAGTGTTGTGTTTGCACGGTAATGGTTAGATGCAATTCAATTCGATTAAAATCGTTTGTGATTATTTGTTGACCAGGCCGCGGGCTTTGGGATACGCCGAAGCTGGCTTCTTTGCCGGCAGACGGCCCGTGGGCGGACGGCGGTTCGAGTCCAGATTTGAGGCGGCACTTGGCAGTCCCCGGCTCGACTTAATGTTGCGAGCATTGGGAATGGAGCTACCCACAGCAGCGCCAGCACCAGAACCGGCTCCTCCATTGGCATTCGCATTAATAATGTTCTCTAGACGGCTGCGCAGTGAGTTTGTGTGTGAATCCACGATGTCGATATCATCTCCGCCCGTTTGCATGGCTTGGGCGAGCACCGCCTGAAGCGAGGCGGACACCTTGGGCGTACGGTACTCCTGGGTGGTGCGACACGGCATCTCCAACTCGTAGTTCACGATGTTCTCGCTCTTGAAGCGTAGAGAGCTCGGAGAATTCGATTTGGCTTCCTGCAGGGCGTACTCGGACGTGGGCCTTCTGCGCTGAGGATGCGACACCGGTCGCTTGCTGCTGAACTTGCCATCACCACCAGGAGGCGTGGGCAGCGACATCGAGGAAAACTTCCATTCCTCCTGCTCCTCGTCATACTTGGCCTGCGTGTACAGACGCTGCTTTACCTCGATGGGCACAAAATTATCGATGATCAAGAGCTGTCGTTTTAGTTCCTTTACCAGCTCGTTCTGAGCCATCTCGAGTTCCCTAAGATCCTGGTTGTGATCGGACTTGCAATCGTTGAGTTCCTGCTGGAGAGCCAAATATTTGGCGTAGCACTTCGAGAGCTTGCGCTTCTTAAGTTCCACCTCTTGTTCAAGTGAAACGTTCCGTTCGCGGATTTCCAGAGTGGTCTCCTCTTGCAGCTCCAGCTGCTGTTGGATCTCAATTTCGCGTTTCTTGCGCTCAGCGATTTCCACCAGCTTCTTTTCCAGCTCAATCTGGCGCTCACTGTATGTGTCTAGCAGGTTTTTTCCGCCGCGTACGAGTTGACCCTCCAATTCTGCCAATTTGGCCGCCAGTTTTGTATTCTCAACGCGCTCCCGTTCCAGTTCCTCGTTGGACTTGGCCACCTCGGCCTCGTTTTCCTTATCCGACTCAGACTCGGCACCCTCTGCATCGCTGTCATCCTCCGCCGGCTGCTCAATCGTTGATATCTGCAGAGAGTCCGACATCTCCTTAGACACGGGCTCCTTTTTGGGCTTCTTGACGCGTTGCTTCTTGGCCGTGACCTGCTTTTCAGTGCGTTGCTGCTGTTGCGGACCTATCAGCCGCTTGAGTCGCTCGATTTCCTCTTGGTACTCCTTCAACTTGGCGTCCTGTGGATCCTCATTCTTGATCGGCTGATTCTGGATGGACTTGGCCCGTGAGGCGTACCGCAGCGTGGTCAGCGTTTCGTTATAATTGTAGTTGGATGGTCCAATGTTGGCAATCATAATGGTCTTGGAATTGCCACCCAGGGAGTCCTGCAACAATCGGGTCAGCTTTGAGTCACGATACGGGACGTGTGGCGAACTCTCGGCCAGGGCGGAGATCACGTTGCCCAGCGAAGAAAGTGCCAGGTTAATCTTGCTGGCTTCCTTTAGACGCTCCGCTGATGCTCCTGTCTTGGACTGCCGCTCGCTGCCCGCCAGATCGATGAGATTCAGTTTGCCCACTTTGATGGTGTTGGTTTCCGTATCGCACATCTCGATTTTGATCATAAAAATGGCGTGGGATCTGTAAGTACATTATTGGGTTCTCTAAAGTCTCGGAATTCCTTTCGTTAGGAGGTTTTAACGATAGACACTCACCTTGAACTATGCTCATTCATGTTGGTGAATCCCACGGTGCGGTTCTTGTTGCCCACCTGCATCACTTTGATCATGTCTTCGACACTTTTGCAGTTAATGGCGTGCAGATTGGGCACATAAACGCCCGATCCCCGTTCCCGCACCTCCAAGTGCTTGGAGTTCGGCTTCAGCAGATCACGCAGCTCCTCCATATAGATCTCCAGATAGGATACATCGACCAGAAACTGGAAATTCTCGGTGCGATTGATGTGCAGCCAGATCTGTTCGAAGGTGCGCGGTATGATGCCCATCAGTTCGTCATTTCCGCGCACTCCCTCCATGGTGAAGGTTTTGCCCGTGCCCGTTTGTCCATATGCAAATATACATCCATTGAATCCCTCCAAAACGGAACTGACCAGCGGAAAAACCACCTCATGGTAGAGCGTCGTCTGCGTTGCACTCGCATCATAGGCGGCATCGTAGGTGAAAACCTTGCGCTGCTCCTTGTTGCCATCGACCACATTCTGCAGCTCCACAACGCCCCTATTCGGATACACGTTGACCACCTCCGGCGATCTTTCCGAGCGTTCTCTGTTGCTCATGGGCCTGCATCGCACCACCACTTGGACGCACTCATTGGGCGTCTGGCTGCCGCCGGTTCCGGGTCTCCTGCTCTTGGCACTCATCTCCAAATGTCCGGAGATCCCCAAAGTCCGTGGTATGTGCTGCTGTGCTCTTTTGTGTGCGGTGACTCAGGCAGCTCCCCCTCAAAAAAAGTCGAGTAGCTGTGGCGACCGAAAACAAATGACGAATAAAATCAATAATTCCCTCCTGACGCAACCTTCTGTCTTCGGCACTTCTGTGCCCGATTTGCACGCACAGTTTGAAGCTATTCAGGCACTTCAGCAAATGGGCAAGCCGATTTGGCAATCAACTGCTATTACCTGTTATTTTGAAGCCAATTACTTCACCTTGAATTCGCTTTTTTGTCTCAGCTGCGGTTAACTTTGTCTGGCTCAAACGAGCAGTGTGCCCAGGCTGTCCAACCCTGCGCCACCAAATGGAGCGACCCACTCGAAAATACGGTACTACCAATTAAATACCGCGCAATTCAAATGGTAGATAAATGTTTTAATATACATTTGTTTAAATGATTGTACATTAATGTAGTTAGTAGAAACTTATCACCCAATTTGGCTAAAAGTAATTTCAGTGAGTACAAACACAACAAAATAAGTTAAAACGTTTGTTTATTTTTGTATTTTTGTTTTACTAGTCACGTTTACTGCTTTTGGATTTTCCCGAACTGGATTTGCTAGAGCCAGTTTCGCCCCGTTTACGTTTATTTAGAGGATTTCGTGGATCGTAGGCATCGTACCAATCGTCACCCTTTTTATTGGCATCTTTAGCCAGGACTGGAGCCGTACTATTAAAGTTTAAGGTGTGCGACAACCAATCGTCGCCGATTATTTCCTGTTCTACTGCGCGATCGTCAATATCCTTTGGTTCCGATTCGCCATCCTCCGAGCTTGACTTTTGCTTCAAGTTGTCCAATTTTGTTCGGAATTTGGAGAGTAAGCTTAGTGTAAATGCCTCTCTAGAAATTAGAAATTTGTGAAATCTTTTACAAGCTGTTTTCAAAATAAAACTTATCCCACCTTGACTGTCCTTTCGGTTGAAGTTTTACTTTGGCGGTGTACTTCTCCTTAGACTCTATAAAATCGTTAATGTAATGGTTTTCGCTAGCTCCCTTGATATCAGAGGATTTGGTTGCTTTCTCTTGTCCATTAAGTAGCTTGTCTTTGCTTTGCTTATCCATTTGATACTGCTTTTTAAGGGAAGCGATTTCCTCACGGATCTTGGATCTAAATGACATACATTTTATGGCTTGATCATGATAAAAAATATTTAAGTATAGCTCACTTTTCCTCCGAGACTTTTCGACTTTGTTCTTCCTCCCGTGTCAACAAAACATCCTCGTCGTCATCAGAATCACTATTTTCCTCAACTGGCTGAGCTTTCTTGTCTGCTCCACTCTTTGACCTCTTAGACAATTTCATTTTGATGAGATCAGAATTAGCAGTGGACGGTTTTTCTTTGACACTGTCCTCAGGGCAATCTTCGGACAAGTGCTCCTCGGTTTCAGCCGTTTCTACTTTGGGTACTCGAATGGGCTCCTTGCTCAGTTTGGGATCATCCGTGACGTCGTGCAGGGATTTCGCCTTACCGGCGTTCTTTTTAACATAAACGTTGGTCTCCTCCTCATCACCTTCGGCTTCTTCGCCAAAGGAGAGCAGGCCGAAGTTTCTGTGGATTATATTGAAGCGTTAGCAATGCACTGCGAGGTATTTATGGCTTTAGTCTAAATGTATGGTAAATAAATCAATACGTTGCAGATACGCCGCATTGTTATACAGTTTACAACACAAACATTCATTGTTTTCACTTAGTAGCATGTTAACAATTTGGTTCCGGTCATTACGGTGTAAGTATCATAAATGAAAAATACACTATACTTAAATATGCCAAAAATGAAACTGCTAATCAGGTGAAGCAAGTTGGAATTATGCCGACTTAGAATCGAGATCTTACTTGACTCCTTGCCGCTCCTTCTTGCTCTTTTTGCTCTTCGTGGATGGTTGGGCCAGAACGCGAGGAACAATATCATCGAATGGGTTAGAAAGGACCTCTGTAGAAACGATGCGATGGGCGTGCAATGGTCGTTCCTGGTGATCAACAATGCCCTCCTCCAACTTGAGCATGTTGTAGATGGTGTCGCCGGTGATCTTCCCAAAGAGCGTGTTCTTACTCTGCAGTTCCGGCGTCGGAGCAAATGTAAAGAAGAACTGGGAACCGTTGTCATCCTTTCCAGAGTTTGCCATTCCCACAAGGCCGCGACGCGTGTACCGGAGTCGGGAGTGAAACTCATCTTTAAAGGGCTGCCCGTATATGGACTCGCCGCCGGTGCCGTCGCCATTTGGATCGCCTCCCTGGACAATAAAGCCCTTGACCAGCCGGTGGAATTCGGTGTTTTTGTAGTAGCCCTCTAGGCAGAGTTGCACGAAGTTGCGGCACGCCTTCGGACACTCCCGAGCCCACAACTCGATGTCTATGTCGCCCACAGTGGTCTTAAGAAGGACCTTTCCCGATGTGGGGGGTTCCTGGATGTAAATATTGCTCATTTTTAACACAAATCAAAACAATTGCTGCGGCAGTGTGACCGCACTCCACTTTTTGCAATATGCCATCGATGATTACTCGAACTCTTGTTTTTAAAAAATATCGTTAAAGAAAAATAATAATTTTTAATAAAAATTTAACAATTTAATAGGATATCAATTAAAAATGTGAATCTAGTTTGTTTATAGTTTTATTTTAGGAAATCATTAAAATGTCAAATGCCTTTAGAAATGGTATAATCTCCCTCTTAAACATAAATAGTTAACAGCTGAAATTAAACGTACTTAAAAAATGTTTTATTTTTGTAGTGCCACAACTTTTTTATACGATGTTCTCCTGGTAAAGACTAAAAGCAGCTTTATTCTGTTCGATTATTTGCGTTGCTGTATATCTACAATATTTGTTACTAGGCAACCGTATCGTTTTCATATTAATAGTAACTTACTTTTTAGTTTTTGTTATAAACCACAATGAATTTCAACGACGATCCACTGGCTGAACTGCTCAGCGATAATAGCCTGGATAATGACAACTTTTTTGATACGCCAGCGGGCGTGGGTCACAAGAAAGCAGCGAAGTTGGCGAAACCGAAGGGAAAACTGGAGGATTTGTTTGGGATCCAGGAGGAGACGGAGGCCGATGTGCAGGGCCAGGGAACGGGTGGCAGGAAAGCCCCCAATGCCACCAGCACGCCGAGAATTGTAAAGCAAAAGCCCTCTATCTCACTGGATGACGATCTTGTCGAGGATGATGACTTGGGCTTCGATCCCAAACGTCCCAAGAGTGGCGGCGCCAAGAGGAGCCTTTTCGATGATCTGCTGACCAGCAACGCAGAGCCCAAGAAGAACATCTTCGATGATATTCTGGCGGGAGATGCAGTCAAACGTCCGGCCACAAGCAAACCATCAATGTCCCGCCAATCCACGGACACCACCACGGATAACTCGCAGGCGAGGCCAAAGACTTCCACTGGCAGAAGAAGCTCGGCGCAATCGGCCACCATTAATATGAATGCTGATCCGTTGGGTCTTTTTGGCAGGGATACAAATGCCACTGTTTCGGGAATGTCCACTCCCGTTTCCAGAAAACGGGGCACCACTGCGGATTGGCTGGGTCTGGAGCAGGAGCCGGAGCCGGATCAACGACCTATTACACCGAAGACGCAGACCCCCAAGGCGCAGCCCTCAAGTGGAAGTCCTTCAAAGAATACAGCCGACATCCTGCGCCTTCCCGACTCCGATGAAAACGATATGGAGCAGGAGGCAGAAATGCCCGTCGTTCCCGCTCCATCCGTAGTCACTGCCGCCACCCAAAATATCCTCATGCTGAGCAATCTCAACCTGGAAAGCAACCACAAATTCAATGCCTTGCAGCAGCAGGAGGCTCAATTGGTGATTGCCGCCCAAATGAAGAGCCAAGAGAGAACCTTATTGGAGATGCAACGTCGCCAAGAAGATCAGGATCGAAAATTCCAGGCATTAATCCAACAGCAACTGCAGCGACAGCAGCAAATGGAGGAGCACATAAAAGGGCAGCAGGACCGGATCAACATGCACCTTCAGCTGATGATGTCGCAGCCTGTGCATGTCCAAGAAGTGGTTAACGCACACCCGCCCATGGAGAAACCAGAACCGGAAACGAAGGAGCCCAACAAGGCGGCCAGTCAGGAACAGGAGCACTTGCTTCTGCTCGAAATGGATGCCAAGCGCAATCTGCTGGAGAAGCAGCGACTCGATGAGCTGGTGGCCAACATGAAGGTCAATTATGAGCAGGAGATCGAAATGATCGATACTTCATATAAGTAAGTTTTAACAAGTCGCAGGAATTTGTTCGAAGTCTTATTTCCAAATTATACCCTTTAGCTCTAAAAGTAGGACTATTTTAAGGAAGAATAATGTATTTGGAGACTTTTATTTAGATAAACGAATTTTATTTTATTCCAGAAAGCAAATTAAGGTGCTGGAGGAGCATTTGTCCGTCGTAGAGAAACGACTGAAAGACGAGAACAGCGAGTTACGGCAGTACTATATAGAAAAACTGGAGAAGCTGAGGGAGGACTACGCGGAGCAGATCTCCAACTTGCGGCAGGATCATGAGGATGAGGTGCGTAAGCTGCGTCAATCTCACGAGCTGGACCTCGAGGGTATTCGTCAGGCCAAAATGGTGGAGTTGTCGGCGGTGCAGGATCATGGAAATTATCTGGAGACACTTCGTATGGCCTCCAGCAATCTTCAAGAACTTCGCGACGGTATGAGTGACAACCAGGAAAAGGAGCGGCAGTTGGAGGCGCGAGAACGTCGCCTGGCCGACCAGGAGAGGCGCCTAAAGATGAACGAGGAGACGGCCGACGATGAGAAGCGCCGCCTGATGGAGCTGGTGAGCACCTTGGAGCTGCAGCTGGGCCGTCTGTCCAAGGACTCCGCCGAGGAGAACTGGCAGCTCCGTCAGCGAATGTCCAGCTTGGAAGCGGAGCGCAAGGCATTCGAGCGCGAAAAGGAATTCCATCGCGAGCAAATGCAGCGGGATGAGAAGCGTGTGGAGGATCTTAAGTCCCTGCAGCTTGCGGAGATGGAACGACTGCATCGCGATCTCCAGCAGGAGCGTAATCAATTAACTATGGAACGCCAGCAGATGGAACTAAAACAACAGCTCAATGAGCACGGTGACCCAGACAGGGATCGCCGCGAACTGGAGGCCCAACTGCAGGTGGCCCGCGAAGCCATCCGGCGAGCGGATGAGGAGCGGGACCGCTGCCACAAGCTTCAGCGCGATATGGAGCAGCGCAAGCGCCTTCTGCTGGACAAAGAGAACGCCCTGCATCTGAAGGAGGACGAACTGGGCCAAGCCACCGGCGCCTATCGCCTGGCCACAAGTCGTCAACACTTGGCCGAGCAGAAGGCTCGGGAGGCGGACCAGCTGCTCCAGGCCAAGCTTAAGATAATGACCAAGCGGGGCCAGGAATTCGGCGAAAAGGAGGCCCAGCTGGCCCACGAACGAATGCTAGTGGCGCAGGATCGTATTGCACTGGTTAATCTGAAGAAGCAAATTCTTCGCAGCAGATGTGCCATTTGCAAAATGGGCGCGGAATCGGCAGAAATCTCCCAGCGAAGGGCAAATGGAAATCTTCCAGCAGCCACCGATCTTCAACTGCCCCAAATGACGACCAGTCATGCGGAGCTCCTACTTAAAATGTCCCAAGAACCGGGACAGGTCGAGAGTGACATTGTGGACCGCATGCTGGACGAAAACATCGAAGCCTCCTACCGCAGGATGTACAATGCGCCGCCCAGTAGTTCCCTCGACGATCCCGACTACGGAGCTGGTGGGCTGGACGACGACTCCAAGGCGGCCATGGATCACGGCCTGGACCATGGACGAAACATTTTTGGCGCACTATAAATAACATTTTTGTAAAGCCAAATGAATGGGCTTTTGGGCAATCAAATACTAAAATAAATCACTTACATATGTTTTAAATGTTTTACAATTAATGAAAATTAAACTGAAAATCTAAAGGTTGGTGTTTAAATTATTGCAACGGTCAAAACTCAAGAAGATGGGTTTGCTTATGCGTTATAAACTAAATAAATTTGAATTGATAGAAAAGTGAAACCCGGCTAAACGATTAGCTAATTTTCAAACATGTGTTCGATGAAGCGTTGATCGATGGTTGCCGAAAAAATATCGGATCGTGTACCATCACTACTGCTTGTTGCATTCCGTTTTGCGTTATTTCGTGCTGTTCGTGTGTGAAGTTCTTGCGCACAAGATAATTGTTTTTTGTTGTAAATTAACCGATTTGTACATAATATGTGATAGTGCAAGAACATCTAAGAAAATAACGTTTTGTTCAGTATTTTGGCGTTGCGCCTATTCCGTTTTTTGTCACTGTTTTCTGTTCGTGTTTACGTGTGCGTGTATGTTCGTTTTGCATATGTGTGTAGGTCTAGGTGTGTAGGAGGATAAAACAACTCTCCTAAAAACAAAAAATCGTTCGCAAAGTTAAACCATTTATTATTCAGCGAATATAACAACAACCAAGGGACAAAAGTAAAAATCTCTTTACCGGATGGTCTAAGCTCGTCGCCCCGTCAAGGGAAAACCTAAACCAAAAAGAAAAAAGCAGTGGAGGTGACACCTCAAAAAGCGAGTAAGTTGGCAATATGCGAATGAGAATCACAAAGCAGAAGTCAAGTCTGCATATTAATGACTATCTCCATTATCATTTGCTTTCGCCCTTACACCGAAATTCGCTGATTTCAAATTTCATCCTCACGTTCTCTGGAATAAATTGGCA
Organism: Drosophila teissieri; assembly: GCF_016746235.2. Classification (NCBI taxonomy): domain Eukaryota; kingdom Metazoa; phylum Arthropoda; class Insecta; order Diptera; family Drosophilidae; genus Drosophila; species Drosophila teissieri. The sequence continues at coordinate 11,343,147 of NC_053031.1, read as the reverse complement.
TTCAATTGTGTTCATTTATTGTTTATGAATAGTTTAAAAGTGTATTTATATATTGTTTTAATCTATTGATTTACCTTAACCTTTGCCGCAAGAAACCCTCTCTTTCTCTCCCCCTAGTTCTCTCTTTCTCGCTTCCTAGCCGGTTCGCATTTTCTTATCTTCCATTCCGTCTCCGTTCGCGGCACGGACCAGCACGCACACACTAGTACTTTTGTGGGTGTGTTTACATTGAACAGCTGTTTCCTATCTGCATACGAGAATGGCTTCAATGGGAAAAAATCAAAATGCTTTCTTGCAGACATATATATGTACGTTCATATTGCATATATATATGTATATAATGTGGGGCAATCAGTACTCGCAGCATTCATTCACGCAAATTGATGCCGCCGCTATTGTTTGTATTTATTTATTTATTTACAATTGCGCCTTTTTGCGCCACTCTGCTGTATCGCAATCGCAAATTTGAAGCGCTTGGATTTGGTTTCTATGTGCAAAGTACATATACAAGTATTTACCGCATACTAAAAGTGTCTATATTTTGCTGATATCTGTACCGAATATGGAAAGTTTGCTTATCATACTTTATCTATACTATTATCATACTTACATAGTGCTGTTAGGACATTTCTATTGCATGATGATATGACGTTATTTCTTATTCCTTTTCTTGTTATCAGAAATCCTAAGCTTATTAACCGTTAAAAGTTTAAATACTAAAGCGATCAATCTCGTTTTTATTTTTTCTGAATCACCGCTGCCCGCTGATGGCTGCTCATTATCATTTCGTCAATCTTCTTTTGAAACACCTTTAAAAATTACCGATAGGCACCCCCACATTTTCGCAAGTGGTGTTCCCCCCGTCGAATGGTATCTCACCTGTTCTTCGTCCAGGTATTCATATAGTACCATTGCCATTTACACTGCATAATCACTTTTATCACCGCCTGTTCGTTATCGCAGAGATAAGCGGGCCAAAAAGGCAAACACCTTTGTTCACCACGGGAACAACAAATAGGCATTGAAAGAGAAAATACGAAAATAATTTTAACAAAATTTGGAAATCGCTCACATATTGTTCTGGTCACAATTCGCAGCTCAGCGGACGCTTCCGGACGAAGGGATAATGTCAAATCAAGCACAGATCGACTACGACAAGCAGTTCCAGGATGACCTGGCCAAGGCGACCGCCCTGAGTCTGGAGCAGCATGCCCTCGATGACTACAGGCGAAACAAGAAGTACGGCTCCGGGTATCAGCAAAGCTCCTCCCTTGCTAGCCGAGATTACCAGGCGGCGCATCGCAGTCAGAGCGTGAATCAGCCACGACGGCACTCGGAGGTTCATCAGGTGGTCATCAGTCCGGGAAATGTGGAACGATCGCGCACTCCGCCGGCCCAGGGGACGGATAACGATCTGATCTGCTTCGCAAGTCCTACTAGCAAGCAGCCCGAGAGTAGCAGCCCCTTTGGCAAACTTATCGAGGATCTGCAGCGGATTCAGCCGGTTAATCCGCAGTCAGCTCTAGTGCCAATGGGTCCAGCTGCGTCGGCTTCGATTCCTCCTCAATACGGTTATCCACCTCACCAGCAACGTCCAGCTGCTGTGCAACCGCCACCGTACGGCATGTTGGCCGGAGGAGTTGTGGGTGGTCCTGCGTATGGTGACCTGCAGTTGGTGCCCTACCAACCAGCTGCCCAGCAACAGAGGCCACTGAACAGCGAGGAGCTCCAGCGGCTGTACAGCATGCCCGCTCAAATGGCCGTGGCCCCTGTGCCGCAACCAAACGCCTATTTGTACTATCCCGGAGCTGTGGTTACACCATACACGGCTCCCATAGTCCCCGGATCGGCAGCTTTTATGCCGCCGCAGTATCCCGCACAGGGATATGGTTTTGGAGGTGCTTACACGCACATGGATTTGCGGCGACCCCAATCGCAACCAGCTCCAGCTCATGCAGCACCGACAACAAGTCATCACAGCCAACCGTCCAACCATTCCACTTCCTCCTCCGTGGAGGCCAATGGAGTAGCCTTCCAGGCGCGTCGCCAAGTGCCCTCAACCGGCAGTGTGAGCTCCATTAGCCACACCGGACACAATGGTCATTCCTCCGGCCCACGCAGGAGCAACGATTTGATAGACCTCAACCACGAGGACTAGTATGTATCCACTAACTTTAAAAAATGATTACTTTGTTTTTTAACATTCATACTTCCTGCTTTGCAGTTCCCGTGTGAGTGTGCTGGAGGCTTTCGATCCCCTGCTAAACGACAATACTGGTAAGCAACCTCAATGTTGTAATTAACGTGTAGCTCCCGGTCCTCGTTGAAATCCCCCCACATTTTTCGCACCGTAAAACTAAACTTGAAATACAGTCTAAGACTCGTGTGTTGCGATTCTATGCCAGAGCATTTACTTAAGCTGCAAATAAAAATGATTGGCCTAATAACATTGACTTGGTCCGTTGACTTTTCAACACATTCTCTATAGGGCAATAATAAATTGAATAGAATTGGAAAAAAGTTATGCAAAAGATTTAATAGTACCACACACACGATTCTGTATTTTTATGGTATTTCTTAATAGGGTTTATTAAACTATCAGACTATAAAGTAATTGGATGAATATTTCCGCTTATTTTAAAAAGTTATTACCCATATATATCTCATTATTTGTTTTGCAAAGACTATTATGTCTGACTAGATATCCCAGATAATTTTTAAACTTTCCGTAGCAAGTTGTCGCTCGCCTTTAGTTAAAAATTAAACTGAATGTTTTCGTTTCTCTATATTGCAGTGTCGAAAAAGTAATCCATTTTAATTGTCCTCTACTACTATCAGTACTACTACTACCAAAAATGCAAAAAAACAACTACTTACACCCACAACAACTACACCATCTAAAGGGTTTCGGGTCAGTTTGGTTCGTTTCGGAGGCAAAGACAGATTAGTGTCTATAACAGCACTTACTTAGAACCACCTACTTACACGAAAGTACTAATGTAAAATATATATATATATATGTGCCCTCATATCGAAATTTGTGCCTTCCGCAATTGCCGGAATAATTTTGAATTCAGCATATATATTTATATCGATGTATACTGATGTCGTATAAAACTAGTTCACAATGTTTGGAATTGGTTTTTATGTATATTCCCGCAACAATAACGCTTAGAGGGTACTGAAAACTTCCAAATTTAAAAGAATTTAACTGTCATTTAACTGAAAAGTGATGAAATGAGAAGATTTAGTCTCTTCTTTTTTATAACCATGTATTACGAAATGAACACATTGTGATTTGCTGCTACATATATCCATTAATAAACTTATATACAAAATAAATACATACATATGTTTAATTCTATCGTGTACCACTGTGAGAGAACAAATAAATAATTTCTTAAACAAATTGCAGTCTGTTGTTGTTTTATTATTAGTTTAGCCGCTTGCTTCTATTTCCCATAACAAGATTAAAAATGCACATTCACGCTCTTCTAAATAATAATTGACAGTAGATTTGATAAGCTTTTCAAGCATATGTATGTATTTATTTATGACATTCTGGGGAGATTGGAAAACTAACTAACTCTTTACTATTGTTTGCATTTAAGTCGTTGCACTTTTGCCAAATTACTTGTATGCACATTATTGCTGTTCCCTCCTTTACTGGCAAACAGATGGATCTACCAAAGGCTTTTAAAATAACGAGGTCTTTAGTCAAATACCTTTCCCTTTTGTGGCAAATGAAACAGATGTATGGGCACCAGAGGCGACAAATTTAGAATGAATATAAACAAAGCGATTTAAAAATACAGACTTAGGTACAGTGGGTATTTGTTCTGCTTATTGAAGATTTAAAATTAAAATTAAAATATAAAGCAAGCCATGATTAAGAGTAAAAGTATTTCATGGGTTCTTGTTGTCATATTTTTTTGTACTTTTGATGTATGCGACCATCTCCTTAAACAAATATCGAATGGTATTGGTTCCACTGTACTGGGTCAGCGTGGGCGACGAATGACAGCAATCACAATTAGCTTTTAGCGATGGCACTCGCAACGGATTTGTTAGCGTAGATTTGCGAAGCGGTCTCGCATTGCCAGTGGTGCTAGTCCAACCGATCCACATCGCACTGCTGCGACTTTAGGGGCCGTCTCATTTATTTTTGGCCACACGGGCCCATCACAGCCCGGATTCTCGCAGTAGTAGGCCTCGGCTCTCGAGCATATTTGCATAACTACTGGCGATATTCTAAGTGGGAACTGGATTTGAACCGGAACTGATCATGCACTCACTACTTGCAGGCAACGACAGCGCCTCCGACAGCACTTCCTACTATGCGGAATACGATCCCTTTGACTTTCTGTACAGCGGAGATGCAGGAACCCAATATTCCGATCCAATGTATGAGGCAGTCAACAGGTGGGACAAAACTGCGGCCACCGTGAGTCCGAATGTCGGTCTGATCGGTTGGCGCCAAGATTTTCTGAACCAGCCATCTACATCCTCACCGCACTATGGCGATGTGCAGCCAGAGGAGAGTCTAAAGCTATCGGAGAACGGATCTGGCAGTATCTCGCCTCCTCCACCGTTGCCACCCAGGAACCAGCAGAGCTATGAACCGAATCAGGCACCTATGCCAGTCGCCAAGCCTCCTCAGTCTTCTGTTCTGACGGACAGCTACACCTCCAGCATTCCGGCCAGTGTGGTGCTGGACCGCCGGAAAACTTGTACACGCCTGTACGAATTGATAAGCGACCAGCGCACTGATGATCCGGAACTTCTGGAGTTTTACCATATGGTTAAGGAGGTCAGGGCGCGCTATCCGCACGACGACGCGCCCACCAATGTGGGCCACGTTGTGGCCGCCGAGTTTAATTACCACTACATGATGGACACCAGCATCAAGGTGATTGTACATCCGGCTCTAAACACACTGCAGTCGCACGTCCTGGCTGCCTCCATGGCCAAGGAACAGGTGAAGGGGTATGGAATGCCAGTTACATTCACTTGTGACAGTAAGTATGTTATTGATATGTTTTGATGCCTCTTTAATGTTTGAATTTTATCCAAAAGTTGACTCGGTTGTGGCACAGGTGGTGGCACAAGCCTTAGCCTCGCTGGAGGGACAAGTCAAGGGTACCGTCACAGATTACGCGGTCAAGGTGGGTATATTAAATCAAAGATTTTTGCAAACTTAAAGTTGAAATATTTGTTCTGCACAGCCCATTGGTCTTCTGGAGTGGCTGGCACCCACGTCGAAACTAAGTCAGCTGGAGTGCGTTCACAATAGCTTCCAATTGGAGAAGGACGTACATTTGGGTCTGTGTCTTAGTACGGCGGCAACAATGCAGGCAATTGCACGAACAGAGCGGGATGATGAGCACGATGCGGATTTGCTGCCGGAGCATCTTCTTCCCAACGAGGTGGTGCCAATTGTGACCTACGACAACATGATGATACTCATTGAAACGCTAGAGATGGAGATTGATAAGCTGGAATCGGCGGCAGACGGAGTGCCCGGACGTAGTGTCGTGAGCTGCTCTGGAGTTGTGCAAGCAGTGAAGGCGATATGCGCTCTGCTCGGTTCAATCGACACAATGGAAATTGCACGATGTGTGGCCGATCTGAAGCGCATTTGCGAGGTGGAGCAAAAGAAGTACTCGACGGGTGCTAGTAACCCAGAGATTGTCAGTGACTACGGTGATTACGCTCAAGTTGTACTCCGTCCGCGCTCCATGTTGGAGCAGATCAAGGTCAAGTGCAATGAGCTGCGAGACGCTGTGCAAGAGCTAGTTGAGTTGTACGCGAATGTTTTCCGGGTGGCATTCTCCGTCAAGACACCCGATTACTCAACAAGTAAGAGTGCTGATGGGAAACTTATTCTCTTTATTTACTTAACTTATGCGTTCTTTTACAGCACCCATACCCATATCCTGCGTGTCCAAACCAATAGTGGTTTGCATAAGCTGCCTACACAGGCCGCTGCTGAATTGGAAGTTCGACGATTACTCACTGTGCGTTCAAATCGTTTATGGAACGCGCCTGTTGTCGAAGCCGAATGTGCTGACCTGCTCCAACGATACAAGTGGAGGCCTGTTTCCTCGTCTCAACTTCAGTGCCTGGTTGACTTTCGATCAGCATCCTATCTGCACTCTGCCCAGGGAGGCCCGCATTACGTTCGTCTTGTATGGTAAACAGGCGGCCAGCGAAGGCGAACCCAATGCCGAACAGAATGGAGAGAGGCGTCAGGTGACCACGGAACTGGGTTGGTGCTCGATCCAGCTGTTTGACTTTAAGCGAGTGATGATCTGCGGCCCCTACTTACTGTCCTTATGGCCTCCAACGACGGATAAAATGCTTGGTCCAGCGCCGGCGCGTGGCTGTCATCCGCAACCCGACTTTTGCCCTGTTCTGAGCATTGAGGTACCTCCGTATGGAGGCCGCATTGAGTTTCCCGAGCACCAGGAGGTGCCAAAACCTGCGCCACAGTTAGTATAGCATATATAAAAATCGTTGATAATAGTTATAATAAAATTTGTTAATTCTCAGCTACGATTTTGCCTCTCTGGATGCCAATCTTCAAGAAGAGCTGCTGGACACCGCCGAGCTGGGCTACACGGGAGCGACAGAGCGACGTGAAGTGTTCTGGGAGAAACGGCTCTACCTGCAGAACTATCCCAATGCCCTGCCAAAGGTTCTTCATGCCGCCCACAGTTGGGATTACGCCAATTTGATAGATTTGCATGCGCTTCTTCACTCCTGGGCACCGCTATCGCCGTTGCAGTCTCTGGAGTTACTGCTGCCCCGATATCCGGATGCTAAGGTGCGCGAGAAAGCCGTGGAGTGGATCTCTAAGATGCCCAACGACCAGCTTGTGGACTTTCTGCCCCAATTAGTGCAAAGTTTGAAACATGACACATACGAAGGCTCGGCCATGGCTCGATTCTTGCTGTCCAAGTGCCTGGAGTCACCGCGCTTTGCCCATCACATGTATTGGCTGCTTGTGCACAGTCTGCCTGACGATCCTCACAACTCTATTGGAGCAGCGATGGTGAATCAGGAGTATGACGAGTCCCAGTTTACCCAGGTTCGTTACTACCGCCGGAACAAAATGATGCTGCGAGCTCTAATGGCGATTTGCGGCGAAAAGATGCTCCAGCGATTTATGTACCAACATCGAATGTGTCAGGTAATAAATTTCCTAAAATATTGAAGAACAAATTAATTTATGTTAAATTTATGGTTATTAATTATATGTCTTGCTTTTACAGAAACTTACCACTATTGCGGAATCGGTCAAAGAAGCTAAGGAGTCGATGCGCCAAAAAAGTCTAGCCGCAGGCATGGACGAGGTGCACCAAGACTTGCTGGAGAAACCTACTTGCCTGCCACTTGGACCAGAGTTAGAGGTAACTGGAGTGAGTGTGCGTAACTGTAGCTACTTTAACTCCAACACGCTGCCGCTGAAGATCAACTTTGTGGGACCTGATGCCGAGTCTTTACCGGCTATCTTTAAGGTAAGTGTTCATCTACTAATATGTATAATTTGATCTATATAACTATGACCCGTTTTCAGTGCGGAGATGATTTACAGCAGGATCAGTTGACCATACAGCTAATTAGGATTATGAACAAAATGTGGTTAGCCGAACGATTGGATCTAAAGATGGTCACCTTTAATTGTGTGCCAACAGGATACAAGAGCGGCATGATTGAGCTGGTTAACGAGGCGGAAACGTTGAGAAAAATACAAGTAGAGTGTGGTCTGACGGGCTCCTTCAAGGATCGTCCCATTGCCGAGTGGTTAGGCAAGCAGAACCCCAGTCCACTCGAGTACCAGAGTGCGGTGCGAAATTTTACGCTATCCTGTGCTGGATACAGTGTGGCCACGTATGTGCTAGGCATCTGTGATCGGCACAATGACAACATCATGTTAAAGAAATCGGGTCATTTGTTTCACATTGACTTTGGCAAGTTTCTTGGCGATGCCCAGATGTTTGGAAACTTCAAGAGGTATTGAAATTAATTGTAATTTAAATTTTATTATACATATATTTATTATTTTTTTCTCCCGCAGAGATCGTACCCCATTTGTTTTAACTTCCGATATGGCTTATGTCATAAACGGCGGGGACAAGCCCTCCACTGACTTTCACTATTTTGTGGACCTATGTTGTCGAGCCTTCAATATTGTGCGGAAAAATGCTGATCTGCTCCTGCACACCCTGGCCCATATGGCTACAGCAGGCATGCCGGGAGTTAACTCAAATGCTGTGCAGTATGTGCGTCGCGCCCTATTGCCATCACAATCGAATCCCGAGGCGGCCGCCACGTTTGCCAAGATGATCCAATCCTCGTTGAAAAGCTGGTTCACACAATTCAATTTCTTCCTGCACAATCTGGCCCAGATGCGATTCACCCCAGATGAGGGATCAGGAGAGCTGCTGTCGTTTGTGCCACGAAAATATACGTACGTTTTTGTACCCTCAAGTTGATCACTTTTACCTACAAATGTTTTCAATTTCAGAATGCAGCAGGATGGTCGCTTGAAGATTGTTAAGGTGGTGTGTTTCCAGAAGCACTACAGTATGGAAAAGTTCTATATGTATATTCTGGAAGTGACGCGACATGGCCAGCCCGATCCGACACATTTGTTCCGGTCATATCGCGAATTCACCGAATTCCATCAGAAGTTATGCATGCACTTCCCCCTGGTTAAACTGCATAGGTAAGTTTCATACTAAAGTGCTTACATTTTTACACCACACGCAGGGTTATGTATTTGATTTGGTTTTAAAACGAAAGGTAGTGATAACGTGCTGACTAATTTATATGAGCGCATTATCTAGACGTTAAATAATGGCAAAAAATGTGATTCGTTATTGATTTACTTCCCATTAGAGAGGTTAAACACATTTACAAAATTTGCCTTTTTATCTTTAATGGATTTTCTGATATTACTTTATTATTTTATATAGTCAATATGATATGGCAATTTTTCAGTGAAGTGTATGTACATAAATAGGTCATAGCCATTTGGCCAAATTTAACACATAGAATACTGTATTTACTAAGGAAGTCTAGACTTGCGGCAGTTTCCGGTTTTCGGACTAGGCGTCGGTATGGTTTCTAACAGCGTTTGTCCTAAGTGTCGCAGTCATGGAGCGATGTTGGCTGATAGCTCGACCAAAGCCATCATCGTCATCACTGTCTTCCTGGGATACCTGTGATCCAAATAGGCTGGGCACTCCAGTATTCCGCGGTTCAAAAAGGATGGAACGCTGCATGGGAGTGGGCTGATTGAACGGCTCATCCTCTTCAGACTCCTCACTTGAAATTACCACCTCGGCGGACTGGTAGTACTGCAGATTATCCACATCGAAGCGAACTTTGAGCGATTTCGGATCACGTTTGGCAGGTTCTGGAGCTGATCGGGCTCCTTCCTCCCCATCGGTATCACTGGAACTGGAGCTGGGCAGCTCTTCAGGTTGATAGCACGCAAGGGGAGAAGAACTACCACGAACATTGAGGGATCTGGCTGATTTGGTGGACCTGGGCGCGGGCTGAGGAGCTTGACGCTCAGATGGCACCACTACAGCCATTTCCTGGCACAAGGCCTCAAAATTGTGGATTTCATTGCTCTGGTTAACTTGAGAACCGTTTATCTCCGCCTCATTAACATCTAGATCCGCGTATAGATCCTCAATGCTGTTTACAAAATTGGATTTCTTGGACCTTTGTTCCATTACCTCGGTGTAGTCGGGCAATTTCTGACCGCTCTTTGCGTTTTCCAGCCGCATCAGGGATTCGTAATCTGGTAGGTAAGGCAGACCAGGATCGTAGGGCGGTGGCTCTACAATGGGAGCTGGTGGTTCAGGCTCGAAGATATCCATTCTCTGCTCAATAAGCTCAAGCTGATGGAACAGACCCTCCACCTGTTCCACATTGTCCAGTCTGACGGCGGCCTCACTTAGCGTCGTCTCCACAGTGGGCACTTGCTCTAAGCTATTCGGATGCAGCGACCAATTAGGTTCGGGCACTGCCACCACGGCGTCTAGGTTGGCAAAGTTCTCCCAGTCCTCGTCGATGCTCTTGCCAAATCCTGGTGGACTACTGGCCGCCGGCAGCTGCAGCTGATCCAAGTCCAGGATGTCGGCTTCGTTCATCACGAATGACGAACGTATCCGCACGAAATCACTGTCTAGCTCACCTTGCGGTAATTCTAGGTTTTCGAATAAACCATCTTGAAAGGACGGCTGTGCACTAGGAGTAGCTTCCGCCTCGGGACTTCCTGCTATGATTTCAACGACGAAAGCTGAGTCTGCATTGCTGGGTCCCCCGAAGGGATCATTTGGTGCTTGTGGTTCCTCTCTCGATTCCGGTTCTTCCTTGGGTATTGCTCCCCTGTGGACCACAGCTGTAACCGACATAGCTCCTCCCAAACCGTCTTCTGGAGTCAGTAATTCCGGAACGGGATCCTCAGGGGTGAGAATTTCCGGCACATCATCCACTGGCTCGAACTTCACATAGCGGCCACTGTGCTTGCTCCGCAGCTGTGTTGGTCTAGTGGCCGCAATCGTGGGTTTTACACTAAACAATTCGTATTTCTCAGCAAAGTGATCGAAGTTGGGCATTCCCAGCTCGCTAGGAGGCTCGGGAACTGCCTCCACAGAAGCTGCAGGCCCCGAAGGCTTGGATGCAGCAGCTGGAGTTATTGCTGATGGTCGGATGGTTCTAGGCGGTGGAGCAGGCAAGGATTCCGGTATCTTAGATAGGGAAACTACCGTGGCAGTTTCAGCAAGTACTTCTGATTGTACTGGCGGAGAAGGTGGCTTGCGGGTAGGTGGAGCAGTGAATTCATAGTGCTCACTGTGCACCTCTAGTCGTTGGTGTCGTTGTGCCTCCGACTTTTCTCGATAGGAAACTGGTGATTCATCCGTGGTCTTTGGCCCCCTTGGGCTGGCACCATATAATTGCAGATCCGGAACACTGCCACTGATGAAGTTGTTTCCTGTAAGGTAGGATTTTGTTTATGAAATGGTTTCGTAAGTGATAGATCGTCGAATTCTCTAAGTCGAACCATTCAATATCGCTTCAGTTAGAGTGTTTCGACTGTAGTTTCAATTGAATGGTTTCCGTTTGCTATCTTCACCTGTCGTTGTTGATGCCGATGGCCATGGGCTTTCGAATTCCTCGAGATTGCGACGTCGGAACACTCCATGGACAGCGGTATCGGTGCCATTAACCTGTCGAATTTCACAAATTGCACTTTAGGTTATTGCGATATTTTGAATTATATTAGCATGGTGCCCATCAGCTGTGGATTCAGCTGATCGGACTAATCACTCGCATGCGTCACCTGTGGAAGTTCTAAGTGGTTTACACATGACCACAGACACGCCAGCTCAGGCGACAACTAAAACACGTCCATATGATAAGGTGAGATTTCCACTTTAGCTTCGAGCTGTGCAGCTTTTGGTTCAGTAAATGTTGAAGCCTTTGCAATATTATCATGGAGAATGTTTATAAGAAGATCGATTCCAAGGGCGCCCCATATCTGTTCCTATAAGATATATTTCAAATTCCGCTCATTGCGCACCATTTGATGGTTTTGTTCCACCGTTTTCCCCATCAATATACACACTTAAGAATTTGAATGAAGAACCCCGTTCTACCTGAGATCCAAATAAGTGAAAGCTTGCGATTTGCATTCCTCACGCCCCCATCGCTATCTTCAATCCCCAACTTACACACTCTCTAAAATCATATAGACGCAACACCTGCGAATGTTTGTATTCGTATTTGCCCTGCTGCCTTATCAGAACCACTCGTCGTCGCTGGATCGCTGTGTGTGTCGTAAATACAGGCATATGAATATTGGTATGTGTATGGCCCGTTGTGGTGGTATCGGTATCACATTAACCTTTATTAACTGCGTGCATCGGGTGTTAAGTTCTTTTGATTTGCATACGCACCTGGGATTCGAAAGCTGCGTAACGTGGCGGCGGTTGCTGCTGCTGCTGCTGCCGATTCTGCTGTTGCCGCTGATTCTGCACCTGCGATCGCTCGAAAGTCAGCCGCCGCCGGAAGCCGAAGAACTTGATCCCCAGCAGGGCGAATACCAGCCCCATGAGCAACATGGCCGAGGCGAGCATTGGGCCAAAAACAACGGCCTGTTGACCTGAAGGGATTTGGACGGGGTTGTAAAAAGTTCGGGCATCTTTTGCTGACCACCTACCTTGGCCCACATTCTTCAGCTGGGCCATGTCGTTTTGTCTCACCAGCAAATCTGTTGGCTCGGCATTCTGGATAAAGTCGCTGGTCGTGGTTGGCACAGTCGCCCTTTGTTTTGGCCAAAAATTATAATGAAACTCCACCACGTCGCTAATCGGACCGCTCTCGGCTCCGCTCCCCAGCTCGCTCGTCGACTGATTGAGCGCTGACGTTGGCGCTACCGCTTTTGGCAGCGTAGCAGTCGCCGCTTATCGGAGCGATTCGGCCCGATATCGTTTACTCGTGCCGCTCTTCTTTCACCCACTGTATGGCGTCTGCTGCTCTTGGGCTCTCCGGTTCTCCGGTGCTCGGATTCACCGATTTGGTGAAATCAGTCTGCTTCATTCGTCGATTTATCAGCTATTAGCGGTGTTACCTCAGCGACATGGTCTTCGGAGGCGATGCGTTGCCAGCAGTGATAAGCAATCGCGAATGTGTACTATGATTTGTCAACGCACCTTGACAAACCACTGACTATATAAACACCATGAAATGTAATATTAACTTGCCCATTAACAGCTAAAGATCCATATCTTGGGCGATAAAACGCACCCTGTAATTGGATTAATCTAATATTGTAAACATTTAATTATGGGCTTACATGTTGGTAATATAAGCCGACTGTCTTTTGAATTGATTACAGCCGATCAAGTTATAATTATATCTAAAGTAAACAGCAGCTTTGGGTTATCATCATTTGCTTATGTTGTACTGTTATGTTTCTAACGTTTTAATTTGAATGCTTTCAATTTATTTCAGTCTACCGGCTGGTGTGCATGTGGGGCGTTCCAACATCAAATCTGTGGCAGAAAAACGACTACCTCTTATACAGCGATTTTTGAAATCGCTGTTCGATGCGTCCGAGGAAATAGCCCATTCCGAGCTCGTTTACACATTCTTTCACCCGCTGCTGCGCGATCAGCAGGAGGCCAAGCTTGAGATGCAGAAGATTAAGGGTAAACTGCGATTATCCATTTTCTAAATGAATTACAGTATTAATATATGGATTTTGCAGAGGTGAAGCGACAACCGTCGCGGGATAATCCCAACGAGATTGGCCAAATACGACTATCGCTGCAATATCAACGCGGCGTACTTACTGTGATGGTGGGTGGTGGTAGTAGATAAATCTGTGTTGATCAATATTAATAAAGGATATATGTATTGCATGCAGATACACCACGCCAAAGGACTGCCCATGTTACAGGGCGGTCAGGAGCCCAACACATATGTGAAGTGCTACCTGAAACCGGATCCCAAAAAGGAGACCAAACGCAAGACCAAAGTGGTCCGCAAGACCTGTGTGCCCAGTTTCATGGAAACGGTAAACAGATTATACTCAATATCACGATATATCTTTGTAATATATATATATTTCCTTAAAGTTGGAGTACCGAATGCCACTGAATATTATTCAAGAGCGCCGCCTTCAGGTTACGGTTTGGTCGCACGACACGCTGCAGGAAAACGAGCTGCTTGGAGGCTTCGAATTGGATCTGTCGAAGCACGATCTGCGACAGGAGCTCGTCGACTGGCATCGTCTGGGCTCGGTGCCCAGGAACTGACCAGATCCGAGGGACGAGCTCTGAACCTCTTGGGACACTCTGCCTACCGACAATCAGGCCTAGGATAATGCAATACTAATATATGTTTGTGCCTGTCTTCTTTCGATCGCAATAATACTTACTTACTCAAAGTGATTGTACATTCCATATATACCAATATTATAAATAACTTAACTAACAGTAGTAGTATTATTTCGTAAATTGTGTGCCTCAGATGTAAATATTTTATAACGACCACAAAAAAACATTCTTTGGACATCTGTAATTATAACTTTAAAGTATAACGTGCACATGCTTTCTTTATTTACATTTGGAATCATAAAACATTAAAAATCAATCAATTTTATTGTGCACCTTGGGAATTCAGAAAATGAAATATATTGGTAGTTGTCAGTTTGAATTATTCTGTTGTCGGCCATCGGTAAATGTTCTTTTGAAGTAGTTAAACAAAAGTTCAGTATTATGGCTATAATTCTATTAGAGATTATTAAAAACCCTCCAAGTCGCTGTACTGTAATATCTAAAATTAAAAATTGCACGAAGAATATATCATTACCTACTTTTCTATGTGTTTCTAATTACTTACTGATAAAGAGCTACAGAATAACGCACAGGCATCGATGCTTTCTGATTTTATCTGTAAATGTATGTAATTACCCATTAAATCTTTACCAAATTGCTTTCGGTGTATGAGTCTACGATCGACTTTTAACTGAACAACAAATTTACAAAGGTATAGAAAATGACTACCAGAGAGAACAAGAACAAAAAGTGTCTTAACAAATTAAACGAATATTGTAAAATATATAATAAGAGCACACGCCGCAAACAACAGATTATATTTTTATAGAAAAAGAATATTTAAAAGCTACATCTGCCTGAGTATTTGAAATAGTACTTTGATACTTGATCAAAACTATCTAAGACGTATCTAATGTTTTCATAAAATTATAATTGTTAAGTAAAATTCTGTAATTTCTGCAAGTGTTGAGAAGTCGTAATCATTTTTGCTGGCGGTAATCACTTTTGGCACAAATATATGAGCATTACAAATTCATAAACCCAATGAAGTTTGATTTTAAACCGGGTTTCTAATCATCTGCTGAACGTGCACTTCACTATTAAAACGAAAAACAGTCAGCTGTGTACCTTCTGTCCGAGTTTCCCCTGTTTGGACTTAAACAAGCTTAAAGCGTTCAGAATTTAGGAGAATTTAAATTTAAATTGTTTAACCAGCAAGGACCGGAATGGCGGCTGCCAACATGGAGAAGGGTGAGCTGATGAGCCAGGTGAAACAGCAGATCGCATTGGCCAACGCCCAGGAGATGCTCTCGAAGATGACGGAGAAGTGCTTCAAGAAGTGCATCCAGAAGCCGGGCAAATCACTGGACACCGGCGAGCAGCGATGCATTTCGCAGTGCATGGATCGCTTCATGGACGCCTGGAATCTGGTGTCGCGCACCTATGGCAATCGTCTGCAGAGGGAGCAGTACAGGACAATGGACTCGGTGGAGGAGATGAGCAGCTAGGACCCGAGTCTCGGTCACCTTGTAATTGAAACAGAATTTATTTTGTTTTTGATCCAATCTCAACTCGCTTTTGAGTCGTTTTTTAATCTAATGACTGTCAACCCTTACCAGCACGCTTATCGCAGCTGAAGTGATAGCCGGCTGATTATAGGGAATGCAATTGCAAGTGAAGACCCTACGGAGGGTTGGGGGTCTTGTCTATGGGTATAAGCTCATAGTTTCCAGCTTGATATGTGCACTTTTCCTGATCGTTATCGTGTTTGGAATGGTCTCGTTAGCTAACGGATGAGCAAGTGCTCGGCTCACTGGCCCAAATGCAGTTTGCCCGGAGGAGTCGGTTTACCCAGCACTCTAATGTGTAGTTTCGAGACCACTCTAATCCATTGCACCATTTTCCACTATATGCAAATTCGCCTCGACTTTCTTGCCAACTCGATAGAGGTTTTTCTTATATTATCTGATTTTGGCGATTTCATCAGATACATCTTGTCTTATATCTATTGCAAGTTAGGGCTATTTTAGACTACTGTAAGTTTGGAAGAAATTCCCTGGAACAGCATTGGTTGAGCTTTTCTGTTTTCTGTTTTCCATTTTCCATTTCCTTTTTTATTATGTAATTTAAAAGAGAAAGATTATCTTGACCATATAAGCATGACAGCGCATTTATTTTCAGGAGATCGCGGTTCTGAAACAAAAAGCACAACTTCCTGATAGGCTAGCCGATCTAAGGCCACTTAAATCAAAATTAACCTGACTGCATTAATTTTCGTTGGTTGGCCAAGTGCTAAACCTCGCCGAAAACC
The DNA here is from genome assembly GCF_016746235.2 of Drosophila teissieri. NCBI lineage: Eukaryota > Metazoa > Arthropoda > Insecta > Diptera > Drosophilidae > Drosophila > Drosophila teissieri. Next base: position 11,326,974 of record NC_053031.1, on the reverse strand, counting down.
CAGCAGAAAATTCACTGATATCAGTGGTAGCGAATGTACGGACATTGAAAATTACAGCAAATTTAGTGGGTGCAGATGACCCCGTGCACTGGCCAAAAAAAATACGCTGCAGGTTATTTAAAAATTAATACAAAAAAAAAAAGAAAACCAAAAAATCGAAAATAATAAAAATGCAAAAGATAAAATGCGAATTCGTGGCCGAACTTATTGGCTCGAATACCAGAGGTAACAAAATCCGACATGGGATATTTCCTCAACTAGGTACATTCGAAGCCACACAAGTTACGATAAGAGTGCGGGCCAAAACACTGCTATATGGCGGAGTTCGGAGCTTGCCGCCCCGAGCTTTCTATCATTCTAAAAATAGTGATAACGCCCACCTGTCCCGCCCTCCCCAAAAGGCAACAACAACAGCAAGTGCACCGGGGTTTTGAGTAATCATTGCAAGAATACGGGTACGATAAGTGCTGAGACGGCCCTGTTATCTGTACAACTAATCGGAAATGTTTGGTCGCCGAGGGAGGGTGGGTGGCAGTGGGTGGGTGTGGGTTGCCAGCTAGGTGGAGGGCGGTGGTTTCGCCCCAAAGGGGCATGTGGTGGGTTGTGGCAGTCGTTACACTGTCGCCCGCAGGCCTCCAACGCTCGACATGCCCCATTATGCTTCCAGATTAGGAAAACAATCAAAAGACAATAAAATAGCTAATCATGATCTTTAAATAGGTTATTCTATGAAATTTACCTACTAAACTAAGCTTTGTAAAGTGAAAGGTTGGTATGTGATAAAGAATTTAACTTACAGATATTAGTAACATATTTTAGGGATTCTTATCAAACCTTTCTTGACCTACAATGCATTTTCGGTTTCTTGAAAAAATGTTTTCTTTGAAACAAGAATATTGTTTTCGTTATTCAGAAAACGATGTATTTTCCACTCCATTACGAAACATCTGTAACACACGATAACCATTCTGTTTTGGTTAGTGTCTAATTTATTTAAAATACTTGTACTTAACATTTTACTTACATATTCCACTTGAGATTATTTTCTTGTTTTTCTGCGGAACCTTTAAGGTATAAAAACAAAGAAAATATTCCCCTACGTTGCATTTTCTTCAATGTGCTTTTAAAATGCTAGTCGGTACGTTATATTAAAATTTAAAAGCCCCACGGATATTAATTCAGTATTATTTTTTTAGTAAAAGTCCTATGGGCTTTTCTTTGGATCCTTCCCGAGGCTCTGGGAAAGGACTTCTGTGCGGGGCAATCGTTTGGATCCAGAGCAGCCGACTCCAATGATCCCCAATCGTATTACCTGTGCCTCGGTTTCCTTGGATCTGTAAAAAATACCTGCGAGAATGGATACTTGTTTGATGCTCAATCGCAGGGGTGTTTGAATAAGAACAATGCAGCCCTAGCAATCAAAAAATCAGATGATGCTAAGAAGGAAGTTAGCGTCACGCAAAATATCAACGTGGACAGACCGCTTATATTCAACATTTTCGGAAACTTAAATTTCTTCGCCAATCTCTGGGGCAACTCTCATGACACGACACCTTCGCCCCTGAAACCCAAACCAATTGTCCACTACCAACTATTTGACAGTGCCGTCGGAACTCAACATTTGTCGAGCTCAGGTCAGATAGTTTCCATTCCGAAACCGCTTACATCTTCCAGCCTGCAGAATAATTCTCAGGAGGATATCCTATCCAGTTCCGAAGTTCCAATTTCTCCGTCTGAAGGAGCAACAGAAAGTTCGACGCAGGAATCGTCCACAGGAGTGCCGGAAGATGATTCTTCCACGGAATCTATACAAGAAAGTTCCACACTAGAAAGTCGTTCAAGCACCGAAAGTTCTCTGTCTACAGAAGCCTCCTTGGAAGATATAATTTCGGGCTCTGAAAGTATCGCGTCTACTGAACCATCTACAGATGCGGCAGATGAATCTACTTCATCAGAATCTCTACCTGATAGTACGACCCAGGGAAGTAGCTTAAGGTCGGAAAGCCCTTTGTATACCGACTCATCTACAGAAGCGACTAATGAGTCTTCTTCATCGGAATCGCTATCAGAAAGTAGCTCAAGCACAGAAAGTCTTGTTGCCTTAGACTCATCTACAGAAGCGACAGATGAGTCTTTATCCACAGAGTCTTTACCAGATAGTACGACCGAAGATAGTAGCTCAAGCTCTGAAAGTCCTTTGACCACCGAATCATCTACAGAAGCGACTAATGAGTCTTCTTCATCGGAATCGCTACCAGAAAGTAGCTCAAGCACAGAAAGTCTTGTTGCCTTAGACTCATCTACAGAAGCGACAGATGAGTCATCCTCCACAGAGTCTTTACCAGATAGTACGACCGAAGATAGTAGCTCAAGCTCTGAAAGTCCTTTGACCACCGAATCATCTACAGAAGCGACTAATGAGTCTTCTTCATCGGAATCGCTACCAGAAAGTAGCTCAAGCACAGAAAGTCTTGTTGCCTTAGACTCATCTACAGAAGCGACAGATGAGTCATCCTCCACAGAGTCTTTACCAGATAGTACGACCGAAGATAGTAGCTCAAGCTCTGAAAGTCCTTTGACCACCGAATCATCGACAGCAGAGACAGATGAATCTTCCTCAACGCAATCACTACCAGAAAGTACCGAGGAAAGTAGCTCAAGCACTGAAAGTTCCTGGTCTACCGAATCTTCGACAGCAGTGACGGATCAGCCTTCGTCAACGGAATCTTCATCAGATAGTACGACCCAAGAAAGTACCTCTGAAAGTCCGTCACCTACCGAATCATCGACGGGAGGGACAGATGAACCTTCGTCAACAGAATCTCCACTTGATAGTACGACCCGGGAAGGTAGCTTAAGCACGGAAAGTTCACTGTCCACCGAATCATCGACAGAAGCGACCGATGAGTCTTCTTCAACGGAATCTTCAAATGATAGTACGACCCAAGAAAGTAGCTCTACCACCGGGGGTCCTTTGTCTACGGAATCATCGACAGGAGTCACAGAGGAGCCTTTGCCAACAGAGATTTTACCAGATAGTACGACCGAAGAAAGTACCACTGAAAGTCCGTCACCTACCGAATCATCTACAGCAGTGACAGATGAACCTTCGTCAACAGAATCTCCACCTGATAGTACGACCCAGGAAAGTTCTCTGTCTACCGAATCATCGACAGAAGCGACCGATGAGTCTTCTTCAACGGAATCTTCAAATGATAGTACGACCCAAGAAAGTAGCTCTACCACCGAAGGTCCTTTGCCTACGGAATCATCGACAGCAGTGACAGATCAGCCTTCGTCAACAGAATCTTTACCAGATAGTACGGCCCAAGAAAGTACCACTGAAAGTCCTTTGCCCAGCGAATCTTCTACAGCAGCGACAGATGAATCTTCCTCAACGCAATCGCTACCAGAAAGTACCCAAGAAAGTAGCTCTACCACTGAAGGTCCTTTGTCTACGGAATCATCAACAGGAGTGACAGAGAAGCCAAATAGTTCAACACAAGAAAGTCCGTCATCTACAAGTCCATCATTTGAAAGCTCAACTGTTGAAAGTACAACAAGCTCTGAAAATCCCACGACAGAATCGTCAACAGGCACCACTGAGAACGATAGTAATAACTCGGAAAATTCGTCATCGACACAATCATCTCCACAAAGTTCGACAGAGGAATCTATTACCAGTTCCGAGAATCCCTCAACCTCTGAACCTATAACGGAAAGTACATCTGAAAATCCTTCGACAGCACCAACTCCTCAGAGTACAACAGAAGATGTCTTGACTTCAGAACCTGCTTACGACACTACAACTGAGGGGAACAAAGTGTCATCCACAAGTGGAGCCCCATGTACCACCAACAATCCAGAACCTTCGCCGAGTACCCCAGGAAATGGTGGCGGGTCTGAGAACGGAAACTCTTCCACATCCAAATCTCCATGTACCACCGATAATCCCTCGAGCTCTGAGCCACCGCCAAGTACCCCAGGAAATGGTGGGGAAAACAGAATCTCTACCACAACTAGATCTCCATGTACCACCGAAAATCCCTCAAGCCCGGAACCTTTGCCAAGTACCCCAGGAAACGGTAACGATTCCGGAAACAGTGGGTCTGAGAACGGGAACTCTTCCACAACTAGATCTCCATGTACCACCGATAATCCCTCGGACTCTGAGCCAACGCCAAGTACGTCAGGAAATGGTGTCGAAAACGGAATCTCTACCACAACTAGATCTCCATGTACCACCGAAAATCCCTCAATCCCTGCACCTTCGGCAAGTACGCCAGGAAATGGAAACGACTCCGGAAGCAGTGGGTCTGAAAACGGAATCTCTTCCACAAGTGGAGCTCCATTTACTTCCACTAATCCCCCAAGCCCGGGACCTTCGACAAGTGCCCCGGAAAATCCTGGTGACTCCGGAAACAGTTCATCGGAGTCTCCACCTAAAGGCGCGACTCCATGTCCGTCCGATCCTCCAAGTTCGTATACCGCCCATCCGACTCCAAATCCTTCGACCGAGGGTATTGTAGCTGAAACCTCAACTCTAAGACCCTCAACTGGAACGACCCCTGGTCACCAAGAAGAAAGTGCTGATTGCAACAACATGCCGAATGGGGTTTTTCTTCGGGACTTCCAGTCATGCAATAGATATTATGTATGTCTGAATGGCAAAGCAGTTCCTAGCCACTGTCCCAGAAATCTCTACTTCGACATTAAGAGGAAGGTCTGTAATTTTCCCAGTTTAGTGGACTGCTCCCTCGATGAGGCCGTAGAAAATGTTACGAAGAAACCCTCGGACACCGGATCGACTCCTGACTGTAAGTCCTTGCGAAATGGCGCCTATGTGAGGGATCCAAAGTCATGCAGCAGGTTTTATGTTTGTGCCAATGGACGGGCTATACCACGACAGTGTCCCCGGGGTCTACACTTTGACACCAAATCAAACTTTTGTAACTACCCAATCCTGGTTCAGTGCGTCTTAGAGGAATCTCAGGCTGATACCCATGGAGCATTACTAGCGGAGGGAGTGCCGGATTGCACCAAAGTGAAAGAGGATACACGATTTGGAGACGTGAAGCAGCATAACAAGTATTATGTTTGCTTGAAGGGTAAAGCGGTTTTGCATTACTGCAGTCCGGGAAATTGGTTTGACCTTCGAAGTCAGAAGTGCATTGACCAGCGGCTGGCTAAGGTGACCTAAGCTCTGGAACTCATTACATACATATAAGTGGCATAATCTTTAATCTAGGTTTAGAAATTTGGTGAAAGGGTTTTAAATATACATAAGTATACAATGGGTTGATGGGTAAAATTAATGATATTATTCTGTTTAAGAGTGGTTACTGACACAAAAGTTACAAGCAGACTCTAATACGACCTAGCCAGTTGAAGTGTTCAATATGTTACTCTATCTGCCTGGGATTTACGAAACGAATAAAGTACATGTAAACTAATTGCAAGCGGTATTTGCACATTTATTCTTAAATAACTGGGAATATGGTTGTTCAGTAGTAAGGAGAGAACAAAGTACTTGGCCATTCCGCAATCAAAAACAGTCCTATGAAATGCGACTATCAACTAAGCCGTCTGCCCATTATAATTCAGGCTAGCTATCTGGTGTGTTTTCGCGTGCAAAGGCCAGACACTCGCTAATTTCTTTGTGCTGCGGAAGTGACTCCCGGCCACAAAGTTATCCCATTTAAATTTAATTACGAGATAAAACGCGTGTTTCTGCTGTTTCTGATGTTTCTGATGGTTCTGATGGTTCTGACGTAGGCGCTTAGGCTCGACTGCGTCGGAAAGTAGGGAGCGTTCCAGCTCCGGTTACCTTAAAGCCGACTCCGTCTGCGCTCCGTCTTCGGGTATAATTAAATTGTCCAGGAATCAGGGGGAGGAACCTTTTGTGGGTGGGTGGCCGTGGCAGACTGACAGGCACTTTGCGTCACTGTCGTGCGGCGACAAATTACAGGACACGGCTCCTTTTGCGCGCCAACTCATCGATAGCAGTAGTATTGGGGGTGGTGCGGCCTCGGAATCGATTTGATTCCAAGGCAAGTCCAGACAGCAGACGCACCAGTCTCATGTTACACTTGCCATCTGATAAGAGCTCACGACTCCACCCACCCATTTTTCAGTGCTTTTTTTAGCTAGAGTTAAAATTGGAATCTCACATCCAGTATTGTACATCTGAGTAAGATGTTTCAGTTAGATAAAAACTATGTGAATGCTATGTGTGATGTGTATTTACTTGGATATTTTATATTTCTTAGTTGCCAAGGAATGTTTCCTATTCGGGCGCCACGTATGAGTGCCAATTATGTAGTACAATGTTATTGCTTAAATGAATATTAAAATTAAATTAATATGTCAAAAATTAAACTGATGGGCACTTAGAACAACCATTCTCCCTAACAGGGCGCCAAATTTGAGTACAGTGAACTGTGCCTAAGGGAGAGAGCGACAGAAAATAGGGGGAGTTTCGCAATGTGTGCTAAGAGAGCGTGCCGCATGGGGTGGTTGATTTTAGGTGGCAGGTTTTTTCTACCACCAAAGGCGCCGGCTTCAGTTCGCCGTCAACTTCGCTACGTTTCGGTTACCACAATGATTCGTTTGAAAAGGATGTGCCTCGCCAGTGCGTTGAAAATATAAACAAATACAACGGATACTTGTAATCGCATTCAATGCGCTAAGTTCACAGTGATAATAATACAAACAATCAACTTCTCCAATCGCTAAGTTAAAAATCCAAGCTGTCCACCCTTTTTTTTGTGGAGTCTCAGTGGAGCTGCATTGCCGTCTCGCTCGCACACGGCTTGGCAATCGATAAGCCTAACAGCGGGGCTGTCCACTTGCTGGCAGCTGTTAGCTCTAGCTGTTAGCTTTCGGCAGCGAGTGCTTGAAGGTAAAAGTTTAAGGCGAGACGCCAAAATATTCGCTACTAAACACAAACGAGTCACAGTCGCAGTTGAAACGTTGAGTGAGAAGCTTTTCGTCGCGCTGTGCAACACCCGCAATTGTGTAAAATGTACTATCGAAAATGAAACTTAATATTCAATGTGTATGCTAAAAAGTTAATTTGCGAAAATACCCGCTGGATATTTCACACAAAAAACTGTGGATGGTTCAATTGTGCATATGAAGTGAATTAATTGAGTGAGTAGTTTTGTATGGTATGCGAAAATATCATGCGATTAAACAAGAGGCGGCAGTCTGGAATTTTATAGAATTATCAATAAACAACGCAAGCCAAGTGCATAATAAATTCAGTTACTGTGTCGTAAAAATGCCAAAAAAGGACGAGTGCTTGCGGATGGGCACCGCTTTAAAAGAAGCAGAAAAGCGGGAACGGTAACGGTAACGGGAATAGGAACAGGAACAGGATCGAGGGTTGCTGCTACCGTATTCCCCTGTCCTGTGTTGAGGTCATTTGCACTCATTTGTCGCGAGGCCCAAAAAGGGGGTGGTTTCTGGCTCGCCGGTTAATCTCATTCATCAGAGAGCCGCAGAACGGAGCCGTCAAGTTGAGTTTTACACATTTTACGCCCCCGACTGCGAGTACTACGAGCGAGTAGTATTCTTGTGCTCTCTTTGCGAGAGCCTTCCCTTTCTCCCTCTCGCTGTCATTGTGAGCGCACAAGGACTTCTGTTAACGCTGTTGTCTCGCTCGCTCACACGTTGCTGTGGTGTGGTCGATGGCGAAGGTCCTTCACGCATATCCCTGGCTTATATGTATGTTTATACATGTGTGCGTGTGCAGGAGTACATACTATAACAGCAGGCGAATGTGTGAAAGTAGTGCCATCGAACACACAAACACACAAACATACAAACACACACACACTCGCACATGCCAGGGTCAGGTCAGGAAGTGTGGTAATGGAGGATTATTCTGTTGCTTGCCCCACAACCCCCTCCCCACCCCCTCCGTTTTGGATTTTCTAATTTATATTTTTTGTTCGACCAGGTCTTTGCCAAGACTCCCCGACAGGTGATTTATTTCTGTCCGCACTCCATAAAGCCCAGTAGTTCTCACTGCAGAGCGTAATCCCTGCCACAACTCGAGGGGCCCATGCAATAACAGTCAGGATTCCCTAAATGGCACGGTAGTGGATAACAAGGATTTCACAAAAAAAACCATATATGTATGTACTTCTGTTGGAATATAAAAGCGGTTTTATCAATAAAACCAAAACACATGTGTACATACATACATACATATGTTTATCTCAAAGCACTTTTGTAATTAAAATATTTTTGTAGGGCCAACAGAGGATTAAAGAGTAAAGATTTTTTGATCGTCTATTACTTTGAATAAACTCAAACTAGAATTTAATGGAGATTGTATATTTAGAGCCATTTTATTTAAGTGCTAACGTTCACAAACTTTTTTGGAGATAAGGAAATTGCAGATAGTTAAATTTAAACCGCAGAGCGGAAGAACGCTACTGCGCTGTTGTGGTGGACATGCCACTCCAAGTGCCTGGACCAGCCAGGCGTATTAATCATTAGCCTGACCTCGACCCTTTGGAACCAGCCCCTGAATTCACCCGGGGCATTGGGTGAAGGGGAAATCAAGTTGATGGGGCTGTCAGCTTATGTGCTGCGCTGGGCACAAATGAGAAAACTGCCAACGGCTAAACATAAAAATAAATAAATAAATTTGATTGCGATTGCGGTTTCTTGTCTGGTCTTGGACGTGGACTTCGGCCCCGGGCTGGTCCCCACCATTAATCTGTCGCTGGGATTTGACCGAAAGGCAAATCGAGGGCTTTGATTTTTTCGTACTTCGGCTTCCGATTGCTCTTGTCATCATTGTGGCTGCTTTTTGCGTCTTGGGATTGTCTCAGCTGTCACTCGTTAGGATTTCTTGTCAACACCCTTCCTCTAAAGCCATATCCTAGGCTCCATCCCACCCACAGTCCGCCACATTCACGGTTTGTCATCGCAATCGCCATGGCAGCGCAATCTCATGATTTGGCACTTTTGGGGCTTAAGGAAATGGGCATCATGAGTGGCAGAGTGAAGGGTTTTGTTAACACACCATGAAAGCCATTTGTGGAGCTCAAAATGGAAAAAGTATTTCAAAAATAGCTCACTCCCTTTAAATTGCTACTTTTAAAATGATTTAAAATATTACATTTAAGGAATACTCCTTGGCTAACGGAATAAATTTAATCATTTTTATTGATATACAGTCGGAATTTCTTTAAATAGTAGCGCAGCACTCGTATAAGCCCGCATGATTTTAAGTGCAAGGAACCATTGCAAAATGATCCTGTAGACACATCATGGAAAACCCATAAAAGGACTAAATGCAGCAGAAAATGACTTCAAAAATACACGCAAGCATGTTCCGCACAAAAGAGCTAAGCGAAAGCGATGGCCAAAACAATGCGGCCATCTCCTTGCCGCTCCGAAAAAAAGAACCGCTTCATGCCACAGAAATTACTCATACGCCGTGGAGCACGACTGCACTTACCCATAGTGACGTGTTTCTGTTCCTGCTGTTGTCGTTGTTGTTGCTGCTGTTGTCGCTGTTGGCAGCCCGGTTCCGTATTCAGCAGACAAATAGACATGCCCCATGCAGACGTGAGTCAGACGCGGACGGAGACTAACGGACACGGACACGGACACGGACGCGGATGCGGACGGACACGGACGGACACTGGAGGCCAGGGACGGGCGGACGTGCGGATAGACGGTGAAAAGCGGTTGGCAAACATGCATGCACCAAGAAAAATTGTGATAGCCGAACAATGTTATAGATACAACAAATCAGAATTATATTATCTCTACGAACAAAAAAGGGTATTTTCGATTTTGATTAACCCAGTGAGGCACAGTGCTTTTCATATTTTTGTTGCATTGATACCTTTTTTTCTACCTTTTTTTTTTAAAATGAATTTGGGACATGGTAGTCTTTTCGCTTTGTGTAAGCGGGTGGAGAAATATGCGAAATCCGTTCGCATTTGATGGCGGGTGCTGGCGAAGTGTTGCCAACATAAAACACTTCGCCGCCATAACGTAATTTCTTTTGTTTATAACGTCCTGCAGTTAATACATTTGCATTGTGTGTGTTGCCGAGGTGTCGGCGAATGCTCCCCCTCCCCCCCGCGATTTCAGCCCCAGGACAGCACAACAAAGGGTATCCCTTCGAAACTCCCCCTTTCGAGCATTGTTGCCACTGCTTTTACCGCCCTCACTGCCAATGTTTTCCTGCGTCGTATTTACTGAAAGCCAAAGTGAGCGTTTTTTGTGTGCTTTTACTGCGCTGTCCAAAATGGTTCAGGTGTGGAGCAAACAGGATTTAATGTCATGCATTGTGCATAAATATTTATAAAGTCACAAAAAGTAGTTGGGAAACTCTGTACAATGCGTATAAAATGTAACTTAAACTGTTTTCAAAGTGTGTTATATGTAGGTTAATGGCTTAAATATTTATTTTTCTTTAAACAAAATAAATCAGTTAATATTTGAACTAAAATATGTACAAATATGTATCTGCAAAGGGTCCCTAATTCAAAGGATACTATCAAAAAGAATGCACCATTTTCTTGAGTGCATTCTCAAACATTTTTCGAACAAGAGTTTCTCAATAAAAGCTAATGACAAATCGCCATTAGCAATGATTATTTATGTGCCCAAAAATAATGGATCTGACAGGCGATACCAACTTCGCCCTAGAAAACCTTCCATTCATACTATCATTACATCCAAATCCTTTTGTCTTGCCATTCTAGAGGAGCTCCATAGAATATGGTAAATAGTAGAACGCACTCGGGCATCAAAATCAAACAAAAGATTGTATATCCAGAAAGTAAAAAAAAACCAAAAAAAAAACCCTACGAATGTGGGCTCCAAAGCGATTTGACGATGAAACCCCACAGGGCCATTAATTGTATGTCGCCTAATTTTTCTTCACAGTTACGTCGTGTTGGCCATTTTGGCCATAGTTTCAGTTGTTTCTGTTGTTAGTGTTATTGTTCCTGTCGGAACTGTTGGCCATGTTTCCCGGGGAGCCGCAGCCCGGCAAAGCGGCTTTTGTTGCGTTTCAGCCTTCTTTGTGTTGAATTGCTAGTGCTGGTAATTTATGCGGCTTCGCATTCCCGCCACTCTTCCACTTTTCCATTTTCCCACTTTTCCACATTTTCCACTCTCCCACATTTTCCACACACCATTTCGCTGTGGAGCAACGAAGCGGTGGCTGAACTCCAACTCCATTCGGCCAGGTCAAAATTATTCGCTTTGATTTGTATTTTCCGATTTCCGAATTTGTAAATTAGAGGGCAATCAAAGCGTAAACTTTTATTTCACTACGCACGAAATTGGTCGTCGCTAACTGGCAAAATGTATCCTCCAATGTCCTTTCAAAAGCGATTTTCTCAACTGCCCAGAAAATTGGTTGCCATGGCGGCCAGGACAATAACACAAAAAAAAAAGGAAAAGGAACAAGGAAAATAGCAGCCATGGAAATACATGTCCTGTATTTCGTATACACCTCCTTTTATGTGCACACTTGTGTGCAAGTGTGAATATTAGGTCACTGATTGTGTGTGTGTTTGTGAGTGTGTTTTTCCTGAAAAGCGAATCGCTGTAGCTGGATTTCCTCGCTTGGGTATTTTATTAATTGTAGTTTTCCTTGCCCAACATTTTGCTGCTTGTCTTCAATTGTTTGCTGTTTCGTAAAAACTTTGGATACACATCGAGTTTTAATCACTAAAAGTTTTGCAAAGTACTTTTTGTCTGCCTTGGCTTAATATGTTTTCGTTTACACTCTAGCTGTTTTCAAATATATTTAGGTGTAGCTTATATGATGCCTATGACAATATCTAGTTATGTTCTCAAAAGGGAAATCTCCGTAAATCGACGCTTTACTTTGAACTTAAACTATTCCATGTCTGTTCCGCTCGTCCAACATAAGATCAAGATGTTGTGCTGGGCATTGGACTTTATAAAAATTAAATTTATCATGGGACCTGGCCGTACACAAAGCCACCCGTGGGGAGATGCCAAGCACAGCAAAAAAGTGGCTCACAAAGGAGGACAAAGTGAAAAGCTATAATCAGATTTAATTAAACACGAAATTGGAGCGTTGGCTGGATGTCAGGCACGCCAGAATGTGTGTGTGACACGGTCACTGGCCAAGTCCTCCGATTTGGCTGCGGGTCCTAGTTTCAATCCAATATGAAAGTATAAGAGTGTATATGGAGTCCATGGATGTGGCCCAGAGATATACTGATATACTCGTATATGTATGTATATGTTGCATTCTTTTTTGCAGGCTGCCTCTGATTTCTCATTATTATTTCGCTTTATGTGGAGCAGCTGGCGACGATTTCTAAGTGTGATAAACTTGCAACCGAAGCCCCACGGCGTTTTCCATTCCATGGCGCTCCATTCCCCAACGGATAAGGAACAAAGTGGAGCAGCTGGGCAGTACTTGGGAATCAACGCCAGCTCCTTATTACATTTTAACACCAGCCCACACGTCCTTTATTCTTTTGTGAGTGGGTGTGGGAGGGCATCTCCATGGGGCGACAATGTATTCATGGCCTGCGCTGCCATGATAAACCCATCCACACTGCGTATGCGTAATATTTCACTTTACATGCACTTTTTAGTGCGAGCCACTGCTCCTGCACTCACCCAGTGGCAAAATTTATGCATTGATTGCCTCGATTTATGCGATGTCTTAATGCTTCCAAATATTGACCCAGTGCAGTGGGCATTGCGATGGGGGATTAAGCTGAAATGTAATCAGATTATGAGACCTCTTACTTTAATATCCTCGTAGTTTCCCAAGAAAAAAACACTTCTGTTTAATCATTTTTAAGGACAAAAGTTAAAAAAACTAGTATATATGTATGTATATATATATATATTTAAGCCAGCATATTTCTTTGGCTTCCCCGAATGAAAATACAGAATTGTCATAGCAGTGGGAAATTAATTTCAGTGACCATTATCCATTACCGTCCGTTGGCCGCAAGCTGTTGCCAATTGCTTTGGCAATTTTGCCAGACACCAAATAGCACTTTTTCCCTACTAAATGCACTTTTTGTTTGCAGAGTGAAATTGGAACGCTGGCCGAAACCCGTTAATCTCCAATGAGGCGACACATTCGGGAGAAGGAAAATTCATAAATGAAAGCTTCTAATTGCCGGAGAATGACAAACGCGACAAGAAACCATCGCGAGCGAACAAAAGCGAAGCCAACTTTTTAGGCAGCCCGTATAGCAGAAGCGAAAGCCACGAAAATTGAGCCACCGAAGCTTCGGCGATGCTGTTGATGCCCACATCCTGTGGGCCGGGTCCACCCACCGACCTCGGCCTCACGTCCTCGCCCACTCTCGTCCCCTCCTGCCCCGCCCGCTCCCGCATCCCCAGGCGAGCGGCAGATGATGGTGAACCGGTCCGGCGGTCAGGGACCCTAACCCAAAGGCAAAGTTCTGGGTCGGGATCGGGGTCGGCCATTCCCCAGTGGCTGCTAATCCTCATCGGACTCCTCGCCATTCTCGCCCAGACACCAGGCAGCCAGGTGGCCGCCGAGAAGAGTAAACACTGTGAGTACACATTTTTAAAATATTTATGGCACAATAGATTTATAGCTTCTTACTTGTTTAACTGTTTTGAAATGAATTCGTTGTAATTGAGCACTTGATTTTTTAAAGTGAAACTCTGATACAGTTTTAAAATGTTCTTCTTGAAAAACTTCTTGTTCTTCTTGTTTCTTAAAACTATTTTTGCTTATCACCAATATGTGCTATTGAAATACAAAACTACATATATCCTGGCATTGGCATTTCGCCACTTTAGACGAGCATATGTACGAAGAGCACATTATCCACCGTCCATAAACTTTGCTCGTCTTGTACAATGCAATCTGTGAACAGCTTAGTTTTATGTTTTTGTGCGATTTCCTTTGCTCGACAATAAAAATTTGTTTGAGCAAATGTAATAAAAGTGCATTTAAATGTTGCCGAACGGCGAAAATCCGAAAAGAAATGGAAATCCTCGAACTATAAACATATAAAAACCACGCACTCACGCAAATGTATATAAATTCATATATGGTGGTGCGATAACATTGTGTGGCACGGCTTCTGTGGTAATTCATTCACTTCCTGCATATATTGTTTATGCGGCAAATAAACAGAAAATAAATACACATTTTTACGATGCAATGTCAACGCGCATACTGAAGTATTTACATGTGTACAAAAGCACGTGCGATGACACATATTGGGGGCCATTGTTTTTATGTGCATCATAAATTGGATAAAGAATTTGCCTTGCGAAGAATGGAGGAGCTACAACTTAATTAAAACTTGGGCTTAAATTATTGTAAAAACGCAGAAACAGATAGATTAAAAACAGACTAGAAAGTATCAAAATTACTGATTGTTTGCGCTGTTAGCTATTTCACCACCATCAAACATAACGAACTTAAAGTAATAATATATTGTCCGTCTGGCCAGGAAAGTAATTTGTGGCTAACAAGCCTGGCTGCGGAAATAGTCCGATTATGGAGCGGTGTATATACGGTTTCCCCGATACGCCCAAGCCGAGAATGGTGACCGCGATTGCCGACCCATGAAATGGAATTACTCGGGCGCAGCGACTCCGTGTGCCTCGCAGTCGAGCAGCTTGAGTTGCGGCGACGAACGTTGTTGGCGCAAATTATTTCCGTATTTTAGCATTAAATCATAATTAAAATTTGAAGTAAAACAACTTACATGCCAGCAATTGGGGGCGCCGCCTCCTGCTTTTTGCGCAAGGCGGAGTTGCTGCAAAAGTTTGCCAGTCGAGGGCGCTGAAAAAGTTCGTTGCATACTTATTTGGGCCCGTTTCCGGTTTGCTGCTGACGCGGCTGCCACTTCCACAGCATTTCCCGCCCTTTTCTCTTCGTGATTGCAACGCAGCCTAATTGCAGCCTCCGCGGGAATATATATAGGGTGACAAGTGTCGATGCTAACTAGCATTTGCATTTCTGCGCACTCAACATACACTAGTTTGATGATATACAAAAACATAAAATTTTGTATTATATTGCATTAAGTTAATCCTAGGGAAGGTAGTAAAGTATTTGCTTGGATAGGAATTAATTAGGTAGGAAAGGAATGCAATTCTTAGATATTTTATTTAAGAACCTGTTTAGTGGCCCCAACAGACTTTCCACCTCGTACCACTGTGCAACGCGCTGAGTTCGTTTTTCCTGCTCATTTCCGGGCGACGCTTAGTTGCACTCGCTGTTGCTTCAGTTCCTGCCCCTCGTCCTGCTCGTGTTCCTCCCAGTCCTGCGCCTGCTGCTCCTTATTTGCTGTGGTCACACACACGCCGACTCCGACTCCGACTCCAAGTGAAACTCAAACGCAGACACAAACGAGAACCGCAAAAGCCACCTCCCATGGCATCCCTTCGCTGTCCCCAGCAGACTTGTGGCCCACGTGGCGTGTACTTAATTTCCCATGCTCATCGCCGTTAACTTTTTTACCGGCCACATACTTACTGCCTGATTCCCCCTCTCCCCCCTTCCTGCTGGCTGCCAACTCCTTTTACCCCCAACTTATTTCGCTGTCGAGCAGCAGCAGCATTGAAGACTTTTCAACTCGTTCAACAAAATTTTGCACAAAAGTTTCATAATTAATTTCATGTTAAGTGGCAATGCGAGTGGTGGGCGTGGTCATGCCCAGCCAGCCCACATTTCCATTTAGCCCCATTCTACTACTACTGGATTCTACCATCCTCTCCCCAAAAACACAAAAAAAAAACATCCTGGTCTGGTGTCTTTAATTTGAATTGTCATTTCCTTTCTTCAGCTCTCGAAGCAGCCACTTTGGTGTCGTCTGCCAGGCATCCGGTTGGTGGTCACGCCCACTCACTCCCACATCCTTCAGCCGCCCCCCTTAGACCCTTATCCCCTCATTTCCACCCTTTACCCCATCTTACCCCCATCTGAATGCGGTCGCACGTTCAACTTGATTAGCGCAACTTATAATGAGTCGCACGGGCAGGGAGGCAGGCCAAACTTGTTGGCTCTCACTCAAATTCCATTCTGCCAAAACACTTGCAAACGGTTGCTGTCGTAAGTAAATGTGTACGCAGGCATATAGATATTTGCCTACATATATAAATAAATGTGTATAGAAGAGGTTTTTCTGGGGGTTTTCACAGGCATTTGCAAGTGGTTCCCATAATTACTTTGTGTGAGCTCTTCATGCTGTACTATATCTACCAAAAACTTTGCAACTGTCAACGAACCGGAACTCTGCTTTCCATTAGCAATTATGTGCGTAGTATTTGCACGTAATTATATCACAATAACACCATGTCACCATATCACCATATAGTTACAAGTATATCACTTTGGGTCTCGCATTTTGATAATTGGATTACTCTCAATTTAGTCAAATGTGGCGTGTGTTCATCGATCGGGCTTGTTGAGTATGAAACACCGAATCCAGCTATTTAATCCATTTTGTTGCCACTATAATTAAATTCATTTACTAATTGGTAAACCCAGCTTTGTGCTGAATCAAAGTTATTTAGCCCCAAACTTCCCCAAACATTGAAAATGTTGGTAAATAATATGAAAGTCCAGTCAATACTGCAGTACTTAGCCAAGTGCCTATGCCAGACTCATTTTGTAGATTTAATGTGAACATTGTTTTCGATTCTCATTGAAATGCGTATATTTTGACAAGGGACACTGTCATGCGTTTTGTTCATCATGTCCAAAATCCCTCATCATTTCTCGCATCCAATTGTGCGATTCTTGCAATAATGGGAACATTATACAATTTTGAAAATATGTCACGTTGCCGTGATCCAACCCCAGCTCCCCAAAAATTTCCCCTGGAATCCAACTCAAACAGAAGCTGATGGCCAACTGCCAATAAATTTGTGAGAAAAACAACTGTCGACGACGAGCAGGACGAAGAAGTGGCATAAAACTTTTGCTTTTGCTTTTGCTCTTTGTGTGGCATAAATATGAATGAACGGATTTGGACTTGCGGCTTGGGGGCAGGAGGTTCCTAATGGGTAGGGGAATGGGAATGGGTATGGCAGTGGGACCAACTGGTCCACTGCGGCATGAATGCTCCATCCCGTCGCCTACATACAAGTATACCAAAATGAGTTTCGCCCGAGAAGGAGGAGCCCAATGCGGTCTTCCCACGTCAGCGGTTGAATTCACAAAGGCAAAAGGGCTGAGGGACTAAGGGGATAAAAGGGGCTAAGGGGATAGAAGGGGCAAGGAGCAGGGACTTTCCATGGGCAATAAATTTTAATTTTCCCCAAATCCTTGCGCATACGAAATGAGATTTGTAACAAGCCGCAGCAATCATCTGGCGGCGCTTTCCTTTCGCTGTCTAAAAAACTTCCCTAAGTGAGGAAATGATTGTCTGGCAGATCTTGATTAATTGTGAGTGGCATTATTTGGCTTGCACGCGGCAAAAGCCTTAACCCCTTTATGTCAGATTTAAAACGGATCAAGCTTTAATATTAAAGCTGAGGTATTTTGTATACGCAGTATTCTAGATTTTCTTCTTAAAGAATTTTACTATTGATGCGATAGAGTTTACTTTAAATTGGAAAATGGTGTTGTAATGTGCCACCTTTGAGCAGCTTGTTTCCCATCACAGCAGCTCCGCTAATAATCATAAATCTTGGCCGAGTGGCGATGACTCAGCTGCTTAGCGATCCTTGGAGAAGTCGGACAGGTCACAGTCAAATGCGCAGATAAATGTTTATGGAAGATAAATTGCAGCCAGCGGATAGAAATCGGGCAACGCATAATAAATTCCATTTGTAGTTCGCAACTGGGAGCGAAATTTTCCCGATGTCGAACTTTTGCGAGGAAGCGATGCCAAATCGAGTATTGATGCGTTGGCATCCCGCGGCATGGTGTCATTGCCAAAAAGGACACCCCCACCCCACCTGATCCCCCTTTTCAGTTGGAGCAATTGGAGCAGCGAGCCCCAAAAACAGCGAACAATGAATTCTCGTTCGATGCGAATTGGTTTTGTGAAATTGTCCACGAACGTGGGCGGATCATTTATCAATATTTCCGCTCTGCTGCTGGAATTGGGAGTAGGTAATCGCTTATTATGCGAAATCGGTCGATAAATGCAATACATATGTATGTACGTACATATGTGCCCGGTTTCCAAATTTAATTTATGTATGTATTACCACCAAAAATAGAATCCAGTATGGTAGCGCAATACACAGTCTGTCAATTGCGGGAATTGGGTTTGACAAATTGAATTTCGTGGAATTGGCAAACTTTTGACCCATTTTTAATTGGCTTTAAAAGGCTTCCTTTTTGTCAACCAATCGGCATTTATTTGCTCGTTCATGCTGGTGCAAATAAACTGTAATTTATTTGAAAACTGATATATGCCCATTGCGGATTATACTCGTAAACTATTGTGGTATTGAAGAAGTGTATTATTAACTTGTAGTCTTGGCAATGCAATTTACTAAGGTTTTAACTTATTTTATAGTATATACAAACGAAAATCTGTTTATGGCGTGGACCGATTTCCTAAGCTTACTAGATATTGATTGGAGAAAATCTGATCAGCCAGTTGCCCCTTTTAATTTGGAAACCCTAAAGCCCCATCCACAACCCTCGAGTGCTGCATTGATGGATTCCGAATCCGAGTCCTGGCGGAGCGAAGAAAGAGGGAAAGTGTGCGAAACGGGCCACAAAGGGGCATAAAATGAGTTGAACATTCCGGGCATTGTGCCTTCAGTTAAGCACATGAATCCCTTTTGTAATCAAATGCACAGAAAATTGTGTTCTATTCAAGAGAAAGCCACTACGAGTCCCAAGCCTCTTTCGTGTCGTCATCATGGGCATTGTATTGGCGCCGTATTCTCGGCCAGGCATATACATTTATACTCATATATATGTATATATACATATCTGTGTCCTGTATCCTTAGTCAAGTTAGTGTGCGCGTGATCCACTTACGCGTTGCACGGAAAATCCACGCGCCACGCCGCCCAAAAAAACAAAGCGTCGAAATTATCGTCCGCAGCCAAGATTCCGGTGGGGGGCGGAGCGGTGGAAGTGGGCGTGGGCGTGGCCGGTGGCTGAAGGAAAAATATTACAAGAAGCGCCTAGACAATAGCACCGAACTAAGTAAACAACAATAATAAAAAGCAAGAAAAAATGAAATGAAATAAAATAAAATAAAAATAATAGAGAAAAGACGCAGCACCAACAATGGCGTAATAAACTAACGGTGGGGCTAAGCTCGCTGGGAAAACTATGCAAAAAGTTTTCGCTTTGTTTCCCAGCAGCAGCAGCAGTAGCAGCAGCAGCAGCAAAAACGGAATTAATAAGAGGAAAAATGATTTTCGAAAAATATATATATTTAAGCCGCCGCCTCATAGGCCAGTTAAGACCAGCCAAAGTCCGGCCCAGAAGGCCAGTGCGAAATTTAATTAAGAATTTGTGAGTGGGCTAAAATAAACAAACAAAAGGCCCACAGGACTTTCACATCCAACCGGATATCCGGGGGCTCATCTGGGTTTACCTTCTCGTTCCGGAAATGATCGGCTCCCCGGCAGATTGAGCAGCCCTTCGATGGCCGCCTGACAAGTTGATAGCTCCTTGACAAGTTCTTAATGAAAAGTTGAAAAGCGCGCATAATTAAACTGCTTTTTGCCAGTGCAACTGGCAAAGTTTACCCAATCAGCAAAAACTTAAGCGATTCTGGGGAAAAAAGAACGACTGACTGCAAAGATAGTTTCTTTCTTATCGTGAGTAAATGGAAATAATTGCGTAAAAGTTCAATTTAAAAGTAAAAAACCAACTAATATCTTAGTTATTTAAAAAAAATAATTATGTACTAAGCTTTGATGTGAAAAGTTGATTACAAATTGTGATAGCTCCATAAAGTCGTAGTACCAACAGAAAGTTTTATTTCTCGAGTGCATCTTTCAAGCAACCAAACTAAATGTTTAACGAGAGTCATTTGGCAGAACTTTTCAGTTTTACCATCGATTTTAATAAAATTTCACTTCAAAAGTCCGAGCTATCGCTGCTGAACTGTGCTGAAAAAAAAGTGAAATATAAATTCCGAAACTTTTGACTATTCAAACATTTTGACAAGCGACAATTCGCTTGATTATTGCCATGAAATGGAAGGAAAAAGGAGGAAGACGAGCGACAGGCAGACTTGGGTGAATCTTATCGTCTGGCCCATTTGGGGCATGTCCTTTTCGCCAGCTCGTGCTTGTGGACGTTTCGCCCCCCTTCCCCTTTTGGCCGCTCCATAGTTCCTTCATTAGTTTGGCACTTCATCTTGGCTGCACGCTCGAGTGCCTCTGGTCTGAGGTTGCCACATTCTGAGAAGTGACAAAAGTTTAATGATGCGTTTAAGTTGCACGTGGCATGCCCCTTGGCATCCACCGCGTTCCCACGATTTGATGAGCTCTACGCATTGCAATGTTTGCTTCCTTCCTTTTCCCACCGGCAGCAGGAGGATTGGAAATATTGCAGCTGTCAGCTTGAAATTGATTTCCATCACGAGTCATCCACACAATTTACGGTGTGGGTATTGAGGGGGGTCACATGGGGTATTGGTATCCATAACACAGAAACCCAATTTGCTCACTCCCTTGTGGGTTTTCTATTAGCTGCTTTTTGATTTAAATAAATTAAACCTTTTAATAAAACATCTTCAGATACAATAAATTAAATTAAAATAATGCAATGCTACAAAAAAACTGACTCTTAAGCCTGGCTAATGTCTTCCACCTTGGAGTCCTCCAGCTGCTTAAACTGGATGAGAATCACCAGATAGGTCGTAACAGCCGAGAAGATCTTGAAGAGAGTGGAGTTGTCGATGGAGAAGAATCCGTAGGCGGTGAACTGCAGATCCTGTTTGATGCTCTTCGTGAGGAACTTGTCGATGAGGTTCTGGAACTGCCTGCTCTTTCCGTAAATCCTCGCCAGGATCTGTGCCGTGCCATTCACCTCGGATGCCAGGCAGTCGCATGCGCTGCAAATCACAGTCATGGTGATGGTTTCGGCCAAAACCCAGATGCATGACAGTCCAATGGTATCAGCCACTTCTTCTTTGGATCTCAACGAGCCGGCGGTCAATGTGGCAAAGGCCAAGTAACTCTGATTTGTGACCGTATAGAAGGAGAACCCGAAGTAGAACAGCAACGAAACTCCGGCCACACAATTAATATTCTCGGTGATGTAGCGGAATTTGCAGAGCACCTCTATCAGGTTACTCAACTCACGCCAGTTGTCCATGTGAAGATTAAACGTATCCAGTTTCTGGTTAAGAAACACAATTCTTTGTGCCAAATTCATCATCAGTGTCCTCAGATATAAGGCCAAGAGAGTGGAGTATAGCAGCTGGAGAAAGTAGATCACGAGCAGGATGATCTGCCTTTTGAGGCCAATGCCACTTCGATAGTGAATATAGTAAAAGGCCACAGCGAGGACACCTGCTGCTCCGGAGGTGACCAGGATGGCCAGATGGCGACAACTGTAGTTCTCCCGGAAACCATTGGCCAGCAGGAACTCATCGATTTTGGCCACATCGCGAAGAGCGCGAAAGTGTCTAGACGCATTCTGCACACTCGATAGTACCACCATTGTATAGCTGATGATGCACAGAAGCGTCTCGATGGTCCTGTTGATCTCCTCGGTGTCACCCTGGGCACTGGCCACCAATCTGTACTCCCTGGAGGCGAAGAGCACATCCTTGCCGAATGCCAGTGAGCTGAGCAGTATAATCAGCGCCACCAGACGTCCATACCAGCGACCCCATCCTCCCAAGCGAAAGCTATCCTCGACGTCTCTACTATAGAATGGCAGTATAGCAAAGATCTGCGAGGGCCAGGATATAGGCCAAATGTCCTGGAAGATCTTCATATCGGTGTGGTGTGTTTTGCTTCAGTAACTGAAATGTATCTATCAATTTGAGGGCTCTATTCATTAACTTAGTGGCGGCTTGCTCTATTTGTAACTTTCATTAGCTGTCATAAACAGAAAATGAACGTAATAATACGATGCCATTAAAAATGTATGAGCATTTCATAGAGTGAACCTTAGTTGTACAAGTAACATTTCGTATTCTAGTGTTATTTTCTTGAGTTTCCAATAATTTCATTCATTTTATTTGACCAAATCATGACTGATGAGTGGACTAAGTAGTTCGGGTGGCAGTATTACAATCATTGGGTAATTACGAGCTAATGCGACCTGTCATAATGGCGGACTGACATAAATATCCGCGAAACTTAAAAGCCCGCTCCTATGTGCCACGTAAATAGCCCAATTACTCTGACAAGCCGCCGGCGGCGGACGCAGCTCAATGGGCCACATGAATGGTTTGACGGACACGGATGTTCCGGCGACCAAATGAAACGACAGGATGCAGGGAGACTGAATGGGGATTATGCTCATTATGCAAACGCCTTCGACGGATGAGCTGGATGGACGAAGTCGTCCGGGCGAAAGGCATTTACTTCAATTATTTCATTAAAGCAGCGACAGCAGCGACAAAAGACCAGAGGCGTCATCTGGGAATCCTTGTGGCCATCGCCAGCCATCGCCAGTGCCTCCAAGATGCCATCGAATTTTGGTGGCGCTAATGGAGCGTGTGAGTCCGGCACCAGATGTCGATGCCAGCAGCTACAGCTTAGTCAACTGAATAGAGCGTAGGTTGTGCCACAGTGCACTGGAAACAATTCTCTAGTAACTACGTTGCCTAATAAAAGAGTGCTTAAAATTTGAAATTGTTGTTAAAAATACAGCAAATGGTATCTCTTTGAAATTGTTGTTAAAAATACAGCAAATGGTATCTCTAAAATCTTTAAAACTGGATAATTCATCCAAACTTTTATATTGTGTAATTAATCTCTTTCTTCCGATTTCACACCCATTTTTAAGAGCCACAGTGTATAGTTGCGAGGGCAATGACTTTACACGAGCGTCGAGGGTCACTCGGGGCCCAGTAGAATTCAATATAGGAGCACAGGAAATTCATTGTTTAACCTTTGTTGCTTAAATTGCTCAAATTCCTGCCATTAGTTTGACAAACGAGCCAGCGAAATTATTTTGTTGCAGCCAACTTGCCGGGCACATCCGGAGTGAAAGAGGCGGCGGTGGGCTAGTGGACTGGTGGGCGAGTATGATCGAAAACCGAACAGATTTCGGGCCAAAGTTTTTGCCACAGCAAAAGCAGAGCAGAGCAGCACAAAACCAACTTTGACCCCCAAAAAAACCAGCTACCTCCAACCCATCACTACCATCTACTCCATGCAACCCACCCACGAAACTTTCGTCCAATCCTCGCTTTGGGGCACGCACTAAGCTTGCCCCGGTTGCGGTTACTTTACCTCCAGCCATCCAGGCATCCAAGCATCCAGCCATCCATTGTTGCTACTACTCCTTGTGGCATCCACCATCCACCATCGACCATCCAGCAGGCAGCAGCCAAAATCCAGCATTTACGGTGGGCATCCTCGGTTATTCCATTGCTGCAGATTTATTTGTGGTTTTGCATAATCACTGAAAATTAGTTTAAAATATTTACATTAAATTTGCATCACGATGTCTGGGAATTCTGAGCTGCAGGAAATGCTAAGCATAAGCCCTTAAATGGGCATTACCATGCTGACCGGATTCTGGGAAAATTTTGTGAGTGAAGGCTAATTAAGAAGACCCCTTGATTAACTAATATAAATAAAAGCCCCAATGCCGTAACAGCCATTTTCTATGAGATTTTAGTCTGTGTGAGATGTTTGTAATTGTTAAAAGGGGGCGGTTACTTCATATTAAGTATACGTTGTTTGTGCTTGCTTAGATGCGCTTATAGATAAATCAAGTAATGAACTGAATATTTTACGTACTGCCATGAGTACCTAAACAGCCACCAAAGTAGCTGAAAAACTTTTCAAATTCATCCGATGCCCAAAAAAAGTTAAAACTGATTTAACCACTTTATTGAACCAGCAACTAAAACATGAAGTTCTACTCATATATTTTGTTTTCCCAACCGAACTTTTCCTGAGCCAGCGAAATATTTGCCCAAGCATCTTGGAAACTTTCTCTAATCACAGTTCGGCACAAAGTTAACTTCATCAAATAAACTTACCGTCCATAGTTGCACTACACCTGCTAGCGTATTTGCAATGCTCAGTGATTATCCTTGGGAATATCCTTTGGGAAACGCGTTAGCTGGAACTCTCTTGTTTACGTGTGTCAACGAATATAATAATTCTCAGCCGGCAAGGCAGCTAGCTTCGTTCTATATTTGTCTATACTCTTAAGGTGTCGTCATTGGCGATGACTCGTATTCGAGGAGAAAATGGCACAGAGCAACACGCAAAGAAAAATGATTCAAATTGAAGTGAAATATTTAAATGAAATATCTGCATTAAGTCTCTTAAGTTATTAGATTAAACTTGAGTGCTATGACCTAGGATCAAGACAAAATTATATTTTATTGAAGGCTACATGAAATATGTGGTATTTATAAAGTTTAAGGTTCTTTTTAAGTTTAAGGTTCTTTCTT
This sequence comes from Drosophila teissieri, assembly GCF_016746235.2. Lineage (NCBI taxonomy): Eukaryota > Metazoa > Arthropoda > Insecta > Diptera > Drosophilidae > Drosophila > Drosophila teissieri. Next base: position 11,302,420 of record NC_053031.1, on the reverse strand, counting down.
GTGAATATACATTCCTGGTTTTTCCCTGTGCAACTGGGGATTGCTTTATTTGCGAAGGTCGGTTCATGCGTGTGACTGTGCACAAAGGAAAAAGGAAAAGGGAGGAGCACAAAGTTAGAAAGCAGAATAAACATCATTTTCCAGCCAGAGTCAACGAAGACATCTAGTGTCCAGGGAGGCGAATGGCGAAAGAACTGCACGAGGAGTTCTGGAGTTCCAAAACGCATTTAGGACCACCAAACACTTCCGGCATCCCTTTCGCCATCCTCGACCGGAAGCATTAAGCTGCCGAATGGCTTCTCCGCCAGCAATGCCCACTTCCAATGCGATTCCGAGTGCCGCGAGTTATGGTGACGACCTGCAACTTGGACGTTTGCAGATTGTTTGCGAATTGCCACTGGCAATTGGGGGATTTTAACCATCGTGATAACTCCAAACTACAAAAAGAACTGCAAAGAAAGGTACTTTCGTGGGGTGTCTCGATTGGCAACATCGAACGACTTGCGTCGCCTTGAAAACAGATTTTTTGGCATTACTAGTCGATTAATAACGCCGGGAGACAGAGCTGCCAAATTAATTATAGCAATTTTAATCCCTTCGGCAGTGGCTCAGCTTTAGCAAATAACAGTCCGAGCGGGTAATCCCGGCCATTAACTAAAAAATTGGCTTCAGTGGCAGATGAGGCTCAGCCTCAGTTTCGGATTTGATATTTTCATGAGCACGCTGGCCGAGATTGAACATATACTTTTTTTTTGCGAGCCATCTCCCTTTTGATGTGGGACACTCTCAGGATTTAAGCCTGGTCTTATCCCTAATTTCAAGCAGGCCATTTTCCTGTGTTTCTGCTGCCCAGCCATCAAAACTAATCCCTGCCCCCCAGTCAGAGATCCCATCCCAGATCCGAGTGGTTATCCCCGCTCTGTGCCTTGTCGTTATCTGCTGTTTTCTGCTGCTACCCATTTATTTTTTGCTCTTGTTCGCAGCGAATGCATAAACAAATTGAAGATAAACATACTTATGTGTGTATATCTGTATGAAAGGGCACTGAAAAAAAGATATAGCAAGTATCTATGGAATATACAAATTTTGATAAGAAAATGTTTATTTTCTTTATCTTTTATGATAAAAAGAAATAAGTATGCATCTAAAAATCGTAAAAAGTGATATATATTTCACTTATTGGTACCAATTTGTTTTGAGTGCATGCACTTTGGCTCATGGACGAGCCGAACTTGAAGCATGTTGCAATTTCAGCCAACAGATCCGCGAATCCGCCTCCTCGGCAAATGGAATTGTTTTCCCTGAAGCTGCCAGCATTTGTGTCAGAAATGCCTTAATTTATAGAAAATGTATCTGCTGGATGGGAAACGACTTCATCTCCATCACCATCACCATCGCCATCGCCATCTCCATCCCGGGGCTGCCATGAATGTCACATGGGTTTCAACGTCCTGCGCGGCTTTCGTTTGTCTTTCACTTCACACAGAAAACCCGACAGCCCGAAGGCAGCCACGATTTGCTCTTGTCCTTCGCCCAACTCCCCCCAACTTCCCCCCTGCAACTCGCACTCCATCCGAATGTTGCCGCCCCCACCCCCACATCTATCTCGGTATATCTCCCATCCCCGGGGGGATCAGCGCAGATGCATGATAATCCCGATACGTACGTACATGGGGGGTAAACACAGCCAACTAGACGCCACTCCTCGCCAGTCCTCGCCAATCCTGTCCAGAAATGATTGAGGGATTTCTGGCCGCCTAGGAGCCAATGATAACGAAAGCGGCAACCAAGCACTTTGCGCTCCATTTTCACTCCACACAACGTAATTGATATTTTACAATTGTCTCTGCCGGTTCATTTCCTTGGGCTTTTGTCCCTTGTTCCCTCGTCTCCATGTTCCCGTGTTCCCTCGATCCCCGACCCCACATCTACATGGCAAATTGTGCAGAAATTCTATTTCTATTCCCCACTCCAACCTCCAACCCCCTCAAGTTGCCATATGCGATGCAGATGCAGATATAGATATAGATATAGATACGGATGCGGATGCGGATACAGATGCACATGGATCTCGGTGCTGGCCCATTTGTCGCTGTCGATGTTCCACTCCCCAGCTGGGTGAAATTATTCAAGCAGCAGCATCTGCAAGTGAATTTATCCAGACCAAAAAGGAACTCCGGTAGCATAACTTCTGAAATACATAGTCAGAGATTTATCCAGAAACTCGTGTAACTTTTCAAGGCTATCTGATGGATCAGAGATAACTTCTGGGAGGAAAAAATATAATATATTTAGATAACTATTTTGTTAAGTACTTATTATTCTTTTAAATAAGTAAGAAACATTTATAAAACTGGAATAGACTCTTATGCAACTAGGCTAGAATTTTAGTTACTGAACTACCATACAATCCCTTAATATTCCCTAAATGAAATTGAATATAGTCCCAAATATTTTTATTTATATTGTGCTCAGCGTGTTCTTGAAGTACTTTGTTTTATTTATTAAAATCGTAATGAAAAAGCCATTAGCCCGTCCCAAAGCAAACTGACCACTATGTTACGGCCATATTTCGTTGGTATCATGATTGTTAACCATTACTTAACGCTAATCTGCTAATCCCTCGTTAAGGCCATGACTCGTGAGTTATTTTCCCTGGCTTGTTTATTCACTAGAATGTTGAATGTTGAATGTTGAGCAAAGTACAGAACACAGGCGGAATAGCTACCTCCAAAAATTTCCACTACCGAAAAGGCCACGGAAAATTACTTACCAAGTGGCTTGCGGCCAATTTGTGCAGGTGGCAATGGAGGTGGTGGGCGGCACCACGCCACGCCCCCTTTGCCACCACCCACTTTACGCCCAGCTCAGCTCTTTGGTACACTCGGCTATTTACTCTGCCGGAGATCAAAGCGAAATGTGTAACGAAATTGCCAATTACATATAAAGCAAAAGGAACTGTCTACCTAGTCAGGGAGTTAGGATCCGTTTTATTTGGCAGCGATGCACAGGGAGAAATTCAAAGCCATATACTTTAAATAAAACTATTGCAGTTATTAATTTTATTATAATAATGTTATATGATAAGAACATGGTCAATAAGCTTTGAAAAGAGGCATGCCCGAAAAAGTATGCTACATATTTTTATAGAGTGAGCGGTTGGTTTTCCTGTGCAGTTTCGCTCTGTGTAGAGAAGCAATAGGGTCTAAAACAAAGGGCAGCCAGGGCTGTCAGCAATTCAATCCAAATTGTGAATTCAATTTTGAAGTTGGCAACGCGGCGAGGACAACATTTGTGACCGAAAATGAGGCATTTTGCAGGGCGGGGCAGCCAGCAGCCAGGAGCTCACATGATGGCACTTTTTGCCCATCATCCGCCTCCTGTGACGGAGGGCGTAAAACGAATTTGTAGTAAATTCCTTGGGTTTGCTCCTGCTCCTGGTCCTACGGCTGCTCCACATCTCTCTCCCATCTGGCCAGGATGCGGCGTCATCTTTTCGTGTGCGTTTTATTGGGGCCGAAATTGAATTAGTGCGGCGGCGGGAGCGGAAGCGGTTGCTAGGCAGGAAATTGCCTGAAATCAGGCGCACGTAAGCTCGAAGGGGGGTGTCCCACTTAAACCCAGACCCACACACATACACTTACATTATTGTGTTTCATTAAAAATCAGCCCGATGTCCTGCGTCGGTTTTATGGTATGGCATAGGATGTGGGATGTGGGAGAGTACGAGTCGCTGGTTCATTTGCATGCCACGATGTCCAGAGGAGCAGCAGCTCCTCCAAATGGCTCTCGTTTCATGTTAATGCATTTGGCACTTAAGCGCCATAGTTTGCGCCATCAAACTAATTAAAAGTTGCTTAAATAATGCGATATTATTTTCGCATTGCCGCCCGCCTGCAGCTGGCTTCGACTTTCTGGCGCTCTCCTCCGGTCGTTGAGGTCGTTTTGATTGAGCCGCGGCAAATTAAAAGTTCAGCAGCGAAAACTGTCCCCCTTGGACCGTTCAAACTTATCACTGAAAGTGGCGAACGTTGGCAAAGTTCCTTTTATTAGATAGAAATATCTCTGGGAGGCCAACTGGAACTTTTCCTTCTTTGAACCCATTCCATTATTTTATAGCTTCAAGCTAAGTTTATATGTGTCAATTAAAAGCTGTTTTGCTATCCTTAGACTTAATGTTTTTCACTAAATAAATTATGATAAATTCGCTGGCTTATAAAAAGCTTTCTTGCTTATAAAAACATCTACTTTAACTAAAGAAATAGTTGGAGAATTCTACTTTTATCGACTTTGATTGTTTGTGTTTAGCTAACACTTTTTTAGAGTTCCCTGTGCGAGTACATTAGGTATTAACGTGTGCGTTGAATTCCTGATCAGGCATTATGCAAATCATCCACAGCATCCAGTTGCCGAACTGCAGTTTGCAGTCGACTGCAGTTTGCAGTCTGCAGTCTGGAAAGGCATAATAAACGCAACTGGTGAGCTCGGAAACATGTGCAAGCAATACGCGAAGCGAAGCGTAAATGAATTTTTCATCCTTCCATTAAAATTTAAGTGCACATTTTCCGGCGCAGCGCACGAGACGCCGCAGCGCCATTAAGCCAAAGGAAGCTGCCAGCGGAGACGTCCTGCAGATTTCTGTGGCAAGTGCTGTGCTCGAGGTCCTGGCTGGAGCAGTCGAGTTTATCCTTTATGCGGGCTATGGAAATATTAAATATAATAAATGAAGAACACAGCAAGACGAAGATGCCACAAAATTAACAAATAAAGAGGGCACAAACTTGACAAATGGTTACTAGTTTAATGTTATGAGATAAATATTATCTATACTGAGTACTCTATATAGACTTTTCCAAAAATGATTAGCTTTGAGCTGTTGCTAAATAGGATCCCCTTTGTTGAAATCATTTTACTAATGTTTCTTTACTAATGTTTCTAAATTGTTAGGATATATGTATATATTAGTTACTAAAAATGTATTTCTTCCGTTCCTTGCAGACTACATGCAGTCGCTGTGCAAGAACCACTTCCTCCAGCAGCTGTACCGCAAGATCGATGGAGCGGTGCTCTGGTCCCAGAACGAGCGGAACCTGGACTGCATCATCACCTTCCAGACGCACTCGGTGCTGCAGCGCTTCATGCTCCGCTTCGACATGCTGCAGTTGGACTGCAACGATCACCTGCTGGTCTACGATGGAGCCCACGCCGTCGCAACGCCCAAGGTGAGTCCCTGGATTCCGTCTCCAATTCCTCCTCTGGCTGCGGTAATTATGCCGACATGGCCATCTGCCTTCGTGGAGTGTATACGTATATACATACGTATATATTCGTGGGCGATACGTGCCGCACATTTTTATTAGCGAAATTGCGCATTTGCATATGCAAATCGAAAAGGCAATGTGAATCTGTTCTACGGCATTTTACACCCATGACGGTTGAGACGGGTACATTTAAGGAAAATTTTAATAATCAAAGATATTAGGAAGTTTCTGATAACGCATTTAGTTATTCAAGTTATATTCAAAGCAGCTTTCATCATATTTCAATCAATATCACGTTCACAATGTTGTAAAAATCAATACCTCATCAATATTTCACGTTTTATTTAAGAAATAAGCTTCAAGGATTTCTAGATCAACTATATTATTTTCTAACTATTATTCAATGAGGACAGTTTCGTTTGGTATACCAAAGTATAGAAGTCAAACATAATATTGTCATATTTTCAAAGTAAACATACTTAACCTTGAATTGGATGAAGAAAACGTCGAAAATATTAGAGAGTGTTCAGTTTTCCACCAGAATTCTCATAGAGAACAATATAAAGTGTTTCTATAAATGTGTGTGAACTGTTCGCTCAGTGCATCGATGCACCAGCAGCTTATGGATTCGCCTGGAAATGGCTAATCACATGAGTGAGTCACCCAACGCCGTGTGAACAATTAAATTGCGGCAGGAACGCAGTCGGAGTTTGCCACTTGTGCCACCTACATGTGTATCGAATTGCTGGGAGGTGAATTCACGAGGATGGAGCGGTAATTATGTGCATATGTGGGGGAAAGGATAGGATAGATACAGGGAGAACTGTGGATGGATGTGGGCTTAGTGGTACAGTAGATTGAATTATTAGGAACTGAACTGTGAAACAGGCAATTCAAATTGGAATCACTCATGGCAGAACGATATGTATGCAAATGCGGATATATGCTAAGTGAATTAAGTGATGTTGCTTCTCCATTTTCGAAATCAAATAAAAGTCATTGATTCTCCTGCAGCATAGTGTGCAAATCAGATTTACCCCCATCTACATATCTCTCGCACTTTCTGTCAATAAAAAAATAAAAGCATCAGCCCACAGAAATATAAATATTTATTTATAGATTTTTGATTCGTTTGTTTAACCATCGGAAACACCGATGTGTTTACATGGGGCGGGTAATGTATATTTAATTTGTCCCAGATGGGAAAAGATACCATCCAGGCCATCAGCGTGCACATTCATATATTTGTATATTTGTATACCCACTTTCATTATGGAATCATTTGCTGCCGTAGGTGTGTATGTAAAAACACGAGTAGCCTAATATACATGCACTGCGCTGAAAAAGTTGTGCTGAAAAAACTCATTTTCATAGTTTGCATTTTAGCATAACATGTTTGTTCGATCATATTCATGTTGGAATAAACAAAACCTAATCGTATTCATTGTTTGAATAGATCAGCTCTCAATTCCTTGCTGAGTTCCAGTCCACTTACATCTCAGTTTGGGTAATGTCTTGTTAAAGTTGCGTGGAATTGGCCAGGGAGTGGAGAAGCCATGGATGCATTCCCCTATCGATTACATGCCACATCCCTGGAGCTGCACATCCCGGTTAAGCAACGTTTAAGGAATCCAATGTCGCCGCACATCCTTACGTATATGCAAATATGCGCTGGCATCACATGTCGATAGTTAAGGCCAATCATTGCTTAGTTTGCGACACTCGAAGGCGACTTGGGTGGATTGGGTGGTTTGGGGTGGTTTGGTTTGCTTGCTGGCTATACGAATGCACTGCAATTCGTGGGAGGGAGCAGGCGGAGATCTGGGGGCGTGGCAGCCGCAGCCACCGCATTATCCAGATCACGTTGATGCCTCTGACATTTTAGGTTCAATCCCTGCGGGGCTTCCGCTCAGCCAACATGGGATGCTCCACATACCCGGACACACATGCAGGCATAATTTTGTCGCTGCAACATTCGCAATGATGACAGCCAGCAAGGATGTTGGAAAAGTGGGTGGTTGGGTGGATTGGGTGGTTGGGTGGCTTGGTTCGGTTGCCACTGCGGCTGCAATGCGGCAACAGCTTCTGGTGGCGCTGCTGCTTCTTCTGCTGATAGCTCTGTGATTTTATCAGCAACAATTTCCATTTTTCATTCGCCACCACCCCCCAGCCTCCCTGCCTTGCCGCCCACTCACTGCATTATTTAATGCGGTCTGCGGGGGGTGGTGCGAGGGGTGGTGGGTGGTTGGCAAGGGAAAATGCAGTGCTGGTGGTTTGTGTGCAATGTGAGCCAAGGAAAGTGGCCACAAATAGAGCGCGCATAAGCCAAATCCTTTATTTGCCAAAGGAAGCTGCGACAGTGGCACTAAAAAATATGCATAAAAAATGTTCAACTAGAAAATTAGAAAAATGCCAGCCAAGGCAGCCTCACCTCCCCCCCGCGCTTTCACTCTCTCTCTATCTGGATTTTATCTCGGGGGAAAACCTTGAAAGTGCATGTGCCAAAGCTGAAAACAAAAATGTTTCAGCCGCTTTCTGTCGCCTGTGTGGCGCGCGACCCAATTTCCCATCTGCTGGTGGCTCTCGTGGATCTGGGGCTACTTGTCCGGACTTCGGAGCCAGTGACACTGGGCCACTGCCAAAGCGCTGTCATCTTCCAGGGAAAAGATTGAGTGCAACCAACATTTCAGCTGGTCAGATTAGGGCGTAAACTACGCTGTTTAGGGGATTTTCACTGCACAAAGGCATATCTTAAAAACCTAAATGAAATAATAATATTTAAGTTGGAAAAAAGATAGTTGAAAACACTAGCTATCTTAATAAAGAAATCTAACGTTAGCAACCGCAAATATTAAGAATATTACGTATACGCAAAGTTGGCTATCTATATTTACAAAACTATAGATCATTGGCAATGCTGAATAACACTGATTAACACTTCGCAAAGAGTGTAATTTGGACTCCATCTAAATCCAAAGAAGCTCATTAAAAATATGGTACAACTTCTGAAATAAACCTCGTGCTATAACCAGTAACAAAAGCTAAAGCTAAGAAGCAAGTCGAAATTGCAACTGAAACGAGGTCGTAAAGAAAGTAATTCCGCTGGTTTTTGCATCCCAAAAATAAGAGCCATCTTCGAACATTATTGAGCAGCACTCCGCAGAAGCCACATCAATATCGATGGCAACAAAATTAACCTTAATTATGAGGGCTCAGTGCTCGAGATGCCGTGTTCATGTGACAGTTATTATCCATGGAGGAGGGCAGTGATTTCCAGCAGGTTCTGCTCTTAAAAGGAACCCATCGTAAATAAGTTAGCAGGCGAATGGAAGGCCATAAAAGCGAAAGTATCGTAAAATCGTTCTGCCAAATCAGCGACGCCGTCGGAAAAGGACCACAACAAGGACAACCAGTGAGCTCAACAGGCGCCATCACTCAATGGGCCAGAAAAGAGGATGGAGATGGGCATGGGTTGGGGATGGGGATAGGGAACGGGAATGGGAATGGACGGGGCCACAACCTTAAATCAAACAAGGTCAGCACGCACGTACGCCTTCATGGCCAAAACAACGAGAATGGATGAGGCACTGAATCACCGGAATCGCCTCGTTTGGCCATTAGAAGGATGCAGTGCCGCCTGTCAAATTAAGACACTCTTATCGCCCATCAAGGATATTCATTTGTGGCCAAATACGGCTGCAATAAATATAATTATCGAAATATGCACATTTATTATATTTTATTTACGCCATATTATGACTAAGCTTGATACATTGCGATTAAGTCTATATGGTACCTACTAATTTAAAAACGTTAAACTAGAGACTCGCTTATTTCCGTGTAAGAGCATCATATTTTTAATAAGCCGGCAAGGATCCATTACCTGTTCAGTTGGCATCTAAATGGTTGCGATAAGCACCTTAGCGAATACATATATTTGTCGAGTGACTTGTTTTGCAGTCCCTCTGTGCATATTTGAAGATTCAGAAGTTGCGAATCAGACGACTTGCGGTATTTGCCACCTAAGCAGCTTTGTAAGTTGTCCGCCAGCTGGGGGCAGGATTGAAGCTGGCGAGGAGGTGTGTCGACCAGGATTTATGAATTTGACTTGAGTTGGGACCACTTTACACCACTTGCCGCCACTTTGGTGGCAGTGGCAGTGGCAGTGGCAAAAGTATGGAAATTCGCTCCATGCTGGCCACAGCAAAGGCCAAAAAAGCGGGAAACGAATACAATTTTACGAATATGTAAATAGTTTTTGACAAAAGAAGTTGTCACTGCATCAAGTTGGGCGGTGGCCGCAAAAATCCAAAATTAAAATTTTCCAGCACACACACACACACACGAAAAAGGGGCAAAGCCAAGCAAAAAGTTTGCATTTTCGGGCTGCAACAAAATTAAAATATGCCACAAAGCGCGGCACGTCGAAGATGCAGCAGCGGCAGCACACATGTTGGGGCACAGGACGAGGAAGGACCAAAAGCGGGGTAGCTGTGTCAAGAAAGGCAGCCACAGCAAAGCCTACGAATGTCGGGGGAGGCTATCGTGGCAGGAGCTGCTGGCAGGACGTTGATGAACCCCCAGTGGAACTTTCATGAGCCAAAGCCAACAACATTACAAATTTACACAGCTACGGGCGGGGGGGGGGGGGTTGTGCGGAGTGAGAGGAGTGGGAGGAGTGGGAGGAGTGGGCGGAGGTCCTGGTGATGAACCAGGCGACGTGACGCATACACGTGCCAAGCGTTGCGGGGGAAGCGGGAGAGGAAGAGGACCTCAAAGGAGGCGGAGACATCATCATCATTTTGCACTTTGCGGCAGTGACTGTGGCAGTGGCAGTGGCAGGGTGTCGTTGAGGAGGCTGGGAATGAGTATGCCGATAACGTGACCAACCAGCAGACGACAGTGGAAAAAGTTTGCCAAGCTCTGCAATTTAATTGCGGAATCAAATTAAATGCCTTTTGTGGCTCATCAATGAGGCAATGCAATGCCCTGAGTGTGCGAAAAGTTTGTGAATATTTCGCTGGAATTTTTTCCCCATAAATGATAACATCCTTCAACGAACGAAATTGCTGTCATAATCTAGAAACTCAAGTTATGGTTGCTATTACGCAGCGTAAATTATTACTGAGACACTCTGGATAAAATCAATATATTTCGAAAATATGTCAGAAAGTCCTAAAGAAAAGTATTCTGTGGAAGAATGCATCAGTGTGCGGCATGCAAATTCCTAGGTGTAAATTGGTCTTAATTTCCATTATGCCACGCAGACTGTTGCACACTTGCATGCGGGCCCAAAAGGCCAGGTGTCGTGGGAGCGGAATGTGATGCCACTCGAGTGCATCTTCCCTCCCACTTTTCCGCCCACCTTTCCGCCCACTTTTCCACCCACCTCATTGTTCCGATTGCAGTGCTCTGTGCAGGTACATATGCTGATGGGAAATTAACCACAGAATCAGAGCACATCAATACGTGGCCCGCAGTTTAAGCGGGTTTGCTGCTCTGAATCCTGCTCCTGGATGCCAATTCACCAATGGCTTCCGAATGCTTGTTCACTGGGAGAAATGGTGCTTTATTTTTCCCGCTTCTATTTAATAAATGCCAATTGCATTCTTGTTTCTTATATTCTTAAGTGAAGGTAGCAATGCAATAATGTCAAGTGAAAAGCTATAAATTTCATAGGATCATAACTCATGGGTGCCTTTTTGCATATGGGTTCTGTAATGCCAGTTACTGTAATTGATGAGTAGACAGCAAATACTAATTTGTGGATACTTTGGCTTGCAGATTGACATCTCCTGTCGGAACACAAAGAACACCGTCAACGCGCTCCTGACGCGCACGAACTTTGTGACACTGAAGTACGTGACCGATGGCTGGGGAACGGATGCGAACGGCTTCAAGCTGGTGATTACGTCGGTGAAGGATCCCAGTAAGTGCTGCAGTGCTGGAGTGCAGGAGGAGAAGGACGAGTCCGTGCGGTTACCATTACAAGCCCATTTCCATTTCCTTACAGAGCACACCTGCAAGGACTTCACCTGCGCCACCCGCGAGTTCTGCATCCATCCCGATCTCCTCTGCGATGGCATCAACCACTGCGGCGACAACTCCGACGAATCCGTGCACAATCTGTGCCAGAGTGAGTATACTCAAGTTCTAAAATGCATTTTGTATAGTTTTTAAAGCTCTCATTATATTATTAGAAGTTGTTATGCCTAAGAAGATATATATTAACTGCTGTTTGTTTCCTTGCTCTTCTCAGGTGAGACGAGCAGCACGGTTTTCGGCCTGGACATGACCTGGTTCGTCCTCATTGTCGTGGGTGTCCTGCTCGTCCTGAGTGCGCTCATCGTGGCAGTGGCCATTTGTGTGTGCCGCCGCCAGGACGAGAATGCCGCCAACCAGAACACCGCGCTCCAAGGTAGATCCTGAATATTGGTTCATTCATTCAACGATACCAGAAACTAACTATGTTTCTTTCAGTGCACCACACGGCCGACACGAACGGGTCGTCGAAACATCTGCACTACCACGGCATCAGTGTCGGCGGGACACTGACGAGGGAGCACACCCAGCTGCCGACGTCGGGAAACTGGCATCACCCTGCGGGACCATCCGGGTACCACCGCACTCCACACAACTACTTGAAGATGGCCACCAAAGTCCGTCCCATTTGGTGCTTGGCAAATTCCGTCAATTAGGTCAAGATCTCTCCCACAACTCCGCCGGGCTCAGCCAGACGAACATCGCCGGAACCGGACATCCCAATGCCAACGCCGTCGGCGCTGCGCAGAAGGACGAGTGGTTCGTCTAGGACCAGGCAACACTGTGGAACGATCGATTGACTTGAGCACAATAATCTGTACTTTATTAAGTAAATTTATGGATATTTGCAGAGCATTAAATGAAGTGAGTGCAACTTAAATTTATAGCTAATCTTGGTATTTTATGGATAAAACTTACTTTCTTTGCAGGACTGTAAGACTATAATTAACAACAATTAGTGTGGACATCACCGCGCAGGGTGTATTATATAGAGATCTCTACTCGTACCCAAGCAGAATCTCGAACGCATTGGGCAGAACCTGCCAGTTCTGTCGGATAACCAATGCACCTGTAAATAGATTATAAATATATTATTTTCATTTAGCTGATTAATACTACAAGCTGGCTACCACAAGATCCCACAATCCCATATCCTCGAAAACGAAATGTAATACAGCAGATTCCCAGTCATCATAATTTTGAGCAGGTAACATACATATGTTGGCATTTATTTAGAGAATTGCATATGTTTAGATGGCAATTAGATTTGAATTATTGCTCTTCGATTGAACACTTAGTTTGCATAGCGGGTTGCGTTCAATATGCACGGATAAAGATCCCCAAAGTAATTGTACGAGTATAACGAATCAGATGTAGTCGCAGATTCAGAGAGGTAAACTAACACTAAAGTTAAATTACATTTTGAGCGAAACAATCGTAAGCATTTAATTGAATTGTGAACAGAAACCGAAAGAAGTATTAAAGCTCAAACAAGAATAACCGATAACTGTCATTAATATATACAACTTCCGAATCTTACAAATTTGAGATACATAACTGGCTGAGCTGCTAGCCAGGGCGTTTTTACAAAACTTAAGCTGAATTCTAATCACAAAATGGACACAAGAAGATCAACAAAAACAAGGGATGTACATAAGTAGTCGACAATATACTTACCAAAAATAAAACAAACCAAACAAAAAAATCGAATCTTCAACGCGACTGTCATCTATACAATTTCACCTACCATTGTCACCATTGTCCACTTGGAAGTCTGCTCTTGCCCGATGATCAGCATCGGATCATCTGGGGATCATGCCGAATCTCCGACAGAAGCAAACTTTTCACCGAGAGACTCATTCCTCATCAAAGAACCGAAAACCGAAAACTGAAAGAAAACGGATACCAATGCTAAACGGAAATATTCTGAGACATTAAGGACAATACAGTGAAATCTTTTGCTTTTGATACAACCAAATTGAGACGGTGTCGTGGCATGCATTTTAACCTACAGAAGTGTCCGAAATACAATTTTCTACAATCAACCAAATGGAATTCTACACAAAATTAAACAACGTAAAAAATACATAAACAGAGTTGAAACATTTTGCTACAAAATCGAATGATAACGATCATATTATATATTGACGACGATGTGTGTGAGGAAACATGATATGTAACTTGAGAAAAAGAAACCAAACTAAAATGCTTCAAAACGATTGTAGTACTTCCCGCCGTTAATATTTTTTTAATATATCGTACATACTACAAATACAGATGCAAGTCTTAATAATAATACTTAAACTAAGAAGCAATAAGTAACAATTTTCCGCTGCTAAAGTTCGTCTTTCAAAATACTTCCATAGGTCCGGTTACTTAAACAGTTTAACAGTTTTGTGGCTCCCAAATTTTTCATTTTCCCAAATAATAACCGAAATACAACCATATTCGATCTACGATCTTTTGCTAAGCCAGAAAAAAGAGAATATCAAATTAAGTAAATAATTTTATATGAATCGGAGAGGATGGCGTTAGGTATACGTTCAACCTGATCAATGCGATTAAGTCAAATTAAATTAGTTTTGTACTTAGCAGTAACGGAACGGAACACCCGACAACTAAATTAACTAATCTTCTAGGCATTTATTTCACCCTTCTTTGGCCCTTCTTTAATTTGACAAAACTACAAGCGTCTTATACTATATCATAAATTATAGGAAAATGGTATTATGATAAATTGAATTTTTAACCAAAATTATAAGCAAATTGTATTAGGCGTCAAATTTTAGAAGTGAATGAAAACCAAGAGGCACCAGAACCAGAAAAGGAAAAAGGGAAAAGCCGAAGGAAACCCATTGAATAGATATATATGTTATGTGTATGGGCTAAAATCGCATTCATGCATGGCAACAAATTAATCTTAATTACTTAAAAACGATGATAATAAATGATACTAATTAATAACTGAATAACCACAAAAGCTAATTTATGCAATACAGGAATATTGAATACTGAAAATTATGCGTCAATAAAAACGTTTAGGCAAGATTGTATTGTAATATCTAATCGTAATTGTACTCGTAATCGCATGCCTACTCCCCACTGGTGAAAATCGGTTATAGATCATGTCGTATATGAGTGTAGTTAAAATATACAAATATTTACCTTAATACAATTCAATCGGCGAGAACACGGGAATCGATCGAATCAGGAGCATGGGCCGTGTAGTTTGTAGACCCAGCAGAATTCCGATGATTTGTAAAAGATAATAGGCCAGTTTGTATGGATGGGAGATGGGTGGGGAGAGCTTTTCGTTTCCCAGTGTAAGTGTTACAATGTGTTAAGAATCATTTTTTACCATCTACTGTCTCTAAATCTCGAAAAGACTTTGCCGCAATTAGTCTAACTCTAATTATTATTATTATATGTAAATGTATCGTACACCGAGTATTCCGAAAATGTCATTTTAAAGTCTCCTGCTTCGCCCACACGATCATACAAATGTGTGTGATTCAGATAACTAACGAAATCTTTAAGTTCGGTGGAAAGTCATGTACACGCAGATGTAAATTAAGTACTTTTCGTGTGGAGGGAAGGATAACTATGGGCTTAGAAGCTATTTAAGTATAGATTGAGCCACGGACAGCAAATCGTAGTGCAAATGTTAGTCAATATTTTGCCATAGAACCAATGCCGAATCGCAACTCCACTAGGGAGTGTGCGTAGCATTATTTTCCTGATTCAGTTAGCGCACGCATTCCAAAACACAGAAACTTCACAACTTCTCGCATATTTTTTTGGTTAAATACAAATTAAATGAATGCATACCGAACAGCGACGGAAATAACTGGGAGATCAAACTAAACCAAATCGAATGAATGAATGAGCCTAGGGGATCGCGTAAAGTAATGCTTAGCTTTGTGTTAAATTGCTGTTGAATATAAATGTAATTGTACAATGATAATAATTACGATGGCATCAAACACACTCACACACACACACACAGATCATCCACAAGACACATCAGACATGAACCATGCAGAAAACAGAACCCAAATCCAAAAGAAACTAATTATATTAAAATAAAGAATATAAAACGTTAAATTCAAGTATTTCTTTAACTGATGACTAGCTTCAAGTGAGTAGAAAGTAGGTATTTTACATAATAGCGCAGATTCTTATGGATTTAAGCCTCAAAAATGTATTACTTAGCCATGTGCTTAACTATAGAACAATACTAAAGAACTGAAAACATCAAGAGCTAAGAGGGAGTTAAAAAATATATTATCTGACACCTAGACGGTGAACTCCTCCGATGAGGATGCCTCCGTGTCGGCATAGAGGATCATCTCCAGGTTTCGCATCTTGCGCTTCTTCTCCTGCAGGCGCTTGCAATGAATTTGCGCGAGGCAGTTCAGTGAAGATACTACGAAACAGGTGACCATGACGAAGGCACAGAGCTCGAAAGCCCGAACCAGATAGCTCAGATATGCCAGGGAATCGGAGGTGCCTGTTCCATGCATCTGCTGCTTCGTGGACCGCAACAGGTCCTTGATCATCTGCTGCATTGGGGGTCCGAGATAGGGTAGCTTACCCAGAGCGACTACAAACTTATCGACCAGATTCTCGGTTAAAGACGCGATAACGAACAACTGCTGTATGGTGGCTTTGACCAATGCCTTGCCGATCAGGGTGGCCACAAAGAACTTCCAAAAGGGCACCAGAAAGTGTCCGCAAGTTATACCGGCCAGATCGAACAGAGGATTGGGAATGCTGGCGCAGAGTAGTATTCCCAGGAAGCCCACTCTTTGCATTACCCGCTCCATGAACAGCTTGGAACGGTCAAAAATGTCTAGCTTTCGCTTTTCACCCAATAACATTTCTGCCTCCGCTCCATCCAACTCCTTGCCGGAGAGGCGTGCTCTACGTGCCACAAAATATGGCGGCAACTCACCAAGGGCAGTGCCAATGCCCCAGAGCAGCGCCTCCGGACGCACCTTTGCCAGAATTTGCCACACATCTGGGTAATTGCGCTTGTACGGCTCCTGTGGGCAGACCTTTATGTCCGGATACGGCGGAGTGGGAAAGTCCAGCGTCTGACACTCGTAGGCGGCCAGAGTGACTGCTGCTATGTGGGGTCCAAGGTAGAGCAGAAAGGTGTGCAGCCCGGTGCCAAAGCCCACAGAGGAGAGCACGCCCAGCCCCAGCCAGTAGACCGCAAATCCAAACCTCTGCCGACAGAAAATCACGAAATCCGCATGGGGTCCCGGCAGTAAACAAAACATGCCCAACAGCAGCAGAACGCCCATCAACCACAGATTCCACAGCCTTCCGATGAAGGATAGCAACAGTTGACCGGCCTCCAGGCTCCCATACTTCAAAGTCTGCACAGGACGACGCCAAAGAACCAGGGACTTCCATTCCAGGCGCTCCTGAACCATTTCATCGAAGGCATCTATTTCCCTCGGCAATGAACTGTTTGTTGTCACAGTGTAGTTGCTATTAGCCATGATTGCTGGTTCTATTGCCACACTGGGCACTGTGCTATATCGTGTTTTAAATCTAGGGCTCAGAAGATTGTGATAAGGGTGTTCACCCATAACAGCAAAGTCGACTATGATCGTATGCTTCTTTAATAAAATGAAAATAACATATTTAATTCAGGAAATTCAAAATAATAAGGTAACATATTTTTCATAACTGTGTCGAAAATAAATGGGTATCATTAGACATATTCTAAGCCCTTCATTCAATATACTATATTTATAGTATGCTGAGTTTTTGTCTATAAGGATATTATATGGATTTCTTAATTAGTTTGATCAGTTGTGTAAAGAGTTTTATGTTGCCAAAAATTCAATGGACCAGGTGGCAAAGGTTTTAGCCTGCCCTCGAAAAACTCATTTTTAGTAGCCTCCAAATGCTCATCCTCGGCCTGATATTTATATGTACTGATTTGAGTGATAAAGTTCTCGATTTCCGAATTCTCTTGCGATCCAATTGTCTCGTCCTTCAAATCGTGCAGCAATTTAGCACTTAAATAGAAAATAATTGGTTAAAAAAAGTTTACAAACTAAATATTGAAAACTCACATGGTTAAAAACTTCAATTCATCCAGACGCAAATTGAGCACCATATTTAAGATATACTTCAATGGCAGAAGGCGATTCCGTTGACTTGAATTGGTAACCTCCAATCTCCTAATGCGCATGTTTTTGATCAAGAGATTAAGCGAATCTTTAAAGATAATAAAACGCAGCAGCCAGGAGTCCAAAGCACTGGAGTTCTTATCAATCAGTCGAAGATGGGCAGTTAAGGCAATTGAACCCTTCTTGTTCACGTTGGAATCTTTGTAGATATGCAACTGTATTACCGACATACAATGGAGATAGCTTTCAATCCGATACTCTATTAAAACATTTATAAGCTCTTCTATCTCGGAGTCCAGATATTTTAATGAAGACTAGGATTGAATGAACGATATTATAAAAATTAAATTAGTCCCTTAAAAACCTTACAACATTAAAAAGGAAAGCTTACCATTTTGTATTGCATTAGTAGCTTCCAAATTCGATTGGTGGGAACGACGAACTCCTCCGTCTTCATGAGTAGGCGAAACATATGGTGCATATCGGCAACATAAGTATTGGAAAGCGATTCAGGCTGAGACTCACGTGGTGGTGAGGTTATTACTTCCAGGATCTTGTCATATGCAGCAGAGTCAAGTATTGAATATGGCAGCTGGTTGATGTGCAAAATGAGAATAGAGCAAACAAAAAACTTTGCTCGCTTTAAGTCTATGTTTTCCTTCCCCAGTTCGGCAACGCAAAAGTCTTGCAGCTGCTTTACCAATGAAGATATCTTTTCGATCATCTCGTCGTTCGAATCCTTGAGATCTCCGTGCAAAAGAACCAACATGGTAGCCAAACTTTCGGACCCGTAAAGAGCTGAAGTGCAAAAACGTTATTCAAGTGTTCATTCCTTAATCCCGCCATACCTTACTTATATTTTCATTTAGTGTAGGCATTTCTAGCACAAATTTGGCAAGTGTTTCGTAAATGTCCGCCACATAGCGAACATGTAGCTTATTAACCATTAGGACGGCATGGACGCGCATGTAGCTTTTGGCATATACCTTCAAGAGTTCCTGCATTTCTGGGCTCTCGTGGTCGGTGTTGTTTAGCTGAAGCTGCAATGAAGCTTGCTCATCTCGCAAAGCCCTCGACGTGGAAGTATGTATCTGAATGTTCCCTGTTGCATCCACAGATCGCGATATATTCACATAGAGATTTTGGAACTCAGACTCATTGATAGTGTCATCGTTTAAAAAATTATCCAGACAGCAGCTCTCCAAGTTTAAAAGCAACTGCAAGAAAGTAATGAAAGAGTATCAAATTAAAAAATCTTAAGAATACTAAAAGAAAGCTTACATCAGCATCACACTCAGCTACTGCATCAAAATCGATCAAACCATAAATTCCATAGATCAGCGGTCGAGTGCCATTTTGTTTTGATGCGGCCTTTAGAATACGAGGCCAACAGCGCAGAAATTCGTTGATCTGGTCACAAGCCATTGGCAATGAGGAATACTCCGCCATGTGCATTTCAAAGATTATGCTTGCGGATTGCGCAGCAATAAGGCTCAATTCAATACGAACATTCCGAGCCGTGAGCACAAAGGCGTAGAAGTCGAACTCCTGTACCGCGGGAAAATGCTGAATAAGAGCCTTTAGATACCGCGTCAGTTCATTGCGAAACTGTTCATAGGTGATATTTTTTCTGGGGTTTTGGGGGATCTTCACGTAGGTCTCCAGAATGTGTTGTACTATTTCCTGTTCCTGGTGCTGGCGCTGAGAAAGCGTAATGTAGACTTTGGCTGCCATAGAAGCAACAGTTACCGACGAAACTGACATTCGCAGGACAACGTGAAGGAGCTCCTCGTGGAAACGTTTTGTGAAGCACTCTGTACTGGCTATATTTCTATAAGGAAGATGAAAGTAATGGTTATAGATCGAGACTTAATCTATTTTATGATAACATTGTTTTTTTACTTATGTATTTAACTAAACTCAACTTTACCAATTTACTTATATAGTATATAATCGTATACCTTTGAAGAGTCATCAAATACTTAAGAGTAGCCAGGAGCAAGGGTCTGGAATTGCAGTCCTTGAGAGTTTCAAACTGCAGCACAACATATTTCACAGTAATCAGTTCATTGGTAAAACAACGCAAATGATGACCGTGTTCAGAGTTCTCGGCAAACTGCCTAATCATGTCCTCTAAGAACTCGTATGCCTTAATATAGCAGTTGTCCTCGGACATCTGTTAGAATGAAATAAGGTATGAATTTACTGATAATTATAATGGATTAGGTCTTACCACAACCGTCAGGATGCAGTATACGAAATCCAATGCGGACTTCTCGGTACCGCAGAAGGTTTTGTAGTGCTCCCGAAAAATGTCCAGCATAGGCGGGACGACCACATCGCAGGTGTCCTGGTAGCTACTCCGTCATCAAACAAAAAACATCAAAACAGAAACGTATTAATATTTAGTAAATACAGATAAATGTTCATATATTTAAAGAATCAATTCATGAAGTAAAAACTTATTACTTGTGCATTAAATCGTATTATACATACAATATGCCATAACGAACGTCCATGGCGAGTGCCAGGCAAATGCCCTTGAGGCCCGAGAAGTTTTCATATTTGGGCAGTAATTTGGCCAGTCCGCCAAGGATGCTGAAAGCTGTAAAAGGTATTCAATTGGTGAGACATTACAACGTATAGACACAGTGTATGACTACATAACGTACACATTCTGGCCAGCGGTTCGAAGAGGTATCTATCCACGGAGGTGCTGTTGCTGAGCTGCATGTTCCTGCACATCACTTGCACCACCTTGATCCACTTTAAAATCAGATTTAGGTAACATGATAGCGGCTGGGTGAGCTCATCGAACTTGGTGCCCTGGGAATCTTTGGCCATCAGTTCGCCGACTTCGGCCAGCAAACGGGGCAGGCGATCCAGGAACTTGTCCAGTTCGGTCATCACCAGTGGCACCGGATCGAAAATATAGTTGGGATTGTCATCGCGATACGGATGATCTTGCGTCTGGCTGAAGGCCTGGACGCTCACGTTAAAATTAAGGCCCAGCACACGGAAGCACTGGCCCACAAACTGGTGGGACACCTTCGCAATCCAGTTATCCGGGTCAGAGGTCACGGCCTTCAGAAAGGCAATGGCGAATTCACTGGCCACTGTCTGGATTCCACGTTAGTCATCGGAAAAGCATTCAACAGTATAACATAATCCTGCATACTTACTTTCGCATTACCAACTGTCGATATGGCACTCACAAACTCCATTTTAATTCCATCTACTTAGTGACGCCAACTGTGCCAGTGTTGAAAAATGTATTCAAGTGAACCGTTAAGCTTGATCAACGAATATCGATTAATTTTCGGCGCCCAGAAACATTAAAATAGTTGAACGCCATGAATTTTGTTTTTTATTAAACATTTCAAACACCATGCATTTTATTTTTTCTCAAACATTAAGTAACAACATAATAATATTGTACTACTACTTATTTTCTACTTTCTTCGTTTCGATCGTATGGTTATAATAAAATAGTTCATCTCGTTCAGTCATCTAAATGCTAAATTTGCAACTCTAAAGATGAACTTATTATATACTTCAAATTCATTTCCAAAACCCGATTTATAGAAGCATTACATTATTTCGGGATGCGCCATATAAAAAAAATCCGAAGCTGAGATTTCCAACAAACAGTTTATTGAGTAAATATTCATAAATGTACATTCTGTATTCAGTAACACAGGGCGTATGCTACTAAATGCATATATTTACAGCGAAGATGCACATGTAAAATGATCGAAAATGTTTAAGCTTCGAACAAGAGAAATGCACTAATAATACAAAATTTACATTATAAATATTTCATGTTCACTAAGTATGTAACTAAGGTAGAAGCCTAAACTAAAGTAAATACAGTGTTTTTCAAATCAAATTTGCAACTTTAACGCCAGAGCAACAACCTATATGTTTTGGTAAAGAAATACGCCTAAAATGCAAATACTTGAATACGCCAACATTTTAAATGCGACCAATCTGTTTAACTCTTGCCCAAGGCAAAATGACAGTGGAGGTTCTAGGGGTTATCAAATAGACTGTAAGACAGGCACTTCAGTGACCCCTACGTTTCAACTGTGATCTTAAAGTTATGCCAAGTTGGCAGCAGATCTGATCTTTTTGGTTTGAATGCTAAAATACGTCTTGTACTTGGATTCCCTGGACGTTACCATCTCCTGCACTAGTACTTCTTAAGTTGTTCGTAGGTAATAAAAAATATAATGTTCCACGGACCCATCCTCACCCAGGTGGGAATGAAACCTTTGTACAGGGCGGGGAGTCCTTCGTTCCTGATAGTCTGCACAGCGCAATCTAGACTGCCGCTATACAGCTTTGGTGTGGCTGCTGCCGTCACCACTCCATTTATAGTTATGCTAACGTGACGCTGGTTCATCAGGCGCGTCTGTAAGAAGGAATAGGTTAGTACAAGCTTAACGGGTGGTAAGGCTAAGGTGCTTTCATACCCGGATTACATCAATAGGCGTGGAGGCAATGGCACTGCCTAAACTGGCAATGAAGCTCGAGCTGCAATTTAGAAAAATAAGCTAGTTAAGCGCACTATGCTCGCAAGTGCTTTACGTCACTTACATGAAATGATTGGCCACGTGATCTCCAAAGGCATTCATTAACTGCAGCTTGCAAAAGTCGTAGACGGGCAGCTCAACAGAAGCGATAACCACGGCGCGCTGAGCCGTCGGACCCACCCCGCGCCAGAGTCCGCGAACGCCTTCGTATTTGTAGATCTCCCCGAAACAGCCCATTAGGCCCTTGTGCTGTCCCTTCCCATGCACCTGCATTCGCACCTTCAGCACGTCCGTGGGATTGGCAATTGCCGAAGAGATCGCTCCTGCAGCCGCCGCGCAGAGAATATTGCTCCACACCCGCTCGCTGCCATCCTCGTTCGTCAGCAAACCGCGTTCGTTGGCCAGCTTCTTCAGGGTGTAGTAGGTTCCAAACTTGATGGTGCCATAGGTCGCCTGCCTTAGAACTGCTGGCCAAATACTACAACAAATTTTTAAGTTATCAAACAATAATAAAACCAATAGTATAAATCGATTCAGGTCTATATAATCTATTGAATTGAACTGTGACTTGGGATCAATATCAAATACGTAGTCTAATGGCTTGGCTGCCGGGCAAAGTTTACCGACTGATTAAACATGCCGCCCCAGCAAACCATTTATTTTTGGCCGACCGTGAGTAATCATTATCAATATATGTCTCCTACAGTCCCATTTCAATAGCATGAACCCTTACATACGCAATTCTTGTTGTGCTATTTAGTTATAAATAACAGAAATTCCAAAATACTGAGACTATCATAGCATATCCATAATTAAGTATAATACTCTGTGATCCCTTTCCACTTTTGAAATAGCCCTTTGATTCACCATATAGAGGTTCCACTGTCCGTGCACTCATTATGCTCCCCAGCGGACGAACACGTGACTGTCACGTTTGGCGCGATAAGAATGGCATGATGGTACCATGTTTTGAGAACATGCCAACCGAAGACCCCCACAGATTCTTACCCGGAATACAGGGCCCTCAGACCCTCCTCGCGGGTGATTTTCACAAAGGCATCGGTCATGCCGCGATATCGCAGCTGGGAGAACGTTTGGTCGATTTTCTGACCTTGGATTTGGAGGCGCGTCTTCGTAGTGTCGATAGGAAAGGTGCCTGCAATGCATAGATTTGTTTACAAAGATTCGATCGTGGCGATAGCAGCTCCAAGTGCAATCAGCCGACGCCCAAGTAGGGGGGCGTGGCCTGCTATATACCCTGCTACTTGTTGTTTACCAAATTCCGCCGTAATAGAGGCGACTCCGCCGTAAACGAAAGGCCGCCAATCCTTCACTTCACCCATTTCCGGCGCCGCACCTGTTGATGTCCGGAATCGAAACGAATTGCGCTTGCCCCACGGAACCGCCTCACACTCGCCGCTTTGTTGCGCAACGAATTAGATAAGCAAGTGGTTTTATTGGGATTCCATCGCTTAAATACTTTTAGTTACCTTAACTTTAGAGACAGAAACAAAAACAATAAAAACAACTGCGAGGTTTTAATTTAGTGTGGTCGCAACTTTTCTCTCCCGGAATATCGAAAAATCTCACAATTTCTTTTGGTCACACTGTACAGCGGGAAATGGATTTCCCGCCAAATTTGAATAGAACGGAAAACATTTCAGATAAAATTTCCAAGCTTTCACCAAGGGAAAAGTAGCTAAGAAAATGATTATTAAATATATAATAATGTCATGTTTTAAACCTTGGAAAACGTCGGGCGAGGATTCAATCCTTGGTAGTAAACTTCGCTAGAAATAAAACATTCTACATATTTTGATTTTGAAAAGTTTAAAATTAATTTTAAAGTGATTTAAATACATTTAGGAAATGTATTGTATTAATTAATTAACATTATGTTCCAACTGTTAAATAAATTGTAGGTAAATTGTATACATATATATTAATAGAAAAGCAAGTAATAATATGCTAATTTATTTAATTCAATTAACCAAAGATTAATTTATAATACGCTTCTGTAGTTTATTGCCCAGTCTGTATATTTGAATTAAATATTAATAATAATAAAATACAGATAAGAGATTAGCCAACGACAAATATAAATCGTAACGGTGCGATAGCATCAAAACAAATCGTTCACGATTCACCAGCCAAATGAAAAGTGGACCAAGAAACTCCGTCGTGCGACGAGTTTTAAATGAATATTTCATTCGCCACCGGTAACAAGTTGTATTGGCAACGACGACCTGGGAATTCCTAGCGACCATACCCATAGCCCTGGCCCCGTGGTCCATCTGGGGATCCAGTGGTTCAGGTTCTCCGGCGACGACCTTAGATGGCATTTCGCATTTGTTTTTTTTTTTCCCCTTTTGCCCATCTCTCGGCATTTGTTTGGTTTGTTTCGCTGGCAAATACGCATAATTATGGCTTGTTTTTGGCAAACGAAACGAAAATCCGCTGGCAGTGTTACTACGATTTTTCTATGTTTAATTCACGTCCCTTGCCGCCGCGAACCCGGATCGTGAAAGTCGCCGACCAGATCGGGAGAGCCAGTGGGTTAAACCCGAAAATGGAGCCGAACAAAGCCAACAAAGAATTGGCTGAAGTTAATCTCTTCATCCCAATCGCATTGTTAGTCGCTGGCATAAATGTAATTTAATCGTTTCCAGCTTACTTTATTTTTTCTCAACTTTTCTGCCGGTTTCTCCGCTAAGTGATTTTCGCCAGCGAAGCGTTAAATTCAAAATGCGGGGGAGTCGTCGCGTAAATTAAGCGTTTCGAATGTGGGCAAATAAAATTAGCAGTTTTACTCAGGCACTCTAGAGTGCCTGATCGGATTAATTGAAACAAAAATGCGTATCGGAACATTAGAAATTACAAAATACTCAAAACTTGCTTGGCAACTTTTGCGAATGTGCTTAATGGCTTGATAATAAAGCAGACTAACGTCGTTGAATGCGATCAATCAATTCTTAATGGTCAATTTAGGAAAATATTCAAAAGGAATCCACTTTGAAGCACAACAGTATCTAATTATATTTGGATTACTAACTTAAGCCAGATAGTTACATTTGAAACCAAGCACTTTACAATCGGGCATGGAAACACATAACTTATCAAGGAACTTAAAGCAGCATTTAACCAAAAGCGTTGCTCATAAATATTTTGTATTAAATATTACTGAATTATTGGTTGAAATTTTAACGAACAGAGGAGCGCGTGCCAGTCGCGAAATTGCCTCAGATATTCAATATTTCATGATATGAACACCTATTTGGGCATATAAGTTGACGGCCTTTGGACCGATAAAAGTGGCTTGTTAGTCACATGATTGGCATGCGGAAATTCCCCAAAATTATCAATTCCTTATTTGATTTGATTTTTGTATAATCGAATATTTCGGGATGTGATCGGCACTACCAAGAGAATTTGTCATTTCGAAAATATTAATGAACAGTTTTTTGTAAGACAAGATCCAACTCAATGTTAATTACTAAGAATGTCGTAGTCAACCGCGGTGGATCTAATTAACTTAGTCATGGCATAACTAAATTAGACGGAAAGGCTTCCTTATGACTTTTTTGAAGCTTATTTTGTAGATGTACAATGCAAACAACGAAATTAACAAAATCTTAATCATCATGAGACATGCCTGCTCTAAAAAATGGTCTTAAGACTATAAAATTCGATTTAAATTCAATCCCAATGCAAAGTTAATGACTAAGTCGCTTCCAGTCTAGATGCCAAATTAAATTAGATTCCGTTCTGGTTATATTAAAAGAGAAAAAAAGCAAAAGCTTTGAATAGTCCGGCACATATCCAATGAATTTAAATGGGTTTTTTAAATTAATTATTATTTAAATACTACATGTTATGTAAAACCTGTAGCTCTTTAGAAGTTGGAAGCATTTCCATCGAGTTGAGCACTTTCATTTGGATTGATGGCCAATTTTTGAGGCGTTTCTAGTTCGACAGCCCCAATTTGGCATTTCATTTGCCGAATCCCAGATCAATCAGCTAATGGCTCTATCAGGTATTCCCCAAAACGGTGGGCGAGCGGCGTAAAAGGGAAAGAAATTTCTTTAATCCCAGACTCGATAAATTAATTCGACTCAAATTTGCATATTTAACACGATGGCTTTGTTTACCGTTCGAGAGTAAAAACCCCAAGCATCACCATCGAAATCCGCATACGAGCAGAAGCTAATTCGAATCGAGTCTGGCGCCAAAGAAATTGCCAACAATCCATCAAGTTATTTGAGCTCCACGTCCGCTCCATGTGCTAATCGATTTTTGGGTATGTTGCGATCTTTACTATATAGAGGGGTATGTTTTTTTTTCACTCAGCCGATCGGCGTGAAGATTTTATTACACATTGCCGTCGCTACTGTCGTCGTGGTAGAGATATAGAGATATAGCCGGATGGACCGGTCTATTTTCCTATGTCGAATCTACGGCGATTATGCAGGAATTCCAGATGCGACCACGTCTGTCGCGTCTCCAAGTCGCCACAGTAAATTTTGGGAATCTGACAGATTTTATGGTATATGCCAGCCCAATACTCGCATCATAAATTCATTTCCAGTCGGGCTCAGTCTAACTATGAAAAGAAGGCTTGAATTGGTTCTGCTCAAGTTATAATCTAAAACTCCGTAACATTATGTAGAACAATCGGGAATCCCAAAAAATATGAAAAATATGAAATGTATTTTTGTATATTTAGTATTGTACGAGTATATCGTAAAGAATACAACATCAATGTAATTACCCTAAAGTATAATCTTTCTACAGCTCTAGAGATAATGAATCTCTCTCGAGTTAAGAAACCAAGGAAATAGAAGTTGTACATTCTATTAAATACGAGAGGTAATACAGGGGTATTTAATCTCTATTAAGTACGAGAGGTAATACAGGGGTATTTAAACTCTATTAAGTACGAGAGGTAATACAGGGGTATTTGATAGAATGTACAACGCCAAACCATTTATCACCTTTTCACTGCGATGGCAAGGACGAAAGTGGAGTGACTTGGCCAATAAAACGGTGGTAAGACCCCTTGTCCCTAGGCCATCCAGTTATGGGCCAAAAACCTGTGCCATGTTCCGGCGAAGTGAATGTTAACGATGGACTCATGCATAATGCATCACGCCCGAGCGGCAATTAATCAACAATTAATTTTTATATAAATTGATCGTTTATTGGCTGAAGGCAGAAATTACCTGCTCGCTACCGTGTGCGCCGCTGGGCTGAAGGTGGAAAAAGACAATATTAATTACTAATTATGCGCGGCGTCAAAACAACAAAACTAAGGCACATAAATATTTATCGATTTGTCTCTGGCTCTAGTCATCCCAACTAGCAGCCAGAATGGCCTGATACATTGTATGTACATGTGTATATTTTTTCTCTCTGGAGATCGATGGACACATGGACATGGAGCCCGTGAAGTTGGCGATGGCACGTAGGCCAACAAGTTGGCAATAAAATCAAAACGAATAAACAATAAATCAACCGCAAATCGGCCGCTACGAATGGAATTTTTAGCATAGTTCATAGTTGGGGAACGACCTTATCGTTCTCTGCCCTGAGACCTGTGTCCAGAAATCAGCAAATACCTCGGAATACAGCCAGTCCGAGATCGGCCATAATTAATAAATTCCAGCGTGCGCCGCTGGATGATTCGCTCTTTGGTTGCGACCAAGCTGGAGCTCCGGCAAACAAACAACAAAACAAAACACAACACAACAAAGTACAAAAATACAACAATACAAAAATACGAAACACGAAACAAAACACAAATTGACGTCACGCTGGCCCAAGATAGTGGCGATCCTCGGCAAGTGCGACATACGTATCAAGGCTTGCCGGTGGAAATGGAAACGGGTTAAACGGGTACGAGTGTTCGAGTGTTTGAGTGTTCGAGTGTTTGAGTGTACAAGTCCAGATCCCCAAGATCCCGAGCTTCCAAGCAGCAAACACAAACAACGGGGTCTTAATCAAAAATGTTGGCTGGCTTCAAAACAACGCGCGAAACAATTGGGTTGATCGAGAAGTTGACCAGTTTTCCTGGAGACTTGAAAAACTATAGGCATTAATAGCTTCACTGATTGTCGGAGGATGGGATATTAGATATTAGTAAGCACTTGTATCTTAGCTGAGCATTAATCATACGCAGTGATGGCGCCTTGTTTAAAAATGTAAATAGCTTTTTGTTGATAAAGATTACATATAAATATAGTTTTATAGATCATTTAAAACGAAATATTTCTAAAATCCGATGCCTTCCATGTCATTTTGTTTACGTTTGGATTTATTGCTCATACGCAGTGTGGACTCTTGGCGATAGCAATTGTAAAGAATTTGAATTGAAATCTACCTTAATCAGCTTGAATTATGTTCTAGTGTGTAAACTTTTAGCATAGACTGTGCGCTTGTCTCCAGCTTGTAATAAAAGCACTAAAAGTCGGGAAGCGACTAGTTTTCATTAAGAGTTACGCCTTCTGTTCGCAAAAAAAGTGGCGGACGCGACAAGTTGGCGTCAGCCAAATGGGATAATGAGAACGGGAGGCAGCAATTTTAGCTTCCAAGCCACGCCAGGTTCATCAACCTACTGGGCAAAAATATTTCCAATACATTAGGGCTTTTATTTAAGTGCAGCAATTTAAGCAAGCTGAAATTACATGCACGGGGCATTCGTATCAAACATTGGGGACTCAGGTAAAATGCTGTTGACACCTGAATGTTTATAACTTTTTGATTGCAAACAGTTTTGGGTAAATTATCGAAGTATATACGTTTACCCAAATGCAATAAGCAATTGGCTAATTACAACCAAATTGGGTGAATTTCGACTTTTTTATGCAAATACAATCGAATTTGATTAAACATATCAAAGCTTCAAAGCAACATTCCGCTTTATCTTACCTATCTTCAATGTCATACATAGCATACAATAAATTAAAAGAAAACATGCATGTTCTATTTAGTTCTTAAAAAGCTCGTCTAAGATATATCAAAGGTGCCTTGAACTCCTACTCTTCGATATTCAACACCATTCCAGGTCATCAGATGTCAGCATTTTCCCAGAGCTCTTTGCACATTTTCAAAGCGCCGACTGGCCAAATTTGGTAAGATCTCTTAGCCGCATTTAGCAGTGATTCGCTCGGTTGGCAGTCCATTCGATGCGCCTCGACAATTGCCGGTTAAGTGGGGCTCGTCTTTCTCAGCGAAGCGGACTGCCATTTATGAAGATCAGGAGTGGGCGACCCCACATTCCAATGCTAGGCACACCCAGGCACCAGGCCGAATCGGGCCGAATAATTAATTGTGCAAAACTGCAAAATAATGCAGAACAATGGCCGGGCTTTTTGGGGTGTAAAAGCATTTCGCCAGCTCATGGCGATAGCTCTCCAAATGCAAAGACTATAGAGAAACCATAGCCACGGAGTGGGACGAGGTCCGTGAGATTTATGGCGCTCGCCCAACTCCGGAATATCCCAAGCCCCCGCGTCGAAGAAGAAAACATGTGCTTCGCCTTGCTTCGCTTTACTTCGCCGAGGTATCGAGAGCCAGATCCGGAGAGATATAGCCCGATCGTGGGCTCTCAGCGCCTCTCGATTCCGAGTGACTTAAATATGGGTGCTGCCAGCGAAGTAGCTTCAGTTGGTGACTGAATTTCAGACCGTACACAGCTCCTAAAAAAGCCTAAACACCTCAAGCTAAACGCGCAAAAGACCGCAAGTGCATAAAAATACGAGAGTGGAATCGCACCCAATCGCAGAAAATATTATACAATTTCTTTTTAAACCTTGAATACCCAAAAACTCAACTGCAAAATGCAAGTGGATAAAGTTTGTGCCGCCATCGCGCTCATCGCAATCTTCGCCAGCGTTGTGGATGCAGCAGTTTACACCAAGCCCGCCATCATCTCTCCTGGTAAGGATTCATTACAGAATAGCGAGCGTAATCATATTATATTTTTTTCTGTGTCAAATCTTCTTGATTTATTTCGGAACAGTGTAAGGCTTAGAGCCGTTTCTTATATAAATGTTTAAGTTAATTCATTTAAATTCAGTTGCCATTGTTTCAAACACATTAACGGATTGATGTAGCACATTAAGGTCCATTTAAGCTAATAACTATAGTATATGAAATATGACCCCATCTGTTAAAATTGTTCGAACAATAAGTTTTATTGCGACATTGAGAAAAACGTGAGCTTCCATTAGAGTTTCGATTAAAGGTGTATGCGACTTAAGATGATTGGAAATTCCATTAAGTTTCCAATTAATTGGCGACCTTTTCCAGCCACGAAAAACAATAAAAAACGAAACTTTGAAAACTTTGCTAGGCAGTCGATTTTGTGATTGATTTACGATTGTTTCGATGATTTTTCGAGGTCTAGCGTTAGCTCACAAACATTTGGATTTTTAATGTGGCACATCGACTCATATGGAAAATTTCAAAAACAATTTTTGGGCATCGATAGAGCTTTGACGTCAGATATTGGGCAGTTTTTGTTTACGATTAGGTTGTCGGGCATCTCAATTACGAGTTGATTTGTTTGTGATATTTGGCTGCTTTCGCTGACGTCAACAAACACAAATCGAAATGGTAAACAAAGAAATCAATAAATACGAAAAACGCAAAAGCCGAAAACGAATACAACAAAAGATGAAATTTGTCAAGTTGTTGGCCCCCTTTCGGTTGTGTAGCAGATTCAGATACAGATACAGATACAAATAGAGATAGAGATAGATATGAATTTCGGTTTTTGGGTTTTTCGCATTCGCCAAAAATTAGCATAAGAAATGTGCTGATGTGGTTATTATTCAAACGCTCCACTAATTTGCATCGCTATGCGGATTTAAGTTAGAAAACTTATCGATTATCCCCCTGGACAGATCGCCAAAACGACAGATCGCCAGATAGCCAAATATTTTCCTGCTGCTGAATTATTCATGTGTGAAGGTCGTCCAACGTCTTTGGCTGGGAATACCTGGCATCTCGGCGACTGGCTTACTAATCTATAAGAAATTATCGCGGACTGCTTAAAAATAGGCGATGAGTTCACGCGGCCGGCGATTAAGTGCACAATTGGCTGGAATGCGTGTTCTTCTGCTCTTCGAGTGGTAAATTACTGGCGAGTGTCATTAATCAAACTTACCCTTCTATTCGGTAATTTATTTTTGAACCCAACAACTCAACAATTCCCCGCCGCAGGCAGTTCGTTATAAATAAAAGCACGAGTACGCCGTACGCCATACGCCACATCGCCATCTGTCAGCTCGACTTAGTGCTCGAGGTTTAAAAATAAATGCCAGTCCCCGGTGCCAAATCGTAACCACAACCGCAGCCTGTTCATACCTGTGGTCTCTGATGTATTTTTATCCCAGCAAGCCTAGCCTAGCCGCCACTTGTGTGCCAATTTTCATGTCGAATGACTGTCAAGTTCGTGCCTTAAGTCTTTTGTTTTCTCCATCTGTGCAAGTCATGGATAGTTACAAAAATAGACCTCTTCTCCAGAGGCAAAAGTTTCCATTGCCTTAGGGCAACTTAAGGGCTCCCATTTTTAAACCATTTTAAATTTAGAAAATAAATATGAAATTACCTTTTCTGCTCGAAATACTCTTTAAACTCGGAAATGTTTCCTTGAGCTGGTTTGTTTTCGATACTGTGTTGTTGTTTGTAACCCAGTCCAGTCTGCGATATGCCTGCACGTATTTAAATTGCGTTCGGACACAGTCACGATTTATAGCCACTTCCTCATAAGCTCGCAAGACGGGGGACAGCGCATAAATAAATCGCACTAACTACGACAGCATCGGGGAAGCAACAAAGAAGACTGGCCACTTCCGCTTGCAGCACAGTAAACTGAAAACAATTTTTATGCCTTGCCACAGCCGAATGTATTATTTTTCCATTAAGAGCACTAGACTTAAGAGTCTTGACCCTGCCAAACTGGAAACTGATATTACAATTTGATTGTATTGTATTTTGATTGCAAAACAGGAAAACTCATTTCATAAGTAGATTTTAATAATGGCAACTAGTGAGTTTATAGTCTAGATCGGTAATATACATAGGTAAAATTTGTATTATTCCTCTGTACTCATTTGCCTTTCCCCTCTGTTTCGCAGAACATCCTGGCAAGTGCTACGACAAGCTGTACCGCATGGCCCTGCTGCCCGACAAGGAGTACACGCCGAAGGGCTTCTGCGCGGCGATGACTTGCGACCTGAAGGCCCGCGAGATCAGCATCGAGACCTGTCCCTATGTGGAGGCCCCTGGCTGTGAGGAGCTGCCCAGCGACCGCAACTGGCGGTTCCCCAAGTGCTGTCCGCGGTTCAAGTGCGTCGACTTTAAGACCGGCAAGGACATTATCGTCTCGCTGTAGATCGGCTATATGTATAGATCCACCCTATATAGCCGCAACTGAAACGTGATTTTACATGAAATGTATTCGTAGTTTTGTAATACCTAAAAAAGAGAGAGAGCGAGATCGTGTGAAAGCGAGAGCGAGCGACTCACTATTGGAAATTTGACCCCCTTTTCTGGCCAAAACCCATTTTCTGAAAGTCGGAGGGGCGGTGCCCCGCCCACCCCATACAAAGAACACAAACTAAATATCTCACCCCGGAGTTCTTAATTTAGGCCAGAAGAAGTGGTCAAATTTCCCATAGTGCGACTGTGTGCGTGTGTGTTTTATTCTTAATTTATTTATTTTTATTTGTAAATAACACATTATCTGCATAAACCCCCAAAAACCGCGTCATGTTTGAAAATGTGAACATAATTAAATTTGTTTTGATTTATTCAAAAATCCCTGTATGCGATATTTGCAAGTATGACTAACCACCATCAACCAGCTATGTTTAGTCCATAAGATTTAAGCGAAGTAATAAAAAATCTGAAATATGCAAATGTTTACTTTAACGTATTGACTTGGAAACGTGATGGGCAGAGTCATGTCCAAATTCGCAGTTTATTTGCGCTGTCCACCGGATTACGCGCTCTTCTTTTTTTGGATTTTTGGACTTTGTCAATAATCCACGAGATTATAGCCGGCTGACTCATCTGCGGACGACTCGTTGGGCAAACACCGCACATGCCGCATGTCAAACGATCCGCAGCGGAGATCCAAATACGATCAAAAGTTTATTGCTCGGAGAGTCCAACGGTTTACCGACTTTGCGCCTGATGCGAATGCTAAGTTTATAGCACGGTTTATGAGTCCCAACAGGAAATGCCGCGGTCTTAGCAATTGAGGTGGACATCTGCGGATGTTACAAAAATAGAAGTTGAACTTAAACTTTTAAAACCAATAAAGAAAGCTATTGCATGCGGACCGCTTAATATGGTAAACGTGTTATTGTTAACAGTTTCTGTTCTTTAATACATCTTAAAGAGCCATTAGCTTATTATATAAGAGTACTACTAAGTATTAAATTGCAACAATAAGATTTTTTACGACCAATTAGAGTTTTGATTTTTATCTTCATTGTAAATACTATATTACTATAATTTTCGAATTTGTACTCATCTGCACGTAAAACTCTTTATTAATCATTTGTAAATGCATATTAGGTAATAAACTTTAAATGAAATTTCGTAATGCATTTTGACGTAAAAAAGAATGTATATGAAATTTAAATATTTTGAATTTGCGCCAAATGCTCACATGTTTTGTTGACCAACACTTATTTAGTATATTTGTGCAGTCCCGCTTATGATAATTTTATGGTATATTTTTTGCTGAGCCATACGGTAAATTTAATTTACTTAATTGCGGTCACACTGCTCTCTAGGGCGTATCTTTTATTATTTATGTTGTGAGTTTGTGTTATTTTGTAAGATCACGCTTTGTTGAACGAAAAATGCATTCCCAGACGAATCTCATTGCAGTGCTGCTGCTGGCAGTTCTAATTCACGAAGGTAGGAAGTGTTTCCAGCCATCTCATCAAATGGTTACATATGTGCTATAACTCACAATAATTGGTTGACAGGCTCTGCAATTTGGTGCTACCGCTGTACTTCGGCTACGCCAGGCTGTACGGAGAAGTTCAACTGGCGGGGAATAGGGTTCCTGGGCGAGCACTGCCCTGAACCGGACGACATTTGCGTCAAGCTGACGGAGCGACGCGGCGGTAAGCGGAAATCCGTTGTTATCCGAACGCCATAATCAAATAAATCTCGATTTTAGCCAGGGAAACAATTACCCGTGACTGCCTTAG
Source organism: Drosophila teissieri (assembly GCF_016746235.2). Classification (NCBI taxonomy): domain Eukaryota; kingdom Metazoa; phylum Arthropoda; class Insecta; order Diptera; family Drosophilidae; genus Drosophila; species Drosophila teissieri. The sequence continues at coordinate 11,268,200 of NC_053031.1, read as the reverse complement.
CGCATTGAGCTTCCGCAAAGACATTCCCGCCGACAAATACGAGGGATGTCGCCCTGCCGCACACGACGAAAAGCTTGCGAACTACGTAAACCACACGATCAAGGAGCACGACGTGCGCCGTGACTACTACACGGACACCACGTTTTGCTTCTGCTTCCTGGACCATCGATGCAACGGAGCTAGTGGCCTACAAACGTCCGCCGTAATCGGCCTTCTCACCGTTATCACTGCCCTGCTTCTCCGCTAGAGTCTCCATTCGAGTGCAGCATCTAAGTGCCTTACTAACTCGTTCTACCACGACGAATCTCGTCTTACATTCCGTCCTTTTTGTACAACTTTTTGACATGACTACAGCTTTTAGAGTCTTGTGTTTACTCAACTAATTAAATACATTTTACCATATTTATAAACAGGAGTGAAATCGTTGCTTTAAAGGACCTCCACATTCTTGGGCGCTCGGTAATCATAGGCAGCCACCTCGGGTCGCGTCACCAGATGCTCCGAATAGACTTCGGCCAACCTCAAACACTGCTCCACCGTCAGTTCAAAGGAACGCAGCGTATCCTGTACCTCGGCGCGCTGGAAGAGTTTTTGCGTTACTTCCTCGCGATCTTCAGGAGGAAGCAGGGTGCCAAAGCCTCGGCGACAGTACTTTTGGCGCATGCTGAAGATGTGACGCACCACGCGCTCAACTAGGGGAAACGGCAATTGCGTCTTGGGGCGCTTTAGGGGAATTAGCTTGACGACGCCCACATCCACCTGTGGCTTTGGAACGAACGCTTTGCCCGGTATGGTGAACTTCATGACGGGTTCTGTCCACACCTGCGACATTACCGACAGCCGGCAGCGCTGTTCGCCGCCTACAGGGGCACAAATTCGCTCGGCCACCTCTTTCTGGAAGGTCAGAGTCATACAGGTGTCGATGCGCCGGAAAGCACCACGTCTGCCGGCCAAATCCTCAAGCCAATTGATTAATAGTCGAGTGGATATGGCGAACGGAAGATTGCCAATCAGATGGATTCGCTGTGTGGTGTCCGGGATGTGCTGCTCCATGTTGAAGCGCAAGATGTCATCATAGTGGATATCGAACTGTATGTTTAGTGGACTGGCGCACTCCTTGAGCAACTGCAGTGTTTCACCAAAGCGCGGATCCTTTTCCACAAGCAGCAGTCGCTGTGGGTGCCGCCGCAGAATAGAACGGGTGATACCACCCGGCCCGGGACCGACCTCTAGAACTAAATCTCTCGGATCGATGCGTCCCGCCGACTTGACTATCTTGTCCGTCAGCCGCTCGTCCATGAGAAAGTTCTGACTTAGCTGTTTTCTGGCCTGTAGTCTGTAGAGCTTCACCAGCTCCCGAATTGTGGGCATTGGAGGCAGGCGCACGCCGCTCTGAAGCACACGGGCACTAGCTTGGGCCATCTATAAGAATATTATATAGAACTAATACAAAATGGGACGGACTCTGCTGATATCCAGACTCACCCTGTTGTGCAACGACTTTAAAAAGTGTAAAACTGTTGTAAAATGAAGAAAACGCTTACGAACTACGGATAACTAACGCGGACAGAAGCTAGGAGGACACCTTCTTGGGCTCCTCGAAGTCGTCAAGGAACTTCTCCTGCTGCACCGAGAAGATGGAGTAGCCGTAGATGGCCAAAACGGAGACACCCAAAGCGCCGGCGGTCAGAAGATTGTTGCGTCGGATGCGCTTCAGTTTTTGCACGCGGTCCAGGTTCTGCTCCTCGATCAGCTTCATGAACTGCAGCTGCGCCTTGTCCAGCTTCGGAGCGCTTTCCCCGTACTTGATCTTAGGTCCCTGCTCCGACGCCGACATTATAAACGCTGCTAAACGAAGTTTTTGTGCTTTCCTCGCTGATTTTAGAATTATGAAATCTGTCGCAGAGCAATAGTGTGGCCGCAGCTGACCGTTAGATGGAACAAATGGTCACATTGACAAAATTCACAAGGCTTTACACTGTAAAGTTTAAAGCTTGCTTGCACCGCTATATTGTTATTACTACTTCAAGTGTGTTATTAACAAATTACTGTGCTACGCATTACACTATGAGCATTTTATTTAATTAGGTATAACAAGTGAATGAAAATAAGATAAATATTTTCTGAAGTGAGCAGAATTAAAATTAGATATTTAAGAATACTAATTTGTTTATAAATGAGACATTTTTAAATAAAAACATATTTTGCATTTAAGAATTTTGTCATACCTTAAACACCACCCTTTTGGTCCGATCCGGCAGCACTGAACCAACGTGGCAGCGCCGTAGCTGCGTGGTATCTTTTGGCGCCCCCATGTACGGTCACTCCAGCGCGAGCTGCGCGTTTGCGTCCGTTACAACGAGTGCTTAGTTTAGTTTTCCTCGATTTGGGGGCCCTGCGGAATTGGCAGTTCACTTTCGTTGGTGGCTCGAGTGCGACGTGACGTGCGGCAGTGAAAAGCGCTTTTCCAGGCACAGTGCGCCACTACTTGCCTGCAAGTCAGCCACAGCAATTTCTCGGTAATTGCGTTGCAAAGTGCGTAATTAGAGCTTGAGGGGGGAAAACTGCGTTTTCCGCAATACCAGAACGTGCCCCATTTTCACAAGAGTACGTACTTACGTACGTAGATCCGTGAGTTCAGTGATTCCTAAGCCCAATGTGGATGTGGTAACGAGAGCCACGGCGATGACTTTGAAATGCGGAAATGAAAGTATTAATTCGGTTGCGTGCTGGGAAAACGGCTCTGAAAAACTAACAGCCAATAACAACAAAGGCAAAACAAACGCGTAATTGCAGAAATCAGCTGTGTACCTACGGACGAATCAGAGCCCCAGAAAGAGAGGGGCAAACGCCCCCCGCCCCGCGACCCCATAGCCTCCCTTCGCCCACAACCATGGAAGCCCAACAGCTGGTCGCGCTCTCTGCCTCTCTCTCTCTCTGTTTCTCGCTCTGTTTCTGTTTCTCCGCTTGTTTTCGCCTTTTATGGACTAACTTTTGTTTTTATTTTGTTTTGCTTTTCAGGTTCAGCGTTTGTTTTTTTATTTATTATAGTTTATTAAAAAGCAATATTACATTTTATTTCTACTTTATTTTCTTGTAACTTGGCTTATAGAACTCTGATTCTTGTATTTTAAACTTTAAAACGAAAACTATTTTTTTTGTTACAACTGAGGCAGGTGAAAATTGCAATTAATTATGAAATTCCCTCTTACAGCTAAATCAAACGCGTTTCGTCAACCGCCGTCCGCTTAGGCAGTAAAAAGTAAACAAACAATACAAATCTACAATCTCTCGCGAAAAACAATAAAGCGATCGTTCGGGAAATAAGTGCATCAACACTAAGGCAACCCATTCCGCATCCAGTTGCAGATCCAGATCCAGATCCACAAACGATGGCGTTCATTTCGAAAGATTTTCGATCTCCGGGCGAAACTTGGATCAAAACCGACGGCGGCTGGGAGCGTTCCAAGGTGCTCGAGTGCGGCGGCAAGCGGAAGCGGTAAGCCTACAACATTTTCATGGGCGGCCAGCGGGCAGCTTCTTCAAAAGACCTTTGATTGGCGATTTCCCAACTATGGAAATATCTTCAGACGCTTTGGAAACTAAACGCACAATTTGCATTTCTTTTAATGTTTGTCACAAAGTCTGAATGCATTTCTCAATCTACTACGCATCAATCGAAGAAATAGACATATTAGCTGGTACTATCATTTACGTAAACCCTATGCTTTTCATCTTTAAAGTAAAACTCACAGCCTGTTGGTTCTATATCATTCATTACGCCATGTAGATAATAATAATATGATGTGATAGAAACTGCACTTTCGTTCATCGCTCCTTGTTTGGGCATCTGTTTGTAATTTTTCACTCAGCCAATTAAAAAACTACGTAGTCTTAGGGCAAGCGCGATAAGATATTGGATTTTTTTATAGCAAACTATAGTAGCGGATGTCAAAAGTGCGTTTTACAAATATTTACCGGTTTTAGCATTATTCAATCGAATTCAGTAGGTACTTGAAATTGGTTAGTCACAGTTTCAAGTCACGTTTCTCTTAACAAAAAGTATTCCATACATTAGAGCAAAGGTCTTGTTTCCGTATCGTCATTAATATCGGCTAGATTTCGGCATTGAAACGGATTGTTTATGTTTTTACGCAAAACAAGGTTGTTAATGCAAAACGCCTTGCAGAAATATAATCTAATCTCGTAGAGATAAAGGTTTGCCTTGAACTGATTTGGGCCCGACACCCTTTTGATGACTCTTCTAGTATCCCATATTTTATAGTCATATACTTCTGAAACCTGCTAATATGGGTTTCCTTATCGTTAAACCTTAAAGCTAATATTGACAATCGAGTAGTCTTATTGTCTGGCAGTTTCACTGCCGCTATCGAAATCTTTAAATCATTCAGTTTAATAGACCTGCGTTTGGGTCCAATACCCAGTGGTGCCATTGAAGTTGGCCAAAGCGAACTGGCGAATAATTGTTGTGGCTCAGACAATGGAAACCACTTCCCTTCGCCGGCCAAATCGATGATTTCTCAAACTGATGCCCCGGGCAGCGAAAACCATCGAATTTTGTGACAATACATGCATATTTAAAGGTGTTATATGTTATGTGCCCCTGAAGAGCCACGTTTAGAGTTCCCCAAATCGCAAAAGAGTATCTAGTGATTGCAGTGGGCTGTTCCAATTGAAAAGCACAATTTGACCTGGTGAGTCACTGCAATTGGCTGTGAAAGCAGCAGAAGTTCCACCGATATCCGTATCTAGAGTGGTTCCATGTTTCCGTGGCTTGGCTGGGCTGTTCAAGTATCTCAGTCATCTGATCGATTGCCCATTTGATTGATTGCTATTGTCCGCTCGAATGCAATTGGAAACTGCGAGTGGAGCAAAAAGTTTTACAAACATTAAGACAATGGTTGGTGAGAGTGGAAATGGGGTATGCAAAAACCGAGATTCGATTTTACCTCATACCTTGAATTCAACAGATACTTTCTTCTATACCCTTATATACCTACTTTGATCTATTGTGGAAATTGTAGCTTTAATGCATTTTTAATTTGACAAGATGATGGATATTCAATATGATTTTATTTATTGAAAATACCCATTTGATGACTGGCATACACCAAATCGATTCGCGGGGGGAAGTTGGGCGGAAACGGGGAGTTGGGAGGTCGAAAGTGGGCTGCAGTGGGCGGTGCGGAACCTTGAGCTTTTGGTGGCGTTGCAAGCTCTCTCACAATCCCATAGTTTGGCCTAAACTTGGCCGAGTTTCCCGCCTACGGTTAGTGAGTGAATGGTTAGCACTGGTATAGGTGTTCCTTGGGGTCTTGGAGTTGCCAAGGCTGATACTCCGCCGTCTGCCCGCCACTTAAAGTTTTTCCAATGGACCTTATTATGCATTTGGGTGCCCACCTTGGATGCATTTCTAATTTTGGAACACTTTCAAGTTTCTGGCGACTACATTTTTCATGCAACTGCAGTCGCGAGAATGGAACAGAAAACAGAAGCCATACATTTTCTATTGAAATTATGTTAATGCCTATATACATACATATGTACCTATATATTTAGATTTACTTATGAAATTTATGAGACTTGCATATCCAGATTAGGGCAGAATACAGATTTGTTTCATTTTTATGGGTAGCACAGTACTATAGTTATATACACAGTGCTATAGCTTTCGACTAGATCACGAGTGGCGCTATTTCCGCATTTCTCCCATTTACGACTGCTCGAGATCCAAAAATAATCACCCCTCCATGGATTTGGGTGCGTTCTTTATGGGTTGTCAAAAGTGCACTTCAAGTTCCCACTACTTTTCCCTGACATATTCCGCGTGTGTGTTATTTTGGTAGTTTTTACGATGCTCTGTCTTATGTAAGTCCGCGGCTTATCTCAAAATGAACTTGGAGAGTTCAAAACCAAGCGGTTTAGTAATGTCTTCTAATCAGCATGCCAAGGTTTTGATTTCGACAACTACGTACATTTCGAAACTTCAAGTTTAGCTGAATTCAGCTGATCATAATTCGGGAAGTGGAGCATTTACATTTTTCTAGCATTACGTGACTGAAATCGACTGAATTGTATTACAATACAGATTTCCTAGGTATTTGGAAACGCTTTTACTCGATTTATCGACGAACTTGCGTGTCCATTTCGTAACCGTGTTAAGCACTCGTTTTGAGCATTACCCAACTTTCTTTCTGGTCAATTAAAAATTCAAATGGTCGTCGCCCGGCACTGAACCCATTAGATAATGCCTGAAAATAATAATTAGAAATGCCAGATTGCATGGAAAAGCGATTCCAAAGTGCACACACGGACGTGGACTCCACCCCAAGCCGGAGTCCAAGTCCAAATCCAAATCCAAGTCGGAATCGGACCCACTTTCACTGCACTCTTCGCTGCACATCTGTGCACCAGCCAACGATCGCCATTTGATCGATTTTCCCGACCATTTTCATTTTTCTTTGCTGTGCTTTTCCACTCGATCAAGATGCATGAGGTCGCGAAAAATGGCCTCACATATAATATATGAGTGAAAAAATTGTTATGATTAATTGCCTTGAAATTCGCGCAGGAGAATTGCAGTTTCCAAAAGTTGAAATCTTTATAAAAATGTACAAAGTTTCATTTCTAAACTATACAACCTACTAATAGCATTAAGTCTTTTTTTGGGTTTTATGCTAGGCATTTAAATATAAAAATAATTATTATAAATGATTTTCAAATGAAGAAACCAACATTTTCAAGGCGTAGTTAAACTTAACGATGCCAAACTCAGTTAAGTTTCTCTTTCTGTTCTTCATATACACGCTTTTAATATATTTTTTAGTTTTAAAGAGCTCTGCTTTTGGCTATAAAAACACAAACTTTTAATTACTTCAATTATTTTCATTGCGTATCTGCCACAAAACGCAACCGAACCACATGCTCAACCCAACCCAATTATATCTATTGCGACCAAAGATTTCCATTCCCAATGAGAGGCTGATTTCCTGCAACTTCTGAGCCTAAATTTAGAAGCATTCGAAGCGCTTTCCGGCTGCTTCGCTGGTCCTCAACTCCGTTTCCAATTATTTATGTCGAAAAAGGTCACTGGCGTATAAATAGAAAAGCAATTTTCCGCTGCAGCTCGTAGTTTTTCCCGCTGCGCCTGCCACTCTGCTCTGCTAGTCACTCAAAAGGGCCCCGCACTCCGATTCATTTGTTTAATTCGCTTGGAGAAAGGTAAACGAACGCTTGATGGTGACGTCGTTGAGTGATTTATATGATTCACGTGGTCGTCGGCCGTGGATTTGGTCTGTTGGCTGTTGGCTGTTGCCTGGATGATGGCTGGTGGGCAGGGCCGGAGTTTTCCATCTCCATCTGCGCCAGAGAGGAGGTATCTGGAGATTCGGAGAAGGAGGGAGGAATCCAGGGAGCAAGAGCCGCAGCCCGTGCAAGCGCAACAATTTCATTGTTCGTCGACTATTTTTAAACAGATCCACGGATATGTAATTGCACATTTATCTAAAAACACAGCCAGCCAGCGACAACGTCACGAATTTCGAGCAAGTCGACGAGAAAGCGCAACAAAAAAATAATCAAAAGACAATAATTGGCGTTGAAAATTACAATAATAAAGTGTTGGCTGGGATGGTCGGTCTGAATTTCTTTGTTTCTTTTATCAACCATGAGTAATGCGATTCGAATAAGTCGATTTGGAGTTATCTTTTCATATGGCTATAAACATCAATCAACGACTATAAGTGATAGATTATAACCCATTTTGCGTAGAGTAGTTATTCGAATCGGTTTTGCATCCAACATTCCCCAATGTCACTCAAATGAAAGGCGAAAATGCAGTGCCAAAACTAGAAAAGAAAACCATAACAATAACAGATCATAGCAGCAACACATGGGTGTACAATGCACATCAGCATTCCCCCATTACGTATACGAAATGTTGGCCAATAAAAGCGGTGACCTACTTTGGACCAGGCCAACACAACCCAACCCAACGATGGTTCTCGGCTCTCGACACCCGACTCTCCACTCTCGACTCTCGACTCTAGACTCGCCCAGCAGTTGCGAGGAGCTTTTGTGCGTTTTCCTTTCTAGTTTTTCCGTTGGGCGTCCCACTTTGATTGTTGCCCTCCTTGGAGCATCTTCAGTCGCAGCTTCTGGTGGAAACGTGAGTGGATTACCACTGATTACGGACTCAATTCTGGGGCGGAATTAAATTTACTCCGCCTGCGAGAAGGACACCCATGACCAGGACGGGCACCTGAAACACCCGTCAGCCAAATCGATGCGCCTTGACCATTTGCGGTTGTGGATTCGGCGAGGACACGTCCTGTCCTTGGGTGCCGTAAAATTGTTTTTGAATTGTTTTTGATTTGCTCCAAAACTGGGTCAAACTTTGCTCGTCTCTGCGGACTACACTTTGTCTAATTGAAGTTTTCCCCCATAATTGCCTAGTAATTACATTTCCTTAGCCCGGGCTTTTTCCCAACATTCAAATGCTGCAAATGTCGATTTCAAGGTCGTTAATGGGTTTTGCTCTGCTTAATGGCATTTTAAGTCGGATCTGTCTGGGAAATTGATAGCTACCAGCACATTGAGTGCATTCTACTCAACAACAAAAAATCTATATAGAAGATAATACAAAGAAAATGAAGTCATGATAGAGCAGAACATTGAATTGTAAAGCAGAACATATTGAATTGTTGAGCAGAACATATTGAATTGTAATTTTAATAAATGTATATATTCTATACATAATTCAATATGTACAAAAAAACGCATTTTCCAAACGCATTTTTAAAGCTTGCTTGCACCGCTATATTGTTATTACTACTTCAAGTGTGTTATTAACAAATTACTGTGCTACGCATTACACTATGAGCATTTTATTTAATTAGGTATAACAAGTGAATGAAAATAAGATAAATATTTTCTGAAGTGAGCAGAATTAAAATTAGATATTTAAGAATACTAATTTGTTTATAAATGAGACATTTTTAAATAAAAACATATTTTGCATTTAAGAATTTTGTCATACCTTAAACACCACCCTTTTGGTCCGATCCGGCAGCACTGAACCAACGTGGCAGCGCCGTAGCTGCGTGGTATCTTTTGGCGCCCCCATGTACGGTCACTCCAGCGCGAGCTGCGCGTTTGCGTCCGTTACAACGAGTGCTTAGTTTAGTTTTCCTCGATTTGGGGGCCCTGCGGAATTGGCAGTTCACTTTCGTTGGTGGCTCGAGTGCGACGTGACGTGCGGCAGTGAAAAGCGCTTTTCCAGGCACAGTGCGCCACTACTTGCCTGCAAGTCAGCCACAGCAATTTCTCGGTAATTGCGTTGCAAAGTGCGTAATTAGAGCTTGAGGGGGGAAAACTGCGTTTTCCGCAATACCAGAACGTGCCCCATTTTCACAAGAGTACGTACTTACGTACGTAGATCCGTGAGTTCAGTGATTCCTAAGCCCAATGTGGATGTGGTAACGAGAGCCACGGCGATGACTTTGAAATGCGGAAATGAAAGTATTAATTCGGTTGCGTGCTGGGAAAACGGCTCTGAAAAACTAACAGCCAATAACAACAAAGGCAAAACAAACGCGTAATTGCAGAAATCAGCTGTGTACCTACGGACGAATCAGAGCCCCAGAAAGAGAGGGGCAAACGCCCCCCGCCCCCGCGACCCCATAGCCTCCCTTCGCCCACAACCATGGAAGCCCAACAGCTGGTCGCGCTCTCTGCCTCTCTCTCTCTCTGTTTCTCGCTCTGTTTCTGTTTCTCCGCTTGTTTTCGCCTTTTATGGACTAACTTTTGTTTTTATTTTGTTTTGCTTTTCAGGTTCAGCGTTTGTTTTTTTATTTATTATAGTTTATTAAAAAGCAATATTACATTTTATTTCTACTTTATTTTCTTGTAACTTGGCTTATAGAACTCTGATTCTTGTATTTTAAACTTTAAAACGAAAACTATTTTTTTTGTTACAACTGAGGCAGGTGAAAATTGCAATTAATTATGAAATTCCCTCTTACAGCTAAATCAAACGCGTTTCGTCAACCGCCGTCCGCTTAGGCAGTAAAAAGTAAACAAACAATACAAATCTACAATCTCTCGCGAAAAACAATAAAGCGATCGTTCGGGAAATAAGTGCATCAACACTAAGGCAACCCATTCCGCATCCAGTTGCAGATCCAGATCCAGATCCACAAACGATGGCGTTCATTTCGAAAGATTTTCGATCTCCGGGCGAAACTTGGATCAAAACCGACGGCGGCTGGGAGCGTTCCAAGGTGCTCGAGTGCGGCGGCAAGCGGAAGCGGTAAGCCTACAACATTTTCATGGGCGGCCAGCGGGCAGCTTCTTCAAAAGACCTTTGATTGGCGATTTCCCAACTATGGAAATATCTTCAGACGCTTTGGAAACTAAACGCACAATTTGCATTTCTTTTAATGTTTGTCACAAAGTCTGAATGCATTTCTCAATCTACTACGCATCAATCGAAGAAATAGACATATTAGCTGGTACTATCATTTACGTAAACCCTATGCTTTTCATCTTTAAAGTAAAACTCACAGCCTGTTGGTTCTATATCATTCATTACGCCATGTAGATAATAATAATATGATGTGATAGAAACTGCACTTTCGTTCATCGCTCCTTGTTTGGGCATCTGTTTGTAATTTTTCACTCAGCCAATTAAAAAACTACGTAGTCTTAGGGCAAGCGCGATAAGATATTGGATTTTTTTATAGCAAACTATAGTAGCGGATGTCAAAAGTGCGTTTTACAAATATTTACCGGTTTTAGCATTATTCAATCGAATTCAGTAGGTACTTGAAATTGGTTAGTCACAGTTTCAAGTCACGTTTCTCTTAACAAAAAGTATTCCATACATTAGAGCAAAGGTCTTGTTTCCGTATCGTCATTAATATCGGCTAGATTTCGGCATTGAAACGGATTGTTTATGTTTTTACGCAAAACAAGGTTGTTAATGCAAAACGCCTTGCAGAAATATAATCTAATCTCGTAGAGATAAAGGTTTGCCTTGAACTGATTTGGGCCCGACACCCTTTTGATGACTCTTCTAGTATCCCATATTTTATAGTCATATACTTCTGAAACCTGCTAATATGGGTTTCCTTATCGTTAAACCTTAAAGCTAATATTGACAATCGAGTAGTCTTATTGTCTGGCAGTTTCACTGCCGCTATCGAAATCTTTAAATCATTCAGTTTAATAGACCTGCGTTTGGGTCCAATACCCAGTGGTGCCATTGAAGTTGGCCAAAGCGAACTGGCGAATAATTGTTGTGGCTCAGACAATGGAAACCACTTCCCTTCGCCGGCCAAATCGATGATTTCTCAAACTGATGCCCCGGGCAGCGAAAACCATCGAATTTTGTGACAATACATGCATATTTAAAGGTGTTATATGTTATGTGCCCCTGAAGAGCCACGTTTAGAGTTCCCCAAATCGCAAAAGAGTATCTAGTGGTTGCAGTGGCCTGTTCCAATTGAAAAGCACAATTTGACCTGGTGAGTCACTGCAATTGGCTGTGAAAGCAGCAGAAGTTCCACCGATATCCGTATCTAGAGTGGTTCCATGGTTCCATGGTTCCATGTTTCCAAGGCTTGGCTGGGCTGTTCAAGTATCTCAGTCATCTGATCGATTGCCCATTTGATTGATTGCTATTGTTCGCTCGAATGCAATTGGAAACTGCGAGTGGAGCAAAAAGTTTTACAAACATTAAGACAATGGTTGGTGAGAGTGGAAATGGGGTATGCAAAAACCGAGATTCGATTTTACCTCATACCTTGAATTCAACAGATACTTTCTTCTATACCCTTATATACCTACTTTGATATATTGTGGAAATTGTAGCTTTAATGCCTTTTTAATTTGACAAGATGATGGATATTCAATATGCTTTTATTTATTGAAAATACCCATTTGATGACTGGCATACACCAAATCGATTCGAGGGGGAAGTTGGGCGGAAACGGGGAGTTGGGAGGTCGAAAGTGGGCGGCAGTGGGCGGTGCGGAACCTTGAGCTTTTGGTGGCGTTGCAAGCTCTCTCACAGTCCCATAGTTTGGCCTAAACTTGGCCGAGTTTCCCGCCTACGGTTAGTGAGTGAATGGTTAGCACTGGTATAGGTGTTCCTTGGGGTCTTGGAGTTGCCAAGGCTGAGGCTCCGCCGTCTGCCCGCCACTTAAAGTTTTTCCAATGGACCTTATTATGCATTTGGGTGCCCACCTTGGATGCATTTCTAATTTTGGAACACTTTCAAGTTTCTGGCGACTACATTTTTCATGCAACTGCAGTCGCAAGAATGGAACAGAAAACAGAAGCCATACATTTTCTATTGAAATGATGTTAATGCCTATATATGTACCTTATATATTTAGATTTACTTATGAAATTTATGAGACTTGCGTATCCAGATTAGGGCAGAATACAGATTTGTTTCATTTTTATGGGTAGCACAGTACTATAGTTATATACATAGTGCTATAGCTTTCGACTAGATCACGAGTGGCGCTATTTCCGCATTTCTCCCATTTACGACTGCTCGAGATCCAAAAATAATCACCCCTCCATGGATTTGGGTGCGTTCTTTATGGGTTGTCAAAAGTGCACTTCAAGTTCCCACTACTTTTCCCTGACATATTCGGCGTGTGTGTTATTTTGGTAGTTTTTACGATGCTCTGTCTTATGTAACTCCGCGGCTTATCTCAAAATGAACTTGGAGAGTTCAAAACCAAGCGGTTTAGTAATGTCTTCTAATCAGCATGCCAAGGTTTTGATTTCGACACTTGTTTCGACGACTACGTACATTTCAAAACTTCAAGTTTAGCTGAATTTAGCTGATCATAATTCGGGAACTGGAGCATTTACATTTTTCAGCATTACGTGACTGAAATCGACTGAATTGTATTACAATACAGATTTCCTAGGTATTTGGAAACGCTTTTACCCGCTTTATCGACGAACTTGCGTGTCCATTTCGTAACCGTGTTAAGCACTCGTTTTGAGCATTACCCAACTTTCTTTCTGGTCAATTAAAAATTCAAATGGTCGTCGCCCGGCACTGAACCCATTAGATAATGCCTGAAAATAATAATTAGAAATGCCAGATTGCATGGAAAAGCGATTCCAAAGTGCACACACGGACGTGGACTCCACTCCAAGTCGGAGTCCAAGTCCAAATCCAAATCCAAATCCAAGTCGGAATTGGACCCACTTTCACTGCACTCTTCGCTGCACATCTGTGCACCAGCCAACGATCGCCATTTGATCGATTTTCCCGACTATTTTCATTTTTCTTTGCTGTGCTTTTCCACTCGATCAAGATGCATGAGGTCGCGAAAAATGGCCTCACATATATGAGTGGAAAAATTGTTATGATTCATTGACTTGAAATTCGCGCAGGAGAAGTTGAAATCTATATAAAAATGTACAAAGTTTTATTTCTAAACTATACAACCAACTAATAGCATTAAGTCTTTATCTGGGTTTTATGCTAGGCATTTAAATATAAAAATAATTATTATAAATGATTTTCAAATGAAGAAACCAACATTTTCAATGCGTTGTTAAACTTAACGATGCCAAACTCAGTTAAGTTTCTCTTTCTGTTCTTCATATACTACACGCTTTTAATATATTTTTTTTTTAGTTTTAAAGAGCTCTGCTTTTGGCTATAAAAACACAAACTTTTAATTACTTCAATTATTTTCATTGCGTTTCTGCCATAAAACGCAACCGAACCACATGCTCAACCCAACCCAATTATATCTATTGCGACCAAAGATTTCCATTCCCAATGAGAGGCTGATTTCCTGCAACTTCTGAGCCTAAATTTAGAAGCATTCGAAGCGCTTTCCGGCTGCTTCGCTGGTCCTCAACTCCGTTTCCAATTATTTATGTCGAAAAAGGTCACTGGCGTATAAATAGAAAAGCAATTTTCCGCAGCAGCTCGTAGTTTTTCCCGCTGCGCCTGCCACTCTGCTCTGCTAGTCACTCAAAAGGGCCCCGCACTCCGATTCATTTGTTTAATTCGCTTGGAGAAAGGTAAACGAACGCTTGATGGTGACGTCGTTGAGTGATTTATATGATTCACGTGGTCGTCGGCCGTGGATTTGGTCTGTTGGCTGTTGCCTGTTGCCTGGATGATGGCTGGTGGGCAGGGCCGGAGTTTTCCATCTCCATCTGCGCCAGAGAGGAGGTATCTGGAGATTCGGAGAAGGAGGGAGGAATCCAGGGAGCAAGAGCCGCAGCCCGTGCAAGCGCAACAATTTCATTGTTCGTCGACTATTTTTAAACAGATCCACGGATATGTAATTGCACATTTATCTAAAAACACAGCCAGCCAGCGACAACGTCACGAATTTCGAGCAAGTCGACGAGAAAGCGCAACAAAAAAATAATCAAAAGACAATAATTGGCGTTGAAAATTACAATAATAAAGTGTTGGCTGGGATGGTCGGTCTGAATTTCTTTGTTTCTTTTATCAACCATGAGTATACGATTCGAATCAGTCGATTTGGAGTTATCTTTTCATATGGCTATAAACATCAATCAACGACTATAAGTGATAGATTATAACCCATTTTGCGTAGAGTAGTTATTCGAATCGGTTTTGCATCCAACATTCCCCAATGTCACTCAAATGAAAGGCGAAAATGCAGTGCCAAAACTAGAAAAGAAAACCATAACAATAACAGATCATAGCAGCAACACATGGGTGTACAATGCACATCAGCATTCCCCCATTACGTATACGAAATGTTGGCCAATAAAAGCGGTGACCTACTTTGGACCAGGCCAACACAACCCAACCCAACCCAACGATGGTTCTCGGCTCTCGACACCCGACTCTCCACTCTCGACTCTCGACTCTAGACTCGCCCAGCAGTTGGCGAGGAGCTTTTGTGCGTTTTCCTTTCTAGTTTTTCCGTTGGGCGTCCCACTTTGATTGTTGCCCTCCTTGGAGCATCTTCAGTCGCAGTTTATGGTGGAAACGTGAGTGGATTACCACTGATTACGAACTCAATTCTGGGCCGGAATTAAATTTACTCCGCCTGCAAGAAGGACACCCATGACCAGGACGAGCACCTGAAACACCCGTCAGCCAAATCGATGCGCCTTGACCATTTGCGGTTGTGGATTCGGCGAGGACACGTCCTGTCCTTGGGTGCCGTAAAATTGTTTTTGAATTGTTTTTGATTTGCTCCAAAACTGGGTCAAACTTTGCTCGTCTCTGCGGACTGCACTTTGTCTAATTGAAGTTTTCCCCCATAATTGCCTAGTAATTACATTTCCTTAGCACGGGCCCTTTCTCAACTTTCAAATGCTGCAAATGTCGATTTTCAAGGTCGTTAATGGGTTTTGCTCTGCTTAATGGCATTTTAAGTCGGATCTGTCTACAAAATTGATAGCTACCAGCACATTGAGTGCATTCTACTCAACAACAAAAATATCAAAAATAACAAAAAATCTATATAGAAGATAATACAGAGAAAATGAAGTCATGATAGAGCAGAACATTGAATTGTAAAGCAGAACATATTGAATTGTTGAGCAGAACATATTGAATTGTAAATTTAATAAATGTATATATTCTATACATAATTCAATATGTACAAAAAAACGCATTTTCCAAACGACACAATTTCCTTATGGCTCCCAAGTGACACCTAACTCTGTTCGAAATTGAATTGCAAATGTGTACAATTTCCCAAATTACGCGACCCACCGCTTGTAATTGCATTAAACGTGGCTAAAAACTTGACACTCGGCTGGGTTTCCTCTCCGAATTGCTTAATTTAATAACCGGACAGGGCCGTGAATCAGATGGTGGGAAATTGTCCAGCTTCCGCCTCTTGAAAAGCGGCTCACGAGCGTTTAACACTTGTAAGCCGACCAAATCCAAATGTTGCACTGCAATTGCAGCACAAGAGTTGGCATAACACACAACTGGCCAAACCGGATGGCGCCCCAACTTGTGGGGAGTGCCATGGAGTTGGACCGAATCACTTCCGAAATGTTGCATTGACAATAACTACACTACGGGAAACTAAGGTCATTTATTACATTATAAAATCAAAACATGGAATTATAGAAATTCAAAGACTTAATGCTTTTGAAAAGCACAATTTTACTTGGATGATTGTGAGTAATATAAGAAACTAATTTATATATCTTTTCCCTTTGCAGGCACCACTCGGAGGGCAGCAGCAGCTACCAGGACAGCGACAGTTCCGAGGAGGAGGCGGTGATGCCGCCGCATTACCACATCACCATCCGGTGTACCAGAGAGATAGCCGGATTTAATGG
Source organism: Drosophila teissieri (assembly GCF_016746235.2). NCBI lineage: Eukaryota > Metazoa > Arthropoda > Insecta > Diptera > Drosophilidae > Drosophila > Drosophila teissieri. The sequence goes on along the minus strand of NC_053031.1, from coordinate 11,251,850 downwards.
GCTCAGCGAGGCTGTGAAGCGTCTGGACTTCAGGCGATCGGTGCGGGATCGCAAGAGGTTCCACTACATATGCGCCTTCCTGCTGCTCGTGTCCAACAAGGGCATTGCCAGTCTGCCAGGCAGTGCTCAGCGCCAGCTGCTCCAAATGGTCGAGGAGGTGGCCTCGCATGGTAAGCCAACTATATTTCAAAGCATTCAGTATTCTTAACTAATAATAACTTTCGTTTATCCAGTGAACGACAGCCAGCAGCATCCGAATGTGCTGCGCGGCCTGGCCCTGAAGCTGGAGCACATCGTCAGCCAGGAGAACCAGAAGTGCTGGGGCAAGCCACTGGGCAGCACGTACCTGTGGAAGGAGCACATGGCCACCATTAAGCGCATCCAGCGCGTCGCCAGCCAGATCGAAATCCGCGAGGTAAGAACCAATGTCATGCAATTTGAATTTCGAAATTAGAATCTCCATCTTCTCATATTCCAGCCCGATCCGGAGGCCAAGCCAAAACTGCACGAACTGCCGGAGGAGTGTGTGCGGGAGATCATCCTGTGCATAGCCGACCATCGGGACCTGGAGTCGGCCGCCGAGGCCTGGGAGACCATGGCCAAGCTGGTCTCCGAGCAGCGCATCTGGCGCGAACTGACGCGCTTTCACTTCAACCAGCGCCAGATCCACACCATCCTGGACCTGGAGAAGTTCAAGCAGATGGGCGAGATCAAGGACTGGAAGCAGATCTATCACCAACTGCGTCGCACCTATGGCGTCAACGATGATTACCAGTTCGCCGAGGTGCTGGCCCTGTGCCGCTCCTGCTGCTGCCTCTTCTGGCCCTCGGATGGACACCCGTGCATCGTGGACCAGAGTCCGGACTACAAGCAGCGGCTTGAGGAGGCCGGTGGCCAGTTGGCTCTGGCCCAACCAGTTCCGCCCGCCCAGTTTCTCAAGTACTTCTCGTTGTAAGCCGGATGATCGGACCAAGGGAGAGAGATAGAGATAGATCGAAAGTATTTTTACGGCCCAGTGGATAGGTTGTTTATGCGTGTGTTAAAGTTTTACCCTTGGAGAGGAGAGGAGACGAGAGGAGAGGAGTCGATAGTCGAGGAGCGGATCAGAAAAAGCAAAGTGATAACGAAATCCCTAATCTATAACTACACATGTACGTTTATACGTAAATCGTCAGGCTCGTTTCGATTGGTTTGCAGTTTGTCCAGGTAAAGGTTCAGATTCTAGTTTAGCGTGGTTTCAGTTCAGTTATTTGCCAACCTGTTGTATTGCCACATCTGCCGGTGAACCACGATTGGTGCAGGACCGAAGATTACTATTAGTTGTGTAGACATATTTATCGACTCGCGTGTCAGTTGCCAGGGTCCAATTCTGGGTCGCTAATCTTTGAGGTCAGAGTGGTTGAAGACTTATTTAGGGACACGCAAAACGAACTGCCACAAAACGAGAATAAGCGATTATTTTTTTGTCAAACTGATTATTGCAAAACGTGTATGGAGAAACTATTTTTAATGTACCAGTATGTATAATTACCGATTTGTTCATTTTAAGACAAACGAGAAATACACTTTTATGCATGACTTTTGAGCGATCTATTGTAGCGGTTAAGTCTAGTTTCTTTAACGTGTATCAGCTGCTTTTGGTGCTAAATCGTATTATAAGTTCCAATCCAACGAAATCAAATCAAACCAGCTCTAGTTACCCAGCTACAAGTGGTAGTTACCCAGTCCGATTCGATCTGTAGTTCCGAGTGGAAGACGTAGCGTGGAGGAAATCATGTGATGTTGCAGGAAGCAAAGCTAGAAACGAATACACCTACCTAACGATAACAAATCTTCAAGCGATTTGCCGCAAAGCAATGCTATATACAAATACTAGAGATCGTCGCCAGTATAAGAGTGATTTTATGGTATGCCCAGCCCAACCAGACAACAGAGTAATCCTTACTATAAGACAGATCGGAAGCCAAGTATTTTCCAAGCGCAAACCAAACACTCTCTATTGGCCGAGGACGCTGAAAAACAAATATAGATATTGTTAACGTGTATAGATACCCTGTAGTAGAGACCCCGATCCAAGCCTCAAGATTTCCCTGTAAAATACCAATTTGATCACATTAATTTTACTATAACTATTACTATTGTAAGTACGAAAGTTTTAGCATTCTCAATCATTTGTTTGCAAACAATTCTACGCGAAATAAGTCCCTCATTTTATGTTGAAAATAAATGCAAATAATTGTGGATTACATGAATTCTTTAAATGGGAGGAAGGAGACAATAGGTAAACCTTAACATAATATAATATTATTTAATAATATAATATAATTTAATTATAGTCCATGTGCCTTATCCGATAGGCCGTTGATTGCGACATTTTTATTGACCAAGCAGTCAGTTGCCATGGATAAAATCAATGATTTATCATAGCTCTCAAAGTTTTCTTCATTTCATTGTCAGTAAAATCGAAGACCAGTCATATTTGTTGCTTATTCCCGAATAGGAATGGAATATATTTTCAAGAAGGAGCGACGCTCCTTCGGAGCCCGCGTCAACTTCGAGGACAAGGATGATGTGGTGTTCACCGAGAACTCTAATCCGGAGCTAGTCAAGAGCTACATCCTGCAGAACCCCGTGGACCGGGTGACGCAATACGCCGGACAAACCTCACTGAGTGTGGCCAATACGGAAAGGGCGACGTACAAGAGTACGGGAATCACCCACAATGAGGGCGGATGGCCGAAGGACATCAACATGCATGATCCGGAGCAGACAGTGCGGTACAAGCGGAAAATCGAGAAGGACGAGAATTACATTACCCAGGTGATGAATCTGACCAAGCCCATGGAGCACTACATCCACCAAAACAACGCGGTCAACATCTATGAGAACTATTTCGAGAATCTCGATCCAGCTCCACTGCCTGAGCCCTGCAAGTCGCGTACGGTCAATGTGTACCGCGATCCCAATCCCATAAAGGTGCCCGTGAAGCATTTGTCCTGGTCACCGGATGGCGGCATCAAAATGGCCGTCAGCCATTGCGACATGCGGTTCCAGGGCGACAAGTCCAACCAGAAGTGCAACTCGTACATCTGGGAGGTGGAGAATCCTAACGAGCCCTTCCTGACCCTGGAACCGAAGGTTCCGTGCGTGTGTCTGGAGTACAACCAGAAGGATCCAACCAGTCTGGTGAGTGGCATGTACAATGGTCAGGTGGCCGCTTGGGACACGCGACATGGCAAACTTCCAGTCATGATCAGCGAACGTGAGGTGTGCCACCGGGATCCGGTCAACTCGGTGCTTTGGAACAATTCCAAGAGCGGCACCGAGTTCTTCTCCGGCGGTTCCGATGGTCAGGTGCTGTGGTGGGATACCCGGAAGCTCACCGAACCGCTGGATCGCCTGCTCATGGATCCGGTGAAGAGTGACGAGCAGGATCTGTCCCGATCCTACGGCATATCGGTGCTGGAGTACGAGACCACCATACCTACAAGATTCATGGCGGGAACTGAGATGGGCATGCTCTTCTCCTGCAATCGAAAGGGCAAGACGCCCACGGAGAAGATTCAGATACGGGTATGCTCTTTGACTCTGATCACAGATCATTTCCGATTGATTTTATTCCACACCCACAGATGATGTGCCACCTGGGTCCAGTCTATGCCATAACCCGAAATCCGGCCTTTGTTAAGAACTTTCTAACAGTGGGCGACTGGTGTGCCCGGATCTGGTCGGAGGACTGCAGAGAGAGCTCCATCATCTGGACCAAGAGCAGCAGCTCAATGTTGACCGATGGCGCTTGGAGTTACACCAAGTGAGAACTCACTACTTACAGGTTATTTCTTGCCTGGCCTACATTATCAATTCCAGAGTCTCCCAGTTCTTCATCACACGCATGGATGGCGTTTTGGACACCTGGGATCTGCTGCAGCAGCAGAACGAGCCAGTTCTCACGGTTAAGGTGTGCGATGAGCCCCTTTATTGTGTCCGGACCAACGAGAATGGCAAATTCGTGAGTTGTGGCAGCCAGTTGGGAGCAACTTTCCTCATCGAGGTCTCCGACAACATGGTCATGTCGGCCAAGAACGACAAGCCACTACTAACCGCCGTAAGTTTCGAATGGGAATCCAACATTATAGAATCCTCAATGAAATGTTCCTCTGGCAGATGTTCGAGCGCGAGAACCGTCGTGAGAAGATCCTGGAGGCCAAGTCCAGGGAAAGCAAGCTGAAGGTCAAGGCCAACCATGGCCAGGAGCAGGGGGACACGATGATGGTCAACGGGAAGATCAACATGGCTCCGTTTGAGGCAGCCTGCGAGCAAGCCGCCTCGGAATATTTTGCGGCCGTGGAACAGGAACGCCAAAGGCGTCTGCCCGGCGGAAAGCGTAGGTGAACGAAGGCGGTTTATAAATTGATACCCCTTTTCCGGGAGTTTTTTCACTAATTTATTTTCTTTTATTTTTTTATTTCAGAGGATGCGGAGGAGGCTGATGTGTCCGAGGCGGAGAGCTCGAAGCTGTAAATCCCAAGTGCAACTATATCATTTTATTGTTAAATCTAATAAGTAAACGGTATAGGGAATGAATTGGTTAGGAAATAAATATTAAAAATGTATCCAAAGTATTCGGACTACCAGGGTATGTGTGATTTAATATCCTCAAGTATTAAAATTTGAAAGAACTTTTCAATGAACCAACAGCACTTTATAGATTCAGTACAAGTAGTCAAATTTAAAAATTTAAAAACCGATTAAAACGCCATTCGTTATTCAACACTTTTAATTCTTAGTGTTGGGCACAACTGGCTCTAGTTCTCTGCTCCGATCGGACTCAGTTCCAAGTTCGCGAGCCAATTGGCCCAATCAGCTGTTGTCATTCGACATTCGCACGCGGGATTGGAAGGAAATAATTAAAACGTTTCTAAAGCACTCTAAGAGATAAAATACTGTAAGTAACTCATGTGCCAGACAAGCTAAAAGCACATTCAAATACAAATCAATAGACTGTGCGATTGGGAACGGCAGTCGAAGCAACAATTTCGCATCAGCCGTGCGAGTAAACGTGCCAGCAGTACACTGTGCTACAAGTCAAAGGGCCAAAGGCCAACCATTTTCTGTGCCAAGTGATATAATAGTTGTTCCGCGTGCAAATAAACCAACCAGCACTTTAGTTTAGGTCAGCTACTTGGCTGCAAAGTACTTTCTAAAAATCCAACGCTGTGAAATTAGCGGGGTCAGGTACCCAAAGTAACCCGTGCCGTGTTGCATGGTGTGCGGCCTACGTGACTCAGAAACAGTTATCAATGGCGCAACACACACGAAAAGTTCAGTGACCAATTTCTGTGCAGCAGCCAAACGCCAACGGCAAACAGCAAACGCAACCCCTGAAACTCAGACGGCGTCCAACGGCCAACTGATAAAGGTATCGAGCGATCCGAGTGCAGGCAGCTTGTGTTCTATTCCGCGTTCTATTAAATATAACTACTTTGTTAACTAAACAAATACCACGGGTAAGACAAAGGCCAGCCAGTGAAGTTGCTGCGTTTATGTTTAAAGTGCATTGTAAACATTTGGTGTTCACATAGTTTTCGTGCTAGTTTTCAATCTGTGCTTTGTTGCGGATTGTTCCCGACATTTATAAACAGAATTAAAACAGAATCATTATCGACATAATCGTAATGCTGTTTACTATAAAGTAGAACGCCAGTTTGTTTTGCCATTTAATTGGCAATTGTTAATTCAGACCTTGGTGGCGCTCCGATTTGAAAGTGCCTGCTCCAAAGTGTTTCCCCAAGGTGGGGCCGTCCATTGAGTGAATCACCCACCACCTGGCGTGTGCTAATTATATGAATTCGGGTTTTTCTTTTCCGGTTCGCTGCAATCCGAGGGGGCCGGACCACGTCCTCCCATTCCATGCCATTCAGCGGTCACGTACGCCACTCGCATCATCCAAATCCAGTCAATACAATGCGCTGTCTCTTTGTTTATTGTTTATTTTGTGAGCCGATCGCCGCACAAACAAATTTAAATACGATATAATTTCTAATAATGAAAACAATCTTGACCTTAACATGTCTGCTTCAAAAATTAATGGAATATATATAGTATTTTGAACTTATTTTTTAACAAACATGTTTATGGAGGATTGTAGGTTTAGAAAGTAGGCCACTTTCAACAGCAATCTTTATTTAAGTCTGGAAATTTAGAAACATCCTCATTACTCTTTACTCTTGCAGAACCATGTTGGACGTGATCCAACCCAGCAGCAACCTCCCGACCAGCGAGAGCACCGATGTTGTGGTGGTCCGGGCCAGGCCAAAGAAGGTGTTCAAGCCAAAGGCGCGTATCAATCGGATTCCCCAGGAGCTGCTCGATGATCCGCTGCTGCAGCAAGCCATCGACCGCCTGCCCTCGAACTACAACTTCGAGATGCACAAGACCATCTGGCGCATACGGGAGATGAAGGCCAAGCGAGTGGCCCTGCAACTGCCGGAGGGCCTGCTGATGTACGCCATGGTTATCAGCGACATTGTAGAGCGATTCACCAGCGCAGATACTGTGATAATGGGCGACGTGACTTATGGAGCTTGCTGCGTGGACGACTACACCGCCAAGGCGTTGGGAGCTGATCTGCTGGTGCACTACGGCCACAGCTGCCTCATTCCCGTGGATCAGACGTGTGGCATCAAGGTGCTGTACATTTTTGTGGACATCAAAATCGATCCGCTGCACTTCCTGGACTCTGTAAAGCTGAACTTCCGCCCAGAGGTGGGCCAAATAGCTTTAGTAAGCACAATACAGTTCGTGACAACGCTGCAGGCTGCAACTACTGAGCTAAAAGCAGCCGGCTATGATGTGATAGTACCACAGGCCAAGCCACTTAGTCCCGGAGAGATTCTTGGGTGCACTTCGCCTCAGCTGCCGGAGACAACAAAGATGATAATATATCTGGGTGATGGACGTTTTCATCTGGAATCCGCAATGATAGCCAACCCGTTGCTAAAGGTATGCATTATGCTTTGAAATGAATGGATAGTTTACTAATATAATACGTTCATATTAGGCCTACAAGTATGATCCGTATGAGAAGAAGTTCACCACAGAGCAGTACGACCACTCGGCGATGCAGAATCTTCGCCTAGACGCTGTTCAGCGGTCTAAAAAGGCGCGCCGCATTGGCATCATACTTGGAACACTCGGAAGACAGGGCAGCTCACGAGTGCATCGGTTTTTGGAGAAGCGACTTCATGCCAAGGGTATCGAAACTACCACATTATTGCTGTCGGAGATCTTCCCACAGAAACTGGCTCTCTTTGCCGACATCGACGCGTTCGTGCAGGTTGCTTGCCCGCGACTTTCAATCGACTGGGGATCCGCCTTTACTCAACCGTTGCTTAATCCTTACGAGCTGTCCGTGGTCTTGGGCGATGTGGAGTGGACGCCACACAACTCGTCGCCGCGCAATAACGCCTATCCGATGGACTTCTATGCCAGCGGCAGCCTGGGACCCTGGACGCCCAACTTCAAGCCACCAGCGATAGGAGAGTGCGAGAACAAGCCCTCGGCTGATTGTTGTGGCAGATGCACGCGAGCGGAATTGGAGAAGGACGATTCCGGCAAGGCAGCGGCTCTGGACGATCTTCTCGACTTTAAGAAGGGATAAACGATTTGTCTGGCTCGCTTCCAACTGCCCTCGGAGCCCTCCATCTCAATCGATCAGCACAAGATCGTCTGCCCAAATATATTGATTACCTACTAATTTAGTTAGTACAAATTTGGTTTTTAAGTTCTTACTTTTAGGGCATCTTTTGTGTTCATCACAGATAGGTTCATAATTTTTATGTTCGCAATATCGTTCTTTAGTTTATTGACTTTATACACTTTTTTAACAGAGATGCAAGTGTTAATAAGCAGCAACAATGTACACAACTTTCAACATTAAAATAATGTTCAAAACAACACCTGAGTATTTTAATAATAAAATGGTCTTTAGATATATTTTATTAAAAATTGTTTTTCTATAAAAACCTTTTATGACCATACGAAATGTTCTCAAATAATTTTGTTGGAGACAGAAATTTTTATAAAAATATTCCAATGCAAAGTAGCTATTGGCCCCCAATAATGTATTTTCCGTTTAAAAGCAAATTCTTGGTTCTTTTAGATTTCATTTTATTGCAAAAATATCACAAATATTTTAAATATATACAATTTCATTACAAATTTGCTAAATTCTGTATAATTGAACTAAAAATTTGACTAAACTTGTTAAATTATCTACATTTTGCTTGTATATACAATTGGTCTATTGAATTGGCTAACAATTGGCTAAGGTTGATACCTATGTACAATTTACTACTTAGACTAAATTGGCTAACTAGTTATATACAATTGTGTTGATGATGTGTATATACAATCGAAATGGGACATTAACTAAAATGTACAATTTAGCTATAGAATTAACTAGAATTTACAATTGTCTAAATTCGGCTAATTTGCTGACACTGCAAGGTCTTCAAGATTGGATCCTTAGAGCTGCTCCCAGGATGTATGGTGTTCGACGTCGTTCTTGTCCTTTGATGCCTCAAATATCCAGCGCCGGATGCGTGGTGCTCCACCAGGAGCCGACGTCGGTCCGCGATGGATGTTGTCGGTCGGAGAACATCGCTTGCAGTGCAGGTCGATTCCCAATCGACCACTGCGTTATATACTCCTGCAGGTAGGCAAAATTGGGCACTTTTCTGGATAAGAGTCCTTTGCCTGCCGTAATGACTTTGACCTTGGCAAATATTACCACACCGCGATTACCCAAAAATTTCCAGGAAAGATAAACGCGAACACCTTCAAAACATTTTTGAGTACCCGCTGATTTTGTGGAAAGTGCTCAAGTCGATAGAAAGCAGGGAAAAGGTGTGGGTAAGTGGGTAAGTAGGTAGACCATCAATTTTTAAGGATTTCACCCAAGTCGCGACGTCTGCACTCCATGTGTAAAGTAAATGGCTTTCCTGAGCAACTAGAGATGATTCCAACCTCCTAGTTCCTCATGTAACATACAAATTATTTAAAACAAATATATAAGAGCTTTATTGAGCCTCTGACAATTGAAATATGTAGCTTATATTATACATTTTCATTTTATTTACTTATCTCTGTTGGATTCAGATTCAGAATGTATTAAGCACATGTAATATTTATTATTATACACTATATCTACATTTAATTACGTTTAATTTTTTCACTCAGATTTAAAAAGCTAGTCAGTCAGTCGGTAAAGATTATGTTTTCGTTGCAGATATCTAAAAAGCATTTTCTAAACCTGCGGAGACCTCTAAAATAATAAAAATTTTACCCAAGGAAAATGCAAAAATCTAAAAACCAACCTGGCTGCTTTTTACAAATATTTGCAGTTGTTTTTCTGCGATTTCTTGGACTTCTGATTTTTGAATTGTGTCCTTGAGATCACGAATTTCATCCTTTAGCTTTTGACGTTCGTCTTTGAGGAAGAATATCTCACGTTTCAGGGAGCATCTGGGAACGGACAATAAATTTATGATTTATTAAATGAGACATAGCATATTTTAACGACTCACACTTCGAGCTCCAAGTGCTTCACATAGTTGTCCCCTTCCGAATCAATGATCTCCACATGATCCCTGGCATTTGACGGCGGGTTGAGGGGATCCAAAATTTCTACTTCCCAGTGCCTGGGATTTGAAAGACAGTCGGCATCTTCAGATGATTGGGAGTTGGCAAGCCTTTCAGATTCACTGATTGGTTTTGCGACCTTATCGTAAAAACTGGAGGAACCTTCTTCAAAGCCCCCGAAATCTGCAGTAAAATCACAGAGTTGGATTTCTATGGTTTCGTGCCCTTCCGACGATTGCGTTTCTTCCACGAGTAATTTAGACTCCATATCGCCACTTTTTGTGGAACCAGCTAAGGAAACTTTGGTGGAGCCCTTTTTGATCCTTCCACGCAGCTCCTTCGCCAACTTTTGGGGTCCATTTACACTCGGAAAGGAGCCGGGCTTCAGTTTGGTTGGATTTTTGCGGCTAAAGCCCAGTTCGTACTGCATATTTCGCTCAAAGGCATCGGGTGCAAAGTGCTCATTGCAAATGCAGGCTGTATTAAACGATGCACTCGTAATTTGTTTACTTTTTACACATTTGTTGTTAAATAATACCTGTGGCGGGGTTGATATTATCGCGCTGGCAAAAATCAATCCACCTTTGAAGGTTTGGCTCTTCTTTGGGAAAGTGAAAGTATCGCCATTTCGTTCTATTGCAATTGCGATTGTTGTTTCCGCAATTTCTTACAGCGCAGCGCATTTAATATATTTTTTGTTAATTAAAAGGTAAACAAACAGCTGATTGTCAGGCTCCCAAACTGTATTAGGTGTCACTACTAAATTGGTTCGAAACTAGGCTATGCGAGCGGATAATGGATAAAATGGTTATTATATCCTAAGTTAATTATCGTTCCTTTTTGTATTTAAACAAATATAAAAAGCATGTTGGGATTGAGCACTAATATGAAAAGAGCTATCTGGAGCACATGACATTCTAGTTTCAGCAATTCACATTAATTTTACGAATTTTGTACAGCTTATCGATAACAATTCCATCCCCGATTAATCAGCTGTTTTTGAGTTGTAATCTCTTATTGGTTTGTTTTGATTTAGCCAGCAAATATTTGATATTATGTTGAAGAGCAGCAATATAAATAGGTGAACTAAATAATAGTGTGTATTATACAGTGTGCGGTACACAAAATTCACCTTTTCAGCGTTCTCAATGAGCTCCCCAATGAGTCTGCAAGGGATCCCAGCGCCCAATCATCACCCAATGGAAAACCAAAACAAGATGCGGAAACCTGTTGCTCCTCCCAGGACAACGAAGTCATGGGCAGTCTAGCCGCCTTGCAGTTGTCCGCTGGCGTCCTGCAAATAGCGGAACCTCCGCTGAACCATGTGCGCTCCCAGCTCAGGGAATTAATGTGAGCATTTTGGTTCAGATTCTGAAGATCGCTTCATGAACTGCAAATCTCATTTCAGCGGCAGGCAGAACAAAACATACATCGATTTGTCCAAGGAGAAATATAAGCTGGACTGCAGCGAAGTGGCCAGGCTGAATGACATGGTAAGTAGTGCCTCTTGGCCATGTCAGGATACTTTAGGCACCTACATCTTGAGAGGATTCTATTGTGACCCAGTAAACTTTCTAACTCAATCAATATAAAATAATTTGTAGTAGAAATTCCAAAATTGTATTTATTTGCTGAATCATTTTCAAAGCCATTTAAAGACAGAATACTCTTCAATATAATACAAGAGTGTAATAGTTCGAAGCTTATGAGTAAGATTTATTGTATATTTACTTTGTCAAAACACATTTATCAAGTAATATTGGTCAGAGCCCAAAAACACATAGTCCAATATACCCAAGTTCCCTAGCTCGACTGAAGCTTTCAGATATCACTCTTGTTTCGAGGCTACACTCAATAATTCGGACCAATTAGGGCCAATCTATAAGGCACTATCCATCGCTAAGCTTACCAGGTGGTAAGTATAAGATAGCTCAGCAAATTAAGTTGACCGAAATCTTATCAGTGGGTGTAGTCCTACGTCTGGCATCACAATCTAATCTAAAGACTAACAGAAACAGGCAACAAAGTAACTTGCCATTAGAGAGTACAATTAATTGGCTCAATTACAATATTCCACTTTGTAGATGAACGATGTAAGACGATACAAGGAAAAGCTAACAAAAATCAAGAAGGAAATGCAGAGCGTCTACCAGCGCACCAAAGAGTTGAAGGTGAGAAATGATTTAAGCAAAGTAAAAACCCATAATAAAGCCGTAAAGAAAGTAATCAGAAATTAGAATCCCGCTGTTGATTAAAGTGTTTATTAGCTTTGAATTGCTGATTACAGAAACGAGCCGCTAACGTGGCGGCCTGCAAGCAGCGTGACTACCAGCGGAAACTCGAGAGGCTACAGCACGAGGAGTCGCTCATTGGCAGCCAGTAGAAGCAGGGGTTCCGCTAACACCAAACAAGGTGTATCACGGATTTTACAAGCTACACACCTTGTAAAGGCGCATTTACATTGGGATACCCGTTTACAACTAGCCAATATTGTAACAGATAAAAGTTGAACAAAAGTTAAACCATTTGAATACATAATAATAATATTAATAATAATAATAAGAATAATAATAATAAGAATAATAATAATAAGAATAATAATAATAATAATAATTGTATACATTATAAGACCTGGATATCGTATGTCTGCGATTAGTTGGAAAACATGACATTGTATATTATGTATAGTTAAGTAAACACTTAAGAGATTTCGCAGAAACAAGCTAAATGCGCGCAGAGTGAGGAAAGCCAATCACTACTATACATTTAGCTGCAAATATTAATTATAAATATACAAATATGTTTAACATTAAGATGGTGTGGAGAAACAATAGTTGAACAATCACAGCGCCAAGGCAGCGGCTTACTTAAACTGAAATTCGCGATAAACATTGTTGTTGACTACTTGAACATGCAAACAACCAGCTGCGCTTGAAATTCTACAAATAATTAAGTTCTCACATTGGTTTCAATTGTAAATGAGAAAGTGAGGAAGAGATTCGCTTACGCGACATGCACGTAGGTGGCGATCTGTGTGAGTGTGGGGCTACTAAGATAATTAACTACTTAATTAAAGCACGTTTACAATACAGGTAGTAGATAGATTCAACATGCAGCTCGGGAGTAGAAATATGTCGGAGTGGAGCATTCAGTTGAACTGTAGAAGCGTGGCCTCTTGCCTCTTGTTGCCGCTCTTGCTGGCTCGTTGGTGACTTTTGGTGATTGATTTGGTGGATTGTTGTGGGTGGTGATGCGTCCAATACAAACATTGTTTAGCTAACTCTACTATACTCCTGATCATTCAGCATGTGCATTGCATCTGTCGGTGCGAAATACTTGACAGTGCCTAAAAATATTCAGAAGAGTTAGTGAAACATTTATGTTACATTATTAAATAATAAATGGATAGGTAAAAGCTACAGGATGGGAGTCCAGTAAATACCCCACTTAAATTACACACAGAAACTGAATCCATTAGTTTGAAATTCAAAAAAAAAAAGGAAGATGTGTGTTGGTTAGTTTATATGTTAGCTCATTGTTTTACCACTCTAAAAGTATTTAATTCTTATTTTAATTTTGTTAGGTTTTGAAAACAGGCGAAATAGTTCGTTTTCTCTTTTTAAAGAATATTAATACCCATTTTATTTGTTAACGTTTTCTTCAGTTCGCATACATTTGAATGGAAAAAACATGATATGGCTATCATCATTTTGCTTCAGTATTACAAAACTTATTTAATAGGACGACAATATGTTAAATTCAGTTTGAGAATTATTGGTCTGTTACCGTCAAATATTCTATTATAAAATCTATGGCAGATCTTACAAAATATATGATGGTTTTAAGTACAATGGCCATGTGGAACTTGTTACCGGCTACACTGCATTGAATAGTTTATGGTTATGGTTAATACTTAAGGGTGCTAGGGCTTCGTTAGTTCAATTTAAATCCGTCAATGTATATAAGACTACAAAATTCAGGAGGGTGATCACGGTCACCATCAACTCAGGTCGACTTCGCGGAACCCGTCACCGTCTTTATGGTCAGTATTTTTAGGAATGTCTGTCTCCAAGGGTGCAGAGGGTGAGGCAGTGGCATTGGCATTGGCAGTGTCAGAAGCGACCGTACCCTTACCATTTTCGTCGATGTTGCTGTTGCGCTGAAGATACAGCTGAATGCAAACGTGGATCACAAAGATAATAAAGGCACCTATTCCGAAGATCTCAAAGGTGTGGCGTGCAGTGACCGCCTCAAAGAGCTGTCCACCGATCAAACTGCCCATTGACACACCGACGCCTTCGAATATCGCTCCAACCAGACTCTGAAATGGCAACGAAATGAATAACTTTTGGGATATCACTCCTACAATCATCGAGCTCACCTGCATGGTGGCATCGGTTCCTGGCGGTGCCACAATGCTCGCATAGGAGGCCATTGTGGCATAAAAAAGACCGAAGGTCACCCCGTTCATCAGTTCGATGGGCAGGATGTACCAGGGATTCTGCAGCATCGAGTAGAGAATAAATCTCACTCCGAATCCGAAAAGCACCAGACTCATGGCATTCACATGACCAATCTTCTTCAGAATCCATCCGGACAGAAAGAAGAACGGCAGTTCGCCGCCAAAGCACTGAATGCCCATGACTAAGCCCTCCAAGGTCTTAATTGAGCTGCCGCATTCCTCATACGCCTTGTCCAGCTCCTCCAGGTATATGAATAAGAAGTTCCATATCAGCGCCGTTCCCAGTCCAATGGCAACGCACCACAGGAAAAAGACGACGCAGCGCACGGAGAGGAACATCTGACCCACATCCTTCAATATGTTGGACGACAAATGTGTTGGTGTGTGCTGTAATTTGGATTAAATCAATTTATGGAACGGATTTTCAGTCTCTGATATACGCACTCTCAGCTTGGATGATGCGAAAACATCGAATCCCATGATAAGCAAAGCCATCCAGAACACGGCCGTGTAGTTCTTGTTCACCTCGCCCACGGACATGTGATCCACAAGTAGGCCGGCCAACAGGGCAAAAACTCCCCATCCCAGGGAGCCGCACAGACGCTGCTTGCCATACAGGTGATGACGATCGCCGAGGATGCCAAAGCATATGGCGTCACCAATGCTGACCACCACCGCCATGCCGATCCAGCTGAGGATGAGCAGGCCAAAGAACAACCAAAACTGCGGCATGGCCATGGCACTGCTCGTGTTAATCACCGGACTCTCCGCCAGCTGCTCCTTGAGGTAGTCCTCATGGCAGTCCATGGTGCAGTTGGACTTGAAGTACTCCTTCTCCGTTGGACAATACAACGTGACATTCTGGCCTGCAATCTGGCCCTGATCGTGAGGAATCATGAAGAACATGCAACTGTTATCCTTCTCAATTCTTTGCATGCTGATGCTCGTACCGAATTCCATCTGGGTGTTGGTCCGATTGGCGGCACAATTATCCGTGCTGTTCTTTAGCCAATCTTCACACACAATATCCCACATGAAGGGCTGCGCCTCGCAGTTCAATTGGCACTGCAGCGTCCTGTTCCCGTAGTATTGCTCCAGATTCCTTTTCTCGCACTCGCCGTACTCCGAGCAGAATCGCACGTCGGAGACGCCCTGGTGGCAGTGGAACTCCACGTTGGGCAGCGGCTTCTCCATGCCCGGCACAAACATGATGAGGAAGAAGGCGATGCCCGTGAGGACCTGGCCACTCAGGAAAAGGGGTCGATGGCGATGGTACCTTTGGATGGTTGAAAACCACTCTTGTTATTAAAAGCTTTTAATTACCAGTGTGTCAGCATTAAGATCTTCTTTTCTTCTCAGCCCAGTGAAAATTAATAATTATATATTATGGACAAGGGCAGATATCTTTCGATAATAAATAAAATGCTGTCATGGAAAATGTTGGCTCCATTGGGGCTTTTGATTGATAGTTATTGCGTTAGTATCCAAATTGAATGTTGAAACTGATAGCATTTAGGCCAATCTAAAGTGGTGTTATCTTTATTGCTTTGATATAATAATTTCCTTAAAAACAGCGGGAATGTGCATGCATAGATATTTTATGAGTCTAGCTCACTTAAAACCCCATCACAAAGAGATTTAACATTTTGCTGACTAAAGTCATGTTTATAAAAGTAAATAAAGTAAGATAAACAAAAGTGTTTGGGTCTGGGAAATGAGATCCAAATGCACAGTTAAGTCACCGTGATCATCTTACCGGTCGGCAATGTAACCGAATAGGGGCTTCGCCAGCATTCCGATGATGGGCAGGATGGTGTACATGGTGCCCACGACGGCGGGGGAGTAGCCCAATTGGCCGGCCAGGGTGGGCATGAAGGGGACGACGGGCGCGGTGCCTGGATAATAAAGCAGAAAAACACTAGATTATCTTGGGGACTCGTCGTTAGAGGTGATAAGCAGATGAGTGAGTGGATGGGATGAGTGGGTGGAGATATGCATATGGGCAGTGCCAGAGTAGTGGGTGTTTCTGCCTCGCCGATAAGCAGAGTCAACCGCAAACCAGTGCAACTAGACATCGCCGACTCGTTTCGCAGTAGAACGTAGTGTTAATTGAATTGAAAAGTGAGATAAATGTAAAAGTAAGCTTTAATTGCTGAAAGTGCTTCGCCTGTCGGCGCGTCTTAACTTTTGATGAGTTTCGGGCGCGGCATTGAGGTCTCTGGGCCATGGGGCTGTCACAAAATCTCGTTTCCTTGGCCACCTTTGGCCTTTGGCCTTTGGATTGTGTTCATCTGGTTGCAAACGGTTTAGTCATGGAGTATAAGTCGAGGTATAAAGTATGTGCATAGCTTATCGCACGTCTGTGTTTGCCTGGCTAAGAATACTCTGCTTTATAACGTTATTATCTTCCCAATGTTCTAAATGTCTAAGAACTAAACATATTTTCCAGTACTTTAGCCACCCGAAAATTGAAATGTGTCAGCCAATTCTGGCAATTGAAGTCAGATTGGAAATTGTATTTTTGTGTTTCCATGCGGTCTTAACTCAAATAAAGTGTTTAATGAATTGGACGCCAGACATTCACGGATACTTCAAATTTTCCATTCATTTCCATAGAAAAGCTAACTTAATTCATGTGATTCCAAATGCACATTTATTGATGATTTCAAGGAGAATTAGGAGCTTTTCTCTTGTGCTGCCGAGAATATTTCCACGAAAAAGTACTTATGAGTAATATTCCAAAATTCTTTGTAAATAAATATTGACGTAGTTTTAAATAAAAGGTGGATGATTTAAGAGTTGTAAATGCAATTCAATCATATCAGTAAATACTTATGTACATATGTACTGAAAGATAGCAGCATATTTTGTAACCACTCAAATTATAGGGGTTTCAGCTAATTGAGTTTCGATTACACCATGTAAACGCAATGGAATTGCTCTGATTGTAATTAAAACCCAGCAAAGTGCGATGCGAATCGTAACCCGAATCGGCCTGCATTAGCTTATCGCTGTTTTACTGGACTTTCAGTCCTCTATGGTCACTATTCCGGGTGTTTTCCTTATCTCCACACATGATTATTAATGCATAAGTGCGCTGTCACGAAATCGAAGCCACAGTTCATAAGTTCGCAATTAACAGCTGAATTGATGTACATACATATGTATATGTATGTACGTATAAGCTGCAGCACGTGCGTGCCTCTGAAAACGGGAAAACATTATCGGCTGATGTAAGCGATGCGCGGTACTTAGCTTAATGGGTTAGCAAGGGAGGAGCGGGGGGAGTTACTTGCCGGCGTTGAAGAGAAAGTAGTGCGCCTTCATGGGCAGCAGCTCCTTATCGATGGTGGCCTTCATTTTGCGAGTAATTACGTTGACCCGCGGCACAAAGATCAATACTATCCGTGCTAAACTAGCGCGTTTTCCAGTTCATTCACAAAAAATGCGAGGGCAAGCAGAAACAGCATGTGCCTGCTCACTCACACATGCAGGTGTTTGCTATTTGTGTATTTATTTTGCATGTGTGTTTGCACGCGGGATCACGTTTCTACTCCAATTGGAAACCGCTGAATTCGCCCAATTCGTTTTCTATTCGAGAATTCAACACTTTTGCTCGACCGTCTGGCTATTCGAAATGCCTGGGAACTTGTCGCATTTTTAGCACGAATTGAATTTAGCCGCACCACGCACAGTCCGCGGAAATCGAGGGCTCCGGCTAGATGGACATCCAACAGACGACTGAATGGAGCCGCTGGCCTTACGAGCCGAGTGTCAACATGTTTGCTTGCGTTTGCCGTCGTTTGTTTACGAATACGCCTTATCTGCGGCACACCAATTATTATAAACTGAATACGCCCACCGACGAACAAGAAGAGGCGCCCGGTCGGTCGCTTTTATTAGCAACACTTAAATAAACCTAAAAAAAAACATTAATGGCAAACACAGCTGATTGGACCGACTAGGGATGGCAGTTGGTCCAGCTAGAGATGGCACTTGCTTACAAGCGATGATAACGAGCTTTAAAGTATAAAGATTTATGATTATTTGAGTTATAATTTATTATCCGGCTTGTAAATGTATTCAAACCATTTGAAACCTCATTAGAGATAATCGCTGATTTCCCGTGCATAACGGCTTCTATAAATTATAATTCACAACTTTGTAAGTTTTCCATAGTTGGCCAGAAATACTCCCCAGAATCATCGTCATTTGTTTATGCACATTTATATACGCATTTCATTTGTACACATTCGCTCGAACTAGTGGGTAACTTAAATTTACAATGACTCTATGCGTGAGATGGGGAACTCGTGGAAATCGTGGCTAATTACAGGCGCCCTCATTCGAATATATGGCTGTAGTGCTGCTGGTACACGTGTATGTAGTTCTCCTTCTCCTGCGGCGTCATCTGCGCTATCAGGTTGTCGTCCAGTTGGTCGAGCGGATGCGGTCGTCCAGCCACCAGCACAGTGGGCACATCGTCCTCCTCCTCCGCCGAATCTGAGTTGATATAATTGTCAAAGTCGACATCAGCTGTAAGTACGAAAACGTACATTAGAACGTTTAAAATATGATATTAAGAAATATATTGTGCTTCTTACGAATCTTGGCATTGTCGATGTCCTTTTCGTCGTCGCTGGAATCGCTGGAGTTGGCGTTCGAAGAGCCCACGCGCAGCCCCTTCATGTGCGGCTCCTTCTGGCCCGGCTGCTTTTCGTGCTGCAACAGCACGGACATGATGTCCTCGTTTTCCTTGCGGTTGCGATGCCCCGATCCGCTTGCCGTCTGCACTGCATCGGCCGCGCCATCGGCAGCATCCGTGTCGGTTATCACAGTGCTCTCTGTCATCCAAATGGGACGCGACTTGCGCTCAACCACAGCATCCGAGTTGTCGTCGCCGCCAATGGTGACGTCCACGCGAGTCTCCTCCACCGCGAAGCCCTGGTTTCTCGTCGCCTCACCCGACCACGCCAGGCCATCCGGTCGCATGGCGTTGGGCTTGTTCAGTCCTCGAATGGTGTCGATGTCCACGGGCTCCGGTTCGAGCACCTCGGGCGCCAGCTTGATGCCCTCCACCTCTCTGAGCAGGTCGTAAAGCGGCTGCAGCTGCTCGTTGAAGTGGGCCAGCAAGAGGCGTGAGTCTTTTTTGGGCATGGCGGCGCTGTCCTCCTCCACGGAACTGCCGCAGAAGGTGCACCGGAACTCCAGGGTGGCCATGTCGAACAGCTGGTCCGCTTCGAGGTCCGTGAATGTCTTGGAACACGTGGAGCACTTGAAACTTGCTCTACTGGTGGCATCCCGCTCCTCCGTCTCCATACGCTTGCGCATAAGATCCAGCTTGTACTTGACCACGTTCACGAACGTCTTGTAGTTGATAAAGTAGTAATTGACCTTCTGGGCCTTGCCATCCGGCCCGGTTTCCATTTTCAGTCGGATCTGGATGAACTTGTCGGTGCGCAGCGTGGTGATCCGGGCCCTCAGCTGCTTCTTCTCAAAGCGCAACAGCTCCCCGATGTCGTCCTCCTTCATGCAGGGATTCCGCACCAGCATGTCGATGATGAGGGCATCCTCCAGCGAGTAGAATCCACGGACCACGAGGCGTGCCAGTTGCTTCAGGCTGCTGGGCACCTCGGTCACGTACCGCACCTCCGTTTTCACTGGCGCTGCGTTCGATGCAGCCGCCGATGTCGACGACATTGTGTGTTTATCTACAGGATCGCCAGTATTTACATATATTAGATGATTTCACCTTTTGTTTCGGCTGCTCCCACGCCACTTACCAGTCTCTCGAAACCGGAGCTCCGGCAGCAGAGCACTTCTTGGTTATTCAATGCAGGCAGTGGGTCCGTGGTTCTTCATGGGTCTACCGGCAGTCATCGGCTCCCTGTTTGACCGTATTTTGTATGCTTTTGCACGGCAAAAATAAAATTTCCACCGCCAAATTCTCTTTTGTGCATCAATGTGGCCAAGGTAATTGCTTCGAAAATTACCGACGCAGTGAAGAAAGCCCTAAATAAACCTCACCATGAGGTGGAAAACTTCGCTGGCAAGGTAGTTATTTCTCAAACCCACTTATAGAGCGCGCCACTTAAACTTAGGGCATTGCCACACCAAACTTTTGTAAAATTCAGTTTAACAACTTGGCGGTTAAAAACATTTGTGAAATATGGACCACGTATGTACAGACCTCTATAGATATATTTTTTCAGAATTAAAAGAAGAATTTACTACTGCAAATATAATTTAGCTATATTAACGATATACCGGAAATATAATTTAGCTATATTAACTATATACTACCGCCAAAACATTTTTTAAATTTGTACATATGTACATTTAAAGTTATTGTTTTAAAAACCAGGTAAGCCTCTTTAAACATTTTATGACTATTTTACTATCTGCCAAATTTGTGCGCACTACATTTCCATGTTTGCGCGTTGGCTTTATTAAGAGCTTCGCATATGAGCGCTGTTTGCTTGGAAATGTTTTGTTTTTGACCGCAGAAGTGAGTGGAAATAATCCAACAAGTCGTCCTCTCGCCGCCTTTGTTTATCCGCTCGAAGTGCTTAATATTTCATGCTCCGCTGTCTAGGGTCGTCTATTTTTTAATGCGAACTTCGCCTTGCGTTCGAGTGCATTCCGGTGTAATCCCCCGGAACGAGGCTCGCCCACACGTAGAATCCCTGGCTCTTAAACAGGCAAGGCAGCCGCCGCGGGGGTGGACTTTTTGACGAGGTCAGAGGTCGGGGGTGCAGACGTCCCCTTGCGTGTTTATTTGGCAGCCAACACACTTCTGTTGTCCCCGCTGAATGTCATGGATATAATTGGGCGCACAATGCGAAGTCCAAGTCAGCTGCTTCATGTTTACAAATGGCAATTCAAGAGACAGAATATTGGGAAATTTATGGCACACGATGAATGAATTTCAATATAAATTATATTTTCAAAAGATAACTCGTGCTTAACTTGTAATGCTATTCAAAAGAATCGTTCCCTGCTGGATTTATAGGAAAGTAATAATCAAATTAATACTTTAAAGAGATTTTTATTAAAAGTAAATTAAAGCCTCCAAAACTGTCATACTTTTTCTACAATATGTGGGATTTTGTTGTACCTCCATATTCCAAATTTGTTAATTTCCAAATTAATATTTCTTGCTTTGAATTTAAATCGAATTTATTTTAAACAAGGTATCTTAATCTCTACTGTAAGAAATCTTCTGTTATTATCAAGCAGGGCTAACTTAATACAAATTATTTGTTTAAAAATGTAAGCATTATATAATTTAAATATTAAATAATTTATAGATGAATATATTGACATTAAATGTACAAATGAAACGAGTTAAACTGCTTAAAGTGCCAACTGCAGCACGTGAACACCCACGGCGTCGAGCCTGAAGAGTTGCCTGAGTTAACAAAAAATTGCTCGGAAAAGCCCAGTCGCTGGGAGGGCGGGAAACTACTCCGCGGAAACTCCACCTGAGCTTGTTTACCTTGCAGTGGAGGGCAGGGCGCAGACTCTGCGAGAGAAGTGGACACTCAGACAGGGGAGTAGGGCCACAGTGCTGGGACGCTTTTCCGAATGGGAGGCAATGGGACCCCTAAAGCACTACGTCCATGGGAAAAGCTTTTCCGCGTGCGAGCGAGAGAGTAGGGCCCAATGCGCAGGCTCTCTCTCTCTCTCTCTTTGGTTGCGGGGAAAACAGAAACAGGCTTTCCCACTTTCGCTGTTGGCATCCGCCTGCAGTTTGAATTTTGAGTCGTGCGCGCTAACGCTCGTTTTCCTCGCTTTTCCGCTCGACAATTTTCCAACGGCGGCCACAACAATTACAGGCGACAAGAGCGTGCAAATCAAATACTTGTGTTTTTTGTTTTTCCAACGTTTTACTGCAGTTTCCTTCGCTGTCTGCGAGACGGCGGACTTTCTTGCGGCTTTCGGTTTTCCGTTCGCGTGTGTTTTCCTTCGGCGTTTTTGTGTTTTCCGCTGCGAATACGGCACCCAAAAGGAAAAGCCACGATAAAAACACAAAGGAAAAATTGGGAAAACGCGGCGCCGCAACTTTTGCCAAATTGATTTTTATTGTGTGAGACGAAGAGTTCTAGCATTACATAAAGATTCAAGCAGGGAGAAGGTTGGTTTTCTAAGCCCTCTTACTGATTACACCAAAGTTGTGTTTGAAAAAGCGTAGAAAATATAAGATACCATGGCTGGATTCAGTGCATCTTTTTTGTTGGCTGCACGTGAACTGTTGGCCAGTTTCACCCCCTTGCGCGGCTCACCCTCGAAAGATAGAGAGCCGGTCGCTAACCGCCCCCAAGGGGTGGCGCCACCCCCTTGCCTACCACCCACCGCCCACTCGTCTGTGATGTCATACTGAACCACCCACTGAACGCCGCCCATCGGCGTAATCGCAATAATGGTCTTAGACATCCTGGCGCGTCCTCCGACTAGCTCTTAATGGAGCTCATTGATTTGCGTTGTGATTCGCGCTGTGAAGTCCTTTGCATAACGCTCGATATCTGGAAAACCTAGGCACTATCACGGCATGGTTTTGTATGCTATATAGTGCATATACTCGATATACTCGATGTGTATATAGACGGCCTACTCCACAAATCAGGTCAAAGTTGCACTGTGACCCAGAAACGAACACTGACGTACGGCACGGATACAAGTTGTGGGGGGAATCCAGTCGTGGCTGGGACTCGGATTCGGATTCGAATTGGGTTGGATTTAGAGATTGAGATGACCTGGGGATTGGGATAAGCTAGAGCAATTTGCATGGCAACGGAGTGCCAAGTGGAAAGGCACTTACCGATGCTTTCGGCATAGATCATTTGCAATCGAAAGCAGTTGGAATCTACGTGGCATATTGAAGGCAGAGTTAGTTGATATATTCCAAAATCTTTTTGCCGAAATCCTCTATTGATAAATTTCAAGTAATTGTAGGTATAAAAACATATCTGTAATTATAATAATAGAAAAAAAACTGATTTGCATTCATACAAGAATTTGTATAATAAGTTTTACCTAGAAATGTTGTAAGTTGATTTGGAATCAACACTTTTGAAACTTCCGTTGAGAAATATTTGAAATGTGTGTTACTTCACGATAGTGGCAACTTTTCCAAGAATGAAGGGAAAACCGTAGTCGAAATAGAGAGCGCACAATTACGAAATAACATTGTCGTAATTATTTAATGGTTGTCCCATTAAATCCCAAGGGTCCGTCCGTTGCTGCGACAATTACACTGAAGAACTTTAGCCCCCAAACAAACATATACATATGTATCTATGTGTGTACGTGCAACATTTTTGCAGTCCCCGTGTTTTGTTCGCTCCATTCTTGTTACACATTTTCACGATTTCCCAGCTGATGGCAAGAACAACACTGAACTTGAGCGGAATGCGGGATGCGGTGGAAAATATTGACATTCGCTATTCGGGTGGGTTACTATTTCCCTTCAGTCGCCGTGCTTTGTTTTGCTTTTGAGCGCTGAATGGAGAGAGAGCGCAGGGAAAACAGCGGGGCGAAAATCGATACTGCTGCCCAGGCAGCACGCAGGCTTACGGATACGGGCTCTCCACCCGGACCCTGGAGCCCGGATCCGGGCAAAGGCGGCACGGCGCGGAGTGCATTGTGGCAATGTGGAGCAGGCTGTGAGCAGGCACACAGAGGGGCGCTACACAGGGGGGCATGGCCGGTGGCGGGCGGCTGGTGGAAAATCCAATAAGCACGCGAACTCGAACTCGAACTCAAACCAACTCCAAAAATAGACATGGAGCCAAGCTGCGGAAAATGCGCACGAAGCGGAGGGCGCACAAAAATGAAATACACTGGCAGGCAGGCAGGCAGCTTCACCCCCAAACACTTGAGCACACTCTGGAAAAAAGAGCCACATTAACTACTACACAAAGGGAAAAACTGGAGTGGATTGGAAAATTGGAAAAAGATTTTATTATATTTTCAGCTGGGATAGGGATTAAATAGGGATTAAATAGGGATTACTAACACAATATGTTTGCTTTAATACATTTAATATTTCCTATATCTAAAACAAATATCCCAACATAAAATCAATAACTTTGTGTTTAAACGCAATTGTAATTCACTGCAGTAATGATTTCAGCTTTCAAAGTTTAAATAAAGTTGTTTTCCTGCCGCAAGTGCGCCTCACAGTATGCAACACTTTTGCAAAGTTTCTCCAAAATGTAGTTTCAGGTCGCTGGTCGCAGGGGGCGGTGGGCGGTGGATGGGTCTCTGTGTGGCAAAATGCACTTTCCGGAATATTAATCAAATTACTTAGCTTGTAATTAAGCATTTTAGGGCAGGGCAAAGCTGTGTGTCTGCACCTGTGCGCCAAAATGCTCTTGAAAGCTCGGTTAATTTAAACAATTTGGGGACAACTAAGGCCAGGTAAACTGTTTATTGTTTTACTAGATGCAGTTGGAATATTTGAGGGAATACGATTTTTAGAGAAGAAATGACACCTGTTCCTGTATCCCTTATTACAATTTAAAACAATTTATATCCATATGCCCTTAAATTGGCGCTGCCTCAAAATCTGGCTTGAATTAACCAAGTCATAAGCAGAAAAGTGTGGGCTGAGGGCACATATACAGTGATTTGTAAAATTATCTGGCCAATTTTCACCCAACCGGGACACTCGCTTCCACTCCGAGTAACACAATTGAGCATACGCCAGGACCGCCCAGTTCCAGTTCCATTTCCCTTTTTTCCTGCTCGACGGCTCCTTTGGCTCCAAAGTCAAGGAGTATTGTGTAACTTGTGGCAGGCGGAAGGAGCGGGGAAGCCTGCTTGGGTAATGCCAACTTTCGAGTGTGCCGAGCACCAAATTTGTATTTGCATTTGTCGCACAATCAAATCTCAACAATAAAAACCAGACACATTCGAAATGGGCGTCCACTCGAAACAAAAAGGGGGATACTCTTAAAAAGTAAAATTAATCATTAGGCAGGAAAACAATGCGAAAAGTTATTCCAAGCTGTCTGCTGATAATTAACAAGGGAATTTAAAGAGAAAGGATTTCAAAACATAAACAATTTATATGTATTATGCAGGAATTGTTTCTATACTATAGTATATATACATACATATATCACTTAAATCCTATAATTTATTAAAAAAAAATTAAAGGCAAATGGAATTTGTTCAGCAAGCTGAAGCTCCCATCCGAGTTCAGAGTGCTGGGGTAGCATTCGGCATTTAAACCGACCGGAAATGACAGAGAAAGCTCAGTCAATGTCTCTGCCACGCCTCCGTGGGCGGCGAGATGGCTGTCCTTTGTTTGGGCGCACGTCCAAGCGGAAAGGCAGAAACGATTGCGAAGATTGGGCCAGAGCCCTCGAATGGCAAGGATGACGTCGAAGGATGAAGGCTGAAGGATGTAGGATGCAGCCAGGCGGACCAACGATAAGCGCTGCTCACCTTGAGGCTTAGGGCCCTCATTCGGAACTGAGCTCTGCCGAATCCGCGCATTTATGGCAATTAAATTTGTGCTCTTCACAAAAGGACAACGTGTCCTCTCGATAAGGCGAACTCAAAGCAAAGCTCTCACGATGTCCTCGCTTAATTGGCCATTTAAGTTTTTATTTATGCTTTCGAGGATGAGAGCAAGGGGCTATCGATTTCCAAATCGATACGGAGATTAATGTGATTCGCCTCTTCTGTTGAACAATTACATTAAGCTTGGAGACTGTAAATTATCTTAAATTAAATAGGTTGCTAAATATCTTTTTTGCTTAAATATAAGAGAGGGATGTAGTCTAAAGATTCCATTAGTGGCTCCTCCAAGCCCCTAAGGACCAGTGGCTCCGCCCAAAAGTCGCGGGTCTGGCACTTCCGGTTCGTAATCGCAGCGCAAAAGGCATTGCACCTGGTGGCGGATTACCTTGGCTTAGTTAGTTTGCAGTTGGCATATTGTTTGCCTTATCGGCGAACTTTCTGCAGCCACAACAAGTCGCAAAATGAGGGAGAATCGAGGTCGGAGGTTACGGCCTGCACGCCAACCCAACGAAAGTGGGCCATAAATCTGTGCGGTTGTGGCCTCCAGTTCTCCATTTTTATTTGGTCATGTCGTGCGGAGGCACGCGAAAGTGCCGCGCTTTCCACATGGGGCACGTCTCGAGCAACTATTGACAGGGAGTGACAAACCACAGTTGGCAACTTGTAATGTAATTGCAGTGGTTCTTGGCGGAAATGACTTCCAACGATTGAGTTGGGTTTTAAATGCTTCCCAAGCTGTTGAACAGAATTCCTCTAAAACCAAACCAAATAGTGTACAGTAAACAATATAGTTGTATGGTACTGAAAACCGGGTTCAGTAGTTTCTGACCAGTCTTTCAGTATTACTTACAAGGGGCTATACCCTCAGAAATTTCTCTACTGCTTTTCTCAGCCACCTTTGCCACCGGAAACTACCCAATTAACCCCATTGTGTTTCGTGTGGCTTCGTTGCAGGTGAGACTCGCTAATTGCCGGCTGAAAAAGGTTAGCAACACACAGGACAACAAACGGGATGTAAAGGATAAGCAAAGCCGACACCACCAAGCGATTGAAAAACGAAGGAGAGAGGCCGAAGGACTAGACTTTTCCGCACGGCTCCGTTACCCAGGGAGGCAAGGTGAATCTGTTCCAGCACACGATGTCATCGATCTCGGCTCAGGGCGTGGTCGAGCGAGCATCCGCGGAGTTGTCCAAGCGGATCAATGGCCTGGGCCTGCGCTCCAAGCACCATCACAACAGCACCTCCGGTGGTGCTGGTGGTGGTGGCGCCAGCGAGTCCGCATCCCCGGCAGGTGCCACGCCCACACCGGCGGCGTCCAGCGGCAAGACGTCGGTGATGGAGCGCGTAACGAACGCCCTGTGCGGCGGCGGCAACTCAAATTCTAACTCAGGATCGAATAGCTCCAATAGCAACAGCACTTCAGCGGCCGCCACCGCTGCCACTTCGCCCGCCAGCAACGCCAATCCTCCACAGACGCCGGACAAGCCGTCGCGGGGCAGTAGTCCCAGTCCCGGAGGCATCACCATGCCAGGTGGCCAGTCGCAGGTGCAGAACTCCACACACCACCTCCTGCAACAGCAACAACAGCAGCAGCAGCAACAGCAGCAGCAGCAGCATATGCAGCTGCAACAGTCGCAGCAGCAACATCTCCAGCTGCAGGCCTCCACGCTGATCAACTCCAACCACCATGTGATGGTGGGCCCAGCCCCGCCCACTGGCATGCCTCTGGGCGCCCCGCCCACGCCCACAGTGAAGTCCATTGCCAAGCAGATGAACATAACCATACCGGGCGGCGGAGTGAACCCGGGTTCGCCCACCTTCAGCACCATGGGCATGGTGGCCGCCCAGAAGGCGGCGGCCAGTGCCGGGGGCACTCCGCTGCAGTTGCGCAAACAGCTGCCCAATCCTCACCTGCACCATCCGTATGGCACCATGGGCATCAGCACAACATCGCCGCTGATCATGCAACACCAGCTCCACCCGCCGCCCATGCACAGCATCGAGCAGCTGATGCTCGACGACCGCTTTCTCAGCCGCTTCTTCCAGTACTTCTCCCCCTACGAGCGACGCATCCTCGCCCAGGTGTGCGTCAAGTGGCGGGACACACTGTACCGCAGTCCGCGCTACTGGAGCGGCCTGTTGCCCACACTGCAGTGCCGCGAGCTGCGCCAAATGCCCGGCTGTGATCGCAGCAAGCTCTACAACTCGCTCATCCGTCGCGGATTCCACGCCCTGGGCCTGGTCGGCGCCTCCGACGAGGACGCCCTGGACGTGGTCCACTCCTTCCCGCTCGCCTCCAAGCACGTCCACTCGCTCAGCCTGCGCTGCTCCTCCATCAGCGACCGGGGACTGGAGACCCTGCTCGACCACCTGCAGGTGAGCTGGAACTCTTTTATATTATAAAAAGAATTCCAATATTATATATATATTATAAAGAAATATAAATGTTTTTTTATCCTCCACATCCTACTTTTCCGTTCTAGTTAATTTGTGACTAATTATTATTTAATTATTCAATTAGGTTATTAGTTTCCGAGTTATGCGTTTGTTTATTTAAAGTCTCTAATTAATAAAATCAATAAAAGGGCACTGGCATTCTGGCTTTAATTATGCGCATAATACAATTAAATACAATTTGTGCAAATTCTGTATTCTTTCACTTACTTTGATGTTGACTTGCTATCAGTTGAGGAAACTGCCTAATGATTCATGGCAACATCCTTAAATGGATATTCATCGCAGGCCAGAAGACTAATTAAGATATGTCGCTGATAAAAGAGAAATGTTTGGCCAACGGCTGTCGTATCTTTTCGCCCTTGAGATACAAGTGCAAACTACTTACGAGTATACTTGTAGATGTGTAAGCAAAAATCCCGTCTGCACATAAGCTGGAATAATGGGCTGTCGTTTGTTTAAAATGCAAGACAACTTGGCCCACGGGCAGACGGCAATGTCCGGAAATCTGGCCCCAAAGGGCATCCCAGGGCAACTGCTTCCAGCTCTCTGTTTTTTTGGGGCCCAGCTGGGTTTTTGTGGAACCGCCGACAAAGAGATGGGGTCGCAAAATGTCTGAGAAAGAGCGAACTTTGCAGCCGTGGGCGTTTCGAGTTTTGGCCAGTGGCAAGTTGACAGTGGTCAGTCCCGCTTTGGGCCACCAGCAGCCACCACATCCGAAATAAAATGAGATTCGCACACGAAGCCGAAAATCCGTATCTGTGCGCTGAAATGAAAACTATTTTCATTTTATTTCGGGACTTGTGCCGCGCGCCAGAGAAATGAAACGTGTCAGCGCTGAAAAGTGTGTCATCGCAACGCGGCTGGCGAATTTTTGGCCAAAAAACCCTCCACTTTCGTCACTCGACTCGACGGCCGGCACATAATGAATTGATGCGATCAATTTCAGATGCAAATCACATCAAAGCTCCGTCATAAAGTTCATTTAATTTAGCCTGCTATTTAGTTGCGCTAATTTGAGCGAAATGCGCGAGTAGCTCAATCGAATACACTCACTGTGCATTCATAATTTCTACGCTCCGCTAGGTGAATCATTTATGAGTTGCGCTCCGATTGCAGGAAAAATTCCACATTTTATTAGAATAAAAGCAAAGAGGCGTGAACGGAAATCTTTGTATGTATTTTTGCCTGAACACATTTATGTTAAAACTATATAAAGCCTCCATTTAACCTGACTGAAATATAACAAAAAATCCAATAAATATATATAAAATATTTATGATGTTATATTTCCGTGATTGGTATTCCTTCCATAGCAATCCCATTCACACTACTCACTCATTTTATCCTTGGTTATTCCACTCGCTTTGTCCTTATTACTGCCCTGCCAACGATTTCATATCCTTCGGTTTGCCGGACTGCCTCAATAATCCCGAGGAACCCCAATCGAGTTTGGACGTACAAGTGGGGAGCTTAATTGATGACCAACTGTTTGGGGGGAGCAAACTGGGCAAACTAATCCATTCATTTCATGGACCAATCCCGAGCAATCTGGGAACCTAATCCACCAGGGGCCCAGCGTGGGTCACCGGAAATGGCCCATACAAACACATAGACAGGCACACACACGGTGATTTGAGAAAGCACAAATACAAATACACAGAAACAAATACACACACAGAGACACAGTGTGTACTCCAGAGTAAAGTGGATAACGTTGGTGAACTGGCTGTGGCCAAGTCCTTTATGAAGGAGCGTTCTACATGAATTTGCGGTCCTGTCAGCCACCCAGTCAGTCACACACACACTCATTGAGTTGACTGCATCACTTTTCCCCACAATTCAGTCCTTTGATTTTCAGCCAGCTCGATTGTTAGGGTGACCCTCTATCACATGAGCACATATTTGTACTGCATCAATTAGTAGAGTAATATTTGTAATTTGCATTATTAATGTATCAAAGATAATTCAACATAGATTGAACTGTAGTAGTATGAAACTGCATGGCATGTTTATGCTGTTCATGCATAATTTGATTATAAACAATCAATAATCAATCAAACAATATAAGCCCCATTAGATCATCTCCTTAATATATTGCTATTTTGTTACAAGTGAAAACTGGAACTACGATTTCAAGCGCATGCCAAATAAACTCTTTGTTAATGAGAAAAAGCCTACACTGCGTATGAGTAATGTTACTCCTTCTCTAGCAATTCCTTCTGAGCTCCTTAGTCTTCCTCTGTCTTCCAAAAAAGAGTGGCCTGCAAAGTGAAGAGTTGCAGTGCCTTTGGGCCAAGTCGCGAATAACCAGGTCCACCCTGCTGTGCCTACGTCACTCGGCGTGCTGATGTCAGAATTAATCCACTGCGAGTGCATGTCATGTTTATGAGCCTAGTTCCATTGCCAGGGTCTAAAATTTGCAGATGTGTGCGAGTTGCTGGCTGTGCGTGTGTGTGTGCGTGCGTGTGTTGGTGTGTGTGGGTGCCCAGGAAGCGCCCACAAATGGTTTGATTGCAAATTGTTGTCGCTGGCAGTGTCAACAACAATGACACACTGGGGACAAGTTGGATTTGGCCATGATGCGAGCGGATCAACCGCAATGGGCTCAGGAATTCGACCTTGGGGACTCTGCGAAAAGTGTACGTAAGGGTAGTGGCCATATGGAACTTACCCCCATACTCAAACGGACTTTCCCAGAAAACTCAGGCAAACATGCAACGCGCTAAATTAATGCTAGTTACTGCTGCTGCTGAATAAGCGGCGGAAATGCGGCGACTTTCCTGCATTCCCATACATATTTAATGCCAAATGCACTGCAGTCGCCTCGGGCGAGCACAACTATAGTATATACTCGTGTATATGCGATTTCCGCATTGCCGCTCCCAACTTGCCACTCCAGACTTCTGAAAGGGGAGGGGGGATTTTCAAGTGGGTCCGGAACGGAGCTCGTTGAACCCAACCCCATTGACCCATAAACCTATGCTACGCTCTGTCACCTCTGGCTATTTAAATGCTAATTCCTGTTCACCTGCAGTTGCAGTTTTAAATACATCAATTTACTCAAAGTGCAGCTCTCTGTTGAGGGATTATACAAGCTATTTAGTCGTAATTAAACAGAATTAATTTAATAACTTGGGAAAAAGCTACTAATTAAAGCAAGAAATACTTCGCTTCTCATAATTTAGTACATTATTTTCTTTGTGAGCTGGAACATTCCTAATTTGAAAGTCGAATTTGGCAAAACGAATAAATTGTTCTCTGTTTCTGACCACTCACAAATTTTCATCGTTTCGGCGAAAACCTCAGAAACCGAAGGCGAAAACACGGGAAAACTTTTTCCGGCCAAATAGTCACACATTCTGTTCTGACTCGTGTGTGTGTGTGCTTCCATTAGCATTTCCATGTGGAACTCTCCTTTGCGTGGTTGACTTTTCCTATCGATTTTGAATCCTCCTCCGCCGACGAACACATGGTACCGAAAAAACTTTTCCCATGGCTACGGCTACGTGAATTGTGTATTGTGCTGTTCAGTACGAGTATAAACAAGGCGGAGGGGGAAAAAGTTCCACAATTGTCCATAAAAACGAAGTACGGAAAATGGTTGGCGAAATGGTTGGAAAAATCTAAACAACAAGCGAGCATTTACCATCCATAATGAAGTCATGCCAAAGGCTTGGCTTCCCTGCTGTCGGGCTTCCTTTGCTGCTGATTGTTGGCCAAGTTAACCGATGTACAGAATCCAATTACTGGCCATGTATACCCAACACATCCCTAATTAGACCATTTAATTCGCTAATGAGTTGGATCCCTGCCCTTTACTTATGCAATGAATTCTGCGCACACTAATTTGAACTTCAGATTACGATTAGGATTTGGACTTTGAGCGGCTAATAGGATATCTTACTGTACTATCCAACACATTCTTATGATAAGCTTGTTTATAAATCAGAAGTCTATAACCAATTATCACGGCTAGCTAGGAACTTCTTTAATTTTTTTCCTGAATTAAAAGTAAATGATTTATTAGTCCAACTCACGGGGACTCGCATTGGGGATTCCGATTAAATTGCTGTCTTGCTGTTTTAGCTGTTTACGTTTTGTTATTTTTTGTTATTTCTCCAGTTTTGCGTCAACAATACAGAAATAATTGTTGTTCAGTCGCGGTAGTGAGAACATTTCTGGCTTAATGCGTTTTGTGTGTGACCATCCTTGGGATTTTCCTTTTTATATCGTGCTTCCGGCTGCATTTGCTGTTTATCGCCATTGTTTCCGTGTTTCCGGTTGTTCGGAGGGCGGGAAATGTAGGAAAATGGGTTGAACTCGAGGGATCCAATGGCAATGGCGCCTGTATCCCGACACAAAGTCTGCCACTCGAACCGGGTCGCCTCCATCGAGATGTGTTATGTGTTTTTCCCGCTTTTACTTCCCCGACAATGTTTTGCTCTTGAAAAGGTCAAAGTTAATCCTGTTATGGGAACTTAAATTGCGCGTAGAACGCATGGAAAAAAGATTGTAAATTCGGTTAGGAGAAAAGTTGCCCAGTTTGTTGACTCGTAAATTTTGCCATCAAAAGTTGGCAGTGCTGCAATTTAATTTAATTTTTAATGGATTCCCGTCGCACCCACCAGGTGCCAGCTGTAATTTGTTTGACTCACTCTGATCTAATTTTTCCATTTAAATTTTCCGCATTCCACGCACACAAATCCAAAAAAAACATCGCGAGTTTTTCAAAGTGCAATTTTCCTTGTTTTGTCTACGGTTCATCGAATGATTTATGGGGTAAATGCAAAAATGCAATTAGTTTTCTAGCTTTGGGAGCATTCCTTGTGCTCAGGCATTTAATAAAGCACATTGATTAGTTAAAAAAAACTTTTTATTGATTGCTCTTCCATTTTGTGTACAAAGAAGCACATTTTCATTGGCCGCGATTCTCGTGGATGTCAAGGTGAATTAAAAGTGGCGTTTAATGATGTGGCAATATGAAATGTTCTTTAGCAGATACTTAACAAGTCAACCCACCTGAGGCCCAAGTTTTCCATATTAATTTATATATAGGTGTTTTATGTAAAGATATATGTGCTGAGGTATTTTTGTTTTGCTATTTCTCACTCGCCAACGATTGGCCTTTTTTCTGCTCGCCAAGTGTCAACGTTTATGAACGCCGTGAAATGTCCAAAAGTATTTTAGAAATTATCGGATGGCAGATCATAAAAACATTTGACGGTTTGATGACAGAACAGTCACCCTTAAAGACGAATATACGCAATTTTAGACTCGCAGAATATACAGCAAAGTCATGAATTCCTTGAGTAATATTGCTCAATATTTTCGGTGCATATCAAGTTCATTGCCAAGAATAACAACATATTTCTGGTAAAATAAAAGTTCTTTAGGCATATTTTGAAGAAGTATTACATTTTTGTTCAAGAATTTTCATTTTAACACGTCTGCTATGAAAAACATTTGTTACCAGGTTGAGCTACATGCAAATTTATATCGAAACATGTTTATTAGCCCGACCTTATTTATTTTCATTTATTTAGATTTGCATTTGGAGGAACGCACACTTATATATTTTCCTAAGTAATTTCTAACCTTTATGAATTCCATAAAGTAAGTCTGTGATGCCTTTATATATGTAACACACATATTAGAGTATATTTTGTGATACTTTTAATGAAATCCTGTGCGCAAAGTGTCCTTGCTATCGTTTGTAACCCCCAATCCCTTCGAATTGCAGAGTTTGTTTGAACTGGAGCTGGCTGGCTGCAACGAGGTGACCGAGGCGGGTCTGTGGGCGTGTCTAACGCCCCGCATCGTATCCCTGTCCCTGGCGGACTGCATCAACATCGCGGACGAGGCGGTGGGCGCGGTGGCCCAGCTCCTGCCCTCCCTCTACGAGTTCTCGCTGCAGGCAAGTCCAGATTGATGGAGGATCTGCCAGAGCTGCTCCAGCTGCTCCTCCTTCATCCTCCATGCACCGTGCCATGTGGCCCGTGGCCTCGTATCGAATTAATTGAATCTCCTCCCGCTCCCTACAGGCTTACCACGTCACGGATGCGGCACTCGGCTACTTCTCGCCCAAACAGAGCCACAGCCTCAGCATCCTGCGACTGCAGTCGTGCTGGGAACTAACCAACCATGGCATCGTTAATATCGGTAAGCGACACTATGCCCCCTCTCCTCCCCCCTGCCAATTAATCAAATAACATGTGGAACGAACGTGGGGAGAGCGGAGCCAATCCGCAATTTGTTCCACAAATTGCACAGACAAAAATTTCATAAAAAAATGTCAAGAGCGATTGAGGCATTTTCACTGAATTCTTGTGTATGCTCCTTTAAAGGGGGATATTCTGAAGATACTTTACTTTGAAGATACTTACCACTCTTACATAAATCGCAAGGAAAGTGCTATAAATACATAATAATATTATAAAATTCTGTTCATTTGTTACTCACATAACTTACCCGAAACAAAGCTCTTCATAGCTACCTATAACGTAGTTACTCGAAAATAATACCCGTAAAATTATTTGTCTTTCCGTTTGCTTGAAAAATCAAAAGGCTTTCGTTCCGCCACAAAATCAACTAGGTACCATTCTAGATACCATTTCCATCGGTAAGTCCAGAAATGAGGATGAGCAAGTGGCCACATGTAGTGCTGCTCCTGCCCGCCGTGCTGATAGTGTTCCGAAAAAGCTGTTCAGGATATCCACCGGGAGTGTGCCGAATGGCGCCCGAGTTGTAAGGGAAATGCGAACAAATGAAATGGCCGTGCTGGGAGCTAGGGACTCCTACTATTCCGCACGGGATTGTACTGCTTCCGAGAAAAAATAGGGTATCCGTGAGCCCTCGTCATCTTGTCTAAACATTGCACTCAACTAATTGAAACTTTTTGTGGGACACTTTTTGTGCGCTGCCGTTTCCTGGCCAACAGAGTAAGCAGCTATTTTTACATCCTTTTGACGTAACGTCGCCAAAGAACCCTTGTCACTCGCAAATTGGCAGGGTCCAGCCCTCAAAAACCCCTAAAGAGGAAAATGTCCTCTTTTTGAGCAACTGCAAACACAAAACGTGAAAAGTTTTATAAGCAAATGATTTTGCGGCAGCTTAGGGAAAAATTATAATAAAAATTGCCTAAGCCGGGCCTAAATCGGGAAAGGCAAGGAAAAGTTTGGCAGATTATACTTATATATTTGTGGTTTATGTTTTTTAAAAGCGCCAAGTTCACACTAACTTATACCTTTTATTAGTTGGGATTGCGGATAGTAGCTAATCTTCTCTAGTAATAACAAACCTTATTTGAAAATGTGCCGTGCCATAAAGTTGGATTTTTCCCAAGCCCAAAGCGCCATTTTCTTGGAACACATCCTCCGGATAAACTTGGCCGTAAACCACTTTAATTGACGTGCACATTGCCTCGCAGCTGAGCAATTTGAGGGCGTGCTCAGGGGCTCTTTCAGGCGCCCGAAGGTAAACTCATTTAATATGCGATCGACAGTGGTGGCAAACATAAACCCCGTCCCACTTCAGCAGGGTTAAGGGTCGGAGGTTGGAGGTTGGTGGTTGGAGGCTTTGCCTATGCACACCGCTTTGACCTTTGACGACGCCCACCTGAGTCCCGAGTTCCAGCAGTCCCAGGCTCTTCAGCTCCCTCAAGGGGGCTGTCTTTTTAGGGGTAAAAACTTTGCAATCAATTTCATGGCACGTCATTTTCTTTGCCAACCATCCACGCCCGTCCTCTTCCGCAATCAACAAAGGCGAAGGCAGCCATTTCCCCCATTCCGTCATGCATTGCGTCACAAATTAAGCTGCAGGTTGATGCAGGCGCCCCAGGTAGACGGTCTGCCTCGACTGGATTTTCCCGCCCTCCGATTTCCCGCAGCATTTTCCTACTCCTACGGCTTAGGCAGTTAACCAGCCAGATTTCTGGCTGCCGAGCTGCGCATCGAAATCGAATTATCGCAGTTCACTGATCATCGAGCTGCGGCGGCAGTCCCAAGTTTTCCTCGAAGGATATGGTGGGATAATGCCACTGACACTGATTTGCACAGAAGCACCTGGAAAGAAACTGCAGATTAACGTAGAATATTATATTTAAATAAATAATATATATATAAATAATAAATCATTTTTAAAAAGTTGGTTAAAAACAATAATAAACATAAGCTTCTTGCTTAAAGAGTTGAAAAATAAACAGCCTAACTACGAGTTAAACAGCTTAGGGAAATCGCAATATTTATAAAATACTAAAACACATGCAAACAACCGCTGTGCTGAGCATATTTTGTGTGTCTGCAAACATTTTGATGGATGAAGGCGCATCAAAGGCCCAAAAGCCAGTAACAAAAGTCGGCAGAGCATATTACACATTCGCCCCGTAAGCCAAAGATTGGCTTCGTTTCGTCTGTGTCTGAGTGTCTGTCTATGTGCCTGTCTGTATATGTGTCTGTCTGTATATGTGTCTCTCTGTGTTTCTATTTGTATTTGTGTTTGCTTAGGGCGGTGGTGGAGGTGGGGGCGTGGCTTAGGAATCGTGAGGACAAAAGCAAATAGGCGCCATATTTAATGGCGGCATTTTGTATAAATTGCAGCCCAATTATAAACTGTTTGCCCAGCAAGTATAAATGAAAATCAAAAAAACGGAAGAGCGGAAAAGCACAAAATACCAATTATTTATTTTACGATTTTATTGAAGTGACCGCATTCCGGAAATGCATGTTTAATTAATGACCCATCAGTGGTCCGAAAACCCCTTAACACTCAATCCGCAATGGGCGTTTTAACCAATTATTTATTTTCGCATTAATCGTTGAACATAATTAATTCCGTTTGCATTTCCTGCACTTTTCAGTTCAAATTTAAAGCAGAAGGCTGTTGCCTAACAAGTTTTATGTTCTTTCACTTTAAATAGTTTGTTCCAGAGGTTAAAACTTTTATATCTGATTATATATATCTTCCCAACTCTGATTATATATATATTCTAACATTTAATCTTCGGTAAATTCTCGAATATTTGTGTAGTGCAGCACTATAATCCACTTTATTGCCCCACTGACGCAATGTGGTATCCAAAGTTTGCTTAGGTTTAGAACTCGCATTTAAAGCGCAACCTTCTGCAGTTGTAAACCGTTGTCAGAAGTTGGCTAAGCCCGGTCACAGTTAACAGTTTTCAGTTTTCCGCATTCCGCATTCCGTATTCAGTTTTCAGCTGCCTGATGCTGAACTCTGGCCCCGGCGGTGGCAAAACTTTTAATAACAACTCCCAGCACAAGTCGTCCGTTTCCTCTTCCTCGGCCCGTTTCCTCAGGCCATGAAAAGTGACTGCTGTGACGGGGGAGTGAACGGGAGCAAGT
The DNA here is from genome assembly GCF_016746235.2 of Drosophila teissieri. Classification (NCBI taxonomy): domain Eukaryota; kingdom Metazoa; phylum Arthropoda; class Insecta; order Diptera; family Drosophilidae; genus Drosophila; species Drosophila teissieri. Next base: position 11,214,400 of record NC_053031.1, on the reverse strand, counting down.
GCCGGTGGGTGCTTATCACAACATCGAGAAGCCATTTAGCTAATTGCATTTGGCATCTAATTGAATTGGGCCAGGCTCCAGGTTCTGGCTCGCAGTGATAGTGATGGCTCCGCTCACTGGCTTACTGGCTCACTGGAGACAGCGAAAGTCTCTTGGCCATGTTGGCACTCGGCCAACTCAATTTTTATGGCCCATGTCAGCACTGGCGCAAAATCGTGAAGATTGTTTATTTAAATATGAGAATTTCATATAAAATGCTAGCAAATATTAGAAAGAATAGAAAGAAGAGCTGCTATATTAACACAAAAGCTACTACTTCGATACAAGTAAATAGCTTAAACTAATACTTTGGAAATGTTTCTCAAAAAACCCAAATAAGTAAGTTTCCCCAGCTGTGCAATTTATCAGCCATTTTTCTCCGTGAACGGTGCGGTTTTTTGGCTCAGGACATGTGGCTTTAGTTGCTACTTCGGGATTTGAATGCGAGGTGACACATCATTTGGCACGCAATCCGCTTCGCAGGCGGAACCGGAAACGCGACTAGCTGACTGGCTGACTGGCTGGCTGAGTGACTGAGTGACTGAATGACTGGCTGACACATTGACAGGACGCCCTTGTTGGCCGCGTCGTTAATTGGCGACGAGGTCGTTCAACCGGGCGTATGCGTGATTTATGAGTTCGCACGTGAGCAAGCGAACACTGCGAATGCGAATTGCGAGTGGCGAAATGTAAGCGAAACAATGAACAAGTTAATCCCCCATTAATTAACAGTGTCAACAGAAATGCCGCCTCTCATTTAGCAGATCCCGCAAAGAAATAATGAATTGAGGCAACTACAAATCTCGTGTTGGGCGACCAATCAAATTCATGCACCTGAGTCCCGAAGCTTTTCGCTCAATGTGAATGGCACACACAGCTGGTGAATAAAACAGGGGTGCGTCCATTAAAAGGCAAATGTTCAACGTGAATAATTAACAAATATAGTTTATGCATTGATGGGCTATTTATGCAAATTAAATATTTACTACTAAAGGACCAAAAAGTTACACTGTGTATACTTTGTAAACTGGTTTCAAATGTGTATACTTTGTAAACTTGTTTCAAATGTGTATACATTCTAAACTTGTTTTATGTTCCACATAAATATAATTTAAAATTCGAAAGAAAGCATAAGCTCTCCTTATGTTTTAGTTCGGAAATACATATATATGTAGATTCTGACCCCCACTCAAGACGCCTTTGGAGCAGCAGCTATTTGATTGCCAAGGCTCTGAATGTTGGCGTCTTGGCTGAAACTGTGGGCTACACTGCTAATGAAGTGGCTGCGGTTCGTTTCCCGCCTGAACAATTGCAGTTGTCGACGCGAAAGCGACACGTCCATCAATTTAGCCACAAACTGCACCACGCCAGAGGCAGCTGCCCCATGATTCCTTTTGGCCATCCCCCAATTCAGAGTGAAATTGCCACTCAATCTGTTTGTCTACCACTGGGTAAGTGCTCACGATGCAGCTACAGTGGGCTGCAGCCCATCAATCTGCATCCATATATAAATGTTTATGTATTAAAAATGTATATATTTTAATAAACATGTTTGCCCTAGCAATTATAATTAGTGTGAGCCTCTAGCCAACGTTCAATACATTTTAGTTCTAGATGTTAGCACTCAAAAAGTCAAGTAGAATATGGTTCATAATAATACCAACCCAATGGCAAAATGTTGAACTTGTAAGTGTTTACGGTTGATGGTATTTCTTTATTTACCTTTGCCGTACTTTCTTACCCTCTTTGCCTTTGGCAATGACAAAATTCCTGCTCGCCGAGGCATCGAATTCATCTTATACCACCGGCAGCATCAGCAGCATCGCCAGCTGTCCGCCCGAGACCCTAAAATTGATAAAGCTTCCCCTTTTTTTTGTGGGGGAGGGAGGTCGTTGCTGTAGGAATTCCGCATCCCCCGGTCTTCCTTCCTTCCTTCAGCCATCTAATCCTAGTCGCGGTTGGGACCCAGAGCCACCCAAGCTGATGGGCGTCCGTCGGGTGTCGTGTTTATTTAATTACATTTGCATTTTCAGGGCACTCGATGTTGCGATGTTGCTCTTCTCGCTCTCTTTCCCTTGCGCCAAACAATTTTTAATTAACTTTATTTTTGTAAAAGCTCTTTGGGGGGCAATGCCGTCGTTTCCCCCCACACGCATTTCTCCCCCCGCGCTGGGTATTTGGCCAAATTGTCGATCAATTGTCAGCCGACGACAGTGACCATGAACTTAACGTAATTTGCACAAACTAGCGCGATTTCAGGAATACCTGAAGTGCAGTGGATGCGACATGGAAAGTGCATTCCCTTCAATTTAAGTTAACTAGTGCACTAGTGCAGCTTCTTAACTATTTAGCGTTGAAGAGAAGGGAATATTGAGCATCTGACTGATATTTGATTGAAATAAAATGTTTTAAATAGCCAAAGTACTAGTACTAGTAATGGCAATTGCTGGCAAAATAAATAACTAATAAAACTGCCAAAAGCAGGGCCGACCACCAAATGAAATATAAATATAAAATGCACATGCATTGCTCTGCAGCACAGTATGCACAATATGTCGGATAGACTGAGATGGAGGGCAAGGACACATTTGTTTTGCCACTCAGCTCCTCAAAGATTTTCCCGGACTTTCCATGGCACACAGAATACACAGAGTGTGTAGGATATATACGCACATAATATCAACTTGAATGCAAACATGCAAGTTCAAAGTTGAGGGCCACAATGGGGCACAAGGAACATAATTGTTGGCTTATGTAATGCGATTTGAGAGGCTGCCACATGCAGAAAGTTTGACGGCAAAAAAGGGTTGTGGAAAGCCCTTTGAAAAAGCCTTCGTGTGCGTGGGTTCTGAGTGGAATTCAATTTTAATTGCATTTGATGTCAGCTGAAACTGCCACACGCACTCGGAATTACGTGGGAAATGGGAAATAAATGCACGCAATGACGCAAGCCGGAAAATCAAGCAAGAGGATGAGGGAAAACTATCAACCTACCGTCAATGCATTAAAGCCCACACACACTTTACTCCCAGTGGTGGTGGCCATCGCATCTGTGTCTCTCACCAAGCTGCTGATTTTCATGTTGATGATGTTGTCATTCTGCTGACAACTTTGCTTCCAAGTCTCTATTTATACCGGCCATTATATATAGTAGACAGTGCAGGGCGGGATTAGCCCACCATCCTGCAGAGAAAGTGGCTTGTGTCCCCCAGTCCACAGACTTTGTGCACTTTCACCGGACTAAAAGCGTGGGGAAAGTGTCAGGCGAAATTATACATACCAAAGTCAAACTGGGACAGGACAAGCTGCTTGCTAATTTGGGCACCGGCCAGACATTCCACTTTTGACACATGGAAAAGGAAAAACGTAGCCTACAAATTTATGGCATTTTCTGACCCAAATGCAGGCGTCCAATTGTAAGGCTTTAGAAAGGAAAAACTTTTCATTTTAGTATTCAACTCAACTCATTTAATATTGCTCGACTACGTTTATAAAACTTGTGTTTTGTTATACATTCTCAGAACAATTAGTTTCAAATTTGTTCATGGGAGTTAAAGAGAGTGAAATGTGCAAAAATCATGGTTGTTTTGTGAAATCAAACTCAAATTAGCTATCAAATAATAAAACCCAACTACTGCAGAAATTCCCAGCAATTAGGAGGCAATCCTTAAGTCGAACTGAAGCAATTCAACTTCAATGGGGCAGGAGTAATTGACGTCATTAAAGTTTTCAGTGGAAATGCTCGAGCAGCAGAGCGGAAAAGTAGGCGAACAGACAACAGGGCACGAAACTGGGTTAACAATTTTCTTCTTTTTCTTTCGCTTTTCAAAATGCCGGGAAAAGATGTGAGCCAAGTCACAAGGGAGGACCCTAGAAGCTCCACGGCTCACTGCCAATCAAATTCACACACACACGGAGGTCCGTGCCAAATGTAGTGCGTGGAAAATGCTGGAAAATATGGGAAAATGTGAGAAAAGCGGGAAAAACTACTCTCGCAGACAGGGCACTGGGGCTTATGGAAGGATCCAGCACACGGGGACCATTAGCCGACAATCCAACTGAGCGGTTTTAATGCATTTTTAATGGAGTCACTTCAAAGGAGTTGTCTCTGTAGGTCAATTCAGTTCAAGGAAATTAGTTATTCAAGCATGTTAGAATGGTAAACAAAATTCTACAAATTATTTCCAATTTTAAATTAGCTACAGGCAACAGAAAACTACTCTTTTTCACTTTTGCGAATTTAAATACATAACAGAAGATAAATTCTGTTTTTGTATTTGTTCAAAGCTTGTTAAAAGCAAGAAATTCAATCTTAATCCAATTATTATATACATATATTTATTTTCCCAAGCACAGTAATCCCAATTAGCGGTTAGACAAGCAAACTTTGTCGCAAGTAAAGATACAACATTATTTCTGCAGTGGGTTTTGTCAGTCTGCCAAAAGAATTGCAATGATAGCTATATCTTGTTTTCGCTGATTTCGCTGTGGCACGCTTTCAAATTGTTTTCCTCGACTTTCTGGCAAATTTGTTTTGTATCGTTTGCATAAATTAGTGCACAATTTATGGTAACAGCAAGACAGCAGAAATAAAAACATTTAAAGGAAATACATCAGTCGAGTTTATCAACAACATTAGATGGACACAAATATACCTAGCACTAGCTTTAGTTATAGCACTTAAGTTCAAATTATTGATATGTAAATTAAAATCAGCAGCCTGAGTCTTAAGGAATACCTTCTTAGGCGTATATATAAAACAAAAACAAGAGAGAACGCTATAGTCGAGTTCCCCGACTATCTGATACCCGTTACTCAGCTAGTGAAAGTGCGAAGGAGTCTTCAGCAGTGACAGTTTTTGGCGGTTTGTGGGCGCTAGAGTGGGCGTGGCAAAAAGTTTTTTGGCAAATCGATAGAAATTTATAAGACTAATACAAAAATGAAAAAATATCAAAACATTTTTCAAAAGTGTGGGCGTAGCAGCTTTGGGCGGTTTGTGGGCGTTAGAGTGGGCGTGGCAAAAAGTTTTTTGGCAAATCGTTAGAAATTTATAAGACTAATACAAAAATGAAAAAATATCAAAACATTTTTCAAAAGTGTGGGCGTGGCAGTTTTGGGCGGTTTGTGGGCGTTAGAGTGGGCGTGGCAACATGAATCGACAAACTTGCGCTGCGTCTATGTCTCTGGAGCCTGTATGCTTAGTCTCAACTTTCTACCTTTTGTAGTTTCTGAGATCTCGACGTTCATACGGACAGACAGACGGACAGACGGACGGACGGACAGACGGACAGACGGACAGACGGACGGACAGACGGACATGGCCAGATCGACTCGGCTATTGATCCTGATCAAGAATATATATACTTTATATGGTCGGAAACGCTTCCTTCTGCCTGTTACATACTTTTCAACGAATCTAGTATACCCTTTTACTCTACGAGTAGCGGGTATAATTAAGTATTTACCCAGTGCTTCAATAATCATGGAGTCTTCTCTTGAGTTTTTGTTATCAAGAGCATATGAAATTTTCAATTTGATGCTAAAAAATCCTCTTTTGCTTCTCAAAATCCGCCAGCTTTAATTCTTCCAGTCTCTTGAATCGTTGCGGCGCCTTGACTCCTTCAATGCCGCAAACTTGAAGGGGAGCGAGCTAATCTGCCATTGCGCAACCTCATCTCGATTCGCGGTAGTTCATGCCACCCACCACATCCCCACATTCCGCCCACTTCCTTGCCGATTTCCATGGCGACAGTAATGAGGGGGAGTGGGGCAGTGGTGGAGCCTAATGAGGCCTGCACGTTCCGAACATTATTTGCCTACGCGAGGGGGCTCAGCTCGCGGTTCGCGAGTCGCGACCTCTGACCCCCGACCCAGGACCAATCACCGTTCCCTGCTCATTTACGCACTCATTGTTTGGCCTCAAAGTTTGCCGGTAATTGGCAGGCCACTTAAACCCTAAAGCGGTTAAGCCTCAGTTCCCTGCAGCCTGGGAAATTGGGTAAGATTTATTTGATCCTGGCAGATTTGCTACAATCTTTAGTGGGGGAAAACTTAAACTTACTAGCAATATGGGATTCCCGGAAAAGTTCATTAAATTTCCTTCAGCTAAAACAGAGTTTGTCGTGCAAAGTACTTGCAGAGTCAAGCAGATGCTGAAAGTATAATGAAATTGTTGTGAAGGCAAATAGAAATTCCAGGAATGTTTCATTAACTTTCTGTCAGCTTTTTATATGACTGAAAGACTGTCGGCATTAAACAATAATTTAAACCCCTCTTATTATGCCTCAAATAATTTTCAATAAACAATTCGAAATTCAACAAAGTGTTCATAGACGTGGAAATCGTGTTCAAGACAAAGTATCCGAACAATGAGGTATTTACTGCGCTTCCTTTTCGAAGAAGAAACCATTTCGAATATTAAATTTCCAGAGAAACTGAAAAGCGACTTTGGAATGTTTCGTTTAAGCTGTACGCTTTCATCCTGCAGGCTCTGTAGGTCCTGCTGCCGTATTTAATACACTCGTAAAAGTTTTGTTGCCACAGCGAAATTTCATGGCATATTCCCCGCTCCTCGTCCCCCTGCTCCACTTCCGAGTAATTGGCATAATGACTGTCATCTATATCCACTGCCATTGGCAGCCAACTGAACTTAAACTTTAAGCCGCTTTGTTGCAGTTCGCTTGATTGGGTTGCACTTGGCTCTCCAGCCAACGGGTCGGCTTAAATGATTGAATTAAGTTTGATTTTCATCGGCCTAACACGATTTAAATAATCAAATAAATAAATAATAGATTTAAATGGAGGTGCAGACTCCAGTAAATAAAACATTTTTAAATTGATTTTATTTATGTAATATCTTTAGGGACCCATTTTATAATGATATTTATGCGAAGTATTTAAAATTCGTGACAAAGCATTACAAAAAACTATTATATACTACATAATACACAGTATAAGTCAGTCATACAGTGCGTATGCGTATTATTCGCATCACTCATACGCAACTTTGAGCAAACGCAATTTCCCCCATTGATCCTAAACGAGGCAATTTGAAAAATCAGCAATCATCAAATAAATGTCATAAACAAACGCTAACCGTTATGTGAGCATAACTTTCCACATGTGTATGTGAAATAGCCCAAAAAATCGATAGAAATCGTTGGCACGCCAAATGAGCAGAATGAAAGCCATGACAAGAGCCATGAGCTGTCAATAAACATGAAATTTGTGAGTTGTCCCAGTCCTGATAGAGAGCGACTTTCAAAACTGGAACCCGAATGCTTGAGTTTAAAAAAAAAAAAAAAAACACCAACATGGGTGCGCAGAAAAGTATAAAAATATACGTTTAAACGATTGTTCAATCGAAACCTTATGGTCGGAATCTATTTTTTAATGGGCAAGCCAAGTTCCAATCGTCAACAAGGACAGCCAAAATATATATATATATATATATATATATATATATGAATCTTTTTGTGTGAAAATTGGGAAAAGTGGCAGTGAGAGTTGGAAAAACAGAAACAGAAGCTGAATGCCAAACGAGCCTCGCATAAACGTCGCTAGTTGTTATGGGAAATGTAAATGTATCTCATAGATACACAAGTTACAAGTTGTTTGCCTGACATGTCTGGTTTCCACGTCCTTCTCTATTCTCCATTCTCCATTCCGCACTCCATTCCCCACATGTCCATGTCCTTCTATTGACACTTGTCTCTGTCTCAACGAGTGCGTGTGCCTGGCGAATATAAACCCACGATTTGGGGCACTATTTTTGATGCGTTGTCTTGTCAAGCGCGAATTTCCATTCCCATTTCCATATCAAGCAGGCAGGTGGGTTTTTTCCTGCTCCCGTCGCCTCCGCAAGGTTTGTAATCCGCCGGAAATTCCCAGAAAATGAACCCAATTTATTCATAGAACGAATGAATCATTTCCAACTTTGGCGGCTGATAATTTGGTTTATCCTGTCTACCACGGAGCCATTTACTTTGAATTTTTGATACTGAGCCGAAAAAAATATATATTTATATAAAAAAAAACAAGAAACGAGATTTAAGAGCATGATTATTAAAGATTCCGACGTCACTAGCTTAAAAGCAGTAAACATTCATTTCTGGCGACCTATTCTATAATCTGCATTTCTCTCTTGAACTCGCCAGGGGAATAGTTTCAAGATTAATTTATTTTTACTAGAGTGGCATTCAATAGCCTTATCAATAAACTATGTACATATATTATATAACTGAAGCCTACAGCTTTTTATAGAAAAATGAACAAGTTGTAACAGTTGTTTAAAAACAAAACGTATTTTGTACAACAAACCTTTAATTTATTTATTTATTGTAAATTGACAAATTTGGACATTGTAATTCTTCGTCAGCGTTCACAATTTGTTCTATCTTGGTCTGATTAAATGCATCTGAGAATGCAAACTTATAGTTTCCATGCACACAAAACTGATGTATTTTTCACTGGTTTCACGACTTTGTTGCGTTTTGCTGCAATTTCATGATTTGTGATCGCAAAAACGAGTAATCCTGGCGGCCAAACAATTACCCGTTAGTGTCGGTCACAAAACGAAACTGCAACACAGGATTCGGCATAAAATCAAGCACTAACTAGCTGCACTTAAAGGTGTTTCACAACAAGATTCGGATGGGGATTAGAAACTGAGGATCAGGAATCACGAGACGGATGCGCATCGATGGAGCGCTGATAACGAAATGAATTTCAGCGATGATTGCAGGCGCGATAAATAAGCGGCAGTGCCACTGGAAGATCTGGGTGATCTGAGGGGCTTCTAACGCTAATGCCCATGCTCTGAACTCGCTCCGAGTGTAATTCAATCGATGTCACTCTGGCTGCGATCACTATCGATCATCTGCCCCTCGCTCCAACGTGGACTATCCCCCATTCCCAATCCCCAATCCCCAGTCACCCATCCCCCATAGCATTGCGGTCTGCCTTCGTCGCCGGCGGCTCTTAATCACAGTTTCCATCACGAGCACTCGACTTAGTGCATCACAACTGTAGCTACGTCTGTACTGTACGCATTTGTACAGTGGAAACTCTCTAAGTTGCACTTTCCCTTAATTTAAAATTCATCATCTTGTAATCAAATCCCTAAGGTTTCGTGTATGTTTTGACAGTGAGAAGGGTATATAATGTATTGATTTGATTTATTAGTCTGTTGTTTGCCTTAGCGAGGCTGCACTGTCCTAGCTGTTTGCACTAGATGTTTGTGTGCACAGAGGCGCCTTTGTCGCTGGATGTTTTTGCGGTTTTAAGCTTTTGGGGCGTCGCCGTTGCCTTCGCCACTGCGGATTGTACTGCATCCGCCGCTTGATAGATACAATTACAGTTAGCTCCTTGAGGAGCTGCGTCGCCGGGCAACTTGGCCAAGTTGGTCGCCAGCGTTACGGTTTTGTCACTGCTGTGGCTTCCCACCCACCAGCACCACCGCCCCCTCAATTAGGACCGAATATGCATGAGCAATGGATTTTCCATTTCTTCTCCCAGAAGATCCCCGTGAAAGGGAACTCCAATTTAAGATATATGGATATCAAAATATTAAAGAGTAGTAATACAAATGTATATAAAAACGTTAATTTATACGTTTATAATGTAAAACATTTTCAAACAAGCATTGAATTCGGTTTTGGAACAGCATTAAGCGTAGCCTATTAATCTTCTTTCACCCGTTTTGCCATTATGGGTTTTAGTCCTTTTTAAACTTCACAAAACTCTGAAAAACTCCCCCAAAATTCCCTTTCATATGCAGCGCATAAAAGCCTCGTTTCAGCTAAGTTAAGTCAATAGAGCAGCTGAACAGAGCGAGTTGGTTGTGTTAATTTTTCATAGGCCTACCCATTCAGATGGCTGTTTGTGTTAGTTTTCCATTTGGCCCAGAAGCTAGTGCGAGTATCGCGGTTATCTTCGTGTGGATTCGCTGGCTGGCGCATATTCATATTTTGTAATTCAAAGCTATTCGTATGCCTTGTGGTTTTTTTGGTCAGAAGCCAGACAAGAGAAGCACTCCACTGCTCCTAGCAAGTATCCAAGTATCCAAGTCTCTGTGTTTCCGAGTAGCTGTCGGTAACCAAAGTGGGCCACCTACCCACCCACACTTGCATATACTCGTAGTATGCATAGCGACTCTAACTGAATACAAAGCGGCTTAGTCGAACGGACCCTGCATTTTTCGACTTCTTTTAACTTGAGCAAGGGGATGAAGTGTTTGGGGAGACACTGGATGGTAGTTTGCCGCAAAAAACACACACGCATTATGCTGCCTGGAAGTTTGTTGTCTTTGGACGCTTTATCTTTGTTTACCCAGCCGCCGAAGCCACCGAAGCCGCACGTGCCCCAAACTCGTTCACCTCCCATATTTGGCCAAGGAATATGCCTAATTCCCATTAGCAAAGTCTAAGCGGCTTACCAGCGGTAATTGCAGTTTTGTGCTACCGTCACACCTTATAGGTCACACGTAATCCTTTATCCTTTATCAGTTATCCCTGCTCAGCATGCGCAGTTAACCCTTTGGTTTTCTGCCCAGCTATACGAATAATGAAGTAGAAGAATTTCCAAGAAATTTATCCCAAATGTGCTCTTTAGTTCTTAGGCTTGGCTTGGCTTTGAGCCTACAAAACTGGGTTAGTGCCTTTATCCACAGAAACGACCAATAATCCGTGATTCGCAGGGCGAGTTGAGCAAAGGAAAAGCTGCGCAAACATGCCACAAAATGAGACAGCAAAATGTGGAACAGGGTAAACTGAAGTCGACATAAATGGGACGAGCTGAGGAACTGCCTCCGTTTAAATAAGTAGAACAGCCGCCGAGGCTGTGGGCTTTAAATAGCCGTGGTAATTAGATACATGACACATTAGTCTATCTCTAGATTGCATGCAGCTTAGCAACAAATCTGGAGTTAGTCAGGTTTAGCTAAATTGGTTTTTGCAGCCATAGCTTTTGAGCAACCACAAAGCCTAGTTACCACTCGAATGGTATTATAACATAAGTTATAAGCTCGAGTTTTGCTACATTTTTAAGACATTTTATGTCAACTTCTAGAAATTGAATGTAAACTACTGCTCTTGATTTCGTCTATCTATTCTTGCAAACAAGTCTTCATACTTAAAGGGTTTCTTTCATGATTAATACAGTCTATATATTTTTATGACTGTCGACCCTACACTGCGTATACTTAACGGGGTGAAAAAAAGAAACTTATGTGAAACTTAAATTTCGCCATAAACGGGGCCAACTAAAGGCCACTGTAAGGCAACATTCGCCACGCAAACTTACTTATATTCGAGCTCCAGAGGACTCGTTTCCTGGAACGTGCTCCCTGCAAAGTGGAGCATCTGCAGGCGGCTACGTGAGCCCCACGAGTCCCAGCTGATACCCAAAACTAATGCCCAACTCGGCCCGTTTTCTCCTCCGATTGCAGTGCACTCCCTGCCGCATCTCACGGTGCTGAGCTTATCCGGCTGCAGCAAACTGACAGACGATGGAGTGGAGCTGATTGCCGAGAACCTGCAGAAGCTGCGCGCCCTGGACCTGTCCTGGTGTCCCCGCATCACGGACGCCTCGCTCGAGTATATCGCCTGTGATCTGAACCAGCTGGAGGAGCTCACGCTGGATAGGTGAGTACCAGTCCGCCAGTCCACCGGGCACAAGGTCGCGTCTCCTCATTGCCCCTTACCACCCGGCTGCGTAATTATTCATGAGTAAAATTCAATTTCCGTCGCCGAGTAGCTCAACCTCATCTCCGGCGGCAACCATTAGTCCTCGGAAACTGCAGCAAGTTGCAGACAGAAAAAAGTCAGCAAAGAACTTTAAACACAGTCGCTGCAAAGTGCAAAAATATTTGAAAATCAGAAACATTAACTTTTAATTTCATTGATCTCAAAAACATTGCTACTAAACATATTTGAACAAATATATAGTATACGGTTTTGAGCAATTAAAAAATGTATATTTTTAACTTTTAATGTTTTATTTTGATTATAAAAAGGTTTTTTTTAAGTCGTTTGCTGAGTAGTACACACTAAATACTATATAATTTTTTTGGCAAATAACATATAAGCTTTTGCATCTAAAGCAAATGAAGTTAAAACCAAAACAGCACAACTTTCAGCTTTGAAAAATATGCTTCATAAATGCATTTTAAAAAATTGAAATTAATTGCATTTATAAATTAGATGCCACAGTTTGTGCTATCCAATCCGTATGTCTCATAACATTTGTGTAGACGTGAACATTTGAGGTTGAATAGCTGAGAATGCCAAACAGAGCCACCCATTTCTTAGCCGAATACATCAGCATTTTGCCCAACACTTCGCCATTCAACTCATTTGGGTTAATAATTCCGGTAGAATCGGCGACACACAGTTGATTCTGTTCGATTGTCCCATGAATTTGTTTTGCACATTCCTCGGAACTAATAAGTTCAACGGAGTGCTCAGTTGAGAGGATGAGATTTCCTCGTTGTTCTGGGACAAATCTGGTGAAAGGCGGACTAGTTTCTGCATTTAACTGATGACTTTTCTTCAAGAGCATGCAGATGGGTTTAAATCCTTCTGTAAAATAGTTACGCATGTCCTCTGGCAGCTTCACTTTAAGCAGTGCTATATCATTTTTATTATCTCCTGAGTACTCGGGATGCTTAAAAACCGTTTCCACAGAAACAGGATGGTACACACTATTATCTATCGCCAACGGTATAACATTTCTGTAGAAAAGAATAAAAAGTTTTGGCTACTTATTCTCATTAAAAACGCTTATGTTACTTACACTTCTTCTGGCATGCCTCTAGCAATTGTAATAATAAAATCTAAAAAAAGGGATTTTATTTAATTAATTTAATTTTTATAAATAGTTACTCACTTTCAGTGATAAAAACTCCATTCGCCTTGAAATTGATTCCAAGAACGAGAGCCATTTGGTGTGATGTTATGGTATCGCCACCACAGTCCTTAAACAACCATAAATCAGGTTTACTGGCACTTTGATAACTAACGTTCCCGGATGGACTCTCTGGTTCCTGTGGGCCACTCGGAGTTGTGTCCTCCAAATTCAGTCTATTTACATTGGTCGCAATCCAGTCCACATGGGATGTAACGTCGGTAAATACTATAGGTCCTTCGCTGTTGGGGTTTCTAAAACTTGCAATCCCCAACTGAACTTCGTGTTTGGATTTCGTGTTATTGCCAGAAATCATGAAACTTTTGGTCAACGGATTTCCAATATAAACACCAGTGGTGTTTCCATCTAACACACGCGCACATATATCATTCGAACTGTGATTAATACTACACTCGGTTTCATTCAGCTTGTTGAAGATAAGCACATGCAGATTTTCGCTGTCCAAGCCCTGACTTTTCGGGGCCCAGGCAAACCCATTGAAGGTTCGAGTCGACTGTACGAAGTTCTTGATTCTCTCATCCGAAATAATGCATATTGGGTGAATGTCGGCTGTGAATAAGTGGTTTTACGACTATCATAAATCCGTTTAATTGCCAACCTACCCGAGAAGACGACGCTGTACGGCATTTTGAGCAGTGCAATATCATTCCGGATGGGCGATCTAGAGAACAATCGGTGCACAACAGCTTTGATAATCGGTATTCTCGAGTCCTGAGAGTCAGCATCGGGAATATTGTACGCACCCAGTTCCACAAATCTATAATAGATAATAATAATATAGTTTATATAACTTAAGTTTGATTTATAGTAAAAATAACGTGGCATAACAGTTGTGTGTAAAAATAATAACTACTAAATTTGGGGATACTTACAGGTTGACTTGGTGTTCAATGCACTGAGCAGCGGTTAGCACAAAGCCTAATCGTAGATTTTTATTATCAAATGTGGGAGAATGTTTTCCATTAATACGAACGTTTGTGAATAAGGGTGCCACCGCACAGAAAATCCGAGGCATTACTGATGGCTGTCATCCAAGCAGCTGCTTGTAATCCTGCCCTGCTCTGCTCCATGAATTTTCCACAGGACTCATCCAAAAATCGAGATGAAACCTGGTGGCCAAGGAGCAGGGTGAACAAGGGAATCCAAGCTAAAGATGACTGCATTCTACGCGTGGCACGAAACGAATGAAACATAAAATGCGAGCCCGGTTCCTATGTACTTCTTATCAAGTATTTCATATCATGAGTTCTTTTACTTTTCATTACTTTTCATTACCAAGCGCGTTATTATTCTTATAAATGTGCGTGCATGTACATACATAAAATATTTCTAATGGTATAAAAAGCTTGCGTGTTGCTTAGAACTGCGAGTTTCAGTCTTCTGCTTCCAGTTGTTATTTATATAATGGATTTATGTAATGGATGGATATGTTCTGCGTCCTTTCAGATGTGTGCACATAACAGACATTGGCGTGGGTTACATCTCCACGATGCTGTCGCTGACCGCCCTCTTCCTGCGCTGGTGCTCCCAGGTGCGGGACTTCGGGCTGCAGCACCTGTGCTCCATGCGCAACCTGCAGGTGCTTTCCCTGGCCGGCTGTCCGCTGCTCACCTCGTCGGGTCTGTCCAGCCTGATCCAGCTGAGGCATCTGCAGGAGCTGGAACTGACCAACTGCCCGGGTGCGTCGCACGAGCTGTTTGACTACCTGAAGGAGCACCTGCCTCGCTGCCTGATCATCGAATAATCGATGGGTGGAGATGATCGGATGGACGGATGGAGGGGTATGCATCCCCGGAGCTCCCGGAGCACTGATTTTCGGTTCGGTTCGAGTATGCTAATTTGGTACACCTAACCTCCAGTCGGCAAGTTCCTCGCGTGCTATGTGACTTTAACTTTCCGTCAACACTGTACTCTATCCCTTATAGTTTTAGACTTATTTTGATTTCTGCTGTGATTTGATACGGAACTTAGTTAAGTTGATCTGTTTAAGACGAAGATGTACCACAAAAGACCCGAAGATGATATTTATTTACATGCAATACAATATGTCTAATATACATATACATAAATATATATTTATATTTATAAATATACATTATTTATATTATTGTAGTTTTTAACGAACGTTTTATTTACTACTCTCGCTGTATTTAAACATGCAGTCTACGTGTAAAATATTGAAAGAAAAGAAATGAAAACAAATGAAAAACCAAATTACAAAAAATGAAAACCAAACATTGCGCCCAAAAGACGAACAAACAACAAATAACAATTACAAAACATACCAAGTGAATCAAAATATGCAATTAAATACATTAGTTCAAAGAAGCAAAACAACAACGGATGAATATTTGAAAATATTTACGAGTATAGCGAAAACGTGCAAAAGTTGCCATCAGCTTTAGATTGAAATTGCAATTGAAATTTACAAATCCTAGACTTTTGCATACCCTGACCAGTGAAACCTAACTTCGATTGTACCATATGACTACTCTGTAATTAACTAACTGCTACTGAAAGTATTTTAAGGTGACATAAAGTGCACGCTACCGATGAGGTCAAAATTTAACATAATGTTTAGCAAATTGTTGTCAAATTGCAAAATGCAATTGCGAACCATAAACAATCGAATCCTGGCCGTCAAAGATACTCTATATATCTAGCTTACGTTATAGAGCCGCTCTCCTCATTAAAGTAAATCCCTCACTCAAACCTTATGTAAATGCTTTGTTTTTAACTCCAATGTGAGAGTTTCATCCAGAACATTAAGCAAACGGAGATTGGAAACTGCAGTCTTAAACCAACAAGAACACAACTCTACAAGTACATGATAAAATAAATAAATGGTAAAATGAATTTAATGTTGTTTTTGTAAAAGCCTGAATCAAGGAAGTAGTTGGTAAGTAATATCTGACCTGCGCCTTGTCTGAACTCATAAAAACACTGTAGTCTAATCGGGCTTAGATCAAACTTTATAGTCATGACTTCATCTTAAATCGAATTCTTAACCTTAATGCTAGTGGCATCTATCATACAATAAAGTAGGCGTCAGGATCATTCTTCGCATGCGCCTTCGCCATCTTCGTCGTCGTACTCGT
Organism: Drosophila teissieri; assembly: GCF_016746235.2. Taxonomy (NCBI): domain Eukaryota; kingdom Metazoa; phylum Arthropoda; class Insecta; order Diptera; family Drosophilidae; genus Drosophila; species Drosophila teissieri. Next base: position 11,198,339 of record NC_053031.1, on the reverse strand, counting down.
CGCCCTCCTCGTCGTCCTGCTCATCGTCCTTGCCCTGCTGATCCCACCAGGAGAGCACGCCCAGGCCGGATTCGTTAATGGCACCCTGAAAGAAAGAAGTAGTCGTTATATACAGATCATCCCAGGGGCGGTAAATAGCTAACAATAATCCTGTATGGCGTCTTCACTTCTTGGGAGGAAGCTGAAGCGACTGCAGAGGATGAGCTGGCACCCTGCTGAGCCTGAGCTTCAGCTTTTGGCGGTCCAATGGGGGAAGTTTCCTCGAAGATCTCCCGTGATACGCGAAACTTGATGGGCTCACCAACGTCCATGAAGAGATCGTGTTTGGCGCCATCATCGAGCGGATATTCCCAAACCCAGGCCTGTTCGGCCTCATCGAAACGTGAGGGATGCTGCAGGGCGGCATGCGGAATGAGGATGTCGTCAAAGAAACCCAGTGTCACATGGACCCCTTCCCGGCTGCAGTTGCGTATCTTTCCGGTAATCACGGTGCCCACCATCGGCCGGAAGACCACGTACCGGAACAGCACCTCCGTGTGCGAGGCTCCGTCTCCCGGCAGAATGATCGAATCCTTCAGTGAAACAATATCCTTCAGCGCAATGCATAGTCCCACGTTTAGAAGGACCTGTCCGGCAGAAAATCAGAAATCAGGACGTGCACATGGGAGTCACACTTCTCACACCTTATTGGCCAGCTTGCGGTCGATCTCGTCGCGCACGGCGTCCACCAACTTCAGATGGAACTGGTCCGGCGCAATCCTCACGTTGTCCTTCAGCTCCGCCAGCACGAACATGTCGCCAAATTGTACAAATACTTTATTTCAAACTAATGGCCGTTCATTGTTTTGAATGTGAGTTACAGTACCATGTGTAGACGCAGTGTGACCACATGCTCATGCAATAAATACCAAAAATACTAATTATTAGAATTTTCATTTATTAGATGGGGTACTTTCGTGCTTACATTTCGGTCAGCTGTTAAGCCAGCTGATTGCAAACAATTGAATTTGTTATAACTTTTATTTTGTAGTAACAAACTAGAAAACTAATAATAGTTTCTGCACGATAATAAGTCCTGTTGTCCAAATGAAACATCTTTCATTTGTATTCGTACATTTGCATACTGCACCCCATCCCTGGAAAATACCAAAACAATGTCAACGCTTCATTCTGAATGGCATTCGCAACACGTGCGGCTGGTTGTTACAATTTGTGAAATTTTGGGCTTTAATAAGTTTGTGTAAGTCTGGCACCGCATCAAAAGCTTTTGTCGTATAAATACAGCAAAGAATTCAATACTCATTAGTAACTACTGCACGTCCCGCGATGAGCAACGACAGCCACAAATACAGCGACGCCGAGGAGGACGAAGAAGACCTGCAGAGCGTAAGCAAAGTGCTTATGAATTTACCATGAAATATTTCTAACACTTTCTTATTATTTAGTCCGAGTGGTCAAACGACTTTAAGAACCTCACAGTGAAGCACGAGATCTTTAAGGACATTAAACTGACGCCCAAGGAGGCGAGCGATGACCTCGCACAAGTAATAGAAGCCACCAACGAAGAGGATGAACCGGAGGACGAAGAACCCGAGGAATACGATGAAGAAGACTACGACGATGTCGGAGATGACTACGATACGTATGAGGAGGCTTACACGGGCTTTAACAAGCTCCACGTCCAGCCGCAGCTTACAAACGCCAGTGGAGGTGGCTCCGGCGGCGGCGCTGGAGGTGCATCTGGTGGCGCACAACGTGTCAGCAGCTACCAACCAAATGAGAAGCTGCTGCGCCGATACTCTGCCCGCATTAACGTGGAAAAGTACGATCCCACCACGAATATGAGCGCGCAGGCGGCCAACCGGCTGGTGAACTTCGATCGGCGCGACAGGACACAGGTGCGTGACAAGCACGACCGAGCCACTGCGGAACAGGTGATGGATCCACGTACCCGGATGATACTCTTCAAGCTGCTGAATCGCGGTATGATACAGGAAATTAACGGCTGCATTTCCACGGGCAAAGAGGCGAATGTCTATCATGCCGTTTCCAAAAACGGTGAAGAGGAGTTCGCCATCAAGATCTACAAGACGTCCATTCTGGTCTTTAAGGACCGCGACAAGTATGTGTCAGGTGAATTCCGCTTTCGGCACGGCTACTGCAAGCACAACCCGCGCAAAATGGTGCGCACCTGGGCGGAGAAGGAGATGCGGAACTACTTGCGAATGCGCAACGCGGGCGTTCCTGTGCCGGAGCCAATCCTGCTACGCTCGCATGTACTCGTCATGCGGTTTTGCGGTCGCGATGGCTGGCCGGCGCCAAAGCTCAAGGACGTTGAGCTGAGCACCTCAAAGGCGCGAGAGTTGTACAGAGACTGCGTAGTCTTAATGTGGCGCATCTACAACCAATGTCGTCTTGTGCATGCTGATCTTTCCGAGTTTAACATCCTGGTGCAGGATGGTCAGCTGGTCATTATCGATGTAAGCCAGTCAGTGGAGCACGATCATCCCCATTCCTTTGACTTCCTGCGCAAGGATTGCACCAACATATCCGAGTTTTTCCGAAAGCGAGCGGTGGCGACGATGACGGTGAAAGAGCTTTTTGATTTCATCACGGACCAGACCATAACTACAGAGAACATGGAGGAGTGCCTGGAACGCATCTCTGAGCGAATCAAGGATCGCGATTTTGACGCCATCTCCGCTCAGGAGAAGATCGATGAGGCTGTTTGGCAGAACACCTACATTCCCAAAAGGCTGGACGAGGTATGTTTGCGCAGTGATTTTAAAAATCAATGTTACATTACAAATCCGTATTCTGCTTCCAGGTACGTCATTTTGAGAGAGATGTAACCAAGGCAAAGCAAGGAGTGCAGCAAAATCTCATCTACGGAAAGATCACAGGTCTGACTTCGGATCTGGACGTGCAGCAAAAGCCAGACGTCCTTCAATCCTCTGCCGCCAACGAGGAGGATGGTAGTGAGGCCCAAACTAGCGGCAGTGAGGACGAAGACTCGCAGGAAAACGACAACGATGAAGATGCCAAAAAGTTTAAGAATTCGGCAAGACCGCGCGAGGAGTCTCCTGAGAGTAAAAAGGCTCGCAAGAAGGCCGTCAAAGATGCGAAAGCCGAGCAGCGCAAGGTTAAAGTGAAAAAGCACGTGAAGAAACGCAAGGAGAAAATGGGCAGCATGAAAAAATAGTTATTTCTGAATTGCGTTAATATAGCTGTGAGTTTAAGTTTTTAATATTTTATGGAAATTTTATAACTAAGCTGCATCTTATATGATAAAATTATATAAAAGCGATGTAACTTAAGTTAACGCCATTTTTTATGGTTATTACTATACCAAATGGCTGCGGGGATTGCCGCAGGTATAAAACAAATATTAAACCCACTACTTTACTAGTATTCACTCGTATTAGCAATAAATGTAATAGTATAGTAGTAGTTCCCTTTTCGAATGGAGATCATACGTCAGCGTTTTAAGAAACAACTAATCCATGGAGAAGCGTGAAACCGTCGATTAGGTGAAACCATTATATAGTTGGAGTTGTTACAGACCGCTTAGTTTCGTCGCAGTCTTTCCCATTGCAATGTTGCCTAAAATACTTGTATTGTTTTGCACTTTTTTACCGGGAAATATCGCGGAATCCTCAGTGAAGCCACTGCGTTACAATCTGACGATCCTCACTCGCCTGGACAGCGGAGGTGCCCGGAATCAGTTTGAGGGCATCGTATCCATCGATATTGAAGCGACAAAATCAACTCGCTTCATCAATTTAAATTCCCGCGACTTGAATATTTTTAGAAAGAAAACATGGCTATTGCGCTGGGCCAGCGGCAGAAAAATTAGAGCACTCGAGCTAAAGAAAAATGTTAAAGAGCCCAGCGTGGTTAAGCTAGTAATGGAGCTGCCTCTCAAATTTGGCGAGACATACACACTCAACATGTTCTTCTCGGGCGATCTGGATCGGCAACAGGAATATGGCTACTTTGCCGGCCACTACGATAAGACGCCGAAAGTGTTCTACTCCATGACTCACTTGGAGCCGGACTACGCCCCCAACGCGTTTCCCTGCTTCAATGACCCACTCTTCAGGACCCCGTACAATATAACAATGGTGCACGACAGGAAATACGTTGCACTCAGCAATATGCCCCCCATAAAGGAGACGCCATAGTAAATAATCCTCTAAAGAATCAACATATGAGATATTAAACCAATCTATGTGTTTGAATATTTGCAGCGACGAAATCAAAAACTATGTGTCGACGACATTTATGGGATCACCCCCGCTAGCCGCTCACCAGGTCATGTGGATTCTGCACAGTCTACAGAAAGTTTATAGTGGTTCTACGGCTGCGGGTGAGAATATCACCATCTGGTCACTGCCGCACTTGGCGGAGAGTCTGGCGGAGGTGGCGGAAGTGACGCCCAATTTGTTTAGTAAATACGAAACCCTGTTCGCACATCCATTGCCAAAAGGACCGGATTGGGGTGGGAAACTCGATCATGTGGTGGTGCCTAGATATACGGAAATGTTTAGTGGCCAGGGTCTGATGGTGTACGGCGAGGATAAGGTGGACTCAGGCCTAAACGGACTCGAAAGCCTGCAGAAAACGCTGGCGGAGCTGGTTGCACGCCAATGGAATGGGCTTCTAGTGAGCCCCTCTGACTTGAATGAAATGTATGTGCGGGACGGCGTTAACTACTATCTGAGCATCCATGTGATGGGCATGGAGAAGGAGGCCTATAACATGACTCAGCTTCTTAGAACGCGTCTAGATGTTCTGTATTCTGATTCCTTGGGCAAAGAAAAGTCCATCGCTACCGATGTAAGGGAAGCCGGAAACCTAAAATTCCGCAAAAACAAAATGTGCCTGCTCACCCACATGATAAAGGTGGCCATCGGCGATAAGTTGTTCCTTAAGGGATTGCAAGAGTTCATTCAGCGATACGCCAACTCCTCCGCTTTAAGCATGGAGCTGTGGGAGGAGTTCCAGCGAGAGGCTCGCCGCAATCACCAGCTGCCTATCGGTGTGAGTTTACCTACTGTGATGGAGACATGGCTAAAGCAACCAGGTTTCCCGCTACTCACCGTCCAGCAGGATGATGCGAAGCAGAAGGTGACCATCAGGCAGAGTCGCTATAATCAGAAAAAACTGAATATCAGTTCCAAAGACTGCTGGTGGGTCCCGGTCGTCTACATCGCCAAGAATCTTCCGCTTTCCCAGGTGGAGTGGCTTGGCTGTCAGAGAAAGAAAGCCGATATATTGGAACTCAAACACATCGTGAATCCGGAAGATTGGCTGTTGTTAAACGTCGATGCTGCAGCGCCTCTTCGTGTCCTCTACGATTCATACAGCTTGCAGCTGATCAGTAAAGCTCTCCTTGAGGATTTCACCCAGATTCCGGAGCTTAGTCGCGTCCAGTTGGTCGACGATGCCCTCAGTTTCGCCTGGACGAGTTTGTTAACGTATAACGCCACCTTAAACGTGATCTCGTATCTTTCGAAGGAGACCAGCGCTGCGGTTTGGGAAACAGCCCTTTTCCATTTGGAGAACCTACAAAGCATCATGAGATTGACGACGGGTTATCGCATCTTTAAGGTGGGTCTTACCAAATCCGACGTCATTTTTAATCTATAGCGCACCCTTTTAGCTTTTCATGCAAAAACTTATTGAGCCAGCTTTTAAAGCAACATTGAAATCCCTTCCACCCCAAACTCCCAAAGCCAGAACAAGTCTGGAAACATCAACCCTTACCTTATCCTCGGAAACACCGACCTCCACAATATCCCCGGAAACACCAACCTCCATAATATCCCCGGATGTCCCAGAAACACCGACCCCCACAAGATCCCCGGAAACCACAAAGAGCGAAAGCAAAACGGATTTGTCATTGTCGACGCTTTTATACCGGCCGGCGTGTCAGTTCGAAATCAAGGAATGCCTAACGGACGCAGAACAGCGATTTCAGTCGGCAATGGAGCAGAAATCCAGCTCCTCCATTCCGGAGGAGATTCGGGAAACCGTGCTCTGCAGGGGCATTCGCAACGCCTTGGAGGATCATTGGATAATGGTGCGGGACATGTACTTCGAGGCGGAGAATGAGAAAGAGAAGCGCATCCTCCTGAATTCCCTCAGCTGCACCACGGAGTATTGGGCGATGCAGAAGCTGCTCAGCTGGGCCCTTGACCCAAAAAAGGTTCCAAGCACGCTGACAGCCGGTCTCCTGAGCGCCGTATTGCGATCCTCGTTGGGCTACTATGTGGGCAAACAGTTTCTCATCGACAACACAGAGGAAATCCTGCGCCGGTGAGTATTCAAAAACTACTAAGATGACTGCAAAAAACTAAAAACTAATATGCCAACATCTCCAGCAAGGACCTTAAATTGATTCTGAGCCCGTTTATCAATGCTATAACTACCCAAGCTGAATTTACGGACTTGAAAACTCATTTGCATAAGAACCTTCCGTCCTCAATGATTTCTAGCATATTATCCTTGCTGGAACCTGCCTTAGACCGAGTGATTTGGCGAAATAGCCTGTACTTTGATCTTCTCAAAGCTATTCGAGCTCATACTCTGAAAGATGGTTCAGAAAACAGCTCTGTTGCCTCACCATAATTGTAACATCAATAAAAATACAAGGCATATAAGTCTTGAATTGTTAAAACATCGGTTTTATTCTTCACAATTCGAGTTGATATTACTTTAACCACAAAAAATGTAAAAAACTTGCTCGCCTCTTCTCTGCAAACAACTTGGGGATTGTCGTGTCATTTTGATATTACCGGAAATGTTATTAAGATACATTTGGCTAATCTATTGATTTGTTCCTTTTATTTCCTTCTATGCAGATAATTTGGCTTTTAAAGGCATTTGTGTGTGTGAGCTGTATCCTAACTTAAGCTATCTTATGTCTATGTTAACCTTTGTTCTTTTCAGGGGAATGGTGCATAAGTATGTACAGGAAGTATCTATCTGTCTGTTTAAAGTCGAACATCACAGCATTGACATTGCCTAAAGCTAGGGATAAGATTCATCTGGAGTATTGGTTACAAGATCAGGCATAGCATCGCTTTCGCAGACTGATGTACATTATCACCCGGAAGAACAGCATCAGCATGGCCAGCAGTCCGAACTGATGGAGCATCGACACCTTTTCCACATCCAAAAATTTGAGCAGCACGCGCGGATCGCTAAAATGACAGTATATCGCATCGCAGTCGAGTTCCTCGCGCTGAAATCCGAAGACGGCTAAAACCAGAGACACTACGCCCACACGCACATAGCTGAACTTCATCAGCAGCTGCATTCCGCCCGATATCTGCGGTGCAAAGTCGAAGCCGTAGACCGCCAGTCCCATCAGAGGAGCTATTATCATCGGACCCACCACACTGCCGTTCTGCAATGAGATTGAAGTGTTTGAGCCCAAAAGTATACCTCAGATGCGGTTAAGTAACTCACCGTAATGCTGAAGGTGGCTCCAATGGCCAGGCCCATGCCCTCGGCCACCAAGGAGATCATTAAGCCCACAGCCACAAAAATGCCAAAGCGCCAGAACTGTTGGGGCAATCCGGACATCCAGTACGTGACCGCCATGAAGGTGATGTTCAGTAGCACTTGGAGTGGTAGACGCGACACTGTGAGGGCCATGTAGTACGGCGTAAGGGTGTACCAACGATTGAAGGTCTCCTTCTTCACCACTTTCACCTCGGCGGGATCTGCAGGATAATTTCAGGATTAAGTACACACTCAAAAAATGGATACCAAAATCACTTACAGCTTAGAATGGGCACCATCACCTGGGTGTACACGATCATGAGGACGGCGCCGATGCAGAATTTTAGATGATCGAACATCCGGCCACCTTGGTTGCCCAGTTGGAAGAATATCAGGCCGAAGAACAGGCCGCACAACAGGTGATGGAACAGTTGGATAGTCAGGGCCAAACGAGCCCGCGTTATCCTCAGTAGCATCACCCGCATGAGGACTACAAACTGCCGCAGCCCAGATATATCCCGCCGATCCGTATGGAGGCGTTTCGAGAAGGCCTTCACCTGCTCCAACAGAGCACTGGTACCTCCAATCAGCGTTCCGTCCGTGGAAGCGGCACTGCCGGCGAAAAAGGCGGGCAGGAATGGACGCTTCTGTTGCTCTAAGAACATCGTGGTGACCGCCTGCTGAGGCGCCAATTGATCCGACTGACTGGCCACGTAGATCAGCTTCCCGTTTTCGGTTAGGTCGCTGAGTGCCGGCACCAGGTGTCCATCCTCGGCATCCACCAGCTCAATAACTGCAGCAAATATGTAATCCCATTAATACTCTCTAGTGAAATTAGGTGGTAAGACTCACTGTAATCCGAGGGACTGTAGTGCCTGGGGCAGTCGATCTGGGCCAGTCGCAGGAAGGGTATGGTGGCTCTGGGACTGCCTTGGTAGACGCACTGGCCCTTGGCCAGGACGTAGATGCTATCGAAGTAGTTGTATATGGTGGCCGACGGCTGGTGGATGGTGCAAACGATGGTGCGACCCTCGTAGGCCATCGCCTGCAGCATTCGGATGCACTGGGCCGCCGTCACTTCGTCCAGCCCACTGGTTGGTTCGTCCAAGAAGAAGATGTTGGGATTGTCCACCAACTCCAGGGCGATGGACAATCGCTTTCGCTCACCGCCACTCAGCTTTTCCGCCGTGACATTGCGGCGGTGATTCAAGTGCAGATTCTCCAGGATGTCTGTCATGATTTCGGCCTTTTTGTGGCGATTCTTCAACTTGAGATCGCAGGCGAGATTCATTAGCTCCTCCACAGTCAGCAGGGTCTGGTGGTGGTCGTCCTGCGTGATGTAGCAGGCGTTGTCCCTCTTCATCTTGATGTTCCCTGTGACTCCGTCGCGCCTGAAAGTCATTAAAAGTTAGATCGAGCTATTCGTTTTACATCTAACAAGGGAATGTATTTCCCATTATTGTTGATTTTCTTATCGTTCCCCTATTTCCGGTTATAAACACATTTTACGACAAACATGCTGGATCTTCAACCTTTCCTATATCATTATTTGAAAAACATCGTTTCGTGACTTTGCAGCTTGTGAAGCTAATTCTGTAAATTTCCGCCGTATTTTGAGGAAGCATCAGTTTCTGCGACATTTATTTGGAAAGCAAAGTCTGTTTTGGTCCAGAATGTATTCATAATACTGGAGATGTTTGTTTACTTATGCTTATCTACAGCCCCCCTCCCAAAATCTACAGAACCCAGTAGCTATTTCGCATTTGAGTCGGAATAAAGTCCGCATTTAATCGCCAGTCTTTCGGTGAAACATAGAACCGGTTAAGTTTCGGCGCCCCCGAGTTATTTGGCTTTGGATTTGTTACACTTAAAACATAACGCCGAATGCAGTCGAGTCTGGTTTGGCTTTGTTTTGGTATTGTTCTCACCTGAAACCCGAAATCGCATTAAGCAAACTGCTTTTTCCGGCTCCCGAGGGTCCCATGATAGCCGATAGTTGACCATTCCGGAAACTGCCGCTCACTCCATTCAGAATTCGACGTTCTCCGCTTACGCGCCCTGAAATAGAATAATAATTGGTTATTTAATACATTAATATATTAACTTGAGTAAAATAAAGATTGGAAATAATCGTATTAAGAATGCAATTTGCTAAACATCTTTAAAATATTCAATGAGTCATAGAACAATAGAACTAATATATTCCAGCTATTACGTATGAACGCTTGCGATTCTGGTTTATCTCGGATTTGTCGGATTTGTTCGTTTGTTTATAAGACAGATGAAATAATCAAGATTGCGAATGACATAACACTAAATAAATCGAGTTTCATTTTTAATGACCATACGTTGTGGTCTAGGAAATTCACTTTCATTGACTGGGCAAACATGGCTCAGAGCAGCTGAGAATCCAGTTAAATATTTTTAATAATTTTCGTGGCAGCGGAAAGCTACTGTAGATGGCAAATGACGGACTTCAGAATATTTCATGACTGGCAGAAACGAAACCAGCTTCCGCCCTGTCTGTCTGCCAAATTCCAAAGGTCTGCCCGAACTCCACAATTACAGGTGTTCGCACGGGCATAATTTATTCCATTTAAAATTCGTCTCGGGTGTGGAAAAATCCGTAACAGTGGTACCATTTTAAGACCAGAAATTGGTGGTCACAGGGAACCAATTTATTTATATACTCTCCAGCCAATTACGCACTATCGCAATGCGAACCTGACCTGCATTCTTCGCGATCTGTCATCTCATTCTCGATGATCGACTGAGTGAATATGTGCCAATGCCAACGGTGTTCTTATCAGCAGTGCAGCTGGACTATACTACAGGGTATTACCGAAGGTCGTAATCAAGCATCTCAATCATTAATTGATTCTTCGGATTTACTTGTGTTTTCAGTTTCCATGGACAGTTGGTACAACAGGGCGGATGGTTAATGAGGAAGATTGGTCTGTCTTCGATTCCATGGGTCTATAAGGTTACAGATTAATCTTATAAATGCACTTGATTCTAGAAAGTAACGTTGCGAACAATGGCAAAGCTTATCATAAAGTTCAGTTACATATTGCTGAAAGTCAATGTCTGTCTGGGAATATGCTAAGCATTGATTTATGTTGATAAGAATACATATGGGTTGGATTACTTAATTTTTAATATTAAGGATTGGCAGAAATATGTTTTTCTGAGCATTTAAAATAAAAATCTGCAACTTCCGAGATTTTGCATTACTGACATACATATGCAAAGTAGAACTCGCTACTAGTCCATATTTGACCCAGTTTTTACAGAGCCGGTGGCCAATTAAAATTCATTGCACAACTGAATCTGAATCGCTGTGGGCGAAGCAACTCAAGAAGGTCACTGACAACTCGGAGCGGAGTCTGTCGATAATCCTATTATCAGAGTGTGTTTACCAGCGACCGGTCTCCATATCAATTAGCCCCATATCAATTAGCCGCCGCCTTTCGAGCACGCCTTTTAAAGCATTCTGGCCACCACGTTCTGAGCACGCGCAGCGGCTAAATAACGTAAATCATTAAAATGCCAAAAAAAAAATGCTGTCAGCAAAACCGGCGACCAACAATCAACAGTACGTTGGCTTAACTGATTTATCGTACCGCTCGCCCTCCTCAAACATTGTAAACCGCTGCTCCCACGATTCTACGTGAGTCACATAATGAGGCGTGACAATTTGCTGTGGAAATTATCGCAATGAATATGATACGGTAAGTCGATGCTATACATATATGCTATACGATGCTGAAAAGTGATTTAGATAGACCCGAATTATAAACCTATTATCAAGCCAAGCAATCCTTGTTTACTGGTATCGGTGAAAAATATTCAAAAGTTCATAATCCAAATTCCGAGTCATAACTGAACTGCGCTTTAAACAAACACGTTTCTAAATTGGTCCAATGAGTTTCTGAATCTTAGCCAGATCGATTGTGGACCCACCTTTTGGGGGGATGACAGTGCTCCCTGGGAAAAGTTCGCTAATTGATGCAATTGAATCGCCTCTAGCTAATTAACACAATTCCATTAGCATGCCAGTAGCGTTTGGTGCGCTAAATGCGACTTATAATGCAGCACTCACTACCAACAGTTGAATTTGGATCTGTCCCATTCCCTGGAATCGATGATCTTCGGTCTGTTATCCAATATCATATCATACCACTCCAAGCCCTTCTGAATCATTAATCTTATATAATGCTGCTTGCAACCAAGTGCACGTTTGAATTATTCATAAAAGGTGCCTCATTCACAAATTATTTATTAGGTTGCCGCGCAGTGATTCGAATTTACTAACCAGATACAGAACTCTATAGCTATGAATCAAGAAGGGATGTAGTTTAATTCAGAGCTATGCAGTTAATTGTATTAACAGAAATGCAGAACTAAAGATTCATTCAATTTAATTGACTACTTGAGTTAAACTGAACCCCTTTGACTGAGTAAACCCGGACATTGACTGGCTGACTAATCCCAAATTGCCCTGCTGACTTGGAATGGAAAAGCGCACTCCATGTCGCGGAACACAGAAAAAACACAAATAAAATAGAAAACGTGTCCAAGTCCGACGACTTTTGGAGGGGAAAATTATTCAATCAATGTTGGGCAATTTTCGCTTTTCACTGTGCGCCAACATAATATTGCTGTTGTAGTTGCAATTGTTGCTGCTGCTGGTGCCGATCATCATCACGATGATGATGATGATGGTCAGGATGATGATGATAGTGAGAATAATGATGCTGATGATGAGGTTGTGGATGTGGATGTGGATGTTTTGGTCGCCAACTACTGTAGTTTCCATTGATGCGGGGCACACACATCGAGGAAGTCGCAATGTATCTGCGATGTGTGAATATGTGTACTTATGCATGTGGCGAGATAAATATGTACACAAAACATTAAGCCCGCACACTGACTTCTGGGTGTATATTTACTCAAACAGTGGGTTAAAAAGGAAACAACAACGTGTTTGCTTAACCCACTGCAGAATACCGAAGTTTTATAGATATAATCTATTTACCTTTGATTATGATTATGATCATTAGGGCTTATACAAAAAATATAAAAATATTCTGAAAATCCAACTAGTTATATATTCATGGGAAGCACTGTTCTCGCGCTTATCGCCCGTTACTACATTCCACATGGCAACCACATTTGGCGACATCTCGCTGCTGACTGTGAGTTGCACGTTGCACATGGCGTATGAGCAATAACTAATCAGCAGTCGTACTTGAGTTTGACTCTGCAATGAGGAAGCTCAACTTCAGGCTGTCGGTAGCCGTGAAAACTAAGTTATTGGTGAGCAGTCTAGTAAGCATTTCCTCTTCTGCTGAAAGCAAGCCAAAAACAGGCAATTAAACTCTTGATTAAGTCGACAAGTGGCTGACAAGTGCCCTTTAGCCAACACACTTCTTACAGATTGAAATTCAAATCGCATTTGCAATGGCAAGACTATATTTCCAAGGGCATATGGAATGGAATAGTGGTAATATTATGGATAGCTTTCTAGATTTTTGATTATATTAGTGTCGTTCTTTTAAATATTTATACTAGAATAAAATGCTAAGTGCCATACAAAGTAGCAATCTGACGATTACTAAGTGGATTGCACTAGGGTCCAGCAATTATTGAATAAATTAGGCGCAACCAATCAAGTGCATTTTAGCACTTTTAGATTAACAAGTATTGAAATGGCTAATAAAGTACTAAACTGGGCTATAATAATTTTGTACCCATGTTTATCTATATTTTTCATTGTGTGTAGGATTGAGTATTGAAAATGAGAAAGCAACAATATTACACTACTGCTGAAACTGTAAAGTACTTAATTTTCTAAAATCTTTTAAAAATATGCATAAAAAGAAGACCCTTTTTACCTACTTTTTTACTTTTTTCATCTACTTCTTTTTAGATGATCTTTTGATCTTAGTTATTCTTTCACCCATTGCGAAATGTGTTGAGTTTGCAGGCATAATTCCATTCATGCGGTTCAGTCAACCAAAATGAACTTGAAGTTCTGCCAAATGCATTATATTATTCAATCCATTCGATTTTGTGTCAATGGTATTCATGGGCAGAGAGTGCGCACTTAAGCTTGAACTTTCGCCCAAACACGGCGAGGGTAAAACTCGTTTGGCTCCACACCAAAAGAAGGGGTTGTGGCCATAAACGTGGCCAGAACGTCAACCATTTCAGCCAAGTGTGTCGAATGTAATTCGGAATGAGACCCCTAAGCAAATGTAGCAAGTTGAGCAATTGACATTAGAAATAAAGGCAAGGAAAAGGGCAAAAGAGCAAAAGAGCCAACCAGCTGGCCCCCACAAGTTGTTGATTATGGAGCAGTTGCCACTTGTCCAGACAACTACTTGACCATAAGACGACCATTACCTCCGATGTCGCAGAAATATTGCACAAAGCTCATAAACAAAGTAAACGCAGATGCCCAGATATACTACGATGCAAAAAAAAGTGTGTAATACAAATATCTAACATTTGGCAGACGCAAACCATGAAGGACTAGCGTAGTTATAACATATTAACACATTTATATTAGGCAAAACTATGAGTTAACCTATTAAACTAAATATGATCTAACGAGATACTTCTATTAAGCAACACGCCAATAAAAGGTAGCATAAAGCATAAAGCAAATGGATCTAAAATTTAAATTACCTAAAGCGGTTGAGATTATTTCAACTTGATCATCTAACACTTTGCGATCAACAGAGTTGTTTAAAAATTCAAACACTGTTCGGATATCAGTAAAACGGAATTACACAAGCTGCGCAAAACTAATTGTCACATTTCCCATACATTATACAGTACTTAAAGGGAAACTTGGTGTTTCTGATTGAATAATTCATTCGAAATACCTTTGAATAAATACGAGTTATATGAGAGATATATGAATAGGATGATGTTACTCACAGAAGTTCTTTCGCACCTTGACGGTGTAGTACACATCTTGGAATTCCACATCTTTGGACTGCTTGGCGAGTAGGTTCTGCGACTGATCCATGGCGGGTGCTGATGGATTTGTTTATCGTTTTTTAATGCCGCTTTCAAAAGCTCATATATTAATGAACGACGCGGGTGGCAAGGGTGGCTCCAGTGGCTCTGATGGCTCCCCGGCTTTTCACTGACGGATTCAGATACGTACTACAAGTGCGCTCGCTCGCATCTAGATACGTGTGCTGGCTGCCGAATGTGTCATTACCTACCGCACCAAAGTCGGAATTGGAATGGAAATGGGAATGTGTGCTGGATCTCTGGCTGCGCGGCGCGGTTATTTATTTATATTTATATTTTTTTTACACTCGTTCCTCTTTTTTTGTTGTACTTTTGCCAGCTTCGCGATTATTGTAGTTGTATTTTTTGTATTTATTTTTCCATCTGACTTTTGATTTTGTTATTGTTCCTCTTTATGCACGCATGGCCGTGTGATTGCAGATTTATTACCCGTTTTGTTTTGATCGCACTGGCGTCTTACGCGCTGCAAATAAAAAATTAATCATTATAGATTTTGACATGTGTGCGAAGATATAGCGTGGCAAAAACTAAAATAAAAAAAGGAAAGCATATGCCGATTATCAACTTTTATGGTGGCCTTGAGTTCCGCACCTCAAACGCAATCTGATAAGTGCTTTTTTCGGGGTGAATCTAACTGCATGTGTGTTTGCACATTGGTTCTTTCAAAATATATAAGTACATATATATTTATAGCTTCAATATAGAAGAAGTTAGTTCTTCTGAAAAAGTTTAAACTTGAACTTGAATTGTATGCTAATACCAGCGATTTTTTTCAAGTTCAAGTTTTTCAATTACCCACCAGATCGACGACCCACAGAGTCATATACCAATCGTAAAAGTCAAGAAAAACTTGTTCCCTAGTTAGCATACGACGCAATGTAGCAGATTAGCATTAAGCATACTGCATATCCACTGTTTATAACTTTTAAATCCTTCCCTTAGATAGAAGGCAACCTCTACATAGCCCTTACTAAATGCATTCTTTAGAAAAAAAATGAAATGCGTCATACCCTTCGCAGAACCGGCTTAATCGCAGGAATAATTTTGTTTGCATATGCCATTGTATATAGAGTTTATAGTATGGAAACGACAAAGAAGTCCATTAACAACCAGATGATGAAAGCAAAGAGATCTTAAAATGCAGCGGTAAGCTTTACATTCCCTTTTTTATCATATCGTAAAAACAAATACAAATAGTACGATGGAGTAACAAAAGAATTTTATATGTCATTCGCGTTGCACCTTTATAGACTATAAAGCTAAGGTTTTATGAAAGACTATTAATTATTAAGTTCGTATGCCAAAACTGGTTAGAATTATTTCATAAGGCATTTCATAGGGTATTATTATAATCCACAACTAACAAGTTCTGATCGGCGAGACGACTGGAAACAAAGTGACAGGCGGATCACGAACGATTCGCTTTCTGGGTGGAAATCGCAGATTTAGCACGTTTTCACACTTGCAATTCGCTTCGCCCGAATAAATTAAACAATTACTTTTAACTTGCACAAAATAAAATTTAATTCCATTTACTGTCTCGCCGCTGACTGGCAACTTCGTCAGCACTCAATATAAGATTTGAATATCATCTGTCAGGTATTAAATCGTGTTACTAGCGTATAAATTAGTATTAAGTTATTATTTATCTTAAGCATTCCAAGTAGCTCAGAGTCTGCTCCTGTTTGTTTGAAAACTTTTGGTCGCCAAATCGGAAATGTGTGTGTCTTATTTACTTATTTAATGCTTTCGGCGCCGTCTGTATATTCGACATTTACAGGCGCCGACTGGCTAAATGCAAAACCAGAAAACCCGTTTCGGTTTCTGGAGAAGAAGCCATTCGAGATCAAAACCTGGAACGCTGAGGGATACAAACAAAGAAGAGGTAAAAAGTGCATCCCAGGGAACACTGAATCGCAACGAGGAAGTAACCAATGTGTTGATACGAGATTAGCTAATTGAAAGCTTAAATATGCAAGCCAGTCTACCCGCAGCTCAACTTATGCTAATTACCGTCGACTGTCAGATTTAAATTCTTTTCCATGTGTTGTAGTCCGTGACGTCAGGTGGCAACAGAGGCACTCGAATTGGCGTAACCTTTGACCCCAGACAGAGCGCTTAGCATACCGAAAAATTAACTAAAACAAGTCTTGGGGGAGCCACTAAGTCAGCAATTCAAATAATTCGTTTCGAATAAATCGACAATTCCTGACAGATAACTAATCGTTTAAAAAACTCGAAATGTGTGTAGAAAGAAGCAGTCATTAGCAACAACAAAAAGCGCCGAATTTAATTAACGTTCTTAGTCAGATTTGGCAATTATTACTTTAGTGCTTGAGGTGATCGATTTTGTTTTCGTTATGTGTACATATACTCTAAATATAAGGGTATTCCTAAACAGGCTTATTAAACACGTCGCATGTCCAATTGAGGATGGTGCATTTTAATTCCCCTTAAATAATATTAATAATTGGATTGTAACCATGTCACGTAGAAGCGCAATCCATACACTTGAACAATTAACAAAGAAACGCATGTACTTTGAGCAAAGTGATTAATCGCTTGTTTACTTTTAATTACTCATTGGAGTCATAGGTCAGTGACAACAAAAATAAATAGATATGCAAGAAGCTAAAAGTGGGAATTTGTGAAATCCATTCTGAGATTCGTAAATCGAAGTTGAATTGTGAAACAATCTATGAAATTTAATTTAGTCTAGTTAAGAAATGAATTTACTTGATTCTTGCTTATCCAAAAGAGCAAATATAAGTTACCTGAGATTAAATCAAATTTAGAAGTGCTTGATTTGCAAAAGTCGAATATTATTCAATAATATTCGATACTTAAAATGCAACAAGAAGAATTTATAAACAATTGTGTATTATTTAATCTCTCTGCTTTGATTTTTGTTTTAAATGCACTTCAAAATGCAATACAAACGAGAACCCTAATCAGCTTCGAGAATTGGTTGTTTTCAGATAAGTTACGATCGTCGAAATATTTGTTTAGTGAAACTTCACAAATGAATTGCTAGTTCACAGTATACACTGTGCATTTGGGTGAACATATAGATTATTGTATTTCTTGTGGCATTGTTGCACATCCATCCGACTGGGCAAACACAATACAAAAGGCTCCCCTTTGTGGACAGAGCCAATGCAAAACAAAGCACGAAAGTAAACTAGACCGCAATGAAATTGACTTGCTGGCGAAAATTGATTTAATTGGCATATGCACTAAAGATTAGATAGCATTGATTTTTTTTAGATCACTCCTTACATTGGCTTTGCTTATATAATGCTTTTCAAATTTCCCCGCGAAAGTTTGCTGAAGTTAGCCGAGGACAAAACGACGCGAACGAATATTTTAGAAGAGCTGGCGAAATCACGTCCACTCTCGGCGGCGGCGTGAAAACAACTGAACAGACGCTTGGTGGGCACTTGGAGTCGCAGTCCAACGGGTTCGCCAAGTGCCAGTGGATGGTCGCAGTACTGAGCGGGAGTTGAGTCTTACCTCTGTGGATCGGTAAATTAGCACTTATCGACAACATAAATATGAACTAGATGCATCATATAACTGAATTGGGAACGCAATAACTAGCATAAGTAGTTCGTAAAATTAATAAGTGTAGTCCATAGTTACGATTCTTATGTGCAAAAGCAAGCAATTTATTATATTAAGTTATATGTAAGCAATGGTAACTAATTCATAAACTTATAAATTACTTTTAAACAATTTAGTGACAGGGGAATTGCAGGAATAATAAAAGAATGAGTTCTTCAAACGGAATATTTAGTACTTCGAAGCATTTAGTACTGAACAATTATTCGAAATAACAAAAAACACCACATTTAATTCTTGAATAACGCAATGTTACGTTTTTACAAATATACACTAGCAAGACAAATTTGAATTGAACACAAAACCGCGCCAAATTTATCGATAAGCTTTCTATAGCTTAAGGTACAACAAATACCAAGGCTTAAGAAAAATACCGAATAGAACATTTTCTACGCTATGCAACACTCGCAATAATATTTTTAAAATGTCGGTTACTTTGGCGAATTTTTTACGTAGAACTTGTAGAAAACTGATACGAAGACCCCGTTTCTGGATTAAGTTCGGCTTGCAGTTGAGAGCTTCAAATAACTTTATTGGCCATTCGCTGAGGCGATTCGGTTTCCTGTCACTTCACCAGGTGATGGGACAGCCTCTTTCATCTTAACCAACTCCATCGTGTGTATGTACAAAATAATTACTAAAATACAATTCTCGTGCGGCCCGAGACGTCCTGACTAGGCTGAGGAGCTTTGATTTGCGGAAGGAACCTTCACTACACTAGCACTGGATGCTACTACGATAACTGGCAGCATTGCGCCTTTCTAGCCATGTTCTGGCTATCCCACTGTGTCTGCAAATATATAGATGAGAGATGGTGAGTGGGGCGACAGGACTACAGGATTAGCAGGTGGAATAAGTGGAATATTTATAAAGAATCTGAGAGAGCGTGCATTTGAGGGCCCGAGGGAGTCGTTTAATCTGAACAACCGGTTTGTACATATATTGCCATTGGTTTAACAAGTGAAGAATGCGAGTTGCAATTTGGTAGCCAGTGGGACGGCGGCTCTACAGATGATTGTTACCCTGTTGCTGTGCGAAATAAAATGAAATAAGAAACGAAGAATCAAATCAAAATAGAATCGAGAATTGACAGGTTTAATGTTAGCTACAACGAACAAACAAATGTTTAGTGCGGTTTAGATCCTCAAAGTATCTGGAATGTCACCCGTTTGCCAGTTTGAATAGCAACACAAAATCGCTGGCAATCGGGTTATGGGGTGAAACAGTGATCCAATTCAGATTGCGGCTATGAGTTTCGTAGTTTTTCTTCGATTATATAACTTTATTAATTTCAATTTAAATACGAACAAGTCCCAAATAAGTAAACCGAAATAATTAGCAGCGAACAAATATCAAAGTAAGTTGCTTCTACACTCTGAAACGTCTCGCGCAGGCGAATTTCCCTCGCAAATTGCTTGTATTTTGGCATTTAATTAGGTATAGCTACCGTGTGTGTATAATAATTGATTGCTTTTCAAATTGATTTTCAGTGATAATTTCCATAATTGGGCTACGAGAGAGCCTACTCGTATAACTCTCAGTGTGACTCTCTTACTGCGCTCCATATTGCGTGAATAGTTGGAATGCAACGGGCTGGGTCGGGGGCTTTCGTACGTTCTAAGAGTGCTAAGGTTCAGTGGAAATTAGTTTACCCATTTACTGATTATGTCCTGTAATTGAAAAGAGCAGAGTGAGCGTAATGAAGTTCTTTAGCGTTTCGTCAGCCAGGGGAATTCCAAATGGCGGTCCGTGCGCCGTACTCACCTTGACGTCATCCATCTCGTCATCGGACGACGAGTGCGATAGTCCATTGTATGTCTTGAACGTCACATTCTTCATGAACGACTTGAGCAGGCTGGCGCTCAGCTGGCCGAACTTGTACGGCACCACGGGATCGTAGTCGCCATGCGCCTGGAAAATCGGCACATCATCGCTGTTCACCTTGGCGCCGGGGAACTGCTTGTGCAGCGGCAGCCAGCAGGAAAGGGCCACCACGCCGGCCAGCGGCTGGTCGTACGTGAGTGCCGAATACAGTGCCAAGGCTCCTCCCTGCGAGAATCCGCCCAGGACAATGCGATTGGCCGGAATACCAGCACTGATCTCCTTCTGAATCATACCGTGCACATTATCGCGCGCCGACTGGATGCCGGGCTCGTCCTCGGGCCCACCGATGTCCAGTGTCTTCAGGTCGAACCACGATGGCATCCGGAAGCCGGCGTTCAGCGAAACGGGCTGTGTGGGCGCCGTGGGGCAGATGACTTTCATGAAAGGTGGGCGGATGGCGGCTAGCGCGCTGCTCCATCCATGGCTGTTGGAAGAAGCTTTCATTAATATTTTAATAATAAAGTTTGTACAGAACTCTACTCAAAAGTCACTTGGAAACTTTAATTTGCTTTGGAACGTTTTGCTTTCAGTTGTTTAATCTTTTTTTGAAAGGGAGAACAATCAGAAAATGGTATACATGTACATATGTTTAATGTTGGAGTACTCCCTAGACTCCGAAGGCTTCCAATCAGTTTCTTTTTTAAAGGGAGAACAATCATAAAATGGTATACATTTACATATGTATGTTTAATGTTGGAGTATTCCCCAGACTCCGAATGCTTATCAGTTAATTAAATCTAGAAAGCCCTATAAACAAAAAAAAAACGACGTTTTCTTCCTAAGCGTATTCCCTAAGTGCTTATAAATGGGTTTATTACTCATAAGAACTAGTGCATTCCAGATATTTTTTTATATGCACAAATACTTCTGTCGATCTCTGTGGAGTTCCGGATACTTCGTGAATGAAGTCTTTAGGTGTATTATTTTGAAGGAGGATGACCCCACTTACCCCGTATCACCCAGGCCGTGCATGAAGATCAGCTGCAATACACAAGTGATTAATTGCAGTATTCCGGAATTTGGACTACGCCGGACAACTCACCGTGGCGGTTTGCTTGGCCGTGGCCTCGACAATGACCGGCGCAGCCATGTCTGCTGTTCAGTTTAGCCTCTACTGGGGACGCACTATTCCTATGCCAGGTACTCTGCGATTCGGCGACTTGGCGCTGCTTTTGTCGCTTTTTTCGGTGTCAGCGGATTTCTGCAATGCAATGGTAAAGAAACACTCTGTAGTTTGCGGTTTAGTTATGTCACGTTGTAAACGCAAAGCAAAATTAGTAATATTGATTTTACGATTGTGAAAATGACAACACGTCGCCGGCTGAGAGATGGCTACTGGTTAACTGTATTTATTAATGCCACTTGTGTATTGTACACTTTGCGCGAATGAGGGTCTAATCATTTACCAGGTTATGCCAAAAGTATTCTGTTAATTTGTTTAATTTCGACCAACTACGACAATTCGTGCAGTTGCGTTACTAAAAGTTCAGCGATGACTGATAGTCGGTGGACCTAGAGATGCGACTAAATCCGATTTCGGTGTCGATACATCGGTTCGAGCGGAGATAATCGATATCTATAAATCTCGAAGTTCGATAAAAGTTTGAAATGGTAGATATAAATGCTTAAAACCGTTAAAAAAATACATTTCGACCATAAATTTTATCATTAGTTCATAAATCGTAAAAAAAATGTGCTAAACCTTAGTTCGTTTCGATACACACTCATTAATTAATATATATTTAAAAATTATATTCACAAGTTAACCAATTGGAATTAAAGGTACTGCAAAATAAATTCATTAAAATTATGAATTCGTTATTTTTCTTCTTGTTTCCCATTCAAACTAAAACCATGGTTAATTTGAAGTCTTTTACTTTTTAAAAAATGCACAAAAATAATGAAATGCACTAAAGGGACATAGAGGGGAATGGATTTTGCTTGGATACGACCAGCTTGTTGTGAGCATGTGAGATATAGCCCTTGATCTTTCCATCGTAAATGAGATTGGCCACGATGCAGTGCGTCTCGTCCAGAGAAACGTCGTTTAATCCAACGAACTGCAAGGCGGAGAGGAAGTCACCCATGTCCAACTGATGCGTTTGCCGGATGACGAACACCTTCTTGAACAGATTGCGGTACACGAGGAACTTGAGCTTCTCCACCAGCAGATAGATACCACTCCTGATCAGCACCAGCTCCTGGTCCCTGACAATCTCATCGAAGCGATTCACATTGCCAGCCTTCAGGGCCAAAGCCAAATCATGGAACAGCAGGAGGTCGTAGCGCTGCAGTAGGGATTTGCTAGGCAGGTATCCCAGGAGCATCTTCACAGGCACCAAATAGATGAGGATTAGCCTTTTGTTGCTGGCAAACCGATCCGGGCAATTGCTAAATGCATACGACAGATCCTGTACGGCCGCCTGGTAGTTGGAGTCAAACATAGCCCGCCTACCCACGAAATACTTGTAGGTTATTTGCTCAGGCAGCGGAAAAGAATCCTTGAAGATGCAGTTATCAATGGCACGGATAAGGGGCTTGCACAGATGCAACTTGTTGATGCGGAAGTAGATCTTGAATAGCTGGTTTACAAGGTTCATCATGCCCAGCCGCTTGGTGTCCTCCTCGGAAGCGCGTCCATCAGCGGCGCAAACGCGGAAACAGGCCATCATGCAGTCGGCGGCCTTCTCCAGCACATGCCCGGGTGTGAATCCTCGGCAATGCTTCTCGCAGGCTTGCGCCAAGTATCTCAGATCCAGACACACGCGGTACATCAGGGGCAGGCACCAATTCTCGTCCTTCAGCTGCTGCAAAAGCCTCACCACGGCGCCGCAGGCTGCCGCCTGTTGGGTGTACGCCTCCATGTAACCAGGTGGCTCCTGCGCCAGGTGATACAGCACCTTCAGGTGGGCGGACACAACTTCGTCCATTGGCGGTTTCAGGAATCGATCTACAAGCTTTTCCGGCTGGGCGATGTACAGATTGTGGTTCTGCACGTGAACGTCCCGTAAGGAGAGGTGGGTGCCCAAGGACTCGCCATCGTAATCCTGGGAGGCGTGCAAAACGCCGGATAAATAGTTATTTACGGTGCCAAACATTGTTTGTGTTTTTGCAGGCGGCAAAATCAGAGATGGGAGACCATGGCACTATCTGTGAAAGCGATGTCTTATCGGAATCATCTATCGATAGTTTTTTAATAACGCAATAGTGTTTTAATTTATTATTAAAAACAACAGACATTTTTAATTTCGTTTTCTGATAAACATAACGTGCTTTAAAAATACATTTTTGTATAATTTTTTTAATTGGCTGATCACTAAGTTTCTTAATTGAATATTAATATTTCTTAAGTTGATGACAGAAAATTTGGAATACTTTTAATTTGGTGAAAGTTTAAATACAAAATTGTGTTAAGGAATACATTATTTTATTTATTTATTTAAATAGTCATTATTACTTTTTATATCAGCAATGACGACAGTTGGGTAAATCCGGTAAAATGTTAAAAAAGAAAACCTTAAACGCATCGAAAAAAACCAAATTTTTAGTTTTCAATTTTGAAATTCCCCTCTGCGACGAATCGATTCTATTCCGCGAAGGTCTTTTGCTCACTCAACAGATTCTAAAATTAAACAATTTTGGTACATATAGTTGTGATAGCAAAGCTGTCACAAGACATACCGTTCGTAGGCAGTTTAATAGGCCTTTGAGTATAGTTCACCTAGTAAATTACAAATTTAAGCTTTCAAAAAACGAAGCCAGTAATCAAACATGTCAACACCGAATTTTCTCTTAAGCAATGGTAAAAATATGCCAATGTTGGGTCTCGGAACTTGGCGGGTAAGTTCTCTTAACATATTATATGTAGATATATAATGTTATTAAATAATCGCCAGCTGAAATGTGCATTTCCACTGCATATTTCACGGTCAATGTCAAAGCTCTTCGGGGTCAACGAAAAGCTTTTGTTGCACTTTTGCTTTCACGACTTTCCTCGCGATTTCAGAGCCCCCCGGAAGTGGTGACCCAAGCAGTAAAGGATGCCATTGACATAGGCTATCGCCATTTTGACTGCGCCCACGTGTACGGAAATGAGGCTCAAGTGGGAGCCGCTCTCCGGGAGAAAATGGACGAGAGGGTGGTCACACGGTAAATGCTGCTTTAAACTTATATTTAAACTTATATCTAAGCCTAATAACATTTCAGCGATGAACTCTTCATCACGAGCAAACTGTGGAACACACACCATAAGCCGGAACTGGTGCGCTCTGCATGTGAGACCAGCATGAGGAACTTGGGAGTCAAGTACCTAAACCTCTACCTGATGCACTGGCCCATGGCCTACAAGTCGGGCAATGACAACCTATATCCCACGTGTCCGGACACAAATAAGGCCGCGTTCGAGGACATCGACTACGTGGACACCTGGCGTGCAATGGAGGATCTGGTGGATGAGGGGCTGTGCCAGGCCATCGGTGTGTCCAACTTCAACGAGCAGCAGATGAATAGACTACTGAGTGTGGCCAAGCTAAAACCGGTTGTACTACAGATCGAGTGCCATCCGTACCTGAGCCAGAAGCCATTGATTACCCTGTGCTATGACAATGCCATTGCTGTGACCGCCTACAGCTGCCTGGGATCGGGACATACGCCCTACGAGAAGCCCGGCGCATATCCACTGCTCCAGCACCCGACCATCTTGGCCATAGCCGAGAAATACGAAAGGACTCCGGCACAGGTGCTGCTCCGCTACCAGACACAATCGGGCATAATCGTTATCCCAAGATCTGTAAGCAAACAGCACATGCTGGACAACTTCAAGCGAATCTGGGACTTTGAGTTGGCCATCGACGACATACAGGCTATTCACGACTTGGACTGCAATGGTCGCTTTATGACCATGAAGGCGTACGTGTTGCTTATTTCCTATAATCTATTTATAATATCCCTAATCTGAATATTTTCTCCTAGGGCCTATGGACATCCTCATCACCCCTTTGAGCCCGTACTGGCAAAGTAGATTACTAATGATAGGAGTTTAAGTAATTTTAAAAACTGGTTGTCTTCAATGTGATGAGTATGATTATGTGCGGCAATCTCAAGTTATACTAATGATGTTCCAGGTACTTCCTTTATACTGAGGAGACAAGCATAATTATTGTTATACAATGTACATATTTACGATAATATTAGTGATAATATATTTAAACTGTCTTGCGGTGTAAAATCGAATTGTAGCTTTTGAGTGGGTTGTCATTTTGAGCTGTATTAAAAATGTGGCTGTTTATTTTTATATACACTTTTATTTTGCTATTTTACATTTAGGCGTTAATACTAAAACCAAGTAGTCATTGCATTCTTCTATCAGTCAAGAAGTCTCTACTAAAATAGTTGAAATTTACTTGCGTGCATATAAAGATGAACACTCTATTGAAAATTCAATTGGCTAAGCCTGTTTTTCGCTTTACGTTAAGGAATTATGGAAAGACCGAGCGTTTTATGTGGTAATATACAAGAAATTACAATCAAACGAAGACTTCAAAGGGATCATTTTCACCAATAGGTGCCAGAAGGAGTATGTTCAACATCCCAAAGTGGTTTTCATGGACGGAAATGAGATTCCAGTGATTGGACTCGGAACTTGGAATGTAAATATTATGACAATACCTTTTTTATAACCCAGCCATATTTATTCTTACCATAATGAAAATACTTTTTTTCAATTAACTAGCCACGCTCGTAGGGTTTCTTTCCATTTCAGTGTGATCATAACACATGGTATGTTAAATATTATGGTTACTTTTAAGGAATTAAATCTAGATCCTCTTTTAAAAACAAGACTTACCATTTACAATCATACAACCCATTTAGTATAATGTATATAAATGTATTAAACTGTATCAAAATGATTTCAAATGAACTAGCCAATTTTTTAATTTTATTTCCATAAAGTTTTTTGTTTTATGCTACACTAAAAAAAATAATAGCCTAATTTTTAAGCGTAACTGACGATCGCCCAGCTGTTCGGCTTGTCGACTATGCAGCCCTGTTCTCGAAAGCTTTTCAGAATTTCGGAGAGAAGCTTTTGCGTTGCGTATATAAGCGGGAAACAGCTGAGTGGAATCGTTCAGTTTGTTGAGAAGCGGCAATCGTCGAAAGATTCCCAATTGTATTATAAATATTTATAAATATCCTTAAGCATTAAGCTAACATAAAGTGCAATGGCAGTACCGAACGTTAAATTCAACAACGGCAAGGAAGTCCCAATCATTGGACTGGGAACCTGGGGCGTAAGTAGACTATCAAGTAACTGCACTATATTATAGCACATCCGCATCAATGTCATTGTATTTGTGAACTCTGCGTCCCACAATCGGGTATTTTTCCGCTGCCCACGACTTCCCGTTTTTTTGCCCAGCTCTTTTTGCACTGATGGCCCTGTGTATTCTGGGGATAAAAAATGGACACGTGTCGCATGGCTGATAGTTTGCCGGTCTTTTTTTGTACATGTTTAATGATACATATTTATCTTCTGCGATATGCAGCTATGCATAATAGAGAAACAACCGATATTTTGCTGCCCTCATGTTAATTACTTACACACCATACTTAACACAATCGTGAATAGATGTGCGATTTGAAGATCTCCATGAACTTTCCTCAAGGTGACCCTTTCTACCTTCGCAGGGCAGTGGAAAATTTTCGCAATATTAGCCACACCATTTCCAGATACACCCCACAAAAACTTTCATATTTGGGGCACATAGTAACATCTACAAGTATTACCAGAACTTGATAAACGTTCTTATCTGGAGTGGCAGATTAACTGACAAGACTACTTCAGTTTAAATATTTAAGTTTAAAAAAAAAGGTATGGGATGTAGTTCAAGTAATCGTGAAAGACAAGCCCCTCAAACGGAAAACAAGCGTCCAAGTTGAGTACAATTCGAAATGGGAAAGCTTTTAAAATTACGGTGGGAAAGACGCTGATAAGAGGGTTTAATTAGCAAGGGTATTATAAGGGTATTTTTAAAAAAGTCTTATCAGATTTAGTGCACTATTTGTGGAATAGAAAGAAGCTTGGTGGCAAAACAATAAATTAAACTACAAATGTCTAGTGTCCGTAATTTATACTTATTATGTCAAAAGCTAATGAAAGTCTTTGACCTTTCTTTTTTGTGAAACATTAATCAGCAATGCTATAAACTGTGGCATCCGTTTTTCGAGCTAAAGACTTTACTTGAAAATGTTCCCCCACTTAAAAGCATAAGATTCAGGTTTGTAATTCTTAAGTACTATATTGGTCTGACCTATTTATGATCTCATTAGAAACATTTTTTGGATGCGGGAACTAAGGGGGCTGATAGGTGACGTCAAGAGCCTGATAGGGAGACTTCAGTGTTTAGATTTCCAAGTCACGCTCTTCATAACTGAAACTTAGATCGATAACGAATTGCGAAATTCTGTTAAGAGCATCGAATATTCCATGGTTCCATGGTTATAAGTGCTTATTTCCATGCCTCAACACAATATTACTTGCGAATATTTATTACCCCCTTGAAAATGCGGAAGCCAATTAGAGAATTTGTGATAACAGAATTGTGCGATAAATTTTATGTAGCATAGACCGAGTTTATATAATCCTACTACTTTGCTTCTTTCCTTCCAGAGCCCCAAGGGACAGGTCACCGAGGCTGTTAAAGTGGCCATTGATGCCGGTTACAGGCACATTGATTGTGCCCATGTATACCAAAACGAGGATGAGGTCGGAGAGGGTGTTGCGGCCAAGATCAAGGAGGGCGTTGTCAAGCGGTAAGTTCTAGACTTGGTGTACTATGCTTAGGACTATTGTACTGAATTTCACAATTTTGCAGTGAGGATCTGTTCATCACCAGCAAGCTGTGGAACACTTTCCATCGCCCGGATCTTGTCAAGTCGGCATTGGAGAACACATTGAGTGCCCTGAAGCTGAAGTACCTCGATCTGTACCTTATCCACTGGCCCATGGGCTACAAGGAGGGCTGCGATCTGTTCCCCGCCGACAAGGATGGCAAGACCCTGTACTCGCCCGTTGATTACGTCGACACGTGGAAGGCCTTGGAGAAGTTGGTTGAAGAGGGTCTGGTCAAGTCCATTGGTGTTTCTAACTTCAACAGAAAGCAGATCGAGCGCGTGCTTGAGGTGGCCACTATTCCACCAGTGACCAACCAGATTGAGTGCCACCCATACCTGACCCAGAAGAAGCTGATTGATTTCTGCAAGTCAAAGAATATTACAATCACTGCCTACAGCCCCTTGGGATCTCCCAACCGCCCATGGGCCAAGGCTGGTGATCCGGTCATCCTAGAAGAGGCTAAGGTTGGTTTTCTTTTATATAAACATGTGGAATTTCACTTCAAGTATATTTGAAACATTTAGATCAAGGAGATTGCCGCTAAGAAGAATAAGACCCCTGGACAGATCCTTATTAGGTACCAGGTTCAGCGTGCCAACATTGTTATTCCGAAATCTGTGACTAAGGACCGCATCGAGTCCAACTTCCAGGTGTTTGACTTCGAACTGACACCTGAGGAAATCCAAATCATCGAGAGCTTCGAGTGCAACGGCCGCCTGGTTCCCCTACTCGGGTAAGTCTACTAGCAGTCTACCTTAAAAAATGTTTATTTATTTACATTATTAATGAAATGGGGGCTTAAGTTATTTTACTCGTTTTTCTTTAAATCACATCTTTATTTATATTTATTTAGCGATGCTGGTACCCATAAGTACTATCCGTTCCACGACGAGTATTAGGCTTTAAGAAACCCATATCTGAAGAGCAAGAAGAATTCGATTGAATGAAAAATTATACATATTGGAAGGGGAAACGCTTTCGAAGAAAAACCCAAATAGTTTCAGATCCATATAAACATGAACATGAGTTTAACGTATGTTTTCAAGTTTTTTAGCGCGTATTCGGTTTTCTTAAATATTTGTGTTTATTGAGCTTGATTTACTTAGCTTTATTGTTATTTTACCCTCCCTGCTTGTGTTCTAACAATATTTATTTCCTTCTGTTTATTATTTGAACACATTTATACGCTTAGGAAGTACTAGTTTGCCTTAGCTAACCCATTGTTTCCTTAGCTTGTGCTTCAAAATAATTTATATACCAGTCAAATATTAATCAAGTTGGTTTTTCAATAATTACAGCCAATACGGTCACCCCCACCACCCTTTCGAGAAGGACGAATACTAATAAACGACGCAGTGCTCAGTTCAAATTTATAATTTGTTACAAAATCATTTTATCTTTAATCGTACGAATAAACAGAAATACATATTACGCTTTCGAGTTCTTCCCAATTGTTTCAACCCTTTTGCAGACCTGTCTGACCAAATAAACGGTGCTCGTGTGCTTTAAAGCATTTGTTAAAAAATCGGTTAATGCACCTCTGACGTAAAAATATGCCACGAGCAAACGATTTACGTAAAGCCAAATATCTAACAAGTGTTTAATCCAAGCTGGGCACAAATATTTTGCACAGTTGTTCCTTAATAAGGTATTTACTTTGACGTCTAGTATAGTTCATACAATTTGCTCAGTTATTGTATTTTTCGTGAAAACAATAAAGGTACCAAATGTTCTTTGTCAAATAAAATTTGCGAGCTAGACAAGCATCTACGCAAATAGCCAAAATAATAGCGAGACCCTCGTACCAGGGTATAAAAGGTTTCAACTTTTAAATTTGGCTACCAGATCTAATTAATTCGACACCCGGTTTCTTGGAGGATCATGCGCTTGTTCCTAGTCGCGGTTTTGGCCGCTTATTTGGCCTACGTAGCGGCTCAAACTGAATCTAGCACGGTAACATCTGTGACCACTCCAGTTATAAAGGCGCAGCCATGTTGTGAAAGTGTTCGTCAAACTCTAATTGAAATACGAAAAGATATACGCCTATGGCTACTCGACAGGCTTTTCGGAAAACTAGTTCTTTTGCACGACGGAGAACTTCTCGGCAATCCAAATTATGTGAATTGTGTCAACGGAAAAAAGCAGCTACCACTCTTAGATGGAAGCTCTATTACAGATCAAACTGCATCTACTACAACTGTCGTAAAAGGCATTCCGGGATCCTCATCGAGCACTGATGGAAACTCTAACCAATCCTCGATCACGACGACAACCACAACGAAAACATCGTCCAATGAAGACCAGTCTACCACCTCATCTGACCCAATTGCGGAATCTACTCAGGGAACAAGCGGAAAGAGCAGCTCCACTCAATCTACGTCCTCTACCACAACTACCTCCTCTACGGCTCCAGTCGTAGAAGTTACTCAGGGATCCTCTTCGAATGCTGATGGAAACTCTAACCAATCCTCGACCACGACGACAACTACAACGACAACATCATCCGTTAATGGCCAATCTACCAGCTCATCTGACCCAATTGTTCAATCAACTCAGGGAACAAACGGCGATAGCAACTCCACCCAATCTTCGTCCTCTACCACAACTACCTCCTCTTCGACTCCTGTCGTAGAAGTTACTCAGGGATCCTCTTCGAATGCTGATGGAACCGCTACCCAATCCTCGACCACGACAACTACAACGACTACATCATCCGATGATGGTCAATCCACCACGTCATCTGACCCGGTTGTGAATGTCAGTCAAGGAACAAACGGCGATAGCAACTCCACCCAATCTTCGTCCTCTACCACAACTACCTCATCTTCGACTCCTGTCGTAGAAGTTACTCAGGGATCCTCTTCGAATGCTGATGGAACCGCTACCCAATCCTCGACCACGACAACTACAACGACAACATCATCCGATGATGGTCAATCCACCACGTCATCTGACCCGGTTGTGAATGTCAGTCAAGGAACAAACGGCGATAGCAACTCCACCCAATCTTCGTCCTCTACCACAACTACCTCCTCTTCGACTCCTGTCGTAGAAGTTACCCAGGGATCTTCTTCAAATACTAACGGAAACTCTAACCAATCCTCGACCACGACGACAACAACAACGACCACATCATCCGACGAGGGTCAATCCACCACGTCATCTGACCCGGTCGTGGAAGTTAGTCAAGGAACAAACGGCGATAGCAACTCCACCCAATCTTCGTCCTCTACCACAACTACCTCATCTTCGACTCCTGTTGTAGAAGTTACTCAGGGATCTTCTTCAAATACTAACGGAAACTCTAACCAATCCTCGACCACGACGACAACTACAACGACCACATCATCCGACGAGGGTCAATCCACCACGTCATCTGACCCGGTCGTGGAAGTTAGTCAAGGAACAAACGACGATAGCAACTCCACCCAATCTTCGTCCTCTACCACAACTACCTCATCTTTGGCTCCCGTCGTAGAAGTCACTCAGGGATCCTCTTCGAATGCTGATGGAACCGCTACTCAATCCTCGACCACGACGACAACTACAACGACAACATCATCCGACGAGGGTCAATCCACCACGTCATCTGACCCGGTTGTGGTAGTCAGTCAAGGTACAAACGGCGATAGCAACTCCACCCAATCTTCGTCCTCTACCACAACTACCTCATCTTCGACTCCTGTTGTAGAAGTTACTCAGGGATCTTCTTCAAATACTAACGGAAACTCTAACCAATCCTCGACCACGACAACTACAACGACAACATCATCCGATGATGGTCAATCCACCACGTCATCTGACCCGGTTGTGAATGTTAGTCAAGGAACAAACGGCGATAGCAACTCCACCCAATCTTCGTCCTCTACCACAACTACCTCCTCTTCGACTCCTGTCGTAGAAGTTACTCAGGGATCCTCTTCGAATGCTGATGGAACCGCTACCCAATCCTCGACCACGACAACTACAACGACTACATCATCCGATGATGGTCAATCCACCACGTCATCTGACCCGGTTGTGAATGTCAGTCAAGGAACAAACGGCGATAGCTACTCCACCCAATCTTCGTCCTCTACCACAACTACCTCATCTTCGACTCCTGTCGTAGAAGTTACTCAGGGATCCTCTTCGAATGCTGATGGAACCGCTACCCAATCCTCGACCACGACAACTACAACGACAACATCATCCGATGATGGTCAATCCACCACGTCATCTGACCCGGTTGTGAATGTCAGTCAAGGAACAAACGGCGATAGCAACTCCACCCAATCTTCGTCCTCTACCACAACTACCTCCTCTTCGACTCCTGTCGTAGAAGTTACCCAGGGATCTTCTTCAAATACTAACGGAAACTCTAACCAATCCTCGACCACGACGACAACAACAACGACCACATCATCCGACGAGGGTCAATCCACCACGTCATCTGACCCGGTCGTGGAAGTTAGTCAAGGAACAAACGGCGATAGCAACTCCACCCAATCTTCGTCCTCTACCACAACTACCTCATCTTCGACTCCTGTTGTAGAAGTTACTCAGGGATCTTCTTCAAATACTAACGGAAACTCTAACCAATCCTCGACCACGACGACAACTACAACGACCACATCATCCGACGAGGGTCAATCCACCACGTCATCTGACCCGGTCGTGGAAGTTAGTCAAGGAACAAACGACGATAGCAACTCCACCCAATCTTCGTCCTCTACCACAACTACCTCATCTTTGGCTCCCGTCGTAGAAGTCACTCAGGGATCCTCTTCGAATGCTGATGGAACCGCTACTCAATCCTCGACCACGACGACAACTACAACGACAACATCATCCGACGAGGGTCAATCCACCACGTCATCTGACCCGGTTGTGGTAGTCAGTCAAGGTACAAACGGCGATAGCAACTCCACCCAATCTTCGTCCTCTACCACAACTACCTCATCTTCGACTCCTGTTGTAGAAGTTACTCAGGGATCTTCTTCAAATACTAACGGAAACTCTAACCAATCCTCGACCACGACAACTACAACGACAACATCATCCGATGATGGTCAATCCACCACGTCATCTGACCCGGTTGTGAATGTTAGTCAAGGAACAAACGGCGATAGTAACTCCACCCAATCTTCGTCCTCTACCACAACTACCTCATCTTCGACTCCTGTCGTAGAAGTTACTCAGGGATCCTCTTCGAATGCTGATGGAACCGCTACCCAATCCTCGACCACGACAACTACAACGACAACATCATCCGACGAGGGTCAATCCACCACGTCATCTGACCCGGTTGTGGATGTCAGTCAAGGTACAAACGGCGATAGCAACTCCACCCAATCTTCGTCCTCTACCACAACTACCTCATCTTCGACTCCTGTTGTAGAAGTTACTCAGGGATCTTCTTCAAATACTAACGGAAACTCTAACCAATCCTCGACCACGACAACTACAACGACAACATCATCCGATGATGGTCAATCCACCACGTCATCTGACCCGGTTGTGAATGTCAGTCAAGGAACAAACGGCGATAGCAACTCCACCCAATCTTCGTCCTCTACCACAACTATCTCCTCTTCGACTCCTGTCGTAGAAGTTACTCAGGGATCCTCTTCGAATGCTGATGGAACCGCTACCCAATCCTCGACCACGACGACAACTACAACGACAACATCATCCGACGAGGGTCAATCGACCACGTCATCTGACCCGGTCGTGGAAGTCAGTCAAGGAACAAACGGCGATAGCAACTCCACCCAATCTTCGTCTTCTACCACAACTACCTCATCTTCCACTCCTGTCGTAGAAGTTACTCCTGGTTCCTCTTCGAATGCTAATGGAAACTCCACACAATCCTCGACCACGACGACAACTACAACGACAACATCATCCGACGAGGGTCAATCAACCACGTCATCTGACCCGGTCGTGGAAGTCAGTCAAGGAACAAACGGCGATAGCAACTCCACACAATCTTCGTCCTCTACCACAACTACCTCCTCTTCGACTCCTGTCGTAGAAGTTACTCAGGGATCCTCTTCGAATGCTAATGGAACCGCTACCCAATCCTCGACCACGACGACAACTACAACGACAACATCATCCGACGAGGGTCAATCGACCACGTCATCTGACCCGGTCGTGGAAGTCAGTCAAGGAACAAACGGCGATAGCAACTCCACACAATCTTCGTCCTCTACCACAACTACCTCCTCTTCGACTCCTGTCGTAGAAGTTACTCAGGGATCCTCTTCGAATGCTGATGGAAACTCTACCCAATCCTCGACCACGACGACAACTACAACGACAACATCATCCGACGAGGGTCAATCCACCACGTCATCTGACCCGGTTGTGGATGTCAGTCAAGGTACAAACGGCGATAGTAACTCCACCCAATCTTCGTCCTCTACCACAACTACCTCTTCTTCGGCTCCCGTTGTAGAAGTCACTCAGGGATCCTCTTCGAATGCTGATGGAAACTCTACACAATCCTCGACCACGACGACAACTACAACGACAACATCATCCGACGAGGGTCAATCAACCACGTCATCTGACCCGGTCGTGGAAGTCAGTCAAGGAACAAACGGCGATAGTAACTCCACCCAATCTTCGTCCTCTACCACAACTACCTCTTCTTCGGCTCCCGTTGTAGAAGTCACTCAGGGATCCTCTTCGAATGCTGATGGAAACTCTACCCAATCCTCGACCACGACGACAACTACAACGACAACATCATCCGACGAGGGTCAATCAACCACGTCATCTGACCCGGTCGTGGAAGTCAGTCAAGGAACAAACGGCGATAGCAACTCCACCCAATCTTCGTCCTCTACCACAACTACCTCTTCTTCGGCTCCCGTTGTAGAAGTCACTCAGGGATCCTCTTCGAATGCTGATGGAAACTCTACACAATCCTCGACCACGACGACAACTACAACGACAACATCATCCGACGAGGGTCAATCAACCACGTCATCTGACCCGGTCGTGGAAGTCAGTCAAGGAACAAACGGCGATAGCAACTCCACCCAATCTTCGTCCTCTACCACAACTACCTCATCTTCCACTCCTGTCGTAGAAGTTACTCAGGGTTCCTCTTCGAATGCTGATGGAAACTCTACCCAATCCTCGACCACGACGACAACTACAACGACAACATCATCCGACGAGGGTCAATCCACCACGTCATCTGACCCGGTTGTGGATGTCAGTCAAGGTACAAACGGCGATAGTAACTCCACCCAATCTTCGTCCTCTACCACAACTACCTCTTCTTCGGCTCCCGTTGTAGAAGTCACTCAGGGATCCTCTTCGAATGCTGATGGAAACTCTACACAATCCTCGACCACGACGACAACTACAACGACAACATCATCCGACGAGGGTCAATCAACCACGTCATCTGACCCGGTCGTGGAAGTCAGTCAAGGAACAAACGGCGATAGTAACTCCACCCAATCTTCGTCCTCTACCACAACTACCTCTTCTTCGGCTCCCGTTGTAGAAGTCACTCAGGGATCCTCTTCGAATGCTGATGGAAACTCTACCCAATCCTCGACCACGACGACAACTACAACGACAACATCATCCGACGAGGGTCAATCAACCACGTCATCTGACCCGGTCGTGGAAGTCAGTCAAGGAACAAACGGCGATAGCAACTCCACCCAATCTTCGTCCTCTACCACAACTACCTCTTCTTCGGCTCCCGTTGTAGAAGTCACTCAGGGATCCTCTTCGAATGCTGATGGAAACTCTACACAATCCTCGACCACGACGACAACTACAACGACAACATCATCCGACGAGGGTCAATCAACCACGTCATCTGACCCGGTCGTGGAAGTCAGTCAAGGAACAAACGGCGATAGCAACTCCACCCAATCTTCGTCCTCTACCACAACTACCTCATCTTCCACTCCTGTCGTAGAAGTTACTCAGGGTTCCTCTTCGAATGCTGATGGAAACTCTACCCAATCCTCGACCACGACGACAACTACAACGACAACATCATCCGACGAGGGTCAATCAACCACGTCATCTGACCCGGTCGTGGAAGTCAGTCAAGGAAGAAACGGCGATAGTAACTCCACCCAATCTTCGTCCTCTACCACAACTACCTCTTCTTCGGCTCCCGTTGTAGAAGTCACTCAGGGATCCTCTTCGAATGCTGATGGAAACTCTACACAATCCTCGACCACGACGACAACTACAACGACAACATCATCCGACGAGGGTCAATCAACCACGTCATCTGACCCGGTCGTGGAAGTCAGTCAAGGAACAAACGGCGATAGCAACTCCACCCAATCTTCGTCCTCTACCACAACTACCTCATCTTCCACTCCTGTCGTAGAAGTTACTCAGGATTCCTCTTCGAATGCTAATGGAAACTCCACACAATCCTCGACCACGACGACAACTACAACGACAACATCATCCGACGAGGGTCAATCAACCACGTCATCTGACCCGGTCGTGGAAGTCAGTCAAGGAACAAACGGCGATAGCAACTCCACCCAATCTTCGTCCTCTACCACAACTACCTCTTCTTCGGCTCCCGTTGTAGAAGTCACTCAGGGATCCTCTTCGAATGCTGATGGAAACTCTACCCAATCCTCGACCACGACGACAACTACAACGACAACATCATCCGACGAGGGTCAATCAACCACGTCATCTGACCCGGTCGTGGAAGTCAGTCAAGGAACAAACGGCGATAGCAACTCCACCCAATCTTCGTCCTCTACCACAACTACCTCATCTTCGACTCCTGTCGTAGAAGTTACTCAGGGATCCTCTTCGAATGCTGATGGAACCGCTACCCAATCCTCGACCACGACGACAACTACAACGACAACATCATCCGACGAGGGTCAATCAACCACGTCATCTGACCCGGTCGTGGAAGTCAGTCAAGGAACAAACGGCGATAGCAACTCCACCCAATCTTCGTCCTCTACCACAACTACCTCTTCTTCGGCTCCCGTTGTAGAAGTCACTCAGGGATCCTCTTCGAATGCTGATGGAAACTCTACCCAATCCTCGACCACGACGACAACTACAACGACAACATCATCCGACGAGGGTCAATCAACCACGTCATCTGACCCGGTCGTGGAAGTCAGTCAAGGAACAAACGGCGATAGCAACTCCACCCAATCTTCGTCCTCTACCACAACTAGCTCATCTTCCACTCCTGTCGTAGAAGTTACTCAGGGTTCCTCTTCGAATGCTGATGGAACCGCTACCCAATCCTCGACCACGACGACAACTACAACGACAACATCATCCGACGAGGGTCAATCCACCACGTCATCTGACCCGGTCGTGGAAGTCAGTCAAGGAACAAACGGCGATAGCAACTCCACCCAATCTTCGTCCTCTACCACAACTACCTCATCTTCCACTCCTGTCGTAGAAGTTACTCAGGGTTCCTCTTCGAATGCTAATGGAAACTCCACACAATCCTCGACCACGACGACAACTACAACGACAACATCATCCGACGAGGCTCAATCCACCACGTCATCTGACCCGGTCGTGGAAGTCAGTCAAGGAACAAACGGCGATAGCAACTCCACCCAATCTTCGTCCTCTACCACAACTACCTCTTCTTCGGCTCCCGTTGTAGAAGTCACTCAGGGATCCTCTTCGAATGCTGATGGAAACTCTACCCAATCCTCGACCACGACGACAACTACAACGACAACATCATCCGACGAGGGTCAATCAACCACGTCATCTGACCCGGTCGTGGAAGTCAGTCAAGGAACAAACGGCGATAGCAACTCCACCCAATCTTCGTCCTCTACCACAACTACCTCATCTTCGACTCCTGTCGTAGAAGTTACTCAGGGATCCTCTTCGAATGCTGATGGAACCGCTACCCAATCCTCGACCACGACGACAACTACAACGACAACATCATCCGACGAGGGTCAATCCACCACGTCATCTGACCCGGTCGTGGAAGTCAGTCAAGGAACAAACGGCGATAGCAACTCCACCCAATCTTCGTCCTCTACTACAACTACCTCCTCTACGACACCTGTCGTTGAAGTCACTCAAGGATCCTCTTCGAATGCTGATGGAAACTCTAGCCAGTCCTCTACAACGACGACAACGACGACATCCTCCGTTGAGGCCCAATCCACCAGCTCATCTGACCCAATTGTAGAATCTACTCATGGAACAAACGGAAATAGCAGCTCCTCTCAATCTTCGTCCTCATCCTCGGCTCCTGTCGTGGAAGTCACTCAAGGATCCTCTTCGAATACTAATGGAATTTCTAGCCAATCCTCGACCACGACGACAACAACAAACATCAGTCAAGGGACTAATGGTGATAGTAGTGGAAGCCCTAAATGGACTAAAACCTCAAAAACTTATTCATCGAAAACTATAAAAATTCCGAAGTCAAAAAGAAACTCTAGTTCAAGCGAAACTTCAACAACCGTAACGACAAATACTTCCTCGACTCCTCAGACCAAATTTTCGTGGTCAAGCTCGTCAAAGAAATCGTATATTGGTGGCAAGTCTAAAAAATATTGGACCAAGCGCTGGAATAAGAGGTCACGTAAAAATAACGATGGTAGTTCCACTATTGTTGCAGAGGAATCGTCTGAATCATTAACAGATGCTGGCGTTGATGGCACTAATGGAAATGACTTGAACGTTGTAGATGCCAGTACAGATGTTCAGAACAGCAAAACCAGCTCAACATCTACTAAAAACACAAAAAAATACTCGTCGAAGTCCTCTAGGGTCCCCAGGTCTAATGGCCAGTCGAGTACCAGCACTACCAAAACTTCAAAAACCGTAACGACAAGCACTTCCTCAACACCCAACGTTAGTAGCTCATCAAAGAATTCTACCAATGGTGGAAAATCGGTCAAGACTTCGTCGACCACGATAACAACAACTTCTTCAAATCAGGGTCAATCCAGCTCAGGTTTATCCCCTGTTGTAAAAATTACACAGAAAATTCCACAAAACGATATTGAAAGCTTGAACCAGGTCACAACGACAACATCATCTGAAAGTCAAATCGGCGTACCTTCTACCCCTGTTGTTAAAGTTACGAAGGAAGCCTCAATTAGAAATGGTGGGAGGACTACCCGATCATCAACCACAACAACCACAACCACCACGACCAAAGGAAGTAATCAGTCAGGTATCTTAACTCCTCCTGCAGTTGATGCCAGCATTGTGGCTAATGGGCTAAAATCGTCAACAACAACTACGACCACATCCACAAAAGGAAGTAAATCATCTAATACCTTGTCTCTACCGGAAGTTGATGCCAGCTCAGCCGTCAACGGCGAAAAGTCCATCTCAGCGTCGATAAAACCAACAAACATTTTGTCAAAGATCGACTTGAGTCTGCCTAAACTTGATGCCAGTCTGAATGTTAATAGTGGAAGGTCAAACTCTAGATCATCTACAACAACAACGACAACATCCACAAAGGGAAGTAAATCATCCAATACCTTGTCCCTACCGGAAGTTGATGCTGGCATAGCCATTAACGGCGATGAGTCCCACTCACAGATAGACTTGAGTCTGCCCAAACTAGATGCCAGTCTGAATGTTAATGGTGGAAGGTCAAGCTCTAGATCATCTACAACAACTACGACAACATCCACTAAGGGAAGTAAGACATCTCTACCGGGAGTTGATGCCATCATAAAGACGATTAAGGACACAAACATTTTGTCAAAGATAGACTCGAGTCTGCCTAAACTTGATGCCAGTCTGAATGTTAATGGTGGAAGGTCAAGCTCTAGATCATCTACAACAACTACGAGAACATCCACAAAGGGAACTAAATCATCCAATACCTTGTCCGTACCGGAAGTTGATACCAGCATTAAGACGATTAAGGACACAAACATTTTGTCAAAGATAGACTTGAGTCTGCCTAAACTTGATGCCAGTCTGAATGTTAATGGTGGAAGGTCAAGCTCTAGATCATCTACAACAACTACGACAACATCCACTAAGGGAAGTAAGACATCTCTACCGGGAGTTGATACCATCATAAAGACGATTAAGGACACAAACATTTTGTCAAAGATAGACTTGAGTCTGCCTAAACTTGATGCCAGTTTGAATGGTAATAGTGGAAGGTCAAGCTCTAGATCTACAACAACAACTACGACAACATCCACCAAAGGAAGTAAATCGTCTGAAATCTTGTCTGTACCGAGTGTTGATGCCGGAATATCAGGATCATCAACTAGAACTTTTGAAATAACCTCAAAGAACTCTGTAGCTCCCAAGTCTAGTTCTACATCCAAAACTACGACAACGACTACTACATCAAAAACTTCATCGGTCCCAAAAACAGAGTCCAAATACTCCTGGTCTAGTTCGTCGGAGAAAAAATCGAACCCTATTCGCTTAACCCTACCTACCAATAACGTAGGTATTTCAGTTGGCGGAGGAGATTCTTCGGGCTCGTGGTCCAAGCTAATTAAGAGGAGCACCAGCAGCGATGAGACGAATGCCAATGATGGTTCATCACTTTCCGGTTCTATTGTAGGTGCAGGTGGATCCTGGTCTCAGCGATCCGGATTCTCTGGTGACAGTTCCAGTGGCAAGGGATCTCAGGACATTCGCATTCGATCGGCCCGGGGACAGACAGGAAACAATGCTCAGTCCCAAAACACCAATGCTTGGACCCAAAGCGCTTCCCAAGCCAGCGAAAGCTTGGCTAATGGAGCAGTATCTGCCGATGGCCTGAATGTGGAGGAATCGCAGAGTTCCGATGACGCAACCACGATCCAAGGTGGCTCTGTCGGTGTAACCGGGCAATATCCATACTGGTGGGGCAATGGCCGTTGGGTTGGAGCCAGGCCAAGTTGGAGATATGGATGGCGTCCTTATGGAAGCGGCTGGGGCGGATGGAACAGTCAATATTAGAGTTGGTCCGTGAGAATGGCTAAGGCCAAGGTAAAACGGAGCATGACTTTAATGTACACGATTGTAAAATATATGCATACGAATATTAGAAAATGTCTTCATTTTTGGGGTATCTACGTGTATACTAGTTGATAAGAAATACTTTTTAAATGATTACAAATGTAAGCAAGCGTTCATTCTTAAGAAACTTCTTAAATATAAAAAGTTCTTTATGACATCTCATAAATAAAAAGGGCTTTAAGATTCCTTATTGATGCACGATTCCACATTGATTAAAGATTGTAGAAAACAAAATAATTATAAACCAAAATATAAAAACCAAAACACACAAACTAAGGTACTTTCATTTTATTGACAGAAAACCAATTTCAGATAAAAATCGGTCTAGAAAAAGAAGTAGAACTTGTTTCCACTACGGCTGCCGTTTAAAGCGCGGATAAATTCCGTCCAAGACCATTTCGGAGCTGCCGGATATTCTGTCGTGGTTTCGGAGGC
Source organism: Drosophila teissieri (assembly GCF_016746235.2). Lineage (NCBI taxonomy): Eukaryota > Metazoa > Arthropoda > Insecta > Diptera > Drosophilidae > Drosophila > Drosophila teissieri. Next base: position 11,156,953 of record NC_053031.1, on the reverse strand, counting down.
TTCAGTGGTAGTTTCGGCGTTGGAGACCCAAATCGACACCAGAGCAAAATACAAAATAATAAATATAACCTGTGTCTTCATCGTTGGTTTTTTGGTAGACTAAAATTTTGGCTTCGTACTTAATGTTTTATACCTTTTCTAAATAACCCGAATGTTGTCCTGCGATAAATATTTACACATGTGTTTCAGCGCATAATCTCTAATGACGAAGAGTCATTAGAGATTATATTTTACCGCGTAAAAACAAAATAAACACTTTCAGTAAAGAAACGGGTTGTGCATATAATCGTATTATAAATCATATTTATAATATAAGGGAAAAATATTTAAGTGTAAGTACAATTTATTTAAAAAACTAAAATACACAGCTTACAAATATGAAAAAAGTTGTAGTAAATGGGGTTTGCAAAGTTTGCAAGTATTTAAAAAAAAACGTTTAACCAAAGCAAATATGTACATTTAAAAACATTCATTAAAAGTTACATCTTTACATAGGGCTTATGTCTTTGGTGGGCGCCTTACATCGTGGTTTTTGACCTTGCTAATCTTATGGTATTAGGCTTGGTGAGGGGATTTTTGGTTGAGTGCATAATTGATATTCTTGCAGACTACAAGTTGCACCAAACAAAAGGCTTCGTTATTTCCTGAAGCTGTCTGTATCTAAGTTATTTTAGTTATGCCTTCAAATGAAGGGGAAATAAAACATAATAGTTCCGTGTTCCATTGTTTCGTCGTTCCTTCACTACCGCTAAGACGATGGTATTTTTACAGCAAAGCGCCGCGGTCACACTGGACAACGTGCACAAAATAAAAAAATCGAACTACAGGATTATCAACAATATAAAACCCCCAAAATATTTAAAATTCTCTGACAAGATTTCGCTGCAAATCGGTGCCATCGAAGTCAGACATTAATAATCGTCGAGCTTTAGGTAACGAAAACAAAGCTGAGCAACAGCAAACACAGTGCACACACACATACGCACGCACACTTGCACAAAAACAGATGAAAATCTGGAAATTGTCTTTTTTTTTGTAGTTTTGTATTGCTCAGGAGTCTTTGTGATTTGCTGCCACAATTAGGATTGGAATGTTATAGAACACACTAATCCTACGATCAACAAGCACTGATTTCCCCAGCCGCAGTCAAGAGAAACTCCCATTTCGGTTGGTGAAAGGAACCACTGGGTCGCAATTTCTGCGACGACATCTCATCTCGGACAAAGAAAGCATAGTTTTCTATGAGCTGTGTGGATCGTGATTAAATATTAATGAGGTGTCCCTTTATGACGCTGACGCACACTTTTCGACCTAAGCCAATAGTTAAATCAAACCGATAGCCAATAACAAAGAAAGAAGAGAGCGAGGGAGCACAGCTAGGGACACAAAAATAGCAGCGCACCACCATGACAATCAAGCCAGTGAGCGCACCACCGAGCGCCAAACGTGTAGCTGGAAATGTGGATCCCGATAACAAGGAGGCCCAGGTGGTTGTGGTGGAGCAGTCGGTGGTCAGCCAGACCCATAATCATGCCCACAACCACCGTAACGTCGTCATCGATGGGCAGGTGAGTGGTTTTAATACCCCTTCTGGGATTTGCCTATTAATATGCACCTTTATTCCGCCCCCGTTTTAGAGCCCCCAGAGGCGTGGCGAGGTCTACGACGAACTGGCACGCACCCATCGCTGCAGCCCACACAAGAGGTGAGTTATAGCAGTGGGTCCCCTGGACTTCCCGGGGTGGGGCTCCAAGCTGCAGCTACCATCTGCATTTAATTGGTTTTCTCGCCGAGTGGTAGACCCTTACATGCCTAAGGCATGACCTATAGTTCACAGCAATTTGGAACGGCCTCCTTTTAGAAAATGTAACATAAGAGCGTGACTATTCAATTTCTTCTATAAACCTAAGGCTGTTTAGCTTAAACTATAAACGAAGCATTCAGCAACAATGCATATGAAACGTCCACAACGTACATATTGTCAATTAAAATTTTCACATCCACTATTCCATGCTTTCGTTAGTACATTAGTTGGCAGTCAGTTTTTAAATTCTAAATTCTAGCAACATTTTTTGGCAACTAAATATTGTCGGTTTTCCGTCTCTCCACTAGCACACGCTCGAAGCGTCGAGATCACCACGAAGCTCATGCACACCTTTATAAGCGCGATCGTCTAGAGCGCGAGAAACTAGTCCATCCGACGGCAGCGGCGGGCAGCGGAGCACCTGGTGTATCTGGCAGCAAATGCAACAGTCCACCATTGGCCTCAACTTCTGGCAGTAGCAGTCCGTCGGCGGTGGGCAGGAACTCACCCGAACACTTGGGACTGGGTTGCACCACGGTGCCCACAGCTCAGGTCCAGATGTCTCCGGCTACGGCGGCAGCCAATTTGCTAAAAACAGTGGAGGAAACCTTCTCCGGTTACAATAGCGGCGATGAGCATCTACAGCCCAAAGAGCGATTGATTCCAGTGGAAGAGTGGCAGCGACGCGATCTGGAGTTCGCCAAATGTATGGAACAGCGCGGCTACGAACTTAAGCCTGTCGAGGAGGACGGCGCCTGCCTGTTTCGCTCTATATCCCTTCAAATATACGGCGACGAGGAGATGCACGACGTGATCCGCCAGCACACCATGGATTACATTGTAATGTTTCATCTTCACATACCATTTAATTTGTCCTAACAATACTGCTTACTTATGCAGCACGAGAATCGGGAATATTTTGGTCAGTTTGTCACCGAGGACATCAACAGCTATATACAGCGTAAGCGAGCCCGTGACGCTCATGGCAACCACATTGAGATCCAGGCTATTTCCGAGATCTACAGCCGTACCGTCGAGGTATACTGCTACCAGTCAAGTAAGTAGTCAGCTAAGATTAAAATTGTGAATATGAAAACATTGCATCATTATTCTTATTTTGTAACGAATAATATTTCCAGATCCCATCAATATATTTAACTCGGAACAGTCGCAGGCAGGCTATCCTCCGCTGCGGTTATCCTATCAGCGTGGATCCCACTACAATGCTATTTTGGATCCCTACAACGCCACCGTTGGCGTTGGCCTGGGCTTGGCTGGATACAAGCCCGAGATCCAAACCAAAGAGGCAGCGCGTCTCAGCGAACAGTTGGAGATCGAACAAGTATGTGATAAAAGCAATATTTTTAAGTGCCATCCATTTACACAACCTTTTAAATTGCAGACCATGTTTGAAGATAAACTAAAGACAACAGATTGGGAGGCCACTAACGAAGCCATTGAGGAGCAAATTGCACGCGAGTCTTACCTGCAGTGGTGTCGCGAGAATATGCAACGTTCGCGCAGCAGCAATACGGCGGCAGGATCAGCCACATCCTCGACGGTTACCTCTGCAGAAGCGCTTACCGATTCAGATGCCTCGCCCTCGAAATACTCCGTTTGTGGGGGCACCGGCAGCAGCAGTAATCCACCTGTGACTTTGACCAGCGGTAGTGGTGGAGATGGCACAGGCCCCGCGTTCTCGCTGTCCCCTAAAACACTTAGTCAGTTCAGTCACAAGCTGCCGCCTGAGGTGAACGAGCTGGGTGGCTACGATAGCGATGCTACAGACATGAGTAGTACCAGCTCGGTGGGACACTGCGGTGGAAGTTCATCACCGAGCACAGCTGCAAGCCAGCGTTCCGGCAAGGGATCCAAGTCACAGCGTCGCACCACGGCTCTCAGAAAGAAGCGACGACACGAAACGCGCGAGGCGCCTGTGGCTAGCAAGAGGTTGGTGTTCGTGACGACTTGTGGTCGAGCTTACTGAGGTTTTAAGTTCCTTCCTACCTTGCAGCGCCGAGGCTTTGGAGGCTCCGCTGAGGAAGAGTCCAAAGCGCGATTCAACGCCATCAGTGGCACGAGCAAACACGCCAGAGGCTGAGCAGCGTCCCTCCACCTCGAAGCAGTCGTCTCATTCGCCACAGAAGAGCGGGGATGGCCAGTCACCCAGGGAGAAGAGTTACTCTAGCTTTTACCAGGAGTTGCTCGAAGCATCCTACGCCAATGAAGGTGAGTTGAAATCAAATTAGCTATAATATATCTAAACGCTTCTCCCTCTTGATGGCAGGCACTAACGAGAGCGAGATGCTGCAGCAAGCTATCCAGATGTCCACACGCGATTACATGGAGGACCAAAAACGAAAGTTTCTCTGCGGACCGTAGACGGTGACCCACAGACACGCTTCGTTCTTTGTACAGTGATTTAGCAGTTATTTTCGCAACAAAATGAAACACAGAACTTACCAAAAGAAAAAACAAAAAAAACGAAATACGCAGAAACTATCTTCGATCTTGAATGTTGATAAGTGGGCGTGAAGCGATTGTCATCGTTGCACACCCGCATTTGAACATTAACATTCTCACATAACACTATCCCTATAAATATTATAAACATATATTTTTAATAAGGCCTCGTTGTATAATCACTAGAACTAAAATTAAAAGAAAAAAACATGTTAGGTTCATTCTTAATTTTTTGATTCAAATGTGTATAAAGCACAAACCTCACCCTGCGTGTTTTTTTTACCATGAACGAATATACCCACACCACGTTCCTTTTCCCATTAAATTAATGCCTACTTTGTAATTCGTCGTAATGTTAAGCTTAGGAAAGTACGCACGAAATGGACGGTGAATCAAAACTGCTCGTACATAAATAAAGGATATTAAACTAACACATGGACATATACAGAATACAGATAATAATACGGATAACGCTAATTAATTATTTAATTGACTACAATAAATGGTGCATAATAATCGTAATTTACTCTAAATAAAGCAAATAAATAACCCCAAGTAAATAAACCTTGTTGCTTTTTATCTGAAAGAATGAAATAGTCTTAATTCGGTTTAGATCAAATTATATAATTTACTGCTTATGTACAAGGATTTTTGTGTTTGATTTATCGGTGTAGCAAAAAGTTATACGTACATTCACAATTTTAGATTTGTTCCTACAAGTATGCGTAAATCTAAATTGCATTTGTTTTCATAGTATATAAATATATATATATATATATAGTTCGCTGCCAGTGAACAGTGTTCAAGTATTCGTACAGGTGTATGTACATATGGACGACATACATACCATACACAACATTGATTCTAATTGTAGAAAAATACATTTCACTAAAATACATTGCGTATAAAATTATTATTCCTTTGCACATTTGTCTTAAATTAAAGTATGGAGTGTTTGGGGCGGACAAAGGCCTGGGACAACCTCACTGGGATCATATTTAACTATTGGAATGCAAATGCACTGCTTACACAAAGGAAATCGTGCTATACAATTACTTATAATAGTTTAAAAATTTGCTTGTGTGTAGGTTACACATTTGAGATCTGTTGAAACGATTGCAAAACGATTTGAGATCTGTTGAAACGATTGCAAAAGATTGAAATAAATAACTTAAATTAGTATCTAATTCGCTTAGGAAATAAATCGAAAACTATTGGAATTCAGATTTAATTAAGCTAAATTTTAAAAGATCTTATCGAATTTAGTTCTATCCCAGTGACTGCACTTTCATTTTTGGATGGTTCCCATCATTAAATTCCCATCGCGAACTTACGATTAAAGTTGTACAACGTTGAGAATTCCCTAAGGAGAATCCTCGAAGACATTTGCTAACATCCTCCTGTTTGTATTATCCGATTTGTGAGAGTCAATTAAATTGTGTGGACCGAGAGAGTTATTTGTGGTTTTTGAGCAGCCGAGTCCTTGGGGACTCAGATGAGACTAAATTGAATTTCGCTTTAACTGACTTTACAAAAATCATTTGGCTAATTTATCATTTGCTGCTGTTGCTGCTGCTGCTGCTGCGAAGTCTGTTGCTGCGTTGTCGGTTGTTGCTGCGTGATCACAATGTGATGTTGCTGCTGCTGCTGTTGTTGCTGCTGTTGCTGTTGCTGCTGCAACTGCTGCTGTGCGCTGGCCAGCTGATTGGCATGTTGCAGGGCCGCCGTCGTTGCCTCCGTGACGACAGGTTGCAACATACTGGTGCCATTCTCGCGCCGCACATGGCTGTTCAGCTCGGCCTTGACGCGGCGAGCGATGTGGGAGCGGGTGTGTTTGCGCAGATGATCCTTGCGGTAGAAGCCCTTGCCGCACTCGCCGCACTGGTGGCGCTTCTCGCCGGAATGGATGACGAAGTGCAGACTCAGTTGCTCCTTCCGCTTGAAGGCCTTCAGGCACACGGTGCAGATGTAGGGTCGTTCCGGATTGTGCGACTGTTTGTGGCGGGTGAGGTGATCCTTGCGCTTCAGCGACGCCTGACAGATGTCGCACACGTAGCGCTTCTCCAGGTTGTGGCCCACCAGATGCACTTCGAGCAGCTCCGGCTCCGGATACGCCACATGGCATTCGGGACACATGTACAGCGGACTGCCGTCGAGTGCGGTGCCCAGGCGAATCTCGCCGGGTCGCAGCTTCGTTTTCCGGTCCTTGTTTCGCTTTTTGCGCTTCTTCTTCTTGCCGGAAGTGCCGCCGGATCCGCCGGCCGTCGTCGCTGTCGCCGTCGTCGCCGTCGCCGTGACCGCCGCCTGCGTCTGCACCTGCAACGTCGCCTGCTGCTGCGGCTGCAGCGTCAGCTGCTCCTGCTGAGGTATACTAATGGTTGTCGTGCCCAGGGTGTTGATTCCGATGGCTGGTCCCGTCTGCACCTGCAGCACCTGAAAGTGAGTGTTAGCTAATAATAAAACTACAAATATTTGTAGATACTTACCACATTCTGTTGGTTCTCCTTCTTTATTGTCTCCGCGGAATACTTGAGGAAGTGATGCAGCGACAGGGGCAACGTGTTGGCTGGAAGATGTGAGAGGTAGTCGGCAACTGTGGTTCCCGGCGTCAGAGTTTGCCACGAGGTATTCTGGAGTACTGCAAGGCATTTTACTTGTTAAATCAATGTAATCAATGCTATCTTATCAAGCTCTCACCTTGCTGCTGCAGGATGGCGTTGCACAGATCTTGGGTGAGTTCCTGCGGGGCGGTGACCTGTTGCTGCTGCATCTGCTGCTGCTGCTGCTGGCCGGAAGTTCCCGCCTGCAGCGCATCCGCTGCAGCACTCGTCGCTGTTGCACTTGCATACGCAACAGTTGCATACTGCGTCTGCTGCTGTTGCTGCTGCTGCTGCTGTTGCTGGGAGGAAGCCACCAAGTGGCCATTGTACTTGTCACCCTGGAGCGCATCCTCCTGGCCGCCACGGAACTTGTTGCCACTGCTGCCCTGTCCCGCCGTCATAGTGGCCTGGCCAAAATGCGTTACCTGTTGCTGCTGCTGCTGGTAGCGATTGCTGCCGCTGGCTGCATCCTGCTGCTGTTGCTGCTGCGGATTAGCGGCGCCCGTCACAGCCACATCCGTTACGGCGGCAGTCACGGTGGAAACCAGCGGAGCTGTGCTCGTCGTGAATTGCGGCAGGCCGGGAATGTTGCCGGGAAAGGTATTGCCAAACGGGGTGAAGTTCATTGTGCGTTTGTTTCTCAGCTAATCAGGGGATTCCAGGGGGATTCAATGGGATCTCGTGCGCGGAGAATCAGGCTTCTAAAATGAGAGATTTGTGGGTGAGCAAGGAATTCATTTAGTTAGTCCTTAATATCTACTTTCTTAGATTGTAATAAAGATCTTCATAGAAGAACAGGATATATCCGATCACAATATGTAAATAATGTCATTTTTCCTGCTCAATATGCAATGTTTAAAAGTCGATCTTATATATAATTCATAAATGGGTACTGTCAACAGCAGCCAACCACAGAGTAACCCATTAATCCGTCGATTTCCCGAAAATAGACAAACCAAAGGTGGCTGCAAACTGCAGCACAATTTAAGCTTAGAAGGCCTTTGAATGGAAAGTGAAAACAGCGCTGCATTTGTTGTTATTTTAGCTGACTTGCCGAACCGGAGGACTCACTCACACTCGCGCACACACACGCACACCGTCGTCTAAGCCGCCACCCACCGCCCACTTTGCATTTGTGGAGGTGGCGATAAAAAAGAGCGCGAATCCTGCGCGCTGTGTGAGAGCGAGAGCGAGTGGGAGAGAGAAAGAGAGAGAGAGAGAGAGAGAAGGAGGGAGCCGCCGGAGGTAGGAGCAATAAAAATCGAAGGGGGGCCTGGAATTTTAGCGGGGATTTCGTCGATGTCGACCCACTATATAGCGATTTAGTGTGTCGGTACATTAAGATTAGGTTAGGGCTGACCTAAACCGCCAGTGAGTGCGTTTCGCGAATCAGAAAAGGATAAATATGCGCGGAAATATAGCGAAATGGAAATTAACGCGACAATGTAACGCATACGCAGTGTGGGACATTCTAAGCTGACTCGCATGTGCCAAAAGCCAAAGGCTGCGCCATATCGATTTTCACTAAGCACGCAAATTAGTATCGTCTCTAATTGAACACTCGCATTTGTATATTTGCAGTTCTCATCGCGATAATAATAATAACAAAGTGAAGTTTTGCAATTTCGCCGGTTGTTTAACAGCAGCAGACTTTCACTTGGGCAAACACCGTCGTCGTTTATTTTTCCCATCTGCGCGCGAACCCGTGACACAATAAAACGCAAGGCGGGCTGACAAAGGAAAAGTGCAGCCAATTGCATTGCCAGCCCATTCTGGAGGTCACCTCCTCCGCGGCGAAAGGGACGGCCAAAAAAAAAATAAGGTATGTATTGTGTGGTATTCCGGTGGGGTATTCCGGGTGCGTTATTCCGGGTGGATGGGTGGACAGGGGGTTGCGTCACTTTCCGTACCGCTCACCGTCTGAGGTGCACATGCACATGCACATGCGAATAACACCCGCCGCATCCACAAACGGAGCCACCTGGCGGCGTGTGGCGTAGCTTCACAACTGACTGCCACCGACCGACCCGGCGATATAGTATTCCGACTTTTCTCTCCGCCACGAGACATATAGCCTCGGCACTCGGCTTTTTCGCAGCCGGCACACGGCCACAATAGAGCCCCAAGCCACCAGCCCCCAAAAACCCCAACCCCCGAACCCCCACCCCGCAAGCCGATCCACCCATCTGGCATTAGTTGCTCTAACTACGCTCGTGTGCGGCAGAGAGCGGAGCGAGAATGAACAGCGAGAGCCAACAATTGGGCTCCACACTCTCGCAAAGTGGCTGGAATAAAAACACACTCTATTGGCCTTTTCGAAAGGATATTGGCATAACATATCTGTTGGATGAATCTCTTTGGTCAGATAGGGAATTGAAATACTTAATTTTTAATAGAAAAAACGAAAGTGCAATCAATATCTTAATTAAGTGCAAATAAATATTGAAATAAGTTCTTGAAGTAATATTAAATTAAATAATTGTATTGAAAATAGAATGAATGCTGTACAAGCAATTTTATTTAAAATATTTAAATTTGTTACTTCAAAACTGTTATATTTAGTTTAACAAAAACTCATATATTTATTTCAATAATATGCTTGGCATAAGCAAATCATCGTCCCTAGCACCATATAAGTGCAAGTTTTTTATGCCAAAAGTTATTTTGATCATGTGCGCGTCCGAGTTAAATAGGAAAACAATTTCCATTTCCTTTTATATCTTTCGGAATTATAGCTCCCTATATGGCATTTCCAGTAAAGCCGTCTCCAAGTTACCTTTGTTGAGATGCAGAGAACTGTGTTTCGGCACACAGACTCCATTGAGGCGGCGAAATCCTTTGCGGCAAACGCACTTGGGATTATAGCAGAAATTTGCCGCCGGACAAAATTGATCATCCGGGCATTCGATAATCATGCAACTAACTGACTCATTTTCCCCACAATCTACGCCCACAACTTGATAGTTATTTTCTGGAAATTTATAAAAATTATGTTGTAATTTGTTTTAGGGTTTAACAAGTCACCTGTCTGATATCTTTCTCGACATAGAACTGATCCGACGAATGAAACACAAAATGTTAATAGGTATACATTCATTGCAAAACTGAACACATTAGTAGAAATAACTATTTCTAATACCGACCAAAATCAGCGTTGCTAATAAGGTTAACAGTGCTCTAAAACTAGGAAGAAATGATACATATTATATAGTTAATATTTTTCTTTTTCCAAATATTAAAAGCTAATCTTACTTTTCAAAAGAAAAGCAAATAAATTCCAGTACATTAAATTGTTTATAATTAGTGCATTAAATAAGAAATGGGAGAACTAGTTCCACAACAGTTAACTTAAAAAAAAATGTAATCGTTTCAACTTGCATCACTTCCAACCCAGTTTTGAACTCTGTTTACTTGGCCATCTAACCCACCAAGAGCGCACAATTGCCCACTTCACCGTGCTCCAGACATGAAGGACCTGCTCCCGCATAGAGGACCTCCTGCTACGAGGACTGCACTTCGTGTGTGTGCGTGATTTGCATGTATGCAGGCCAAGTCGAGCAGCAGTCGCAGTCGCAGCCGCAGCAACAACAAGTGCAACCAAAACAAAGATGCTGCGCTCCTGACACTGAAACCCGCACAAGGCCAATCGACGAAATCAGGCCACGCACACGAATCCCGACACGGTGGCGGTGGCGATGGCGATGGCTATGGCGATGACGATGGCGATGTAGATGACGTAGCTTTGCGATGCGATGCCCCCCTGGCAATCAGCCTACCACAGCCTACTACAGCAGGCCGGCTTCCCCAGACCCGGAGACACTCCCACTCCCAGTTCCACTCCCACTTCCACTCGAACTCCCACATGTACTGCCAAACATCTGCCATACGCAGCAGCAGAGGTAACTGCACTCAGGCCTACACGGAGAGCAAATTCTAGTTAACAATTTTTAAGGATATGTCATATGCTCGCTACAGTTATGTTAAGTATTTCAAATATCATTTGGAATTCAAATACAATAGCAAAGTTCAACAACACTTAATGAACTTGAACATGAACTCCAACTCACAAACCAAATATCTTTAAATTTTACATATCTCTTTATAATATTTTCCAATACCTCTATGTCTATGGCATCCATAAGTTTTTATGACATTTTCAGTTAGTATTGTGAAATGGTAAAACAAAGTCGGTTAATATTTTTCCCAGTGTAAATGGATGTGCTGCAATCGGTGGCGAGTAAGCGCCGAGAACTCACACATTTCTGAATCGGAGAGTGAGAGTTTCGGCGGCAAGAGGCGGCTGGGAAAGTGGGTGCTGGTGGGGCCGATGCGGATGTGTTCGGCAAGTGCAACTCGCTGATGCGCATGTGGATGTGCAGTGGTGGGTGGTGTGGGTATGGGTGTGGGCATTGTGTGCGTGGGCACTTCGACGCCTTTCCGGCATTCAGGCATTGCATCACCATCATCATCGTCGTCGTGGTTGTTATGGCGGCGGGGTGTTGTTGAAAGCGTACATGCAGCAAGTCGACGCTTCCTGACGTATTCCGCCGGTCAAACCTTTTCATTATTACATTTCGTTTTCATTCTTATTATGCAGAATGTGTTACAAGTGGCGGACAATGTCGCTTAACAGCGATTGAACATTTAAAAATATGTTGCTTAAATACAGGTTAAAAATACGACCAGTTCAGTGTCAAAACGTTTCTTTTAAATTCCTTCAAATGATCAATGAAAATATAATATTGCCTACTTTTCGGATGCGCCACGTTAAATACTAAATTACGTGGCGTATACTTGATAATATTGCGCATACGTAAAAATGATATAAGTATGTCATAACATATTTTGATAAATATTATGGGTCTTCATGAAAAAATCGTTTTTAACTGGCAGAAGCATTTAGTAAATTGCTGAAAGGAAAGAGTTTTGCTTAGCCCACTAAAAATATGGTTCTTCCCACTGTGCGACATTGTCATTGGCAGTTCGAGTGGGCCGTAACCGTGTCCGTATTCGTATTCGCATCCGTATCCGTGTCCGTGTCCGTTGCTGTGCACCCGCCAAATTGGGAAAGACGAACTGTGAGGCTGAGTGCAAGTCGCGCCCGCCACACCCGTAACACCCACGGCCCAGATCTCCGCCACCCTCGCAGCTGTGTTTGCGCCGTGAAAGTGAAACTGCGACGCACGGCAGAGCCGGAGTTTGCAGCCATAGCCATAGCCGTAGCGTTGTTGTATCCGCAACCGGAGTCGCCGAAATGCCATATTCGTGGCCGTGGCCGTGGCCGTGGCCGTGGCCATGACCCGTCGTCTGTGCTGCGCCGTGCATTCTGTATTCCATTCCGTATTTCGTATTTCGGGGCCGGGGCCGACACACAATGCACGTACACAAGATTCGGGGAAATTCGGAAACGCGGTCATATGATGTCGATGACGTCGCTGCCGGCTGACTCCGCATTTCGATGCAGGCACATTAAATGCTGATTTATTGCCCGATTGTGTGTGCATTAAGTAGCCGACATTTTGCCGAAAGTGCGTTTCCTGATTGAACAACTTGGCCAGATTTTGGAAAGAAGTATGACAATTATCCCACAAAAGTGATGTGTTCCGGAAAAAAATTATATTTAGGATACAAAAAAAAATAAATCGTTGTATTTAGGCATTTAAAAGCTTTTCACTACTACATTTTTTGTACACCTATCTCGAGTTGAAAATAACTAACTACAAACAAGATTTTGATTCTGCGGCTTTTGAGTAATGGCTTTTCTCTTCTTTGGTAAAAACTTTACAGAAATAATCTGCACTTTTTCTAATCATCTACAGGTCTTAATATACTTATAGTATATATTGTTACAAAGTAAAATCACGGAATAAAACAACACAACGTCAAGTGAAAATTTCGGAGAGTCAATATTGTGAAGTTATTAGAACATGTAACTTAAGCAGAAAGATTTATATAAATAAACAAGCTCAAGTGCATATAGGGCATCTGATAGTCTAAACACCCTACTTTCCACTTTCCACTTCTTCTTTTAATATTGCTTTCCAATAGTTTGTGGCAGAGTGTACACCATTGAGGATTTGCCACGAGTCATTTAATGAACTAAACTTTGGCGCTTACATTTGTGTGCTTCACAAAAAGACCAATTGCTGGATTAATTTCCCTTAAGTGATTTGCATGTACGAAAAGTGCTATGTACTCACAGTTTTTCAGTTGCTCAGCGGTTTATTCACATTTGCCGGCTCTTTGGCTAAAAAGCACGCTAGGCACATGCTAAATACAGGTTGCAAAACACTCAGCAGACACACGATTTTACGCGATTTTGTTGACGTTGAGCGCCGAATTGGTCGCGGGAAAGTAACAACGTGACGAAATTCGCAGCGCGGCAACGAATACAAGTGCAAAATTTTGTATTTTTGGGGGCGTAACGCCGGGTTTAATTCAATTTGGTTTCGATTTGATGCGATTGGACCGGATAACGTAGTGTCGGCGCTGACGTTATAAAGTTAACTGATTGAAAGTGCGTTCGTCCGGCGCCTAAAATTGTGTAGAGTTTGGTGACGAAGAGCCGATACTCGGCAACCAATACAGATGCCGAAAGTAGCAAGCCATACCAATACCGTGGCACACTCGGTGGACTAGCAGTTTGGTCAAATGTTTGCCGGCGGCAGACAATTATTTACTCTTTAAATTGCCGACAAGGCGACACACACACATCAGTGCGAATATACATATGTATGTGCACATACACACCCACACACACGCATGACACTCCTCCCGCTCTCGAACACATACACGGGCACCTATGCCGGCTACTCGCTTTCGCTTTTGTGTTTGTTCTCTCGCCAGCTTAGTGCCGAATGCTCCACCTCATCTCCACCCGCCTTTTAATAACCTTACATCTAGTGCTGATATCCCCGTGTTACCTCCCTTTCGTCACTACTCATCTCAATTCGGTTAGCTTCGGCACCCTTCGGTTATCTCTCGCACACTAGGATGCTGTGCTCTCTGGAATTCATGTCTCTCTCTCTCCAGCCGTATTCTCTCATTGCAATTTTCGGTGTCCCGTTAGTTAATTTGAGCGCGCGCCGTCAGGTATGCAACAGTTTTTTTCAAACGCATTTTTAATAGGCATTTTTGCCTGCATATCAAATCTAACAAAACCTACTAAAATACTGCAGTACATATGCATTTACATAAGTGCTCTTATGTGTTTATGTGATTTATATGAGTCTGCACAAAAAGCACTCTTTGTTTAGCTTAAAGGGCGGTCCACAACTCATTGCGTTTGATTCGAGTTGTTGATGGGTATGGGATGTGTTAAATTTTAGTAAGGATGATATATGTATACATGAATTTCTTCACCTATCTGTATACAAGCAATTAAATTTCGAAATTGATTTATTTTTCTCAAGGAGCTTTATGGTGAGCGCACATTCTTCCTTCCTTTCCTTAGGTGCATAAACACAATGCCATATCCCAAATTACCACCGAAGAAAATATTTTTGTGTAAGGAAATGAAATATTGGTTATTTTTACTATAGATTTATAATAATAAATTTTAATATTCAATGCATATATAGATGTAAATTTATGAATATGGAAAATTATAGCCGACAGTCACAGTAGTTAAGGCGGAATCTTTCTTTTGTCTACAGCGTACAATAATAATAGTAAAATGGTTTTTTAATTGTTGGAAAAACCAATGCGGAAACACAAAGGGTTTTTTTTTGCAATTACCACCATTTTATGAATATTACCATTTTCATGTTTACAGTTGTATACTTAAAATCAGTTTCTATAAAGCTTAATTTACATGTTGTATTCCTGAACAACTTTGATCTTCAAAGGAATTAAAAAAGTATTATAAATAAATGTCACTTATTTCACAGCAAGTACTCCTTTGCCCTTGTTAAAGTTGCGTAATCTGTACATATACAATATACATTAAATCAATATTCTCATGCAAAAAAAAGGTACACAGGACCGACTTTTGTCTAAGGTCCACACACTTCTGTATGTACAGATTTGTGCCAACTGCAAAAACGGAGCAGCAGAAGTGGAGCCCAATAGAAACTAAATCTAAACAACACCGGAACACCCCGGCAAGGTCACATCGACACCCCCAAAAAACAAATGGGGAACCGAAAACTAACCAAAAACTAAAAGTGAATCGAGCCAAATGATTCGGAGTGGTCCAACCATTTGAAGTGGTGTCGGAAAAAAGGGGAGTCATACCCGGCAGGCAGAGCTCTGCCGAGCGCCAAAAATTCATTCATAAAATTCTAAAACGCGCTAAAATCTAAAATTCTAAACAAAACCAGTCGGCAGTCGGCCGAGTGTGCGGAGCTGGCAGTTTAGAGTTGGGAGTGGGCAGTTGGCAGATTGGCTGGAGGAGGCCTTCTGAGGAGAACTCATACGCCCGGTGGTCCTCTGCCACTTGCTGCATGCCCCACGCGTAAAAAAACACCCACAATTTTCGGTGATGCACAGATGGTTGGCTTGCATGTTGGCTACTATCCAAAAGTACATATATCCTATTTCAACAGGACGATTTTAATAGGAACTAACTGATAGGAAATAAAACATAGTTTCAACGAAATGTCTATATTTTATACATCTTTAGACTCGGCGCATTTCATAGTACTCATACTTATATTTTAAGCTTATGTATCACTACATTTTAATTTTAGAAATATAACTTTGTTCCAAGATACAAATACATGTTGTTATGGTTTATGTTTTAGTATGGAAAACGAATAGTATGACTTAGAGAAGTTTGACTGTACTAATGCTCTAGGGGCTATTGGTGTTCCTCGTGGCACCAACTTCCTTCGGGGGATTCCCCTTTGGGGCAACATCCTTCGTTTGTTGTGCCCCAAAATGTGTG
Source organism: Drosophila teissieri (assembly GCF_016746235.2). Lineage (NCBI taxonomy): Eukaryota > Metazoa > Arthropoda > Insecta > Diptera > Drosophilidae > Drosophila > Drosophila teissieri. Next base: position 11,141,199 of record NC_053031.1, on the reverse strand, counting down.
TTACTTGTGCACAGCCCAACAGTATGCAATGCATTTCGCACACAGGAAATTGCACTAGGAGACGTTTTGCACACAACTGTACTTGCACATCGACCATTTTGTTATTATTTTTAGCAGACGACAGAAAGCAAAATCAAACTAAAAAATGGAATTTTATGTATACACATAATAAAATATGTGTAGAGATTTTATATAATAAAAAAACACTTTTACATAAACGCACAGCCACACACACAAATGCATCAGTTTGTATGCCTAGACAAATGCGTATGTAGAAGTTTTGTAGTATCCTAAGGCCTATGTTGCTTGTGTGCGTGTGTGGGTGCGTTTTTCTGCATCGTGCGCTCGTTTGTGTGTGTGCGTGTGTGAGTGTTGCATCACCTAACTTCATGGTGAAGTGCAACAAACTCTGCTCTACACAAAAACGCCGCCCAACAAAATGCAATCAAATGGCAAAAATTTTGCCAGACTGCAGGCAGGCAGGCAGCAACAACAATCGTTGTTGCAACAACTGCAACTGCAATCTCCCGTCTGCCACGTTCGCAAGAGGGCGGCAGAGGGGGTGGTGGTTTGGGTGGCTGGTTGTGGGAGCAGTTGGGGCGAAAGGCCAGACACAGGCCATAAAACAGCAAAAACAAACTGCATGTGAAACATTTTAGTTGCATTTTCTATATGGAAGATTCGCACCAGAGTGAACCTTATTTGCATTTCAAAATGCATAGTTAGTGTAATAACCATTTGCTATTTAATTATTCTGCCTTCATGGTAATGTATAAAGCATTAGGGTATATAAATTAAATTGTTAAAGCATAATAAAAGATTACAATAGCAGTCTTTAGTCAACACTGCGTATGATTAATACATTTTCAATTTTGTAAACGTAAAATGTAATGCTGGTAAGATGCATATATGAATTATATTTAAAAACAGCTGAATATAGTTTAAGAATCTACTTAACAAAAGGGAGTATTAATGTTGCTTTCTAGTTAGTTGTTTAGAAGGTCCACCCTATTTACACTTAAATGAAATCGCTTGGCACTTGCGTGTGTGGGTGCATAATCCATGTGCATATATAAATGTACAAAATCAACCCTTAGCTTTTGACTAGCCGCTCAAAAAAACAGCATCTGTGTGTGTGTGTACGAGTGTGCATAAAATAAATTTCATTTAAATTAAAATAAATAAAACTCGTCCCCAAGCCGTCGCGTCTACCCAAAAACAAGAACTTAGACAAAGCGCAGACACATCCATAATAGTCGAATGGATGCCAGTCCGCAACACCCAAAACTTCCAATTGCCACAAAACGGCACGGCTGCAGATGAAACTGTCTGGACATCGAAGAAAAAGCATTCATTAGGCCGACTGCAGTCTATGCATTTTAATTGATTGCCAGCCGTCTTTGTCGGCTTTATTTTTGGCAAAATTCCATTAATCTCCGGCAATACTCGGACATTCCGTCTAATGTCATCAACTGCAGAATCTATCTTTCTGCACGAACAAAATGCTGAATGCAGTTTCTCAAAGGAATCGAAAAACTGATTATGAAATCATTCACTCGTTCTGCAGTTCGTAGATGGCATTTAATTCAATGCCATTGACCAGCGTTGATAAAATTAAAGTTACTTTACTTCGCTTAATACAATCTACTTTTATATAGAAATCCTGTTAAATACTGTTATATTTGTAGTTAATTTTCAAATTGGAATGCTAAAGTTTAAATATTATAATGAATATTTTTAAGGGCCGTGGAACTTATATAACATTTTATATTAACATTTTAAGGCTTTTGAGGTATGCTTTTAATAATATCCCTAACAAATGTTTAGCTCACTTAAAAGAATTACTTTTTATGAGTCTCCGCTCTTTAATCTTAGTATATGACCCTCTTATAAACCACGTTGCACAGGAATTAGCAGTTCTTTCCGTAAGTCAACCTTTAATCTGTGGCAGTTCAAGTCCGCGCGCTCAATAAAGTTAAAAGTCAGAGCAGCATCTGCATTGCCATGCCACTTGCCACTTGCCACTGGCCCCAACCGCAATCCGCATTTCGCCGCAAGATGGGGCCAGTGAGGTTTGGGTGCCGGTGGTGCCACCACCAACACCACCACCACCACCACCACCACCCACGAGAAACATGCCACGAAGACGGAGGCAGACATTAACCAAACAAGCGGTGGCGGTGGCCAAAAGGGAACACGTCCACGTCCTCGACCTAGTTCAATGGCAATGTCATTGTGCCACATTATCGCCGGCGACGTCGTCCTCTGCTGGCTCAGTTGGCTTGGCCTTGGCTGGAGTTGAGTTCAGTTGAGTTGAGTTGTGAAGCTGCAGGGAAACGAGAACGAGCGCATGAGTCGAGGCCACGGCCACGGCCACGAACATGGCCAAAGTGGCACACGGCAGGCAGCAAATACCCAACCAGTGAGCTCCACCCACCGAAAACTCCATCCACCTCCACGCCAGCAAAACACCCATGCACCCACCCACCCAAATCACCCAAATCACCCAAACCACCCGATCCACCCGACCCATCCATCCGGCGAAAACGAGACACAACAGCAACAGCGATGCTGCAACGATGCAGGCACAGAAACCGAAACGGGAACGAACGGAGGTTCAGGATGCAGGAACTGCAGGGTACTGAGAAAAAAACATCCACACCAGACTTTGTAAATTCCCTATTTGTATTCCATAGGGATGAATATTTTCAAAGATATACATTTAGTCAAAAGTTAGTTTCTATTATAATGACTAACTTTGAAGGTGAACTTTTATGATATTAGATAGCTTTTATTATTCGTATTAACCTCTAACTTTCTAATATCCTTAGTATCACTAATATCATAGATATATTATATATGTTGCTAAATTCAATACTACAAAAGGTGATGATATATTTTGCTAGTTAGTATGTGCTTAAATGTTAAACTCTAGGTATAAATTTCAATTTGATGCTGTTGGAACTCAGCAAATTTATTGCAAGTGGAAGAGCAGGCGGTGGCGACAATATCCTTGCACTTGTGCAGGCCGCGAGGCGAATGGCGAGTGAGGGCGCGGGTGGTGGTTGAAGGGTGTTGGGGCACACAGGACTCACAGCCACACCGCTAAGCCCGACAACCAATCCGCCGCCAGCAGAGCAGCCTTGCCGCATCTGAGCCCCGTTTATTGTTGCAGTTGCAAGGACCTTCCTGTAGGCACAACCACGACCCTCTCCTCTCCGGTGGTTTTTAAGGGGGGTCCTGGCCGTTTTGTCCTGCACTGCTCCAAGCTCCAAGTTGCAGTGGTGGAGCAGACACTCCCCGAGCCGCAGCCACCGTCACTGCCACCCACCCACAAGCCAATCCACTGTATCACTCATACTCAAACCCTTCAGTTCTCTGCTGAACTCGGACTCATACCCGATTTTTCAATACGCTCTCTATCTATATGTATGTCGTCCTTGCTCTCTCGCCCTACGAAACTCTGTCTGCTGTTTTCGTTCGTCCTGTGGATTTATTTCACAGCATCATGTTAATAACATGGGAGACTTGTGTAAACTTTGTGTAGAGCTAGAGAATAATTCACAATAATAAAGAGTTGCAACCGATTTAAAAGATAATCAAAATGTCGTTTTATGTATTAACCTACTATGTAATTAACTAATATAACGTACAAAAAGGTATAATTAAAATCGTATTTTTAGGTAAAATAATAATAAAATTTATGCACATTAACTTCGAATCTATTTAATTTAGGCTAAAATAATAAGTCTAGATAACTTTATTTGTTTTGCCCAGCATTTTGGTATTGTATGAGGCATTCGTCACAACGCGTCCGTAGAATCGGGACCCAAAATAGCTTTAATGTTGATACAACTGTCTAGTGATGGGCTAAGTTCTTTTTTTTTTTTTTAATTATTTTGCAAATTAGTATATGCTTAGCCTAGTTAGTCAGAGCCAAATATCTGTACCAAATGGTATTATGCGTAAGGTTCTCACGAAGTGCAAATAAACCCAAGTCCGACACATGTTCGTGTTTCTACCTCACCCAAGGAATATAAATAGTGCTCCATTCGGACCAGAACAGCATCAGTTGATCACATCCAACTACCAGACATCAACATGAAGTACTCCTGTGTCCTGCTCCTTTTGGCAACCGTCGCCTGCTTCCTGGTGAGCCTGTCCAGTGCCACTACCACGACCACAACCACAACAGATGCAACTACCACGACCACCACGACCACCGCCTCGTCTTCGGACACCACTACCACGACAGCGTCGTCCTCGGACACCACGACTACCACGGAATCATCCTCTTCCAAAAAGAAGAAGCACGTGATCAAATACAAGAACAAGAGGCACGAACCCAAGAAGAAGATCACCATCCACAGGAAGAAAAGCCGCAGCGGCTAAACATCTTTAGATATCTACAAATCCGGTTACGACTAATGTGAACTCTGATTCCCAAAAGGCAACTGCCATATCGTTATTCCCCTATATTTATTATTTTGCAAACAAATGTACCTCTAACTTACTATAATTAAATTCAAAAAATTATTTAAATTCAAAAACTGTATTTTAATTTTAAAATTATTTTAATATTTTATTATTTGAAGGCGGGATGGTTTTTGGATATTCTTTACTTATACTGATATAACAATCGTTAAGTTTTAAAAGCATTCAAAACGAGTACAAATTTTAGAAAATAAGCAACAAATTAATAATGTGCTTTCCAAAAAAAAAAGAAACAGATAGTAACTTTTGGACTTTTTTAAGTAAGTTACAAAGTTTTAAGAGTTTCCTCGAGTGTGATCTTATGATATGATATAATATAGTCATATAAGTTATTATATGATATAATAGGATATAATATTATATTATTTTTTGAAGCGTTTTATGTATTAACCTACTATGTTATTTTTAGGTAAAATAATAATAAAATTTATGGACATTAACTTCGAATCTATTTAATTTAGGCTAAAATAATAAGTCTAAATAACTTTATTTGTTTTGCCCAGCATTTTGGTATTGTATGAGGCATTCGTCACAACGCGTCCGTAGAATCGGGACCCAAAATAGCTTTAATGTTGATACAACTGTCTAGTGATAGGCTAAGTTCTTTGCAAATTAGTATTTGCTTAGCCTAGTTAGACAGTGCCAAATATCTGTACCAAATGGTATTATGCGTAAGGTTCTCACGAAGTGCAAACAAACCCAAGTGTTTCTACCTTACCCAAGGAATATAAATAGTGCTCCATTCGGACCAGAACAGCATCAGTAGATCACATCTAACTACCAGACATCAACATGAAGTACTCCTGTGTCCTGCTCCTTTTGGCCACCGTCGCCTGTTTCCTGGTGAGCCTGTCCAGTGCCACTACCACGACCACAACCACGACAGATGCCACTACCACGACCACCACGACCACCGCCTCGTCTTCGGACACCACTACCACGACAGCGTCGTCCTCGGACACCACGACTACCACGGAATCATCCTCTTCCAAAAAGAAGAAGCACGTGATCAAATACAAGAACAAGAGGCACGAACCCAAGAAGAAGATCACCATCCACAGGAAGAAAAGCCGCAGCGGCTAAACATCTTTAGATATCTACAAACCCGGTTACGACTAATGTGAACTCTGACTCCCAAAAGGCAACCGCCATATCGTTATTCCTTTATATTTATTATTTTGCAAACAAATGTACTTACTATAATTAAATTCAAAAAATTATTTAAATTCAAAAACTGTATTTTAATTTAAAAATTATTTTAATATTTTATTATTTGAAGGCGGGATGGTTTTTAGATATTCTTTACTTATACTGATCTAACAATCATTAAGTCTTCAAAGCATTCACAACAGGTAAAAATTTTAGAAAATAAGCAACAAATTAATAATTTGCTTTATAAAAAAAAAAGAAACAGATAGTAAACATGTTCCCATCCCATTGGATTTTTTAAAAAAGTTACAAAGTTTCAAAAGTTTCCTCAAATGTGATTATATAATATAGTCATATAAGTTATTATATGATATGATATAATTATACCCGTTACTCGTAGAGTGAAAGGGTATACTAGATTCGTTGAAAAGTATGTAACAGGCAGAAGGAAGCGTTTCCGACCATATAAAGTATATATATTCTTGATCAGGATCAGTAGCCGAGTTGATCTGACCATGTCCGTCTGTCCGTCCGTCTGTCTGTCTGTCTGTCCGTCTGTCCGTCTGTCTGTCCGTCCGTATGAACGTCGAGATCTCAGGAACTACAAAAGCTAGAAAGTTGAGATTAAGCATACAGACTCCAGGGACATAGACGCAGCGCAAGTTTGTCGATTCATGTTGCCACGCCCACTCTAACGCCCACAAACTGCCTAAAACTGCCACGCCCACACTTTTGAAAAAGGTTTTGATATTTTTTCATTTTTGTATTAGTCTTGTAAATTTCTATCGATTTCCCAAAAAACTTTTTGCCACGCCCACTCTAACGCCCACAAACCGCCAAAAACTCTCCTTTGCACTTCCACTAGCTGAGTAACGGGTATCAGATAGTCGGGGAACTCGACTATAGCGTTCTCTCTTGTTTTATATTATTTTTTCTGTACTGAAGCGCCTTGAGGTTTGAATAATGTTATTCAATAGTAGTCAATAACTAGTAACACAGTGGAGAAATCAATTTTGTTCCAATAAGTAAATAGTAATACTAAAAATAAATTCATAGTATTTTAGTTGTATCTGTGCCATTTTGCTCACAAATATATTTAAAATTTTTTTTAAGAAATTAAGCCTTTTGCTGTTTCTATATCGAAAGTACTATATACCCTTTTTTATATGAAATATATAAAAAATTAAATGTTCATAATTTGAGCTTACTTTTAAAGTCTTTACTTTAAAAATATATGGCTTCAAATAGTAATCTAAAGTCCTAACATGTAGGTATGTACATATATATCAAAAAGCAAAGTATTGAATTATGTTTTCTTGAATTTATTAATAATAAGTAAGTGGTACGTTTGTTAACAAAGTAATAAATAAAGCGGAATAATGATATGGCGGTTGTCTTCGGGAGTCAGAGTTCACAATAGTTGTAACCGGGTCTGGGTATATCTATAGTTGGGATGTTTAGCCGCTGCGGTTCTTCTTCCTGCGGATGGTCTTGACCTTCTTGGGTTTGTGCACCTTGCGCTTGTAGTGGGTCACGTGCTTCTTCTTTTTGGAGGAGGATGCATCCGTGGTAGTCGTGGTGTCCGAGGACGAAGCTGTCGTGGTAGTGGTGTCCGAAGACGAGGCGGTGGTCGTGGTGGTCGTGGTAGTGGCATCTGTCGTGGTTGTGGTCGTGGTAGTGGCACTGGACAGGCTCACCAGGAAACAGGCAACGGTGGCCAAAAGGAGCAGGACACAGGAGTACTTCATGTTGATGTCTGGTAGTTGGATGTGAGCAACTGATGCTGTACTGGTCCAAATGGAGCACTATTTATATCACTAGGGTGAGGCTGACAAATCAAACACCTGACGGATCATGGCTTGTTTGTATTAGCGTGAGAACCTTATGGAAAAAGTGCCATTTGATCCAGAAAAGTAGGCCTATTTTAAAAACCAGGTCACTCAAATAAAATTTTGCACATTTCCATGCCTGCCTCAAACAGTTGGGCAAACATTAAAGATATTCTAGGAAGTTCAATTGAGTTGGAAACACTTTACCGCTGCTTCAGAGTTTCAGCTGTTTAAATTTATACTTTCTAAATATATGTGTTGTATCAGGGGGAACACAACGCGGTAAATAAAGCGCGCAGTAAAGTTATATATAATGTACCTTAAATCCTTCTATATAATAAGTACAAGAGAACTTTAATTTACATTTATACTAAACATACATAGTTACTTTCCATTTACTTACAAAAATTTCGATTGCGTTTGGGCAGAATATTATATGATGCACCATATTATCTTGTATCATTTTTTTAGATACACATACCAAGGGGGAAGAAAAAGCACACCATCTAATGCGATTTGGGTATTATGTAGAACCAGTTTCAAGCCGCTTAGCTAATACTGGGAATCAAAACAGTAACACGCCAACTGATGTCATACGTCGGATGCAAACCAAAAAGTCATATTTTGATAACTTTGAGATCCATTAAGAGGTGCAACAAAATAAGGCCAATAGGTCATTCGAGTACCCACATCTCTGGACCATGGCCTATAGAATAGGTCATAATCAAAGAACAGGTTCCCACCTTTCCACTTCTCCACCTGTGACGCGTGCTTTATACGGCTACCCTCGCACACAAGCATACATACACACATACTTAGCAGCTAAATACCAAACTACCTCTTTTTATGCCGCCAATAAATGGTGTTTAATTGCAATGTTGTTATTCTTTGTTTTTGCAGACTCCGTTTGGCGACAATCACTCAAGGGAGCGAAAGAGAGAGAGAGAGCAGAAACAGGGAGATTTTTTTTGCATGTATATCCAGTGCTGCAGGTATGGATTGAATCCAGCCAAAAATAGCTAACAATTTTCTATTAAAACAATACACAAAACGTGCAGCAAATTTTAAAGTAATTAACTAAAGTTTTGAGTTTTTATAACTGCGCTAGTTAGATATTTTTAATATAAACTAAATGTCGAGTTATGCACTGATTTTATTGCAAATGCTCCTTGGTATTCATGTTTGACATATTCTATTATAATATAATGTTGGGTCACTAAAGATCTTTTATCAGTACTTTTGGTATGTAGTCATTAATATTAAAGGTTTGATTTTTTACGTTTAAAGTTTTTAAAATAAATATTGGCTACAACCTTATAATCTAGCACTTTCCACTTACAACACAGCATCACTGAGCTTGACAGACGAAACGGGAAATGGGTTAAGAATCAAGGAGACCGAGGATGCGGAGATAGAAGGTGAGGAAAGAGACAGGGCCCCAGCAGCCGAACCGCATTCCATGAGCATGCAGCGCAGTCGCACAATGGGCCAATTAAGAAAAAATCGTTTCAAAATGATTTTTGTATTTTCTGTATTTAAAGCTGAGACTCCGAAAACATTGTTTTTTTTTATTATTTCCACTTCTGTTTAACGAATAAATATTGCGTAAGGAAAGAAGACTGCTTCAGTGCAAATAAATCTATATAATAAATATATTATTTTTCTTGTTTCCATATTGTTTTCATTTTGTGGTACATGTGTATATGTACTGTGAACATAAGTTTTAATAAATTTTACTTTATCCATTCACTTTTTGTCTTTAGAACCGCCTTTGAATTTTGCAGCGAGTGGTGCGAAATCGACCCACTGTGCACCGAGGGCAGCGGCAGCGCCTGCGCAGAAGAAAGAGAGCCATCGCGGATCTGTTCAGTCCATTCAGATTTAGCCAAGTCAGTGCGTCGCGAGATCTTTAGCGAGCAGGTTGCGATTTCGTTCAGAAAGCGTTCGGCCGGGAAAAAATAGTTACTTTACTTCCGTGAGTGTGTGTTTGTGGGAATAATTCGGCATCGAAACTTTCTTCAACAGCTGGCTATCATTTGTATGTAAATGCAAATCGACCAAGAAGGCTGCAAGCGAAGAGACAGCGAGACAAGTGGAGTGTAGAAAGTGCCAAACCAGTTTTTTTGTTAGCAGGAAAACGTGGCAAAATAAAAAATTAACATAACAAAAAGTGAAACAAGCGATCGCTTGGTTGGATTATATCATGTTTAACGATTGCTAATTGATCAGTGAAAGTGGGTAGGCAAAACAATGCGAGGAAGAAATGCCCGCTAATTTACGAAGAGCAAATCGCACACTGAAAAAATAACAAAAACTAGGAAACCGCTATGTCTGCCACCTACACCAATACAATTACACAGCGCCGCAAGACGGCTAAAGTGAAGCAGCAACCACAACAACAACAACAACAACAATGGACGGACAGCGATATGAGCTGCGAGTCAAACGAAAGACTTCACTTTCGCAGCCGTTCAACAAACTCGAAGCAACAACAACACACGACACACAGCAACTCACCTTCACCACTGTGCTGTAACGGTGCTCGTGCTCTAACAATGCTCAATTGCTGCGTCGACGTCAACTGTCATTTGAATGCGCCGCTGCGCGGCAGCGTTAACCGGCACACGACGCCAACGCCGACACCGACTGCGACTCCAACGCCGGTACCGACGCCAAAACAAGCCTCCCCCTCGCCAACCACCGATCGTTCGCGCTCCCTCTCACGTTCGCTGTCGTCCTCTCGGTCTCGCTCGCTCTCCTGCCAAAAACACATCAACAAGAAGAGCGCAGGCGCAGCATCTGCAGCTGAAAGAAAAACCGCTAGTGCGAGTACGCAGCCATTTACCGTTAACCTGAGCATCGATCTCTTCAGTTGGACGCTCTTTCTCTTGGCCTTCGGCACGCGTTTCTACAAGCTGGCAACGCCGCCGCACATCGTGTGAGTAGAAAAACAATAACAAACCAGGCAAATGGGGTCACCACTGAGAGAGAAAAATACACACAGAACAATTTCTTAGATATTTTTAAATGCTTTAATCACTTCAAGAATTTAAGAATTGTAATACAATGTTCTTTACCCAACAGATTCGATGAACTCCACTACGGCAAGTACATCTCCATGTACATGCGCAACATTTTCTTCTTCGATCAACATCCGCCACTGGGCAAACAGCTGATCGCCGGACTGGTCAGCCTGGCTGGCTACGATGGCAATTACACCTTCAACCGGATTGGAGAGCCGTATGCGCCGGAAATGCCCATCTTTTGGTTCCGGTTTGTGCCAGCCTTGTGCGGCAGTCTACTGGCTCCCGCCGTTTACAACCTGTTGCTGGAGGCGAAGCTCAGTCGCTGGTCATCCGCCTTGGGTGGTCTGCTTGTGGTCCTGGACAACTCCTTGCTAACGCAATCCCGCTTTGTTCTCATGGAATCAATGCTGCTGCTGGCCACCACGGTGGGGATCGCCTGTCTGCTCCGATTCCAACGAAGTCGCCTGGGCAGCCTAGAATGGTTCTTTAGTGGAACGACAGCTGCCATCTTTTTGGGAGCCGCCGGAACCGTAAAGTACGTTGGATTCCTGGCACTGGGGCTAGCCTTTTATCTGCTGTGTCGACACCTGTGGCAACTGCTCTACGACGCCGGACTCACCGGTAAGATAACGCATTTCTCGAGATTCACAACTCATGTTCTAAGAGCATAACAGAAATTCGTAACGATACGTATACGTAATTTTAATCATCGTTATTCTAAAGAGGTATGCATCAAACTAAAACGTTTTTTTTCTAGATCGCCAGCTATGGATGCATGCCATAAGTCGCCTGTTAATCTTCGTTGGCATTCCGTTGGCCATCTACGTGGGAGTCTTCTATGTCCACTTCAAGACGCTATACCGGGCTGGACCGCACGATAGCATCATGACTAGCGCGTTTCAGGCCTCGTTGGATGGAGGACTGGCATCGATCACACAAGGACAGCCTTTGGCAGTTGTTCATGGCTCCCAAATCACACTGCGCCATACCCACGGACGCACCTGCTGGCTGCACTCGCATGCAGCTGTCTATCCGGTGCGGTACCCGGACAAGAGGGGCTCCTCGCACCAGCAGCAGGTCACCTGTTACTCCTTCAAGGATGTGAACAACTGGTGGCTGGTCAAGCGACCAACAAAGGAAAACCTGGTTGTGGGAGATGAGCTGGATATCATTCGGCACGGTGAAATTATTCAGTTGGTCCATGGAATCACGAGCCGGGCACTGAACTCACACGATGTGGCTGCGGCAATGACACCGCAGTGCCAGGAAGTAAGCTGTTACATAGATTACGAGATCAAGATGGCTGGTGAGCTGCTGTGGCGCGTTGAGATTCTGAATCGCGATTCCGAGGGTGACATTTGGCATGCCATTAAGTCGGAGGTCCGTCTCGTTCACGTGTCCACAGAAGCTTCCTTGAAGTTCACTGGCCGCCAACTTCCCGAATGGGGTTTTAATCAGCACGAGGTGGTGGCGGATCGTGAAAAGGGAATACACGAAGATACCATCTGGAATGTTGAAGAACATCGCTATACACAAAGTAAGTCCTCTTTGAGAGATATAAAAACAACAAATATTTCTTATTTTTATCCTTTTTAAGCCGAGGACCATCGGGAGCGAGAGCGCCAGATGCTAACAGCTGAAATGATACCCACAAAGCGGACGCGAATCTCGTTCTGGGCCAAGTTACTGGAGCTACAGTCCAAGATGCTGTTCAAAACGAAGTCAGTGCCAAGTCATATGTACAGCTCGATGCCGCACGAGTGGCCGCTGATGGACAAGGGCATTGCCTACTGGTTGGATTCAAAGTCCAGTGCGCAGATCTATTTGCTGGGAAACGTACTCATCTGGTACACAGCCAGCTTGGGAATACTTGTCTACGCCGGATTACTCGCCTTCTACGCTATGCGGCGGCAACGTCTTTGCTTCGACATTTCGGAACAGGAGTGGCAGCGATTCGTCATTGCCGGTGATACCTTCTTTATGGGCTACGTGATGCACTATCTACCGTACTTCTGTGTGGATCGTACACTCTTCTTGCACAACTACTTGCCAGCCTTTGTGTTTAAGCTACTTTTATTGTGCTTTGTTGTGGAGCATCTGGACTATCTGCTCAGGCGCTTCTGTACCGGGCGTGGTATCCACCTCGTGCGCCTGTATCGCCTCATGCTAATCCTCTGGCTAGTGGGCGTGCTGAGCATTTTCTCAAAGTTTATACCATTCAGTTATGGTGCGACAAAAATGAGCTTAAATGAGGTTCGAAATCTTCGATGGAAGGATACCTGGGACTTTGTCCTGCACAAAAACCACCACCTGCACTGAAAAACCAGATGCCATCTCCGCGGCCAGAGAGACGTGCAATGATGTACTAGTACCGTGTACAATAGACTAGAAGACTAGCTACAGTTGAACTAATAGTAAGCCATAAATTATTTGACATGTAAACATACTCATTTACAAGACCAATAAATACAATTATTTATTTATTTACGATGTCCTGCTTTATCAGTCAGTATTTGTTTAAGCACGCTGGAAACACTTAAACCCACACTATATAAACATTTACACTTATTAACATGGCCAATAGGGGACACTTTATAGATAGAAATGCAAATATTCCGACAGCAGGATTGTCTACCTCAGGATTAGGTGGCGAGGAAGGTGTAAAAGTATGTCTAAGTATCAGCAATGCAGAAGAATTGGCTGAGAGTCTAGTGAGGCGAAATTGCGGACAGATCAATGAAAAATCAAACCATCCTCCGGCCGGTTCAGTTCTTCCCAGCAGCAGCATCCGGGATTTGCTTACCAGCGAGCTGCAGAAGTCCCGCTTTACGTCCTTCAAGGAGAAGTTCTACGAGGAAATGTACTTCAAAAAGGCCACTTTGGGTGAGGTGAAGAAGACGTACTCCAAGCCGGACAACGTGACCAATACAAGCCAAACCTTCGGAAGTCCATCGAGTGCATCCCAATCTGAATCACTTTATGGCGTTATATTGCCGGCCAAATCGGCGGAGCAAGTTAACAAGGAGTACGAGGCTTTCCACGACAAGTACATCATCAGCCACAATCACTACTTTCCTTCCGAGCAGGTCAATCGCAGGTTTATCTCTCGGATATTACAAATATTTGGCAAATCTAATGAGTACCTTAAATATTTTTAGATATTCCCAGCCATTTGATCGAAAGTCACCTTCTGGAAATTTTCACACTCTCGGTGACTTTGGACTCAAAGTGAAACGTTGTCTGGAGGAAGGTGAAAACCACCTGAAGGTTATTGGCAAGGCACAAGTGGACTTTATGAATCGCACCGACGCGCCCCTCGGCATGCGAAACAAAAAGTGAGTTAAATCACTAGATGATTTGCATTTTTTTTGGTTCTGATTAATAGTTTTAAGACTTCTGTAGGTACACTTATGCGGTGCCCGATATCACTTTCGGTGTTCCACTGCGCAGCAATGGCGATGTGAAGATGCTGCTTAATAATATCGAACCGTGCCACAAAACTAACCGGCTACTGGATGCCATACGCTATTTGAACAAAAAGCGTCACAGTTTGAGGAATCCCCTTGAATTCCACAAGTACGTACTAAATTCAGTGCTGGAGAGGAGTGATACGGATAAGACGGGTCACTTGCCACTGGCACGCGTCTTAGAAATCTTCAGAAGCTTCCACATCCGCCTGGATGCGCACAAAATCCGACTGGCCCTGTCCAATTTCCGGATGATTGTGGACGAGGGATGTGCCACGGAGCGGGTGAATTACCTCGATTTTCTCCGACTTCTCTCGATTCAGAAATCTTTGCCGAAAACAGGTAACTTGACCAATGTTTCCGATGTCAGTTGCCTGGACACCACGTATGACTTGCTCTGCGCCGATCGTCAAAAGAAGTTCAGGGATGATTCGGGGACAATAATCCGGAATCTTGGAGAGCAAAAAACGAGTGTCAAGGATCTCATAACACCGGTTTTGGCCACTTTACGTGGCCTAACACATAGTGATTTCACCTGTCTGCGGCCCAAAGGGGAAATCGAACGTATCTTCAGAAGTCTCGTACCAACTGATAAATTCGAAGCCATTTGGCAGAGTCTAATGACTGACTTCAAGGACCAGAATGAAACGGCATCCGTTTCGCAGTTTCGTACTGAAATGCACAAACAATTAGAGGCCACATCTACATAAAAGTTAGCCAATTTACCATGACAACAAAATAGATATCAAATCACATTTTAAAAGCCAATACAAATATACAAGAAGATAAAACACAAAACGCCTTTTTTTCAAATGATAGCCTAAGTTTGGGCTGCCATTAGTGTGAAGCAAATATTTGTTACACCATTTAGCTTCCGAAGCTGGTGTATTGACACCCAAATATTTAGGTTTCTGGAACAGTTATGAAGCCAGCTTAACAAATGTTTTCGAAATCCGGAAATTACCGAGGAACTATAAATGGGGCGCCTCCAACTTCAGTCAATCACAACAGCCCTTCGCCGCTTTTCAACCTTACAACATCCAAGATGAAGTTCCTATTCGTGGTAGCCCTCATTGTCCTGGCCATCCAACTGGCTTCCTCTACTAGTACTACTACAACCACTACAACGACCACCGATGCCACCACTACAACAACCACCACCACCGATGCCACCACCACGACGACAACCGCCGCTTCCACCCACAAGAAGCGTTGTTGGAAGGGCAACAACTGGTGCCACACCCGCATCCCCAAGAGGAAGTGCAAGCACCCAAAGCGGTGCCACAAGACAATCGTGATTGTGACCCACAAGAAAAACAAGAAAAACTAAACTAAAAGTAGTTTTTTAAATAAAGAAAATATGTTTTAAAAAATTCTGTTCTGCACTTTAATTTCATTTTTAATACAGGGGAGAACGCTAAGGACAGCTATTGGGAGTGCCAAAGAGAAATGTTAACAGAATAATAATAAAATGAATAAAAAAGCAAAACATGTTTTAAAAGTGTAGTTGTGACAGTTTTTGGCGGTTTCTGGGTTTTAGAGTGGGCGGAGAATATATTTGAGTTTATAGTTCCCGAGATCTCCACTCTTATACGGACATGGCCAGATCGACTCGGCTGGCGATCATGATTAATAATATAAATAATTTAAATAGTTTATAGGAAAAAATCTTCTCTGCTTTCTTTTTTGCATTGCACTTACAGTCTTACTTAGACAAGTAACTGGTATCTGATAGTCGAGGATCTCGACTGCAGCGTTCTTATTTTTTTATGGTTTCTTAAGAATGTTATAAATTATTTTAGTTACTTTTTAATAACAGCAACAGCAAAAAAAACTTTTGATTTCTGATCACAAATTGAAAATACTTTACACAAGTAGGAATTTTTAAAGTTCTTGAAATTATTTCTTGTTTTATATATGATTATAACAGTGTAATATTGAAAAGCTAAATTGTAGCTATTTTAATGCTTCAGAATTACTGCTTCTATTCGCTTCACTTCTTTTTTGGGTTAATATTGGTGTTTACTATTAGTGTACTATTAATATTTTAACAACTTAAGAGTCTTATTATCTCAATACGGAAATCATTCCAAACCGAATATAAACCACATGTGATAACAAACACAAAACTACGTTCAAATTAATGTATAAAAGCTTTTGGTTTCACATTGGTTAATCACAAAAGTTTCTACCACCATTCGAGAAGAATCCGAAGATTCAAGGATCATTTAAGATGAAGTTCCTCTACGTATTCCTCGTCATCGCCTTAGCCATCCAATTGGCAGCTTCAGCAACCAATTCAACGAGTACCAACAAGCATAAAATAGTCGTGACCCGCAGGAAAACCGCTCATTAATCTGGACAAATTTATACCGTCAAAATAAATATAAACAAAAATGTATTGCTCCTTTCTTTAATTTCGGTTCGATAATGTGAATTGTAATTTCACGCATTTTTTGTTTTTATTATTTTACTCTAGTTTTTTATATTTGTTTCTGCATATTCTGCATAAAATGCGGATGTTGAATGTGTGATCCAATGATTTAAACAATTGCAGGCAATCACCAACGGCGAAAATTATGGCAAAGTAGTTCTGTTGATTTTATAACACTCCAAACTAACAATAATAGTATTGGAAATAATTTACGATTATTTATGAGACTCCAATGGGATTTCATTTAAAAGGAATAAAGATATTATTATTATTTTCATCTTATAGGGTTTTAATCTAATCTTTAGAAGTTCATTACATTTTTTTTAAGATATGTTACACTATATAATTTTTATGAAAGTAATTTACTGTTAAAACCGAAAATGATGTTTGGAGCATTTTAAATAAATACACTTTGATTGGCGAATAACCCCGTGGACTACTTTCTAAATAATTAAAATATGTAATACTTTCTAAAATAAAAGACAACAGTCTAAAAATGTTGCTATTGAAAAAATATATTTTTAAATATTTTAATAATATAATATTATATTAATAAAATAATAATAATAAAATATTATATAAATAAAATATTAATATTAATAAAATGAGTTTTATCAAAATATATATTCAATATTCAAATATTTAAATCATAACTCCTTGCATATGTACATAATAAATGTTATTTATTGTTGTTTAGGTTTTGACTTCAGTTGAAACAGCTGTTTTAGGCAGTAAACAATTATGTGCAAATGTTTGATATCGTAATATTGGCATTATACCAAACAATATGTTACCAACGAAGTCAATTTCCCCAATTATTGTTTTCATATGTGGGCTTATTAGCACCAAATAAGCAAGTAAACTATGAAGGAATTCTCCTATAAAAGATTTTGATTTTGAATAACTTTATCACAACAGTTTCTATCACCACATTTGAGCTTCCGAAGTTTCCAAATATTCAAGGATCACTGAAGATGAAGTTTCTCTACGTATTCCTCGTTATCGCCTTGGCCATCCAATTGGCAGCTTCAGCAACCAATTCAACAAGTACCAACAAGCATAAAGTAGTCGTGACCCGCAGAAAAACCGCACATTAATCTGGACATATTGATACCTTCTAAATAAACATTTAAAAATGCATCTTTCCTTTTTTATTTACCTGAACTAGGGCTTCAATTTACTTTCAAACCTTTCAAAATATTCTGATCTAGTATACTTGATATGTTTTATGAACATTTATGAGTTCGGTCAGCTTCATAAAGCTTTCAGCTTTGTGAAGACAAATTTTGCAAAAGTAGCCTAGTTTTTATGCAATAACAATAAAATCTTTATTTATTTAAGAATGTCAAGACATTTGACAGAAACAAAAACTATGGCTAGTGGGTTCAGAGAAAATCCTGGGGCTGTCTACCCTACCAAATAGATTTCGCAGGGGTGGAATCACATCGAATAGTACGGGAGTGGAGCAATCGATCCTTCTTCGCTTTACAACAACCAAACCTTTTCACCGCAGACGCACTGGCGGATCCTGCGCTCGAGGTTGCGAGTCATGCCGATAAGTTCCTGGCACAGTGCATCCCTCTTAGAACATCCTGGGCAGGGTTCGCCTCCAGGACCGCAGGGCTTGCAGCCACATGGCTTGTTGGTGGGTTTAGCTGTGGTGGGCTTATGTGTTGGAATTCTGTGTGTGGTGGTCTTTGGTGTCGGACGTTTAGTTGTTTTGGTGGTCTTTGGTGTCGGACGTTTAGTTGTTTTGGTGGTCTTTGGTGTTGGACGTTTAGTTGTGGTGCATTTAACTGTTGTACGTTTAGTTGTTGTACGTCTAGTTGTTGTACGTCTAGTTGTTTTGGTGGGCCTTTTTGTGGTGGCTTTTACTGTTGTCTTTCTGGTTGTTGTGGTGGGCCTTTTTGTGGTGGCTTTTACTGTTGTCTTTCTGGTTGTTGTGGTGGGCCTCCTTGTGGTGGTTTTTACTGTTGTCTTTTTAGTTGTTGTGGTGGCTTCTGTGCATGGAGGTGGTCTTGTGGGTGGCGCACAAGTAGTTGTTGTTGTTTTGGGTGGCGCACAAGTAGTTGTTGTTGGCGCACAAGTCGGTACCGTTGTTGGGCAGGGCTTTGGAGTGGTCGGGGGGCAACCACAATCCGAAGCGTTGGCGATATTGGCGAAGCCAATGAGCAGGATGCTCGCTGCGAGAAAGGAACACGGATTAATATAACAGAAGCAGTAAATACTGATTCTTGGGAGAATCGGTGAAACTAACCAAGGACGGTGGCGATTGTCACTTTCATGTTACTAAGTAGCTTGACTCAGTAGGATTGGGGACACAAACTGATAACTTTCATGGGGAATCCTCACCTTTTTATATGTGAATCCTACTCCAAAACTGCACTTCTAAAAATATGGAATCAATGGGACAAACCATTTGTCGATTATGCAAACACAAGCCTTTTCGACATATTTTTTATGAACATGCTTAAGTGCTGTTTTGTAGTGCAATTACCTTCACTGCTTGGTGAGCGTATTAATATGTTTTATATTTTACGCAAATTTATTTTAACTCCAATATTTTGCCGATCCACTTAAATAGTATAACAACATTTTACATCTTTATCCAAGCTATTAGGTATAGTATTCCTTGTAAACAAGAAACTTCATATAAATAACTAATTAACATTTAAAAATTGACTAGCGGTTGAACAACTCAGTCTGCAAACAGATATTGAAAAATTATACTTTAATATATACATATATGTACCTACATTATATATTAAAGTTCGTGCACAGAAATTTAAATACAAAATAAAAGATTGTTTTTATTTTCCATTTAAAAGAATTAATAAGTAATTTATCCAGAGGCCAAAATTAAAATTTACTTTGAATAAACTTCAACATACTTTTTAAGTAGAAACAACCCTTTTACACGTAATTTACCTTACATTTTATCGGGTACACAAACCTTCAGTTTCTTTAAGCTCTAGAGCCACCAAAAGTAATAAATTTTCTAAAATCATAGATTGTGTGGGTTCTTAATACATAAAAACATGATGGATCGTTCGTATTGAGTTCCTCGACTATCAGATACCTCTAACTTAGCAAGTGGGTGTGCGATTGAGAGATGGTACGTAAAAATGAATGAAGAAAATACTTATTTTTCAGATTGTTGTAACAGGTGTAATACATTTTAAATTATAAAGTCCATCTCAAGCTTTTCAGCTGACCGACTTTTGATAAATGTTATTTAGCCTTTATATTGGTAAGGCTTAGATTGCTTGTACTCATGTAGCAGCTGTTTTCGAAATAATTGTCTGTAGCAAATATTTAGCGTTTTTAATTGATAGGTTTACATTTAGTGAGGAAATAAATTTGATTCTTTGCTTTGTGCAAATATTACCAGCATCTACGGAACTCAGCAGGTACTTATAAAAGCCTAATCTTAACACTCTCAATCACTACACTTCCGTGCACCACATCGATAAGATTTCTATTCCCTTTGCAGTCTCGAATAATTCCAACCAAATTCAAGATGAAGTACCTATTCGTGGTTGCCCTCATTGCTCTGGCCATCCAACTGGCTTCCTCTACTAGTACTACTTCAACCACTACAACCACAACCACTGATGCCACCACTACAACAACCACCACCACCGATGCCACCACCACGACGACAACCGCCTCTTCCACCCACAAGAAGCGTTGTTGGAAGGGCAACAACTGGTGCCACACCCGCATCCCCAAGAGGAAGTGCAAGCACCCAAAGCGGTGCCACAAGACAATCGTGATTGTGACCCACAAGAAAAACAAGAAAAACTAAACTAAGTAGTTTCTTAAATAAAGAAAATATGTTTAAAAAAAATTCTGTTCTGCATTTTAATTTCATTTTTAAAACAAGAGAGAACGCTAAAGACTGCTATTGGGAGTTTTTGGCGGTTTCTGGGTTTTAGAGTGGGCGGAGAATATTTTTGAGTTTATAGTTTCCAAGATCTCGACTTTCAGACATGGCTAGAATGACTCGGCTGGTGATCCTGATTAATAATATAAATAATTCAAATATTTTATAAGGTCGGATTCGTTAGTGAGCAAACTCGAAAAAATCCTTTCTGCTTTCTTTTTTGCATATCTACATATGTATGTACATACATGCACTTGCAGTCTTACTTAGACAAGTAACGGGTATCTAATAGTCGAGGATCTCGACTGCAGCGTTGTCTCTTTTTAGTTTGTCTCATTAGTCTCATTATGTTTAATTATTGTTTTAAATGCGATTTCTGAGAAATGGTATAATTTATTTTAGTTACTTTTAAAAACCAGCAACAGCAAAAAAGCTTATGATTTTTTCCTAGGCAGATAACAAATTACAAATCGAAAATACTTCACACAAATAGGAATCTCTTATGTTCTTAAAATTATTTCCTATTTTATATATTATTATAACAGTGTAATATCGAAAAGCTAAATTCTATCTTTTGATGCGACAGAATCACTACTCCCATTCGCTTTACTTCTTTTTGGGTTACCTGCAAGTGTGAAACAGCTGTTTTATTATGTTTACTATTAGTGTTTACTATTAGTGTACTATTAATATTTTAACAACTTAAGAGTCTTATTATCTCAATAAGGAAATCATTCCAAACCGAACCTTAACCACAGTGCTAATAAGCTTAAAACAAAACTACGTTCAAATTAATGTATAAAAGCTTTTGGTTTCACATTGGTTGATCACAAAAGTTTCTACCACCATTTGAGAAGCATCCAAATATTCAAGGATCACTGAAGATGAAGTTCCTCTACGTATTCCTCGTCATCGCCTTGGCCATCCAATTGGCAGCTTCAGCAACCAATTCAACGAGTACCAACAAGCATAAAATAGTCGTGACCCGCAGGAAAACCGCTCATTAATCTGGACAAATTTATACCTTCAAAATAAATATAAACAAAAATGTATTGCTCCTTTTTTAATTTCACCAATCACCAAATCACCAACACGCTAGCTTTAATTAGAATTCTTAATAAAATTATGGCAAAGTAGTTCTGTTGATTTCATTACACACCAATTGATAATTCTAGCGTTGGAAAAAATGTAAGATTATTTATGAGACTCCTATGGGATTTTATATAAACGGAATAAGGATAATATTATTTTCATCTTATAAAGAATTTTTATTTAATCTCAACTTTTGAAGTTTATTACATTTATTTTATTTTAAGATGAATAATTTATATATAATTTTTATGAAAGTAAATTTGGCTTATAAATTAATACACTCTGTTAGACAAAGTACTACGTGGACTACTTTTAAAATAATACTTTCTAAAATAAAAGATAACAGCTTAAAAATATTGCTAGCTAAGACATTGAAAAATGTATATTACAAATATTTTAATATTATAATATAATAATGTTATTAAATATTATATATATAATATTTACTTATATTATATTAATAAAATAATAATAAAATGAGTTTTATCAAATTATATATTCAATATTCAAATATTAAAATCATAACTCTTACATACATATGTAGATTAGAAATGTTATTTATTATAGTTTAGGTTTTGACTTCAGTTGAAACAGCTGTTTAATCATGGCAGTAAACAATTTTGTGCAAATGTTTGATATCGTTATATTGGCATTATACCAAGCAATTTTGCCTTATGCGTTACCAACGAAATTAATTTAGCATTATTAGCATCAAATAAGCAAGTTAACTATGAAGGAATTTTCCTATAAAAGATTTTGATTTCGAATCACTTGATCACAACAGTTTCTATCACCACATTTGAGCTTCCGAAGTTGCCAAATATTCAAGGATCACTGAAATGAAGTTCCTCTACGTATTCCTCGTTATCGCCTTGGCCATCCAATTGGCAGCTTCAGCAACCAATACAACTAGTACCAACAAGCATAAAGTAGTCGTGACCCGCAGAAAAACCGCACATTAATCTGGACATATTGATACCTTCTAAATAAACATTTAAAAATGCATCTTTTCTTTTTTTATTTACCTGAACTAGGGCTTCAATTTACTTTTTAGAACCTTTCAAAATATTCCGATCTAGTATACTAGATATGTTTTAAGAACATTTATGAGTTCGGTCAGCTTCATAAAGCTTTCAGCTTTGTTAAGACAATTTTTGCAAAAAAAGGCTAGTTTTTATGCAATAACAATAAAATCTTTATTTATTTAAGAATGTCAAGACATTTGACAGAAACAAAAACTATGGCTAGTGGGTTCAGAGAAAATCCTGGGGCTGGCTACCCTACCAAATAGATTTCGCAGGGGTGGAATCACATCGAATAGTACGGGAGTGGAGCAATCGATCCTTCTTCGCTTTACAACAACCAAACCTTTTCACCGCAGACGCACTGGCGGATCCTGCGCTCGAGGTTGCGAGTCATGCCGATAAGTTCCTGGCACAGTGCATCCCTCTTAGAACATCCTGGGCAGGGTTCGCCTCCAGGACCGCAGGGCTTGCAGCCACATGGCTTATTGGTGGGTTTAGCTGTGGTGGGCTTATGTGTTGGAATTCTGTGTGTGGTGGTCTTTGGTGTCGGACGTTTAGTTGTTTTGGTGGTCTTTGGTGTTGGACGTTTAGTTGTGGTGGTGGTCTTTGGTGTTGGACGTTTAGTTGTGGTGCATTTCACTGTTGTACGTTTAGTTGTTGTACGTCTAGTTGTTGTACGTTTAGTTGTTTTGGTGGGCCTTTTTGTGGTGGCTTTTACTGTTGTCTTTCTCGTTGTTTTGGTGGGCCTTTTTGTGGTGGCTTTTACTGTTGTCTTTCTGGTTGTTGTGGTGGGCCTCCTTGTGGTGGTTTTTACTGTTGTCTTTTTAGTTGTTGTGGTGGCTTCTGTGCATGGAGGTGGTCTTGTGGGTGGCGCACAAGTAGTTGTTGTTGTTTTGGGTGGCGCACAAGTAGTTGTTGTTGGCGCACAAGTCGGTGCCGTTGTTGGGCAGGGCTTTGGAGTGGTCGGGGGGCAACCACAATCCGAAGCGTTGGCGATATTGGCGAAGCCAAGGAGCAGGATGCTCGCTGCGAGGAAAGAACACGGATTAATATAATAGGAGCAGTAAATACTGATTCTTGGGAGAATCGGTGAAACTTACCAAGGACGGTGGCGATTGTCACTTTCATGTTACAAAGTAGCTTGGCTCAGTAGGATTGGGGACACAAACTGATAACTTTCATGGGGAATCCTCACCTTTTTATATGTGAATCCTACTCCAAAACTGCACTTCTAAAAATATGGAATCAATGGGACAAACCATTTGTCGATTATGCAAACACAAGCCTTTTCGACATATTTTTATATTTTTGGGTCAGTTCGATTGCTTAATTAATTATGAACATGCGTAAGTGCTGTTTTGTAGTGCAATTACCTTCACTGCTTGGTAAGCGTATTAATATGTTTTATATTTTACGCAAATTTATTTTAACTCCAATATTTTGCCGATCCACTTAAATAGTAGAACAACATTTTACATCTTTATCCAAGCTATTAGGTATAGTATTCCTTGTAAACAAGAAACTTCATATAAATAACTAATTAACATTTAAAAATTGACTAGCGGTTGAACAACTCAGTCTGCAAACAGATATTGAAAAATTAACAACAACCTTAAAACAACCTTTTTACACGTAATTTACCTTACATTTTATCGGGTACACAAACCTTCAGTTTCTTTAAGCTCTAGAGCCACCAAAAGTAATAAATTTTCTAAAATCATAGATTCTGTGGTTTCTTAATACATAAAAACATGATGGATCGTTCGTATTGAGTTCCTCGACTATCAGATACCTCTAACTTAGCAAGCGGGTGTGCGATTGAGAGATGGTACGTAAAAATAAATGAAGAAAATACTTCTTTTTCAGATTGTTGTAACAGGTGTAATACATTTTGAAGTCCATCTTAAGCTTTTCAGCTGACCGACTTTTGTTAAATGTTATTTACCCCTAATATTGGTAAGGCTTAGATTGCTTGTACTCATGTAGCAGCTGTTTTCGAAATAATTGTATGTAGCAAATATTCAACGTTTTTAATTGATAGGTTTACATTTAGTGAGGAAATAAATTTGATTCTTTGCTTTGTGCAAATATTACCAGCATCTACGGAACTCAGCAGGTACTTATAAAAGCCTAGTCTTAACACTCTCAATCACTACACTTCCGTGCACCACATCGATAAGATTTCTATTCCCTTTGCAGTCTCGAATAATTCAAACCAAATTCAAGATGAAGTACCTATTCGTGGTTGCCCTCATTGCTCTGGCCATCCAACTGGCTTCCTCTACCAGTACTACTTCAACCACTACAACAACAACCACTGATGCCACCATTACAACAACCACCACCACCGATGCCACCACCACGACGACAACCGCCGCTTCCACCCACAAGAAGCGTTGTTGGAAGGGCAACAACTGGTGCCACACCCGCATCCCCAAGAGGAAGTGCAAGCACCCAAAGAGGTGCCACAAGACCATCGTGGTTGTGACCCACAAGAAAAACTAGAAGTCCTTAGCTTTTCTATTTTAACATATATGAAAACAATATTTTAAAAAATATATAATAAATCTACATTACAAGGAATTTTTCTATAAACGAAGTAGTTACTTTCTTAGGATTGAAATATTATATAATATAATATATATTGAAATATAGTTTTAACAGCTATGAAATGAGCTATTAAAACATATTTATCTGTACAGCTTAACTCGGCGAAAATCTATAGATCTGAAATGAATTAAGGAGTTGTTTAATAAGATTAGATGCTCATAATAAAGCCACCTATTAGTAAAAAAAAAATTTTACTAGAGACAACGCTTTAGTCGATATACTCGTTTTTGACATAATTTTCTGAAAAATCTTTAAATTTTCTTTATTTTATTTTTCTTTAAATCTATCGATATGCCAGAATATTATTTTATTTTCTCGTTCGCACTTTCACTAGCTGAATTATGGGTATCTAGTTTGGAAATTAAGTTAACATTTTAGCTAATAAACAAAAATATAATTGGCATAAAAAAACTGTTCAAAAGTATAAAGGAAATATATATACAGTAATAAAAACCCAAACAATAAAAATCGGAGTGTTTTGATTAAACAAAATGTTCCATAACAGTCTCTAATATTTAAAACTCATCATGGGCTTTATTTTTTCTGGTATTTTATATTTCGAGCTTAAGTTTGATAAATTGTGTGAAGGTTTGCTCAGCTGTCTTCACATCTTGGTAGCAATAGAAATAGGGCCCATATGGATTACAAATATTTGATAGTGTTATTACCTACAGTAGGGAAATCATTGCAAGAATTTGGAGAATGTATTTACCAGACCTAAACAATTAACAAAGCCCTAGCTTAATTCGACTATAAAAGAACTTTTGTCCACTCCAGTAGATCACAACACCCTTTATCACCACTTTGATAAGGCAGTTTCCAACAATTTCATTCCAATACAAAATGAAGTTCCTATTCGTGGTAGCCCTCATTGTCTTGGCCATCCAACTGGCCAGTACTACTTCCACCACTACAACAACCACCGATGCCACCACTACGACAACCACCACCACAGATGCCACCACCACGACGACAACCGCCTCATCCACCCACAAGAAGCGTTGTTGGAAGGGCAACAACTGGTGCCACACCCGCATCCCCAAGAGGAAGTGCAAGCACCCAAAGAGGTGCCACAAGACCATCGTGATTGTGACCCACAAGAAGAACTAGGAACTTAAGATCTCCAAACTTGAAAAAAGAAATTATTCAAATACTACTCATGTATATGTATGTTCTCATTCTTCTTCGAATAATCAAAGTAAATTTTCAATGAAACTTAATTCACATCATCTTACATTTAACATCGAAATTGGGGAAAAGTAGTAATTAATTTTTTTTATTTTTTCATTAAAGATTATTTGTCTTAAAATTGAAGAAAGCCAGTAGACGGATTTACTTTTAAATTTTTACTATATTTTTAAATGTGGTAACTTGCTAAAGTCGCTTGCAAAGCCAGCCTTGGATGAATCTCCCAGACTTAATGAAACTTATCCGAAATGTCAGAGAAATCGAGTTCACCTACAAATTTAAAGACACCCATAAAACACTCAATACATAATATAAAAAAGAGTAGGAAACAGAAGCAGACCGTGTACAATGGCTAACAAAGGACACTTTATCGAGAGGAATGGCAACTTTCGTGCCGCCGGATTGCCTTCCTTCGGGGACGAGAAGATTTCTTCCAAGGATCTACTGATCATTGCTCATCCCGCGGAGGATATTCGGCATCAAATAGAACTCCAGTGCAGAAGAAACAAGCCACAAGCGTTCGGAAAACTTTCGCCATTTCTACCGGAGAGCAAAATAGGCGAACTTCTTGGCAGTGAGGGCCAAAAGACACGGGTAGCGAAGTTCAAGGAGGAGTTCCTGGAGGACATGTACTGTAGGTCTGGAAAAACCGGGCAAATAATGCCAGCGCATTCGAAACCCGATGATGTTACCAATTGGAGTCGGACCTTCGGACGCGCCAATCCTCCAGCGGAAACTTTATATAGCACTATAATGCCGCAAAAGTCGGCTGATCAGGTGAATCGTGAACACGCCGAATTCCATCAAGGTCACATCATTAGTAACAACCATTACTTTCCCTCTGAGCAAATCAATCGCAGGTAGGTAGCATGTTTTTTCGCCTGATAGTTCAATATTAGTATATATTAGTATAATATTATATATAGTAGAGAATACATACTTGAATAGTATGTCCGTTAATCTGACTGTCCGTCCGTTTCTACGCAAGCTAATCTCTTAGTATTAAAGCTAACTTCATGAAACTTTTATGTATACACTTTTCAAGGGTATTAGGGTATATAATAATCCTTTTGAATATTTTGTAGATATAAAAAGCCCTTTGATCGACTGGAAACCTTTGGAGTTTTGCAAGGTGCTGAGCACAGTGGTTCTACCATGAAGAAATGCCTGATGCAAGGGGACGACCATTTAACAGTGGTCTCAAAACCCTGGATGGATTTCGTAAAAAAGACTAAAGGTCCTTTGGGTAAAAAATACGAAAAGTAAGTATACACTTTTACTTTTATTTAAATAAATTCCCCTCAAACGCTACTGTACTAAAATGGGTTAAAGCTAACGTAAATAAAAGAGAGAGTAAATTTTTGCAACCCTAACTTAAGTTTGTTCTTTATTGTTTGATCAAATGGTGGCAAATTAGGCCCAAGAATTTCACTAAGAATTTCGGAATGGTTTTATTAGGCAGTTGTGCTCTAATTATACAAAATATTTCACACAAATCATAATTCGATGGTTTCTTAGATACTTAGACAAAGTGCCGGACTTGAACTTTGGCTACCGTCCTCAGACGGACAAGTGCAAAATCAGGATGTTGCTGGAGGACATTACGCCGTGTGAAGAGGACAATTCCTTGGTGATGGCACTATCCTACTTGAACCGACTGCGTGAGAGTCTTCACAAGCGGAATGACTTCTACATGATGGATCTGATAGCATCGCTGGAGCAAGAAGACAAGGAGCATACGGGTCACATGCCCCTCTGGCAGATCCTTGGCACCATGCACAAGCTGCACATCCGTGTGGATGAGGAGAAAATCCGCACCATGTTGTCGCACTTTGGTAAGATCCTCGACGAGGGCTGTCCCACGGAGCGGGTGAACTACGACCAATTTTGCCGGATACTCTCCGTGCAGCAACGGCTGCCGGATGTCGGATGCATTGGCCACATTCCGGATAACATGGACAATAAGGAAACTACCTATACAATGCTCTGCAAGGATCGCTTGAAGGATATACCCGTGACGCCCGAGTTCAACTGGCCGAACAGGAGTCTTCACCGCACGGACGATGTCAACACACATGTCAAGGACGTCGTACAACAGGAATTGGCCATTAAAGTTGGACTCAGACCTAGCGACATGACTTGGCCACGGAGCAAGGATGAAATGGGCCGGATATTCGATAATATCGTCTCCAAGGACGCCTTCGAAGATATTTGGCAGCGTCTAATGGCGAAGAACAAGGATCAGGATCAGGAATTGGCATCTGTCGCGCAGTTTCGTGCTGAAATGATCAGAGATATGAGTTCTTCTTAAAAAATTTCCATCCTTTTCATTAAATTATAATGTAGGTGAGAAAATAAAGAAAACATATGACAAGTCAGATGGGTGTATAAATACTTGGATTTAGGTAGGTTTTAGAAAGAACGCCACACCAGACTTCCCATTCTAATATAACAAAACTTTCACATAACACATAAAAGTATCTCATACTCGCCTGACTTGATTGAAACAGTACAGATGGCGAACATTGGTCGTTACATAGAACGAAATCCTGGAATGCGGGCTGCAGGATTGTCATCGACCGTGGAATTGAATGGTGCCAAGGATTGTCTGTTCGTTGTGAGCTCGGAGGAGGAGGCGGAGAATCGCATAATGGCCTTATGTCGTAAGAGCCGCCCCAAGCCAGCCAAACGAACTCCCAAGCTGCCCACCCATCAAATGGGCGACATTCTCAACAATCAGAACCAAGGACTTTTTGCCGAGCTTCAGAATAGATTTCGCGAGAATATGTTCGTTAAAAAGCCCGCTTTGGGCCAGGCCAAGGAAGCCAACTCAAAGCCGAGCTATGTGACCAATTTGAGCCATACTTTTGGTAAAATCGCCGATTCGAATTCCATAGATTCCCTGTACTCCATTGTTTTGCCACCAAAGCCTGCCGAGCAAGTCAATCGAGAATATGCCGAATTCCACGATAAACACATCATCAGCCATAATCACTACTTTCCCGCTGAACAGATTAATCGACGGTCGGTTGAGTCTTTTATTACAAATAATGCAATATGCAATAGTTATTTCCTGTACCTTGTTGATTAGATACTCACAGCCCTTTAGCCGATTTAATACCTTCGGCTTGCCACCTTCCGTTGATCCTTCGGGCATCAAGGTAAAACGCTGCTTGGAGGAGGGTGAGGAGCACCTAAAAAT
Organism: Drosophila teissieri; assembly: GCF_016746235.2. Taxonomy (NCBI): domain Eukaryota; kingdom Metazoa; phylum Arthropoda; class Insecta; order Diptera; family Drosophilidae; genus Drosophila; species Drosophila teissieri. The sequence continues at coordinate 11,111,797 of NC_053031.1, read as the reverse complement.
AGTCAAAAAACCTCAAAAGGACATCGACGATCGCACTAAAGGACCACTGGGCAAAAAGTATTCGTAAGTCGCACAAATTGGGTACTTTTTCTTGATATTTAATACTTGATAATGGTAATAGTATAATATTTATATTAGATGGTACCCCTATCAGATACCGGAGAATATGACCTTTGGTCGCGTGCTGCCCCATGACACCGATGTGCGATCTCTGCTGGAATACACCTCGCCGTCGGTGAAGTCCGAGAACTTGGCCAGTGCCGTAAGTCACCTAAACATGCTGCGCAAGTTGCTCCAGGAGCGCGACGACTTCAATATGAACCAGGTGATCGTAGCGCTGGGCAAAAAGGATAAGGAGGGGCATCGTCAACTTCCACTGGACGAGATCATCAAGGTGTTGCACAAGCTAAGTATTCCCGCAGATGCGGAGAAGATACGCAACGCAGTGTCCCACTTCCGGTTGTTCGTGGACGAGGGTTGCTGCTCGGAGAAGGTCAAATACGAGGAACTATGCGATCTCCTTTCCATTCTGAAGTCCCTGCCCCTGATTGGATCTATTTCACCCATGCCGAAGGTGGTCTACAGCCAGGATACTGCCTATCGCCAGTTATGTGCTGATTTGTTGAAGAAACCCCCAGAGGGTCCGCGCTGCAGGAAACCGCACAAGACGCCCATTCAACAGGACATGGATGACACGCGTGTCGGCGACGTCATAAACCCCGAGATTTCCACTTTATGTGGCCTATGGCCAAGTGATTTCAAGGCATTGCGTAGTAAGGATGAAATAGAACGCATATTCAAGGACATCGTAACTCACGAAGGCTTTCAAGCCATCTGGCTGAGTCTAATGGATGAGCAGAAGGATCAAAATGGAATGGCATCCGTGGCACAGTTCCGTGCTCAGATGAAGAAGGCCACTCAATAATGAGTCCTTTTACTTTGATTTATATTTTTAAAAGTGATTTCTTCATATAGGTACGTTTTCCACAGCCAATAATAAATACAAAATATCAATTTGCATAGCCCTGTATCATTTCATTCATAAGTGAAAAAGTGGAATCAAGTTGATCCTTAATCTGGTTCCATGTATACAAAACAATAGAAGCATTTTTGTTGAATTATTTTATTAATGCCATAATGTAAAAAGTTAAAATTATAAAGCTGTTTGGGAATCGGGAATCGGGACTCTGGGTATCGGAGGGGAAGGGGCTGGATCAGGTGATCAGGTAGGTTTTCTCAAGCAGTTTAACCGCTGCGCTTCTTGTTCTTGTTCTTCTTGCTCCTGTTGCGCTTGATCTTCCTGACCTTCTTTGGTCGCTTCGTCTTGCGCTTGTAGTGGGTCACGTGCTTCTTCTTTTTGGAAGAGGATGATTCCGTGGTAGTCGTGGTGTCCGAGGAGGACGCTGTCGTGGTAGTGGTGTCCGAAGACGAGGCAGTGGTCGTGGTGGTCGTGGTAGTGGCATCTGTCGTGGTGGTGGTCGTGGTTGTGGCACTGGACAGGCTCACCAGGAAACAGGCGACGGTGGCCAAAAGGAGCAGAACACAAGAGTACTTCATTGTGATTGTGATCAACTGATGCTGTTCTGCGGTTTTGCCAGCACTATTTATACCTCCTCTGGTGGGCCCAACAATGGGCTGAGCAAACTCCGATCTGGCTCCATATGGTCTGGTCTTTGCCTATACAGCGTGAGAACCTAGCACGTCACTTAATCTGAACATTTAAGTATAACAGGGTCGAGTAAACAAAAATTCGCAAAAAATTAAGTCTATCTGCAGCATTTGTCTAAATAGAGAAATGTTTTGTTCTGGTGTCATATGCTGGTTTACGTACTTTTCCCATAACGGACTGTTTAAACTACTGAAAACAAACATGTTAACTGTAAGGTAAAATTGAGCTTATTTTACGCACTAATTAATTTAAATTTTAAAAATAAAAGAATTTCATAAATATGTTTTAAATAGACCATATAGGTATGTATGTTTAACCGTAATTGGTCAAGGATAAAAAGTGTAGGTCGTTCGAATATCACGTGAAATGAATATAATACTGAGCCATACATTTTATTTTAAACCATTTTTTTTTCTATCTTAACCAGCTTAAAATTATTGATTTTATTGATATTTTTCGATTCTTGTTTAAAATGCAATCGTCTCGATGCTCTTGCCTGGCTTTACTGTGTTTCATTCCCTAGAATTTCAATTAAGCTTTAAATTGCAATTAAAACTGGGTAGAACTACATAACAATATCGGGTTTCATATAAAATCGATTTATTCAGTTTATAGGTGGAAGCAGGCCCAACCACTTGGGGAAATTTAAAGACTCTACATGGAGCCGTTCTCAAAATTCATTATAATTTTTCTAGCTGCGCTTATTAATGTGGCATTTGGCATGCATAATCCAATGATGCGTGATAGTGAGCAACCTAACTCGTATCTATATAAAGTATGGAGTAAACTTATTGTCCTGCATCTTAGATTGTGATTTGGGAGAGCATCTAACTTGTAAGTTTCGCTTTGTTCACTGTTGGATGTACGAGTGCGTTTGTCTTCCTGACCACGCTTACTTGGGACTTGGAAATGGTTGTCTCCACATAACATATGCTTAAAAATAAGTTATAAAGTTATCTTTAAGCATTTTTCATTCTATGAGCAAGATATGCTGTCTTTATAAACATAGTATAACAGTATCCTGTTTTTTTAAGTAACAACTCTTAGGGAAAAGAACACAATACATAAAAATGGTATGTACAACCATCGCAATAAAACGCATAAGACTTTAGCTTACATGCTTATCACAAACTACTACTTTATTTGCACTCAAAGGCGGGGGAAGGATGACTACTTCGCTTTGTCCAGAAAGTCTTTGGCCTCGTTGATCTTGGCGGCCAAGTAGGGAGATCCCCCTCGATCCGGATGGTTTAACAGCATGATCTTCTTGTGCGCGTCCTTAATCTGTAAACAAATTTAGGAATAAGTATATTTCTAGTTAGGAAGATACTCCTTAGTATCATTATACCTTAATCTTGGACGCACTTGGACTGACGCCCAGGATTAGGGACGCCTCCCGCTTGTTCATCTTGGGATCGAAGCCGCCCTTGTAGTATTTGGAGGCGGCCATGCTCTCCGCATCGAATTTGGGCAGGTTCTTGAGGGCCTCGTTGAATTTGGTGGTCATCTGGGGCATGCGGCGCATCAGGTGCTTCCCGGCGAAACCCACGGCGGCCACTCCAAGTCCCGCCAGAATTACGGAGCTCGCCTTCGGAATGGAATTATTCGCATTGGTGGTCATCGCACGGACAATTTGATAGTATGAAACGGAAGAGATTCGAAATAGTTTACGTTGTTTTTAACTAAAAAACAATGTGATTTAACACAGTACCATTTTTATGTAATTTTAACAGCTGTAAATCAGTGGAACTGCATGGCCTGCTGTCAGCTGTTGGCCTATCGATAGATTCAGGGTTGCCGCTCTATGCAAATAAACCGTTACTAACAGGCAGCGGCGGAAATTAGTATTTAAATTTAAATAGCTGTTATAGAAAACTTTAAATACGATTTATTTATTTTATTAAATACTCTTGTTTGTATTCCAACTGCATAAATATGTTTAAAAATGCATAAATTAGGTACGTATTATTGCTTTATATTTAACGACTTAATCGTATAGACCAACTTGAATCGTTTTTTTTACTATGCATTAAAATTGTTCGCTTAAATATTTCAATTTAAATCCCCATTTGCCACGTCTCTGCAGCCACCCAGCTGATTGTCAACAACCAGGGTTGCAGGCTTAAAGCAGCAGTTGTTTAAACTATATCAAAATGATCTTTTAAGAACTGTTTGCAGCTGCAAATAAATAAAATGGCTAGCCAAAACAGGTATTTCCAGAATAAACGTAATTTTTAGGAACCCGCTCACAAAATCTGCGCATCTGCTATCGAAAGTGTGCGCAGACGTTGCCTATCGATAACGCTCGGGTCGCATCGATAACGGGACTCAACAAAGTGCACAAACAAGCGAAGAAGAAGCAGGAAAAATTTTGATGTGCAAAGTTTCGAAACCAAATAATATTGATTGACGAAAGTAAAAGTTCCGAAATTGGTGATCCTCCACATCCTGGTGGCGTGGTGGTGTGCGTGAGTGTCCGTCAGCGTACCGCTAATCGTGAGCGCGTGTGTGTGTGTGCGTGTGCGTGCCGTGTGTCTGTGTCGGTCGGTCGGCGTGAGTGTGTGCGTTAGCTCCTCAGCTGGGGAAAAACTTTTTGGAAAATTAGCAGTTCCCGAGAAAAACAGCCGTCAAACTGGAGCGAATTCCGGAATATCTACGCGACACTGTCGATTGGCTTATGGGGTGAGTACCGTTACACCACAAAAGACAATGTAATCTATGGGCTCTTGCAGTGGTGCTATTCCCGAAAAAAATAGACGATATATAGGGTATTTCTTATTTTCTTATTTCTTTATTTTTGACCTCTTGGTGGGTCTCTTGCGTCGCTTTGTCTTCGGTGTCCTCTGCTTTTTGTTCGTCTGCTACTCTGCCTCTGGTGCTCTTTTTCGTCGCCATTTGGCCTTTTGCCAATTGGCCTCGTTTCGCATTTTCGCCGACTGAAAATTTCTGTTTTCGTCGCACTTGCCACAGGAGTAGTACCCCAAATACCCTGCAACTCGGCCCTTAACTGCCCATCCACTGCCAAGGAAGCAATGTCTGCACTTAGGACGTTTATATGTTATCACAAAAATATAGCGTAATATTTTGTTTGCTCCGTAACGCTCCAATGGTACCTCTTACATAAAACCCTTTCTTTGTCTCCTACTCCCCACATATAATCCATTATTTTGACGGTATTTGTAGACGTACTACTCACTCCCCGAAGAAAAAGTTACATGTCAGGCATTTCTTTGTTGTGATTGGGGCCCATGAAAATCAATGGGCTTTTTATCGATTTCTCAAATGTGGTTACCAAGTCACCAAGTCGCAAGTGTTTTGTATTACTTGACCACCGACTTCACCTGAAAATCCATAACTGTCTGTGTGTGTGTGCGTACGGTGTGGCTGTGTGCGTGATCGTCCTCCGCGGCGTCTTCTTCTTCCCACGAATCGGAGTCGCAAGGCCATCGCTGCACTTCGATTGCATTGCACTGCGTTTATTTTCGTGCTCGTCTTCGCCGCCTCTTCTCTGCCTCTGCCTTTTCTCTCTTTCTCCTCCTCCCCCCTCTTCTGCCCCTCCTCTGTTTTTGTTTATGCCTTGCAGCAAGCAGCGTCGGAATTCTGGAGATAAGAGCAGGTTTAATGAACTTGCCAATTTCATTACCACAATGCTGTCGATTTAGCTCTAGAATGTGGAGTGCACGACTCATAGACTAAAATTTGTGTGAAGTATGTTAAATACATATAAAGCATGCTGAATATTCTGACATAAAAAGATGTTCCTATAACGACTTATGAAGGTATTAACGGGGTATCAACCAGTTTTAAAAAATTTTTGAGTAGGACAGTTCCTTATGATGTTTTTTTTTCTTTGAAACACACAGCTAGTTTTCAAAAGGAACAGCACTTAAAATCGCAAACTACCATTTCGTGACACTCATCGACCATTAAAGATTTCATCTTGAGTCCTTGATCTAATGAAAAATAGAGGAATTTCAAATTGCCAAAGAAAAATACCAAAAGATAGAGGGATGCATTTAAGGGTTGTGAAGGTAAAAACCGGACAAGATGTTGGGTTGGTGGTTGACTATCTCCAAAATGTTCTTTTTTGGGAGTTTTGGAAACAACTTTGAGATTTCCACCCTGTAGGACTTTTAGGTAACCTTTTTCGTTTGCGACTGCAAACTTTTGGTTTTATATTGTGATTGAAAGCAATTAAACAAATGTGGTCCAAGTGGTCCTTCAGTCAATGTGGCTCTAAGATTTTGGCTTATCTTCTAAACCTTAAATACTTTACCATTAATAACATTTAAATAACTTATAAGTTGGGTTGGTATTTCTACATGGATTACATATTTATAAACATTAAGTTCACCCTCATGTTATCGTATTTAAGTTGAGTAAAGCCAGCTGTTTTTCATTTCATCTGAGGGGTTGTCAATCCCTGTCTTTAGCATGTTGTCCCATAGAAAACTATGCCAATTAAAGGGATAAAGTTCGAAACGAAACTCAATTAAGCACAATTTGGTGATTAAACAGGAAAATGGAGCGGTGGCAAATTGCGGAAATCGAGTTGATTAGAAACAGAACAGACACGGACACAGACAAAACTGGAGGCTATAATAAATGCCTCCCTGGTCGACTGGATAAATTAAGTCCGCACAACCCACTGACAATTTGATGCTTACGTGTGTCTTTTTTTTTTGTAGTATGTATGTTTGTATGTTTTGCCAGATGCTAAAGTCGTTAGTAGAATCTATATACCAGGGTACAATATATACCATATATGTCCGTAGAAACGTATGTACGTATGTACACACACGGGGGCCACTCTTTTGTGGACTGTCGCAGCATCCAAATAGGCAAAGGAACACAAAAAACAAACGATGTGAGAGCAACAAAGAACAAACAAATTGTGTCACATGTCACACCCCATACACCCAAAAAAAAAAGAAGTAAAATAAAGATAAAAAAGGGGAAAAGTACACATCAGTTGATGGCTCTGACGGCGGAGGACAACATCATACGAGCTACACGGACTCATCTGGGAAAAGGGTTGCACTTTTCCCATTTTTTGTTTGTTTTTTTTTTTTTTGGGTGGACTGGGCTGGACGTCATCGCCCTCCAATGGAGCGAAGGGGGGTTTCATTAGAGCAGGCATAACAATTAAAAATGTGGCAAGGGGAAAGCTATCGATTTTCTAGCAACGCGAAGGGCTTTCACATCCACTGGGGAAAACAAGCACTCGGGGCATATAAATATTTATTTACTTAAAACCAATTTTTTAAATTAAAGCGTTGCTTTTTTAAATGAGTTTTCATACCTTAGTGTATTGAGTACAATAAATACACTTTACATTAGAGAGATACTTTTTTAGCCCTTAAAAAGAAATAAAGTATGACAGCCAATAGAAGCAATTATGCTGGATAAATAAGGCAAATTAAATTTATGAAATAAAAGAAATAAAACTTTGTAGTTTCCTCTGTTTTGCTGATGTACATATGTATGTGCTTACAGCTTTTTGTGCCCACTTTCCTATGGTAATTAAAGCCTTTCTTTCGGCAAATTGCATTTTGTACCGACGAAATTGTGGATGGTACCACATACATACATATACATACATATGTGCATAAACCTGCAGTATACTCGTACCTCATTAGCAACCCTCGCTGTTTCGACGACGGCGTGTGCATTCCGCCAGCCTTGAAGCGCACTTAGTACAACTCTAATTGAATTAGCCGGCAACGGGTGCAAGTGCAGGGAAAAAAAGGAAAATTACAAATAAACTGCAGCAAAGCACAAAACAAAAAAAAATGTGTGAAACAAATGCACTGTGGAAAGGCATAAATAGCGAGAGGGAAAAGCGACACTTGGCCAATTTTTTGCAGCCTTAGAAGCGGAATCCATTGATTGACAGACGGACAGATGGACAGCCAGCCAAGTTGTGGGGCGTGGCTGAAATCACTGGGCAAAACCAATATTCTGCAGCCCAAGATTGTGTATATTTAGTATGTGCGAAGAAGGTTGCAACGACCGACCCCACCCGTCCACTGGCCCTTTTGCCTTTGCGCCTTTTTGCCTTTTGGCCCGGCCAACAGCCAACAGCTCAGTTGCAGTCGAGCGGCGGAAGCGTTTAGTTCCCCCATTCTGTTTTTCCTCCATTAGCCAAACTCTTAACTCCGCAGGCCATGAACTGGGCCATTTCGAATTTAACGGGCGGCAATCGCGTCAGTCGTGCGATCCTCGTGCGCTACTCCTCGGTTCCGCTGGCAGACGCCACCACCGATGGATCCTCGACGGCCCCCCAAACGCCCACCGCCTCCACGCCACGCCCCTCGGCGTCGCACTCCTCGCTGTCGTCGACCTTCGCCGCCACCTTCCTGCACGCCTCCTCGCGCCACATTCCCGGACGCGCTGTGCCGCGCCAGAATGCCAATGGCCAGAATGGCGGCAAGGGGAATTCCACTGGAGCAGGTGGCGCCTCGGGCGGAGGGGGTGCAGGGGGCGCAGGTGGGGGAGCAGGTGGCACGGGTGCTCAGACTGCAGGACAACTCTCACTCCCGCTGGACGTTGAGGAGACCGTCACGTGCTTCTGTCGGTAAGGAGTGGCAAATTATGGCAGTCAATAGTAGGGCACTATGCGAAATTAATATATATTCATGATTCATATTCATATTCGAATTCAATGCCATTTTAAAAATCCATAAATCAAATCCACAAGAGAAATGAATTTAAATCTAAAACCAATAATTCAGAGTTTAAAGAAGAAATCCCGTCTGTGATATGCGCTAATATTAAATATTTCTAAAAAGTTTGTTAACTTATGGCTTATGTTTACAAAACTATATTTTATTGTGATTTAGATATTATAATATACATACTAATAATTTTCATTGCATTAACAGAAATTAAATAATTATCACAAATAAATACTCAAAAAAAGGGTATATCTATAGTTCTGAATTATAAACGCACTAACGAAATGAATAATTATTTTTAGAAAATGAATTCAAAAAGTTTTGCCACGCAGCTGAGGTTTTTTAGTCAATGTAAAATGTCCAAAGACTCTAAAATTAAATATTCCATCAAGGAGCAGACCCTTTTAACTCTCAATTTTCTTAAATCGAAAGTTCGCAGCATGAATTATTTAATGGACATTCGGTTTGCCGTTTGTAAATATTCAATGCAAATTTCTGAATCCTCACACTTTTTATTGACCTTTTCCGGGAAAACTGTTCAAAATTATAAGCGAAACGAAAATAATTATAGCATGAGTTTGGCAAATGGAAAATCTCTTTGTTGCATTTGATTTAAAGACATTTTTACAGATTTGCGTATTGTTTATTCAGCTTAATGGGTTGATGGAAACTGCCAAAATGTTTGACGGGCTTTATAGTTTGCCTTTCATGTTGGACTCCCCTTAATTGCCTTGGAAAACTCGCGAAAACTGCGTCGTTTCTTTTGCCTTCGTTTAGTTTAGGGACAAGGCAATTTTCCAAGGCAACGGTGTGTGTGAGCGTTGCATGATGTTTACACTTTCACCCTCTCTCTGTCTTACTCTCTTGCTCTCCCTCTTTCCATTTGATGGAAACTCTCTGCGACTCGCTTTTCGCTCATTTTCCTCCAGTTTCCCTCGCCGCATCACATGTGCTCACAGCGGGCAAAGTTTGCCAAACAGCTGATTTCTGCGTCTGCCCATCGGGGTTTTCCCTTTTCGCTTTTCTTTTTGTGATTGGATTTCCCGGCCCAACTCCAACCCCCTCCGTCTAGTGAATTATTAAATTTGCGGCGCATTTCTCCTTGGTCTGCTTTTGGGGTCTTGTAGGGTTTCCATGTTGCAGAGAAACCCCTGCGAGTTTCAGCAGCGGCGGGGGCCCGAGGGTTTCCTCTGGGTCTCCGGTGATTCTGGTGATTCACACCTCCAGACATTTGCTGCATATACATTACTGTTAGCATTTCGGTATTAACCTCCCCCACCCCCCGCCGCCAACGCGATTTACACACGCCCCCTTTCGTTTAACGGCGACACATAAATCTCACAGCGCCATGTCCGAGACGCATATTGGGTGTACAGTGGGGGGCACAAACTTAGGACACTTGGAACTTAAACTATCAAAATTATTACAATTTCAATAATATTTATAAAAGATATTTACATATATGTATATAAGAATCGATATAAATGAAGAAGACTAAGCATAAAAAAAAAGTTTTTTTTTGCTTTAAATTTGTTGAATTGCTTAAAAGTCTTTCTTTTATTGAGGTGGCCCATTTATCTTGTAACTCTGCTGACCTAGCTTTAATGTTTTAAGATCGAACAGATTTGTTGTGGTTCTTATTACCACTCAAGTTTTACAATACAAAGTCCAAAATGAGCGGCAATTGTTGTGCTGCTATAAATTTAACTACCGCTGTGTGTTTATGCGTATGTGTTTTCGTTTATGTGGCGCTCATTCAAATTCATTGTTTTGCCATTTTTTGTGGCTGCTTTTTTGTTTTTTTGCGCATTTCCTAATTTGATGGCAACATCTGACGTCATTGGCATTGCGCATGACCCGCAGAAGCAGCGCTAACAACAACAAAAACAACATCAACAACAGCAGCAACAACATGAAATACAACAACAGCACAGTAACTACAGTAACGCTGGCAACAACATCTTGATACGCTTTGTTGTTCCGTCTTATTTATGTGGGGGCGTGCCCGACAAAACGGACCTCCCCCCCCCCGCCGCACCACCCCCCTGTGGCCCCACCCCCGCACCGCCCCTCTCGAGTCGTAGCCCCAAGCGAAACTAGAAACGTATAAGCGAGCTGTAACAACAACAACAACATCGCAGGCACGGCAGCAATAAAAACAAATCACACTAAACTAAGTACACAGTAAAAATTTGCTAAGCTAGAATTTAAAATTCAGAGAAATACTCAAATAATTACTATGAAAGTAAATCATCTTTAAAATATCAAAATATTTCGTTGAATTTATTATATCAAACATAATAAATTGAGTTTATTAATTTATAACCTTATTTGCATTTATGGCATTTATAAAAAAATATATATATTTATCATATTTTTATTAGAGATAACTTTAAAAACTTATGACGTTTGCTTCCTTGTTTTGGCCCAACATTTACAAATTGACATTTATTTGATTCCACTCCTGAAAAGTTTGATTGGCTTTCAGTGTAATTTGCGATAGTAGCATGAACAATTGTATTTTCTTTGCACACATATGCAGTTGTGATGTTTGTTTGTTATTTTTCTCGGGCACCAGGAAACAATCTCCTTAACTCTTTCGCTTTGCAATTATGTAGGGAAGTTGGAGGCGGAGGTGGAGAAACAGCAAGCAATCATAAATCAAATATTAAGATTGATAAGCAACAACAACCATCCGTGTTTGCCAAGTTTATATTTATATGGAAAATTGAACGCACATATGAAAAAAGTAGCTTGGTTACTATGCCATTTCTAGTCTCGGTACAACTCTGATATAAAATATATTTTTTCTGAACAATTAAGAAGTCATTAGCACGGCCACGATAAAAGCATCTAGCAATTATGGAAAGCAATGTAAGGAAAGTATATATTTACCATATATATAATATGGTGACAATGAAATTAAAAAATAAAATTAAATTAATGAAAAAATGTAAATAATGAAACGTTTAAGCTTGATTAAATCAACTTAAAGTGCTTTTACTTGTTTGCTGTAGCATGTTCTTATTTATTATCGCCTAAAGCCAACATTAAATTATCGTCTTCAAGCGTAAATATAAATATAATTTTTGCATTAAGGGAATGTTCATTGTCCCATGTACCTACATACATATGTATGTACATAGTATAAATAAGAAAAGTTTACCCGTGGCGCAAAGGAACTTTAGCGGCACATTGTTTGAACTTTTATAAGCCATTGGAGCCCCTCTTTATAGCTATCATATATGTACATATATGTTTAACTTGCTCTGATTTTTATTGCTATCAAAAGGATAACTGATGGTCGCTATAAAAATCATACATATGTTTCCTGCAACGTGGCAATTGTGTTTAAATGCACTTTAACTTTGCTTAATCCGAAGAAAAGAGATACTTCGATTTGAGTTATTTATGTTATGTTATTTGTATCAAACTGATCGGCAGCTGGCAGTTGAAGAAGTCGACTTATAATGTCTTGAAATGTGCTATAAAATGCTGCATTTAATTGCAACGACCCCTGGTGGTCTCTGAAATGTCTGTTTAGTTTATTTTTGCATTTTCCTACCTTCTTGCCGCAATATCTGCGATCGTGTGCCGTTTTTGCTGTCCGACTGCAACAGTCGCTGCAATAAGTAATGGGCACAAAGCAATTCGAGTAATGGCAAATGGCAGTTGAAGCAGTTGAACCGCTAGAAAGCAGCCGAGCGTTGCCACCATTGGAGGAAGTGAGATGGGCGTTGTGGGTGGAAAGAGAGGGCCATAGCGGCGGTACGGATCAGATGTTCCATTACTTGCTCGCTCTGTCTATGTGTATGTGTGTGTGTGTGTGCACCATAGTGTGGATGAAATTTTGATGTGGTGCAAATGAACTTGCCGCCGTTTCGGTTGCATTGCGGGCGGTCACAGGTGCGCGTTCTCTGCTGCCACGATTCCTTTTCTTCCCTTTTCTCCCTGGCCCTATTTGTTCTTGTTTTTCCTCAGCTCGTCAATGGACAGCTGTTTTGGGATACACTCGAAACAAAAGCGTGTTAATGCAGTTTTTTTCTAAATTTTTCAATATAAAATTGGTTTTTCTTTCAAGTGGCTATGAACTGAAACGAATTTTCGTCAGATTATTGCCTAAGAAGATCATACATGTAGCTCCAAATTATTCTAAGTGCATTGCGTGTTCCTGTTTTCGACTTCATTTACGAAGAATGACGATGCGCTTATATTATGTTTTCTTATTCGGGTCTAGATTCTGTGTAAGTTGGGCAGCAAATGCAGTTCCTGTGTTTTTCGATTCTCCTCCACCGCTCTATTCTATTTGATTACTGATTTTATTTCTTCCTGGCCGAGAAAGAGCGTGATAATTACTCCCCGGGGAGAGTTGATGGTCAGGGGGGGATATTTTATGCGGGCTTGGGGTCAGTTCATTGATAAGAACCACGTAGCTGGAGGTCCTTACCTTTAGGAATAACAAAGTGGAATATATCTTTAATCCATTATTTTCTTTTCCTTGCAGGTGAGTAATATACCAAACTACGTTTGTATGAATTTCTGTTTGAAGGAGCAGGCCCAAATCCCAGGTAAATCGTTAAACACAATTAGAGCAGGCAAATTACCTGCGAATTAAATAGGAACATCTTTAGCAACTGGAGGTAGTAAATAAATGTTTAGCGCTTTGATAATACTATGCGGCTTTTGTTGAACAGATTGTTATCAAGCCAATTAGCGGTCTAACTAAAAGTAAGTGATGTGATGTTTGCGTCAGTTGTACCAAACGTTGTTAGCCATTAAATTTGCCGAATTAAATTCGCTTACCTGTGATCATAAAAACGATGTGTTAATAAACAAACAATGGAGATATATTCTCGAGAGCACGATTTAAATGTAGCATACTTAATTCATCTTACTCATTAACAAGAGTATTCCTTTTTTTCTTGGCGAATGTATTTATTGAAATATTTATATTTTGAAGTCATTACTACTTATAACTACGTAACGTTAAAAAAGTAGTAGATTCTGCTACTATTCTACTGCCACTTGTTACCGACCATGTGGCAACGCTAGCGCAGTCAGCTGCTGAGCATCAACACATGAGCGCTCAGCTGTTGCCAGAGAGAGAGCGTAGAAGAGAGAGCGCCAGTGCCAAAGCAGTCAAACAAGTGGTCGAATACTGTATAAATGTGCGTGTCTCGCTTGAGTGACGCATTTGTATGCAAAACACGTACACGCGTTGCTCTCCCGCTCAGCTGGTATTTGATACCTCTTGGTCTCTCTTTCTCTCTCTCGCGCTTGAGCGGAGAGCAAATGCTGCTGGTGTGCGAGACAGCAGCAACATCAGCAGCAACAGCAACAACAGCAACCACTTCATCTTTACTGTGTGCTCTGCTTTCGTTGCCAGTTTTCTGTTTCTGTTTTTTGCTGCCTTTTTTCTCTCCTTACTTGCGTGAGTGTTGTGCTGCCGCTGTGTGTTGCTGTGTTTGTTGCTGCTGTTGCCGCTGTGTATGTGTTGCTGTTGCCAGCCGAACGAGCAGCAGTCAGTCAAAGACGGACGGCTTGGCTCAGTGTAGAAATTTCCTTTGGCACGCTTGGTCGCTCGAGCGGTTGCAGGTCGTCAATGGTGGACTGTTGATGTCGCCGCGTCATTATTTGACATTGTTTTTCGAGGCGCCGCCGTCGGTTGCAACCACACATCTCGTCGCGTCGCACCGCATCGCGTCGCAGTTAAAAGCAAAACAGCAGCAGCAGCAACATCAGCAGCAAGCAGCGCAACATTTGCAACATCGATTGCCAACCGTGAATTGCTATGCTAGATTGTGAAATAAAATCGCATACCAATACAAACTGATATATCCCGATATCCCGAAAAGGGGAACAAATGTAAGACGAAAAGGAGTCTATTCCCCAACAACAACAACAAAAGAAAGAAAAGAAGTGCTTCTCTCTCTGTGTGTGTGCGTGTGTGTGTGCTAGTGCTTTGCCGTGCTGGTGTGAAACTGTGTCATTCGCTGCGAAAAACTGCATTCAAGTTTTTCCTCAGAGCCGCGACTGCTGGCGTGTTATTGTTGCTGTTGCAGCTAGCTGCCACGGTTTGTTGCTTCACTGATTACGCGCAATGCAGCAGCAGCAGAAGCAGCAGCAGCAGTAGAAACAGCAGCAGAAGCAACAGCAACTAACTGCAGAGGAGCAATAGCAGCTGAGAGTTCAGTTGCGAAACCGGCGAAGCGCGACTGTTGCCAATGCAGCGCTTAGAATTGGCACACCAGCAACAACTGCAACACTGCTGCAGCAGCAACAGCAGCAGTAGCAACAACAACGGTACATTGGGCATTCACAATGTTGCTCGGTGTGCCACTGCCACTGGCACTCCACCACTACTTTTTCCTCCACTGCCATATTGTTTTAACCACTTCCTTTGCCGCAGCGGCAGGAACTTCCTACCTCACGGGCTTCCTGTCTGCGTGTCCGTCTGTCTGGTTGTCTGCTTGTCTGCCCTGCAACCCTCGACCCTCCCTTTGTGCCGCCCCCTCACTCTCAGCTCATTGTCAGGTGTTTTCTCTGTCACACAGAGAGAAATGGGGATTTTTTAAGGGGTTACTTTGATAGTTTTTATAAGAACTACTGAAAAAAGTTGCTTATGTTCTAATGTTCTTATATAACTCCCCGCTTAATGCCATCTAAAAATCGAAAAATCTTAAAATAATGAAATATCTTATTAGCCATAAAGGATCTCCTCTTTTTACCGTGCACATCCTGCGTTGCGTTGTTTTTACTTTTTGTCAACCCCGTTGACGCCTACGTGTTCAATACGCTGAGAAAACAACAGTTACGAGTGGCTCAACCAGCAGCTTGTTATTTCTCACACCTTCCCTCGAGGTAACCCCCTCCCCTCCAACAGCAACCCCTCGCCAACCCTTTGGGTCCTCGAATGCGCTAGGCCAACCATCGATTTTTTGAGGTCATGCTAAAAATTGCAAAGCAACTGGAATTAGTTGCGGATTGCGGATTCCCATAGTTGTTGAATTGCCATGGACATTTTGCGGAAGAAGGCAGAGGAAATGAAATTGATCCGAGCCTTTGTGGTGCGATATTATCTAACCGATTTGGATTAGTTTTCCTACGGATGTAAAGGATTTATGTAACTAATTGGGAAGAAGCAATATAAATGAATTCGCAGAAAGCTTAAAAGCACTGTATTATTCATACCAACTATCCATTTTAGTTCGATTTAGTATAGAAAAGTAACTAGCTTCTGTGTAGTTTTTGCTATTGAGCGTTTTTCCCCGCTATGAAATACTTTTCTCACGGTATTTCCCCATTAAGCAGTTCCAGCGAGATCGTATAGATACAATTTTAGTAGTTAATCGAGCTCTCATACATATGCATTTCGGTGCTGTTGGGCTGTGTTTCCATGTGATTTTCGCCGTGTATCAATCGATCGTTTAACCCATATGAAAAGGATAGTCACAGTTATAAGCGCTGTCGGATAAATCTCGGTTAACTGGGTTAGTTAGCGACCCGAAAACCGAACACTTCTCTCCACCGAACCGTTATGCCTTATATGTATGACGCTGCCCGCTGGTCAGCTCTTCCAAACCAAACTGAACCAAACTGAACCGCACAGCACAGAACAACCCAAACCAGCTCAGAGATATATGGCTATATGGATGGGGGGTTTGTATGGTTTGGGGTATGGTGTATGGTGCATGGTGGGGGGGGGCACGGAGCTACACCTATCTATGTATATCATGTCATCCATTGCATGTGCATCGCACATCTCACAACTCACGTCACCGTACCGCACCGCTCCGCACAGCTTCTATCTCCCTTTCCATATCTGTCGTCGTCTTCCTGCTCGTTTGCCAGTTGTGGAACTCGTTTTCATTTCTTTTCATAGTTGACATAGACATAATTCTACCGCTTTTCCATCGCGCAAAAGGGGTCTCTTTTTCGGTTTCAGTTTCTATTTTCTTATTTCCCTCGACTTTGCCAATCGCTCGTTTGACCTTTAACGGGGTGTGCATGTACATGTATGTACATAAAAAACACTCAAATCGGCAACAATTAAGCTCATTCAAAACGCGAGCAATGGGCAATCTAAAGGAAACACTCGCCGTCGCGTTGCTAGAATCACATCATAAATTTTGATTTGATGGGGGGCGCCAGTCCAGTCGTGTTGTGTGTTCTGTGTGCGGAGGTGTGAAAACGAAACTAGATGGGGCCACAAAAGACAAATATACTCGGATACACAAGGGGAAAGACACCAGAGTCAGCAAATTGGCTTCAATGCGAGTTGAAGGTTAAGTGCGACGGCGATGCGGAAATTGAGCATTTGGATATTGGAATCAGTAGCTGGTTTCGCTGCTGAATAAACAAAACAATAGGAATTAACCCCTTTTCTGTCATCTTTCGGTTTTTCGTACTTTTTTAGCACGCACTTCAGACCATTTGATTGGCTTCCTTGGGCTTTGTCTTTCAGCAATTAAAAGTTTTCGTAGCTTAAACTGAAGCTAAAGAGTTTCGTAGGAAATGTGGGATATATGTTTGGGAAAGTTGGAATTCATGTGGTGCTTTACTTTGAGCTAAAACTAACAAATATTAATGCTACCTATTAATATTCGTATAATATCTTTGATCTACGCAGATACATAGATTATATGTAGTTATACTAAGATGAATTTCTGTGGCGAATGTTTAACTCTGACAGGGCAATTTCAGCCAGTTTGGCTCATATCTCTGTGCGTTTTTCTCTGCATGACTTTGTGTTTGGGGGGACTGTTCGATATTTTTGCTTTTATAAATAACCTTAAACGATTTTTCTGCGCCGCCAGGCCACACGAAAAGTGTCAATGTCAGCTGTTGTTGTGTTGTGTTGTGTTAGCCACAAAAACGCCAAACCGAAGCGAACCAAATCGAAAGCGAGCGCAAGCGATGTGAAATCGGAAAAATCGAAGACCCGTGCTAAATTTATTATTCAGCTGTCGGCATTGCCATCATAGGCATTTTCCCAGCCCGTGTTTGGTTTTCCTCCTCCTTCTTTCTTTTTGCCTTCGCCCCGCTTTTCTAGTCCTTTTTCTTTTTTGCGCTGGCTGCCACTAAAAGCTTCCCAAAATAAACGCGAATACATGTGCATGTGTTCATATTTTATACACGAAGAGTATATACATATGTACATATGTGTGTACCACACATTCGTGCAGTGCAGCGGCTAGTGAAAATTTGCAAAATGTTTCCGTCACACAAAAGGCACTTTATTCATATGCCTCCTTCACTCACCTTTCCCCACTCCACACTGAAAACACGCGCCGCTAATTGCACGCGTGTGCAACAATTTCTGCGAGATTATTTCGAGATATATACCCGTACACTTGCCACCGGGTCTCCCAAATAATTGCTAGCCGTCATTTTTTTCTTTTTTGGTGTGGCTACAAAAAAAAAGGAAAAAAACAAACATATCGAGACAAAAGAAAATGTAATTTTGGGGGCTAAATCGCCAGCGAGCAGCTAAAATATCCGTGTTGCAATCGTGTTTTTTCCATCACGCCCCCGCCCATTTTTTGAGGATTTGTAACAGCCTCGAAAACTCGAGATGATGTGAAGAAGACTCTCTGCTCCCACAACATTGTCAAAAGTCATCTTCATCTTCACCTCTCCCCCCTTTTATCCGGCTAACCCATACCCATTGACCAAGCCAAGACATTCGTCCCAGCGGCACTGTGGTATTCGTGGCGATAAAAATATATGAAAAATGAATATGTTTATTGTTCAACTTGACTTATTGCCTGCCCCATCGCCGTTGTTCGTGCAGCTTGTTAACACGGCTGCATACAACTTCTGCATTTTGAGCAGTGGCAATCAAATGTTTTACAGAGGAAGCTACCGATGCATTTTCATAGCTGAGGTGATCAGCAATATTATAGACTTTTTTACTATGGGCGTGGGCGTTGGGAAGTCAACTTAGGAATGCTTTACATAAATATTAAAATACAATGTATGTGCATAGATTATTTTTATAAAGATGGTTCTTAATGTAACTCTTCTGTTTAGTATTTGAACTGAAGAAAGGCCTTGGGGTAACTTAAAACTTTCTATATAATGATTTAAGTATTTATTTAATTATAATACTTAAGTGTACTTGAATCGAGATTTGTTCTTCGATACACATATTTAACTTTTACTTAATGCTGTGTACGTTTTAATTGGTTTTGAAACTCTTAGTTTCTTTGAGGGATAGAAACGATTTTCGTAGCCAGTTAAGACCCATTAGTAATTATGCCCGCTGTTTGTAAAAGTCGGTCCACCGTGCTTTTCCATATAGAGAGCTTCGAGTTGCAGTGCAGCCCCCTTTCTGTCGTCCAATTGACCGCCCACCGCCCGCAATGATGGCCGCTGAGATCGGCGGGCTATATAATTATGCGGTTGCGTCCCCTTTGATCAAAAACCCCCCGCCCCTGGGCCTCTGTCCAGTGGAAGAGGCGGCGGCATCTTCAACCGTTGTGAAGATGGAGAGGAAGTTCGGTAACTGGATACTGGTGAAAATTGCGCTGGTTTTTCTCTGATTTTCCCTTTTCACCGCCTGCCTGCCTGCCTGCCGGCAAACAATTTTCGGCTAGTTTTGCAATCGACTCCCACAGCCACAGTGTTTCCCGCATTTCCCTGGAAATGCCGCTGGATTTTACTATAATTTTATCTCGCAGCTTCGCTGTGTTTTGCGTTCATCAAATTGAGTTAGCAAAATTACTATAATTTTGTGGGAAATTTTATGGGTCAAATTTCAGCTGTGTTGACAATGCGCCGCCATCTAAAGCAGCTGAAAAAAATACAAGAAAATTAAAAAACATAAAAGTGGGTAAAGCAGACGCGCCGCTGACCGCAGCACAATTTTTTTTTCTATATTTTCGTTTTGTTTTTTACTAATTTGCTTAATTAGCGCGACTTACACTCATAAATATATATATATGTATGTAGGAGTGTGTGTATGTAGGAGTGTGTGTATGTATGGGAGGCCACATCGCGGTAGTATTTTTTTACATGATTTAATTGGGTCTATGTATTTATTTATTTTTTATTGTTTTTCTCCGCGGTAATTTCAACGGGCCTCTTCTTGGCGTTTTATTTTGTTTTATTCGCTTTTGGCCTTTCTTATTTCTCTCACGTTTTGGGCCCAGTACAAGTTTATGGCGCAGCCTGAGAGCGCCGTCGTGAATGGATTGAATTGGAGTTTTAAGCTTGTGCTCGGAGTACAGTGAAACGAGGTACAGTGGAGCAGCAGCAACAGTTGGCATAGCAATCCGGATCGCAAGGGGCCCCATTAATGCTGGAAACGTGATGTTTGTGCGGCTTTTTGTGTAACTCGCCGTGAGAACTTGGCGGCGTTGCAATCGTTCAGGTTTCGCTTCGTTTTAGATGACAGCTGCGAATTGAATCGTTCAATCGGAGAGATCCGATCCAGCAATTGCAGCACGTACATAGATCATCGATCCACGGCTCCATGGTTTTCCGTTTTTCATTTGTCTTTCGCCTGCAATCGCAGGCCCATTTGCATACTCATGTACTCATTTGTTCACTCACTCATATACTCAGATACTCATACACTCATAAACTCAGATACTCACATATTCACATACTCACATATTCACATACCCACATATTCACATTGGATTGGCTTGGATCGGCGTTAATCAGACAATTGTGTGTGGCCTTCGGAGTGTGAAAATTGCTGCAATCGCTGAACGCACGAAGTACGCATGATCCACATGGATGGAGATGGAGCTGTAGATCCATCATCTCGGGGGCACCGAGCCCTTGAAAACGGGGGCTTGGCCAATCTACCGATCTCAAAGGGTATAGGGTCAATGGAGGTACTCCAAAACCATTTCCAATCTCCAATGAAGCGCTTAAGCCAGAGTTTTATCCAAAACGCAGAAAGCAATCACAGCTATTTGATCTACTTTTCTAATGTGTTATGAACCACTATCACTGAATTGTAGAAAATCTATTGCTTTCCATCAGCAACTTCAGTTTCAAACTCACTTTAGCTAATTTAGAATATTCGATGATCCACAACAAATCAGATTGTTTCCAACCCACTTGATGATATGGCATAATTCAGTTGCAGCGGATCAGATTGTGTGTCGAAATATCAGATTCGTTTCAGTTGTACTGATTATAGGAATTATAAACTGTGATCCATTTTACTAGGTATTTATAGGATAGCAACAAGCATATATCACCTATTATTAAAACTGCTTTAAAAAGAAACCATTACAAATGGATTTCCATGCCAAGCACAGAAAATCTTTAAAATAGAGCGATCAAAATACGTATGTATTCCATAAATAATAAAATGCTAATGTAGCTTTTGCAACATTTTATGACTGCAGCATTAATGAGGAAAAGCTAAATGTGTGGACTTTACAAGCGATGTGGAAATACGGTGTAGAATCTAGTACGCAATGCTCTGTGCCCATTTCAAGCGATTCCACTGCGAAGAGACTGTTCTGTTCCAGTAAATGATCCATGATCGAAGTGGTAGCGCCAAATCAATTTCCATTTCTAGTTAATGTGTGTGTAGCCACACAATGTGTGTGTTAGTGTGTGACCCCAAAGCTGGTTAGCCGACTCTCTAGATAGATAAATAGATGGATATATCAGCGGACATCAACCGAGAGTGGAAACCGCAAAGCTAATTGCTTATGCACAGCGCATAACCTTGCCACTCCATGACACTTCTTGCTTCGCTGAGTACTGGGTACTGAGTGGCAAGTACTGAGTAGCAAGTACTGAGTACCGAGTATCGCGTACCGAGTACCGCGTACTCAGCAATGAGTATCCGACTTGAGAAACCCTTCCAAGCGGGCAAAACCGAGGGTTGTGGAGTGGAGAAAGCTTTCATCATCATCAGTTTTGTGCAGCAGAGCTGCTACCTCTGCCACATTGAAAAGGAATGGCGGAGAATGGAATGGAATGGTTTGCTGTGGCAGTGGCTGTGTGGCAGTGGCAGCTTGGCCAGGCTTAATTGAAAATTCACAGTAATGCCAGCTAGAAAACGACAGCTGCTGCGGATAAGCAGCAGGAAAACAGGGAAAAGCGAGGAAAAGGCATCACTTGGAGCAGAGAAAACACATTAAAATAATATAATTATATTTTTTCTTTCTTTCCTTTTTTGTTTTTCCTTTTCTTGTCTTGGCTAGACTTTTATGCCGTCTTATATCTCTTCACACTTTTATTTCGCTCTCAAGCGATTTATTTCTTATTTCTTTGGCTTGAGTTTGGGTTTTTGAGATTTCCGCATGCTTTGTCAACCGTGAACGGGCACGAACTTTCATTTTAAAATTCTCGAAGCGTGTTGCGCACACTCAACTGAACTATCCGCCCCATTTTCCACCAAAAACCGAGAAAAAACCCAGAAAACAAATAACCCGCAGTGTCAATTGCCGGTTAGGAGTTTCGAAAAATCCCAAGTGTCATCATCATCGTGATCACCTCCAACGCGCACCGAAGAAGAATTGTTTTACGCTTTTGCACTCGGCTTTCTATGGAAACTTTCATGGCTGCCGGCTTGGCTTAATTCTAGCAATTTATATGGCCAACAACGTGCCTTCTGCCTCGCAAATGAAAATAGAAATGTCGAGCCACACGGAGCATCATCCAGAATTGCATGCATGTAATTTGCTAACTAGCAGACTCATAGAAAGTTGCCCCTTTCCATTGTCATTTCCATGGGCTAGAAGTGCCGCCAATCCACAAGACGTACTTTCGATTTTCTTGGCCAGGTGGTGTCCGGCACCACCCACCATCATCATCCAGGCAATTTAATCTCGGCTACTCGCCAGTTGTGAAAGTTCACAGAGACCCTTGGGGGAGAGGTGTCAAAAGCGAGGCCATTCTGCTTTTCACACCTTTTCTTTTACTTTTCCGCAAGCCCAGTCGCAGATAATTTGATGTATCTGTATACTCGTGCCATCCATATACATCTATATACATAATACTACCCGTATTAGTCGTCATCTCGCTTGTCTCGTGCCAACTGAATCACTGAATCACTGAATTCGCTCATCGGGCACGTTGTCCGTTGTGTGGCAGATAAGCTCTTTCTTGTTTGTCATGTGCCGGGAAATTCTGTGGCATATTCATAAAGCTGAAATCCATGTGTCATACTCTCGTATACTATGTGCTCTTGCGATACTGTAATCTCCAGCTTGAGCAGGGCTTACTCTGCTTAGCCGACTGACGTCCAGCAGAACTTTATCTCAGAAATGTGGGGTAAAATGACGAATATTTTGATTCAAATTATATTTTACTTGCTTCATGTTGACGAATGAGCATTGACATTGGATTCGTAATAAAACTTTATCAAAGGAAATTCAACAGTATTGACATTGCTTGTTTATAATCAAATTATGCAAACGGGAGAAGTATAAAATCGTTTCTTATCAGCAATTTCCCAAAATTCAATGGCAAAAGTATCAATCATTTGCACTTCAATTTACGTCATTCAAGCTAAAAATGTCCTTCTTGATGGCTTGGATTTTCACTGGCCATCCTTTTGTATGTCTAATGCACTGCCAACGCCATCAAATCGATTTGCATTGAGCAAATAGTTTCAAATGTTCCGCCACTCAATCAACTGCCAATGTTGTTAGCCCGGCTAGATGCCCTTCTCTTTCGCACAAGGCTAGGGTGGACCCAATCCATTAAATGTGGGTATTTGGGTGAAGGTTATCGCTTGTCCGACTCCTTTTTTCCCGACTCTGCAAGTCAGTTTACTTTTTTTCGCCTTCGTCTGTGAGGCAGCACCAGGTTTTCCAGTTTCCTAAAGACCCAGCCCATTTCTTGGCCCGAGCTGCTTCTTTAATGATGTGTTTTAATTTTACTCTGTCGTTTCGCTTCTTTTTTCCTCTTTTTTTTTGCCAGCGATTGCGTAAGCAGCGGATGACGCCGCCTCTTACTTTCTTTTTCTTTTGGCCTGCGCCGGATTGCCAGAGTTAAGGTCTTAAAGTATGACTTAAAAAACCGCATAAATACGAGACAATTTGAATCGAATGCGAAAAGGAACTCTGAAACGGCAGCAGCACGCTCTTCAATGGGTTTTTTGTTTTTGTTTTCTTTTTTTCCATTTATTTGTACAATTAAATCTTTAAACTTGCTGTTTCCCTCGAGTGTTAAAGCATTTGCATTAATTAACTGCAGGGAACAGAGAGCGAGAGAGAAAAAGTCAAACAAATAAGCTGCAAAAGTTCAAGCCAGCACAAAAAGGAAGAAACTTATAATTTATTGCTTTAGTAAATCTAATTAACATATAAGCGGATTTTAGCTTAGCAACTCACAAAACACAAACACACACGCGCCTACTCAAATCACTCAGCATTGCGAATTTGTTTTGCATTTGTTTTTGTTTTTCGGTGTGAACTACGCAACGAGTCGAAAAACTCACGCGATCGCGTTTTCCAACGACAAATATATATACATTTAAATATATATACACAGTATACACAAATATATATATTTGAATATGTGTAGATGGGGGATTTATGCCCGGGGAACGCGCGCATTTATATGTATTAAAACTAAATAATAAATACACAAGTTTGTAGCACATGGCATTGCCGTACACTGTCATCGCACTGTGGCAGATTACCGAACAAGAATTTATTACAAAATTGGTTCGGCCAACTCGAATCCAGTGGGATTAAGTGGATTAAGACTTTCGTCAAATCGATTTCGTATATTTAGAATGACATCTCGCGGGCTAATTTACGTGCCACAATTATCTGTGGCACAAAAATGTAGATGGGGTAATAGCTATATAGAACAGGTTGCTGGTTCCACTGTGCAGTTCTTGTGGAACAATTTTGAAGCCGATGAATGACACATACTAAGCAAGCACCACAGAGCACGAGAAGTTTACCATCTTTTCTTTTTGCCATTTCGCCAAAGCGAAGCAAAAGGGAATGGGCAAAAAAGTTGAAAGTTCGGGCTTAAAGCTAATGGCTGTTTGTTTTATTTTCATTTAGAAGAAAGTTTGCCTTAAACAAGAGTGAAAGATGGAAAAAACCGAACTCAATAAGATTAAAGTGTGTGCAAAATCAGTTAACAGCAGCAAAAGCAAAAGCAACAGCAGCATCATCAGCAGCAGCAATAGAAGCAACAACAAATGAGTGAATTATAGTGACAAATGAATAAAAGCGAAAAGTGACAGTGAATAATGTTGAGAGCGCCCACTCAGCACATCGTGCAAATCGGCTTCGGAACGAAGACGACCACAACAACCACAACAACAGCAGCAACATCGACAGCTGCCTCAACACCAAGTGGCAAGCAGCAACAGCAGCGCAAAACGCTGTTGCAACGCTTCCGGCAGCAGCAACACAAGTTGCCAAAAGTCGCAGCAGAGAAGACACATGACACAGAATATTATTTCAAGCAGCAGCAGCAGCAACAGCAGCATCAGCAAACTTCTTCCTATCAGCAAGGCGACAATTGTTTGTTGTTTCTTGCAACCGCGTTGAACTCAAACTCGGAGCAGTTGCTGAAGAAACCGAAGAAGAAAAAGGAATCGAGTAGCTACAATTTCGCAGCAGCTCTGAGGCGCAACAAGAAGCCAAAACAGCAGCAGCAACTGGCAACTTCCACGGACGACGACGACAGTTGCCGCAGCATCAACAGCATCAACAGCAACAGCAGCACCAGTGGCAGCAGCCACAGTTTGTCTAATAGTTGCATTAACAATCATAACAACACTCATTATACAAACAGTAAAAACAGCAGACACACCAGTAGCAACAACAACGACTACAGTGGTAATTACAATTGCAAAACAAGCGAACAACAAGCGTGGAAAGCCAGTGCAGCACAACAACTGCTCATTAGCGATCGGAATTATCCCAGCAGCAACAACACCAAATACAACATCACCAACAGCGGCAGCAGCAACAACAACCACAACCACAGTGGTGGCCACACCATCATGTCACCCACCTCGCAGGCGCCCACCCGAACCTCCCTCTTCGATTCCTGTCATCGAAAGATCCGCCTGATCGGCGGCGGTCCAGTTGCCTTCTTGGGCGGATTGGTTGCGTAAGTGGAAATAACTTAACCCCTCCTTCTTTCTTCCAACTGACATTTGAGTTGAATTCATAATTTTATTCGCGACTCACAATAGAACCGTATGATTGGTGTGATTCGGGTGGGATTATCATAGTACCAATCCGGTCTTGGAAGCCGCTGTTCCAATCTTTCGCCCATTTAGGTAGCCAAGGTTTCCAGTTATAATGCGTCAGTTGCGTCAATCATACTGTTCGCCGTGTTATTAATTACCTCATTTTGGATAATTTCTTATAGCACGTTTCTAAATATTAGCATATCTCAAAAACTGGAACTAAAAATACAGATTCTAAGCTATTGTAGTGATCTATACTGCTACTTAAGAATATAAATAAACTCAGGTTCTATAATCTATAGTAGCACTTGTTACTTCATCTCTTTATAGTACGAACTACGTTGGTTTTTCTAGGAGATCTATTTATTACCGAATAGTTATACGATCCTGAGAATGATTTATGGTCCAGTTTGTGAATGCCCACTAGTATTTGGATTTGTATAATTACTGCTAATGTATTACCATCGCCATTACGCTCGTTAGCATTCACTCTGCGGCGATCAACTTTCTAAGGTCACGTCACGCAGAATTGCACAAAGTTATAATTTGTCCGCATTAGGGAAATACTTAAGATACCCGTGTCAGAGGTCGAACAAAGGAAGCCGAAATGAAAATGAACAATAAAGAACGCGAAAAGCAGAGCAAAGCCACAGATAAATGTGGTATTTACTCATTTTTATGGCTTTAATTGCGAGCATTTCTCAAGCGGTTTTTGTAGAGTTTTATTTTATTTAGTTTTTTTTTTGTTTTACCGGTGACCACCAAAAGCACTCTGTGGTGCAAATTCAAGGTTCAAGCGGCAATTAAAACATCACAAGTGGAGTGGAGGCAGCCAAGAAACAAACACGCATAGAAGCCGAAACAAAGGCGGCCAACTAAATATATGCATATGCTAGGCCTAAAGGTATCAGAAATGCGCCACGAAGGTCACCAGAATTAGGTGGTGACCCAAACCAAAACCAGAGCTCTGCAAATGGAAACTGTAACTTAACAGCTGATGCTGGCTTATTTCCTTATTTACCATGCCCAAATTGAAACGATTCTCATCAGCAGTGAGATTTATCTGCTCGGTGATTGCTGATCTGGCTTTATTTGAGCAGCAAAGTTAAACGAACTCTCGAATTACCGAGGTGAGACAAGCGCAAAGCGTTGACACTCTGCCACCGAGCTCGCAGAGTGCGCTGAACTGATAATTAGTTAGGAAACCAAATATTGACACACATGAGTATGCATAAGTGCCACAGCAGTAGAATAGAAAGACTATATTAAACGGGAAGATGGACAAGAGCCGCAGGTGGGAGTTGGGTTCTAAATAACAACTTATTCACTGTTTGAGGGTCGTCTTTGTGCATGCAACTCACATACTCACATACTCATATACTCACTCCACCGCCCCCCCAAAACAATGACTAACAGTATGGGCATACAAACTGAGTAAGAAGAGGCGGCAGAACCGCATAACAACAGTCATTTGTTAAGTAACTTCGTGGAGGGAAGACGGTGCCGCATTAGGGGGCGCATTATGAAAATGATAATGATAAACCTGTCAGGCCGACAGATCCACAGAGAGTGTCAATGGCACACTAAGCTACCAGGCCCCATAACAACCCCATCTCCAAGCTCACAATTTACATAATAATAATGCTCCAAAGTTTTGATTGTCTCATTTGCTTTGGTTTTCATCAAGAAGTCCCAAAATTTGAATAAAAAAAACCTATGTAAACAAATGAAAATTTAACAAATATAAAACTGACAAAAACTTCAGGCTTCATAAATGAGTAATATTGTTTTCGGTCGGACGAAGACCTCTTTATGGCCAACTGTACTTTGGAGGTAATTGAAGACAAAGGAATATCCACATTGTGGCTGGTTTACAGCTTAAAAACTTCCTGCTTCTCACGATTTGCAGATATGCTAATGAAAAAAGAGAGTAAGATGTATGAATATGGTATTCTTTTTTGCAATTAGTAGTTAGCACGTTTAAATCACAATAATACATGGTCACTTGGTCACACTAAAGTATAAGGTGCATCATATATTTTCTTGGGCACACTAAAAATGCCTCATTCGACCACTCATTCCTTAAGCTGTCTAGCCAGCTAAAATATTAGTTCGCTTTCTTGTAAGAGTTTCACCAGCTCATTAACGAAGGAGGTGGACACCGCCTCCAAGTCTTGGGTATTATTTTCCCCTTGGGCAATGCCGTTCTTAGGGTCCAGTAAGGCACATACACACACATGTTACTTGCACTTTTTTCCCATTTTCTTACTGGGCATGTCTGGGCATTATTAATCTTGGTGGCCGCCACCACCACTTTTCCCCCAGCCCTTTTAGCCAGCTGCTCAACTTTGGCTCGTTGGGTTTTTCGCTCCACATGCTTGGCCCCAACTTGGGGGCTTTATCATATGGCTGGAGAGCGAGCTCCGTTGGCTGTTACCGTTTCTTCTGCTCCAGCTGGTCGCTAACGTTTTAATTTCCTGTCCCAGTTTAATATGTTTTGTATGCCGGACTTTTATAACTTGCCCATTTAGCTTTTGCTGATTTGCGATTTACGAGCAATCAATTTTTGCAGGGCGACGTAGGAGAATAAGCACAAGATTTCCAGATTTAACTCTAGATGGAGCAGTAGACTTGAGCTTTCCATTCCCATCCATTAGTACCGACTGCTAATCATCTGGGCCTTAACCCGCAGCTGTCACAGCACCTTGGGCACAGGTATTCAAACGAGAACAGGTGCTCCGGCGAAGCCAAGCTTCTTCTGTCGCCGCCGTTCATTGACACTCCACGCACTGGACCACTAAATGACTGACGAACTGACTAACTGACAGACTGGCTAACTGACAGACTGGCTAACTGACAGTCTGGCTAACTGACAGACTGGCTAACTGACTAACTGACTAACCGACTTACTGACTAACTGACTAACCGACTTACTGACTAACTGACTGAAAGGGAACAGCTGGCGAGGAGGCAAAGACAGAGCGCCTGCGGCTCAAGCTCGAATTAGTGCAGCCAGCAGGCGTATCAAGGTATCCAACTGGAGTTCATTACAATTGCCCGACTGACGGCCAGCCAGCGAGTCAGCGATGGAGAACGGGCAATTAGCTCTCAGGGACTCCAAGAATTAGAACTGGCAAAGGTTTCTTGGCATTAGTTATTTTATTGCTATAAGAACCTTTAAATGCCTTTTCAGAAACTTTAAATGCCTTTTCAGCACATTTAAACAAAGTCTTGGCACTCTTTTATAATGTTATTTCTTTGCAATATTCATAACGACTGCTTTCTCTAAGACCACCCAGTAATATTGCGCCATTTGCCTGGTCAAGAACCCCAACTGGGTTCATTCTACTCCTCTGATTCGACCCAAAACAGTAGATTAAACCGCTGAAAATCAACGGAACTTCGAGGCCAGAATCAAAAGTTGAGAACAATTAGTCCATTGAGAGAGGAGCAACAATTGCCATTAAACAAACTGGGTTCCTCCAATTTCGACCCCCAGCCATCCGCAGTTGGCCGACAATTGTGCAACGGTAGCCGGCGGATAACGTTAGTTGCCCAGATGCTGGCTGTAATTATTTGCCCATTAGCAGGCGTATGGCGAATGTTGGAAATTTGGAACACGACTTTTCGGGTCAAATGGGGGAGCAATGCCAAAGCGGCAAAGGTCAACGGAAATTTCCATTTCCCAGAACTTTGATGCCAAAAAGATGACAATGGGCGACTTGACAACCTCATGAACTTGGTTTCAACATAACTGTGTGCCCAGGTAGAACAGAAGAGAAACAATAGGTGTTGCACTAAGTTCTAGAGAAATCCACATCTGAACCTTATCTTATTTTCCTTAACCCCGTTTACAAGAAATAGGGCAAAAGAGCAGCTTAATCAAACTTATTAAAATTCCATTAAAATGTCAGTAATATCAAAGACATTAGAATAATGTCTTTGGTAATATCTTGAGGATATGTGGTCTCCTCTGGCTGCAAAAAGCAGTGGAACCTCGTTAAATTCGACCTAAAAAACGTAGAGACCAACCCGGACCCCTTTAAAGTTCATTAAAATAAGAGCATCATTTGTTAGTTTTTATAAACCATCTACGTTTGTTTTTGCCCGCAGTAATTGCTACCACAAACAGGTAGCTCATAAAACCAAGTCTTTATGGGTTTTCTACAGTGTATTTGTATGGCATTGTATTATTGTATTGTGTTTTCAATTTCACCCGCATGCAAAATTGCAGAAACGGAAAAAGTGAGTAACCGCGACGAGGCCCATAAAAGTTTACCTTGACTTCAAGCCAAGTTCCGGCTGTGGCTCATTTACAAGCTCGCTCTCTTGGCCGCTTTTTAATCCATTTAGCCACATGTGATTGCCGATTGCCCGTCATCCATCTACCTGTCCAGCTGAGGCGTCTCTCTTTTAAATACTTTCCATTATTATTATTATTTTGTGTCTCTCGCTTTTGTCTTCATCAGCGCAACATTAATGTCAGTTGTCGTCACCTCCGCTGCTTTGGCAGGGGGCCTTAGGGGGCTTGGAGTTGGTGGGGTGGTGAGGTGGGGTCTTGGCCAAATGACTCACCCAATTCACACACACACACACACACTGCTGAACGTCGACAGCTGCTGTCGTCAGCTGTGTGCGAGAGAGAGCCGCTCGTCTAAGCCGTCTTCTCTCTGGGCCAATAGAGACTAGTTACCAGTTAGCAGTTACCAGTTAGCAGTTTGCAGGCAGTCACCAGTTGCCTCGTTCCCAGCACGAAAACTGGTCGCTCTCCCAGCAGGCGATTCTAGTTATACCCATCTATTAAATTGTAATGGGGCATACTGGACTTGTGGCATTCAAAGAAATACATAAATTGTGGGAACTCGTTCTGTAGCTCTAAATATAAATGAGCAGCTTATCATTGAACAGCCAAATTATTACCAAGATCATCAGGCTGTATATATTATATTTATAAGAAAGTAATATGAATGAGGTAGACTTCCGACTTTATATAGTATATGCATTCATTATAGCCCGATTAACAATTTCTTCTAGGATCTTCCTTTAGAAGTTTAGTTGTGTGCATATATTGGCTTTATGTACAGAGTATGCCTCCTTTTGGAACTCGTTGCCACCAAACTGCTTGCCAATGTTTTCGTATGCTGAATGGGTGCCGCATTGCCAAACGGGCGAAACGGTACTTTTCGATTTATTGGCGCGGCTTTTGTCTTGTGCCACAGAGAAAGAGATGGCGATATGGAGGTAGGGGGAGATGGGGGCAGAGGAAACATGATTGGGATTCAGACACATTTCGGCAAAAGCTGATTCATATCGGCGCTTTTGGCCGTTTTCCCAAACTCAATCCACTGTCATCCTCCCCTCCTCAGTCATCCGTTCGTTTATCCACCGACATCCGCTATTGACAAAAAAAAATAACGTTAATTAAAATGTATATTTCCTAAGCTCTTTTTTGCCATGTCCGTGTTGGTACACAGAGAGAAAGCAGCTAGTGATTGCAAGTACAATTAGAACCACTGTAAGTGCACGTAATTCATATTGAACTCTCTTTAAAAATAGCCAATTCTTTTGATATGATAGAAAAGCTTGTGTTTTATTTCAAAAATAAAAATACTATGATAATTAGCCATCTGATTTCCGCAGTGCACTTATCTTTGTTAATTTGTACGACGGTAAAGTTTTGTCTTTGTGCTTGATTAATGCGTAATTTTGTATTGTTAATTGTGGCACACATTTGTCGGTGGTCGGCGGGGGGTAATGAGTGGGGTGGAGGGTGTGGTGTGGGGGGTGTGGAGCCGCTCCCACAGCTTGTCTACCGCGTAAATGGAGCGTGGCTCTGATAGATTAATGCGTTCGCCATGAGCTGTTCTGTGCCACAGCTGCTCCATTGTCCGCCACCACACCACATCCCCATCCCCATCGACATCCACATGCAAAATCAATAAAACCCCAAGCTCCACAACTCGCCCGACAAATGCAGCTAGCTCATCGGGCATAATGTGCAATCCACTGCTATTGTGCAGAAAACAATATAATTAAATTGGTATTTACTTCCCTGTGTAGTCCACCCCATAAATAGACGCACAATGTGTTTTAGTTTCCAATGCTTTTGCATTTTGTTGCACTTTTGTAGTATACTTCATCATTCAACTTGTAGGAACAAAGACCTTTTATCACAAAAATACTAACATTACTTAAGCTTTCCTTTTGTAAAAGTTATATACTGTATATATGTATTATTATTTTGCCTTATTCTGATTTGTTTAAAAATACTTACATACCATAAAAGACTTTCCTTTGGCTGAACCATCCCATATTTACCACAATAAATTCGCGTGAATTATTGTCGCCAACACTTTGAAATATTCTTGTAACCTAGCGTTATATTCATGTTGTGCAGTCCTAATTGAATAAATTTCGAGTCATTTGGCCGTTTCTGATTCGTTTTATTAATTTATGGCTGCAATTTTGTGACACCTTCATCAACAGAATGAGATGGGTGATGGTAGATGGGGAATGGAATGATCATCAGTTTGAGCAAGACTAATTGAAAGCCACAACAACGAGCAGGCTGAAAACAACGCGGAACAAAATGAATATTAATTGTTTTAAATAATTTTGAACTTGGCAAAGGCAAACGAAAGCGCTGATGGGGCAAACAGGCAATTTGACGAGCGTTTTTCCCTCCCGCTCTCTCTCTCGCATTGTGTGCCCTTCTATGTATCTCAACTTGATTTTTATTTCGCTGGCAAGCAGCTGTTTTATTAGCCAGTACAGTCTATGAAATAAATTATTTTCATTTCATATTTTTCTAAAGTCAAATGGAGCATTTTTAGACTCATAAGGAGTTTATAATATGTTTAAACCTAATATACAAAAAGGGAATTATTATTATTACTTATTTTCAAAACTATTATCATTACTTATCTAAATCAATATATCTTTAAATATCCTTTAAAAGATAAGAATTCATTTGGCCCCCAAATGTATGCTATGGATATTTAAAACCTGCAGTGTCGACTGAACTTTGGGTTGGGTTAGCCAGGTTCCACTGTACGTATGCTTCGCCTGTTTCTGTCGCTGTTTCAGCAGTCATCATCGACATCGTGATGGGACATTCGTCTGCGTCATTCGGAGCTGAAAAAGAGAATGAAGGGAAAGAGGCTGCGAAAGAACCGAGAGACGCGTGTTTGCATAACAAAATTTATGTGAGCTTCGTTATATTTTATATGCGCAATATGCAGTATGCAATATGCAATGTGCAATTTGCAATACGCGATAGGAAAGCTCAAATGCAAACTGCCGTTACCAATTTCATTCAAAGTGCAGCGTTAGAACGCGCGGGCGAGAGCGGGAGAGCATCGGAACAGCTGATTTCGGTGGATTCTCTTCTCATTCTCTCGCTCTCGTTCTCGCCTCAAATGGCAATGGCAGTGGCTCGGGCCCTCTCTCTCCCGCGCACACAATCAAAGCGTGCTGCGCCGCGCCAAAGGTGCGCGTCGCGACAGACGGACAGTCTTCTGATTCCGCTGCCGAACGGCGGGCGCACGCACGCAGTTGAAAAAAAAAAAACAGAAGAAAAGAACAAGCAAAAAACAAAGGAAGCCCATCAATATTGCCAATAAAAACAACCAAAAATAAAACAATAATAAAAATCGGAAAATAATACGCACAAGAAACAATCAGCGATCACACGTTTCCTTCGGCTAACGGTACGCGTCATAATCAACAAATGAAGCAAACTAAAGCGACTAAGCAAAACAACTGGGTGAACTTCAAGTCAAAGCAAAACAAAATAGGAAAACACGGCGACAAATTGTGGATCAGTCTCGTGATCACTTTTAAAAATGAACCCAAATGAACTTGTTCATTTTCAGAGGCTAAAATGAACGCTATGAAGCAATCAAGTGTTTTGACCAATGATACCACACATTATATTTGATTGATTGTACGAATGTACAATGTAAATGTGATTACTATAGTGCGAAAGTAGTTATTTGAGTGGTCCAGCTTGGTCAGATTTGTTTTCTGTGCCCAAAATCTAACCACAACCGGCGTCTGCGTCAGCGTTCACGCAAACGTGAACGTCAACGGCAAAGGCAAAGGCAGCTTCAGCGTTCGCGTCACCCGATTGTTTCAATGGACTTGAAAAACGCGTTCGACACCCGATTAACCGGCCCCCCGCCCGCGATTTAACCTTCAATTTGAGTGTGGTGATTTGTCCAAGACCGCCTGCGAAATGCGAATGCGAATGACGCCAAATTGTCTCTTTTTCTCAAGTTTCTTTGCACTTGAGTTTCTGTGGCCACTTCAGCTCTGTGACAGTTGCATAGTGGCACATATATGTATATATCTATAAAGCTAATTGGTTAATGTGTTGCTTCTGTATACAATCTAAAAGCTCCATCCAATCAAATAATCTTATCTTGAGTTTTGTTCAAAAAAAGCTCTCGATTCGCTGATTGATAGCTATGATTGGCGCCAAAGAAAACGTATATTGTTATGTTATAATATTTAATTCTATACAAAAAATCTACTGATTGGCTTGGAATTTTTTAGTGCTATGACTCATATAGGCAATCTGCTGATCAGCAAAATCTTAGTCATCATCCGTGAAAAACACGAACGGAAATCAGCTCGCGCTATGCTACTATGTGATAACACATTGTATTCCCACAACGAAACACTGATAAGCGCCCACCTATGTGCAATCGTAGATTGATTCGATTCGATTCGATTCCGATCGTTATCGATGGAACATCACCCAATGGCAACAGGTTGGCTGTTGGCTTGTCATTCACGGTTTGCTTAATCGGCTTTACTACGATTTATTCCGTGCACTTTCCCGTTTTGTGCCATTTGTGCCTCATGCATTCGGTTGACTCACGAATTGACATCGATCAAAGGAGGGCAGACACATCGCCAGTCTTTGTACTTGACTGTGTGAATCGTCTATATGTACATATATATATACATATGTCTGGCCACCCCGCAATTGTGGTTAATTAAGCGCCCGATTTGCCATGATAATTTATACGCACTTGGGGAAACCTTTCGATATTCTATTAATTGACCAACTTTTGCTTTTTTCACACTACGACGCTGTTTGCAAAGGTGTGCTGTGCTGCTGATTCCTGTTGGGCCCAGTAGACAATTACCATCCGTGCCAATCAAAATAAACAGTCGTCCAGTAGTCCAGTTGCGGTGAGTGCGGTGCGGAATGGTGTGAATCCAACTGGATAAATGCACCGCTCGATCGGATGACGTAACTCGCGCCCGGTTGAGTGGCCTCTAGTGCCGCCTCCGCTATTATGCATTCTGTATGAATATATCTGGCGGGTGAACGGTTCCAACCGGTTTCAGATGCAGATACATTTACAGATGCAATGGCATCTGAGTGATGGCAATGGCAAATTGGCGCCGAGATTGTCAATCTTGATACAGTCACATCCCCCTTAAGGCAAATCGGGCTATTGATCCAGAGAATAAATCAAAGAATGTCCACTTTATCAGTTCACTCTTTAGAATTCGACTTTTGGCATACTTATATTTAAAAGACTGATCTCTCCTAAGACCCAACTTAGATCAGACTCAAGGATCAGAAAGGAAAACGAATATGCTGACTTGGTGCACTTCATTCAACTTATCTCGAACTCCAGCGTAATTTAACCCAGCTCTATTTGCGTCTTGGGCTCCAAAGAGTTGCTGCCCCACATTTGGCTTGTGCGGTGTGGTGTGGTGTGGTGTCTGGCCTCTATGTATGCCATTTACTTCAATAGCACCCAGAGCTATCGTGTATCAATGAGACGTTTATGTGATGCCATTATTCTGTCACGTTTCCATGCTCATTTCGGCAGTTTGATTTTTTTTTTTTTATTATTTCAGTTTCTGTATCTTGAACTGGGCCCTTTCGTCGCCAGTGTTGAACACAAAGAGCCAGAGTCAGACCGCAACAATATACATAAATACATACATATAATTTGTGGGAGACAGAGCCCAAGACGGAGCTAGTTAGACAGGCCGTGCTTATGGCCAGGCCATTACATCATCCCCATCGTGTCATGATTGGGGTGACAGGCAACAAAGTCTGCGGCCAATTCAGGCAGTGAAAGCTCCTTGAGGCATCGCAGTGAAACTTCTAGAATTTTGTCACTAGCGCAGAATCAAATCTAGATTTCTTTAATAGCACAATATGTTGAAATAAAAGGTCAAACCACTTGCCTTGTAGGGCGACTTATGATTCCCAACTGGTTCTGGTTTGATTTATTTTCGGTGGTGTCCATATAAAATATTATATCTCTGAATAATTTGCACGCTAATGTTGTGGTGCTTACGCTCCATTCAAAGCAAAGGAAATGTTTTCTTTGAAGAACATATTCAAAGTGCCATGTCTGTCTATGTTCTTCCTCGTTTTTCACTGTATCTTATCAGTCGTTTATTGCTGTTCTTGTTGTTGTCTTTGGCCGCGCGGTTGTTGGTTGGTTGTTGACTGCATTCTGGCTATTAACTTATCGTACGACTCGCCTATATCTCCGCCGCTGCCGCTGTGGTTGTTGTTATGGCAATTTCAACACCTTTGGCCACTTACACCGCAGTTACTTTCGACATCGTCAACAACAATAACCCCTCACACCCACATGGAGTCGTATATAGGCGGCTATATAGCTAAATACTTGCACACAGTTGATAGCAGTTATGGAAAACCACTGTGCGGAGGAGCAAAGGGCGGGGAAAACATTGGTCTTCGTCTGCCATTGTCTATTGTCGTGGATGTGCCTTTGTTTCTGGGCGTAGTTTAGACGTTGTCTGATATTAAGCAATTTTTCCAACTACGTCTCTCTATGAGCTCCATTTTCAATTTCATTTCGCTCGCTGTTCTTCTGTAATAATCAGCCCAGTTAGTACGTGGAGCAATTTGCCCGATTTCATCATCTTTATAATCAACATAAAGAGTTATTTCGTAATAGAAAAATCAGAATAAACATAGTTTGTTATGTGTTGTGTACCATATGTGTGTCATACGAATGGAAATTTTGCAAAGATCCTGAAATCATGCTGAAATACTTTAATGTTTACTTTCAATTTATAAATGAAGCAAACGTTTAAACAACAGAGCAAAATGTGTCATTACAGCGATTAAAATGATAAGCGAGCCAATGAAATTCATGTAAAGCTGAAATAAACAATTTAAGTTATTTGTTTTAAAGTTAAAGCTGTACTAAGAATGGGTAGAAATCACAGTCACGCTTTTGCTATATCAAAGCCAACTAAAAATGTATAATTAGCTAAATGAAAGCAGAGATAGCAACCTGAAACTTGAATGCTTTTGTTTTTGTCTACAATTTTCGAGTGACTTGCGATTTTCGATTTCGAGAATGATATGCATATGTGTATGAAAAGCAGCAGCACCTACCACCACCTATTTACAATGAATATCTCGTGCGATGTGGCAACAGCAAAAGCCTTTTAATTGATAGATCAATATCACGATGATTGGCTTTGTGCGTAGCATATGGCGCGCGAGGCCTATCGCAATAATTTTTCGGGGTAAATGGCACACGAGAGCGAAGTCGGGAAAGCCCGTGAGCTTTTCTAAAATGATGGAGTTGCGGTGCGGAGATGGGCGGTGGGAGGTAAATGGACATGTGTGTTCAGGGCCACTCTAATGGGGCTCATATGGCCCAATTGCCAGTCCCTTCGCTTTGCCACCTCCCTGGGGTGTTGGCTGTTTGGTGTTTGGTGTTTGGGCCATATGCTGCGAATCGCCGATGCGCTGAATAGAACAATAATAAATATAAGATTAGGTCAGGTTCTCGACCATTCATGGTATATATGCATAAAGAATTCCCTTGGCTCTTCGCTCCTTTTGCTAATTGATTCTTTGGCCAGCTCTGAATATTTCAAACTATATTCGCCTTATCTGCGACAAGGTCAAAGCCGAAACCCTCCCACATATAGCCGCTCTTCGTGCCAATATGATTAGTTGGAATTTCAATTCTATTTATCACGAATTTTTTATGCACCCATTTCGGCTATACCTTTCCACTTCGATTTTGGTGGCCTTTAGTTTTAGGCTTTAGCTCGACTCGTAGCGACGCCGCACGAAATGCGATATAAAATCCAAACGTGCGAATATATTTGCGGCCTATTCTGCGACATGGAAGCGAGGTGTTTATGTGATAAGAAAAAAACTAAATTGAAGAACCAAAACGGGGACCTCCATAAAAACCCACATTTTATACGACTTGTATGTGACGTGTTCAAGGAACTTCTTGTGAAATTGCCAAGAAACCGAGAGAAGTCGACTTATCGCGCCACACAACACGTCACTTTGATTGGCACAGTGTGTAAATTGTGTGTGCGAGCGTGTGTGTGTGTGTTAATGGTTTGTTCGCCAGTAGTTCCCATTCGATCGGAGGAGTAATAAAGTCGTCGCGCGAATCGATAATCGACTAAGAGCTTTTTCCCAGTGAACGTGTTTTACAGTTCAAGATCTGGAAAAATGTGTCACACGAGCGGAGGGTGAGAACTGGAAAGGGAAAGTTTGCAAATCGAATGTAGTTGGCTTTAAACCTGATTTAATGTTACACGGATGTACAAGTTTAAACAGAATCCTTAGTTTTTATGTATTAAATAGAATTCTTGCACTTAAACCTACAGTAACAAATGTAAAGAAATAATTCAAAGAAAGTCCATCCACTTAATTTGCATGTATGTAAGTTAGAGTGAGGGAAGGGTTAGATTTCCGGCCGAATCAAGTGCTCCACGTCCTTGATTACAGGGTACAGGGCGCGCCTAGAGGGCCGCCTATCTTAGTGTGCCATCGCAGACTGCATCCGGCCATTTAAACTGGAAGGCGAGAGCAATCCATTCACGTCGACCTTTCGTCGCCTCTGACCTGACACGCAAATTTGGCGTGCGACAAAAACGAAGGTGGCTCCACAGATCGATGTGCGATGTGGAGGTCCTTGGCATTATTCGGCACTTGATGGAATAACTATTAGTTAGAGTGCCACCGCTAATGCCACATGCCACTTCATGTGGCACTTAAATGCGGGCGGATTTGCATTATCTGAATGAAAAACTAAACTGGAAAGTCGGTTGTCTGGGGGTTACCTGTTACCTATTACCTGCGCTCCACGCCTCGCCGCCTCCCAGCAAATAGTGGTGAACAAAAGCGCACAATTGTCTGATATTCAAATGTACACACGATGACTATGTATACTGATGTATATATATAGTCCACTGCATATGTATATAATATACGTACACATGTGTTTAGGCCTTTCGAGTTTTATCAGCACGCTTCGCCGATATCGTGCGGGAACAACGGGCGGTGGGTGGCATAATTATAATCACAACTAAGTTTATTTGTTTAAATGCCTAGAGAGTCGCATTTGCCACCGTCTCTCCGCTCGACTGATAAATGTTTATTAAACTCGGTTATGCCCATGAGCACGGCTACACACACTCTTTTTTTTTTTTGAGTTCTTTGCATAAATATAAACAGTATGAGGGCAAATATGAAAAGACTTGTGGATTCTTAGTTTTGATAAGCATTATGCTTTTTATTCTTTTGCGTTGAGGCGGCTTTTGAAACTAGCAGAAGGCACGTGATCGAAAAAGATACGATGAGTATGAAGTTTTTGATATGCCAGCTAGTTCTTGCGGTAGAAAGCGTACCACTATTTTGCTTTATTATCCAGAATATAAAATAATATATCAAAAAGGGGTTTTCATAGTGGTTTTTGAAGCACATGTTATTCAGGCCCTTGAACCTCTCAAGTAGCAGGGATTTCTCGGGGCTTTTGAATGTCATGTATTTACGATATCAACTCATTTGTAAGTCTTGTTTTGATATCACCGACTTCGTAGTTTTCAAGGTCTCAGGTTTTTCCTTCCTAAGATATAGTAATGTTGTAAGGCGTCTAAACTCCTTATCTATCAATGAAAAACTGTGCTAGCTCATAGGTTTTCACTTGGTGCCTCTGGTGGGACACTCTTCTTGTTCTCTCTGAGTTCCACCGAATACCACGAGTTCTTTTTGCTGGAGCGGACAGAGGGTTATGCTTTTCAAGCGATAACATTTGAAGCCAGTCACTTGGGCGCTGCGGAGCTTTCGGTTTGGTTTTGCTTCTGGGGTTCTCTTGGGTTTTGTTTTTGGGCTAAATGTTTCCCTTTCGGATCGCAGGAGGCAAGATGACCAAAGCAACGTAAAGAATACCAAAAAATGAAAGAAACTGTAAGCTCAAAGGTGCCAACAAGAATAGGAGTAACGTTTGTGTCTGAATCGGATCCAAAGAAAAAGCTAAAAAGTTCGCCATCAACGTCGACCTCAACAATATCAACGACAACCACAACAACAACAACAACCACCACCGCCACGCCCCCACCGCCCCAAACTTCTTATGTGATTAAATGTCTGTTGAAGACCGCTCGTTTTATGTGGCAAGTGACGACAATACCCTCTAAAATCGGTGATACCATTGGTACCCTGTACCGTTATGCTCAGGATTCAGTTGATAGTTTTCTATGCGTAGCTGGGTGAGACTCCTTCACAGATCTACATTCTTTATTCATTAAAATGCTGATTATTTGCAAAATTCATTATTTAATTGGATTTTATCTTTTGTATTTACAGCAAGGCCCGTCGCAAGGAACGCGATGGCGATCAAAATTCAACAGACACCAAATTGTATTTGGAGGAAAGTGTCCTAGAACGTAAATTACCTGAAGCTGATCTCAAAGCCCTAGTGGATCTTCCAGCTGGCTTGGACTACAATGAATGGCTAGCGTCACACAGTAAGTATCTAAACTGAAACGTAAAAATATAAGAACATTACGCTCACCATATCCATTGCCACCCACTCCTTGCCACTTAAAGTTCACGTGATTATCGGTGTTTTCGGATTTCTTTCCAAATTGCCTCTATTTACTCACATCTGTCTCATTTGCCTGCATTGTTGTTGGCAGCTTTGTCGTGTGATTTACAAATGAGTTTAACGAGCGTCGTCAGCTGCTGTTTGGCAAAAGTTTGATAGCCTAATCGCCAGTGGCAACGCTCGAGTGCCCCGATTTACGATGCACTCCCCACGGTGCACTATATGTGCATTATCGTCCAGCCAATGAACTTGAACAGAAGATTTCTGTCTGGACGATAGCATTATCTGGCTGCAGTTTAAGAAGTGCAAGCGTACACTGGAAAGTTTCACATCAGGCCATTTCTTTGTTTCTGAAAGCTTATTGTACCAGAAACACAAAAGGATATTTTCCTCTGTATTCATTCAAAACTGTCTTCGTGACTGGCTTAGTGAAATTACCAAGTTTGCTTTGAAAGATGCCGCCTCAGTTGGTTTCTCGCTAAGTAAAGCCACACACTGCTTTAATTACATTTTAATAGACGTCTAATATCATCGCAAAACCAATATACGGTGAGTCACAGCCTAATTGGCTGGTTGCCCCACCGCCTGGAGGGATTTTTTTTGCTTACATCACTTGGCGGAGGAGAACCGAATCGATTTTGAGAAATTACATCATCTTGTAAATAATCTGTGTGCTGGGTGGCAGAATGCAAATTACACAGCTCTTTGTTGACTCAAATGAGGCAAATAATTGGCAATGTATCAGCAAATTGTAGCCACCAAAAGCGCCCGGAGGCATCAGAAGCAATCCCTCTGCCCTCCATTTGCTCCTCCGCCTCCTCCT
Source organism: Drosophila teissieri (assembly GCF_016746235.2). Lineage (NCBI taxonomy): Eukaryota > Metazoa > Arthropoda > Insecta > Diptera > Drosophilidae > Drosophila > Drosophila teissieri. The sequence continues at coordinate 11,070,603 of NC_053031.1, read as the reverse complement.
TGTCCACCAGCGTTTTCATTATCATCCTCCCTTCGTTTTTGGAAGAACAATCAAAGCCCAACTGTTTGTCGTGGGCGATGATCAGGGTCATTTCACGTCGCCCGATGGCGTCAGCTGCAAGTTCATATGCAAATTTAATATTTGAAATTGCTGACTTCAGAGGCACATCTCCCCTCGCCCCCTGCTGCCTTCGCCAATCTTATCGGCGACTTGGGCTAAGGAAAGCGAGTTAAGCCATCGGTTTATTTTGCTCCAATTTCCGATTCTGCTGGCATTTCATAATGCAGCTCTGCCACTGACGTCATGGGCACACTTGTGCCAATATTGGGTCGGCATTGACCTTACCGGGTGGTTCCGCTCAATAAATATCATCATATGCTCACTGCTGGGCCTTATCTCTGGAAAGCAGACACTGAAAGAAACCAATAAAACCCGCAGCCGTCGAATTCCGATGATAAGATTGCTTCTGCTTTTGAAAGTAATCTGTGCACCAGCTATTATTAAACGAAGAGTTGGCCATTATTTAGCAGGTTGTTGATCTTTAATTTACACACCACCCAACTTTTCAAAGTCTTTATTATATTAGTTATTGTCTTAAAATAATGTTTTTTAAGAGCTTATAAGCAGATAAACCATATGTTATATATTAAAGTGCCTATTCCAATGCTAATCAATATTTCTTACCTTCTTTTCAGCCCTCGCTCTATTTGAGCACGTGAATTTGGTCTATGGAACTATTAGTGAATTTTGTACACAATCCGGTTGCGCTGACATGACCGGACCCGGCAACAGGTGAGTCCTCATCCGATATTTCTGTTCAATGAAATTTATTAACTAAGTGATATATTCTTTGTGACAGAACGTACTTATGGTTCGACGAGAAGGGCAAGAAGACGCGCGTCGCAGCACCACAGTACATCGACTATGTGATGACGTTCACACAGAAGACGGTCAGCGATGAGTCGATATTCCCAACCAAATACGCCAACGAGTTCCCCGGCTCGTTCGAGTCGATTGCGCGGAAGATACTACGCTTGCAATTTCATGTGATAGCGCATCTGTATGCGGCGCATTTCAGAGAAATCGCGCTGCTCGGCTTGCACACCCATCTAAATCTGACGTTCGCGCACCTCACCGCTCTGCACCGGCGCTTCAATCTGATCGACGAGAAGGAGACGGACGTGCTGCGCGACCTTGAGGTGGCCCTGCGCCTCACCGACGACACCGGTGGATGCCAGGATGCTACCTCCACGACGTCGTCGGTCCATGACCACTCCTCCGGCGATCTCCACCATCAGGCGCTGCAACAGCAGCAGCAGCACCAGCAGCAACACCATAACAGCAGCAGCAACAGCACCTCATCGGCGGAGGCGTTGCACGTCAATTCACAAAGCAACAATGGCAGCACATCCGCCTCGGCATCGGTGTCCCTAATCGATGGCGATGCGGTGGCGCCGCCAATTTGCACGCAACCCGAGGCGGGTGCGGGCTGCAAGCCAGCGGGCAGCAGCGGTTTGCTGGGCGGTATACTGGGCGACCTGACCAGCGGCGAATTTGGTGATACAACGCGCTACTGCACCTCGGCAGTTCCTCAGGCGGCGGCATCAGCGGCAGCGGGTGCGGGTGGGGTTGGGGTTGGGGCAGCGATCGGTGCCACGGATGCTGCCGCATTGAACAACGGCGCGGGCGCACTACATTTAAACTTTAGCAACAATAATAACAATAATCATAATCTGAATCACCATCACCACCATCATCACCACCATGGCCACCATGGCCACCATCATGCGGCCCAGCAGCAGCAGCAGCAGCACAGTGGACTCATACAGTGCAATGCGGCGGGCGGCGGAGGGAATGCAACAGGGGTAGCCACTGGCGGAGCAACTGCAGCAGCGTCCTCGACCACCACGGCATAGTGGGGTAGTAGCTACGAAGAGAGCGGCAGCGGCAGCGGCAGCAGCAACAGCAACAACAAAAAACATTAGAAATACTAGATTTACGCAAAAATGTTATTTAATGTTACTTCTATGATCCTAAAGTTGAAAATATTGTAAAAATAATAAAAAAAAAAACAAAAAAAAGAGAAAACATTAAAATGCATAAACAGCTAATTGCAAACAACAAGCAGGCATTACATAAATGACACACAGCTACTAAGTTATTCAAAAGCTAATCGAAGTTGGCATCGTAGTTCCGTAACGTTGATTTAGATATGTACTTATTGTATAGAACGACAGAGAAGAGCTGCAAGCATAGAGTTTAGAGTTGTCGCGTGCTTATGCTTTACACGTATTTTAACCTTTCTCTTCTGCAACAATTAAAATGTCCTGACTGAAGCCAGAGTGCAAGTGCAAAGTCAACGCCTTCAAGGCAACCATAATAAAGAGTTTTGAACTGCTACAAAAGACGACAAGAGTTCACTTTTAAAATATTATACAGCAACGGAATGCTCTCATTTCAGCTTGGTTTTCTTGAAATATTGTTTAGAGCCAAACTTCTTACATTATTTACCTCAAGAAATACGTTAAATAAACCAAACTTATATAATTATAGTTGTTTCGAAACGTAGTATTTTCTAGTGACATCACCTTTTCATATCTTTTTTGTAACGACTTTCGTTTTCGTATTTGGTTTTAATAACGCGTTTTAGTAGGCTTCCAATTAGTTGGTTGTTGTTTAAGGAACTGTAACTACATTATTTTGTAATATATTTCTGTTGTAATTCGAATCTAAGCAGTCACATTTTAAAATAGCCGATTACTGGTTCAATTGTTCAGGAATATTGACACACATATTCTACTAGGCGGTGAAACGCGTTTTAAAATAGCTAACTCACCCGTATTTTACATGCAGTGTACTTGGCACAGCCAGCCTGAAAGTATGCACCGAAAAGTTAACTACACAAACTGCAGAATGGCGCCTACCGGTATGCACCAAATATGTCACGACTTACGTACCACACACGTTCCACACACACACACACACCCACAAATCGCACCGAATAATCTCCGAAAAGTATGCAGCGGAAATCGCAATCCACACGTTGTTAAAGTATGGCAATTTTAAACCAAGTTTGCAATGAATAATTGGAAACATTTAATAATAAATATGTAGGGCGATACCAGATTTATGCTTCGGATTTCTAACCAATTAAACAGACGGGACTTGTATGTTGTGCTGTATTGTGTTGTGTTTATATACCCATAACAAGAACCAATGGCAATGAAAGAAACTTACTTTAGAAACAGAAGCGCTCGACGTAGTATATTAGAAGCCAATTTTTGTGTATTACAACGGTTCACCTGTCCCGATGTAGATAATTGCAACTCGATCCACTCCAGTCTCACTGAACTGCTGTCCAGGCCTAAGCTACAAAGAACTATACTCTTAACGACACCCACTTTCAATCTGTTGAACTTTGAATGCGATGCAATGAACTCGAACACAAAAAACAAAAAACAAAAGAAAAAAACACAAGGCAAATGATACATGTATTTATATGTAGGTATGTGAGTTATTAATAGAATACAGGTGGAATTAAATGCAAAGACAAACCTTTTAAGTCAGCAAAAACAAATAAAAGCAAACATGGCAAGAGCATGGGAGAAGATAATAAAATAAACTGTTATGTTCAATTGAGATGTGATGTTTTATTACTGGTTATTACGGGTGGGAGTATTACTTGAATATCCATAGCAGATATCCTTGCAAAAGTGAAATCGAAACTGAAAAACTACATCAACTTTCATGGAATTCTAAATCAAACAACAGTCAATCAGTTCGCTTACCTATTTCGACATTTCTAGGCTCACACTTTTCAATAAGCTAAATTTACTGTTCGAAATCAAATCGGGAAAAGCTGGATCGCCCTGCTAAGATGAGTATCTGGTAAGAGGTTCAGCTTAGGAATGTGAATTTCCTCTACGATGTTATTATATTATTTAATCGCAGGCCCATTCGTACATCTCCAAATTCCAGGCCGCGTAGTTGCCTCGTGGAGCTCGGACGTAACAGTCGCCACACGGATTGCACCTTTATCATTGAGGAGGAGGGCGGTGGCAGTCAATCCTTTGCCTGCCACAAATTGCTCTTCAGCTGCGCCTCCGAAGTGTTCGATCGCATGCTTTATGGCGACTACAGTGAGGGTACCAGCGGTGTTGTACGGCTAAACGATGTGCAGCCGGATATTTTCGAGAAATTCCGGGACTACATCTACGGCTATGAGTACGACAAGCTGCAGAAGTACGAATTCGATACTCTGATCCGCCTGTGCGAGTTTGGTAACAAGTATCTGGTGCAATCCCTCGAAGAGGACTGTGTGAAGGAGTTGCTGGCGCGCAAGAACACCTTTGACATGGGGGAGTTACTTCGCCTGTTCCAGTGTGCTCATCGCATGAATCGGAAGACTTTGATAGAACAGATGGCCTGGGAGCTCAAGTGCTCCTTCAAGAACACCATGGACCACTCGGGCGTATACGAGTTCAACTGCGATGTCTTTAAACACTACATAGAAGTGATTGCCACCAAAATATCGGAGGCAGATCGTTTTCGCCTGCTGGAAATGTACCTAAAATACAATGACATCGAGGAAGTGGAGCACGTGCCACAGGTGGCTATCACGGATGCCACTGAAGCCACCACCACCACAACCACCACCACTGATGATGTGGAAAATGAAGAAGCGGAGCTGCCAACCACCAGCAATTCTGGCATCGTAAACAAGGAGGAAAAGAAGCCGAGCTATGTGGCCGATCTAATTGGCCTGATTGATTTCGGCAAACTGTCGCCCAAGGAGTTCTACGAGGGACCCGGCAAGTCCGGTTTCCTTAGCCTGGCCGAGAAGTACGAGCACATGTACCAAATCGCCAAGAACAGCGCTTCGGCCAGAGATGAACTCCAGCTGACCACGGACAAGACACCTCCACTCTCCGAGTCCCGCCGCATCGTTACCATGGGTGGCAGTTACTCGCGCGACCATATAACAGCTGCTTCCTTGGCCTCGCAATACCTTCCCCGACCCATGCGACGATATCGCGCCTGGTCTGCCCACTGTGACATCTAATCCGGAATCATATATAAACGCATTTGTATCGAATCCCAGATGTACTTTATACAAATTCGAAGCTTTGTTCTAGCTTCATATTAAGACCCAAAATTAAATGAATTGATATGGTAATTTTATTTATAGCGAAAGGTTTCTATCTATATATATTTAGAAATATAATATGTATCTTGCTTTCGTAAATATAAGCCACCGATTCACAAATTGTTTGCCCACCAAACGTGTTTACAAATTAGAAATGCTGATAAACAAATCGGCACAAAACAGCATTCTTATCACCATTTCAGCATTCACAGCGTTAAATACTCAACAAAAAAGTTTATGTTCGGTGTTATATTAATATATATACGCTGCTTACAAATTTCTATTCTCTGTTATACTGCTTTTAATGCCTATTTTTCTTGTAGTAGTATCCCCTAATGTTTTTATTAGTTCACGTAAATAGGAAAAATGATCTTGATTTGTTTTGCTGAGTAACCCAGATGCATCCCGATGTGAAAGTGCTTGTATGTCACACTCACAAAGGCAAATTCATTTTGCTGGAAGCCGGCAATCTCAGAGAATCGTTCTCCGCTCAAAACAGTTCCCAGTTGAGTTTGGATCACGAAGCGAGGCGGTCGCATCAGAGTGAGCCAGAAATCAGATCGCCGGCTAATTGAGGAAATGGCAATCTCCGCTTGGACGCTTCTGGTGGCGCTGGTCGTTGTGTGGATTTCTGGAGCGGAGCTCGTCGACGCACAGGTGCCGGGTCCACGGACTCGATACCAGCCCAACTGGGCCAGCTTGGACCAGAGGCCACTGCCCCAATGGTACGACGAGGCCAAGGTGGGCATCTTTCTGCACTACGGCGTTTACTCCGTGCCCAGTTTCGGGTCCGAGTGGTTCTGGACTAACTGGAAAAGTATGTATGCTTTATAAATATTGTTTTATTTATTTAACTTCGCTTACAGATCTCCGTAATCCGCAATACGTTCAATTCATGCAGCGTAATTACAAGCCCGACTTCACTTATCAGGAATTCGCGAGCCAATTCACAGCGGAGCTATTCAATGCCACCCAGTGGGCGTTACTTTTCAAAGATAGCGGGGCCAGGTACTCATACACACACATGGTTATCTGTGCTTATTAATTGTTATCTGTACAATTCCGCCGATCATTAATCACTATATATCACAATCCCCATCTGCAGATACGTAGTGCTCACCAGCAAGCATCACGATGGCTTCACGCTGTGGCCCTCGAAGAACAGCTACGGATGGAATTCCGTGGATGTGGGACCCAAGCGGGACATAGTCAGTAAGTGGGTCGGATAGTAGCCAACAATAAGCTGGATACATATAGATGGATTCTATAGCTTTAACTATAGGCAACAATCCAGATCATCTCCTTAATATGTAGAGTATTGATTAAAACTTCCATTTTCCCAGAGGAACTGGCTGCCGCCATTCGAAAGGAGACCGACCTTCGGTTCGGACTCTACTACTCCCTATTCGAGTGGTTCAACCCGCTGTGGACCGACGACAAGCTGCATCTGCTGATGCAACAGCACTTTGTGGAGCGCAAGGTGCGGCCGGAGCAAATGGAGCTGGTGCAGCAGTACCTGCCGGAGATCATCTGGTCGGATGGCGATTGGGAGGCGCCGGCGAAGTACTGGCGCTCCGAGGAGTTCATCGCCTGGCTGTACAATGATAGTCCTGTGCGGGACACGGTGGTGACCAACGATCGCTGGGGCTTCGGCACCGCCTGCCTGCATGGCGACTTCTACAATTGTGCCGATCGCTTCAATCCCGGTGTTCTGCAGGCCCACAAGTGGGAAAATGCCTTCACGCTGGATCGCACCAGCTGGGGTCAGCGATTCGATGTCTCTTTGGCCGATTTCATGAGCTCCAAGGATGTCATCAAAGGTGGGTACATATAATACATTAAATCATTTAATCTCTCTCTGAAATTGTGCAGAGATTGTCACCACTGTGAGCTGCAATGGCAATGTGCTGATCAATGTGGGACCAACCAGGTTTGGCACCATCCTGCCCATTTTCGAGGAGCGTCTCAGGGACATGGGTCGCTGGCTGAAGTTCAATGGCGAGGGTATCTACGGCAGTCAGCCCTGGATTTATCAGAATGACACCATCAACGGAAATGTTTGGTATACGCGACAATCGGAGGCGATCGATGGCAAAGTCACCGTTTACGCATTTGTGCTGGAGTATCCGTACGACACCAATGAACTGGATATCTATCCGCTGGGCAAGGACATCAACGTGTTCCAAAATATAATGTTGACCGGAATCGACATGGGCACCGGTGGAGATGTGCTGAATGAGCAAAGCACCCAGGTCGTCATGCTGGGCATGGAGGACACCAAAATTAAGGTATGTAACGAAAGCTACTGAGTAAAAGATGCCACATAACTTTGTTCTTATACATTCTCTTTAGTGGACTGCTAAGCACAACAGGCTGCACATCGAGTTTCCTCCCAAAAATCACATCGATAAGAGAGGCCTTGACTATGCATGGACTTTCAAAATAACTATAGCGTAGTGATGGCCATTTGCAAATAGAGTGACATTATTACAATGTATTATTAACCAGACATAGTTGCTTTCAATGCGAACTAACCAGACATAGTTGCTTTCAATGCGAACTTAAAACAGTTTAGTTTACTATTTCAGCTGAAATTCAAATTTCCTTGAGTCTAGCTGTGTTTCTAAGATATTCTAGGGAGTGGCATCCGCCTCCGGCTTGGGAAAGCCCGTCCGGTGCTTGTGGGCTGCCAGTTGTGCCCGTGAAAGGACTCCGCCGTCGCAGGTGACGCAGTGGTAGTGGGTGTGCCGCTGGGCGTAGGAGCAGCCGGCAGAATCGCACTGCTCGTTGCCGGCCACCTTGCGGAACCCGGCACTGCGCACGTAGTCCTGGCGAAGGTGCAACCTTCGATGGGCCACCACCTTGTTCGAGTCCGTGCACACATAGTCGCATTTGCGGCAGTGAAAGTGCGAGGTTTTCCTAGAGGATGCCGCCACCGCCTCTGAGGGATCTGTGGAATAGGAGAAGGATAAAGCCATCTTGGTCGTCTTTACTGCTGGGCAGACTTACCCATCCGGTTTTGGTGGCTACTCTCCGTGGCTGCGCCAGTTGCAGTGGCATACGAACAGCTGGCCACGCCGCATTGCATGTTGGCCCGGAACTGACGGAAGTCGTCGCCCATCAACGTGTCCATTCGCTCATGTCGTGCCGTATGTTGCACGAAGCGCGTCTTGTCGCAGAAACTGTAGTGGCAATCTCGCCTGTTGCAGTGGAAGTGCGACTGGTGATTCCGGTAGCCGCACCTCTCGAATCCGCAGTCCTCGTTGAAGCGGAACTTCAGATAGCCACTTGGTATGTCGTGATCCCGTATGCGTTTCACCGCCGTCCTTTGGCCGGAGTCCATTGTTGTGGCTGCCACCGCACTTGCCGTTGCACTTGCGGCTGCATTGAGCAGCATTAGCTTCTGTTGAGCGGCATTCTCCAGCAGGAGTCGCATGTCCAGAAGAGGTCCTGAAACGGCAGGACCTGCTCCTGAACCCGGTAACGCCAACGGTTGACTGGCTGCCGCCAGAAAGCTGGGCAACAGCACCTGTCGCTGGTACAAGTCGATCAGCTGCTTAAACTGCAGCAGATTCATATTCAACGCTGGTCCCACTACCGCCGGTGTGGCCGTGGCCTCCGGCAGAGACGGACGCATGCTCAGATCCTCCGGCTGGTCCACCTCCAAGTCCAGCGACTCCTGGCGACTGTGATACCTCGAACTGCCCACCTCCGGCGCTTCACGCTGCCCAGCTGAGCTCGCATTCTCCGGGTAAAAAGTTCCCGCCGCACGCACAACTATACGGAATATTAAGTTGGAGTAAGTCAAGAGTTTTGTATATCTGGAACGTAGTCAGCTTACCAGAAACTTTATCCAAAATTCTGCTGGATAAATGCTTAGACGAGATGGTTTCTAGAGGCTCTGAAGGCTGTAAGGTGGGCTGTAAGAATATTAAACATAATGTAATCCAAAGTAAGAAGTTTAAGTTTATTTGTTTCGCCCATTTCTAGTCTATTACTTGAACTTTAGATAACAATTTAAAATAGATTGTTGTTAATTTCTAAACGTAGCATTACCTGGGCTGAAGACTCATGGCGGCTACTCCGAGACTCTGTCTCACTCCTCGCTGCCACATGGGGCACATGACTGGCGCTTCTCTTGCCAGCCTGCTCCAAAGCGGACAACGATGCTGACGACGATGGCGCCCAGACACGCCCCCTCTTCCGGTAGCGACTAGGTGTGAGATCCGTGGCTGATCCCTCCTGATCCGCCAGATGCAAACGATCCTCGGATGATGAGCCACTGGGGGGAACAGGTGGTGCTCCTGGGCCGGAGTATTCGCTTCTCTCCAGCTTGAAGCTGGTGAAGATGGCCTGCGGCGAGTGCTGAGCCTGTTGGTGGCGTGGGGATCATAAAAAATGGAAAAAACGTATATTTCCGAATTTGTTGACAAACGAAATCTGGTGTCCAATATTCCACGCAGCAATGTGGGCGCCTTTCATGGAATTAAATTACTTTGGCATGGCAGGGCCGTACTTGCTGCCGTTGTCATTGTCATAGTTTTCGGATTTAACATTTTGGATTTATGACAAACAATCGGCCGCAACCAGTTTATTACTCGTATTTCCGAAATTACTGTTAATGTTTGTCGTTGGCCCAAAATGTCACTATTTAAATTTTGTTCACGCATCAAATCAATAATAAAATAAAAAAAACAAAAAAAGAGAGAAAGAACGAGTGAAGTGAAGTGAAAAAGCCAAAAGCAAAAACAATGGAGAAACCATTAAAAATATCAAATACAAGTGCAGCTCATGGATACCCTAAAGCAATCCAAAAATAGGCTTACCAAAATGGTAAACAAATATTTTCTACCAATATGGAAAATAAATAATTTATATTATAGATGGTTGGGTGATAAAAAAATCACAGAAGTGGAATTAAATCACTGTGTAAACCTTAAATAAGACAATAGAATCTTATGTGCAATTTACACAAATTTCGACCCTTGAAGAATTCAAACAGTTTCACTTGTGACAGTGTATATGGCACTCTCACATTTACCTTTAACAATAATTACACCGAAAATATTGAAAGACAATGAAACGAGTTTGCCTTTGCCTGATAAGTTGTGGCTCACACACATGAGCGCACACACACCTTATTTGATTAAATACGATACAAGTGTGTATAGGAATTATTATTATTATTATTATTACTGCTTTTGTTAGTGCCGTGTATCATTCCTTTCCATCGCCATTTGGGATTATCGCTGCGGTTCCAAGGGATTAGAGTGGGTGGCGGTGCGCGAGGAGATCCACCCATTGCACCACCTTGATTCCTGCCTTCGATTTGGGTCACCTTAGCCCCCCTCCCCCCTTAACCCTTTTGCTCCCAGAGTTGGCACGGCTTACTTCCCCAAAAGAATGCCACAAATGGCAATCGACAAAGTATTTATTCAAATTTGCCTTTTTATTCACACAGAAAGTACACTGACAAACTGGAATGCAACTTTACGTGCAAGAATATTTTGAAAATTCCTATGAATTCTAAAGGATAGAATAATATATATATAATCAATTAAAAGTTGTACATTCAAAATGATTTATATTTAGAATATTGTATAATAAAAATTTAGGATGTTATTGAAATAAAGTAATTTAATGTAGTTTGAATGACTATGTTTAGAAGACAACAAGTCTATAATGACTCCAAAACTTCTATGGCTTAAGTGACTGCAAAAATAAGGTTTCTCGTAATTCTTTTTTTTTTTTTGGAATTAATCCCAATTTCTCTCTGTGTACTGGCCATGCTCATTGTGCTCACCAAGGAGAGCGACGCGTGGGCTGGGTAATCGTAAACACACAAGTGCGATGTGGATGTGGTGCGTGTGCATGAGCTCGGCTCGAAAAAATGTAGAAATTATGAAAATGACAGTTAAAAGCACATAACGCTCGTCGCCAGGGCAGGGCGGGGGATCGGTGGAGGGGGAGGGGAAGTGGGTGGCCAAAAGGGGCAGGAATCGGGGGCAGGCGGGACTGGAGGGACAGGTGGTGGTCGAGTGCCAAGAGAAGTGCCGTCGACGTCGCTAGACGGGCAGCAAGTGAAATAAATGCGGAAACACTCGTTGTCAATATTAATACGACGAATATGGCAAAAACCAAATCCGAAAACTCAATTCAACGCACAGCACACAAAATGCCGCATTAGGCACCCCCCCCTCCTTGATTAGAGGGGAAGTGGTGGGGGGGCAGGGCTCTGAATGGCTGACGTTGCACACAAATAGGCGCAAATTCCTAATTACAATCGAGCCTCGATCGGATCGCAGACAGACCGAAAAGGAACCAAGCAACTGGGTCGCATCAGACCTCGAATATTTTCACGAGAACCTCGTAAATAAGTGGGAAAATGGCAGTAGAATTCCAGGAATAGATACTATTAAGTGATTTAGTTATTATATAAACTATATGCGATCAGTAAACTAGATTTTAGGGATTGTTAAAAGGTTCTAAATGAACTAATATCAGTTATTTCCATATGGTATTCTTTAAATTCAAATTAAAAAGTGCAGTTTAATTCTAAATACACTCACGCTCTTGTAGACCTCCACAAAGCGATTCTTTGGCGGACGCCCCCGTTTCCGATTGAAGAAGCCATCGATGGAGGTGATCTGGGTGGCCTGGCCGAGATCACTTGGACTGGAGGACTCGATCTCCGCGACGGCGACGACACTGCTGCTGGACTCCATGCCGTGGTCTTCCTCTAGGACAGCTGGAAAGGTAAAAGAGGTAAGCTCGCAAATTGATACCGCTGGAAATGCCCGACTCGTGACTCATTCAGCCCACTGCCACTCAGCAAAAATCGAGGCGAATTTCCACCAAAAAAAAGGGGCCTTTGACCACCTTGAAAGGTTAACACCCGATCGGAGGTCAGGTTTCGGCGCCAGGCCCTCATTCTATTCCTCTTTCCCCACAGCGATGCATTCTTTCCACGAATTCTGTCAATTTGGCTTTAATTTGTTTCGATTTCTCATTAGAGAAAAGAGCTGAAGCATATTTGTAAACAGACCTATCATTCTTTAAGTGTATCTCGTGGCGAAAAGACAGGCAACTGACGACTTCGCTGGAACACTTTGCATACATGTGCTGCATATGACTCGATAGGGATCGATATTTGGCATGCGAGCATGCGGGTGGCACTGCCAGCCAATTCCCCGAGAGATTCCAGCTGGATTAGTGGCGAAATCTGTGGCCTCTCCTCCGGTTACCAAAGGGGCAAGTAAGTGGATCCTCCCCTGCCCGCCGCCAAGTACAAAGGGTTTGGCGGAATGGGTGGTCCCACCAATTAAGCGGAGCTGGAGTTCCTTGGCCGCCGACGATTGTCTGCCGGCGATTAGTCCACCCTGCCAAGGAGCTTAAGTGCCTGGCCCAACCTCGCGATAGACATCTACATGAGCGAGCGTTTTTAGTCATTTAGCGGTGCCGCACATACGATATCCATATCCATATTATTCAAGTCCGTTCCATTCAATTCGAGGCACTTCCAACTGCTCACTGCTCACTGCTAACTGCTAACTGCTCAGTGCCAAGGAGCCGAAAACAAAAGAGCCGATTCTTGAGATTGCACAGCCATTAACCCAGCAATTGACAATTTGAAGGCAAGCAGATTTATCTCGACATCAGGCACACAAGCAAAATCAGACACTCGCAAAGTTATAGCCGCTATAGATTCCCTCTATGCATAAATGCCACCACCCACCAATTATAAATCGCACATGGCAGCTTGCATTTGTTTTGTATCCTGTAGATAGTGTGTTCACTTATTTAATTGCACTTGTTTGTCACTTAAGTCGCATCGAAGTAACCGCCGCCGTTTTAGTATGGTAGGTACTTCATTTGATATCCAGCGAAACGCGTCCACCAGCGACAAGCAATGGCACTCGAGTGGCGATCGGATCGTAAGAGCCGCCGATTCGAGTCGGGCCCAAACCGAAGTTCAGGCCCGAACCGAGCCAACAACACAGTCAGCTGATCCATTGACCAAGTCAAAACAGAACTTAGAGCCAAAGACAAAGCCAAAGCCAAAGCGAAGATATTGGTAAAAGTAACAGATACATTCGAAAGGCCGATCGGAAGATAGCGTTCCTTAAGCCGGAAAGTAATGGGAACCAACAACTTCTTATAACTTTGGAAATGTTATACTTTTTACATTACTGGAAATGAGAAGTGAAAATTAACAAAAAGTATATTAAATTAGTCATAAATTTTAGAAGTAAACCTTAGAAACCGTGCTTGAAGAACTAAATATATAAAACAGATGTATGCAGTTCAACAAATTTTATTAATCCTTACATCTCAAGTCAATTGGTGAAAACGAAAACAAAGGTGAAATAGAAGTCGAAGTCAAAGTCCTGGCCGAGCTGCCCCACAAAGTACATTTCGCAGGGATGCAGTCACATCGTTTAGTTGGGGTGGAGTGGCTTAATTGATCCTTACGATCCTTACAACAACCACTGCGCTTGGCCGCAGACGCACTGGCGCACCTTGCGCTCCAGACAGCTGAGTTGGTAGATAAGGTCCTGGCACAGTGCCTCCCTCTTGGGACAATCCTTGCAGGGTTCGCCTCCAGGACCGCAGGGCTTGCAGCCACATGGCTTGTTGGTGGGTTTAGATGTGGTGGACGCTGGTGGTGGACGCCTAGTTGTGGTGCTTGGTTGTTGTGGATGCCTAGTTGTGGTGCTTGGTTGTTGTGGATGCCTAGTTGTGGTTTTTGGTGTTGGATGCCTAGTTGTGGTTTTTGGTGTTGTACGTCTGGTTGTGGTGGTCGGTGGTGTACACCTAGTTGTGGATTTTGGTGTTGGACGCCTAGTTGTGGTTTTTGGTGTTGTACGTCTAGTTGTGCTGCATGGAGGTGGACGTCTAGTTGTGGTTTTTGGTGTTGTACGTCTAGTTGTGGTGGTCGGTGTTGTACGCCTAGTTGTGGATTTTGGTGTTGGACGTCTAGTTGTGGTGCATGGAGGTGGACGTCTAGTTGTTGTGGTGGCTTCTGTGCATGGAGGTGGACGTCTAGTTGTGGTTGGCGCACAAGTGGTTGTTGTCGTTGTGGTTGTTGTTGGCGCACAAGTCGGTACCGTTGTTTCGCAGGGCCTGGGAGTGGTCGTGGTGCAACCACAATCACAACCAATGGCGACATTGGCGAAGCTAAGGAGCAGGATGCTCGCTGCGAAAAAGGAAAACGGATGAATAGATCAGTGGCTCAAAATACCTGATTCCAGGAGCGATGGGTGCAACCTACCTAGGGTGGTGGCAATGGTCAGCTTCATGTTTGTTACTTGATTGTTCCCAAACTGATACCTTTCTTGGGGTTTCCGTACCTTTTTATAGGTGAAACGCCTCCTCTGAAACTGCAATTCTAAAAATGGAGGCAGTGTGTCGATAATGCAAACACAAGCCTTTTCGTTTTTGTTTGATATTTGCGGTTCGATTCGATCGTCTGGACTTAATTTTAGAAAAAACGTGTAGAGCTGTTCTGCAAGCGAAATGAGTTTATTTTTTTCCACTTTACTTAAATAATAAGTTTTTATTATAGGCTAAGTAAATATAAAAATATATGTATGTATGTAAGTGCATGTAGTTTAATTTTGCTTGAAAGCATCATACAACTAGTCGAATACTATTACAAATTTGAGTTCTAACCTTTTAACTTTTTTAAAAAGCTTATAGTATTGAATTTTTCAAATAAGTTTTAAAGGTTAGAAATAGGATAAAAAGTCTTTGTTTGCAATTTGACAGGCCATTTGACACTGATTCAATGAATTTACATGCAGTTTTCTTTACTTGTTAGCGGATACACAAACCTTTAGTTCAACTCAATTCTAGACCACACAAAGGCAATAAAAGTGCCCTTGGTATATCTATATTAATTGGAAAGGCAAATAAAAAAATGCACAAATTTCATAAAATTTTTCAAAAGTGTGGGCGTGGCATTTGTGTGGTTTATGGACAAAAGAGTGGGCGTGGCAACATTTGGAAACTAATTTGCGTCTATGTTTCTGAAATCTAGAAGCTCCATCGAAACTTTCCAGCTCTTATATCTCGACCTTTATACGGACGGACAGGCTAACTGACATGGCCAAATCGATCGGCTAGTGATCCTGATATATACACTTTATAGAGTCGCTAATTGTAAAACAATTTAATAGTACGATAATTAAAGTACGCATGTATTAGGCTTTAATTATAACTTAAAAATTTCTCTTTTTAGTATCGTTCTTAAAAAATCTTAAATGTGGTCAAAGTCATATGTGCATAAAAAACTTTCATATGCAACTTTAGCACTGGTCAAACCCATTTTTTAAAATTAATAAACAACTAATGGAATAATACTAAAAAAAATTCAGCGACGACTTTCATCGCGCTATTTTGAAATAATATATATATGTACATCTATGTAATAAAATGATAAAAAAATCGAATTCGGGCTATAATATTTAAACTAATCTTTTATCCATTTTATTTGGTATCTAAGTTCAGCTTTCGGTCATATCATGTTTGGTTTGGTAGCTTGATACTAAAATCAGAAACCTTTATACAGCTGTCTTAATCATTCGGTAACCTAATGAGTCGGCGTATATTGGTTGCAAATATTTGATATTCGTTTTTTAGACCTATTTCGTGAGCAGGAAGGAAACCATTTTGAGCATTATTATTTGGCAAATGTACTTAATAGCTTAGAACGATTAACAAAACGGAAGCAAATTCCCCTATAAAAGAGTTCATTCCAGCTCCAGAAAATCAGAACACAGCAAATCGCCAATTCGATATCATTTCAGGATATTTCACTTCGGACTCCATCGTAAATTACAGCAGGATTACATCAAGATGAAGTTCCTATTCGTCGTAGCCCTCATTGTCCTGGCCATCCAACTGGCTTCCTCTACTAGTACTACTACAACCACTACAACAACAACCACCGATGCCACCACTACAACAACCACCACCACCGATGCCACCACCACGACGACAACCGCCGCTTCCACCCACAAGAAGCGTTGTTGGAAGGGCAACAACTGGTGCCACACCCGCATCCCCAAGAGGAAGTGCAAGCACCCAAAGAGGTGCCACAAGACCATCGTGATTGTGACCCACAAGAAGAACAAAAAGAACTAGTAGTCCTCTTTTCTGAATGATATACTCTGAAATAAACATTATACAAGACCTTCAAAGGATATGGTTTTTGCAGTAGATATAACAATTTTATTAAGGATTTTGACTTGTGATAGGTTCTTAAAGCATCCATTGTGGTTCTCCGCAGACGCACTGGCGGACCCTCGTCTGGAGATTGCGAATATCGCAGATGAGCTGCTGACAAAGTTGGTCCTTTTCGGGACAATCCTTGCAGGCCTTTCCACCAGGTCCACAAGGCTGGCACTCACAGTCGCATCCCAGGGCTAGATCGGTGAATCCAATGAGCAGGATACACGCTGGGGATGGGATGCAAGATATTGAAGATGGTTGGGGATTAGGGAAAGGTCTTATGTATAGTTACCGATAATGGCGACTGCGATCAGTTTCATGGTTCTATCTAGATGGAGATTACTTACCAGATGGTACCCACTCAGGGAAATGCACACCTTTTATAGCTCCAAGATCCAAGGTGGATCAATGGAAAAATGTTGACAAGCCCCCAATATATAAAAATAATTTTGGGCAAGCCAATTGCATTAAAATAAATAAAAAAACACCGAACACGTTTCAGCTGGCTTTTCATTTTTAGTAATAAGCTTTTTATAGATTTTTATTGATTTTATTTATTTGGTATATTAGCTTGTATCTATGTATTTATATATGTATTGTATTTATTTGTAATCCGAAATACTTTTTTCATAAAAAAGCAATTTCAAATGTTATATTATATTTATAGATTAGTTGCACATCTGAAAAATGACACAGAACTTAGCGAGAACAATAAGCGAAGTTCAATATGGGGCTGCTATTTGCATAAGTTAAATTGTTTTGCTTGTAGACGAATTTGATTTGTTGAATATTCAATATAATTTTCCGAACATTTTTCCACAATAATTTCCATACTATTGAAATCGAATCGAGTACTGTATTTTAGGGTGTAAAACTATCTCCAGTTGTCGGAGGATTTTTCTGTTACGTTTTTCATGAATAAGTGTAAACTGTATAGAGATACAAAGAAGAAATGAATCTTAGATCTGTCCAGTGCTCCTCGAAGTATTTTGTAAACAATAATGATAAACCAAAACCAAAAGCGAAGTATCAAGCCCATAGGCTTTTACACATTCTATTACAGACAAAACGTTAACTCTTCTAAAATATTTACAAATATATTTCACAATAATTTGCAGTGTCTTAAAATTGGGTAAACATCATTGCATATATTTTGGAAAATCGTTAAGAACAGCTTAACCTATTTCATTGTTGTTCATAGTTTACTGTTCAAACATTTGACTATTTGGCTATTACTATTGTACTCGTTTTGTATGTGATTATGCGTTATGTGAAGCAAAAAACACAGCAAACTAACAAGTAAGCAAAGGCGGAAATCTGGTTGCCTGGCTATAAAAGCAGTTGGTAAGATTCCAATTAATCACAACACCTGATCGTCCAATTCCAGTCGTTTCAAACAATCTAAGTGTCTTTCAAAATGAAGTTCCTATTCGTGGTAGCCCTCATTGTCCTGGCCATCCAACTGGCTTCCTCTACTAGTACTACTACAACCACTACAACAACAACCACCGATGCCACCACTACAACAACCACCACCACCGATGCCACCACCACGACGACAACCGCCGCTTCCACCCACAAGAAGCGTTGTTGGAAGGGCAACAACTGGTGCCACACCCGCATCCCCAAGAGGAAGTGCAAGCACCCAAAGAGGTGCCACAAGACCATCGTGATTGTGACCCACAAGAAGAACAAGTAGTGACATCTCATTCATCTCAAAATAAATAAATACTTAAAGAAAGCCAAACAATTCAGTTCTCTAGTGGCAACCATTTAAAACGAGTGTTGGTCGTGCAGAAATGATAACAGTTTTATTAGAAGGGCTGGATTGCAGATAGTAGGCGATTGCCGATCAGGTTGAAGGTACAAATCTAGAGCATCCAAGTTTGTTCTCCGCAGACGCACAGACGCACCTTTCGCTCGACATCTTCCAAAATGCTGATCATATCCTTGCAGAGGGGAACCCGTTCAGGACACTGATCACACGCCTTGCCACCAGGTCCACAAAGGACACATGGACACGTGTCGGATCCGGAGGCAAGATCAGAGAATCCAATGAGCAGGATGCACGCTAGGACGGGATGAACGGAAGACTAGGTGGATTGGAGCACATTGATAATGGGACTTTCTGCACCTACCAATGATGGCGACAACGATCAGCTTCATGGTTGTTTCTTTGCTAAGTTTACTTTACCAGATGGTACCACCCCATTAGCACTCTACACCTTTTATAGCAGAACGAAAGTATTATGGGAGCAATGGAATTTTTGCTGTTCCATCCAAAAATAAAGTATATCGGGCAAACCATTTGCACTTATGCAAATAGAAACCCCATATTGTTCCCGTAAAACCCCATAACTTCGCTCATTGTTCCCGCTAAGTTCTGTGTCATCTTTCAGATGTGCAACTAAAATGTAATCTACACATATAATATAGCATTTAAAATTCCTTATTTATGAAAAAAGTATCCCGGATCACAATTAAATTAAATCCTACTTCTCTAAAGCATTTTGAAAAACACGCTGATAAAACCTTCAGGTAGCAATTATATAAAATGAATAATAATCTATAAAAAGCTTTTTACTAAAAATAAAAAGCCAACTGAAACGTGTTTGTCGTTTTTTATTTATGTAAATACAATTGGTTTGCCCGAAATTTTTTTGAAGTGGGGTGTTTGTCAAAATTTTTCCATTAATCCACCTACATTCCTGGCGCTATAAAAGGTGTGCATTTCCCTGAGTGGGTACCATCTGGTAAAGTAATCCCCATCTAGATAGAACCATGAAACTGATCGCAGTCGCCATCATCGGTAACTATACATAAGACCTTTCCCTAATCCCCAACCATCTTCAATATCTTGCATCCCATCCCCAGCGTGTATCCTGCTCCTTGGATTCACCGATCTAGCCCTGGGATGCGACTGTGAGTGCCAGCCTTGTGGACCTGGTGGAAAGGCCTGCAAGGATTGTCCCGAAAAGGACCAACTTTGTCAGCAGCTCATCTGCGATATTCGCAATCTCCAGACGAGGGTCCGCCAGTGCGTCTGCGGAGAACCACAATGGATGCTTTAAGAACCTATCACAAGTCAAAATCCTTAATAAAATTGTTATATCTACTGCAAAAACCATATCCTTTGAAGGTCTTGTATAATGTTTATTTCAGAGTATATCATTCAGAAAAGAGGACTACTAGTTCTTTTTGTTCTTCTTGTGGGTCACAATCACGATGGTCTTGTGGCACCTCTTTGGGTGCTTGCACTTCCTCTTGGGGATGCGGGTGTGGCACCAGTTGTTGCCCTTCCAACAACGCTTCTTGTGGGTGGAAGCGGCGGTTGTCGTCGTGGTGGTGGCATCGGTGGTGGTGGTTGTTGTAGTGGTGGCATCGGTGGTTGTTGTTGTAGTGGTTGTAGTAGTACTAGTAGAGGAAGCCAGTTGGATGGCCAGGACAATGAGGGCTACGACGAATAGGAACTTCATTTTGAAAGACACTTAGGTTGTTTGAAACGACTGGAATTGGACGATCAGGTGTTGTGATTAATTGGAATCTTACCAACTGCTTTTATAGCCAGGCAACCAGATTTCCGCCTTTGCTTACTTGTTAGTTTGCTATGTTTTTTGCTTCCCATAACGCATAATCACATACAAAACGACTATTATTGTACTTTAATAGTCAAATGTTTGAACAGTAAACTAAGACCGTTTTGTTGACATGTTTATAATATCGACAATAAAATAGGTTAAGCTGCTCTTAACGATTCTCCAAAATGTATGCAATGATGTTTACCCAATTTCAAGACACTGCAAATTATTGGGAAATATATTTGTTAATATTTTAGAAGAGTTACTGCAAAATATAATATTAACCAGAAGAAAAACCGCATAACATTTGTTCACATTTAAAAAATTTATTGTTTTTTTTGTATTTTTTTATTTTTTATTCAACTTTTACACAGAGAAAAAAATTAAATTGCAATTTTTGCATTTGTTTTTTGTTGTTTAATTTGATTAATTAAAATTTGTTAAATTGCTAGAATTTGTTAAGCGCTACTAAAATTTAAATTTGTTTTATTTTCATTTGTTTCATTACATACACTCATAATCATATAGGTAGTATATGGTATACATATATAATATATATTTTGTTTTTATTTTCCCTTCTCATTCTTTCGTTTCAGATCTCGCTTTAGACTTGTTATTCGTTATGGACCTATTGCCACACATATAATGGAAATTGTTATAAACATTTCATCGTCCCATAACTACAAGGTGTACAACACACACTCCTATCAACGGTATTTAGAACAATTTTCATTCCCTCGAATATTATATTGTTAAGTTGTTGATCAAACAAGCGCAGATTTAAACTGGACTTTAAACTTTAAATTCGGGAGGGAATCGGACTCTAGGAGTTCTCATAACTGATACTGATTGAGCGTAGCCGCCAATGAAAGCAGATTCTGAAACTCGAACTTAAAAATTGAAAAGTGAAAATTAAAGATTGAAAAATGATAATGAAATCTGGCTCAGATTGCATATGGTGGGATAATCGTTTGAATTTAACTTCCTTTCGATAATCGAAGATGCCATACTGATTTCGGTCGCAATTGGAATGCAGATACAATAATTTAAGTTTGGGTTCGGGTGCTGTCTAGTATTGTAGGTTAGAGTTATTTGCTTTCGATTTCATTTGAGGCGATCGTTTAATTGATTTGTAATTTGATTCTTGAATGCATTAATTGGTTCCCTTAAACAACACACACACATACATTGAAAATATACATTAGTACTGCCGTAGTAGTAGTCATAATATTTGCCTTAGTCGGTAACTTTGTAGTCTGTAATAGAATGTGTAAAAATTCTACAATATATATAGATATATCCATCTATTTTACATTCATATATAGAACTTTTCGCATAACCCTTGCATAAATACATATTCATATCCGCTTGCCTATGGGCTTGATACTTCGCTTTTGTTTTTGGTTTATCATTATTGTTTACAAAATACTTTGAGGAGCACTGGACAGATCTAAGATTCATTTCTTCTTTGTATCTCTATACAGTTTACACTTATCCATGGAAAACGTAACAGAAAAATCCTCCGAAAACTGGAGATAGTTTCACTACTTTAAAATACAATATTCGATATCCGATTTCAAAAAATAAAAAGCTCAAGAAAACCACACAGAAAGCGTTGCGAATTCTACAATCTTACAAAGCTGGCAACATTGTGAAGAAAAACTTTAAACAATTATTATGCAAAAATGTTCGGCAAATGATATTGAAAATTCTACAAATCAAATTCGTCTACAACTACGTGGTTAATAATTTCATAAATGGAACAAAAGTAAATGAATTCAAAATTTCGTTCATGCTTTCGGCAAATTAAATTGTATTTAATATTACTTTGTTTATTATTAAATAGATCACATTCATGGTTCTATTTCTTCACTTGCTTTGTTTATGTTCACATTTAGTTAGTTAATAAGGTATATTTAGAGATTTTGTTTTCTTCCCATTTATTGCTGCTACGGTGGCCCTATTTACATACACTATATATCTATATATCTAAATATATGCATATAGCATATGCTCATGTGTGTGAGTGTGTTTAGTGATCGAATGGAGATGGAAACGTCGATACTTGAGTTTGAGATGGCTAAAACATTTATTATTCGTTAGGGGGCTCTTTACTCTTGGCCTTTACACCTGGTTTAGCCTAAATAAGTTTAAAGCAAGTTTTTAATACCTAAATTGTATTTCCTCTTGTGTTATTTTCCTTCCGCTCTATCATTTATCATATAATGAGTTCTTCATCTTATTAGTCGAGATCTTTGTGGGATTGATTATTGATGGAAAAGGTATTTGTTAGTTAAAATTATATTATTGCAAATGTTTTTTTGTATTTCTTGGTTTTATAAATAAATTCTTGTTAGCCACTGTGTGTTTGTTTGTGTGTGTGTGTGTGTAGGTTATGCACGAATAAAATCTACAATTAACATTTCGAATACTTGGGATCGGTTGTATTTTTTTGTGGCTTATGTGAGAGCATTATTAGCTTTATCTGTTATTTTCAACAGATTTCGTTAATTTTGCTTTGCTTTACAATTTCACTTCATGGTTTTGTTATTCTACGCTAAAAAATATTTTAAAATTTATTAACACAGATGACTTTATATTTTCCGAAAGTTTTTGCTTCTGCCTCTTCACAATAGTTACCCATTTTTTTAATAATTTTTTCGCTCCTTCTTTTTATAAATAATTTTACTGCTTAGATCTTTCGTTAATCAAAACAATTTGTTTGCCAACTACCTAGCCAAAATGCATTCATTCTTGTATATAAGTTAAATATTTTAACCACTTCCTATCGATAATCATCGTCTTTCTCATCAAATTTGTTTGTCATATCGTGTTGTTATTGTTGGTTGGTTGTTTTCATTTGTTTGTTGTTAACTAATCTACAGATAAACACACAGCTACGCACATCGAATGAAATCTGCTGGATTTTAGTTTAGTTTCGCTTGTTGTTGTTTTCGTTTTGCTTGTTTAATATTAAAATCTTACATTAGAAACACATCAAATATTAGAATTATATTTTTCATATATATCTATATATGTATATATTGTATTCAGCCACTCGGCTACACTTTCCTCGCAAAGTTTGGAACTCTGCACAAAAACAAGAAAATAATTATAATCAATTAAAATAATAATACAGAGCTTAATCATAAATAGGTGGAAATATTTTGAGAATTGTTTGAATCTATTTTACTAGCAATAATTTTGTGTTTTCTGTAAGATTACTGGGAACCGACTTGACAAAGGTCGGAACTAAAACAAAATTTCGAAATAATTTCCATGGTATTCAAATTTTCTGCAATTGATTTCTTAATGTATGTGAGTGTATTCGTGAGTGTGTATGCGTTTATCAATATTCATAATTATTATATAATATCACATCAACTTTGTTTTTATATTTGTTATTATTAACTTTCCTCTTTCTGCTTCGATTGATCGATTCTGATTCTTATTGTTTGCTCTCATATATATAGAAAATTTGTTGGATTTCTTTTTTCTCAATACAGTATATAGATGTATGTATGTTTGCATGCATTTAGAAGTAATAGCCTAATTGAATCGTGACAAACGACATGTGCCATACATTATGCACTGAGTTATACATAATATATTAGCTACATTTGATTCCTGGATTATGATGATGATACAAGGTGATGGTGTACACACATCCATACATACAAATTGGGATAATACTCTATACTTCCATCCGGGGGTTTTGCCTTTTGTATTCAATTTAAAACGGATCACCGACAACCGTTCACTGAGTGAAGTTTTCTTCTGCTTGTCTGCCTTAACGTTTTACAATATTTTGAATATTCCTTATGGTTTTTTGTGTTCTCCTCACTCTATCCTCATTTTCAATACTTCTTTTTTTTGCGATTTTCTTCGTTTTTCAAAAAGTACCTTTTTTGTTTAAGCCAAAAAGTCAGTCCAATAAGAGTTTTGAGTTGCCTGCAACTGCAGTTGATTTGTTTTCGTTTTGGTTTTTTTGGTTTTGTTTTAGAGCTTAGGTTCCAAAATAATTGTTTTTGCTTTAGCGTTGAGTTGATTTGTTATTTGCAGGAGTAAGTTGATAGTTTGTGGTCCAAAAGTTTGCCTCTAGGGTTAAACATCATCTCTCTATATTCCATAATGAAGATCATGAATCTTGGCTATTGCGACGAAGGAGGCACAACCAATAGATGTTGGTATTGCGATTGCTGCTGTTACTGTTGTTGTTCGGAGGGATTGAGTTCTGAGCAGCCCAGCGATTCTGGTTCGCACTCCATGCCGCTCCTCCGTCGAGCGACTCACTCGGATGAGTAGAGCTTTTTCTTGGTCAGCGTGAAATCGGGACTGATGTTGATGGTATTGCTACGAGTAAGGTTTCTGCAGGAGATTGAAATGTATTTAGTATTGCTGTTTTACCGAACTTTACTTGCAGGCACTCACTTTATAAACTGCGGCACCAAGGAGCTCCAGCCGCTCTTGTCCTGCCTCAACGTCAAGTACAACTCGAAGATGGACACCGTGTCCGGATCCACCTTAAAGTATGCAATGCGCCTGTAAGGAAAAGACAATACATTTTTATAAAAGAGTTCCAGACTTGAATTGGTTGCCAAGCAATAAACTACAATAAGATGTAAGTCCACACATCTTCACCACTCACTTGACTTTGTTGGGCTCGCTCTCGAACTCAATGAAGAGCGTGCAGGCCCGCTCGCCGCATGGTTCCCGCTCCGACATCCGGATGATCTCGGCGGCAATGCGCTGCGTGAGGTCGTTGGGCAGCGTGACCTCGGTGCAGGCCAGGTGGCGTCGCTTGGCGTCCCGCAGCTGGGCCTGCAGTTGCTGCGACAGTTCCCGCACCGCGCTGGCGCTCACATCGTCCAGGTTGTCGGCGGCCCCAAATCGAGCGCCGGCTGTCGACTGCATCGGCGATGCCGGCAGTGGGTGGTGCTGCTGGGCGGTACTGGACAGCACGTTGGTCATGTAGGCGTGATGATAGGCGGCTGCACTGCCTCCGCTTAGGGGCGCCTCAAAGCTGGCCGCGGCCATCGGCGACGTGGCCTGTTTGGGAGTGGTCATTCCGACGGATCCTCCGCCCGCCAACGGACCAGCGCCCCCTGCCGATGGAGGCGATGCCGGAGGGCGGGTGTTGAGCGCCTGGTGCTGCCGCATGTGGAGCACAGAGGCTGGATGGCCATCTACCACGTCGACGTCCAGAATGCCCTCTCCGGCGGCTGTGTTTCCGTTCACGACCGCGTTCAGCTCCTCCTCCTCCTCCAGCGGCGCTGTTGCAGCTTGCCAGTCTAAAACAAAAGACAAAAATACGTTAGTTAAGATCCTAATGGAACATGTGATTTAATTATTTTAAGAAAGACCTTACTTTTTGATTTTCTTATACTCAAGTAACAAAGTTTGCGAATTTGAACATTAAATGTTCGTCTTGGCTAGTCTTTTAAAGCGGTCAAGGTAATCTTATCAAATTAGCACTGATGCGAAACAGTTTCCATCAATGTACGCGGAAACCGGCTGGGAAAGTTCGAGTTACGGAAGTTCAACTGTAGTTTGGATGGCCAATCGACCGGCAAAAGAGTTCCATGTGGGAATGGAAGCGAAAAAAATCAGCTGATGTCTGCAAATCGGGATCCACACTCACGTTCCACACTTGGTGGAACCGGAAAGAGTGCTGTGCGCAGACTCCGCTTCCAGGGAGCGGTGGCGGGGGGCGTGGTGGGGCGGGGGAAATCACCTGGCAACAACAGCTGGAAAATCAGCCGTTTCCCATTTCCAGCTGACACTCACTCTCTCTGTCTTGCTCTCTCTCTCCTTCTGCGACCCAAGTCAACAGTTTATTTCCCCCTCACCATCTCCCCCTCAAACGGCTTCCACTCTGCGCTACTGGCTTTTATATCTTTTGCTGTTACTTTATTACCCGACAGAACGGACGATAAAAAGCGGAGCTAAACTCCTCTCAAAAACTCAACTCTACCGAGCTGGGAATTAAATGGTACAGTGTGGCAAATTGGTTGGAACATGTCTCTAATGTAAATGAAATGGTATATTTCTTAGCCATAAATTCTTTAATATGTGCAAACATGTAAAATAAGTATGCCATTAATTTTACTACGTTGAGGGCTTACAGAGTAAAGTGTGCACTGTGTATACATTGTAGATTTTATATAGAATGTCAATATTTATGCTCTATAGAGGTAATAACATCATCTTGTTTTCTATGAATGCTTAATAAATAAAGTTATGTATGTGCTATAATGTACTATAATGTGCCTTTGGAAGATTTTGCAAATAAGTTCAGGTTCTCTTTAATGTTTAATTTCTTTTGATCCATCTTGAATTTTTTATTTCTTCGGTGCGCTTTTGGCCCAGCAACAACTTCCTACTCCTTTCGCGAAATTTTGTGCGCACAATGTGTGAGAGGCAGTGCAGCGAGTACAAATTAACTACTTGGCTTGTCTCGACAGCGTCTTGTAATTAGCGCGGAAACTCTTTAGAGGGGGTATCCCTCTCCTTTCCCTCTGACCAACTCCCTGACATCCTATTCAACCAAGTCTCCCCATGCCACCCACTGTATAATCATTGCAACGTCGCTGAATGGACAATTTGCTCTCGTTAGCTTTGCATGTCTCTCTCTGTCTTCCCTTCCTTCTCGCCCTCTCTCTTTCCCTCGCTTGCTGTTTTGTTACCCCCTGAATCTTCTTGTGTCTTCCATCTCGCTCTTGCTCCATGGCACACCCGCGTAATTAAGAAATTAACGGCACATGTTTGCGGCTCTGCATGTGTCCACATGTGTGTGTCTCCCTTTTGCTCCACCACCATCTCGATATTCCCATCTCGCTCCCACTGCATATGTGTTATTGGATTTTGTCAAGTGCCGTTGTCTCCACAAAAGGGTTTGTACAAAGTCAAAAAAGCGAAAGCCAAAAAGAACCAAATGAATAATAATAAAAAAAAAAACAGACAACGACCACACACTTTATTACAAGGCACACAAACAAATGTGAGCGCTGTATTTATGGATGCATGGATACACTTTTGCCACAGCTGCGAGCAAATTAGTAGCTGTAAAAAGCGACTCATTAATGAATAAAATCTTGTTATCTTAATGAACCAATAAAAACATTTCTATAAATCGCACCAATGTTTGTATGAATTTTAAAGGTAATATGAGATATTTAAATATTAAAGCTTGGTTTAAATCATACGAACTAAATTTATGGACATGTTTATATTTAAAAACATACATATGTACATATTTATGTACAAATAAGAGTACAAATTGTTTTTGTAACCGCCGTATGTACTTACATACGTACGTAAATTGAACCTATGTAGTACATACATATGTATGTATGTACATCTATACAAATGTAGAAGTATGCATCTTGTGGGTGGTGTTTTTGCATTTGTATGCATATTTGCATTCGGCCGAGAGATGGGCATATTGATATTGATGAACAGACGTCCACCTGCTCTCTCTTTCTGCCACCCTCAACCTTCATCTATGTATGTATGTATGTACATACATACATACATATGAACATGTACAGCTGCGAAAAAAAAAATAGCACCACTGGCCCAGTAAAACTTTGAATAAGTCTCCTACCTACAATTTAGGGTTTAAAAGGAGCTGAAATACCTTTTTAGAAAGGTTAAACAATTCACTTTTTAGAAAATAAAAAAAAATCGCAATTGTTCTATGAATTCTTAACTTATTTAAGGAACTTTATGAAAAGTGACAAAATTAGGCGAAAAAAATAATAGCACCACTTCATAAAAAATGCTTTAAACATAAAATATAAACTTAACAGTAAAAAATTCCTTAATAACAAGTGATTGTATATTAAAACTACGCCCATCCCATTAATTTAATATTTGGTAGTGTATCCTTTATTAGCAATAACAGCTGCGGAACGTTTTGGCATGGACTCAACCAGGTCCTGGCACCGTTTTAGGGATATTTTGCACCAGGACTCCTTAATTATACCCAAAGTTATTCGTTGTTAGTTGGCTTTAAAGCTACAACTGCTTTTCTCATATCTGACCAAGAATTTTTGATGGGATTACGGCCTGGGGACTGCACAGGCCAATCCAAAACAGGAACAGATTAATTTTGGAACGAATCCTTGGCTTTCCTGCTGGTCTACTTGGGATCATAGTCTTTTAATTGTATTCGGCAAAGGGTAGCATCATCGTCACCAAAATATCCACAAACACATGTTGATCCCAGATGGTTTTTGACCATGGTATATTATGGTATAACCCCGACTACATAGTACGAGAAACAAGCCCATACCATTATACTGGATCCTCCGTGTTTAATTGCTTCTACTGTGTAATTTGGCTTATATTCGGTGTTCTTAGGTCGTCTTACATACGATTAAGATCCATTACCACCAAAAAAAACCACCTTGCTTCCATCTGACCATAAGAAGTTCCTCCATTTTTCGCAAGACCAATTTAAATGTTCCTTGACGAACTTAATGCGCTTGGGTATGTGTCTCCCATTTTAAAGAGGGACCTTCCTGGGACTACAGACTTTTAATCCATGTTCCCTGAGACATGTGTGAACTGTTTGCACTGTTGCGGATATGTTGAGATCCTTTTTCAGTTCGGTAGCAGCTTTAAATGGATCCTTCTTGCCCTCGGGCACTAGCCTTTTGAAGAGATGGGTGCCCAATGATTGTTTTCTCCCACGTTTTTCGGGATTCTTGTTGTAGGTGATTGCATTTCCTATCATTTTGATTTAGAATTGAAGGATTAGACCAATATTTCTGTGTGATTTTCCTTCAGAAATTGGTTTTTTGACCATGCCACGCTTATCTGAAGAGCAATGCTTTCCTCGTCCCATTTTAATAATTTTTTTTAAGGTATGTTTCAAAAATAATGTTGGATATAGTAATAGAAATGTCAAGTTTTATATCCATGTGCTTTTCACCAAAACAAACCGCCGACAAGTATTGAATATTTGAAAAAATCGATAGTGGTGCTATTTTTGTTTTCGCCTCATTTTAGACCTTGCCGCCCAAAAAAAATTATTAAAAATCAAGGTATGGACAATTCAAATTTTTTTTTTCATTTTTGGATAGGAAAAATATCTAGCATTATGCGAAAAATCAGTATTTCGTACTATCGGTACCTCAACCTTAATTTATTTAATCGAGAACAAAATACGTTATGGTGGTGCTATTATTTTTTTCGCAACTGTATGTATCTCTGTCTTACTTGCCGCAGCAATCTGAAGCCTTTGCGGTTGTGTATTTTGTGCATTCGGAATCAACAAGAACAACAACAACCAACACAAGAATGTATAACAATACCTGCGAAAAGAAGAAGCAGCAACGCAGCATCACCCCATACAAGTTAACGGTACACCGCAAACATGACCGTTCGTGTTCTCTTGTGTTTCCCAGTTGCTGTTCAGCTGAGGCGAGTGAATGAGACACACAGAGCTGGAGAAGAGGCGGTGGGAAAGGGATAGGGTGGGTGATAGGTGAGCTTCGGGCTTATTACTTGGCTCTCTTAGTGCGTGACGTCTCTTGGCCTTGAGATTCAATTTTCGTGCACTTCGGTATGGCAATCATGTTCGTACAGTGCATACTACTTAGAAGGAACGAATAATATTGGTTCATATGAAAAATCTTAAAAACCTTTTTTTTTTTAAAGGAAAACTTAGGAGTTTGTATAACAATGTTCAGTTTAGTATGTTCCTGTTACAAAGAAAAGGGTTTACTGTAGCTTATAATTACTGTAAACCCTGAGAACTGATAATTCTGACGCTTTTATTTTTAGATCTTTTACTTAATTACCGAAGTAAACCGCCTGTGCTCTTATCAATGTCGATTGTTCAGTTTCATTCTATTTTGGATCTTCAATAAAACGTCGCTAATCGAGTTAAATTGGTCGTAAGACAGTCCATGAACCGAGCTTCACATGTACATATGTATTTATGTATGATTGTTGCTATCTACATACATGTGTATGTTAGTTTTTTTTTTTGAATCAATAAGCAGGTTATAAATAATTCATTGCGACCAATTTTGGAAGTCATTCGCATTTGGCCCCTAACGGAAATCTTTGGAAATTGCTTCGAATATCAATTCGACGAACCCACGCATGGGGTTAATAAATATTATATCAACTTCTTGATAACCCCTTTTTTGCAAAGCCAAACAGGAGAAACATTTTAAAAGAAATTAAGGCGCAATGGAGCTATACACATAATATTAACTGATTATATGTATCTAATTATCGCGTGAAAATCTTGCCCATCTCAATCTTATTTTTAACGCAAACTTTTTAATTTTAAATGGTAGCATATTTAAAGGGTTTTAAAAAATGTTCCTAATCAAAAGATACTTAACGGAACGGAAGTATGTACATAAGTACGAAAATACGGAAAGATGATTTGAGAACCCATAGATGGAAAAGGATACGATTACAAATTTGAACAAATTAATAAGCAATTGATGTATTTACATATGTGTTTATTCATTAATTGCAAAGTAGTCAAAAGAAAATGCTTTGAAGACTTCTAATATTATTTGTAACCCAGCAGTAAATATTCTTGATGGAAAATGAATAATGGCCATGTGAGTGTTGGTGAGGCTGCCTGGTCGTATGTCCTTCGAAAGTAAAATTGCATGCGCTCAGTCAGTCATGAAATTAAATTGACTGCAAATACATACGTTGCCAGGGGCGTATGGGGGGCGTGTCAGGAGGGCGGTGCAGAGGCGGAGGTTTTGTGGGGTCTGCAGAGCTTTTTCAGCGCATTGCAAGCAGAACAACACGGTGGAAATGTAGCCAATACGGACCCCTCAGCTTTTTTCACGCCAAATCTGTCCGTTCCAGGCCATTAAGTCTTTTGATTGGATAAAGTCTTTCATCTTTTAGCTATTTTTATTAAAAATGTAGCACTAAAACATGTAGTTATCTGATAAAAGCCGACAGAGGCACAATTTTCCATGTAAATGAATATTTATTGTTGAAAAATCACGTTAATCCGGATGGATAACTCCTTAAATTCTACCACCTTATCGTTGATAACTAGTTTCGAAAACTTGTTATTGGCAAACTTTTCGATTTCCATTAAGATACACAATCACGCTAAAATAGGCAACACTGTGGCTAACGGTAAATCTGCGGCAGTGTGTGTGCGAGGCGACATGTTGTTGCATGTCGCGCTACCACCGCCGCTTGTTCTGTTCCGTTGTGTTGTGTTCGCCTCCGGGTGATTTTACATATTTCGCTGTTTTTTGGCTTACGTGCTACGTGGCTATATGGCCGTATGCACATGGAATCCCTCTCTGCTGCTGCTCAGGAGGTGGTACCACTCCCCCACCCGTCTAATTTGCCCAACTCAACTGCTTCTTGGTGCGGCGGTGCAAAGTTTAAAGTGACAGGATTAACAGGATGTTGCATAATCCGCCCGCCAGACACATGAACAGGATATGCCGGCCGGGCTTCGGACAGGAACAGAGTGCACAATGCATAATGCGAACTTTACATATTTGCAACCCCCAAAAAAGGGCACCTTAATCGGGATGCAAGAATGCAGGCACTTTTCGGGGCCGAATAATGTGGTACTCTTTCTACAGAACCGTTTTAATTTGCTTTGAATCAGTCGATTAAAATCAAAATCCACTTAAAAACACTCGGAGCACTGGCTACTGGCACCACCATTTGAAATGCATAGAGAAATCTTTCGAAATTTTCCATTGGATGGGCAAAACTTGAATAAATGAATTTTATAAACCCTGGAAAATTTGCTAAAGACATCAAATGAAATGTTACCGTACGCTATAAAATTAATTGAATCAAAAAAAGAGAGAACAAAATAATGGGCCATAAACATGAAATATAAAAATGTTCGTGGCACATTAAAATATCCGAAATGTGCCTTAATCGAGAATTCTTGTAGATTTGTAAGTTCACAAGGTGAACAGCGACCTTAAATTTAGTTTTAGTGCGCGGAATGGCTTTAAAATTAATCAAGCGGAAGAACAACGAACAGTAAAAGTTGAAAATCACTTAAGTTGTTATGGTTGTGCTTGCACTTCATATTAATATTTCCCAATCAAAAATGCTCTTTGATTTGGCAATTCGGATAAGCACTTAATAAACTTAACAGGAAGCTTTTTTCTTTAAACAAATTTGGTACTTATTTATGTGTGGATTCCGCCATAAAAAAACACTAAAACAACACACTGTTTATAATATTGCAATATTTTTATGTTCCCTTACTTGGAAATTTTCTTGCGTTTCAATCTGTTTTGATCCAAAAAAATTTTCCAAATTATTGTACACCTTCTTGAGTTGGAAATCTATGGACAGCATGTAAATTAACTAAATGTTGGACTAATTTCTTGAACACTTGAGTAAATGGACATTAAAAACGAATATTTTCTTCAAACACACAACGTTGTAAAAACATTTTTCTTAAAATTTACTCAATAAAAAGAAAGATCACAAGTTCATGTTCACTTTTAATATAAAATCTTATCAAAAAGATTCTCCAATAAGTTGTATTAAACAATCTAGATAGATTTACTTTGTGAACTTACCTTTAATTTTATTAACACCGAATTTTCCCTGAATGTGATTTTGTACTGAGAGCACTTCCATCTTCATAGAGTCGCGTTGCAACTGCTATTTTGTGTGTTTTCAGCCGATTGTTGGATTTATAATGAAAGTCTGCCGACTGCCGCCTGATGCGATTATATAGACTTTTGATCTGGGCCGACGACTTTCGATGCGTTTAATATATTGCGTGGGTGTGAATAGTTGTAGTTTAACGTACGTATAGAAATGCACTTTAATCACAAGAATTTGATTTTACTTCGCGTGTGGTTGGGTGTTTTATTGTGGTGTATTACTTTGTTGTGTGTGTGTTTGTGGTGGAGAGTTCGATTTTCCAGCGACAGCGTTTTAACAAACAATTGGAAAAGTATCAACAACTAAATTTGTTATTCTAGTTAAACATCTCAATTCAATACATGCTAAAAAATCAACGCAAATTTGCCGCCCCGTTCAGCTCTCTCTCGCTCTTTCCTTCTTTCGCTTCTGTGGGTTTAGCTTCCCTTTTCTATCTCGCTCTGTCTGGTTTCCTTAATAAATTTAAGCACAGCACATGGTTTTGATTTAATTCAAGACGTTCTTGTTGTTTGGACAGAGATTTTAATTTCGTATTTATCTTTTCTTTGCTTTGATTTGCTTTGCTACATATGGCGGAGTTTCAAGTGCTGATGGCTGCGTTTCGTTTTGTAGAAGTATTCTGTTCTGGTTTTCCGATTTTCTGGCTCTACTTCATCATCTTCTGCCCCTTGTGTGCGCCGATGTGCTGTGTTTGGCGGCCGCGTTTCGACTGCGGTTTCTTTCAGAAGTTCGTGTGAAGCGTACTACAAAATTTTCACTCAGCGCTCGCTCAGCTGTGGCTCCTCTGTTTCTGTTACTGTTTCTGTTTGTGTGGGTGCGAGAGCGGCGCGGCGAGAGAGCTTGGAAAATGGTTGTATCAGAAGAAGAAGAGGACGATGAAAAACTGGACTGCGGCAACGGCAACGGCAACAACTTCGATAACGGGACACGCTGGCGCTGGAGAGCTGAGCTGAGCGGAGCGGAGCAGTTTTCCAAACAGTTTTCCAAAGCTACTATCCGGCCGGCTCGCGTGCTGCTGCTTTTATACCAATTTTCCACACCGGCTGCGCTGCCGGCGTCGCAGCTTTTAATTTTCCTTTTCCTTGGCCGTGAACTCTCTCTTGAGCGGCTTTGCACTCTTTTGCCACCAGCTGCGGCCGGCGATCATGTGTTGCCATCAGCTGTTGTTGACGGCGCTTAAGAGCAGTTGAGTGGCTCGCTCTCTTGAGTGTTTCTCGGTTGGTTCTGGAAAACTCTTGAGCCGAGAGATAACTGGCCGTCTCTTTGAGTACATTTCTGCACAAATAGTTGTTAACGTCTATAAGCCATTGTTAATTCTCTCCATTGCTAGCTATCTATTTGTGTATGCTACTAATATTTATTTTTTAGTTTCAGAGTCTTAAACTTCTTTGGTCTTGTTAATATATTAACACATGCTTTATTTTGAAAAAAATTATAATTAAGTTAAATTTAATTAGGAAAAAAATCGTATCTTATTGCATAGTTTATTTTTGGCAACGCAACCACATTTTTAACTATTTGTTTTTGTTCAAATTAAAAAAGGAAGTAATTTGATGACAAGGGAAATATTCCTCAGATACTTTTTTGCAAAAAAGTTGGTCTTGTTGCCTAAGAACCCAAGTATCTAAATATTAGTATAGCGTCCTGTAAAGAAAATCGCAAATTGCGAAAGAAAAACCTGGAGGCGGTTTTCCGTAATTTGGCATTTTAGTTTGTTCTCTTTTTTTATTAGAATCTCGTAACAAAATTTATGGTGTTTAGGGGAATATGCCGACTGCACAGACTGGTATTCATACATATATGTATGTACATATGTATGTACATGTGTATATATTTACATATGAATGTACATACATATGTATGTAAATATATGTTAGATACATATGTTGATGCTCGTATATCTGGCCTTTACCGGATGACAAGACCCATTGTACCGCCTCCAGTTCAGCTGGTAACGGAAAGGGGGCGGTGGTGAAGGAGGGGGAGGGGGAGGGAAAACAAGAAAATGGATGAAAATGCTTCGCCGACACAGGACACAGGGCCTGTCACTGTTTTAACAATTCATCTTAATAGAAATAAAAAATGGCGCCGCCGGCGTTGGACAGTCCGGCTGACACCACCCGCCCCCTTTTCCTCGCCACCCCTCCCGCCCCTCTCCACTACCCCTCTTTATCCAGCAGTCCCCCCATTTCCCCACTCCCCTTTTCCTATTTGTCACTGGCTCGTTGTGGGTGCTCCGCTCTCCATTGGATCAGTTTTTGGAGAAAGCATCCGCATTTCCCCTTGTCTAGCTGCTGCTGTTTTTTTTTCTGTGTGGCGTTGGGGGGATTTACACATGTCAGTTAATGCTGAAAAAATGTTTACACAACACAATTGCCTGGCGGAGGGCGCGGGGGAGTGGCACAGCGCCCAGCATGGGGCTACCAATGCCGCACCAATGCACAGAGAAAAATAATACAAATTTAAGCCAAAAAAGGAGGGGAAAATATAGCGCACGAACCAGAAGAAATCGGTTATTCTATCTGCAAAATATATTTCTTAACTAAACCAGCATATAAGCCTAAAAAAATGCAACGAGATATAAAAAATCATATCTCAGTGATGCACAACTGAAATCAAAGGTATCTTATACCATAAGTAATAACTATATACCCTTATAGTAAAAAATATAAAAGTATATCTTTATTTATGGAAATTCTTTATAATGAAAAGATTGTTTGTGCTTAGTCATTATGTTCGGATTACAATAATTACAGAAATTTAGAAAGCTTCAAGCCTGGGAATGATAGTAAAATTGAAGTATTGTAAGTACAAAATCGTATAAAAATGTGTAGTATTTTTCCCTCGCGTTTTTTCCAGTGCACGCCAAAAGTTTTAAAGACCAACGCTCCCTCATCGTCTTTTGAAATTCTCGTAGCCACGCTGCAGCAGTGTCGAACAGGATAAAAGTCAGTGGCATACAATTAATCAAATGCATGATTTATGTGAGTGAGTTTCCACACGAGTTTAACCTAAATACGTCCCGTCGGGAATCAGCCAAATGAGATGTTTCGGGGCGGCCAACAACTCCAACCCAACCACCCACCCACCCAACTCAAGTCAGCAGCTTAATAGACCCGTCCGCATTTCAAAGACGTTAACTCTACAAAAAAAAAAAACTGGCACTTTTTCTTTTAAAAGTATCTGCAAATGATTACGGAAATACTACTACTACTGGCTATTTCAAGAGAATTTAGCTCGTTTATCAAAAATCTTTCAACCTAAGGAATTCAAGTAGTTTTGTAACATAAAATCACCTAGCTACATAGTTTAAAAGCGCTTTTATTATAAAAGTACTAACGAGAAAAAATGGTTTTCTAAATTAAATTACAGCGTAATGCTATCCGACTACGTGATGGGTCCAATGGGGTTAAGAAATAACGTAAATAAGTAAGGGTTGTACTATTATTATTTCTCACCCCAAAGTAACTTATGAAGCATAAATGCTTTGGAGTCCATACAGCATATCCATTAGGTTTCAATGTTTCCTTGTGATTTGAAAACTTTTCCACAGGTGGTAGGTACATAGGTAAGCCGACAGGAAAAACCTTCACGTTTGCAGACACACAAATGCACTTCGCTGGACAAATGTGTTGCGGTGTTGGGAGCCATAAGAATTGGTGGCTAAAAGCCTCCAACCAAAGCTGCTTTCTGCTGGCCACTTAGGCTGGCAATCCTTTCTTCGCAGGATCAGAATTCCCAATTCCGAATTCCAAACGGAACCGTAGAAGCTTCCCGGGGATTTCAAATGGGATACAAATGAACGCCTTTCCCTGCAGCCCAACTCCCAATGCCCAATGCCCAACTTCTTATGCCATCCAACCATACAACCATTCTACCATCCAACCATCTAGCCATCGCCATCGCCATCGCCAATGCCATCGCCTTCGTCGAATGGACCACTTAGTGGGCCTTTGTGGCGCAGGAGGAAATTGTGGAGCCGGCTCTTCTAATGCGCTGCACGTTTTCCCAATAAAGTAGCTACAACAACACGGGCGGCAATCCTTTAAGTTCTTCGATACATCGCCGGGCAGCAGGAAACTGGAGTGCCGTAGAGTGGCTTTTTAGTTCTCGCGCCCAGCGCTGCACTGGCAAAAATAATCGCCTATTAATTAAATGTATTTTCCACAACTATAAAAAGACCAACGAATTGGATTCGCGAAATGTAACTCAATTGAAAGAAACTTATATTCATGTTATATTAATAGGTATGTATTAACTCAATTTAAAGAAACTGGTATTTATGTTATATTAGAGGTTATTAGCTTTCGTTTTCAATATTTTATTAGTGCCTCAAGTATATATGTTTTTTAAAGTAAATAATACCTCTTTTCATATTGGCATATTCTAAATCATCACTTTTAGCTTACTTGTTGATAATTTCCATTTGTTTGCACAGTGTAGTTTTTGGCGCAAAGTTGGAGCAGAGCTGTTACTGCCATGAACATCGATTTTCATGTGATTTGTGCAGACGTGTTTGGGTTTTATTGATTTTCACTTGATTCCCTCCATATGCTTGAATATACTTAAGTCGCTACGTGCACATCTCCATCTCCATCTCTCCCAGCAGCCAGCATCCAGCATTCAGTATCCCGAATCCAGTATCCAGCATTCAGCTCCAGCATCCAGCATCCAGCTCCATAGCCATCCGCATTGGCATTCGGATTCGCATCCCGGGCCATTTCAGCCCGCCCCATCATCCTGATTCCCTCCCAGGTCGCTCGTTGTCGACAGCAGCCTCCGAGCACCCGAGCAGCTCTAATGTCAGGATCATGCGAGGTTATCAACATAATTTCGAAAACCACCCATCCGCACCAGGCATGGCCATCACCACTCCACTCCACTCCACTCTGCAGCATTCTGCTCCACCCACACCGCATCTTTCTAGTTTATGATGTAGTAGATTTCTGTTTCTTTTCCTGCAGCATCACCAAGATGATGATGACGGCGGTAGTGGCTGTGGTAGTGGTAGTGTGGTCCTGCTCCTCCTCCTGCTCCTGATGAACAAGATGGGCGCGTGTGCGGTTTGATAAGACGCCAGCGATTCGGCTCCATTTCATTTGACTTTCATCTGCCTTCCCCGTTTTTGGGCCACGTTAAAGCAAAGCAGCCCTATTTTAAAGGGAAATCCTTTTTTCTTTGAATTAGCTTCTTTTTTTTGAGCAGAAAACAACATGTTTTGAATGAAAATGTGTTCTTTTTACACTGCCAGATTATTAATCTTTCTATGAAAGCCGCAGTAGTCGCACGCGAATTCTTCAGCACATCGCTCAAAACAGAAGGCCGTAATCAGAGCTGTCATTTGGCTGTCAATTTATGTTTGCTTGAAAATATTCAAATTTAAGCTTGATTGAACGGAGTGTGCTCCTCCTTTGCCAGTTTTCAAATGCAGCTGGACTCCAAATCGGAAACCTTGAAACCGCCACACAAAGAAAGTAAAGTATTCCGAAAGGAGTCGAGAACAAGGCGAGCAATTGCCATCAAGTGATGGTCCCCATTTATTTGAGGCACTGCTCCAAGGCAATCAAAGGGCCTGCTGGCACTTCTGCATTTCTGGATGCCAGGATGCCTGGATTTCTGGACTCGTTACTCATTTCGCTTCGTTTCGGCTGACATCTGACATGATTATGTACATTTGTCCCCTGGTGCTGGCGACGTCGCCCCTTCCAAGCAACCGCAACGCAATTTACATGCCATGTAGCGAATGCACTGGCAGAAATTAGTAGCCTAAAGGAATATCGATATACTTTCGTGACTATTTGCTTTGAATATTTTTACTTTCAAGCAACTTTAGCCCAGCAAAAAAAAACAACTTTTCACAGCAAAAAGCGGGATAATGCGCTATCCCGTTTCGAGTGCCTCGACTAACAGATACTCGTTAGTTGGTAATAAGCAAAAACAAGATAAAGCGCTTAAGTCGCGTGCCTCGACTATCAGATACTCGTTTGTTTGTGATAAGTAATAAGCAAAAACAAGATGAAGCACTAAAGTCGAGTGCCTCTACTAACAGATAAATACCCGTTAAATAGCAGTAAGTTTTGATGTTCGATTTTGGCTACTGGTGCGAGACAGGACCTATAACATAAAGTCCACGGCGTAATGCTAACCTATTTTTTTGCAGTGCACCTCGACCAGCAGCAACTCTAATCTATCAGCGGTCTGTGCGCTTTGCGCTTATGCCACCTCGAATATTTTGCACTTTTCCTTTTGGGGCGACGAGTGCTCCTTAGCCCGCTCCTCAGCTTTCTCATTCACACTTCCTGCTCGTGTTTTGGCCGCACTCCACATTCGCCGGGATTCGCTGTGCTCCTTGCCTTCGGGTGGCTAGGAGAGGACTTGGGCCTGGCATGGCCCACACAAGTGTCCTTACAACATTTTTTACTTTGTAACGCAAATTCTGAAGTAAGCATGAATAATGCATGCATTGTGTGTAATTCCTCAAGTACTTTGTGCCGTGCCGACGACAAGCACACATCAGCGGCCCAGTTGCCACCCAAAGCCACCGCTTTCAGCCAGGACTTTCAGCCCACGAATCCTCGTATCCTCGTAAGCCACGAATCCTCGTAACCCACGAATCCTCGTTACCCGCCTGTCACTACCCACAACCTATTTATATTTGGCTGTTTTGCAGCTTGCGGCGTTGGCAATCCCGTCGTTTTGGCAATGTGTTTGCGGGGTGACCAAATTTATTGCAGGCTTTTTGCATTACAAATTTATTTTAATAATTCCGAATACGAGCTGGGACATTTAAATAAACTACTGGCGGGCTGAATTGGTGATTTCTTTGCATCGTGCAACATATTTAACATATTTACATATTTAAGAGGCATTTCTAGCTCATAACTGCCTGACCTATTTGAATTTCTTGGATTTTCTAGACTGTGCCATTTAACTTTTTAAATGGTTTATATTCATTATAATAATTGTAAGTATTTATTATCATGGTGAAAGGTTCTATAATAATTTAAAGTATCTTGTGCCTGATATTTGCCTTTTTAGGATTTATATTTTCAATTCTACTTTTTCCCATTCACCCATAGTTCAAGATTTGCTGGTGTTTCCCTAAATCGATATTCACTTGGAAATGCAGAACGGAGCAAGAAGCTAGTGACAATGCGGTGGAATAACCGCGACGCCCATTTAATTGAGCCCCATGAATATAGCCTGAATAATGCAGAAATCAAACAGCAGCGACCCACCGTCCACTCCATTACATACAAGTATTACCTAGTATTACCTGGTACCCATTCCCCATGACGGCGACCAACGGAGCTCCAAACCCCAAACCCCAAACCGCAATCCGTTTCATTATTCAGCTTGGTAGGGAACTAAGTGCATACACCATTTTGCCAGGTTCCCACAGTTGGCCAGATTGGCAAGATTGGCAAGACACCCCCTCTATGATTGACTAGTTAATAACATTATGTATGGTTGCATGTGGGCTGGGACTACTTAGCTATGCAGATAATACCAATTGAGATGGCTTCAAAACTGACTTCAATAAATAACCCAAATATTGTTAAGTATAAAAATATGTGAAAACTTCTTATGAATAGAACGCTAAGCTTTCATTAAAACCCACTTTTAGCCAACTGCTAAACTTAAAATTGCTATTAGTTACCCCTGTGACCCGTGCTGAATTCAAAGCCTCACTCTCCTCGATGGAAATTCACTTAGTCATTTTCACAGCCATTAGCTGGGGCCAGAAAATGCTGAGACGAGGCAACGAATTCCAAATTTCTGCTGCTCCTTTTCAGCCAATTTTCCCCAGGTTCGAGTCACGTCAAGAAGTGGACAAGCCCCCCGAAAACGCGTCTTGCTGACCAAATGAGCAGCTCCACTTCTGAGCACTGCCCACAAGCTCACAAGCCCACAAAGTATCCTTCGAAAAGGGAGGTGGTCCGAAAGAAAGCGCTGAGAATTCAAACTTTTAAAAGTTTTCAGCTTTTCACTTGTTTCTTTTCAATTTGGACGAAGTAGACCAAGTTGAAGCTGGGGGAAGCCAGAAGGGGAAGCTGTGGAGCGTCGTTAATGGTTTTTGCGAAACTTATGAAACAAACTATACACAGGATGGCTCCACAGAAGTCCTGCCATCCTGTCCTGCCATCCTGTACTGTTCTGCCTGCCCTCAGCTCCAGTTACCGACCTGTGCTGGCCACGTCAAAGACATCTTCTGCCCGGCGAACGAGGGTGGATTCTAAAAATACCAGTTCATAAGGCCTCATTTTAAAGGGCAGCGGTTTAAGCCGTACTTTTAGCCCTATTTTAAAGGAGTTTTTGGATATAGAAGGAGAACTTGAATAATAGTCATTAAAGCAAGGTGTTTTGAGCAAGTAAACTACTCAGGGTTTACAATCCTTTTCCTAAAAACTAAACTACTCAGGGTTTACAATCCTTTTCTTAAAAACGAAAACTACTTAGGGTTCACAATACATAATTTAATTTTTCTGTTTTATATGGTATGTTAGTTATTTGAAAAAATAAATTTTCATTGCAATCTCAAGCTTCTTTCGCTTAAACTTAGTTTGTGTTTCATTGAAAGGATACGTGCCTGTGTGATTAACCAATTTACTGATGGGGTTTTCCGAGTAACCCTCGCTCTGCAGGGGCAGTGTAGTGTCACGTACTTTCACTTTTCCACCTCCGTCCACTTTCCCGCTTCGGAAAATGGCCGGAGCTCAGCGTCAATGCGGCGTCCTTCGAAAACGAACCTATTCAAAGCCTTCATGCGTTTGAATTCTATTAGCTCAAGAAAGGATTTTCTGTGCTTTGGTTCCCAGATGGAGCTGGAACTGGACTGGGTTGGCTTGGAATGGGTTGGTTTGGTTTGGACTGGGTTTGGTTTGGGTCCAGAGTCTGCTGTCACAAGCACTTTTTCAGCGTTGCGTTCGCCGTTTACCCCGGGGGTGTATTTCCATCATACTCATTCCCATTTCAGGCCATGGTCGTCGTGGTTCTCGGCGAGGTCCTGCTCCAGCTACAGCTACAGCTCCAGCTCCCTATCCCGATCCCTAACCCTGTTCCACGGCCAATCCCATCGCCATCGCCACTCCCATTCCCATTCCCATTCCAGGAGCCGATGATTCTGGTCGTGCCATGCACATCCAATTGACATTTCAGCTTAAGTCATTGTGTAAGGCAGCAACAAAGGAGCGCCAACAAAACGGAAGGCAAGCAAAGTCCGGACAAGTAGCAAGCCGGAGCCGGAGCTGGAGCTGTCCGCCGTTCAAACACCCGGGGAACCAACGACCAGTGATGCCGGCGGCCAACTGCTAAAGCCCGTGTAATACCAGCCGGCAAATGAGTGAAAGTGCTGAAAGTAATAATAATGAAAAGATTTTTCTTTCAGCTAAGGACAATATTAATTATGGAAACTGCATACATCCCTACATGTTACTATAAACACATAAAACAGTTAAGAAGTATGATTTAAAAGATAGATTTAAAATTGCATTATTATTTATTATTAAAAAAGGAGAGCAAAGTTAGAAGAGCATATTTCTTGTGTAATATTATATTATATATATATTATATTATATTATATATATATATATATATATATATATATATATTATATATATAATTGATGATATGTATGAAATATGCAACCTTTTCGCCGACAGGATGGGCATCTCTGGAGCAAACCCCCATCCCCGCCAGCTGCAGGGTCGTACACTTATTCTGCTCACTGTGCGAAAAACAAAGCCGAAAGAAGGAAGTAAAGTGCAAAAGCTGCAGCGGCAACAAAGGCGCACACAATTACCGAGCAGTGTGTCCGCCCAGCGCCGCCCACTGGGTCAGTGAGTGGGCGTGGTGGGTGGCAGAGTGGGTGGTCTAGGGGGTGGTGGATGTTGGACAAGGACGATGGAGTCCTTGGTCGAACTTTCGTGTTTACACAAAAACATTTAGACTGATCCCGGCGCATAGTGGGGTGCTAGAATGTGCTAGAATGTGGGTTAATGGCCGGGGAAAAGGGTTAAGAGCGGGCAATGCGGGGGATTTCATAAGATTGATGTGGGGGAGGGACTGGGGGGAATGCGGGGAATGCGAATTCCCCAGTGTGTGCAGGATAACGTCGTAGTTTCCCTGAATTAACATCCGATTCGAAAGTATGCTTTTGAGCAACAGAATGTTGTTCATTCACGGCACGGTACACTCAGCAAATCGCTGTACCAGGTATTCCACAGAAAATAAATGATCTACAACAGACACATTTTGTTCATTACATGCCAGACTAAAATTCAGGGTAAGGAATAAGTTTCGTATTTAATTGGTTTTTATTCATAAGTTTTAAGGTTCCCCATTCTCACATTGATACTTACAAGTTAGTTATGTTACAAGTATCTAAGTATCTATTGCTTACATATTAAGAAATGCAGTATTTCCAATTAAGTCCTTGCTGGTTGCTCACATTTCGCAGGTTCGAAATTTCGGAAGCAGCTCTCGGAATGATTTCTCAACGGTCGCCATTAACAACGCGGCAAATGAAGGCAATATCTCAAATGGAACCACATAAACGAAATAATAAATACCAAATGATTTCATAATGAAATGTCGGCATGGCCAGGATGGGCAGGATGGCATGCGGCACTTGGCTCGCCTAGAAACCAACGCACAACCCACTGCCTTCGTCCTTCGTCCTTGGTCCTGTTCCATTCCGCTCCTTTTCGTCCTGTGCTGTCCTCTCCGTGTCCTGTGCTATCCCCGTCATCATCCCGCTTGGCATTTCTTTTATTACTGAAATTGCAAAGGAGAAATAAAAAAAAAAAGAAGAAAATTCTTAATTTCGTTTCGTTTCATCAGCAGCAGCGACAAGATTTACAACATACTGTGAGCATAAAATAAAAATCTTATTTTTGTTCGAATGCGTCGGAGGGTGGACATGCGGCGAGCGAAATAAATAAATAAAATAAAATACAAAAAAAAAGGAGAAGCCAACGGAATAGAATGAATAAAAATACTCGAACGTACAAAAGCCATATCCAACCATTGTCTGCCGAAGATTGAGGGGCGTGGATGCCCCATCCCCATCTTAATAGTTATGGAGGTGGTGGCGCTGCGTGGATGTGGATATGGCCCTCCTAGTTCATATGGATACGGATTCAGGATGGGGTTCCTCCGCCCGCCGGGCGAATCACGCAATTGGAACGCATACCGAATGCAATAAAACGCACATGTGGAGCTCCATCGCCCCATTGCTCCATCGCTCCATTGCTCCAAAGCTCCATAG
This sequence comes from Drosophila teissieri, assembly GCF_016746235.2. Lineage (NCBI taxonomy): Eukaryota > Metazoa > Arthropoda > Insecta > Diptera > Drosophilidae > Drosophila > Drosophila teissieri. The sequence goes on along the minus strand of NC_053031.1, from coordinate 11,026,724 downwards.
CTCCATAGTTTCATCGCCCCATCGCTCCTGTCGTCTCATAATTTCTGTGCGGTTGGCAAATAAATTTGATTTTCAGCGAATTGTCCTGGATTGACTCCCAGTCTCCCACTGCCACTGCCACTGTCTTTACTGACTGCAAATTTGGCTCCACATGTGCTTAACTATGCAATCATAGCAGCCAGCGAAAAATTGTCACCACTTTAAATAAATAATAAATAGTTTTTAGATTTTTCATAGTTATAACTTATTTAGCCTGGGAAGCAGCGAAAAATTCAGCTTGCTCGCTTGCATTTTGTTAAAATGCATAGTTAAAATCTAGTTAAAGTTTTATACTTTTTGAACTTTTAGCATTTTCATGAAACTGAAATGCCTTCAAAGACCAACTGACACCACTGTAAATCACTTTTGCTCGATTTGGAACAGGCTTTCCACTTTTTGCTGAGTTTCGGATATTGCAGTGGATTTTCCGCAGACCGCTCGGTTGACCTTTTCCATTGTGAAAATTCTGGGACAAAATGAAATTCCCAAAGTCGTCGTCGACAAAGGAAACCGAAATCGTATTGACGTAATAATAATTTATAACACCAGCTTCAAAGCAGCGGCAGAATGTTGGGAAAATGGCAGACTTCATTAGAATCTGTCTGTCTCTCCAGGAAGTAAAAAAGGAATTCCGAATATTTTTAGTTAATTTTTTATATTATTTATTATTTTAAATTATGAACGCCCAAGTTCTTTGTGTGCATTTGGTTTATCTTAGATGAGATATCCTGTGTGTGCTCAGCTTTCTGAGTGAAAATTGTGGGACGACCACCTGCTGGTTGCCATCGCGATTCAATTTGGCAGATATTTAACACATCGCTTCAACACGCCCGAAAAAGCGAATGATATGAATGGCGAGGTCAGAGGTCAGAGGAAACTCGCCGGCAGTGGGGGAAAATTGTGCGACAGGAGGAAAATAATTCAATGCAAAGGAAACAACACAACACAAGCACGCGCTGATGAATGGAAGGGGAATGGGAATCGGAATCAGAATGGGAATGGGAATGGGATTGGGTTTGGGTTGTGGGGTCTGGGAGTGGAATTGGCACTGGGAGTGGGAGTGGGGGATTCATGGGATTCATGGGACTCAGGACTTTGGATTCGCAGCTCGCAGTTCGCAGTTCGGGGGCGTGGAATCGGAAAGGCAAAGGACAAACATGCCATGAGCGAAGGACAAAAGTCAGCCCTCTGAGGTGTTGCCAGCAGGAAAAGCTTCAATCAGCAAAAAAAAAAGAAAAAAATATTGTATATATATGTGTGTATAAAAAAGGAGGAAAAGCGAAGGCAACCAACTACACATTTAGTGTTTATTTCGTATTTATTGAGAGCAGCGGTTGGAGTTGCTGGCAATCCGATGAAATGAAATCAGCAAGAAATAAATGTCCTTGTCGCACAGCATAATATAACCATCCCCACATCGAAACCAAACCCCAGCAGCAAACTCCAGTCATATATACAATATATAAATTGTTTCCAAATCATTGGATACTCAGCCACAGAAATACGAAAATGAAATTAGTCCGCTGAGGGCAAAAGTCGCCGCGAAGTCGAATCTTAGTTACTCTCGAGTAGTTATAGTACATTAATGCAAGTATGTATGAACTTTCCTGGGAACTTAGAACTAAAAGTATAAAAGAAAAGTGATAATTTAAAGCTTAAAAATGATTTTTTCAAGTGCTGCTCATATCAGCTAACTTGAGTACCTAACAATCCAATGTTCTTTCATTCCTACATTCAGAACTCGAGTCATATTAAGCTGATCATAATGATGATGGGATGCGAGAACGAGCAAGTTGGTCAATGAGTGTTTGCTTGACTGAATGAATGAATAAAGATTGCAAATGGAAGGCAAATGGCGAAATCTGCCAGGGACATTAAAATTAAAGTCAAATGGCCTCTGGCCATTTCGACCGCTCTTGACCACAATTGATGTGTGCGGCTTTAATGGAAACCACATTTTCGGCAGTAATAAATCGGCGACCCTCAAGCAAAACACCACCCACCACCCAGCACCAGCTCACGAATGGTTTTCCCAACTTTCCAGCAAAGAAAAGTCCTCTGCATTGATGTACATTTGATGTATGACAGGAGTGTATTGCGGATTTGACAAACCGCTTCTTGATTTATATTTGATTTCAGTGGAGGTCATGCGGCATTTGTACAAAGGAAATTCGATTCCGTTGACCATTAATAAAATAAATGAAAGTCTATTTGGTATATTTTGAATATATGCCTAACTGTGGAATTTTCTTAGGGAGTTTCTTTGAGGGTTTCTTTGGTGGTTTTCTTTGTGGGTTTCCTTGGGCGTTTCTTTAATTATAACAAGAACAAGTACCTCATTTCCATATGAAGCACTAATTCGATTATTTCCAATGGCATAAAAGGCTGCCGGCTTACGTTCGATTTAATTCGTGGAAAGACTTTCTACTTTCACATGCTCAATCCTCCCGCACATTACGCCTAAATACATATTTATTTATGTTTGCCAGCCATTTGTGCAAAGTGTTTGCACTTAATAAACCCATTTCGCTAAGCACTTTGTCAGTTGTGGGCGATGCCAAGTGGGCGTGGCACTGGCAGGGGGGCACTTCCGCTTCTCGGCTCCTAAGACCACCCACACCCCCACCCACAGCCACCCAGTGAACCCAAAATAAACCCACCCACTGCTCACGCACTTACTGTTATTCCAGCATTAAAAGTTCATTGAATGGCAGCGGAAGTGAAAACAATTATCTTCAGGAAGGTGAACCATAAATCCTCCGAATCCGTAAGTAAATTGCAAATTTTCGTTTATTACTTTCGATGTCTGCTGGCACCCAAAAAGGGATTTGCGGTTGGAATCGAATCGATATTTTTTCTGTGTTGGTGTGTGTGTGTGTTATCATATTTATTATGCAAACACACTTCGATTCGATTCGAAGAAAGTTCGCCGAAAAATGTCACACGTGCGTACACAAGAAGCGTATTATTTGCCTGTACCACCGAAATGTAAATTGAAACGCATACCTTTTCACATATGAACCTTTTGGCAAGAAATTCGGTTTTTATTTCATACCGCCCTATTGATTTGATTGCTCTTTGACGGGCTGATGGAGATGGTTATGGTTCCATTAACACGGTAGGAAATGTAATAAATCTCATTTACATTTTGCAAAAAATTAAACTTTTAATTTAAGGTGGAGTAAGCGATTCATATTTATTGCAGTATATTTTTTATATATATTTTTAGATATTATTATTAATTCATTTAAGTGAATGAAAACAGTAAGGTATGTTATGGTAGGTGTTATATGTATATATGTATATTATATATAATATTATATTACATATCGATACTCATAGTTTCGTGTACAAGTAGATGGCCACAATGAGGCCGTACAGCGCCAGGACCTCGGCGAAGATCAGGATCAGGACCATGCCCACGAAGAGGCGTGGCTGCTCGGCGGTGCCCCGCACCCCGGCGTCGCCAGCGATGCCAATGGCTATTCCGGCCGTGAGTCCGGGCAATCCCACGGACAATCCGGCGCCCAGATGCACATAGCCGGACTCCATCGTGTAGTCATCGCCAATCGATCCGGCAATCAGAACCGAGACCACCAGGCCATAGATGGCGATGATGCCCGCCATGACGACCGGAATGATGGCCTTCATGATCATGTCCGGTCGGTTCACCGCCATGGTGGCAATGCCAAGTCCGGATAACGATGTGCCGTAGGAGGCTCCCATGGTGGTGAATATGATCGCCACTGCAGCTCCCGTGCATCCCAGGAAGTATGAGTAAAGGGGCTCCTCCTCTATTTCGGCAGTAACCATTTTGCTTTCATGCAAAACTTGCTTCTTTCAGAATCGGAAATATGTGGAAAGTTGAGGGAAATGCTATACTAATCAAAGCCTTTTGTATAAAGGCATACTGTGTTTATTCTTTGTTCTAAAATATGAAGTAATAAGAATGCTGAATATTGCTTGAAAAAAGGAGCATTACTTACTTACTCTCTTAAGCACCATTGATTATATTTTGGGAAATGGTTTATGATTTCACTGAAATTCTTTAAACCACAAGAAGTGATACTGGAAATGAAAATTCTGTATCTTAAATCGCTTTAACATTTCTAGTAGATTCAGCTTGAAGAAATCCTTCCAAGTTTAATAACGTGTACATATTTATTAAGCTGTTTTCACGGTTTTACACAATTTATATCCTCGACGGACCGCAAAGCAAAACCCATTCTCAGTATTGAAAATCGAAGCTGCGGTTTCTTATTCACTTTGAGTGGTTTTCCCCATTGCCTTTCAGCGCTTTTTTCGTTACCCTCCACTTGTTTCAATTAAACAAATTGGAAAATATGAGCCCTACTCGACTATCGAGCTTAAAAAGGGCGACACTTTTGGAAAGTCCCCACCTCAGCACCTCAGCACGTTGTTGTTGTTTCGTTTCGCTTTTCCTTAAAATGGAAATTTGTTGCCACCGCTGTGGAAAAAGGGGACGGAATTGTTTTTGTGGAGCTGGGGAGTTGGGTGGTTGGTTGGGGGGCTTCAATTGCTCCTCCATTTTCCATGGCGTTTTTATTTGTGGCCCCACAGCTCGGCTGCTTTGCATTTTGAATACATATTCCGCAAATTCCTTGGGGGAGCTTGTAACTTTGTGTCAGTGGCTCTGCGTTCGTGTGATGTGATTGTTAAGTTGGCCCAGATTTGTCACAGGCGACTTTGCCGACTGAGGACTGAGGACTGTGGCAGTGGGGATTCTTGATTGCTTCTTGGCTGGGAAACAGGTATGCTTTGCTCCTGGTACTTTGCAAAAATCATATAGAATTTAATTTCCCTTTTTTTTGTTACCATTTAGGGGAAATAGTAAGGAAAATTTTGCCATTTTTAGAGTGTAAACAATGTAACATTTTATTTTAAATTGTTTTAGTGTAACGAATTTGTTAAGAAACTTCTTATTACTTGGTGTACAGGTAGATGGCGACGATGAGTCCATAAAGTCCCAGGACCTCGGCGAAGATCAGGATGAGGATCATGCCCACAAAGAGGCGTGGCTGCTGGGCAGTGCCCCGCACCCCAGCATCCCCCACAATCCCAATGGCAAATCCAGCCGCCAATCCAGCGAAACCCACGGAAAGTCCAGCGGCCAAGTGGATGTACCCCTTGCGAATGGTATAAGAATCCGATAGAGCTCCGGCTATCAGAACGGAAACCACCAGGCCATAGATGGCAATGATGCCAGCCATCACCACCGGAATGATCGATTTCATGATCAGTTCGGGTCGCATTACGGCCATGGCTGCGATTCCAGTGCCGGATTTGGCAGTTCCATAGGCCGCTCCTAAGGCGGAAAAGATGATGGCCGATGCCGCGCCCATCGAGCCAAAGAAGATCGCGTACGCAGGCCTGTCCTTCTCAGCCGGATCCACTGCCATCTTGATAGGGATTCTGAAAAACCAAAAGGATAATCCCAGCGCTAGTTTTCCAAAGAAACTTACTGATTTCAATTCGTTAGTTCCGCTTGCTCGACAGATTTTTGATTCGTTTTCCTTTGCTGTATACTCAAAGCCTACTCTATAAACTTTTATTTTCTTAAAAGTAGCTAGTTACTCCTCTCTCTAAATTAGTTATTATATTATAAATTTGTTTATGTATAGTAATGAATATTTAAAATAAAATAAATAAAAGTTTGGAGGATGTTACTTACCAATTCAGTTATATGTATGAACCTTGTTATTAAAAAATTCGATATTTTTAAAAATAAAGTGGTATACATCATATGTTGTATTATAATTCTTAAACCATAGGAATATATAAATTCTGTTTTTTAAATTAAGCTGCATGAAATCAAAACATTTAGGGTTTTTTTTATTTTGTCTAGTCAAATTTATTAAAGAAAGTGATGTATGAAGGTAATATCTTTAATTCAAATGTGTATTAGCTACCGAATTCAGATATCCCGCTGATATTTCGCTGAATTCCCATCAAGATTCCATTTCCGGCTTAATCACAAGCAACTGGAAAAAGTGCGAAAGGTCGTCCATTAAAGATTTATGCCGCGTTGTGGGACTTAGCATCTAAATCCTCACTTCTGTGCCAACTTGGGCTCCTCTTGGGTTGCCTCCGAATGAATCCGTATCCGAATACAAATCCGAATACGAATACGAATCCGAATCCATTGTGCAGTTTGCTAGTTATTGTTTGGACCGCTTTTCGCAACTATAAATCGTTTATGTATTTTGTTGAGTGCGAGAATTTATCGCTGGAGTTGAGTTTGAGAACGGAATCACATAAATACAAATAAATCAAAAGCATTTCGAATGCCAATGCCGATGGCAGTACAAACAATCTTTTCCTCCTGCTTCTTCGAGGAATGGAAAATTGAGAAATATAAATGGGACATGGCATAGTTGTGTGTGTGTGCGAGTGTGTGTGTGTGTAGTGGCTATAGGCAGGCTAGACTGTGCTGTGCGAAAATTGATGTCTTGCCTCATAAAAATAAGGCATCAGAGGAATCGCCCGAATGTGTTTTTGTTGAAAGCAACATTGTAAATTTTATGACTTTTTTATGCGCTGAAATCTATAAATTATGTAAACTGACACTGACAGCTGTCAACCGAAGGCTCAGCGACAGCTCCAGTCGCACTCACACTCGCACTCATACCCACATTCACATTCACACTCATACTCACAGGCCCATTCTGAGTCCCATTCGCAGTCGCCAGAGTTGCCGCCGATTTTTTTCGGTGTCAAATCTTGACTATATATAGCTAGTTTAGTTTTAGTTCACGATATAACTTTCATCTATAAAAGCGAAGAATTAAGAGTGCACTTTAAAATGCGGGCTACACTGATATATATTGTTTAACAAAGTAGAGTTAAATAAGTTGAGTTATAGTATTTATTTATATATCTTATTAATGCTCCATTATTTATTAAAATATTTTTCTGGCTTTACTATATGTAAATTAGTTTCAGCTCGTTTTGATTATTTTTCAGTTACTTTTTTTAAAACCGCTTTACTAAATGTTTATTTTAAATTTATAAAAACTGCCAGGCACTTGTAAAAATACTCCATAAAATACATTTTTAAAAGGTTTTCTTTATAGTTCTTAGCAAACTGCAAGGGTAGCTAGAATTGGCTGGAAAACTGCTGATGCGACAGCACTGGCACTTCAGTGGCAAGCGGAACGGTTGCAAGTGACACATGTGTCAAATGGTCGATGGGGAAGCGCGACAAAATGTGCTATTCCCACTGCCTGGCTCAGACTCCTTCCGAAGGGCGCTCCGCACCACCCAACACCACCCTGCACCACCCAATTCCAGTCCCAATCCCGGCTCCTGCCCTCCACTTCATCACACTTTGGCCAGAGTGAACTGATGACTCCAGATGATTAAATGATTGCGAGCGGCAATAAAAAAATGTATGTTTCGAATTATTGCTAATATAAATTTCCCTCGTTTTTTTCTGCTTATGCTTTATTTGATTTGCTGTGGGGATTTTGGCACAAAGTTAGCTCTTTTTTATGTTCCTTTGAATGCGAGCTTAGATCGCAAAGTTTTATGTGCTAAGCTGGGCTCACTTAATAGTTCAAATCTTAAACAAAAAAGGGGTACTTAAATGGTATACAACCAATTGTATCTTAAATACTATCAGTTAATGGTTTTCCTTTACTTAAAGTGAGTAAATAACTAAACTAACTAACCGATGTTAAAGCTGTGTTATGAGTTAAGCTTTGGTGTGTCCTTGCCCCCTTTTTTTTGCTCACTGTAGTCAAGTAAATCGGAAAGTTCCTGCCAATGTGCAATAAATGAGGGGCCATGGGTTTTCCCGGAAAAGCGGGCGGCACTAACATAACTAACGAAAGAAATTAACCGAAAATAAATTAACTGGATTTCCCCCCCGAACCCCCAAGGAGCAACTAAAAGGGTTCTCCCCATCCCAAATCCACTGGGCACGGAGTGTCAACCGCTCCGCTCCAATGCTCCGGAGCTCCACTTGCTGTTGCTTCCGCTGCGATGGACAAGGATACGGATTCGTATTCGGATTTGGATTCGGATTCGGATACGGATACGATTGCGGATGCGGAGTTGGAGTCGGAGACAGGGACGACTGGCAACAGAATGACTGGGTGTGTGTGTGTGAGTCTTGGAATCCCAAATGTGTTTTCAACATGCAATTTTTATTATTGACTGCTGGCTGTCGCTTGTCGTGCTAGTGCGCTGCTGCTTTTCACCGTTTTCCACTGTTTTCCGCCCGGCGAATCGTGAAAATGTCATTACTGTCAATCAAGTCGGCCAAAGGTTTTCCCTCCAAAGCCAAGCACATTAAAGCCCTGTGGGCCGAGCAAGTGACAAATTGAAAAGTTCATTTAAAATGGGCGCGATTTCGTCAATTTCTAGCTCTACTTGCAAATCAACTTGAAGTTTTCCAGTTTAAAAAGTTATGTCTATAACTATTGTACGAAAATTAATTTTGGAAAAATCTTATTACAAATCAGAAGCGTAAAAATACCTTTTATATACAACTATATATCTATTGCATTTCATATAATAATTCTCTGATGCTCCAGACAAGATTATTTAATTCATTGTATAGAACTACACACATGATACTTGAAGCAAGGTTTTTAATACAATTTGAATTTAGTAATGTTTGAAATACTGCGTCAGACATTTATGAATTACATTCAGTAGCAACCTCTTCGATAAATAGATAAATATTCTGAAAAGTAATTCGCGATGGCGTGTGATTTTGAGGACTTATTCCATGCATAATGTTCGTGGACTGACGGGGCTTATTGGCTTGCGTGCTGGGCGTCAATTTCGATATGCTGACAGGACGGGGAAAACGCACAGTGAGAGCTGGAAAAGCGGGATGGAAAATTGAAAATGTCGGAGGAGTTGAACAACTGGCGGAAGAGTGATTGCCAACATGCATCGCCCACATTGGCGTGCCAAATGTGACGATTTAGGCAGAGCTTGTTGAATTTTCCAAAGAGCCGCTTTTAGCCGGTCGAATGGACAGTAGCTGGTAGCTAGTTGCTGATATATCTTTTATTATGTAGTTCTGTGTCATCGTAAAAATCGCCTATTGCCGGCTATTACTTGATTGTCCTTCATGGGTGCCATAAAGCCGTTGGCGGCCTTTTGGCCCATTGTAAAATGATTTACTCGCCTGCGCCCCGTTCATTTGTGGCCGGCAATCGCTGGGAGTCTCTGATTATCCATTCTCCATTCGCCATTCGCCATTCTCCACTCATTCATTTTTTTATGGTCTACGCTCTTTTTTTACGGCCTTTCACAGTTTAACGACACATCACTGGCACACCAAAAGAAACGGAGCCGGAATTAGATATTGGGTTTCCCGGGTTTCCAGCTCCGTTCTTCGTTTGGCAATTTGACATACTTATTTCTTGCGTTTCCATTAAATTGCGGGCTCACAAAAATCAGACTAAGCAGAGACTCCAAACTTTTGACATCGAATAAACGTTTGTTGACCAAGTTTTACTTTGACAATTTAATTTTGCCAAGGAATATTTCTTTTCTTTAAAAACTACGTAAATGTTGGGTAGAGTTTCGATGGTAAGTGCAGTATCAGTTGTAGATACAAGCAAAGCATATTGATTTAATTATCTTTTAGTTGTATGAATTAGAATTACAAAGTTTTGTATCTTTTTTAACCGCATTTCTTTATAGTGTAAGAACCAATCTTCCAAAACATCCCCCTTATGCACCTGGTTAACTCATTAAATATTTATATAATATCAGCTCTTTATAATTCGACTATATGCAACTTTCTAGTGGCAGCGAGCTGACAAACTGTCGAGAAAACCTTTTACCACCAAAGTAGATACTGATTGAAGGACTGAAACCACAACAATGTCCTGACTGAATGGCAGACTGACAGACTCTCAAACTGACAGAGTGACTGACTGATTGACTGACTGACTGAATGACTGAATGACTGACTGATGTTATGGCCGTGGCGACGTATGGCTTCATGTGGCCACCATTATCAACATGAGCTTATTAACAAGGCCCAGAACAATGGGCCCGAACACATTTGTGGGAGGTATATGGTATATGGCATATTAAAATTGATTACTGCAGCCGAGCCCAACATAAAACCAAAGTCAAACTCTATAGTCTATACCGCACCCGAGAACTGAACTCAAACTCAAACCGAAACAGAAACAGAAACTGAATCCAGACGGGAATATGGCAGACCTATGACGTGACAGGAGCCCATTTACTGGCGACAACTTGGTCATTTGGGTGATGTGGTGCGTAGGAAATTACTATGCTGCTTTCGCCACGAACGCGAAATTATTTTGGCCATCAAAAGGATACAGACACAAACATGTGAAGGGATTACAGATGGCTTCCTGTACCTACAATTGTAGTGTGCCTAAGTCTACAGAATCTGTGATCAGTTTTTCTTATCAACATGGCTTTGTTTCAGAATACATTCCATTGCCATGGCTCTGGCCTCATTTGCTACAACTTTCGCAGTCCAATTTTCGCCTGCTGCCCAAGCAATTTAGCCACATCTAGCAAGTTTGGCAGTTGCCAGCAGCACGAAGCAAAAACAGGCCAGGAACTAAGCGAAAAAGTTGCGTAAACTTCAAGTGCAGGATAAACAGGACGAAGAAAGGAATGTGCACTGTGCACTGTAGCAATGCGAACGTGTGTAAGTATTCTCAGCCAACACAATTCAATTTAACTTTTTCATTCCTTTCGCCGAGCTCTCTGTTATTTTTATTTATATGTATATACTTTTTTTTTATATGGCTCGGTAAGCTCCAGTGGGTGGGTGGTTGGGTTGTACTCTGTGTGGAAGTGTGATATGTGGATGCTATGGCAATTGCCAACGGAGTGGAGTCAGCAGTAAGCAGTCAGCAGTCCCTTTCAAAATTAAAATGTTCCTTATGCACGAGAGATTTCTGATGGAACGAAAGGAACCGAAATGAAATGAAAGCTAACGGCCTGGAAGTCAACCAACCTGCGAAAGACGACAATGCTCTCCATATAGCCATACACTCCCATGCCCAGGGGCGCAGATCGGAGTGCTTCAATCCTGGCTCATATGGCTCATACAAATGGCTCATACATATGGCTCATACATATGGCTCATACTTATGGCCAACCGCACACACACGAGGTGGTCGGAAGCTCACTGGTTACCATGGCTCTGGCTATGGGGGTAAATTAATTAATGCCAAGTGTGTATATTAGCCCGGAACATGCGTCTGCGAAATTTACAATACCATAGCACCGCCCTATTGACCCAAAAATTCTTCACATTCTTCCACAGAGTAAATGGTTTTGGGTGCAGATAAATCAATGTTATAATTGCCAAAGGGCATAACACAAACTTGTAATGCCACATATCCTTCTTCATACAAAATTATATGACAAAGAATCGCTATAGTTAATATTTTAAATAAAGCTAGTTATACTAACAGTTCAGGAGATCAGAACCTAATACTACTGCTATCGCCATATCCTTCCTGTGCAATTGTGCAATTGTGGCAACACGAAACTGTAGGCAAATCCACGTGTCCGACATGAAAGCCCGGCTAACCGGCCATCATCTTGGCCAAAAAGAAGAAAAGATGGAAAACGTATCCGTCTCATTTCGTTTGCAGGCAGGCGGGCCATAAATCTCCGCAAACTAGCGCCCAGTGGGTTGGTCAGTTGGGTGGTTGGGTGGTCGAAGAGGGCACGAAACACGAAATCACATTCGCAAAAAATAATTAATATTTATTACCCGAGAATGAAGTATTATCAAATTGCATAATTGCTGTGTTTCTCATTCGACACGACAGGCGGACAGGCGGACAGTGGACGACCGGGTGGGTCGAGACCCCAGTAGCCACTCTGCCTTCCTTCCCCTCCTCCTACTCCTCCTCCTACTCCTCCTCCTACTCCTCCGTATCCGCCGGCTTTGGCTTTCCTGGCCGGCCAGTTCCCCGGATCCTGGTGATGAACACCCACCCACCCGCACGGCGCCCCTGCAGAAATCCAAGCCCGAAAGCGAGGAGCTGCCTGCAAAGTGTGTGCAATGTAATGCACACTGACAGAAATTGTTGTCTACTTTGTGTCTAAATAAAATACATACACAACTCTAATCCAATTTCTATTCATAACCGGAAATCGCAACTAAGTATAAGCACATTTAATTTATTGCCATTATTATCACTATTTAAACCTTAAATCACTGGGTATAAATATATATATTTATGGAAAAAAATGCATTTCTTGCATTAGTTTTTCTCACAGTGATGGACTTCGTCTTGGACTTGGTCTGCGTTTCTGGTCTTTGCAAGTGGAGTCCGGCTACTTGCGCGTAAATTGCTACTCTCGTCCACTGGTCGGTCCGAAAAACTTTTTGATATATGAATTAAGTTTCCTTTGGCCCTCTCTCTCTGTGTGTGTGTGTGTGTGAGTGTGTTTGTGTGTGCGAGTGAGTGTGTTTGTTTGGCTGAGTTTGCAACGGCTGTGCGGCGCTGAGACATTTTGGATTTACGTTGTAATTACAGGATTTTGGATTTCTTCGCTGGCCAGAACCAGAGTCAAAGTCAGAGTTTGAGTTGGAGTTGGAGTCCGAGTCAACTGGCAGGCCCCCGGGTCGCTTGAAGGTTATTTATTATGACATGTTATTTAGGTTTCATTTCAAAAACTTGATTGGACACTTTAGACTGCCGCTGCAGCGGAAACATTGCGTGCCCATGTGCTGTTCGCCAAACCAAAAAACCAAAGAAACGAAAGAACTTCGCCCAAGAAACCGCAGGAATATGGCCAGAACCATAATGGAAATCGGCGAAGGAGGCGAAGGAGACTCCGGTTATTCGTGTGCCCTGGGTGTGAAGTAACCAGCGGCCGGAATACACGCGATTGGCCACGGGGTCAACAGTTGACTCCAGTCCAGGATTCGCCCAACTGGACTGCGTAAAAATAGCTTGTAATCCAATATTGGCGCTCAGAAGGCTTTACTTCACTTGGATGCATCTAGTTTGATAAGCAATTAAACTGAATATTATATTACCTATAAGTTTCTTATCTGTTTCTCCTAAAAGTTATTAAAGCCCTGCTATTTTGTAGCTCAACTATACTAATCCCGGGCACACATGTACAGCGGACACACCCAACTTCCAACTTGAGTGATGAGTAACTGCGAAGGGCGGAGAAATCCTTTCAAGTAGAACCTCTAAGGTCAGACCAACCAAAAACCAAAAAAACGGAAAAACAAAAAAATCACGATGATGTGCATGATTTACGGGCGAGGGACAGATAATGTGAGAAATGAAAAGCGAAATCCCAACGTGGATTCATTTAAATAATTAAACCATGATTCCCGCGCACACACTTTGACCTCAAGAGCCGTCGACTTAATAGCCCTCAAATTATAGCAACTTGTATGACGGACAGCCAAGTAGGAATATTCGAGTGTTTCGCAGCAGTACAGAGCATAGAACAGAATAAGAGGAATAATTAAAGCAAACGAAATTAATTTGTTCCACTTCAGCCACCCGCCTGGCAAACCCAACCCAAGTTTCTACCCAACATCGATGTCTGCCACGTCTAAGCCAGCTTGTCTTAGCCATGGCCCAAACACAAAGAGTGCGGACAGTGCCATGCTTGATGATATAACGTATTTTCGAGGCGAATCCCGTGCTGCTCCAGTATAATGGTTTCCACTGGACGCCAACAAAGAACACTCACACTACACACCCTTTCATTAAATGGTTACGAAAAGTACAGGTAATTTACCTAGGCGGTACACGTTGAGAAATTAAAGTTGATCACTGATTAATATACTCATAAACTGTAGGTTCAAGTCTGGATTTACAAACCCCGTATATAAACATTTATGAATAAGTACTTTTATACATTTATTTATAATTTATGAATAAGTACTTTGACTAAGTTAAGACTATCTATTCATATTAAAATATGATTCTAATCTTATATAAAAGTATGTACATGTGTGTTGGTGTTTTTTCCAGTGCAGACATAACCAGCAGGTATATAATAATGACTAGCCAAAATCCGAAATAGCCCGACCCAAAAACTGAAGGTGCCCAAATGAAATCTCTGTTTGTTTGTTGTCAAATTACTCCTGCCAGACACCAAAATATTTTCCAAACTGCTTGCCAAATAGAATACCAGATTTCACCAGGATGAGCACCAGCAAGAAGGTGGAGACGCGCCAGGAGAGCGACACCCTGGGACCCATGGAGGTGCCCATGGATCGCTACTACGGCGCGCAGACGATGCGCTGCCTCCTAAACTTTCGCATTGGCGGCGAGGAGGAGCGAATGCCAGTAAGTAATCCAACCATATGCCATGCTAACCATTGGACCTAACCCAATGTTAACCCAAACAGCGCCAGATAATCCAGGCCATGGGCATACTGAAGAAGGCGGCGGCCGAAACGAACCAGGAATTCGGACTGGATCCCAAGCTGAGCACGGCCATCTCGAATGCAGCCGACGATGTGATCTCTGGCAAGCTCTACGACGAGGGCCACTTCCCGCTGCCCATCTGGCAGACGGGCTCGGGCACCCAGAGCAACATGAACAGCAACGAGGTCATCGGCAATCGAGCCATCGAGCTGCTGGGCGGACGCATCGGCACCAAGGACCCAGTGCATCCCAACGACCATGTGAACAAGTCGCAGAGCTCCAACGACACCTTCCCCTCGGCCATTCACATTGCAGTGGCCACCACCCTGACGAAGGATCTCCGGCCGGCGGTCGCCGGTCTGCGAGATGCACTGCTCGCCAAGTCGAATGAGTGGAAGGACATCATCAAGATCGGACGCACCCACACGCAGGATGCAGTGCCGCTGACGCTGGGCCAGGAGTTCAGTGGCTATGCCCAGCAGCTGACCAACGGGCTGCAGAGGATCGACGCGGTCCTGCCGCGCGTCTATCAACTGGCACTGGGTGGCACCGCCGTGGGAACGGGTCTGAATACCCGTCGAGGATTCGCCGAGAAGTGCGTCAAGCGGATTGCCCAGCTCAGCGGACTGCCCTTCGTGGTGGCACCCAACTTCTTCGAGGCCCTGGCTTGCCGAGATGCCATGGTGGAGGTGCATGGAGCACTCAATGTCCTGGCTGTCAGCCTGATGAAGGTTACGAATGATATACGTTTCCTGGGATCAGGACCACGCTGCGGCCTGGGCGAACTGTTGCTGCCGGAGAATGAGCCGGGCAGCTCCATCATGCCCGGCAAGGTGAATCCCACGCAGTGCGAGGCCATGACCATGATCTGTGCCCAGGTGATGGGCAACCACGTGGCCGTCTCCGTGGGCGGTGCCAATGGCCACTTCGAGCTGAACGTCTTCAAGCCCCTGATCGCCTCCAATGTGCTGCGCTCCATCAAGCTGTTGGGTAGGTGTTTCTTACCAAGTAAAAGTAGAAATAATATATATATTATTTATAGCGGATGGTTGCATCAGCTTCAACTGCAACTGCGTCAAGGGCATCAAGCCCAACAAGGAGAAGCTGGCCAAGATCGTGAACGAGTCGCTGATGCTGGTGACGGCACTCAATCCGCACATTGGCTACGACAAGTCCGCCCAGATCGCCAAGGCGGCCCACAAGAATGGCACCACTCTCAAGGAGGAGGCCTTGAACGCCGGCATCTCGGAGAAGGACTTCAACGAGTGGGTGCGTCCCGAGAAGATGCTGGGTCCTTCATAGGTTCACCCCCCTCCATGTTCCATGTCTTTTCCCATTCACCAATTCCGTATTACAAAATTTAATCGTTGCAAATACAAGCGAGTGAAAGATCCTGCACAAGGTAGTTATGTCCTGAAATTCCTATGGACACTTGAGTTCCAATTAAACTTGCACTCATATCGACTGAAAAAAGCGTAATATGCCACTGAAACCCATTGCCATATCCGTCCTAATTAGGGTTCTGCGTTGGAATCTTCGAGAGGATGAGAATCCTGCCAGCTGAATGCGTACCAAATTAGGTCGTCAAGTCAAATGTGGAACCCCTTTCAAGGGGTATACATACCTACTGTGCGGGTAGGGTCGCACTCTGGTCGAGTGGAAGGGAAGGGAAATCAAATTGTTTTAATGATGCACAAATTGATACTTTGAAACGGAAAATAACAAAAGCCAAATAAAAGTAGCTCGCAGCAATTGCGACTATTTTCTTATTTCATGGAAATGACGGTCGTTTTGAATCGAAGGGGACGTTGATGTACTCGGATTGAAGCTGCCACCGCCGACATTAGGTGAAAATTGGATTCCCTACATTTTGCTTATTCCTTTCTTTTTCCCTCCCCCCCTGTCATTTTCCTTTTTTCTGCATTACTTTTCTCCTTTTTCCCGCATTTCCCAACCAGTCGAACTGGGTCTTTAATACCCGAAGCGAGTGCAATTGCTATTATTATGCAAATTTTTGCTTTCATTGCATGCGTGTGTTACTTTCTCATTGTTTCTTTGTGTTTGTGTTTCCCCTCCCCTTTTTTTGTAATTTAAATGAGGGTCGATATCACCCCCCGTTTGCCAGTCTTATGTCCTCGGTCCTCTGTCCTCTGTCCTCGGCAATAATAAAAGACAATTGAAATGTCAATAGCTTACAATTGTCTGCAATAACATCCCAGGTAACCGCCGTCGTTTCCGCACAGAGCTCATCATTACCTAGGGGTAGCGTAACGAACCGAGTGCAGGAAGGGTCGCCGAGTCAGGGGTACGATTACCTATAATCGAATAAGGGATATTAAGTACTAGACCCGCTTCAAATTGCTACTATATAAGCAAACTGTCACTCGAAAGAGTTAATCCCCGCTGATTATAGTTGTGCTGCAAATATGGTTTCCTAGAAAAGCCAACGACATTCTCTACTTTCAATTGGTGTAAAGTATATATAGTAGACGTAACTTGTGGAAATATTTATATGGCTCGATATTCAAAAAAAAAAACATTCAACCTATTTTGTTCTTGCTTCTAACTTAACAATCTAGTGTTATTAGGTTTGAAACTTTACCACAATTCATTGATGTGGACAACAGAGTCCCTAATCAACAGCAAACAAGTCGAAATTAATATTGGTCTAGGAAACCAAGAGTTTTCAAAGCGAAATGCTTGGCTTGGGTTGGGTTGGGTTTTTGTTGGGTAAACTGACGCATGTTCATCAAGGCCCTGGGCCATTAATTACGTATACGCCACGAAGCCCAATACCACGTTGTTTTTTGGGGGCGAAATGAAGCACAAAGTCAAACGGTGGGATGGTTTCTGTTTGGCTTACACAGTCATCGTGCATGCAAATTGGGGCTTGATATCTTATTGACTTTCTGACCGCCGAGACTACTTTTGTCAAGTTTGGGGCAAGGATACGCAGTGTGTTTTCTAGCAAAAACCAAATTAAAGGCTATTAAATAGCAAAAGTTTTACAAGGACAACGCAGATAGACTGGCCTAGGATCAAAAACTGAGACATCGTCTAGGAGAACATATCCACTTTAATTTAAATAAATAAATAAAAATATAATATCTGAAAACGGAAATAAAATGCACTTATAATTGAGCTAAGAATAAGTAGAACTGCGCTTCTTCTAGAATCTGTACAAAATTATTGAAACAGTACGAACAACTTAGAGCTAAATTATATTTAATTCCTCTAGCAACTTTCGTGGAAATGGTTTTCGGTATTCGCAAAGTTTTTGGCTGCAAGCTTCGAGCTGCGCCAGCGGAAACGGAAGTTCTTTTTTTTGATGAAGCAATGTAGCAATTGAAATAGAAATGAATCACAGCATCCACAACAGCGACAAGCGAAATGGGAAAAGTTGGGCAAGACTTTTGGCGGAAATGTGACAAGTAAATTGAAGTACCAGCCATACAAAAAAGCAATGTAGTAACCCCAAAGGTCGCATTTCAAATCCAAATTGCTGCCCTTCTCTTTGACATAATCAAAATATGATCCGGCCATGGTAGTTTTTGTTTTTCATGTTGCTGTCGTATAATTTTCCTAGCAATCGCAATATTTTACCAATTGAAGTGCAGACGGAAATAATAGAACTTTGCGGTGGCCACGAAAAACGAAATCTGGTATGCCAAAAATTAGTTTCTTCGCTATAGTATTTATTTAAAATCAGTTATTTTGACATGAAGTAAATCAAGGAGCGTATTAAATTGACAGCCACCCGCTGGAAATAATAATAAATAATAATAATACTGCAGGGGCTTAGCATTTAGAGCACATTGAACCGCATTTCCATCATCCAGGGGAGAAGTGTCCAGTCCAGTGTCCACTCAGATGGACACCGAGTCCCAGGATGGCATCCCCCCCATCACCACAATCTCCTCCATCGACGGGGGTCGCGATGTCCTTCCTTTGATTAAATGTTGAAAATGCTGAAAAATTGCGGACTGCGGCATAATCACAGCGCTGGTGGTTGCGTATTTGTCCAATAAACCGGAAGCTTTTCGAAATGAGCTTTTCAAACTGTTCGGGGAATTGAAAACATTTCAAGTGATGACCTTCAATGACCTTGCAGCATATAAGAGTGGCTAATTCATTTGTAGTGTTTTTTAATTTTATTTAAACTTTATGGAAAGTAAAGTTTTTGATTAAGAATAACAGCTGTCTAGAACCATTTCATTCCCCCAACTTTTGCTGTGCGTTTTAATAAATTATTCCCAATTAATTATAGTAGAGATTCGTTAAATGGTTATAAGTTATGAAAAAAATCCCTAAATGTTATATCCTGAGTACAAGCAAAGATTCCAGAGGGCAGTTTTCAGAGGGTTTTTAGGGGGATGAATATACAATGGGGAACTTGACTTGCTGGTGGTTGCATCCTGGGCGCCCTGTTAAGTGAATTTATAAAAGGCAACAAAAAGCATAAAATTTACGCTGAAAAATAGCAATTTGAAGCAAAAGAAGAGCGAGGAACGCCTGTTTTGCTCTAAATTACTTGGCACAGCAATTTGGGTATACAGCGCCTGATGACCTCATTAATTTTCAATCTGAGCCAGATTACAGTCCGCTGGCGGGAGTATGATGAATCTCCTCCACCCAATTCTAATTTATGATGATAAATGAGTTTCAATCAAGCGGCAAAAGCGGCAAAAGTGAAGTTTACGGCAGCCAGTTGCCCGCTTTTGACCACTCGGCTTCTTAAATCGCGGGATTGTACATGGAAATTTATACATAATTCGATTTGAGTTTTTCCCTCGGAGTGGTGCGAGGATTTTCATTTCAATATTTATGAGTTTTTATTATTTCGGGACAGCCATTTTCATTTTTACGCGGCAGCAAAATTCAAAAATCAGAGGCTTATTGATTTTGACTTAAAAGTCTAATTAAGAATTTGCCTTGGTCCGTTCACATTTGCATAATCTGTACGCAATCCATTACTTCTATTTATTTATTTATCGGTGCGAAACAGAGACAGTTTGGTCACCTGCTGTTCGTGGGTATATGAAATGACCCATTTAGTGCACGAATGGCTACTATTTATTTAAATAATCTGGCTATAATTCAAGTGACCGAGGGTAAACAACAAAAGGTACGTGCGTATATGAATGAAAAACTTTTGAACCCTTTTCAGCGAGGAAAAATTAATGGCATTGCAGCTTCGTTTTGCAATCAATTTGGAAACTCCGGTAAAAAAACGCAAAAGGCGGCACAGCGAAAGTGTGTTTATCCCATAATTTATGGTCGATACACTTTTGGTCGAGTGTCTGCCAGGGTAATTATGGTATTAACTGCCCACGGTGCGGATACGTAATAAATGCTCGTTTTAAATTTCATTTCCGAATGGTGGCTGACTTTAAAGGAGTTAAAGGACTAGGCTTAAGAGAGCTATGTTTTTTTTCACAAAATATTCAAAGTGAGAAATCCAATTACAAGATCGGCGGCAGCAAGATATTGGCGATGTGATCGTATCCATTCTTCGAGCACTTGTAGCTGGCCATGCGATTGCCGAAGTCCACGGCAACGGCCAGGGATCTCTCCCGGATGTACAGGGCGTAGATGAAGGTGCCCATGAAGGTATCTCCGGCGCCCAAGGCGTCCACGATGCGTCTGGGCTTGTGGGGCTTGGAGTGGGTGAAGTTGCCCTCGAGATCCATGAACCCGGCACCCTGATCGCCCCAAAGGACGACCACAAACGGTCGCTTCAGGTTGAGGCCCCAGCGCATCCGCAATCGCTCGTCCAGCTGCAGGCAGGCATCCTCCATGGAAGTCCAGCCATTGGCCTGGGCCAGCTTCTTGGAGAACACGGCATAGTCACAGTAGTCCATCAGTGGCCACATGTCGTCCAGGTTGTTATCAAAATATATCGATAGCACGATCTTCTCCTTGTTGGCCGCATTATACGCCTCTATGTCCTTGACCATCGGCATCGATTTATCCACAAATAGTGCCCGAATGTGAATCCAACCATACCGGTTGAGGTCCAACCTCCGGAAATCATCGACGCTCACGTACGGGAAGTCATTATTGCAATAGACAATGTTTCGCGTTTTGGTCGCCTTGCAGAGGATCACGGATGAGAAGGGCGCACCCTGGTCACATCGCGGGCAGTTCTCGATAATGATGCCCCTCGCCCGCAAGTCATCGATCAGAACCTGGAACACACTCCAATTGCTCAGCATTCCCAGGAGCTCCACTTTGACCCCCAGATTCGCGAGTACAGTGCAGTTGTTCGAAGCCTTTCCACCGCGAATCCAGTAGCCGCCAACCACCTTCTGGTGAGTGTTTTCCCCGGGAAAATGCTTTATGGTCGAGACAAAGTCAATGGTCGTGGTGCCGATGCACAGCACCCTCTTCTTGCCCACAGCCCAGCTCAGTTTGTTGCCATATTGAGGCATATTGTATGCTACTTTGTAAATTTCAGTGTTTTAAAATCGTTTTGCCAAAAGGTGCCTGCCTGATTTGATAAGGAAATTTTGACTAGGAATTTATCTTTTCCTAGAACCGATGGCTGAGATCTACAATTCTTTATTTAACAAGTCAATAGGTTGTTAAAAAACAAAGCACAAATTATGAGCAACTGAAATTCAGGGTGGAGAATCGAAGAAAGGAGTTGAAGAGGAGCTACAGACAATCGCTAGGATGAGCCAATGGTGTGCGATCAGCGTGATGAAGGCCGTGCTGTGCGTCGGCTGCACGGAGGTGGACTACGTGACCACCATGGACAAGGTGGACTTCCAGTGCGACAGGTGCAGCACCCAGCATGGCAACCTCCAGCGCAGCGGCAGGTCCTCCAACGTCAGCACGGCCCTCCGGCTGTTGGGCGCCAATGTGGAGTTGTTCGGCGTGCTCACCCGCAATCCCACCTATCGCATGATCCTGGACGATCTCGAGCAGCGGGGCATTGATATCAGCCATTGTACATTCACGGACCAGAGTCCGCCCTTCTCCACCATTGTCCAGGATCGCTGGACTCGTCGCTGCACGGTGGTATACTGCGACAAGCCGTTTCCGTATGTCACGGCTGCGGATTTCCGGAAACTGGATCTCGATCAGTACGGCTGGGTGAACTTCGAGGCGCGCAGTCCGCGCGAGACTTGCGACATGATACGCCTAATCCTGGATCACAACAACGGGCGGGATGAGCGGGATCGCATAGTGGTGTCGCTGCAGATCTTCAATGCCTTCGCACAAGTGGCGCATCTGGTGGCCATGTGCGACTATGTGTTTGTCACCAAGTACATAGCCGAGTCCAGAGGCTGGAAGACGCCGCTGGAGGCCTGCGAGGGCATCAATCAGCTGCTGCGCATGCCCAGGGACATCCGGATACGCAGACCCTGCATCATTGTGCCCTGGAGCAGCCTGGGTGCGGGCTGTATGACCACCGAAGGGCAGTACTTCGAGCTGCCGGCCCACAAGACCAAGAAGATCATCGATCGCGTTGGCGACAGTGACTGCTTCACGGCGGGCTTCATATACGCCGCTTTTGTGCGCCAAAGGCGCCTGGCCGAAGCCGTGGACTTTGCCAATGCCGTGGCCAGCTATAAGCTGGGCTATGTGGGCTTCGATTGCCTCGGACATTTGCCCATCGAGGCGGTGCAGCTGCCCGTGCGAATGAAGGTGGGCAGTGAGGTGTCCTCCGACGATGAGGATGGCGATCAGCAGAACAGCTGCCGCAAGCACCTGCTGCGCCCAATTGAGTTCCTGCCGGACAAGGACACCATGGCACCCATTAAGCAGGAGGCTCCAAGTGAGACTCCAGTGGAGCTGGATACCTCTAGCTAGGAATGCGTTCCATGTACTGCCCAGTAATCATCTTAAATATCCTACAAGTGTAACATGTAAAGTGTATTGCTCAGTTTCGATCGCCATAAAGGCATTTAATTGGCCATTTATCAGGAAATATGAATAGATTTTGGGACAGGCAGGCATACCTGATTTAATCCAAACTGCTTTATTTAGATACATAAATGAGCAGGCTGCAGAGGCATGGCATAATTCCTGACACAATGATTTAGTTGCGTTTCCCACTGGTTGGTTGGCTGGTGGCAATTCGACGATGTCGCAGATAGCCCTTAGAGGAAATGGCCAAAAGGAGCATAATATATATATGTGGATGCTGTGGAAGAACTGTTGCCACAGCATAATTGCCACATGATTAATTCTTGAGTCAGGCGAAACTTGTCCGGCCCGGAGACCAAGATAAATGCTAATAGATATACATTTATGTAGACGTTTGGGCGTTTGGACAAATGTTGTGAATGGCGGCGCACAGGGGGCTACACGGTCATTTATCATTTCGGACAAACGGGCAGGCAGGCAGGCAGCAACAACAATTACCAGCGAATATAAGTGACAATTTTCATGCATTTCCCGGGCCACGCGGCGTATGAGCGATGAAGATAATTTCGGTGCGAAGCAGCACAGATTACCAGAGATGCTGGCTGGCGATGCCAAGCAGCGCCAAATAATCCCTGGCCAGCGAATCGATAAATGTCCAACCATTTGATGTGGTTGGAGTAGGGATGCTACCATTCCAGCCACCAGAAATGCTGCATCTGGATATGGCACTCCCTCGTAAAAACATGGAGCACAGGAAGTTATTTTCTTTTGGGGGCTGCTGTGTCGCCGCCATGCGAATATTAACCAGAATTATGTGTCGCAGGATTGCAGCTGCCAACTTGAAAGAGAGCTGCACTCAAACTCGGTACTATAAAGTCCTCTGAAAAATGCCATATGCTTCAAAAATATATGTCCACTGGTTATTTAAAAAATAAATATTTTTTAGAGCAAAGAACATTTTTGAGCGACTTTTTAAGAGTGCTTAGTATTTAAATTTTGGCCCTATGAATAAATAATAATATATATTTGTAAGCTGACTTTATTTCGCAGCTGTTCTCTTTATTTTTCGAGTGTTTCACCCACATTTTGGGTGCGGAAAGGGAGAAGATCGAGCCGGAGACGCTTTCATTTGCCTTCCGGATTCGTTTCTGTATGTTGCATGCAACCGGCGAAAGCCAAAGAGCAAACCGACTGCACACACTTACAATGTGAATAGCGAGCGGCATTTATGTAAATTACAAATTATTTCAGCAGTAAAAATTCAGTGGGAATTGTTTTTGGCAAGGCAACGCAGTCGGCGAATTCGTACTAAAAAGGGAGCCAAATATCACTTAATTGTGCCGCACTATTAGATACCCTTTACTTTACATAGCAATGCAGCAGAGCTGCTTTTAAAAACATTTGCTCTTTTTGTATCACTTAAAATAGTATTAATGTTCATAATGAATAATTTAAAGTAGCTGGAGATCTATTAGTAGTTAAAAGTTTACTTTGAATATATTTTAACGAAACCCTAAATCCCTTGGACTTTCAACTAAAATCTTATAAAAACTATATACATTAAGAATTATCTTGTTCATTTGTTGATCCTAAAAGTTTATTTGACTTTGATTTTAGGGAATTATGCAAAACCAACGATCCAGCAACCAAATCAGCAACAATAGCTGCAAATATAATAACAGTCATGACAATGGCCGTGGCAATTGCGAAAAACATTTGCTTTTTTAACGGCATTGGCTGCTAAGCAGATATAAAAGATAGTTATTGTTATTATTCCAGCTACACACACACACACACACACAAACCGAAACTAAAATTGTGGCAATGCTGTCTCTTAGTTTCGACTTTTATTTATAATTTGCTCGTTTTAGAACAATGGTAATGCAGTTGCTATAAACTTGATTATGTGTATGCAAAATGATGCAAACGATTACATCCAAATAATACTCATAATTATACTGATTCTTTGAATGTAACTGATTTTTAGGAACTTTTGAAACTATAGTTTGTACATTTAGGTACATATCTTATGTAAGGAACTTTATTTAAGTGATTTTTGAAGTCTTGAGTATTTTTGAAAACAGCTCAATCCCATTTCCATACGCCCGCATCCGATTTGCGATGTCTGTGTGTGACTGCAATGGTGCATAGATTATGCAGTTGGCTTCAGTTTATGATTGGCAAATCCAATATACGCTCTGCACTTTGGCACCAGATTGGCAACCCGAAAGATGGCCGCCTGGCTGCCACTTTATGCCACTTGCACGCATATTTCGTAGGGCACACAGACACACACACACACATACAGGGGCATACACGTCCATAGTGCAGACACAAGATGGCGGCGCGCCCATTTCCGGCTGATGGGGCAATAGCGTGATTATCGGCAGACGGGCTGCGAAGGGCAAACCGCAGCGACAAAAAATGACTGTGTGAAGAGCCAGAAGTGGAGAGTCATCGAACTTCCAATACCCTCGAAAAGGTATCTCTTGTTAAAAAGGGAAAAACTCAAATTCTATATTAAGTTACTTGTGGTTTTTAGGACTTTTTGTTAGTTTCTTGGAATACATTTTGTGAGCTAGACTTTTGAAGCCTATATCCTTCATAAATTTAAGCATAGTGCTAACATTCGTCTCGGCGTTTGGCATCTGGCGACTCCAGGAAGTGAGCACACACATCCAGTTGTGCAAAATTGCTGCCGCAGCAGTAAGCTGCAAAATAAGCCAAAAATATGCGTTATCAAGTTTGGCCAATATAAAAAAAACGCACACACATACACACACCCGTGCATTTTAGCCCAGCGCACAGCTGGAAAAACAACAACCTTGCACAGTGGTAGAAGACGATTATTCCGTAGTACAAAAAATACAAAATTATATTTTTTTCGAAAATCTAAAACTAAATAAATAATAATTGCTGCAACTTTATTTTAAAGTTTTGTTGTTGCAGTAAAAAGTTCCTTACGATATTCTTAATGGTAAAACAAGAGAGAACGCTATAGTCGAGTTCCCCGACTATCTGATACCCGTTACTCAGCTAGTGAAAGTGCGAAGGAGTCAGACAGTTTTTGGCGGTTTGTGGGCGCTAGAGTGGGCGTGGCAAAAAGTTTTTTGGCAAATCGATAGAAATTTATAAGACTAATACAAAAATGAAAAAATATCAAAACATTTTTCAAAAGTGTGGGCGTAGCAGCTTTGGGCGGTTTGTGGGCGTTAGAGTGGGCGTGGCAAAAAGTTGTTTGGCAAATCGTAAGAAATTTATAAAACTAATACAAAAATGAAAAAATATCAAAACATTTTTCAAAAGTGTGGGCGTCTATGTCTCAGGAGTCAGTATGCTTAATCTCAACTTTCTACCTTTTGTAGTTCCTGAGATCTCGACGTTCATACGGACAGACAGACGGACAGACGGACAGACGGACAGACGGACGGACAGACGGACAGACGGACAGACGGACGGACAGACGGACATGGCCAGATCGACTCGGCTATTGATTCTGATCAAGAATATATATACTTTATATGGTCGGAAACGCTTCCTTCTGCCTGTTACATACTTTTCAACGAATCTAGTATACCCTTTTACTCTACGAGTAACGGGTATAACTAATTTACACTTTTTTACACCAAAATATTATTTAATAAAACAAGATAAAAGACTACCTAGGTCTGTTTTTTGGGCATATTAAATGCCATTATTTTTAGTCTACAAAAATGGACCAAGGTATATCGTTCTCAGACCACTGTGCACATGGCGTGTGTAAGTGGACCACTTGCATTTGAATCGCTGCTGACGCTGGCCGCCATCGCAATTTTGCATTACTTTGCATAACCAAGGGGGGCCTTCCGTCGACGGGTGGCACACATATACACGTACATGTGCCTGTACATGGGCTGTGGGAAAAGGGGGCGTTACAGCAAGAACCGACACTGTGTCTAGAAAATGGAGTTTTGCCGCTGTGCCTTTATTTAACCATAAACTGTTCTTTCATGGTCATTATGGAGGCTTCCTTTGCCGGATTCCGCACATTATTCTTATTTATCGGTGGCGCAGCAGCACAAGAGTAGTTCAGTGGCATTGGAGGATTAACCTTTCCATATATTACGTAGAACGTTTGCTTTCCTTTCATATTAGCATGTGCCCGAAACTCTGTTTAAATACGGCAAAAGTGGCATTTACTACTAGTCAAAGGACTAGGAATTCAACGCACTTTAAGCCCTTTAATACTTTTTGTAAAACAAATACCTTCAGTACACAGGCTGGAAATGGTTTCGGAACCAAATCTGTTTGCATTCCTCATCCATCATGGGCCAGAATCGCCCAATCTTGTAACAAGGCTTAAAACCCCAGTCGTCAATGGGCTTTTTGCCCCATTTTTATTGTCTTGGTTAACTCGGCTTTGATTTTGCAGCGATAGAAAAGAGAAAACCCTTTTTGGGTTGTTCAGGTTTAATAAGGTTTTCGCTGTTGTTCTCGAATCAATCAACAAAAACGTGGCAGATCCTTTCGCATGTTTCTCTGATTATTACGCTCATTACATAAAAAAACATTTCACTTTACTTCAGTTCACTCAGCTTTGTGCAGGAATTTGTTATTATTTTCGTGCTTGGCTGCCTTTTCACAGTTCGCCGACTTAAATGAACTTCAGTGCGGGCGTATGGGGCGTTACAAACACACACACACACACACACACGTGGGGTAAAAGTCATTGGTTATCCTTTTCTCGCAGTTTTTCTTATTTTTTCCTTTGATACCCAGTGCTTGTCAGGATCTGGGGTGTATCGAAATGGGTGAAAACTTACTCAGAAGCCACGAAAAAGAAGCACATGGATTTCATGCCATATTATTTCAGTGTTCTATATGAAATACGACTTACTTTTTGCACTAACACAGGGTATGTGCCATTCGAGGACCTCGCTTTTGATGTACTTCCGTTCAGTCCGTTTGAGTTTCAGTGCGTGGAAATCCTTTCAAGTCGCAAGGGGCCAACACGCGAAATTCATTTGTTAACCCGGAAGGGATAGGATGACGTCGACTGTCGCCGATGTCGTAGTCGCTGCCTAATCCACTGCAGGCGCTAACCCAACCCAACCCCAAGCCCAAACCCAAACCCAAACCCGAACTCGAACTCAAACCCAAGCCCAAAACGGAGCCCGGGAGCCAGGACACAGAGCTCAGGATACAGGACACAGGACCCGGGGAGCTGACAGTGTTTGCTTTCGCGAGAAATGATTGATGAAGGTATCGCCGAAGAGTTGAGCAAAAGAAAAATCAAAACAAAAAAGTGGCAGGCAGGCGACTAATCTGGGCGGAGGAGCATGTCCTGAAAGGAAAGCCATTTAAATGCATTAAAGTACTATTTTTCAGGCTTTTATGTGTTTCCCCTAACAAGGATATCAATCATCGAGCCCTCTTCCGAAAACTGGCGAATTTGCAATTAAGAAGAAAAGTACTTGCAAAATAATGTAAGTGAGGGGAAATCAGAGGTCTCTGTAAGTCAGGGAAAATCATAGGTCTCTGCATATATTATTCTTTAAACAAAAAAGTTTTTTAAAGTGAAATTGTCCTGCAGGATAAATAGAGAGTCTATCAGTTATGCCACATTAACTCATAAAACAACGTATGATTTTATATTACCTTCATATTTTTAAAAGCTCTTAAATAATTGAACAGTATTTTTAAGCTGCTGCTGTTTGCTTTGTGCTCGTAATTTCTAATTTGCTATTAACTGATTTAAAGCGGGACTTGGACCATCAGAGGAGTACAATGGACTGGAACGGCTTCAGCTTGAAGTGTCGATCAGGAATTCACTTTGTCCGCCTCGCAAAACTTAATTTCCTTCATGGGTTTTATGTCCCTGGACCTTTTAACGACCCCATAAAGCGACGCGTTTGCCCATCCATGTTGGCCGCATCCTCCAGTTGCCCTTTTTGTCCGTCATCACCTCACCTGGTGACTGGTTACTGGTGACTGGTGACTGGTGTCCACTAACTGCTCGCTGTGCAGGGCTTTATTTGGTGTTTTTATGGCTAGTTACTCTCGTTTGATGGTATTAACATAATTTATGTATGAACACGAAACTACTAAGCGCACTAACAAAGTATCTAGCTCTCATTCTGCTGGCAGTTCTGCAAAAAGCAAAAGGATCAGTGATGGGAAAAGTGGTGGTACTTGGCACATACTTTATGAATTTTAGCTTTATTTGATGTTATTACTTATTTAGTACATTGTTAACGAAGCTGCAGAATGAGTAGCAGTCAAAGCTGTGAATGGTTATAATTATCAACTATAATATATACATTAGTTACCTTATATCTATCTATTCATATATATATTCTTATATTCTTATACTGATTATTTTTTTTGAATTAGCTATAAGCATGTTGCAGCTTTCCCATCACTAAGCAGGACACTTGATGTTCTTGGAGGTAATAAAGCAATCGACTCTTGGTTAATTGCAGCCACTCGGAGTAAACAATGCCCAGGATGAAGTGGGATGCCCACGGAACTTGGGATTGGCGACAGCACAGCTGGATGGGTTAATGGATTTTTCCAATGGGATGGTGACTTTTAATTGAATCCAAGGTGCAAAACTCCGGCGCTGCTAGATTCCAGCCCGCCGAGCCGATTTTACCCAGCTTATCGCCATATTCAAATTAGCGGGCACAACCCGGAGTGCGATAATAGAATGAGCCACCACCTCCACCACCGCGACCTCCACCCACGAAATTCCGAAAAACCAGTGTAATAAAAGAGTCCAAAAATACGTAAACATTTTTCGTTCATTTAATTTTACGATATGCAAAGCATTCATAAAAAGCGCAACGGCAACTACGCCGGCAAATATTGTAATAAAAAGACGAGTGCCCACCAAGCACCAAAACAACAAAATGTGTTCCAACTTCCGTTTCCGCTTCGCCATTTCCATCGCCTGGTTGTGTCCCTAAGGATTGACAGTGGGCTAAAACACCGATAAATCGGAAATTATATCTAGTAAACTACTATATTACTTGCAAGCCGATAATTTATTAATATTTGAAAAATGGTATATTTAGAAATCAGATGATACAGTAATAGTATTATAGTATTATACAATTAATTGATATCGATTCTTTTTACATTCTAAGTAACTTTAGATTTAAACGAATTTTTTTTTTCAAATATGTTTTGTATATCCACATATTTTTTAT
Organism: Drosophila teissieri; assembly: GCF_016746235.2. Taxonomy (NCBI): domain Eukaryota; kingdom Metazoa; phylum Arthropoda; class Insecta; order Diptera; family Drosophilidae; genus Drosophila; species Drosophila teissieri. Next base: position 10,997,224 of record NC_053031.1, on the reverse strand, counting down.
CCATATCTGTCCCACTGTTGAGCGGGTGACCAGTCGGCATTTTTGTACACATGCCCGTTAAAGTTTAGAGCATACACGTAGCATAGCCATGCCCCTCTTGCACACAGGACTATGTGTGTGCACATATGTATGTACATATATGTATGTATATATGGTCTATATAGAACGCAGTCATAATCGTAAACAATTGACGGCGACCGCGACATTTTATAGCTAGAGCCCTGTACTTGCCGAGTGGTTAATGGTAATGGCCGGCGGAAAGTCCGGCGGTTGTGTGGCCAATGGGCGTTTTGGCGGACGGACGGACAACGTCGCGGACACGGACGCGGACGCGGATACGGACACGGACAGGGAGAGGGGAAGGGGAAGGGACACTCCAGCATAAATTAAAGCGCCGTTAAGCATAAGCTCGCCCAATTACCAAAGTATCCTTGGCCATTATATTTACGGATTTATTATTGTGTTGACTGCCATTCAACGGAACTGCACCCACCGCCCTGCGCCCAATAAAGTATAAATACACAAGAAAAAAATGTTGGGTGGGTGGTTGGCGTGCATGCATGCAGGGATGTCTTATCAGCTCTTTGTCATTTGTCATGTTAATTTAACGATTTTTCCCCACTGCTGACTGTTCGTCCTTTTTTCGATTATATGTATTACCGTCTCGCAGTGCTGCTCCTGGCCAGCATTTATTGATCTATTTATTAAGATGATTTGTTAAGTAGCATAGAACATACATACTGACTGGCATAAATATCAAATGAAATGAATCTATTATGACAAATCTGTAGCATAGTTTGCAGCTTTTTTCCACAGCATTTTGAAAGGCTTAAGCTTGATTAAATTTTAATAATGTATAAGCCCGTTTTGACCACTTCAATGGCGCATCACTGTTGGCAGCAAATGAGTATACTATGTGTATAATTTATGCTTTATGTGCGTGTCTCTGAGGCCGTAAGCAAATACATGTAATCATCGGGGTTGTCAATTCGTATGACGTTGAGGTAAACGTAACATGCGAGCTTTGCTTTAACTACACACACAATCCAGTCAGTTAAGGATTTAACTTAAATGTAGAACCGAAAATACATGTAAATTGCTATTCAGCTGGCTACTCTTTTGATAATGTTGCTGGGATGCTTCGAAAGCAAGTTATAATTAGTAGGCGAGACTTTTATTGTATTCGATGGCCGGGAAAAGCGTGGAAAAAGGCATGCTGCTAATTTAGATTCCAGATGCTTGGCTGCCAACGTACCATCATTTTGCAAACCGAAACGAGCATCTTCTGGCTGCCTGGTTGCCTGGCTGACTGTGGCTGTGTTCGTTTAATTAATGCGAAATCTAATTGAAAAACTGATACTCTCTGCCTGCTGGCTGTTGCCTGTTGGCTGCCACATTTGTGCGTGTACGCGTACGACTGACTATCTACAGTGTTAATTGAAATTTAATCTAGCCAACACGAACGGAGACGAAGACGCTGCTGCTGCGATGTGATGAGAATGGGAATGGCAGTTAAAATGGGACTGGGAATGGCAGTGCACTGTGCGAAATTACGAGCTATTTTGCAAGACATTCGACGCCCTTTTATCATTGCAACCCCTCTGATAAACTCCGCTTCCTTTGGCACTTTTATAGTTTATTCCAACTCAGTTGCAAATATTTCTTGCTGTGCACAAATGGGAATGCGAACAGGCAGCAGCACGGGATGTATTTATCGGCAGCGTCAACGGCGGCACAGATTAGAAACATTTTGTGCGGCTAAATGGCCCGAGTATCTCATGGATACGGATGCAGCTTTCCCTTCTCCGATTTTCTCATTTTCTGATTTTCTTCCCAGCCCAGTTGAGAACTTTTCTCCGTCGCCTGCTGATTGGACTGGAACCCCACTTACCTGTCCGCTTTTTGGCCCAGTCTGGTCTCCACTGGCCAGGTCAGTTGTGTTTGCTGTGCAATTGGCGATTGGCGCTTCGCGGTGTCGCCATCGAAGTCCTGTTTGCCGGCGTATCTACTCCACACTCGGAAAAAATAAGAATTCCAACTAGAAAATCATGTAGTTTTCCCTAGATAAGTGCCTGATAATTTTGTAGACTGTACGCCAACAGACACCAGTCCCAATCTCAGTCGACGACTCTGTCTTCGTCGTCGGCTTTTCTTTAATTTATTTTGTCTCCGCATGCAACGTGGCTGCAATCGAAGCCAACTGAAGGCTAACAATGTCGGCTTGTTGCATTTCTTTAATTTATTTGAGCTGCGACTCATTTGCAGCACTTTGGGCGCTTTCGCATGTCTAGCGTTTTGCGACCAAGGCTGCCATATTAGGTTGCACTTTAGTGGAACAATCGATCAACTCGGCACAGCGTTCACTTCGATGCGGTTCACCAACCTGACCACTCTGACCGATTTATGCAAACTCACTTTGGCCACCAATTAAAACTTGCAGCCATGAGAGCTACTATAACTTAGCTTTTTCCATTGTGTATGGAAGGAGCATTGCTGGTTGTCAGTTACAGAAACTGAAGAGGTAGCTGCATAAATATTTACAAGGAAGCGAAAATAATAGTATCACTACCAAAAGTTGATTGAATTAAACATTTCTGCTAATAGTACAACCTCTTATGGTATCTTTTCCAATTGTGTGGTGCCTAAAACTGATAGCTTTTGACATTGTCCTTCGCTTTTTCCCCAAAGTGCAAGCCAATATTTCCCATCTTCCGCCTGGCCAAAAACTAAATCAATCGCCGGATTATGTAACTGCAGCCAAAACTAAAACCGCTCCGCTGAAATGCCTGCTTACGTGACCAGTCGAGTGTCTACGGCAAAAAGCGAAATACAACAAAAAAAACAGAAAAAAAACAACTAAATATCAGATACAGCCCTCCCCTCGGTTTTCCCAACCCCTTTATCTGCCAATTTCCACCGTCGAACTGCCACGAACTGTTGAGCAGTCGAATCTTATTTGATTATAACGCTGAACGCCGAGTTCGCTGGCCGTTCATGAACTACAAAAGCCGCTGGCTGCGTTTCGTTTAGCGTTGCACTGCACTGCGAGAAATATGTGATACTCAAAGACATTGATATTCGGCAGATGTGATTTAAGTACCAAGCTAACTAACTAAATGTACCAGTTCGAGTTGTGAAAAGATCCATTATTAGCTTGAATCAACCCAAACAAGTAATGAGATAAGTAACTGGAAATATACAACATTTCCCTTAAGCTGTTTATTAGTTATTTGCTTTTGTTGCAGTGCAACATGGCCTCGATGCGGTTGTTGGCTCTTGCTACCGCACTCACACTTTAGCACTCGCATCAAAGTATCTTTCGGATGCAAAGGCGAAGCGCACTGCGCCGAAAACGTGTGCGTTTTGCATTGCAACAGAAGTTGATTGCGAGGCATAGCCGACTAGTTAATTCCCTAAGCTCAACATTTTACAAAAATAAGTGTGCCAACATGTATTGTTCCAAAAGATACCAATTAGTTCTTTAGGGTTATAATTTTATATATTCTGTAATAAATTAAATGATTTTTCTTAACAAAGGTAAGCTATTGAATACTAGCTTCTACTATATATTATATATTTTATATATATTTTTTGCATCTACATATATGATGTAAATTTATCATTCTTCATGTAAAGTCGACTATATTCTGTAAGGAAGGGCACACAAACTAGCAATTTGAAGGCAACGACATCGTTCGACGGCCTAGAAGTTTTGCTCGCCAAACAGAAAAAATTGTTTAAAAATTCTACAAAAAGCAAACACAAAACATGCTTTACAGCAATGCAATTTGGTGCTTGTTTGCTTTGCATTTTTCTCCCAGTTTTTTTGGTTTGATAAATGGGTGCAGTACTTTTATTTATGCATCTCGTGTGTGTCTCACGCTAAAATAATTATCTGCATTGCAATTCTGAGAGACACATAATTCAAAATTTGCAGGCGGGCCCGCAGAAAAGATTCACGTTTGCAATGCATTTCAAAATTGATATTGATTGCATTCTTAAGTTAAGAACCATTATATTTAACCATTCTACTCACTACCGGAATAACATCACTTTAATTTTGGTTTAATATTTATAGTTTATAGGTTAACAGCAAAAAGCAATATTATACGGCTATTACATCTTTAAGCAAAAGTATTAATGTCGATTGGTGAGAGATGAGTTCCATACACGATATAAATTTTATGCTATTGCTCCATTCTGAAGTATCAGCCGTCGCAGGAGCTTGCATCCTGAGCTTTGGACAGTCTTCATGGCTTCCTGGAGTAGCAAGGACTCCTTCTCGCTGCTGAGAACCCGCTGCTCCTTCTTCAACTCACTGGCCAGACAATCCACAAGATCGTCCTCATTGAAGAACCTAAAGTTCACGATGGTGGTCTCCGGCGGCAGCTCCTGCATCAACTCGAACTGCTCCCAGTACTGATTCGTTTCCAGATTGAAAACGTAGACGACCAGGACCGTTTGGTTCCCCTTCGGTTCGCCCTCGCGTTCCATTATCAGGCGATTGTAGATGGGCACCAGGCCGTGATCACAGGTCGTCAGATTGTCGATGATCAGCAGATTGACACCGCACTCGGACAGTCCATCGGCAAACTGCCTGATCAGTCGGAACTTACTCGCTCCATCCGGCACTTGGGTGCTCCAGGAGTAGGAGTGTGCATTTCCCGGCCAGGGAAAACACTGGCGCAGGGTCTCTGCCGCCAGGGATTTTCCCACGCCCGGAGGACCCAGCAGAGCCACCGACCGGAAACGCCCCGAACCACTGAGTGCCCGCTCCATGCGAGCCAATGCCTGCTCCTGGTTCAGGACCACCCTGCCCATGTACCGAAAGATCCTGCCCAAGTCCAGAGCCGCGGGACTGCAGAAGGCATCCTGTGGAGGATAGAGTTAGTCCAAGTTATGCAATGGATTTTCCAAAGCCTGTACTGCTTACTTTACTACGCATATACAAATCCCTTGATAGATAATCCTCCTGCTCCAAGCCCAGCAGCCGAAGGATATCCAACCAGAGGCCCTCCTCTCGAGGAACGGAATAATCCATCTGCTCGGTGGACAGCTTCGTGCCGAGGAAGAGCATCACGACGACCACCACTGCCACCGTTGCCATGATGGAGAGTCCATGGAGGAGCTGTGATAGGCGGTTGGAGCGCAGTCGTTCCCGGTACCGCTGGCAGCTGGTTCTTCGCAGGATGCCCCTTTGCTTGGGATCCTCCTCCTCCTCTAAAAAGTCACCAGCTTGGGGTCCTTGATAGAATCTCCAATGACGTGGAAGCCGCCGGCGGTACCTTTGGCCATTGAGGTCAGAGTGCTGCATTGCAGTTTATGATGTATATATCTTGTATATGTTTGTCTCGTATAAATACACTTTGTTAATTTTATCGCCTTGGTAGAAAAGCACTTTTTGACTGCAGCTTCGGAATTTGTTGATTGCTGTTTGTGTCTTTTGTGTGTGCAACAATATGAATCTAGTTTGACACAACTAAGAGTATTGAATTTTGTCTAATTTTGAGTGTTTAATCAAAGAACCCATATTAATGTTAACACAGCATAACCATTGCTGGCATTACTATTACTATTTAAAATTTAGAAATCCCTTTGAATTAAGTTTGTTTTATTGCTACAATTTCTGGCAAACTATTGTAAAATGTGATTTGAAAGCTAAAACTCAGCGGATTGAAAGCGCTTACTCATCATTATCGGACATTGGCAATCAGCTGATTTGGAGCAGCAAACACGATCATTACCATTACGCCGGTGATTAACCCCGCACCCAGACACCAACTGGGCCATCATGGTTCGTTCGAAAGCAGCTGGAAGATCTAGCGATCATGGTTACCAAGCCAAACCAAACCAAAACCAAAGCCAAAACCCAAAGCAAAACCAACCAAACCGAACTGAAACGAACCGAAGTAAGCCAAGCCATCAGAGCCAACGAAGCCACCAGACCAATCCAAGCCAAGTCGAGAAGAGACAAGACAGCCGGGGACAAGACAAAGCTGTGGACAGCCAGACAATCAGCCAGCCGAGCAGTTAGCTATTTTGGTGCTTGGCTACAAACATGGCTCAAATGTACGGGACACACCAGTAAGTATTCGTAAGCCAACAATAGGCAAAAATTGAGGAAGCCGTCCATTGCAATAGTGACTTACACATGCCCTTTTCTGAATCCATTACATAGAAAATTTAAAGTAAATTTATAGATAGATAATATGCTGAATGAAGTATATAATATATTATATAAGTTAATTGTGGATAAGAAAGAAGATAGATAATACTCTGCATGAAATTTATAAAATATTATATAAGTCAATTCTGAAAGAAAATTACCATTACCTAAATAAATTTAAATTCTTAAAAATCGGTATATATTTATAATAAATACAAGCTCTTCATCGGCGTATGTATGAAAGGTGAGGGTATTTGGTAAATCGTGGTGCTGCAAAGTGCCTCCAACAGACATGTAAAATCTCAGTGCCGTAACGGTTTATGAAAATCAAGTTGGGCGACTTGCAAAAGTGTCTTCATAAATCAGTCAACGCTCTGGGTACGAGCGTCAGCTGTCAGGCGGAGATCACTTGGAGCTGTGGAGTTTTGTGGAGTTTTGTGAGTTTTGTCTTGGAGCTGCGGTTCGGTTGGGTTCACCGGTAATTACTCCAGGCACCCCCCTTCCCCCCGCATCCGCCACCTGTCCTACACTCATTTGATGCCCCTCAATCGCAGTTTGGGTGCCATTATGCTCTCTACATGACGTGACACGGGGGAAAGCTTTTGGGCAGGGTAAGAGTTAGTTGGCTCTAGAAACCGACTTTTACCGCCACCCAGTGATGCCCAATATTTGTGGCTTGAAATCGCAATATTCTACTGTTCTAATTTAGAAACAACCAAAAACTTTCTTCTTAATTACTTATCACATGCCTAGAAAAATAAATCAAAAATTAAATACATTCAAATAAATTACTCCTTCTGATTACTTGTTATTTTAAAATCAAAGTCTATCAGTTACATTTTTACACTAAAAAGCAACTATCTATTTCCCAGTTTTAAAGTCGAAATGCCAGCTCATTTACGGATGGTTAAAGTGGCATTCGGATGGGTTTCGGGTCTTGCCATATGATTTTGACAGCCCAGCTCCGAGTTGAAGTTGAGGTTGAAGATGGGTTTGGTTTTGGCCCGGTCTGGTTCGTCAGTCAGCTGCTGAGTCAGCTGTTATAATTGTTGGCAAAGCGGTGAAGTTTTTGCCAGCCGAACGCTGCGCTGCGCTGGTGTGAGTGAAACTTGATGGAAAATTACCAACTTCAATCGGCATTAGACGGTACTCCATTGTGGCTGAGGCATAAATTAAGTCGCCCGCTCTTGGCTTTTTTTCTATGCCGCTTAAGAGATGTTTTAAAGAAATGAACCGTAGTATAATGATTAGTTAGCTTCTACGAAAGATTACCATATGTTATAGCTATCCTACGACCTATTCTATTATCCAGCGAATTAATTATTTTTTCTCCAGAATTATTCTTTCTCCAGAATCAGAAATTGTTACGCTAGTACTACTTATTATAAATCTAGTTAGTAATTATTATTAACCAGCTAGACATACAAAATCTTCCTTCCATCTTACACTATAGGTACATAAAAAACAATAGTTCTTTAGGCGATATGGGGCCTTTCGTAAGAATAGTTAAGGAATATATATACTAACTATATAAAATAAACCAATTAAAAGTGAAGATTTTATATATTTTGTATAGTATAAATTGTATAAAAAGAAGAAATTTCATCATTTATAAACTCCTGTCACTCTTTAGAATAGTTCATTTTGGCAGGCAAAGCTGAAACTTCAACGACTTTTAGTAGATACTTTGTGTTCAAGACCACGAACTTAATTTATCTATCAGATTGTTTTGAAGACCAGCAAACTATTATGGGACATTTCGCCCAGAGATGCAGATCTGCGAGTTGTGGGCTATTGTGTGCTGAACCAAAAAGCAGGCAAAGAGCTGAAAATTGCAGGCGAAGAGGCCAAAACTGGCCAAACTGGTTGTCGGAGGTTGGTTTTTATTTTTGCCTTTTTTGTGTTTTTTCCGTTGTTTTTTGCCTTTTTGTTTTTAGTGTGGTGAGGCCCACTACTGGAGTTACACACACTCAATTCCGCCCGTACACCCCAGGCACTCCCCTTAAGTTTTTTTATAGATACTCGGGTTTTTTGTTTTTTGATTTTTTTAACGCCTCGTCCGCTGCGTTGTTTACGTTTAGCTTGGATTTCTTCATTCCACGCTGGTTTGTTTTGATTTAAAAAAGGTTGGGCTAGAAAAACTGGATGCCCTGTTTGGTTGTTCTTGGGCTTAAGATATTTGGATATTGTTTTTGTGTGCTGGGCTATGCTGTGCCTACTATTTTCCCCCGACGTCTTTATCTGCGATGGTTTATTATTTCAAGTAGTACCGTACCGCTGGACTTGTTTGTTCGTTCTGCTCTTTGTCCCGTCCCACAAAAGCGAAGCGGATTCTCCTCGCTTCGCTGGGAAGAAACCTGGAACTTTTAAAACTTCACCGCTGCAGATAGAATCCGAATCGGAATACGAATCGGAATCGGAATCCGCTGGTTTATCTGCCTGCGTAATGAGTTGCCATTTGCAGAGCCCTTCAACCACTGGCCCATTTGAAACCCTTTCGCCTAATTGAAATTCATGGCAAGTTAATCCCAGCCGGCAGAAAAAGCAGCTACGACTGTTGCTCATTTGCTATTTGTTTTGCTGCTAGTTTTGAACGCTTTTACTTCCTCAACTACAGCATCATTGTAATCATATTCATACTCCTTAGAAGGCCATAAAATAATAATAGTAAAATAACATTTTCAATGTGATTGAATGATTCAATACTCGTGTGAATGGATTTTTGGGGTGCTTGTAATGAATACTCCCGAATGGAGTACGAACAATGATCTTGTACAAACGATACAGTCAAGTGCGTTCCATATGGAATGGGGAACCGAAAAATGTTGGGGTCTTCGGGGGGAGACTTTAATTATTCTTTGGGGAGATTAGGTCCCCTTCAGGCACTTGTTATTTTCGAAAATGGTTCGATAGGGAGAAAGCATGAAACAAATAGCTAGACTCAAGTTGGAGGCAATGAATAAAACATTTCTAAAGTGTTCTCCATTATAATGGGTGCACATTACAAAAATATGTACACTAATCAGGTTAAAACAATGTTTAAATTTTAAATATAATATAGTATAAAATATATATATGACATATTATTTCGTATTTTATATATAATATTTTTAAAATGTTTGTAAATTGCTTAACACTGTTGAAACTTTTATCATCTTTAGACTACAGTTTTCTTTATAATTCCTTGTTGAAGAATTGAAATATATTTTCTATGCACCTAGATTTTTGCGCAGTGCACGTCGCCCAATGGCCGCTTAATTTAAGTCACAATGTTTAATAAAATGTATCATTCAGGCGCCTGTGTCCAATAAACAGTAGTTACATCAGCCGCCGGCAAAGAATCCCATGCAAATGTGTTGCCAGCTGCCGCTTTTCAATCCGAGAGGGATGTGGAAATAGTGGCTATAAGTGAAAACATGTGGAACGCAGATCGGGAGCCAAAGATCAGCTGCTACATTCGACGGCCACATGGAAACGGGAGGAACTCAGCTATGTAGTTTCGACTATTTCATAGTTTCTGTACTAGTTTCTATACGAGAAACACTTTCTGCTGGAGCAAAAATCGGATTTTAAAGTCCTTAAACCAGTGACTTGGTCGCCAGACGCGCTGAGATTTGTGTCCACTGCCACAGAAGCATTTCGATTTGCCAGCCTTGGTTTTTTGTGTGAACTTATTAGCATAATGAGTAGAAATATTGCCCGAGCAGCACTCGCTTCGCTTCGCTTTGCTCTGGTTTATTTGACAACTTTTCCTAGCTCTTGGTTCACTGCCTGCCTGCGTTGGCCATTTGGCCTTATGTCCCTTTCATCTCCTTGGTCATTATGTTAATAAGCGAAAGGAAAAACGCTGTCGCCGCTGGGCAAGCACTCTTGAATCTGGATGCTGCTGGAGTACACCCGAATGCCCAAGTGTCCTGGTGGGACGAAAGGACAATATCCACCGATGGCCCCATAAAGTTTACTCTTGGCGAAAAATGTCGATTTGTTTTAATGCCACCCGGAACTGAGCGGACGGAAGGTGGAATGTCGGACTGCTGGGATTCTGGAATACTGTGGGATACTCAGGATGTTGGGATGCTGGGATGTTGGGATGTTGGGAGGTTGGTCATCAAGCGGGTATTACTTGCCGATGGCAACCGAGAAAGGGTGTAATGACCACCGGAGATGACGAACAGCTTGGCCATGCAAATGAACATAATTATTTTGACAGGGCCCATCAAAAGGTCACATCTGTTCTAGCAGTGTTTTCAGTTGCCAAAGCGCCAGTTTTTAAAATAAATTACACTCCGAGTATAACAAGTTAAGTAGCTTAACACAAATAGATTGCTTTGTCGGAGTAGATTTCGTGTATTTCTCTATATATTTTATACATTTTACTCACTCTATTGTTTGATAGTATTCCAAGTTGTTTCTTTTATATGTTTGTGTGTGTGCTTTCATAGAAGAGGTCCGAAAATAAGCACCGAGAACCTGCCAGTTTTTAAGGACTGTACACTGAAAGCCGGCAAGCGGTGGGGTAAAGTGGAATGAATACATAAATGGCGCCCAACGTGCCGCCTTAATGACAGCGATTAAAGTGCAGTGGTAGGCGGCAGTTGCCAGATGTACGTAGCTACACTTAAAAAAAAACAATTTTTTATTACATTTATAAGTAGTTTAACCTAAAAACAGCTTAAACAGGAAAACCAAAGTTAAAAAATCACTTAAATTGAGAGGAAATGAAAAATTGCTTTTTAAATTTGGAAGGATAATATTTTTGTGCTAGTGAATTGGTGGACGAGTTGGAGGATGGGTCGGTGACACATTGTGCGATACATGAAAAACTCGTAAAGCAAAAAAGGAAACAATTACAAATGCTCGCACACACACACACAATCATACACACAAGCACACGCACACACACACGTGCCCACCTACATACAAACATGTGTGTATTCAAATACAGGACCAAAGGATGCTGTGTGTGTTTTTGTGGGGGTGCTCCTCGCATAGCGAAGTGAAGTGAGCGGTTCGCAGATGTTTGAAGGATTTCTATTACATTTTTGTTTTGTTCCTGCGATGTCGTGGCTGCTTTACTTGTATTTTTGTATTTTTGTATTTCCCTTTTTGGTTTTCTCCGCCGTTCTGAAGAGTGAAATTGCTTCCGCCGCACTTAACGGTGCGCAGTACTATGCTACGCTTTTCCTCCATCTCGGATTTTCCATCCATCTGCCCCCGCAACCCGCAACCCGCACCCCGCAGCTCCAGTCCTTCTTCATTTGATGCCAAACATTTCCGCAGCTCGTCGCATAATTTAATGCAAATACTCTTGCCGCGTCCCATTCCCCATTTTTGGCTCAGTGTTGTCATAGAGAATAGTACAAATTATACGAGATAAAAAATATATAAAAAAGTTTCCCAATACATATAGCAGCCTGCCAAGCAAGAACTAGTTGTTTTTTAAATCTTGATGAAATTTATTATTATAAATATATGAAAATCTAAGAACTGTTTTTCTTTTGTTTCTTATGCTGTGAAAGATTGAATTTAAATTGTATTAGAACCTAGAAGAGTTTATTTTCCCCATTTAAAAAGTTGGCTAGAAAAAAGCTAGCTGACTATGTCCAAATCAGAGCACGTCCCTTTGCAGGATTTTCCTCGTTTCCTTCTCGTTTCTGGCATCACTGCGTGCGGCACTAAATATCGATTTTAATAGGGAAGCTGGATTTTTGTGCATCTTGCTGGCTGTTTGTCCTTGGGCTGACCTTTGCGAGCTGCATCCTGCATCCTGCAGCCGGTCCTTCTGGCCAGGTCCTTGAAGGGCTGTTGCAAAGCTCCTTGGACGGCAATGGCTCTCAGTGCTAAACCAATTTAAGCTGCATGTCGATTTCCCTTGAGACATCGAATGCTTATTAAATGCCTGAAGTAAATAAAAAGTTATATATATATTAATTATTACTTTTCTTTAATTTCCACACAGACCTCGAGCTATTTTAACTTTTAGTGTTGCAAGCAGGATTTTTAAAGTGAATTCCTTTTAAAGTAAATAGCATTGAATATTGAGGATTTATTTACATGCCACAATTGCGTATGCACATAATTTGCATGAATGTTACTACAAAGTGATGTCCTGACTGCGGAATTGGGCGACATGTGCCGTGGGGCAAACGAAAAAAACCGAAATTCAAATATTTCAGACCGAAATTTAAGCATGCGAACTCGAATGCAAAAAAGGGATAAGTTGAATTCGCTTAAAAAAAAGAAAAAAGTAAAGAAACATGCAAAAAGGGCTTATGGCGGATTTATTTGGCAACACACGTGTCTATGTTGTCGGCAAATCCCACAGTCTGCAAAGCATTTGCCTTCCCGATCCCGAAAACCAACCTCATACAACTGGAAAGCAAACACAGGTTCACGCAATCCAAATATTACCGTGAGCCCTCTTAAAAGATACAAATTTGCAGGATACACACGCAACAAAAATCGTGGGCGGAGTTTTTATCAAACGGCAAGGAAAAGTAGAAGAAAGTATCTTATATTATTCAATAAAGTGAATATTTTCAGATGATTGCATCTTAATATACATGTGTGTTGTAGTTTGGTTATGTAGTCACTAAAAGAGTGAAGTGAAGTTATAGTTTAAATATGAAACCCTCAATATTAGGCATACATATATGTACTTCTTCTGAAGCTCAAGTGTGTAAGTGGATCAGCAAAGTTGCTCCCACAACGAATGCCATGCCATCGTAGAATTTCCCAGCCTACTTTTCCGCCAAAACGTTTTGCGTCTAATGAGTTTTCTACCTGCGGTTTCGGGGAAAATTTGCGCAAAAATGCGACTCTTTACCTTTAAGTGCCGTAGGGGGAATGGAAAATGCTTGGTTAGATGGTTAGCTGGTTGGGTGGTTGGGTGGTTATGGGGCATCGTGGTTTTTACCTTCGGTGGTGGTGAGAAGTGAACAACAGGACCGTATGCGCTGTAAATGTTTAAGTGGTTACCGCGTTTAAGTCATTAGGGAAAATTCTTGGCGACCAGAGAAAAGGGTTGGGTGAACTTTGCTCCCAGAATTTGAATCTCAAAGTCGTGTTAAAAGTTGTGCCATACATACATACATACATATATTATGCGGCACTTTTTGGGTGGCTTTCAAAATTTCTATAGAGGCGGCAAATTCTTTGGGGTTAGTGCTTACAAAGCTTGTGAACAGTGAAAAGATGATCCGACATTAATTATGTAACGAATCTAAAACTTTGGGGGCACACAAAATATAAAACTTTAACAATTTGTTTAGGTATTCCGTTTGAAGTGGAATGAAAGTTTCCAAGAACGCGTATACGCCGTATGCCTACCCATTACCTTCTCACAACTAATGATAACTTTAAGTAGAAAAATTTAATAGTTAGGCTTAATTATACTAATATATATTTTCTATAAATTTATATAAAAAGCCAAAGTTGTTTCAAATAGTTTTTATTCATTCATATTATCAACTACTACTTATACATTTACTTTAAGCCAAATCTTCATTAATGTCATTTTATATTGCAAATGTAAATTAAAACTTATATTTTCCAAGTCAAGTATAACAATGTCAATTAATAACAATGTATAAAATCTTTAGTTAAACTCGAATTCCGACTCGAGTAGGGGGAAAAACAAAACCTTTTAGCAACCCCTCTCTTGAGTGAAGCGAGCTTGGCTCATTTTCGCCAGCACTTTGTTCTCTTCCAGCTTTAAACGGACTCTTTGCTGAAACTCAAGAGATTTCTCATAGTGTAAGTGCACTCAACCCACCTCCTTCAGAGTTTCTACAAGTGCTAAACAGCCTGAAACCATATAACCCATAACCAATCGGTCCTAAAGGGATTGATACATATGTTTGACTGTCAAGTATTGAAATATTGAACACCCCTTTAAAATGTGCGAAATTATCGGCGAGAAACGTCTGCCTATATTTAAATAACTCTGTCGCAATGACCGTAGCGAAACGTGTTCGACAACGGCTTTAAAAAATTAACAACATTGCTCCAATTAGTCTGGCCTGTCCGGCTCATAATTAAATGGGCATACATCGTTCTTTTATGGTATATATGTATGTAAATATTTCGCAGGCACTCGAAGCACCAAACCTGCGTCACGGCCCTATGGTTTTTGCGACTCCTTTCGCTTTTAGGTCCATTTGGTTATCACCCCGGACAGACGGTTAAATTGAATTTATAAATAGGCACAGACCACTGTTTAACTATCAGACTCAAATTCGTAGAGCAAAGACCCACTAATCAAACAGATGTCGACTTAGTTTAGAGCAAGTTTTATATTGATAAGTGTGCTAAATTGATTAAAAACTAGGGAAGAAGGCTTGAAGTTCCTAAAAAGGTGCCTCCATGTTGTAAAGTTAAAAGGATTCTACTTTCAACTTCCTGGTTTGCTAGGCAAAACTAGATATGAACACAGAAATAAGTAACCTATATAAATTCATTTGTATAGAATAAGTAGTAATTATCTGCCAAACTTGAAGGTAAAAACATCAGTAAATTGGTTGCCCGTCAGATGGCTGCATCGAATTTGGCAAAAGGTAATTCAACTATTTACGTTGGGTTTCTCGACGGACATATGGTGGTGATGGGCCTGACTAATTATCACTGAGATCTGCAACGCCGACAAAGGAAAACAAACAAATATTTACGGAACACACAGCCATTTGATTGCCTGCGGTTCGTGGACCTTTCCCCATTCCACATCCACTTCCCATCGCAACATCTGGTCCTGAAACTGGAGGACCAGCTCTGGCCAAATGGATCAGCTGTGTCCAAGGTCGCACCCCTGTAGTTTTATCGGCCAACTCCCCATTTTCCATTCGAGCCAATACTTATCACATTTCCCTTTCGCTGCCGCAGTGGGTCAATAATTAATCCAACGAAATTGATACGTTTCAAACACAAGTCCGTCCATCTGTACGTTTTAGGTACAGCATTTATGTACTCTCTCAAATTATTTATTGAATTGAATAGATATATCAGGTATATGTTCTGATTTCATTATGCTTCAAAGTGTTACTCTTTTGTTGATTTAGTCTCTCTTCTAAGCTTCAAAAAAAAGCTGTATTTGGCATCACTATTCTACTGCCATTTCCAGCGAAACCGTTTCGGTTATAGACCATTTCCACATGCCGGATTGATTTGCCCCACTTTAGCATAGCTCCATCGATCGACGAACGCGTTAGTATCCATCCGGAAATGGAGCGACTTGATTTGTGGAGCAGGGCTCGTCTGTTCTTCCACCTGCTCGCCACCGTGCACCTGGGCTATGCCATCTACTTCGACTGGCGGTATGCCCAGTTGCCACAGGTGGCGGTGACCCTGCGGCTGGAGCCACCGATTGGGGGCAAGTTCAAGTACATGACCTTTCTGGGCGGCCTCCTGCAGCTGGGCTACTATGCCCTGGCGCTGACCTTTGACCTCCTGCGCCTGAGATCGCTGAGGAAACTGCGAGACTACATCTTCGCCAGCTTTGCCATACCGCTGTCGCTCACAGTGGGTTTAACCTTCTGGACACTCTTTGCCATCGATCGGGAATCGATATATCCTGTGCTGCTGGACTTGGTCTATCCCAACTGGCTGAACCACACCATGCACACCTTCGTCGTGCTCTACGCCATTGTGGAGCTCGGGATCACACGACATCGATATCCGGAACGCAGGCGAGGATTGACTGGACTGGGCGCCTTCATGGTGGGTTACCTGGTGTGGATACACATCGTGTGGTTCAGGACCGGCATCTGGGTGTATCCCTTCCTTGGCGGCATCGCCTGGCAGCTGAGAGTCCTCTTCTTCGTCCTTATCATGGTCCTCGGATTCGTCTACTATCTCCTTGGCGAGCGAGTTAATCTCGTTTTGTTACAGAGAACTGCTGGCACTCACAGGTGAAATGGTAACGATGTCCATCTGGTAATTTAAGGAAAATAACGTATTTGATCAAATAAATAATCCCCCCTTTCATATTAAATTAAACATGATTACTGAGGAAAGCCAAGCTGTGTAACTATTCAAATCGTACAAAGACAAAGTAATAAAGTGTAAACATTTTGCTAGAAACCATTTAGTTCAATATGGAAGTAATAAAGTATAAACATTTTGCTATAAACCATAAAATTCAATATGGAAGTAATAAAACATATTTCCCGACACGAGTCAGTCGCAACATAAAAGTCAAAATCATCTGTTTTTTCATTACAAAACCAAACCGGAAATAGGTCTGAATATATTATTATGGCTTTCAAATGCGTTCATC
Source organism: Drosophila teissieri (assembly GCF_016746235.2). Taxonomy (NCBI): domain Eukaryota; kingdom Metazoa; phylum Arthropoda; class Insecta; order Diptera; family Drosophilidae; genus Drosophila; species Drosophila teissieri. The sequence continues at coordinate 10,980,788 of NC_053031.1, read as the reverse complement.
ATCGAAAACCAGCTGCTAAGCAGCGCAATTCATATGGATTCCAAGTTATTCACATTCATAGTCATTCCATATATGATAGTCACGTGCGGAAATTACAGCTGCCAGCTGATTCTGGAAAACTGATCCTTTGTTTTACTCAATCCTTTCAGCGGGAGGTTCCGGTTTGCCTGCGACGTGGGCTCCGATTTCGAATATTCCAGGACACCAGGACACCACTTGTGCCAATATTTCGAAAGTGATCTCCGCAGGGCGAAACCCATCGAAGAAAGGCACAGTTTTGCATTGTTTGCTGCAAAGGCAGATGGGTAACAGCCCATTTCTGTCATTCAGTCGATTGTGTTCTCTGAAGGCTGTCTTGTTGTGTACATTTCCATTCTTCTGGTTGTATGCCAAATAAATAACTAAATTAATGCCTATAGCACATTTAAATAGGTTTGCCTGAATAGTACAAGTTGAGTAATGAAATGCATGAAATTGTATTGAATGAAGTTGTGCAAATATATGTATATTAGATGTCTTTAGTTAAAAATAGGTATTACTTACAAAAACACACAACTGAAGATACATTTATAATATTCACAAACTTTTGAGAAGCAATAGTAAGCTCTACCTTGAGCAGAGATCATTTTAATAATTTAATTCTTGTCTAGCATTTCAACCGTTTTTTCTCTGCAAAGGTTATTTAGATTATTTATTTATTAAAAAGGTTATAAACCTTCATATTAACTGAGGCTGAACAGAAGCCGCCTTGTTGACAAGCCGTTAAATTTCGATTAGCACACGCGAACAGCTGTTGAATTGTTTGATCAATTTTCGGGAGTAGCACGTTTGAAGATCGCTGATGCATACTAACCAAGGTCAACGACAGCTGAAAACCGCTAAAAAAGCTGGCTTAAATGGTGACTAATATGCATATGCATATATTAAAGTCGTGCCATAAAGATAGATAGTAAATAGTAGTAACGCTTTTCAATAAAATGTAAAGTTTGCCTAAATACAACTAGGAATACAGTGGCTGAAGGAGCTGCAATTGCTTTGGCGGAAAACTGGCTTTAATTGCTGAGACGTCTGCCGACTCCGCTGGGCAATGGGCCATTAAAACTAATTGGCCTGATTGATTGAGCTCCTCGTGGTGCACACAGAGATGCACTGCGAGAAACTACAGTTAAAATGCCATTTAATTTACCATTTTCTAAAATTTTTAGAACGGGGCAAGACTATTTGACAATCGCATTGGTCATGCTTAATTTCAGAATAATATTTGTGTAAGCTGCATGTGAGTACCAATAAGTATTTCTTTCAGTGCGAACTTCTCACATCAGTCATCGCATTCGCGTGCATTGTGTGTTGCTCCTTCACAATTTAATTTAATTAATGAGCGTATGTATCAATTGGACTGCAATTGTTTAATTACTTGTATCGTGTCTTGTTTTAGCCGCCGATACTTGATATTCCCTTCGCTTTTTACAAATACATTGTAGTTCTAATATCTCAAAATTTAAATTTAATCCTTACTTTTAAATGCAAATCGCTTTAAGTTAGTTTACTTCGAAAGCATAATTAATGAACCTGTTAGGAAATGAAAGAGTGGTCTGTTTGGTTTAATGTAACGTGGTGAAGATCCCATTTAGTTCCACACATGAGTCAAATTTCAGTTACCTACTCATTCATAGCTGGCCATACAACAATTAGAATAAAAAGTACAATTTCCCAACTTGGTCAATTGATCGCCACACGTTGCAGCAGACGTCACGTAGGCTATCATGTGGCAATGGGACACGTTGCTCCAGGAATATAAGAATATTGAAAAACCGTGATGTTGAACGGAAAATCGGACGGCGACACGTGCGGTTCATAGGTCGGCGGCGACGTCAAAGGAATCCCTCCTCACAGCGACACATGTCCGGAAGGATCGATAAGGAAACCAGGCGTCACTCCCCATCACCCATCACCAATCACCATGACGTGGGCGCCGCTGGTACACTCATCCATATATGAAAGCAAATTATAAATTTAAATAAGCTATTTCCAAAAGCTGCTTGAATTTAAAGTCGGATTTTAATATGTTATTGCTTCATTTTATTTACAAGATGGAATAAGCAGATCTTAGCAGGGTTTCTCAAAATATGTAATATATCTACTGGTGATCATCATCATTATCTGATCACTTATCTGTAGACAGAAAATTTGCTGGCATTTTCTTTATTTTCGTTTTTTTTTTGCTCCCATGATAATTGTGGCAAAAGTTCGACTCTAGACTGTGGCCAGCCGAACATCGATTTGAAATCGCTGTGGGCAATGTGGTGACCGCTGTTTGCTGACTGGTAACTGGTGACTAGTGACTGGTTACTGGTGAGTAACAGTACTTTCTGGCCCGGCTCAGATAATCACCCATCCGCCGAACCTTCAACTCGCGTGCTGTCGCTGTTGCTGTCGCTGTTGCTGGGCGACCGACAATCGAGGAACCGGTCGATGACTAATCATCAATCATGCGATGTTGTGAAAAGTGCCACGATCTGGCCTGCAATTGCACGGATCTCTATCTGATCGCTCTGTCGACCGATTTTTATAGCCGCTCACAAGTCGAAGATAAAATGCCCTAGTTTTCTTGTGTGTGAGCTTCTCATTTAGAGCATTTACTAAGCCAAAGTACTTGTATAAACCATGATATTTTATTTTAAATATTACAAATATGTATACAAACACAACTTACAGTATAAACGAAATAGAACTTTTCATTTATTGCATTTAAAGCTCTTTACAAATGCGTCATACGTATAAAAATAAATGTCAAAAGGACGCAGGACAACAGTTTCGTGGAACTGGAATAAAGTCAGTAACTCGGCAATTAAAATGCAACATCATTTACGTATTCCACGTTGCCAATATTTCTCGCAGGGCATATGTTCGTTATTGACATGCTGTACAATTTTCTTTATTACAGACCGCCATTTAATGCCAACATGGGCGTGCCCACAATGAATCCATGTTCGCTTTTGTGACATTTAAATTTTTATAAAAATTTATTATGATTGTAAAATTCGTGTTTTTTGTTAATTTATGTTTTAAAGGCTACATACTGATGTGCTTGAGACCCCCTTCTACGCCCATGAATGGCAGTTCAACCGCAGCGGGTATAAAATCACACGGTGCCGTCAGTTTGTCTGGCGCGATTTTATTTTAGCGTTTGTTGCTGCCTTTTCTATTTTTTTTGTTGTATTTTCTCTAGCACTTTTGCAGTTAGCTGTTGGCCGTGTAATTGCAGGCAAAAAGGCGGCACAAATGTCGTTTTGCCCCTCCAACCGACTGAAAAACCCCTCTTTGGTGGTCCTAGAGATGTGCATGGTTTTAATTTAAAACCTATGTCAGTTTGCATAGGCTTGCAAAAAAGTAAGGCCTAAAAATCCTGTATCTCCTGTAACTCCGTACCTAGACATTGATTAAAACTGATGATTTTGGCATATACATATTTCATGTTTTACCCAAAAGAACTTTAGAAAGTGTTTTAACTAACTTCTGCTCTGCTGAAATATGGTTTAAAGGAATAAAACAAATTCACGCATAAAACAAAAGTTGTAGAGTAAATTGTTTAACAGCCACATTTGCAAAACCATCTTAATTTTATGACCTCTTTATGGATTTATAATTCTAGTTACATCTCTAGGCTGCACCTTTTAGTATTGTATTGTTGTTAGGGGAAATATTATGGGGCTTACGTAAGCGCGCAAGGCGGCAAAATGAAATGAAATTACAATTTTATAATGGGCGATTCCCATTGCGATATTAAGCAGCAAGCTGTATTTTCTGACTTGCAGTTTCCGCTTGAAATGGCAAAAAAATGTTAGCTATTTTTCAGAACTCAAGCGGCTTATTAAATCGATCATCAAGGACATGCCCATATAAAGCTGGTACAATCCCATGATAGCATCGCAAAAAGATACATTTTGAAAGATACATTTGAGAATACTAAGCATTGCAAGTGGAACAAGCTTGATGAATACGAAATATACCAACTTTCTAAACGCGGTACCTTTTCTATTTGTTGTCTATGCACATATGAAAAGCAATTATTTTGGCAAAAGCAGCTGTACTTGCTGTTCTAGCTGCACAATCATCAACCATCTCGACCCAGCTTCTTAACCCAAAGCGAAAGCTATGTATATGGCACTACTGGTGGGCAACGGGTGCGAATTGCGTCAGAGACTGTGTGAAAAGCTAATGGACGATCCGAATGCCAAATTCAATTTACGATTCGCCAGTTCGGTCGAGATTTCCTCTTCACTCATTTGGATTTCACTGCAGCTTCCGATTTGGCCTGCCGCCTGCGTTTTATGTTTGCCAATTCTGCGGACGTCTTTCACTTCGCCGCATCTCCTCCACCAATTCCGCCGCTGACAGGCCACACACAACTCTGCCCCCTTTCATATCCTACATATACATATATGCACACCCAAGTATCTGGGCATCCGACTTTCCGACTATCTGACTATCCGTGAGATGCAGCAGAGAAAAAAGATCAAAAGGCGCACTGCAATCGTGTTCTGGTTGCCTTAAACCTGTGTACCTATGTAAATGGGGCATATTGGGCTGCAGCGCATGGCATTTTATAATGTGACAAATTTCAATTTAGTCAATTCTTAAACTGCTCATTAGGTATAGAACCTCTTTTGTTGTAGACTCGCAACTGCGTTCTTGACATTCTTTTCATGTTTTCACACTCTAATTTTTATATAATGCATTAGTTATGTATGTGAGATATTGGCAGGTAATTAAAATATGCTTTAAGATTTTGAAGGCAACGGCCTTCACCTTGCTATTCCACGGTATATCCTAATTGAGATTATAGGATCTCATTTGGGGCTGCTTACGTAGCTTGTTGATGTTTTCGTAGCTGACTCTTCGTTGACGTTTGTTTATAATTTGCGTAGCGCTTCGATTTTATTATTTCTGTTGCTTCCTTCTGAAAATAATCATTTTATTTTTGATCGCTCTTGAGTCTGGCCATAAATTATACCGCCAAACGGAACATGTGTGCGTGTCTCGTTCCCCAGAAGGTAAATATTGCCTCCGGAATATCCACACTTTTCTGCCGGACAAGTGCCCGTACATACATATGTACATACAATTTACATATGTAGGTACATAAATATAAATACTTGTGTATCTATCTAGTTAAGATTTTACATGTGTTTTCTTATTTTCTGCTGAATTTCCATTAGTTATCATTTATTTTATATTCAAATTGTATTACAAAATTTACTAATTTTAATTTATTAGGCGTACATATGTTAATAATATTTTTGAAGTCAAAACTAAAAGAAAAAATATTGAAATATCAAGGTAATTAACCACAAAATTCAGCAAACTTAAATTTTCCGCATAGCAACTGACGTGGAGTTTGCAGATAAACCCGATTTTCCAGAGTCTCATTACTCGGCGTTCGTGTGTGTGGCATTTTCCTTATGTTGCTCTTGCTGCAATTTAATTAAAAATTGTTACAATTTGCCATAAATTTTGCCCGAGCATTTCGCCTCTGCATGCGTTCCGTTCGTGTATCTGCGAATGTATCTGTATATGTATCTGTATCTACGAATGCGAATTTAGTGCGCACACGAACACGCACACGGAGTATGCAAATTGCGGTGGGGCAGGTCGCAAATTAGCAATGTTGCCGGTGCAGCACAAATATCGCTTCTAGTGCAAAATGTTCAAAACAAAATACAAATATTTTACAGTGATCAATAAACAATGATCATTTAAGACAAATGTATAATTCTTCAAACTAGCAATGTACATATATGGTTTAGTTTTTAAAACTATTTGAAATTGCAGAGGAGGCCTACAAGTGTAGAAGTCATAACTATTTTTATTAACAATTATTATTACATTAATTTTGTTTGATATTTGAAATTATCTGAAATGACAGAAGAGGTTTATGATTTTAAAGTCATAACTATTTTAAGCAGAAACTACATAAGTTAGTAATGCTCTATTCTTTTAAAAATAATGTTGGCGAACAATAATATAATATTAATATAAAGCTTGAAGTTCTTTTAAAATGTAGAATGGGAAATATCTAAATATTGTAGTTCTACTCTTATGTACGTGTAATTATATGCGCCCTTTATATTTCACTTCACTCTCTTTGCATTTCTCTTGAGTGATCTTCACGCTATGTTTAAGAGCAATTGAGTGGAAAATTTCAATCTCTTTCACTCGGATTTTTGACTCTCTTAAAACGCGATCACTCAAGAGAAATCTGAACTCTTAGTTCTCAGAGCTCAAGAACTATGTGCACAAATCTTGTTGGAAAAAAGTATTATAATATATTATTGCTTTAGAAAATATTTAAGATCATCATTTTCAAAATAATAATCAGAAAGAAATAATATTTTATAAAATACGGTTTTAGTTTTGAATATTTAGCTTTGCGAACTCTTTGATCTTATTTCATTCATTTGAGTAGTTAAAACTCTCTTAATAGCGGCACAAAAAAAGATAGAAGAGAGTGAGAGAGCATAATATCAGCTGTGAAAAATTGAAATTGAACTGAGTTCAGCCAGCTGATCGCTGTTTCTTCCTCTGCCGCCAGCTCTGCCTGCTGCGACTGCGACTGCGGCAGAGAAACGTGACCGTCCGGTTTTTGTTTTTTTTATTCATTTTCTTTAACTTTATCTCTTCTCTACTTTGAACAAAAGTATATTGAACCGATCACATTAAAGATATTTTAATATACATATGATCTCTCCGATTGTTTTACAAATCTAACAATAAATTCAAAGAAACATATTTTAAATTAGGAAATATAATATGTTTTGTTGTAACAAACAAAAATATAGGATATCTCATAGTCGAAACACATTTCTTCTACAAATGGCAATCTTTTTCACTCTACTTGCTGATCTCTTGCTTTTCTTTGGCTGCAAGCATACACCGATTTATAGGCTTGCTGTTTGGTTTCATTTATCGCAGATTTCCCCCATTTTACGCTTATTTGTTTTGAAATAAAATTAAACGACGCATGGCAAATCAAGAAACAGCCAAACAAAAAGGGGGCCAAGAAAAGGCAAACAAATGAGCCCCACAAATTGCATTTCTCCGATCGATCCGAGCGAATTCCCCAGATACACTTTTGCTTGCTTGCCACAAACAGTGGGGCAAAACTTAAAAATATAAGATAATAAATAAAAATGCTATGCATTTAACGAAAATTTTGAAGACATACATACTTTTTAAGCAAGTGACACAACATATGTACTATTATCCAAATGAAATAATGCATTTAAAGTATTACAAACCAGCTTGCAATGTACATACAACTTCTTTTTCAATCGCAAGACTTTCTTTCTTTAAAGCACTCGCCAAATTTAAAGTTCAAATCACACAGCCAGCCGGCAAAACGAAGCGAAAATCCAAATCCCAAGAGTTATGTTGACTGACAGACATGGCGTATGCGCAATGTGCGCATTGTCCATTCTAACGGCGTCATTTGTTTGGCTTAATTGCCGATAAATAATTGCAAAGCGGAGTGCCACTCCACCCCACAGCGCCCCCTTGGCGTCGAGAAACTCAATCCAAGAGCCGGAAGGAAGAAAAGGAAGCAAATTCGCATTCGCAAATCATTTTTCAGGCCCAGTCGACAGCTGCGAAAATAAGCGCAAATAAACGAAAATAAGCGAAAATAAGAAGCAGGCGTCGGATTTGAGGCGGTGGCACAACCTTTTAGCCCCGATTCCATCTGTGTGTCATCTGGGGGCATCCTGGTGAAAGTCAACCCCTTGGAAGTGCACTGAGAAATATCAGGTAGCTAGAAGCGGACATTCCTCTAGTACTTGTGTACGCATATCCCAAAAATATTTGGTTGCTGTGCGATCTCTGGAAAAGTAAATTTCAAAGTATTGAGAAAAATTGAGTCTTTAAAATACTTAGTTTTATTTAAGATGTACATATATAAAATTCTTATGAATGACTAAGATCTTATTAATTGTTAATATTTAATATTTTTAATGTATTTTTAGTATCAAATTTTTTATTGATTTTTAACCAGATCTGTTTATATTTTTGCATCAGAACTTTTTCCTATGTGTAGCCGCTAGCACTTATCCCTTATCCATGGCCGATCAACCGCAAGTTACGAATGTCAAATGTTGCTTTTGTCAAAAAGGACCTTTCAGTGCGTCTTTGTGAACTGGTAAGGGAAGGGAAGGGGCGGGAAGGGAAGGGGCGGCAACCCCCTGATGCCAAATGGCAAGTCCCGATGGAAGGTGCGATGACGCAACAGTTCTATTATTCCGGATGAGAAGCATCCAGAAGTATCTACGCACTTCTTGCTCTGCGATTTGAAGCGCCTGTCACATTGACTGACGTTGATGACGCACCGGAGCTGCAAAATATTCGCATATGAAAGATGAAGGGGAGTTGGAGGTTGTAGAAGGGTTTCCCAATCCATTCATCACACACCGTTTTTGGGCAGCTGCAGACCTCGAACACTGGTCATTAGGCATGTCAGTCACATCATTGGTTACTCTGCCACTGCAGCTTGTCCATGGTCAAGCAAAAGGGGTGGCACGCACTTTTTGGGGGCTGCAAACTGCGGGGATCCTGGCAAATGGAATAGAAAGCCACCCTCTGCTGAATAATATTTAAAAACCGAGAACTATGAAAGATGTACAAAGCTATTAGAGTCCCAAATATTTTGCAAATTTATTTATATGTGATCACTCTTCGTAGCCCTGCTAATCCTTTTCAGAATCCTTTATCACGTCCAAATCTCGCAGCTCTTGAAGCACAGCTTGAACGGACTTGAAGCGGTTGAGTGTGAAGAAGTGGAAGCCCCAGATCCCCACATCGGCATCCAAAACATGACGCACAGTGCGAACTGTGAGGCCAACAAAGAACCTTCTTATCAGATCCTGGTCAGACTTCATATCCTTCACATGGCCACTGTGCAGCTGATCGAGTTGCTCGCGCAAATCATCGGGCAGCTGGACGCCGGCTATTTGCTCGATCATCGCGTAGGAGCGAAAAGATTCATGCGACATCAGGCCCACGACAATGGGCACCGCGATGCCAGCTGCTCGACAGTCCTTCACAAACTGCACTATGACCTCGGGTCGGTAGCATATCTGCGTGATAATGCAATCCGCTCCAGCATCAATCTATTGACATATAAATTTACAATAGCTGAAATAGGAGTTATTACAAATGAGTACGCACCTTGGCCTTCAGAAACTGCATGTTCTTAGCTGCATTTTGGGGTGTGTCGCCTAAACTAGTGTATCCTTCTGGGTAGCCAGGCACACAGACTGAAATTTGTTCTAAGTCAAGTTTAGGAGTAAATAAGAGTTTAATTAGTAACTATTGTGTGGCAGAGTTACATAGTTAGAGAGCTTACCACCCCGCTGGCGCCTCGACTGCTCGACCATGGGCTGGCTAACCAGGAAGTCCTGCTCCGCGTGCACCTGATCCCCCCGCACCGCCAGCAGACTGCTGAAGTTGAGGGCCAGCAACTGGTCCAGTCGCTGCCTGCTCATGCGATAGGCGGACACGTGGGGCAGCACGGGAATGCGGGTGGCCAGGTGGCGGGCCAGCTGGAGGCTCTCCACCTGACCCACTGGCTCCACGTCCCAGTAGCGCTGGCCCAGCCAGACGACGCTCACGAAGGTGGGCAGCAGCGGCAGGAAGTGATTGAAGTCCAGGCAAGTGGGACGGCCACCAGGTCCGCTGGCCAGCAGCTCGATGCCGTAGAAGAGGCGCCGCCGGGCTGTCCGCTCGGCCACGAGCGTGCCTATACGCTGCTCCGCCACGCCGGATTCATTCTGGCCGGGGGCAAAGGTCACGCAGGGTACGTAGGAGGTAGCGGCGGCGGGGAGCGGGGAACCTCCGGCGGGCACTTGAATCGCATGCATCGATTTGGACGCTCGCTCGCTCAGCGGCGGAACAACTAAAACTGCCCGCTGTTGTCATTTGCCAGACGGGTTATCACCGATCGATTGGCAAACTATCTCAATCTCAGCGTATAGAAACAAGGTTTCTAACAGATACGAAACCGCTGGATTCGGTGAGCGAATGTGGGAATACCCTTTTCTTCAGTTCATTATCGATTTGACAAAGGTCAGATTCCAATATGACAATGATTCACTCATTATTGCATTCTTATATAGATACAGCAATTTAGTATGTATTTTCAAAGTGGTTAAAAGCAAAAGCTCAAATTGAGTGTTTGTGTATTTGTATATGTATATATAAAAATATAATATAATATAATATATATAATAATATATATAAAATAATTGATGAAAAGAACTCTCTCAGATGAGTAAGACTAATGAAGTGTCTTGAAAAGAAATATTCGAATTTTCAGAATTAGAAGAGATTAGAATTTGTTGACATTCCACATAAATTGAGTTGAAATCTAACCAAAACTAGTACTTAGGCAGCCAATAGATTTTAGCAACAATTGCGGACCTTTAAACTAATCTGCTCTAATCGGAAATGTTAACAAAAGAGGATTGCGGGATTGTTGTAAACAATTGATTGCTGAACCATTTCAATAATCTCTTACTTGCCCCATACACCGACTGCGGACTTTTGGGTGCGTGGGAATCGGGACTGGATCGCATCCAACCCTTTTCAACTTCCCCTGCGAGAAGAGAAGAGAATGGACTCTAATTCGGGGCAATCGCTGCCAACGCCGTCCAATTAAAGATCTCATGCAGCTGCACTGGATGAAGGATGGAGACCTTCAAATGCATCCGTCGCCTGGGATGGAACCTAAAATTAGTGTTGGCCTGTAAACATGTGTGCGGGTGCAGCAGGGAACCTGTTCTTAGTTTTGCTGGAAGGCCGTTCTATATTTAAATCGGAAAACTGAAATCGTTTTTGGGGGGAAACAACGTTTCGTTTTGGTCCATAATACTAAGAGGAAACACATAAATGTGACAGAGGAAATATGCTGGAAATAATTTTATATCGGAAAGTAAAACATTCACATATCTTAAGTTTACCAAGCGCAACGACAAGTATTTTTGGATGATATATCGGCAGAAGATACGAAATACATAGAATACAAATGGGGAAAGCAATAAAAAATTAAATAGCTTGTATAAAATGTATGTGCTTAAAACAACAGGCGACATTGTTTAATAAAGTTAGAAAACGCTTTTCAAGACGCGTTTCCTTCTTTCTTTTCTTTTGGTAAATCTAAAAAGAACCTGGGTAATATGCGTTCTCAATCAAAGTTCTCGCTGCCTCATTGAGAAGCGAATGAACCGAAACCAAGAGGGCTTAGATCCTTTGTAGGTACATAGGTCTCTGCGAAAGGACTTCAATCAGGGCGTACCCCCAGTGGATTACACAGGACTTGATTTGTTGCCTCGGAAGGATTAGGGGATATTACATTGTGCCGTGCCCCGTGCACTGATTTTCATCCTTACGCCTGATTGAGAGTCCTTCGGCAAATTAGCTAAGCTGCCCTTTCACCGTCGATGGATGATGGGTCACCTGCTGGGAAATTGGAAAATTCCCTGCCTTATTCCAGTCATAATTTTTCACGAAAAGCACTGAGGGGTTAAATTACTACCGCGAGATGGAAAATATTCCATAAAACGCGTCTACTTAGGGAATGAAAATGCGTCGCGGGGCACACGCATGAAGATACAATTTCTCTTCCCCCTTTCCTTTTCCCCATTTTGTTTTTTTTTGTATTTTTGTGGCGGAGCCTCTGGTTGCTCGTCATAAGATACTTTGCTCCGTTGAAATTAAAAAATTCTTCTGAGAGCTGGGAAATTATATTGCGGTGGCGCTCCCAGAAGGCGGATGGCTGGAAATGTAATAAAGACATGAGTTGTGAAATTATTAAGATGATTATGGAAACATAAAGTACTCGTGTGGAGACGCTGCCTCCGTCTTGGTTTCGTAATCAGTCTGAAACGCGAAGGACACTCTCAGGTGAGTCGCTGTCTCACTGAGTCCATCACTGCGAATTTAAAGCATTTCCTTCGTTGCTATAATCCGCTTAGATTCGGTTTCAATAAGTAAAGTATTAATTATCAAAGCTCATCAATGGTATGAAAGTACATACAATGAAATTTATTTAAATATTAAAAGTCCTCATTAAAGATGTTAATTATGAAATTTCATCAATGGTATGAAAGTACATCCAATGACATTTATTTAAATATTGAAAGTCCGCATTAAAGATATTATTTATGAAATTTCATCAATGGTATGAAAGTACATACAATGAAATTTATTTAAATATTAAAAGTCCACATTAAAGATATTAATTATGAAATTTCATGAATGGTATGAAAGTACATTCAATGAAATGTATTTAAATATTGAAAGTCCACATCAAAGACAGCTATATTAAAAATACAACGATTTAAGTTAAATTTTATTTAGACGTTACATTTTTAAATAGAAATCAATAAACAGCATTTTTTATTATAAGCATGGAATTAATTTAATCAAAATGCCGTGTAGATTGGTAGCTATTTCCGCATTTGAAGGTTACGTGTTACATATGTACATGCGTATTTGTTTAAGGACGCGTGGAATTTTCCACGGCATTTGCAACCGCTGTGAATCATCAAATCGGGGGTTGAAACACTGACGATTTCGGGGGATGCATCTCGGGATCAGAGCATCGGACGCACCACCAATTTGATTTCACAGTTCACTCCACTACCTTTGCCTATGGCACGAAGTGGAATTTTTGCGCTTGTTGCTAAGCAGGACGAAAGGACGAAACGACGAAAGGACTAGAGGACGGGAGGCCACACAGGACACTCATAACTGGGTGAGTGGGCTGGCCGGGTTCCCACTGACTCACTGACTGAATGCCACAATGAATGAATGAATGAGTGAGTGAAGGTCCTGCTCGCACGGGGGTTGTTCGCCCACCGACGCCCGCTTGGATCGCATCATTATAATAGGTGCACTCGGAGAAATCGGCGATGATAGTCAACATTTCAAATTCATCTAAAATAAGATGCCTACAAATTGTTTACTTTTGATCAAATGAGTGGGATTATCAACATGAAACTAAGAGTATCTTAAAAGTTTACCTTTTATATCTTTATAATGTATCTCAGTAATGTAAGGCAATATTATACATATACAAAGCCTGCGATCTACCCCCATATAGAACTACAAATTACACATCATACTGCTTTCTTTTCAGTGTAAAATCTGTTTTGGGCATCGAGTGAGTGACGAGTGCCGGCTGCCGCAGTTGTTTTCAGATATTTTCAGATGGCTTCGAATGGGTGGCGCATCAACCCCTGATGGCATACGACATATAGCATATATAGCATATAGCGCACATAGAGCGTGTAGCACATACAGCGTATCCTGCAACGAAGGACATTGGGCCGCCGCCACCTTTGTGTATTTCGGTTGCAAATCTTTTGGAAATTGCGTCACCGCCGTGCGGCGAACGTGTCAGGCACGCAGCAGTGAAGGTCCTGCTCCCCCTACCCCTCCCTCCCTTCACCCGACTGCGTCCTCCCAGTAGAAATCCTTTGCAATCTCGTATGAGTTACTGACATAATTAGGACTTAACTGGAAGTCACGCGCAGCGCATTCGTAATCCGAGTCCTGCCACTCATGCCGCTCCTGTCCATGTGCTTGTGCTTGTGGCGCATATTCAAGGTCACAATCCTACTACTTCCACTTCCACATCCACTTCGAATTCCAATTCCAATTCCAGCTGCGGCCGAGTGAGTCGTCAGCGATTCGATTTCATCTCATTTCGCAGCCCGCAGCTGTTCCTAACCCATTGGGTCGCTCATTTAGAGAGATTACTGCATCAGGACCACTTGAGAATGTCCGAAAGCGAGAAATGACATTCATTAGGCAGTCGATAAATAAATAATGATAATAATATGAACATAAGACACTATGTATTTAATTTAAATAACAGAACTCACAAATAAGTCTTGAATATATAGCAGAAACATCATAAGTTTAGGTCTGAAAATCTTTGAAATTATTACGTCTTCTAAATGAACATGCTTCCTATTCAAATTCGGTTTATGAGGCCAAATGAATAAAGTTTCAATTTGTGCATAAATTCCAAGCTGCCAAAAATGGACGTCTTTTTTATTAACTTTGAACTTTGAATGGCGTTTTTATAAGTTCTAGAAATTTGAATTGCAGCGGTCGGTGCGAGAGGAGGCAATTAATAAAAAAAGTTTTTGCAAAATGCTAAGCCTAGATCTGTTGGAATTATAAGTTATAGAATTCCTTTTAACAAAAAGTGGCAATTACATAAATAACTTAGGCCGCATTTCGGTGATTACACACTTTTCTGCAGCGCAAACAGAGCGCAGGAAAATATTTAATTTCACACTCGGGGGCCAACTTTTCGCTTTCTCCGGATGTCTAAGTCATGCCCAAATGGTCCGCTCGCTGGAAAAGAGGGGTGGGGAGGGGGCGGTACTGAGGTCCTGAACGGCAAACAGGACGCACAATGGGAAAAGCAAGTCAGCAGGCCTGCACACATGCACACACGCACCAAACTAAAATATGTGTAATTTAATTATGGGTCTGCCAGCGACTCAGTCAACGGCGACGGCGACGCCGACGTCGACGCGTGCGGCGGGTGGCAAATTGCCAAAAAAAACGTGTACAAAAAATTGGAAAAAGAGCCGAAAAAACTACAAAGTCCAGGGAAGCGACTATAAGATACCGTGTATTCCCAATAAGATTAAAACAAGTCGAATGTTAGAGGTATTAAGCTATTCTCTCTTATATTTAAAGTTGACCTAATATCATTTTTTTTAATAATATTAATAATAGATTTTTTAAATCAATAAATGGGTATTCATTCTCTCTGTACTTCAACAACTTTTAGTTATGTTAATATATATTCTTTTGACCTAAAACCCATATACCCGTGCACCTTTTAAGTGCTGGGCACTAAACTCGGGTGTGTGTGTGTAGGAAAAGGGGAAGCCGAGTGTACGCATATCCTGCTGCTCAAAAGTCGCAGGACCCTCGCCTCACTCGCTTTTTCCTATGCTTTCTGCGCCTTTTGTTGCCCTGTTATTTTTTCCGCTCCTTGCGATCCTGTCCCCCTTTCGTTATTTTGACTCAAGCTGTGCACATTTTCGGTTTGATTATCGAACACAATATTTTTTCCGCTTTCCTTGTTGGCCATAATTGACGATTGCGCCATGAGTCGCCACAATTTCCCATCCGAACCAGACCCCCGCCCCCACCCCCATCCACGCCACGCCCACTCCGACATCCTATTTCGCATCCTTCGGCCGGGACTTTCCCTTTTAATGAAATTTTCCCCTGCGCTGGTCGAGTAAACACATTAAACAGATTTCAATTTTTTAATATTCCAGCGTTTATTGGGTGGCATTTTTTCGTTGGGTGGCTATGGGCGGGGGACGGCAGTGGGCGTGGTGGGTCGGGGTCGGAGGGTCGTAGAAATTAATTTGTAATGCGGAAATTGTAAAAGGCAAAAAGATCTGAAAATTATGTTGTAATTTGGAGCGGCGACGCGAATTTGATTGAAATATTACTCGAAATGGAATGAAGCTCGTTAAGAGCAAGTGTTGCCGTGCTTTCAAACAGTATGATATGAAAATTTAAATATATTTTGGATAAAAATGGTGAATATACATATGTATCACTTGCTTTTCTTACGCATTAAAATATCATTTTCGTGTAGCTGTTTAACGACCCAACCTTCAGATGCCCAACATCTACGGCAAACTGGTTTCGATTCTGAAGATTTTTCCTTTTCCCCATCGAATAAAGTTTAATGTGTAAAAAAAAGCGATTAGAAATCTGTATCCAAAGGGATGTTTGCCACTCGAAGATACAAAGCAGCGATGAGATACCATTCAGCTTGCTGTCGATTATTACTTCACATTCAAATCTCGAGTTGAAGGTAACACCAGGGCCCCAAAACCCCAAAAACACACACACAGACACACAATAGATCGCACCGCCCAAAAATGGAAGATTCGGGCATTAATAATAGCAATAAAAAGTGTCGTAAAAGAGCGGCCGTAACCGTTAAAGCCAGAGAAACCCGTTAAGAGCACGAGCAGCGCAACACAGCGCAACACCCACACGCTCCAATATGTAAAACGGTGGTAATGCCATGCACAAAGCCAAAAATAATAAACCGAAGAGGAGCCGTAGTCGCAGCCGTAGTCAAAGCCACAAAATTGATAGTACAATGGGCCAGGCACCATAAATGGTGTGTCCAACACACAAACCGCACAATCTCACATCGGATAGCCGCCTTTATGGCCGTTTTCGTTGTGTTTGCTCGCTGTTTTGCATGCTTCATTTGGCCCGTGAGTTTCTTTGCGGCTATTGATTTGCGATGCTTGGTGCTAAGGTGTGCCGCATTATAAGGAAGCCAGCCGCTGGAAATGCGATTATTGTCACGGTCATGTTTTCACCAAAAGACCAAGCGGCACTATTCACCTACACCTTCACCTATGTACCTTCAATAACTTACATAGTTTAGTATATAAAAGGATTTTTCCAAACCACATCAGTTTTTAAACAGGATCAATAGGCTTTCAGGTAGCATAGTAGTTATATCAAACATTTCAATAGCAACATTGTCGACTTGTATATTTCCGATATATTCATAGAGTTATAAAGATTGAAAGATACCAACAACTCGAATGAATTATGAATGCCAGCACACAGTAAAGTTTCCTTGCACAGATACCGTTTAAATGCATAATTTTCCGAAATAAAGTTATGTGACGCAGTGTCCCCTGGGTGCCTTTGTTTATGAGTCGTAAAACCCAATTAGGAGCGATAGTTTGAGCCTTTGTGTCCTTGTGAGCTCACTGGTTTGGCTCCCTCCACTCGATGACTGGGAATGGTTCGAATGTGTTTGTTTATCCAGCCGTTTAATGGCAAACACCTTGCACCACAGCGACGCGTCAACTTGTTAGCCTCAATGCGAAGGTATCAGCCTCAAGTATATACATATATACAAACATACATACTATATAGATGTATCTAAAGTATACAAAGTACCCGGTGTGTGTATCTACATATATGCACTGGTGCTTGTAAAGGCTCGAAATGTCTTTCGTTTCTATCTGTTGATTTTTCTTTCTACGACCTGCTTGCAGTTTGAGGTATAGGCTTGCGTTCGGTACATACAGTGGAGCTCAGATAAGAACGACAGCGCATCGAATGTGTATTTGTAAGAAATAATGAAACAAAAGTTTGCAGAAAAGAAGTTTAAAGTGTGAAACTTTTAATATGATAGACATTTAGTTTCAAAAAAACCTTATTCAGTGCAAAGTTGTTTTTATTGTTACATATACTTATTACCCATGGGTAATCGATACACTGATAGATGATCGAGGGACTGTCGGATGATGGCAGGTCCCACTGTAGTAGGCTTCGCCCCCATTTTAGGGCCACTTTGGGGCGACTGACTGACGAACTGACTGAGTGACGGAATGACGCGACGAGTGGATGACTGACTGATTGCATGACAAACTAACGAAACTAACGAATCAAGCGACGCGACGGTCGACGGAACGACCGATGCCAAAACACTCAAAACAAAAAAATATATATATACTCGTACACAAGCGCACATATGGATATGGACACTCAGAAACAACAAGACGAGAACAGGAGACCTCTTAAAAGGCAGACCTCTACTCTATCCATCCATAGAGGAGAGGAGATGGCGGCATAGAAACAGCAGAAGCGGAGGAAGAAACACAATAATGGGCTCGAGACCCCGGGCCTATGTACATACATAAGTTTACTTTGCCTTTTTCACTTTTGATATTTTGACATTTTCATTTGACAGCTGATTGAAGGGCTCCCGACCAACAACAACAACAACTACAGCAACAGCAAGAAAAACACGGCTGTGTGATTCGATTTCGATCGATGTTGTGGTGCGCGACACTGTCGAGAACACCGAGGTACACCTAGAGATATCAATTGGTTCTGGAAATAAAAATATTCCTAATAATGCATCTTCTGATAAATATTGAACATCATTAAACATAGTATACCCCATATAAAAGGTTTCACGTTAGGTGTTAATCATATTCAAGCTTCTAAATATCTTATAAATATCCAATATAAAAACGAAAGCAATTCTGTTTAACTCGATATATGTATTTCAATTGCGATTTCATATTTATCACCGTTATAATTTGTTTTAAATTTATTTATGAAAATTCTTCAGTGTTACTTTATTTTTATAATTTTAAAAAACATTTCTAATCATCATTTTGCAGTGGATTTGCTGGACAGGAACGACAGCGATATCTTGGCTTGTTGTCAGCTCGAATAGTGCTCACGTTCATGTGGTGTCAAGTGCTCCGACAGTGGGGCAAAAACCACTAAAAAAATGGTCAAAAATATAAGAAAATATAAAAGAATGTGAAACTGAAAGTAACAACACAAAATTACTGAAAGAAGAAAAATACTGAAGAATTACGAAACGAAAAAGGTGCTTGAAATTAAACAATCACAAAGAAATCATTGTAATAATTTGTGGTTAAACAATCTCTAGAAAACCATATGGTATATATGAGTTATTTGAGTCACATATCTTAGTGCCCACTGTGCCGCGCCCTTATTTTTATAACTGAAGGGCGGAGGCGGTGCGTTGAGCATATGAATGTGTGACATGTTTGTCGAAAATGTTCAAAGTTGTTTGGCTCTTTCGGTTTGCTTTCATTGCTGTTGTTGTCGCATTGCTCGCTTGATGGAAATGGAAATGGAAAAGGAAAAGGCGGGGGGCGTTGAGAAAAAGGGGGGACGGGGCAGTGAGGTAAGGTGTTTGGCCGTTGCAGGCCAACTTGCGCCTAATGGCGTCGCGTGCGTTAACTTTTAGCGTCAAGTGTCATACGCAGTGTGTGTGTGGCTACACTGGGCAAAACTACATTTATGACTTAGCTATATACTAAACTATATGTTTTAAATTAAAGTATCATTTATATTAAGGCGAAAGAGCCTTCGTTAGACGCCATGCTTAATATTAGATTGTTTAGATTGTTTCCCTGGAACAAGTTCGTTAGTAGTTTCTGTGTATTTTATGCTATGTTTGCCTAACTGCACATGACAGTTGCCGAGCATTAGCCTGATCCAATTTGGCATTCCCTGCGTCCACAGTTGCCCCTCTTTGCGTCCCACAAAAAAAAGAAGAAATAGTGTCCATTGTGGCAGCGAAATGACCCGAACCACTCGAGTGACACCTTTTTTTTGGACTGTGGCCCGGCCTTCTTTGCATTTAATTGCCCAAAACGAAACCAAACGAAACGAACCATACCTGGTTGCACCCTTATGAGGGCCCTCCAAATGAGAGCTAATCGAAAGCGTTTTTACTTTCATTTCCTTCTCGAGTTCGGCTCATTTCGTTTGACATTAGTTGCAGGTAGTAGTAGGAGTAGTAGCCTGGGTTGCTGCTCCACCAAAGTAATTATGTTCGGTGTGTGGGTGTAACTATCCAATTAGGAGCAAAATGTCCACTTCTGGAGCAGGTAATATCGAACTGGAGGGCTGTTCTGGGGAAGGACTAAAGTAAAGTGAATCCCACAGAAAGGCAAGAAATCACGCGCAGGTTTATCCTTCAAGTTACTCAGGCAATGAGACACTATAGCTACAAAATATATTTAGTAAAATACTAAGACTTAAACATGGCTTCATATATTTTAATATTGATATCATAGAGGAAGATATTCGAAAGAAGTTACATTAAATCATTGCTAGAACAGCTTAAATATGTTCTACCAAAATAAGTTGGGTGCCCAAGTAACTCGATCCAGATGGATGGAAACCTTTTGAGCGTATACTTAATATGCCAACTGCTAACTTGGCCAGCTTTGGCAATTCGAATCCCAGCTGGCCATTGCTCGAATTGAAATACAAGCTGTGGTGTTGTCGGCAAACAGTTGTGGGGCCAAAATGAAGATTGACGAGGAACATGCACCGTTCACCGTGCACCGTGCACCGTGCAACATGCACCACTCACGCCCATCGACGCCCACCAATTCAGATTCTTCAGCAAGCGTCCCGAAGACATTTTAATGTAATCCCATAAGATAAGGACTCGAGTGCAGGCAACTGCAGCCGAAGGACACGAGACTACACGGGACAAATTGCATTGCCATTCCCCCCTGCGTTTCTCTGCAGACCCCTGCTTTTCCCCCAGCAAACACTGTGGATCAGCTCCCCAATTTTCCCAACTTCCCACCTCCCGATTTTCCCTGCAACTCTACTCTGTTCTTAAGTGCTTGAAAGCGCATAGTTCGCCAGCTTGTGTGAGACAGGACGCATACTAGCAGGAGTAAGTGTAATCAACATGCAAGCCGAACATTTTAGGGTGGACCGTGGTAAGCAGGGGTGGGGAGTGCACTCGAAACATATGTGTGTTATATGTAAGATAAAAAATAGGTACTTAAAATGATGAGAAACATCGCTGCATCTTTTGACAATACAAATATATTGTACTGCATTAAATGTAATTATTTTTTATAGTTTTTTTTTCAAGTGCACTGGGATGCCCTCACGTATCCGAACGGGCGCCTGGAGTGGCGTTCAAAACGAATTTGCCACAGCACTTGAGCGCTCAACAGGACGAGGATGACGAGTGGGGGTACGGCGATGAATATGAGGACGAGGATGGTCTAAGGACCAAGGACCAAGGACCAACCGGAGCCCCGGATGACTATGGCCATGTGAGGGGAGTGCGGTTCAGTTCGGTTCGGTTTGCTTTGGTTTTGGTATGGCGCAACAACGCAGCGTAGCGATAATAATGACGGCGAAAACAATTGCAACAGCGGTAAACAAGAACTCGCTCGACACGCTCTCGACACTTGAGGCGCCCAAGGAGCGAAGGACCTCCTGGTACCTGGAAGGACTGCTGAGCTGCCGGGCTGACGAGCTGCCGAGCTGGTGAGCTGGTGAGATCCCCGGCAGAAACATCCCGGAATCCGGCTGACTGGCACGCAATCACGGGCCCGGGCACGGACGTCTGTTGTTGTGTAATAAGCATTAATGGGGTGCTCGCCGGGATTGCCGTTACCGTTGCCGTTGCCACGGCCGTTACCTATTCATCCCAAATGTTGTTTGTGTTTATCTGTCAACATGCAACGTCGTCGCCATCGCATTTGCCATCGCCATCACAACGCCGCTCCCTGCATGTTTGCTTTCGCCCCGGCTGCTGCACAAAGACCACTCGGATCGGATCGCAGTCACAGTCACAGTCACAGTGGAGGGTGGTGTGCGAAAATATTTGGAAAAATTTCAGGATACTCAGTATACATTTGATAACTATAAGGAACCTCAGAAACCTTTCATAGCTACCAGGATAAGTATTTAACTCAAATTAAGAACAGATCTATGTTTAACCCTGGTACTAACTGCTTAGTTTGCTTACCTTAAGCAGCTGGTCACATTTTTTGAGCTAGTGTGACCTTGCATCGTGCAGAAAATGATGTAATGTGTTTTGTAAATCAAATGATCTATGTAGAAGTTTAAAACTGTATTAAATCTCTATACTTTTGAACTGCTGGTGACTTCTCTTCACTTTGCATGCCAGACAGGATGCACACTTCGGAAATCCCACTGTGCCAATGCCATCATCATCAGCGTTTGCCACCGTCATCCCCGAACCCATCAGCGGTGATGATTTTCATGATGATGATGATGATGCCGCCGCTGCCAACGACAGGGAGCGCGCGTGTGAGAAATCATCTTTTTAATTTTCACAATCAAATGTTTTTGTTATTTTCTTTCCACTCGACTACCGCATTTTCCGAGCCGAGCCAAACCTAGCTGCAGGCTACGGATAGAGCAGCTGTCCGAAATTGAAACGGGGTGGATGGGATGCTATATGATAGGTGGTATACCATATACCATACACCAGTATGCCATGGTGCGGTGCTTTTGTGGAAAGGGAGCAGGGGTTGGGTAAGGGTAAGGGTAAGGGGATGGGGATGGGACTGCCACTCAGAGACTTGTGTTTTGTTTTGTGGTTTATTACACGCAAATTCATTATATTTATGTTTGTTTTCTTTTCCATGCAGTAGTTGCAGTTTAGGGATGGGACTCCAGTCGATTTTCTAACAATTTCCATGTTCTAATGATGCAGATCTAAACAACTATGATGTATTTACATAAAAATAAAAGAAATATACATTTAGTTAGGAGTGATTTCTAGAAATTAACTACAAAAGCATGATTCGCAAAATATATGAACTTATTTAAAAAAATTTCTTAAAAACAGGCACTATATATACATTTATTTATAAAATATAGAAACAGCCCACTGTCTTAATTGTATAAGCTGCAATGTTACATAATGGTGCATACATACCATCACTATTGCCAACTTCGGCGAACATTTGTTTCCATTTTGCGCTGTAATTTTTCCACTGCAATTTTCCCATACACTTTTCCTCACCCATTTCCCAGTGCTCTAATCACCCCCTTTGGCATTGCGACTTTGGTCCGTTTTCTCGATTGTTGTTTGCTGCTCTTTATTAATTTGATCATTTCATGATTGCCATTGTTATTGTTGCTGCTGGCATTGTTGTAATTAACCTTTTGTCTTTGGTCTTTGTCGCTGCCTCGATGTTGCTGTTCATTTTGGCCAGCGTTTTTGGTCTATTTGTCGGACTCGAACTGGAACTGGAATCCGTACCCGAATCCGAATCCGAACCCGACTCGATCCCTCTCACCCTCTGGCATTGTGTGTTGGCAGCTCTGGTCAAAAGGTCCGACGCATCCCCAGCTCCCATCGGTCCATTGTCCCATATTCCCATTGTATTTAGTGACATCAACACAACACAACACCACACCATTTCCCCCTCCAGGGAAAGCCATCGTTTTTTGACCATTCCCTGCTGTTTTTCCACTTGGAGTCGCACTTGGGCATTTTCCAGCTAAAGTCGGATGCTAATTATGCACTTGACATTTGACGAGGGCGTTGTCCCGCCCCTCGAAGCCGCTCGACTTTCATTACATCCACGTACAACAAATTACTACATAACCCCTTAACCCCTAATTGCTTTGGGGGGGTTGGAAAATGATCAGGGAGCTGAAAGAGTGTTAACTGCGATTCGATACGAATACTGGTTCATCACATGCCATTGTGATCCATAAATACTTGATATCTCTTTGACTTGAACCGAAAATACTGCAATGAGAATTTAAATGATGCCATAAACTCACTTGCCACAAATTTGTATTACGTAGTAGGAAAGATAAATTCGTGGAACTAGAGCCTGTGCTCAGACTTAATTTATTTATTTATAAGCGCATTTATTCCTTGCTCAACGCTTTATATTCCTATATAAATTTACATTAACATTTTTTCGCATCATTTCACATAGGGAGCGAAATGGAAAGGCAGCGCGAATGGACGAGGGCGAAAAGCATTAAAAGCCGAGAAAAACCAAATGAAACTCATTAAAATTTTACGAACTTGATGTTCGGAGCAGTTTCTCTCTTTTTATGGGTACCGTATTTTCCACTTTTTTGCCACAGCACTTTGCCTAATTTCATGGCCAAAAAACGCCTAAGAGGCGACACAGACGTCAAGGACCAAAAAGACATTTGAAATTTTGATCACGTTACGCTTTTTTAATTGTTCCCCTGCGGCGCGCTCATTAAAAAGGCCCACTTCCCCTCCCCTCGAATCCCCTCCCTTCCCTTAGCATTACCCTTACCCCAACGATTTCCCATATTCCATATCTTTCCCTAGTAATTGAGATCTTGAGAATCTTAGTTCCCTGCCAGATTCTAGAGTTTCGGAGCTTAAAATGAAGTGGAAATTATTTTAAAGTTTTATTGACTTTCTTCCCGATTCCCCGACGAATTTCTTGTGTATTTCGTATTTCGTATGGGGAGAAATTTACGACGGAACCCAATACCCTGCAGCTGGATTTTTGGGTTGCCACGTCGGCAATTTCGAAATTAGCTCGTAGCAATTTAAATGTTGTAAAAAATATATAAATAACATGACGAAAGGCGGAATACGAAAGACGAAACGCCAGCTTTATGGCATTTGGCCCCCGGTTATTTGTCGAGTTAAACTCAAGACGATTAAGCCGTTTTAGGCTTTAGACGAGGACCAAACCCGGGACCAGTCATCTAATTATCCTCATTCGGATGGCCCATTAAGCGGGATGAGTCGCTTTTAGCACCCACATAAGCCCATTAGCATTGCGCGACCCATAAAAAGCTGGCTACAGCGAAACATGCTCATAAAATATTTGACGAGACCTGCCGATGGTTGTTAATATCAATTTGTCAATTTGCTGGTGGGACTCCTTGGGCCGCCGACAAATCCTTGAAAGTTTCCTAATTAAGTTTGGGATGTTTATGTCTTGATAGAAATTCTTCTTGTGTGCAGACTAAGGTTAAGCCATTGTTGCCATGCCCACAAACTTTATAATTCATTTATGTAGGCTCATAAGTTTCGTGAGCTCAATTATTGCATTAGAGTTCAAAAGCTAAACGTCAGTCTGAATGCCATAATATTTGATCTGCAAGCCAAGTTATACATTTTTTCCATAAGTGAATTTCTAATAGTAAAAAACGAGTTTATGGCTAATAACTAGTAAATGGTTGTTAAGTGGCATTAAGAAACAACTAACACTCTAATCGCATTTCGTATTCAATCAAGTTGTTGTGAATGAGTCGTGAATCCTTTCTAATCGCATTTCGTATTCAATCAACTTGTTGTGAATGCGTCGTGAATCCTTTCTGGGTGGAATAGGAGAACGAAGAACTCGTAATCTGTAATCGATAAGGTAGCCATCTGCCTAGCAGCTAGATAACTCATTAAAATCCACCCATTTCCCTGCGCACCTGTACCCCTCCTACGAAACCCCCTACCCCTCCTCATCCCTCGACCACACTGCTAATTAGGCATTTGCATATCAAGTTGGGCCACAGATGTCCGGGGCCATAACATCAAAGTTAAGTGTCCCAGGCGGCAAAAGAGGCCAACGGGCGTGGAGCTTGGAGCTTGGAACTTGGAGCGTGGACAAATCGGAGCCGAAAGTTATGCACTACGCACGTGACTGGGGGCCAGATCGCATTTGCTTTGGCAGTGGTAGTGGTAGTAGTAGTTTCTCGGACACGGAAGCGATTTATTAGATTTTCATTAAACAAACAAAGCGTTCGGCGCATTTAATTGCTTAATTTATTAATAGCCAAACGGAGGAGCGGGACGAGGGACGCAAAACGAGGGACTTCAAGCAGCTGTCGCCTCTTCTGCGAAAGGAAATTTGGGTGGGGTGAAAATGGGAAAATGGGAGTCGGGCTCAAATTAGTTTTTCATCACGAAATTATGCCGGGGACGAAACGTCAATTTGGCACGCCCCGAAATGAGATTCGACCAACTCGAATACAAAGCCGAATAAGTACAATAATGAGGGGCATTGGGGGGCGGGGTTGGGCTGATACACAAATAAAAATAATTGCCACTTCCTACTGCAATTGCATAAGTAAATTTCTTAATATTCTTCTTAAGAACTTAAGGGAATATAATGTTGATAAATGACTAGCCATTGAATATGGTTTAAAAACATATACTTTAATATATTTAAAGACTTTGGTTTACTTAAAAATAGAAATACAAATCTACCCTAAATAGAATACATTTTTTTTCAATACAATACCATATTTTGTATGCTATTGATTTCTTTTACTATTTTTTTTCTCAGTTTCGAAAGTGTTGTTCCTGGCAAGTCCTTTGGGTAAATTAACACTCTTTGATTAGCCCCGCCCACCCCGAAAAAAACAAAAACGCTCTTATTACGTATACGCCATGTTGGCAGTCAATCAATGGACACTTGAGCAGCGCCTCGCCACCCACTTCCCACTCCCCCTTCCTCCTCAAGGAAGTTGGATGCTGGCGTATGCTGCCATTGTACCTCCCTAATTTTCTTCCACCTCTTCGGCTCTTCAGCTCCTCAGCTCTCCAGCTTCTGCTCCAGCTCGTGTTGTCAGGCCAAGGCGGAAAGTTACGCAATTTTTGCTTATTATTTTCATAATCAATATTCAATTTAGACGAAACACTTGCCAGTCAACGTGGCAGCCACCGTCATCCCTCCACCCCTCTATCCCTCCAGTTCCTCGACATCTCCTCATATTTCCTCCTCGTTCGAAATGAGCTTCAAAGGATGTGGGACGATGGCGATGGTGATGGTGGAGGGCAGATGGCGATGTGGGCACGAGGACATCCAAGTAGCAGTGGGCCTCACCTTATTGTGTATGGAAAAGTTCAAGATTAAAGTTAAAATAAAACATTTAATAAATAAATAAATAAAATGCATCTAAATATAGGAATTTAAATATTTTACATTATCAACGAACCTATCAAAAATATTTTCTGATTATATATTATTATATTACAATAAAAATATTATTTATGCGATTAATAAAGTTTACTCCTTGTTTATATTTTATTGAGATCTTTGACTCTTTGTAATACAATTAGGCATTACATAGTTTAAGCCCTTGAGTTTGTCCCCATTTTCTAGAGATATGTACCCAATGTTGGAGCACGGCAGCTTCCGTAAATTTCCCTGGAGGCGGACGCTCTTTTTCCAGGAGAGACTGACTGCCTGACGGCCAGACAGACAGGAGGACTGAATCGCAGGCGGAAATTCGGGTTGGGGGCGGCCACATTCTGCATTGAACTTATAATTAAACATGGAAGACGTGGAAAGTGCGCCAAATGTGGGGGCAAATGTGGGGAAAACAGGAAAACAATTGAGGGGCGGGACCGTATTAGTCAGCAGTCAAGAGTTGTGCGGCAGGCGTTCAAATTGAAAACGTTATTTTGCATTTCGATTGAAGTGCGCATAATTGGGAATTATATTCCACCCCCAAAGGAAGCAACAGCACAGCACAGAGCAGCCCAGAACAGCTCAGTTTCAAGTAGATCAGCTCATTTGCAGCCCGAGGCCTCTATTCTGCAATTCAGTGTGATATTTTGCTCATTTACACTTGGCTGCATACTGGATGATGCCCCTCCCACCCCCGTTTCCATTTCCCTCGGAGCCCGTTCTCGTAATTGACCAATGCAAGGACTCTGGACCAGGGAGCAGGGAGCGGGGAGCAAGGACCAAGGACCTTGGCAACAGGAGGCAGGACCAGCAGCGTCGACAGTGGACAACGGCCCCCAACGGAGTGCTTTCATCATTGGAGCTTATGAAACTTTTGATTGACGAAGCCAGCCAAATGAACGAAATGCGAGTGCACAGATAGAAGGACGGACATAGATACAGCAATAGCTGCACTGAAAGAAATCTATGCATTTATCAAAAGTTATTGAGCTGTAAAGAGCGATACAATGGATTCATAAAAAGTAGCTCCAACTTTGGCAGGATGTGTAAAATGACTTTTACCAGTGACTTATATTTCAGCATAATAAGTGGCATTCCCTACTATTTCGCTCAGTGCAGAGCAATGGCTACGAATGATGAGATGAGATGAGAGGACAGCAGCTGGCCGAGAGACATTCATTAGCATTAATAAACATTTTGTATGCTGCCAACTGGAGCACTGAAAGAAACGCGTGCCAACTGCGCAGCATTCAACATCCTCCTGCGCCATTCGATACGTTGCTGATGTGCGATTTCCCCAACTGTATCCTCCGGCTTCCACCAATCTGCCACAAAATGAATGAAATTTTATTAACTGAACCCCCACCACCCCCCAACCAACCGAATTGATTAGTAAGTTCGAAGGGCGGAGGAGTGGTGGAAACGTGAAGCTGACAGAGCAGTAAAATTACTTTTTAACTCAGGGCCCGAATTCGAAACTTGAACTACACTGATAACCGATGACTGATAAATGATTCATGAGCCGCTGCTTTGTGCGTTTATTGTATAAGTTAAGTCATTATTGGTCTCTCCCCGAAGTTGGGGAATTGGATTTGATCTATAAACACAAACGAGTGAGTTAGTCATGAGATGATGTCAACGCTAATGGAGTGATTTTGGTCGGGAATCGTCAATGAGATTGGAGTAAGGAAATGTGTCAAGCTTTCACATTCAACTGTAACATACCAAAGATATACATGCGTTCTTTAAAACATATTTAAATGAGACATCTAACTAAGCAAGTTACCATTTCTGTATAACGTAGGTGTTTTTCGCCTGCTAAAAACAGGGAAAATTATGATAAGTGCTTGCCAGTTGAAGGGCAATGCATCAACTGCCATCTGGCGGAAAAGCAGAGCTAAGTAGTCGTCCAAGTTAATGGATAAGCTTATGCAACCCAATTTCGCTGCGACTGTACCTAACACATAAAAACAATGGCATAAATCTCGAGAAAAAGGGAGAGTCGCGCCTTGAGTTTGTTTTCAATATGCGAGCATATTCGAGGAAATGGCCGCCAAGCACCACATTCAACACCCAAACACCCAAACACCCAAACACCCAAAACAGCCGAACACAAGTGTAATTAATATTTCAGAGCCGAGCATTTATCAAAGAAAAAACTAACCAAAATTTTGGAAAGTTGCCCCCATCCAAGCGGAGAGCCCCAAACAATTAATGGCACACTCTAACTTTTGAGGGCCTCGGGTTTGGGGTCCCAAAAACCAAAAACAAAAAAAACGAAGACAATAAAACCTAAATCTTCACTTTTGGGGGCGGGGTGGCTCGTAAATGGAAGCGTTGGCCCGGTCCAAAGAAAAGCCAAACTCGAGCTGATAGACAATCGCGGTGGACCGCAAAACACGGTAGCCAGCTCCACACCCAGTGCATCCATCCACATGTAGAGCCCATCGAGATCGCTGGATTGGACCCATCGAAGTGGGCCGTGATTAGAGTAGCAATCATAGACTGACCGAAGGGTGAGGCTCGCCTGCGGTTGCCCCGATATTAAGTTCACTTTTCTAGTGATTTACGAGCGGATTCGGAATCGGATTTGGATTCGGATGCAGATGCGATGCCCTGCTCCAAAAGTGGTCAGTGAGGTTGCCTTAGCAAATGTAGGTTTAAGGAAATATGTTTAAGGTTATATATTTAATCCAAATTATATGGGATACACGGAAAGTCATCTATTTTATTAAATAAAATATGGTTTGTAGTTAGAATAGAATGTAATCTTGGAAATGGCACTGCAGTTACTGCCCTGCTTTTTGACTCTATTTAAACTCTATTCCAAAGTGCGTTTTCATTGCCTATGCCTGTTAAGAGTAAATAGATTTCTATAGCTTCCCCTTGGGTTATTTTCCTTTTCCTCTGTGTGCACGCTAGTTTCCCCTTTAGCTTGTTTTTACTGTGCCTGCCTGCGGTTGGGCCAATGCAAACAAACTCGCCTCGCACGACACAGGCAGCACAGAAAAGCGGCACAATCACAAATCGGGACGGGTTGTCCTAACAGATTGAAGAGACATCCATTTGCAGTGCCTTCGAAAAACCCCACGGGGTCCGCAATTACGGACCCGCAACTGAAACCGAGAACCAAGAACCGAGAACCAATAACACATCAGTTTCAATTCGGTCAGCTGGTCATTTATCCGTCGCCGCCTGAAGAATATGGATTCGAGCATCGAGAATCGAGAGTCAAGAGTCAAGAATCGAGTGAGGCATCGAGCATCGAGGGCTCATACTCGTACTCGAACTTGTATATCTTTAATGGCATATTCATCAGTCATTCGTGATAAAATCGGTGAGCACTCACACCGGGACACAAGTTCTTATGGATTTTGGCCCAGACTGGGCTGCTGAGTCTGGCTGAGTCTTTGGGTGAGTCTCTGGGTCTTGAGTTTGCCGTCTGGTCTGGTTTGGTTTCTGGCCTGGTCTGGTCTTTTGTCCGGCTCTTCGAATTCGTCTTCACCTTCGACTGGCTTCGATTGGCAGTTGATTGGAACCAGTCGGTTGGTCGGTCTCCAGCGAGAGTTGTACCCCTTTAAGTCGCTGGCTTTGTGTTTCTGCCCACGGATTTACACTCGCAGTTTAGCATAATAATTTCGGGTCCAGCTGTGTGTGTGTTTCTATGCCGTGGTCTATACGATGAGGCAGTTGCCCAAAATTGCTGTCATTAATGAGTTACAGATATTACACTTTTATAGCCGACAGACACGCTTATCCACTCTAATCGTGTCTGTCTATTGATTCGTAGTCAGCTCTGAAGACCCAAGACCCCAGACCCCAGACCCCAGACCTTAAACCCAATCTCCAATACCTAATGCCCAAAAACCGAAAACCAAACCACTTTTCTGACCCGACTCTTTCTTTCGGCTACTGTTTGTTAATGATGACTTTTGCTCTTGTTATATTTTTTTCTTCACCAGTGCTGCAGTGCTATTGTTAAGTAAATGGCTTGCAAGCAAAGCCATCGTCATCACGCACAGTGGAAATATAACTATGTTTATTAAGAAAAGTTAGTGAAAAGTTTGCTTATGCCAAAGAATGAGGAATGGAAAGCTTGGAGCAAAAAATAATATTTATTGAATAATATTCTCAATAATGTATGCTGAATGCATAGAATGTTCGAGTCTCTACAAAGTAAAACACAAAATGATTTGTTCCATGTCTAACACTGCCATATAAATTATTACTATTTTTCAGAGTGTTTTTCCTGTATCCTATAGCCTTACTCCTGATTCTAGCACTACTTGAGCCACTGTGCACCGTCATCGCCCATCATCATCATCATCATCAACAACATCTTCGTCACCCGTCATCGAAATCGAGCCGCAGACTCGAGATGGAGCGCTCCAATCGCCAAGTCTTTAGCTCTTCAATCGATTTCGTGGCTACTGTTTTTGCTTTCTAGTTCATCCAATTTGAAGTTTCGTTGCTGTTTTTCTCGATTGTTGTTGACTGCCACTGCCCAGTTGCCCAGTTGCCCAGTTGTTGTTTTCGCCTCGGGCCGCCGCTTCTCTGTCTTCTAATAGGCTTCTTTCTGCCGCACCGTACCGCTCTGTGTTTTGCTATACTTTGTTGTTGTTTCCTCGGACTTCGTCTGACTTTCCGCCTGATTGATTTTCAGCTTATGGATCTAGTTACGGGCATTGGTTCTTTAGCCGGTTCGAGCATTATCAACAAAGTTGCTGCTGCTGCTGCTGAGGCTGCCTTCGTTACTGATTCCTTTAAATTACTTTAATTGATGGCATGCCGGCAATTGCCCCATCATCTGAGGAGTCGCAGGGATGGCGGCGAGGGATACGTGGACAATCAACTGCGATCCCCAAACCAGAGATCGGGATCCCCAATCCCCAATCCGCAATTCCCAATCCCCAGCTCAATGATTTCTTTTCATCGCACTGCGATCGCAGGCTGTCGTGCATGAAATCGCTCTGGCACAAAGATTGGATCCACGAATCGATGGATCGTTGGATCGATCGATGGATCGTTCGTTGGATGGATCGATGTGCTCCAATTTCGAGCCCCATCTAATGCATCGCTCTGCACAATTTCCAATCTCTTTGCCAGCCAGCTGATTAAGTGATCTTGTCTAGTTGACTGATTTTCGATTCTGATCTGATTTTGCTCATTCTTTTTCCCATTCGATCAGCATGAATTGACTCAAAGAAAGCTGGAATTATCACCGGTCTATTGGGCTCCATATTATTGTATTCTATCGAATTCAGAGCAATATGAATTTCTCGCGCTAATCATATGCATCAAAAGATCTTGGGAAAGGAATATATGAGTATTACCGAAATCTGTAGATTTAGAATTAATCAAATCATAGTTTAGCACTTAACCAAATCTTAAATTTGACTTTTATAGAAGCCGAAGACGATGAAGAAGATTAATTCATCAACCATCGTAACAAAGAAACATTCGAAACACTCTGCCTTCCAGGCAAATAATTATCCTAACCGATCTGCCTGTCAAGTTACTGGAACATCTCAAGTTCCATTGCCCCAACTGGTTTCATGCTTTCGAGAAAAACAAAATATATAAAAAATCTCGCCCCACCGGAAAGTTAACCCGTGTCTTTTGTTTTTCAGCTTTTTGTTATTCTGAAAATATTACCTTTGTATTCATATGGTGCCACAGTACAGAAAAACAGCACAAAGTAGTTTTCCAGCTCATTACACATCTGAGTTTCGTGTATTCTCAGGATTGAAGTCATCGCAAGGACTCATTCACCAGCTGTCAATTTGATTGGTGGAGACAGGGAGGTGATGAGGACCAGCGTATTCATTTATGCTGGCAAAGTGCGATGTATGTATATATATTGTGGTCGTAAATCAGGACCCCACAACGCTGACACCTTTTTGTCGACAAGTCGACAAGGCATAGCAAAAGTTAATAACATGTAGCCTTAGCCGGCGGCAAAGGGGCACTTCTAATTTGTGCCAATGAAAGGGATAATAAAACTGGATATGGAACTCAGCTGAAACTGGAACTGGAATTCGAGGAGGAAGCGGGCCGAAGGACTTGTACCTACTGTACCATTACCACTCGCCAAGGACAATGGCAAAGCAAAGGCAGTGCGCATATTGAAACCGGAAATAGTCGAACCAAGTGCCTGGCAACCGACTGACGCACTGACACACATTTCGCAAACAAAGGACAAAGGCCACACACTCACACACAAAGACACTGGAAAAAGGAGTTGGCAATGCGGCGCATAAAAAAGGGAATTGAGCAAAATAAAAAGCTCAAATAAAATGCTTTGTCCATTCGGCGGCGGCGGGCAGGGAACAAAGCCTAACTAACCGCCTGTGGCGGAACAACCACCCTTAATGGCGGAAGGACATGCAGGACAACCCAGATGCCGCCTGGCAACTGCTGCTGCTGCTCCTGCTGCTGCTGCTGCAAATAAAGTAAAACCAAACAAGGAAGAGCCCTCTAATCGAAGGACACGACTGGTAGATACCTGGTACTCACTGTCCCCATGTTCCTAATTAATAATGAGCTCTAACAACACAAGCAACTATTTTCCGTACTCACAACTTTTAACCTCTTCAAAAGGTAATCATAAACAAACCAAGTTAAACATTAGTTATATTATATTAAAAGTCAAAGTGACCTCCAGCTCTATATACACTCTCTGCATTCAGAGTTCCAGGCATCGTAAAAAACACTCACAAGGACCAAAGGAGCCGAAGCAAGAGATCATAATAATGGGAAATCTTGAAGCCAAGGATACGCGACAGGATACCTGCCAAGTCCTGTTTCCCGTGCCCCAAAGACCAGAACCGGAATGCGTAAGGCGATTGCATCATAAATTCTGTTGATGCGGACCCTAGCACACACATATAATCGCACACACATATATACATCCATATATAAAGTGAATCATCCAAGCGAGCCGCTTGAAATGCAAAAGGAATGCCCAACGAAAGTAAATAAAAATTAACCCATTTGCATATTATTCAGTGAGCGGGCGAGAAAAAGGACTCAGCCTCGGCTGACAGGCGGGCTTAGGCTTAGATCCCAAAGATTTTCTAGAAACGTGCAGAGGTGGTAACACTCACACAGAAAGGATTCACTAACAGAGCACAAACTGACATGCACTACATATTTAAATTCGGACACAAGCCGAAACATTGGATACTTTTTGCCTTAGAGGCCATTAAAAATGATTTCACATGGCTCAGAACTAAACGATGGATTATCTTTAGAATGAAAGGGTGCTTCTCCGAGAAAGAAAATCACAGTTATAGAGTAATCAGGAATGGGCAACCTTATATTTTTCTCAAAGTTTGCAGCATATCCTTCGCGATTCGAGAAGGGAGCCTGGCCAAGAAAAAAAGGTTGGTGGCGTGATTAAGTGATGGACATGTATGGACACATGCAGCGTTATGTTTAGCATACACAAACGGGCTACGGAAAGGAGGTGGCTCGCATGTAAATGTAAATATGTGGGGGCGCAATGGTGTTCGCCCACCGGCAAGTCCTTGCGCTTTTAATCATAAATAACAATGGACACATGGCGGCAGGGGCCCGGCATTTAGCTTCATCCAACAAAGCCTTCCGCCCGACAACACGGAGTTGCCCTCAGCCCGGTGGCCGAGTTGACCAAGGATATACTCATATCCAGTACTCACAGGCAAAAAGGATATACATTATTTTTCAAAAAGTCCTTAAAAATGTCTAAACAGCAAAGTTCTGCATATGGGATTGCTCAACTTGTAACAACGTTGGTTTGGTTTGCATTTTATAACTTTGAGTTGGAGGAGAAAGAGGTATCATTTAGCCAAAATACCGCATCCTGTGCTCTTGCTCGTTTTTATTAGGTATCTGGGCAAGTGTGCGAGTGTGCTTGCCTGTTGATAATCCTCCGTCCACCGACCGGGAACCCCCTCATACGCCCTGTTGCCAGGCGCTTTCATTTCCGCCTCATGGACGCAAAAACATGCCACTCTCTCTCACTCGGCCTGTCCGTGTCCGTCCGTCCGTATATCCATCTGTCCGTCCGTCTGTCCGTCCGTCCGTTCGCTTGTCCGTTTTGTCGCTTTCGCCCGTCCGTTGCGCTTGATAGGCTGACCAGGACTTCGCTAGTTGGGTGTCCGTGTCAGTGTCCTGCTCAATTTTATGTTTTTTTTTTTTTTTGCTTCGCCCGACTCCGTTCCAAGCGAAACCAAAACACTGCGCAGTTGCCGCCCCGAGGCGGTTGCTCTGTGTGCGGAATTTTGATATTAATAGCCTTGGACAGTTTTATAAACGCCTTTCGGGGTTAACATGCTCAAGTGGTATTCATATTTTCCACTGACCGACCTGTCACTATTGTGTGTGTCAGAGCGACCCCAGTAAAATGTGAAAATAAAACGCAACCCAGGGGCGGGCTCTATTGGATCGGATTGGATTGGATTGGATTGGACTGGGCTGGGCTGGGTTGGTAGAGAATAAGTAATGGAAAATGTGTGGGCTACAAAGTACATGGCCTAGGCACTTATTTAAGGTGCTTTTAACTTTCAAAAGAAATGGCTTTTTCATCTAGGTTCATATATTTGGAACTATAATATATACATATATATACTCTTTACTGAATTGAATTTTCCTTACATACATATGAATCATTTATCAGTTAGTTTTTAGCCGAAGATTAATTGAAAAGATTTTTAGATTTAGAATTTGCTTCTGCTAATTTTAATACCATTGCAAAAAAATCATTTAAATTTGTAGTATTTTAGGAATATTATATTATATTATTTATAAGAATATTATACTGATAGTAATTGCAAGCTTCTTATCTCATCAAATATACTTCTATAAGCCAACCTCCCAGTTGGCCTGGAGGTTGCTAAAGGACTGGTTGTTGTTTTAAAGGATTAACGATAAAGATAAAGATCATATCCTGAACTCAGCCACAACATATGTAACTTCTCAGGATTTCCACGGCAACTTTCCGCTTAGGGCTTCGAGCTGGAGTTTCCACGACGCACTGCGCAGTTTCCTTCAGTTTTCACCCTCCTTTGATATGATTGAATTCAAAGCTGGATTACCGGGGGAAAGTACAAAGTACAAAGCGATGGGATTCTGTACAAGAAGGAGGGTTGCTTGGGAGTTAAAGACAATCGCAGTTTTCCTTATTGCGTCGCAGCTGAAACTTCGAATAGCCATTTTCCCGATGGGAGTTCCATTTGGGTGGAAAACTGCATGCTCTGCCTCGGCTGGTACAGTCATCCCTGGCACAGTGCGTCCGTGTTCACTTCCTTCCGTCCTGCCTGCTCACCCCGCCCCCTTCCTTCACTCTGCCACTTCCTTGCGCGTCCTGCGCAGCATAAATTACGCAATTCACTTTGGCGTCCTTTTTCCATACCCATTGTTCGTGCGGTAAAAAGGATATACTCGGAATATTTACTTTACTGTACAGGATCTCGGTTAACTCTTTGACTTGCTGCAGGTATAAATGTATATTGGTGAGGAAATGTGAGTAAATATATACTTAAATATATACTTGAGTAAATAATACTTAAATGATAGATTTTAACTAGTTGGTAGTTGGTGAGAGGTATTTGATAGTCGTAGAGTCCCTTTTAGATTTCAGCAAGTCCTTTTTTTTTAGCTTTTCCTCCGCCTCTGTTTGTTTGCAGCGACGCAGTTTGCGTTGTTGCTTATGATTTATGTGCCGCGCGTAGCGATGACACACACACACACACACACACACACGCATGGTGAAAGGACACTGCTGCAGTTGAAAACACCCCATGCCCATCCATTTTCCTTAACCACCTCCTCCAGAGTTTTCAAGAATTACACGCAAATTGCACGCAACACGCGAATCGGGCGAAGTGGTCGCGTATGGAAATGACGCGGGAATGCCACTCATGCGTTCCCTTCCCTTCCCTTCCGTTTCGTTTCATGTCCCTGTGCTTGTTACTGTGCTTGTGACTGTGCTGGTGACTGTGCCTGCATGTGCGATAGTTCCCGTATCCGGCACTCGTTGCCCGTAGTCCGGAGTGCGGAGAGTACGGAGTCCGAAGAGCCCAGCCTGCCCCACCAGAAATCCGTGGCATTAAGTCATGCGTCATCCTTGGCGGGGACATGCGTGTAAGCCGGTTATCGGCCGAAAAGCCTGCCAGCAGCAGGACACTTTAAATATCTTTATGCATACCATAAATATGTTCCCAAATGCTAATCCTTAAATGCCATTTTCACCCAACGAAATGCGTCACAGCACCCAGAATGTGAGTCAGCCTAGAGAATTCTAGGAAACTCTATGGAAATGTTGCGGTTGCGGTAAGTGGCAGGAAAAGGATCAATCACTTCAGCTGGTCAAGTTTGCTGGACATTTTAAATATATATATATGTATATATACTCCCACTGAAAGAAAAACCTTGATACTTTAAGTATAACTCTTAAGCTAAAGTTTGATTAGTTTCTTCGGCTTTTTTCTTCCATGTAATATTTACCCATTCTTTTTCTAATGAGAATCAGTCGCCATTGTAAACCAAAAATCTATTCAAAAACCTGTTAGTTGATTGGTACTCATTTGCTGGAGCCCAATTCGCGTTAAAACGCTTTGCTTGTTTTCTTGATTGACGGAAATTGGGGAAAACCAGTTTGATATCCATGAGAAAACCACATAAATGGCTTTACAAGATGGCATTGACTTTTCTAGATTACTGCAGAGAGCAAATGTAAATTGGACCTTATGATAGAGGCGATCTGGTTCTCATAAAAGTTCAAAACACATTTTAGGATTTTATCGACATAGTTTTTCTACCTTAAAGTCCAGCTCGACTTTGCCGACCTCAGCATCAGCTGGTTGAAAAATTGTAATATTTTATTTTCCATTTTTTATGCCTTTTATGTTTTTGACAACTTTATAGGTGGAACGAGGAGGGGAGGAGGCGAAAACATTTAATATATGACACCCAGCGAAGCCGCAACTCACTTTTTAATCACTTTTCATGAGCTTTTAATTACACACTTCTTGTTTGGGTTGTGTCGGAATGAAATTTATGAAAAACCAAACGCATAAAATGCTTAACAAGCTCCTGCCGCCCGACCGCAGGACATACACCCACACACACTTACAAAGGCACACGTATGTACGAGCGAAAATAAAATGGAATATATGTGTGCGTGTGTGTGTGCAAAAATAAAATAAAAATATCCCCACTCATTTCCGTTATAATAATGTGTGAAAGGATATTAATTATGAAACAAGCGAACGGCAGGAAGGCCGGGCAATAAAAACAGCAAGCGACAGGAACACCATGCGTGACCAACAATAACAACTAAGGGAACATCCCGAGCGACAACAACAATGTACGGCGACTCAGTAATATTGTATTTTATACGAGTTGGTCGAAGTACACTCAAAGAAATAAGTGGAATTTGAACGAAACTTAAATAAAATGCTAAAGTAACGCTTCAATTTCCTAAAAAAAGGTTTCCATTTTTCTCGTAAAACTTAGGCTTACAATACTTGAATAAAAACTATATTAAAATATATTAAAATCTCAATTAAATCTAGTTAAGTGTGAAGGTAAATCCTTATTGAAATATACAAATATATTTACATTTGAATTAATTTATTTATTTATAAATTTACATTGAATTGATGTAATATTTCTCTCCGTGTAGAGTGGGCGTAGATGGTGGCTTAGATGAGGTGAGTTGTGCCCAACTGTGTTGAGTTGGGCGGAGCGGAGCGGAAACGGGAGCAACATGTGCAACATGTCGAACGGAAGTGTCGGCCATATTCCGCACACAATCACACACGAACACAAGCACACACGCACACACGCACAACCAACCTAAATAGGCCCACGTCGCACACACACAAATTATGTGTCCTGGCCAAGTAGATTTTTATGTAATGTCGGTCGGTTATTGCTTCCATTCATTTATTTTATTTCATCCACCCAAACTCCACAGTGAAACGCCCACACGGGCGAAATTCATATTTTTGAACCTCCTTGTTTTGTATACTCTACTCCACATTTAATAGTTTTGGACATCTAACTTAGAGCACATCTAAAAAGGAAACGATTTGGCTTCGGAATACGTTAGGCTATAAATAATTATATTGTAATTATATTTTAATACTAACCCATTTTCATATGCTCAATGTTTGTCTTTTAATGCATTTATAGTTATCTCAGAATGTCCTTGGAAACTTGGAATGCAATATAAAAACTTAATACTCATTTAAAGGATTTGAACTTGCTTTTAAAAGATATTAACTGTTCCCCGAGCGCAAGGATAACTGCTCAGTGCCGTCACTTCAGTTATTAAGCCGAAATATTTTTGTCCTGCACTCCATGTCCTGTCATCCGAGTCAGTCAACCGGCCGGCGGCCCATTCAGCCAGCCATTCAGCCATTCTGGCAGCGAGGCAGTGAGGCAGTGAGGCAGTCAGACATTTAGCCAGTCTGCCAATGACAGGACCCTCTGCGGCGACGACTGTCGTCCATCAGAGCCGTGCGTCAGTTGATCACGTTGCCGCTCCACGTGACGATGACAGGGCCGTCGGAATGCCAAAATGCCCAAATGACAGTAAGCCGGAATGCCAGAAGGCCAGAATGCCAGTCGGTGTGGCACACACACTGCCCCGCCCCCACTGCCACAAACTCCGTGGCCATCCGCCCACGGGCATGTTCTGCGGCTCCTGCGTGTAATTGCCGTTGTAATGTCGCCCGACGCGAATATAATTGCTAAAATGTTGCATAAACCGACAGACGTGCGAATGGCCAATGCCCAGGACTCTGCCACTGCCACTGCCACTGCCTGTGCCCCCAACTCCAATGCTGTCCCATCATCCGACTGCGACTCCGGATCAGAGTCCAGGTCGCGGCGACGACACTTTTCCATTTGAATTTAATTTTAATTTACGCCCAACGGCCGACGCTTCTGCTGCTCGTGATGCCCATTGCCATTTTCCGGAAATTGGCAACGGCAATGGCCAGAACATTCCGCATTCCGGACGTGGCCCCTGGCTTTTGGCCCGGTAGTACACATGAAGAAAAAACTTATGCTCATATAAATATAAGATATATACATATTCATTGTCGCATATTGATTGTCGCATATTTATAGTATATATTTATAGTATGTATCTTTAGCTACCTTTTATTACAAACTTAAATTAATTTTCAAAAACTATATCAAATAAATTGTATTCGTCTGTTATTAAATCGTTATAAAATTTGTTTATGATATAATTTTGATATATGTATATAGTCTATGCATTTATAAATAGTAATATATTTTTTTCAATATTTTTCTCTTTGCTAAAATGAAGCTTAGAGTGGCACTGCGGTTCTGGCCACGCTTCTGACCAAATTTGAAAGGGCTGTCCGCACCGTTGAGTTAATGAGAAGAGACATAGGTCGAGAGGAGAAGAGGAGAAAAACAGAGGAGAAAAGGGAGAGAATAAAGGATAGACGGGGCCAAAAAGGGAGAAACCCGTCGACAGACATTTTATGTGCAACCGGCCGAATTGTTAGAAGAACGGCCAGTCTAATTGAAGCGAACTCAAGCAATTAGTCGATGAATTGAAGCAACAACAGTGCCACAACGGAGAATCATTTAAATTTAGATAAAGTTGAGCTGAAAATAAGTCAGATATGACATTGTCAGTTGTCTGAGCTGGGAAATTCCAGATGAAACTCAAATCGAGAAAATGTGCTGCTTTCAGTCTGAAAAGTATATGAAGCAAGTCCTTGAAAAGCAATCATAGTTTGGTTAGTAGATACGAGCTGGTAAAGTTAATTAATTCACACTTAATGTTTTAGTACGAAACCAAAAATAACTTTTGTACCCTCTAAAATGAACCATATCACAGCTAATGAAAAATCTTTCCCATATTAATTAGTAGCCTAGTTTCCTATCCACACACAAACTCCGAATTTTCCATTCGCGCTGATTCAAAGTGGGAAGCCGCCTTAGTCATCATGTTAGCCACAATGTCTGGGCCTATGAGTAATTTTCCGCTGGCAAAAATCGTGCCTTCAAGGGCCGACACATCATTAAGTGCAGACTGGGAATTAACAGATGAATAAAAATAATAAAGAAATAAAGATAATGCATGAGAAAGATGACGCCAAGAGCTGAACTGGAAACTAAATCCGACCGATTTAATGAAAACAATTTTCCAAATTTGGCAAAACTATTAACCACGCTACGTTAATTTCATTAGCAAGTCTGTCTTTCTTGTTTCGGTGACCGTATTTTAGCCGTATTTTAGCCGTATTTCAGCCACATACAACAAAAAGTACATATACATATATATGGCAGCCATTAAATGCGCTAATTAGTTGGTCAATTAGCGTATGCTTACTGGATTGTTTTTCGGCTCTTTGTTTTGTTTGTTGGTCCAAAGAGGTTGGCTTTTTGGGTGGCTCTTTTGTAGGGTCAAAATCACCATCGCATTTTGGACGTCAGCTATTTGATCGCCCAACTGTCGCCACATTACTAAATCAGTTTAATTTAATTCAGTTGACAGCTTTAAGTCAATATGGTTGATAAATTGTTTTCTTTAATTTCGGTTTGGTTTTTTGGCTTTCCGTTTTGGTAACCTGCAGCTGTTGCCAAGAGGCAAATGAACAACTCACCGTTCATTAACAGCATTTCATTTCATTTCTGTTAATTAGCTCACTTTGGGTCCATAATTCTTGTGCTCACTGGACGGGTTTCCCAGGTTCACGTTTTCAATGGAAAATTAATCGAAACCCATTGTGTTAATAATTAATGAGCGGCATATGAAAATATTCTGCAAGTGCATTTAAATTACATTTATTACAGAGAACAGGAGAATTTTTGAACATTCAATTACGCTGCTTTTATTTTTAAGATGCGGTTTCAGCTGAGATAATGCTGTGAACAAAACTAAATATCCTCAGATTTTCGAATCTCGTCTAGGGCATCGCTCCAGGACATGAAGGTATCCTGCTCATCCTGGCACTCACTCTGGACTCTCTCCGATTCAGCATTCTCGAATTCGGCCAGCTTCTGAAGACGAAGTTCCATACGGCGTTCCACTTCCTCTGTACTACTTGGTACCCTTTTTATGGGATTGTCCTTGCCGTAAAAGGACGACTCTTTGCCATAAAAGGACGACTCGCTTTCCGGAAGGAATGGTGACTTATGCGCCGAGACTGGCGAATCAATGGTACTGAGATCACTGACACTGGCCGAATAATGGGAAGAGTTGATATCAAATTGGCTGCATGAACGTGAAAAAGTGAAAAAGCCATCTCCAGCTCCCCTTTTTGGTGGTTCGGGCGGCAATTCACTTATTTTGGCCATCAGACAACGACCACGACACTTGAGCTTATCCATTTTAAGCAGACGAATGAGATCCTCACGGGAATCCATTTCCACATAAGCAAATCCCTTGGGTCGCTTTCCCTTCTTGGGAATGGTTAGAGAACGGATCGAAAAGCTGGCAAACACTTTCTGCAACTCGGATTCAGTGCACTCCATTGGCAAGTTGCTGACCATTGCCACAAATGGCGGATCCATGGGCGCCTCCTCTTCCGGATCCGGTGTACTGACCTTCTTCTGTAGATCCGAATTCGATTGCTTGGGCCCATCGCCGTACAGGAAAAGCTCTGCATTGTCCGCCTGCGAAGTGAGCACCTTGGTCACGTGCAACATGTCCTCCAATCCTTGCCCCGCTTCGCTGCCGGAAATCGAGGACACGGAAGAGGAGCTGACTGGCGGCAGCTTGAGACAACGCGATGACTTGGACATCTTTGCCAACAGTTACCAAATAAAGAAAATATGTATTTTTGATATATGGAAAACGAGTATGTATTTACCTTGAAAACTAGGAATGATTTCTGCCACTAAAAGCAAAGCCCTTTTCGGTAGAAAAACATTACATGTTTGCTAAATAAATATTTTACCTATTTGTAAACGATTTTTTAAACCTTAATGGACTAAGATTATTTATATGAAAAATTAATTGTATATTAAAAATATATTTTTGAATGACATCTACTTGTATTTAGCGTTTAATAGACTCTAATAGCAAATGAAATAATTAGCAATTTATGTATTAAGCTATAATAACAAAAGGGAACAAATTGTTTGAATTATTTGAATTTGCATTTTCAAAAGAAAGATGTTGCTTACGTCCTAATAAAATCATGATAAATTTCCGCTAAGCATTATATCTTCAACTTAGACAACTTCAGTCAGCTCTTCAGCAATAGTTCAATTCTTCAGTCTTAGCTTCTTTTTTTTCGTATTCTATAAATGCATTATTATAGTTGGTGGAGCAGCCAAGCAGCTAGATTGAATATTCCCAGGCTGCGGATCGCATTCAGTGCAGCACCTGCTCCACAGATACATTTGTGCATACATATATCGAGCGTAGACCAGGCAAATGCCAAGGTTCGCGGATCCCAACTGACAACTATCGGAGTTGGCTGGAAAATATCAAAAGTTCAGCAAACAAGTGGCATGGAGTTGAGTTGGAGTCGGTGTTTGAGTTTTGAGTTTGGCTAATGCACGGATTGTGTCGTTTTCTGTTTGCTGTTTGTTAGTTTGGTCGGTTTGGTCGGTTTGGTTCATTTGGTTGGTTTGGTTTGGTTGATTTGGTTGGTTTCGTTGGGTTGGGTTGGGCTGAAGCGCGAGGATGGAAGGAGGTTTCCACATTAGGCAACTGGCAACGGGCTACACCCATATTCCGTGGAAAATTGGGTGCGTTAGCCAAACACAAACTAAGGTAAACTGATAAAAATCATGGCCTGCAGCATGAGTGCCGCCAGTACGAGTGCCATGGGCTTTCGGGCCAACTAACCCAGGCAGAAACCAAGTGTAGTACGAACCACACTCGTAGTACGTGTCTGGGACCGGGTATTACCAACAGACAGCGGACAGACGGGCTGAAATATTAGGCCAATTATATTTCAAAAATTTACATGACGATGAAGTTGACGATGGCCGGGTCATCTATAATCCAAGCCATAGACAGGCTGCCACTTGAAAGAAATGCACAGTCAAAAACATGGTTAATTTCTCAAATTTCTAGACTTGCAACTCTTAAAGCAATCCCCTCATTTTATTAGCTACAGACTAAACTAGTTATGATTATTATATTTCATAGCAGTAGTAACTAATGCTAAAAGTATCTCCTGTTTCCTATACCTTTCTCTCTCAGTGCAAGTACAGTGTGTACACGAAGGAAGCGTCAAGTGGCCTCCGCCTTCACGTTTTTTCCACACTATCTTGATGCTCTCACGTGGAACGTGGTATAAGTATGGTGTCTGGAGAGCTACTCGTATCTGGGCACTAGGATCACATTCAGCTACATGGAATTTTCTTTTCTCTGCGCTTAATTTCATAGGAACAGACTGAATGAAATGCGGCAAAGGTGCAGCGAAGGTAATTAATTTCGAGGATTAGGCATTAGATTTTGGCGATATCAACGTGTCCCATAATTCTCATATCGAGGGGCCAGCCAAACACGTTCGTAGACCCTATTTATCTACAAGCCATCTTAACGCTACGTCTTCTTTGTGGGTCAGCAGAGGGCAAGACATCGAAATTAATAATTGAATAGGGGCATGAGTGGGATTGGGTGTAAAAAACTAGGATTTGAGGTGCATATTAAAGTAGGTGCAGTACCAGGAACGGAAAAAGAATGTCGTTTAAATTATACATGTCATAATTTTAAACATAACTTATGTGGAAACATCACAATTACTAGCCTTAAAACTAAAATGTACACTAAATAAGTAATTACTCGACGCCTTTTTTAAGTGTTAATTAGCATCACTTTACATCAACGTCAAATGCGTGATTCCCTTCAAACATCAAGTGAAAATAGAAAGCGTAATTTCCCGATTGTATTCGGTAATTGATGCCATTCACATAAACGGGAAATATTAAAACCAACAAACCACTAATTATAATACCTAATCAGCGTTTTCGTTCACCTCTATTTACTTATTTTGAGGGCAACAAACTACCCCAAAAATGTACCTCCAAAATTCAGTCGATCCAAAAACCAGAGCCCAAAGCCAAAGGCAAAGGCAAATTCAAATCCAAAAACCAATGCAAAGCACAGCAGACACACGAAAAGTGTTCCACATGACAGCGTGAATAATTTGTCACCAATTGATGGAAAGCCGAAGAAGAGGGCGGTGCCAGAATGAAAACCGTCATCAGGTAAATGCAATTAGCCCCCTACTCGCATTTTGATTGATGTATTTCGAATGAGCTGCGCCAGGAAAATTAATTAGCTTTAAATTATGTAGGTAGCCCAGAAAATCGAGAATCGAAACCGGTGGCCACCAGGCACACCCAAAATCATTTGCCGGTTTGGTATTCTGAGCTTCAGAATAAGCTCGAGCACCTTATTAATTAATCAATTGGCTTCGGCAAATTGTCGGGATTGGAGCAATTATCATGATTTGGTTAAATGCAGCTTATGCTGAGCTGGAGAATGTTCATTAAGGGGTTCAACAATGTGGATAACTAATTGTTTATTTACCCTCTCTGCAGC
This sequence comes from Drosophila teissieri, assembly GCF_016746235.2. NCBI lineage: Eukaryota > Metazoa > Arthropoda > Insecta > Diptera > Drosophilidae > Drosophila > Drosophila teissieri. The sequence continues at coordinate 10,935,914 of NC_053031.1, read as the reverse complement.
CCCTTTAAATATTCTACTTGCTATCATATTCTAAAGGTGCTTCTAATCGATATTATGTTATGCAAATCAAAAGGTAAAGTATCTTTTCAGATTCCGCTGAAAAAGATACCCCTAAATCTAGAGATATTAGGCCCATTGAAGTAGAAATAAAATGATTTTAAGAATCTATCATTGGTAATTTATTTTCCAAGCTGAAGTCTCTTTTGCCAAAAGTTTGAATGAAGGCAATTTTTTGCTTTTGACAGTGCCAACCATCCCAAGGCATTACCTCGACTTCCAACCCCCCGTTTTATAATCTTTATGACTATCTCATTTGTGCCGAAATCATTGCACAGATGATTTCTGCCCGCGTATCAAAATCCGGGGGATTCAGAAGTCGCTCCACCGAGTTGCGCCCCAAAATTGACAAATGCACGGGCTGAGCAGGCCTGAAATGTGAAAATTTATCAATCGGAGGGTATTTTCACGACTTTTCCGGTACGCAGTGAACCGAGCACCGGGAAATAATGTGACTTTAGCCACGGTTATCAATAACCAGGCATCGATATCTTATGAAAATTGATACGCCACACACACACAGATACGCACACACACAGCGGGGAGGAAAATAAAAATAAATAATAATGGCCATTATTACAGTTTATCCCATGGCGAATAGTTTCGCCCACTCGCCCCGTTCTGGCCAGCAAGGAATCGAGGATTCAAGGAATCGAGTCCTTTTCACGATGCCAATGCCGATGCCACTCATAAGCGAACTAATCCGTCAAAATTTATTGCCCACCACCGAGGGGAGCCACTGTCGCCTGCCAATTGATAACGTGCGTGTGAAATTTATCAAATAAATTGAGGCCATAAATGTCAAAGCTGCGCATGATTCATGCACAGACAATCGCAGCTAGCCAGGGAATCCCCCTTATTAGCCAGCTTCCCATCCATCCATTCAAGGAGTCGAGTTTTCGGGTCCAGTCAGAAGTCAATCCCACATTGGATTAGCTGACAAATTTTGGTAATTTCTTCTGACTCTCCTCATGAGCCTTTATTAAACAGCCATCAAGTGGTAAGCTGCGAACTGCGACCGGAATTTTAATTAATTTGTTATGTTTTCTCTGGCAAATATTTATGGTTTAAGTTAATTGCTATAAAATAACATATAAGGTTTTTTTCATCAGTTTATTGGTTAATTTATGTTTGAAAGCAACTATTTGTATATTTGTTTAAAACCACACATTTGCATAAATTTCGCTTTAATCATTTCTTTTGCAGCCAGTCGAGGGGTCAATCATTAAATCTCTGCCTTTGCACATTTATTAAAAACCCATCAAACGTTAAGCCCCCAAATTACGATTTGCATTCGGCATTCAGCTGGCGAAATTTCACCCACTTCCTTTCCCACCTCCAAGCCCCGAGCTCCAAGCGCCAAGCTCCAAGCCCCAAGCTCCATCCCAATCCCATTTCCATTTCCATGCCGATTTCCATAGCAATTCCCACTCCCACTATTACGCGGCGTAATCAGAAAGCGTAGAGAACCGGAGTTTGGATCTGGGTTTTGGGTTTTGGGTTTGGGTTTGGGATTCGGATTGGGCTTGGGCTTGGGTTGAAGCTCCAGTTGGAGTTCGAGTTTCGAATTTTGAGTTCCAGTTCAGTTCAGTTCAGCTCAGTTCCGCGTGGCCATCATTATTCAGAATTTAGTTTACTTTTTTGCAGCTCTGCCGTTTGTCTGTCTGACTCCGACTCCAACTCTGATTGCATATGAAAGAGGTGAATGCTTTTTCACGCTATTATTAAATTTGGTTATTTCGCTGGGATTTCGCGTAATGACAATGCATGATGGCACGCCCTGATGGAATACCAATTGGACGCGGCCAGCACTGCGAGAAAATGCTAGCTTATTGGGTTTTATTATGCGAGCTAGTAGTTTTTTGTAGTTTAGGTGGTAGCAGCAGTTGTGTTTATACTTATTAGTTGATTGCTTGCAACTTAAAGTAGCGGATGGCATTTATAATATAGCAATTATCCTTTTTATGGTCACCCCTCATAAAGCTTTATGCCTCTATCTCCTTAGCTACTCGCATAACATACGTATAAGTATATAATTCCAGTCCCAACAAAACTAAAGCGATGGCACAAGAAATCGCCACAAATCGTAGAGCAAACACAGACAATCGCTGTAAACTAAAAACCGCTTCCAACTTTGACATAATAAATAGCTGGGCAATGTGGGAGGGAAAGTGAGTGGGAGGATTGGGGCTCTTAATAAAAGTCAATTGGCAAACCCACAAGCCACCCCCAGTATGTTTTTCCGGATTTGTCCTTGCCGGACAGCCATTTGAAATTTTAATAAAAAGTCCTTTTATCGCACTTAGAAGGCCATTTAGTAAGCTAAATTATACCCGAGTATTATCCGGACCAGGATCCACCCCCTCCGCCGCTCCGCCAGAGAATCTCAAACCCAATCCCAATCGCAATGCCGAAAACCCGAAATCGTAGTCAAATTGGCCATGTTAAACCGCACAGCAGTTTGGCCCTTGTTGTTGTTGACCCGACTTATCTCTTTTTGGCCAAAACGAAACGAAACGAAACGAAACGGAGCCGCACCGGCAACGTAAACTTGCCGCAAATTGGCCAACTTGCCGCTCCTGCTGCATAAGTCCAATTTATTTTTGGTTTTTTACTTCAAAGCGAAGACAAAAAGGCAGCAAAACCAAATCGAATTAAGCTTAAATCTACATAAGCTTTTTCTCTCTGTGTGCCGCTGGTTGTGCGGCCCAGTAGTTGTGAATCAACGGTGGTGCAAGTGCGCCAAAAACTCACTGTTCTAAGGGAACTTTTTAATAGATAAATAAATAAATAAATATTGGTAGTAAATAAATGTAAGTAGGTAGTAATAAAAGTATTTTGATGTTTAAAAAATCCATTTCGCTTAAGCATTGAGTCAGTGATATCTGTATTATTTAGCCGCCTTTGATTACCACAAAATGGAAAAAGTATAAAATATAGTTGATAGATACATTCAACCCACTGTGCCCCAAGTTCCCTGATTGTTCCTCTGCCTTTCGGTCCATTTGGTTGCTCTGGTTGCTGTTGTTGTTGCTGTTGCTGCTTTTGTTGCTGGGGAATGAATTACATTTCTCTTTGCATTTTGGCTCGTTGTTGTTGCTATTACTGCTGCTGCTGTCGGTCGGTTGGTCGTTTCCATTTTTATTTCGGTTTTCCTCTCCTTTTTTTTTTTTCTAAATGCTAATTTATGGGCATGTGTTGCCATTTGGTTGCCGTTGGGTAATTTTAGTGCCCACCAAAACACAGAACACACAAAACACAGCAACATCGCCACAGAAACAGAAACAGCAGCAGAACACACAGGAACAGAAACCGAAACAGGAAATGCAGCAAGCGAAATAAAAAGTGAAGTAAATTGCATATTTATGAATCTGTCAATTGTTTATACTTTTATGCATTCGGCATTTGGGGCTATTGTTGCTGTTGCTTTCACAGAATTTCCCAACTTATTATTTGCGCGCTTGTTCGCTGATTGTTGCTGTTGTGTTCCTGTGTTTTTGTGCTGCTCCAGTTGCACAGCAACAATATTTATAACTTTTTCTGATCACAACATTTTCAATTTCAGTTAACTTTGTTTTGTTTGAAGTCAATCTTAGTTTGCAACAATTTAAATGGATTTTGGGTGCTAATAAATAAGTTCTAAAAAAATAGTGTCAGAAGTGCTGATTAAAACATCAAAAATTGTTACAATATGTAAGAAAATATGTGATAAATATTATAAAAAATTGTATACTGTTAAAAAGTCCAACATTCAAATTTTATGAAACAGCACAATCACCAGTTTATTTGAAATATGATTGCATTATTTCAAGAGTGTATTATTTCAGTTAGCAGTCAAACTGGATTGGTAGCTTTAAGTTTTTTTCGGTGTGCTTCGGCTGCAGCCACGCCCCCATGTTACTTTGCCGCCCCCCATAACATATGATTCCATTACCATTTACGTATTCACATTTGAGTTCGTTCTGCTTGTCGGTTGTGTTGCTTTCGTTCTTGCATGAATTGCAACTGCAATTGCAACTGCCCCGCCCCCTGACTGACCCCTGCCCACCCTTCAGCCTTCATACCCAAGCACCCCCGCCACCCGCTCTGTCACCCCATCGCTGACCGGCCGGCAGACAAAACAAACGCATTATAACGAAATGTTGGCAAAAAAAAAAAAACCTAAAAAACACAGGGAAAACAACGAAAACACGAAGAGGAAAACTTACACCTATTTCCTGTAGATGTCCGTTCATGCGTACACTGTGAGAAATTGTCGCTCGAAAATATTTCTCACAGCGGCATGCTTTAAAGCTGGATAATTTTAGGGTCAGCATAGAAGATTTCGTGGAAACCCAAAGCCGAAAACAGATGTAGTGGCTATCTGACATCATCTAGGTATTTCTTTTTTTTAATGGAAGTCGAACAAGGTCTATTTGAAATTATCTAACACATTAAGGCCAACATCTTACGAGTCTGGCGAGAAAAGTTATGTTTACATAGTGGAAGTAGCTAATGGTTAAAATATGGAAATAATATTGCAGAGGCAAAGATTCCTTAAACGTGATTCACAAAACTATATGACTGTTTATTTCTTTTAAATTATTTTTAAAAATACAGAAACTACTATTAAAAAAATAGCATAACAATTCCTAGAAGTGGTAGTTGCTTAATTGTATCATTATTATTGATTTCCTCTAGCTTTATATGTTATGTTTAGAATGGTAAATTAATTTGTAAATACAACATTGGTGTTTCCTACTGCAAATCGCCTCGAGGGGCTTTTCTTCGGGTGCATGCAATAAACTTAAATCAATAAACAAAACAAAAGAAAACAACTTCCATTGTCTGTTCCCCCCTGGCCCGTTGCCCTTTGCCGGTCCGTTTAGGTTCTGTTTCCCATTTGAAGTAAAGGCATTAAATAAGTCGAAAGGTATAAACACAAGCTGGCAAACAAATAAGGCCGAAACCGAAACCGCTCGAACCGAGACCGGAGTAAATGGTTTGGCATTGCTAAGGGAAATGGGAATGGGAATGGGAATCAGAATGGAAATGGGAATGGAAATGGCAATGGATATGCCAGAGACACACGGCAGCAAAAACCGTCGAAATTCCTTCACAGAACATTTATTTTCGGCTGCCTTTCGTTACACACATTGATTTCTGAGTTCGAGTTTGAGTATGAGTTTCAGTTTCAGTTCGAGTTTGAGGCACTGGCCAAACTGCCCCCCACACACACACACCACACACACTCCAAGGTACACGCGATGCAATAAAGTTGAAAAAGGTAAATTGCCGAGCATATTTTGTATCTCCCAGATACCACAACTGGCACCCGAAACTGCAGCGCCAGCAACTGAAACGCACTGAGCCAAGAAAACAAACCAAAAATCAAGCGGCAGTAGGAAAACCAATATGAAGATGCCAACCTGTGTGGAAGGAAGCGTTTCTTTAGCTCTTGCTGTCCTTAGTTTTTATATTTATGCACTTTTTTCCCCATGACAACTTTGGCACTCAAACAGCTGCTGCCGGGTAAATATTTTACCATTCGCCTGGCATATTCTGCCATCGGGGGTTTTTGGACAATTGGATAGGTAACAGATAATCTTCGGGGCCAATAAGATATCAAAGTTATGGTGGCCGACATGTACGGGTGCTTTTAGTTTTGACAACACAATTGCAGCAACTTTCTTTGAATCTGCTGATGCTTAGATTGGATAACATATGCCAAGTGTTTTTACTCCCCTTTGCATGTAAGCTCTTTTTAGCAATTTTTATGCAGACTAGGATGAGATAGTCAATACTTTTTACCCTTCATTTTTTATGATGAAAACAAGAGCTTGAAGCTAATCATAAAAACTGGTTTGACATGGATAAAACTGATCCAGCTCCTTTAAAATGTTAATTCGTGTCATCTGGTCACAAGATTGTATAAATAACTCTATTAGCAATTCATTAATTCCCGCAATAATACGAAAATTGCTACACCTTTACTGCACCACAGCGCGATAAAAAGAAAACCACAAAAATAATTAAATTAACTGGCAAGATAATTCCATTAAAAAGCCACCTGGAATGATCGCTCGGATCAGCCTGTGTTTACCATGTAACTTACATAATGTAACTGCTATTTTTAGCGGAAAAAACTCGTTTTCCCTGGTGTTGGCCCTTATCTTAACGCTTCAGCACAGCCAGCAAAAAAGGAGTCCTGTTGCTGTAACGCTCCTTGACCACACATACACACTTGCACCTACATATATACGTATATATATGTATTATAATATACATTTGTATAGAAAGAAATCCGCAATGCGGCAGCGAAACATTTGGTGGATAGAATAGAAACTCGCTGGCGGAGGCCAACGGCGGATAAAGTTGGAGGAACTGACTATCTACGACAGCAATTCATTGTGGATACTCATTAGCAGCAGGTAAACACATTTCTGGAACATTGCTTTTAATTAGTAAAACAGACGCCCGGTGTCACGGGTTCAACAAAGTAAACCAAACGGAAGGGCCCCTGTCCGTACGTCCGCCCGTTTGTCCGTCCGTTTGTCTGTCCGTTCGTTTGTCCGTTCGTTTGGTCGTTCTGCCAGTATGTCCGCCAGTCACCCGGTGCCTTTTTAATTGCAAGAACGTCAAAACATTTACCAAATTAACGCAATCCAAGCTCAACGAAATTTTTCGGGGCGAAAGAAAAACCGCCAAAAAACACGAAAACGAAAGAAAAACGCGAAAAGAATCTACCCCCATCGAGGCGGGGGGTTGGGGTAAAGTGAAAGAAACAATGCTAAATGTCCGTCAATAGATTGCAGTCAGTGTGCGAGGGGAGCATTTCCGACTCTTATCAGATAAACCTGCTCTAATTTGTGTACACTTAGTCAACTGAACGAGGACGAATGGGAAGTGGAAATGATAGTTGGCCAGCACTGTATGGCATGGGATATACGAGTACTCGTATAATGAGTCTCAGCTGGTGGACGGACCAGCGAGCATACCAAATCACCCCGGTCGAGGAAATGCTTTTTTCTCTTTTCATTTAATTTCACTTTGAGTCGCAAATCGTTTTTACTTTTTGTGTCAGTGTTATACCCTTGAGACGTCGTGGGTATAAGCAAAACGCTGTCAGTCGGGGGAACAACATATAAAAACTGTGTAAGTTATTGATAACAGGTCATTTATTCAATATCCGATCAGTTAAATACTGTGTGTATTTTGTATGTTGTAACTAATTTATTTCAATTTTTGCAATCTGTACCCTTACAATCTGTACGTCTTACGATAAATCAATAATATGTTAGTAATATGTTAGTTAAAATCCAATGAATTAAATCCTATTATTTCCTTTACTTTGAATATACATTAATACTGCAATATTGACTTCTTACTATTCTATTAAAACATTTATAGAAATATCATTTTAATATCCTAAGCCATGCTTATTCCACACATACTTTGCAGGGTACTTCTTAAGTTTCCTCCATAATCATGCCCCTTTGCTTTGCTTTCTATTTCTTTTCGGCACTTGTGCTTTGTGTATCTGGGTGCGTTTTTTGTCGTCTTTTCCGCTTGTTCCTTACGCTTTTTTTGGGCGGCTCATGTAAAGTGTAATATATTTTTTCGGTACTTTGCAGCGGACAGATACATTTAAAGTCATTCAGTGCAGACATCCCGGGCACAAACAGCCAAACAGGCAAACAGCTGAAGAGGGTAGAGGGTAGATGTGGGTTGGGGGTGGGGGGTTCCGGACTGCGGAGGTTGAGGTTGCGGGGTCAGTGGATCGGGGAGGGCAAGAGACAGGCAACGAATTAACTACAAACGACTACACATTAATGCCAACTTAACAACAGAAGCCGTCCAAGCGACAGGCCAGAAAATGTTGGCAAAGAAAGGGCAAGGTGTTCTGTTCTGTTCTGGAAAGGAATGGAACCGAATGGAAAGGAAAGGAAGAGGCGATGGAGGGAATAAAATACCAGAAGCTAACGACTACGAACGGATATACGAATACGAGCGACTGAGGCTGGAGTTGCTTCACAAGCCCAAACACAACACTGCGGGTGTGTGAGATCCGCAAGATACAGATACGAGCCATAAGATATGAGATACAAGATACGACCCTGGACATGGTCACGGGCACGGCTAAAATACAATATATTATGCGTGCGTTGGCTCTTTTTTTTGTGTTTTTTTTTTTTTGTATTTTCCTCTGCTCTTTTCAGTTGGCAACACACAAATGGAGACACCCCAACCGCTGGCATTCTTCAAAATTAACATACCACGAAAAGTACACAAAACAAAAGAAGTGTTTGCCATGTTACTAGATGGGTGCACGGATGGATGGATGGACGGATGGATGGTAAATGTGGATGCATGCCCCGTTTGGAGAACAAGTTACTGGACTCTGGACAGCTGACGGCCAGTGGATCCGATGACCGTGTCGGTGGTTTCCAGCATATGCTCGAGATTTGCCCAGTAAAGTGGGCAATGGGTCATTGGGTGGTTAATGCTGGAATTTTCACTCATTTCACTCCTTAATCCACAATTGACTCACAAAATAATGATGGTGTAGCTTACTTAATAAAGGAATCAGCTGTGCATACTGCTCTAAAGAAATGAACTTATTTAATATTGCAAAATAATCCTAAAATGCATACGCCCTTCTCCGCAGCTTCCAACTTGTTATTTCTTAAAATTATTTCAAAATTGCAAGCTTGGCCAACTGGAATGGTATAATTTTCTTAGTCAAACTCCACAGGCAAGACCCATATACGATATTTGTTATGTCCCATTATATTCTATTAAATGAATGGCAGGCAAGACAACTCAAGTTTAAAGCTTATCAATCTGGCTGATCTTAGTTGATGGCGAACTTTCTATTTTGTTCTTGGCAGAAACCATGGAAAAAGTGTACTTTCACGGCCCATTCACGTGGATCCAATTAAAGTTGCCACTCTGCCACTCCGGCACTCAGGCAGTTTTCCCCAACAGCAAAGCCATCGATGGAGCGGAGTTTCTGTGCTCAGCCAGAAACTGAACTGAACTGAACAAGAGGAAGCCACAGAATGCTTTGACAGCATCAAGGACGATGATGATGTGATTCCGCCGGCTTGCTTCAATTATAGGAAATTGCGCAAATCCTTCAAACTTTCGCTACCCCCGCGAACGAACGAAGCAATGGCAAAAGTTGGGCGCCAAATCTGCCCAAGTCGCTGGGGAGCGGAACTGCCATCTTATTAGCGCTCTTCTCGACTTTCCTGTGACACTAATCCCGCTGCAAGTTCCCTGCACTTCAACTTCAAGTTGGCTGCACATAAGCCGGGGCTCATCCACCCAAAAAAATAAAAGCGAAACAACAAGTAAACAAAAGCAGCCAGCACACCAGCAAAACTGGCAACAAAACGGGCTAACGTCGATGCCGATTGCGATTGGAGATTCGCGATTTGGGATTCTGGATTCGGGATTGTCATTGCCAATGCCACAGCCATTGCGGTGCGCATCTCTCCTCGGGAACAGATTAAATTCCAAATTGTTTTTCATGGGCCGACAGACAAGTCCGCTGTCCTGACATTGCCTCATCCACCACCGTGGATTTACGAGAGCCTCTGCCCCCAGGCGCTGGCTAATTCCCGTATGCAATGAAAACAATTTGTATCCTACGCTTTATATCCTTACCCTGTATAAGGGAGTGCACAAAGGAATACGGGTTATATTTTTCCTTCAAAGTTTTGGAAAATATTGGGAATGGCATCTGCATTGGAAATTGCATTCAGTCACGCGTGTATTTATATTTTTACGCTCATCAGATTAATTACTTTTATAATATAATTTGTTTTAATACTCCATAGTTTATGGTTTAATATATATTCCTAATTTATTTAATATTTTATACTTATTCTTAATACTCTTATTTACCTAATTATCAATGGGTATTCCGTGTTCCTAGTAATTGATTCTAGATTACTGCTCTTTATGGCTGCATTTTTTATTCCTTTGCTGTGCCTGAACAAGCGCGTTGATTTTATCAAGCTTATTATATGGGTCGTGGTCGTGGTTGTGGCTGTGGCCGTATCATCAGGCTGGGGTGCAACCCTTTTCGGGTTCTTAAGCTGCTGCAACAACAATGACAGGGGCTTCTGCAGATGGGGATCGTTTTAAGGGATCCGGAGATCGGGAATCGGGGCATAACCACTTCCAGTGCAAAGCCATGCAGAGAAAGAAAGATCAAAGCTAAGCAACAAGAACTATATCATTACATCGAGTATGAATTATATATATAATATACTATACTGAAATACAACTAACTCCACTTTGTGCCCAACAAATTGTCATCTCTGTCTTTCAGACAGCGCCCTAAATTTGTAATAAAGCAAGCTACAATTTCCCCCAGTGCACCCATCCTCGGCTGGGACTCAGCTGGCATCCTGGCCCGCATGATTCGGTCACATCCACATAAACAACCAAGACCCTTCTCGCAGGCGGTGGTGCCCCAAGTGCAATGCAGCGCGAAATTCCACTCATTTTTTAACAAGTTCTCAACGCTTTTGTTGCACAACAATGCGAAGGTTGATTTTCCGTGCGGGGCGAAGTCGCAGAGGGGGAAGGGAACTCCAGAGGAACGGACAGGGACGTGGCACTTCATATCATAAACTTAAGTACCAGCAGCGACCGAGAAGACAGCGTCATCTCCTGCCCTCCGCGTCCCTCATCGTTGGTTGTACTTCTGTGCGTACTCCCCTACCTTCATCAAAGGTAACCCAAATAGTGTTGGCCAGCATAAAGTAGCTATAAATTCAATTTAAAGAATATGAAAATCTATACATATCTAGAAGATACTACAGCTTGTAATTTGGTATGTATCATTTTGATTTTTAGTTTCGAAAACGGTGTTATATATTATATATATAACAAGTTAGATATTTGAAAGCACAACATTTAACTCTATTATATGATGGTATATATTGTAGTAGTTACTGATTAGTTCTTACCTACCTTTCATAGCAAAATATTATATTTATAAGTATATTATGGAAACCTAGTTCTCCAGTGCTTTCTAACTCGATAGTAGCCAGTCGGCCAGCACTGATCCCGAGTAACCCAAGAGCCAGCACATTCTGTTTTCCAACGTCAGCGGCTACCGGAGTGCCTGCCTGCTACCTCTTTTGATACTCGTTTTGGTTTTGGGCCCTGATGATGACATTGACAGTAGAGCTCCGACCTCAGAGACCCCTTTTTGCCCCTTTTACCCTCTCAGTACCCTCTGAGAACCCCCCACCGGAATCAGCTGTTGCTGGCGGACGGGCTGCTCAAAGAACTATCTACTGGTAGAGGTAGAAGTGGAGGTAGAAGTGGAGGTTGAGGTAGAAGTACGGGTAGTCGGGTACTCAGAATGTTTTGGCACAATTAAAGCTGCTGGTCGCCTGTCTCACTCAGCTGACCTGACGTTGTCTTGTGTCGTCAGTGTCTCTGTCTCTATCTCTGTCTCTTTCTGTGTCTCTATCTCTGTCTTTGTCTCTATCTCTGTCCGTGTCACTGTGGTTGGCCCCTTGTTATTTATTCGCCTTCAGTTGGTTTTTCATCCAGCCGCACTCTGATCTCGGCAAGTGGAACTACACAGATCGAGGTGATAGTAAATTAAGTAGCTGATTGGAGGAATATGTCTGGAAGTACGCTCAAAGCTGCCTCAAAGAGACCGCCTCAAACTGAAGGGCAGAAACAATGCTGCCTTTTATAAATGTATATAAATAGATTTTCTACTACTTAAATGAAAGACATTCAATTTCATCAAGGCAATACTACGTAGTATTCCACATTAAGTTGTAAACTAAAAAGCTGTTCTTGTAATAATTTATTCCTTAATATTTGTTTATTAAGGATATACATATGCATAAGACCAGTAGATAGTAATGGTTTTGAGCTCAGAAAAATTGCTTTTCAAATACAATAGTCTATGCCGATCCTCAGCTCTTTGCGGCCAACAAGTTCAGGCCATTCTCCTGGGCTTTTGGCCCAGTGTGCATTGTCATTGTCCCATCAGCGTTTTGCTGTCGCTGTCATTATTGTTTGCTTTCTTGCTGCTGTCGGTTTTTTTTGTAACCTTAGAACTTCTCAAGTTGTAGCTGCCTTTCTCGCAGCCTTTGTAAATGGGCATAATACCGGAAACCCGCAACACAGCGAAAACCGCCGATCGACAGACTTTATACTCGTAGTAACCAGCCAGCCGAGCGAACATGCGACCGACTGACACCGACAACGACAACAGCTGAGAGCCTGCACTGAGAGAAAAGAAATATAATTTTTACAAAATTTTACAAGGCTCTTTATATGCCCATACGTTTTGAAAACTCCAATGGCTACATAAAAGCAATAGGAAAGTCTGAAAGTGATACGAGGGTCGTTTGATAAGTCCGTGACTTTTTGTATTTGCCGCGCACCTGCTCTAAATACAACACTGCTCCTGTCAGCAGTTATCGATTAACAGCTGACTGTAAAATTTTGAGAAAGCTGCGTTTTTTGGTTTGCGTTTTATAGGCATTGAAAGCAGACGATCTCGTGAATTTTTTGTTCCATCAGGACAATGCACGGGTGCACACGTGTGTAGTCAGCATGGCAAAATTTCATAAATTGGGCTACGAACTGCTACCCCATCCAGCATATTCTCCAGATTTAGCCCCCTGTGACTATTTTTTGTTTCCAAACATGAAGAAATGGCTCGGCGGTAAGAGATTCGGGGCAAATGAAGAGGGCATCACAGAAACAAACGACTATTTTGAGGGCCTTGAGAAAACCTATTATTTGGAAGGAATAAAAAAATTGGAAAAACGCTGGACTAAATGTATAGAGCTAAAAGGAGATTATGTTGAGAAATAAAACGCTTCTTTGACGAAAAAAATATATTTTATTCAAAAAGTCACGGACTTATCAAACGACCCTCGTATATCTATAGGTAGAAGATCCTTTTGTATCTGAGGAGTCCACCTGGTTATTGTTTTCTTCCGTGTCGAAATGGAGCTGGAGTTGGACACTGTGCTGCAGGAGCGGAGTGCCAAAGGGGATCGGGAAGAAGGTAACCGCGACTAAGGGAGTCGGGTGAGGGATGGGGCATCTTGGTATGTGGTTCGAGCAGCTGAGTTCTTGCCGGTGCGGTGCGGTTCGGTACACTTCGCTGCCTCTCACTCATTTCATAACAAAACGCCACAACAAAGATCAAAAACAAGCTGGGAAAAGTTCAAGGAATTTGTATAAGCCTAGTACATACCTCTTAATAGCGAAATATACATACATATGTACTGATAATGAAATATATTTATAAACATTTCAAAACCAAAGCAGAAGACTGAAAAATTGAGCTGTTACATCGCTGTTTTCCCAAGAATGCTGTTTAGTTTATTTTCAAGGGTATGACAATGTTTGTTTTTCTGGTCTCAAATTCTAGGGTATGGTAGAGTTCCTGAGAAAGCCACAGTTCCGACTTGGCCGCAATCCCTTTCTCTGGCCAGCGTATGAAAAACTTGCCGGCGGTTCCGGTGAAAATTCACGTTTAACCGAACAATTAATAGAATCCACTCGACAACTGCACAATTTACAACATTGTGTTCTGTCCACCGGCCTCCGACTCCAGAGACAGTGGCGGTTCTGTTTGTTTGTCTGTCTGTAACTGGCAGCATAATTACCACATATTTTCTGTAAGTGGCACGGTGCGAAGTTCCCATTTAGCCAAGTTGGAGTCTCCAAGTTGGCCACTTCCCAGACCGCCGATGCCACGGGAAATGAGATTCATTCTTGGCGTTTTTCCCTTCTGGCTACGCCTTTTGTTTTCCGCAGCATTCCAAAAATGCTCCACTGGCGGTATGATGATCACCACTTGAATATCTTTCTAGTAGGGAGTTTACCGAATGCTCCGGAAAAACCGAAAGAACAATTGACTTTGTTAACGTCTATGATATGGTTTAATTAAATAATGCGGGATTACGAGTGGAACTTAATTTAATTTGCCATGATCTGGATTAGTAATAATACCTATCTGGCTAGTCGTTTGCTGCTGCATTGCATTGCACAGTAATTATTCCGGAAAGTTCTCCATGTTGTAACTATTTTGCTCTCCCACTGAAAGTAGTATTTTACAAATGATAACTATCTACTCATGTGTTTTTAACTCTTGGAATCTATTTCAGATCCAATTAAATCTTTCTCTCATTTCCCTTCATTTACAAATAAATTGGTTTCGGATATCATAGTGGCTCCATGAGAAATATGTTATTAAATAGGCATAGATGCCTGGGAACTGGCATATTAAAATGGAACTAGAAAAGGTGCTGTTTCAAATGGTATATATGTATAACATTCAGAACGCCGAAACCCCAAGGTGATATTAATCCCATGACCAGTTCCAATTGATTTCCCCTTTTTCATATTTTCATATTTTCATATCCGCTCCTTTGTAGTTTTTCCCCACAGACGCCACATTAAGATCATTAGCCGATGGCCGGCAACTAATTGATGAGCGTAAAATGAAATGCCAACTAATTTTTAATTAAAATTTGTATAATCCACCGCCAACTGAACTGAGAAGGACCCACCGCAACGGATAACATTTAATTGCCATAATTAATTCTCATATAATTTGGGCGGCGAAGGCGACTACTGTTTTTAGTGTCTGGTTTTTTGTTTTTTTTTTGGGTGGGGCCATTTACATAATTTCATAATATGCAAATGGATCTGCAGCGGGGCAAGATCGAAGATAGAAGCCATTAAAGGCAGGGCAACAAATCACAGTTGGACTGGGAGGCTCTTCAGATACAAATTGCAGATCGGTATCTTTTGATGCGTAATTAATAACTGCAGGGGGATCCGATCGCTGAGCCCAGACTGAGACCCTTAAAAGGAGGATCCCGAAAATAAAATAAAATAAAAAATAACTCGGGGGGAAGGGGCATAATTCCCGGATCTGTAATGTGAGAGCGACGAGGAAAACTGGAAACCGCAGCGAAGACAATGGCCAACAAGAGTTGTGAGGAAAAGTTGAGTGGAAGCCCCTGGAAAATTCTGTTTGTTTGTTGTTTTCCCGTGCACCCATTGTCAAGAACCTACCCGACAACTTTATTGATAGATTGCGATTTCTGGGGGACTTCTTTTTTTATTTTTGGGCTGCCCAACAAAAGGCAACAAGTTTACAATTACCTTTTGTCAATGCGTGAATTCTAAAGGAGGTGAAAGCCAAAATTTGCGTAACAATACAGTTTTCGCTCGCTGATTTATAGATATTTAATAAAGCCCTTTCCCAGGCCAAGCATCTCAAGGAAGATCGGCGAAAGGCGCTATTATCATTTGCATGATAAAAGTCGCGCTTCTCGAGGGTTGCGAGTGAATGTATGGCAATGTATGGGAATGCATTTGGGTTAAATGGGTGTGTCCTGGCAATAATAACAAGCTCTTCTTGCTGCACCCCGATGATCGCTTAGTTTCACAACCTGAACTGAACCCCCAAAAAAGATTTTCACAATTTTCCAGCGCCGCTTTCCCCCTTTTGTTGTTTGCCAGCGCAAAATTATGACGCAATTTATAGTTTTTGAGTTTCTGAGTTCCATTGTTGAGGGATTTCGGCCGAGGCATAACTAAGATTTATTTCCGGCTTTGTGAAATTTACACCACATGCCACCGGGAATCGGTTTCTCTGGCCAGCAGCTGTAAGTTTGCTGGAAAAGTCGGGGCGGTTTCAAAAGAACAAAGTTCTTCGCTTACTTTTTTATTTACAACGTGAGAATCGCACGGATCAATCCCGCTCAGATTTGAATGGGCATATACTGGCGTAATAAAAATGTTTATGACCATGGCAACCGGCTGTAATCCGTAATCCCCGCCCTGGTATCCAAACAAAAGCTCTGCAAGTCCTTCTTTCATAGTTTCCTCGTTTTTCTCGTTTTTTTTGTTATCCCGGTGAGCATTTGCCTGGAGAATCGGTCATGGCAATAACTTTAATCTGCTTTTCATTGATTACAGTATGTTCTTAGCGACATTAATGTCCGTAACGATGGATGTGTTTTTCTTTGATAGCTGTTTATGGCCACGGCATTTCCCGTGGCCTTTCATTTTTTCGGGTGGTGAAAGATGCAGTGGAATATATTAGGGAGTCCAAATTACTGGGACTGATGTACAGGCACGTTGTCAAATATTGGCATTTCAGGTAGTTTCTACTTAAGAAAGTGGAAAAATAGGGGTTTTTGAATCATTAAACCATATTTAATTATTGCCTATTAAAGCTGTTATAATAAATCTGTCTTAAAGTGTATTATTATTCTATTTTTACTGGCCATTCGATATCTTTCCATATTAAAGCCACTTTTCTACCCAAGTTCATTTCAAACGATAAAATTTCACTCCTTGGGTTTTTGATAAGTAAACTCGGACTTTGTTAACCAGATGCCATCAGCAAAATGCAAATGAGCAACCATAGTTTCTTATCGCTGAATAAATTGCCGGTCAATGAGCATATGGTGGAGCCCCGAAAAAAAGGCATCACAAGGAGTATAACTCATCGGAAAATGGTGGAAATGCTTGCGGTCTCTAGCTTCTGACAGACTTCCCTCGGCGCTGATGATGCAACAATATTTCATCCCAATAAAATATGAAATATTACGACTCTATGACTATGGCTCTATGTTTATATGGGAAGGAATTTTCGGCCTCGTATCGCTGCAATCATAACTCAACCGGGTCGGCGTTATGTAATCCAATACCAGAACATAAAGTGCACGAGTTGTGGCACTCGTTACGTGGCTGTATGTTAATATTATGCGATAATTTATGGCACTTGCCCGATTTCTGTGTCAACGCTCGTGTATAAATAACAAATTTCGGTTTACGACACCGCTGACCTTCGCTGACCCCATCCTCCAGCCCCCCTCCCCCTCAGCATCCAATTTGTAGTCGAAATCTTTGGGGCCACCGTCCACAGATCATTTAACAAACTCAAGACAACGACTGGCTTTGTGCCCCATACGACTCACTATGTGTACGTAGTTTTCATTTCAAAAACATTTGATTTGTGTGCCATCAAATGCGAACTTTATTGGAGGTCGTTCGGCAGATAAGAAACCAAATGGAAGTCTAAATAAATGAACTATATTTTTGTTAAATTTGTGTTCTATGCATGCCCTCCATGAGTTTTGCCAGTCATTTTATAGCAAATATTTTATATTCTTTTAGCAAAAACAAGTTGAAACTTTAATATTAAAATACATGATTAAAACATTGAACATTAAAGGAATTAGAAAATATATCTTGCATTTTGAACTGAAAATATTCTACATTTTGATTGTAAAAGCAGAACTTGATATAATCCATATCACTCCTCAACTTGTTGGCTCAATTTTAATTCATTAGTGAATGCCTGGTGCCTTTATTATCCGGCGGTAATAAATATGTTGGCAGCGAGTCGAAAATAAATATTGTTTCAATTTATTGGGCTTGGTTAAAATGAATTTGGGTGAATGCAGCACATGCTGCAGACAGACAGACAAATGCAGCATAAATCATCTTCAGTTTCATCTGCAGCTACAAGTTGCAGTGAAGCGTTTGCGTTTGCGTTCCCGTTTGCGTTCGCGTACTTGCCACATGCTGCCAAATGGTGGAGAGGTTCTTTCTTCGGCCGCAACGCCCACACAAACATTTCCCTTTTCGTTACCACGAAATTTACACATGAAGAAATAGTTCCAAATAGGTATAAATATCAGAAGAAAATTAAAAAAATGTAAGAGAATATTTGTGTATCTTTTTAATAGGAGCTCATACTGGATTTATTTACATCAGTGGGATATCTGATTATTGTTTTTCAAGTACTGCCCACATATTCAGCAACAAAAAGGGAATTAAGTTACCTATAAGAACGCCCTTTGCAAAGCAGTACACATATATTTTTTTCAGTGTGCCTTTCGATGGCCATACCCATTCGCAGCTCCATTCCTTCAACCGAGTTGCAGTTGCAGTGGCTGTGCCGACACTATGCCTTTGATTTATGGGCCAGCTTCCAATATAATTATGTTGTATCCGAATCGGACGGGCGATGCACGGACTAGAGCAGATATTTCAGCTATTTTCGAAACTGAAAAGTCTCTGGGAAATTGTCGCTATCCACGCATCCACGCATCGAACTGGGGCACATTTCGGCTGCGGTCGCTTCCATTTCATTTCATTCCATTCCATGCGATGCGATGCGATGCGATGCCATGCCATTCGATTCGATTAGTTTCGAATCCATTCCATTCTATTTTAATTAAAATTTAACTTGCCAAAAAAGAGGAAGAGTCCCAGAAAATGTAAATTGATTTATGGCCCCGTGCCCCCGCAATGCACCAGCCCCATCGACGTTGGATTTATCCAACGCATCGAGTGCTAGAAATATGGAAAATGGGGCTAATCTCTTCGACATGTGATGCTCGGACAAGCAAACCTTCGGGAATTTATAGCATATGCAATAAGACGGGGAAAATTTTAAAAACTAGCATTGGATAAACATTTGGGCAGAGCGTGCACTTAAGCACAACTACGAATTGATATTTTTACGATAACTTTTATCATCATTTATTCGTTTGCAAGCCCTGAAAACACATTTATCAGTTGTTAAAAAAGATGAATATGAATCCTGTATGTGCACACATCGCTGCCCAAAAAAATGATTGATATTTTCAAATATAAATGAAAGAGTGTGTTCATTAGTTTCACAGAAGCAGATCTATATGTATGAGCTGGCAAATTTGATATATGAGTGTAGAAATTAAAACCGAAAATTTTTAGTTATCTCTTTGATGCATCTACGCCTCGTCCCCCTTCCAGTCCGATTTCCAGAATGATTGAGCGTGGAAGGCAAACAGATACAGATACATATACATATACGTTTACATATATAGGCGGCCGAGTGGAATCATCACACCAACATAACCTCACATAAATAAATCTGTCAAGTGTTGCGCATAAATATCTCGGCAACATGTTGTTATGCTTTGTTGTTGCCTCAGGATGTTGCTGCTGCCGCTGCTGCTTCTCGCTTTGATTTTATTTTATTTTTTCCTTCTCTGATTTTGGCTGTTGTTGCTATAATTGCAATTGTTGATGCTGTTCTTGGAGGTGCACTGCAAAAAATTGCACCTCCATCAAATCGATTTTCGAACTAAAGGTACACCATGTAATTGAGTAGTTTTAACTATGAATAAAATCAGGTTTTCTGTTTTATAATTATAAAATAAATATTTTCAAATAATTCCCCTTTGGTTACCATGTAAAATTGAAAAGCCCTGCCTTTTAAAAATAAACCTTGCACTCAATGAGTAAATGTTAATCTTAAGATATAAATTAAACATATTTTTGCTTGTGTGTTAATTTTTGGTGGTGTCCCTCTTAAATTGTTGCTGCTGTGGCTGCTGCTCCTTCTGTTGCTGTTGCTTTAATTAAATGCTGCAATCAACTGCGTAGCGCGATATTTCCAATGAAAAATTACGAAAAAGTGGCAAAGGCACCGAAGACATCGCCGCAACTTGTGGCAACCGTGATGAAGAGAGGGTTAAGGGGGCCGAGAAGGGGTTAAAATATGGGAAAGGGGCCAGGCCATTTGGCCGCGGGCTGGCCCCGTGTTTGTGCATTGAGAAAATTGTGTCCGTTGCACATTTGTTGACTTTGCCACTTGCCTGCGTGTCCCCCACCCCCACCTCCTTGCCTCACTTGCCCTCCTCGCCCCCCTTGCACCACACACATCCAAAGGCCTGGGTGAATTAAATTCATAATTAATGCGTTGCATGCACGCACACACATGGGTATACATACATATAAACATATATATTTATACATATATAGTGTATATATAGCTGCTACCGTTGCCTCTTTTTGTTGCCTGACACGTTTATTAAAACTGATTTTTTCAGAATACCCTACCCTTGGAGAAAGCAATAACCGAACACGAAGATATAAATCGGGTTCATATAATTAAGATAAACATTTTTTAAAATATTAAAATTACATTTATTTTCCTTAAATAAATATAGAATATATATAATCTTTTTTGATCTATACCTTTTTATTGCTTATAATCTTGGCATATGTTAAACTGAATATACATAAGTCCGCCTTGCAATAAAAGTTAATTATGTAGTAATACTGTATAAATGCTTAAAAGTAAAGCTTCGAAGCTAATTGCAACACAAAGTTATACGAAACTAGATCGTAAAAATAAAGATTAAATGTAAATGTAAAATATATTAATACTTTATTTTTATACTATAAATATGTTTTAATCTCACAAGCAAAACTAGTTTCGTTTGCCAATCTTGTAAGTGCGAAATAAAATGATTTTTTCAGCAACTCAAGTGCAGTAATACTTCGGCTAAGAGAACCAATAAATATCTGAAAAGTTTTTGTTTTAGGTTTTTGTTTGACTTCATTCTGGGCATATTTGGCAAGCAATTTTTTGCCCTTTTGTTGGTGCTTTTGTGTGATTGTGTTCGGCTTCCCTTGTTTCTTCACTTTTCGCATTTTTATAACGAATTTTGATTTTATGCCAAAAGCATGCAATTAGAATTTATTCCTTGTTCATTTTGCCGTTGCCGTTCGCATTTATCCATTATGCGTGTTCTGCCTTCCTGCATCGGCACGCAATTTTGTTCATCAAATAAAAACCGAAAAAAAATGAATGAAAGAAAACCCAAATAAAATAACACGAAGCGAAAAACTTTGAGGGGGGCGGGGGCAGAATGACTGAACGTTTTCCTGCATGAGGAAAACAAAATATACTCACTCACCCATTAAAGAAAAGAAGAAAACTCGCACCGGGAAATGAAAGAAAAAGATGGGGAGAATGTCACCGATTATGTGTAATTTGTATTTAATGATTCATTAAGGCAATTTCAGTGTCAATCATTTTAATTTGAATGGCTTATCAGCAAGTGCCATCAGGTGACGAAATTAATCAAATTTCATATCAAATGTGTCAGCACAAAATTGTTTCCCAAATATGGTCTTAAGTGTTCCGGAAACTTTCGTGTTTTGAGGATTTCCACAAATAAAAAAGCGTTGTTTAAAAGCTAGTATTGGTTCTTTTCAATGTACTCTGCTTTTTTATTAAAATATTATAGTAATAAGGAAAAAAGCTAATTTAGATATATTAAAAGTAAGTTTTATAATAATCAATAAACGTACATTATTTAATTGTTACTACAGCATAATAACAGATAATTACTGCAATTAAGTAAGAACTATATGCACTGCTGTATAAAAATAAATCTCGTTTAAAAATCCAGCGACGGAATTGTAATAAACACGCTCGAATTTAAGATTGCATTAGCCATCTGATTTATTCATAGATATTCTGGCTTTTATTCCTCATTCCGGTAGCTGGTTTTATTAATTGCCTCCGCTCCTCTTTTTTTCCCAGGTTTATGTACCATTTTTATTTCACTCCGCTGGGCTTTTAGTTTTAAAACTCGGCGTTGAGAGAGGTGTACGCAATTATTTATTTGCATAAGGAAAAACCTGCGAACGGCAAAATGGCACGTAAAAATGTATTTAATTATAATTATTGCTCTTCTATTTACCCCGATTCAGCGTTTTTCTTTTTGCTACTGTGCCAGGGCTGCTTATATTGTTTCCTTTTTATTGCCGGCCATTCGGGAAAATTATAGTAAATATAAATAATAAAACACGGGGCCAGAGGCGAATGATAAAGTGCATTAAAATGCACGCAAAGGCAATGCGATGCGATGGGATGGGCGGTAGGCGGTAGGCGGATGGGCGGTAGGCGTCACTGCCACGCCCCCGAAAACCGCAATTAAATTGCATGGCACGCAACAGGACGCACGACTCGATAAATTGTTTTTCGCTTTTTTCCCGCCTGCCAAGAGCGACTTTTCTATGGCCAAATGCGATCCTGGCCAGCGGACCAGTGGACACTGCACTACAGCCGCTTATTATCGCAGCTAAATTATTCAGCTGCCTGACAGCCAAACGGCCAAATGGCCAAACAGCCAAATGGCCAACTAGCAGGACGGATAGGACAGGACAGGACAGGATAGGACTGGAGTGGAGCTCCTGTTTCCAGGAGATCCAGGAGTCTCGGCAAGTGCCTCGCCGGCGGGCGGAGAACGAAGAACGGAGGAGGTACATAAATTTCGCCTGCACTCCGGAACCTTCTGGATGGAAAGTGGCCAAGTGGTCTAATGACTGCCGCTTGAAATCCCTAATGAAATCCCATAAAGCGTCAGACAGCCACAATTAGTGACCACCGATTTGGGTTGATTTTTTCCGTCCGCTGCCGCTTGAAGTTAGCATTTTAGAGGCAAACTGTTAGCATTTATTAATGCTTTTTAGTTAAAGGCTTTAAGATTTTTTTAATGGGTGAATATTAAACATCATGTTATTAATTATATTCCAGAAATTCTACATTATTTACCTTGAAAATACCCTTGAAAAATCCACGCTCGTCTTTTGAAGTAATCCAATTCAGAGGCACAACAATGATCCATTAATAGATTGGGCCCTGTAATTTCGAGCTCTATAACTCGGATCAGTGGCTTGGCAGCGCATCGAGTTTTACCATTGAAGTTCACGTTTTATGGCCCATTTTAGATCAGCGAATAGATGCAGAGATGGAGATACACAAAGTAGTTTACCCATTTAATAGGTCAGCTCTTGGCGCTGGAGAAAGGCAGCTCGGCTAACAAATGTGCCCCCATCGCCATTGTGCCGCATGCATAAGTGTGCGTACTTTATGTTCTTTTTTCACATCTGCGAGTGTGTGTTTGTTAGAGCAAGTACAGCCGTGGTCACATTAGTAGGTTATTCAGTGTTAAAGCAATCAATGAAATATTTGTACCTATGCACACTTTATTAATTTAAGCAGCAAAATGAAACGACACATTAACATTAACACATTATTTCAGAATTTCCAAAGGTTTAAAATGACAAATTATTTAAACTCATAAACTAAAAAACATGCCGTACATCATATATAACATAATATAATCGAATAACAAAGAATTTATTTGTATAAAAAGATTTGTGTACCATTGAAGAAAGTAGTTAAGCAGTGGGAATTTATATTATCTGCTCTTATTTTGAGATATATTCTCCTGGCTGAAACTGTATCTTGTAGCGCAGTAAACCTGAAGAGCGGCGATCTGTGGTCCGACACCCGCTGAGGCAACACGTATCCGCTGGAACAGTAGCCGGCACAGATGGGGAGCGTAGGCCCGAGCTGAAGCTGAAGCTGAAGCTGTATCTGTATCTGAAGCTGTAGCTGAAGCTGAATCTGAAGCTGGGTTCCCGGTTGGGGTCTGTCCGATCTGTCCCCCGTGCTCAGTGCCCCAACCAAAGAGGCCCATGCCCCAGTCCCCGTTTCCCAATACCCATACTCCATGCCCCATGCCCCATGCCCATTTTCAAGCCCCTGTCCCCGTCCCCGGCTCCATTCAGCGCATGTCATGTCTCGTATCTTTTGTGCTAATCGTAAATAACTGTCGAAATTTTTTGCTACTGTATGTGATTTGCACATGGCATGAGGATGAAAAGGAGTTGCGAACTCACTCCACTTTCCATGCCACTTCATCCCTCCCGCGGCCCACAGTGCGGATGGATTCGCTCCTCGGATGCGAGATGCGAGATGCTGCGCCTTAAATGCGATCCTCTGCTGTTGCTGCCGCTGCCGCTGTCGCTGTTGGAGTTGCTGTTGTTATCTCTGACGTTGGCAATCGGTGCCATTGCACTGTGGGCGATTTTCAGGGTTTTACGCTCATAAATAATTCAGAACGAGTGGTCCGCTAACCTCTGTTTCCCATAGCATACTATTAATCGCTGTTTTTCATTGGGGAGTTCACTTTTGAGTTCATAGGAAGGGCATATAATGAAGTTACTTGATAAAGTAACAAAATCTTATGAAAGATCTCATGCAGATTGTTTCCCATACCAGAACCCTGTTATATCTTCCATGCTGTTTCTCCATTCTAATATAATTATTAAAGTGGAGCTTACCACTATCACCCACATATCACATAAGCCTAAGCCGCAGCCTGCATGTATTTTTTGACAGCGTACCTCATCGCGTTAATCCACTGTGATTCACCGGGGATGGGGAAACGGTCTGAAGACTGGTCGGATGGCTGTTAAGGCCTCTTTATATGCGCACCTTAAAAAAAGAACAACAAGATGCTTAATGCTGTTTTGTGCTTTTTATTTGACTTTTCTTTGCATTGCCCCATGAACGGGGCACACTTATTGCCACGCAGTCGGAGGTACAACACACACAGTCACCCAGCGATACAGATACAGATGCAGGGGGCATAGGCTTGAAACCGGAGTTTGAGCTGCTATTGGAGTTGGAGTTGGATTTTTAGCAGAGGCACTGGAAAAATAAATGTAAGGTCAAATGCAGCATCATATAAAAAGAGAGTTTCGGTCTGATTATAAGGTGATAAAGCGAAAAATATAGTTTCATAGATTGAAGGAAGTAATAATGCTTTTATACTTGAATATAAAATGAATGTCCTAAATGCTATATCAAAAAAAGTAATAAGATAAAGATATGCCAAGTATAATAAACCAAGTTGGTAACTTAAATATATAAGTGAAATAATATATGATATTTTATAAGTAAGTCTTCAAATTAGAAGTTAGCATACGCAGATTACATAAAATAAACATAACAACTAAACTTATTAGACATTTCGGTACTACAAAATTTAAAATTTAATGAATGCTCTTATATTTGGAATACATCACAAATCTTTTGCTGAGCGGCACAACAACATTAGAATCAAACGATTTTAAACCGAACACACTAGGTTATTTTTTTTATTCATGTTGGATTTGCTTTGATTTTTTCCACTGATTTTTCGTTGTTATTTTTTTGTGTTTAAAGGCACAGCTAGAGCCACGAAGTGAACTGAGTAAAAACATGTTTGGATTTAATTCTTTTTATTTATTTTCACCGTCGTCGCTGGCATTATTTTTTTGGTTCGTACCATGTTGCTTTCTTTCCTTGCTTTTGGACATGTATCCGAAAGATACTTTTTGTTGTTGCTTGTGTGTGCCACGATGATGACGCTGACAAAGGTCTTCCCGCCCCACGCCCCACAGCTCCCCGCAGCCGTACGCGATTTTAATGAAGCACTTAAAAAGCATAAATGAAAATAAAAACCCAACAAAGGCAACAGACAGCAGATAGCCCCAGCTCCATGGTCCATGGTGCCTTCCGATCCGCAGAACGACAATTGATGTGGAGCTGAAGCTGGAGCTGGAGCCTTTGCCTGTGGATGTGCCTGTGGATGTGGATGTGCCTGGGTCTGGACCTCAATCAGGAACCTGGAACTTGGAACTTGGGACCTGGGCCCCAAACAGCCCCTCTATCTGCCTGCAGTTGATGTGCGGCCGAGTCGGACAGAATCCATCCCCAGATACATTACTTTTTACTGTCGAAGTTTGTCCACAGACATTGGCAGTCCGCAGAATTATTAGACACAGTGGTTTCTACAAAGTTGCAGAGGAAAATCAAACAAAAGAATACTAAGAGGTTAGGAGTGTAGTTACAGTTCTTGTTCCATTGCAGAAACCTATTATAATAATATTATTATTAATTATTACTATTATAATACTATTATATTAATATTTTATATTATTTTTTCTTTTATACATATTTTATTTGCCATTTTTAAAATATATGAGCAACCATTAAAACTCAAATAATATTTATTGGTTGAGTCTCAAATATATTGTTTGCGTCTTTTCATAACATAAAATACCTTCTTATACCAAAATTGTTGTATTTTTCATTTGAAAATTCCATCCAAGAGCTGGCTTCACTGTACTCGCAAGTACTTTTTCCCCGACTGCGACTCAAATTAATTCTAATCTAGCAAATTACGGTGGACCATTTATGCTGCCATAAAAATTAAAGACGCCGTCCCTCTCCCTATTTTATTTTTTCTTTTCGGCCGATAAGAAAGTGCGTGTGCGTTCATTATGCGGCTCGGTGGTAGAAGCTCATAGTTACGCATCTCACAGATATACAGATACATACATCTGTAAATATATTTACGGATCCAGGGCCACAAAGATAGCTGGCAACAGTAGCCAATAAAACAAGGGGGGAGCATTAAAAACATTAACGGCCGCATTACAGATGCACGGAGATGTGTGGCACAGTGGAGTGGCCATCCCGGATTGATAGAGTCGCCATTGACAATTGCCCATTGTCGTTGAATAATTAAGCGGGGGCACGGATAAGTGGCCCATCCCCAATCCGACCCCAATTCACTGCTAAATTATGCCAGCAAATAGGGCCCATTGCGTACAGTCACATCGTATACGCAGCAATTGGCACTAATCGAATTGATTCTTGAGTGACTTTCATCTTCGCTGTTTTTAGATGGCCATAACATATATGTACATATATCTGGATATATCTTCGTAATTTGTGTGTGCGCTTATATATCTGTATATTTCAATTTTTACGACACCGAATTAATAGCCATTAATAACCATGCGGGGGTTCATGTTTTTTACGATATCAAAGCTTCTAATTGGTGTCTTAAAGCGAGTTGTGTGTAAATACAGGGTACTTAAATATATTTATGTTTTTTTTTTATAGTGCTAGCATAACATTTTGATTTCAAACTTTATTATGCACATAGCTGTAGATATTTCCACCCTCTAGTTCAAAAAAGATTCACAAAACATTTGTTCATACGAAAAACTTGTTTCTATATGCGATAGGTCAGTAACTCTTTGATCAGCCAGTTGGCAATGGTGTCTTAAAGCGAGTTGTGTGTAAATACAGGGTACTTAAATATATTTATGTTTTTTTTATAGTGCTAGCATAACATTTTGATTTCAAACTTTATTATGCACATAGCTGTAGATATTTCCACCCTCTAGTTCAAAAAAGATTCACAAAACATTTGTTCATACGAAAAACTTGTTTCTATATGCGATAGGTCAGTAACTCTTTGATCAGCCAGTTGGCAATGGTCCAATAAAGTGTTGCAAGCATTAAACACAACTTTCCCTTGGTTTTTATTTGCTAGTTTTGAAATCGCTGTAATTGGCGCTCTTTGGTTTATTTTAAGTAACACAAATCCGCTCCCGAATACAAACATCCCACTATGTAAATAGTTGACCACCTCTGATTTATGCCGAATCTTGTTTGTTTTGCAGTCTCGTTCTCGCCCGCTGAGTGGAGCGGATATCTAAGGGGGTGGTGCTGGTGGAGGTGGCGGGGTTGGGTGCCTAAGTGGAGTGGCAAGGTGTGCGGTGGGTGGTGGGGGGTGGTGGTTCGCACTGTGGGTCGCTGCTCGGCATCGGGGTCTGGGGCACTGAGTAAATGAACGCAGCAGCGCCTACGAAGCGTTGCCAATACCAATGCAGTCGGCGTGCGTGTGTGTGGGCGGGTGTGGGAGTGTGCGTGCTGCAGTTGTGTGCAGTTGTAGTTGCGGGTTCATTGCACGTACACTAGCACAAACACACGCACAGCGCCCAAAACGACCAACGACGAACCGACCAAGCGACCGAACAGTCCACCCACCAGTGATGGCAGTTTTTTGCACAATGCCAACTAAATCTGGCGAAAAAAACAGCTAAGGGCATTTAATAAATTTAAAAGTCGAAAGATCAATTGTTTCTTAGGAAACTTCGAAACCTACAGAGTAACTTTTATTTTAATTATTCACCTCAAACATTATTTTTTCATGCAATTTTCCTTTATCTAATGACTAATACAAAAATCACATATTTTTGTATACTTCACGTAATTTTAATAAGTCCCGTTAAAAAAAATCTAAAAAATTCGATTTCATGATAATGCGCCATTAGGTAGGCATGTGCAGATGCAATCAAGTACACGCCCCGTTTACTTTAGAATACGATTAAAAGTTATTAAAATAAAACATTCCTATACATTATTAGGGGTAAGCACTAAAAAAAAATAGACGATTAAAACAACTTTTACTAATACACTAAAGACAACTAGGCGGATACGCGATCTGCCACTTAGATGCGAAAAAAATTGTTGCCTACTTAATGGCGTTATATCTTATACGCAGTGTTTACATAATAAAAACTGCATAAACCTTACGATTTAATGTTTTGAACGTTTTTAATATTTTATTTTGATAAAATTTCATTTTAATACTCTTTTACTTGATCACCAATAGAGTTAAGGATGTTATTTTCACGTTGCAGTTAACAAGTTTCAAGCCAAATCAGATATTACTGCCGCATTACTATCCCCCACCCGCCGTTGGCCCCACTGTGCCAGCTCCAGTGCGTCCCACTGTCCGTCGGTTGCTTCGTCACTTTGTTGCGTGTTCGTGATGCAGTTGTTGTTTGCCCTGGATGTAGTTGTTGCAGTTGTTGCTGGGACTCCGGTTTAGACAGCCGGGCTTCGGACTCCGGGTCTCCTCCGCCTGCCTCCCTCTCTCTCTTTTGCTGCTCCCCTTTACACCCCCACAGCCCCCTCGGCCGACAGTCGACTTCGGTCATCGTGGATTTCTCTGCTCTCCGTTTTGCGGACCTGCATTTTGCTCTGCACTCTGCGCTGCTCTTTTGTTTTGCTTTCCGCTGCTTCTAATGCTCGCCCCCCACTCACCCCTTCGCCGACAACACCCTCTCTTATTCGGTGGCTCCAAGTTAGAGAGAGGGAGAGAGAGAGGAGACCCCCAAATGAAAGAGAGGTAGCTTGTTTATCGTTGCCTTTCTTTTGGGCAGCCTGCCCGCTGCTTTTTTCCGCCTCCTCCTTCATCTTCCTCTTCTACTTTCAGTGCTTTTCTTCTCTGTTGTTTTCGGTTTTTGCAGCTCTGAGCTTCGCTGCTTCTGCCGCTGCTGCGCTATGTTGTTGCTTTTTGTCTGTCTTCTCTTTGGTCTTGTTGCTTGTGTCTGTTTTGCTTTTTCGCCCTGCCATCTTACACACTCACTCACTCACACATACACACCCAGGCAAGCACCTACACGCGGAGACTTTTGTATGTAAAACTGACGTCGACGCTGCTGACTCTTCTTTCCTTTTTCTGTCTTTTTTTTTGCACATTCTCCCTGTTCTCTCTTCTCGCCTGCATTTTGTGTATCTCATCTCGTGTACGCTTTCGCTGCCTTTCCAATCTCTTCGGCATCGGGGCAACAACAACGAAAAGCTGGCGTCGCCGTCGCCGTCATCGTTTTCTCTATTTTCCTCAATCGCTCTGCCTTTTCATTTTCAATTCGCATATTTTTGCAAACTCTACTTTCAGTTATTCGCCGATAATTGATGTCAAAGGACGCAGTTGTGCTCCGCCGGCGCAGTTTCACATCGCCTTTGGAATCATCGCCGCGGTACAGGTATCATTCAGTGCCAGTGTGACCAGTTTCAGTGTGGCCATGCCCAAGGAGGATCCGTTCGTGAATCGGGCCCAGCTCTTGAAGGCGATCAAGAAGTATCCGGAGATCTGGGACTCCAACAACAAGCTGCACATGTGCCGCAGCGTCACCTCGCCCATGTGGACGGAGATCGCCGAGCAGTTCGGCGGTCATGTGCCGACAGGTGAGCCCAGCCAGGAGTACCCGTACCTCGGATCCATTCCCCTTTCCGCCATAAGCCCCCCTCACACTCTACGGCACTGCTCCATTCGCCAACTTTGCAGCTAGCAGTGCTGATTTGTTGCTGCCTTTAGCACTCTCCTTTCGCCTTCTCTTTCGAAGCGCATTCAGTGGCGCAGGCATGTGCTTTGCAAAGGGGGGCTGAATTTGAACATGAAGATGGTAAAGTCTTAACACTTTAAAGTTCCCAGCTCAACAACAAAAATCCACGTTGAATACATTTGGCTTAAGGGCTAATTCATTACTTTCCTAAATTACGTCACTGCACTTGGTCTCGAAATAGACAAAGGGCATATCGGATAGAAATTCGAGGTCTCTGTCCGTTTGGAATAATAGAAGAGGCAACGCCACTATATAATGCAAATTGAAGCGCTGGCAGTAGAAATAATTGACGGGTGGAATGTACTTTGATAAATGCAATTGGGTGGCCCAATGTAAGCTTAGTTATCTGCACCGCGCCACAAGATATTACAATATTCATGAACAGAAGGACTAGACTTCGCACAGTGGAAATTAGAGTCAATTTATTGGAAACTTTAATGATCAAGATATAGAACATATTATTTAAGAATAAACCTTTTTTCCATTTTTTATTTATTGCCAATTTTTAGTTAAGCTGCAATCGATCTGGAGCCAGATGAAGTACCACTATCACAACTTGGTCCACCGCCAGATCCTCCACAAGGATCGCTTCAACACCAAGTGGGAGCACTTCGAGCCCATGTCCTTCATGTACAACATTACGGTGGCCAAGATCGTGGGCGCTCAGTCGAGCGGCGGCAGTGGCGGCGGCACCTCCTCCGATGTCCCATCCACTGGCACTGAAGCCCCAACTGTGGGGGAGGAACCAGCTGCCCCAGTGGTGCCTCCTCCATTACCCACCGCCTCCCATGGTCGCGGACGACCCAGTGGTAGCTTCAGCTGGCTGCAGACCGCAACCACCCCCACCGCCCCACAACTTCCGCATCTAATCGCTCAGCCGCCCCATGGTCAAGGTCATGGCATGACATATACCGCCTTTACGGGACTGGTACCACCACCAGCGACTGTGGCCTCAGAGGCGGTGGCCACGCCCCCGCGGAAGTTGGGCCGCCCCAGTTCGTTGCACAATAGCATGCGCGGACGTATCATCGATGCCATCAAGACGCGTCCATCGCTGTGGGCGGGACGCCAACGGAGTGAGAAGGGACAGGGTCAGAGTAGAACCTCCGCGGTTTGGAAGGAAGCGGCCATGGAGATGGGTCTGACACCGAGTAAGTTGATTCCATCTTAAAAGATCAATGCCGAAACACAGAAATATGGCAAACTAATTTAAGCCACTGTGTACTTAATCCTATGATGAAAAGATATTTCAAAAACTGTGTACTTAATCCTTTGATGAAAAGATATTTAAAAACTTTATTTAATTAAGTAGTACAATGAATGTGCATTTTAAAAAGTTCCCCTGCTCTCCCAAAAACATCTGATACCTTGCAGCTCTCATGCAAACGCGCTGGTCAATCATCAAGCAGCGGTACGTAGACGAACTGCAGAAGGAGCGCCACGCCCAGTACTCCCACCAGTCCTTCCGCTCCACGTGGGAGCACTTCGATCGGATGTCCTTCATGCGGGAGATCCTGCTAAAGAAAGTGGATGAACGGGAGCAGACCCGCGAGCAGATCCAGGAGATCGTCAGCGAGCAGCAGCACCACCAGCAGCCGCAGCACCATCCATCGCAGCACTTGCACCACTACCGTCCACCACAGCCGCCAGCCGGATTGGTGGAGCACGCCCAGGACATGCCCATCGGGTTGGTGCAGCACCACCAACACCAGGAGGCACACCACCCACCGCTGGCCATGCACCATCCGCAGCACCCACAGCCCATACGCCGGCGGGTCAAGCACGAGTCAGATCTGGAGTGGGATCCCTTTGAGATGATTCTCCACGTCCATGGTGCCGGGGAGCCAGCTGCCAATTAAAGACTGAGAAAATAGGGATAGTGGAACCTTAAACCCACCTGAGAAAAAACCTGCACAATTTAGTTTTTCTGGCACTAAATAATATACAATTTATAGATCAATATTTCAATATAATTGAACGAAATTTTCTTGTTTATTTTCTATGAATTGATACAACCTTTTAAAGTGAATGGTGTGCTTCGTTACTTATAGGTTTCTTCTCAGGTGCAATTTAGAGACCCTAAAATAATCGTCAGATGTAAAATCATTAGCTATATACCGCATGCCCACATCTATTGAAAAACCCTTTTGTAATTCCATTTTCTACTAATCCGCAAATAAATACATCACTAAGATATAATAAATTCACTTTGTATAGTTCTGGGGGGATATATATATCTCAATTAGTATAATTTAGATACTTACATGTATTGCTTCAGGATTAATGAATTGATATTAAATTAGCGCTCATTCAATTCGAAACTGAAACGGATACAATTCACGTTATATAACCGGGTGGTATACATTGCATCAATATCAATTTCGAGGAGAATGCGAGTGTAATTTCCGAATGAAAGGAGATTTATTCCATCTGAAGTGCTTTGCACTCAATCAATTGCGATAATCGTGATGCGATGCGACGGATTCAGATTCGAGAACGCCCCGAGCGCGAAAAACTAAATTATGCTAATTCTCACAGTGTGTGCAACATTTGTCGATTGCCAAACATGTTTCAAAAACACACACATACAATGTGGCACTTGGAGTCATCCAATAAAGCTCTGCTCTTACCCCCATCCATCCAGGCATACAGCTATCCAGGCATACAGCCATCCAGGCATCCAGTGTTTTGTGGATTTGTGTAAATTTCTGGCTGAGGGCCAAGGGCGGAACACGCGTAATTCCAATCACGTGCCAGCCCAGAAAAGAAAAGTTCTCAAACTGTAAAACGTTTATCAAAACGTATAGCACTCCCCCCATTTCCCCCCCTTTTCACCCCCTTCGCCCGAAATGCCACCCACATAATTGGCCCAAAGGATAGCACACCACACACAGCACCGCCCCCTTATATTTTTCATCCGCCCGCAGACTCCGACAATATCTTCAATAATAAATGCATTTCACTGTCGAATTTGCCGCATTCTGCACAACACACGTGCCTTAAATAATTCACGTCGCATTTAGCGGCGTTTTTGCCAAGCCTCTAATGGGCCCAGCGATTTGTAGTGGGCGTGGCGGTGGCGTTGGCGGGGGCCGGTGGGCGGAACGGCAAAAGGAGGGCGTGGCACGCCGCCAGGTAAAGTGGAAAGTAGTTGGCTACGTTTTACGTTCTAGTTCGGGGCGAAAATTTGCCTAAAAACTCAAGTAGTTTGTTCAAACTTTTATGCTCCGTGCATTTATCAACGCCAGCTAAGCGGGGAAAGGGGTGGAAAGGGGTGGAAAAGCTGGGTGGAAAACCCATCCAGGAGTCCATGAAGCGCAGCAGCCCGGAGCAACAGCGCTGCCGTGTAAAAGTTTCCACAAAGCCATGGGTGGGTTAGATGATAGAGCGTTATTTAAATGGTTTTCGGATGCGTACGTGCGAAAATGTTAGTAACAACGCCAGGTGCTACTCGTATAAGCAATGTTGGGATTTCTTTACCAGGGAAAAAATGTTCGAGATTTGTTAGCTCCAAACGATTTTTATAGGCGTCCTAAAAAAAAAAAGGTTTTCATCATTTTTCAAAGGTAATCAGGTTACTGATATGCAAACTATTTTCACAGCAATAACAATGTGACATTTAAGTATATAAAGGAAAAGGGTATATTTCTAAAATAAATATCAGTTATAAGAAGGCGGAAAAAGTTTATCGCTAAAAATTAAAACTCTTTTCCTGATAAACTTTGAAAACAATTTTATAGCATTGGCAAGCATTATGTTTATGATATACTATTCCTTTGTGAAGCAGTGTCGGTGTTGGTACGGATTGTGCACATTCCTTCTTTAAAAAAAATAATGACTTGTTTATTTATGGCTTGGGAGCACTTAAATGTAAATATTTCATAAGGGATCGCTTTGTGGATTTATTACTCCCATGGTATTCATATTTTCCAGTTTACTAAGTTGATTTTGAAACTTATATTTAATGAACAGCTTGTGAAATTAATCTTGGAAAAGGAAAATAAAAGTTTGAAAAGTTGCGGAAGTATTAGGTCACCATTGTTTATAGTATATCTTACTACTGAACTTACTTACTACCTACTTAAGTGAACTAGCTTATATTTAAATATGATTTAATAGTGCAAGTACTCATATACATATAATACTTATACTAGTACCTAACTGAATTAGTTTATACTTACATTTGATTTAATAGCGAAAATACTCTTGTACTAATAATACTAATATTTTCGCATGGGGTCGGCGTAATGGCTTTCGAGTGGAACGTGAGCCGGGAAAACTTCGCTTGCCTAAATGCTCGGTAGGTGATTTCTTTCCGCAGGAAGTACGCATACACACGCACTTAACACACACACACATACACACAAATCATTTTCCACGCCCACTCGCCCACACACACACACACATGATAAGAATGCTTATGTGAATTATCGCACATTTTACGGCATCGGAAAAAGGGTTTTTGGGGGGACTTTGTAACGGGAAAGAACTAGAAAACTTGTCTAAAAGTGCGCACTCCACTCATACATATACGTATATGTATATCTATATGTATGTGTATACATATCTCCAAGGCGGACACGCCGACAGTAGCGCATAAAAACTTTTAAATTTACTTTTGCTAAGAGTTTTGCCCGCCCCTAACCAGCCACGCCCCTTCATGCCCATGCATATTCATTTCAAAATCCACACACACACACACGCACGCACACATGGCCAAGTTTTCTTGGTGAAACTTACTTTACCCCTTTTCCCCGCCAGAAAAATCAACGAACTGTGAGAGAGGCAAACACAAAAAAAAGTTTCGCCTAAAAGGTAGGCATGGGCCCCCCTCCCCCCTGAAAGGTGGTGGAGGGAGGGGAGGGGGGATTTTCCGGATACGGATCCGGAGCGGCATCGCTTAATAGAGCTGCCAAAATTTGTGTGCCTCAGGTTGCGTCGCTTGTCGGCAGACGCCGCGTTACAAGCACTCCAAATTGCTCACTTCTCGAGGCGCTCTCCCTTGCCCCTTCTGCCCCACTTCTTCCACTCCCCCCCTCTGTAATGCCACCTACTGTCCCCATCTTTGGCGCTTTTAAAGCCCTGCCACCGAAATCCCAGCCAATTCCCCCAACTGCCAAGCAACTATGATGTTGCTGTCTTCCCACTTTGGCACACTTGTCTATTTTTCGGACTTGCCACAGTGGAAATGTATCAAAGCTTTACTTATAATAAAAAAATTTACAAAAATAATTGAAAGTTAATGGTAAAAGACATTGTAAAACACACATTTTATTAAGTTCCTTTTTTTAATATATTTCCCCTATGTATTTTTATTTATTTCTTAGAAAACCTTCCCCTCATTTTTGGGTCACTATATTATCTCGAATTGCTCCATCTCGATACATACTGGCAGTCAGAAACACTCGCCCACCTAAAGTTCCCCCCCATCGAAAGTCCATCTATGGAATCAAACCTGGCCAAGATTCATGTGGTTCATACCAGCTCCTTGGGTTCAGCGCACCCCGGATGGCTTTGAATGCGAAAATTCCAAAATAACTTCGATAAGTTCTTTATTTGACAAGTTCCCCACTGTGCCATTTGGGTCTACTTCGACCCAAACTCCAAGGACCTTCATTTCGTGCAGGTCCTTTTTACGTAGCCCTTGTTGCTGCTGTTGTTGTTGTGAATGGTGGGTTTGCTGAAAAATGTTGGGCCACGTATCCTGCAGCAATTCGTAAACTAATTCTACATACGTGCCCGTGTCAGCCATCACCCATCACCCATCCGCCCTGTTAACCCACCGACCCATCAACCCGCCGCCCTTCTCCCCTCTACCCCACCCCCCTTTGGCTTCCCGCAGAGCAACCAAATCGTTACGTGCGTTGGGCCACGGTGGCGCCCTCTGTGGGCCGTGCGTCATGTTTTGATTGGCGTCATGTACACACGGACGGATTCGCTCCGGCTTTCCGCACAGAACGCTCGGCTGGATGGGCGGACACGTGGATATGGGCTGGATGTGGGTAGCTGGATGCACGGAAAACAAATGCTACAATATTTACCCACAGCAGTTATTTTATGCATATGAGCTTTGGCATCAAACTCATGTTAATTACGATTATTAAAACATAGCTGGGGAAAACAGCACTAAAAAAGCACCGGGATTGTTTTCATTGCTAAAACTAATAAACTTTAAATTAAATTTCAATTGAAAGTATTGGATAAACAGTAAATATAAAATAGAAAGTAAGAATGGGTAATTAGACTGATTATTGATATGAATTATCCTTTCTGTATTAAAGCCTTTACAATTTCCTTTCCAAATTCGCATAGCCCTGCATTTGATTAGTTTTTGCAGTGTGCGTGGCTTAGATTTGCCTTTTTTTTGCTAATAAATAATTGCATTTTCACCTCAAGAACTCACTGACAGACGATGCCCAAAGGGGGTCGAAGGGCCAAGGACCTGGGTGATTTTCTCCGAGGGCGACACAATTCAATTTGCCCGCGTTTCCGTTGCGACTGCAGGTGCCTGGCTGGTGTTGGTGTTGCTGTTGGTGTTGGGTGTATTGCCAGTTTTTGTAATTCCATTTCTGATTTCATATTTCGCTGTCACTGTGAAATGATTCAATTTTGCAGATTTCTTTCTGGGATGGGGTGGCAATATTTGCATGCCGGGCATGTATCTATGTATCCTTTTTTCTTTTTATTTTTTTTTTTGTATACCATTCGGTCTGCGTGCCGTTATCAATCACAAGCGAAATGCGAATTGTGCGCAAATTTGTTGCATACGCAGAAATATTTGCTATATTGCAATGGCAATCAAAGTGCTGCATGATTGACACGCCAAATGGAATATTTTCGAGTGATATTTTCCAGCTGCAAATGCACTGACCTGAAACATGTCAAAGTCTGTCTATCGTTCAATATCTGAGGGATGCAATATGCAATATAAGTCCATCCGCTTTTGGTTATGTGTCATGGCCTTTCCAACAGAAACTTTGAAATGTTAAAGTATATAAAATATATACATAAAATGTATAAAAGTCCGGAAGATTATACATTTTCCTGATTTATACTAAGGGTATCTTTAGAACTTGTTTAAAGCCTTTCTTTTTCAATAACTTGGTTACAACTGCTGTGCAACGAATGTAACATGTAAAACTGATTTTATTGGTTTATAGATTTCTCAAAAATGAAACAGTTTACAATGCATATTGCTTCCTTTGAAATCCTATTAAATAACCTTCTTAAAAGCAAACTCAATTAGCAGGGAGGTTAATTGCTCCAGTTTCGATTGCACAATCTATTGAGCAGGTAAGAGTCCTGTGAGGTAAGGACCTCCTCAGATTCCTCAGGGAGCGACCTTGTTCCTTAGACCTTGTCTATGCAAATTCCCCGCACAAAGGAGCTGGCCACAAAGAGGCGAGTCACTTAGGCCGGCAGTCCTCCTGATTCCACGCGGCATCCTTGAGACGCTGAACTGTTTAATGCCGGAAGTGTCCTTCGCAGAACTCGCACGTGTGTCGGCATAAAATAATGCGACATTTTTATGGCCCGACCGGGCCCTCTCCCTTTCGCACCTTCGGCCTGACAGCTCAACTTAAAGCGGTGTTAAAATTTATGAATGAATTTGACTAGGACACCGCCGACACACACACAGACACACACACACTAACACAGACAGGAAGCAGAATCCTGGCAGCAGGTAAGCAATAACTCAGTCCCTGGCCGGGAGTTTTTCTAATTTCTTTTGGCTAAAATACAGTTGCCGTCCTTGCATAGTAAAAATGCCCAAAGATTTATGATGAGGCTCGTTGAACGTGCACACATCCACATTTACATCCAGATTCACATCCACATATACATTCACATAGCAGCCCATTCCATTCCCGAAAGTGAGAGAGCGCTTCAGCTAATCCTGAATGAATGAATTGGACTCCTGGGCTGTCGTCCTCGCTCCTGCGGAATGGAATGCAAATCCGTTGATTTAGAAATTCCATTAATATCGGAGTTCCTTCTGCCCGCCGCCTGTATTCTTTATCAATATGCTGCCACACGAGGCCCACGGCCACCCAAAACACTCAAATAAATGTAAATGTACTTATACTCGTATGCATGTAGCGAAAATCAAATTCCCAACATATGAGCAGGTGTATCCGAAAGATATGGGAAATGGCGGCTCTTTCAAGGAGATTCATCTCGTGAGGTGAGACACATACTTTAAAAATATTTCAATTTACTTAAATTTAACATATAACACTGGGAAATCTGCGGTAAAAATGTATAAGGTTGTCATTACTTAAATTAATCACTTTATAACTAATTTTTGTACACAATACTAAAATACTAAACATAAGGATATACAGCAAGTGCAAAAAAAAAAAAAATTTTTGAGCCCAAGGAAACAAGTTAACTTAATGCTTATTCAATTTAATAAATCTATAAACACATAACACTATTAAGTTAATTCAAAACACGTTTAGAACCAAGTTTTTTTTCCAATTGAAATATAGCTTATCATAACAAAATGATATCGTAACTGAATTAGAATAGATATATCTAGGGCAATGGCGTGTCATGCTAGTCCGAGTAATCTGAATAATTTAGATCTCTGTCTGTGCATAAAGCGGACCAGTTAATATTTATTATTTATTTTTCGTCTCTTGGCCAGAGTCTCGGGTCAGAATAAACATGTCAGCCATATTCCGGCGACACTAATATCCAACTTCATGTGTTCAATATTGGCCAACACCCAGGAACAATGCAGTGCCCACAGTGCAGCCCACCATTCAGATGGTAAATAGATGTTGACCAAGCCAAGAACAAGACCAAGACCAAAACCAAGAGCAAGAGCAAGGCCTCCATGGTCATGCTATCAGTGTCGACTGACCACATTAGCATGTCACTCGGCGGTAAACAAAGAAAAGTTGGGGAAACTTCTTGGAAAACTTTGCTTATGTTTGTGCGCCTTCGAGGAAAAACTTGGCAGATAAACAAAAATCGTTGAATAGATTCGACAGGCGGCTG
This sequence comes from Drosophila teissieri, assembly GCF_016746235.2. Classification (NCBI taxonomy): domain Eukaryota; kingdom Metazoa; phylum Arthropoda; class Insecta; order Diptera; family Drosophilidae; genus Drosophila; species Drosophila teissieri. Next base: position 10,897,172 of record NC_053031.1, on the reverse strand, counting down.
AGTTGAGTAGTTGAGCAGTTGAGTGTTCAATATGAATGCGTAACTTTCCTTTTGGGCTATTCACGCATTTGTGACATCCGACGAGTTGCTTAGGCAAATACTGAAAATTTATGGGCGTGGCACAGGAACTTGTTTTGGTTTTGCTTTTGCTTTTGGTTTCGATTCAATTCGCTTCCGCTGACCAAACGGGTCAATTCCATCGATTCCATCGAAGGGAAGGGCAACACAAAAACTAGACTGCGTGTGAGTGTCATTTTCATTCTGTTTATTTGTCAGTCATTATTTTGGGGCAAATATTGACGCTCTTGTCATGCCCAGTAGCACTCTGCGTTAATTGATTTCGAATTCGTAGCCACTTTTATTGTTATTATAGCAGAGCCCAAACAAACTGCCCTGCAATCACACACTCGATTGCCGATATACATACACCTCCATCCTTCCACATACACCTTCCACCTCCAATCCCTTGAAGTTGGCCCAACCATCGAGTTACCGGAGCGAAGTAATCAAATATCCAATTCCGACCTGTTTAAGCCTGAGCATCCATGACTTGCACTCACAAAGTGTCAAACTTTTGTACTTTTACGAGCCATTTGGAATGGCTGTTTGGGGAACTCTGGTGTCTTAAATTATCTCGATATTTATGAACTTCGCTGGCCATCAAAATCGATTTGTCACGAGATATTAAAACAGGCACTGGGCTAAATTTAAATCATTACCCGATCTTTGTACTAAAACATCTTTGAACGCTAAATTATGCAAAATTGATATTTTAAAAGTTCATTTTTTATTCCCACTTTTTATCAGCCGATTGTCTCTAATGGTTTTTATGAATATAAAATGCTCAATAAAAAGAGTCACTTAATATTGTGGAATTTTGGATTTGATGGGAATGTTTATTTAAAAGAATCCACTTTATTTTTAGAAAAAGAAACTGGTTTAAAATTGTTGTTGTACATTTTATAGAGGGAAAAGAATTATTTTTTCACGAATATAATAATACAGAAAATATAGTTAGTATACCTTTTGCACTTACATCCGTTTACAAATTGGCCAATTAAGCCTCTTTATTGTGGCTGTTTCATTAAAACTTATTTATAGAAGAGGACCATAGCAAGTGTAATCGTTTGTTTTTTGAAATTGCAAAAACCATGACGTTAATCCCAAGATTAATCACATTCTGATTGTCAACTGGTCTTTCTTCGCCGCTGCGAGATCAACTTGTTCTGGCTCTTAAGCGGTAGTGTTAATATTTGTGCAGTAAATAAGCAAATTAAGTGTTTCCACCAACGGCTGCAAATATGCACAGACACAGATACAGATACAGATAGGCAGCAGAGCCAGGCAACCAACTCATCCTCTAGATACATGGAGTATATACATATGTACAAAGATACGTACTATATACATATGTATATGGGGACAGGGACTGTGTGGGCATTAATAGGCGCATAAATATTTGTTTATGTTTTCACATCGAGCTTATCAATGTGCAAACATAAGCGGCGCTACTTCAGTTCCCCTGCCAACTCAATCTTCCCCAGTTTCCCCCACAGTTTGGAGTTCAGTTTTGGTATCTGAATCGCTGTTTGCTCACGGATTTCGCCTTTGCACGGTTTTATCTTATCGCCGTAATGGAACTACGGGTCACGCTGCCTCTATTGCCTCCGCCGCCGTCGCTGTTTGCTCAATTAATACGAACTTTAATTGAAAAACAATACAATTAACTAAATCAGTTAAGCGCGTCGCTCGCCTCGAGTCTGCGAGTCTGTGAGTCTGGCGCCCATTATCAGTCTGCTCCACTCTTGACTCCCCCAAAACCAGACCCCACATAGAACACCAAGCCCCAACTACCAGAGCCCCCAACTCCCATGAATGAGGTGACTGTGCTTCCTGGTGATGCCAAAGATACTTTTCCATTGGCAAACTGCAACGAAGCATGTTTCCCTTAAAAGTAAAGACTGCAAGAAGCGGAAAATATCTAATTACTCCATCTTAGATGTTGAGGAAAAATGAAAAGAGTACCTATAAAAATGCATATTTTTATTTGATTATAAATTATAGAATTATCTCTTAGTAAGACGCATTTAAAAGATAGTTTTCCAATTCCTCAAGTAATAATAGTGATAATAAAACTCTACGGTATGAGTTTGGTCATCAAAACTTGCGAAATTAGTATACTTAAAGAGGTTTATCCAGTAAAAGTATTATCTTTCTCTCGATGATTAAACGTTTTCCCATTCCTGATCACAAATTCCACTTTGAATTTAGCAAAACTTATCCATTAGCAAATAATATATTGTCTATGCCAAGTGCATTGCCCATTTGCGGATACCACAATCCATTTTTGTTAAGGCAGAACAAGACACTCTGCTAATTTCATTGTTGTTTGCTTGTTCTTGCTGCTTTCGGTGGGTTTTTATCTAAATTACTTTTAATCGCCATTTAATGTTTTTGTTTTTCTTGTTTTGCTATGTTGCTGCTGTTGCCGGTTTAGGTTGTGTTGTTCATGTTTTATTGCGACGTCTTTTGGATTCTCTAATCTAATTGCAAAATACAGGCACCGAATGTGAATGAATCTAAGTGTGAGTTTGGCTACACGGAGCGAAAAAAAAGCGATCTATGCTTACCCTTTGTCGTACGCTTTTCCTAGCATAATTAAATGAACTTGCAACTAAATAAACCAAAGATAAGCTATAAGGATCTTAAATATTAAATGGCAGTCTTAGTTTCATAAGATGATTTATCTCATAAAAATCACTAGAACTAGAACCTAAACTCCGTTTCTTCCTTATATATCTTATGCTCCACTTCGTTTCTCTCAGTGCAGAAGTAAGAGTGTAATCATATGTGAAAGTGTGTGCCACGGGATGTTTGTGTGCCTTTCAAGGCCCCGAAAACGCCCCGCATTAATAATCCGTCCTTGCCCATCTGGTGCCCCATGGAAATAGATTGCACGCTATCTGGAAAAAGTTGTTTCGGTCTGCAAAACGTATAAACAATTATAAACAAACAGTCGGGGCGAACGTTTCTTTATCATGGCCTAGTTCTTTTTTATTGATATCATTAGAAATCCCACCGAACAAAAAAAAGAATCTGAAAGCCTTTGCACCCGATTTTCTCCCCCCATTTGGCCCATCCAAATGCCAGTCGACGCGTGCGAATCCATAAGATACATTTGGCTGTAAACAAAGTCATTCATTATGCCAATCCTCCATGTGTCCAACAAGTCGCAGCGATCAGCAAACCTTCTCGTGCGGAATGGAATTGCGTCAATCAGTTTATCGGACCAAATAGTCTTCGCAGGCATATAGACAGCACTTATACATTTTCGAAATATTTTCGCATAGTGGAGAATAACAATGCGCCACAGGAACTTGTAGTTATTAAAAAGGGGAATAGTTTCCAATTCATTTATTTCTCTCTTTAAAAGTTCATAAACTAGCTTAAAGATCTTGCAGCTTATAAACAAATCGTAAAACAGCAGTGAAAAATAGTTGTAAAAACAATGGTTTTCCAGAGCTCGCGCTTTTGGCCTTGGAACAAACTTGAAAGTTGTTAAAAGCCAGCACAATGACAAGGTCTTCTCCCTGGTACAAATTGGATTTGACTGACAAAATCCCACCGTGCACTTTATTGAAGGTCCCAAGCATAAACCATTTGCATGGCAATTTGAGTTCAGCATCTTTACGATCTGTAAAATACATAGTTTTTAATGGCTTGAGGAATGAATCAATTTCTATTTCTTACAGGTGTCGTTTGAAATGTCTTCTTTATATATATATTATATATTCTTGAATACTGTCTATATAATGTAAATTGCAAAACGCTTCCTATATATTGGCAGTGGGTTCATTAAAACCGCCATTCTCGAAAATGCTTTGATTTAATTGAGAAATGGTAAGTGTGCCAAAAAATAAAATGCGTCACGGCAAGTGCAGGCAAATCAACACCATGAAACACAAGAAATATAGCCTATTTTAGTATGTAATTAATTTCCATCAAAGTGTGTATATGCATAGATGGTGCTATATATATTTGTTTGGCTTCTTGATTTAAAGTTAGAATGAAAAGGTTTTGCGTGCTGACTAGTGCAGGTGCATCAAGTGCACCCTGTTGACCCTTGAATGACGCTTTTCCTCGAGTACTGAATCTCGCGTGCATGTTAACGAGACTTTCTTAATGTCTCTTTGTGGGCCGAGCAGGCGGCCCATTGCAACACCTACGCTTTTGTGACACATAAATATACATTTCAGAATTTGTTTACTTATTTTTGAATGCCCCTCGGCCAAAGAATTTGCTTGCTGTCGATAACCTACGACGATATGTAAACACATTCAAGAATTATTCACGTTGTGTATCTTTTCGCGCAGGCGTTGCATAATTATGATTAATCAATAATCGATTTCCCTCTAGTTCGACTTTTCCCCCACAGAGGGCTGCAATGATCATAGAGGGTTGGCTGATCATGCTGATCATTAATTAACCCATAGCAGGGCCTCTTGCAAACGCGATCTTCAGTGGGCCACAGACATACATACTTAGTAAAAAATGAAAACAAAAAAATAAAAAATAGTATAGTCCGCTGTTTGTTTTGCTTAGCCCCGAAACGGCACAGGCATAAAAGACAAAGCTGGTTTACAGAAACAGGCGCCAAACATGGCATACGAATTAATTTGGTCGTTGTATTTAAATGCTCGAAGCAGAAAGTGGGAATCATTTTTTCTCTGCCTTTTTCTGTTTTTTTTTTTTAATAGATTGCAAACAAAACAAAAATTAACATACGCCCCGATGCGATCGTAAACGTGCCCGTCGTCGAGGCAAGAGAAAAAAATAAAAAATAGAGAAAAAATAAAACATTTGTTATTCTTGTGACATCACCATCGAAAGGGGGGCTCTTTTCAAAATAAACAAAAAGAGAGCGCCAGGGCTACCGCAAGACTTGGCAGCCCAGGGAAACAGTAGCACCTCTTTAAAGCAGTCTACACGCAAAGAATTTTAAGTATTTTATCACCAGAAAAATACAGATCAACGAGGGCATAAGGGCTTCAAACTTATTTCCATAAAAACAAATTTAATCTAATAATCAAGGATTTAGGTTTAATATACTCATTTAGCTTTGGATATTTAAGTTCATTCTCTACTTTATAGATACTACATATATCTATCATAATAAACTAGTACGGGAATTATTATAATTTTAATCTAATTTATAATCTTAAATTTATTTCATCTCTGAAATTGGCGCAAATATTTTTCGACTGCAAGTCAGAGTGAGGGAGAAGTATAAACAAACGATCGCTGGCAAGCTCCTTATCTGCGATATGTGTAGCCCCCAGCTTCAGAGACCCAGACCTCAGAGCCCATATACCATGCATACACCATAATACACCATACTATATACCTATATATATCTATATATACACAAAGTAAGTAGTATACCAAGTCGGCTTGGACTCCAAATAGGCGCAGCTGTGTTGTTGTGCGCTCGTGTGTTAGATAAGTCGGTTGCTGCTGGTGTGCGGGTATTAGTATGCAAATTAGTTGGCGACCAGCGGAGCAACAAACACAACAAAAAGATACATAAATAGCAATGGCAACAATAGCAACAATATGATGAGTGATTAAAAGTAATGTGCAGAGGCAAAGTCGAATAGCAAATGCGCCAAACGAGGATCGCACTCGTGCAGCTGACATAAAACTAAAGGGTATCCAAGGGGTATATATGTAAGGCCCTATTTCAAAGTACTGAGGAATAGATATTTTATTTAATTTCAAAAGCCTAGTGTCAGGTACATATGTATATTGTTTAGACAGTTAGCCTTATGGTACAATAAAATATGAAACATAATTGACATGTAATGCCTAAAAAACATATAATGATGTGTAACACAGCAGTGGGCCAAGTGCGCCTTTGTTTATTTGATGAAATAAACAAATATTTTCTTTATCACTCAGCAGCCGAGATTCCCTTTGATATCCTAAACAATCGCCACTATGGGTGCCCCCCGCTCCAGTCCATGCCACTTCATCTCGCCCCATTTTATTTCATAGCGACACATATCATGCGACGATCGAGTGGTCGCCACATGGGTCTCTCGCTTTGGATCTGGATCTGAATCTGTATCTGTCCCTATATCTGTATCTGTATCTGTCCCTGTATGTGTATCTGAATCTGAATCTGGATCGCATCGCATGGCATGGGATCGGTTTGGGCTCTGTGCTGTCCGCTTGTCTGGCATCCATTTGGCAAACTTCAACAGATCGTTGCGTTGCGTTTCGTTACGTTTGGTTTTGTTTCGTCAACAACAAAGCGGGCGAAAACAATGAACGCCACTCATCGAGTGGGCTGGGGTCTCTAAAATAAAATAAAGCTGAGCTGGGAGCTGCCAGCCAATAATATAATAGTATAGTATGCTCCTATGACACTAAGCCATATCAGCAGATTAAAACTAATTAAAATTAAAACCCAAAACATTAAGGTAGCTAGAGCTAACAGCAATGATAAATGAATAATCTTAGAGGATAATTCCCGGTCTAGCTAGCAGATTTACGAATAAATATATACATGTATATATTATTTTTCAATGACGAAAAGTGCCGCAATGCTTCAACTATTCTAGCCAGCCCATGTTAGTGGCCAATAAATTGTCGTTAATACTTTTTTCATTTAAATACAAGTACATACGTTGTGTCACGATGGCAAATCTGACTGATTGCTGGCTTGGCTCTGGGTCTGAGTATCTTCTACTACGCCGCATTCGATGGCGATTGGGGCCCTGCGTAGGAGGTGTTTGGCGCGTGTGTCGGCATATTGAATAGGTCGACCCCCAGCTATGGCAAGACAACAAAAAGCGCGATCTATCACCACACCCACCCCCCTTTTTGGGGCTAAGCCCCATCGAACGGTAGGTTTTTGTATTTTTTGCCGCGGTGGGGCGTGACAAATTTCCAGCGTTGCCTTTTCATGTTTTGTTTATAATTTTATCTAATATGCACGGAGCACTTTGGGCTGTCATATGCCCCAATCGACGGATGGATCTGCGTTGGCCCCACAGACCGAAGCTCTCGAGCCCCGTGTTTTCCTCTATTTCCCCCTATCGGTCACCTCTTCTGTTTGTAAACAAAGCGAGCCGACACCTCTTGAATTTCAAATTCATTGGATCGATTTGTGCGACGATTTTGAAATCGCTTTCGAAATTGCTGCGACTTTTTCACAGCTGCGACTGCTGATTTTCTTCCTGGATTGATTGAATTTATGATTGCCCAAGATTTTTTTTATCCTACATGCTTTCCGAAGAACAACCCTATGGAATCCAAAAGCATAACATTTTCTTTCCGTGTCTTTGGCCCTCATACAGGTAATTGAACATCATTAGGCACAGAGTAAAGCACACTTAATATGATAAATATATATGTGATTTGCTTCATTTGCATTTTGTGCTCGCTTCTAATTAGAAATATTAATTTTTTCATATTTTTTTTTTCAATTTGCGGCTCGATGAGCTGTGGAGGCCACAAACTTTGGCGCCCGACTCGATCCGAAAATGGAGAGTCCGCACAGAGGTGTTTTCTGTGTTTTGGATGAAGACAAGGCCAAGATTGGGGCACGTGCCTAGACTAGCATAGTGCCAAGGCCTTCTCATGAGCCAACTCATTTGGGCAACGAATTATGGCAACGGAATTAAATATACCCGTAATTACAATGCTTTCGTATTTATAGAGATTGCCACAATGTGACAACCTGTGCAGTTTGCACAGATTTTGTATTTTGTCATACAAAATTTTGTATACTAAATTCGTTGTAAACAAAGGCAAGAGGAAGCTTAGATAAACAGAATTAAATTGTACAGATTTTTGGCTCGGTATAATACTTGCCACTATTGGCAGGCGAAATGGTTTTTGGTTCGTGACGGTTGTAGCCCTCAAAAGTGCGGTGGAAAATGCTTTGCCGTCAAAGGGATAAGCCACAATCAGTTGAATAAATAGGCTTCTTTAAATACACACTCGCATTGATTTGTATTCAGCACATTTATCTTTAAAAAAAAGTAGGAAAACAACAACAGGCCTTAATGCATGTGCAGATTTTCAGCTTAACAATGGAAAATGCGTGAGCGCAAAAATATACAGAAAATAAATGAAATGAAATGAAATAAAATCAAATTGTATTTGCACTACTCGTATTTGCAGATGGCGTTCATTCCCATACTCATTTCCATTCATTCATTCATTTGCTCATTCATATCGAAAAATCTTCTCTTCTGTTTATTAAAACATGTGCGATTCACTGTTGTTTTTCAGCTTTTTCGAGATTCCAGCGATTTTATTTATTTATGCAAAAGAACGAATTTTTGTTTTGAATGCAAATCGAGTATGGGCCAGTGGCAAAATATTCGAGTATGCGAATCATTTTCACCTCTTACCTTTGCCAGCAAATCGAGTGGAAGCAAATAGTTGGTGCAGACATTAATAACGCACATAAGTTATTGCACCTGTTGGCAAGTTTTGATGGGCAATGAAATACTATGCCAGTGGAATAAAGTTAGTCGTGGCAATTCGTTTTTAATGCCCTCCTTTTCTCGAGCACTTTTTTCGAAAAGCTAAAACACCAGAACGAGAAAAGTTCTGTTTTAATAGAAAGCTTAGACACACGTTGAAAAATATTAAGTTACACCTAATATATCCCCTTTAGCATAGGGATATTTAATATTGTGTGTTGAGTTAGTATTTGCAAACAAATAGTGCTGAAAACTTTGCTTCCTACATTACAAGCAATTTGAGAAATGACGAAGCGCACCCGCACTTAAAAATATGCTAGATAATGTTACAATGTTGAATTAATAAGTAATTAATAAGTAATAACAAAATATTAATAATAAATAATAAAGTAATGCTAAATATCTTTCGCCTACTTTCTACGTAGTAACGAAGTGCAGTCGAAGTTAAAAATGTAATATATCAACTTTATGATTTTTGCTCAATAATATCATTTAAACTAGCTTAAAAATGTCACTAATTATATTGTTTTAATACTCAGTTCTTTTCTAGCGATCCCCGAAGAGCACTAACATTTTTCCATTGGTATCTGCCAATATGATGTTGTCTCGAATGTGTGCCAAATCTATTAAATTTCAAGCGTTGAAAAACAAACCAGAAAACCACTGGCAGCGGGTGGAAAAAAAAAACGCAAATTGCGCTTTATTTAAGTACAAAAATAACAAGAAACGCAGCGGAATTGAATGGGATGATGGTGGTTGGAGGTGGGAAAAGGGGGCGTCTGATACGCGGGGGGGAGGGGGGCGTGGAAGTGGGAGCGGAACAAAAGGCGGGCGGCACTAGAATAAATTTGAAAACCGCACTAAATTTGTTTCTGTTATTCGCGCGCGTCCGAATTTGTCGGTTATATGGGTTCATTCGCACATTGTTGTTGTGCTTGATGGCGTCCGCCAGGTTATATGGTACATAACCCGGGGAGAAAGGGGGGCTGAAAGGGTGGGAGGGCAGGTGCAGGATGGATTGAGTAATGCCAAGTTGGAGGGGGGATGGCGGTACAAGATTGCCAGTCTTAACGCCTCAATTCAGATTCTTGTTTACGCGCCGCCGTCCAACAATTTTTGCGTCGTCTAATCAAAACGAGAGAAATTGTTTTCATCCTTCCTTTGCACTAGAAAAAATGAGCACTTAGTTCGAAGCACTTTTCCCAAAACATGCGTAGGTGTGGTTTTATTTGTCAACAGGTTTATTTTCCGAGACAACGATTTATGTGCACATTCAAAACTAACAAATAGAAAAGTCAGAAAAAGAATGGGAACTATAAGTTAACGGAAATCTAAGTAATATAGAAATATATTTTCATATGATTGCCTTAACATTTCCTTTTACAATTCTAAGGATCTTTAATAAACCCATAAAAATTATATTAAAATAAGAATATTACAAGCCCTACTTTTTTAAACTATTTAAAATTAAATGAGTCAGAATTTTAATTGAAATATAAGTAATAAATTTCAGTTTTATTTACCTAATAATTTTGCCTTGTTGTGTTACAACTACTGAAGATGATTTCCTTTGTTGAAATTTTACATATTGATCAAACTTACTTTGGGACTTACTTTTTTTCCAGTGGACCCCTTCCTTGGGTGTGTTTTTCCATTTTCCCCGGGCCCCTCCGCCCACCACCCCCTTTCATCTGGTTTTGTGTTGATTGCAAAATGTGCGAGGATTTCACCGCTGCCGTTTTGACGGTTTTGTTGGCTTTAGTTTTGCATTTATTCCGATTATTTATTTTCGTACTTTTTCCTTGCGTTGGCCCGTATTTTTGGCCAGTATTTTTGGCCTGTATTTTTGGGGCCGCAACCTACGAAACTTTCCACAATGCAGTGGGCGGTTGGATTCTATTTTCAACGCTGCGATTAATGGCTTTTCTCACATTTGACATTTGCACGGAATAAACGACACAATGCACATGTGTGTGCATGTAAACAAAAATTCGAATTTGTTTACATTCGCCTAATTGGGCGTGCACGAAAATCAACAATGTTATCGATAATAAGCAAACAGGCTTGACATTTACCACCAACTGTTTAAATTTATTTTTACCTATCAACAATTGCTCAATAAAAGTGACTTGGTCTCACTCAAAATAAAGACATAATGTGCACATTTCAGTGAATAGAAACCATAAACTAGGCTGCAAAACAACGCAATTTTCCTGATTTTATGACTGCATTTTACATAAAACCATTTATTACTCACTAATAACTTTACTCTACCAAAACCTTGAGGAATATTACAATATAGCGATGTTTTTTTAAGATCCTGAGTTGTTTTACCAATCATTGAAATCCGAGACCCACCAAGAGCGGTTGATAGGAAAAAAACCAATTATAAAACAACATTGAACATGAATCATATAAATGGAAATTCGATATCTATTTGCGCTGGCTTGAAACTGGATATTGGAAGCAGCTATCAATATTGGATTGATTTGCGGAATAGTGAATTGCGTTGATGGTAAATACGCTTGACAGATAAAAGATTGCGATTGGATTGTTCGGCACTCGACAGAACTGACAGCTCAGCGATAAACGGGAAACGTCAAACTGCGAAGTCGACGAAGGATGATCTCCTTAGAGATTGCTTATTACCAAGGACAATGTACTTGCCAAATTCCTTCTGTTCAGTTCTATTCAGTTCTCTTCAGTTCAGTTCGGTGCATTGCACATTTCCTGTTGCCGCTCTTCAGACAAATATCCCAATCCCAGAGACAAAAACCAAAATGAAAACCAGATAACGATCTGCTGCCATTCAATTATGGGCCAGACCTCTAACAAATCTCTATCGGATGGCAGTGCCAATCCCAATACCAATTTCAATTCCAATACCAATACCCCTGAACCTTTGAACAAAAAACGACGAATACAAATCGTATCGGCTTTCTTCTACCGACTGCAAGTGTTTGGCAACCTGATCAAGGGCTTATCTCGCCGATCGGGGCGAGTGCATTTGTCATGGGGATCAGTCGATAGTGGATGGTCGGGGTCGTGGGCCTTGACCCGGCCACAATGGCGATCCCACAATGCAGGAGGACTCACTGCCTCTGCCTCTGCCTCTGCCTCTGCCTGGCATTGTTGTCATAAATTACACTTCAATTGTTGCCCAGGTCGGGGCACTTGCCATCGGAGATGAGCAGCATCTAGGTAGATAGATGTACCTGGAAGTGCGCTCAGTTTGCTAGCAAAGAGGCTTGAGATACATTATATTCCTCTTTTAGCTAGAAAGTTCCATAAGGAAAATGCTTCAAAACAATGCCAAAATATCCCTTAAAGGAATAACATCTTCTACATGTGCCTTCTGAAGAAAGTATTCTTAGCATACCATTAATAAATACTTTTAAAAAGCTACTTAAAATTATTGCGCTATTTAAGTTCAATTTTAAGCTTCTTTTTAATAATAAATAGCAGTAACAAGTATTGCATCTTTTATATATTTTGCCACATTTAGGTACATTTAGTGTATCTTAGGCTAACACTGCCCACAACTGCCAGCCATAGGCATTGGCATTAGGATCTGCAATCAGCGCGCTCTTTATGCGCCTGCCCATTTTCCTTTCTTGTCATTTTTTACAGGTTCCCGAAAAGTGTCAAAAATATCAAATGTCCTTCTTTCTGCACGCTCGCTGCCTTTCTATGGGAATCGCCACGATAGAAATGGTAGCTACCTGCCAGGCATAATTAATTTAATCATTGCTCATTGCACACATTGAGCGGCAAACAAAGACCAGAATCCAGAACCCAGAGCCCAGAACCCACTGAGCACAAGTGTCCATTGTGCCGGCTGTCCTGGTGACGTGCCCCAGACCCACGACAACAGGCCGAGGGTACCTATTTATAACAATCCCGGTGCCCATACAATCCAGACCCCTCAGCTCAGCCCCTCAGCAGAGGCTCAGACCGTGACAGACAAGATTCGGGAGGGAAAAAAACAAGGAACCCGAATCCATAGCCAAACCCGAACCTGATTCTCTAACCGAACGTGAAGAATCCTGTCCGCACCGCTCTGAGCCCTCAGCGGCTGATTGAGGTCTCGAGAGTTGATCTTCCCCCGATCCCAAACCATTTCATACCATACCATACCATCCGAACCCATACCATATGATCCGATCCACAACGTCATCGTCATCGTCCTCATCTTCATCATCAACTCTTCATTTGTGTGACAAACAAAGACGGCGGCTGTGGAGTGAAATCAGGTCCCTTTTTATCCGCCTCAGGGATGGGCGTGCCTCGTGATCGATCGTGACTATTAGGACCGCGGATATCTCGACTATTGATAGCACAAAGGCTGCTCATTATACTCAGGGATACAGGTACGTCTGCTTGGGACTGGAGGTTACACAAAACTACTAGTAGGTATAAGAAATTAATATTAAGAGGTATGAGGAATTAATCAGAATTAATAGATAGGAAATTAAAAAGAATATAATACAATATATAATGCTATGCAATCAGAACGGATATCTTAGCAACTCGCACATTCAGAAAGATTAATACTCTCAAATTATATATACATACCCCCATTTTTAGTTAATGTGTTGTATGTTCCGTAAAGGACCTTAGGATCCCCATGAGTTGGCAACAATAAATTGGACTTATACACACAAGATACGTAGATGGTATCTACGGCGTAGGTGAAAGTAATTGGAGAGCATTAAACATAAAACACGCAGTCACGCAGATGAGTGTGCACTATAACGTGTGTGTTGAGAACTCTTGAAAACTGAAAGACGCATGAAATTTGAGATCAAACTAGCTGCGTGTCACGGGTGGCAAGGTGTCCCGTGATTCGGTTGGATTGTCCAGTTGGTCACGCACTCATCCCATCCCATGCCGACTGATCATCATCGCCCAGGCCTGTGATGTCCCACTGCGAGGGTCGCACCCCGCCCCCCATCTCTCATCTTTCTCCACACACATACTCGTATATCCCCTAGATATAGTATCTTGCGGATCGCCTGACCGACGACAAACAGAAGGGCTGGCAAACATACAAGCCACAGCGAGAAGAAAGGAAAACCCTGTGTGTGCGTGCTTACCAAGAAAAAAGAGTGATGAAAAAAGGGAAGTGGAAACAACAAGGTAAACAGGTGGGGGAGAAGGGAACCTCTGGCGTATTTTGGTAGTTAAATTGCGGCCCATTGTCTTTGGCCAAGATCGCTGGCTATTTGTACAAAACAGTCGACATGCATAAATGGTTGCTAATATCGCTATATCGATGGGATCCGTACAAACCGGTTACGAACCTTTGTGCGCTCAACTGGGCTGGGCACCTACCTATATGGATACCTATCTATACCTATCTATACTTCCTATGCCTCTATACCATATCCACGTATGATATCAAGAAAGAAAGGCCCAAGTATGGGCCATCATCTCGTGGCACTTTGCATATAAATCATTTTTATGACTTGTTATTTTTCACTATTTATTTTACTTCTCTGCCCGAAAAACGTTGCTGTTTATCGGTAGAAATATACAACGATTCTCTGTTGATTTTCGTTCATTTCTATTTCACTCTGCTGGGACGGTTTTGTAAATTACAACATTATTTAGGCTGGACCAGCGATGCGGGATTGAATAATTGCCGGACTCCAACCGACGGCCTGTGGGGGATCGTAATTAAAGGCAACTCATGGCGATGCCCCCTGCCGCTCAATATATAGGCATCCATCTGTTTAATTAACAGCTTTTGACCTTGTCCAATCGTTTATAAACAATTGCCCTCCGATGCTGATGCTGATACCAATGCCTCTGCCGATGAGTGCTGAAATCGGCATTTGTCCGCTTTGCGGTAGGAAATCCGTTGCGGATCGCAATGGAAAATTTTCCGGGCGCCTGCTAAAAAGGGTGAAGGGTGAAGTAAATCCACGGCGAAACTATTTTCCATCCCCCTAACTGGATTATTTATACAATCCGAACTACGGCGAACTTGGCATGGAACGGGTCAGATTTATGTTCACTGTTAGACAACTAAATTTAACGAGCAATCCATGCAGCTGGAAATAAAGTTGTCACAAATCTCTAAAGTACATTTTACAAAGTGTCCTGGCGGCGAGCTAAGTAGATTAAAAAGGATTAAAATATACAAGGTTGAATGGGGGAAACACTCCATAAGCTAAAAGCTAGCAAATTTATTTATAACTTCTTTAATAAAATGTGCAACATCAAAGTTCTCATGTATTCTCCCGAATTAACAGCGAGCTCTATTGCTATGCAAAATCAATACAAATCTGCTTTGATATCAAACATGATAAATTCCCTGAACCACTTATTGGATTTCTTTCCAGCCTCCGCCCTGGATCAGCGCAATTTGTTTACACTCCTTAGCGATTTATGTGGCATTTAGGGGGCCAGATGTGCCCCACCTACTCCTGCCACCCACTCCCTCTCTCCATCATCCTTCGCCTAGCCACACGGCTCTCAATATCGGGAAAAACGGCCCCAGTCCATTGTAAATATCACATAATCCACCGCAAACAATTTTTCCGAGCTCTGCGCTTTTCCGCCGCAGTTTTTTCTTTTTGAGGCCGCGCGCGGAGTAGGAAAAATTTTAATAAAAAGTAAATTTGAAATAAACAAAATGTTTGGTAATATCAGAAATTTATTGCAATCGTAGGGCCGCGAACGACGGAAACTGAAAAACCCTAGCGGGGGGATAATGGCGGCAGCAGAACAGTGGGGCGATTTATAAAAAGAAAACCAAAATTACGCGACTTGTTTAAATTCCGAAAAGCCATTAAACGCAGCTGGGGCCCCGGACACGAAACACAAACTCATATCCAACAGCAATGACTTCCCGCAACCCAGATCCCAGTTTCCAGATTCCAGATTCAGTTTCTCCGGACAGAATAAGAACCAGAACCGCAATTATCATGAACGCAATATCCCGGCGCGAAGGAAGGGCCCATGGCTAGAACACTTTGACGCAAAAACTTAAATCGTTAAATATTTATAAACGAGCTGAGAAAGCCAACAAACACACCCATGCGCATGCTACATACATACATACATATAGAGAGCTTGGGAAATTAGACAAGAGGGAAAAGCCAGGAAATGGACATCAAGTGGACACCAGCTGGATGGCCAGTGGCATCGGTGCTGTATATCAACACATCATAATCCCAGGAGGCTGGTAAGGCGGTAAGGAAGTAATCCCCAAAAGCAGCCGCCTGTTTATAAGGCTTAGGCCAATGCCTAATATGGCTTTAATGAGCTGTCCTCGGCGGGAAAAGGTGGTGGAAAATGCCTTAAAGGGGTTTTCCCGGCCTCAACGGCAACCTGAGAGGACGATTGCTGGAATTCGGAACTCCAGACGACGGCGCAAAAAGGTTAGGGCAAAAGAAAGATTTTTCTAGATTTTTTAAATGCCATTAAGCATAAATCTTAAACAGTTCCGGCTTAACCTTCATAAGATGGGGAAAACAGGTAAGGAAATAAAGTAGCTACCGTAATTTCCTGACGAAAGTGAAAATTGAAAAAGGCTTGGGATTACTTGCTGAGATGAAAGGTGGAGAGCTTCTTAAGATTGTTGATTCAATTTGGTGGCAGCGAAGTTGAAGATTTACATTAGTAAAATCTAAAAATGAACCCATAAATATAAGTTAGGTAAAAGGAATATTTTCAAAAATTCTTAATTTCTTAAGCTATTAGATACAAATCTTAATCAGTTCCGCTGAAATTGATTTCTCACTGTAAGATAATAAAATATTTTAAAGTCCGGAAGCTGTGAGCACTTGAATACCACCATTGAATGAGCAATATACATTTTACTTTGTGTATTCACCAGGTATTTATTGGCCTTTTATTTTAGCTCTCTTACCTCAATGAAACGTTTCGGCCATCACTTATAGCGCTAATCTAATGACCCTACAACGCCCCATATTTTTCAAAGTTCTTATCCCACCCAAATCATTGCAAACGCAAAAAACGAAGCGGATGTATATAATAGAGCAAGACCTGAATGGAAATCCAAACTGCAAACTCTGCGGAAAAGCGCCACTCCAATGGGATCTCCAATCCACTTGCAATCTCCACTAACCTTGTTCTTCTTTTCCTTCTCCACCAGCGCTCCTTTGTCGGCGATTTATGGGTTTTTCCTGCTCCAGAATGCTGGATGGTACAACCTCCCCTGTAGTTGTACACCCACACACAGGCACACCCACCAACACACACACATACAAAGTCAGTACAATAGTTTAATTAACATTAACGCTGACGCCAACTACTGATGGCAATAAAAAACCATTAAAAGGAATTTATTTTAAGGACCGAACAGGCAATAAATCACATTACATGTCGCTATAAAAACAAAAGGCAACGAAAAGCTCTCTTCTGTGTGGCAGGTGGCATTGGATGTGGGGGCGTGGCCGTCGCCGTCGCTTTTAGGGCGCACACAAAATAAGAGCCACCCTGGGGTGGTGGCAATAAAACGGATGAGAATGTTTTGTATATCGAAAAATCAATGCATCAAATTCAGTTCTAGCACGAACAAGGGAAGGGGTGTGAAGGGAGTGAAGGGGTGACGACAGAGGTCGGGCAAAAAGAGTAGTAAAATGTTTGTTTATTTTTTATGTCCATAGTTTGTTGCCGCTTTTATTTGTTATCACGAGTGCCGCGACTCGCTGTTTCCCCCTTTTTTGCATTAATAGTGTGGCGTTAAAAGCATCGGCATTAAAAATGACGATAGGACATCAAAATGGAAATTAATGGCGATTATGTGGCACATAAAAACATGAACAGCAACTAACTGCCATATAAGTAATGCGATTACCAAACTGCCCCTAAACTTGAATTCCAATTGATAAGGGATTAGTCAAAAAATATCTACATATTTTCTACCCGCTTATGCATCCTGTTAATGGCAACTGAATTTAACTGCTGATTAGCTTGTGTAAATAATTCGAAATTGGCCTAAAAAGTAGTTAAATATTTTTAATGTGCATCTGGTGCAATCATAAATTTTGCCAGCTTTTAGTGCCGCTTTGTCAAAGGTTTTAGGCGATGAAATGTTGTTTTTAATGGGCCTACATTTTTATGTCAGGCGTTTAATTACGTGTCATTTATGAGTAGACCTAAAAAATTAATATTTCGTTTTCATGTTATTTCTGACAAATATGAACATATTTTTTTCTTATGCCATAAAAACTTTAAAGCCTATAGTTATGGCACTCTTTGACTCGGCTCAACACTGCAAACAATTAGAGTCGTTTATCTTGCTCGTAAATGACCAGTTCCCTGAGTTGCAGTGATTTTCCAGGTAGTGCGGATCATGGGCTATAAACTCTATACTATTTGCAACAATCACCGCAACGCGCACCGCCAATTTCTGTGTCCCCGGGCAACTTTCACCCGTTTTAGCGTATCTGGTGCCAAGTAGAACATCAACTGGCTTTCAGACTGGTTCACTTCGATATATTGGGGATATAGCCCCCCATATGTACATATATGTGTGTATATATGTGTTGAGAGCATTGTGGGGACCATTAAATTGACTGCCAGAGGGAAAACACATTGATTTGCCATTTGAGCGCAAATTCATCGCAATAAAATCAGCGCTGGCAAAGTTTTTTAATGCCACTTTCAATATTTGTTTGCGCACACCCCATTTCTGCCCACTGTACTAGTGGCTGTTTGTTCTGGTCGGGTTCTTGTTTTATTTTTATTTGTATTTTTTTTTTTGTATTTTGCGCCAGCGGGCAATTGTAAAGCGCGTTTTGTAATCGAAACTTTTAACGACTTGATGCGATTGGAAATTGTGTAATATCGAGCCACTAATACACACACCACTGCCGCATCAAGGACCCAGCACACATATGGTAAGGGGTATGGGAATGGGGATAACGAATCCGTATCCGGGAACCGAATGCGAATCGGCATCTGAATCGGAATCGAAATCGACATCGACATCCTTGTGTCTGTCCCAGAGTGGAGGGTCCTTCAGATTCTTTACTGCCTGCAAGGGCGCTACGTTCCAATGAGCAGGGCACATCGGTTGATTGCATAGATCCACTCTGAGCAGCTCTGAATCGGACATATGTTTGAGTTCCTGCAGCCGCCGAAGGTCCTTAATTGATGAGGTTGATAATTTCTCTCTTTTTTTCTCTCTTTTTGGTACTTGAGTACTTCAGCAACTGTGGTAATTCCTTTGATGTGCCTGCCGTTGGTTAAGAGCACGGAAGCCATCCAAGTTGGGCTAATTAATTGAACTGATGCGGGAAAAGCGCTGAGGCCTAGGCTTTGAAGTAGTCATTAACTACTGTCAGCTGCGCTCAAAGGCCCAGATAGTTAACCACTCGTAGGCCATATATCAATTGACTGTTTCTCCAACCAACTGAAAAAGATTGGTAAAGAAGCTGTCAATCTATGGTGATAAAATTAAACATTTAATGGCAAATAAAATGATGGTTAATTAGTTTTACAGTATCTTTGATTTTTGTAGCATTTTGAATCTTTTAAGATTCCTATTTTGTAATCCCAGATTACAAAAAACAGCAATAGACTGCAGTTTAAGACAACCATAACTCGCCAACCACTTGGGAATCACTTACCAAACCGAAATCGTATTTCCAACTGCTTACTTAGCGATTATTTGTCGATTTTGCAAAAAAACTTTCTCCCTATTCGAAAATTCACCTTATTTGTGAGATTTGCTCTGGCAATTTATGTATCGCCATTAGTATCAGCTTCGAAAACTCACACCCACGGCGATTGAAAGGGAAAAGGGGCTTTGCGGATTCGTCACAGGCCGTTGAAGAAATCCCTCGAAGTGCTGGCAAAGCAATCCGAAGCGTCGACAAAGATGTGCTAATAAATTTCAACTTAATTTCCGAAATGTGCAACTAACACATAAAAAAAGAGCCAAGCGAACGAAGGAAGTGTTCGTTCGAAGGACGATCAGGAGGAGGAGGAGGGCCGGAAACAGGACCCTCTGACGTTGGCATTGTTCTGCTCCTTCGAGGATTGCGAAAAATTTCGAGTATGGTTTTTGCATAAAACTTCAATTTAAATTGACATTTGAGTGGAAAGTAATTGCATGATATGCACGGAGCATAAAAAAGGCAGTAACCGCCCTGGGAATGGGGCGTGTTTAATATATGGGCCATGCCCCCGCTCCGCTGCGCCTCTAGCGGCTTAGCTTCTACACTGCGAGAAATCGGTAATGATTATCTAGTGTTCTAAGTAAACTGTTTTGGAAATAAAAAAGATTGGATGTTCTATTAAAAGTTTTAATAATTTTAGAAGGTACTCGATATTTTATTCAAGGATTGAAATACAAAGTGGAAGGAAGGCAGTTCACGTAGTGACGAAACGCAGCAAAAAGTGAGCGAAGGCAACTAAAACAAATTCAGGATAAATTGATAGGATTTCTTAAGATACATATTAAAATGGAGTTATAATTTAAGAATATCTATTATATTATTTTAGAATAACCCTATAGCGATGTTCTTAAGACAGCTGCTTAAAATCTTTGTAATACTTTTAAGTAATATATAAAAATTATACGGAAATGAATTTCAAAATGTCTGTTTTTGAGTGTATATTTTGGGGTATTAAATGCGATTTGCCATCCACGACTCCCATCCATCCAAGCATCCATCCATCCATGGCGGGAAGTTCTACTGAGCTCATTATGCGCTCGTTTATATGCCGCATTTGTTGTTGCGGTCCGGTGTCGTTGTTGTTGTCGTTGTTGTTGTTGCAAAGTTTTGTGCACATTATGAGGGTCGGTTCTTCAGAGTCCCGATGTTTCGCTGGTTTCGCTGGGTTTCGCTGGTTTCGCTGGTTACGCTGGTTTCGATGTTCCGGGGCCTTTTGGGTTCCGGGTTTTTGTGTTCTGTGGGCCAGCCAGCTAGCGAATGCGGGCAATTCGCGTCTCTGCAATCCCCGACGCTTTTCCCTTCTGTTCTTGTGTGCTTTCTGTTTGTTTCTGTTTCTCTTTTAAATTAAATGCCAATAAATTTGCATTTTTTGTTTTTTAGAGCCACACCGCCCACTTCTACGCCCATCATCCCGGCAGCAATTGCTCTAAGTGCGGAACTGTGGGGCAAAAAGTGTCATTTGCTCTGCGCACTCGTGCCTTCGATTTGGTTTACTTTCATTTCGTTTCGTTTCGTTTGGTTTGGTATGGTTTTTCTTTTTTTTTTTGCTGGTGGTCTGGGTTGAAAAAGTTTTTCAATTCCCGAACCCACACAAAATGACCAAGTTTAACTGTCGCAAATAAATGTTGTTAATTTGTTTTAATTTCGAGCACATTTATTTGCTAATTTCCCTGACAAGGCAGTCCAATGGAAAATGGATTTGGATTTGGATTGAAATAATTTCGTTGGCATGCCAGCGAAGGATGTTCATTTTGTTTTCCAAACAATTAACCGCGACAACTGGCTGAAGGTGTCTTTGGGGAAAATGGAATATTATTATCTGCTGGATTTAATCACGGGGAAAAGTAAATTTAATTAAATCATTAGCATCAGAAGGTAAATGGAGTTCTACCCTTCATGGACATTAAGTTTATGAAAATGCCTTTGAGCCATAGAAAATACATTTTATAGCTTTAACATTTTACAAGTTGTCGATACTTTTTTTAAGATTTGTGTGTAATAATATGTGAGTGCCTGTAGAAGTTTACCAAGTAATGTGGTGTTTTAATGTCAAGCTGCTGGTAAATAAATAATTGAGGTAATAAAAAGGAATATATATTGTTATATACTTAGTTCTTATGGTTTTTTTTCATTAAATAAAATAAAAAATATAATTTGTAAGTAATGTCTTTGTCTACTTATTTATAGTTTATTGGCCAACTTTGGAAGAGGTGTTTCTGCAAACGTCACCTGTGATTGAGATAAACTTTGCAGTGTCTGCTGATTACATGACATGGGCGCTGGTTAGAGGGGCTTTACTGTCAGAGGGGGTTGGTTTCTCTTCTACCCCCCCTCACGAACACCCATGTTCATGTGCATTTGTATCTACATCTGCAGTGTTTTTTTCGTTTTTTTCGCCCAGTTGCCGATTTGCACAAACAACTTCTGTTTGCTGTTTGTTATTTTGCCTGCACACAATCACATTTCCGCGTATCGCGTGGTTTTTGTTTGGACATCAATATTGTTGAATATTTTTCTGGAAAAATATCACTTCGAATTGCTGCCAAGAATATTGACGCAATTGTAATGGAAATGATAACATTTCAGCGCGGTGGTGTGTGTGGCTTTTTCATAGTTAAATCTTAAAATTATATACTTTTTACCATTTTGTTTAAAAGTAACCCTTTATTGCAGGAAAATTGTCGCTCAAAGTCATTTGTCCAATGCAAATAACAAATGCCGAATGTATGGCAATCCCTTTTAAAACTTGTAGCTCCTTTTCTACTTTTCTTGCAAATTTTGTCCCCTTTTCGCTGCTGTTGTCCGTTTCGTTTACATCAAGTAATTGAAATAACGTTATTTACATGACAAATGTCAAATATTTGCAAGGATACAAATATTGATGCCGCGAGCACATTTAAACATGAAAGCAAACAAACGGACTCCAAGTCCGAGTCCGATTCCGAATCCAAGCCGGATTCCAATTCCGGTTCCAGGGAATCCGAGTGGGGGGAAAAGGACCTCAAGGATGAAGACATTCTGCACTTGCTTCAATTATGCGTGAAAGGGCCAGGGGTTGCGGGGGGATGTGAAATTGAAGTGAAACTAAAGCCTTTTGCAAATAGTTGTTAAAATATGTCAATAACCTTGCCATTTACTGGCCGGCCATCCCCAGAATCGAGGCGTTCTCAGAATCAATAGTAAAAGCTACCCCTGGACAAGAATTTCGGACAGCACACTGACGACCAAGTTGATGGCTACACACGGAGAAAAGAGTATAGAAAATGAAATGCCACTTAAATATTAGGTAATGAAGTTTATGATATATACTTATATATACGCTTTAAAAGGATATTCTCTTACTTGTTGTTAATTTGTTATCAATGAGCATATTTTTGTAGTAATAATTTCTCTTCTTATAACATCCAAAAGTAGGAGGTATTTTTTCCAGTGTAGTCCGGAGAAACCAAAGGGATGAGAACTAGTGATGCACGGCAAAGACGAGCGAAGGGACGCCGGGTGAAACGTAGTATACACGAATAAGCGCAGAAAATGTTTAATTAAATTCCGGGACACATTTGGCATGTTACATTGCTCCACTCCGACCACAGCCGTATCCAGAAGGGGGTGGGGGTGGGTCCCCTTCTCCGGACATTGGGTGAACTCCCCGTGCCGGACTCATTGGCAAATTGCAGAATGCTGGCAGCGGAACACGCCTCCTGCTCCTGGGACTGGGACTGGGACCTCCTGCGCCCATCCGCCGGTTAACCGAACGAGACTGGAACAGAAATTGCAATAAAAATGCCGAAACGTAGCAGAAATTAAGCAAAGCAAATTATGTCGTTGCCTAAGCTATTGACATTTTCCTTGTTTTCCTCGGCTGTTCGCTTGTTTTTCCAGCCATCCTTGTTTTGCGCCCCCGACTCCGAGCTTTCCACGTTGCGGTTGAGGTCACCCAGTTGAGTGGTGCTCAATGCTCTGGTGGTTTCATCTAAGTGGATTCTCGGCTCTGGTTTCTCGGTACTGGGAAAAGTCCTTTAAGATGGTAATTGCATCTTCCCAATCTTACTGATTATTTTTATGTGTTTTCCCTACCAAACTACTTTGCAACTACTAGTACAAATCAAAATTCAGTGCTAACTGAAGATCTGCGAACTCAGAACAAAGTAAAGTTATGTGATCATCTAATCTAAAAATCCAATGGCAACATATTTAGGGAACAATTACATTTTGAGCTAAGCCAAATCGCTACTTTCCAAGACTTACAAAGTGCTCAAACCTGCAATAAAGTATAATTGCTGTTCCTTCATCTTAAGGTCATAGATACATAGTTGCCTTGGCCAAATTAGAAAGCATCTTGGCGGCCAATTAAGAAATAAATTTCCACCCAAAAAGAAAAGCAAGCTGAGGGAGAAGAAAAAAGATGATTTCACTCCAATTTCGAAGAGGTTTTTCGGTTTCGGGGCCCCGAAACGTGCAATCAAATGAGCGGGCAAATGGCTCATTTCGAGGCTGTAACTCATCCGAGTGTGGGGGCATTCATAAAACCCCATAAGTATGGACTCTTTACTGCACGGTCTGTTATGCTTTGTTCTACGGCTTGGGCTCCGTTCCGTTTATGGGGATGCTATTTGTAGATGGCCTTTTAGAGGCCGGTCCCGGGCATTTAGAGCCGACTTTTCCACTTTTACGATCGACGGTCAGTCTTAATGATTGATAAACCACACGGGACCAATCAACACCAAAAGGGCTCTCTAGAAAATCAAATCTGCGCGGTCATCCCATTTCATCCCGCATCGCTTCCTATGCAAACTGAAAACTGAAAACGTCTTTGGTCATATCCCCCCCGCCCCCGAAGGTTTCTTCATTTTGTGTGTTTTTTTTTTTAAGATGCACATCAAATTGGCTAAATTGTCGTGAGGCTCTGGGTTTCGAGGCAGCATCCAGGGGACTCCTCCGTGGAGTGGAGTTGGAGATGGAGCTAAAAGTGGAGATGGAGTTGGAGTTTCAGATGGAGCTGGACCTGAAGTGGATGTGTGGCTGTGCCTTGTTCGTATACCAGTTTCTTTATTACAAAAAGGGGCTTGGGTCAAACCAACAACAATCGCGGTCGACGGCGACGACGTCGTAAAAGAAAACAATATTGTAAATAAAGTTTAGACTTTAAGCCAAAACTGGTTTTGAATCCAGCGAAAAACAAGATAGGAAGGCCAAGCAAAGGAATCGACTGCGGCTTACCTTCTAAAATAGCTGCAATATGCTAAACGAAAATACAGATATGTTAGCAAAACTAATTTTTAATAATAATTTATATAATCAAAAGAACATTTTACAATATATTTTGAAATATATACATATATCGCGAAAGGCTAGGTTTCAATTTGCATTTCTTTCCATCTTTTAATATGCTAAATATTGTAGGGTATGGATTAATTTGAAATACCTTTGCAGGGTATGAAATCAAAGCCACCAAACATCGTGACTCTTGGCAACTGGATGTTTTTGTTGTTTCTGCTGGTCTTTGATGACTTTTTAACAAAGTCGATGCTGCTGCCACTGCAATTGTTGTTTTTTGTTGCTGCCGATTTTTACTTTGTTTTGAATTGCCCTTTTGTGCGGAGTATTCAAAATTCAACGCCAAGTTTGCAGACGAAAATAAAACGAATGGCACTAAGTGCCTGAAGAAGAAGTTCGTATATTGGAAAACTTTTTGCATTGCATTAATTGATTAAATTCAAAGTGCAAAGAGTATAAAACAAACTAAAGTTAACATGTCACGTAGAAATTACATATGATATTTATAACGGCCACTGAGGGTGGATATAAGCTTAGTGACGAAGAGCACCTGCTTAGCTATTATTTTCTACTAAATTAGTTCTACTAAAAATCAAATTTCAAGGTGCAAATGTGTAGTTTATATTTCCATTTATATCGGTGCTCTAGAGATTTAAACGAAGAGCATACGGATTTCGGTCGGCTTTCCGTTCGTGCAACTTTCTTGTTTTATTATAATTTTCTTTTCTTTTTTCGGGTTTGTTTGTTGTTGTTTTTGGTTGATTTTCTTATTTTGTGTTACCATAAAAGCAGTTAAACCACAAACCACATCCATAGCCGCAAAACTTCTTGTTCATAAACAACAGCAACAACACTGGCCGGACTTTGGGACAGACTCTTTTTGTTGTTTGGCTGGCCGAACCACTTTGGTTTGCTAGTCGGTGTCTCGGTCGCTGGTGGTGCTGATGGTGGTGGTGGTGGTGGTGCTGGTACTGGTGACTTGGAGGTTCGGTGCCTCCACTGCCGCCCCCGAAGCTGCCAACTCTGCGGACTTGGCCCAAACACCATAAACATAAAACAAATCTATGACACGAAACAGGTCTACCGAAGAAAAGACCACGGACGGACTGGGTCTTCTGGCCAACTAGTGGGGATGGAGGGGCTGTGGTGGCGATGGCGGGGGACAAGATCCATAGAGAGAGATCTGATTCGAGTGGAGAACTAACCTAGGTCTAGGAACGAGTTCCATCCAGCTCTGTGCGGTTTTATTTTCTGCCAAACTCTTATTTTCTTATTTTTTTGTTTGTGTATTTTTTATGCACATGTTTATGGGTCTTGAGATAAAAACTATTATGATTGGTGAAACGTGCAAAAAAAAAAGAGGCAATAGACAACAACAGACGAAGAACGAGAAACAATCTTGACAGCATCTGTAGATGGAGGGCTTTTGCACTCCAGCACACGACTCAATAGCTATATGCTATATACATATATCTATATCTATATCTGTTTGGCAGATATGCGTATGTGTGTTTGTGGAAATTTATGCCCTGGCATAATTAACTTCAAAAATGATCTCATAAATTCATGTCGCGTTCGCCGCTTGATATTGTTTACATACAGGCATATCGGCATAGGTTTTGAGTTCCAAGATCTGAGATCTCAGATCTCTGGGATCTTATGGTTCTTGAAGTGGAGCACAGCTGAGTGCACTTGGAGCCACATCGCCATTACCAGATGGACCAGTTGGAGCTGGATGGGAGGTTGGGAGGCTGGGAGACTGGGGAGCCTCAAGAGCTTTCGAATGGTTCTCATTACCGTTTCCTGTTATGGGCAGCAAGTTGTCCCCACATTCGGCGAAGTGATAAACTTCAGCGATAGATATTGTCCAGCCATCGATCACGATCCACCATCTGGATGTGGCGAATCCACAAGTACGCGACGTGTGAATCCCTCGGCAAAATATTCTTCCATTTATATAGAAGTATACACTTTTCTAATACCCATTAATCGCGAGGGGTTAAAACAGGAAACCATTAAATAAATGAAGTTGTAACGTAATGAATATATGATTTGCTCAAGTAGACACATTAATCTGTATGTAGATACCATTTTTATGTGTCGGATTTGTTTGCCATCAATCAAATTGTTGAGCTGGTTATTTTTAACATTTAATCATAACTTGTTAAGGCCAATATTCTTTGCCACACATAAATTAAGTCATTTGAGCACAGCGATATCTTAACAAGCCATCGGTGAACCTAAATGTCAATAAAATTATGAAAAGACAAGACGCATTTGACACCAATTAAAGCTGCCTGTAAATGCTTTAAAGCGGCCAAGTTGATGTGAATAATTAAAATGAATCGATGGCTTGTTGCTTCGTCAAATTCATTTAATATAACTTATAGCATAAGTTAACTCTATATACATAGATTTAATTTTTGCTCTATACATTTGTATTTATACACTCTATAATTGCTAGCGGCACTATGCCATGTCGGATCTTAGCTTTTCTTCCGGGAAACCTTTTCTTTTGGAAAAGGTGCCTCGTTCTTAGGAACCCCCATCCCCTCTTCCTTTTTGGAACCCAATCAGAGGCTACGCCCCTGCGGCAATCGAGCGGAAAACGAGAACGGTGGAAAAAAATAAAAAATAAGAGAAAAGGGGGAAGTTCGTGGGGAGGCAGCATAAACTGCGACTTCCTGAATTTAAAAACGCATTATCAAAGGCACATAAATAAAGGTCGACGATCGACAGGCGGCAGGCGGCAGTTGTCGCTGCCGTGGGGAGAAATCATTGAACGAAATCGACATTCGGCATCGAGCATAGTAAAATTTATTGCACTTTTTCCGCTGCCGCGCAATCCTTTGTCATGGCCCAAAAAAAAACAAAAAAAGTAACTGAAAAAAACCCACTGTGACCCAAGCAGCAGCAACACTTTCAACTCCAATCCGAGAAACAATGAAAACTCTTTCAAATGCAGCGGCAGCAGCGAAAACAAAACGAGAAACACATTAAGCTGAGACCTGGAAAAAAGCAAAAAATAAAGAAAAAACATTTTTCACGAATTAACGTGGCCAGTGAAGCCGAACAGCAAAGGTTTTTTATAATTGATTTCCTGCGATTGCGGAGCAAACGAATCAAACGAGAAAGAAAAGCCTTCAGCAACAGCAGCACAGACACTCAAAAAAATATTCAAAAGAATATCCTCAGGAAATAGTAGAACATAAAGAAGTAACTAGAAATGTTATAAATTTATTATTAGGCATTGCTTTTAATAAGCAGCTATACAAAACTGGATAATAAATCAATTATTATATAGAGGAAACAACATTTCCTGATATCCCAACACTCCAATTTTAAGCTCCCAGACGAATGCATTTCTTTCAGTGCAACAACCTGAGCTGGTCCACTCCGAATCGGACTACCGTGCAAACCCATTTCGCAGTTAACAGCGCAACAAATAAAAATAAATTATACCAGAAAAAAATAGCACAAAATATTGTTGGGGTAAAACACAACGTCCAACGAAAAGGTGCACATACATACACACGTATGTATATGTATAAACACATTAGTTTATTTGTATGCAAGTCGTTGCATTGGCGAAAAGAGAAAAGCCAGCAACAAAAGATGAAAATGTGGAGAAAGGGAGGTGGGCAAGGTGGAAAGGTGAGCTAAGAAGGTTGCAAATCAAGCATCAAAGTGAAGTGCAGGGTACCAAGGCGGCCAGACTTACGAGACTTCAGATGCACTTTGCACATGGGAAAGTCTCAAGTGTTTGTTGACCCAAAAGAAAGTAAAGTAACTTTAAACCATATATTTTTGCATTATAATAATTTATAGTCCTAAAAGTATTAGCATATTGCATTCTTTCAACATATAGATCTACAATAAAAGATCATTTATAAACAAATTTTCTAATTTTATTTCTTATATTCGTATACAAAGTAAACAAGATCACTTGTATCTATAGGTATTTTTTTAGATTTTGGTAAGGGAATGCTTTTCACACTAGATACAGGTGTGGCTGGAAGACAACAAGTCTAGGTGCTAATACGTTTTCTAGTTTATAACATATGTACCTGCCTTTGGTAAGACATTCCCCTTAGCATCTTGCGATGGCTCAGTGGGTCAGTTGTCTAACGATTTTATTACCAGTCTGGTACCTGGCGATACCGTATACCTCACCTTAGGGGATGACAGCACGCACTTGGTCTCACGATCCTGGGATGATGTTCGTGGATAGATAATGCCATGATGGCATGACCCATATCAAATCAAACTCCCTCGCAGACGCAGCGTACCGCAGTCCAAAAAAAGGTTAACACAAGACCAAAAAAACAAAAAAAAATGAGGAAAAAATGGAGAGAAAGAAACGCTGAACACAACAATAACAAAGTGGATGGAAAAAAGTACGACCATCAACACGATCATCAACGAGAACCATAAATAAGACTTAAATGGCATGAAAAAGGCAAAGCAACAACAGCAACAGCAACAACAACAACAGCAACGCTGACTGCAATCAAAACGCAGGCTATGGCCATTACAGCAACAACAAAGTTAACCACAGCAAACAACTGAAAAGAAAAAGCAGCGAAAAAAATACAACAAAAATTATCAACAAAATAACAAAAAAGAAAAATCAAAAACAAAAACACCACACGAAGTCAACGTTATATATCGCCTATAACAGCAACAACAACCACAGCGAACGGCCGCACCTTCGATCCACTACACACACACATACACATCGACACGTACCTGTATAATCTCGGTTAAAATACACACACATATGTACATATACGTACCATACGTATAACTCTGCCGCTTCCTCTTCCTCATGCTCCAGCTTTAACTCCGATTGCGACTCCAACTCCGAATTCGGAGGAGGAGCGAGGAACAAGGAGAGAGGAGCAGAGTGCAAGGAGAGAGGAGCCAGGAGAGAGGAGCAAGGAGAGAGGAGTAAGGAGCGAGGAGCGAGGAGCACGGACAGAGGAGCAAGGAGAGAGGAGCAAAGAGCGTGGAGCGTGGAGCCTGCAGCGCTTGGGGATCGAGCGACCCAAAATGACGGAAGACAAAAAATGGGCCAACTCAGGGCACCGACGCTTGCAATACCCTTAAAAAGAGCCATGATATCAAAAGTGCTTAAGAGAGTCTTCAATATGAAAATAATGTTATGATCGTTTATATAATATAAGAGCTGTAATAACTACATATGTATATCATAACTAAAACTTTATCTGCTATGTAACTATTATATATATCTTTGTTATCTCAAATTATATTAAGATGCCTTGAGATCGCTACTAATAACCATACTTGTAAAATATGTGCATGTTTTTCACTACTAATAACCATACTTATAAAATATAAGCACGTTTTTACTACTAATAACAATAACAATACTTGTAAAATACAAGCATGTTCTTTACATGCTAAAAGAACACTATTAAAAAAACATGGTAGATATGAAATACACTCTATCAATTAACATAGCAAAATACACATTAAATATGGCACAAGTAACAACTAATAGCCACTATCAAAGCTTGGAAATCAAATTATGTTAGTAAATACACAACTAGATTATAAAAGGTTTAAAAAGAAGTAACCCACAATATGCATAACTATAAACTTGTTCGAACCAGCCTTGTAAAGGGTATCAGCAATCACATCCAGCGACGGACGCGTGTTGCCCCACCGTATCTTTGACTCAATCTCGAGGCAGCCCCGGCCGCACGGTCTTGGATCTCTGGGTCCCCATTCGATCTGCGTTCCCCAATCCCCCATTCCTCCAAAAACCCCAACGAAGTGGTTCTGGGTTGGGTTGGGCTGGGCGATGGTGGGGCGGAGATAATTCGAGGCGAGTGCTGAGGGCGGCGATGATGAACCCTCGCATCCAATTGAGGGGCGGACGGCAGTTTCGTTGCGGTTGAAGTGAATCGATGGCGTGGAAATCCTGCGGCTCTGAACGCTCAGAGATCAGGTCCGAATGTTAAAAGCATAACCTGAGCAATTAAAATACCTCGTTTAGAGCTACAATAAATGGATTAGATAAATAATATTGGCGCCGGACAATCCTCTGAATATTCATATGTCTGCTAAACGGATTGCGACCACAAGCTATTTAATATCCAACAAAAAAAAACTTTGCAAACAAATGTGCTAATATATGCAAGATTATGTTAAATACATAAATAAACGACAGACTGAGCAGCCAAATATGGCAAAATCAAACTAACGCGAAATATGGAAAATTATAAAAATAAGATAAAATTAATGAAACTGTGAATATCTAGCACCCTTTCGCTATATTTATACCAAGATCAGTGTGAAGGATTAATGCTCCACTATAGTAAGTAAGAAAGTTGCCATTTAATAATTAAGTTAATGAAATAAGTTGCTCATTGTGTTGCTGGCTGCCAGTGGGACCCATTCTTTAGGGTATCAAAACCGGCCGGGGTTGGTAAACAATGCTTGTTTGTTGGCTTGACTGGAAGATTGTTTTGCAGACATAAATCTCAAGACCAACAGACAGTCCGACTGAACAGATGGGGTCCACAAAAAAAAAATATATATATATATGTATATAAGGAAAAAAGAAAACCCGCAGGGCTAAAAGCGACCCAGACACAGGTCCACAGTAAATTCACTTGACTTCCGTCGAGTGATTTCAAATTTGGTTTATAGCCAATACATTTTACTAGTGATTTATCAACAGCTTTGCTCTACATAAACTATTCCGCCTTAAGTACATTAATTTGGTTTCTTTTTAGTTTTTGGTGAAAACAAATACTGAATGACCAAACAGAAAGACATATGATCATAAGATTCTTTAAGAACATGTAAAATTTCACTTGATTTCATAGACTTTTGTATAATTTTGCATACTATACCACAAAGTTAGGATCACCGACCAAGTGTATATATACTTCGTCTAGAGTGGCTTGGCCCGAATTCGATTTGATTTTTTTTTGGTTTTTTGTTTCCCCATCGCTTTTGGCAGTCACTTGAGTGAGGTTTGACTGTCTGAGAATCGGAGTGTCTGGTCGGCGGCTTATGTGTTCATTTGTTTATCGCCGGGACAGAAGTTGAAAACCAGTTCCCCCAGATGAAGTTCTATCGTAATTGCGTATAACTTTAAGTACAATACATTAAGGTCTAATTGACAGACAGACTGGCAGCCCCAAAGTCGATTTTCCCCCTTGTCATTCTCTTTGCCGCTTCACTCGCCAAATTAATCATCAGAATGCGATAGATGTGGCTCGTGTTGGTGGTGTTGCGATTTATTATTATATTATATAAGCATGCGGAATTACGTAAGCACTTGTCGAGCAGTTGCCTTATGGCATTAAGTAATTTGGATCTCTGGGATCTGCGATCTGCGATGCTTTCAGCCGTTTCACGTCCATGCGATTATAACGCCGACTGACTGAGTCATTCAATGTCGTGTAACTACAGCCCTATCACAGAAACAGAATCGATCGTATATGTTGTATATACATATGTATATATATTCCCGATCTCTTCCTGAAGTCTTTTGTTTACTCGTGCATGGAAAATTGATTAGGCTAAATGCAATTAAAAGTCGAAGCGTTTTAAATTTATGAGTTTGAGCAGAACAAAGGGAATGACTTGGTTGAATAAGGAGGATACTACAATTCATGATCAATATAAAAAGAGTTATACTTATTAATGAGTAAATTTATCTTATGAAACCTATTTCAATACATTAAAAACAATTTACAACATAGTTTTCAAGTCAGCTCAAATATTTACATTGATGTGTGGCATTACTAGAGTAGAAATCAAAACTCTGACAATTTTGTAACTATTAGATCTATTTTTATATAATTCGCGACACATTTCTCACAGTGTACAGATACCCCTCTGAAGTTGAAGTTGGACAAGCGAGTCAAATCATCATTTAAACCGGTAAGCTAATGCTTCAAGTGAAACCGCGGCTTTTCAGTTCAGGAAAATGCCTTGCCAGCGAATTCTCGTAGCATTGATCTGTCTCACGATCATAGTGGTTATTACGACCATCTGCCAATCTTTTCATACCAATTTTCTAACAGTGGGCCGCAATGGAACGCTAAGATATGAGCCCACTGAACTGGATCTTGGTCAAATGCGATTGCTCGCCGGACTCTCTGATTCTGAAAGTCTTCGCCAAACTGTGCAAAGGATTGCGATTAAGAGGGTAGCAAGCACTTCGGGGCATTCGAAAGTGAGAAACTACATAGTGAATTACCTGAAGAAACTGAACTGGAACGTAGAACTAGATATTTTTACACAGAAAGTGCCCATTATGAGTGCCGTAACCTTCCACAATATTGTGGCACGTCAGAATCCTCGGGCCCAAAGATACCTAATGTTGGGCTGCCACTATGACAGCAAGTACTTCAAGGATTTCGACTTTATGGCCGCCACGGATTCGGCAGTGCCCTGTGCCCTGATGTTGAATATGGCAACTATTTTGAGAAACCAGTTTCGACATCGCTCTGATATCAGCTTAATGCTGGTCTTCTTTGACGGCGAGGAGGCATTTGGGGAATGGTCGGCGGAGGATTCGCTCTATGGCTCCAGACACTTGGCGGAGCTGTGGGAGCAGCACGGTTTCCTGGATAGGATTGACCTCATCGTGCTGCTGGATCTCATTGGAGCCCAGGATATGGTCTTTAAGCAGAACATTCCAAGTACTTCTGGTTGGTTCCGCCGACTTGTCCAGCTGGAAAAGAAGTTATTCCAGGCGGGCATCCTGCCACTAGAACGTCCACTCTTCAAGTTTGAGCCCAGCACAGATATCGATGATGACCACCTGCCTTTCATGCGACGCAACGTTCCGGTTATCCATCTAATTTCCAATAAATATCCAGAAGCTTGGCATCTGGCTGAAGACTTGGAAAGGAACGTGGACTACAATGCTACGGAGCAAGTGGCTCTTGTTCTGCGAATGTTTGTCATGGAATACCTCAACTCGGCACCTTCTACTTCAAATACCGTTTACCAGTAGTAATAAATCTATAAATCTATAATCATATCTATAGTATAGCCATTTTTCTACAAGCTGCTCATAAAGGGTGCAGTCATTTTTAGTTTAATATAACTTTTGTTTTACATTGTTACAGAGGTGCCATTTCGTGGAATGGCAAGCTTAAAAAAACACGAAAAAGGAAAAATCAAATGAAGGGGAAATGAAGTGCTTTGCGATCGTTTCTTTATTAATAACCACAATTCTGACTTGGCATCAAACCGCAGACTGCTGTGTGTTACTTTTCGCCTCTGCTGGCAACCGAATCGTATCAAATTTCCATCCATCCGCCATCCGCCATCCGCCAACGTTTTTCCGCTCCCCAGTCGGCCAAAAGCCATCAGCCATCGGGCCACGGGCAACACTCGAAATTTATGTACGCTGCTCCCAGCTCGCTGAAAGCAACACGAAAGTTAATTAAACTTGAAAATAATAAAAGCAAAGCGGAGCAGAACAGAACAGAAGCAGCACCAGAAGCTTCCAGCAGAAGGATGTGGATGTGGATGTGGAAGTGGATGTGGATCTGGATGTAGATGTGGATGTGGCGAGTAATGAAACACAAAAAGTGTACATCACAGCCAGCGGGCACCGCAGCGAATGGCGGACACGGGCCCAGAAATCGGCTGGGGACTGTGCATATATACATATATATATGTATATATCCGCAGATATATGTAGATGAAGTGGCGAAGGCACGGAGGTCGGTCGGTGGTCATCATTAGCATATCGCCGACAGCGGCGCGAAAAAGGGTTCCCATTTGAAAAGTTAATCGCCAGCTGATGCTGCACTGCGATTGCGAATGCTGGGAAACCAGTGGTTGAGGGCGGGGGGGCGAGTGGTATATAGGGGGAAAAGGGGGTGACGATGACTGCGTTGACACTGACAGCCACCCAAAAAAAACTCCCCACCACCCAATCCCAGTGCGACCCACCGAAGGCCATATCCCTGTCGTCGGACCTTATCTGCGGACTGCAATAAAAACGGACAATAATTAAAACTGGCAAATAGAACTGGCACACTGCGACTGTGTGCACACTTTCCGAAAAGGGTTTTCAGAAATGTCCTTTAAATGGCGAAGCCTCTTAAAATTATACAGCTTTTATTTAGATTTTCTGAAAGTAGTTAAACTGTATTAACAGCAAAGGAAGTCTGTTCCAGATACTAAAGCAAAACACTTTAGTTACTATTTAAGGGTATCATTATATCAATATATCTAATTATATATCAATATATCCTTTTTAATGTTTAATACCTCTTAGAAGGATACAACTTCTTATTCGAAATCTAAAAAATTTGTTGCTTTAATACTATGTTTAACAATTAATAAACTCGAACCCCTTACAACATAATTTCCCATCTCAACTATTTACTATTCACAGTGCCCAACTTAACAGCATTTTTATATTCACTTCCTAGTCATAAATCAGTTATGCAAAAGAGATGAGTACAATTTGCATTACATGGTTTTAATTACCCGAAAAAAAGTCGGAATACTTTTGCAGTGCATTCGAAATTGATTAAGCCCCGAGGGAAATTGTTCTTTTGACTAAATACTGATAGCATGATATTTCAAAAGGAGGCTCTTTGAGCCTTTGAAAGGATTTCTTTTCCAATATTTTTACAAGATTATGTCTTTTACTCCTTTTCCTTTTCTTTCCCTAA
This sequence comes from Drosophila teissieri, assembly GCF_016746235.2. NCBI lineage: Eukaryota > Metazoa > Arthropoda > Insecta > Diptera > Drosophilidae > Drosophila > Drosophila teissieri. The sequence goes on along the minus strand of NC_053031.1, from coordinate 10,862,057 downwards.
ACTAAAAACAAGAAGATTCCCGTATTACCACGAAAGTCTTGCCCAACATTCATTAACAGTCTGCAGTCATTCGCCTAACCCTTTTCTGCTTAAGGGGGGAACTCCCTTTAGACATTTCAAAAAATCGATTTTTTTTTTACTGTCTTAATCGATAGGTATATGCTTCGAGAATATAATTCCGAAGTTTCAAAATTCTATTTTCAAAATTGTGGAAGTTATGCGACTTTAAAGCGGCGCGCTCGACCGGTGCGTGAGACATCTCCCGATTAGCGCGCGCAGAACGTCGGCACAGCGAAAGCACGAAAGAGGCCCGAAGTGCTCGTAGGGAGGCAAATCTCCTTGAAAATGAGTTTTTTGAGGAAGAAGAAGGTTCGCTTTACGAACCTGGTGGAGCTGATTGACGTGTTACTGCCACCATCGTGTCCACTATTGAGTAAGTTCCTTTTTCCTCGACCGCTAACTTTGAACGTCGTTTTCTCAGAACCATGTTTTTTAAATTTGCGTGGGTGATTACAAAAAAACTAGTGAACCGATTTTGTTCATCCTTGATTTATTTTGAAGATCATAAAAAACTGCATCTGTGGTACTAGATTTATGAAAAAAAAAATTTTTTTTAACTATTTTTTAAATAAAAAAATCGAAAATTTTTGCTTCAAAAACGGAAAATTTTTTGAATGCTCAATTTTTATAGTTAATGTTCATAAATACCGTATATTTTAGTACCACGGACAGAAAAAACCTTCTCGAGTAAAAAAATGTTTGATTTTATGATTTCAGATAAGAATTGCGGTCAGGATCGCCCACGCAGATTTCCATGTCAGCGGCGAGGCGAGATACAAGATCAGCTAAAACTTCAATTATTTATAATTTTGCAAACAATGAAAATGTTTTTTTCTTATCTTTAAACATTGTCCTGAATATATATAATACCAATTTGATGTGATCTTTTTTTATTTTCCCAAAAATAAATAACAAAAAATCACTAGATTTTTGGCTTCTAAAGGGAGTTCCCCCCTTAATCAACAAAAAATTGTGTACTTACAAATACATATAATTCGTACACTGCGTTCCATAAGTATAGGGTTATAAAAAATATTTCATTACATATTTCAAAAGATGTTTTTAAAATTAATAAGTAGGTTTCGAAAATGCTGTTTGTTATGGGCATAAGTTTATAACTAGGTTAGCTTACAGTTATGGCAATCGCTGTACTTGAAAAAACTTATCACATTTTCCGGTTTGCTCGCTGTTTGAATTACTGCAGGTCTGCCTTTTGCCGGCCTCCTGTTTTTCTTTATTTTGTATTTTTTCCAAACAAATAACCGTAAAAATCTTTGCCATCCACATCAGTCGTAAAAAGGGGATTTCATTTTAATTACATACGAATTTCTTGTTTTTTTTCAACTCACCTCACAGATTCAGATTCGGATTCAAATTCAGATTCAGATTCAGCTCTTGCTTTTTGGATTTTGGGTTTTTGTTTGAGCGCGGTGAATGGGTGCGAGTGCATCGGGTGCGGATGATGATGATGATATAGAGAGTGCCTAACCCCCGAGCTTCTTTGTGAAACGCTTTGCGCCGCGCCGTTCTGTGCCGTGTGTTGACTTTTATAATTAAGCCCTTTGTGTACATTTCCAGTTGACGGCATCCCGGTGGTTGGGGGGCATCCACCCCTGACTGTTCACCTGGCTTGCAGGGGTTGGGGGGGTTGAGCATCATAAAAAGGATTAATTGTGCGCAATTAAAGAAAATATATTACCAAGTTCGGGGCCAAGTTTCGTAACGCTTTCGTTATTTTTGTTTTTTTATTTTTGGTTTGTTTGTTTGTTGCTGCCTGTGTGTTTCTCGGGATGCGAAAAGTTTGCCACCATTTGAATTATGCAAAATCATTTAAATGCGTCGCCCCGAAAAGTTTTGCCAACATTTCTCCGCCGACTTAACCACTTTGGCATGTGTCCCAGCCTCTTATTGTTATTGTTGTTTGCCGGGGGGGCTTAAGTTCATAATGCTCGTGGAGAGCGTTACGCCCAGCGAAGGAAAAAAGGGCTCGAGTGGGTGGTATCCCTATCACAATTGCCAGGACAATGGAGGTGGCATCCCCATTCCATTTCATTCCTTGCCTTGCCTTTCCACATGCGTTCCCGGGTTAATTGCTCAAGTTCAAAATTAAAATATTTATTACAATGAAAAACTTTGGCACTTTCGCGTCGCCAACGTGACGAACAAAAGGCAGCTTACGAATAAGTAGTCCTGCCCCCTTCCGCAGAAGTTTCCATTTCCTTCCCCACATGGGAGTTGTTTAATTTGTTTTCCGCTTAGTGATGTTTGCCCGAGTGTGTGAGTGTGTTTCCCGAGCCGAGGAGAAGGCTCTTCTGAAAGGTGCAATGCAGACAATGGGACTTGTCATAAATTAAATAATATATCAGGAGTGCAGAAGAGCTGGCTTTCTAATTGACACTCAACACAACACAAACTGCACTGCCATTGTGTATCAGCTTGTCATTGGGTCGGTCTGAGTCAATATTTTGATGCTGGAAAGTAAATATTTTAGGTACTATCTGTATCTGGAACGGAGATTACTCCAAGATGCACAGAAAGTTATAACTAGTAAGTGTTTCAATTATCAGGAGCTAAAATCAACTCATTAAATCCCATAAAATTAGTGATTAATTTTTAAGGAGCTTAATTCAAATAATCGCAAAATTTCTGCTTCAATACGGAAGTTTATTCTAAGTTTATATGTAGTTTATCTGTATCTTGAAGATAGATTACTCAAAAGATGCACAGCAAGTTATAACTAGTAAGTGTTTCAATTGTCAGGAAATGGAATCAAGTCTATAAGTCCCATAAAAGATGTGGTTAATTTTTAACGAGTCTAGCTTATTCAATTTATATTTCTGTTTCAATATGTATTCAATACATTTCCGTTTCAATAGGGAAGTTTATTATTTACTTAAACAAGCAGAGTACTTTCCTGTTTATATTTTCACAACCAACGACTTCTGGTTTTTCAACCCCAAAGTACTTTTCCTCTCTGATTCGTTTAGCAGCTAGCAAAATACTCTGTTTGCCTTCTGATTGATTTTATTGTTGGCAATGCGATTATTCGCGACCAGACCCTCGGGATGCCCAGATCCCGCCATTTAATAAGCTCGATTCCCAACCTCTGCTGTCTGGCCATTAGAACAGGTGTTGCCTGTGGCTGCACTTCCCTTCAATCTGCCGCGCAGATATCGCAAAGGGGAAAAGGACCGCAACATGTTTGCCAACGCTTTAAAAATGTAACATGCGGTGCTTTTTCATCAGCCTTTGGCTAGCTTTTCCTCCATTTTCCCCATCCCAGTATCTCAACCTCGTCTCGATTATCATTTGAGTGTATTGAAAATTTGAAACGCATGAATAGTCAGTCGGGCTAGATCGTCCTGCGGCTATATACAAAAGGAGATATGTGTGTGTGCATACGGTTTGTATGGACGGCCAAACGAGGCATTCCAAGGGTTTATCTCAGCACTTCAGTTGGATTTTTCCGGGGTATTGGGCGGATATGGCGAATATGGCCAAAACACATCCGTTGGCAGATGTTTTTCACATGGCTCATGGCGGACTAGCCAATACGGCAACACATGTCGCTACACCCTTTCGATAAAGGATGACGTTTGCTATAAAGATTAGTAGTATTTGGGTGAACAAAAAAGAGATAATTGAGAAATTAAATAAAAACCAAATACTGGTTTAAAAAACCATTCTTTTTGTATTCAAATAAATAGTATTTATATCATATATATTATGGTATTTTTGTATTACAGGGTATGTCAGAAGTGGGTAGCTCCTGCGCACCGCATTGCACCCATTAAACTTGAGCGGTGCCCCGAATGAGCAAGTGTAGCGGAAATGATTTGGTAGCTCCAGTCCCTAGACACCCAGATCCACTCCAAGTCAATCCTTGGTGCCTGGTGGAGCACATTTTCATCTCCACTCACGATTTGTCGGTGATTGGAAAGTGTTTTGTTTGTGCTGCTGCCATAAATTGGAGTTTTCTATTATTTTTATCGGCTGGGCAACAGGCTGTACGACTTGTCGGGTAGTTCGATGCAACGCCATATGATTGGCCCTTATTCAAATATGCAAATAAAGTGAGTTAGGAAGGCATGTACATATATAAATACTTTATTTATTGTTTTAAGGAACGGCGTGAGTTAATATATAAAAAAAGAAATGGAATGGAGTGCTACCAAAGCCTCGAAAGTAAAGTAAGTGCCTCAGATTTTCTAATTAATTAGATGCCTCGTTATCTTATATGCACTCCACACTTTTTTCCTGCTCCATAGAAAAGAAAGATCTTTAGGATCTGATTTAATCATCGCACACTTGCAGATGAATTGTGATATTTTGCATAGCAACTACTATTTATTTAATATACAATTCGCGTGTTGTGTATGTATTACATATTAACAGAAACAGTCTATTTTTGGGCCAAATTAAGCGAACTTCTTGCTTTGAGCTCGAATGAGGCGGTATAAGAATCTGTTTGCCAGCTCTGTTGGGGATGCTGAGGGCCCAATTCATTTGCAGCAGTACTTTTTGCACTCATCGTGATTATCATCAGCCTCCCTGCTCGTTCGTCATTATCGAGCCGGAGAACTTCAGCTGTCATTACTTTTTATGGCCCAGCAACATGATGCACTTGCCCGGCCCCATGTGGTTGAGCTGGGTCTGCTGGTATACGGGAAATGGGGAAATGGGGGAGTGGGGAAGGGTGGTTGGGTGGCTGGTGGGTGGTGGGTGGTTTGCGTTGCCGAGGCTGACTGGCAGTTAAAATATAATTTCAGGAAAGAAATCATCATAGAGCCCGAGCAGAAGCCCCAGCGTCAAGAGGCAGTAAAAGTAAAACATCAAAGTGAATGCCAGGATGGGGCTGGAAGGGGTGGGGCGTTGGGTGGTGCAGGGTGGTGCCGGGAGGCAGCGCCGTTTGTCACCGCTAGGGGGCGCCACGGGCGGTGGTGGTCGGTGCAGGCGGCTGTCAAGAGTGAATTGTGAAAGAACGCATTTATCCCAGGACCTCTTCCATCCACATGCGTCTGCAGCACGCCCCACATGCCACACTGCCCCTTTTCTTCAGCCCGCCCCCTTCTCCCTCCTCTGTTATGTTTCATTTTTCACTTATCTGCATGTGAGTGAATGCGCTACACAGAACGAAAATGTGCTTCACCAAGAGCTGCAAAGAAAGTGTACTATAGAGGTCCAGAAATTGGACTGAAATCAAAATATTACCCTTGAACTTTTACTTATTCTATACGTCATTATAGTCTTAAGCTCGCCCAAAAACATCCCACTTTTCTTTTCAAAGTTTTCATTTTGAATGAATTCTTTTTTGGTGTACCAGCCATGGCTGGCATCCAATTTCACCCACACTGGCTTTGTGCTGGAAATTGTCAGCCGTTTGATTGTGTAATTGATTTAGCGAGAAAACTCGCTCGGAGATAGACTCTATCTGCCCCTCAGTTGCCCCTCACCACGTCCCTTTGGCAACCGTCAATCCGTTTAAAGTCGTTGGCTAATTAAGTTGCGTTCCAAAATGGCAGCAAAGTGGAAAATGAAGGAGGATGGCTGCAAAAAATGCGACGCATCCGCGATTTTTTCCTCTACTCGTTCTGGTCATAAATGAGACTTAACATTTTACAACCCAAACCAAACACACAGCACCACCCACCTAGAGACACCCAACCACCCGCCCACCAATCAACAAACCACCACCCACCGAATGTAAGCGATTTCAATTGCCAGTTGGTGTCGAGGACCAAAAGTTTACGATCGCTGCTGGTGCTTTTTATTTGGGTCTTAATTTTTATAAATTTGTATATACTACCTAAGGGTATTCCACTTTATATATTATATTTTGTTTTGAATTTAAAATTAAACTATGATTTTTAAAATAGTAAATATAGTTAAGTAACCATTTGAGTTGCACACAAAAAGTTAAGCAAAAGTTACAATTTAAAAGGGTATTTGATAATCGTGTTACTCCTACATACTCTTTGACTGACACTGTCTGCTGGCACATTAATTTTAATGCCGTCGAAAGAGACATTTAAAATAAATTCGGAGGGAAAAATAAAATATAATTCTGTGTCGAGCGGTCGTTAAAAAATAGACACCAGCCGTGTTTACCTATAAAAATATTAAATACATATAGCGTGGTAAATGTTTCAATATCTTGCGCGGCAAAAGGGGGAATTTCTGTGGGAGTTTTGGCATTTCAACACGCAAGTTTTTATGACCGAGACAATGAAAATGCAGAGTGGGCTCAACGCAGCCGCACAGTGAGGTGGAAAAGTCTGTGTGCCCAGCAAAAACCCGCATAAAAACGGCATAAAATTCAAAACGCACCGCAAAATGGGAAACCTGTGCGAAAAAGCCGTAAACAATATTCCTAATCGCATTGCGCTATAGATGCAGATGGTTCAGATTAAAAATTTTTACATTTTCTGCGCCCAAAGAACTTTAAATATTTAATCAATATCTGCAATACATAAGATATAAATTACATACAGTAGTTTGCCTTTTAAACTCCGCCATACATAAGATATAAATTACAAACACTAGTTTGCCTTTTAAACTTTCACATACCTAAATATCTCTTAAAGACTACAAAAAGTAAAATAAAGTCTGTCTTCCAGCTTCGCAGGCTAAACTATGATATTCATTTTCAAAGTTTAAAGACTTTTCGCAGCCTCAGATGCGGTTTGTGCAACCCTCGCACCGAGGGGAAATTGGCTTTTAACACCCAAAGAGAAAAATCGCTAGCAGAACATGGCACTAGGAGAGGGGCGGAGGGGGGCGGGGGGTAGCGGTGTGACAGCGGCTTATTTGAAACGAATTTTAATTAAAACACAACGGAAAAGTTTCGGCTGGCACAGGAAACCACCGCCCCCTGCTCTCTGCTCCCCGCTCCCTGCCGTACACTGAAAGTTAAATCCCAGGACTGTCAGGGCGATGTTCGCTTTCAGGGAAACTCGAAACGGAAGGAGGCTTACATTTAAGAGATAACTAGGAACCAATTTAAAGAAGTCAAGGAAGTGGTTGGTATATAACTATAAGGATATTTACAAGCTATATACATTTTCTTATTTTATGATTTTAAATGAGACACCACTTGCTGCATCCAATCGCTGCAAATCTATGGATATACCTGTGTATAAAAGCTATTTACATTCCTTTATTTTATGATCTAAGATGAACTACCTACTAATGCAGTTACTACACTGTGGAGACACCACTTGCTGCATCCAATCGCTGCGGATTATCGATACGCTGCAGATTATCGATGCGTTGCAGGATCGAAGGACGAAGGCGATGCCACATGAGGTAGCAGCGGTCCACATAGGGAAACTCGTAATCATCCGCAAAAAGCTTGAGCAGAGCGTCCCTCATCGGTGGCCCATAACCCCGGCGATTGACATACGCGTCCGCGGCGTACTCAAAGTGCCGTATACAGAAGAACACGATCCAAGTGCAAATGTCGTGATATATGGGCATGAGATACTTGTACACCAGCCAGAAGCCCACGGAACTGGGATAGAATGTCGTAAAGCCCGCCGCCTCGAACAGCGTCACCCACCTGTTGCAGATCCCGAAGAGCAGTAGGTAAATCAAGAGATGCAAGTAGATCAGGGCCAGTCCCTTTGCCACATGCCACAGACGCCAGTGGGCCAGTTGATGGGCCACAAAGGCGGCCAACTGCTCGTCATTCAGCCCGGCACCCATCTGACCCCAGTCGAAGTCATCGGAGCCAAAACCGCGGTTCAACTTCAGGTTATCGTGGATGTCCAAGCGCAGGCAACAGCAGCAGCCCATCACCCAGGCAGTGGGACGACCCACATGGAAGGTGTGCACCATGTAGACGCGACCTGGAAACTTGAAGTCGTCCAGTACCGCCTTCAGACTATCGTCCATATCGGATTCGTTATTCATCTTGCGACTTTTGCCCAAACAGGGCACGCCAAATAGGCCAATGAAGCCCAATACAAGTATGGATAAGCCCACCAGAATAAGCCAAACGAATAGTGTGAAATACCATTCGGTGAGCCCATGAATAACCATTAAAAACGCAGTCAGCGGAATGACTGCAACCTGCAAAAAATTGAGAAGTATTGTCATATAACAAAGTATAGTTTTGTTTTAATAATAAATTACCTGCAAGAACACCACGACAAAAACCAAAGCACAAATCAAACCCAACAAGGGCGGCGTTTTTTCGGGATCCACATGGTATCGCGGATCCAGGATGAGTTTCTCGTAAAAAAGTGACGGCAACTTGCGGACTACCAAGTATGTGGAAAACAGGGTCATAAATGTGACATTCAGCCAAGTGCTATCCGCATAGCGATACCAGCCCACCGTCGATTTCCAGAGATACGCCAGCGTGCAAAGATACAGATCTAGGCAGCTATATAGTGTATCTATAGCTAAATTGAAAATCTCCAGATACGAGGCATGGAGTTGCTTATCCTTGGATGCCTGTAACAGCAAGCAACTGCTCTTTAATTATTATTTTGTAAATAAATATGTAAACTTAACACCTTAAAGGCTTCCTGCGACATAGTGCCCTCCATTTGCTTCGGTGGCACGGAAGCGCTTTTGCACAACTTCAGCTGCCTGCAGCAGAGAATGAGGTGAAACCCATTGTGCACCACTATCATCAGGCAGAGGATGTGCCGCAGAAGGATCGGATCCGAGAAACTCAATTTCCGGGGCACCACACTCATGCCGATCGGATTTCCCGATATCTTGAGCCGCTCTCCACGCAACGGATCTTGATATAAGGCGAAAGTGTTCATATTTTCCAATCAAACTGGTTTTTAAAACTATAACAAAGTGAAGCAGCAAGTGAATGAAATCTAAAGCAAGCAGTACTTTATTTCAAGCAACCATTTTTAACGTTCGACTATAAAATATTCCAGAAAGTATGCTATATATTTTTAGCAAGCCGCAGTACTTTCGCAATATGTGAAATTGCTCTGCAAATCGCGCTTTTATGTGGTTAGCAGTGCTAACCACAACTCAAATGTGTCACATGCCACCTCCTCATCATAATCCCGATTTCGTCAAGGAGCCCATGGTAATCCAGGCTGTCGAAAGCCGTTGACTAGTGGAAGCCAAAGATTATGATGGCGCCAGTGAAGAAATTACACATATGTAGCCGGAAAAGAAGGCGTGTGTGTGTGTGTTGGTTTTACTTTGGATGTAATGGTTCTTTGTAGTTTGTTTCGAGGATTTGAACTTCTTACGCTTGGCATATCAATAATGAGTCGAGGGCTTGGCGGGATTCTAGGGATTCTAGGGGGAATTGTGTTGCCAAGCTGGCTGCTTTGATGGTTTCGGTTCAACGCCATTACTTAACCCTCCCCCCCAAACCACCCATATATCCCCATAATTAACCACCCTCACACATACACACATATGCGCGAACATTCACTTGGCATCTCTAATTAGTAGAATTTAATCTTCACACTATGGCAACGTCAAACGTCCCGAACTGCGACCCCCCAACCGCCCCCAATCCGCCCCCTAGTCATCCTATATTCCACCCATTGCGCTGCTCATTATGAAAAATTCCAAATTAAAAAGACGAGGGGAGTGGAAACAGCACAAAGAAAAATTATATAGACGCAGATATATTCAAATTTTATTATTAATAAGGAAGAGAGAAGTTTGTTTCAAGATAAATATTTATAAGAAATAAATTACCTCGCTTTAAAATAGTTTAAGATACTGTTGGAATAAAAAACACCACTATTTATTCAAGCTGCAATATAAACTTTATAGCATTACGCCAAAAAGTAACTTTTGTTAAAGAAAACTTTCTCATAATACATTACTACAAGGAAAGTATTATCCTGAAAAACCTATGGAAAATAGTTATAGTTCACATCCTCCTGGTTTCTCGCCGTGTGGCACACAGTAAAAGTTTATTGTAAGAAGTAACGGTGGGATTTGCATAAATACCAGGACATGCTTGGGTGTGCGTGTGTGTTAGTATCACACATCATGATTACATAATTTAGCTATTAAAACAGCGCCAAGTGGCTGGCTGAACCGAGTGCAAGCGAGAGAGAGAGAGGAGACCGAAGAGCGAGACAGAAGGCAGGAGGCAGGCTGCAGGAGGAGGCAGTGGAAAAGAAGGCGCTTATTTATGCCTCAACACGCCGTTTGGCGCAGCTTCAAAGGATCCGAAACGGGAGCGGGTGCTCCAAGGGGGTTGGGGGGGTGTCAGTCTGGTGGCGAGGGGCTAGTGTCTAAGAGGGGTATTCCAGTTCAACGGCACACATGTGCACTTGATTTACTCATTAGCGTTACTTTTCTGTTCATAATAGGGCGCTTACCAAGCCGGAAACCACAGCCGCCCCCGCACCCCCTCTCCCACTGCACAAGCTCCATTTTCCAAAGACCCTTCCCCCCTTCCCCCGCCCCCTTCCTCCTTGCCACTGACTGCCACATTTGGTTTCATTTCGAACCGTTCGGGATGCGTTGGTATAAGCCGCTTAGGCGTATCCTTTGTGCATGTGTAATTGTGCTGGCCTCACACACTGCCCCCTTCCCCTGCCCCTCCCCCACTTTTCGGCTTACCCACCCCTGCCCCTTCTCTCCTTCCCTCCTTCTCACCCTCACACACACACGCAACTAAGCCCTAATAATCCCCACTATTTGGCCAAAAGATGGGGGGAAAAAAGGTAAGACACTGCCACAAAATACGACTTCAAACATAAGCTTATCCTTTCGTCAATAAATACGATTGCATGAAAGCAAAAAGTGCGAAAAAGAAAAACACTTTAAATGAAAATGATTGAAATAATATAATTAAAGTGTTTAATATATAAACTTTTTATTTTTAAATAGCAAGTACACATTGTTTGGCCTTTTGCATATATGAAATATATATGTGATATATCCAAGTATTTATTTTACTTTTAATATTTTTTTTCAGTGAGCATGCGTAAGTAAGTAGCTACTCAATTCGCTGTGCCCATTTTTGATTCCCGTTCCATGCTTGGGAAAAGTCAAAACTTAACATTTCACATTTGCCAAAGGCTAAAAATGTTCCTCCGGGTTTCCTTTCTGCAGTTGGTCCTTGTGAATAGCTATCCTGCAAGCAGGGTTTTCTGGAAGAAGCTCTTTGATTTCATCTAGAAAAGGGTAGAGATAAATAAAGAAAACCTTTAAATGGAGTTGAGCCATGACAAATTGCAGAATGCTCAGGAGTTATCTCGTTGCCATGTACCATCCATATCAAATGGAAATGGTCTTAATAAGTCTCGAAGGAGAAATAGTACTTTTTCTTTCTGCCTAAAAATATAGGTTTACTGCATATAGCATTTTGATGGCATGAGTATTTTAAGTGAGGGCTCTAAGGATTTATTGGCCCACAATTAGAAGATGTGTACCACATTTTCAAGAACATGAAAACATGGGATTTCAGGATTATTCCCAACTTCTTACCCCTCGAGTGCACAAAACGCGGACCGATTTAGTTGAATTATAGCCGAGGTAATCCTTAGCCTTATAATTATGTGGTTTTGACTACAGACAGAGGTCGAACCATTTACCTAAGGCTTTGATATATTTCAGCCCAGCTCCTTGGGCCAACCACTCCGAGTGACTCCGAGTGATTTGATATATGTATGTATGTATGCCCTGCTACCTCAATTATCTGATGCAATTGTGTAAGAGATAATCCGAAACTAATTCGGATTGGTTGCGGTCAAGTTGTGTGCCGTCATCTTCGGCAATCGATAGGGGCCTCCAGTTGGAGAGCAGAGCACTTGAATCTGAGGGGATTTATTTTCGTTTTGGCCATCTATTATGCGCGATAAGATCGCAACGTGAATAGAAGTTTCCGTTGCCGTGATAAGGGGATTTTAAATTAATAATTCACTCTTGCTGCACGAACATGAAAAACGTCGGAAAATTGCTCAATTTTCCATGCGCACAAGGTAAAACGGTGGAAAAGAAACCAAAAAGAAAAAAATGAAAGAGAAATTTATGCTAATTTTCGACAACTATCACTGCTCAACATCGGTGCTACGTGGATGGGGCTATGGATGGGGCTATGGATGGGGCTATGGATGGGGCTATGGATGTGGATGTGGACGTGGACGTGGCCAACCCACCCGAAAAAGCAGACCCACCAAACCTGATGGTCATGTAATGTCGGCGGAGGCAGCGTAACGAAGTAACCTAATTAATTTGTGGCACTCATTAGCAACAATTGAAAATGCCACAGCCAGCAGAAGCAGAAGCAGCTCCTCCAACCATTCGCCCCCCTTTTTATTCCCAACCCCCTTGTCACTCGTCAACTCAACCAGAAGTTGAAAATGGCCATAATGAGTGTGGGGTACGACTAACGCCCCTGCCCCGCCCCCAGTACACCAGTTACTCCAATTCTGCCCATTTCTTCCATCGAAAAAGGAAATTGTGGCGGGGTAAAAGTGCGTAAGTATATTCCATTTGACGACTATCTGATACTCTAGCTTTAGCTGGAAACAAAAAAATATTACAATTGATTTCTACACCTTTTTATGTTGAATTATTTAAAATTTCAACGAAATGGTTTGCATTCAATTGTTAGGCAGCTCGGCGTTTATACGAACCTTAAATAATTATAATTGGTACTCACGATTTTTTAAGCGACATATTTATGTTCTTTATATTGAAATGCATTACACTTTTAAATGTTCAAACTGTGACGTGATCTCAATTACAATGTGAGCACACACGATCGCACAGTTTTGAAACCAATTTGTGTGTTATGAATATGCTATAAATGTACTTCAAGTGCGCAACGTGACCTACCAATTTCCCATACTTTCATTCGCATTGAATGCCTAATAAATATGTGAGGCTCACGATCTTTAATACTTAGCTATTGTTGAATTCTACACAATATTCCATTTGAACAAATAGAAGTTAGCATTTTCATTAAATTGCAGTTAGCATGGTCGAAAAAAATTCCCATCGAATGTCACTTATTCAATTAGCCAGCCGATAATTTGTTCTCATTGAGAGTGTCACGCATTAAGACGTTTCCGCACATTCTTCAGTAGTCCTGGGTTACTTTTCTACTCCTCCCAGTCTATCAATCTACCAATCTATCAATTAAGATTAATGTGCATTTCCATGGATTCGTCGATCATTTACAACGATTGTTTCGGAGACAACTTCATCGAAGTGAGGCCAGCGATCATCGATCAAATCTGAAATGTTGGCTAAGCAGCTTGCTTTCAACTGCCTGAGATCTTTTGGCTAATGATCTTTTTGGGCCAATAAAAGGTTATCACTTCCAGTGCATTGTAACTTACGAAATAATACCCATTAGAGCCAAATTGAATTATATTTATTCTAAAGGTAGTTGGCAGTGCATTGTAATAATAATAAGGATGGCTTTAAATATTTTTACATATATTTATGATGATCAATATGGAATGTTGCATAGGTAAAAGCTATATAATACTTTAGTAAATTAGGATAAGAAATACAATTAAGGTTCCCGCCGTTCCTGTCCACTTCTCACGCTGTCCGGAAGAGCAAATGGACCCGAGCTAATGAGCAGGTGTAGGGCATCAAATACCAAAAAATGTTAACTAATTTTCGGCTTTGCTGCGTTGACGTGTGAAGCGCGGGTCAGGGCAGCGCAGGGGGCGGGGTACTGGCCATATCACCTGCCCTCGGTTAGTTAGCTGGCCAAAAAACACAAAAAAAAAAAAACGAAACAAAGAAAAAACCTTGAATTGTGCGTGAGCCGTCCCTATTTGAGGCCCTGTCAGTCGTCACTCACCGTTCTCAACCTCCCCCATTTTGGGCATGACATTTTTACCAACGGCCGGCGATATGCAAAATCATTTGACCCGGTCCCAGGGCCCAAAACCCCAGGCCCAAAACCCCAGACCCCAGACCTCAGACCCTAAGCCCGATTGCTATCTGGGCGCTAATATATACCGCTGCTGCCACAAATGCCTTTGGTAATGCATAATTCTAGCCACTTTTCCGGCGCTGGCAACCACCAAATACCACCAAAAACCACCGACCCACCAACCAATCGACCGATGGAAGTGATGGTGTTGGTGCTGGTGGTCAGTAGTCGGTGGCCACAATCGTCGCTTTTGTTGCTTTTTGTTTTCCATTCGGACCCTGGCTGGGAAAATCATTTAATTAACATTTTCAGCCGCCTTCGAGGCGCGAAATTATCACGCATATGCGTAGACTTGCCACAGTGGGTGTCCTTGTGTAACTTATGCTCAAAATTAATATTCAAAGTCAAAAGAAATATATTTATGAGGCACTTTTTTATTACGAATACAATTTATACTCGAAAACATTTTACGTAATTTATGTAGTGTCCTAAAAAAAAGGAGAAAATAATTAGAAGTATTTCAAAATAATAAATCTATCATTTTTAAAGAATATCTAAACTAAATTTAGATTTTGTTACCAATGTGATTACTTTACTCCCCACTAAAAAGTGATGATACTGGTTTGAGAAGAAGGCCTGCAAGAAAAACGTTTCAATTATTTTTTAATAGCCAGTCCTGGCATTTCGCCAAGCCCATAAGCTCTTCCTGCAACGATTATAATTGAGATAATTATAGAGGGAGCCCACTGTAATTGCGTTCGCGACCACTGTGCGACCGTTACGACCAGGTCAGCTGTTCAGCTGTTCGACTCTCAACCTTTTTGGCGTAAATTATGATTATGAGAAATGCAAACGCTATCCGGGCCATTGCCGCTTGGCATTTATCAAAACGCACAGCCGGCGGTGGGAGGGAGTTATGTAAATACATTTAATTTTTTAGTTTCGCCGCTTGGTTTTTCCATTTCCAAGATCCAGTATTGGCCAGCTAGCCAGCCAGCTAGCCAAGTTGCCTTCCTCCTTCCTGGCCATTTGCATGTGAGCCGACTGTTGCGTATCTCACGGATACGCGCTTGAAATACGAGCGGTTCTACCTTTGACTTTGCGCTTATTACCCCTGATTAATTACCGGGTCGAGCTGTGTTTTTCTTTTCGGTTATTTTGCGTCTTGTTTTCCTATTTTTTTTTCTATTCTTTCTTCTTTTTTTTTGTATATTTTTGTTGGGTGAGTTTTGTGTGCTGGCCGTTAAGTGTGATATTTGTAACACTTTGCTGACTTATTGTTGGGCAGCTGAAAGGCTTTTAGGGCCATCGCAGTGCCTTTGGATATGGCTAATTAACCCATTACGCCATTATTGTTGCTCTTGTCGGCGGCCGGCAAAGGGTTTTCTTGCCTTCTTTCCGTTTTGGCCCGTCGCACACACGTGTGTGTGTGTGGAAGTTCGACCCTGTATGGCTTTCAAATCTCCGCAATAAATTCCAATTTTGTGCCCTAATGAATCCACCGAGAGCCGCCCATTTATTTTGGCCCCAGTTTGTGAGGGCCCCGGCCAAAAACAAGGGCCGCAATTAGCCAAAAGCCGACCAAGCCCAGGTGCGATTCTAAAGGTTATTCGGATTTCTAGTTGGTACACACAAATATGACGGCATCTCTCGATTGCGTAGCGTCGTAAAAATACAAATTTAATATTACATAATTCTCGAGATAAATTGCTGATAACAACGATGCATACGAAAAATTACAATTTAAGCTTATTACGAAGCTAAATTACAATTTATTTGCCAAATTACTAAAAGACAGGCGTACAAGCACCAGTGCCAGTTAACTTTTTTTGAAGGCATTAGATCATCGGCATAAATTGGGAACTTGGCCTCTGAGGAGTGGCAGTTATCAGTTTAATCTTTAGTTTTTTAGGTGATGTCAGCTGCGGGCTATACATTAACTTTAGATATAGATTAATATTCATTATTCATTAATAATTAATGCTTCAATTCTTTGAAGCATCTTTAATATTTTGATTCTTAGCAACAAGAAACATACATAAGTCGGAAAGCTTTTTTTATGTTTTTTGGCATATAGGTAGTTGCTGGAAAAAGACTATGAATTTATTAACTGCGACTTAATATTCTAAAGTGGTTACCATACTATAGGTTACTATTTCTTTTAATTAAAACAATAAATAAAAAATGTAAACAAATTAAGATAGATTTGTGTAATATATGTACATTGTAGATAGAAACTTTGTAATTAATGAAGTAAAACTACCTGCAAAGCCATACTTTTGGTATGCTCTTGATTTTTATAAAAGAAAAGGTTAGCGAAAACTAATTAAACGAATATGAAACTACCGCTGTGATAGATTTAATTAAAATTATACAAATTTAATTGACAATCAAAATTCTCACACTCTAGTCACCAGCAGATTCCATTTCTCATTTGGCACGATTTCACCACCCCTGAGACCCCAATTAAAGAAGTGTTTTGTTAACTGGCCAACAATTTGCAAGTCAAGCCCCGCGCCTGGAAAAGCGGTGAAAATGCGGGGGAAACCGCAAAAACCGAACCACAAGAGGCATTCCATCCATCTGCGGAAAAGTGTCAGGCTGCCATAGGAAAGCCCAGCGCCAATGAGTGGAGCAAATCTGGGGGCTCAAGGAATTCATGCATTCCTCGGGTTGCCTCGTAAGTTTCAATTTTCATTGTAAGCCCCCCCCCGCCTCCCCCTTTTGGTGGAGCGGAGGACATTGCGCGTAAGCCCATTGATTAATTTGAAATTTATGATGCTTCTGCGGATCGCAGGGCATCCATAACTTTTGCTCTGCGGTCGGTCGCCTGGCTGGCACCTTCCCTGCTAACCGCTACCCCTTGCCAAAAGTGAAACGCTCTGTTTGCTGGAATGTGTCCTCATCTTTCACTCGCTCACGGCTCATATACATTTTAATTAAACGCTGCCGCACCGGAAGAGCACCAGTAACAACAACAGCAACAACAACAGCAACAGCAACAACGGCAACGAACACTTGACAATTTCACGTTAATCCTGGTCACAGGACCTCGCCACGGTGGCTGCCTATTTTTCGGTTCTACCCATAATCATAAACATTGAACCAGGCAGGTTTGGCACAGTTGAGGGTTAAGGGCAGATCATACACTGGGAAAAATGTCACCAACGCCAAGCAATTGCTCAAGAATCCGCAGATGCACATTCAAAAAACTAAATTTTTAAGTAGATCAAAAGATTAAATGTTGTATAGTAAGTAGTTAGTTGTATTAAATGCAACCTGCTATCTAAAATGTATTATAAAATTGTAAAATGGCTTAAATCCCATTTTTGTTTAAAGATAATTTTCTTATATTTTTTTAAGTGCACGCCCGTACATGCGACTTAATTACGCGTGGCAAGCCGAGCGGCTTTTGTTATTATCATTCAGTCAGCCGGTTACCGGTGCCACTAACCAACCACGTTGACCTCCCCAGTACCCAGTACCCATACCCCCTCTCCCCTTTCTCACTTCCCCACCTATACCCTTAATCCCCCCCGCTGTATAGCAAACCCCTCACCATTCCCCGCGAAGGCTGCTCCTTTTGTTGGCCTCTGCCCATTGATGATAATGTTTGAGCGGCATTGGCTGCGCTTAATGAATTTATTTGTTACGCATGGCGTAGTTTGAATTGGCGTTCATGTCAGGACACCGAGCACCGGCAAGGAAGCAAAGGAGGCTGAATAGTTGGCCGCCGCGCCTTAATGAAATCCATTATTGCGAAACCCATCGCCGAGGCCCAAAAGTAAATACACTTATTGCGGAAAGTGTTGGGCCCAACCCTCGGGACGGCCGGGCGGACATAAAACGCAGCAGGAGCAGGATATTACGATATTACGCACTGTGAACGATGTGCGCGGGTTGCTGTGGAGGAAGGGAGGGGGGTTGGTGGAGGAGCGGTATTCAGGATTCGGGCGGCAGGAGCCATCAGGCGGAAATGGGAATGGCAGTGGGAATGGCAACAGCGTTAACTGTGCACTGCCAAAACATATCACTAGTTTATAAACTAAGTCGATAAAGTCGAAACGGAACTATTAAAAATATAATATCATTATTGATTATATAAGTATTCAAATATTCAGATCAATATATAAGTTGCATACTAAATGAAATCTACTAACCCAAAAAAAAACACTTTAATCAGATATTTTAAGCAGAAGTAGACAATTTGTAAGCGGAATCCTCTTAAGAGTGTTCATAACAAGAACCAACTTATAGATTTATGATTCTACATTTCTTTACATTTTTTTCACATATTTCTCGCAGTGCAGCGGTAACGGCAAAGGGAAATGGCACAGCGGAATGTTGTATTTTTTCCGGCATGCCAAAACCATCTGATAACGATGCGAACCCTCAATTGACCGTTCTATGAGATGCAAATATCAAGCGAACCCCCGACAGCGAAAAATGTTCCATAGCTCGCGAGTTGTCACCAACCGCCACCCTTTCCCCTTCTATCTTTCCCCCTTTCCCCTTGCCCCTTGCCCGTGCTGTTTCGACCTGACCTTAACGATTTCCGGATGAGGGTTGCTATACTCGTATGCTATTAAAGCCCTCGAAGCGCCGGCAATTCCAATTTCAACTTCAATCGAATGTTTCGCACATGAGGAGCCATCATCAATGATGTTTAATGTCATACCGGGAATCCTTCAACTAGGATGTGAGGCGTGTCCATTAGGGTAACGCAAAATCATTAGGGGAGGATATATTATATCGGGCTATGCAGATGCAATTCAAAAAGTTGATGGAACGGAAATGGTATAATGCCCGGTTGACTAACTTATTTTATTATACCAGATGCTGTATTGTGTAACATTCTGAATTGAAAAATAATCAATGCGCATATAAATATAAAAGTTCAGCAAAGAATTACGTATGTACATTGTAAAGTAAAGATATTATTTAAAGCGATTGATTACGTTTTAATTGAGAAAATTATTCTTTGTCCATCAAATTTTAATAAAATGACTATTTTATGTATCTAAATACTTTCTCTTTTGGCTCTCTAGTTCCGTAAAAGGGAAAACCAAACGGAAAATCCCGATTAAGACATTTGCTTGCCAGGACCAGGACTGGTGCTGCATATAATTAAGTGCCCGTCCTGTTTCGGTTTCTATCTCTATCTGCATCTAACTCACTCCACACGGCCCACAGCCACATTCGGTGGCTCATTCATCACGCTAACAACGTCCGCCAAAGTACGAGTATCTCGAAGATTGTTAGCACTTTCCTGACTTGGCCAAGAGGGCGGGTCACAAACCATAACGGCCAGCGGCCCACTTGCGTGGCCAGTTATTTATGTTGGCCGGCGAGTGGCTAACTATTAAAACTAACTACTTAGCAAACACCCCCCTCCACTGTCGGCCCACAAACTTTTTCGGCAAAGTGCCATTTAGTTAAACATTCTGACACATGATAAATGAGTCAAAGACCTTGTGTGATAGATCTGGCCAGCCCATCGCCAGCGCCGACCATATGCGCCGGATCCTGCTCCATCCGTTTCTATATCCGTGTCCGGATCCTGGTCCAGGCAATTAAACAGCCTGGGCTGCGAATCATGTAAATTCACTATGTGCACTGAGACAAATCACATAGCCCACTATTTACTATTGAAAATCAAATATGTTTTAAGGGAACAAAGGAGCAAAAAAGGAGAATTAAATCCAAAACAAAAGGTTTTGATTAGTGACAAAATGCTACATTATTTAGATAACATTTTTTCGCCGTGCAAATCTGAAAGGATGGCAAATCGGCGAGAACTCATTAAATAGAAAGCATTTAATGCGTGTCCAGATACAGATGAAGATAGTTCTGAAAGATACAAGTAATAGATTGTCAGCGGCAGCTGACGCAAGACTGGAAATTGAATGGCTGAGCGAATGAGTGCGATATCAGGAGTCAAAGTTAGCAGCGTATCGCCGAAGAGAAATCCTCATCGTCATCATCATCGGCAGCGGCGGCAGCATCCCCACAGGAAGGTCATTAAAGTTTTAATGATGGAGTTGTGTCAATGGCTGTGGGTTGAGATGGGAATGGAAATGAAATGTGGGAGTGGAAATGGTGTGGAGATCTTTAGAGGGAGGACAAGCGAAATGGGAGTGTACAAGTTGTGGTTGCTGTTTTTCCTGGGTGGTGGCATTGCCTCCTCCATTTGCGAACTTTCCTCTAAGAACTAAAGTAGCAAAGTAAACAGCGAACAATGAGCGGGCCAGTTGGTGGGCGGGGCCGAGTAATAGCCAAGTTTGATGCGAAAATTGAAAGAGGGTGTCGACGACGCCGACGACTGTACATACACCGTTATCATTCACCGGACCAAGTTACCAAAACCCATGCCACTCGATGATACCTTCGCGACGACCCGGGCAACCCTTTAACATCTTTTCAGCAGAAAAATATTGTGAAACTTTGCCAACAAAACAACTCGAACCCATTCCAACCCATTCCATTCCATCCCATGGAGCCACTGCCACTGCCACTGCCACTGCGATGCGAAAGTTTGAGAACAATGTCAATAGAATAGTCCCCGGGGGACAGGAGCCACTATGACTAAGGGCTTTGTACCTATCAAATGATTTGGATTCTAATTAAATGAATGCCCGAAACTTTCCGACGCAAGCACGAAGGACCAGTATCCTCGCAGCAAGGACCTTTGCTATAAACCAGAAAGACTTGCTAAGACTTTTCCCTAGCAACGACCCTTTGGATCTTGAGAGGATTGCGTAATTAGGGTTCGGGCTTTACATGGATGATGTAATTTAATACAGACCCGAACCGCGCATGCTGTTTTCCGCTTTAGTACGTATAATTGATACTAATTTATTCAAATGTCCTTTAGCTATTCTATCGATTTTAAAGATAGCCCCACAACAAAGTGCAACCTTTTTGTTTTTGGAGCTCGTTAATTATTTTTAGAGAACTTGATGTATATTGTTGTACTTTACGGATAGATAGATGAATAGATAGAAGGCAAACTCTTTGAAGCACACGTAATTCAATCGCCGATGAGCAAACAAAGTTGCAAATGAAAGCCGCAAATCTCCAGAACGCCTCACGTTGTTTTGTGTTGGCGTTGGCTGGCAGCCTTCGCAAATCGGCCAAAAGCAAAAAGTTAATTAAACAGATCCCAAGTGCTGACCACTCGAGTGAGTTGTGAGTTGTGGATTGCGGAGTGCAGAGGAGCGGTGGAGCGGAGGAGCGGCCTGTCTATGGGTATTAGGCTTTATCAGATGTGCATTCATTCAAATGCACTTCCTTTGGCCGCTCACTCAACGTCGACTTCCCGTTAGCACGCGGCTAACTTGGCTAACTTGGCCAACTCGGTCCGAACTGGATCGACCAGGCTGGCCATCAGATACGCATCAGTGGCAAAACTCAAGCAAATGCACACAGCGCAAAAATGTTTCTATCAATTCTATGTTTTTCTGTATAATTATTCAGCCAAAAGTTATCTTAAGTGAGAAGAAAGTTACATAGTTATCGTAAGTATTTGTTTATAAATTTGGAATAGCGTTTATTTCCATATTATCTGTAAGTCAGCATGATGCATGGTCTATGATTAATTTGAATATGATAAAAAACAATAGAACAAAGCGCAAGAGCAGACTATTTTTTTATTTATTTTCTTTGTTTTTAATCTATTGTTATTGTTGACTAGTAATTACAGATAGAATAAAAAAATGTATATCAAAAAGCATTATATATTTATACACCGTTTTTTATTATTACTCGATTCATTATTCATTTAATTCGCTTATCATTTTTTTGTAAACAATTAGAAGCACTGTGAAGGCATTATTGGTTTTCATTGTTATTTAACTCATTCGATTCTTATTTTAAGGCATCCACATATTTGTATCTTGTATCTTTGTATCTTTTTACCAGCCTTACCTTTTCTAGTACGTGTTTTTCCCATACCTTTGCCAGAAAGTCTGTGCCACACAAAGGCATTAACTGGCCAACTTACAACTTACTGGCACTGGCACTGCATTTAGAGGGCGACTAGCTGGCACTGTGCGATGCATAATTGAAAAAATGCGGGGGGGGCAAAAACATCGTCAGATAAACAGCGAGGGGGTGGCGGTGGTGGTGCAGCGGTGCAGTGGTGCGGTGGTGCGCAGGGGCAAGCGCAAAAATAACAAAAGACAATGCCGGAGTGGCGACGTCCCGACGTGATGTTGCAAATTGAATAAAAATATGTATTTTTACTTATAAGTATTCCATATAGCCAACGTCAACAGCCATTTCCACCAAAGTGCACGCAACGACAAACGCTCGCTGCCGCAGCAGCAGCAACAACTGCAACATCCGCAGCAGCAACAACTGCAACAGCCGCAGCAGCAACAACGGCAACAGTCGCAGCAGCAACAACAGCAACAGCAGCAACATCAACATCCACTGCAGTAACACCTTCAAAGTTGATTGATAAAAAAAAGTGTTTGACTGCAAGTAAAACGCTGAGCTCCCCTAATGGACGGCTGGGTGGGGGGTGTTGGAAATGAGGGGTGGAGAGGGGGGTAGGGGCGGAAGGCAGGGCCTGACGTATCGAGTTGCTGCTCTAATGTGACAGCTCAATGCATTTTAGATGGCAGCGACAAACTGAATTGGCAACAACAGTAATGCAGCAGCAGCAGGAACAGAAATTGCAATTTATATATTTCTTGGCGAAACAGTGCGTATAGAAAGTATTCGCTCAAGTTTGCACATAAAAATTAATTATTTGCAATGAGTTATTGAAGAAAGCTAAGACTAATCTATTCAAAAATATTAATAAGTATACGTTTTATAACTGTGTTTACTGCAATATTCAGTATTGATTATGCTTTCTACTTTATTTGCTTTAATATGTTTATGGAAATATTTACAAATTCGGACATACCACGTACGTAAGTAATAAATAAAAAATGTTTTTAGACTTAAAATTTAGAATAGCTTAAGTATTTTTAAGATTTAATGAAATGTTAAGTTTTAAAATATAAATGGGTTGCCTTATACACTTATTTATAGAACTGATCTTATTACGAATTCCGGAGTAAAATGTGATTGTTGCATACTTTTTAGGGCCTTTACAACTGTTGCTCCCTTATATGTATGTATGAAGTACATAAATTTATCAGTATGATAACTTTTGTAGGCCGGTGTTATGCCATATCGTTCATTTGCACTCAATCGCACAATCACATTTAAAGGTAGCGAAGTGGGGAGAACTCTCGCACCGTCGAGAGTCATAACGTAATAAGGAACCTGAATGTTCCATTGGCGGATGGAAAGCGGGTGAAAAGACGGGCTGGCAGAAGAAGATGAAGAAGAGGAAAAACAGGCAACGCAACCGAAACTGCAACTGAAATGCTGCGCAAACAACTTTGAACGTCAATTTGTCAACTGGCAGCGAGAATTGAATGCAAAAAGCTTTGCGCCACATCGCTGACGTCGCGTCGCGTCGCTTCGTTTGCCTGCCTGACGCAGTTCGGGCCAATTTGGGTTGGGGTCTAATGTGCCGCAGTCACGCTGCAAGCCATGTTATTTTCGCCGCTTTTAATGGCGATTAATCACACTACTTTGGCCTGGACGCACTTGCCTTGGCACAAAGGCCACTAAGGAAGTGCTTACGTATTGGGATTCATGAGTAAGCGATCTTTTATTCATCGCACTGTTTGTTATCTTAACTATCGTAACATTTTAATTTGTATACAAATAAAAAAATTGAAAAAATATTTTTTCGGGTCCAAGTTGATACCTAGCGTTTTTAAAGTATCTATTATATGAATTAAGACCTAGCGTTTTCGAAAGTATCTATTATCTAAATAAATGTTTAATCATTAAAAAGTAATTATCTAAGTACATATACATATTATATGTACATATGGAGGTATTCATCAATAATGGAATCGTGTTTAATTAATATTAAAAAACTATTACATTTTCAAAGTGATCAACTCAGCAACGTTTATGAGTAACAAAATTTAAAAATGTTCTTTGTTTTTTTTATCGACGTTATTAAAAATATTTTAGAGAGCTAAAATTAACATATTTACATAGAACGATAACTGAAACTTCCCCAACTGAAACTAAAGTAATACATTATAAAGTTAAACAGCTCTCCAAACTGCAAACAAATAATTTTAACTTAATGCTAAAAAAAAATCTTTAACTTATAATTTACTGTACACCCCCCATGACTTTTCTAATTGCAACTGCAGATCTTTTATTTTCAAGCGTAAGCGAAGTGGCAGTTTTTATTGACTTTTGGTGGTGCAGCGTATGCCGCAGTCAGTAGAACCGGTTTTTTGTCGAGGTAGGTGCATGGTCATGTCAGCTGAATACCGTTATCGTAGGTGCGGCAAACACGTCGCTGCGGCTGCGACTGCGCCGTCAACTGCAGCAGCGGCGCAGCTTGATAATGAGCCGTTAGGACGGACAGAAGAAGGAGAAGCCGCGAAAGCTTCCGCAATGCAAAACAGCTGTGCGAGAAAGAGAGGGAGCGCTTGTGCAAGGCGAAATGCAAAACTGATAAGAAAAGTCCGCTTAAGTTGCTCTAATTATGTATGTATGTATGTATGAGTGTATGCGTGCGAATGAGACACGGAAATTCGGTGAAATTATACAAAATCTTCGCACGTGGTTTAGGACACGCCATTCAGAGAAGAATCAGAATATATGTATGTATGTGTGTACCCTGGAGAGGGAGAAAGAGTGAGTGCAGGGGAATGCAAAATCAAAGAGCTGCCTACGTGAGCGACACCTTGCGATTAAGAGACGAAAAAGGAGGGTCTTCAATAAAGATCGAAACAGCTAATACCCTATGGAAAAAGCACTTGAAATAAATTAGATAATATAACTAAATCATCAAGTACATATTTATATGTAAATAAATGTACATTTTATTAGAATCTACAAAAATATCTGAACATTTTATCAAATCATACATCGTATACCTGATTACTTAATATACAATTTGTAATTTGTAAATTTAATCATGTTTGTTTAGCTGGCCAAATAGGCAATACTCTTTGTGAAGGGTATAATGAAACAGAATATCTGAGAGACAAGCCCGAAAACGTCCAAACTCTCCGTGAAATGCAATTCCTTTTTCGATTCTTTTTCTGTTATTTTGCTGACTCGCTAAATTTGTTACCGTGTTTTCGAGCTTTCAGCTGTTGTTGTTATTATTTTTGCTGTGTCCAGCAGCAGCAATAATAATAACAACAACAACAACAACAACACCAGCAGCAGCAACAGCTAAAACGACAGTGGCAACGATAACAACTTCTCAACCGTGCTGATGAGAGAAGTGCGAGAGAGAGAGGGCTAGTGAGAGGACCAGGCAGCAACAATATTTACAGCTTTAGCGGCCAAGAGCACAGTGGGGCAAAAGCTGTTTTAAGAAATAAAGAATAATATGTGATGCCTCAAACAAAACACGTTAACATGTCTTGAAAAATATATTGTTTAATAATTAACTTACGTGTTGAGGGTTTTATTAATGTTTTTTAGTAATTTTTCTTACTTGTTCTGAATTCTATCCATTAAAATTCATTAATATCCATTAATATTCATTAAAATAATATGAAGCACCGAAATAAATCAGGGTTTATCGGGTACTTTTCTATAAACACAATAGAGACAAAAATGTTATTATTAATTTGTTACCTATTGTATTTTTCTGTCTATGTTGTGTTAAAATAATTGATGAAAGACACATTGTTTTACGTGATCTCTTCCATACTTGCAACATGTAAACTGCGATCGCCACACTGTGCCATGTGTCGCTGTTTAAAAATAGGCTTTTGCCTAGATGCCAGTGTATGTGCTCGTTGGTTTCCAGCATCTCATGGTCGCCTTCGTTTGGCAGCCGCTGCCACATGCGCAGTGCGATCGGATCGGACCCACTGTGCAACGTGGGGCTGTTGACGACAGCAGCAGCAGGCAGAGTCGCAGCAGCAGCAACAGCAACGATCGCAAGTCGCGACACGAGCAAAGCGAACGGAAAGGTGTGCGGACCAGGGGGCGGGGGAGCGAAGAGCAAGTGACGAACTTACGGCCAACAGCAGCAGCAGCAACAACAACAACGGCAACCGGCCTGTTTGGAGCAGCGCGCATGCCACACACAGTTTAAATATGTGAAATTAGTACAAATCGTGATTTCAACAGCGAACGACGAGCGGCGAACGAGCGTCGACGAAGTGGCGACAACCAAAAAAGAAAAGCACGAGAGAGGAGCAGCAACAGCAGCAGCAGTAATAGCAAAAGCCACAGGCAACAACAGTGGCAGCCACAGCAACAACAACCGATAGAAAAGCAGCAGCAGCCCAACTCACCTCAGCAACAAAAGCAAGAAACAAAACTGATAACACCAGCTGGAATATCAGATGATTCACCAACAACAACAACAGCAGCAGCAACAAAGCGGCAGGAGCAACAACAGCTGATGCCACAACGGCAGCACAAAGAGCCACACCAACGGTAACGCAACTCAACACAATAGAAACATTGGAAATAATATTTACAACAACACCATTATCAAGCACTTGAGATACCACAACAGCAAAAAAAACACCTGTAACTGATTACGAATTACACCAATAACAATTACACCAACGCCAACCGGTACACCAATAGCTACTATATCGAGAACTTTCAACCAGAGCAATTTTAGTAGAAGTAGCCGCAACATTAATAATAATTACACCAACATTTATACCAATAGAGGCGAAACACCAGCAAAATACAACAACTGAACCTTTTGTTGGTGTGCTCTCTATAGGGGCAACAACTACAACGGCAGCAGCAACACCACGTCGCACATCGGTGGCGACCACAACAACAACATGCAATAAAACAGCTGATAGCGACAGCAGCAGCAGCAACAACAAAGCCTGCCATTATCAAGCGAGCAACAACAGGTCGCGCGCAAAAAAAAAAACAAAAAGCCCGCCTGCTGCAGCACTCACACACACACAGGCATACAGAAGAGCGGGTGTGCGAGAGAGAGAGGCAAAGACAAAGTCGCACACCTTTACCTTTGCGTTGATTTTGGACGTCGCAACTGAACAACTGACGCTTCGCGCTCGCTCGCTCGTTCTCGCTCTCCGTGGGACACGCGCGCTCTCTCTCTCGCACAAAGTGCAGCTGAGCTGCCGCCGCCGCACTTGCCGCTGCCACAAATACAACACGGCCAGCTGAACGAACGCTCAACGCTCGCCGCCGCCGCTGCTGCCGCCAGTCGAAAGTCAAAAGCAACGTGTTGTGGACGCTTTTTTCGTCGCGTCGTTGCGTTGCGTTCTCTCTCTCTCTCTCACACTCCTTTTCCTACACACCAACACGCAGCCAACCGACACACCAGTACACCAAACCACCCAGACCCAAACCCACCACCCACCAACAACCAACCACCACCCACCACCCCGATCCCGCGCGCAGGCTGGGAAAAACTTTCACCATTACCAACAACAACAACAATGTCCAGCAGCGCAGCCGCAGCGCAGTTCAAGCTCGATGCCAACTCCAATGCCATTGCTTTGATAGCCGATGTTGCCACGCTGCCACTCCCACTTTCGCCCACTGCAACAACAACAGCAACCACAACAGCGACGGCCGCACCAGCTGATCGCGTCGAATGGTCCCGCTCGACGATCCTGAACTTCATCGAGGACTATCGGCGGCAGCGCGTCCTCTGGGATCCCAACACCAAAGGTTACCATATCAAACAGACCAAATACGAGGCACTCAAGCTGCTGAGTCAGAAATATGGCACGGAAATACGATCGATCCGATCGAAGATCAAATCCCTGCGCAGCTCCTTTCATCGGGAGCACGGCAAGGTCCTGAGCGGACGAAGTCGCGGCGTCATCTATCAGCCCATGTGGTTTGCCTACGAGGCCATCCGATTCATACTCGATGGCGAGCGGGATCAGGATCGGGATCAGGATCATGATCAAGATGGCGAAACGGAAACGGAAGTGGACGAGAAGCTGGCCCTGATGCACAGCCTGGATCTGGAGCAGCTGAAGGCGGACAAGCTGGTGGACAGGGACATCATGCTGCAGGTGGAGCAGCAGCAGCAGCACGAAGAGCTTACCGCTCGCATTGCGGCCACTGTAGCCGCCGTTGCTGCCGCAGCGGCGGTGGCAAACGCTCGAGATCGGGAGCGGGATGTGGATACCGCTGGCGATATGGATGCCGCTCGCGAATTGGAACTCGAGGAGGCGGCGGTCAACGGTGCCCTGATCGAATCCTCCTCGGCGGCTGTGGTAAGTGGCGGCTGTTGTTACTTTTTCTTTGGCCTATGTATGTTTGTATGTATGTATGTATGTGTATACCTCCACCTATTTTGCATGTGTCTCTGCTCGGCCTTTAGTTGTTTTTATTGTTTTTTGTTAGTCGTATTTCTTTGGAGCTTTGCATGTGCGCGCGTGTGAGTGGCAGTGGTTTGACTTGTTTTGCGGCACCAGGCACAGCACACGCGCTGCTGCTGTCGCCGCCTCCGCCCGCCGTCGCAGGCGTCGCTGTCTAGCGGTTCGTCAACGGCAGCGGCGCAACTGGTGGCGCACAGTGGGGCAAAAGCCCAATGTTTTCTAAGAGTTTTTTGAGGTTAGGAACATTTTAATAAACCCGGCCAATTGGTCAAGCGAACATAACTATTTCAAAAGCATGTGCAGTTCAGCATTTAAAAACTGGGCCAACATGTCGTATACGTAATATATTAAACAATTGATTAAAGGCTTTTTGCCATTGCATGATTATAACTAGTAATAGCACAACTTTTTGTTTTAACATGCACATACGTACAGAAACCTCGACCTAGAAGGGCAAATGAGGTTTAGAAGTGTGACCAATTTTCGGTTGGTATACGTGGCGTATGCGTATTTTTTTTGTTCAAACCCATAAAATGTAAAGCAACTACCACTCACTTGAAATGTCTGCTTTAAATAGCAACCATACTCAAAAAGAGTTAGAGCTAAATATTTACAACTTTGACGAATTATTGCTGAGATACTTGGCGTATGCGTAATATTTTTAAAAACCACAAGAATTAAAATCAAAAGCGATAAAATGCCTATTTTAAATAATACAAATTTCAAGTAATGTTGATTAAATTTAAAATATGTGAGAATTGACTGGCACCCGTGTATCTACATAAATGTGAGAATTATGGGAGCACATAACGTATTAGTAATTTTTTTCGTTATGAACACATTTTTTGTATTAAACAATTTTTTTTTTTTGTGATGATTAATAATGTTTACTTTTTGTGTATAATTTACAATTTTGTTGTTTTCTCTTCAAATGTTAATGAGATGCTATGTTTAGTAGGCCCTATTTATTTAAGTGATTTGCACAGAATTGATTAAGCCCACTGTGCTCGGTAGCTGCTATTGCGTTGCGCTTGATAAGCCAGTATTGGTGTTAGTGTGCCAGTGTGTGTGTGTCAACTGGCTTTGATTTGCGCTGCCGCTTCTGCTGTACACACCGCCAAACCTACAAATGCACATACATACATCCATATGTACGTATGTATATCCATAATGCATACACATGTGTGTTGCATCAGCCGTAGAAATCGACGGCCCCACGTTTTGCACCGAGCCACGCCCCTTGGCCCCGCATCGATGCTCCGCCGCCCCCAAGCAGCGGTAGCTCCAAAATGAATACATATGCATGTATGCCTGTATGCATGTGTGCATATATATACGTAGCAATATTAATATAGCAAGTTGCCGGACTGCGTTTCGTTATTCCTATGTCGCCTCGCCCGCTCGTTCGGTTTTGTATTTGATTCCGATTCTCTCCCGAAAAAATTACGAGACTTTTGGGCAGAAGCTCCGCCCGTCCAGCAAACGGGCAATGGGCAACTTCAGCTGGGCAGCTAAAGCGGCGAGCTTTCCCCGAAGCTCCGAAGAAGAGGCGCTTGCCAAGATGCCTACTAGTTACATATGTATGTACATATGTATGTAGTGCGATCGCCCGCCCGGAAATCAAATAGTCTTAAATAATTAATAATAGATGCACTATTATCTAAACGTTTATTGAAGCAATCAGTTGCATTAGTCACATTGTGCGCCCCACTAAGCGTCTGAGATAAGGCGACCTTGACCAGTATAATCATACAAAGTTTGTGTACTTTTCGTAAGTAATTGTAATATTACAATCCCACTGGAATTACATTTTATTATATCACACCTGTGCCACTAGTTCGAGTTCCAAGGGAAAGTAGCTAGAATTTAAGGTACTGTTACCTACATTTTAAAAATAAATATTTAAGTATTATTTTCGGACTTTTTGTTTTTTAGGAATTTAATTTAGTTTCGAATATTTTTCAAATAGGTAATTAAAAATAATTAATATATTTTCTTAGAAATATTTAATATTTCTATAGGACTTTCGGATATAATGCATTTACCTAACTAAACTAATACCTATCTAGATCTATAGAATTGTTTCGTTAAATTACATACTTAACGCCGAAGATATAGGGTATTTGCTCGTCGACTTCCCAATGAATTGGCCATAATTTGTGTTATTTTTCGTCTGTCATTTTTTTTGGTCACTCGTCTCACGTCCGTCTGTGAGGCTGTCCACCCGTTGGTCCACTTTGGTATTGACTTGGCTGCTGTCCCGCCCGTACCGCCCCCGCCCCTGAGCCACTCCCCCCTGCCCTCTGGCACCTTGTACCGCCGTAACTAATTTAATCGCCAGCGGCTCAACTTGCGAGTCTGCATCGACTTTTGTGTGTTTGTGTTTTTGTATTTTTGTGCCTGAGTTTGCTTTTTATTATTATTCTAATTTGTTTTCTATTTCTCTCGCGTTCCTCGCTTTGCGTCTGTCCACTACTATTATGTTATGTTTTGTTTTTGTATTTATTGTTATTATTTGTCTGGCAAATTCTCCACACTGCCATAATTGTATTTGTTGTTGACTCTACGGTCTACGCTAATTCGAGATTTTTTTGTTCGATCTTCGCAGACACGTTCCTCTTCCGATTTGGATGGCGAGAATTACTGCAACATCAGCGCCGAGGATGTGAAAACAGAAATTGTAAGTACCCCCTGCCATTGATTGTTAATCGCACTTTAATTGAATTGACAGGTTGAAGTTACTCTTTTTGGGGGGATAATTTACCATTTTTGTTTTTGTTTTTATCACATCCCCTGAAGTGGCAAGTCAAGTGGTGCGTGGGTGTAATTAGAAAATCATTTTTGACACGGGATCACTTTTGAATAATGTCTTTTGAATTAGTAGAAATAACGATAATGATCATATCAAGTATCCTACCATTTTCAGCCCAAATGTATTTCTATTTCAAGTAAATTACTTAATAAGTACAAATCGTTGTAAGGACCACAAATTGCACTTATTTAAACGCAGTGATATAATCTCGATTGCAGTGACTTAAGATTCCCGCTTTTTTTCTATATTTTCGATTATTGGTTCCAAGCAAATACCAAGATTAGATTACTTACTTGATAGGGCGAAAGTGTATAAAACTCTGTAACTAACTTAATTCGATGACGAGTCTTATCACTCTGTGACGTCCACAACTTGCACATTGACCGTCGAAACTTTCGAGTCCCCGAAGGTCATTTGTGTTGCTAAGGCAGATATACTATAGTACATCCGTATATCGCTATTGATAAGCTTTAAAAGTCAAAGGCGTGTGAATCACTTGGTCATTTCGATTCAAATTTTAGCAACCCAATGCAGTGAGTTCCCAAATTCTATGTCATGAATATTGCATATTTCCCAAGCTGCATTGATTGCAAAATGGCCTGACTAGGATGTCTCCCAGTATTTGACACTTTCCCAGACGAGGTTGTGCCCACAATTTAATTTAATTACTCAACTCGGGGGGCTTATCAAAGTAAGCACATGTCCCAGTCGTCTCTCCCTTCAGGCACTTTGGCAAACCTACAAATCGAATTGTTTATATTATTATATATACTAAGCGATGCGCTTCTAGCAAATAGTTGATGAAACAGCTCAGCGTTGATTTCGTCAGACGTTGATACTATAAATATGTATATAAGTATAGCGAAACAGGTTCCGGTATTTTTTGACCGGCCCATCTTTAGCTAAATAATATATGAAGCTGATGAAATGCTGAACGGATTTTACTTTACGAAGGGAAAAGCTCATCCCTCGCCACCTTGTAAGGGTGTTTGGGATAATCTCTATTTTCTAGCTTGGGCAATGCACAAAAAATTATTGAAAACCATAGCTAACAGCAAAGAAAGGAACATTATATAGATATAAATGGAATCTAGCTTTTAAGAGCCACTAATAAAATATTATTTACTATCATAAATCTAAGCGGTTTAGTATAGGGTATTTCTATATTAGTCTGCAAGACTTGTTCCCAGTGCACACCTTTCAACACACTCTATCCATCCTTTGCCCAATCCCAACAGATCGAACACGAATCGGAGCTGGGGCTGCTGGATCGGCGGACGAGCACGCCGTCGCCCATAAATTACTACAAGCCGACGGACCTAACGTACAACCACCGCAAACGCAAGGCGATGGGCGTGGAGCACGTTGTGGGCGCATTGACATTGACGCCCATCAAGGTGGTGGGCGGTGCGGCGGGGGCGGGAGCGGGGACTGGCGGTTCCGCTGGCCACCACCAGCAGCAGCAGCAGCAGATGAACCACAGCCAGCTCGCGTTTCAGGCGCTCCAGCAGCACTTTAGCCACAATCACGGTCTCAGCCTGAGCCACTGCAACGGGCAACCGCATCAGCAACAGCAGCACCACCAGCAACAACAACACCAGCCACATCAGCAGCAGCAGCAACAACAGGCGTTGCAACTGCAGCAGCAACAGCAACAACATTCCAGTAACATGGCACAAAAACGTGATCGTGATCGTGATCTCTCAACGTCAAATGGCAACGGCAACGGCAATAGCGGCAGCAACAGCAGCAACACCAACAACAACACCTCACTGGACCCAACTGCAACATCCAGCAACTGCAGCTCGAGCAGCAACAACAGCGGCGCCACGCCCCCCAAGCCGCTCATCGGGGGCGGAGGCGGTGGCGGCGGCGGCGGCCTGAGTGCCAATCATGTGGACGAATATGGGGTATTCGGGGAATACGTGGCCATAACCATACGCAAACTGAAGACGTCCAAGTCGAAGATTGTGGTGAAGCACCTGATCAACAATCTGCTCTACGAAGCCGAGCTCGGGAAGTACGATCATGGGATGCCGGCCAGCAAGGAGCCACCGCAGCTGTACAATATGCAATGAAACTAGCAAATACCATGGGTCAGGATTTTGGGATATTGGCTAAATCCGACCAAAACAAAAAAACATGTAGACAAACTACGAGGGGGGAATAGGGGGAAATGGGGGGAAAGAGACAACCAACGCACTAGTCAGCAAAGCAACAATTGGTCGAAACCAGAGCCAAGAATTCGTAGAACCAGGGGGCTTAATTAGCAGGGGGAAAGCGAGGGGGGAAACGAGCATTTCATTCAGGGACAATGACCATATAAGTACTTTATCTATATACATTTATAAACACACATGAACGATATCAGTGAGTATATCCGAAGTCAGTCAGTCAGTAAAAGGAGTGCAGTTGAAGTAGGGGTGAAACAAACAACATACCATTAATTAAATTGAATTAATTATAAATGCTTTACGTTAAACAGTGTATTTCTATACATGTACGTATATATATATACATATGTATATATATATTTATGTGCTACGGTTATAAATATATACTTTTTTATGATTATCGTTTTTTGATTTCCAGCAAGCGTTATATATTTTTGATTTTCGTTTTATTATATTTACATTTGGCAATAACACTTTGAACTCAGGTGCCTTTATTTTTTTTAGTCAATTAAGCCTTGTTATCTTATGCATAAAAGGGAAAGAGCAAACAAACGCGAATTGATTGCAAAAGTGTCTCTACATGTAATGCAAATAAATGAAGCCGTAACAACATGTAAATTTAATTAACTTTTTATCGCATATGCAAATCCATATGTTTAAACTTAATACTGTAAATAGTCGAAAAAAAAAACAAAAAGGAAACACGAAATGGAAAGGAGCAAACAATGAAACATGAAATGTGCAAATCTTAATTTTTGTTATGCATAACTAATTTGAATCGAGCGAAGGGCTCCAAATAAAAATGCAGAAATGTTGAATTTCATTTTGAAAATGACACGAATGAATTTTATTATTTGGATGGAATTTTATTCACAGAGTAATGGGTGCTCTTTGATGATAAATTTTATTTGGCATTGGTTAATAAATATCATATAAATAAATATAGTAAATCTATTTGTTTATAAACCCTCAAATTGGGGTAATGTATTAGTTCTGGTGATCCAAGTTCCTTGGCGAGTCAATCATGTAAAAGGGTTCGATTGTGTTGTGAGAATTGCCTAATTGTATAGCCGACTGTCAGACCTATTGAGCAACTACCGCCCAGAACAATGAGGCTTGTTGTTCGCCTTCGCTGCGATTATTCATATTCATAGTCGTATTCACATTCACACTCACATTTACACTCGCATGCGCGTCGAGGGTCTCGTCCATAAATCACAAGCGCTCTCAACTGTATCAAAGAACTAGGCAATTTAAAGGAGGGGCCACAAAGCAAACATTAATTGCTAAATAAACAATTCAAAAATATACAACAAAAAAAAAAAAAAAGAAGATAATAACTAATTTAATTTTCACTTTTTTAGGGCATTTTGTTTACGCTGCGCTATTATTGCCTTGAATAAATGATAATATCCAAATGGTTCTTTGAAAAAGTGATTATTGTTGATAGTTCTTGATGGAATGGACTTCCGATCTTTGTTTGATTTTGCTAATTTTTAATGGCTCTCTAAGGTTGGATTTTAATCATTAACGCAATTGGGCGAAGGTACCGATGACGCAAATGGAATACTCGTTTTTCACATCAAATAGATAAATAGTTATTAATTCACAATTAACAACACTTAAATTTCTGCTAAATATAAATAGTCCATGACTGCACAGCTAACCAAATGACGAATCCTCATCGTACTATTGATTATTAACTGAATTTGATGGAATTTGATTATTTTATTATTTGTGATGAGCAAATGTACTTTGTGATATTTGTGAAAAGCCGCAGGTTTTCGCTCGTATTTGCGCTGTATTCATTTTCCCCATTGAACAGCGATAAGTGATAAATTAGTTCCCTTTATAACTCAAACAGTCTGTTTGCACTATATGGTGTTAAAAGTGATAAATGGAGCAATACAATGGCAGTGCTTAATCCCATTGATCCCGCATTGACGTAGGTATCCGCCTCCAAAAGAAAAGCAACCCACCTACTGCTTTTAGGTGATCAAAGAAAAGCTCAAACACACATGGTAAATATTTGCACTCGAATCAGTTTCGCCTCGAAGGCAAACACTTTCCAGACGATACTATTCCAGCGCGTCTATAGAATAGCCATAGGTTATTTAAGGTCGTTGCTAATCATCATCTTTCACTGGCCCTACCCCACAGCAATTCAGCATTCAGTGGTAAGTTATCTCCCCCAGCGCAGGAAAACATTCTACTGCAGCTCCAACTGCTCCAAGAAGTCGCCCAACTGTCTGCAAATGCAGATTACGCTCAGCCACAGCTCATCCACTTCGTAGCCCGTTCCAAAGGTTCCTCTTGCGGATGTGGCATAGATATGGGCTGCTACTTGTTTTATATAAAAGTATTTCATAGGTTCAACAAAGAGTGGCAAGTGCTGTCTTAAAAATCCCATTTAAACCATTGCAAACTTGCTAAAGAATCAATAATCAGACTGTGATAATAGAAAGCTGTGATATTCACTAAAAAATTGCAAAAAGAAATATAAATATTGGGTACTCGGCACAGTTATCGCATACCCTGTAAGTTGCAACCGCCAACTTTTGTGTAATTTCCTTCGCGACACGATAAGTATCTCGAGCTGTGTTTGTCGTTTTATCACCACTTCTGACGGGCTGTGACTACGAGTAATCATGGCTGGCAAATATCAATCATGTTCAGGCACACACACCACCCCTCTCCTCCTCCTCCCCCCACACGAATACTATGTACATCTGGATGTACATATGTGTGTACGTGTCAGTATCCACACTGCCAGCTGCCTTCCGATATTGGCGTCGACATCCCCAAGTTCAGTTCGTAGAATTGGCGCAGTTTTTCTACGAACTCAACTCGATCGTCTGCCACTTGGTCTCTGTGTTTTCACTGCACAGGGGTGTGGTTGTGGGGGAATGGAGGAGGGGCAGGGGGGCTGTGCTGTGCTGGGGGGCAATTGGCTTAAAGCTTGCCATCTGGAAATGACGCAATGTTTTCGAAAACACATCAACACCCGAGTTGTCCGTTGTCGCTGCCTCTACAGTTGCTGTTAGCTTATTGTTTTGCTCGTTGTGTTGCGATTCGCTTGGCAAAATCAACAACAGCAGCAGCTACAACAACGGCGATTACAATTGTTAATCTATTTGGCATATAATCCCATATACATATATAGTTTGTATGCTTGTACAACGAGTAAACTAATGATAAATTCTAGCCGCGTACCCAACAATAATGAAACTAATAGATGCACTAGTAAAAAATAAATCGAAAAAACTTAATAGAATTGAGCAAGTTGATTGTTACGTTTCTATTTGAAGATATTCCGTTTTTTTTCTATAAATTAGCTAACATTTTTGGATACGTTTTTCTCAGTGCACAGACACTGCCAAAAGAGGGCTACGACTTCGCTACAATGTTGCTGCTGTTATTGTAGCAACTATTGTTGCTGCTGTTATTGTAGCAGCTATTGTTGCTGCTGTTGTTGTAGGAACTATTGTTGCTGCTGTTTGGCCATAATGTTATTTACAAGTATTGTTGGTTTTCTTTTTATTTGTTACTGTTGCTACTTTGTTAGTGTTGTCTATTAAGCCAGTGGTGTTGTCTTGTGCCTGTAGTGTTGCTGCTTAATGTTGTTCTTAATGTTGCCATGTTGCTGATGCTGCTAGGGCTGTTTAATGTTGCTCCTGTTATGTTGCAGTTGCAGCTGTTTATGTTGCTTTTGTTTCTTATGTTGCTGTTGCTACTGTTGGCACTTTTACTTTACTGCTGTAGCTGTAAATGTTGCTCTCGTTCATATTCCTGCTGTTACTGATGTTACTGATGTTGCTTATGTTGCTCTTGCCAATGATACTGTTGCTGATGTTGCCCTTGCTAGAGTTGTTGATACCATTTAGCTAACTAATGTTGCTGGCCTTGCTCTTGTTTCTTTTGATATTGCTGATTAATTGTTTGAATATTATTGTTATCATTTTTTTTATCGTACATACATATGCCATACTTCATGCTATACTACATCAGTTAATAATTCTGTTTTCGTTTTCTTAGTTTTTGTGCTTTGTTCTTCTTATTTTGCTGTTACCCTTGATGTTGATCTTGTTCCAGATGTTGCTGTTGCTTTTGTTGCCAATGTTACTGTTGCTTTTCTTGCCAATGTTACTTTTGCTAATGTTACTGTTGCTGATGTTGCTCTTGCTTGAGTTGTTGATACCATTTAGCTATCTGATGGGGCTGTCATTGCTCTTGTTTCTTTTAATATTGCTGATAATTTGCTCGGGTATCATTGTTTTTCCTTTTTATAGCAATTGTGCGCCTATCTTCTTGCGTTGCTACATCTGTTAATAATTCTGTTTTAGTCTTGTTTTTAGTTTTTTGTGCCTTGTTCTCGTTGTTGTTGTTGGTGTTGTTGCTGTTGTTTCTGCTGCTGCTGCTGCTCTGGGGGCCCCATGTCAGCAATCAACAGTTTGCCATAAATTATTTTTGCAAAATGCTCACGCTCCAATGCGACCCCAGGGAGTCAGCATATGTATACACACACTCAGTCACATACATCCATATATATACTCACATTTAGTACGTATATGCTGGGCATGATAAGCTGCGAAACACATATATATGGTCCCATTGCGATTGTCGCGCAATCGAGCATTGAGCAAGTCCCCCAGCGAAACCCCATCCCCATTCCGACCATCCCCAACCCCCTGGCAACCCCATTTTGCAACCCATTCCGCCTCCAAGAACATATCCCGCAAGTCGCCAGATAAAGATACTAGTAATAGCAATAATAATAATAACAATAAGAGAAGCCAGCAGCAGAGCCCTGCATTTGTCACTTCGGCATTGAGTAAGGTTGGAAAGTGTTGTAAATCAATTAGGCAAAAGCCTTCGCCGCCAGTTGAAAGTAAGACAACTTACTGCGCATTACACACAGAAAAATAGAGAGTATAATACTCTCTAGCACCTTCTTAAGTTCTACTTATCACTAGCATTACGTATATTTACTTAATTTGGAGATATCAAAGTAAAGCAATGTTTTATACACATATTAAGAGATAGAAAATGTAAATATTTACTATTCATTTATAAAGTTTATAATAAGTAAAAATGTATTTAAAAATTACTAAAATTACTAAAATGTAATGAATTTCAACATCCCCGACTACCTTTAAAGTGTTTAATATTTACGTTTTTATTTGGTCATAAAACGAACACTTTTTCTGTGCACTGTGCCATAAAAGTAGTAAACTGGGGGACATGCACTGCCATTATGATTTATGGCAAAGCAAAATGCACAAACGCTGTTCGATCTGCTTGGGGATTGCATCTCCTGGTCGTAAATAACCCGGCCGGAACCCTGGAATGGCCAAGAGAACTGGCCAAGAGCTAATTTGTTGCCCTAATGGGACACCAATCAGGTGAGACGCAGATGGGAATGGCTGCAAGTTCTGCAAGTTCTGCTCGGCTGTCCATCCATCCGGGCTACATTCATAAATAAATCTATTTTCGATGGAAGGAAGTCTTGGCCAAGTGCAATTTATTACCAAAATGCTGACGCATTTGAGATTTCTTCAGCATTTCGTTTCAATTTCCTATCCAATGTAATTTATTCGCTATTATTCTTCCAATCGAGTTGGAACTAATTTGTAGAGTAAGCATTTCGATTGGTGAGCAACTCTTTATAACCCAATTAAAATCCAAACACAGAAATGTAACACAAAGTCGTAAAAATGTACAGATAGAATCTATGCAAGTAACAAACAATAATTAAATCAATATTTTTTATTTGGATAACGTAACTTTAAAACGAATTTAATAATAATAAATTCCATATTCGAAACGGAATAAATGACGAGCTATAAAAATGTAATTTGTTACATTTCTTTTAATATTCCCATTTCGGTGTTGCTGCCATTCACCAATCAGAAAATGGATGTAGTTCATTTGTAGCTATTTATAATGACAAGCAATCAAAAAGCCATTTGCTGAAAATGTCAATAAAAATCGAACACTTTTAGTAAGCAAGTGTGGCAATCTGGTATCAATTTAATTCGGTTAAATTCGATGTAGTGAGCTTTTTTTATTTGGACTCACGCAAAATATTGATCTAAAAACAATTAAGCCGCGCAGATAATAAACAATTTATTATACATTTGTTAAATTGCATGACCACTTAAATATACATTTGATAATGTGCACATTTTAATAAGAAAATCATTTTAAGATAAAACCAACCGGATTTTTGTATTTTTAGGATGCACTTCACCACAACGTCCGGAAATATTTTTCAGATTTTTTATATGTACATACAAAACACTTTGTTTGTTTTTATATATAAATACCCTTGACTTCATTTTCCGAGACAAAAAATTCATTTTTGCACGGATTTTCGTGTTGCCAACCGAACAAAGGTTCCACTCAACTCTTCAGCGTTTTCATTTCCCGCAGCTGTCGGGTTTCGTTATTAATAACAACACACAAAAAAATCCCTCAAAAAATATGAAAAATAATTAAAAACCTATTAAAGTCAGGGGGCTAAGCAACAAAAAAAAAACCAACAAAACAGCACTGGAAAACAACAAAAGTGAACAATAACGAATGAAGAACAGTCAAATCAAATTACCCAAAATATATATAAAAAAAAACGAAGCAAAAATAATAAAAAATCATTAAATGCACGAAATGGGAGAGAAATGTGCCATAGCCATTAAGAATTATATGCCCAAATAAAAAAGACTCAAGAGCCAAGCCGGGAGTAATTATTATGCGAAGATCACGTATTCCCATTTTGCAAGGCAGTCAGGATGGCGGAGATATATGGATGGGAGATATATGTATAGTATGGTATATGTTGTATATATGGGGCGATGGGGATAGAGATGGGGATGGAGAAGGGGATAGGGATGTTAAGGGGGCGTGAATGCAGGCCACAATAGAAGGGCCACGATTTATGCGACCAGGCACAGGCTGCGAAATGAAAACGTGAAATCAGAAGAGGATTCAGAGGGCACACTGCTTCGAAATTGCAAATGCCCTTAAATCTGTTGAAATTAGTGTAGATTCTAAATTAGCATCCAAAAATCAATATATATTATTTTAAAAGAATATTAATAAGAAAAATCTGTGTATTAAGATTACTACGTAACACCTACTGATTAAAACTTATATTTAATATGTGTATAATAAAGAATTAAATAGTATAACACGATTTCTCAGGTATTCCACTTTCATGGTGTTACCTATTATAATACATATGCAATTTTTAAAATTCATTTGCCACAGTCTAAAACTGTTAGTTCTAAAAAATTCCTACAAATATATTTGCAATTAAATTTTATTACTTTGGTAACACGCTCAATTTAGGTATTTTAATATATTTAAAGGCACTTATCCTTTTATGTGGCAATCTTCATTTCACAACATTTATAAAATTAAGCGTTCAGTTTAGTTATTTCTTATAATATGCCCCATTAAAAGGAGAGTGTATGCAAACGCCTAATGCCAAAAGTGTAGCAAACAAAACAAGTGTGCCGCTGCCAGTGACTGAGTGTGCCCCTTTCCGTTGGCCAAAAATAAATTTCAATTTTGGTTTTTGTCCACATCCATATCTACATCCCCATTCCCATTCGCATCCCGCCATCGTCCTACTGCCGTCCATCTCCATCTAAACACCTTGCACTTCCCCGCATAATTCTCCATATATTTAGGTATCCATGTAGATATGGGGATATGGCGTTCGCAAACCAAAAGCCCCCACCTCCAGGCATCCCCACACCCAGTAATTGGCTCAAATTACAGAAACTCAGCTCCGACCGCATATTCAGGCCCCGAGCTCGGCTCAAAACACATCCAGGCCCAAACTCAAACCCAAACCCAAACTCAAGCCCAAAAACCAGACCAAAAACCAAAACCAAAGCCAGAAACCAACGCCAAAGTCCGTCCCCGTTCCGACCACGGCTCTTATTATTGTCATGGCACACAATATTGTTTCCAAAAATGAAACGAAACGAAACAAATACGTGACCAGAAATTAAAGAAACAAAAAATAATAATAACAATAAAGAAGGCAGAGAGGCAGGCTGCCTGGCTGAAATAAAAACGAAAACTACACCAGACCCCGAAAAACTGTGCAAAATAAAATAAGGAAACAGCAGAAATCGCGTTGATTTGAATTTTAAAATGTTTCATGGCATTTGTTTTGTTTGCCTTACTTCCCATCCAAGCCCCCTCCTCACCATTTTCAGTTTTGTGGTCTCGCTGTGCTCTGCTAACTTTGTTTTTAGCCACAGTGGGCGCAAAAAGTCTGTCAAGTGTCCTAAGTGCACAAAATGCTCCTCAAAATATCCGTTCCATGTGCAAATTAGTTTTGAAAATATTATGAAACATACCAATTATAGCATCAAAGTTTAAGAACTTACCATGTCCAATAGTGTAAATTCAACTATGTATTTTCATTTTATATCCTAAACTATTAGCAATAGTAATAACTATAAATAATACACCAGACCACACTACCAACCATTATTGCAAATCTTTGGCTACTTTCTATTACCATATGTTATTTAGCTAATTGTTGTGCAATAAAATTAACTCTATACCCCCATAACAAGCACCTCTAAAGTGTAATTTTTATGTTACTACCATAAAAAAAAACTCTCGTTTATCATAAAGTAAAGCAGTTAATCTTTCCAAGTGCTTTTAAGACCACTTAATAACTCCTTTTACCCCCAAGGCAATACTGTATGTTGCCTTTCCTCGTCGAATTGTTATTACTCGCGTTGGCAGCCACAGTGCCCATTGGTAATATCTTTGGCTATCACTAAAAAAAAGTTTTACAGTGCCATTTTGTGTCATTGTTGCTGGTTGTTGGTTGCTGGTGTGCCTCGTGTTACTGATGCCACATCCAGTGGCAGTGGCAACTTTACAACTCGACTCGCAGTATATACAGAGTATATATATTCATATAGATATATATATATAGACAAACTGGAAGCCGCAACAAAGTTGCAAGGCAGCGCTGTCGACGTCCCAGACCTTATGCCTTATGTAAATTGTAAAAAGAAAAAAAGAGGAAAAAAAAAATTGATAATGAAACTTTTCAACGCAATAAATAATAGCTGACAAGGGACGGCAATCGTCGTCGGGAGAGAGTGCGAAACGGCATCGGGCGGGGTGGGGGGATTTTTATAGGGAGTCCGAGTTTGGGGAGGAAGCAATAAAGGAAAGGCATGAAATTCTACGTTTATTATTGATTTCGTGTTGAATTTTTGATTATTTCTATAAATATTACGAATGGCCAAAGGTGGCGGCGCATTCTGGTTTCGTTTAGGGATGGGGGTGCTATAAATGTTGGAATCTATATACATATATATGTACATATGTAGATACATGGAAAAAGTTGTGAGTACCCCTCTCCTCTCCTTTGGACGAACACGACACGTGCGATGTTGATAATGCCGCCTAGGTCAAGTTTGTGCCTATAGTAAGTACAATACAATACTGCACTTATTATACGAACTGAAACACGGCACACACCCCGAAATAATTTGCACAACAAAAAAATGCTCAGCACTAATTGTTTATTATTGTCAGGGTGCGAAATTCGTTATGCCAAGAAACATATAATGAAATGTTAAAAAGAAAATGCAATTTCAATTAGTTATTTACTTTTGCTATTAAAGAAAATATTAAATTTTTGTGAATATCGTAATGTTTCCTAATTACTTAATTTGTATTATCAATTGCTTTAAACTTTGAGCAACAGATAGTAAAAGTATCTTAAAGATATTAACACTGGAATCTGCACAAGTTTGGTTATTTCTTGTGATTTCTTTCGGTGCAACCTCAGCCACGAGCCGCGTTGCCTATTTTTTATGATTATATTTTTACTTTTCGGCGCTCTCGTTTTCGCGTATCGGCATAAAACTGAAAAATAAACACACATAAAAAAACAAGAAAAAAAGAAAAAAGTCGCCTTGGTGGAAGAGCAGCTACGAAAATTGCTATGCAAATAAAGAATACGGCCTCCGCCCACTGACACGCCTCCCGCCCACCAAACAATATGTGATGTGTGTGTATATTATATACATATATACACCTATGGGGACACACAGCCGAGATAAGCAAACACTCCTCGCACACACAACAAACACAAACCTGGGCCACAACACATCGATGCTTATGAGTTGTGCACACATAAACAGACACACACTTTATCCATAAGTAATGGCAAAAGGTGTGCCGAAACATGTTGTCGTCTTTGTCTGCCCTCCATCCCCCCTCTCTTTCTCCGCCCCCTATACCCGTCTCTTTCGCTATCTGTCCCCGCCAACGCGCAATAAAAAAATATTCTAAGGCAAGACCCAAAAGCACAAAAATACAACCAAAAACTGTTTGGCTGGTGGAGAAAAAAATGCAAAAAAAAAATGAAAAAAAAAGTTACAAACAAAAAACTATAAACAACAAAAAGTCATCAAAGTTGAGTTTCGCTTGGGGTCTCCAGTTGAGCTGATAAATTTTGTAACCTTTGGCCCCGAAAATGCGCAAAGGCAGAAAAACACTTTTCCTGTCCCGTTTCCCCAATTGGATTTGAGAATATTCAAAAATTCAATTACGGTGGGGGGAAAAACGAAAAGGTTGTCCAGGGATGTGAATTGAAAACTTTCTTTCGCTTGGAATACTTAAAGATATTGCTTTTAAAACTTTCAAGAGTTTAAGCCCAACGAAAAATCCTTTTGAGCCATTTGGGAGATTAGCCCAAAGGCTGCGAATGCTTATTGGATATTTGAAAGTGAAATTGTATGCAAAGGTTCTTATCAACCCTTTTTTTTATAATTTATTGTGATATTGGCTTTAAAAATAAATTGTTCACTCGCAAAAATGCAGAACAAATAATACACAATATCTGTTATTAGTGGATTATACGAGCATAATCAAAACTATTTGAAACAAATTTTTGAACATACTTGTACTTGCTATTTTGGTTTTCTATTTAAAGTAATCATCCAATGATACTGCAGGGTATCCAATAAGCCGGCTTTACCCCGAAACCCAAAAATTCTACGCGTAAAAAACTATAAATTGCGTCTGGCTCGAAAATTGGAATAATAACAAAACTCGAACACCCGAAACGAAAACAAATGCGAAAACGAAAACAAAAATAAAAATAATAATAAAATCAGCAGTCATAAGAAAGAATGACGTTAAGCATGGCACGACAACAGCTCATAAATATTTAAATTAAAATTTTTTTACTTTGTTGCGTCTGGTAGTTGCATTCTATAATTGGGTTTCCATTTCAAGTATGCTCGTGCTCGTGCCCAGTTTGTTTCAGTGTGTGACAGTGTGTGTGTGAGTTATGTGTTGGGGGCTATTTAGAAATTTTATTGATTACGTCTGTAAACAAATAGTAAAAAATCGTAGACTCAATTGCAAATATTTACCCGACACGACACGAGCAGAGATCTAAATAAATATGTACGTATGTGTGTACAACCTACCTGGACGCAAGCCGTCCCTCCATTCAGACCCCAGACAACCCAACGATC
Source organism: Drosophila teissieri (assembly GCF_016746235.2). Lineage (NCBI taxonomy): Eukaryota > Metazoa > Arthropoda > Insecta > Diptera > Drosophilidae > Drosophila > Drosophila teissieri. The sequence goes on along the minus strand of NC_053031.1, from coordinate 10,817,244 downwards.
CCAGCCTAACCCCATCGACCCATCTGGTCTCCCTATCTGGAAAATAAAAAAAATAGTTCTGAACCCCATATAGACGGGTATATGTGGGACATAGTATAGTATAGTATGGTATAGTATAGCGACGTATCGCCCCAATGCAAGTGGAACTATTGAAATTCACACGTCTCGTCTGGCTGGGCCAGTTGCGACTCGCTACGTATTGGATTCCATCTATCTAAGTATCTAACTATCCATGCTAACGTCTAGCCAACTAACGTCTCGATCGTAAATTGCTAAATTCTAAATGGCAGCGACAACACCTCGCGAATGAAAATTGAAAACTGCAATAAAAATGTGTAGAAATGGGAGAAAAAAAAACAAAACAAAAAAGTAGAGACGGCATTGATCAGTAGACCGTGTGCCGGGATCGATTCTCATTGGGGGTCCATTGGAGCGGGCGAGGCTGCTCGTAAATTGCTAATTCCAAGTCAATGTATCTGTATCTGTATGTCTGCATCTGTATCTGTATCTGGAACGTTGCCGAGGGGACAGGTGTGGCACTCGGAGCAGCGGGCGAGATTGATTGTTCGCGTTATGATGGAGTTGTTAACTTGATTGAACAACACCTTTTTTTGAGGGTGTCTAAAGAACATTTAGCAGCAGAAATAGACAGGGAAACGCAGTTTTTGGGGCCTAACAAACCTAATCAGGTTTAGCTAAACTCTAAACAGCCAAACACAATAGAGTAGCTTTATATAAAATTCTAAATTAAATGCTAAATATCCATGGAAACGTAATCCTGAACCTGTTTCCCTTGATGTGCAATCCCACATCACGACACTCAATAGAGAGTCTCGCTTTGTATTTACATATTATACATACATATGCCACATAAGTGGCTCCACTGCCCACAGTCGATGTCCGAGCATATTAATTGCAGCAATGTTCTATAAATGTCCCCAGTGGATGCCAAGCCCCACAATTGCCGCAACTATCTATCTATCTATCTGTTTGCCACAATCAGCGGTCTGCTGCACGAGTACGAGTATGTAACTCAATTTGCATTTATTCATATTAATATTATCATTTGCCATATTGTTCGACGTCGACGACGGCAACTGCAACAGCGACTGAAACTGAAACTGAAACTGAAACTGTCCGCCGAGACGAGGACAGCGACTGCGAAGCTGCATCGAAATTTAAATATTTAATTTAACAAGTTTTTCAATTAAATTAATAATGCAAATTGTTTGCTCCGTTGCCTTTCCTCATGTTTCGCCAGAGGAACTGCATCAGGATTGCGCTGCTGTTACAACCAGTAAACACAATTAAATAACTGAGTGAGCTGCGAATAAACAAAGGCATTTAACATCGTAAGGGCATTTGAAATTATTGTAGTGCTATACATTTAAATACCCTTTGAATTTTAAAAACTATGCTTACCACATCAAAACGAAAACTAAAAGTTTGGTATATTAAAGCATAAATAAAAATGTTAAATGCAAATATTGTAAAATTGCTACTTTTAATAAATTATATTTTATGTTTCATGGTACATATCAATTTCATTTAAGATTCTCCAATAATAATATATATATATATTTAAATGGATTGCAGGGTGTGCCAGAGTGACATTAACGACTTGGGAGCTTCACTTATTTGTAGGTCATTTTCATGTAATGCAAACAGCAGCAGCAACTGCAGCAACAATCGTCATCAGTTGTCGCCGCCTTCGCAGTCGCAGAGCAATCATAAAAAACAAATCAGCAAACTGAAAACTGAAAACAAAAAGTAAAACACCGAGCAGTGCTCATGTACTCTTGAAAGCCCGACAGAAACTTAAGTCGAGACTAACTATACAAGACATTTTTGTATGGCGTCGGTGACAACGTGGCTCGCATATTAGTTATGTAAGCTTAAGTTATGGCCAAAAGAACCATAAGGTTAAGAAGCTGACATCTGAGGGGTTTCGGTGTTAAGAGCTGCCCATCAGCTGCAAGTTATGAGCCTGCTCTGGGTCACCCAGCAGTCGTTAAAAATCTACAGATCACTTGGAAATCCCTGAAAACAAGCCACATCCAGAGACTCGCAAACTGGGGAGTTATGACATCAGTTGGCCAGACAGCAAAACATCCCGAGTCTTATCTTATCCCAACCAACTTGGCTCTCACCATACGAGTATGACCAAACATGCTTCTCGGGTTGTATTTCGATGTTATCACTAAGGAGTGTAATTCCCACATTAGAAGTCTATCTTTGGAATCTAAAATTATAAAACCGTCTGGCCTTGCGGGCCAATCAATAGCGCGATTTCGATCTAGTAACGAAAATAAAAGATATAGGTATTATTCAACTTAAATCGTGTCTATTAACTGCTCTAACCTACAATGTCTGTTTATCTTTGGTTATAAATGACTTTCATTGTTGCTTTCTTCGTTGTTGTACCACCTTTGTAGCTGCGGCTTATCCATGTTTGTTTTTCCTTTGCCCAAACTCTTTGCTTGCCTTATCTTAATGTACTCGAGTGTATTGAGGCCCCCTATATTATCTTTTCTACTTTTTGATCTTATCCGCTTTTACATTTATTTGTTAGTTTAGCTGGGCTTTAGTTTATTAGCTCTGCTTTTAACGCCTTGCTTTTATGTTTTGATAAAATTTTTTAATTTACTTTTAGTTTGTTTTATACCCCTGTGTGCTTATTAACAAATAGTGTAAATGAAACCACTCTCGAATTTGCCACACTTCAGTGGCTTCCCACTGAATGATCATTGATCAGTGATCACAACATCGTTTCCGTTCGATAATGTTTCGATTATTCATTGCATTGGATCGTGATCTCACTGATTAAAGTGAGTGTGGTATCGGGTTACTTGTTTGTGAATCTCTGCGAATGATTCGAATTCGAGTGAATTTCTATTTTCATATAAAAGAAAGAAAATTCTTCGGCTATCAATGAGACAATTGAGAGCTTTGTTGACCAAATTCTGTTGGCATTCGTTTCGGCGTAAACAAATTCGCAGAAGACGGAACGTCTGGAAAATAAGTACGGCCATGAGAAATCGAATGGTGATAAGAATTATAATCGGTTAGTGTTTTGGAGTAGCTAGCCAGCTTGATAAGAGCTCCCTCTACGCCTGATAAGAGCCTCCAGACCGCGTTGGTAAGTTTGTTTTTAGAGGGGTCTAGTTTCAGAAACGTCTATCGAAAATTGGTTTGCCGGCAGAAAAAGTGAGCTCTAGCAATTCGCACTCAATGTAAGTGCGTTCTATTTTAAAGTCTGCACAGCAATGGCTGACACATTGGCATCTCACAGTTTTATTGGCATATTTTATTTTTAGAAATTTATCTATTGATGCTAATAATTACAAAGCATGTTTAAGTGTTATTACAATCCATTTTTTATAAGTATAAATACTTGAATTTGTAGCTGATTTTCGGGGGCTTTTGAAATTTTGAATTTAAAAACTAATAAATAATATATATAAAAATGTTCATGTTCTTTGTAAAGTAATAATGAAAGGTTCTTACCCATATTATTTTCAATTGGCATGGTATTGTACCTCCGGTTAAAATCTATTTTAAGGAGCTTTTTTATATATATAGAATATCATTAAAATATATTACACTATATTATAATATTTTTATAATATTATTTTATATTATAATATTTTATTATTTATAGGTGCAAAGGGTACTCTTTTTATATAATTATTAAATGTACATTATACATTGGAGTTCTTTTTTTTCTAAAACTATTTTTTTTCTTACTATTCAGCTTACGACTGTTGCGTTACTATAACTTTGCCCGCAGTTGTGCGCACTTCTATCTGTCTGGCGCTTTGTTTTTTTAACGGCGGTATAAAGGTGGGTTCGCCATGCGCTTTGCATGCCAAGTACGAGTATATCCACATCCAGACCTCTGATTCACTGATAACACGTGCCAAGTGCACTCCACTTGCACCTGACCCAAACCGAAAACCAGACGATTGCAGTTGCCTGGGCAAATATTTGCACCGATCACTCAGTTGGCGAACTGGCCATTCTCTAGTGCAGTTCGCCATGTGACTCCGAGCTCCAAGCTCTCACACCACATTTCCCCACCAACTCACTCCTCGTCCATTGGCCATTTAAAACTGGACGAGTGATAAGTGGGGGGAGCTGCTAATTGATATAGCCGCATCATGGCCATGACACCTCAAAATTGCGTCTACCGCTGATACGACCTAATACGACTGGACCTATATTTTTTGCACTTGGCAGTCGGCGGTGTGAGTGCATAACATACTTATATGGCAATTATATGAAAGTCATTTGCTTTCAAATAATTATGAACAAGGAAAAGATTCACTCTGAAATTCAGCTGACATCATCGCCTCATTTAAAAAGTTCTCATTACGCGCTGAATTTTAATTTATATATAATTGTACTTAAGATTGCTGCGATTGCGAAAAGTAACGACTTTAAGTAGATTTTGTGTGCTGCAGATGTGGGAATTCGAGTTAATGGATGGGATAGGTCGTGCATCCAGATTAAATTACTAGTTGATTGCAACATTTTCTTTTTTTAATAGGTAAGCAAGTTTTATAAAACACGAGTAATGTAATAATTAGAAACATTTGGCTCAGCACTTTCTGTAGATTACACATTTCACCTTGAGGATATGTTCTGATTTTCTCCCATTTGGTTTAAAATATATATTTTTTGAAATTCCCAAGCTTTCTATGCAACAAGTGCGAATTTTTCTATAAATATTTACCTACTTAAATATGCCCACTGCTACGCGTATTTGTTCGCCAATGCTTCCTATTTGAAATCGGCTTCCTGGTTTTGGATTCCCTCTTGAATTTCTCAAACAGTTCCCTGTTGAGCTCGCCTATCGGAAGATAGTATAATAAGTAGACCTTTGCAACTAGAACTTCGTTCCATCTATAGGAGCTATATGTATCTATATGGACTATATATGTATCTGTATAGTGGCCAAAGTATGACTAATGCCAACAGCAGCTTGCATAAACAACTAAACAACTGGCGGCGAATGTTTACGCTCGCTGGGGGGCTCAGAATATATAATTTCAATTCCAAGTGGACGGGCCCATGCAAATGAGGCCTCGAGTACCCCAAGTATCCAGTACTAGCTTAGAAAAAATACACAAAAAAAAAGAATATATATATGTATGTATGTGCATTTGGCGGTACACAGTCGTGTCTAAGTATTACTTAATATCATTGACTAAGCGCTGCTCACCCAAGAGCCGAGCCATCAAAACAACTTTCGATTACGAAATTTAGCACAGTTCGGGTTCGAATATCCAAAAGTGGGGGGTTGTGTTTCTTGGGGGGGGTTTGGGGGGAGAGAAAACAGCCGGAGGAAAAAACAAACTTAATGAGCTTTGCGAAATATGTGTTTGCTTGCCCTTTCGATGGCTGCTGTCAAGTACAATAAACGACAACAGGTTGAAGCCTAAGAATCGGCAACCTTAACACTTAAGCAGCTGAAATGAAAATTGCAAATAAAAAATAAATAAAAAACAGCAAAAAAAAAAGGAAAAACAAAAGACAAATTGCACAGCAGAATGGAGACGATGACTGTGGCTTTGAGGATGACTAATGCCCATCTAAAAAACTGAAGAACTGAACAACTGAAAAACTGAAACTCACCGATGGAAACCAAGACACAATGGGCAAACTAAAAACAAAAAACAAAAAAAAACTCGAGGCAAATTTCGAATTAAAATAAAGTCATTGAGTGTGGTCGAGTGGTTCGGTGGTTGCGTGGTTCAGTGGTTCGGCATTGGTGGATTGCCGCGTGCACACAATGTGATGCACTGATGCAGTGGTGCACTGATGCACTGATGCAGTTGCAGTGCAAATGTGCAAATGCTATCTGAATTCCCGGGAAGATGCCATCGCCATCGCCATCTAAATATCACAGTATTACACTAAAGGTTGCTAAGGGATTTGAAATTGTGATTCAGTCACGATAGATGATCTCGAGCACTAATTTCAGCAATTGAAACTGAAATTGTTCGGGCGGATTCCTGGAAGTCACAAATAATGGAAAATTCGAGTTCAGCATGAGTTTTCATTTTGAATTAATTAACTGGTAATTAAGCCATCTTTACAAGTACTAGGAAATGTGTAAGGTCACTCAAAATATAACCCATTTAATTTCAATTAATGGATGTAAGCACGAATTGCATAAAACTCTCTAGTAATAAGCGTACTTAAATTCAGATAACATTTATTGGAAATTCATGTAATGAATATTATTTTAACCAGCTATCCCAGATATATTAAATGGAAACTTGAGAAATTAAATGGGTTGTGATGATTGCCTTACCGAACATGGTAATTATCCCACTAAAGGCATCGATCGGCGATATAACCTGATTGTAATGCGAGTACAGCTGATATATATTCATACATCCCGAATGACCTCAGACGAGTCAATGCTTCCTGAGAGCGAAAATATCCGTAAAAAAAACAAAAAAGGAATTACTCACAAAGGAACCTGTTCCGAGATAACAATCAACGATCATAAGAAGCGGGGAGCTGACAGATCTGACGGGTTTCTATGCAGATGATGTCTCGTTTCGATATCTGCTGGGACGTGTAAATAAGTAAATAATTAATTACAAAGTAAGTGCTTAAATCTTAATCCGCACAAGACAAATATACCGTACACAACCAATTGTATGAGTTGCGAATGATAATCTCTTCCCTTTTTTTTGAACGATAATAGATATTCCGGCATGAAGACAAGAATATCTAATCGAGCTGAAGTATCTTTTTATGTGTAGGAATTACTTTTGTTTTAAGTTTTTGCCATGGAAGTTTCTAAATAAATTGCCCTCAGTCACGAATCTCTTCTTTCTTTTCATTCCCATATTAACTGTGACAAAAACTAAGATGGTGAAAACAAACGACTCACCGAAAAGGAATACTACAAATTCGCATACAATTTCAGCATTTCTCTTGTTGATAAACGCGTATCTCACAGATACAAATATACGCGTATACATATTGTATACAATGTACCTTAGACAAGAAAACGAATGTTCTGCTATTATTTAATTAGCGTTGAGCTTTTGGCCCTCGGGCATGTACTTAAGTGCATGCCGCTTGTATCTTGTATCTTTTTTGCTCATCTTCAGGGGATTAACGACAGTCGAGGGCGGGGAAATAGGAGCACCAGCTAGATAAGCAGCAAAGCAAGACACACACAAAAAAAATTTACATTTTTTATTGCCTGAATATTCGCATAATAATTGCCTTTCCTCTGGCTCTTGCAACAAAGCAAAAAAGATCCAATGCCGCAGCATTGTGGCCACTTCGTGGCAATTCAGATGTATCTGCCGGATACTTGTTCTCGGGAAATTTGTTTATTTTTGCCAAGCGTTGAAATGGTCTCCAGGGGGCTTACGGATATTTTTGCCGCTCTAATCTGATAATCACCGTACAGTAGTACTCGCATACATACGTACGCAGTCGTCCCTCCTTTGCGTTACTTTCCTTTCGTTTCCTTCCCCTCCATTTCCACTTCGATTTTCCACAACTCCCTCGCTGATGACTTTTCTTCCTACTCTTGCCACTTATCTGCTTTCCCAGAGCTCAACTGTTATTACCTTCGCTCCTTTTGTGCTACACTTGCTTCTTGTTTATCTTTTGTTTCTATGCTAAACAATTTTTGCACATGTGGCCCATGGTTATTGTTGTTAATATTATTGTTGCCGCTGCTGTTGTTGTTGCTGCTGCTGTTGTTGCTGCTGCTATTGTTGCTCGATATTGTTGCTGTTTATGCATTGTTCCCATTGTTGTTGCTGCTGACGTCGTCGCTGGAGTTGGCTCATTGAATGAATCGAGCCCCTGGCAACACGAAACACGCACACTCTCGCCCACAGACGGGGTCAAAATAATAGCAATTTGTTTAATTTATGTTATCTTGAAGGTAGTTCATTTATATACCTTGAAGGGTTCATTGAAAAAAGCGTATTTTGTATCTTGTTTAGTTTTAAAAAAAGAAAGTAAAAGATCAAAAACATGAACAAGCCAATTGAGCACTTTGAAAAACTTTTAATAACTATGTAATAAATAAGTAAAAATAGATGCATATAAAATAAAATGAAATTCATCATAATAGGGTGTTAATGTATCGTAATGATACTATTGTTTTGCCCCCGTCTGTGCACATCTTGGAATAAAATGCACCGACTTGCAGATGACTCACAATTTTTACACCGCTGCTGTTGTTGTTGCTGCTGGTGTTTTACTTTTGTTGTTTGTTTTAAGTGCTGTATTGTTGTTGCTTCGATTTACGAAACCTTCGCTGTTCATTAGTGTTGTTGTTGCTGTTGTTGTGCTGTTGCTTCTTCTGCTTTTGTGATTGTCGCTTTGTTGCCAAGCCAGGTACAAATGGAAAGTGTACAAACAAATACGAGAACACAGTCATGCAGAGCGAACAAAAGTCAAGCAAGTTCAAAATGTAATTTTCATGTTGTTGTAACATTTATAAAGTATTTTTAAATTGTTTTAGAATGCATTTAGTCACTGGGTTCAACGGCAATAGTTTGTGTTTCCATCCCAAAAGGGTTACAAGTTTCAATACTTTTTAAGTTACAAGTTGTTTGCCAATGATGAAGATGTAAATGGTTTCCAGCTGCACTTGGAAACACTCTGATTTTCTGCCAGTGTAATTACATACATATGCCATACATGTTTATGTAATTGTGTGCGTGCAGCTATCATTCATATTGTGAAAACCTTGGAAATGCTACAATTACTGTTGACATTTATTTTGCTGCCGTTGTTGTTTTGGGTTTTCATAATTTTGCTGTTGTTGCTCGGGTTTCGCATTTCCGCTTTCGTCGGCCGACATTTGTTTGTCACAGTCGACGGTTTGGCTCACAGTTGGTAACAACGCCGCTTATCAGTTTTCGAAAAACAACCAAATCTAAAGCGATACCAAAAACCATTTGAGTCACAGATACAGATACAGACACAGATACAGATACAAGTACATAACCAACAGCAACAAGCACAGCGGAGGGCCAAAAACCACAAATTGAAAAACAAAATTCGTAATGCAAACAGGCAAACACCTCACAGATACTCTCACACACACACACACACACACAGGCACTTGTTACACTCACTGCGGAGTCCAAAATAATAGTACTGGGTTAAAAAAAAATATATATATATATTTAAATAAGTTATTCTAAAGTAATCAGCCTTTCCATTTCCATATAAAACTATCTCCATCATGCTATCTAAAGATAGTTTAAGCTCAAAAGATACTTTTCGCCATTAGGATGGAAAGTCGTGACTAGGCCAGGTTAAAAAAACTTGAGGGCCCCGCAACTCAACTCAAATTATAGTTCGTAAACATTATTTATCGACGTCCAGCAAATACAAAACTGGTATTAAGATTGCTATAATTTCGCCGGCACTTGTGGTGCCCACTGAACTTGGACACCAAGTAAAGGTATCTTCCTCTGCAGCTTGGAATGGTTCAGCGAGGGCGCGAAAGAGAAAGGTGACGAGGGAATAGCAGAGGGAGAGGAAGAATCTGTATCTGAATCTGAATCTGAGGAGCGGCCGTGTCCAATCGAAATAATATATTGTAAGATCTATTTGTGGTCTGTTTACAACAAAGAAGGGAAAAGAGGCTGAGCGGCGGGAGGACGAACCCCTCGATGGCGAAAAGAATGAGCAGAGCTGAAAAGATTCCGAAGGTCATAGAAACTGTCAAAGACGAGATGGATGCTCGGGATGTACATATGTATGTATGGTATGAATCCATATGAATGGTATGAATCGGTTGATGTGATTGCCCATTGCCCATAGACAAATTGTCAAGAAACATGACAATTGAGGATTTTGCCCTCTGGCACATTTTCCCCCTAGAGTTTTTCCGATTTTCCCAAATCTTTTACCGCTCGCTTGTCAACGGGCGGACAAACAGGCGGACAAACGGACGGACAGACGGACGAACGGACGGGTCAAGTTTTTTCTCTTCGCTCACTGTGGGAATAATGACACTTTAAGGGGCTGGCAGGGGAAACAAAACAGCAGCGTCTAACAATCGACTACAATGGAATTGATGGCATTATAATATGGGAGCAGGCTGTAATTCGGGGTTTAGTAATAAGAGAAGATTGCCCGTACAATTGTCTCGGATTAGGGGTTTTAGGGTTTTCTTCTTTTTTTTCGAGATAAATTGGGTCAAGTCAGGTGGGCAGGTTTTCCTTTCTTGCTTGGGTTTTGGCACAAATGCGGAAAATAGTTTAGGTAATTAAGGGAAGAATCTGAAAAAACTAATATTTTCTTACTTACTTATGTTCAAAACGAAGGATCATTTGATATATGTGAACTATCAAGCACTTTTAGATTACAACATCTGTAGTTCTAATAAATTTCTGAGTATATAAGTAGATCGTGTTTGTTCTGTCACTCGTGTCTAAGACAACAGATTAGCTATGCCAAAAAGCAAAGTATGAAGTCTTCTTAGTCTTGTATGTATTTTCAAAATGTTCAAATGTACGCCAGTTCTTGGAAAAGCCAATTTTCACCATGACCAAGGCAAAAACGACGCTTTAAGGAAATTAATTAATAGCAAAATTTTTGAATATTATTTTGTGTTTTTTTTTATGGATTTTCTGACAGCAAGAACATATACCCATTTTCTAAAACCCCGGACAACGATCGAAAATTTCTCTTAGCCACGTGCCGCTGAAAAAATAATAATGAACACGTCCAAAACGAGTCCACCTACGAGCGAAGTTGATGTGACAAATCCAAAAAACTTAGACTGCGCAAATCTCTCTTGAATCGAACCGATTTTTGGTTTTTGGTTGGGGTAACCACACGTGCCAAAGATCCGATAAAGCTGCAGACTTTCCATGAACAGAAATTCCAAAAAGTAAAGATAGAAAAATTTAGAGGAAAAAACTTAGATTAATTAGCCAACAAGTGTGGGATGTGTAGTTCCAAGAGCGGAATTGTTCAAAAACAAAAACCAGAGGACTTGACCAAATATTTGCCATCTTTTTTGTGTTTCGAGTCATTTTTTTGTTGTTTTCATTTTTATTTGCTGCCACTTTTGTTCTCTTAATGTCTACAAATATAGATACATTTGTGTGCTTCAATAACAGAAATTCCGCATTGGAGAATATGCATGCAAATTGTTGACAAAAGTGACACACCAATCTATTTATTCAGTTTAGAATGGAACGCGTTGGGAAAACAGCGAGCGGGGAAAGAGGAGGAGAAATTTAAAACAAAGCCTGGAGCAAACAATAAGTTAAGTTAAATAGTACAGCAAATAGGCGACAGACATCGTCTTAAAGTTCGGAATTTTTTGTGGGGAATACCGTGCAGGTGTGCTAGATGCTCTGGATTCTAAACTTAAGAACCTTACACACAAAAAAACACAGATAATTAAAGAAACTATGGGAAAACACGCTGCGAAAATGTGGTCAACTTGGAATTTTGGGAAACGCGTGTGGTCCATAATCGAAACGTGTTGTCGTGAATGCGAAAACTATCTTTAGTAGTAGGCCGCGCTAGCGCACACTCGAAAATATTTTTAAAAACACCAATAAATTACAAAGTCAAGGAAATTATCAGCGCCAGTCGCGTCATGAGACATCATTAAATTGCCTTGAGAATCTCGGACTCGGCGGAAAAACAAAAGACGCGCACCAGAGTCTCGTAGGTTCAAAATTCGTATAAAAACACGAAAAAAAAATGTATAAAAATATGCGAAACTCGCTTAAAAATATAACGAAATGTAGCCGAAAAAAATACAACAAAAAATGCGAACGAATTGTGACGTGAAATTGATTCAATTAAATCTTTTATGACGTGACAATTGAATTCTATTTTCGCATCTAATTGGAACTGATTGTAGTTTCGCCCCATCAACCCCACAATAACCGCACCGCGTACATCTCGACCAACACGTACTACTCTATACTATATACTCTAATGCTGTATACTATGTACATATATATACCTATATCTCTGCGTTCCCATACGATCTATGTACGTAGACTATAGAGTGTTTATTCAAATATTGTTGTCAACGGTTCGCGCGTACACTTGCACCCTTTTTATTTCGGTTTTCTATTCTCGGAAATGACCGAATATTGCGATGGGTCCAAAAAGAAAATATTGTCAACTGCCTGGCGGTTTTGCCCCCTGGACCGCTTTCCTTTTCGTTTTTGGTAATGACTTGAGGTGGATGCTAGATGTTCGCCATAACAAGAAGAATGACAGCATTCTAAATGACTTTCTACACTCGATGTTCTGCCGAAATATGGCACACGTCTTGCCGCAATTACACTTTGCATATGCGAATTATCCGAAAATCACTTTCGTTGAGGTAGGCGAGTTGCGAAATTTCTTTGAGATACAAATTTAAATAGTCTTTCAAAGGGCGTCCTTTTTCAAAACCCCTGCACTTGTTTTTCTAATCACAGTTTGTTTATTTATTAAATATATCTTAAATAAAATACATGCACCCCATACAAATTGCATGTCAGGTAAACATTTATAGTGTACATATCATTAATTTAAGAACCTAGTACCAAATACCTATACATCAAAGTATATAAGTATCTGGTATGTATATTTATAGTTCAAGGTTTGGATTAAGCCTTTTTCTTCAAGGAAATATTATTAAATATATATTAAAAGCTTTACTAAAGTGCGCACCTTACTATGGACTTGTTTTCCTGTCACAAAAAAACCTCTTTAAAAGGTTTTGACCTTTAAAGATTACTTTTATAGCCGATTATAGTCGAGCGCAGCGTAAGTCGGTGAGATTTATTCATATTGTTGCACTTCTGGTTGGTAACCTCAGCCAGTTTGGCCAATTGCAGCGTTGCCGCTTTTCAGCCAAGTTCATAGTACCCATCGCAGCCCACCAACAACCAGCAACAAAGTTGTAAGCCTAGCCCAAACTGGTTGCCCAATTGTCTTCCCCTACTGATCGCGAGGCAGCGATTGTTGCCGTTTGTGTAACTACTGCAGCTGTGCACTCAAAGAAACTAGATGAACCCTGCACTCATTTTTAAGTTTCTAGTTTTTAAGTCCCATGCTGCAATTATACACTGATCTATGGGAATTGAACTAGCCCGCAAACTAATTTAAACCTTAAGAATAAGAATTATTTTTTATTTGCTCAATAAATTTATTATATTTAAAACAAAAGTTTATAATATACAAATATCACTTAGATTAAAATAAAAAACTAACATTAATTAATATATTTATGTACATTTGCTACATGCAACATCCATGGCAATCCAATCTAATGGGTTTGTTGAACGTCTTCCGCTCTCCAGTGCGATCGGTTTCTTCCAGTGTATAACTGAACCGCATTGCTTATGCTGAGCAGTGCGTGGTAGAGCGCAGTTTCTCGCAGTGCAGTTGCCATGGCCGTGGCAGTAACGGGTTGTGCGGCAAGCGGCAAGCGGCGTTGCCGCTTTTCAGTGGTTCGGTGGCTGCTGAAAGAAAGTTGCACCCGCAACAAGCTGAACCGCCCCTGCCCCTCCCTCGCCCCACACCCCCCTGGCCCCTTCGCCCCTTTGGAGCGCCCCTGGGATGCAGCAGTGCTGGCAGAAAAGAAAGCCGTTTTGTTTTAATTTTTTCCACAATTATTTTCCGCTAGCGCAGGAAAAATTATATGCTTTTATTTTTGTAATTTTTTTTGCCTTTGTTTTTCGCTCTGTATGTGTGGTATGATTTTTTTTCACAAAATGTTTTTGCTTTTGTTTGTTTTTTGTTGTTTTGTTTTGTTTTGGTTACAAATTTCTCACAATTATTTTGTTGTTTTTACGCAATAAAAAAACTTAACATTAAATACAATATATTTTTGTTTTCGCTTTTGCTTTTTTAATAATAAAAAATTAATACATGTATTTTTTTCGTATTTTGCTTGTTTATTTCTTTCTTTCTCTCTCTCTTTTTGTAATAAATAGGTATTTTTTTCGATTTGATAGATACTTTTTGCTGGTAATAGATACTTTCGTGTGTGTTTTTTGTATGTTGGTGTGGATGTGTGAATGGTGTGTTAATGTATGTATTTGTGAGAACATTAAGTTTTCCTCATTACGTTAATTGTAATTTTTACAAATTATATCGCATTGCATTTAATTAAATTTTCACATTTTATTTGACGATTTCTTGATTTTTGTTTTTTGCTGCTACATTTAAGTTTTTGTTTTCATATCGCATTGGGAGTTTTACACAGACAAAAAAATTTTACAAATTTTTTACGCTTTCACATTTACTGAGATATTCATTGCCTTAAATTTTATGCTTGATTTTTTTTGTAAGTTTAATTTATTCTCATTTTTATTTTTAAATTTTATTTGTATTTTTTTGTTGTGGATTTTCTTTGTGTTTTTATTTTTTTGTTGTATTTGTTGTGTAGTACGCGCTATACATTTAATAATATATAAAAATTTGTTAAAATCCTAAAATTTGTTGGTTTTAATTAATATTAATTAATAATTTAAAAAATTTTTATTGCAGCAAGCTGCGTCTAACTAAAATTGGAGCGTGTGTTCTTCATCATCTACCTCATTCACAGTTAGAGGCCCTCATCATCTCTCTCAGTTTTAAAGTTAAATTTTAAATTTACCAAGATCAAGTTTGTTTGTTTTGTTGGTTTCTTTGTTTATTACTATATAGCATACAATTTTTAAAAAAAATCTGTTCTTTTGTATTGTGGTTTTTCTTGTGTATGGGGTGTGTGTGTGGTGTGTGTTGTGTGTGTGTGTTGTGTGTGTTTGTGTTATGTGTAATTTTATCAACGTCTTTTGCCGGACTTTGGTGCATCCGGCAGAAAACTCTTAGCATCTTAAACAGTATCACATATTCATGAGTTGTCGACCGGCGAGCCCCAAAGCGAAGGCCCCAGAAATATGATTCTGGGATTGATTCGTGGGGCTGCCGTCTTTGAATTTCATGTTGGTTTTTCTTTACTTTTCTTTTCGCTCTTGTCGCCTTTTGTTTTTCTTGCTTTTGCGTTTTTGAAAAAGGAGAAACAACTTAAAACTCTAGTTATTTGTTATAGCACTACGCATCTAAGTAAAATGGTGGTGAGAGTCACAATTACAAAAATCGGGCCTTACGGTCCGCATATATAGTATTAGTATGAGAGTGTGGTTGGCGTACCCTAATGTGTGTTTGTGTGTTTATGTGTGTGTGTGTGTATTAAAGGTGTATGTGTGTGTGTGTGTGTGGTGTAGGTGGGGTGGCTTCGAATACTTGCTTCGTGTTGTTGCACTTCAATTGCAACAAACTACTGCTCTCGATCATCACAGGGGTGGTGTTTTTTTGCTTTTTTGTTTCGCGCAGACACATATATGCGAGAAGATATATGCATATCTGACAGATCTTGCTGATCACCATTATTAGTTGGTGGGCGTGGCGATGGCCGCACTGGGACTGTGGGCGTGGCTGCCGAAGCTATAGCTCCGGCGTGCACCCAAACCATCAGCGGAATACAGCTTATTCTTGGTGATCGTGTACTCCGGACTGATGGTGATCGTGCGGGCCAAACTCTTCATGAACTGCGGCAACAGCGACGTCCAGCCGCGATGATCCTGCCGAAGTGTGAGATACACCTCGAATGTGGACACCGTATCCGGATCGACCTTGATCGAGGCAATGCGACGCGAATTCTTCGGCTCATCCTCGAACTCAATGTAGATGGTGCAGCCGCGTATGCCGCGGGGCTCCTTCTCCGACACGCGTATAATTTCGCGGGCCACGCTCGGCGTGAGATCACAGGGTAGCGACACTTCCGTACAGGTCAAATGACGCGACTTGGCCGCCCTCAGTTCGTCGAGCAGTCGCAGGGACAGCTCCTCCACGGCCTTCTTATCGTAGCAGCAATCATTGCTACCGCCCACCTCCTCCTCCGCGTCAGCAGCGTAGTAGTAGTAGTTGCTATTGCTATTGTAGCTGCCGCTGGGCTTTGTCTTCTTGCTCTGACTTTGGCCAACATTGTTGTTGCTGCTGCCCGCCGGCTGCTTGTGCTTAATACTGCTGGATGTGGATGTGGTTGTGGATGCGGTTGTAGATGTGGATGTGGATGTGGCGGTAGCACTGCTGCCATTGCTGCTGGCCCCAGTTGTCTTGGCCTTCTTGGACATCAGGTCCAGAGTGTATGCCGACGGCGGTGGCAGTCTGCTGGTCCAATCTGGAATGATTGAGATGAAGCGAAAATGTTTGATAAGTAAAATGTTTGCCAAAAACAAGAGCTTAATTATTCCCTAACTCTTTGTTACTGCATCATCTCAGGTAACTGTTTAAAAAATATTCTGCACATTAAACGAATTTCACGTAGTAACGAAAGCGTTTCGTTCGCACGTCTTAAAACACCTCTTAAATTCTATTGCTACATCTGGTAAAAAACAAAAAAGGGAGAAATAACGAAACGGAAGCCAAAAACAAACAACTAGGCAATGAGCAACAGCCGCTTGGCAACAGCGAACGAGAGTTGAAAGCGCAGCACGCAAACGTGAAGCGATGGGCAAAGGCAACGGTGAAAAGACGTAGGGCCAAAGAGAGAGAGAGGCCAAAAGAAAACGAAAAAATCATTTTTTTTTATTGCTGCTGGGAGTTTTTTGTTGCTACAATTTGCGTACGTGACGAACAATTTAACATGATTTTTTATGACATTTTTCCTTTTTGTAATTGCAAATTGATTTTTTATGCATTTTTTTGTGTAAATGTAAATTACAAAGTTAATTGCTGATGAAATTTCAAGGAGCTTTGCACAGCAGTTGTTGTTTTTCTTTCTTTTTCTTACACAAGTTCAAAAAGATGATAAACAGTTTAAATGTTCATAAAATATTTTAAAAGCTTTATATATTTTTATTGAAAAATGAAGACTGCATTTTGAGAAGCACAAGTTTTAAAATTTTAAGATCTTTCTGGAACCTTCGCGATTCTTCCCTATAGACAAAGACATCCTCCGAATTTTGGATGAACTTACCTTTATTTTTGTTTGATCCTTGCAGGCTACCGTAGATGATTTGTTCCCGAGCAATAACATCCATTTTCATCGGTTTTCTGTGTGTTTTTTGTTGGCTTGGAAAGTCGAATCGAATCGAAAGTCGTTCGTTCGTACGCTAGCTCGCTCGCAATTTTCCGACGGCTTTCGACGCCTTTCTTTGTATATCACTTTTACAATTTAATTAAGCTTATTTAATTTATCACAATTTGCTGTTTGTTTTCTTGCTGATTGCTTTAATTCTTCCTCTTTCCGTTCTGGTTGCAGTTTAAATTAACATTTGTTGTTGGTTGGTTGGTTTTGTTGGTTGGTTGGTTGCTTGTTGTTGTTGTTTTGTAGTGGAAATCACAGCACTTATGTTGTTTAAACTTTTATTTGTTTTGTTGTATCACTTAAATGGCGTTGGTCCGTTGCATTTGTTTGATGGCAAATTTTAAATGTTTAGTTTAGTTTAAAAATATAACGTCAGTAGCATAGAATTCTTCGTGAAACAGTGTTGAATGATTGAATTTTGTTTCTTGGATTTTTGTATATATTTAAGCAGTGGAAAAAGTCTGGCTATGCACGTTTTTGCTGCTGCTGCTCTTCATTTGATTTTCTGGCTGCGAGAGTCTGTTTTCTTGTTTACTGTGTTCAGTGTTTTTTTCGAAGCTACTATGAGTTTCTCTGCCGGCGCGCCGCCTTTTATACTCCTCGGCGGTCCGCTGTCGCCGTCGGCGTCGACGTCGTTTGTGAGAGCGTCGCTCTCTTTTTGCTGTTTTGCTCTTCGCACAGCTGTTTCACTCGCCATCTCGCTCATGCGCACCTACAACCCGGCCGGCGAAAGAGCGCAACAGAGAGGGCTATAACGGCGTACGTGACGCGAAAAGAGGAAAAGAAAATCCCGAATTGGGAGAAAACCACGAAAAGGATGAAAATTGGAAATGTTCTCCCGCAAGGAAACGAATAAAGTAACAACAACTACAAATGCAATGGAACGAAATGAAATGAAAAAAAAAGAAATATAGGGGGGGCAACAACAAAAAGCCACCCCGGCATATTCATATTACTGGCTCTGCCGGCGTTGACGGCGACTGCGACGCCGGCAGCGTGGCAGGCAGGCTAAAAAAATTTTCCACTCCGAAAACGAAAACTCAGTTGCAAGTTGCAACATGCTGCAAATAGCGGCTGTTGCCAGGCCGCAAAAAAGATACGAAACGATACGAGAGATACCAGAGCTACAAGATACGAATGTATCTTCAGAATTTCCTTTTCGCCTTTTCCACGGAAGCGGGGCGAATGCAAATTTTACATCGCTCGCCGCTTCGGCAACCAAGCAACCCGGCAACCAAAAAGTAAATCTCGAGAGGAAAACCCATCAAGTCGCAGGAAAATCCCTATGAGGAATATTAAATCAAAGTTTTTGTGCAAACGTTACTTCCATTAAATATTTAATAAAAGGGCTGCCAGTGTGCATTTCCTTTTAGTTTCTCATATGCAACGTACTTAGCTTCGGAATCGGTTAAAAATTCTGCGCCCGTTTTTATGGTTATTCGTAAAAAATATATATGTCTATCAGTTTAATATCATTAAAATGCTATTTTTATACAAAAAGTGTGATTAATAAAATTATTCTTATCTGGGTAAATTATCTACCATAAAACTGCTCATTTATTTGAAAAACGAGCCTTCATTTGTGGGTTAGGTGAAAAATATCAGGCCACTATTATTTATAATTTTCTTTATTTTTATGGCATGACTACTAGGAAAATGTAAATGTTTTACCTTGCGGCTAGTTATTTAATATTTTATAGTAAAATATTATAGGTACATATATGTATTTCTTACAACTCTGGTGAAACTCAAGAAATGAGTCTCCAGATTTATAAATGCATCTTTGAGATACTGAATTGAATTCATTACTTCGTTTATTAGCACAATAATAAATGAGTAATTTCACTAATATGTGGATATTTCCTGATTGCCGTCTTTGTTTCCTTGTGTGTTTTACAAAATCGCCTATCTAATCTCTGTGCATTTTATTGATAAAGCTGAATGTGAAACATTTCATTACATTTTGTAATGACACTTTAAATGAATATCTTCCTTTTTCGATAGGAATTAAACATTCCATTTTGTTACTAGGAATATGCAAATTTTCCGAACATAAAATCATATTCCTGGAACTTTCATTTTCCCACAAAAGTAATACGTTAAATCTATAAATATCCTCTTCCGATTCGGTGACGAATTTCATCATAATTTCAATTTAATGCTCGCTCTTTGATATGAAACTCGCACACTCGATTATTTTGAGGACCTGTTCTTATGAATTCATGGATACCCAAGCCCGAGAATTTCATCAGCAAATGAAAATGTGCGATGTTGGATGTGTGATGTTGTATGTTGGATGTGGGGATAATTTCATATTCATATCATGATCCAAGGCTGTGTGTCCTTTCCTTTCCTTTCAATTGAATGCATTTTCCTGCCATCTTCATCTTGATGGTTATTTTTTTCCTTCGCCTTCGCCTTTGCCCGGCATTGTTGTTTGCTGACCAAAGCTGAAAATGCTGCACGTAGATTGAAAACGAAAGATTGAAATGTATCTCATGAATGCCCTGCCCCCAGAAAAAAAAACAAGAACCGAGGAAGAAAAGCAGAAGAAATCCAACTTGTCTTCTTGTGATGCTGGCTCAAATAAATAAAATCAAATTTCTTTCATATTGAAATGAAATTCCATGAAGCACGCATGTGGATTTGTATCTGTATCTTTGGGATATCTTTCGTGCCACATTAGCTTTATGTAGATGTGTTTTGTCAGATAATAAATGAATTGAAACGAGAACTTCTTTTGTTTGACTCTTGGCCCCTGACTTTGCCACATTGCAAAGTGAACTCAACCGAACTGAACTGAACTCAACTGATTCTGAAATGGAAAAGGATTTCATTGATAAACCTGAGCACTCTTTGAAATTTCGCAATCTTTGAAATGCGACCCCCAGCCGCCGCCCCCAGCAGCAACTCTATTGGGGCGTGGCACGGCCTGATTAGAAACAGGCAACACACAAACTGGAACCACAACGTGCCTCTCGAAAATAAACAACAAAGAGCTGTGATTCAGGTCGGCCAACAGACGACGAATTTGCGAGGGGTTAATGATCAGCGAAATTTATGGCCAACACACAGATATATACGGGTATAAATTGGCTTATAGGGCATATGCTTGCTTATTTTGTGGCTAATAGATAGCTGGTGACGCCTGCTGCCATAATTTCAATGAAAAAGCTGGAAGTAGATAGATGGAACTTCAGAAAATGTAATCAGATTTGTATCTAGTACAGAAAGACCCACTTTTATTCACCTAATTTCGATTACCCAATTGCAATTTGTTTCCATCATTATGCATAAACAATAATCAAGTGCCTTTAATGCGGCAAATTTAAATTTGAAACAAATTCGCTAGGTAAATCAATCAAGTGTGAGATTGAAATCCACTTTCCCAACTGTTTCCTTTGTGACTTTGCGATACATGGCAGCCATATAGCCATATAGCGCATATACATATAGAGAACTTTCCCTCGGTGTGTTCTCCGCTTTTCCGGGAAAGCAATTTTCACAAAGTTTACGCTTTGGCTTTGGCTTTCGCTCTTGTGGCCCCCTCGAAGGCAATTTGTAAATTTAAATTAGTTTTACTAAACACAACACATTTTCACACCGGCACACACACACACCCATCCATACATACAACATGCATACATATGTATGCATAAATTTTCATTAAAAAAATAAGCGAAGAGAGTGCGGGGAAAATCGTTGAACGTGTGCAGAACCCAAAGAAAATTATCAAGAACAAGTTGATTTTTCTTTCAGCTTGTTTTCATTTTTTTTTCCATTTTTTTTTTGATTTTTTTGGAGGGGGAGGCCCTGCCAAAATGTTTCGCCGAAACGAGCAGGTGAAAAACACAAGGGGAAAACACGAAGCGCTGGGCAAAGGCAAATTATCCATTTATCTATCGCAGGGAGATCAACTTTTGCGGAATGCTCTAGAAAAATAGCTACATACAGAAGTAGAAGTAGAAAAGTTATGACGAGCAGAAATTCGGGAAGTTCATTGTGCCAGCAAAGTCTTCAGATTCAGATTCAGATTCAGTCTTTATTCAGAACCAGGTATACAGATATGCAGATATATGTATGTATGAATGTAGATAGATAGATAGATTTCCGGGCTGTCGGGCAAAGTTAATGCCAAGGAATTTGGCAAGTAATTTATGACAGCCAAATGGAAATGGGAAACAAATGGCGATAAGCTAATTTGATAAAGGTGTTTGATCGATCCACTGCGATAACGGCGATTTGCAATTGAAAAGCGAAAATCATTCGCATTTGGCAGATAAAAAACGCTGACGTGGGCGGATATTCACTGTTCGTCATTTCGAGATGTTGATAAAAGGTGAATGAAAATTAAGAAATCTACTGAAATTAACTGATATCTATAAAAATAAATATGAATATACTTCATCAGTAGAATCAGTAGTTTAATTCCAGGTTTATTTGTTGTATTAGTATCATTTTTAATAAAATAAATAATATTTAATTTTATCACCTTGAATTTTCAAGCGAACTGCAAGATATATTTTTCTGCTCAACGAAAACCGAAAAACGAGATACAAAACGGCATGCGTGGCGCCACCTAGCGGCCAGAGTTTCCTTTGCACCGGCGACGTGACCAACTAAACGTGCGAGTGCGAGCGAGATGGAGTGTGACAATTTTCCGCAAGGAAAACGAAAATGATTTGGCAGCTTGTCTTCGGGGGAAAGAAAATGCCTAAAATTAGAGCACAAATTAGATTTCAATTGAATTGAGATGTCTGCGGACAAAAGTGTCCCACAGATGCATAATTGATTTATGCAAACGAATTCGAATTCGCAGCACAAAACTGGCCAGAAGTTTTCTCTTTACTTTATATTTCGCCTCGGAAAATGTAACTATGCAAATAAGTCGCCTATTTATTATTTATTTATGTGCCAAATGAGATTCTATTCTCTCGCTACTTTTCATTACTGCTTTAAATAATCTGTATTTTGTAATACTTTTTGTCTCAAATTCTCTTTTGCTTAAATCGGTGCTTTGAGTGAAAAATAACATACGTTCGTGCGCTCTTTCGGCTTTTCGTAAACCACTCAAGAGCGCTTCACATGTAAGTGGCGCTCTTGAGTTCTCCTAAAAAGAGTACACTTATACTCGTTTGTTTCTTTCACAGCTGATGCAGCAGCGCCTCTCTTTCGCTCACAGCTGGTCGGTGAAACAAGTTAACTGGAACAGGCTCTCTTATTGGCTTTTCCTGCTGAAAAGTGCCATAACTATAGTTTTTTACTGCATTTCTGAATGCACTCAACGTTAATTAATGGCTTGCTAAATTACTTGGCTGTTTTAGTTGCACTTATTGCCCTGCTCTCTCGCTCTCTCTCTCTCTGTCTGCCTCTGCTCAAAACTTGCAGTAATTTTACTGGCTCTCTTTTTCTTTGAGTTTGCAGCTGTTTCGCTCATCATATGTTTCTGAGCCGAGCCTCCCACTACCCCCCGCAACAAACCAGCTCCGCCTATGTGCAACTGTATGTGTATTTTGCATTGTGTACACAAAATCAGCCGCTGCCCTCTGCCGACGTCGCTGCGGGCAGCGCGGCTCCAAGCGCAGCCAGTGAAATACATACAAACAGGCATGTATTCGTACGTACGTATGTATGTGCGTATATGTATATCTTGATTTTCCAACTCGTTTCGCGCAGTCAACGCGCCCCCCAAAAACACACGCACACACCGGCAAGCACACACATACATGCAGCAGTACAAAGGGGGCCAAAATAATATTGATAATGATCAAATCCAGCCTATGAGCTTAACTTTTTAACTTTGGTTGGTTGTAAATGCACTAAAATTTATAGCTTTTTTATTTTTTTCGATAGTTTGTTGAGATGTTGGAAACTAGGTAAAGTTAAAGTTTAGAAACAGTTTTTTTATTTATTTATTTATTTATTCATTATGCTCCATAAAAAAAGATTCTTTCCAATATTAAGCATTACGATGCCGAACTTTCATATCAACTTGATAAACTTTATAGCGATGTCAGTAAATCTAAGGTTCACAATCACACGTTTTTTTGGGAATAGTAACCATTATCGGTCAACGGATATCACGGGTGGTTAACCTTTCTTGATTAAAAACTCTATCGGTGCATGGCACTTTATTTTAAAATTAGAGATACAAACATACAAACATATGTACATAGAGGAATCCAAAAATATTGCAGAACGACTGATTGCAGATACTTCTAATCGTTCCTTCACTTTTTACGGGGTAGCAAGTGGAACAACCTTTTAACGTTTGTTATTGAATTTTTAGCGTGTTTTAATAAACAGACTAACTTGTTTAGCGCACTCAGTTGTTTTGATTATTTCGGGTGGCAAAAACAACCTAATTAGAAATGTTCTAAGTCTAAGTTTAGTGAATATACTACAAAGTTAATATACCCTGTAAATAGATAGAATTGAATATAAAACTATATTTTTCAGCATTTGCAACTAAGAAGAACTGTTCCACAAGTGTACCAATTCTATTTCTATTGACTTCCATTGTTTAAACAGGGTAGCGCCTATTTATTTGGCGCCCGCTGTTTGTGTGCAACTATGTATGTGGCAAGTTGGATAGATAGTCACATATATACATATATCTTGGGATACAGCTAGGTGGGTAGGTAAGTAAGTATATGTATTATGCCTAGGGTTTTGTTGCTGCCTCAGCTGTTACTGTTGTTGTTGTTGCTGCCACCGCTGCTGCTGCTGTTGCCGTGTTGTTTGTGGCCGTTGTTGTTGCTGTTGTTGTTGGTTTTTTCTTATTGCCTGCACACACGGCTCTTGTGCGCCGTTGCCAATTTTCACTCACTGAGTGAGCCGCGTCCATTGGAATCAAGTTGCTCAACGGCAACGTTTCATTTTCATATCTTTCCCATTTGTGCCCCACTGTGTGTGTGCGCAAGTGTTGGTGTGTGCAAGTGTGTGCAAATGTGTGCGAGTGTGTGTGAGTGTGTGCAGTAAGTGTTTGTGTTGCTGTTTGCTTGTTGTTGGTCTTTCTCTTCTTTTATTTTTTAGCTGGTTATTTATTTATTTATTTTTTGTTTCGCCGCTGCAACAGAGCGAAGAGAGGGCCCCCAAAAAGAGAGAGAGAGCGAGAAAGAGAGAGAGAGAGAGATAGCACTTTGGAGCCCGGCCGGCCTTTGTTGTTGTTCGTTTTGCTTATGGGCAATCATCTGTTTTATTCTGCACACAGATGCACCCACACGTACGTACGTGCACCCACACAGGTGAAACTGCCTAGGCTGCATCTTAAAGATACTTTTCTGCAATCCTTAACCTGCAGAATGGAGAACTTGTTATCTCTAAATTTATTAAGCGTGTGCATAACGATGGAGATAATTGTGTGACTTTGCAGTAGAAGATGCCAATAGGTTCGTTCATTTGTAATAAATATACAGATAGTGATGAAAATATCTAACAGATACTTTACCTTCCATATAAGATACTTTAAAATATTGCATTTACAATATGAAGATACATACTATAACGTGCTCTTCATTAACTACAATGCTTCATATTTTAGTTCGCCTATTTATATCTATGTATTTTGGTAGATATTAAACGTGAAAGAACACTTTTTCCGTAACTGAAGCCCTCGGAAATTTTCGGTTAGAGAAGGTGGCCCGTATTTGTATCTGCTACAAAGTCATGCCATGTATCTTTTGTATCTTTTGTGCCTTTTGCCTGTGTTGTGCATTCGCCGTCAGCTTTTTTTTCCATCAATAGTTCATTTTCTGCTTGGCAACGGGTTCGAGTTCTTTTTCTTTTCTTTTTCTTTTCTTCTTTTTGTATCACCTCTCTCTCTCTTTCTCTTTCTGCCACTCTGCCTCTCTATTTCATGTTTAACTTTATTTTTTTTAGACGGCTACGTAAAGTTTCATGAAATTGGAGAAAACGTAGAAATGATGAAATTACTGGACATGTACATGTGTTCTGGGTGGCAGGTATCCAACACCCCCAATCCCCACCTGCAAACCCCTTTGTTTTTCCGCCATTCATCCCATGCTATTCCTAGTTTTCACCGCCCTCCCCCCGTTTTTCACCTCTTTCGGTTGATGAACGTGGATTAGTTCCATGGAAAACTATGCAAAAATTTGATACACACAGTTGATACGATGATGATGATGATGATGGAGGAACGTTGTTTAGAGCATTACATATGTATGAATGTATATATGTATGGCTTGGAATGGGACTGGGGATTGGATTCTGACTATGACACACCTGTCATGTGAGACCTGCAACAATGGAGCAGATAAAGAGCGGCAGTTTATATAATCAGAGTGCCATTGCTGATTCCATCAACAATGTCAAGATCCAGCTGGGAATTTGATGACCGCCCCCATGCCATTATGCAAATCCCCAACCCATTTCAGTGTATTACGATTATGTGTGCAGTAAAAAGAGCACTTTCTAATATTAGTAAATACTTACTTGTTATCAAGCAAATCAAATCGAATTTTGAACTGAATGAGTGTGTCAGTTTTTATTGCCCAACTGAAAGAAAGAAGACTGGTAAAAGAGCTCGAATGATCGATTTTGATAATGAAAAGGTGACTAATGTCAGGTGAGCCATAAGTAGGGAACTAACACATATAATAACACATATAATAATGTATATATGGACAAGGTATTACGGCGTCTGGAAGCAACAAATAGGATTATAAACGCATGGTAGCAAAAAAAAACAAAAACCACTGACGTGTAACCTTCCAAGTTCAAGTTGATTATAAACAGAGATTGAGGAAACGATGGCTTAGCTGCACCCCCTTTCACAATTAGGGATGTGACTCAAATCGACTCGACTCGACTAGACTCGTACTCTTTAATAGCCTCCCAGCTGGAGCTCTACGGGAAATGGAGACCGTAAAAAAAGAACAGAGCCGTAGAGCAGAAAAGCAGGAAAGCGAGGGGAAAACAATGCAACCCCAAGCAACTCGCAACTTCCTTTCCAATCAAGGCAATTTATCAATTTAGCACTCAACTCTGACCCTGCCCCTTTCCCCCTCCCCTTACATTCCCTTCGTCTAGCCGTGGAATCAACTCTCGACTGGCAATGGGAATGGGAATGGGTATGGGTATATAGGAATATAGCTAAAGGAAATGGGTGTGGGAAATGGGAAACTCGGGAGGGGGTAGGTGCCATGTGCCCAACATCTGAGCGCTAATCACCCCTGAAATTGCGTGTGCTGCGAAGGTCAAAAGTTGGCTGTGTCTGAGTTTTAGTCCTGAACTCGAAGTCCTTATCCTGCTCCTACACTACACAAGGGAAATAATGCTTTGACATGCTACGAAAATTTAAGAAGAATTATAATTCAACTATGAAGAACTTTCTAACTTTAGCTTATGAAACGCGTTGAAAACAGAACTTTTTCAACTGTAATGTTTAAGCATTCTTTATTCTTTATTTTATTTTGTCTATCTCATTTATAAACTTTATTTCTCCCAGTGCAGGGAGCGCTCAAGAAGTCCGAGTTTGTCGAGGTCAGGAGTCGATTGATTTTGTGCAATAACCAAAAATAGACCATGGTGCAATCCGCTTCCCGGTTCATTTAGTCGCACTAAATCAATTAAATTAAGACTTGAATAGATTTAGCATAACAACAAATATAAATGCAAACAGTATAAAGTGTCACACGGCTCGAACTTTTGATGAGCGTAATTTATGCAGAGCGTTGCGAAATGGAAACGATTCCAGGCGACAGACAGTCGTTGTGAAGATTTCCAAATGGTTTCTATATCCAAATTATTTCTATTTCCAAATGATTCCTATTTCCCTAAATGATTTCATCAGCCCAAAGTGCGGACCGCCTGCCACGCCCCACGCCCCCTGCCCCTGTGCCGCCCTTCCTGCGCTGGCCATCACAACTCTATACCTGATGCGAGGATCTCATCAGGTTCTGGTTTTCCTTGCCCTCGAATGTCTGCGCTATACCTGCGATGAGCAGAGACCCTAGAGTGCCCCGAAATGATCCTCAAATTTTCCACAATGAGTTAATGGTTGGGTTTTCCCAAAATCACCCGCTGTTACTCGACTCTCGATTGAGGTCGCCGTGTTTTGACATCGATCACAAAGTTCGGGAAAAGTCAGATAGGACCACTAAAATACGGACATTCCTTCTCCCTTAAATCATGCTTGTCAATTCCATTTTTTAACCTACCAAAGCGTTACGAAATAAAAAAATGCATTTCTAGATTTATTTATGGTAATAAGTATCTGTAGCTGTAACTGTAACTGTATCTGCATCTGTAACCGTATCTGTATCTGTAATTGTATCTTTATCTGTATCTGTAACTGTGGCGAATTCGTTAGGAACGTTAAATTCTAGCAGAAATACCCAGCTAAATGATGAAATGCATTGATTATATTACGCCGAGTCTGTAGAGTAGCGGTACTACAACCTTTGTTAGCCTATAACTTGGAATCGGTTCTCCATGGAGGTCGTTCCGTCGCCTGTTTGTCTACCAGATGTTAAATACGATAGCAACAGCAAAAGCAACAGCAACGGCGATAACGAAAACAAGGCAATTTGCGACCGTCTAAGTATCAGTCAACAGTTTTCGCAACCAGTATTGACCCAAAGAGCCCCACTCTCTCTCTCTCTCTCTCTCTCTCTGTATCTCTACCTCTTTCTGCACCTCTCTGAGGTGGTTCCATTACCTCCCCCCAGCAAAGTTATCTAGCCCCAGGTGAACCCACTTCGCCGACGACAAATCGTCTGACTGATTTTGTGCATATAGTATATGTGTATAGTACGAAGAACTACAGTTGCGTTCAAAGTAACAAAAACGAGCATTTCAAACGATTGCCGCCATTGTGGAATATATTATCGGCATCTGTGAAAATGTTATTTAATTATACTTAACTTCTTGGCAAGCTGAAAGATACAGCCTTTTTTTAAAGATACAATTTAAAGATACATTGCCTTATAAGGTAGAATAGAACTACTAAATGGGTCTCGCTATTTTTGTAGCCCAAACTGTGTAACAGGTGAGTCGCACAGCACCATTGTGTAAATATATTTGCAGAATATTAAATCAATATTTAACGGGCTCTAGGGAAAATATGCGTCATGTTCCCGTATAGAACTCAACTTCTACTTCTACTTCCATTTCTTTTCGTACCACCCGACTACTTCATCGTTTTATGGCTCTTTGTGCCGTGTTGTTGCGACTGGGCAAGGTCGCGTGTTTTATCGCGAACATTTTGCACTTCAGATACGCTGAAATGGCGTGGTTCCTCCAGCTCCAGCTCCAGCAGTGCCCTGCACTTTTCCCCCAACCCAAGCCCCTCCAGTTGGTCCCCCAAAATCATCCACAAGAATATCAACACACACGAACATGTCCCGAATCGCGTAGACACAGTGTCTGCTTCTTTCGCAACTTTTGGGGGAACAAAGAAGCGCTGTGGCTCACTGATTAGATCATTGGGTAAACATGATACTCGATGGCAGCCGATAAGAAAAGTGTGTCACCCAAATGTCGAGCCTCCCCGCTTTTTAGCAAATGGAAAAGTATCTTGCAATTAGCTCATCCAGTGCGTATTTCAACGGGGTTATAAATTGTTGCAGCACAATAGTTTCTACGAAAGTTAATTCTAAGTAGGGGCACTATTAGGAATTAAATCTTGAGTATAATAATTAACATTTAAATGTATCAAAATATATATAATATGTGCATAAAGTGGTATGTACTTAAGAAAATGTAGCAAAATATATACATATAATATATGCTTAAAGTGATGTGCATTTAAGAAAATGTAGCAAAATATATATTATATAATTTATATATGCATAAGGGGGTATGTATTTAAGAAAATGTATCAAAATATAATTTATGCATAGGGTGGTACGTATTTAAGAAAATGTATCTAAAATATATATAAAATAATTTACATATGCATGAACTTTTGATATCTTTAAGATAATGGTATTCTGAAAAACTCATCATGAAGTGTGTCATGTTTTATGTCATCTGTCCATGAATCACTGGATTTTTCAACGGAAATGAACATATTATTCAATATTAAAAGAACCACCATATAGCGAAATATGTATCACTATCTTTTAGGTTTCGGAATGAAGCGGATACAAAACTCTGTTTTCAGATTGCATCAGTCGAAAGTTGGCTAGTTGAATGTTGAGTGCGGCGCATAGCAACCGAATTCGCATTAGTCAGCCGCGATGTGTGGTGTCTCTCCTGACGGCTTCAATATTTCATCATGGCTTCGTGCTGGAAAACACGTCAGCCAAGAACCCCAAGAAAACGGTGAGTGGAAGTAATACTCCCGGGGAGAAATCCACTTACGTATACCCCGAAACTTTGGAGCTATAGCTATAGTATTGAACATCTGACGCTGACTGAACTCGCTGTTTCCATGCGAAAACTCGTTCTAGAAATAGCATTTTGCACTTTGCAGCACAAAATATTCGATACTATGTTGAATTAAAAGAGATTAACTATTTTCTGGGCAATTTCATTAGCTTACGTGGCTTTGGAAAGATGTAAGAAAAGTTGCATTAGAAATTATTATTGCATTGAATCTTAATCTCACTGACTTGCATGTTTGCGATTTTGAAAAATTATACGAAACATTGAACCTACAAAAAAATGGGAAACATGCAACTCACTGCTGATTAGGAAATCAAAACAACAGTTCCACCAAAACAGAGCAATTATAATTTTGGCAAAACAAAAAATGTATTTAAAAATTTGACATATTTTTTCGCATTCGTGTTGCCATGCAAAGTTTTTTAATAACTCAGTATGTGAGTTCCGAAAAGCCAAAAATGACGCAGTTTTCAGTTTCCTAGCGGAAGTTAGGACTTACAATTCCAGTAGGTGATAAGCATACTTTTGCCTTTTAAATATATAATATATTATAAAGAAATCAATACCTAAAAATTAATAATGATCAGATCCACATATTTATTAGAATTTTAGGTCATAACTTAAATAGTTAAGTTAATTGAGTCTATGATTTTTTTTAAGACCTTTCTAGAAACTTTCTACATGCCAATTGAATGATAACAACTATGCACATTTGGCTTATTGTCTTAACTGATATTTCGAGCCACAACGCTGAGTTTACACTTCTGAATAATGGGGCATTATGTAACTTGCCCCAGTGGACAACATTATGCACGTAAATAAAAAACAAACGCATTGACCACAGTCCATTTGCGGATCCATTTAAACAGTTTCATTTGCATGGATTGTCTGAATTTGTACCCTTAGCCTGTGGACAATTTGCTCAATGGAGCACTAAATCCAAATGTATATAAAGATAAATACATATATATATCTGTGCATACATATATATGTATATATGTTGGGGCATTTATCTGGACTCCACAGAGCGCATATTATTACCCGTCTCAATTTTGCAAATCAAAGCACTTTTCTAGTTTCCATTATTGTTATATAAAAACAAGAACCAAAGAGTTACGGCTCAAACGAAGTTGCAAATACGCTTTTTATATATAATAATAATTTTATAGATAAGCCATTTTAAGTTAAGTGGCCCCTTTCGCCACTTTGGAATTTTCAAGTTTTGTTATATTTCTAAAAATCTTCCATTTTTATTGGTCAGTGAAATGACTCTTTTGAAAGGGCATAAAAAGAGGCTCGCTGTCATGATTTTCGCTTTAGACACACATGCAGAAAAACAATGGGTATATCGGAAAAATAAAAAAAAAGGAAAATAAAATAAAATGAAATGAAATGCTAGGCAAACAACGACGGACAAAGTGATTATATAAAAAACATTACCAGCCATCAAAGCCGCCAGTGAAAAAGCAGAAAAAAAACTGTCGGAAGGAACGGGACAAGAAAAACGGAAAATAATGCCAAAGAACGATTTCGATTTATCAGCAAAAACAAAATGGGTGGAATACAAAAAAAAAAAAACAAAAAAAAGACGCGTTTTTATCTCGCTGCTCAATTGATTTACATAATCAACGAAATCGCTTTTTACCACCCAGCCACCCCTTTCACCACCTCCCCCCCTTCCCCCTCAACCATATCACCATCAACATCCAAATGGCAGTCGCCTTGTTCTCTGTGCATTTAATTAAATGCTGATTAAGTTTTATTCAATGGAGCACAAACACAACACACACAGATATCTATGTACAATGTAGTACAATGGAGCTAGAAATCGCGTATACGACCCGTGTGCGCTGCCTGTGCATAGATTCGTAGATTAGTCATTGATATTGGACAACGTGTTCGAATCGACTCCAATCAAAACGAATCGAATCGACTGGACTGGACTTGAATCGAAACGAAATGAAACGAGACGAGACGAATGAAATCGACTGGCGCTTTTGTAAACGTGAATAATTTAATAACGTCCTCATTAAGATAATGAAATTAGTTCAAATAGTCGCCAGTTTGGCCAGATAATACAGCTGTCTGCCATGCAGATTGATTAGATTCGAAACATATGTGTATATATACATATACCACGATTACTTATTGCTGATTACCGGGCATATCGCCGGTTCTTCCATATCAGGCTTATATAAACAAAAAGCACTTCTTCTGGTAAGTAAACTGCTCTGCTATTATATTTATAAGAAATATTTCATGGCATAGATATGCCTAACTAGATGTATACCTGATAATCATAAATATATATAGTAATTATGTGGAGTTCCATAAAATAAACACTTAGTATTCATCTAATTAAATTAAAACTCCAGATGAGTCACTACTAAGTTTATGACTAACTACCTAAATTTATGCAAATATTGGTTTCAGTTTTATTTCTCCTTAGGTAATTGAAACCAGAACCTTTCAGTTGAAAATCGGATACATAAATCAGGCCAACATCATTAAACAGATGATCAAAACATCCGTCAGAAGTGTAATTTAAATGAACATTGATATTTTAAGAGGATTACATAAATTGTCATCGACATGTTCCAATTAATGAATAAATTAGCCAGCGACACATGTAAATTGATAAAAATGTGTATGCATAAAGGAACAAAAAAATATATAAATAAAGTTGGCAAAATTCGATTTGCATATGAAACCAGTTCAAAACTGATTCACTAATCAGAAGTGGGAAGATAAATACATGTTTTTCGTTTCCCCAGCGTGTGAACCGAACTTTTTTTGTCAATGAACTAGAAAGAAACTTTTTGGATGGACTTTATAATATATATCATTCCTGCCCTGTTGTAAACTGTAAGTAACTAAAGTGCTTAACTCGCTCAAATACAAAAAAAAAGAAAGAAAACTCCCACATATTTGCAGATAGATAAAGATGGTGGGCCACAGCTGGGGCAATAAATCAGTGGAAAATTGTTGCTGAAGAGGAAAACTTGCTACGGCCGAACAGAAGGTGGGAAAACTGTTGAATTATTTCCCAGGACACCGGCACACGCACACACACGCACGCACACGCGCTTGGCGAGGAAAATTTGTTACATTTCACACTGTAAGCCAAAGCCGACAACAATAAACTGCCAAATTCGCATAAAATATTTGTTAGGAATTAAAACAGAAGCATATCGAATGGCCGAGTACCCGAATCCCTGAATCCCTTGGAATCGTTGAATCCTCGGACTCTTGTGCACGGGGATCAGCCGAAGAGGAAACCTCAAGGAACCCATAAATTGTGCTGAGAAAATCTTGCCAAGAAAAACAAAAATAGAAAATGTGTCAATGCAAACAACGGCAAGCCCCGTTCGCCTTGTTGTTGCTGCTACCCATTTCTGGCTCTATGGGCTCTATGGATCGTCGTGGACCAAGTGAATCTGGGCCATAAAAGTGCAAAATGTTTTCCACTCGGCTGGACCCTCTGCTCTGCCTCAGCTACTCCCACACCCCTGCGCTCTCCGAAACCTCCGCGCGTTCCCATCGCATGCGATGCACTCGTTAGCAGCAAACTACACTGCAAAAAATTACTGTCTACATTTTAAAAACAAAGCTATTTATTAGAACTCTACATTGCTGAACCAAACAAAGTTATCTATTTTGTATAAATGTCACGCTAAGTTGAAGTTTAAAGTTTTAATCTATAAGTATTTACTTATTTTGAATGCTTACTTAATTATAATGTTTCAAAATTAAAAATATACATTGTTAGTCCGTGCTTATAGTAAATCTTAGTTCAGCTCATCATTTAGGGATTTTAATCAATTAAAATATAATGGATTTGTTCAAGTTCATTTGTTATATACTATAATAATTGAAATGATAAAAGAAATGTTCATTTGATACAAGTATATCTATTATGATATCTATCTATTATATCTATCTATTATGTTTATATATCTATTATGATATCTATCTATAATGATATCTATCTATTATAATACCTATATATTTTAAATCTATCTATTATGATATCTATCTATTATGATAACCACCTATTGAAAATGTATATTGTTATTTTACATTTATCTTATAAGTATAATTATAGGTATAGGTTCTTGACATCCAAACCTCTCCTGATTTCTCGCAGTGTCGGTCCAGAGCATAAACCCGGCACCGGCTGACACTTGGACATGGGAAGCGGTCCGGGGGCGTCCGAAATCGATTTCTGCGCTACCTACCTGCCGCGTCTGCCAGGTTGGGATGTGGATATGGATGTGAGTATGGATGTGAGTATGGATGTGGATGTGGTTATGGTTCTGAGTCCGGCATTGGCATTAGTCTTTTGGTCGCAGGGCCCGGGTGTTACCTGTTGTTACCAAGCTAATGGCCAGCAGACCGCGCGACCAACATAAATCCATAAAAACATGAAAAAGGAAAACGAGCGAGAGAAAATAATTAAATTGCAATTATGTGCAAACAATTCCAAATCCGGACGATTCGGAAAAAGTTAATTATACGACAATAAAGCGCAGAAGAACGGCAATGGATATGGCTAAGTGAGACGCGCGGGGGTAACTTGCAACTGGCAACTGGTTACCTGCCCACACCAAATCCCATCACCATCACCCATCGCATCACCCATCACATCCGCAGGCTGATTGGCTCCGTCCGACTCAGCGACTCACCTTAGCTGACTTGAGCTGACATTAATGGGTATTTGAATGCGGCTTCTGGGCGCTTTAATCGGCTGACTGACTGACTGACTGGACTGGACTGTGCTGGACTGAACTGGACAGAATGGACGGACACAACGGACGGACAAAACGGACGGACAAAACGGACGGACAGATGAACGGACAGACTGAACTGAGTCTTATGTCTCCAGTGACACCACGTCGTCGTTCGCATTACAATATCGTTAGTGGGACTGCGAGCCTTGACTGCGGATGATCGCAATTTGCTGATTTCGCGACTGCAGCCAACTCATCAGCAGCAGGCGGCGGCACTCAATCCTCACTCATATCCAAGTAACCAACTGGTCATCTGGTCCACTGGTCCTCCGATCTCGTGTCTGCACTAATGAAGACCGACGGACGGATTAGTTATGGCCTTATGATAAATTGGTCTGATCCAATTGTCTGCTCGTTGGGCAGTCATCGAATTAGTGACAACATCGCATCGCAGCCACAACTTTCGCCACACAGATCTCAATCAGTGGTACGTACAGCGATTAAATGAAATTTAATGACCCCTGTGATTGCCACATTGGTTTCTTCTTATGCTGGACTGGAGTGATTCTTGAGTGAGTTGGTTTATTTGGGTTGGTAGAGGTTTTCGTCGGGTGGCACAGGTACTGATTGATCGTCTGTTTGATTAGGTCATCCGGTTTTTCTTATTTTTAAAGGTAATTTATATATTGGTCATTTTGGTAACAGGGGAAGTCAGGTAAGAGGTCATTGGTTAGGTATTTTAAGTAAAAAGAAATGTCATTTATGTAGTTTATGGTTCATCACAGATATGTAAGATATAATCGGAATACTTCCTTATCAATATTTATAACTGAGTTCACAACAGTTAAGATTGATTATATACATAAAGTATATATTCATAAAGTCATAAATATAATTCCCAACTTAGAAATATATTTTCTAGAATTAAACACATATATTTAACGTATAGAACATTAAGCAATGTGGAACATAATCCCGCAAAATGCCAAAGGTGGCCAGTAAAAACTCCTTTGAGGACATTGTAATGAGAACACCCAACTGAAAAAAGGCACTCCCTCTAACCTTGGCCACATTATCCGGTTAAACTTATTAACCCCTGGGCCGCAAAACTTTAATTAGATAGCCCTGTTCGGTGGAAAGTCGGTGGAAAGCGTCGGATTGCGAGTAAATCAGGTTGATGAGTGCCCAACTGACTGGCTGACAGTCCGGGTCTCCCGGTTCACGGAGTTCGGACAAGTTTAATTAGATCTGCATATGCAATGAGTTCTCCAGTCCTCCAGTTCTCGAGTCCTCGAGGGTTCGTTCCGGTAAACAGGTTAACGAACCAGCCGCGAACGGAGAACGTAAAAGTGGCCAACAGTTTGCGTTTGGCGGCGAAAGGATGCGCTGCCTGGGAATACTGATACTGATTGGGGCGTCCATATCCCTGGCGATGGCCTCCTTAATGCCCATAGCCAAGCATCCGCAACTGAATGGATACGAGATGCACCTGAAAGTGTTGCTGCAGAAAATCCTGTGGGCTGCCAATGTGAAGCGATGCTTTGGCGTCATCACGGATGAGCAGCATTATCCCATATACGATCGGGTGTTCTTCGAATCGGTGGGTCGCCAAGTGATACCCTTCTTTGTGATGCGCACCAATGCCAGTGAGGATCTGCAGCGACCTGCCAAACAAGTTGAGCTCTTCATAAAGGCCATCAAGTCCAGTGATTGTGAGCTGAATGTGATCACCATCCTGAATGGCTGGCAGGTGCAGCGATTTCTTGGCTATATATACGACAGCAGAGCGTTGAATATGCAGAAAAAGTTTGTTTTATTACACGATTCGCGGCTTTTCGAGAGCGACATGATTCACCTGTGGAGCGCTTGCATCGGTGCCATTTTCCTCAAAAGGCAGTTGGACAACAAGTGTGTCTAATACTCCTAAGCCCCCTTAATTATTGTTATTAAATTAGGTCATTATTTTTGGTAGGTATACCATTTCCACCATAGCCTTTCCGGGCATTTTGAGTGGCGTTTTGGTGATGAAGAAGATTGCTGATTGGGAATTGGGCAAGGGTGTGAATGGAAGGATTTTATTTGCCGACAAAACGAGTAACTTATACGGTGAGTTACAGTTGCTACTTAAAGAAAAGATTGTAAATGTGAAATAAAATATTATTAAATTCTCCAGGAGCCTCGATGCCCGTGGCCATTTCGGAGCACGTGCCCATGGTTCTGTGGGCGAATGCGACCCAGAGCTTCCAAGGCGTTGAGGTCGAGATTATGAATGCCCTGGGCAAGGCCCTGAACTTCAAGCCCCTCTACTACAAGCCCAATCAAAGCGAGACTGTGAACTGGGAGCTGGATGGTGCTGCCTATGGAGGTGGTAATCCAGAACAGAATGGCACACACATCGATTCGATGCTGGTGGATGAGGTGGTAAGTGGGGATTGGGGATTGGAAAGGGGGACCTGGGAATATGATTATGGTGTGTCATTAGCGAAACTGTTGACTTATTAATGCTTTAATCTGCACAGGCTGACCACAGTGCCCGCTTTGCCATTGGGGACTTGCATCAGTTTCAGGTGTATCTGCAATTGGTGGAGCTCAGTGCGCCGCACAATTTCGAGTGCCTGACCTTTCTCACACCCGAATCCTCGACGGACAACTCCTGGCAGACCTTCATCCTGCCCTTCAGCGCCGGCATGTGGGCGGGTGTCCTACTCTCCCTCTTCGTGGTGGGCACTGTTTTCTATGCCATCAGTTTCCTGAACGCCCTTATCAATGGCAATGTGTCCGCCGAGTTCTTTCGCTGCCTGCGTCGAAATCGCACAGTTCCCATGGATCCACAGATCTATCGTCGCGTTAGTTTCCGCATCGCCATCAGTCGCTATCGTCCATCCAAAGGGGATCGCATACCCCGTGATCTCTTTGATGGCTATGCCAACTGCATCCTGCTCACCTACAGCATGTTGCTGTATGTGGCTCTGCCGCGAATGCCTCGCAATTGGCCACTGAGGGTGCTCACTGGTTGGTACTGGATCTACTGCATCCTGCTGGTGGCCACATACAGGGCCAGCTTCACTGCCATTTTGGCCAACCCCGCTGCCAGGTGAGCTTTCAAACTAAAAGGCATAATGGCTTGATATATTTCTGTATCTCTGGATCATAGGGTTACTATAGACACACTGGAGGAGCTGCTGCGATCCCATATACCGCCCTCAGCTGGGGCGAATGAGAACAGACAGTTCTTTCTGGACGCCGATGATGAGATTGCTCGCAAAGTTGGCGAAAAGATGAAGGTCATCGGATACAGCGATGATTTGGTAAGAACTACGTTGCTATTTTAGTAAAATATTACCACTTCCACTGACTTAGTTGAGTAATAAGACTTATTTTCGATTTGAACCATTTAGAATTAGGGTAAATCGCATAAACTTGCCTGATTTACAACCGCTCTTGTTATCAACATTTTGTAGCAATGAACTTTATACCAGCAGATAGAAAAACAAAAACCAGTTCCAACTGGTTGCCAAACGCCAAATATCTTATCTATGTGATAAGCGTATTTGGCAACATTTTTAATTTAACGGTATTAATTCATCAAGTTGGCCAAATAATCTAGTGTGATATGGAAAGTATATTCCGTCGACTTAATGGCTTTTCGAGGGATAACTTTGTTTTCCATTTGATGGGCAGCTGAAAAGAAGGTCATGGCTTTTTGGTTTTGCCAGCATAAAGCCTAATTGTATAGATGCTAAGCTGTTTGTACTTTAAATTTGTTAAATAATATTCATTTTCGTAGACCTCTCGCATTGCCAAGGGTCAGTGTGCGTACTATGACAACGAGTTCTATCTGCGATATCTACGAGTGACGGAGGAATCCGGATCAGCACTACACATCATGAAGGAGTGTGTGCTCCATATGCCCGTGGTGCTGGCCATGGAGAAGAACTCGGCGCTGAAGCCACGCGTAGATGGCTCCATTCAGCATCTGGCGGAGGGTGGTCAGTAGCTTTCCTATATCCTATATCCTTTATCTAGTATCCTGTATGAATTTCCTGCCATTTGGTGTGTCTGCAACAGGTCTGATATCCAAGTGGCTGAAGGATGCCACACAACATCTGCCGGCGGAGGCTTTGGCCCAGCAGGAGGCCCTCATGAATATCCAGAAATTCTGGAGCTCTTTTGTGGCCCTGTTCATTGGTTACGTAATCGCGATACTAGCGCTGCTCGCCGAAAGATGGCATTTCAGGCACACCGTCATGAAACATCCCATGTATGATGTGTACAACCCAAGCTTGTATTATAATTTCAAAAGAATATATCCACAGCATTGAAGACAAAGTTGTGCAGAATGCCAAGGTTATTTTATGGATATTTTTTTTGCACATTACTTGAGAAACATTCCATGCCACAGGCCTAAGTAAATAATCTCAAGTACTGCAAGTTGTCAATCGAGCAGAAACATTCCATAAAGTAATGATATATATGCACACACATATGCCCCATGTTTATAATTGGTGGGCAAATGGTGAGCAAATGACAAATGTATCTTGGTACTCGAGCACTGGATGGCAATCGAGAAGCTGAAAAGTCTTCACTGACGTAAGGCATCACTGAGAAGAAATGGGGGGGGCCTTGGCAAATGCGATCGATGAATATAGTGCCATTTATCACGAGGAGCCAAGTTGCCTCAAGTACCAGTGGCAATGTGGTGGTGAATAAACTCAAGAGCCCGGATTGCTTCAATCAGTTTTCGTAAATACTCGTACTGATTTGCATTGTTTATGAGTTAATGCACATTAGGCATTATTTGTTTATGGCCATATCACAAATCCAACGAAAGTTGAAATGATAAAAGCCCATAAATAAAGCCATTTTTAAGTGCCACACTAAACCGAAAACCCCAAAACAACCGAAAAAAAAGATCCACAACAAGAATCTATATAAAAACCGAAAATCGCCTCACGGGCACTTCAGAAATTTTTGAATGGGAAAGGAAATTAAAATCGAACATTTTCATGCGATGAGGTAGCCAGCCAGCCAGAAACCAGACGTGCTAAGTAATGCACCATCCAAAGGTTAATAACAATCATAATAATAAATAGGCTTTTGTTTGGCCATCTCTTTAGAACTTTTCCATATATCTTTGCCTTTTTTCTTTGTTTTGAGGTGTGGCAACGGAAAATTGGTTGTTTTGTGGAACTGGCATATTTATTAAAGGAATTAACGAATTACTAATAATATTTTAAAACTTTCAAAGGTGCTGCAGAAATCTGTTTAAAATTTCAACCAAAAATGTAATTATAATTTCCACCAAAAATGTAATTACAATTTCAAACAAAAAATGTGATTTTTGCATCGCAGTTTATCCTAATTGAAGTGTCAAACTATTTAATTACAATACCATTTATTTTCTTGTTTTTCCTTTTTTTCTACCATTTGTAACATTATGACCACCAATACGCGCGGGCATAAAAACTTAAAAATCCATTTATTTATTACCCAAACTGCATAAATATTTAATAGCATTTGTTTACAGATTGTGATGAGTGCTTTTTCCACCGTGAAATTGTTTCGTCTTGTTTTTCTTTGTGAAAAATATTTATGGCAGTTGTGTTTGTTTTGTTTCGGCTCAAACTTGTTGTGTACATTCCTATTTCATATAATTTCATTAGTTTTGCTTCATTTTATTGTGCTTTTTGTTTTCCTCTCGTCGTGACTTCCCCCCCTCCTCTTCACTTGTATTTTTTTATATTCAGTGACCAGCAGGGATTAAAATTCAGCTGCATACGGCACTGAAAAAAAATGGTTTAAAACATTTCAATTTATCATAAGTAAGTAGGCTATTAAAAGGAAATTATGTCAATACTCATCGCATAATTCCGATTCGACTTTTCTCCCATTTGACCTCTAAATTGGTCCGCTGTTCATTTAATTATATTCATTTACAGTGTGTAACCGATATGAGGAACTACATTTTACCAAGCTCAACATGAAATGTGTAATTGATATTCCCAAATTGTCAAACAATCGAAATACCACTAGAACTTCAAATTTCAATTGAACCACTTAACGTTTCTACATTTTTTGAACGGTATTCAAATGTATCGACGAACTAGACAATGTATGACAAAAATGGTTTGTTATTTCAAGAAAAATATTTTGTATTTTATGTAAAACAATAACATATATATCATCATTTTTTCGAGTACCTTTCAAGTTGATTCGACTTGAGAGTCACCAGTTTGTTGAATTTAATTGCGTTTTCAGTGTTATACGAAACCTAATTGACGTTTCCTTTTTATCCCCAAACAAACAAACAATTCAACTTTTGGCTGGAGAAACACCCACACTTCATTCTGACATTCCCGCACTGCCGCTTATAACAACATTGTTTTGTTTTCGTTTTGTAATTAAAATTATTATTCAAATATTGTATATCTAAGAGATGGCATTTTACAAATTCCACTTTCGTACTGTTTTACTCTGTTTACTTTCATCGAAAATATCCATCGCATTCGTTACACTTGGGCCTTGAATTCAATTATGTCCACGGATATTATTAAATATTCCAGTTAGCTGATCCAATTTGCATAGAACGAATCTAAAAACAATAATCAGAAAAAATTGGATATTTAAAACTGAAAGAGAGAAAACAGTATTGCGTTTTCCTAAACACGAAGTAAGTATATTTATATGCACATATGAAGTCTACGATTTTCATTATAATTTTGGCATTGCTGATAATCTCATTCAAATTTATTAGCGGACGTTGAACCTGGGAATATTTTTAATCCAAACAACAATTTTGTTTCTTCAAATTTCTTTATTTTTATCATCGTTTATTTTTGTTTATCTAAAATTATTGGAGAAATAAAATAACAAGAAATAGGACACAATACAAAAAAACAATTCATTCATTTCGTTTGAAATCCTAAAATATACATTTTTAAAAACGTTTTAGACGGTTAATTCTTACTTTTCTCGCGTTACAATTTTGATATTTTAAAATACATATTTTTATTTTAAATAATCATTTTTAAAACCGGTCAACTG
The DNA here is from genome assembly GCF_016746235.2 of Drosophila teissieri. Lineage (NCBI taxonomy): Eukaryota > Metazoa > Arthropoda > Insecta > Diptera > Drosophilidae > Drosophila > Drosophila teissieri. The sequence continues at coordinate 10,776,015 of NC_053031.1, read as the reverse complement.
CTTCTGAATATTTCATTGGACATTCTCAGGCTGTTTAGAAAAAAGTCTTTGTTTATAGTATGTTGTCTATTGCTTAAGCTGACTTGGGCATTTGTAGTTATTGTTTAAAAAAGCAGCTGCAAGAATACAATTGTTTTAAAATTAACTAAATCCACTTACTATCCAGCGAGCAGTTTGTTTGTTTGCAATTATGGACAATGCAGGATATTTGACCATATTCGGTTTGTTTTGAAAGAATAACTACTTTAACAATTCAGTTTGTTTAAAAGCGAATACCACATATGCTCCTTTTACATAGTACTAAACTAGACGTCTGTATACGAAATACGTGGCTAGTGTGTTGTATGCATATATAAAACTAGACAGTATCGTAATTTGTTATGTAAGCTACCTTCCATCGTGTGTTCGCATATATGTGTATAAAAACCTACAGACATGAGTTCATCAGTAACTACAAATTCTTACCAAAAAACAAAAGAAAGGGCCGATCTCGAACGCATTAAATTTTAGCTCAGATTACAAAACAATTCAATTCCTCTTATTCAGTTTTACCGCGTGGTTTGGGTAAGCAATTCTTAAAGTTACATTGTTTCGTTTAGCACTTGATTGCAGTCATTTCGGCTCGGCTTAAAATCCACTTCAAACTCTTTAATCTTCACAAAGCCTAGGACACATCTGAGTATTTTTCCATATATATTAAAGTTATTTGCACCAAAGTCGACAATGTTGAATATCTATTTAAAGCATATTCCATTTTTACGTTATGTTTGTACAATTTCAGAAATCCTTTACGCTTTTAACGCCTTGCAACTTATTATTTGTATCGAATTTAACTCATAAAGTGAAGGTTTCAGCAATAAAATATATTTTAAATATCTGAAGTGTTTAACTTTTTCACTAAGCGAGTTCAGTTTATTGCATTTTTCGATGATCTTCGGTTTTTCAAATACAAAATTTCATTTAAATAGGTCGAACAAGCCAAGGGAAAATCATGTCAGCTAAGGTTATGCGTATTTCGCTTAGAAATACAATATGTTATACATATATATAGAGTTATGTATATATCGAATCATTTATCACTGTTGCTGGTTTGTGTTTTGTTTAGTTCTATTAGTTGTCTAGTTATCTACTGTGCACCCTGAACTGCAGCCTCGCCGGATTCCGCTTCGAAAACGTCGTCGGATTCCTGGCCAACGTAGTCAATATCCTCATCGCCGTGCTCCTCGTCGTTTTCATCGTAGTCATCGGGATATTCGCCATACTCGGAGGATTCACCAAGCGTCCAGGCGTCGTTTTCCACGGAGTTTCGCGGACTGTAGCTGTTGCCGCCGCTCGTGATGGTCATATTGTTGGCTGGGCGCAGCACACTGTATGTAGAGAACTTGGGTTAATATTTCATACAAATTGGACTTTAAGGATTATTTTAATAAATGCACAATTCGGAATGCAATCAATTCGAATGGTATGTGAGGTGTTCTTTCTCGATCTCAGGTGAGTTTTGTACTAGTGAGTTCTAAGAAAGCGTTTAATAGTTGTCTATGTGTTAGCTTGGTCTACTGACTGACTTTGGTGTGGTTAGCGGGTTTCGGGTTTGGGTTAGTTAGGTAGTTTGGATTGGTTGGGTTGGTTGGGTTGGTTAGGGAGTGGCATGTTGAATGCGATGTCGGTTAGGCATTAAACGGGACAAACATTTGTACACTTGAGAACTAACTAATAATGTTTGGTTATATGGTTGGTTAAGTAGTTTGGGTTGCAGCAATTTACAGAGTAATGAAGATTTGTCTCGAAGTTGCCAGAGCAAATAGAAGATTTTACAATTTTGAAAGACTTGGAAATTGCAAATTGGGGTTCAATAACCAATTGTTTTTCAGTGATAGTATGAAAAATCGTAATTGATGATAACGAGTAATCTACCGTTAAAATATAGTATTTTAAAAAGCATATTAATTGGAACAGGAACTTTAAACTTTCAGTAGACTAAAAAAAATGAAACGATCATTAATCTTCACTCTTATAACACTTAAACTAAGTAAGTTTATTAGTTTTCTTTCGGTTTAATCTTTAGCCATACGATATTTTCATAGAACACTTCCATCAATGGTTTATCACCTAATTTTCAATTTCTCTGATGCGCTACTAATGCAAAATTTAGTAAGGAATACACCCAAGATGATTGTGTTTGGTACTTTTGTCTAATAAAATACAAAACCATAATCACCATGAGGAGACCTTTAAATGTTGTATGAAGTTAGAATTGATGCGGTTAGTTTTCAATCTTCGAGAGCATTTTATTGGTCGAATTCGTTGCTCAGCCAAATAAAATCAAATGAAGCCGCACAAGACAAAGTAACTAACGAACTGACGAACAAACAAATTGGTCGAGACAATTGCACAACGGCGAACAACAACGAAATGATTGAGTTGTATGCATAAATATTTAACAATAATACTACAACTTTTTTTGATAAAGTTTGCTCTATTACATTTGGCAAATGGATAGCCGCACATTTGGCTTCGGGTTGGCTGTCGTTACTAAACATTTCATTCTAGTTGTCGTTGCTTTGGAAAATCGTATTTTTGTGGATACTACGCGAGTTAGATCCGTTCTCAAAATGATCGTTGTTCGATTCGATTCGATTCGGCGATTGTATCTGACACTAGATTTGGATTCTAGTGATACAATCGGCTGCTGCCGCTGCTGCTTGCACCATGTTAGATCGTGTGGCATGTTTTTGTAGTGGAAAGTATTTGGTTTTCTTTTTGGGTTTCGTGGAAAGATAGTCAACTGAATGTTTAGGTGTATGCTGATGGCTCAAAAATCGGTAACTAGCACACCATCCGTTGGTCATAACTGTCCACGGCGGTAGTGGGAGCGTGATGGTCTACCGATTGTTATTGGATTGTTTTTTGTAGTGTAGATAGTGGTGGTGTTGAGTTGTGTGTGTTGGGGTGTACAGAAATTAAAAGAGAAGAAATCAATTAGCAAAATCATAAGTACAGAATGCTGGATCATTTACGACATAGTTCCTATTTTCATTCGATTCGTACTGAGCGGTGTTACTTGTTACAAATTCAATACTGAACTCGTTACTTGGCCACTACTTATGTAAGTACAAATTAGGGTAAATTATAAGTTTCATCTAGAAGTGAGTCATGAGAGATAGTTGATAGTTATTGCTAAAATATTTGTCTATTTCCAGAACGCACCTTTACCTCAAGCCGCGATATTACCCACAACCTTAAGCTAATAAAAGAACCAAAGTAAAAGATACAAATCAAGTTCAGATAATTGAAAGTATGTTAAAAACAATTACGAAATAGTATGCTAAAGCTAAGACCTCTAAGGCTAAATCTTATGTGTAAAAACTATTTTGGTTTAAATATATTTAAATGAGCTTACATAAGTTGAGCTACACTAATCTAAAAGAATAAGACTTGTGTGAGCCTAGTCGAATATTTAGCTTTACATTTACAGGAAAACGTAATTATTTCATTAGTTAATACCTTCTAAAGGAACTCTTCAATGGAGAACAGTATCGATCTGTCAATAAATTTAAACGTTTTACTGGTAAAGAATAACTAGGGTAAGAAAATCCAAGAAATAAACCTGAGTCAATAATCAATTTACCATTCAAGGAATTTAAGTTTAGGGCCTTGCTTTGCTGTTCTTATAGGAAACATACTTGTAACTTTGTCTATTAATAACTCTAGATCTATTATGTCAGGGTTAAACACAAGGAAAGTCACCTAAGCGGGCTATTTATCAGAAAGACTGTGGCAAGTGATGCCCATATAATTTACCTCTCAAAAGGCATTTCATCAACCTCATCGTTGAGCTGTCGCTGAGCTTCGTTCTGGGCACGTCGCGCTTCCTCCTTCTTGCGGCGATCCTCGGCTGCCGCCTTCATGGGATCGTAGGTAGATCGACGCTTCCACATGGCCATTTCGGCCTCCTTTTGCTTGTTCACTGTTCAAATACAAATGTATTAAGCAAATTATTGTAATTGGGAAAGAAGTAAACTAGTAAGCTTACCTGAGGCATCGCGACGAATTGCGGACGAGTTACGTGATCCCGGATTGCCGCCACCCAGCGAAGTGGTACTGGTGTTCATCGCGGAGGCAGCACTGCGCACACTTCGATTACTGGCACGCGTTCCCTCGCCGCGACTCAGACCCATGGATGAGGCACTGGGACTGCGTTTCATTTGATCAGCTGGCTTCAGAGTGCTCTTGGCATCGTTCTTGCGCAAAAAGTTGTTGGACTGCGCCGACTTGTACTTGGATATGTCCATGTATTTGGGCTGCACACGCTGATCCCTGGGATTGGAGGTGACGCCGGCACTGGCGGTTTGGAGCAGCTGCTTCTTAGCGTTGGCCAGCGAACTGGGCACCTGCTGTGCCAGTCGACTGAGACTCGCCTCCCTGGGCATTGACTGACGGGCGACTCGATTGCCCGATCCTGGAGCTGCCCTGGGCGCACTCTTGATGCCCCGGCGTGGCATTTCGGGAGTATTGGGACAGGCCACCAAGCCAGCACCACTTTGTGCCATGCTCAGCTTGCCCGCTGGTGCGGAGGTCGGTTTGGCCGGCGGCTGTGTTCCAGCTACCCTTTGTTTGCTTCTCTCGATCCGCATCAGCAGTGCCTTGTTCATGCGCGTGTTACTTAGCGGCACGGCGCCCTGATCTTCGTGACTCTCCATAGGCTCCTCCTCTTCGTTGCTGGAGTAGTAGGCTCCAGTAGTGCCCATTTCATCCTCATCGTTTATATAATACTGCAACTCATTGTCGTAGTCGCTGTAAGCCTGCTCAAAGTTGTTGCTGCTGGCGGATTTCTTTAGCTGCTGCTGCTGGTGAACGGTGCTCAGGGCGTGGGCATGACGGGCAGCGGGCGGTGTGTAGAGGTTCTGGAAATTGGGACGCGCCTGACGCACAGGTGGCTGGCCCTGCTGCTGCTGGAAGCTACTCGATCGACGCAGCGGCGACAAGGGGACAGCTGCTGGCTCAACATGCTCCACTTCCTGGCCGGGATCATACTCCAGGGAGTTCTTGCGGCGACGCAATTGCTTGAGCAGATACTCGCCACTGGTGAGCAACTGCAGCTGCGCCTCATTGATGCTGCTGGTCATGAGCGCTCGATGGAGCGGAGATCGTCTATAGCCACCCCCTGCTCCGGCACCCATTCCCGATTCCAGACTATGCTGCGGACTGCTCTGTGCCGGCGACTTGACCGAACTTCGGCGTGAAAGTGACTGCTGGAGACTACTAATGGCCGCAGCCGTTTGCTCCAAGTATGCATCCGTCGGCGGGCGCGAGCGACTGGCACTGCGCGCACGTCTCAGCGTGTGCAGCGGCGAGGGGATCTTGCTGGGACTCTTTGGTGGCTTGTAGCCTGGTTCCAGCACCTGTCCACCTCCACCACCACCACCGCCATGGCTGCACAGCGCCGGATCGCTGGCGTAGTCACAGTCGCCCAGCAGGCGATACCGCTCCGCCAGACCGCGATTGAGCTTGGCTGCCGCCGCATACTGCCGCTGCTGGTTGTACAAACTGAGGCTGTCATCGGTCAAGGAATCGCCACCCGTGTCGGAGCAGTTATAGCTGCGTGTCATCAGTTGCTGAAAGTAAAATAAACCAATATCAGTAGAATTACTTTATTAAATTTAAGCAAACAGAAGTGAGCAATCGTATATATATGTAGAGAAACAGTTGGGTAACAAAAAATTTAACTATATGTTTAACAACTTTTCTAAAAATCCGTTTTTTCCTCATTAACATGTTTATAAAGCACAGAAGTTCTTATTTGATCACAAATTAAGCCCATATAAGTGAGCTACATTTATGTAAAAGGGTTGTAATGGGTTTGTGTCCGAGCTACGAGATTCATTACTTCTATTATATTTTACAGCATATGTCAAGCAAATGTAAAATAGAAATGCATGTATGTACATAAACTTTAGTTCAACTTAGCTTTGTCCTCAAATGTTTATCACAGAATTAAGTTCATTAATTGTTGTTTATTAAATTAATTAGAATGATTATTATTCTTTTAAAACAATAAACTTTTCATATAATAACGTTACCCATTTGATCACCAAATGACTGTGATGAATCATAGTATTGCCATTCTAATCTACATCTGCTAATAGGCTAAGGTAAACAACGCCAGTTGAATAGCACTACGTCATTTTATCTAGCAAATATGGCTGCTAATCATTTATAAAATTTCCAATGACTGCGACTAAATCTTAAAGAGATTTATTCACACAAAAACCGTGTTAAAGCTTCACATTAATTTAGCACATGCTCCAAAAATTATTCTTCCACAAATAAATGGAAGTTTCTAAAGCATATTTCGAATGTGATCCTCCATTGAATTTAAGGGTGACTCATTCAGCACCAAACTAGCCAGACGAGATTGTGCCAATTGAATGGGATTTTTCCATAAATGAATTTATCAAAGAAGGTCGCCCGAAATCCGGTGCCAAACCGGTTGACCAGCTCACCTGTGCCTGCGCTTGCGCCTGCTGCTGTTGCTGCTGCTTCCGGCGAGCGGCGCTCGTGCCACTGACATCCTGCGCCAGGCTCCTGGCACGCGCATTGCGCGCCCACTCCTGGATCCAATCCTGCTTGGTCTGCGCCGTCTGCAGCAGGGCGGCCTCCGAGCTCTGTGTGGGCGTGGTGGGTGTGTCCGGCAACTGGTGCTGCTGATTGGTGCTGGTGGTGAACACATTCAGGCGGTACTCGGCCTTCTGGCGATCGGTGGCCGATCCGGACAAGGCCTGCGTGTGCCGCAGTTTAGCCTCGTTGCTCACATACTCGGAGCTGTCGATCTGCGAGGTGGACAGACTGTGCGAGTGTCGACTGGGCTTCGGATGGGTATCCAAGGCGCGCTGTTTGGCCAGCACGCCACTGGTGGTCACACTGGTGAAGCAGCCCATGTCCGCTGCCGGCGACGGGGGAGTGGGTGGCGACAGGGGCACCTGCTGACGCAGCACGCGACTCTTGAGCTGATCCAGATAGGCACCTGCGGAAAATGAAACGGTAATCAGTGTGTGTTGCATTACGGAAATCATCGAACTCTATTAAACATTCTTTTGCACACTCCACACATTTGAAACAGTTCTCTGACCTGTGGAGCTCCTCTGTGCTGGCAGTGGCTGTGGCAGCTGCTCTTGCAGCGGCGTTTCGTGGTAGTAGTTGACCTCCAGGACGTTGCTGCCCCGGCTGGACTTCACTGGCAATTGCTTGGGCCGCTGCTTGGCAGCCGCCTCCTTCAAATTTCTATCGATGTTCATGAGATCCTTCTGCTCCTCCGTATAGTTGTCCCCATCGAGGGTGTAGGTGCCCGCCTCGCTGACTGCATCGTTGTCCGCCGACGGTTTGCCATCGGCTAGCGGTGGCTGTGGACACAGCATCTCCACCTGGCGCAGGGCCAGCTGCATGGCGGTGGAGCGAGGTGTGAACTGATTGGCCGTGCGGTTGGCTACCATGTTGGAGGTGCCCTTGCTCGACGCCGCCGGCGGTGGTGGCAGTTTCGAGCGACTAGCGGGTCTGGGCGCAGGTGCTGCCACTGGTTCGTTCGCGTTGGCCGAGCTCCTGGGCGACCAACTGTGCCGCTTGGAGGCGTCCCTCACCCGCGAGGCGCTGCGATCCCGCACCCGCATCCTCACCTGCACCGGAGGCGCCTGTTCGCTACTGGGCGTGGCCGCTGTGAGGGAGGAGACATCGTCCGCCATGCTGCTGCCAGCATCCAAGCTGCTCCGCTGCGACTGCCGTCCACTGTTCGAGGTGGTCGTCGTGTTGTCCTTCTCCGTCTCCAGCTTGGACATGGAGGCGCCGCGCTTGTGGCGATTCTGGAAGCGCTCCATCATGTTCTTGTAGCGCGCCGCCTGTGCCGCCGAATCGTTCTCGGAGGCATCGAAATGATCAATGGTGAAGGCCAGCGAAGCCTTCGTGGTTGTGTTCGACTCGCTCGAGTTCTCCTCCTCATCTGCCGCCGATTTATGATTGGAGTTGCCGCTGCTGTTGCTCTTGCCCGGTGGAGTGCCATGTTGCTGGTTCGCTCTGCTTTGTGCCGCTGCTGTGGCAATGGAATAGTAGAGAAGCAAACAAACACACAATTAAATTAGCATTTATTTACAGTTACTATTATTATTTTTATTATTAGCGTTTAAGCGGTGAAAACGAAACTAAGCTGCTGACGTTAATTAAACTGAACTCAACTGAAGTGGCAAGCGGACGAGAAAAAGAGTTGGATGGGGTGCAGCAAAACGGAGGAGTTCAGGAGCGGATCGGAGGTAATGTGGTGTAAATCAAGTACACAAAAAGGATATTCAGATCAGAAATATTTGTCAAACAAAAATGTATATATAAGAGTTTTTATTCATATTCGTATGTAATTCATCTATAATACATTTAAATATGTATAACAAAATTCATTTAAAAATACATAAACCCCCGCTTCGGTAATCATCTTGTGAATACATCGGTTAAACAGTCTCCTTATCTGAACATTAACAAATTATTTGTTATATTGTTAGGGTAGAAAAAAAAATGATTGGCGAAAACGTCTTCCATATATGATCAAAACCAATTAGTAAACATGAGAAACCTCCCAATTTTAGAACCAACTTCATTGCGAACCTCACAAATACTGGACCACAAAGTAACATCTGTGATCTGTATATTCCAGCTTGCAGACAAATAAGGAATAAGACAATCAACCTGCATCCCGGATGACAAACTCGTGGTACACTTATGTCGCATTCCCTGAAGTTCAGCCATTTCAAGGGCCCCGAAACGCCCACCTGCAGCCGGGGGAAATCCCTCACCGCTTCCGCCAGCGATTTCTATACATTTCCGCGGCCAAAGCACGGGCAAAAAGAAAATCAAACAATTTGCTTTCAGCTCTGCCTCTGCCACGCGAAGTGGCACAAGCACACATACACACTCGCACAAGATCCAGTGGAGAGGTGGGCGACCATCTAGGGGGCCGCCTCTCAGAATCGTGATCTATGGATGGGTAGCTGCCACACGTACTCTATATAAGGCAGTAGTCAGGTGCTGCCCGGCAAGTGAAGGTTAGAGTTCGCTGATTTCGGTCAATTGGAGGTTCTTTTCTTTTCTACTGCTATGCTATGCTACTATATGGTATATAGGGTATATGGTATAGTGGTATGTGGGGTAATGGTGGTTTGTTTTACTGGGCAGACCCACAAAACTTTTACGCTCTGCCAAACTTAGCTGGCCGCGGAACTTCCGTTTCGTTTGCCATGAAAATATATTTCAACTACCATATTCATATGCATACTCAACATAGATCTCACAGCCTTATTTTGAACAAGTTTTTGGTCACGAAGCAACACATATATTTATTTGGCAAACCATTAGTATTAGTATGCAGATGGGCAATTAAACGGGGAGTCAAGGTAATAATGTATCATCATTAGCATTGCTTTGAAATTAAAGGAAGATGTTTGGGTTGCAATGCATCATCTTTATACGAAAACTACTTTTTAAACATTTGTAATTAATATTTTTCATCTTGTACATTGCTGCAGAAAATTGCTGTATTTAAATAAGCAATAATATATTTGTACTAAGTAGCAGAGAACAGGTTCCGGATTGAAGCTTACTCATTTTTGATGGGCACAAATTAACTTGTTGCTGTAATTGTAGCCCAAAACAAGATTCTCAAATATCAACCTCAGATGCAAGTGCTCAATGGGAATCGTAAAGGGAAGTCCCACAAACGATGTGCATAATTTCTTTGTTCTCAATTTCCCATAAACTAAGCTTATAATTTCAGTTTTCAAAAAATATTTTCCATTTCCTTAACATTTTGCAACTAAATATAGCAATTTCTGCGGAACTTCGACATCAAAGGCATCTATTGTCATCAAATCTTAAAATAAAGCAATGTATTGTTTATAGTAAATAGAGCATACAACTAAAGTAAACTTATAATTAACTAGTAGCAGTCTGAAAGATCTTTACTAATAGTTCGGAATGAAGTATGGAAGTTCTAGTTTGGCGGGAAACCAGAACGACATTATGCGCTTGTTGGATGACTAAATTTGCAATCTAATTTGGCAGGAAGTATGGCAATCGTCGATAGACAATAGACCGCTATTGGTAACGACTGACTAACGGTAATTACGCTGCCCACTGTGCATGGCCATAAAAAAATGTCTTCTATCGAGTTATCGTTCAGCACCACTCCCCCTGCTCTGCCCCTTGTCTTACTGCCTTTTATAAGCCGCCGCGCGTTTGCAATGGGCCAACAATTGAAAACTGTTGGCACAACACACAAATGTCGGGTATTATTGCCATTATTATTACGGTTGCCCATTTTGCCCGTGGAATAGACCGTGTGTCGAGTGCTGGTGCTCGTTTAAAAGTCTTTTGTTTGCTCCTATTTGTTGTTAGTCGCTTTTACTTTTCGCAATAAATAAAGAAAAATAATGTGGCAGTCTACATACAGTTGCGAAAAAAATAATAGCACCACCATAACGTATTTCGTTCTCGATTAAATAAATTAAGGTTGAGGTACCGATAGTATAAAATACTGATTTTTCGCATAATGCTAGATATTTTTCCTATCCAAAAATGAAAAAAAAAATTTGAATTGTCCATACCTTGATTTTTAATAATTTTTTTTGGGCGGCAAGGTCTAAAATGAGGCGAAAACAAAAATAGCACCACTATCGATTTTTTCAAATTTTCAATACTTGTCGGCGGTTTGTTTTGGTGAAAAGCACATGGTTATAAAACTTGACATTTCTATTACTATATCCAACATTATTTTTGAAACATACCTTAAAAAAAATTATTAAAATGGGACGAGGAAAGCATTGCTCTTCAGATAAGCGTGGCATGGTCAAAAAACCAATTTCTGAAGGAAAATCACACAGAAATATTGGTCTAATCCTTCAATTCTAAAACAAAATGATATGAAATGCAATCCCCTACAACAAGAATCCCGAAAAACGTGGGAAAAAACAATCATTGGGCACCCATCTCTTCAAAAGGCTAGTGCCCGAGGGCAAGAAGGATCCATTTAAAGCTGCTACCGAACTGAAAAAGGATCTCAACATATCCGCAACAGTGCAAACAGTTCACACATGTCTCAGGGAACATGGATTAAAAGTCTGTAGTCCCAGGAAGGTCCCTCTTTTAAATGGGAGACACATACCCAAGCGCATTAAGTTCGTCAAGGAACATTTAAATTGGTCTGGCGAAAAATGGAGGAACTTCTAATGGTCAGATGAGAGCAAGGTGGTTTTTTTTGGTGGTAATGGATCTTAATCGTATGTAAGACGACCTAAGAACACCGAATATAAGCCAAATTACACAGTAGAAGCAATTAAACACGGAGGATCCAGTATAATGGTATGGGCTTGTTTCTCGTACTATGTAGTCGGGGCTATAATATACCATGGTCAAAAACCATCTGGGATCAACATGTGTTTGTGGATATTTTGGTGACGATGATGCTACCCTTTGCCGAATACAATTAAAAGACTATGATCCCAAGTAGACCCGCAGAAAAGCCAAGGATTCGTTCCAAAATAAATCTGTTCCTGTTTTGGATTGGCCTGAACAGTCCCCAGGCCGTAATCCCATCAAAAATTCTTGGTCAGATATGAGAAAAGCAGTTGTAGCTTCAAAGCCAACTAACAACGAATAACTTTGGGTATAATTAAGGAGTCCTGGAGCAAAATATCCCTAAAACGGTGCCAGGACCTGGTTGACTCCATGCCAAAACGTTGCGCAGCTGTTATTGCTAATAAAGGATACACTACCAAATATTAAATTAATGGGATGGGCGTAGTTTTAATATACAATCACTTGTTATTAATAAATTTTTTACTGTTAAGTTTATATTTTATGATTAAAGCATTTTTTATGAAGTGGTGCTATTATTTTTTTCGCCTTATTTTGTCACTTTTCATAAAGTTCCTTAAATAAGTTAGGAATTCATAGAACAATTGTGATTTTTTTTTATTTTCTAAAAAGTGAATTGTTTAACCTTTCTAAAAAGGTATTCCAGCTCCTTTTAAACCCTAAATTGTAGGTAGGAGACTTATTCAAAGTTTTACTGGGCCAGTGGTGCTATTTTTTTTTTCGCAGCTGTACATTTATATATATTTTTGGTTAACTTTTGTCGGTCAGCTGGCTTCTGTGGTTGTTGTTTTGGGAAAGTCTAGTAGGGAAAATGGTGCGACCGCCTGCTGATCTTTGATCATTTCCTTTTTACCACGCGTAATTCCGAGTGTTAATCATTTTCGGGCTAATTTACTAATTTAGCAAATGTGCAGTCCACACATAATGGAGCGAATGCAAAACGCAAATTGATAACCAAATCTCTCACACTGCCCATTGGTTTTCAATTAGCTTCGCTAATTGCATTTCCAGCTTACGTCATCGCCAATCAATTTGTTCATAACATTTCGGTGTTTCGCTGTGTGGTCTATGGTTATACTTCGATTTGAGTTTGCCTTTCGTTGGGGTCAGGTTCTCACATTTAAATAAATGTTATTAACAATTTATTTATACTTCTCTGCCGCCCGGCGACACCAGTGAAAGCCATCGATGCCACGGCGATGATGATCATCATTTGTCATCTGCGAATGAGGTCATCGACTGGCGGCCATTTGTTGTGCCTTGTTATCGGCGATTATTTTCTTTACCGATTTTACCGAGCATTTAAATATATATACTTGGGAAGCAGAAAATTGAAAAGAAAATTGAGAAGTGCTTCAATGAGATTTCCCTTCTCCATTCTCGCCAGAAAGTAATCATCGGTATTTTTACATTCAAAAGCAAATGGAAGTCCAATCGATCATGGCAACAAATATTAAAAATCTTTGCGGTTCAGTCTCTCTAAATTTGCTGAAAAACTAAAGCATTTATATTTTGCAACACCAAAATTGTTGAAATATTTTAGAGACAGCTCTTGACGGCATATTCAAGAGCTAACAAATTTAATAATACAACTAATTAGGCGTGCCCAAATCATGATCAATTTGGGAACAAGGCCAAAACCAAGAGATTTGTTCCGAATCTGTTTGATTCTTGGGCGCTGGCCAAGAATTAATGCCACACATTTTGATTCGATTGCTATGTGCGAATGAGAAACGCAACCGAAATATAAGAAACTCATATGAACTCTATAAAGTGGCACGTGACTAGAGGTTTTAATGTAAAATCTTTCAACTAAGATTTCATTCTCCAGTTTAATCCGCAAGCCCTCGGCAAAGAGTAACACTTTCGTATACCCTGTGGCATTTCAGTATAATGAATCATTTGAGCTGGTGACATAATACCCTATACCTTGGCACTCATTGTCAGCGACACTTGAAATGGAACCCAAATTCCCAGGCGCGCGGCTCCTCGATTTTCCCTTCATCATCGAGTGCCGTGGTTTGTTGTTCATAAATCGCGCATTTCTCAATGTTTATTATCAGTTTTGGTTTCGATTCGCAGCGCTTGCCAAATCTTACACAATTATAGCAGTCGCCGTCATTATCTCACACATTTTCATTCCTAGCACGCAACTCGTTGGCAAAAACCAAACACAACCGAATACTCCAAAAAGTGAAACAGATTTGCGTCCGCGTATCTCAAGTATCTGGAAGTGGCTGTGGATGACTCAGCTCACAGCTGCGGGCGTTGATCGATTCCATTGGAGGTTACTGCGATCCGATCCAGACTGCATTTTATTCCAGAGTACCAGGCTTGCCATAATCATTTAGTTGCAAACAAAGGATTGCAAGCAAATCGAACGATGCAAATGGGAACAGAACGCGGCCCAGAAATCTGCTGGTTATTCGTAAATAAACGATTCGTATTTGTATCTGAACTACGAAAGTTGTTTACCTTTAACAGATGCCTTGTCTGGAAATTCGCATTGAAAGCCATTATATTTAAAAACCCCTTTTTCTCTTCTTAAACCAACTACGTCCAAGTGTTTTTACATTTTGTATTAAAGTTGGTGAGCTGCTGAGTTTTGGAATCAAGCCAAGTTAATATGAAATTAGTTGCAGCACTTGAAAGCCATTTAATGTTGAACAGATAAATCAATCAGTGTTTTGGACTTGTAAACATTCGATAAAACAAAAATAAACAGGCTGAAAAAAATAACATTTTATATTGCTTCTATTTAAAATTGTTGTAAAATGTTGTACGTAATATTGTTGCACAAAACGTAACATGTGTAATTTATAAGCACATGTATTTCATATATGTTGCATGTAATGAGAAAGTTAAGACTTATGTAATTATAAAGTGCTTACAGTTCATGAAATTCTTAATTAACATTTTTATCAATGAATTTGTACTTCAGAAGTAATATAGAAATGGAACTCGAATTCAGTTTTCCCGGACATTCCGAAAGGGGAAGCATTCATTCCTTCAATTTCAGATCAGCAACTCCATAGTTTGTGCCATAAATTCCGAAAGGAGAAACATTTATTCCACTCAATTCCAGATAAGCAACTCCAAAGTTTCTGCCATAGGACCATAAATATGAAATACCGCGCAGCTGATGTCACTTGCCGCTTTCGCAGGCTATTGATCCCGTTCCACTTTCTCGGAACCAGAATCGAGAATCGCAAATAGAGAATCGAGAATAGAGAACTTGCTTTTCAGCCAAACGCGGCCCACTGTGCCAATCTAAGCAACAACATAAACGAGGTGTGTTTGAGGGTGTGTGTGTGTGTGTGTGAGTGTCGGGCATGACTATTGCAATAAATATTTGCGCTTAGTCGTGGCCAGAGACTCGCACAAAATAACTTCATTAAAAATTCAAATTAACAAAGAAAAAAGCAAAGACAAGCCGCAACCTGGATCAACAAAAACAAGTCCAACGAAAACCACCATGTCTAAATTAGCCATCAATTGTCGCCGGGTTTTGCGGTTGCCGCCTGTATCTCTTACCAAAACCATACCAATACACTGCAATTTCTATAGCTTGACCATGGTCATAACTGAAGTTATAAGGATGCCAAGTCTTTAAAGGTTAAACTTAGTGCCTGAATAGATTTCTTGGGTTAGAGGTCAAAACACATAATGTAGTTTGTACACACTTTTCAGGCTTTTAGGAATTTTAATCATTTTCAAACGAGTATTTACTTTGAAGGCAGAAGGTAATTAAAAACCACAGACGTATGATCTGCAGAAAATATCCTAATCATCGTAGTTGTAAAATGCTGAGTTCCCAACCGCAGATGAACCCACCACGTCATTATCAATATTAACTAAAAATGAATTAAAATGTACAACATGATATGGCTTTGAAGGTGGAAAGCCCAAGGGTGCATAACTTTTTGCATCCATTTCTGGACTTTGAACCTATGAAGTCTATTTAGGAGGTAGGACTGTAGCTCACCTTTCTCGGCCGGCGATGGTGGCGGCTTGCCAAGGCAGAACTTGCCACAGGAGTCATCGATGGCTGCGCCGAGGCCCACGAAGCCGGGATTCATTGGATGCCGGAGTTGGACATGTCGGGGCGAGGGTATGGGCGAGTTGGCCGAGGTTGTGCCATCCGGGCTGTCGATGATTTCGGCGATTTTCTTGATATTTTCCGGTGTGGTGTCGGCCTTTTCGCGACCATCGCTGCTGTTGCCATCATCATCGCCGTATTGTTGGCAGCGGCGGCCAATGGACAAATTGTCGCGGCTCTTGACTTTGGATGAATCAGCTGATGATGGCGCCACGCCCCCCACAGCTGATTGGTGGGCGGCGACAGCTGTTGTTGCCGCTTCTGCTGCACCATCCGATGTTGCTGCCGCCGATGTGGCTGTTGTTGTTGCTGCTGCTGCTGTCGTCGTTGTGTCATTTGCGTATGATGTCATTGTAAGCCTTGGCTCGGTATAAATTTTGCAACAAATCGGAATTTATTGTTGGCTTTTGGAGGTACGTTACACCTATTTTCGCCGCTTTTCCTTTGCCTACTTAGCTAATTAATTAGCGGGTCATTTCCACGTTTTCGGGCCTTCGTTGCGTGTTGTCTACTACCCGTTTTTCCTATGCTTTCCACATCCTGCTGCGTTCTAAAGTCGTTCTGTGCGTAAAGTGAATTCCAGTGGTTGTTTTTTACCTAACGAATGAAGGCGTTGAAAGGACACTCAGATGCAGTCAAAATAATAATGGCTGGGGAACTGATAAGCTATCTATACAATATATATTTTATTCTAACTTCTTTATTAATAAAACAAAGTACATTAATCAAATTTTTAAAGAATAAGTTTGGTAAACTTGTTAGTTTATTGATTTGTCACCTATGGCATTAAACGTCTCTATTGATTTTAAATCTATTTGAAGTACTTCATTTGTTGAAGCCTAGACATTTAAAACTGATTGCCCCTATTAGTTTGACCGCAAGTGTAACTTTAAGAACCGAAACTCTTTCATTATTTTCGTTTTAAGGATGCGTGATCACGCCCAAGTGAAGACGGAAACACCGAGACACGTTGAATAGGTAAATGGCCAAGAGGTTTTCAATTGTGCGACGTGAGTTTTCCGATTGGACACTTGGATAACTTGTCGGGCATTTCCAAACGGATATAAATAGCCGAAAAGCAGAAAGGCAGATTCCGATTCTTGGCTGCCTTTTCAAGGTTGCTTTTGTTGTGCTCGAGAATCTAATCGGATATTTTATTTTTACATTGAACACTTTTGGAGGAACCGAACACGCACAAACACACACACATGCATATGTACGCACACAAAGGCGCAGACACTTGCGGCCAACACATACACACTTTCAAGGGCAGGGTCCAATTGGACTTTTCACTTGCATTTCCCTTTCGTTTCGTCACTTGTTCAACGGCTTTATTTTCCGCCGTTCTTGTGGCATGTGATAATGAACTTTTCTTTATCTTTGTCTCGATTTTCCGATTCGCGACACGCGCTCGCTTTTTCAACCCAACGCTTACTCACGGCAATTCAGTCAAGAATGAGCGTCGCAGGTGTGCGTGTTTTGTTAGCCAGGCCAAAAGTGACGTCGCGAGCGAGAGAAAGAGAGCGGTTAGCAGTGTTGGTTACACTTTTAGCGAATATATAGCTAAGCTTTAATTAGGAGTAATTGGAGCTTAATACCTTTTTTTAACTAAGGTCCCGTTATAGTTTGAATTAGTATGGCCTTAACCGGTCAAACATTTGTAAAAAAAAAAAAACAAGAAAGCGTTTAACTGATGTATTTTCTGTTAGCCCTGACAATTATCAGGTTTGGCTAGAAAATAGCTCAGTTTGCAGCACTGCAACAAAGTGTTTGCCTCCACGGAGAGCAAGCAAACAGCTGGGAGTTGCCAGAGCAATTCAGGGTTGTCGCGTTAGCTTTATTAACTAAACTTTTCCTTCAAGCAACAAATAAATTGAATGCTTACTTAAAAATAAATACATTTGGCTTTCTGAGGCAAACACAAAGCAAGATTATGTGTGTAATTTTTGGGATATTAATGAAACAAAGGCAATGAAAGGAAAAGGTGGCAGCCCTCTCTCGCTCTCTCTCTCTTTGTGTTTCTGCTCTCCGCATTGATTGTTTTGGCCTGGCCAGAAGCTAATTAACCCGTTGAATAACACAGACCAGAACACAATACACAATCGCATAATTCGGCGAACGAAGCGCTTTCTGCAGATTCACGCTTCACTGGGCACAAATATCCGCAGGCAGTGCACTCGACAGGTGGCCTTCAAAGTGGCGACGCTAACGCTATTTTTAATTCGAACACTTGCGATCACTCTCGCTTTTCGCGCGAACAGGTGTATTAGCACATATTCCACATGAAATTCACATATATGCGACTATAATTCGCATAAAAATTAAGTATTTGGCCTGGACAATTGTCAAGTGGTCGAAACAATAACAATTGCCGCCCAAATGATAACAAGAGAGAGCAAGAATGCGCGCGCTCTCTCTATTCTTTTTCTCTCTCTCTTCCCTTTTTGTATTGGCATTTACTCCACCAATTTTTTTTTTGTTCTCTTCCCAGAATTTGTGCACTTGTTTTGCATTCGCATTTTAAGGCATATTTTTCACATTTCACTTATACAATTGGCTGCTCCATGAGCTGCTTTTTGCATTCACACAAGAATTTGATTATTTTAGTGGATTATTTACTTGCTGGACGAAGCAAAAAAAGCGCCCTGGAATTGCAAACTTTTTCGTTTGTTGTGCCAATCAGACTGAGTGTGACCGCGCCTTAGAAACAGAAGAAAAACCATCGGTGTTAGGCTAGGGCTGTCAGTTTTTAACGGTATTTCGATTTTTAAAATTTTATTTAGAAATTGTTACAACATTAACTTAATAAGCATAATAATAAATAAAGAAGCTGCCTATTTGTTTTTTATTAATTGACACTCAACAATTAAACAATAAGATAAATTAAAACAATCAATAAAATTGTTAATGATAGGATCATATTAACGATGTGGTCGAAACAATAACAGAACCATATTTTTTCTACAAATTATTTAAAAATGTTAACTTGTTTAGTAATTAAAAAATAAACAACAAATTAAAGTTTTTCATGATCATGCCCTTCTTTTCATACCTTCATATTTATAAATTTATAACATATTTGAGAAATTTTAAAAAACAATTGAATCATCCGTCTAAAAGTAAAAACTGTATAGAAATATGGTTTAAAACTGGATTTATTCAGACATACATTAATATGTGTATATGGTTGGAGGGCACAAAGCCATTCTTTATCTGTATCTTTCTTTCTCCCCTGGGAGCTTACAAAACTAATAAAAAACGAACGCAAACTTTCAGACTGCGATGCTGACTTGGCTGATGGTTAGCTAATGTGAATGCGGTAGCGGATATATATACGTATATATAAATATAAATCTGTTTGCCTTTAAATCGGTCCGCCAACTGTACACAAACTGATAAGTAACTGGGAAAGTAAACGGAATACTTGGGGAATGCATCAAGGCGTTTTGGTTGTTCAGCGCCCATTCCAATGGCATACGTGTCCATTTTCGAATGCCAGGTTGATCCTGGGATGAGGAAGTGGCCTGGCTGCCTGCACCGACTGCCTGGCCGGATCATCCTCGAAGTACAAGCACTGCTGCACGAAATCCAGAAAGAGAACTTGTGCCTGGCTGGCTGCCGTGGGCAATGCCTCCAAATTACCATCGCTGCAGAGTCCCTGGACCAGTTGCTCGCAAATTCGCGTATTGGTATCGACATCGAATAGGGGTACGCCGAAACTGACGTCCAGCAGGGTCCACTCCTCTGTGGCGTCCTCGTCCGACACTAGCGACGGCGAAATCTCCTCGATCTCCACCGAACTCTGCGACACCAGGTCCGCACGGCTGCTGCACTTGGCCAGTTCGCTAGCCAGCACTTGGCTGCAGTCCGGAGCGGTGAACTCATTCGCCGGACCATGTTCCGGCGTGGCCGCAAAGTGGTTTTCATCGGGACTCTTCAATTGAAAGCTTGTCACCTCGTTCGTTGGCACATGATTTGGTTTGCTGGGCGCCGCAATTGAGGCTCGTTTCTGACGCTGCGACGGCTTTAGTCGCACCTGCAGTTCGTAGTCCTCGCAGCCGAGATCCGGCACTCCAGTGTTCAGGAATGTTATGTAGCCGCACTGCTGACGCAGGTCCAAAAGGCTGGACAGTTTGTGTACGGCTCGATGGGCAGCCCACTTCGCTTGGCGTGTGTCTGCCGCTTGGAACGGAAATGATTCATAGTGGAGCGAGCCGGCGGTGCGTATTCCGTAGCCTTGGAGCAGCACACAGCCGTTCTTGAGCTGGTCGTTCAGATTGCGGAAACTCTCGGAATTAAGCACGTATGAATCAGAGTGAAGGATGTTAACCAGCAGTTTGCCATAGCCCAGGAACAAGCGTGGCAAGCTCTTCAAAACAGTTCCTCGACAGAGTAGCAAACTGGGCGGTCCATAGCCTGAATAAAGAAGTCTTTAAAGAATATCTAGTTAACACAATATTATTAAGACCTATACCTGTGATATGATTGTAGAATAGCTTGCTCCACATGGGCGCCACATCGGAGCTGCGCAGGAATTGGCCGAAGTAGGGAATGCTGAATGTATGACTGAGCGACGCCGTCAGCGGCGAAGCGGCTATTATAAACTTGTACTTCTTCTCCAGAACGCGATCTCTCGTTTGCCGATCCAAGCCCTCTAGGCACTCCAATCGCAGCAGATCCAAGCCACCCGGCAGCAAATGTCGCAGTGAGCAAATGGTCGAACGCAGAATGACCGCGTGGGCGAAATAGCGCGAGACGTCGCCCTCGCCCTCCGCATCCAGCAGCGAAACTTGCTCCAGTTCAGCCAGAAAGCTGTCTAGACTCTCCTCGCACAACTTGCCCACTTCGAACATGGTCACAGCGTGATTCTTCAGTCCGGGTGACAGGTTGCCCATCATGAGAAAAGCGGTGAGCGTGGAGTCGAAGAGGAAGCCCACCCTCTTACCGCTTTTTGGCAAGGCAGCGGCCGATATCGCAGCCGATGGAGCAGCCTGCTTTGGGGCAGACAGATCCTCTTGTTCCAGCTCCGAACTCAGCTCCTGCTCATCGCTGTTGTTCACCCGCTCCTGGGGTGTCGTATTCAGGTTGGCAAAGCTGAAGTCACTGGTGTTGCCATCCGAGGAGAGGTAGCCTATGGAGCTGCTGTCCTTATCCTTGTCCTTCTCCCTCTCCTTGGGTGTCTTTGGCGATTTGGGACTCTGGTCGAATTCGAAGCTGCTACTGGCATGTAAGTTGTAATTCAGCGGTGTTATCTGCGGCGTTTCGGGCGATTGCTGCTGGTTGTATCCCTCCCAGCTGGAATGATTTGTCTGATTGACCAGGTCTTCTTTGCGATGGGCGAAACCCAGACGGCAGATAAACGAAATGGCCTGCTTAACGCTATCCAGTTCCAGTTGCAGCATGTGCGCCAGCTCGGCAATGGTCATGTGCTCATCGGCGCTGACAAAGATCTTGTACAGCAGATTCTCAAAGTAGTCCCCACTCACGCGATTCATCACAAAGTTACGCAGCGGCGGTATGGATATCCTGTCCTCTCCGCTGATGGGCACATCCAAATAGATCAAACCCTTCCTGTATAGGCTGTGCACCACCTCGTGATCGCATTTCCCAGCCGGCTGGGCACCAAAGTCAATCAAGTCATCGAGCAGGGCTCTTTCAGCGGGCGACAGATAGCGAATGTCCGCTTCGAGGACATAGCCAATGTCCAGTCGCCACCAGGGCTCGATGTGTATGCGGACCGGAAAGCGTGGCAGGAAGTCCAGCGGATTGGGCCGCGACCCGAAGATCAAGGAGCGTGGTGTGTGGGTTTTCAGATCGCTAATAAGGGCCAGGTACTCGTTGCGGCCAATGCCCAAGACACGCAGACAGTCGGCGGCCGTAAAGTTGGGCAAAGTATCGTAGCTTTTGTCGCTACGCAAGAGCTGACCCAAAACATCTAGATAGTAGTTGAAGGGCGTCACCCGCAGGCCCTTTGTGACGATATCGGCCAGGTGGTAGGGAAACGCACCCAATCCATTGATGCTCTTCTGGACCAACAGCTCGTAGTAGCGCTGCTCCCGGCGAAAAACCTTGGCGGCAAGATTGCCGCGGAATCGAAGCTGGTTCTTTAGACTATAGTTGAAGACGAACTTTTCGTAGTCGCGCTGATTGTTGTGCAGCACAGACCGCAGGTGCACGGGCAGCAGTTCCCAGGTGACATTCCCACGCACACATTGCTGCAGTTGGTTTTGGCAATTGGTTCCAGAGCCAGTGGTCGCGTTGCCACCTCCGCTGGTGGTCAAATCCTCTTGCTCCGTCATCTTGGCAGTCGGATTGGATTTTCCAGCTGGTTGGACTAACTCATTGCATTCGTCCCGGCTGCGGAATCCAGTATTTTCTTCCTGCGTATTATTTTTCTTTATTTTTTTTTCGAGGAACGATAGGTTCGATAACCCGGCCACGGTGTTATTGGTTTCTTACGTCGACAGCTGATAAGGCCGCTGGTGTTTCGCAACACTGAGCAGCAACCAGTTTTTCGATAGTATTTTCGATGTATTAGTCATGAAATCCATTCATTTTGTAATTTCACAACCACGTTTTACAAACTTAAAATATACATCAGTAAAGAAGTCAGAAACAGGTAACTTTATGGTTAATATAAAAAATAGTGATCAGAAATTGGGAAGTCTATTCTGAGTAGAACATGTAATCAATTTAACATTATGATAGGTTTCTTGCAAATATAGATGATATATCACTTATAATTTCAAAACCGAATATAAATATAAACATTTAGTTCAAACTTCCAACGGACGTCAATCGATAGACACGGAGGTGCCTAACAAAATGTTCGATAAGTGTGCGCCTATCTGCGTGCTATCGATATCGCTAGTACATCGATAGCACATCGTTTAGAATGATTTTCAATATTCGTTGTTGCCTGCTTTATTCATAAACACTTACGCTTTTGTAGTCAAAATTGCCGAAGCCTTGACGAACTATTGAGCTCTATAGGTTGGCCATCAGATTGTAAGGAAGCCGGCGTTTAGAGCTCGCGGCGCAGCTAGCAGAGGCAGCGACAGCGGCAGAGCAGCGGCAACATAAGAATTTAAGGTCACCGCGACACATAAAAGGGACATCAACATCGATTTTTTTGCACCCTTTTCATTTCGCCAGTGGAGGAGCACAATCACTTTCGGCAAACAAAGAAAAGGGGCGACGGCGGCGGCGGGGGCGTAAAGTGAAGAGATCAGCGAAGATGAGCGGAGGCGGCGGTGGCGAGGAGGATCAGCATCTGCCAGGTGTTTCCAGGTGAATAATTTCTACTGCTTTAGTTTGGCATATTAAATCTGGTTTTTTGTGCCCAACAGTGCATCAGGATCGGCAGCTGGAACGGCGGGCGGGCGGGCCACGCCCGAAATGAAGCGCTCGGCGGTGCGCAGCCTCATCCAGCGATACTTCCACCAACTGCAATCTGGCTGCGGGAACGCCCAGTGCAGCAATGCCAACTGCGCCTCCAGCGGCAAGGTGGCGCCCATGACGCCCAACGAGGTAGCCGCCCGAGCTCTGCAGCTCTTCTCACAGGATGCACAGCTCTGCGAGGCGTCCACATCGGCGACCAGCAGGTGAGAGTTCTTTTCAAACAAGTGGGTTGTGGAAAGTCAGGAAATGGTATAGTTCATCACTATGTTAATGGTTTTCATTCTTATTACCAAATTAGTAAAGTTGCCGGAGCACCAATAAAGTATTCTTTAGATTATTGTGTTCCCACTTGTTGCATACCACTGAACTTTAAATCCCCCATTTCAGCCCCCAAGATGTGGACATGCTTTCGCCAAACGACAGTAGCAGCAGCAGCAGCGGCAGCTCGACAAGCACCATTACCTCCGCCAGTACCACCACGACAACCAGCAGACAATCGCAGAGTACGCCAGCTGCCGTTGTGGTGGCCGTACCCAGTCCAAATCTTGTCCAGAGTGTGCCGCCACTGGATCTCGCCGGCGCTGAACCCTCCTCCGGCGACTCGGAACCATGTACACCCACCCTGCCGCCAGTCCAGAGCCTGGATGCCAACAGCCTGATGGCGCTCTATGAGCAATGTAGGGCGGCTGACAGTTACGACAGGATTTGCCACGCAATCGGCGATGTTTTCTCCAGCGTAGATAGACTGAGCAAGAGCTTCATTCGCAGCGCAGAACCAGCGGCTTCTAGTAGCCTCCAGGAGCTGCTGGCCAATCCACCGGAGGCTTTAAACAAGGAGCAGCTACGAACTCTAGAAGGAGAACACGATAAAGACGAAGATAGCACACAGCAGGAGGAAGAACAATCAGAATCCGCGGAAGTTGCAGCTAACTCTACTGCAGCAGCAGATGTAGAATCAGAGGCAGAGCCCGAAGAAGAGGACGACGATGTGCCCATGGCTCACACGACAGAGGGAACGTCGGATGAGGATCCAACCCAAAGCAGCGACACGCTGGTGGATCTGCCTGGCTTGCGACGAGTGCAGCGTCTCCTTTTTGGCTGTCAAACACGAGCCATCACGGACAAGCTTACCAGCAGCGTAATCCAGCTAGCTGACTGGGTGCACTACATGCGTCCCGATTGGGAGAAGGTCGTTCACTGTCTGGTCATCTGCTTCGATCTAGCCACCAATAGTGAGTGTTTCAATTGAGTGCATAAAATGGTTCATGCTACAGCTTTTCTCATTTCCCTATTAGCCAACAACAGTGTGGTAGACATGGACTATCTGGACAGGGTGCTGCCAAAGTTGTGCCACGCGGCGGCGGCCATGCCAGTGCCGGCACAGGCGCGTCTGGCCAGGATCTGGGCGGCCCATTGTGCAGATCAGTTGCACTCGTTGGTGGCCGCCTGCCAGCAGCAAATAACTCTGCAGGTGCTTTTGGACGAGGAATCCATGCGCGAGAACGGCTCCATAATTAGCATCACCAAAGTTTTAAAGGTAATAGTGAGGATTAGTTTGCAAAATAGTTTGTAACTCATCGGTTTCACTCCCGCTTGGCAGATTGTCTTCTACGCGAACATTCTGGCTAGCGAGCTGGAGCGACCGTCGTGTAGGGTGCCGCTGGAGGATCGAACGGAAGCGGCGACCGCATCT
The DNA here is from genome assembly GCF_016746235.2 of Drosophila teissieri. Lineage (NCBI taxonomy): Eukaryota > Metazoa > Arthropoda > Insecta > Diptera > Drosophilidae > Drosophila > Drosophila teissieri. The sequence continues at coordinate 10,751,416 of NC_053031.1, read as the reverse complement.
AGCAGTGCAGCAGTGGAGGACGACCTATTCGCCTACAACTCTGTGTTGCAGCCGCACATGCCCAAGTTCGCTGAGGATCAGTTGGAGAAGGCGCTGCAGGTGTCGGCAATCGATTGCCGGAAACCACTGATACCACTTGAGGAGTTCTACAACGAGGCGCTCAGTGAAAACATCCAGATGCACCACGACTATCTGTCCTACAAGACGCTAGCCATGGAGAGCGAGATTGGATCGGGCCACACAAACTACTTTTCGTTCATGCTGTACGCCTTCATCCTCACGCCGTCAACCAAAGTGGATGCCCTGTACTATGATAGCCGAATGAGGATGTACAGCGAGCGCTACACCTCCCTCTACTCAATCCTCAACAATTTCGGCCAGGAAGGGCAGGATGGAACTCCACGCCCGGATCTTAAGCTGACGGTGCGCAGGGACCAGCTCATCAATGACGCGCTCATTGGGGTGTGTACACAAAATTCTTTAGTATCCCAGTGAACAGGTATCAATGATGCACGTTTAATTCCGTAGCTGGAAATGGTGGCCATGAGCAATCCGAAGGATCTCAAGAAGCAGTTGGTGGTGGAGTTTGTCGGCGAGCAGGGCATCGATGAAGGCGGCGTATCCAAAGAGTTCTTCCAGCTAATCGTGGAGGAGATATTCAACCCGGCCTTTGGTATGTTTATACAGCAGGAGGAAACCAACAACATGTGGTAGGTATTTCCATGGAAAATAGTATGGGTAGTCTAACTATATATGTATATCCATATGCAGGTTCAATGCCACACCCTTCGAGAACGGAGCTCAGTTCACGCTGATTGGTATAATTATTGGCCTGGCGATCTATAACAACGTGATCCTGGCCGTAAACTTCCCCATGGTCGTCTACCGCAAATTGATGGGCTATTGCGGCACGTTTGCGGACCTCAGCGACTGGAGCCCCACGCTGCACAAGAGTCTGAAGTCCATGATGGACTACCAGGGTCAGGATATGGAGGAGGTCTTCGACCAGACCTTCAAGATCAGCTATAGTGACGTTTTCGGTGATATGGTCGAGCACGAATTGGTGCCGAATGGCAAGGATGTGCTGGTGGGGCAGCACAACAAGGAGTTGTTCGTTAACCTGTACAGTGACTTCCTGCTCAACACGAATATCCAGCAGCAGTTCAATGCCTTCCGCAAGGGCTTCGAAATGGTCACGGACGAATCGCCGTTGAAGCTGCTCTTCCGGCCAGAGGAGATCGAGATGCTGGTCTGTGGCAGTCGTGTGAGTAGCTATATGTAATTAACGAAATACAATCGGTTGTTGAACTCTGAAACCTTCTGCAGGAGTTCGACTTTGTGGAGCTGGAGAATTCAACGGTGTACGAGGGCGGCTACACGGAGGAGAGCCAGTACATCCAGGACTTCTGGAGCATTGTGCACGCGATGCCCAGCGAGGCCAAGCACAAGCTGCTCGAATTCACGACGGGATCGGCGCGTGTGCCAGTTGGCGGCCTCAAGTGCCTGCGGCTGTTGATCACGCGTCACGGTCCGGATAGCGACCGGCTGCCTACCTCGCACACCTGCTTCAATGTGCTGCTCCTGCCCGAGTACAGCAGTCGCGACAAGCTGGAGGAGCGCCTGATGAAGGCCATAAACTACTCAAAGGGCTTCGGCATGCTGTAGACTGTGCTACTCTGCACTGTCATTAGGTGCAAGCTGCAAACAGCAAACAGCAAACTGCAAGTCCAAGTCTGTCATCTGGAACTGATACCACCTCTCTGGGAAGAAGATTGAGAATACTTTGATCGGTTTGAGTTCGTTTTGGGTTCTGCCATTTATTTTTGATACGACCTGTTCAATGAGACAATATACATACAAATTATATATATATGCTCAACTCATGGTGCGAAGGCGAAGCAAGCAGACCGAACGGATACGCGATTTTGTTTCCCTTTTGTCGCCCAGTTAATTGTACATAAACAAATACACACCACACATACTGCATTATGTGAATTTCACCCATGTAACACCCACCCGCATTTAAAAACAGTACCCGCTAAATATTTTCCTAAATAAATTTAAAGTTGTGCGGCAAAGAAAACTGATATTTTTCTAAAGGTATTACCATTACCAGGTATTACATAGATCAAGTTTCAAAGTATGAGAAAATATTAAATATCCAATATTTTTTTTTACTAAAAAATATATTTCAATAAATTAACATATATTAATAACTGGTATTGGCAAACAAAATGTCAAAAATATGGGAAAGTTGATAATTTCAGTTTTATAACGTGTTTCTATGAAGAGTTACATATTTTTGTGTGCAGTTTTACTTTTCCGATTAAGATTTAAATTACATTTAAGTTTTTTATTACCTTTTTTTATTTAGTCTAGAAACGTCTAAGAAGTGGCGCAGTGTGAAAACCCCATTTCACATCAGCTGGCTTGGAGTGGTGGCTTTTTTAGGTTATTTTTCTCAGACGTTATTTTTCAACGGCTTAGTCGCAGCCACACATTTGTTATTCGCGTTTCTGAGTTTCTTGCGGGTGGAACTCCCGATTAATTTGTGGAGCGGAAGGTGTTTTGAATTCCTTAGCATTTATTAAAGAAAATGCAACTAGTATAACTTACTGTTCTCTATTAGCAATTTTAAACCACCGATTGCAAGTGCTTGACTGTTTGTGCGAGTGAGAAGGAGAGCGAGTAGTGCAGCATCATGAGAATGCAACAAAGCGCCTTGTTGTTGTTGCTGCTGGCCGTGACGTCGCAAGGAGACGTCGACGTCGCTGCAGCGCCGGAGTCCAATTGGAATGGTTTGTTTTAATTTCTAACTAGAATGAGTTCATCAGCAGCCATAGAAACTCACATTGCATTCATGTTTTCACATTTTCCGGTCTTAAGTGCATTCCACTCCTCTACTTAGCCCACAAATACACAGAGATGAAATGGGTTGTTCCTTATCATTTTTGATAAGATACCAGCACATCCTTTTTTCGTTTGAAAATTAAGAAGTAGTTAATCAGAAATAATACAATTTTTCAAATTGATATGTTTTCTGCTCATTTTGATGTAGTTTGCCCCGACTTCTTCCGGTGTATGTGCAGTACATATCTCAGAGAATTTGTTTATGATCCATATACCATCCCACATCTCCGCTCGCCTTTGAAAATGGCTTTTGTTTTTGTTTCGCTTTGAAGCTGCGGTCGTTTACTCTGGAATTGCTCGGAAACGGAGCAGATGCAGATGCAGATACAAGTATTCAGATACATCTGCATCTCAGATGAAAGATACAAAATGGTTCATTTACATATTCAGAAATTAGACAGCTTTAAACAAGCTCAACTCCTTGTCTAACATAATAATGACTTGAAACAATAGTAATAACAATAATTTAATGAATTAAAAGCAATACAAGTTGCATTTTTGTATTCTAATTGGAAGCAATACTAGAATACAGTAGAGCTTACGCAAGTTCAACGAGCATAGTTCAACATTCATTTATTAAAAACTATCAAAATGAAGTTAGCCTAATAGTTTTACCTAATATGATATACTTTCTTTCTAATCTTTACCATTGATATACAACTCATGTGTTCATTTACAGAGAAAATCAAGGTGTTCACTGTGGCCACTGAACCCACCGATGGCTATACCAGATATGCTCGATCTGCACGCGTCTACGATATTGAGGTGAGACCCGTATTAAAAGTAGAATTCTGATTAATTAGAGCATTTTGAACTGCGGTTAGAACATAGAAAATTGACAGCACATCAAGAAAGTTTATTTGAAGACAGGCCACCATCTGGCATATGAATTAGAGAACATTAAATAAAGCTATGTCTTTACTTTAGAATGACAGAAATTGGCAAACGTTTATGTTTTATAGAACATCTGCCAGCAACTGTTTGTATGCAAATAAGTTTTGATTGTTTTTATTGATGAATTTCTAATTTGACGACACACGCAGACAATCGAATTTTCATAAAAACTGGTATAAAAGCGGGAACACAGCATTTATGATAGATAAGAACTAGGCGATGTATGTTTGTATTGTCTTAGAAGTTTGAAGACTTGCCCGGCGGCTTGGCACACTTGAGCAACATTGTATTATTAAAATGTCTCGTTAGCATATAGTATAGTATAGTATATAGCTATATATTTGTATGTATGCCGCTACCCGAGCATCCGGCGCTGGCGTCCGATTTTCTGATGTGGAACACCGAGATTGGCTGGACATTGTGGGGCAAACGACGGCATGAAGTCCACATATAGTGCACACATGTTGAGATCACGTAGTCCAAGCAGATTCGGTGCAGTCGCCGGGGGTAATTAGCACAATACTTTGGGATTCGGTTCCCGGTCTATTGATAGCTTAGAACTTTCTACACCAAGTTGGTGGTGGGAGATTTCGCTTATCGGGTCCAGTGAGTGTGACACTTTTTGTATTGTCGGCCGGCTTAGAATTTGTTTTTTTGTTTCAAAAATATATGTGCGACAACAAAATGTGCTGATAAGCTCGCTTAGCCGGCTTTTTTATGGATTGAACCTGATCTGTCCCCCTTTGTTTTGAATTTCTTCATATGTACACTGTTTTCTGTATTTGAAGAACTGTGCGACCCAAGATATTTAAACCCGCAGCGTTGCTAAATGAATGAAATTTGTGATTTAAGTTCCTTTAACATTGAAAAGTTATGATTTCTTTTAGATTTCTGTTATATACTTGCATACTTTGTATCAGCTTTAAAACGTATACTTAATTTGTTATATACTTTAAACAATAAATCGCTTAAAGTAAGCAGGATGATATTTTGTATAAAAAAAGCTCGAGTGTGAACCATATTAATAGATTTAGGCAGCTTGATAGTCCAGTTTCTTGTCAGAGATAAAAATATTTTAATGAAAATTCATGTAATATTTAATCCCTAAAAGTTGACCACCCTTGGCTTGGGAGAGGAATGGAAAGGAGGTGATATGCAGCGACCCGGCGGCGGATTCAAGCTCAATCTTCTGCGCGAGGCAATTGCTCCGTACAAAAATGATCCGGAGACAATCATACTCTTCACCGACAGGTTTGAATTGAAGAAAATATAAAAGTAGTCTTTACTTAATGAGGTGTACTCTTTCAGCTACGATGTGATCATCACCACCACGCTGGACGAGATCTTCGAGAAGTTCAAGGAGGCGGGTGCCAAGATACTCTTCTCTGCCGAGAAGTACTGCTGGCCCGACAAAAGTCTGGCCAACGATTATCCCGAGGTGGAGGGCAAGGCATCGCGATTCCTCAACTCGGGCGCCTTCATGGGTTATGCACCACAAGTGTACGCTCTGCTGGAGGATCCAATCGAAGACACTGCCGACGATCAGTTGTATTTTACCAAGATCTTCCTCGACGAGGCCAAACGCACCAAGCTGGGCTTGAAACTGGATGTGAAATCGAGTCTTTTCCAAAACCTACATGGTGCCAAGAACGATGTGAAGCTTAAGGTGGATCTGGATAGCAATCAGGGCGTGCTGCAGAATGTGGATTTCATGACGACGCCGGCCATCATCCATGGCAATGGACTTAGCAAAGTGGATCTGAATGCATATGGCAACTATTTGGCTAGGACCTTCAGCGGCGTCTGCCTTTTGTGCCAGGAAAATCTCTTGGACTTGGAAGTACGGTTCTTTGTATATGCCTATAAACATGCTTATGTTAATATGCAATCTATTTTTTTAGGAGACAAACCTACCTGTGATTTCCCTAGCCCTGATGGTCACGCAAGCCGTTCCCTTCTTTGATCAGTTTCTGGAAGGCATCGAGACTTTGAACTATCCCAAGGAGAAACTCCACTTGCTCATCTACAGCAATGTTGCATTCCACGACGATGACATCAAGTCGTTTGTTAACAAACATGCCAAAGAGTATGCTACTGCCAAGTTTGCTCTCTCCACTGACGAGTTGGATGAGCGCCAGGGCAGGCAGTTGGCCCTGTAAGTCGTATAATTAATTACTTTAAATAGATATAAATAAACCTAAACCTTTTGTATTTTTCCAGTGACAAGGCTCGACTCCACCAAAGTGATTACATATTCTTCGTGGATGCAGATGCGCACATCGACGATAGCGAGGTACTCCGTGAGCTGCTCAGGCTGAACAAGTATGTTAAGGCCACTTCAATCTCTTTCCCCATATAACAATATTGATATCCTCGCAGGCAATTCGTTGCTCCGATTTTCTCCAAGCCCAAGGAGCTGTGGAGCAACTTCTGGGGCGCCCTTTCCGAGGGTGGCTACTACGCCAGGTCGCACGACTACGTGGACATTGTGAAGCGGGAACTTATGTAAGTAACTGAAGGGTGGGGAAACTTTCTTTAGTTTGTAGATACAGTATTTTATTTCATTTTTCAAACTATACTTTCTTTATAAAACAGTTTCATTTTCATATAGGCTGTATATAGACTAACTTCATGTAAAGCTGATAGATTCTACAAAAAAATGCTTCAGATTCACTTCAAATTTATTTGTTATGTTTTGCCAAGTGCAACAAAATTGAAGTGATAATGGCTGGCTGTGATCAGTCGAAGGCAATGGAGAAATCCGTCTTAAAGCTGCGCCGATCGATGGAGTACATGTTGTCGGCGGTGCACTCATAGAGTCCAGCGTCCATCTGCGTGGCCGGGTCAATCTCGATCTTCGACTTGACCTTGTCGTCGCCGATGCGCCATTCGTGGACGTGCATGTAGAGGTGCTGGTAGATCTCCGCCCCATCCTTGTACCAGGTGATGTGCGGTCGGGGATTACCCTTGGCCACGCACAGAAAGGCGATCTTGTGGCCCAGCACGTACTCAAGATCAAAGTGCGAGGCTTGCAGGATTTTGGCGCCCTAAAAAGAGCCACAAAAATGAATAGAAAACTGCAACGAAATTCCCATTTACTCACATTATTGTTGTTGTAGTACTGATCGGACTCCGGATCGCGATACTTTCCGGTAATTGGCAGTCCGATCTGCACCCTGGACTTGGTGCGTCCACGGCCACGCCCACGGCGCGCCTCGCAAATGGGCGTGGCCAGCATCAATAGCCCCAAAGCGAGGCAGACGATGAGGCACTTAACCTGCATGACTCTCCCGGATGATGGATATGTTGCTGGCGGAGATCACTATCACTATCGCTATATTTGCCTGCTGCTGGTGGCGTTGCTGTGCGAATCTCGTTTGATCGGTGACTGATCCACTCGGCCAGACTCTGCACCACTCTGCTCGGCTCATCTAATTTGCCACAATTGTCCGGCGGACTTAAACCGATTTTAGTGTGGTTTGCTCTCGAAATTCGCCACTCGCGGCTTTTTGTTCTGGTTTCACATTTTCTCATTGCCGCATTGCTGCATTTCCACATTTCACTCAATTCCCTAGCTAGATTTGATTTGATATCGCTCGCCATCGTAGTCCATGGCACCCCTTTCCATGTGTCTTGCTGGGATTCGGTCTAGTTTACAGTGGCCTGCTCTTTTAGGAAAGGTGTTACTGGTAGTTGGAACAAGTGAATAGTAGTGTTCAAAGATTTCCCCAATTTATACATTTTGTTTTGCTAAAATGAAGGCAAGCAGCCAATTGCATCGAAAAATGGTTATATTTATAAGAAAGAAAACTTTTTGCATTCGTTTTTAGTGTGTTTTTGTACCACTGTACCTGTTTGAAGGCTATAGAGCACTCAACACTTTAGAACCAAAAAGCCTCGGTTTGTTTGGTTTGCTTTCACACATTTTAATAAAATAAATGCAAAAAAATCACTTGAATTGGGTAATTGAGTCAATTTGTCGGCTTTGTGCACACACACACACACACACACCTCTGCACCTTGGCACTCAAAGATACGCACACAGATGCACAGATACTCACAGACGAGGAAGCAGAAAGGTCGGATTGAAATAGACCTTACATTTCCATAATCCGAGACGCAAAAATGTATTTTAAAATATTTTTTTATTTAATTGTATTCAAAGCATTGTAGTTTATAGTTACATCTCAGCTTAACTGGGTCAAAGGGTGTTTTTAATGGGTCAATCAATAGTGGGCCTTTCTCAAAAGTTAACCATCACGTAGTCCGTGCGAAAACCGCGACGATCGATGGCGTAGATATTGTCCGCTTGACACTCGTAGAAACCTGAAAAGAATGATTTATATTATTTTATTTATAATAATAATAATTAAACAGTTAAACTTACCAGCATCCATTTGAGTGGTTGGATCGATTTCCATCTTAGATTTAACAATGTTCGCTTCTATATGAGATTCGTGTACCTATAAAATCAAACATGTTTAATATCCATGAGATTATATTTGGAATAAAATACCTGAAAGAATCGGTGCTGGTAGAGCTCTGCGCCATCCTTAAACCAAGTGATGGTCGGTCGAGGATTGCCTAATATGAGAGGGTCAGTACTTGGTGATCTAACTTCTGGTTAGTCTATTCTCACCTTGAGCCATGCAGAAGAACGTGATCTTGCGTCCCAGTGTGTAGTCCAACTCGAAATGCGAAGACTTTATGATCTTGGCGCCCTGCAATAAGTTATGGCATACATGTTTAAAACAAGTTTAATTTATCCTTGACCCACTTACATTTTCATGGTCATAATAGTTGACCGCATCCTGTGATCGGTGCTGGATGACCACGGGCTTTTTGCCCGTGTAGTTGCGACGCTCCGTCTTTCCCGCAGTGCTTCCTATGACAATTTTGCGATGTTTAGCTTAATTAATATAATTTAGATTTAGATCGCTTACGTTGGGCGGCTATATAGTTGAGATCGCCGAAAATCAGAAAGCATAGGCAGAGGAGCACGATCCGGTTAAGATTGCAGATGCCACGAGGCATTATTGTCGAGCCGTGATTCCGATCGCCTGCGGTGAATGTTGTTTTCAAACTGCGCTTTCCACATCCGAACATCCGAACAGAACAGAACGCCATCCACTCCGCTCCAATGTGAGCGTGTTTTATTGAATTAAGTGAATCTAGTTGGGCGATGGGACTTTCGGCGGTGCGACGTCACTTTCCATTTTCGCAACATTGTTGCAAATCCGCTGAACATCGCCATCATTCCGCTCTCTTTATCACTCGCCCTGTTTTGACTAACTCATTCAGCACTTGTATCTTGCGTCCATTTGCAGTGGCATGTTCAACGTGCCCCACGTAACGAGCATCTATCTGGTGAAGAACACCGCTTTCGATGCCATCTCCTTCAAGCACAAGGAATTCGATCCCGACATGGCCATGTGCGAGTCACTCCGGAATGCGGTAAGTGTGTGGTATCAAGTCATGTTCATGCCTCATATATGTATATACTTCCCTTTCCAGGGTATCTTCATGTACGCCAGCAATCTGCGCATATTCGGTCACCTGGTCAACGTCGATGACTTCAACACTACGGTGACACGTCCGGACTTCTATACGCTGTTCAGCAACGAGATCGACTGGACGGAGAAGTACATACACCCGAACTACTCACTCCAGCTGAACGAGAGCTACAAGCTACAGCAGCCGTGCCCGGATGTCTATTGGTTCCAGATCGTGTCGGACGCGTTCTGCGACGATTTGGTGGCCATCATGGAGGCGCATAACGGCTGGTCGGATGGCAGCAACAACGACAATCGACTGGAGGGCGGATACGAGGCGGTGCCCACCAGGGACATCCACACCAAGCAGGTGGGCCTGGAGCGGCTCTATCTCAAGTTTCTCCAGCTCTTCGTTCGTCCGCTGCAGGAGCGCGCCTTCACCGGCTACTTTCACAATGTGAGTCATAGAATTAGTACACCTTTTGTGGAATTTGTATTAATATTCCCACTAATTTGTAGCCTCCGCGCGCGCTGATGAACTTCATGGTGCGCTATCGGCCGGATGAACAGCCATCTCTGCGTCCCCACCACGACTCCTCCACGTACACCATCAACATTGCGATGAACCGGGCGGGTATCGACTACCAGGGCGGTGGCTGTCGGTTCATCCGGTACAACTGCTCCGTGACCGACACCAAGAAGGGATGGATGCTGATGCACCCTGGGCGATTGACTCACTACCACGAGGGACTGCTCGTGACCAATGGCACGCGTTACATCATGATTTCCTTCATCGATCCGTAGAGTAGCTAATTTACATAGGTTATATATATCAAACTGCCATATCGGCCAATCCAAAGAACTGCATACTAAGCCCAATGAACAAATTTGTGTTGATGGAATTGCGGCATCGGCCTTCTGTTTCTGATGATTTTACAAACTACTTTGAGATCGATAGCTTTAGGATACTCCGATGAATCTGTTGCAGCCTTAAGTTAATTATAAGCTTTTTTACCAAGTGCAAAGTGTTCCATTTTTGAATAAATTAATTCAATTATTAAACGAATTATATTTCATTTGGTTTTTGTCCGGAGGAATGTTTAGTATTTAACTTGTATTTAACTGTATTTAACTTGTATTTAAATTGATAACGGTACCACAGTTCTTCTTTTAACGCAGCTCTGTAACGTGAAATTCTGAATTAACAGTTGTTTTGTGAAAGCGGGATAGCACCATCAACAGCGCTGCCCCCCACGCAAGTAACAGTAGTAGCGCCGCGGGTGTGCAGACTTCTGCTGTTAGCAAACATTTACAGCAAACACTTGACAGAATGCACAGTAAAATTTCTGAAGTGAGTTTGTTAAACATGGTAAATAAATCCGCATGAAACTCTAAGTCATTAAATCAAGGAAATATAGCTCTTTTATTGTTTCTAAAAAATTAGCACACATACATTATTTTATTATAATCTTAAAATAATTATTTGGTTAAAGCTGCTTTATTTTTATATAAAAAAAAAACATTATTTAATTTTAATATTTTTTTTGTTAGAGGCTAACAGCAAAAGATGCTTACAGAACTCGAGAGAATGTTATGCAGTCGAACCACTGCACACTGTTGTCGCATCGAACCCAAGGCTTCGAACTTGCGGGAGTTCGAACGACCCTAAAAGAAAAGTGTATTTAAACGCTTTGCGAAGCACGCTCTATGTTATTGCTCGATTTTCGTCCGCGCAGCTGGTTCGTCTCAATTTTTTAATAAAATAGGAAGTACCAAATAAATTAAACGGACATTGGCTTAAAGGCCATCAAACAATATACCGAAATAAACAAGTTTGTTGGGTAAAATCAACTGAAATTAGCGAATTCTTTCGAGAAATTTGAACGACTCCAGTTTGCAGACTTCGTGTGCGGGTGGTGTGCGGTACATTTACAGTTAGTTGCGCAAAGTGCGTGTTTAAAAATAACAAAAATGACGCTGGATATAAAAAAAACCGAAATAAGTAGGGAGAGCAATAAATGAGTGGCAAAGAGAAATGCAAATTTATCGAGTCGGTCAATTTAAAAAAGCCGCATCCTGGAAAAGTGTGTGCGTGTGTTCGTGTGTGTGGCTGTGTCTGTGAAATAAACAAAAAAGGCGAAAGTTTACGCGCTCTCTCTGTCTCTCTCTCTGTTGCTCGTTGGGCCGCTCTCTCTTTCTCTCGCAGGACTTGCTTCGATTTTTCTTCCGCCTGCTTTTCCTGTTTCATTTCCCTACATTTTTTTATTACTCTATTTACACTTGGCGAGTCCTGCCCTATGTGTGCACACATGTGTATGTGTATGTGCGCCTGTGAGTGTGCGTGTGTGTGTGTGCTTTCTCACACCTGATGTTTTTGTTGTTCTTGCTTTCAGCCGCCCCTGTTGGCCAAGTTTTTTTGTTGTTGCTTTGGCAACCGTTAGAACAACAACAACAACAACAGCAACCGCAGCAGCAACCACAACAACAACATAAACAACAGGGACACATAAGGGTACTTCCATTGCTGAAAACATTTGCGCTTTTCAAAAATAAGGTGAAAAAACCGAGCCAGACAGTCTGGAAAATCCATTGAAATACAAACACAATTTTAAGTCGGCACTAAAAACCGAAAGTGGCTGTATCCCCCGATTTTGATGAGCAGCCAACAGAGATTTCCGGTATCCAGCCAAATGGCGAGGAGGAGTTCCACGCTCCAGGTGAGTGCCATCCATATAGTGCCACATGCCATGCCACCCCACCCCACCCCTTTATAATTTTCGCACACACGGTGAGAAATATGTACCATTTTCTGCAATTTGCCAAGTTAATCTTATCGAACGCAATTACCAACAACTATTTGAGTGCCGAAAGTTAGCATCAAGTGCATATCACTTTAAGAAATGAAGTTGGTAACACTATCTGGAAGTCAAATGATTATAAACATATTCACTTTTATGATTGATTGCACTTTCATTTGTTGCCCTCTAACAATGTCAAAAACAAGTATCTTACTAAAGTTTCTTATCTAAACATTAAAGACACCATAACAACATTTCCAGTTCAAATCGAACTGGTTTTGACCATCAGTAATTAAATTTTAGTTAATGATAAATGATTAATATTGGATACACAATATACAGTTACGGTAGTCAGAATATCGGTATACTAATTACTTCGCTGCTCTTCAGTAACTTCGAAGTTAACTTCACAGAATATATTAATGATATATCTTAGCCTTGAGTTGTCAAAACAGCTCACTATCAATATACAGCTGCAGTCAAAATAATAGTAGTGCCCACAGAGGTTTTCAAACAATCCAAAAAAACACCTTTCAAAACGTGTTCAGAAAATTTTTTTTAATTTTCAATGAAAGTTAACTCATAGTAGGTGGTAATAATAAAAATTGACTTTGAAAAATGCATAAGACTTTTCAGAAAGAAATGAAAATGTTAAAATGGACCTAAATTTGATCGGTCAAAATAATAGTAGTGCATTTTTTCAAACAGCATCACAGCCAAATAAAACATTTTAAGTTTAAATGATAAAAACTATGTAATAGCCCTATATTTAATGTTTATTTTAGTATTTTGTTGAATAGCCTTTGTTGGCTATAACAGACGCACAGCGCTTATGCCTGGAATCAACTAAATTCTGGCATCTTTGCACAGGAACAGAGTCCCATGACCTTTGTACAGCTTTCCAGAGTTTAAAGCTATTACTCGGTTTTATTTCTGAGATTGCTCTCTTAACGTCACACCACAAATTCTCACTTGGATTGAGATCGGGTGACTCTGCGGGCCACTGTATGACTTCGACTTGATGGGCTGCGAACCACTCTTTGGCGAGTTTACTTGTATGTATTGGATCAATGTCCTGTTGAAAAGTCCAAAAAAGTGGCATGTCCTCGAAGGCATATAGGAGCATCATCTCGTTTAAAATTTTTACATATAAATAACGATCCATGATATATTTTACCCAATACACTGGCCCAACTCCATAATACGAAAAACTCGCCCAAATCATAATCGCTGAACCACCGTGCTTAACCGTTTTTAATGTATATTTCGGGAAAAAGTCAGATAAGGGTGGTCGTCTAACAAACTCCCGAGAGCCATGGCCTCCAAACAAAACTATCTTGGACTCATCCGACCACAAAATATTCCTCCACTTCTCCAAAGGCCAATTCAAGTGCTTTCTTGCAAACTTCAAACGGAATGTTGCATAACTTGCTGCATGTTTTTTTGTTACTAACGGCACTTTTCGTGGACTTCTTGAAATGAGGTTTTCATCTCCGAGACATCTTATTGTTTCCAAACTAAAATTAATTTTACAAGATTTTTTTTAGGGCTGCAGTGGACCCGAAAGGATTGCTTCTTGCCTGTCTTGTTAAGCGATCTACTGACCTTTTGGTCAATAACTTGAACCGACCACGAGTTTCATTTGTTGGTTCATATTTGATTGCATTTCTAATCATTGTAGAAGAGCATCCGATAATATTTTGCACCCTGACATAAGTCTTTCCAAAAAAAATCACTTTTTTAATGAGTTACCGCCTCTCGGCATTACAGTGTTTGCCACGCCCCATATATTCTGTACCTAATTTCAAAGAAGAGTCTAAAAATGATAGAAACTGTTAAAAAACACGCAAGAGTATTGTAAAATACCACAAACCTGGCTAAAAAGCGATTAAAGTTAATTATTCTTGTCAATTTAGATGGCACTACTATTATTTTGACTGGGTCAAACAAGTGCATCCTTGCAATTAAAGCCGAAAAAGAATGTAAAACGAAGAGAGAACCGAAAATAACTTTACGTTCTTAGAGAGCAAAGAATTAACGTCACTTGTGTGAAAAAATTATTTGAATATGTGAAGGCATAGAGGAAATAATGAGAAATAACGTGTTGCTTCACCGGCACTACTATTATTTTGACCGCAACTGTATGTATGGTATATATAGTATATGTAAGAGTATTTATTTATTTATTTTTTTCCGTGGAGCTTAGTTTGCATGTGTGTGCCGACTGCTTGATATTTTCTATTAGCGGGCGCTGGATTTTCCTTGCTCGTCGCCGTGAGCAGCTGCTAATGGGTTGTGAAAAAAGCGAGCGAACGAAGTGGGCGGCAAGCGGGCTGAAAGGCGGTGGAAAACTTAGGGTGGGCTTAGGGGCCGGAGGGGCGTCTTAGGGTACAGGGGGTGGGGAGTGGCCAAGCATGTGTGAAACTTCCTCGCAGTGGGAAAACATATGGTGGCAAGTTCAGTGCTTAAGGTTCGGGAACACAAGTTTCCACACTCCAGATTATGGCCCATAAATTTGTAGTGCATTTGAGTGTCGGTTGAGAGTCATTTAAATAAATTTAATATTTTCGCAGCCTAACTGTTTTGGTACATTAATTGTATAACCATTAGTTAAACACAATTAAGTTTTAGTTCGTTTGTCACAACTTATAATGCATCTTAAAGAAGAAAACCATTTATTTACTATAAATTATAAAAGAGTTAATCTAAACCTAGAACTAGTTGGAAGTTTTGGTAGATATATAAAAATTTACGGTATTACACAATTTTAAACTATTATCATTCCAGTGGCTAGAGTTCCATAAGTTCAAGAATTTTGTGTTGAGTTGTTTTGGTTTAAAATACTTTCTGCACGCGAATGCCTCACAAAAATTTTCAAACTAGACCACATGTGGAAATGATAAAGAATTGTTAAACAGCTTTCTATTTTGGGCAAGCTTTTAAGTTTTTTACCCACCGACAAATGTGATTACCCTGTGTTATATAAACTGGTTAAAGTTTAATCTTTAGACCAAATAAGCCGCAGGAGTTGCATTAGTTTGTTGACCTGGAACATGTCATTGCCTGCCTTTTGAAGAGGACTCCTTAAAGGACCCGAAGCCCTATATCAAATCTACATGCCAGCAATCATCGTAAAAGAAACCAGCTGAGCTGGCCTGGGGCAGGTAGATAAGGGTGCACCTCCCGACAAGAGACCTTCTGCTAGAAGGCACATATGCAAATGATGGCCCAGTGCCACCCAGCCCTGCCCCCACCCCCTGGCTCCACTCCCATGTGCGTGCGTGCGAAATCTGCGAGCAGAGGCAAAATGATTAACAAAGGCTCCCCGAGGTGCGGCAATATGTTGGGGCGGCACAAGCAGTGGGCGGCTATTTGTACTAGGCGTGCACTGCAGAAAATACGTGGAATATGCGAGCTCTTTGACTAAAATAACTTATTGGAAAGAACTGAAATAAATAGTTCATAAATAGCTAACTATTTAAGGCACATTAAAAGCAGCAGATTCTAAAAGTATATAGACAAAATCTGGTGTAATTTCTTTCCGTGACCATGGGCCTTTCCCGGCGTACGCGCATGAGGAATTACATCCATCGTCAGTGACACGGACACGGACACCAACTGAGATGCGGACAGCGGGACAGATCCTGGGGCGGAGGAGTGCCCCTTTGGGACAGGCGCAGTGCGGTTGTCACAGCCCGGGCCCAGCCCAGTGTTCAACCTGCTCATCCTCATCATCATCTTTCTCGGACGCCTATGTCCTGGTTAATGACATTTGAGTGAGCGGAGGGCGGGGCGAGGGGAAAAGGACACCCGGCGGGGACGTCGGCCGAGCGAGTAATTTGTGTCACGTTTTAATTTTTGACGCCGCAAAGGACGTTCAAGTGTCTCCCCTCGTGATTATGACAATTAGGATTGCGTTGAAATCCTTCTCGCTTATTTTGTGTCGCGTATTTAAAAAGGTTTATTGTGTAAGCCTCGCCTGGGGAGCTTTTTGTGCAACTTATGCTTGCTTGTGCCCCATTAAATTAAATTTCGCGGCGAGTTTGCGCTGCTCCAAATTAAAATTAATCACTTTTAAACACCAGCCAGAACACCATATGGTAGTTTCAATTTGTAAATATTACTAATGTGCTGTGGGATTATAAACAAACTTAACTCTAAGCTGCTATAACATAATTTATTTATAGTAATTCAATTAAATATTTTATGCAGCAACATTCAATTGCAATTAACCGAATTTAACGATGACTAATGGCGTAGATGAAATAATTAAATTTATAGGATGCTAGTAGTGAATCTCTTTAATATGAATTTTCATTGTTTATTTTCGCCGGCATGATAATTTTAAAATTCATTTATGTATATAAAACAAACAGCTTTGATATGAAATTCATGGAGCACCGCTCGCTGGTCATTCAAGCGAATAACTTTTTATGCTGCAAACCAATTTTGATAAACATTTTAAAAATATGCCATCGCAGTAATTGGATAGATTTGCATATCAATCAATTTGTGGCTTAATTGCCATTTTATTATTCACTTTCTGCCCTGCACGTCGAGTGGTTGGCCCAAAGACCTGCAAATTCGGCTGAAAAGCGTCAGTGGAAAGTCCGCACTCATTAGCCATGATTTTCCTGCTCTTTTGTTTTTCACTAAGACGCACTTCAGAAGCAAAATCCTTCTCTCAGCGGACTGTCAAATGTCCTGCAAACTTCGTATGCTCCTGAAGCTGACAGGCAGCTGAAAACGTGGCAAAATAAGTTTCAACTTGGCTCGCAAAAGTTTCTTTGTGCTTTATGCAGATATTTTCAATTTATTCTAGTTTTTTATAATTAAAAAAATGTTTTAAACCATTTCCAGCATTTAATTCATTAAAAATGGTTTAGTTTTTAAACCAAACGCATTTATTTCATTGAAAACTTTTAGTAACTCATATATCAAAAATTTAGGAACATATAAATATATTAAAAACATTCAACTAAAATGATTTTTTCAACTTACAACATCCAACTTGGATCATTATCGTTTTCAATCTAGAAAAACACAAGTTGCGAACACAAATTCAATTAATTTTAAGTGGGATTTCCTAACCAGTTACCGCATTATTTATTGAGAACCCCTCGGAAATGTCATAGGCATGGCTTGCATTTTCCCATCCTCCTCGCTTTCCCAGCCTCACTGATTTCCCTGCCATCGTCGGAGCTGCACAGTTTTTCTTCTCTGCCAGTGGCTTTAAGGAAACCAACAACTGCGTAAACAGAACAGAACAGGAACAGCAGCGACAAGGAGCGGACAGGACATTAACAAGAGGAACAAGAGGCGCCAGGGGGTGGTGGGCTTGTGGGCGAAAGGACTTCACTTCACTTCAGTCAATTTGACAAACATGACACAGAAACGAAAACGAGAACGCCTCATGGCCCACCGTCTTTTGCACAGCAAAAAAGGCATTCAAACTTGGAAAGAAAATATCTTTTGTAACTTATAGATGCCCATACATCATATTGTGAGCTAAGAACTATAACTTTGGTACTTAGACCATTTGTAGTAAAGTTTTTTAGTTATTACGGATGCGTTTGTGCTTTTCAATTTGTGTTTTTCAAAAGGTAAAACCTTCTAGAAGACTATATAAGTAGTTTCATATGAGTAGTTACAGCATCCGTCAGATTTTGAAAAGTTTTTCTTCATGTTTACCCGGTGACTGGCAATTTGGCGAAGCAGTTGCTCTAATGGACAGGACTCGCAGACGCTGCTGGAGGGCATCTTCCTTGGGAAAGGAGAGAGAACGGCAGAGCTGGCAATTAAATTTTTAAAATGCCATTTCAAAAGCAATTTCGAACGGCAATGGAAATTAAAAATGCCAACTGTGCACGCGTCTCTGTGTGTGAGTGTGCTGCAATATAGAAAACAGAGCGTGAAAAGGAGCTGCACAGAAGGGGGCGGTGGGCGTGGCAGGACACCAAGGACGTCGGCAATATTTTCGCAAATAAACGTAAATTGAATTTTGCGGCCAAGAATGGCAAGTTTTGTGCGGCCGACCAGCACAAAATCACCCAAAAGTAGGAAAACAAACTGAAAAGAAAGTTTTTTACAACTTTGTGTGTGTGTGCTTTCTTTATTCTTTTCTTTTCTTAGTTTTTGTTTGTTTTGTTTTTGTGTGTCATCATTGAGGAAATCCGGCGCCAAGTGCCGGCGCCTCTGCGGCTACTTTTGCCTTTTCAGCCAACTCATGTGATTTCCCCCATTTTCCATCCATTTTCCATTCATTTTCCCCCGTTCCGCATCCTGAAATGCGCTTTTTCCTCTGTTTTGCTTGCGACTTTCGCAGCTCAGCTGTTGTCACCACCCCCGCCCCCCTGGAAAATGCAATTTTAACTTGAACCCGTTTTTGGTTTGGGACTTTTATTGGGCCCGTATCCGCATTGCCATTTCTCACATTGTTTTCTGGCCCTTCCTTGTAATTTAATTGGCAATTTGGACAGTTTTTCAGTGTTTCAGTTTTCCAGTTTTTCACTTTCCTCCTCCCTTGGCCAAGAGCCATGAACTTCGCCCAAGTCTGGCGCAATCTCAATTTGCGACCAAGAGCAAGACCAAATGAATACAGTGATTTTATTCGTTTTCCCTTTAGAAATTTAGCAATTTTAGCCAGAATGAAATCTTTTGTAAACTCAATTTGATTATGCACTGCACACTGGACACTGGACACATCCCAGATTGCCAGCCAGTTATCCCCCTGGCAGCTCTCCTTTCAAAAGGATGCCATTTTAGAGGAAGATAAGGCTCCACCTGCACTTTTTGCCAGGTAATGGAAGACAAACATGAGAAGGTTTGATTTATTGCAGCTTTTCTTTGTGCGAGAAATTACAGGGAGCCTGCGAAACTCATAAAAATGTAACTGAAAAGTCAGTAGAAGAGACTCTTAAGGGCATTTTAAAAATGGAAAGTCTGAATAGTGACGAAGTAAATGAACAACGAAGTGATATCTAGACTTTTTAATGTACAGGGTCTTGCCTTGAAATTACCTTTCCATTAGAGTGCAATTTATCTCTTGCACATTCATTATCACATTCCTTAAATGGTTTCTGTTGAAAAAGTGTGCTGATAGGACCACTTCCGGTCATTTTTGAACATTCAGAAAAGAAATGTATTTTATCTTGGGGTAATTCTCCTGAGATTAGGCAACCTAATGAATCAGAAATAAATCACTTCCACTTTCGTCGTAAATTTCATGGAATTTTGAGTTAGTGCGAACTATGAGAGTTCCTGAGTCTTATAAAATAAATGGGAAAAGGTTCTGATAATTTGTTTAACTATTACCCATAACAATCAGCTATGTAACGTGTAAGCGTAAAATTATTTAAAAGTCATCAACCATATAATTGTTTAATAAAATAAAGAGCACGTTTCGATGATGTAGTCACCTATGATTTGCATATATATTTATTGGGTCGTTTATTTTATTGAGCATATAGACATATTTCTCGTGCTTTTCCGCCATAAAATCAAACTGGAAAACTGATTACTAATTGATGTGGGAATCGAACTTTTGGCTATCAAAAAACCAAATTGGTTTAGTTGCCAATTAGTTGTCTTAAGTGATTTGTCGCAGGTGATAAAAAGAGAGTGAATGTGATTTAACATGCAAATCACGACGAAAGTTTCAGTCACACCATCGATTATAACTTTCAAATAGTTTACCCAACAAACGAATTCTTGTGGCACAAACTTTAACTAACTATATCAGCTGTTGCGCCCCCAAAAGAAAGGAGGAAAAAGGCGCACCCAAACTCACGCAACAGTTTTCCCCAACCTATAGCTCCCCCCGCCCATTAACCACCCACAAAGTTCGATTGATGACCGTAACGATTGATGATTCCCGCCGGATAGGCCTGGAATTTGGGAGTACCTGGTGGCCACAGTGGATTGCCAGGCAACTTGGGCGATAACGAACATTGCTGAAAGTTGTGGGAAGATATACGAAAGTTTGAACAGCTGTGGATATTTCAATTATATTGGTCTTCCTATATGTTTACTAGCTTCTCTTGTTGTAAGCAGCTGTTTTGCTGTTTATTGTGATACAACTAAAAACCACTGGTTGCTATTGCTTGGGCCATTAACTGATAACTTAAAGGGTTTGCAAATACTGTACACTTCAATATTACAAAATTAAACAAATGCACTAGTTTCCGCTCTGCAGTTTTTAATACGGATTGCTACTGGAATATCCCTAATTCTCTCCACTGTGTCCTTTATTGGCATTAGCCTAATAGCTCATCGAGTCGAGACCAACCCAAACATGGCTGGATGGCTGGATGAGCCATTAGTCGCAGCCCACTAATTTGTGTCATAAATTTTATGGATGGCGCTGTAAAGTTGATTTTATGCGGTGCACACTCTTCCCTTTATTCGCACGATATTCCAAATTGGATCTGAATAGGTGTAGTATGGCTGTGTGGCAGATATGACTTGATAGATGCCCCACTGTTTGACTCTTTTATGGTTAGAAATCTCGGCCATACCGTGCGACATGTAGCACGGTTATTAATCAATTTGATGGGTAATTTGGAACGAAGCTTATCTATAGAGTTTTCCCTATTTCAGTTCAGTTTATCGAAGCCACTGTACGTAGCAGCACACACCTTAAGTGAACTTTAAATAAACTTTGAGTTACTGATAATTTTGCCATTTGGGTTGTAGCAAAGCTAAATATAGAAGACACTAAATAAGAGTGTTAAAATTGTGTTAATTTCCATGGTATATTTTTGGCGTGAACAATTCATTTGACACATGTTAGCGAAAACCAATTGGATCGTATCTTGTTTTGCTGGGTTATTTCAGAGTAACCAAAAGCAAGTTTAGTAAACACCCATTTAGTCAACTATAAAACGCTGTAGTTTGTTGTAATTGTTCAGTGATTAAAATAATATAATTATATGTGTAAAATGCTTAACTCATTCAAAAAACTAGTATGTTGATTATTGATTAATAATATTGTGCAGAAAATGTAAATTTTAAGCGATGTGCCTAAGAATTTAAAAGCGCACACTCTATATTCGTATGCACATGCAATACATCAATATTGATGGATTGCATACATGCACTTATTTTCCCACTTCATCAAGCACGAACTGCAGGAACCAAAAAAAAAAAATATAAACATACTATATAAATGCAGAAGCAGCGTAGCGCGGCTCTTAAGAATTTGTGGCACGTTTCCATTGATTGCGTTTGAGAGCTGCCACCAAACCGGATATAAATGACTCTATGCACTATAACTCACATGACCATAAAGGCATTCAGATACGGCCACCTCCGCCATCCACCATCCGCCTTCCGTCCTCCGTTCACTCGGGATATCCCCATTCGTTAATCCATTAAATTTGAAATATGTTCTGGCTGCGGTGGTCGTTGGCTCGTGGCATCCTGCTCGATCCTGGAAATCCCTCTCGCATTTAGATAAATGCTATGCGCTTGGGTAATGCCGATGTGTCAAGTACGGGTTGAAGCTCCTTTTAAGCTTGCAACACAAATCAAAATGCGAGGCACTGCCTCACCACTCACCTCTGCCCTTTGCAAGCGCACATTTCGCAGCTCTGGAAAGAACTTTCTCCTCTTTCTCCCGGTTTTTTTTGCCAGATGAAGTAGGGGCGTTGAAGTGCCAAAGAACAGCAATATTTCATTTAAATAAACAAGGAAATATTTCCCAAAAGGGGGGTGCTAAAAAACTTAACATTCCCATCTAAATTAAAACAAATATTCTGTTTCTGCATTGCTGTAGATTACTACATTTGAAAATGGTTATCCTGTAGATAACTACATTTGAAAATAGTTATCAGGTAATTTTAGAGAAAACCACTTAAAAAACGATTAAATTCACGATGCAACCGAAATGGTGCACATAGCTGGTCAGTTGCCACGGCTCCAAAGTGCACATGCCCCTGGTATTATGCAATTGTTTTTGCCAAACACCAACACCTACACACACAAACAAACACACTCTGAGCACCAATACAATGATGGAAAAGGAGAACTTGCAGTGCCGGCGACATTTTGATGGCTCTCCACAGTGGGATATTTCATTTGGCGCTTATGGCCGAGAATAGCTGAATAGCTGAAATTGAATGGCCCGGGATGGAAAGTGGAAATAAAGGAGAGGCACTTTCATTTCCGAAACAACTCCTAAATTCGTGTCCTTGCCGCAAAACGAGCTGGTCGGGCGGCCGGTCATTCAAAAAGCACTTTGAATTCCGCCATGCCACAAAAATTCCAACTCAGTCGTTCATAGCGTGTTTTCACTTTAATTATTGAAAGCGTGATGGGGCTATAAGGATGGAATGTTTTTACTAAGTATCCTTAAAGAGTCCTTGTTTGCGTACGTCTGTTTAACATCGATTTAAGAGCTATTTCTTTTTAAGATTTTGAATTTGCTTAAATGCGATTTAAATCTGTTTTGGAGAGGACTAGTCAAAAGCCCTTAGAAATGTTATACTCCTTTATACTCCTTACCTAATTTTCTAGGAGTTAATATATAAGGTCGACTTCAGTTTGAATTAATCTCATGCTCAGCTCTTTGTATTAATGCATTTCAAAAAGGCAAACTTCTTATGACGACTGACAGAACATGTTTATCAACATTTTGTGCCCAGAAGTCAGGCTCGATGAGGATGAGCTGTCGGCACTACGTGACAAATGCCAACATCTTTAATGCTGCCATTACAAAAAATAAAATATTATGATATTGCACTCTGACATTTGTGCCCCATTGTGTTTGAGCACTCGCCACCCACTGTGCCACTGTGTGTCTGTGTCTGTGTGTGTGTGTGTGTGTCTGTGAGTGGGTGGTTGCGTCCATTCAAGGACACGGCGTGGCACCGCTCTCGAATGGCATCCGGGTGCTCGAGAGCCTGTGCCTGGTGCTCGCTGCAGCTCCTCGACGCCGCTCTCCATAACCCTGGCAATGGCAGAGTGCTCCATTTCGCAACTTCCACACCCACACCCACACACCACTCCGCACACACCCACACTCGCCGTCATTTTCCGGCTTTCCCTTCGTCAGCACTTGGCACCCACTTGTGCGGTATTTTGTTTTCGCTCTCCACCGCCCACCCACGACTACACAGCAAAATTAAAACATTAAAAAGAACATTTTGAAAATTTTTTTTAAACTCAATCTCATTGCGAGGTAGACATTGGTATAGTTATTATTGAAGCTGTAAAACTTAATGAAAGTGAATATAAAAATGTTGAAAGCCAAAATTCTGTTTGTCTGGTTTTCAAGCACTTTTCAGCTTCGCAACTTGCAATTTTTGCGTGTAATTTTCATATAGAACTAAATGCATATATGTATATATGCTTGATCATTTGGCGCAGTGCACTTAACCATGCCCACTTGATGTGCCCCGTCTGGCGGGGATGCATTCACATTTATACATATATGCAGCACATCCAGTTGTTTCCATTTCCATTGCGGCTTTATTTGTTGGCCTCGGTGTGCTGGAATTGTCATGTAAATGGGTTAAGTTCTGACATTAAATTGCGCCCGTCGTCCAGATTTTTCATTTGTGCTCCTGCTTTGACGTTTGGCCAACATGATTTCCCATTTCCGACCGACCGGCCATGGGTCGTGATCCTGTTTCCGCATCCTTCTCCCTGCTCCCTTCCAGCCCCCGTCGGTTATCCTGTTTATTCATTAAAAACCAAAGCCGAGAAAATGTCGGAAATTTCTGCCAACGGGCACAAAGAGATTTGCAGTATTTGTTGATAATTGCATTTTCTACTCTGTTTTGGTCAGACAAGGCATTGAATTTCATTAAAATAGCTTGTTCTATTGAAATTTGTTTGGGATTCTCTTTCATGTTACAAATTCACATTCATTAAAAATGGTTATGACAGTGCAACAAGATAGTAATAATATTTATGGTTGGTAAAAAAATAGAAACAACATCTCCCCGACGGGGAATTGAACCCCGGTCTCCCGCGTGACAGGCGGGGATACTAACCACTATACTATCGAGGATGTTGAATGCCGGGCAATCAAATTTTCATTTCCAAAACACCTCTCAAAAGTCTATTTTTAAAGGGCCAACATCGGTTTATTATAGTTTATATATCGGGCACGCGAGTTTGGAATATATATAACGCCATTGATAAGCACTCATGGTAATAATAATCTTAGTAATCATTTGTATTGCAAGCATAACTACGACATTTTGGGTACTGCTGCTAATAAATGGTGTATCTCAAACATGTTGTACATATGTAACATGTCCAAATTGGTACAATATTCCCGATAAATTGGTTTAATGCGTCCCATCTGTTATCATTATTTGAGCTGTATAATGATTAGTGGGAATTTTGTAAACTATATATGTACATACATAGGTATATGCATACAAAAGGAAAATAAATATCTTAATATCCAATTAAACTGGATTAGGCTGAATTTTAGCTTTGAATGAACATATTAAGCTATACAGCTTATAGATTCGCTAATATAGATAATCACTTAAACATTAACAACAGCTTAACAACTGATTTGCAAATTGGGTTTTGTAACCGCGGGGCTGCACACTTTAATTGCATGCAGATTGAAAATAATGCTAAACAGAAGCGAGCAGAGAACAAAACCCAAATGCAACTAAAGCGAAGAACAAAACGGCGCCCAACTTTGTGGGAATCATGCAAAGCGCAGCACATTTCGCATTGGCCATTGAACTTTCATATCAAAAAACAGCGGCACCACCGGCGAAAATGGTTTTTTAAAACGCTTCAACACGCGAGACCCCAACAGCCAACAGCCAACAGCCAAACAGCCAACAGCCGCGCCCCATCATAATTGGAAAAGTCTGTAAGAATCGCCGGTGCTCGTACCACAGGCGTATACGTACTATATGCTACTATATGTCTACATACATACATATGTACAGCTGCGAAAAAAAAAATAGCACCACTGGCCCAGTAAAACTTTGAATAAGTCTCCTACCTACAATTTAGGGTTTAAAAGGAGCTGAAATACCTTTTTAGAAAGGTTAAACAATTCACTTTTTAGAAAATAAATAAATAAATTTTTCACAATTGTTCTATGAATTCTTAACTTATTTAAGGAACTTTATGAAAAGTGACAAAATAAGGCGAAAAAAATAATAGCACCACTTCATAAAAAATGCTTTAAACATAAAATATAAACTTAACAGTAAAAAATTCCTTAATAACAAGTGATTGTATATTAAAACTACGCCCATCCCATTAATTTAATATTTGGTAGTGTATCCTTTATTAGCAATAACAGCTGCGCAACGTTTTGGCATGGAGTCAACCAGGTCCTGGCACCGTTTTAGGGATATTTTGCTCCAGGACTGTTTAATTATACCCAAAGTTATTCGTTGTTAGTTGGCTTTGAAGCTACAACTGCTTTTCTCATATCTGACCAAGAATTTTTGATGGGATTACGGCCTGGGGACTGTACAGGCCAATCCAAAACAGGAACAGATTTATTTTGGAACGAATCCTTGGCTTTCCTGCTGGTCTACTTGGGATTATAGTCTTTTAATTGTATTCGGAAAAGGGTAGCATCATCGTCACCAAAATATCCACAAACACATGTTGATCCCAGATGGTTTTTAACCATGGTATATTATGGTATAGCCCCAACTACATAGTACGAGAAACAAGCCCATACCATTATACTGAATCCTCCGTGTTTAATTGCTTCTACTGTGTAATTAGGCTTATATTCGGTGTTCTTAGGTCGTCTTACATACGATTAAGATCCATTACAACCAAAAAAAACCACCTTGCTATCATCTGACCATAAAAAGTTCGTCCATTTTTCACATGGCCAATTTAAATGTTCCTTGACGAACTTAAGGCGCTTAGTTATGTGTCTCCCATTTAAAAGAGGGGCTTTCCTGGGACTACAGACTTTTAATCCATGTTCCCTGAGACATGTGTGAACTGTTTGCACTGTTGCGGATATGTTGAGATCCTTTTTCAGTTCGGTAGCAGCTTTAAATGGATCCTTCTTGCTCTCGGGCACTAGCCTTTTGAAGAGATGGGTGCCCAATGATTGTTTTCTCCCACGTTTTTCGGGATTCTCGTTGTAGGTGATTGCATTTCCTATAATTTTGTTTTAGCATTGAAGGAATAGACCAATATTTCTGTGTGATTTTCCTTCAGAAATTGGTTCTTTGACCATGCCACGCTTATCTGAAGAGCAATGCTTTCCTCGTCCCATTTTAATAATTTTTTTTAAGGTATGTTTCAAAAATAATGTTGGAAAAAGTAATAGAAATGTCAAGTTTTATAACCATGTGCTTTTCACCAAAACAAACCGCCGACAAGTATTGAATATTTCAAAAAATCGATAGTGGTGCTATTTTTGTTTTCGCCTCATTTTAGACCTTGACGCCCAAAAAAAATTATTAAAAATCAAGGTATGGACAATTCAAATTTTTTTTTTCATTTTTGGATAGGAAAAATATCTAGCATTATGCGAAAAATCAGTATTTGGTACTATCGGTACCTCAACCTTAATTTATTTGATCGAGAACAAAATACGTTATGGTGGTGCTATTATTTTTTTCGCAACTGTACATATATGTGCATGTATGTCCATATATAAGTGCATGTGCTTGTAGGTCGGCGGGAAAACAACTTCCGCTACCAGCTGATAGCACCCCACCCCCCAACCCCCTTCCCCTGCGCCCATTTCCCCAGGCAGTTGTTAACAACTTTGCGCAAATTACAATGGCAGAGTGGAAAGTGGAAAGTGGAGTCGAAAGGGTTAGGAGGTCGTGGCTTTGGGCACAAGTGATTAGCACAATTGCTGCAAAAGTGCAATCTATGAAAGTGATCTCTTCAATCACATCAATAGTAACTATGTATGCAGCCAAAATGATTAATATACAACTATCACAAACGCAACTGCACTCATCACCTTTTATTAAAGAATCATGGTTTAAAATTCAGATGCTTCAAACTAAAATGCGTGTATAACTAGAGGATTTAGCACTAAAAACTGACCTAAAGTCGGTTGTTTGTATCGCAACTCGTTGAGATATGCTATCATAATACAATTAGCAATAGCTGATAATAAATAAATGCTATTGGCCTTTGCAGTAAGCTCTTCCGAATTTCTTTTTGAGCGCTTTAAATGCGGCGCAATGAGCTAATTTAATTAAAACCCGATGTTGTGAAAGCCAAAATCCAAATCAATCAAAATTGATTTCAAAACCGTATCAAACAATTTCTATTAAAACCGCACAGCAATGAAGTGATAACACAACTTCGGTGACTTACAAATGACTTAAATGCTTTCAGTGTTATCTCTTCTGAAATACATTTTTTTACGAATTATTCCCTTGCGAAAAGAGAAGAGCTGATAATGATGGATATGTTGTACATGATTAATAAAAAGAACACAATCAAAGCTGATTGGTTTTTCCATGTTTCGGTTTATTGATAAACTTCAATAGGGGTATTATATTTTCGGTATTACATACGAAATCATATAGACTTATAAAACATTGCATAAACTAAAAAAAAATACATTTAATTATTACCTCTGTGTTTTAAAGATATTATATGACGACACTAACTTTCCCTTAATTTTCTATATTTTTTTCAGGTTTCCAATGCGCCAAATAGTTTAATGAAATGTAAGTTTTAGTTTCCGCATCTCGCACATTTAGAGGGCAATAGTAAGAACATTAACAAAAACCGATATCGCTGCCTAGTATACACATGTACATATATACTAAAATATATCTATGTATGTATATGCCCATATGGATGCATGGAGAGGCACTTGCGATAAAGCCAGTATAAACATAATAACCATACCATTTCAGAATTCATTGCGTACCGAGCAGCACGCCCTATCGTCGACCGTCCCGCCCCCTGGCACCGACCCCGCCCCCGTCTCCGCCTCCGTCCCACCCCTTCCGCTCGGCCCTGCGTTGAAGGCGTTGATAGTCAGTTAATGGAATGGAATAAAATAAATCAAAACCGCAAAGGCAGCGAAACGGCGGAGTTGACAAACAAAAAGGGCCACAGCACAGATATTATACAAAATTCGAAAGCGAACGAATGCCAGCGAAAAACCAACACATTGTAAAGCGGCCAACACGTAAAAAATCAACACTTGCAACAAACAGCAAGTGCAACACAGGTTGCAGGTGCAACAGGAGAATTCCTCTAGGACGATTCCGGCGACTAGGATGAAGGGCGGCAACTACAGCAGCTTCGGCACATACAGTGGCATCAGTGGCAGCGGCAACGTGGGCAACGGCACCGGCAAGATGTCACTGGGCAAATCCATCAAAATGTACCTGACCATTTTCATCCTGACCACCTGCATCTACATGGCGCTCTATCAGTACCACATATCCCGCGAACCCTTCGCCGCCAGCGAAGTTGTCAAGGTGAGTTCCCATGTATGTGCACTGCGAGAAACTTTCACCCCTTGTATTCTTTATAACCAAATTTGATTAGACATTTGTTTGCTAGCTAGACAACAGGGCATGACATCAATGTGTTGACCTAATCCACATTTTAGTTGATTATAAAACGTAAATCATATATTTTAACTTATTATTAATATTAATACAAATTTAGCACTACGAAAACGAGTGGCATACCTATATATAGAACTCCAAATAGGATTTTAGACATGTTTCCCTTTTTCTCTGCGTGACTTGGATAATGTTTGTTGATTTAAAGTTGATTAAAATATGGATAGAAGCACGAAATAAAAAGGCAGGTGCTAAAAAGCTAACCGTCGAGTTAAGATTAGAGTAGAACGTGCTTTTAGAATACTCGTAAACTAAAGATGGCTTAAACTTTGTGTTGAGAAAGGTGGCTCTTTTGTTTCCCCCCGCCCAAACTCACTAAACAATAACTAGAGCAAATACTATTGAAATGTTTTCTGTGTGTTCTTTTTTCCATTTCCTCCGATTCTTACTAACCAATTGAATGTGAACTAAAAACTGTAGCATCAAGAGAAATCATCTTCATACATCGCCTCATATTTGTGGTCACCCATTTCCCTGCTAATGGCCAATAGTTCCTTGAATTCCCTTAACAATTCCACAACAACAAGCACAACAACGACAACAACAACAACAGCTCCAACGACACCAACAACCACCACCACTACCGCCACAGTGGGCAGTGTGGGCCAAAAACTGGGTGCATCCTCAACCTCGTCCATTCGCATGGTATCATTAGTGGCCACAACACCGTCATTTATATCGCCCTTATCGGAATCGCGATCGGAATTGGGATCGTTGGGTGGCCATCAAAAGACTGCAACCATGAAAACAAGCACCACCACCACAACAACAACAACAAGAACCACAGCCAGTGGGTTGGCCTTAGCCACAACTAAATTGTCAGCAACAACAAGAACAACAACTACAGCCAAAACAAGCGCCAAACTGTCCGCGGCGACCACGCCCACTGCCTCCCACATGGAAAACGGCCATAAGACTCGACCAACATTCGTTGCCGCATCCTTGCCCGTAAATATACTGACACAATCACTTCCATAGAGCACGTAAAAAATGCACAGCGGAAAAGCTCCTAAAATCAAGCTTATACCAAAAACGATATTCGAAAAATATTAATATTAAATCAATGATATGATCTTTCGTATTGAATTTTATAAATGCTACTTATATTTATTTCCATACTCCCAAAATTGAATAGACACAAAAAGTAGCTATTTAATTAGAGCATTATACTTTAAATCAATTTCAAAGAGTTGAATATATTACAGTGCTGAATATTGAGTTTCAGTAATGTAACTAAATGGTCCAGAGAATTGACAGCAAAATTTCAGATAAACACTCGCTTCCTAAAAATTGGTCATGAATTTATGGATACATTTATCTCGCAGTGACGTCAGTTGCACAACACCCACAAATAATCAAATTTAGCATATTTATCGCTTATTTCTCCCCGCATTTCACTTTTTCCGTTTTAA
The DNA here is from genome assembly GCF_016746235.2 of Drosophila teissieri. Taxonomy (NCBI): domain Eukaryota; kingdom Metazoa; phylum Arthropoda; class Insecta; order Diptera; family Drosophilidae; genus Drosophila; species Drosophila teissieri. The sequence goes on along the minus strand of NC_053031.1, from coordinate 10,721,342 downwards.
TCTGCGAAAGTGCATTTCGAGCTTATCTGCATATTATTTTCACTTGACGCGTGCATGTCTGGCTGCTTGTCTTTATTCGATAACCGACTGTTGCACTTGTTGCCCCATTCAATAGCAACTGAAAAGTTCACCCTTTCCTTACGCTCTTATCGCTTTTCCTCACCCCGTTTTTCCATTTTCCTAATTGCCATTGGTCACTAACAAGTGTCATTACGGCACTAAATGTAAATAATTTGGGATGGACTAGTTCTTATGATTTACATACAAAACTGAAGTAGGGATGTAAATGATCTCACAGATTGAAAAATTCTAATTAAGATCGTATATTCAGTAGCTTATTTAAACGAAGCTGAAACTTGGTGACAAATGTGCACCACACTTCGCCAACCAACTTTGCCACTCGTTCGTTAATTATGGTCCCATTAAAATCCTAAATGGAAATATATTGCCAACTATATTACCAACTTGGCCATGCAAACAAACCAACAACAAACACAAAGGGACGCTGTGGCACACAAATTACGCTGTTTATCTAACCGACTTTTGTTGGCCAGCATGTGCAAATTGGTGGCCGGCTATTTGTATCACGATTTCTGGGTTAATCACATGCATTATATTAACCAACAAGCCCCGCTAACTGCGGGTGTGCCACTGCAACTGGTGGCAAACAAAACGTTACTCATTTGCCATTTGGCATGAGCCTAATTTGAAAATTGCTCTACTGCAAAACACAGAACCACAAAAAAAAAACAGAAAACCGCATCCAGCTGCAGCTGAATGATATGGAAGGAAAAATATAGAAAAATCAGTTGCATTGAATGTGGCCACTGAAAGAGGGTGGCCTGCTGCTGATCTAGATTCCAGGTTTATGCAAAATTCAAGCCAATTGAAAATATTCACGCGCCAGTTGCATCCACAAGCAGCGATTCCACTGCCCTGCACTCAATGTCAACGGTCAAGCCCATCAGCAATGATATATAGTATCTGTGGATATATAGTATACCTCATACATACATATACATATAATAAAATTCTATGATTCCTAATATAAGAATGTCCTTGCTAGAAAACAGCGTAGATTTTTGACTTGATTACTTTCTATACCTTTTATCTATATAGTTTTTATACATTGCAAAAGGTTCTTAAGTGATATTTAATCATGCTTCAGTAATGGTACTAGTAACACTGTAACCTTGCAACTGTTTTAAATTTTATAATGAATTTAAGAACTTAAAGATATAATGATATTTTATATGTATGATACCTTTCATGTGGCATTCAATATTAGCATTCAAAAGGGGATCCATTACATGAATTCAGCTGATATTGCGAAAGACCAGCTACTTTGCATGCCACCCAACCCCTTGATCCCATCCATCTCTCTCTCTCTCTGCATTTCATTTGAATATCCGAGTTTATTTTGCAAAATGAATGCATTTATATTTTCCACCCCCTTGCATGTGGGTGGGTGGTATGGGGTGGTGTTGTGTATGCATGTGTGTCAACAATGGACAATTTGCAAAGTGAGTGCGCCAGTTTATTTATTTTCAACGTCAGTCGTTCAATGGGCCACTGGTTCACAGGCACATCATATCTAGAACGAGTGTTTAATACATGTGAGTTAAGCATTACACTCGAAACAATTTACTATTATTTAATTTACAAAGCAAAAGGTTATACAACATCATTAAGTTTAAAAGGAGAAAATGGGTTTCCTTGAAGAACTTTGCGTTGAATACAATTTCTTTTATTTGCTAAGCTTTTATTTTGGTGATTTTTAAGAAAAGCTACACTACTCTAAAAAAAGTGATTAATTCAAGGATGCATTTTGCTGCCTTTATTGCATAATTGTGCCGAGTGCCTTTGAGTAGCGAAAGGCGACCCATATTGCTTAACCAGAGCCCAGGCACACCGACTTGCGGCACTGATGGGCGGATGTGGCTCGCTTTCGCCTAGTCAAGTCATTGGGCTGTAAATTAATTTGCATAATTGCTCTTAAAAAGAAGCTCACGCCGCATTACGCACCACCCACTGGCACCTAACGAGGCACTCAGCCAACCACCAGGCACCCAATCACCCAGCCACCCAACCACCCAGCCACCTTGTCATCCAACTACCACCACATAGACCTAACCTAACCAGTCCAAGTGCAGTGCACACACACACACACACATACGCCCCGTAGCACACGGCGTTAGATAACCTAATGACACTCAACTCAAATCAACTCGACCCACAGCCGCCCCTGTACATAATCACGCCCACCTACCGACGACCCGAGCAGCTGGCGGAGCTCACCCGGCTGGGCTATACGCTGAAGCATGTGGTGAATCTACTCTGGCTGGTCATCGAGGACGCCAACAAGACGAATCCGCTGGTGGGCCACACTCTGGATCGCATCGGTGTGCCCTACGAGTACATGGTGGGTGAGTATCGGTTCCCCGCCCAATGCTGTGTCATGTCCGGGACACATTCAAGTGATATTTACGAGTCACTACATCGCACCCATTTATACTTCCACTTCCATGGCCACATCCCGTTGACCCGGTAGCGCCCATGCCGGAGAAGTACAAGCAGACGAAGAAGGCCAAGCCGCGTGGCGTCTCCAACCGGAATCGGGGCCTCGAGTATCTGCGCGAACATGCCACTGAGGGAGTGCTGTACTTTGCCGACGACGACAACACCTATGACATTAGCATATTCGAGCAGGTAAACCAGCGTCAAGGAGCAGCAGGTGGGCTGTTGGTAGCCTGGTCACCACCGACCCACCTGGTGAATAAACCACAATTTACACGAACTGGGGGTCAAAGGATGCCCATTTCGAATCGATGGCGTATAAAGCCGAGCTACCGTTTTCACTTTTGTACAGCAAATTTAAGAATTTAAAAGAGAGAATGCTATAGTCGAGTTCCCCGACTATCTGATACCCGTTACTCAGCTAGTGGAAGTGCGAAGGAGAGTCTTCAGCACTGACAGTTTTTGGCGGTTTGTGGGCGCAAGAGTGGGCGTGGCAAAAAGTTTTTTGGCAAATCGTTAGAAATTTACAAAACTAATACAAAAATGAAAAAATATCAAAACATTTTTCATAAGTGTGGGCGTGGCAGTTTTGGGCGGTTTGTGGGCGTTAGAGTGGGCGTGGCAAAAAGTTGTTTGGCAAATCGATAGAAATGTACAAGACTAATACAAAAATGAAAAAATATTAAAACCTTTTTCAAAAGTGTGGGCGTGGCAGTTTTTGGCGGTCTGTGGGCGTTAGAGTGGGCGTGGCAAAAAGTTTTTTGGCAAATCGATAGAAATTTACAAGACTAATACAATAATGAAAAAATATCAAAACCTTTTTCAAAAGTGTGGGCGTGGCAGTTTTTGGCGGTTTGTGGGCGTTAGAGTGGGCGTGGCAACATGAATCGACAAACTTGCGCTGCGTCTATGTCCCTGGAGTCTGTATTCTTAATCTCAACTTTCTACCTTTTGTAGTTCCTGAGATCTCGACGTTCATACGGACAGACGGACAGACGGACAGACGGACAGACGGACAGACAGACGGACGGACAGACGGACATGGCCAGATCGACTCGGCTACTGATTCTGATCAAGAATATATATACTTTATATGGTCGGAAACGCTTCCTTCTGCCTGTTGCATACTTTTCAACGAATCTAGTATACCCTTTTACTCTACGAGTAACGGGTATAATGAATGTGCTATAGAGAAATATGTCGAGACAAAATCATTTACAAAATATATATGGTTTAAGTTTAAGGATTAAAAATGCCATCAAGAAGACACCTTGCTTTAATATAATATTGCTAGAAAGTTGTTCAATCTAATTACTTAGTTCTATTTGCAAAAATATATCAGTAGGTCTTATGAACTATATGAGGCAGAAATGAAACTGATAAAGAAAGAAACTGTTTTAAATTCCACATCAACTTCATTTATTCCGTGCAGATGCGCTACATCAACAAGGTGGCCATGTGGCCAGTGGGCCTGGTCACAAAAACCGGAGTGAGCAGCCCCATTATCCAGGAGGGCAAGCTGGTGGGCTACTACGATGGCTGGATCGGAGGCCGCAAGTATCCGGTGGACATGGCTGGATTTGCGGTGAGCGTCAAGTTCCTGAAGGAGCGTCCCGATGCCCAGATGCCCTTCAAGCCGGGTTACGAGGAGGATGGCTTCCTCCGCAGCCTGGCGCCTCTTGACGATGCGGAAATCGAGTTGCTGGCCGACGAGTGCAGAGATGTGAGTAATGCCATAGAACTACATTTTCTCAAAAAGAAAAGAATGTCTTAAAGTTGCTCCATTACATTTTTGATTCTCACAATTATAGATTCTCACATGGCACACGCAGACGAAGAAGAACGCACCCGGCCAGGCGCTGAACAGGACGCGCTACAAGAACACGAACCTGGAGCACATAGATAGGCTACTGGTGCGCCCATAGGGATATTGACTGTAGTTAGCCAGTTAGCTAGTTAGGCTTAGCTAGAAGCTCGCCGTATTCAGGGTGGCTCGCTACCATTTTGACCGTGGCTCTGTCGGATTGTACAGGTACAATCCGGCGCCCGGAGAAACCCAATCAGAATTGATCAGATCATTAGTCGGTGTACATTATTATCATAATCATATGTTTAGTTAGGCTCTAAGCGCACACATCCGTATGATAATTCTTTGCACCGTAGGCTTTGTTTGTTCGAACTTAATCGAAACCTTAAGTAACCTGTTGTATCATATCGCAGCGTCCATGACTACTGTGTAAATAATTTAAGATTACAATTGGTTTAACGCTCTAAGTTAAAAAAAAAACGGAATTCTCAGCCATAAAAGCAAACATCAGCAACGAATTGGATAAGATGTTCCTAGACCAAAAAACAAGCCCCTCAAGTTCGGCATTCAGCATTCCTCAATCAGCTGCGACACCCAGGACCTCCAAACAGCCGTCTGCAGGATTCGTGCGAGGTCAGGGTCTGAGCCACATCAACAATCAATTAGGGCAAGGTGTCAACGAAAAAATGTAGTTCCCCGAATCGCTCTGAAAGCGGGGCAAGCGTTTCAATAATTCATGCCGACATATGGATGTTCGAGGCGGCACAGATAAGTCGTGCACGGATGAGCCTCCTGCCCCGGCGAAAGCAAACTGAATCGCGTGCCTCACTTAAATTGCACGACATATAAATTGGATACGAACAGGACGACGGAGACATACAGAGTTTCAACAATGTAATGGGTATGGGTCCTGCTAATGGGACTGAATGGCTTAAAAGTTTGGCAAAAATCAATTTCATCCTAAACGCTGCACGGTTTTTGTTGTGTTGAATGAGAACACTTTTTGTATACCTAAGAATTGCGTTTTGTTCTTCGTCCGAAACGGGTTTCCAAAGCAACACTACTTTTTCACTACTCATAAGTACGCTAAGTTAAGTTTATAAAGAAAATTTATATTCAAGTTATGAACTGCACTGAAATCGCCTACATGTAAATAATAATCACCAAATATTGTAACCAAAATTTTTACACATCCCGCTAAAGCAGGGAGAAGTGCAGGGATGGGAAAAAACTCTGACAAATGGTATTACGAGATTTATACAATTTATACAATTGATTATGGAATGCGATATGCCGCAAAGACATTAGTTAGGTACTTACAAAATCTTACAAAAAATAAAATAAACAACCGAGTCTCGATGCACTCTCGAGTAATGCAACTTAAACCTTTTCAAAAATATCTTACAATGTTTCAATGAATACTACAGATACAGAAATACGTCTAAAACTATTCTCTTATTCAAGTAAACTACAACATAAAATGTTTAAACCTGACAGGACTAATAGCAAGGAACTTCAATCATTTTTAAACAAAATACAAATACCTTTCAATAAATTGATAAACTTTTCTTAAACATTTTCAAAGTAAGCACACACAATTGTTTCAATTGTTTCCTCCATCTCAAGAAATGGTACTCTTTTGCGGTTCACAGAGGTTGTACAAGTTCGGTTTTATTTTGAACAGAATCTGGACAAGATCGAAAAGTGCGGTTGGAGTAATCGAAGCATGTTGGTGATCTACATAGAATTGGATAGTATTATATCTTCTAGTGGCTTCAGGCGGCAGCATCAATCAACTGGTTTAGAGTCCTGCAGTCGCTCTTCTCGTAAAGGGAGGCCTCATCCAGGCAGATTTCTGATGGCCTCATCAAGTGGCCTCATTTCATCATAAATCTGCCTTTGCTCGTTGGCATTCGATCAGATATTTGGAATATTTTACGTGTATTTACCATCGCCGTTTTGGTTCGAGGCTTGAAATGTCAAACGTTCGTATCTTTTTGAAATACCGATTCGGATTTTCCATCGGAAAGGTAGCAACAGTAGAATTCTAAGACTCATTGTGCTAGTTAAATTATAATCTCGTGCATCGTCTAACAAGCTTACAATATGTGGCACTAATCTGTTAAGTGCTTAAATCTATACGATTTCTGGGGCTTTTCAAAACCCTATCTCTGCTATAATGATAGATATTATGCATTTAATTACTCTTATAATATTAGTACTATGCGAAAAGATTGGAAAGAGATTTTTATAAATATTCAAACTCCATTTTCTGGTTATATTAGTTGACGTTCTTATTGTTCGCTACTTGTTTTTGAAACTTACTTGTTTGGTTGGCGAATTAAAACCGTTCTTATTTAAAAGAGGATTCCTTGAGCAGTTTTAATTCATTTGTGCATTGGTCACTCGCCAAGAAAGTCGATTTATATCATAGACCAAGAGACAACATGACAAGCTTACATGCTTGGTGATCAATAAAGTGGGTGAATTAAACAATAATATGCATCATATTTAAAAAATAAAGAAATTAATAATGGAATGTCTTTATCCATTTTCTTCAGCTGATAAAAAACTAATTTGATCTCAACTTTACACGTTAAAATTCATATTTATCTTCTAGTGGGCAAAATAACATTAATTTGTACTTTCTAAAATTAAAAAAACCCAACTAATCTTCTTTAAAAACTATTATAAAGGTTTTAGATAAGAGATAACAATTTGTAAGCCTACTAATAACTTTGGATGACATCTCTTGCACTTGAATGTGAATCGTTCTGACTTGAGCAAAGGAGTTCCTAAAGCAAATCGGATCCTGCCTTCTACTGTGTGGTACTAAAAAGATAACTCAACATCGATGGCTGCACGTGAAAGCTTATAGTTGCCTCTTCCCACTTGGTACGAATCAGACGCTGCAACGGCGTGTTGAGCGTCGACTCCTCCTTGGCGACCACATCGTTACCACCGCTAGCGCCACTAGCAGCACCACCAACACCGCCGCTAGCGCCACCCATACCGCCGCCGGCACCAGCACCTCCTCCACCGGAAACGGCCGTTGGCGACGATGCGCCACCGCCATCCTCCTTTCCGGACATCGAGGTACTCTCCGGCGTGATTGGTTGCCGCTCCAACATGACCAATGCCTGCTCGTTGTACGTGCGATTGTCGATGGTCATCAGGATCTGGTGACCGGAGCAGCTGTAGTAGTTCACTTCGAAACGCGACTCCGCATGGTAGTTGCGCAGCAGATCCGGATTCTTGTTGAAGATCACGCCAAAGTGGCCCGTGCAGCTGGTTATCCAGATGGGATAGTTGGGCGTCTTGAGTCGCGAGCCCGGCTGACGGGATTGATTTACCGCAGCCTAATGTATTCAATATATAATGATATTTATAATCATAGAAGAAAGAAAGATTTAATTGTGTTATATTTAATAGACTGTTAAACGATTTGAATAAATAAATAGTAAATATGATTAAAGCGAACTCTTTATGAATTGGCAATACTAATATCTTATCTATCAGTTTTAAGAAAGTTTTTCCAAACTCACACTAGCTGACTCGATGTCCCAGAGCAGAAGACCAATCATGCATCTCTTAAGGACGCCGTATTGCGGAACCGCCTGCAAGAACCAAAGTACACCCATTGGAGTCCAAGGAACTCAAAAAGTTAAGAATTTCCCAACATGCGGTACGCACATAGCTACTCTCGTCGCCCACATTCACAACACCATTGTGGATATAGGGCGTGGCACGACCCGTCAGCAGCAGGGTGACAATCATCAGGGATCCCTCCTCGTGGTTGCTGGACGTCAGGGGCGAGGATTTGGCGGAGTCCAGGTCCGTTCGAACTCTGCAAGACATGCGAAAGTATTCGCCGCCGAGGGGTACAATTAAATGGGATTATGAAAGGTGGTCTCTGGAACAGAGAACTTGGACAGACACTTGGGCTCAATCTTACTTTCCCATGGATCGCGTGAGGACGGCGCTATATAGAAACAGCAGGGTGCCCGGGGTCTCCTCTTCTGTAAACTTTTAGGCGGGTTAAGTGCAAACTGTTTGTTCAAATGGCTGGGCAAGTAAATAGTTAACTATGTGGGTCTTACGTATTTGAAATTTCGCTTCAGAAAGTATTCCAACTCGTCGTTGGGTGACAGCGTGAAAACATAGAGCTGCAAGGGATCATTTGATAAATATTTACATGTGACTTTAAAAGTTTATTTCAATTGCTTTCAGTTTCTGTATTTAAATGAATTATTTTTTAAAATTTCGAGCACGTATTGGTTCTATTAGATCAATAAAGTGGAATTATGCAATTGCGGCACGTACCTTCTCGGTGACGGAATCATGGAAATAGCAGGCGCTGTGGTCCACGAACACCTCGTCCTCCGACGGCAGCACCATGGTGACCTTGCCCTTGTCCGAGATGGTGCGCAGGATCTCCAGGAGGGCGCAGAACAGGGCCTCCCTCTGCATATCGGCGGTGGCCAGGAGCGGGCTGAAAGCGAAAGCACACACACACACAAGCACACTCTGCAAAAGCCACTCAGAAACCGGAAACGGAAATGGAAACGCACTCGGTAAGCGAAGCCACGCGACTGGTCTTCCGGGCAAAGAGCAGATACTTCAAGACGAATCCCTGGACGACGGACAACAGGCCACGGGTGGCGTTCCGGGGCGAACGGAGCCCGTAGGCGAGCTCCTCCTTGGGAGCACCAAACACAAAGGACGTCTGCAGCCATTCGGCTCTCATGGGTATTGCTGCGGTACCGAAAACCAAATTGCGCAGATCCTAAACGATGGCACAAAATCATCATCTGTAGGATCAAATGGCGTCCAAGTCCGACTGACTGCTAATTACCGTGGCCAATTCGGCGGTAATGGGCGTGCCGCCCTGCGTGATGAACTCTTTGTTCATTTTCGTTCTCTCTAATTAGCTGGTGATTTCCTGATTTGGTGATTTGCTGATTTCCGTTTCCGCTAGAGACCTTTGCTCCACTCTGCGACTCGTCGGCGAATGATTTCACGGCGAGCACGGTTCCGGGCTCCAAGTCGAGCCTCAGAGGTGGAGGCTTTGGCAGACAGCTCCTAGGCATTTCACACTTCAGCATGGATTTTTAATTTCATATTTAGCCGTGGGCGCACGGGGCGTATGCGCAACTAAACAGAAGCCAAGCCAGTCAGGTGGCAGTTGGCCACAGTGGGAGCACCGATAAGTAAATGCTTTCGATTTCATTTCATTTATGGTCGCTAAACAGGAAATGGCCTTGCTGAGGGAATCAGGGAAACAGTTCATGGCAGGACTAAGGAAATATTAAAATGTTTTCCAAAAATTTAGAACGCTTACAGTCGCCTTGTGGCCCACTGTGCTGGGTTTTAGGCTTAGGCTGAGAGGGTCGTTTGCTGTCTGTCAGTCAGCGAAAGTAACTTTAAATGAAATTGAATTGAATTTAGTTCTGTGTGCGGCACACGAAACTCGATGTATGTGGCACAATAAGTGAAAGTGTTACGGCGGCAAGCGATGGTGAAGGAAACTAAGGCGGAGACATGGGACATAGGACATGGGCTTAGCCATAGGTGGAGGTTATATATTCAGCTTGAATCTGGCATGTTGCAGCCTGTCAGGGCGTTCCACACAACCGGAAATATGTAGTTGACGCCCATTTGTGCCCATTCCGGGGCAAGGGAACACACGTGGTGTGAGTGTGTGTGTGTGTGCATTACTGGGTGTTAATACACCAATGATACGAGTACACCTAAAAGACATTCCAGGACCCACCGCAGTCGCAGGCTGGGGCTTTTTTAAATTTAGACAGCACTCGTGTTTCGGGCAGGCCACCCGATTGATTTGTTGAATTTTTGGGAGGGCCTAAATGGAAGTGAAAGTGGCCCAATAACTGGCTGATTGGCTGTCTGCCTGGTTATAACCTTGGGCAAGTCAGCGTCAATTTTATTAAAGTCCCAAACTGGCATGCACACCTCGGCTTAACACCAGTGAATGCCACATTTTCTTGGCCTCGGCAAATCGAAAATGCCCCCGGGGTGTCCGATGTGATCAGTTTCCGCCAAACTGTTGATAGGTAATCTTCCCACCTGTCACAAAACTCCCTGTTGACTGGCAGTCATTACAAGTCATTACAAAATTTATTCAGAAATCCTACACCTTAATGGGCAATTAAAAGTAAAGCATCATAAGGGCATAAATACTTCGCTCAACACTTTAGAATAACCGTCTGTGTTTACACACTATACAAAATACATATCTTCCCAAACTCATTCTCTATAATTTAACAACTGCTTTCATATTGTCATGGTTCGAAGAGATTTTCGATTAAATATTTCTGAGAATAAGTTAGTGGAATAAAAATATGTATAAACGTTTACAAAAGTACATTTTGAACTTATGATTTAGGCGTAAAGCAGACGGTTAGTGCACTTATTTCAGCACACCCGGCTCCGGAGGCTGCATCATCTCTCGCATCACGGTTCTCGCAGAGGCAGGAGCCCGACCCACTAGGTACAGGATGTTGAAGTACCAGTCGATCAGATACAGCTTGAAGGCTGACAGAAACAGACAATACTCGAAGAAGATGCGCCGACTCAGCCAACGAATGTATTGCACGGGAGACCTCCTATTGTTCATATAAAGGCACTTCTGGGCATATCGCGCCATGACCCGAGGACGATTGGCCACGTCTCCATGCTGATGACTAATTGCACGCACTGTGTTCAGATTACGCACCTAATTTAAACAGTAAATATGTATCTTAGCTAATACCACGTATATAGAGTGCTACAACACTTACCACGAACAACATGCTCCTGGGCATCTCCTTCAGGGTGCCCATGATGTGCTCGAAGTTGTTCCTGGCTATCTCCTGCATGTGATCGATGTCCTCCTGTGTCAGTTTGCCGCGTATGCGACCACCTCGATTCCGGATGGGCTGCTGAAAAAGAACCTCGGCAAAGCGCATGTAGTCGCCGATGCCAATCTTCTCGGCGGCCGCTTGCATTTTACTCTCGTCGCGCAGAACGGTGGCCTCCCAGAATTCGCAGAGTGGACCTCGCACATTTTCAGGCAGTTCTTCGTAGAGGCCATGATCCAGCAACACGATGTCCGCACGTCCGTTTTTACTATTTTTTCGAACAAAAACTTTACATAAAGGGCGGGAAATTTGAATTAAAACATTGTTAGGATAACTTTCATAAGTTAACTCACTGTTTCCTGGATGGGGATCAGCGTGCACGAAACCGGTGTAGAAAATCTGTTCAGCAAAGGCCTCGAAGAGCTTCACATCGATGTCCTTTAAGCTGAGTCTTTCCTTTTCAATCGTCTTAAGATCGTTAATCTTACATCCATCCATCCACTCAAGAGTGAGCACGCGCTGGGAAAAGAACGATTAAACGAATTACTTAACCGATATTAGATAAGAAACCCACCGTTTTAGTATACGACCAATGGACTTTGGGAACGTGGATGTAGCTAAACTTTTGCATGTCCTTCGCACAGCGTTCGGCATTTTGTCCCTCCTGCAAAAAGTTCAGCTCCAGCACGAGGTTCTTACGCAGGTCATTCAAGATCCAGCCAAAGTTGTAGTCCTTGAAGAAGAACTCGACAATGTCCTGAAGGAAGATGATGGTGCCTAGGTCGCTGATGAATCGCTTCTGCAGATCGTTGTACTGCACCTTGACGGCCACCTGCTCGCCGCTGGGCAACTTGGCTTTGAAAACCTGCGCCAAACTTGCGGCCGCCACGGGCTTATAGTCGAACTCCTCGTATATCTCCTCGGGCAATTGGCCAAAATCCTTGCGAAAGACCTTCTGTACATCTGCCTGGGTGGTGGGCAGACAGCTATCCTGCAGCAGGGACAGTGTGCTGGTGTATTCCACGGGCAGAATGTGATTGATGGCAGCGAATCCTTGGCCCACCTTGATGTACAGACCGCCGTTGAGCAGGCACGTCTCCAGTAGTCGCTCGGCGCTCTTCTTGTGGATCAGCTTCACCTTCGTTTCGTACTCCGGATCGTTCTCGTCCAGCCGCAGATAGTCGGCGGCTATCAATCCGGCGGTTTTCAAGGACCGTACAAATCGCACGGAGGCGCCGCAGTAGGTGAAGTCATTCACTATCCCATCGTAGGCCAGACCGCCTGCGCCAGCTGCCAGAAGACTAAATCGCACTACAGGCAGACCGCTTTTCTGGACACTCGCTTCCCGTTGGCCATGAAGTGCTCTTTTGCCTCGAATCCGTCTTCCCAAGCTCAGCAGCTGTCGCATATGCTAAAAGGATTCGAAATATTTTTATTCTCGGTACCGATATTGCACTTCAGTGTTATGCCACTCACCTGGAGAGGTCGCATTTTCCGTCCGCCCGCTGCAAGGTTCAGCCAATGTTTACTCTTTGGACACCTGTCGCAATATCAGCTGAGAATCCGAACAGCTGATTGTGGAGCCGAGGTGATGATTGCAAGCGCACGATGATGGGGCAACATTGTTATCGTCACCCGCGCACTTGCTCTCCGCGGTTTCTGAAAATCAAATGTTTTCGATTTACTAACGGCTTGAAATGTGTCATTCGGGAATACGAAGCACTCTTTTCGTGGAACGAAAAATCATAGTAAATCACCTCCTGCTTGCGACCGATGATCCGTAACTTGCTTGGTAACCGGAATGGAATAGCTTCTCCAAATCTTGGAGTTGGATATCGCCGCCCAAGGTCACCAGCGAATCCAGCCGCTGCACGTTGGCATCCTCCGACAGGATTAGGAGCTCTTAATCTCAGCCTCCTCCAGAGATTTGCACATGCAATGTTTTCCAATTTAATGGTCCAGGTTACTTGATATCCTTGAAACTCCATCAATGGGGAGTGTACAAATGGATCCTGGAAACGGTCATGAATGGAATAAACTCTATTATTATGTTTAAATAATTCGAGCCCAATAAGTTGAAAAACAAGTGAAATAACAATTTGTATGCACATTTTAATGAACCGTTAATATTTTTATGCAAAAACTAAACTGAAAATATACCCATGTTGGTATTTTTGTTTAAGTACCGAAATCGTGTGTTTTTTGAAACATCCGCGCAAGGTCACACTGCTTTGTTGATTCTTGATTCGGTTCTGCATTTTTTCTGTTTGCGGCGACGGCGGCGCGTTTGAAGTATAGTTTTCAAGTGCAGCAGATTGTTTACGTTACGCGTACCGAACTGTGTAAACAAAACCAGCGCAGAGCAGTGAACCAGTGAGCTCCAACCCCACGAGCAACCAAGATGTCGGGCACCATACTGGAGAACCTGAGTGGCCGAAAGTTGTCCATATTGGTGGCCTCTTTGCTGCTCTGCCAGGTGCTGTGCTTCCTGCTGGGCGGTCTTTATGCCCCCCTGCCCGCTGGCCATGTCACTGTGCTGGGATCGCTATGCCGCGAGGATCATGGCCGCCAGAACGACACCGGATTCCTGTTGTACTCCCGCGGCGCCGGTGCCTGCATTCCAGTGACCCGCGAGGAGGTGGAGCAAGATTCCACAAAGATGGCCAATGAGTTGGTGCATGTTTTTCAGATGCCGCTGCCCCGGGATCTGCGCGACTTGGACTACTCCCGCTGGCAGCAGAATCTGATTGGTGTGCTACAGGTGGAGTTCGGCTACGATTCCTCCTCGGAGCTAAGGGAGCCGCCCAGGGAACTGCAATTGACCATCGACATGCGTCTGGCGTACCGAAATAAGGGGGATCCGGACAACGGCTGGAAGTTGTACGCCCACGGCGTCGAGCATCGCTACCTGGATTGTGTGACCTCTCATGTGGGTCCCTCAGAAACGCTGTACTCCTGCGACATGATCCCGCTGTTCGAGCTGGGCGCCTTGCACCACAGCTTCTATCTGCTGAACTTGCGTTTCCCGCTGGACACACCCAGCCAGATGAACCTGCAGTTCGGGCACATGCACGATCTCACGCTGACAGCTATTCATCAGAACGGAGGATTCACCCAGATTTGGCTGCTGCTGAAGACAATGCTGTTTCCCTTCGTAGTGGGCATCATGATATGGTTCTGGAGGCGGGTGCACCTGCTGCAGCGATCCCCTGCCCTGCTGGAGTACATGCTTATCTACTTGGGAGCTGCTCTGACCTTTCTCAATCTACCGCTGGAGTACTTGTCGCTGGTCTACGAGATGCCGTACATGCTGCTGCTGAGTGACATCCGCCAAGGCATCTTTTATGCCATGCTGCTCACGTTCTGGCTGGTCTTCGCCGGAGAACACATGCTCATTCAGGATGCTCCGAATAAGTCGACCATCCGGTCGCGTTACTGGAAGCATCTCTCCGCCGTCGTGGTGGGCTGCATCTCGTTGTTCGTCTTCGACATCTGCGAACGGGGCGTGCAGCTACGCAATCCATTCTACTCGATCTGGACAACGCCGCTGGGCGCTAAGGTGGCCATGACCTTTATTGTTCTGGCCGGAGTTTCGGCAGCCATTTATTTCCTGTTCCTGTGCTACATGATATGGAAGGTGTTTAGGAATATTGGCGACAAACGCACCTCGCTGCCTTCTATGTCCCAGGCACGTCGACTCCATTATGAAGGTAAGATGTCCAATGGATGCTCCAATTAAGGGTAAACCATTTTGTATTACTCACACACATCATCAGTGATTTAGACATTAAAACATGTTCAAAAGACCAATGTAACATGTTAATAACTTGACTGAAATATTCCAAAAATATCTCATAACTTACGTAGTCCGTTATATATTTATATTCATCCATACTCAAATTTCACATCCCATTTAGTTTTGTGTGACACACTTGTTTATTTTGAAACATCTATCAGTTTATATAGATAGTGATGTTGAAGGTTGGCCCCAAATATTATATTTTTACTGGAAAGCTTTTACTCTGCTTTGCGGTTCTTTTAAAACCATACTTATCTCAATACTTCTTAAATGGAAGGAGAGTCAAACTAAAGGTATGACTATATAATTAAGGTATTTTAAATTTGATTCAATGTTGTACTCAGAAGAAAATTTCAACAAACATATGAATACTAATTATATATGCCAATATAAGCATAAATGAGAATACACTAAAAATGATTTTAAAACTAACTAAAGCTTTCTAATAGCCAATACTTAAATCCGTTTTAAATATGTTTAAATCTAAATTATTTTCCAATTCCAGGTCTTATCTACCGCTTCAAGTTTTTGATGCTCGCCACCCTTGTATGTGCAGCTCTCACCGTCGCCGGCTTTGTTATGGGCCAAATGGCCGAGGGTCAGTGGGATTGGAACGACAATGTGGCGATTCAGCCAACGTCCGCCTTTCTGACCGGCGTCTACGGCATGTGGAACATCTACATCTTTGCCCTGCTCATCCTGTACGCACCCAGTCACAAGCAATGGCCCACAATGCACCACAGTGACGAGACCACGCAGTCCAATGAGAATATAGTTGCCTCCGCAGCCAGCGAGGAGATCGAGTTCAACCACCTGCCATCGGACTCCAATCCCAGCGAGATTTCTTCCCTTACCTCGTTCACACGCAAGGTGGCCTTCGATTAGGCTGGAGCATTTGAAATATTATTTTCTAAAGGGTTGTGTGCCAAACTGAGATAACAATTTGGCCTGCAGCCGTAACGCTTAAAGTGTGTGCTCATTTAATTACGATAGTCAGTAGCATTTCTTGCCTAGATTTGCATTCTGTGCATTCGACAACGCGATCAGCATTATTACTTATCATTAACGTATAGATTGTCTAGTTTCTCTCAGCATGCTCAAAGTGTACGATTTTATCAAATGTATTTTTGTGTATGCCTCGGCAGTATTATCTATTGATGTCCAATTCGCTAGCTTGTAAGTTTTAACATATTTATCGAATAACATTTTATACCCGTATTTACGTTTACTTTATATTGCTGAACAATATCTTACCTCGGAAACTATATGTTTAATATTAATATGATTTGAATATCGAATAGTCTATAAAATGATATTATTCATATAGTTTCAAGTGCCAAATTGTCCACAGATTTAAACCACTCATACGGTTTATAAATTATTTTACACTTGCCACCCAATAATATATATCCATAGGACGACTCTGCCCAGATTTTACAACTAAAACGTAGAGCAATTTTGTATTCAAGTAGCAATGCATCGAATAAAAAGCAATATTGAAAATGACGAACTGATTTATTTTATAAATGCTCAAGACGTTATTGAGTTCTTTGAATTGGTTAGGAATGCCGTTTAAAAGGAACTACCAGATGATCCTTTGAGGAGTGCGGTAATTTTTCCAGTAAAACTCCTTGGTAAAGTACACGTAGAACGTGGCCACATTGAGAAGCAGATGAACCCCAAGCTCCAGCCACTCGGCGTAACCCTTGCGAGTGTGCCGTGTGTTGAGCCGAAACAGAATGTACGGCACCAGGAAGTAGCGCAGCTCCAGGAGTCGCTGGAAGCACAGCACCAGGAAAAGACTAAGTGGAAACATCAACTTAAAGCTGTCCGGCAAGTGACGCAGTCCGCAAAAGAGTACGCAAATGGAGAGCAGATAAGCAGGCGCCATGGCGTAGCGGAACCACCAGAACCGTCCATACAGCCGGCTCCATACGTAGAAAGTATAGTGTCTGTTGTCGGCCAGCAGGTAGGGATGCACTTCGGTGTTTAGGTGCACTACCACCAGTATGAGCAGCGTCGCCAATAGGGACAGCACGCGATTCCTGCGGATTAATTCTGCTGCCGCACGAAACTGTCGTATGGTGTTGGATATCCCAAAGCCAGCCGCAAAGATGGCGAAGTAGAACAGTTGCGGCACATGCAAACTGGCCTCGTGCGCACTCTTGTCGCCCACCACAATGGAACCATTGATGAAAAGGAATCCCACGAACGGCAGAATGATCGAAGCGTAGAAGCAGCATTTGGCCAAGATGCTCAGGATGCAATTAAACAGCAATTGGGGGCTGCTGAAGAGTTGAATCCACAACTGAAAAATCAAGAAAATGATTATTTGTATGTCATTATACAAGGTGTACAAGACAATGACCCACCTCTTTGCCCATGAGGCGAACTTTTTCCTTGGGAACACGCCCAGTGCGGGCGCATTGATTGACCAACGTGTCCAGCACAGTCATTCCGGTGGCCATGCAAACCCACACGATGTTCGTCTGGCGCATGAGCACACTGGCGGCCCCGAAGACCGCCGCCGGCAGGTGCGCCTCCTGCTGCCAATAGTTGTAGAACAGAAGCACCATTGTCAGCGACAGGGTGTCCGTGTAGTACAGGTGGCTAAAGAAGTAGAGCGGCGGTAGCACGGACATCGTGATCGCCTCATGGGCGGCATACGAGTTGCCACCCGAGCCGGCCAGAATGCGCCGCCTGATCTTGTACAGGAGCAGTATATTGATGCCGGCACCCGCCAAGCTGAGCATCCTCAATCCCGTCACCGTGCACAGGTTCAGGGGATGCAGGAGCAGGGCCAGCAGATAGAGGCCCGGAAATGTTGTTATCTTGGGATCCCACTGCAAGGAAACTAGTCAAGATCAGTCGATCAAATGTGTCGTACTGCCTCGTTTACCACATCGAATTCCTTTCGGCAAAAGGCCAATCCCTGCGGAATGTGGAACTCCTCGTCGATAACATAGTCCGATGTGCCGTTTACCCGCAGGAACAGTGGCAGCGAGTATAGCACAAAGCCCACGGGCAGGATTAGTTTCCAGGACCCATTCATTGCAGGCGATCCCCTTGCTTTTGCCGCCTTTCAAATGCTCCAAACGAGAGTGCTCCAATTGGGTTTGTTTATTTTTGGATCCAACCAGCCGGCAACGCGTGGAAATGCACTAACGCCTGGCCCGACATTTAAAAATACCTAACCAAAAATACCGAAACACCTAATTGAATGATGTACGTATGTACGTATATTTAAACTTATGATGACGAAATTATTATGTCGAAGGAAGAAAATCGTTTGTACGGGACTACGATGTGGCAACTGTGTGATCGTATGGTGGTGATCGTATAAAGGTGCAAGTGCCTCGAGATGTCTCGCCAGTTATCACTGCTCGATCTAAACGTTTGCTGCCTGGCCTGCATTTTGAGCTTCTTACCCGCAAAGGATCACTTGCACCTCGCCCACGTCTGCACCCATTTGCGAGATGTCCTCATTGCTTGCGGGAAGAGTTTTTACAGGAGAGTAGAGCTTACTGGATCCTGGAACGAGCTACTCCTAATGCGAGAAGTTGGCCATCTGGTGCAGGATCTGCTCGTCACATATAACCAGAAAACCCCCCATACAGATTTGCTTTGCAAAACCATCAGATGGCTTGTTAACTTGGAGAACGTTACGCTGAACCTTGACGAGTTTCCTTCATTTCACTCCGCAGAAACGATTATTTTGACTCTGGAAAAGCTGCCCATCCTTAGAGGCATCAAAGTACTCCAAAACAATCGTCTTCACAACGTCCACAATAGGCCTCGTGCACGAGTATTTATACCATCCTCCACGGGGATTCCTGAGAGTCTTCTGATGATTCTCGAGACATGCAATCCCACCATCCCGACACACGATTGGTCGTTCATCTGCCTGGAATCCTTTTTAGGCGACCACCAGGTGATTCTTATTCTCACAAAGGATTCCGTGGATGCAATCGATCGAGCTGGTGGAAACCTAAGTCTTGGCTTAAATTGCATTCACCCAATGATTTATGCCAGGGGCGCCGTGTCCGATGGAAACAGGATTATTCCCAACTTGAATACTCCTAAGTGATGAAGATCTTTCAACTGTCCAAACCTTTATACCTCGTATTCCATGAAATCTAAAACCCATTAGTCATTGTCCCACAGAGATTCCAGTAGAATGGTTAACTTTATAAGGTTTATTAATAATTAGGTATTGGAATATACATTTCGAACTTTAACATAAAAGTACATACAAACAGAATGTTTAACAAACAGTACGACTTAATGACTACCAAATATCCAGGCCAAGAAGCAGCTGGAGGTTCTAAGTGACAATGCCTTTAAGTGGTATGGATGGTATATCGTATATGGTAACATGCGCTATATAAAAAGTGTGTGATTTGTATAAATTGCGTTCGTTTGTGTTTGTGTTTGGTGTGAGTAAGAGTAAGAGTGAGGTGTGGCTGGAGCTGGAGCTGGAGCTAAAGCTGGAGCTTCCGGTTCATCCGGCAACCGAGTGGTCACAGGGAAAACTCCACCTTCCGCTGTCGTTGCTACTTGTTCACACTCCGATAGATCATCGGGGCGGATCGATCGTTGGTCTTCGTGTGTCGCAACTTGACCGTGGCGAACTGGGAGGCACTGCAAAAGATCAAGGACGTCGTCCAATTGAGGAATGCGATCCCCACTCCATGGGACCTCTACTTACGGCTGGAAATGCAATCTAATACGGGGAATGGTGGGGCTAGCTGGGATACACGGGCTCGCTACTGGTCAGTAATCTATGGAATAGTTGCGATATATACCGCGTCTCCTAAAAACCAATTGACATTTTCATTATTTCGACTAACCAATGGCGCAATAGGGCGTGAGCTAAGTCTTAAACAAAATACATTTAATGATATGCATGCAGGCACCGAAGCTCAAAGGATTGAATGTTTGAATGGAGAGGTCCTTGTTCTAGGAAGTTTCCTCTGGCATGTACGGAAATGAATTGACATTTTTCCACTGCCATCGCTCGTCGTTGGCAAACACAAAATTGCAAATAGCTTTTTACGATTAAAATATAAGATATGTATGTACATAAAACAAACAAAACAGAACTTGCCTTAGGCTAAACTAAGAAATTATACAGGGTAAATAATGCTTAATTCGAAGTGAGGAGGCAAGGCGAACTGGAAAAGGGTTTGGGATGCTGGGGATCACGCTTACGTAACATATCCTTTCCCTCAGCCGTCGCACTTTCCCTCCACTTTCACTCACTCTCTCTCTCTGCGCATTTTCTTAACCGGTAAGAAGACGGCGAAATTGTTGGTATTATTACGTACACGCACCGATTCTTAGCCATTACTTTAGCTTGGCGCTCGCCGACTTCTGGCCATGCTGCTCCTGATCCCAGAAGTCGTACCATGGTCCGTAGCTCTTGTTGCCGGCCAGCCCCTTTGAGTTCCGCTCCAAGGTGGCACTGCTATGGGAGATGTTATTGCCAGCGGATGCGGAGGCGGAGGACTTGAGCAGGCGTGTTCGCGGCAGGATGGTAGCCGTCGGTGCACCCGAGCTGGCCGTCGAATTGCGGGTCAGCGTGCTGTCCTGGTCCTTGGAGGAGCTCTTCTTCAGCGTATTAGTCGCCGTCGTCGATGTGGAGGAGCGGAAGGTGTGGAACTCCATTTGCTGGTGGTGCTGCTGCTGCTGCTGGTGATGACGCCGCAGCTTGTCATCCTTGCGCACCAGGTGATCATTGATGACGATGCAATCGTAGGGATCGGAGCTGGTCGACTTGAGCTCCGCATCGGAGTCCTCCTCGTCCTCGCTGGTATAATACTGCTTGAGTATGTCCTGTCGCTTCACCGTCTTCATGACCAGCCCATGTCCGTGGCTGTTGTTCTTGCCCTCGCCGTCAAAGAAGTTGTTCACATCGCTGAGCTTCAGGGTGCCGTGCTCATCGCTTTCGCCCTCATCCGTGGACTGTGGAAACTGCTGCTGCAGCTGCTGGTTGCTCTTGCTGCGACTCAAGGTCAGGGATTTGTGTTGCGATCCGGTGCCGGAAGCCTGTTTGTCCAACTTTCGGTGCTGCTGCTGCTGCTGCACATGCTGCTGATCCTGCGACTGGCCACGTCGCATGGTGCTCATCCGCTCCGCCTCCGTTGGCTCCTCAATGTCAATCTCAATGGTCTTCATGATCTTCATGCGGGATTTGGGAGTATAGCTGCTTCTGTGCTGCTGCTGCTGTTGCTGCTGATGTTGTGGCTGCTGCTGCTGCTGTGGCGGTTGCTGCGGACTCACTCCGTAGATATTCTCATCCTCATCTCCATACAATTCGGTGCTGGTCAGGCTGTCCTTGCGTTCGCGCTTCTCCTGCGACGAACTGGAGTTATGCGACTTGGTCAGTGTGCCATTGCGATCCTCCTCCAAGCGGCGCTCCAAGTCATCCCGATCGCGCATCTCCTCCAGATTGGGAGCCGCCACCAGGTCGCGATGTTGCCACAAAGACATGCCCGCCAGTATATCCTCGCCATTGCGTCCGCCGCCGAACTTCCAGAAGGATTTGGTGCGCTTCAGACCGGCACTGGATGCCTGCAGGATCTCGTCATCGGAGGCAATCAGATCGTATCGCATCTTCCCGACTCCGCCGCTCTGCCGGCTCAGCCGATGCAGGCTCTTGTCGTCGATCTGGCTATCGACGCTATTCCGGAAGTTCCGGTTCAACGTCCACGAGGCCACATCCCTCGGCACCGTGTTGGTATGCGAATTGGTGTCCGCCCGGCGACTTTTTATTCGTTTTCAAATCGTTTTTCAAGTGTGTTTGTTTTTTTGGAGGGTAGTGGTTTTCGATGTGTTTGAGTGTGTGTGTGTTTTGGGTGCATATTTGTTGGGTTAACACAAAGGATGACAACAGGGCATAATGGCGATACATGGAATCAAACAAGAGCGGAAGAAAAGCAAAACGAAAATAAATAAATTCAATCAAATAAGGCACTCTAAATCAGGCATAAAACGTAATGGAATAGCATGACAAGGACTTTAGTTAACTGGGCCATGTTGATAGGGATTAGTGACAGATAAGGGACTGCTTGGCTTGGAGATCGAACATCAGATGAATTTATAATATATACAATTGACTTTTATTACTGCTCTCCAAGCCACTGCATTTAGATCATGTTTCATTTGATGATACTTTGAGAGACGGATGGATTACACAGTAAGCGTGTGGATATAGTCCGTCTTACAGGGTATCAGAAAAACCTACCGAATGGCCACTCGCTGGGTGGCTGGCTCCTCATCCGAATAGTCAACCTCCGGCTGTGGCGGCGGCTCGTTGGCGAATCCGCTGTCATTGCTGCTGTGCAGCGAGGTCTTGGCAGCCACGCCCGACTTGCCCGATGGATGGTTCTTGGAGCTCTGCCGATGATAATCCCAATTAGATAATGTATAATCTAAAATAGTCGTAAGGATGCCCACCTGTACTCCATTTAGTAGCTTTTGCTTGCGTCTTTCCACCGCCGCAGTGACGCCACCGTTGGAGGCGCAGAAGCTCTGCGAGCTGTTCAGCATCCGGGACGACTGACTCTGCTGGCCATTGGGCACCGGAGCGGGCAGCGTGGGCGGTGGACCCGGGCGAGGATTGGCTCCGGAACCGGGGCGGTACTTCTTCTGCTGCTTGATTGTGTCGCCGAACATGCGCGTGGGTGATGACTCCTCGGCGCTGTGATTCCTTCGCCGGCGGTATGTGGCCTCATGGCTCTCCATCAGCTCCAGCTGCGCCTCGTAGTCCTGCTGCTGCTGATAGCTGCGCAGACCGCCGCCGCCCGAACCGGATCCTGAACCGCCTCCATTCCGCTCATAGCTCATCAGCATGTTTTCGTATCGCCGGCCACCGGAAGTGGTCGTCTCGGCCACTTCCGCATTGGTGTAGGCCACCGGAAACCAGCCAAAGTGCTGTGTCCGCAGATTCTCACCGAACTGCCAGCCCTTGGCCTTTCCGCCCACCAGGGCAATGCGGTCGCCCTCCTCGAAGGACAACTGGTTCTCCCCGGATGGCATGTAGGCGTACAGGGCCTTCACCAGTGGACGCTGATCACCGCGCTGATCGTCGCCCAAAGTGGCCAGCTGCTCCTCAATGATCGCGTGTTTGTTGGCTGTCAATAGCAGTTCATATTTAGAAATGAAATCTTTAAAAGCTTAAATGTATTCCCACCTGAGCTTTGTCCGGTGCCAACTAAAGCCAGATTGAAATCGGATTTGGCGCGTGGCAGCGAGTTCTGGGCGTAGTGCGATGGCCCAGTTCCCAGTCCCATTCCCAATCCGGAAATGTTCTCCCGTTCGTGCAGGGTGCGCATATCGCCATAGGGGGCATCGATGCTGCGCGACTTCTTCAGCTGAGCTCCGTGGCCCTGGAGGTGGTCATCCTCGCCGTCCTTGATGCGTTCCTGGGCAGAGAAATAGAAACTTTCATTAATAAATTCCAAAAACAGCAACTTATAAGGTACGCAATACAAGGGTTCATCTGTTTTTCTGTTTGCATGGAATCCAGAATAGCCGAATGCTTTGTTAACAGAGTGGTTAGCGCCCAAGCGAAGTTGGGTTCCTCCATTGGGAGTACAATGGGCGTGGATGGATGGGCAATGGGATGACTCACCAGGCGTCGCAAGTTGCCGCTGGTGTTGTTGTTGCCGCTGCTGCTGTTGTTGCTGTGTCCATTGCTGGTGCCGTATCCACTTTCATAGGCGGCCGGGGGAATGATCTCACGAGAAGCGGCAATCTCTTGCCAATTTTCCAAATTATTATCAATTACCGTCTTGCCGGTGGTGTGGTAGACCATCCAGTGCTTGGCGATCGAGCACTGGCGCTCCAAGACGAATCCGTACCTACGTCGCTCCTGTGTCATGGCCTTTTCGCCCAGAACGGAAGTGGGAAAGAGTGGTAGAGTTATGCACGGTAAGAAATCTTACATTATTTCTATAACTACTGGAGTCTTTTGGGTTGTAAATGCAATTTAAGCTTTCTCTATAACTTAAAGATGGTACTAAATGTTAGCTTTCATGAACAAATAGTAATACTTTAAACATATACTAGCTAGTAGTAAACTAAGGCCCTCTTTTTATCAGTGTAATCGATCCGTCACTTCTTAACTTAAGTACAGAACTCTCTGCCGCGTATTGGGTGGATCAAGATTCGGCTGGCAGCCAATGAACTCACATTCTTGTAGCTCTGATCGCAGAACACATCCAGCTTCTTCTTCTGATCCTCGAGCAATTGCAGGCTCTGTGGGAAAGTCAAGTTTTTTGGTTGTCCATATATGGTAATCATATGTTTCCACTCACCCTGAGCTCCTTTTCGGTGTTCTCGGGCGTGGCCTTTTTCTTGCGCTGCTTCTTCATCGTGGAGACGGCCTTCTGATAGCTCTCCATTCGCACCTTGTGCTGCTGCAGGAACTTCTTCTGCTCGTGCTGCACCACCTTTGTGTCCTTCTCCAGATTCGTCTCCAATGGCACCAATAGATCCACGTAAAAGGCTTTCAGCTGCAATGGAAATCAATGAACTGGGCTTCTTAAATTAGAACTAAAGGATACGCACAATGTTCATCTGCTGATCCTGTATCTCCTTGTTTACATTCACAACGCTCATCAAAGCTGAACCTATAGAAATGGATGTATGGGATTGTTAAGATTAATTCATCTATGCTTTTTGGCTATTTTGGTTAGTTTTTGGTTTTAAGTCTTACCAATATCGCCCGTTCCGCTTTGCTGGGCGTTCATCGCAATCTTGGCCAATGCTTCATTGAATAGACGCGAGGCGGTTGCGGCACCTGTTGCATGAAAATGGCACGGAATGCATTGCAAATTAGTTAACTGTACTGCACTTGCAGCACTCGATTATGGTGTTACTTTACAATGGCGTATATACATATCTATATACCAGATGGACTGCCATATGGAACCTGTGGAACTCACCGTGCAACGCCTTGAGGTAACTTTTGCCCGCTGCGATCAGCTGCCTGGCACCCGGATTGAATCTATCGAGTATGTTCTGCAATCCGAAAGAGATCGATGGAGTCGTTAGCGTGGATATTCATACACGAGTATGTGTACTAGCTTATCATATGATTAATTAAATGTAATTTACTGGCCGGCATGCACCAACATTTCAATTTCATTAGGTATAAACATTTTTCCTTCCCCTCTTGCTCCCCTTCAAAAGTTGCTTTAATGGTTTTCCCCGGTTTGCCGCTGGCAGTAAAAGTCGGATTGTATAAGTTGATTTGAGACAATGTTGTGGCCGGGCAGCGACATCATTAGTTCCGTGTAGCCAGCTGAACATACAGACTCGTAATGCTAATTGCCCGTTTAGTAATCTCTCATCTATGATTTAGTAGCGGTGCATACCAAATGAAAGTTATCTGATACTATTGCTGGTAAATAAATCTTCAAGTGCTATCTGACTACGATATATGGAAGTTAATCCTAAAAATTTGAGCTACAGAGGCGCGCAAAAATAAAAGTGCAACTTATTGGTTACAATTTAATAGCTGAAAGTAAAATGTCTACTAGGAACAAGGCAATCACCAATTGATTTCATTGACAGTAGCACCTCTTGTGATTAATCATTCGCATAACATCATTTGGCATCTAAATCTGTGCCTGAGTCATGTGTGTTATCAATCAATTCATCGCGGCTAGGGCCTCGGAAAATGCAAATCGCTAAACAATTAATTAACAACTTTGCACATGAGTACAGATTTACAATTCGCGATTCAGCTTTGGGATGAAGCTGCGTTACAACGACGGGATGACGTGAATGGATTGTCATGTGGCAGGGAAGTTGACATCACCGGTCTGTTGGCACCATAAAAGACCGTAAATAATGACAAAGAAACACTTTGGTCCTGGGCTTGGCCAAAAGTTGAGTAGACAATGCCGAACACTTAACACGCAAGCCCAAAGAAATACAAAGCCCAAAATTTTGAATTCTTCGCGGGCACAAAGCGTTCGCATTGTTCGAAAGTCACTCGTTTCTAAATGTTTGTTAGGAACTATCCAACGCTGCGGATAAGTATAATTGATGGTTGTTCTCGTGATACTTTAAGAAATACTTTGAAGTCACTTCCGCCGTCCATTGACTACCGAATTCCATGGCCCCCAAGTAATTAGCAACAAAATGCCAAAAACCCATATGTAAACAACGCATTCTGTGCGGAACAATTCGCTTCGCTTGTGCCATGTTTGTCATTTGTTTATTGCCAAATGTTTACGCCTCGACATATTTACTTTTTCAAATTTATTGGCTACAAATGTGGCAGCAAGGCATGGGAACGTTTCGAGCCAGCAACTGAGCTCGCTCAGATACTTAGATACTTAGATATTCAGATGCTTAACTGCAAGGTCGTCTGCTTCGAGCGATTCAACTTGCTCGAGTGTTTGCTTTTATGATCTACTAGCCGGCTGAATTAGTTTAAGTCTTAGCTCGATGATACAGATATCTGCTGCACGTGAGGTTGCATTTGGCTGTATCTTCTAATGTTTACTTTACCCAAGTGCACTTGACTTTGCTGACCTCCGCGCAGTTTGTTTAATTTTGATACTTTGATACGGATACCTTAATAACACGTACAGATAGCCAAGCAATTTCGTGGATTCAAGTGCGTTTTTCAAGTGCTTGGGGGCTCAACGTTTATGGGTTTATCAATGTTAATTGTTTCGTTTTTCTACAATTTGTGGTGAGCACATTTTGTGGTTAATGCAATCAATGTTTTCGAATTGATTTTGTTGATATTTAATTGGGATTTACCTTAGGGTTTCGTAAAATGATTATACCCTTGAATGAAAATTTGACAACAGCTTTTAAAATCAGTGAGCAAAGCAAAGTATTTATAGTAATAAAAAGAAGTCAATAACAACAAGCTATTATTTTCGTTTTGTGATTTTTAAGTATGTTTACTTAAGATGTTTAACACCTATCTGAATTTATGAATGGTGTTAAGGATTAAATTTTCTTTAAAGGTATATTCCAACTCTTTGCACTGCTATTTCACTTGTCTTAAACCTTGTATAGCTCGCAAATAAATCGCCAAAGTACAAATCAGGTTGCCTTTAAATGCGATGGCTATCAGGCTGTCTAATTGGCCCAACTGCTTAACAAATTCCGACTCGTTCGATCCAGCAATTAACATTTCTCCTTGCTCACCCACTCTTGGCCCAAAGCTGACGCAATCGGTTATCACGCCCGCGAATCTGCGACCCACCGAAAAACACTTAACCCAAAAATAATTGAGGTAGTCGCTGGTTGCCCAGTTTACAGTTTACAGTACCCAGTACTCAGCTCCGAATACCCTGTGGAAATTTCAGGCCCAAACCCAAGTGACTTGGTCTTTAATCGTCGCTTAACATAAATCGCCAGCGTTGAGCGCCACACATGTATAATTTTCTTAATTAAAACAGATACTAAATGCGAAGCATAACACGAAAGTCTCCCTGGTGCTCAGCAACGCCAACGAGGCGGAATGTTGGGCGGTACACGGAGAGAAAACTGGCATAGCTAACAAAAATATATTGCAAAAAATGACGTATAAACGGAAAATGGGTGATTAATTTCAAAAACTATTTGATTTTTAAGTTATATATTGCCAGCTGTTTAAAGTGCTGCATTTTTAACATAACTGCATATTTTATGTAGCTTTCTAGCTTTTACTGCACAGTTTTTTTTTCCAGTTTCTGACTAATAGTGCGGATCAGGGAAATGGGGGGATTCGTGGAGAGCCTCTTTCGGGTTAGGCCATAATTCAACGACCAAGCCAGCAAGCGACACACCCACTTCAGAGCATGCGAGAATGCAGCTCCGGCCGAGGCAACAACAACAGTAAACCGCAATTATGCCAATTAGAAACCAACAAATGCAAAGAGCAACACGCAACAGGTTTGCCAGGCAAGCCAAGTCAACTGTTGACAAAACCTCAACGAAGGCGTCAAGGCGCAACCAGTCACGCCCTCTTCTTTCGGGGAGTTAGCTGCTCGTTTCGGGGAGTGGTAACCCCATCGTAGGTAATCCTGCCCACCTCACCCCCTCCCATTGAAAGCCCTCCACGCCACCGACAGATGAACGCAAAGTGCGTGAAAAATGCTAAACGAACGTAATTCTCGCTTGCGTGACTTCTTCCCAGGCACTCGGAAAAACAGCTCAAATGAAAATGTAATTCCAGCTGAAAGAAGACTAGATGTCCTTGGTGATTGGAACAGATATATGGCAGAAGGACATGTCAAGTGGTAAGTGCAGAACAAGGGAAAATGTAAGTGTTGACATAGGTTGGGTTTTGAAACTTAGCGAAAATAATATTTGAAATCTTGTAAAAAGCGGATTGAACCCTTTATTGAAAAAAAGCTTTCTAAAAAATTAATTTAAATAAGATATCCTACAACTATGTATCTCAATTGTTTAAATCTATTTCATTTAGCCGTTTTAAAAGAACCAAAACAATGCCTTTAGCTAAGGTGCCTGAGAAATGGTTTTGATAGGGCTTCTTTCCGACGAGTCGGACGTTAACCCAGTTCCATTTGCCATGGTCATATCACACAGTTGGCCCCCGATCCCCGCCTGAATCCACACCAGGTGACATCGTTCCTAATGCAACAGCAGCAGCAGCCTTAGAAATGCCTTTTAAGCATCTAGGCAATCAGCTGCAGTGAATAGTTCCCCTTCTCCCAGTTCCCAGTTCCCAGTTTGCAGTTCCCAGTTGGCCATTCTCCGGACCGAAGTGCACACTTGCCACCACTTTTCACAGCTCCAATCCAAGCCCCATGCCCCGCCAACTGTCTGTGGGCATTAGGTGGCTGCAATTTTAATTTGTTTCTGCATTTCTTGCCGGAGCTTCAGCTTGGCCACATCGGACACCTTCGTCCCACCACATGTACATATGTACATGTGTGCACCATAGTGGGGCTGGGTGCCAAGCTCTTGAGGGGCTTCGCCTCCTTACCCGTTCGCCTGCCCCTTTTTTTTGTATTGCCCCCCAGCAGGTTGGCTTTTGTGTGGTCAGCTGGATGTCATTCTGATCCGATCATCATGGCAGCAGGCTCTTGCAGCGGCTTCAGTTTCGATTTATGTTGCGGGGAATGTGCCATAAATCTAAGCGAATGACAAACAATCCGAAGGCATTCATCGCCACTGGCAAATGCGCCGGCAGCTGTTTGAATGAAATGCGTTTTGAACATCGACTTGACAGCCCCAACTTGCGGTTTTATTCACTCGAAAAAATAATGTGAATTTACGTAGAAAAACGAGTTTGTGTTTGGGGATTTACGAGGAGTTCTGTGTGTGGGATTCTTTCGTAGAAACTCTTTTCTATTAGTCATGTTTTAAAATGTTAGTTCAAGAGTGTTTTCTGTGTCCAAAGAATAATTTATCTAAAAGGGAAAGTGAAAGCGGCTTTAGCAATCAACTCTTGAGTACATTTCTCAACCAACTTACTCGATTGCCATTCAAGATTTATGGCTGAACGGAGCACAAGATTTATTACGGGTGTTGGCAAAAAATTAAACAAGTTTTATAAATTACAATGAAGCTGGTGAATTATATAAGGATTTAAATACATGAGAGAGCTTATTAATCATTTTGAACATAACAATGCATTGAAGACAGCGATAAATTATAAACGCAAGTTGAAACATATAATTTTCAGTTTTTAACAAGCTTTGTGTTCCTGTACTCAGAACTTTTATAAGGGGAGAATAACCCTTCAATATACAGATCAAATACACTGAAATAAAAGCATTGTTCTGTAAAAGCAAACTATTCTGCTCCATTTGCATACCCGCATGTGAGAAACCAACTTAAAACGGTTAAGTGTGTCAATTTTAGAAAGGCCAAAAAACGATTTTATATAACGATAAGCATAAGCGGTCTGCTAATGAGTCTAGAATAGCCAGGCGAAAACCGAATGGCATCGAATTAATTAAGACCCGTTCAAGAACTTGCGCAGACCAAACCAGAAGTTAATTCACACACTCCCAGACCGAAAGGCAGGCGATCCATTAAGACAAACGAGGCACAATAAATGCACTAAAACAGTAAAAAATGTGAAAATCAAATGTTGATATATTAAATCGATTGAAAGACCAGTTCAGCCAGAGCAGCCAAGACAATTGCGCATAAATCACCGGGAATTAAGTCATAGTCTGGTATGTACGGGTTTGTGTTGAGGAAGTGACTTTAGTTGATTGATGCGCGGCCATTGAGATTCCGATTCCAATTCCGATTTTTTCCTGCCATTGACAGAGCAAGTTCGTTTCCTGAGTCTTTCGTTTGTCAAGTGGCTGCAAGCCTACTAATTAAAAGCAGCCAGCGGCACCTATTTACTCGATTCACATTACACGGCTGCGATGCTGTCACAAATAGACAATAACAGTGCGAAAATATAAAAAAAACAAGGCTGGGGAAAAATGCAAATGGTGGTCGCGAAAATTCAGCCATGTGCAACAAGCCAAGGAAACGGGCCAAAAACAAAATTTCCGCAATTTCAGGCGGCAAAAAACCGCAGAAAACAGCAACAGCTAGTTTTGCTAGAAAGAAAACAAAACAAAAAAAACACAGACTGCAAGTTACATAATGAAATAGATGCGCGAAATGTGCAATACACCTCAACTGCGGGGCAGATGCAACCGATGCAAAAACCAAAAAACCAAAAAAAAACACAAGAAAAAGAGAAGCCAAAACTTGCCAAACTCTCGAGGCGGAGTCATCGCGTCTGTCGTCGACTTGGGAGGATTTTCGGTGCATTTTCAGTTGATTCGCAAGCAAACAAATCAAACCCCCAATTGAACTCGTTTGCTCGGTTGGCCATACGGCTGTAGATATGTATATATGGCCAAAAATGTATGCCGAAAGGCACTACACAGCCACCGTATGTCGTGACCAAATTTGGCTACGAATTTACAGCAGCCCCGCCGAGCCGACAAGAAAAACTTCACTTTCAAATGCTGCTTGCCATTTTTATCTACAAATATTTGCGGTTGTCCATTTCTGGTTATGATTTAAGCACCCTTTACGAGTGGTAGTCATGGCTTAAGCTCAAATTCGTTACCCTGAGTATACCAATAAAGTCTCAGATCCTAGCACTTTAAAAACTCTTGAAATCTTTCTAGTAGATATTTGAGTGCATAATCTTTGTATATACTCGTAATATTTCAAGGGTATCCAAGAGATACTTTCAAGTCACGGCTTTTTGTTTTCATTTTGTAGATTAATTTTGGGTTGCTTTCATTTGCTGCCGCTTATGGCGATCGCGTGTGGCGATAAATTTAGTTTACAAAAGGCAAACGTTTAAAGTTATAAATTGTTTTCCAAAACATAAACATCGTTATGAGTGTAACACTGAGTTAGTCTCATGTGGCTAATAGAAATGGCCTTCATGCCAGAGCTGCGTTAGTACTAAGGTGTCAGTCGGGTTGCATAAGTTTGGATGTGACCCCCAAATGAATTAATAGATAATAGATGCGTAGGTAATTGGCATACGCATTAAAGAATCTTTTCAAGAAATGAGTTTTAGCGCTATTTGGTTATTTTTTATATAAGAGAATCTATATTATATATGAGATTTTAACTCTTTCTATCCCATTTATTTAATGAAGTTGACAGAAATCTACAAAATAATATCTCTATTCTCAGTAGCGGTCATTTTCCTTGGCAATTAACCACGCACAGAGTGCTTTAATTAATAAAACAAATAGCGAATGCTGTAATGATGATTGAAAAACTTACCCGGTACACGCCATCGACGAGTTTTGTAACTTCCTCGGCCTCCATTGCTGCCTCTCTGATCTGCCGGGCCCTCCTGTCGATGGATGTGAAGTGGATTCAAGTAGCCCAAAAACCCCGGGCTACCGATCGATTGTGATGAATTGAGCGCCCGAAAGTCCAAAAATCGAACCACGAAAATCACTTGCAGCCCGAAAAAATTCACTTTCAACTGCAACCGCCGATGGGTTGAGAGATTCAGATTCGAACTCAGACAATGTTGCGGACTGCAGTCGATTTTCACTTTCTAAAGTGGCACACACGGTGGGGAGACGCCGAAAATGTGTTGCAAAGACGTTGAACCGGGCCGAAAGACTCGAATTTGGAGTAAACTTGTAACTTTGACTTTCGTTGCAGAATCTTGGAAATCTCGTTTTTGTGTCGTGACTTTCTTTTTGGCGGGCAGACGAAACACCAACCGCACCACGTAACGCGATCCAACCAAATGAAATGCCAGCCAAGAGTTTTGCTCTTTCAGTTTGGGTTTGGGTTTGGGTTTATTTGTTTCGGTTTCTCGACGGGTTTCTTGGGTCTTCGGGTCGTGTTTGTTGTTTACCCAGTGACTTATCAACAACTTGTAACTTCGGCACGTGAATAAAGATGTTCGTGGATCTGCAAAGGAGAGAATCGGAAGTTTAGTCAGTCAGCTGGCATGGAAATGGGTTAAGTTTGCTTGGCAACCGGCAATGTTTAATCGATGGCTCCCAAAGGATTTCTCAAGGGATAAGAGGTTTTTGCTTAAGCGGCGAAACAAGTACATAAATATTCAAAATCTTAAAAGAATAATTTATATTTTAGTTAATTAAATATTAGTTTACTAAACCCAAAAGCTGTAATACGCAATCATGAGCAAACTAGACGACCTGCTGTCCAAAAAGAAGACGGTGGTGCCCGTCCTGGACCTCAGTCGCAGCAATATCCAGACCGTCGAGGAGTTCAAGCGGCTGCTGGAGAAGGTGCCCGACTACAAGATGCGACCGGTGAAGGTGCGCGCCGAGGAGATAAAGATCCGCGAGAAGGACTACGCCTTCAAGATGCCCAAGAAGGAGATGCGTAAGCTGCTGAGGGCCAACGGAGAGCGCGAGGCGATGTACACCTATGCGGATCCGGTGCCCAGTGAGATGAAGGATGTGGTGCTGATGGAGCTGTGTGCGGTGCCCATCGACTGGAAGATGCTAACCACGCTGCGGCCCAAGAACAAACAGGAGGAGGAGTACTTCAGCCGCATGGTGGAGATGGGAAAGTTGGAGCTGAAAACCGAGGCACGCGATCGCCGGGAGTTTGCCCTCAACAATTGTGTCAAGAAAATCAAGAATAAGTCCGGAATTGTGGAAACTCGACTGATGACCTGCGAGTCCTGCGGCGAGGAAATGTGTTGTGGTAATATAGGTATTACATAGCTATAACCCTTATTTAATCCATGTATCTCATTCAGGCAAGACTTGCGGCGACTTCAACTACGATCTGTACATTCGGGTTGAGGCCAGGGTAGTGAAGCCCAAACCGGCCGTTTTGTCCTCCAACAAGGCCAAATTAAATGGCCGCAAAAAGTCATCGGTGGGCGGAACCAAGATCAAGGTCAAAAAGTCCTCAAACAAACCCAGCTAAATAAGCGGATTAAACAGCTAATATTTACAAACTTTCCAAAAATGTACTCAGCTTTTGTACTCGTATTTATTTGCTACTGTATTGTTAATGAATGTAACACGTTTTTCCCAATGTCCAACATATTCCACATATTTGTTGGTCTCAGAAGTTACTGGAACTGGTATTTGCTTACTTTTGAAGCCATGTGTAGCATTTGATAGTTTTGCTAATTAATTAATAATAATTATAGCTTTACAAAGCTAAGGTGTTAAATGAATCAGTTGGTATCTACATATTTACAATCGAAAATACATCAAATATGCTATATAAAACCTTTATAACTTGTTTATTTGTTCTATGGTTTATTATTTTTTTACTACCAATCAATCTTAACTAACAATATCAGTCATAACCACCATATATATTCAACACTCTTTCTGCAAAATAATTAAAACTATTTGAACTTTACTTTTGATGTTTTTATCTGAAGAAATCCACTTAACTTCAACACTGCCAGCGAACAGCGTAAAAAATGTTGTAAACTACTGAAACAATGATCACCGCTCAAATGCAAAATAGTAGAAATTTTTGAAGACTTTTTTTCCGTTCGACAAGCGACACTTGAGGGTTTTTGTTTTTGCCGGTCAGCGGCACAAAATGAAATGGCTAAAATATTTAAATTGACACAGAGCACAACACAAGCGAATGGCCATTAAGGCCAAGTCAACGAGGTAACCGGGGTTCTGTGCTCGGTGGTCTGGAGAGTCTTGACTATCGGTCCCCAGAGAGTACACTGAGCCAAATATAATATCTATATACATAAATAATTGATTAGTATCACAAAAGCTTTATTTCTTTAAAGCAACCACATAGAAAGTGTTATTATGATTTCAAATAGATTTTTCAGTATACAGACAAGCGCAGCAATGGATTATTTAAGATATTATTAAAAAAATGATTACAAATTTCCCAACATTTTTCCTTCAAGTGATGGATAGACGAAACGGCGCCGGAGGCCACTTGGATGCGTTGGCGACATCGCTCCAGTGGCAAGCAGCCACTTACAGCCCACGAATCGCTGCCATGCGGCTTGTGCAACAATTTGTGCAAGTCGCTGCTCTCGGCCAGAATTCAATAGCCGTGTCTCAGAGTTCGCCTCCTATTCTCCACTTCTGCGATTCCCCCAGATCATCGGCATTATATTCTCAAGTCTGGCGCAGTGCTGCACAGCTTTTGATTACTAATGAGCTGAGCCGAGCGGAGCTGGGTTTTGAGCTACGTCAGCTCTGCGATCGCAGCTCTGATTTATGCGGTTTATTTATGGAAATATCTATTCGCGTCGAAATTGAAAATTTACTTTGAATATCAAATTTATTGCCTGCCGGCGCAGCCTGAGGCCGAGGCGAAGTTTTGGTCGGAATCTTAATTTGATTTTGATTTTCTTACAGCGAAGCTTGTGCGGCTAATTGTAGTATGTCGATCTGGATTTACTACATTTTATGTTCATATCTAAAATTACATTTTATTGCAAATAAAAGAATTATTACGCAAATCATTAAATTAACGAAGTAATATCTGTATTTCGCCACTTATTTGTGTTATTACAGATTTAAAGCGCTAAATACCATACATTTTTTGCGCATGTAAAGACTTTTTCCTAGTTATTTTCATCCGAAGTGTGTCTTGATTACAACTTCCCATATGTAATTATTATCATTTCGGACTAGATCTCCCATCCTCATCTTATTTCCCCATCCATCATTGTTTCTATTCACAGAGGCACTCGTATCTTCAACTCACTTCGTATATCAGCTCAGATTGTTGACTTTTACCAACTTAATTGTGGAATCAAGAGTGTGACACACACCATTCAAGTCGAATTCTGTTATTGTGCGCCATCATATTGCCACGGAAGAGGCAGCATCAATATGTCAGCACTCCGCCGCGGGTGACTTTCGTATCTTGGGGTCTTTCACCTGGCCAAAAGACGTGTCACGACGATTACGTAGGCACACGCGTCTTTAACTCCGATCTGTTGAACCGATCGGAAGATTTCCAACATAAACACGGCCGAATGAAAATGAAAACATGGCCCAAAACGCATTTAAATCTTACGAAATGCTCGATGTCGCATCTCCATATTTATGCAGATGCAAGATAAACACATTCCAGATAAGCTACCAAAGTGAGAGTAACAGAAAGAAAGTTAGCTTTGTTTTTTTTTTCGATTTCGTTAGGCTTTCGTCTACGTGATGTCTGCCAGGGCCACGCCCTACGGCCTTGATTAGAATTCCGAGCTGCCCGCATACGAAAGACTTAGGCAACGAACTTCGCAGCTGCATTCTTTTTATGCAAGGTTAGCATCGTCACTGTGGTCAGCAGTGGAACCCGATATCACAGCACCGTGGACGACGACTTAATTATGCATCTGCCATGAAAATATACGAGTATATGCAAAAACAACGCTTGTCTATTAAGAACAAGGCCAGAATTGCCAGCCAACTTACTTAGCCCGAGAAAAACGAAAATAACATTGCTAATTGCTATTACCCCACTGTATGATTATTGGCTTTTAATTGGCGCCTTAACTTTGACTTTATTGTGAGGTTGAATTGCATTCATACAATTAATAACTATCTTCTTGCATTGTTTTCATTTGCGTCATTCCTTTTCTGATCTAAACTAACTAGCTTCAAATTGATTTCTGTAAATCCTCGCTTATGCATCTTTGAATGTAAAATCGAACTTTTTTCATTTGTGTGGGCAGCACTCTCATCGATACCAAATGCATCCCCTTTTCCTACGATCTTAAATAACTTGGAAAAACTTTCGCCGAATCGAAGAGCTGATGAGCAGTCAACGACCATTTCCATTTTCCGACTGACAGTCGCAATACATGCGAATAATCGGGTAAACAACTTAAAGCAGCATGTCCAACATCAGTTAAGCCGGAGAAGAGAAGAAGATTGGTTCGCGAACCCGAACGCTATTATCAAATGCTCATCATTAACATTTGCTGCCTGCTGTGGCTGAAATCTCGACGTGACGATCAAATTGCAGCACATGTGAATGAATATACACGTGTGCTGAACACTTGGGCAGAGGTGAACCCAAGATGTTATTTGCCGGTGCTGTTGTGAAAATGAAATTAAACTAAAGACTCAAGACTCAAGACTGAGGACTGAGGACTGAAGACTGACGACTGAATACCGAAGACAATGCACTGGGCGAAGGGGCCCTCGAGATGCACACTCGTATCTGCGCGCTAAATTGCCGCCAGATACATTTGCAAATAAGTCTTAGATACAGCACACAATAACATTGTTCAGCCATACCATAACATACTATAACATACCATACCATACACCATACCACACCATACCATAGGGTACCTCATTTGTTGCCCCCCTCATCTCACCCAGTCCACATGCCATGCAAATTGAGAGACGAGGCCTGTTCGTTCAGTCAAATTGGCAGTGAAAGTAAAAGTTTAAGTTATTTTTTTACTGTCTGGGCTGTCGAACCAAGACCAAAACTGAACCAAATCCGAGCCGTGGCCAAGCGATTCCAACGCACAGGAGAAGCCGACGACTGGCAAACATCTCGACTGACACTTGCCTGCCATAAAGAGATGTGGTCCATGCTTCAACTCGCCCTCAACAGAGGCACCTCAATGCCCCTGCC
Organism: Drosophila teissieri; assembly: GCF_016746235.2. Classification (NCBI taxonomy): domain Eukaryota; kingdom Metazoa; phylum Arthropoda; class Insecta; order Diptera; family Drosophilidae; genus Drosophila; species Drosophila teissieri. Next base: position 10,684,306 of record NC_053031.1, on the reverse strand, counting down.
GCACCAGCTTAACCTGGCCAACTCCCGCTGGCTGGAACCCACCCAAAATCATTCGCTTTTTCCAATTAACTTTTAACCGCTACAACACTTTGCAAATGCTGCTTAATGAGGAAAGCTCAGCTTGTAGTCAAATTAAATTAAGTTAAAGTAATGATACTTTGAGTAATAGTAATGGTTCTCCGATTGAGGATTTCTACATTATTATTAAAGACTAAAAAGTACATATCCACATTTGAAGTACTTATCAGCTATTTAACTTTAGAAGATCCTCATTTAGCGCGTACTACTTCTGTTCCCTCTCACTTAGCTGTTCCATTAACCCACTGAGCTCCGCTTCTCTGCGAGATTCCCCCGCCTGGAGGCTGATCCGTGGACACACCCAACTTGGAGCTCCACCAGCCATCCCCCACATAATACTGCATACTGCAGACATGTGTAGATTTCTTCTTCTCTGAACGGTCGCGACTTCATTTAGCCGTACTGCTCACGTACTGGCATCTCCTGTTTATTGCCATTGCTGGCGGGGAAAAAAGAAGCTCTCCCCATCATAAATTAGGTGCAGATGGAATCTCAAAGTGCCGACTCTAGTTTGTCTTCGCTTTTTCTCTGGGAGCGTTTAATGGCAATGCCTACATCGCTGAACAGGAACTGTCTGTACGATCAACTCCCACATCAGATTGAATGAAGGAAAATTCCATAGAAAATCGTATGGTTTCGTGTTAATAATCCATATAGAGAATGTGTGAATGGCGGGTATCCAAAGAAAGGGAGACATAAAATAGCACTAGGTGAAATACATTTTTCCAAATCTGTGTTCTATTAAATCCACAAAGGGAAATAAGCCAAGTTAAGTACTTCCACGTGCGCCAAACGAATGCAGCCAACATTTGATTGATTCCCAAGCACTTGTCATGGGATTTCATGGCTTGAGCAGCGGGTCGGTAGCCGAAACCAAAACTCATTTGTCCGCCCACTCAGCCATCATCGAAATAGAGATACTCAGAGCGAAGTCCTAAGACCTGAGAGACCCGCAGACATGGAGTGCCGAAGTGAAACAAATCGCCAAACGACTCGAGACTCCGTCACCTGCAAGGAATGCGACCTTGAGCTGTCGTCGTCGGCAATATGGGGCTGCTTGTTCAGATGTCGTGACTGCCCAGGCCCAGACCCATACCCAATACGACCATAAATACGAGGTATGTATGTAGATAGTGGAGAAGCGGGTGCCGGGGGGATCAGAACCCACTTGAGATGAGAAGACAAGACGCAGAAAATAGCGCAAGTATCTCATACAATAAAACACGTTTGATGGAACGATTCGATGGCAAAGATGAAGATTGAATATCTGTCAGCTACAAACTCAGCTACGTAGATGGCAAACCACAATCCAAAGCCTATAAGCAGACGGCGCTCACTTTTATTTTCAACAGTGCAACTCCACCAACCGCACTAACCGCAACAACGCCACAACAAGCCCAAATAACAAAGATCAGTTGACTGAGAACAACAGCAATATAAGCAGAATCTGTCAGTACCATTTCATGACTAAAATTTATATATTCCATTATAAACTCCAGAGCTAACCGAGCCCCATGAGTTTGTCACGCCACAAACGATTCGCTCATTACTTGAATAAATATACGCAAATTGCAGCTTTTTGGGGAATTGTTCTCTAGTATATTCAAATAATCCCAGGCAAACCCAAATAAATATTTGTCTAAAAAATAATGAATCCGCTGCATAAGCAAAGATTTATATTTTTGAAATATTTATTTATTTAAAGTGATTTACTTGCTTTGCCAAACAAATAAAGTCCGTGGGATTCAAGGTTGCAATTAAAGCGATGTGATATTTGCATAATACATTTGATAAAATCCAATGAAAAAGATTCTGACCGCCCTTTCACCTGAAACTTTCCCACTGCGGGCAGTTGATACTTTTCTGAAATCCACGTTACTAAAGTTAATCGACTTCAGAAAGGTGGCACAGTTATAAACCCCGAACCATGAAATCGCATTAAGATCCAAGTCAATGAACCTAAACGACCGCTCCGCGTTTATTTATGCAGTCGGAGGCCCAATTAGTTTTGAGAATGTCTAAAGAAGAAAAAAACCGAGAAGCCACTGAAATATTCGATTTGCCATTCGAGACAACTGATTAAAGCAAATGTTTTTGTTGTTGCAGTTTGAAATATCTGAGTAATTCTGCGGCGCATTCTCGAAGATTTGACACAGTTTTGATTAGGAAAAAAAACCTGTTTTAGATCTGTGCTAGAATTGATTTGTATTTTTGCTGGCTTGCTTTTGTTTGTGCTTGCATTCCAGCGATTGTGAATAACCTGTTACAGAATCTATAATTTTCGCTAAAATTACATTATGCAAATTGAGATTTGCATTTGGCATTCACAGAATTTCTCCCTTTCTTGCCGACTGCCAATCTGTCAATTTGATTATTGAAAACTTTTCGAAGGTTTGGATTTCTATTCAGATTATTCTTTCTATTGGAGTTCAACGGTTCAGGCTTGAGTTCAAGAGATTTGCATAAATTACGAACTGAATTCGCCATTTAATTTTGTAAGAGGGAATCCACTTATTGCGAAATCCGGTATATTTACAGATTATTGCATAAAGAAAGCGTTTATAATAGCACAAGAAAGATTACCATTCTAACACCATTTGTTCATGTTTTTATGGCCCTTTCTTAGCATTTCGAAAATATGTAGGTTTGTGTATCAAATGAAAAGGGCATTAAATCAAAACCATAAACCCAATTATAGTCGACCAGTTTTATGATAAACATTTGCGGCTTAAATTAGTCGTAAAACAAAAGACTCAGGCAACAAACCTGAAGCGTAATTAAAGCTACGTGCTGAGCGTTATTAAACATTTCTGTTGATCCACTGGCAGAATAAGAAAAGTGAGTATGAAACAGAAGTAAACAAATGGCGCTTTCAAGTTTTGGTTTTTTCGGGGATCGGCAGTCGTAAAAATCACTCAATAAACCGACGGAAATGACTTGCTCTCCAAACTAAAAAGGCGGCGAAACAAAAAACAAAATACAAGAAATGCTGCACAGACTGAAATTTCATAATTAGCCATATAATGAAACCCCGCTACGTGAGCTAGTCAAATCAAATCACATTATCCCAAGCCCAAGAGCAGAAGAAGATGATGATGTACTTGTTGCGGGGCATTCGTGCATTTAATTAGCCATTTTCACACATTTCACTTTCAACAAGCTGCCAAATTGTGAAAAGCCCAGATGCTGGACAGTTTCTTCTCTTTCCCCTTTTTTCAAGTTTGTTTGGCTCAATGAAACGCAAAAAGGCCATTAGCCGGTCAAGTGCAGAAAAAGCGTAGGTTGGTTGACAAGACCGCTCGTTGTATCTTTGTAGCTATGTAGCTATATATATACAAGTATATATCTTTGTATCTGGTCATCAGTCGCTTCCTCTGTATTTTTTGTGTGCCCACGGCGGTGAGTCGCTTTCAAGTGGCCAATTTCTATTTTTTGGTTATTTATTTTCTTTCTTTTTTTGTCGTTAATTGAAATTTCCCATTGCATTGAACTTGAAAGCTCGCAGACATTTGGCATAAATCTCAATCCGTCTGCAATGGCCAAAAATTCAATTTCCATTAGGCAAATAGTCACATTGATTGGCAGTCCCGATGGCCCGAAGACTTTGCCATTTTTTTTTGGCTTTCCTTTTCTCATTTGCTAGCCGAACTTTGATTTCTACCTGCGTAATTAGCATTTTTGATTCGTTTGCTTGTTGTCGATGCTCATTTGCATTAGGATCCCTACCCACATGTGTACATACTTGAGCCTCGATTAAAAATAGAAATTGCGCCGAGAAATCGCGAGCTTAGCTCATCCAAGACAAAAAAAGTGATTTACAAACCTGTAATGAAACAGAAATAATAAGTTCATTAATGACCAATTGAATGTTAACGAGAAATAAATCAAAATATATACGTATAATAAGAAAAATGGTTTAATTTTGCATATATTTTGTAGTTTCAAATCTAAATGATATAAATTTTCCCACGAATGGCTTGAGAAAGTTTGTCAGCTCAACTTTTCTTTCATCTGAAAGTGCCAGATAATAACTCTTTAAAAGCATAAACTATTCTTAAACAAAAAAGCATTATTTGGCAAACGCATAAGCCTGAAAAAGTTAAACAGTCTCTCTTTCACTTTCAGATTGGCCAAAACGATGCGATTTATTTGGCAGGAGATTGTGGGCAGTATGCTAAATGAAAACCCCATAAAGCCAACGAACGGAGATCGTCCAAACTTCATCAGTCGAAAGTCCATGGCAATTAGCCACGCGAATTGATCGTAATAAGTATTAGCAGTTTCACAGAGCCATAGATGCTGCCAATATAGACACTCTTATTAGCCACTTAATAAAACCGAAAGGCAATTAAGTCCAAACAGCTGACTTGGCCCGATGCATGGTATTGACGCAAACTGCAGACAAAATGAAATAAGTTCCACACTAATCAGGTAATAATGGTGTGGTGCAGTATCCATATTTATTGCACGTATGACAGGCTAAGCACAGTTTAGCTATAATAATAAGCTTCCTCTTTTGAAGATTTTACTTTAAATTAAAACAAATTGTATTCTGCAATGCAAAGTATATGGCATTTGAAGTGCTTTAAATTGTCTGATGAAGACTTTGTTTTTGAAATTGTATCAACCATTTATGTTGTTGGCAAATTTTTTAAAAACCAACCGTTGTTACCTTTTAAAAGTTGCTTTGTACTTTGTTTTTGAAACTGTATCAATCATTTATTTTGTTTGCAAATTTGTTAAAAACCAACCGTTGTTACCTTTTAAAAGTTGCTTTGCAAACCATTTCATCTTCCCAATTGGGTTATGCATGCATGTCTGCAGACTTGGCCGCAACTTGGCTATCAATAACATTTAATTTCAGTTCATTTCACCGTTTTCGAGGCTTGTTTGCTCGCTTTTTTGTTTGTGCCTCTCTGCTGCTTTGGTCATTAAGAAATTGTTACAAATTACCTGTGGCGTGTGTGCAAAAGCTGTTGGCTGCTGGATGCCGTTTGCAACATTTGCCTTAATGCGATTTGCATTGAAAATGGGCACAAAAGTCGATTTGCTGGGCTGGGCAAGGTAAAGCTGAAAACTGAACAGAAAACCGAATTGAAACAGAAACTAAGGTGGAGTGATTGAAATGGAGCTTATTCGCCGGCTATTCACCTGCATTTTGGCCCAAATAAAAATCGTAGCTTTTTACTTTTTTGCAGCAAAGCCTTTTAGGTGTGAACTTTTTTACTTAGCCACACTCTGCACACTTTGCTGGCCCGCTCAATTTGAATTCGTTCGCTTTGAGGTCATTGGATCAAGTCGAAAACTTGTTTCAACGGAGAGCAAATCGAAATAAAATAAAAGATAGTATTGAAAATTGGGTCGATATGCGTGTTATTATTTCGCGTGTCGGAAAAAGTGGGTGGGGAGTAGATTGCATACGAGATTCGATGAGGAAACGGCGGGAATTGCACTTCCATAATCAAATTGTGGCCAACATTTTTTAATGAATGTTTGGGCCGCATGTTTTGCGCATTCAATTGATTTTCTATGAAATAAATCGTTGCAATGGAAATTCGCAGTAAAAACACAAAGACACGCCCACGAAATGATTGGCAAAGCCGTCGAGCAATTATGTTTATTGGCTGCTGGCATTTATTGCCGCATTCTTTTCTCTCTGAGTTACGAAGATATAGCTAAGGTTTTCAGTCTCACAATCGAAATGGTTAATGGTTAAACTTGTTCGGAGAAGGCAAAGAGCTGGCAGCACTACAGTGGCCAGAAATGAGGTAATAAATAAATATAGCAAATTTGGCGTAAATTGCTGCAATCTGTACTTGTTTTGCAGATAAAACAAAAAAAGAGGTAAAATGAAATGAATAAAAATCTTAACATTAAGATGTGATCTACATTACTTTTATTTACTTTGAAATGAATTTCCAAAGTTAGTGACAAGTAACTTCTCTCATAGACTTCACAAAAGCTCATTGTTAACCCCTGACATTTTACTTAACTTCTTCAATGTCATCAGGTTTGGCCGGCAAGTGAACAATTTCAATACCAAATCAGTAAATTTTTTCCCTGCGATCCATTGCCAGTCAGACAAGGCAGTTGAAAGAAACGCGATTGCCTGCTGGAATTTTCAATTTCAATTGGAATCGAACCAAAACAACTTTCAATGCAAATGCAAATGCAAGTGCAGCATTAGAGGCAAGCCTGCAACTTCGTGGTTAAGGGCGGGAAATGGAATGGAAAAGGCGGCTAGTCAAGTGGTGACATATCGTTTGCCCGGCGGAATGGAAAAATGCGGTTAATGTGGCTACCCAGGCAAAATATAAGTTATTCCCGAACACGTACTCCTTTTTCGTGTATTTCCACAGCGCTTAATAATATATGCGCTTAATATTATATATATTATTATTCTTTTTATGGAGCATATAGAAACAAATGGTTCGAAATATAAGGGGTATACATTTCATTTCAATTGCTAATGAGTTTTTCAAATGAAAAAAACTTTCCTTCTAGGTAAATTTCTTTCTTAACTTTCTTTCTTTCCTAACTGTCAATTCAGGAGTTTAACTGCTTGTCAGGTTAATTAGCATTAAGGCAATTGGTTGGCAAGTAACCAATGCAATTTTCTTTCACATCATTTAGTGTTAACTAGAGTTTGGTTTGTAGTTATACCTTTATAAGAATAATTTCTACTGAAACACTGGAGATAAGATCTTCGTAGTAAGTAACCGATATTAAATGAATGTACCACCGATTACAAAATACCTAAAAAAGCGGCATAATATTTCCCCTTAGCTAATACCAAAATGTGGTTCCAGTTTAATTGCATAAGAGTGCATTTGTGATTTGCATGCATTTCCCCATTGCGTTTTTCGCTCCTGAGGAAGTGATCGCTTAATAGATTTTACTTTTTGACACCTAACGCAATTTGAAAATTAATTTGCGATTCTCGGCCGACGAACACGAATGCTAAATAATCCCGCCCGACTGCGACTGCAATCGAATATGATTGGAGTGTGGCGGAGTGTTTGTGGAAAATGTTTGCCACTTCAAGGAAAACTAAAAACTACGAAATACCCCCTACCGATAGCAAGTGGTTAGAGCCATTACCATTACCATTACCAATGCGTTCCAGCCAACCACTCCGGCCAATGTGGCAGTTTGTTTTGGTCCGAGGCTGGCCAAAGTTGACGGACTCGTTTGGAGCGCCTACAGCAGCAGCCGCCGCACTAAAAGTGAATGCGGAGCGGGGGGAGGGGAGGCGCTTTAACAATTTGGTTAAAGTTTAATAAACTTTATGAAATGTTGTCTTGAGTGGGAAATGCAGCAGTTGGTTTGCGCGGAGTCGACGGACTTCAATGACAATGCTGCAAAAAGGGGCGGAGGGGCGGCGTCTGGTTGTCAAGTGAGTTTTCGGTCTTTAGTTTTCAGTTTTCGGGGCGATAATGTCCATGGCAAAACCGACAAAACGGAAGAAAAAAAAAAAGGAAATCCTAGGAAAACCATGGGACATCAGGAAACAGCATTAGAAAGTAACCATTATTTCGTATTTACCTATACCTTTTTTCTAAGTTCACAAATCAGTTTTTTTTTGTCTGTGATTTTTTGTGCGATATTTGGTGGCTTCTTCGGCGGATTACGCAAGCGGAAAATGTGCATTTAGTTTTCCCTTTTTGGGTGACAAGTTTATTGATTTCTTTATGCTTATGCAGGTGACTTGTTTATGCAATGCAATGTTGCACTCTTCGGACACAATGTGGATGATGAAATTGCCTCTAGTTTATTAAATCTCAATAACTCACAAAATAAAAACATTTTATAGCATTATCTTACGTATACTTTATGGCAGTCAAAAGAACAGATCAAATGTAAAACTTTTCAATTTACTTAATTTATTTGGAATATATCACATAGGAACTTGCCGATTTAAAATTCATGGTGCTCTGGATTCTTTACTGCTTTTTATTTAAATACACCAATGCAAATTCTTGTCACTTCATGACCACTTTACTTTATGTTGCTTTTTGCATAAATACCCATAAATATAAAAAGAAAACTTTTGACATGAAGAAGTAGCCAAACTCTATTTTAGATCTATATTAATGGTTTTCCTAATTAAAGTGGATGCACACCTCAAGTGGTCGCCTGGAAGTGGAGAAGCATGGAAACCAATCTCTACCTGCATTCCTCATAGCTCCCATTGGCTTTCATACAATCTGAATATGATCATCAATATTTTTATAGATTGTCAAATTGAATTGGCGATCGAAGGGGGCGGGTGAGTGGCCACTCCCACCAGTTGAAGCCCCATCCGCGAAAAGGAGGAGAAAGTGAGCCAAGTGGCGTGGAGCGCGAATGGATCGCTTCGAGGGTTATCATTATGTACTCATATGCAGAATCCAGTAATTACAGTACACGTACTCGAGTATGTACTAGTATACATAGATAGGCAAAAGCCTTGCATCCGATAGATACAATTTTGATTAATCGCAGCGAAAAGAGAGCAAAGAAATTAGAACGCAGGTGGAATTCGACTTGGCCAAAGAGCTGGACACTAAAAGTAATTGCGGGTTGTGCCGGACTCTTTCCTTCTGGCGCAGAGTGAAACTGCAGCGTTTGTAACGAACTGATAAGCGCGTAATTAACATGGCTAACATGGGCAGGCATACATCTATACATCTATACCACACCATGCCACCTGGCCAACATGAAAACGAAAAACTCCCCTGTGCAGCAGCAGAAATATTTGTACCCCACACCGCCTCTTCGAGAGTCAAGGTATTTTTTTAAGGCGTGTTGTTTGCCGTTTTCAATAGATTTTTGTCTTTAATGACTTTTGGCCAACTGGAAACTCTTGGCCAGGCTTAATGGCTCCGATCGTTTGGCTTTTGTTCTGCACAGAATTCGCTTTGTGGCTTTTGCGGCGATTGGGTTTTTGGTTTTGGGTTTGGGCTTTGGGTTTGGGTTTGGCTTTGGGTTTGGTGTTCCGGCTTCGCAAAATGGGTTGCCTATAGGTCTTCGATCTTCAGGTGTCGGCATCGCTTTCAAGGGGAAAACCGAATACCGCTAGCTGGGAGCCATAATGAGCCCGGTCAACTGTCCGGGAGATCGAACAGGTGGATGCTGGACCAGCCTAAGTGGGTCGCACATGCCGGGCTCAGAACTTTGACATCGATCTGCGATTGGCTGGAGTTTGACTGGCTATTCATTTTGCTAACGAGTTCATCATGCTGTGTGGTCAGCCAGGAAATCCATCGGAAGAGAGCTATTACTTGGTAGTTATGTAGTTATTTAAGTTTTTTGGTTTACTGTCATAATAGAAGTGAAATATGAATATTGCTTGTGAACTAAAAAGCTTGAATATTGCTTCTATCGAAAGACTTTTGACCACCCTTTCTATTTAAAACATTATAAAATTGTTTAAATAAATATCACCAGATAAATATCAAGCCAGATTTTTCAAAATGAACGTATAGAATGTCTCATATAGAAAAACACAACAAATACCTATGTAAATATACACACTTTTTCTCTCAACACTTAAGCGGTATCAGAATGCCCCATAAAAGTCAAATTCACTTGCTAATAACTTCGCTTTGGCTTGAATCGCTGAAACGTTTTAAACCTATTGAACAAACAGGGTTTCGAACAATGCAAAACAAAGGCTCAAATACCGGAGAACTCATTAAATAAAATGAGAACAAGCCGTTTGCTTCGCCAGTCTGAGATGGAGCAACAAAAAACAATCAACAATCAACAGTCGCAGCAGCAGCAGCAGCAACAACGAGAACAAACCACAAGAAGTTGGTGCAAAATAAAGTCCAACACGAAAAACAAAAAAATAAAAAAACAAACAATAACAGCGACTACAACATCAAGAGGGAAAAATACCCAAAGATGAAAAGTTCAATGCACGCAAATCGGATTAAGCAAAGAAATTAAGTAATACTTGTGCCTGTGGAAATCCATTGAACTGCAAGTGGGCCTAGAAAATAGAAAAGTGGCAAATAGAAAGGAGGGCCGGATATCGGACGGAAGTTGCCCACCCAGTCATTAAAGATAGATATGGAATAGAAAAGTCAAACACATACCTTTTGATCGCCAGAAATGTGTGTGTTCAGTACAAATCCGAATGCGTAAATCCAAAAATGACACTGAGCAAGTTTTTCAATTCTCACAATTATGTTTTGGTCAAAAAGCCCGAGCACTTGGCACTCCGAATTATTACCGCAGTATTTTTTGGGATCGTTACGAGTTTAGAGCGCACCAAACCGGGTTTTTTTTTGTCAGAATCACGCGGTATCGGGAATAGCGAACCGAACGCATCGAAGCTTAAAACTCAACTGATTCCAAGTTGGGGCCACCGATTTCATCGAGCGCCACGCGCTCAAAAGCTTCCCCACACAAGCTTTCACATGGGAAACAACTTTTGTGGCGCTTTCTTGGCCATTTCGAGTAAGCCAAAAAGTCGACATCTTTCTAGACCAAAGTTACTGCGAGCTCTGAACTGAAGAAATATGTTTCATCTTTAACAACAAACTAAATGTTGAATATTTACTTTAATTTTATATTCGTACGACTTTCGGCGCTGTCATAAAAGGCGGTTTATAAATGTGAAATCCAAAGATTAAGGTAATATGAAATAATATTACTCATCCGCCATGTTGAACATGTTCAGTTTCAAATAAAACGGATGTATCGCTGCTAGCTGATAGAATCCAAAGCATTGAAATAAAAGATGATTCTGTGTCATAACTTCGTATTTATTTTCCGTATAACTACATAGTGAAATACTTTACGAACTGGCTCTCAATGGAGTGTAAGTTTAAATCGGACTGGAGAGCCTCATAAGTAAGGTTTTGAATAGTTATGAACCGAACTTTGAACCAAGTCTACCAATTGTAAACAAAAACATCAATTTGATTTGACACGAAAATGAGAAAATATAAAAAAAAAATTGGTCTTACCACAACGTATAAACATTTTCTGTTGTACATAGTTTGTATTTTATTCAAGTGTTTTGCTCTGAACTATTAATTGGTGTAAAGTAACTTGAGTGGTTGGGACAAATTTTACAAAAGAGTTTCAAATGCATTTTAAGTAGAGTGAAGTTCGGGTATAAACTAATCGAGGTGTGTAAATATAAAATCAAATCACGACTTGCTTGGCGTACACATATTAAATAATATTAATATCAATTAGACTCAGAGACGTTCTATGAGCTAAATACAATGCTTTAGTTAGGCGAGTAATTTAGTTTTTAGATTTTACCACTTGTTCTTGAGTTTCCTTTTGCGTGTTTAATATTAAGTTTTGTGTTTTCCAACTTGTACAATTACGAAACATTATTTTAGTTTTGCAATTACAATTAATAATTGAATGGCATTCTCTGTTCTCTGTATCTATGCCCCACCCATGTCGTCCACGGCGATCGCACACAGCACATACATCATTCCGGCGCTGAGGAGAGCCGTAACCGGCACCGTCACGATCCAGGCATAGGCAATGTTCCGGAAAAGATGCCAATCGACACTGCCATCAACAGCGGGCTCAACGTCGTTAGGGGCGTCCTTATCGCTCTGATCCTTCGACTGACTCTTCTTGCGACCTGCAGCACTCACATGACCCACGAAAACCACCGAACCGACCTTGCAGTGAGTGGTCGAAATGGGCAGGCCAATTTTGCTGGCCAGCAGTACGGTGATGGCAGCTCCGACTTCAATAGTAAAGCCACTGCAAGGGAGTTGAAGTACAAGTTTCAGTTTTCAAAGGAAATAACTATTTGAGGAAATGAATACTCACGTCGATGAGGTGATCTTCGTAAGGTCATTGCCAATGGTCTCGATAACTCGTCGTCCCCACAGCCAGAGACCCACAGAGATGCCGACGCCGCCATAGATTAGAATGTAGATAGGACTCTCGGCCTGCTGCATAACCGATCCCTCGCGATAGATCATATAGAGGGCAATCAGTGGGCCGATGGCGTTGCTCACATCATTGCCGCCGTGCGCGAAACTGCCAAAGGTGGCTGTCAGGATCTGCAGGAACGAGAATAGCATGGATATCTCCGGAGTCTCCTCTGCGCCACTGGTTCTTCGTCCCCCGGCCGCCGTTCGCTTCAGCTCCTCCTCCTGCTCATTCAGCGCCTCCTTGCTCTCGATCAGCGGAACCTTGCTGGAATTGGGCGATAACGTGGAACTGATCATCAGATCAAGGCTGCCGCCGCTCTCCACCACTTGAAGGTTGTTATTGGTGGCTTTGGTAGTTCCGGTTTCCAAGTCCGTGCCAATGGGGTTCGCCTTGTTCTTGAAATGGAAACGAACGGAGATTAGGCAAAGCAATTAATTAGCTGGGAGTAAACAGGTACCTTCTGCTCCTCCTTGGGCGACTGCATCCGCTTGAAGCACTCTTGCAACTTGCGTCCATTTTGCTGCTGCTGCTGTTGTTGCTGCTGCTCGTCGATGAAATTCAGACTGGTGATCGTGAGGTCTGTGTTGTCCAGGCTTGCCTTGCCCAGCAGGTCCTCGGCCTTCTTGATCAGCTGCGGATCGATCTTGTACTCCTCGCCGAGCGCGTTGTTGTTCTTGGCCGCCAGTCCGAATGGCGCCAACTTAAAGGTCCTGGGCGAGTTGTCGCTCAACGAGACCAGCTCGGTTATTTCTGCGATGGCCGGCAGTGGTTTGCCTTCGCTGACCAGCGACAGAGGACGACGCTGCTTCTTGGGACTTCCCGACGGTGAAGATTCTAGAAGAGGATTTCAAAGTTTTTATTAGTATTAGCCAAACAATAGTTGGAAAAACAAAGACCTCATTATTTGGTTCAATTTTGTGTCGCATATTGAATTAGGTTTGTTTTCGTTATTTATTTTGTTTAATAATCTTGTATGAAAAGACTACAAAAATTGGCTTTAACATTTGTATAAATAACCCAGATCCAAAAAATTTAAAAATTAATAGGATCAATAGCGACTTAACCCGCAGAAATAAACTATTTGCTGCGCAAACAAAGAAAACATCTTCCATTAAATTGGCTATAAAAACTATGGCTTCAGCTAAGCAAAAGCACAATTGTCCCAACACCCAAAGAATCCACTAAAGATGCGCTTGCAGCTAGTTATCTTCTTTGCCATCGTGGCCTTCGCTTCGACTGCCTGGGCAGCCGATGATCCTGCCACTGATCCGGCCACTGATCCTGCCACACCCACGACACCCACTGATCCTGCCACACCCACGACACCCACCTCCCCCACCACTCCCACTTCGCCCTCGGCATCTGAAAGCAGCACCACCGCTCCCACGACTGCCACCACCGTGGCTCCCACAACTGTGGCTCCCACCACCAAGGCACCAAGCAAGAAGACGGCTACCATTGTCCACTACAAGAGGAAAACCAAAAAGCCAAAGAAGCGCCACACGATCCGCAAGTCACGCGGAGCCAAGGGCAGCAGCCGCAAGAAGGGATCCCGACGAAACTAAAGTAGAAACCCAATTTCGAATCCCCCAGACATAACCAATTTGGCCAGACAACTCCCGACATTTATTCCCGTGTTTTTCTGTTCTATTATTCTTATTTTTATATTATATTACCCGCAAGATTAAATAATCATATATGATATGATATGAGTCGTTGGATGATTTTTGGGACACGTTTCGCTTAAGCAAACAATTTGCTATTGTAAGTTCGAGGTTGTTTAAACAACAAATGAAACATATTTTTGATATTGAACTTGAGTAAATAGATTCAATAGGCTATTATATCGAAAGATTAGGAATGATGTTCATCTATAGGGCTATGGTGCTCATTATACGAGAAAATCTACTTTAGAATCGGCATACGGTTCATGTGAGGCGCACTTAACACTAAATAACTCACCCACGGAGTCCTCGAAATTAAACTTGACAGGATTCTCGGCCCGCAGTCGCTTGGCAATCTTGCGCCGCTGCAGAGGCACCACCACCAACTGCGTAAGCAAGGCCACCAGCAAAGAGAGACCAAAACTGGCGGTCAGTGCTATCCAAGTGGGTATGTTGTCCATGTAGAGCAGCTTGGGGCCGTCCAACACCACACTGATAACGTTGATGAAGAACGTTACACCGTAGAAGATGGGCAGCGATCGAAATCCTGCCTTGAGCGGCTCCTGGGCGCGTAGGATGAAGCGACGAATGGCCAGGAAGAGCAGGATGCTCACAACTCCACTCAGCACCGGTGAGATGAACCACGATCCGACGATTGTGCCCAAGGTAGACCACTTCAGGCCCTGAACGCCGCGCGCCACTAGTGAAAATCCAATCGTAGAGCCCACGATACTGTGCGTTCCCGAGATGGGCAGCTTCAAAAAGGTGGCTACCAGCAGCCAAACGGCACTGCTGGCCAAAGCGGCCACGCAGCCCAGCATCAGCACTTCCTCGGAGCCCTCGTATAGACCAACTTCCAGGATTCCCTTGCGCATGGTGTCCGACACCTTGTAGCCTGTACGATTAGAACGATATTATCTATACAGTTCGCCCATGTAATTATAATATTTTGTATTTCAGCACTTACCAATTAAAACGGCACCCGAAATTTCGCAAATTGTGGCCAGCACGCATGCCTGGCGGATGGTGAGAACTCCGGAGCCGACACTGGTGCCAAATGAGTTGGCCACGTCGTTGGCACCGATGCCAAAGGCGAGGACAAAGGCGATTAGGAACCCGATGACTACCATCCATAGTAATTCCGGCGCAAAGCTCTCCATGATGCCGGTATTGTGCTTCGTTCGGTGTTCAATGTAATTCAAAACTCTGCGGCGCAAAACCACTAAACTCTCTCAACTCTAACTAAATACTGATTACTCTTCTTGCTCCTCGACAAACTGAACTCAAATTGTATGTTATTGGGTGGTGCGGATTTAACTGGGTGGATGACTTGAGTTGTGCAAAACAATCGTTTGGAACTTATAAAATACAAGACTACGTAACAAATGAGGGTCGAAACAAAAATCCAAATTGATTAATAAGTGAGAAATTCTTTTCAAATATTCTCTAAACAGCCATATTTGCGCTTAAACTTCATTGTCGTTATTTTCATAATGAAAATGGGGCAACAACTCGCCGCTGGGAACTGCGAAGATGCGATACTTAGGTGACTAATTACCCTGCAATATTAACTCTCTGATTAAACCCTTCGGTTTGGAGCCTCTCTCTTCAAAGCTGAGGATCAGCTCTATCTTACATTAAGCAATAAATAAATAAAATCCTACAATTAACCCTGGGCTGGACGAAACACCGAAACGAAACGAACAATAATCCAAATCAAAATCCTTCTCCCTCGCTGACAAATTCCTGTTGCCGATGGAATTCGATGCTCAATGTCGGGAAGTATTCACAGGTATTCACTCCACATTAACCCACTTGTAATCGTTTAACTTCTGGGATAACTCCTCTAGCAATTGTTGTGTATTCGTTCTGAGACTAAACGAATGCTGTTGATGTTGTTGAGTAAGTGGATAGTGTTGTTGTTGTGTGTTGGTTTTGTTAATAATTAATTATAATAAGTTTCTTGTTATGTTGAGTAGGAGTTAAGAGGTGTCGAGTTGGTAAACTGAAAAACACACAGTTATTGCTCATACTTCTTTTCCAAACAAATTAGAAAGAGTTCTTCTTACCTGACGTTTGGGGTAGCACAGTTGTTTCAACCATAGAGAATTATTCACCATGTCTGAAAATAAGCGAAAAATATTCATTATGATTAAAGGAGTAATCAGCATCGCTTGTTTTACCAACGTTAGTGACCCAACCGCTAATAACTAAACCTTCACGTCTAAGCACACAAACCGATTTGAGTAAAACAACGAATTTAATCCAAAAAATCAAAACGAAATCCAGTTTCGACTGGTGAAATGTGGTTCCTAAAATCACTCTATTTCCAGCCATTTTCAAAAGTTTAAACCCAGCACACAGCCATTCGGCGAGTTTTCCAATTGAAATTCAATTGCTTGGTGCGTTTGACTTGTTTCTAGTGTTCTTGTATTTGTTTTTTCCAGATCCAACTGGACCCACGTGGTTCGATCTTTTTCAAATGAAAATTCGCAATTGAAATTGTAATTGCCGCTGGCTGTTATTGTTATTATTGTTCAGATTGTTGTCATCAACAACAAATGCAAATGCATCGAACAATTCGCTTTCATTGTTTACAATAAAGATCGATGACTGCGTAGTTTACTGATGTAATTGTCGTTTTAAAGGTACGCAAAAGTTGGACAAAATCCTACTGGATTTTAGTTATTAATAAATAAATTAATATATCGAATGAAGGTATATAATATGTTAGTATATTTCTCCTTTTTAATAAAAAACAAACGAATTAACATTGTTTTTCAAATAATGTTATTATTATTAAATAGCTACCAAGTCCCACAATTTTATTTAGGTGGAAAAGGAACTATATGTTCTTTTTATTAACCAAGTGAATTTACATGTGTACCAAACACATCGTTAACTATTTAAGTACATAGTACTACAAAGTAAAATAAAAGCCACTAAAATAGCATATTTCTTTCGCACTTTCCAGCACCACCAAGTCCCACATTTGACCAAAGAAAATAAACGAAGAAAACCCCAAGAAAACCCACCCACATAAACAAGTGGGAGACAAATGACGCCAAGAAGGCGGTGTTTTGTGGGAGCTAGTGGGAGGAGGTAGGTGGTGCTGGGAGGTGGTGGGGTTAGAGGTCAGAGGGTTGAGGCCAGTAACCAGGACAATGGCTGACACCGCGGCTTTGCAAGGTCGCAGCGCTTTATGCCGACGCTTCAGTGCGAAATTTCCATATTTGCGTGCTTTGTCATCGCTTCACCCTCACCACCCACCCAGCACCATTTGCATTCTCACAATGGAAATGGAAAAGGGGGAAATGGGAAGGAAACAATCATGGGCTTGTGGTAATAGCTTCCAATTTAGCGGCGTATTTTGAACTTTTGAGCTATAAATACGCAAACACGCAGGTGCGCATAGTTTTCATAGCCACTGCATATGCAAATAAATGTTTGTTTATGGCGAAATAAGTGGGATCGATTGAACAGAGGTAAAACAGCAAATACAAATATAAATCAATGGTGATTTTATTGGTGGTCAGCTAATAAAACTTCTAGTGCATGATGATAATAATAATCTTTCAATTGATAAATCTGTATTTGAACGAGCGCCCTTTCAATTTGCAATCCAATGGCAATAAATCAATTTAAGCCCATTGTGGATTGGGTAATTACAGTTATTGCCTGGCGGGTGGTGGGCAGCTTGTAATTGGAATGAACCGTTAAGGCCGAACAGATCGAAGGTCAGAGGGCAGCGGGCAGTGGGCAGTGGATGGCTGGAAGGCGAGTGCTCACTGTACTGGGAGTGGATTCACCTGCCATTGCATGTCATGGAAATGTAATTAAAATGGATTGAATGGCAACTGCAAAACAAGAACAAATGGCACAGGTCTAAAGTGCACTTAAAACAAATAGTAGTGGTTCCTTTCTTAAAAAAGACGAAATCTAAATCATCTCCTAAAGTGGGAGCTCTATTTAAACCTTCAGACTTAAAGCAACTATAAAGATGTCTAAAAGTATATAGTAAAGAATGAAGTGAAATTGTACAAATATCAAGGATATCTATAATTTTAAATGTTTAAATCACTTAAGTTCTTAACTTTATAACACATACCCTTCAATATATTATTGCTTGCACTATTGAGTAATAGAAATTTGTGCCACTTCACCTTTTGTTACAGATTCACTTGCGAAATGTGCAATTCTTTTGGATGCACGAGGCGCGTCACTGGCAGCCTTGACATTGCCGCCTACCAACTGCAATTGCAACTGGCTCGGCAAACAGTAAACTGCATTTAATATTGATTTAATTTGCCGCACTATCCCAAGGACGGATGAGGTGAAAAACGCCGGACAGGGCGAATTATCGAGGCCCAAAGCGGACATTTTCTGCACGCTCAGTGAGCCAACACAAGTTCCACTTGTTGTTTTCCTGAAGCCGCCTGCCAGTTTGGGGTGGTTGCTGGCGCAAGTTCAAGGTCGCACCACCGTCAAGCCAAATCCGGGGTAAGTTGCTTTAAATTAACACCGCCTAACACCGCCCACTCCACTCCAGTGAGTGTCAAACTGTGCCCATTTCCCATTCAATGGGCTCAGCCCAATCCAATTGGAAACGCTCTCAGGTGTGAAGGGGCATGCACTCTGGTAATTAACGAATACCTGCAATAACCCAAAAACACACGACGCTTGTGCATGTGTGGGAAATTAGACCTCCGGGAAGTACGAGATCCATTAATAACTTAAATTGAAATCAACAAAAAGAATAAGTTGCACTTAAGTTATTGGAAGACGTCAATGGAAGACATCATATATATATATTTTATCCCTTTAGGTACTCAAATATAAATATGCTTATGAGCTGTAGAATTCGCGTCTTCTTTTAGCCAATTATTCAATTCAAAATATATATCAATTTTTCTAAGTAACTTTAGCTAACTTTTCTATTACTATTCAACTGCTCGTACTACAAGAATTATTCCTAAAATTAAATTCATTCATTCCAAGTTTTTAGCTGTAGGTTTATTAGAGAGACCACTGTACTTGTGCCAACGTTTCTGGCACGTGTGACTGTACAAGACTTTGAAGTAAACAAAAATGAATGCGAAGCTCGTTTGGCAAATTTTACTTATTGCCGATTGCGCTCTCTTTCCTTCATTCTTTCTATGCGACCTTTTTGGCATTCACAAAAAAAGAGTTTAAACCGTGAGGCTGTTGTTTTTATTGGGTTTTTTCCATCACACGCGATCCGAAAATGGAATCACGAGTTTCTCGGCTGATATTCAAAACGTGTGCACAAAATAAAGAACTAAACGCGTATGCTGCCGCTTCATCGAATTTTACATATGAACATACATATATGTACATATGTATGTACATTATTATGTACATATGTGTGCCTATAGAAATACCACTCCCATTCAAAAAAAATTTTGGGCACTTGGCAACAGGCAAGAAAGGGTATTGAACATATGTATATGGAAACTGCCTGAAATCGATTGAATTGCTATTTTTCCGTGTTTCAAAGTAGGTAAAGCTAGGAAAGTCACTTAAGAACTTAGTGGAGGATAGTTTCGGTCTTTTCTTTGGAAAAGAATATAAAAATCAGGGAAAGGAGGTAGTCTAAAAGATGTGTTTCTCTATGATTCTCAGGATATTTACATAAGCAGGTGTTCACTGCATGAATAGCTTCCTTAAAAAGGGGTTATTATTTATAGTTTCTGAACTGAAACCCAGAACTGCAGTTTGAGAGGCACTCGAGCAGCGGGCATCCGAGCGAATGATGCACTGAATCGGAATCGGTCCAGTTCGCACTCACACTCATTCAGACTCACTCACGTTTTCCGTGCGGTGGCGAGTGTGTACACGTTTTGACCTTGCGGGGTTGCTGCCACCCAACGCCCACCGCCCACTTTGGACCCAGACCAACTCATTCATGAGCCGAGAGCAAACCGAAACAGAATGATATCATTGGGTGCTGAAATAATGTATAATTTCTTTGCTTGACGTAGGCGCAGAGATCTGATATTCTGAAATTTCGAAATAGAAATGCTTTTTTTTCGAAATTCTGCAGCATGCGTATACAGATACAGATCTTGGGTATTTTGCTGCTGTGTCGTTGTGCTATTTTAAAGTTTGAATGCTTATCGGAAAGCTGCTCTATTTCGTTGGCTGGTCGCTCGTTAAATTTAGTTCCCAGACGCAAAAACAAAAACTGTACACAACAAGATGCCGGAGTTTCTCTCCTACCCTTAGTACTTTGCTCATCACAGTGCGGCTTGGCTATGAACGAAGGTATTTTGGTTGGCAATTTCACAAGAGCAGGGGATTTTATTTCACAGGATTTTAAAGTTTTGCAAAAAAGAGTAAGCATCGTATCATGATAACAAAATGTATATTTTCCCAGACTATATACTCTGTTTTTAGCGGAAGTACAACATAATAAGCAACATTTTCATTCTTGCAAAGTGGTTATCTTTAAAGTAACTGACCAATACCACTTAACCATTGCTTATGAGTCAACTTATCAACTTCTTTGAATAAACTTTTGGAGACTGGAATATGTTGAATCATAAAGCGGTTATTAAAAGTATTTACTAAAAAATTCAAGGATGCAAATGGCGCCTTAAGTTAGGCTTCATTTTTTTAAGCCAGCTCGTAAATGACTGGAGATTTATCGATTTGAATACGTGTTACATATGAAAACAAAGAGAACAAAAGATTGGTAAATTTCACAATAGAGGGGAAATTTCGCGAAAGGATGAGCAATAAAGTGGAGTGTTGTTGTGGAGAAATGAAGTGATGAGACAGAGAGAGGTGGAGAAAGTGGGGGAGAGAGGAGTGTCTGGAAGCTGCCAGAAGAGAGTGCGCACCCTCTCGCACTTTTCACCTTCTAGTCGGTGTTTTTGTTGTTGCTGTTTTTGGTGTGGCTGCAGCTGCGAAGCAACAATAACAACCACAACAGAGACTCGAAAACAGCTGCACACGAAAACAGTGGCTGTCAAACTGTTTTTGCAAAATATCAAAAAGTAACTGTACTTGGCAAAAACAATACTTTTGCTGTATTTTAATTTTGGATAAAAGTTCCGGCGACAGGGAAGCTGTAAAACACACTTTCACCAGCCACTTGGCCCCCTCCCCACTGTTGGACACACCGTCCCATCGATTGGCCAGCTTATTGATTTTTCTACTCAAACATTTTGCATTTGTTGCTCGCTTTCGGTATTTGAATAGTGCGTTTTCTTCGAAAACATTCTATTGGAAGTCATTTCAGCAACGACATACACACTTTTGAGCACACCCACGCGAAAAACACGCGGCGCCAGCCAGACTAAAAGGATACACAAGGATATATGTAGTATATCCTGCCACAGAAACACACACACACACACTCACGCGCACCGAAAAGCTCGCCAGGATCTAGTTGTGCAGCTGACAATCAATCCTCAACTGACAACCGATGCGAAGGACTGGAAACAGTGGGAGCTGCTCCCTGCAATGGGTACTCACTTGATCAGCAGCACTGTTTCGAATCAATATCCCCGTCTATTCAATTCTTTTTTAAGCGGGACGATGTCGCGCGCAACCACCGGCTTGCTGGGTTCGTTAGAGATGGCCCGATGGCGCGCCGTCGCTGCCACTCCGATGCTATCGATTGGTGCCACGCGCTTGGGATTTTGTGCGTAGAGCGAAAAAAAAGGTGTTTGCCGCAACTAAGCAGGTGCAGCAACCAAAGTGCTGCCACTTCGGGGTGGAGGTAATGTGTTTCGGCTACACGCTGCTCTGGTCACACTGCGCCTGCCGTGACAAACAAAATAGAAAAACAAAAGGAAAAATTGTAGCCTCCTTCCCCGGAAAATAAAGGGGAATTTGAGGCAGTGCAACTCGAGCTAGATCCATTGGGACAGGGGCCACACATAGAATGTTCCACTTCAGCGGCTTCAACATGATGTTCCCGGAGGGGCGCAACTTCCATGCCACCTACAAGTGCTTCTCCGTATCCATGTTGCCAGGAAACGAGCGATCCGACGTGGAAAAGGGCGGAAAGAGTGAGTTACGAGTGCAAGCCGACCAAAATCAATGCAAACCTCTTCTTCCCGTTCGCAGTTATCATGCCGCCCTCGGCGCTGGACACACTCACCCGCCTGAATGTCGAGTATCCGATGCTGTTCAAGCTCACCAACGGCAAGAAATCCCGATCCTCACACGCCGGCGTACTGGAGTTTGTCGCCGACGAGGGCAAATGCTATTTACCTTACTGGATGATGGATAACCTGCTGTTGGTGGAGGGCGACATACTCAACATCGAGAGTGTCTCGCTGCCAGTGGCCACCTTCTCAAAATTTCAACCGCACAGCACCGACTTCCTGGACATCACCAATCCCAAGGCGGTGCTGGAGAACGCCCTGCGTAACTTTGCCTGCCTCACGAAGGGCGATGTCATCGCCATAAAGTACAACAAGAAGGTCTACGAACTGTGTGTGCTCGAGACAAAGCCAGGCAATGCAGTGAGCATCATTGAGTGCGACATGAATGTGGAGTTTGAGGCCCCAGTCGGCTATAAGGATCACACCGAAACGCAGGCCTCGGGCTCGGGACAGCAGGGTGCTGCAGGAACTGCAGGCGGCGAAATTGCAGGCGCCACTAACGCCATACTCGAAGAGGTCGTAGAGACATTCAAGGGTTCCGGCGTACGTTTGGATGGCAAGAAGAAGAAGGAAAGCCAGTTGGAAACGCCGGTCGTGAAGAAGGTGCTAGCACGCGGTGTACCGGACTATGATTTCCAGTTTGGACTCATCCGCTTCGATCGCAACATTCGGCCCATCAGCGATAGGGGCAAAGAGGATGGTGCTGCAGCTGGCAATGCGGACGGTTCCGATGCGGAGAGCTTCCATGGCACTGGATTCTCCATGAAGAAAACGCGCAAATAGCTCTAGCTGTAGTTCTAGTACTAGTTATATATTGTGTGACACATAGAAATTAAAGCAAGATCCTCACAGGGGCAGCGTCAACTTGATGGCCTCCTCCTTGGGCGGAGCCGGTGGCGATATTGTGGTCATGGGCGGCAGTCGGCGTATCTTGCGTCCGTGTTTGCCTTCCTTGCGCTTCCACAGACCGGAGCGGGGTCGATTGCCCATCTCCCGCATCCGCTGGGCGCTGCCCACGTGCTCCTTGTTGTGTTCCGGGTTGGACAGGCGACCCACCGTCGCCATGCAGGTGCGCTGGAAGGCGAACTCACGCTTCGAGGGCAGCTGCACCACCACCTTGTCGTCGAACTTGCGCAGAATGGTGCCGAAGGTGCCGGCGGCATGGATGAGGTGGCACATCTGACCGGGGTTCTTCTCCAGGCAGTGGATGCGGGTGCCCACGGGCAGGGCACCCAGTGGATAGGCATCGCCTTCATTGGGACGCACTTTGGGAATATACAAAATAATAAATTATACTTTTAATATTTTAGTTCTCAGCATCCGTGATCAGTTTCAGTCTCTAAAACAATACTCAGAGGATTACTTAGAAAACGTCTTAGTACTCCCGATGAATGTCAGTAAGTATATTTACCCGGAATCCTAGGAATAAAGCGCGAGGTCTTGAGGATATCGCCAACCTTCATGTTCTCGGTGGCCAGGATGTACTTCAGCTCATCGCCGACGGCCACCAGGGCCACTTTGGCGGTGCGACAGCCATCGCGGAGCACCTCGAGCACCAGTTCCTCTTGGGCACCCTCCGTGGGACCATCGCGCACCCATTTAACCCAGCGATACTGCTGCTTGATGCCACCGCCAATGCCCTTGGCCACCAACCGACCGGAGACGGGATCCCGACCAGCCAAATGGGTAATCTTCAGCGGCTCCACGGTGTACTCCTCCGGAAAGTGCACGGTTCGTCGAAACTGCTGGCCGGCACCTGGTTTTGGTTTCTCCACCACTTTGGTTTTGCCGCGCCACTGCTGCAGAGCCACGGCCGCCGGCGCCGTGCGAAGCGGCGCTTGTAGGGTCAGCGTTGTGCTTAGCAAACGCGTAAGACTTTGCATTTCGATAGATTTATTTGAAAAAATTAAATAGAAAAAAAATATATGCAAACTGTTACAAAATCGAAATGCGGCTGAAAACAGCTGTTGCGAGGCGTTGCCAGACCACAAACTGGCCATGCCCGATTTCAGTCGCCGGCGTTGCCAGCGCTTCGCTCGAACTGATCTCTTCTTCTTCTCCTTCACCGCGCTGAAGCAATAAGAATCGGGAAAACCGCATTAAAATCGCTGAAAAAGTGCACAAATCGGCTTTAAATTATTGCCCAATTGATAGTGTTACGTTCATTTCGAGAGATTTCATAAATTGCAACAGCCAACGGTTTTTTCCATCAAGGTACGCAAAATAATAAAAATAAACAAGGCGAACAGAAAAATAATATACACACACAAACACGCAGCGAAAAACGTGTTGTGTGCAAAAAAAGACTGAAAAAAAAACAACAAAAACAGTTCGAGTTTGATAACCAACGGCGAAAATATAAACAGCGAAAGAGAGAACGAGAATTAGTAGTAATAAAAATCAATAGCAGAGTGAGCGGAAAATCAGCTTAACCAGCTAAATGGCATATAAATAAATATTAGGTTTTTATTTTGGAACACGCTCATGCAACACACATACACACACGCATACATACACTCACACACGGAGGGGTAAAGGTATGGGTGGCCTCAAGTGTGTGTACATATTTTGATGTTAGGTGGGAAAAAAGCGGGCGGCAAGTTTACGCAATCGCCGAGCGAAAAGCAAAGAGCAGCAGCTATACGTTGTGAAAAGTGTGCTTTTTGTGTGTTTACAAAGAGACAAACAAGACATCCGTCGTTTGTATGTACGTGCCTTTGTATGTATGCGCAGGTGGAATCAGTTGCTAGCTGAAAAATCAACGAGCGGCATTTTTTACGCATTTCCAATACGCCATATACATATATACGTGCGTCGTTTGCGTGTGTGTGTCTGTGTGTATTTTGGTGTTTTTATTTATTTATTGTGCTTCTCTTTCGTCGTTTGCCGTTACGAGTGACCCAGCACACAGCCATACGCATATACGTATGTATGTACTCGCCAAATCTATATGTAGCTGTGTGTGTGCGTGTGTTTACTTATATGACCGTATGTATGGGCGTTTGTTTGCCTTTTGTTGTTCTCGTTAATTTTATTTTGGTTTCGTTTTGCATGTTTATGCATGCAAGCTCGATCGATTGATGGGGAGCCATGTGGGGCCTGCCAGTGCGAGAGTTCTCAATCCGTTAATGTATGTGTGTTGTGAGTTCCAGTGTGTGTGCGTGTGTTGGTGCCAAGTGGAGCCAAACAAGTCGGAGAGTGGAACAGTGTTGCCAACGTTCGTTCACAACCGCATTAAAAAGAAGTCGCCTTTTTTGCCCCCTCCGCCCCTTCGCCATAGAAAACTTAAGATACAGATCGTTCTGCAAAAAGTTTTGGTTGCCATGGAAGCACACGTCCCCCTGTGTGCCCTTATTTTCTCCCAAAACCCTTAAAGTATGATGAATTTGCGGCGAATTCCATAGCTTGCCATTTGTTGCACAGGTGCAGAAAGTGTTTTGGAAGGTTAATAGTAGTGGTTGGCAATCAGTTGTTTACATTCTACCGAAATGTCTTCTCTAAAATCAATAAATACGAAATCATTTGGTCAATAGATCATAGTGGATTTTTTATTGTTTTAAAAATTAAAATTAACCCGGGAAATGTGATTTAAAGTTAAAAGATTGACAACGGTGCGGAATAAAGGTAACATAATATAGCAATAGTTATATGCAATGTTTGTTTTGGAGCGCTTTTCCTTTGAGTGTCACATGGACACAGCTTTTTAATGCAGCTCTTTTCCGCTTTGAATGATTTATCCGCTATTTGTGGCATGTAATCGCCTGTTGGCAACACTGGCCGCAAGCTCAGTTTGGATGTGGAGAGAGGAGTTACCGATATGAGTGTGGAGTTGGAGAGCGGAGATTTTCCATTCCCGGGAAAGCGAAAAGAGCGCAAGCGCGAGCCCGCTATTTATCAGTAAATAGTGTGTGTGTATGTGTGTTTACTCACGTAGTTTCCGCGGCGAGTAGTAGTAGTTGTGTTATTATTATTATTATTTTTGTTGTTGCTTCAATCGGCGCTTGTTTTTGTTGCCGACCGAGGTATGTACACATACATACACGTATATACATCGGTGCGAAGGTGTGATTGTGTATGTGCGGCTGCGGTAGCAAAACAGAGTAAAGCAAAAACCGAAACAGCAACGGTGTGGCTGTGTGCGTGTGTATATTTGGGAAATAATTTGTGGCTGACGAAAAGAAGAAACCTTGGGGCCAAAACGAAAAGAGAGCGAAAAGCGCGTGAAAAGCTATGAAAAAACGAGGAAAAAATTAATGCACAATCAGTGTGGGAATAAAACAAATCAGCTCTCAATGTGCAAAGTCGATTAGTAAAAATCTAAAACTGCAAAACCATGCAAATGCTAGCACAAAAAGAAAACAAAATAAATGTATGTATGTGTGTTATAGATGTCCAAACAATTAAGGTGTTTATATCAGGTTGTACATAGAAGAGTGGGCCATTTAAGATAATAATATAATAAATAAATTATTTATTTATCCAAAAGGATTCAAAAACTACATTTCATTCACACTGTAAGCTCAGTTTGCATAAACTAATATAAACGGTCGCATTTGAATCACATTTTTAAGTAATTTATGTAATGCCGATATCAACGTGAAAAAGCGTGAAAAACCGACATGATACCAATTCATTAAATGTTATTATATACCATTTAGTTCTAAGCAATTTTGCACGATGTAAACCATATATCGTTTAAGCGACGATTTTCGAAATAAACGTATTAACGACCATTCATTTCGACCACTTTGCAGGCCAACAACAACACTAAGCGAGCATAGGACACGTTAGGGATTTACCTTTCAATGGCCGCCACTACCACAACAACAACCACAACACTAGCAACAACCACCGGCAATAGCAGCAGCACAAACAACAACAGCAGCAGCAACAACAACAGCATCGCCAGCAGCAACAACAACAACATTGTTACCGTACACGCCGTACTGAACAACCCACCCACCAATACTGCAGGCGGTGGTGTAGCCGACGCCGCCACCGTTGCCATTGCCAAGGACATGTTGCAGCTGCATCATGGCGCAGCAGCAGCAACAGCGGCGCTGAATAACAACAATAATAGCAGCAGCAACAACAACAACAGCAGCGCCGATCAGCTGACCAGCAACAGCAACAATTCAGCAAACCACCCACCTGCCACCAGTAGCACCAACAACTCCTCCTCAACCTCCAACTCCTCCGCCAACACCACCACCCCCTCCGGCAATGCCGCATCGTCATTAACATCATCTGGCCCGCCATATGGAGAGCTACGCTTCAACCAGGAGGTACTACCCATCACGGACGCCGTGACAGTGATCGGACGCAACTCCTCCACGTCGCTGGTTCACTTCAACGTGGCCGAGAACAATCTTGTGTCACGCAAACACTTTCAGGTGCTCTACGATGTGGAGCTGCGAGCCTTCTTTGTCCAGTGCCTCAGCAAGAATGGCATCTTCGTGGACGATTTCCTGCAGCGGCGCAACGTGGATCCCCTTCGTCTGCCGCAGCGGTAGGTATACATATGAATCGCGGATATGACCACAATAACATTCTTGAAATAACACATTTGATATCGAGAAAGAAATTGCATTTAACTAATTGTTATGACTAAAGAAAAAAACAGAAATTTGTAAACTTTGTCTCAATTATGTATGTATTTCTATGGAAAATCATTCTACATAGTCCAATATCATCTGAAGCACATTTATCTCTAATTCCATTCCCCCCATTCTTTTGCAGCTGCTACTTCCGCTTCCCGAGCACCGAGATTCGCATCGAGTTCGAGAGTTATGTGCCCGCCACTTCATCGGATGCAATTGCCGGTCATTCGCCATCGCTGGTCGTGGGTGGTGGCGGAGGTGGAGTAGCTGGTGGTGGAGCACACGTAATTATTACACCACCACCGAGGGACGAACTTCACCAGCAGCAATTGCATCACCACCAGCAACAGCAGCAGCAGCTGCAGCAACATCCGCACCACCCGCCTGCGCACCACCTACCGCTGCAGCAGCAGCAACCGGCGCACCACCAGCTCCCGCACACACCACACCACCCGCTCCACCACACAGCCCTGCATCAGCAGCAACAGCGTAGTGGCAGCATCGTTGTAGCGCCTCCAGCTGGAGCAGCTGCCCACCTAATTGCCGGCGATGGCCCCGGCATATATTCACCGCTCAAGATATCCATACCCAAGAAGGAGCAGAAGAGCCCCTACCTGTCACCAACTGGCAAGTGGAATTTCATCCTATATATATTTACTATTTCAACTCTTTGGTCGCTCTACATTTAGCCGTTTTATTACGCTTTTTCAACCTTTAGAGTAGACTTTTAAAATTGATTACGTAGATGATCGAATAATGTCATAAACCTGAATTTCTAATTTTAATTTAATGATTTTATTGTCATCGCAGGTACAATAAGCGCTGCCAATAGTTGTCCGGCTAGTCCACGTCAGGGTTTCATTCAGAATCAGCCCAATAATTACAACAACTACGGCAACAACAATACAGTAAGTGTGAAATTTGTCATAAACCATATGGAGGCATACTAACAAACAATGAACACTTGCAGCAGGATCTGTTCCAGACTCCCTCCACAGCCAGCTACAATCACAACGAGAAGCCGCCGTATAGCTATGCCCAGCTGATCGTTCAGGCCATATCTGCCGCTCCGGACAAGCAGCTAACGCTCTCGGGCATTTATTCGTTTATAGTCAAGCACTACCCCTACTATCGCAAGGAGACGAACAAGGGCTGGCAGAATTCCATACGTCATAATCTCAGTTTGAATAGGTAATGATGACTGATAGCCGAAATCGTTACACAATCAAATTGAACATTTCGCCCATCCGTGCAGGTATTTCATCAAGGTGGCCCGCTCTCAGGACGAGCCCGGAAAGGGTTCCTTCTGGCGCATTGATCCGGACAGCGGTGCCAAGCTGATCGACCATAGCTACAAGAAGCGTCGCCAGCGAAGCAGCCAGGGCTTCCGCCCTCCATACGGGATGCCCCGCTCGGCGCCCGTCTCGCCCAGTCACATGGGTAAGTGACGATCTTGCGTCATTGTGGCATTGCACCATATATGAACTTCCTTTTCTTTCCTTACAGATAATTCGCGAGAGAGCTCACCGCTCCAAGATATTGTGCTGCAATCAGCACCTGGATCCCCGGGAATGTCGCTGGAACAGCGCGCTGCTGATGCCGGTTTGTTTTGCTTAATTTTAATCCGTTTATTCAATTCCAAACTCGAGTTATTAAAGTATTGTTCGCCATTAACTCGTTTTAGCAATTGAACTTTGCAAATGTCTTCTGACTCAATCAGATTGTAATAAGTGTAATTATCTTGCAGAAATTATCTACAACTCTCAAAATGCACACCAGCAACAGCAGCACCAACAGCAACAACAGCAGCAGACACTGTCAAACAATTCCAATCAGTACAGGTAAGCACAACATGAAACTTGTTTAGTCAATGCATTTGTTAACCATTTATTCGAATTCTTAGTAGTGGCAGTCCGTACTACGTAACTAATCAAAGCTCTGGAGTGTCCGCACAACAGTCGCATGCCGAGGGAAGTGCAGCGAGCGGAGGCGGCGGGGTTGGAGCTCTGATTGCGCTAAAGAGAAACCATGTGATGGGCGGCGGGGCATCGCATACGCTGCATCAGCAGCAGGCCGTGGCACAGCAGCAGCATTCAGAGATTATCTACGAGGAGTTGCCGACCGACTACAGTGGTCACATTGAGGCCAGCGAGGAGGAGTGCGTCACCACTGCCACCGATGCCACCGTGGCCAAGCGACCCAAGTATGTGTCCGAAGTGCTCTGATGCGTGCGGATCCAGAAGCACCGGCAGAACAAGGGCAAATAGTGAGCCCCATGGGTGGAAACGATTAGAAAGCAAAACAAAAAGTATCTCCATCTTGTATATTGAATTTGCCAATCCAAAACCTACCTATTACCCAACAAACAAATCAAATTAAATAGCGAACCCCCCAAAAACACAACACACAAATTAAGAAACATGAACGCGTGCACGCAAAGCAACACGAAAGCAAATTGTATAAATTGATATGGAACATTTTACAAATAGCAACTGTGAGATTGTGTTTGAAATGTTGGCCAAGCAACCGTTCAACGGCGGCGACTGCAAGCAAGCACACTTTTTGAAATTCGAAACCCGATTCGAAGTTACGACTTAATCCCTTAGATCTGACGAATTCAATATGCTCGATGACGCTACTCTCTAAGTAATATAATAAAATTTAAGTTTAAAGCGAGGTAAAGCAGCAAACAAAGCAAAAATTATCTAGATATATGCGATTGATTATTGTAATGATTGATGATTATGATGTTTAAGATGTTATAGCTATGTGACCGAATTGTGCGAGAAGCGTGAAAAAATTTGGGAAAATCAAGTAACAAGCAACCAACCACACAAGTAACAAACAAACAAACAAACAGGCGAATGAATAATATTACCTATCTACATACCTTTACCTATATCGATTTAAATATAATATATATATATATGTGTATATATATATGTATATCTATATTAATATATATACAAATTATTAAAATACAAACAAAACAAAAATGATGAAAATAAATAAGTAATATCTACAAATTTACGGATACAATAACAATATATAAAGATTGAAATGATAGCACATTATTTCTTATTAATGAAGAAAATCCCATTTAAGTGTTTGGACAAATTGTGTATTAAAAAAAAAACAAAAATCAAATGTACACTTTCTTGTTTCAATTTGTTAACGAACGCTGTGTCGTTAGGTGATTTATTTAAGCAACAAAACAAATCAACTTGAACGCATTTCAGGTGACTATGTGTTTTTAGCCTAGACTAGGTAGATCACTTCAAACGTGACCAAGCCCCTAAACTGTTGCACATTATTAACCAAATCAAAAAGTATACTATCTGTCACGTAGCGCCGTTTAACCTTTAAAAGCTCCCTAAACGAACTCATCAAAGCGCAGTTCATAGACGTAATATGGAATTAGGTACTTTCCGGAAGCTATTTTCTTCAGATATGGGAAAACCATCTTAATGAACTGGGTGATAAGGGAATTGTTTGAGGGCATTATATTGGGGGATTGCCGGATGTCCCTTTTCTTTATATACAAACGAAGCAAATTGAATAGATCCCGCCGCTGCCATTGGAATAAATGGAAAGCTTCCAAGTGAACCAGTGGTTCGTTGAACAGCTCAAAAAATTGAACCACTTTAGGTCTATAAACACAATTGTTCAGTTACACAATTTTGTAATTAAAAGCTTTAGGAAGCGCTAGGGAAGCTAATTGTTAGAGTCATTATAAAGTATGTAAACAAATATCCTAGTAACACACGTGCTTAAAATATTCTAAAAATTTAAATATTTTTAAAGATAATACTTACAGTTACCCAGTGTGAACGAAACTTTTGCATGCCCTGAATAGTAAAAGTTTCGCTGGTGTTTTTGAGCTGCTCTGCGACTGTCACACCGTAAAAGATACCTGGAAAGTTCTCAAGTTTTTCGTTTTGATAAATAATCAAATTAATTAATTCCTTCGAAATGGTGGTTAAAGCTGTCTGCGTAATAAATGGCGATGCCAAGGGCACGGTTTTCTTCGAACAGGAGGTGAGCATCCAAGATCATTTGCAGTTCTTCTCTGCAAAATATACGAAAAACAGAAGTTCTAAAGGTCAAATTGCCGGCTGCACCCGCGGCGCCCTCTTCCACTTCAAAATGCTGCTTTAAATTCTGTATGTCGAGCATTTCAATTAAGTCCGATTTGAGTTTATGCCTAGTCACTCGGCAAGTGCACATTTATATTTATATAAGCCCCAGAATAATGCGCATATGTGTGCGCTCAAGTACCTACAGCAAAGGCCACGAAAATAGTACTGGGTATTTATGTTCATATGTATAGAGATTAAAACTTAAAGGTCTTTCATTTAGGACGTAAAGTTTCGTAAAATATCAGCAAATGTGGTTATCAGAATAATCATTAGATTTATTAGAATAATAATCTTCATATTGAAATTACACATCAAAGTAAAGGCAGCCATGTCAAGTGTCAAGGAAACGATTATAAACTTGATTACAGGTTATGTTTTATTGCTGATGCACATTTATATGTTTTTACTTTATAAAGATAACAAAATGTTTATTTTGTTGCCTATAAATATTTCTGTTTAACTTGTATCTATTAACAAATGTAATTTTTAATGAAATTTCTATATTAACCCATTATCTTATAAAGTTGTCTTCGCTACGAATCATAATCAGTGCTTCTGTTCTGACCACTTCTGCCTTATCAGTATTCGAGCATTATCATGAGCGTTTATCTAATTGTAACCCATTCCCTTCATCCCGCCCGCAGAGCAGCGAGACGCCCGTGAAGGTCTCTGGGGAGGTGTGCGGCCTGGCCAAGGGTCTGCACGGATTCCACGTGCACGAGTTCGGAGACAACACCAACGGCTGCATGTCGTCCGGACCGCACTTCAATCCGTATGGCAAGGAGCACGGTGCTCCCGTCGATGAGAACCGCCACCTGGGCGATTTGGGCAACATTGAGGCCACCGGCGACTGCCCCACCAAGGTCAGCATCACCGACTCCAAGATCACGCTCTTCGGCGCCGACAGCATCATCGGACGCACCGTTGTCGTGCACGCCGATGCCGATGATCTCGGCCAGGGTGGCCACGAGCTGAGCAAGTCAACGGGCAACGCTGGTGCCCGCATCGGCTGCGGCGTTATTGGCATTGCCAAGGTCTAAGCGATAATCTATTCCGAAGTCGGCCACTGTGCTGATCTACTCTATTTAGCACTACCTACTGGAGATATGCAAACGATAAAAGATACACTTCTACATATAAATACATAACCTGTGGTCTGTTAGTTGATACGCAACCTTGCAACCTTTAAGGTTCAATAAATTGGTGTTTTGAAATTGCCCCATAACCAAAAAGCCAAGTGTTTGTGTTTCACAGTTTTGTTGTCCTAACTGTTTCGGCATAGTTGATGGCTGAATAAGAATGAATATAGTATAATTTGTTGCTCAACGAAAACAAAAAATCACGATGAGACACTCATACGTTGAAGATTTGATAACATATCTCTGTTTTAGATTATTTATTTAGTTTTGTAATTACTTTGGTTACTCAGGGCAGCCTGGTTAAAAGCCTTAATAACACACTTTATAAACAATGAGTAAGGTAGTATTATTTACAAAACATATTGTAAATCAAGATACTCGCTACATTAATATTCATTTCGTGTGCGGTAGAAATTCACTACAAAAGAACAGAGTCACACTGCTACGGGGATTTCAGGTGTATAATTAAATGGTCTAGGTCTTGTTGAAATATGATTGGTAGACAATGCCCAGCGAGGAAGTGGCGAACAGGGTGAAGTAGCTCCACCAGGTGGCAAAGCCCAGGAAACCCTTGTACACCTCCGTGGAGAAAACCTGAAAGCATCTGTGGTTAAAACTGGCCTTGTCGTGCAAAGCGAAAGATCTTACATTTTTGAGGCTACTAAATGAAGCCTGCAGCGATTGCGCCGACTCAAGAATATTAAAGTCACCATCTCCTTGGGAAACGACACCAGTTCCATCCGCTTCGCCAGCCGCACACTCGTGCTGCAGAACAACGCTCTCCCGGAAAATACCAGCCCAGCTAAAGCCGCCCAGACTTTTGTACATTAGTGTGAGATAAAGGCATAGGATAAGTGGCGCAGCAAATTGCAGGGTCACAACACATAGATAGTAGAAAATAGACGAGATCTGTAAACGGGAAAATACGTTTAGTTTACTTCGTGAAAGATTGTATACAAGATTGCTGCCCCACCTTCTGCTTGAACTCTACGTTGGTGATCCGACCGGCCTCCTTGCGCAGATCCATGATCTTGTCGTGGGCCAGATTCAGGTACGATTGCAGATATATGGGCATCAAGGCGAAGCGGACGACCACCACAAAAATGACTAGCAGCAGGCGAAGTGTCTCAAAAACGTGCGGCTTCAGTCTGCAAAAATAATCGGGATTAACTTTGGTTAAAACTAATGTAGCTTCACTACTCACAGTGGCTGTTGCATTCCCTGGAAGACGCGCACCGTCAGGTAATCACGGCTAATGGGCCGAATCCACAGGATGACTAGAATAAAAGGCAGCACGAAGCTGAGATTAAGGAGCACTTGCAGCAACCGGTTGCCGCGGCAGTACTTCAGTGAGTCCCAGTGCATCTTGGCCATCCGCAAGCCGGGGAAGGTGAACAGTGAGCCGAGCAGGCCGCAACCCATGGCCATAAAGAACTTGACCACGATCTTGGAGGCGGG
The DNA here is from genome assembly GCF_016746235.2 of Drosophila teissieri. NCBI lineage: Eukaryota > Metazoa > Arthropoda > Insecta > Diptera > Drosophilidae > Drosophila > Drosophila teissieri. The sequence continues at coordinate 10,650,189 of NC_053031.1, read as the reverse complement.
ACCACTGAAACAACAAAAAAAAGTGTAAATAAATGGTAATTCTCGGAGCTGAGCTCGAACTCACGATGATGGCAGTCCCTGCTCAGTGAGGAACTTGGAAGCGCTGGCATTGAAGCTCGAATAGGCATCCTCCAGACCCGTCTCCAGAATGCGCTCGTCAACGATCAGCACGACCATGGCCACCAGCAGGTAAACCAAACAGGCAACAATCACCATCGACCTCTCGCCGATGGACTCCTCGCTCTGGAAGTAGAGCACCGTGAGCGAGGACAGCAGCTTCAGGGCAAAGAAAATGACCAACAAGCACCACACCATGCTCAGGTTGATCTCGTGGCGCAGCGGGTAGTAGAAGTGAAACAGCTGTGGACGGGAAACCAAAGTTAGAAAGGAGTCATAGAACAACCGCTGTAGTAAAAACGTTACCCACCTCGGAAACCACGTAGACGATCCCCGTGTAGACACTGAAGTCCAGCAGCCACTGGTATTCGGTGAAGTACCGCAGGTGGACCACATCCCGCTCCAACACCGGTGACGTTAGGAGCTCCACCTCAATGCTGCGAGGTATGTGGAACTGTGCAGCCGCCGCTCCTGAACCATTTGCTTGCTTATTTCGACCGCCTTTTAGCGGCTTCTCCTTGGGCACTCCACCACGGGACCGCAGCTCATCGTCCGTGGGATGCAGGTAACGAAAGAGTCCGGTGCGGCACAGGATCCACTTGGCAAAGGAGTAGTGTGGACTCAACTTCTGGATAACGCTGACCATCACCAAGGTGATGACCAATTGGGCGCCCAGCACTGCCTGTAATGAGTTGGGGAGACAGGCCATTAGGAGCCCATTGGGAGCACATGTCGTGGCTATTTTTGGGTCACTGCGCTCCGGTCTATTTTTGGTCCATCATTACGCCGGACTTTTCATTTTTCCGGGCAAGCCGGTTGGCCAGTTCTACCCAATTAAAAGTCCACTTTGCAGTCATGTCCACTCCACTTACCATCGCTTTCTATTGCTCTGGACCCGAGAAAATGTCTGAAGTTACAGCTTGTGCTAATTCCAGCGTTAATTAATTCATCATTGTTAATTAGAAACGGAAATCTCGAACAATTTTCGTCAAAAATTTTCTTTTGTGCGGCCAGTGTGACCGTTTTTGCTTTCTGGAAAACGACTAAATAAAATATGGCACAAAAACGTTTGGCGGTTTTTTAAATTTTAAGTTTTTCAATTTACTTAAGCTTAACCTAATTTCACAGACTTTTTATGAGCCTTGTTTGTTTTATCTTTAATTTGTATGCATTGTTTTGGAAGCTGTATACGGTAACAACATTCCTTTGATTTTAGTTTCTCAAATAAAATTATTTAGTTACTTCTAAATTCCTGTACAGCATTACCAAAACTGAAAAATGTCGAATGGGAACAGGCAAAATTTCACCAAGATCTGGGATCTTGGAAAGTGGGACTCGCGGGACATAAAGCACTACGGCTCAATATCGCGAATCCAAAAGCAACTACGTCTCGGAAACTGGGAGTATCTCTGTCAGCATCCAGAGGTAGTGACATTTAATTCATATCATTCAAACCTACCGATTCTTTCAACCCGCTCCTTTCAGATACGAGCCATAATTCGTGTTATCCTCCACCAGGCACTCAATGCTAAACCGAAGCCGGAAAATCTCCGAAAATTTTTGGCTGAGTTGTTTAACTGCGGACAGAACCCATTGCTAGTGCCTATGGTAAAAATATCTAACCCTCTACGAAGTTGTTTTTAACTATTTATCTTTTGTTAACGTAACCAAATTTCCGCAGATTAACACCCAGCTGAAGTACGTTAATGATCAACTGAAACGGGGCCGCTGGAGTAAGTTCGACGCTGAGATGCTCTTCATGGAGAGTGCGTCGACGCACTCGCTCCTCTCGACGGCCTCCGAGGAGAGCAATGTCCATCCGGTCCTCACCTATGCGCTGGTCTTCAAGAAACCCGATGAGTGTGGCATCGACAAGCCGCCGTTCTAGATGTTCTAAATGTATAATATTTATTGAAATCAAAGCCCTACTATATGGGCTTATTATTAATATTATATTTCGTGTTTTGCGTATAATTGGGTAGTTCCTTGGATTCTGGAAAAAATTGGATTGGATACCACATGATTTTGATATTTATAAGCAAATATTTATTTATTATTCCAGTTATTTATGTATTATTTAGTAATGTATCACCCGAAGCGGTCGAAACGACGACCGGCGCGTCGCTCGCGCACACGGAAGCGCCTCACGCGGCCACGCTCTTCATCGCCGCCTTCATCCTCACGGAACCTGCGACGCCTTTCTCCACGGTCACCTCGTCGGATGATGATGATCCTCCGGCGGCGGTGCCTGCGGCGGTGCTTGCGGCGGTGCTTCTCCGTGGTCGCCTCGGTGGTGGTGGTGGTGGTCGCCTCCGTTGTGGTCGTGGTGGTGGTGGTGGTGGTGGTAGTAGTGGTAGCGGTTGCTGTGTCGGAAGAGGCTTTACTGCTAGTTGCCTGCGATGACAGGACAACCATAGTAGCCAGGACGACCAGGGTGAGCGCAAAAATAGGACGCATGGTGACTCCTTCTCTGCACTGGGCCTTGAATTCTGATTCCATCACTCACTCGTGCGACTTATTTATAGTTGGTTCATCTGGAGTATCTGGATCTGGATCTGGAGTGCAGACAGATGTAAAGAGCTCGGGGTTTTTCCACTTCTGGATAGTTGCGTGGTTAAAGATCATGTTATTGTTATAACACAAAGCCAAAAATATATCGTAACAAAAGCTTTGAATATAGAGATGTTTGTAGTATGATGCAAACTGATTTTAATTGTATTTCTATAGTATATATTCACGCGTGTCTTTCACTTAAGTTTGTTAATATGAACCTTTTATATGTACATTTTCTAATTATAGCTCTTTTCAAGTATTGAAAGTATCGCAAAGACTAAGTACACAAACAGCATGTGAATATTTGCCTAACTGGGTGCCAAGCCAACAAACTGTCTACTGGAGTTCTCGCCCAACAATGGAATTCAAGTCAATATGTGGATGGAAAAGAAAACATTTCTAATTAAACAGGCCCAAGAATTAATCCAAAAAAGCTGTCTGCTGTTGTACAGGTACATTTCAAATCGAATTCAAAATCTGAAAAGTTTCCATTCACCTGACGTAAAACGCTAACGTGGAGCAGAGCTATAAATGGGGTTTAACAGATACCGTCTCAGCACATTTCCTCAACATCTCCCAAGGAACCACGTCCAAAATGAAGCTCCTCGCACTCACATTGCTGGTCGTCGTGGCCACTTGCCTGTACTCCGTTAATGGCGCCACTTCCGGTTCAACAGCTGCTTCTAGTGGATCTGCTTCTGCCAGTTCAAGTGAATCAGGATCAGGATCGGGATCAGGATCGGGATCAGGAACAGGAACTGGAACGACTACGACCACCACGACCACGTTGGCTCCTACGACCACCACTACCACAACCGATGCTCCAGTGACCCACAAGAGAGTCCATCGCCGAAGGCGCCGCATCATCATCCGGAGAATCCACAGACGCGCAGCCGAGAGGAGGCGTGGCTAGAATTTGGCAGAGAATCGTTTTGTTTAATAATTCTAAGGACACCAGTGGGACTCGAACACGGTCCTTTGTTACCACCCGACAAATTTCAAAATAATAAAATATGTATATCTTGTGCGCTCCCTTAAGTATCTCTGTTTTTTATTTATGATATACACTTTATTTAACTACTGCAGAATTTCCTAACCAATTTCAAATGTATTATTCCGTATAACACATAATTACAGGGTATTATTACTAGTTGGGCAAATAATAAACAAATCACATATTGTTGCAGCAAAGCTTAAACTAATATACCTATTAAAATTGTCGCGTAAAAAAAGACGTAAAAAATAAGTAAAAAGTAAAACTAGCTTAGTAAAAATACTGACAAGATCAGGAAACATCAGTTGAGTATGAAACACGACTGTTAAATTTGGAAAGCGTTTGAAAATAATTATTAAGGTAATTGGTGCATTCTTTGAAGCTGCATATGTTTCACGTAAGTGTTTACTTAAGTTTATAGAAAACTTTTTGGAATACACATCAAGCTTTAAATTAGTCGGAATAGTGAGTGATGGTATCCAGAATCCGTACAGATTCAACATTCGACCTATTCTTGCATTATTCCTGGTGGTCCTGGCCACTGTGGTTGTGCTGTCCTCGAAGGCAACCTCCCTTAAATCTAGCTCAAGGTACATTTGTCTGATAAGGAATATACTTCATTTGGCTGCGGAATGAGAGCTCTGGGCTCTAGGCTGCGAGACCTGGGATGCAGGACCTTGGCTGCGGGACCTGGGCTTCGGGCTCTGGGATGGAAGCTTTGGGCTCCGGGCTCTGGGCTGCGTGCTCTGGTGTGCGGGCTCTAGGGCTGCAAACGAGAAAATTTCTTAGCTGCATATGCACGTGTATCGGTTTTACTGTTTTGTAAATGGAGCTTACAACTGACCCAACTGACCCAAGTTAATGCTCTAACTCAATTTTGTAGGAAAAAAATCATTAAAGATCAGGTATAAAGGCGCAAATCCGTAGTCCACATGGGTTAGTCTGATCCGATAGCTCTCGGAGCACATATTCGATGGCATCCATTGGCAACGACTCGGCAGCTGGCATCTACTTTCATCCATTTCCGGATCAGCCGGATGAACGGACCCGCAACTGGCCACTGGTGGATTCATTATGGAACGTACCCGTCCTGCTGACCCTTTATTTACTTATGGTGCGCTATGCGCCCAAGTGGACAACCAGGTGAGATCGAGGTAGCTCCTTAGCCCATGGAATAATTACACATATGCACTGGCTATCCGGGATCTTAGTTACAAGCCGCTGCAGCTGCGAGTGCCATTGTTCTGCCACAGCTTGGCCATGGTATTCCTGAATGGATACATCTGTTTGGAACTCTATACGGCAACCAGGGATCTTGGCTACAACTTCGGATGTCAGCCATGTCGGGTTAGCTTTAACCCACTTGAAATGCGGGTAAGTACGTGCGCAAATGGATAGAGCCCTGATCAGGAATACTATCCTTAGGGTTTATGTTTTAAGTGTATCAGTTTGAATATTCAATGCAATTAACCGTTGCATTGGCCTGCCTTAAATAGATTGATGTTATCGATCGATAACTACGATATTGACAGTTATCAAACGATGTCTATCCTAATCGTTCGATGTTGATCCTTATCGTTCGGTGTTGATCGATTTGAAAAACTGAAATCGAAAGTAATATATTTCTTCCAATTCCTAATAGTATTGTGACCTTATCCTCCTGTTTTAGGTTGTGACTGCATTTTGGTGGTTCTACATTTCGAAAATATTCGAATTCGCCGATACGGCTTTCTTCATCTTGCGCCAAAAGTGGTCCCAGCTAAGCTTCCTCCATGTCTATCACCATAGCACCATGTTTGTCTTTTGCTGGATCTTGGTTAAGTGGATGCCCACGGGTGCAAGTAAGTCCCTTGAAGGTCCCTTAAATAGTGTGATGCCTTAAATGCCATCCGTTTATTTCCATGTAGCCTATGTGCCGGCCATGATAAACTCATTCGTGCACATCGTCATGTACGGATACTATGCCCTGAGTGTACTAGGTCCTCGAGTCCAGAAGTACCTCTGGTGGAAGCGCTACCTCACTGGACTCCAGCTGGTCCAGTTTACCATAATCTTCTTCTGGGCGTCGCAGATGCTAATACGGGGATGCGAGTACGGCACCTGGATAACCTTGTCCATGGCGCTCTATTCCCTGCCTTTCCTTTTTATGTTCGGCAAATTCTATATGCAAAAGTACACGGTATCAGCAGTCGCCAAGAAAGCTGTATAAAACAATTAAAATTTTCACAAACAAATCAAGCTATTGTCCATTTTTAGCGCATTTTAAATTCTTGCCAAATTGACACAGAAAATAAAAGCTCGACCTTGGATATCAATTAATACAGTCATAAAATGCTAAGTGAAAATGTAATAGGTTAAACCTAGACCTTACCCAAAGTTTATGCTCCAGCGACATCTAATTAAATTTGGGGGAAAATAACAACGCATCAACGGAGCCATCGTGGTCAGAATGCGTATATAAGAGTCGAGTTTTGGAAGACCAGCCTACTTAGTCGGATCTGATAATTCTTGGAGCACATATGCCATGGCTTCTGTGGGCAATGAAACGAAAACCGAGAGCTATTCGTACCCATTCGCGGACTTGGCGGATGAGCGGACGCAGGATTGGCCACTGGTTAAGTCGCCCTGGAATATTATCGCTTTGCTGGCCCTCTATTTGCTTATGGTGCGCTACGGGCCCAAGTGGACAGCCAGGTGAGGTCGAGTGCATCCATCTCAACAGCCATTATACAAGCAACCCCTGGCCACTCGAATCTCAGGTACAAGCCGCTGCAGTTAAGAGTGCCCTTGTTTTGCCACAGCTTGGCAATGATATTCCTTAATGGTCATATTTGCCTGGAACTCGTGACGGCTTCACGTAGTCTTGGTTACAACTTGGGTTGTCAGCCGTGCCGGGTGAGCTATAACCCACACGAAATGCGGGTGAGTTGGCGCTGAGGTACAACAAACACGAACGGAGAAGTTATGAGCTTAAATTGTGTTGCAGATAGCCGCAGCTTTTTGGTGGTTTTACATCTCAAAAATACTGGAATTCGCCGACACGGCTTTCTTCATTTTGCGCCACAAATGGAATCAGCTGAGTTTTCTCCATGTTTATCACCATAGCACCATGTTTTTGTTTTGCTGGATTTTTGTCAAATGGCTGCCCACGGGTTCCAGTGAGTTCATATACGTTAAAAGGTTGTTTTCCGGAAAGTAATGGGATATTTGAATGCAGTATTTTTCCCAACCATGATCAACTCCTTCGTGCACGTCATTATGTACACCTATTATGCATTGAGTGTACTGGGTCCTCGAGTCCGGAAGTTCCTTTGGTGGAAACGCTACTTAACTGGCCTCCAGCTGGTCCAGTTTACCATCGTCTTCTTTTGGGCATCTCAATTAATTTTCCGGGGCTGTGATTACGGAAAGTGGTTAACCCCAATCGGAGCTGCCTATATGGTGCCATTTCTCGTTATGTTTGGAAAGTTCTATGTCCAAAAATACAGTGTTTCAAAAGGTATCAAGAAAGCGAAGTAAATATAACAATTAAAATTTAGCAGTACCAGAAGAGGTTTTCAGTTTTTTTTACTAATTTAATTAGTTATTTAGGAGCACAGAGACTTTAGTGTGTTTAAATAAAAATAATATACAGATTCTATAAAAATACGATTTCTTTATAGCTTCAATGTGACACTTTCTGTGGTTATAGCATTGTAAATAAAAGTATTATCGATGGGCTTGTATTGTTTGGTAATAATCTTGATCACCTCCTGGGCAGCGCAGCCACCTGAAAAGAATTATCAAAATATGGTATCGCCTAACTCATAAACCTCAGAGACTATTTACCAATAAAAGCTGACACTGCGTGCAACTCGGCTCCGCCGTATCGACAAATCTCATGCAGAACATCATCGCTGATAGTGGCGTGCATGCCCAAATCGCTTAGCATCTTGGCGGCAATGCTCTTCAGTCGTCCAATGTCCTGCTCCACGATGCACTCGCCGGGAATGTTGCCACACTCGCTGAGAAAGCGTTCGTAGGCGCGCAGCGCAAAGTTGTATGCCGTGAGGTTGCCTTGCAGCTCGTTGTCCTCAACTGAAAGGCAGGGTAGGATAAGCATTAATGGTTGTTCTGCACCACAAAAAGATAGATAAATATTTACCCAGCGTCAGCAGGCGACTGCTCTTCTCGTACTCCTCTGCAATGCGTGTGCCCCTGATGACCGCCAATCCGGCTGCTTCTCGGCAAATGAGACGCACACTTCTCTCATCAATGCTGTCAGCGGGCAAAGCCAACTGCTTAAGGTACTCCTGGCACTTGTGATACACCTGGTCGGCGTCTTGCAGCGCCTGTTGGCGATAAATGTGCTGCAGGGCGATGTAGGAGTCTGTATTGGCCGTCATGTCCGGCAGAACGCCGGGCAGAGGAAGATGGCCCTCATTCTCGTGTATCACGAAGTGCTTTAAGGCCTTGGCCATGATCCAAAAGACGTTACTCTGTGAAAAGTATTGAAATTAAATTTACGTACAGGTATAAGTTGAGAATATATATTCAACCTTCTTGTTTAGCTGTTCGCAGGCATCATCTTCGAATATGGCTTTGAGGCTTTTGGAAACCTGTCCCGCTCCAAATGCTGTATTTACCGCCTTGATGGCCTCCTCGTAGTTTTCTTCATCCGCCTTCATTTCATTTCTAATGGACTCCCTCAACTGGTTCTTCTCTTTGTAATTTCGGGGCGTTTGAGCCCCATCCGCCCGTTGCTTCTGCCACACATTGAGGTATTTGTGGAGTACCAGCAGCCAGGGCACCTTGTTGGTCACCTCGGTGCCGTCGAGATGCTCCCGCAAAGCATCGAATGGATGCTCCAGGCGCAGATCAAACTGACGGTTATCCGGATGCGCCTCCACGATGCAGTGTTCCCGTATCTGCAAGCGTATTGTGCCCAGCATGCCAAGCGATCGGCAGTAGATTAATGGCACGTTAACCTCCCATAACCGCTCGGCCAATAGGAGCAAAGTCTGTTCATTGAGATTGGAGGCAATCACCAAATCGAAACTGTCAAAGAAGTTCGGTCTGTTGGCCAATACAAAGTCGGCACTCTCCTCGACATAATCGCCATTCACGTCGGGATTGAGCTCTTGGAGAAGTTGCATGCAGGCCAATGCTTTGGATTTACCCAAATAGCTGGAATCCAGGAAGAAACTACGGAAGAAGTGACTTTATAATGGTGGTCAGGAAATTTGTGGTTGTCTACCGACTTGTTTCCCAGGTCCTCCTCCTTGACTGTGCTGCCATCGGCCACAGTGAAGCCTCCGATACCGGGCAGGACCAATCCCTTGGCAGTTTCACAGCCTACGGCCGTAACATTCACCAAACAAACTGTGGCCGTCTCCAAAAGCGTCTGTCCATGTTCTCCCCACAGCCTAAATAGATGTCATCAGTGTTATGCTTCCTATATTTAGAATGTATATCCTCCTACCTGATTTGCCTGTCGTATTTCTTGCTTTTATCCGAAAGCTCCGGCGATTTGGGGGCTGGCGAGGACATTTTACTAGATTTTTGTGCAATAATAAGCCGGTTGCAAATAATCCAGTACTGTAAAGCGCTGACAGCCGATACTTGTGACAATTTGTTTATTTGGTTGAGTGTTGGAGAAAACACGTTGGCAATTTAAACTGTTGCTTATTTAAAACATTTATTGACTATTACGTATTACATTTCATTTAATTTTATTGCATTAAACTACAACTACGTACAAGCAATCAGTCTTTACAAATAAATTGTATAAACAGTTGAGAAATTAAAAAGTGAACGTCTGAGCAAACGAAAAATTGTGTCTGGTTGACAATTTTTGCATAGCATTCCATGGCTATTGTTATGGGTGAATTTTAATTTTGATTTTCAACATGCAATTAATTTAAATAAATAATACCGCTAACTGTTTGTTGGTTGGGCAGTGTAGGCAGCGTACTTTCCAACACTGTGATGGCAAATGAACAGCTGTTCTATCGTGTAATTTCACAACAAAACAACGCGTACATCGCTGTGTTTTCTTCTGCATTTTAGTCCTATTGCGATCCAATTTAAACTAAATACATATTAGAATTATCACGGAGAGAATGCCGGCCAAAAGGAGAACTGCGGCGTCGACCAGCAAGAACAGCGATTCGCCATTAAGTCCGCGCACAGACGATCCAGCGTACCAAGAAAAAAGAAAGAAAAACAATGAGGTATGTACATACATAAGTGTTCGATGTAAACAGAGAGCAAAGATTGGGAAACATGTTGCTGTGGCGCCGTGGCCCCCAGAAGTCCCCAAAAATAGATGGCCACTATTGATTTATTATTATTCTCGGAACAGGCTGTACAGCGCACACGCGAGAAGACCAAGAAATCGGCCGAGGAACGCAAGAAACGCATCGATGAATTGAGGAAGCAAAACGATACACTTAAGGTTCAAATCGAGCAGGGTGAAAAGCATATATCTACACTAAGGGATCTGATCATTCAGGGCGAGAAAACGGAGGACGGCCACCGCATCATCCAGGAGATTCTCGCTGGACCAGATCCCAATGACAATGACTAACGAGGAACTGCTTCTGATTTACTTTATAATATTTACCTACTTTTAAGCCATTTTCCATGGTTGTTCACCATGTTAATCTTAGTGGTTCAACTAAATCGGTGTAATTGCTCGAATTCTATTACGGTTAGCACTCGTGTAGTTTACGAGAATATTGGGCTCACGAGAACAAAATTTTTTTAAAATACCTACACTTACATTTTTTATAATTATTATTTTTCACCACATATTTGTATACTTGTATAACATTTATGTTTGTACCCTTTTGGTATCTGTTGTTGTCAAGCGTCTGCTAAACAAAATTGTAATAATTAATCACTGTCAGTTTTGGAATGACTCTTAATTTGGTAATATATTGACTAATAGTGCTATTATTTACGAAATGATTCATACAGCTATAATCATGCGAGTCTTGAATGAAATAAATTGTCTAATATGATTTTAACTGTTTCTGTGTAATTTTTTAAGAACACCTCTGATTTTTACTACTACTGCACGATCATCTATGTAAATACTTTTAAGTAGAACTTCCGGCAATTCCATACTAACCGTCGTACACGTCCAATTTCTCCATGTGCAGGCTGAAGACCTCGTCCATTTTCCGAGATATGAGCTAAGACTATAGCTAGTGAGATGGTTCGTAGTGCTGATAAGTCTCGGGTTTGAGTGTCCCGTTAGGTGTTGCTCTCTTTGCTTTTGTTGTGGGCGCTGCTTCCGTCTTCTTCTTCCAACTCCCCTAGAAACATTGATTTATTGCACTTTTCGCACATTCATTTGATGCAGAATTCGACGGCGATTTGATTTGGCGGTTGGTTTCGTGTCGAAGTGGAAGTTGGATAGTGGGGCTTTTTTCGCGTTCAATAAATTGCCGTCTTCCGCTAATTAGCACCCGCACACTGATTCCGATTTGATTTCAATTTGAAGTTGCTCACATGGCACGAGGCGGAAAAAACTGAAATGTGTTGTCAGTTTTTACAACGTTGCTTTGTTGTATTTGGCTCATCGGCTGCTGAACGTGTATTTCCTTATTTTTTATTTATAATTTCACGTAACTTTATTTTGGTTGTTTTGGCCGCTCTCGCTCGCTCTTTCACTGTAAGGCCTCGCTCTCGCTCTTTTTCTGGCGCGCAGTGTTGCAAAGTTTTCAGAAGTAAACAGCTGATCCATTCGTCCGCCAAAAAGAGTTAAAAGCATGGTTGTTTTGAAATTTGACCTTTCTGTAATTCTAAATTTATTTATATAGATTAGGGCTTTTTCTAACATGTCTTATATGTTATATTTAAAATGTAATTTATAAATTTAATTTTAAGTAAAGCTAATTGTCTATTTATATTCAAATATTTATCTAGAGATATATTTTAAAAATAATAGATCAGGGATCTAATATGCATTTGAAAGCACTTCAATCTGACACTTTTATTCACCTCAAAAAAATTAAAAAAAAAAAAGTCAGGATTTAAAAAGTTTTATTTCCAGATAATGGTCCAAAATTCCATTGATTAATAATGCTGTTGCCCTTAAACAACTTAAAGCCCGTTGAAAGCGAGGTCAACCCGAAAGTAACGCTTCTGAAACGCCAGATCGCAGAGGATGGAACTAAAACACAGGCGCTGTTGCTTCAAGCGTTCCGCTTCGAGTTGTCTAATGACGCCAGCGCATATCCGCTTCTCCAGGATCAGTTCCAGCGGCAGACAGTCGGCAGGAGGCGTTAAGTCCGTCTCGTCATCATCAGACCCACCCAAAACACCTAATAGCATCGAGAAACCAAAAAAATCCAGGGGATTCCTCGCCTTTTTGTTTGGCAAACGGGATCAGAAGGTGAAGAATCGGAGTGGGATAAATGAAAATCATGGCCCATTGGAGGATCAGGATATTAGGAAGCTTATACTTCTTTACTGCAAGCATGATAGCCTATACAACCGAAGTAATAGCTACTATGGTAACGAGAAAGTCGACGAGGACTGCTACAATGATATGGTGCGCTCATTTCCGGGAAGGAGCGGCTCGGAGTTGAGATCCTGCTTGGAGGACCTAAGGATGCTCTTTGAGCGGGAGTACACCATTATCCAAGATGCCCGAAGGAAATGTGGAGAGATAATGACTCCTTCAATCCGCTACTATAATGAATTTCTTTTCCTGGTGCCCCATCTTAGTTTTGATTTCGACAATGATCTTTCGGGCACTGGAAGCAGTTTACATTCCGCCGCAAAACAGCCTCCAATGGATTTGAAAAATCTGGCTACCGCGGAGATGTTGGGCAAAAAGTTGACAAATTTTCCGGGTTTCCCTTTGGCCGGTTTCCCCGGAAACCTACTACTAAAGATTCCCAAAAAAGACCCCAAGAAACGGCAAAACCAGAAGATCCAACCAATTACGAAGAAAGAAGATCCCAAAGAGCAGGAGATTCAGGAGACAGAAAATGTTCCTGATCAGAACGATCCGGTAGAGGAGAAAATCGGCGGGTTGGAGGATCAGGATCAGAAAGTCACATTCTCACCATCGGAGCAAAAGGACATACAAAACAGTGAGGAAGGGATCAGTCTTCATAAATCCAGCTCCAAGATTTCTAGGCAATCTTCATACTACGCCAATGAGCAGGATTTAGGAACCACCGAATTGACCTGTCCCTGCAAACCAGAAACTGAAGTGGAATCCTCTCAGCAACCAGTTTCCTGCCCTTGGAGACCCGGAAATTCACCTTGTGTACTCCAGTGCCGGGAAACTGTATTAGAAACTACTCAAAATTCCATATCCTGCCCGCAAAATTCAGTTATCTCGGAATTAACCAATGAAGCAGCACACTTGGTGGAGAAGATACCTTCAGGTCAGGAGTCCGCGAATAGCCAGCAGGTGCAGATGCTTTGCGACATGATACGTACCGAGCTAACCACTGCTCCAGATTTCATATACTTCGATGCCAAGTGGCGGATCATCGAGATTCTGAGGGAGGTGCACAAGCGTCAATTGGCTCACCAGAAGACCATTCCGCTGAACAATCCACGTCGACCGATTCCGCCCCAAAAACGAAATCCGAACGAGCAAAATCTGATGCATAAGCATCAGAAGTACAAGTCGGACAGGAGTTCCCACGAAAAGGGACGATCGGGGATTTGCGAGCATCTCAAGTGCAGTCATTGCCCCTACTGCTGCCGAAACAACAACTGAACTGGAAATTAAAGCCCACCATCCATCGCTATCAGCAAAAGCCCTGACCCACTTAATCAAGTGATAAGCCATTCCGAGCAAGAGCAGACACTTTCTCTCAGTCGCAAAAGCAGTTACATGTTGGAACACCATGGATGTGGACGATCTGATCAGCAGCTCCAAACTGCTCAAGCATTGGCCTAGTTTTCTAATCAGTTTGGGGCTGATTTGGATCCTTAGAAGATTGTTTTTTCAAGGGAAGAGCGGTCCAAAAAGATACAATTTAGATGAAGATGTCGAGGAAGGTAAGTTTTAAGTTTACCCATGTCGAAAGTATACCTATTCTATTTTATTTCCCAATTAAAGACTTAGCAGATCTTGATGATGAACTGCAGCCATCTCTGGAGGAGAAGCCCCATGTGCCCTTCGTTCCCGGCCAGAATCTCAATCCAAATGGAGCCAAGCGATTATACGAACTAATGCAAGGACGCCGAAGCATTCGCTCATTTAGTAGTCATCCCAAGCCGGATCTCAGTATTATAGAGGATTGTATTCGGGCGGCAGGAACAGCTCCCAGTGGCGCACACACAGAACCCTGGACGTACTGCGTCGTAAATGACCCGGAACTAAAGCGATCCATTCGCGAAATTGTGGAGCAGGAGGAGCTGATCAACTACAGCCAGCGAATGCATCCGCAGTGGGTCACCGACCTGCGACCCCTGCAAACCAATCATGTCAAGGAGTATCTCACCGAGGCGCCATACCTCATACTGATCTTCAAGCAGACCTATGGATTATCGGAGAATGGGAAGCGAAGGAGGCACTACTACAACGAGATATCCACTTCGATTGCGGCCGGGATCCTTTTGTGTGCCCTTCAAGCGGCAGGACTCTCCTCCCTGGTCACCACTCCTCTGAACTGCGGTCCAGCCTTGAGAACCCTGCTTGGTCGACCCACCAATGAAAAATTACTTATTCTACTGCCCGTTGGCTATCCAAAAGATGGATGCACAGTTCCCGACTTGGCGAGGAAGAATTTGTCAGATATTATGGTTACTTTTTAAGGTTTATTTACGTCCGTGCAGCTTAAAAAATAGTTCAATAAATCCCAACAGAAATTAATGGTAGTTCTTGGGAAGCGTTGGTTTAATATAAAATATATTTACTCACTATTTAATAATAATTGTATTTAAATAAAGTTTTAAAACAATTATATTTTTAATGAAATTATTCTTCATTATAAACTTAAAATCGTTTATAATCTGTAATTGTTAATAACTACAAAATGCTGATATATAAGATTAATAAATACAAAGTGCTGATATATAAGATTTGAAACGATAGTTTCCGCCATCCCTGCTAACCGATATACGGCTGCTTTCTAACACCACTCGGTTCGAGCCTCTTGTCAACACTACCGATAACGATAGCTGCAATAAATGACACAAAAGCAAAGGGAAAATTTCTGCGTACGGTTCGTGAGCTGTGTGTTCAAATTCCAAAAAGCCAAATATCCGGTGTTACCGTTTTAGGGCTCCCACGATTTTGACTGTATTATAGTGTAATATAATACAGATATAAAACCGATCTGATCGAGTGCAACGGAAATCGCCGCGATTGCCATCAAGGTGGCCCGTAGCTAATAAGTGTTCACGAATGAGAGCAAAGCAGATGGCGGAGAGCGTCCCGCGCTTCAGTGTGTGTGTGCGTAAACGAGTAGAAAGCGGCGGTAAAAACCTTCGCGTGTAACACAAAAAAATAAAAAATACATCCAATTTTAATATCAAAACGATACTATATCGCCCACTGAAAAGCAAGTACGACGCGTACGCAGGGAAATTGGAAAATCCATTGAATATCGAGAGCAACAGTCGCCGAGGAGCGGAATCAGCGGACGAAAACAAAAACGCTTTAAAAACGCAGTCGCCGATACAGAAAGTGCCAGCGTGTGAGTGTGCATATGTGTACGTAGTTGTGGGCAAAGAGAACGGTGAAGAATAAGCAATCCAAAAAAAAAAAATAAAACTAACTGTGGAAGTGCAAAATGCGCGGCTGATAAAGATTGTGATAATCACGGAATAAAACAAGCAAAAACGAAGAATGAAAAGAAACCGCAACCAAATTGGTTGAATAATATTTAAGCCAACGCCAGTGCTGCAAAAATCGGTGCGCATTATCATTGGAACGTTCAGTGTTGCACATCGCTGCCGCCCCACGCATAATCCAACACTCTCCCCCCTTCCCACCCAGATCCACCCACTCAGACACACACACACTCGGATTCGGATTCCTTCGTCTGCATTATAATATTGCGCTTATTTTCTTTCGCGAGGTGAGTTGTTCTATTCAGATGTGAGTTTCCCAATACGATTTTCCGCTAACAGCGGGAAAAATACTCCCGCCTGCGTTGAAACTGTACCGTATTGTGGATGAAGAAATGAGAATAGAAATGGGCAATGGGCATGGCATGTGGAAGGTACGGTGATGATTGCCTAAGTGGAACACTATTAGAAACAGCGATGCTGAAGGCAATACAGGAATACGGGGAATACATTGCAAACAAATCTAAATAAATTATTTAGTATATAAAATGTGTGAAGTGGACATTTTTATAGTGTAAACAAGTTGTATATGCATTGTTTTACATCAATAAATAGAAACAAATAATAATTGAGTTTCTTTTTAAAAATCATAGAACAATTAATCTGTCGAGCCATCCAAAAAATATATCATGGCATTGCCATGATATAGTTGGCAATATAAGTTTCTTTTTGACAAAAACTTTCAAAACTTTGCCCACAATTGACAAAAAATTTTTAAAACAGTAAACATAGCTTGACTTTGTTAATTGTCTTTGCAGCTCAACGATGCGACACGATCAGTCACTGGACCTTTTTAGTTTATTTTGTTGATTGTTGGATTATCTATTAGCTACGTGAGAAGCACGTAGATCATTATAAAAGACTTGGGATCTTTGACGGAAGAATTTAGCCATGAGTCGCCTGCAAAAGCAAAACCACGAGATCTTGAGCAGCGGTACAAGTAAGTCGCGCCGCAAGAATCAGCAAAATCCCCATGAATCGGGTTCACTAGCCTACGAGGGGCAGGATCATATGGTACGGAATCATTTGAACGGCCACGTGGTGGCCAATGGCAATGGCAATGCCAAAAAGCGGAAGAATAGCAAATCCGAAACGTTGACCAATGGCAAAAAGTCCAAACTGAATATGGAGGGATCTGGCTCCGGTTCTGGCAAGTCCTTGGCCTACAACAATAATAACAATAACAACAACAGCATCAGTGCCACCAACGGTCAGTACACCAATAGCAACAGCAAGACCACGTCAGCATCTGCAAGGGATTACACTTACCGCGAGACCATATCACCGCCCACACCTCCATCTCCGCCCACCACAAATGTGGCCGAGATTGTTTGCATATCGGATGCGGAGAGCGAGGAGGAGCGCGATCCAGATCGGGACTACTACGACCAGGACACGGAGGAGGAGGAGCCAAGCAGTCGAGAGATCGATGAATCTAGCTCCAGCAAGTCCAAGGCTAAGTCCAACAATGCAGCTGCAGCGGCGGCGGCTGCAGCAGCGGCAGCAGCAGCCTCGATGGCCTCCTCGTCGGTCACGCCCTCCTACGCCATGCCCACCAGCAATAGTACGCCCCTCGATCTGGACAATGAGTCCCATCAACGGGACCTGGAGGCGGTCACTGATCTGCGATCCTATGGTGAGTCATTCAAGAATGGGGATTCCACTCAGTGATAAAGATAAAGAAGGGCCAGGGCCAACTGCAAGCATATACTAGATAAGAAATTAAAATGCTGGTCAATATGATTATTTCATAATTCCCAGACCAACATTTTTAAACCACTTTCTTGTTAATTAAACCGCAACATGTGGCCAGTGGCAGCTTTAAGTCAGCTTATCATACAAGGTAGTGTGGTGGAATAATTGATAACTTTAACCGGGTGGATGTCTCAAGGTTTGATTGAAAAAGCGGCAGGGGGTGGCTGGTCAATGCCAGATGGAGTGCCGTCTCTATCGTCCTTTGTCAAAGTGGAGCACATGCATTTAACCTTGACACGATTACCCAGAAAACTCAACCCGGCTTTGTTCGGTCTTCGGGCCAAATCCAAAACTACTGACCTCCCCTGCAATCGCCCAACCTCGCCGTACTCACCTCTCACCACACTCTATATACACAAAGCAGACACAATACCCACCACCCAAAAGTCTCATTTGATAACCGTGGGTCGAACACCAATTGTTGCTGCTTGTTATTTATTAGATTTAACAGCATTCGGTTGCATCTTTGAGTAACATGTATTTGCTTAGGACATGAGTCGTGAAAGAGTGAGATTTTGGTGTGGAAAGTAACACGATTTCCCTTCTCTACATAGTATCTTGAAAGTACAAGGTTTTGTCGATGGGTTTCACAACAGGTGTTTATAGATGAAGTAAAACAAATCGAGCTAAACTAGATGATTTCTATAAATGAAGTCTTCTTTCGTTTCGAGTTATACGTATGTCATTCAGCAGGGACATTGCTGTTAACAAGTTTTTATCTTTTTGGATCATAAAGATGGAGTATAATTTCATGAATGGATTATCATATCATCCATAGAATGATTGCATTCCACTGTGCCACTTTTCGTCATCGGCGTGCAGTCGTGACCATGTCAGCGTGTTTGTACAAATGTGCGTGCATAGCTGTTTGTGAGAGTTTGCAGTACTCACAAACATGCTTGTTTGCATAAACGGTTGGTTGTTGTTTGTGGGCAATTTATTTACTTGAACTTGGCAATGCAACTCGCCGAGCACCGAACATAGATACATATGTATGTACATATACAAAGATAGGGCAACGAGTTAGCCTCCTGGATAATTGCCTGAAAATTGATAGTTGAGCTGTGTTTGTTGTTTGCTGTTAATTATCACAAAAACATCGTCACGGCAACGGGCGGTGCCAGATGGGGTATCTTAACCCCCACCCTTTTCTAAATTAAAAGTGCACACAGGAAAATACAGATTTTGTATAAATTCCCAGTGGTTTAACAAGATTTCTGTATCTTATTAGGAAATACTTAAAAATGCATTTAAATGAATTGAAACATTTTTATCTGTGTAACTTTCAACCCTTCACTTTTTAATTAGTAAGCCGATATCCCCGTACAGTACCGCTAAAACATTAACAATGCTATTATTATGCTACAATTTGCATTTGACAATGAGAAGTAAAAATAGATAATCAAAAATGTTGCTATCAGAACATTCTCCACTTGTTGCGGGTGTTCATAATATTATTCATATCCCTGCGTTCATTAAACTTTGCCTAGTCATTTTTTGTGCGGTTATTCAGTTTAAGAACCTGGCCAGAGTATATAATGCATATCAAGGCCAATTTATTTGCTCGACGTCACACGTTCCCAAACAGGTCGGTTTAAAAATACATAAGAAAATTCGCACTTGCCTTTAATAATAAATAACATATTCCATACATTGATGCACAAAGATTAAGCGTCTGTTTATAAAGATGTACGGAAATTCTAATCAAATAATATTTAAAAGATTATTTGTCTTATGACAAATCGTTCCAAATGAAAGAACAAACCCAATTTATTAGGTGCTAAGAAAAAGGGTTTTCCTTCGACAGGTCACCAGCTTTTTACATCATCTTTTCAGTTTTTCTTGTTGAATCAATAATTCCGGCGAAAAGTTGCCACCCACTCGAAAGTCCTGAGTTCGATGCACCCTTGAAGAATTTCGGCACGCGTCATTCCGTGCGTTTGGCTGGTGTTTTGCGCAAATTACATTTATTTGCTGTTAGCAACTTGTATTTCCAAATAATACAACAGGTTCTAATACCATTAACCCCTGCTGAAGTTTTGTGTCAATGTTTCTTGATTTCACAATAACGCGAAATTTTGATGGCTTCGTTGCACGAGGGTTGAATTAAGATTGTTTCAATACAATGTTGAAATAAAGTACATAGCACAAATGTTACAGACGCACTCTGAATAAGATCCTTCGGGGTTCAAGGACGGTTTCGAAAGCTGCTGTGACTAGGAGTAATTCGCAAAACTCACAGCCAAACTTCACATTAATATTCGTCACATATTCAGACTGGTTGGAATGGGATGAATGGTGGGGTTGACTGACTCATTGCCAAAATGCTGAGGATGAGGTTGAGGTTGATGTTTGCTGGTTGGTCACTTGGGAACGCTTTATGCAATGTCAAGATAATTGAATTGCAGCGGTCAAAGGCATTTCGATTGAGTTGAATAATTGCGGTTATTAAATTAAATGGCATATCAGGTAAATGCCTTGAGGCACTTCTTTGGGAGGTAAATTGGAAAGGTAGCCCTTTCAATCACGTCTTCACTTTAATGAAAAGATAATAAAGTGTATCGAAACTTAAAATATAGGGTGTAAATGAATCCTTGTATTATAACAGCCTAAATATTATACTGTTTAGATATTAAGAAGCTTCAGCCTAATTATTTATATTGTTTTACTTATAAACTACTGAAAAGCTTCACTTTTAACGCCTGCCTCAACTTTGTCTGGGTCGTGCAATAATCGTAAACAGGGCAATCTCTTGGCCAGACATTTGGGCCAGTGAACTGTTATGGCTTATGGCACATGCCCCCAAGAAGCCTGAAATATGTCTAGAGAAAATCTCTCCTTCCCCCAAATGACAGAGTTCCTTGCCGTGTCCTTGGCCCCTGAATATGTATGTACATGGGCTTTGGTCAACAAAGTTTCTGTTAGGCCAGCATCCCCATGGAATTGCAGGAGATCCATTATAATGCCATAATGCTACATATAACATAGGTATGATAATCATGAGTAGCATTTTCCTCTTACATGCTTTCGCCTCTGAAAATGGAATCAAGTGTCTGGCACGTGCTGCGTTGGCGATAAAAATAAAATGTGATAATTCGTTTCACATGTGTCAAGTAAACAATGCGAAAACTATTTTTATCGCCTACCCTACAAATACAGTGCACTATCTATGCACTCGTACATATGTAGTACACATTCTCATTCGTTCTTAGGGAGAGAACAAAATTTGGTTTGCAATTGATTATTTCAGGTGTTATTTGTAAATATATTTCTTGATTTGGTACTGATTACAATGCTTATCTGCGTGTTATTTCTTTACTTTTAGTTAAATTGTACAGTGACGAGGCCGTCAGTCTGAACGATTTCAAAATAATACGCGTCCTAGGAACAGGTGGTAAGTAAAATATTATTGGAAAACAAATGTATGAATATTAAATGTGTGAATATTAACATGCTATTGCTTTTCTATTTTTCATAGCCTATGGCCGGGTTTTCCTCGTTCGCAAGCTCAGTAGACACGATGCCGGAAAATTGTATGCAATGAAAGTTCTCAATAAAATAACGGTGGTCCAGAAGCGAAAAACCGCGGAACACACCAAAACGGAGAGAGTGGTAAGTGGAATTACGAAAAAAATTAATTTCTTTAAATGCAGGTTTATAATACATTTTATTAAAGTCAAATAATAAATAATACCAGTTAACCATTACTATTTGAACATGCTTATCGCGATTTGTCTTATCTTTATTAAATAGCCAGGTCATAGGATTTTATAATCAAAATAACAATGTAATTGCTAGGTAGTTATGATAAAAAAACAAAGTACAATTTAAAATATTTTAAAATAATAATTTCAGTATACATACATAGATAAGATCTTAAAGTCGGTTTTGTGATTGTGACCACCATTGTAAAGCCAGAAAACCCTTTTAATCATTTTTTAACAAGGAAAAATACCGCAAACGTGTTTAATCAAGCCATTTTTTTTGGTTGCTCTTTTGCTTTTCGATTACCGTTACCTTTACCGCTGCGTGATGTTTTTGCAATCAGACCGCTTCCCGGCTTCTTTTACTTTGAATTGCTCTTTACTTTAATGACGACAATAAAGTGCAGCTTATTGAAATTAAACCCGATTTGACAACCTTCAAAGTCGCACGTACAGTTTACGGTAGCGAATCGGATGAAAAGAAAAAGAAGTTAGTAAACGGGAAACGACATAAGGAAAAAAGTGGGAGGAGAGAGGGAGAGAGATGTTCTTGTGACCCACATAGCAACTTGTTCTTGTTGCACCGGCAAAAAGCCAACAGAGTGCAAAGAGAGGATACACACGAACACTGAAAAAAAAGTCGAACTTAAAATTTGTATGTCATGTTTGTTTAAATGGTGATAATGTGTCATCTCAATCACATATTTTTGTTACTGTATTATCGAAAAAAAAAAGAAATAATTTGCAGAAAGATGCGTTAAATGTGTACTAAACCATTATTTTATTATTGATATTTGTTCTTGTGTATGGAATCGGGAGAGCTGAAGAGAGCATCCGGCTCAGATCAATAGTGGAAGTTGTTGTTGCAAATGGGCTAGTGCAACCGGTTTTTCGGTTTTTTTTTAATCTCTTCTCTCTCTTTTCGGCAACGAGAGAGTCGTAGTAAATCAATGAAAATAGAAATGGAAACGGGAGAAACATCAAAACGGCGTTAAATAACTGCAAACAGGTGTAGGCGCCTAGCTGCAGATAACTTAAACAAATTTACAATTGGGCGCCCTGCTTTTACGTTGTTTTCATGCGCTATTTTCGTGTCTCTCTGTTACCCTATTCTTCTCCCCCTATGCCAGCGACTTGAATGTTTCAAGGTGTAATACTTGTGCTACTAACCCAGTTATCAAACATTGCCGGTATCTGCGATTCGACAAGTCTATAGTTTGTCTGGCGCTTGCCATAATGGAAAGGAATAAACAGTAGCCGCCATTAAAATGGGACAAAATATATATTTCTTCCAAATTAAGAAAATATTATATACAAATAGGAGAGAATTTATTTTTTTTTTATAATGCTATTGTGGTGACCGTAACTGTTCATTAAAACGAACGAGAAATGTGAAAGTTTTTATCTGAAATAGTGATCAAGAGCCGACTTCACTTTATTAATTCATTTTCGAAATGCTCGATTCCACTTTTCCTCTTGCATGTTTTATTCTCTTTCGTTCTTACGCGGAATATTAATCAGCAACAACAAGTAATTGACTTATACATATTCATTCAAACTGTATTGGCGTAAATAAAACTCAAAACAAAATCGGAAAAACAACAAGTTCTTTGATAATCGAATGAGCGAAAGCAATGGTAAAAGAGAGAGGCGATTAGTCAAGATAACATAAATTAGCAATGTTTGTAATAAACACCTAAAAGGTAAAATGTTTATAGGAATTATATGTACATGTATTTTAAGAGGGTATATGATAACAGCAAATGAAGTGAACCTTAAAATATTTAATTACTTAAACATTTTTTAATTATTTTTTTTTTAAATTTGTTTTTAGGTACTGGAGGCCGTTCAACGTAGTCCCTTTCTCGTGAGTCTGCACTACGCCTTCCAGTCGTCTTCAAAGCTTTATCTGGTGCTAGGTAAGATAACACTATCCATCAGAATCGGACCAAAAACCAATCAGTTCTTATAAATTTACAGACTTTGCCAATGGCGGTGAGTTGTTCACGCATCTTTACCACTCTGAGAACTTCGAGGAGTCCCGGGTGCGTGTTTACATAGCCGAGGTGGTGCTGGCTCTGGAGCAACTGCATCAGTTGGGAATTATCTATCGAGACATTAAGTTGGAGAATATTTTGCTTGATGGCGAGGGGCACATAGTACTCTCCGACTTTGGACTGTCGAAGATTCTTACCGCGGAGAATGAATATCGTGCGCACAGCTTCTGCGGCACTCTGGAGTACATGGCTCCCGAGATTATCCGTACGGGACCGCCGGGACACGACAGTGCCGTGGACTGGTGGTCGGTGGGTGTGCTCACTTTTGAGCTGCTCACCGGTGCTTCGCCATTCGCCACGTCTGACGGTCAGAGCCAGCAGTCGGAAATCTCGCGGCGAATTCAGAAGGAGCAGCCGTTGATTCCCTCGTCGTTCAGTGCCAACGCCCGTGACTTTGTGCTAAAGATGCTGGAGAAGAACCCAAAGCGGCGGCTGGGAGGCAATCATCGCGACGCAAGCGAAATCAAGGAGCACCCCTTCTTCCACGGCATTAACTGGCAGGAGCTGCGAAACAAGCGCCGCAAGGCCCCCTATAAGCCCACCCTCACCGCAGAGGACGATGTCCAGAACTTCAGCAACGAGTTTACCGACCAGGTGCCCGAGGATCCCGAGTGCGATGCTCCGCCCAGCCGGATACGACTCTTCCGCGGCTACACATACGTGGCTCCGGAGCATTTGGAGCAGATGCGACGGGATAACAACTGTCAGATCCAGTACTGTAATCCAGGTCTTCAGGTGGGTTAAATTGCAACGTTATCTGATAGTCATGACTAAAGTCAAGCTCTTGTCCTTGTAGAATATACCCTCACGGCCAGATGACCTTGAGCTGGGCACCCGCACTGTGAGCGGAGCCTATGGCACTTGCCATTTTGTGGTGGACAGTTCTTCAGAAATGGTGTTCATGGCCAAAGTAATACCGCTGTCCAAATTCCGCCCCTCCGAGGTCGATGCGCTGATCTCGTGCGCTCTCGACACGAACAGTCACAAGAACATCGTCAGCTACCACGGAACGTTCAGGGACAAGTGCGAGACATGGATTATAATGGAGTACCTGTGCGGCGAGGAGCTGACCGCATCCATCCGCATGGATGAGGACTCGTGTCGGGAGATCTTTCTGCAACTGGTTATGGCTGTGCGGCACATACACTCCAAACACTTTATACATGGTGACCTGAAGCCGGAGAACGTAATGTTCGAGAGCCGAGATGATAAGAATGTTAAACTTGTCGATTTTGGCAACGCATGGTAATGCTTTTGACTTAATTTTTATTCTTCCCGTATTAATTATAACTGCATTCTTTGCCAACAGTTACAATACTCGTTTTCAGAGCTGGAAAGACAAGCCGCGTTATACGCTAGACTATGCTCCGCCTGAAATGCTCGCGGATGCGAATCTCGTCACTTATTCGCCAGCCGTGGATATATACGGTCTTGGGGCCACGCTGTATACCATGCTGGTGGGACATCAGCCGTACAGACAGAACGAGGACGATGTGGATCACTCCGCAGCGGCCCATCATGAGCTTCGTAAACGAATGCGCCGGGAAACGTTTAACCAGCGTTCTAAGCGCTGGGAAAATGCAAGTCCTGCGTTCCGACATTTGGTGAGCTGGTGTCTGCAGCGGGATCCGGCTGATCGGCCCACATTGTCAGATATTCTCGACAGCGAGTGGCTGCACTACGGCTCAAATGATCCGGATGTGGATATAATTCTGCCGCTAGAGCAGCAGATGGTTGTGGACCTCAGCGAAGATACTATGGAGCAACCGACGGCAGGTATGTTAGAGGAGCAGGATCAACTGGAATCCACGCAAAACAAGTCGCCGGAGGTTGAGGGCTTAACCCTAGTCAGCGAGCCCATGGAAGCGACTGTCCCGACTCAAGAATCTAGGAAAAATGCAGCCGCATTACCTTCGGCAGTTGCTTCATCCGACGAGGATGACTTGGTAGTGCACGAACGGTTTGACCCGGCCTTTGAGGTACAAGCGGACTTTTACGGTTTCGACGAGGATGCGCCGCCCCTGCCCCTTCCCGATGAGTACTACTCTGAAGTACCTCTGCCTGAGGAGGACCGCCAGTACATGCCACCTCCACCAGCTCCGGCTCTTGTTGAGCCAGAATCGACCTTCCGAAGGCCAAGAACGCGACAGCAGCGTCGCACTGAGAGCCAGCTATTACAGCCTGTTTCTGCCCCTCCGCTGGAGGACAGTAAGGCTGCCCTGCGCCTACTACTGCAGCAGCTGCCGCCGCCAGCTGACACCTCGGTAGCACGCATTCCGAAGAGAACCCAGCGAGTCGTACGTACATTGCCTCCGTCCTTTGGAACCACCAAGCGAGAGGAGAGTTTCACTGGATTTAGTAAGACAGCAAGCTCGTGGCGAAAGACGCGGGCTAGCTGGCGGCACTTCTGTCTCCTTATCAATGGTGTGCAACAGGTGCTCAAGATTCGGTTTAAAAAAACGCGTCGCGTTTACTGTCTGCCCACTATAAAAGTGGAAAAACTTGATCATGCGTACGAGAAACCGTTGACCTTCCCGCGGCCCAAGGCGCAACTGAAGCGCGCCAAACGGGAGCCCAAGGTGCCGCGGCCACCGACGCGAGTGCAACCGGAGAGGGCGCGGGCGCTGCGCCAACTTTATCAGTTCCAATGACATGAGGATGACGACGACGATGATGTGGAGGTGGTGGAAATCAAGGAGGAGTCGCTGAACGAGGGGGAAGAGCAACCGCGAGCGGTGCTGCAGTGGGAGGGCGACTTCAGGCGGCAACGGATGTACAGCTGACCACACACATTGACCGAATGGCCCATCCAGGACAACGACAACCAGACACCGGCCAAAACAAAGGGTGAACATACAGCGGGTTTCAGCACCCAGCAACAAACCCACTAGCCCCCCTCACTACCTATCGGGAGCACGAGGGGAAGGATCCGCAAGACGCACCAAAGATCCTGTCAATACAGTTTTTCAAGTTTGTTATGCATTAGTCTAAGTTCAGAACTCATTTTGCTTATCGCTTTCTCGACCACGAGAAACGCAAACCAACTTAACTTGTACATCTTTAGAAGGAGGGTATACCTCAACATTCTAATTGGTGTATTCTATATGCAATTTGTTGTGCTAGTTAATTATTTGAATAGCTTAAGTGTAAAAAGTCAGACACAAAAACGGGAATTAAACAATGGCAACTTTTGCATTGATCTTAGAGCGATTAAGACATACAAAAACAAATACCGTCAACAGAACACAACCACTAATATGATAATAAGATTTGCAATTAGTTTAGTGCAAAATTATGTTTAAGACAGCATTGAGAAAGATATTCTTACGAACCCCATATACACAGTTTGCTTTAAGTTGTGCTTTATGTTAAGTTATATACTTAATTCTTAACACTTCCACTGAACTAACTCAAAATACTTCCCAGCATGTATTTCCAATCGCAATAGGAATTAGCAAAGCCATTTAATTCCAATTGCGCTTGGCAATGTTTCCTAATTGCATTCAAATCATTTCAGTTGAAACTAAGGGGAAATAGAAGCATCGCCCGAAGAGCCATTTCCATATGAAACTGCGAAGTTCTTCTTTGAGAACGTGCCGAAAATAAATAGTTTTTTGCACACAAAACGTAAATAGTCGTAGACATTTGTTAATGGCAAACCAACATTTAATTGTTTTGTTAAGTATTTTTGATTGTTTATTTTTTTAATTTGCTGAGAAACCTGTATCTAAATAAGATAACGCAATGGAAAGCGATGAAACCTAAATAAAACTTAAAGAAATACATTATTTTAAACTTGCTTGATTTGTATTGTTTACTTTTGTATTGTCCACAATTTATCAGTTTCTATAGGCACCCACTAAACCCTCCCCTGTCATTAACTTAACCCAATTCCAATTCACATATCGAACTGTATAAACTTGCGTTAGAGCTGATAAAGAAGGAAAATGATGTTGAAGTCATGGTGTAAATTTTAGTATAAAACAAATAACATTTATATTAAAGTTGCCTTCTAACAAGTTGCCTTAGAACACACACAAATGTAAAGCCCAAAAACTCCAAAAAGTCGCAATATAAAAAGTTAAACATACCCTACATTTTATAAGCAAACTCATTTGGCATGAGTTTTTATGGCTGCGATCATTGGCAATCCGTCGTAGTTTAAGATCACTGGAACTATCAATGACCACAGTCTCTGCCCAATCTACTTACAAAGGACGCAACAACCAATGGGGGACAACTAGTTAAATGTAAGAATAAAGCAATCAAATCGTAATGAACTCGATTTTTACAGTTTGGCCAAAGCGTTATATGGATTACGGATAGTTATGTTAACCAAACAATGGAAGGAGTTTGATTAACTTTGAAGATGGATTGAGACACGGAGATGAATTTGAAACGAGTTGCTAGCGGTTAAGTCACCAAAGTCTGTACATAAAACCAATATCAAAATGCAGTTAAAATAAAGCATTTCAAATGATAAGCCAGAGGTACTTTTTAACTTAATAAAAATTGATTGTAATTGGTTTTTATTTACAAATCTAACCATTTACATGGATTAGAGTTTGATAATCGAGTTTAGTTTAGTGTTTCCGCTTCTTGCCCGCCTTCTGTGGTCTGCCACCTTTGGCCGCTGGTTTGCCGGCAAACTTCTTGCCCTTGTAGGATTTGGAGTTCGATCGTCGATTTTCTTCCCATTTCAATTGTTTGTCGGAGGACTTGTCCTTGTTGAAAACGGCATTGCTGGTTCCCTGACCCTTAACCTTGGCCGTCTCCTCCAGCAGCGAAGAAAAGTCATCGGCGGCAGCAAACAGAGAGGACATATCTAAAGATGTTGACAAAGAACATATAATTACCCTCATGACGAACAATGAATTCTTAATCGATATCTTACCGTGACTCTGTTTGAGTGTTTTGGCAAAAGTTCGTCCTCCCACCATGTCGGTGGAGTCTTTGCGGGATTTTTTGGATCGCGGTGGTGCATCTTCGTCGTCATCCTCCTCGTCTGGACTTTCAGGAGCATCACTTGAATCACTGTCGTCAGGGCCGCCTTCTGAAATCGAGCCCTCATCATCATCATCATCATCATCGTCATCGTCGTCGTCATCAAGTGGCTCCAAATCAATTGAACCCGTTTCATCATCGGACTGATCTTCGCCTTCCATTTCTTCGTCCTCATCTTCTGCCAAGTCGTCATCACCCCAGTCGTCATCTATATCATCCATATCATCCTCCGCCTTGTCGGACTGTTTCTTCTTCTTGTCCTTGGCCTTATTCTTTTTCATCTCGCCGCCTAGCTCCTGCAGGAAGTTTAGCTCCTCTTCACCCTCCTCCTCGTCGGCACCTTCCTTGAACTTCTTGCCGAAATACCCATCCAAATAGGCCTCGAACTCATCGTCATCTACTTCGCCCTCTTTCAGGTATTCCTCCCCAGCCTCGCCATCGTCTCCATCTTCTGGGGCGTCCTTCTTTACCTCCTTCTGCTTCTTGTTCTGCGCCACAATTTCCGCCTGTTTGCGTTTATGCTCTAAGAAGTTGAAGATGAACATCTCGTCCTCGGTGCAGTTGGCCTTTGTCAGTGATTTTACTGGTCTTCCTCGCGCCCCGTGAGCCATGTATCGTTTGTGTGCCACGGTAGCACTTTCCGCTGCCTGTGCTTCCAGCTTTTTCGGATTCTTGAAGGCGAAACGCTCCAAAAAGTGTGGCAGTCCGAAATCTCTGAGCGGATCACCATAGTAATCAATGCGTGATTCTAAAGAAAGCAAAGGGTTTACTAAAGTCTACGAAAGAAAACCACAAGGAATACTCACGCTGAAGGATCTGTTCGGCAAAGACCTGAACGGTGGGATGGTAGTGTTGCCGCAGCAACAATAGTTCGTAGCGGAGTGTATAAGCAGCTCCTGCAAAAGCGGGCACTCGATGGTACGGATCGTACTTGCAGGAATCAATATCCCGCACCTTGGCCTCTGTGGCAGCCACACTGGCATGGTGCCAGGAGGATGCATTTGGTTTGACACCATCCTCTGCCTTCTCTTCCAACGGATTGGAGCCTTTTGTATCATCTGCCTCCTCTTTGACATCCTCGTAAACTTCCTCATCGTCGCTGCCGAACTTGTCCAGATCCGCGCCAACTGGTAGGACAACTTTGGATCCTTCTTCCACTTCCTCTGAAGCTCCGGTGCCGCCAATAAGCTCACGGCGCATGCGCAGCAACTTGTGGATGACGATTAAACAACCAGCTGCAATGTGGGGAGGAGCGTATAACGTCAACTGCAGGAGGCGCTTTACGAATGCCTGGGCCCTGGCCACATGATTGTCGATGTGGATGGCACGATGTACAATATGCAGTAGATGAGCCGCCGTTTTACTACCCACATTAATGAGGTTCAAATCCAGCAGCTTTACGTACAAAGCATTATAAAACCGATCCGATTTCTCAGTTTTAACTGCAACCAGTTGCAGCAGCAGACCGAGTGTCTGTACAGCGACTCTGATGTCTGCCAAGTGCACCAAGCGGTAGATGGTGTCCTGCATTTCCTTGGTGAGTAACTCTCCGTTGCTATCCTTTGCCGGCTTAGCCTCCACGATAGCCTTTTGCAGGCATCGCAGAATGGCCTGCATGGTCCTATTATTTACGGCTCCCTTCTGGACAAGAACCTTGAAGAGGGCAAAGCATATGTTGACCAACTTGGTGCAAACTTCGGGCCGGCCAGAGGGTGCGATGCTCGAGAGGAAGCACAGTGCAAAGTGCTGCGCTCGCTCGGAAATGTTGTTACGGAAAAGTAGCTTTTCTGCTTCGGCAACAATAACACCGCACATGTTGGGGTGTTTCTGGGCCACCTCGCTGAGGTGATGCAACGCTTTGGAGGCAATCTTGGCGATGGGGTCGCCCAGTTTGTTCACCAGCATGGTTAGCAGGAGCTGTTCTTTTTCGGGAGCATAAGCCAGCAACCTGGCGGCAGTCACAATAGAGGAGTTCTTATTGTGTTCCTGCCCAGTCTGTAAGCCCTGCATCACGTTCTTCAAAAACTCGTGGTACTGGTCCTTTAACTCGCTTTCGAAATGCCAGTACGCGTAAATGCGTCGCTTCTGTTCGTTGTGCAAATTCTCATCCTTCTTCAGCTTTTTCCAATCAGCACCACGTGTGTGCACCGCCAGGAGTTTTCTGTTTGGTGGGAGGAGCACCTCCTGCCACAAATCCGTGAGCACTGCTATCACATCATTACTGGCCTTGTTGGAGATCTTACAGAAGCCAATTAAAGTGGTCAATGCTTCCAAGTTGCCTAGTGGATTGCTCGTCACCAAAAGGGCTCCCGCATTGGCCCGATCCTTTGCTGTACCCTTGTGCAGAGCGGTTTGCAACCAGCGGGCATCCGATGGATTGCCTAAGGATAAGATAGTAGCAGGGATTAAAGCTCTACTCTTCTCTCCATTCATCTTTATACATAAGGAAGTACCCGAGTCTAGCATGTCTTACGTTTATTAAAAGTTGTCTTCTCCGCCTCAAAGGAATTCTTGCAGAGATTGTAGAGCTCCAGCTGATCGTTCTCCTTCATGTCCAGCACCTCATCGGTAGAGGGATAGTCGGGATGCTAAGATACAAAAGTGGTAACTATTAATGATTTATTTGAACGATTTTAGTTTAGCTTTAACATACCACATGATACCACTTCTTTTGGGACTCCTCGTCTTCATCTATTTTTGACTGATATTTGTTGTGCTTCTTGGAAATGGAGTCCCCAAATTCCTCGTCACTGTCCCCATCGCTATCGGATACATTTTTTCCAGCTCCATCCTCATCAAACTTGATTCGTTGAGGCTTTTTTAAGTTCTCCGTGGACTCTCCGTCATCTCCAAACTTGATTTTTTGCGACTTCTTGACCGGTTCCGTCTTTTTGTTGAAAGAATTTGGAGTTACTTCATCTTCTCCATCATCAGTAAACTTTATTTTTTGAGGTTTATTAGCAAAGTCCGACTTTTGACCGTTATGTTTAAAGTTGTTTTTGTTGAATGGTTTTTGAGCTACAGCTTCTCCATCCTCTCCAAATTTGATTTTCTGTGGTTTTGGACCATTTTTATGATTTTGGTTGAACGATTTGGAAGCTACTTGTTCTCCATCATTACCAAACTTTACTTTCTGTGGCTTATTTGCAAAATCAGGCTTTTGGTGGTTTCTAGTAAAGGATTTACCACCCGCTGATTTTCCATTCTCTCCAAATTTATTTTTCTGCGGCTTTTTCACCTGTTCCTTGCCTTGAAATTGTGGCTTATGTGGGTGCTCCTTTTTGTTTTGTTTAACTACCGCCTCGCCGGAGTCGTCGAACACTATTTTTTTATTTTTGGACGGTCCACCGAATTGCACTCCTGTGGCCACTGCTGCCGGCATGATTTTATATAGCAATATATCAAATAAAAATCATTAAATAAAATAAACTTCGTTAGAAACAACTCGCACGTGTATTCAAATTTGACATTCACCGCGAAACGTAAGCAACATATGGTTTCCCGCCTATCGATTGCATTCACTGCGATTAGTCGCCTACGTAGTGACGAATTTGATTCACTTTGTTTCACTAAATATGAAAATACTACAATAGGATTAATATTTAAATATGTAATATTTAAAAATAATTTCTAATATGTAAATGTATATAATAATTCATAAATAAGCTATATTTACATTTACAGTTAGACCATTTTTTCACATTCCATTCACGGTCTCACTGCCTTTTCGCGATTGGGATTTATTAGGACGTTTTTCGCAT
This sequence comes from Drosophila teissieri, assembly GCF_016746235.2. Classification (NCBI taxonomy): domain Eukaryota; kingdom Metazoa; phylum Arthropoda; class Insecta; order Diptera; family Drosophilidae; genus Drosophila; species Drosophila teissieri. The sequence continues at coordinate 10,618,433 of NC_053031.1, read as the reverse complement.
AGCCCTCGTGTTCGCCGTCGTATTTTGAAAGAAAATCGCAGATTTTCGCGTAATTAAAGCGATTATCCAGGCCTAGATTTCGAAGGGGTCCTTTTGGAGAGCGAGCATTGCGATGAGCACCGAATCGGCGAAACTGAGTGCCAGCCAGGAGGCCATTGTGGCCCAGTTCCACCAGCTGCGCAATGATCAGCGCAATTTGGCCAACAGTTTAAATACGCTCGAAATGGATTTGAGGGAACACAAGTGAGTCACCAGAGGCCCAAAGATGGTTGTCCGTCTGATGGGACCTTGGCCAAGTGGGAGAATCCCTGCTGACAACCAGATATAACCCCATAATCCTTCCCAGAACTGTGATAGAAACTCTGGAGGCGGCGGATCCCGAACGGAAATGCTTTCGCCAAATTGGCGGTGTGCTGTGCGAAAGAACCGTAAAGGAGGTGCTGCCGCAGCTGGTGGAGAACAAGGACTTCATCGCCAAGACCATCGTCATGGTCACTAATGACCTGAGCAAAAAGGGCAGCGAGCTGAACAAATTCAAGGAGGAGCACAACATCAAGATTCGCGGCGAGCACCTGGGCGCCGAGGGTGGCAAGGGCGCGGATGCGGAGGGCAAGGCGGAGAACCGTAATGTTCTGGTGTCCAACTAGGAGCGATTGATTACCTCACCACACCGTATTTATTGTGTCTATGTTGAGAGGGAACTCTGCCAGGATTTGCGAGCGATAATCCGCGTTTAATGAACACTTCTAATGTTGTATGTACTTCTAGCTGTAAGGCGCAGTTCGCGACACGCCTCCAATCGCACCTTCACACCAACACTATCCATCAATTCCCTCATTTAAACCTAACCCACTCTGGCCACGAATTAAAGAGACCTTAAACTTCAGATTGAAATTAGTCATGTGTCGTGTGATTCATTTAAAATCTGGCAATTAGAACTCCACTCACTGACTGGGAACAAACCCTTTAAAAACTCTTCAGAAATATTTTTATTGGTACGTTAGTCAAATTAGTTTTCTATAAGGAAGTGTTTGTATCTACATATTTATATTTATGTATTCTTGCTCCATAGTAAGTCTTTCAATTTAATATTTGTGGATAAATCTATTAAGCAGTGGTTTTTTCCATTCCCCGTAATGTGGTTTAGTCATTTAACTAGTTAAGTGTATCCTGTCAGTCACGGAACACCTCATTCAACCTCTGTAACTATTCCATTATTCGGCTCATCCCTCCTGAAGTCCCTTTTTCCGCCGGATTTGCTTAGCAGGCGGACATTGGTGATGCAGATATCGTGGGAAACAGCCTTGCACATGTCGTACACAGTTAACGCTGCCACGGAAACTGCGGTTAGTGCCTCCATTTCGACTCCAGTTTGGCCGGAGCAGCGAACGGATGCCTCCAGCCGCACAGACTGTTTGGCTTTCAGAAGAGTGGCCTGCACTTTCACGGAGGACAAGCTGATGTTGTGGCACAGCGGTATCAGTTCGGCAGTTCGCTTAGCGCCCATTATGCCAGCAAGTTGGGCTACGGTCAGAACATCTCCCTTGGCCACTTGATTGTCGGCTATAAGTTGGGTGAGTTTCTCACCCACCTGGACAGTGGCCTCTGCACGAGCTAGTCTTGTGGTCGATGGTTTTGCGCCCACATCCACCATTTGGGCCTTGCCCTGGCCATCGACATGGGTAAGTCGGCTGTAATTCCGGGCCTGGAACTGCAGCCTTGAAGTATGATATGCTTGGTGATACAAATGTGGATGAAGATGATGATGGAGTCTTGGCGCAGCATCTGCAACGGGAGAGGGAAGAGAGAGTGTGGTGTGTCTACTAGCCGCCAATGAGTATCATGGGCCGGTTCTCCATCTGCGACAGGTTGAGCATGCCTGCGAAGGAGTACCAAGGTCTGAAGACTTTCTACGTTTGATTCCGGGTTCGCAACTCACCTGCATGCTGTTTCTTCTTGCGCTGGACAGCTGCCCCAATGAGATCCACCAACTGTTCCTCGCTAACATTCTCATTTCGCATGGCATCTCTCAACGAGAACTCTTTGTTGCCAAACAAGCACACCTTTATGTTCCCATCCGCCGTCAGTCGCAATCTATTGCAGGTTCCGCAAAAGTGTTCCGTCATGGAGGTGATGAAACCGACCTGACCCTTGAATCCCGGAACTGCATACGCTTTGGAAGTGTCATTGGGTCCATTGGGAAGGGCCTGAAAGTCGGGCCACCTTTGTCGTATGGTTTGCAGGGTATCTTTGTATGAAATGAGCCTCTCTGTATGCCACTTATTTCCAGAGAAAGGCATGTACTCTATGAACCGCACATCCACGGGACGATCCTTGGTGAATTCGACGAAATCACAGATTTCATCCTCGTTGAAATCGCGCATTAGGACGCAGTTCACCTTGGGACGATAGCCCAATTGGACAGCTAGATCAATGCCCGCTATCACCCGCTCCCATCCTTTTCTCCTGGTAATCTTCTCAAAGCGATCCCTTTTCAGCGTGTCCAGACTGATGTTAAGGTTATCCAGTCCAGCTCTCTGGAGCGGCAGTAGCAGGCGGGTCAGCACCAGGCCATTGGTGGTAATTCCCACTTGTTCCAGTTCGGGTAACGCTTTCATTTGAGCCACAATCTCCACTATATCCCGCCGCACCGTGGGCTCTCCGCCCGTTAAGCGGATTTTGCGCACTCCCTGCTCCACGAAAATTCGAGCTAGACGCAGGATTTCCCCGGTGGTCAGGAGATTGTTTTTGGGTTGCAGCGGCACGCCTTCAGCGGGCATGCAGTAGTCGCCTAAAAATATACATAGTAATAATAATACAATTTTCTAGTTGGAATTTCATGTACATATACTACAATACATCGGTAGCATTCTTAAACTTTCTGATATGTGTGTTAGCATGGAAGTTTCTCGAATTCGCCTTAAGAACATTAAGTGGTCCAATATCAGTTGGGCAGTGATATCAGCAATTGAAATCAGAAACCCTGTTAATGTCGCCAAAAGTATCTGATTACAGTAGAACTGCCAAAATGAAATTAGAACATCTGCTCTAATTGGTTAGCAAATGGTTCAATGTGGGGGCGCCATAACTATTATGTTGGCCGCAGTTGTGCGTGTGTAAGACACGAATTTCGCCACATTATTCAATCAAGGCCGGGATCCACTTCATAACGAGTATTATCAAATAGGTAATACAATAACAGGCCAAAACCGATAAGGGTCTAAAGCATACATTGGTGTACTACTTACATCGCAGGTTGCAGCGTTCGGTTAGGGAAATTCTCAAATAGGTATGATGTCGACCAAAGGAATCCGTCAGTGGCGAGTTCTGGGGAAATTCCGATTAGCGAAATCCAAAGCGAAACCTAAACATTGGGTCTACCAATTTGGAGTACTCACCTTTCGCTGCACCTGTTTCTCCGGCTCCACTGGCTGAACACTTGCCGTGGCCAGCTTGAGGTAACCGGTTGTGGCCTTCAGCCGGATGCCTCCTCGCGAATGTGAAGCCACCTCGCCCGCGCCATTCTCCTGACCCAGCAATCGAATCGCGTGTCTGGCCAGTAGCCGCATGTTTTTGTCTTAATTTAATTGAGATTGATGTTCTCTCAGCTAAAACGAATCCAAATCGAATACAATTGGCTTACGTAAGCCGGCAATTTGCTGGGGGGACACGAGCTGCTGAGGGATCCGTTGTCGCTGGAGCGATGAGACCTACCGATTTCGGACAGCCGCACTGTGATAAGCAATTACATATGCTTACCGGGGTCCTATGGGTATGCTATATATGGGTTAGTAGCGCCGGTTTCCCAGGGTTCCGATTCCAACTGCAGCCGGCGAGCGTTGTTTATAAACTAAATGGAGAGCGGCGATCATATGGACGAGCAGCCAGCGCAGCTTTCGCCATTTGGCAAAGCTTTCTAGTGCCAGTGTTAGGCAGCATTTGAAAGCGTTTGGGGGGTTGATGGGGGAGGCATTGGAGCTCCCTCCAGGGGGCGGGGGTCCAGAGCTTTGACCTGCGAAAAGCCAGCAGACTGCTTGGATTGGCAACAAGTGGAAGTGCGTGGACAGCATTTTCCTAATGAAATGGAATAAATGAAATAGTAACCATGCTGTAATCCCATTTCATTTCTTTATATTCCTGACTGTAATTACTACTTTTATTGCAGAAGCAATGCCTTGCATAAAGCTTAAATAATAATCTAAATCTTATAATATTCAAGTTTCTTAGCTTTTAAATTTAAATTTCAAATAGTTTCGGTTCTATGAGTTTTTCTTAGCTTGTACTATTTTACTAAAACCAAACCATTAGAATTGAATATTTAATTGAATCGCGATATCAAGACCATATAAACACAGACCCTTGCTAACATTTTTTGTACTTAAGGAGGTTACTAGGCTATATGGTGTAAATTCACCTCGATGTTTAAACATTATAAATGAATTATCCAACGAAACTCCCAACCCCATAGTGTTTACCCTTCATAGCAACCAAACTCTTCCCAAAAGAAGAGTGGTATATGTACATACATATATACATATACCCATTTCTAGTCGCCGCTGTACTTAAGATCCCTTTTTGTTTATCTTTCTCTTCTGGCATCGCAACTAGCGCTCTTTACCCCTTGCTGCTGCTGATTTCGATTTCCAGAATCTTTGTGGTGAATTCTGCGGCACATGTTCATTTGAAATTCGAATAGGCATATACGAGATGTACACACAATAATCGCCAGTCGACGTTGGATATCCATCCCGCACAGAAGCCAACACACGATGCACAGTCCTCGTCTGTGGAATATTAAGCGGGCATCGGTGCTCCTCAGCGCCGCCCTGCTGCTCTATGTGTTCGTGTTCTCCAGTGGCTATCAGAAGTACCAGATCGAGGGCATTATCAAGCGGAGCCAACCGGAAAAGGTCTGGGAGTATGTGGCGGATTTCAACAAGATGCGGCTGCTCAACCCCACCATGTAAGTGAAACCCTCTATCCGAACCTACAATCAAAATATGTAGTTTCGCTACGATTATAAATTTCCCATCCCACATAGCTTGAACTTCAAGATCCTAGCTGATCATGGCCACGCCCACGACTGGCGCTACACGGTGCAGTACACAGAGAGGCTATCCCATTGGCCATACTGGCTGAATACGGCCACGGCCAAGTACGTGGTCACCAAGACGATGCCCGGAGTATCGCCCGTGGCCTATGCCATCAAGTCCACGCATGAGACCTGCTTCTTTGCCGGATTCTACTGCCGTAAGATTGCATAAAGAGTTAAATGGTAGCACTCGGTAATCGTCAAGTATTCTCTTTTGCAGTGCAATCACTGAGTGAATTCACATTCAGGAACTCCAATGGCGACACCTTTGCCCAGGAGAACATACAGTATCAGTGTCCGCCACTTTTGGGCAGCATGTGCCGGCGGGAACTGGAGTTCCAGCGCCAGGCGGTGATGCACAACCTAACCATAATATTCGGAAAGCAGAGAGGATAGTATCCCATCCCAAGATGTAGCTTAGATGGATAGCTTAATGGAAGTGCAACCACTTAATTGACTAAACTACCAAAAATCTGCAACAGTTCGTTTTTGTATGTAAACCATTTGTTTATTTCATGACGATAAAAAATTACATTGTACTTGTTTCTAAAACGATATTCTTCGTTACTTTAAAATTGTTTAATACACTTCGTAATGCGTATTGCAATAATTTAACTAAAAACACGCCTAACTACTGGCATATATCAGGGGGCACATGTTGGAAAATGAAATGAGGAACTTTAATAACTGAAGTACCAATGATATCTACTTACAAGATACGTTTTTCAATATTGTATAACCGAAGGTATACAGTGTCTTTTCAATTTAATGGTGAAGTAAGCTTCAAAGAGTGCACAAAAAAAAGAAATTTAACTAAATTGGCTAGTTAATGGCTCAGACAGTCTACGCTAATTGACTTTACAACCTACTAGATAGTCATTCGTCCACGTTTGGATGCTGTTAACTGTTGCTTGGCTTTTGATTTCATACTATACGTTATATGTTCACGACCCAATATTTGGTTTCTTGTTTCATTTTCAAAATATAACTGAGAAATCCCTGCGTGCAAATATAACTGATATTCACAAAGCAGGACGCTTCCTTCCTGAATTGGATTTTGTCATTTTAATTTAGTATCTCCACAATTGATTGCTGTTCTTATACTGATCACTACTTGAACAGTTCCAATCGCTTTCTTTTGCTGGGTCCCGAGGCTCCACCACTTCTCGCCGATCGCGTTTGACACGCTGCTGCACTTGTGGAAGGATTTACCGGGGTACTCGGCGCGCTAACCGATTCCACGGAGCTGGTCTGTGAGGCTCCTCCTCCTCCGAAGACCGAGCCAAACCAGCGCGTTAGCTTCGTGGCTTGAGTGGCTTTGGCACCCTGTTTTGGCGATTTTGGGGACTTGCGCAGCGATGCGACGATGGAGTTGCGATTACCATTCGAAGGCTGCGTCTTCTCCTGGGTAATTCCAGAACCTATCAAGTATTTAGTGATTTTATTGGCCTGCGACGGCCTGACGGACTGCTGATCCTGTTGCACGGGCGAGACCTCTCCAGAGGAGTTCACCCGCATGCGACTGCCAAACTGGCCGTTGTTTGTTATCTCAAAGAAGTCATCCTCCAGGAGGGTTCTTCTTCGCTGCGTAATGGTAGGCGCTACATCATCTTTCTGGGTCAGTGGCAAGGTAGGCAAGACTTTGGGACTAGTTTTAGCCGACTCCTGCTGCTGTCGTGGCTCGAACATTTGCTCCAGGATATCCAAACACGAGCGATCTTTCTTCTTTTTTGGCGCTGGTATATTAACTTTCGCGTGCTGCTGCTGAAACTGCTTCACCTCAGAGCCAAAGATCTTAAAGCCTTCGAAGGGCGATGAGGGTCGTGGCTGTGCCAGTGGAATCTGCGAGAGATCCGAGGATATGCTAAAAAGATCAGGCGATTTGTTGGCATTCCTCTTAGCCGGTGGCAGACCCAATCCCCCGCCGAAACTTGAATTGACAGGCGCCTCGGGTTTGCGTTTTCTTTTTAACGCCTTGGTGCGACGACTCTGCGACGGATCCTGCGGCGAACTCTCATCGTGGGAGCTGTGGATCACCACTGTTTCAACTGGATCTTTGGAAAGCGGAATAGCCACCACCTCAGAGTCGTTGAGCAAATTGTGAGCAGACGGCAAGGTTAGAAGCATAGGAGTTTGTTGGGGAGTGAAGGGCACCCGGAAGGCAGGTGACTCAATGGCATCCAAATTGTCTGGGATACGCTGAGCACATTGCATGTACTCCGAGGACAAGGAGCTACCACTAAGAACTTGAGGAGTTGGTGGCAAGCGTTTTGAATCCGGCTTAGTCTTTGACTTTTCTAAAGTTTCAGTCACCGGTTTGGATTTTCTCGGACGTCCGGGTTTTCGTTTCGGAGTTTCTTGAGCAGGTTTGTCCACAGTCTTCGGCTCCTTTTCCAGCTCGGGTTTGGACTTTGCCTTAGGCTCCTGCTTCACTATTCGTTTGCTAGTTTTGGGCGTTTGGTTCCCCTCAGCCTTGATTCTTCTTGGCAAGCTACGCTTGGCATCATCCAGTGCGTGGTGCTTCAAGTACTTGCTGTTTATTTTTGATTCAGCGGATCGTGTTAAGCGCTGCATTCCCCTTGTAGCTGGACGACCCACATCCATTGCGCTCACCGGCTGCTTTTTCTGATTTTTTCTTCTAGCTGAGGGCTCTGTTTTGGGTGTTACGATCGCAGTAGTGGCTGCAGACGGAGGTGGTGTGCTCAGAGTATCTAGAGAAACCCTTAGAATTCGCACATTGAGTCTCCTTGTCTTGGGTGTAAAATGAACGGTAGCCGCACGAGTTCTCTTTCTTGGCGGCATTGTCAACGCATCATCCTCTTCGGAATCGGTGAGATCTGCTTTTTTGCGCGGTGACGGTTTCTTAGTAAATTTTTTCTTTGATTTCGTCCTTGGCGATTCACTTAATATAGGCATTCGATTCGGCGGTGTATTTGGAGGAGTCACAATCTCACAATCATCGCTAGATACAACTAATACCGGGTTTTCATTTGCTACAGGTTCGACTGTTATGGGTTCATCGTCAGATTCGGAGGACTCGAATATCAGCGGTGACATTGCCACTACATCATCTACGCTATGCTCGGATAACCTATCCGATTCTTCAACGAGCACAGTTTCATTTTGCTGAGCCATATTGTTGTCGATGGAAGCGACTGTTGAGCACACCTCTGAGCCACTTAGTGTGCTCTGGCTGTTTTTGGAGGACAACCAGAGGTTCAGATTGTGCTTGTATTGCTCCGGTGCGACAAGGGGCAGGCTCTTGTCGAATTGATGGCGGAAACGACGCAGACGAAAGTCCCTAAAAAGTTATATACGTTTTTTTTAATATGTGACTGACTATTCCGGACTAATGCAACAGTGAAACTAATCGGCGTTGCGCATAGATAAGATGCCACCAGGTAACTGGGTCACCTACTTGATATACTCGCTAAGAAATCCCCGCTGCTTGTAGTATTCCTCGAGATCTATGCGCTTGCTGAATACCTCCTTCGGGTCTGGCAGGTGGAATTTGCGATCGAAGCTTGCAAAGCTTTTGTACTGATGCTCCAGTCGGCCGCCCAACCTTAGAACATTGTAGAGCAACTTCACGTCGGACTGCAGAGGGAGAAGCCATAGAAAGTAAAATGATATAAACCAAATTATGAATGCATTGCCTCACCGTAATGTCAACACTGGAGATAAGAACGTTTACGCGTCCCTCGAATTGCTTCAGCAGCATGGAAGTGCAAAAGCTGTTGTTCAGAGAGTGCCCCCGATTGTCCACCATAATGTAGTCGAACTTGAGGCGACTGAGATCTCCAATGCTCCGTAGTTGGCTCCATTTCGCCAGGTAAACGCTGTGCGGTGAGTCTGTGGTATCTGTAGGGCGGAAAGTAAGTGTTAGTGAAGTAATAATAACAATAAGATACATTTTCAGAGCGTTGGTTGACAAAATGGGAAATACAACGGATGGTTGAAATGGAACCGCCTTATTTCGTAATAATGTGAAAACACAATGAAACGAGTTAGAACTTAATCATAAATGTGATTCATCAAAAAATTAGCTTAAGTAACATTCTCTACAACTTATCAACCAATCTACTTAAATCTATTTTAAGATTACCGTGCACCCCTTGAATGATGTACACCTGGAGGTCAGTGAGAGTGTCCAAATGGAACCGCCAACCGGTGAGCAGTTGTTCATCGTTCTGCAGCACCACAAGTGTTTTCTTGGCGGGAGGCAGGGCACTGAGTAGCGCCGCCACCGTGGCGACTTTTCCAAGACCACTTTCATCGTTCAAGATGCAGAATTCGCGCCTGGCCAGACGATCGTAGACGAAGCGCACTGCATCCAGCTGGAAGCCCTTGAGGTACTGCGTCACGTGGCTCGTGACCAGCGCCTCCGCCGAGAGGCGCAACTCCGGCGTTTGTTCGGATACAAAGTGATACATGATCCTTTCGAGATTTCGAATCAATGGTGTGCGTGGTGCAGGGCCAAATAGATGGCCACCAGGATGTAGAAGAGCTGCAGGTACGAGAAGATCACGAACATCGAGAACGAACCAATTATCATCTTTCGCGCCGCAGACGGCCCATCAAATTCGATGTTCTCCGAATGCAGTATGTCCACCACGTTGTAGTTGTTGTTGATGATGACAGGATGTTGGATCTCGTACATGTGTTGAAACGGGTAAAACTTCCAGGTTCTCGGAGGACAGTTGTCGTTCTTTTGGGGAAATTGGGTTAAGCGTTGTTGGTCATGGCGGGGGCGCGGGAAAAGGCTTAACAATCGAACAAGAAGAAAATATTATTTTTGGCTCCAATTTTATCTCGCCATTCACACAGAACCGGCTGCGTCTAGTTGGCGCGATCAGCTGTTGCGCCCTTGTAGTGTTGGCTAACGTAGCAATGGCTAGAAATATCCGAAACAGAAACTTCTTGTGCTAAATAGTAAATAATAATACAAACCAACTTAATTAATATGCATTTTGTAGAATACATATAGATGGAAACCACTGACAAGTAAGATGTTTGTTAGATAAACTATTTATATGCAAACTCAAAGTTTGTTTGAGGGATTCATTTTTATAGCTAGATTTAGCTCATCACTGTTCAAACTGTTGTGATTGTCTGCGCGGCTTGCTTCGCTCGGAATTTATTTAAAATAATTCGGACTAGGCTGCCATGGCTGTTGCACAGAAGGAAAAGACTGAGGCAAAAAAGAAAAGTCCTGAAAAGGGAAAACAGCAGAAGGCCAAAGTTATGCCCGCCACACCGCCAGCGAATGTAAAACAAAGAACTGTGGTCACCCCCTGGCGCGACACGTGCGTAGACCAAGTGTAACAACAAACCCACTCCGCTGATAAAAACATTACATTTTCAGGCTGGAATTTAAGACAACGTACAACTGGTTGTTTGGCAAATCCAACACACCCGACACACGGCGTCGAGCACTCAGTAAAATCCGCATTTGGGGCCTGCGAAGAGGAAGTCTTTGCCCGGCAGCGGTTTTGGCCACATCGGTACTGGTCCAGGCGCAACTAGAAGACCAGGAAGGCAGCTCCAAAATACAGGACACCTATGCCAGTGCCTTTACACGATTCTACAACTTCATGTCCTCCATCATACAGGGACACAACATGACCAGCATGTACGAAACGGCCAAGGAACTGGGCCTTCAGTCATTCATCGTTGATCTGCGTCACTTGTGCGCCCATGGACAGGAGCTTCCGCCCGTGGAGGTGCTGAGAAGCACATCGGTTCATTGTCTGGAGTGGCTGCGCACCTACTACTGGCTGCCGCACAAGGAAACCATGTCAAATTTGGATGCTGGGAAACTGCACCGCCAGGACAAGCTTAAGTTCGAAAAGGCAGTGACAAATCTTCTAGAGATCTACGATCTGACCCTGGAGTGCCATTTCAAGGGAGCGGAGAAACTAAAGGCCATCAGCAAACTAAAATCCAGTGGCGAATTCAATAAGATTCGAGTCTATTCCTCCAGCAAGAAGGCGAAGACATCAAAAGAAATCCTGAGTGCGGTGTTAGGTGACCTAAGTGCGTTGGTCAAAAGGGAATCATCATCAATGAAGGATCTGCTGGACATCTACACGAACTGTCTGCTTAAAATGGAATACTTTCTTGGCGTTGGCCTGCAAATCGATGACAACGAGGATACCCTCATTGCAGCCACACAGGGACTCTTCCGGTTGTTGGCCGTGCAGGGATATATCGAAAAGGTTTTTGTGGCCCTAGTTCAACTGACTGAGAACCAAAACGAGTCGGAGCAACGGCGACTAGGAGCCAGCTACTGGGCAACGAAAATGGTTGAATCCTTTGGAATGCTGTTCCGTATGAAGCGCATGTACAAAGCGGAACTGGATTTGGTTAGTATAAATATAGTGTTCCTTAAAGATGACTACTAAATACTTTTTAATTTCCAGAACAATAAACTGAAACCAGTGGATTTTGCCACCCTAAACACAGATAAACTTTCAAAAACATTGCGAAGTCTGTTAGTACATTCAAATGTGGATCCCTCGGTTACACTTATTTTTGGAGACAATCCCAAAAAGGCGAGGTCTTTGGTTTTTGAGCGCGAGTTTATTATGCAGCGTGTTGCTCCATTTAGCAACTACTCGGCGCCCATTCTAAAAGGGTAAGCATACAATTGTTATCCCTCTTCTGGCCCTTGCAATAATATGATGTCCTTTTTTTTAGATTACTACCGCTGGCCGATCCTCCCTTTACGAAGACGCAAATCGAGGATTTAACCAAACTCTGCGACACTAGGCTGCAGGAATTCGAACTGGAGGAACCCATGGAAGAAGATAGTTCTTCCGAGGAGGAATACAACCTAGACTATCTGGAAAAACTTTTGGGACAAGCATCTCACAGCAGTGCGCAAACATCAGACTTGGGAGTTTGGAAACTAGAAAAGCGTAAGTATTTTAAACTTAATTTCTGAGCTTTTAACAAATATAATATATATATACCTTGTTGTTTTCAGATAACGATTGGTCCAAATGTGCATTGGGTGTATTGCCTTGGGCTTAATAAATAATAATTATGCAGCTTAATATTAAATAAATAAACATTACTAGATTCAAGATTCGAATTTTATTTTGCGCGAAATGTACTATTTTCTCATGACCAATTACTATTCACACTCAGCGCCACCAATCAGCTGTGTCTGCGCTCGCAGTGAATGGCAGTCGGCATCACTGACGTCAACAATTATTAGCGATTTTGGTTTATTTTGATGTAAATAGGAATAACTTGGCGCAAATATGTTTACTTTGTGGACCCTGATTGAATCCTCACTGCTGTGCTTGAATGCAGTGTGCATTCTGCACGAGGAGCGCTTTCTGGCCAAGTGTAAGTTCTCACAGAGATTTTTGGCTCCCAGTGCCACGATGTTCAACTTTTGGCACACTTTTCAGTTGGCTGGGGACGTCAGGCGGGCCAGCAGGATTTTGGAGCACCTACGGCCAAGGATCAGGTGCTAAATCTCATTCGTTCCATACGCACAGTGGCCAAGAGTGAGTACCACATTACTAAGTCTCTATTACCATGACGCACTATTATCCATTTCTTTCAGTTCCCCTGATATTCCTTAACATAATTGCGATTATATTTAAACTATTACTTGGTTGACATAGAATCTAATGTAATAAATGTGTAGCATACAGCCCTTTTAATAGAGAAGTCTTATTGTGCCACTTGACCACCTCCTCCGGATTTCCTCTGCAGCACGCACTTGACGCGATTTTCTAGGGCTATGCTGTATGCGTCCAGTTTATAGGCTGCCGCCTCCAATTTGTCGACGGTGTCGGAAATCTCATCGATCTGCTGCATCATTGGAGCTAATTGCTGGAACTTGAGGCTCAATTCACTGGTCGATGTATTTAGATTCTCGGCAATCTGCCGCATGTCCTTGTACTTGGCAATCGTGGCCTTGTTCATCTCCTCCAACAGCTTGTAGTCCTCCAGCGGAGCATTCAGTTCGTGGGTGATGTACTCCTCCGTTTTGTTGAACATTTTCGTGGCCAGACGACTGAGATTGGGGTCGTGTCGCGTCAGTGCTTCGAAACTGGAGGCGCTGGACAACGTAGGTCCGTGTTGTGGGGAGTCCGGAAGCAGGTTGGACTCTTGTGCCGCAGCAGCAGCGCTGGTTGTTGGTTTATCCATGGTTTTTCCAAGAAAGTTGCGATACGATTTTCCGAGTTTTCCAAAAACAAAGTAATTTTTGCAATCAGCTGATGCCTGCGTTTCGATGGGAATGGAATTGGCAATGGGATGTATGACATTCGCACCGAAGCGCGGGTATATTGGATTATTTAAAAATAAACTCGACCGTAATATACCCTATATTTAACTTTTAATAAACGAATTTTTAAAGACTAGATTAATGTCTAGGATAGACTGTCCTTACAATGGTTCTATAGCTTACTTCTGTAATGCATTTATTTTAAAACAAATGTTTATATTAGTTATGACTAAACATAATTATAATTATTAGTAATTATTAATAGTATAGGAAAATGGCAAGATCCTGGACCTTTTCAAACATATAGAGAACGTAGTGTCCCCAAATGTTCCGACTAATAGGTATGAAATGGCGAGCACTAAAAAGATAGACAAATTCACATTTTGTACCATAAGAGCAAGTACACATCGTTTAGATAAGGCATTAGTATGCCAAGAACAGAACGTTAAACATGCTGAAATCCAATCAAGATCGAAAACTAAAGCACCTTTTCGACGGAAGCGATTGGAATGTGTATGAACCGAATATCCTGAATCTCGGAGTGGGTGCTCCAGGTACAGATCTCCTGGCCGCCAACTGTGATAACTTTAGGACGGCCACAGATCATTGTCTCGTAAGTAAAACTCTTATGCAATCCCCTCTTTATAACCACCATTTTGGGTTTTTTCCTTTCAGGAACGCGAAAAGCGTGAAAACCAATCTCTGATTTTCCAATATGGACCAACAAGTGGAACATTCGAGGTGCGCCGTGAAATTTCCACCTACTTCACCGAAATGTTTAAAAGTCCCGTCAACTGGTAGTATTAAGTATTAGTATTAGTAGTATCATATTAATATCGTTGTTTTTGTTTACAGTGAGGATTTGATAATAACCACAGGAGCAACGCAGGGCCTTCACCTAGTTTTGTCCACAATGCTGGACTTTGAGGGTTTCGTATTCGTGGATGAGTACACCTATATGATTGCGTTGGATAGCATAAAGCACTTTAGCACTCTGACCATAGTTCCCGTAAAGCTCAACGATGATGGAGTGGACCTGCGCGATCTCGAAGAGCAGGTCTTCAAACGACGCTTTCAATCGAAGAAGAAGGAGTTCTGGGGACTTTACTACACCATACCAAGCTATCATAATCCCACGGGGATTCTATTCTCGCCAGGTATGTTTCAGAACATGAAATGTACATAAAGCCTATTTTCATAATTTCATATGATTTCCATAGAGGTCTGTCGTGGAATCGTGCAACTGGCTAGGAAATATGATTTCCTTGTTGTCTGCGATGATGTGTATAATATCCTTAACTATGGCGAAAAGCCCACCCACAGCCGTCTGTATTCTTATGATGACAGAAAAGATGCCGACTTTGCAGGACATGTTATCTCCAATGGCAGTTTCTCCAAGATTCTGGGTCCTGGAGTTCGCTTGGGCTGGCTAGAGCTTCCTCCACGTCTGAAACCCATTTTAGATGGCAGTGGATTTGCCAATAGCGGTGGATGTTTTAACAACTACACATCCGGTATTGTGGGCAGTCTCTTTGAGCTCAAGTTAGCCCAAAAGCAAATAGCTGTAGCCTATGAAGCTTACAAGGAGCGAATGCTGGCCACCACGCAGGTTCTTCGAGATGAGTTGCCCGCCTGCTGCAAGTTGGTCATCCCCTCGGGCGGATACTTCATCTGGGTGCGGATTCCGGATCAATTGGACTGCCGAGAGTTTCTCAAGTACTGCCTGGAGAATCAGAAGATATACTTTATAGTGGGAACACGCTTCTCCGCGGATGGTCAAAGTGGCAAACAGTTCTTCCGCCTGTCCATCGCCTTCTATCCGAAGGAAAAGTTGGTGGATGGAGCCAGAAGACTTTGCAATGCACTTAAGGATTACATAGCCCAACAATAGATACCCCATGACGTATCTTTAATATGGCAAAATATTTTTAGTATTGTGGTTATCTGCTATCGTACTTTATATATGACTTAAAAAGATGTGACTGTGCACTAAACTACTTATCAAGATGTTATCTACTACTTAAAGAGATATATGATATACACACGTTTGTTGTACAGATTCTTGGGCATGACGCTTAAAATATCACAAATCTGTTAAATTCCATACAAATACACAACAATTAGTTGACATTTACACATGTACAGCGGATCTCAGCTCAACAGTAACTATAAATCCTTGGTTGTATCTGCATCTTATCATTTGTGCTGCGCTGCGAATGTTTACATATTTAAATATCTTTTAATCAGGTAATGAGTGGTCCAATGTGCATTGGTTGTCCTGCCTTGGGCTCAATAAATATGCGTCTTAATATTAAAATAATATTTTAAGTAAATAACAAACATTACAAGATCCAGATTTGAATTTTGGATTTGGCGCGCAATTTATTTTATATGACAATTTAACCATTCACACTCAGCGCCAGCAATCAGCTGTGTCTGCGCTCGCAGTGAATAGCAGTTGGCATCAATGGAGATCGAAATTGGCGGCGCTGGACAACTCGACCGTGATATACCCTATATTTAAATCTTCATAAACTATTTTGAAAAGACAAGATTACAGTTTAGAATAGACTGTTCTTACAATGGTTCTATAGCTTACTTCAGTACTGCATTTATTTTAAAACGAATTTTTCTATAAGTTCTGACTCAACAGATTATAATAATTGGAGAAGCACATTAATATTGTTGAAAATGACAAGATCGTAAAGCTATTCAACATATGTTGCAACTAATAGGTATGAAATGGCGAGCGGTAAAAACTAAACCTTTTAAAATTTTTTACCATAAAAGCAAGTACACATCGCTTAGTTAAGGCATAAGTATGCCAAGAACAGAACAGTAAACATGTTGAAATCCAATCAAGAACGCAAACTAAAACACCTTTTCGACGGAGGCGATTGGAATGTGTACGAACCGAATATCCTGAAACTAGGAGTGGGTGCTCCAGGAACAGATATCATGACCGCCAACTGTGATTACTTTCGGACGGCCACAGATCATTGTCTGGTGGGTTTAACTCTACGCAATCCCCTCATTATAAACACCAATGTGGGTTTTCATTTCAGGAACGCGAGAAGCGTGAAAACCAATCGCTGATTTTCCAATATGGACCACCAAGTGGAACATTCGAGGTGCGCCGTGAAATTTCCGCCTATTTCACCGAAATGTTTCAAAGTCCCGTACACTGGTAGTCATATACGACTTTGCGATCTAATTCCATATCTTATAAATGTGGTGCTTGTGGTTTTCAGTGAGGATTTGATAATAACCACAGGAGCAACGCAGGGCTTTCACCTAATTTTGTCCACAATGTTGGACTTTGAGGGTTTCGTATTCGTGGAGGAGTACACCTTTATGGTTGCGTTGGATATCATAAAACACTTCAGCACTCTGACCATAGTTCCCGTAAAGCTCAACGATGATGGGGTGGACCTTCGCGATCTTGAAGAGCAGGTCTCCAAACGACGCTTTCAATCGAAGAAGAAGGAGTTTTGGGGAATCTATTACACCATACCAAACTATCATAATCCCACGGGTATTCTATTCTCGCCAGGTATTTTCCAGAATATGTTATGTACTTTTCATAATTTCATATGATTTCCATAGAGGTCTGTCGTGGAATCGTGCAACTGGCTAGAAAATATGATTTCCTTGTTGTCTGCGATGATGTTTACAATATCCTTAGCTATGGCGAAAAGCCCACCCGTCTGTTGTCTTATGATGACAGAAAAGATGCCGACTTTGCAGGACATGTTATTTCCAATGGCAGTTTCTCCAAGATTCTGGGTCCTGGAGTTCGCTTGGGCTGGCTAGAGCTTCCTCCACGTTTGAAACCCATTTTAGATAACTGTGGATTTGCCAATAGCAGTGGATGTTTTAACAACTACACATCCGGCATTGTGGGCAGTCTCTTTGAGCTGAAGCTAGCCCAAAAGCAAATAGCTTTTGTCTATGAGGCCTACAAGGAGCGAATGCTGGCCACCACGCAGGTGCTTCGAGATGAGTTGCCCGCCTGCTGCAAGTTGGTCAGCCCCTCGGGCGGATACTTCATCTGGGTGCGGATTCCGGATCAATTGGACTGCCGAGAGTTTCTCAAGTACTGCCTGGAGAATCAGAAGATATACTTTATAGTGGGAACACGCTTCTCCGCGGGTGGTCAAAGTGGCAAACAGTTCTTCCGCCTGTCCATCGCCTTCTATCCGAAGGAAAAGTTGGTGGATGGAGCCAGAAGACTTTGCAATGCACTTAAGGATTACATATCCCAACATTAGATACCCCATGACGTATCTTTAATATGGCAAAATATTTTTATTATTGTGGTTATCTGCTATCGTACTTTAAATATGACTTAAAAAATATGTGACTGTGCACTAAACTACTTATCAAGATGTTATCTACTACATAAAGAGATATATGATATACACACGTTTGTTGTACAGATTCTTGGGCATGACGCTTAAAATATCACAAATCTGTTAAATTCTATACAAATACACAACAATTAGTTCAGAGTATAACTTTACACATGTACAGCGGATCTCAGCTCAACTGTAACTATATCCTTGGTTGTATCTGCATCTGCATCTTGTCATTTGTGCTGCGCTGCGAATGTTTACAGATTTCAATATCTTTCGATTGCTCATAATACTTTCGCTTGAATTGGAATGCCCGCTGGCGTATTTAGGTTCACAAATATGTTAACTACTCGGAAAAGGTCAGTACGATCTCCTTGAGTGAGGTATACGTGCCGATTACCAAGCCCAGGATTCCCACGATGATCAGCACAAAGTTGCCTGCAAGGATTTCTGGTTAGTAAACTGATTTTTGTGGGCATTTAATAGGCACACTCACTTAACACCAGCCAAACCTTGGCGAAGCCCTTAGTATTGTACCAGTGTGTGCAGATCTGGATGAGTGCCGGGAAAGCCAGTCCCAAGGCGGATAGGCACAGAGCTCCAAACAGGGAGATGAACAGCTCCAGGTTGGGAATGGCCACTGCCAGGAGGACTGCGAATAAGAAAGACATTAATGTTACTGGCTGAGGATAAATATATATGGAATATCAGACGCAAGGTTTTATAATCCTTAGTCTATGATTATTTAACTGCTATCAATTATAAATCGATTTTATTGATCAATCACTCAAGATTTTACTATAACTTGAACTTACAGGTGATCAGAACGAGGCCAGTTCGCACGGCGTATTCCCAAAACAGGGCATTACGTTGGGAGCCCAGGCGCTTGGCCACATAATCATTCCAGGTAATATCAATGGCCACATAGCAGGCCAGTCCATGGGTAATGTAAATGGCAAAGGCCAGCATGCCCTTCACGCACATGGAAAGCCTTTAAGGAGAGAGATTAATTAGGATAATCAGGATATAACTGCCAAGTTAGTAAACTTACACTTCGTGCTCCGGCATGTTTAGAGTAATGGAACCCAGCACCGCAGATCCATAGTTGAGATAGCCAAAGAGACCCATGCCCACGTAGAGGAACACAATGAGCACCATGGATACGTTGAGCACTCCGCAGCTGCCACCGAACTTCTGCGGGGTCCGCATCTCGTTCTCCAAGGGCAGGATGACACCGATGGCTTCCAGGGCAAACAACACAGTGCCAAAGAAAAGCGGGAAATTCGAGGGTTTGCCGAAGGCATCCTTGCCCTCCGTGGTGACTGGTTCCCGGAAGATGTAGTAGCAGATGATGCCAAAGGATACCATCGTAATGGCGTTGGCCAGCGTGGAGAAGGGAGCCAGATACTTCAGATTCCGCACCCAGTTGATGAGGATCAGCGGCAGCAGAATGATGATCATGCAGAGTCGCACATCGATGTTCGTATCGGCCACTGCATCCACAATGGCCTTTATGTTGGAGGCCACGAAGACCACGTAAACGCAACAGGTGCCCAGTTGATAGATTAGCAGGAACGTGTTAACCACTGTGCCAATGTATGGTGCGAATATCCGGAAGCATTTGGGGCCTTCGCCCATTGCCGTCTCCGCCACCAGTGGATAATTCATGCTGGGCATCTGTCATGGAGAAATCACCATTAATCTGGATTATATATGTCTTCAGGATCTAACCCACCTTCTTCCTTCGGCACAGTTCATACTGAGCTTTGACCAGCTGGTGAATGCAAAAGGTGCAAATGAAGCCAATGACTATCGTGCCAATGGATCCAGTGATGTAGCCGGAGTTGCGAAAGGCATTCGGCATGGCCAGAATTCCTGTGCCCAGCGAGCCCTTTAGCAAATGGAACAGGGTCTCCGAGTTTCTTAAAAATATGATATTTTTATGATTTTTTATTTCTGGGAATTATCAGCAGATCCTAGCTCACGTGGTGGGATGCTCCACATCGCGATGATGATACGGATTGTAGTCGGGATCCTTGGCCACCAAGGCCTTGTTCTTCTGACCCTTCTCCGCCAGTTCCAGTTTGTCCGGATGATCGCCGACGTAGGCCGCATTGCTGTGTCCATTCTTAGTCATGGCTATTGATCAAAAATATGCAAAAAAATACGATTGTGTTAAATGTGGTGTGTACTATAAATACTTGACAAAAAATCAAGTATTTTCAGCTATCAAGCCAAACTAATTGCTATAAAGCACACTCCCTTTAGAAATAGTATTAATCAGTTACTCCTCTAAATCTACAGCATGTCTAAATATGTATCTGTATCCGTTCGGCATTTGTATCTGCATTTGCATTTGTATCTGCATCTGCATTTGCATCTGCATCTGTGGCGCAACAAGTGCGTGATGTGCACGGTGCACGGTGCGCGTTGCTCTGAAAATAGTTTGCGCCGCTGACATATTTCTAAATTGAAAGCAGACTGCGGCAATGTCAAGTTCAGTGCCAGCGAATCATTGCCCCGATTTTCGAATACGATTGCCACTATTCCGCGTAGTTCCCCTTTCGCATTTTAGGGTATTACGAGTACCTGGCATTACGGGTATCGTGCGGCGTTCTGAGACGTGCTAAAATAGAATGGAAGCGAACAACAAAGGCCAATTTTAGTGTCACTTGTCTGTAGAATCGGACTTTGCTGTCCGTCCCAATCGCCATAC
Organism: Drosophila teissieri; assembly: GCF_016746235.2. Lineage (NCBI taxonomy): Eukaryota > Metazoa > Arthropoda > Insecta > Diptera > Drosophilidae > Drosophila > Drosophila teissieri. Next base: position 10,598,022 of record NC_053031.1, on the reverse strand, counting down.
CGCCGCCCATGCTTAATTGGTAAATATATGTGTTCGTGTGACAACGGACAATTCGAGACTTTACGGCTTCCAGTTAAGATAATCTCATCTGCCCGAGAGATATGGAAATTTTGGCAAATTACGCCAACTTTTCCGGTTCTCAGTTTTATGAGCGTGTCTCCTGCAATTGCCTTGTTGATAATATCTGCAGATCAGTTGACATATAACATGATATGCAAGTCGCGGTTCGATCCATCTGCCTTATAAACCACCCAGAAGCAGGTCTATAACCTGAATGACTCTCTGCATAATCTCAAGTACGGCGGCTTTTCCGTAGCGCCGACAAAGTCTCAGATATGCGGAAGTCATTAACCGATCTAAAGGGAGCTCTTGACGTTGATTACACCAAATTGACTTTTGGGAAGACATGAGTAATAGCTGTACATGGGAAAACTATGCAAAGTAATTTATTTATGAGTGGAATAATTGCTGCATTGCATATCTAATGATTTAATGGGAAATGTTGAGATTCATATAGAAAATAAAGACAGCTTTCAACAATAGTATTCCTCAATGAACACAACTGGGCGTATGCGCAATGTGCTTATAGTAAAATCTATGTTTATTGATGCACATAAACTTGGCAATGGAAATTCTATGAAAAACTTATAATTTCATATATTTCATATTTTTTATAGGGAAATTCTTTAGTAATTAAGCCAGATAACTTTCTAATAATCTAGTTCCGGCTTACGCTTTATGCGCCCATTGTATCACCACCAAAAATAGACAAAGTCTAGACAATACGCAAAACAGAGTTCGCAGAAATAATTTCCATAATTTTGTTGAACTATGCTAAAACAAAACAAACCCCTTTAGTTTGTTTTACTAATGAAGTGCAGGCGGTTTTAACTGGATTGACATACCCGTTCGCAGCGCGGCAATAAATTAATTTTGCGACTGTGCCGATTTGCAATTTGTCAATTTGTTTTGACTTTTGGCCGCAAAATGATTTAGTTGGCCTTTTCCTTTCTATTGCCCCTTTCTGTCTGTTTTTCTATCATCATTCTAATGCAGCTGGCTAAAAATATATATTTTTTGAAAATCTTGCCAAGCCAAGAATTCCCCATGAATCGCTTGAGATTTTCTGTTCACGTGAACGGCTGTGGAATATCAATTGAAAGCGGCACGCGACTCTCCCGGCTCTCTGTTTTGGTATTACTTTGTTATTTTGGCTTTTTTGCTTTTATTGTGCTTTTATTTACTCACTGGTGTTGTGGGCTTTTGGCCGTCTAGACTCTCGAGAGTTTAGCCAAGTTCAATGAGCCAGGCCAGTCTATTTGGCCTTAGCTGAATACAAATTTCAATTGTCAGTGGATTCGGAATCTCTTGTCTCTTGGCCCAAAGCAACTTCTAACTGACTGGCTTCAAAAAGACGTCGGCCTTGCTCCGCTTTATTAATTCGAATTTCGAAACTGGAGTTTTCCACTGTGTTTGCCCGAGACGGTCTGACAGTGAATTTTGGTATGGAAAAGTTCTTGGCAATAGCCACATTCCGGCGAGCAGCTGGAAAAGTTTTGTCAGCCAACTGTTTTTGAAAGATCGCAATGTGGTAGTGCAACTGCAAGTGCCAGTTTTTAATGAAATTTTCCACGCAAGGCGATAATTAATTTTGCGTGAGAGAAAGAGAGAGGAAAACGGCTGGAGTTGAAATAATACGTTTTTTAAAGAGAAAATTATAGTACGAAAATGCGCTCTCTACTTAACTGATATTTCTAAAAGTGCTTAAAATATAATAAAAATATAAAAGTTCCATTTATTGCTTTAAACTCAAGACTTGGTAACTTTAAAGTTCAAAAACAATGATTAACTGATATTTCTAAAAGTGCTTAAAAAATAATACAAATATAAAAGTTCCATTAATTGTGTTAAACACAAGACTTGGTAACTTTAAAGTTCAACAACAATGCAAGAGTGATTTCTGGAATGTTCCCAACCAAACTCCGTTTTTCCAACCAGTTATTTTCCTTAATGCCACTCAGTTTGTTTTTATGGCCATTTGGCAATTTCGACTGGGTAATCTTCTTCAAGAATACCCAGCTGAATAATTTTGTAATAAACAATCAGGGATGCAAATGTCAGTGGAGTCAGTGATCTTTGTGTGTTGCCACACTTCAGCTTGACCAACTGGACGTATGAGTGATTTGTGTGAGGTTTATCACACTCTTATGCCGCTTATCACAAAATAAACTTGCGAATCAAAGAGAAGCAGGTGGATTCATAGCTCCACATTATTTATATTGTTCAAAGACTTCACTTATGATTTGTATCTACAAGATATCCATAGATGTTGGCAATGACCACTGGTAGATAGATTAATCAACCGATTGTGGTGCGTGGATCCAATTTTCCCTTGAGCATTGTGAAAGGACTTGAAACTCTTGACAGACAGTTGTACGCTCATCTTATCTTAAGATATATAAATAGACCTTATGTTAGTGCAGAAGTGTATCTAAGCACTATGCAAATATTTGAAATGAGCTGAATCTCATGCCTTAAATAGCTGACAGCACTTTAAACCTTTTGCGAGCAAATTTTTGGCAACTCGATCAATAATTTTCGTCGGGCATTTGATGCGCATGGCTGGCTAAATTTAACTGCAATTAATTGGGTCTTAGTTCACTTAACTTAGCTAAAGTGAACTCAACGATCTGTGCACTCATGCCCGACTTACTAATTTGCAAAAGTTGCGCTCAGCGACTTCCGCTGGATAATTAGCCCGAAAATAAATATGCATAACTCTCACTTACCGAGGCTTGTAAAACACTTTTATTTGAATTTAGCAATAAATAACTGGGATTCTTTTGCTGTAATATCCAAACTCCAGGCGGTAGAAACGTTGACTGTTGATAAACCTTTTAAACAACTGGCAATTAGCCGAAACACTCGTTGACAGGAACGACGAAAAATCAAAACATAAATCTAAATCAACGCCGATCTCGCACCACCGCGCACTTGTTGTACCAGACTACAGACTATATACTATACACTATACACTTTACACTATACTATTCAGTTATGCCTATGCTATGGTGTACTGTTGATATGGTCGGTGTGGTTGGATCTGCGATGTGATCGTGTTGGCCGCGCGTTAACGACTAAATCAGACCCAACGTGGGTCACCAGTTTTAAGCATCGCGCGAAACGCCGAACGATACTCAACTCATACAGCGATTTTCACACAGACGACATTCAGTGGCACACAGGGAAACTCGTCGAGTGTCGCATAATCGCATGTAAAATCGGTGGAAATCGGTGGGGTTTTTGGGATGCTGGGTCTGGTCTTTGTGCATCATTGTGTTCTCTAAGAATCACCTGGAATTGACAAATATTTTATTAATTGCTTTCGACTTTTATACAAGTTAATTGGTGGCACCGTTACATCACTTCGTTATTAACATTTGGAGACTCTTTTATTTCGATTAGTTTGATTTCACCTTTGGAACTTAGATCCTTTATCCATTTACAGCTAAATCGATGGTTATTTATACTTTATATATATGTTATACCAAAGAAATAAGATAGTTAACAGAAATAAACTAACTATTTACTATTTTGTAGTTTCCCTGGAATTCCGCACTGTTTCTATTTGATCGAAGTCCTCACTAATTACTTGACCAACAATCGCCCATAATATTAATATTTGTACTAGTAATTTGTCTTGTTTATTGCCCGTGTATTCTAACCTAGGTGCTATTACTATTAATTTCGAAAAACAAACAAATAAAACCTATATTTTAGAACGCCTTATTGCCAAACCCTTCGATAGAAGCCAGATTCCTTTGGTGGGCATCGCAATGTGCGCTTCCTTAACCAGCTTTCCCTGTGCCCAAACATCAGCGGTTAACCGTTTTTGAGCGTTTTATGATTGTCACTCGACGTGTTTCTCATGTAACCATCACCTTCGAGATGCTCCTTTCTGGCTCAAACCCCCGCCCCTCCCGCTGCGATCGCCATGATCTGTGGGCCACTTTTTCTGCTTCGGTAAAGAGACGTTGCCAAATATTTGGCCGGGACATTCTCTGGCTTATGGCAAGACGGCAAAAGAACCAGTAACCAGTAACAACTACTGTGTCCATTGCAGGCAGTGCAAGACACTTCGATCGACTGGCAATTAACATGTTTTTTTTCAGTTTTTTTCTTTTATTTTTGCCAGCGCGGGGGATACTGAATTGATGGCTTAATGCACTTTCTCAGCGCCAGTTAACTGGTTTTTTTTCTCGCAGTTTTCAGGGGAGGGAGAGAGAGAGGGAGAGGAGCATTCTGCGACAGCCTGTTAACTTGGCCAAATGAAATTTCGATCGTTGGCCGCGTGCCTTCCTGCGCTTTATTAGTTCGCCTGCATTGCGCATACGCCGCATGTGCCTGGGAATTACTCAGTTATCCCTCAGTGCGCCGAGATCGGTAACCCGATATATACATATATATTCGATATCAATAAAACCTGTTGTCACATGGATATGGACGGGCTCTGACGTAGTCGTTAGTCTAGCCAATCTTGACTTTGGCTGTGACGCTCGCAGCTAAGTCATAGGTAATCTGGTTGCCAGTTTGCCAATTTGCCACATTGGTTTCGGCATTTCTTCTTTCGAATGACGTTGGAGAATCCACTCAAATGGTTAACAGATTATTAGTAAAGCGATTTCGATCAATGGATAGCGGCAATTCAATGATAAGTGTTAATTTTCCAGCCGAATTGCTGGCAATTCGCACCTAAATAACCATAAAATATCAGTGATATGGCCGAGCATTGATTCTGATATGACTTGTTTATTCAGTTGACCAAGGAAAATCTCGATGTTTTCGCTGGTTTCCAGGTGAAAACACTAATTTCATTGAGTGCCTGAAAAAAAGCTTTTAGATTAAAGCATTTGTATTTAGATATCATTAGGAAAATGACATATTGCCAATCTGGTTAGGCAAGGCAAACGCATTTGTGGATAAATATAGCGATGCGGTGTGATAATTGCATGCGAAATTCATCTGATTAGGTGTAAAAATACACAAAATAAACAAAAGCACTCAAACAGAGCTTCAAATTATATTAATTGTATTAAATTTGTTGAATATTGACGCTTATCGTTGTTAAATAAAATTATAAACATATATTATTTCTATACTATAATTGGGTAATTGTGTAATTGATGTTCAAAAAAACTCTTCCCAAGCCGGGAGTATTTTATTGAAGCTTTTATTATAACTACTTGTTACGAGAAGTTTTTACGTTGAGCTGAGTAAAAAAATGTTAAATTACTTAATTTTATGTATTTATTCATTAATTGGGAGTCGAATTGCGGAATGTTTTATTGTATTATCTCCTCCTTACATGTACTATGTTTTTCTCTTGGTTAAAACTAATTTTTATTATTATAAGTGCCAATATGAACTAATAAACTAATAATTCTAATTTCTTACGAATTACATTATTTGTTAAACAACAAATTCGTGGAAAATGCGCTAAAACTTATGCATTTTTTCCAGTGCATTGCAGAGCATCATCAGAGGTAACAATCACATAATACAAGCGAGCCAAGGGAAAATTGATTTCGCCCTGAACTTGCGCTGCCCCATTTGGTGTCACTCAACAAAGAACACGTGCCGCTGGCCCAGAGATCTCTTCTCCATTTCCATCCACATCGCGGTGGCACTTCCCTGTTGAACCGATGTCACCCTCGAATGGGTCAGGTGGTCAGTGGACTGCCCTTTGGCCTCGCCAATTTCCCCCCAACTTTTACTTTCACATTTGAATGTAGCATAATAGTACATACTGTGGTCTTGCCCACCCATCATATATCAGAGATCGCAGCGGCGTGTTAAATTTTGTGGCATTTGTGTGGCAGCTCAATTGAAAAATTGCTTTGTTATTCTCAATTTGCGGCTCTAAACAGTTTTAGGCACTATGCGTTGGCTTAATCACGAAGAATTGCGCACCAAAGAGCGAATCCCATTTGGGACACCTCTGCGCCACTGATTACTGCTGATTTATTATTATTTTAATGGGGTTGGCTCGTTTGCCCCGTTGAAGGAAGTTCGAATTGAGGGTGACACAGTTTCCAGTTCACCAGATGCCCGATACCATATATCAGTACTGCGTGAAAAGAGCTTACCATGGGATAATCCGTGGCTGCGATCGGTTCAGTTGGTCCCGACTTGGCCAGGGTGAAAGGTTCGTGGTGGTGCAAGGTCTGCTGCTCTGCTGGTCTGTTGGTCATCTGGTCTCCTCGACAAATCCACAACTGCCATGTCGACGCAGAACGTAAGTGGCTTCGAGTTTCGCATAGCTTTAGGCCATGTATCTCCACCATTGCCTTAACTTTAATTCCCATAAATACCCATAAAATAAAATAGTTATTAGCGCCGTAAATTTATATAACCTTTATTATGTTTTGTATGACTCAAAATCTCTAACAATGCAGATTGAATTCCAATAATGAGTAATACTGAGAATAGCATCTTGAGCAAACGTTGTCTGCCATTTATTTTTGAACACAAGCTAGAAGACCAGATAAACAAGAATGCGTTTTGCGTACGGTTCCGGTATTAGCCGCATTAAATGGCCAAAAATAAGCACTAAGCTTTTTGGCCGTAATATCAGCCGAAAGTGGAACACCCCCTTAAGTGGGGTTTATCTGGGCGATAAGAGCGAGCCAAGTACTGCGTGTGCACTGGCCTACAAGATCGCTGACACTTTTATCGGACGACATATGTCGTCTGTCTCCGGTTCTCAGTGGATTCTCACGTTCTGCTGTCTGGGCCGCAGCTATGGAATTGCAATAAAAGAGTCTAAACATAGTAACATACTCCAGCCACCAACCCCTTAACCCCCTGAACCCCTGAACCCCTTAACCCCCAAAAACCTCATCCACTCCGATTCACGCCGAGCTGTTCAGGCGAACAACTGACTCAATGCTAATGCTCATGCTTAACCAGTGCCATTGCCAAGTGCGCTGGTTTCACGGGGAGATCGGCGCAGATCGAAGGGGGCGTAGTGAGCAAGTTGCGAGTTGCGAGTTCCGAGAGCTTTGCTTTCGAGATATAGAGCCTCACCGTTGGACGGTTAACTTTTGTTTTAAATTGAATGTCTGGCCAGATTCGCGCTTTTATTCTGTGTCCGCCAATCGCTCTACAAACAACTCCGTCGTCGTACGCGGCGTATACGCGATTTTTTAATTGTACCCGATTCCGTTTTTATTGAAACAATGACGTTAGCCGTGATTAGCGGATCGGGCGCAGCCTGCGATACTGTAAGTGCCTCGTAATCGTAATATATCCGAGAGTGTTTCCAAACTGATTAACCAATTGGCGCAATCGATTCAGATTGTTATGGAATTCGGCTACGGTCTTTCAAAAGTTATGTCGAAATCGAGCGCTAGTCGTGGATAAATCAGAAATCCATAAGTGAATGGGTCATGGTCATTGGTCCTATAAATATAAGTTAATTTATCCTACACATATATTTTATTAAAAAATATTCTTAGCTTCGGTCAATGCAATTTATACTAATAAAATCCCATTAACTTTAAGTAGATTATATACAAAAATACTTTAGAAGTACTTAGCGTTGAAATCTATCCCTATTGCTTTCTTTTTTTTTGAAGTGTTTACCGCTGATATCAATAATATTTTTTATTGATGTTCATTTCCGATTTGTGCCGATTAAAACGTAATTTTGCTGGCCCATTCAAAACGTGCTTGTAAATCACCGATAAATCTCAGACAGATGATAAATCATATGCAATCAGGATATCACTACGAAAGCAGTGGGTCACTGGTAAAATGTCATATGAAATACGAGAGTAAATGACTTTTATTCGCCGCACTGCCACCGTATATCACTTGAGATTGCAATTAGGTAGTAATTAGGGTGTAAACGAGGCGGGTGATATGAGGGCAGTCTTATCGGATCTTCCCTGTTTGCCAGCGGATTTGGCTTGGAACACAGTAGTTTAGGATGGGCTGTCATTAGGTGAATGTTACCTAAGAGTGACTGGTCTATGGAGCGGATCAGTGGATCAGTGCAGAATGATAGAATCGACATTGGCAGCAAGTGTAATTAGACATAAGTGCTCGTTAGTTAAGCGCGTGGAGATAGCTGGCTGGGTGGTACATTGTTGTGGATCGGGTATACACTTTCCCAGCTCGGTGCTCGCTTTTAATACTCGAAAGTAGTGAGCTTGGCGGATTCGTGATAAAAAGGCGGGGTCTATGAATCACTAGGAGGGTGATTCTACCGCGCCCTGTATTTATAGAAATATCTAAAATTGTTCGCGCTACTTATCGGCTTACTTATGATTGGCTATTTTTGCATGGCCTAATCAGGCGGGGAATACATGGATTTTTAATTAAATTAACATTAAATTTTTTGGTCGGCAGCGGGTCCTCACATCTTTCTATCTGCAGACTGAAGTTAATAAATAATAGCGTCATTGAGCGCACAGGTGGATGGATACTTTGTACCCTGGCCCTGGGATTTTTCAATCTTTTTGGCGGATACACCCATGCAGATAGGAAAGTCTTATCCATTCCGCAAGTGCCCACTGCTTTCTTGGTAGCTCATACTAGTCAAGACAATCAGTTGAAAGTGTGAAACCAAGTGCGTTGGCTGTGCTCCAAATAGTTTGTCCCTAAATCCAAGCAACTAAATATAGTTTGTCCTTTGAGTCCAAGCAACTCCATATAGTTTGTCCTTTGAATCCACGCAACTAAATATCCTTAAGAGGTGAGCATTTGAAAAGTATACAGTGTGCAAGGTACAAAGTGCTGTGAGAATTGTGTCAGCGATGCATCTTCATCAAGTGTGAAATGTGGCTGAAATTAATGGATTGACATCGAGCCGACTTCAAAGTCAACAACCTGAGCTTGATCGCTTTATAAACTGACTTGGTGGGGGGTTTTTTGCCACAAGTGTTTTATTTTTATGAATGGACCAAGGATGTACGCATTGTGAGTAATGAGCTGTGTGCTTTGTATTATGTGGAATATGTTTGTGCTTTGCATATCAATTGAAGGAGTTCGCAGCTTAGGTAATACCCAATTTTTACTTCGCGTTCCGCTTTCGAATGAGCTTGCATTTCGCTGGGTGCTTTTATAGTGTATTTAATTCAAGCAATTATGGCCAATATACCTTTTGTCTTGCCCGAAACCCGTTTGGCAATCCAATTTCAGGGTGCGTTTTGGGTTTTGCATATGCAAATTGCTTAAATAACACGCCGTCAGCGGCCACAGATCCAGATCCAGATTGGCTTAAATTAGCGCTCAAGTACGACTTGATTCTGGTTTTTGCTGAGAAAGCTGCACTTGTTATTTATATGTTTTTCCATATGTTAAGTAGCTAAATCCGTGCTGATCGGCAGCAGAGGTCGCACAAATTAAGGAGTGTTTTTTCGCTCGCGAAATAAGCTAAGATTTTAGCTAATTTTTGTTTGTTTTAGTTTAAGGGGGCGTATGCGCAATGTCAGCAGCAGGAGCGCCACCTGTTGTGCGTTGGAGGAGCAAGCCGGTTGCGCAAGCAGGCGAAAGGTGGCGCTGCTTTCTAGAGATCCCAAAAGTAGGCAACCATTTTCGCATAACCAATGCTCCTGTCAGTTACGATTTGAAATAAAACTAAGCGCAGTCTTTCCAATTGGAATATCTCAATTGGCACATGAATAAATTACTTTTCAACTATATATCGAATCAAGTTGCAAGGCCAGCGATCACCTTGATCCCAAATCCAAGTTGGACTCAATCAAATCGCGGCGGCCAGTTGCAATTTCGCCCAGAACTCGGTCAAGTTTGAGTGAATTTGACAAGCTGGCAATTGCAGAAAAATCGCAGAAAATTTTCCACGATCATAATTCGAAAGGAATTCAACCGCTTTGAACTGGTTTCGTTTCGCGATTGGAGCAACCGTAGACGCGAAGTGAAGTATCAAACATGCAGTTGGCGCACGTTTCGAGTTACCATAAATAAATAAATGCGACGCAGAAATCAAATTGATTTTAATTTCAGCCAAATGACTGATCCAAACTTCTGTATGTTCCTGTATGTTCTGTATGTTCTGTATGTTCTGTATGAGCCCTTGGCATTTATTTTTGGCAATCAATTTCGTAGCCAATCAATTGATTGAGAGGGAGACTCTCGTGGGGGTCGCACGTTTCAATTGGCGGCCAATTGAGCCATTCCAAATGGAATTGTCACATCGCATTCATGTGTGTGCACTTTATCTGCACGATATCGCCAATTAATTAGCCATTCCAGTTTTCCCGGCCATCGGTTATCTGCTCTTATCTGCCGTGTTTGGGTTTAGGAAAACTGATTCACCAGATTGAAGCGCAGAAAAATATACTCCCTTTTTATTACAATGTCTCTTTTTATTTATGTTTTGTAAGCAAACTAATAAAGTGCTCCTTATCTTAAGTTATATGAAATAAAAGTGTGTACAGCTTACAAATTTTTATAAAATTATTTTGAATTATAAACGAAAAGTACACAAATCGTAATAAGTAATCCACAAAGTTCAGCTGTAGTGGTCGTTTTCTGATTATTATTTAATAATTTATACATTGATAAGCAAGTAATTTGGCAAATCTAACACAGTTTTATGCTGAAATGAGTCAGTGAATTGAAAGCTATGCCGTTTCTCCTCCGCAGTTTTATCTCAGAATTCGCAGGCGTTATCGTTTGCCACATGTGACGCATGTGCCATATAAGTCGGCTCCTAATAACTCGACCGGAACTGAACTGATTCCGTAGCCGACCTGTGCGCCATAAAATCATCCGACGATTTTCCTTTTCCGTCCTCAAGGAAAACCGCAAAGCGCAGATATATCACAGAAATCGAGGGGGGGAAACTTCGGTAGCGGTAGCGGTACTACGGAAAATGCCCATTGACGAGTGCTCTCTCTTTCCCGAGCTCTTTCTCCCTCTCTCTCTCTATCCCACTCACTCCCTCTCTCTCTATCCCACTCACTCTCTCTCTTTCTCTCACTTGGCTTCGGGAAAATGGGTCTGGGAATCGGGGGTTTCACTCGTCGCAATAGCGCAAGGTTTGGCATTCTTGTTCTGTTTGCCAAGCCGTGCGGTTGATTGTCGGCACTTCCGAACTCCGGAAAGAATAGTATTGATCAAATTTTGAAAGTAGTCAGCATCTGCGATTTGATTCCCAGTTGCGGTCTCACGGTCTCGCTCGCAAGTTGCATTAGTAATATTGCATTTTCTTATCTCAAACTCAAAATCAAACTAAAATTCAAACTCAAATTGAAACTCAAACTCAAATCCAACTACAAGTACCACAATATTTTGAGACGAGTCCCGATCATTGCTATTAAATCTGTCATTCCAATTCTGTTTTGTATCTGTAACAAGTGCTTGGAAGCCAGCCTCGATTTTCGAGCGGCGCTCTCGTTTCGCGCCCAAGGATCTTAACCCCCAACGGCCACATCCTGCATCCGCAGCGATATCGGCCCATCAAGGATTACCATCGCCATGAGTTTCCATAAGAGCGACTCGCGGACGCCGCTGGCGCCCACCGAGTACACTGTAAGTAAAGTTTAGACCCTGTTTGGGGATTACCCACCAAAGTTGCCTTCTCTGGATCTAGTGACTGTATCCATTTGGTTGTTCTTCTCTTTTGATTCGGATGTATTCCCCTCTATTTTAGTAACGTGGTTTGGAATTCTTAACTTATGATACATTTCCGTTTAATAATTTCTAGAAACATTTAGTACTTCTTAATAATCAGAATAATTAATAGCAGTGTAAATCTGTTCATCTGAAATTTTCAGGGTTCAGGATCAAGTCAGTTTAACTTGCATTTCTTAGGCCCAATAGAAAGTTCTGGAAGATGGAAAAGAAGATCCTTTGATATCCTTTTCGTAGCTTGTCAGACCTGTAGTCACCATTTTAGGTACTTCCAACCAGCTATCCTTCGATGACTAAATTAGATGATAATACTTATATGCACACATGAGTAATTAGCACTTTCTTTGCCGTTTTAAATTTTCCACTTCCCGTCTTTAAGTCCGCAAAATATTAAAATCCCCTGTAAGAAGTACGAAGTCAGCTGGGAGTCTTGTGCATGTCGATTTTTGCATATCATCGCCAGACTTTGAAACTATGAAACTTTCCGTTGATTAATTTGGCACACAGGCTTTTATCACGGACATGTGATGCGGGGGGGACACCCTTTCTCCCGCACTTGGCTGAGAAGTCGCGGGTCTTAACCCTCTAATGCCTTGTTTATTTATTGATCGATGGCCGCCGCTCGCCGCGGTTTACATTTGCTTTCGTTTGAATGATTGTTTATGCAAATCTGTGGGCTAATGTTTGTTTGGATTGATAACAAACTGAAGTCTAATTTCGGGGATGATTTCCGTGCTTCCTCCTGCTTTTTTCTTTTCTTTTCCTATTTTTTTATATTTTCCTTTTGGCTGCCTGCTCACTTACCGCTTTGTTGTTATGAGTAACAGGCCAAATAGTTTTCCACCCGCTTTTCCACACTCCTCGATTTTGTTGTTGCTCCTGCGCTTGCTGCCTATTTTCAGGGCACCCAGTGGAATTTTCCACTCGCCGAGCTGCACTTTTATGTGTGCCGGGACTCGTGACTTGGGCATAGTAATAATAATGGTTATAATGCTATGGAGTGTTGTTGGAGTGTAGGGCATTCGGCTGACCGGTTATAGCCGGAACACACAATACATAGTCGTCTACCTACTGTGTCAGCGAATTTCGGGGTTTCGAGTTCATGGAATATTTCTGTATTTCTGTTTTTCGGCTGCTGCGCAAGCGCCAAAGTTGAAAAAATCGTACGAATCGCGCGGAATTCGCTGATTCGACACCATAGTTCTCTGGCACCAATTCGAGCTGCGGGTTTTCGGTTTCCCACTCGGTAACTTTCCACTGGGGGAGCTATATATATATATATACTTTATGATATATACTTTATACCATATATCATAACTGCCCGTTCCGTGTCACTCCACTTGCATATTGGCGCAGACTGCACTTGAAACCCGAACTGAAATGCAGCCCCCTTATTTTCTTTCCAGCTATAGCATTTCAGGTAATAACAATCGGCGGGCTTTGTTCCGAAAATCGAGAGCTATGGACACTATGATCCAATATGATACGATATCGCCATGACCACCTTACGATCTATTTGGATCGAAGTGAAATACTGCCGATCGAAATGAATCGTGTTCGATATGCTCGGTTTTATTTCATTGGTGGCTTTTCCATGGTTCGATCAATGGACACTATCTTGTTCTCCGAATGTTTGCCTAGTAAACTGAGGTGGAACCTTCGAGAGCAACATTGCGTAATGAATGCAAATTGTAGATTTCGTACCCCAATGCAATGTTGAGTAACTGTTGAAGTGACTAATTGAAATAGATAGCTTCAAATAGTTATAAGTTATAAGTTGGTTCTATAATAGTAATTCATTATCTGCCACTAGATATAGATAATGCTTGTTGAATCTCTATAATCATAAATTTTGTTTGGACGCGAAATTAGTTAATATGTTTAACAACAGCTCATTAACAAGTTATTTTGTAAGCGAGGCTTAAATGTCAAAAAACCCATAATTCAGAAGCATATAAAAGTCATCCTTTTACGCTTTAAATTAAATAACAAATTCAATTTGCATTTTATACTTTTATGGGTCTATAAATAAGTTTTGTAATATGCCGAATTTATTGCAAGTTCTAACTTGAGCCTTCTAAATAGCTCTTTAAAATGTTACAAATTTCATAATCAATTAGTTAATTATATCATGTTCTATCTACCAAACATACTAATTCATGCTATTCTTTTGTGCATTGCGCACTTTTTCAAGTGCCTAACTTAATTTCCTTTTTATTTTGAATTTATCGGTCATTGGAAAACGTGCCATCAATCTTCCGATTGTACTTGCAAATTGGAAATGTCATGAAACGAAAGGCTTTCAATCTACGAGATACAATTGTATCTACTTAACTCAGGCAACTCGTGATTCCTTGAGATCCCTGCATTTGATGACCCACATATCATTTCTTATCGGCAAATGTGACAAATTGCAGGCGCCATGGTTGCAATCCGGGGGAGTTACCTATTTCGCAGAAAAAGGGGGATATAAATGGATCTCTGAGTGACATTTTCAGGGGAACTGAACCCTCGACCACGTGAATTCCCCGTGCTGTCGAATTCAGCGCTTTTATTCTCGCCGTTTGCTTACTACGAACTGCAAACTGTGAACTGCAAACTAAAAATTGTAAACTGCAAACTGCATACTACAAACTGCATACAGCACAATGCACTTTTTTTTGTGCTTCGCATTTTGCTAACAAATATACACAAAATTTTCCACTGCAATTTGTTGTCGTTTGCCGTTTTCAGTTTCGTTTTATTGCCGTTTCTCTGTTTCGGTTCTCGGTTCTCAGTTCTCAGTTCTGATTCCCCAGGCATTTTTCCACTTTTCCACTTTTCGCTTACATAAGTTCAATGGCACGCCAAGTGGGGGCAGCATTTGGAGTTCGTTTGGGGCCATTCGCCATTAGATCCCATACTATTGACATTTCCCATTTTAATTAGGAAAGCACACGGCATGCCCGTGAGCCTCAGAATGCGGCATTTTTCTTGGCTCCCAAAAAGGGTTAGCAAAATGTGCAAGTTATCATGTCCGGAAGAAGGCGTCACCCCCACGGATTAGTCAGCCAATCTCGGCGGACTTAAGAGTTACTACTCAGATTCTTGGCCCGATAAGAGGAGCCTAATTAATAGGCTTCCCTATCGTTATCGTTACCTGTTACCTGTGGGAGCAGCGTGGAAATGGGGAAATACCTGCCGTAAATTGAACGCCTTTTGCTGAATGACAGTGACTGATGCAGTTCGACTATTGCGCTGATTGGTTGAGTTATTCTCTTCTTTTTTCATTTTGTTGGAATACTAACTATTCAGGTGACACACAAGTGTTTTGCGCAGTTCCAGAAATCACTATTATCTATTATTAAATAAGCCAAACATTCGCAGAACATTCATGATTGCATTATTTGTCTGTGGCTAATTGACAAAGATAACAAGCAAAGCGTTTCGTGTTGGGCGGCAATGCAAAGCGGCATATCGATATGCGGGTATTTTGGGGCATTATCTTGTTGCGTGCGAAATTTGGTGGCGGGCGGAGTTTTATGGGCGGCTATAAGGTTAATTTTATTGTCAGACCACTCGACTTGAGCTTATATGGTTTGGGGTTATATTTAAATTAAAATGAAATGTCATTTAAACTGCATAACACTCAAGTAGCGAATATGACTGAATTAGATATTAATATAATGGGAAAAAGTTAACAGAAATTGGGAGAGTGGCTCTACTGTATTGGCCCGCACTCTTATCAATCGCTCATTATCGATTCAGCGCCCCTTGTTTCTTGTTTCTTATTTCTGCGCCCATTCGTCACACACTTTGCAATGTTAACTACACTTGGCTCCATTTATATACACATATATATTTTGCTGAACTTGAGTCGATGCAGTGACACGTGTCGCGCTTCTGGGGCGGCTCCCACCTCCTCCTCTCTTCCTAGCCCCCCAAAACTAACTCATCCCCAACCAACCAACTATGTTTACTTTTTTTGCGATGGACACGTTTCTGTTTATTTTGGCGGCAGTTCGCCAAACTCACGTTATTAGAATGCAATAAAAAAGTGCAACGCAATAAGCGATTTTCGGTCCACTATCGATGCAGTCTAAAAATAAGTCTAGTAACTTGAAGTAGTAAATAGTTATTACCAACTACTTTGTATTTACTTATCATATGGCTTTCAAGATTTTTACAGATTTTGTTGTATTATCTTATCTTACAATCAAAAGGGTTTTGAATTTTAAAAATTCTACTTATCAATGAGATAAAAGCATTTGCTTAGATGTTCAAAGATTTAGTAACTCAACTTATAACTATATACTATAATTACTCTTTAATATTTTTGAAATTTTGTATATTTTTTATTAAGTCACAGATTTTGGGCTTTAAGAAATATTCAAATTTCAGTTTGTCACCAATAGAACTACTTTTTCCTGTCTGTAGTCGGTTAAAGTGAACATTAACGTAAAGTACAATGCCTGCGATTGAGAGACTGAGTAACTGACTGACTGACTGAGTGACTGACTGAATGGCGCTTTGTCGCAATTAGTTGGCACTGCAGCTGTCTAATTATTTTGCTATCTATTTCAAGTTCGAACTTTCAGCATTCCGCACACCGCACTTTTGTTTGCCTTTGCATTTGCGCACTCGATTTTCAGCGAGTTATATGGGCTGCATGTTCTGCGAAGCGGAAAGAGGCTGAATGTAAGAATTCTTAGCAAATGTGGGCTTATCGGTTTCTCCAAATTTGTTTGGGCAAAAAATGTGTGTTTTTGAGTCTCGGCGGGCGGTAATCAATCAAGCATGAATGAGCGCAGTAAAGTCCCAAAATGCTTGGATTTTGGAATATTCACGTTTTGTGGCTTAAGTCTGCTGGTATTTTTTGCTTTATTATTTGGAAATTTTATATATTTTTCCAAGTAAAAGAAGGAAACGGATTGAATAAATGTATAGTCAAAACATTTTAATAAATTAGCTTAATATAGGAAAAGGCTTTTCTTTTAATTTTTGTAGTTATAAAATTCTGTAAGCTGTTAGTTTTATTATTGTGGATTTATCCCTATAATAACGATAATTTTTGAATTTTAGGAAGTTTATTTACAAATTATTTTACTTTCTGCAACATTATTTACATGGCTTCTACATTATACATGACAGCATTTTGATCTTTCGTCACGATGTTACCCGATTACTGTTAACCGCTATACGTTACCATGCTTCCGTTAACAGTCTGTACGTTAACAGAGCCAGCGCATGAACTTCTGCTAGCATCCCCCAGGTGGCGCTTAAATATAATTTGAACTGCAAAATTTAAAATAAGTAAAAAACCTTTGTCATGTCGCGTTTTCTATTAAGTGGACAATTAAGCAAATGCTTTCTATTGTTTTCATTTTTCTGTGCCTTTTAGCACGTATTTGTTGCATAAATTCGCAGTTTCCTCATTAGTTTCAAGCGGTGACACTAGCGTACGTTTTTTTTTGGAAGCGCTGAAAAACAATTTATTTAAAAAAACTCTTTCACCCTCGACCCGCTGAATTTCCACGATTTTTCGCACTGCGGTCACGTGTGAAAGAGAGGGGCATTTAATTATGCTGTGACGTCATGCGACAGGCGACTGCACCCAAAAACTTAGGAAAATAATGCAAATCGTGAACTGGCTGACTGTCTGGGAATACTCGAATGTATGATCCCACTCGAGAGCATTTATAGAGAGAATCCACTGAAAGGTGGGTGGCTGCTTGGGCTAGATGGGATCTGCCGTTTTTGACGGTGGTGTGGCGATGGGGCGGTGTTTTGTTTGTCGCCGTCATTGCATCGCTGGCTGGCCGCCTTGATTCAGTTGCTTGTCGCCATTTGCTCGAGTCACGCGCTGAGATTTCTCCCGCGACTCGCACCCACACACACACACATTCGACCAGCGACGACCACTGGCCACCGGCCAACTGGAAAAGAACGTCCATCCTGCAGCCTGACCTTGGAGGACCTCAAGCTGAACGCCCCCGCGGGAAAGCCGCCGCTGCCGCCGCGTCGCGAGCAGCTGACGGAGAAGGGACAGAGTTTGAGCCTCTCCAGCTTCGGTGGCTCCACGGGCAGCATTTCCGTTTCCGGTTCGGGTCGGAAGCAGCAACTTTCGGGCGCTGCCCTGGCACGCCATAAGCTGAAGATGTCCTTGAAACGCGGCGGACCGCCACCGGTGGCCAGCAGCGGATCCGGCGTCATGACCACCTCGTTGGACCAGCAGGTGGCAAAGTCAACGAACCGTGCTAGATCAGCCAAAGCCTAAATATCGCGCATACGCCACCTGTTGCAATCTGATTCCGTAGTTAAAGCAATCGATTATCTATTTCGTTTGTGTCATAAAACTGCATTGAACTTGTTCATTGATCTTCTATTTGCGTTGTTTTTTTTTCCCTTTGCTTTCCGCTTTTGGGCCACAATTCATTGGTTCCCCCGTTTTGCGCACTGCAGCTGCGAAGAGCTTTTACATAACCTTAGCTGCTGATCGAAAATGGCAGCTCTCTCTCTATGATTCTCCTATATGCTTTTCACGATCCGTACTCACTTTTGGCTTTTCCTTCTGGCCGCTTTTCCTCTCGTTGCAGAAAATCCCGACGGTCGCTGCGGGCTACGGAGAAAACGAGAAGCCCAAAGGCGGCAAAGGCGGCCCACCCAAGTGAGTATCACCTCTTGTTTCCGACTTTTCGACTTTTTCGAGAGTAGATCCCATTGGTGATCGAGATTCTACGGCCGGGACGATGGGATTCATTCGTCTGGTCGATGCCACAGCCATCGGCCACGTTGTCTGTTTGAATCCGATTTCGATTGCGTTGCGGCCATAGAAACTCGATCGCGATGTACAAGAACATCGACAACGAGTCCTCCACGACCATGTTTGAAATGTACTCCTCTTCGGACAGGTTCATCCGCTCGGACATGGCCGACGTACCCGTGCAGCAGGCGGCGGGCTCCACGCTTCCGTTGGTAATCACTCGGAAAAAAGGAGACGACTCCGAGGATGGCAACTACAATCCGTTCGAGCACCGCAAGGTGGAGCATCCCACATCGTAAGTATTAAATGTTTTTAGTTGCTATAAAGGGGATTAAATGGGATTATAAATTTATAAGGACTAATAGTGGAAAATGAAACCGTTTTGACCATCATTTGATTCAACAACTGCTGAAGCTATTACTTAAATATTCAACAGACATTCAAGTTTCTAATTATTATACATATATTTTATAGATTTTAAAATATATTATTCTCGAGTGTAAAGACAATTGGCAACATACTTTGTATATAGATATTTGATATATTACAGTGTTTTATTCTATACTTCTGCTGGCAGCTACCATATATGCTGTAATATCAGTCCTTACTTAGTATTTAGAACCTGAAAGGTACACAATTTCTGTTGGCACCCCCGATAAGCAGCTGATCCAAGTGATTAAATGCTCAATGACTAAACCAATTAATTATAAACCACCATCCGCGTCATTGACCTTTAACCGATCTGATGACTTTGACTTTGCATCGATCTGAAGCGAAAAGAACGGAAATGCAACTGCAACTGACATTGGCCTTGGACATTTTTGGCAAACTACTTTTTCCAAACTAAAAATAAGTAAAATCGCAGATGAAAATCTCGGGCGAACGAGCTAATAAAACGAAAGCGCCGACAAATGTTTTGCTCGACTCGTTTAGCAAGTGGAATGAGGAATCCACCCAGCTTTCCTGCCACCCTCCGCATTTTCATTCGATAGAGAAAAACGCATCCGCCAGGCCTTGCAATTTGCAGTTTGCAATTGCGTGAGAGGAAAATGCCGAGAACTGCAGTTGTTCAGCAGCTCACTAGAATAATTATTAACCAAATTATAACGAAATATTTTCTGCGATATACTCTACAATATACAGAGGAGTGATTAATTGGATAACTACGTCATTGACTCGGCTTGCGGGAAAATCCCTCATTTTCCTCATTTCCACCACAATCAGAAGTGCAGCAGCGCATCGCGCCATCAGGCATTTAATAATTTAATTTATATAGTTTCTTTTGGCAACGAAAAAGTGATCTATATATTTATTTAAATATATATCTTGGTTTAGATAATAAGAGCGTATACTCTTTGTATGTATTCATTTTACTAATCAAGTAATTGTCTGTATCTTATTTTCTTGAAAACTATTTTAAGAATAAGACTGCTAAATTAAGCAGTCATAATACCTAGTTGTATACACATATAATTTATCTATAATTTACATTTTACTCTTTCTATTATTTAATTCTTCAACTAATTTGTCACAATTTTTCCAGGGATCTCGAGACTTTTGTGCACTTGCTTAAGGGCTCGCTGGGCTCCGGCATATTGGCCATGCCCATGGCCTTCTCCCACGCCGGATTGTGGTTTGGACTGGTGGCCACCTTCGCGGTGGGCACCCTGTGCACCTACTGCGTCCACATCCTGGTCAAGTGCGCGCACATCCTGTGCCGCCGGCGCAAGATCCCGATGATGGGATTCGCGGATGTGGCGGAGCAGGCCTTCCTGGACGGACCACCTGCTCTGAATCGCTGGTCACGCTTCATCCGGTTCATGGTCAATACGTTTCTGGTCATCGACTTGCTGGGCTGCTGCTGCATCTATCTGGTGTTCGTGGCCACCAATGTGGAGCAGGTCGTGCGGGTGTACATGGCAACGGAGCTGAGCATTAGAGTTTGGATCATGATCGTGACGGTGCCGCTGATCTTCATGTGCCTGGTGCGCAACCTGAAGTTCCTCACGCCCTTCTCGATGATTGCCAACATCCTGATGTTCGTCGGCATCGTGATCACCTTCATCTACATGTTCTCCGACATACCGGCACCCGTGGAACGTCCTGGAATTGTGAGTGTGTCCGAGTGGCCACTCTTCTTCGGCACCGTGATCTTCGCGTTGGAGGGAATCGGTGTAGTTATGTCGCTGGAGAACGACATGAAGAACCCCAGCCACTTCATCGGCTGCCCGTCTGTGCTGAACTTCGGCATGGGTCTGGTGATTGCCCTCTACACCCTGGTGGGATTCTTTGGCTTCCTGAAGTACGGCCCGGAAACCGAGGCCAGCATTACGCTGAATCTGCCGCTGGAGGACAAGTGCGTTAATTGCTTCTCTAGATTTGAAGATCTGTGGTATTAACTCGGACTATCTTTGTTTTTCAGGTTGGCCCAATCCGTCAAGTTGATGATTGCCATCGCCATCTTCTTCACCTTCACGCTGCAGTTCTACGTGCCTGTCACGATTTTGTGGAAGGGTCTGGAGCACAAGATCCGGCCGGAGAAGCAGAACATCAGTGAGTACGGACTTCGCGTCTTCCTGGTGGTAAGTGAATCACACAATTTCTCATCTAATCAAACTCATTACTAATTCTTAAAACTTATTCTTTCAGCTCCTTTGTGGCGGAATCGCAGTGGCTCTGCCCAATTTGGGGCCCTTCATCTCGCTGATTGGAGCCGTGTGCCTCAGTACGCTGGGCATGATCGTGCCGGCGACCATTGAGCTGGCCGTGTACCACGAGGATCCCGGCTACGGCCGCTTCAACTGGCGGCTGTGGAAGAACTCCGGACTGATACTGTTCGGCGTGGTGGGTTTCGTGGCCGGCACCTATGTGAGCATCATCGAATTCCACGCCGAGTTCAGCAGCGGTCACTGAGCAGCTGGTGGGCAGCTCGTCTAATTTAACGTAGTCTGTAATGAAACTCTTCTAAGCACAGGGATGTCTAAGTTAAGTTTTTAACTAATTTTAGGGCTAACCAAAGTTTTCTAGGACTCCGAAACCTCCCGCCTCGCCCCCTGGTTATCCTATCCCGCCCCGTCCTCTACCTCCACCGATCCAAAACCGATCCAAACCAATCCGCTTCGATCCCTGATATATATCCATATCCATATCCATGAAACCCCATAGGGGGTATATTAGCAACCAAACAACAAAAGTATTTCGATTTAGTCGGTGCCACGCCCCCTCCACGTGGAGTTGTGCTGGTGCTAAGGGCGGGGGGCGTGGCATTAAGGTTACTTAGAGAATTCTTGTAGAAGTGATTTTGTATCGTAGTGATTTTGACAACAACTTAGTCGTAATTAGTTCCTACTCGAACTAAGCCAAGACAGACAGATGGACGCAGCCGCAGTTTGTTTTCGTTCTTCAATTATTTTGTTTTTTATCATTGATTTACTCTGTACATTATCGACGCCCTATTTCAATAATCATGACATATTACCAATTACCAATTACCTAAACACAAAGATCCGCTGCCAATCCTATAAAGGGGCAGCACAAAAATGGCATTAAAAAAATAATAAAACTTTTTGAAACAACCAACGTGGATTACTTACTTACTGAGTTAATTTTTGGAAATGATGCATTTAAGTGGGTGGGTTTATGTTGGGCATATATTGTAATATTTCATCAAGGTCACTGCTGATACCAGTTTGCGATATAAAGAAATTTAAGAAAAGGATTGTATACTTTTGGGCACATATTGATTTGCTTATTGTAACTCTCAATAAACAATCACTGTGCAGTTTTCTATTAACAATCTATTCAGAACTTAGAAGTTAAGAACTTGTTTCAGGATGATTTTCTAGTTCATTGAATATTTTCTTATTTAGCTGAGGTATCTCGAATACAGCTATAAACACTCTTGATATAGTAGCAATTATTACAATGGTATCAGTTTTGGAAAGTATTGCACTAAGTACTATAAGTACAACACAATAAAGTAATAAACATACAGTGACTCAGTAAGTTCAGCACTAAGATGCTACAATTTATGTGCATTGTCAAGTTTTCGAGAATACGAATACCTCCTGAGAACCTTCCAATACTTTGACCCAATTTAAGGGCCCTTGCACGCCGCAACCTTGGGCCTGTTGACTTTTCCCATCGCCTAGATTTGCGGCGTTGGTGGTTGACTGCTTTTCTTTATCATATTTTTGCGGGGGTCGGGCAATTCAGCACTTGATAGCGCTGTTTTGGCGATCGGCGAGAACAACAATTCGCATTTGAAACGCCCCGGGCGATGGGCTTTCCCACGCTACCTGAGCGCGGCGAGAGCTGAAATCAAATTAATATGTGATATGAGGCGCTGAGAGGCGCTGAAAGGCGAAGCGATTCGCTCCGCAGCGAGGGAAACTTAAACCATGAGCAGATAAGATATTTATCCAGGTGCTGGTGCCTCCTCTCGAGCCTCGTAATCGCAATCACCCACAAAAAAGTGTGTTGGCAAAAAGGCAGAGCAGAAGTGTAGCCATAAAAAAGAACATACGAAAAGGCAAATGTGCAAACGCAATTCAATTCGAGCAGAGGTCCGAGCAACCGAAACAGCAACAGAAACAGAACCGTGAGAAAATTACACCCACAGAAGATAACCGGGCGATATTCGTATCCACAAGATACTCGCACTCCAACTGCAGCGATAAGCGTTTTGCATTGTGACGCAATCGATTTCGTAGTGCGAAGGAGTACGCACACACAATTGAAAAATTACTATTTACCCAGCGAGAGTTTAAAGTTCGTGCCCATGCCGGGCAGTCGAAGTATCTCGTAGCTTGTATCTCGCAGCTCGTAGCTGGTATCTCGTATCTGGCGGATACGCACACACTGTGCCTGTGTGTCGGACTCATCGATAAGGGGCAGCGTGTGAAACCAATCAGAAACCCGTTGATTGAGCCGCGAATGACCCACGACTCTGCGTGTGTGTGCCAACATTGGACTCTTGCATTTCTCGCATTTCCCACTCACTTTCCCACTACGCAGTGAAGTGGGAATACTATATGCAAATCAGGAGCAGTTAAGCAAGTGCCTTTTACAAATGTGATTATATGGGAAAGTAATGATTACAAGCCTTCCTCCTTTTCATTTACTAATCTCGAATATTTTCATAAATAATTTTGCATTTAATTTTGCAATTTTCCATTAGCTATTTATGCATTGCAGGGAAGTAAATCGCTTTGATGAGCAACTGATTAACCTTCTGTCTCGTCATTTGCTCGTCGCATAAATCGCAGCTCCGTTTTCGCATTGAACTCCTGTTCATTTGGAATTTATGCCCGCACTGCCATTTACCTGGATTTCACGTCCACAGGAGTTTCAGCTAGTGAATCCACCTGCCCGATCGATGGCCAGATAAATGGCATTTTATTAGTCGACTGTTGGCTGCTGGCTACTTACCTGGCTCACTGGCAACGTAAGACGCCAATGGCAGCTTAATGTCAGTGGCACAATGTTTGGGCCATGTTTATTGGGATTAGTTGGCTGAAATTATGACCAATTTGTCGGGTTCAATGAGATGCAGGGGCTCCCCTTTTAAGTCAATTGCATGCAAAAGAGGCTCCTCCTTTGCGACGCTCGACTCTTCGACTCTGCGAAGTGCTGGTGGATCCATAATCCATAGAAGGCGCTCGGCGAGCACTTATTTTGCGTACATTTTTGGCAACGGAAATAAAATTAAAGCCTTAAACAGATAATGCCCCATCAACGCACTTTGCGACGCTGCCCGCCACAATGTATTCAATGCAAATCTCTGCTCACGAATCCAGTTGCCCGCTGGTAACTTACATGGCTCGGTGGTTTGGGTTATTCCTGGCTTTGAGTTCGGGTTAATAGAAAATTTATAATGCCAGCGAGCCATAAATTTGCAGAACATCCACCCACATGCAACGATAGATGGCGCAGGCCAAGGAGCATTTTTGTGTGTGGGAAAATGGGCATAAAAACGCTGTAATTTGCAGTTGACAAATACGCAAAACTCCTTACTGAGCCCGGCCTGCAAAAATTAACTCATATTGCAAGTCGGTGGCTTTGGGTACATTCGATTGAGGTGGGATGGTGCACTGTAACAACTATAATACTAAGTTGGGCTGAGAAATGGAAATGCAGATTCACTTCACTTTTAAGTAACTGAAGCAGAGGCTTAGGGTTCTATATCTATATATATTTCTATATTATTGTGGCTTTTATTATACTTAGTACTGGTATATTTGGCTGAGTGTGTAGGCGCAGGAGCAGCCTCAGCTCGAGAGGCCCGAATGATTTATGCCCGCAGTGCGGCCTACGAAAATGTGTAGTGGCTAAGGTGGCATAAAGGATGGAAAGGGGAACGGGAAGGGGGACGGGAAAGGGGAGTTGCCACAATAGCAAGGGGTAGTGGGAGGCTCAGTGCGCCGGGCGAGAGTGTTTTGCCCCCTCTGCTCCTCTTGCCACCGCCAAGCGCCCCTTGCCACTGCCACATCCCCTATCACCGGGAACTTGCCACTCGGCTGCATGGGACTCCTACCTGTTGTGGCTGCGCCCCAGGCTGCAATTGTCTGCTTAAAAGCGCTCATTCTGTCCACAATGAAGCCACATAACTTGGCCGCAGTTACCGTCTGTTACCCATGGCCACTATGCCCCCCCCCTCATTCCCGCCGATGTGATGATTTATTGCGGATCCCCTGCGTTCCCTGGCCTCCCTCAGTCCACTGCCATGTTTCCTCCAGCTCCGCCAGTTCCTCCAGTTCCTTCAGTTCCTCCAGTGGCTCCTTTGGCGAACCCAGCACGGTAGCTGCGGCTCCTCTCGCCGAAGCCGAATTGAAACTTTATTTAATAAGTTGATGTTATTTGTTAACTGCGCAAAGGGCGCTTCCAGAGCCCAACTGAGTTATGTGGCGGTGGATCGAGCCACTGGAGGCACTGCATCTAATGCAGCGAAACAGGACTTGTGCAAGGCATTCGACCTGCCTATGGGTATACATCATTTGGTTGCTCCAACTCTGCGTTATGGGATTAATGCAACATGTTTTTAAATGCAAACATTGCTCTAATCGTTTTACCAAATAAATATGTTTATTAAAACTAACTAAGAGTGATGTATATTCATACCAAATATTTAAGCTCTGCAAACTGAAAATATAAATATCATTAAGACCAAAGAAAAGATACATGCTTACGGAAGAATAGAATAGTAATAAGATTAATTTTTAAATGCTAAAATGTACATCTATTAATAAATACCTTGTTTCATAGCTCTACTAAAACATTATTTTAAAATGGTATTAAATGATTGAACAATTGAAAGCAACCTTCATCTTTTTTATAAGGAAGTGTTTCATATAAATGTAATCCCTACTTCAAAGAACAACCATAGTTGGCTGATTCCTTTTGGACTTATGGTGACCCATTGTGGAGTTCACTTGCGGACGCACTTGACCCCATTGGCATCGGGACTTGACCGGACCTTCTCCCCCTTCTCCACCTAGCCAGTCCTGCGGCGATTGGTGCGTGTGTCAGGTGAATCGCATTAGAAAGTCGCGGACGGAATCGGCGGACAGATCACTTTAATCTGAGCCGCGGCACACTTGCTGACAAATTGCTGATAAATAAAGCGAGAGATTTGCAATAATGCCTTTCTAATTTCATGCGTCGCCGGCGAGTCGACTCCACTCCATAGGCTCCATTGGCTCCACTGGCGACTCCTTTGCCATTGGGCATGCAAAGCTGGACAAAAAAGCAAAGCTCCAATCCTGGCATGGCGCCTCCATCGCGCTGCTCCATTGAGATCGCTGCTGCGGTCTGTGGCCCCTGGCTTTCAGTTTTAAACATTTTCCACACGTAACGCGAAAGTTTGAATCATTTGTCCAGCGCACTACGCAGCGATTTTCATTTAAAATTCTTGTCACAGACATGTAATTGCAACGCGCCAACGACATCGTCGATTTCAACTGCAACTTCGATCCGACTCCATCGCTGTGGGCAAGCCAGTTGCACTGGAAAAAAACTTATGGTATTTGGTTTGCTTTTCAAAACCAATACAAATATTTGACACCAAATTGCAACGCAACTTTGATTGGCAGTGGCATAGAAAAAGGTGCAGAAATCAAGGAAATGCTTTCTAAAAATAATCCTGTATTAATAGAATATTTTCATATATAATATTCTTTAAAATTAATATTTTTATAAATGAGTATTTTTATAATTAATATTTTATAACATAATATAATGTATTTTTATCTATAGGCTATTGACAATATGTTTGTCAGCCGCGATGGCCGCTGCTGCAGCTCTGCTCACCCTCACCCCGCCCCCCTGCCGCACTCCCCCCATCGCCCCCCTCCCCGCCGCTTGCTACATCTTGTGGCACTCTGTGTTGACACAGATAAGTGCGTGGCGGCGGCGATAAGTAGCGTTTTATGCATTAATTTCAGCTCAAAAGAGCATTATTTATTACGCATTAATGCGCTGAATTAACGTTTATTTAATTAATATTAATGCGGCAGCCGCTCTTGCTGCAGTTTGTTGCTGCCGCTTGCTGCCGCATGTTGCAGTTGTGCTGCATTTTGGCATAGATTTTTGGGTCAGAGCAGTCCTCTTAAAGATTGCCAGTAAACGGTTGGTTAACTCGGTAACCCAGTCATGATTGCGACTTTAGAAAGGATGTCTTTAATGTGCTATTAATTCTAATGAGTTATTATCTATAATTTTATGTACATTTTTAGTATAAGGAACTTTTTAGTGATGTGTCATAAACTTGTGCATTTTCCTTATCGCCCATGATCCCCGGCAGTGACCCTCAAAGTTGTGCAAATATTTTACCACAAATCGAAGTGGCCGTCGTCGATCCGGTAACCGAAAATCAAATTGAAATTGAAATCGAAAGTAAAGTCGTCAGGCAAATACATCATTCGCTCGCCTCGAGATATCCGAAAGGAAACGGGCGTTGCGATGGGCAAATATTTGCGAGCCAACGATAAGGGCCTTCTTATTTTTGTTTTTTTTTGTTTTGGTTTTTTTCGGGGTAATCGATCAGTGTCAGGCGGGGTTGGGGGGGCGTGGACCTTGCAACGCAATAAACCCAATAATTTATAGACCAATCACAGACGCAGTGCACGCACCGCGAACAAGTGAAAAAATCATAGTCCAAACACACATAACGCATTAGAGGCGCAAGAGCAGAAGGAGATGGGGGATGGCGATGGCGATGGCGATGGAGATGGAGTTGGAGTTGGAGGAAGAGGCTTGGACTGGATGCACTTGGTCTGGGGGATGGGGGTGCAATTTATTGGATGGACAACGCACAGCGGGCAGTCGCGAGTCCCGAGGTGCATCATCCCAGTACTTGCCTCATTGCCAATTGATTTATACAAACGGCAAAGCAACGGAACACAAATTGGCTGCCTCGAAGATCTCTCTTCTATGCGCTATATGCTCCTAGCTATTATTTGGATTTTTTTTCTCGATTTTTTTTCGATTTTTTTGCTGCAAACTATGGCTATGGGAGATGATTTGTTGCACTTTGGCTGCAATCACAGAGAGGCTAGGTTCTGCGTATACGCAGAACTCTTTGGGGCAACTGCTTAACCTGGTGACCTCCACGCTGGGAGGGATTCGCTGGGCCTGAAACTTTCAAAGCCATTGCGCACACGTGTGGCACGTTGGGGATTTCCTTGGAAAAGCGCCTTAGATATCATCATCATCAGCATCATCATAAACAGCATTGCTTTGCATGCCGACTGCGTAGCTAATTAGATCCTTAAATGGCCAGAGCAAGGCAATCCCCCGGCGGAAAGTGAGATTGCTGCTCAGCCAGGCAGGCAGGCAGGCGTTGGCAAAAAATGCCACACAAATGACGAGCGGCGGACCCGTTGACCGTTTTTGGCTTGGCTATCGAAGTGGCAACGGGACGCGGCTGCCAAACAGCAAAACACCAGTTTATCGGGGGCCGAAACGACCCAAAACAATAAATTACGCAATCCAAATGCTCAACTGCAGTCCATCAATGGCATAAGGAGGCAGTCTCGAGATTCAGAGTCCCAGTCCCAGTTCCCAGTCTCAGTTCCCCGTGCCAGTCGCAATCCCAGTTGCAGCGTGGATGCATTACCATATCGGCATAAATTCCGGAGCACATCGTTAAGTGGGCTGACGAGTGGCCGGCATCGCCGAAGACGTGTGCTGCAGCTGGAACAGGTTGTCCGTCCTCGTCGTCGTGTGTTGCATGCTGCATGTTGCAGGTTGCTCACTGCTGCCGCTGACTGCACACTTGCCACATGCCGCATGCCAGGCTGCAGCCGCATCAACTCCCACAGCTAATGAGGGAATTACCCGCACTGCCAATGCCAATATCGTCATCACCATCGATAATGGCTGGTGCCCGGCCCCAGGTGGGGGTTAAACCAGTGGGTGGTGGGCGTGACCTTTGGGGCATGGCGCCTGCTGCACGGAGCGTAGGCTTTGGCTTTAACATGCCGCGCCAGGAATGCGGACTCATGGCTTTAATGATTCTTGATGATCTGTAAGCAAAATTGCAGCGTTCGCTGTTTAAGGATCATAAACATAAACTGAATGCTATTTACACCAAATAAATGAAAGTTTTTAGAAATAAATACGCACTTTAAATAAAATGTGAAGGTGTTTACTACTTATTTGGAATTCACGATCGCAATTGGCTTAGAAGAACATCAAGCCAGGTGCTTCCGGAGGAGCAAGCTCAGGTGCGGACTCCATGTCATCCGCTGTGGTGGTGTCCTTCACGGTGGTGGCACTCGTGCCTTCAGTCGTGGTCTCGTCACCACCCCACTCCGAGATCATGTCCATGATGGAGAAGATGGTGCCCTGCACCAGGATGAGTATGCCAACGATCACATAAAATATATCCTTCACCAGCTTCCACTTCCACTTGCCATAGTTGTACTCCGGCGGATAGTACAGACAGATCTCGATGAGGGCGGGAAACACCAGGTTCAAGAGCGATATGGTAAGTGCTCCAACCAGCGACAGCAGTGGACCCAGTTTGGGCGCAATGATCCCGGTTATGCAGATAAGAAGGACCACACAAACCCGAAGGATGGACTCCTTCAGCGCAGCGTTCTTGAGCTCTCCACTTTTATTCCAACAGTGATTCATTATAATGTCAATGATCACGAAGCCGGCCAATGGATAGGTGAGGAAAATGGCCATGGCTATAAACGCTTTGGCAACTTGCGAAAGTCTGGGGGTTACACAAAATTGTAGCTATTTAAAAGAAAGAATTCCTCGACTATCAGATACCCGTTACTTACACTTCGTCTGTGGGAATATTGAGCGAAATACTGCCATGAAGTTCGTCTCCGTAGCGCCAGTAGCCCATAACACCAAAAGTTACATACGAAATTATAACCAACAAAATGGCCCGGTCGAGAACTCCAAACCAGCCGAGGTAGTGCCGTGGTTGGGCCATCTCCGCTTCTATGGCCAGCATCTGGAAAAGAGTTAACATATACACTTCTTATAAGAATAGTTAAAAAGCTTTGTAATAACTTAAAGAACTCACCACGCCCACCGATGTGATGGAGAACAGGGCTATGCCAAAGAATAAAGGCAACTTTTCGATGTTGCCAAAGACGATGTCGCGATCCGTTATTGGCGGCAGATCGAGGAACAGGTAGTACATCAGCATACAGAACCCGATATAGATGAGCATGGAGGCCAGGATGTTGAAGGGCACTAGGTACTTCAGTCGGCGTATCAGGAACGCGGGTATGAGGCAGATTCCGACCACGGCGATATAGATTCTCAAGTCTGCCGTGCCCCAGTAGAAATCGACGAGTTGCTTGAAGGTGGCAGCCACAAAGACATTGTACACGACACAGACACCGAATTGGGAGAAGGCCAAGACGCCATCGACCAAATACCCACCGGCCTTTGCCATGTACTTAAAGAACTTGGGTCCCTGGTTGAATGAGTATTCCATCGCTACTGGATATGTGGCATAGCCAATTTGCATTCGACGCGAGCACTCTATCATGCAAATAATCTTCAGGCATGAAAAGCACCGAAAAATATAATTTGTTCAACGATTACCTTCCCAAACTCACCAACATCTGCATGCCGTGGATGAGCATGAAGCAGCACGCAATTAGCAGGACAACGCCATTGATCATGCCGGCGTAATTGAAGGACAATGGAATGGCCAACACTCCCGTTCCCACCACGCATTTGAGGAGTGAGAAAAAGGCACCCAAGTCACTGCAGAAAAAGTATCAGAAATGAGTTTCAAATGATTTTAGCTAGGATTTTTAGCTAGGATTTTAGCTAGGATTGTTAGCTAGGATTGTTAGCCAGGACTTACGATATAGGCTTCTCCACAGTTCGATGTTCGTAAGGATCAAAGCCGCTGTGGAAGAAAGTTGGATAAGTTTGGTTAATAAACTGTTAAGAGTCTTTTGTAATTGTTGTTACCCTTTCTCGGCCATGTTCAAATGTTAAGTCTGTTTTGTAGATACAAATCAAGTTAATACCGTGTGTATGTCGTAAAGATATGACATTCTAAACAAAGTGACTTGAATTCTTTATGTACATACCTCTAAAGAACTAAAGAAAACACATTTGAATATTCGGTGACACATTTTTTTATATACTTACATACCTCTAAAGAACTTAGAAGCTTGGTAAATTATAATAAAATTATCCAGGAATAATATTTGTATATATACATTGTTTTAATTGCACTTAATAACAAGCATAGCTAGTATCTGGAAGTACACAGCCTTTAGACCTTTTTTCTTACAACCGGATAGCGAGCGTAGAGCGTTCGCAGGGACACCACTGTACCGGCCACTCCGCCAGCCACGCCCATGCCAATGAAGAGCAAGGATCGAAGGAGAAAGATCCTTCCAGGGCCGTAGTCCTGCTCATACCGCAGGCAGATGTCCACGATGCCCGGCAGGATCAGACCCAGTTGGGCCAGGCAAAAGGAACCCACGAAGGAGAGCAACAAGCCAAAGTCCGGATACTGGATGGCCACCAGCACGGACGCGATGACCAGCGCAATTCTCAGCAGGAACTCCACCGCCCGCGAGTATCTGTCCTCCAGCTCCGGTTCCAAGTAGTTCCGCCAGATGATGCTCACAGTTACGTATCCTTGCAGGGCATAGCTGAAGAATATGGCCAGGGCAAACATGCCAGTCACCAATTGTGTCAGGCTTACAAAATAGAGAAGAGATTCTAGTTCATCAACTAAATATTGTAAATTGTAATAAATACCCACAATTCGTCTTGGGGCAAATTCTGCAGTATGGAGTTGGCCGTATTCTGGCCATATCGCCAATATCCAAAGAAGCCAAAGATCGCATAGAAGCTGATTACCACGATCATACCTTGATTCAGAATGCCACAGGTGCCCATCAAGTTTTCCGGGGTTCGCATACTTCGACCGAGGGAAAGGATCTGCAGAGAATGATATCCAATTTATACAAAGAACAAAGGATATCTTTAAAGTAACAAACGCACCACTCCAACAGATTCAATGGAAAAAAGCACAGTGCCAAAAAAGATGGGAAAGTTCCTCAGCGGCTGAATGGCATGAAGTGGTTCAAACTCAGGAAGATCCCGGAATAGGTAGTTACAAATCACGCCATATCCTAGTGTCAGCGAAATAAGTTTGATGAATAACTAGCACATTAATGATAAAACCCACCTGCTATTAGAAGGATGTTGGATAAAATGGCAAACGGCACAAGACTTTTGAGATCCCGAATCAAGAATGTTAGGATCAATGGAGAGGCTATCAAGGCCATGTAGAGCCTCTCATCCCAGGACCACAAGTACATATCCCCCAGATGCTTCAAACTCTTGGCTATGAACACCACGTAGACGCAATCCACGCCGAAGTGATAAGCACACAGCAGGACATCCACTAAATAACTTAGGGATAAGGTTTAGGAAATATATTAATAAGAAAAAGTGATTTACACCAACCCAAAGGGCTTGCTCAGGAAGTGAAACTTGCGAGGTCCTTTCAGGATAGCCAGTTCCACAGCTTTTCGATAGCTGATCAGGGGCATTTTGTGTTGCAAGCCCAAGTTATTGATATGATGAAGCTGTAGAAATATATTTATGACTAAAAAGTATGTAAGTAAGTTAGTAACTTATACCAGTATGTGCATGGCATAGAGCATAAAGCAGCTCAGGGCAAAGGTGCCAACAATACCAACTAGCCAACCCGAGTACAGAAAAGCCTGTGGCATGGCCAGGCAGCCAGTACCAAAGCCACACTTCAGCACATTGATGAAGGCTTCCAAGTCGCTGTGGGTAAACTCTTAAGGCATAAGGATACCTCACTAGCAATGGGATCTACTTACGACATTCCATTATCCCTTTTCGAGGACAAACGAGCCTCATTGGCCAGCGGTGATCTACAAAAGATTTCCAATTACAAAAGCCAATCACTCATTCCGGAGTTGACTTACCCGAAACTGTTTTGCACACCGCCCAGGAGTCGCTGGTGTATGGAGAGCTTCTGGTCTAAACGTCTCCTCTTCTTATTGCCCATTTCAGAAAAAATGAAATCACTTTTAGGCGAATTATTATTATTATTAATCAGACGGAAAGTCAGCGCCGACTTTGGTCTGCAATTATGCAAATGTGGATCACAGCAGATCCACCTCGGGTTACGATCTCTGCTGGAGCTGGGATGTGGAGCTGGGATGTGGAGTGCCATGGCAGGATGCCAGCTTCCAGGAAGGGTGGAGGTATTAGCATGGCCCTGAGCGGCTATCATTTCCAGGAAAGATCCAGTTCCCCCTGTGATGTGTGGGCGTTTTAGGCCTGGCCCAGGAATTCGCTACCTAAATTATGCCACTTGCCTCGGGGTCTTGGGCAAACTAATTAGTGTGGCCAGTATGGGGGCATTTTTCAATGGCCCCCACCTCAATTGGCACCTGGCCATAAATTCAACCGGCCTTGGGACGGCGGACAATCTACAGTTTCTAGTTAAGTCTGCCCACCTCTCAATCCTCTCAAGCCTCGCAATCCTCTCGAGCTTCTCAGTCCCCTTGGCATTGTGTGGGGCCAACTGCCCGCTGTGAGCCACCACCTCCTCCTCCAATCTTTCCGGTGCCGAATCGAAAATGCAAATGTGCCGTCGCCCAGGAGAAAAGTGGGCATTCCCGAGGGGCCAGAAGTCAACTAAGCAGATTTGTTTATTTTACTTTCCATTCGCTGTTTTCCTATATCATAAATAGTCGCTCGTTAGTCTGCGTTTCATTTAAGTCAGACTCGTCTTCACCCTGTACTCATACAATTTCTTTTAAAGAAAGTTATCTTATTTATTTCGATAAAAATTTGATTTGCTTTTGTATTAGTTATGTATTTAGTACATTTTAGTACTAAGAACCCAGCAGTATTTGATTAAAGAACAAAGTCAGTGAGCAACCATCCAATTCCTAATTCGAAATTCAAATGCAACTTAACCCTTCGTTTTCATTATGCCTGCTGCCCTAGGTGTCAAGATAATGCCTTTAGGTAGTCCATCGATTCCTTTCGCTGGTGGCTAATGGTGGTCACGTCCACGTCCTCCTCTCGCTGATCCTTGTCGCCCCATCCCCAAACTGGATGTGATCCATCGCCCGTGCGCTGGGCTCTTTGCCTAACCAAATCGAGGGACACACTCTTGAGATCGTAGGCCCAGCCCAAGTAGGCCATGAAGTCGATGAGCTTGGTGGTCACATCCTGCGAGTACTGGCCCAGCTCCGCACTCTTGTAGTCCCAGGGAAAGACATGGTGGTAGTTGTGGTATCCCTCGCCCACATGGAAGAATATGAGGAAGCTCTGATCCACAGGACATATGTTCTTGTCGTAGGGCCTCATGCCGTGCATGTGGGCAGAGCTGTTCACCGCCCAGATGAAATTCAGACTGACGCACCAGCGAAGCAGGGCCATCACGTGCCAGGACACGTTGAAGGACTCGCCCCACAGGCACATGGGCAGCACGGTGGGCAGGACGAAGGCAATGATGGGCATCAGGAGCAGGTAGTACTTCTTCTGGAACATGAGCAGTGGATCGGCCTCCAGATCGGACAGATCTATGTGCTTGCCCTTGGCCACAACTTCCGGATGCTTGCGACAGCACAGCCATCCAATGTGGGCGAAGAACCAGCCGCGCTGCGAGTTGTACGGGTCCGCATCCGTTTCCGTGTACTTGTGGTGCACACGATGATCCCGCGCCCAGTAGTAGACCGCATCCTGGAAGGCGAACGTGTTCAGGAACAAGAAGATCAGCTTCAGCCGAGTGTTCGCCTTGAAGGTGCGATGTGCCCACAAGCGATGGGCACCGCCGGAAATGCCCAAAATGGTCACCACCACAATGGGCAAGAAGAGCAGGAACGTGGTCCACGTGGCTGTCGTGAGGAGCAGCCACACTCCGTAGAGAGAGACTAAGTGAAGGATCGCGAACAGCACTATGTTAAACCACACCAACTCCAGTTTCCTGCCATCGGTGGTCTTTAAATGGTTCACATCCGAGGACAATCCGCCGTCCACCGTCTCCACATCTGATTCGTAGAGCACTCCGGTGGTGTCTTTGCTGTTGGGTGGCATGTTGCTCTATGTTCGATACTGTCACTTGTTTTTGGGCTGTGCTCCTATTTATCAGCTACATAAACACATTGTTTACATTGTAGAAGCCCTAGTGCCATGCAAATTCATGACCCACAATCGCTAATTATGCCAATGCATGCTAGAAGTTCGCATTGATTAGCAACTGCAGCATAAGCATGGAAAATTTAATTGCAAGAATTCTGGCTTCTCGAAAATTCTGCTCTATACTATTTTTGGTTAACCGAAAAGTTTCTTTTCAATTTATTTGGGACTGAGTATTTCTCTAAGTTTTTCTGCGTGCAGACAGTAGATGCTTGATGCGGCTGCTGCTGCCGTTGCTGTTGCAGTTGCAGTTAGATGTGGCGCATCATTAAAGTGCAGACAAATGGCAGCGCGGCATGTGCGGCACATGTCAGGCTGCACAAGCTTTAGCAACAGGTGAAAATGCTGGAATTCTGATTATCCACCGCTGCTGCAGCTGCAGTTGCACTTGCAGTTGCTGTTGCAGTTGCACTAGCAGTTGCTGTTGCACTTGCAGTTGCTATTCAGTTGCTGTTGCGGTGATTGGCAGCAACTTAAACTGTAACTTTCAGCGATTTGTCGTCGT
The DNA here is from genome assembly GCF_016746235.2 of Drosophila teissieri. NCBI lineage: Eukaryota > Metazoa > Arthropoda > Insecta > Diptera > Drosophilidae > Drosophila > Drosophila teissieri. The sequence goes on along the minus strand of NC_053031.1, from coordinate 10,562,425 downwards.
TGTCGCTGTCGTTCTCTTGGCACTGGCACTCTGCTGCTGGCCAAACCAAAACTATTGGCCGTACAGCATGCAACATGCGCATAATTATCCGAATGCCCCGCTGGCAGCATGGGGTGCAACATTCCACCGGCCACGCCCCCAATTCAATTTACAGCCGGAAGTGTGGGTGTATACTTATTTGATATACATTCGCAATCTGCTCGTGTTGCCAGTTGCCAGTTGCCTGGTTCTCCTTTCGCAAACTCATTTGCTGGTTCATAAATCATAAATCGCAGCGGCAACTCCCGCATAAAACGCAAAAAAAAGTAACCCAAATCAACGCGGTTTGAAAAACGCATTTAATGATTGGCGAACAGCAGCAACATCGAGAGCAGCAGCTACAGCAACAAAAGCAGCAACAGCAACAACAGCAGCAGCAACAGCAACATAATAGGCCCATCTAGAGGCAACATTCGCGTACCAGCAAAAAGTGGGAGGATGCAGTGTATTTTCCCTCGCCCCGCAGTGCTGTTTTTTTTTTTCTTCATTTTAATGCCATTTGTTGCTGCCGCAGTAGATGTTGCTGCTGTGCTGCTGCCGCTGTTGTTGCTGCTGCTGCTGTTGTTGTTGTCGGGCCGTTTGCCTTTTTGGGGCCCGTGAGGCATTCGCCTAAGCGGCAGGTTCCTGTCTGCCCCATCCAGAGCGACGTTGACTGCATTTTTAAGCGCGCTCCGCGCATAAAATAAAGCCAGATTGCAGGTCTCTGCCTTGGGGCCATCATCCTCCCGGTTTGGCTTCTTGAATGGGGCGAGTAAAAGTGCAGGATGCTTTGTTGTCCTGCCTCTCCGGACTCGCAGCCCAGTCAAGAGCCCAAACTCCAAACTCAAACTCCAAGCTCCCAACTCCACTCGGAAGCGCTTCTGCAGATACGGCAGCTAATTTTCGATGGGCAAAAAACCAAACCAAACCGAAAAAAAAGCACAAGCGAAGCATCTGAGATCTTGGAGCGATAATGATGCAGGTTAATCATTAGCCTGGTACGTGTATTATGCGATTATTAGTTGGGTGTGCGGCTGTTCGGCAGCTCCCTTACTTCATCTTCCATTTTGGGCGAGGATTACCCGCAAGCTCAATATTTTGGTGGGCGTTTGCCTCTGCTTTTCGAGAGTGTTTCTTTTTTTCAGATAATTTCCAATTTCCGCTGCAATGTTGCATCTACATGCGGCCAATTTGTCAACGCGGCGGCAGCATGTTGCTGCAACATGTAAGTTGTCAACGTTTTTTAAGAATCAATTGCCGCCCAGCAGTAGTATGGTATAGTACCACAACTAGTACTAGAAATCCGATCCCGGTGGACTCCGCCTTCTCGGCTGCCGTCTGTCAGCGTCGAGGATATAGCATATAGCTTATGGACCAGACCAGAACAGCCGGATGCCACACAAGCGGTTCGGAAAGGCGGCCTTGAACGAAGTAAAAGCCCAAGTACTTGGCAAAAATCATTGCAGAATTTAAATGAGCGCAGCACACACTCATACACACTAACACACACAGTTGGCTTCAGAAATATTTTGAGGGCAAAAAGCGCGCTCAACTGACGTGCAACATGATTTTGTAGGCGTGCAACATGCGCATGCGCAACAGCCGCAACTTTATCAGATTCTGCGCTCGTTTTAGCATTATTTCTGTAAGTTTTTTCGCCTGCCTCGCCGGCATGTTGTTGACTGTCAATTGTTTGGTGGGCGTTGCAGCAGCAGCAGCAGCAGCAGCAGTTGCAGCAGCAACCAGCAACTAGCAACAATAGTTGGGGCAGCAGCAGCAGCAGCAACATAGACTGTCCCACAGTCTGCAGCCAGACTTTTGAAGCTATATCAATGTCAACAGCATTATCACACTACGCTGTCAATATGCAAATGCCCAGAGCAAACCCAGCGACAACAGCAACAAGCACTTGCCAGACCAAGTAGCAACAGCAACAACAAACAGCAGCCACAGCAACAACAACAACTGCAGAGGCCACAACAACATTCGCCTGCAAAAAGACAAATAAATGCTTGTTGCAGGCGATTGTTTTTCATGTGTGCGTATGTGACACTCGTTAACACGAAGCGAAAATGCGCGAAATGCGATATTTCACACGATTTATGCACGGACAACGACAAAAGTTGCAACTGCAAGGGGGCAGCAGCAGCAGCAACAGCAACAACAGCAAAAGCCGCAGGAGCAGCAGCAGACCACACAAGTTGCATGTGGCCGATGGGGCAGCTTAAGTTGCCTGCCGCTGCTGGCTGAATATGAAATACGCAACCCGAAAGCAACCCTCCATTTGTTCAACTTAATTTGGACTCCCAGGAAAAGCGTTCGCAAGATGAGTTCTACTTTAAGACTAGTACTAGTAGTATAGACAAGTACTGAAATGTAAATTGAGGTGTTGCAAGTGCAGCTTAACACGGAAATATCCTTATTGCAACCATAAGTGGATAATACAAATGTATATATACTAGAAATATATTGAATGAGATTAGCTGCTGATAAGAAGTAGTGGAAATATATTGGATAAGATTAGCAGCCGATAAGAACTAATTAGACCACTTGGATAAATCGCTGCTGCCACATTCCACCATGTTGCAATTGGCAGCACGTACTACATAGCCTAAATGCAACGTGTGGCTGCTGTGGCTGTGGTGTTGCAACCAGAAAACAGGCAACAACGAAGAGCCACAGCAGAGCGCTTTTTGGAGCGGGCAGCTGATTAGCCAGCTCAGAGTTGGCAATTGCTAATGGCCAAGTTGCCGCTGCTGGCGTGCTAATTTGACAGCCGGGCCAAGTTTTCAGCGAGGGAGAGAGAGAGAGTGACTGCTTTCGAGATTTATGCGTTGCCAGTTGGCAGTGGTGGCCACGTATTTGCCCATTGGCCCATGTACATAATTGAAACGTAATAAATTCTGTGATGTTGCAGCGTTTTCGTGCACAATTAGCGACTGCAAACTGCAAACGGCAAGCCTATATAGTTGCAACTAACGACAATTGCTGACCATTTCCATTTCCATTTGCCATGACTCGCCGTCCGATTATTAAATAAATAATTTCATAGCGTGGCTAGTAGTAGCCACTGCCTTTGCTGGTTTTACAAGCTGTAAAGTGCGAAATCAACACGCTTCATGCCAACTACAGATTGAGTGAAGCCAGGGAGTACTACATACTAGTTACTCGTGCCCCATTCCTTTCCTGATATCCACTGTTCGAGTGTCCAGAGTGTCCACAATGTTAGTTGTCAACACAAATGGCAATCGGCGTTGATAAATTGTTGCTGCCTTGGGCCAATTATAACCGTCTTTGGGCCTGGCTGAATATAGCCGACCGATAGCCCCGATGATAGTCCGATAGCCGGCAATCTGACAACCCCCTTCCGCCAAATTGCTCTGATCATGTTGCCGCTGTTGCCCCTGTTGCCGGTGTTGCCGATGTTGCAAGGCTTTAGCATGCAGATATCGCGACGGGTTTCCTTTCCTGCGAAGCCCCGCAAAGGAGGTTCCACTCTGCTTCCGGTGTGGGCGCAACAGGGTATAACAGATTTCGTAACCCAATACCCGATCGATCTCCTCTTTCAGCACAACTCCTTCAAATGAGTAATTTGTCAGGGGCAGCACACACACACAAAAAAAAGGCGCCAAAGGCAGTCACGTGCTGCAGGGCAAAGAAAGGAAAAAAAAGCAGAGAAAGCAAAGAAAGCAGGAAGAAAAAAGGAACTGATACGAAATCCCAACTCCCCCGCAAATCCACTGCATCCACTCACTCAGATGATCCATCCAGGGTTTCGCCCTGCAACATCAGCTGTTCCCTGTTCCCTTCCAAAATCCATCCAGAATTGGCGCGCGCTACTCCTGTTCATTATCGTTATTATCTACGGCCCGGTGTGTCCTTATACAATAACATCTAATTTCCTACCTTTCGCAGGGGCCAGGGCTACCTAGATTTCTACCTACACTTTGTCTGTGATTTCCTCACAGGACACATCCCTTGCAAGGAGGGAGAGTGGCAGGAGCAGGGGCAGGGGATGGGGTATCACCCGCATCACATCCTTGATCGATAAATGTTGCATATTTGTATTCAGCGCTAATGACAACGGGGCAAGACACACGGAATGGGGCGATCGAATCGGAAAGATGCAAGATACAATTGATACAAAAGATACAAAGGAATATACAGATATCGCTATAAAGAGGTGAGGAATCTTAAGATTTAATGGAAGATGACAAGCATAAGAAATCCTAGCAGCCAAGCAAATGTAAGAAAGAAATTGTAGTATATAGTGTAGATATATTAAAAGCATTTGTTAACTAAATAAAATCGTCTTAACTTACTTACTATTTATACTGCAAATTCCTCTCTAGCGAAACTCCAAGTAAGATTTAGCTAAGATTTCTGCAAGAACTCCGCCCAACTCCGCTTCCCCTAACCGAAATCAGCAGTCACCCCATCCGAGATTATTGACCTCTTGACAAACAAGCGAGTCCTGCGACCCCGCAGGGTATCCTTTGTTCGGGCAGCAGGAGCGGCAGCAGAACTCCAGGCCAGCTGCTGGTGGGATCAGGAACCGACTTAAGAAGTTGTTGGCGCGCAGAGGGCGAGTAATAATGCAGAATGCTGCAGTAGCTGAAGCTGAAACTGAAGCTGAAGAAGTGGAAGATGCCGCCGGAACAGAAGTCGAGCCGAGGAAAATCTGAGAAAGAACAGCTGACGGGGAAACACACACGAGCCACACGGACACGAATGCTGCAATTGACGAAAGGATCGCATCTGATCCTCTTTGCGGTTTGGAGCGGAAAAGGTGTCGGAATTGTAGCAAACAGCTGTGAAGGTAATTTCGGTTTTAATTGTAAATGCAATTACGAGGAGCTGCGAAGGAAACAAGTGCTCTACTATTTTCAAGCAACATGTGGGAGACGCCAGTTGAAAAATCGAGAATTGAGTGAATTAATTGGTATTTAAAAAAAAGTTATATAATTCGTTGTAATTTTTTTGTAACATGCGCCAGGTTTATGTGCCTTTCTAATATCGTAATTCAGGTTTATTTAGTGCTTTTTGATAGTACAGAAATATGTTCACCTGACTCATAAAAACTTGAGTACCCATTAAACACTCATATGCAGGATGCTCCTGCAAAGATTAATAAAACCAAAAAAAAATGTAAATTAATCGACCAACGACTAGACGTTGAAAAAGTTTCGCCGGAAAGGTAAAAAGATCAGTAGGTGGAGTTGCAGAAAGTTGATTTGGCAAACCGTTAGGCGAATCATAAACAGAGACATCGCATTCAAAGAAATTCAAATGAATTCGTTTTGAGTTTCGGTTTTTGGCACACATATGTAGGATACTATGTGTTGCCCCTGACTCAGGGACCATGCCCCCGGGCCGCCCGCCCACTTAAATTGCGTGCCACGTTGAAAGCATTCATTTGCAGCCAGCCAGACTGAATCCCCGAGAGATATTTGTGCGTTTATGTGCCACTGGGATGCGGCGAACTACAATTAAATTTGCATTTGTATGATTTTTTCCTGCCGTTGCGAGTGCCGCGGGTGAAATACCTTGGCGTAGGAAACATTTATCACTGCTCTGGGGACTCCACCTCCGCCACCGCCACCATTCTGCCGACTGGTAGAATACCATTTCAACTCAACTCAAATGGCCAGTCCAAGTCGAGTCGAGTCCACTTGAAACGAAACGAAACGCACAATAAAACTAAAACGTTTATAATTTCATATGAATTTCTTGTGGCGGAGCTTGCAACTATTAGCCGGGACATGCAATTGGCCAAAAGAGAGCAGGGAAGGAGGCTGGAGGAGGCATACGGAATACAGACAGCAAAGAGCCAAGCCAAGTCAGGGACCAACTTAATCACAGGTTGGCCAGCTGAATGGCCTAAACGAAAATGCTTAAATTTAATGACATAAATATATACGCTGAGCGGTGTGGCACGGTGGAAAAAAGTCGTTATTGTACTTGGTTAGCATTGCGGCTCATGATAACCTCGATTTAATTCAATTATAATCGAAAAGTCACAGTTTCGAGTGCTCTAATTATTTTGCCCAATATCGAATTCGAGTTTTTTTCACAGCCCCAAAAGACAAATTAAAAGTGAAATAGAGGCTTAACAAGTTGTGAATTTTTAATGATTTAATAAAATGCAGTAAACAGATCTTTTGTTTTTTATGCTCGATAATTTTCCAGGTTAATATGAATTTGGAATTTAAATAACTGAAGCAATTTCTACTGTGCACAGATCTCATCAGCTGTGGCGGGTGTTTATCCCTGGGACTCCCTCTTTTCCCGAGGAAAATGCTGCTCATCTGGAGAAAATCTTGAAAAATATTTATCAATCTGTCACGGCTCGAAAGCCCCGTCGCCGAGGATCAGCCCAACAGGCAGCTGCCCATTTAGGGAAAACGAGTTGCGCGTTGGGAGTGGGAAAAGGTGTGGCAAGATTTATAGGGCGCTCGGGCGACCCACCACCACCACCACCCTTCGTGGAAATTGCGCATTGCGCACTTAAGGGGCTGGCAGAGATCCCGTTTCAAGGACCTATCCTGAGGCTCGCCAACGCCACCCCGTGAGGCGGGACTAGGACATGAAAAGACCAAGGACCGGCTGCGTCTTTGACTGCCGGAGGTCCTCCTCCTTCCTCCTTCCTTCCACCCCATACCACCCAAAAACCGAACGCAAAGGAACCCATCTTCCTCCCTCTTCACTCGATTCCCTTGGGATCGCTAAGGCTGCGCAAAGGACACAAAAAACTAGAAGGAGGGAAGACTGACAACGCAGCTGCGCCTGCTAATGAACAATTTTAACAATCTCTTCCAGTCGCTGCTGTTGCGCAGTTTGGGAATCAGAAATGGAAATGAAAGAATAAAAGCTTGCCAGCTGGCTCGGGACTTCCACGTTGATGAGCTTTGCGAGTGAGCGGAACTAATTTCCATTGTATCGAAAAGCGAGGAGCATAGATACCTTCCCAAGTATCTCACAGCACTCCCTTCCATTTTGGCCTATCTGAGAAACTATCTTAATCTTGGCATAAACACTGATACATCATCATCGATGCATAGGCTTCACTTCAAGTTCGCTGCCTAAGTCTTTCGTTTGGCTGCGCTCTCAGCATAAATTATGTTTATTTTGGGAGCCCCAAAAAATAGAGAAAATAGAAAAAGAGACAGGGGATTACACACGCTTTTAAGACTCCCACAAGCAGGAGCACACTGTTGGCTACCACTTTGCCACTTGGCATAAAATTAACTGTTCATTCAAATAAAAATTAAACTATTAAATGCGATGGGAGAGCAAAGAAATGCCCCTTCGAACGCATAAACGATTAACATACACAAGAAGCTGGCCACACACACACGATGGCCCCCAAAAAGTGAAGCGTTTCAATATATGTATAAAGCCGATCAATAAAATATAACAATCATGCGATCAAAAAATCTTTCACAAAATCAAATACTTTGGGGCCCCGGCCCCCATTCACCTGTAAAAGTGTGGGAAACCATAGAAATAAGAGAGCGCGCCAAAAGGCAAAGTGCCCAAAAAGAAAACGTTGAAAATTCAAATTAGCCCGAGACTCGTAAATAAAAGATATTATAGCCAATCGGGCAATAAAACCAGTTAATCTCTAAATGTGCCGAGCTCAGTCGTAGACTGAATCCCTGTCTCTTCCATCGTCTCTATCTCATTGCCAGTTTCGATCTGAGGAAGCCACTCCACTCCACTCCACTTCACTCCATTCAACTCATCTCAAATCCAAGCTCATCAAAGTGGTTCGGCCTACATCTGGGACTTTGACTTGGGGTCCGGCGTTTTACGATCTGCAACCTGCCTGGCCGCTAGCCATGGGCAAAATCAGTTAGACTCTGAGGCGGGTGTAGGATTCTCCTCCGGATCCGGCTCTCGGCAGATGCCCCAACCAGATTGTTCGGCTCCTGCTGATGCTTCTGCTGCTTCTGCTGCTGCTGCTGCTTCTGCTTGATCATCTTCTTGGCAATCAAATCAATTTTATGCCGCTGTTGCATTTTTTATGGCATTTCTAACACACAAACCACACGATAGCCCCATTCACTCATTCACTCACTCATTCATTGATGATTGGAGGACCGCAGACCGGAAGCGAGTTTCTGCCCCAACGAGGGGAGTGGCAAACACGGGCGGCAGGGGGGAGTCCAGCGATTACCAACAACTTAAAGCTCGGCCACAAAATGTTGCATTCGGATTGGGTTATTAAGCCATTTAAGCGACGTGAGAAAATGCTGCCATCGATTGGGAAAAACCTATTTGAAGTACACGCAAAAGAAAAATTTAATACTCACTGACCCATTAATAAGGATCGGAAACTTTAGAAGAGGAAACATTTCATAAATGTATCAAAATCTTAAACTGATTTCCCATTAAAAAAATATCGAAATACCAAATGCAAATTATGGAAAATCTTTTTGGGTCAAAAATTAATATTCAAGAAAAGAACCCATTTCAGAATGTTCAAAATATGTAATTGCCCTTTTTCAATATATTTTTTAACAAAAAAAAGGTTAAAGGTTAAGGGGTTAAAAAAGGTTGTAGCCCTCCATAAACATTGATTGAAAATGTATGCAAATTAAAAAAATTTTCTAGATTTTGATATTTTGTGGAAATATTAAGAAGTGCTCAAAGATAGAATTTTTGCATCGTGTAACCACGGGTTTCCAGCAAGGGAAAAAGGCAACACAACTGGCATCACTTTGATTTAATGACTCCACTAAACATTTAGCTGAGCCCAACAAACAACAAAATCAATTAAACAAACTCTGACAAGCAATACCGAATACCAAGGGCCCTCTGCCCCAAGAACACTGAATTGGCTTCTGTATACGCCTTCCAGTCATGTCGTTAAACTTTGTTTAAACTTCTCTTTTTTAAGACTTATCCCAGGCGACCTTCCCACTTCCACATCCACAGACTCAAGTCGCAAGAAGTGAAGACTCAAGAGATTTTCATTAAGACAAAAACTTTTGTGAATGAAATGGAGACGCACCCGCAAGCCGCCAACTTCCCTCACCTCATCAGAAAAGTAAAGGTTAGCTCGTCTCATCGCTGTAGGTAAATCATTCGGAATTTGTCTTCCAAGCGAGATCTTGGCCAAGATTTCGGGGCGTGCGCGTGATTTAAGCTCATGTTGGTAGCAAACCAAGCAAAGCCAAAAACCCAAAGCAAAAAAACCTTTAAAAACATCCAAAACAACTACAACAATAGCCACTCGTGTGTTGGAGGAAGTGCAAAGTGCCGTGATAAGATCTCCAAGTTGAGCCAAAAAAAAGAAGAGATTTTAGAAAAATGGGCAGCAAGAAAGGCTTAATTGCCCAAAAAAGCCGAACAGACGGGACAGGTTATGATAGATCGCAAAAAATGCTTATAGAGAGGGGCGGAAGTTGCGAAAATCCTACTTTTGGATAGTTTATAAAGAAACAATTTTATTGAATTTTTTGTAGAATATCTGAGCATTGATGAAGCCACAATAAATAGTAAATCATCCACTGAATCCATAATCGTTTGATTGAGTTTAATTCGCCATCATCAGTGGCATCATCAATCACTCCATGTGAGCCAAAGAAACTTTCCCAGAAAGCTTACTATTTCGGGGACAAAAGTTGGGGGAATCCCTTCGAGTAAAACAATAATATTAAATAAATACGTATGATTTAAGAAGATTTGTTTCAGTTTCAAGTGGAGAAAGGTCATTAATTCATTTCTTTATTTTAGGTAATTCCAGGAATTTTAAAAGCCCTGAAACCAATAAGATTTCGTGCGCAAAGTGAAGGTGCAACAAAGCTTGATTGACTATACATAGATATTTTTAATACAACTCTTTTCAGTTTAATTGGTAAATAATTATATTTTCAGCTAACTGTTTTGTTCCGTTTTTTGGCAGAAATATAATATGTTTTTCAGATTTAAATCCAAACAGCTGTTCGGTGTAAATCATGAGACTCTCCTCACTTCCACACGAAATTTTCCAGCGTCCGCTTATCCGTGGGAATCTCAGAGGTGAGAAACCGCGCATTCGCATGCAAATTAGATTTTTTAATTGGCGCATAAGCGGCGACATCTCCGTCTGACCCCCAGAATAACGCCCAACTGAAGTATCTGGCCCGATCTGGGCTTCATTTTCAGATCTCCTCTGATCTCCTGCCGTTGGCGTCACCTCAAGGTGCTGAGATGTCATTCGCTTTTATGGTTATTGCGCCGCCAGCTGTGTTGCACTTGTGTTGCTGCTATGATGTTGCTTCTGCTGCTTCTGCTGCGTAGTTGCAAGTTGCTGCTGCAAATGCAAATTGCGAGTGACATTGGTCGCTTTGCTCGGGATGTTGGCGTTTTTTGCGTGCTTAATTGAAAATTGTGTTGAGGCGCTTCTAATGAATGGGAAAGTCAAAGACGTTCGTACTGGATGGCACTGGGAAAAATATATAGGCAATAATTAGTATAGATTTGTATAGATTTCAACATGTCTCAAGATAATTTGTTGATTATGATAATTACAAAGAGAAGCAGTTATAGTTATAGTATTAAAAGTTTACGTTAAGTACAAAACCTCAGCTTAAATCAAATATCTTATAATAGCAATCATATTATCGTTCTAGCTTTCAGTGCCTTTCTTTATTAAATTTAAAATTGTCAACTACATTTCCCCCATGTGCCCTCCCATCGCGATTTTTTTCCAATTAAAGCCAAATAAAACGCCGACTCACGTTGGAAAGCAGAAAGGAGCAGCAGGAGTCCAAGGAGTCCAAGGAGAACTTCCGCCTTCCGACGGGGTGGTTCTCGTTCCTTTGGCTGGACGCAGTGGAGGACTTCGGATCCGCGGTGTGTTTCCCTTGCCGCAGGCCACAAGAAACACAGAATCTCGCCGAGATCTTGACTGGGCCGCCTTTTGTGCGCAAAGACGTTCGACGGAGATTTCCCGCCAAAAAAGTTACGGGGGTTGCACAACGGGATCTGAGATCTGAGATCCCGGATGGATTTGGACTTGGCTGGCGATGTTGGTGGTGATGGTGATGTTGGTGGTGGTGGTGGGTTGCGATCGGGTGGGTCGGCGGTGGTGGGTTGGTGGTGGCGGCGGTGCTGCTGCTGCTGGGGTGGCGCAAGGACAACAATAAGGAGGCTGAGTTCTGAGAGGGCGAAAATAACGACGGTGACTGGGCCAAACCGTGGGAAGATTTCCAGCACAAAAGGCGAAGGAATCTCGCTGCGAAATTCCCTTGCAGCTGCACTCAAATCGCATTGAATGCGAAAAAAACAGATCTGAGCCGAGAACTTTTACTTTGATTGCCGTATTCAGGGGTTTTACTATACACATTTATTTCGTTTTCGGGCGTAGGCATATGCGACACTGAAGTGTACTTAGCGCACTCACACCACAGACAAAGCATTAGGCATTATTAACTTTATACAATAATTAATTGGTACGAAAGGTATGCGCAAATATACTTAAAATATTACTAAATGAGTTAAATGAGTGATATAGTAAGCGTAGCCAAGAAAGACTCGAATCTCATTAATATACTAATTTAGGTATCAGACCAGCTATTTCATTAGCATTTAAGCTGAATATAAGACATTTAATATGTGCTTGCAGATGGGTAACTCTAGCACAATAATTTTATGATGCCTATTTGTTAATAGCGGCTAATCCAAACATATAGTATTTCATCTACGAACAGCTTACAACGGCTTGAAAAATAATACGCCCTGTTGGCCACCAAAATACCGGGTGTATACAAAATATGTCGCCAGCTCGACGAACGACTTAATCAACAAATCAGCGATGTCAACCTGCGGATTGTGTTGGCTGCTGACTTCCCTTTCCTCCCTCTTCCCTTTTCCCCTCCAATACCCCGTGAAAAAATCACCTTCGCTATCGCTATGGATATATCTACATATATACCGATCGCCGATCGCCGATCTCCGATCACTTGGCCTACACCATTTTGGTTTCGTTTCTTTTGTCGCCGTCTCATTTTAATAACTCACAGATACATCTGCATATGACATGTGCATACATACAAACATCTACATAGATATGTATAAGCATGTGGCATATAACTTATAGCCAAACACCTACGTTCACTTTTGGCTCTTTGCAGTGCTTCTCTTTTTCGAAAGACCCACGAATTTTGTACGAATCGCGTAAACGCGTTTATTTTCCCTGCCCACAATCACACACACACACACACACACTTAGAGATAGTGGTGTGGGTTGAGTATCTGTGAGCGTGTGCGTGTGAGTGCGCCACTATTCGTTCATTCACAAATTGTGTTGTTGCTGCCTTGGCATGCTTTTGCTTTGCTTTGTTTTTTGTTTTTCGCTTTTTCTCAATTCAGTTTTGTTTTGTAAACACACACACACATACACACGCACACACCTGGATGGAGGCGCACACAGATACACTGACACCTCGGCAGCTGCGACACACACACAAAGAGCAAAGAGAGAGCGCTCTCTCTCTCTCTCTCTCTCTCTCGTGCATCAGCATTTCAAGTTCAGATATCGTATCTGTGAAGTTGTTTTGCCGGCATTTCGTTACTCGCGGCAGCCGAGAGAGAGAGAGAGTGAGAGAGAGCAAGACTGTTTCTGTGTGAGTGTGATACGTGTGTGTGGCGTAGGTGAGAGAGTTTATCCGGGGAATTTATCCGGGCCTTCAATGCGGCTCTAAATCAGTCTACTTCGTATTAGTATATTACTTCTTATAATGCAAGTTGGCCTATAGGCATGTTGGACATGAGTACAAATAAATGTCTAAAATGAACTAAATATATATTTAAGATACTTTTATAGCGTCATTACTTTTTGGCAAAATCAAATAAAAACCGTTAGCATTAAAAATGTGTTTTTAATTTAAAACGTAAATAAACAATGGCAATTGAAATGTAATTTACTAAAACATATTTCAATCATTTGTATCTACATCTTTAAAGATCGTTTAAACTTACAACTGTAACTCAAAACACTAATATATTGTTTCTAATGAATTAAGATAACTTTTTTATTTAATATATATTTTTGTTAACTGGTCGATATTAGTTTTTCAATACTAAAAATGGTTAAGAGAGCTTATCTATAACTATAGAGTATCTTAGATACTCTTATAGCTGGATACTTAACAGTTGGTAAAATACAATCATTCGCTTGCCGAGCAAAATAATATCTAATGATAAATGTGCTTAAGTAAATGAGTATCTTAATTTGCTCACCACCTTAAAAGTCGAAGTCAAATGAAAAGCCGTAAGTTAGGCCTCCTTTAAGTGACATACATGGCTCAAAGGATGCGGAAAGTGACCTAAAAGCTGGTTAACTTCCCAGTGGATTTAACCAACTTCTATTTGCCTTTTGCCTTCTGCAAGGCAGTGGTAAAGACACCCGCTTGGATTCGGATTCCGTGCTGGCTTATCTGCACATTCGGCGTTATATAACGCCAGTCGGTGGAAGTGGGAGGTGCCTATTCGCGGAGCTCAACTCGCAACTGGCGACCCAAAAGCGCCAAATGCAGCCGAGTGCCCCCATTGGCATAGAGTTTTGAGCAATTAGAAGCCCACGCAGCCATAAACAACAACTGCTCGGCGGGCGGAGAGTGGGAGGAGAAGCTCTTTCGAGCAGCTCCCACCGAGAAAAGCGCCACACACAAAAAAACAACTAGAGAAATCTCCACTGCGCGTGCTGCTCTTTCTCGCTCTCTCGCGACTTTATCCGGCGAATGAGAGGCCAACACTCGGCACCAATACACAGATGCCGATACAGATACAAATACAGCCGCCCGTTTGCCTCGGTGTGGGTGTCTCGCGGTGCGTTGGTATTGGTGCCGCTGGGTATCGCCGCTGCACGAGTGGCGATTCTACTCAGAAGTCAGTTTCTTGCTGGGCAGTGTCGGTTCAGGTTCATCGACGCTCCGCACGCGCTGCCGCGAATTCTTCAGTGCTGCAAACCCAAGACGCGTCTTTTTCGGACCCACAAAAAATCAAACAAAAATATATAGAAAATATATCCGAACGTAACGTAATCTTCGTAGTGGACCGCTTGCAGACTCCCCCTCCAGCCCGCCAACTCAGTAAGACTCCTTCTCGCTCTCCGCGAAGAGAGTTGCAGTGGTTGGTTTGGATAGGTATAGGTCTTGGTGGTTGTGGTTCGGTGGTGCCGTCGCTGCTGCCGAAGCTCTGCCGACGACGACGACGACGCCGACGACGACGCCACGTCGGGAAAACCAACCTCTTGCAGTGAAAATCTTTTCGTACGTTTTCGTTATTTGTTATTCGCACGTTGACGCGACGAGACCGCGAAACACGACAGCACGAAGCTGCAGCAACTGCAACTGCAACAGCGATCGCGCGTGCAACAACAGCAAATTGCAAATCTATATAGTGGCTATAGTCGCAAATAAAATAGTAATATTCGTAAAACTAAACTCGCCAAATCAGTTGAAACCAAGTGAAAAGTGTGTGTCTTACCAGCCCATTAAGTAATATAAATCAATTAAAGCCGCAAAACAACACACAATAAGCCAAACACGCAAACGCAGCATAAGCACAAATAATACATAGAAAAAAAGAAGTGTGATATTTTGATATTAGCAATTAGAGTTTACACAACATAACGCAGCCTACAAAAAAATATTTGTTAAATGTGTTGTTTGCCAACCCGAAGGCAAAAGCTACAAATTGGATAATGCTTGGATAATTCCGCTCCTACAAAAAACCTAAAGGTGAGTTCGCGAGATCGCTCAATTTGCCGACGGCTTAGTCATTTGGACAGCCAAAAAAAAATAAAAATTATAAACTGCCATCTCAGCTGTGTGTTGGTCGAAATGTGTCAAAAAGCTGAGCTCCAGTTACGACGTATGGGATCGGTTTACCATAACACTCAGCGTAATATCAGATCGAGGGGCTATATACTCGTAGTGAGCAAGTGCATAGTGGCTGCAATCGATTGCACCCATGAATGATGGACTGGTGATGAGTCCATATCAGCACGGGCCCCCTCCAGAGGCATCATCATTCTCATCCTCATCATCATCATGAACATCCCAATCCCAATCTCATCTCACTCCCATTCCCATTCCATATTGACTCTATCTATATTGACGTCAATCGCCGCGGCAACTTGACATCGCCGATCTGCAGATCGTGTGCCTGGCAAATTGACGCACACAAAAGCGAGTGCGATAGAGCCTGGGTAGATAGATAGTACTAGGACCCTTAGCCCCAGTTCCACTTTCAGTGCCACCTCCAATTCCACCTCCAGCTTCAGCTCCAGTTCCAGCTGCAGCTCCAGATTCCCACTTCCAGTTTTAGCCAGTCGCGGGGAATTTTAATTGCCCGTGATGGCCAAAAGCAGAGCTGCACACTCCCTCTGTCTCTCTATGTGAACTATGCCAATTGTCTACACCTGAGCTGAAGAACTGGCCGTCTGGCTGACAAATTTGTATGCACGCGCTTCAAAAGTGCAATATTAATTAATTCCAGCAACTCGAGACACGGGCAGCAGCCACAGCAACTGATCTGTATGCAGCAGAAGTTGCTACTTGCTGGTTGCAAGTTGCTAGTTGCTGGTTGCAAGCTGCTGGCAGTGGCTACTTAGTCGAGGCAATTAAATCGTATGTCATTCATTGGTAATTTATACCATTTACAGACATCTTACAGTCGATCTGGAACATGGAGGGGGCGGGGGTCCTTAAAGGACACTTCTCGGTTAATAGCTCCACGATGTTTTACACTTTGCACATTAGCATAGATTACTGCATCTACTGCAGTGCTGCTGCACCAAAATTCGTTTGCTTTGCTTTTGACCTGTCTGGCAAACGCCAATCGCCAATCTCCAATAGACAAACGCTTGATCGATCGCTCTAAACCGATTCCGATTCCGATGCGATCGGCGATAAATGCAACTTGCCATGAAAAGTGCTGCCTTAAATGGGCATTAGGCTATTGCACATTTCTCAATATGTCGAGTGATTTTTTCCCTGCTCCTCCAACGCGGCTGACTTATACGCACCGCACCTTATATGACGAACGGCGACGTCTGCCGCTGTCCCACTGCATTTGGCATATAAAACAGCCAAACAGCCGGACAACCACTTCGTGGTTTCCCCTTGAATGCAGTCGGTGGTGCAGTTTGGGGCGAAGGTGGTGAAGGTGTCTCGCCAGTTGGAACCTCACCCGCACGACGCCATTTCTCGAACCCCGATGTCAACTGCAATTTGCATTTTCCACACAAAAGTGCTCCACTCGCAGCTCCTGGCTCACTTCCCTAGAAAAAAGCGGGGGAAACACGGTGAAAAACAAAAGAAAATAAAGCAATATCCACTGTGGTCGACTTAAGGTCCCTGGTTCAGTGGTTAATTTATTTCTGACACAGCCTTAAATTAACAATTTTAATACAAACAACAAAAGAGCGCGCATTGAAATTGAGACGTTGAGTGGAAAAAAAATACAGAAAAAATACACAAATAAAATAAAAACACACACAAAAAATGCACACAATACGGGGAAAAAACAAAAAACCTTAAAAAGGAACAAAAAACATAAAATAAATTTACAGCAAAACAAAAAACAAAAAACAAAAGCGTGTGTTACAGAACAAAGGAGCAGTGAGAAATGGAAAGAGGAATGTGTGTAAAGTGAAATAAAATTCTGGCGCGTTAATTAACTTTAAACGATTGAAAACGAATTGATTTGCTGAAGCCATTTGATTTGGATTAGTCGTGCCCGATTCCGAAAATGCCACAGAGGTTGTGGAGGTGGCACCTCCAGCTCGAAGGGGTCAACAAAGCTTTTTGGCCGAGAGTTGCCAGGCCGGGCTTAAATTAAAATTCAATCATCACGTGTGCGTTAAAAGAGACACACCACATCGCCCCACCACACCATCACAATCAGACAGATCATTGGAGATGTTAATTGGAATGCGTTAAACAATAAAACAAAGACTGCCATGTCTGCCATGTCTGCCACAGTTGCCAACTTAACACCGAGTGACTTAACACCTTTTCGATCTGCGGTTAATGCCGACATCCAGCATCTTCGACATCTGATAGGACCACATCGCTATTGGCCCTGGACGGACATGCGTCGTTATCATGCATTTGATAAACGTTTTGTTTTTCATTAGAGCCTCGCCGCGGAGGAGGAGATATCAAAGATGCGCTCCGGTTCGATCACACCCCTTCAATTAGCAGGGAGTTCAACTCCAGTTTCTCGGAACTTAAGACGGCCTTTCGGTCCCAGATAATACTAAGTCGAACTTCTGTGTTTGGGTAGCTATTAGGAAATGCCCATTCATAACTTGAAGTTTTGATATAATATTTATAGTAATTTTTGTAGTAAAATTCAGATTGCGGCACACACCGGAAATATATGAAACATGAAATAAAGTGCCTGTATCAATCAGTTATAAATTCTGCTTGCGATAAAAAGAACTTTAAGCTAAATTCCCACAACTACATTCCAACCACATTGACAGGATGTCATTTTCTGACATTAAATTTAAAACAAACACTTTATATCTGCGAACCTTTAAGATTCCCTGAATAACCGCAGTATTATCGGCGGATTTGGTAGTCTGCGGCTTTCTTTCTTTCCTTAGATAGTCGAGTCCCCACCGCGGGCATTTTTGTTTCATATATATTTAGTTTTTTTGGCATATCTGACGAACGCACGCAGTCCTCAATGAAGTGAATTATATTTTGTCGGTGGGGCCACCGCCGCAGCACGTACTTGAAAACAACTTTTAATCTCGAGTAGTTTCAATTAACGTCATTGGACTACATAGATCGCTGATTACGCTTTGAATGAGCATTAAATGTATATTTGTATGTACAAGTATGTATATGAATAAATGCGGAGTGTTTGAGCTATGACTATTGAAAATATATGAACGAAACGAAAACAAAGTTAAAATCGTGAGCGAAGATTGCGCGATTGCGGCCACCCACCGCACATGGTCGTCTGTTATCGGGTGGGGGAAATGCTATATATATACATAATACACCATATACGCACATATAGCCGCCCGATCCGGTGGGGCTATCTGTCCTTCGATTTACGTCACAGCTCGCGTCGCAATTCATGAATTTCTCGCCTCGAAATAACGAACTCAATTCTATTTACCGGACGCCCACTTTTGAGTGGGTGGTTGGGCGAGTTTGGTGGTTGGATGGGTGATAAGCAGGCGTTTGATAAGCACTTGGAGTGGTCAGTGGGTGTGGGTGGGATCGAGTTAGGAAATTTACGGGCCATTGCATAAAGCCAACTGATTACTTCTGAGTCAGCCACCAGAAAGACACTCGCAACGTGCAGATCTTTCGATTGTTGTCGCCGTTTTTTTTATTATTTTTTTTTTGATTAGGCCAACTCATAAACGTGGAAAACCTGTTGCGCGACGGCCAGTTTTCCAGCTGGAAATTTGAAAATATTTGCAATTCGCTTTAAGCTGGGCCAATATTTTCGCCGAGTTTATAAGCGCAAATGTCTGTCACATAAAACTTAATTGTAATGTTTGTTTACGAGCTCCACATGCCGGATTTCCAGACAAGACCCCCCAAAAAAATAGAAACCACCCACCCCCAAGCTAATGGCGTCCATAAATCCAGCGAGTATCTCAAATATGAATTGCACTTTAATTTGGAATCTTTCGGATCGCGGCGAGTGCCTAATTTATGTAATACCCCCTGCTGTTTGTCATTTCACTTGGTCGCGGAGGAAAGTTCCTCCAAATTGTTTTAAGTAAGCGACAGCGTTAAAACAACAACAACAAAAAACGGAATAATAATAATAAAGAAATATCTTCATGCCAACAAATCCATTACACTCAAGTGCGCGACAACAGCAACAGCAAATAAATAAAAATACACGAGTGTGTGCCTGTATGTGTTTACGCACGGACAGTGCGATGAGTGTGTGTGCGTGTCGAGTTAAAAAAATTAAC
This sequence comes from Drosophila teissieri, assembly GCF_016746235.2. Classification (NCBI taxonomy): domain Eukaryota; kingdom Metazoa; phylum Arthropoda; class Insecta; order Diptera; family Drosophilidae; genus Drosophila; species Drosophila teissieri. The sequence goes on along the minus strand of NC_053031.1, from coordinate 10,543,458 downwards.
CGAAATTTTATTAGTATTTGCGCAAGCGCAAGCCAAAGTCAACCTCAAATATTTGACGACCAGCGTTGACCAAAAGAGCCCGACTTTTTCGAGGGGGAGGGGCATCTGCATTCTGGAAGACTCTCTTCTGGCGGGAAGATTTGGACCTGGTCCATAGAGCCAGAGACAGAGAGCCCAGCGCACAAGCCAAGCAAAAGGCAATTAGAGTTGACACTTTGGGATTTTCGGTTGTTTCTCATTTTTCCCTCTGACGATGATACCCGGTATTTTTGTGCTGCTTAGTTTATACTTTTTTAACCAGATAAATAATACATAAATACATAAATTCATAGCTTTATTAGCAAACTGTCTTAAACTTAGCTGATGAAATAACCAGTTTATCTTTGTGTCATATAAACACTCCATACACCCCCACACACATTTATTGAGTATAACTTTCGGCATTTACTTTTATAAGTAACATTATTTATTGGCCCCTCGGCATTCACAACAATAGATAAGTCGTTACTGACTTTTCGAATAAAATGTAGATTTATGGCCATGTTTCTCCTGGTGGCTAGCTACAATCATTTAGGCTGCATATTAAAGTAGATAACTTTTGGCAAACACAAACGTTTTTGATTTATAGCCAGCATTTAAATATGAAATATCTACCTATAAACTAGTATAAATTTCACACTACAGGGTGTCAGAGTGTGCTCATCATCAGCACATTCAAGCTTCTGCCGTCTTTGTTTTAGCGACTTCTCGAGATCCCTGAGTTCCCTGAGTTCCCTGAGATCCCTGGCTTCCAAGGGTCCAAATATGAGGCACCGCTGGAGCGGCTCATCTCCGCTGAAGTCCAGTCAGCTCTGGTCAGTTTTTGGCCAAGGCTTAGTGGTGATGATGATGGCGTTGACGTGCCCAGGGGACAGTTTAATTTTCACTAGACATTGCCCACTTAAAAACCATTTTCACTTGAGACGTGACCGCTCCGCCAGATCTTCTTCTTTTGCCCGTCTAATGTTCGGAGTTGGTCTTGGGTTTTTGTTTTTTTTTTTTTGGTTTTTGGTATTCGCTGTTGGGCCCCGGAGTTTTTAAGCCTTGGTCCGGGGGATCTGTTATTTATGGATCAATATTGACGCAGCAGCCGGGCGGCGGGGCGAGAAATATCTGTAAAATAGCCAGGCAACATTGTAAACAAAGTGTAAGCCGCTTTGTTGTTGCCTCTGGCAACAACGACACCTCCCAAAACCCCCCATCTCTCTCTAAAACAGACTGTAGTCTGTAGAAAAGAGTGCCACAAAGGCATTTTTCAAATCCGATTTTTCTACCGATCGAAAACAATGCAAACCCATCGATGACAATCACAATGCGGCTGGCAGGTGGAAAATAGAAAAATGCAGGGGGAGTGTCCGCGCCATAACACTCATTTAATCATAAATTTGTCGCGCGATTATTTTTACAGTTTTTCGTGTTTCGTTTTTTTCTACAAATATTAAAATATTAAGTATCTGGCGAGTGAGTCCAATAAGTTAAGGTCTCAATGCCTGACTTATGGTTTTAGACTTCAATCCGATGTCGGTGGAATATGTAAATGACTTGTTATTATTATGTTTATGCATATTTCCAGCGGCTTTCGTCTAACAAATGTGTTTCTTGTTTGTTTATTTGTTTTCTATTTATTTCACTGTTTTTTCTTTTTTTGCTGATACGCGTGTGCTTAAGCTGGGCTAGTATACATTTCCCCCGTTGAATTTTTAAGTGACTCCACTTGAGCACAGGAAAAAAGGGAAGCCTGTTGAGTTCTGTGAGCTGATTTCCGCTTGCAATTTCGATTCGACAACAAAGTGCAGAAAAAGTGAAAAAAAGAGCCCAGAAACGCAGGAACGCAAAGGGCTGAGGTCTCCAAATTCCAAGGCGTTCTACCTTGCCTGTTCGTATTTTTTTTGTTCGCTGAATTCACTTGGAGAATTTGTGGCAGCGGCAACAAGAGAAATGCATTGCCACAGAAACCACAAGGAATTGTTTCTCACGCTCGCTTCAAACTTCAAGAACGGGCCAGGATCTCGCAGGGAAACGACACCCACGACAGGCGACAGGAGACAGGAGACTAAGGTCCAGAGAATCAGAGAAGCAGAGATCCAGAGATGGAGAATCGGGCTGGGAGACAACCATTCCACTTGACTGAAAGAAATTCCTGAAAGCCGCTTTCCGACCAATAAAGTCTTATTATATACTCATCAATTCAGCAGCAGATAAAAGTCAAAAACTTTGAGATACGCTCACGCTGGATGTCGTCGATGCCGACTAAGGCACAAGTCAGATAAATTATAATTAAAGCAGACGAAGAAAAGGAGAAGACACGCCAGAAGACACATGGACACATGGACACACCAGGGGCATGGGAGGGGTTTGCTGGGGCTCTGATGTCAGAGCGTATTTAAAATACGAGTAGAACCACTTGCATTCAAAACGCCGACGACGCCGACGACGCCACACGACCCGAAACCCAAACCCAAACCCAAAGCTAAAGCCAAACCAAAACCAAAACCAAAAACTAAAAAACCGAAACTCTGGGCCAAGTCGCAAAGCCAGGCTAAAAACCGACGGTTAAACAAAACAAATAAAGAGCCAAAGAGGCGCAGACGTCGCATAGAATCGGGCTTCAGTCAGCGGCAAGAAAACACCTGTCAAACTGGTCCAAAAGAACAAACTGCGAGGGGCGACAACAGAGAACAACTGAAACAGAAACTCGGCGAAACAGCAACTGGGGATAATGACTTGGAAAAGGATGGATCCCAAATCCCACATAGCCCATATGATGACAATGATGATGATGATCGTGATTTTCAGGCATGGTGCCCCACAAAACGGATATGCAGCATGAAAAGAGGCCCGAAACTGATTAGCCGGTTATTGATTTAATTGAAAAAATTGAAAAAATGGGAAAAAAAAACAGCAGAACCTAAAACGGAAGTTATTACGCAAGCTGATTTTATTAGATTAGATGATGCTGCAGATTTTCCCTTTCTTCCAGTCGACTAATTGCGGCCGAAGCTCTTTTCCCAGGCACGAGAAAACTAAGCAGGAAATGTCGGATAAGTGCGGGGAGTGCAGGAAAAACGAGTGTCAGTCTGGGGAGGAGGAGGAGGGGTGCACTAAACTATTTCCCACAAAATCCTTTCAATTAGCAAGCACGCAAAGCCAAAAAAGCCGAGTGCAAGGACAAAGTTTAACAGCTTGACTCAAAGGAGAGCGATACAGATACAGAGATACTGGCACAATCAAATTACCAAACTAATCGCATGCAAAAGGCGAAACAAGTTAAATGTGTCTTACTTTTCAGCTTTTGGGGGAGTGTTTTCCGCTGGCAAGAAAGTGAAATGCAAAATGGGAAAACCGGGGGAACTTGGCGCAGTTAAAGGCGTTATGCAAAACAACTGCAGTGCGTGCGTGTGGCAAAAAAGTTTCCTACAAAAGTGGGGGAGCTAAATGACGTTGCCATATACATACACAGAATGGAGTTGGAAAAGGATACAGAGGGAACTTTGGTCGACAGGCGACAGGAAGTGCGCAAAATGCCACAACTTACGACCGCATTGTGCCTCCAATGTGCTAAGGAGTTCTGCCCTCTTAAGCTATCTCTTTCACGTTTGATTTCCTTGCGTTTCGCTCGTTTCGCTGCATTTGCTGCATTTTCTGTTTTGCTGTTTGCTGTTTGGCCAACAACTATTAAAGTTGTTGCATGTTTGGAGCTTGTAAACAAGCTTGTCGCTTCGGCCTATAAAGTAACAAAATATTATTAAATTAAAACTGAAAGCAGTGGGGAGTGGTAGCGTGAGGCTGAAGGCGTGACTCCACCCACCAAAAACACCAATGCCGCAGCTCTCTGCATTTCAGCATACGTACGAGTATACGTGCTTATATATATGTATGTATGTGTGTATATATGGCAGCATAATTATGGATTGGCCAGGGTATGGCGATGACCACGTCGACTGGTCATTAACTGCCTGATGAGCCAAGAAAAAAGGGGCTGGGGAGTGGCACAGTAGCCAATGCCAAAGTGGCAGGCACTCTTCTCTAGGAGTTACTCGCAGCAACCTGCCCCTGGGCCGCATAAATAATTATTAGCAATTGTCTGCAGGTGCAACAGCAACTTGCAACTAGCAACTTGCGACTGGAAGTGGCAGCGGCAGCGGCAGTAGCAACCTGCTTGGGCCACTCGAATTGCACTCTGCAATTTGAGCATTTTTCACATTGCCCCGCTGCGGCCGCCAAAAACAAAAGACTCAAGCAACGAACTCGACAGGACCAACAGCACTCTTTTTGATGCTCTCTCTCTCTCACTGCCTCTCTTTCTATCCTGCTCTGCCGCTTAATGGCCCGAATGAGGTCAAGGGGTTGGGGGTGGTGGTGTTGGCTGGCCACCCACAGACTCCGGTGCAGTGAAGAGCACCAGGTAGCCAAAAAGACATCAGAAAACCCTTTCGAATGCTGTAAAGCCACTCGAATAAGTTCAGGGGGTTTTGAGGTAGGTAGAAATTATTAACTGACATTTTAATGATGATAATGATGAGGCCCCGTTGACGCTGCCCCTGCAACTGCGTCGGTGGCTAGACATAATGCCCCTCTTTCTCCTCTTTCCCCTCGTCTGCCCCCCTTTCAGACAATCCCCTCCAATGAAGTAAACAGGTACGGTCGAGTGAAAATCTTGGCCAGTTTTGTTGATGCTACATCGGCGTGATTTTTATCAGCTCAACTCGACTGGCGCCAGCTTCATTTTCAGCCAGCCGCTGTCCCTTCGTTTTTTTTTTTTGGGCAGCAGAAGCCACTGTTGCCCCACACCCAGCTCAAAAGTAAAGAGTAAAGAATAAATAAATAACAAAATTCGAATGGAGGAGTGCATAAAAGCTATGAATTTTAATTGATTTTTTTTCGCTCTAAACAAAGCTCGGGAATGCCGTAGAAGTTGTAATTCATTTCAGCTTTCGTTGCGCTTGTAAAGATTCCCCTTTTATTTTTTTTGCTTTTAACTTATTTTTACCGCTCTGCGTCTGCTGCTGCTGCAGATGAAGCATGAAAATAAGTTTCGAGCTGCACAGAGAGGAAATGTGGGTCAATTTGGGTAACTTACTGCAATTTGCCAAGGAACAAATAATTTATTAAAAGAATCAAGTGTTGTTCTTTTGTGTGGTTTCTTCAGTTTAACTTGATAAATTAGCATGGCTGCATTTTGTTCAGTGTATCTGTTTCCTCTCTCTCCATTCTACCTTTGTGGCTAATTTTCGAGGCACCCACAATTCGCTGCAGCAGGACTCATTGTCAGTTTGGCGTGGCAGCGTCTGTTTGCAACATGCTTAATGTCATGCAACAACAGCCGCAGCAGCAGCAGTAGATGCTGCAACAACAACGCACTGTCACTGTCATGCATCATCATCGTGGCGGAGTTACTCGGAGTCTGCTGTTTGAAAATTATTGCATGTCTCCGGGGCCGGCAAACTGCAACCTGCCAGAGGAGCAGACGGCAAAGGAGACGACTCCCAGTGAGTGATGCGATTATCTGCAAGATTCGCTTATCTACGGTGATCCATCAGACGCAGTCTGCAGTCTACAGTCTGCAGTCTACAGTCTACAGCTTGCAGTCTGCAGTCTGCAATTCTGAGATCCTGTCCAGCCTTCTGGCTTTCGTGCAGAAATGCAGATCCACAGAGGAAATGCGTAGCCTGCGCGGGCGTCCGCCTTATAAATTAGAATGTGCACTGTGCGTATGCTCAGGTATCTGGGTATCTCAGTATCTGACGGATACCACTCCGCGTGTGTGCATTACGAGTGTGTGTGTGTTTTTAATTTACTCTTTATGGCCAGGCTCCCACGGTTGAGCGGAGTGAGCAGAACTTGACCACCTGAGATGGCGATGGCCAGCACCCGCTAGCCAGAAGTTGTTGCCAGTTGCCAGTTGCTTTTTGCGGTTGCTGCCAGGAAGCTGACTTTGGGCTTGGTTAAAGTAAACCACAGTGGGTTGCCACTTTTTTCAGTCTTACTTTTTTGCCTTTTTTTTTGTTGACTTTGATTGAAAGTTGACACAGCCAAGCGTTGAAAACCACATCCGTGGAAGGGGCCTACGCAGCAGCAGAAGAAACAGCAACAGCAGCAGCAGCAGTAACTCTTGCATCTCTATGCAAATGCAATTAGTTTTTGATTAAGTTGTAGGCTGCCAAAAAAGAAAAATAGTGGAGATTCGCCGGAGAGACACTGGCACTGCACCCAAGGTACACTTAAGCGCAGAGCCAAGCGACAGACCGTTAAATTGTTGCAATTACCATTGCGATGTTGCTGCCGTGCCACCGATGCTGCTGCTGTTGCAACGCCGCCATATTGCTGGTAAAACAATATGCAAACTCGCCTTTGGTGTGTGCTGAAGTGGGTGTGTGCCTTTTTTCTAGTGCTTTGTGCTGCTGTGTGGCAGCTACTGTTGCTTGGGGCAATTGTTTAGCACGCGCTGCTAATTTTGCGCCGCTGCTGTTGTTGCTGTTGCTGTTGCAGCTACTGATGTTGCTGCCAGGCAGCAATTTCTACGTTGCATGCACGCCTCGTTGATTGTAGTAGGTGGTCACCCTCGCCACATCGCTGGCAATCATTTTAATACCAGCTCTTTCGCTGGTCAGTCCGAGGTTCTATGTAATTTATGCCCGCAACTAATTGCATTTGAAAGTTTAACTGCAAAAGTCAAACGGTTTCCAGATATGTACGTGCATGCCATAACCCAAAAAGCTTCGAATATAAAAATTCCCACCGTAGCTCTGAAAAATACAAAAAAATCTGAAATAGATTTTCCCTGTTGCGTGGCTCATTTGAAATTCGAATTTCAATAACGCACACAAAACGATGTTTATCTGGGGTTTCAGTTCAGTTCAGTTTGGTTTGGTTTTTTCTTATTTTTTTGAGTAGGCGTTGTCGAATAGTTTCGAGTGCCTTGGTCCAGTTCACGCACAGAGATTCAGTTTGAAGATTGAAGAGGCCAAGGTTCGTGAGATAAGAGTGGCTTCTGGCTGTTGTTGTGGGGGTGCGATAAGGCGGAGCCAGAGTTTATCAGCGTTACCAGTTGCGGCGCAGCTGTGCCACCGATACAGATGCAGATACCCCACACTCGTATTGTGCCAACAAGTTTTCAATTCCGATTTTGGTTTTGGTTTTGGGCTGCATATTTGTTAAGGTCGCACAGCTGCTGGAAGTTGGAAACTGGTCGGTCACATTGCTGCTGGTCATATGCCACATGCAACCGCAACACGCCGTGCTGCATGCCTAATTGCAACAGGTGGCAATCGACTCGGCTGCACCCGCCTGCAACATGTCGCAGCTACGCCAGCAACATGCCAATTAGCGGCCAAAACAAAGCACCCGCACTCACTGCGATGCAAATCATGTTGACAATACTTGTTATAAACTGCTCAAATTGCTTGAAGAATTAGCAAATAATAGCCGCAATTGTCAGGTCCAAAAAAGGCAGCAGCCACAATTGCAGTCTGACATTTGTTAGTTTTTATCGCCGTTGTTTCCAGCTACTGTGTATTAATGAGCAGAATTGAGCTGAACAGAAAAAAAATGGTAGAAATTATAATTTATTGAAGGCAATCCCAAGCGCTTCCCCCATCAATCAGTTTCGAGATACGATTGGCAATCAGACGGCGGCATTTAGCTCCTTCTGTTTGATATCTCTTTCTTTGGCCAATTTTTACGGTGGCCGACACGCCCACTTAATTTGGCCGTGTTTGTGGGTGGTAACCGCTCTTTTTCGGGAGGGGGCTAATTTTGTGGCTAATATTAAAACACTTCAATCAATCAATGTCTTTTGGTTGCGGGGGGAAACCCCCTTTTCAATATACATACATATCTATAGGTAGCTCCACCAAAAGTTGGCCACATTTTCATTAAATCGCCAAGCAGTCTGAGAACCAAGCGATCCGATCGCTATTTGCCTAGACCATTAAATATTTATGAGCCAGCCAGCCGGGCCGAGAGTTTTGTCCAACCTGCCAACTATTTCCAGCTTGATTAATGATCTCCGCGCCCGCTCTGTGTTCTGCTTTAATTACCACCGCAATTAGCAGCTGAAAAATCAGCTGAAAAGTCGGATGAAAAATCCGCTCTGCCAGCGAGCTGCCACAATTTGTCATAGCACACGGCTGCGTGGCACATCATCGCAAATCGCCAAAAAATCCGCAATCTCTAACCAGCTCCTCGCCATTTCTCCTTCCAGACTATGCCAGATCTGCAGCGATTGGACGACACGGCCACCGTCTAAGTCACAGAGGTGAGTTTGCCACACCAGCCAGCTGCTGATGCAGCTTGCTTTTTTTCTGTTTTATTGCTGTTTTTTTTTTGGCTGCGAATGACAACCCTGGCCTGGCGATCGCAACTCCAGCTGGCCGGCCAGGCAACCTTCGCAAAAAGCTGAAACGCATTTTGAATTTAATGCGTGCGACGAGGACAGCACCCAGGGGGGTGGGGGTGTGTACAGGGTAGCTCCCCTTCGGATCGATCATGTGCGTCTGTGGGGCTGTCCAACTTTGCCACAGCTTTGCCACAAGCCAGTGTCGTCAATCAGTGGTGGTATCAGATGGAACTGTGCGATGCTTTCCAAAAATAATAATATTAAAAACAAATAAATCGGAAATGCCGGCTAGCATTGTGGGGGAAACCAATAAATTGAAACGATAAGAATTACTATTTTTAGACACAAGAAATTATCAAGCTCAGTTCTTGGAAAAACCTTTCTTGGTGAAAGGCGCTTCCGGACATGCCACAGGAAATATCAGAAGTTTATCCGGAAATATCGGAAATGGTTTAGAAAATATCAGAAATTTATTAGAATTTATTATTATTTATTAGAATTTATCAGAAAATATCGGAAATGTTTTAGAAAATGTCAGAATATTATCAGAAAATATCGGAAATGTTTTAGAAAATATCTTAAATTTATTAGAAGACATCGGAAATGTTTAAGAAAATGTCAGAAATTTATCAGGAAATATCGGAAATGTTTTAAAAAATTCAAGAATTACATCAGAAATGTTGTATGCCAAATAATAGGTTTGAAAATAAAGGCTAACTTAAACACATGCCACATCTATGCACATATAAGGGGCAAGATCGTAAGACCCAAACTATCGCACCCTGTATCTCAGCTATCGGCTCCTGCGTGAGTGGCTGCGTGTATCGTTCTGCAGGTGCACCACTGGTGGGGGCGTTGGCTCGACGTGGACGACCTTCCCGCCAAAGGAATCGCCGGCTGCCATTGAAAGCGAGTGAAGCTGAGCACTCTAGACGGATTGCCAAGTCTCGTCTCGTACGCGATCGTATAAAAAACATGAAATGAAAAAATATAGTGGAATGAAAATAAAACGATGCAAGCCAGTGCAGCTGGAACTGGCCACTTTTGAAGATTAATTGCTCGCGACAGTCGCAAGTCGCAAGTGGCGAGCTGGCGAGGCTGCCCCCTGAAGCTGCTGCTGAATTCGCTGCTGCCTCCAAAAGCTGGCAACCTGACCATAAAAATCGGCATTTGTTGCCAACACAGAGCACACAAATAAGCAAAAAAATAAATAAATAAAAAATTAACATGACGTCAACGACAAGCGCACAACAACAGCTCAATTGGCCAGCAGCAGACGAACAGACGAGTGCGACCTTTGCGATTTGGCCTGTTGGCCAGTTGGCCAGTTGGCTGGCCAGTGGCGATTAAGGCCAGAAAAGCGTTCCACACATGTCCGAATGTTCCAATCTCTGGCTAAGTAATCCATCGCATGGCGAGAGATTTCTTTTGACACGCCCCGCGTTTTTCTTTGGGTGTCATCACATTCGCTTTTCGATTTTTTACACACTCAGTTGAACTTTTTTGTTGCTGGCTTTTCGCGATTTTTTCGCAGCGTTTTTGGAATTTTTTGCTGCGATTTTTGCGTCTCGTCGGTCGGTGGCGGCGCTTTATTCATAAAATCCGTCAGCTGCATGAAATACAGCTTAATTAACAAAAAGCCGAGAGAAAAGCCGCAGCAGCACGCAGCGGAGGCGCAGTTCCATTCATTCAATCGCCCATTGAACAACGCCGGAGTCTCTTTGGTTTTTGGTTTTTGGTCTTATTTGTGCGCCCCGAATAATTCATTTGTCACCACAATATCGCCATAATTGTGTTGTGAGATACGGATTCAGTTTGAGAAAACGGAACGGTACGCAAACGGTAAATACACACACTCGCGAGGCCCATAAACAAACGAGTCAAATTACAAGCGAATGAAAGCAATTAACACCTGCCGCTGATGATTCCACACCACACCATCGATCAATCGATCTCGAAAACACACACGAGCTGCATAAATTAGTGGCGTCCAGCAGCATAATTGTGTGTTCTTTCAAGCGATCCGGCGAAATTAACATATCAAACACAGCATAATTGCGCTTTAATCGCGCCACGTTCCCCAAAAACTAAAACTTCCAAAAAAATAAAGCTGCTGCCAGTGGGAAAAGTAAGGCTTGAAACTGTGAAAATTAATGACTTTCAAGGGCGCCCCGTCGTGCAGACTGAATAGAAAAATAGTCAAGGAAGCTTAAGGTCATTTTCTATCTTCAGTGACAACAAAGATTATTTTAAATGGCTCCCAAAAGCCTGCACTTTGTTAGGGAAATACTTCTCTGGGAGTCGGAAAAATATGTTAAAATGTTTTGTGTTTCTAAATGAAAAGGAATTGATAGTATGATGGAGTGATTGGTTTCGAAAAATCATGAAAAATAATTCCCAATGAGCAACAGTTTTAAAAAGCTTTAGAAATATTCAAAAAAATATGTAAAAGCACGCTTTAAAAGATTCTTAATTCATTATGATAATCCATTCTCTTTTCGGTTTCCTTAACAATTTAAACAATTTATTTCATTTGCTACGTTTGCAGTGCGTTTTACACAAGACTTGAGCGCGTTTCTGAACGCCTGACGTTCGTCGAAAGGCCTCCCGACCCCCAAGCTCCCCCATGATCCCCCATGCTCCCCCAAATCCCCTCGAGAAACCCCCGCAGTCCCTGAGTTGAAACCCCCTTTCTGGAATCTTGGACTCGTATAATGCAAAGTGACAGCAACGGCTTGTAGGCAATCAAAATGCGAGCCAAAACACGCGCAGGTTTGCAATTGTGTATGGTTGTTGTTCGCTTGCCTTGTTGTTGTTGTTATTATTATATTCGTTGTTGTTTTTATTGTTGTTGTCGACTCCACCTGGCAACGCAAATTGAAAGAACTTGTTGCAGTCAACGGGGAAAAAATTGAATGCTTTGCACTTGCCTTTGCGGTCACACAAAACAGCACTCAGAAAAAGCAGAAAACTCAGTAAGCTCTGAAGAAAAAAACGAAGAAAACTTCGAGATATTGGCTGGTGCACTTTTGGTGGTTACAACTATTGATTACATGCCAAGGAACGGCTCACATTACCGGAGCAGCAGACCCCAGTAGATGCGGGTGTTGCTGTTGTGCCACATGCAACATGCGGCGATATGTTGCTGCTGCAACAACCCAGCGGCAGCAGCAACATCGAATGGAGTCTGTAATTAATGCGGGAGCCTGCGCTGACATTTTGAGAAATTTATTGCTCCAAGTGGATTTATAGTCTGCGACATTTTATAGTTTTGGCCCCGAGGAGCCTGCGGTTAACCGAGCGATACCTGCGAGGATCCACCAGAACCACCAAGATCCACCAGATACCTCGGATCCCCCAGATCCCTCAGATCCACCAGATCCCTCAGATCCACCAGATCGAGCAGATCGATGTGGGAACTGCGAACTGGGAACCCTTAATGCGCATCATGTGCGCGCGCGCATATATAATTTGGCTACCCGATAATGATCGGCCTTTGGCATAATAAATTTTACACAAAGCGAAAAAGAAACGGGAAATATGTTATGTGCCGCAAAACGCTCAGGAAACTTTCAACTTGTTGCTATATGGCTTGTTGTGTCTGTATTGCCGTTGCGTATCCCCACTTGCAATCTATATTAATTTTTATACGAAACCGAACGAAGTGAACCGAGTCACGCGGCTGCACTTTCATAAATGCCAAAAAATTTCACCTGCTTTCACAAAGATGATTAAAAATAAATATGCAGGCGCTGCAATTCTCGACGACCGAGGGTTTTGATATACGATAATTTCGTTCTGATAATGTGACGGACGGAGGATGAGACAGGCTGGACCTTGTGACCCAGTTGAGGGGTTTTCAGTCAGTTTTCGGCATTTTCGGGGTTTTCGGCGTTTGCGGGCTCCGTGTTGAGCCAAAAAGCGTTTAAGGCTAATTGCAAAGATCGCTTTTGACTGATAAACGAACTCAAAACTGAACAACTGAACAACTGAAGCCGGAACGAACGGATGTGAGGAGAAGGTGGAGTGGGCGGTCTCGAAGGTTTGGCCCCTTGGCGTTGACCCAAAACCCTTTGCTCCAAACCTTAAGTAAAAGAAAAAAAGAAAATGAAAAACGAAAATCAACTGAAATGGTAGAGAAACAAAAAAAAAAACAAATACGCGGCATTCGAAGCTCGTGCTTAATGATGATTGCTGGCCCCCAGAGGTTAAAATTAAATAATTTCCGACTCCAAATGAATGCGAAGCGCGCTTCTCTAGTCTAGGCTAAAATGGCGGGCGTTCCAGCCATTCATTTTGAGCCCGGTCATATATAATTAGCATGAAATGAGCCAGGGATCTTTAGTTTGGTCAAAGAAACCATTTTTCGCTTCTGGCGATTTTTTTTCGGTTTTTCGTTTTTTTTTTAGCTTGCTAGTTCCTCTACGTTTCATTTCGTTTTCAGCTCTTTTCTGCTATTTATGTTAATGCAGCGATTAAGCAGCAAACCGTGCGCCTAATTATGATAAACATTTGCCAAGCATAGCCAAGAATAGAAAACAGCAAGAGGAAGTGCCACATTAGAGGGTGTTACCACGCCGTGCAACACTTAGATATCAATCACAAGTACTATAGAATAGTGTGACCAATGTGCACTTAATTGCAAGTATGCAAGTGAAGTTAAGTTAAAGAAAACGTAATACCTTTGAGTGTTAGTGACTGGCTGTGCAGACTGTTGCCAGTTTTATATTTATTTTTATATTTTCTGCAGCCCTTTGCCAGTTTCTGTGGCCCTTTGGGGCGCCTCAGTTAGTCGGCAACGATAAGGCGGCAATGGTTTAATTTAGCTGCACCAGCGGCACCAGCAGATGACGACAGGATCGTTGGGCCGGTCTACGTGCAACAGAAGTTGCTGCGCCAGCAGAAGCAACAGCAACATCAGCAGCAGCAGCAGCAACAGCAAAACAAATGTGTCTGTATATCGCAGCTAAATTGACTTTGATCACGCGATCCCGATTCCGATCCCGATCCCCCTTTTTGGACCCGAGTTATGTATATGGCCGTTCAGAGGTTCGAGTGCCAGGTTGCAGGCTCCAGGTTCTCGGGCGCGGCCTTTTGTGGCACAAACGGAAGTATGCTAAGCAACTTGTTGCTGCGCCGCAACGGAGCAAAAGCAGCCAGAGCAGCTGAAGGTGTATATTGCAAAAATAATTACATTTGATTGTAAAAGGCCAGCGTCTCTAGGCTGGCGACTCGCCTGCGATCGGCGACTCGGCCTGCCAGAGAAAAATGTGCAACATGATTGCAGTTTACAGCCCCAGCAGCAGCAGCAACAGCAGCAGCAGAAACAGCAGAGGCAGCAGCAAAACCAACAGATAAAATGCATTTACAATTGAATTTGAATGTAATTTTATTTAAGCTGCGGTCAGCCAGGGGCAGCATGTTGCTCTGGGGTGTTGCTGTTGCTCCTTGGCACGGCAGCAACAATTGGCCTGGTGGCAGGAAATTGCCATTATCTGGCATTATCCACTTGGCCAACTTGGTGGCGTAGGCTGCAACCTGCAACCTGCGCTACCTGCAACCGGCAACCGGCAACCACGTCAATCCGCAGATCAGAGCCCCTCTTAATTAATGATCCGAGTCCATGGCACTCTGCCCGGGCAGCAGTGGCAACTAATTAGCATATCGTTAGCTCACATATTGACGTCAAATTTGGTCCGGGCCAATTCGCAGTCGTTTTGAAATTACAGTGATCATTTTAATTGCAGTGCGCCAAGCTCGCCGGACTCGGATTCACATTCGTACTCAAAGATTGAGCCTCCAATTGAAAACAAACGAGCACAACACAGTAGCAGTAGTAGCTAGTTATAATAAATGAGTTCGCATCATGGGCAATGCAAAAGGCGGGGGAGCCAGGCGATAATGAAGTGGGTTGAAATATAATGGAAGATCTATGGATCAGGGTTCAGAATGGTGGGGAACTACGGAAATATATGATACTATGGAAATGGAGAATATGGAGATCAATGGAGATCAAAGATCTGTTGGTGATACTAAAGCAATGCAAATGCTATTCCTATTTAATTGACATATTTGCTATAAATAGTTGTGGTTTCCAAACAAACGCATAAACAGGATGTAATGGCTAGTATTTGCAGCTATATATACTGTTCTGCCCGATTTTCCATTGCCTTATGCTGTTGTTTTTCCCCTCCATTAGCTCCTTGGCTTTGCCAGTGAGTTTTCCGAAACGAAAACAATCGAATGCGAGCTTTTCCAGCCAGTTGCGAGCTCGTGTTGCCGCGGGGGGCGGTCTCAGCAACATGTTGCTGCTGTCATTGGCTACCAGCAACAGCAGCAGCAACAGCAACAACAATAGCAACAGCAACAGCGGCGATTGTTGTAGGCGTACAAAGAGTTTTCCCCAGCTTTTTGCTTGCTTTTTATTTTATTTTTTATTTCTCGTTTGATGAGCAGCTGAGCAGTTGAGTTCGTTGTCGTGGCTAAGCAAATGGCGTTTTATTTTATTAGCCATATTTCTGCCCCGTCATGCTTTGTTTGCCTTCGGCGCTGCGCGTTGTTGCTGTTGGCTGGTGTTGTCTTTGCACTTGTGATTGAAGTTGAGACTCCATTGAAACCCCCTCCCATGTATCCCCACTGTGCCCCCCCCCTTTCAACCCCCCTTTCAGCAGCCAGCCAGAGACGTCCATTATCAATGCATATCACGTTGAATGCTGATGTTTATGATGTCGTTTATTACGACCAAAGACAAGTGAAGTAAACTCCAGTGAAGTGTGGCTTAAATGGCGTCAGAGACATTTGCCAGATTAATAGCCACAGTGGCCAGCATGTTTTTTTTTTGGGGCGGGGGAGCCCGACGGAGGCGTGGCAATAGCAGCAACAGCAACGACTGCAGTCGCACACCAACAAATTGTTTACATTTTAATTTCTGCAATTTTATTTGCTTAGCGCCGCGAACTGTCGTCGGTTTGGAAAAGGGGGGCCTACAGGGGGACTCCAAAGGGGATCCAAAAGCAAAGGGGAGGGGGGGTCTAAAAAGGAGGCACATGGCACGAGGCTTATCGCGGCGTCTGTGGGTCCCAAAAGGTGGGGGGTATAAATGTATAAATGTGTTTGACGGCTGCTACTGCAAAACTTCATCAAGTTTCGCTGTGTGTAATAAGCGTGACAAATGCCAGGCAAATACAGTGGTCACTCAGCGGGGAACACCTCTGCGCACTCTTGGGATAATAAAAAAGTCATAAGACAGTAAAATTGATACACGATATTAGCACAGCTATAAAGAATTAATCCTTAGAACAACTAAAATTGCAAAGCTATAACGAGCTACAGTATGATTAACCCATTTGCTTGAATATCGGAGTAATTAATTTTATAAGAGTGGTTCAAACCAAATACTGAATACATGGGGATAAAGGTAAAAAAAACAGATGGTAAAGACACTCAGAATAGCAGGTTTCTTGTTCCTAAAAGGTATAATTTGTCATAAGTAATCAATTTGCAACCCTTTCGTGAGGGTTTATTTTCGAGCACCATTTCATATTCATTTCTGAATTTCTGAGTGTTACAAAGTTACCCCTTTTTCTTGATTGCCAAAGTGCGTGGCGTAATTATTATATTTATAATGGTCACCTATATGTTGGTTGGACTGCCTGAAAAACCGGCCGTGAATCATATTTCCATGGCATTGCACATTTTCAGTTTTCCCGCCGTCAGTTCGCAGTTTGCAGTTTGCAGTTTCGTAGTTTTGCAGAGCAAAATAAAAATACAAATAAAAATAATGACAATGCCGAGTTGGCGAATCTGGGTTCTCGTTTTTGCCATTGTTGACAACAAATGAGCGCCATTTAATGCGCTTCCTAGTTGTTTGCCAACGTTGTTCGACGGTTGTTCATTGTTCGTTGTTTGGCGTAATTAAGCAGCGCTTTTCCTCGACTTTTCTTCACTCACTCAGCCACTTTGCACTTGGCTTGCACTTTTCCAGCTTTCGGTTTTCAGCGCTCACCGATCGGCGCTCAGCTATTCAGACTTTCAGCTTTTCTGCTATTCAGTTGTTCAGCTTTTCTGCTATTCAGTTGTTCAGCTTTTCTGCTATTCAGTTTTTCAGCTTTTCTGCTATTCAGTTTTTCAGCTTTTCTGCTACTCAGTTATTCAGTTTTCAGATCATTTACGAGCACTTGGCATTCGGCGTTCCACTTTGCCAAACATTTGCTTACAAGCATGTTTCGCTATCCGCTCTTTTTGGACTTTTGGCTGGCGACTTGTTAGCGGCATGTTTACACTCCAGAAAAAGCTTAATTAAATCTGAGATGGCCGCAAGCATTTTCATTCCCATTCCCATTTCCATGACCGCTGTGTATATTTTTGGCCATTTACAAAGTCATTCCACCCGTGGCCAAAAATTAGCACTCCATTTAGCATAATTTCACACCATCTCCTTCATCGCCTGACAAGTTCACTTTGTCTTTTCTACCATTTCTACCATTATGCAATCTTTCGCGCTTGGCCAGCAAGAAGTCCCATAAACGATGGGAGAATTTAAGTTGAGATTTGGGGTAGTTTATAAAAAAGTTGCACAACTCATTTCAGCTTGTAAGCTACATTTTTGGTATCAATTTAAAGAGATTAAAACAATTCATATTCTCATCTGATCAGTTTTCATATCAATTCTGCATTCGGTTTTACAACTTTATCGATTCCAAGTGCCAACTTCTTGGGCGAGTTAATTAACACTCGGCAAGGGTATGACCACTTATGCGGATATATGTGTATGTACACTTGTGTTCATCCAAACTCTGCCGCCATAAATCAAAAATCTCGACACTCTCACCCGGCTGCACCTCCTCCGTGAATCGGGTCCCCGATTTCGCGTGCTAACAAGGCCCCAAAGCGGCGGAACCTTGGAGAACCCAGAAGAGAGCTCGACTGGCGTGAAAATTTATGTTTTTTTCAGCTTTTTGTTCGCTTTATTTTATGAATATACACATCGCCATATCTCCATATATATATACATACATATATATTCTGGTATAAGAAGTGGGGGACAAAGTTGAGTGAGGAAAAGCAGGAAAAGAGCCAATGCCGTTGGCCACACTCGCTGGTGTAAAGTTTTTCGCATAGTTGTCAGCATTGCGCTGTTTAATTACCCTAATTAAGAATATTAATTGCCCTTCGGGTGGATAATAGCAATAATAATACACATAAAAATGCGCGAGGGGGTGAGGCAAAGGGGGGTGGGTGGTGACCCTATTACCGGAAATAGAACATGAATTATGATATGCACAAAACTTTCACAGCGTTTTCCATTTAAGTTGCGAAATCGAAAAAGTTCACACAACTTTAAAGGGGAGAATATGGGGTCCTTGGCTCAGGACAAAGGACACGCACTCCATTAAACCAAAAGGGGCAGACATATGCGACAACAATAACAACAGCAATTGCAAGCCACTAACTGGCAGGAGGTGAAAGGTGGAGGGGGGTTGTTGCAGGGGCAGCCGAAGGATGAGCAGATGGACACAGGTGTCCTGTCGCTGGCCCATCAACACCTCTCCTCGGCTGGCCAGCACACCAACACACTCGGAAACAGACGGGTCCGGCTCTTTTCATTTTCTCAACACGTAAAGCAAACACGTGACCGTTAAGGACACGGACTCCTGCTGCCCCGTGCTCTGAGCCAAAGGTCCTCGTGCCACTCCGCTCCACTCGGTTCGGTTGTAGGCGCAAATTGCCAACAGAAGGACAGCGACAACGAGTGCACTGAAAAAAACTGGACATTGGAAACTAGAACATTGGTTTACATTCATTTTATTTAACAAAGATCAGAACGCAAACCGTTTTCAAATTGCCGAAGAATAATTAAGTTCTAAGCTTTGAGTTGTAGATATAACTCTATTCCTGTTTTTATAAAAATATGAATATTGCAAAATAATAGTTCTATAATAATCCAAGACTTATATTTCCAAAAAAGTTGCATTTTAAGGATATAGCTCCTGCCGTACAGGTTTTTTCTCAGTGCGCAACTGAGAGACCCCACCATAAACTGACGGCTTATGGCAGACACAGCACAAAGCTTCGCTCCTGCTGCACCACCCCCTGCACCCCCTGCACCACCACCACCCACAGCACCCCCCCTCCGTCCTGCACCACCCCACACATCGCAGCTACGTGCGTGTGTGCACAATATTCATATATCACAAGGATAAGCGCAATGCAGCAAACGTCCTTCCAGACGTGCCGTTCGTTGTTGTTGTTGTTGTTCTTGTTGTTGCTGCTGTTTGTGGTGCCTTGTCCTTTTCCCGAGCCAACTGCTTTGGATTCAGTAGCTCCAACACCACCCTCCCCCCCTGACCCCCACCTCCTGGTGTGTGTGGTAACTTTTAATTATTTGCGAATGTTGGCGCCAGACGGCGAGATGCGATGCGATCCTGTCCAGGACTGTCGCCCGTGCCATCCTGTGTCCTTTCCTTCATTGATTCCGCTGACCAGCAGCTTAGGAGAGGTGGCGCGGGGATGGATGACAAAAGAGGGGGGAGTGTACGCCGGTCAAGGCGAAGGCAGCGCCAAAATCCAAAATCCAAAGGCCCCATAAACTTTGAGCGCCATAAAATCTGCTGGCAGCGCCATAAAAATTCCCACAGCGGGAGTTGGAGACGCTTGGATTCCAGGATTCTTCGCCGCCCCAAAGGACCCCCCCCCCCCCCTTTTGGGCCCTACTGTACCCACTAGCCTGCCCCCATTGGGGTTAGACAGCCGTCCCTTTCCCACTCGTTGCGAGAAACGCATAAAACTAACGCAGCGTAAACGCCGCCGTTGTTGTCATCTGTCTTCTCGTTACGTTATTTCTTTTTGGCAGCTTCAGCAGAAAATTTATCTTATTTATTTGTTTGACTGAAAGCCAACTCACACACACACACACACAAACAAACGGATGCCGGCGAAATTGCTGCATTTTGATGCTTGACTGATTGTCCCCCGAAAAACATAGAAATATCTTTCATTTAATTCAACTCATTCTGGTTCTGGTTCGTTTCCTAACCAATTACGTAACCCAGTTCTTAGTAAGACCAGCGTAGGCGGCCAAATCGATCTGGCAACGCTGCGACAAGCGTGACAAGTGCAAAAAGTATCGGGTGCGAGGGAGATGACTATCGTAGGCGTAATCGTTCTTTCCTTCTTCGCTCCGAAGAAAGCTGACATTTCCGCTCATCGCAAAAGTCGTTCAATTCTTTAATCCCAAGGAAAAAGTTCTAGTTTTTTACAAACTAAAGCCGATTGTTTCTTGTGTTTAGTGAAAAAGATCTAAAGAAGTTATGTTGGTGGGTGTATTGAAAAAAATATGAAAAGAACTTATGCTAACGAGCTTGAATAAATAAAGCACAAAGTGCTGTAATTACCACTATTTTAATTGGTTTCAGGTTCTAGTGTTCTTATTCAGCAAAGTGAAAATGGTTTTTAGGTTAGGTGTAAAAGAAAAGTTATTCTTAGTGAAGAATGGCTTATTCTACGCGTGAGTTTTTGGCGATTTAAATTACATTGTTCTTCAATCACTACCTCATCTCTCCCAAATCCGCCAGACTAATTCATAATTTTCCATTTCATCGAACTAATTTATAACCCTAGTTTTGATTTTAATTACTTTCCATTTCTTTGACTAACTTAAGATGTATGCATTTTATTTACTTGCAGTCCCAAAAGTCTCGCCAGGTAGCGAAGAAGAATCCCAGGCCACGCAGGCTGGATACCCTGTGGCCAGAGGTGCCGAGGCCATCGCAGCTGCAAAAGCAGCCAGCCCAATCCCAACCAGAAGCCTCCAGTGCGCCGGAGCAGTCGCCGCTAAAGCCGCAAAAAGTTGACCTCATGACGATGGCAGAAGGCACCGACCCCATGGGGCATGGTCACCACACGAATCCGCACAATCCGCCCCAGCAGCCGCCGCAGCACCACCCGCACCACCTGCCCCTGCCCCACCCCCCGCCGGCACCGCCGCCGCAGCTCCTCAACTTCAACCACCACCAGCAGCAGTATCTACCCCACATGTATCCAGCGGCAGCGGCAGCCGCCCAATCCCACTCCCACTACGCCGGCCTGCAGTATCCCCATCCCCATCCACATCCACATGCGCTGCAGCACCAGCACCATCCCCACCAGCATCCGCATCAGCAGCACCAGCACCACTTGCCGCTGGCCCTGAGCCTGCACCAGCAGGCGGCTGCTGCCGCTGCAGTGGCTGCAGCGGTGGCCACCAACCACTCCAGCAACAACAACAACAATCAGGCCAGCGTGGCCAACAACAACATAGTGGTGCCATGGAAGCAGCGCAAGCGCAAGAGGCTCTCAGCGGTGCTGGACAAGCTGCACCACAATAATAATAACAACAACAGCAACAATAATAACAATGAGACCCACTCCAATGGCATGGCCTGCAAGGCGGAGCCCATGGAAATGGACGAGGACCTGGCCGAAGATGCCGAACAGGATGAGGATCACGATGGGTCCGTGCCCGATGAGGAGGAGGAGGGTTCCGTTGTTGGGGATGCGGATGGGGATACCCCACCTGGCAAGTACATCAAGAGCGAGCAGCCCGTCAGCGAGGACGAGGAGAACGAACCGGAAATGGACCAGGAGAACGAGGACATTTCCGGCGAGGATCTCGAGCTGTCGCACAGCGATGACAACGACCAGGACAGCCCCAGGATCAGCATGAGTCCACTGCAGCTGCAGGCCGCGCAGAGCAATCTGCCCCAAGATCAGAACCAGCCGATGAACAAGGAGAATCCGCTTCACGTGGACATTAAGACTGAGATCCCCAGCCCCTATGATAGGTATTTCCCGATACCATCTCCACTGTTCGGCTACTACCTGCACACCAAATATCTGAACGAGGTGTTCCGCCGGCGCCATGATCTCTATCCCTCGCCACTGCAGCACACCCCATCCTCCATAGCCTCCGAAACGGAGACCTCGCCCACATCTCAGGAGCGCAAGAGCGGCTCCAACCACGTCTTGCCCCACGCCCTGTTGGCCAACAATTCACCACCGCCATCGCTGCCCTCGCCGCCGCGCAGCGAATCCTCGGTGAGCAACAGTGTGGCCAACACCACCACCACCACCACCACTAGCAGCACCACCACCACCAAGAAGCGCAGCAGTCCCAAGCCCAAGGGCAAGAAGGGCGAGAAGAAGCCGATGCCACCGCCGCAGGAGCGTCCCTTGGATCTGTGCATGCGCAACGAGGTGGAGGTGCCCAAGAAGTACAAAAAGTCCGGCTCGAAATCCTCGAAAGAGTCGCATTCGGCCGGTATGATGCCACCGCCGCCGGCTCTCAGTGCGGCCAGCAGCTTGGAGAGCATGAGTGCCCTGTCCCCGGCATCGAGTAGCCACTCGGGTCACATGCCCATCACCACCGCTGCCACGCCCAACCACCAGCCACCGCCCAATTCCCCGTATGCCAATGCCATGAACGCTGCCCACGCAGCGGCAGCGGCGGCGGCGGCAGCGATGATCAAGATGGAGATGCCGTTGCATCCACTGCACCACCAGCAGATGCACCACTCGCAAGTGCCCACCACCACCGTGGGTGTGCCGGTGATCAAGGGCGACGTGGCCTCGCCCACAACCAAGGAGACGGTGGCCTGGCGCTACAATCTGGACGTGTCCCCCGTCGTGGAGGAGATGCCGCCCGGCTCGGATGTGGCCTATGTGTGCCCCACCTGCGGCCAGATGTTCTCGCTGCACGACCGCCTGGCCAAGCACATGGCCTCGCGTCACAAGTCCCGGAATCCCGCCAACGATATTGCCAAAGCCTATTCCTGCGACGTCTGCCGGCGGTCCTTTGCCCGCTCCGACATGTTGACCCGCCACATGCGCCTCCACACCGGCGTCAAGCCGTACACGTGCAAGGTGTGCGGTCAGGTGTTCTCCCGCTCCGACCACCTGTCCACCCACCAGCGGACCCACACCGGCGAGAAGCCCTACAAGTGCCCCCAGTGTCCGTATGCCGCCTGTCGTCGCGACATGATCACCAGGCACATGCGTACCCACACGCGCTACGATTCCAGGGGCGGATCTCGCGAGGGCAGGGAGGGACGCGAGGGCAAGGAGGGCCGCGATTCGCGCAGAAGCAACGAGCGGTTGGAGGAGCCCAAGTCACCCGGCTCCCATCCGCTGCTGGACATGAAGATGAACATGAACATGGGCATGGGCATGGGCATGGGCCTCAACATGGGCCTGCCCATGAATCCGATGAGTCTGCTGCAGGAGGAGCTGCTGCAGAAGTCCCAGCCGGGCCTGACCCTGGGTGGACCCATGCCGCTGGTGGTCAAGACGGAGAGCGCCTAACGGTATCTGTATGCAGCAGCATCCAGGCCATTTATGACCTGTTAGGTAACAACCACCATCCACAGACCCAGCTTAGTGCTACAGAAAAATATCTGAAAAAACAAAAGAAAAAAACATATTAACTAGAGCAGTTTGTACTTGTACCGGAAATCTCTGCGAAGACTGAGGAACCTTAATACTACCTACAGTTTAAATAGGCTAAAGAAACACCAACTAATTTTGTAAAAGAGAGCAGTTAGCAAGTTAGAGGGCAGCACTCATGACCACCCAACGTATTAGAAGTTTAACTAGTTCTAGTTGCTAGATCCATTCGCGTTACACGAACCCCCAGGAGTTTGGATAGCCAGGATCTTCGATACAGCTAGCATTTCCATGTTCCACACACTTAGGCTATACCACACTATACATATATAGATATATATAGATAGATATAGATATGGGTCAGATCCGGCCGATGATCTGATCTCTCAGCATTTTGAGCAACGTTGAAATTACTAAGTTAGACTCGCTACATAGGCTAAGTGGCACGCCGCATTGGATAAGGCATTACTTTTGTACTCCTAATTTTAATTAACTCTTAATTTATTTGTAACATTACTCAGCAGAATGTAAACTTATACCACAACGATTTGTATTAATTTAATTTTACCCTATTTAATTTAAATTTAATTTAATTTAGTTTAAGGGATGCCTGCACAAGAACACAAACAAAAGACAAAGAATTCTCCCTAGGGCTCAAAAAAAACAAACAAAAAACAAAACAAACGAACGCTACACAAACTCATTTCTATGGAAATCTTAAATTTTAAATGAAAATGAAACACGCAAAAAAAAATTACAATTCCTTTTTTTTGTTCAACAAAAACACTGTTAAATTTACATTACCTTTGTAATTGATTTAATGCTTGCTCCTCTATTATCTTACTACTTTTTGTTTTCATGAAATGAAATAAAAACCTTTAAGTTTTCTTTAGTTTATAAACCATCTGTGGATTGGACACACCTCACCCCTCTCCGACCCCCTCAAAGTGGGGGCACGTTAACCCGTTTCTGCCCCCCGGGGGTTGGAATCATCTTTCGTGGTCGTTTACATGTTTCAAGTTAAAGTTTTTCGTTATTTATTATAAAAAAAAAATGAAACAAAGCCCCAACTCCCGCTTATTGATTATTAGTTCTTAGCTAAACGTTTAAATAAATTATTAATTTATGTTATTCTAGTTGGTTATGATTAGCACTTAGTTAAAAACGTTTTTCACAAAATAAAACAAAACAAAGTCAACACTGATGGACAATGTCATACAAAACAGAATTTGAAACCATTTTGTTATTATTTCAATTGGTAATATTATTTTTTTCAGCTGTTTTAAGATGAGTTTCTCAAATTGCAACATTTTTAAGTTGCACATTTCTATGCTTCTGGATTTATTTCATAGATAAACTTTACTTTTTAAAGTATTTTAAGTTGATCTTAGATTTCCATTCCTTCATATTAAGCTGACTGAGTTGTATTCCATTTATTTCATCAGGAAGTTAAACTTCTAGCATTTCTGTAACAGCTTCAAGATATTTAAGCATATCCTTTCAACGGCTGCCCACCTAATTTGGTTATTATTTCACTGATTAGCAGTGTGGACTTTGCAGACATACATTTTTTACAAGCCAAAACCCTATACTTTCGCCACAGCTTTTTTGTGGCCGAGCCGGAGACGGAGTCGTTGTTTTAGCCGTAGTCGCAGCCGGAGCCGGAAACTGGCTTACAAGCTTTTAGGCAATGGGAATCGCTTACAAGGCGCAGTCAGCTCCTTTCGCCGGTCACGAAACTGCATTTTGGCACGCAGCCCCCGCTTTTCCCACTTTTCCCACTTTTCCCGCTTTTCCCGCTTTTCCACCCACTCCTCGCATTTCGGCTGCTTTTTCCCACGCTGAGGATGCGGGTGTGCCGAGGTGGTGAAGGTGGTGGAGCAGCACTCCACACCACAGCGATTCAAGTCCTTGTTCTTCGCATGGAAATTTTCTTGCGGCCTAATGGCCTCGAAACACGAAGAAGGCCGTCCAGGCGTGGGAGTTCCATGGGTGCTGCTGGGTGGCAGTGGGTGGTGGGTGTTGGTTTACTGGTGCTTCGGTGGAACTTGCTGCATTGCAGTTTGCGGCTAATGTCTGACCTTGTTTTGCAATGACTAAATTAATTCCTTAATAAGTGCGGTTGCAAAACAAACACGAAACTGCAGACGTGCCACACACAGTTGGCACTCCCACTCCGCCCCCCCCGAGGAATTCAGTACCGCCCTCTGTTGGCGTAATTAAGCAGTGAAAATGCCCCAATTGACAGACATTGTGTTGGCTGCGGAAAATGGAGGAGTCTCCCATCTCTGGGGCCATAAATCAGGGCGAGGGGCGGCCACAAACTGCGGCTAAGTAGCCAACTCGTGTTGTTGCAGCTAGCATGTTGCACTCTATCACTTTTCACGCGAGGGCCGGTGGGGCGGGGGGCGAGAGCGGTACGGTGGATGGTGACTTATGGCCCAAACTGTATTAGCCGGGCCTAGATGTGATGATGCCGCATTGCATAATCCGCTCGGGTCGTGCATCATTTTGGTCAACTCGCCATCGCCCGACATTATTTGCAGTTTGCAGCGCATTTTTCTCCTTTTTAAGATACCCTGCCTTTTTCTGGAAGGTATATTAGTTACTCATCGAACATGGATGCTTTGGCTTTCACCTTTTGTATCTCCACTGCTGTTCTGTACATTGCTGGTAGAAATTTAGTTATATTATTTGGATTTAATCTTTTTTTCACATAACACTCACCATGCTTGGAATGAATTGAATGTCCGGAAACTTCTTTTAGCCCTTAAGATCCTTGACCCGCTGAAAGTGGACATCAAGTGGTCGGATATTGCGGCAATGCTACTTTTATGCGTCTCCTCTATTTTCACGCGGCTCTATTCTGTGGCACGCATAAATCTCTAAACAAGGCGCGCGTGTCGTGCGTTTATTATCACTTCCTCTCCGCAAGTGCAGGGGTATGTGGTGCAGGCGATGAAGAGGGGGTGGTGCAGGGGGAAAGGGGGTGGTGCTGGGGCTCAGATTCAGAGGGGGGGATGGCTGACATCCAACTTTCCTTTTGTCTCCGCTCGCGAAATTTATCGCCGTCATTTGTAATTGTAGCGCGAAAATTGAGTTCCAGTTTGAGTTTGAGTTTGAAGTGTGGCCAGGGTGGTCAGGGTTGCTTTGCAGGCGCTTGGCGGCGTGGCAGGGTTGTCGCCGTTCGCCAGTTTGTGCATTGTTTCCATCAACATAATTCAGTTTGGCTTTGGATCAGCTCCAAGTGATTGTTTCGCCTGGCGGAGATTTACGGGCACTAAGCTGGGACCGCTGACAAAAACCAAAGGAACGATATTGTATATAGACAGGCGGCCATACATGGACGTATAGATCTAGATTTATACTTAGTTATAGTGCTATATATTTCCGTCACACGGAAGTGCCTTAACAACAACAAAAACTACAACAAAGAAAACAAAAAACATTTTTGATACTCGAGAAGAACAAATGTAAAATGTAAGCAACAACTAACATTGCGATATTGTAAGATAGAACTTTTGCCTTGTACATTGAGCGACTTTTGCCAGGCCTAATCAACTTTTTGACTAATGATAAACAATAAGAACATAGGTTAGCCCTCGAAAGGGCGTATATACATATATAAATAAATAAAGTATATTTACCAGAAATACGTAACATATTTTTAACGAACAGAAAACATAGTCATAGGGTTTTTTCAACTTAACGCTTCTAAGAAGTTAAAAATTTTAAGCATTAAATGCTAAACGCATCCAGTCAAGTATTTTTTAAATCAAACTCCATTTAATAGACTTGAAAAAATGCCTAAAAAACTAAAACTATTAAAATTACTAAAAAAAATCTTCTCACTTAACTAAAACTCAAGTAAATTTTACGAATCGCTTTCAGAAGTATTTTTATAGCGCTTTTCGAATTTTAAATCAAACGATCCAAACTAAACTATGTAAATTAAAGCAATACCTATGACAGCTAATCGATCAAAAGACTTTTCAACTCTTAGCTTACATTTGCCTTCTAGCTCTAAGAATCGCAAAATCAAAGACAAACCATGGTATATAATAAATGAATTTTATTGAAATTGCATTGAAGTGGAGAGAATCAGCGAGCAACATTGTGATATTAGTTGAGAACCAAATCGAATCACTTCCAAATGCTAGTTATGCTATCATTTTGGGATCTTGTGGATGCCCAAAATCCATGACCCTTGACCCCAACCCAATCCGATCTTCCAATTTGATTAAGGTGCTATTAAGTTCGGTCTTATCTTACGGTGCTATGTACAGTGAAAAACGCTTGGTTTAGTTTAAGTTTCCCTATGTATCCCTAAGTCCCTCGAAATTCCCTCAACACACTGACAATCCTTAGCTGCCCAAAAAACATTGAAATTCATTATTGTACCAAAGTCTCTAAGGAACTCTCTTGGCAGTTCCGCCATTGTACGCTAACGTTTAACTAAATTATGAATAACTACGAGTATTTCCATTAAGTCTACTCTAATTAGTTTCTCTTCCATCGCAAAAATACGAAAATAAATAAACGAAACGAAAACGAAAACTAAACACTGTATACTGTGTGCTGAATTCTGTAGAGGAGCGGATTTTTGGAATGCGCAGCTAATGTAAAATGTCTTCTGCCCTCCAGTCTCAACTGAATGCAATCAGGAGGGGATGGGCTGGAGGTCTCCACATCGGTTGGGGATCTGGATGGGTGGATGAAAATGAGGATGCGGATGGGATGAGGATGGGTTGGGACACCGAAGGGCTGCGGCTGAAATAATGCGCGTAATAACAAACTGCAGGCGTAACTGAAATGCCAGGCTACTGCGCATTTGTCCAGTAATGCACTCAGCGAAAAGTAAGTACAGAACTCCGAATATTTTAACCATAAAGAAATAGGGGCATGACCTTGAACCATGTTCATATTCATATATTCATAATCAAAGTCCTTAGTTTCATTCATTTCTATGTAGTGAAATATTTCTAGTGGTAGAAATCAGTTGCCCTATTGAAATAAGCCATTTCCCCTTGTTACTTAGCTATTGTTCTCAGTGTGAAATTGGCGAAGGCGTTGGCCCCGACGGACGGGAGGCGCAACTGCGGTAATTACAATTGCCGCCGGACATGGACGGCAGAAGCGGCACCACTGCATCACTGCACCACCGCCGAACCACCGCACCACCGAAAGCGAGTTGCACAGTGGCAGGCACAGCTGTGTGGCTCCGTCAGTGGATCCTCATCCCCATCCCCATCCTCAGCCACATCGTCATCCTCGATTTTCGAGTCCCTGCCCAAGAGACAATTATATGCTGCCACAGACGCATGCGCAGCTTCCTGGGTTTGCTGCTGCTGCTGCTGCTGCTGCATTTCGTTTTTACGTTTTACGTTTTACGTTTTTATTTGAGCAAATTGCTGGCAACTTTGCGCTGACTGGATGAATGACTGACTGACTGACTGAATGATAGACTCACTGACTGCTCCGGAGTCCGGCTTTTGAGTCCGATCCTCAGTGACTGACAGTTGCCAAGGCTGGGCCCCCTTCCCCTTCCCCACCCCCAACTATGCCAGTTCTCTTCACTGGCTCCCCGACTTCCGAACTCCCCAGCTCCACAGCTACCTTGCTCCACAGCTCCCCCAGTGCAGCGCTCCTCCAAAATGTCTACGTGCGGGCGTTTTGCCCAAGAATGCTCTCGGGTCGCTGGTCTCGAACGATAATGATGATTGCAGTCTAAATTATGATGCCGCGCTGCTGTACAGAGAGAAAGTGTAGCATCAGCAGCAGGAGCAGCAGCAGCATCAGCAGCAGCATCAGCCGCATCAACGGCAGCAGCAGCAGCAACAGAAGCTGCCTGCAACATCATCGACCTGGCAATCGGCTACTCCTCCTCTTCCTTCGACGATCAGGGCTGGAATGCCTAAATATTTTTCGATATTTAACAAGTTTAAAAAGTAAGTAACATATTTACAAGTTTAATATACAGCTATTAAAAAACTGCTTACAGAACTTGTATCTATAACTAAGTATCTAGAACATTCTAAGCAAGTATCTTATAAATATCTGTTGGATTTGGATACACCCATGTATTGTCCTATTCCTGAGTGCTTTATGATCCTGTAAGAATTCAAGATCCTTACTTTTTCGGGTTTTAAAATCCGCTCCTGGTTTGTTTAGCATAACTCTAAGCCGCTGGCCTCGCAGCGAAGCAGAGGAAGCGCAAAAAATCTCATAATTGCAAAGCAGTTTGCCGCAGGTGCGCCACCCGCCCTGGATGTGAATGTATATAGGATGTGGATGTGGCTGGGGATTGGGTATTGGCTATTCGGCACTGGGCACTGGGTACTAGGGGGATTCAGGGATTGGGGGAAGTACCTGGGACCCTGGACAGAGGACGCCAGATGAGCAGTGCCGATAAGGCGGCGAACTGCACGTAAGTAGATGTGTTGTTGCTGTTGATGTTGCTGATGTTGCTGATGTTGGTGCAGCAGCAACATCCGATGGCAGCGACTTGGTCTCGTTCTCGTATTTAATGCATTTGATCCTTGATGCTGTTGAAAATGAACTGAGCCCGAACATGCAATCAACTTGAGTTGCCCTCGCACTCCCCTTCATTCTGATTTTATTTTTTTCCTTTTTTTTTTGCCTTGCCAATCTGGGCAATTTCATGAATGAAAACTTGGCTCGTTTGTGGAGTTTGCATGTTTCGGCTTTCCGAAACACACGCACACCCACATGCCTCAATTTAAAGGAAAAAAAAAACAAAAAAAAGAAGGGGGGGTTTGTGAACTAGCAACATTCTGCGTCGGTTGCTGCAGCTGCAGCGCATTAACCTCGTTCGTTGCGTCTTGCGTCTGTAAGAGTCCGAATCCGAATCCGAAAACTCCTTCTTCTCCGACTCTGGCAAAATATTTACCAAAGTGATTAAGATGCCTGAGTAATTTTTAACACAATTACGCTGCCAAAGAGACGACGCTGGAGTTGGAGTTGCAGCTACCTCACTTACACCGCAGCCACACTGCTGCAGCAACTGTTGCTGCTGTTGCTGTTGCTGCTGTTGCAGCTGCAATGCTGCTAATGACCAGGCACAGGCTGCAATATAAACTGTGGCATTGTCTGGAGCTGGCTGTGCCCCTTGGATGCCCCTCTTTGGCGAACACCCAGCGTCTTGTGTGTCTTAGCCATTAGCGCTACCACACTAGGCTGGCTTTAATCGTAGCGAGGCGACCGCATCGCGGCTCAAAGTCAACAGAAATACTCAAGTACATATAGAAGTACACAAATCCACAGGCAGGCGGGGGTACACGCATCACTGTTTTTTGACAGCTTTTTTTTCGACGTACAGACAGACACTCATCTACGAGCGATTCTCGGTGAGATTGTGTGATTTATCGAATTTGTGAAGCTTCGGCAGGTGTTGAGCTGTGGGCATTGAGCTGTTGCAAGTTGCAAGTTGCAACACTCGGACGCATCCAACGCCGTGTGTACAATGTTGCCCCATTCAACGCACGACAAGCCGCAAAAAAGAGTCGTGCCGCATTTGGTTTAGTTTTGGGGCTTCGTGTGGCACGACTTTTTGCCTCTGCCTCTGTCTCTGCCTCGCAGGGTCTCCATTCAGATGGAGCCGTGAGTACGGTGAATATGTGCTCAAATGCGCCAGCAGCCCGGCCATTTGTACAAAATATTTGTCAACGCGGCACTGAGAGAACAAATTGCGGCTAGACTTTCAGTGTAACATGTGGTGGTCTTTTTTGTTAGACAACAAATGCAACAAAGCATGAGACAACTTGACATTGGAAGGAATATAACAAAAATATTGGCATGTGTAAGAAATGCACATCAGATAACTCGAACTTTTTATATACGACAAACAAATTGTGGGATGCAAAAGTTAATAGCAACATTTAAAGGTTCTCTGTTGAACATCACTTTAAAGGTAAGATTCTTTTACTCCAAATAGAAAAAGGTTGTAAATAAGGAATTTAAAATTATTTTTCTCTTCATTTAAAGTTGTTCTTTGCAGTTTTGCGTACTTAAACATTAGTTTAGTGCTTTGCACATCCTTTATGCCCCTCAAACAATAAACTCAAACTACCGAAATTTAACTCTCCGTGTCGGGCAAACCATCTAAGGATGGTCTTAGCTGGGTGCAAAAGGGGAAAAGGCCAGAAGAGCTCAGCTCCTGGCCACGAGGCTGGCTAATTTCCTCATAGCCAGTTAAGTACCAGCGATCTCCTCGTTCTCCGGCGGCTCAATGAAAATGAAAATGAGCTCGGCACGCGTTGCCATGGCGCACGACTGGAAAATTGCAGAAGCCGCTTGGCTGCACTTCGCTGCGAAAAAGGGGAAGCGTTTTGGGTCGGAGGGTTAGTCTTTAGCTTTTTAGTTTTTTCTCTTTATTTTAGCCACATTTCAGTGGTGTTTCGGCCACGTGTTGCGCATGCGCTTCACTTTGCCACTGCCTGTGACTCCGGGCTCCGGGGTCTCCAAGTCGAGAGCTCTGGACATGAGCACGACGCCCTCAGCGTTTGTTTGTCAGGGTCGACTGCGTTGCAAGTGGCCAGGTTGCAAGTTACCTGCTGCAGGTTGCCAGTTTCCCAGTTGCAACTCGAAACTGCCGCATCGTGCAGCGGCCGTTGCAATTGTTCTTTCCCCTTAGCAAACGGATGGCGTGAGGCAGGCACACAGGCGCAGCAGCAACACCGCTGCAACACTAGCCGCACCAGCAACACCTTCACTCTCTGTGGCAGCGATATCGCGATGATGTATGGCCATGGCTGCCCCTCCACCCCTTGGCGGAGATGAGGGGTCTTGCTCGGATTGTAGGCGTCAACTCACGTTTATGCTTTGTAGACATTATCGCGCCTGTTTATCTTTAAATTGCAAGTAAATTACTTTCGGCTCGCACTGCCGATGATAAATTGTCTGGGCCGCGTTGAAGGCTCTGAGACGGATGCAGTGAATCCAAAATGTGTTGCAATTGGTGGGGATATAGTTGTGGTGGGGGGCAAAATGGGGAAAGTATCAGTAGCTAGGCCAATTATTCGCTGGATGAATTCACAGATTCTCACCCGTTTATCCGTACATTTCGTGAGCAACTTTAACGCTTAATAAATTCAAAATCCTATTGGAAAATCTCGCAAGGGGGTTGCGTTTAAGTGGTAATAGAAAGGTGAGAAGTTGGTGGGCGAAAACCTCCTACCAGCTGCTATATAAATATTCATTAATATTCATTAATTATGTGCATTCGTTTAAGCCGATTAAGATGCCTGAGATTCCTTTAGACTTGGCCTGTGGTGGGTCAAATCAGAAAGGTAGTTCATGAACTTTAAATCTGTGCTAACAATTGACTTAGATATTTATTTTTACAAAAATCCTGAGCTTATCTCTTTAACTTGTCACCCGTTCAATTGAGTTCGTTTTCGTGAGCTTAACTATTGACTTAATAAATTATGAGTCATGAGGGGGAGCGTTTGGCTAGTCAGAGCTGGACATTGTATTGTGGACAATGGATGTGGTGTGGAATCTCTCAATAATGGGTCTCGGTGATCCGGACCTTTCCGTACTTTCCGTGCAACGAGTGCTTGGCGAAGGACAGCAGGTTCGCGTGGCTGTGGACATCGAAGTGGGCTGGGATACTGTGATGCACCACGGCGGCGTGGGTGTCGTGGTGATGGTGGTGCACCACCGGAGCGGACTGCAGACGAGCGTAGTGGTAGTGCAGCGGCTCATGGTGGTACACGGTGGTGGGCAGCGACTCCACCAGGTGGTGATCCAAATGATGATCCAGATGGTGGTTCAAGTGGTGATCGTCGTGCACCAAAGCGGCGCTGTGTCCCAGATGGATGCCATCCGAATGGTGGATCTCAGCGTCCAGCAGATGGGGCAGCTCCTCGTGGTGGTAGCCATGGTGGCTATCCACGTGGGGCAGCAGACCCGCCTGGGCCACAGCCACCACAGCCAAGATGCACACGAAGTACTGCAGTTACCATTATTATTATTATTAAATTATTATTAACATTATTTAGCGGAAGTCACCTTCATTCTGAGAGATTCCTTGCTTGAGTTGAGGGGTTATCCAATTGCGAAGCTTACGCTTTGTCTGTTGTCGCTTGACTGTGACTTCTGTGGATGGCAGCCTATCGTTTTATAGGAGGCTCGGCCCCCAAGAAAATTCAAACGAAATCGAAAATTGTGCGCAAGGACGTGATTGGAATTAATATCAATTCGAGTGAATGAATGGTCTTGTCTCATTATGTAAGGGGAGTGCGCTGTCAACAAACCCCAAGTAGGTGGCCAGTGACCACTGACCAGCGATCGTGTCATAATTTTATGGCCCACAGCCCCAGTGCAATGGCTAATGAGCCTACTCCCACCGCTGTCTTGGCCATTTGGCAATTTGTGTGTAGTGAAAGCCCCTTGGAGTTAGCAACATTCAATCGACTGGGACGTGAGCAGTCCAAATATTTGGCAAACATCTCGTATGGAGGTGCGAAAATGCGATCGACGCAAGTCGCAACGCTCGAAAATCGAACATCTTCGATTGCGAATCGCGAAATCGTGATGTGTGGGTGCTGTTGCTGGTGGCGATCGCAAATAGAAGAGGTGCCACAAATACCTGGAACCGCATTGTGTGGCGGCTCAATGGGCGCGTTGAGGTGGGCGACGCGTAAAGAATCAATTGGATGCTAATTGAATAGATCACTCCCACAAGATGCCAATTAGAGACCTCCTAACCTAGAGACTCGCTGGTGTGAACTTGCTAGGCAAATAAGCGTCGCCAAACTGAACTCATTTAAATCAGCTGGGGAGTTTATTATGGGCATTATTCATGGGGCATTCATTGGAAATGACAAATTGAGCACTTAGGAAATGATGATAGGCGTATAAGGGCTTACATCTAATGTAGGATTATTAATTATTAATCCATAGATCTTATACTATACTACTTATACTAATACTATTCATTTCTTTTACTGCATTAATTGATATTATGCATTTTATGTGTTTTCCAGTCACCAGAGAACTTGCATTCACATATTCAGCTAGTCACTCATTAACTTAAGATTTCCTTTAATAAAGTCGACCATAAAATTAGAATAAGCATTGACAGCGACCATATAATCACAATTAAATTTCAATTATCTTGATTTGCCAGTACGCAACTTGCCATAAAAACATGTAAATATATAATTTTATTAATCCGCTCATAAGTCGCTGATTTGTTTATGAGCAAGTACATAAGCCACACATTTTGATACACTCATAAATGGAGTTTGTATTGCCACACAATCACCCGCTGGAATAATTCACTTTTATTCACATTTTATTCACTTTTAGTATTGGGATTTGCCAATCGGCCGGCGAGTTTCCCAATTCGAGTCCCTGTGCTGCTGACTTCCTGTCACCGACGTGTCGGCAAAAAACACGTTCCAAGAAACATGAATAAATCAGACTGATAAGAGCCAGCACCACTGGACAACAGCACCACCGCACCACCTGCTGGGATGTGGGTCAGTCGGCGGCTAATTACATAATAATTTGGTCAATCAAACGACGCCGTGTTAATGAGCCGCACTGTATGCAGGTGACAATCCGAGCAACTCCGCCGAACTTGGTGCTCAACAGGTGGTGCAAGTGGTGCCAGTGGTGCAGGGGGTGGTGCGTCATTGTGGCCCAGGGGGCGGTGGCTTATCGGTGGGGAATCGGCATACTGAGCCCACGTGCTACGTGCCAACGGCTTGCAATGCCAGACAGGTGTCGTTCCTCATAAAGCGTTTGTAAGTTGGTTCAAAGTTGGTTTTGGGCCCAAAAGCGCGATCGCAATTTGTGCACAGCTGACTAATGGTCAAAATAAAGCTGATAAGTTCTAGCAAGAACGTATGTAGGTTTCCATCACTGACCAATGTGTTGGCCAATTTATCTCTTCTGTCTGCGAAAATGTTGGTGTGTACATAAAGTTAATTAAATACTAATTTATTGGCAGCCACTCGACTTTTTATGTCGGATTACACACACAAATTTGTTTTAATAATGTACCCATATTTTAATAAATGAAGGAAACAATTTAGAGGGAAAATAATTGATTATACCGCTTTTAAAAACTAACACTTTTTTGCTGGAATATTGAACAATATTTTGTATGCCTAATGATCTAAGTAACAATCTTCCTAAACATTCCGATTTAGACCAACGATTTATTTATAATAGTATTACTTATTTTTAACATTAATTTACTATAGAAATTATTTAATATATTTAAGATATAATTTAATTCATTTTAGACATTATTGAATTCATTTTAGATATCATTTAATTCATTTTAGACATTACTTAATTTACTTTAGATATAATTTAATTCATTTTAGACATTACTTAACTTATTTTAGATATTATTTAATTTATTTTACCATTCTTTAATTTATTTTAGATATTATTAAATTATTATAGCATTATTTATATTTTAATTTATAATTTAATTTATTTTAGACATTATTGAATTTATTCTAGACATTTTTGCCAGCAGAATTTAAATTACGAGCTGTTAGACAGAACTGAATTGAATGCCAATAGCAATGATGACTTTTCATTAAATGTTTAATACCAAATAAATAGTTTTAAGGACGAAATCGAGGCAATTATCATATAGCTATTATACACACCGCTGTTGGCAATCGACAACAAAAGCAGAGCAGCGCCGCATCGAAATTAAAAATGAAAATAAAAATAAAAAGTACATAAACTATAATTTATGCGACGTCACCGCACTGGTCGCTGTAATTGAGTGCATCGTTAGTCGGTTGATGGAGCGCATAGTGGGTCAAGGGGGTGAGGTGGGGCGGTGGGGTGGTGCGGTGGT
Source organism: Drosophila teissieri (assembly GCF_016746235.2). Lineage (NCBI taxonomy): Eukaryota > Metazoa > Arthropoda > Insecta > Diptera > Drosophilidae > Drosophila > Drosophila teissieri. Next base: position 10,507,810 of record NC_053031.1, on the reverse strand, counting down.
GGGGCGGAATGTGGACCCAGGGGGCGGTGGTCTGCATTTGCTGCCACCGCCGATGCCAACAACTAATTTAACGCCAGCGGCAGCAACAGCGGCAACAACAAGCGGCGGCAACATGTCAACAGCAACGCCTGACCAAGGATGAGTGGGATGCAAAAAAAAGGGGGCTCTCTATGTAGTTATATATATATGTGTATATATATATATAGATATATATACATACTTAATGTCTGGCCAGCAGCAGCACCAGCAGCAAGCCCACCCCATTGTGGGCAGATATTTTATGAATATGCGGCTAAAATCATTTTTGCCACACATTCGCCTCGCCGCGACCACAAATCAGCGGAATGAGAAATTTGATGGTAATTAATATTGTAAGCGAAATTAATGGCAATGCGACACTGCACACACACACTCACACAAAGAGAAAAATACTATATGTACATGCAAGTGCTTTAGACAATTGGAGCACTTCAGCTGGGGATGGCAATCAAAGTGGCCGGGATCGAGGGCAGAGATCAAAGGGGATTTCCACGCCATCTATATGAATAAATAATTGCTAAACAAAGCGATTAAGTGACTTTTTGGGGGCTTAACAGGCAGAGATACACAAAAAATCATAGCAATTGGCTAGGATAGCTAAACTTGATTCATTACTTGTTAACCATTTCGATTCTTAGCTACTAAGCATGTAAATAACTAAATCTAAATAATAAACAACGCCATTTACCTATGTAGATTTAGGAAAATTTAACTTGAATGAGAACTTCCCCTTTCTGATTGCTCATATATCATTTGCAGCCATCTCCTAAATGGAATTCCCATACTCCCTGCGAAATTAATTTCGCAATCATCAATGGCAGGAAATATGGGGAAGACAACAATATGGATAATCGCATCAATGGCTGCTACCTTGATTACCCTTCCAGGGCAGCCTCATCCAGAGTAGGTCCAGTAGCTGGCCAGCTTCCACATCTTGGTCCACATCCAGATCCTCATCGCTGGCTTTGCAGGTGTTTCACGTGGCACTGTTCCAATTTGTAAGCGAATATTGTTTTCGATTGGGTGCAGTGCAGTGCACGATTTTTAATCATTACGAAGGCGATCTTCATATGAGTCCATGTCTGAGTCCATGTCCACGGCCCCCGATTGCCGATACAAATTGGCTGGCTAGAGAGCTGGTAGCCCAGTCCAGTCCATTTCCCCCACAGCAACAGAGCAACAAGGCACTATAGCTACCACCGATCCGTGGCCATTAGCTCATGCTCCCCCTCTCGATTATTGCATTTTCGCCAGGTAATGAAGTTCAACAAAAAGTTAATCGGAAAAGCGCAGGCCCCGCAACTAAATAGACAAATGATACGGAACGGAAGCTGCTCCAGACAGCCTCTCTCCTCGGTTTCCATCTGATCTCTTGGCTTTTACTTCATCTACTCCTCCGCGGGCCACTCATGCGATGCACTGGGAAAAACAATGGGTATCACTGTGGATTCCTAACACTCAAGCTGCGAAAGTGTTGCAATGTCTATCTCCTTAACTTAGCTTAACCAAAAAGGTTTTTGGCTTGCAATAAGTATCTTTGTTATAATAGTTTTCTCTTTTAGGTATTTTATGGTAATTTTTGGCAGTACATTTACCCTTCTGGCCAATTGTGTGGTGGGCTTTGCTTGGCACATTAGCGGCTATAAATTGTCTTAATGCCCGCACACAAATGCAGTTCCTCAGAGCCGGGAAAGTGGGCTCCAGGGGGGGCTTTCCAAATCGAAGGAGTCCGGGGAGGAGCAGAGCAGACACCTTGAATGGCGGCAAAGATCAGACTCGAGATTCAGGCGAGAGTTGCGAACTTTAGCCAGGTTGCGATTGTCTCAGTCTCAGTCGCAGTCGCAGTCTCCGTTGCAGTCTGCACTCTGATTCGGATCTTCATACATGATCATATAACAAGAGGACATGGGGATCTTAGTTGAACGATCCTTGTAATACTCTCTCTAAATAAATGATCAATTTTAGGTAATCAAATATGAGCATTTCAAGCAAGAGTTAATGTTATGTTAATTGGACATGTAAGTCATAACAATTAGTTGTTTACTATAAGATCTTTTGAGTTATGCTAATAATTCTTGTTTAATATTAAATAATAATAATATTTATTTTATTTACAACACATTCTTTGAAACTAAGCCATTGCTCCTTTACATATATCTTATTAAATATTCATGTAGTAGGTTATTCAGAATGCCATTACTTTTAAAGACATTGAAATGCGACAGTATCTGCTTTGCAGGGTATCCAGAAAGCAAAGAAGTATTTCAGCAGAAGGAGTTGTGATGGTAGGATGGTGGGATGGGTGAGTGGAGGTGGGTTGGTGGCTATCTTGGCCCGTCTTGAGCCCCGCTGGCCTCCAGCTTATGCAACTCCTTGGCCCCACTTGCATGTCCAATCGCTGCGAGATTGTGAAAATTGTAACGCTCGATTGAGAGCTCAAAGTTGCTGCTGTTGCCGCCGTGCTGCTGCTTCTGCTGCTGCTGTTGCTGATGTTGCAGTTGCTGCTGCTGCTGATGTTGCAGCCACTGCGCTGCTGCTGTTAATAATATTGCACAAAGGCAGCGCTTGCGAAAGTTCGTCAGTTCAGTGAGAGACTGCAGAACAATGGGCCCAGGCGCACTCAATTGAAGTGTTTGCCATGGCCGAGGTCTCCAGGTTCCAGATTCCCCATTCTCCATTCCCGATCCTTGCTTCTCCACGTTCTCGGCTGGAGAACCATTGGGCCATTGTCAGTTGATTTCATCTGAAATAGAAAGCATGCAATTTTCATGCCATGACCATGGCGTCGATAGGCGGCAGCAATTGATCTGGCTGCGATCGCCAGCGATCGATTGAAGGAGTTATTACACGCGAACAATGAGCCAGAGTGCCACTATGCTATACTATGCTATACTATACTATACTATACCGTACTATATAGTGGCCGAGGATCGGCTATTGCTCTATTAGCGTTTTCGGAATCAGCCCCACCAGCCTGAATCGAATCTGGCGGGGCATAATGATTGTGCGGAATTCCAAATGGATTGGACCACAGTCGCTGTGCAGCGAGGAGAGACAGGTGCTAATTTCATAGAACGGCCAATTGAAATGCCTCGAAAAATGAGTCGAAGAGAAAGATCTTAAGATCTTCTGAAGCAGCCGCCAAGTGCGTGGCTAAAATCAACTACCAATTACACTGGCCAACGTGGCTGATCAATAAAATGGTTCAAAGAAATAAGTATCAAACGAATGAAAACATAAATAGGAAAGTTCTGTCTAAAAAGTTTAATATTTAAGTGCTAAAACTAAGTGCTGAAACTTCATGTAGCCAAGTGTAGCCAATCAAGCAATTGGCCAATTGACTTTGGCCAACAGTTAGCGGTTTCAGGTCACTTTGGCATCCGCGTCGAGTGAAAGAGCTGCCGTTTAATTGACCTTCCTGCCTCAATGAGCTGCCGCAGCTGCCTGTGGTGACCTCATCCTGGTGACCCAGCTTCCCTCTCCTTCCCCTTCTCCTTCTCCTTCCCCCTCTAATTGGCATTCCCACGCACAGCGGGTGACAACAGGTAGCCAGCGGCAGATGCCACACACACAGGAAGCCCAAGGACCTTTTAATGGCCAGCGATAAGGATGCACTTGTCCCATCCTCTCGCAGCCGAACCGCATGGGAGAAAATATCCCTAGGCGTACCGCTTTTATGTTCGCTCATAAATTTCGAGTCGTTGAATGAAATCGATTGAAAATTGATTGAGTTTAACTGTAAATGCATTTTTAAGCGTATGTTTTGCTGTGTTTTGTTCGGCTTACTCCCTCCATCTATCCTCTTATCGCGGCCCAAACATCTAAGTGGCCGAGACACCGACACCGACACCGACTCGGATGCGGATTGGGACTCGGATTCGGATTTGGATCCAGATTCAGATGCAGATTCGGGCAGCTCTTTCAAGCCTCCGCTCCCTGCCCTTCGGTCGCAGCAATTTTCCTCAAACTTCAGGTCTTTGGGCTGCGGACCTGGTCCAATCGCCACTCACTTCCATGCATTTATGCATATCGATTGCGGGGCCTTGTAAATCTGTGCGTAAGCCATTAATTCTTTTTATTTATACCCTTTCAGCAGGTACCTTCAATCTGTCGTGCCATGAAATATATCTGCAACTCGGCGGTAGAGCGCTGATTCGGTTTCCAGATTGCGCAGAGTAATGCCTGCCATAGAATTGTGATTTTTAGATTACTTTAATTGTTCCGAATTCATAACTTTAAGTCATTTTATTGCCTTTTAATTAGTTTCAGTTGAGTTTATACATATCAAACGTAATATCTATGTAATATTTGATCAATAAATTAAGGAATCATACCCCTTTTTTCTGTATTTAAATAAAGTTATTAGGAGTAGCATGCATTTAATATATCAACATGTAAGGGTATGTAATCTGTGCCTAAGCTGCCCTCAAAATTCCTATAAGATGTTTTCATTTCGTATATATACATCTGCGGCTTTTGAATGCTGCGGGGCTTGTAAAACTGTAATTTTAAATTAATAGCCGCGTATTACAAGCCGTTTATATGCGCAGGCGTAGGAGTCCGCCGACGCGGGGGTGACGGTGCCACGTGGAGCGGTGTGGTATGTGTGGATGGATGGGTGAGTATGAGGAAACGAGATAGAAGAATCGAAATAAGAGGCGCTCCAGCGCTGAATGCCGCTTATCTGAGGTGTTGAAATCAACAGCTAGTCCAAACTGAATAAGAATTTATAGCGGAATTATGTGACAGCTGCTGCCGAGGCTCCACAATGGAGCTCCGATTTTCGGGGTCTCGCGTTTTGTTGTGGATTGTTGGGGAGGCATTTCTTACGGCATTTGACTTCGACGCATTTCATTTGAGTGGATTCCGATCTATTCCATTCCCCATTCGATTTGATTTCTTTTCTTTGGACTAACTGCCTGACTGGCTGGCTGCTCTTTTATTTTGAACCTTTTGCGACCTGGAAGCACGCAGAAGAATACTTTGGCTAATTTATGCAAATGTATATTTAATCGTCGTTGACAGTTAAGGCGGGCAGCACACCAATTCTCCGTCTCCGTAGACTCTCTTCCCCCTCCCTCCCCCTCCCCTTCCCCTTCTCCATCAGGGGAGAAGCACAGGTCTTTGTGCGATGATAGATGTTTATGAGGCGGCAACACCCACCGTAGATGGCGTTGATGTTGCTGCAAATTTGTTGACTGCACATGTTGTGCATCTCAAGAGGTCTTCTCCGCCACCGAGTTCCTCGGAAATGCCGTAGATGACACGAGATCGTGTGTTCCTCCCGATATGGCAATAAAAACCTGGCTCAAAGGAAGTCTTCTGTTCTATGTTTGGTTTGCAGTCTGGAAAGCTCAGCGGGCAGGCAAATTAATTGCCTAAGCCGGGCTTACATTTTAGATTAGATAAATCCCAGATTGAGATGTTATGTTCGGTGTTTTCAACAGACTATTTTGTAGTAAATGCGCTGTCTTACACTTTAGGTGCCATATAAGTAAAATGTGAATTATCATCACAATTATCACCGGTTTCGTTGATTTAAAACGCCTTAAATTACCCATTTCATGATTTTGGGATATTAATAACTGCGGAGGCGTAGAGGACTTTCACATTGCCCCAAAATAGCTACTAAATTCGGCTAATAAATTGGTATGCTGACCTTTGGCAACCTGCACCCCTTTGTGGCCCAGAAATGGATTACGTCCAAGTGGAATAAAAGTATTAAAGTATTATTTTAAGCCCACTGTGGCGAGAAGGGTGCCTTTAAATGGGAATTACTACCTGAATTCCGCAAGCGCATAAAAAGTGGAAAGCCGAAAACAAAGCGGCATTCGCTTGCAGTCGTGTTTATCTAGCAAATCATGGACAAAAAGCCAGCCCCACGTTGGGCGCCATAAAAAAGAAAAATCGGCAACAAAAAGAGGGGACCATCGATGCTTGCAGCATGCAACAGCACGCGCTGCGGGGAAGACGAAGGGGAGGGGTTTTGTGGGGGAACAGGGAGGTTTGGCAGACCACTCGCTAAATATCAATAACATTTTTATTTATTTTGTTTGCGGGCATTTGGGCATTTTTGAGTGCATTTATTTGAACGTCCTCAAAGCGAACGTTTTGTAAAACGTTTTGTCCGATCTTCCCCCTTCTGGTTACGCCTCCTTTTCCACTATTTCGCCCCCTTCTCTAGCGTTACGATCCAGTGCGCGCCGAGATTTTTGCTGGCTTCTCTCGCTTGGCTCCCGTTTTTCTGCGAGCGTTGTGCACTTAAATTATTACCTATAAAAATACCTATTTAATCTTAAGAATTCTTCTTAATGTGGCACACGTATAGATGTATTTGCATTGTTACAAAACCTTACATACATATTTCCATATTTCCACACAAAAATTGTATATACTTTTTTAATGATACAAACAATCGTATGTAATTTTCTTGCCGTGCGTAGTTTCCAGTAGCCATGGCTCGTGGTGCAATCGGCAACTGGCAACGTGCAGCTTGCAACTTGCAGCTTGCAGCTGCAGCACGGACTGCACTTGTCGATGCCTCCTCCTTGGCCTGCCTCCTGCCGCCAACGCCCCCTGTGCGCCGCCCCTGCTCGCCCCTTCTGGGCCAACAATAAATAATAAACCTTTTGTGGATTTTGGTCTTGATGGCGGCGGTGGTGCTGGTGATGGCGGTGGTGCTGTTACTGTTGTTGGTGGTGCTGGTGGTGCTGGCTACCGAAGATCAGGCCTGGCACGAAGATCAAAGCCCCCAGCCGCCATTGTTCCGCAGAGGCATTGCTGGTGGAGGAGTGGGGATCGCAGGAGGAGCAGGAGGAGAACCTCAAGGAGCCGCGGGCACTTGGAAAGTCCAGCGCTTAGACAAGTGCTAAGTGCGAGGCATTTTTATGAAATTTTAATTAAAAGCGAGCAGCGAAAACGAAAAGGGAAAATCGAGCGGAAGCAACTACGGGCAATATCAGTTAAAATCGGTCACAAGTAGGCATAAAAATCTCTCCACTAAAAAAACCGGTGGCAATCTGGTCAGATTTCGGTTTCACTAAAAACACAACAACAACAAAATAAAAAAAGAATATAAAAGAAAAAGGTAAGGTAAAGGTAAAGTACAAGGTAGAAAAAAACACACAAGACGATGTCGGCATCGTAAAATTCTTAAAACATAAGTATTTTATGGTCGCAGTGGCAGGGGGTCAACTAAAAAGCGGCGAAGAAATATACTAACTACAAGTTGACAAATTTGAGGCCCAAAAGAGGTCGAGAGGCTCATCATGGAGGCGATGGAGGCAATGGAGGCGCCCAAAAGGAAAACCAGCCTCATAAACGACTGCGATTTAATTTAACGATTCCCATACGCCGCCAACAGTTCAGTTGGCGTTTGGGGTTGGGGTTGGGGCCAAAAATGGGCAGTTAACTGGAAAAGCCGCAGAGAGCGGGAAAGATGTACCGCCAGACAGACAGACAGACTGACCGACAGAAGCCACCCACATAAAGCAGCGGATTCGGAACAATGCCGAAACCATTGTCTCTCGCATCAGGCGCTGAAATTCACTTGAAAAAAGCTCGTAAAAGCCGAAAAAACCGAATGGAATTGGAAATTCCTTTGCCATGAGTGGCCGAATGAGAGATGCTCTGCCAGCCAGGTGTGGCTTACATTTTGTAGAGAGATTTCGATAGAGATTGATAGTCTGCGTAGTTTGAAGTGGCAAGTATATGTGCCTACATCACCTACCATTAACATAAACCCTTTACCTCGTTTCAGAGGTAGCAAGTTCAAATAAGTCTGTCCGTCTTTTTGGGGAATCTTTCTCCTTCCTTTGACGTTTTTCCAGCAGGTGGATTTTCCATCAGCACTGTAAACATTTCGAGAGCAAGCAGAGCCCACCCACCCGAAATCTACGAAGGGTATTATTGACAACAGTCAACAAAGAGATCCATAAAAATGTATTGAAAAGCCCTAAAACGAAAGCGGTCCGAAGCGAGGGACTTGTGTGGACGCAGTGCACCCAAAATCCAAAATCGACGTGCCACGAAAGGGGGCATGGGGGGAGGGCGGGCAAAGGGGGGAGGGGCAGCCAATAAAGGGGGCGGGACACAGGTAGAGATCAACAACGTTGATCACGCGCATGCGACGACATTCGATGTGATTTCGTTTGAAGAGCGCCGCGCGCATGCGCGGGAGCAAAACAATCGCTGACAGTCAGCGGCGACTTTCAGGCGGACTGAACGGGGTGCACTTGGAGAAATACTACATGCTTACTAGAATGATTCGAATTTAATCTGGATTTGTATACCAAAGTATCAAGTTAGTTGGAACTATAGTTCTAACCAACTTAGCTCTAAGCAAAAGCTTATTTAGAAACTAATTTAGCAGTATTCCTTATATAAACACAACTAGTAATATTTCTCTCTGTGCGCGGCGCACATGGGCGTCACGTCCTGCGGCTGAACTGGGTCAGCTGGGCAGATCCCTTCGGGGCGACGCCTCTGGCAGCCGAATGAGCTCCTCCTAGACCGCCGCTGCTCGAAAGTCAAAAGTGAGCCAGTGCAATCTGATAATAATCTGACAAACTGTCGCCGGCGTTTGATGGCGCACAAAAGCAGAAAAGCACAAAAGCGCGCACAAAGGAGCAGGAAGAAATCAAATTTAGGCAGGGAGCGGCGGTGGCTCATCGGTGGGTTCAGTGGTGCGGTGCGGTGGGTTCAGTGGTGCGGTGGCTCTGAGCGGTAGCGATTGCCTTTTCCTAATGATGACAATTTGAGCTGTACAGCGCCGAGTTTAGTTGGCTTAGAGCTGAGAGCTGCTAGCTAAGAGCTAAGAGCCAAGAGCCAAGAGGCACGGAATCAAAGTCGGGGCCTGTGTTGAATTTTGAATGATTAGTTTGATTCGCCATCGATCGGCAGCAGATTGAGCCCGACTTTTAAATGTCGGCTGGCTGCATTTGAGCTGCAACTGAGTTGCAGCGACATCTCGGCTGCTTATTAGCCGCACTAAATTGCACTAGGGACCCAATTCCACGACGATCGCCAGTCAGGCGATCTGGCTCTCGAATGTAACGTGTGTCAGTTTTAAGGCAAGCGTCAACTCTAATGAACTCTTGTGTGAATTTAGCTGAATTCGATTCGCCGCACAGCGGTGCACAGCGAAAAAATAGAATATTTTAAAATGATTTTATGAAATTTGCATTCCCTTTGTTATAATACCATGTATTGTCGTCATATTTGGAACGCACATTTATTAAAATACTGACCTTGCAAATTTTGCTTACGTTCCAGAGTACTACGTCTCAGAATTACCATTTAAAAAGTGTTACAAATTTGTGTTGAAAAAAGCCATCAATTACACTTATAAGTAGGTAATAAACGCAAAATACAAATTTTTAATACTTTCAAAATGTATATATAAATAAAAAGCATTTATAAGACACTTTCTTAATTGAGTTGCGAATGTTTTTCATACGTTTGCTGTGCGATTACGTTATTTCTCTGCCTGATTGAAAACGAAACTTGGAAAGTAAAGGGTGAGTGGATCAGGTACTGTATATCAATTAAACGGACCGACTGGATCGGCCCCTCTCCACTTCCCCCCTTGCTCCCCGTGAGCGACGCCCACTTGGGCTGGATGATCAATGATCAATGGAGGAAGACACATTGAGGCACGTTCGGTTCTGTGCAACATGCGAGCTGCTTGTCCCACGTCAAGTGCAACAATTGAATCGCATCGCAGCAGCAACATCGCAACATTGCAACATCGCAACATTGCCGCTGACCGCTGACCAGTAAGTCGGACTCGAAGCTCCTCAATAAGAACATTATCGCAGAGGCACCGTAATCAAGATCAATTGCAATTACAACTCACAATGAATGCATTTACCTCCATAACTCCGCGACTATGACTGCGACCATAGACTCGCATACGACATTGAGTTTGAGACCCTGACTGGCCATCGATCTAGTTGCTGCCCACCTTTGCGGAGCGACAGTCCAGCGATATGATTACCCTCCGCGGAAATCTGGACAACTCAGGTTGGGAATCGGGGTGTATCCAAGGGGAATGAATCCGGTGGAGAATGGGCAAGACCGGCTGCAGTTGTCCTTCTGCGCGGATGATGCGACTAATGTGCTAAATTCACACAATTCATCATCATTGCAGTCACTGCAGTCCGCTGGCAGACTGCGATCCCGGACACTAACAAGCCCAAATCATCTTTTACAGTGGCAGAGGTTTAGCTTGTCAGGAGATTAGTGGCACACAAATAAATGTATTAAATTGTGAATATGCCACCTCAGTTTTCTTAATGACTAAGCCTTATATGAAAGAATTAATAGAATGATTTTCTACTGAACTAAATCAGAGAGGTAATAGATTTTCCTTGCACCTTACCCACTGTATTGTATACAGACCCCTACTGATGTCCCATCAAATCGATCTCCTAGCGCTATAATTGGTTAACGAGCGTTCAAAACTCCGCCAGGGAGGAGGATCAAGAAAAGTGGGCGGCGAATCAGCCACTGGCCAGAGGCGCCTTAATATGGCAAATGATTGACAAGGAATCGCTTTTGGATACACAACATAATACATTTATACCATATCCAAGCACCGCGAACTGAGAAAATGCGTTGGCGTTATTCAAGGGAAACCGAAAACGAAATGAAGGCAGTTCGAGTTGGGGGTACGAGTATCTGTAGCATTTGTAGCATTTTGTGATTTCCGCGGAATAGATAGATCTACAAATGTGAGTATATAAAGAGTTACGCCCGCCTGGCCGCCAAAGTCGAACTCCGAGGGCCCGGGAACTCTTGATGTGATTTCGTAGAAGCGACGGTGTTGTTGCTGTTGCTGCTCGCTGAGCGGTAGGTCGGTGGTAGGTAAAGCGGATTGCTCCGACGACCTCCGGCGGACAAGCTCAGCTCTATTCCATTTCCATTTCCAAGTCCCCAAGTCCCCGAGTCCGATTGCGAGCCGCGAGTCCCGTCATCATTTCATTGTGGCCATAAACTTGCATTTATGATGACTTACGGGTCAGTTTTTCCTTTTGTTTTTCAACTCTCCACCGCCGACGTCGTCGTCAAAAAAAAACCAAAGCACTTAATGTCGCACATGAGTTACAAAATGCGATGGTTGGTTCTCCTCCACACACTTGAGATGTAGGAGGCGGGGTTTTTGGCAGGTTAGCCCCGGCATTACGGGGTCTTGGGGTAGGAAGTTGGAGGAGTTCGAGCTGGAGTCGTAGTTGGAGTCGGAGTCGGAGTCCAAGCGGAGTTGAGGCGATTTGAGTCGCGTTGCTTCGACTGCGAGAATCCGCCTGGTGTCCATGTCATGGTGTTTGGCTTTTCGGTAGTTTATTCTCCCGTCTGGTGTCTTTTTCGTTTGAATGAGCCCTAGAGAAGAGTACTGAGTAATGGCAAGAAATTTGAAAGAAAACATAAGGCGCTGCCATTTAAAACAAGTCGAATCTCTCTTAAACGGACACCTAACGGACAAACTTGTTTTGGCACAGCGTTCTCTCGTATACTTTAATATGTAATGTTGTAAAATATTTGGAGGGAATATTATGTAGTTAGTTACATTCAATAGATTTTTTTGTTTAAGATTAAATGCAGTAGGGTATTAACCAATCCGACTTCCAGTAGCACCATCTCGCTTGCCTTTTTTTGTGGACCAGGCCAAAAGCGAAATCGTTGTTGCTGTTGTCAGTTGTTTTCGTTGTTTGTTCTTTTGTGTTAACCTTTTGTTTTTACCTGATTTCGACGTCGCCGACGTCGTTTACCAAACGCATTCGCCCTCAATGTCACAACAACAACCACAGCTACAGCCACAGTCACAGCCACATCCACAACGGGCAACAATCGAGAAGAGGAAGCCCCAGCAGTGGTTGTTGTAGCATTCGTAGAAATCACAAGTGCCACAAGCGCGCTTCTTCATTGTGGGAACTCTTTTTTCCACAGCCCCAAGCCTTCGATGCGTGGTGTGCCCCCCACCACAGTGGAACTGTCCATCGGCGATCGACGATCGGCGATCGGTGATCTTCTTGTGGGCACTTCACATGTCTCATCAAATATCCTTTCGAAATCGACTTGATTAACCATTTTGATGATCGCTGGCAATGAATATTTATTAACTGCGCCCAGAGGCGGCGCCTCGATTTCCCACACTCTCTCGGTGCTCGTAAAACTCAAAACTCAAAAATCGAAATCAAAATTAAAATCAAAATCCATAAACATTAATTTTCAAATGGAAAATCAAAACAAAACAAAAGGTGAAAAATTGATATAATTTTTAAGTAGCCTGTCTGTCTCTTTTGTAACAGTTACCATTTGATAACTCCCATTAAAAAAAAACTTTAGTACATATAAAATCGGGCTAATTGGGTGTTGGCCGTTGACTGTCCGCGAACTAGAATCCCCAGCAAATATAAATTCGAGTCGAAATTCAAATACAGTTAATTAACTGTTGGCCGGGCTCAGTTTTATGACTCAATTTGGGGAGTACAACAAAAATATATAATCAAATTGAAAACTTATTAAAAATGGCGCAGTAAAATCTTCAGTTCAGCTTAGTTTTAGGTTCGCCTGGGTGAGTTTTGGTGGGGTGTTTTCCACCTCATTTGCATTCGAGATTCGTTAATTGGGATCAAAGCCTTATCTCACTCACAATTAAGCGTATGGCAAAAGAGCCTCTGGGCCGATGAGTGATAAAAGCGATCGCATTAATGGCATTTAATGAACCGCGTCTAGGGAAACACATGTCGGAGTTACTTGCGACTATATATTTTGGATATACTCGTATATTGCCAGCGCAACGGAAACATAAAAGCTCAGAAACGGTTGTAAAACATCGGAAATGTTTCAAGATAAGCTCCATAAAAAGGAACTCGATTTGGAATGGGATTTCTGTGAGATTTTCAAACCGTTTTCAAATATAAATCCTATTTTGTTAGTAGAGAAAGGTGAATAAAGCTTTACTTACTATTTTAATAGGATCCACTAAACGGTTTTGATATTAGATGAATATTTTAAATGTAACCATATAGTTATTGGAAAATACGAATAATAAATACTAATTCATCTTTAATAAACCTTTATCTTGATAAAACTTGATAAAATCGCATATGATATTATAGCTAAATTAGCTTAAGGTCTTTAGACTGAAAGAGAATGCCCCAATAAGAAATGTATACCTTGGGTTTCACATCTTTTGACGTAGTTTATGAACTTGAGGCGAAAACCGAAGACCGAGTTTCTCCAGGCGGATGTGCGGTATGAGATTACCCCAAATAAGCCACGGATATATAACTTATCCGTGTTTATAGCGAACTTTGGATGACTGCACCGCAGGCCACCGAAATATATTAAATATATATTTGGATTGCAGACGGATATTTGAATTTTGAATATTCGAATGGCGCTCCACCGGATGGGTGGTGCTAAGTGGTGCGGTGGTGCTGTGGTGCGGTGTTTTAGTGTGGTTTCGGATGATTTTGTGATACACCACCTCCGGTGCATTAGCATAAATATGAAATTTATCAGCGGCCAGTTGAAATGGATGCTGATTGAACTCATTTGGCTATTCAGGCAATTCTTTATGGGACGCCACATCGTAAATTGATGCACAACCACACTCGTGTTTAGACAAAGGCTGCGTTAATAAATAGACACATGAAGCACGACAACTAACACCATTAGCTCCACTTTGGATGGTTAAATTATTCACAAGCTAATATGGCCGATTCCGGGCGACACACAAAACCGAGCGATAAAAGCCAATTTGTCTGTCATTTTTGGTCAATTTCATTTCATACAATATTTTAGTGGTCATTTTTGGCCCCTCCAGCCACTCTACACACTCTGCACAATGAATATATTTGCTCCATATTAAAACGATACGCTGTCTGCAATTTGGCCTAGACATCAAACAAATTAGTTTATCAACAGCCAGCGAAAAGAGCTGCTGATTAACTGATTATGCGGCCCTTTCACCCTCACTCCCTCTGTCTCTGTCTCTTTTCCCCCCGCCTATTGCCATCTCCCTCGCAATTAGCATAGGACGGGGTGTGGTCGCTTTTGGCCCAGTCTAGCGTCTAAGCCAACCAGCAGCTGGCAGGCGGCCATAAACGCCGGACCACCAACGGCAGCAGAAAGCGGCCAACAACAGGGCCCAATGTTAACCCACTCGCTCCGCACTAACCTCACCCAACTAAGAGGTTGAACTGCAAGTTAACTACAAGTGTCCATAACATCCACTAAATGTTTAGATTTCAATTTAAACTCATTTATTTTCGTATTTTAGTCATTAAAGACACATTTTCTGTGCAGCTTCCTTAACAGTTCATGAACCAAAAAGTCTAAGAAATAAATAAACTTAATAAAAATAATTTTAAAGTTGCAGTTTAGTTTGATCAAAGTTTACTCTTAAATGTTTGTTACTTTCGTACTTATTTAAAATTTGTAAATACAAGAGTTTATAGATACAAACAAACTTCTGTATTTAATAAAAAATTTTAAGTAACAAGAGTTTATAGATACAAACAAATTGTTTGATAGAATTAATTAAGAGAAACAAAATGCCTGCATAAAAGTGAGAAGCAACTAGTTGTATTCGCTTTCCAAGGGTTAACCGCCTTTGCTTTCGATATCTACGTCAGACACTAAAATATTTTTTATTACCAACTCAAATTAGTACGAGAGATCATAATTTCATAGACATTTCTTCTGCGATTTTATTGTTTTTCCTCGGACTCCGTAACATGAGCCCCCAATGAGATGAGTCGAGTTATGATGGGGACATAAATCTGAAACGTGGAGGAGCCATCGAAGGCGGTGAAATAAACCCCCAACGAAGTCCGAATTTCTGACAGTTATTTCTAAATTAGCCTTTGGAAAGCCACAATCATAAAAATATGATATTTCCTAATGGCCTGGGTCCGCGATCGAAGAGAGATATAGTGGATAGATAGATATATAATGGTACCATTCAGCTGCTAATTCGATAGATAAGACGTGAGCACTCAGCAACTGTAGCATGGATATGGATATGGGTTTTATTTATTGAAAAGGAGGCGGGTTGCTTATAATAATAAAGACATAGTCATATATTTGCGGCCTTAGATCGGTTTCACGTTATGCTCGGACAGCAACCAGTTTGAAAACTTGTTGTAAAGAGGCGATACTATAATTTTTGTCAATTTTTCGAAATTTATTTTATGAGCTACAATTTTTGTCGATCGAAAATAATGCCCAAGTAGTCACATAATTCATGCAAAATTTTATTTCGCTGCCACAATTATGCAAATTTTAATTGAAAGATTTCTCGAAGCCGCCGCCGCCGCTGCCAACGAAAAAAAAAACGATTTCTTTCAAATATTTTTTCTGAAAAGAATTTCGAAAAACACAATTTTTTTGTGTCCGCTCGCCGGCTGCCGCTTGCCAGTTGGCCGTTCTTATTTATTATAAATTTATACTTCATGTTTTGGCCGAAAGAAAAAAGGCTCAGAAATATCGAAAAACCAAAAACGAAACTCGGAGAGTCGGAAACTCGACGAGAACTGGCAGCATTGGCCTATAATTAAAGTATCATATAGCACTCGCGGGCTGAGCGTGAAACTGTCAAAATATTTCCAACTTCCAACTCCAGACTCCGTCGTTATCTAGCTTAGGCATAATGATTAGCCTGGTCATTAGCCGAAAACCACTCCGAAAACCAAAAACCGAAAACCGAAAACCGAGAGGGATTCATTTGAAAAGCCTTTAAGCCAAAATCTTATTTGGGGTTCGCTTTTGTTTGGGCTTAGCTTTGCTTTTGGGTCTGTCTCTTAGTTTTTTTTTTGTTTTTTTTGTGTTTTTCTGGTATGTCTTTTGCCGGGGGTGCAGCCTAATGATGCTACAAATTTTATGCACACATGCCTCTATAATTATGCAGACCCGTTGAGATCGCTCTCCCTCACTCAGCCCCTGCTGCCCCCGTTTCCTGCGGCATGGAACTTCACCCACAATGTGCGGCATCGCAGTTAGACGGAATCTTGCGGATATATCTGCGTATCTGTAGCTGTATCTGTATCTGTAGCTGTGTGTATCTGCACTGCGCATCTATTTATGCTAACTAAGCTGAGCAATGCCCGTCACTCCATCATTTGTTTCGCTGTCTTTGGCGTCTTTTGTCTCTGCTGGCTTTGTTTGGTTTTGGCTATTTTGAGTTTAGGCCATCGCTGGCCGATTTATAGCGCGAAAAAGCGTTTGAAAATCAATAATAGACGCCCGGGTCTTAAGGGCCCGATGCTGATAAGCAAGTGACAACGAGATTTCAACATCACAAACTCCCTATCAAAATCGAAGTTTATTTTAATGGCCCAGGCGGAGCGAGAGAAATGCCAAAATGTCTGATCAAAAGCTTGACTATCAGCGACTGCTTAATAAATAAATTAAGTGACTAGATGATCAGGGGTGTAGTCAAAGGGGGCTCTAATAATTGGATAAGGTTTATTCAAACTAAATTTACCGAATCGTTAGGATAACGTATTATGAATATTATTCCAGGCTTATACTTACTTTTCTAAGATCTAAGATTTCAGACCTATTTAATAATATATATATTGGTTTAGTATTTATTATTTTGAACCCACTCCCTTTAAGTTGTGCCCCTGAACCAACTCTCCACGCTCGATTTGGGCTATCTGGTTGTGCATATCAAATTTCATTCATCTCGATCCGTTAGTCAAATGCGATGTGTATCTAAGTAGACACCGTGGCTCGCAGATACAGCCGGGTGGGTATACAATAAATTTATATATAGATATATCGGCATTATGTGCCGCGACTAAATCGGAGCTAATTAATGCCCCCAGAGACACTCCTCCCGCATAATCAAGCTGGCAAACTGAGCCCAACGATTCCCAATTCGAATCCGAATCTGAATTTGTATCTGAATCTGAATCCGGAGTTGCTTTCTTTGGACGTCTTGCCTTTGATGTTTATGGATCTGTTCTCAGGCTTGCCGATCGATCGGCTTTTGTTAATATTATTAAATTAAATATGTTGTTAGTGTTGTTTACGGCGCCTTTCAGTGTCGCCGTTGATGTTTATGTCGATTTCAGATGGGTGGGGTTCGCCATTGAACCACTGAACTGGTGGACTTGTGGACTGCTGGACTGGTGGACCATCGAATGACTACCGTTAGGGCCGAAATCACAAAAGGCAAGGCCAGTTCCAATCAAGTGACATTTACAAGCTCTTATGCAAATCGCGCGGCCTCTTAAAATTCTAATTTATGAAATAAAATAAATGTTTACGGCCTTTTAATAAAACGCGTTACAATAAAATGCTTGAAATTTATATAAACCCCCCTGTCTAGGCCAGACATTTTGGCAGCCCAGAGGGGAATCCCCGCCCATTCGGAGGCGAGAGAGAGAGAGTGATCTGGTGGTGATCTGGTAGTGATCTGAGTTGGCCGGCGGAAATCCTCTGTCAGTCCATCAATATCAATCCGAGTGACAAACCAGAGACAAACCAAACAAAGACAAGCATCGCCGACGGGTTCGGATACGGATTCGGAATCGGAATCGGTTTCAAGCATTGCTATCAGTATCGGTATCGGAATCGGGACTCAGATCGGCATCCAAATCGCACTTGCCACGCAATTTCAAAGCAGCAGACTCGGAATCGGATATGTTGTCAAGTGTCAGCTGGCAGGCAAGTCTCGTCGAGGATAATGCACTGGGAAAAACAATATTTATTTGTAAGTTTCAAATATTCTGTAAAGTTCGAAAGATCAACATGAAGTTCCTTCAATCAATAGGTTGCATTTTAAATCGTTAAAAATCTTGGAAATTCTGAAACTTTGGTGCATATTTCTTAGTTGTCCTGAAATAACACATTCAATTTCTTGAAGTTTGGTCTCCTCGATCTCCTCCACCTTTGCAGCGGTTGTGAGACATCTTCTGGTTGGAGTTGGCGACTCTGCCTCTCCAGACGATCTCTCAATCGCGATCTGGCGCGATGTGACGGCCTCGATAGCGACGCTTTAGTGTCGCCTAATTAAAATAATATGCCTACTCAGGTTACGTATCAATAAATTTTGCCGCTCGCGAAAGCGATTCTGTCCATTGTTCACCTGCCTGTCGCTGCGTTGACTTTCCCAGCCAAATGATCTGGCGACCGAAAACCATTTCTCAATGGGCTGCAGCCACTTTCGCGGCCAATTTCATGAAAAATTATGTATAAAAGGCCGGTCCCGGCCGTCTGGTTTATGTGCCAGCCGAGTTAATTACAAGACGCGCCCACTACAAACACTCCATGCTCCAAGCTCCAAGCTCCAAGCTCCATGCTCCATGCTGCATGCTCCATCTCGAATCTTGAAGGGGATACCCCGACTTCCTCCCAGCAGTCGAGCCCAATCAAGCTACGCACAATCGAACATTTCATTCGCTCGCAGGCAGCGACAATAAAAGTAATGAAAGGGAATGGCCTGATCTCAGGAGATCTCAGCAGATTAGGGGGATCGACCTGGGAGAACCCTGTAAAAATTAATGGTAAGGTACTTGCCGAAAAGCAACACAATGATTTCCTAACAAGAGTTTAGTTACAACTATTTTCCAAGACTATAGTTGTTGGTTTTCAATCATATTGGCAGATTGTGTGCAGCATTGGTTACTCTTAAAATATCCATTGATCGACTGGCGGATCAGATGGACCCCCACCTCCAGGGTATTTCGAGTTTCCAAAAAAACAAATCGTCTCTTTCTGGTCGCTGGGTCGTTTTTCTTTCGGCCGACTCAAGCAGCGCCTCCGATTAACTTACAAATTGAGATTAGCGGGACATCACAGGGGCAACTGAACAGGCAGCCGGAACGCAGCCAGCGGTACTGTTTCCAACTGAACCCGAGGCGAACAAAGATGCAGACAGAGACTATGGACTCCAGACAACAGACTCCCGACTCCCAACTCTCGACACTCGATTCCAGACTCCATACTCCACACTGCAGACTTCCAACTTGCAGCTCCAAGCTGAAGACTCAACACGATCGCCGCAGGAAGCGATCGCCATGGGACGCGATGATCAGGTGGGGGGCCTATATCTTCTGGCACTCGAAACGCAACATTAGCACAATTAAAAGCGCGTTCCACGCATTCATTTTTCATAATTTAACACGCTGCCCCCGCAACCGCAGCGAAGGGTTAAGGAGTCGCCTCGAGTGTGGAGTCTTCATCCACAGTCTTCCCTCTTCGGTCTTTGGTTTTCGGTCTTTGGTATACAGTCTCATTAGATTTCCCATCTCTAATTATGTTTGGGAGATATTTGATTAATTGCCGGCGGCTTGATTGATTGTGTGGGACCTGTAGTGGGAACTGGAATGGGAATGGGACTGGGAATGGGACTGGTACTGGGGCAGCCGAAACACCTTGCTCACCTAGAAGCAACATGAGACACGCTGCAGCAGCAACAGCAGCAACAGCAACAGCAGCAACATCAATAGGCGCAGACGCCACAGCTTGCCACCGCAAGCAACTGTTGCTGCTGCTGTCGTCGTACCCTGTACAAAGTCAATTGTGGGGTATGCTGAAGTTTTAAATAGAATCAAATTTATTGCGAAACTTTACTTTTGTCATTTAAAGTCATTTATAAAGTACAGTAAAGTATAAAGTATATAGTAAATATATCATCAGGAACACTACCTATGCTATTAGATTGACTACTTATTACATATAATTTTTTATAAGACACAAGTTCTTACAGTGCTTGCCCTTCAAAAAATGGATCTATACAGTTTATTAATCACAAAAGGATGTTGCAATTAGGCAAGTATTTTTTAATATATTTTATATTTTTACTTTATTTATCATTTAAGGGTATTTTTCAGATCGATGCCCTATCAGCGCAATCCCCCACTTGTTAAATGTTGCTGCATGTCAGAGTTTCGATGTTGCTGCTGTTGCAGCTGTTTGATTGATTGCTCCAAATCGGGCATTGTTTGGCTTTTGTTTGGCTTATTGTTGCATTTCAATGCCGTGCGTTCGTTGCGTGTTGCAGCGCCTAAACAAAAGCTCGGCAATCCAGAAATCCGGCAATACGGCCATCGGCATTTGGGCCCATTGATGAACCGATGAGCCATATGCTCCTGGGCCAATCAATGACTAAGTGATTGGGCCCGAATGCAAAACAACGATTTCCTGCCAACGGCAAATTCGTTTGACATCGCTGGCCTACACAGGCCAGCCAGCAGCCATCGGCCATCGAATGAATCTCACGCACCGAACGGCACAGATAAATAAATAAATAAGAGCGGCTGACAGGCAGCAGGCGTAAAATTTATAGCTGCCAAAGGACAAAACCTCCGACAAACCAAACGGAAGAGAAAAAGCCGGTCCTGTGACATGTTAAACGACTGCATCGACTGCAAACGGAAAGAGGGAATGAGTTGGCCAACAACGAGAGGGGCAAGGGAAGTGGGTCTCGCCATTTGCAAGGCATTCGATTTGGCAGCAGATACAAATTAATTAAGCAGCATCCAGCAGATACGCTAACTTAATCTATTCGCGCTATAAATCAAATCGCAAAGCAGGCTGGCTTTTCGCAAGGTGGCTCTGCAATCGGCTGGCTTTTCCGCCTCAACTCCATTTTCCGTTCTCGTTCTCTGCTCTGCACTGCACTGCACTCGACTTTTCCGCACTCAAAGGCGCCGCAAACAATGTGAGTTGTCAGCGTGCAACGTGCGATGTTGCAATGTTGCAATGTTGCCATGTTGCTGCGGTGCTCAGGAGATGTTGCTGCGGGGCACAGTTCACGTTGCTCGCGGGCCAAGGCCTTCTAAGCTCGGCTTTCAGCACTGGTCATCAGACATTTCATCGACGCACTATCTCCGATCTGCCAGTTCTTCGAGTCATAAACATCCAACGCTTATCGGAATAGATAATTGCACCCTCAATTAGGTGTGTTTTGCTAAGTGCACTTAAAAAGATACATTTAATAGAGATCCATAACCTATGCTAAAATTAAAAGAAGTAGCTGTTAAATTATTAAGACGTTTCTATTCTGAAAGTTTGCTTCAGCCTTACCGCCAGAAGCATAAATCTTGTAGGGAACGTATGTAGGTATGTATATACTCATGCTTTCAAGTGCTTATTTATATGTAACTTATGATTTGAAATGAATATCCTTTTATTTCC
Source organism: Drosophila teissieri (assembly GCF_016746235.2). Classification (NCBI taxonomy): domain Eukaryota; kingdom Metazoa; phylum Arthropoda; class Insecta; order Diptera; family Drosophilidae; genus Drosophila; species Drosophila teissieri. The sequence goes on along the minus strand of NC_053031.1, from coordinate 10,486,615 downwards.
CAGTGTATTAGTTATATCCAAGCATTTAGAACCAGAGCAACCACCTACCTGCAGCAGCAACACGGTCATCATCATCATCATTAGCGGGCTGCAACACACTTTTCTACGCAACATGTTGCAGTGGCTGCTGCGGCTGTTGCTGCTGTTGTTGCTGGTGTCTGGCGGCAACACTTGGCGTGGCGTTTGTTTATCGCTTGTTGCCAGGCGCTGCTCACTTGCCGCCCACTGCCCACTGGCCACTGGCCACCAGTCCCGTGGCCACTTAGTCCCGTTAGTCGCGGCCACCGCCGCCACGCATGTTTGGCCACTTCACGCGTTATTTACAGTTGCATCGGGGGAGGGAAGCGGCCCAAAGTCCGTTAGATGTCTGCTGCTGCTGTTGCTGTTGCATGTTGCTGCTGCGGCCATTGCTGCTGCTGCTGCAGCTCGCGCTGCTCCATCTACGTCACATGAATCACGGCGAGCAGCAACATTGGAAATTGAGGCAATTTGTTTGCTGTTGTCGCGCATCCTGCGGGTAATTAAAAAAGGCGCAAGAACACCATGGCACAAAGACTACCATACGCCATCATATGCCACTCTACTACCATGGCCAATGGGCTATGTTTTGGCCATAGAAAAGAAAAGGAAAAAAGGGGACAAAAAGAAGAGCGAACAACGAGCGACATTCTGCCAACGCAAACTGGTCACTGCAGTGGCAATTTGTGGCAATTACATGCGGAGCCATTTACATTTAGATTGAAGGGTATTTATCTACGCCGATCTTGGCCGCGGCTTCCACTTGGCTCCAGGAATGAAATTTGCATAAATCAACAGGCCCAAAAAGTTATCAAAAAGGAGCTGCTGCGCGTCGCTGCGCACAATGGGGGTCGTTCAAATAGTTTCGGGGAGGTACATAAGCCAACTTTGGGTTAAATTAAGTATTCAAAGTGGTTAATTTAATCTCAACATGAGCTGCCACAAAGAAAATGCATTTGTAGTAACTTAAACTCAAATAAATAAGTTGTTATATGTAGGTAATCATATATTTTAAGGCAACTTTCATAACTACGTTGAATCTCAAATAACCAAATCATGCTCAGTACTATTAACTTTCCCCCATCTGTGCAAAAGTACTGAATGTTTCCCATGTGGGATTGCGTTGGCGCCCCGTCTAATGAAGTCTCGTGCAGCGGAGATACAAAATGCTAACAAGTTGTTATTATAAATCGACATGGAAATTAGTTTACACTTGAAGCCAATTGCCGTTTGTCGTTTGCCGTTTGATTTATTGCCGCCTGTCACTCGACTGCCAGCTGTCTGCCTACCAAAAAGAACCTCAGAGATCGGCTTCGAGCTGGGGATATAGACGCCAGATTCAGATTCAGATGCAGATACAGGTACAGATTCGGCTTTGAATTCAGATACAGATACGGCTACGAATACAGATACAGATACGGATTCGAATACGTATTCGTATTTGGATTCAGACAGCCGAAACCAGCAACAAAAACGACAACGACAACGACACCACTCGAATGTCGTCGGCGCGTGGATCCCAGACCAGGGTTTCGATTGGGCTGCCGGCTGTCCGCCCAATGTCTGCTCGACTATATGTACTATATGTACGATATATGCATTACAGATCTGCTTATGCTTACTATAACTCATGGCAATCGGCGACTGCAGGCAAATAAATTAAAGCGTAATAACAAATAAGTCGTTCCGTTGACGTTGGGTGGTTTTCGCCCACGCCAGTGCAATTTGTCTCAGATCTGCCAGAAATCGTAGCAGCCAGGGTTTCTTACTCGGATTGCAAAATACGTAGCAGTCTACCAAACACTTGAACTGCTTAAATTGCGAAATATATATTAAGTAAAGCAAGAGTACTTTCGTGGTATGAATTTTACTACAAGTATATTACTTTAGTGGTGTGAACTTTACTACAAGTATATTACTTTAGTATTATGAATTTTTGTAAAAGTAGAACACTTTATTGGTCTGAATTTTACTAGAAGTATATCTCTTTATTGGTCTGAATTTTACTACAAGTATATCACTTTATTGGTATGCATTTAACTACAAGTATATCACTTTATTGGTATGAAATGTACTACAAGTATATCACTTTATTGGTACGAATTGTACTGCAAGTATATCACTTTATTGGTCTTAATCTTACCTCAAGTACCTGTTAAACCTTAAGATACATTTGTAACAATAAAGTGAACGCAACTATCAGTTGCACATGCAATGAAATATCCTTAGGCTTAAGTTATGACCCGTCCAATTTGTGAACTCATTTACCATTTTTTATTCGCAATCTGGCCGGGCGCTTTTAAGCTGTCAATTTTTGGCCACTTTGTGTCTGTTAAATGCCTGCTTAAAATGCCACCACACCACTCTCCGCCCATTGCAGCCGTGACACGCCCCCTTTTCGGAACAAACCAAAGCTGTCTGTAAATAAACGCTTAATTACATGTCATTACACGAAAGGCTCGGATGTGGAGGAAACCACCTCATAAGTAATAAAGCACGTAACCGCAACCTGAAATCCGATTCGGAAACGGAATCGGAATCTGAATCTGAATTGCTCATTGCAAACGGTAGCTCACCATGAATTATATCCACGAAAATTATAAGCATTTAATGTAAGGATTCTGATTAATCCTAGAAATAATACTAGACAATGGAAAAAAGAAAATCATAAATAAAGTAAAGCTATCTGTTATTACTAACGCATATTTCTGGCAATTTATGCAAGCGAGGAAATTCCGTTTTTTTGAAAGCTCGTGAGCCACCCGAGTTTTTGCATCCGCAAAGTGTCATATTTAGCGAATAAGCTACGAATCAATTTGCAGATGGCAGCAGGTCACTTAATTTCAGTCGAACCAGGCTCATTTCCAGGCTGGATGACATTTTCCTTTCTGTGCTGGGCGTTTATCAGCATAATGAGGAAACAACTTTTCGGACTTATCAACCCAACAACCGCTGGAAGTCGGGCCACTGCCCACCTGTCAGCTCCGCCTGCTGGCTTCGGATGAAGCTGCCTCGTAGTGCTGGGAGCCATGGTGCCAATGGAGCCCATGGAGCCAATGGAGCCATGGACTGGCACCGAAAAGTGTTGGTTAAAGTGTCAGAAAATTTCATTATCGCGCCGCCAAGCGAAAAATGTCGTGCGGCATGCAATACGCAGGGTATGGGGCAGCGGCAGTTGAGGTGGATAGCATTGCTCCGCCCGTGTCTGCAGCCATTTATGCCAAAATGAGATACAAATGAAAATTCAACAAAAAGCGCAGGAGAGCGCCACGCAGAGAAAAATGTCATAATTTCAGGAAATAGTTTATGGCACTTTTTAGAATGGTTTACATAATCTTACGACAAATACCTATCTTAAAAAAATATTATACATTTTTAAACATTTTTGTATGCATTGACTGCATTTGCATTGCATGGTTCTGAAGTCAAATATCATCTTAAAGAAATATAATAAATTTGTAAAAATTGTTGTATGCATTAACTAGTTCTCCTTTATTTCTCTCTCTGCACAAGTAGAGCAGAATATGTGTGATACGGGACAGAAAAGGTAGGCTGATCTGGTCGACACCGCAGGGAAAGGGGACCCACTCCAGCACCACTCCACTCCAGCTCCACTGCACGGCTGATATTATTAAAAAACTGTCAAAAACGCCTGCGCAATGGGGCTGGATGGAGATCGCGGACTCTGTGCGTGCCTCACTCGAATCTGAATGCGAATCCGAATCCAAATCAGAGTTTCAGTACGAGCATGAGGCTGCGCCTGGCTGCCAGTTGTATCTGTAGCACATTTATCATTTCCATTTCAATTTTGGGCGCATTATTCTGGCAAAACTAAATAGCAGACAGATGCTGGTCCAGATGCCGAGCGTGGGCGGACAAGTGTCTGATTGGCGCGTTCCACATGGCGTATGAGCAACGGCCATGCGGCACGGCCAACAGCAACATGTCCATGTCGCTCATTATGGGCAGGTTTCGCGCGTCTGGCGCTGGTGTGTCATAAAACAGTTTGAAAACCCATAAAACTGTCACTGGCCATTTTCCAAACGGCCAATGGTTCTGAGTTCTATACTCTGTTCTCTGTTCCCTGTGCTCTGTGCTGTTCAGGAAGTGTCTGCCGGAGAGGCCTGGGAAAGTAATAGGACTTGGAGTGGTCGCGATGAGCGGAAATGTTCGCCAATCATGGGCGAATAAAAGTAATGGCGAGCTGCTCGAATCAGTCGTTACTTTTGGTCAGGTGCGAAGCCATTTGCCATGATTTAGTGGCCGGCATTTAATTATACACATGATGCTTCATTTAAATGTGTAATCAAGAACAGGTGTGATTTGGAGCTTGGGCTGTACCGTATGTAATCGTATGTGTCATAAAAATAAAAAAGATTACTACTGTGATTTTCACTTAGATTGCACTTTGTTTTACTATCAGCCCACGGGGAATAAGATTTCAAATTGGTTTAGCTCTGTGAGCAACTAATTGAATTAACAGACAATAACTTTTCTTATTTTTATAGCTTAAATTAAATAATCAATAAATAATTAAATACGCTTTTACCATCTATGTCGTACACTGCAGTTAAATTGAAAAAGTGCATAAACATGCTTATTTATTCTTGGCTTTTCATTCCCATAAAGAGGTAGTTGCATTCGATTCAGTGGAAAGCTGATTCAATCTGAAATATCTGCACTGTGAGTTGTAAAAACGGTTTCATTTAGAAGTCCTTAAAGAGCAGCAGCACATATGTCTCCCGTCTCGAATAAATTGTGCAAATCTCGCTCGTCCTTTGGCTGCGACTCTTGCCATTTGGTATCCTTTGCAGACCTGCCAAAAAGACGGCAGATTCTGAAGGAAGGCACCTACGAACGGGCCAAGAAAACTGCAATGCCAACAAAAGTCAGTCAAAATTATGCAATTTATGAGATGTTGGCTGCGCTGGAGGGGTTAACCAAAAAACACACTTGGCGCCAGTTGCGGCATTGGGAAAGTCCTGGAAAAGTCCCATTTCCTCCTGCTACTTTAGATAGTTTTCCCGGCTCTGGCCCGGCTTTCCACCCATTGGTATTCCTATTTTGTTGGCTGTATAAATTTGCTAACCACGTACGCGACTTTGGCCCTGCAATGCGGCGCTTCTGCTGCTGTTTCACCAAAGTTGACTTCGTTGAGCTCCTTTGTTTGGATTTTTTCCAAACTCCTTTCGCCCCCTTCCCCCTTCCCAATTTCGAATCGGAGCTGTGGCTATAACAAAATGTATTAGATTTCGCACAGATAGCACGAGTTGAGCCGCGCTGAAGCGTAAAAATGTGCGCCTATCAAGCAAATTGTATCAGCAACACGTTCGGATTGCTGTTGTTGCTGCTACAGTTGCTGTTGTTGCTGCTGCTGCTGCTGCTGCTGCTGCTGTTGACCTGCGCGATCTGTGGCAACATCATCTAATGTTCGGGGCTGGCCACACTTTGTCTGGTAATTCAATGCCAGCGGGCGTTTTGCCATTTCGCACCTCCTTGACTTGCAGCTACCTAAAAATGAGCAGCAAAATGGAGGGGGGAACAAAAAGGAGGAAAGAAATACCCACCTGCTCCCAATGTGGCAGCAACTGTTGCAAGATCGCGCGTGCCCCCCACAAAAGCGGGATTTACGATTGCCCCAGTATAATCAGCGCAGGCGAATCGCGAACGGGCAATAAAATGCTTCCGGTGCAACAGCAACAACAGGCAGCATGCGGCATGCAGCAACAGCAGCAGCAGCAGCATGTTGCTGACGTTGGAGTGATGCATGAAGATTATCATGTGATATGTTCTAGAACGCGTGGACGTTACAGGACCGCGGGCTCCAGGCTCTCCACAATCCATTTTTTTGGCTGTCAGTTGAGGTTGTTGGTAGTGGTGGTGGTGCTGCTGCTGTAGCTGCTGTGGCAGCAACATGTTGCCCGTTTGGTTGTTGTCGTTTATCAATGGCAGCTGATCGGCGATGCATTTGATGATGTGGAGTCCTCAGGCCGCCTTACCAGCAGCACATTATCTTAATGTGACTGCAAAATAAATGCGTTGAGGGGCCATTAAAATTGTCGAAGAGGCTGCCGTGCCTGCGCCATTGAGAACTTACATTTCGCGGGACTTTAGCAGCTCCTTGGCCTCATTTGTCTTGCCTTCTAATGGATAAAACACCCGTACTGAGAAAAACTATAGGCATAATATGAATAAGGCACTGAATTAAGTATAAATTCATATCAATTCAATGATATTATTATGTATTAAAATATCTAATAAACAAATATTTTTCCCTTTAAGAAAGTAAATTTATGCCGAAACATTTTTGTAAACTGTTGTTTAATTTCTACGAGTGCAATCTCATTACGTATACGCCGTGGTGGCCCCACAAGCCTTGTGTGGTCGTGTCTGGCTCATAATCTGCTTTCTGGCAGCTGGCAATTTGCTTAGCACCCGCTATGAAGATAAAGCATTTATTGTCTTGTAATATTTAATCATCGATTCGCGGCAATTTGTGCACTTGTTGCAGCCACATCATCTGCAGCAAAAGCAGCAACAGCAGCAGCAGCTACAGCTACAAATGAGTCATCAATTTGGCTGCCGCCCATAGAGAGTTTTATTTTAAACTCCACTCACCCACACGAAAGGGCCGACGAGAAAGGATGAAAAGTGGGGAAGTGGTGAAGTGGAGAAGGGGAAATGCCGATCAGATAAAGGCCTTGGCAATCAGCAGCGTCATAATTTTTCCAGCGATAAATGAGTTGCGATAAGCAGGCAGTGAAGGCGAAAAAACCAAAAAAAAGAACAGAGTGAAAAGAGCCGAGTTCGCTGTAATTAAATGTCGTCAATTAATCAAATGTCACAATAAAAATAACAGAGTATAAAAATCCTGAAATTAATATGCGTTAAAATGGAATGGCCTCAACATGAGCAGCAGGAGCAACATGGCCAACAGCAACAATTGTGGCCAACAGCAGCAGCAGCAGCAGCAGCAACATTCTTGGAACAGAAAATCGTGGGAGCAATTATAATTATTTTTAATACAGCGCAGCGATGGAGGAACAGAGGCAGAAAGTGCGATGCATATTTGCAGATGCATGTGGCAGAATCTCCGGGATGCTCGCCGCTTCTCTGGGTGCCCCGGCCGTATTTCATGGGTTGTCTCCAGCGGAGGAGGAGGAGGAGGAGGAGGTGAAGGAGCAGGAGGAGCTGCATGCAGTGAGATGAAGGGGCAGCTGGACATCTGCGATTTTTATCGCTGCAGCGCATATAATAACAATAATTCTTAAAGTGGGGGAAGGTCAAGCGCACAATGACAACAGGCCAAGTCACAAGAACAGCAGCTGAGACCCCAGAGGGTGACCGGTGGGGGGCGGGGTAGATGGTGGAGGGGAGGGGAGGGGAAGACAGACTGGTGGAGACGCTTAAACTCAGCAGCAACATTAATTTGCAGGCACGACAACAACAGCAGCGAAGCCTCAGATACATTTGCATAAGGCTCCATAGAGATGTGCAACGTGGTAGTTCAAATAAAAGAGTTAGTAAATTAAATATTATACAATTTAATTGAAATAAAAATATGAATATGAATTATCTAATAACTCCATGTAGAACTACTCATATATAAACAATATTTTATATTATTATTTAATACCTCAATATAGAACCACTCAAATTTAATCAATATTTTATAGTAATATTCTATATTTATTTAAATATATTACATGCTTCAGCACATTATAAATAATAGTATAAGTTAGTGACATATTTTTCTGATTGGCATTTATTAAAGATGTAAATTTATCTCAGCAATTGAAGTTTCCTCTTCCCAGTTCGTGTCACGCACCCATCCCTAGGCAGTCCGTCCCTTTGGGGATCCCAGGCTGCACAAGTTGTAAAATGATATCATAATATGCGCCATCAACGGTTGCAAAATTTATAACTTATTTCGCGGAGAGAAAGGGAAATGGAGAATATGTGCCCCGCGGGGGAAGCAGAAGGGGGTTAAGGGAAAGGGTTAAGCGTTGGCGGCGCCAATTTGCAGCAGGACAAGGCATCCAAAGACCCCCTACAGTAGTGCCAATGAGCTGTTAATGCGAGCGGCAAGGATTTCATTTCATTTCGTTTCATTTTGTGTCCCTGCATGCGCCTTAATGTTGCGGGTGATTGCGATTTGATTGTCCTGGAAGTCGAAAGTGTGTGAGAGAGGGAGATACAAGGGGAGTAGAATGGGAGCCATGGCCCATAAGTCAGACAAATATATGGCCAAGAGAGTCTGGCCAAGAGGGTCTGGCCCAGCTATGTGGGATGTCCGGCAGTTGGCAGCCGACTTGGGCTGTGTGTGTCAACAGCATGTCAGAATGGGACAGCGGCCTGTGGGCCACTAGACAAGTTGCAGTTCCCCCTCCTGTTTGCCTTCCCCTTCCCTTTGATTATGATTTTATTTAGCTTTTTTTATTATATTTATATTCCACTGGCTGGCTGGATGGCTGGCTCTGCTCCGCTCTTGAACTTGGTCTGGCCCGTGGGCAGTTGTTGTTACGCTTGTCGCTTTCGAGCTGTCTGGGCGTTGCCGATAGTCAGCGGCAGCAACATGAAAAGCTGCAACACAACAGCAGCAACAGCAACAGCAGCAACTGCTTCTTAGCCATGGCAATTAATTCATAGAGGCTGGCATTTATCACATTTGGCTGTTGAATCAATTAGCCAGGAGCCACGAATACCTTTGGGTTAATCAGGCTTTATCGCACAAAGAAAGTAATTACGCTTTAATTACTCATAACCCGTAATTGTGCACTTGAGCAGTTGAGTGAAAGATCTATTGCAAATACCAATAGATACGAATGATGAAGGTAATGATTCTCATACCTAAATACTGAATGAATTTTCTTTTCTGTAATAAAATTCCTATGGAATTAAGCATCTTATAAACTGATTGGTTATGCTGCTTTATATATTGCCAAAATTTTCTTCGCCACCACCAAAGCCAGCTTTCTGCAGCGGTGCGGCAAGGAAGTCATCCGAGCCAGGACAGATTTCCCAGCTACCGCTCTAACGGGACTGCAGCGCCATCAATCTCCGCTGACAATTCGCGTCTTTGTTGCTATGTTAATGCTAATTCCTCGGGAGAAACCGGGAACGGCATTGGAACAGCGCTGGAATGGGCCAGGGAAGCGACAAAGTTGTCAATGATTTAGTGGAATTTTTATGGCAAATTTATTTGCGCACAGGAGAAAGATATTTTAATTGATTTTCTTTGCGAGATTTCCTCTGGAGAGCCAAAGTGTGGGAAGACAGCAGAAAGCAGCCAGCAGAAGGAGGAGCACTTGACCAGTTGACCAGTTGAGCAGTTGAAGAAAGTGCGCCGAGAGCGGAGCTGGCAAATGATATATTGATTTGTGGCAATGTTATTAAATGCTCGTGGGCCCCGTAATAAAGTGGCTATGAAGGAGGGGCCTGCGCTGCAGAGGCAGCCTGCTGCCACATCAATTTCTGGTTTCGATGCTGCCCCATTCTTGCCGCATAATTAATGCGAAAACCAACGCACTTGATGCGTACGGAAGGCCGCGGCGAGCAGCCCCAAACCGATGGCGACCCAACCCAAGGCGAGCAGTTCCAGTTGCACTTGCTCCTCCAAAACGAATCGCATCGCATCGCAGCGCAAAAGTGGGAGCTGCAGCCCGCGGTGTGGCATACACACACACACACACACAAATAGCAAGGATCGCCGACTGCAGCGGCAACTGGAAACAGCTCCCCACGCAACGCAGACGCAGACCTCAAGGCAGGCCACAATGCACTGCAACAAATAGGGGAGTTATTACTTGAAATTAAACTAAGAACTAGAGAGTGCGCACTGCATAGCTGAAAAACATTAACTTATTAATGATAACCCAAAAAAGAGATGTACGACTTTCATTTAATTGAACAGCTTATCATGTCAAGGAATATGTCATAGATTTTTCTCAGTGCTCATCTTCCCGCCAACTGCAAATTCCGGAATTTTTAATAATTGCACTTGTTGCGCCCCAAAAAAGAGACAAAAAGCTGTGGACACAGGTTCCTCGTTGACGAGTAAAGGAGACCGCACAAAGGCGGAATGAGAAGGAAACTGAAGCCGGCTCTTGGAAGTCCAAGGCGACGATGAAGACGACAACCGCAGCAGCAGCAACAGCAACGCAGCAGCAGCAACAACGCAGCAGAAGCAACAGCAACAACGCAGCAGCAGCAACAGCGACCACGACAGCGGCAAGATGACGAGGCAAGGCTGCAGGTGCAACCGGCACTGGAAGTCCCAGGAACCGCTGCGTCTGCGTGGTCATTCTCCAGTGGAGGAGCAGAGGAACACCCCCTCCTCGCGAAAAGAATTCCCCCCTCCGCCTCATTTGACTTCTCGTTGGCGAGATAAATTATGTCGCTAATGCAAAGTGCTCCGCTTTGTGTGGCGCGGGGAGTAGTTACCTGCACATGTTGCATGAGAAGAAGGGAAGACGCACTGCCTCGTCGGGCTTTATCTACCACTGAAGTTTCTGCGGCGACTTGGGACCTGGGACTTGGAACTTGGAAGTCGGAGACGGCGGTAGACTCTGGGAGTAGGCGTATTCCATATTAGCGGTACAACTTGCAGAAGTCGCGGTTGAAAGACACTGAGATCCGTATAAAAGAAATACGAATATCCGTTGATAAAGTGACATCGTTAGGCTGGCGCTGTCTCCCCGGCTAATTACTCCAGACTTCAGTCTGAGGCGTGGGAAAACATTGGAGCGCAGATGGAAACGGAGATGGAGATGCAGATGGACGGAGGTTCTATCTGGAGAAGATTGGGTTGGCTGCAACACGCAGCTCTCGAACAAGTTAATAGGTAATTCGAATTTGAAAGGTAATTATTTTTATTTGAATTTTTGCTCGAGGAAATCACCCAAATTAAGGAACCAATTAGGCGATGTGCTTAAATTATTTAGCCAAGCTAACAAAGCGAAAAGTGCAAAGTTATAAAAATATATTGGCAAGATCTTTAGTCTGTGAGATGAAAAATCTGAAATCAAATTGCCAGACCAAATGTTTGAAATGATATGTTAGCTATGTCTTCATATATGCACCCATTCTAATAGTTTAATTTTAATTGTTTCTGTCAAATATGCACTAGAATAAAACGAATCTATAATTCACATGATGGCAGACGAAATAAATGATATATCTCCCAGACCTATATTTTCCTTTTTTCCCTTTGGCATAACCAAATTTTTCGTATGTCTCGCCATCGCCGCCTTCAATTCTTGGCAACAGGCTGAGAACAACAAGCACATCCCTCAAATCCCCTGCCCTTGTCCCTTAACGAAAAGTTTAGGTGAACAGAGATTAATATGTCCAATTACTGTGACAAAACCGCAAAATGTTGTCTGCATTCCCTCCGATTTTTGCCGCGAACAAAAATGATATAATAGTGCACCGCCGATGTGCGAAATGCGGTGGTGCGGACCACTGATGGCGGTGGTTCTGGTGGAGCTGCAGTCCGAAAAAAAATTTTAAATAAATTTTAAATCAATTTAAGTGTTTCTTTCACATGAATTAATACTATTTTCATTTGAATATATCACAAATATAGCATAAATAAAAGTACACAAACGTACCACAACCACAACGTACAAAAACCCATAAATGCGAAACAGATCCTTCAAGATTCCTATAAGTTTGATATCTTATATGGTCTTGTTTGCTGATGATCACCATATACCATACTATACTATACTAAACTTTTTCCCCAGTGTGCTGGTGAGCCGCTGAGTTGGCGGCGCGTGCTAATTAGCGTCAGTCGTCGGCGGCGACTATAAAAAAACGTAGGCTAATTTGTGGAAAACGCTGCCCCACCCCCGGGGCGCAAAAGAAAGGGGTGGACCCAACCCCCAACTTGATTGGGGAAAATGCCTACCCCCACCAGCCCCTCCCCCCCACACGTTTAACCCTCTGAAGGCGCGCAAAAACATTTTCCATGTCACGTTGTTGGCGCAAAGTTTTTCCTGCCATTTCGGATGACAATTTTTGTGTTGCTGCTGCTGCCGTTGCTGCTGTGCATAAAATTAATTTCGCGATGTCTTTTGTTGCCGCTCACCTAAGTGGCCAGGCCAGCGGAAAATGGCTGCCACAGCAGCGGCAATGATTTTGCAACAGCTGCAGCAGCAACTCAAAGACAAAACAAAAAAAAATGGAAAAATGAAAACCAACAAAGCCAAATAAAAGAACAGAAACAGGCGAAAAAAGCCAAAAAAGCGTGCTCCCATTTTGGCCCTCTCGTTTTTGTTAGCCATTTCATTTGCTAGACTTTTTATTATTAGTACTTGTTGTAGTCGCTGTTGTGTTGTTGCTGCTAATTTGAACATTTGCGCTGGCTAAGCGAAAGTAAACAAGAAACACACATGCTCCACCCAGCAAAATGTTTTTGAATAAATATTTTTAATTAAATTCTGCAGCCCGCTGACTAAAATGAAAGACTTCTTCTGCCAAAAGTTGAATGGAGGCAGCAGTTTAATTCGGTGAAACAGGAAAAGCACAGCGGGCCATTCTAAAGGTGTAATTGTATCTTTAGATGAAGTTCTTGAAGTGAGCCAAACGTTCCTCACACATCACAGATACTGTTCATAAATCGCGCAGGATTATTGCCACCAGACGTGGCACAACCCCATCCACAGTTTGACACATTTCTCAGACGAGTTGGGGAACTCTTTTCGCAGCAATTTTCGAAACGAATTGCTAATGAAAATGTCATTCGAAAATTGCCGCACGTACGAGGCCTGCAAAATGGGCAATTTGTTGCTCGTGCCGCAAAAGCCGCAAAAGATGAAATAGTGCACAAAAAATAGAAGCTGATTTATATGGATGGGTTTCAATATATTTTGGATATTTTTGAGTTTAGAGTTTAAAGAATTTAAAAAGGAAATTGTGCACTTTATTAAAATTTAAACATAAATCAGTAACCTCTAGGTAGTTTAGATATGTATCTGTGCGGTTAAAGTTCAGAGTATATAAAAGGTTACTTTGAAAAAGTATCCAGTTGTTTATAAGCAAGTTTCAATATATTTCAGATACTCTGTATCTCTGTATCTGTGCGCTTAAAGTTCGAAAGACGTAAGTGGAAATTTATGAACTTTTTACTGTCATTTATAATACTGTCGTATATACTTGAAGCTTACTAATTGAACCTTCAAACGTTTACATATTACAAGCTAAGCATTTTGAAATTCTCACTTTCCTATCTCACTTTGCCTATAGTTTGTAACAAAAAAGGTCAACAAAAAGGTGTTATAAAAGCACATAAATAGACTTAAACTAGAGCTTAAGGCACCAAAAAAGAGTCAGATATGTTATATTTTATAAAAAGTAGATATTCCCAAGTATTCAGTCTGATTCCCCATTTTTCCTTTCAGTGTAATCCACCCGCTCACACCTGCTCTTATCTGCAGCCACGCAGCCATCGAGTTTGCGTCTCGTTAACTGCCAAACGTTTGCCGATTATCGCGCGATTTTTGCATTTCTCTGTGGCAAACAAAGTGTAAAATTATTTAATGCATGTGCTCAGTGGCGGAGGAGGGGGAGGGGGAGGGGAGGGAGTTCAGTGGGTGGCTGGCTCCATTGATGGGCAGCCAGCGATATCATGGGGCCTGCAATGCTGCCTCCTTTGGCTGCACTTGCATTTCGTAGGTGTTGCTGATTGCAGCACGTACTTGAAATCGAAACTGCGAGAAAAAGGAAAAATAAACGGGGGGCGATCAGGTGAGCCAACCAGTCGGAAACTCTTTTTCTTTTTTTTTGTTTTTGGCTCGCTCAAATTCAATTTAACTTATGCAGCAGCCGCGTTGTTGCTGCTTGTAATTTTTGTTGTTGCTGCCGCAGATGCAATCAGGCAAAAGTCGAGGCAAAAGCTATCGATATCAGTTGCAGTGTGTTGCTGTTGTTGCAGTTGCTGTTGTTGCAGTTGTTGCTGTGGCCGATGTTGCTGCGGAGTCAAAGGCAATCGTGCAACACGGCATGTTGCAGCTTGTTATTGCTTGATTGCCGCTAAAATTAAGTTGGCTGCAGCCACAATCCACCAGCAGCAGCAGCAGCAACATCAGAGGGAGACTTCAATGATAAATCACTTAATTGCACAGCGAACGCGTAAAATGGAAATTGAGCATGGTTTGCTATAAAAGCCGCGCCAAGGGGTTGAAGGGGGAGGTGGGGGTGGCTCACCCGCATCATAAACTCTAATGATTGCCGGCCACCGCCACCGCCACCGCCACCGCCTTCAATATCAATATCGAAATCAATGCCTGACAAATTGACACAATTGCCGCATGAGTCAATTGAAAGCGAAAGGAAAAAGCAGAAACACAAAAGCGAGTACAAAATTTCTCACCCATGCGGCAGTTGTTGCCCCATGTTGCCGCATGTTGCTGCTGCTGCTGTGTGTCGCCGCCTGTTGTTGTTGCCGCTGCTGTTAGTGGGCTGCCAAGTTTGTTTGCCACTTTATTTTATTGCCGCCCAAAAGGCAATGCGACAACACCAGCAGCAACAACAATAGCAACATCGAGTCCGTTGCAATCAAAGGTTTTTTTGTGTTGCCCCAGCAAAGTGAAACAAATGGATGGCCACGATTCTAACTGGGAATGGCCCACCCTTCGACAACTGGTGGCAGCAACATCGCGACACAGCAGCAACATCAATTAAGCCAACTGGCCGCAAATTGCCCTGCCCCCGAATGGCGAGATGCGGGTGTAAGTTGTCGCCTTCGTTGGCGTTTGTTTTGTCACTGATTTCATTTCGATTCGATTGCAAATTGAAATCAATTGTCACCCTTTTCTACCCCCGCCGAAAATCTCAATTGGTGATGCATTGATTGGGCATCATTTAGTGGCAATCTGGAATGGTTGGAGCAACACATTTGGACGCTGGGAACTGCAGCTTTTCCCATTCGAAATGGGTTTCCCTTGATTCCCATTAGTTATGGCCCCCGCTTGATTAGCACCCGAAATCAGTTAGTAATTAACCCCTTTTGCGCCTGCTTAGCCACCTGACTAATGCGCGTTATTAATAAGCATGCGACAGCGATCCCCACGCGGTTTCCACGCGGTTCTCATCGAACTCATCATCGATTCCCAGGCGCTGCCCACGCAAAATTTTCGAGTCTTGAGAGTCTTGAGAGCTGAAGAAACCTTCTTTAATTTGGGCCAGCAGCATTTGGACTTCGAGGGATTGGAAAGCTGGCCGAGTGTAAGAAGATACAGATACAAAGGCCAGACGACGGCGACTCAATTCAAGCAAACGACTGAATGACTGATTAAAGCCAGAAAAGGAGAAACAAAACGAAAAAGCCGCTAAGCTATTCGAATGCTAAGGAACTCGCAGTGCCCTGTAATTCTGTAGCAAATTACGAAATCGGAGAAACAATATCACTTATGATTGAATCTAAAACTAATCATTATCATCATTCTGTTATTCAGTTTTTATGCTGTGTCGTAAGATACTTTCCTTCAGACGAAATACTAGTTGTTGCTTACAAGATAAGCTTATTGAATAAATTCATTGAATTATATTTGAGTTCAAAAACACATACCTCTCTCTTAGCCTGCTACCCTGTACACAAAGGTATTTAAGCCAAACCCAGGGACAACATCCAAAGCGACACACACAAATTAGCATTTCCCTTGTTGCAGCAGCAGCAGCAGTGGCAGCAACCGAAGAGAAGAGCCAGAAGCTGCAGGAAATCGAGGCGAGTTGAGAGTCTGAATTCGGGGAGAATCGGTGGCATGGCGACTCCACTCGACTCATCATTAAAATGTGTCGTTCCAAAAAGAGGCAACACAAAAAAAGCAGAGGGCCGCAGACAGAACTTGATAGCGACATTCGCCTGTCGCTGATGTCGTCAATGTCGATGTTGCTGCTGTTGCTGCTGTTGTGCTGATGTTGCTGTTGCACAAAGAAGCCGCCAGGGAAAAATGCGAACGAGCTGCATACTCCCACAGACGCGACGATCCCAACTGCACCTGCTGTCCTCTGTTCCTGTCGCCATCCCCATACCCATCTCCCCATCCTCATCCCCATCTCCATCCTCATCCCCATCCTCGTACCCATCATGATGCCCATCCTCATTCTGCCAACTCTGTCCTGTGTCCTGGGCCGTCATTTAAATTACATTAAATTGTTTGCGCTGACCATGAAAAGCTGCGGCAAATAAATTCGTTAAAATAACTGAGCCGAAAAAAAAGCAGAACGCGGCCTCAGAGATTTGCTGCTGCCAAAGTGGAGCAACAGTTCCCCAGCAGCAGCAACAACAGCAAAAGCGGCAACAGCAACAGCAGCAACAGCAATTTATGCGACCATGTTGCTGGCGGGCATTTGATTTGCAACACAAACAATGACAACGGCAACAAATTTCATGAATGAAAGATTGCTTGGACAGGAAGTGCTCCGCATAACGGACGCGGAGGTGGAAAGGATGTGGTTGTTGTCGATTGCGGTTGCTGCTGCAGTTGCTGTTGCAGTTGCTGCTGCTGCTGTTGCTGCTGTGCTGGTTGATTGTCTGTCGATAGGCGCGTTGTTTTGTCAGTGGGTTGCGCAAAAATGTTGCTCAATCAGCATGCATAATGCAGCAGCAGCGGCAGCAAGACAGCAACTTCTCGACGAGGGTGGCTCTTGTAGTTTTGCCAGAAGTCGCACAAATTGAAGGCGATCTCCCCCAGTTGCAAGTTGCTGCTGCTGCTGGAGAATGCGCTCGTTGCAACTTGCTGTTGTTGCCGTTGTTGCTGTTGTTGCTGCTGTGGCCAATTATCCGCTTGGACACTGACATTGAGGCCTGGAACTCTGCCGACTTACTCCTTTTAAGGAGCAGGTTAACGAAGCGCATTTATATTGTAATTATGTTGCATTCGGCGTTAATTTTGTGGCCCAGTGAAATGCCTGCTGCTCGCGAGGGGCACCTGCAACTTGTGCCTGCAACCCTTTCGTCAGTCGCAATCATTTTAATTCAATTTACAAGTTCACCTTCCTCACCTTTCGCAGCTCCTTGCAGCTCCTTGCAACTCCATCACTTTGGCTTTTTCGCGGGTGCCAAGTGGCAGCCATGGAAATGGAATTTTCTGCCGCTGATGTTGCCGCTGTCGGTCGCTTCGATTGCTGTTGTTTCAGTTGCTGCTGCTTCTGTTGCTGCTGCTGCTGGTGTTGCCTTTATTTTGGCTTTGCTAAATTAAGATTCCATTAGTTTTGCGGGCTGCCTCGGCTTTGGCATCTTAGAAATGCTGGCTGCGGCAGCGACTATAAATCTTGCAAGTGTCAAATGATGCAGTCGCCTCCTCGCTAAGTGCCTGGCAGCGATTCTTCCCCTTCCCATTTCCCCTTTCCATTTTCCCTTTGCCCCTTTTCCCTTTTCCTTGAGACGCCCCCCTTTGGGGCACCGCCCCTGGAAATTTCTCTGCTCTCTAACTGGCAGACAAACGTGCGGAGGAACAATCGAAACGTGTCGTAGACAATAAATTCCAAACTACAATAAATTATTGCTATAAATATTTCGCCAAAGCTTTTTGCCTCAAGGCATCTTCTTTTTCGCTTGTTTTTCTCTGTTTTTTTTTTGGCCAGGAAGCCGGTGACAGACTGTCGGTGAGTGAGTGTCAGGGAGTTTTCAGAGTGCCGGAGCAGTCAAAAAAATTGAATTAGCAATCGAATCCGTTGCGGAATCGCCATTGGCTTGGGAAATGAAATCCCCCGGCTCAAAGGAAAGGGATTGAAATTGAAATGGTAAGGGGTTGTGGGCCATTGCAAGCAAATCCTTTTATGGCCAGGCCAAATAAATCATCTCAGCCGCACAATGATGAAATTATTATTTATGCAGTCGGCGGGTCTCTTTCCTCTCACCTGGCAGTTTTATTTGTGCGTGCTTTCTGCTCCAGTTAAATGTGTCTCCTTTACTTTGCACCTCCAACTCTATACTCTTTCTTTTTAGAATTTAAGGTTTAAAGAGGGACTTTTGAACATGTTGTTTATGAGACAGCTGTGCAAATTGCTGCGAATAAAGATGGTAAATATTATTAATAGATTTATTTAAGAATGATAATGTATCATGCAAGTTCTGGGGAAAAGGCTTAAAGCTGGCAGTTAAAAATCTTTACCAGTTTTTTTATATTTCTCCTTTAAATATTTATTTTCAGAAGAACTGGAAAATGGGGTTCAGATTGGGATAAGTTACTAAAGAGAATTAATTTATTGATATGAGATATGAAGGGTATGCATTTGGAATACCTTTTCTAATTCATTTCAAATTTTTAGCAATGTAAAATATATTTTCTAGAGATATTTCAGTTGCGTTGGTTTGAAGTTAAGATAGGGCATACACCTAACTTGATAAGGCTGAAATCCTGCTTCCCAGTAGCCCAGTTGACCGCCAAAGTTCGCTGCGATTTGGCCACTTGTTGCAGCCTTTCCCGAGCCCATTCCCCCCAGTATCCTTGCCCCATATCCTCGCCCCTCCCCCTTTTGGGGCGCCCAACTGTAAGCCTGGTCGGTTGTCGCCGGTGGAATGATGGCATGCAACATTTACCGTATTAATAAATTATGAGTATTTATGTGCTGTCAGAAGTCGTGACGGCAGAGCGACACACAAAGTGATAAAATTAGCACACAACAACAGCATCGCAGCATCGGCGAAAATCTCAGTGCGTTGTTGTGTGTATGTGTGTGTTTGTATCTGTAAATGTATCTGTATCTGTTTCTGTTTGTATTTGTTTTGTTTGCGAGGATCGTAAATAAAATATGCGTTTTTGTGCTCAATTGAATGTCTTCATAAGCGGGCGGCACCAAAACAATTGGAAATTTATGTCCGCGCCATATATGGAGCAGCTTTTGAGCATATGTAACTGTAAGGCTCGGAAAACCGAAAACCGAAAACAGAAAATCGAAAACAAAACCACTGAAAAGCAACAGGTGCAAAAGTTGGCCATAAATATTTGTGGTTTGAAAGGGGGAGGGAGAGGGGGGTTTATTGAGCGGGGCGAGGTGCTGAGATTCGGACTTGCAATGGACGCGAAGATCTTGTAATACGTCCTGCAACAACGCCAATAACAACAGCGACATGCCAACAACAACACTGCAACACTGCATTGCTGCAACACACCAACACCACCGGCAACAACAACTTGTCTTTTGACACTTGGCGCATTTGACACTCAACGCGCGCATTCACTTTAAATCTAAATTTACTGATATCTGCGTACAAAATAGTATCAACAGCGGCGACAGCAGCAACACCAACAACAACAACACCACCAACAGCAACAACAGCAGAAACGGCAACAACAAGTTGGCCGGGCTAAGACTGTCGAGTAACGAACGACCTTAGAGGTAATAAACATAAATAACGCCATTGAAAGCAACGCAGACGCAGCTGAGAGAGATCGAGACTGGAGACTTCAGACCCCAAGACTGCAGACTCTGCACTGGGAGAAAAAGTGTGCAGAATTCTGATTGAACTCTTAGAACTATAAATAGGTTATATGACATTAAATTACTTGTTATCTGCCATGGCAACTTGAATAAACTTTTAAGAAATGAAGTTACCATGAAGCTACCAAGTAAAAGATATTTAACAAAAAGTTATTAATATTAGGAAAATATATATTTATTTTAATAAATAAGATAATTGAATTTCTTTTGTTGTACTAACTTTACACACACTTTACACAAACTTTACACACGTAAGTTAATTTTTTTTTCAGTGCAGATCGGGCCAAGAGCACTAGAAGTGGGAGGTGGATAAGGTGCAGCAGGTAGCAGGGGCAGCGGGCAGGAGGCAGGTGGCACTTGGCAGTTGGAACTTGGCACTTGGCTCTTGAGAGGGGCGAGAAGAGGGAGGGAGGAGACTGCGGCTAGCCAAGCTATATGTCCGTAGACAGGCCGAAACCCTGGCTTGTTACTTTGTTGGCCACAAAAGACGGCGCGGCTGTCTTTGGGCCGTTGTCTATGGGCGGGCGTCGGAGACGGCGAAGGTCAACAGATTGTCGCTGTCGCACTGCACTGGACTGCACTGGATGGAGTGGATTGGAGTAGAGTGGAGTGAAGTACTCCATGGTGGCTAGATGCTGGTGGGGCTGTGGATGTGGATGTGGCTATGACTATGGATGTGGCTGTCGATGCCGGAGTCTGTTGTCTCTGGGTTCTCGGTGGATTGGTGGATTGCTGGTTTTCGGCTGGCTCTGGGCGTTCCCGTGATAATTGTTTCTTGTCCATTTGGCCAGCTTGATTGCAACTAATGAACTCTAATGAAAAGCCAGCAATGAGATTTCCATTTGCTTTTATTGGGGGAGGAGGTCATTACCCAAAAGTGCAATAACGGATAAAGAATTCGGAGATAGGTCAATGCGGCTTGTGAGAAAGAAAAGAAAAGAAAAATTTAACTATCTTTATTGGCTAATGACTAATGACTAACTAATGGGCTTTGACCTCTGCGAACTTGTACCCATACTTTGTAATATTATTGGCTTGGGAAAGTATAGTATAGCAAACTAAACTTTACTAGCTATAATTACAATTACAATATTTAATTGGTATAATAACAAGTACACTTGTGTTGCATTTTAGCTCATTAGCTTTATATTCTCACTTAAGGAGATTGTATAAAGCCATCGTAGAGCTGAAAAACCAGAACATAGAGTCCTGGCTTAAAAGTACGACCTTTACTCCCAAGAAGTTGTGGCTGAAGCCCAAGAAGTGTGTCCTGTGGTCCTCTCACTCTGCCTCAAAACCACAAATCTGGTCAGAAAGACATACAACTTAAAGTTGAAAGTAGTAAGTTGTAAGGTGGAGTACCACGATGATGACCACCAATTGCGAGCTCCGATTTCCGATGCCGCTGCCAAAAGCGGCGAGCGATGCCGAGTGATACCAAGTGGCAAGCGGCAAGTGGCAAGAACCATGTGCCAGTGGCAGGCCCACTCACTCAACCACTGCGAAGTGCTGACGAAATGTCAACAATGCCAACAAGTCTATCAGCCACAGCCACATCACTCGGGAGCGAGAGCCCAAAGCTGACACCCACAATGCCGCAATTTGCATAAGCTGCCAGCAGACAGATTGGCGGGTGAGGGGTGGGGATTTGGAGGATGGGCCACCAGATGAGATGGATGCAGTGGAATGGCATGGCATGGCATGGGATGGGATTGGATGGTTTCGTCTGGTTGAGTTGGAGGAGGCAGCGGCTGCGGGCCACAGACTGTAGGTGGATGTGCAACAAGTAAGCCAAGCCAATCATCGAGACAGCAGCCACATCTTCAGTAAATAAATAAGTTAGCTTGGGCACGAAAATAAATATACCCTAAAGACTACATATAAAATACAAACCTTACATTGTATAAACTGTAACCTATTATTTTTAGTGAAGCTGTTTATAACAAAAATAAGTTGAAAGGAAATTACTATATCTGTGTACATAAAATATCTAAGAGATACACAAGTGAGTAAACTTTACTGCAGTAACTAAACAATCTCAAACTTTCAAAATTAACCTAATATATCCACTTTAGTTTATCATTGTAGAGCATTTTATTGGGTGCTCAAGAAGCGAGTACATTCCGCCTTTACTTTTCGGTAACCTTCACTAAGCTAATGTTTACTCCTTCAGTGCATCCTGGAGCACTGTTTCTTTTTTGGTTTTTTTGGCGAGGGAGTGGGGAATAGATTGCCTCCCGTTTTGGGAGCCCGCTTTGGATGCTGCCACAAGACATAATAAAAATCTCTTTTATGGCACTTAAGTGCTCTGTGTGTGTGCGGATTGTGGGTAGCATTTACCTTCTGCTCCGGCCAAGAGCCACAAAGCTTGGGCTTGCAGCTCCAGCTTCAGCTTTAGCTCCGGAGCTCCGGAGTCTCTGGAGTCGAGATTTATGCGACTTTTGGCCAAAGTAAATTGTGCATAAAAAAGCCAGGCCAAGTCAAGCCAGTGTTTGATGATGAAGTGCTCAAAAATATATAATGCGAGCTGTGGAAATTTACTAAGTGCAAGAGCTGAATTTATTAGACAAAAGTTTGCTGTTTACGAGCTGTTGTCTCAGCGCGTGCTTATCAACTGCTGGCCATCAGCGGTCTAACTTATGGACCACTGGTCACTTCTTTTTGGCCCGGGTAACAGGTGCAGTTTGGCCGTGGTTTAGGCCCTATGCAGTTGGTCAAAAGCTCGTGTGCAGTTTGTAGTCGGAGTTCAAATGGAAAAAGTTCGCTCCCACGATGCTGGCAAATTACACGGAGAGAAATGAAAAGGGGAGCCAGCGAGCGGGAGGAGCTACATTCAAATCCCATCAGCCACGCAATGCAATCATCATGATCATTATGAGCGGAAATGCAGGAAAAGTAGGAGGTTTTTAACAGCCGCCGACCGCCGACTGCCGACGGAACGGGCGGCGATTGCAGTCGCATTTTTTACCCACTGCCGCTAATACCCAGTGCTTTGATTGGGGTATGCGCGACTAGCAAAATCAAATCAAGTAATATAATCAAAGAAAAATGTTTGTAATTCTGAAAACTTCAGACTTTGAATAATGATAATTGAAAACCTTAAATGCATACATAAATATATTGTTAAATAATTTGGCAATGTTGGAATATAATATATATTAATACTAAAGAATAAGACTTTTCTCTTAATTTGGAATTCAACTTTCAAGAACTTTACCAATAATATGATGCTGCAGCGTCTGTTTAACTTTTCCTGAAAGCTTTGCACACTTCTTGGACACCGACACACCCATGACTGATTCCAGGGTATCTCCGTTGTCCTGCTTCCCCGCGCCCAGGCTCGCTTTTTGCTGCCTTGGCCGGCATCCTGTTCGTTCTGCTGCCGCTGCGCAGGCATAAAAAAAGGCCGCGCGGCATGCAAAAAGTGCCGACGACGACGCCGACGCCGCAGCGAAGGCATTTTATGTCGCCATTGCCGCAGCAAATGACTTTAATTGCATTTCTCAATGCGGTTTTTCAGCTCGCGGAGATCCCAGATCCCAGTTGCCATTCCCCAGACCTCTGGTGTCCAATGAAGTGGCACCCTCGGGTCGCCAGTACTAAGAACTTATACCAAACTCAACCCAAGCTCAACTGAACTGAACAGAACAGAATGGAACGGAACAGACAGGGCGGCGTCGTGGTCGTCGCCAGTTTCAGCAAGCTCATCGACGCAATCTTGATATAAATAATAATTAAATGGATTAGCTCGCATATCGGCCATTAGAGAGGGAGACGCCCGGCTCGCGGTGAACGCCGCTGGCCAAGATGCTGATGGCCAGATTGCAATTGGTAATGCAAACAAAAGGAAGGCCTGACAGAAGCCGCATCTCATCTGCAGCATCCATAAGTTGCACACTGCGAAAAATCTAGCAATATCTGCACCATTTCTATGTTCTGTATAAGTAATGATTTAACTAAGAAACCGCACTGAAATATTAATATAAAAGCGAAATTAAATGGTTTTACATAATAATAATGTAATATACCTATTGTTATTGATGAAGTATCATGAAGTATCACGTTGTAGTGGGAATTATAGTATCTAGTAGATAGACCAAAGCACATATAGTATCCCAATTTTCTTGCAGTGCATCCACATCCCGCCGATGATGATCGCGAGTGAGCGGCTCGCGCTTGCGCTCAATTAATTAATGGCAACTGCCATGAAAGAGCCGACTCTTTGGCCGCAAAGTAAAAATCCAGCCAAAAGGCCGATCTGCAGCCGCAGCTCAGCGGAGATCGCTATCGAAAGTACGTCTGTACATGCGTGTAGTTTACATACTCGTACAAAGCAAAAAAGCCAAGTCCGCGTTCACACGCCGCCAGCCAAAACCACCTCTCCACCTCCACCTCCATCTCTACCTCTACCATCTGAACTGAGCCTAAGCAAACCCAACTGAAACGAAGCTTTGAATCTGAACTGAACCGAACTAAACTGAACGGAACGGAACGGAACATTCGCCCAATCGAATCTGCGCCTGCGCAACTCTTTTTCGGCAGCAACAAATTTCCAGCTTGCCGCCTTTCCATTTTGCAATACCCTATAGCCGCAAATGGGTAGCTGTGCGTTTCGCACAGCAAAACAGGAAAAATAAATATTACACTAAAATTTAATTTCCGCCAACCGCTTGGTACTCAGTTTAGAAAATATATTTATAAGCACCAGATCAATTAAAGGCAAACACGTTTTGCTCGTTTAAAATACTTTTAAAAACTAATGGGTTAATACGCCTTTCTAAATGAGACATTCCATATTTATTTGTTAGAAAATGCCTCAGCATATGATATGAACGATATCAAACATACTTAATATTAGGTACTTATTTTAACTAAAGATCTTTGATTTTGCATACTGGTAAAGAGTATTTTAACGATCGGCTTCTTGGCCTTTCCCCAATTTGGAGGGCCTAATCTGTGGCTGCTTCTTGGCTGCTTCACCTGGTGCTCCATCCTCTCCATCTCCATCTCCAACTCCATCTCCCAGTCCACTTCTGCTGACTTTTTCTCCTGCTCGGCAGCTTCTGTCTATCGTTTGTTGTTCGCCTTGTTTGGTCATGAGAATTTGCTTAATGAATTTCTTACAGTTTTATCGCTTAATTTGGCGCCTAATGAAGTTAGCAATAGGTGTCCATCCCCCAGTTTCCCCATCTCCCTGTGTCTCCATTTCGCTATTCCCACTGATTCACTCCCCCTTCTCCTTTGCATAGATTACACATACGCCGTGTGGTCCCAAGCAAATTGCTTCGGACGTTGGCAGTTCCCAACGTCAAATATTTGGCTTATCCCCTACTTGAAATCGCCAATCTGGACAAACAATTCCATATATACTCGTATATTATATGAACAAGAAAAAACATTTGCTGCAAATATTTTTTGGTAATATTTTCCGTCTACTTCGCATAATTACAGACCCAAATGAGGAAGTCTGAGAAGAAGGCGGAGTTTTTCGCCAGTCGCGTCATCATCGCGTGCTGGTGGCATGAAAAAATTGCCAAAAAAATCAGAAAAAAAAGGAGCAGAGAAATTAATTTTTTATTTACGAGCTGTCACAAATTCTGCTCTCTTTTTTCCTTTTTTTCGCCCCGTCTGTTGTGCACTCCACTTGACTTCTTTTCGGGTTTGTTTTTAATTTTTTATTGTTATTTTTTTTTGCTGGGGCTGCCTAATATATCAGGGGGCGGCAATTTGCGCTAAGTGGATAATGTGCATAATGGTAGTTAAATTTAAATATGTCGTAAAACACTTCATTTCGGCTGTAGACAGTCTGCCATGCCATGAAAAGCTGTCAGCCAAAAGTTTGTGTATCCTGACATCCAAAAAAATGAGGAAATGCTAATGGTAATTATAGGAGAAAATAGTGAGAGAGTGGATTGAGTTCGAATATCTGCAAACTGCAAAAATACCAAAGCAAGTCATGCAATCGCTGCTCTTTGGAAAGAAAGAACGGAACTCCAATCTTCAAGTTGAATGTCTTTGGGCTGCAGAATAATGAGAAAAACATATCTTACATATCTGCAAATTGCCAGTTGTCAACAATTGTCGTTCGATTTGATTGCCATTCGATTTCCAACTGTCAAATGTCCATTCGCCTGCGGCAAAGACAATAAAGTTAATAGAACAAATATGCAATTGATAATGGCCTGGTTTATGAGCATGGCATTTGCACTATAGGGGTACACTGAAAATCGTAGCTTTAGCTTAGCATAGCATAGCTTTAGTTCTTAACTAAAAAAGAGACTTTGAATTTTACTTAATTTTTACAAATATAAGTGTACTTTGTGCTATATCTAACAAAAGATCATTTCCTCTCCGTCTAGAACTTATTGAAAACTATTTGATTGCATTTGAGTAACCCTTTCATTGGTTTTCTCTCAGTGCAGCGTAAGTATGTGTCGTTTGGCCCGATACGACCTTGAGGCAACCAGTCATGTAATGAAATGCAATTACGATCAGAAACCGCACGACCCACACACAATATTTCCCCGAATGCAACTGGCCACACAGGCTCTGCCACAGCGTTTCCCCATCCGCAAACCGAAAACCCCAGCGATTTTCCATTTTTTCCTTTTTTTCATTTTTTTCAGATTTAAGCCATGGCCAAGAGAGCCAATATCCGATCCGAGTTGTGGTCGCAGTTAAAGGCTACGCATGCTCCGCGTGAGTTCTGGCGATAAATCGAAATTGTTTGCACTGCCAAAAAGCAAATAAATGCATCAGGTTCGTTGCATTCGAGGGAGTTGCACACACACACACACACACACACACTGTAGTCCAAAGCCCATCATGCGGCATGGAGTTATGGAATTATGTGTCAAATTGGCGCTGCAACAAACAAGAGTTAATGGCCCCATCCGCGGCGGCCTCTGGGGCTGGCCAAATGGAAATGGAAATGGAAATTGGCCGAGCGGAGGACGCCGCTGCCTGTGATTTTCCGCACATTGAATGTGTTTTTAATTACCAGCGCGGAGATGCCAAGCGGCCAAAGCGGCTGCGTTTGCCCGCCAAAATGCTACATTGGCAAAGTGGCAAAATGCTAAAATGCTAAAATGGTTAACTGGCCAAATGGTCGAGTGGCCAAATGGCTGAATGGCCAAATGGTTGAATGGCCGAATGGCCGAATGGCAAACCGAAATGCCAGCGCACACGCTGCACTCGTAGATAACAATTTTGCGGCGATTTAGGCATGTCCGAGATGCAGCTGCCATTGGAGCTGCGAATGGAGATGGAGCTGCCATCGGAGCTGGAGTTGGAGTTGGAGCTGGAGATGGAGCTGGGGATGGAGCTGGGGATGGAGCTGGGGTCCTGCAGCTGACCATTGGCAATGCCCACACCCAGATGCCAGATTTCAGATGCCAGATCCCACATCTCACTGCCCAGCACCCGCGAAGCCGGCGAACTGCCTGCGATAACCGTCTTTATGGGCAACTGGAGACGGGATCGTGAGGAAACTGTTGGATGATCTCTATTTTGCGATATATATCGTTAGGGATATATATATGGGGTATATCTTTGGCTCACTAACCTTAATAAAAGCCCTGCTCAAAATTACTCCCTAACCATTAATACAAATTTCTAACAAGGTTTATTTATGTTACCAAAGATAACTACATCAGTATATCTTAGCTCTTTAAAAAAATACAAAAAAATAGTATATATTTAAAGTAATATTACAGCATCATTTTATATAACAACATAGGTATTTGTTATACATATTTAAGGGTTATCAAAATGTTTGAGAATGCTTTTGAGCTAAGTTTGTATTATTATTGATTAAAGTGCAATCTGCAATCTGCAGATAACCTAAATAAAATTAACTATTTAAGCACACGTGTACTTACAGGTATAATTACTTGTTCAAAGGCGATTTGGCCCAAGGCCATCTCTAGGTGCTACTGTGCTAAAAGTTTAGCATGCGGAAAATTAACATGCGGCTCAGTTCGGCTGGGCTCTCAACTCTTTTTAGTTCTGGTTCCCCCCGCCCTCCTCCTCCTTCGCTTCGCTTCTCCATTCGAGTCGGCTTTATCTCTGCGTGTTTCCCGCTTACAGGGGGAGGTGGAGAAAAGGCGGGGGGGGCGGCTGTGAGATTTCCCTGGTGAGAAAAGTCAACGGGCAGCGGCTTCCGAGGGGCAAATTGAGCGTGTGACCAAAGTCAAGTGCAGTGAAAAGTAATTAACTGGGATTGGTGGTGGGCCAGTGGTGCGGTGGTTGGTTACTTCGGTGGTGCGGTGGTTCGTTGGATCGCCACTCAGTGGGTGAGCGACCACCGAGCGGAGCAGACAGAGACTTTCGAATTATTGAATTCAAATGGCTGCGATTATTAATTTTAATTCTGGGAAAGTCATCAGCCAGCAGCAGTCCCACTGATCCACTCTGATCCGACACAACAATCGCAATCGATTCGATTGGCGGTGCAGGCCTATTAAAATATTTGATTGGACCACCGACGGAGCTGGAGAGACCTTCCATTCCATTTAGTTCTTATGTTTTCCAGTTTCCTGATTGAAACATAAAATTCGTCGCAGTCAGCCTCTGAATGATTTCTCCATCGGCTATTTTTAGTGAGAGAAGCAGGGAAATATTTCCCAGAACTGTCCCAATCTAATGCAATTTGACATGCAACAAGGCAAAGTCAGTCACCGACTCCTGGCTTTCCATATTCCCCAGCAGACTCCCCCACATGGGTACACTGATCAAAATGATCAAAATAAGCTGTTAAAATATTTATTTAAATTAATAGTTCCTTGTATCTTTGTTTGATACCAAGCAACTGTTATTCTCAGAATTTTCAATTACTCATATAAATGTTTATGGTTGATCTTATTATCTTACTACTGCATTACTACATTACTCACTACATTGAGCTTCTTTTATTCGATTTGCAAGGCAATGCCACACATTCCGATGCCCTATTTTCTCAGTGTATGCACTTTCCTCCTTTTGGCCTGCGGACCAACGGATAGGAGGATGACACTTGTCTCCGACTGGGGATCCTCCCTCTTCGTCAAACGCCCCTTACATCTGTTTAGGGTGATATTTTTTTGGAGAATGCATATCAAGCTCATTACATTGCAAATTGCAGACGCGGATTCAGTTTCCTCGAATAGTTTTCCCAGTGAGTTGGGATTCATCTCCGAAGTTCAACACACCGAGCCTCTGCTGCGATGCCACTTTTCACACATGTGTCTCCTTTGCGATTTTCCCCACTTGTGGTTGGTGCGGGTGCATGCCCCACGTACATATACATATCTACATACATACAAAGTGTATATATAAAGATCTGCAGACAATCTGTGGAACAATGTGATAAATCTTCTGCTCTGCCAAGTGCAGGCAGCTCTGGGTGGGAGTGTTTTCCTGGCTCTCGTCTCGTTTGGGGATAAGAGGTAATAATAGGGATAATGGGTGTATGCATAAGTGCGACTTCAGTTATCGATGGATGAGCTTTGAAAGCCATGGAAACTAATTGTGCCATGGCACAATATTTACTATGCCTTAAAACATTCATTCAAATTACTGACAACAAAAGTGTACAAACTTATTTAATATCATATATTTATATTACATTTTTGGTATATAACCTTTGATATTTACAGTACAGGGTATCTTGCGTGTGCTAAAACTGCAAACGATCGTGGCATCTTCGCTCCATTGCTCCACTGAAAGTGCAATGTTCAGACGGGCAGACAACTGCTCCTCCGTCCTGTGCCCCTCCCCTTAACCCCCTGCTCGCTTAACCCTTGTCTCCATTGACTTTGCCACACCAACGCAGCCAACGGCCAACAGCCAACAACTTGTACATCATTTTCAATGCTAAGGCAACATGAAGAGCAGCCACAGCGAACAACTTTGCTCATGTGGCCGGCAGATTTAGTCTGCTCGTGCATTTTTTTTTTGCTCCACCACCACCACCACCGCCAAATAGTTGAGCGCAAATTACAAATTCAAATTTAATTAAGTAAAAAATTAAACAAACATGCAGACGCGTCTGCGTTGTAGTTTGTCAATCTTCATGGGCAAAAGGCGGCGAAAAAAAACCAACAGAAATCCGAGGGTATCCGGAGGTGGGGCGTCTGTCAATGTGACAAGCGACAAGCGGAGGAACATGGAGAATTCTCTTCAGTTTACACCCCCCCCCTTGAGAGATACCCCTTTGCCATGCTGCAGATGCAAATCAATGGCAGTGCAATTGACATCGGCACTTCAATCGATTGTCGCTCTTCTTCGCAGCCCGTCTCTTTTGCACCTCTAAATACGCGCGGAGCTATAAATGTTTCAATTAAAATAAAATAATATGCCCACTCGACTTGGGGCTCGCCTTTTATGGCCGCACTGCGGAAGGTGTTTGCTACGCTCTCTCCTTCTGTTTTCTCTATTTTCTATTTTTCTTTATATATGTACTTCTTTTTTCCTGCATAATTGTATGGAGCGCTAGCCACCCAACCACCCTACTCTGCGAACCACCCAACCACCCAACAACCGTGAATTATGAACCACCACTTCTCGGCCAGCGGAGAGTGTCCATTAGTGACCGGCAGGTATCAATTTGCAATGGGCATGGAAAACAGGGCTATGGAGGAGCCACAGCGAGCATTCAATTAGGAAAATCACAGTAGTGCGGCAATTATGGCATCGAGAGGAGCCTTCAAGGATATGGAGGCGGAAATTAAATTGAAATTCTGCCAGCATGGACAATATCTGACTGCAAACTTAGCTCGATATATAATTAAGTACAAACATCTATAATGTAATGCTTTTCAACTTTTAAATTCATATTCATATGCACCTTTATGCTACTAATCTTTGGTTTATGAAATAAACACCTAGAATCACATTTGAATTTTAAGAGAATGTGACTAAAGACAACTTTGCTTGACAACTTGCTGAGAAAAATATTAACTGATCAGGCAATCGCAGCACATTACCATATTCCAGCCTGTCGCAAGCGATCGCAGTTTGGTCACAGAATTCTGCAGCTCGGCAAACAGGCAAATCGCCATGACTAATCGCAGTGACTAAGTTCAGTGACTCGAAGGCCCAGCCCAGTGCGATTCCCCAGACTTTCCATACTAGCACCTCCCCCCCTGCGGCAACACCCCTCTTCTACACACCCATCACTCTAGCGGCTAGACCATCGAAAACTTGAGATGCGTTGCCGTCCATTTGCCATCCATCAGATGTGAGAGGTAGAGTAGTACGAAATGCATTTGCATTTTGCATAAAGTTGGCAACGTTTTTGGCCTGCAGGGCGCATTGGGAATCGCGTTGTGTCAACGGTACTTTGTGCCATAAAGCGTTTAGCCAATCGTCCGACTTGGAAAATGACAAACTGGCCAATGGACCAATGGACCAATGGTCCAACCAACAGACGAACAGACCAACCGAGTGGCTGGACAACCTGTTGCCGCCTGGCCAACTAATTATGGAATCGAATGAGCCGGGCGATGACATTAATAATGGAATATTTAGCATTAAGTTTATCGGCGGCACCTACATGAAATCATCATTAAATGTTGCAAACTCGTTTGCCGCAATTTGCGGCAGCATTATCCATGTGGCCATGTGGACTGGCTGAGGATGTGGCATTTTCCACAGCCGGAACGTGACTGCTCCTCCGCCGAGGAAACTGGGAACTGGCTACTGGGCCCAACGGAGGCAATTGATTTGACTTCCGCTCTGTGTGTTCTCGACCTCAGGAAGTGGCCCGACAAAGTCTGAAACCCTTATATAAATCAATTTCGATATTTGCCCACTGGCTGCTGAAGGGGAAGTTGGGGAAATCTTACAGAAGAAATCGCATGATTTTGGAACGCTCTTTAGATAGAAAAGATAGGAAAGTATATACATATCTACACAGAAAGCCAACAAATCTAAAAAATTAAAGGTGAGTCAAGGGAATAGATATTTGATAAATACCAAAAATGCATATTAATATGAATAATTCATAAGTAAAATTGGAATATTTGAGAAACAATCCTTCTTTTTTTGATATGCAGAACTCCCTCAGTTAGAGTAAAATGCCAATGAAAACGGAACTCGCAACATACGTCAATGTGGCAAAAAGGACAAGCCAACTTGGCAACAAGGGCAGTGAGAAAAAAAAAACAGAAAGAGCTGGAGAACAGAAAACCCAAGAAAAGAAATCTCAAGACGTTTCAAATTTAAAATGCGATTTTCCAAGAGAGATAAAGGAGGGGGAAGGGCAGACTTGGCCACCACACACATATGCCAAGTCAAATTGAAAGGATAATTCGCCCGCAAACACCCTCCTGGGTTTCGCATGTGTGTGTGCGTGTGTGTGAGTGTGGGTATCCTTGGGCGAGTTTATCCAAGACCCCGCCCGCCACATTTTTCTGTTCCTTGCCCCAGGACCCGGACCCGCTGGCAACTGAAGTCTACTGCTGATGGCATGCTAACACGCCTTTGAATTTGCCAATTGCTGTTGGCGCACGTACAAAACACTTAAATTCTCACAGCCCGAGCGCCGAAATATCCTTATGCACCCGTATTCCCAACCGAGCATATATATATATATGTATATATGGAATATATATGGACGGCGGCTGCTGACTGTCTGCCTGGCCTGGTCCAATGGAAGGACCCGAGGAGCCTTGGCCTGCCGCAAGGATTGCAGGGCACGTTTAAGAAATAGAATTTTTAAGCAAGTGCCGAGCTCGAGAAGACTTCCCAGTGGATTAGGATTTTGGTACCACGTATTTGGCGAATAATGGGCATATTGTGTATATGTAAGACTTGAAATGATTAGAAGATAACTCTTTGCAATCCAAACGACTTGGTTGTTATTAGTGTGAGGCGAACCTTTCCTCCAATAGATACATATAGGGAGGTCACCATTTAAGGACACCATTTTTAAGGACACAACTCTTATAATAACAACTAATATGGAAAAACTAATCATTTTTTACTGAGGAGTATTTCATTTAAATACTAATTTAAATCTATACATATTCTACTCAAGGTATCTGATAGTTCACAGATACTTCTGGTTACTGCAAGCTTAACTTTGTATCATTATGCTTTCCAATCGCTTCACTTCACAACCACCACTCTTCCCTTGGGTCCAGCTGTTAGCACCCGCTCTAATGAATGTGCATCGGTTCAATGCGATTTCCTGCACGATTTGTTTGTTAAAAGGCAATTAGTTGATAAGGGCTGTCCTGCCACACTATCCTCCCGCAGTTCCGCAAACTTTTCGGGGGATTCCCCGGCACACACGAGTCGGTAGTCGGTGGCGACTGCTGCATAATAAATTCGCTAACCACGTAATGCTGCAGCTGCAGTGCAGGGATTTCGCATACATTTTTTATGCGAAACACCCGCCCAGCGACGAAGGCGAAGGAGAAAGGCAGAGAAAGGTGGAGAAAGACAGAGAAAGGTGGAGAAAGGGGATGAGAAGTGGGGAAAGGCAGACAGGAGACAGGAGACAGCGAAAGGACTGCAGGAACTTGGGTCAGAAAGTTTAAGGCAAGTCAAGAGTTAACAATGCGGCTTCAACGTGTCACAGGACCTGAAACTTGCCCTCTACTTATTTCCCCTCCTTTGTGGAACAACAGAAAAACGTAAAGGATGTTTTTGCGAGAATCCTTTAAGTTCGCCGGCTAATTGGATTTGCGGAGCTCAATAAAAACGAAATTAAATCCACTTTCTTGGTGTGACCACCAAAGCCCTCCACTTTGGTTGACCATTGGACACAAAAGTTTTTGGCAGCCATTATGCATAGACAACTAACTATGAATATTTTTGGAGGAGTTGCCTCTCCCAGGAATTGAGTTTTAGTGACTCGCCGAAAACTTTTGCATATTAAAAGGGCATAAAAAGCAATGGCCACAATTTCCGTTGCCAATTGCATAAAAAAGAAATCTCTGGCTGGCTCTATGTTGCATAACCAACGTTGCGTATGCGCGATTTGCCCCTTCTTTTTCCCTCTTCTTTTTTGGCAACCGCCGCACCGCCAGATAAAATGTCATTAAGCTAAAGTGCAACGGCAGCGCAGCAAGGAAGGAGTTAAGAATTCGGCCGAGGAGAAGCAGCAGCTGCCCACACAGTGGTCAAGAAAAGTGCTCGCACATTGCGTGACGACGCCTTCGCATGCCGAAAAAGCAGCCAAGGCAAATGCAACAGCAGGACATGGATATGGGATATGGATATGCAGTCCAAGGCAGGTAGAAAAGGAGTCGCAGTCGAAGAGTTGGTGCCTCCTGTTGGCCAGATTACGCGCACGATATGCTAATTTACAAGGGGCCACGCTCGCAGCGAAGGAATTGCAGATGGAGATGGCGATGGCGCTGCCTTGTTGTGGGCGATGACACGATGGCCACGCAACGGTCCTAAAGAGCACTGCAAGAAAAACTTATAGGGATCCGGAAACAAAAATATTCCAGCTATTCCGAATGATTCATAAAGTCAAGCAGTGGTAAGTTTGGATCTTGCCTAATAATGATATACAACTTGACAATATTGAATACAAAGAAAATTGATGTGCTTTACTTTATTGCAAGTTTGCAGAACCTGAGTTTCATGTCATTTTATAATATATTTTTTAAGATTTTTGGGGTACATACCCCTTTCTTGAAGTGTAACTACCCGATCCAAATCAGGCGCAGAAAAATGTGGTAAATACAAGCAATCGAGTTGTAATAAATTTCAAGTGTAGCGCACCCGCGCCCCAAAAGCTCCAAAAAAAAGCCAGGAGGCATGGCAAAGACTCCAAGGAAGAGCTCCACGCTTTGGAAGAGTGGGAACTTGTTGCACGCATGTTGACACACGCATGTGGCATGAGGACGAGAGGAGCCATCGGTGCAACGGAGATACGTAAATAGGCGTTAGAAAGGTCTAAGCTGAAAGCCGTTGATATCTGGCAAACATTTCACCTGTTTGTGGCGCCCAACGGGGCTCATTTCCCTCACCACCCCCCACCACCCATTCAACCATTACGTTTCCCCCTCTTGACCAACTTCTTTTGCGGTTTAAAGCACTAAAATATCGACTGGCTGGTGCAACGGTTGCATGCAACAAGCGTCAATCACCCGCACAAGACTGAATATAAAAACCGTTGCCTGTTTTGCTATGGAAAATTGTTGATTTGCCGCTTGATTGCGTGCGTGCTGGAGTAAAAAACGAAAAAAATATATATAATAGTTGGGGGCGACGTGGTGGAGAGGGGGGAAACGGGGTGTACAGCCTGAGGCACCTGCACCTGACCATCGGGTGATTATAGAATCGCACTTAGTGGTGCAACGGGAAAGGAAGTTCGAAAGAAAGTTTTATGCCTCGAGTTTGGATGGCCTATTAAATGCTCTAAAGCGCCACCTATTGTCAGCGGGTGAGCACCTTGGTCGCAGTGCGAAGCTATATAAATATTATAAATATATTTATCGCCGCCATCCAGGCAAAAAGCGACTAACTCGAGTGTTTGGGAGACGGCTTAAGTTGAGCCCATGAGTTAATTGAGGGTCTAGGAAAGGCATCGTGACTGCGAACTAGTGCATACCCTGTACTATTGGTACAAGTTTCTTTACAACTGAAACAGATCACGAATCTTAATAGCTTACTATTTAAATGTATATACATATATACAATGTATTATACTGAAAGGCTAACTATTAACATCTCTATTACTGTTCAATAGAGCAAAGTTATACTCTGCTAATTTTCTTAAATGTAGCACTATATCTGAGTACCCTGCACTACTACTATACCCTGCACCTATTATCTAAGTGCCGACACCCCTGACATATCCCTGATACCCCACTCCAGTCCACTCCACCTCCCCATCCTGTGCTCTTTTATGACACACATTTTTATGCCGGAAGTCTGCCCCGTGGCGTTGAGCCAAACAGGAGGAGACATCCGCGGGGCAATCGCCAAGGGGGGCGTGCCAGGAGGGGCTGGAACTAGAGGGCCCCCCAACTGGGAGTGCAGAGCCTGGGAACGGAAGCTGTGCTCCACCGGCTGCAGCACAGAAGACTGGCCAAACGACAAGTCCAGCTTCAGTGGGCTTCAGAATGGGCAGCGGCAGTCATTAACAGCTTGCAAGCGTGGTAATTAAGCGTCCTTCGGCAAAACGAAGGTGGTGCTTTCGAGTCGGAAGCCCAGCTGAATCCGCTGGAAATCCGCAGCCTGGACAAACCCCACTCCTCCACTCCCCCACTGCATCTCCGCCATTGTCTCCAGCAGTTAGGTGTTAATGGAAAATTTGCATTTTCGCTTAAAGTTCGCTGGGCCGCCCGGTTAATGCCTTGCGACGCATCGATTCGACATGAGCTGGTTAATTGAATGTTTAAATGCTAGACAGGCGCAGAGTGAAGGGTGCCCAGTACCAAAAGCCGAGTGCCGAGTGCCACCAAAGCCCAAAACTCGTTGAGGGGCGAGCTCAATTGCTTTGGCCACGGTTGTAAAAAACAGACGCAAACCGCCCAGAGAATCAGCCACACATGTGTGGGTCAAAACGGACATGGCTCAGAACTGTTACCAACCTCTATTAATATTGTATATCGTGGCCAGGTTATTACAAAGTATTACATCAACAGAGTGCAAACACTAGCTTTTACTAGAGCACTGTTACTTTTCTTTTAACCAACAATAGATTTGTTGAAAACTTAAAGTACTTTTTCAGTTTAATCACTAAAGTATCGTGGAGAAGCAATAAAGGCACAAGTGAGCTGCAGAACAAATTGTTACTAATTAAGCTATTGGTGGAGCAAAACTGCAGCTCCAATCCAATTAATAAATACTTTACCCAACACAAGGCCCATTAAAAGTAAAGTTTTTAATAAAATGTTCCAAGAAAATTCAGTGCAATGCACGAAAAAAAATCGCAAGCCAACTGGACTATTATGCATCGTAGAGCGTAAACATGGTCAACTTTTTATAGATTCGCAGCTGCGATTTTCCCTGGAAATCTTGACGCACAATTATGAGCAGACTTTGGCGGATGGGGCACTGGAATGTCAGCACAGACCATTTTGCTGCACATTGTCCTCAGCGCTCCTTGGGCAATGGATAGTGATTATGGCACCACGATAAGCATATTGGTCAAACGATCCGTCCGCCGATTGGCGCACCAAAGTGGCAAGAGCAATTTGTAGCCGGGTGAACGTGCAACGACCAAAACGGCAGCAAAACCAAGCAAAATCAAGCCAAGTCGAGCCAAGCATTTCATTTAATTTTTTGTGGCTGCTGTGGCCGCTTAATTAATAGACAGCCTCACTGGCCGATTGTGCTGACCACTTACCACTTGCATATGATCAGTATGTGTTGATTGCCGGTAAGCATACACTGGCAGAAAATAGCACTTATACGGGAGAGTAGAAATACAAATTAATAGAAATTATGTCACATGCTAGATCAGCAAAGTAGCCTTTGATCAGACAACATAACTCACTATAAAAAGATTAAATTATGAACCTAAATGTATATTATTGTTACTCATTTTCTATTACTTCTTTATTGAATAAATATGGAGTTTAAAATGTGGCACATTTGTTAGAATACAACACCTTTTTATAGAAACATAAGATCACAGTATATACATATGTATATGATTCCATAACTACATCATTTGTGAAGTCAGCTTACCTGGGACCACTGTAAGCACCCACAATTTTCCACTTTTCAAGCCAGGCAGTTTACAATGCTCTACATTTTCAATAAACACAATTCCGCCTCCGATTTGGCATTTTCCCCAGTGCCCTCCCAGTCGTGAATCTGAATCCGAGTCCGAATCCGAGTCCGTATCTGTCCGGTGGCCGCGTATCGTGTTCGAATCTCCCATAGCCGCTGCTTTTATGGGCCGCAGTGTGTTGACAATTTTTGCCATATGTGCAACGGCCTTCGCGGCCGTTCTTGTCGCATAAATCAAGCTGCAGTTGCAGTTGCAGCAGCAGCACCAGCAGCACTAGCAATTGCAGCTGCAAGTCAGCGGCGCGGGAGAAAAACAAAAGCTCGGTTAAAAAAATATAGTAGATGTATGTATATGCAAGCGAGTGGAATCGGAATTGCGGGTGTTGCTCGTTTCCCAGCCTGCCACAACGGGTTTTCCGCTCAGGCGACCTTAGGAAATATGCAACTGCAACTGCAACGGCGACAGCAATTTATTGCCCAGCCATCAATGGAAGTCAATGAGCTGCCACTCCCCCAAGAAACCCCCCTCCCAGTGACTATGCCTAAGCTAAGGTCGCAAGTGGGTGTGGGTGTACCTGGTAAAAATCAAGGGGGTAACTCCAAAACTCCATCTGCACCTCCACCTGCACCTGCTGCTGCTGCTGTTGTTGTTGTCGTTGCCACTGCAGCTGCAACATGCCACATGCAAATTTGCGATTAAGGTCAGCCTGCTGCATCACCAGTCTGGGACTCAGTCTAGCGATGGTTTGTGTAGCTCCGATCGTGGGTGCAACTCATCGCTGGAAGATGAGTTGGCCGGGGGCCAAAAGGCAGCGGAGCCAGGGGCCAATCGTTTGTCAGCCAGAACTGATGGCCCCCACAAATGGGAAGAGTCATTTCAGGCTTGATTATTCATAGCGGCTGATTGAAGGCGAAAGGTTGGGACGGACATGTTAATGGAGAGTTGCTTGGGATGTAACCAAACTATTTAGGTATCTATTATATTATTACTATTGTATTGTTTATTGTTTGTCTTGCCTACAATAGCTTAGTCTCTTATATGGTTAATTATGCTAATAGTGGGTTTAAATATGTTTAAATAATGTTACTTGGGTTCCTTGATTCTTGCATTGCCCCTTGACATTTGATATGAGTAAACAGTACTTCTTTCACAAAAGCTGTCAATGTTCTTATCCTTGGAATATGTAGTAACAAAATATCCTTTTCATATACTTCTAACACTTGATCTTTCTCAATTCTAAGGATTTTGATATGTTTCATTCCCAAATATCATTGTGTGAAAGCCATTAAATAGTGGTAGAAACTTGCCCCAAATCCATTTACCACCAAAGAAACACCAACCTGCATTATTAGCAGAGGAAACCCACAATCGCTTGGCAATTTTGTGGCTA
The DNA here is from genome assembly GCF_016746235.2 of Drosophila teissieri. Taxonomy (NCBI): domain Eukaryota; kingdom Metazoa; phylum Arthropoda; class Insecta; order Diptera; family Drosophilidae; genus Drosophila; species Drosophila teissieri. Next base: position 10,448,075 of record NC_053031.1, on the reverse strand, counting down.
CAATTGCGTGATTCCATTGATTTGTTCCTCGAATGGAAACCCCAAATTCCCCCGCCAGTGCAGACAATTTTGCGGCTGTTAACGACAAATGACATTCGGAAAGCTATGAATTTTATGGGCAGAGGAGCGCAGCTCGAGTGGATTGAAGTGGATTCGCGTCTGATGGAGTGAAGAACGCAGTCTGCGGTGGTGCAGTGGTGCAGTGGTGCTGTGGTGCAGTGGAGCTTAGGTGAGCGGGTTATGCGGGTGCTGCGAGCAAGGAACCCAAGAAGAAACCCCCCCTCCCCCCGCCAGACCCCATCTAGCCGGTTTCACCTGCCAGCCGCCGCAGCACTTTCCCCGCCCCCCGTGATGCCCCACCCGTCCGTGAGCTTGCAACGTGGTGTAATTAATGCAGCAGCAGCTGCGCTTTGCCTTCTGCACCACCGCCCCCTTAGGCCCCTGCTCCCCCCACTGTCCCCCCCTGCCCCTGACCATCAGGCTGTTATCTCTGGCTGGCGTATCGAACAAGAAAAGAAATCTTTTATAGTCTTTTGCGGTTTGTCTTTGAGTCATTTTGGCATGCATTTGGCATCGATTTAGAAACGCTCGCCTGCCCCGCGATCCGAGTGCGTGAGTGTGGGAAACGTGGCCCCAGTGCCACCACCGAGTGCCCCACCGAGTGCACCACCAATGCCCCAACGGGCACCCAATGTCCCACACTGCAAACAATCGCCACTTTGTTTGCTTTAAAATGTTACATATTAAACATGGTTCAAGTCATATTACTTACTAAGTGTAAACCATCACTGAGATAAGGAAACTGTTTAAAATACGGACTATCTTTCAATAAAATGTTTAATTGGTTTGAGTACAACTGTGTTTCGCGCAGTGCAGGCGGGTGAAATGAGCGATTCCAATCGCGTTTCTTGGCTCTTTTGGGGCTGCCAAACGGAGCGCGGCACCCGCCGCAGACCGATTGGAATCGGCAGTCAAAAAAAAGGAAAAAAAGCAACAGCAATCACAGCAGCAGTTGCAGTTGCAGAAGCAGGAAAAGCATCAGCGGGGCAAATGCGATTGCGATTGCAATTGCAATTGCAGCACCACCGCCTCCTACAAGTTTTCAATTTCTCGTCTGGCGCTTTGACAAGCGAATTTTTGGGTTATTTAATTTCTGCCGCCACCGCAACAGCCGCCAAGCAGATGAAACACGAGCGATAAGCGCCGCCCAAGAAATTGCATTTCATTTGCACTTGCAGTTGCTCGTAGAGTCGGTCGCCCAGCGCTGCAAAAACAGCAAATTGATGTGGGGCCCCAAAATCCGCCCAGAAGACATATCATCTAGAAGAAGGAGGCCCTCACGCAAATGGCGGGTCAAGAATGCCATGTTCCCCGAACCCAACTGAAGTGAACTGCTCACATCAGTTCCATTCCGCTCCAGCCCGTGTCATCAGCATCAACATGATGCGGGCCATAAAACTGATGGGGGATAGTGCATGGAAGGCATTGATACCCTGTGAAATAACTCGACAGAAAGATCAACAAATTATAAATTAGGGAAAAATGTATTCTAAGCACTATACAGAATAATTGAAAGGTAAGAAAGTAAGAATAAATTATACAGTTTCTAGGATATAAGACGTTCTTAACAGAAGGACTCATTTAGAATGTCAGTTATAGGGTATATTACTATTAAAAGGCACTCTGAATAATACTAGGCAGCTCCCAGTTATCAAGTAATTGCTACATACTTACCTTATAAATCAGCAGAGTCAAACCTCCTCCCCCAGTCGTCATACCCTCCGCTGCAGGGTAGCAAAGGCCAAGAGTCCTGGTCCAAAAAAGAGCTTCCAATTTGTGCGGCTTGTCGTAAAGTGTTTGTGTTGTTTCTGTTCTGTTGCTGTTTCGCATTTTTTCGCCACTTGCCTAGAAGCCATTCATTCATTTGGTTTTTATGAGCCGAGGCGGCGAGCGGCGATGAATGTGCAGCAGGATCTGCAGGTCGTCCTGTTTGCGAGTTGATTAGAAGGCCAGGTGCCAGCTGCCTTTTGGAGCCTGCTTAACCGTGTCTTGCTGCGGCATGTCCTGGCACTCTAGCCACTCCTAGTCCTGTTTCGCTTGCAGGATGTGGCATGGGGCATGCCGAACACCTTGCTGTTGATTTACGCCTTGGCTTATTGCTTTTTGGCCTGGCCCAGACACCCACAGTGAGTAGTCGCAAAGGAACATTAATGACAAAAGGTAAAAGGCTAGCGAATGGGGCAGACAAATGGCTTGGCATTTTTTAGAGTTGTCCAAATGTTTGGAAGTGTGTTAATTGTGCGATAAATTTGTTATTAGATACTGCCAGCGATCAGTAAATCAGCAATTGGATATGCTGCAGCGACCTAAAAACGAATGCACTGGCAAAAGAAAAAGCATTTGAATGCGTGCTGCAGTAAGTCAAATATTTTGAATTGCTTGACTTGAATTTGCTGCACCAATTCCATGGACTCTCCCCTTTCGCCGCCCAAAATCCTCAGTAAATAATGAGCAGGCTGTGCCACCGAATTCACCTTGGATCGTGCCGCTCCATCTTTCTCCATCTTTCTCCGCCATAAGTGAGTGATGAGCGATCGCAATCGGGAGCTGCTGATTGCAGATGCTTGCATCCGCGGATCGTGTGTACACAACATATATATACAAGTATATTTATATAGCGAATATATCAGTATCAAACTGTGCCATACAGGCAACTCGAGTTGCGTTGGCACCTGCAGCCAGCAGTTTGAGCCTCCAACTGGGCCGCCGACTTCAGTTTACAACTCAATAAAGTGAGTGAAAGGGGAGAAGCTGCCCGAAATTGGAGCAGTCTAATGGAAGGAAACCACCGAAATGGGCGTCCGGATCGCGTATATAGTCTCCATTCCTGGGAAAGGGAATTCGCCAGCTGCTTTTTGCTGATTTTCACTGGATAATTGATGACCTGCGAAAGGGGAGCAGACCTCATTCCAGCCACTGCCCCTCGAAGGCGAGGTCGAAGTGATGGAAAGGCCTGAAATGGCAGCCTTGACAGCCTCGCACCTCAGGTTACGCACTGATTGCGCATACGCAGCGTGTGACGCACCGATTTCCTCGCACAGCCAAGGGTGCACTACAAGAATTTATACACTTTTCAGATATTCCAATTGTGAATTTATGAGCATTCTCATAAATGTGTAGCTATAAAAGGCAGTAACCTATTATAATCATATGATTTGAAAAATATTTATGTATACAGTAAAGTAAGAAGTAAGAAGTAATATAAGTATATATTTTATTCTTTCCTGTGCTTTCCGAAAAATGTAAAATGGGAGGAGCATCCATATGTGTTGAGTTTAACGCAGCTGTGAAAATAATTACAAACTTGATTTTATTTGGGTATTCCAGTGAATTGTATCTGTATCTGATATTAATCACAATTTGTTCACTTGCAACGAGATCATCCTTTTCTTAATTAAGATATCCTTTGCTCGCATTGCGCCTGAAACCAGAACGTCTGCTTTCTCGCAGTGCGCGACGCTTTTTAATAATTGACAATTAAAGTAGCAATAATTGACAATAAATATTAAAGGCAGTGCCGTAGCGCCATGGGCCACTTATGCAGCTACCGCTCGGCTTCGCTCGACTCGGCAATTAATGGCGCGTTTTAGCCATATAAAGCCAGGTCTGAGTCTGGGCCTAAGTTCCAGCCCCTGTTTAAGCCCCAATCTCGACGTCAAACTTCAAACGTCAAACGGAGGCCGACTGCGATGACGATGATTATAATGATGACGCTGCCTGATGCCGCTGATGACGACAGTGTGAGAGCTTTTGCCCGTCGATCGATCGACCGGGGTTAATATAACTCAATTAGCTGCAAGTTGGGGCCGATAAATCAATCAGCCCGCTAACCAGAGTGGGTCATCCAAGGGGGGCGAGGCGATTGGGGGCTGGCGGTTTGAATGGTGGAGCAGATTCCCTGCGGTTTGGCACCTGGCTGCGACTCGTCCGCTGATGATTTGCGTGCCGCGCTGCCATTTCTCAGGATCGCATTTAACATCCGGTGCTGCCACAACTCCCACTCCCGATTCCAACTTAATTGAAACATTTTTGCGTAAGCGGTCAGACAACTAAACGGGGGGGGGAGTCGGAATGGAAAGGGGGGACATGGCACCTCGCCCACGCACCATTTTGTAGAGGAGAGACTCCAGGAGACTCCTGTCCTGTCCTGCAACTCTGCCACGGCTTGTCACAAATTGAAAGCTACAAGCGGCAAGTACACGATTTATGTGGGCCGAATGGGTTGGGGGCAGCTATTCGATCGGCAACTGCTGGGAGGGGGTGTGCAGATGTTACAGATGCACTAGGAAAATTATTTCAAATAACTTTTCCTTTTATACCAATTCAAAAGAGTCACCTCTTATTTAAGAAAACTCATACAGAAATTATAAAATAATACTGCGCTGTTAATAAACCTTCCTATTGCTCTAAAAAGCAGTTTTATATTGATTTCTTTAGACAGTTGATTTTTCTCAGTGCACAGGATCCATTCTGCGGCAGATAGCTGGTTGTTTGGAACTCGCAGTTCGGCGCTCTTAGCTTCGAACTGCAGTTAATCCAGCGACATGGCCATGAACGCCGCCAGTTTATGGCATTTTAATGGTCACTTAATTTTGTTTATGTTTAATGGGCGCGCCCCTGTCAGCTGCCCCGTCGCCCCCCCCTGCGGTCCTAGCCCCTGCACCCCGCCCCCTGAGATATATTGATTGCCGATTAACCGAAACGATGCAATGGAAACGCCATTGTTGGCCAAATTGCGCATAATTTCAGCTAGCTGCAGCAGGAGCAGGAGCAGGAGCAGGAGCAGTGGCAGAAGCTGGAGTAGTGGCACTAAAATATTTGGCCAAGCTTGTGCAATTTTAATCAGCTTGGCTTCCCGAGGCGGCGCATCTCTTTCCCACAGACGCCAATCGGCCCATGGTACCCATGGGTCCATGTCCATGTCCATGGCCGATCTAAGGCTCAATGGCGGAATTAACAAAATCATAAAGCAAATAGTCGGACCATATCGGGGCAATCGAGGAGAGGGTGAGCAGTGCTCGGAACACTCTAATGATGATGAGCGCATCGCTTTTTCAAGCAAATTGCAGCCACATTTCCTTTGTCGGCTCTCGCACCTCGGGATCCTCGAGTTCCTGGTCTTCCACGCCGGCCTCTTAACCCTCGGCATGCCCAGGTGACACATGTGTAACATACCCGCGGATTATGGCAAACACTCGAATACCACCTGCAGACTCCACTTATCGCCATCGATTTGGTCCAAGTTCGTGGTTAAGTAGTTTGACTTGGTCATTGCCATTCTTCTGTCAATTTATAGAATTAAAAGTGTTAGTTGACTGGATTTAAAATTCCTAGTTCTTGCCCTCTTATGTACTTCAAATAAACATTTAAAATTGTTTGCTAGATAACTACTTTAAAAGGCTAAAGTCCGGGAAAATATAAATAATAAGCAGAAAGTAATAAATATTATAGTTACAATAAATAATAAATATTTATACTACACGTAATTGTTTATCTCTCATTTTGTTGTTTAGCTTTTAAGCTTTAACACTTTAGTAATAAGACACTGAGCAAAACCACAATGTATCAGAGGGTTAAGCTGACCATTGTCCGTGGAAACCGCCGCCCGCTACCCCTTTCCCCCTCGCCCACCCCTCGAATCGTAATGATTTATTGGCCGCCATTTCAGCGACATTTTATTGCATTTTAATTAGCGTAATTTCAATTTTTGCCGCCGCCGCCGCCTCTGCCAGGCGAAACTTTTGATAGAACTTTCCGAGCTGGGGGAAATTAGAGAGTCGATTAAGGTGGAGATTACGATTATGGGGCCGGGAGGAGGGCGTGGGGCATCTCCAGCGAAACTCAAGTGCTCATTAAGTTTGATTTAACCGCCTGTCACTCGCCGCACCCACGCCCTTTATTTTCCCAGCTCGCGTGTCGTCGCTCAACGCCCACAAATAGTTCATAAATCCGCAAGATTTAATAACTCATAAATGCATGTAGATGCAACAGACGACGAGCAGCAACAACAAAGCCCGTACAATGTGCCACATATTTTGAATGTCGCATAAAGAGCTCTATGCCACAGAAATCAGGGGAAGGCAGCATCTGCACACATGAGGTGAAACAATGGTGAGACCGAAGCTAAAGTACCCTGTAAATTAATATTTCGTTACGTAGTTAAATGCAACATAAATAAGAGAAACCAGTTAAATATTTTAACAGCTTGAGTTCATAGTATTTTTATTATTTATTATAACCAATTTATGCACACTAAAATGTTATATTAATCTAATACTTGTACGTATTTTGTAGCTTAATCTCACAATTTTATCTGTGAGTTTTCAAATAGCTCTTGGGTTATAGTAAGAGTAAAATATAGTTATATTGCTTATATAAATGGATAATATATTATTTATAGGCACGCTTTTCCCAACAGCTTCATTATCATTTTCCAAATGCCTCGACTCTTTATGCAGGGTATAAGATATTAAGTGGAAAATTGGTGAAGAAAATGTCTCATACCGAGTCTTCAGCCTGATACCAGCCACGAAATCATTTACCACCGCGAAGCAGTTTCCCACGAGAAGTAGAAGACTGGCTTCCTATAGAATAATTCATAAAATCGCAGCTAAATAAATAAAATCCGCTTGGGGCAGCGAGGTAAATGATTCCGCCAGCGAAGTCATCTTTCTTCGCAGCGCTGGCAAAACGATGACAAATTGCTTGAAATAATATAAATTTTGCAGCCAAGACAGTAAAAACTGTCTGCACGGCTGTCCGTCTGTCTGGGCTTTTGGGTCCCAAAGAGCAGCTCGGGCTCCACATGAAATGGGAGTTGGAGCTGGAGTTGGAGCTGAAGCTGGAGCTGGAGTTGGAGTCACACTTTGGAGCTGGTGTTTTGGCATGGGAGTAAACTGTTGTTTTTCACGACGACGCGTGTCACATTGTCCACCCACAAGAGCAGACGACAGGCCAGACTGGAAATCCGGATGTGGAGCTCCGCGGAGTGGTGAGTGGTGAGGGGGGTCTTGGGAAATTTGCATAATTCGTTGGGAATTGCGTCTGGGGAATAGCACACCCACGCCTCCTCCGCGGGGAGACTCCAAAGTAACGCCCTCACTTTCAGCAATTTCCTATAGAGAACAGCTTAAACAACTCGTTATTGGTAACATCGATTTGGGGTAACTTGATCTTTGGCTGTCTAGTTCAGCACCTCTTGAAAAAAATTAGACTTAATATTGTGATGTTTTTTCATAGCCACTCAAACAGCTAATCTTTTTGAGAGTTAGTTCAATAGGTTACCCATCATAGCATTTACTATACTGCTAACTATATGTATATTATATCAATAAAGTTGGTATCATACAAATTTTGTAAACAAACAAAGCTTTCCATTTTTCCTTCTTAAGTCAAAAAAGTGTAAATTCAATCTTTTTTCAATTCTTATTTCAATCAAGTAACCAATTTTTTTAACTCTTTATAATCAATTAAAAAACCATTTATGTAAATGGAAACCCTGATGGGTAAAAGGGGTTGCTCGTGCTGACAATTAACCACTATTTCCCAGAGATTTTCCCGCTTAACCCGTTGGTGCACCCGCATGTCTTTCTGTTGCGCCAACAATGACAACAAATTGATATCAGTGCGAGATGTGAACTCATTAAGTGGAACAAGCTCATTACTCGCATTGCCAGCCAAAGTGATCAATAATTGTTGGGATTTTCATTTAATTTGTTTGAATTAGCAAGACGGAGGCGGCAATATGGCAATTCCCAGCCACATGCTGCAGTGCACTTCATAAATCTTTGTAAATTTATCGTTATCGCCCAATAAAGTGTCACTGGCGATATAGCACCTCCGACTTCTGCGGCTCCGGTTCATGGCATCCATCCCGTATGAGTGATAAATCGAGTGCGTCCAGTGCGTTTGAAAATCGCAGGCAATTAAGCAGCCGGAACAGCACTCGCCCAGCAGCTCTGGTCTGTCTGGGAACCAGCAACCAAGCCAAGCAAGCACCTTCAACTCTTGCAACATGTGGCAACATGTGGCATTTGGCCACTGTGCACCGTGGGCCATATCAGCGAGGCATCTCTCACTTCGGCGGCGGCGGCGTCCTCTGATTGCAGCGACATGCTCGAAATTACTTTTCTGTGTACAAACTGGCACTCGCAGGCGAGTCAACAATGCCACAACTCCGCCTGGGATGTGGGAGATTTACGACCTGAGGAGACGCCCAAATGCCCTAAAAAGTTCGAACTTCAAGAAAAGCTACTTTCAATTTAATATGCATAATATGTACAATTGCAAGTGCAATCACTAATAACCCGAATAATCGCTATTCAAATATTGTTGTATAAAAGAGTTGAAAGAATAATAAATTATTTAAATATATAGAAATCTTACTTACCCATATGGAAACCGGATATATATGTGGGGTAGAGATAAACTCGAATGCCAACCTCGATTCGCTTTGTGTATGAACCCATCGCATACCCTTTCCAAAGGCACCACTCATCCCAAACGGCTGGCAAATCTCAGAGCTATGCCCATGCCAAATGCCAGTTCAGATATCATTGTCTTACCAACTGCTACACATTTTCACACACTCCTCGAGGATTTGGGCCAAGGAGTGTTGGTTGTTGTTGGAGGTGAAACGAAGCGGCATCGGCAGCTGCGATAAGCGGGAATTAAATAATTTTACACTCCTCGCGATTATCGGCAGCGATTGGCGATGCCGATTGCCATGCGGATACGATTTGGTATATGCTAACGAGCTGGCTGCCTATAATTGGCCCAAAGGCGCGGACTCTTTGCCAAGTTGATGGAGGGGGGAAGGGAGGGGGAGGGGGCGAAGAACGTGGCCACGCGCTTTCGATTCGACTCCTTTGGGTTTTGGCCCGTTTGCTGGTTGGCCTTTTGGCTGCTCGCTGCTCGCTGCGTCTCGGGAGTCGAGTAATTGACAAACAATTACCTTTAACGCAGCATTGTTCCCCGGGTCTCTTTGATCCATCGGCATTCGTTCGGCATTCTGGCTTTCAAGTTGCGAAAGGAGGCAAACACCTCAATTTTGGTAGCCATGGCCCCGCCAACTGCTTTGCCTATGTGTGTGTGGGGTGGGCTCTCCAGCCCAAAAGGTTCTCCGCTCCACGGCTCCATTGAGCATCGGAAATCGGTAACCAGCTCCAGCACCCGCACCCACCAACACCTGCCTTTCGGTGGATGGCGATGGGAATGGGGAACTGCACAACGGAGATCTCGGCCAGCGGAGCCGGCGACCATAATAATAAATATTTCATGAAGCTGTCAGCAACAAATAATCTAAAAACTGCACCGCACTGGCCAAAAGCCACAAAAGAAGCCGCCAACCACTGGACCACTGGACCACTGGACCACGGCCCAAAGTCAAGCTCAAAGGCAAAGCCCAGCCTAAACATAGTACAAAAGTGCACTCAAACAAAAATTAAGTGCAAATATAGTATTTTCATTCATCAAATACTTCGATGAATCAGCTATACTTCATGAAAAGAAGAAAGAAATCCATTAACTTCTGTGCGTAAATGAGCTTTAAATGTGTAAGTAGGATATAGTTTTTGATATAAGTGCCATTTGAATGTGATTAATATATATATATATCACATATTTCTCTCAGTGCACTCATCAAAATCAGACTTGAGCCAAGAAGAGCGAGCAGAGCTATTTGCGGCTCACAATGAACACTCGTCGGCTCTTGTGGGTGTTATTTCGCCCATCTGAGGAAGTTTTTGGAGGGCAGGTGGTGATGGCGATGGCGATGAAGGCTACCGATCGGAAAGCGAAGTACACAAAAAACACACACACTATAAGAGAAAGCATTAACTTAAGATAGGAAGAGTGCAGTGCATTTATTAAACATAAATTCATGGCTATATGGATACGAAAATCGAATTCAACCCAAAGAATCCCCCGGGGTTTGGCAAAGATTTCTGGCGAGGATTTGGTCCATTGCATGTGTCAGGGGACATGGAATTAGAATTTATTGTGAAGAGACGTCAATAAGGTAAGGAAATTAATGCCAAGGCTTTTGCTTAACAGTACTTAAATGTATATAAATTAGACTTGATGCTGCAGACAAAACTATATGAAAGTATTTTCATATAAATATAGGATTTTTATATGACATCAGATTGCAGGAAATTAAATTTAGAAATGGACATTTGATTCTTCAAAGGTTCCTATACTCTTTAGAGTAGTAAATATAATTCATTCAGCTTACTTCTGTTTTCTCCAAAAACGTTTGAGTACTAGCGATTATAATTATGAAGTAACCCCACCTTGTCTTCCGTTCAGTAAAACAAACTTGAATGCTTCGAAACGCGACCATAAAACACCTAAATAATAAAAACCCTCAAATTCCCAAGCCATCGATCGCGGTGAGTCCTCCTGGATGGATGATGGATGCACTGACTGCCAGGCAGCAAAGTTCCCCGCAACGACTTATAGCCACCTTCAGCCCATCGGCGAGCCAAGCCAAGCCAAACCGTACCGATTTGAGCCTGTTTCAGTGATCTGGAGCAGCCGTCGCCCGGCTCCATGCACCTGTCAATACATTTGACATAAACCGGTCGCCTCTGAGCTTACGCACTGCTGGGAGTTTGCAGTTTGGAGCTGGGAGTTTGGAGCTGGGAGCTTGGAGCTTGGATGCTGGAATGGGGAGTTGGAGGTTGGGAGTTGGGCGGGGGCTCAACTGGGCAGGTGGAGTACTGGGGAATGCCTGGCGGACCTGTTGCCATCATCATCATCATCATCATTATTGCCATCTTGATCGCCGCAGTTGTGGTCGTCATCATTTGATGCGTCAAACATGCGCTCAAACGCCTCGATAGCGACAGCGAATGCAACTGCAGCAGCCACGGCAACTGCCACTGCCACTGCAACTGCAACTGCATTTGCGACGCGTTGGCGACTGCAGAAAATTTTTATTATTATTATGACCATTTTAGCTACCAAGCAATGCGTGGAGCAGGCGGCCAAGTGGGCCGTACAATGCACTGCAAGAAATTTAACTAGAAACTTGATGTTACCAAAGAAAACAGCTTTATAAAAATGAAATTCAATACTTATCTTAAGTATTTTTTACCTAATAATGCTAATGGGTTTTTCTGAATTTTTGGAAGAGATATTCTAACCTAGTGCTACATTGTTCTAAACTAACATGTTGCTATTTCATAGAACACTGTTGTTTTATTATATTCTATAATATATCATGGCTTGGATGCATACCAACTGCACAAGAGATTTATTACCATTTATTTTACCATTATTTATTAATAATTAAAGCTTGTCAGATTTGTAACCCATAAATACAATCATTATTTAAGTTTTCAGCATTTTCCTTTAAGTTTCAATCATGTTTTCGCGCAGTGCAACTTCAATGTCTGAGATGCGTCTGCGCCGGCGCAGCAGTCGGCCAATAAATTGTGACGCTAATGTAAAGTGTGGCAAGCCATTAGTAGAACGAACGGCAGCTCGGCTCAGTCAGGATCGGTTGTTGAACCCCCGGGACAGCTGACGGGTCTGGGTCTGGGTCTGGATTCTGGACTCTAAATGCTGCATGCTGAATGCTGGATGCAAGATACTGAATACCGAATACTGGGAGCGGGATCCCATGCTGGAGCTGGCTGTGTGGGAAGAGGCAAGATCTGAGGCGGCTGCCACGCCCTGCAGCAACTGCACATACATATAGTATGGTATACCCACTAAGTTGGCATTTTTATGGCATCCGCCGCGAACAGATTTCACTTCCAGCGGAAAACGGAAGCGGCCAGTTGGGCCGTCGATCGAGTTGGGTAGACTTGGCTTGGCTTGGCTTGGATTGGGTTGGGTGGGGGCCAATTCAAATCAACTCCCCAGCGGAGACGACTTCCTCAATGATGGCTATAGTTACTCATACCCTGAATGGGGCTCATACCCTACTAATCCTAATAAGGAAGTTGTCATTCATCTAAAAAACATTATATTTCAGTTTTTATATTTTAAAAATGTAAGTCTATTTCTTGTTTTAAAAAATGTTATGAGATTAATATTTAAATTTAATACAAATGTTTTGGCTTATGCAAATGTGGATTTAAGCCGCCAAAATAAAGAAAAGAGTGTATTAAAAACTTCGTTGTGGCGATGGCGCCTTCCTTTCTGGTTTTTTGTAGGCGCACTGGACTCTCGTTTGTGGTTTCGATTTAATAGATTAATTAGAGGCCACACCGGACCAGCGGCCGCCCAGTGATCAAGCAAAAGTTGTTGTCGCCGTCGGACTTCCGCCAAAAAGTGGGGGAAAAAAACATGAGAGGCATGCAATTGTCACAGCAGCAAATGCAATTTCAGCAAGTTAAAGTTTATAAAGCGCTGAAATCGCAGAGGTCTTCGCCTGCTGCGGTGGCTGTCCAAGTTTTTTTGCTCCGACCTCAACTTCCACTTCAACCTCATCCCCAGATGCAGAAGCCACAAGGCACTTGATGCCAAGCGATGGCGGCGCTGGTGGCGATGCCGCATTTCACTTGGAGGAGGAACGGCTGCTGCAGCAGGAAAAGCGGGTGGAAAAGCAGAGGCGAAGGGGAAGGGGGAGGAGGGGGCGCACCCAACGAGGACAGAACGTGGTTAGCAAATTTATTATGTAAACGGAAATACGGCATATCCTTGCCCAGGCAATGTCGGCGCCGCAGCAATAGAAATAGTTTCCAGCCCGCTGCTAAAAAAGCAGGACAAAGGACTCCCGAATCGCAGCCAGAGATGCCTTGGGTTTTTTATAAAAAAACAGATACCTAGGAAAATCTAGAGAAATTAAAATAAATATTTAGGGCTAAGTCGGACCACATAGTAAAATATTATTTGTAAAGAAACTATCTATGGAAAGTAAAACTAATACATTTCATAAACATTCGCAATAGAGAATCATAAAATAACTTATGCTTAGAAAACATGGCAAGAAAGGCACATAAATAATTTGAAAACGTATATCTTTTAAGGCAGACAGCTTAACATATTTTTAGTAATATTTATTATTATACGATCTGATATATTAGTTTATATGGTGTATTAGGTACTTATAGAAAATTGACCATTGTAAATGATTTCAACACATTTATAGTTCCTGATGTTTTTAAATATTTTTTAAACATTTTTTTTACATGAATTGTTATTTTTAATATTTTTTACGTTTAATTCTTTATGAAAGTAGCCAAATACCCACCACTGGACACAAGACGGCGAAGGAGCCCGCTCGTAAATCGCATAAATTGTATAATTCTGGGCACTCCGTTGCTTTTGTTCCTGTTGTTATTGTTGCATGTTTGTTGCTTCGTTTCGTTGTGTTGTGTGTTGTTTTGTTTCGCTGGCTGTTTGCTGGATTTTGTTGCCAAATTGCGTTTGTAGGTGACTCCATGTCCTGTATCTGCGCCCAGCGCCTTCCGACTTCAACTGAAACAATATGCTGCCAAGAGCAAAATAAGGGGGCGGCAAAGTTGCCCCGCCTGATGACAGGGGCGTGGCATTAGTGGGATTAGTGAATTAACGACAGATTGCGACACCTGCGCCAGGAGTCAGCAAGTTTGGAAAGTCGCATCGGATTGAATCCCATTTGCCGGCTCAATTAACAGTAACTTAAGGGAATCGGGTTCATTTAAATTCATGAAGTTTCCTTGCCACGTGGTCACGAGTTTTCCCTGGCAAAGGGAACAAAAAATGGGAAAGGAAAAAGGCAAACAGGACAATGACAGTAGACAGGACGAACGAGCGTTGACCACAACAGCCGCAGGATAACGTACGAAAAAAATAGAAGTGGGTAACAGGGAAAGGAAAACAATTTTATGGAGGAAAAACACGAAAAAATGTTGCAATTGCGAAACAAAAATTAAATGAAGACAGGACCAAAATAAGTGCATTTTGATTTGGTCTATGGATTTTCGAGTTAGTCCTTCAAAATGCTGCAATTGGACTACAAAACGAAAAAGGCAATGCCAACACACTTAAAATTCAAATTAGCTCAGTTTGCATTTAAAAATATTCTCGGCAAATTAAAAGGTCAACTCATGAACTCAAATAATTTTTTAACCATATTTTGTTTAAGCAACGCTTAAATATTTCGTTACATTTTATTTTATTTTTATTTTATTTACAACATTTAAAACCAACGAAATGCAATATGTTAATTCAGCTGTAATCCTATGCACTAAACGTATACTTAATATTTTAAAGTTGCAATATTCTCTGCCTAAACTTGTCGTTCTGGTTGCCCGCTTCGATTTCCGGAGGTCCTGGAGGTCCATTACCATCGCCTCCTGTCCACATTTGACTTCATTGCTCTCAATCTGGTTGAGGTCATACGAACGCATCAAATAGGCAAAGTTTTTTGGTAGCCAGAGCGACGCCTCGTGCCAAATTTATGACATTGAATTTATGTGCAGCAAGGCGTGCCGCCCCTCCAGCGGAAAATTGGGCGGGGCTGAAACGAGGAAGTCGGGCAGGAGCAGCCGATCGATTTGGCAGAATTAACATCTAAACAAGTGTCGCCCAGTGGAGCTGTGGACGAAACCCAAGAAGCACAAGAAGGCGAAGAATGCACATGAAAAAAGCGCGTTAAACTGCTTAACACTTCTGCATGGTCACCCAAAAGAAAATGGAAATGAAAACGGCAATGGAAATGGAAACTGAGGCCATAACTCATGCGACACGATGCCGGGGCAAATTGTCTTAGAAAAGCCAAAAAAGGAAATGGCAATGCATTAAGAAATAAGCAATTTGCCTCAGTCGCAAGCAAAAGGAGCCAGGAGATCGCATAAGGAATCGGCGAAGGAGCCAATTGGGGGAGGAGTTTTCCCCCAAAATGGTTAAGCCGAGCCAAGGACACCAAGAAATCCCCAAGCCCCGTGTGCTCCATGCTCCATGCTAAGTAGTTGCATTAAAAGCTTACAACAAAACCTGCGACAGACAACGGGACAAGAAACAAATTTTGGGTAACTCGATGTGCCTGGGTCATAAAGTCAGCCCCTCCGACTTGCCCGCAAGTCCTCTTCGCACTCCCCCTCCTTTTCAGTGTATCCTCACCGACTTTTCCTGGCAGCGACTCAAAAATGTGCGACTCTTTGGGCGGCGTTGGGGTTTCGAGCGTGTAAATCATGCGGACTTGTATGCAGAGTTCAAATGCTTAAAGATAATTTAAGGTTAATTCAAGTTTATTTATGCTGAATGTAACATGCAATAACACTAAAATTGTGACTATGAAAAACTTGTTAAGAGACTATTAAACTAAGGAAGAAAATATGCACGGTCTTTATCGCAAGGATTCTAAGAAAAAGGTCGATACAAAGCAATCATGATTACCGAAAATAATCAAAGTCACGAACAACAATGATAACAAAAAACTGAAACTAAAATCACACATAAAAAAAAATATATAAAATGGCTTTTAGTCTTAAACCAGAAATATGTTTAAATAATCTATTTTATCTATATTAATCTATATTTTTAAACATAATTTTTAGCCTGACAGTTCTAGAACTTTAAATTTCCTTGAGCGCCCTCTAGTGCCTATCATGCAAACTCGGTGTAAGTGTTCGTGACGAAAGCGAGAGAGGGCGCCACAACAACAACCTAAAGAAGCAAGTACAAGCTCCGCCATAGCGGAGACTTCCACCCATAAAAACAAATATTCTATTGAACTGCTACCAAACTATCTCAAGCTTTCTGCATTAATCTTTGCTAAAGATTATATTGATTTTAAAAATAGAGAGACTGTTTGAAATTCCAAGACTTAGATTAGCGGAATACCCCAATTTTAAAAGGCTTTTTGGTATATTTACAAAGTTGAAAATGGCACAAGCTGTATGAATATATAAAAGCCGGACGGCGTAACTTTCCGATAGTCGCGCGGTCACACTGTTGGAAAGTGAATAGAATAAGCGTGAATAAAGCGAGAAAAGCAAACGCAAAACGTGAGACTGTGTGCGTTCGCCGTCTCCTCGCACCGAAGTGGAGCGCACTTTGATTAATTCCGTGGATGGAGTGGAACAAGAAACACAACTGGAACAACAATTGAAAAGATGTTAAGCAGAGCACAGAGAGAGCGCAAAGTGAACAAAAGCGAACGGTGAAAAGCACGCGTTTTGTCGTTTTGTTTTCCGCTTTTCCAGCAGCCGTGTGCCAATTCGCTTCGCACATTCTTCGCAGCCGGATATTGTGGAGGCAATGGAAAGCGCAAGCATGTGTGCATGTGTGTCGCTGGGATAACGGCGAAAAAGGCGATAGAGGAGCTGTGAAACGGCAACAAAAGTAAAAAACTTAAGCTGGGATCTAAAATCGGATCTCAAGTTTGGGGACAAAGAACGAGTGTGAGAGAGAGAAAGACGAGGAAAAAGATACTCACACACGCATACATTTAACCGCTTCACACGCTCTCCCGTGTAAAACCAATACAACAACAAAAAACAAAAACAACATGCAATTGTTGCAAAGTAGTTAAATAATTCTGCCCTGTCTGCGCTTTATTTCCTTCTTCATTTCGGTTCTTCTCGTTTTTGACTTTTTGTTGTATATTTTCAACAAGTTTCTGTTTCTCGCTTTTCCCCACACACAAACACCCACCCACACAAACAAACAGTTCTTTTTTCGTTACTACTTCCAAACAACAAAAACACACGGCACACGAACGCCAACCACCAATACCAAAACAACGTCTCGTGTGACGTGCGAGCGCAGAAATTGTCGTCTTTAGATTTTGTTTGTGCACTTTTCGCCATTTCCCTTTGTGTTCCGTTGTGTGCAGAACAGGCGGAAAGAGGAAAGAAAGGGAGCGCAAGAGTGGCCGAGAAGCACCTGCGAAAAAGCCGCACGAGATCGCCAGAAAAGCAGAAAATCGCAAGAAGCAAAAGCGACCGGCTCCCCACTTCCACACGCAAACACCGAGAGCTCCCCCCATACACACACACATCCAACACTTGTTGCAGCGGACGAGGAGAAGGGGCGCCAGAACGATAAGAGGGAAAGAGACGCGGAGCAGGAGGAGAACAAGTGCCTAAGAAGACAACAACGCGCATCTGCTATCAGCGAATACCACTGCAAACGTAAGAACGGGGATAAGGAATGGGGTGAAACAGACCTGAATGATACCCTACAAGGAATACGTTGATAGTGCCCCCATAAGTCAACAGTTATGTAGTATCTTATGTAAAGTATGGGGAATGTGGGGATTGCAGACCTAGATATAACCCTATTAGCATGCATAGCTTAAAATGTTTACAAGTATTTAACTCTTTAAGAGAATGATATCCCTTTGGAATGTGGGTCTTAATAGACTACTGAAATCCGATAAAGTTTGCATTAATAATACATATGTCAAAATGCAGATAGGTAATCATTGGGGAATCGTTAGTAATACACTTAGATATTTCATTTAAGAGCCTCCGGTTTTGTAGACCATAGTATATCCATAAAATGGACATATAATAGACTTAAATTTCTTTTTATAAACTTATGCAGTGACCAATAGGACGCAGCAGATGGATAATTTGCTCAGTGTCTAGTTATTAGTGCTATAAATTCTCCTATATGAAGATAACATTGAATACTATAGTTGATATAGGGCCATTAAGCACACGTTCTGGGACCTCTTTGGCCAGCCCACCTACCTTGCTTTGTATGCACTCCCTACCGAACTAAACGGTCCGGTAATCTGTCTGATGGGGTTTCTAAACGTTTTCCGATTATAAACACACCGATCAATCAATATGCTAGCCGCGTGTTTGGTATCCCCCTCATCAGTTGTAAAAACTAGTGCCATACAATAGTCCATATACCATTAACGAGGAACGGAATCGGGAAACGAGTACGGCACGCTATCCGCCGGAGAAAGACCGGCTGATAAGTGATAAGCCGGACGGACAGTCGGTGCAATTCGCCAATGGCCCCACAATCTCGCATCTGATAAGGCCGGAATCACGATTTTCATGTGCCGCACATTTAAATTAAAGGCGTCAAGCTATAAAATGATATATGAAGAGCTTTGGCACCTATCAGCGATTGTTATTTTCAAACGTGCAATAACGGGGTAAAATATTGAGGGGATCAGGCAGGCTAAACTTATGGCCCTCGAATGTGACTGTTCTTATTTTGGGTGCTCTATTTTTTAGATGGTCAAGGAAAAGCCCAACTCGACTCGCATCTACGACAAGGATGGATTCAGGCGGCGAGCTGCCTGTATCTGCGTGAAATCGGAAAATGAGGCGGAGGTGAGTAACACTACGTAAGGTCGTTTAAGTAATTTGGGGTTCATAGATACTTTGGATTTTGCAAGTCTTAAACTATTTTGCAATTTTAAGAAATAAATTCTACTAACATACAATTTACTTGTACCCAGGTACTTCTGGTGACATCCTCTCGTCGTCCAGAGCTGTGGATCGTTCCAGGAGGCGGTGTTGAACCCGAAGAGGAGTCTGCGGTGACCGCCGTACGCGAAGTGCTCGAGGAAGCCGGCGTAGTTGGCGATCTGGGTCGTTGTCTAGGTGTCTTCGAGGTAAATAGGTCAACTTATAAAGAACTTCTACAATGAGCTAGTTTCCATTCAAACTGATTCTTAACTGCGTCCCGTCGTTCAGAACAATGACCACATGCATCGCACCGAGGTGTTCGTGATGAACGTCACTCAGGAACTGGACGAGTGGGAGGATTCACGGAGCATCGGCCGCAAGCGCCAGTGGTTCACCATCGATGATGCACTCTCGCAGCTGGCGCTGCACAAGCCGACGCAGCAGCACTATCTGATGCAGCTACAGCACTCGAAGACGTTGGACAACACGAATCGCGTGGTGAACGCCACGCATCCGCCCAAGTTGACCAATGCCGCCACTCCAGCCGCATCGCCCACCACGGCATAAAGACATCGGGATGCAGGATGCAAGATGCGGATCGCAGGAAGCAGGAACCACACATGCACACCACACTTAACCGCGAGACTAATCCAACACTAACCCTACAACTAACCCCATACCGAGAACCATACACATTTTGACATTTTGGAAATTTACATATAGACAGGCAGTCTTCTAGATTATGTTGGTTAAGCGATACTTATGTTACCCCGCATCCCCCACATAGCCCCATTTGCGTTTAAGTTTAAGTCAAGGCGTTCATTTATGTCTTTAGTAAGTGTATCAGAACTAAATTTATGTGTTTACTCCAGAGCGAGTGAAGAGGAGGTGAAGAAAACAAAAACGCTACTCGATCAATGCTTAGCGATAACTTATATTATTCGAGATCTATAACACGACGCAGATGTAGACGAAAACATGCAATAATTTTTGAGCGAATAGCACTTTTTGCAAACACGAAATGAAACAAAAACTAAAACTAGATGAACTAAACAACAAAATCCAGATTAACGATATCTATTAGATTTTTCTACTCTTTTTTATAATTTACTCAAAAGGCGTCTTAATTGATTAATGTAACAAGCAAACCAATTGGAATCGGCTTTAACAAGCGCAAAAGGAGATCTTAATTAACTATGCTAAGCGGCCTAAATAAAACGAAACCTATTTAAGCGATGACTAACGAATCGATTTCGTTTCAAATCACCCACAGTCAAGGACAATTTTCAAAACAAAACAAAAACCTAAGACTCAACTTGACAAACTGGACAAATGACGGCAGATAAATCATTAGAAAACCTTAATATACTTAACAA
Source organism: Drosophila teissieri (assembly GCF_016746235.2). Taxonomy (NCBI): domain Eukaryota; kingdom Metazoa; phylum Arthropoda; class Insecta; order Diptera; family Drosophilidae; genus Drosophila; species Drosophila teissieri. The sequence continues at coordinate 10,428,325 of NC_053031.1, read as the reverse complement.
CAGTTGCCTATGCAAGAATATAAAACCCACTGCAGGGGAAATATAAGGATAAACGTTAACTTATTGTAAAAACAAAATGCGAGAAATTAGAGAAGCCAGCAAACAACATATTATGAACTAATTCAACTACTAAGATATGTGCACGTTGTACTTTTCAGAAGCAAAAATAAAAAAAACAACCAATTGCGATTATAATATTAACACAGCTAGGAAGAAGAGGAGCATGTTTTCAATGTGATTTAAGAGATACAAGATACATACGAGTTAAACAATTTTATGTGACATTTTTTCGATGATTTTTTGGCACTTCAAAAGCGCGCAACAAAACGAAATTTGAATTCAAGCTCAATGGAAGCAAAGTCTGGCAGTTGAATCTATGATTTGATCAATGAATCTATCAATTGAACTTTAGTTGCAAACTAAAGCCGACAAACGAACTTTTATCGGAACGCTAAATTATATCACAAATTGTTGCAATTAAACGATGATTTACAACCAATAAAGAAGAAAACAAAACACAGCGTGAGTTGTTTGTATTAACAAAAAAATAACGATGCTTTCTATATACTTGCAGCTTAATGAACATTAAACAAAGGTGGTTTTCCTAAATTTACTTTATTGTTTATACGAATTTTGCTACATTAAATCTATTTCAGATGTTTAAGGACTACTTCTTCAGCTGAATCCTCTCGAATGGATGGGCCTCGATGTAGGCCAATGCCCTGAGGATGTAATCCGGAATGGGAGGCGGCGTGGGCAGATGGGCACCAGTCGGACGATAACCGTTCTCGTCGGCAGTGTATTGCAGTTGGATGGGCGTTCCATCGGGAGCAGCGTAGCTCACTGAACCGGCAGCTTGGACTCCACCCACTCCACTCTCCTGGGCGTCGATGCCGTTGGAGGTTCCATACTCCCAGCTGTATGAGCCATCCGGGTTGATCTCGTTGCGGTACCTGGTGGTCTGGGCCTGTGATTCATCTGCAGCTCGGGTGGCGGCCACCAGGAACAGGGAAATGATTAGCGCCTTGATTGCGGAAAAGATAACTCAATTAGATGTTCTATAATCGCTATTATCGCATCGGTCTTACGGTCTTGAACATTTTGGTGTTGGATTTGCTGCAGTTGCTATTGATTACTGATCTCCAAGTTCGACGACAGATCGTTTTATACTCCCGACGATCACTGACCTACACCTACAACATCGCCGAACAGGTGACACTTCGCCAATCCGAATTATTAATTTAATTCGCGCATCTGAAAATATGAATTTGACCGCGTTTTTACGAGTGTTGTCATTTGTTGTCTGCCTGTTGTTTGTTTTTAGTACGACTTTACGACCCATGTGCCCTATAACCCATGCATCTAACTCAATGGGTAAAGGCCCTCCTTATCTGCGCCTTAGAAATCGCAGATCAACGATCTCGATTTACAGATGCTGCCCCACAATGCCTCTTTTCTTATCTCATCTTGACTTATATTCATAATAAATATATAAATCGTAAGCCGAGCTTGGAATGCAAAAACATGTCAGCGAATATTGCACACTCTTTTCATAAGTCTTGAGACTCGAGAGTAAAAGTTATATATTTTACTAATTACATCTAAAATAAATGTATACGAATTCATTTCATGTTATAGGAATAGTTCACATAAAATTTAAGAGTGTTTAAACCTTTTTTAAACCTAAAAACGCATAATTGGTATAGTATTATCAGAGACACTAAAGCTAGCTACCAAGCCAACACATCCCCTCCTGAAAAGTTAGAGTATCCAGTATGGAGGCGCCAAAATACTATTCGGCTGTCAGTCGATTAGCGGCTTTTGTTGCTAATGATATGCAAATGCGAATATGAATGCGGGCAAATGCCGGCAGAGCAGTTTGCGTTTTGGATCTGAGTCGAACTTGAAAAGCTAGCAAAATAGCAAGTGTCATCGTAAATTTCTACCGACTGCTGCCGATTTTAGATAGTTTAGCTTGCATTTAAATAAGTTGAAAAACGTTTGACATTTTGGTATTATCCAAAAAGTATGCTATTGAATATAAGTTTCTATTAGCGCGAACTATTGGCTGTTTTTAATTTTGGTAATATAATTTGGTTAATAAATACTATTTTAGCTAATAAACCAGTACTACGTGTAGTGAAGGATTAAATCTTTATATTAATTTGTATACCCGTTACTCGTAGAGTGGTTGGGTATTCAAGAGTGAATATCCTTTTGTTCATATGAACGTCGAGATCTCGGGAACTATAAAATCTGAAAAGTTGAGAGTACGCAAGAACCTAACAAGCCACAATCTATCAACATTTAATGATTTTTTTTATATTGTCAGAAAGTTGTGAAACTCCTCCCTTGTAATTCTACTAGCTGAGTAACAGGTATCTGATAGTCGAGGAACTCTTTAGCGTTCGCTCTTGTTCATTGTTCTTTCTGCTGTCACACTCACATAAAAATTAATAAAATCTATTTCATGTTAATTTTAACAACTGCTATGAAGCAGATGCATATGTAGAACTAAAGATCGGTTTTAAAAAAGTATAGATTTTCTTGATCAGGATGGTCAGTCGGTCTAGCTATGTTTTCCGTCCATTCGATCCTGGGAGCAATAGATGCTAGGGAGTAGGCCCTTTTTTTTCATATTCCTCTTGGCTTAATTAATGAACTCTGATGTGGGTCCAGGTTACACTAAGCAATGCAAATAAGACTTCTTAGATTGTTTACGTTACGTCTTCGTCGTTTATTTCATTTCTACATTAACATTTTTACGATTCGTAATAAAGCTTTTGATATGTCGTCACATTAGACTCTCGATTCCGCTTAACCGAAGACCTTCCTCTGGAAGGCGGGGCTGCGGTACTCCTTCTCGACGTACTGGGGATGGGTGCGGATGTACTCCAGACTCTTCAGGATGGCAGCTGGGATTGGGGGAGGAGTGGGCAGGAGGGCTCCCTGGGGCTGGTAGCCGTTGGCATCAGCAACGTACGAGATCTGGACGAGCTGACCCTCGGGAGAGTAGTACGAGTAGCCTCCGCTGGCGTGGTTTCCTCCGATTCCGGCCTCCTGGGCGGCGATTCCGTTGCTGGTCTCGTACTGGTAGTTGTAGTTGCCCTCGGGCTGGATGTCGGCATCGAGCTTGGTGATGTAGGCGCTACCGTCCTGGTTGTAGGAGACGGCGGCGTAGGCGCAGGCCAGGATGGCGGAGGCGACGAGCATCTAGAAGAGAAGGTTAAGCAATTAGTGGAAATATTAAATATTATTTTATGATACATTGCAGTGTTGTACCAATGACAGTTTTAATATTGAAAGTCTTGAAAGGTCAATTATAGTAATGATACGAGTATCTATAAATCCGGCATGTTTTCACTATTAAACTGACGTTTCCATGTCTTAAAATTTTTAAAGTCAAATCGTAAGGATAGGATAGGATATCCTTGAATTTCACTGATTTCCACTGCTTTTGTGTAGTTATCCTTAATGGATATTGCAAAATCGTTAAAAAGAATTTGTAATATAAGGATATCCTTGATTTGCACTGATTTCCACTGCTTTTGTATAGTTATCCTTCCGATGTACTTACGTAGCGGAACATCTTGGCTGATTTGGAGGAGTGCGTGTGTCTGCGGCTAAGAGACGACTCTGAATGATGACTCTGTTGGAGATCAGCAATGTTTTATAGGAATTCTCGATACGAAACCCGATCCACCCAAGCAACTTTTACGGCCGAGTGCAGGAAACTCATATGAATAACAATGGCCAAACTGAGATTGACCAAACTGGAGCGGCTTAAAAAGGTAAAGAGCCGCATGCTAACTGAAGTTGGACTCTTAAATTATGGATAATTATTCATCGGGCAATATAGTTATTTTAAACAACAAATTATGCATATATTAAAAAAAAGCATATGCAAATATATTTTAATAGAATCTCATAATTTTCTTATTAAAACTTATCATTAATTAATTGATCAAATTCAACGACCCATCTTTGCAATGCTTAGGTTTATAAAATTGTTATTAAATTTATGTTAACCAATTATGATCCAAACAGTTAAAGAGAAGATAATCAAATCGTTATCAACTTAAAATAGGCAGCTAAATCAAATAATTTAAGTATTAGCAAATTTAATTTTACAAAGTTGGGTACAACAAACTAGCTCTGAAAACCCTTCACAATTAAATCCCAAACTCGACTGACTCAATTAATTCTTAAAATTTCCCCAGTTCCGAAACAAGTATTTTTCTTCAGTTAACCTTTTTTTTTAAAATTAGCAATCAAAGTTTTATTTGTTGGTACAACATATTTAAACAATATTTGGGGATTTTAAAAGCCATGAACATAAACATTTTAAATCTGTCACAATAAAGATAGTCTGATCAAAATATGATGGATAAAAGATGAATTTTACTAGCCCTATAATTCCAAGGTAACCGGTTTTAGGAGCTAATGACACTAAATGAAAAAAAAATGAAAGTGAAAATGGTACGCCTAATGGTTTTATTTTCGTTCTTAAAATCAAGCCTCGAGTTACCAGAACTTCTTACTATAAAACAGATAGAAAGTCGAAGTACAACAATCCTAAAGAACTTTGTGAAAACGTAAATATACACAAATTTAAGTTCGCGTTAACTCGCGGGATCTTAAACCGTGTTTCATATACTAACAACTCATTCTTCTAGGCCATTCTTATAGTTTTAAAGTCTAAAATGTATATTTCCTACGACAAACAAACAATTGATTTATGTAATTATTTATTCTTTATTTTGAAACATTTTTTAAATCGTAGTAAAGCTCTTGATTTGTTATCACATTAGACTCTCGATTCCGCTTAACCGAAGACCCTCTGGGCGGGGCTGCGGTACTCCTTCTCGACGTACTGGGGATGGGTGCGGATGTATTCCAGACTCTTCAGGATGGCAGCTGGGATTGGGGGAGGAGTGGGCAGGAGGGCTCCCTGGGGCTGGTAGCCGTTGGCGTCAGCCACGTACGAGATCTGGACGAGCTCACCCTCGGGAGAGTAGTAGGAGTAGCCTCCGCTGGCGTGGTTTCCTCCGATTCCGGCCTCCTGGGCGGCGATGCCGTTGCTGGTCTCGTACTGGTAGTTGTAGTTGCCCTCGGGCTGGATGTCGGCGCCGATCTTGGTGATGTAGGCACTAGCGTCCTGGTTGTAGGTGGCGGCGGCGTAGGCGCAGGCCAGGAAGGCGGAGGCGACGAGCAGCTATAAGAACAGGGGGATCACAGTTAGTCAGAATTGGTCAAAGGCATTTTTCGATTGAGGGATTTGTGTGAAGTTCTATATTAGCAATCGAAACGTTTATTAATTTTTTACATTTTGTTTTTTTTATATTTAAATGTTATAACTCTAAGCGAATATCCTGCGAGTATTTGACTTACGTAGCGGAACATCTTTGATGGCTTGGAGTGCGTTTGTCTAGACTGAGAGACGACTGTGAATGTGACTTTAGTGCAGATTGCAAAGGTTTTTATACTGATTCTCGACATGAAACCAGATACACCGAAACCACTATTCCGCTCTGCTGCAGGAAACTCATCTGAATAACAATGAAGCCGAAAGCCCAAATTGGCCAAATTGGCCAAACTGGAGCACTAAGAGTGACCAAAGAGCCGAAGAGCCACGCACAAGTTCAAAAATCCACTCTTTTAGTTTCCAGTCATGGTAAGATGTGACGCACAGCCATACAACTAAGGTGAACACATAAGCAGTAAGTGTCTGAAATAATTAATAAATTAATAATAATAATAATAGTAATTAATAAATAATTCATAAATGTATGTAATCTATGCTTGCCTGGTTTCTTGAATTTCTTTTAAAAATAATACATATCCATCGGGTAATTTATAATCCCATATAGGCACTTTGTTCCTAGATTGTTGCACATCGCTCCTACGCGCTTGACCGCTGCTGTGCGTGTGGGCACTGCATGAGCAAAAGCTATTTCGAACCCCATGCGGCAATGTCAATGTCGCAGCTACATAGGTCCGCTTAGAGGTTGGAGATCCGTTGGATGTTAGACATCGGTTTCTGGTTCCAAATTCAGTTTCAGCCGGCACACCCAAAAAAAGGTGTATTAATTAAGTGCATTTGAAACACAGACCAGTCTCGATACAATTTTTGCATAATTTATGGTTTTACTCCAATCTGCTCAATGGTTAACTTTTCCAGTTTGATTCGTCCAACCCTTTCATAGCTCTACGCATGTGTAGAGTCTGTCTGAGGTGCTGAAATGTGTGCGTTTAACAAATTGGTTCATAAAAGTGAGTTAATGCCTAATTGGTACACAGAGTGAGATATCAAACTGGATTAACCCGTTGCCAGGCGCGCCTAGTCCGCCTTATCCAAAGCCAAAGACTACAAAACGAATCTTGTCACCAGCGGCACCTTTAATGCGATTTTTCAAAATATCACAGCATATTCTAGCACGGTGGCTCGCGACCAGTTCTCAAGCCAACAGGAAGCTTCAAAAAATAATAAAATCGAATATATTTCATTATTTATAGCACCGATTAGTGAAATCAGTGGGATATTGATATTGATAACTCATGTCTACACTATATATAAGCATAGGTACTTTCACCTATTTAAGTTGTTATAACTAGGTTTTAAACATTGGATAATCTTTTACAATGCATTGAATACTTAGAAAATATATAAAATATTCGCCAATAATAAAATGACCTTAACAGCATTATTTACTTAAAACAAATTGTTCTTAATCAAGACTATTTTGATGCTATAAAATCTTTATTAACTACTAAGATTCTCCTTGGGGATTTGGAACCTTTTCCTCCTTTAATTGCTGATTTTGTCCACTGTGCTGATAGTTCTTCGATGTGCCAGTGCCAATGAGATTATGCAACTTGGGTGGCCTGGCCTTGAGAAGATATCCATGCGATGAGAACACGTCGGTCGTAAAACTAAACTTTATGACACGCCAAGAGTGAGATAGTCCGTCTGCTCGGATCGATAGGAAATGCTTGTGTTGCGTTGAATGCGAAGTTGGATTTTTGTGGGTTTCGGTAACATGGTAACGTGTCGAAGACATTTAAAAGATTTATTAATTTGCCGACTTTAGGCACAGTCGCGTGTTAATTCTGAGAACAGTTTGAACATCGATTACGCATTTAGCACCCTTGGACTTGCTGTCGTCACGAATTTAATCAGGGGATCCCCTGAACTTTATTCTCATAATTATGCATAGTGATATACGATTATGATTATTAATTTAATGCCACTTAATAATGCCGTTTATTATAGGAGGCTGCCTTTTAAAGTGTGGCTCAAAAGTGATTGGAGCTCTTAAAGCTCAGTCGTTACTGCCACTGAAAACAACCTTCCATCATTGCCGCTGTCTCGAATATATTTAAATAAATCATAATAAAATAGATTCAAGTCGCTCACAATAACCGAATGTTGTAAGTCGTTTAAGGGCCATTTATCCAAGTTAAGACGAAAAGTCAAATATAGAAATAAATCCCCAAAAGTAGCACCAAGAAAAGAGTAAGGTCGATTCGAGGTTCCAAAAATGATGACATTTGCTATATTTGAGTGACTACTTAGACACGATTACCTTTTGTACTCAAAGACTGCATCTTTCGCATAAACTAGTTCCAAATATTATAGTATTTTTAGCCGATTTATTCGGTTTTCTGGTTTTCCTTTCATTAATAAACAAATTGGTTTTGCTTTGAGGTGCGCGTCAATGGCTTCGGTGGCTTCAATAACTCACACCGATTTTGGGGTAAAGATATGTATAATTTCGCATATAATCTCTCAGGTTTCGATTCAGTTTTATGCAGATCAGGCGTCAATATTAGTGCAAGTTTTGTCAGACACGCCGAAAAGAATTTATAATTTATATTTCCCATGCCAATCTTCATATAGAGATCATCGTATTTCTAATGAGAACTGAATATATTAGCTCTTTAAGCACGACACAAGTATACACTATTTTAAATAAAATTTAACCATAATATTATAATATAAATATAGTAACAATCACTGCAGAATATTAATATTAAAAGCATATTGTTTTTTACTGCAAAATAATAGATTTAAAGCTGTATATAATCTAAGCCATTTGGGATAGTATTTAATTTACTTAAATTTAAATTAGGAATTTACTTGTATGTTTTCTAAAAAGTAGTTTGAATGCGTGGGTTAACTTGTCGTTTTAATGTTACATAAAAATACTTTTAATGACTAGGTCAAAGCATACACGACCCTCTTATTTTAAGGCGAATAATTTTATTCAAACTGCTTTAAAAGGCTGTCATGTGTCCAAACATTAAGACTTCATTATTAGTGTATTAAATGAAATGCAAATTAATTGGGCTGAACTCGTGTGCATATTAATTAGACTGAGTTTGAAACTGAAACTGAAACTGATACATATATTGCCAAATATGTCATATTGACTTTTAGCATTTTCCCATAACCTGTTGGCCTTCCGGGATGTCAATATTTGAATGGATTTTAACAGCGAGTTGCGAGATTATTAATGTAGTTTTCCAAAAATTAACTGGCTCTTAATTTATTGGACTCCTAATTTAAAGATGACTTTTCGCACCTTTCACAATGTTGTTTGAGTGCGTTTGCTTGAGAACCAATTTAATTTTTATTTTGAAGTCGACTAAAAACATTTTGTAGTCTTAATAGGAACTAAGAAATATTTATAAATATCATAGTTTGATTATGGAGTTTTAATTAAGCTATGTTGCTATAACCAATGATTCAAATAAGGATAACTTACTAAGGAATTTGAGGAAGCTAAGAGGCAGGCTCCTGGATTTTTGTCAGTAGTGGGGTTATTCAAAATAAAATTTAAAGTCAACACGAAATTTTAGCCAAGCTAAGTTCTTCAAGAGGTTGATGAAGATAACCAGCAAGGAAAAAAGTAAAGTAAGCGGAATTATTAATAAATACAAGTATTTAAAATAATATAAATTGTTCCAAAGAAAAATTTCACATTTTTTAATAAATAGTAATTTATTTTATTATTTTTATACAACTAAACTACAACCTATATATTACAAAATGTGATTTCAAAATAAAGATTTCATGGATTAAGTTTGGTTTTGATTTTAAATTTCAGCGGTAAACGATAATCCCAATAAAAAGCGCCAGAGGGCGCTCTTTCTGAACAGCTGTGCCTCTGCTTCTTTCTTACCATTCACCCGCCCGCGTGCCTTTTCCCATCTCACTCGCACTCGCCCAGCTCGAAACGAGGCGAATTTTATCATTTAATTTTATTTTGACCAAATTACGAGCACAGCGCACAAAATGCTGGCCCACAGGATGCAGCTTTGGCGGACAACGAACGCGGCGATGGCCTTGAGTTCGGCAGCCGGTCGATTCAACCCACAGGTGAGTAAAGATCATTGAAAAAGAGCCGGCGACCTGTGACATAACCTGCAAGTCGGCCAATGTTTGTGTTCGAAAAAGTATTCAAATTTCAATGAAAACTCTGCTTTTCAGGCATCCGCGGGAGGCAGGAGAGATCTCCACCTCCAAAGGATTACCAGGGGCAGCAGTTTGCCCTTGGCGGTCCCCGGGCAATGGTCCAATCTCGGTCAGCTTCGTTTCGCCAGTGGTGGAGCAGCTGCAGCGGGAGTTTCAGCCAGCAAAGGCGAGGAGTTCATGCAGGCGGTGCCGAAAACGGAACTAGTTGATCTGCCGGACATACCCGCTGCTCCAGTGCCCCCACCCACCGATGGTTTGAATGTACTGGACGTGGTGAATGCCGCAGGAGAACCCTCCTTCGCCTCCATTGGCTTGGGCGGCTGGTCGCCGGTGGGCATGGTGCAGAATTGCCTGGAGTTCTTGCACTGCACCTGGGATATTCCGTGGTGGGGCACCATCGCCATTGGAACACTCGCAGTGCGAACCATAATCTTTCCATTGGTCATCTTAGCCCAGAGGAACTCCGCCAAGATGAACAACAACATGCCGCAGATGCAGATGCTGCAGCTCAAGATGACAGAGGCCAGGCAGTCCGGAAATGCCATTGAATCCGCTCGTTATGCCCAGGAAATGATGCTGTTCATGCGGGAGAAGGGCGTAAATCCCCTCAAGAACATGGTGGTTCCTTTGGCACAGGCCCCGCTCTTCATTAGCTTCTTCATGGGACTGCGACAGATGGCCAACGCGCCGGTGGAATCGATGCGGGATGGCGGACTCTTCTGGTTCACAGATCTCACCTTGGCGGATCCCTTCTACCTTCTGCCCATGATCACCAGTGCCACGTTGTACCTGACCATTGAGATCGGAACGGATTCGGCACGCTTATCGGCTGCCAACATGAACACCATGAAATATGTGCTCAGAGCCCTGCCCATTGTGATCTTTCCGTTCACGATGAACTTCCCTGCTGCCATTTTGACCTACTGGGCCTGCAGTAACTTCATATCGTTGGGACAGGTTGCCGTGCTGAGGATTCCCTCCGTGAGGGAGTACTTTAAGATCGAAAAGATGCTGACCCATGCGCCTAGTGCACTGCCACCCAAAAAGGGATTTGTCGGCGGAATGAAGGAGTGTAAGTAACAAGGATTTTCCCACTTTATTATTGAGCTTTTCCGATTTACAAGCTTTTCAATCACTTTTCCAGCCTGGGACAACATGAAGATCTCGAAAGAAATAGAGGAGCGACAGCGCCTGGACGAGATCCGATTCGCCAAGGCCGGCAAGGGTCCGCTGGTCAAGACGTACAAGTACGATCCCACGAAAGTAGCAAAGCCCATTACCGCGGAGCCGCACATGCGGCTAAAGGAGCCGCCCAACAAGCAGGGATAGTTCCTCGCATCCTGTAATCGCCGCTGAGCGCTGTGTCTTGTTACGTTAATTTAACCCTTTAGTCTATAGTTTTTCATCATCCGTTTTGCTGCTAAAATATAGATTGTATATATACAGAGGCAAACTGTTTGCTGATGAAACCTAATTTGAGAAGTTGGAGGTAAAGTTTTGGTAGATGTAATCGCTGTAAAATAAATTCGTCATGGAAGATACGAATGTATATTAATACATGATCACCCATAAATTAAATCGCTTTGTGTTTTCAGTCATTAATATTATTAAAAAAAATTTTAAAGTGCTCAACAACTATTAGCCTGAGTTTAAATGCTGTACACTCATTGAGTAAGACTATAAAATCAAAAATCATCAATCATTCCAAACCGGGGTGGATTTTCAAGTTGCTGACCTCGATTACTAGCTATTAGTTAGCATAGGCTCGGATAATAAATAAAAGACCCAATAGCTTTGTAGATAACTGGAAAAATAGAAGTAGTATTCTTTAAATGGATTCGTAGGGCATTTACAAGTTTTAAAATGGCAAATCATTAAGCCAATTTGAATAATGGTTGATCAGTCCACACAAGTCTTATCATGGGTATAAAAAACAATTATAATTACCCAACAAACGGGGAAACAAACAATTACGACTAATAAACAGTACCATAGCTCAAAAACCAACTACAAAATTACAATCGATGAAATATTTGGAAAGGGAAAACAGGCACCAACTTCTTTTAAACCAATATTATTATTACTAAACCAACAGCATTTGTTTATATATATCCAAAACGAGGATAAATCTAATAGTTAACCCTTGGCGGAGATGCACTGGTTGATCACCTCGGCGAGGTGATTGTTCTCCAGGGCAGCAGCCACTCGTTCCTTGTCCGCCAATTGCTTATTCACCGCCTGCTCGGAGGCGTGCGTGCCGGGCGTTATTTCCACGGTGACCTTGAAGCGGGGCGGCAGCGAGCGGAGCAACTTCACCCGGATGGAAAGGCCAATCAATGTGGCCATCGAGCAATGGGGAATCGTCGGTGTGAAGCTGATGTGCACGGAATTCTGGCCATCGTTTATCTGGATGAGATCCTCCTGCACCACGTGCAGCTCCTCCAAGGTCAAGGGGTGTTCCGGGTCATTGATATTCCTGATGAGATCTGGCAATTGCTATTTATAAGATATATTCCTCAGCAATCTTCTTTCTTCTCACCAAAAATCTCTCGTTTGTCAAAGGGATCGGGCACGTTTTCGTCTTCTTCGTTGGCGGTTAATGCCCTATCCTTGATCCTTTCGTAGACATTGGGGTTTATGTTCTCGATTTCCGTGGGCATTTTGTACTGTTCCTCCTTTAAATCCTTTTATTTACACGTTTTTCGGGGAGAATGGAAACAATAACTAATATTTCCAGTGTGTCTGCACTTTCCACACTAGAAAGTTCCAAAAAACACCACATTCAGTTTATGGTGTGCAGACACTTTTTGGGCGCGAAATTGATTTGAATTTGAAATGAATGAAAACTAGTGTCTTAATTTATTTATACATTTATGCGCGCATCACACCGTTCAGCTTAATTAGTGATGTTTAATCACAGTTGACCAGTAGTTTTTTCTGAACTAGAATTATTTGAATTTAAATTCGATACAAATTCAGGGCAATTACTAGATCAATCACATCAAATCACCACGTACAGTTCCAGGAAAACATCGCACAATTGATATGTTTACCTGTCAACTTACGTAAAGGGCGTAATTACAGACGCCTCGCGATCCATATTTATGTGCTCTTCAAATTAGCTGCGGGAATACTTAACTTAGGTTAAACCAAGCTTAGCTTTTTTGCGAGCCAGTGCTAAATGGCCAGCAGATGTGGATGTGGATGTGGATGAGTCCGTACTTGGTAGCGCTGGTGACTAAGCCTTGAGCCCATTTCGCTTTTATTTTCCATATTTTTATTCCATATCGCAGCTTTTACGAGAAGCCGGCGCACTTGATGCCGATTTCCTCGGGTTATAATTAGCCAGACTTATCAATATCAACGTAGAAAAGCAGATTTACATTGTGAACGGGTTTCCGTGCACTTGGCGTGCATCTATTCGCAATTAGCACCGAATTACAAACTGGTTAACAGCCGCTGCCAACGGAGTGGAGGAGCCTCCGATCAGTTGGGTTTATAAAATGGGTCGCCGCTTGGCTCAGATCAGCAGTTTGGGTCACATCTCCCAGCGGTCAGCATGAAGTCGGTTGTAAGTCGAGAGCTCAGTTTTCTTCAACATTTCCCACGAAAAGTGAAAATGTCATCGTGTTTGTCTATACACAAAATTGTAATCGGTTAATTAAGGGGAGCTAAAAAATTTGGCTTTCGAATAATGATATTAAAATTTTAACGCGATGATATCCACATTTTCTAAGAATATCCCAGGAATCTGAAATATGTTCTAATCCATGTTGCACATTTTCTTAGATTATTCTCCTAGCCCTGGTGGCTTTCACCCAGGCAGCACCTGTGGACGTCAAGGAGTCCTCCTCCGGAGAGCTCTCCAGACCCAGTCCCATCAGTCCCGATGTGCTCGTCGACCCCAAGCCCACGGCCAAGGTTGTCCTGCTAAAGGATGCTCCCACCTTGAATCGTGAGAGGCGTAATGAACCCAAGAAACCCGACAGCGTGAAGACCCTCGAACTGATCCAACCCGCGCAGCCGACCGTTCTTAGTCATCAAGAGCAGAAGGCTTCTCCGGATGGACCACATGAGCACAAGCACAAGCGGGAAGCTCACCACGAGGAGGGTCACCACGGAGACGATGCAGTGCCCCAAAAGGATGAAGTGAAGGAGGCTCCCGAAGAGCCGGAACCCAAGAAGGAGAAGCGCGAAGCTCACCACGAGGAGGGTCACCATGGTGACGATGCGGCTCCCCAAAAGGAGGAAGTGAAGCAGGCACCCGAAGTCCATGAGCACAAGAAGGAAAAACGCGAGGCCCACCATGAGGAGGGCCACAAGGATGACGGGGGTGATCGACCTCAGGTGGAGGGTTTTTTGCAGCCCCATACCCTGCCCGGTGTGGCTCACACCGCCGAGTTGCCCAAGAAGCAGGAGAAGCGCGAGACTGTGGAGAAACCCGACAGCGTGAAGGCCCGTGAGTCCCTGCAGCACAATCCCCACAAAGCCGAAGAGCTCCAAAAGGCCATCGAATCTCTGACCGCTGGAAAGGCGCCGGAACAGCGTCATAAGCGCGATATTCCCGTGCCCACGCAAACCAAAGCCACCACCACCGATCAGCCGGCCACCACAAAGTCGGAGGTGGAAAGCACAACTCCCTCCAACCACAATCTCCACATTCCCCATCCCATTCCCGTGGCCGAGCTCTTCGAGAAGAACAAGCACGCGGATAAGTCCACTTCCAGTTCCGAGGAAAGCAAGGAGAAAGCAAAGCCCTAGGCTTCCCATGCCAAAAGACGCTAATGGCACCATCACGAGATTTGTAGTCGGCGAAAACGAACTAAAATAAAAATAAATATTTACATGCTTACATAAAGAGGCTGTGTGTTAATCAATTAATAAATATTTAGGTGAATGGAGACCTATAAAAGGCAGCTTTTAGATTAATTAACACAATGGGTAGACTGAAAAGCAGTTGTGACTTTAATTGGATCATTTTTGTAGATGTTCTAAAAATGAATTCTAAATATAATTGAATAAGACTTAATACTAAACTGGTAATTATAATTTCAAGAGCCAAGTTCTGTTTATGAGGAAAATTATTGCAAACGCCTTCAAGCTCTAAATATTTATGCGCCAAGTAGCTTCCTGGTAATAAATTTAATTTACGTTCTAAACGAAGCGGACACATTTAATTGCTATTATAGTAAAACTGTATTAGAATATTCTTAGAATATTTCCACTTCATAGGCAGCAATTTAAATGCGAAACTCCTCGGACTTCCCCGTATAAATTAGAGCAATTTAACTACGCGCTTCTCGTAAAAAATATTGAATATTTACATAAGCCCCTCTTTGCTAATTATTCACTAAATATTTATGGCATGCACGTAGCTAACTGCTATTTTATACACTACCCCAATGTTAGTAAGTAATCAGTAAAATAAATATAAACAGCCAGATGTAACAATAACCAACGTATTGTTTGCTTCGGTTTTTTCCATTCAATCTGTAATATGTTGCATTTATAACAAGTAGGTACTTAAATGTAAGTACGAAGCTTAATTAAGATGTCTTTGTTTTAATTTGATAGTTATTGCATATTCAAAAAGCATTTGAATGGCCTCATTTAAACACAAAATGCAAATTAAATAGTTCCGAGAAGCAATTGAGTTGCACTTAACCAACTTTACAAAAGTAGATGTTTTAATGTTTATGCATCTGCAAAGATCCTTAACAAGTTGTTTTCTATTTCAGGTAATAACAGCTCTATTAAAGCTATGTTTCTTCTAATTATTTACTATATTTAGTCATGTAGCTACGTAGTTCTCCTCCTCAGACTTTCCGAAGTAATCATCGGATTTGTAGATCTCCACAGGCTGATACTCCTCCTGGCTGAGATTGGATCGTGGCAGGGAACTGAGTGTGCTGGGATCGCTGGCACCTAGCTTGGCCTTCAGGGGCTTGAGGAGGAGTCCCTTGAGGCTGTAGTCCGTGACATGCAGCTCCTCCTCGGCTATATCCACGGATCTTTCGACTTCCGTCAAATTGGCACTAACTACACCCACAAATTGCTCCAGACTGTCGATCCTCGTCTTTAGTTGCTCGAAACTGTCTCCGAATCCCAGGATGGCGCAGACGTTGTTGGCCATCATGCCATTGGACTCGGCACGCACCTAAAAGACAATAAACTATTAGTGATATCACTTAATTTAATGAAAACAACTAACCGAAGCCAGCAAAGTCTCAAACTCATCTAATCTGGCCAGCATATCCTCTATGTTCGTGCCTAGTGGATTTATCTCCTTGTCCAGATCGGCGCTCTGCAGTATCTTGGCATAGTCCCGCGATACATTCTCAATATTTGATTGCATTTTCGGGTAGAGATTTAATGAACTGAATATTTGTAAATAAAAGCAACAATTGTTTTCTCTTCCAACCAGTGTGTCCATACCTAAGGCGGGAAAAATTCCTATCAGTTACAGTGTGACCCCATTGGATTTAGAAAAAGAGTTGCCATTTTCGTCCCGCTGCTGCTGCGGTCTCACTGTTTTCTATTGATTTTGGAAATTGTTGGTTTGGAGCATTTGCTTGGATTTGCAGCACGATGAGTGGCTACCGAGGCATGGGCGGTGGGGGATTCCCCTACCGCAAGCCAGCGAGTTCCGGCAACAACATGAACGCTGTACCGCCTCCCCCGATGCTGAATGCCCGTGGCTACACGGGATCCCGCGGAGGATTAGGAGGAGCAAGCCGTGGCGGAGTTACTGGGAGCACAACCTCGACGTCCAAACACGGCTACTCCACTCTGGACTCCATCAGTCAGTACACCAATGCCACCAATCTGGTTGGCAAACGAAAGGTGCACACGGACGATGACTATTTCGATGATGACGATGAGCCACGGGAAAAGGAGATTGAACAAGCCTATATACCGGCACCAGGATCACCAGGAGCCCCGCCAACTTCGGCCAAAAAGGAAGAGGAGTCCGATTCGGATGACGATCCCCTCGAGCAATTCATGGCCGGTATCAACCAGCAGGTGGAGAAGGAAAAGCGGCAACAGGCGCCCAAGCCTCCCACTCAGGCGATAAGAGGTGACATCGATGATGAGGACGACGAGGAGAGCTACTACCGCTACATGAAAGAGAATCCCAATGCTGGGCTACGCGACGAGGGATCTGATCAAGAAATCGAATACGATGAGGATGGCAATCCTATAGCACCGCCGAAGAAAAAGGATATTGACCCTCTGCCGACCATCTACCATTCCGAAATCGAGTACGAACCCTTCGAGAAAAACTTCTACACACAGCATGACGACATAGCCGCCCTAGATGAGGAGCAAGTCCGGGAATTAAGGCGCACACTGGGCGTAAAGGTCACAGGTCCATCCCCACCCAAACCAGTCTCGTCCTTTGGCCATTTCGGCTTCGATGAACAGCTCATCAAGGCCGTGAGGAAAGCGGAGTACACACAGCCCACCCCCATCCAGGCACAAGCTGTGCCCACCGCCCTGTCCGGCAGAGATATCATCGGCATAGCCAAAACAGGTTCAGGTAAAACAGCAGCTTTCATCTGGCCCATGCTAATGCATGTGATGGATCAAAAACAGCTGAAACCAGGCGACGGACCTATAGGTCTTATCCTAGCACCCACTCGCGAGCTTTCCCTGCAAATCTACAACGAGGCCAAGAAGTTTGGC
This sequence comes from Drosophila teissieri, assembly GCF_016746235.2. Lineage (NCBI taxonomy): Eukaryota > Metazoa > Arthropoda > Insecta > Diptera > Drosophilidae > Drosophila > Drosophila teissieri. The sequence goes on along the minus strand of NC_053031.1, from coordinate 10,411,161 downwards.
AAGGTCTACAACCTGAACGTGGTCTGCTGCTACGGTGGAGGTTCCAAATGGGAGCAAAGTAAAGCTCTGGAACAGGGAGCAGAGATTATTGTGGCCACGCCAGGACGAATGATAGATATGGTCAAGATGAAGGCCACCAATCTGAGGAGGGTGACGTTCCTGGTGCTTGACGAGGCCGACCGTATGTTCCACATGGGCTTTGAGCCCCAGGTTCGCTCCATCTGCAATCACGTGCGACCAGATCGCCAGTGCCTGATGTTCTCGGCCACCTTTAAGAAGCGAATCGAACGTCTGGCCAGGGATGTGCTTTCCGATCCTGTGAGAATAGTACAGGGTGACCTGAACGAGGCCAACCAGGACATCACCCAGTCGGTGTACGTCTTCCCCAATCCCCTGCAGAAATGGAATTGGCTTCTGTGCCACCTGGTTAAGTTCCTGTCTGAAGGAAGTGTCCTGATCTTCGTGACTAAAAAAGTAGATGCCGAAACGGTGTCCAACAATCTTTTAGTTAAGGAGTACAATTGTCTTTTACTTCATGGCGATATGGATCAAGCGGACAGGAACAAGGTCATCACTCAGTTTAAGAGGAAAGAGTGTGATATACTAGTGGCCACCGACGTGGCAGCCAGAGGATTGGATATACCCCACATCAAGAATGTGGTAAACTACGACACCGCCAGGGACATTGAAACTCATACACACAGAATCGGAAGAACGGGCAGAGCCGGCGAAAAGGGTAATGCATTCACTCTAGTCACCGATAAAGACAAGGAGTTCGCCGGACATCTGGTGCGGAACTTGGAGGGCGCCGATCAGCAGGTGCCCGACGATCTAATGGAGCTGGCCATGAAGAGTTCCTGGTTCCGCAGTTCGCGTTTCAAGCAGGGCAAAGGCAAAAGACCAGCGAATACCCACACAGGATTGGGTTATCGGGAGAGAGGACATGGCGGTGGCTTTGGATCTGGTGGTGGCTCGGAGTCCAGTGCCAGTGTGTCTGTCCAAAGCCCATCCGAAGGACCCTCGAGCAAATCCTCATCCAGCGCAGGACCAGCCACAGATCGCTATGCAGCGATGAGGGAGGCATTCAGATCCCAGTACAACAACCAGTTCCGGGCGTCCAGCGATCGGACTTGGGAAAAAACTCTGCCGGACTCGGGAGTTTTTGCTGCACCAATGGCACCGCCATCATCTGCCCAGGGTGCTTCCTCCTCAGCGTCCAATAGCAGCAGTAACCAGGACGCCAAAAGGGCCAAGAAGAGCCGCTGGAATTGAACGGGGAGCCCAGTGAACTTACGCTGCTGTTTGGTTTATTTCTCTTCATATTATTTAATGTGTATTTGCTTTTGTTCCATCGTTTAAAATTACAGCTTATGAACTAAATTTAAACATATTATATATAATCAGATATATACCATGTTCATTCATAAAGATTACGTTAGTTAAATATTCGTATGTACAACTCTCTTCCTTCGCAGCCAGTTCCAGCGAACGATCCCACAGATCCAAATAAAAATCTTCATTAATTGTAATCATGGTTATGTGTATTTTATTTTGAATAAAATCACATTTGCGCATCCCAACTGCCTATCGATATTGTTAATCGTTAATCGTGTCATTTTCATTATCATTTCATTAAGCGAGAGAAGAAATCGAACTGGAATATCGAAATCTTGAAGCTAAATTGTTCGTTAATCATTATGAAATATTGTTTTACAATGAAACCACTACGAATTTTGTTTCTTTTTCGCTTTTGGATATACGTGTTTATATAATAATTTAATTACGAGTGTTTTTTGATAACATTGAGAAGAGATTTGAGATTCATTTAACTACCACATCGAGGCGATTTCGCGTAAATTTTCGAGTTTTTCGATTTGTTCGATTTTTTTTTCGTTTTGTTAAGCGCTGAACGGGGAATTAGCCGAGGCAAAGCTTAAAAATTTCGCTATATTTGAATATCATATCAGATACGTACATGAATATATATATTTGCCGTTATATATAGTTCGCGTATATACTCTATTCAAAGACTCGTCGGTGTGTGGGTGTTATACATATATATTTGTATATAAAAATTGGTCCATGTTAACCACATCGTACGAAACATATAGACGAACTCAAATCGGAACTCAAGAGAAAATCCACAAAAAAAATGGGGGGGAATTGTGTGTGGAAATAAAACGCAAACAAAATTATAACACTGTAATGTTAGTTTTTCAAATACTTTTTGTTTTCTTCATTTATTATTATCATTATTTAAATGTATTAATTAGCTTTTTGTGTGTTTTTTTGGGGGAGGGGTTGTGTTTTTTGTTGTTGCCGCATATATAACATACATATCCAATATATACAATATATTTTTTAAATCTAGCATTAAATTTGATTTACACTTTTAATAGTTTGTTTCTCTCATCCACTAATTATGCAGTTTTGCTTTGTCACTTAATTGTACACATTTACTTTCTGTTCGTTATAGTTAATATTTTCTTAATAATTCCTCCGCTGGTCTTGTTAAATTTCGTTTATCATTTACCAAGCTAAATCATTTACTTTTAATATGTAGATAGGCTTTAAAAAATAATTAAAATTATGCAACAATTAAAATGTAAATGTTTTCATTTTATAAATGTAATAAAATTGTTGGGATTTCACTTGTATGTATTTTGTGTTTCTCGATTTTCGCTTTTTTTGTTTTTCTTTGCTCATGTTTTGTTGTTGCTGATTTAGTAGTTTTTTTGTAATACTTTGTAAATGAACAATAAACATTTGCAACAAAAGTCTGGGATAAGGCGAACAAAAAATGTAATCTTCAAATAAACGAACAAAGGACTTTCTGCTGCATTTTAAATTCGTAAATTTCATTGAAGGAATTTTCATGCTCTCAACTGATTGAAATTTTGTTTAAATTTTTTATATGGTATAATGACTGTTTGTTATTTTTTTACGCTTTAGTGTGTGTGTATTTTTTTTTTTGTAATTTTTATGGGTTTTTCTCAGTTAGCTTTAAATTAAATGCCAATTAATTTAATTAATTAATTTTTAAATCACATTTCATTGTTTTTCAACACGGGCAAATTCAAATTTCCGTTTCGATTTCTCATCCAGTGTGTTGTTTGTAATAGTTTATCCATTTTTTGTTTTTTTTTTGTGTATTTTTACTTGTTGCTGCTGTTGGTTTGTGTGAGGAAACGAAAATGTTGGTTGAAGTACGCGACTGGCGTCTAGTGCACATTTCATTAAAATTAATAATACTATATACAATTTATGGTAGTTCTGCCACTTCAATTCTCCAACTCTCTCCCAGCTTCCCAGCTACCCTTCCTCCACTTCGGGCCTAGTCGAATAACGTGGCCAGCAAGTCGTCGTTGGCATTGTTGTTGCTGCTGCCACTCGAGGGCGGCGTGTTAAGATCGGGCTGGGGATCGAGATAGGACAGGATCTCCATGGGGTCCACATCTTGCAGCTAAACACGATTTAAAAAATATATCAATTAATATTTTTCCTATTATTCAGAGATTTATGTGTGCTGTACTCACATTCAGATCGTGGGCTGTATCGTTTATGGCCGCTGCCGCCGCATCGAAGCTCTGCAGCTCGGCACTCAGATCGCTTTCGCTGAACTTCAGCTGGGTTTGACTGCTCATCAGGGAGTTCAGGAGCTGCTCCTGCTGCTGCTGCTGGCTGTCTGCTGCACCTGCTCCGCCCATGCCGCCGCCGCCGCCCATTCGACTGGGCGTGCCCGGCGTCTGTGGCGAGTTGTGGCCCGTGCTGCTGTTGTTGTTGCCGCTGCCGTTGCTGCCACTTCCGCTGCCGTTGGCGTTGGGCGTACCGCCGCTGATCGGCTCGTTGTGGGAGCTGCTGACGCTGGGCGGTCCGCCGGGTGTCATCGGATGACTGGCCGCTCCAGGAGTGTGCGGGGTGTGGGGCATCTGAAAGTGAGGTGGAAAAAGCATTGAAATGAGTACAGGTGTTTTTAAAACTAAATTACACGATAAATAGATAATAAATAGAGAACTAATGTTGCTTGTTATATATTTATAATCTTTTATATTTCTCAGACTCCTACCTGATCGCTGAGTGACTTTTCCATGGCATTCAGCTGGTCGAGGGAGTTGACGCCACCATCGCCGCCAGGCAATCCGCCGCTTCCATCGCTGTGGTTGCCACTGAAGCCGTCGTAGCTGCTCCGATTGCCACTAAAAAGGGTAAATAATAAATTAAATCTCTTGCTAACAGGTATGGTATATTATTTAGTACTCACTGGTTGGTGTTGCCGCCATTGCCCATCATGTTGCCGCTGGCAATGGAGTTCATGTCGTGCATGTTGTAGGGACTCATGGCCTGCGCACTGTCCCAGGTGGGCAGTTGGGTGGATCCCGGCGACATGACCTTGGCGATGTCGTCGCACAGTTCCTGTTTGATGACCGGCAGGGTGGGGTTGACGCTTCCGTTGCCGGAATTGGTGCCGCTGCCGCCACTGGGATTGCTAGGAACATTCGATGGTGGCGGTGCATTGGGCATGCCGCCATTGTGCTGCAGCGCCCGCCAATTGGCCGATGAATCGATGATCACCTCGTCCACATCCGAGTTGCCCAGTGTGTTGAGTATGGCCCAGATGTACTGATCGATCTCCAGGGTATCGGTGATCGCCGACTTGCTGCACTCCGGGCAGCGCCACGATCCCCGCTCGCTGTTGATCATCAGATACGCCTCCAAATCGAAGCACTGCACGTGCTTGCACTCGTGTCCCCGGGCCGGAAGTCGTATCCGGGACTTGGTGATGGGGCACTTCAATGAGATCTTGGCGCACTGTTGCCCGCTGCCCTGCTGGGGCGTGGCATCCGCTCCAGCACTCGCCTCCGGCTGGCTCAGATTGCGCTTGATCTTCTGCACACTGTGCTCCAGCGGCAGCAGATTGCGCTTGTGCAGCGTCTGCAGCACCTGGCGCACCGAGGGTCGATGGACTAGCTGCAGCACGAACAGGTGCGACTGCAAGAGGGACAGATGAAGGGTTTTGTTAATACCAGTCATATAATGTATATGTATTTCGCTAATTTTATTCGCTTTATGCACAAATACTTACACAACAGCAGGAACTGGCGGTCAGCTGGAGCGTATTCCTGCCCGGCTGGCACACGGCCTTCAAGTAGAGCGGTCGCAGGGCGGTGCTGTTCTTCTCGGACCGCTCGATGTTCAGGGGCGTGGCATTCGCGGAGACGGTGACGGTGTGCGGCCAGTTGGTGTTCATCTGCCGGTCGTCCTGGTGGAAGCACTTCAGCTGCAGCTCCAGGTCGTTTCTGCAAATGAAAACCACACATCAATAAAGTGCCAATTGGATATTAAGTGGTGAAGGGTGACCTACCTGCACATCAGCGTGTTGTAGACATTCTGCTTCAGATGGAACACGTGGTTGCTGACCGACAGGTTGTGCAGCAGGCGGAAAGGAGCCAGGATGATGCCGTCGCGCACCGGGAATGTCAGTCTCATTTCTTCGCCTAAAAAACAAATAGGAAGTGCGTTAGCAAACATTCAAAGCGAGGTGCACCTAAGGAGAACTCACTGTTGTCCATGGGTGGCTTGATGTCCGGATTGGGGCTGACATAGGGCACACTGCAGGCGGGCGTCAGCGGTGGCGTGGGATTGCCAGGAACTGGACTGTGCTGATAGTTTTGCTGGAAACTGAGTACAACCAGAATACGTTATTAAGTGATTAGATGGTATAAAGATCAAAGAACTCACCCTTGATTCTGGTAGGGATTGCCGGTGGTGGCCACGGCGCCCGGACCAGCCGGGCACATGCCACCTGCCTGCTGCATTCCAGCACTTTGGCCACTGCCCGGATAGAACTGACCCTGATGGGAAGCGGCTCCTCCTCCGACGCCACCATAGCCCACTCCGGGCATACCGCCGCCGCCGGATCCTTGGGGCATGAAGCGCTGCTGGCTCATGCACCCTGGTCCGGGACCCATTCCTCCAGCGGTCATGCCGCCGGGACCCATGGGTCCCATCACTGGTCCACCGGTGGGACCCATGCCATTGGCAGCCGACATGCGGCCGTAGCCTCCATTGCCCGCGCCCATGGGTCCACTGCGTCCGTAACCATTGCCAGCTCCGCCCGCCTGCATGGGCAGTGGCACTCCACCGCCGGATCCGGGATGCATCTGCTGGTTGCCGTACATCTGCGCCTGCTGCTGCTGCTGCATGGGATTGCCCGGGTACATTCCGCCCGCTCCTCCCACTCCGGCGGCCGCCGCCCTTTTCTGGGCCATGTGCATCTGGGGGTGGGGATAGGGGGCCATGCGTCGCTGTTGCTGCTGCTGCTGCTGCTGGGTGAGACTGGGTGGCGCCTGCTGGGGATATCCACCATTGGCCATGCCCTGCATCTTGGCCATCGGATTCATGCCGCCCATTTGCTGCTGCGCCGCCTGCTGCTGGAGGGGATTCATGCCGCCGCCCATGCCGTTGCTGCCACCGACTCCCGGGCCCATGGACATATTCTGCATCTGATTCATGGGCGTCATCTAAAACAAGAAGGGAAGGCCAATGATAAGCGGATATTCCAGACGTTCATATGGGATTTCTTGGAAAGTATTGTACTCGAGCAATTAGTCGTGCCACTTTACCCTTATCTTTTTCAAGACCACACAGTACAAATAAATGGGGTTTCCAGCTCAAATAAGGCGTCAAACGTTTTCCCATTAAAAGCATCCAAAAGCGGGGAACTGCGGCAAATAAAGCCAGAGAGCTTGAGCGGATTACTGTCGCTCTTACAGTCAGAAATTTGTCATTTGCAAAGTTGCGGACTTCTGTTTTGGGTGCGATTCCAATGATTCGTTAATGGGTGAACGTTTCTAAACCTAAATCAGTGTACTGCCGCAAATGAATTGTCAACAGCTGGTCACCTAAAAGTGGCGGCAGTGAAGTCATCCGTCCATGCCCGAAATACCCTCTAATACACGTCCCAACTGGTACTCACCTGATGATGCCTCTGGGGTCCCATGCTGCCTCCACCGCCGTAGCCCATGCCCATGCCCTGGGCTCCATTGTAGCCGCCCTGGCCGGATCCGCCATTCATGTACTGGCCATTCATGTTGCCCATCATGCCGCTGTTGGGTCCAGGGTGCATGCCGCCACCCATCTGGAAGATACAATATAAATGGGTTAGGAAAGAGACTCGATATGGTAGGGTATCAGTTGGCATATCATTTGGCTATGTACTTCGATGTACTTCGCTTAAGTGGTAATCCTCACCTGACTGTAACCACCCATGGCGTCCATGCTGCCCATGTGCTGCTGCTGCTGCTGCTGTTGTTGGTGGTGATGTGGCTGTTGCTGCTGGCTGGCAGCAACCATGCCCGTGTATCCTTGACTGCTCGAGCTGCTCAGTCCGCTCAGCGAGGAGGATGCCGAGCTGTTGGCGCCTCCAAGCGACGTGAACTCCGAGTTGGGACCGAAGGTGTTGTTCAGGCTGCGCAGGCTGTCGCCGCCGACAAGGTCATTGCCCAGCATAAAGTTACCACCGCCGCCTCCCGATCGCTGGAGTTGCTGCTGCTGCTGTTGCTGCTGCTGCTGTTGCTGTTGCTGGTAGGCTAGGAAGTTGTCGCGCTGATGCTGCTGCTGTTGCTGCTGCTGGTACTGTTGCTGCTGCTGCTGCTGGTTGTAGTACTGTTGCTGGTGCTGCTGTTGCAAGTGCTGCTGCTGCTGGTCCACGCCGACTGTTGTGGCACCTGGCGGTGAGATTTGGCCCCCGGTGGCTGGCGCCCTTGAGGAGCCCGCCTGCTGGTTCATTTCATCATTTTTCCTGCAAAGTTCATAGTAGAGATACAGCCATGAGTTAGTTGGAATCCACAGTGTGACAGTGTAGTAAGATCTCTCCGTATCATTAAAGGAACTCGCACTTTGAGACATATTGCCACTTAAGTTCCCAGAATTGAGCAGAAAAGTTCAAGAACAATCGACCACTTGACAATTTTGGGCTGTGTATGAATGTTCCTAGGGGACAAATTAGCTGGGGAAACTAGATCCCATGCCTGCTCATAGCACATTGCTCTGCTTTCGTATGGCCTTTTTATATATTTTGTACTCTTTAAATTCCTAACCTACAGTATATATTCTAAAATGTATGTTCTGTTCTTATCGTTTTTTTTTTAATATTTTGGGTTTTTAAGTTCGTAAAGTTATTTTGATTTGTCTTGGGTTTAACCAGCACGCGACATTCTTATCTCGCGATTTGGTTAGTCACATCTGAAGAACTGAGTATCGCTTCTGATTCTCCGACTCCCTGCTGCTGGAATCATTATTCGACCTCCGTGGATGATGTCAGCCTAAGGCAGCTTATGTTCGTGATTTTACCCCAGTATCCGCAGCACCCATCCACCCATCCATCCATCCATCCGCCTGTTTCCAGCGCCCCAAACACCCCCAATAGCCCCACGATTCCAACCACCTAGCCATATCTCCATCATCGTCATTGTCAACGTCATTCATTGTACTGTTGCTGTGTGTTGCTGTGTGGCAATTGCATTTGCAATTGCATTTTCCATCTTCTCGACTGCTTATAATTCCCATTGCACTTGTTTCCCCTCGATTTGCTGTGACATTTAAGCCCGAAAATGTCAAATGGGCTCAGGGTTTAGGTTTAGGTTTAGGTTTATGTTTGAGTATTGAGTATATTGGTATGAGTATGAGTATGGGTTTTGTTTTGCCCTCGACATCGCTGCTTCGAATTGTTCCACCCATCCAGCCATTGAAATTGTTTTCGCATTCGCTTTGATGGCGCGACTTTTAAGGTAAAAATAATTAAGCATATTTGCCAGCCGGACAATAACAATATGAAGCATATGAACGCAGTGCGAATGCGAAGCAGAAAACACATAAAAAAATGAAAAACAGCTCGATAGCCGAAGATGGCAATACACTACATAGCAAAATACGAATTCGGAGAGGATAAATATGAAATCAAAATATATTTCATTTATGTTTTATCAAGTGCTACGTAGGAATGCAGCGACATTTTGTATGGCCATAATATTCCACCGGGCGTATGAGTAATTTTTGAAATTTTAGGTTTCAAGACAAGAGTAGTTAGAAAAATGTAATTCGCAAATTTTATTTTATAAAAAAATCTTGTGCTCTAGTTCAGCTTCAAGTTCTAATTTGTTATTTATGGAAAAAAACTTTATTTTTTCGAAGGGTAAAATCCTAAGCGAAACAACAAAAAAAGTCGCACATTAAAAATATAAAGTAACACGCTCACAATAATTGCGCATCTACAAAAGCAGCAAAACGCAAACACACACACTACACACACAACAACACAAAGGCAAATAAAGTTGGAAACAAATAAAAATAAATAAACCAAAAAAAAAACAACAACAACAAAGTACGTAACAAAACGTAACACAAAAGCTAACAACAATTGCAGCAGCGAGCGAAATGCAAATAAATGGCACACTAAGCGATTGGCTGATAATCGCATGACGAAAAGCCCGGGCCGGCAAAGTCTACTAAGATCGCTGGAGAATTGCCCAACAGGGGAGAGGGAGGGAGAGGGGGAAGAATTGGCCAGGCAGTAGAATCGGGGGAGGGGGGGAAGAATTGCTGGTGGAACTGAACCTGTGATTGCCGCGAGACTGTGACGATAAATTAGCATCGAGCACCTAGCAATTTCCAAGTGCAAAAACAGAGCGGAGAGGTAAACAGAGCAAAGCGGGTCATTAGGTCGAGTGTGCGAGAGAGAAGGGCAAACACGGCGGGAAAGAGATCGCAGGTACAGTCTGACTTAGTTGAGGCATTACAGTGCTCACTCGTGTGAAAAGAAACGCTCTGAAAAGGGCTACACTTGACTACCTTTGCGTCTGAATGAAACATTATTTATGATCAACTATAGATCGATTTTTAATAATAAATATTTTTGAATGATTTCAGAATTATAAACCTTTCTGCTTCGAAGCTTTCTCCCGCAAAGTATGCTATGCACATAGTGTAAGCAGCAAATTAACAGAAGAAACCATGTCAATCGCAATTTCTTATCAGCACGATGCACTTAGAAACCGAGTGACCTTCATCGAGAGAACTAAAATAAAGTTCTGAAAATAGTAAAAAGCTCAGATGCGAGATAAATAAACGAAAGACAGCGCTCGAAAACTGTATTCAAATGGAAAAGATATTGTGGAGCGCAGAATTCGAATGAGCAAACAACCAAGTTGCGCACTAGCGATCATATAATCGTCTCATTATGTGACTTGCACTGGAAAAAACTGAGTTACAGCAAACAGGCAGATCTCTGGTGACGCCGCATTGCTTTGTTTCAGTTTTTCAGTATTTTCAGTTTGCGAGTGGCGTTCTCGTTGTTGCAGCCTTTTGTACTTTGATTAGATATAAATTTCTTCATTGATTAGATAAAAACAAAGCAAAACAGGTAACTCGCAGGCGTGTGAGATAGAAAGGCTGTTTGGAAGCACTAAAACTCAGTTCAGAGGCCATCGGAAACACGTGCTCGCAGATATAGCTTCATATCGAAATCGGTGCACGATCTCTGGCCCCATCCCTTCTCCCCCATCCCCGCTTTACCCCTTTACCAGCCGATTCCGACGACTTTAGTTTGCTTGTGTAATTGTAAATTGTGCGCACTTTGATTTGCTGTGGTAATAAAAATTATTTCTCATTTGGCACACGAAATGATTTCCGTATGTCAACGGGCAGGGGCGTCGCTAAAGGTTTTTGCCCGGGGGCTTATGTTTTTTTTGTATCCAATTTATTTCGACTATATTTTCACAATTTATAGACATTGTTTCTGGCGCTATGAATTATGGCCCAGACGGCAATGCGACATTCAGGATGCCCAAAACATCCTTTTTCGGGGGGGAACACGTCTGGTAAACTTTATTACGCTGCCGCGGCACAACAATCCTTCAACGAATAAAAATCAAAAAAATCATACTTTTTCTCCTGATTTTCCTGTTCTATTTTTATTGTTCTTGTTGTTTGCGTGTTTTTTTTTTTTGTTCGATTTGCCTTTGCGTTTTTTGTTATATTCTGTTTCCATGTTTTTTATTCCACAGACGGCAGTTGGCGTCATGTAACAAAACAAGTAATATATACCATATACATATATACATGTATGTGTGCGCTTTAGAGGCCATGAAAAATTGTGAGACACGTGCGTGGAGCCAATGACAGAACGATATGTTGGGAATAGGTTCTCTCACCGCAGTGGGAGGTTTCAATCAAATGTGATATCAGAAGTGAGGCAGGCATTCAAAAGATTCAGAGCTTCATAAGAATTTTCAAATCATATAGATAATCAATAGCTTCCGATAATTTAATTTGAGCTTTGTGATGAATATTTTCTAATACCGCTTGTGGTAAAAAACCATTTATGAAAATGAAAAAAAATACTTCTGTACCCCCTGCAAAACCAATAACCCATCAACAATGTTGGACTTGCTCTCTTCGCCGTTTCAGGACCTTTTCGGGCTCATCAGTCACTCAAACTCCACTATGTTCGCTTTATTGTTTCGCTGCAGTTTCAGTCGACCCACCTCACAACCCACACCTCCCTCCGCTGAAATGCGTTTGACAGTTGTTTTTCAAGGGTGTTTGCAACTGAGCCATCGCACCACCGAAACCACCCGCTGCTGGCTGCACTTTTCGCATATGAAATACACACGCACACACACAAAAGCCAAAAAAATGAAAAAATACAACAAAGAATACTTTTTTCGACATTTTCTTTCACTCCTCCCAGTGCAATTTTGAGTTGGCAGTTGTCGTCTGTCTGTTTTTTGCCCCTGACTCGGTTGTGAATTCATTTTTTTCCATATTGGCCTGTCAAGGGAGGTTGTGTATGGGTTTTTCGTCCTGCCGCCTTCTTTTTTTTTGTGATTTGAGTACCCAAGGATGGGAGTAATTTTTTGTACGCAGCTTAGTTTCAGGACTTTGTATGCCATTCGCATTTGGGCGGCGCCTGTTGGTATGCAACACTTTTTGTCGCCTCAAGCTCAGTGGGAAAATTCTTGGCCTCATCTCTTGGCCTCGTCTCATCCCATTTAAATTGAATTTCCCGCCGAGTTTTCCTAGCCCTCTTCGATCGCTTTCATAATTCATCTGCCCTGGCATAAATTGCAATCAGAATGGAAATAAAAATAAATCAGCATAATAGACTCGAGCCCAGAAAACAAAGCAAGAAATAAAAAGAAAGCAACCACCAAGCAGGAGCAGCCAACAACCCTCCGCTCGAGTGGTTTTTTAAGCTGGGGGGGTGGAGAAGGGAACATAATAAAAATCGAACTGTAAACAGGGAAAAAAATAGAGAAGCCGAAGAAAAAGCTGCGGCAAAAAAGCGAAGAGAAATCGCGCAATTTTTGATTAAAAACCCAATGCAAATAATACAGATGGTCAGCAGGCGGATGGATTGTGGTGGTATGGTGGTGATTCCGATGGGATGGGCGCATGGGGGTTGGCAGTTGGGCAGATTTTTGAATATGTGCAAAAACATATTCAGCACTCAACCCCCTTTCAATCGCCGACAAAATGTTTGCCTCCCACTTTACGCTCGGTTTGCATTCTGCGGATTTGCAAATTCATTTTTATAAATGTTTTGCCGCTTGCGGTGGACAATAGGGAAAAACGGGCGGATCTCTGTCCAACATGTGGTATGAGTAATATTTGAAATATTTCTACCCCTCCTGTGTGTGTGCTGCTGTGTGTGCATGTTTTCAGCACCTGTAACTGGCTTTTATTTATTGGCAGACCCGGGAGCTGTTAGCTGCTGCTGCTGCCCTTTTGGAAATTGCGTATACGCAGTGTGCGCTGGGCCCTAAAATATTCGTTTTAGTTTTCAGGCGTGTGTGCCTATCGCTGTTTGTAATACAACTTTGTGTTTGCTAATTTGCATTTTCTAGGATTAGAGTTCAGGGTACAGTGGTCACTGTTGCAGCAATGATTTACGGAACACTAAAACCACAAAGTGTACGAGTTTTGTTCACTCAGTGGAAGATTTTGTATTCTAAAAATAATTGGAAAACTAATACATTCCAAACTAACTAAATTAATACATTTTATGACCTAGACGTAATAGATAAGTTTAAAAGGTCAAACGATGTTTGGAAGATGACACGTTCGGTATATATTCAAATCGAGTTATCAGGGCATTTGAACGCATGGTAATATTACTAAACGTTATGAAATATTCATGATGGCCACTGTGATCGCCACTTGGAAGAGATATTTACAGGTGTCTATGCATTGTTAAATTCGGAAATTGCATTTCACTGTTGGCTTCCCATTGTGTTTGTATTTGTAGTCGTCTGCTGTTTTGTCCTTGTGGTGTTGTAACCGAAATCGTTTTGATGGCTGATGGTGTCGCCATTGAAGTCTGCTCGTGTTGGCGATAAAAAAAAACTGGAAAAAGAAACCAAAACAAAACGCGCTGTGCTTGTGCTTGGTGTAACACACGCGCTAATCAGGTCGCTAATGGACGAACTACCAGAAAACCCCCAGCACCACCGACCACCCACAATACCCCTGTGACTATCAATCAGCGATGTGGTTTTTGCACACCTTACCCAGCGACTTTTTCGGCTTGGGGATCTGATGTTTCGGGTTCGATTTGCTGGCGGGTCTGGTTTTGCTTTGCTTTGCTTTGCTTTGCTTATCTTATCTATCGCGTTTTGCTCAAACTAAATTTATGCCAGTCAACGGAGACAGAAACAGAAACAGAAACAACATTGGAGAGGCCTTTTGAGCTGAGGATGGCGGGGATTTAGTACTCAGTGCGATCTATTCCATTGTCATCGGCATCGGCTTCGTTGCGTTTTTGGCATTTATCTAATCGCCAATTAAGTAAGCAAAAAACCCAACAAAAATCGTAAACATTCGGACAGACATAAACATTAAAAATAAATCGAAGGCTGCGACTGTCAACGCTCGCGACAACAACAGCAACAACAATAAAAGTCCACAAAAACAAATGTACGAAAAAAAGAAGCTGCAATAATTTCGTTCAAGTATTTTTGCACACTCACACATTGAGGAACATGCATAAATCACATTAAAAATAAAACAAAACAAAATAAGACAAAAATTGCAACAGCAGCACCAGCAAAACTTGAAGCGACTCAAAACCCAACGCATAAATCGCCAACGAAGACGTCGACAGCGACGCAGGCGTCGTACTTGAAAACCAGTTTCGAACAAAAATGTCTACTGAAGTACAGCTAAATAGCAGGCGCAAAAACAAAAAACCAAAATAAACCGATCGAAATGTGTACAAGAAAAATGTTTGCCCAAAAGTACTTGCCATCGGTAAAGGTTAACGCAGCAAAGATACGGCAAATATGGGACAGGAAGCGCTTCGATTGATAAGCAAAATCGAACTTAGCTGATATGTTGAGAAGCGCGTAGAGAGGCGCTGTGCCAACGAAACGCAGCCGACAGGTGGCGCCACCTGATCTCAGTGTGAGAGATTTTTCTTTGAAAAGATGCAAGAAATTAGAAATTAGTGAATACGCACTAGTGTCTAAAAATATTTGCAGTGATAACAGCGTTCTGCGCATCTAAAAATAATAAATTCTCCTTTAAGAAATATTAACTTGATTAGCAAGGGGTAGTTTGATTAGATTGGCTTTTGCTTTGATTTGGTTATCAAAATGATCTAATGCACTTGCTAACTTTGTAACTGCTTGTTCTAGAAAATCAACGATTGTTAACTAATCAGTTGGTTTTGCCAACATATGGCTTAAATATTCATACGTACTTATCATTTGCACTCACTTGCTTCCTGACTCTAATCAATTCTGCCCCTCCCTTCCCCTCTCTCTTTGCCAACCGCATTTCCAGCGCGTTCCATTCACAAAAACCCAGCGACCATTTTGCGGAGAATGCCAAATGCCGCGAGACTGGCGTACTATATGAAGGCACTACTACCTGGTCGTAAACCGCGATAAGCAATTATCGATAACTGAAATATTTCTGCATACCTAAACGCGATTTAATGTCGGTCAAAACAAGAGCAAAAGAAAAAAATGAAAAAGAAAAAGAAAAGAGCAGATGGTTGCGTACAGGTAGAGCCATTCAGAGAATGAAACTTTCCATTGTTCCAGTTGTTCTTTTGCACCGAAAAACATAATGAGACCGTGGGGAGTTTCGGTTTTGTTTCGGTTTCTCGCTATAGATATAGTACGATCTGCGGGTATAATTAGCTTGTCAGCCCCCCACCGCCGTGTGATAAGAGTTGGTTACCTCTGATTTGGAGCCCAGTACGTTCTGGGCCCATCGATTGCGATGGTAGTGTTATATTTGTATTTCTGTTTTTGTTTTTTTCAGTTTTCGGTGGTTGACAGTTATCTGTGCGGTTGTTGTGGCTGCTAAGCATATATTTTACTATATCTATGCGAATGTGTTGGTTACGGTGCGGTCTAGTTTGATATCAGGTTCGTTCAGGGGCTTTTAATTGGGTCGTTAAATGTTTTCGTTCGGTATTCGTTGCGTTTTGGGAACTTTTATCATGTGACTAAACGAACTCTGAATTGTGCGGAGTGGAGTGGAGTGTACGAGTGTGCGAGTGTGCGCCGACTCTTCAAGGTGCCTCGAAGAGCCCGAGGCGAGTCAAGAGTCAACTGCTTAACCCATTAATGTCCAATCAAATTCAAATTGTGCGATTAGATATGCACCATAGATCTAGTTCTCTCTCTGTCTCTCTCACTATCTCGCTTTGGCACTTTGGTGCCGTGTGTGTGACCTTCAATCTGGACTGATGACGGGGTTAAAGTCGGCGCGATTTTAGGGGTGGCTTTGTCGGCTTACACATGTAACTATTGTTGCGCCCTCGAGTGTGGATTTCGTTACGGGGGTTGCTCAGTTTCCAGCCCCCTGTCTGATGGGTTTATTAATATCGGACGCTCCTCCACTCGCTAAATGTTCCGTGTATGTTTCTGTTCTATTGCTGTTGCTGTTTCTGTTTGTTTCTTTCGGGGTTTAATCACCGAGAATGCAGTACGCTATCCCTCTTTGAACAGTGGCAGAGGGTTGTTGTTGCCTTCTGCGATTTGCAAATGGTTTTCCGCGTTTAGGTTTTGTTTTTCTGTCATTTACTCGTTTGTATCACATTTTTATTTCCCGTGTGAAAATCGCAAACAGTTGAGGGAAACAGGAAGTGGCCAGGAGCGAGGGATTCCCTTTCATACTACATACATAGGTAGCAATCTTTCTCAAGTCCTTTCGGTGGTTGCCTGATGATGGGCTGTGATTTGGTTGCCTCGGTGGTTGATTGATGATTGTCGCGGGCTTACGCAGTTTCTGTACTGTGTTCTGTTTTATGGGACGGCCAAGTGTGGGGCGGTGGTGGGTTGATGACATTAGAGGGTGTTTACGATAAGCTCAGGGCGTTAATTAACCATGGGATTGATCTGCCGAACCGGAATTTTAAACTGTTTCAACGTTAGTTCTCTACAAATAAACATAGAAGTGGATGCTCGTGCTGACAACTCTTTTGATAAATTACCAGAGAACCGGGTAATTTCAACACACTTGTAAAGATTTATTGCTGGAATTTTACAAATGTAAGAAGGATAACCTTAAAGATGAAAGGTTATATTTGCTGAATGGTTTGCTCTCTTATCTTCCGAGAAGGTCAATTCCCATCACATTCGCATATTCGGAATAATCTTCCAGCAATCGAGAAGAATGAATTCCAGATACTTCGAGACAAAACTGTTCACCGTTTTCTTGGGAACTCGCCGGCGACCCGAAGCGAAGTGCAACTACCTGTTTCTCTTGGGTTAAGAGCTGCGACTATTGCAAATGGGTTAAGGTTTACCTGTGGTCGGCATTTTTCCTTTTCTTACTTTAAGCCCCATACCCTTTCCGTTGCTCTCATCTTCTTTGCAGCGATGATGAATTACAAGCGAACCGAAAAATGTCTGCCGAGAGTTTTCCCATTGTCTGGGGGAAAAGAAGAGGGGGAGTTTGGCTGGGGAAAAATGCGTGGCATGTGAGAAAAAACGGCAAACGAGATACGGCAGGGAAAATGGTAGGGAAAACTGGAGTGGAGGGAGGCGAAGACGTTGCCTCGCTTCGAGTGACCTTTTTTCTTATATTGTTTTTTTTTGGGTTCCCCCCTTCATCTTGCCACAAAAGAAACTGAAACAGAAACAGAAGAGGCTACAAACACGAACACAAACACACGGGAAATGGGCGAAAACATTGTCGAACTGAGAAATAAGTGACAGACTTGAGCGGTTGTTTTCGGTTGTTCGGTTGTTCGCTTCTTGGGTTGCTCGCTCGTTCGCAAACGAAGCGGATCGTTGGGAAAATTTCTTTCTCGGTATCGATATACCCACTTCCATTTCCAAGTCCACAACCACATCCACAATTTACTTCTCGAGAACGATTCAATGGAAAAGGAAAACTCCGGCCACGAATACCTACTCTGCGTAGAAAACAAAGCAACAGCAGTAGGTCGAAATGTTTTTGGACTCAACTCAAACTGAATGCTTTCTTGGCTTCACTTCAGATACTTTTCGAGTGTATCTGTATCTGTGTTTTGGTGTCTCGGTGTATCGGTATATCGGTGTATCTGTGTGTCTGTGTGTCTGCGTCTATTTGCGTCTGCCTGTGTGCGTGTCAATTATGGGTCAGCTGTGCGTGAGAGCGAGAGAGCATTAGGCGAGGGGGCGGCGTGAGGAGGCGGTCTAACTAACAGCTGATGTGGGAATTCGGTCAAAATGAATCCACCGGCTGGCTCTTTAAAGTATCTCAATGGGTTTTCCCGGCAACGAGGGTGTCTTCGTGTTTCGTAGAATTTAATTTGGGCGGTTTCGTTAATTTACTGAAAATGCTGGTGCTTGATACGTTTAAATAAATGGACTGAATTTATTAACTCTGAAGACATTTACCCCTCATTATTTTGTAGGTTTTAAAATCATTGGGAGTATTCTAAAAATGTGTGGCAAGTAAATATTTTTGTAGGCTTATTCTAGGTTTTTCAATGTTATTGGTTGTCACTATTTTGGGTCATAAATATTTGTAATTTGCTGACAACAAAAATGAATTCAAAACTTTTCATTTAACTAAAAATGTATATTTAATAAAATTGTCACCACTTGGCCCGAGAGTAATTGTAACTCTTCTTGCTCAACACTTAAAACTAATTCAACTACACAACTAATGCTATGGTTTATAAATATGCACATGATTCCAACAACAAACAAAGCATAAGGAAAAGGCACAAAAAAAATTTACATAAAATATCTAAAAACAAAAGCACATTCCATTTGATTATTTTGATTGTTCGTAATTTGGATACAAGCACAACAATTAAAAGTTTCTAGTGGATAAGAAATAAAATTGTTGATGGCCATAAAGAATTTTTGTCTTTGTGTTTATAAATGGTTTTATTTTTAGCCAGGTGTGTGATTATTTTTAGCCAGTCGGATTTTATTGACTGTCAAGTTGAGAGGCACACCGACAATAAGTTGAAGTTTAAAAATTCTTTTGGCTCGTTTGCTGTGATTTTTTGTTATGTTTCTCTATTTTTTCTTTTTTTCATTTTTGGTTTTGTTTTGGTTTAAGTGGAATTTATTTTTAGATATTTTACCTAAGTTTTCTTTTTCTTTTGGGTTTTATGGCAACAGCGCGTGGTGTGTAAATTGTTGTTGTTCGTAGTTGATGTTAAAGTTGTAGTTGCTGTTGTTGTTGCTGTTCTTTTTTGTTTTGGCTGGGACAGGTGCACCACGTGAAGAAGAGGAAGAAGCGACAGCAGCAGCAGCTGTGGAACGCTATCTCTCTCCCCCGGCTTGTTGCTGTCTCTTTCGCCGCTGTTATCAGTTTATCACTAGAAGGGTTTTTCTTCTGGTTTGCTTGCTTGCTTGTTTGTTTGTTTGCTTTGGTTTGGGCACTTTTCACTGTTTGCTTTGCAGTTTGTTTATCAATTTTCAAATTTCAATTCTTTGAGAGGTTCTTCAAAACTTACTTTTTGGAATTGCGCTTCGTTGTTTGTTTGGAATACATGGGAATTTTGTCAACAATCAATTGCATGGCATCAACAAATACATGGGACAACAACACTTGTCTCTCTGTGTTGTTGCTGCTGTTGTTGTGGATTTATTATAAATTGTTGCTGGGTGTTTTTTCGTTTGTTAACTTTTGTGCTTCAAAATGGTTCACTGCAGCATTTTCAAACACTCACTTTTTCTTACTTTTCACTTCTGTTCACTTTTTGTTCACTTTTTGCTCATTTGTTTTTTCGTATCTTTTGTTTGTTTGTCACGCTTTCACATTTGTTTTGGGATGTTGCACAAGTTTGTTGTTTTCGTTTTTCTCTTCTCTTTAAATATTTTCTTTCTATTTTCTTTTTTGGTTGCCTAGCAAATTGTTGTAGTTTAAAAACGATTTAATTTTGTTGAAGAAAATTTCAGCGATTTTTTTGTGCTAGTTTTATGTGATAATACTGTTGTTTATAGTAATCCAAGTGGTTGTTGTGTGTGTGTTGCTGCTGCTAACAGGAACTATGTGGCACTTAATCCAAAAAATGTGCTGTGGTTTGTTTGCGTTTTGCTTCGTTTGTGAACTTTGCCACTTGAAATTGGTTGCTTGCTGGTGTTTGGTGTTTTTTTTTTTTATTTTTTCGAAAAACTAATTACGCGATTTTTCGAAAATTTCTGATAACTGTTTCGTTTCACTGAGCCGTGGCTTTGAGATTTTGGCCTGGCTTTTTGGCGAGCTGCGCTTTTCGATTCGATTCAACCGAACGACGACAACGTTCGACGGCAGCCAGAAAGGAACTGAATGAAGTTGGCAGTTGGCAGCTGAGCTGACGTCCGGCGACCGACTGAGCAGAGCGGTATGCCGATGCCGTGCAGCTGCGACTTCGGCTGCTCACCCACACGAATGCAACCACGGAGCGCACACAGATAAGCGCGCGCTCTCTCTCTCTCTCTGTCTCTCGGGTTGATTTATTTCAGGTTGGTATTTCGGATTTCGTATTTCGTATTTCGTAGTTCGTCGTATTTCGTATTCATTCGGTCTGTTAAGGGGCGACGACGCGCGAGCACTTAAGTAAAATAATAATTATGTATACGTATGTCAATTTGTTTGACTTCTTCGCCTCGCGGGCCCCTTGCTTTTGCTTTCCATGCGGAAAAAAGGAATATAGTAGTTTTTCTACTCCGCTTTCTGCTACCTTTTGGTCGGCGCTCTCTCTCTCTGTGCAGAGCTCTGCTTTGGCAGCATGCTGTCTGAGAATCATACCTTTCTGCTTTCTGCTACCTTTTTGCGGGCAGCTGACATTTATTGGGTTTGTTTTGAAAGCGTTTAATGGCTGCATGCGTGTTTGCGTGCAAATGTGTGTTTGTGTGCGAGCATGTATGAGTGTTTGCGTTAAGTAGATTTTTCAGCACATTTGTCTTAATTGTTGTGATTTGTGGTTGATTTTTGAATGATTTACGGCGTGTGCAGCGCCATCGGGATTAATTGTTTTTTAAATGTCAGCAGGGCAAGAGACATATTTTATTTTTAGCTGGGTTAAGCATGAATAAGGTAAATATTTATTTATTTATTGATATTTGCTAGTTCATTATGTATGTATGTACCATTGGTACATAAGTTATAGTTCAAGTTCCATTGATTGGTAAAATCATTAAATCCCCGTCTGATAAATTGGCAACCCTTTTGCCGAGCAGACCGCAAAATTGAAATACTTTAATTACCCGAATAAAAAACATTTAACAATTTAATCTGAGCATATCAATTGCCCACACACGCAAACACACACACACACACACCCACTCTCCTCTCTCACGCGCTCTTTCTCTCTCTCTCTGGGCCGAAATCCACTCCCAATTTATCACTCAATTAGCACAGAAAAATGTAGTAGTGTATTTACTACGCTTCTGGGCTCGGGCCCTCGTGCCATCTCTTTCGCCTCGCATATACCCATCTCTCTCGCCGTCGACGTCGCTGCTTGGCACAGCGTGAGAAACTCTCGTCGGCTTTCTGGTATCGGGTGTTCATCTCAATGAAATTGTAGCATATTTGTTGCCATATCGAGATTAAATTTTCAAAACACAAACGAGCACAGCACGAGAGAGCCAGAAAGGGAGGGCGCTATGCGGCGCAAAAGAGACAGCATGTGCCGAAGTGAAAGAGAGAGAGTGTGTGAGAGAGAGAGAGCGAACACAGTTCGTTTGTATGCGTGGCTTGTAAGCTTTTGTATAATGTTTGAGGTGGGCACACAATATTCGGGTGCGGAGTACGAAGGTGGTTCCAGTGGGTGGTTGGGTGGCTGGGTGTTTTGTGGGTGGTTTGTTGGGGTCGCGATTTATTGATGACGTCGACGCCGACGGCGACGGTGACGGCGACGACCACGACGACTGCGCTGCGACGACCGTGTTAATGTGTTTGTTGCTCTCTGGCATAAAATTATGTTTTATTTTATTTAACATGTTCTGGCTCGATTTTTGGCAGTCCTTGTCATAATTCCCATGAAACGCCCGTGGATTGAGCGAGAGGGCTAGCGAGGTCCTGTGCGAAAGGAAGTCCTTTTTTCTGGCTCGAGTACCAGGCAACAGCAACAACAAGAACAACAACAATCGCCGACAGTTGTGCGCTGACGACGATGATGATGGAAGTAATGATGATGTTGCTCCGTTGGCAGAGGCTGCTTCATTGGGTTATGCTTATGGGTTTGTGTTTGGCTTCGGGTTTGGGTTTGAGTTTGGGTTTGAGTTCAGGCCTCACATTCACACACGAGTGGCTAAAATCCCTGTGTGACTGTACAGTGGTCACTCACATTGGACATTATAGCGGTTCATATTTTTACTAGAAAACTATTCCATTTTATCACTGGGCATATCAAGCTAAAAACGTAGGTTTTTGGAATACAGTTTTCTACATAATTTTATATTGTTTGTAAGCACTTTTTCTCCCTTCTACGTATTTAATATTTATTTTAGAACTTTGTGAAATATTTTAATAATATATGTACGTTGGTGGCGAATATTCGAGGGACTACTGTGCTCATGAGTGTGCGTTTGCACGGTGTGTAAAAGGAGGTGTACAGCGTTGTAGGCCGTCGTCATCGTCATCGCTTGCTGCTGTTGCTGCTGCTGCTGTTGCTGTTGCTGCTGCTGTGATGCTGCTGTTGCTGATGTGCCGATGTTGCTGCCGCTGCTGCTGCCGCCGAGGGTGATGGTGAGGGTGTGGGGGTGGCGGAGGGACAATGGGTCTGTTTGTTGCTCGGTGCCCGGTACCCGGTTGCCGGTCCTCTGCCTTTTCCTCCGACCCCGTTTTCCCCACCCCGTTTTCTCCATGCCCTGCATTTCCCTCATCCTGCCAGTATCTGTATCTGTATCCGCATCTGTATCTGTGTAAATGCGTTGGTTGTTGGCTTGTTTCGTCGTTCCTCCCCCTCTCGCTATGGCACACCTCCCCCGCTCTACCCCACCCACTGTGTGTGTGTGTGTGTGTGTGTGCGCGTGTGTTGTGTGTTGGTTCCTGTGCCTGTTCCTATTCCTGTTACTTTTGCTGTGACGACGACGCAGACCAGAGCACTGTGCACCACATACAGGGTGTCCCGGGATGTGTGGGGGTGGGCAGGACTATTAGCTAATGGCGAGGCCAAAGGTTCACCACAAGGTTTGTGCATTAAGGTTTATTCCGGAATGTTCCAGAGTTGATAAACGGAATAAAAGCATTCTGATTAAATTGCGTTTATAAATTTAAGTCCTTGTTTGCTGCTTATTGCATTCTTGTTTAATAATTTCATTGAAATGTAAATATTCATAAATAACATATTTTATAAACAAATCGTACCTAATAATGATTTTAATTTTATTTTGGCTCTATTTGTCGGTCCAATCAGGGTGCCCATAAAATATGTGAAATATGGTCGAATCATTTTAAATAAACATGTTGATAATTAATGACTCTGGGTGCTTGCTTAAATGCATTAAAACCGCATAAATCTAAATTGTCATCGAAGTTGTCAGTATAACTGGCTTACGTATCACCCTGTTCTGGCTGCCAAAAGCGGCTGTAAAAACAATTTAATGCATAAAACGACAAAAATCTGGTTTTCACAAAAACCGAAAACCCAAACCAGCAGCAAAAGCAACAACAACAGCAACAAAAGCAAAAGCAAGCGACGAAAGCACTGCCACCAGTTGTTGGATTCCAGGGGCGAGGCGGGGGGCACTGCGGTGGGGTGGAGCTTGCCCCCAGGGGGAGTTAGGAAGCTGATGTTGCTGCTGGAAGAAGAACTCGCAGCAGCAGCAGCAGGAGCAGCAGCAACAGCAGCAACACTCAAAGCAGCAACAACATTAGCAACAGCAACACCAAAGCCAGCAGCAACAACACTTGCAGCAACAACAGCAGCAACCACACTTGCAGCAACAACAGCAACAGCAGCAACATCAACAACAAATGTTGAGATTACGTTGAAAGTAACTGCCAACGGGGGCAGCGAAGCCAGCAGAAGCAGCAGCAGCAACAGCAGCAGAATGCAACGCATTTGGACGAGTGCAGCACTAAAATCAATTATGTAGCCAGCGCAGCAGCAACATCGCAGCAGCAGCAGCAGCAACATCAGAGACTGCAGCAGCAGCAACAGCAGCAGCGTGAAAATAGTAGTGAAAAAAAGAGAAATAGCAAAGCAGCAGACGATAGCAAAAAACGTGGGGGTGGGGGGGCTGTGTGGAAGGGGAGGGGCAGGTGGAAAGTAGGGAAATGGTCGCGTAGAGGAGTGGGGAGGGAGGGGAGGGGTGGAAAGTGGGCGGCCAGGGGGGCGGCACAAGTGTCTGTTTGTCGCTGCGTCGGTCAGTCGGCAAATATGTTGCGCATTTGTGAGCGAGTGAAAGAGAGCGTCATATGGGGTGCGACAGAGACAGCGCAGCATCGTCAACTGCTGTTGTAACTGTTGTTTTGCAGCTACAACTGCTGCTGCTGTTGTTGTTACTGTTGTTGTTGTTGCTGCCGGGGGGTGGCTGGGCGGAAAAGCGAACGCTGGTAAAATGCGTGCAAAGGCAAAGCCAGAAGGAAAGAAATAAAAACCGAAATGAAAAGCTGAAGGGCGAAACTCGAAATACACTTATAAAGCGATTATACTCGAACTCTTTGAAGGGGCGAGAAAAGCGTGCTGCGTAAAAAGGAAGCTGTGCGCCCAAATTCGAATTCAAATACAGGAATACAGGAACTGCATTATCAGTTGAAGGAAACGTGTTTATTATAAACACTTAATATTCCTATTTTAAAAATAGTGGGATCACTTTGCTTAGGGATATGAGCTCAAACAATATTATTTTAAGATATACATATGTATATTGTAAACAAAAGATTGGGGATCACAACAAACCAAAGATATTTTATAGAGCATATAGGTAAAATTGTATATAATTATTGAATATATTTATACAATGGCCAATTGAATATTTATATTTAAGCTTAAGAGCTAACTTAACTAATTGTAGGGTAGCAAGAAGCACCCACAAAACCGAAAAAAAACATAAAGCCAAAAGCAGCGGCAGTAAACGATGAACTTTGCTGGCTGCTTTTGTTGCTTTTTGTTATGGATGGTTTGGGTCTAAAGCAGACACCTTTCCACGTGCAGGTCGGTACTCCCCGCCCCCGTCCTCGCCCCCGCCAAGACCCCAAACCCCCCTCCACGCTCCCCCCAGTTTGGGGTCTGCAGAAAATAATCAGCGAAAAACGTAGGAGAAAAAGAGCGTGCAAAATTATGCTGAGTGCTTGGCTGGCTGCCACACAAAGTGAAAGAAAGGCAACGACAACGACGACGTCTTCACCGCTCCCACCTACCCCCAACCCCCCTACCCCCCTGGGCCACTGTAGACCCTGCAGTGCCCCCGTTCGGGCGCCCCTGGACCGCCCTCCAAACGCTGGGCTCTCCTTTTTTCACGAGAGCAGCATAAATGCGAGGAAAAAGGCAGAGAAAGAGGAAAAATCAAGGAGGAACTTGGTTGCCAGCAGGGGCGTCGGCGAAGGGGGGGACTTGGGTGGCTCTTTGCCGGCAGATACTTCGAGATTTAGCCCCATGCCTCCCCCCACTGGTTTTCATGCATTTTATCAGTCGACGCTGACGATTTTCTTGGCGTTTTTATTTTTATTATTTCGCTTTTTTTTTATTTTTCCCTCTCGCTCTTTGCTCGGTTTCGTTTATGATTTTTTTCCTCCGCTCTGCGCTGCTCGGGGTTTTTGTTTTTATTTGGGTTTCGTTTTGGGATCGGGCAAATGTATCTGTATCTGAATCTGTATTTGTATCTTTATATGTGGCGCTGCGGTCGCTGCTGTTGTTGTTGCTGCTGCTGCTGCTATTGTATCGCTTTTGTATCTTTTAGCGCTGTTTTGAGTTAAGCAATTGATGGATATGGTTTATTTATAACGCTTGGCGACCGAAACCGAACCGAACTGAACTGAACTGAGCCGAACCTCATCATCCTCTCCATCGGATCGGCGGCAACCTCATCATCGCCATCGGAATTCCGACGACGTCGAGCAGCTCGCACAATGAGTGCGGACGTGTATCTGAGTATCTGCAAGATACTCGTACTCGTACTCGTACTCATGCCCGTACACACTCACTCACTCGCTCGCTCGCTGCCTGCGTTCGATAAACGTAAGCGTAATAATATTTTATTGAAATTTGTTTTCTTGCCTGTACTTGCCTCGCTCCCCCCTGCCCACCCTCCCCCCTCTTTACCACTGTCTCTTTGGGTATTTTCTTTTCGTTTCGGGTGCACCGTAAATTATTTAAATTTATTAACATTTTATTCCCCTCGATCTGTGTTTTTTATATATTTCTTATATTTATCGAGGTCAGCAATGAAGAATAGGGATATTTTTTTAGTCCTTGAAATTCGAATTAAGAACTGAATTAATGTTGAGTTTAATTTTAAGCTCACAGAAGAAATTAAAAAACGAAATGAAGTTAAGTTTAATTTAAAACTAAAAAAAAAAATGTTGATCGCTTCTTTTAAATTATTTCTAAGTCCAAAATGAAACTTAAGAAAACGGTTAATATATACAACCATGTTTTTAAAAATCAAATATCTAAATATTACTTTATATAAATTAAGGCAATCAAGCGGTAAATTCTACTTATTAAATCATTTTTAATTCGAATTTTAATGTATGAATGGCTGATTTTAAAACAAAAATATAAATATAATTACTTTGTTATTGGTTATCGAATGACATTAAATGATTATCTAGTTTAATAACATGTTAATGCAAAGAAGTGGCTTGGCATTTGGTTCAGTGTTGTGGGGACTTTGGTGGGGACTGAGGGGCCTTCATTTCTTTTGTCGCTGCTTGCTTTTTTGCGCTCCGCTATAAGTATCTGTTGGATAAATATGAGGTTAAAGCGCTGCCTGCTGCCTGCTGAATGCTGCCTGCTGCCGTCTGCCTGCCTGTAGTTTCTTCACTTCACCTTAGCTCAGTTCACTTGCATCTGTATCTGTAGTTGTATCTGTAGCTGCAGCAGAAGTATCTGTATCTGTATCTGTATCTGTAGCTGCAGCAGAAGTATCTGTATCTGTATCTGTACCTGCAGCTGTAGTAATACCCAACTCGAACTCGAACCCAAACCCGCACCCGTATCCGTATCTCTATCTGCATCTGTATCTGTATCTGCATCTGCATCGGTGTGTTTTTCATTGGGTCCCTGCTCTGGAGTCTCGAGTGCAGCGCATTTTGATTGTTCGCCTGCTCTTTTGATGAAAACATAAATATCACAACGCCGCCGAGCGAAAAGAGCCCGAAAAAGAAGCCTCAAGACATCCGAGAAGTGGATGAGGATGAGCCACAAGACGATGGCGTTGGTGATCATTATGATGATGATGATGATGCCTTCCACCATCGGAATTTCTATTTAGCTCTCTCGATTCCTGTTCTCGCATTTGGAATGAATGAAAATGTTTTTCCTCTTTCCCGCTCTCTTTTCGTTGCTTTTCTTTTTTGTGAGCGTTACAACTCCAGGAGTTTTCTGGGTGATTTTTTTTTTTGCTTTTGGTTTTTTGCCTTTTCCCTGTGCGGTAAATTGATACGGCAATGGTGGCTTAACACCGGGCGTATAACTTCTCTATTAATAGGCCTAATTAAAGCCACTGAAAACAGCAATTGGCTCGGGTTTTTCCTGCAGGCTGGCTTAATAGTGTTAAATTGGGTTTTATTAGAGATTAAAATTGATTTTTGAGTTTCGGCAGCGAGATGAAATATCAGGAGATTGGAAATTGGATTACTTTTAAGACATCATTTTTCAGTTTGCGCCACAAGATCGAATTTCAGGAAGTGGTGGTTGAAAGTAATTGAATTTTAATGTTATTGTGAACAAATGCTGAATACAAATTTTGAAAAGGAATTATGGAAATGAGCATAACTTGAAATGAACAACAAAAAATATGTATTTTATATAAGAAACAGGTGAATTCAACGGTAAATTTGATTCCTTTAAAATATAGTTTACAAATAAGAAATAATATTACATTTGAAATACATTTTGTATTTGCTTTCAGTTGCATTTTAGAATGCATTTCCTCAGAAGACCCTATTTTGTTTGTCGATTAATTATGCGGCCCCCTCAAGAAATGATTGAGCACGTTTAAAAATAAGTCGGATATCAGGGAGAAATCCCATAAATTTTGGGGTGAGTGCAGTACTTCTGCATACCCCTCATTTTATGACCCTCCTCGAATAACTTAATAATTATTCATGCAGTTACCCGACGCAATTACAACAAAAGTGGATGCCACATGCCCACGCTTCAAAAGCGCAACAACAAGAGCGATAAATAAAAACAACGATCGACAACAAACAAACAACCAACAACGAACAACCGAAACAGCAACAACAAAAGCAAAGACAACAACGTGAAAAGTGCGTTGTACATAAACGAAATCGAAACGAAACGAATAATAAATGAGAGGCAAAGGAACGACAATACTTTATATAGTTGAATGACTGAACCAACCCGTCAACCACACCAACGACGAACAAATTAACACACAAAATACTTATGCGCAATAACACCAACAATACCAATAACACCAACAATACCAATAACAACAACACCAAAAACAACAAGAACTGGCCCTCTTCGCCAACAAAATTACCTTAAAAACCCCAAACAAGCTGAAACACAAAAAAATATGGAAAACACAAGCCAACAAAAAATCTGAAAATAAAAATACATTAAACGAAATAAGATGAATACCAAACAAATAAAAAAGTTATGCGTTGCACTTGGTTGTGGCGAGTGCGAGGGGGATGGGGCTAGCGGAGCGATAGAGACGGACAGTGAGGGATTGTATAAATGGAGGCGAGCGAGAAATTATGCCACAATCAAGTACAACACAGCGGCAGCAACAACAAACATAGAGGAAAATTCCCTCGGAAAAATGCGTGGTGATGGGAAAACCGAAGTTAGAGATGGTCAAATTCATCTGGGATCAGAAGAAAAGAAATGGGAGATCATAAGAGCCATTTAATCCATAAGTTGAATTCATTCAATCTTTAAACATTTTCATCTAAATTAATGGTATACATTGGTATGCATTGAAAAAGTAAAACAATTTAATGAAATTTAAGTCTGCCACTATTAATTTTAATAAAATTGAATAAACAGTCGAGCACCACTATTAATTTTAAGTGAACAACTTAGACAAAATTATACAGAATACGCACTTAACCGCCTTTTTTCTAAATTATACGCTGAGCGATTCTTCTTTGTCATCTAATGAAGGTAATCCAAACAAACCCTAAGTTCCCACCTTCAAAAATCACCGCCGTCATAGAATAATCCACTCACGCAGTCATCGCCCAAATGGATCAGTCAGTTTGCGATCATATCAGGGCAGCGAGATATAGTAGAGCAGATCGCCTCCAAGGCGCACAAAGACGCAGATACAAATGCAGATACAGATAGAGGGCAGATGACGATGGTGTTTGTATTCCATCGCGATGATGATCATGATCGGCGGTCAATGATAATTCCATTTTGTTTTGTTTTTGCGTTTGCATGCGACGCTGAAACGCTTTCGTATTCGGATTCGAAATCGGAATCTGAATCTGAGTGACTACCCAACTGCTTGCCTACGAGCTAATGTATCTGTATCTGGGCATTTTTCTGGGTATCCGTGTATCTTTGTATCTTTGTATCTCTGTGTCGGCTGGCACAAAACAAGCTGCCGCCGCCGTTGCCGTTGCAGTGGAAGATGCTCGAATGCAATCGGCTGTCTGCTTACATTCCATAGATACACAAAAATAAAATGCGGCTACAATAAATAATATTTAAGGAGAGGGAAGGTAAATGAGTACAACCAATGCTGCTGGCTGGCTGGGTTAGGTAAAAATCAGTTCACCCCTATCCCAATTTTCCACATCGCTTCGTGAAGTTCTCCCCCAGCGCCGATAAAACGTTATCTTTCATCATAATAAACGGAGATAGCACTTAGGTTGGGCAATTACCAATAGGCGGCAACACCTCGACGCGACTTCACTTTGCCGTCTAATTGCTTAACAAAAGCTTCAATTAAACACTTCAAAGAGCTTATTACAAACCAATAAACCGCACCACTCACCAAACGAGAATCCCTGGGCGCAAAGAATTCGCAGCTCCTCAGGCGGAACGACGGCGAATGTCAAGGATACGCCACAAATACAGATGGAGATACAAACACACAGCTTGTGGAGATACAGATACAGATGCAGATACAGATACAGCTAGGGATATAGACACGAATTAAGAGCCAGTTTCACTGATACCCGTACACTCGCGGAACAAAGAGAGCACGCTCCACTCCATTCAAGTCCACTCCATCGATGTTCTCGATGGCCTGGAATATCGCTTTACACACATGATATAAGTGCCATGACTGCGTGGCCCGATAATTGTCTGTTTTGTCTGCCGTTTGTTGACTGCCTTTCAGTGTCCTCAGTCCTCAGTCCTCCTGCCCTCGACCCTCGGTCCTCGGGCCTCTGCTCCTGCCGCTCCTGCAGCTCCTGCTTATCCTGTCTAGCCAACTCTTGACGGTGACGCAGTTGTGCCTACTCGAGGCTTCTGTTGTTCCCCGGTTGACAAAAGGCCTTCGAGCCTCTTCACAAGCCTACGAACAAGCGATGCCCCTGTGCGGTTCGGTTTTAGTGGGGACTGATCCTATCTACACCGCGAAAAATGGGTACTTATTTCAAGATTAGTGGCCAATTTATATCATTTATTTAATGATTTTATATTATATTAAGTGCCCATTTATAGACTCAAATGATTTAGTGCTGATACATATGTTGCATGTGATATGGAAATGTTAGTGGGTATTATCAGTTGTCACACACATTGATTGTAAGCAAGTATACATTTCAGTGCAATTCTTTATACAATTTAATATATTGCTAAACTGCAAATAAGTTCCTTCCAATTTTATTCCCTGTGACAGACTTAGATTTCCGCAGGCAAAAACCTTCACATTGCAAACCGATTGTTCACATTTAGGTATATCCATTCGGCTGCTTCTTAGTGCACCTATATTTTTATGTTCGGTGGTGGCTTTACTACTTTCCCTCACTTCTTTCTTCCCTCGGCCTTTCTTCTTTCTATTTTCGATCTCCCCCGGGTAGCGTTTTATTGGACTCTTAGCGGTTCCTAATGTACATCCTGTTGCGCTCTCGCCGGCGATCAAAACAGGGTGTCTTATCGGAGGAACATCCTTGTTTGACTACCTGAACAACTTCCGGCTCAGAGGTCGTTCTTATACATCCCATTCATTGAGTCATTTGCATGATGATGGCAAGTCGAGAGGGGTAGATCATGGCAGCAGCAAACGGAATCTCTTTCAAGTCAAAGCTCAAACTCGAAATTATTTGAACGGCAATCATCATAATCACAATAATAACTTCCCTGCGACGCACATGTTTGCCCGAGTGTGTAAGGGTTAAATGTCCTCGGTGAGGTGAGGTGTGGGTTGTGCACACCCCTTCGGGACCACCCCTTCTACCCCTTCCACCCCTTTCCAGCTTCCAGCATCTTTTGGCCAGCAGCCCCTTGTCTGGATATGGTTTTGGTGTTGGTGTTGGGGTTACTTCGGGGTTCATAATGCCTGCCTTCTTTGAACTCTTTTTGCGTCATCGTTTGCGATTAAATATACCAAAGAAAATAAATAAAATGAACGAGGATATATGTGTGCAAACGTATATAAACGCATGGCCATTTACTTATGTACAATATATGTACCTAGAAATTCATGTATTTTTATTTGGCCTTTTACTTTTCATCGGTTTTGCTTGTTTTGTTGTCGAAGAAATCCTTTTCAGCTTTTTCCGCTTACTTTTTTATGGTGCGTATACCAAATACGAACCTTTTTTGCCAGCAGTCGGGGGGTGTGGGGTGTCCCCGAACACACGCCAAATGTAACCTCAAAGGGTTAAACACGCAAAACGCAAAAGCTAAAAAAATGGACAAAAATAAATACAAAAACGAAGGACCAACCAAAAATATGAAAAGCAATAAGCAAACTCGGTGGACGTGAAAGGGAATTAGTATTCAAGAGGCGACGAGATACCCACTTTCAACAAAGAACATATGCAGGGAGGAAATACCCTGTAAAACGCACTTCAACAAATTACAAAGAGAATAATAAATAATCTGAATGCTTAATTTCAGATTTATATTAAAGCCTGTGCACACTTTTCTTGGCAGTGTGACCTTGATACTAAAATTAAGTGAAAAATAGGTTAATATATAGATATTATTTTTTAGGCACTTACATAGTTGAAATATAACTTAAACTTGATGGTTAAAATTAAACTGGTTTAAATAATTCTTTAAAAATATGTATTAAATGTACTTCTTTAAGTCAGTTTCAGGTGATCAAGCATGTACATACCTATTCATCCGAGTAATAAATAACAATAACCTATCAACCAATTTGTAAAGTTAGCGATCCTGGCTCCATCTCACTTAAGCCAATTCATCGCCACTTCATGGCTTGCTCAAAGCTCTATTCATAACCAATTCTGTCTAAACAAACATTTGGATTGGAATCTTTCGAGGAATTCCCCAACCGAAAACCAAAAGGGCTGTTTGCCTCTCCCATTGTTCGTTCGGCTTCGCTCGACATTGCTACGCGGTGAGATCGCTTCATTATCATTGAAATCGCTGGCATTATCAGATAATTAGATGGAACAATTGTCTCATTTATCTACACCAAATAACGTGTTGTATGTCATGGTCTTACCTAACCGAGAGACCCGAGAAAACCTCCCTCCCTACCACCCAGCAACCCTCTTGCTGGGTTCTTGTGTTTGGTTTTCAGTAAATTTGTTTGCTAATAGAATTTGAAAAGAACATTTGCCACGGAGGATAAGTCGCAGGGCGGAGAAGTTGCCCGGGTATTACGCAATACCTTTTGTCAGGGTCTCGCATTCGGTAGCCGTCTTACCTTACCCACGGTCCCAGGTCCCAGTCTCATGTAGATTTCTCTGTGTATTGACTTGAGATTATCGCACGCCGGGGTTAAAAACGTCCAATTTAAATTCAATTTCCGTGCAAAATGGTCAAAAGTCTGCGTGGCAAGAGGTAGAGAGGCAAGTAGATGCCGTGCACGAATAAAAAAAAAACCCACCACTTAAGGGTTTGCCAACTGAATCCGGAATGCTGAGTCCTGGATCCTGGACGCTGAATGCTGAATGCCAGCCGGATATCAAAGCGCAGACGGAGAGAGATAAACAAGGAAGCCAAACAGGATGCATGACCATGCAGGCGAAGTCACTTCATTATCGAGATTATCGGCGCAACTTCCAACCCTGGCGAGGCAGCAATCCCTCAGACTTAACATCTACATCTTGGCACAGAAAGAAAAATTGTCCTCGTAGAAATGGCCCATTTTCAAATTCGGTTGAGATTGAGGCATCGATTGAGGCATAGATCAAACTGGTTGTAGTTTGAATCGTATGTGCACCTGGTCACACTAAAACTACAAGTGTTGCCTTGCCATCGCAAGTGTGGCCTATTCTGAACACTTGTAATAGGGTAATTAGGTAATTAACTTGGCAGGGAAGCAAATATTTCAAACTAATGAATCGTTTTGCTCCGTGCACATCCTCATCCTCATCACTCTTCCCGAAACCCATCCCCCTTGTCGCCGTGGTCCACATCCTTGTGTGCATACGTTCGCGCGTCAGCACAAATGTCAAACCACTCACTGAGCCCTGTGGTGGTGATACGGTGGTGGCGCTGGCGATGGTGATGGTGGTGGTGGTGTTGGCGATGGTGGTGCGGATGTTGTTTGAATGGCGGGGTTGGTTTCCCGCTTCGCCACCCGTTCAGATCCGTTTAGGTTCTGGCTTTGCTGAGCGCCTGGCCACGGTTATCCTTGAGCCCTGCTTATTGCGAGTCGAGCCCCCAGGACAGGCTAATAAAATTTGCCAGCCAAATCCGCAACAAACCCCGAGAAATCGCTGCTTCCAAAAGGGAGCTCGAGGCGATCTGCTGAACGATGCGATTTGTGCCTGCCTCCTGAATGCCTGAATGCCTGACTGCCCGACTGCCGGCAGCCTAAGCAAATTAAAAGTGTTGAAAGTCAGCGAGGGAAAATTGGAAGGCATAATGAAAGGAAATTGTTTCAAATTGTCGTCCTTGAGGAAATGCTATAGGGTAGCAGATACTTGAGTCCTTGCGTTGCGCCAGTTGGAATCGTTTGCAAATTGAAATGAGTCTTAATTGGCCAACGGTTTGGGCAGCAGTTTGTTCAAATTGTGTTTGATCGAGTTTGATTAGCAGCGGGGCACTTACTTGTAATTGTGACATGTGTTTCATAAGATTATTGTATATATGAGTGAAAGTTGACTTTGGAAATTATAGCTTATTTATAATACAGAGAGATGGATGTACTATATACAAATAAGGCTTTAACATTAGTTCTCCTTTTCTCATTTTTTCTAAGGATTGCTTTTAGGCAAAGCTTAATTTATTCATGGATATATATTAGTTAAATGAGCCATTCTGAATGAATTCAGAGGTATTAAAGGTGAATGCTTTTATTAGAATGCCTACGTTGACCTTTAGCAATCGAATTAACTGATTACTAAACTCAAACCCTTTTAGGAAGAGGTGCTCTTTTTACCCAGTAAATTGACCCCCATAACTATTTAATTTTGGTGTAATAATCCACTGAATAAGCCACCGACTTATCAAATCGATTGGGCAGTCGCACTCGAAAGTATCTGGCATTTCAGGTAATTCAGCCAAGTACTGTTGCCATTCAGAGATGGGAAATGCTTATAAAAGTTAATTAAATGCAAGGCAAAGCAAACAACAATCAGGGGTAAGAGTTCCACGGACGAATAGGAAGTGGAAGTGGATGTGAAAATGGAAAAGAGAACAGCACAGTACAACAAAAGCGACAACAACGATGGCAAATCAATGGGCTAAGTGAAGGCAACGTGGCTAATCGATTCATTTGGAATTCAATACACAGGCACTTCGGACAAAGACGGGTAGCCGGGAAGCAGAGAGACGGGGCGGTTTGGAAAATCAATATGGAAAAGCATAAATGGCAACACGCTGGCCAAGTGTCAAATGGAGGTATGAGCCATCACCCACCCCACTTCCCAGTCCACCCCACTTCCCTCCCCTGCACTCCACTCACCCCACTTTGTGTGCTGAAAATGCAATTGCAATGGAAACCGAAAAAGCCGTCAACCACACACACTCACGGTCGCAGCGAAACAGACAGTCGGGCAGAATAGACATGTATGCACAGCTCGGGTCACACTAATAGGACTAAACTTAAGTTTTAACTAAAATACCATTTAAACAGAGATTGGATTCGAACCTTATAATATCTATAAGCCAAAATGTAACTAAAACAAAATATTTAATTTATTATGAGTTCCAAATTGACTTAGTTCTGTGGTCTCTGTAAATTATTCACAAATACAAAATCCTCTAGCTGTCTTAGGTATTAAAAGTAAAGCTCAAAGATTTCCACCACCCCTCATAGTTATTAATGTTTTAATGAGTTTTTGCAGACACGCTTGCATATTGAAGTTTGTAAGAGCTACTACAATTCCTTCCTTATCTGTTGCATGCACTCGTAAAATGGTACAATACCTCCTGGTTATAAGTCCGCTTCCCGTTCCACCCCCTGGCACCCACTCGCTCTGCCGCTCCGCCGGTCTGCCATTTTCAATTTATTGTTATTATTAATTTTGATGCCGAAATAGGAAAAAGGGATGCCGTGCCGCCAGACCAGAAATGCAAGGAAAAAATCAAACGAGGGCCGTGGCATGGATGGGATACCATGGGATGGGATACCATGGACGGCTGATGGGTAGGAAAGGAATCTACATCGACTGGCAGTCGACGAGTTTATTTGTGTGAAATTCAAATGTAAATACTTGAGGGTGCTTAAGGGTGTCTTTAGGGGTTTAATGCTCGACTGCTACGCAATTTTTCTCTCTTCGCTCAGCGCTCTCCACTCGTCGTGTATTTGTATTTTTCGGTTTCAGTGTCGGTTTCGGTTTGGGTTTGGTTTTGGTTTCGGTGTTTGGTATTTGGGATTTGCGATTTGCCTTTAGCTTGCCAAATGATTCTCCGCTGGTTGGGCTGCCATTGTGACATGCTGCACTCCCAGTCAATAGATGCCCAAGTGCATGAGGAGAAAGTACGTATTTGTATCTCGAAGGGCTTCAAAGGGTTGGGAAGTGGATTCGGGGTATTGGAATCGAGAGCAAAAGTGCAGCTGGGAAGGAGCTTATCCTTGAAGGAGCTGAAAGGGTTTGAATTTGAGTGCTTGGCGGCCTGGCGGTCGGGTGTAATATGTCAACATACGAATTACATATGATTAGGTGGGGAAACTTTTATGCAAATAAGCCAACATATTTTGAGAACCAATTTGAAAGGCACATCTTTCAGTAATATAACTCCATTGTCATAGCAAATCATTGTTAGCAATATTCCTAACAGTTGAAGATATATGTTGAAGATAAATCAAATACACATGCATCTATATTGAATGAAAGGGTATATCTTAAGTCTTTTTAAATATTTATATACATATATTTTTTCAGGCCCTTTTTAAAAAATCATTCCTACTCACATGTACTTTGTCTGTAGCACACCTTTCTTTTTAAATGCATTAAATAAGTAATGAACTAATTAAGAATTCCATGTGAAGATGCAAATTTAGCTATTTTGGTGACACTCTCGTTAGAGGGTACTTCCCAGCCGAGCATACAAAGGGAGACACCCACCTCCACCTCAGGTCAAACAACTGCCTTTTGTTTCTTGACAATTTCGTTGGCAAAGACGATGACGACAACAAAAGCCACCGTCAAAGATTAGTCATACGCAGTTGTTCCGTGGCCTGGAGTGGGTGACTCTGAGGGAGGGATTCGGAACGGAAGGAGAAGGAGAAGGGGGGAGAATGGGAAGGGGGAGCTGAGATGACGAGGACAGCGACTGCGGGACGCCAGGCGACATTCATTTCAATTGACACGTGCACAATCTGCCCGTTCCCGTCATCCAGAGACAGTGGAAAAATGTTCGAGAATCGGGCGAGGCGACTGCGAGAAGCTGGGATTACAGCCGGAGAAAGGAACCGGAGATGGAGGTGGAGGAGGAGCGGAAGATGGAGGAGGAGGAGGAGCTGGAGATGGAGCCTTATGAATATGAAAATGTCTGACAGGAGCTAAGTAGATGTCTCCTCGCACCTTGACAGCAGCTGACGATCCGGGAGGACGTTTCGCTGGCATCAGCATTAGCTTTAACCTCAAGCCAGCGAACTGTTCGCTTCTTCTTTTGTTTATAAACATTTTGGTTCACGGAAAAAATGATTAGTTCGTTTATAAAAGTGGATGATGTGACTGAGTTTAGAAGAAAATTTAAGTGCTTTCTAAACACATAAAATGTTAAATAATTTTATACAAAATATACTGGGAACTATAAACTTCTTTTATACCAGATCTTCATAACAAACAGAAACTTGAGATGCATGTATGCTAATGGCAACGCTGTGATAATTTCTCCCTGTGTACAGTCATTTGACATTTTTGTCACCCAAACAAATCAGCGGGTGGCGGCGCCCTCCACCCCGCAAAACCTAAAGATCTTTTGGCAGTATTAAAAAATTATATGCCAAATCGAAAGTGCATGTTTAACATAAACAGCCAGCCAACTAAACGAGGCGAAGAACAACAGCTGGAGTTTAGGGGGTATTTCTAATGCCTTTTTTCTTGCGCTGATCACCCGCTGGGGCGTTTGGCAATCTGCTCTTTTGATTTGAACTCTATAGTAGTAGTTCTTTGGGTGTTTACGAGTCGAGTTTTTAACCCTTAAGTGCCACGACATTTATTGCCATTTATGAGGCTCGTTTTGGGGGTTACGCATATGAAGCCGGCGGGCATTGTTGTTCCGGCATCGTTATTTATGGATATATGTATTTAATAAACTCCGTGGAAGGACACTGAATTGAAAATTTGTTCATTTGCCATGGTAAATTATATGGTTGAAGAGCAGCGTGATAGCGAGGGTGAGTGTAAAGGGTCCTATGAGAGATTATCAAAGCATATTATGGGGTTGGTATTAATTTAAACAATACGCGGATTAATAAACTGCATATTAAAAGTTATGAAACATTATACGAGCTTAAGTGTGCTGTAGTTGGTGTATACATATGTTCCAATCTGACTAGAAATTGTAAATAATATTAAAATTGCCCCCAGATGTTTTAAATCTATTAAAACCTATTTGCAAGCTAAAAGGTTAAGAGCAATCCGGATTCCGATGGCTTATAAAACGGATTTCCACTCATTAGGCAATACATTTCAAATAGAAATTGTTTCATTGCTGCGCGTCAAGCGTCAGTTGTCCAATGCTTTGATATTTAATCAAGGCAATTAATTAGCATAATCACATTAATTGTCGCCGGCAAAGTAAAAGCTCAGTCTCCCTACAAAATGCACCTCATTGCTGCCGGGTATATGGGGTTTTAGAGTTTATGAACTGAGTTTTAAATGTAAAAGCTCGCTGAATTTATATTCCCAAGGGTGTCTTTGTTTCGCTACTTTTGTACCTTTTTTTGCCATCGGAAGATGGCCTCTGTCTGTGGCACTTGGAAGCCCCTCCACTTGGCTGCTCCTCAACTCCTTAACTCTGAGCAGTTGAGCTCAACTGTTCAACTGCTTTGTTTATGATTTTGTGCCGTCATTGGGTTTTTAATTTGCCTGCCATCCGAGTATTGCCACTGCCCCGCCCCCTTCAGCTGCTGCCAAGTGCAGTTAATTCCGCAATTGCAATTGCAGTTGTGGGTTCTGGGTTGTGGGTGACTTGTTGTCGTCATCGTTGTGGGTTGCCTGTCCCCCCCCTTCTCCTCCCTCCCCCTTTGCGCCCGCTTTATGTGCTTTCCTCGCTGGCGATTTGCATAATTTGTTCTTTAATTTATGGCATGCGAATGCCTTTTCCTCGCATTACTACTCGTATTATTGTTGTGACAGCGAAAGAACAACAATAATACGAGTAGTAATGCCTTTTCCTCGCATTACTACTCGTATTATTGTTGTTCTTTCGCTGTCACTCGGCGAATGTCTCAGAGTCGGTCGCAGAGTTTTGAGTCTCCCTGATTGAGATGGCTTAATTAACTAAACGATGTGCCTGGAATTTAATTGGCAACCGCTCAGCGATGGCGGAAGCGTTTTTCTCGAGTTTAGTTTCGTGCTTTTGCCACTGGAACTTTCCACTCATGGATCACATTCCGCTGAAGAAGACGCGCCCACCAACGATCTGCTAATGCCAGATGGCTTTAATTTATTTTGTAAATTATTTCCCATATCAAAAGCAATGAAAATACATTTTCCCGCCCTCTCCCCCGTTTGCCCTGAAAATACATTTTGTTCATAAACAAAATGTTTTCGTGGGCCATCCCGAAGGGAAAATACACAACTAGTTGTATGGAACTTGGCAACAATTCTTGAATTGTGATGGAAATCGAAGTGAAAATCGAGAAAGATGAGCAAAGAATTAGGAGAAGAGGCCTTAAGTGAACCGAAAGCGATAAATAAAGTTTTTGCCTTGGTTTATAATTATAATCATCTTAGGCAGGCGGAAGATCTGCGGAAAATACTTTCGAAACATGTTGCAATTGCTTATAGTAGTTTTAAGCAAAGCCAATTAAGTGGTGAACATATTGTTAAAAACATTGGAATGTTCAGAAAATGTTTATGTCTAAGTGCTTAAGAAAATGAAAATTAAATTAAATCATGTCAAGAGATACATATTTTATACTATATATTTTTGGAAACTGTAGCATACTATTTCGGTAAATTATTATTGTAAGTTATTATCTTAATATACGAAATGGTTTTAGAACAGACTAAATTTGTTGATGAAATTTAACAATTATAAAAATTATTGGATGGGTAATTTAAAGTTTTAGGTTGGGCGAAAACTCTCAGAATTACTTGTAATTATGGTTAATAAAATCCTCTCTCCCACAAATAAAAGACAAAAGTTTCGAAAGTTTTCTTGCCTTATCGGGGGTTGATGCCACCCACTTCCTGCGATCCCTCACCATTCCCTTTGCCACCTCATTATCTTTAACTCTGAACTTTTCCATTTCGCCCAATAAGGAAAATTCCGCTTTCCTCGCCCCCAACTCTCAATTTTTCTCCGTTTTAACATCGAGCTAGCGCCAAACGATTCTCGGAATAATTTTCCATTTTGCTGCTGCTTTGGTCTTTTGCTTTTTAATTGAGTACATACAACCTAAAAGATGCAGACGAGAAAAAAAAACAACGAAAATTAAATTATGTGCAAAGAGGAACGAAATCTTTTTCGGTGACTTTTTCATTTGAATTTCGGAATGGAAGTAGTCAGCGAAGCCATTATGAAATTATTTATTAAATATTGTGAAATCACTCGATGCACATGGACCCATTTGGAACCTTGAAGTGTCGCTGTATCTTTATAGGAAATCGTAGATGTAGTTGTATCTGGGTTTTATACACGCAAAGAAGTGAATTACTTGAAAGTGATGGAGCAAATGTATAAGTTTACAAATGTATCATAAGCTGGGAGTCCTTTCTCTGGTGATTAAAGTCCCAGCGAAGCACTAGAAATTGTAGATATTTTTGATATATATAGGTAAAGATACAAAGATACATTTTTCTCTCTCTGCATCTGTATCTGTTTATGGGCAACAGGGCAACGCTTGGATTCTAATTGTCGAAGTCGTCGTTTGTCGTCGCTTTTTCATTGGCGTCATCCATCGCTGTCGTCGGGGTGTGAGATTTAAGTCGGTTTATCGACAGCATCGTCGCCGATTTTGGTTGCGTATTGTCGCCTATATGGTACTCCCCCCCTCTCCCTCCCTCTTCCTCTGAAAGCCCCACGCGATTGATCATCATTCGCGCTGCCTTTGTTTGTGCGACTCGCGTATTTCTTCAATAAATTTTCAGTTTATTCGGTTTATTTATTTACTTATATTTGCTATCGCTCTTTAGCTCGCATCCACCGCCCCACTTCAGTTCACAATTCCCTTTCCATTTCGGCTTTTTCGCTTTTCGCTTTTCGTTTTTCGCTTTGTTTTCTCGCAGCCTTATGATTATTTTTCTCAGTTTCCACCTCCAAAGCCCCATTCCCTCGAAACCTTCGCCTCCAACGTCTCCATCGCCTCCATCGTCTGCGTCGCTCGCGTAATTGAATTTCAACTTGTTTGCATTGTCGACGATGATGATAATTCGTCGGGGTATTTTGCGTATTGAGATCAGGGCCTCATCAATTAGTAAATTAATTTTATGCTCGCCGCTTTATGGAAATAAAGTTTTGCAGCAGCCATGCCGAGGAAAGTGGAAAATCTGAGGGATGGGAACAGGAAGCGAGCTTAAGATTGGAAATCTTGTTTGTTTACTCAGTTAGAAAATCGCCCGGAATTCTTCAGATATTCATCAAGAAGGCCGTCGAAAAAATCTTTCTTCAACTTATGGCTCTATTGATTTTTGAACAATTTAATTAATTTCTTTAAGGTACTGCAAACTACTTAAATGTACACAAGTTCTAACTTATCACATATTGTATTGAGAAACAGAAATATTTTCAATAAAATTACTATTTAAAACAGCAGCTCTTCAAATGATAAATGTATTTTAACTTAACTGGCAATTTCCACACATTTTTCAACTGGTTACCTTTACATTTGTCCCATTTTACGGAATGAAATGCCAGTAAATATTTTTGTAATTATTCGATTTATTTTTGCACCATTTGACGTACCAAAATTTCAATTATAATCAGCTTTGGCTTAATTTAAATATGGCATACATTTGCCAACCACTTACTCCCACTTTCAACTTGTTATTTATTTTCTACTGCCCGTTTTCCTCGGAAAGTTGCAATTATCATATTTGACTTTGCCGCATAAATTCTGTGAATTATCTCACCGCAACTATTTTTATTTGTTTTAATTATTATTATAGTAGTTTTAGCAATTGTATTCTGTTGGCATTTTTTTGTTCGTGTTTCATAAAATATTACAGAACTCGAACGAAATGTTTGTGCCATTGATTCGTATTTGCGGTTGGCAAACCGAAACGAAATGTGCAACAAATTATTTCTGATATTATAATTTATTTATAGAGCAAAGCTGAAAATAGAAACAGTCGGAAAATCGGAAAAATATGAAATGTGACAATTCAATCAGAAATCGAGATAGGAACTCTCTCACTTTTATATATATTATTTGTTGTGTTGATCCGAGTGTTTTCACCGTTAAAATGCAATCTAACTTATTTAATTTGTTTGACATTTGGCTGGCAATAAATATTCATTTCTGCCCGCAGTGGGTGGTCACTGTAGATATGGGAAAATTGCATGCAAACACAATTAAATGTTTTCATTTGCATTTTGTGTGCTCCTCGATTTAATTGCTGCCAAGGGATATGTCTTGGTCAAACGGTTTACGTGGCGTATACTTGATAAAAGGTATTTTCTATGAATGTGCAAATTGCGCAATTGAGAAAGAAAGAAAGAAAGATTAATCAAGGGCTTTTGGCGAATATGTTCTAAACAATGTTGAATTTATTATTTCCCACTGAATCCATTGCATAATTAAACATTACAATTCCTGTGGTGATTTCTGGCCATTTTAATCTGCTGCTAAGTCCCTCTTTTGTCCGGTCAATGTGTAAATCAATAATGCATTCAAAACTTATTAGAACAAACAAGGATTCATTAGGCGCAATCTGTGTTCGTCCGCCTCGCAGTTGTTATTTATATCGATATAACAAGGTAATAACTGCACACTTAAGTATGCAAATAGCCTCGTCCGCACCTCCGTCCTTGTGTGTGCCACTGTGTGTGGGTGTGTGTGTGTGTGCGTCTATGTTTGCACATGCAAATGTTATCATTTGTGATTAGTTACAGTCCTGAAATGCTAATGCCCCTTGACAAGCAACAGCAACAACCGCAAGACAACTCACTTTCGGGTTAACTGGAATGCCAGCTTGCATGTGTCTGTATGTATGTATGTCTGTCTGTGTGCGTTTGATCCTTATGAATAGTCAGCCAGCCGGAGGACAAGTCGAATTTGGCCCGGACTGGCAGTGGGCTTCGCCCTGAATTATTTACACAAATCCAACTGCAATCGTTTGTCAATTTGCCAATTGACAGTGAACATAATTGATGGTGATTAAGGGTGCACGTAGTAGGCAAAGAAGGTGCGATTGCTTCATGAAGTCATTCGCTTGGCAATAAATTTGGTGAAC
This sequence comes from Drosophila teissieri, assembly GCF_016746235.2. Classification (NCBI taxonomy): domain Eukaryota; kingdom Metazoa; phylum Arthropoda; class Insecta; order Diptera; family Drosophilidae; genus Drosophila; species Drosophila teissieri. Next base: position 10,368,402 of record NC_053031.1, on the reverse strand, counting down.
TTATGTGTAAGTGTAACTATTGTAAACTTGAAAGACCTATTTTCAAACTTTATTTGTAACCCCTTATTAATAATAAGTTGAAGTTCTATGAATATAGATAGTTAATAATATGTAAGGATAACATACTTTCCTTCCTTGAGCGCATCCTGCAACTGCTTCAGGCATCGATCGATCTTCCTTTCCCTCACTTGTGAGCCATATTTGGATGACGAATACGGATCGAACAGGAATGGAAAGTAGGGATGTGTGTCAAACGTTAAAACGCAAGTCGAATCATCTTTGCTGACTTCCTCCTTGACTTTCTCCTTTGCGGACTCCTCCGCTTTTTCCACCTTTTCACTCATTTTGCCACTTGCCAAGCCGCGTTACGTATACGCCACGTTGAGCAAATCACGATTAATCCGACAGTTTCCTACGGCACTTCCAAACGCATCGAACTCTCTTTGGCAACTGTCGTCTAGTTCTTTGTCCGACTTCCTCTGCGATTAATTTTTTTAGCAGTGCCTCCAGTGCCTGGCAGTAGTTATTACAGTTGGCCAGCACATCTTAGCCATTGCTGCACTAATCACCAGCGCCATCAGCTGCAGTCTTGCAGCAACGGCTGCCACTCGATTGCATCGCCTTCACCACCCATTCTGAAGGCCACGTGAAGCTTTTTGCATATTGCGTATACGTCATGTGTGTCCGGGATCGAGTTTCACTTCATGGTAATATATGAAAAATTCCTGGTAATGCAATGCGATCCCCAAACTGATTGCTTTAATGGCATGTTGATTCAGTTAGCTGGCGATTAACAACAGCTTTTGTCAGCGAAATTTACAAACTTTTAAAGTCGGTCTTCAAGTATATTTGGCCTTCTGCTGTGATCCTCATATATTTTCTAAATTATGTGGTATTTTTAGAAGAGTAGTAGGAGTATATAACTTTAAAGCAATAGACTTTGTGGTAATTCCTCACATATTTTCAACGTTCGTCGCTCTAGCTAGGAAAATGGAAAATTGGGAAGTGAGAGGTGGAAAAAGTGACCTCATTTGGCATAGGACCTCATTTCCTAACGCCCAACAAGCAGCTATTTTTTGTTGTTCTCCTTCGCAGTTAAGTGTCCTTTCGCATTTCGTTTGCTTGGTGTTTGTCCTGTTTTGTGGGCGGTTGATTTGCTCCTTGGCTCCTCCCGCATCCTGTTCTGTGTTCGTCCTGTGTTCGTCGTGCCCTTGTTTTGCTTTCGGTTTGGTGCCCATGTAACTTGCTGGAAAATTAATAATAATAAAAAAACACCTACAGGGGGTGGGAGTACACGCGTGACCCTATTAAATGTGTGCTAATAAAAGCTTGGTAGCTACGAAAAAATCCAACGAAAACGAGCGAAACACGCAGGGGCAAGAGGGCAGATAGCTGACCAAGTGCGTAATGTTGGCCAAAATATTTCTATGCCCAAGTGCTGAAAAAGTCTTGCTTACAAATTTCTCAAGTGAACAAGGGACGGTGAAATTACTTAAAAATTCACCAAGAACTGCGCAAGATGACGATGATGATGGTGGGGAAAACAAAATCAACGCTCACAAAAGCGGAAACATTTAACGTGGGTGGCGGGTGGTGGGTTGATGGTGTTTCTATTTACGCTAAAGGTCAACTTTTTCCATTTGCAGCTTGGTCATTTATAAAATCTTTCGGTAATATTAAGCAAAGCGAGGAAAACCAACTAAGAGGATGAAGTGGTGGAAAGGTCTAAGGAAGTACATAAAGAAAAGCCAAGGAGGACCAAAGCCGAGTTCTGTTGTGCTCGCGATTTATCAAATTAATGAGTATCATTTTATTTTCATTTCATTTTCCATGCGCCAGCACAAAAAGCGAAGGACGAAATCTCCGAAATTCCTGCAAGGAGTGGTCAAAAAGGAGAGCTTCGAAAATTAAGGTAACTTTTTGGCAAAGCCAAAGGAAAAGTGAGTGGAAAAAATGTATAAAAAAGAAATCAAAATAAATGAGAAAGAAAAGGCGAGGACTGGTCAAAGTAGTTGAAGATTCCATTCCATCTACGGTAAAAAATCTAATAAAATGACTAGAATGAGGACGAAATAAGAAATACCCTAACTCCAATGAAAATAAATATTATTTCCAAAACAGAAATGTTAAATATTCCTATCTAAAACAATAACAATTTTTAAATGTTTATATATTTCTCAAACATGTAATCTAAATGATATATTATTTTTTACCCAATTAATAGTATATGTAGCTAAGTAGAACTTGAAGCAATTGACCTTTCCGGAAAGATAGCAATCTGTGTTTCAAAATATCCGAATAAGTTATATGATCCCACGCGAGTGCATAAAATAAGAGAAGCAAACACATGGCAGCACAGTCAGAAACTAATGTCGGCGATTACATAAACAGGACACATGAAAGGACGATCCCAGACGAGAGAAAAGAGTGGGAGGGACATACACACCCAAAGGCCAAATAGGAACACCCAGAAAACCAACATGAGCATAAATCCTCGCACCCGAATGCCAAACCCAGTAACCCTCCGCATTCCGCCCCACACAAAAAGGATACAAAACACTTTGCATTGGCAAGGTACAAACAAATAAAGTGACCAAACCCGGACCAAGTAGGAAATAACCACCCACCCACCCACACACACACGTATAATAATAAATAAAATGCTTATGCGAAAAAAAAAGAAATCCAAGAAGAGACCCGAAAAGGGCCAGAAGTAACCCAAAGGAAACGGACAGGAGCGACATGCAGAAAGGAAAGGAAACGAAAAGAAAGGAAGCCAAGGCGAATTGTTTTATATCCCTCATTTGTCCATTTAATGGCTGAAACGAGCCACATCCAAAGAGCCAAAGAACTAAAGAACCAAAGAACCAAAGAACGAAAGAACCGATGAGGACGGAACCCAACCCAAACAGGAATCCAGGACATGAGCAAACAAAGCTGGGATAGCACAGGAAACGGATGGGGGCAAGGATGGCTGGGAAAAACGCAACCAAGCAAAGTGAAAAAGAATATTGAAACACTAATAAAAATGAGGATAAGCGGGGAATGCATTAAGTAAAATATAGAATAAGTGCCCATACATGGGGGTGATCAGGGTGAGGAATTTTTTCTGGGGGTGGTCCGTACGCAAAGGTTAGCGTAAGGGTTATGGCCGGGTCGCCCACCCATGATGGGTTACTCTCTAAGGGTTGCTCTTCCGCCCCCAAAAAGCAAATACGATCTGATATAGCAATAATTTAACCCTTCGGCAGCAGCATGTGGAAAACAATACCTGGTACACCCTGAGCAACAGATTTTCAACCTAATGTCTCAAGGGTTCTGTTCAAATTTCACGAACTTTTATGTGTAACACGAGACGAGTCATCAGTGGTGATTACAAATACGTCAGGCAGTCTCGTAAAAGTACTCTTGCTAAGTAGTATTCTCCAATAATCTGACAAATTTCCTAAATCGACAACAATCATATTTGAAGAGATTACTTTTTGGTCCATTTGTTTCCATTGGAGATTTTGTTTACTGATGGCCTCTGTCAGCTAATTCGTCTGGGAAAAAGGCTTAATTATAATCTTAGTTAAGAAACACTGCAAGTTTTTTAACACACTAATGAAAAAGATCTCCCTTAAATAAAAAATTCACAAAATCTTCTTGATTTGAATCTAAATATTTATCATATTTTTCAATACTTTGGTATGGGTGCTATGCTTGGTGTTGGATTACATAACATCTTAAAATGCTATTTATTTCCAAACTGAAATACATTTTTGAGTACATCACAATTTGTTTCCCCTGCCATTAGGCTTAGCTCCTTAGTAAGCTTAAATCTCTCTCCTGAGCGGACAACTCCCTTGAGCGGACACTTCTTTCTGGCTTAATATCTGTTACTTGTGCTTGCATTTGCTGCTGCTGCGAATGTTCTTCCAACTCAAATGTCAACTTTGTCGCACTCCCACACGGTGAACTGCGCCCGGGGGGCGGACAGGTGGAAGTTCGGGGGCATTTCGGGTGGCAGTTGTACAGTTTGTCAGACCCCTGACCCCGTGCAACCGAACGAGTCAACATTTTTGCAGTTTTTTGCCGGGTGGAAAGAGAAATGTAAAACAAAGTTGAAGCCAAACAGAAAAAGGACACAAAAGCGGTTAAGGGGGGGTAAAAAATAAATTTTAAACGAATCAGAAAATGGCAAATGGGACTGGCAAAATTGGGGGGAAAATAGTGTGTGGCGAACATATTTTAGCTGCTGCGGCTAGGGGCAAACAACAACAACCACAACAACAAAAATAAGCGCAAAAAATATGAATGCGAAATGCAGAGCGCAGAATAGGGTTGCCAGGCTGCTGTGCAGATGCATATGGAAGTGTGGCAACAACGCGAAAGTTTTTATTTCCTTGCGAGTTCCGTTCCACCAAGTGTGGTGGGTACCCAGGGGGTTATATTCTGGGTGGCATGCAACATTCAATGCATACAAATGGCATTTAAGCTTCCCAAAAGCGGACCAAAAACGAGCTAAGCGCAACTCTGACACATACATTCACATTTAGCCGGCAAGCGGCAGAAGCGCAACGCAATTTATATGCGTGGCGTAGAAAGAGATGGGGCGAATGGGTTAGAGGGAGACACACATACACAAAGTTGAGGGGACACGGTGAACTTAAACCGAGTCAAACTGCCGGCAAAGCTACTAGCTTACCCACACAGCTGCATGCTATGCACACACGTGCACTGAAAACAATTAAGAAATAAGTGATTAAAAGCTAATATGATTAAAATTAATTTATTTATTGTTTAGTCATAATTTAATGATATTCTTGGACTAGAGTCTATAGTATTTAAATCTCTTTAACGAATAATAAACAAGTTGTTATTTTTCCAGTCTTACATGTATATAAATTTGCATTCTTTTTATAGTTGTTATTTTTTCTGTCTTAAATTATATAAATTTGCATTCTCTCTATAATGATTTCTTTCAGTGTCGAGTCACACACTACACTCGAAGCATACAGTACTATTTCGACATGGCCTGTAGCTCGACTGCTCCTCCATTGTGCATAGGCATGGCTCTGTATAATAGTTGAGGGGACTGCCTACCAGGAGTGGACCGCGGGGTGTGCGAGGTGTTCGGGGGATATGGAGTGCTTCTGGATGAGGGCCGCCGGTGGGGTGCGGGTGTAGGTGGGGTGGTGTGGTGTGGTGTGGGGTGCAAGGCAGAGTGTCGGTCGGGCTGTTGGTTATGGTCATAAAATAAACCAAACAAACAAGCCGGAACCATGTCAGAAGGCAGCATGTGTGATATGAACGTGTGTGCGTGCGCCTGTGTTGGTGTGTGTTTGCGGCTATGTGGGTGTGGGTGAGAGTGTGGGTGTGGAAAGTGTGAGGCGCGAACAGCAAGGACGAACCTCTGGTTTAGGGACAGTGGGCACATTTCGAGTGGGCGAGCTTAGAATGGCTTAGTTTTTAATGTGTGAATATTATTCTACTGTGTGAATATCCAATTGTTGACCAGATTTTTGGCATATTTTTCAAGGATATGTATCATTAGTAGGGGTAACATAGTTTAGTTAAGCAAGTTAATTTAATGGCAGTTACCACTGCCAAGCTAATAAATAAACTCCATTGGTTATGAGCTGAGTATAAAATATTAAAACAAAACGGTGTAAAGTATAATTTATATATTATTATTGTTATCCATTTTTAAATTTGAGTATATCTTTTTACTGTTCTTAGAAAAAGGAAATATTTTATATATGTATATTTAGCATATGTACATGATATTTAAGTTTAATTGGCATTGGATATTAAGCAAAATACGTTTAGTTTCAAATAATTTAGCCCATTGTTTGGCTGGCTGTTGATGAGGGGTCAAGAAGGGTGTTGGGTGGGTAGTTCGTTGTTTTCCGTGTGGGTGGGTGGAGCTGGGTGGCTCGCGACCACTACGAACGGTGCGAGCTGTTTCATAATTTTTTATACACTTTCGTTGTGCTGCGCTGCGTTCTGCGGTTCGACATAGACACGACCCACCAACACCAACTCACGTACACTCGTCAATGGACAAAAAGACAAAAGGAGGGAAGTGCTCATACACACACACACACTAAAAGATAGATAAGCGGAGGGAGGGACAACCACACACATGCCCGATTATCCCGCCCACTCCCCACCACGTTCACCGCCCCCTTTGCCCACGCCCCTCCTTCCTCCCTCTCCGACGCATTTGTTCGTATGTCTGCACATTTATCAATAAAAATTCCCTTGCTGTTTTTGTTGTTGCCTTTGTTGTTGACTTTGCGGTTTTTTGTTTTTAATATTTTCACCGCTTTAAGTGTTAAAAGGATATCTGGCATTTAATGTGTGTGTCCTGTGTGTGTATCCTGTGCACATCCTCCTGTGGGTGTGTGCGTTTTTGGTTGCTTATCGCCATAAATATCATATTTACGTCTCTCTCTCCCTCTCTCCCTCCATCACTTTGCATGAGTGTGTGAGTGTGCGTTTGTTTGAGTGTTTTGGCTGAACCCGTATATTAAGTATACGCAGTGTGGTCCCGTAGTGAACAACAAACGGAGCAAAATGAGTGCACGGAACGAAAATAAAATTCAATTTGATATTTCATAAAGCGTATAGGTAATTAGTTAAGTACAACTTAATTTAATTATTATCCCATTTACATTTAATATATTTTGTGGCATTGGTCCAGACAGTTTTCCATTATCCATCAAAAGTTCCATTACATAAATAGTTATATTTAACCAAACTCATTTTTTTCGTTGTGTAGAACTTTAGTTTATGTGAAACTAAAGGCAAAAAGTTATATCCCCAGCGTTGCACTGTCCCATTTCGCATTTTACAACTCACCCTTTGCTGCAAGTCCGTTTTGGTACATTTTATTTTATAATCTGACTTTATTCCTCGAGTGGATGTTTGTCATAAAACTCTCTAGCCTCCTCATTTCCCATTTCACATTTTCTCTACAGTTTTCTGTCCTGCGATTCCTTCTGCTCCAGAGACTTTCAATTGAATGTGGGCCGCGATGCAGTTTTAAAAATGATGAAAACTTTGTTGAAGAGCATCCTTATTCCTATTCTCCCTGAAATAGAGCTGAAAATCGCGCAATAAATAAGTGCGCAAGTGGAGGAATGAAAACATTAAATAATATGTTAAACTGAGCTAGAATTTATAGATTTATAGATTTAGATTTATATTGCAATATCTCATTTGAACCGATTTCAATTAGGGACTTTTTGAAATCTTTATTTCTTTTAAAGCAAATGAAGGATCCCGACATCTTAATCTCGTTTTTATCGCCTCATTATTCTTTTCTCTTTCAACATTCCCCCGCACATTCCGTGCCAATTTGGCTGTTTTTCAGCACATTCCCCCGAGTTGCGAAAACATCCTCACTCATTTCATCTCATCTCGTCCACGATCCTTGGCAATCATCGTCAACGCATTGCTCAAGGTGTCATTTCCGGCTGCCCGGGCATTTTCCCCCATGGTGCCCATCCTTCGTCCTCCACTCTGATTTCATTCCCTTTCCATCTGAAAGCGGTGTCAGGAGCAGTTGGTAAGTAACAAAATTAATTTTCGTACAATCCGGCATCAAGGAGGACGAGCAGGACCAACAGGAACAACAATGGGAAGCAATAGCAGAGCGTTAAAAAAGGTGCAACCAAGCAGAGAGTTTTATCAGAGGAGTGTGCCCTCCACCTCCCTTTTCAGCTCTTCAACCTCCGCCAGCTCCGTTTGCTCCGCCATCCCCATCCCCATCCCGAATTCCCATTTCAAAAACCCCACATCCAACATCCAACATGCCGTTGTGCTGGCCTTTTGTCCAGTGGAGCATGGCAAAGCGGCTCCTTGACAGGACAACGCAGGAACAATCGCAGCGTTTTCAACATGTACTAATTTTCCACTCCACACCATGGAACAATCACCCACACGCTCACAAGCACATACACACAGATGCACGCCCACACGCACAGGACACAGACACACACACACACACACACACATTCAGTTTCAAAGGACAAAAGCCATTGCAGGGACTTGGACTTGACGCGTTTGGTCCTTGGCACTACAAGGGATTAACCTCAAAAAATCTCATCAAAGTCAAAGCCAAGAGGAAGACAACGGACAAAAAAATAAAGATGGTGTCCAGGGAAGTGGGAGGCGACACACTGAAAGAAAATATAGGTCACTTTTTAATTAAATTTAGCTGGCAAAACTTGAAACACTTGCAAGGTGCTTATCATTAAAAATCATTGGGCTTAACATTGAATTTTCTTTTTGATGTTTCATGATTTTAGTTGAATTCTTCTCTTCTTTTTGAAGATCGGTATATAGTTTAGATCAAAATGGGTTTAAGAAAACCCCAAAATTGTTGAAGGGTTCTTCAGATTTATATCAAATGGCTTAGGACTCTTGCATAAAGTTCTTGACTTTGGGTCAGCTCTCTTTTCTTCCGTGTGGAGCCAATGGGTGTGAGTTCTCAAATAGCATAAGCATCCAACGCACACACACTGAAGTGGGGGGGGGGCAACTTTGGGGATGGAGCCATAAAAATAAACCACCCAAAAGTGGGCTAAAATGAAGTTGTGTGTGCCAAGAACAATAAAAGCGGCAAAGGAAGCTGCGAGCAGCAAAAGACCATGGCAAAAAAAAATGTTGGAAGAAGGGAAAGAGCCGGCTGCCAACATGATGATGATGGCTAAAAGTTACAGCCTCGAACCAATGCGATGAACAGAATAAAAAAAAAAACACCAAGCGAGGAAAGAAAACCCAAAAGGAAAGCTCGCAGCGAAGGAATGATGGAAAGAAGGAAAGAACAAATGGAAAAAGACGTGCCACAGACAGTGAGGGGAGTGGGTGGGTGGATAGAAAGTTAGGGGGTTGGCTGGCGAGGCGACAGAAAAAATTATACAAATACAAAAGGAAGAAATCAAATGGGCAAAAAAGGACAATGACAAAAGAAAATAATACAAGCGATTGGGTTGAAAGCCTGTTGTGGGTGGTTGCTTGAAGCTTCAAGCTCGAAGCCTGTCGCACGGGGGTTGCAATGACGAACGTCCGATGACAATGACATTTTTTTCTTTTTTCTGTTGTATTATAATTTAGCAGTGTGTTCTTGAATAAAACCTGTGCATATGCAGCTCAAATTTATATCCGATATTTCCACGAGCGGATGTGCAGTGTGAGTTGGGCGAAAAATATCCTGGCAGCTTGTCAAGGGTCTCGCAACGAGACAGCCAAGGGATGGGTATTGCGAATTTTGGGTTGGGGGATGACTGCGATGACTGCGATGACTGGGATCCAGACAGTGGCAACCTTCTTATGGAATAATACCCCGAATATGCGTAAATTTATTTTTTTCCGCCTGATTCATTGTCCTATGCAAATGAGGTGGAATCGCAATCACAGCGAGATGGCTGGTGGTGAGGAGGTGAGCGCAAAAAGAAAATGGATAAATGTGAAAAGTGGCAAGAGGAAAATGAAAATGAAAAATGTTCGAGCGAAAACCGCAGGAACTTTGCCTCGTTTTGTGCATCTTTTTTGCGCCAGTCAAACCAAATTCCTGCCACTTAGCGGCAGCTTCGTCATTTTCTGGGTAATTCGAAACTTTCCCAAGGGATTAGATGAGCACTGGGTGGCAAGGGTGGCTGCCTGCGCTGCGGCATGTAAGTTGACTATTATTTTGACATGACTACACAATCAAAGCCTGAAAATATCCCGAGAACGCGGTTGTCCTTAAAGCTGCTTTGCTTATGTCCTCACCTCCCGCGTTATTTGCAGTTTTCCCCAACGACCACCAAACACCCAGCCACATCAATGGCAAACGACCTTCGCTGACAAAATGCACAGTGGCATGGCAATTTCGCAGATGCTGGGCTGGAATTTTGCTGGTGGGGGTAATTGATGTGGTCGGAATATATGCATATTTCATATTAATTTTAAGAAAAAGCTGAGGGAATACGTAAATGGTGAAGGGTGTCCCATTTTAATTAAGTTTCAACTTCGCCCTGCCTCTTGTAAGTGTAAGTCATTTTTAAAGTTGAAGTTATCATTTGTAAACTTACAAAGTAATAACAATGATTTCACAAAACTGAAGGAATACTTCAATGTTTAATATTATGTACAAAATAATAACTTTGATTGGAACTGAGGGAACTAAGGGAATACTTCAACATTTAATATAATGCATAAGGATAATATAAGAATCCAATACACTATACAAACATTATTTTGCTTAATAATAATATTTTTTTTACACCTCTGCACTTATTTTCGTGAAGTGCATATTAAGCTAACACAAGGGACTTTAATTGTTAGATCTGTTAAGCTGGCTCTTAGGCGTTAAGCCCCCAATTTTCGACCACTGTGCCATGTCTGTTGAACATCGCTGTCGCGCTGCCTCGTCTCTAAGCCAAACATTGTGTTGACGGCTTTTAGGCATGTGCGTGGTGCTGACTGGGCTTCCGAGCATGGGGGTGGTGGTGCAGTGGGTGGTGGTGGTGGTGGTGGTGATGGGGGTTTTATTCGGTACTCGGTGTTTTATTCCGCCTGCGTTTGGGTTTGAGTTTGGTTTTGGGTGTGCCAGAGGGCTGTAATAACAATGACGACGATGACGACGACGAAGTCGCCCAGCAGAGTTGACAATATGCGCAGAACCATCGTCCTCCATCCTTCATCCTCCACCACTTCCACCACCTCACCGCCCATCTGTCTCCAGCAAGTCGCGTCAGTCTGTCCCCTTGCTGCCCTCTCTCCATTCGGAGCAAAGTCTTCAGCCGCTGCTCCAGCCCAACGTTCAACGTTCAACATCCAAACATCCAAACATCCAAACACCAAAACGCCCAACCCTTAACCCATGCTCATATTGCTGGCAATTTTCTATAATCCTTTTTGCCTTTTGCAAGCATTTCTACAAGTTGCCGCCGTGTTGTTTTTGTTACTGTTTGAGTTTTCATTGTTGTTGCTGGTGAAAGTTTATGAAAAGTGACTGCGTTAGCAGAAAATATTATGCTGCCTGCGGCAATGACTCCCCACAAAAAGCAGAAGCCCAGCCCTAAAATGGAGCCACCCACTACAAAATAGCACCCTCTCAACTGAGTGCTCTGCCCACTTTTAGTCATAAACTCTTTTTTATTTCCATTTGTATACCCATTTTTTGCAGCCTTTTTTTTCGTTTTTTTTGGATAAGAGCTGGCAAAGTTTTAACTTTTGCTACCAAAGTTGGCTAAATGTTTAAATTCAAGAGGGGAAAACACACGCAGATACAATATTGTGTTGGCCTAGCGTGGCCACAGTGCGTATGCGTGATATACTCGACCCAACATCGCATCGTTCCACAGAATTTTCCAACCCAAAAACTTGCAGAGCTTAAATCAAACTTTTTGGTCATCCGATGGGAGAGGGGCATTCAAAATTGAGGAGGTTTATAGGGTGGCGAGGAGGGGGGGCGTCGGCGGGTCCTTTCAGATCTGCACTTCAACTTTTGGGTCAACGTCTGTTTGTCTATTTGTTTGTCCGTTTGTCTGTTGCTATCTGCGTCTGACTGTCCTTGTTGTTGTTGGTGTTGTTGATGTGCTTGTGCTGTTGTTGTTCCGCGGGGGTTTCTCTTACCAATCCGGCTTTTGCACTATGACCATCCTTTTTGGCCCGCCTTTTCGGGGCGCACTCAATGTCTGCTCGATTTGTTTGTACATTTCCCTCACAGGGCAACATCACCCCCTGCCAAAAGTTCCAAACTTTTCAGCTGACCATTGGACATTGTCCTTCTCCATCTTTTTGGGTCTAAGTGCTTGTGTGTGTGTGTGCTTGTGTATGTGTGCGAGAGCGACCTTTTTGTGAATTTTTGCCTTGACTGACTTGTCCGTCGTCCTGCGGTCCTTGGACTCCTCTGCCGCCTTGCCAAGTTGCCTTGGCCCCAAAATTCTGCTGCTGCTGCTGCCACTGCTGCCTTTCTCTATTAACTTTTCGTTTTAGCTACTTTTTCTTTGTCCCATCCAACGGACAGTCGGTCCGTCAGTCCTTCAGTCCATCAGTCTTTGGGTACGTGTATCTGTGACCTGCAGAGACTGATGACCACGGGATCTGGACGGAACTGGGGGTTTGGGTTGGTTAGGTTTTCCATTTGGCATGGGTTTGTCGCTCGAGTGTCGCCAGGCTAGGGGCGAAAAATGATTTGTGGATGGTTAACAAGAGGTTGAAACTATTTAGGGGATGAAACTCCAGCTGAAGAGTCACCAATGAATAATTGGATGGAGTTAATGTCGGACTGGGTGGGTGTTCATTTCCATTTATGTGTATTAATTATAATAAGTATTATTATGCGTTGTTGTGTATTTTCAATATGTGTAATTTATTTAAATACACCATGTTTTTAAATGCCATTTCAGTTTATTAATTTATTGTATCTATTAAAGGACTGAAGTCAGGAAAACTAGCTTTTTATGTTCTGTAGTTTTGTTACATATTTATATCATCTAAATAGAATGTTTTTGAAAATGCAAACATGTTGAAAGTAAAAGTAATAAAAGTAATCAAAATGTATTCACCCTAGTGTTATTTATAATATTATAAATCTTGCTCAACATCCTGTAATTGTACCCCTAGGATTTCTTACGAAAAAGAGCAATGGGCTCTACATTCCATCTCCTAAGCAAATATTTATTTGATCTTTATTCAAATTGCTTTTCCATCCTCGGGCAATCATAATCTATCATGTATTCCCCAAAACAGCATATTATCATCACCATCTTATGAGGCATATCCTTCGTTATTTGTCCGTCGTCCTCGTTTCATCCACCAACTACAACTCGATTATATTCCAGTTGGCAGATGACAAAATATCGCACCAAAGTCGACATTCGCCGTCACAGTTCTGGCTGCCTCTTTTTCCCTCTTTTCCCGCTTTTCCCTCTTTTCCCTCTTTTAGCCAATCCCATCCGTATGTCCGATCCAAATAAATACAGCCATCTGCCCCCTTTTCCCCCTTTCCCCTCACCACCGTCCCTGCCCCTTTTCCACCACCTGACGCCCGCTCCTTGGGAAAAACCATAGCAATGCCATAGTCCACGCTCCGTACGGTCCGATGTCCTTAGTCCGAAAAGGACATGCTATAATTTCCAGCAACAACAGGGTGTACGCTGTATGGTGGGGGGTGGGGGGAAACCCAAATGGGAAAGAGTGAGAGGGATAGAGAAATAAAGAAAACCGACAGAGGAAAAAAAGCAACAATCCCAACTGCGGCAACAACAGCTACAAACAACTTAGGCCAAGCCATGTCCCTGTGCGACCAAAAAGCTCGCCCATAGTTGTCCATTCCGCCACCCCTCCTGCGTACACTGCGAGAAATACTACATTCTTCGGGCTCAAATAAGTACATTTGAAAATTTGAAGTTCTTCATCTCGAAGTAGGCTTAAATAACTTGTATAGAAAGCATTGTATAGTTTTTCGTATATTAAGCACTAAATTCTTGATGAAAAGCTGTTGATATTTTTGCAGTGCAATTATCCCTGTATTGGTATGCATGCCTTGGTATGCCATCACGCAAAATGTTCCACTGTCCACCCGCTCCACCTCCATTTCGCCGGCGACACCCCCCATCCGCACCCACCTCTTAATGGGTGGCTTGACAGGGTTTAAGCTCTTTTACGGGGCAGATTGTGTTTCCACAACAACAACCCAAGCAACAGCTCGAGCATCAGGACGAGGCAAGAGGGAGGCGGAGGAGAGGCAGCAAAGTAAACTCGGAAAAGGTTGCATTTGATGGCCAAAAGTGGGGGCAAGGAGATATGAAAGCCAAGTGAGCTAGCGATGGCCGGACCACAATTATGACTTAAGGATAGCTCAGTGTTTAATCTTAATGGGCTTCGGTCTAAGTACATTACTCCAAGAATCTTATTATATTTGATCAAATTTCGATAGCTTGAAGAATGTTTACAGGGGAGTATTCATTGAGTATAAGGTTACAGCAAATTTGTCAAATATTTAAAAAGATTTGGAATAGGTGGAATGGATATACTAATGATAACTCACGATAGACTTAAAATAATTAAAACTTTCAGCTTGACAGTAATATTTAATGTTATTATTAAGAATTAGCATTTAAATATACCCCTTTTCTGTTGACCTTTAACCTTTTTCCTGTGCGTGTCACGACCTTTTGCCACCGCTATATTCGCCAATATAGAGAAGACGTTGGCGGAAAATAAGCTGGCAAAAACCTGATTCTACTTTGGCGCAAAACTTTCTTAGCTCCGACTTTTGTTAGTAGTTGCCTCGACTTTCTTGCCCACTTGCCGCCCCTTACCCCCTCTTTTGGTCCTTATCCTGCCAGGACTCTTCTCTTGCTCCGCCAGTTTTCTTCTCCGCTGTTTTGCTGCTATGTTGCTTTTGTAAATTGGTAAAAGTTTGAGTTTAATTCAATTCGGAACGGTAGCTGTGAGTGGTAGCTTCCTAAAGGATAACGAAAACGTTGCCACTGCGGGTGGTGGTGGTGAGGGGTTGGTGCGGGGGGTTGTTGTCTGTATGTGTGCACAAGGGTGTGGGTGTAAAGGATATCACGCGCAAATTGCGGTGCCTGGCTGCAAAAGGGGAGAAACGGAGGCGAAGCAATGGATGGCCCCACGTTGGGCGCCACGAAAAGTTCTAGTTGTTTTCGTCCTCGTTGTTGTTGCACCACGTAGGGTCGACGAAAATGGGGATAAAGCGGGGACTAACGTTTGGCTTGTTGCTCGGCACATGCAACTCGGCAACTCTTGGCACGTAGTCGCTCCTAAATGTGACATGTTCATAGGGACAGGGGTACGGACTCAAGGGGAAGTGAAAAGGGATAACCGTACGAATAACAAATGGTTGCAACAAAAGCAATACAAAACACTTTTAGGACAAAAGTCGCCATCCCACTAAATTGTTGCTGCATTTTATAGATTTTGGTTGCACTACCTCTGGGTATTCCACCCCCCCGCCACCAGCGTTTTATTAGCAATTCCACACCCCTGGAAGGGAGAGTCCCCCCACCTCGAACTCAACAGTTGTTGGTTTTGTTGTCGCTGTGCATTAAGTGTTGCCAACTTTATTTAATGGCATAACAGTTGACTGCCAGTCATTGGCCTCGCACTCCACTCTGGTGCACTGTGAAATAATGGAATTATCTAGAGTCTTAAAATCCTATTAAATATATACAAACAAGCCTCTGGAGAACAGGGATTTATTAGTGAATTAAAGCTCTTAGAACACAGAATTTATGGATTTTTGCAATATTTATCAAATAGACATCGGTTGTAACAGCTATACTATCTTTGTTTTAGAATTATAAAGTTAATTAAAGTAAAGGTTAAGTGGTATTGATATAAGAGATAAAAGCTATTAGGCAGCTGGAAAATATTTGTAAATTTCAACTGTGTAAACAGTGTCATTAGTCAGGGAGTAGCAGTCTGCTGACTTTTTGGGATACTCCAAGCATAATTATAAAAAAGCAGTACGTCTTCGCCATGAGTTACTTAAAGAGCTTAAAATGGCAAACCAAAAAGTGGAAACACCGGGGTGCCGCTGCCTGGGATATTTACTAATTTGAAAATGTTTCGTGCCTTGGTGACTTTTTTGCCGTCGTAATTCTTGGTTTGTGTGGTTGTGAGCACAGGCGTAAATTGTCTATTAGTCCGTGGAGTAAACGAGAGAGAAATTGCTGCACATTTTTATTATGTGTTCTTTTGCTTTCCGTTTTTGTTTTTCGTCTAAGGGATGAAATTTAATTAAGATACTTTGACGTCTCGCAGATACACAAACAGAAGGCACCCAGCCACCCAAAAGTCCCCACATCCAAGGACAGAAACATTTGGTCCTTGGGATAATTCAATTTGTATGTGTATTGCTATGTGTAGGTCTGGGTGTGGGTGTGGAAAATCATCAATATACAAAGACAGCAGCCAAGACGTTGACAATGTCATGGGCCCCACCACCCAACCACCCATCCATCCAACCACCCATGAATGGGTGGGGTTTTCTAGGGGGCGGTGGTTCACTCACTTTCATTTTGTCATTTCGATAATTTTCGCCTTGTTGGATATATTTGGGTTTTGCTTTATTCTGTGGGGATGACGCCGACTGAAGGACAGCAGGCTTCTGTTAATGTATATACCATTTTATTGGGGGAGATTTGTGTTCGGCACAGGCCACTTGTGTGTTTCCTTCGATAATGAAATTACTTATCTATGTCATCTATGCTGATTTGGGTGTAGAGCCATTTCAGAGTTAGGTGAAAGCTTTTAAGGGATAAAGCGATGAACGATCAACTTAAAGTGGAAAAGAGTTGACACATGCTTGATTCCATTTTGAATAATAAAACAGGATTAGAAGTGTTTTTTTAAAATTCCAGTAACATTTAATACACAATTTTATAAGCATTTTAATAGCATTCTTTAATATTTTTGATATTAAATGAATTAGTATTGTAAGCACTGTTAGTTTTTAATCAGAACTTCCTGGAAACATTTTCCAATTAGCTTTTGACAGCTTCCGAAATAAGTTTCCAAAGAGGAGTTCTTTGATCTGTCTTGGTCAATTTGCCCCCCCAGGTCAGGAAGTCGCATGTAGAACCATTTGGTTCCGCCCAAGGCCTCAATCCCCGCTGGTCATCGCATTAAAGTTGATAGCTTTCCAAACTGCCGGGGATATGGGGTAATGGAGAAAGGAAAGTCACTCGCATGACGCAATCTGGCAATTATCTGGTTGCCATCCACAAAGTTGCTTCCTACTTGCTCGTCGCCAAACCCAAAACCCAAAACCCAAAACACAAGCCAAAACCCAAAACTCCATCGAATCTGTTGGAGGGGCGTCGTTTGTTCTATTGGAAATTTAATTAGGTTTACATCATTTTCGTGCACATTCTGCCAGATGGGCTGCGCCCCCCCAAGAAACAAGTCCAAAAGTCGGGCCAAAAGCAACTTTCACTTTGGGCATTAACTTCTTGAAGGGGCACTCAATTAGAGGCGCATCTACAAGTCAAATATTTTGACTGGGCACTGGAACAATACGAGCATCCCGTCTTCGATTAATTAAACTTAACCTCGATGGTCGGAGGCTTGGCATAACAATGCATTAACGTACCGCTGGCTGTCAGACAGCAACCACCAACCACCCAATAAAATATTAATGGTTACAATTATGTGCTACGTGGCAAGGATAACAAAGTTCGCATCCTAACGCAATTACAGGACAATCAAAAAAAGCAGCAGCAGCAGCAGCTGAGGAAGTTCGACCAGCAGCACAAACAATAATTCATGCACCAACAAAAATATTAATTTAAATTGAAATTTTTTTGCAGTGCTAATATACACAGAGTAAGTATTGTTCTTAAAATATAAAATAATTTAATTTTAGAACAATTTAATTGTATATTGCAGCTAATCAGTTTTGTTACATGAACATAAAGATATTGGTAAATTTTTACTTTGGGGAAAATTCCCAGTTCCCCGGCCGCAAAAAGAATGATTTGCAATAAAACTTAAATTATTACATTAAAAAGTAGTCCCTTGTGATATACTTTTTGTTTCAGTGCTAATAAGTGCTCGGCATGCTTGAAATAATTCAATGAACACACACAGAGCGAGCCACGAACGAACATTCGCCGGCAGGCCAAACAAGTGGGGTTGGATCGGCGTCGGCCGAGAGATCCAATTCCGGGGGCTACGAGATGGAGGGGGGAAAGGGGCTTCTGTGGGTGGCTGGGCGGTCGAACCGCCCGCTGTGCGCTGAATAATTCGTAATGTATCTAACCTCGAAAACCTAATCAAGTCCAGTTAAGCAAATGTGTGCACAACTGGGCTGGGGTCCTGCAATTACCAGCACACAGGACAGCAACCAGGACAGCCACCAGGACTCACTTAGAGTGTCGTGCCCCGGGTGTTATCCCTGCCTCAAGGTCCCCCCACCCCCGCTCGGCCACAACTAATCGGTCCGAGGTCCGCACAGAACGTCACACACGAACGCAACACGCTGCCGATGAACCAGGCGCCCAGAAGTATCAATTCGACGAGCGAGAGAGTCCAAGGAAAAGTGCAAGACCCAAAAGACCGTCGCATTGCCACATGCGCAATGGCACGTGAAACTCTGGATATATATATGTATACAGATATATGTATATACAGATATATATATTTGTCCGTGCGAACCCAGTCGAACAATCGAACCGAGCCACCAAGCGTGATAAAAGCCGAGGCGAACCCGAGCAAACGCCACCCAACTGTGAGGGCGCCTGGTTCGATGGGTTTGTGCAACCCAAGGGGTATGATCGAATCTTATAGTGTTATTATTATGTTCTTGCACCTATTTCCTATGTTTATATCAAGAAAAATATGTTCTGAACTTGAGTCTTTCTATACGCCATTTGAACGAGATTAACTTCTAGCACCTGAATTACAATTAATATTATATAATTGGAAATAAGAAAGTCAGTTTCATTAACTTCAAATTAAAAGATTGTTAAAATAATATTAAGTAATACTTTATTATAACCCTTGGTAAATGGTAAATATAAGTAATATTATTAGGTAATACTTCTTATATAGCTTTAGTTTCGTTATATGTATATATTTAGTAAAACTTTTTATAAAGCTTTTGTTAATGGTAAATATTAAGTAATACTTTCTATATAGCTTTAGTTATTGGTAATTATTAATTAATACTTTCTATATAGCTTTAGTTGATGGTAATTATTAAGTGACACTTTTTATATAGAATTTGTTAATTATAAATATTAAATAACACGTTTTATATAGCTTTTTCTAATGGTAAATGTTAGGTTATACTTTATAAATAGCTTATAGTACTCCAAATTCCAAATACAGAGTACAATTTATTCGAAAATTGCCACCATTTGATTATGGGCGCCTTGCGTGTTCTCCCGAAAAACACTTCGCCCTGCTGCAGTCGGCTCTGGAAATTATTCAGCTGGCAATTTTCCGGCTCACCCCGCCACCCGCTGGCCCACAAGCGGAAAGCCAGGCGAGCGACGAGCGGAAAATTCACTTTTCGCCATCGCTGCGCACTTGTGCCGAAAGTCAGTCGGGCACGTCCGCCCTCCGTCAGGTCCACGGGTCAGTTGTCAATGGCAGTTGTGTGGGTGGTGGTTGGGTGGTAAACACCCGTCGAGTGGGTGACCCCCGGCAGGTGGGGGGGGTTGGGTGTTGGCAGAGCAGGTCGAGCGGCTGAGAAAGCCACTCTCTCATTTGCTCGCTCAGTCGATTTAATCGTTTAGTGCGCCCTTTTGCGCCTTATCAACGTTTCATTTAATTTAGCCCGAAACCTTTTTCGGTTTCGATTTGTGGGCGCTCGCAGTGGGTGCGTGGTGGGGGGTGCGGGGGGGTATGGTGGTTGGTGGCGCCTCGATTCGGTTACGGATTTCGATTGGAATTCCGGATTCCGTCCGGATTACGAATTCCGTATCGCTGGATGGATGGCCCGCCGAGTTGCGGTTGATTAGGTGTTATCGTTATGATTAGTGGTCGCTCGAGTGGCAACTCCGTCCGGGAAGCTGCGGTTTCCAAAGGGTCGTTGTTGCTCTCAAAGGGGGTGTGGCAGGCGTTCTGGGCGTTGCGGTATGTGAGCGGCGTGTGAATGGGCGGGCAAGCGAATGATTAGCTGAGAGCAATTGGGTGATAAAGATCTCAATAAATTGATTGCATGCCACGCAGAACTGCGAGTAAGCACAGTTTTTCACAAAATTGGGGTCAATAAATATTCGTTAAATTCGTTAAAAGGGGCCAAGTGAAATTGGATTATATGAGTCGTGTAATTACCGGAATAATTTCTATCAACAAGTTAGATAGATAGTTAACTTAAGCTATGTATTCAAAACTAACGCAAGGATCTTTAGTTAGCAAAAAACCAACAATATTTTGTTTATAGAGAGTAGGGGTCTTTTGAAAATGGTTGTTGCTGATATGTTAACGTTTTTGATTTGGTTGCTGGGAGCAGCAATTTCTGCTACCGCGTATTGCTCATACGCCCCGTGATACACTGGTAAAAAAAGAGAAGCACAAAGGAGGCGCGGCAGGGAGTTGGTATTCGTGTCGCACAGTAGCGGGGATTTATTAATATTTTTTCAGCGTTGTTGCACCACCCCAGTTCGCTTTTCACTCCGACTTTTCTACTGTTTTTTTTTTTAATTTTTTTTGTTGCATACATTTTGTAATTTCTTTGTGGAACTCTGTTCCCCCCTTCGGTCCCCGCTGCCGTCGCTGTCCCTGCAGCGCGAGTCCTTTGCCTGTATGGTATCCTCGCTATCCTTGGCGTTTTTATTCATTCATTTATTTGCGCTTTTCTACATTTCTTTTTTCGCCCCTTTCCCCCTGCCTTCCCCCCCTGCCTTTCCCCCTGCCCTCTGCCTGCAGCTCAATTTCTTTGGGAACTTTCCTTCACGACTTTTCCTCCGTTTTTTGTAATAATACCCACGCCCGTTGGTATGGGAATTTCGATCGGAAGTTTAAACCGTGGCGTTTTATGGTGCCACGAATACCCTAATTGGTATTGAATTTTCTACCTTCCATGCTATGCAATTGAATTCCTTACAAAATAAAGCTCACTTGATTAGAATTAAATAATAGTGTATTTAAAACAATACTGTTAGTTGAGTTATTAGTTTATTTTTTGAATAATATAGAACCCATGAGGGTATAACCTACTTCGCTTGTTTCTCACTTCCACACATCTACTGGTTTCCTTTCGAGTTTCCTTTTGCTTTCTTTTGCATTTTTTCTTGGAACAAAGTTGCCGCTTTATTGTTTCGATTTAAGTTACTTTGTATGCTGTCAACGTTGGGTAAGATGGTTATATAGCGAGTGTTGCCTCGCAGGAAGGCCCTTTAAATGGGGTGCTCTGGAGGTGCCGAGGAGGGTGGAGGGTGGAGGAGGAAGGTTCACTGGGGGTTTGGGTTGTGGGTGTTGGGTGTTGGGAGTTGGTTCTTGTGGGTGGCCAATTCCTTGGCTCGACCGATGAATGCCCGCATCGAAATCGCTTGGGAGACGCTTTGGGTTTCATTGTTGCCTGGTTTTATTTCATGGCAGGGAAATAGGAGTATGAGGTATGAGGTTGGTCCTGAGGCTTGTACTTTGATTTGTCGGCCCCACAATTTCGCTTCGGTCCCGGCTTCGGTTCGAGTTTTATGCCCGTTTAATGGCTGCGAATTTACTCGCTTTATGCGTCTTCGATAAGCATTTATTAGCGCCATGAAAATGGGCGGAGGACATCCATTGGGTTTGGGCTTCGGCTTGGGTTTCGCTTTTGGGTTGAGGTTGGGGTGTGATTTTGAAGCGAGGGTAATGGTTACGGTATTGGCTTACTTTTTACTGGGTGGCCGATGGGGCGTATGATTTATTTTTATGTTATTCATTTATTTTTATGCATTGTCTCTCGCGGTCCTTTGCTGTTTTTGTTCGTTTTGGGACTTTGTGGCTTCATCTTTGGGGTATACCATAAGCCCTATGGTGCATATGCTGACAGTTTTTTCCATGGGGAACTTGTTTGTTGAAATATTATAGCGAATTAGGAGAATCTGTTTGTTTGGCGAAGACTTTGACAGGAAGCGGAAAAGTTATTGCTCTCCTTATTCTGCTGGTAATTGGTTCTTTCTGTTAAATAAATATTATAATATATAAGATATAAGTAAAAGATTAAAAGTTGCATTTTAATCAAACTGTGGTATATTAATTAAACTATTTCGTGAGTATATTTTCATATATACATATGTATAGAGCAGTTTCCTCTTTAAATTGGTATTTTACCCATTTTTCCCATTTCAGATCTGCCTCCCAGCTGCCTTTCCCATTCCATCAGTGCCGCATCCACAGCCATCTCTTCCACAGCCATCAAGAGCACAGCCCTCCTGCTCCTTGGCTATATTGCAATTTCTGCTGCTGTTGCCCATAAAACTTTTCCACAATTTTTCCTCCTCTGGTTCTCTTTTTTTTCCCTGCCACACCGCCTTTGAGGGGAGCTGGGTGGGTGGATGAATGGGCGGTGTAGGGACAACAACAAGGACAACATTTACTTGTCTGCTTAACTGCAAAGACAAACCTTACTCAACTCCCCCCGGCTTTTCCACCCCTCCCCCCCCAACAAGCTGCTTTGCCTGTCATCTAAAATTCATTTTTATACTTGTATTTTCTCTCTTGCCTTTTTTTGTACGTTTTTTCCTATTTTTTCCCCTGCTGCTTTTTTATTTCTGTTCGTTTTTGCCATTTTCTTTTCTTGAGCCATTTTTATTATTTTTGTCATAAGCTCCCTTTCCGTGTGTCTGTCTGTGTGTGTGTGTCCCAGTGAGTGTGCGAGTGTGCGGGCGGATGTGCTTGTGTGAGTGGCGGCTTCTTTATATATTTTTCATTGTGCCACCCTGCCACCAAAAATCCCCTCGCCGCCCCCATCCGCCCGCCCCAGCGACTCATCCAAAACTCACAGAAGTCAAATACGTTTTAATATCTTTTCTCTCTTGACATTTTCACTACAGTTATGTTGCCATTTTTCCTCTCCGCTTGTGTGTGAGTGTGTGTGTGTGTGCGTGGGGATATATGTCCTTTATGCACACGAGTGGGTGTGTGTGTGTGCGTGTGTATGTGTGCTTGTGAGTATTCTCCGCTTTTGGAGCTCACAGCTTCACGTAGTCGAAAGTCGCGCCAAGTTTTCCATCTTCTTCTTCTGTGCTAAAGTATGTCGTCCTCTTTGTGTGTGTGTGTGTGTGTGAGTTTTCCATAGAAAACGCATCCTTCGCCTTCTATAATGTCCCTCGTTGTTTGCGTGTATGTGTGTGTGTGTGGGCGCAGCTTAATGCCTTTGCCAACATGCCGCCCACTTTGCCACCACCCCTCTCCAGCCCCTCCAGAGCACCCAACGTCCTTCGCCGGCTGTTGCAGGCTGCTGTCATTGCAGGAGCCAACATGCTCGCTTTCCCTCGACCCCTCTTTTCTTCCACCGCTTTCCTCCACCCCTCCCCCCTGGCACACGAATCCTCAGTTTTCCCCCCACCGCGCCCCCACGTTTCCACATTTTCTCCTCCATCTCGATGCAAGCGTAACATTTTGCGCCACAATTTTCCTTTTTTGCTGGGTTGTCTTTTGCGTTAGCAAGAGCAGCTCTTTATACCCTAAAATGGGTTCCATTTACATGAAAACAAATTGAATTCTGCTAAAAATATATTTTATTAAAGGTGACAAATAAACAAAAAAAGTTGAAAATTGTCATACTAATAAAACTAACAAAATTGGAGAAGTATTTAAAAATTATATAAAAGTTATGTCATAATATTTGAAAAAATAGTGTTTTGTTTTTTTCATTAAAATAAAATAAAAAAATAAAATAATTAATTATAATAAATCAAATATGTTTTTTTTTAAATTTATATTGTTTTTTTTGACAAACAAATTGCTCAAAATAGTATATAAGTTATTTTTTAAACAGCTTTTACGTCTTTTTACCATACTGATTACTTTTATTATTAAAAAACTTTAATTTTTCGTTGGTTAGGGTATAGAACATTTTGGTGCTCCTTGCCCACTTGTTTAGTGTCCTTCCCCTGCCACTGAAATGCCACTGCTCCACATCAAACTGCCCCTCCTGCATCGCCTTTCCATCTCACTTTGTCCCTGTCCCTGGGCGGCATGCAATTTTTTCCTCCGTCTGTGTTTGCCTGCTATGACTTGAGCTTTTAAAAATATTTTTTCTGAATTCTCCGCTCGCCAAACACACGGAAAGTTAACCGAAATGTAGGATTTACTTATGTACCATACCAGTGGGTGTACATAATAGGTATGTACATATGTACAGACATACATACCGGGCCCTGGAGCTACTCTATGAAATGGTCAACAGGGAGATGCCAAACCCAAGCGAGCCCCACTCGCAAAACGTGTAAACATTATGCAAACATTCCCTCCCACACCCGCGAACAGTGAACACTCCGAATTACAATCCCCAATTACCATCACCTGACTGAATAATTAAATACAAAACGATTTTCCTTTTAATCTGCGGATGCAGAACAGAACGTAGGACATAAAAACGATGGCATGCCCCCCACCACCGCCACACCTAAAACCGAAGAACCGCACATAAATAATTAAAAAGGAAAATTCCACAATTGCAAAAAGGTCAGCGCATAAAAATTACAAAAATTGAATATTAAATTACCAACCGGCAGGGAAAGCAGAAAATGCCGTTCTGCCGCCGTCGACATTTGCTCGACTTAACCCAACTTAACTGCCTGACAGCAAATTTTGTAAAATGTAATTAACCAGCGCCGGGTTCCTATGGTCGAGGAAAAACGGGGAAAAGCCGAGCTGACAAACAACAAAAAGGAAAAATTGCGGTAGAGGGCGAGAAGGTGGTCAGAAATAAAAGCCAAACGAAATGGGGAAAATCAACAGAACTCGTTGACATAATTTTCAAGCATCCCAAAGTGTAAGAGGGAGATAGAAGTTCGGAGAAAGGGGGTGAAAATGGAAAAGCACTTTGTGTGTGTGTCTGTCTGTGTGTGTGTATGCTTTCACGTGCTGCTCTTTGCTGAGCGCCCAGTGAAAAGAGCTGGACTAGTAGATACCCGATACCCGGCTAAGTCCACAAACCACCAAGAAATTACAGAAGCCCAGGGGAAAATTATGTTAACAGAGCCCTAACAGATGGAAAACTGTTTAAATTGTGAGGAAATTGGAAAATGAAGTGTGACTTACTACAGATTAACTTATTATCTTTGGTTTAACATTCAAAATAATTCAAAGTTAACTTACAAATTTTGAACAGCAGGAGGTTAATTGATATGTGTGATCTAAGCAAGTTATTATTAAATGTGGTATAGTGTTAGTTTTTCATATTATTTTATCTGGCAAGCCCTAATTCTAGTATGCCACATAACACTAACTAGTACACCACACCTCCACTGCCCGCGTGTCATTACTAAATAGTGTGTGTGTGGGGTGGTCCTGTTATTTTTGGGGGTTTCTGCTTTGGTTGGCAACCATTTGTTGAACCTTATTCCTTTTTATTCCCGTTTTCTGTTTGCTCGGCCACAAAATTTGCGCCTCATTTTCATACAGCCCCACCACCACAGTAGCGAGCGAACGAGACGGGAAAGGACCTTACTCGTTAGCCCGTCTCACTCGCTGCCTATAGCTGTCTCTATCAGCGGCTGTCTCGCTCCCGCTAGCCGCACGTGGCCGCCTGTCAGGAAACATGCTAAGCAGCGGCTTCCACATGCTGAAAGTCATTCTGATGGCCCAACAAATTCATTCCCGCCACCTCTCGTCATTTACAAACCACCCGAAGGGACCCCAGGGGCCTTCAACCCTATGCTGAGTAGTACCATGCCAATGCCTTCTCTGCCCTTCTACCCTTCAGGCCACATTTGGCCCACCTCAATTCAATTTAACTTTCAACTTTAGCTCTCGCTTTCTCTCCGCTTTCACCACCCCCTGAGCTGGCTCCTTCTCTCTCGCCCTACCTCTCTCTCCCTCTCTATCTCTCTCTGCTGAGCGGGTTTTCCATTATGGCATTTTTCCATTAGATCCGCTTCCTGGAATCTCTGTGCGCCCGGTCAACTCCCGCGTTTGTCGAACGCAACCAACGAGCGGGCGAACCGAACGGCGAACGGAACAACGAACGAACAGCTGGCGAGCGAGTGCGACGAAAGAACGGCGAGTGGGCGAGTAGGTGAGTGGGCGAGTGGGTCGAAGTGGCGAACGCTCCTGGATTCCAGATTGTATGGTTGCTTTTCTTGTTCAGCTTATTCGGGTAGTAGTATACTGGCATAACTTTTTGGAATCTATAGATTTTAGATTTCTTTTTTAGATTTTATAGATGTTTTA
Organism: Drosophila teissieri; assembly: GCF_016746235.2. Classification (NCBI taxonomy): domain Eukaryota; kingdom Metazoa; phylum Arthropoda; class Insecta; order Diptera; family Drosophilidae; genus Drosophila; species Drosophila teissieri. The sequence continues at coordinate 10,342,560 of NC_053031.1, read as the reverse complement.
GGGTTTATGGAAAGGTAGTGCTGTTTATATGTGCTTAAACTGAAAGTTTAAATTTTATTTTAATTTTTATTATTTGCTACATACCTAAACGAGCACCATCCCATTTAATGTGGAATTTTCTTTATATTCTTCATTAATCTATACATTATTTCGAGTGTAGGGCGCAAGACAATATTGCATATGGACCGAGTGGGTGGCATCCTCTCGCTACTGATTGTTACTGTTGTTGGCAAACGACTGTGCTTTTATCGTTTATTTGTGTCTGAGTTGGGCAGTTGGGAATGGGGGGCATGCAAAAGGGGTTTCGGTTCAGCATTTCGGATGGTGTATGCCGGATGGTGGATGTGGGATGTGCTCGAGAGCAAGTGCCCAAGCCGAGCACCTCGGCACAAAGAGGATGCCAAGAAAATCGTTTAGCGGATAAAGTCTTAGGGGTAGAGCTGCCCCTGGGGAACGAAACTCAGGTTACGAGTGCAAGAAGGCAAAAACTGAGCTTTTACCCCTTCAAAGTACCAGGCAATCAGATTCAGTTGCTTGTTCTTAAGTCCGCAGGTTGTTAAAGAATTCATTGCTTCAGCAAAGAGCTCTTTGGATACATACGCAAATCGGGTCTTAAACACTTTAAAACTTTATTTAGCTAACACAATAACAATCTGACTTCAAGCTTTTAACTTAAAAAATCCTACATCAAAATGTTGACATGCTTTAAATTAAATCGAAAAGTCTACATACATTATGCAAATCCCTGTTTTTTGAAAAAATGCTGTGTGATGTTTATTACAATGACAAAATAGATAAAAATAAACGAGTGAAATCAAACCTTTATAACCCCACTTACCAAACTGAGTGGCGTTTTTTCTGAATGCCTATGTTCAGATGAGCCTTTTCAGATTCCATTACAAAGTCCATTAATCTGCCGGCAATCACAAATCGAAGCTGCCCAGTGGTTCATTTAGCTGTCAGGCCCAGTCCATCCCAGTCCCATTCCCATTTCCAGTCCCAGTCGCAGTCCCAGTCTGGACCAGAAAGGACCTTTCCCTGGAGCGACAAACAAATATTGTCTGGGGTTTTATTTAACGGACAGTTGCCAGAATCGGAGTACGAAAGCCAAATTCAATTGCCACATCCGCCAGCGACTTGTCACGGGTGGTTGAAGAAAGATGCTGCTGCTGCTACTGCGGCTACTACTCCAAAGCCAACCACTTTGCTGGTTGTTTTCTGTTTCCATTTATGGGTGCGCAGTTCCTGTTCCTGTTCCTGAGTCTATTCCTGGTGCCCATCCAATGGGTCCTTGAGGGTTGCTCTCTCGCTGTTGTCATGGTCACTCGATTGCTGCAATTAATATTAAAAATGATTTCATTCCCGGTGGCTGGGCCACCTCCTCTAACCCTCCTGAATCGCGTGGAAATGTTGGTGTGATCTGTTTGTGGCATGGGTCACGAATATTCAAACAAAAAAAACTGTGGAGTGGGTGATGGCACGACTGATGGCACATCTGATTGCGATGGTGATGGTGGTGTGTTAATGCATATTTCAGACACGTGCTGGCTACGCTTCTTTGATTTAATGCACAAGGAGCTGGAGACTTCGAGTGGCAGTTCGTGGGGTTGGGGCAAATGGCTTAAAAAATATCAGCAATAGCAAAGGAAAAAAAAGGTTACCATCGAGAGAGGCTAGCGACAGAAGGCAATGATGAGCGGCTTAAAATATTTGTAAAGCCCGTTTTATTAAAAACAAAAATCGGTTTTAAAGATTATTTGTTCTGCACTGGCGGCAAGGAATTCCCACACCCTTCGCGGCGAAACTCTTTGTTTGCCTGGGCGTGATATTTTAATTACGACCTGACGATTCCCGATGTAGATATGTAAATTCGAGTGTACGAGTGTGATTATTGAGTGCTTTGAATTCTGACTTATGTTCCTTTGCAGGGAAGGTCTGCCTCTTAATGGGGTTGTCTTGAGGCCGACGCACACAAAGGGGTTAAATATTCGAACTACAAGTATTAATGTGCCGGTGGAAGTGGTGGTAGTCCACCTCACAAAAAGTTTCACCAAAGAACTTTCCCAAAATGGTGGGGTTTTTCGGTGCTCTTGTCCTTATAAAGTGGCAAACAATAAGAGGAAGCGTAAACTTTATCAGACGATTCCAAAAGGAAATGGCTTAATTAATATTGAAATAAATTAGGATTCTTGTTGCGGGAAATGGTAATGGAATGAGCATGACACTCCCTTGAATATTTGATCAAAGTGCACAGAGTTGAAAATAAGTATTTGAACCTTTTTTTTAGTACAACCTATGGTTTTCTGTAATAGAGAAAGTTTTATTTTTGGTATGATATTAATGGCAATTTTATTTGAATGTAATTACCATTTTTTCAGTATTTGGTTTCAAAAGTTTAAAAACTTCTTAAGTACTTTGAACAAATTGCTCAGGTATTCCAATCAAAGTGAGTCACTGGGGATCAGGAATTCGAATTTAGTTTAATTACCCCAACGATTTATGGATCCCCAAGGTGTTTTCACGTTCTATTAAAATTCCTTAAACGTCTTTTTATTTCTTTTCTTATCCTTGACTAGTCGTGGGTAAATTCTTTCGCTTTGCTGCGGGACATATGCCATTGTATGCCCCCCTCATTGTGGATATTCCCCAGACATATGCTCTCTAGCTTGCACCATAGATGGTGATTCCAGGCCCTCCTGCCACGCCCCCAACCCCCCACGCCTCCCCCACTTTTTGGACCCGTCAACTGTGCTGGCACTTGCTAGTGCGTTTTTTATGCCATGTTAAGGCCACTTTATGCGCTTTTTATGAGTCCGCAGCATCATAAAAAAATTCCTTTTCACACTCACACAAATAGTTATGCTTTTGTATGAGCTGGCAAGCGAACACACACACACACATCCATTTATGATTTTTTTCCACTTGCTTATATATTTTTATATTTATTGATTTTGTATTAAAAATGTAAGTGAGTGCTTTTAGTTTGGTTGCGTTCTCGTGCCCAGGATGATGTTAAGTTTTTTACGATATTGAAATAAAGCGATACACACATTCAATAAGCATAAATAAATAACGTTAAACAGTACGAAAGGTTTTCAGAACTGCATTCTAAAAGGAAGAGGATTCGTGTGCGTTGCGTGGTGCAAAAATGTTGAGTGGCGAATGAAAAGGTTAAATCAAATAATTTTAGTGCAAATATAAAAAGGGGGAAATTGTTTGAGTAAGCTTTTGCTTTTGAGTGAGGTGTGTATGAGGAGTAAGTATGGAGTTTATTGGTGAAGATGCCCAAGTAAGCATTTCATTTATATCATTTAATAAATAGAAAATAATTCTATAATAAGTTAAAATAAATTCGAAATAAGGAATAGGTTTGCAAGCCATGAATAATGACAATATTTAAAAGTGGTAAATTGCTTGGACTATTATATTTAAAATAATATATAGCTTGTAGAGATTTATATATTTTTATCCCAGCTGAGAATATTATAAAAATACTATTAAATTATTTCATGGTAAGCTTTTGTTCAATATTAATTTTAAAGAGCATCTTGTAGTTGGTATATCATCTTTTAAAGCGCTTACTCTTGTTTTTCTTGCCGAGTGTAACATTGCCAAAGGGTAAAAGCAAAAATATATGCTCATATATACATTTACAAACAGGCGACGATTGCGACTCGATTATTTACAATTTGATTTTATTTTTGCCGCCATTGACAAACAGGCGGGAAAAACTCGGTGATACGTTATATGTGCATGTGTATGTGTGTGTGTGTGTGTTTGTATTAGTGTGTGTGTGTGTGCCCGAAAGGCATTTCCCGGCGCAGTGAGAAAATCAATCAAAATCGATTTAAAAGCACAACTTCCGTTGCGGATTTACCAATGTCCGTGTGTGTGCGGGTGTGTGCGGATGTGTGCGGATGTGTGCTCATGTGTGAGTGTTTGCCATTGGGCTTGTGGGAGTGTGTATTGTGAAAATGTTACCAATTTATTTGTTTTTATGCCCTCGTGTGTGTTTTATTGCCTCAGCTTTTGTTGCTGTCATTGTCGCTTTGTTGCCTTCATCCGAGTCCATTTCCCATTTCCCTCATTTTTCCTTCCTCCCAAACCCGAAAAACAGGGGGAATCACTTTGCATGCGTCCGTCTTCTGCTTTCACACACATATTTGGTCAATTTTCAATAACGGAATTGAGGCTCCAGCCCCAACGCACCCACACACACACACATAAGCAGGCACTGAACGCATTTACAATTGGATTTTTGTGTGTGTTTTTTTAAAGGGTAAAGGATTTGCTCGGGGACTGAAAGGCCGAACAATAAAAGAGTGGAAATGGCATAAATACGTAATTCAGGACATTTGAATATTTCATAAGGACATGACCCACATACAAAATAAAACACACACAAATTATTACAATTCTCTGGTGCACGCACACACAGTGGGAAATGCGTGTCCATGTGTGTGCGTTGGAAAATTCTGCTTTAGGGTGAAGGAAATTTGCTTTTATTGCTGATAGTTTGCATCGTAATTGAGTGGGAACAGGGCAGAGATATGAGGTGAAAGAGACAGAAATAACGATTTTTTGAATTACTAAAAGATGATTGCGAAATCTTCTACTTGTTGGCTGGGTGGAAGTGTGACTTGGGGAAATCACTTGGGGATAATAACTTATGAATTGAAATTTTAATTGAGTGTATGAACTACATGAGTAATGTCATACAAATTGCACAAAATGGTTAGGTTTATAAGATACATTTTGTATTATTTAACTAGGAAGTAAAAATAAATGACAGCAATCTAAGTTCAATACTGAAAGTATATTTCAAATGCATATCAATTTTGATTATTTGCAGATGTTTATCCGTTCGCTATGCAAAAAATCCAATTTAAAGGTCAATTGACTGGGATTATTGCATTTTAAGAAACGTGTCACATTACAAGAACTACAAAGGGAAATCCCAAAACGATAAACATCGACGATTTCATGCTGAAGCAAATGACAGCCTTCACTTTTTCAAATATATCACATTGCAAACATAACCAATAAATCACAGGATGTCCATAAGTCAAACCATCCCGCATTCATTCCCGTTTCTCGCCTCCCCTTCGACTTCGAATCAATTGACACCGAACACCCGATATCCCTCGACCTTCAAACCCGGTATCTGGAAATAGATAGGAATCGCAGTTGGCCAATTACTGTCCATCCCCACCTCTCTCACGCAATCCTGCACCAGCACCACCTGAACCAGCACCACCATCGCCACCACCATCATCATCACCACCATCACCATCACCACCACTGCCGCACCACCCGAATCGCTGGCTGACATTTGGCATCACTTGAGTGTGTGCGACCACCTGACAAATACCTCGAATATCATTCACACCGGCACTCGTGAATCGTGAATCGCGATTCCGAATCTTACACCCATCATATCGCCAGCCAGCCACTGATTGGCATTGACAGACGTCGACGCAGACGCGTCGCCGGGCAACTGCAATTTGGTATCTTGATAAATTACTTATGACTGGCCCAGACATTGATGAGTACTCGTTGTACTCGCAGCTCGCACTACTCAGTACTCAGTACTCACTTGTCGGTTTTCCGCTGGTTAATGGCATGAGGATGGTGAGGGGAGGGGAGGGAGGGGAGGGGCGGTCTCGGGCACGCAGCACAAATCACCAAGTGCGCACCTGAAAAAATTTAACGATAAACAAACAAGGTGCGAAATGGGCGGAAAGAGATGGGTCTATTGCATACCCTTTAAAAGGATTTACAAAAATTAACATAAAAAAAGACTAAAAAATATTACCATATTAACCAAAATATTTATATAATATAGTTCTTTGGTTATACTTAGCTTATACCAGGTGTACAAGTATGGAATGTCGGTTCGAACATATAGATGTCTCCCAAACGTAAATATTTATCGATTGTCTTAAAACTTTGACCTTGTGAAGTGTCAACCTTGACTGTCGAACCACCATAGTTTTGCGCCAATCGAGCGTCATTATCGTTTACTCTCAGTGCAGTCAACATGTCGAGTTTCGTGCCGAATAAAGAGCAAACGCGGACAGTGTTAATTTTCTGTTTTCATTTGAAGAAAACAGCAGCGGAATCGCACCGAATGCTTGTTGAAGCCTTTGGCGAACAAGTACCAACTGTGAAAACGTGTGAACGGTGGTTTCAACGCTTCAAAAGTGGTGATTTTGACGTCGACGACAAAGAGCACGGAAAACCACCAAAAAGGTACGAAGACGCCGAACTGCAAGCATTATTGGATGAAGACGATGCTCAAACGCAAAAACAACTCGCAGAGCAGTTGGAAGTAAGTCAACAAGCAGTTTCCAATCGCTTGCGAGATTTTTTCTTTTTCCACAAAATTTAACGTGTTTTTTAATTTAAAAAAAACGACATTTCATACTTGTACACCTGGTAAACATGATTGACTTATCCAAAAAGGCAATTGGTATTGATATTGATATTAATATTTTCTAATATTGTAGTGCATGGATGTGATATTAAATCCCAAAGGCATTTCTCTTTCTTGATCCGTGATTAAAAGAAACATATTAAAATAAATGATACTTATTTAAGTTACTAAAAAATTATGTGGACTTAAATATTCTTTTACTTACACGGGCTTTTATCGAAGGAAAAAAACAAAATTGTAAAGTGGCAAATTTGTTATAATTACTGTGCTTTGCATAAAACTAAATATAAATGAGAAAATTAATATTAATAATAGTATTACTATTATAACAGACGGGTATAAATCTATTCTTAAGTAAGTCTTAAATTATTACAATGCAAAAGTCTAAACTTAAAGAAAGAATGCAGTGGAACTGAATCAAGAGCAATTGGACCGTGGGTGTTGACAAAAAAAGGGTGCAACCGAGGGTATACGCAAATGAATTAGTAATAATATTTGCTTGTTTGCCTTTGTACTGCTCATTCCCCTTCACCCCCCACCAACCCCGTTCTGTATTTTTTGTTGCAAAAACTTTTTCTCTTTTTTCGCCATACTTATACTTATAACGATTTCGTAGCTGTTTCAGTGTTTTGGCAGCCAACAAAGGCGACATCGAAATGGGTTCTACGAGGCGAAGGGGGGGGTGAGCGTTGGAAAAGTGGGGAAATCGATGAGACGACAACTTGTGATGGAGGTTTCCTTCCAAGTGGAGGTGGAGGTGGATACGGTGGAGGCGTCGCCGACGGCGTCGGTGGGACAGTTAATGGCGACAACGACGGCGCACGTCTGGGTCTGGAAGCCCCGACTTTGGCGACAGCCAACCGATCCGCTGATGGTAATGGTGACTCTGGTTCTGGTGCAGTGTCGTCGACCAGACGAAATCCCGCCAGCAGGCAATATCTCGCAGGAAAATAGTGCCACACACCATACACACCACATACACACACTCCACTCAACCAGGCAGACAGACTCCTTTGGAATGACGGAGAACCGAAAAAAAAAAATGAAATGAAATAAGCCAGGGAGTGAGGAAAAATCCCCAACCATATCAGTTGTGAGTAAATCAAAGCAATTTCAAAACTAAGCAGGCAGACAATAACAAATCACGTCCATCGCAAAAAGGATGTGATGGCAGGAACAAATGTTATTATGAAGTATATTAGGTTAAGAACTTCTTAAGAGTAAGTAAATGGGAAAACTCAATCGTGAACGAAGAAAAGATATTGAACTTCACACGATATAAAGCATTTACATCTCCTGTATTCTAACAAAAGAGTAGTAAAAAATCTCTTAGAGTTTTGAGGAAAGAAAACTTAATAGAGCTATAAGAAAAGTTGTTCTCAACTTTCTCATTTAAAGACTTATATTTTATTGTCATCTGCTTATGTACACAGGAAACTTCCTTTTTATTTACCTATATCCCCCAACAATCTTCAAAGGTCATCGTTTATTTGCTAACTTTACCCACAGCAGCAGCACACTTCCGACTTTTAATTAGAAAACCAAACATTGTCCTAAGCGAACGACAAATAAATAGAGAAAATATAGACGATTTTTTTGCAGCTTCTGTCAACCTCCGTCAAAACGAGATTTTTTATGAATTCAATCGATTCATCCCTTTATTGCGAAAGTATATATCAGCCAGACAGATCGAAATTACTTTCGGTTAGAGGTTTGCGCTTTCATCCAGAATCCCGCGGCAAATGGAGCGGGTGCGATTCCTAATAACGACGACTTCCGAGGGGCGCTTAAACTGTTTGCTTTCGCCTCGCTGATTGTGTTTTCTACAGTTGTGTTTGTTGATGTTTGCGATTCAGAATCGACTGCCGTCGATGCACACGCGCCCACAGTAAACACACTTGAAAAGCGATTCGGTCAACAGTTCAGTTCAATTCACTTCAGTTTGGCTCAGACAGTTGACTCGGCGAAGACGACCCACCAAAAATAAGAAGAAAACTGCTTGGAAAAAAGAAAAGGGGGCCACACCACGCAAAAAGCGAACCACCCACTGTTGTCCTTGGGTAAACACGCAATTTTCCACTCTTTGGACCGCTTTGCACGTGCTGAAGAGCGGCAAGAACAATGGCACAATCAGTCAATAAGTAAAATTAAAATAATAACAAATTTTCGGCCAAGAAGCAGCAGTCCAAATATAATCAACGCAATGGGGGAAAAATTATATCGAGTAGTGGAGAGGGGGAATTTCAATGGAAAACATTTGTTCCTTTTTTCGATTTTCCATTTAACTCATAAAAATTATTTCGTATACGATTTTGTTTAGAGATGAGATTCGATTTTCGTTTTTCGATTTGCCTATATTAAGTTCAAGTAATGTGTGTGCATTTCGGTTTTTGTGTAGGAATGTGGCCCCAAATGTTTGTTTACAATGCCGGCAACAAGTTGATGGCTATTGAGTGGGAGAGAATAAATATGTTTAATGATTGTTTAATGATTGTTTAATGATTGTTTCTTCCCCAAATGCCGAAAAATTGCGCAATTCCCACAATGGAAAATGCCCAGGCCCCAAAATCAACCATTTGGGTGGGGGTGGGTGAGAAATATTCACTTCCTCTTTTTGATAAATCAATACAGAAAATACAGGAAAAAATACAGAAAATAGGGAAAATCAAACCTATCATATCGTCTATGCCCTCCAAAGCAACAAATTGCTCACTTCTTTCGGGTGTGTGTATATAATGTTCTTTGTATTCATTGTGTAAATGTTCGAGGAAACCGAAAAGAGACCCAGTTCGTCTTATATCCTTTTCTTCGCCACTCTATTTCCCCGCGCTCCAAAGATATAGCGGCGAATAAAAAAAAAAAAAAAAGAAAGAAAGGAAAAGCTGAAAATGTTTTGCCCACGCTCCTGCTGGCCCTAATCAAGTAACCCGAACACGTTCTTTGTTAGATTTATATGGAAAATATATTTTTATACATGCAACCCAATGAATCCCGACCCGAAAAGCACCCAAAACACCCAAATCACCCCGCCCACCCACTTGCCACCCACCACCCACCCGCTGCGAGGAAACTGGCTCCTTGGGGGTGGCTAGACTTTGCCGGCTAGTCAAAAGTGATATTTTACATATTTTCCGACAGTTTTTCCTTTATTCTCCCACTTTCCTGTCCCTTCTTGGCTGCTCCTTTTTTTTTTCTCAGCCCAGCTTTGCTTGCATTTTATTACTTAACGCTTAAGTGTGCTTCTTAGGAAGGAAAAAGGCGTGCAGAATGGAGGGTATTCTTTTTTGTACTTCGCAGACTTTTCTGTTTTAAATTGAAAAGTTGTAAAAGGATTTCTTGGGTTGCTCCTTTTTCGCTCTGCGCTAGAGTTTGGCAAATTAGACACTCCTTTTTTTTGTTTTTTTGGGAAATGATCAAACAGAAAAGTTTTATTTAACAAATATGGTGGCATGGGGAATAACAAAGAAATGGATGTGAGATGGAGATGGAGCAATGGGTGGTGTTGGTGGAATGAAGACAATAAAATCATCGGTTATCACAATTACCAGCTGCCACCGCCCTGGGGAGCCCATCCTCCACTGGACGAGCCACCTGCGGACCAACCCCCGCTGGAGGCGCCACCCGAGGACCAACCGCCGCTGGAAGCGCCGCCGGATGACCAGCCACCACTGGATGGAGCACCGTAGGAACTGCTGGGAGGTCCGTAGGAGGAACTGGGTGCACCGTAGGAGGAACTGGGCGCACCGTAGGATGCTCCACCGGATGACCAACCACCGGCATCGCCAGCGCCAGAGTCCGATTCCGAGATGACTTTGATAATCTTCACGGCCGGAGCAGCACCTCCACCTCCTGCGGACCAGCCACCGCTGGAAGCACCACCCGATGACCAGCCGCCACCGGATGCACCGCCATATCCTCCAGAGGAACCGCCGTAGCCGCCATCACCATGACCGCCGGACGAAGCCTGCTGCGAGATAATCTTGATGATTTTGATTTCCTGCGCGCCACCACCGCCGCCATGTCCGCCATGTCCACCATGTCCGCCATATCCGCCGCCACCGCCGCCGCCAGCACCGCCAGCCGACCAGCCGCCGCCTCCTCCGGACTGCCAGCCTCCAGAGCCACCAGCTGGAGCAGATTCGTGGATCACCTTGATGATTTTGACCGGTGGCGAACCACCACCGCCGCCATGGTGGTCTGAGCCACCACCACCGCCGCCGCCGTAGCTGTAGCCACCATCTCCGCTGCCATGGGAGGATGCATCACCGCCGTAGCCACCACCACCACCGCCACCACCTGCGCCTCCAATGAATCCTGCTTGAGCCACCGCGGCCACAGCCAGCAAACAGACGAATACTTTCATGTTGACCTGATGGAGATGAGCCAATGCGTCGAACTGATGTCTCTAGCAGGTCGCGTTTACCATTTTATAGAGCGAACCACCGCGATTCGCGGCACCACCACAGCACCACCACGGCCTTGTCCGGAAGCACCACGCAAGTGGTGCACTGCACTGCGAACACCCCCGGGCCAGTTAACAGCATTAACACAGGCTCGAGTGGCTCCAGCGAAAGCATCGGTGGGTTGATGTCGATGGCGATGTGGATGTCGATGACGAAAGACTCTCCCCTAGTCCCAATTGAAGGCTACATCTGCTGATCAAATCAATTGGGAAATGAATATACGCTTCCTAGGCTAACAACATATTATTAAATTATATTAGACCAATTCGCGATACGTTGGTTTACTAAACCGGTCGAATTAAGAGCTTTATGGAGAAAGATATTTATTCAAAACGTGCAAATGCGAATAAAGTTTGAGTATTACGCTTCAGTGCCTTAAAAAAAACCCATTGTTAATTAGCCAGATATTTAAAATCAATATTTTGCTCCCAACAACTGAGGTATAAAATTTTAAATAGGTGAAAACCTCAATCAGCTGCAAGTCAAAACTAAAACTGAGTAAGAGTATTTTATCAGCGACTATTATTCAAATTTGTTATACTTTCTCGTGATTTGTTTGCATTATGTAATCGAAAACACAGCCAACAAACAAAAAAGCGAGCAGAGGCAGTAAGCATTATTTTTGGCGCTTTGAGCGCACTTGAACCAAGTTTTTCCCCCAATCGCAACCACATCAGCCCCATTGCCCCTCGCGACCCCGCTCCTTCCGCCGATCGAATCGCAGCCGTGATTAATGAGTGCGGAGTTCAAGACGCAGGTGATGGATCAAAGCCCAGGTGAGAGGTAAGAGGTGAGAGGAGCAGACGACAGCCAGGCGAGGTTCGTGCGCTTTCAACTGTCCCTGACATCGATCGCTGGGCTACCACTTTGCGGTGTTACGCATGCGCCTCGGATGGGTCAACTGGCCAGTACACTGAAAAAAACTATTCAAAAATGTTGTAAAATATGGAGCAATAATTAAGTGAATGGCACGCTTCCATGGGAACTTAGCAAGATATTGTTAAAAGGAGGTACTTATTGGTTTTATCACTGCATAGTTGTTTAACTGTCTGCACTTTGGCATCATTATGATTTAAAAAGTTTTTTAATTATAGTAAAGACATATAATTTTGGTAAGTACAGAAACAGGAGTATATATATATTTGTGTTATTTCTTTCAGTGCACCGTCTCCTGTTTAATTTCTGGATTTCGACCCTGCGTTCATTCATCCGTTCCTTTGCACCTTTGCGGATCGACCAACTCCATTCATCGATCATCTAGCTGGGGGCCAGAGTTCTCAATGAGACGTCAAGTTCTCATTAAGACGAGAGCCGCATGCAAATGCCAGATCAATTAATCAATTTGTTTTGCCAATAAATACGACTAAATATGGCCAACGATCTCTGCCAATAATGATAAATGGTTTCACCAGTTTGGTTTTTTCAGCTTTTTGCACAGTCCATTTGGCTTTATGTTATTGTATCTCTTTACATTTTCACTCGGCCAAATGAATTCAATTAAGCACAAAACCAAGACAAAATTCCGCACAAAAAAAATTAACGTGGGAATATTTTTTGGACTGCGCTTGGCCACGCATGACAAATGTGTCAAGCGACTGCGAACACCGCACTCTGTTCCCCTTTCCTACCAATAAATAGACCACGCATGCAATCCACTGACATTTTCATACACTTTTCGCAGCCCGAGGGGCGAAAGACAGGATTGCATTGGAGATAAATTAATGGTCATTTATTTTCAAGCAGTTACAACTCTATTGGGGGATCTATGCATTTGGATGATAAGTGGGGAAATCAGTAGTCTAAGTATAAAAGGAATTTTTGATAAATTCCTTATCATATTTAAATGGAGAAAGGTGATGTAAAGTAAAATTAATAAGTCTAAAGAATATTACTTTGGATTTATGTAAGATATTTTTGACAGCAAACCATAGCAGGCCAACCTAAGAGGCTTCATATTTGATAACAATGCCATTTTGAAACATAATATTAATAGTTCCAGCCATAGCTTTTAATGGTATTTCCCTCAAGGCTTTACATTAAATTATTTCACACGTCTTAAGATGAACCCTTGGGAAAGTTGCTTTAGGGTCAAAATGGCTGGCTTTTCCCTCGCCCTTCTCTTGTGTCACATTTAGCGAGTCTGACATTTGGTGGAAATACTGTTGGAAATATTGTTGGAAATATTCGCTTGAAATATTCGCTGGACGAAAAGTGAAATAAAGTTGCAGTTCCAGCAAGAGCTGTCAAAATGTTGCAGCAGTGGCTGCTGTTGCAGTTGCAGTGGCAGTTGCTGCTGCTGCTGCTGCTGCTGCAGTTGCTGCTGCTGCTGTTGCAGTTGATATTGCAGTTGCTGCTGGGCTCGGCAACCTGCTGACTGTTGACTGCTGCCCGTCGTTTTCCCATGTGAATGCTTAACCGATTGCCAGCGCTTACCCTCTCGCCCCCGACTAACCCCTTTCAATTTTTCGTTTACCCACCCGCTGCCCCTTCCTCTTCCCCTATTTTGTCAGTCAACCTGCCTGAAATTTTTACCAAAAACAATTTCGACAGTCGCGCATTTTTCACGCTGCCTCATTTGCAGCGATTTTCAATGCGATATTTGTTGCTGTTGCTGTGCTGTTGCTGTGCTGTTGCTGCCACCGATTGTTGTTTCTGTTGTTGCTAGTTGCAGTTGCCGCATTGGTTGTTGTTGCTTGTTCACATAACCATAACTCCGCATGGCACCTCTGCAGATTGTGCCTAGTTTTCCATTACCCTTAAAGAGGGTACTTTGAATTGGTCTAGAAATGGGATCTAGAAAGAGTTGGTTAGTTTGGAGGTATTTTGAAAATTTGCTTACATTTTTATGCCAGTTAGAAGTGGGTTGACATTCAAATATTTTATCTTATACTTTTCTCGTTTTATATAAATTTATATATTTGATTTTAATGAACATAAGAATGTGTCAGCTTATTAACAATCCAAAATATAAATATTATAATTTTTGTAGATTTTTAGTTACTTATTTTAGGCGTTGCCAGAACTCAAATTATATAGTTTCAAACATAATTGGTACCTACAAAATGTAATTAAATTCGCAGATTTTCCAGAGTATTAATTTTTTGTTCAGATTTTCTTTTTAGAGTTATTCCATCACATGTGCTGGGCCCCCAGTCGACTTTTATTTCGTTTGATTTCCTCGCCTTCAGGATCGTGACACACCGCAATGGATGTTGCAACTGACTGGCTGGCTGGCTGACTGTGGCGACGGGCAAGTTGCGAGCTGAAATACTTGCGATTAGCTCGGCCTGGCCCTAAATGAAATCAGCGGCCAGCATTCGAGTCATAAATGGCTGGCAGTGGGGCAAAAACCTTTGCTAATATGTCATGAGCCCATCGACGGGCGATGAACGTGGAGCGCGGGTCAGCGAAACATTGGGCAATTGGCATTTGTACAGATATTCGAGTACACGGGTACTATAACATACGATATATATACATACATATATACTGGGGTGTTATGCGCCATGTCATCGAAACCAGTTTACCGTTAGCACACACATATACACACACGTAGATATATGTATGTGCCAACTGGTACAGTGGTGACCCATTAAAGCAATCAGCGGCAAACACATGTAAGTCAAGTGGCAAACAGCGGGGCACTGAGTAGTCGCAACTGCGATTCCCGCCTCGCATTTTGGTTACGGTTGCGGCTCATTACGCAGTTCGCTTTGATTTGCATAGCGTTTGAACGGCGGAGTTTGCATAGCCGAAATGGAGTTGGCCCCTTGGGAGTTGGCCAGCAATGGAGCAGTTCGCAATCCCTCGATTTTGCCTCCTTTGGGCCGGCTCTTTGATTTGTGTGACATGTGCACAGAGAATTATTTGCTTATTGTTGAACATTTGCCTTTGAATAACTTGTAAACTGTAAACTGTCAGGGCAACACGGGTACGCTTAACCCATCGTGGCCTTTAGTCACTCCTAATAAGATTTATTGAAGGCAAGAACATTCTCTGGGGGTTTTTGAGGGAGATTGAATTAAATGAAGCCTTAGACACATTTATTTAGTACCTCGAATGTGTTAAATTGATTGGAGAGTTGAAAAGAGAGTTGATGAAATATATTTTTAGTTAAATAAACAATTTGTTTAAGTTTACTTTTAAAGTTTAAATATAACCTTGTTTTTATGTAGTAGAGTAATGAGTAAAATAGTATAAGTACAATCCCTAGTTTTTGTTGGTTCCCAATGGGTTAATGCTTGAAGTTGGACATGTAGTTAGCGTTATTGGCGATTGTCATATTCGGGCGGCATTCCTGCTCTGTCAATAGTCGACTGTCGATTGCTGAGGCCATGCAACCGGCTTATTACCGACTATATCAGATGGCCAGTGTACTGAGACACACGCGGCGTATGCGCAATGTCGATCCCATTGCATTCTCGACCATATTTTCGATTGCTTTATTGCATTTTCCAACCACCACCGCTGTTGCTGCTGCTGCTGCTGCTGACCATGTCACATTCGCTTTTCGTCTCAATTGCAGTTGAAAGACAAATTGCGCACCTTTGGCAGCTTGGAATTTGACTTTTTGATTGACAACTGCAGCGATCAGCAATCGACAAAACAAAATCCAGGTAAATCGAAAAACCGAAAATCCAACAAACGGTTTCGCAAACCTCTAAAGTTCAGTTTGTTAAACGTTTGCCTCGCTTTTGGCTGACCTCGAAAACAAATTCAATTATGCAGACGAAAAAAAGACACAACGATTTTGGCCAAAATTCGCAAGACACCTACGCTGACTCCAAAAGCAATTTGCCAACCAAAAAACCAAAAAACCAAAAAACTAGCTGCTGCGATGAAGACGAAATCCAAAACACGGCAGCCGAAAAATAGCGACAAATATCAGAGTGTGATGGCAGAGCCCCTTAACCCCTTGACGCCCGATTAACCCACTCCCTTTCCACCACACGATATCAATGCCACAGAAAAAGAAAAACAACAAAATTGTGAGCGACAGGCAGGGAAAACGGGGCCAGTCTTCATCACTCCTCGCTTTTGCGATCGCAACAATCGCCCAAATAAAAAAGAAATTCAAGTGAAAATCAATTGCAGCTGCTAGAGAGAAAAAATAAGCTGGAGAGCTGGCCATTCTTTCAGTTTAGTTTCTTTCAGTTAACTCGTCAACTTCGCCGCTCTAAGCCAGAAAATCACAAACAGAAACTGTGACTGAGCGACGGACAGTGAACCAGCTGACGTTACAGGTTTTCAAATCTGGCACATTAATTTTAAAGACAAATGAAACGAAAATAATACAAGATGAAAGCGTAGTTTGCGTGGCCACGAAGTCCAGATACTCTGGAAAGAAAGGAAGCTTGAATAAGAGTTTAAAAACCAATAAAATATTATATTAGATATTTATTAATCCAAAATTATTTAAGATGCTAAGAACTTGTGAAAGAACTTATTGATGTGACAACAGTTTAAATCCTGCAATTAATCTATAATGGCACTACAAATATTTAAGATGGATTCTTAGCCAACTTACCATTTTCACAGTTGAAAAAGCTGCTGCCTAGAACATTTGCCAATCCAGTGAGTTGTAATATCGCCCAAGTGCCTGGCCCAAAGCGAGGGTAACGATAACGGCTCACCTCGATGTGGATGGTGGACCACCTTGTGCGACCTTCTTTTCAGATGCCGACGTCGGGCCAAACAAAAACAAAAACAATAACAAAAACTAAAAATAAAAACAATAAAGCACAAGAGCCGAAAAGCGGCAACAATTACCAGCAACAACGGCGGCGAGCAGACAGAGCCAAAAGATAATAATGGCCAATAGTTTTACGAGTCGCCCGAACATCGGAGCCCAACTTCAGAGTCAGAAACAAATACTCGATACTCGAATTTCGAATTTCGAAGCTCACTGCAAAGATCGCCAATGGCCAAGTTAACGTTTTGGCTTTGCCTCACTTTGAGCCGGTGTCTTAGCCATTTGAAAGTCTTGTGCGAAATGAGCGTCAAAAAGTCAGTTGGCAGATGGGTGGGGGTAACCAGGGGTAACAGGGGAATCCGGGGAGGTGCTTCAACTCGATGGAGGCCTTTCCTTTTTTTCTAATTTTATTTTTTGTACGTTTTGTGTGTCACTTGCTGCGAAAGTCGCAAAAATGTAAGTTGAAAGTTGAACGTAGCGCGATGTTCGCACCAGAAATTGAGAAAGAGGGGTATCTATCATTAGCCTTGGTTGGGTTATCCCCCAGGAGGTCTATCTCTAACTGCTTTTTAGGGCATACGTGGGAATGGGATTCCCGCTTTCATGACTGACAATTAGCCGCAATTAAACAGCGAGAAGTGAATGGATTATGCTTGGAGTAGCATAAAAAGTGATCACCATCAACAAAACACAACCCTTGTAAACTACATAAAAGGTATATAAATGCACACTACACATTACTTTATAAGAGATTAGCTTTATTCATGATATGGATACAATGGTTAAAGTGATAAATACAAATGAATAATGCTGAGCAAAGCTGCAGGCATAAATAGCAGAAGGTTTACGTAGATTGGTAACATCGTCACTCTGTAAGAAAGTCCTCTAGTCTTCAGCACTCTTGAAACTGTTTTGATTTAACTACTTCAATTTTAATACGATATTGTTTACATAAAGCTTGACTAATAAGATTACAGCATATAAAGGTTGACTAATAAAATTCTATATGGTAAATTTAAGATAGTAGTAGTTCTACAGCGGTTCAGCACTGAATTTACGGTAACGTTACCGTTGCGTCTTAAAAAATTTTGATTAAATGGTTTTGTAGTTTCAAACGGCACGATTACTTATTTTATGTTTTTCCTTGCATTTCTAGTTATTTTTTATTTAAATTTCTAATTAAAAGAGAGTACTAAAATGCAATCATAAACTATTTATTATCGCTCGGAGAGGCCAAGAAATTCAATCACGAAGCAAGCAGGATTATAAAATAGATTTATAGAAGAGTGCCACAGATTGATGGTCAATTAGAGATACGTATACATAAATAAGAGGATGCATTTGAGAGATGGACAGCTGGAAAGAGTAAAACTCCATTATCCATTTTCGCCAACTGCAAACTCAATCATCGTCATCGTGGCCACATTCTCAGTTCCCCCCCTCATTCCCCTCCCCCTTTTCCAAGGCGGATCGCCAAACTTTTTCCTACTCTTGTTCAACTGTGGCACAGATAATTTGCCATCAGCAGCGCCAAATGTAATCCGCCATATAACCGTCTAACGGTAACTCAAAGCCAACATAAATATGCGCAAAGCCAGCAACAACAAGCACAATCAGCCGTGCAAACAGTTGGCCATGTGTTGTTGTTATAGTTGTTGTTGTTGTTTTCGTTAACAGCTTCTACAATTTTTCATCCAAGTGCAGCAGCAACAATAACAGTGCACTGAGAGAAATAGGTGCACTTTGTGAAACAAATGGATATGAAACACTCTTAAATACATATCAGTAATACCAAACAAATTTTATTTATTATTAAAAAGTTGTTTAAAACTTCCACTTTGCTGACTAAATAACAAAATTTATATCATATAATATCAAAAATAATTCTAAAATAATAATTCTAATTCTAAAATGTAAAATTTATAAGAGAGGGCTTACAATTTTGTTTCAATGAAAGCTTTACTTGCATTTCTTTCAGTGTAAGGGGCCACGAAAATGAGGGGGGGTAGCGGGGCTTTCGAGGAGCCAAGCGATGCCAGGCAAACAAACAACTTCATGGGCGACGTGCAAAAATTCAATTGCTACAACGTCAGCGGTGTTGTATGGTTGTTGTGCGCGATGTTGTTGTGTCCGTTGTTGTAGTGGTTGTTGTTGTTGTTGTCAGCAGCAAATCACTGGCAAAATGCTCCCAGCTTCAACTTCAACTTGAGCCCCACTGCATCTCGCAGATCTTCATGATCTTCCCCAATCCCAGCCCCATTCCCCTAACTCCGATCCATCCATCCATCTTTCCATAGCAGAGATCTCTCCCTCTTTCTCTCTTTCTCTGAGCAATCCGCAAGTTTTATGCATTTGTCAGGCCACACTTCGGCCTGCGTCGTCATCAAAAAAAATAAAATATAAGAAAAAAGTGCAAAAAATGTCAGTCAGTCAACGGCAGTTTTGTAGCTCTTGTAGCCCCACTCGCTGCTCCAAACCCCAGCATTCTCCCCACCGAGCGCTTTCTTCCGTCACATTTGTCTGCGTTGCCATGGCCAAGACACTTGGCCACTGCCTGCTTTCTGACAAGAGCTGAAATGTATCTTTCACCGAGGCACACATCCAGCTAGAGATGACAGCGTGACCAGAGATCTATCTCTATTTGAGATCTATATTAAGATCTTATGCTAGTAAGACAGCTGGTAGAGCGATCAGTACATCGTAATAAAAAGTATCTTACAGATAAATGATTTTAGACCCAAGTTACGATTCTAATCTAGCTTCTTGATTCATTAATATATTCGAGGTTTATCCTTATTTTATAAGTATTTAGCTACCGAAACTTTAGGTAATTAGTTTATGAAGTTTTGCTGCTTCCTGCATCAATACATCGATTAAGATCCATCTCCTTTTTTATACCCTCACCCTTTTAGTTTGCTAATATGATAATAGCCGCGAGCCAAGTTTAAGACAACTCCTGAGAAAGCTGGGCTCCGATCCCGAACTCCGTTCTCGTTGCACTGGCCAAACCGAACTGTTCAGCCCCCAAAAACCCCTCACCATTTCCTCATCATCATCATCATCCACATCCACATCCCCATCCCAATCCTTGTTCTCACTGTGATGGAAAACCATTTTCTCTACAACTCCAATCGACGCTCCACTTTTTTGTACTTTTTTCCAACGCCGTTGTTTTGGTTTACTGCTGTTTTTTCTTTGTTTTTTTTTTTGGTTCGTTGTTGTGTGTAGCTAACATTTTATTATGCTCCAACTCCAACTAAACAATCAACTTTTCAAACTGTTTTTTCTTTCGCAGCCCCCCGCCTGCCACTTGGCGCCCCACTACATTTTTCCCTGGCTATTGCTTTTCCTATTTGCTGTTGGCTGCACTTTTTGACGGCTCTTATTGTTTGCCAATTTCTGGCCCCCGAGACCAGCGAAGCATTCCATCCTCGTACACTCCACTACACTACTATGCCATACCACAATACTACGAGTATATACCTCTCCATACCACTCTATGCCATACTATGCCATACTCTGCCATTCCGCGACGCACTCTTTGCCTATAATCCAGCACTCACTCCCCCCCTCCTGCTCTCAATTGGTTGGGGTGCATGGGAAGAAACTATATGGTTAATAACTCTGCGTTACCAAATGGAGATTCAATCTAAGGGGCTTTCAGAGATCGAATGTTAACCTATACTTGCATATTTATAAGAAGAAAGTAAGGCTCAAGGGACAAAAATCCGGTATAAATGTAAGTATTGGTATAAAATACTTATAGTAAAACGATTATAAACTATACTATTATAAGCTTAAAACCATTTTAATTTAATTTATGAAAAAGATATTTTTATAATTTTTAAGACTTAAATGAAGGAGTACCTAGCAGTTTCCAAAACGGAATTAAGATCATTTAGGCTTTAAAATATGTATGGCGTACTAATTACTTATCTTGTTTCACAATTCATATGAAATAGATTTTCCTCTATTTATTTAAGTTTTCTCTCAGTGCACTTCCCCCCCTCGGATCACCTGGTTCAACTCCTCCTGGCTGCGCATCCATTGTAAATCCGCTTGGCAGTTGAGGAAGCGTTTTGTTCGGCTTGTTTGCCGATCGAGGAAGGTTCGCTGACAGACGGAGAAAGAGAAAGAGCGAAATTGGGGGGATTACCAGGGGTTTTCAGGCGATTCCAGATGAAAATCGAGGGAAGATCGAGGGGTTTCTCTTTGAGTTCTGCTCGTTACAAGTTTGCCTGCACGTCTTTCTCCGATCCCCTTCTATTTATTATTGCCCATGCATTTGACTTATTCTCACCGATCTCTAGCTTCGAAGAACTAGAGAAAGAGTGCGAGGGAGATGGAGATGGAGTTACTTGGGAGAAAGAGTCTCGCTCTGCTTGGAAAACTGAATTGGTTTTACTCGGATCGGCTGACTCGATTTAGATGGCATGTCTGGGCATTTGTTGACGTAAATTGGCATTAACCTTCTCGCTGACCTCCTTCCGCACCGCACACTTAAAAGTTTTGCCGGCGAGCGAAAGGCCAGATTTGGTTACTGCAATTTATTGATTTTTTATGGGTTAGTTCTACTTTTAAAGTATAAATCTCAAGATCTCTGCAGAAGAGTTATGTTAAAAACGGCTTATTGCAAAGCGGCGTATTGTGATGATAAAGTTCATGGTAGCTGTACTTTTGGCAATAAAATACATCTTGGCTAAAAGACTTTAAATGTTATGTTAGAACAACGATGTACTGACATTTATAGGTAATGCTGATAATGGATTTCCTAAAATCTCATTATCAAGAAACTGTTATGATAGCTGTATTTTTAGTGTTAATAGTCGATTTTCGCAGTTTTAACTATGTGATAACGAGCTCACCTATTGGATGAGTATTATGTACTTCAATGTGTTTAGCACTCGGTTTTAATGTATGATATTAAAAAGTAATACAAATCTCATCCACAACGATTGTTTGGACTGGTTTCCAAACCGCCATATGACTCCCATTACGCAATAGGTTTCAATGTCTTGGCAAAATCGGTTTCGGATGATCTAATTGCCTTGTCGGAAACTCTTTGACCTTTAACATTCCGCCTCAATGCAGAATTCGTTTGTCTTTTGCGGTTGTTTAATTTTTTTTTTTTGCTTGCCCGCTTGTCGTTTATTAATTAGCGAGTGTCGAAAATATGCAAATCAAACATTTCTTGTACACTTCGAGGCGTGGAGACAATGAGACAAAGTCTCGTGAGAAATCGAGAAATAGAAAATTAAAGCGCGTCTCAACGCAAAACCAGAAAGACAAAGAAGAAGCAGTGAGTAAAACAAAAAAAAAGATGGAAATAAAAAGTATACATACAGTTAGTTGATTGTGCCCATTTCATTTTGTTAGCTTTTAGCTGGTTACCAGTCCAAGCCCACCGTCCTCCCCCTTTTTATACGTTTTTTTTTCATCTTCAACTCCGAAAAACAGACAAAAGAAGCCAACGAACGCAGTGTCTCCAATGATGGGGAGAAGAAAGAAAGGCCCCCAAACGAAGCAGCTGGTGGGGCGGCAGAATCACTGGAAGAAGTAGTAGTTGGATGAAGAGTGTGGCCGAGAAGAGGTAAGAGTGGAACGCGGGTGGAGCCACCGAACAAACAAACGAATTATGAACCAATTTACAAATTACCAAAGCCCCCAGATGAAAACTCAGACAGGGAAGGGGGCTGTGGAGGGGTAGTGTAGTACAGTGAACCACAGCAAGACAGACATTCAGTCTGGACAGACCGTTTCGGATGTTTCGCGAATGATGACGCTGCCTGCCCTCCAGTAGAGATTAGGTTCCCCTCTTCTTCTCCAGGGCAGAAGCCATTGACCAAGTAACGAGTTTCCAGACCCTATTCAGAATCAGAATCAGCCAATCCACTTGCCATGTATTACTGATACTATTTCCGTTCCAGTTTGAGAACTGGGCCTGCAAAGGGGCTCTGCCATCGTATAATAATGATATTAATAATCCATTAGCTTCGGACCAAGTTGTTAAGAGTTATAATTAAGGTAGCGCGTAACATTAGCTGCTAGTTTACGCAAAGTTAGTCACAATTAAAATATATATCTGATTTAATGATAGTACTTGAATGAGAAAAATAATTTGAGGGTATTAATAGTATTTTTACGACTGTAATAATCTAAGTAATATGCTCGCTTCCCGTAAATTAAATACGTTGTTGTCATTAATCTTATGACCCTTTTTCTAACTGAACACGAAACAGCACTTTCCGCTCATTAGAATCCAATTTCCCACAGCTTCAAGGAGACCCTTTCGCCCAAGTATTTATTGCAGGCTCCATTGCTCATTATTACTTAGCTGATTTGCTCATTTTGACTCCTTGCTGCTTATTTTTGTGCTCAAACTCGGTTTATTTGCTTGCGCCTGTCGTCTCGCACACTTGCCAGATACCCAGATACCGAGATACGAAGATACAAAGATACAAACCCATGGATGGCACAGCATAAGTGAATATATCTTCTGAGCGTCGGGTTCTTGGAAATTGCGGTCCGCCAGCTGCTCCTCCAACCCTTCCACATCTCTTCGCGTTTTTCTGTGTCTGTTCACCTCGCGAATTCAATTAAAATGCCGCTCTCCAAGTTCTTTGGGTTTTTGGTTTCAGCTTAGTGTGTTGAACCCGGACGATGCTCCAAAAAAAAACCAAAGTGTTATTAATTTGTGAAAGTTCTGACTTGCCACGGCCACGCCCCCACCAGCGCAGAGCCTGGGCCAAAACAAACACCTGCCAAAAGTATCTTGAAGATATATGTATGTACGTACTCGGATAGTGTGAGTCAAGTGCCACAAATCGAACAGCATGCCACATTTGAATTACAAAACGATTTGTGTGCGCAAATCAAATGCGATCTTGTCGCATTAATTACGTTAATTTGCTCACGCTCACGCTTCTCGTTATCCGGCAGTTAGCATTATATTGGCCATCGAATCGTTTCGTTTATCGGTCAAGGATATCTTCAAATGATTCTGGTTCGAGTCGCAGTTCCTCATAGCCTCATGGCCTGACTCAGCTGGAATTACCTCATCTTATCTCGCAATTTGCGCTGATAAGATAGTCCCAAAATGATTCAACACTTTTCGAAAGCCGCGAGCGTTGCATAAAACGAAACTAGTTTCCCTTTCTCAGTTTTTTTTTCTCTTTGCCTCCCCTCAATTCAATTTCGGATTTAATAATCTTCCTAGAGAGAGAGGTTGAAATTAATTTGCCAAAAAACAGAAAAACAAATAGCCCGGCTCCAGCCAACAAAAGATACAAATAGTTGCAGCCGCAGATACACAGATACAATACACATGCGTATGCGCTGATGTTGTTTTTATTGCTGTTGTTGCTGTTGCTCATTGCGCAGTTAATTTGTTCAAGCACTCAATGCGTCAATACCATTTGACTTTCACTTATTTGCCCCACTCGCCACTGCAGACACCCGAATCCGAACAATGGCGGAGGAGGTTCAGATACAGCTACAGATACAGATACATCAGACGCGGATACAGACGGGCGATAGAGGGCTAAGCGCTGTCAGGAAACTGATTATGCAATCTCTGGACTTTGGGCGAAAATGTCAAAAGGTAATCAATAGAAATATAATTTTTTCAGATTTATTACCGTATGCTTATAGAAATATTTGTAATACTTTATAATAAACTGCGTGCAATTAATGGCAGATGTCATTAGATCTCGAGCAGTAGAGTCCCCAGAAAGTAATACATATCCAATCTGCTACAGATTTCCGAGAATAAAGAAAGTGGAAATAACGACCTCACATTGATACTGTCACTTTCAGCTCTGGAAATTCCACCCTCGACTTCAGCTATAGGAAAATACTTGTGCCCCCGGATATGTTCTTGACTCATATGTGATTCATTCTGTGCGTTTGTCCCCCCAAAACATTTTCTTGCCCCCCGTTTCCACCCACCAAATGGATACAGATACAAAGGAAAAAAACTATCTGTGAGATACGATTTCCATTGGGGCGCAGTTGTTGTTGCTGCTATTGTTGTTGTTGTTGTCTGGCGCGAGCAATTGATGTTGTAACATGGCTACCACGAGTGCAACATGCCCCTGCTCCCCTTGGCCACCCTCGGCACTCCCCCAATCTGAAAATGTGTGACATAATCTGTGCAGACTTCAATGTTGTTGCTGCATTTTGGGGCTGCTGCATTTGCTGCGGCTGCGGCTGTTGCTGCTGCTGCAGTCTCACTCATTCAATAAGTCAGTCAGAGTCCAAGACGCCGGCAAGTTCAATGAACCGACCAACGACTGAACGCCACCGCTTGCTTTTGTGTAAAAAACAAAAACAAAATAAAAACCCAAAGCGGCACCAACAAATAAAATGGGGGGGGAAAAAAATTTAATATTTTTTGCTGCCTTTTTGGTCGAATATGTTACAAATTTTGTGTTTCTCTTTCAACTGAAAAGTTTGTTAGTTTTGCCTGGTCCGCTCGCTGGCAGGCGACTCTGTGAAATCACTTACTGGTTTTTATGCGACCAACAACCGAACAACAACCAAAACAACAACCACAGCAGTGACAACAACAGCCAAAACAGGCGACAACAACACGAGCAACCAACCGCCTTACGAACAACTGTAAATTTGTTGGCCGCACGTTACTCATTTGGCAGCTTCGCACCTTTTTTACGAATAATCCTCCACTTAAGGTAACAACATCGACTCGATCGCATATTGCTCAAAAAGCAGAAAATATTTTAATTTAATAACGATTTAATAACCATATACATTGCGCAAATGGTTAGGTAAATGCAGCTACTTTACAAGTAGTTTTTCAAAACAGAAAGCAGGGATAATTTATATATATCTAACTTACTGAATTTATAAAGATATTTATCTTATTTAAAAGTACTAATTTGACTACGTTTTTGATACATGATATTTATATATCATTTACGCTTGCTATTCGAAATTTTATTTTATTATAGGATTTAAGATTAATTTATGAAAACCATTAAAAATAAGATGAACCCTGCACAAGAAGTACATAAATGATTTTACAAATGTAACACTCGTGTTAGCTGCATATAGAAAAAACATATCTTTTAGCTACATATTTTGTTAAATAAATTTTGAATAAAATTAGAAGTTATATATAGCAGATAGAACTCCATAAAACTGGAATACCACATAGCCGAGTGCAATGCATTACCTCATTAGCGTGTTGAACAGTAATTTTCCATTAAAGATTCTCGCACTACCAAAACACCTTATAGACCTTGCCTTTGTTTGCCTCATTGTTAAGTATTTCGTTTTTTTCTTTAGTTTTTTTTTCATATTTCTTTGCCATTTGCCGCCTAGCTGCGATTTTAGCCCAATGAAACGAAACAGCATTGAGACGTCATCCGATCACTCGCGAGTCTTGGAGACCTTATTGACTATATAAACTATGCGCACATATAATTACTAAACAAATGCCAATGTCAGGCGAATATGAATGCAACGACTGCAGCAACCACCGGTGGCAACAATCACTTGCAGTATTACAACAGCAAATAGTCATAATCATAATTATATGACAGGCGGCACTCTTGGCCCGATCTCGGTTCAGCTGGGTTAAGCCGAGAGTGGTGGTGCTGGAGCCGACTTGGGTGGACCTGAGTCGCTTTAAAGCGGTAACCGCTTCACACTTTTGCATTGTGGAGAGGAAAACCTAATGCAAGACGATCTACGACCGCAGACGGTGGAAGATTGAAAAACATTTCGTAAAACTAATTGTTGAGAAATTTGTATGGCCAAGAGAGCAATTACGAGGCGAACCAGACCAGACCAGGCCAGGCAAGACCAGCACAGCCCAGCCAGAAAGCCCACGACTACTTCCCCGTTCAGCTGCCCTTTTCAAGGCGCCCCCTCCCAGAAACCACCGCCCCTACGCCCCTGGGTCGCCCCCTCTTCGCGCTCAAGCTCACACCATGGGCCGCTTAATGACCCTATTTTAATTTCAAGCATCGCTTGTCCATCGCACTTTGCGGAATTTGCATTATACGCATACATATTTCTCAGTCGCTTATTTCGGTTTTCGTTTTTTTTTGTTTTTTTTTTATATCGCTTTTCTTGTTCCACGGTTTTTTTTTAACTTTTGAAAAGCCGCCCTGAAAACGGAGTACAGTGGTTACACATATTTTCCAAATAAATTAATTTTTAGTTGGACAAATCTTGTTTATATGGCTTACATAAATAGTTTGAACGATTAATAGTTTGAAAATCATTTTAAACTTTGTTTTGCTTATTTATGGAATTTTTCATAGACATATTTTACAAAAAGTATGAAAAGCGTTTGTTTTAATTGCTATAACTCTTTTAAACAATTTTAAAAGGTATAGGTTAGAAGTTAAGTTGTTTATGTATTTGACTAATAAATGCGATTGCTATTTATCACTATGTAATTCTAATGTAATAGCTTATAATAATTTTTTATTGTTGAAAATTACCGTTTTTGATTTATGTTCATCCACTGTTCAATTTTGTGCTGACGATGAAGAAGCGACGAAGCAGAGTTGACTTTTGGACGCTAATATGACGACGATCTTGGCCTTTGGGCGAGGCGGCCATCGGCGGCAGCAACAACAACCATAACGAAATTATCAACAATGCTAAAAACAATGAGAGCGACAACAACAGTAACAACAACAACGTTAACTGTAACAAGAGCTAAGGAAGCCAGAAAAAAAATGTATTTAAGACAATGGAAATTCATTTCATTCGCTGGGAGACTGAAACAGACTTCTTGGCCAAAGGCAAGGTCTCTTCGACGGGATCCCCGACTTACCTCCGACTTTTCCCCCGATTTTCAACCTTGTTCACCTCACCCTCTGAGAAATTAGCTGCTTCAGTTATTATTATTATTGTTGTTGTTTTTGTTGTTGTTGTTTTGCCCGACGACTGGGCAGGCGTTTCTATATCTATATAAGTGATCGTCGTAGCTGGCACTTCATGTTTGCCTTTCAACTTGTCAGTCTGCTCTTCCCCAGTTTTTTCTGTTTTTTCTTTCTGTTTTTGCATCCGCTTCCGCAACAACAATTAGTGTATTAGCAACAACAAAATACAAATTTTGTTACCCAAGAGATTTTATTATTATTTTTGTTGTAGTACACACCTTCGCCAAGCGAAGTTTGACCTCAAAAATGAAACGTTGAAATGAAAAATATTTTATCTAATGTGAAAATCGTTGGAGCGTCATCAGCTTTTCCTCCCGCTGCTCACCTTTTGGAACTGATAATGACGACACGACAACTTTTCGTTGGGAGTGAGAAATTGTATCACTCGCTGATTGTTCTCCACTTTAAAAGGCACCACCTCCCCCACTTAGGTAATTATATGAATTCAGAACTCTGTTGGGAAGTTTTATGCGTTTTGTTCGCATGATGTTTTGTTCTCATAAATCAGCAGAGTCGCATAAATGCGGCCGGAATGCGACAGATTTGTTGTTGATTTCAGATTACTCATACGCATAAATATTTATTCGCAATGATGGTTATCGGATTTGACAACCAGCGAGAGGGGGAGGCGCGGGAGCAATCGAACAAAGGCCCAAGCTCAGTCACATGATATTGGTAGACTGAAAAAAAATAACAACGATTATGTAAAGTAAATCTCTTAATTAAAAATTTAAAAAATGTTTATTAAAGATTTTACAATAATATATAATTACTACATAGCATACAGATAATTTTATAGTAGCATTCATATTTTTATGTATTTTATGTTTATTTATTTAACCTTTTAGATTCAATAAAAAATGCCTATAAAACAATTTTTATGTGTTTAATGCCGCGCCAAGTTTATTTTAATAACATTTGACTTATTTAACTTCTTATTTTTGTTCAGTGTACTTCACTGGTGCATAATCTTCCCTCTCATTCCCACTCGCTGATCACTCCACCCGCACATGCACTGAACTGAATTGTTCGCGATTGCTATCATGGCGTTTTAAGCTCTGCCTGATCATCAGCATCCAGTGCACATTTGAGTGATTTACAAAACTGGGTGGGAAAAAAAAGGGGGAGGCGAATTGCAGTTCTGGGCGGTTGAGGTGGGGCCTTGCGTCTTGCGCAATTTTAATAAATATTTACATTCGTTTCTAACCAATTTGCGCATTTTGTGCAGCTGCCTGAGAAGATCTGACTGCTTGAATGGGGAGCTGCACTGAGTTGCATAGATTAATAAGCGAGGTTCGATTCAATAGCTTCTATTAAATGGCTTCAAAATACATACCCAAAGTCTTATATATTTTAGGCTTTTTAAGGGCGTTTATTATTATTAATTATTAAATATTATAAATCAAAAAGGTCAATAGTTTTCACTATCAGAATATACTTACTGCTTATACCTTTTGTTAAATTCTTTAAAAATTAAAAAAAGTAAACTACAAAGTTTTAAGTCTCTTAAAACTTTTAGATCGTCATCTTACTTGCAAAAGGCATTTTTGTCATCATTTTTGAATTGGCGTGCGCTGCTCATTAGCCAAGCAATTTATGACAAACAATTGCAATGAGTAAATCGAAATGGTGGGGGGCTTAAATGGCCTGCATGGGAGCCAGAAGATCTATTAAAAGTTGTTTGCTTGCCTTCAGTTGTATCCAACTAAGGCCAATCTTGGTTCAGAGACAATGCACACGTGTGACTTGGATGACTTCATGTCACCCAGTACCCCCAACTTTATTCATGTGACAAACAGATGTGCGATTAGCAGATAAATTTCCATTTTCGCCCCCATTCCCCTCCCCGAAATAACCCCCCAAAAATGGCAGTCTGATGGATTTCCCCATTGATATCTTCGAGCAGAGACACAAGAAGTGCAGTAACAGAAAGGGGGAATCCAGGGGATGATCTCCTCTATTTTTATCAATGACTTGCCATCATTGGCCGCAGCCAAAATTGGAACAATCAAGGCATAGGCCAGCAACAGATGCCGGGCAGCAACAGCATCGAAAATAGTAAGGAATGCGACTAAATTTAGGCGGAGACAAAGATACGTTCTGGAATATAGGGATGGCTACACGGAAAGACTTTAAGATACAAGTCCTTTTAAACTGAATTTTTTATGCAGAAACTTTAAACACACATTCCAAATAATGAAAAACCTTTAAGGAACTTAGGAATCTTTATGTGAAGAGAAAAAGAATTTCATCATAACAGATCTTTCAATATAGGATTTATAGTTGTTCTCAGTGTATTGTGTAAAATGTGGAATGAGGAACACGCACTTACATATGTTCCAGACGAACTCAGAGGGCGAGTGCTCGACTACGACTTCGCCTTGTTCCGAGTGTGCGTATTAATAAAAGAAAGTGCAATGAATTCCCAAATATGTTAAATTGTCTGCCAAACAAAGGAGCTCCATGGCTGCATTTCGGGGGGATGTTGGGGGGCTGGTTGATATAGGGGAAAAATGGGCGGCAGCCCCCCAATAACATGTGTGCAACAGATACCAAATGCGATTCGGGGAGTCTGACTCTCTCACTTTCCCCTCTTTCGCTGCAGCTTCGATTTTCCTAGCGTTTTCCCGCAGAAATCTTCTCTGGCGTTGGACCGTAATTAAATCCGAAGTGGAGGCACTAAATTTAACAGCTCCCAATGATGAGAAGGCTAACGAGTGGGAGTGGCACTAATAATTCCAGTTTGCTACCAATATTAATGAAAACTGAATACTTCATTGCTTCACCAATGAAACTTAATAAAGGGAGTATTACGGTTGGCTGATATGTAAATAATAATAAATTTATGAAAGCTTTAAGTTACATTATTAAGATATGTTTGGTATATTAACTGACTTCTATCTTGGCATCAACTTGTCCTTTTGTGGCCACTACTGATTCCTTTGTTTCTCTACTTTAATCCGTGTTTCGGACTCATTGGCCGAAAACAAACTTTCCCATTCATGTCTATCAACTGTATACACACATTATGCGATATGCCACGCCCAGCCACAGCCCATTACATGGCCCATCATGCAATTAGTGGCTACGAACCAGCTAGACAACCCCCATACCCTCGAAGTTAGCCGCTCTTCACGAACTTCCTTGCGGCTGCCACATATGAGTAAATATAAATATAAGTGAATTCAAGTGCGAGTTACTGGTAGCGGAGCACAAAAGAAACCTGAAATGTGAAACCCAGGATGGACAAGGGATAGGAATTGGATGAGGGAAATGGGGAATACCCTTGGCAGAGCAAAAGAAAAGTAAAAACCCAAATGAAAAATCATACAAAAGGCGCATAAATTAGCAATGGTCTGTAATTCCAAAAAGGGTCTTTGCCGTCGTCCAGCACATCGCAGCAAAGTGGTAGGGAAAATTTTCCATAAATATATTTTTTCTGCCCAGCGACCAAAAATGCGAAGTGTGGGTTCTGGGAAGTTAGGGAACTCGGCGTGCCTGCAACGCATTCATTAGTTTGGTATTAAAATAGTCATCGTAAAGTGGTAGCTGCAAGTGCCAAACAATGTGCAGCAAGTCTGAAAGGCGAAGGATCAGCGAAGAAGGCAGACATATAAGTATCAGCAAGTACTGAGGGCCAAGATGTATGAACTGCAGCTAACAGGTCGTAGTTTTATACAGCAGAGGTCAAAGTGGAAGTTAAAGTGTCATGTCAATCTGTAATATACGATTTGTATCAAGTAGTTGGTTAATTAAATATTCAAGCAATAAATATTATTATAATATTAATTATTCTTACGACAATTGTGAGTACTTGTGTAAAGTATCTTTCGATGTTTTGCTGCGTCTTGGCGTCGCCCCAAAGTCGCCGCTTGTCGGGCATCCCCTTAAAATCCCCGTTTTCCTAAGATTTTCTCACTCCAAGGGGAGCAATGAACTATTCACTCGTCTCTGCACTCAGATTCAGATTGGGATTCCAGATTCAAACTCGTACATACTCGTACTATATACATACATGTGATACACACTGTACGTAGTGGTTGTGTGTAGGTGCTAGGGCGGGTTCTGCTGGGTTCGAGATAAGTATTGTAATATGCCGCCATATCAGACATGCATATTTATAGACCAACGCTCGCAGCAACGCTCGCAAATGACCTTGGGGCACTGGAGAGCTAAAGCTAAAAGGCGAAAAGGCGAAAAGGTTCCCAGGCTATGGGCTATGATGGGATAAAAGGTGGGAAGAACTATTAATTAAATTTATGGCATATTTCTAAAGGAATCTCATACTCCATCACATTAGTATCAACTACGTAATAAGAGTGATTTTAATGTTGCTAATCACATAAATATGTAATACTTTATATTTATTTTATTAACATTTAACAACATATATTTGCATCAGTTTTGCCAAGTTCCTTTTTGCCAGAATTGTTGTACTAATCTATTGTTTTCATGCTACATTATCATAAAATCCCAACCTCTAAAATCCCAAATTAATTACGCTTAATTCCAACTTATTCCTTTTTTTTTTCTAGCCACTGTTGATGCCCACTTCCATTATGCCATCATCCATGGAAGGTCGCTACTTTAAGTCAACACAAATCAGTTGTCAGCCAGCAAAACCAGTGGATTCCCCCCTACTCATAATTATTCAAATTTGCATTTTGAGAAACAATTAAACCGAGCAAAGAAGGAAGCCCAAGAATCCCCCTTTTCAAGCCAAAACAAAACGAGACAAGCTCCACTCAACGCAACCATTTCAATGTGATAGATCAATTGTCTGGTGCCCCTCGGGGTAGGAAACCGAAGAGGAAAATCCCTGCCTCTGGCTATATCTTTCTGATGCCATGCCGTACTCTACTTGGGCTATAGGAATTGCCCAGACAGCGCGTCAGATCTTGGGCTTGACTCTTCTTAGCCCGCGGCCCAGTCAACACTTTTCCCTGCCAAACATTCCCTTTGGGTTCCATTTTTCTCGTAGCTCCTATCTCGTATTTTGCCAGCCCGGTTTCTTTTTCTTGCTCCAGTGAATCTTTGCTGTCTCGATTTGGTCTTGGTCTTGCTCTTGGTCTTGTACTTGGTTTTCTTTTACCTTGCTTTTCACCTGTCCGTCGTGTGGAAATCATGTGAAAACATGTGGCCGCCAGTCAGTCAAGCAGTCAGTCAGCCAGTCAGCCAGTCCAGTCACTCACTCACTCACTCATCCACTCATTTACTCATTCAGTTAGCCAAGTTTCATCTGAGGCCGCAGCAACAATGGGGATCAACAAATTAAAGTAATTTCCTACCGCAACGTTTCCACCAGTTTACACTTTCCGTAAGGTTAAGTTCGAATCTATAGCCATTTCGACGCCAATCTTTGAATTTTCTTCAAGAAGTGTATTGCCAGCTTTGTATTCAAGGCTTTCTTTCGAATTTCCTCGCTCGCTCCCAATTGATTTTCCTCCGATTTCTCAATGCGTTAATTGGAGCTTTTCATATGCCAAGTGCATGGCCATCGGTTGAGCTATGTAACTACCAAATTACACGATATTACAGTCAAGACCCGGACTTGTTCGATGATTCGCAGAAAATTTCACTGCTGTAGTTATACATAAAGTAGGTATAGAAAAAGGTTTTTAATAGCTATTCTGAGGAATATAAAAATAATGAATGAATTGCTTTTAAATGCAGTATGTCTGAAAAGATTTTGCGACAATCTCGAATTTTCCTTTAGTACTTTTGCCCATGGAAATGCCAAGCTCTATTTGGCATAGTCGATAAGCTATTCCGATGATTACGTGATGTAATTTGCATAGTTCTTTCAGCACCCTGCCAGGCAATCCGTAAACTACTTATTCTGAAGGCCCCGCGGTGTCGTCATCACGACGGCGTCATCACTCGTCCGCCTCGTCGTAAAATGGTGTCAATCTCACGAGCCGTTTGAAATTAATAAAGCGAGTCAACGGCGGTGGCAGCGTCATCTGTATCCGATAGATACATTGGCTCATAAGCATAAATAATGCGATCGCAGTGGAAAATCTCGCTGCGAGTGTGACTGCGACTCTAACTGTGACTGTGCCGCAGCTTTTCCAGTTATGCGTCAGCCAATCGAGGGGCGGCTTGGGGGAGGGGGCGTGGCCGGAGCTTTGACTGACATTTATCGCCAGCTTCAATTGTTGCTGCTGCTGCTGCTGCTGCAGAGAGTTGCAACAGAGTTTGTTTTTCTTTTCTATTTTTTTTTTGTTTGGATTTTTGTTTTGTTTTTTGTGTCGGTTTTGGTTTTCGTCTTTTCGGTTTTGTGTTTTGTATTTCGTACATTTTGGTGCCTGGTGGCTGACGGCGGCGACGCCGAACGAGGCTCAACGTTTTGGAAAATTTAGCACAAGGTTGCCACAAAGCAGCAGAGCCAGCAAAATGAGCAATTGTGGCAACACAGTCGAAGCTGAAACTGAAACTGAAATTGAAATTGAGATTGAAGCTGTAAAACGCCAATACACCAGAGTTGTTGCATTCAAATCGTTGTGGTTGTTGCCCAAAATCGCAAATAAATAAATACTTAATTATGTTGTTTTCGGCCGCACCGCTTTTGGTCCGCCAAAGAACTGCAACTTGTGGCAGAGAAAAACACATTGCGCATACGCCATGTTCAACAACACGATCGGCACTCGCGGCGCTGTGGCGAGGTGAGAATCGAGACCTTTTCTCAGCCACTCTCAGTCACTCAGGACAGGAGTCAAACACTTTTTGCCAATTAATCAGGCACTTGGCTAGTTAAGCTAAGCCAAGACCTGTCGCAAACATTGCGTATACGACTGGAAGGCTAGAGGGAAATGGTCAAAAGCTGGGTGTTATTGGCTTTAGTTTAAAAATTGGACTTAACCGCTTTATGTATGTACGAGTAATGTAAACAGACATTGCCATTTATGAGCAAACGAAAGAAATGTTAAGTATACTTTTATAGACTATAAGAAAGTTCTTACTACCACTGTTGCTTCAAATGTCAAATGTGAATGATAAGAAACCGCAATGCATATTTTCCTTCAAGCAAAGTAATGTACATAAATTAAAATGTTCTGAATTTATACTGATTTAAACTGTTGCTTAGCAGCTTTGCAATGTGTTTTCAATAGTGAAACTCTGGTGAATATAGGACATAAGCTGCGCCAAAGAATGATCAAAACTATGAGATAATTATATTGCTGAAAGCTGTAATAATGCGATGCTAAACAGATCTCTTAGGTACTTGTGCTTGCAAAACTTCCCCTAATCTGGCATCTAGAATCCGATGAGCAACACTTTGCTTGCGCAACGCCATTGAAACGACTCAGCGGAGTGTGGTGCAAGCATCCTCAAAGTTCCACAGCCACCGACAGCTGCTTACGGCTTACTGATGCTTCTGCTGCTGCTGCAACTCCACCTACAGATACGGATTTGTGGCATTGAAAGGGCTGAGGAGGGGTGCGGAAGGAGAGGGGTAAGCAGCAGCAGCATCCGTTGTTACTTCAGAACAGAGAATGCAAAAACAAATGCGACGAGACGATGAAGCCAACGACCGCAAACGTGCAGCGACAACAACAAAGGCAGCGCTCCAAAAAATGCAGCAGCCAAACAAACCACTCGACTGGGATCGGAATTCGCTTCCTCCCCCTCGCCAGCCCCGCCACGCCCCGCCCCATCCCTGCGACTGTCACGAACCGGAAGTAAAAACGTGCCAACAGAAGATGCGAATTGCTGCTGCTGCTACTGCTGCTGCTGCTTCCACTGCTGCTGCGACTGCGATGTTACTGATGCTGATGCTGCGATGTTGCTGCTTTTGCCACTGCTGATGTTGCTGCATCTGCATCTGCGGCGCTCGCGAAATCAGGAAAGCAGCAGCAAGTGCCAGTCGCACAGTTCTCTGCATTCTCGTCCAGTTTAAGGGATGGGGTGCACTGAACAAAATCAGAAGTGATGGTAATAAGAAAGTAAAATATTAATAAGAAGTGGCTTTTAGATATTTTGTTCTCTATAAAGTTAAAATGTATATGTTTTAACCAAAAGATAATTATAAATATAATTTGTTAATAATAATTAATGTTGACATTTTTCTTTAAAGTAGATA
The DNA here is from genome assembly GCF_016746235.2 of Drosophila teissieri. Taxonomy (NCBI): domain Eukaryota; kingdom Metazoa; phylum Arthropoda; class Insecta; order Diptera; family Drosophilidae; genus Drosophila; species Drosophila teissieri. Next base: position 10,306,967 of record NC_053031.1, on the reverse strand, counting down.
ATTGAAAAAGGTATACAAGTATTATAACTTTTAGTTTTTCAAAACAGCATAGGCAATAAATAACTCCAACCTTTAACAACACAGAAATTAAATTGTAAAGTTTTTTTTTTATTTTGAAGCACTAACTTTTATAACTACAAATACCTCTTTTAAAATTCCTTACTTAAAACCAATTTTATTTTTAAGCCAGTTAGACTACCACGTTTTGTCTGCATTTTTTTTTTAATTTCGCGAAAATTGTACCCAACTTGGCTTACATTTTCTCGCAGTGCACTGCCTCTCTCTACAGAACCAAGTTTGGCACACAAAAACTTTCAAGTCATCGTTGCACTTCCCCTCGAACTAAAACTAAAACCAAAACCAAAACCGGGAACTGAGCGGAGCAGAGCAATTTCCCAGCATCATCATTTGGCACTTGTCTCTGCGTTTCTCCTCGTTCTCTACGGACTTCTCACTTTTTCTCCGCTGTTCGCCTGTTACAATTTTAAGCTATTTTTATTGAAAACGAGCGATATTCTCAGCATTTGGCGGAGAAAGAGCGTTGAGGAGACGCCGAGTTGATGAAACTGTGTTAAGTGCATACTTTGAGTTTTCACGATAAAGTTGAAACCCCCCCTCCCCCGCAGTCACCGAAAAACCCGAGGAAAACTTCTTACTTGAAGGGGTTTTTGTGGGATGGCTTCATTGTCACTGAGTTTGCAGCTGAAACTTTTGCTCGCAAAGAAAACTCAACAAATTTGAATGATTCCCCCATCAGATATACAAGCACATGCATATAGTTCGCTTTCCATACACATACTATAATATATATATTTCCAGAGTGCAATCTTGAAGACCCCACATTTTCCCGGTTCTCCCCACTCCATTTGTCGTAATTTTCTTGCTTGTTTTTTTTTTCAAACAAAAACTGCGCTTATTACGACAGCCCCGATGCATTAGAAGCTTCTCTTTTGGAATTCTGAATTGTGAAGGGGGCGGGGAAAATCAGGGAAAAGGGGGTCATTCGAGGGAGGGGCTGAAGTGGCAGCCGCTGCTTTTTAAGCTGCTCACACTCAGCCCAGCGAAACTCGGTTCGCACACACAGCTGCCAAGTGGCCGAGACTGAAAACCGAGCACCGAAACAGCAACAGAGACACAGATATGGGGACAGAGGCACTGGGACCCGAGGTTCGGTACAGTGGACACCGAGTAAGATGCATACAAGCAGGGTATCTTGAAAAGTAGAAAAAAGGAGTACTTAGTGAGTAAGCAGCCAGAGATGAGGTACTATAAGTACTTCAAAGATACATTTGCTTATGTAATAAACCAAGCATGTAAACTGCACAACTTTCTCGATTTCCTCGAAGGAGTTTTCACTGTGAGAGCTTCTGCTTTAGCTGCTGTTTCTGTGCCTGCATCTCGCCTCATTTCGATTCATTTGCGCTTGTCTCAGAGCGGACTGCCCTTCTCCTTCCGGCGTTCCCTGAATCTCAGCCTCGTTCCTGGACATCCTTTGGCTTATGGCTTAAATGTGATACGGAGTGTGTGTGCGTGTGTGTGTTTTGGGCTTCCCTGTGGCCTTTGTGAGCTGCAACTCAGCTCCTCCATTTCCAGTTTTCGCACATCCCGTCCCGTGCTCTGCCCGGCTATTTGGCAAGTGCTGGCAAGTGGAGAGAAAGAGGCGCACATACATCCCATGAGCCCATGAGAACGATGAATCCAGAACCGAGAACCGAGAACCCAGCGTTGAGTGACCGAGAGAACCCGAGAGCTGCGTTTCCCAGCAACAAGAAGAAAAAGAAAGAAAATGAAACCTATATACTCTCGTGCACGTATAGAACGAACGAAACGCCTCCAATCGCACCGTACGTAACCCCCGATTTCTGTGAGTGGAATGGAGCTGCTGGCCACTTCTGAACGCCTGTTCGCAAACGACTCAAACTGAGAGAGAGATAAAAGCATGCTGTGCAAGATGATGCTTCTGTGTTGATAAGGCCCCCCAATTGTCACAGTGTGTGTCTGTGGAAATTGAGCACAATTCCTATACGCACCAAGTATCTCATGGATAGCCATATAGCCCGCCACCTACTTATGTACTTTGCGATTCATCCGTAGGCTGAGATTGAGATTGAAGCCCAGCTACACAGCAAAACAAAAAAGAAACAACTTCTCTTGAGTGAATTATGAAGTTGTCTTCGCCCGTTACGTGGGTGGTGGTGGTTTTTCCCCCTCCCCTCCCCTCCCCTTCCCCGGTTTTCCATTCCATCCTTAAGTCTCGATTTATTGTTGTACTTAAAACAGAGTCACTTCTCCACTAGGCCCCTTTTCAAAATCCAGAAACAGACGACTTTGTATGACGAAGAAAGAGTTTTAATCATCGAGAAATGGCCCCGAAAACCGTTAGCTGGATCATAAAATAGAGATGAAAAACTTAGAAATGCTTTTTTGTCATAGCTGTAAATGCAACTGGCACACAAACTCAAAAGACGCACCGCGATCACGAGTGGAAAAATGCTTTGTGCCCGTGATTGTATCTGCATCTGTGCCTGTGGAGCTGGAAATGGACATGGAAATGGAAATGAAAATGGGAATGAAAATGGAGCTGTTGATGCCGGACACATGCAAATGCATTCTTGTGGGCCACGCTAATGATCACCACCATGACAATGATCATAATGATGCGGCTTTCGATGATCGGACACAAGCTCACTCGCTGTTCGGAAAAAAAGGTCTGGAAAAGTCCAATAAAATCTGAGCTTGACATCGTTTATCACTCACTTTTCTTTGCTCTGCGGGTCATATAAAATCACTGTTTTATGGCCGTGGAAAATAAAGTTCGAAATCAAATTATCGGAGGGGTATAATAGCAGCATTTATTGGGCTAAACAATGTGCAACAAACTGATCATAAAATATAACATTTAAATTGAAATTTTAAATTGAAAACTATTTAAGCAGAAAAAACATTTCACACTCAATGCAGAGCCGGAAAAAACCTTTAATAATTAAATAATAATAATTGTAAAATAGCATTTATATTCAATGATTACTTGACTACCTCTATATAAACATTAACGAATATTGAATAATTTTTTCTGCTCGAAAGAATAATCAGCTAACACGCTAGGTTTGCATACCCCTGCCATTTTGCTTCAGCAATTTACGAATTCGATTGGGAAAACCATTGCCTATCCAGTTATGACTCCCAAAAATGTCTCATCTGCATGTCTGGCAATTTGCAGTTGCTCCTTTGACATCCAACTATTGCAACTTTTGCAGATGAAACTGAGATGGAGCCGAGCGATAGATGATCCCATCTGGAGTTTGGAGTTCAGCCTGGACTTTCACTTTGCTTGGCTCGCAAATTATAGCTAATTATGCAGCATCTTAGCCGAGATTGGGCAACTCCTGGCCGGCAACTCTGCAATTTGGCCATGTGGTTGGGGGCTAATGCTGAGGCTAAAAACAGAAAAAAACCGAAAAAAAGATACTGATGCTGGGGCAAATCTGGGGCCGATCTGGCCATGTGGGTTTTTTTTTGCCATGAGCCAGAAAGGCAAACAAAGCTTAGGCCGTAATAACTTTGTTTTGGGCCGCACTGCACTTTGAGCAGCCGTTATTACTAAATTTTTGTTTGCAAAATATTCCGACTTTCATTTTCACAAGACTGAGCTGCGTTGAAAGTTGATTCGCCGCAGATACAGTGTATCTTTTGGACTGATCGCGTTTTGCAGCTATTTGCCGTTACTCGACTCAAGGTCAAAATGGGGCTGAAATTGTTGTCAACTTAAAGAATGCGTTGACAATATTTTTTGTTCAACTTAATTAAAAGGCAAATAGCACACAACTCACACAAAAACAAAAAACAAAAGACAGAAAGCAAAAAAGCGAAACGAAACGTAACAAGAAAACCAAAACTGATAAAAGGTTTTATCAGCCAGCCAGCGCGGAGACATTAACCACGATAATTATACAAAACATGTGAGCCGCAGTGTGGACCTGCAGACAATTGGAAAGAGGCCATAAAGCAACAGCGAAGTCGACCGCAGATACAGATACAAATTGTATCTGGTGCACCCAGTGGTTGGTGATAAGCGGATGGGGCCACGTGTGGAATGTGGGGCGCAGACTATCTGTAGATAGATATGTATCTTCCCTCCAGCGGCAGTTCAAGGAAATGCTACTCAGATACTTAGATACTTAGTTACTTCGATACTTAGATATCTAGATACTTCGACACTTAGATACTTAGATACCTATTTACTTCGATACATAGATACTTAGATACCTCGATACTTCGACACTTAGATACTTAGATACTCTGTTACAGATACTTGCGCCCATCGAAACCAATTTGCGAATACTCCTCGTGCGACATGAAACTGTATCTTCAGCTGAAAGAGCTACTCTCGGCAGCGCGATAAAAATCCAATTTTGATAAGCTCCTAAATTATGTGTAAAAACGAACGATCTAAGGGACTTATCTTGCGGTTTCCCCTGCGCCAGCTTATCATTTCGCTTTTATCTCCGTCATTTCACAACGCGTTAATAAATATATTCTTAGCAATAACTTGCCTAATTATAAGTTTACGACTTTTCAAAATATTTATTTTCGTTTTATTGCCTTCTTAATCTTCTCAAGCCGATTTTTTAAAAGAAACTTCACGCTTTTTGGCCAGACTTCTCTTATTTTATGCTTTCATATTAAAATATTAAATTCTGCTGAACTATTTTAACTTGCTTTTTAATATAGTTCGCAATCTTTTATTGGTGCATTATTATAGTTATAACTGAAGTAATTAAAAAATTTCTAAGGATACTAGTTCTTTCCTTTCAACTTACATTAAAGGGTATTAAAACCGTTGAGTTGGCTGTATAAGGAGTGGGTTTCCGTTCCATAATCGCTCGGACCTTCGGCCCTTAACATCCTCCTTCTCGAATGATGGTTGACTCTGCTCCCGTTGCCGCTTCTGTCACCAGACGGCGTTTCCACTGCACTTGGCCCCCAACTCCTCCCTGCGGCAAAGAGCGGTCATCATCGTCGTCGTCGTCATCGGCTAAACCATCGATGTGTGTGGCCCGGCCCTTTTGGGGATGGGGTCTTAAAACTGGGATGGGATGGGGTCCCTGGATGGGGACTTGAACTGAGCTGGGGACTTTGGGCTCAGTTGTCGGCGCCGCTGGAATGCTGTTAGTTATAAAATGGCCACAAAATCATAACGCGGGCGTGGGCTGCCACTGGACTCTGTCTTGCAGCTCTTTCTGCCTGCACTGTGAGAAAAATTTTAGAAATAAATATTTAAAAAATCTAGTTTAGGCGCCAAGGTATGTATGAATACTTGATATAAATTAAGAGATTCTAATAAACCGAAGACATTAAAATAGCAAACCATTATGATAGGTCCAAAATCCGTTCTTAAAATAAATATATTCCAAAAATTAAAAGCTTTAAATAGCTTATATTAATATAATAATGAACAATTAGTTTAAATGTTTCTTGCTCTGTGGAACTCGAAACCCCGAACCCGATACAACCGATGACGAGTTGCTGCCTCCGTCGAGGTTTCCATCCAGAATATGTGTTGGTTCTGTCCGACTCTCTCCCACAGCATCCACGCATTTTTGAGTTTGGTCTCCGTCTGTGGGGACTGAGGAGGGGTTTTTTTTTAATGGAACCCGAGTTGGTTGGGATGAGTGTGAATTGAAATGTATTTTTTACATACTCGTACATGTGTTCTATGCCAGTCGATTGGATCTCGAAATTCAAATCAAAACTCGTCGTCGTTTTATGGCTTTTTAGAAACTCTAGGAACTCGTTTTGTTCGATTTGGTTTCGTGTTTTGTTTTCCCTCGGTCTCTGTTTGTTGTTCTCGTTATTATTATTATTTTTCTATACCCATTTCCATGTGTCGGCGGCGTTGGTGGCTCGCTTTGAATAATGATGATAAGGCCCCAGACTCGCCTTCTCAATGCCAGTTGATTCTGAATCCGATTCCGTACCAATCCGTCCAGCTATCCAGCTATCCATCCATCCATCCATCCAGCAACCCATCTCTGTCTCTCGGCGGCTTGATTATTGATTTATTGTCTGTTTTTTTTTTGGGTCTGTGTCGCACAGGTAAACGGGAAAGAAATCGTCACGGATACGCAAAACGGTCAGCACACCGAAATGTATCTCGAGGTACGCTTTTGTATCTCCGGCGAAGCCGGCGACTATGCAGATACATTTTTGAAGCGCACGCTTCAGCATTTCATATGTTGTTGTCATCAATTTAAGAACAACGACATCGTCGGCCCACAAAAGAGTCCAAAAGAACTAAGCCGATATGAGTTGAACTGAACTGAACTGAACCCACAGCAGAATCGAGTAAAAAACGAAAACATTCTTCTCGACTTGATCCCGAACGTTCTCATAATTTGTTTGGCCCCCCCACCCCCTATACCATACCATCCATACCATGCCATAGCAGTTGGCCATTGTGCGACCGGCGGACTGTGAGAAAGATTTTATTTCGTTCAAGTGGTTTTTGATTTAACACCAAACAACCAAGCAAAGAGTGGAAAATATTTTAATGATGCGTCGTCGACGTCGCTGCAACTGAAAAACAAAAAAAAACAAAAAATGAGGAGAAATAAATGGAAAACAAAAAGATTTCTAACTTGTTTTTCGGTGGCCTTTCTTTTTTTCCGCTTCTTCAGCTCAGTGTTGTTCTCAATTTATTTGTGGCTTGATTCGGAAGACATTCGTTCGATTGATTAGCTCGCTGCTGCTGGGAAAGCTGGCGATCACTTTCGAATCGAGGTCGTATTAAATGGGTTTTATCACCCCTTTACTTCTCTTTGAGTTCTGGGCTTCCGTACCGGAAGGGTTAAGCTCAAGAGTGCGGCACTCGACAAGCTGCCAATGAGGTCCTACAATTGCCCAGGATCCGATCCTGGTTCCTGTCCCCGATGCGGTTTAACATCTGTCACGGCTGTTTCCTTCCTGGGACCAGAGTAAAAAAAATATTAAAAAAAAAACAACGACAATAACAACTGAAGCCGCATGTTGGGCTTTGGACTTAAGCAGGCAAAATATTGAGCAGCTTTTATGAGGTATTTTAACAATAATTGACATACATTTATGAGCATACAAAAGTGAGGGTACAGAGGAGGGCTTATTGGTTCAGTGATCAAGTTGGTCGGCTGTAAAGGGAAGTCGATTGCAATAATTAACGATACTAAAAATAATCATAGGTGTTAATCTAACTAAAGCGTGTTAATTGCTAATTTATACAAAGAATAACATGAATTTGAATAACATTAGACGTGAATAAGTTAACAAGTTTATATGGACAAACATAAAAGTTTCTATACCTGAATTATTACAAACTATTGAAGTATTGAATTTAAAAATTAAATCACTTTTAAGTTCTTAGTTCAGTTCTTTTTAAGTTCTTTTTGTTTACCCATCATTATAATTACTTCTCAAGTAAATTATGATATTTTGATGGAGATATTTATAAATATTTATTTGTTGCAAATTGCATTACCCTTTCCAACACATTACACAAATTAGGGTGATTTAATTTCGCCTATTGCATTCACAATTTGCTGCCGACATACACATATTTTAGCAATAAGAGCAGGAATATATTTTACAGCTCGAGTATGTAAAAGCCACTCCATGAGTTTCCCTCTTCTGGCTTTTGATATAAAGCCGACTGCTTAATTCACCCATTCTCTGGCCATTACCTTTGCCCCCTCACTCGAGACTACCCCCTCGCAACTCCTTCAACTAATGTGACACTAATCATGTGACCTCGAGTGCCGCTGGCCACATTTTTATGACCGCTTTGCACGCTGTTTACACACGACAATCGTCGATCGACCAGAGTTTTCCAACATTCTCCAGAAAGAAGAAAACAGAACAGAATAGAACAGAACAGCGGACGGCAAAGCAAAGAAAATGCGATCCATTCATGAAAGAAATGCCATTCTAATGCTTTCTTCTCTCTGTGCCTCCATTGTGGCACCTTTTCACTGGGTTCTATTTTTCCGAGGGGAAATCAACAAACCAAGAATGGGAAAATGTGTTAAGGGGCAGAAAATGGGACTGAAAAGGTTTCTTTATTGCGTAGGTCGCAAGAAGTAGGGAAAACGGGCTGCCAGTTCGATGATTGCAGAGAGAGAAACAAATAGTACGTTTGATAAAGTATTAACTATAGTATTTATTTGACAGTTATTTGGTTTATTATTGAAAACACTCTAAACATATGACAAAAGTGTATTATTATTATGAAAACTTTAGACAAGTTTTCTCGCTGTGTAACATTTGATATTCACCTTTCGTGTTTTAGTTGCCTACTCAAAAACCCATAACGCGTGTCAGAGCAACCAATTAGCCCAGCAAGTGCGAGAGAGAGAGAGCGAGAGGTGAGTAGAGAAAGAGATAGCAATGCGCATGCGCGACCTTTTGTGTCCTGTTTCAGGGGTTGTATGATAACAGAACAACGAGATCTCCTTAAACTGGTGACGCTGATGAGCCGCAAACTGCGCAGGAAGCAACTCTCCCGTTCCGCTCCCCGTTCTCCTATTGACAGGCGGCATTTAGGGGATAATATCGGGGGAATATCTTGTATATGTAGCATATACAGTATATACGTGAATGCAGGATCCCAACCCCTGGAGAATAGCAAGGATCAAGGATCGAGGATGGAGTGTGTGTAGGCAGGAGACGCAGCAGGACGCGCTCCACAAAAATTTCATTAAACATCTGCCCGACTCATCATCATCATCATCATCCTGCTTACCTTCGTTTTTAACTTTTTTTCTTCTTTTTGTTGGTCCTGTGCGAGGACATGTGCGTTTTTAGTTATTGAAATTTTTACTTGTTTTGTGCTGTCTCCTATGCATTGTGCATTGAGTATTTAATTGCAGATAATATCGACAAAACAAAACAGCAGGCGGACGACGGAGGCCACAATCAACAGCTGAAGTGCCCGGAAATGCATCTGGGCAGCAAAACTCGCAGGGACTCCCCTGCGGTCTCCTTTCTTCGCCAGGATCTCCTGCGGGGGGAATACCCCCAGTCCTGTCCTGTCTCCTGTCCTGTCTGCCCTCTCTCTTGACACTCGATTTGTTTGCCGTGGAGGCTCGAGCACGTGTCAATAATTGTTCAGATGGCGAATGGAGCCTGCTCGCAGGTCCTCGAAGAATCAGCTGTCGTCCTGGTGGAGAAAGGGCGAGTTTTAGGCCAGATGAAACCATACAGCTTACACCATTTTACTTTGGTGTGATGATGAAGGCATAAACTGCACAAGGGAAGCATTGTTCTGTGGCAAGAAAAGCAGGGATACGAGTTTTTATTATTCGGTTACCAAGAACAGCGCAGATATACTCAAATATTATTCCTGTTCTTGCAGTTAATACCCAACTGACTTTAATCCATCTCAATCTGATCATTCACAATCATTTTATGTACACTTTAAATATCCTTAATCAAGCATCTAACCAACGAAGATGTACATTACTTTTTTGAAATAGGCCTAATCGTCCATTAAAGTCAAGTTCGCAGTTGAACTTTCTTAAACTATTAACAAAGTTATAGTTTGGCATCAATCGCAGCTCCCAGTAGCTTTTCCCCATTTCAATGGCTTTCCGTTAGTCTGGACACCGCTCCTTCAATTCCCGATGCTGCTATCAATCAATTCCCCAGCCGTTACTTATCCCCAAACTCACCAGCCAAGTGAGCTGTATATCGCCAGCCGATTGATATATATTTACCCAGCTCAAGTCGGCCCACATCGCGGATTTGCGTTTGGCAAGATCTGCCGGCCAGCCAATGCAAATTAGTTGCGCACTTGGTCAACAGTTAACTCATCATCGCCAAACAACTACCAGCTGCCTCCTCGCCGTCTCCGTAAAAGCTAACGGCAAAGCTAAGGCCAACTGAAGTTGGCTAAGAAGATAAAGAGGGAGAAGAAGAAGAGGGAGAAGGAGGAGGGGGAGAAGAAGAAGAGGGCGAAAAGAGAAGCCAGCAAAGAAGCTAATGTAATTGTGTTTGTAAATGCCATAAAGTTGGCAACACTTGCTATGCTCTGCTCTGCTGTGAATATGTTTGCCCACCTAAGACCCCTTCATTTCACCGCCCACCTCGCCGCTCCCTTGACCCACCCTCTTACCGCCCACTTTGGCCCCCCTTTTCCGCCCACTTTGGCCCCTTTTCCGCCCACTTTGGCTCCCCCTTTGTGGCGCCCCCCGCTCAACGCTTGCAAATGAAGTTCACGAGATGGTCAAGACGATAATGTTGGCGAGCGCATTTGCCAAGTCATGACTGCTGCTGCCGCTCTGATGTTGCTGCTGCTGCTGCTGCGATGTTGCTGCTGCTGCGGCGTTGCTGCTGCCCTGACACCGCAGCAACATCAACATCAGCAACAGCAACACAAGCGAACGAGTTTCTGTTGCTTTGCTGCTGCTCTTGTTGTTGTCCATTTTGTCGCCATCGCTGTGCCCTCAAAAAAAGAGAAATAGTTGGAAATCAAATCAACAACAAAAGTAAAACAACACCAAACAGCAACTGTCCAGCGGGAAAATCGAGGAAAACCGACGAGGCTAATACACTCGATAACCATTTAAGTTAAGCCATATTAAAAAAGTAACCAACTTGGTTGGGAAGGCGTTAATTAAATTGTTAAATAAGTGGAAAATAATTATTGATCTTGCAATATAAAAGTATATAATTCATATACAAAGTAATGCAACTATATATATTTATATTTTATAAACATATATATTTAAATATTCAAAACATCTTATAACATATTGTTTTGTTTGTTACACTTTCCTTATTTGTTGCTTAACCCTTTTCGCAGAGTATCACTTTTCAAAAGGCAACACAACAGCGACAAATCTATGTAAAACTCAATTGAAGTGCTCCTCCCATCGTCGCTCCACATTTTTACTCAGCTTTTGCCTTTTGTTTGATTTAGTTTATGCCCCAGCCACGCCCCCCGTTGTCGGGCGCCCCCTTTTAACCCCCTGTCGGCCCCCTTAACCCCCTGACGGCCCCCTTAACCCACAAGTATGCATGGCAAGCTTGGCGTTCCAAAGCTGAACTGCACTTCCAATGGCCATTCACCGACACACACACACTCGCACTGGCAGCGCCTCACACAGATACTCACCCATACACGCACACCCATGCACAAATGAATCTCCGCCTCGTCGTCGTCATACAAATATTTAGTAGAGTATGAAGTAGTTCGGGTTGGGTACATGAAATGAGTTGACCTCGCTTGACCTCGTTTCAGTTTCTTTTTCTTTTTGCCTTTTTTTTGCGTTTGCTTTTTGTTTTCCTCGCTGCTCTTCATTTTTTGCGCTTTTTCTCATTTTTTTTTTATTTGCCCGCTGTAGCATTTATTTTATTAGTGCAAACGTTTTTAATGAAATTTCATTTCGCCCCACCCCCTGCGCCCATTTGCAGTCTTCCATTTCGCTCGGATTTAAATTAGAAATGTTCATAATCGCATTTGCTTGTCTGACTTGCAGACTGGCCAGACTTTTCGGCGAGTGTAGCGCAGCTCATTCTGCTTCTTAGTTTGTTTACCTCGTCTTAATGTTGCTGCTGTGCTTTTGCTGCTGCTGCTGATGTGTATGTTGCTGCTGTTGATTACTTTCACCGGACAGCAACAGCAACGGCAACAACAACAACAATGCACAGTTATGACAACAACAATAGCAACTACAATGGGCAGTACAACAACCATAGCGAGAAGACCACCAAATAAAAACGTAGCAAACTTTTATTATTGTTTTGCGCCGCTGGCATATGAAATATGTTTGAACGTAATGAGGCCACTTGAACTGATGTGGCTTCGATACTCTACTCTTTCAGTTAAGTGGTGTTGATCTGTACTTGGAGTCTGTAATTTGCACAGAGATCTAAGCCTTGAATTAACTTTCTATCCATATAGATGATTCGTGTGAAACTACTTGATTTACTTAACCAAATATGTAGGTAAAGATAATCAGGCATTGCTATATTAAATTATGAATAAAACAAATATAAAATATATCAATAAAGTGGAAACTAAAATACCGAGCACTTAAGGAATCATTTCGTTTCAAAGTAGTTCCCTTAATCCGATGTATCCCACAAGTTCCAGGGTATCCACTAGATATTTCCATGTATCCACCTTGTTGCACTTTGCTTGTTGGCAGATTGCCGCTGGCATTGTCCGAACGTTGCAACAACATCCAAACAACAACAGCAACAGCAAACAGCCTCTCTAGTGGCCCGTATCTGAATCAAAACTTAAATTTGAAATAATTAACAAAACGTTTACGACTTGTGTTTGTAGTTGTTTTGAGTTTGATGATGGAACATCGTTTAACTGCCACTAAATCATTCAAAGGAGACGATACTAAATCCAACGGCGATTTACGAGCACCAATTCGAATCGATCAATCTGAATGGAGTTATTGCACAATCAAGGATAGCTTCAAATTGAAATTTTCATTACACCGTTCCGTTCTCTAGAGCTTCAGATACTTCAGCTACTTTCTATTTCCTTGGCACGCCTTAGCTTAACTTCACCGTTAGGCAAATGGGGATTCCGGTGGCAGCAGCAGTGATAGCAAAAAAATAAAGAAAAAAACGGTGACATGCATCTCATATAACGCGTACCTATTTCTTACCCCCCGTAACCCCAAGGTTTATTTTTGGGGTTTTTTTTTTGGTTCACGAAACGAAAACTTCATTGTACCCACGCCGTTGTTGGCGAAGCGACAAGCGGAAATGGTAAACATTACCTACACTTACTGAATAAGAAGAAGTCCACAAACTGGGGGCCATCCAAAGGGGGTTCGAAAGAGGGGGCAGGTGGGGGAGGGGTCTATGCGGAATGGGAAATGAGTAACAGAAAAAGACAACAAAAACGGCTAGTTATGAAACCGAAGCATCACTCAAAGACCAAACCGCCAAAAGCCGCCCGCGCAGCCGCTGTAAAAAAAGGTTAACAAACAAAAAAAAAGTGGAAAAAATATGTGAAGAAAGGGGAAAAGGAGGCTAAAAGAAAAGAAATTTGGGAGCAGAAAGGGAGGAGGGTAAAAGTATTTGAGGCAAAACCAAGTGACAGCAGCCGGGGAAGCAACTTTCCAATGCGCACCAAACGTTGCGGCAGCAAACGCAGACATTTTCATATTATTTCATTATTATTATTGTTTCGCTTCTGTACTCTTTTTTTTTTGTTGCTTATACTCGTATTGGAGCCAAGTTAACAAGAAATATAAAACAAATGAAAAGAGTTGCATGATGTTGATGTGGAGTTGCGCCTGGCTTGACCACCAAAACCAACGCCAAACGCAGCTGAGCCATAAAACCCTCAAAGCTTTTAGCTATTTGCCACAGCAAAAACATAAAAAATAAAAAACAGATTATGGCAGGGAGTTGTTAGCCAGCAAAGTGAGAGTTTACTTAGGTGCTGGATCAATCTGTTAAGTGAATCATAAATCACACTTTAGCACAGCAGATCAAAGATCACATTTATGTAATTAACAAATTCAATTCGGCATCTCAAGAGTTAACAACTACACAAATAAAATTGACATTAGATACCCTTACTATTACCATAGTAAACATAACCATCCATTTAAATTGAAATAAGCTTTAATAATGACTATTTAGCTTGCGTTCTGTTATTGTTAAAAGTATGGTTTCTAAATATTTCATTTTGTAATATTCATACACATAATTATCTTGTAATTATCTTGTAATATTACAATCAGTTAGCTTTCAATTTAATTACTTGTGCATTACAATGCCTTCATTAAATCATAACCTTTTAACTTGCCGTATTATTTTTACTCCCCCTTAAAGGCTCGTTTTGCCAACGCTTTTGTTTAATAGAATTGCAGGCGAAGGATGTGGCGATGGCAAAAGTAAAAGCAAATAGACTGGAAATGGAGGGGAAAAATGCACAACTTCAATCAGGACCTTCCCGTTCTCTTGCTTCTTGCACAGCAAGGACTCTATTACACACACACACATACACATATGGGGGGGGGGGTTACATACAAGTATAAACTTTTCTATCCCAGCCAGCCAGTCTCGAATGTTGGTGGATTGAGAGGGTTCATTGCATTTTATGCGACGCGACGTTGCAGGTGGAAATGCAAACAGCAACAGCAATAACAATATGCCAGGATATGCTCGGTTGTGGGTGCGGATCTTGGGGGCAGGATGAGGAGGGTCCTGTCTGGTGTGCAGTGTGTGTGTGCTGTGTGCATTTCTGCTGCCTGCTTTGTTTGCAATCATTGCATGTGCGAGCCGAGGACCAAAGTCATATTCGTCGAAAAGAGGGGGGTGGCACACAAAGAGGGCTACCGGTTAGCGAACCCTTCGCAACCAAAAAGACCACAACACAATCTTCTCACCAGGCCAGAAAATCCGGGCAGGACGAGGCGCCCGAGGAGGACTAACACCCGCTAAACAAAAGGAAAATGGCAGCTCATTGAGTTGGACTTTCGAGGGCGAAGTATTGTGGGTTGTGGGAAGTTCGGGAAAATGGGCGCACATACTGCAGGCTCTGACGAATCTAAGCCCACTACCACCATCGAAAATTATCGAAAATTACTCCACATCCCCAGGGAGGCAGAGAAAGGACCCTAATCGAGGCCTGGCCACAGAATACAAGTCCCGAATTCATTGAACGAGGGGCCAAGCTGACAAGTGCAACCAGGAAATGTAGAATGATTAGGAAGTTCAGTGGTGCTGCCACTTTGCAGTGGCTTCCGGATTTTCTTAGATTATGAAATATGAATTTAATTCAAGGTTTATCTAGTTATTTAGCATTTATGTGAGCATAATATGTACTCCATATGTACTAGCTGTCATGTCATGTTGATCACACAGTGTCCTTCTCCAATCCTTTTCCGCCCATGAAGCCGCAGCATCACTGATTGTCAGTTAAAAATCTGCATGTGGCAGACCAGAGGCCTAGTGCGGAAAGCCCCAGAAAAACAGGGGAGCCAAAGCCCAAGAGTGGGGGCTTTTTCGGTGCGGGGGGGTCATTTTCGGGATGGTCAGGTGGGGAGTACAGTTTACATCAGCTTCGACATCCAGCCAGCCAGAAGCCAAGGCAGAAATCATAAAACGAAAACGAGTTACCAAACTGCTGGAAATTCCGCCAGAGAATCGACCTGAGAATCGGAGATTCTCCACCACGGGGGGAAGGAGTGGGCGAAAGGGGGGGTGGGGCACCCAATGAGGAGACAGGTAGAGCGAATGGGTGAAGCAACGTTTGCGGAATGCAAAACTAAAAATAGGAAGCCCCAACTTGGATGTGGATGTGGATGTGGATGTGGATGTGGCTCCTGTCTGTTTGTTGCTGTTATTGGGGGACTCTATTTATGCCTCCTGCGATGTGTGCAATCCGAAAGTCAAACCGAATAGAACAGTAGGAGCAACTAGGAGCAGGATGGGCGGTAGATAGGGATACACTTGGCAAAAATGTAGCATATAAGCACTGAACAGCATTTGCTCTTTAAATGAGGTAATCTTTGGAGAGAAATGCAATTAGTTGCATTCTACTTGTTATAATAGAGTTATTATGTATAATTATGTTTTAATCAAATGAATAAGAAAACTCTCCACCAACGATTATACAAATAAATTTAAATGCAAATTTAATGTAATTATATATAAGTAACACGCTATGCCATGTGTTTGTTTTATGCTGAATAAGTTCAATGAATAAGTTTTAATGAAAAATATAATTATATATTAGGTACGTATATGCTAACCAACTGAGATTTTCTCAAGGAACCTACAGATATACACACATCTATAATGCAAAGCTATTCTCCTGGAACATATTAGATCATAATATATGCAACAAATATTTTTTAGTGCACTTGGGTCTCTTTCCTAATGTCTGGTTACCGTCGTCGTTGCCATTATATCGTTAGACATAGCAGTCACCCCACATTATGGCCCCCTTCGCATTTCCCCTCTTTTCCCCATATCGCGTTGACTTTGATTGCAAAGTTTACATGGCACCAAAGTGCATTTTCAATAAAAGGAAATATCAAACTTTCCGAGCTCACCAATGCAAACATCGCACACATACGTGGGGGCATATATTTCCTATTGAGTCTGCTATAGACTATATATTTATCGTGCCCTTAGTTGTTGCACTTGTTCTGCTGCCAAAGCGAAAAGGATGGTGGAAAACCTTGTGGAAATTCTGTGACCTCGCGCCATGAAAGTTGTCGCCAACTTGACTCGTCTTCGTACTGGGCTCCTTCTCACTTTTCTCGGAATTGCGCATGCCAAGTAAACTTTAAGTTCGTCGCAAAACAGGTAAGTTCTCTCGGGAAAATAAAAGGGTTGGGTCATGCTTCAAAAAACATGCAATTTTGGACAAATTTTATTTCGGTATGGATAAAGATGCAATTATAGTTATTATAACTGCCTGCTCTAATATAAAAGTAAAAGTACTTAAGTAAATATATTTTAGACAACCAAAAATATGTTGTTCATTGCTCTGATGCAACTGAAATACAAGCTGGGAAAAACTTTCTTCAGCTCACATTTCTTGGGCACAAAACTTTTTGACACTTTGCTAATTTGCCTGTGCTTCGCTCTTAGCTTTTTGTGAAATTTACATTGGCGACACTGGCGTTGACTTGTGTTGATCTCGTTTCTTTATTTCTGCCTTTATTTTATATTTTGGATTTATTTCGAAGCCCACCTGCTGCTAGGTAGTTAAACTAATTGAAATGCTAACACATGCAGAAAATCGGAATCGTTTTTTTCTCTTTTTGGTGGCACCAAAACGCATGGATGTGTTCTGCTATCACCGGTTTTTTGCAGAGTTCTTCTCAATTGAAATTCACTTAACCACCGGCCGGATGTCCGGACTTTGGAGTACTTGAGCGTGGTCTTGGTTCACCCTGCTCTGTGTTCTGTGTTCTGTGTTATGCGTTCTGGATACTGAGTACTGAGTACTGACTACTGGGTACTGGGTTCTGAGTAACTGGGTTCTCTTCGCTTATTCTGTTGTATTCAGTTCGTCTGCTATAGTGGGGACACGCCTCGTCGGTGTATTCATCAAAAATTCACTTTAACTTCATTATCATCGTTATTGTTTTATTTATTCCACCTTCTGTTTCGCCTCAAGACACTTGATCGCTCAATTGATTTTCTTGCCTTCGCCTTCATCGTCCTCAGTCGCTTTTTTTTTGTCCGTTTGTATCTGTGTGTGTTAGCCTGTGTGTTTGTGTGTGTGTGTGTTGACTTGGTGGCCAGTTGGCTAACCCCTCGCGTGCCCCTTTTGCCACGCCCCTGCTGTTTATGCCCGCTGCTTTTTGACGGTTTTCGCTGCCTTCCCTTTTTATTTTTTTTTGTGGCGCGCTCTTGGATTTTGTGTGTTCATTTTATTCGCCTGTTGTTTTTGTTGATACTCGGATACTCGGATACTCGGTTGTTGGGCGCATTGTCGACACTTTATTGACTACTTTTCTGGATGAATTTGTTGGTTTCTTAATTTCGCTGCCTTTGGGCCCCTGCTCGACTTCGGTTCATTGTTCAACGCTCTCTGATATCACTCATACGCCCCGCTGGCCTTGCCCCCAACCTGACTTCTTGGGCTGCTCTTTCGGTTTTGGTTTCGTTTTCCCTCCTTTTTTCTGCGGCTCGCTTTATTTTCTGTTTATTTCTGTTTATTCGGTTGTTTTTCGTTTTCAACTTAGCCGGCTGCATCGATTTTGCCGCTGCTGCCTCTTTTTTATAATTTTATTGTATTTCGTTCTTGTTTTTTTCCCCGCTTACTTATGTGTTTAATTTTTTTGCAGTGCCTGGTGGTTGTCTTTTGGGTATATCGGTTAATCGGTATGTTAACACTTGATTTAATAAACATTTAATAAAATATAAATAATTGTTAATTTACAGATAAACATCACTTAGTTTAAAACTTAAACTTATATTCACCGTGCTTAATAAACTTTAATTAACAGTTTCTTATAATTTCATGCTTTTTAAAATAATACCCCCAAATAACAAATAAATATAGAAAATACGATACAAAATTAATAATTAATTTTGTTTTAAGACAATTTCGTTGATATTTAACTTGTTTATTACCTTTATTTTATTCATTTCTTACTAAGATATTCTTTACAGGGTATCTGTTACTCGACTCCCAGGAACTCTACCACGCTCATTTGATTTTTTCGTCGCTTTTACGGGCCAGACACAAAGACAAACCGAGCAGACAGCGACGGCGTCATCCACGACGCATTGGGTGACTTGGGGACTGGAGACTAGAGGCCGGGGACCCGGAGGAGCCTTGGGGATCTTGGGGATCCGAATCCGAGGCCTGGGCTTCCACATAAACGCAGATACACACCGCCTGCTTCGTTCTGATTTAGCTGCCTTTAAATATGAGTTGAGGTGTTGTCCTCGCTTAAATTAGCCAGCGACTCAGACCGAGACACAGTCTCAGTTCCAGACAGCGATTTCATATACCATATACCATTTACCAACTACCATCTACCACACACCCATACCATATCCGTATCCATATACGATATCCCACTTGAAGCCGGCTCTGCAACTGTTCTCTTATGTATGTGCCTGGGTACATATCAAATAATTTGCTTGCCGGATCGGATAAATATGTATGTAAGCACCGATGAAGCATCAGGCAGACATTATATATTAAGTGTATATATCTTTTGTCTTTGGCAGCTCTTCTTCCCTTACGTTTAATTTACGTTCCTTTTTTTGCGGCTCTTTGTTGGGCACTTTTAAAATCTGTTCCTGTTACTCTGGAAAGGCCAACAAACCGATTGGCTGTCCATAAATCAGTTACATTTCGAGCTCACATAACGGCACACATCTTTTTATAACCCCATGATCATGATCCGCTGATCGGAAGAACCAGAAAGACAGCCAATAACCATAACGAAATCAAAGTGTGAAAAGTAATATAAACATTTAATTGCCAGGCGGCCACAAATTGTCATTTAACCCGAGCATACGTCCCCAATTTGAAGGGGGAGATGGATTTCGAGCTGGGTTCAAAAAAAACAACTGAATTGCATGTCATATAGTTTTATAGACTCGACTCGACCCGCCAACTTGGGGAGGCACCACGAGTATACGAGTATATAACGTGTCGAGCGATCTCTTATAGCCTGTTAAATGATCGTAACTCAGCAAATTGCTTTACTGATCTCGCCTGACTCCACTGATCACGTATTTCTCGTCCGGCTGTCCAGGTGTCCGGGTGTCCAGGTGGCCACAGGTGTGGACAGGTAAAGACAGTGGAGTGATCTTCACGAAAGTGGATCTGTCATCGATCACGGAACTATGGATCAGTCAAAATAGCTGACTTATCTGAAGGAAAAATGTTTAGAAAAATACCAAAAAAAAAGGGACTTACACGATCAGTCAAGAAGAATAATCGATCAAAATCTATGGAAGCATATGAAATTAAATGGGGGATGAAGATCGGTAGCAGATTGTCAAATGAAGCGGTCAAGTGAAGTGTGGGGATCAGTAACTGAGCGCAGATCAGTTCTTATAATAAGATTAAGGCATAACTTCTACTCCGGTACATGTTACCTAATACAAAATGGTAATTGTAAGAATTATATTAATATTAGATATACTATTATCTGCAATCCTGTTAGTAATAAGTTTGTACGTTGAATAACTAAGCAGGAAATTCTCTGTCAACTCAAAGACTTAACAGAATTAACTTGTTTGCGAACAAGCGGCGTTCTTCCTTCGTCATACTTAAAATGCCATCACAGTACGATCTTTTTGTATCTTAAGCCGCTCAAATGGACAGAAAATTCTTGCTAATTTAGTTAAGGATGCCCCTCCCCCCCTCCGATATCCTTTTTCACCTGCCGGAGACGCGAAACAGATATTGACAACACCCCTCGTCAATAAAGCATATCACACGATCATCACGATCATCATTATGACCATCCCGCTGTTGCTGGATGTCGTCGATGACATGGATTTGACATTGGAATTCAATACGGGTCGAGGCATAACAGCGATCCCCTCTTAAGGCTTCTCTGGCGAAATGGTAGGATCATCGTGATCAATTTCGAGTCATAAATCGCAACACGAAGGCTTTTGTGTATGCATGGCAATATTTACAAATTATGTGCCGGCGATGGAATGTTCTGCGATAGAAGCGAGCGCCAATGTCAGGGTTATGCCCATAGAAAGAGACGGGAAACGACGGGGAAAACTGAAGCGGAGACAAAGACGGCACGAGAGGTGGAGCCTTGGCAATGACAACGCACCCAACAACCGACAACAAGCGACAACAACAAGAGGCAACAACAAGAGGCAACAACAACCGGCAACAGACAACAGACAAAACAACAACAATGACACTGCACTGGTTTACCTTCAGGACGGTCAGTTGGCAAGTTGGAGCCCCAAAGTCCAGAGCCAGTACACCACCGGGTACACCGATGTCTGGGCACCCGACAACACGTTCCATGCACCCATCCATCCCACTCCACGCCCGCTTTCATCCTCCGTTCCGGGGAGTTGCCAAGACAGGGACCACACTATGTGGGTACACTCGCAGAAATGATGGTACCTTATTCCGTAAGTATAATTACTAGAAATGAAACTTAAGGCAGCATGAAAAGTTCACTGTCTACAATATCCTTCTCTTCAAGTCCTTATACAGTTTTTTATATTTTTTGACAAAAAGTGATTAATGAAAAAACCTTATATATCCAAACGCTGCTACTGTTCATGTCATATTAAATAAAAATAAAGCTGATTTTTTTGTAGTTTTTTATCACAAGCACTATACTATTTATTTTGCCAGCTCCTATCTTATCAAAGCTAATAAATATTAATAGATACACAATAGAAATACAAAATGATTATAATTTAATTATTTCTTACTTCATCAAGAACTGTAATCACTTAGAAGATAATAACTAGAAATTACACATGTTCTAAAGATAGTTTTCAGTGTACCATGCAGTGGTGCAATGTCGGCCGATGGCGAGTGTTCCGCAGAGCCCAAGTCCAAGTGAAAGCCAAAGCCAAAGCCATCCATCCATCCAGGACAGAGGCGGGCAGATTCAAGAGGAGTTGGCCAAGGGGAGGCGACTGTCTGTAAATTAACGCGGGCGTTAAAATTGCAATTTTTCACTTAATGCACACACTGAGACAACAACAACAAGAACAAAAACAAGCGACTGCAACTGCAACTGCAGCTAAATCATGTGAGTGAAGCGACGCTCGAGTAGGATTGAGATCGAGATTGCTATGACATTCATACCTTTAACTCATTTACGCATAGCAAAGTCAATGGCAGCCGAGGCAGAAGCTGAGATATAAGAGGAGCACCTCCATTTAGAGATGGGTAATCCCATCATGTGGTGAGGGTTCGGGTTCTATTAGACTTAATCTTTAATATACGAAACATGAAGGATTACGTTCAGCTTTAATATAAATATAAACGTTTCGAATAATAAAGAGATTTAGTGTTATATTTCATGATATGTATCACTTATTTCAGCTTTTGGTTTGCTTTCATTTGATATATATATTTAATAATTTGTGTAGATCACATATCCCCATTTAAGCGACAGATATTGTGCCCATCTCTAGGTAGAAAATCTGTGTGCAACTGAAACTCGTTCCTTATGTAAAGTGTCCTTGAAATAATTGTAAATTATGTCTGCATTTCTCGTTTTTTCCCCCTGTGCCAGCGCGATCTTGGATCTGGAATCATGGCAAGTAGAAGTCGAGGAATCTTCATCCAGTTATCGGTGGACTACCCCGCAGCAGCCTTAAGAATGTGTGGGTGGTGCGCGGTTTCGAGCTATTAATAAATTTCAATAAAGTGCATTGGCGGCTGCCATGTGGCATGTGGCATATTTGTGGGGCATGTGTCACCCCTCCTCTGCTGAAGATCGCCACATCCCGAGATTGCCGCTTCATTCGGTTTCTGCTTAATTGAAAATCGCAAAAGCACAAATTATGAGATCCCGCGCCGTTGCCGTGGCCGTCCATCTGGCTGGCATTTTTCCCGCTATCTCCTGGTGCATCTTCTGCATTTGGCAATCGAACAAATAAACAGAGATATAGTATGTGCATTTGATACACCCCCACGCCCCCGCACCACCGCCCCCGGCATAAACCTGCTTACCAACTTGTGTTGTGTTCAATTGGCGCATTCTATTCCCAACCTGTTCAATTTCATCGCTTTTGCTCATTTCAATAATTTATTTAGCCAACAAGCAGACGACAGCCGAGGAGAGTGAGAGAAATGGAAAATTAGAGAATGCGAGGTGAGTGCAGTGAGAAAAATTAATGCATTAAAAGAAAGTTACAAAAGTTAAAGAATATGAATTGTCGTAATTAGAATAACAACAGTAATAGACTTTTATAAAGTGCCTAGAATCATGGTTTAAAAAAGTACAGAACATAAGTACAGTATGCATGTTAAATACATAATTTTTCTTGCAGTGCAGGGAAATGCACCCCCTTCTCGCCCGCTTGTGTTGTTGCACTCGGCTAGCCAAATTATTTGGCGAATAATCTGCGGCTGCTTTCGCTCGACGGATTGCAATTAAAAACTTATTTTTAAGAAAAATATACACAAACCAGGGGGTTTGACTGGGTGTGTGGAGGGAGGGGAGTGGGAGGGGCGTGAAAAATCAAAGGGCGGGTGTCGGGGTGGCGAGGGGGTGGCTGTAAATTAAATGCACATAAAACGAAGGCGGCCCACATGCTGATGGTTGGGGCAGACAGGCCAAGCACATGCAACTGTGGCAAATGCAGCACAATTGCACACAATTGAGTCGCAAATTTATTTGGTCGAGACGCAAAGTGATGAAGGGGCTGCCACAAGGGGGAGTGCATCAAAAGGGGGCGGGGCAGCGGACGGAACGCAGACGTTTGGAATATTTCAAATTTTTATTTGGCAAAAGAAATTATGAAAATGTAACAAGATCGAAACTGCAAATTAATAAGTACAGACAAAATGGCAAAACAGGGACAAACAAATTATATTAATATTTTAGAAATAAAAAACTAATCCATAATAAATAAACTTTAATTTAAATCTATTCCTATTTATAGTATTTTTTACAACGCAAATCTTCCACAATCCTTTTAAGCTGATTCCAACATTACCATAATCTGCTTGTCAGTTTTAGTTTTAGTGAATTCAATAAACAAATAGCAATACAACATGACCCCCAACGCACACAAAACCTTGATTGACCCGATAATTTGATGTTATCAAACACTCTCTATTTAATTTCCCATAATATTTCTCATACGCCCTGGGTGCCAAATACACAGCAATCGTTCGTGTTTCCCAGCCTTTCTCCTTTCCCTTTTTCAATTTAGTCCATTCGATTGGTATTTGGCATTCCCTCATCATTTTCAATTGTTTGCTGGTCGTACCTGCTTTCGGTCAATTTTCAATTGCCTTCAATATTTGCCAAAAACAATCATTGGAAAATCGAAAATATGAATATGAAAACTGTGAATCTATATGCGAATTTATACTATATATATATATTCTAAATGCGTGTGTGTTCAGCCAGACTGGGTAATGTTTGCAAAATAGCTGTGCATAAAATTTAATACAAACAGTGGGATTTTTTTTTGCAGTTTTTTTTTTGCTGGCTGCTGCTGCTTTTCAATAAAATATCAAAGCACACGGCGCAAAACAGCAACAACGATACACTCGAAATGCAATAATCATATTAAAAGCCACAGAGCCAGCAACAACAATAAATACAACAAAAACAACCAGAACAGCAATAGCAACAAGAAAAACAACAACCACGGGCAATCTCTAAAGGCAACAAAATAGTTCGTTTTTAAAGTTATTATTAGCCGCAAAATGTGGCCCGATACAAGAGTGCACAGATATGCCAGATATACGAGCATATAGATGTACATTGTACACCCAAAACATATCTACATATGCATATATATATATATAAATACATATATAAATAGTGTGAGTAGTTTGGGCCATTGTGTGTATATGTGCAATCAATATATTGTACATCGGTTATATCTGTATCTTGCGCCAATTGAACGACCATCTATATATATATATATACATATGTATGTATATATGCACAAATATATATACTCGTATTCCTCTGGTGTTTCGGTTCGGTTTTGGTTTCTGTGTTTGTGTATAAATCATTTAAGCGGCCACCAAATAAAAATCAAGTTGAAAACATTCAATGAACTACTTTTTCCCTCGGCCAGCGGTAAAGTGTTGCATGCAACGCACATATAAATATAAATAGTACATATGCCATATCCACACATAAAATTCAATACACATCCAAAGTACGTATAGAATTCTATACAGTGTATTTTTTCTGTCGACGATTGAAAAATCAACAAGAACAATGCAAATATGGAAACATAAACTATTTGCCAAATACGAAATGGGCCAGAGCGCTTTTCATTAGATATTAAATGTTTTTTGTTTTTGTTTTCGTTTTTTTTTTGTTTTTGCCACCTCTTTTCATAATTTGTTGAGGAAATTATAAATAATTCTAACGCAAAACGCATTTTATACGTGGGTAAACAACTAAGGGAATTTCGAAAATAAAAGAGGGATGTTGGTGGAACGAATTCTCGGAAGTGTTTAAAGTTGTTTGGACTATTTTAATTGAACATTCCGAAATTAAATATAATGCCTGCTGCACATTCCTGAAAGTGTTTCGAAATATGCTAATTATGCCTGTTCTTTTTTTAAATAACATAACTCTTAGATGATAAATTAGATTGAATATTTAGCAGTAAAAAATATATATCTAAATTTATGACAAATTGATAGTGAATAACTTTTACCACTATAGCACGTTTGCCAAAAATTGACCAACAAATGGTAAATAAATCAAACGCTGACTGTTATGGCGCTGAGCATAATAAAACCCTTGAAATGGTCTGGACATAATCTCATTTTTACTGCCTCCCAAGCTGGCCAGTTAAAATTTCCAGCAAAGAACACACATTTCGTATTCGATCAATCCTTCACGCCCTGGAATTTTGGGCTCTTCCCCACTGCGAAGCGATCTTAAAGACAAAGTATTTTGATGGCTTCTTTTGGTTAAGTGCCGCGGACTTGCCTTGGCTAATTTAAGCCATCAGATGGGGCAAATCGATTTGATGTGGCACGCAGTCAGGCCAAAACACGGAGGAGGACCTGTCAACGACTTGTTGCGATCATTGTTTGGTCACGCCCCCCTCCTCCGCGGCAATTAAACACCAACACTTTTTATCCACCGTTTAATTAATATGCAACAGCGGGTGCAAAAAAGAGGTGGGCAGCTGCTGCTACTCAGGGGGGGCGTGGCTGTGTGGCCGTGTGGCAAGTGTCGAAAATTTATGCGCCACATTAGTTATAGATCCATAGATACAGATACTGTATCTCGAAACAACGACACCGCCCCCAGGCAATTTAAATATTCCGAAAGGAGAAAAAAAATAAAATTATTTATTAATTTGTTAATTCGTTGTTTGTCATTTTGCGGCTTAAACGTTTCGTTCTGCTACAAAACACATCAAATTTATGGGACCCCACATTATAGTGGGGGTCTGCGGAAAGAGACAGAGCGACTGCGCCAGACAGAGAGAGCGATAAGATCTTCGGACGACCACGCTTCGGATCAGTTCGGCTCGGTTCGGCTCGGTTCCACGGCGGCCTCGGCTCGTCGCTCGCAATTAACACGCCAAATTAGCGACGCAACGCCGATGCCGTACACTGAACAAAACATCGGGATATTTGATCATAAATTGTACCGGAAACTGTAATAGTTTTGCAAGAATATCACATTTAAGCTCTAATGTCATATCAATGTTTAAATAAAATTCATAAATATTTAAAATATAAATAAATAATTATTTATTTTCTTAAAAACTAAATATGTTGATTATAAATACGATTGTAATTTCCCAAAATTATATTTTTACCATTTGATTACACAAGTTGTCGCTATTTTCCCAAGTGTATGCAAATGTAAATTTGAATTTGAATTTGGATTTTCATCTTGCGGCAGCAACGGCGGCAGTCAAAACTTGTTGAGCATTTTTATTGATACGTTTTGATATTTTCAAGAATTTATTTTATTTATTTACAGATTTATGAGCTCGCCTCTCCACCAACAACGTCGCCGCCTCAGTCAAATATTTGTAGATTTTATTTATGGCCAAGAGCGGGCCAGCAACACACAACGATCAGCAGCATACACACAAAATTTATTAGCCAAGTTGAACTTTTGTCGGTTGAACACAACGCTCAGCGCCTCGTGTTGATCTTTCCTCGGGGGAGGGGGCGGGGCGTTTCATCGGATTAACGGGCGGGGGGTGGGGGCCTTTTGGCCAAGGTGACTGATCATCTTGGTCTAATGTGTCAAGTGGTTGCCAGCGCTTTGAATAATAAATAATTGTTTATAATGTATCCGCTGCGCGATCTTTCTCGGCGCTTTTTGGGGCAACGGAATAAATTGGGTTAAAATCGAGTGGTGCGCTATGTGCGATGTTTGTTTAGGTATCTCATCAGGTGATCGATTGGAGCTAATGAGAGTTCAGCGTGTGCACTCAATATGCAGATTTCCGCTGAGTGATATAAGCCGCTGATGTTTGCTTACCAAACAACACACAGATTTCTGGGTAGCATTTTGAGTTGATACCAGGTGATGGAGGTTTCCGGAACGCGCCTTACAGTGAACTCAATTTAAACATAGAAGTTTAAAGTTTGTTTCTTACTGAACATCAAATCTTATTCCAATTTAATTCTATGCTCGCAAATGATTGTTTTATTGTCAAACTCAAGTTATTAAATTCCTTCTATGGCATACACTTAGTTTGAAATCCTTTACAAATTATGCAGCATTCCCCAGGAGCTTTAATGGGCAAGTTTTCCCGTCAACTTTGGGGCTGTCTCCGAGTTGAGCTGACATTTTCATTCGTTCCCCGTGCTAACATCCACTAGAACATATGTTCTTGGCTCGTGATGTCTGAGTCGGAGTATCTGTAGCTGCAGCTGTATCTGTATCTGTATCTGTAGCTGCTGTCTCTGCTGTCTCTGCGTGTGCAGATGTATCTGTCGCTCTGCGTGCCGCACTGTCTGCTCCCGCGGCGTATACGTAATGTGACAATTGCTCGCTTCGCTTCTGTCACACAACAGCAACTTTGTTTATCTGTCTATCTTCCCCCAACTCGATGCGCCCTTTCTGCTTTCTGCCCCATCTTGCTCACTCCTTTACCGCCGCCGCCGCCGCCCATACGGAACATCTTGTACAATTTTATTACGCTTTGCATTGCATTTTGTTGACAGTTTTGTCAACAAGCGTTGAAAATTGGCTAAATATAAATATATGTACCCATCCTCGTTTCGTTTGTCGCACTGTGTGCAGGAATATTTATTACAACGGCAACAACTCGCTCGCATCGCAATTTATTTATAAATGCGAATATAAATAGGTGCAAGATGCACAGATTTCATCTGTGCCCAAATGGCGGGGTGGAGGAATAGCTACAGGGTACTTTATACAGGGTATGGGTGGACGAGGGATGGGGGGATGGGGGGGCTGCATCCTGGTGCACAGTCAAGCGAATTCGCAGCAAGCATGACTTGTAAATAGCTGCGAGTTAAGTATCTGGCAAAGTGCAAAGTAGTTGCCAAGGCATCACCACCAGACTGCGCCAGCATCTTCCGCGCCATCATCTGCGTCCTCTGCACTTTTCGCGCCCAACTAAAGCATAAATGCACTGAAAAGAAATTTTTTTGATCATAGTGATCATAAAATAAAATTGCAATGGAGAAGTAGAGAAGTTGGATAAGCAAAGGGTATACTTATACATTATTTTTAACACCAAAGTGTTTGTACACATTCTTTTATATCAGAATACAGTCGCATTATTTGGTAAATAGCACATATAAATATGATCTCTATTTTGCTAAATATGTTAGTATCTTATGTTAGTATCTTAGTATGTTAGTATCTCTGCAAAATTGTTCTCAGTGCAGCAGCATCATCATCGTAATGAACTGGGCACGCACTTGTCTCGCTCAGCCGTAGAATGATGAATGTGGCAAGCGGCGGCAGATGGGGCGATGTCTATATGGCTATAACTATAGCCCTACCTAAGAGTAGCGCTATGCCTGTGGCATAGAAACGTCTGAATGCAACCTATGCAACAGTGAAGAAATGGCAACATTCTGCCGCTTTATCGCTTTTCCAGGAATCGGAAAATGCTTCCGCATCAATTGAAAGCGCAAGTGCTACTATTTTTGTAAAGCGTCTATGGTTCCAGACAAAGTCTACGGGAAAAGTTATACAAAAAATACAGATACTAGATAAATTTAAATAAATATATTTAATCAATCATATGAGGTTTGAAACGAATCAATGTATACATTTTTGAAGTAGTTTATATATCACAACTGTACATTTTCCTTAGACGATCAGAGCTATAAATTTTTATTTTACATTTATAAATCTGGCCAACGTGAATCAACTTGGTCCACACCTAGAGAACTTAATCCACTTGGCAAATATTTTCCCCCCAAATCAGCTCACATTGTACTTATCTTGGCTTACTGTGAATTATTCCCGAAGCGCCAGACTTTCCGCTTACTTTGTACCCGTTTTACAACCACAAACCATGGTTTATCTTTCGCACTTCGACGGGGCTTAAAACTAGAAGACCGCGACACTTCCTCCCCCTTCAAAAAAAAATAAAAAAAATGTGGGAACTACGAAGTTATGGCGCCGTCAAAATCAGTTAAAAGCAGTGATTCGCTGTCTCATCGACGGATCAACGACCACAGCGACTTGTATGTGGATTTCCATGTGTGCGCATATATGTCGCTTTTTTCGTCTGTACTTTCTGTCTTCTATGTGATATGTGATGAGGTACGAGCGGCGAAAATAAAAAATAAAATGAAAAACAGCAACGAGAACCAACCTCAAAGACAACTTTCAGGTGAAACACAAACAACGTCGAGGCAAAAACAAAAACAAAAAATTGTAAAAAATATTTAAATATTTTAAGAGCGATGACCCAGAAGGCGAAGCCCCACCAACCAACAGCAACAACAATCTCAAACACCTTCCAACGGGCAACGGCTACAACAGGAAAAAAAAAACGAGCTGGAAAAAAAATTAAAATGAAGAATTTTTTTGGTTTAACAAGAAGAGTTTAATTTGTCAGAACAAAAAACTTGATAAAAATCTATACACACGCGAGGGAGAGAGACGAAGCACCAAGTATGGCTAAAAAAAACTGAAACGAAGCAAAAAGTTTCCCAAAGGCTTGGACTTTTGGGCAAACTTATTTTCTGCTGATATTAACGAAATCATTTTTCGTCACATTGTAGACTGCCGAAGAAGGCAATCAAATAAAGGAACGGAAACTTCCTTTTAGAAGTATTTGGAAGTATTTTGAATTTGAATTTTAGTAGATACAATTAAAGCTTGGTTTCTTACAAATAGATGCCATTTACAAATAATGTGAACTGAGCTATTTAGTTTGGTTAAACTACTTAAAAAGGATAAATACTTCACTGCTAGCATAAGCTTAAATCTATAAAAGTATTAATTTAATTTCCACCTTTATTGATGACCCATCAAACGGCAACATGCTGCTAAAGCAAAGAACTAGTTGGCCATATATAAAAATATCTCTTTCTGGCTGTCGAACTCCCCCTACTCGTAGTTTCTCCACCATATCCCTCGGTTTCTATTTTCTCATCCAAACTGTGAGATCATAAATCTTTGTTTGGCTGCCGCTGTTTTTTTCATCTTAGCTCGCAACTCGAAACTCGAAGCTCGTTGCCAGTTCCTCCTAACGTTAAACACTAATTGGTATTAGCAGTTGCTATCACACGCATCATCCCCCCGTCGGCCCCTCAATTATGCCTTTTCGAGATTAAAGAACCAACGGGTTCATTGGATCAAGCCAAAGTTGGCCTTACCTTATACGGCCTCTGACTTTGAATTGTGCCGCTGAATTTTGTTTGCCGCAGCCGCTTTCGAGCAGGTGGGCGTGGCTTTTGGGGAGGGAGAACCTGTTGTTGGAGGCACTTGTTTGTTCCCCAAGAAGTGGGTGGTCACTAAAAAGCTCAAATTAAATTAGTATCGGCTTTAACGGACATCGTAAAAATCTTTTAACGTGAGATTAAACCAATTATCTGCTTTTGTAAGCTGATTCCACTGCCTTTAAAATTCAACAGACCTGTAACTTTAAATAAAGCGTTTTAAATGTTTTATAGGACAGCAATTTTAAATCATATACCACATTATTAATACATTTATGTTATATCTGTCATATATTAAATGTAACTATTAAGCCAACAAACTACTCATTTCTTGTTTGTAAAAGCTTTGCCTTAGGAATTTTATTAAATTTTTCAATTAGATAAGCCTATGAAATCCAAAATTATAGCTTTGAAAGTTTTGAATGGTGCTTACTTTATATAAAATTCACTACTTTTCAAGGTTTTATCGAACAACAATTATTTATTTTTCGGAGCCAATGTTCAGACAACGAACCCCAAAAACAAAGCGACAGCGCGACGTGCAAAGTGCGAAAACGAACAACGGAAAAATTGTAACTCAAACGGAGGTCGTCGTTGGAGCAAAGAGGGGGTGAAGGTGGAGCTGTATGGCCAGAGGGGTGTGAAGGGGGGGGAGGTAGTCAAATGCAAATACCCAGATACAGATACAAAACGAGCGCAGATACAATCAAATACATACGTCAATTGCTTCGCTGCTTCGGTCGTCGGTGTGGCTAAAAATGAAAAATTGCTTTTCAAAATTAAATCAACATTTAATTTTCTCGTAATTTGCTGCCTGCCTACTCAGCCGCAAAAGGAAAAAGGCGGAGGGGGCGGGCGGTTGACGTTGCTACGTTTGATGCAGGGAGCGGGTGAGGGGGGTGGGGCTCGGGAAAACCGAGTGGCGGCTGAGGGAAAACTCACGCATTTTTCTACAAATTAATTTTAGCACAAAGATTGCCAGATACAGAGAAATGTACCTCTGCTACCAGATACAAGACACCAGTGCACAGCTATAGATATAGATACAGATACAAGATATACAGATACAAGATATACAGATGTACAGCTGTACAGATAGATACAGAGACAGCTATAAGGCCTGTCTGTCCGTCTTCCGCAGATACATCGTATTGGTTAGCCATTAAATGACGCCAGCAACAACAGCAAACTACAAATCGTTTGGCAGCCAAGTGCCAAATAAAAACTTATTACTTATACGCCTCGTATGCCAGCAAAGCAAAAGCGCCCAGCACATGAATCTATTATGAATTAGACTTTGAATGCCAAAGCACACTCACACACACTCTCACACACACACATAGAGAGAATGGGCATAAATAAATATTTTGTAGCTCGTTTAAATATTCACCCTGGAGGGCAATTTTTCGTAAAGATTTTTTTGGTTCGATTCGAATTGTATTTGCCGCAGATTTAGTTGAGTTCTCTCCGCCGGCAGAATGAGGGGAAAATGTGTTTGGATGAGAGCAATAATGTGGAACAAGGTCCACAAATAAACAATTGAAGATTATTGAATACCAGTTGCGATTTGAGATGGGGCTTAGCTTAAGGAAACTCGTGTAGCAGCCAATGAATAAATTATCAAGGGTAGACAGACCGTTTGATTGCGAGGTGCAATTAAATGGAGTAAACCCTTGAACTCGGTTCGAAATTTAAGTAGATACAAATTTAAGTTAAGAGTTATCTTAAAAAATGTCATGTAAATTATTGCAAATATTTATTTATTATTTACCCAGAAGAAATTAGAAGATAATATACTTCTTAATATTAATCGCTTTTTGTGGTAAATATTGTTGATTATTTACCATTCTATTGCCCTTTTCAGATGTTTCCTTTAATTTTCAGCTTCAGTAAGTCCATATTTTAAGCAATATTACTTCCATCAATCCTAGCCAAGTGGTGATCCACCAAAAAATGGATTTCTTGACCAAAATTATCCATCACATAAACGGCTCTTCATTCATTTTAAAGTCCGCCCCCGCACGTGCATAGCAAATGATCCATGGCATAACTCTAAATAGAACGCATTTGTCACCGAAATCAAACAAAATTTCAAATATATTTAGACCACAACAGTGGTGTTCCCCAATTTCTAGCTATATCTCTGTGTCTATATCTTTATATGATTTGTTTAGGAACTGTGAAATTGTTAAACTGCCACTTTATTAATAATGCCTAACTCACACACAGCTAGTCATATGGGAAAATGGAAAAATGGAAAAACCTAAAATCATTTTTAGTTCTTTGTTGTCAAACAAACAAACAAACGACAAGAAGTTCGCCTTTTGAATTGAAATATTTTGACGTGTTCCAAATAATTTTCACCAAGTTGTTGTTGCCATTTATTATTAACTCGATTCTCTATCGGTGTGTTTGTGTGTGTGTTGACAAGATAGAACAAAAATGTGTCAGGCCAACAACAGAAATTGTGTATTCGCCCCGAGGGCAAGGGAAAGTTTCCATCAGATGCAGAATAATTCGAATCCGGGTCCGAGTCCCAGTCCCAATCCGCAGCTTCTTGTCTTGAATGGATGAGGTCGCGATGCTAATGAGCGCGTATCTGACAGATACAATTTATTAATTTGACAAGTGCAAAGGCACGAAAAAAGAATACCCACAAAACCAGCAGCCAGCCAAGTGGAAAAATAACAATAATGCATTCCAAAAGGGCAGAGAACAAGAGGTACGAGCTTCAAAAGCTAAACCAGAAAAAAAATAACTTTCAACAACCCACAACAAACAACAATAGAAATCTCAAACAAAGCCAAATAATTTTGCATAAACGAAATTGTTGACAAATTATGATTTAGTACTGACCGCATTAACATACTATATATCCATGCCCAAATGCCCGGTATATCGGAATATATATGTGTATTTATATATATTTATCTGGTCAGCAGCAAGTTTGGAGCGCCGACCATCTGTTCATAAATTTCACGCTGCTTAATTAAAATTTTGAATATTTTATGCAGTTGGGCATGGCAGTAGCCCAAGTAGCCGAAACTAATGCCCGATAAACTGTCTGACCTTTTGACCACAACTCATTTCCATGGAGCGGCTTTTTCGCTCTCAGTTCGATACCTATCAAATGAAACGGGGTAGATTGGGCTAGAAAATGATGTGTAGAAATCAATGTAAATAACTAGGAAATTATTAGCTTTTTCGGTAATCAGATTAGTCGCTTGAGGTGTGAGGGATTTTATATTATCATTAAATGGTTAAATATTAATACTTACTTTTTTATTCAGGAATTTATAGGTGACCCAGAAACCTAAATTTTGGTTGATTAAAGGTAACTCACAAGTCGTTTTACCTACTTTTAGCGAGGAAGCATATATTTCAAATGCATTTGGAATAAGCAAACACATAAATCCGCATATGAGCCCGTAGATCCGAGCAGATGTATACATTACTCATATGCATTTAAATGATACTCTGACGACTGTGTACATTTGCACTTATGCAAATTGCCTGACCGCGAGGTGTTTACATTTCACCAATCGACATCTTGACTCTATATTGTCGTCAGTTTGTTTTTTTCTTTCCCCCAAAATATTTCCACATCCGCTCCAAATTTGCATTTGCACACAAGCGGCGTTTTGCTGATAATCACCAAAATTTTTGCTTAAGTATTCTAAATTACTTTGTTGCGGTTGTGCTTCCTTCGCCGTGGACTCTCAGTTCTCAGTTTGTGATAAATATTTGTTTTGGCTTCGGCCAGACGTGTGTCTTTAGTATATACCATACTATACTATACTAACGTAACGTTGTTTTTGCTAACATTTTGGTGTAATTGATTATTCTGCCAACTTTTCGCTATTGTTTGCCTCGCACATTTGTCGGAAATTTATTTCCAAGCGGGTCGCTAAGTGACTTTTTGTGGAGTGAAATATCAAAGGTAAGGGTAAAGGATCAAGGCCCAAAGGGGAACTTTACGCTGAATAATTTACTTTTTCATTCCGTGAGGCATTTGCATTAAGCCTTCAGCGTTTCAATAATAAATCGCATTAAAAGTGCCGAACAGATTGAAATGGTTATAATTATAATATGAGTGTGAATGCCATTTAATTTAAGGAGATAGTATATATTTAAATTATCATTTTAATTAATAACAAATTTGTCATATTTATAATAACAAATTTGTCATATTTATAATGTACTCAAAATAATATAGCCACTTTAAAATTTGTTATAGATACGTTAGTTCCTGTGAGTTTGAGAGATTAGATTAAAACCCTATAATAGCAAGCATTTAAATGGTTTCATATTCTAGTTAAGACTGATAATAAAGCTATTTTTATTTATTTATTTTTAGGTAAAGGTAAAGGTTATGAGTTAGCAAAGAGCGATCTACGAGCAATCGCAGTTATCGCCTCGTCACCCTGATTGATCGATATGCCGAAGGGGTAGAGTCTAGACCAAAAACCTCTAGACTCTACAGGATGATCAATCTTCAGAGCAGCTTTCATCAATCAGCGATGGCCATTGAAATCTGGATCGGAATCGGAATCGCAATTCTGAATCGGAATACAAAATGTCATCACTCTGTCAACAGGCTGACAGCGGGAATTGAAAAAGGGGGGCTGATATGCGAAGCGAGACTCATGATGATATGAAAAAGAACAGACAGTGGGTTCTTAATCCGTTTAATTTGCCGATGCAGTTGGCCAGATAAACGGCAGCTAAATGGGCAGTGGAATAATGATAATAAAAAAATGAGCATAAAACGGCAGAGTGTCCCTGAAGTGAACGCGTCTCTTGTCTCGTTGAATATAATTTATGAGTCAATTTCAGACAATTATTGTTAAATATTATTAAGCATTCGCTGGGCTGTCAAAACACGCGCCGCCATCGTTTCGAATGATTTACAGGGAATTGAAGACAATTGTCACTCCGTCGCGAGTGATGACAAATTTTAAGTGGATAATCTTTCTTTCTCATATTGTGTATTGAAACCGAAACGGAGACTCTCAGTCAAGAGTCAAAAATCTGAAAAGATAAAAAAGGGAACGTGCGCATTGCCAGCGCAAATTAATGTCAACACTGATTAAGGCTGGCAACTATGGCCCCTTGTGAAAGAAACCTCCCATCTTTGCGAAACCCCTCAAAGGCATTCCGCCAATTTACACGGCCAAGCGAAAATGCGAAGACGCGTGGCTGCCAATTATGGCAAAATGAGAGGAAACAAAAGGCGGATGGGGGGGAAACCAAAGGGGGAAACAGTGGGGAATCAGTGAGGAACCAGAGGGGAAAGACAGCCAAAACGAGACGAAGACAGATCGCCAAGATCAGTGACAATTTGTCGGTGGCATCGGATCACACAAACCAGTCTTAAACGGTCCAAGAGAAACAAATCAAACTTTTACGAGCCAGCATTTCGATGAGAATAAACTAAGGAAGAGATATAAAATCATTGAAACCAAAGAAAGATACTTTTATATCTTCGTATTTCAAATATATTACTAATTATAAATTATATAAAATGTATTTATTAATATTACATTACTTTTAGTTATGTTAATTATTGAAAACGGAATTTTTACAATAATCAAAACATTGTAGAAAAGTTTAAACGTATTTTAAATATTTCCTCTGATTTTCACTTCATTTTGTGCACTTCCCATAGATAATATTTAAAGGCAAATATGATGACAACAAATCCAGATAATCAAAATGACTTGTATAATACTTAAGCAGCCCTATAAGACCCATAAACGTGGCTTTTGCCATTCGGAAGCCAACCGTTTAGCTCCAAATTCCCCTTGAGCTCCCGCCAATAAGCGCTGTTAAGTAAAACAAACAAATTAAGACAATGCAACGCTCTGCGCTTCGCCAGCGATAAATATCAGAGTAAACACAAACAAAAAAAAAACACAAAGCCAAAAAAATCAGGCAGCACAGCTCGGTTCGTTTAAAATCAGCTTACCTCGGATCTGCTCAAATGTGTGAACAATATCAGCGTGCGGATCTTGCCCAGCAACCAAAACAGAGAGGCCAGCTCCATGCAGCTCTTTGGCTCTTTAGCTTTTGGTGGCTCCAAGTGGGGGGGAAGGGGGAGCAGTACGATGGACCCCAGAGACCTGTTTAAAAACCTGTTAATCAGCCAGAGAGTGAATCGCAGAGATATATATTCACTCGTATATGGCGATGGAGAGCGCAGTGCAGCTGCTATTGCTGCGATTGCTGCGACTTTGGAGCAGCTCAAGAGCTGTACTTTTGCATAGTCGTTGCGAGAGAGTTGGCTACAACACCCCCAACCAAATTTGTACCGAATTTGTAGCGCCAAAACTGCTCCCCTTCACATGTACACCATGTGCCCTTACCGTTCCCCTCAGCCTAAGCAGACGCGGAAAAAACATTTGGGAAATGACAAAACAAAAACAGCAATCGAATTGATTCCATTTCATTCGGTTCGAGGGAAAATTTCAATTCATCCATGTACAGAGTAGTCGGCAGAGTGACTTCCGCTACCCAAACCACCTAAAAGCCACCCAAAACCACCCAAAGCCATCCACCCAAACCACCCAAAGCCACCCACTCGAGGGGGAATCCAATCAGCCACGCGTTGGTGATAAAATGCGTTAACAATACGTGAAAAGCCCTTTCCTAACCGTTTCCCCTTCGCCTTCCGTTTTCCGCTTTCCACCATATTCTCTTCGCTCTTTTTTTGGGTTGCTTTTGCGGTATCTGACAGATTTTTGTGGGCAAGCCTAATGGGGGAAAATCAGGCAGAAGGTTTTGCTGCTGCTGTGAAGCAGGCTACTAAAATCGACAAAAGCCTCTTCTAAGGGATTGAAATTTTGGGGTCAGGTTGTTTAAGGGGTTTTGGGGTGGGGATGGGGATGGGGATGGAGTATCAGATTTTCGGGGTGTATTACATACCGCATCACACCTGATTTTTGTGGGTAAGAAAATGGCTTTTAGGATGCTAAAGTGGATGAAGATGTCAGGAATATTTTATTTCCAATATGGAATTAGCATTTTTCAATGCTGTTCTCAAACGGAATTTTTAAGGGTAAACCAATTTATTGTGGCATTGATAAGTGCTAATGCTAGCGGAATATTTAACACTTTGTGTACTCAAAAATGAACAGATTACTTGGAAAAAAATATGCAAATAAAATATGCCTTAGAACTTAAGACTTTCAATTTTCGATTCTATTCGCAGGATTGGATTACAGCACTTTGAAAATGTGGCATTTTAAATTAAGTTGTTATACAGATTCACTTTGAAATAAAATGAAATGATGCATACATAACCTACACAAAAACTTCCTTGGCTAAATTAAATCATGATTCAATTAAGTACCAACTGCCTTAAATACTTATCACTCTCCTCCATGGGGAGTCAATTCAATGAGCACTGCGAGTAATTTGCACAAATTGACGACTGCACTCCTTCCACATATCCTGGAGTTTTATGAGCCGTATCGGATAATCTTAATTTAAATTGCTTTCCATTGCCCTTGCCACGCAAATTTTGCGGACGAGTCGGTCTTTCGGTTGCCACAGCCACAATTAAGCATTCAAAAAATGGTTGATCATGTTATTTAAGCCAAACACTTGTCACAATAAATCACATTTCAATCCAAATATTTGCGCAATTCCCCCAAGTCAAGGCCCCCATTGAAAGTGGCCCCCCATTTTTGTTGAACCCTCGCTGCGCATCACTCATACGCCCTGTGTACAAAAGCCGAATTGCCCACAGGCCAACCACCGGCTTGCAACAACAATAAATACAACACCATAAATGCGACGCAGAGCGAAGCGTAGCAAAAGCAGCAGCAAAAGCAAAAGCAAAGTGAAGCAAAGCTCAAAGCAAACAGGCCAAAGCAAAACAAACGCAGCAGCCACCGTCGTCGAGCTGCTGCCATTTGCCCATTTCATCCATCGAACTCCATCCAAGCCCCCATCTGGGTATCCATTGCCTTCCAGCCACCTTATCCCCCATATCCCCATCGTGTCCCCTTCACCCCCCACTCCCCTCACTTTACGCTGGGCAGAAAATAAAAAGGAAAACACTTTTAAGCAAAATCAAATTCACAAGCAGCATCAATCCGCAAGGATAAGGCCACCGAAGTTGTAAATACTCTAATATACTTGAAACCTACTACCAATGCTTTCTGAATAAGAAGTACAATAAAATCCTGAATTTATATAAATGGTAAAAACATAATTTACTATCTTTCAGCTTAAAGCTACTGTGATAATTGTGATAACTGTGATAAGTAAAGAAATATATTTTATACTTGTTAAGAGAAAAATGTCTATCATTTAACTTATTAAAACTTATTATACATACAATTTTGTAGAATGACACTTTCAATTAAATTTGAAGAAATTGTAATAATTAAGATATTTACCTTGTTTTCATTTCTTAAATATTTAAGCATTTCAAGTCGAGCTCTTTAGAGCTGAACTTTGCATTCATAATTACATTCCTTAGTTCGTGATACCCTTTTTTCTTGCCATAGGGTATTTGCGGAACGATCAAGCGCACACGCAGCGCAGTCGTCGGCGAGCATGACGAAAGTCCTTTCGCACATTACCACATTTTTGTAGCTCTCGTCGTGGTTGTTGTTGCTGATGTATTGTTGTTGCTGTTGTTTTGCTGCCGTTGGGTCGCATATTTTTGTTGTAGCTGCCACCCAGTGAGGCAAGCAACAGCGCCAACAACAAACACAACGGCAACACGAAAGACAAAAGCTAAAAGCGACAAATGAAATAATAAGAGAGCTTAAATAACTCCACACGAGAGCGCTCACACACACACAAACGCACACGCGAAAGGGCGACTCCAACACACACACACACATACACGCAAGTGTAAAAGTTTGTTGTCGGAAGAAGGGTGGGGAGGGGAGGGTTGGTGTGGGGGGAGAAGGGGCAGGTTGTGTTTGCATGTTTGTTGTTACATTGACTTCCGATGACGGGCTGAAGTCTTCCTCCCTTGCTCCCTCCTTCTCTACCCATCTCGCTGTCTCTCTCTCCGCCTGCCCCTCTTGCCACCCACCACCCACTCGGCGGCAGCGCTGCCCGCTCAGAAGCTGCGAACTTGTTTGCTCAATATGTTTCACACACAAGCGCACGCACACTCACACTCACTCTCGTGCGCTGACAAAAAGCGGAGACAACGAGCGACGATGGCCACACGAAGCTTTTACACCCCACCCCTCCTCATCACCGCCCAGCCACACGATGCACTGCAATTAAAAACTGGGTAATTAACATAAAAAGTCAAGTTTTAGGTTTGGAATCATATCTTATGCATTTTAGATATTACATTTAAACTTACACAACTTAGAACTTAGATCTCTATGCTCATGCTTGGAAAAATCCATTAAATATATTCAGGATATTTCATTTCTTTTATTAACATTATGTTAACATTATTTTATTAACATTAGATAAGGCAGTTTAGACTGCTAAAATACTATTGCCTACTTTCTGGCGCTTAACAGTGCG
Source organism: Drosophila teissieri (assembly GCF_016746235.2). NCBI lineage: Eukaryota > Metazoa > Arthropoda > Insecta > Diptera > Drosophilidae > Drosophila > Drosophila teissieri. The sequence goes on along the minus strand of NC_053031.1, from coordinate 10,267,420 downwards.
ATTAATTCAAATCAAACTGTAGATCGTAGAACGTGGCTTATTGGTATGAAATTTGGTTTGCAAGCTGAAACTTAAGCCAAAGATATTGTCTTTAGATCGTAAAACTTTAATCTCCTAAATTGTATTTTCCACAGATAATTTGCGATAATTGTTTTCAGTGGACTTTCCTGCCACATTGCACGCTAAATAATGACTGACAGTATGTTGGTGCTCTGTCCCGCTTTCCCCTTCCCCTTCCTCTCACTCTCTGTGTCTCTCTCCCTCTTGCGCTACCTCCCGCTCACACCCCCGCACACCCCCCAGCAGACGCCCAACCCACCCACAGTGTGACCCCCAATTGCTCCCGCTCCCACTAAACTGACAATCCAACAGACGCAAACAAACCAAAATCGACAAAGGGAAAGAGAGCGAGAAAGAGCAACCCACGCGAGAGAGAGACAGACGTTGGCCGAGCGAAAGAGATGGAGAAACACGAGTTGCGGGAGAGCAGGTTGCATCGAACTTGTTGCGTTGCGCCACCTTGCGCCCGCCTATTCTGCCTCTGCCTCTGGCTCTACCTCAGCCTCAGTCGACGTCGCTGCTGCTCTCGACGCTCTCGTTTTGCTCTTTGTGCTCCCAATTACTTTTTGCATGCTACCTTGTGCCCCCACTTCACCCCACACAACAACAGCAACAACAACGACAACAGCAACAGCTCTAGCGACAACAAATAAGTGTTCGCATTGCTTTTCGTTATTGCTTTTGTTGTTTTTACTTGGCTTTTGGTCAGCGGCCGACTGCGAAGTCGACGTCGGCGGTGGCAGCACGGTGTGGCGTATTTTTTTGCAGCTTTTGGCATTGTTGTTGTTTTTCTTGCTGCTATGCTCCATGCTACACATATCCGATGCGATGCTATATGCTATATATGCTTAATCCCTCGAAACTGACGACCCGCAATCCACAATTCGAAATGTGTGAACCACTGTATGAGCGAGTGTGTCGAGTGTTTAGCTGCCAGCGTACACTGAAAACAAGGGGATAGTTAAATAAAAATAATATAAAAGAGGCATGTCTAAAAAATATTAATCGTTTTAACCGCTAACAAACAAATTTAAAACAACTGTCTGATAGTAAAATATTAATCAAAACATTAAAAGTAAATAGAAGTACAAAATTAGAAGTACAACTTATTTGATTCTATAATTTATAAGTTATTTCAATTTTTGACCGTTCTATGAATTGGTTCTTCTTTGCATTTCTATTTTACAAACATTAATATTATGATATAAACTAATTTTAAAAATGTGAAATAATATATTATAATTAAATATACAAATAGATTTAGTTAAACATTATTGAACATTTAAATTGAACATCTTTTGGTTTTTAATATACATTGAACCACATTTTGCTGATTGAGTTACATGCTGTAACTCAAGTGAAAGCAATAGCAACTCTTTTTTTTCAGTGTCCCGGTGAGGTTTGTGTTTCAGGCCCGATATGCTGACCCCCCTCTCGAGAGCCGCCCCTCCGCCCGCGCAATCGAGCACCGTTCGACCGCAAAGCGCTGGGGCCATGTTTTCACACAGAGCTTACACAGATAAGCTCGTAGTATGGAGAGGGGGGTGCTGGTGGGTGATGTGAAAGAGAGCTGCACACACACAAGCACACACACACACACATTCACACAATCGCATAGGCATTAACATATCAAATCCAAAGGCGAAACATTCGCAGCGTTCTCATTTCGCAAATTGACTTTAATATTTGTCTTGTGTTTGTTTGCCTTTGCTTTTGTCTGTGCTTTTGTTTACTTTTTTTTTTGCTTTTCTGCGTTTTAATTTTATACGATAATTGTTTGCCGCCAAAGAGAGTGAGAGAGAGACGGCGAGAGGGGGTGCAAATTAATTGATACGATATTATTATTTATTTAAATGCTAATGGGACACTTTAGTATTTTAACGTACAATTCTTGCGCCAAATTGATGGGTCATAAAAGTTATAAGTAATTCGATTTTTATGGTTGATTAATTGGCGATCATTTTTCAAGAATCGATATAAAAAGTCGTTCACCGATTTCAAGATTAATAATAACTGGGCGGTTAACGGTATTGCAAATTGCACAAAATGTTTGTTAATTTATGGGTTTGTTTTTGAGTGATTATTTTAATTTGAAGTGCTATTTATTACAGTGTTTGTTTTAGAAGCGTAGCATAAGTAGATTTTAATCTGATCTTGTAAAACCTAAAGTAATAATAAAAATAGTTATGATTATTAAAATTGTTTAAAATAGTTTTAAAAAGAAAAGTATAAGTCCAAAAATATCAGACTCTCCCAATTATCCACTTACAACATTTACATTTCTGGCTGCACTGCCACAACAACAACAATCTGTGGGAGCTGTCAAAACTATTTAATCTAAATAACAAAAAACCGCAGAGTGGCCAGCAGCAGCAGCAACAACAACAATGACGACAACATTGCCCCAAAGGGGCCAATACAACAACAGCAAGAACAACAACAGCCACACAAGCAACACAAAAGCGCACACCAACGCGCACAAAGCAACAACAACAAGAGCGCGAGAAGAACACAAAAAAAAGAGAACAGCAAACCATAACAGCAACAACAGGAACAACAACAAGAGCGCAAACACCGCAAAATAATAAACCAGCTCGACAAGTCTAAATCACACTCATTAGCAAAAGCCCACCGAAATAACAACAACAACAACAGCGGCAGCAGCAACAGCAACAAGAATATCGCACTGACCCCAACATCACGCTCTCTCGCTCCCGCACACTCCGTCTCGCTCCCACTTTCTGCTGTCCGCGCTCCCCACACAAATCAAAGTACACACAGACACACACACACACAGTCACAGTCACACCAACACGCTGCCACACCATCATATCTCAAATTGTTAAACGATGAGAACGAGATGAGAACCTAATAAGAAACCGAATACAAAAGATAAACACAAGCGTAAACATTTAAGTAACAAAATTGGCTTTTTGTAATGCCGAGCGAGCGAGAGAGCGCAACGGCTCTCTCTCTCTCTCTCTTTCTCTCGCGAGAGAGCGAGGGATTGCTGCACGGCAACACCAATACACTTGCGTCTGCAGCACGGCCACACTGTTTTTGAGAGAGCGTGAGAGAGAGAAGTAACGGCTCGTTTTATCCAAGTGCTTGTGTGTGTGTGTGTGTGATGTCAGTGCAATTGTTTTTTCAGTGGACAGATTGCCAATTGATTGTTGTTGCTGGCGCTCGCCTGCTGCCAACGTCGCAGTCGCTGCCTCTGCCGGCTTCGTCGCTCAACGCTTTTTGTGCTTTTCGCTTCTTTTTGCCCGCCCCCACCCTCGTTTTTTGTCTTTGCTGCCGACAGCGCTGCCTTTGGGGGCATAAATGCTCGCTGCCTGCCCCACAAGTGCAAACACACACACACACACACATGCCGGAACACACATCGATTTACAGTGGAACCTTCGCTATAATGTCAAATGCCGATTTTTGTTACACTTTCTTACTATGTTTTTTTTTTTTAAATATATTAACAAATTAGAAGTAACATATTATATAATAAAACAGGATGTAATAAAAATAAAATGCAATTGGAGTTATTACAGTTAGACCTTTACAGCTTTTACCGCACACCCTTTATACATGTACCATGTTTTCTTGCAGTTCTTGTTGTGTTTTTCATTTTCCATTTCCATATGCTGTGCTGTGCTTTCTGCTGTTGTTATTGTTGCTGCGCTTCCTTGCTTTTTCTTATGCTATTTCTTTTTATTTTTCTTTTCCTGTGTTTTTGTTTTGCTGTTGTGTAAAAGTTGTTAATATATTTGTAAAATGAAATTCATTTCGGAATTGCTGTTTGTTTTCCAGACTCGGCTGTGCTTGCATGTGTATGTGTGTGTGTGTGGTAGTGGGTGGCAAAAGGATATTGGTGACAGGGTGGGCGGTGGTCGGTGGGTGGTGCGCTTGTTCTGCATAAGTGGGTGGAAAAGGGGGGCGGCTGGGGCGCAAGTGGCTTCAATGGACTTTAGTGGGCAACCAATTTACACCGAATGACAATTTTGATTTATCATTTTTGATAAACATGCGAGAAACACAAAGGGGTCAGCGAATGAAATTTACAGGACCAAAAAGGTTAGGAAAAGGACACATTTTATAAAAACAACAATAATTGACTTAGAAAGCTGCGCCGTTTGAGTTTTGACTTTTGGAAAGTTTCTTCTAATTAACTACTGAAAAATTAACAAAGCAATGAAACTTTTAATAAATCTTTAAAAAAATCAATAGTTTTCTTGTGAATTGAAGTATCGCTTGTCACGGTTTTGGGATAGTCCGAAAGTAGCATTATCGGGGTTAGGAACTAGCTTTAAGTAGGGCCACCTACCCATTAACCTATCAATGCAGTCTGGGTTCTATCGAAATTGCAAGCTTACACTGTAATAACCTGGGCATACTAGTGAACGCCATGCCGGTCGTTCCCTTTCCGTTCTAACCTGTGAGGTGTTCAGACGTACGAGAGCAACCCACCAAAAATACACCCACTTTTTCTTGGAAAATTCCGAAGCGACTACACGCGTTTTAATCGAGTGCGTGTTCAATATACTCAATTTCTAATAAGTTGGCGAAAGGCAAGGAAGTGTTCCAGAAGCAGCAGCTCCGGACCCGTTCGCCGATTGGGATTTTTCGCCCCGTCCAGCGGAGCACCCCTCTCGCAGGGTAGCGGGCACCAGCATCACCATCGCCTAGAAAGGCGCAGCAACTAGATCGGTAGCCAAGGAAGCAGAGCTAAGCCCCTCCGACCGGCGGAGCACCCTCTACGGCCAGCGGAACATCGAGGGAATTTAATCTCCAAGTGTAGCCAGAAGAATAAAAAGGAATAAATAGTGCGGATGTAGTCCTCCAGAGTTCTCAGTGCAGTCGGCATAGCCGTAAAGGTGGCCAAAAAGGCAGATTTAAGTCCCATGCTCGTGTCCGAACCCAGGCTGTTAGATTTGGATTGGTAATATGTGGGTTTCTCGGCCCCATACCGTGATCTTTCGATAATAGAGACGAACATTTATTAAAAGCGAGCCACACATTAGATTTATAAGCGGTCACGAGTTCCCTAATTTCGGCCATGCTGCCAATGCTTGTTTACGTTAATTACACTGCGAGAAAAAATTTTTGAAATTAATTAATTTAAATTACAAATCAAATTATTATTAACTGAAAAAAAAAAAAAGAATCATTGAATGAAATGAAATGGAATAGAATTGAACAAAACAAAAAAATTCGTAAATTAAATTAATTTTGTAAATTTAAAAGTTTTGGAAGTTAAGAAATTATATCATAAAAATGATTTAGCCGTCACGTTAAAATTGTATTAATAATTAAGCAGTCATGAACTAATACGGTTTTAAGTTTAAAAGAAAGGTTTAAAAGATTTAGCTGGCTACATGTTGTGAACACTAATTGTTTAAATTAACCCATGGCGATCTTAAGTCGCATTCGTTTACAGCCATCGCTCGGGAGATCGATCTTTTGGCCGCTGGAAAAAAAATGATTTCACCGTGAGTAACAACAAACAAAGAATATAATTATTGGCTAGTATTTTGCCAATCATTTTAATTTAAACAAAAGTCCTTACACAACACCTACATTTGCCAATTAGCCGCTAAAATAAATTGATAATTAAAATCAAGATGAATTTAGTTAAATCTACTTAAAACTGAACCAAACCAAACCGACTTATCTTCGTTAAAAGAATAAATATTTTGTAATATAAGAATTAAACTAAATCTAGATAGAAAACCAAGTACACGATGAACACTGAAATAAAAGTTTAGGGAATTTATAAAGAAAGAAAAATTAAAGAAGATTTAGTCATGCCAACCGAAATCAAAATATTAATGAAAACTATTAATTAACCTAAGCGACACCCAATGAACGTATATTATATTTATAACTAAAACCTAACCTAACCTAACCCAAACCATTTCGTACGCATGCAGAGGTTTGCGATATTAGGAAGAAAAATTTATTATGCTGTTAAACTTAATTAAATCGCCCCTAATAACAATTAGAAGAACCAAAATAAGGTTAGGTAATTTCTTGGAGTTTCATTTTTTTTTACTTTTTCTTTCTATTCATATATTCCTACGTTACATGTTATTTAATTAGGATTTTAGGTTAAAAATTTAGTTAAGCAGATGGAAGCTTTTGGTTTAATTAATATTAATGAATAAATTTATAATGAAGTCTGAATAGAAGTTATTTATCTGGGATTATGAACATCGGATTTGATGCAGTGACCTGAATTCTTAGTGGACCAATGGGATCGCCAATAAACATGGTTTTGCTCGTGGCGATCATGGAAGGGTGGGGCAGCGGCCACTCCAGATCCTGGGGTGCGCCTAAAGATCCACTAGAATATTTTGTTTGAGATTTCCTTTCTTTTTAATTCTATTTTTTTTCTTTCCGATCTAGCTTTCTCTTTTCCCTCAAGATTATTTGTTGGCTATTCGCACGCGATTTTAGTTTATTTGTTTTAACTTTCAAGAGCACGTAGTATTACAGTATTTAAATTCTAACCCAGCCCATTGCCGACAACATAGAGCCGGAACCAGCGCGTGCCACTGTTAGCACTACGACACTTACATCTGCTCACAATATAACTAATCTTCGTTATATGCTACAAATAAATAATGGCGCCCAACGTGGGGCCAGATCCGGCAGGCTCCAAATGAATCATAAAATTTTAATCGGTCACTTACATCTTTCGACCGCGTCCAAATATTCTTGATGTTCTTATTTCTTTTGGTGACTCAGTTACAATGGATTTTCTAGTACCTTGTATGACGGTGCTATTACCAAGTAACACTCGCATGTAATTATGAGCTAGACGCTGGATTAGGTAATAAACTTTACTCACCGCGCTTGCCATAGTTCACATGATGGCTTTTGCATTTTAGCTGGATTTTGATATTGTGGAAAGAATCTACAATCTACCGCTAAAGTGTATCGATGTCTTAGTTTATTTGACTTGGATCGTGAGTGGCAGGAAGTGAATTTGATGCCGTTTGCCTTTTCATCTTCGACTGTGCTTCGTGTCCAGTAAAGTAAACTTAGCTTCGTTCCTGTTTAGTATGGATTTAGGGATATGGGTGAATAAACCATACCCTACCGATTAAACAGGTTAACATTTTTGTATTTCCTGTTTCCTTTTCAGTTTAGACCTAGAGTTGTGGGTGAATAAACTACACTCTACCCCTGATAAAGCTCATTCTTATCTATTTTCATACTATTTTCTTCCCTTTTATTTTCTATTTAATCCTAAGGGCAATCCAAACAAAGTTAATAGTCGAAACTGCTCATTGAAGTGATTCATAATCCCTAGATATTTTTATGCATTTATATTGAAAAATAAAATTATAAACACCTAAAATAATTATATCATAACTATCGAAAAAAAAAAAAATAAAAATAATAACTTTTCTTTAAAGAAAACAAAATGCCGTTGTCTCGTAGTTATGAACACCTTCAACAAGAAACTCATTGCTATATTTGTTTAAAACCTATCGAATACACTGCCCAGTTGTTGTCTACAAGCTGCAATCATACCTTCCATTGGGTTTGCTTCAATACAAAAGTTACCAATCGCGACCGTTGTCCAGTTTGTAAAGCGTCCTTACAAGCTTCTTTACTTAATTTAACTGTAAACACCGAATTAAGTCAGTCAACACAAAGTCTTCCAGGGACCTCGCGCATAAATACTCGTGTTGAAGAACAAGTACGGATAGACTCTAGTCCAGGAACGTTAAATATGGACCAATCTAACGAAATACCGACCTCAGAGGATGCAAACAATAGGAATATGTCTCCAGGTCTAAATGATATGCAGCAGATAACCGAGGCGATGGCCGTAGCAACGGCAAAACAGACCGAACGTTTAGCGCAGGTTTTACACACCGGGCTGCAGAACATTTTATCGACACTTTCTACTGGACCCGAACAGCCAAGACCTCCAGTAGCCGAGTTAATAGATCGACAACAGCAAGTGCAGAGTAATGTCCCAAATCAATCTAGTTTCTCAAATATAGGGTCAGGGTTGCGATTTGATCGCGTAAGCCAAATAATTGCAAACTGGAAAATTAGATTCGCTGGACGAACAGGCATGAGCATTGATATGTTTATCTATAGGGTCGAAGCTCTTACCAAACAGACACTAGAAGGTAATTTTATGCTTCTAACTAGCCATGTCAACATTTTATTTGAAGGGGTTGCTAGTGATTGGTATTGGCGTTACCACCAAAGTGTACCCCAAGTTGAATGGAAGGCCTTATGCAAAGCCTTACGGCATCAATTTAAGGAAGAACGTCCAGATGTTAGCATTAAAGCAGAAATTTATCGTCGTAAACAAAAGGAAGGGGAGTCCTTTGATGACTTTTACGAAAGTATCATCCTATTAACTGATAAGTTATCTGAACCATTGTCAGAATTATCAGTGTTAGAATCCATTAGGTCAAACTTATTGCCAGAAATTCAACATGAGCTTTTATATAAGGAGATCAGTAGCATTTCTCAGCTAAGGAATATTATTCGCAAAAGGGAAACGTTCATGCTGACTGTCAAGCCAGGATTGCGAAAACCTCTTCCTGCTCCTCGTAGGTTTGTGCAGGAGGTAAGCCTTGAGTCCGAAGTGGAGTCGGATTCAGACACAGCTGAAATTTCCGCAATTAATTTATCCTGTTGGAATTGTAGCAAAATCGGACACAGATATCAGGAGTGCTTAGCCGAACGTCGTGTGTTCTGCTATGGGTGTGGCAAAATAGACACCTACCTTCCTTCATGTCCTCATTGTCGCTCAAAAAACTACCGAGGCCGTGCACCTTTGAAAGGGGCACACAAACAAGTGGTGACGAAAGCCACCAATACGGAGTAACCAATAGCTGCTCTGTACCCTCTCTCCCTGATTTGTCTCAACAACCAGACTATCCTTTTACCGAATTATGTCCACCCGGCGAATCTTTCAATAAACATCAGAAACAGCCTTCGCGATCAGCACAGCGTATTAAAGATTTTTATGACCAGATAAAAATCGAAAAACGGTTTTTATTATCAGCAATTATTGCCTCTGATGTACGACCATACGCAGACGTAAAACTTCTTGGCCGATCAGTATCTGGATTAATGGATACTGGTGCCTCTATTAGTTGTATAGGTGGAAAACTAGCCGAAGAAATACTGATAGAAAAGTGTCCTCATAAGCCTGTTCAAAGTATTGTTCATACTGCCGATGGAAAATCCCAAAACATCGTGGGCAAGATTCGCACAGAAGTTCAGTATAACAATATGACCAAAGATATTACTTTGTACATCGTACCTTCGTTAAAACAATCACTGTATTTAGGGATCGACTTTTGGATCAAATATCAGCTATTGCCATATACTATCATGAAACCTAGTCCAGAAAGTAATCTCTCAGCAGTAGACCTAGACGATGTTCGTTTTCTGACTGAAGAACAAAAACAGCAATTGAACGCCGTAGTCACATGCTTTCCTTCTTTTGCCGAAAAGGGTCTAGGGAAAACGACCATGCTTTCCCACTCCATTGACGTTGGCGATTCCGTACCTATCAAGCAGCGACATTATCCTGTGTCCCCAGCTATCGAAAAACTTATGTATGATGAACTGGATCGCATGCTTGCGTTAGGAGTTATTGAAGAATCGACCAGTGCGTGGTCTTCCCCTGTTGTATTGGTCCGCAAACCCGGAAAAGTGCGATTATGCATAGATAGCCGAAAGGTGAACCAAGCGACACGTAAGGATGCTTATCCAATGCCCATCATTGATGGCATCCTAAGCCGGTTGCCTAAAGCGGAATATCTAACGAGCCTGGATCTTAAAGATGCCTATTGGCAAATCCCACTAGAGCCAAGTTCGCGTGATAAAACAGCTTTTACGGTACCAGGTAGACCTCTCTACCAATTCACTGTAATGCCATTTGGTCTTACCAACGCGCCTTCAACCATGTCCAAATTAATGGATCGAATAATTCCATGCACTTTAAAAAACGAAGTATTTATATATCTAGATGACCTTTTGATTGTATCCGATACTTTTGAACGACATGTCTTAGTTCTGAAAGAATTAGCATCTTGTTTAAGAAAAGCGGGATTAACCATCAATGTTCAGAAAAGCAAATTTTGTAGAAAGGAGGTCAGCTACTTAGGCCATATTGTAGGCAATGGCGCAATCGCAATGGATATGGATAAAATTAGTGCTATCGTAGATTATCCTGTTCCTAAGTCTATTAAGCAATTGCGACGATTCCTGGGTATGACTGGGTGGTACCAGAAATTTATTCGAAATTATGCTTCTGTCTCAGCACCTTTAACGGATGCGTTGAAAGGAAAACTACGTTTTAATTGGTCCGAGGCAGCTAATGAAGCTTTTGAGAATTTAAAAAAGCAGCTTTGTAATGCCCCAGTGTTACATACCCCAGATTTTCAACGGCCGTTTTATATCCACTGTGACGCCAGCCACACCGGCGTTGGTGGCGTGCTTATGCAGATAAATGACGAAGGTGACGAAGTTCCTATCTCTTACATGTCCAAGAAACTTAATCAATGTCAGAGAAATTACTCGGTCACCGAAAAAGAATGTTTAGCGGCTATATTAAGCATAAAAAAATTTCGTGCGTATGTTGAAGGACATGCGTTCACCGTCATTACCGACCATGCGTCGTTGAAATGGTTGATGAATCAATCTGACCTAAGCAGTAGACTAGCCCGTTGGGCTTTAAAGCTCCAGGGTTATGACTTCACGATACAGCATCGCAAGGGTAGTCGAAACATCGTTCCTGATGCGCTGTCACGGACGCACGCTAACGATCTCTCGGCGATTGAGGTTGATTTAAAATCAGCAGCTTTTGAAGTACCGAGCTATCAGGAGTTGAAGAAAAAAATTGAGCAAGGAAGTCTTCTAAGTCCCGACGTAAAAGTTCTAAACGGTTATGTTTATCGTCGTACCGAGCATGCTTCGGCTGAGCAAGTTGCTGATGAATTAGTTTGGAAACTTTGGCTACCTTCGGAATTAGTGCCAGTGGCTATTAAGGCTGCCCATGACGATCCTTTAGCTTCTCATGGCGGAATAAATAAAACCTTAGAGCGAATTCGTCGATATTATTTTTGGCCTAATCTGGTAACCGATGTTCGCAATTATATTAACCAATGCGAGGTCTGCAAAAGCACTAAGCACCCTAACCAAGTGCTTAGACCACCGTTAGCCAAAGTAACGACCAGTATGCGACTATTTCAAAGGCTATACGTGGATTATTTGGGTCCTTACCCTCGGACGAAGTCTGGCCACATTGGCATATTCATAGTCCTTGATCATTTTAGCAAATTTCCTTTTCTAAAAGCAGTAAAAAAATTTACTGTGGATGCAATCGTGCCGTATATGGAAGAGTTATTTCATTGCTTTGGCGTACCTGAAACTATCGTATCCGATAACGGTGTACAATTTAAGTCGCACGCTTTTAACAATCTGTTAACTAGCTATGGAATTAACCACGCCTACACTGCTTCATATGCACCACAAGGAAACGCATCTGAGCGAGTAAATCGATCCGTTCTGGCTGCCATTAAAGCCTATGTCCATCCGAATCAGACCAACTGGGACGAGAACCTCAGTAAGATTAGCTGTGCACTTCGCTCAAGTCTTCACACTGCCGTACAGCAAACGCCGTATCGCCTTGCTTTCGGACAACACATGATAACTAATGGTTCTACATACGAATTGTTACGACAATTGAATCTGTTAGAAGATAGATCCATTGTATTTAATAGGGACGATTCGTTCGATATCATGAGAGAGCAAGCTAAAGAAAAGGTGGTAAAGCAACATGCGCGCAACGAAAAGACGTACAACATGCGTAGTCGAGAAGTATCGTATGCGGTAGGTCAAGAAATTTACCGTAGAAACTTCCAACAGAGCAATTTTGCAAAAGGTTTCAATGCCAAGTTAGCTCCAGCCTTCTTAAAAGCTCGAGTGAGAAGAAAACTAGGCTCGGCATATTATGAGCTTGAGGATTTACAAGGACGAATTGTTGGAAAATTTCACGCGAAGGATCTTAAACAATAGTTTCCGTTCCAAGCGTGGATCACCCTTGATTGTCTAATCAAGCGTGATTTTAGTGGGGGGGATTTGAAGTATCGCTTGTCACGGTTTTGGGATAGTCCGAAAGTAGCATTATCGGGGTTAGGAACTAGCTTTAAGTAGGGCCACCTACCCATTAACCTATCAATGCAGTCTGGGTTCTATCGAAATTGCAAGCTTACACTGTAATAACCTGGGCATACTAGTGAACGCCATGCCGGTCGTTCCCTTTCCGTTCTAACCTGTGAGGTGTTCAGACGTACGAGAGCAACCCACCAAAAATACACCCACTTTTTCTTGGAAAATTCCGAAGCGACTACACGCGTTTTAATCGAGTGCGTGTTCAATATACTCAATTTCTAATAAGTTGGCGAAAGGCAAGGAAGTGTTCCAGAAGCAGCAGCTCCGGACCCGTTCGCCGATTGGGATTTTTCGCCCCGTCCAGCGGAGCACCCCTCTCGCAGGGTAGCGGGCACCAGCATCACCATCGCCTAGAAAGGCGCAGCAACTAGATCGGTAGCCAAGGAAGCAGAGCTAAGCCCCTCCGACCGGCGGAGCACCCTCTACGGCCAGCGGAACATCGAGGGAATTTAATCTCCAAGTGTAGCCAGAAGAATAAAAAGGAATAAATAGTGCGGATGTAGTCCTCCAGAGTTCTCAGTGCAGTCGGCATAGCCGTAAAGGTGGCCAAAAAGGCAGATTTAAGTCCCATGCTCGTGTCCGAACCCAGGCTGTTAGATTTGGATTGGTAATATGTGGGTTTCTCGGCCCCATACCGTGATCTTTCGATAATAGAGACGAACATTTATTAAAAGCGAGCCACACATTAGATTTATAAGCGGTCACGAGTTCCCTAATTTCGGCCATGCTGCCAATGCTTGTTTACGTTAATTACACTGCGAGAAAAAATTTTTGAAATTAATTAATTTAAATTACAAATCAAATTATTATTAACTGAAAAAAAAAAAAAGAATCATTGAATGAAATGAAATGGAATAGAATTGAACAAAACAAAAAAATTCGTAAATTAAATTAATTTTGTAAATTTAAAAGTTTTGGAAGTTAAGAAATTATATCATAAAAATGATTTAGCCGTCACGTTAAAATTGTATTAATAATTAAGCAGTCATGAACTAATACGGTTTTAAGTTTAAAAGAAAGGTTTAAAAGATTTAGCTGGCTACATGTTGTGAACACTAATTGTTTAAATTAACCCATGGCGATCTTAAGTCGCATTCGTTTACAGCCATCGCTCGGGAGATCGATCTTTTGGCCGCTGGAAAAAAAATGATTTCACCGTGAGTAACAACAAACAAAGAATATAATTATTGGCTAGTATTTTGCCAATCATTTTAATTTAAACAAAAGTCCTTACACAACACCTACATTTGCCAATTAGCCGCTAAAATAAATTGATAATTAAAATCAAGATGAATTTAGTTAAATCTACTTAAAACTGAACCAAACCAAACCGACTTATCTTCGTTAAAAGAATAAATATTTTGTAATATAAGAATTAAACTAAATCTAGATAGAAAACCAAGTACACGATGAACACTGAAATAAAAGTTTAGGGAATTTATAAAGAAAGAAAAATTAAAGAAGATTTAGTCATGCCAACCGAAATCAAAATATTAATGAAAACTATTAATTAACCTAAGCGACACCCAATGAACGTATATTATATTTATAACTAAAACCTAACCTAACCTAACCCAAACCATTTCGTACGCATGCAGAGGTTTGCGATATTAGGAAGAAAAATTTATTATGCTGTTAAACTTAATTAAATCGCCCCTAATAACAATTAGAAGAACCAAAATAAGGTTAGGTAATTTCTTGGAGTTTCATTTTTTTTTACTTTTTCTTTCTATTCATATATTCCTACGTTACATGTTATTTAATTAGGATTTTAGGTTAAAAATTTAGTTAAGCAGATGGAAGCTTTTGGTTTAATTAATATTAATGAATAAATTTATAATGAAGTCTGAATAGAAGTTATTTATCTGGGATTATGAACATCGGATTTGATGCAGTGACCTGAATTCTTAGTGGACCAATGGGATCGCCAATAAACATGGTTTTGCTCGTGGCGATCATGGAAGGGTGGGGCAGCGGCCACTCCAGATCCTGGGGTGCGCCTAAAGATCCACTAGAATATTTTGTTTGAGATTTCCTTTCTTTTTAATTCTATTTTTTTTCTTTCCGATCTAGCTTTCTCTTTTCCCTCAAGATTATTTGTTGGCTATTCGCACGCGATTTTAGTTTATTTGTTTTAACTTTCAAGAGCACGTAGTATTACAGTATTTAAATTCTAACCCAGCCCATTGCCGACAACATAGAGCCGGAACCAGCGCGTGCCACTGTTAGCACTACGACACTTACATCTGCTCACAATATAACTAATCTTCGTTATATGCTACAGAATATAAATATATATATATTCAAATATTTATTTATCCGTCATTTAAAACTCTTCCACAATAAAATTATTATAAGATAATCATAACATAATGTAAAAATAGTACAAAATCAAGATTTTCTAATTCCGAATTCCATTTAAAAGCAAAACTATTATAAGTTATAACGATTTTCTAAGCAATATAGCCAAAGTGCGGACTTGCTGGCATAATCTGCAATGGATATCATAAGTAACGATAACATTAGCCCAAATAGACCCATTTCCCCGACACAAACTCATATTAAACAGCCGAGGAAGTGGAAAGCGAGCGAATCACTTGTGTGTGTGTATGCTAGACTTTTCAGAAGCACAAAACCGCGCCAGGCTCCATTAAACACCCAAAGAGTGGGTGAGAAAATGTGGGTGGTGTGGGTGGTTTGGGAAAAGTGTGGAAAATGGGTTATGTGGCTGCGATGGGATGTTGGGTGAGTTTCGGGTCGCTCGCTTGCCAACAGCCAAGTATAAAAGTGTCAAAACTTTCTGTCGGATTTTTGTTCTTGTTGTATCCTTTTGTTATTTGTACACACACTTTTGCATATAAAAAGTGCACTGAGAAATAAAACTATTGATCAAAAGATAATTCTAAATTAATTTATTTACAAAGTGCGCTAATAATCAAGAAGATTTATACTAGCATGTCACTTATATTTTTGCTTTTTTGCAGAAAAGGTAATAATTTTCGCCAGTGCAGGGAACAAAAACATTGAAATAGAAGCAGGAGAAACACCGCCCAAAGGAACAACTAAGGCAAAAAGCATAAGCTTTTTCACTTCTGCTCGAGTTAGAAAAAGCAGGATAGAACCAGAGCAGGTGCGAAAGAGAGGGCACGACGAGGAGCGAAAGAGAACGAGAGTTGGGAATAATGGGGGGAGGGGAAAGTCGAACAAGTGTCGCCCCACTTTCCCATCCCTCATTATATGGCACACATTTTTATTTATAGCGCTGCCTTTTTTTCGACGTACATATGTATGTATGGGTAGGATACACATACATAAAGGATATACACGGGAAATGCCTTAACACAATTACAATAACTTTGACACGAAAAGTGGAACAATAAACCAAACCGAACTCAACTCAACTCGCTGAAATGGAATGGAATTGAATTGAATGGAATTGAATCGAAAGCGGGAGTTGACACCGCGGGAGGCAATGGCGGTTAGTCGACTTCCTCCTCTCTTCCTCTTTCTCCTCCTCTTGCCACTTTGCACGCGCTGCTCACTTCCGCTTCCGCTCATGCCCGCTCATGTGTGTGGGTGTGTGTGTGTGTGGATTGGGTGTGTGTTTGTTTGAAATGAAGCGACAGCCGGCGGCAAATGTTTCCATAAACAACAAGAACAAACGCAGCAACAACAACTACAACGAGGGCGCAACATTTATTAAATGGATAAAGTAAACAGTATACGGATAAGTAGCGAAAACCACGAAGGCTGCCAATGCGCTTCGATGGCCTATATAACCGTTTTAAGCTAAGCTAAAAACTAACATATAAAATTAATAATATATATGAATTTGGGCCATCCTTAAATTCTTAATCTAAATTATAAGAGAGTGAATGTGATGTGAAAACACATTCTCATTGGAACTTAATTTTCAGAATACCGCATTCAATTAACAAAATATTAAAATATTATTTTATAATTATATTAATTTAATAGTTTTTTATTTATTATTTTGTAAAACTATAACGCAAAATTGGGCTACATGATTATCTCTTAAATACGTTTATTTGGCTTAAAAATAAATTAAAACTATGAAAAATTTTCGTTTTAGCAAATTCAGTTTTATAGTTTTAACATTTTCTATAAAAACCAAACAACTCCGAGAACAAAAAGCTAGAGCAATTGTAGTTATGCCACCAGCTGAGTTCCAAGCACGCAACACCACCCACTCAACAGCTCACCCCTTGCCACCACCCAGCGCTTTTATTAATTTAGGTTAGTGACTTAAGTTTAGCATTTGCCGCAATTAACTTAATTAGAAATGCATTTTGTGGTTGGGCCAAAGGAGCAGCCAAAGTCAACGGATGGTTCAATGAGTGTGTGTGCGATTAAGTGTGAATATGGCGGTGAGTGAGTGTTTGAGTGTACGATTGTGGCTGGATGGGTAGGGGTGTAGGGGGGCTTAGTATGCCCATAAAACATTTTGTGCTGTATGTGTCATTTGTTCAATTCATTGAGTTGCACCGAAAGAAACGAAAACTAACTGATGTTTAACAACACAATTATTGTAAATGTTTCAATGGGTTTTTAATAAAATAACTATTTAAAAAGTTTATTCCATTCACATTATTTATAACTTTTTTTTAAGGTTTGAAAGGCGTATTGTGAATTTTGCGCCAGAAACGTGAATACTTTTTTCCGTGCACACAAATAATGAAAGAACAAGAGTGAATACAAATGTGAGTGCTGCGATGGCCGAGTGAGTATGCTTTATTGCCCATTATGGCAATAGCCAATATATAAACACACACGTGCTGGTGAAAAGGCCTCCGCTTCGATTCGATTAACTAAATGCGTAATTTTGCTCTATTTTCGGCGGCAACATGGCGTATACGTCATGCTGTAGGGCAAAGTTTTGGCGGAAGTTAAATAAAAAATGGATGGATAGTGGGGGGCACTGGGAGCAGTGAGTGACACATGGCCCTGTGGCGGGTGTAAATGCGTTGAGCATCCAAGCGAAAACTAATCCAAATCAAGCGAAACAAAACCCCCAAAAAAATAGCAAACAAAAAAATCACACAATATAAAGTTTCAATCCGGTTTCCATGGCATGCTTTTATTTTCGCTAGACTCTTTTTTTTTCGAGCAGAAATAACTGAATTTTTTCGGTGTTATCCCACGCATGATCCAATGCCCTGCCACCCACCTCACCCCCTTCCTCCCATCCCATCCATCATGGGCAACACGTTTCGCTTCAACTTGTCAAAGACTTTTCGATTTTTTCCTCTATACATATTATTTTTTTCCAAAATTTTTGTTGTCTGCCTGCCTTTTTTATAATCATTTATTTTTATTTGATTTTATTTCTTCCTCCGCATATTTTTGCGGTCGCTCGCTTTGTGGTATTGCCAAAAACCAAATAAAGCAGCGATAAAAAATTAGCGGTATCTGTATAAATCTTTTCAAACCGCATATTGCCAAGAGCTTCGAGTGCGAGCCACAATCGTTGTGCAATCGGAAATTTGGCTTTGATCGCAATGTGTCAGAAATGGGCCAAAGATTATGGCAAGAAAAATGACAGAGTTATGGATGTTTTAAAGGATTGGTTTAAAACCGTTTAAATACCTAAGTTACATGAAGAAAATGTGATAAAACCATATACATTTAAGCCTAGATTTTAATTATAATTTAAAAATAATCTTGAAATATAAGCGGTCATACGCAAAATCAATCAAACTTCTGTAATAAGGAATCGCAAATTCATTGAAATGTATTTTTTGGTAAACATGAATCCATTAATGTTAAAACATTAATGGTTGTATCGCTCCAGCCGCCTGATTTGATCCCATTTGGGGCTTTCACTTAAGGTATTCATTACCATACCGCGCATTACCAAATATCCCATAATTCGGCCACGGATTCCGACACGCCGCCTTCGAGTTTGAAGCATGTCAGATACTCGAATTTCGGGCTCTCGAGCTTCTTCATCCGTTAATTGTATCTATATCTCTGAAAAGTGAAGACTGGGTCACACACACGGCGGCCACTGAAGTGACTTGAATAGAAGTCAAGTGGAGCCGAACAATGGCGAAGATGAAACTGAAGACTCCCCCGCAGAGAAACAGCCAAAGGTCGTGGATACCAAGGGGGGATGGGGGGTGTCTCGTAGGTGGCTCAACAAATTAGCATAACTTGTCATAAGTTGAAAAATCTCATTAGGCTAAAGATTTGCCTCTTGTTTTGTTACTGCTCGTGCACAGAGAAAGAAACCTGCGAGGTTTAGGCTTAAGATTGCTAACTGAAGTTAACAAATTACAACTGTTTGATTTATTTGAAAGATTTTATTCAAAGGTATTTATATTCACATAATACATAATACTTATATAACGCAGTCTAGTATTAAGCAATTTTACTAGACTAGGAGTATACTCATTTTATCTATTCAGTCATCACCATTAGACTTTTAAAACTATTATTACACTGTTAAGTAAAATCGTGAAAAAAAAGAATAAAGCTTCCATTATATTCTTGTAGAAAAAGCCAATAAAATTCCCATTAGCTGATTGGTTTTTAAGGTATATTGGGAATAATTTTCTCTGTAAATACCCTCCGATTTGTATTGTTTTGGCAGCGTTGAAGGCTGATCAGGGCATTCGATCATTAAGAAATTAACATTTAACATTTTAGGGAGGGGTGAGGGGTGAGGAATGGCGAAGTTGGGGGTTCCGCTTATTCGATTCCCTTCACTTCTTCGAATGCCAAGCGAGTCAATTAATTTGCATAACTAAACAATGCGATGATCTATTTGTGTCTAGCAACAAATTTAATGTTTCATTTCCATTTACACATTTTCTTTGGCCCATCTAAGCAAGCCGCAAATGGTCGGAGAAGTTTTTGAGATGGAAAGCAAAGGCGGGGGCGCGGTTTCATAAACCTTAATGATATCGATTAATTTGCATTTCCCTTCACAGCTTCCGAGGCAGCGTAACTTTGCCGTTGTAATTAAAACGCCAAAAGGTGCCACACCCAAGTTTTACCCCCAGTTTCGATATTTTATATACTTGAGCAGGACTCGGATGTTTTAATGTCTGCAAAAAGTTGGCGCAACAGCAAGAAAACAAAAAAAAAAACCGAAAAAAAACAGGCAAGCTGGGAAAATAAAGAGAGCAGAAAATGTAGAAGAAAGGAAAGTCAATGGCTGAAGAGGAGGACAAACTTTTATGGAGCCCAAAAGTAATAGGCAAAGACGTTCGGTGGGTTTGGGCCTTTTGGAGGGTAAGAATTTTCCTGTGCCAGTCGTAAGTAGCATTTAACAGCCAACTTATGGCCGAGGAAAAAGCGTAAAGAGGCTGAACGCAAGTCAGCCATGAAACCCCATGAAAAGTTATATACCTATATACAAGAAAACACTTCCAAAACATTTTCATCCCAAACGAAGCGAGTGGAAAATATCATTCAGGGTAAATCAAAGCCGATTTGGCAGTTGATCGATGAGAGCGGGCCAATTGCATGCCACAAATGAACATGGGTATTATATTTCCAGCAGATCCTTTTTTTCTTCGAGCACTGAAAATTTCATTTAGTTTCTTGTTTTAGTTGGAGACGGAAGAGAGAGGGGTTTTTCGAAAAACTTTTTTGCAGCCCTTAAATTTGTCTGGCTTTTCTTTCTTCCCCCACCTTTGCCACTTTCAGTATTGCAATCTCGCATTTGGGTGGAAAAACTTTGTCTGCATTTTCGGCTCCTTCTTCTTGCAAGAAGGAAAAACTTTTGCCTTTGCTTTTTGTCATATTAACAGCAGAAAATCCTAGGTTCGAGTGGTGCAGTTGGAGGTGGAGGGGTTTCGGGGCTAGAGAGATGGTTATCAGACACAGAATGGCGACTGCTAAAATAATTTCTTGCTTCGAGTTTTCTGAAGTTTTCCCACCCAACAGTTTCCCTGACCACTGACCTGACTTCATCATCATCGTCGTCATCATTGGCAACGCAATCTTTGGTCACTTTAACTTTCCATAGACATATATAATATGTTAAAATCTCTCTATATATATATTCAGATATATAGGGAAGCCACAACCACAGGAATCGGAAAGAAATCGCTCAGCAATCAAAAGGGGATGAAAGAATGAAACATTCCCAGCGTTTCAAAATGCCGAGGGGTTGACCTCTGCTCCAAAAGATACACTTACTCAAATGGCGTGCAATGCAGCCAGCTGGAAAATTTGTTTAGCATAAATTAAATCAATTTCTTAATAAAATAATGCTGACGGAGTTTCTTTTTCGCCTTTAAGTCTAGGATAATTGAGGTGTTTTGCAGACAGCATTGAATAAATATGTATTCCAAATAACAAGCAAATTTTAAAGAAGAATCTGTGCAGATAACATGTATGGTGAATTTCAAAAGCTAATAAAGTTGATAAGAATATGGATAAATATATATTATATATCTGAATAAAACTATTTATATACTAAGCTGAATTGTTTAAACTGAACATTGCATTCATATTTGTATTACAAATAACATTGATATTGATACAAATTTAAAAGTAGAGTATTTCCGAAACTGTGACTTGTTTTTCTTGTCACTTCTTCAGTCCGTCTTGCTACATCCTTGCCTGAGTGCATTGGCGTCTGTTGTCCTTGCCAACACACACAAACACACATACACACATTGACACATACAAACAGACACGCACAGTAAAAGAAGATTTTCGCACACCCATACGCACATACAGTTTTAGCAGGGAGTGCATTGGCAGCTTCCTGTTGGCTTCCTTCACCCATTTTCTTGCACTCCGAAGATTTCCCAGCCATATATACGTTATTTTCCTCATTTTTTCATCCTTGTTGCCGCTTTCTGGCATGTGAATGTACTTGAAGCATTTCCGGTGCACATTACAGTAAAGAACAGCTCGCAACGACGACGACAACATCGCCCATTGTTGGCACATGCCACCCACTTCCACTCCCCATACCCCTCCCCTTCCCCTTCCCCTTCCCCCTCCCTCTCATGTTCTATTTCGCCATCCTAGAAGAGTCAACTTTTTCTGCGCTTTCTTCGCTTTATTTCATAGTGTACTGTAAAAAATTGTTATTGTTAAAAAAGAATATCATTATAAATCATTATAAGAATATGCACAGGTACTAACAAAATGTATATAATTTTAAGAGCTTATTTATTAACAAAATAAATGGTAATACTCCTAGCATAAAAATGAATTTAAATCGTTATAGCTAAGCCTTATTTATTAGACTATAAAATAGTATAGCTTAATTCAGCTACCATATATTAAAGAGATAGTATTTACAAAAAAATAATTAAAATAATAATACCGCCATTGATATTCAACAAATGTTTATTATTTGAAGGTAACATGCACATTAACTCCACTTTTTATGTTCTGTTAACAAAACAAGATTTTAATATAATAATTTGGCATTAAAAAAGTGAATGACCAATGTACAAATAATTTTATAGCTTTTTCCCGTGCTGCAGAAGAAGCAGTCGAGGGAGCAAAAAAAGAGAAAAAATTATCAATTTAATTTTGTAACTCAACTTCCTTGCGCTGGCTTGGTTTGATACCCCGCCGCCCCCCTCCATCCCCACGCACCTGCTCACCCCATTCGGCAAAAAATCACCACCCCCCCAATCCCCTGGTCTGCTCACTTAGTTGAACTGTTTTCCTTTCTTTACTCTCCTCACAAACACACACACACACACATTCATTTTTTGTACAACTTGGTTTTTTTCTGCTCGCTTTTTCCGCCTTGCACACTGTTGACACTGCCGGCCACCCGCCCACCCACACGCCCAGCCACGCCCCCTTTTGCACACTTGTGGGTTACATAAGCCAGGAGTGTTTGCCTGCTGCATTTCTTGCTGCGCTGCCAACTTGCCAACTTGCCGGCTAAATAGCGAAATGCAGCGAATACGCAATATGCGCAAATTACGTATACGTCGTGTGGGCAAATATATGTTTTTTCTTCCCATCACATCACACACGCACACATGCATGAGAGCATATATACTTAGTTATGCTATGGCTATATAATGTACGGCTTAAAAATTCATGGAAGCGCAGTGGAATATTGCAAAGTGCACACTTTTCTGTAAAAACTTGGTGTTAGTTTACTGTCTACATACATATACTTCCCAGAATCTGATTGCAAAACTTCAGACTTGCTTAAAATGTTCTTGGATGAGAGAGTACAAATTTAATGACTTACTCTGGTAATAAATATCCTTGAGCTCTTGTTTTCTACTATGTTATTTATATCTAAGAGTATAAGTATTGAAAATTTACCAATAATTAAAGCTCACTTCGATTACATAAATATCATTTAATTTACTAAATCCCGAAATAAAAGGTTGAAATTTTACTATAAAAACTGTATAAACACAGAAAACTTTCGTAACACCGATATATAAAATTAACGCCTTAGTCGTTAGTTTTCATCAAGTTTAGAGTTCATGATTATAACTTTTTTATGCTCCAAGCTTTCATGGACTTCTAAATAAAGTTTATAAAAATATTCAGCGCTCATTTACAGCTCTCTTTCATGTGATATAAACTCCAGTTGATGCAGCCATCAAGTGGATAGCTCCCTTATTTGAAGTAACCGAATCTCTTCACTTGAGTTTCACCAGATTTCATGAGCTATTGGGCTGGGTTTTTCGGAGATTTCGTTCACCAGAGACAAATTTCATTTCTCATTTATGGCGTTTCCATTTTTTTCTTTTTTTTTTTTTGTAGGGCAGGTTCTGAGGAGGGGGAGGGGCTGAAAAATTTAACTGCTGGCAATTTTCGAACATTTCGCCATTTTCTAGTTTGCTTTTACCAATTTTCCTTTATTTTGCACGCTGCCATTGTTGTTCTTGCTGTTGTTCCTGCTGCCTTTTGGCTTGGTTTTATGCGTTTGCCAGGTGAGCAGGGTGTAGAAAACGGCAGCAAAGTGGGTGGCAGTGGGCGGTGGGCGATGGGCGGTGAAACCACAATAGCAACAACACGCAACGCAGGATTTTCGAAAACCCACAGCATAAAACATCAGTTACCTACCCCATCCCCACTTTCCCATCCCCACTTCCACTCCCACTCACTTGGGGATTGCCTGAACAAACCCGGCGTTGCTCCTGCACCTCCCCACCCGCCCCTTCCGCTCCGCACTCTCTACTTTACGAGCTCTGAATACAAAATGGGTTTTCTGCGGCTCTCCTACATTTCACCGCCCCTCCCGAGTTCCGCTTTTCATCCCATTTAGAGTGTGGAAGCTTGCCGCGTGAAATTGCCACTTGCTGCACACGCTTCTCGCCTGTTCAACTTGGCCTCCGCCACGGCATCGATGTCGACGATTGTCCGTCCCTACTGTAGGAGCACTCCACCAAGCCCACATCCTGTCCACTGATAAACAAATTGTGTTGCTACCAACATGGGAATTTTCATAGTGGATAATTATTATTTAAGTATCATAACCATTTCCTATCCAAACATTTTATTTTATAAGTATGAATACAATACTAATTAATAAACAAATATTTTAAAAAGTTTTCTAACACTCTTATTACATTTTACACATTTCTTAAGGTTTACCCTTTTGCTACTCCTTTATTAAATTTTAAAATAAAGGTCTAACAAAGTTTTAGTTCGTTAGTTTCAGTGCACTTTGCATCCTCATCTACCCATAAAGTTTATTTCATTTTCGCGCACATTGCGTTCCCGTTGTCACAGCCGCTCTCCTCCCCCCGCCCCCTTCTCCACTGCTCCTCTGCCCTGCCTCTTTTCTTCTTCTTCCCCATCTTCCCCATCCCCCCCACCGCCTGCGGAAAACAAAAGTGAGCGAAATGGCAGCGTCATCGTCATCGAAGTAGTAGAGTGGAGCAGGAGGTGCGGCGGGGGAATAGCGGCGGATAAATGGGTGAGGGGGAATCAAGTAAAATAAAGAGAGAAAACCCGAAAATCATTTTCACCAGCAAAACTGCAGCTCCCTATTGTGTGCAACTGTATGTGTGCAACTGTGTATGTGTGTGTGTGCAGCAAAGCGCCTCCCAAAAGAGGAGAACCCGTTTTTGTAGCATACTTTTATGGGCAAGCAGCATGAGAAAAAACAAACAAGAGCATTTCACTTTATCTTCGCCAGATCAGGCTTCTTCCCTCCAGCTCTCCGCAATATTTAACCCACAAAGAATGAAGCAACAAAATTAAAGCAAAAAAGCAACAAAAAAAATTAAATCCAAGTAGAGCATACGCAAATAAAAAACAAGGCAAAAAATAAAAGCAGCACACAATCAGCGGGTGTAAGGAACAACGCAAACAAAGAGTGGAAAAACAAAGCAAAACTGCTGTAACAAACACACCCACTCACAAGCAGGCGGACAGAGGCTATAGATAGCATGAAAAAAAAAGAAAATGTGGAAAAGGGAGAAGAGGAGAGGAGGAGAGGAAGCAAACCAAAGACAACGACAGAAAACGCAATCAACGCAGCTATAAGCAAAAGAAAGCAAGTAAAAAACACAAACAGAGTACGCAGAAGATGTCGAGAGAAAAGTCATTTAATAAGTTGGCTGAAACACCTTTTTGATCGGCCAAAAGAATGCTCTTTATTAACAAAATGTAAACTTACAAAACTAGAAATATATAAGTAAATATATAAGTATAAAACTATAAAATTAGTAAAACTATTAACTTTATGCAGAAAGGATATTGTGATTTTCATCGATGATGATTTTATTTTATGTCATTGCTGTGAATAAATAAATATCCGTTTCCATTTCATACTCATCATGAATTCTCTTACATCAGCTCCATCCCACTGCTTTAGCAAAAGTCATTTCTCATTTTTCCTGCCATTTTCAAAAAAACATACCTACAATGCCACCTTCAACTATCCCCCCTCCATCCTGCAACCATTTGCAGCCTTTCGCAACGAAAGGCAAAAGAAGCTGAAGGAATAAAGGATCTCGTTTGCTGGCTAAAAATAAAAAAGAAAAGCAGCAACAGCAGCAAAAGTTGCAAAAAAAAAGAAAGAAGCAAGGAAAAGCGGAGAAGCCAAAGCCAAGAGCGGAGCGGTGGGCGGAAAAGTTGGGTGGCGGCGTGGAAAGCTGGCAAGAAATGTTGATTTTCTTTTTTTGTTGTATTCATTTTTGTATATATTGTGCCACACTGGGGCATTATAACGTTATCCTTCTGGTTATGTTTCCGCTTGCCAGTCAAGCCCAAGCGATGACACGAACCAAGGGAAAAGGGGGGTGGGGGGAAATTGTGGGGACGAGAGGGTGGTGGGTGGCAGCAGCAACAATGGCTGACTGACTGACTGCCAAGAGACACCCACCCACACAGTCACACACACACATACAGTCGGAAAACCCAAACGCACACAGGCAAAGCGAGAAAAGTTCTCTTATTTTTATAGCAAAAGCGGGCGGTAAAAGTGGGTGGGTGGTGGTGAGAATCGTGGCACGAGTGCAACTTATTTTTATGAGCCACACACACACATACACATACACACACACACATACAGTAACACAGACACAGCATCGCTGCCAGTGGCAAGCTCATAAAATTTATAACACAACGTCCTTGCCGCCTCCTGACTCCTTGTGGCTTTAGCTACCACAGCAACAGCACCCAACCACCCACAATCACACCACCCCCACTACCACACCCCCTCTTGCCCAACAGAATGTTTGCCTCCTATCTCTGTTGTGTGTGTGTGCGTGCTTGTGTGCGACTTATGTTTGAGTTTCACAATGTGTGCGTGCGTTTGTCGGCGGCTTCGTTTGCTTTTTCATAGCATTTTATGCTTTTTGTGTTGTCGGTGGCTCTTGTTAAAGAAGATTTGCCCAAAATGTCAGAGCGGGTGGCGCCACGAGATGAGAATGCCGCCCACTTAAACGCTAAGTGGTGCAACTTTTCCACGAGAACGGAAATGGCATTGGGATGAGTTGGGTTTGAGTTTTCAGGTGGGTAAACGCGGTGAAAGTGGGGAAATGTGGGGGTTCTAAAAGTCGCTGTGGCACCTGTCATGTATGCAAAAGAAAGTGGGTGGGGGTGTGGGTGGGTAATACTTAATAATGCAGATATACACACATACGCCAAGAAATCTATGTATTGCCACGTGGCACAAAGCCAATGTGCAAGAAGTTCAGAGAGATTGTGCATAACTATATAGCCTTGAGCAAAGATTTCGCATTCTTATCAATATCACATATTCAATTAAGTTAGATTTTTAATTGGAAATACTCTTTTGACCTATAAAAGTACGTTTGTGAAACTAAGATACAAATACAAACTTGCCTTCTAATCTACTAATCTAAGCAAACCGAAACTATTCCACACAAAGCGGAAACTCATTCACCTAATCATTTCAGCAACTTCATCAAGGATATGCCCAACCAATAGCTTAGCACATGAATCCAACAACTCGGCAGATCTTTGCCCACATTATACCCATTTCATAATCACCAACAAAACGTAAACATCTCATTGGGACTTGGCCTCAGAGAATGAAATAATATCCTTGTTGGGCTTCCACATATTCCCCAGCCATTCGACATGACAACACAAACAAATGTGCCACACACACACAGACACACGCACACTCGCACACGCACACACACATATAAGAGCAACTTTTTCCGAGAAAAGAAAAAGTTAAAAATTTTTGCTTACAAATTGCCAGGCGAACAGCAAACGAGACAAGCAAATTCCGAAAAGGGGGACAAGAGAAGCGAGGATACAGGCAGGACTATCAAACAGGTCAGACTGATGTACATATGTATCATCCCAGAGCCAACACTCGATGCCCATGCCCCATGTCCCCCCACTTTTCCCACATTCCCCACTTTCATTCACTTTAACCCCAGAGAATTTTGTGTGCGAGCGTTTCCCATTCGATGCGAAGTGAAAAAGGGAAAATACGATGTGTAATGCTCTTCAAGGAAAAACTGCAAATGCACTTGCATACGAATCTCTGTCAAATGTCAACGAATTTGGGAACGCAAAACAATAGTTTCAGTGCCATAGCATACAGATAATAAATAATAAATAAGTTTACTTTAATGCCCAAGGCTATGAGGTGTTTTTGGTAGGTTATAAGCTCGTTTTATATCTGATGTACAGAGAGAATATCAGCACTCTTGGACTTTCCAAAAAGATTCCTTCTGCTCTGCACTATCCCCTATAGAATTTGATTGAAATGAATACAGACTGCACTATTCCCTTTAGAATTTGATTGAAATTAATACAGACTGCACTATTCCCTTTAGAATTCGATTGAAATTAATAAAGACAACAGCAATTGGCAGCAGGGCAAACATTAAGCAGCAAACCTACGCTCGCTTGTCTGCATTTGCATGGCAAATGTTTACAGGGGCGTGCCTGCAAGAGGGGGCGGTTGCAGCAAATGCATTGTCAATGTCTGTTTTACATAGTGTGTGCACATGGGGATAAAGGGGGGCGGGGGAGGGGCTGTTCGAGATCAACATTTATATAGACAACACTCGACACTTGGCCGAAAAAGGGAGCAAAGGATATTGCGAAAGCGAATATGCGCACACATACGAGCAAATTGTAACGGTTCTGTTTGCCGCATCTGTGTGTGTGTCTGTGAGGATACTAGTGTCCCTATCTGCTCATGGTATCCCTATCTGCTCGTCCCCATTCTCTCTTTATTTTCTGGGAAAAGCCATCAACCTGCAAAAAAGTTTCGAGCCAGACAATGTGTGCTGCTCTTACGTGCCCATATCTCTTCTAGCTTCCCCCCTGCTTTCTCCAGCTTTCTCTTTCCCTTTCCCCCTCGCTGTCTCTCTCTTTCGCCATATCCCCTGGCCCCCATACTTGCAGCTGTATGGGTTTGCATAAATAGACAATGAGCAAACAGCTTGCGCACTGAATGATAACGCCGGAGCAACTGAAACGGAGACTCAGCCACAGTCAGCAGCTCCTTCGGCATCTGCTCCTGCTTCTTCTGCTCTGCATTGTGCCATGTGGCAGGCAAAATGACAGGCAACAACAACAATACAATCGCACTCTCACACACACACACACACCACGATGTCACCAAAAAGTTGCCCGGCCTCGCACACACACACTCACTCACGCACACAAGCATGCATAATATTCGCATCCAATTCAGAGGCCTTCTCCTTCAGTCAAGCTACTAAAACTTTTGCAGCCTTCCACGATGACAAATAGAAGTATTACAACGAAGATGGAATGTCCTTAAAACTACAGAAACTGAAAGGAAAACATGGGAAAAATTCCTTATATATTTCCCTTCTTTGTTTAATTGGAAAAGCTTTCTTAATTTAATGTCCTTAAGTCTACAAAAACCAAAAAATATCTTGATACAATACTCTAATTTGTTTAATTGAAAACGTTATCCTAATGTATTATTCTACTTATTATTATTACTTTCTTAAAGACATAAGACTACAAGAACCTAAAAGAAAAAATATGGGAAAATATCTTGATTCAATCCTCTTATTTGCTTAATTAAAAGAGCTATCTAACTCATCGTGTTGAGTTTTCTTAATTCAATGGACGTACTTTATACTATATTATCTTTCGTTGAAAAAAAAAATATTTTTGTATTTTTTTTTATAATATATTAATAATCATAAATTAATGAATCATAGAATGTCCTTCGAAACAGACACGTTTTAATATAACTAAGTTGTATTATGAATGTAGACTTAAGCAACTTTATATTCCATTGTTTTTCGCGAAATATAACTACATACATTTGCCATACCCTAACCCGGAGCAACATCTGCATCAGAGCTCAAATACAGTCCAAGACCCCGATTCTCCAGCCCCGAAAACAGTTTTGCTTTAATTTTCATTTTCATAGATTTTTTTTGTTGCTTTGCTTTCCCGCTTTCCCTCTTTGTCTTCGTTTTTTCGGGCTGTGCGAAACTTTTTGGCATTTTTGCCGCTCTGCTTAAACTTTTATGCGCTCCATTCGTATGTGTGTGTGTGGGTGGGTGTGTGTGGGTGTGTGTGAGTGTGCATATATGTTTGCGTGGCTGAGTGAGTGTGTATTTCCGTGCGAAATTTTGTATAAATGTTTTTTGGCAGCCTCTCTAAACGGCAGCGCAGGAAGCATCACCAGCAGCACCACCACCAACACCATTTACCACCTAAAAAAAAAGAAAGGAAACAACGGAAATAAAAACAAACAGAGAAAAAGGAAGCAGGGGAACTCCTAAAAAGCCTGGCACAATTTGCGCCTTTCCAAGTATGTGTGCGTGTATGTGAATGTGTGTGTGGCAGTGGGAAGTGGCGGGGGGAGGAGAGGGGCGGGGGTGGAGGTGGTTGGCAAATGGGGCGTTGGGCTGCCTGTGTGCTGAACGGCCTTCGTACAATGTGGCGTATGCGTAATAATTAATACGCTTGAATTCATTAGTTGAGCAGATTTTGCATGCCACAACAAAAACGATGAGTACATATGTACTTGTATGGGTGAAAGGTGGTTGATGTGCGTGTGCATGTGTATGTGCGTGTAACTGAACGGCTGAACGGATAAGAATAAATTACTGTGCAATTATTAAAGGGAATTTAAAGTTGCTTCAAATTATTAAAGTAACAATTTATACAAGGATTAATTAAAATAATTATTTTAATAAAATATTATTTTCTTATATTTAAATTAGTATTTTTTGTATATATGAAACAATGATTAAACAAAAAAGTTTACTTCTAATTTTTGCCGGCTTTCTATCTTAGAACCAAAATCCAAATATAGCATTCGAATTTATATTACAATTTGTATTTTTTTATGCTTATTTAAATGTTCAGTTTTTATGTAAAGTATATTAAATATAAAACTATTACCATACCCATTATAATTATTGAATTAATTCAACTCCTTCACAACTGCTCGTTTCCTAAAACGATTACGTATACGCATATAACAAGGAATTTAAATACTTTCTGCCATTGCTCAAAGAGCAAACAACATTTCACTCATTAGCCCTTTTTCTGCTCTTTTGTGTTGCCACACCCACTCCCCAACGCCCCACCGCCCACCGCTCACCACCCACTGCCACTACATTAACCCCTTGACGAGCCCCACGGCCATCAGCAAAGGCGTTTTGCAATGAAATTATTATTTAAATGAAAACAGCAATGGAAAAGTGAGGCGTTGGCAAAAGGACGATGACAACAATTGCAATAACAACTAAGTGGAGGGCACGAGTGGATTGCCGGAGGTGGGCGGCTCTGGGCTGTGGGCGGTTGTGGGATGTGGGGGCGTGGCAAGGACGATAATGTCGACGGAGTGACAATGCCAACAGCGAGCATAACAGCGAAAATGTTAATAATTACATAAATAACAACAACGGCAGCAGGAGCGAAACAAAGATGGCAATGGAGGATGGAGAAGGTTTTCAAGGGGTTGGGGTCCTTTTCCAGAGAAAATGGGTACTCCCGTTTGAATATATATGTGTTGGAATATATTTATATGTATATGCAGAGCTATAAATGAAACCGGGACAGAAGAGGTGGCACAGAAGTGGAGAAGAGGTGGAGAAGTGTCCTGGGTTTTTTGTCATTGTTCGAGGCAGCGGGAGCGCCAAAAGTGACAGCGCACAATATGTAATTATGTTCCCGACACAAACGCACACACACACACAGCCACTCGAGTATATACATACATACACACTCACAGCAACACACACACACACACACAGAGAAAGAGTGCGGCAGGATGGCGGGGTGCACACAAGAAATATGGAAAAAGGATGCAAAAACGTTGGCAATTTGTGTCGCGCCAAGAAGAAAAAGCAGCAAGTGCGACTGGATTGGAGGCAAGAGTTGTACACAGAAAAAGTGGTTTAAAATTTCTATAAATTTAAATACTTTTTTAATACCTATATGGAAAATGCTAAAATGTTAAAATCCGTTTTAAGTGGATTTAACGTCATTTATACAGCATTTAAAGTATTAAAACTTGCCAGTAAATAGATGAAGGCAAAACTGCTAATAGTAAAGATTTAAATCATTTTCGAATAAATGAACATTTGATTTAATAAAACTTTATATAAACTTTATATGAACCACAAATATAAAAAATCATCTATCAATTAAAGTTATTTTCTAATTAGGAGTTACTCAAAAGTGGTGGGATCTCTGTACTATTTTTCCCCTGTGTGCGAGAATCAGAACGGGAGTGTGGGGATCCTTAAAGGGGTGTCCTTGTGCATTGTAAACTGCTGGCATTGGTTGGGGCCGTCCTTTAAGGTAAAAGGCAATGGAGACCCGAAGGCTAACAAAGGTGAACTGCGTGCGACTTTTATTGCTCGGCAAAGAACGGTCCTGAAGGGGTTGCAGATTTTCCAGGGGGGGCGGAGGGGGAGTGGGGCTGTAAGGGACTGACATTCGGTGGTTTTGGGGTAGCGCAAAATTGGCGACAGGTGCTGCATATGTTGACATCGCCGGCAGGCGTAAAAATGCCATATATGCGGGGGTTGATCTCCGATGCCCCAGAAAGTATGCTATAAAAAGCTAACTTCGTTAAATGGCACCAACCACCCAGCGCAACCCTTGATAAACAATGCTGCTCAAGCTCGTCGCGCTTTGCCGGTTTGCTAATTAGCAAACGCAGAGCGATAGAAATTTTAATTTAAAAGCCGCCACCTTCTGCCTCTGCCCACCGAAAATGCGAAAATGTCAATTGAGCAACCTTCAACCTTTCCTTCAACGGGGTGTGCAACTCGCACTCATCTTCGAATGCAAATTGGTTGAACTTCTAGACGGAGCGCAGTACTAGGTAATATATTTGTGCAAACATTCGTCTAGAAGTATTTTAATAGTAAAGATATTTTCACAGAAGATAAGAATAAGATTATGTAAATAAAGCAGGTTTTATAATGGTCCATAGTTAAAAAAAAACATAAAATCCCATTGGTATTCATTTTTAATCTTAAATATACCAAAGAGTGACAAACTTTATGCTTACAATAATTGTAACAAAATTATTTTAAAATACTTAAATTATTATTCTAAAAATATATGCACAACCTGCCAGGATAAAGATATATTTTTACTTTCTGCCAATTAAATTGTGCCAAAGTCATCTCCATTACCTTATAAATGTTCAAAGCCGTGTAAAAATGTTTAAGATCTATAAATATCTTCAAATGCTTTCATTTCCAGGCAACCGTGGTTAAATTCAACGACAATTTGTGTGGGTGAGCGAAATGCCATTGGCAACCAATTTCAGCATTATGAAAAAGAATGGCGAAGGAGCCAAGGAGTAGGCAGTTGTTACGTCATAGCACCCACAACAGTGACGTCATTAGGGATAGCATTTTTAATATATATAAATAGCAGCTTGGATGTACCAAAGGCGAGTGGAAAGCAAATGGAAAGCAAATTTTGCCTTTGCTGTGTGTTTGTTTCTGTCACGTATATTTATTAACCTTCAACTGCCGCAAGGATGGCGCGCCAGCTTATTGTTAACCTTCGTCAGTTGGCCACCCCCTTCGGAGGCGCCCCACAAGTCCGCGACCCCGCGAACTGCGACCTACAATCCACCGCCCTTCCCCCCCTTTCCTTTCACCACCCTTCCCGCAGCGGATCCTTTTCTCTGGTTGGGTTAGAAGCGGTGGATTCATAAGTAAAAATATGTGAGTGCGCGGGCTGAAACAGAGGACAGATATACATAGTACACCCAACTTGGGGCAATGGCAACCCAAAAGCCACCACCCACAGCCCGCCAAAGAACCGTTAGAGTGAAACGACCTCGCCCACCTAGCTGGGCCACCCATTAAACGAATCCGCCTTCGCCTCCGCCGGTGGCAACCTTCGCTCTCTTTCAACGGTCTCCGAGTAGCCTCGACCCATAAATACGATAGACTTGCAACTTGTCTGTGTGCCTGCCGCCGTGGCTGTATGTGTGTGTGTGGGTGTGTGTGTGTGTGTGGGTGTGTGCGAATTTACTATTCATATACACAAGTCCATTTGCCAGGGAGCTACGAAATAACATTTTATTGGGCTGTCCATATTAAAGAACGGGCAGGGAAGTAAATATCCTAACTCTTGAAAAACTTTTCCGGCAGCGAAGTTAAGATTGGTGGTGTATATACAGAATGTCTAATGATTTTATTGCATTTAACGAATAGGAAATTACACCTTACTTATACCCTGAAAATACCAGTAAAGGTATATAAGGTAGAACTTAGTTTTAGCTTTCAATGAACATTACAAAATCTGTTAATTTAAGTACTACCTTATGGTTTATTAGTAGTTCACATGGTATACTCCTACTTGGTAGTTAGATATACTAAGTTCCAATAGCATCCATTCCTATTTTGTTTTTCCTTTCGCAGCATAATTGATAAAACTGGAAAACTAATGAAAACCATATAAATTCCCGACGACACCGCTGCATATCTAAATGTTCGACCAAACACGCTTATTAAAACTCGCGCAATTCGCTTATCGAATCAGAAGCGCACTAAATCCACTATAAATAGCTGCGATGGATGTATCTCCAGACCTGGCCGCTACACATAACAAATGCTAAGCAATATTAAAAACCAGTCCGATAACTGTTCATAGCCGATTAACCACAGCGGCACGCAACACACCGAGCCAACCTGAAGAAACCATGAGATTTACTCGTCGAGAAGTCCGAGATCTTTGAGAAACGCTGAGAAACTCAGAGACAAGCGAACTCAGAGACAAGTTTGAGGATCAAGAAGTTGTGCAGACAGGTGATGGGCAGTATCGCGATATGTCTCAATGTTTACTTACCACTGGCACTTAATCGCATTCGTTTTTACTTAAGATTAGCCCATGCTCAAATGGGATATGTTCGAAACTAAGGTCTGAAAAATGCTCACAAGGCAAGGCATATAAAATATTTTATAAAATAAACTGCACAAATATAATAATGAATTATTAACGTGTTTTAACTGAAAATAGTTTTTATATACAATTTACTGCAGCTTGACTATTTATTCCAAAAGTAATGGCTCGAAATAACTTATAACTAAAGAAAATAACTCATGACAACGCCATAAAAACCGCATGTTATTCACACTAACTACGATAATGTAAACAAATACTAAAACAAGTCTTAGGAGTTAACATTCAATATAGTAATATTTTTAAACGTGTACTTAAATGTTTATTAATTAAAATATTTTGTTGCTATCATGAGTGTGACTACCATCGCTAGACAGATTCCACAATTGTCGCTGCTCGAATGCGCAATGTTTTTGATGGGCGTGAAACACAACAAAGTCAAGAGCAGCAACAAGTGGTGAAGAGGGCGTGGCACAGGGAGGCGTGGAGGGGGCGGAACGGGCGGCGACAGTTGGCCCGAAGGTGCCCAACAGCCACCAAGCCACGAACATCGAACACCGGACACGGGGACATAGGACACAAGTCGTCGTTGGCCGGTGGTCACTGGTCAGTGGTCGTTGGTAAGTGGCAAGTGGTCGGTGGTCAGTGGTCGATGGTCAGTGGTCCGCTGTGCGGTGCGAGCTCTGGGTTCTGGCGTCCAGTTCTTGGCCGCTGACAAAACGATCGTAAATAATTTTTATTTCAACTTCAAGATACAAAACTAGTCTGGCCGGGCTGCGCTGCCGGCGTCGACGGCGAACAGCAGCAGCCGCTGCAGAAATGAATTTTTAAGAAAGTTTTGCACAAACAAAAGGCGATGATGCATAAGGAAATAAGCGACTAGAATGATTTTGGGTAAAAACCCGGAGCCGACTATAAAATACGCTGTAAATGAAGAACTTTAAGAAAATGGTAATATAAATAATTAATACAAATTGTTTTGGCATTGGTTGCTTTTGTCATTTTCGTTTTATTCAACATGTAATAAAAGCATTTCCCAAACGCACTGAAAATCTAACAAATATTTACAGCAAGTACCTCATACTTTCTTGTCCGTTGAAGAAATGAGTATGGCTTCTTAGGTTATCCCTTGCAGGGTATTTGGTTTCCTTATGACCAGCAGTTGAAATAAAAAGCCGAAACTGTTTTGGCCCCAGGCTTATGGACTAATGATAGCCTTGATGGGGTTTCTCAGGGCTCTCGATCCGCAGATCTTATTTTGAAAGGCCCCGAACCCGAGGCCAAAAAAAAACGGATCAGAAATGTGTGTGTGTGTTTGTGTGTGGAGAGAGCACAGGTGACTGTTGGCCGAAAACTCTTTGCATACATAGATCATCCCGCCAAGTGACGTTTTGTGTACCTGCATGGGGATCAGATCGGAGATCCGTACACCTTCCACCTTCATCCCCATCCTCATCCTTGCTCCCTGCTATTGATGGACTGGCCTTGCCCGGAACGTGTGACCCGAGAAGAACGCGCTCCAAGCTGTCTTCAGTGTTTGGTTTTTGCTCTGGCTCTGGCTATGGATATGGCTCAGGGTCTGGCTTTGGGTCTGAGTCTTCGGGATGCCAGTCTTCGCTGGGTGTTTGTGTGTGTTTGTTGTGTGTCAATGGCCGCAGAAGACTTGGCATCAGAAATGGACCTGCACATGAAGCCATGGATGGAGGGGAGGGCATTGGCGTGGAATGGCGAGGAGGCTCAATCCTGGGAGCCGTCGCGCAATTGAAATGAAAATATTCGCAAATTGGCTGCGCCCCCTCCTCTGATGAGGCACATACCCCCAACCGCACCACTCCCCCCTCTGCAATGAAGGGCTATTGCCACAAATCCGTTCTCTTCATTCTGCCTTCTTCCTTTGGGATCTCTCTTTCAGCCGTTCAGAATGTGTGTGTGTTTGAGCCACGCAAATCGTCAGGCAGCAGGCAAAATTTTCATGGATCGTTGGCTATAACAGAGGGTATTATAGGGTATATAAGTGGGGCATTCAATAAGATTAAACCGAAATCGAAGAACAAGATATAGTCCAGAAGTTAAGCGTAACATGCCGTGTTTGAAAATATAAACAATATTTAAAATTTAGTTTAATATAACATTGCTATAATATCGATGATATTTTTATTGATTAATTTGCTATGATTTAATTTATCTTTGGACTTTTGTCCTGCATCACCCTGGGTATTCTTCTAGTCGAGTTGGTTAAAATCACTTCCTTCTGAACTGATCGTTCCTGCTTATCGTTGTTGTGACTCTATGGTGACTATGGCCTTACCTCCTGCCTTCCCCTCCATTTCAATCCCACTCCCCATCTTCTGTTGTTGTTGCTGTTGTTATTGTCTCGTGTGTTCTGTGAATGTTTTCATTTCCAGGCGACCATGTCGATTTATTTGAATTTAATCTCTGCCTTTAACATGTTTCGGGGCTCCAACTGGAGCTGAAACTGTGCCTGGACATGGACATGGAGCTGGGAGCTGGAAGCTAGGAACTGGGAGCCGCCAAACTGGGAGCCGTTTGCATTTGGTTGCGACGCTCCATCGTTCTGCAGCATTCCTCAAGTTTATTATATGGCCTAGGACATCGACATCCACCACATCCAGCACATCGAGAACATCCACATCGATCGACACTTGGTGCCATTGGCCAGTAGGTGGGAACTCAGGAGGCGGAACAGGAGGGTCCAAGGAGGTGGTTCCGCTGAGTGGGGTCAAGTCGCAAAGCCAGAGGGCTTCTTTTTTAGAGCGATCTAGTCAGGATCACCGCTTTAACAGCACTGTGAAGGGGCAATGGGGATTTGGCTTTATTCTTCTTACACATTTAAAAAGATTTAATAGCAAAAGTGATGTTTTAATTCACTTGGAGTTTCATCTCATATATTAACTTGAAAATATTTATTACTGCCTTAAAGCCACAAAACAATCTCAACAGCATATTTCTGTAAATTAGTTTCAGTAGTTATAAAACCTATTCCAACAACTCTATGTATAAATACTAGATTATAACCACAACTTATTCTTATGGCAGCACTCTATACATCCTTGGGCGAAAGAAGCTCATACGTCTAGTCGACGACCGCTCAGGAATTTGATTTATTTTATTTGGCGTTAAAACAGCAAAGCTGAACAATCATGTTTGGTGATCATCGTCGGGCGATAGAACTACAACTGGATGGTATGGCTACAAGTACGTCCATGATTCGTCTATGTATGTGTGTATCTGGAGTTGCAGTTTGCAGTTTGCAGTTTGCAGTTGGCAATTGGACACGGATAGCTCAATAGCCGTTGCAGCGGCCGCAGATTCAGCAGAAGCTCGCCTCGGTCTTTGGAGTTGGCTTATTAGATGAAGGCATATAATAAAAGTGTTGCGGCTGCTGTGTCAGTCCTGGTTGCAGGGGATCAAGGGGGCGAAGTGGGGGTAGGCGGTGGTGGGTGAGCCTGGCTTAGGAGAGTGGCCGCAAACCAGTTGGTAAAAGTTGAAAAAGCAAAAGAAGCTGGGCAGCAAGAAAGAAATAATAAAAAAAAAGGAAAGAAAAGAAAAGAAAAAAAAGCGGCTTAGATGCATTTTTACAGTCAACTCTCAGTCGCGCCATCTCACTCTCTCATCGGCGGGCAGGTTTAGCTGCCATCTCTTTCCCCCTCTTGGCCCTTGCTTCCTCGTTCGTTGGCTTTAATTTTTCCATTTGTTTTGGCATTTAAAAATGCGCTTCCTTGTGAGAGATGCACTTAGCAAAAAGAGGATCAGTTTAGTCCAAGTAGAGTGAAACAGTTTTATAAGGAAAGAGGCAGCTTAATGCCAGCAGCAAGCTTTTATATCGGCCATCTAACCAGCTCGAAATAATAAAATGTTAATAATATTTAAGATAATATTTAACATAATTAACTTTTTTCCTTTTTTTGGTGATACAATTAAAAGTACAAAGAAATCCATTTAACCAACTTTAGGCAGCTGAAAATGTTTATGAACGTTTAATTCATTGTAACAAAAGTTTAAAACTATGTATTTTCTTTCGGTGTACCAATGGGAGTCTCTGCAAGAGAGTGGTAGGTTCTTGCAGCTTCTGCTTTGGACCAACTTGCCTTGGCCTTAGCTCTTTGGGCTCAGGACCACAACAAATGCAAAGAGCCCATTGAATTCCTTGGGATACTATTGACCCCAAAGTCGTACGATTTTCTCCTCTCCTAATAATGAAGTTGTTTTTCGCTGCGCTTATCGCTGTCTCATTTCGAATTTATTAAATTATATGCAAGTCGAGTTGCAGGCTCTGAATGAAAGCTACATACATATGTATGTACATATGTACATGTGTGCACATGTATTTCATTTTTAAGGCAGCAATGTGATATTTCCAAGAATTTTTTAGCAGCTGCTTCCTGTTTTGTTTCTCGTTGTCTCTTTTGTGTTGCTGGCACTTTTCGGCCACTCGACACACGCACATTCTTCTTGCTCATCCTCACTTCCATTTCTGCGGCATGTAAAACTTGCCACAAAAGATACAAAAGGCCACTCAAAAGATACAAAACAAAAGCAAAGATATGAAATGCAATGTGTCCCACCAACAAAAAAAAAGAACAAAATAATAAAAGTAACATGACGCAGCAATTAAGATGATAAAGCTTAAAAATTAATAATGAGTTTGTGAATGAAAGGAATTCGTATGATAATTTTTTGATGTAGATGATTGTGTATTTAATTGAGTGATGATCTCAATGATTTAATCAAATTCAATTATAATCCATTAGGCAGATATGAATATTAAACATGGCAATCTACAGGGAAATACGTATGTATAATGAATGAATTAGAAAAAAAATTGAAAGGTAACTATATACAAATTTATTGCATTTAATGCAGATAAATAAGTAATAATCATATACTGTAGATAAAAGTCATGTAATGAGGTGGAAAATGTTTAATTTAATTAAAATGACATAAAATTAAATGACAATTTAATAAAAATGAAATGTTTATGCAATATTGTAAAAGCCTAATTTTATTTAGAATTCTTTTATACTTATTCTTTACACTCGCTTATCCTTTATTCCCAGTCATTCATCTGATTATACGACGACGTTGATCAGCTGCCCATTGCACCTGAACAATTTGTTGTGTACATAAACAATATTAAATAAATAAAAATATGCATGAGAGACCCTGTTGTTATGCCCTTTTAACTTACTGAGCTCTTTTGTCGGATGCATTTTGAGGGCATTTAATGACCGATGCCAGGTGAAATACGCCAACAGTTGCCAATTCAAAAACCGAAACCGAAACGGAGCCAAAGTCGAAGTTCCAGACGGACGACGACGACGACAGGTCAGTCCAAAAAAATATAAAAAAAAGAACAGAACCCAAGGAAAATATTAACCATGTGCAGAGTGTGTTTTGGGTCTCTTGGCCGAGGCAGCGAGGATGCGGTCAGAAAAAAGGAAAAGATGGAGGAGTCGCCACTGGAGGTGGGGGCGAGAGCGATCGGCAGGAATGTTGCAGATGCAGGAGATGCCACGGGTGCCACGGGAGGATGAAGGAGACTTTGTTTTAAATATTTAAACTTGCAGCAGGATCTGCTGCTGAAATGGCGGGGAAACGGCCCAGAGGGCCAGAGGATATGTGGTCGCTTCTGGCAGACGGATCTTTGATGTTTTCCTGTGTGCAGCAGCGCAGCCGATTAAAAAAATTTATAATGAGCGACGACGACGACGATGAAGACGACGACGAAGACGGCGACTAATGGCAATGGATCGAAGATGAGAAGATCGAGGGACTTATAGGATCTCCAACGGAGGGGGGGCGGGGTTATCGAGAGGAAAAGTGGTAGAGGGAGGACAGACGTTTTATATATACATATACTCGTATATATATGCGTATACATATGCCCTACCTTCTTGATATCTCGTTTCGATTTCGCATTTAGTCCCAAAAGTCCCTGTATCCTGCACAGCAAATAAATAATAATTTGCAGAGCCTGCGAGATAAGAACTATTGATTCTTTTCAAAGATAAATAAATAAGAAATAAACAAAACTTTCAATCGATGTCTAAATAAGTTCAACAAATTGCCGAGTGGTTAGAACTTTGAGAACATACTGTGCATTTTAATTTTTTACAGACTTTCTTTCGGTGTATCCCTCTTATCCCTCTTTTCACCATTTTGGCACTTAGTCAGTCATTTAGTCATTGGCCCGTCGTCATCATCGTCTCGGTCTTCTTTTGGATTGCGTCTGTTATTATTTTTTTTATGTGCTTTTCCTTTGTCTTCTGCACCAATTTCTGCAAAATTTACTTACACGCATACGACAGCAGCGAAAAGA
The DNA here is from genome assembly GCF_016746235.2 of Drosophila teissieri. Lineage (NCBI taxonomy): Eukaryota > Metazoa > Arthropoda > Insecta > Diptera > Drosophilidae > Drosophila > Drosophila teissieri. Next base: position 10,227,018 of record NC_053031.1, on the reverse strand, counting down.
GAAGCCTCTTACCAGTTGCATTCCCATACATATATGTATATATATAAAACTATATATATATATAAGATATATCCTCCGCTTGTCTGCTCCTCTCATAATCCCCTTTAATTTGTCTTTTTGCTGCCTTTGGCCGCTTTTTCCTTATATTTTTTTTGTTGGTTTCTTCTCGGTCGGTCGCTTGGTTTTGTTTGTTTGCTGCCAACTTCTGTTGTTGTCGCTTCTTGGCCAAGAATTTTAATTGAAACGAGTTTGAGCAGCGGCTCTGCAGCCACGGCCAAACATCCAACCCAGAGCACTGCCATCCGCTTCACTCCACTGCACTGCACTTCACTCCAGTCGCCTCCATTTCAATGCAGTTCGGTCGTCTAGACCTGGGTCAAGTTTTTTTCGGCCAATAGAAAAGAAACTCCAATAGCCCCGAAATGCGAACACTGAAAAATGGGGGAGAAAGGTCCAAAGCACCTTTAACCATTCATGTTATTACAACAGGCTGATCGCTCCATATCTCAAGGATCTCACTATCAATATCTCCTAGGATTTGTGTGTTGTTTGGATCTAGATCTTTATTCGTTTTTTAGTTCCCTAAATAAAACAATAAAAGGAAATATTTATTTTATAAGTGTTATTTACTTATAGCAAGTCCTTAAAAATATAAATTTTTGCGCCAAATAAAAAAACACCTGTTTACCACTTATAATAATAAAGTTGTTTTGGTAATGCAAACTATCTAAAATTGTTTCTTGCACTACAATATATCCTTAATTAATTAATTATAAATACCTTATCAAAAATATATTTCATTGCCAACTTGACTTAATTATACAGTAACACAAATTACAAATAACACAAATTAGTTTTACTAATGTTACATATTTTACCTAGCATTTATTCACGTGTAAGGTTCTAGCCAACAACCTTTGCTTGCGTTATAGATAATGGACCATCTTTGTTCACAGGAAATCAAAGCAAAAACCCCTGATACTGATACTGGCCCGATATGGGATCCTCCCCCTAACAGCTCATGGTCGTAGAAACAAATGGCAGCATTCCCTGCCAGCCGATCACGACATGGCCGGTCGAACAACTTCTGTCTGCAGTGAGGCGGAAAAATCGAAACGCAAATATATCTGACAAAATACACGACACCTGATGGCATCCACACACACACACTCACACACACATGCAAACACACACAGGAAGAAGCGCACATGTGAAGAGCAAACAGGAACAGGTAAGAGGAGTTGGCCACTGGTAAGCCGCAACCGAATCCGAATTCGAATCCCGAAGCCTGGTCAATTTGTCTAGAGGGCAGCCCACAGAAAACTGGTCGAGTGCACGTGCTTGGGATCGAACCTGAAGTTGCTCTTCGCGTTGGCCCTCAGCTGGCAGACACCGAGATTCTCGACAATTGACCTCAAACTGGGTGAGAAGCGGGCAACATCTACCTTGCAGCTTCCTTTCACATGCCTACCTTCTTTTTTTTTTCTTTGGCTGCTGCATTTTGACTAATTGAATTCCAATGCCAACAATATTTTGGCTTATTATGTTATTACCAAACGGGGTGCGGTGCCCTTCTCTTTGCCACTGCTCACTGCCACTTAGACACGGCAATTGGGGCGAACTTTCTTTCGGCATCTTTTTGAGATCCTCTCGTATCATTAAATTCACACCAAGGCAAGAAGCCGGAGAGGGTGGGCGGGGCGGCGAAATGGGAAATTATGTTGTAATGCGTTGTGGTAATTACAATTTGCGGCCAGGTTAATGCGCATGTGCAACACACACGTCAACAGCGCCGCTCACGCATAACCCGAAACAGGAGCAAGGAAACGATCAAGAAACAGTTGCTAAACGAGAAGCGACGACGAGGGGAGCCGTGGTGCCAAACAGGACTGAAATTTGAAACTGGCCAAGCCATGTAAAGCGGCCCAAACATGCGCCACACTGGCCACCAAAAAAGCGACAGTCGGTCGAGGCGATCGGGCGACAATTTTGTAAAGAAATTTTTCGGTTTTGGAAAGCAGGTGCGGAATTGAGGTGGCAAAGTGGCGGCCAATGTTAAATTTTTTATTTTTATTAAATAAACTGAGACGGTAGATAAGTCGCGTTTGGTAAATGGCGCCCAACGTGGGGCGTTTTTTGAGCTGTTGATATTTGATAATATTTTATATTTATTATCAGCAACCAATGTCAAAGAAAATTGATCTGAAATATGAAAAATGCATCAACAATAAATATAAATATGTTTTAAAAAATTACCAAAATGTAACTACCACAAATTAAATTTAAATTTACCTCGAAGCGCCCAATGCTGTTAAATCTTTGGAGCCGCTCATTGGCTTTATTGGCTGGTTGTCTGGACAAGCTCAAGAGCTGCAAACGAGCAGCTGCAGCGGTAGCGGCTCCAACTTGGACTCACGCAGGTGCTGAAAACTTAATTATTGTATAACACACAACGACGCGCCACCGCGGCAACCACCACCCCTCCCACCTGCAGCACCTTCAACGGAAGCAAGTTACTGAAAGCGGTTTAATATTAATATTTCTGGCTGGCTCCAGATACGCTCACAAATGTTTTATTAATTCTGTTAATTAATATTACCAATGAGCCTGGCTTAAATGTCAGCGATAGTTACAGCGCTCTCTTTCTCTTTCTTTACACATATTACCCACTCTTTTTTTTACACATTTCTCGATCAAGAAAGAGAGAGAGAGAGAAGGCGATTGGGAAACCAGTTTTTTTTAGTAGCAGGCGCCAAAGTGCATGTAAAACTAATTGAAGTAACTGAGAGAGAACAGGTGGAGAAAAAGAGAAGACACTGTGACAATTAGCACGGGCGCCTAATTAACTTCTCTTCACCTCTCAATAGTCTTTTTTCCGTGTAGCTTTCGAATGATATCACTCTTTTTCGCCATCTATTGACGGGCTATCGATAACTCCCGATCATATTTTCACATAACTGTCGACGACCGTAACTATTTACGACTCTAAATTGTCTCTGCTTGCGTTGAAGAATGCGGTTAAGAAACTTGTTTTTTTTTTTTCGCTGTGCTCACCACTGAATGATTGGCTGCTGGACTGATTGATGATTGAAGGTCGCGGAGTCACTTAAGTGACTCGCTGACAAGTGCGATGGGTGTTTCCTTTGTGGTGTTAATTACACACATTCACGCCCTCCGCCTCCAGCACTTGACATTTATAATGCAACAAACGCAACATCAGAAATTGCAAAATACAAATGCAAATCGATGTTTTAGCTCTTTGTCGAAATGCAATTAATTTGTAACGGCAACAATACTGTGTCTCTTTCGCATCCATTCCCACCGCCTGTGTGCAGTTTAACTCCCTCTCTTTCTCGGCCACTACTGCGTTCTGCCGCCCACATAAAAACGAAGGCAATAAACTGCAAATTTCATGGCTGTAAAATGCTATCTCAATGTTGGTAGAGGGTGGCCTTCTGGGCATATTAGTGAAGATATTCAATTCAAAAACAAACGTTATTTGACATATTATATGGCGAATTAAGTTACTGGCGCCCAACGTGGGGCGTTTTGGCACCATTTTTGTATTTTAAGACTACTGCGGCTCAAAAAGCTTTGTTATATGTAATATTTAAAGCTGTATATGTAATTAATATTTATTTAAATATTAAACAGGATATTTCGAAAGTACAATCGGTGTTAATACTAACGTATTTCTCACTTGTTTTACGTCTGCCACTGATAAAAGCATTTCCACATATCAGGCCCCTGCACACCCACACACACACACGCGCAAACACCACGAGTGATGTACTCTCATTCCACTATAAATATACTCAGGCACACACAAACTGCAAAAACACATACATATATAAGCTCGCATATCCAAACGCACCCACACAAGGACACGGACACGTAGTTATCCTGACACCGACACGCAGTCAAATGTAAAATGCAAACAGAAATTTCATGATTCTCCTCAGCTGCTGTTGCAACCTGCCGCCTCCCGTTGCCGCCCCGTGTGCCACGCCTCCATTTGCACAACGCCCCCATTATGTGCCCTCTCTACTGTTTACTTGCATGCTGTGTATAAATACGAATTTTATGTTATTTACACAAACGTTGCATCCTCACCTGCCGCATATATCTCTCGCATCCACTCTCTGCTCCCCCTGCTCACTCTTTCCATCTCCCTCTTAATGCACGAGTGTAAGTGTGTTTGTGTGTGTGTGTGCATCCTGCAAACTTTGTCATTTGCATAACCTTTTTTGGAAACGAGGGCGGAACGGGCGTTAAGCTTTTCTCTTTATTTTAAAGCAATTTAAAATATTTAGTTACAATTACATGTCAACAAATATACTCGTACTGCACAGAGGCGGCAGGGACAGCAAAGGACACGCACGTACGGACAGGACACACTTATTTGTTTGCTCGGCAAGGTGGCACGGCAAGGATAACTGAAGTTTGGCCCAGCCATTCGATGGCTCAATTCGAACACTGGCTGCCCTTTGAACCTCGTTGCAGAACGAAAGGCACAAAAGTTTTGCCAATTTTTATGCTGCACAACGATGCGTATGATTAATTTAAGTTTACAACGGACAAATATTAAGTATGCGACATGGAGGGTCTGGCTTAAATTCTCAGTATGGGCACAGCCAGGCTATCAACCCAATAGACAGAAGTCTAGACAATGACAATGGCGGCGAGTAGAAAAGGACCGCTTAAACAAAATTAAAAAGAGTGGGCGGGCATACATTTAGATATCCTTTAGAGATGTGGTCGTGAAAATATAGATTCAAGTCTTTGGATTATCAGAATTTATGTAGAACGTGAATTAAAGGTTTTAATAAATTTAATTTTTATAGATTTAATTTGTATAATGAAAGGACCTTTCAATTTACCTGTGAACCAAGTAAGTTTCTTTAATATGGTATGCAGAGTTATAGTCTTACAATAATAAATAAATTGGCTTGCAGTCAAATTAATATATATTTATAACAAAAAGTAAATATTAAGCGCGTAACGTAACCGATACAATGGACTTCTGGATATTTGAAGCACTTTAAGCATGTTTACCTGATGATCACGGCTCATCTCTAAGCCGCCAGGAGTGGCAAGGAAGATTTAATGGAAAAGTTGCAGCTCCGGCTGTCGGCTGTTGTACTCTACTCTGTGGGCCAGAATGCTGGCTGACTGGCGTGGCAGGGAACAAACAACCAAACCGAACCAAAAACCGAAGCACAAAGGGGGCCAACAAATAAACGCCAAGCGAGCATCGTTGAGCACCTTTAGTCGCCATCCCATCATGCTACCATCCTACCATCTCACCATTCCACCATGCCACCAATCCTGCCATCCTTTCACCGGTGTCCTGTCTGTTGTCTGCCACATAGAACGAAAACGCAATAACGAAAGGGACTGTAAGGAAGTCGAGGAGGAGTAGAGTAGAGTAGCACGAGTCCTTCATGTTGCATATGCATGCTGTAGACACTCCTTTGTATATAGTCCTCCCCCCCCTCCTACATGCACAACAACACTTCCATATAGGACCGAGGTCCTAGGCCCCAACATTTACTCAATACTCGACTGGAGGAGTCGAGAGTGGTGGTGAGGAGAGGAACGAAGTGGAGGTGGTGCAGAATCCCGGGTTAAAAGGGATCCTGGACCCTGCGTGTATGTGTGTGTCCTGCCAAATGGCAGGTAACATTCAACGCAATTTCGCAGCCAACACAAGAAGCTGGCTGAAAGAAAGTGGAAAGCGGCTGCAACATCCGTAGAACGGTAAGGATCCGTCTACAGCAGCAAGTGGAAGGTCCTACGGAGTTTGTGTTGTAGTTTATTGCAGTTTGCTTTCGCTGCTCCTTTAATTGTTATTGCGATACTATTGTCTGCTTTAAGGTGGCTAGAAAGGAGCTTACATACATATAAATGTCTGGCAAATTGATAAGTTACTATTAATACATAAAGAAACAGTTTTAAATGTTTCATAAACACTACTTACTGGTTAACTTTGCAATGTAATCAAAAACATGTATAAAAACACAGATAGCATACACAATTGCTATGTTCATTTCACAAACTGTCAGCATTCTGGCTAACCAACTGTGATTGCCCATTTAAAAAGTATGTTATTTTAATTTATAGCCCAGTAATTTACAATAAACCAATAAACAATAAGCAGCGACACAAAAATGGCACGAAGGATCAACAAAAACAGCCGCCAGATGGCGTACGGCCATAATAATCCAAATGCTGATGATAATAATATAGGAAGCGAAGAGCCAAAATCCAGAAATATTTCACAATTATTTGCCATATTTGCAACCGCAGTCAAAACAGCAGTTGCGGAGCAGCAGAGCAGCCGAGGAGCAGGGATAATGACCTACCAAATTGTATATCCCTGGATGATATCCCTGTCATACGCTTTTCCTGTTGCCGTTTTCGCTTTTGATTGTTGTTGTTGTGTTTGTCGCGAATCAACGTTAACAACAGCAACCTGAGCAGTAACAACAACAACAGGAACAACAACTGTGGAAAGAGCAGCAGCAGCAACAACAACACAAGCATCCGCAAACCACAGGAAACGCGACACGGGCGCCAGGACGAAGTACTTATTATGTGAATTTATATGCCCGAGCAAACCTATATGTAAGTACAGTAGAGCGCAAAATAGTAAGTAAGCAATTATTATATTATTATAAATTATATTATTAAACATTTCACAAAAATATATATGTAAAAATAATAATCGGAAACTAGTTAAGAAAATAATATTGTTTCATATCTTTTTAAGGTATACAATATAGTTTATTCAAGAAATTCAATTTTGTACAACTTTTGTTCTAAATTACCAATATTAGAGTATTATTTTTGTGCCCACCACCGTTTGTGTGTGTGTGAAAAGTGGGGGCGTGGTCGTCGCCCCCGCCCTGCGGTGCCTGGCAAAAATGTTATGCAAATTTGCATCATCCGCACACACGTGTGTAAATTGCTGTATGCATTGTTACCTTATAAAAACAGCGTAATTTTTTAAATGGGTTTTATTTACACTCGAACCCCAACCCCAAAAATGTTCGCTGCTTTTATCCCAGAGCTGCTCCCTGGCAAAAAGTGATTTTCCATACAAATTAACAAATAAAAGCACACGCAAAAAAGGGGGCAAACAGCACAGAAACATTCGCAGGACACTCCACTTACTTATACAGACACATACACATCACACACATGACTGACAAATATATACATTCATATATATGTATATATACTCGTACATATGTATATGTAGCTCTTGTGTATATATGGTGTGCGGCATTTTATTTATGCGATGCCTGTGCAAAAGATTCAGGAAAAATGTTGCATTTTTAATGCAAATATAAAGCAGAAAATTGTATTTCTCTTACCCGACGATCTATGCGGGAGATTTATTCGGGTGGAATGTATTTGTATCTTAGATACGTTTGTATTTCGAGATAGAAACATGGACGTTTTTAGAGCATTTTATGCTGAATCAGAAATAGATAGAAGGTAATTTAATGTTAGTTTATGGTATGTATACACTTATATATATTTCTTTAGCAACAAAGTTTAGATTGTGATAAACCCACAATTAACAATGCTCTAACTAAATTCAACATTTGGATAATGTTTTTAATTAAGGATTTTTAAATAATCGCAGAGTGCACATACCCTCGTACATCAAAGGGCATACCATTTATTTAAATGCTGCATTTTTTGTGCTTTTTGGTATAAAGTTGTGCAGCAGATTGCCAATTGGACAGTGACACACTACACACACAGTAGCACATTGTAAACACAGATACTCACACGCACATACATTTATCGGTATCATTTTTATTTGTTGGTCCTTCACGCCGAGTCCATGCCACGGTCGAGAAACGTTTATTTAAACAAGTGAAATGTAATTATTTTGGAATTTATTATTAAATTAATTTTAATTGTAATAATGTGCATGTTAAAATGGCTCCGTGGCACACAAACAAACGCACATACATACTGATGTGTGTGTGCTTTTGTGGTTTTTATTGATTTTAATTTATTTATTTAACCATTTTTTTTTGTTTTTGGGTTTGTGTCGTTTGGCCACTTTTTTTCTTTTTGAGCGGCCATTGCCGGTCGGGTTATTATGAAAATGTACAAGAGTTTTACAGCGTTAATCAATTTCATTTTCACTCTGGCGAGCAGAAAGCGAAGCAAATTAAATGAAATTAAAAATGCATTTTCATACCTTGCCACACCGCTTACTGTTAGGCCCCGTGTAAGCCAACAAGTAAACAAAAACCCGACCACAAAACCCCGCCACATCTAATAGGCAAAGGTGAGGAATGGAATGGAAAGGGCGAGAGCGGGGGCAGTGGCATTGCAACAATTTCATTTTATTTGCTTGCATATTTTAATTAACCCAAAAAGCCACACAAAACTCTCAACCATTTGGCGAGCATCGGAAGGACGAAGGGGCGAAAGGGACGTGCCAAATCCTTGCTCAATTGTTATTAGGTGTGATTTGTAAACATAATACATACAGCACACAATACAACTTCATAGTGTGCGTGTGTGGGTGTGTTTGCGGGCAGTACTTAATGCACATATCCTTTCAAAGGGTTGCATAAGCCCTTTCGAGAGTTTCATACGCTTGCGGAGCTTATTAAATGCTGTGCATGGAAATTTATGGTATCCTAATGAACTTGAGGTATTTGAAAATTATATTCATTTAAACAGAAAATCATTACAAATGAATCTTGTTTTGTTCTTACTGTGTAGGCTTCAAAAACCAAATTCCAATTGTAATGTTAATTGCAAGCTTGATTGTTAGAGTATTTCCCATCAATGGCAAACCAGTGTCAATTTCCTGTTGGACAAGAAATTGCACTGTACGCACAAGCAGCTACAATTTGTTGCCTACTTTCGGGCGCCCCATATCCTTGCAACTGGCTCGCTCACTCTCTCTGCGGCTGTCCCACTTGCCGTCTCGCTCGGGGCCTGGAAATGGGGCTCGTTAGGCATGAAACGGACGTGCTTAAAATTTCATAGACGCACACACAGACGCATGCACACAGACTCACACACAGGCACACACGTCTGCATATCAAATGAACATGTGTGCGTATCCTTTATGGATTTAATCCGCATGCCTGCGGTCGGCCACAAGATCAACTGTTGGCAGAAGTGTGTCAACAAGGAGGCTCGGCCTCCATGTCCGTTTTTTGGGGGCGTGGGGGGTGGGCGTGGAAGTGGGCTTGGAAGTGGGCAAGTGGGCGTGACAGGCGGCAGGTGGGCAGGTGAGTGTGCTGCCTCACAAGTGGGCATTATGGTCGACCCCTCCACCTCTCTCCCCACTCCACTTGCTCATCCCCTCTGTTGTGCTAATAATGACGCTTTAAGTGTGTGTGTGTGTGTGTGTGTGTGTGAGTACACATGTTTTAGGTTGCTTATATCTGCACTGCTAAAAATTATAACCAATTAACTAATAATAATTATGTACAGTTAACTATATTTTATATAGTTTTCAAAATTTTCTTAATATTTATGAGCCTTAAATCAACAGCATGTGTTTCCATAAAGAAGCCAAAGGATAAACAATTGTATATAAATCACTTTTATAATTGACAATGTACAACATTTCAATGTATAAAGCAAGTATCCTTTTTAAATTAAACTCAAAGGTGTGATAATTAAAATGAAACAATGTGAATTGTGTGATTTTATTGCTGACCTGATTATGACCTTTTTTATATATTTTGTATAATTTCTACAAATATTATTGCTTATATAGCACGAGTTCATTTGTAAGCTAACATAGTTCAGATATTTTATTTAATTTTTAAAAATTATTTTCAAGTGTTGTGCTTGAAATGTTTCAACAGCAAGGATGCTAGCCGCAATCGAAGTGTTTCGGTGCCAGTGAATGATGGAGTTGAGGCCAAGTATCAGTCAGTTGCAGTCGTCAATACTTTGAGCCCTGTGATTGTGAAGGAGCAACTCCTTTTGGCCGCCTAACCACACATTGTTTTGGCAGCTTTCTTCTCACGCCTTTCAGCCCTCAGAGAACTCAACTGAAAATGCTTGTTATTAAGCAACTATCAATTTATTTCATTTCCCATCGAGTTAAGATGGCAAATTGTTAGATGAACCAAGAATTAGGCAATGTTGTCTTACATGGGCAGGTGGGAAAATTACTTATTTGTGATTGCCATAAATCGGAGAAGAAAGAGAAAATCGATTAAAAAAAACAAAGGATAAGTTTGTAATTAAATTCAAACAGTGTTCGATGGTTTATTCGCAAGGATTAGGCAATTGAATTTGTTTTTGATTTATATTTCTTGCATTTCAAGCTTAAATTGAATATTGAAAGTGTCTTAAAGCTTTGACTGAAATTCGATTAATAATCCTTTGCAAATTATGTGCGATTGATAATAGAAATTGTGACAAACCATTTTCAGACTATATTGGCTGACTATTTTGGAAACACAAATTAGCTGAAACTAATAGTAAATACTAAGTTTGCGTTGAGAAAACTAGGAATTCGATGAGTTAAGCTAAAGCCGAATTCTCTCCTTCAAGACGTTAGCTCCGCTTAGTTATGCAACAAACGGCATTGAAAATGTATGAATCACTGACATAAAATTTAGTTGGTATCTGCCATCTAATTCAACAATCAACAAAGCAACGGGATACCCACAAATACCAAGTCATCCGCCCACACACACTCACACACACACACATGAACATATAAATTCTGGGATTCCCCCTGCCTTGGCAGGCAAATATATTTTGTATACACAGCCATTGGGGCGTGCTACTGTGTGTGTGTATGCGAGTGTGTTTGTGTGTGTACGAGTGTGTGTGCGAGTTTGGGTGTGTTTGCGTGTGTGTGTGCGTGGATGAGTGTGTGTAACGGCAATCATTATTGAGGCAATGATGTGCATTTCATGAATTATACACGGCAAGATGATGCGTTGCGATGTCGAACATCTGCGTGTGTGTGCCGAGTGTGAGTGTGTGTTTGCGTGTGTTTGTGAGTGTGTCCATTTCCTGCTCAAGGACTCATCGTCCTGTGCTATCCTGAACCACCTCCTCCTGCTCCTGCTCCTTCCCGTTCCCGCTGCCGGTCCGAGCATGGTTGGTTGGGCAATGCGCCGAGGTAAGTAATAAACTTATTGGCCCCATGCCTGTCCATTGATTGTCCGTTTGCAATACACAATATGCCAGGATGTGCCACATGGGGCGGTAAATATCAGGGATGGCCCAACGTGCTGGCTACTCATTTATGGAATAATCTAGTTGAAGTGCTTCTAGTTCTGCTTGCTGCATTGCATTACATTATTGGAAATTATATTGTAAGTTAGCAAGAGTAAGCTGCTAATCGTCTTAATCTCTTTTCTCTATGAAAATATTTTCTTTCTTAAACTAAATCAAACTATTTTATTGGCAAATCAGTTATAAAACGTTACAAGAATAGTAAAATTGGGAACTGTTATTATAGAGTACTTAAGTACTTGGTATACTAATACCTCCTAAAAATTACATACACTTATATTGGGATTATTACTAGAAAACAATTGCATCTTAAAATATAGTTTTAAGGTAAACCAAACAATGAAGTGAATAAATGATTTTTTGGTTATTGAGCTTTAAACTGCTGAGAGGGCCTTATTAAAAAGATAGTTCTAAAATGTGTAAAAAAGTTTTTAAATAGAGTGCGAGAGAACTAACAGAAGTTACCACCACTCATCTAATTTTGATGTTTTCGTGCCTCTTAGACTTTCACAGAGTTTTCTACTCCGAAATTTCCTTTGAGCCCAAGCCAATTGTGCTTAAAATAAACGCATTAAACCGAAACCTAACGCACCATTCCATTAAAACTTTGCTGAATTTGACCATCTCTAGCAGTCGGATTGGCGTAAGGGAATTACGAGAAGTGGGCGGCATTCAAGCCATTCTGAGCCGCCCACTCGAATGTGGCCATATCATGACGAGCTGGCAATGCCAGCGGACGTTTCATCGTTAAATGTGGAACTGTTAAACAGATAATGACCAACCACACCAAACCACACCACGCCACACCACTTCACTCCATACCGGTGCTCCACCCACAAAGGCCAGCACCACCCATTCTGAACCCAATCCCAATTCCAGTACCAAACCCAGAACAACCCACTGAACTGACCGACCGCAGAGCACAGCAAGGACCTTCGAGGGGCAGAGCGCAGTGGGTGGCTCGGTGGGCATGTGGACGTGAGCTGACCAGGAGGGCATTGTTATGCTCCCCGGCCTTTCATAACTGTATCAATGGCGTTGACGATGACGATGATGCTGCTGCTCCAGCTCCAGCTGCTGCTCTTCCTGCCAACGATGATAAACCAATGATGCTGATGACGATGATGACGCTGATGATGATGATGATGCTGGTGATGATGATTCACCATTTTGTTGTTGGACTGCGGAAACCAGACAACTGTCGTGCTGAAATTCTGATGCATTGAAATATAATTATTGGGAAATGTGCGATTGTCGTTGCATTTCCGTTTACGTGCTCGCCATTTCGGTTTTCGGCCCGTCCGATTATGCATGCATACGGATGCCGGGGTATGGGAACAAGTGTAGGACATGATTGTTTGTCCTTGTAGATACGAGCACAGCGGGGTTCGCAATAATGGGTTGTGGACTATTGGGCTGCGGATTAATACATGTAAAAGGGGGCTTACTTGTAACAATAATCACACCCCCCACCCTGCTTACAGCCATAACTATATTAAAGAACTGTATAGCACTACTTTAAATGGACTCATTATTATCATTATACAAGTAAAGTTCAAGTAAAGCACCTAGATATATGTAGTTTCCTTATCGTTACTGTATTTGATGGCATAAATGCAACCTACACTGTTTCAATTACATATTTGTATCGATTTGGGCCAAAGGACTTGCTGCACACCCACCTGACATTACCCTTATCACACACACACACACACGCACACCCCGCCCACCCACAATCATAATTTATGCAAGTCCAATGACATAACAGTTGCCGGATTATTGCCATGCATTCTGCACTTGCACGTTGCGTATAGTTGCGAATTTCCGTATGCACATTCAATTACCATATTAACCGAAACGACTAATTAACTAAAGTTGTGGATGACTCGAAAGCCCGAATTGAAGCCTTATATAAAGAGAATACGAGACTGAATGATACAAAGTATTATTTTGCGTTGCGGATTACGATTTCATTTATAATCAGCTTTTTAGTTAACTCTCAACGTAGTCCATTTGAACTTATTGATTTCACCACACATCATTCGCGGGAAAATCAATTTGTATTCAACACGTATTCATATGGTTTGAGTCTGCGATAAAAGTCACCACCTTATTTGAACTGCGCTGAAGTTATTTTAACTAAATTATTATATATAAAATGATATAATTTAACAAATTTATATTTGATAAAATACATAATAAACAAAAATGCATGTGGCATAAATATATGAATATATTGATTTATGTTGTATTCAACAATCTAACTCAAAATGCCTGAGAAAGGCGCAAATTTGAGAGATAGTGCTGTAAAGTACGCAAACAACAAGCCCGCCATAATTTAAATGCATCATCAAACTTTGGCTACTAGTGAATTCACTCTTCTATTCACTTAAACAAAATTAGGTATCTTAATAGTTATATTAATTATAAATTACATATTTAGGGATACTCTGTGCTTATATTGAGGAAATATGTTTCGAAGTTTTAAATAATTATTTATACATGGCATATATTATTTGGTTCAATATTTAAACTCAAATTTATCGTTCAGAAAATAAATCTTTGTTTTTAAATTTAATATTTGCTATTAATATTTGACATCATAATTCTAGCATGACACCCAAAAAACTCATGCCCATTTGAACGACGTCAAAAATCTCATTTGCTAAAAATAAATTAGTACAAGAAATATTTGAAGCCATTTGTTGTTGGTCCCAACAGATTCCCATTGGGAATTTCCGAAGTCATGCAGATGCTGAGAGTAAAAACGCTTGAAATGTATGTAAGCGTGTTGGTATATGTATGTGGTAGCCATTTCTTCTTAACCGGTTTTCTTATTCTCAATGTTATATGCTCGATAAACAAAAAGAACTTGATTGTTCTGCAGTTGTGAAAGTCCTCATTGCATTGACTTCTCTCACGCGGTGACTAATTTTAATCGGGGGAAACGTAAATATTCCCGTGACATTTTCCTGCTAGCTCATTTGGGCAATTTCCAAGAACTCGCGTTTTTCAAAACGGTAGCAAAAAAGAGCAGCACATCTAGTCTATATACATAGTGTATATATTAGTGCTCTGGGTTATCGCGCCGAGTGCAATGACGTGAAGCATTAATTGCAAGCCGAATGCATTTTAATGCGAACGAGGAACTTGGCGTGCTAGACTGCGGAAATAATGCAACAGCAGAAAGAGAGGGGCTTAGCACATTAGAAAGAGAGAAAGCTGTAGGCGCTAAAAAGAGATAGGGAAGGTTTAGCTTCAAACAGCTCGTTTGTACAGTTAGAAAAAAAGAAAGTTTAAGCCAAATATTTATTTATACTATATATTATATATGATAAATAGTTTAATAATTATATTTATTTATACTATATATATGATAAATAGTTTAATAATTATATTTCATTTTGAAATATAGATGGCATTTTTCTGATCATCCTCATTTTAATTTGATAGAAATTTACATAAATTTAAATAAAATATGCAAAATAATTTTATTCATTATTTTATCTTTTTAAGAATGCCAATTGGTAATTAACAGTCTACTACAGCTTATAATAATAATTGGTTAATTGAATGAATAAACTACAGTAAATACAATCACTTTGCATCTCTCTGTGCACATTTATCAGCTCAGAAAATCATGAAGAAAAAACTTGTAAACTTTTAACTCTGTAGAGTGAGAACGTGAAATCCCCAATGGATGATTGTTTGGGGAAACGTAACGCTGACGACCAACCGGCCAAACAAGTGGCCCCCAGAGAATGTTCGCCATATCAATGGTTTCTGTTTCTCTGGTCAGTTGTCCGAGAAATAGCGTGCTGAGCGGTCGCAAATAGCGCACGAGTATTAAACACAAGCCGAAAAATAGAAATAAATAAGCAACAGAGTGATTTGCCCCACAAGATCTAGATAAAAAGATAAAAAGATAAAAAGATACTACATAAATATAAACAAAGAAATTCTTAAAGCATTTTGGCATTGAATTCCTCATTTTTAATTGCCCCAAGACACATTAATTGCAATTAATTAGTTGTAAAATGAGTATCCCAGAACACATTACAATGGAAATGGATAAAGTGCCACTAGAAGACGATAAAACTTTGGCGAGAAACACAGTGAGTTATGGCTTCATCATTATCATTAAGCTGGGGGAAGGTAAACAAATTCCTATAAAACGGTGCTTTACGAACTTTACGGATAGATCATTCAATTTTACGTATTTACCAGTTTAAAAATATTATACATATATGGTTTCGTAGTGCTTGGTCATTTTTGTGTAAGTTGGGCAGAGCTCCACAGATAGCGTTGTAAAATTGTCCGGGAAAAATGACAGCTGAGCCGGAAAACGCATGACGACTTACAATTCTAAAGTCTGCATTTCTTACGTACGATTTTTATATTCATTGAATTACTGAACTATGAGTATTTCTACTTCCTTAAAGTTACTAATTTTTAAAACAAACAATCTAAGCTTGGGTAACTCAATGTTTGCTGTATACATCATGCGTCTAATTTTTTTGACAAAGGAAAGAGAAATCTTTCAATAATAGTGACGGTTTTATTTTTTTGCTAGGCATAAATTCCCCGTTTGGCTGCATGGAACATCTTTTTCTGTGACTCATAGTCTGCAGACGTAACAAATTATATGAAACATAATAATAAAAGGAAACGACTGTTTCCTTTTAAAGCATCATTACAGGAACTAACCATCGTACGATTTTTTTTTTGTATTTGTATTATCGCTTAAAATAATGTTGTTTGTTTATTTATTTATTGAAATATTCATACATGTTTGCCGCTTTTCTCAAAGCCTTGCTGTCCCTGAAGCTTATCATTTTTTGTTGTCAATGTTACTGAGTAGTTCTCATTCATATTCCAACTACATTTTCCTACAGATAGGCGCTACTTAGCATATAGTTGCATTAATCAAAACTTACACATTTATCAACGCTGCCAAACAGAAGCTGTGCTGTTTGGATAAATGAATTTGCATTTTGAGACAATGGATTTGCAAGCAAAGTTGTTAATATTCCGGAAACGTTTTTATTGAAATTTTACAGGAAAATTTGAACAACAACAGCTACGACGATGCAATGGACGGACTAACACGTAATAATCTTCGAGTGCCCAGAGCAGGTTCGTATTCGTAAATCTCTGAAAATAAAAAACTAGAACCATATTTTGTGCTTACCTATATGTTAAATGAACCTGTGACTAATGCCGCTTAAAACCGCGATCTTTAAACAATTTGCGCAAACCACAATTATTGTGTAAGTAGCATACGCAGGTGGTGATCAATTTAAATTGAATGTCTTATTTCGCCTTTTTGTAGTTCCCGAAACCGATGATGATGACAACGACGATCGTCCCTTTGTTACAGATGGGAGTGACAATCCCGGCGTGGATGACGGTCTTTTTGGCGGCAATGGCAATGTGAATGTAAACGTTCCCAATGGCGGAAGACGACCCAGTTTCTCCTTTCCGGGATACAATGGAAATGGTGTCGTGATGATCAACGGAGTGGAGACACCCATACCCGATGTGAATGCCTATCAGCACAAGAAAACCCTGGCTCAGGGCATGATGGACTTGGCCCTCCTGTCCGCGAATGCCAATCAGTTGCGTTATGTTCTTGATAGGCAGTCGACACATATCTACTACTATCCCAGTCTGCTGTTCATCTCACTCAGCATTTTATTCCAGGTAAATTCATTTATTCAATTAGTTGTGCTAATACGCAAACATTCGTAAAAGCAAGTTAACATTTGGAAAGACAGTTATCAGAATATGTTTTAGATGCATTAAAAACTAATATATACAAAGCAACATCTTTATGCTCTCCCTGTTATCAAAGTTACAATGTATTCAGTTTAAAACCAACGTAGTTAACGTTAACCAGACTTCACTGTGGCTGGTTATACCCATATTTTTGATGACGCACATTCTCAATTTCTTTTCCCTTTCAGGTTGCTGTGGGCGTGGGTCTGATATGGAATGGCCAGTACAACATCAAGAACAGCCTCGATATCTGCCGCGCGAACAGGATCAACAATTATACAGTCATCGGCATCTTTATAGTCACGGTGGTCAATGTTCTGATATCGGCCTTCACCGTGACGTCAGATACCATAGCTACCGCCAGTACCACAGGGGTTAATTGATATTTAAAGTAGACTTTAGTATTATGAAACACACAGCCGCATCGTTAGAAAATACTCACATTGTTTAGTCCTTGTTAAAATTCACACAGCGCCCCATTTTTCTGTAAGCTAAAATGAATTGTGATAAATAAAATCCCACAAGCATTTCTCAACTTATACAAATTGCTAAAAGCTTGTTTTTCTTACTTTGGGAACTTGCATTATACATTTAATAAATAAATGCAATTATAATATTGTATGGTAATATTTATAAATCAGTTATTCTTTATTTATATTATCATTTTGTTATCAATTATTTGTTATCATCAATTCAAAACCGATCCTATTTTTACTATTTAAATTCATTTTTGCCGCCAAACTATCGTTACGCTGCGATAGTTAACGGTGTAGCATTTGACAGCACTGTTTGCTACCTTCGATACTTTACAGCACTGCACAACAGCTGTTACAAAATAAAGTCGTGCGGAAAATTCAGCATTTTTGGCTAAAAGTCTATTCCCAACATGGCCAAGATTATTAAGGCGGTAAGTGCAACGAACTCAAGTGTAACAGCAAGTGGGAAAACTGCGCAGGGAGATGGAAGACTGATTCCCGCTGGAGTTACGCTGTTATTGCGGCCAATTGTTATTGTTATGTCATCGCTACCTTCTGCAGTCCACAGGTTTGACCGGACTGGCGGTGTCCACCAATCCGCACCACACGCTGAGTGCTCTCTACGGCAAGATCCTTGGGGCGGTGTCCAAGATGCCGCAGGAAGCCAGCTACCGCAAATACACGGAACAGCTGGTCAAGCAGCGCGCCGATTCCCTGGCCCAAGTAAGATTACCCGGAAACTTAGCCTATTTTGGTTGCCCAAGTGGATGGTAGCTGTCTACCACCTCGCCAAATCAGGAAGCCAAGACATAGATCCGTACAATTGTTTGGTTTTAAGATAGCTATATTCTGGTTTATCCCCCAATTTCCTTTTGTATTTTATAGTAGAAGTTGTTCCAACAAGCTTCGTTTGCGAATTGTAAAAGCTTTCCGTAAAAATATGTTTCTTATGTGTATCATATAATATATAATTTTAACTTCTTTTGTTTATTCAAAATTTCTAACAAATGTACAAAACCTTACACCGAAAAACAATTGTAAAAATAGTGCAGAAAGAAGCCAAGTTTTATATCAAGATATCTTATGAATTCACAATATAATGTTTACCATTTTTGCTACAGCACAAGGACATTACTGCCCTGGAAAAGGCCGTCGGCTGCGGTCAAGTGGAGGAGCTGATTGTCCAGGCCGAGAACGAGCTGATCCTGGCCCGCAAAATGCTCGGCTGGAAGCCGTGGGAGAAGCTGATCCAAGCCGCACCGGCCAAGCAGTGGGACTGGCCACCAGCCCAGATCATGGAGCCCAAGGTTTAGAGCGCCTCAAGATCTACACATAGTACTAGTTAATCTACAGCAAATAGAAATGAGAAGAGAGCAATAAATCCGTTGATAAGCAAGTCGCTTTATCAGCTAAAAAATAATGGAGCTTTCAAGTCTCGTTTGTGAGCGTGTTCCGATTTTTGAATTTATGCTTTGTGTTCAATATAAGATTGGAAATTTAGGTAGATAAAGCTAGGAAAATCCAAATACTGTTAAATACATTTGTCTCCGAAATGATTTCTTTTATAAAACAGCTTAAAACGATTGAGATTTTAATGTAATAACTAAAGCTGGAACGGCCCCACAAGATCAGCTCTCAGTTGATAACATATTCAAGCCATCGATCCAGCGACGAACTCAGTTCGTTTTCAACATGCGTGCGCTTCAGTACCTCCTGCTCCTGCTCGTCATCTCCATTGGCTTGGCGGCTTCAGTGCCTCGCCAGCGTCGTCAGATCGATCTCACGGTCTCGGCGGAGCACGACGACAAAGACGACGAGACGGAACTGGCGCTGGAGGCCATCGCCGGGCTGTGGAGCAGTGCAGACAGTCGGACGAAGATCGATGGATCCGCCAGCCTGGTGCATCGCACACACGGAACTCAATCGGGTACGGGCAGCACCAGATACCAGGCGAAACTGCATGTGCACCATGACTATAAGACCAATGCGTATCCCTCGTAATCCAAGGTTCCGAGCAGGACTTTCGCGTGGGTGTGCGCATTACATTCGACAAATAGCGAACGGAGTTCCAGACATCGGGCGGCCGGGGGCAAAATCGAGCGATTGCGTGAGGCGAAAGTGAGGCCACTGTATAAACAATCCCACTGACGGATAGATAACATTTTGACCTTTGCAGGCTTGGCTTTGTAGAAAATATATAGAACATTGGTGAAAATACAATATACCCGCATACTGTTCGCTTTATTGATTCCATTTTAATCGCCTTCTCCGGTTTTCTCGACCGTGAAGCGACGCAACAACTTTCAGCTTAAAATTACAACTAGAACAACGAATTTGCACAACAGTGAGGTGGACAGAAGGAGAATAATAAATACAAGCCATTTCTTAAGTATAAATGCCATTAGTCAACGTTGGTTTTCTATGAGTGGTCGCCTCCGGAATCGGGGTCACGGAAAGTAATCTATGGCGTACATTCATTGGAAACTTCAGGTCAAGTTCGCTGCGTTTTGTTTACTAACAATATTCTGCTGCTGACAAAGTATTTTGCTCTTCTCTAAAAAAGCTTTTTAAAACATTTGATTTACAATATAAGCCACTTTGTCCTAGAATTCAAAAATAGCCTGCTTCTACATAAAACTAAAATGTTGATATTGCTCTTATATACGTGATGATTAGTAAATAATAGTATTATTTTCTATTTCATTTAAGAAGACTAATTTCTATTTCATTGAAGAAGACTAATAGTTTCTATTCCATTAAAGAAGACTAATATATAAAAGGTAAAGTTTGCTATTCTGTATCTTCTGAAAGTTTTTAAGTTTGCCTTACATGCTAATCTTTATAATATTTATAAAGAGTACCTGGTTTTCCTATAAGTTTGAAGTTTATCCACAAGCACCTGTAGTTTCCAATGATAAGTATGCTATAATTTACTTTCCCTGTCGACGATCAGTCGCAAACCATCCAATTGAGGTTAATATCATTGCACCTGCGTACGCAAAATGCTTGACCTTACTTCAGGCTAACTGATACTCCCTGCTTCTCCTGTTCCTTGAGTTCCTGGACGACAAAGTTGCGGAACTCCTCGTAGGCCACATCGATGTCCACATTGTTGATGATCTTGTGGAAGTTGCCCGGCGTCAAACCATAATCGAGTTCCACCTGGGCGGCATTGAGGCGCTTGCTCAGCGACTCCTCCGTCTCGGAGCCACGTTGACGCAGTCGTCGTTCCAGCTCCTCGATGCTCGGTGGATTGTTGAAGATCAGTATGGGATTGAGATCCGTCCGACGTATCTGCTCCACACCCTTCTGCTCGATGTCCAGTATGCAGACGCGTCCCTGTGCCTGGATTTCCCTAACCGCCGCCTTGCTCGTCCCATACAGATTACCCGTAAACTCCGCCGTCTCGATGAACTCGTCGCCGGCGATGGCCTCCTCCATTTCCGGCCGTTCCACGAAGTAGTAGTGCACTCCGTGCTCCTCGCCAGCGCGTGGCTTCCGCGTGGTGTGCGATATGCTGAAGCCGAAGGTGTTGGGGAATTCCGCAAATAGCCTTTTCAGCAGCGTACTCTTTCCGGAGCCCGAGGGTCCGCATAGGACGAGGGGGCGTGGCCCGGGGGCGGTCATCTTCTTCTTGCTTCTCGTTAAGGTTGCCGCACTGCTGCTGGCGCCGCTGCTGCTGCTGCTGCTGCTGAGCGCGCGATTTACAATGAACAGAAAGCTTATCATCGCGTGGCCTTTTATTCGTACGGAACAGCACCAACAACACAAATAGGTGCCAAAAAAGCTGGTTTTGTTCTTTTTCTATTTGGCTTTGGCTAAATTAAGAGAAGTGGGCGTGCTAGTGCGTGTGTGTGTGTGCGTGTGCCAGCGATGGGCGGAACTCGACTTATATCGATAGGCCAGGCAGTGCGATAGTTGCGGATATGGTCACCCCAAATTTCGAAAATTGCATTGAAATTTTTATTTTTCAACTAAATTAAATAAATATTAAAAAGCAACAAGTAAATATGTTTTGAAACTAAATAAATTCAAATTTAACATTTACAAATACTGTAAGAAAAAATTAGTTTAGTTATTTTTACCCTAAATAAATTCTAGTTGAACGAAACTTTATATACGTTTTAATTATCAACTGAAATTGTTTGAAAAATAAATCTATTTGAAAATCAAGCTTCCCAATGAAACACCAGTCGCTTTTGGTTTAAAAACTGTTATATTCTTATACTGTTTTACATTTAGCATAGAATTTCAAACACACATACACACTGAAACTGATGCCGACTGAATTACAATGCATTTGTAGTTATTTTTAATTTTACTTTTTTACTTTTATTTTTATTTGTATTTAGCTTACAATAATTGTGAATTTCTCTCATCTGCTTGTTTCCGTTTGAATTCTTCTCTCAATATTCTCATTTTCTTACGTCTCTGTAATTTCATATTTTTTTGATCACATTTTGATTTCGCATGCCCAAAGTGAATTTGGTTTGTGTTCCGAATGATTCGCCTGAATGTAAACCTACTGTACTGCCGTCCGATAAATCAAATATATATTTAATATATATATATTATATTACCTCGTATGTTTAGGGATTTATGCAAGCCTCTGCTTCTGCTAGATTCCTACTAATCTGTGTATATGCTAATATTCAGTCAATATTATATTCATATCTTCAATGGAGGATCGAAAACCTGAAGTTCTGTTCTGTTCTAATGGGAAGGGTATATAAAGTTCGGTTTACCGAAGATGAATACCTCAGCTGTCACATATATGTACAAATTATCATACGGTTTTAGCTTTAAGTTTTCGATGTCTCTCTGTTTCTCTGCATTTGCATTTGCAGTGGATCAAAATCAAACAGTCCTAGGCGACGATCGTGGTATCATATGGTATATGGTTTAAGGTTTATGGTTTATGGTATAATGTTTGCTGGATCCCTCGCGGTCTCAACTAAATAACAGTACTAACTTCGTATCGGAGCTGTAACATGGATAAGGCATGTGGAGGATTTGATATCAAAAATTGTGATGAAACGTGGATTTAGTTGTGTGTTTAGTTCTGTGTTTGTGGCTGACAATGCAAGAATTGGTTTAATTGTTTTCTGTAATTTATTGTACCCTAAAAATTTGTTTACAACTAATACTATGCGTATGCTTAAAATTGATTAAAAAATATAATATTTATATTTATAGATTTATTCACGAAGGCTAATAACTAAACGAATTGTACGACAAAATTGTTGAATAAGACCAAAAAAGGGAGCCATGCAGTTCAGCGATCCCAAAAAAGGTTAACAATTACAAAAAAGTGTGACGAGGGACTTTTTTTGTTTTGGGTGTTTTCGTGTGTGGGTGAATGGTGTGTGTGTGTGCCCCTAGAAAAACGGGGCAATCTTCTTACTGGCTAGGATTCAATATTATTCATATTTAATATTCAATTACTAGGAGCGTAAAAGTTTGCATTCATTTATCGGCTGCTATATTCTGGCTGGCAAATTAATTAAAATATGTAATGCAGTGGTTAACAAAAAGGGAAACTACTAACAATTATGTTTAGATCGGCTCTGTTTCTTCGTTCTTTCGTTTTGTATAATTATATATAATTATTGTTTACAAGTAGCATAATTAATAATTACGTGTATATTTGATGTTGGTTTCTTATAAATTGTTTTTTTTTTATGTTTTTGTTTCTTCCGTTTTGTTAAAATTATAAAATTACCTAATCAAGAAAACCATAATAATAATAATAATAATAGTTGTTACTGCTGCTGTTCTGTTTGTGTTTTTTACGTTTCTGTCAATTGTAATCTACGGTTGGTGGAGGCCTTTTAGGCCTTCCAGTTGTTCTGGCGACTGCCGCTGGCCCCACTTTGCTGCTGGGGCGGAATCATCTCCAGTAGATATTGGCGCTGCAGCTCCGCCGCCCGCTGAACGTCCGCCATGCTGTTGGAGCTGCTCGAATTCTTCGCCGATCCGGACGACGAGCTGCTCTTCTTGTTGTTATTGTTGAAGGCTATCGGAGAAAAATAGAAAGAGCATTACATTAGTACACAATTTGTAGTGTATATTTGAATGCAATTGGAAATCCACCGACTGACTGAGCCGCATTCCTGGTAGCCAGTTATGAATTTTCCAGTCAACGTCATTGACATCTCACCTGCCACTTGTGCCGCCTGCGCCATGGCCATTTGGTAAGAGTACAGAAGCGGAGCAAACTGCATCATATGCTGCGGATTGCCTCCAAGTCCTTGTCCCAGAGCTGAAAGAAAGTGTATACAAATAAGTTAAATTGCACTTAAAATAGTCAACCTAGGAGAAAATGTAATGAAACAAAACCCACCTCTAAAGAGCTGCTGATTGAACGCCTGCATGGCGGCCGCCGTGGCAGCTGACGAGGAACCGCTTAGTCCTGCCGCCGGATTGGCCGAGCCCGTCGATGCCCCTCCAAAGTTACCCAATCCGCCCAGCGCAGCCAGATTGCCCAGCTGACTGAGGTTGCCCAGATTGCCAAGGTTGCCTAAACTGGCCAAGCTATTGATATTCAAACCACCCATGCCGCCAAGGGCACTCAGATGAGCAGCCGCCGCCAGCGTGGCCGCCGAGTATTTGTCGTAGTTCTGGGCCTGCTGTTGCGACTGCTGATCCCGCTGCTGATCTCTGTCCCGCTGATCGCGCTGCTGTTGCTGCTGCGACTGATGGTGATGATCGAGTCGATCGTTGCGGGATGATCTAGATGACGTTGTCGGCTCATGGTGATGCGCTGGTGACGGCCCAGGACTAAGGATACCCGCCTGCTGAGCGGCAATAGCTGCTGCAGCGGCGGTGGCAGCCGCTCGCGAGGATCGCGAACCTCCAGACGACGGCGGTGGTGTGGCTTGACTTTGTGGTGGCGGCGGCGTTGGACGCGGTGTCGCTGGCGTTGGCGTCTGGCATTTGGTGGGTATCACCGTCACTGACGGCGGCAGATTGACCAGTGCAGCGGCCGCCGATGCATGCGACGCCTGCAGCTGTTCCCGCTCCCTCTGCAGATGCGACGATGAGGAATTGCTAGACACCGCGGAGACGGACAGAGAGTTGACACCGCCACTCGATCCATGGTTGTCCACCGGCGAGGGACTGCTCTGGCTGGCCAAACGCTGTTCGATCTCCTGCTCCTGCTGCAGTGCCTTAACGAAGGCCTGTTTCAGTCGGTTGGTGTGCTCCGCCTTGAGAGCCTTCTTCACGTTGGAGGTGACGCACTGCTCGCAAATCACCTTGGGATCTTTGTTGGCTGCAAGTAAATGGTGTCATTAGATTGGCTGTCAGCAATATTCAAATATTTGTACACTTACTCTGTTTCTCCCACTTCCACACGGGCGTAAAATCAATCTTGCACTGGGCACAACGGAATGGAGCTGCCACAGCATTGGCCTTCTTGTTGACGGTCAGATAGTCCACAACGGTTTCCAATCCAAGAAGGTACACAAAGTCCGTGTTGCTGGGATTGGGTATGAAGTGCATCTCTGGCGGCGGTGGTTTTGGTGGGGGAATCTGTCAAAGATATTCCAGTATAAAACCAAAACATCTCATTATTGCTAAGCATTTCGGAACTCACCTGAAGCAGCGTCTTTTCCAACTGCTTGCGAAGGGCCATTTTAGCCGCCGCCTGTCTTTGAGCGGGTGTTTGAGCATCTTCTCTTGCCGTGGACCGATCATTCTGCCAAGAAATAAGTTTATTAATCTATCTGTGAATGGGTTTTTTGGTTGTGAAGAAGGACCAACCTTCTGGTCGTTGTGCTGATTCTGGTGCGATTGGGACAGTGGTAGCGCCGGCGTGATGGAAACAGAATTGCTTATGGTCCCAGGTACCTTCGAATTATCCGAAATATTAGGCTGCATGTTTCAACGATTTGGTTGGGTTGGGTTTTGGTTTGGTTTTTATTTGTTACAGGATAGCAAATACGAATACAGAGCAAAGTTGAGTTTTTAGTAGACGGGTGATTAGTTCGATTAAAGAAATGAAAGAATATTTAGTGCCACTTGCACGAAGTCTCCTCGGTTTTTGGAAAATCCTCATACAGAGGCCGACTTCGGCTGATTTGACAGGTGAGTAGTGTTGGGCAGCAGTGTTTGCAGTGTTGTGAACTTGTTGCTTATGTTGCTTAGTGTTGGGCAGCTGATTTTATCGAATAGTTTTCGCAATAGGAAAGTTAAATTTTTATATACAAAAAACTTTTGAAATATATAGAAACTATTATTTGAGGGATATTAAAAATTGTTCTTCGAAATGTATAAATTGTTATATATAATGAACTTTTTCTAACAAATTTAATTTGTAATGAAAGCATACGAGTTTTGTCTTTTGTACACAAAAGTTCGTAATTGGATGTAAATAGATGGAACTGGGATCTTTAAGTAGTATTTTGTTTAAGTTAACTATATTGTAAATTGAATTTTTAAACTGTTAGTGCTGCTTTAATGTGGCGACCATTGTAAGTTTGTTAGTTTAAAATGTGTTTTGTATTGGTAAGCGTGAGTTTTTGTGTTTTTCAAGTGTTTGGAATACATGTTTGGCTGCATAGAATGTTTGTTGGCTTTGTTCTTTGTGCTTTGTGTATAGTGAATGTGCAGTGCAGTGTCTTTGGTGCTTTTGGGCAAAAGGTGAGAGAAAAACTCGGCGCTTACGGCAACGATTACATTACAATAACTCACATTGCGTGGTTTCAGACTGGAGGGCGGTGCCGATGTGGGCGTGATGGTCACCGATGGCGTGATGGTGAGATTCGGCAGGTTGGTGCGCGGCGGCAAATTGCTCGAGCGGTGCGATGAGGAGGTGGCGGGCGTGATGGTGGTGCCGGCGGCCAAGGTGGCTCCAGCGGGCAGCGATGATCGTGGCGGCGGCAGTATGGAGTTGCTGCCGCTGCGATGTTGGCCGCTCAAGGCGGCCGCTGCAGCTGCAATGGCCGAAGCAGCCGCCGCCGCTGAGCTCGAGCTTCCCGTTCGACTGTTGGTGGCGCTGTAGATTGGATATCAGATTATTAATAAGAGGAACTTGCTCCAAAGTATATACACAAATGCCCACCTGATGCTCACGGCCGGTCCGCCGCTCAAGCTGCTCCTGCTGCCCTTGCTGTGGGCGGGCAGCGGTACCGCCGACGTGGGCGTCACACTCAGCGATCCCTTCGAGGTGAGGGCGGCGGGTATCGCCGAGAGCGGATTGTTGGGCGATACACTGGTCGGTGTCACCACCAGATTCTCCTTCATCACCTGCTGCGATTGCTTGAGTTTCTTGAGCAGCATCAGTTTGGTCTCCTCATTGCGCAGATCCTGTCGCAGCTTCCTCAGACTCTTCTCACGCTCCTTCAGCTCCGCATGGCTCAGCTCCTTGATGGGCACATACGGCGGCATCTCCTCGTCATCCGTCTCCGAATCGATATTCCCATTCTGCTGGCGTCCATTGGTGCGAGCGGGTAGTAACACAATGTCCGGTGCCTCGGCATAGGACTTGGGTTCGGTTCGGGGTCGCAGTACTCTCCTCTGAACCTTGTTCTCATCCTGACCGCCGCCTATGGATCCACCACCTGTCGCACCTGTGACACCTTCACTGGCGTTAATGCTGTTGTTGTTGTTGCTGTTGGTTGTGCTTGAGTTATTGGTGTTACTGCTATTGTTGTTGTTGTTGGTGGTGGTGCTGCTGCTGTTGGAGTTGGTGTTACTGCTATTGGAGGTGGTGCCATTATTGGTAGCCGGCGATGGTGACGGAGTGATGGTCAGGCCAGCGTTGTTGGCCGTCAGCGCACGCAGATCCCGAGTACTGAGCGCCGCCGGAGACGGAGCCGGCGTTATGGTCAACGCCGGGTCACGACCGGACCCCAAACTCAAGTCGACCACATCGTCGACCTCCATTTTGGCCATTTTCGCTCGTCGCGTCGTCGTGATTCTGTATGTTGATCAACTGCAAGGAACCAGACAATACAAATCGATTAGTTAAGTGTCAAACAAAATGTTCATGTTAAGATATTATTTGTTTAAAAATAAATGTAATTTAATTCTGTGTACTTTAAAATCAAAAGAGGATATATGCAAAAAATGTTGTCCCCTTTCTGGAAACCCAAAGAAGTGAGCTGTGTTTAAATAGGGGTTAAGGGGGCGTGGCCCGGAAAGGGGAATTTTGTGGCCTTCGTGTTTTTGCCAAGGGTTGAATTCGTGTTTCCTTTTTCTGCGTTTTTATTCCCGTTTTGTTTTCCTTTCGCCATAACGACACTTTGAAAGCGGAAGTACGACTGTCTAACCCCTAAATGTGTATCTGTATCACCTTTTCTCCCTTTTCCGTGCTGGTAAATAATAAAGATATCCTGATTTCAATTTATTAAGGCGACGACCTTGTTGGGGAAACCGATATATAACCATCCGTTCTCGAGGCAAAGATAATGAAAAATGAAAAAGAGGGGAGAAAGCTGCACTAAATCACAAATCAAATCGGATTTGATCGTAGATACCCCAAGTGTAAGTGGATTTGGGGCGCTTGTGTGAGTGTGAGAGCACTTAAGCGAAAAATTTCTTTCGATTCGGACATTTTATCTTCCACAAACAAGTCACGTTTTCGATTTAACAAATTTTCGCATACAAAGCCGCTGGTTTTGCGGCTGCAAGAAAATTTACATGGAAACTGAGCTCGGCGGTGGGCGGAGAAACTTGTAACAGTCGCCGATCGCTAAGAAGAACCTGCATTATCGTTAAGGATCTTGAAAAACAAATGTTCCGATAAGTTCATTCACTCAAAAGTACTTGAGTTTTCAAAGCTATTTTTAACAACAACAAAAATCAGAAAAACAAAAGTTATTTTGAACTTTTATGCAAGTTCTCACACTTGAGTGCTCACTCTACTGTGTTGAGTGTTAATGGTTACAAAATTTGCATAAAAGGTGGTTCGAAAGACAACAAAAATTCAAGGCCATTGATGGTTAACGGGTTTTTGCAATAAATTTGCTTTTCCAGCACACACAATCCGGTTTCAGTGAAGCTCCACTGTACCTAGTAGTAGTAGTAACTAGCCGAGATCCAAACCAGCAAAAACAGGCGCACACAATCGCAGCCGAACAGGAACAACAACAACCACAACAAGCACAGCAACTAACCGACACGTGAGAGCGAGAGGTGAATAAACCTTTCAAGCAACTTGAGCTGCACCAAAGCACAAACAACAAAGCCCAGCAAATACGACAAACATTCACCTGCCGCCGCTGCTGATTTCGAAAAGCGCACACACACACAGTATCAAAATGTCAATAAAAATCATTTTAACAAGACTCGATCAGCGATAAACCAGCAATAAGCGTCACAATTAAAATGAAATATACATAAACGTATGATCGTAAATACATAAATACATAATTCATTGAGGCAGGTGGCAACGCTGGCAAAGCAGAGCTTGGAAGATGAGGATCTCCACTTTTGCAGATTCCGGCCGAGGAAGAGCGAATCAAATGGCATAATTACACAAAGCTGGGGCAAAGAAAAAAGTGAATAACAAAATTTAAACAACTTGGCATTGTTGTCCCCAATGTGCTATAAATTAACTCGCTTTGAAAGCTAGCACACAAACAAACACGCACGCTTACTCGCTCGTTTTTCATTACTTTTTTCTTCCCTCCGCTCTTTCTCTTTCCCCCACGCCCCACACTACACCCCAACAACATGAAAACGGCGGCTGTCGGCAGAGTCTCGTTACTTTCGACACTTGTGTCGTCATCAGATTGCGCTGCCCGCTATCAGTGCACAGTGGGTCGCATTCGCGGGGTGTACCAGATAATAGGTGGCAAAGCGTGCTGTGCGATAGTGGGCGACGATAACGTCGGCCGGAGGAGCTACAGTGGTCAACAGGTACAGCGAACCAAACTGTAATTTGATTTTCTTGAGATTAAATAGTTGTTCTTTGGGATATTCCATTAAAATTTAGCAATTCTAGGTGCTTAATTTATGAAGACAGTTTTTTTGTGCTTAATATATTTAGATTGATTATAACATTGATAAATTAATTTAATAATATTGCTTATAAAAGCTTACAATTTATAACATTTCTTTTTGACAACATTTATTGCTGGTATATAAAACACCGTATTCTTAAATATTAATCAAATAAAATATCTGATTTATTTTACAATTGCTATTATCTTGGTCCCACTGTACCTCAAAGTTGTTGGCCTGTGTGCGCGAGTTAATTCCACAGCGCGAGATTGTGTATGTTTGCTTGTCAAAGTGTGCGAGTTTGTGTGCTTTGATGATTGTCAGCTATTCCTTATTAAATTAATGCAAACATTTTTAAATTTTTATAGATGCTTTTTAATGCTGGCGATCATTATGCGTGCTGAGTGCCACTCCACCCCACCCCCTCTTCGACATGCTTAATGCGCCCCTTACCCTTTAACCCCTGGCCGCCTTTGAGGGCGAAAAACGACTTTATCGATTTGTTGCGACGTTTGGCATTTGTGTGACTATTATTGTGCTTAATAGCGCGCTAAATGTGCTTAATTAGCATTTGTGAGTTGCTCAGTTTGAGTTCACAATGGGTTGTGCGATATGCGAGTATTTGATGATCTTGGGCGGTCTGTGGGGAACAGGTGTACTCAATGTTCAAGTTCAAGTTTAAGGGTCGTTAGCAGCAGCAGAAGTGGTAATACATCGATTTTCAAATGCAAATTCAATGGGATTTTGAGGGGATTACTGCCAAGATATCCACACGGAAGTGACCAAAGGCGATATTGGGGTTATATCAAAGTGACCAAAGGAGATAAAAAACGGAAGGGGGCGAAACGAACTTAGAGGCGAATGACAAGCGACGACGACGCAAACAAGCAAAAGAAATAAGGTTAAATCAAAAGTACAGTTGTGTACATAGCGCGGCCAGCAGCAGCACCAACAAAAGCAACAACAACGGCAACAGCAACAGCAACAACAACAACACAAACAAAAGCGAAGAGCAACAGCAAAGCAAGCGAAATGTGTTTGAGTGTGGCTGCGGTGAGAGCGACAGGGAGAGCGCTAGCGGCGAGAGCGAGAGGAGGAAGCGGGAGAGCGAGAGTAAGATGGAAGAAGAGAGCGCACGTCGCACACACGACAAATGAGAGTAAGAGGAGAGCGGGCGGCGTATTTTGGGGTCTGGCCACCCAAAAACACCATCCCCCCACACTCCCCCTCAATATCACCCCACAATCACCACGGTTACACCACCCAATCTCCAACCCATCCATTTGCATATTAGTTTGTTATCAGCCTTGCAGATAAAGACTTAACTAAATACTTTCATTATATTTTTGGATCATATGCATTACAAACCAGTCATACATAGATTATTTTAAAGAACCATAAATATCTTTAATCTATGAATTATAACTTTCAAGCTTCATTGCGCACAGCATTTAGCGGATTTCATTTTAGTACTCAAAAACCATATTTAACTACATACATATGTACATATTTACACATATGTATCTAAACTCATATAAGAAGAAACGATTTATAACTTGCTTTAGAACGTTGTAGCTTTCGTTACCTAGCACTTTAAAACCCTAATCTATCCACTTTTTCTTCTGGCAGCCCACTTAGATTTGTATATTTATTTACCTGCAGTCACAGAATAGTAGTAAAAAGTTGTTGTTCTGCAATATTATCAATAGAGCGCCCAAGGTCTTTGTCAATAACTCTTGCACAATCTGAATGAAAGCCAATGAAAGTTGCTATGAGTGTTCATTTAAAACCGCTTATAGGCTGAAAAAACCTAAAAGTCACTTGGAACAGAATAAAAACCTTTAAAATAATCAAAAGGCAAGACGCAGCTTAGCAAACAAACATTTATTTCGCCACGTTTCGGTTCGACATTATAAGAAATGCGCATATCTTATATCTTATGCCATTGTACATGGGCGGCGAGGCGGGGGGGTTGGAGTGCACGGGTGTACGAGGTTTAGTTGAGTGGATTGGGGGGAGGGCAGGAAGGAGGTGGAGGGGGGTAGGTCTCTGCTTGGCTGCTGAGAGAAAAAGCGAGAGAGCAGGCGAAAGAGCACGACTTGTTGTACATGGATGGGGTGGGGTGAAGTCGAGTGGAGTGGAGTGGGGTGGGATGGGGTGTAGTGGGCGGGGGGTGGTGGCAGGGGCGACCGACCTTCGTACATATTTACTCATCCATGCTGGGATTTGGAATCGGAATTGGAAGGGGGGTGGATCGGGTGCTCAAAACACAATCCCAAACCCAAAACCATACGTAGGCCAATTCGACAACTGCAGTCAAGTGATGTCATCGAAAACTGCGGAGAACTATCGAACTGCATTTAAAGAGTTCTATGCACTGGCTTTTGCACCGAAATGCGAAATATTTGCTGGTTCTAGAAAACTATGGCATCTTTTTATATCGATATCCTTAAGTTACGACATTAACTTGAAAGTTAAAATGTTATGTTTCTTACAAATCAAGTTGCTCATAAGAATAACCCAAGAAGAGTTATGCGATTGTTGACATAATCTTGATATAAATGTACAACTAAAGGGATGGGAATATCAAGAAAAGTGAATCAGAGTTTTATATACTAGCTATAATATACATATGTATGTACATATAATGCTTAAGCACTGCAATCTAGAATATTCCAAGATAACTGAGTACTGTCTATTTCCCATTGCTCTGACATTATATTTCTTATCTCTAACAAATTAATGCTTAAAAATCTAAACAAACAGAAGTAGTTTTGAAAAAAGTACCATACTAAACTAATCTAATCGAAATATCTGGCTTATATTCTTTCAATGGAACTATTAAAAAGGGCTTTGCTAAATGTTGCCTTTGATGCAATTAACTTAAGTGCTCTAAGACACCTCCCTAAAAAAAAATGTCCACTGTACCTTGTCGTTTTTCTCGTTGCGTTTATTTATAACAACCGATAAGTAGAATTGAGCAAGTTGCTAGCACTGAAAACAGCGAACAAATGACTATGTACATAAAAAACCAAAACTTCTAAATGGGTTAACTGAACATTAGGCACAAATTAATTGCCTGCACTGTATGACAAACTAGACAGAAATAAATAAGTGGAACCAGATTCTTTACATTCTGATTTGGTTTTATTTTACTTGCTTATCAGTTAAGTATACACAAAATGAAAATGTCTGCTGAGTAATTGGCAAGTTAAAAAACTTTTGTGGGGGGTGTTAAACAGCTGTTTTTCTTCGTGCTCTTGACCAGTGTTGCCAACTAAATAAACAGTAAATGCGATACATAAGGAGCAATAGCAACAATGCAAAGACAAGCTAAAAATTAATGACTTTCAAACTGGTTTTGTTTACTGTTGTTGTTGTTGTGAAATGAGAAGAAAAAAATTGTGCGGAGAAGAAGAAGCAAGGTAGTCGATGCCAAAGCATCATTTAATGCTTTGTTCGCCTCCATCTGTAAGAAAAGCTGTTTTTATTTTTAATTCAACATATTTTGTTGTTTTCCAGAGATAAGCATTGCACGCGGGAAACAGATGGAGAAAGTGTATTTTAAATACAATGACTAAAGCCAATCTGAGCACTAGTTGTCAGTTTAAGTAACATTATGGATGGTAACCCTGCAATAACCCAAAACCCAAACAGTACAAAAAACTTAATATATACTTTCCATATGCCTTTTTTGGTTAAATATAGAAAACTTTAAGCTTGACAACCATTTTTAATTAAAGTAGGCTAACACGCAATCTATTTACTAATAATGATGGTTACCATCTTTAATTTTTCAGTTTAATAAACTAACCAAACTTTAACAATTTACATATCATGTCAATTTGCAATTTTGCCCAATTGCGCAGGTAGGGGTTATATACATTCATGTATACGATGTTATATATAAATATTTGATTGCATATATATGTATGTACATATGGCGAAATATGCAATTGCCCACCTCTCCACTCTTCTTCTTGTTCACGCTGCGTCTTTGCTGTGTTTACTGTTGCTGTTGTGGTTGTTGTTGTTGTTACTTTTGTTGTACATAAGCAGTCCGATCCATGAATGTGTATGTTTTCCACTCACACTCCCGAATTTCACATAGGCAATGGGTTCAACTTGTATATGAAACCAAACGACCGACCGACTCTGCTGGCGTCGCTGCCGACGTCACCGTCTCTGCTTTTGTCTATCCAACCATGCGCCCCTCCACCCCTCTGCCGTTCTTTGTGTACGTGTGTGTGTGAGTGAGTGCTATTACACCTGGGGTCAATAAATTGGGTATAAGCAATTAACATATACTAATTAAATTGCTTCATAAAGTTGGGTGCCAAGAAAACTTTTGTTCTAACCCAAAACCTAAAAGCAAAGTATATCTTGTGTCTCTATATTTATTGCTCTTCAATTTTTTTATATATTATCAGTTAGGTGAAATCTTGTACAATAATGGAATGTAGAATTGGTAAATAATTAAATAAAATGAAAACATACAAGTATTTACTATAATATTTAAAACAGTTAACGGTCGTGTAATTTTTGTCATGCTCTATTACTAGAAACATCCTGTGCTAATTGCTTGCCCACGAGTGTGCAGCATGTATTTTATGGCATTCGGTGGCCGTTGACTGTTTGGCTGAGAAACGGCAAGGCAAAAAGGCAACCGATCTATTTATTACAATTCAGAATTCACAATTCACCCTGTGCAGCGTGTACATCATTACGCATTTGCATTTGGCACATTTAAAATTTCAACGTGCTTAATTCTTTCTGGCTTCCTGGTTTTATTTTGCTCGCTCTTTTTTGCTTTTTTGTTATATTGCTCGCCAAGCAATTGACGCCTGCACTTCGAATGCTTTGGAAAAATTCCACTTAATCAAGCAAATTACCAACGCGTTGCTATGCTTTTCTCCTGCTTTTTTTGTTTTTAGCTATTTTTAGGCTTTGTGCTTTACCTTTTTTCGGTTTTTGGTTATTTGGTTTTTCGGGTTGGCAAAACAAAGATGGCATGCTGCACGATGGGAATGGAAATGAAAATGAGAGAGAAACGTTAAGAAGCGTTAAGAATAACCCCGAAAAGTAACGCGTAAAAGCAGCGCCCAAAAAGAAATAACAAAAACCAGTTAGCCGATACTTTTCTCTCGCGTGGACACACACACACACGCACACACACATGCACACGTGCGCAAAGTTAACCTTTTTTTATGACATACTACGATGATAAGTGCGAAAAAAAGCGGAAAATATTCGTGAATTTCATTCAATTTTGTTAAGAGATTTCAGTTTCGTTTGCCATTAGTAAATTGAGTGAATATATCATTCTATAAATAGGCTTATCAAAGTCATGGCATTGCAATAATATTAAACTTTAGCCTTGAACTAACCACCACGAATAAAAATATAACAATAAACAATATATATAAAGGGAAACCTATGTATGTATATAAATATGCAAATGCTGTTTTTTATTTTATTCGCCTATGTTACACAGACAAATGTACATATTAGCGTGTAATTGTATCTTAGCACGCGTTTTTCGCCTGCAAACTGCATGCTCGGTGGGACAGGTCCCAAAGTCTTTAATCGTGTAGTCGAGGGGTATATAGTATGTATATAGGTATATACACAAGCCGCCTATCAATCCACATAAGGTGTGTATAGAGTACGTTCTCATAAAGGTATGTATGCGGAAACAGTGGGGCGAGCAACCTTCGAAATACAAATATTCAGGAATTTTTGAGATACTTTCTACCTGCCCAATAAACATCTGCCAAAAGTATCGTAACTGAATATCATAATAAAACTATAATAAATCGATGGTATATTTTAAGGTATCTACTTAATTTCCCATGTTAGTAAAGAAGGTTTAGTAATACATTTGCGTAACGATTGTTGATATAGAAAGCTGGAAGAAAACATTCCATACATGTCTTAGGATTATACATATGAGTCAAGATTTCAAATGCCCATCCAAACAACCCCTTTCCATTTATCGACCGACCACTGTTCTGATTATTTACTCAAGCCAAGCGGCATACATAATTACATCTGCGCCAGGTCACTTCCTGCATAGAGTCGCAATACCGATAAGCAAAGTATCCCCAACCAATCTTAAGTTTGGGTATTTGGCAAATCGAACCCTTTTGGATCTCTGCATAGTTCTTTGCTCGGTCATGTGCGATTGAATATGTACTATGTATTGAATATGCAGTCTAGTCCAAGTACTTGTGCATTTGTCTGTGCATATGCAATGGCGTATAAAAATAAATGTCAGCGAAAAAAAAAATGGAAAAAGAGAAAACATTTTTTTCTAGCTCTCTAGCTGATAAGCAGGGCGACACTTACAAATTTGTATGTACATGCACACAAACGGACCAAGTACATAAGTGTGAGTGTGTTTAGGGTCTGAAGAGTACGTAATACTTTCAATTTGACTGTTGTTAGGAGGGCTGATTCACAATTTTCATCTTAATCTTGACAGATTCGTTTTACTATCGCTAGCTGCTACCGAACTGAAACTAAGCATAAGGTTTATGTCAGAATTAAGTGGTTTCTCAGAAACTATATGTAGTTATATAAGTTGGATTACATACTTGCGCATGTTCATTTAAATTTCTTTGGAGACGTGTTATCAGTACCCAAATAGCACCTACATACATACATATATCTTCTATATATTCTATAACGAAACTTTTGATCATCTAAGTTTATCAGGATTAAGTCAAGTTGAAACTTCAAAGTATCTATAGCACCATCTTGTGGCATCGCGTGTATCTTTATCTGATCTTGGCGAATAAAATAGTGCTCAAGGTCGGTGAACTCCGCATGAAAAGAGAAATCGCTGGATGCAGCTAAATAACGGTAACGAGCTAAGTGATGCTGCAACTATAGCCACAAATACCAGAGCTAGTGGCTGCTACTAAAACTAGTATTAGTTGTGCTGCCTTCTATGTGCGGCACAATTCCTTTTTTTATGCGCTTGTTCTTATTTTTGCACTTAATGACGTGTAACGAGCTCGCGCGCGTGTTTTGCGCTCTCTCTCGCTCTCTTTATATATATGTATATATGGGTTGGCATGTATATACATATGCACACCATATAAATGGCCAGCATACACACAAACATATGTACTAGTGGCTGGGTTGTGCGTGCGATGGAGATGGCGCTCTTTGAAAATAAACAGGTAAAAAAGGTAAGCCAAAAGAAATAACAACAAAAAGTAGCTTTGCCACTTTTTTTTAGCCGTCTGCCTTTTGTTTTTTCTTTTTTTTTTCTCGTTTTTTTGTTTTATAATTTTTTTCTTGAGTGAAATGATCGTCAGCAAACAACCAAATTGGCCTGGCGGTTTTTCTTCTTCTTGTCTGTGTGTGTTGGCCAACAATAATTATCGCCGATACCTTTTAAATAATTAGTCAGCAAGAGCTGACCATGAAAAATCAGCACAAAGTGGGGAAATCAATGTAGGCTTTTGCAAACTGTTTACAGCAGCGCTTTATCTTTCGTAAAGTAAACAATACCTGATGTACATATACATACATACGTCAAGTGCATATGTGTATTGCATTTAATCACTAAACATTTTCAGTACTATTAGTGCTATAGTGCTAATTGATAATTACTACCCAGTTTCATTACTATTGTATTTGTTTAACAGCTTACCGCTGTTATTATTGCAGTGCATAAATAACTAGTAATCAAAATACAGTAACTATTATAACTTTGGAAGTTTCGCAACTGTACTTCATTTTCCTTACTGCTTCAACTTTACGACCATGAAAATCGTAAGGACGGCCATAAATTATTCATAATCAAAGATGGCAACCCTGTTTTAGCTTTCAAAGATAAATAAGAAGCATTTTCAAAAAACAATCGACAGAAAAGTCATTTAAACGGTCAATTGCCTCAAGCGGCCAAAAGCAAATGTCCGAATGAGAGGGCGATAGCAGAAAAACACAAAAACACCAAACACAAAACTAAATGAAACTGAGAGGCACTGCATAATGTGTCAGAAAGAGAGCGCTGCCACTGTGCCAGAGAGAGGGAGAGGGGGGCAGAGCAGCTGACAGCTGCCCATTTAAATAGCAGCGAAAAAAGTGCAGGTCGACAATGAAAATGTATTTTATGGTCGGTCAACAGCATGTATTTAATAACAGATATGCTAACATATTTTACGCGTAGCATAAAAACAATTTAACATTTATGCACCACATACATATTCTCATATATACATATATAGGAATAACATTTAAATCCTAAAAGATTGCAATCAACTATATGTTAATGGTTTCGAAATGAATGGAGAATATTTATTGAATGCTATTACACATAATATATAACCAACAAATTATTTGTGAATGGGGCGTCTGGTATATTTCACAACAAACAAATATAAAATCATTGAAATATAAAAACCACAAATGCGTGAATATAGGCCATTTAAACATGTGGACAAGTGAATGGATACTTTCCACATACATAGATCAAATATCAGATATGATATGAGATATTTTGGATAAGTATTTAAG
The DNA here is from genome assembly GCF_016746235.2 of Drosophila teissieri. Taxonomy (NCBI): domain Eukaryota; kingdom Metazoa; phylum Arthropoda; class Insecta; order Diptera; family Drosophilidae; genus Drosophila; species Drosophila teissieri. The sequence continues at coordinate 10,189,033 of NC_053031.1, read as the reverse complement.
CCAACCACACCAAACCAACAATCACAACTTGTCAGTTATGATGATGAATATTTAGCAGCTGGGATGCCTTTCAAAACTCTTCAAATGTGCTTCAGCATCGGCCATTAAAAAATGTTAACCACATCGGGATGTGCATAAATTATAATTTACCGAAGCGCAGCAGCCCCAAGATGTCGAATCGGAAGAAGAAGAAGACGAGGACGGGCGGGAGGTTGCCGTATAGGTGGAATCGGGGAGAGAAGGCGACAGACCGATACAAAAACCGAGAGAGAGTGAGAGAGCGAGAGGAAGCGAGGGAGAGAGAGAGCAGCCTTATATACACGGGCATGGAATGTTTGCCTGTGTGCACACGCAACACACACATAGATTCCGCCGTTTGGGTTCTACTTTCGTGATATACATATATATATATATATGTATATACAAGCATATACCATGTACAGTGGGCACTACATATGTAGAGCTGTGTGTGCAAGCATCGGGACAGCTAATCAGGCAATTAAAGAGCCACCAAATAGCCCAAGCAACAACAAATGGGTTCACACAAAAAACCAGAAGAAAGAGAAACAATTTCAAAACTGAGGTGGGCATCGACAATCAAAAGTGCCAGCAGCACAAGCAAAAAGTTTCCCATCAACTCTACATACATACATAGTTATAAAGTCTGTCATCGCCAAGTGAATGTGTTGCAAGAACCGAAACGTCAAAGGAAAGGGAGCCGCCGTTTTCTTGTTTACATAATGGTTGCAAAATTAAGAAAATCCCAACGATTCGCCGAAACATGCTGGGTTGTCACTCGCAGACAGTGGGTGGCATTTCCCACTGCCCCGCCCCTTTTTCGGGTTCAAACCACCCACCCACCCATGGCCTAAACCTGCAAATGCCACGCACTTTCAACGTACATATTTCAACCACCGAAAACAGCGCAGAAAAGCAGCCAGAATAACACGTATTTGCTAGTTAGGCGGCACGACTAAATGATACCGGTTATTCGTTGTTTAGCAACCCTTACAAATTCAAATTTTTAAATCACCACGCACATACTAAAAAGTATAAACACCAAGTGATTATAATATCTAAGCCTCGTGGGAAGTTCGTGTATTAAAAGCTATAAATACATATCTACACAATTCATTTCTATTATTTATTATTATTCTATTATTTAGTGGGTATTTTGTTTGTTATGAATACATTCCCATTAACCCCAAGAACCAATTTGAACCATTTATTATAGCCTATTAAAACGTTAAGACCGGATTAGTGCAAATATTAAATACTTTTGCAGGGGTGAATTGTTGAACACATCCCCGTATGATATTATATTTTAAGTAAGGTTCATGGAAAAATTGGCTTACAATTTTAGAACAAGTATAAAAAGCATTGCATTCTATTAACGTCTTAGGGAAACTCACACATATTATAAGGTTTAGACAAATACTAAGAACTAATAGGTTTCTTAAATGGGTATTACCTGATAGGCTACTAGTTTTAAAAGGCTTTCAAGTTGTTCTTAAGTTACCATGATAATAATGCAACCCTCGAGTAAAAAACAGCCATTATGAAACAAGAAGAAAAACAGATTCGACAAGTTACTTCACTTAATGCGGTTCCCCCCCGCCAAGGGGAAAAGCAAATCCGCCGCAAAAGGGGGTTGGGAAAACCAGAGTGGGCGGCTGCTGTTTCTAGAAACTTTTCGCGAACCTTTAAAATGGGCTTTAAAAAAAGTGGAAGGAAGGCAGGAAGGAAAAGAGCGTGGAAAGCCTTTACGTCTGGGCTCCCTTATTTGCCGGTTACGCCCCCTGAGGTTATGCCCACATAGCAACACAGCCCGTTGGCGCCACCCACGCGCCACCCCCTCCTCCCCTTTTTGACCTGTCTGTATGTTGGGTAACTTTTTTTTATTTTTTTTATTTTGCCTGCTTCTTCTTTTGCCTTTTGCCCTAACACAAAAATGTGTATCTAGAAATATTTTATGCAGGCAACTCTTCAGCGGGGGTGTGGTGCCTTTGGAGGGGGTGTGGCAGATAGGCGAAGTGGTTGGGACTGGGACTGGGGTTGGGGAAGGGGGTTGGTTCACCCCCCTCACCCCCGGCCAACCCGCCCAACAATGGTCGCTGCTCTGGTTTCGGTTGTTGGTGTTATTGCCTTTGGTTTTGGTTTTGGGCGTGTTTCTGGTGGCACAAAACTATGACCGAGAATCGGGGTAGGGTGTTCCGTGGGGCGGAGATATCGCTATTTCAGCACACATATAAATCTTTTCGCAAGATATACAGTCGAACTCGCATAACTGCAACGTGCCTAAACCACTTTGCAGTAAAATTCAATCAAATCTGTCATCGTAACTTAAAAACTTTTGTAATTTGAGACTTCTGAAAAACACACACATCTCAATAAACTAAATATGCACGTTCTACCGAAAGTTTTATTATATTATATTAAAAGTTGTATTATATTATAGTTTATACTACAGTTTCTTTTGAAAATAACTAGCGGCAAATTAAAGAACGATCTTGACCAAAACTATACCATAAGCGATTTAAGCAACAAATTTAAAGTAAAACTCCCATATCCTCCCGAATCCCCCTGAAATAAAAGTGCAGATGCTAGTGGTCGGAGCTATTGAAGAGGAGCTGTATATATATAAATATATATTGATACACATAGACGGCACATCAAGACACATGTCCACATAATTGCCAAACGCGCAAAATCGAAGTGGCGACCGGTCCACTCCACCCTAAAATTCACCACCCCCAAACCGCCCACAAATGCCCAGAACACCCAGACCACCCAAACCATCCAAAAGCACCCACCGAAAGCCCAACCCCTCGGCTTAGGATTACTCACCAGTCTGCATTTGCAGGTGGGTGGTACAGTTGCGCTTTCAATTTATAGTTGGATTCTCGGTGGCCTGGGTAGGACTGCTAAGCCAGTTTCATAAATAATTGCAGAATATTGAATTTTGAGGTGCCCAAAGCCCATGCCAAAACAATTTCCCCAACTGCCAATGATATTTGCGCTAATTGCCATTGCCGTCGTCGTTGGTATTTTCATTAAAATTGCGTAATATTAATGGTCGAATGCAGCGTGTGTAGTTTGGGGCTGGGTCACCATGCTGTGGCTAAAACTAATTTCCCGTCCAAGGTTTCAATGTTCACACACACACACACAACACACACACAGAAACCAACCATATGAGCAGCATCAACCAATTCGGATTTTCGGCATTACAAATTTGTGGAAATTTGCATATTTTGGGGGTGCTGACCCCGAATCACCCGACGTACGAATAAACCATATTCGCTTCAACCTGCAGCGGCAAGTTCACTGATACTGATATACAATGGTGTAGGCATATCATCGCATAGATTACGCAACTATTCCCAGGATACCGCCAGGGGCTGCAGAGAGAGAGAAAGAGAGACAGAGAGAGAGAGGGGATGGTGGCTTCACACATTCGCGGCGACACATTTGTGCCACTCGACTCCACAAGGTACCGTACCACCGGCATAAGCCACCCACAGGCTGGCCACCCGAAAATGGTAGGAAATCCACTCAAGCACATCGAACGCAGGGCATTGGACCACCAGTCACCACACATAGCCACCCCCCATAGCCCCCCTCCCCACCCCTATTTTTGTGCAACACACAACTACGCCACTGTACAGCTGGTATCAAAATAATAACACGGAAAACCCGGCCCATAAATCAGGAAACCCAGGTTATCTGCCATCTAAATCGGTAGAGTTGGCTTGTGCTTCATTTACTTTTTCCATATATACAAACGTATATTATTGAGTCTTATCAGCAACCTTCTGAGATAGAGTTCACTTTAAATATACGTAGCTTCTTAAATCTAGCACATTTCAAAGAAATTCAATGGATTTCTGTTAAGGCAAGTGACTTCAATTCGCACAAGATAAAACATTGTGTAGTTTGAGGAATAAACCTAAATATAAAGCTAAAGTTGCTAACATTTAATAAATAACCGAAAATTCATAATTTCTCAGTGATTTCCCAAGCTGCAGAAGTTTTTGTCATCTGAGCGACGACATTTGCTATAATCTCGACCTCAGCTGTGCGTAGGCCTTCGTTGGGTGGGAGTGGCGATTCCAGGGGGCGGTGGTTCATCGGTTGATGCTGCTGCTGCTATTGCTGTTGTTGTTGTTGTTGCCTTCGTTTTCGGGTAGCGACGAGAGCCCGGATATTATATGCATACTTGAACTATGCGAGGAAGGAAGCCAGGCGACCAGACCAGCAGCAGCAGCAGCAGCAGCAGCAACAGCAGCAGGACCCCTTCTGTCGTGCCATTCCCAAAAGTCCCCTAGACCACCACCCTAGCCCCCCACCACCACGCCCCCTTATCCTGTTTTGTATATGTATCTGTTTTTGCATGCTCCTCTCTCTCTTGCTCGCTCTCTGGCTTATGTGTGTGCGTTTGTGTGTGAGTGTGTTTATATACATGTGCATGCACAGCTGTACCGTTTCGGGGCATTTTACAGCCACAGAGCCGCCGCCACAGACCATGCGACCACCCAAGCACCACCCACAGCCACCCCCGCACAAGACCACCCACAACAACAATGCAAAACGTCTGCATTTCAACTAACGCCACCCGATACACAAACAAAGGTCGTGGGGAATGGGCTCCGCACAGCTCCTCCCTTTTGCGCCACACCACCCTCTCCCCCTCGAAAAAAACCAACAATCCACCCACCGAAGCACCCGGCCACCCACAGAACCACCCAGCCGCCCACTCAACACCCCCACCCACCCACTGCAGCAGCAGCCATCTCATATTGCCATAGTTGTTGTATTCTTCTTCTTATTGTTGTTGTTGTTCTTCTTGTTGTTGTTACTGCTGGGGCTGCCGAAAAAGTTTTATACATAAGCGGAAGCTTACGAAAATCCCCCACCCAACGGGACGAAAAAAGGGAAACCCCCTTGAAATGCCAGAAAAACAGAACTCATTACAAAATCAATAAGTTAATTTTACTTTTTTTTTCTTTTCTGTTTTTGCGTGCACCATTTACGTGACATTTTTACGACAAACTTCCTGCATATTAAATCAATAATACTTTAGTGAACAAAGTTCGAGCTCCGTTTACAATGACTTTTGGTTTTCCCAGCAATTAGATCTTAAATATAGTTATAAAAAAAACAAAAGCCTCTAGTTAATGCTTTAAATTTAAGTTTGCTCGGCCTTCTTGGTCGCGAATAATCGATTTTTTCAGAGGCAGCAGCGCCAAAGTTAAAACCACCCACTCATCCTCGGCACGAAAGCAGAAAGGGGATCCCATAAAGAATATATGTATAAGCGAAGTGAAAACAACTGAAGAGACAGGAAAACAACTCCCCTGAAAATGGGATGGCAGGGGGGTGGGGTAGGTGCGGAAAATCGGGTTGGCTAAAGGTTGGGCTAAGGTGGAAAGTATGGAAAATCCAAGTAAACGAATTCCTTTGGCTCGCCCGCCATCTGACCTTTTCACTTCGCTGGGGAATTTTAATAAAATTCCTTAGACTTACTGCTCAATTATTTACAAGAATTCCATGATTTATTGTTTATGTTCTTGGAAAAGTTATAAATTCTTTGTATGAATATGTACGTAGCACATTTGTACAATTCAGTTGCAGACTTTAATATCTGGACTTGAGCAATATCTTTGAGTTTACTCAAAGAACAGAAAGAATATGGTGTTCTTTGCATCGATAGTTGACCGAATCTTCCCTGACTTTGGCTGTTATCGTAATCGCCATCACAATCGCTCTTCAATCGCCTGCGAACTTTGATTCATTGTTCTCGTTGTTTAGTTGTTGTTGCAGTGTTGCAGCTGGGCTTTTGTTTTACTTGTCAACAGAGAGTTTAGTTTGGTGCATCGGCTTGGGCTTAGGTACTGCAGAAAACCCCTTCACCAATCATCCCCGAGCCCCTCCCTCTGCCCATCCAAAAACAACAATGCTGCGGACGCTGCATGCAACTATTGAGGCATGAACATGCAATTTATGTACCTCTGTATGTGCATATGTTTATATGTATGTACGTATGTATGTATGTACCTACGAACTATGAAATACAACAACAGCAGCAATAAGCGACTGTACTTTTGATATAAAATCCACTACACTCCACACACTCAACACACTCCCCCCCATACATGGAAAACCAAACCAAACACTCGCACACACAACACAGTTCAGTTGTGTACGTGTGTATGTATATAGTACCGAAAATACCCCCCATCGCACCACCGCCCACCGCCCAACGCCCACATTTAGAGACACCCACTTGGAGTGGAAAGCTCTGTTTAGTTTTAGTTGCGCTTTAAACTGCATTTCGGCTTGCGATGCCTTGTTGTTGCAAGCTGTACATAGAGCATTGCATGGGTGTCGACAGGGGGGTGGGCGGTGTTACTTGTGCAGCAAACGAAATAGAAAACAACTGCAATATGTTTGCTTCCCCGGAATGCAGAATGGAATAGCCAGAAACACAGCCCCAGTTGCATTGCAGGCGGCAGAGATTGGGCCAAAAAACAGACATTACAGCCGAAAACATGCCATCACCAACCAATTCCAGTTGTCATCTAAAAGTTGCAACATTTACCGAAGCCTATCTATATGCATTGGGTGGTAGAAACTTCAAAATGGCATTAAACAAACAATGAACCCAATACCATTTAATATTCTGCCACAAACTAACCTATCCTAACTAGTTCTAGTATGGCTTTTTAAATTAAATAATTACTCTACAAATTACAGACTTTAAAGGAAAGGAAAAAGAACCCATGGAAAACTCAACCCGTTCTGGCTGTGCGTAATTTTAAACAATATGAGCATTTTCTGAACCTTTGACCCCTTTAAGCGAAATTAGATGAAAATTTCGGATATCGAAGCAAGTGCCGGAGAGGTGGGGAGGGGAGAATGGAGTGAAATGGAGAATGGCAGGAGAAATGAGGAAGAGGAAGAGCGGAGCGTTACTGCAAAGCCGGCGACTTTTGTTGCTCCACTTGCACAAACAAAAACGCACGAAAAGTCGTAAAGAGAATTTCGGCTATCGAGCTGCTCCCCCAAACTCACACACACACACAAGCAAACTCACCTGCAAACTCAGGTAAATCGACGTGAGTGTGTGTGTGTGTGTGTGTGTGCGGGTGAGTGGTGCCTGTGTGGAGCTGACACGGCAACAAACAAAGGTAACGCTAAAGCCAAATCTACAGCGATAAATCTAGAAACCGGGCATTCTAGTTCCAACCTACCAGATATTTTACCTCTTTCGATTCAGCACTTTTTTTCGTGGCTAATTGGTTGGGCATACTAATTATCAATTGATTTCAATTACATTTTATAAATATATTTTATTTTGTAACAGTTTTTGTTATACAATTTGCATTCCGTTTGATTTCTTATCTATCCCATTTCTTATCAATCATTTTTTGTTAGTAAAATTAGCAACTTGGCAAAGTTAAGTAATTTGCATAGCTAAAATCTCATTTTCTGAAATTATTTTCCTATGAAAACTTGGATTGTTTAATAGATTGCAAATAGGCTCAGCAAACTTCCGAACTTTTAACACTCATCTCAACTTTTGGACTTCACCTGATCCGCTGAGAACTAGTTCACATTTCAACTACCCCGCTCCCCCTCCCCATTCAGTGCACCCAAAACAACAACAATTGCACTCACAGCAACACCAGCTACACTATTGCTACAACAACAACAACTACTAGTAGAAATGCGGGTCTGGGTCGTAAAATCGAGACCGTGAGCAAAGAGGAAAGGAGAGGAGAGAAGCGGAAAGGCGCAGAGAAGTGCAAAGCGGAGGCAAAGGAGGATGGGGAAACTCGACGAGACGTCGAGAATGCAGTGCACATAAAGAATGCCAAAATAAGTTTAAAACTAACGACGAACCGGGTTTTAGTGCGTGCGTCTGTATGTGTGTGTGTGTTTGTGTGTGGGAGCGAGACAGGCAGCAAGGTGGTTTTTTGTATGGCTGAGTGTTTGTATTTTGGAGCATGCAACATTGCCGAAAAATGCGTGCGATGGGGGATGGGAGAGAAAGAGAGAGGGGCGAGGGAGGCCCCCAAAAATGAGAGAACCGAATGGGAGAGAGAGTTTGCGGAACAAGTGCATTTCTGCATGAATGTGTGTGTGTGGGGGGTAATTTTCGAGAAATTAACAAGTGTTGCAAAGCGCAAAAGGTGCGTGCGGGTAATTATCAAATATAAATATATACTATGTAAAACAGAATAAAAAACAAAACGAATGGGAAAAAGTTCATTAACACGGTAAGCATTGTAAAATACCGCCAACGAATCTCATTCATAAGCGAGAAATGTGTGTATAGATAACGGGAACGGAAAGAAAAAACGAACAGCGGCGACAACCCCTTCCGAAAATAAAAAGAAAAACCGCGGCAACCCAGTCAAGCGACACAGGAAAAAAAGTAGCAGCTGAAGCAAGCTCCTAAGCATGGCGTCCCAGCAACAACAGATAAAAGCTGTAAAAATTGTCAATATAGAAGAAAGAAAGGCAGTCAGCAGCAACCACAACAACAACAAAAACAACAGGGAGAAGAAGAACAAGCAGCAGGCTTTGGAGCTTTGCGAAATAATGCGCGAGAGTTAAAGAAGAAGCCGCCAACGCCAACTGCGACGTCGGCAGAGCATTTTTAACGAGCCGAATGACAAGCGCACACAAACAGAAACACCAACACACACAAAGGCACTTATGCAGATGCATACAGTCGAGATCGAAACCGTAGCAGCAAGATCAGAACATAAAATAAAATTAACATAAGAACATAAGATAAAATTAAAAAATATATATTAGAAATTTGTGTTAAATATTACAATGAAAAACAATTGAGGTGTTTGAAAACATAAAGGCGTTTGTAAAATGTATTGATTAATAATACATTGATATATTGGGTATTTATTTAATTCTAGTGGCAATGTTTTGGCTATAACTCATGGTTTTTCAAGATAGTTTAATTAACCAACTACGGAATTTGATGACTTTCCCTAATTGCCACTATTGCATTGACCTCGATTGTGCGACCACACACACACACAAAGAGGCGCACAGATGGGCGACATGCATACGAGACGCCGCAGCAGCAGACCGGTTGAGGTTAAATTGGATAGTGGCAGTGAGAGAGTAGGAAAGAGAGCGGGGCGAACGAGAGAGAGTGATTGGAGATGGAGCATACATATACATATTGAATTTTTCTTCTTTGGCGTAATGAAAATTTTAGCACTGTTTTGGGGCAAGAAAACGGGGGAAAAAAATAACAGAAAACTTACCCGCGTGTGAAAATCCGTTAGTCGGTGGCGCCTCTGCCGCTGCGCTGCTGCTGCGGAACTCCTCTAGATTTTTCCAATTTCGCATGCACAAAACTATATGGATTTCACTTAATTAAATACACTGCTTATGTACACCTTATATATGCACTTATACGTTGGTATGTATGTATATACGCCTAACCAACACACTTGCAGCACGCGCTCTGCTGACGTCGACGCCGCTGCTTTTTTGCGGCTACTTTATCGAAATATTTTACACGCACTGCAGAATATACTTTGTTTTATTTAAATATTTTTGTTTGTCTTTTGCTTTGCTGTAAACTTTATACGCAATTTGTTTACTATTTCAAAGAGAGAGTGACACACACAAAGACACACACGCACACACAGATAGGCCGCTTCATGCACTCTTGTGCGGCATTTTATTAATCCTCGTCGATTTGTTTGTAAATAGATAACGATACGATATTGTATTGTATCCGCCGAATCCACAGATAACAAACCCGATTTAATTTCAATTGTGCTTTTTCGCCGTTCCGCTCACGCACACTACCTCACACACACAGACGAGACCGCGTAGCACGTCCGAACGATCCGAGAGATGAAAAAGTAAAAAAGTGTTTGTTTTGTTTTCCTCCCTAGCGATGGTACGCGAGTCGATGTTAGCTGGATACAATCGCTGGCGCTTGGGATTTTGTGCTTGCGCTGTTTTTTCTCTTTGGCGCTAGCACGGTCATACCGCAAATTCTACTCTCTTGGATTCGAGTTCGAAAATACCTTTAGCATGTGCAGCAACCAATTCAGAAAAAACATTCGAAATTAAGTTTTTGGCGGGGCTTTTTATATAAAAATATCATTATAATTATAAAGCAATAAAATCTAGGTTGATTAGCTTCAAATATTGTTTGCTATGTTACCACTGAATATGTCAAATATTGCAGCATTTTTATTTCAAAATATCAAACACGAGTATAAAATTATACATATATAAAAACGATGTAAGGTGTTTAAACCTTGTTGAATTGCACAAAGTTTTCCGACTGGTGCTTGATGTACGATTTGCGACAGTCCATATCTTCAGCAGGACGATTGTGTGGAGCCCACACAGGTTCACCCACAAAATAGCGACGAGTTCTGATGAAGTTCTGAGGGAACACAATAAAAATAGTTTAAAAAATAGTACGGATATACGATTGTGCAGATAAATTACATTGGTATCCAAAGTAAAGCGGTGATAGATGCCCGCCGGTATAATGATCAGATCTCCCTTTACAACCTTAATGCGCAGCCAATTGTCCTCATTGCTATAATATATTAATAAACAATAAGCTAGACTATAAAATGCTGTGTAAATAAACAAGACTTACTCGCGCACATCAAAATAACCGGATCCATCCAATATCAGGCGAATTTCCTCATCCGTGTGCAGGTGTTCGGTGAAAAAGGCTTTTAACTTGTTGGCATAGTCTGGAAGGCACTTTTCCGAGCAGGTGATCTGTAAGAAAACTTAGTTTACTAATGTTCTATATGGGTTATATAGGGGAGCATCGATCTTGCCTCATCATCGTAGGTGTAGCCACGTTTCGCCCTCAGTTCGGTGAGGGTATTATCGCTCTGGTACGCGTCCGCATTGATCTGCAAATGTGAATAATCAAGATAAGCTCGCCCCCAAGGTCACTTGAGGTTTACAAAGTCGCAGTTTCATTTCACTTGCCTTAAAGTATTCCACGCCGGTCTTCTGGTAAAGATCATCCAGTTCCAAGTAGGCAGGCGGATTGCGATGGTGCTCCAGGCGCTGGTCGGTTTCCTCCGTATCCATATACCAAACCTGCACCATTTTGGACTGTTTTAAACGGGTTTTAACGAGCAACTAGCAACAAATAGATTAAACAAGAAAAATTCAACTGCCATCAGCTGTTCGCTTTCGAATTTTCGAAATAGATAACAGACCCACAGTCGAATGCCGCTAGTGCTGTTAACTCAACATTCGATAATGAACGCTGTTAACTTTGTATTCGAAATACAGTTTTTTTCAAAAACAATTTTACAATATTTGCTTTAAAACCCAAAACAATTTTGGCAATAAAAAATATATTGCAAAAAACCCCCATCTACTTTGATTTGATAGTTTGTTGTGTTTCAATATTACCCTTTTATTATTTTACGAATCATATTTGTATGTTTTGACTTTAATTGAATCTGTGGCCTGCCATATTGCCTCTCATTACTATTATCTAGTTTAATTTGTGTAGTCAACTGCCAGTTTGGTACTAACACCAAGTTAGTACGCGAAAATGCTTAGTTCCTGGTTTTATGTTACATTTATTGGCGTTACAAAGGAGCACAGGATTACGCAGTCAGTTTGGACAGTTCCTCGCGAAGTTCGGCAGTGTCGATGGTTCCCTTCGCTTGCGATTGCGGTTGGGTTTGGGATTGGGCCAGGAGGCGGGCACAGTTCTTCTTGTGCATGAACCAATGGAGCCGCTGGCACTCGCGATCGCAATACTGCACCGCCTTGCACTTGGAGCACTTCTTGTCCGGCTTCTCTGCGCCGCAGGTGCTGCAGTAGCTGCCCTCGTCCTGAAAATGACGATTTCCAGATTAGAAAAGAATTGGAATCATTAGCATCTGATAGTTAGACCCACCACAAAGCCCCTCATTCCATTAATGGCATTCCGCAGGATCGTTAGTGCTGGTGGTGCATCCTTGGCGCCAAATTGCGTGGCGATTTGCCGGAAGATGGTGCACTCCCTCACGGGAAATTCCCTGGCGCACTCGCGCAACGTGTACTCCACATAGTCCAGCTGGCCCAGCTTGTTCTCCTTGAGCACCCGCTTCACAAATACCTCAATGAAGTCGTTCTTGTTGGCATCACCCGCCTCCTCGCCACCTTTCTCCTTGTGCTGCGCCTTGAATTGCTCCTCGCAGCGTATGAGCTCGGCCAGAATCCAGCCCTGATAATGGAACTTGAAGGCCAGCAGCTCATTGAGGTCATGCGACTTTTGCATCTCCTTTTCGCACATCAAGGCCAGCGTTTTGCGGAGGCTGGACAGGATCCTAAGTAGTCCCAGCGACTGCACGTTCAGGGCAATCCTCACGGGATGCAGGTTGATTTCGGTGACAAAGGCGTGGAACGATTTGAGTAAGCTGGGTGGTATCTGCGGCTCCGCCTGCTGGCCATGCACTTGGGTGTAGTACTCCAAGCTCGACTGGGTCACATAGTTGTTGATGGTCTCCACACACGCGTGGTTGCCCACAAAGGCGGCCATCTGGGCGGCGGTCCTGTTGACACTATTGAGACTACCTGGCTTGATGCCCGCATCCAAGAGCAGCCGGCACACATGTGTATTACCAGATAGAGCAGCGAAATGCAGTGGTGTATAATCAGCTCCATGCTGATTCAGGTTTATGTCGGCACCCTACGGAATAAAAGGCAGTTATTATGCGTTTCTGTGCAGAGAGGAATCTATAAAGTAATTATCCTAGTTCAATTGATACAAGCAGCATTAGTAGCTTCTATTGCTCATGTAGGCTCCAAAGTAACTGAGCTTTATTGACTTAAGGATTTTCTAGATCGATGAACTGGGAGCTCGATGTAGCTTGTGGAACTTCCATGCTAGGAGCCCAAGCGACGGATGCCCGGTAGATATACCCACCATGTCCAGGAGCAGCTGCACCGCCTCGCGGTTCCCCTTGAAGCTGGCGTGGGCCAAACACGACATCCCGCTGTCGTCCACGAAGTTTACATTGTTCACTCCCGCCAGCAGCTGCTTGAATCCACTGGTGTCACTCTTGGCCAGGTGCTCCAGCAACTGGCGCTGCACATCGTCCAGCTGCTGATTCTTCGGGCTCTCCTCGGTCATTGTGGGTTAAGTTTTTGTTGGCTTTTTCCACGGTCTCTCCGGAAAATGGAAATCAAGAAAACTCCACTGTTTTCGGCGTGCACGGGCTTACAGCGATAGTTGCGTCGTTTTGCAGCACTGCTTGCCGGTTGGGATGCGATATATCGCTACGTTATGGTGAGTCCGTAAAAAAAATAAAAGATATTGTAAGTGTAGAATTTTTTAAAATCAGAAAACATCAATTTTGGCATAAATGTGAAAAGTTAGTAAGTTTCAGTTAGTTGGTATTATAATTTTATATTTTACATTTTTTCAATTATTTTATTAGTATTATATAAATTTTTTTGTTGACAAAAATTTTAAGTTAGTTGTTATTATGACTTTATATTTTATATTTTTGCAGCTGTCTCTTTGCCATATTGATTTATTTACACCTAAAGCTTAAATTTGTTTATAAAATATCCATTTTCAAACACCTATAATTTATTGAAATCTTATTGTTGAATAACTTTTTATTTTTTATAGAATTATTTGCCGTTTGTATTCCCATCACTAAATTGTTTTTTTGCAGTTTAATTTTAGTATTTTGTGCAGGGCTGTATTGGTATATTTTCGAATGTGTTTTATTCGACTACCCACGCCACGGTCACTCCGCTGTTTTGTTGTTGTGTTTTTTGTCGGCGGCGTGTGTATCGCATTCGCATCGCATCGCATCGAATTGAGTCGAATTGAATTGTATTGAATTGAAATCGTGTGTTTTGTGTTTTTGAAAAACTGATACAAGCATTTAAAACCAGCGAGCTGCCAACAATGTTGAAGGCGCCCTTGCGCTATTAACGAAATAATTTTAAAAAAATATAATAAGCTTCGCAGAGTGGAAAAAAGGTGATAAGCGTGCTGAAGAAAAAACGAAGAAAGGAAGAAATTCCAATGCAGACGAAACCCTTTTGCATGGGGAAATGTATAAATAATATACAAGTGAAGATAAGCGCGCAAAATAGCGAAGCAGGCGGAAAAGGGATGGCGAAAGAGCGAGATAAGGAAAAGCCAGATAAACAAAAGCCGCACACACACAGACACACACATGGCCACAATTCTTTAACAAAAACAAGCCCGTTTTTTGTTGCTCTTTTTTTTCGCAATATGTGTGTTTACATGTGCTGCTTGAGCAGGAAAATGGCCTTTTCCTACTTAGCGCGATGTGTGAAAATTGGCCTTGCCGATTTTCCTTCTCCTTTTTTGTTTACCGATTTCGATCTGTTTCTGTTTCGATTTCGCAGTATTTCCTGCGAAACGCACACAAACGCACATTGCCAAGGAAAGTCAGAGAGAAAGAAAAAGAGAGAGATAGAGGCCTTTTCATCATCCTCTCTCCTTCGCTCTGCTCTTCACCCCCCGCAGTGCAATTTGTGAGGTCGAAAAAATACAGTAAACATTGGTTAGTGATGAAACAAGGTGGAAAATCGGCGGCTTTCCTTTGACATGTATAGGTTTTTTATATCTTGAAAAAATAAATATACTATTTAAGATCTTTTAAAAATATAATTAAATTAAAGTACGTTAAATATGTTTTAGAAATGTGCCTTTTCAAAATGTTTTTTTTTTTAGTTTTCTTGGAAACTAATTTAAATTAAATTAACTAAATAATATATTATGTCCCTTCACTTCGGAATATTAAGAAATTGTAAAACAAAAAACCATTGTTAGACTTCTACTAGTTCAAAGTCGGCATTCAAGAATTTCCTTGAACCAAAACCATCTGTGTTATTTTTTCATCCTCGAAGGGGGCTGAAAACATTGAAAACGCAGGGTTTTGTTTTCACCGCTTTTCCCACCCTTGCAACAGCCGTTTCCCATTGTCCTCCAAAAGATGAAACAAGTTCCTGAATTGAGTGCAGCCTCCCCCCGCCACCGACCTCCACTATCAACTATCCCTAGCAACTTTTGCAGCTGCCCCATTTCCTTTATGGGGCTCTTTTTCGTGACAACAGGTGCAACAGCTGCTATATCATCTTTATTCTCTTCGTTCCCACTCCCTTTCAGTGCTCCAAACCAATAAAAGAAACCAAAAATAACTCAAAATACCCGAAAAGTGCTAATTAATAACGCAACAGCATAGGAGGAAAACCCAATACTACGAAATTCCAAAAAAAAAACACATCAAGTATTAGTTAATCAAAGAAAATGGGAAAACTGCTGAGCCTGCTGTCACGCGACGACTCCAATTGTTGCGCCGCCAAATCCTACGACGTCTTCCTGGACTTCGAGAACGCCGCGCCCACGGAAACGGAGCGGGCGATCTACGACGAGGTGGAGCGCGTGCTCCGGGAATCGGAGGTGGTGCTGGAGGAGATTCAGATCTATCGGGTGAGTCTTAGTCTTAGTCTCGATCTCAGCTGGCCATATGCGTCATTAGCCACGGGCTAAACCTCAACCCCTGCAACCGGTTATTGGGCATTTGTTCAATGATTACTATAGTTCGACTCACTATATGATCAACACGTATTTTTTAAGAACTTGCATCACCCTATTTTATTTAAATGTAAATAAAGACTTTTTAAAGGGGCATAACTAAAATAATAAGTGATTATAAGTGATATATTTAAAGGGCATTTAATCGTTATTATTACTTTAGTTAAAGAGTTCATAACATTAGTTTATAGACACTTTAAAGTAGTTCCAACTTCACCGAACAGGGAGAGAAGTATGAGACTGATAATTTCAACAACTTGCTAAAAATAACAACAATCGCCGGGAAATTGAAAGCGACAAAAAAGCACAACAGAAAAGAGCAACAATAAACGAGCAACAAATTGAGTATTTAACCTTTGGCAGGGTGAGAAAAGAGACCCACTGAGCGCTATTTTGTTGTTCAATTTGACTCTCTTTAAATGTTATTGCTCTCACACCCACTGAAAGTAATAAAAACAAATGTATTACCACTTTAATAAACCAATGATTGTCATTGTTTGGTTTATGGCCGTATTAAAATTAGCAAGTCAAGTATTGTTAGCTTTAGAACTTCACGCTTTAGTAGCTTTTATATTGATAGACTTTAGGGATCCATTATCAAATAAATATTGGCTCACAAACATCAATAAAATCAACTCTGAGCAATTGGTTTGGTATAGTAATAATAGCGCTCTGCCACTGATAAGATAAACAGGCCTGCAAAAGATCATTTCCCGATGGATCCAATGTGGCTCCTCCAACGTGTAGTATGCCCCAGTGGGTCTCTTTGGTGGCCTGAGTCACGCACGTGCCCACATGATCCGATCCGGTGGACGGACTTCTTTCATTATCGTCATCGCTCCACTGACGTCATTAACCAACTTTTGCCGCCGCTCTTCGCACTCCCATAATTCTCCGATAATTCTCCACCTCTCTGCGCGAAGAATTAGTCACCCAATTCTTCGTTACTCACACAGAAAACAAATGTCTATGATGGGTAACTACCACTTGTAACTGCTCTTTTATCAAAGTTAACTTTGAAAAAGTTTTTGAAAAGTTTTTTGTTTCTGTAAAAAGGACTGATTTTTTAATGCTGACCTTAAAAAATCGGTAAAAAATAAAATCTATATTAAAAGAATAAAACGAAGCTGAAAAAAAATATAATAATTGCTATAAAAATTATTAATAATTACTATAAAAATTACTAATAGTTACTATAAAAATTATTAATAATTACTATAAAAATTACTAATATTACTATAAAAATGATTAATAATTAAAAAAAAATGTCTATAAAATATGCAATTTACAATGATTTAAATCAATTAAAATCCATAAGCAGGTAATTTTTTCTGTGTGCATCTGACCTTTTGGCGACAAATTCTAACTCACATTGGTGTGTGCAAATTATTAATTGGGTTTCAGACGCAAAAAAAATGGGAAAAAGACGGCCAAAGGGGAGAAAAGAAAAAGGGGTGGAAAATGAGGGGCGGCAGACAAACAAATGTCAGGCCGAAAAGCTTTAATCAACGCAAATGAACTGGAAAATGTATACCAATGAGCTCATTTCCTTTGTGTTGACCCACTTAAATGCTTCCGAAAGCAACAAAGACGACCTCGTGGGGCATTTAACCCTTTGGTGCACCGATTCCCGTTTCGCTTTTATTTCTTTTTTCATTTCTATACCTAACCAGAGGTATTTAAAATGCGCTTAATTTGCGTGCTGCATTTATGCATTTCATTTTCATTGCAATCTTTTATTGCACTGCTCTGAGCGCGTTTCTTTTTTGTTAGCCCAAAAAAAAATAATGAGTGGGTGGCTTTTGGGTTGCCACAACTGGTTGTCAAGGCAAACAAACTGGTTGTGGAGTAGGTGATTTACCCCCCCCACCGCTTCCCCTTTTGCCAAAGTAAAATAGTTGGCCAGGCGCCAAAAGCGCCAAAAAGCTGGCAAAAATGGCAAAGACTTCATGTTCTTTTTTGGTTTTTTTGTGGCACTTATTCCTGCAAGTCGCTTGCTATAAATAGAAGGAAAACGGCAAAAGGAAAAATCAAAGCTTTTCTTTTTCTGTTTGCCTCCGGCATTTCTTGTTTCTTTAAGTTGAGTTGCGAATTGCACATTGGCTTTAAAAGAAATCGTTAAATGCGTTTCAATTTACAAGCCATGGTTAATGGGGTTTCTGTTTATACATTTTCATTTGTTTCTAACATTTGATGTCGTTATAAATAGGTAGTTATTCTGGATTATGTTTCAAAAATGAGCTGAATCCCAAAAATCATCTACAATGGCATATTCTCTTCATTCAGAGCAATCATTGTGCGGTGGTATTTCCCGGTGGTAATAGGCTTTTCTATCTGAATTATCAGCTTGTCACTTGCTAGTGACGCTTTTGTTAAATATTGGCCTAGACTAGATACGGCATAAAAGGCGCCTATTGTGTGTGCGCAATAAACAAGCCACAACAACAGGGTCGACAAAGGGCCGCAAATAATAACAATAACAGAAAAAAAGTCCCATTCCAGTGCAGCAGAGGATAATCACGATGATAATGCTTACGCACTCACCTGAAGAATGGGAAAAAACAACAATAAATGTGAAATTACTATATTATATTATTTTATTAACAAGCAACAACGTGTGGGTGCTAAATGTACGTAGTTATCGGGTTTGTGGGCCAAGATCATTGATATCCGATAAACTGCTTCGAAATACTTACTATGTACATATGTATGTATATACTATGTGAATTAAGCCAGTATTTTTGTGGTTTTCCACGCCGCCGACAGCCGGATAGATAACGCTTACATATGGCCAGCTATCGTCACCGGCAAACATATGTTCAGCACATGGAGTAATCCAATACGCAACCTTGGATTTCCAAACCCCCATGAAAAACAAGTGCAAAGTGCTCGATATCAGCTAGGTTTTGCTTTTTTTTCTGTGGTTTGGATGGCTTTATTACGTTTGATATTGCTTTAGATTTCCTATACTTACTCTCACTGGAAATGAGTTTGTTCACAATTGAGTCATTATGCTAATATTTTGCATAATTTAAAGAATATGCATTCAAATGTTTTTGAGTCACTAAAATGTTATCAGCTATTTTCGGGTTACGCAAACTAAACATTTAATTTATTTAAAAAGCAAATATATATTTTATGCTGAAAATAATGAAACAAAAAACTCAACTCAATTTAATTAGGAAAACCCAGAACATAACTCACATAGCTCATTTCACTTTTTAAGCCACTGAAACTTAAACTTTCCCAGCAAATAATATAATGATTTGTCATATATGTATGTGTATCCCCATTTTCCCAACAAACTCAGTCACAGCTGCTTTCACTCAAAAGGGGATAAGTCCCCACTTCAAATTGAATATATGCGCCAGCGACCCATTTAAAAACGTGCTCCACATTGTCAAAAAAAAAAAAAAAAAAAACGATTTGGCATCGTATGAATAAAAATATATGCACATTTAAGTATTTAATGAGAGTTATACACTCGAGGGCGAAAGGCAGACAGACAGACAGCCAGCGGCAATCAGAATAATCACAGAATCGGAATGAGCAGTCATTAGATAGGCCCCATACCCCTCAATCCCCCATACCCCCCATTCCATATAGAATACCTCTCATCTCGGCACTCCCACCTCTTCCAGTTTCCAGTTTCCATGCCACGAATAACTTGAATGATGTGCGCGAATGCAAAAGCACAGAGCGGGAAATAAAAGCCAACTTCCGGTTGCTCATTCAGTTGGTCAGTCAGTCGATATAATCGCCATAATGTGCGTGCCAGAGATCTGCATTTGAATATTATAAAATTATCATTTGGCCAGCACTCAAAATCTGTTCTCTGCAAAGGAAAAGCTATCAAAAGTGCAGTGCAAAAAAATGCACTTCAGTATTTAGATATTAAGATATTATCTATCAGCTATTCTAGATTTTTGCTTTAATGTAATCAACCAATTTGAATGCGAGATATTAGCCTAAAAGGTTTAATAGTCACTTACATTAAGCTCTATATATTTGCCTAAAAGGTATAATAGTCTCTTACATTTAGCTCCTCTGAATGGATTTTTAATGTTGTTATTTATAAATGTTGTATACCCTTTCAAGGTATAAATATTTTCTCTTTTATTCCACGTCATAAACCACAAATCAGTTTCGACCAAAATAGAAAAACCGCCAGCATAAACAAACCAAAGTGTAAACAAACACGTAAACCGCCTTTAAGGTCAGCAGTTTAATCAATCTATTATTCTCAACAAATTCATTTGCACATCAACTTCCGCATTTGAAGCATTTACAACATTTCCCAAAAAAGTGGGACAATCCGCAAATGGAACTCCTCGAGGTTTTATTTTGAATTTTACAGCCACATCATAAATGCGTTTCAAAGCAGTTGAATTTGATTTTGTAATGCCTCTAACCTTTAGTGTCCAAATTAGCCACCATTTAAATTGAAATTCATCATTCATTGCATTTCACTTTTTCGAGTCCGTATTTGATGGTTTGGCCACTGCCAAATTGTTTATGGCCAAAACGTTAACATATTTATTTTCGAATTTCCGACGTCATCAGCCGCAAATCAATTGCGCCCAAAATAGCCAAGTTTCAAACGTAAACAATTGCAAGTAAATTAAAGTGTAAAGCTCAACGAGGAATTTGTTTCAACTGCTACGTATCGAGTGCCATTTTCTCAAGTTTTCGAGTGCACTTAAAATAATTTCGTGTCGCCTGAATTTAAGTGCACTTTAAAATTATTTCGTATAGTCTAAATTTAAGGCACAAATGTGCCATTTCAGTGCGCCCACACACAGGCCACAACTGAAGTGCGTTAAAAAATGATGGGCTAATTAAAAAATAAATATTGCATGCATGATGAAAAATAAATGAAATTAAAAGGTGCATGTGCGGAATATAATTAAATGTATTTTCCTTTTCATAAGTATACAAACATACGCTACTGAAACGCACTGTGTGTGTTTGTATGACACATTTTAGTGATTTATTAAAATGGCACTGAGCTGATTTCATTTAACCGAATTTACTTTAATTGAATAACGCCCCGAGAATTGTTGTTTATTGTATTTTACTCGATGGCTTTGACCACGGGTTATAACAGCTTCAACGACTAAAGATGGCCTCGAAAATGAGTTTTTTACTGCCGTGTGGACAGGACAGCGACCACAGACCACTCGACAATATGTTTAAATGCATTTGAATTACGCTCCTTGTTAAAAAGGCGTTAAAGCTGCCAAGTTGCCAAGTTGCCAAGTTGGCAATTTACGACTTCTGGGAGGGATCGCAAAAACACCGACGTTCATGTCTGATGTCTGAGTCCCTCTAAGCAGCTTAGAAACCCGGTGCATCCACAAAGTGCAACGAAAAGTTCTCAGCAGTTTATTTTTTTACTGCCGGCGTCTGTGCAGAAATGTATTTACATTATTTTATATCTTTTTTACGAGCAACTGTTTGGCATCTCCATTTATGCGTGTAATTTGCACAAAATAAATAATTTCGCTGATTTATATGTGTATCTTTCCTTGGGGCGTTCAGCAACACAGAAGTTATTCCATGTTTTATGCCGCTGCTAACCCAATTTCCATTTTCAACAGCTGTTTACGAGTTTGCAGCAGTGTGGGAGGAGTTGTAAATCGATCAAAATAAAAAAGAACCTCGTGCAAGAGAAATGTGATTTACTCGAGTTAATTGAGAACGAGGGAGTGACACATGTTGTATGGGAATGCGACAGCTATTTTCCCACTCCTTTTGCCCATTTCCACAGCATTTTCCCCTGGGGACATTGACATTTGTTTGGCTGCCCGGATGAAGTGCGTCAAACTCGGGTTTCCGATAAGCGAACTTGTGTCGATAATTAAATGCTATTATTTTGCATATTGCTGGTTTGTTTTACGTACTCAAGGCTAAAGACTAATTAATGTTAACTTTATTGAGGGATTGCAAAAGACAGGATTGTGAAAAAGGACTTTATGACCAATCGATGTTTGTAAAAAGCTTTAAACTATTGTTTTTAAGAAATAGCATCAGATCGTTGGGGTTTTTCTTTAAAATATGACTTACTTGGCATGTAAAACCAGTGAGAGTAATCCCCTGGGATGGTTATTTCACATTTGCATGAATTTTCACTGTTTTCCAGCGAAAAAGCACACATTATCCCCTCTCGTTCTCACCTGACATTGATAATGCCCGGCTTATCTTATCTTTATTGCAAACGCAGGCCTGTTGTAATTGCCGCTGTTTTTCGACTCTTTTTTCTGTTTTTTCTGTTTTTTTCTTCGATTATCTTGATAAATTATGTCCGTGCTCGTGACAAGCAAAGTCGCCTGGCCGTTTGGTTGAAATAAAGCTATTATGGCTTATTCAAATGTAAATGGTAATTGAATTTACGACGCACGCACCAAAAGAATTGGAATGACTTTAATTTCATTATTTTCGGTTCATTATATGGTTGTCAAAGCTCTTAATGATTCACACAGCATTTGAGTTCCTCCAGTTTCTGTGTAATGTCCAAATATGTGGATAGACTTAAGATTTTCACTGGAAACCATAATCATCTGGGTTTTACGCAATATTAATAGACTTAGCAAATCACTATTTATAAAGCGATGCATCAACTGAAAGTGATCGTTTTAATTGCGAAATGCTATTGTTTTGCAAATCACTTTTAATGATGCACAGCATCGTCGCATTCTTGTGAAAATTAAAAGTTAAACATGCACCTCTGGTTTTCTATCTCTGTAGTGCCCTCTCTTTCCTGTCGCTTCCCGTCTCTTTTTCTCAACAAAAGCCGCAGTCAACGATCGCTCAGATTCAAAAAATGACTCACAAAAGCCATAGTTGCGAGTTCTTGTCCGAGTCAGCAGTTTTACAAGTGTAACGCAACATCAACAATAACAAAGAATTTTGCAAGGCCTACACAGGGAAAAAAAAAATAACTTAAAAATTATTCCTAATAAAAGGAACAAACTAACTTTACACTCAGAAACATATGTTTCATATCTGCTTGTAAATAAAGGGGATGCCATGTTTTAAAAAAAAATATTTAGGAATTCTACATTCTTGAATTCTTTGCTCAAATATCATTCATATAATTTTTTTTATTTAATAATTTGATAAAAGGGCATGTTTGTTCATTAATAAATATGTATGTATGTATGTATAAAATTTCTGAAAACAGCTCATATAACAATAATATTTTGTACATACATATGTAAATATTCAAAAATAATCTTTTTCAAAGCAAGAACGATATAAAAAAACCAAATTTATTAAAAACAAAAATACCCTATTCTGAGTCACGGGTCTCTACAATTTTTAAATAAATAAGTTGAAAGTGAAAGCAACATTAAGTAACTTGCTTACTCATAGTTTAAAATTATGTACATAAAGTGTTTCAGGAATGTTAAATCTGAATTTCATTAAAAAAAGTTTAGATTCCGGGAAGTGTGATTCAAGGCCATTAAATACAAATTTCGCCACTTACTTTTATTTACAAGTTCTGCTGATATTCCCAGCTTAAAACTGGAGCAAAACCTAGAACTTTTATTTTCCCTGTTGAATATTAAATTTATTATGAAATTCTCGTCAGCGGAAGGAAGACGCAGATATAAGCAGCGGAATTTGTTGGAAATTATGAAACATTTATGATTAGCTTAGTCATCTGAGTGGCACTATAAGAAAATTGAAATTGTAGACTCAACCTCTCATCGTGTTCGCCATAATTTTCACTGTCATTTTAGCACTTGCACTTGTTTTATTGTTTTTATTTTACTTATTGTCATGAACGGCGACCGAGTGTCTGTGGCATCAGCTTCCTTTGTCTCGTTCTCTGCTTTTCATTTGAGTTTTTCTTATTAAAAGCAAAATTAAATGAAATTACGGGTCATCAAAGAGCTACCCCCACTGTGAAATGGTTTTTGTTCTCTGCAATTCACGGAATTCATTGGCATTGATTTGTGGCTCGCCAATTTTATCACAAGCAAGTATATATTTTGTCATTTTCGCTTGTCTGCGGTTCATTCATCGATTCATTCACATTAACGTGATGGGAATTCGAATGCGGTGTTTTGATGATGCAAGCAAAAGCATACGGGAAATTAGAAAAGCGCAGTCATATACTCTTTTTATGGAAATGAAAATGTCAGCAAAAGCCAGCAAAAAAATGCCCGGCATGTTTGGCATGTCTGTCTGTTTTGTTAAAAGGTCTGTCTTGTCTCTCCCCCCAGGGGCACTGTTTTTTGTTGTCAAACACACTGCACTGGGGTGTAAACAACTTCTGTGGCATCCACGATCACATTCCCAATTCGCTTGCCGCTGCTGCAACACCACACACACCACCCACACTTTTCCGGCGACCCCCCCTTTCTCCCCCTGCGAAAACGCATGACATCAACTATTTTATAGCGTCACGCGTTTCCATTGTGGGCGAAAGTCCGATGGCAAGTCGGAGTTGCACTTTAGCGCCACTTGGGATAAACACTTGCACAGGGAGAAAAAGATGTATTCAAAAAACGTACATTTATACTAAAAAAAATGGATTTTACTCATACCAATTGCGTCTTTAAGCCTGTTGATTGTGTGTTCAACTATAGCAGACTTTATAACTTATAGTTTATAACAGAAAAGAGGGATTTGGAATTGAATGAATACAGAATAATGGATTTACTGAAGACATTACAGTATTATATATCCTACATTTTGTTAAAAAACAGATATTCAACATTACTTAATAGCTTAAATTATTAAATTATCAGTTCAGAAGAATTTGTTGTAGGATAACATCCAGTTAAACAATCACAATGGTCCTAATAGTAATAACTTCCGAAATTACCTTTGACATTACTTCATTGTAATTATCAGCGTTTTAATTCTGCAAGATCTCCTGATTTTTTCTCTCAGTGCTGTAGTAGCTGCAAGATAAAGCTGGCGCTGTGAAGCAGGTTCGAAGTTTAGTTGGTGAGTGTGGGCTGCGATTAGAACACGATCATGTTCGCTAATGCTAAACAACACTTGCCAAGTGTCAATGGCAATTATTTGGGGCACAGTAAGCACTCTTTGCACATTTCAACATTTCAGTTCAGCGTTTCAGTTGGACATCTCTGCATTTCCGCATTGCTGCCTCTAATTTCGATTTCAATTAAAAACACTGCCATTCTGCGGCAGATGCAACACTCGCCAAAGTTAATTAACTATTCATCTAAGTGTGGTTATGTGGTTATGTGTGGTTGGCATTGTGAGTGCTTTTGAGTTCTTTTCCCTATTTTTTTTTGTTGCTTTTTCTGTTTGCTGCATGATGGAGCAAATGAAACGCTGACTGATTGCGCCTCTATGCTGCTCGCAAGTGTTTTAATTAAGCGCCCAAACTAGAAACAGTTACAAAGCGCGGAAAACGGTTCTTTCCTTATTATGATTACTTTTCAACCGAGCAAGCATGTGTGCATATAGTACATATATATGAAAGTCTTACAAGTTCAAGTTTGTTGTGGTCTTGTGGGTGATTTTCTTTCATTTTCCCCCACTTTTCTCGGTAAAACGCTGAAGCAGACAGCACGTGCTGTTCCAAATGGAGCGCATCGTCGTTTTGCTGTGAACTTAAGATGCGATGCAGCGATGAATCAACACAATTGCTCACTGGACAGAAGTTGCAGTATGCGGGATCTCGATCCCGTTTCCTGTGACTTGGGTTTCCAGCTTCAGCTTGAGTTCTTACCCACAAGAAACACCTACGCCTTTTGTTTTTGCACCTCCCCCTTTTTTTTTGTTTTTTTTGGTTCTGACATGCACATGACGCAAGATAAAATGCAGGCGACAACTCAAAGAAGATGGGGCAAAATAAGGAAAATACACTTGCGCATTTTATGCAAAAAAAAATCAATTTATTACAGGAATTTAAAAACGCTTTCAGTAAAAATATTGCTTTTCATTTGTCGCTATTGCAAAGTGTCGAATATACGCTAGATATAGTAGACATAACATTTTACTGATGGTTTCCCATACTTCTATAATTTTTATGTATTTTAGTACATAGAGTATACATACATATGTAACATTTAGTTACGTGCGTCGCACAGATTTGAATTAAAATGTGGAATGTTTTTACATATACCATCAATTATTATTCCCCCAAGAAACGGACGAACTGCTACCCCTAATCATAATGCCCCCCGCCAGGGTAATAAACAAAAGTGAGCTGCCTAACGACACTTGGCCACATGTAGGAAACCCCCAAGAAGAAGTATACCTCTACTCCGAGTCTCAGAAAATCTCAGCCAGCAATCTCTGGAATGGAATGCCAACAAACAGCAGTGCGCCCACACAGGCCTCGTTTATTTCAAAACCATACACCCACCAAGCCAAAGGAGAAGTGAGCAGACCAGGCCAGAACCAGAACAGAACAGACCTGGCCAGAAGCAGAACAAACCTGGCCAGAAGCAGAACCAAAACCATTTCCGTTGCATGGCCGTGCGCCTGGTTGGTGGCTTCAAGAGTCCTTAGAGAGTCACTGGCGTAAACGAGACAATGCCGTTGAATAATGCGGGATGAACACAGTGAAAAAAAATATAAAGAAGATAGGGGTCCTTTGAATTTACTGTTGAGATGAAATAATAAATCAAGATAGTTCAAGAAATTTCGAAGATAGTTCCATTTTCCAAGGGGACTTTACACACTCATTATATTCCAAATATTTATATAACAAAATTCCCAAGTTAGAAGGGCTGCAGTTAAAATCCTTTCATTTTATTACTCGCTGTGTGCAATGGTCCATTGAGTCCAAGTCAACGACAGAGGTCCTCATCCCCTTGAGTTTTATATATATATTCTCTTCTTTTTTTTAAACTCCCCCACACATTTTGTTTACTTGTTTGCGCGCGTTAAACATTCTGGGAAGCTGGAAGAGCAGCGGCCAAGGACGTGGGATCTTGACTTACAGACAGGTGTAAATGATGTGGAGTGAAAAGAAATGCCAGCACACAGAACCAAAGCCGAGGGGGAAAAAACAAAAGGCCAAACATCGCAGATGCTGTGTGTTTGCTAGGCGAAGAGCTGCAGACAGTTGCATTCTTATTATTATGATTATGCCCAAGAACTCGGCGTAGATTGCACGGCTGCTACTCTACACTGATAAAAACACTTATTATTATATCATATCTCAGCAAACACTGGCCATCTGTGAAGCTGATAAGTCGTAGCTTTCTGTGCTGCAATATGCATCAGTTACTGCAGACTTTAACTTTCAGTGTTCTGCTGCATTTGGCCTCCGTCTGAGTGTTTGTTGATATGCGCAGCGATTTAATTATAAACACACAACACGTGCTAGTCCATTATGGTACAAAGAGGTGTGCAAACCAAAAATAACACGCGTTCGCTTCTTTATACGAGTGGAGATACACTCACACTCCATCATCATGAGCTTGAACTTTGCAGGCCACTGAGCCGAGTGTAATTCGCATGTTTTGTAAGCCGTCTAAAGCGGAGTTTTGGGTCGAATCGAAGGCGGGGTTTGGCTATATTTAAGTCCACATAATGTATGCCAATATGCTATAATCGGTTAGACACGCGAACCCAATAGCTGGGGGTATATACTATATAATTATTACCTAATTATGTGCGTTGTTTGGCCAACAGAAACTGGATGGAAAGCCATAATCAAGTTAACTAACTTTGTAGTTGATTTGATATTAACGCATTGGATCATCTTTATATTGGTGGCAACATTTTGTATTGTAGGAGAAACATTTTCAAATATTTATTATTAAGTTAAATGAATTAATTCCATTGGGTAGGCATTTCTTAAGAAATTATTTACTGAAAGGAAGTAACACTTTGGCAACTGTTGATAAACCTTTAAAGACACTTATGCTAAGAGACTACATAAGTTAGGAACTTTCTTTTCAGATAATTTCTTTAAGCAGCCATCGTTTGAAAAGCGGAAAAATATGTTACTAAAAAATAATCACGATAACTACTTATAAGAGAGTCTAAAAAGTTGGCGCTCATTATTTTCATTTCGCAAATTATATCTGCTACATTAATTTGGCTGCGGTTGACCACAGACCATTTAGATGGCTGTTTGTAAATAAAATATTTGCCGTATTATTAGCCACTTGAAATGCATTTGAAAAACGCCAAAAGACCTCAATTGAAATAATCAACGCCATTTGCTGATTGCGCACGACTGCCAAATGAACTCTTCACATCATGCAATGACCGTTCGTTAGCTCCAGTTTAGTTTCAGTGTTTCCATTGCCGTGTGGGTTTTCCTTTATTTTATGTTACTTCATTATTTTTGTAGATCATAAAGCGTCGATAAAAATCGCTGCGCCGGTCAATGCACGCGGCTTTCCACATCGTTACTGTTGCATGTGGCGCAGAAATAAAGACGCACAGTTTTCCAGCTCAAAGAAGCTGGGTCTGCAAAAATCGAATTTTTGAAATTTGAAAGGTGGAATCGTTTGACCATCGTTTGACCATGTTTGACCACCAATTACTTTTTTTTGACCACGTCCAGTTTTCAAGATATGAAATTTCGAAAATTTTCGAAAATTTTCGAACTTCAAAAAGTTGACTTTTTTTTTTTTAAATCGCAATAACTTCGTTTGACCACGTTTGACCACCCTTTAGAATTTTGAAAAAACTTTTAGTTTAGAAAATATAAGCACTTAAGGAATTAGGCATTTTCCATACCTCAAAACTAAATATTTTCAAACTTTTTTTTTTTTAATCGAAATAACATCGTTTGACCACGTTTGACCACCCTTTAGAATTTTGAAAAAACTTTTAGTTTAGAAAATATAAGCACTTAAGGTATTCAGCATTTTCCATACCTCAAAACTGAATATTTTGAAACAAAATCGTTTGACTATCCTTTAAAAATGCTTTTTATCGTTTGACCACCCTTTAAAAATTCATTTTTTCGTTTGCCCACCCTTAAAAAAAATATTTTCGTTTGCCCACCTCTTAAAACTAAATATTTTCAAAAAAAAAGGTTTGACCATCCTTCAAAAATGCTTTTTATCGTTTGACCACCCTTTAAAAATTCATTTTTTCGTTTGCCCACCCTTAAAAAAAAATATTTTCGTTTGCCCACCTCTTAAAACTAAATATTTTCAAAAAAAAAGGTTTGACCATCCTTCAAAAATGCTTTTTATCGTTTGACCACCCTTTAAAAATTCATTTTTTCGTTTGCCCACCCTTAAAAAAAAATATTTTCGTTTGCCCACCTCTTAAAACTAAATATTTTCAAAAAAAAAGGTTTGACCATCCTTCAAAAATGCTTTTTATCGTTTGACCACCCTTTAAAAATTCATTTTTTCGTTTGCCCACCCTTAAAAAAAAATATTTTCGTTTGCCCACCTCTTAAAACTAAATATTTTCAAAAAAAAAGGTTTGACCATCCTTCAAAAATGCTTTTTATCGTTTGACCACCCTTTAAAAATTCATTTTTTCGTTTGCCCACCCTTAAAAAAAAATATTTTCGTTTGCCCACCTCTTAAAACTAAATATTTTCAAAAAAAAAGGTTTGACCATCCTTCAAAAATGCTTTTTATCGTTTGACCACCCTTTAAAAATTCATTTTTTCGTTTGCCCACCCTTAAAAAAAAATATTTTCGTTTGCCCACCTCTTAAAACTAAATATTTTCAAAAAAAAAGGTTTGACCATCCTTCAAAAATGCTTTTTATCGTTTGACCACCCTTTAAAAATTCATTTTTTCGTTTGCCCACCCTTAAAAAAAAATATTTTCGTTTGCCCACCTCTTAAAACTAAATATTTTCAAAAAAAAAGGTTTGACCATCCTTCAAAAATGCTTTTTATCGTTTGACCACCCTTTAAAAATTCATTTTTTCGTTTGCCCACCCTTAAAAAAAAATATTTTCGTTTGCCCACCTCTTAAAACTAAATATTTTCAAAAAAAAAGGTTTGACCATCCTTCAAAAATGCTTTTTATCGTTTGACCACCCTTTAAAAATTCATTTTTTCGTTTGCCCACCCTTAAAAAAAAATATTTTCGTTTGCCCACCTCTTAAAACTAAATATTTTCAAAAAAAAAGGTTTGACCATCCTTCAAAAATGCTTTTTATCGTTTGACCACCCTTTAAAAATTCATTTTTTCGTTTGCCCACCCTTAAAAAAAAATATTTTCGTTTGCCCACCTCTTAAAACTAAATATTTTCAAAAAAAAAGGTTTGACCATCCTTCAAAAATGCTTTTTATCGTTTGACCATCCTTTAAAAATTCATTTTTTCGTTTCCCCACCCTTAAAAAAAAATATTTTCGTTTGCCCACCTCTTAAAACTAAATATTTTCAAAAAAAAAGGTTTGACCATCCTTCAAAAATGCTTTTTATCGTTTGACCACCCTTTAAAAATTCATTTTTTCGTTTGCCCACCCTTAAAAAAA
Source organism: Drosophila teissieri (assembly GCF_016746235.2). Taxonomy (NCBI): domain Eukaryota; kingdom Metazoa; phylum Arthropoda; class Insecta; order Diptera; family Drosophilidae; genus Drosophila; species Drosophila teissieri. The sequence goes on along the minus strand of NC_053031.1, from coordinate 10,159,016 downwards.
AATATTTTCGTTTGCCCACCTCTTAAAACTAAATATTTTCAAAAAAAAAGGTTTGACCATCCTTCAAAAATGCTTTTTATCGTTTGACCACCCTTTAAAAATTCATTTTTTCGTTTGCCCACCCTTAAAAAAAAATATTTTCGTTTGCCCACCTCTTACAACTAAATATTTTCAAAAAAAAAGGTTTGACCATCCTTCAAAAATGCTTTTTATCGTTTGACCACCCTTTAAAAATTCATTTTTTCGTTTGCCCACCCTTAAAAAAAAATATTTTCGTTTGCCCACCTCTTAAAACTAAATATTTTCAAAAAAAAAGGTTTGACCATCCTTCAAAAATGCTTTTTATCGTTTGACCACCCTTTAAAAATTCATTTTTTCGTTTGCCCACCCTTAAAAAAAAATATTTTCGTTTGCCCACCTCTTAAAACTAAATATTTTCAAAAAAAAAGGTTTGACCATCCTTCAAAAATGCTTTTTATCGTTTGACCACCCTTTAAAAATTCATTTTTTCGTTTGCCCACCCTTAAAAAAAAATATTTTCGTTTGCCCACCTCTTAAAACTAAATATTTTCAAAAAAAAAGGTTTGACCATCCTTCAAAAATGCTTTTTATCGTTTGACCACCCTTTAAAAATTCATTTTTTCGTTTGCCCACCCTTAAAAAAAAATATTTTCGTTTGCCCACCTCTTAAAACTAAATATTTTCAAAAAAAAAGGTTTGACCATCCTTCAAAAATGCTTTTTATCGTTTGACCACCCTTTAAAAATTCATTTTTTCGTTTGCCCACCCTTAAAAAAAAATATTTTCGTTTGCCCACCTCTTAAAACTAAATATTTTCAAAAAAAAAGGTTTGACCATCCTTCAAAAATGCTTTTTATCGTTTGACCACCCTTTAAAAATTCATTTTTTCGTTTGCCCACCCTTAAAAAAAAATATTTTCGTTTGCCCACCTCTTAAAACTAAATATTTTCAAAAAAAAAGGTTTGACCATCCTTCAAAAATGCTTTTTATCGTTTGACCACCCTTTAAAAATTCATTTTTTCGTTTGCCCACCCTTAAAAAAAAATATTTTCGTTTGCCCACCTCTTAAAACTAAATATTTTCAAAAAAAAAGGTTTGACCATCCTTCAAAAATGCTTTTTATCGTTTGACCACCCTTTAAAAATTCATTTTTTCGTTTGCCCACCCTTAAAAAAAAATATTTTCGTTTGCCCACCTCTTAAAACTAAATATTTTCAAAAAAAAAGGTTTGACCATCCTTCAAAAATGCTTTTTATCGTTTGACCACCCTTTAAAAATTCATTTTTTCGTTTGCCCACCCTTAAAAAAAAATATTTTCGTTTGCCCACCTCTTAAAACTAAATATTTTCAAAAAAAAAGGTTTGACCATCCTTCAAAAATGCTTTTTATCGTTTGACCATCCTTTAAAAATTCATTTTTTCGTTTGCCCACCCTTAAAAAAAAATATTTTCGTTTGCCCACCTCTTAAAACTAAATATTTTCAAAAAAAAAGGTTTGACCATCCTTCAAAAATGCTTTTTATCGTTTGACCACCCTTTAAAAATTCATTTTTTCGTTTGCCCACCCTTAAAAAAAAATATTTTCGTTTGCCCACCTCTTAAAACTAAATATTTTCAAAAAAAAAGGTTTGACCATCCTTCAAAAATGCTTTTTATCGTTTGACCACCCTTTAAAAATTCATTTTTTCGTTTGCCCACCCTTAAAAAAAAATATTTTCGTTTGCCCACCTCTTAAAACTAAATATTTTCAAAAAAAAAGGTTTGACCATCCTTCAAAAATGCTTTTTATCGTTTGACCACCCTTTAAAAATTCATTTTTTCGTTTGCCCACCCTTAAAAAAAAATATTTTCGTTTGCCCACCTCTTAAAACTAAATATTTTCAAAAAAAAAGGTTTGACCATCCTTCAAAAATGCTTTTTATCGTTTGACCACACTTTAAAAATTGTTTTTTCCCCACCTCTAAAAATTATTCTATTTATTAATTGTTTCTTAAAAATAATTAATTTTGGAAATCTCTCTTTCTCTTTCTTACTCCCAAGAAACGACCAAAGACCGGAGGTGTCTTTGCATATAACCAACATATGCATATAAATAAAACACACATACACATTATCGGTTCTGCTATCTGCACTGAAAAAATCAAATTGAATAAAAAATGAAAATACATAATTTTAATGCTTATGAAAACTCCAAATTAGGTTGGATAATAATATGGTAAAGCAAACACATATTTGTTTTTTGTTTTCTTTTATATAATACATTGGTTTCTGGGTTGTATGTATATGAACCAATTTGCTAGCAACGAAACGTACGACTAATTTCTAGCTATGTAGCTTTTCAGTCGAACAGCAAATTAACTGTTAAGCATATGAAATTGTTGTTGCTCAGCATAAGGAACTAGTGAAGAATAAGCAGAATACACAACATTGTTTTTGTAATATGTACGTATGTATGCATTGTCAATGCGGCAAGTAACACGTGTGCGTGTGAATTGGCGCCACAACTTACTGAAAGTAATTTTTAATTGCAGATATTTAGTTTTAAGAGGTGTTTAAACGATAAAATCCAAATATATTTATATTGTTATATATATTATATATTATATTATTTATATATATAAATATATTATTTTTTTTTAAGGGTGGTCAAACGATTTTGTTTGAAAATATTTAGTTTTAAGAGGTGGGCAAACGAAAATATTTTTTTTAAGGGTGGGCAAACGAAAAAATGAATTTTTAAAAGGTGGTCAAACGATAAAAAGCATTTTTGAAGGATGGTCAAACCTTTTTTTTTGAAAATATTTAGTTTTAAGAGGTGGGCAAACGAAAATATTTTTTTTTAAGGGTGGGCAAACGAAAAAATGAATTTTTAAAGGGTGGTCAAACGATAAAAAGCATTTTTGAAGGATGGTCAAACCTTTTTTTTTTGAAAATATTTAGTTTTAAGAGGTGGGCAAACGAAAATATTTTTTTTTAAGGGTGGGCAAACGAAAAAATGAATTTTTAAAGGGTGGTCAAACGATAAAAAGCATTTTTGAAGGATGGTCAAACCTTTTTTTTTGAAAATATTTAGTTTTAAGAGGTGGGCAAACGAAAATATTTTTTTTTAAGGGTGGGCAAACGAAAAAATGAATTTTTAAAGGGTGGTCAAACGATAAAAAGCATTTTTGAAGGATGGTCAAACCTTTTTTTTTGAAAATATTTAGTTTTAAGAGGTGGGCAAACGAAAATATTTTTTTTTAAGGGTGGGCAATCGAAAAAATGAATTTTTAAAGGGTGGTCAAACGATAAAAAGCATTTTTGAAGGATGGTCAAACCTTTTTTTTTGAAAATATTTAGTTTTAAGAGGTGGGCAAACGAAAATATTTTTTTTTAAGGGTGGGCAAACGAAAAAATGAATTTTTAAAGGGTGGTCAAACGATAAAAAGCATTTTTGAAGGATGGTCAAACCTTTTTTTTTGAAAATATTTAGTTTTAAGAGGTGGGCAAACGAAAATATTTTTTTTTAAGGGTGGGCAAACGAAAAAATGAATTTTTAAAGGGTGGTCAAACGATAAAAAGCATTTTTGAAGGATGGTCAAACCTTTTTTTTTGAAAATATTTAGTTTTAAGAGGTGGGCAAACGAAAATATTTTTTTTTAAGGGTGGGCAAACGAAAAAATGAATTTTTAAAGGGTGGTCAAACGATAAAAAGCATTTTTGAAGGATGGTCAAACCTTTTTTTTTGAAAATATTTAGTTTTAAGAGGTGGGCAAACGAAAATATTTTTTTTAAGGGTGGGCAAACGAAAAAATGAATTTTTAAAGGGTGGTCAAACGATAAAAAGCATTTTTAAAGGATGGTCAAACGATTTTGTTTCAAAATATTCAGTTTTGAGGTATGGAAAATGCTGAATACCTTAAGTGCTTATATTTTCTAAACTAAAAGTTTTTTCAAAATTCTAAAGGGTGGTCAAACGTGGTCAAACGATGTTATTTCGATTAAAAAAAAAAAAGTTTGAAAATATTTAGTTTTGAGGTATGGAAAATGCCTAATTCCTTAAGTGCTTATATTTTCTAAACTAAAAGTTTTTTCAAAATTCTAAAGGGTGGTCAAACGTGGTCAAACGAAGTTATTGCGATTTAAAAAAAAAAAAGTCAACTTTTTGAAGTTCGAAAATTTTCGAAAATTTTCGAAATTTCATATCTTGAAAACTGGACGTGGTCAAAAAAAAGTAATTGGTGGTCAAACATGGTCAAACGATGGTCAAACGATTCCACCTTTCAAATTTCAAAAATTCGATTTTTGCAGACCCAGCTTCTTTGAGCTCAGTTTTCCTCCTCGATGAAAACTAGCTGGCCACAATGGCTTGGCACGCAGTGCGCTGATTGTTATAAAACAAATGCATGAAATGTGGTCAGCAGGCGTAGTAATAGTGCACTGCAAACTAAAACTGTAACTTGAAATATTTAAGCATTTATAAGAACTATTTGCACACTTTAATCTATTAGTCAAAGGTATAACTTTAGAACATAGAACCTTAGTATATACATAGTTAGGAATTGTAAAGGTCTTAAGCAAAGTTTTTGAGTGTACAAAGGTTCCAAGTCTAAGGCTCGCATGCCAAACTCGCATTATGTCCTTCTTCTGGTCGAATGTATTGACTGACGATATTCCTCTTTCATTTACAGGGTGCCGGCAAGGAGATCCGGGAAGCCATCGCCGATCCCTCGCCGGAGGTGACCGCCAAGGCCTGGGCGGCGGTGCTGCCGCTGGTGAACAAGCTGAAGCGCTGCTACGAGCACTCCATGGAGCTGGACAAGATTGTGCCCAAGCTGCTGGGCCAGCTGGTGGGCGGCAAGCTGAATCCGACACAGCATCTGGAGACCCAGCAGGCGCTGGTCAAGCAGCTGGCCGAGATCTTGGAGTTCGTGCTGAAGTTCGATGAGTACAAGGTGAGTGAGTGAGTGAGTTGCGTTGCGTTGCTTTGACAGCTGGGTGTTACAAGCTCCGTAGTCCATATTTGGCTGTGCGACGCCCACCTCGTTAACCCATTAATGGCTGGTGGGTGGGAAAACCGGGCACTGACAACATGACATTGTTTGCGTTTGACAGCGCAACATTAGGGGAAAATAGTGGGTTATTAAATGAATTAAATATGAAACTGATTGAGGCGTCTCTTCAGTTAGAAGTAAGCACTTTACACTGAATCAAAATCATTTAGTATTTCAATTTGAACTAACAGAGCGTTTAAAATGGCATCAAATCTTAAATAAAGTTAGCTTGTGTTAGGTTAACTAATGAATTAAGAGATTAGTAATGTTTGCAAGCAAACTGGAAGTTCTTGACACTTTTGCACATACCACAAAATGCAAAGAGATGCATATGTTTACAACGTCTCATTAAGGCTTAATTCATTTTATCTCCGCCTGTCTGCAAAAATGTTAGTGGGTTAAATTCAGTCTTCTTCACTGCCAGTTTGTCTGTTTGCCAGTTTGTCTGTTTGTTTGCCTTATGTGGGCGCTGTCGACAGGCGAGCCAAAGCAAAGCGATATCTAAAAGCCGAGTCAAATGAAGCCAAACCAAGTCCCACTGCCGACTGCCAGCTCATTGTGCGCGTGGTTGCATTTTTAATTGACTGACTTTTTTGCCCACCGACCACCACTGCCTGTTTGCTTGACTAACTGAATGTTTGCTTGACTAACTGAATGTTTGGCTGACTGACTGACTGACTGAATGACTGACTGGATGGTTGGATGGCCAAGATGGGCGCGTGCTGCGGCCCATTGATGAAAAATCTTTCGGGCCATCCGTGCACATTCATTGGGGGCCACAGTGGAGCATCGCTGGCACTTACGCACACGCAAGCCAAATGGCCCACGACGAACGACCGATGGCCGGATGAAGTTGTAAAGTGTATAATGTCCGCTCCGGTGGCCAGACAGTGCTGGTCATCAAAATAGAACACCTCAGGTATAAAACAAAACTGAGATTTAGAAAGATTTTTAAGGAAAGCAAGAAACAAAAAGCAAATGGTTTATTTTGAATTTAATAAATGAATATTTAGTAAGTGATTATTTAAACATAAGAAACATAAGCTATACTGCACTTTTTAAAAAAAGTTTAAAATCGGACGTTGAGCTTTAATATTTGTTTAGCATTTTTCTAATATTATTATTCCGTTACCAAATTTTTAAAGGCATGAAATGGTCTTCATTATTTTTAATTGCTCATTACAATAAATGCAATAAATCTCCTGATTATTTGCCAGACATAAACTCTTCAAGAATACCCACAAAATCGATGTGTTTTGAATGAAATTCAAACATTAAATTACTTTGCCCAACCTGAGTGAAGTATTTGCCCCTGACAAAGGCCATATTTCTGGCAAACAAACGTATCCGCACTGGGTTAAAACATTGCCCAGAGCCACGGCAGTTTCTGTGGCAGTTGGATGTGGTGCAAGTTGATTGTCCGGAGCCAAACAAAATCGATTTGTTTAATGGCAAATCCCTGTGAATGGCGCATTTCCCATGGCTCGCTTCCGTTTGGCGAAACTTTCATCAAATCGATTGGGGAGCACACTGGAGCATTGTACTATATATACACCATATGACTAGGACAATCGGGGACAATGAAGTGGAGGTAGGGATGGCGAAGTCATCGCCATCGTCGGCTTCTAGTCTCTGATGTCTGGTGTGTCTGCCTGCAACTTTCTGCTCCCGACGATAATGGTAATGATAATGGCGCTGATGATGATGATGATGATGATGTTAAACGCTGCAAACTGCACGTTCATTGTGTGCTCAAAGTGTCAGCCGCCCGGCGCTCTCACAGATTTTCCCATACAAAAGTTGCGCATATACACGGATATATGTACATATCTACTATATAGCCCAAACGTGCTTACCCAACTAACTGCTACTTCCGCTCCTCGATGAAGAGCAGCATTGTTTCTGCGCCTTTGTTGCTGCCAGTTTCCAAGTGCGCCCCAAAGTATGCAGCACAATTTATTGACTTTGCTTGTAACTGGCTGCGTTTTAATGTCGAGTTTATTGCGAAAAATCTGTGGGCTTGAAAGATACTTGTATGGAGTACGGTGTACATTGGTTAGGGGAACACAATAAACTTGGCTTTATTGCTCCTTTAACCAAGATAACTGCTCTTAAAAGTTTAACGCAATACCAAGAACACACATCTTGGTTCCAAATATGCGTATTTCTCTTTTAGAAAAATCCAAAAATAGTATAATAATTTTTGTAACAAACTTTTATTGTTGTGAATCTCTTAGGGAACTATCTATGCATAGTTACTTGACATACAATAACTTTTTCCTGCCTTTTAAAGGGCTAAACCAATATTTACTGTATGTGGATGTTGACTCTGCAGCAGCTGCATCTTTATCTTCATCGGATGCAATTGATCTGTTCCGAGCAGAGGGCAAAAATTGTTTTCTTGGCACGCTTTCAACGAAAAGCCTAATGGCTCTTGAGGGGATTTATTCAATTTGGTTTTGCTATTTGCGCAGGGTAAAATGCTGGGTGTACGCCTTACTTCTCATCGAAATCTTCGCTGGTGCTGTATACTGGCTGCAGGCGTCTGGGATATTTACGCAAATATTCGGCGAAATGTTGGGCATATTTGGCCTGAATATCACGACGCCTCCAGGGCTGGGCGGGCTCATAGAAATTCTCGTTATTATTGTACGTATTTTGATAGTTATTTGTGGCCAGGGAGCGACTGCCGCCAATTCGCACCACTTGCTCCTCCTCCTCGCGCCGCGAATCGCTGGTATCCAATTCCGGATTTCTTTGCGGATATGGCTGGAGCTGCGGTGGTATAGATTGGGGGTATCGCAGTGGTGTTGAGGGTGTAGTCTCCTGTTGTTGATAGTAAAAGTAGCCCGGCACATTGTTGTAGTTGTGATTGGGAGCACGTGTTGGCTGCTCGCTCCTCCAATTTGGATATGGTTGTCTGTAGGTGGAAGGTGCACCGCCATAATATACATTACTTTTTGGATACTGCTGCTGTTCCTGGGCACCAAACTGATTATCATTCACAATGATGGGAGGACCCGACCATAGCGATTGCACATCTGGATTGGCGTAGTTGGATGGGGCGTAGTTGGATGTGCTAATTGCATAAGCATTGCCATAAGGTGATGCATACTGAGCTCTCCCGCAAACTGCATCGATCATCAGGGGCATCAATGCAAATAGCTGAAAGTAATCATTAATAGATTAATCATCTCGGGTGTCAAATGGCAAACTAGAGAAACACTCACCCAGCTCGGCGAACTGCTCCTCACGATCCGTCCTGTTTGCGGCTTCATTTCTGACTGTTCAGAACGATTTATGCTAATAACGTATTTATATGAGGTTTCACAACAGTCTCTCTGGAAAAGCACATATAGTATACGTAGTGTAGTAATGTATAGTAGTGCATGCTGTTCGTTTGCAGCGCCTCTGTCAAGGTGATTGGATGAGCAAGCCGACTTTACCTGACTCAAAAATTTAGCGGCGGCGTTTCTGTAGAGTTTGTATTTTTCTATTATTTTCTCACGCACGTTTTTGTTGCAGCCCTGACAGCTTAAGTGCGGCATCGTTGTTTTGGGCCTGGCCCGAAGTGGAAAACCGTTTGGAAGCAGCAGCATTGGCAACACGGGCGGCAGGCAAATTGCGGTGTCACGTACCGCGTAATTAGTAATTAGATTTTGAAGTCAAACGTAATTAGAGGTTAACAAGAGCGAGTGTTGAACGCAAGCGATAGTTAGATACCAAAGCTGAATGCCTTATGATCTTGTGGGTAAAGGAGCTTTCTATAAGGATAAGTTTCCTTGAACATCTTACCTAAAAATATGGCTCAACTTCAATCAGAAACTTGGAAACCTTTCGAGCTTGCTTTATTTGCTATTAGAGTATCAATGTAGACCTACATTTGGTATAAAAAATACAAATTGAATTTAGCTGGCTTGCCTCCTAAAAACCCAGTTCACTTTTAAAAATTTGGTTGCATGTGATAGATAAAGAATGCCCCATCACGTGGCACAGGAAGCTGGCTGAGGAACTCGCCGCCATCGTATGAATCGCTAAACAATTGGGTTAGATTGGCGCTGGGTTCCTTCTGCTTGGATATGGGCATTCCGTGGCACGTACTATCGCGTGTTAAGAACTGAAACGAGGAATAAAATATTACAAATTAATGATTTCAGTAACCATTTCCCTTCAACGCACCATCTTTTCCCGTATGGTGGTCAAGTTCTGTGGTGGCGGTGGATGGTTGAAGGGCTCCTTCTTGAATATACTATCGCCACTGCACTTGAGCAGGTGGGCTGCTATTACGTTCCTAGACCTGGTTTCGGCTGCACTTTGAGGTGGTTGGCGCAGCTTGTCCATCCACATGGTGGCCATGGTTTTGGAGCGGAAATCCAGCTGGCAAATGCTGCGCTCCAACTTCTCAAGGTCCCGCTCGAATTCCTCGTCGAACTTGGTGACTTCGGCATTTACCCTTCTGGAGGAAGTGGACGTGGACGTGGACGTGGGCTCCTGCCTCCGTTGATCTCGCTGCAATTCCTTCTCGCGCTGACGCTCCTTCTCCAGTTCCTTGTGCCACTTCTGCTGATTCTGCTTCTCCAGCTGCTTTTCCTGCTCCTTCTCCCGAGCGAGTTCCTTTCGCCGTTCCACTTCCCGTTTGCGTTCCATTTCCTGCTCCTTCCTACGCTCCTTGCGATCCTCTTTGCGCTCAGCACTAGGTTTCTTTTCCAGCTTTTGCGATTCTGTATCCTCCATGTCATAGCTCTGCTTCCTGTTCCTGCGAGCGGTGCGGATCAACATCTCAAAAAGTTGTTTAGAAAACTAATGAAATTAAATTGCAATTTACCCTCGCATTTCTCGTTTGTAAATATTTTTGAGTATGCTCCTAAAACCCGTACTGTTTTGCTTGCTCATTCTGAAGGATGTTTCAACCGGAACCCAGATCTCATCTGTTTTCAAAAATTACTTGTTCATGTTCTAGATATATAAAACCATATTTAAAGAGATGAATTTATGCATTACCAGGTGTACAAGTATGAAATGTCGTTTTTTTTAAATTAAAAAACACGTTAAATTTTGTGGAAAAAGAAAAAATCATTTATTCAAAGTATTTGCCGTCGCTAGCTACACATTTTTCCCATCTCTCGGGCAATTTGTGGATTCCACGCCAGTAGAACTCATCGTCTTTTGCGGCGAACCATCCATCGAGCCATTTTTTCACACTTTCGTAAGAATCGAAGCGCTGCTCAGCAAGTGCGTGTCCCATCGAAGCGAATAGGTGGTAATCGGATGGGGCCAGGTCTGGTGAGTAAGCCGCATGCGGAAGCACTTCCCAATTGAGTGTTTCCAACGTGTCGCGAACCGCTCTTGCCGTATGTGATGGAGCGTTGTCATGGAGAAAAATGACCTTGTGTTGTCTTTTTTGATATTCCGGTCGTTTTCTCTGAAGCGCACGGTTCAAATTGATCAATTGTTGTTGGTAGCGTGCCGTATTCACCGTTGCGCCGGGTTTCAAGAGCTCATAGTAGATGACACCGCTCTGATCCCACCAAACACAGAGCATCGTCTTCTTGCCAAAGCGATTCGGTCGAGCAGTCGATGTGGCCGGTTGTCCAGGATCAACGTATGATTTTTTACGTTTAGGATTAACAAAAAAGATCCATTTTTCATCGCCAGTAACGATACGATGCGATTCCGCTGCTGTTTTCTTCAAATGAAAACAGAAAATTAACACTGTCCGCGTTTGCTCTTTATTCGGCACGAAACTCGACATGTTGACTGCACTGAGAGTAAACGATAATGACGCTCGATTGGCGCAAAACTATGGTGGTTCGACAGTCAAGGTTGACACTTCACAAGGTCAAAGTTTTAAGACAATCGATAAATATTTACGTTTGGGAGACATCTATATGTTCGAACCGACATTCCATACTTGTACACCTGGTATTTATGATTTCTATTTTGCAGATGAAAACCCCCGCCATACAGAATGATTTCAGCTACTACAGACGCATCGTCAGCCGACAGCGTGTGGACTCCACGGAGAACATGCTGGTCAGCACGGAGCTGGCCAACCGGATGTCCCTGTTCTACGCCCACGCCACGCCCATGCTCAAGGTGCTGAGCGAGGCGACCTCAAAGTTCGTCAACGACAATGCCGACGATGTCCAGAACACGACGGAAACGCTGGGCACCATGGCCAAGGTGTGCCTGCGCATGCTGGAAAATCCGTGAGTTTAAATGAATCTCTCACAGGGACAATAAGTATACTAATCGATGCGCTATGCATTTCAGAAAACTCCTGCAACAGATCGAGCGTGAGGACACGAAAATGCTGGTGCTGCGCGTGATGGTCGGCCTGGTGATCCTCTACGACCATGTGCATCCGGAGGGCGCCTTCGTGCGCGGTGCCCACGTGGACGTGAAGGGGTGCGTGCGACTGCTGCAGGCGCAACCGGCCATCAAGGCGGAGCCGCTGCTGAATGCCCTGCGATACACGACGAAGCACTTGAATGGGGAGAACACGCCGAAGAACATACAGCGTTTGTTGGCCGCATAATATCGGAGGGGATCGATGGGCGTGGGCCGTGTGGGCGGAGAGTTCATTAACGTTAATTTCTATGTGTATGTGTATGCGTATCGATTTAAATGGTTTTTACTTTATTTATGTAATTAGTAGGCTTCTGTATTATTTGTAAAAAAAATTGTGAGCGAGTGTTGTGCTAGCAGGAGGCAGCCTCTAGTTTTATTTTTACCCTGTGTGCATTTCCAGCATTTGTTTCTGTTTTAGAACTGTTTTCGACTCCAGCCGCCACCACGTAACGTAGCGCAGAAGTCGGACAAAAGTGGGGACGCCTATATATCAGCAGCAACAATATTTTAGTTGATAATCTAGCCCTAATTTTAAGTAATGCAAGGAACCCAATTAACCTAAAAACAAATTAGCGCAAAGTTTAAACTGATAGTTGGGGAGAAATGTAAGAGATAAATCCTAAATTCCACTAATGCAGAGATTATAAATATAAATCAAATCTTTTAAATCAAATCTAGAGTATTTTTTTGTACATGACAATGTGTAGAACGCGAGGTGTAAGAATCTAAAGAATGCATAAACTAATTGATTATTAGAACAAACGAATTGTACGACCTAAAATGCCTAAACACAACTGAACCACAAGCTAGAAAGCGGATGCATTTATATATTTTCACGCCGTCAACTTTGATAAACGTATTTAAACAAATCTACAACAGGATAAACTTGAGCTGCGCAATAATAATAATTTTTAAGATTTACAAATAGAAATAAAGGATTAATAAAATGGCAAAACTTAACGCATACAATTTGTACCAAAAACAAAAAAATTAAAGAACAATGAAAATTCACACAAACTAAATAAAGATTTATATATGCGATAAGAGCGAGAAGAAAGTGAAGAAAAAACTATAGAGAATGCTGAATCAAAATAAATATCACGCAAAATCAACCACACAAATGTTTGTCTACATGGGGCGAATTTAAAAATGTAGAGTATAAAATAATATATTTAAGGTGCTTATAATTTAATCATTTCAAAATTGGCTGAACCTTTGTTCTGTACTTGAACGACCTGTTTAAAATAGATGTAAAGTCCTTCAAAAGCGAACATACTTGAAAATGAAAATAGTTGTTCATATTTTTGTTCAATATTGCTCTTTATTAAAATTTAAAGGCGGTTAAAGATCGATGAAGTTGCCGTCACGCCTTACACCACATGGCGAAGTCTAGCCGCAGCAGGCGACGTCATCGTGCTTGTGCGGAGCCTGCACGTCATCGGCGAGGTGAACGCTGCGGACCACCGGGTGGTGGTGGTGGCCATCGCCAACCAGTGGTGCCTCATTATCGTTAAGTTGGGGAAGAGCTAAAATGAATGGGAAGCAGTTAAGTAGAGCTGATGCCAAGGGTTACCAATTGAAATCCTTGCCAGAGGCCATGAAGAAGGCGAGGCCCAGGATGAGAGTGCAGACGAGTAGGAACTTCATGGTAAAGCTGACTTGATGTACAGATGGCTTGGTTGCTTCTGATGCCTTGGAGCTGCTCACACTGCCTATTTATACAGAACGCGGCTTTCTGGAAACCGCTCTAAATTCACAAAAACACTTGTCGTTGCACAATCTTGGAGCACCTCATTAGCTACAAATGAATTGATATTGAAATGTCGCTTGGTGTATTTGGCAGCGATGGGTAACGCCATTAACGAAACACATAAAGCTTAACAATTGATTTCTTCTCTTTTTGTTTTTTTGTACAATGGAGCTTCTATAATTAAACAAAAGTAAGGGGGAGGGAAATTATAGGTACTTTAAAATAACGCTTACAAAGCGTGGGTGTCCGATTCAACATATAGGCAAAAAGAAAAGTAGAAGGGAACTAGCAATTAACTAAATAAATGTCCTGGAAGCTGGCCGGTGCTCATGTGCTGTTGTTGTTACTCTGGCGCGGCTTGAGTATCAGCTTCCCCGTGTCGTCACAGCTCATATTAAAGTCTCCCAGTACCGTTCGCGTTCTCGACGTAATGATTTGCGGCGCTATGACTAGTTTCTGTATGCCCAGGATGAAGAGGACGACTGGAGAGTAAGTAAAAGGTTTACAATATCAGTTATTCAGTTTGAATCTAAAACAGATTAGATTAAGTTAAATGGAAGTGTTCTTAATCAGTTGGTCTATCAATATTGCGGCGATATGGTAAAATAACAACTAAGTAAGGGTATTAGGTCTACTCCAATTCGAGAAAGCAAAAAGAGCTACGATAAGTTTAAAGGAAATCATATTTAGCTAAAATGTGAAGAATGTATAAAGTTTGCCATGTCATCATTTATATTCCAAAGCGGAAAGCCAAGTTTATATAAGGGATTTTTACTTACAATTAATATTTAAAAAGTTGGATATCAAAGATTCTGCCAGTTTTCTTAAATTTTTAAATAATTTAAAAAAAAAACCGAATATCTCAAAATATATATCTACTTGCTTTATGATATGAATATGTGATTAAGTACTGGTAAAAGTCAATTCTAAAATGGAATCTAAACTATCCTATATAATAGACAGCAAGTCTAAGGTTCAATGGCCGCCGCCTTTGACTACATAAAGTGACCTATGCACGGAGTACAGTAGTGCCTGCCCCGATTCTTACTCAATGTCAGGGTGGCGACTGTGAAGATGGGATGGATCCAGAGGGACTCCGTTAGCGGTACGACGGTGGTGCGCGGATCGCGTAGCCAGTACCAGGCGCTGATGGCGGTGCACATGGACATGGCGGAGAGGACAACTGCAAGAAGTTCTACGGTTATTACGGGCCGTACACTGTTCCCCTTGTGTTCCCATCATCCGGATTCAACTTACTGCGCCAGCGGAACGTCGAGGGACGGTACGATGAAACCACTTCGGTGAGGCGCCGCTCGAAGGCCTTGAGATCTGCAGGAGAAGCGAGGAAAACAAACCCAGTTATGGTTGGTAAACATAGTCAGTGGCTTGCGCGTTTTCCGGTTGGTTTGCTTTTGCCGGTGCGTTACCTTCGCAGGCTGACGGTTCCATTGCAGCTATTTCCTCAAAGCTCGTGGCCGTCTTGATGCGATTGAATTTGTCCAGTTTAAATAGTATTGTATTTATTGTTATTATTATTTGATGAGGTTCTCATAGCTTTCTTTCCTTTTTCTTATGTTTTTGATGATATTCCACGTTTGACAGCACTGAGAGCGAGGCGCGTTACTCAACACTGAAACGCCAGGGCGTACCATAGAGGGGATTACCTCCTTCCAGTGCAAAATGATTTTGAATCTAATTTAAGTACGGTATTATATTTAGGAATTGAGAAACAAAAATATTATAATTTTTATAATAATAAAAAAAATATTTAGACAACAACGTTTAAATAATTTACCGTAACAATTCTGATCCCACTAAATGGTTTTCTGCATCCGCCCATGAGTTAAGTTTATATTTCCGACGGCAGAACGGTCACACTGCGGCAGCTGATGCAAAAAAAGGCGGAAAATAAACGTAGCAAAAGCAGTGTATTTATAAGTAAAAGCAACTAGTTTAGATTGTTTCGAAGGCATTATGAATAGCACCAAAGTGCCGCCCGAGTGGAAGAGGCGTGTCAAGTCGGAATACATTAAAATCAGGCAGCAGAAGCGCTACAAGCGTGCCGACGAGATCAAGGAGGCGTGGATAAAGAACTGGTAAGCGCGGGAAGGAGATGGTAGACGTCTGGCATGGAAAACAACCTAAATATATGTCTCCTCCAGGGACGAGCACAACCACAATGTACAGGATCTGTACTGCGAGTCGAAGGTTTGGCAGGCTAAACCCTACGATCCGCCGCATGTGGACTGCGTCAAGCGGGCGGAGGTGACCAGCTACAATGGCATTCCCAGTGGCCCACAAAAGGTGCCCATCTGTGTGATCAATGCAGTCACCCCCATACCCACCATGTACACGTGGGCGCCTACGCAGCAGAACTTCATGGTGGAGGATGAGACGGTGCTGCACAATATACCCTACATGGGCGACGAGGTCCTCGATAAGGATGGCAAGTTCATAGAAGAGCTGATCAAAAACTACGATGGCAAGGTGCACGGCGACAAGGATCCCTCGTTCATGGACGATGCCATCTTTGTAGAACTGGTGCACGCCCTTATGCGCTCCTACAGCAAGGAGCTGGAGGAAGCCGCTCCCGGTACATCATCAACTAGCATTAAAACAGAGACATCTGCGAAAGCCAAAACGGGCGATGATGATGGGGAAGTGGATGTGGACGCAGATGCTGAATCTCCCAAGAAACTGGAAAAAACCGACAGCAAAGTGGATCTGACTGTGGTTGAGAAGAAGGAAAAGGAGGAGCCGGAGGAGACTGAAGATGCGGATGTTAAACCAGCTGTGGAAGATGTCAAGGACAAGCTGCCCTTCCCTGCCCCCATTATTTTTCAGGCCATCAGCGCCAACTTTCCAGACAAGGGCACTGCGCAAGAGCTCAAAGAAAAGTATGTAACTGGATAACCAGGGTAGTAAATAGATTGGTTTATGCCTTTCTATGGCTTATTCTCTTTGCCAGGTACATTGAGCTGACGGAGCACCAGGATCCGGAGCGCCCCCAGGAGTGCACACCCAACATTGATGGCGTCAAGGCCGAGAGCGTTTCCCGGGAAAGGACTATGCACTCGTTTCACACGCTCTTCTGTCGACGTTGCTTTAAATATGACTGCTTCCTGCACCGTAAGTTTATCCATGGGAACTGCTGCCAGCTGGGTTACCTAATGACTTTACGTTTTGTTTTTGCTTTTCTTTTCTTGTTTGGAAACAATATTATCTTGCCAAAAACCAAAAACCAATCTGTACCATTTCTTAAACCCCCCAAAAAAAACGAAATTCCAAAATGTTGTATTGAATTAATTGCAATTTAGGTCACCATGTGCAGGGTGAGTCGTTGTTGTAGTTGTTGTTTCGATAACCACACGCACACACTCTCATGCCGTTTGCCCGTCAACGCCTCCGCATCCTCATCTCGCTGTCTATGAATATAATTTTAATAATCCCTCATATCCGTGGATAATTGGCTGTTTGTCATGTGTCTAAATTGACCGCTCGGTGTTGCTCACCTCATTTCGTGTGGCTTTGGCTTCGTCCATTTCTCTCTATCTCTTCAAATGTAACCGATTACCCTCATGCTAATCCAAAATCGTTTCATAGACATCAAGTGATATTAGCCCGATTGAGTTATCCTAATCCTCATGCTCTCTATTCACAGGCTTGCAAGGACATGCGGGCCCCAATCTGCAGAAGCGTCGCTATCCGGAACTGAAGACCTTCGCCGAACCCTGCAGCAACTCCTGCTACATGTTAATCGTAAGTTGGAGGTACTTTAAGGATTGGGATGGTGCAGTAATGATATCTTATTATGCAGGATGGCATGAAGGAGAAGCTGGCGGCCGATAGCAAAACACCGCCCATTGATTCCTGCAATGAGGCCAGCTCCGAGGACAGTAATGACAGCAACAGTCAGTTCAGCAACAAGGACTTTAACCATGAGAACAGCAAGGATAATGGCCTGACTGTAAATAGTGCCGCCGTGGCTGAGATCAACTCCATTATGGGTCAGATTTAGGTTAGCAGAATGGTTGGTAGATGTGTTTAACATTTTACATTTCCTCTCCAGCTGGCATGATGAACATCACCAGCACGCAGTGCGTCTGGACTGGTGCTGACCAAGCACTTTATCGTGTTTTGCATAAAGTTTATTTGAAGAACTACTGCGCGATTGCACACAACATGCTCACCAAGACCTGCCGTCAGGTGTACGAGTTTGCCCAGAAGGAGGACGCTGAGTTTAGCTTCGAGGATTTGCGACAGGACTTTACACCGCCGCGCAAGAAGAAGAAGAAGCAACGCCTGTGGTCGCTGCACTGCCGAAAGATACAGCTGAAGAAGGACTCGTCCTCGAATCACGTGTACAATTACACACCCTGCGACCATCCAGGGCATCCCTGCGACATGAACTGCTCCTGCATTCAGACGCAAAACTTCTGCGAGAAGTTCTGCAACTGCAGCAGCGATTGCCAAAATCGTTTTCCAGGCTGTCGCTGCAAGGCTCAATGCAACACGAAGCAGTGTCCTTGCTACCTAGCGGTGCGCGAGTGCGATCCTGATCTCTGCCAGGCCTGCGGAGCCGATCAGTTTAAGCTGACCAAGATCACGTGCAAGAACGTGTGCGTGCAGCGAGGACTGCGTAAGAAACTTTGCTATATGCCCATATTCCATTTTTTGGTTTCTTAAGAGATGTAAGCATATGAATCGTCTTAAATCTTAAGGGGTCAAATAATGCAACGGAGTAGATTTTACCCTGTCAACTAACTGATTATCATTAATTGCAGACAAACACCTGCTCATGGCTCCCTCTGACATCGCCGGCTGGGGCATCTTTCTCAAGGAGGGTGCGCAAAAGAACGAGTTCATTTCTGAATATTGTGGCGAGATAATATCCCAGGATGAAGCTGATCGCCGTGGCAAAGTCTACGACAAGTACATGTGCTCGTTCCTTTTCAATCTGAACAACGACTTTGTTGTGGACGCCACTCGAAAGGGCAACAAGATTCGATTTGCCAATCATTCCATCAATCCCAACTGCTATGCCAAGGTTATGATGGTCACCGGCGACCATCGCATCGGGATCTTTGCCAAGCGGGCCATTCAGCCCGGCGAGGAGCTCTTCTTTGATTACAGATACGGACCCACAGAGCAGCTGAAGTTCGTGGGCATTGAACGTGAAATGGAAATTGTTTGAGAAAGAAACTATTATCATACAAATTCAATAAAACTATATTTTTCGAAAAGAGACCTAAACGGACTTGGCTACATTGGCTATAATTGGTTTGGGTCGCGATTTGAAGATCAATTTGTTGGTGCAAACAGCGCGCACAGTGTACTCCGTCCTCTGGCGACTCTTGTGCTCTTGGGCAATCGTGTGATCCAGCACTGTGCGCTCCGCTCCTGTGGTGGCGTTCAGCATACTGACATCCTGCGAGGCCATCATGCTCGTTTCCAGGAGTCGTTCTCCCTCATTGGACTTGGACTTTTCCAGCACCGCAAACGGTTTATCCAACTTTTGTTCACGTCCCTGAAGAATGTGATGGCCTATGATGAGAATCTGGGTGTACAAAAATACAGATTATTCAATACACTTTAATTAATTATTTAATTATTTGTTGTTATTAATTATTTATAACTCACAGGTTGGCCATATTTATTGTAGTATAGATCGCCAATAAACTGGTCGTGCATATCCTGGTTGCTCCTCACCTCCAGATCGCCTTGCAGCTCTATAATGGCCCAATCGCCCTTGCCAGCGTTTTGCCTAAATAACATAGTTGGTTTGGGTTACTAGAATGTTACAATATGTACTTATAAATTAATCTTAGCCCAGTTTCCATGAAAAATGCCCATCTCAATTTTGGTCAGAATTTTATTCATGCTTCACAGTGGTTAGTGACTTTCTCAAGTTTATCCCCTGAATTTCTTGAAAAGCGGATGCACGCTTCCAACATTCTTCTTGCGATACTCGTAGTAGATGGCGTCATCTCCGCCCGACATCGAGCTCAGTCCGCCAACGCGTCTCACAGTGCCGCCCGAGCCACTGGGTCGGAAGCCCGGCTCGCCCGGCAACTTCTCATCCTCGCAATCCAAATCGGAGGCGGACAGTACCAATTGCAGCAGTTGGCCCTGCTCCTCCTGTGTGCCGTACATCAAATCCGAGTCCGTGTCCATGCCCTTGAGATGTGTGATAACCTTGTAGCTGTAGCCCTGGTTGACCAAGAAACGCTGTCGCTTGCGGGAGTAGCTCATCTCCATGGTGTCCTGCGAGACGAGTGTGTAGAAGAAGGCGTTGTACTCCTCGGCAATCGCACCCTTCTTGGCACGCAGAATACGACCCAGACGCTGTGCCTCCTGACGACGCGAACCGCCATGCGAAGAGATCTGGATAAGCACATTGGCCTCGGGCAAATCGAAACTGGTGTCTGCCACTTTGGACACAAAGATTGTATTAACCTGAAATAATTTGTGGTTGATAAATGTTTCTAAAATTGCTGAATAGTTGGCACTCACCTTGGAGTTGAACTTAAAGTTCTGGAGGATCTGAATACGCTCGTTCTGCGAGGTGGGACCATAGATGAAAGGCTTGTTCATTTTGATCGCATAGTGCTTCAGCGCAAACACATTATCCGAGAAGACAATCGTTTTGTCGCCTCGCTGCTCGTGATATTTAATAAGAAACTGGCAGCTGCGGAACTTGGAGGGATTCATCACATAGAGCAACATCTTCTTGGAGGTCTTGGTGGTGAGGTATTCGCGATAGAACTCTGGTGACATGGGACACCACACCTCCGCGCACTGGACGCGTGCAATATAACCCTTCTTTTGCAGCTCCAACCAGTTGGCCTCGTACAGTTTGGGTCCAATGAGGAAGTTGAGATCCGCAATCTTGTCATCTTCACGCAGAAGTGTGGCCGTCAATCCCAGCTTGCAATGCGATTGCACGATTGTCAGCACGCGACGGAACATTTTGGCTGGAATGGTGTGCACCTCGTCCAGCACCATGATGCCCCATTCCTGCTCCTGCAGCCAACGCATGGTCTGCTCTGCTTCCCACGATCTCTTCTGAGTGTGCGTTATCATGGAGTATGTGGTCACTAGAATACCGCAACCCATGGGCTTGTCTTTTGCTTCAGAGGTGAATCTACAAATCATGCTGTCATCGGCTGTGGACCACATCTTGAACTGCTGCTTCCACTGCTCCACAGAAACACCACTGTTGCACAGTACTAATGCCCTCTTTCGTACGGTGCAGCATGCTGTGACACCCACTAGGGATTTACCTGCACCACAGGGCAGTACAATAACCCCCGAACGGGCTCTTCCATTGCCGAACATCTTGCGCAGACTCTTCTCCTGATATGGACGCAAGACGGCGGCGGGCTTGAGGTCTATATTAATGTCTGGATTGTTGGTATCATTGCGGAAATCGTACTCCGCCAGCAGAGGATGCTCTATCTCGATACAGCGTTTCTGGATCACTTCAATCTTCTCCTGGGCCACCTCAAAGGAAACGGTCTTCAGATTGGCCTCATCCTCGTCCTCCTCCTCCTTGTCGATCTTCTCGTAGAAGTCTGTGATATCTTCTGGCACTGCCGTGGTTCCATCAGCGGCTACAACTGCTCCTGCAGCTGCTGCAGGATCTTCTGCTGGCTTGTCTGTGGCTCCTGGTGGCATTTTGGTTCCAAATTGAGTAATGGCCTTGCCGTCCATAGTGCCCTGAATGAAATCCTCTCCCTCGCTGCGTATGAGTCGGCATTTCTGGATCACCGGGTCCTTAAGTAACTTTTGCAGCACCTCAGGATGCGGAGACTCTATAAAGTACTTGTTGTGCTTCAAGACCAGCTTGACCTTGCCATAGGATAGCGTGCAGAGTCGTATGAACTCCAGGATGCCCTCGGGAATGCTGGTCTTGCTCAGTCTCTTGAGGTATTCCACGATGTCATGGGTTTGCAGGCCCACCGAAACTGCGGCATATAAGCTGTAGGCGGTGAGTTTGTACTCGTGAATGTGTTCGGGCCGGCAGACGGGCTCCGAAATGGCGATCAGGAAGTCATGGGCATGCTTGTAGACTGGCGAGAAGGATTCCAGGAAGACGTGACCATTGGGTGCAACCCAAAGTGGTCGATTTCCGTGATCCTGACGCAATTGCATCTGCGATCGGTAATCCTTGGCGCCGTACTCATCCGTATTGATTTGCTCGTCATTGGTCTCAGCATTCTTGGATGCTGCGCCCGGAACTCCGTCCGATTCAGTGGCATCCAAGCTATCATTGTCGTCCACCAGTTGGGTGAATGCCTCATCCTCGGCACGCCGCTTTTTGGCTGGGAATGGTTCTCAGATTACAGCAAAGTTCGTTGGTTTTCCATGTGCCACACACTCACCGAACTTGTCCCCACCGCTGCGGTCCTTTTTCGACTTTTTCGGCGGTCCCATTTAAACAAAAATCGAGCAACAATTTCACAACAAATCCGCGAGCTCAACAAATTAAACAAAGATATCGACGTTCGATAACTTGACTGAACTAAGCTATATCAACAAAGCAAGTATGGCAACGCCGCTAATTGAGTGCCCCGTGGAATACTCTCTGTTTTTACCAGCTTTCATCTTATTTTAATAGTTGCTTTCAGCGCATTTCAGGCTACTTACGTTTTCACTACAATGGGCATCCTGTCTTGGTGTTTTGAGTTGCAATTAGTTGATAAATCACATAAAAACACAGACGACCGCCTAAAGCCGCTTTCGACTCCTTTGCAACACTGATTTATCAGTAGGCGATAACTATGAAGTACCACCTTGCCACCATGCGTAGCCTCAGCTGTTTACGGTTTTAGAGCCACTGGCCATTCAAACTGAAATTCAAAAAGTAAAACATATTGTGTTTTTTTTTGAGTTGTTTATCCACAGATTTCTCTTTGCAATCCCATGTGCTTCGATCTAATGATCATTAGATGTGAGAAATTATCCCGTTGCCTACACAATGGCCGCCGAAAAGAAGAAACACCCGCCAAAAAAGAAGTCACAGGAGAAAAAGAGTAAAAAATCGAAAAACAATTCTTTGAATGACAATCTGCCCAAGATATGTTACGGCATAGCAATTTCCGATCTGCTGCATGCGTTATATTTTACTGTTCAAGCGATGATTCTTCTGGTTCAACAGGTAGGTGTTGTTTTATTAAAAATATAGCTTTAATCCATATTAAATCAATAGTTCAGCGTGTTTGCTATGTTGGCACTTTTGGGTGTCATTTTTTGGGTTATTATTGTCATCTTGTTGTTGGTTGGCCTTATCAAGGTGTGTTGCAATTTATACATTTAATGGTATTTCAATTAAAACTATAACCATATCAGCGCAAGCCAGTTTTCGTGAGATATTGGCTTATATTTTCCTTAGTCGGCTTTATAACCGATATTCTATTTCTACTCTGGGGCATTGCGACTTCAATAACCGTGGATTGGGATCGACTTCAAGAGTTTTCACTAATATTTCTTGGTATATGTAAGTGCAATTTAGATTTTAATTTAAAATCAAAAACAATATTAATGTTGAGTATAATTTTAGTTATTGAAAGCACCTGCATATATATCATACATCGGTATTACCAGATTATGGATGAATCAAAAAAGAAGAGGACCTTATGCTGTAAACTAGATAAACTTATGACTAATATTACATATTAACTTTACATATCAACTTTTGCACAGGTGGCGGCAAAAGTGACAAAAAAAAGTCGAGCAAGAGCCCCAAAAAGAAGAAAGCCAAAAAATAAGTCCATTTGCTGTACCCAAAAACTTGAGTAGGCTTTGTTTTTTCACCCCAAATAAAATATATTTTTTTAAACAGTGTGGTTTATCAACGGAGAATATATTTATTTTATAGATAATGTCTTTTGAGTCGGGAGAGCTGAGTTTTCCCAAGGATAATCTCCTAAGATCATGCTATTTTATTGCTACACTCAGAAAACTGAAGAACGAATAATTTGAGAACGAACGTTCTTAAAAATGTACTGTGTCGTACTTAAAATTTTTAAGAAAACCGTTCTTGGAATAAGTACTAGTCGTACTTGAATTACACATTTCAAAAGCGATATTATTGATACGCATGGAAAACAAAAGGTTTATCTTTTCTCATTTATGTATCGATTACATTTCTGTGTTGTTAAAGAAGAAACATATATTCTTCTTCGATAACCGATTGCAACACGGCGCGCATTTAGTGTCAAAAAGTTCTTGGAAGTGCAAGTGCGTAGTGAGCAAAGTGAATTGTGAAGTGAATTGAAAATGGAAAGTCATATGGAAACAGACATTGTGAAGAGGAAATGGACATGGTATGTGTTTTCCCTTTTCTGCAGGGTAAGTACAAACTTTTAAATAAAGTGTATATATATACATACATATGCACATTTGTATGTATGTACACATGAATCTATATGATTGCAAAGAAAATAAGGACTATATATATATATACATATACATCATATATTATATATGTATTATTATATTATATTATACATATTATTACATATTAGTCCCTATTTCTTTGCTTTCGAATACATACATGCATTAGCGAATTTCGTGTTTCTTGTTTTTATACACTTGTTCGTTTTATTCTGAGAAAACATTTTTAACTAAGAAAGTGAAACACAAAAGCACGAAAAAAACCGCCAAGATTAAGCGTTGCTGGCCTATGCACGTGTTCGCATGCACGCATACATATGTACATATGTATGCAAGTATACAGCATAAAAGAAATGTATTATATATTTATATTATATTTATATTTATTTATATTATATGTAGTCTTTTCTCTTAAATTTTTGTAGAATCTGGAGTGACCTTGTCTTTACTAAAAGATATTACAGACGAAGAATTAAAAGAGGTGATTCCCAAATTAGGAGTTCGGATGGAATTTAAAAGAGCACTTTGCTCATGGAATCAAAGAAATGTAAGAATTTTTTTTTATAATCCGATGTCCTGAATACCTTATAATTTTTTGTAGAACTGTGAGAAACCTTCTATAAGCAACGACCATAAGGAAGACCATGAAAAAAACTTCGTTCTAAACAAGGTATTTATTTCATAATTTTATCCCTATTTATCCTATATTTATAACGTATCATATTTACAGAGCATTCGTTCATTATTATCAAAGAATGAACACGGAAAAGCATTACTAAATAAGAACACTTTGCTGGAAGTCGACAGAATTTGGCTAATAAACACTATAGTGGAGGAAGCCATCAACAATTATTTTATGTATTATTAATTTCAAATAAAATTGTTTTTCCTCATACGAGTATAAAAGACGCGTTGATGTTGAATTTAACAATAAACATTTTAAAATAGGAACGATTCGTTCTTAAACTAAAACTGTTTGCTCTGAAATTTGAATATCTAGTTCACAAAATAGGAACTTTTCTTACTCAAAGTAGACGTTATTCACACTTCAGTTGTCAACTTGTACAACTTGAATCGGGAATTTGTCGAGTTCAAATCTAGTATTTTAATTACTTAATATTAGTATTTCCCACTCTTAAATTAGTATTTTATCGTTCTTAATCCCATCAACTGTTAGTGCTTGGATCCATAACGTTCGTTCTCAAATTCATAATTTCGGTCTCAAATTATTCGTTCTTGAATTTAAATTTTTGTTCTTTAATCAACAAAATTCGAGTTTACCGTACTTTTGATGCGGTTCGTTCTTGATTTGATATCGAAAAGCGTTAATTTTTCCTTGAGTGTACTTGCGAACTATTGCGTTCATTGTATTTCTCATTTAGTTCAGTTTCAGTAATGATTTCGCACGTAAGTACCTAAAAATATGGTTTTTAATATTTTTAGCCATTCTCTTAATTGTTTTTAAGTCGAATACGTATACAATAATGGCTTTTTCAAGCACGGTAGCTTGGATTTTGACTGTTGTGGGCCTCTTTGTGGGTTTATCAAAGGTAAGTATTAAGAAAATATACGAAACATTTATTTAAAAAATTGTATTAATATTAATTAGGGACGACCAACTCTGCTCGTATTTTGGTTACTGTTTACTTCCTTTGCAACTGGTACGGATATCATTTATCTGATATGGAATGTTACTTCATCTCCTGTTTTAGACGCCCAACATTTCAAGCACTGGACTATTTCATATTTGGGCATCTGTATGTTTTAATTATAATAATAATTTTAATTTCTTAGGCATTGATTCCAAAATCCTTGCAGTTTACGAGGTTACTTGCTTATACTTGGTATTCAGATACTTCAGAAGATTATATTCCTACATGCTTTTGGAGGGCGACAACTACGATGCGACCTTTAAAGGTGAGAAGGGTATACATTGATGTTGACCATATACTATATGCAAATTTTACTTAGGAACAGAAGATTACAAGGGTAACGAAACTGAAACAGAAACTGAAACAAAGAAGGGAACTACTGAAAAGAGCACTGATAGATATTAACCAAGTTTGCACAGAAGCAAGAAAAAACTTTATAAAAAAACATTTTGTGTTCGTTTCCCTTTAGAGTTACTGAAATAAATTAAAAAAGTGTTTCATGTGCTATCTGTATCTCTATTCACCGGAAATCAATTCCCGACCCCCTATCAGCAATGATAATAATTGACTTATACAGTTTTCCATTTATTTTCCGATGCCTTCGAGGAAAATAGATAGTCACGTTACCAGCGAGGGACCAGCGAGGAAAAAGGACAATTCAATCTCCAGGACCTGCTGACAAAACAAATGCCATAAATGAGAAGCGAACTGATGGGATGGGCGCACAAACTTGTCACATCTTCGTCGGCCAAAAGCACTTCACATTGGTATAAATTCTTTTGGGATTTGAATGCGTATTTGAATGAAAAGGTTGAACATATGTATATATTAACTCATATATTTTATGTCAATGTGAAATACATGGTATTTATACCATGTAAATGTAAAAATTGAAACGGAAATGACAAAAATTCTTTAAATCCCAACTGTGTTCATTTATGTATATACAAACATATACAGAAAATTTCTTTAGAATATTAAGGTATATTAATTTTTGTATTTGCCTATACTTTTGTCCACCGTTTTCTCCCACTTTTCCATGCCATATTACCACTGTGCTGCGTCTGTGAATGTTGGCAATCAAACGGCTTTGATTAACAGGCCGCCAAGACCCGAGTGACCCCCTCCTCCAATCGCCAAGTACGTGCTTATCATCATTATAGCTTTGATTTAGTAGA
This sequence comes from Drosophila teissieri, assembly GCF_016746235.2. Classification (NCBI taxonomy): domain Eukaryota; kingdom Metazoa; phylum Arthropoda; class Insecta; order Diptera; family Drosophilidae; genus Drosophila; species Drosophila teissieri. The sequence goes on along the minus strand of NC_053031.1, from coordinate 10,132,634 downwards.
CAACATAGCCAGTGATGTGATGAATCTTAGCCTGGGCAATGGGGTCGAATTCTGATGGATATTTAGTGCCCTGTGCCTACTGCATCGCTTCGCTGGACTTCATATCCGCCATGCTATTCGCAATTATCTCAGGAGTGGTATTTGCCAGGCATGTAAGACAATTAGCCCTCAGTCCTTTCACGGAAATTGTGGTTCAATTTGCAGTTCGCTATTTGCAGGGTCATTGGTCCGCCTTGGTTGCCCTGATCTTCACCATTTTCTGGATGCTCATAATCGTAGTTCTGCTGGCGGGTATCTACAGACGCAAACTGGGACTGATTCGATTTTGGTTGGTGTTCACCTGCTTGGGCATACTCCTAGATGGATTTATACTGTTCTACGGGCTGACTTTGGCCATTTCCGTGAACTGGGAGGGTGTGAAAATCACAGTGCTGCCCTTCGTGGGACTGGGTTAGTCTAGATATTAACTAATTTCATTTACTGCATTTCATTACTCTTCTTTTTAGCTGTGGAAATGACTTTTGTCTATATCATTTACCTACTGTATCTCGATATGATTGATTACAGTGCACCAGAATCGCATCATGAAGAGAAGCATAGAGAAAGAAGTGGCTGTGAAGTGGAATACGCTGAGGAGGAAGTGGAGGAGGAAAAGCCACTGGATCGCAAGGATCTGAAACGCATGGAAAAACATGCCAAGGAGCGCATGAAAAGGGATAAAGCCGTTCTCAAGCAACTTCAGAAACAAATGCGAAAGTAAACGGATTTAATGTTTAAAGTATTTTCTTATATATTTTTTTTTAATAAACATTGAACTGAATGCATTGATTAGAGCTTTAAGAAGCGCAGTATTTCTTTTTGTCTGCAACAGGCTCTTAAACTTTTATCACACTCAGGATGCGGACATCCTCACACCTACACAAGCTACTCACACACACACACACAAGCCACTCGCACACACACGCGTACGCCAATGTTAAACACAAAATCCTTTTAAAATAATTTGCTCAGCAGGAGCAAAGAAAAAATCAAGAAAAATATACATTAACCTACGCGAATTCGAAGAGCTGCGTGCCCTGTAGATAAATATTATATATTATATATAAATAGAATATATTATTTTAACATTTCTTAGGTATAAAATAAAAATAGAAGCCTGCATTTCACGTTGTCGAGCTGCTGACAGAGGGTCGAAAAGAACTCAGCTTCATGGGTTGAGTTGGTGCGTTTAGAACTATGTTTCCCTTTCCCTTTCGATTTTGGAGTTGAGGATTTCTTTTGGGCTGGCCATGGTTATAATGCTGCCTCTGGCGATTGGATTCTCTTCCATAATCCGTACAAGCTTGATTTTGTTCCATCTTTGAGGTTCTAGCATTATGACACGCTTGACAAAAGGCCAAAGTCGCGTAAAAACGTTGAACGATGTACAGAAAAGCGCACTCCACAACTGAAAGTAATGAAATCAACTTAATTGCCAGGCGATACTGCTAATATTGAACTCACGCAATCCCAGCATGAGTAACAATCCATTTTTGACCAGACCCAATTGGAAAGTGCTCTCGTTGAAAACGGCATACAACACCAGGCACATCTCGACCACGATGCCCACGCAGGAGAAGATAATCCAGGCACGAACACATCCGGGATTGCGCTGTAATTAAGCGGAGGATACCATCACACAGCCATCGTGAACCAGCTTTTTAAGTACGTGTATACCCCATGAATGCCAACCAGCAGCATCACAATCATTGTTATCCAAAAAAGGCCAAAAACAGCGGCAAAAATAGTCAGCCAACTCAGCTGGAAAAGTTTAAGGATTTCTGAGAACTTTCTGTTGGGTTTAAGAATTCGAATTGTAACCTTACATGACCGCAAATTGTCTTCATGCTGATCAAGGAAAAAAGCAGGGCGCTGATCAGATCAAAGCATCCGATGGCATAGGCCCATATCAACAGCGAATTGTTGCTAGAGCTCATGTCGAAAATAGAAACCATTATTTATGGCAGTTGAAGATAGGAGCATTTGATCAGCTAAAAAATATATAAAATATTTTATTTACTTATTTATAATTTATTTTCCCTAAAATATAATTATTTTATACTGAAAAGTAAACTGATGTTTGAGCTTTCTTCATATTTATGGTATTTCTTAATATTTGTATACTGTATATTTTTTAAAGCTAAGCTAATCAAATTACTCGGTGTTCGATCACACTCCACACACGGTATCAAAGCGGAAACGGAAATGACAGCCAAGTCTCGCTGCTGTGGCTGTCGCATCTATTTATGCAGGGGAAAAATGAGACATACCGCCGTGTAGTGTACGTAAGTACATAAGAGTATACCCATGCATATAAAGCCGTGCTGATGAAATACGTGCGGCGGCTCACCCACACACACAGCCACTGCTCTTACCCTGTGTGTGCGAGTGTGTGTGTGTGCGAGTGTGTGTGTGTGTGGTAGGAAGAACGAGGGGAATCCCCGTTGACAAATATAATTTACTTTTTTCGCGCTCATTTGCAACTCGGGCGAAAAAGTGGGAGCACATTTTGATCCCCGGAGTGCGACAAAGCCTTCTTAAACATCTCACTTGCAGTTAAAGTTTTTCCAACAGAAGCATCAGAAAACTTGAGGAAGCACAGAGGAGGAACCAAAATGGAGACTCAATTTATTTAAAATAAATTATGGAACTCGAAGAAATATGTTACTTATAATTAAGCTTCAAAATGTTGTTAATATGAATAATTGAATAAGTAAAATCAACAAATGCACAAGCTAACATACTTATTATAACTTAAGAAAGATATTTGTATTTTCTTAGCTTATTTCCAGCTTGTTTACTAAACAAGACTTTTGCATTTGCCATTTCAAGTGTCTATTTGCAGATGACAAACAATAATCTATTGAACAATCACAATTACATGCTTATTTCAGAAGCTATTTATTTATCTATCGGTACCCTGCCAAATTTGTCATATAAAATGTTTGTGAAAACCCCCAAGTATCAACTGAAAGGAGAGTGATTGGAAGCAACAGCTGAACGTGATGAATGCCTTGAATGCTTTTGGAATGGCCATTGGCTGGATGGACATTGTGGGAGTTCTGTTCTTCGAAATGATAATGTTCTATATGATGCGACGTCGTCGATTGGCACAAAAAACCGAAATCGTTTCGATTGAGGCGCAAGTGAAGTGCCACAGAGATTCACTGCCCAGTAAGTGCACTCAATAAAGGTGCTCGAGTGCAGTGTTCTAACCGATTCATGTCCTCGAGGTCTCCTCTGCAGGAAAAAGCTGAGCGAGAGCGAAAACCTTTGGATATTCTGGGGCTACCTGTTGATGCTGAATGTCTGGATTGGGGTTACACTGCTCATGATAGCTGGCATCTCATTGGTGGGTCATAAGTATCCCGTGGATACCCATTAACCCCCCCCTTCCATTCATTCTATTCTTGTTTTCAGCAAAAGCCGGAGCTTATGGTATTTTGGTTGATATGGTGCGCCTGTGGCTTGGTCTTCGATGTCTTCCTCATTTTGTGGTGGGTCTACGAACTTTTCGTGGGCGACGCCATCGAAGCACTGACCAACATTTTGATCTCCCTGCTGACCATGGGTGGGTTTTCTATTTCAATCTATCAATTAGTTACTAACTTTATTATGTTTATGGCTTTAATTTGGCAGCAATTGAGTTTGGCTTCATCTATGTTATCTACACCATCTTCTTGAACTTGACCAATGCCAGCAGAGATGAAGGCGCCAAAGTGGCAGAGAAATCTAAATATGCCTTCATGATGATTTCAGATCAGAAGCGATAAATTCCAACATGTTTCTGTTAAATTAATAAATTTAATTTCAAAGTTTCCCAGATATTACGCCTAAATGTGGGCTTGCATCTTTGAATATTTCCATATTGACATGATTTAATATCAGTTCCCTATACACCGGACCACAAACTCATTATGGTCGGGTCATAGGTCATCGTTCATGCGGCGCCAGACAGAAAAGCATATTTTGTATCTGTTGTGCCGACTCTTGTTTCTCGCTTTTCCTGTACTTCATCTGGTTCTTTGGAGGGCTTTTGTAGTTTTTAATGGTCTGCAGCACGGAAATTGATTCATTTCCGTTTTTTGCTCTGCGTTTCCGGTCTTGTCTGCTCTTCCTCCTCCGCCGCTTTAAGTTCTCCAGAACTCAGCTACCAGCTGCTGGACTGAAGTCTCAAAATCAAATTCAAGCTGTATTAGTCCTAATTCGGCATCTAATTCCATTTGGCCGGGCTTTGCAAAGCTTTGGAACAAAGTGCGTGGATTGTCAACTTGTCACTTGCAACGCGATGCCAAAGTGAAAAGCAAAATATTTCTTCTTTATTAAACATTGCTGGCAGTCCGTTTATTTTTCAACTTTTTTTATTTCTTCTTCATTTTTTATATATATGCACGTATATTTCTGTGCTTTTTTTTTGTGTGCGGCTTTCTTTGGTCCCCAAGCGCTGGCAGTGGTCGCCCTCGAAGGAGCGACTCGCTGCTCAAATTTATTGTTTGCAAATTGAAATTCTTGTCGACACGCACGAGCAAATCCATTGGGAATGCACAGCATAGCGCAGAATTTCACCATCTCAACTCAGCTCAGCTCCGTTCAGTTCAGAGTCAGCTCGTCAGCGTCATAGTCATAGTTAGAATTTCGGATTGGGGCGGCCGGAATGGAGGGGAGTGGGCGTGGCACTGGGACGGATTTGATGGCTTTTGTGCTCGGGCAGCAGCTCATCATGGCTCTTTAGTATTTATTAAGACTGCGATGTGCCATGAAACATATTTCGATAAAGCAACATTTTCGAGCAGCGTTGACAAATGGAAAATGGGTATAGCAGCGTGGAAAAATCGAAAAACATCGAGTTATTTTCCACAGCATGGAGTGCTTATGGCACTTATGTTCTAGAATTTATTGTCATGTCGCTAAACAAAGTATCTAAACGACCCCTATTTGAAAATCATTAACTCAGGGACAAATCAGTTAAATATAAAATACAACTAAATAAGCAGAGGTAAATAGTTCGCTTCTCTGTAGAGGTGAGTTTTCCTCTTTATTGTGAACAGCGAGTGACTGAGGTTTTCCGAGTGCTATATATAAAGCAATTTTGCTGGCTAAGTGGATCAGTCAACTTGAAAATGCGAGCGGTGTGCGTCTTGTTTCTAATTGCTTGCCTTTGCTGGATACCCAAAGGTATTTTATATAAAGAACTTTTTAATCAGATTAACTGAATACTATTGTGCTTAGGTCAAGCTGACGAACAGAAGATTGGCGCTGTGGGTCCGCCAGTGAAACAGAGAAGACTCCGCCATGTAAGCTCCTTCGCTAATCCTGGGCAGCCGGGAAGACCTGGCACCGGAATACCAGGACAACCGGGTCAGGGAATTCCTGGGCGACCTGGACGGCAAGGAGGAGCAGGTGGAGCAGGAGGAAGTGGAGGAAGAGGAGGAAGAGGAGGAGCAGGTGGGGCAGGCGGCCGAGCAGGAAGAAGGGAATATTGGAGGAATGGTAATTCATTGGGCCAAAGGCGACCAGAGCCAAGGTCAAAATATTATTGGTATTAAATCACCTTTTCAAAATATATTTTAAAATATTTAAAAAAAATGTTATATTAATAAACTGTCCATTTTGTATAATAAAATAAATCCTACAACTAATTCCATAAATAAAAAAAATAGTTTATTTTTTTGTTGCACAAGTAAAACGATTTTGAAAACTACTAAAACTAAGAACGTATTTTAACATGAAACTTAATGATCTCATTTGGCAAATGAGGCAATTTATTACACCTTAGACCTTAAAACTAATTATTTGAACAAATTTGCTGTGCTTTTACGATACAAAAAACATTTGTTTTTTCAGATTTAATTTACCTTGTACACACCGCAAATGCAATGGCATTCTGTGATTACTTGCTAGCCATAAATATTTCTTTATTATTGCGTTTTCTCCGTACTAATTAGTTTTCTTTGCTAGAATGCCTCGGACACATTCCACCCGACACACAATGCAGCGAGCAATTTTAATTAAATTATATAAGAATTCCCATGCCGCGCCGCTGGACTCACTCACTCACCTGCTGGCATAATCGATTCCTGTGCTCAACTATCCAGTATTCAATACATTTCATTTACAGCGCGGCGAAAGAGGAAAAAAAACGCATCAGAATGGAAAAGTCTACGCAGGAAATTGATTGATTTCCGCTACGTAGAGGTAAGGAAAAGCGGAAAAAATATTGCCCATTGTAGTGTAGTTCATGGGGAAGGGGCGGGATTATACTTTATGAGGGGGGAAAGGTGGGCAATTAGTTGGCAAAGGGGAGTGGGGTGGTAAAGGTGCCACTGTATCACCAACCGAATGTTTTGCCAAACTAAACGCACGTGTGTGTTACCCGGTGTTTGTGTAGGTGTGTGAGGGTCCTGCAGGAGTTTGAACACAAGTCCTTGTGGTGGCAAACATAAACATGGTCGAAGCATATACACTAGTGCCATAACGCGATGCACACATATCCTGACTGGGGTGATATGCTTTTGGGGGGTTTCGCTGTGTTTTGGCACAGTTTTGGGGGTCTTTGTGTGCACTTCCTGCGTCCTGCCAAAGCACGTGTGTGTGTGTGTGTGCAAGTTAAAAGCTAAAGCTATCCTTGTTACATGCTCAATTAAACTGAAATGACGCCGCTGGAAGCGTAAGTCACGCTTTATATAGTTTTGCATTTCGAGTGCTGCTACAAAAAGAAGGGACTTCGATTCATATGAGTTTCTAAAAATATTTTATAACATAAAATAAAATAAAATATTTTAGAAAAAGAAAATATTATTTATTTGAAAGAAAAAGACTACAAATTACTTGACTAAAAATTTTAAATATTTATAGCTATTAAAAAGTATTAAACAATCTTACATTTCGGTTGTCCCACATTCTCAGTAACTAAAACTAAGTTTCTAAATTGTACTCCAAATTAATAATTAAATTCTAAGCATCTATACTCTTAATATACATGAGAAGCCATCCCATCTTTGCTACCTTGAATTCAGAGAATTCTATTTATATTTTTTAATATCCTTTGTCACCTGTGCCAGGACTCGTGGCATTACGGCAAATGGAACTCGAAAGTGCCGTTCAAAAGAGTCATTTTGTTGAGCGAACCGCTTGCTGCGGTGCATGTTTATTAAACCATTTAAAAAGCAGCACTGCACTTAAGCGTGCATGGGGGGCATACACTGAGCGAAGCGGGCATGCTGAAGGCCACAATGTTGCACTTTGTGTCGCCTCGCCTTGAGCAAATTATCGAGCACGCGAAATTGCTTTAGGCGCTGCGAAGGCGGTGAGCACAAATGCGGCTGCCAATTAGCGCTGCGTTGGATGCCCCATAATGCGCTTAGTCATGGAGCGTCCTTTGTGGGCGGACTCCTGTGCAAGGCGACAGGACACGTGCCACACACTAACACACACACACACACACGTAGATACAGTCAGCTGGCGCTGATGGCGACGCCAATGAAGTTGCCGCATCGCAATACTACGGCATGCAACATTGTTTTTCGGGGCCCATATAGTGGAAAAGTTGAGGCCCCCAAACAGGACATGACACACTCACTCACACGCGGGCACACTTGGAATTGCAAATCAGTCGACTAATGTGTACATAATCAGTCATGTCCCAACATGTGAATTCCATTAGTGATACACGGCCATGCAAACAAACAAGCATTAATCAGGACCGGATTGCGGGGCGAAGGAACATGATGTGTCCTGATGTCTGCAGGGACTAGTAGGTCCTGGATCCCAGCCAGCATCCCATCTACTGCATGGCGGTCCTACTTCCATGGACTTCCTGCCAGTTAGCAGTCAGCAGTCGCTGTCTATTACAGCTGGCAACCCATCCATACATACATATGCCATATTCCACGCTGGTGTTATTTATGCTTATTGTCTCGGGTCACCAGGGCGGATGAAAAAATATTGTTTCCCACTCGACTTACAAATTACGGCGGCAACTGAAGCAGGAGCCTCAGCCACGGCCGCAGCCCACCTTGATTTATCCTCACATTTCAATGCGGCCACTGAGCGAAAAGAAATTCAATTAATTTAATATATTTGTTGCTATAAATGATGGTATAGTTAAACAAACGAAAGTTATTATAGGGAGATGTTGCACGAAATAAATGGCTTTCGCAATTGCATTTTTAAACTTTTGAAACGAGTTTTTATAATAATATTATTAATGTACATATAATGTACATACACATGTATTAATGTACATATAAAGAATCTGACTTATTTTGTTATTATTTCAATTTATTATTCTGTATAATGCGTTGCATAAAGCATTAATTTAAGGTCTATGTCACACATAAAACAAATATTATTATAGGCAATAAAATGTATATTTAATTTTTATGAATACGATTAGGAAAATATCACTTATACATATATTCTTTATTTATATTAAGCTTTAGCATTTATTTTTTCTTATGTTTTCTTCTTTATACGGATGTAACATTTTAATAAACTTTCTATAAATAACAGTAATAAAATCTAATTTAATCTATGAAATATATTTGTTACCCCTGATCAGTTTATTAAAATGTAAATAATATAATATACCATTTAAAAACTATACTAATATGTATTATTTTGTTGAATACATATTATATTATTTAATAAGTTAAAATGTTTTGATATTTATCTATGATGTATAGTTAATGAATACAACTCGGAAACTTTAAGCTGTACTAGCTCTAGATATAGAGATATCCGCAGTATTTTTTGTCAGTGCATTTGAAGGCGACGTTCGCTTAATACGCCATTCATTTGGCCGCGTTATACTTCATTAAAGCAGGAACCATCAGAGGATCCTGGCGGAGCTGGAGGGGGTGGTGGTCGAGGATGAGGAAAGGGCTGGGCGGCCTTTTCCGGCGCCTTGGCCGCAAAGTGCAGTCGGCAAAAATTATGCGGCTCGTTTGCGATGCCTGGAAATGCGACGGACTACGGACTACGGACTGCGGACTGCGGACGATGGCGATGGCAAAATGGTAAAATGGCAAATAGCAAATGCAGTGCCAACTTCAACTGGCTTGGGCCATTCGTTTATCCCTTTGTTCTCATTTATTTGCATGTCATTTGCTTCGACCGGCATCTGTGTCGCCCCCTCTCGCTCACACGTCACGCACGCTCTCCCACTCGCACATTTTCTTCACTCAGCTTTTCCTGCTTTCCTGCTTTTCCATTGCCCTTCCATTGCTTTTCATGGTGGTTTTGCTGGGGTCACGTTTGTCTGCCTGGATGCCAGTTACTTATGGCTGTTATGTGCATTATCAATATGCATTGTACGGCTCGCCCTGCCGCTTTATATTTTCCCAGCGTTTTTCTCCTACTTTTCATTTGGACAACACAAAAAGCTCGTGCTGTTCGGCGAAATGCATCCTGTGATATGGAAATTGTAATTATTTGCGAATTTATGTGTGCATTTTAAGGTACGTACTGTGTTCTCAAGAAATTGATATGAAAATGCGTCAATTATGAGAAAGGAATTTAATGAGAAATCAATTTATGGTTACTTTAGTTAAAAGTTTCCTTCTTGGTTTTCATTTTAATTCATTTGGAAATCTTTAATTATTTAGAATAAATTTTAATCTCTTGATAGCATATCACTCATCCGCCATATTGACTTCACATAGCTTTTTCTTCCATACAACTTACACCAACTGTTAGGGTAATTCCACTTCGATTTGGACTTAAACTTTGTACCTTCTTTAGCCGCATTGGATATTTTGCCTCTCTGTTATGCAGTTTTAATAACGAATTGCTTTTTTATGGTTTCCGGCTTATAGAGCAGCACAGAAATTGGCAAAGAACGAAGTTGCCAGGCAGCAGTAGCACCAAGGAGGATTCTTAAATCATGTCTTGTTTTTTTACTTTCTTCCTTATTTATTTTTAAAGTTGTATTTGAGATTCTACACCAGTTTTTTGTTTTGTTTTTGTTTTTGCTTTTGCCCTGCTGCCTTAGCCGGCTCTTTGTTAATAATGTTGTTGTCGTTGCTGCCGTGGTGGTGCTATTATTTTTGCTCGCGCTTTGTTAACCAAGTCAAGACTGCGCCAGCTGCAGCTTCCGTTGTCGCCACAGTTGCCATTGCCATTGCCGCTGCCATTTGTTCGCCGGGCGTAATTAGTGCTCATGGCATAGGGCGCACTTCCCCCAACGAGCAGCTCCATCCTGATCCGCCAAACCCCCCCTCTCCCAAACTCCTCTGCCAACGCCTCTTGTTCCAGGGATACTGGCAAAAAAATAAGTCACTAAATTGGTCGTTAATTTAATGCCTGTTCTCGCTGTACGCGTACTTATGTTTACTTGTATGCAGTGAGTTTGCCATTTAAGTAGAAAAGAAATCTATGATATACGATGATAGGCTTATATCCTGGAGATCAAGTTTTTTGTAGCTTGTCTTAAAACATAAATAATATTTATAAGCTGCCTAAACTCATTTATTTATCTCTTTATTTCATTTCTCTCTCTATTTTATTTTATTTATCCCATCTTTCTCAATAATTAAATGGTTTTTTTTGCAGTGTCGCTGGCTTTTGCCGCTCTTCACTTGTAATCACTTTCTGTGTGTGGCGCTGCCAACGTTTTGTTGCAAGAATTTGGCCCGGTTCTAAGAAAGCTTTCACAATTACTTTGCCTCGGACTGCGAGTTAATTCTGTAGCTGTATCCTGACCCTGCCTCCTTGTAGTTTTGCGCGTTAACAAATTCGTTATGTGCCAGGCATTGAATTTCCGTTAATTACGACCATAAAGCTGGCCGAGATTAGTGATGAGTTGGCCACCCCTGATTATTAACTAAGCCGCCAAATGGACGCTTCAAGTGGGCCAGTTGTGACTTAGTCCAGTCGATACCTTGGTACCATAAATGTTGAATGCTGCATTCCGTATATCGTATATAAATATATATATGACTATATATATATATAGCCACCATAGCCATATCAACTTCCTAGCCGGCTAATTGCCATTTACAACTTTTCCTGTCTTGGCTAAAACTTTTCAACTGCCCGATGATTCCCATTGTGGCTCGCAATCCAGCGACTCGATTGCTGTTGGCTTTGTGGCCATTGTTTGAGTTCACGCAGTCCGATCATTAATTTCGCAATTAGCAGGCCAACCACCTGCTTCACCCCCAAGAACTCAACGCTCTCCTTCAGTTTGTTTCTTGACAAAGTTGGGCATAGCTTTAATTAATTCTGCACAGCAGCAAGTGAAACCAGAACAAAAACTCTAACATAATACGTGCGTTCAAAAAAATAGTGAATTTAAATCATTTAATAAAAAAATTTAATAACGCTGACAAGTAAGAAAATATTCATAATTTTTATTAAATATTAATTAAAAGCTAAGTTATTAAATAACCTACATACATACATAATAATAACATACATAAAATTTTTTGCAAACATTTCAAAGTTGATGTTATTATTATAAAGTATATTGTTTCTGGTTTTATTGACATTTATTGCGTTTAGCCAATATTTATATAAGTAAGGCGATCGTATAAAAACCATTTAAATGAATTGATATAGCTTACAACTTATTTGATTATTTAACACATTTTTCAAGTGTGCATATCTGCGATACTTGAACATTTCTTGCACCGGTATCTTTTGAATCAGAAGTTGTCTGAAGAAACCTGTCAAAAAAAGAACGCCAGATGTTTCCCCACCAATTGCATTCCATGGCGACCCATGACTAGATCCTTCGCACTATCCTGACTCCTTCCCACTTTCCCTGATTTTCCTGATTTTTGCTGACTAACTTTTGCCGACGTACTGGAAATCGAGGAGAGTGAAACGCGCAAAAATTTAAATTTATGTAGCTCAATATTTTATTTATACATACGAGCTGGGATATCTAGGCACATACACACATATGTAGGTAGGTGTCCTGCTGGCTTTGCATTTTGCCTGGCATTTGCTCTTAGCGGCAACAACAATAACAACTAAAGCAACATGCATGAGACATGTAGATACATAGATACATTTACATATATATATGTATGTATATATCTGCGTATGTATGTAGTGGAAAACATGGCGTCATGGGCGTCGCGTGTTAGTTACGTGAGGCCAAAGCGAAATTTTGTGCTGACGCCGCGTTGTCAACTTTCACTTCACCTGCAGCTGTGGCAACAGATTCCTTCCCATATTCCACCCATATATATACATATATAGTGTGTATAGCCACCCGATATTCTATGCCAGCCTGATGTGCATTAGCAGCGAATAGTCAAATAACACTCATACGCCATGCGGTCCCTCGTTTTCAACTTTCACGTAAATTATGTCCTTGCTGAAAAGTTTTCCACTTTTTTCTTTTTCGCCCTCATTGCGCCTCTCTGTTTGGGCAAAAAAGTTTTTCACTCATTTCGCTGCTTTTTGCCGTTGATGTAATGAAATTTGTTGAGTTCCAAAGACCAAAATGGGAATCGAGAGAAACCATTAAAGCGTATTCTTTGCGTCGATGAAGTTTGTACTGAAAGCTTTCCGCAGATTGATTGGCATCAGTGGGCGTCTTTATCCCCACCCAGCTGGCTACTAATGCTGCCCGAATTTTCCGAGCGTGTGTAAGACAATAAAAGTAATTGAGTGCGTAGCTCGTTGTTACACTTTTCCCCACTGAGTTTTTCCCTTCGCCAGCTTTACAAACGTGTTTCTTCAATGTTGTGTAAATTGTGTCGCTATATGTGTCGCTATATGAGTGTGTGTGTATGGGCTCGACACTTTGTAAGGCGGGAAAATTGGCTGCGATGGGCGTTTGCAGATTGGCCATCAGATAGGGCCAAGCCATTACCGTGTTCCTGTACATCGAGTACTGCTCCAATGTGTCCGGCTTGTCAAATTGCCGGCGCCGGACAATGGAGATGAAGATGGAGATTACACTGGCTATTTGTTGGACAAAAAAAGGATGGGGAATAAAATGGTGATTATCATTTGTTTGGGTCAAGTAGGGGAATGAGACTTCAACTCAGGTGTAGAGGAGGAATTTGGTAAAAAGCAAACGGAAATCCTATTCTGATTTATTTTGCCTTGCGCAATCATATTCTATTCACGCTTAAATCCTTTGTAAGTGCTCCCAACAGAATCATTTTACTTCGCTCGCAATTGCGTGCCAAGCTTACACTGCAAGAATTATAGCTTATTTAATAAAAAGATTTTATTTGAGAAATAAAAATGTATTTAAAATGACAGGATTTTTCTTTATTTCAATAGAAACTTTGGATGCAAATAAATAAATATTTAAAGAGAAAATCATGTAAAATGTTGCTTAAAAATAATTTAAAGAGTTACTTAAAAATCCGTAGAGACTAAACTTATTACCCATTGTATTTCAAATAAATTGTAGTTTTTAAAGCATAAAATTTTCAATTAAATATTTTTTTCATACATTTTATAAGACTAAGCAAACATGATTTTTGCAACTGTTTTGAAACCTCTTTTATACTCTACCATCTTCTTTATTGTCAGTAAGCCATTTCCGCTCTTTTTGCGCTATTTATTTTTGCCGCTTCAACAAACAAAACCCATTGCGTAGTGCCCGTCCGCAATTCGTTCATAATTTGCATAACCAAGTGGCGTCCAGAGTCGTCAAAGCGGATTGCCTGCCCCGCTGCCTCAGCTGGTCCAATTTTCCCCAGCGAACTAACGACAACATTTGGGCAAAATGTGCGCCCGTTTCATAACTCCATTTTAATTGAATTATGTAAATCACATGGTAAAAATTAGCAGGCGCAAACTATTTTTTTAATGAAGCTTTGTTCGCTTTTAATTAAAAGCCAACTGCAAATTAAATTTAACGACGTTGCTGCCTGGACAGTAATTCTCAGTACCAGTACCCGTAGCAGTCGCAGTTTCCAGTCCTCTGGGAGTATTTACATGCCTGGCTGGACTGGGCGATTTATCATCGTTGCCTGGCCAAGATTAGCTGGCTGGCGGCTAAGCAGTTCACCATCACCATCGCCATCGTCATCTAACCCCCCGGTCCAATCTGCACTTGCAAATGATGTTCATTTTGCACAGCCCCGTCGCCCCTTCGCCCCGTCGCCACTGGCCCCCTGGAAATTATGCAATAATCTATGGGAATGCATTGGAAACGGTTGCCAATGGCTGCGCTGTCCGTCGGAAGTTAGTCAAAAGGAGCCACACAACAGCAGTTTCGGCCAGAGCATCATCAACAACTACAATGCCAGTTGGAACAACAATGTCAGCAGAAATAACATGGCAGGGCATTATATTATATTACCCATAAATCAATTGGTTGCCCTGAAAATATACAAAATCGTGTGAAAGGTTTTATAATTGCAAATATACAATATGTAAAAAGTTTTATAATTACAGATATACAATATATAGATTACAAATATGTTTCCCACTCGAGGTGGCTTTTAACATTTATACCTCTTATTATTATAATAAGAAAACATTTTCTGATATTTTATATTTACATATTTTTATATTTAAGCAAAACAGCATTTTCGTAAAAATATAAACCTACATTTTTGTTGCTTAACAATATATTTATAATGAGTTAAAAAGTTGGCATACTAAAACCTTTTCTTTTTTCTTAATACATTTATTTATTTTAAAAAATTTGGATACGTGTAGAATTAAATTATTGTACTGCCACCTTCAGACAGTCTAAACAATTATATATTAAATACATTTATTAAGGCAATTATAAGTTAAATTCTATATTTTCTCCCCCAATTGTTTGCAACCTCACAGAATCTGCTGCATACGCTACGGCGCTCATGTGCGTGTGTGTGTGTGCATGTGCGTGTTAAGTTGGCCGAGTGTGTGCAAGTGTGTGTTGGCGTGGCTCCTTTTCCGTTTACCGTGACAATCCGTTTAAGCGTTTCAGTCACTCGTCCGTGAAGTGGACAGCAGTTTATCCCACCGGCAAGTGCTTTCAAAGCTGGACAATGACCCGAGGCATTTAATTATACCCCCCACAGCTTAACGCAGAATAAAGCGAACACTGTTCCTAGTGATTTTAATGCGTACGCTTTTTTACGGGTTTGTTCAGAATAGCACTTGCAAAACGATTGCATAAATATGCAAATTGTCGGTACTGCGAAATGCGCAAAAAAGTTATGTGTAAAGGGCTGGCGGAAAAAGTGCGTTAAAAAAAGTTAATTTATGTAACAAGATTAAACTTTTTCGTTGAGCCAAATTAATAGTCTATAAATTGTAACTATATGTGGCTTTAATTATTTCTCTTTGTTTCCCATTTTTGATTTAAACGCAATCTATTCCATTTAATAATTAACTTTGTCTAACTTTTTTTTTGCGGTTTCACGCAAATCATATTGTGTTTAGGACATAAGGCAACATGCGGATATAAATCAATTAAATCTTTTGTTCTCAAACAAATTGAAATTGAACCACAAGCTTTTCACGTGTTAATCGCCTTAATGTGGCGAAATAAAAATAAACCAAAATATGAAAACGAAATGCACACACATTTTTACGACCTGTTAGACCAATCAAATTTGCATATCTCTGTATTGCTATTGCCTGCGTGTGTGTAGGTATGTGTACATTATCTTTTAATCATTGCAATGTAGCAATTATATTTCACGTATTAAATTATCCGAATTGAACCTGTTCCTATTCTCGATAGCTCTTTTTATGCTAATCCCATGCTCATTTGCATACAGAGTCTCCCACTCAAGTGGAACATGAACATATTTCATTAGATGGCTGGCATAATTTAAATTACCTATCGTTTAATTCACCTCGTGTGTTATTCGATCTACAATTGCACAACAGTGATTTGTGCAATAGAAGTATATCGTTCAAAAAATGCAATTGAGCATTTGGCCTAGAAATAGTAAAGAAACCTACGCATTTATTTACCAAACAAGGTCTAGCAACTCTTGTAAGCAAACATCTTTATGCAGTCAAACGGGAAACGTAAATTTGCTAGTTTTTTCTAAATTCAACCATATTATTTCCGTACCAAATGCAATTAAGAAACCCTAACTAGTTTCCTGATTTCTACAAATTATTTGGTTTGGCAGTTAACTGAAAGCTGCTAATTGCGCATACGCCATGTGGTTTTTCGCCCTGTTATGCCATTCAAAAATCAGCAAATTATCCCCAGAGTCGAAGTATTTAAATTCTTTACAAATGCCATAGAATGTCCAAGTAAATATAAATACCGAAACTGACTGACTGTATAAATCGTACAAGTGCTTTGATTAGGGCAGCCAGCTAAATGTGACTAATTACGTATACGCCATGTGGTCGATGCTGCCGCTGCGTTTTTTGTCCATAGAAAAAATCCAATAAACTGCAGGGCAATACAAAATGACTAACATAAAGAGCACAATACATTCCACATACATCAATATATAAATATTTCACATTGCCGGAAAGCCGAGGAGTGTGGGAAACGCTGGTTTATGGCAATATGGTTATTCAGGCTTCATGGATTTAAGTGAACCACAGTACGGTTTGAGTGGCTGCCGTGGCACATACGGATTTGACGATAAAAATGAGAAAAAAAGAGAACGAATATCGGGTTACAACAATGCACATAAGACCACATAAAATAGGACCCCCACACCCCGCAGAATCGCGACAGGAAGGGGTCAAATGGAAATCATGCTTTATTTATGATCCCCAACGCGTGGCTCACTGGCCTAAAGGGCCACGAATCCCGGCGCCGGGATGGGAATATTCCGGAAAGATTGACATGACATGACATACCAATCGTGCAGCGAAATGTCTTTTTTATTTATTGCCATCGAAAAAGCATCAAAGTAAAAAAAGAAGGAAACAAGTTTTTAATTTATTTTTTGTTTTTTACATTACTTTTGTCCAGCAGCTGGCGGCCGAAAAATGTAATTTCCAGGGGCATTGTCAACTTTTTGCAGCACTTACAAATAATTGCAAGCACTCAAGTAGCGCCTATTGTGATGGGGTGCCAAAGGGAGGGTGTGGAGAGAGGCGAAGGGCTGCAACGTTTTAAAATAATTTAACAGCATTTTGAAGCGCATTCAAGTCGACTTCCGCCGCTGACTTGGCTCCTTGGCAAGGAATTGGAATGGCATTTGGCTTCCTCTTTCAGCAGGACGAGCACAACGAACGACTGCGAGAACGTTTGTGCAATTTGTCATTTGGGCAAATACACACGGAGACGAATGGCGTGTCCTTCTGCGGCGTCGAAGAAACGGGTAGGATGCAGAGTGCAGGATGCGGAATCCAGGATGCAGGATGCAGGATGCGGGATGCGGAATGCTGAGGAGCTGAGGAGCTGGAGCAGTCGAAAGTGTGAACATTGCACATGTGGGGGCCACAAAGGACAAGCCCCTGGCAGCTGATGCACTTCAACAGATTTTCACAGGACTTAGCCCCCGGATTCCGGCTAATTTTTCATCCCTCTTCACACGATCCACGTCGTCGCTTTCCATCATTTGATTTTCGGCTTTCGTTTGGCGTGTATTCTCTTTTATTTGTTTTTCCATATTTTATTTATATTTACTGAATGATAACAATACATGTTCAAAAGGTATCATATTATACTCCATCTCCATTTATTGTTCTGTAAATATTTTTTTATTTGATTGCTGGCATACTTATTACTTATTTACGATGAGAATTTACCGCACGAGATAATGAGTTTATTATTTATGATATAGTTAAATTCAATTTCAATACCGCATTATACATATATACAACTGTGCTATAATAGCTTTCAGCTTTACTATTTCTGAAATATTTTGTAATTAAACTTAAAGCGTAATAATTCCCGAAATTCACATTTATTTTGAAGTCGAACCCACCTGTTAAGGTCTCTATTAGCACTCTAAAATCTTAAGAAAATTGTGGAAAACCCTCCGCACTTCAACACTTAGTTCTGCTCATTGTCGGCATAAAGTTTTGCTGTGAAACAATCCACATTGTGTATTGAGATCCGCCCTGAGAAAGGTAATTAAGTGCAGAAAATTTCTCATCGATGCTTGGCTGCAAGTTTTGCACAATTTAGCGTTCAATTAAAAGTCATTTCCCCCGAAAATCGAAAGAAATCGAGAAGAAATCCTGGGCCAATGCAGTTTCAAGTGGTCGATGGCAAATTGCACTCAAGTACATATATATTTTTTCCAAAACTAATTGCTTTCATTATCATGACAGTGCAGCCAGCGCAGCAAGCTCATCATCGTTATCCCCATCATCCAGTTGTGGAGTGGGGAAAGAGGTTCTAGTCTTGGGGGTCCTGTTTAAATATTCATTGAGTGGCCGCCTTTTCCACCCAAGCCCATGCAAACAAGTTTTTGGGGGGCATACAAATTGGCCAGGCCAAAAGGGGAGTGGGTGGTGTTTCTTTGCCAGCCCAACTGCCATCCAACTGCCATCCAACTGCCATCCAATTGCCATCCAATCGCCAGCCGTTCTGGCATCCAGGATTGCCGTCTCTACGTGACCTTGCCAATTGAAGGGGTTTAAGCTGTGCCATTGATTTTCATTTGCCTTGTTTTCCCGTTGTATTTTGCACTGTTTTCCCATTGCAAACAGCTCAATTTCATTTCGCTTAGTTTGCCATGAATAAACTAAAGTTGCAATGTCGAAGTGCGGAGTTTTCCACCGTGGAGTGGAAAGGAAAGCAAAGGGAAAAGGCTAGCTGATTCAGCACAACTGTACCTGTAGCGATGCCATTTTGTTGCTGGGCTAAGTGCTTCATAATATTTTAACACGCTTGTCTCTGGAGTTGGCTGGTCTGGTTTTGGTCCTTATTTTCTCCCCTCGAATTCCACCGCCGACCCTTTCAGGTGCTTAAGTTTTTGAAACTTCTTGGCAACTTTTACGCTGTCTCAGTGCTTCGGCTTCGGCTTTGGCGCCATTGTTTCCATTTTTTGTTTTTTACGCTTTGTCCTCGGTATTTTAATTAAAAAACTGTCGTTAGTTGCGTTGCAAGTTTAAATTAAACAGGCCAACAACTCTCCGCGGAGCTGCCAATGGCCGCCAACGCCTCTAAGCTGCGGCTGCTATTGGCGAAACCCTGAAAACTGGACTGAAAACCATCTCAAAACTTTGAATATGCCATTGGGCTTGAGGTATTTTGGTTGACTTTGGTAAGCCAAGATAACAACCATTCTTAAAATATGGTTAAAGTTTTAAAATGAATCCAAATCTTAATGTAAATAATATTCCTGTCAGAAATAGAAAACTTTTTTGTGAACCAAATTTCACAATAATATTGCTTGATTGCAGGACTCACCATTTTTCTTTCGCTGGTGGCAGTAAAATGCCTTAATTTTATTGCCGTAAATCGAAATCGGAAGTTATCAAGCCTGAAAATTTCCTTTCAGTCATAAACCAAGGCACCCACTGACCAAAAGTTCCATCGAACTTTATCGAAAAAGTCCTGCGGCAGTGATTCGATTCGGTGGCCAGTTCTGCACTTGTGCGCCCCTTGATTAACTCGCCGGATTTAACTTGCCCCGATGTCTGACTTAATGGCAACTAATTATGGAAAGTATTGCTAATCACTGAGCACAAATCGCTTTATTAATCAGATTATGTGCAGCTCGTCCTCCACGCAGGGGCGTTGGCACGGGGCCGCCCCCTCCTGCCCCCTCTGGCGGTTGAGTCGCCATCAGGCGACTAATTTGCACATTGATGGCGTCTTTTATTGAGGCATCGAGCCGAGTTGAGGCGAGCTTTTCGGCTGGCCAAGGCGAGCATGTTGATTGGCATAATTATAGCCAAGTTAGTGCGCTTCTACGTGGCATTATCCCTCTCCGTCTGTGTGTGTGTGCGTGTGTGTTTGTGTGCTCTTGTGCAGCTGTGTGCGTGGCTGTCCTATAACTCTATTTCATTAGTTGTGCAGCCGGTGCCATCCCAGGATAGTCCCACACAGAGCCAGGAATCTGCCAGGATGGATCTGCATTATCCCACTGGAAAGCAACGCATGTGCAGCTTAACTCAGGACAACAGCAGCAATAACAATAAAATACGGAAAACCGAAGATACTAGACTCTTATTAAATTTAAAATAATAAATTAATAAATACTTAAATTTCATAATGAAATTAATGTATACATAGCAACATTTTTCTTAGTCTATTTACTTTTTATGTTAATTGTGAAATAGGTGTGAGATAAATATATAAATATTTGGATAATTTTCCCATTTTACTATTTATATATTGATTTATGAATTTTACAATATATTTTGAATTTTACAATATATATGTACATATGTGTACATATTAGTACAATGTTTGTATAAATTAGAAAGATGAACATATTAAAAAGTCACATTTCTAAGTACTGAAAAAGAACTTGAAAATTCACATAAAAAAAGTAAAATAAAATAAAAGCTCCTTTTAAAAATCGTTGACACAACATTAGTCGGAATTTACTTCCCAAAACTGATTATCTTAATTAGGCAATCGGAAAGTAAGCACCATATACCCCCAAAAAGGGTATATAAACAAGAACAGGAACCTAATGAATACATGGTAATAAAAGATAAGCTCCTCGTGTGCCGGCGTGCGTGTTTTGGATCCGCAGATGAGAGGGGGCTAAGTCGAAAGCCAGACCATTGTAGCTACTCGCTCTAGATAAGAAGCGAAACCCGACTCATTTGGCTAAAGTGCCAAGCGCAAATTGTATCGGGCTCTATCTTCATCTTCTGAAGCAGGAGTACTTCGCCATCCCATCCCCGATGTCCTGTGTGCTCCTGCTGCTGCAGCGCAGCGAATGAGACGCATATTAACTGAATTTCAGTTCGAAACTAAACTCATTAAATGATGTTGCTTGCCTTCAATAAGCTCCGGGCACAAATCCCACGGGGGTTTTGGCATCGTATGGAATGGAGGTATGGTGGCATGGGTATGGTAATAGGAGTAAGGATCGCTGGATGGCAGAACACGACTTTTGAAAAGCTCGTTGTACACGATTGTAATCACACCTGCAACTATAAATTTGCTACCGGGGATTTGCATGGCCAACAATTAAATGAATGGAAAACTTCGCATCAGTTGAGAGCGGAGAGAAAAGCGCTTGTTTTCATTTATGTGCCTTTAGCATATCAGCTTCGATGGGAGATACTTAGTTTATACGCCAAAGTGTAGCATACTTATATGGGTAAGGTAAACAAGAGGTAGAAAAAATGTGATATATTTATATGTTCATACAAATTAAGCTCAGCATTTCGTGGTTTCAAAGGAATTTGAATATATTTCAGAAGAAGTTAATTTTTGTCAAACTTTCCATGACGTGTAAACGCCGCGCTGGAGATCGAGAAGTAGGAACTCGCCTGCAGGAATTTGACTGATTAGCCAGTTTGAAATGGCGTTGCTGCAAATGGAGCACGTGACTGTTGGAGAGAATGAATGAATGCTGGCAGGACGAAAAGGAGCAAGGAGGAAGGAGTGCGGAGCAAAGCTTTGGGGAATTCGCTGATGCCGATGGCGATGGAGGAGATGAAGCTCCACTCTGCATGGCAAGTGCACGTTTTGTAACGAATTGAAAACATTGTCGTCGCTGTGCATTTTCCACTCCCACTTTTCTCCTGCCACGAATTCACTGCACTTCACTCCACTATGCTCCATCAATTTAGTCATTCATTCACTCATTCATTCATTCACTCATTTGCTGCAACATTGTTGCGAGGCAGCCAACAATGATGCCATCTAATGAATGTGGCAACCGTTTCGACAGCAACCGAAATTCAAAATGACTTTTATCGCCTTCAAGGGACCAGTGCCCCAAAAAAAAAGAAGAATAAAAGAAACAAGCATTTACTTGACAGCCGCCCATCAAAGCCTTAAACAAACATTGACTGCATCAAATGGCATTTGCAATGAGAATTTCTTTCAATTAAATTGACATTTCTGCACTTGAGCTTGAATGGAAAGACAGCTGGCAATTTCACTCAAAGATGAGAATTCTTAGAGCATCAGAAAATAATTCTATATTTAAAATGACTATCATTTAATGGGAATTAAATATTAACTCCTTTTAAACAAATTAATTAACTGAGTAGGAACCCAAAAAATTAAAACTATTTGTTAGCATAATAGAGTTAAAAACCATATTCATTAAGATGGTAATAAAATATGTAACCCTTCTTACTTTTAAGTGTGGCCTATATATAGATAAACTTGGTGATCAACTATCTTGGGTATTAAATACAAAAATGAATATCTAACATGGCCCTAAGGGATTCCTTCTGTTGATTGCACTGCCACAGAAGTGAAGCCAATCCAATTCAAATTTACCGACTCGGCTAAGTAGCGCAGTAGCGAAAAACTGTAGCGAAAAGTTCAAACAATGTGCGGAATGGAATGGGATTTTCCTGGCAACCCACGAGTCAAGCATCAAGTTTTGTTGATTTTTGCTCTGCGACTTGAATGCCACCCAACCCCATTCCACCACCCATTTCCACCTAACATCACCCACCAACACCCACCACCACCCACTGCAATCCTTTTAGTCTTTCCGACACTGCATTCCGCTTTTTGTTAATTTAGCATAAGTGACGAGTGAGTGACTCTTGGTAAATGCTTTTGGGCAAGGGCGCGAAGATTGATTAGAGCGTGAAAATTGTTGGCATTCCGCGGGTTTTCCGTTTTTATCACACCGCCAACAGAATTTCCCTCGTCCAGCTGAGCCAACAATTGATGACTGTCAATCGTACATAATTAATTAACGTTTAATTCGAAAAGTGCTCTGCATAATTAATAGACTCGCCTGGCAAATAGGCGTGATAAATATATGGGTATCGGAAAAGAATTGTATGCATTAAATATACATTTTTAATAATTATGCTTTATGCATGCGGCAGTTACAGTAAAACTGATTGAAAGTTTTATGCTTTGGCCATATGCGCAATGAATATATAAAATTTAAATTATATCCAATCGTTTAAAATCTTTTTATATGAATATTTCATAAAATGCAACAAAATATTCGTTCGAAGAGGCTTTTTAAATGTATCTTTTACAGTATTTGGTTACTTTTAAATAATGTTACATATACTACAAAATGGAATTAAACAGTGAGCCTAATAATATTTACGTATATTACCGAAATTGTAGATTTATTTTATTTAAATTAGTTTTCGTTTAGTAATATTCAAAACAATTTTAAAATATGTTTTAAAAATATATTATTATTAGATAAGCTTTCTAAATTATAAATAAAATCTTTAACGAGTCCGATCTAGCTCTTTTGATGATGCTGATTCAATTATTATATAACATTTCATATCCTTTTGAGAGTCTTAAAGCTCATATAAGCCCAAGCGAACTGTCATGGAGTGAATGCTGTTGTGGAAACTGATTGCTTTTGCATTGGCCAGTTTTGCATCCAATAGCCAGCAGGTCGCAGTCGAGTTGAGTACGCTTCTTTGCTGGCATCTTATTCGCATTGCACTTAATGCTGGCTAATGGCCCAACAACCTGACAACCATGAGACAACAGCACTAGCAGCAGCAACAACAGCACCAAAACCGAGGGAGGGAGGGATGGGTGGCGAAAGGGGCATCAATCATACGCCACGTAAACCGCAACCCGAAAGCCGCCAGTCGAAAGCCATTTTAAGCTGCATATTTATGGCTAAGCAGGGCGCTGCAGCGGCAGTAGCACTACTAGCTGCAACTAGAAGCTATATGCATAGCTATATAGCTTTGGGAATCGGTAGGGTGGAGTAGGGGGGGTCACACGGAATTGGTAGCAAAAAAGCCAGCAACATGCAAAAACGTTGCAGCTGCGTGTGCAGCAGACGATAAGCGAGCTGGAGCGGAGCACAAATGGTAAGTTGAATGTGGAATGGAGGAGGAGCTGGGCCGCTGGCCTGGGATCCGTTTTCCCAGGGGGATTCCCAAAGGATTCGCAGCCCGACGAGATATGCATGTTAAGTTGCGACGGGCAAAGTTATGCTCGATCCGGGATGCTGGGCTCCCCCCTCCCTCCATCAGCCCCCCACAGTAACTGTAACTGCGGTTAAGTCAACAAATTAAAACTTTTTCCACTCCCGGCCAAGGAAAATGAGATGGTTTGAGTTTGGGGGGCTGCAGTTGGAGTTGGAGTTGGAGCTAGAGTTGGCGAACTCCCCCAACTTATGCACGAGTTATGCGCATAAGGGGCAGTAGACAGTGCAAAGGAATAAAATACTATTTAATTAAACTTTTGCACGTGGCCATCGCATGTTTGTGTTGGCTCCGAAATGTATAATCATTTTAATTCAATTTACACTCACCGCATTCAACTAAAATAGAGTGCCTGCAAACGTTGGTAGCTTTCATTTCGAAACTAATTTGGATATGGCACATTTTCGGGACTGCGAACCACGTGATTTTCTGGGCATAAATAACCGTTTGTGGTCCGAGAATGTTGCTCATTTGTAAGGAAGATTGGGGAAAGGATGCCTGGCAAGGGGTTTCAGTTATATAAATTGCTTGTGAAATTGAATCTTTATGGTTCAGCTGGAATATTTTGGCAGATAGTCTATAAATTATGGCCACCAAGGGCATACACACATGCACGCAAAAAGTTGTTGGGGATTTTTCCTCTCTCTTATTTTCTATATGTGAGTACTTTTTTTTTCCATCCTCTTTTTTTTTTTTGCTTTTGCCCTGGGAAATGGCTCGCATATGGTGTTCTTGTTTCTTTTGTCTGCTGCTGTTGTTGCTGTAAATGATTATCTTGGGCCGACGCCGTCGTCTGCCGGCTCATCGCATTGAAGTGGCACATTTTGTGGCCTGGCGAATGGGAAGAACATTTCGAAATAGTTTCTAAATTAGTTTGCAAATGTTTTTGACGTCTGTTTTGCGGCAAAAGGGATTGCCACTCGTCCGCCATGTAACATGTGCCGTATGCGTAATATTATTCCAAGCCCTTCGTAGTGCTCACTTTGGGGGTGGGGCAAATGAATGATGAGTGGTTGGGCCAAGTACGAATGGCTCTTCAATTTATCGAAGGTTGTCCCAGTTCAGCTGGCTCAACTTTAAGCATTTACAATTTTCCACTTTTTTACGCTGCGCACTGTGGCGTATACGCAATATGATAATCAAGCTTTCATTGCATACTTTGCAGCTCATTTGCATAGCGCTCACCCACATATGTATAACCACAAACACGCACATACACATTGGTTTGAAAAAGTTGGCAGTTTGCTGTCAGTTTGCACATTTTAAAAAACATACATTTTTCACGAGTACGGGGTATATTCCACGAATTCCATTCGCCACACACATATGATTGATCGGATCTCCGCACGGCTTTCGCCCTACCATCCATTTGCAGAGCACCGGAGTTCCTTGGCCTGTGTTGGTTGTCATCTGCTGGCTGCTACGGCTTAATTCCCTAAAAGGACCTGGCCGCATGCCCTCACAAGCCTCATCTTGCGGCCTTCCATTTAGTTACTGGCCCGGTTCTGCAATATTCATGCGGCTCTCGGAGTCCCCAGTAAAGTCAAATCGAGCCTGGGGCCGTTCGCTCGTTTACAGCTGTAAGTGTTGTAATAAGTGAAGTGTATTTGCCCAACAACAAGCCCACGTCCTTAAAAGCTTCTCATCGTAAGCCCCACCCCCCTTCTTTATGTTTCCTCGGACCTGTGCATCGGTAGAAAGTTTACGAAACGTTGGAAAATTGTTTTGCGGCCATAAAATTGTGTGCAACTGTAGGTCCGAAAATGGCCCCCGGGCTGAAGTTGTAATTGGGAATGAGCTCAAACAGGCATCGCCCTCGGCCGCCCGGCATTTTGTTGGCTCTTTTCGGATTGCCTCTGCTCACCAAGGTACACGGTAAATATTTTGAACTATTTTAAATCTTCTGGACTTTAATTTGAATGGCAATCCTCTTAAAACAATGTTTTATACTTAAATATTTGCATTTATGTTTTATATAAGCTTGCACAAATTGTTATTTGAATTTGGATGCACGTGAAAAAGAAGTATGGCATTGAATAAAGCAATTTAGCAGTAAATGAAATTTTAGTTCTAGATTAAAAACAAAAATTATAATTGTATAATCAAATCTTCAAATCCTTTGAAAAAGAAACAAGAATATTAGTAAACCATTTTCCACATTTTGAAATAAAAGTAAATAATTTATCACTTAATACACCTTTGAAACTGCTGTTTTTCTTTAACAGTATTTCCTTTAAAATACAGTTTTTCCAGTGCAGTGTTGCCCCTATCATGCTTATCTTTTGGGGCTATCAAGTTATTAAGTTTATGTAATTCTTGTTCCATACCGAACATTTGATTTGGAATGGCTTATGGCAGCTTACGAAGGCGTTATCTTCGGATAACTTGTCCCCAGGCCGTCTCGACTGTCAAGTTTCCAGCTCGGAACTTTGTTTTTGTCTTGGATTCTGTTTCCGCTTCCGCATCAGACACGGTAGAAAGTTTCAAGTTCAAAGTGAGTGCCAAGTGTGGGCTCTAATCAGACTCAGATGTGCAGTGCACTGCAAAATCAAGTGTCAATGTGTTGACTTTTTGTTATTTGTAATTCAGGAGGCGAACCTCCACAAATAGAGAGATGCCAGTGATGAACGGCAGTCATTCCTATACGTATTCGTGTCCCTACTCCTATATTCCTATACCAATTCCTATTCCCATTCGTATTCGTATACCCATTCCTAGCCAGAGTCAGCAATTTGCTCACATTCCTTTGGCTTTGTCGATGCGCCTTGTCGGCAGTTGATTAATGATGACAAAAGTGGGTGCTCCGTGAAAGGCAGAGCGGAACGTGGAAACTGGGCAAAAGCTTAATCAACAGATGCGACAGATGAGGAACAACTGGGGGATGTGGGTATACGGTATATAGCAGCATTCCTGTCCCATGTCAACCCCAATTTTTGGGCCTCACCTCATCAGCGTTTGACGTTGTTTCGCAGCTCCGGAAAAGTGGGCGCGGCTCTCGGTTACTTTGATGTTCCTCACGTAACCGACCCGCCTAGACCACGCCCCCTCCCCCTCCGCAACGCCTCCCAGCACCGCAGCTTGTTTCAGCCGTAAGCATAAAAATTCCAGAGAGACAAGCTTTAAAATTGTAGAGGACAGCGTAACCCATATTATAAAAGGGGCCAACCAAAAGCAAACACGATGGCTAATAAAAATTGTACCAGAAATTGGTCATTGTTTTCGAATCGATTACCAGTAAAAGGGTTGACCATAAATCTTGCCTCGAAAGCCATGAATCATTTCGGGTTGCACTCTCTCTATATATAGGCCTTTCCACTTGGCATAAATGTCAAACATTTTGATAGAAATGCCAATCAATTTGAGGATCTTCTGGCCTCTGGAAAATATCTCTTTGTGCGTATTTAATTTCGTTTTATGGCATTTTATGGGCGGCATAAGTCAAAAGCGGCCATAAAAATGGGCGTCTTGCAAAGGTATGCGCTTGTATTACGCATACGCCGTGTTGAACACGCAATAAAAATACCAATTGCAGCGTGTTCGTCCCACGTCCCACTGCCACGCCCACACACTACGCCCACGTCTCTTTGGCCCATGTGGAAAGGCGAGAGGATTCCCGTTGGCCATTGTTTCGTAATGTGGCAGCATGCAAAATTTATTGTTGATTTTATTTTCAGCGTCGTCCTTTTTACACAACACATTTTCCGCTTCCTTTTTGTGCATTTTTATGGGCATAAATTTACAAGCAGCCACCGGTATGGGATCGTTTGGTTTCATTTCGTTTGGTTTGGTATGGTAGGTATGGTTAGGTTTTCTGAGTTCTGAGTTCTGAGGAGGCCGTGCTGGGCACTTGGGAACTCGAAGGCAGTCGGCACGGCACTCTTGGCAGAGAACCCAGGTGCGTTATTCTGTCAGCCTTGACCGACAGTCAACGGTGGATGGTCGACAAAGTGGGCGGGGAGGTGGTTGGGAAATCTGTAGCAGGCATAAATTCAACTGCAAAGCCACCAGCTGGCTCAGGACAGTTCCAAGTTGAAAAGTTAAATATACACACAAGGCGTTTGTCAGGGCACTCGGAGAAATACTAAACCAAAGTGGCGATTGTGCTGCGGAAACAGCGAGCAAATTGCATTTAAAGTGAGCCAAAGAGGGCCAATTAATATGCACTTAGTCTACAAATAATTAGTTTAAATCATTTAATGTAGATTTATGAAAATGCGTTGGGTGCTATATGCTAAATTGATGATTTTCCTCTAAAAATAATTATTTAATTAACCTTCTCGTTTAATTAACCTTCTCATGTTGCTTAATATGAGGCAGCAATTAAATATATACAGCATTTAAAAAATTTGAATTCTATTCTGTTTAACAAATTTGTTATTTATAAACCACATATTTATTCAATTTTTAATGTCTTTAACTTCGCTTTAATTAACCTTCTCATGTTGCTTAATATGAGGCAGCAATTAAATATATACAGCATTTAAAAAATTTGAATTCTATGCTATTTAACAAATTTGTTATTTAGAAAACACATATGCATTTAATTTTTAATGTCTTTAACTTCGCTGGATTATACCTATATCTTCAGTTTCCTTCCTAATAGTGAATATTTCTACTCCTTTTAATAAAGAGTTCGATTTTAATTGCATTTGTTCTGAGTTCAAAAAGGTTGTAATTTTTCTGCAGTGCTCGTGTTTGATTACATGAATTTGTGCTTGGCTAATCCGACGAGTAAGCACCTCAAGATGCTTGTCTCAGCTCCAACTCGACTTGAGACCCGGATTGGGTTGGGCTTTGGGCTCTGGGCTTTGAACGTGGGCTTGCGTGCAGGACACCCATTAGACGAGGGCGAGGATAGCGGCAACGAGGACATCGTGGAAGGGAGCTGCGATTCCCGGGCACGTGGCAGCGAATGTACTCACATATCCTTGCTCGCCTTGAAACGAGCGTGAAAGTATTTTCAGCATTTTTGGCGTAACGCTGAAACGGCCAATTAATATTCTCCTACTCCCAATTCTTCGTCCTTTCTCTGCTCCTTTTAACTGTTTTGAGGCCTATTGATTTTTTGTTACCTTTGCAAACTTGTTGAGGCGCACGGTCGTTTGGCCTGTTTGAGGTGGGTGGGTGGAAAAGTGGTCGTGTGCCCAACAATTAAGCCATTTTCCTTGGGGGCGGTGGCAAAATGGCAAAATGGTTGTGGCATTGGCATTGCTATTGGTATTGGTGTATGTGCATGTGCATGTGTGTGTGTGCATGTGCATGTGTTTGTGCGCGATGTCCGACTGCAATTGATATCGCACCATTGCATTCGGTATCGTGTAATTGCAATGCATAATTCGGACTTGGCGGTTCAGCGGTTTGTGAAGCGTTATAATGCGCTTATGTCCCGACATGTCAGGGAAATCGGAGGCAGCCAACTAATATAATTAGGCAGATAGCGTGTCCGCGCAAATCAAATGCTGCCAGTCACCAGACCATCAGCTTTCTGTCCATCGACTAATCGAAAAGATAAACATCTAAGCGGTGACTTGGCTTTTGAATTTATGGCTCTAATGGCGTGGCTTAAGCCTGAGATAAATATTAGCTTTAATTTTTGGAAAGCATGCATGACTTGTAGATATATTCTAGTCTAAAAGGTTTACTTATAAAAGAATTAAATGGTAGTCACACGTCTTGTAGTAGCAATTTCATTTGTGTATCCAAAAAAGTCATAAAACTAATTGTGGTTTAGGCTACTCCACAGATGCAAAGAAGATATATATTCGTAATTGCCCAATAGAATTACAAATTGCACATTTTCCGGCACCCAGTTATAATAACTGCTCAGGATAAAATCTAAGCCACTTGTTGACTACTTCAGGCCGTTGGCAGTCACCAACTGGCACTAAAAAGCCAGAAAGGCTCGCCAACCCCACCACCACCACCAGCACCACTACTGTTGTCACAAAGTGTTCGCACAATTATTTTAAATGACTCGACACAAAAATTAAAAATGCAATAATTGCATAATGAAAGCGTGTGCCAACAAAGTCGAGCTGGCCGACTGGTTGGCTGGCAGCAGAAGGGCAGCAGAAATCATTTCGGGCAAGTGGCCAAAACGGATGAGGCATGCCTCCGCCACTCTTGTGTGCATAATTCAAGCCAAGGGTCGACAACTAACGCCTGGAAGGCGGTTCCGTGCGAGGACAAAAGGTGCGGACTCGCAGGACTCGCAGGACCAAAGGACCAAAGGACCAATGGACAGAAAAAGGTCTCAGAGAGCGAGCGGTTGGCATTGGTGTGAACAAAGAGAGCAAATCCAAAGCGGCTTAAATGTGTGCTAAGTGCCGTTGAGCTTATAATGAAACACGACACACTCACTCACTAACACTATCAAGCACACCCACTTACACCTGCGCCTACGTATACACAGAGAAAAAACTCTGCGATTGATGAATTTTTAAATTGCATATTTCTAATGCTTAAATCGTTTCTTTTGAAGTTCAAAGTTCACCTCAAATAATGCTCAAAAGCTCTATACTCTTTTTTTCAGTTAAGTTATTATTAGTTAAGTTACTAAGTTATTAAGTTTTTAGTTTATTATAGTTGATAAAGTGATTTTTTGCCTGTAATATATACTAAACAAAGAGTAGGCTAAAAACGGGGCGACACGTAGTGGAGCGCAGTTCCCGCACAGCAGCCACACCCACTTCCGGTGTTTGTCCAGGTAAAGCTGCCGTCCAAAACGCAAACCGCAAAAACCGCCAACACATACACACACACAGTCATACCAACACCAACTCACCAGCAGCAACACCCACACACACACACACAGACAAAACGGACAGTAGAAGCCCAAACAAAGTAGTAAACTAGGCGCAGCCTCAACCACAAGGAACCGCCTCGTTTGTTATTCTCTTTTTTATGATTTATTTGCCAAACAAAATTTCCGTTGTCATCTCCTTGATTGATGGCCCCGAGGTCCTGGGATGTTCGCCTGTCAGTCCTGCTATTCATTTGAGTGTGTTATTAAACTCACGCTTAATTAACGCAATTATTTCTGCCATCTATTTGGCAGCAGCTATTCGATTTAAGCCCCTCAAATTTGACTGAACCGAACTTGGTATCGTTCTACTGGCACATCCCTCAATTGCTTGTCACTTCAAAGTTATTTTTCGACGCGGCTGGGTATTTTCACTTCACTGAGAAAAATGTTATAGGTTTATCAATAATAATATTCTTTACTTAATTTTTATCTTTAAAGAAGTTAAAAAGTATTTTGATTATACATTTTTATCCTGTTTTTATAACTAATAATAAGCCAACTTTATTGGTTAGCATTTGTTAAAGTGTTAAACGACTGAAACCCTAAGTGGTATTTTAGAAATAATATATATAATAACTAATTGATGAAAATATAACATAACATGAATTTTCTAGAGCTCATAAACTGTGGTAATTATTTATTTAATTGGGCCATACAGTTTTTTTACAGTTTATATTTCGCACTACGTGTAATCTTTCTCCAACCAACAGCCCCATTTTTCCTGAGGCCATCAATGTTGGCGTTGTTGATCACAAAAATTGAATTGAATATACAATTGAATTTTTGAGAAATGGCCGTACCGGCAGCCCAGCAGCCATTGCATAATTCCTGTGCAGACAGCTCCAAGGGGAGGCAAAAAGTTGTACACACGGAGAGGGGGTGGAAAATGGGGGAAAATCGGGTAAAACTGCAAGGTGCCGGCTGAGTTATGACAGTCGTGTAAGGTCACGCAGGCAGCAGCTGTCGGTGATGGGTGGCAAAGTGAGCCTGGACAGTCGAACTCGAACTCGAAGTGGAAGTCGAAGTGGAGGTGTTCAAGGATTTGCCTCGACTCAAGTGCAATGATGCGGCAATAACAGTTGGCCAAGGATGTGCGAGTGATCCGGGCTGAGAGGCTGCCAAGTGCCTGGCAATTGATTGTAAATAGGAAAATGATTACACATGAAATTGGGTTAGCCCTGGCTGTTTTCATGTGTTAAAGGGGTCGCTGCAAATGAGGCATTCTATACTTGTGCTGTAAATAATAATTCACCATTGAAGGTGTAAATGGTGTGCATTTTTGCGCTTTAAATGTGAGCTGATCCACCTGCTAATGCAACTGGATCAAATAAAGAATACTGGAACAGCTAAAAAATAATTTAATTGCTTTGTTTAAGGATAAATGCATGTTGAAATGCAAGGCTAGTATAAGTCAATTCTCAATCAGCCCTGTTTTATTTCTCTTTACCTGAAGGGCTAAGTCCTTGGGACAAGTGAAGAGCTGCTGTGTCGCCACTAGCTGTCTAAATATTTAGACAATCAAACAAGATTTGCGGCTGGCAAGCTATTTATTTTGTGGTTAAGATGCTTGTTGCCCAATCGATTCGATTCGAATGGACCTTCCATCGTCGTTTGCTTCCTTTGCGGTGTTGGCAAATGTAGCAGCCATGGGAATTTCGTTTACGTTTCAGTTGCTGCCCGATTTTGTGGTGCCCCTGGTTGCGATGGATCCTAAGGGGGCAGCGGGGATGTGGCCCAAAAGCAAAAGTCAAAGGCGAAATTCGAATGCCGAAAGCCAAGGGGATTTTTCATTAGACGCGCAAATGAGGTCAAAGGGTGAAAGCTGCTCAAATGCTGTTTGGATGTTCGATTAATTAGACATTTGGCTTTAGCTTTCAAGGCTATCAAATATTTACACCTTAAAGGCGGAACTGCGCTCTTTGTTCGGATTAAATGCTTGAATGCAAAATTAATATGCCATGGAATTTAGTCGCATGAGTGAAATGTAACTTAGGAATTATAACAGAATTTAAAATGATTTTGCATAGTCCTTACAATAACCAATAGCTTAAAATGCAGCGGACATTTTTCTCACTTTAGGCGGATCAACTGCAAACTTATTTTATACATAATTAATTTCTTTTAGCATTTAAAAAATAAATCAATTTTTATCGTAGACGACGAAGTGCAGTGCCACCTCGAGTGGGCTCAATTTGCATAATCGAAAATGAGATCTGCACCCGGGGGGCTTTAAAAACATTTAATTGAAACGCGTTACGAGTCACGTACAAGGCGCCAACGACACTGTTAATTATAAATCTCGATGGCTTGTGTGCGGGAGTGGGCTTTTTTATTGCGCTGCATCGGCAATTAACAGACAAATATAACAACAAATAACTGCCAGCCAGCCAGGTTTGCAGATGCTGCGATTTTTATGCCCGCCGATGGCCTGCAGTTGAATTATTGGCGGTTGTTCATGCCGCAGCTGCCGGCATTAATCCAACACGCTCTCGCTACCAGGACACATCCGTGCACCATGTGGCAGGGCACATCTAACCGACGCGCCTCGTAAGCCGGACCCACACGACCCACCAACAATGGTGCCCCTTTGCCAGTCGGATTTCATCTACGGTTCGACATCAGCTCCAGCTCCTGGCCAATGGGCATTTTTTTTTTGCCTAGCAGTGATTTGCGTGCATCGGCATGTCCTGCGAGGATTTCGACCTCGTCGGCCGCTGGGTTTTTCTCGTTGTTTCGGTTTTTATGCGCCGCATATCGTTGAGTTTCTGGGGTATCTCGGTTGTTTGCTCAGTGGATGGTACATGCAGTTCCTGTACTATCTTTTTTCAAACTAATTACCACTGAAAACCTATTAACCATTTTTCATTTTCATCAAAGGAAATGGCATAACACAAAGGCTGCAGCAGACAAAAGAAAGCCTAACAAAAATATTACATTTTAAAGGCACAGCGTTTAAACAAGAGAAGCTATCTAACTTATTTTCCAAAAATAAATATGCATATATAGTTAGCTAAGGAACTTTACTTGTTTTTTAAAACACCCGATAGATTTATCTTTGTATAAACGTAGTGGGTATATTTGCGTTGAGAACTTGGCCGGATTTGCCCTCTGGTATTTTAGTTTCGCGTCCCTGTCTGGCATTCAATTGAACCGAAACGCGAATGGTCAGCGGGGTAAACCGATGCAAAAGGGTCGTATGGGGCAGGCATACGCACTCTCTGATTGCATCAAGTTGAAATAATGTAATTAGTTTTTGTGTCGCGGTCGGGAGCAGGATGCAATTCGCTGGATTGGGGATTGCTGATGTGGCTTGGGGTTTTTGCTCGGCACCATGGCAATGGTCGAACAAGTTTGCTGTCCGATGTTACTGGGGCCTCGTTAGCAGTTTGTTTTGTGGAGGAGAGTTGTCAGAAAAGGTGGCTTTTGGGACTGTTTGTTTCGATTAGAATTTGGTAATGATAACCGCTTTGATTAGATGGCCAGCCATTTTGACACCTCTCCACTGGCAGTTGTCGTACGCAATCAGATAATTGAAGTGGCGCCACTTCCGTTTAACTTCTTCGTATGGTGAGTGCTGAAAAGTATGCTATGAATTTGAACAGAAGGTTTGGTTTTAATAGCACATGCTTATTTTTACTAAGTAAATTAATTTAAGAGGATTCAACAACATAATCCGTATGCTGCCATGTCTTGGCGCTTAACAGACAAAACTAATTTCATTAAATCATTCAAATCTAATTATACCATAACTCATAATCCAACAGCCGCTGGACTTACTTATGCAAGTCTCCCCGAATCGCTGGACTCCTCTATTATTCCGCTTCCCTTGGCAGTCCGGGCTCCATTTGTGGCCTACATATTTAAGTAACTCTTACATCAAGCGGCCAACAAAAAGTTCGGAAAGCAGCAGACTGGGCAAATTTAATGGTGCCCATTACGCGCCATATCGAATGGCCAATTGTGCCCAGAAAAAAAATTATCGCACCATAGCATGCCATTCGCTGGACTGTCAAATAATTAATTAGAAAATAATTGCACGTAATAATTCATGGGGTCCCATCGGGCGGCTCTAAATTGGGCATAGATAGATAGGGAGCAGAAAGCAAATAACCCATGGGTAGCCTGCCACAGATTTGGTACTGCGATTTCCTTTGGCTGCCTGATTGGATTGGATTGGAGAGGAGTGGTGTGGGCCAATGGCTAATTCCAACAGTTACTGCTGTTAATTGTGTATGCATTCGATTGGGTGCGCTGCGGATGCCGGATGTTGCATGCCCCCACGCTACTGGGGCGAAACTGTCATGTCGCATACATCTAAAATTAATCATTGGCATGCAGCATAATTTATTATGTCACACAGTGGCCGCATTGGCCACAAACCTAAAACTCTGCCAGCAGGACGAAATCAAACCAGAGGCAGAGAGGCGTTTAGTTCCTGCGGTTGTTGGTTTGACATGGCAGAGTTAAAAATAGAGCTCGGCATCTGATGGTTTTTAACATACAGCAATGGAAAGTGGTTTAGAAACAGGACTACTTTGTAATGTTTTAAATATAAATAAATCTGAAAGAAATAACAGGTTATACCGAAAGGATTTCTAAAGCACTTTTTCGAAATTCAAAAGCCATTTTATTCACATACTCATAGATAAACTATATTTTTCTTGTTAATCCGAATACTTTATTTCACTTTCCAGCAACATACACATCAGTTTGTTCTACGTTGAACATGTCCTGTTGATAGGCGGTTTACGGGCTCTTCAATCAAATGCGCAAATTTGTATAATTACAGGCTGGCCAACTGCTGCCCTCAAGTGTTGGAGCCATTTGATTTAATCACGATAATAGCCTTTGCATGTCGCGGTGTATATATACATATACAACTATGTGTATATGTGTGTGTGGGACTTTGAGGTGTTAAATGTTTGCGGTTGCATTGTAATAAACTTGCATGCAAATGGCCGCCCGCCCATCAACTTTAATTACGCCCGGAGTGCCAGCGAGTTTTTGAAGTAAATGAAGAAAAACTGCTGGGCTCTAACGGCAAACGGAAGGTAAATTGATGATTGATGACATTTTTTACGAGTGCGTGTGGTGTGTGTGTGAGCCAGCAGGCTAAAATGTCTGAAGAGGTTTTCCGTAGAAGGTGTGAGACGTCAAAGGATTTCCGGTTGATGTTGAATAACACGTCACAAGTTTTTGCAACGCCCATGATGGATTGTGTGCTGCTAAATGCTCCATTGCAATCTGTGTCCCTTGAGTGAAAAAAAAGGGGAAAAAGGAATCCATAATTTATGTAGGTCTGTCAACAGAGTTCGGGGCCCAACTAAATGAAAACACAATAGTTTGGATTATTTTGCATTTTTTAAAGTTATTTTTATTGCATTTCTCGCTCTTTCCCTCTGGCTTTCTTTTCAAATGTATTTTGTATGAATCTCAAATGTTTTCCACTTGCTTGCTATTTTATTTGCCATTCACAAACAATATTACAAGTTGCCATGGTTTGGTATCATGTTTTATTTTTTTTTGTTTTTTTTTGTTTACTGTTTTCTATGTTTGTTTACAATTTGTCACAACCTTACAAATTGAAAATTGATATAAACCAATAAAATTCGGAATTTGTGTACGTTTATTATTGAAAATGTTCATTCAATAGCTTCCGGTATGTATATGTCATGTAAATTAAATTTGAGCTGAATTTACCTTTAGTTCTTGTTTGTGTGTGTGTGTTTGTTTGCTGTTAGTTGGGTTTTTGTTCTGCGATTGTTGCTAATATAATACTTGTTTATCGTCTCTGCGGTTCTATTATCAATTTTGTTTTGTAAGGTAGCGCCTGAGAACGTGCGGCTTGGCCATTTTTTGTTTTTTGGAGCCTTGCCCGTTCCTATACACAGTGCTAAATTTAAAAAATATGTTTTTCATTATCATCTAAATGTTTAAAAATCAAAATAGGCTTCTTCAATATTTCCTTTTTACGGGAGGGGAAAACTGTAATGCTATATTCAATGTTTTTTTGTTTTTTTTGGTTTTTTATATTTTAATTCATATTTTATTTCAATTTGTGTTTTGCATTTGCTCATAAAAACAAATGGTACAACTTACAATTTGGCACATCATTAAAGATTAGAGTTTCCATATAATATATATATTTATATACTTTATATTTTATACTTTATGTGACGCCTAGGCATCTGATCTATGTGAAAGTAAAACAAAAGCTGGCGCTGGCTTATGGTTAGACTACACAGATTACAGAGATTTTGTTTTTTGTTGGGGGTCACAAAATGGATCGGGATAAATGAAGACTTTATCATATACATCATATATCGTATGTTATCATATAGCTGCGGTGTTTGATTGAGTTGCGTTTTTTTGCATTTATAATTTACTTGTAGGTTGACTTTCCTCAACGCATTGCTTAAGACAAAAATTGTGTTTTCTTAGTTTTCATTTAAAAGTTTGCGGTGGAAGTTGAGTTCATAATTTAAATGTATATACCATACCGTATTATATTTAAGTTTGCTTTATAACTACATGGTTTACCTCCACCTGCCATTTGCGTATCAAACCCAAATTTCTGTGTTTTTTCTTTTTTCTGTCCTGTGCTCTCGGGGTGGGCCAAAAAGTATACTAGACTTTTTGGCAAAACTATTTTTGCGCTAGTTGAAAAATTCATTAAATTTAATTACGTCTTTATTTTATAATTCACTTGAAAGCTACATTTAATTTGGCAATTGTTGGGTTCGATTTAGTTTGTTTTATTTATTGTTTTTCCCTTTTTCGTTCGTCATCAATTACTTATCCATTTGTGTCATCTGTCGTCAGCATACAAACTAATACCTAACTAAAAATCATTTAAAATATAAACTTTGGCTTTAAAAATGTCAACGTAAATGTAGTATATCAATGCATGATCATGTGAGAGAATCAAACAAAAAATACACCTTAATGAGGGTTCAAGTGTGAGTATGCCATAAATTGCCATAAATTGCTTCGATTTCCCAGGACTCTGGCCTGTGTGCGTGTGTGTTGTGTGTTGTTTTGTGTGTGCGTTGTTGAGAGGAATAAGATGAAAATACCATGTCATCGTAAATATGTACAATCTGAGACAGTTGCTAAGTGATAAGCTAAATAAAAACCATCAAAGTTGAAGCTCTTTGGAGTTGGTGAAATTGTCATTCATCACTTTTCCCTCAATTCAAGTAATTGGTAGTAGGTTTTTTTTAAGGAAATTCGAAGAACACCTAAAGAATTGCACGATTACACACACACAATAGTAGCTTGGTTTTGTTTTTTGTTTTGTTTTAGCATAGTACGGTTGATAAACAACTAGTTTAAATTTGACGACAGTAGCTGCCTAAGAATCAAAGTTGGTTTGGTTGTTTTCCATTGAGCATTTTAATCTTTAACATTTGAAAAGTACACAACGTTAAAAGTGATTTCATTTTCGTTTCTTGTGTGCATTTAGATTCGAGTGTGTATAAAATAAATTCTTAGTTTGCTTAGGGAAGTTTCGCTTCGGTCTACACCGAAAATGAACAACATCGAAACGTCGTTTCTTTTTCAATTTTTGCAATTTGTTGTTTGTTTGTTTTGTTTCTTTACACAACACACAAGGAAAGTGCTACGGAGTAAGAGCTAAAAATTGTAATTTTTAATGCTTATTATTCGATTTCCACATCATTCATCAATGGCTTTTTGTCACTGGAAGCTTGACCTTTTAAAACTAATATATATATATATATTTTTTTTTTTTCCATTTTCTTTTTTTGTTGCTTTGCTGCTATGGCGGCATTTAAAGTAAATATTATTGTATATTCCAAGGATATGTCTACGTGTTGATCTTTTGCATTTACCTATGCGCTACGATTTTTTTGAGCAATTCGAATTGAGTCGTGAGTTGAGTGTGGTGTGAGTGGTTTTAGCTGCCAAAATATAAAATTATTAGGAACAACCAAGCAATGCATTAAAATTAAATTCGTTGACAATACAGTACAATACAGAAATGAGTATTCTTTGGGTAATCAAATTATAGATATCAATCTAAAAGTACATACGAATAAATATATTGTATATAATTTTTGTTTGTTTGTGCTTTAACAGTTCGCAAATAATATACAATTTGATTTGTTGATGTGTCTGCATTGTTACTTTCCCTTACTACATACTACAATGCTAATGTTTTAGAATAATTTGTAAATCATAAGGACTAACTTAGTTCAACGAAGTTTTGAAAATCAACAACCGAGGGTTTTTGTATATATAATTTCTTTTTGATGA
Source organism: Drosophila teissieri (assembly GCF_016746235.2). Classification (NCBI taxonomy): domain Eukaryota; kingdom Metazoa; phylum Arthropoda; class Insecta; order Diptera; family Drosophilidae; genus Drosophila; species Drosophila teissieri. The sequence continues at coordinate 10,093,597 of NC_053031.1, read as the reverse complement.
TGTTTCAGCATGAAAAGTACCTAAAACATTGCTCTTTTTCCTGGTTTGCTTTGATATACAAATACAATGCCTATGTATAATAACTATATATCATGTCGGTAATATATATATATATATATGTATACATATATAAATTCTGAACTGCCGCACAAAGTTTCAGCTTTTGTTCTGGTAAAAATCTACGCATGAAGCACATTTTTCTTTTCATTCTCTGCAAAACTATTTTGCAATTTGAATTTATGTTTTAATATTTTTTTTGTAATCTTTTTTTTTTGTTTGGTTTACTTATATAAACTCCATAGAACTGCGTTTAGCGGCGTATATTTTCCTTTTTGGTTTAGCTTTTTTTGCTTTTATTGGACGACATTGATTTGTTTATGTTCTTTTTGTTTCTGTGTTGCTTAGCTTTGATTATCAACTCTCCAAGGACATTGAGCGTCTGTTGTTGGTGTTGTCGTGGCTGCTGTTGGGTGTTGAGTATCCTGCATCTATCGGTTTAGTTGTAACTTCTACTTACTGCACGTAGGGAGGAGTATTTACGTCTAAGTTACTTATTTGCTTTGCTTTGCTTTGCTTTGTTCAGATATTGAGCATTTTCATCGAGAGTAGTTCAAGTGCGTTTTTTGGCTGACTGGCGTAGATTGTTCTTAATATGGCGTGAAACGATTGAATCCACCGCGGTACATGGTTGCCTAATGAAAAATTGGGTGGAAAGGTGAAGATAGTTCACGGATTTAGTAAATTATAATATGATTTTTGATCTATATATAAATTATACTCTTTACTTGTGCGTATATGATTAAAGAAAACTTACCCCGTATCCAGGAACTGGTCCAATGCCATGTCCTAGATAAGGATCTGCATATTCGCGCGCATATCTATAAATATTTTTGTGATGTATGTTTGTCTTATTAGTAATACTCAATGGCGGCATTTGAAGGTGTTAATGTTATTAAGTGGTTGATTGATGATTCCAGCTGGATTTATGTTATGATTTAGTAAAAGTTATTTAATTTGGACAAGGTCTTGCAAAAGTGTTCAATCGACTGTCGGATCTCTTCAGGTTTCGGTGTTAGGTTTCTACACTTTACCCAATTACACACAGTTATTGTTAAAATTTTTTTAAAAAGAAGAGGTAAAATCAAATAATTAGTCAGATTTCAAATAAAATATTAATGTTCCAAAAAACTATAGTACAAAGGGTTATAATCACAAATTTTGTATAAATTAATATTAATATAAAGAAATACATAAACAATTAAAAAAGGAAACTTTAAGATACATACATTAAACTTAATTGCTATATAGTTGATAAACATAAAATGGTTAAACTAATAGGTAATATTAATAAATATATAAAATTATAACATTTTAAATAAAGAATAAAAGAAAGTAAATAATAAAATTGTGTTTAGGCAATTAAATAAATATGAAACTGATAAGTTAAATTAAAAAAGATCAAATACAATAGTTCCTAAACTAAGTTAGTTTAAAGTAAAATCTCGAAATAAATACATTTTTTGGGGCAGTTAATTTTTTACCAGTAAATTTTGATTTCTAAAATAGTTGCAAGACCAACTGATACTTTAATTATGTTGTTAGTAATGGTTCTGTGACAATACCAACTGATGTCATGATGTAATAGTTAGTAATGGGATTATGTTTCCACATGAGGGGCAGCCAAGTTTGGCCCTTCTCTGATGGCATCGGATTAGAGTGCGTTTTGGGGTGGTAACTATAGCATATATAACTTACCCAGCCACGGTGGCGTAGCCGGCGAGTGCCGGCTGGGCGGCTGCTGCGGCAGCGGCACCATAGGCGGCCCGGGCGGCTACCGCCGTGTAGGTGGTGGCCGCCGTGGCGTACGCCTGCTGCTGGGCCTGAGACAGCGGTGTCTTTAGCAGCGGAGCAGTGGCCTGGAATAATGGTAAGCAAATGGGGCGTTAAACTGGGGCAACACGACGGCGGCGACTCGAGGAACAGACGCAGTTACAGTTGGGGGGTTGGGGTTTTATATAGTATTTTTTTTTTTAATTTTTTGAGGGGGCGACAACGGCAAACGACAAGACTAGCGGAGGAGTCGGTGAGAGCAAGTGTGGTGAGAAAATTAGGAACCCAAAACCAAACCGGGGGGTGGCCAAAAGTATACACACATAGAAGTATATGGTAACCAAAACCAAAATATATAAAAAAAACGGGTGCAAACAGTGGAGTAGTGTGATTAAAAATATTCTATGTACACTTAAATATCTAATTCAGGTGGTTTAGCCTTTTTTTTTTTGTTTGTAACCGAGCTATGTATGTAGAACCCAAGATGCCAGGCTATAAAACCGAAAAGCGAGGCACGAAAACCAGCAAATATAACTTATCGTATTGAATTACTTGCTAGGGTTAACTTAAGACTTAAGGCATATAGACATACAGTTTAGGGGGTGCATACAATAAAAAGGCATTGAGCAGAACGCAAAATTGTGACAACAATCAAACGGAAAGTCTGGATATCTAGGTGCACGGGTATGGAACTAGAACTAGTTATGATTATTTTTACCAAAACATTCTGTGGAACCGGAATGCGGTTGATCGTATGTGGGTTACTGTTTAGCGTAGTCACAGTGCGGCGCTGTAATTTATGGTTTTTGTTTTTCAATCAGTATTTTGATTTTTTTTCGTTTTTTTTTTGCAATAGTGTTGTGGTAGTTGTAGTTGTTGTTGAGTTGAATGTGTTGTAACAGTCGTGAAAGATAACCAAAGAAGAATTTGTAGTAGTTACAAAATGTATATAGCATTGAATAATTGGTATTTTTATATAAATATAGTTTGTAGTATTAGTGTTCAGCGAAAGCAAAAATGTGAAATAAATCAAGAAAACTAGCAGAAGTACTTCAAAATGATTCAGATTAAAGTAGTTAAAGAGAGCGTATGCTTCATAAAAGCCAACCGTTGGTCACTAATTGAATCCTTGGATTTAAACGGAAAAACCAAACAAAGGATGCATTTAATAGAGGGTAGAGAGCTTATACACAAGTGTTTAGTTATTCAGACATTGAGTTGAATAAGCTTAGCCAAGCTTAAGTCAAAGAAAATAATGTGATTTACGACCAGTTACCAAGTTCGATCTCAACTTAAGGGTGTTACACAGCAAGAAATTAGGACGCGTCGTTAGTTCGGGAAGGATAATGTGGATAATGCATAAGGAAACTCAAAGGAAGCGACTTAATAAAACAATTTATACGTATGTATGAGAGTAAGTAGTAGATAATAAACGTTTGTTCCAAAAACCAAGTCAAATGTTTCAAAACTCAAACGGTGTCTTTCACAAGCTACCATAAAAATATACAAATTATAACTGAATTGTTCTTAAAATTTTTTTGGTGGTTGTGGTTAGGATATTAGTTTGAAAAAGTTTTATTACATTTAATATGGCGGCTGGCTGAGCGGCTGGAACTTCAGTGACCGGTTTGGCTGCCTGGAAGATTATATATAATATTTTCATGTATTTTCGTGGCAAGTTAGGGGATTGTCTTTAGCTCTAGACTACGGCTCTATATTATACCTTAAAGACGTACAGTAAACTTAAAGCTAGTTAAACACACAATTGTGCTCACTGAACGAAACTCACCTGGAAGCGTAGATTTGGATCAGCGGAAGCAGCGGCTGCTAAGAAGGGATCATAGTATACACTGCATTTTGGGGGGACAAGATGATAAGAGAAGATCATATATTAATATAGAATTCGTGGTAGGATCATGTCTGGGTGGGTGAGTCAAGTCAGAGGCAACCAATCAATGGCATATATATACGCTATACCCATTTTAATTGGTTTACCTCTGGCCTCACTTTACTGGCACTTAAAAGCAAAATTCAAAAATTTTCTTTTGGTTCATTTTTTTAACGCACTTGTGTGGGCATTGATTTGGGCACAATGGAAAACCAGACGGGATAAAGTTTGTTTGTTTGTTAAACAAAAAAAAAAGCATCAAAATATGATTGAAATATTTCTCGCTGGCCAATAACACTTTATCCACATCCGGTTTTAGTTATTTTTGTTTTTTTTTTTTTGGTTTTATTATTAAATGTTGTTGTTGTTTTTCTTGGTACCGGATGCTGTTGTGGGTAAATGGCTGTAACTTAAAGGGGCAACTGAAAACCAAAAGTTGGCACCTAATTGTTGCAGACACCCCACCTACCTAGCTAATGAGCCTGTGCTAAACTGACCTGATCTGACCTGAATCCCCACATGATGACGAACTGATTGGAGGAAATGTTTGAGGTACAGAGACAGAGACAGAGGAAACGAAACAAAGGGAAATTAAAAGGTTTAGATATTGTCGTTTATATATAGAGCACTAGCAAAGATAGCCAACCAACCAACCACATACACATTGGGGTCATTCCATTACCCAAAAACACTACGAAAATCGTCTTGCTTGCTTGCTTTAAATTTGCATTTAATCTTTAGACAGAACAGACACTCATGCACCTAGCTAATTAGTTTTGAATGGTTTTTTTTTTGTTTAATTTTAATTGGTTCTTTGGTTTGGCATGTCTTGATGTGTGTTGATAAGTATACAGATCTTAATGGAGCATTCATTCGTACGCTATGGTGTGTGTGTTTGTGTGTGTGGGGGTGTGTGTGAGTGTGTGTGTAGAGAGCAGCCACAAAAGAATAAGTTAATCAAAGGTCTATATAAATATATATAATGTCGGGGCAGAACATGCACGCAAGGCGCTGGCAGAGAGCGACGCAGTCGCATTAAAACACTTTCAAGTCAAATTCAAATTCAAATCGAAATTCATCATACGCCTAGTGGTACACAATATACAACCGAGTAGAGTAGGTCCCTTAACCAATGTAACGATAAATTAACGATGCCATAAAAAAACACACTTCTGTCAATCAAAGTATGATCAAATATAATGCGAGTGTGTATTTATATTTATAGAGTTTTTTTTTAGATAGTTTACGTGGATGGTGTTTTTGTGTTAGCGTGCGTTAATCGGTTGCTGCTTTTTGCAAATTTTGTATTCTGTTTGCGTTCGAATCGTTATACTCTTCTATTTGCTCGATTTATGTATACAAAATAGGACAAAGTCTAGGTTTCATTATATGCGATATTAAAACTTTACACACACAAGATAGCTAAAAAACATTGGTCACCAACAAGATAGAGACGTATATAGTAACACAGAAAGAGAGAGAGATAGAGAGTTGGTAGAAAAAAAAACAATCTTTAAGCTATAAACAATTTAAGCTTTAGGTTCAAATCATGACAAATGAGCAGGATGTTTCTCTGCGGTTACGTTTCAGACACCACAGAAAGAAACTTAAGGTTTAGGGAAATAATTATACAACTTAATGATAATACTACGCTTATACGCCAAACTTTATGGTGAGAAATAAATATTTATAATTGTTTGCCACAAAAAAAATGATTACATTTAACTGTAATAAAAAGTAAGGAAAGTACTAAAAGTTCATAGATAATTTGTACACATTGGTTACTTCTTCATGAGTTCTTTGATATTTAAATATCAATATTTAACTGAACCAGAATATAGCAACATCTAAGAATTTAGTTTTATAAATTGAACTGAAGCAAATTTGCTGGGCAACTTGGTGAACCAGAAATGAATACCATTAAATAAAAGCATTCGAAATTGTAAGGCGTGCGTATAAACGTAGTATTACTACTGATGACTGGGTGAATACGAGGTATATAATTGGGGTATATAAACTGGGGGGTGCGCTAAAACTACATTCGCAGCGGAACCAACTAATTAAACAAAAACGTTACAGCTACAACGGACTACGAACTACGGCGGGAGCGCGGGTGTGACGGAGTCAAGTCCACGGCGGAGGACTCTACTTACGGCGCGAATCCATGCAAAGCGGCCGCATTGTTGGCCGCATTGGCCGACGCGGCCATGGAAGCAGCAGCCGCAGCAGCAGCGGCTGTTTGCGGCGATTGTGTGGCGCCCGTGGCCGCCGATAGACGGGCGGCATAGGCGGCGGCGGCGGCAGCAGCGTTCGGATTACCGCTCGGATTCTGGATGGCGGCTGCCAGGGATTGCTGCAGTGCAGCAGCATTGCTGGCGGCGGTGGGCACGGCGACCGCTTGCAATTGCGCCAGCTGTGGGCCAAGGGCGTGGGCGTGGGCGTGGGCGGCATGCATGTGCGGATGCGAAGCGGCAGCTGCGGCGGCTGCTACGGCGGCATGTTGCTGTTGTGCCTGCTGCTGCTGCTGCTGTTGATGTTGCTGCTGCTGCTGGACCGCCTGTTGCTGCTGCTGCTGCACGGCCTGCTGTTGTTGTTGCTGATGCTGCTGCTGCTGATGTTGCTGCTGGGCGGCGGCAGCCACCTGCTGCTGTTGCTGCTGGACAACAGCCTGCTGCTGCTGCTGCTGCTGTTGGGCGACTGCTGCCGTGGCCACGGCGGCGGCGGCCAGTTGGCGTTGCTGTTGTTGTTGGGCGGCGGCGGCGGCGGAGGCCGCCAGCAGCGCCGGATGATGATGCGGATGATGGGGATGATGGTAGGGGGTGGCGCCGACCACGCCCACGTGTCCGCGCTGGATGGCCACTCCACGCATTGCGGCGGCAACGGCGGCTGCAGGAATCACCGAACCGATACGGAAATTCGTATATTTTTGGGGCATTTATATATGTTTGTTTGTTTGTTTTAATTTTTTTTTTTGCAACCATTTGACACAACATTTTTGACCAGTGTGTGTTTGTTGTTTATATTTATATGATATTTTTTTTTATTATTTGTCATTTATGTGTGTGTTTTGTGTGCAAAAAGTAGAAAAAGGAAAAGAAAAGAACACAAAACGCATGCGGTTAGTTTTCTCTCTTGATATATAAGTAAATATTATATATAGTATATAGTATATGGCAAATCTAGGCATTATGTAGTAACGATTTTTGTTTTTTTTTGTATATATATAGTCATAGCGCTGAGATGATATTGGTATATACATATAACAATACATAAGACATACGTGTAGCTCATACATATATGTATGTAAAATGGGATTTATATCGAAACATACTTAAACATTAGAACACTGAATTACCAAGAAATGCTACGCATTAGTTGCATTTTATATTGCATAATTGTATATATATATGTATGTATACGAGTATAGAGATATTATCATCAACAATACAAAAAACATTGGACCGATCTTTAGTACAGAGTATATAGCATATGTACATACATCCATACATATGTGTACGTATGCGGCAAGACCTTTTCGTTTCAACAACTCATTGCATTTAGCTTTGTGTGTGTGTGTGAGGGGTTAAAAGCATTTAAGTAAATAAAATACATTTAATTGTTGTTTAACCCTTGCACCTTTCAAATACATTTAAAACTAGCAAGAACATTTACCAAGTGCTAAGTGGAATGATATAACAAGTAGGCCGATTGAAATGCAGATTGGGGATTTGGAGGTTGGAATTTCTATATAGACGTTGGTGGAGAGGAAAGGAAATGCATGCCAAGGTGGTAAATCATAAGTAAAAGAAGGAAAATTATAAAGAAACAATAAGAGAAGTTATTTGGTCAACCCTAGTTTTACTTCAATGCAATTAAATCGCATCTAATTTGCAAACGGGCCACAGAAGCCACAGTTTAAATGTTGTCCTTTTTTTTTGATTCGATGCGGTTTTATCACTCAATTTATAATAGTTGCCACATATGCACAGGTGGAAGCCTCATAATTAACAATTTCGCCAGAAAAGCCGACCGATAACCAGAAAACCGGCTCATTATGATCGGCCGCAGGTATGCGTAGCAATGTGACATTTTCTGTGAAAATCAGTGCACAAATCATAATTGAAATTTATGAAATTATTTTTGAACATTGAATCGGTGTGTTCCCACGGCGTTTGTTGGCAACATTGCGCCACAAATTGAAAATTTGTTTGACCAACATGCAATTAAAAATTCGATTTGCCATATTTGTATGCAAATTATTGGCCAAAAACTTAAACCGTGTGTGAGTGCGGGCAAAGAATATCATTGCAAAATGTTCATTGAATTTGAGCTGAAACGTTTTTCTGAAATGTTTTGCTAATTTTTCGTGGCTATACAAACTAAACGCTCTGGCAACGAAATAATCAAGGGAATTAAATAGATTTTTTTTTTTTTTTGAAGCGGTCTAGGTGGCATGCATAAAGAAATTTTTCAAAATTCCATTCAATTTCTGCGTTTAATTGGCAAATTGAATTCGTGTTCTCTTCAATTGTTCAACGCCAAGTCAAAAAGAGAAACACAAAAAAAAAATCGAAAATCGTGCAAACTTCAAGGGTGTAAAAACCAATAACAAACAGGAGCAGAAAAAACTGGGGAATAGTTGGATAGATAGAAAGATAGATAGATAGAGAAATAATAGAGTACGAGAGTATGGTTACTAGATAGTGATGCTCTAAGAGAAAGGCCTTACGGAAAATGCTTGCTGCGGCAAAATGTTCGCTACCGATAAACATTACGATATATTCGATAGTTACGATATACAATTTAGACTATGGTTAAAGCTAAGACCTTGCCATTCTTAACAGCTAGTTACGATTACAGTTTCAGGTGGTTGCCACTAGTTTGATTTGTTTCAAATATATATACTGCTTTGATCGAGTGTGGGTTGGGTGTAAGTATGTGTGCCTAGACGTTGGAACAATGCAATCTCAAGGACGGCAATAAAAATTATGCAATATTTATGGAATATATCGATAGTCAAGTAGTCATACCCAAATGCGTAAACCAAAGTAACAAGACAACAAACATTTATACTGTATTATGGTACAAAGATTCTCATAGCTAAAGAGTTGGTGATCTTGGTTCTGGTTCTAGTTGTTGTTGCAGTGTTTTTTTTTTTTTGTTAATACTTTTATCGGTTAATCGATTGCTACGCTTATAAGCCTTACTCTTATTGGTTCCAATTTTGAAAATTTAAATAAAAAGTTCCGTTGACTTCTTCATAAAATAATAAATAACTGGAGTTTTCTCAATAAGCAATGTAAATAATGTTCTTAAAACTCATAATGACGATGGTGTCAAAACATTTAAATGTTTAAGAGGAAAAAAAATTCTTTTATATTTCTTTTATGATTTTACTGCTGGTATTAAATTGCCAATATTTTTTGTATATTCTGTCAGCCTATAAGCGTAGCAAACAATTTTCTTGATGTCCTTTTTGAATTCTGCTTTTAGACGCGCGTTTTCACCAAGGACCCTGAGATCAGGATCCTTTTTGGAACACTTTTGGTCGTCGTACCTCCGCCGTGGCGTTGCTGTTGTGGGCGCTGCTGCTTGGACAGCGGTGTGCGGTGGGCGTGGCGCGAGCATTATGGGCGTGGCCGCCGCTGCAGCCGCAGCATGTGCGGCGGCCGCTGCTGCCGTTGCCGGCGATGTCGCCGCTGTACCGCCCGCGACCGCCGACGGCGCTTGCGCCATCTGCATGGAGACGGGCAGCTGAAGGTGGGTGAGGGTGGGTGCTCCGGCGCCAACGGGGGCGCCCAGGAACGGCCAGGCGGCGACCGGCAGGCGGTAACCTTGGATTTGTCATATAGGTTTCAAATAAGTTGGGTTTATAGTTTTTTTCTTTTTTTTCGAACTCTGTGGTCACCATTAAAATGAACTTAGAATGCAAGTGTTAGGAGTGTGCGTGGGGTTTTTTTCTCTTTTTTTATGTTGAATTTTAATATAGAGTATATACATATTCGAGGGATGCATGATGAGGTTGCTGTTGTTGTTGTATATTTGTAGTTGCAGTTGTTTTGCATTTCGGCTTAGTTCTAGTGCTAAGTTAGACTTTTGGTTGAATCTTGGCGCGCGACGAGAGTTACCAGTTACAGTTACGAGTACGAGTACGAGTATAAATAGTATATACGCTAAGGAGCATTTCAGACATGTTCAGACCAAAGGAATACCAGACCAAACGTAAAACGTGTAATAACGATAATGTAAATCAGGACAACAGAGAAGTACACAATAATCAAAGTCAAATTCAAATTCAAATACAAATTCATAATCATAATCAGAATCAGAATCATAATGGAACGCACATACAACGAAACTGGTTAAGAAAAGGATATGTAGATAAAGTAGTTGGCATATAAATTGATATATAAAGTATATATATATATAGTAGGTAGTATGCATAAGACAACACAGCCGCAATATGCTAAATTCATAACCATCAGTATAATGATCTCAGTCATTGTCATCAGCATTATTCGTCATTATCGATTATTAATTTAAAATCAGGACTAGAAAGAAATCGGCGGACGGGCCAGCTTTAAAAACGGGATTTTCGAGCGGGTGTTAATGTGGCTTTTTATGATTAAAAGAAATTCAATTTCATTTCGGTTTGGTAATTTTAGCTTGCTTGGTATTTTCCACTTTGTTTGAACTTTGGTTATATGCAGACAAAACATAAGAAATTATAAGCCAAAGAAAAAAAAACAGAGTTTAACTGTTACAAAACGGTTATCAAATAAGTTGCAGCATTATATTCATATATAGTTTGTATGCATAGTTGATATAGATTAACGAAATTTCCGTCGGGACCTACCAACAAAAAAATATAAATTAAGTAGTGTTACATGTATCTATTAAACGAAAGTAAATGCTCGTAAAAATATATATTCTTTGTCCAAACATATTTGCAGATTGCAACCAAATAAAACTAAGAATAACGAACAAATGCAATCGCAAAAATGGTTTCATTTTGGTGAACTCTGGACATTTTAATCCTCCCGACGATGACCTCCTACACATGGGCTTATGTATATTCATATCAATAGCCATAACAATATCAACGTTGCTGCCCTGCCTAAATATTTGTTCATTGCTTTTGGTCTTTCGGCTTACGAGCTAAAAAATTCGTTGATAAAACTCTTAATAATACATGTATGTAGTTATAATATGTACGAGTATGTTTACAGAAACGAAAACTGGTCGATTATTGTACATTTATGATAACTTATTGCTTCTCAGTGTTGGGCATGGTGTTTAATTGTGTGTATTATTATTTGAGAATTTACAACGAAAGTACGGCAGGCAATAAATACGTAATAGTAGCAGTAAAACACTAAAGTGAAAAATGTGGACAAAACGCTTACCTTCTGGCCATTGTACGCAAACTGTGTGTGTCCAGCAGGAGATTTATATATTTTTGCATATATATACATTTAGATATATATATATATTTGATTGTTCGCATGGAAAAGGCAAAAGAAAATATTTTCATTAGTCTCGCATTTAAATACGTTTTTTCTAGCATTTTACTATCTTTTTTTGGTTTGCCTATAATAAATATTGTTGGATACATGTCTTAGGCACATAAAAAAACAGGCAGCTCCATAACAGATACTATATTGATTTTCGTTTTTAGTGCTTATGGTAATTGGTTAAATACTGTAGAATTCTAATTGATTTGTGGCATTGTGTTTTCATTGTTTGCTGTTGCATGCAGCATCCTTGTGTTTTCTCTCATTGGGTAAAAGGGGTATTTGCATACGTATGTAAATTTAAAATTTCCACATAGAGAAACAGGGTTTATGCAGATGATATTTCATAATTTAGCGCACCAAACTTTAAATGGACAGAGCTTTAGTACACAGGACAGTTTAGTTGGAAAATTGAGAATAAATAGAACGAAACAAGTGGATATACAATATGGGATCAAACGGTTTTCTTTCTCTGTAGACTTAAACCTTGCATTCATGGCAAATACTAGAGGAATGCTTAACAAAATGACAAATAAGCAAGCCATGATTGCTTCCTTCCAGCGATCGAATGCTTACACAATGAGCTCTGCTCTTTGTGCCATGGAAATTCACAGGAGTCTGCAATTGCCCTGGAAAATGGTAAAATAAATACCCAGAAAAACCATCGAAAAATGCAGTAAGAGACATGTCAGATAGACAGAAAGACACCAGCATGAAGGGCATATACAAAATACAAAAAAAAAATAAAAAAAATGGGGGCCATGGTAAAGAAGACAGGGCGCATTAAGTTTAACATGTCAAAGGATCAACGCAAGGAAGAAACTAAAGCAGAAAAAAAAAGAAAAAGAAGCGTACACACCAAGTAAGTTAAAATGGCAAGATGATGAGGCAGAAGTCAGAGGGGAAAATTGTGCGGGAAAATCAACCTATACGGAGTAAATTTTCTTGCAAATGCACAAAGTAAGCGAGTGGGGTGCACATTTGCATATAAGACATAACAAAACACAGGGCTTGGATAAAACGTTCTTGCTGAACACCCCCCCATAAGGGTGCCACCACTTCGCCTCCAGGATAACCAGAAAACTTAACTTTTTTGCTCAATTTATGGGCGTGTGCGAGTGTCTGTAGGTTGTACGGTTTGTTTTGCCAGCAGGGTGAGGCTGCTGCACCACATGTTTGCAACTTTGTGGTTTATTCGCAATTATCCCGACTGCCGCTTCACTTACTGGCTGACTGACTGACTGAATGGCTGACTGACTGAATGGCTGACTGACTGATTTGCTGACTGCCTAACTGACTGAGTGGCTCTGTTGAATCCCTGACTGCCGGCGCCTAACGAGCAGGACAACGACGTGAGGCGTCCTCCAGCTGGGTAATAATGCAGCAGGCGATTTGCCATGCAAAAGAAGCCAGTTCGAAACGTGATAAAGTGACTGCCAGGACCTAGAGTAAATGGAGCTCTGCTGTCCCTTCGATTCTTTCTTCTGCCTGCACTGAACGAAATAAACAGTACTTGCTCCTTCAACGTGTGGCTAAAGATGTTTACATCATCAGTACTAATGTTGGCTAAATATAGGTATAATGCTCACTATTATTACAGCAAAGTGTCTCTTTTTTGTAGTGTACTATAGTGCGGAGAGCAGTGTCCTGCGACAGTCGGTAAAGTTCTGCGTCTCCAGCAGCATTTAGTGCAACGCAAATGAAGCGCATTAGGTGCACGTGCACATGGCCAAGGACAACAGGGCCAAATGGGAGCTGTCAGGATGGAGACGGCTAACCTGCTCCTCCGATACTCTGCACCAGCCAGCCATATTGGCCTTTTTGTGTCCGAGTCTAAGTTTTTGTTGGCAATACAAAAGAAGCATTTTGCATCGGCAGCAGGATAACCGACCACCAGGGAACAGGAGCATCAGCTGGAGACGGAGATGGAGATGGAGCTGGAGAAAAGCTGCTATCGTCCTGAGCCGCTTTGCCAGAGAACTCCTTCCCATCGTTTCCCATCGCATCCTTTTCAATCTGATGCCTTGGGTTTTGGGTTGAGTTTGAGTCTGGTTTGCTCGGTTTGTAAGCGGCTTATCGTATTGAGCGTACCCAAAGTATAGATTTTGCGCTGTGAATACTTTTTAATGGCAAACAGAGAGAAGACGATTTAATCAGCAGTATTATTTATTATACATTGCATGGAAAACTTTTCTCGGTTTCAACTTATTTTCTTGCTACGCTCCTCTTATAGCTATTTGTGCAAAAATGAAAAAAAAGGCGGACTTACAACTTCCATTTGAACTGCGCTTAACTGCAAATGGCACAAGAAATAACTAAGAACTTCTAGCTGAGTGAACTTCAAGATAGATATTTTTGATTTTCGAATTCAGAGGAATATCAAGTCGCAAAGGAGCATTAAAAAGATACACAGCTAAGCAATCCGAATTAGAATGGATAAGAGTGAGTATAAATGGATAGAATTTATGAAAATTTAAGAGTTTTATGGGCAAAGAAATAAACTGAAGTACCTAAAAAGATACTTTTTCTTTAAAAAGAATCATTAACACATTTTATTGATATTTATTATTGGTAAGTTTTGGTCGCCCCTAAAATTATTTATTAAGCTCTTTTCAGCATGCTAGGACGTATTACAAGTTCAACTTAACTATTTTGTGGAGTATATCGTTTTGGGGCGAGTTCAAATTTAGATTTCATTCAGCCAATGGGGGAGGGGTGGGGTGGTCGAGTACAATACACAGTTAGCAACAGTTAACGTGCAACATGCCAAGGCATTTCAGAGGACCTCTCATTCAAATCAAACGATTATATAGATGGACGGAGGGGATCGGAAGCTGCAAGCAGCGAGCATTCGTGTCATAGCAGGCACACAAGATACAAGATACAAAAACTAAAATCTTACGAAATACGTTCATTATTTCATTTTGGTTTTTGATTTTTTTTTTTGATGGGGGAATATTTTTGGGTTTGGATTTGGATTTGGCTCACCTAGAGCTGGGGCCGGTATGGCACCATCTTTGGTCAGTACAACTGTGTGGGGTGTTTGAGAGAAAACAAAATGAAAATCATATCAATAACGCTGGTCAATCATTATCGTTATCATCATCATAATCATCATCATCAATAATAATTATCATTGTCAAAGCAGACGCATAAAACATAGCTTAGTCGAAACCACAAGTACGCATTAATTCTGATGTGTATTAAATATTATTTTGGTGTATCTTGAATGTGCGTTAGACAGCCGCAAAACCTCATGAAATTAAATTAAAAAACGATACAAAAGGCATACAAGTATTCAATATGCTTTTTTCCCCCACAAATTAGTGGCATTTTTCGTGGATTACTTTAAGCCGGGGAAACATTTGTCTAGCGTGTACTGCCAACGTAAAAGAAACAAAAATTGTAACATTTTCATTAGGAAACACACATTCGCTGGCAACTCAATTTCTCAGTTTCACTTAGTTTCAGTTTTTGGCCACCAAAGAACTTGATGTGAAAAGTTCCCAAAACAAACAATATAACAACAAAGAAACAAAAAAACATCCAAAAACAAAAAAAATAAGGGAACGAAAACTTGAGGAATGTTAAGAAACTTAACAATAGCAGCAAAAACAATGCACACTTAAATTGAGCAGACTTTTATTGCTATTTTCGTAGCTTTTGCTGCTGTTGCATTTCATCGTAATTGCATTTCTTGGCCGAACATTTGAACTTGTTTCATTATGTGGCTTAAACTTAGCTACCACATAGGTATGTCTGTATGTGAATATATAGATGTGGGGTTGGTGTGTGTGTGTGCGATTACATGTGTGTGTGTGGGTGTAGTTTGAGTGTGTTGAGTGTTAGGGTCACTTACCGTTGGGTACTGCTGTCACTTTTTTGGTTTGTACACGTGCAGTGGCGTTATTCACCTTCACAATTGGTTATTTTATTTAATTTTTTGATAGTTCAGCGAGCGTGGTGGTTGTAGTTGTTGTTGTTGGTTTGGTGATGAGTTTTTAAGATTTTCATTATATCATATACACACATGTGAGCAGAGTATATATATAATTTTTTTTATAAATTTCGCATGTATAGAGAATGTAGAAATAAATTATGTGTTAGTTAACAATTACGAAAATCTTTGCAAATAGTGTTCAAAGTGTTTTTTTTTTGTGGAAGTGTGAGTGTGTGCTGGAAAGGTCTTTATTTTATAAAAGAAAAAAAAACCGTGGGAATTTGTAAACGGATAAAAAGTAACAAAGAGCTCATAACTGCTGAATTCTTTTTTAAATTCCATTTGTTGCGATTGAAAAAATTGAGATTATTAATTTTTGAAGGCTTTCAGCGAGCGGACGGACATTCATTTCCGTTTCCGCTTGTGCCACATACATACACACACACATGCATGCATGTATGGCATATGTATGTACATGTAGTATGGCATCCATTTGTGGACACTGGGACTTAATTAGACTCGCGCGATTTCCGTTGCCATTCGCTGTTGGAAAATAACATTGCATTTCAGCCTTTTATGCGGCTCAGTTAATTTGTTTAACCAACCGACGGACAGACAGACGTACTTTTTCGTTTTTTCGTTTTTTTGTACTTTGCGCATTTTCAGCATATTTTTAATGCCAATTATTTGCGGCTCACCCAGGGAGCATTAATCAGAAGGGAAGGCGAAAATGAGAAATGCGTAATTAATTTTTAATGAAAGGCAAATAAGAATCAATCACTGTGCGCTATTCCTTGGATTAAATGAAAACAGATAAAACCAAAAAAATAAGTAGTTGGATGGAGGCATTTTTAAAGCCATTTCACTCTGGCACGCAAGGATTAAAAGTTGAAAAGCAATTTCTTTCCGCCACTCCTGTGATATACATTCTACATAAGATATATATTAGTGCGGTATATGTGTGCGTGTGTGTGTATGTGTGTGTGTTGGTTGGTAAGTTGTATATATATGATATGGCATGCACCCACCTCGATTTTGCGTCCCTCAACCACGGTGCCGTGTAGACGTTCGCGTGCTCGTTCTGCATCGTTGCTGTTAGCGAATGTTACAAAACCGAATCCCTGCCATTCGCAATCAAACATGCAATTAAAGAAACATATAGAGTATATAGATTACGATTTTTAAAAAAACTAAAAAAAATAAACGATACAACAAACTCTGCTCTCTTTTTCGGGTTTTGTTGAAGTCGTATATTTATATATATATATTATGTTTATTATGTATATATTTTAGATAGATAAAGCTAAAGCTACAAATACATCAACAAGGCGGCCAAGGACATGCTTTTCGGACAGGGGCCATTGGCACATCTTTGTACTCCTGGGTTTTTAAGTGGGTCGATTCTTGGATTTGGATTTTGGTACTGGGACTAGGACTGGGTGTATTTTATATATATTTTTTGGGATTGGCGACTGCGACGACATGCACGTGCCCTGCTATGCACACTACCACTCATTCTGCCAGCTCCTTCGCCTGCCGCTCGCTCTCCAAAAAACTCCTTGAGCATCTCAAGGTGTTGGGACTTGGTTCCTGAATTATGCACAATTCCTGGTGCCATGGCAACTATGCAATTATTTTCTACCTCCAGCTCCAGCTGCTGAAAAAAAAGACAAACTCGACAAGGTTGCCCTGGCGACGGACAAAGACATCTGCTCATCTCCTCATCTGGGAATTCGTGAAGTGCATAATTCAAATGAGTTGCGCGACAATTAGATGCAAAATGTCCCGCACAATTGGCGGCAGAGTGAGATGGCCGCAATGCGCGAGACAGAGAGGCACACAGAGAGCGAGCAGGCAGGCGATACAGTTGCAGAGATAGAGAGAGAGAGAGAGAGCGACAGCGTGCTTCATTCTAGAAAGTATAGAAAGTTTGAGGCAACTTACCTTGCTGCCGCGCTCGTTGAAGATGATTTCCACGTCCAGAATGGTGCCAAATTGCTGGGGAATAGAAAAATAATAAATATTAATTTCTTGAAAGCTTTCAAAGGGATAGTCAAGTTCGTGAGGAGCTCTAACGCAGATCTGGACCTTCTGTATATAATTTATAATTTAAGAGCGCAATGGAAGAAGGTAACCATTTTGGATTTAAAGAGACTTTCTGTTCACGATACTTGTAACAAAGACAAAGCTTTAATATAATTGAATTCTTTTATATATAGAGGTACATAAAATATGGCTGTTATTCATTCACAAGTACTAATTCTCCATAATATATCCTATTTTTGTGCATAAAATATGGCTGTTATTCAATCTCAAGTACTGACTCTAATGTATCCTATTTTTATATGGCTGTTATTCAATCTCAAGTACTGACTCTACATGATGTATCCTATAAAATGGCTGTTATTCAATCTCAAGTACTGGCTCTACATGATGTATCCTATAATATGGCTGCTATTCATTCTCAAGTACTGACTCTACATAATGTATCCCATTTTTGTGATAGCTATTAATAACACTGATTCCATCCATGTCCGTACTCACCCCAAACATGGCCCTCAGATCGGGATCCCGGAAGCGGAACGGTATGTTGGAGACGTGCAGTCGCTTCGGCTGGCTTTTGGCATCGAGGGAGGCGGCCGCTGCAACGGCGGCCACCGATTGGGCCGGGACTAGGGCGCTGCTGAGACTAGTGGCCACATTGGCCGTGGGCGACATGATGCCGCTGGCCGCGGCGGCTGCTGCATTCAGGTGGGCGATCACCTGCGATGTGCTGGCCGGCACAACGGCACAGCCGGCTGTTGCACCAACACTGGCGATGCTGTCCAAACCGGTGGTGGGCAAGAGGCCAACGCCACTGCTGCTGGTGGCCGCCAATGTGCCGGAAGCTATCGAGCTGCCCGTCACTGAGGTGCCCGCCGATTGCATCGCCTGCATTGTGGGACTGCTGCACAGAAGCGGTTGCTGCTGTTGTTGTTGCTGTTGTTGTTGCTGCTGTTGCTGCTGTTGCTGCTGTTGGAGGGCGGGCGGCGTCTGCAGGAGCGGTTCACCACTGGCCACCGGCGATGTATCACCGGACATACTGCCCTCGGTGGCGCTGCCATTGAGGGTCAGTCCGCAGCCGCCCGCCTGCGAGGCTGTTGCGCTGGACGGGGAGTTGCTGAGCGGAGAACTGGGCGTGCCGCCGCCTCCTCCGCCGCCGCCACCGCCACCGGTATTGCCACCGCCTCCAGAATTGGGCATGGCGGAGCTCTGTTGTGATTCTGCTGCCTCATTGGCGATCAATACTGTGGACTGCAAAGAACAACAGAAAACAAACATATATTAGTAATGGCTTTTAAAATAATTAACTTAATTTAAACTATCTGAGTTTTATTAACTATAACTTTTGTTCAAATTTCCCAATGCTCCCCATTTTAAGAAATAATTCTTTGGACGTAAGATAAAAATTATAGGCAAACAAAAATTTGTTTCTTCAAAATACTATGAATGATCCTGCAATTAATCTTAAATGTAAATTTGAAATAATAAAGCTTGTTGATATCTATTTATATTTGAATATGCTAATGTGTTCTTCTTGCAAACTTAAAAATTTGCGTTCGGCGAAAAACCGCCAAATGTGGAAATTAAATTTCCCAATATAATTTGGTGGAAAAGCGTTTGTTGCGAAACTTTCAAAAGCACTCCAGCTATTTGCCATTGTTGTTTGCAGTTGTTTTGCATGTATTTTTTGCAAGTTGAATTTTCAGTGCTGCCTGGCAAATCGAATGCGAGCAAGTGCCGCAATAAATAAACAATTGAAATGAAAATACAATTTCCAAGTGGTTTACATCCCGGGTGAAATGAAAATCCTGCGAGAGGTGCGGAAAAACCGGGCACACGCATCTGTATACACATGTGTGTGTGTGTGTTGGTTTGACCCAATAAAAAAAGTCATATATGCACACACACACACAGATAATGGGGACATGCAGGACAGAGAGCAGAGAAAACATGAGATGGAAGTGGCACACACAAACACATCCATACGTAGATACATATTATGTAGCACAAACTTGTGTTGACTTATGCAATAAAACTGTCGCGCAAACTGTTGCAATATACCCAATCCACCGCAGCGCAGCAGAAATCCCCCAACGAGCCCGCGAAAATGTTTGCATTTTGTATTTCTGCATTATTAAAACTGAAAATGTACTTGCCATTGCGATGCATCGATGGCATTGCATGGCATGGCATGGTATGCTATTGTTGTTCCAAACGCCCCCACCACCCCACCTTCTCCTACGGCATTTTCCCCGATCCGGAATAATATGAAATATTCTCAATTTACGCAGGCGACCAAATTCGCTGACAATGCAATAAAAACCAGAATGAACAGTAGACAGGATACAAAAAAAAGAAATATATAAACAGATTTTGCGCTCGCCCCATAATGTAGGCAATAGAAATAACGCTTAACTTAATTTGCTGCGCATTGTTGACACATAAATCTAAACAAATTCTTCTCCGCCCCGTGACAAAATACATTTTTTCCACGCTTTGCATCTTTTCACTTTATTTTTTTTTTTGTGTTTTGTTCATTTTTTTTGTACTTGGTTTGCATGTTCACCGAACGTTTGGGGCACAAAGTGAAATGGCGTGAAAAACTTTGGCCCCATAAATGGCCAACTGGCGGAGGTGGTGGAGTTGGTGGATGGGTTTATTGTTTCGGGTATCGGGTTACACGTAAATGACATTTAACGCTTTTTAGTTTATCGAAATGCTTTTTCTGTGGCACGCGACATGGCTGGAAAAAAGGTCTGCGGCTCGGCTTGATTCGGCATTAAAAGAATTTCTGCATAAATTTGAAAACTTTTTTGCCCGACTAAAAAAGGGCAAGAAATTTGCTCTAAATTGTTTTGATTTGAATATTTGACTTGGGTATTATTCTTGAACTTTGAATGCATTGTGTGGCCTTAGATTTAGATTGGTGCTATTTATTTTCCATATCTTAATTAAAGCTGGCACGACAAGATTTGATTGGATTATTGATAGGAAAATTATAAACCCATTTCAACTGATTGAAAGTATTAGTAAAATCTGGTTTTAAATGAAAGGACAGTGTCCAGTCATCATATTTGATGGAGTTAAAATAAAGTGCACGCAAGTCCCTATAATCACATTTTGGTTGAGCTGTAGTAGCCACAGTTGGAACTTAATTTCACCAACTCAATTAATTATAAGAAACTTGGCCAGCATCTGCTTTTGCCAGGCATAACGAACAATGTTTCCCTGATGATGACGATGCGTATAGAAAAAATTGCTATTACAAAAGAGTTGAGTTCAAGTTGAGGCAAAAAGCAGCTTGCAGCTTTACCCATGGCCAGTCGTCGGTTGGTCGCCTAATGAAGATGAGCTTTGGTAAACAAATAGTAGAATAAAAATGGGAGAACGAAAAAAGAACGTGGTAAGACCAAGAAAGTGGCACGTAAATTTCAATTGTCCACCCGGCTCTGCTCTATGTTGCATGGTTTGTTTTCACATTTTTTTTATTCCTTCCTCGTCTGTTTATTTTATTATAATTTTTTTCTTTTTGTGGTGTTTTTGTTTGCTGACTCACTATGCTGAGCACATTTTGTGGGGGCAGCGATGATTGCAGATGCTGCTGGTGTTCTGGTGGCTGCTGCACTTGCTCCACGGCATGTCCATTTGTCAGTGGATGATGCGGAATGGGACCTGGGACTCTTGGTTCTGCGAGGCTGGTTCCATTGTACTCGTACTCGTAGTCGTACTCGTACTGTGGTGTCTGTGTTTGTGTTGACAGATTTGTCTGTGATAAATTTTCAGATAACAACAAGGATTTGCGTTTTAGTTGCAGTTTGCAGTTGCAGCCTCACTGTTTATCTGTGTGATTGCGTTTGTGTGTGCGTGGAGGACTTGGATTAAGAGATAGAGTGTAGAGATGGGCTAAAAAACCAGACAGGCAGACAGGCAGGCGACCAACACCAACAATTTGCTTAAATGGCTAGCTTAATTTTTTACTTTCAACCATTTTACAGCTGCTTAATTGCTTGGAACATGCCTTGAATATATAATTTTAACAATTACCATATAGAGGTTTTATATATAATTATGAGTTGTGACAAAATGCAGATTGATAAATAAATTATATGCTTGCTTATGAGTATCCATTACCAAATTATGTATACATATGTATTTCTAAACATTTTAGGAATATACATTTATCATTTAAGATTTTCTTAGAGGTATTTAACATAACCATTCTAGGAATCTAATTAATTCTTTAACACATAAAACCAAAAAATAAACAACAGACAAGATTCGAATTTCTAGCCAATGAAATGCAAATTGCTAATCGCAATAAACGACAGCACATTTGTATGTTCTTCAATTCAAATCCTTTTCCCAAGATTTCATCTTAATTTTGCGGTCTTTTCATTTAGATTTTATCCGAATTTTCACTTCTGCCTTTTCAGTTGTTGCTGTTGCTTAGCCAATTAATATTGATAAACAGTTGATTGAATGGAATTTTCCGAGTAATTGAATGTTTGGACGAGAGGAAATAAATAGAAATGTGTTGACCAAAGTTATTGCACATTCAAGACACCTAACCACTGGATTTAATGCTTACGATTTGGTTTTACTGACCATCGTCTTCTGTTGTATTAATATAAGCATATTAAATTGCCCAACCCCATGCTTAAGTACAAAATAATTTGTCATTTTCGTTGCATATTGCCGCAGGACGATCATATAGCAACAAAAACAATGGAGCTATTGAAAGTGTGAGGCTTAATATTGTTTAACGTGGCGTATGCGTATTGTTCTTGTTTGGGGAGCGCACAATTTAATTAATTGTGAACCACGTTGAACATGATAAAGCCAGTCAAAGGTTGCAAACGAACAAAAGCACAAAACACATTTATTTCGCCTTATTAAATATTTGAGTATTTATTACACCTGCAAGGCACAATCGTTCTGCGAACTAAATGCAAATTTCTTGTGTTTAATGCTGGCCTACATATGAAAAATACAGTATTGCTCTTCTATCAATTAAATTATTCAAATGCACGAATCCATTTTCATAAGTAAATATCTGCTGGTCAATGGACCAAACAAGGGTATTGTATTTATTCAGCTGATTTTCCATTTTCCATCTCGACCTCCACAATTGCCACAAGCATATCTGTTTTGCCCTTTTTAAAGTTGCTTAAATAGATGAGATTGTGCTTTTATGGAATGCACATGATTTTAGAGATACGCTGGCCAACATTGGCTTCTGTACGCCAACGTGTGTGCTATAGTCAATTTTTAATTAGAAGCTAAGAAACAATAAACTACACAGCACACTGAAATCCAGCTCCAGGGTCAAATAAGAAACGAGAGCCACGACCAGCCACTAAAAGTATGCTACAAAAACGTACGCCCAACACAAACAAATGCAGGTGAGCAAGGTGTGTGCATGTGTGTGAGTGTGTGCAGGTGTGTGTGTGTGTCTTTGTGTTTGTGAATGCCAAAGTGCGTGAGTGTTGCTTGCTGATGGCATTTTTCTCTGTGCAGCTCGCTGCAATTAAAAATGTAAAAGCAAAGCGCTCACACCAACAACCAAACAAAAAAAAACAACAAAACAAGAGCAGGTGCAATAGCGATAACAAGCAAGGCTTTTATTTGTATGCCCTGGCTTACACTGCAAAAATGTAGTCACCTTTTTTTCTTTTGTACATATGTATATGCAAACAGAAATATTGCATATTTGGCCTTACTTTTGATCTGACTTCTAAACTATATACAACATAAAAGATTTAAAGAAACGTTAGCATATTATAAGTCTGTATATACCAATTTGTATGTTTCAATTTGAAAAACGTCTTTTTACTAAATCATATTTTAAAAACAGAGTAAAATCAAATATTCACGCATTTGTGTGCATGTCAAGTTGCCTTCTGAATTTGTGTGTATGTCAAGTTGCCTTGTGAATTTTCGTTCAGTGTAGCGCTGCTATATAAGTATCTGTGTGTCTATGTGTCAATTCAAAGCGGAGCTACAAACCAAACCAAACCGAACCGATGCGAACCCAAAAGCCAAAAACCAAACACAGCTACAAATGCATAACAAACACACACAAACACAAATAGACTGATAGCGAGCGAGTGGATGGAATTGTTTGGTTGGTGGGTGTTGGATGGTGGGCGGTTTTGAAAGTGGGTGGGTTGGGTGGTGTTGGGTTTACGGAGGTTTGGGGGAGGTGGCCATAGGTCAAACAATTGTCCAGACAAACTCACCTTCTGTTGCATGTACAGCGAGGCATTGACAACGTCGGAAACACTGGTGGTGGCCACCACCACCGAATTGGCCGTTGATGCACCGCCGCCCCCGCAGCCGCCACTTGAATATTCTGTGGTCAATCCTGCGGCGTTTCCTGGCGCTCCTGCTGCTCCTGCCCCGGCTGTGTTGTTGTTGTTATTGCTGCTGCCAGATCCTGTGGCTGCCTCGCTGCCCGATTTCATTTGGGTCACTGGATCAGCAGACTGTTTGGCCGCTGCCGCTGCCACTGCCATGGACAAACTGTCCGCGGCGTTCGGTGCTCCGCCGGCCACCTGTTGTTGCTGTTGCTGCTGGGCCTGCTGCTGCTGCTGTTGTTGTTGCTGCTGCTGCTGCTGTTGTTGGGCGGCGGCCGCTGCGGCAACAACCGCTGCTCCAGGATTCGGAGCAGCGGCATAGCCGGCAGGAGCGCCCGGAAAAGGCGCCACGCCCGCCTGCACCATGTGCTGCATGTACGGAAAAGAAAGAAACGGAAAGAGAGAACGGGGGAAGAAAAGCAGAGAGAGAGAGAGAAAGAGAGATGGGTTTATGGATTAGTAATGGTCGTAAAAGTGTAGGTACCCCTAATATACACTCAAAGAAATTTCACTATGATATGTTGCCTAAGCGATCTGTTAGAGGTTTTTTTTTTTCGAAACCTATTTAAAAATTATTTCTGCAGCAGTAAGCACTTCAATTAATAATAGAAAAGGTGTTTATTTTTATAAAATTTCTTTAGTATATGAATTTTCTTTTAATTATTTTTTAAGAACATTTCTTGGCATATATGTATCTATGTGCAGCATCGATCTTCTATACATTTTGTTCTAAGAAAACTTCCTAAGGAATTTCAAGCACTGCAACTATGCAACTATTAATATTATTAATATTTGTAATAAAAAAAATCATACTGTATACAACTCTTTTAGAAAATATACAGTGAGGCGTCTCAAAATTAATTACTTGGGTATTAGTTTTTAACCGGTTATACTCTTCATGCTACTTTATACCTGGACTTCCCACTTTCCCAACCTCATGCTAAGCATTTTCCCATTTGTGTGTGTGTGGTGCTTGGTGGGTGGACTGTGCCCGTAAAAGTGCAAAATTAAATCCAGGTAGTTTATTTTCCAGGTGGTAACCCCATCGGGAGCTCTGGACCAGAGCTTGCCGTATTAAGCTCTCCGCTAGACAAAGGACACACACAAACCCAAACAGACAGACCGACAGACAGACAGACGGAGAGACAGGCAGGCAAACAGGAAAGCAGGCAGGCAGCAGTCAGGATAAGGGCCAGGATTTCGTTGGGCTTTTGGAGCGGGGTATAACAAAATGCGCTTTAAATTGTCAGTTTTATTTGTATAAATTTTTGCCATTATTTGGCTTGTCTCGCCCGCACTACCAACCCAACCTCTGTCAGCAGCTATGAAATATGCAAAATTTGCAGCTTATTGTCGCTTGTTGGCTAAATTCATATACACATGGGAGCGGCGGAGAGCAAAAGAAAAACTTTTGCTGAATACTTTTTTTTGGTCGGTTGCTAAAATGGTAAGAACGAAGCTTATCGTGTGAGTGGCATTTTAATATGATTTTTTTTTTGGCTATGGAAAATGTTTGCCGCTGCACCAGCTGCTTACATAAAATGGTTATTAATTCTGAGATTTAATGCAAATGTCATAGAAATGCAGGTAAATTGCACAACTTGAATGCTAAGTGCTGTAAAATATGTTTGCTATTCAATTAATAAACGATTCTTGGCCAAATGACACACGTTGTTACGAAAACTTACAGAGACTAAAAGGTCTGTGCTGCACACTTTAGTTGAGTTCGTTTAATTAGTGCATTTTAAAAATATACGAAAGCAATTTTAAATGCCTAGACGCTAAACTATTTCATTCGATGGACACGGTTCATCTATCTTGGCAAGCTGGCCATAAACCTGCTAGTTCAACGCGCCACAAAAAATATATCAATGCGTCTATGGGTATTAAATTAGTTTTTTGTTTTAGTCTATTTTATGTGCATTTCTCTTGGCACAGGCCATCAAATTGCAGTCGTCATATATTTGTGTGCTCTGTTTCTGGCAACTTGGCGATTTGCGCTTTGAAAAATTAGCTTGTTAATTAAATGCAAGCCACATATATGACAAGTAGACGAGGTGCAAGTATCTCTGCCCTCCCCGCACTAGTGACACAATCCGCCGTGCAAATTGGTGCTCATGTTGCTCATCCGCCACGTTGGCCAACCCATGATATATATGCGCACTCTTATACCCGCACATACATACATGCTACACCTATAAAACTAAACAGCGTGTGCAGAAAAAAAAAACAAAAATGAAAAAAGGAGAAACTTGTCATGTTGAATTTACATAAAATTTGTATGAAAATTCATTCTCTTGTGCCAATGAAAATGTTTTTCCTCCGATTTTCTCCCTCACCCGCTTTTCCGGCAGAGAATGTGCTGACTTGCACTTGAGAACCACAAGCATCTTCGCTTAATGAGTGAGTCTGCGTATGTGCGTCTGTTCCATTTTAAAAGGTTTCCATTCAGAAACTTCAACCTTAAACAACTTTCAATAAGTTTCATAATTTTCTGTCAACGGAATTTTTGAACGCGGGGTCACAGGCACTTGAAGCAAATACTTCGCTGCATTCGCAAATATTTCTCATTTAATTGCTCTTGAACAGTGAGGCGGAGCGACGGCCAGGACGAAAAAGTATTCTTTTTTTACACATTTTCCTTTTTTTTTTTACTTTCGCGGGGCCATATTTACATGGCAAATATTTCGTTCGGCACTGCGGCCCTGGCAATTTGCATTTGTAGTTACTCTGCAGAATAAGAAAAAAATGCAAAAAAAAAAATAACATCAAGAGGCAACAAAAATTGTCGGCAGCTGGCACTGTTTTATTGACTGGGGCAACCAGCGCCAACTGCCATCGTTTTTTGTTTACATTCGCCACTGTTGTTTTTGGAGAATTTTCAACAAAACACTTTACGCTCCCAGTTTTGCAACAATTTCCCTGGCTGCACTTTCAAGTGGCCGCGCTCAAGCGTTTTGTCTACCAGCCGATTTTTCGGCGCTTCGATGGTGAAAAAAATATTAGAGCATTTTTTCCATTCTCATTTAATTATATTGCGTTTTGGCAGCACACGCTGCGTATGCGTTACGTTTAATGTGTGTCACACATTCCACGGCTGGTGATTGATGGGCGCCGCAAAAAAACAAAAAAAAAAATAAACAAAAAAGAAACAATATATACGCACCTCAAAAAGAAAACATACATAAATATGAAAGAAAAATGCGTTCAAATATTTGTGGGGAGAGGTGGGGAAAAACCAGAAAAAATCACGCTGGGAAATGCATTACGAAAAAGAAGCAAAACTGGAAAAGTAAGTGAAATATAATTACACTGGCGAGCTGAAAAAATGTACATTTTGATGGGGCATCACTTTAAAAATAACGACATACAACATATTTATTAGCTCAATTTATTTGGTGTTGCAACTCATAATTGAACGTGAATTCGTTGTAGAAATAAGAAAGTGTTGGTTAGTTATGTTTTAAAATGAATGCAAGGACATTAAAAACATATTAAACAACCTGCTTTGATCTTCTGTATTCTGCAATTAGTACTTTTCAAGAGACAGCCCGATTTTCCAAATCTAACTTTGTGTTTATGTTAAATGTTGTTGTCTTGAACCGGACCAAAATATTTAGACAGCAACTAACGAAACCCGAAAGGCTGCCACACTTGTCAGAAGTCAAACCGAATTATATATAAATTATGTGTGCGGTTTCAGGCGCATTACATCAACGGAATATTAATAAACCGTGACGTGAATGGTGAGTGAAATTTTTTCGTGTGCTTTGACTGCGCACTTTTTCCTCAAACCAATATATACTCTTCTTTTTTTCTTTCTTTTTTGTTGGCCGTGTGCGTCCGTTTCGATTAACATTACCCATAAACCCATAACGTATTCCTGTGCCGAACGAACAGCCGCCCAAGTTTGAACCTGACACAGTCAGAGAAGGCATTTGAATTTGACCAATTGCTCAATCGCTGACGCAATTCAGCGATCGAAGCGCCAATTTTGGCGTCTACGATGCAATGGCAAATTTGGGGCGACGCTCGTTAAAAAGCCGGGCCAACTCGGTTGCCTGGCTCATGCCGCGAATACCAATTAAACGACAAACAAAAAAAAATACAACAAAAAATGTCTAACAAAAAACCAACTGCCAATTGAAACTGAAAATTTGCCTAGCGCGCGCCAAGCGATTGTTTTGAATTAAACTTGGTTGGGTCTCTTTGATTTCAAGTGATTTTCGGTGATTGCTCAATGGGCGTTTAGGTTGCAAGTGGGTCGATGCAGGTCACGTCTGCCGCCCAGATAAGATTTGGAAAGTATTATATACATATACGAGTATATATCGATGTCACGGCAATGTGTCACTGCCTATTTTGGTCTGAGATCTAATCCGGTCAGGATTTTTGGCCTAATGAAAGGTCACATCTCCATAATTGCCACGGAAAGCGAATGCAGCACGTGCCAATTCAATTTACATGTCAATTGCAATTCGACGTTGCCCACCCAAGGATATTAAACTAGTCAGCAAGTCCTTGTACAAATTAGGACACTACACACACACAGATTTGCATCCTCTGCCAGTTTTCAGTTTTTGCCAACAGGAAATTACAGCGAAAGCGTGTTGAAAGTGTTCGAGGAAGTTCAGGTGCAAGGGACGGGGATTTTGCAGTGCTGTGACATGTAATATGACTGCTGGAATTGCTCGGGCTCTGAAATTGCAGCATGCGAGTGAAGCGACGCGCTACAAGATACAAATACTCGGGGTTCCCATGTGTGTGCATCTGCTCGCAAATCAACAGAACGGAAATGTATCTCAAAATACACAAGATGCCATGTTTGCCACTCTGCATCCTTTTAATAAGACAAACACTGCATCATCGCATTGCAATGCAGCGGAGTGGGTTGTTGGGTGCGAAAATTAATGAAAAGCGCGTCACACGTCTCGTATACTTAATGAGCACTGTAAGGCAATAAGCCCGTCTTGCTTGTCTCCCATTGGGGCTCAGCATACGACTATCTAGCTTTTCAAGGATAAAATAGAAGTGTAGACTAGGGAATTTATGTTAAAGAACATAGTTTTACAAGGGAACTTTAATATCTTGGAAGATTTTTGTAGGTGCAAAAAACATTTCAGACTTTTTCCTGAAATAAAAACGCAATTGGATATCTAGCAAAAGCGACCATGAACAATAGTTTTTGCTTTGGCCCACCTTGGACCACATTTTCTAAAATTGCTAGACCATTTTTCCCCATTAAACTTAAAGTTACGCAACGCACAGTAGGCCAACTTTATGAATGAAATTACAACGCCAGCAGGGCGAAGCACTGGGCAATAACTGACCAGGTTAGCAGTGGAAAACTGCCACTGCAAAACGGTAAACCTAAAACGTCAACTGCAGGTGCCTACAGCAGCAATATCCACAACAACGGCCAAACGTTTGGCAACGGGAAACGGCAAAACCCCCAACAGAAATGCCAGCAAAAACACAACAAAAAAATGGGAAAAAAAAGAATAGATGGCCCTAGGCAAGCTTGGCTAAGCCATAAAACCGGTTGGTTGAAAAATCGGGATATATGAAAGGGAAAAACTGGGGGAACGCTTGGTCGTCTCTACCTGCGCATCTGCAAAAACCAAAAGCGAAACTTGAATTGCAGACCGGCATTTAAATGCGGTTTCTGTTACCTCGTGCAGACATGCTGTTTTTCTTCTTATTATTTTTTGTTATATATATATGTACATATATAAGAAATACGATTTTTTGCTGCTTTCCTGGGGTGCCACTTTAGTGTGTCACTAGGCGGCTGCCCACATAGCAGTTTCCATAGTTGTTAATGGCCCAACCTGAAGTAGCTGAAGATGCATCACGATGACGATGATGATGATGATGATGCAGCTGGGGACTGGTTTGCCATTTAAATGGAATTTATGCTGCCTTACCCAAAGTCGAAACTCCAACTCCGGGTCTGTCATCAATTGCCTTGCAGCTTTGCCAAATGAAGCATGAGCGAGTGAATGGGAAAAGTGCCGCACACCCACACATGCACTGCGCAAAATAGTGCCATAAAATGGTAACTACTTTCATAAGCTAAGATATTAAAATAAGGTAGAAATGCAAACACACAAATGAAATATTGCAAAAAAGGTTTAGAAAGTCACCTGAACATCTCAAAACGAATTCTTATATTCAATTATTGATTCGTGTACCAATAGTTCGCAGTGTATTTTATACTACCCTCTTTCAATCCCCTTTAAATGGTGAAGGCGATCAACTAAACCTTAATGCCAATGGAAACGTGAGAATGTCGCCGCCTCCGAAAGCTGAAGATGCACTTTCGGGTTCGCTTCTTGTTCGAAGATTTTTATCGCGAAACTACGTTGGGATTTTCCTTTTGTCGCATTTAGCTAGAGGGCCAATGAAAAATCTACGTGAAAAACTAACAAAACGTGAGCGGAAAATTAAATAATTGAAAAGCCACTGTGCGAGTGGATGGGTGTAAGGGTGTGGGAAAGTGTGTGCGAAAAGGTCGATAGATAAATGCATTGTGATTACTCACTGGCTTAGCAAATGAAAACGAAATTGGCCATTGACCACTCGCTGTCTACCATCGCACTTGCTGGTATAGGTACTAAATCAGCGGCAGCGAGAAACCCATCGGCAGTAGCACAAAAATCAATATAAATAAATGAAGACAAATATCGAAAAGCGCAGAACAAAAAGTCGAAAAAGAAAATACATAAAACAAAAAGCGCAGAGATCTTCACGTTCGCTCAACTTGTCAATAAACAAGGCAAAGTGTGCGAGTGAAAAAACTCGCGCAAATACCAAATAAATTTTTATTTAAGAGCAAATGTTTGGCTATGCAAACGTCGTGCCACCAACAGACAGAAAGACTTGAATTATGGCAGTCGAACGATGCGTTGACAAGACCAAAGGAAATAAAAAACCAAAAATACACAGCAACGAGACGAACAAAAATCATTACAAAAAAAAAACCAAGAAGAAATTAAAGGCGCTGTCAATTGGCGCAACATCAAAAAAACATCCAAGAGAAATTTGACTTTTATATATATTTTTGATGTGGCTTCCTTCATGGGCTAACAGGCATCATGAAAGCGTGTCCAAAAGGGCTGCAGCCACGAAACGCATTTGAAATGATGCGAAACCCCAGCTAAATACGTGTCCGCCTTAGAATCGTCGAAAGTCAGCATGTTTGAAGTTTTCGCTTTTAATTGGATAGCGATTATCGAGTGGACGAAAATTTATGTTTTCCCCCGCCTGACATCGTTTACGGAATGATGGAGTAGCAATCGGTAATCGCCAATTGAACCGAAAGCGCAATCAAGCCAGGAATATCACATTACAGTGGACCGTTTACGCCCAGCTTCACATACATATATTTTATGGACTGCACTGGCAACACAAGCAATAAAGTTTGGAGAAATCAAGGATTTCTTCTTCAGGAATGGATTTTTTTATACAGCTTTTTTAGCTTTAATTACATGTAGCGCACGAATCATATTTCTGTGCCCCCAACCAATTGAACCCTTGGTCATTATAAGCTCATTTATTTCCCATCAGATAAATACAACGTAATTGTAATTGATACGTTTTTTTTTCCGTGTGTGGGTTCAAGTCGAGAGCTCACTTGTCTCTATTGAATTACCCCCGAAAAAGCCAGACGCAACTGAAGAGCATTTTAGCCAACGGATTTGGCAACAAATAAACGACTCTCATGATTGCAGCGATTGCAGCGAAATCGAGACGATGTCGCTTGCTGTTGCCATTGATTGATTTTCGCGCTTAAGCATTAGATGCAATCAATGTAACAATATTTGTCCTCTGTACTCGACGTACGCCCCCAGCCAAGTAAAACCATAAATCAGGCAACCCCTTCATGCAATCAATGGGGAAACACCTCCTTAAATGGAAACCTTAAAGGCCCTTCAGCTTTCTTTAGACGAGCCCCAAAAAAGAAACACGCAAAGCCCCAAGACGCTTATTAAATTGCCCTCCACAAACAAGGCCCAAACAAACAGGGCCAAAACAAAACAACACAAAACAAGAACAGAACGGATCAGAACGGAACAGTACGTAGGCAAATAATAAACAAGCAGTCGAAGCGGAAGGAACTAACGGCTGAAAAACAAAAGCCTTCTTCCGGCCACCCACTACTCTCCCCTCACCCGCCACACGCCACAAACCTTTAGGTTTATGAAATATAAATGAGCTTTGTGAGCATTCAAACAGTAAGAAATCCAAAATTACACGCAATTTATGGATGTAGCAGGTGCAGGAAGTGGGCGTGGCCAATTGCCATTAGGTTTGCTTTAAAGAGCACGCGACAAAACGGCACTGCTACACATGGCCAAATAATACATAGAGATTTAGCAAAAATGGAATAAATTACATAGAATGGTATAAGAACGAATAAAATGCTGAAGTTTGTAGTGAAAGTGCATTCCTCCAAAGTATCTAAAAATATGTAATAAAGAGTTATGAAATAACTTTCAATAAGTTCTGCTAACTTTTAAAAACTTTTTTTTAGTTCACACATTTTTTCTCACTGCAACAAAAGTGCTTCAGTGGTGTGGGCGTTGTAGGGCAATTACCGTTAAGCGGATTGTAGTTTACACTCTGTGTGTTGGCGCACACACTGAACTAAGCTAGAACTAAATGCGCATTCTTAAGGTACATTTTCGTTTTCGTTTTCATTTTCATTCCCATTTCCCGACAGGCGTTATGGTTATGACCCGCTGCCACCTCCCTCTCGCTTTGCGCATTTTCACACTTGTAAATCAATTAATTTTACAGCTTATTGTTGTTGCCCCTGTCGCTACTGCCATCGTGGCTCTGGCCACTGGCCACTCTGGACAACATAGCACTAGATACTACCAACGAATAGATACTACACCACCACCACCTGCTGGTTGGTCATTTAGCCTAAGCGCCGGCTAAGCTCCAAATGCTCGACTGACCAAGGATTGTGAAGCCCCTGCAATGCCCAACTCAAAATCCAAGTGATTGTGTGTTTGAGTGTGTGTTGGTGTGCGTTCGACTATGTGTGTGAGTGTGTGGGAACTTTTGTTTCTCCCCTTTTGTTGCTTTTGAAAGCAAATTGTTGGCTGTAAATGCTGTTGTTGTTTGCTGTCGGTTTTGTTGGCGCTGACTGGATTTTCTGATTTGCCTGAGCGGCGACCGTTGAAATGTAATTAATACGTGGCCCACAACTTGGTCCCACACACACACACACAAACACACACACATTGGGGTCAATTGTGTGTAAAGGGAAGCGCCTCCGCAATGCGGTTACTAAGAGCTGATTATTAGGGCTTTATAGGTAAGAAAGGGTTCAGGATCCCAGGGGCAACAAAGATGGGATTTTCCGAAAATGTTAAGTATGAGCTTAAGATTTTGACGTTTACTTATTTTTATCACATTTCCTTTTGCCCAAGTAGGCTTTTTCACAACTGTATTAATGGATGGCTAGCTTAATTCAGACGGGTTCTCAAAATCTTAGTGTACACGTTTTTATTATAATTTTTACGAAATTTTAAGTAAATGTAAGGTAAAAAGTACGAGTAATTAAGTAGTTTTTCGAAGCTGATTTTGAGCAACATGTCTGCAAATTCAAATTCACTGGAAGTCTCGCCGAATAGTACGTTAACCTTCACAAAAACCAATGATAGACAAGAAATAACCATCAGAAATGTGGGCGAAAAGACAGTGACCTACAAGGTATTCTAATCATATCTTTGATAAAAATATATTATTATTGATGCATATTTTTAATAAATCACCAGGTGCAGAGCACAGTGCATGGCAAGTTTAGTATACGACCCCGCTGGGGAGTCCTGAACCCCACTGAGCACTCACATGTCGTCATAACCATGTGCAAGGATGCCGAGCTCTCGAGGAAGGGACGCGACAAGATAGTGGTCGTTTGCATGGTTTCGCCCATCAATGCTGTGGACTTTGACATGACCACCTCCTTCTGGCGCCACAATATCTGCTACGATCCCAATATCGAGAAGCACCAGCTCACCTGCCATCAAATTGATGGGGGGCAGGGTGTAGGCGATGGTGTGGGCGTGGGTGACGGAGGCGATAAGGATGCGAAGTCGGACGATCTAAGGTTTCGCCGGGGTTTATTCCCATCATTTTGCAGTATTCGCATTCCGAGCAAGTACTGGCGATAGTTTTCAACCCGGTGGGGAGAGTTCCTCCATTACCTTTACACCCTTCAATCCAGACTGAAGTGTCAATTATCCCGCCCGAGCATTTTGCCTTAATGGCTGCAATGACTAAGTAATTGGTTAGCAGCCCTACCTTGTCTTTCCATTGCCAACCTCTATGGGCCAACATTGTTGATGATGAGCCTTCATTAAAAACTAAGAGCGTGTCTATCTCCCTCTGTGAGTTTGTGTGTGTTGGCTGCATCAAGTGGCTCGAAGGATGCTCATGCATCCTGGCAACATCGAGTGCGTTTACCCCACCCACCGCACCTGATAAAACTGGCTGATAAAAAGGCGTAAATTGCTGGCATTTTAGGCGTGCGCCTCTGGCTCTTCCTTCACTGGCAATTAGGCAAACGTTAGCGAAGGCTCTTGAACTTTCGATGCTCCCATCGATTGACATTCTGCCAGGTTCACCAGGTTGCCCGGCAATTAACTCGCAGCGTTAAATGAAAGCGTTAAATGGCAGGGGAAACCATAAAAAAGCAATGCTAAACCGAATCAAACTGTCTTTAAACATTTAACATTTTTCTTAGCCAAAGCATTGCTTAAAAATTAAAGTTGCATAAATCTGGCCAGCTGTGTGTATCTTGCACAAGGTTTATGGGCTGATAGAGGGCTTTTCCAAAGGAAATGAGAGCCAACGAGATAAAGACATTTGGTAATTCTTCGCAAAAGGCCAACAGCATGAAAGGCACTCAGCCAGTAAATTAGGTTCATGTCTCAACTATAGTTTTGACCCAAGTCCAAGGGGGCCAAAACAAACATTTCGATGCCGTTGCCAATGATCATGATGATGATGATGATGAAGATGATGATGTGAACTGGCGGGGGGCGTTGCCAAAAACTGGGCACTTGTTCTGCTCGAGCTGTGTTGTTGTGGGGTTTTCTGGGGTGGCCAACTGCCCCGAACAATGGAGTAAATCATAGCCATGAAATATGTGCCAAGCGAGGAGACAAGTAGACGACCACTACACCTGGCTGGCTAGCTGGCTGGTTGGTAATAATAATGAAAATACAAAATAGCCCAACTGTGGAAAGGGCAAATACTCAACGCTGGCTGGTGCCTTCACCTTGTGCAATTGCAGTTTGTTTGCCCGAATTTACGAGCCGGTGCAAAAAGCAAACGTGACCGGTAGGGAAACATACAAATATTTGCCTTTTGGCTAAATAAAACACAAAGGAAACACACAGCACGCAAAAAATAAATATAAAAATGTAATAAAATTGCAGCTCATGCGAGCGATAAAAACCTAACTTCCCCCTGGAAATCTCAGTCGTAAACTATACAATGACTTGGCACTGCTTAACCCTTTGGTGACCTGACCCTCTGGCGCAACGACCACCCACACCCCCCCCTCTATTCTGCATGATTTAATGCGTAATTTTCAGGAGTTTGCAAAATTTTTCGGATAATTTATCATTTTTAGATGGGTAGCTGGAGCGAGAGAAAAAGCGAACTTTGAGCTGGGATTCTCCAGTTCTCCATAACTCCATTTTTTGTTGGCCACAACGACACCTGCCTGTGGCAGTGCCTCCATTACAAATGGCTTCGGATGCGGAGTGCCAGGAAGCAAAAATTTGTGACCACAGTCTCATTGACATTCGAGATTTAGTGGTGAGTGGGCCGAACGGACATGGACCATCGAGCGGCGCAGCCTTAATTAAAATTTTCCCATTGAAAATGGCCAGAGAGTAATAAGCTGGCGGTGTACAAGCTCTGTTGATAAATGTCCTGGGGATTTTACAGCAGTTTCACAGGTCCTTTGCGCGCAAGCAGACCAAATTTAATGGAAATTGTTTTTAGTCAAAGTGTAGGAGCTGCAAATTTATTTGCGTTGAATACAGCTCCGGAGTGAGAAGTAAATTTGGTGAAAATTATACAAAACTTTTTGGATTAGAACTACGAAGAAGTTTTTTACTGACACAAAAAAAAAGAGAGAAGCAAAAGTCCTATTGAACTTTTGTTATTATAAAAAGTGCACTTTAGTTAGAGATTTGGTTTACGGTCTAACTAAATAAATGGAGCATAAAGTTTTCGGCAAAGCTTTACAGCATATTCATCAAATAAAAGTAATACGAGTATTTTTCCCTTTAAGCAAGTGTAGTTTTGATCCCCATTGTGTACATATAACTAAAAGTTACGTTTAGAACTTTTTACTCAGTTAATTATCCCCAAGCTCTTACTTATTTTATAGTAAACAACTTATTTGCTTGGTAGCTTTAATACAGAATATTTGATAGAATGTAAAAACTTGTTTTCCTAATTAAAAATGATTAAACTTTCACCATGATTGTGAAATATCTGATTGGAATTCAATAGGCCTAAGGGTTTGTGGTCCATTATTTCTCCGCACTGCAAACTCTCTCGAAAGCAATTAAAAATGTAATGCATATCCTGGCCTTTGAATTAAGTTTTCCCATCCCAACTGAGCCAAATTCTTGGTCTTCAACTTGTGCCTTGTGGCTTTTCCACATTCTCATCCAAATATTATGTATGCAATGGCAAATATTTTGGGAATTTTTGCTATAAGAGCCCTTCCAAAATATGCAATTGAGATGGGCAGACTTTGAGTTGGGTCAAGATGCAGTTGATTTTAATTACCCAACAGTCATTTGCATACGGGAAATACTTGGGCTTTTGATTGCTTCTGACCCTTATGTGGCTACAGTAATGTTCGCTCGAAACTGATGGGTGATTTTAACCCATTCAGGAAGGATTTACGAAATGCACTGAACAAAATGAATCGATATATTCAAAACCAATTCAGGTGTTTCGTTGCCACTTTCACAGCAACTTTTCTTTCTTTTCTTTTTCAACAACTCATAAATCTAGATGTGCAATTATAATTCGCGTTATCAGTTTACCTCGTACACAGACACCAATTAGTGGAAGCTAGCTAGCTTCGCTGCACTGGAATTTGATTGATTCGCAGGTGTAGCGCATCATAGTACAGTCTACCCTCGACATCTTGTAATTTGTCGTCTCATCTGGCAGTGTTTCTTCTGCTCGCAGGTTTTTCATTCCATTTACCCCCTCCTCTGCCCATTACTCACAAACACACACACACACACACTTTGAAATGCAACACATGGCGATTGCAGAGATTTTCCCTTTTGCCGCTGGTTTTCCTCTAGATTTTCTGCTGCCACCGTTTTTCTTTTACGCTTCTTTGGCACTCCGAGTTCCTCCACTTTGCTACAATATCCTTTCTGCCTGCTGCTGTCTATTTTTATCCCCCAGCACTGCACCGAGTTTCCCTGAGTTTCCCTGCGTTCTCTGGGGTTCGTTCGCATTATCACCCAAAAGAGCTGGG
Organism: Drosophila teissieri; assembly: GCF_016746235.2. Taxonomy (NCBI): domain Eukaryota; kingdom Metazoa; phylum Arthropoda; class Insecta; order Diptera; family Drosophilidae; genus Drosophila; species Drosophila teissieri. The sequence goes on along the minus strand of NC_053031.1, from coordinate 10,056,486 downwards.
GTGCCAAGCACCGAGAGAGCTGTGGATTTGTCGTAATTGTGGAGTTGGAGTGGAGTGTACTCGTCCATCGCAGCACAGCGTCTACCTCTTTAATAAAGTTTCCTCAGCCCCTTTGGCAGCCCCTATTCCCGATTTTGAGTCTGTTTATTTCTCTTTTTTCCGCCTGTTTCTGCTGCTGTTGAAGCAGACAACCCCATGCTGCGTTTTTGACTGTCTGTGCTACACTGTAAAAACACAGGACAGTCATAGCTGGGGATTCCAAATGTGTAATACTAAACAATTTACTTGAGTTAGTAATATCATTGAAATACGCTTTAACTTTGATATGGGGAATAGTTAGATTGTAGTTACACTTTGAGCTTTATCATATTTTCTTGAATCTGTGATTCTGTGTAATTTTATAAGTGATTTGCTACTAACATGAAAAGTAATTCCAGTGTATATATGTATATGTATCAACCCCACAACCTTATGGTTAAACAGAAGCAGATACAACAGCCTATTCCAGATCCCTTGGCCATCCAAAGTCGGAGGCCAGAGGCATCTAAAATTAGACTCCAGACGATGTCGATATGGCAGCAGTTTGCTCATTAAGCGACCAATGGCAATGGCAATCGTACCGCATGTACAGCATTTTAATTCGTAGTATTAAGGCGCAGTAAATGAGTTTCCCCCCCATACTGGCCCACCTTTCATCCAGAAATTTCCGCAGAAAGAAATCAAAGCAACCAATAGAAAGTTAGAGTAATAAAGTACTTAATTACGGTTATTAAAAATCGCTTAAAGCAGCACAGTAAAAGTGTAGTTAAAGATTCACCGATAACATTTATATAGTCCTAGCACTTAGTTCAAGGATTTCCCAACAATTCTTTGAGCGAAACATACCTGAAAGAAATAGAGAAAAAATGCATGTTAATTATAAATAAAATAAAATAAATACAATCTTTCCACCAGACTTATTTCATTTAGCCCGCGGTTCGGTAGCTTTTTGACAAACGCTTTATTGGGTTGCAATTTCAAATAGCCATATTTGTCTAATATTTTGATAACATAACTAGTTTTAGATATACGCATGATCCGCTTTGCTCTGGCCAAATTACTATGGATTAAAGTGAACAAATATTGTCGATAAAATAAATATTTTGAAAATACAGGCATGCCTGAAGCCAGAATGAAATAAAATAATGCGCCCCTAGAATATTCGCATAAATCCGCTTATTCTCACATGAATTGAGTTCAAAAAGTCAAAAGCAAATATAAAATTCACCCCGAACACATCTGCACTTTAGCGCAGATTTGTTACGTGACAAAAATGTAAATGGCACCAAAAAAAGTGAAAAAAAACAAAAGCCGAATGAATAAATTATATATAAACACATCGAAATATGTATATGTATGTACACACATTCATGTGGACTTTTCAATTTAAATGTGCGTAAATTGCCTGGAATTTTCGTGCCAAAAACAGATACCCGCGAATCTGCAGTCTATAAACCTGAAATACATAAAACGTATTTCCAAACGTGTAAACAAATGCGGGGCTACAGAAAATGTTTCAATTACAAAATACGAAAAGCAAAAACACTGGAAAAACGAAAATCTGAGAGAACCAACGACACTCTTTGCATCTGTATCCCATTTTTGTTTAATTTCTCACTCATCTCGCAGCGAAATGAGAGGTTCTGAGCACTCGGCGGGTCTGGGCATTTAATCAGTTTAAATTGACACTGGGGGTCAAATTCATTAAGATAGAATTCCTTTTTGTTTTTGTTCGGCTGCTGGGCGTTGCCTCCATGCGACAACGAAACGCGACAAACGTCAACGAAGACGACGCTGGAATTTTTAAAATCATAAATTTTAGAAAAAAAACCAAATAGTTGCTAGAGGCATTTTCCATTAGCATTTCATTGCCCGCGGCACGTACGCAACACTTACACCTAGGCCAATGTAATGATTGCTTTTCCGGAAATCGCCCAAGGCGACTAAAACTGTGTAGAGCTTGTAAAAATCGTAAGAATTAAATTCAAGGCGAAAAGCGTATAGATAATGTTATAAATAGCTGGCAAATAACAGCGGAGTTGGGGCAGCAGTAGCAGCGCCTTCTGCAGGATATGCGTGACTGGCATTGAAATTAAACAAAATATTTCAGCGCTCGGTGTCAAACGAGGCGAGAGACACTGTTTTGTAATGGCAGGAGATGGTGGAGGTTTCATTTGCGTGGATACTGTCGACGTGACAACCTATGAGGAGGATTCTATTCGAGCGAAAAGAAAATACAAATACATAAATAAACGTAATGGCTTTTTATAAGAAAAGCAGCAACAATAAATCATACTCGGATGGGATTAGGGCTTTAGAAATACCCTAACTTCTAAGAAGAAAATTAGCGTCAACTCAAAAGTGTTTCCAGTATTTGTAGTAAAATATATAAAAATAGGAGCACATATAAGTTCAAATAATGCAATGGAAATAAGCACCTTAGTTTAAGAGCAAGAAAATAATACTAATAAGGACTCTATACCAAAGCCTATAACATCCTATGCTTGCATCCATTACAGGATATTATTAACAAGGATATTTCCATTAGTAGTGGCTACCAATTTATTTACAGCCTTAGCGGACTTAGGGGGCGTGGCCATGACAAGCGAGGCATTACGTTGATTTTCAGAGGGAGCTTTAACTTAACAAAGATCTATGTAACAAATGAGTTTCTGCTTATGTGTGCGTGTTTTTTCTGTACGTGCGTGGGCGTTGATTAAGTGCCACTGTGTGTACACATGCCAACAAATGTGGAAATATCAAGGTAGTAGGACTTGCCCCTACCCCTACCACTAAATGCACTCTCCAGCAGTAAATATTTCAATAGACTTGTCATAATTGCATTAAAAATTCCTAAAAAGCCAGGACCCGCAGCGTTGAGAACGACGAACATATTTCCCCAAGCAGGCGGCGATCAAATTTGAATTGCCCAAATTGCCCTTTATTAGTTTTTTCACACACACTAAACAGGGCGAAATGAATGCCAGCAGAAAACAATAACGACGGCGATAACCCTTAGAAGTAGAATAAATGTTTTCCACGGTTGTAAATAAGCGGCAATAACAAGAACAACAACAAGCAGAAGCACAAAACAATAGCAACAACAAATTGGCTTGCGTGTTTGAGCCGCATTAAAAAGGAACTTTTTGGGGCCAGGAGCAAAAGTGATGGCAAGAAACGTGGCCACTTTTAGTTTTTATATTCGCTACATTTCTTTGTGGCGCGCACAAAGCAAAAACTAAAGGAAATACAGTGCAGAAAGAAGTGAATACTCTTTAACATATTTTACAAAGTAATTTTGTTTAACTGGCTAATATTTCACTGTTTACATTTCTTAAGTTTTTTAATGTGAATTTCTGTTCTTGAAAAGTTTTTTTTTTTTTTGCTATTTACAGCACACGTTTTCAGTCATAAATTATGGCATTTAATATTATTTGCAGCATGAGCAGACGTACATAAAAAAAATGTGTGCACAAAGCAATGACACTTGATCTTATGTAACGATTGTAAACTTTAAATAATGTGTCATAAATTTAAAAAGCACTTTCAAAAATCATAAACATATATCTCTTTACCATTAAAAGTCCGGCTTTTGTTTCTTTGTAAATATTGTTAGATTGTATTGTAGTGCAAAAACTACAGTACTGGACTTTGGTCAGGAAGCAGAGAGGAAGGCGAAATTAGTTATACTCCAATTCTTAGCTGGTTCAATTTCTTATTTTGTTTCAGTACACTACCAACTTCCCTGCCCCTGCCCCTCCCCCCGCACTACACCACACAATATTAGCCTCATTATTATTTCGCTTTCGTTTCATACACTCATACATATACACGCAATTAAGTGGCCATGGCCTAGGTGGATTGGATACTCGCATCCTGCTGCCAAAAGGGAGGCCTCATCAAATCGTTATTGATTGTTTGTGGAGGAGCTGAACTGAGCTGCTGCTGCTGCTGCTGCTGATGGTGGTTTCGGTGGCTATGGTGGCTTTGGTGGCTCCGGTATGTGCATGGTGATATGGCGGTGCTGCTGATGCCCGAAGAGACTGGGAAATTAAGTGCCCTGTTTTTCGGGCTATCATTAAAGCCCGTATCCTGCGGGCGCGCCTCATAAATATCGCCAAAGCATATTGATGGCTATCTGGCACGCAACCGGGCTCAAATCGCACCAACGACCCCCAGGGCAAGTAACTTACAATCTGATCTGGTTGTTGTTATTTCTGGGTTTTTGTACTCTGCTCAAGATAATTTGATAAGTGTTTGTCTGCCCCGAAGGATGTGGGCTACTGTATATCCTCCAGCTGAGATTGAAAATGGAAATTTCTGCAGAATTTTCACAGTTATTAAAAACAGCAAACACATATTTCCCAGAAAAAATAAAGGACCCATGAAGGACCCAGTCAAGCACTTTTAACAATATACAAATTGCTGAAGTATACACTGGAAAATGAATTTATAAGCCATTTGACATGGTTTCTGTTTTGAAAATATCTTTCAGTTTTATAAAAACAGATGCGCTTCTCTGGCTTTTGGTATTCAATAAATAAAATTTCTACAAATGTACAAAAACTAAAAAATATAGACAAAATAAATTCTATAATCTACTATTTGTTTTATGTACAATTGCGTAGTTATTTGCGTTGACCATCCAAAACCCAACTCAACACATTTGACAATCGGTTGTTGAGTGGCAAGAGCTTCGATGTCATTTGCATGCAGAGAAGCACGAAAACAAATGTCAAAATCATAGATTCCACTGAGTTGGGGGAAGAAGATTGGGCTGGTGTTGAGTTTATATGGTCAGAAGGCGGGATTTTCAAGTGGGGCGGGCACATGTGTGCTTATGTGTTTTATGTGTGTGTGTGTGTGTTGGCATTGCCGTTTGTGCTTATTGAATACGCAAAACATGAACAGCACAATAAAGCACTAAGACAGCTAGGCAGCAACTACAAATGCAAACAGATAGCACGTAGAACAACAGCTGCTGCAAAAATATCGAAGACAAAGCCAGCCCCAAAAACAGACTCACCATCACAATCACCATCACCATCACAATCACAATCGATGAGAATCACAGACAAAAGCGTGCATAATTAACATGCAAAACATACAACGATTATTTGAATTTATGGGCCAGAGATAATAGAGAGAGAAGGGGGTATAAATCGGTAGTACAGCTGTGTAATGGTAAAGCCAATTTGAGACCCGACTCGAATGACTTGGTCAAGCCGATTTAAGCGTTCTGGGTATTGATCAAAAATGGAAAATGCTAAAATTGAGTTCAGCTCTTGCGGAGGTACAAACTATGGAATGTTCTGCAAGAGCGATTTCTAATTATAGGTTTGAGGCAGTACTGCTTTTGAATTCAGGTATAATTAGGAATATCTTTTCAAATATTCCCCTTTTTTAAAACTTCATTCCATATTCCCATATTAAAATCTAATAAAACCTTAAGCAACACATTTTTTGATATATTAAAATCTAATAAAACCTTAAGCGAAACATTTTTGTATATATTAAAATCTAATAAAACCTTTAGCAACACATTTTTTTAAATACCCCTGTCAAAACTTTACTATTATTGTAACCATAACTGAAAGCATGCTTTTTGCAAAGCACCAAAAGGGTTTTATGTTTCGCTGAATGAAAACCCTTGAAAAATTACGATACTTAGTACATGGCAAGAGTGCAGTACGTAGTATGTACACATAAAAGCGCCGAAAAACAAAACCTGCAGCATCTGAAAGGCGAAAGTGCAAGCGTCGAATGAGGTGCATTGTGGCATAGAATTGTGTGAGGGGTTATAAGGTGAAAGGGGAACGAGAAGGGGGAGAGGGGGCATAGAAGCAAGCAGCCAGATGCTTACTCTCGTGCTAGAGCGAGATGGAGCAACGCAGAAAAAGCCAATTTAACGCTTGAATACAGTTTTCAATTTAAAGTTTTCGCTTCTTTTTTGCCGTTTACTTGTTGTTTTTTTCTTTTTTTTTTTGGCCGCACACACAGCTTTCTTATTTCTGACTTGCTGGTGTGGTGTACCCCATTCAATTTCGCAGGCAGCACTCCTTCCAGCGCATATATATCCCTTTTATGTGGCCAGGCAACTTGTTACTCCTGAAAAACGCACAATGTGTTGATGGGCCACAGGGGGCAAGAGCGGGGAAAAGTATCAAAATCCATCACCCAGGCATTCAACAAAAAAAAAAATCTACAAAAAAAACGGTGGAAGAGTGCGCCTTAAAATTGTGTATAGCCAAAGCCAAAGCGCATAAAAGTTTACTTTGATTAAAGTTCGATCTAAAGTCACAATATACACAAAGTAAGCAGAGATACCAAAATGTTTGTAAGCCAGTGGCGTGCCAACTTGTAATGAAGAGGGGCTAGATCTTTAGATTACAAAGTTCTAATATAATATCTTTTCTAAATCAAATAATTACATCTTATACCAAGTTTTTGTTTATCTATTTTAGCTCATTGTTTTATTTTTATGGATTTACCTTATGCAATTGGGGATTATTATATGAAAATAAGGTGTCTCTCAAATTGTAAAGCAAGAGATGGATTTTACAGATCTAATACTTTCATCTGATAACTTAGCTTTGGAAGGTCTTACCCTAGAAATCAAATCCCCCCTTCCTACGCCTCTGCCTTTTCCAACCAGGAAGTTATCAAAAGAGAAAAAGGGGGGCGAAATGAGGTTGCAGACAGAAGCCAAAAGGCAAGTCAATGTAAGTGAAGCTATAAGTGAGCCAAAGCTGATTGAAATGATTGAGGCGAAATGGCGTGATATCGAGTGGGAAAAATAGGGAGTTAGGAGAAGACCGGCGAAAAGGATGAGAACGTCGAAGCCGAGAAGGAAGAGTGAAAATGCCGGGAAAACCCACTCTTATAGATGGCAGCTAAAGTACGCAATGCTGTTATGTGTCAACAACGCCGACAGGATGCTGTTTATATTGCCAACATCAACTGGGATGGAAGAAGTAGGAAATTTGGTTGAAGAAAATGCGATAAAAGACACTTGGCTATAATCGAAGCGGCGTAAAAGATGAGAGGGATCCGCTGTTGACCAAGATTAGCTTGGAAAAAACACGCCAAAGTAAAACAAAAACAAAATAATCAAGAAAATGGAAAATTGTAAAAAGACTAGAATGTGCTCAACTTAAATTTATCAGTATTTGATGCTTCGTTGTGCGAACTATCTATGAGTTTATTACAAGTTACTTCTACTAAAAATCGTTTGCCCTGCTCAGAACTTTAATAATCAATTTCATGGTTTAACATTTTTTATAGCCCTTTTTGTTGAACAACGCCCAATTCACTTTTTATTATTGTAAACAACTTATACTTAGCACTGCATGAATATTTTTCAATGGTGTTTGAAAGACCAATCCAAAAACACAGACGTACCTGCAAATAGAAGAAGACAAATTATGATTAATGTTTGAAACTTGAACTCCTCGACTTAATCATCTATCAAAATTCATAACAACATAACTATGTATAATGTTTAATCAATTGTCAGAGCCGGTGCTCAAAATATTTTGGCATTACTTGGCAGTTTCTTGCCCCTTCTACATGTGTTTATGACAAAACGCGGCGCAAACAAATTTGATTTGTGTTGTGCTCATATCCACTTGGAACTCGTTAGGCGCATAAACGTGGCTCTCAACTTTGCCCAAAATCGCTGTTAAGACTTGTTGTTGGTTAACTGAAGCGATTTTTTCTTCATTTTTTAATGAGCCACCTGGGGCCGCAGCACATTATGATCTCTTTGGCCACGCACAAGTTAACCGAGTCGAAAAAAGCGGCCTTAGACGAGGGCATAATTAAAAGCAAAGTAACGAAAAAGATTTTACCTTGCTGGCCTAAAAAACAAGTTGAATGGATAATGTTTTTCTCTCTTCACCGAGTTGCGGAAAAGTAATAATTTTCAAAGCATAAAAAAAACATGAAGCAAGCCCGAAAGTCTAATGACTGGGCTGAAGTATCTGTGGATCTGCCCCATTGACCAACTCGGACCCTGAATTTCGACTCTGTAATTTTCATCGCCAAGTGTGGGTCACAGCCTTGATTGCCGCATTGAAAATGCATTTTTAAATTTTTCTCTGGCGAAATGAGTTTTCAATATAGTGAGTTCCAAAGCTACGCAACCAAAATCGAACAGAAAGTAGGGATGTGCAAATCGAAAAATTGCATTTTGAGCCTATTCCTGCCAAAATATTTTAGATTGTCTTGTATAGTATTTTTCTTCTTTTTTTTTTCTTTTTGGTCTGAAGAGGCAATCAATATGTGTATGAAGAAACGGAAAAAGCAGCAAACACTTGAATTGATTTTTCTTTGAAATTCGAGCTAAAATGATAGGCAGCAGACGTAGTTGACTTCATTTCAGTGCCTTTGTTTTCGAGCACTCAATCTTGTTTTCCAGTTCTATTTTCCCCTTGTGCATTTGTAACCTTTCTAGTCGATTTTTAATTAAACTTTTTTTGTCCCGAGTTTTTATTGTCCTCAGCTTGTTGCTTAAAATTCACCAGCAACTCACTCAGGTTTGTTTCGACCCCAAGCACGCACAGAAGATTTTTGACAAAACAAAATTCACACTAAGAAAATCCAGTCCAGTTTAAAATTTGAAAGTAAGTTATAATTGAAAATAAAACTTAAATAAAATGGTAAAAAATAAATGATTGAAATGATTATGTTGGTATTGACTCGATTACAATTCATAATGTGTATATTTCGAATACTCCTTTACAGCTTTCCCCGAAGTGTATGAGTTTTTGGCTTACTTTCCCTTGTTCCCTGCCGCCTTTTTGGCTTTTTCCCATTTCGGTCCTTTGCATTGTTGCATCCTGCGTACAGTTCGCGACATTTTCATTTCAAATTTTATGCCCAAGAGGAGGGCCAGAAAAAGTAAAACCACCGCAGCCCCCCAGGTGCCAGTAGCTCATCTGCATCTCCATCTCTATCTGCATCTCCATCTCCATCTGAATCCGCATCTGCGTCTGCATCTCTATCCGCATCCGCATCTCCATCCGCATCTTCATCTGCGTCTGCATCGGGATGCCCTGTACCCAGAACACCTACACCCAGGCACACATCTTGTTTTCATTTCCGTCAGCTACAATTGACGCTGCTCAACTTAACCCCATTCGTCCTGCATTTTCATTTGCATATTCAGAGGGAATTTTTCGCCGAGTTTCCGTTGGTTTTTCCAACACTTGCACAGGCCATGACACACACACCTTTATATGTGGCCAAAAGGAAGATGGCCCAAAAGGGAGTTAACATTCTTTGTTGCCACGCTTGTCAACTGCAAAGGGCTTAACGATCTGTCATATTTTTTGGTATATCACCCCATACTGCTTAAAAACGAGCTCAAATATATATGCATCAAGTACTTTAGTTTGTATGATATATCAAATATTTAAGCTGTTTACTTGGGTATTTCTCTAACAATTCAAGAGTTAACTTAAACTAAAGTATTTTGAGTTTAAGTTATAAGTACTAACTACTTTTTTTAACACAGTATACAATATTTAATTTGTTCCAGGATATATATAAAATGTAGTATAAATTTTGCTTAACAATCTTAATATTTATTTTACAGAAATATTTTCAAAGGGCATTTCTATCCCATGCTTATTTGCCACCTCTTGTTGATACTTTTTCCATTTCGTTTTATTTATGTTGGCACCTTTGGGCGGGGTTTACATAATATTAAAACAAAAACGCAACAGCAACAGCAAATTCCCCCAGCAACTTTTTTGGTATGCCCCCTTTGACCCGCTGCGCTGCACATCTTGCTGGTTTTTATTCCATTTCCACTTTGCTAACTGACATGATAAAGTGTTGCCTTGACTGCCTTGCGATGTTGCAGCAGTGCCTTCTTTTGGCCTCATCTCCATCTCTCCATCTCGCAGAGAACTCGAGGATGTCGCTGCATTGTCACGTTTCAGCGCCTCCAACCCTCAGCTGGAAAACCCCACTCGCATTTCCCTTTCACCATGCAACTGGGGTAATGCACTTACCCAGCCGAGCAACCCACCAACCCACCAACCAACCGGGCCACTTGTTTCCCATCAAATGAATGTACATAAACTTCGAGAGAAAGAACTTGACTTGTCGCCCACTTGTACAGAAAAATTGGCATTTATGTCAGGCATAGATTAATGTTTCCGATCTGTTTTTAATGTGATTAAAAGGCCTACTTCTAAACTAATCGTAAGCTAGAATTTAAACGCTTATCTATAAATGTATAAGTAAAATTGTATTTAAATCTCCATTTATTTTTAAAAGGTTTTTTAATCTCTTTGAAATACTGTAATGAATTGTGATGCATTAATATATTATATTTGCCTGTAGTTAAATCTTTTTTCTCAGTGCTCAGCTGTCTATATTCGGCTTACCAAATGGAAAATTCACAAACAATTTAGCCTGTCCCTCGGCTGTTGCTAATTGCAAAAAAAGAGAAGATACCAAATTCGAAAGGAGCTGTGGAGTTGTGGGGCTTTTCAGCGGCGAAGTATGAGTTACAAACGCAAACAACACGAGATGCGACATCAGGAACATGGCCAAGTCAGTTTGGCTCAGCCAAATGCAACAGCCACATCTGTTTCTCCTCTCCTCTCCTCACCTGTCTCTCATGCTTTCGCCATCTCTGTCCAACTTTCAGACTGTTGTATTTTCCACGTGCACAAATTTGTTGGAATTTTGTGTGCGCATAATTACGTGGCAAGCCAGGAGGCAGCGACTGGCTGAAACACAAAAGTGTTGCCAACAGGCAGCCAACTCATCAGAGTTGGAGCCGCATCCTTGTCTGGCTTTGTGTCATTTCGCCATCCTCACATCCCCGCCTTTTCTGATTCATGCTGCACTGAGATAAAACACTGTTAATCACATTAGTTAATGCATTTATAAACTAATGCAGCGCAACAACAAATCATCATTACAGATTATTCGATTAAAAGTCAAAAGGCTTCTATTGAAATGGTGCACGAAATGTTTTGAAATCTTTCACTTTACAATAATCAAATTTTGATCCGTGTATCTAACCCTTTCATCTGGAATACGCATACGCCATGTTGTACAGAGAATTCATGGCGCGACTTTGGCTGACTCTGCAGAGTTGCGCCGTCTGCATATATTTCTTGTAATTAAAATCGCATTGAAGCATGCAGCGATGGCAGAAACAGTACCAGAACTACAACCAGAACCAGGGAACAGGGAACAGGAACTGAAAATGGAGGCAGAGGAAAAGAGGTGCGGAAAAGCCAAGCCAGACTTTGCCTTTGAGGCAGCAGCAACAGCAGCAGGAGGAGCAGGAGGAGCATCAGGAGCACGAGGAGCAACAGAAACTTGTTAACGTGTGTGCGATGGCAGAATGGCAGAGTCCTGTCTTTGCGCTCGCTGCCTTCGTGTGTTTGGTGTAATTAAACTAAATTAAGAACTCTCTTGGCATTAAAATGAGATTTACGCTTCAGCGGGATTGAACGGGAGAGTGGCAAGAGCTTAGCGAAATGGCATTTTCAAAGCAGATTTAACAAACCACCCATCCTACCATCCTCCCATCTCGTTGCCCACTTAATTAGAGCCAGTGAAAAAAAAAGGCCATAAAGGAAATTAAGGCAAAATCTCCTTATTTTTTCCCTACAACTTTTTTGACAGCTACGCCTCCTCAACCAAACAAGAAAATAAAGTAAACAAAATTGAGCCATTTGATTTGATGGCTTTCAACCATTTGTCAGGAGCTGGCCACAAGAAAAAAAAGTTTTACCCTGCCAGATTTCAATTAAATAAACTCACATTGCGCCTGGGGAAATTATTTCCTTGAGCTTGTTCTGCATTTTGTTACTCTCAATTAAAATGCAACAAAACAAATCGTTTTTGGGGTTTTCGGAAACTGTAAAACTTTGGCAGTTTTTGCAGCGCCTGCTTGTATGCAATGTGAAATTTGCATGCCATTTGCATATGCATGAGAAATGAGTTGAAAAACTGCGCCAAAGCAAAAAAGAAAATTAAAAGAACTTTCAAGATTTACAAAATGTTAAGGGGAGCAACCGCAGAATGTGGCAATGGGGAAATGGGGAGGTGGGGAGGTGGAAAATGGTGAATCGAGCGATGAAACCAAATTGAACGAAAGACGGGCAATTATGCAAACGCGTGTAATTAGTTGGTGGAAAAAGTGGAAAGTGGAAATGGCATCAAGCGAGAGGGGAAATGTCTTTTTGCTCCAGCTCCGTCTCATTTACTCTTCGCAGTCGGTATGTTTTATTGCCTTTTTATTCCTTTATTTTCGGTGTGGTGGAAACAATGCCAGAAGTTGGCGAAAAAGCTGCGGCAGGCTGTCAGCACAAATACGTATTTTATGCTTGCCGCAAAAGGTGGCACAACGGAAAGAAAATTCCGTCGCTGTCGAGAGAGCGCCCAAAAAAGAAAATACTTTTTTTTTTTCTTGCCATTTTCCCGCAACCGGAATTATAACAAATGATGCCACGGCCCCCTTTCTGCCATCCTACAAAGAGCTTCCCTAATAATAATAAGAAAAAAAACAAATAATTGTTTAGCACAAAATGCGCATTTAATTCGTGGACGCAAATCGAGCAAAAGAAATAAACTTGAATAAGCGAGGTAAGGGCACAAATGGCAAAACGCACACAACTGAGGTCCGGAATTCAAAATGGAAATGCGGGCAAAACCGAAAAATATTATTTTAATATGGTAAATAAAGCGACCGGCTGGGAAATAAAATTTATGCATTTCAATTATGATGAAAACAGACAAAAAAGCGAGAGGGATCAAATAATTTCAAACGATTCTGCAGAGCGCATTTATTTAAGCCACAGAAAAAAACTTAACAAAGGGCAAAACTTAATTAAGAGCACTGCGGCTGGGAAAATGCATCGAAAGGCTTTCTTTGATTGCAGTTTTTCGTCTCTCACCTATGCAGCTAAATGGTAGAAAAAGCCGGAAAATCCAAAACGAAAGCAAAGGTTAAAGGAGAGCCACAGCTGCCGCCAGGATATTGCCGATGCCAAACAAAACTTTTGACTAGACTGCCACAGGGCGAATAACAAACAGGGTGAGCAAAAAATGGAGAAAAATAGGTGAGGGGAAAAAACTTTGGCTCGAGTTTTCATTTCATTTGTTGGCTGATTGAATGGCGAGGGCAGGAAAAGCCGCAAAAAAACAGCCACAGACTGGAATGCACAAAAAAAGAATTGATTTTAAAATCAGAATGGCATAGGACACCACATAAATAGCACTTGCCACTCCGTTTGCTGTGGCGCCGAAAAATATGCAATAAAATTTATTTGCTCACACTTGTGCAAACACAAGGATATCTATTCATATATGTACCTATACATAAATACATACATACATATATGCGTGTGTATATGTGGAAGACAAAACTCCGCAAACTGGCGCATATGTTGTGCAACATTTCCGTTTCCGTCGACGATTTTTCATACACCATGCATAAACTTTTACCAAACCAACGGAGAAAATAGCGCGAAATAACGAAAACAAGAAAAGAAAATGCTAAGAGCACCAAGGATATGACAAAGTTTGCACTTTAACAAGAAAATAATCAAATAAATTATCATAAAATGTCTGGCAACCGAAAAAAAAAAAACAAAAAGAAAAATAATACCAACAAAAACCGTTTTGTTTTGGCCGGAAGTCACGTACTGTCTGCAAAGGGCTCAACTTATGTGTATGCACATGTGTGGGTGGTTGGGTGAGTGGGTGGTTTTTTGGCTGGGCGAACAGAAAGAACACTTTATTAACTTGCTAAAAAGTCGTAAAAAAAAAAACGAAATGTCAGAAAGCGCTTGCTTTAAATTACGGCCAAGTGGCTAAATTATGGCAATGTCGCGTAGCCGTCCCCAAGAACCAAAGCGGCGAAGACAAATGGTCTGAATGTGTAAATTATAATTGGAATTGGACGAGCAAGGGGTTAACTGCAATAGCGAAACTTTGCTATCTCATGAACCCCATGAAAGGGAAGCGATGTGCGAAAATGCCATTAAAACGGCGGAAGTCTTAGAATATTAAGGCAAAAGAACGAAGATTTATTCTTTAAAATCTTTAGAAAAAACTTCGAAAAAAGAAACAACTTTGGCGAATTTTCCTTTATTTTTTGCCAAAAATTATACTCGATGGTCACACTTTGCTTCAGGTGGAGTGTGACCATGCCATTCATTTTTCTATGTTTGGTTACCCATGTGAATTGAAATCCGTTAATTTAAAATAAGTTCTTTGAACTTATGCATTTTAAAGAGTCCCCAAAAGCTTAAAACTCGGACAACTCATTCACATGACAATCATAACAGGCCTCCAGGCTGTCATAGCCCGGAAAAGTAGAAAACCACTCTCCGCACTCATCATAGAATCCACTTCACACTGAGCCTCCTGAAAGTCAGACAATGTTATCGGGTTGTGGAGGCAAAAAGCGGCACATGACGTCCATGGCCAGATAAGGGTGACAAAAATATGTATTAAGTGCAGTGCGGAGCCAAAGAAAGAGATGGCAGAAGAGGCGCAGATAGAGATAGGTAGACAGAAAGGACAGCAGGACAGGAGTCGACATTTGGCTAGCAAAGAGGTATAAAAGCGAACAAATAACACCCGACAGCAAGGAAAACAAAAACGCTGAAGGAAACGAAATGAAATCCTTTCACACACACACTGACCATATAGGTTGTACATATACCTTTTATATATATATACATACATATATATATGTGTATGAATGTATGCGAAGTGGACAAAGGACATGGTGAATGGAAAAGGGGGTAGGGCTACAACAAGTTGACACTTTTATGAGGCACTTAAATGACACAACATACAAGCCAGAACCAAAGCCAAAGCCGCCCTCTTCATAGGCATGAGATTGACATGCACACAAAAGAAGCCAGATGGGATCAGACGGGCTAAGAGGTGGCGAGGTCACAGCGCAACAATTGCAATTGTCCACCACTTTGCCCGGCTAATGTCGGCAAAAATAAACCGAAAATAGGATAACAATTGCATAACACAATGGGCGAACATAATATTTTGGCTAGCTTGTATAACAATAGCAACTAATTTAGGAACCGTACCAAAAAAAAAGAAAACAAAAAAAACCTAAATAAATAATTGAAACTGCCAACTTCCGCTTACGTAGTCAGCGTTCCATCAGCCATCCATCAGATCCAAAAAGTCCCCATTGAGTCAGCGAGACTCGTCCACTCATCCCACCCTCACTTCATTTCCCTGGCTGCCGTAAATCAGTCGGTTGGCACATGGCCAAAAAAGATAAAAAAAAAAAAAATAATAAAAAAAAAGCAGAAATCCTACACAACGAAAAAAAGAACGCAGAACAAGAAAAGAATTTATGAAAATTGAAATAGTGTAAGCGGGGGGGAAATTGGAAATTTTCTGACACATTTTTATCGTTTGGAATTGTCAAAGAGTTTAAGCATTTGGCGCTTGGCAGACAGAATTGAACTCACATGCCCACATTATTGACAGCTCATAGGAATACGATGTACAGAAAAAATATCTATCTACATAGATAGATAGATAGATATCTAAATATATGCACCTTCGTCTGTGAGCCATGGGAAATTTGAGACGAGGCCTAAGGATGTGGAAATTGCTTTGTCAATATATCTTAAGCATAATTTGTGACTGTCAGCAGTTTAAAAATCGTATTGTCTGCTTCAAAAGGGGAGAAAACTCATTTGGATTTAACCATGTCACCGAAAGCCAATCAAGCCTAACCAAATAAACCAGAAAATGCACAGCTAAACTACATTTTGTCGGATAATAAATTACCATTGAAATTATTTATATTTCCCATGCTGACTAAACAATTTACAAATCATTGTATGCAATCCACAAAAAAAAAAAGTTATTTAACTTTCAAATGAAGAAAAAATATATTCGGCAATAGATTCATGTTAACATCAAATGCAATTTGAAAGCAAATTTAATTTAACATGTTGTAAATTGTATATTTCGAATTATATTGATTGCATGCGCAAATTTTCGAACCAATTACATTTTACGCAAAACTCAATTTCAATTTCTAGCTACGACAGGGCAATTAAGCCAAATAATTAGATCATAATTTGTTAGGTGAGTGCGAAAAGGGTTTTCGGTCAACTTTTGACAGCTTTCCCATGGGAAGGGCCAACGAAAGTAGTTGTAATTACTCAGATGCAGCATGCAGAATTTAAAATAAAACAAATTTAAATGAAATAAATCACAGACTTTTGCGCCATTTCGTTTGAAGTTGAAAGCCCATGGGTAAACCCGTTCTACAATAATTTTAATTCATCGCCAGACGCAGAGGCGCATATGATTTTTGTTTTTTTCTGGCTCTTTATCTGGTTTTGTTTTTATTTTGCAGATTTTTGTTGGTGCCATAGAGTCAAAGGAAAATGCTCTTGGTCGTTTTTATTTTTGCATGACTGTGCGAAAAATTAATTAAAATATTGCATATTAAAGCTGCCGTCCTCTGCAGGGAAACGGGATTACTGAAAGTAACTAAAGAAGGGTTTCGGGATAAAGTTTTTAATATTATTTATGATTATTTTAACTAAAAGAATGTCTTCAGGTTTTAAATTAATTAAAAATATAAGTCATCTTTTCAGATTGATAAACCATTTACCTCATTATCTATCATGATGAATTACATGTTAAAAAAGTATATAAAAACGAAACGAAGTCCACCAACCTTAATTTATATAAAGTTACTTCATTGTATTATTATAAATACCACTTGTTTTCTTGGCTTGCGAAGCATTATGAACCTTCTAGTGATTTCCTCACCACCATAAATGGCAATAGCACTTCTCATCAAATGTTATTTCATCATGAAATCAAGTTTTGTTTGAATTAAGCCTAATTACTTTATTATAACAATGCATATATTTTATACCCCCACGCAACCCAACCATTCTAATAGAGACGTAGAAAAACAGCGTTAAATTTGTAAATTGTTTGTATTGGCCCATTAGCCAGCACAAATTTTGTGTGTGTAGCCAAAGCAACAGCAACAGCAACAATTGACTGGCTTATTAGCGCTAACTCACACCCCTTTTCAGCCCAGCATAAAAAAGAAAAAAAGAAGAAAAAAAATCAAAAAAACAAAATCCAAGGCAGCTGCCTTGGGCTGGTGTTAAAACTAAACTGGAAAATTGCCGGCTCGCGTGTCGGTTCGGTATTTTGTACCGCGACTCCCATTCCCGCCGCCTTAGCAATTTTCCCTCGCCTTGGCTGGGCTGAGTTTTAGTTGTTGCCTCGCGTTTAATCAATAAGTTTTATTTCGGAAAAAAAGGGAAAGGAAAATGGGAGAGGGGGTTTTCCCCCCAGTTGGTTTCTGGCCTGCGGATAAGCTAAAGCGAACGATAAGCGTTTAATAGAGCGGCGCTACTTTTCTTCACCGCCCCCCAAAGGGCTTGGGAAAAATTATGCTAAAGTGGATTTCGAAACATGGCCAAAGGGCCTGACGAATTTTCCTTCCGTTCGGCGAACAAGTGCAAAAGTTTTTCCTGGCTGCCGGAAAATTTAAGCCAATCTGTCAATTAATTAGGGAATGGCATTAAAAAGAGAAAGGCGTTCAGAGAGGCTTAAATGATGGCTTAATTTGTCAACTTGTAATGGATATTTCTTTAAATTAAGAGCTATTGAAAAACATCATTTACTAATAAAAACGAAGGGCTAAAATTCTGAAATCCTACTTAGTACAGAGAAATGGTTTTTACCACTGTTTATGTACCAACATGCAGTTCTTATGTATTAAACGTTTATATACAAGATTCCGCTTTGTTTCCGCTGCTCTAATTGAACAATGACATGGCTAAAAACAATCCTATTTCGCAGACGACTTCGAGCATCGATATATATTCAATGTCTATGTCTGGGGGAAATGCAACTGAAACGCATTTATCAGTCTAACGAGCTTTGCCAAAAATCATTCCCAAGGTCAGGGCATCGTAGCCGAAAAACCATTTTGCATTGATCGATAGACATTTGGGATTTCGCGAGTATGCACATATGTATATATCTATCTATCAAGGCAGGGGATTAAAAATAAATAGCATACTCTTTTATTTATAGACTCGATTGAAATTTGAATTTAATTGTGCGCGAAATTAGTTGTGGGAGTTTCGAAAGGAGACAGCATTAGAAATTCAAATAAGTCAAGCGATAAAAACAATGCAATTGCCTGATTTGCATAACAGAATAAGCAATCAAAATTAAAATTTATTAGATTTCAGGAATGCTGAGCATTTTAAATGCATATTAAATTAAAAGTGCAATTAAGGCATAATTGGCTAAAGAGCCATAAAGCGGATATGTAACTACAGTTAACTAAGAAAACTTGAGGATTTTTACGAGCTCTTTTTATTACAAAAAAAGTATTTTCTTTATCGTTTATTACTTTTCCAATTGGTTTCCCACATAAATGTACAATCCAAAAATGAACTGCAGGTCGTAGCCCACGTTACATTTATTCCATCTCCTATTCCCAATTCACAAATCGAAATTTCATCTACGTGGAAAAGCGATATCAACCTTCTTGGTACACAAAAATGCTGAACAAAAACCACAATAACAACTAACGGGAATAATAATAAAAGTATTTGTGCAATAAACATAAAAAACCATTTAATCTTCAATGTAAAATCGTACACACAAGGAAAACCATGTGCACCCACAACCATTTTTGAGCGAGTAAATATTTTGGTTAAGTATACGCCGTGTGTGCGCACTTGCTTTTCCCCTCTATTTTTCCAACACTTTTCCGTAAAGTTTTCCTTAATATCTCCGACTGTCTGACTGTCTATGTGTGCGTGCGGCGTGTGCTTGTGTCGATTGCGATTGCACGTTTTTGTTTGACATTCAATAGTTTTCATTTCTGTGGCAAAATATAAATCGAGCAAAAAAGACGAGTGGAAAACAACAACCGAAAGCGAACCATTTTCATTTATATTTCAAGCAGTGAGAAAAAAGAGGACGACGTGTGGATAACATATTGAAAAATATGTATGAAGTATATAATATTAAAAGCATATTTAAGTTAAGAAACTGTTCGATTTCAATAAATAAAACCTTTTGAATGTTTCAAAATGTACTTTTTGTAATTTACATTAACAACATTTTGTTAATTTAGAATTTTTTTTACTGTTTAGCATTTTCCGTTGGCCCAAATCATCTTGCCGTCTCTCTCCTATGCTCCATTTCCTACACTGTCCATCTCCCTCTTTCCCCCCACTACACATTTGAAATTATTTTTATGTGTTGCCTTCTGGTTTCGTTGTTCCAATTGTTATTGTTTTTTGTTTTTTTCTGCTTCTGTTTTCAGTTTTCTGCGGGTATTTTTATTGCATTTCATTTTTATGTAGTTACAATGACAATTTTTCTTTCTGCTTCAAGGGGTTTGAAAAAAGCCAAAAGATAAGCGCCGCATTTGCAGGGAGCTCTATTTTTTATGCCGCAATTTATGCAACATGACGGGTTGCGATCCCCATTATCATCCCCATCATCATCGTGAGTACATTTATATACTTTTCCATATGCATGCATATTTTGTCATTTGCATTACATTTTTTTTTTTGTTTTTGTACTACAATCGAGAACAGATTCCTACGTGTCAAATGATTTCCATAGTCCGCACCCCCCTCACAACCCTGGGGCATTAAATATTCATTCTTCGAAATGTTTTGCAGCACTTGAAATCGGAACAAGTTGGGAATGAATATAAAACTTTTCTGTGGCAGTCGCTCTCTTCGGGAAATGTTTTTGTGCTGCTGCGCTGCTGCTACTGCTGCTGCTGCTGCTGCTGCTGCTTAAAAAGTTACAACTTGTACGACGTTCTAATCTCTGTTAAAAAACTGCCAAAACATGTCACATGGCTCCGCCGGCTCCCTCCACAAATTTTTCAATCCCCTCAAGGATTCCCCGCCTGGCTTTTGAGTTGTTTGCTTTGCGAATAATTTACACAGAACAAACTTTTGACTTAGCAGTGGGGGAAATGCACAAAATGAATAAAGAAAAAAAAAACACCAGCCAAGAAGAAAAAATATATATGTATGTATATAAAATACGTAAGTCGTGTCTTGACCAAAAACCGCAAAGGGGCCTTGAGTTCCCAGGACAGGCGGCCGAGAGGCGTGGCTCTCGAAAAGGTAAGAAAAGTTTGCGGCACAAGAAAAAAATAAGAAAAGTGTACGAAATAATCCGCAGAGATTTTGATCTTATTAAGCTTAAAACTGTCCATCTCTGTCTTTGCCTTCTACCCCTCTCACTCACTCTACACATTTCTCTCTCGCTTCCTTTTCCTGTTTTGTTTATCTTTTGGGGAAATCTGGGAGCATCTGGTCCAGGGGTCTTGACTTTTACTTGGGGAACTCGTACTTTTGATGCAGGTAACGAAATATTAAGCATAAAATTGCCAAGGCATTAAAAAGTTGTTGACGCTCCATCTCACTCTGTCTCTCTTGCTGTCTCTCTCTCTCTCTCTGTATCGCCGGCTAGGCTTTTCATCTTAATTCAATTTACCGGACTTTTGGTCAATGGAGCACCTGTTTTGCTTGCTGTTGCTTTCGTGTTTTGCAAGATTTATGACCAAATCCCAGTTCAAAGTTTTCTCCGAAGGCGTGAATATATATATATTTTTTATATATTTTTTGTTACTAATTAAAGTTCTCGAGGGTAACGCCGCACTCGGCAGGTAATTTTGCTCTGGCGCAATTTTATGAGTTCCTCAAACTTACCTGTAATGAAAAAGTTGCAAAGAGAAGAGGGAATAAGTAATTAGCACAAATTAGCCAAAAAAAATTCTTAGCTATGGTTATGAGAAGTATGCTTTCCAAAGAAGGTTTTTTGCTCATTTCGGATGATCCCAGATTTGGGTGCCTGTCATTACAGTGGGTTCATGGGATAATGTTGAGATTGTAATTTAAAAGTATACATACACTTAAATTATAAATACTATAAAATTATTATAGCTTAGAGTAATTATATTGCATATTAGAAAAAGATCTAATTAAAAAGAGTTAATTTATAAATTCTAGTTTACATAAGCCACAAAATAATCCTAAATTTTTGTTTAGTTTGGGAATAATACAAAAGATCCATTTTAATAATCCTAAAAGAGTTATATTTACATCAAAGAACACCCTTTTGCACCATTCTTGCAACATTTTCAATGCTCTCCTTTGCATACCGCCCCCACTTTCATTCATTTTCATTCAGCCTTTTTGGGCTTTTGTCTTTGTTGTTACCTGTTCGTCGTGGCAAAGATGCCTAGTTGCTCCTGCTGGCCAACCCATCAATGTAATCAACGCCCCGAATGCGACCAAGACATGCCCTAGATGGGCATCAATCTCGCTTTGTCAGCGCCCAGTCAAGTTGCCTTATTGTGCTCGCTCCACAAAGGCGAGATATATGTACAACAAAAAGAAAAAAAACCTAAAATACTGAAAGCGCTAAGAAAAATGAAAAAAAAATCAGTTGCCTTGATGACGTAGTCGACTGAGACTGCACTATAGTTCCACACCCACAACCCGAAAACCAGAAACCAGTTCGCCTTCATTCCTGGTCCACAAACAGGATTTTCTCCCGAACAGCCTTTTTTTTGCTTTGTTTTGCCTCTGCCTTAAGGCTAAATTCATTGTCAAAGTCGCGCAGCGCCTACAACAAACTTTTGTCATCAGACAAAAGAGTTGCAAACTTTGGCGTTGCTGGGAGATTTTCTTTTTTTTCTGATTTTTTGTTTTGGTTTTTGTGTTCCCAGAACTGTTGCCACGCCCTCGGAAAGGACACGCCCAGGAGACAGCAGTCAGGAGATTGCATTTGTCTTCGCGGGAAAAAAGGAATACGAGATCCCCGAGTGACTGAATGACTCTTTGGTGGGTTGCCTCAGTTGCCTCGGTTGCCTTTTTGCCAGCTTGATGGATGATTTCGAATTAGCGATGCGGCAAGCATAAAAACAGCACTGTAGACTCATCGATTTTAGTGCTGCTTTTTTTTCCTGGTTACATCGCTGGTTTTTGGGGAAAGATAAAGCCACCGAAAAAAAGAAAAAATTGCTAGCACATAAGTTCTTTGACAGCGGGAAGTGGATACACTCCATCCACATTTCGGCCCCCAACTCGCTAATGATGTGAGCTTGTCAGTTCATTGAAGCTGGACATGAGTGGGTTACATGATAGAGGAAGTCCCTCTAGTCGAGAGATTAAATGGGGCAGGGAAAAGAATTTGTCGGAGCTTTCAGGGATTATGCGGCAGATGGAAATCTAATGGGAACTGCGAGGTATTTTCTAGATTCTCTTTTCCAGCGCTAAATTAAGATTTTTTTTGTAAATAAAAGAATGTTTGTGTGACATGTTACACGCTGTTTTAAAAGGCATTTATATATTTTTAGTTGCCGACAAGAGTTTGACTTGGAATGCATAATTTCTTCTTGTGCAAGCGCCCTGGTCTATTTGTGTCCATCTGTCATTAGAAATTTGTTTCAATTTCACATAAATATGCGCATATCTACCTTGGCTTGCCTGCATATACTCGTATGTTGCTTTTGGCTTTAATATGGCCCATCAGGTGCCAAAAGCGAGGCGCAACAAATTGCAATTAGCCATGTGCACAATTTGTTGATGGCTAGTTCTAAAAAAAAAATCAGAATTGCCAATTGGGTTGGCGACAACGCCAAAAAAAAAAGGATGGGATGACGGCTCAAAAAAATTATAATAACAATTTGAAGAAGAAGTATTTAATGTCAATTATTAAATATTATATGAATTTCTTTCAAATCGTACGCGTATATATTTCGATGGCACCATTTCTGCGGTCGGCTTTATTTCGTATATTCAATTTGCAGATACATTATGCTTATCTGCACCTCATACATTCCTCGAAAAACGTCCGTTGTATCTATGAAATAGCTCGGCGGTATCTGCGCACCACTTAGGACCAGGTAAGCATAGGCATTCCCATTGTTGCCACACGGCCATCCATACGACTCGACCCCTCGTGCGCACAACACACATACACACACATGGCTATAGACATACTCGTGTATTCAGATATTGTATCTTTTGCTTTTTGTATTTCATAACTGCGCATCAAGTGTTGCTTCCTGTTTCCTGCCCCTTCGAAATTCGACTTGCCTCATGGCCCAGGCAACAATGCGTACATTTTTATTAGCCCAGTAGAAGTCGCAGGCAAAATCCGTGGCCATCGTAAAACCAGCCGCCTGCTGAGTGTCCGCCTCAAATGATGGCATCATTAGACAATTTAGGCTCTCCGCGTGCCAAGTGCCTGAGTATCTGAGTATCTGCGTATCTGGGTATCTGAGTGGTTTGGATACCCAAACCATGTGTCTGCGTATCTGTGAGTGCCCCATGTGAGTGCTCGTTTGGTGTTGGCTTTTGCGTTGATTGAATAAATTATTGCCACTCGCGCGCGCATTGAAAAAAAGTAATAAAAAAGCAGAAAAGCGTATGACGAAAATTAAATAAATACGAAAATATCGTTGTCACTTTGGCATTGCGGACTCCCTCTTCTTTTTTTCTGCCTCTGCACTTAGAGGTGTGCTTTGCTTTGCCTTGCCACCGGAAATTGCAAATTATGCGCGCATCGCTGCCACATCTGTGATGCAATACTGGCTGCATGTCGTTGTGTGTAGTAATAAATAGATAAATGCATTCGCGAGATTTCCTCAATTCACAAGTAATAAAATCAATGGTCAAATAAAATTTAATTTCCCCTATTCACAGGTAGCCTCAAAAAAAGTCATAAAGTTTAATTGAACTAGCAGATAAAAGACCATAAAAAACACACCTCTGAACGCGGGGAAAAGCTAGTGACGATCAAGCCTTTAACATACAAAGAGCTATAAAGTTATAAAGTTTGTTTCAAATGCTCATTTCGTATAGGTTAAAGTTACAACCATCACGTTCTGAGTCTACAACCACAACAAGATCTACAGATACTTTTCACCACGCCCCAGCTCAGTTTACAAATGTAATGTACATTGGGTAACATGTTTATTTGCCCTAGGAGCGAGTGGCACAATCCTTTCCATAAATTCAAATTGGTCATGTAATCGCGGACCAGTCGACAGGCCCAGTTAGCAACTGCGCCAACCACTTTCACTGTCACTAACCGAGTTTAATGCACTCGCACTCGCAGCCGCAATTCGCTTTTCTGCCTACTGCTCTGGTGTTTTCTAGCTTTTAGTTTTCTGTTTATCTGTGGCTAGTCGTGTTGATGTTGTTGTATTTGTTGTTGTTGATGTTGTATTTGTTGTTGTTGATGTTGTTTTTGTTGTTGCTGATGATGTCGGCGCAGTTTTCCACTGGTTATTCCGGTTTCCTCTAACGCCGAAGAAGCCGGGCTTTTTCGAGAGGCATTGGCAGTGTCATAATCAGACCAGACAGCCGCGAGAGTTAACCAGAAACAAGAAGAAAAAACGACTGTGTATACACATACACATACATATATATAAAGGAGGAAAAAAAAGAACGAGAAAGAGAGACTCTTTGAGACTCTGAGGGCTTTGAGCTCGACTTGAACAGCCTCGACTCAAGGACAAATCGCTTCAAGCGTGCAAACATTTCTCAAAGTCGAAACCCCATAAGAATACGTTCTGCGCGCGTTCTCTTTTAAATTATTGCACAGCGCAAACATCCATAAAAATAAAAAACACAACAAATATAACGAAAATCTTGATTAATTATTTTTATTTTATTTCCTTTTTCGCTGATTGAATTGTTCAAAAATTCGAGCAGGCTGGCACATAAATCAAAAGCCGCAAAACGCTTGTAAGGCAATCTGTTTAAGAACAAATCATTTTAGGCTCTAATTGCTTCTACTTTTTTGGGGTTTCAATTTTGTCTTAATGATGGGTTCGATGACAGCAGGAAACCCGCAGGAAATTTGTTGTACTTTTAATTAACCTAATGAACTGACAACCAGAATTTTTTGGCTTGAGGGGTAACCATGGCAAATGGCTTAAATGGCTTAGCTTATGGCGTATAAATAGATGGAAAAACTTGACTTCTAATTATTGATTTATTATGCGTAAGCCCTGGCTGTGAGGTTAATTAATTTTCGCAGCAGCGAGATCAAAGCACCCAAAACTCGGACCTTTTCATATACATATATAGTACATATTTAAATAAGTTTATATCGCTTCGCTTGAGTTGTGCAAACTTCTCAGTCAATGAATCCGACACCTTCAGCACAAACAGCTTGGCATCTCAATAAACTGGGGGATTTTGCAGTCGGCATGACAAGGCAGCATTTTGCCAAGGCAGTCCAAGTGCGCAAACAGCAAAAGTTTATTTGCCGAGTTCTTGGTTGTCTTCAGTCAGAAAATTTATTACGACACTTCCCAAGGAACTCGGAAAATTGCACAGCTTGACGACATGCACGTACACAAGCACATACGCTAATATGTGTATATAAATTATTCCCAAATGTTCGAGTGCCTAATTTTCTACGCCAGCTGCAACTGCATCTCTATGTTTAGAGTATGTATACCTACATACACATATATCTATGTCTGCGAACAGGATAAGCATCCTCATAGATTAGATTAGCTGTCAGCAGAAACAGATGCCAACTTGCTTTGCCAGTGCAAAATTATTTCGAAATTATGTGCGGCTGCAGTAGAACCAACTTCATTATGATTATGACTCTATAGACGCATCGCAATCAACAACAAAATTCCAATGCTCTACAAACAAGCAATTCTATTCAATAACTATGAATGGTCTTTTATCAACTTGTATAACTTAAAAAGTGTTCTATTCAAATATAGCTGAGTAAACTGTTGTGAAAAAACTTTCCCACAACCACGTAGTTCAATATATAATTTTAATAAGCACACACCACTTCCATTTAGCAAACACAATAACATGTAAAAACTGTCATTCATAATTAAATGGGCATATTCGTTAGGTATTTAAAAAAAATTCGATCGCCCAACTAACTAAAAAAAAAGGCATTCAATAGAAGGAATGAGTCAGACGCCCTCTTCTCTTTTCGCCTCCCAGCTGTCAGCACATTTTTTCAAATTTTAAATTAATTTACTTTTGCATGGGGACCGCAAAAACAAGCAGAATTGACACAACCGTCACTTTTTTTTTTTTTTGTGTTTTGGTGTTTTTATTATCAGTTTTGCCTGTGACATTTAATAAATTTTCATGGAAAGTTGTCACAAGGCAAAACCTCCTTTTGCCCTCAATATCCAACCGAAATCTGGTCAACGATGGGCCACAACTTTTTTGCCTCCATTTTAGGGTGAGTGTGCGGATGTCCGAGGAAAGTCTTTAATTAATATTTTATTCATGGCAGAAAACCCATTTTCCAGGCCACATTTTGCAACAACGTAATTAACAGCAATTTTTGGGGTATTTAAAAAATGAGGAGATCCACTGGGTTGAGTTACAAAGATATGAATATATGGGGGATAAATGGAGAATGTGAGGACCCAAAGCAATTAAGCCGGGGGGACAATGTAAATGAATGCTGAAAATTCCCTTTAAATTAAATTCTTATTTGGCTTTTGGGAAGACGATGAAATATGAACGATGCACACTCATCCGTCGGCTGAAGACTTCAATTGGAAAAAGTACAAAAATTAAGCTGTCAGATTGCATGTGTGTATCTGAAAGATACTGGATGTTTAAAACCATTTTTTTTGCCCCGTCATGCCGCACCTTACAATCAAATTCCTTTCACATACACAACCCTGATTGGCAGGCAAACTAATAGATATAAAACTTTAGCCCGCTTTGACAGTTACGTATATGTATGTACATATATGTACATATGGACATATATAGAAAGCTAACAAACAAAATAGCGCAACAACATAAAGACTAATTTTGCGTGCGAGCGTGTGTATGTGGCAAAGTTTTTTGATTGAAGCGGCAACAAAATGGCAAGCGCACTCAAAGTCAAAGTTCGAAGTCTAGGGGCGTGTGTGCGTGCGACAGCTGCCGCCATTTAATTTTGAGATAAAAAGGGGTTCCCCAAACCACAAAAAACACAAAACAAAACAAACCGAAAATCCAACCAACCAAAATTGGTTTAGGCAGCAGCTTTCTGGGGGCTTATCTTATCAGCAGACTAATTGTCATTGGCCCGCAAGACTGACAGTTGGCGTTAATGTTGCCTAATACACAAATACACAATATGCCAAGTTGCTGCTGGGATTTATCTAATGAGATCGAAAAACACACTGGGAAATGTGAGCAATATTAAATGAACCTTTAGCCTTTCACCTGCTGCGAATTTTTCGACTAACATGCGGGAAATAATTAGAGTGATTTAGGGCATATCAAAGATGGGTAATTTCATATTTAGTAGTTGCTCTGTATAATTCAGAGTTTTGGAAAAATAATGGAAATTAGATTTTGTAGTTTACTTCCCTTTTTGGACTACGATAATTTGATATTTATTTCAATTTAATATTTATTCATTTTATTTTCGATAAGTATCTACTTTAAAATACGCTTAAAAATTAGGAAGCATGAAAGATAGAAAGTGCAATTAGTGATTTCATTGTATTATACAAGGCTGTTAGTTTTATTTATTGCGAAAGCACGTACAAGTATTTGCCATTTGCAGGAAAATGGTCTCTAATTTAACCAAAAATCGTTTGCTAACTGCTTTAATAAATGTTTAATGCCATAAAAGCCAACCATCACCAGAGGAAGGAAACTCAATACCCAAGAAGTGTGGTCCACTCTTTTATCATTTATATCAAAGGATTGCAAATAACTTGAATAAAAGCTAAAAGGTACAAGCCAACATTTCGAAGTCAAATTTATACACAATTTCTACACATTTTGCTGCATATTATAATTCAATTGAAGTTGTCGTCAGCATCATATTCGCCTTTTGTTTCGTAATTTATAAGTATTTCATTTGATATATACGTGTATTTAAGTGATTTATTCTGAAACTGGCTTTTCGGCCACCCACTGTGAGGAACTCGGGAACTCGAACGTTATTTATAGCCAGGTAAAATGTATTTTCATACAATGTTTTGCATATTTTAAGACAAGTCTTTGACTTGTTTCTGCTCCAATTTATCAGTCATTTCATTCGGTTTCATTTTAATTAAAATAAAATCCGCAAATTGTTCGTGCTTCATTGATTCGATTATTTTGACTTTCACAGCCTGTGCGAATGAAACACAAAAAATAAAATGAAATCATTTTTAAAGCGTTGGCAAATGGATTCTTGAGGTATAATTTTGTGGTTATGCTTGGGGGAGTGGCGTTTCCATAAATGGGCGTTTTTGTGAAAATATATGCAAATTGCAAGAAATTTTGTAATATGCAGATTGTATAATTAAATTCTTCTCCCATTTTTGTTGTATCGCAAATTATGCAAATTTCTGTTAGAAATTTTGAGCATGCTGTTGGCGGTGTGGACAATTTTTGATGGTTTCCCATTGCTGGTATCATTGCAAGTCTTAGGCGTAAATAATAAATTACAGCGATATGGCAGCGGAATAATATTTAAATTTAGTCAACGAAATGTTGGCACTTTAAAAGAAACCTAATTTATGTTACTATAATTACAATGGAAGTAAGAAAAGTTTATAGAGTTTATAGTGGAATTCCAACTAGAGTTGTTTTAAGTAAGTTCATCTTAGCATTCTTTCAACCATCGCATCTTTATATATTTCCTGATTTAATGCCGCTCTTTGCCTCTCCTTTGAGTTTCCTGATAGGCTTCCATTGCATAGTTTAAATATTGATTTTTAATTATTTTAAGCAGCACCACTACCACGCAAGTATGCAACGCTCCAAAGGTGCCACACACGTATCCCTATAGTATACATATATACTTTTTGTATACACATATAGATTAACACAGCAGCCAGCAGCCAGCATCCAACATCCAGCATCCTGCGCCCGTGGAGCTCCTGAGGGGCCACACACTGAGCAAAGGACTCGACTCTCACACCTTTCACTACTGGTGGCCTTCCCCCGAGGGTTGCTTTGCGAGTTGCGAGTGTCGGGTGTGGGTGCTCCCGTTTAATGGGTGGTTTGGGGGTTGGGCGTGGGGCATGTGGCATGGGGCATGGAGCATGAGGCATGGGGTTGTGTGTGCGTGGGTTTTGTTTTAGCTTTGCTACTGCTTGTGCTGCTGCTGCTGCTGCCTCTCTTGAGCCTCTTAAATGTCACAATGGTGATGGCAAGTTGCTTTGGGGTTGCCGCTCGGGTCACCCCATCAAGCAGCCCAACTGCAACGCCCCCTTTCTACCAGCCACCCACCCTGGCATTTATTCATTTCTGTTTCTATTTATTTCCTCCTCCTTCTCTTTTTTTTTTTGCAGCTCGGTTAGAGAGGTACAAAATATAATATGTATGAGTTTCCTTGCCGCTGTTGTTCTTTCTTGGCCATTATTTTGCACTTGCCGTGGAACGTAAGGCCGACCCTGACCCCAGGTCCACTGTTAACCCATGAGGACAAGCGTCGTCTTCGTTCCGCTTCGTTACATCTTGTTCTATTCACTGAGAAAAATAATTAGCTTGCATACAAAATATCTCCCTAATATTATTACTTATAATCCCGATTTTCTAAAAGATGGCAATCTTAGAAGTAGTGAATGCTTTACATTTTACTTCCAAATCAATCAAAGAACAATGAAAATTCTGGAGCTTTCCAATTCAAAATGTAGCTTTCTTTCATTGAATCTTATGTTCCATTTCTTAAATTTATTTCGTTGGTTTTTAAGCTTCTTGCAACTTTTGTGCACTATTATTTTCCAGTGTTTTGCGGCATTCGCATATGTTTGCAGGCGAAACGGACTCGCAATTTGATTTGTTTCAAGCGCCGTGCAGAAATAAAAAAAGAAGCAGCGATGAATAGGGCAAAGGGTCTGCTGCAGGGTACACAATTACAGAATGTTTTCAGTTTGGGGCCATTTCAGCAATGTCAGCGCGAAGCGGCGCCGTTGCCAAACTTCAGCCATCCCAAACCTAAACGATGCCTTTAGTGGAGCGTTGAGTCGGTTGAGTCTGTTGAGTCCACACCGTTTCCAGCGAGACGCCATCATCAATCGATGATGCCGAATACGAGTGGCCCACAAAACTGGTAACAGATGCTGCACACGTGTCTCGGGTGCGGTTCGCTGTGTAATTGGATGATGTTCAAAGGACAGACGGGATGTCGGTATGTTGGGATGTTCGGATGTTCGGATTGCGGGGGGAAAACTGCGAAGCTGGGAAACTGGGAAACTCGAAATCTGGAGATCTGGGAACGGGACAGTGGCGGTGTTGGCAGAGCTAAAAACAAATAAATAGTCAAGCGGCGGGCATTTCAGCGTCGTTCATTTCGCTGTGAGTGAAATACAAATAACATTTAATAAGAAAAGGAAATTGTCTATTTCGGCAGGCAGGCAGGCTGAACGACAGGAAACTCGAGGATGGACGCCATCAACACGGAAAGAAATGTAGCTTGCAGATTGACAGGTAACCTGATAGATTGAGAAAACCAACAAAGTTTAACAGAGTCCTTAATACTTATATATAAATGTCAATTGACGAGACATTTTATCTGCAACGTGTATCTCAAAAGGAAATAATTTGCCCAAAAATAATAAAAGCACGTTATTTTATATTACTTCAAATACAGGAAAGGCTATAGTTTTTTTCTGTGCATCCGCAATCAATGGGAATTAGCAAAAGGGCAAGAAAAAATGTAGCTAAAAGGCTAAGGATTGGGTTTCCATTAGGAAGTGTTCGAAATGAGATTTAGTCAAGTGTGTGTGCGTGTTAATCAGTGGGATAAATAAAGGGAAATAGATGGGAAATAGACATGTCTAATCCTAAAATAAAAATAAATAACCATAGCGAGCTGATTCATTTTTGCGAACTCATTTAGAAGCTACTAAAGTCTTTGCACTCTGAATGCAGCTGTGCATTAACCTTTTTAGCTCGCTACTCATCCATTAGATTTTCATTATAATAGCCATGTTAATTGCAATTTAATATGCGCGCATATGGGTATACGTTTTTTTACATTTTTAATAAATTAAAATTGATGACTAAATCGTGCTGGAGTTGAAGGTCGCCTTTGTACAGACTTCAATAAGCACTCAAATTAAAACTAAATAAATATTTATATTATTATCATTAAAATCAACATTAAACATTCAGGAGGCTTTAAGTCAAATGAAAAAGAAGAACTAAAATAGTTAGGCTTTTATTATATCGATACGAACGAAAACTGCTATGAATATAATATCCTTCATGCAATTATAATGAAAACTATTGTTCAATACCTGTAAATTGGATGATAAAACTTTAGTGTGAGATCAACTAAACAAAAGAAGAAAGAAATCCTATTTTAAAGACAAGATGCAAATCAAAGTTTTTAGAGTCGTAAGTCGTAAGAGAAAAAATACGATGACAAGCTATAAGATAATCTAAACCCTGCGATCTTTATTGCCATTATAATGGGAATTGATCCTGTTTATAGCCAACATAAATACGCTCTTTTTACGATATATTTTTAATAAAAATGGCCATTGATTTCAGGAACTCTGGGTCATTGCAACTGCAGGTTGATTTAGCCATGGCGAATAATTAAAAGGCCATTTTCGAAGGGAGGAGGAGGCGAAAAAGGTGTTGCCATCAAGGTCACTGGCTGTAAAGGTTACAAGTCGCCGATGATGTCAGCAACTCGTTTATGGTCAAGACAATCGAAACAATGGCGCCAGGCGGTATAATAAATACACTACGTAGATTGAAACCCAGAGCGCATCTTCCATTTATCTTTTGCATTGCAATCCGACTTGTTCACCTTGTTGTTTTGCCGGTGCTGTCGCTTTATGGTAATTGGCAGCAGTTAAGGCAAAGTGTGCACTGTTTTCCACCAAAACGGGTGGCAACGAGTAGCAAATTTGCACTTTTCAGCTAGCTAATAAATTCAATTTATCGAAAAGGCGTGTGTCTCGAGACGCCATTAAAGCAAAATGTAAAAATATATATACATTTATATATATATACTGCAAGGAACACCAAAATCAAAAGGGGCAAACAAAATAAGTTACATTCTCGAAACGTTAAAGTGATTTGTGCTTTTAGCATTTTAGCCAATGTAAAATTTATGGCAAAAAATCGTGAAAATATGCCAGCGATACATTGTAATAACAAAGTAAATAAAAACTGTTGGTGGAGACGAGGCTCCATTAATCGTTGATTAATTGCATTTGCATAAATTATGCCTAGTTTTCAATTATGCAAGATAATAACAAAGATATTATTTCGCAGCTGTAGCTAAATTCTATAAATAGTTGCAGACTGCATGTCTGTAGATGTTTCCGGTTGTGGATTGATTCAGGTGGCGATTAGCAATTTAATGGATGTCATGGTTGGAATTTGGAATGCCTGATGAATCAGAGGACTTAATGGAAATTCGTAATCATGTCTTATTATTAAATAACCAATCCCCTATTTTAAATCACTTGAGTTGAGGCCTATCTATCCACTTGCAGCATTGACAAACTAGTAAGACCACAATTATTTGTAAAAATCCATTCAAAAGTTGTTTGCCCACCTTTTTATTTATTGACCAACCCTAAAAAATAAAGTAAACAACCTTACTCAATGCTAAATCAAGTGAGCACTAGCTGAGTGCATGGAAAATACAGTGCGTTACCAAAGTGTAAGCACAAAAAGTATTTATTTAATACAAGAAAATTATCTATTTTATATGGTATGTAACTTGAATATTTATATCATATTTATATGACATATTCCATACACATTTTCCTGCCAAACCCACTGTTCTTGACTTGACTTTGTAGACACACTTTTCTCGATTACTCAATACCGAAAAATTCGGTCTAAAAAAATAAAGACAACAAAAAATTATACATGCACGAACGACAATAAAATCTCGTTTATGACATGCAAATAAAATGTAAATTTTAGTAGCCCAACAGTGACCGCACCAAATAGAAATAACAAAACGAAATAAAATAAAATTATACAAACAAAAAGGAAAAAGACAAAATTGTAGGAGAGAACGAAGAGCACGAGATAAATAAAAACAAAAGCCGGCTGCAATAAATAAAATAAGAAGCAAAACAAAAGCCCGAATTCGGATCGACTCGAGGCGGCAATAAAAATTTGTCGACTGTGTCGGCGATCAAAGGCGCTCGCAAAGCACGTGGGGGCGTAACGAATAGCCATAGCCATAGCCAGAGCCATGGAAAGAGACGGGTAGAGCGACAGCGAAAGAGATGGCATGCTGCTAGCGCAAGTGTGACGAAAGAGCAAGCAGCACTGGATGCACTGCACTTGCGGCGCTAATGAATGAAAACGAATGGCAGTTGTTGAATGGAGCCGTGGAGAAATGGAGTGAAAACAATTGACAGCCCCATAAAAGTCGTTCAAAAAAAGAGCGCAACTAAGTACTTATTACCAGCTATTTGGTGAAAATGGCAGCCAATTAAAGGGGTGATAAAAATGATGCATGGCCATAATGATTCAAGATTTTTATTAATTCCATCTATCTGCATTCAATCAACGTATGTGATGCATATGAATGTAGATGCAACGCATATGATGCAGAGTTTATCTCGTACCATAAATACTATTATTACTTTGTGAGATGATTACTACAATTTAGTGACAAAAGAGTTGTTCTTGAGCTGTCCACTCAAGCGTGGAGAACTCCATTATGCAACCGCTCCAATGGCCAAGTTAATGCCACATAGTTGCTGCTCGATCTGTCTGCTACAGATACCGTTACTTTGGCGACTGCACTACAATGACAACGTGAAAACCTGTTACACTTTTGACCAACTTTTGTCTGCTGACTCATAGCAAAAATAATGGACAAAAAAAAAGAGCGGGCGTGCGACGATCTTGCTAATTGCTGGGGCGAGAAAAACGAGGGGCGATATGCCTGCGATTCGTGTGACTGACACCTGCGATTAGCTTTTAGCCCCCTTCCCCCGCTCTCCCCCCTGCGCTCCATAATCGTTGAACCGAATAATTTGCATGAAACTTGGCTTAAACGTTTCACTCGGCTCAGAAAGAAAGAGATAGCGATGGAAAACGCGAAGTTTGGGTCATTCACATTGCCGCCGGTTTTTTTTTGGTTTGGCGTTTGTTTATCTTTGGCTCTTTCATCGCGAGCTGTGAACTTGTCAGTTACAGCTAAATTTGCATTGTGTTAATTTAAAATATTCAATTAACTCGTTTACTCATTTTATACCAGTCATTTGTGAAATGTGCAAAACTGGTACATGCATTTTTAAGAGCATTTTCAGGATTATCGCACTCCGCTTCTTAATTGCTTTTCAACAGCACCTATGCGAATTGAGCCAAGTACCTGCATTTTAAATGCGAAATATCCCAAGTTAATTGGCAATTTATTTGCAATTTACACTCCAAAGATATTACGCAAAACGAGAAGATCTTATCTTGAGCACCTTATTTATACTTTTTACGAGCCTCATTCCGCTTAATTTACGAGGGTCGTTTGATAAGTCCGTGACTTTTTGAATAAAATATATTTTTTTCGTCAAAGAAGCGTTTTATTTCTCAACATAATCTCCTTTTAGCTCTATACATTTAGTCCAGCGTTTTTCCAATTTTTTTATTCCTTCCAAATAATAGGTTTTCTCAAGGCCCTCAAAATAGTCGTTTGTTTCTGTGATGCCCTCTTCATTTGCCCCGAATCTCTTACCGCCGAGCCATTTCTTCATGTTTGGAAACAAAAAATAGTCACAGGGGGCTAAATCTGGAGAATATGCTGGATGGGGTAGCAGTTCGTAGCCCAATTTATGAAATTTTGCCATGCTGACTACACACGTGTGCACCCGTGCATTGTCCTGATGGAACAAAAAATTCACGAGATCGTCTGCTTTCAATGCCTATAAAACGCAAACCAAAAAACGCAGCTTTCTCAAAATTTTACAGTCAGCTGTTAATCGATAACTGCTGACAGGAGCAGTGTTGTATTTAGAGCAGGTGCGCGGCAAATACAAAAAGTCACGGACTTATCAAACGACCCTCGTATCATCAAACCGATTGAAAGTAAAAGGTAACCTACATATTATACGCGTTTAATGAACGTTTGTTTTTGACTTAAACTAGGAATTTAAATAAGGTTTTCTATTGTCGGACTTTTGAAGGCGGTCCGGAATAGAAAGAGAGAGGGCGAACTGTAGGCGGAATGGCAATTTTTTAAATCAACTTTAATTGAAATAAATTGTCATATCATTTGCCCTGAAAATGGAAATGGACTCAATTAGATGCGGGCCTCACAGACTCTACTCTACATAACTTTGCCTACACACTCGTAGTACAAAATGTTGCCCATTTATTCTCATACTTTCTTGCCCCCAGGAAAATTATACAGAACCATCAATCAAGGGAGGGGAAAATGAGAAATTGAAATATGACAAGAACCTATCGAAATTGGCCGAGGGATTGATGGCCACTTCGGGTAATGGAAAAAATGGAAAATCTACTCAAGAGATTGTCGGACACATGCCTACATCATTCCACAGACTAATTGAGTGAAAGTCATTTGGTACATGAAAATCATTCGAGATGCCAAACAGCCTTCAAAGCGCTGTAAACGCAAAATAAACATAATTAATAGCCGACATAAAGTCCGAAAGATGTAAAATCAGAGATAAACGTGGATGGGATACAGTGCGTTTCATGAATTTAGGCATATTTAAGAGTTTGAAGTTTAAGTGAAAAGTTGAGACTATTATTATTTATAGTTTCCCAACGATCTATGCTTTATGACTTTTGGTATCTGTCTTTCAAAACCCATCTTAGTTTTACAACCTCGATACGCAGTGTGTAAATGCTATAATCTGTTTGCCTCGAAATGCCAAGTCTTGACCAAAACTTTGCGGTTAACTGCGCACGCACAATGGACTTCCTCTGATCTCTCCACCACCCCAACTACCCATAAAAACCACATCTGAAATACAATTTATGCCAGCCGCCGTCGACGTATAACAGTTTTATGCAATTTATGTGCAATTTTTCAATTGAAAAATCGGCGGACCAGGCCAGGAAGGCTTTACTTAATGCGTCGCAATTTCGGTTTTACTTGTATTTTAATTTTTTTTATAAAGTATTTTCCTCTACATCTGTGCGCGATGCGGATTTGTATCGCATGTGCAAAACGTTTCAGATTCAAGTTACTACTGCTACACACGGCGACAGCCAGGCGAACTTTTAATTGCAATTAAATTGAGTGACACTGGCGAAATAAACCGAAACTAGAAATCGATTCGGGGCGTTGACGACATTGAGCAATTGCTAAATATATAAAATAATGCTTTTGTCTAGAAAGTTGTCACTTTTTAGTTAGCTGTAATTCAAGTTATGCTTGAATAATCTGGATTATGAAATGCATAGATACGTTAGATTTTCTAATAGTAATAGAGCTAGTTGCAGATATTTGCTAAATTTTCAGTTCTTTTTTTTCAACTGGGTCATTAGAGAACAATTCAACAGCCGAGTCTATTAATTATTTGCCAAAACAAACACCGAAAAATACTCGTTCTGGCTTGAGCAACCAAATTCAATGTCAAATCACCGCTCTGACATCATTAAAACCCATCGTTGACCACAAAAGCAGCTTCTTGGGCCATTCATCAAAGTGTGGTCTATGCTTAGGCCAGGTTAGTAGTTTTTCAACCATCGAATTTGCATTTCAAACGTACCTGCAACGAAAAGAGAGAAGACAAGACAAATGAAATAAATTAATAACAAAAAATTGAAATTTATTCACGGACGTGGGAAAATTCGCCAAAAAATACAAAGATACAAGCAAAACGCTGGAGAAAAAAATAAGTGATTCTTGTTAACACAATAAAGGTATCAAATGAACAGGCAATAAATTGAGACCAGATAATTATATAATGTCGTTGGCATTAAGAACACATTGTATATGTATTCGATTTTAATGAGAAAATTAAGCAAGTGGAGAAGAAGTGGAGAGCGATGAAAATCCGAAATCCAAAAAGCCGCAAATTCGACCCGCACTTTTGGTTTGGCTATCAAATTACCCCCCTTCTCCCTTCTAACAATTGTCCCGCATAACAAAAAAAAAGCGAAAACGAAGACAAAGTCAATATTTGGCTCTAAGAGGGGTTTATTTGACTTTGTTTTTTCTGGATTTGGGGAACCTCACACACGTGTGACTACAACATTGGACATTATTTGTTGTCGTCTAAGCAAATAGGTAAGCAAACAGAGACGGCAACAGCCGCTAGAAAGGGAGAGGTGTGTAAAACAGAGAGTTTGACTAATAAGGATTTTAGCACGAGCCGAGATTCAACTTAAATCGAGAGTAAAACACACAGCAACGGCGGCGACTCTGGCTAAAAGAAAACGTAAATAGTGGCTCGGAAAATACAGTGGGCCACTAGCTAAATACAGTACTATTGGCTTAGGACAGCTATCGTTTTACTCTGCCACTTTCTCTATGGATAGAGATGAAAACACTTCTTTAAAAAACAAATCAAATATCTAACAGCCTATGACTAAGTTCAATTAAGTTGTTGAGAAAAGATAGATGTATATACTGTCTAATCGAGTTATTAAAACTTATTCAAGAAATGTAAATATTTATTTATATATTTATAATAACAAATTTAAAGCCAACATGAAATCGGGGTTAAAACTTTTATATTTAGGAAACAATCATAGTTGTATATTTTATTCTTATTGGCCAATTTTATAAATAGTTTCATTGAATAGAAATAAGACTTTTAAAGATACTTTCAGAGTTTGCAAAAGCTTTAAACTTTAAAGTAAGGGAAACGCATAGCAAAGAAAGCGATGCAGGTAACACTATACGAGTGGCCACTGTTGTTGCGGCACAAAATGCAACTTCAGACGGCAAACAAACAGCGTAATTGAGCTGCGTTTGCCTTCTGTTGTTGCCAGCCTTTCATATATGCGTTTCGCGATGTTTGACAATGTTTGTTTTCACTGTAGTTTGGCGATTTCTTGCGATATTTGTGCTTACCGGATAATACATTCCTTGCGGAGGAAGGAAAAATGCCCCTGAGCCCCACAGTTTGACGGCTTTTTATGTTCACAGTGGCGTCGCAAATGATGTTCACTCCTCTGCCGTGTGTGTGCGTTTCCACCCAACTATTTCTCTGCGTGTACTTGCAGGGCGGTTGAGCAAACAACAAGGGGTGGTAGGTAGTTCACTATTATTTCTTTCACTTTATGCTCGGTTTGGCGAATATACCATTTGGTTTTTTTTGTTGTTTAGATTTCTATTTGATTTGAAATTTTTGATTATTTTTCTTGGTTTTTGGCACAATTTTGTTTCTCCTTGTGATTTTTTTTCCTTTCTTGAGATACACTTAGATTTTGACTACAAGATACGTGAGTCAGAAATTAAGAAAAATAATAATTTTCGGTTGGAACACGCTTTTGCACTTTATGGGAAATTATTATTTCTCCGCACACGCAAAACTAACATATATTTTTCAATGTCGCACGTGCGAGCGAGCGAGACGGGGCGCGACTACGCGCGAGAGAGAGAGAGGAAGAGAGACAGAGAGGGCGCGTTATGGTGCGATATAAAGTAAAAATTCTTGTTGAATTGTTTTTATAGGGGTGGCTTTTATTTTGGCCTCCTGGGAAAATGACTGAACCGAACCGAACTGAACTGAACTGAAAACTCCCTGGATGTTTTAACTTTTTGAAACGAAAACAGAACCGAAACAGCAAGCCAAAGGGAAATGCGCAAAAAAGTTGGGCGCAAACGCGAGACAAAAGAGATGATGCGAAAGTGGCGAGCAAGAGAAAACGAAGAGGGGGCGGCCAAAAAGAAGCAGACAGTCACAGTAAAAACTGCCAAAGTTACGACGATTTATAAGCTGGTCATAGGTTATCAATTGCCATGTCTCACATAGATTTTAATTATTTGTTTAACTTTGTCGAGTGCACTGAACCGATTTTTAGGCTTAAGAACAATTCGCCCATTTGTTTGTTTTATTTTAGTTTGTAACTTTAGGTTCTTATTATTTTCCTATTGGTTTTGGAAGCAGAAACGCATCTATAATCATTCACTGCATAATTTAAATCCTTTCCTTTTTCTAATTGTTTAATTCTTATTCGCCTTATTTTAATATAATCTATACAATTTTAATATTTGCTATATTTTACTTTAATATTTTTATTATTTGAAATATTCGTATAGAACTATTCTTTAGTCAAGAAATGAAGCGAAAAGAAATCGATTCAAATTGTTTTGGATTGTTAAATAAAAACGTGATATCGTATTTTGGTAGCAGATATGTATTTCAATTAGTTTTTATCGCAATTACAACAAATATTTAAATGAAATAGCGTCAGCTTCATAAGGAAACATCTACTGAGTGTTCATCTGCAATCTCGGCACTAAATGAGGTTCCTTTAATCAAAATT
Organism: Drosophila teissieri; assembly: GCF_016746235.2. NCBI lineage: Eukaryota > Metazoa > Arthropoda > Insecta > Diptera > Drosophilidae > Drosophila > Drosophila teissieri. The sequence continues at coordinate 10,016,998 of NC_053031.1, read as the reverse complement.
GCACTTCTCAGTGTATCCACTGTAATTTTGCAATAAGTCTCAGATGCTCTGCCTGGGATTATCCACACTATCGAACGTTGACTGTATTCCTGTTGTCTGTTTTTCGATTTTTGATCACACACAAAGAGGCTTGATTGTCTGCGTTACTACGCATCCCTGAGATACTTTTTCTTTTCGCGCGTCCGCACTTTTTCCTGCTCTTCGGCAAACGGGATTCATCATCTGTTCCAATGGACTTACGTCCGAATTTATTACCGATTTTATTACAATTTTATATATAAATTTTCGCGAAAGGCGGACAAACAAAGCAGCTGAGAGAGCGAGATGCTGTCGCAGTGGACGGCAAGAGAGAGAGAGAGGCAGCCAGATGAGTGGGAAAAATCGAATCAGAATCCAAAGGAGAGCGCGGCCAAAAAGGATGGCAGGATAAACGAGCTGGCGAAGCGGAGGCGGCAAAGGCAACAACACAGCAACGGCCACAAAAACATGTGCGCCGTGAATGAATTTTGTATTTTGTTGCTTTTAGTTCGATTCTTATTTCGATTCCACACACACACACACGTACATATGTGGTGTGATGGATGCTGCGGGCGGACGGACGGGCGGGCGGTCGGAGGGGTGTGCGAACGAGAGGGGGCGAGTGAGAGGATAGACAACGGACAGGCAGAAAAGAGAAATCACGTCCCTCATCACTGTCTTCTTCTTCTTGCTCCGCCCAGCCGCATGGCATATATATTTATTTATAACTTTTCATTTCATTTATCTGCGCGTTTTGTTCGCCTCCTTTGCTTTGGCTGCTTTTCGGCACTGCACTTTTCGCATTTCAAAAATAAACACGGATTTTTTTCCGCTTTTCCTTCGCCAAATTCCCCTGCCCCTCCCCCGCACGCGCTAAACGCACTACGTTTGTTGTTTTATACCGCTCTCGAGTTTTTACTTTGTATTTATATTCGATGCTGCTGAGGCGTGTGCGTGTGTGTGCGTTTTGTTTTCACTTTCAAGCGTGCCGAATTTCCACTGGGAAATCTACGAATTTACCGCTAATCCGACACCCACGACTTGTTGCGAAGAGCGAGAGAACGCAACTGTGATAACCGTTTTTTCAGCGCCCGCCTCGCACTCGTTTTCGTCGCGTGGCGTTAGTGCCTTGCTCACCATTGCGTCGCTGCTGTTGCGAGGCTGCCCGATGTGCTCTGTTACCTAACAGTCTGTTATCGATAGGAATGTATCGGAATGTTAGGCAGTTTCAAAAATTTGAAAATTAATCAAATTGGAGAATGTAAATAACTCAAAATAAACAGCTTTCATGGCGTTAAAAGAGTTATCACAGGGCTAAGATTACACTGAATAAACAGAAAATACATTACATAAAACTTTTACATTGCTAGATTACATTAAATAAGCGTAAAATAAAAAAGTAGAGCTACAACATTACTATAACAGAGTCATTTTTTAGGTGCTTTTATGAATTATTATTGAAATCATTTGTGAAGCAGTTCCTTTATCTAAAGTTAAAGTTTTCTTATTTGAATGCAACAGAATGAACAGATTTATGATTTATTTTTGATGTATTTTGGCAGTGCCATATTCTAAATTTAAACTTTTTATATCTGGATACAACCCTTGGTATTTAATTTTAAAATCCAAATCTCTACGGTTTAACTGCACTTCCAGTTTTTATTACTGAAAACGAGTGCAAATAGCGGCCTTTAAAACCTCACATTCCGTTTTTGACCATCAAAAAGTCGCCTTCTGGCATTGTCTCAGTTCGTCCGTCGCAATTTCCCCCCCTTTTCCCACATTTCCTCCTTTTTCCCGCTTTTCCCACCCGCATATGTGACCATCAGATGGGCTCAGCAAACAACAACGTCCGAGTTCCGGCAAATCAAAAATGCGCCATCACTGGAGTTGGACGTGGTGAAAATGGTGCTCCTTTTGGCAAAAGGAGGAGGAATATTGGATGGGAGGAGGAATGGAGGAGGGGAGGAGGAATGAAGAATGGGAGGAGGAATGGAGGATGGGAGGATGCAGGATTTGGAGATAGTCTGGGTTGGTCCAGTAAAACCAAATCAAAAGTGTCAAGCCTCATTTTCGGTTGTGCAGAACAACGCTTGTCAAGATTGCATTAGCCTCGTGTTGTTGGCCAAAAAGTGGGTGACGGCAATTGTGCCACTAAAGCTACACAGAGAAAAAATATTACTCACTTACTTAAAAAATAAGAAAAAAATAAACTTGAGAAATAAACGTTAGCCAGAAGCTAAACTGTAAACTGTTTATTCAGTTTGATACGCCTCTTTATATTTAATATATTTATTTATAAGCAAATATAGTTTTCCCCAGTGTAAAACGAGCATAGCCATAGGAAATAGTGGGCGTGGCTAGCAGGCAGGCTTATTAATGCGACGGACAGCAAAAGCAGCAGCAGCAGGCGTCAGTTTGAAAGTGGAAAACAGCAGGGAAAATCCGGAAAAGCGGGCGCCACGACGCAGCTAAATTTGAAATGCAAAAATGGGTGGCACACACACACACGCAGCAGTGGGAAAGGGAAAGCTGCTGGCTGGCGGGAAAGAGATAGTCAGCGTCATGGAAAGTGAGCAAATTTTCTGCACATGATACTAACCACCCACAACCCACGCCCACCCCCCTTTTTGGATTTTTCCGCCCCCGTCACCCGCATAAATGCAAAAGTCCGCACGCTGGCCACTTTTTAATCCCTTTTGGCCGGCAAATTGTCGCCAACACTGTGAAAAACGTAGAAAAGCCGAGAAAAAATGAGCAAAAGGTGTCTCCGTTTCCCCAGCAATTCCTGCAGTTTTCACGCTTTTCCACGCTTTTCCACGCATTTCCACGCTTTTCCACGCATTTTTCGGCTAAGCGGCTTGAGGCAGCCAAAAATGCGGTGCGAAAATTGAATGCAAACGGGATGGGGAAAATTTTGTGGCAACGATGAGGTGCAAACATCAAAACGATAAGTTATAAAAGTAGAAAAGTATCTCAAATATGAAAAGGTAAATATGGGCACACAAATTTAATATGCTTAATGGAAAGGCGATGAAAAATGATGCGACAAGTGGGAAAACTCGGCGACACTCGCAGCACAACTGTCAAATTATGAAAATGTATTAACAAATGATTGATGCATAATAATAATGCATAATAATAGCAGCAGTGGAATGATTAACTGTCATAGCAAAGTATATAATATTAATTTCTTAAATTTTTCATGGGCAACTTTTGACTTGACCAGTTTGGTTCTACTTAAATGTTCTACTAATGGAGATTTTAGTCCGCATTGAACATTACTTATATGATGGAAATGCTACCTTCTTTCCCGTAACCATTTTCATTGCGAAAAATCACATTTTGATAAACTAAAATGCCTTATTGAAGTTTACGCGCCGTTAATGCCTCAAGTTTCCTCTGCAGTCAAGCGCGACTTGCGGCAAACCAAAGGAAAATGCCTTACACACACACCCCTCCCCTCCTCACCCACCACTCCCCACTCCCCTGATCCCCCGAGAGCTGACCTGCCTCTGTGTTTGATATATGTAAAGAGGGAAAAGCGGGGGAAAGTGGGAAATGCGGGCAACTAACCGCAAACAATAACAAACGACGGCTAAAAGCGAAACAGAAGCTGTTTCTGTTTCTGCTGCTGTTTCAGTTTCAGTTTGAGCATACCACCTACACACGCCCCCTTAACGCCTCTCTCGGGGGGTGTAGGCTGGGTGTGAGGGCGTGGCAGCTGCCGGGGGATCTGTCGGGTTGCCATTTACAAGGAGGCCAGGATTTATGATGCCTGTTATCGCGCCCAGAACGCGAAGGACGCACAGCAGGCGAAAACGATGACAAAAGGTGCCCAAAGGAGGGGGAAAACTCCAGGGGGAAGGGGGGAAAACTCCAAGGGGAAGGGGGGAAAAACTCCAGGGGGAAGAGGAAGAAAAGGCAGGGCTGGGAAAATTCAGCAATGGCGTGGAAAGCAGATAGAATCTGGCACGCAGCAAATAAAATATGCTCAGCAAAACAAAGCATACTTTTTTGGGCCACATGAACAATTGAAGATGGGTCAAGAAATATATACAAAATATGTAAATATATATATAAAATAAATACAGATTATTTCATAACCGAAAATAATAATAGATATATATAAATTGTACATTTTTTGAAACTACGCAGCTTGTGATAAAACCACTTCTTTCGTTATTTTGTTATAAAATCAGTTATCTTATTCTTATTTTTGATACAATATTACAATATTTGGAATACATAAACCCCGTTTTCTCACCACTGTTCAAGTGGAGTCTGCAAGTGTTAAACAGCGTACTTAATGGGTTAAATGGGGGCCTGAGAAGGGTTGTTCTGGCCATAAACACATGTGCTCACTTGTAGCGCAAATTGAAAAGCCTCGGGTGAGATTTCCACTGCGCGCTCCAATTAATTGGGGATTTTATGGGGTTATTTATCAGGGCGCGATGGCAGCGCTCTTCTGACCTTGAGTGCTGCCATCAAATCTGCATTAATTAAATGAAAATTCCGTTGCCAAATACGCAGGCGATGGCAATGGCGTCTAATTAAAAAAGCCAACAGCCGTTTGCCCATTTGGCAGAGGCTAAAAGTATCTATTACTGCCAGCTAGTGGAGCTCTCACCGCACCAGCCGCCCAAATTAGTCAATAAATTAAAGCCACCAGTTTTGCTCTTCTTCCTAACGAGCCAGAAACCATTGCATTAAAAAAACCATTCATTAAAATGGCGAAATGTGGCGCTCAAATTTATGGCCCCAAATGGCGAGGCGACCTGTGCGTCTCAAGTGGCAAGTGGGAAAACACGGAAAAAGAAACAGCAGCAGCTTCTTCATTCCGAGTGGTTAAGATCTTTAAGAGGCGATTTTCCCAGGGCTCCTGGGCTTTTCAACACGGGAAAGTGGGAAAAACTAGCAGGTGCATGTGTTAGCTTGGTTACCCTTTTTGTTTAGAAGCAATAGCAATATTTACATTGCTCAAATGGTTATTAACATGTGGCTTAATAGTTTTTAAGGATTTTTACATTTAGTAATAGAAAATTGTTTATAAATATATATAATGAATATTCTAGCACCTCTTTTGAGCCACTCACTTTATATGAATAAGTTTATGACGCTGTTTTTCTACCCTTCTACTTGTAACTAACCCTCCTTTGAACTCTTTTCCACAGGTAGTTACTTTCGAAACAATGGGTATTTGTTTTGCAGCATACACTGCAGATTCCGCACCGCATTTAGTTTTGGATCGTGGAGCGTTTGGAGGCCCAGAGGCCCACAGTTCAATGTGCTCGCCCTGCACTCAATTATAATTTGCGAGCGACGCGCAGACAGAAGGACCTCCCATGGGACGGCGATGACGCGTCATCAGGCCATTAGCAAGGAGCAACGCAGACATACGAGTTGTTGAGGGGGCAAAAGGGGGCTAAAATGGAGCTAAAATGATACACTGCAAATATAATCGAAACTTGTTAAATTGAGAATACGTAGAAAGAGAGATACAAATTCATAAGAAAGTGCAGAAACTTCTTTACAAACAAAGATAGTTCGTTTTAAAAGATTCGTAAGAATCTGTATTATGTTGTAGATGACTATATTCTTAACTAAGTATTTTTCACATATATATCTATATATTATATATATTATATATTAGTTTCAGAAGCAAACCCTTTTCAACCGATTAAAAGTCAGAAATTTACAGAACTATCTAAAGATATGTACTGAAGATATGTATCTAAAGAATATGATTTATGTTGCAGATGATTATATTCCTAACTAAGTATTATTCCCAAATATTTCTATCTATATATTATATTTTATCTCATCTCATCTCCGGGAGCAAAGTATCTGTATCTGATTAAAAGTCTGAATTATACAGAATTATCTGCAGATATAAATACACTTCTTTCGGTGCAGCATAAAGCCAAAATGTATGCACGAATTTGTGGAATGATAAAAGCCCCTCGCAGGACCTCGTTTGTGTTTAGTCCTTCGCAGCTGCTGCTGGACTGCCACATCCTTTCGCCCATTCATTCCATTCATTTGATTCGCTGTATGTGTGTGCTGCTGATTTGCGTAATATTTCTGTATTCCACTCGTTCAGATAATGCAGAAAAGGCACAAAAGTTGAACTTTCAGCCTGGAAATTACACATAAGTAAATTTCCAACTATTTCCCAGGTGATGGCTATAAAAGTAAGTACACAAACGTGGAGTTTCATCCATTCGATGCATTCGATTACGAATAAGAGGGAAAAACTATAAAAATGGCAGCCACTTAGAGGCCTCCCTTAATGGATTTTCCACTTTATTTTCATCAGCTACCCACACGGAAAATCCATTTTCATTCTTTTTTTTATCTTGGCACTCGCAGACGTAGAAATCTATTTGAAAGAGCCGTATTATTTTTGACTAAATTCCAAGGAGATACAATAAAATTCAATTGCAAACTTCGCTGTCGGGCAGCCGCAGAAAATGAAAACAAAATAATGAATATACTTTTCTTGGCTCACAGACGCCGAAGAACTTGCTGCCAAGTTCTTTTTAGCCACAAGGGCGAACAAAAAAAATCGGTTGCTGCTGCAGCAAACACATGTCAAATGCCCCAACCCACTTCCGCCTACTTCCGCCCACTTCCGCCCGCTTTTCCTCTCCTATTTTTTTTGGCGAAAAAACAAGTTTCTACTGCTAAAAGGGAATGCTTTTCGAAAAACTTGCACGGACAAATGGCCAAACTGCTTATCTCAACAGAAAGCCAAACAAAATCTAAAAAAAAAAATAAAAAAAGAAAATCGCAGGAGAAGGGCGTTTCTTATGGGGGGCGTGGCAGTTGCACTAATGGTGCCAAGCAACCGGAAATGCCGCCATGCATGTCTGCCTCCATTTCGGAGGCTGTGTATCGTTCGTACCCCCACTTCCCCTTTCCACCACTTTTCCACCCAATTTTCCACACCCCGCGCGCTTTTTGCTCGCTTTTTCCTGCAAGTAAATCTTGATTGCCTTTCGCTGCAGGCCAAAAACACGAAAAACTAAAATGAACTATACGTTTTCTCACAATTTGCTCCAAGAAATCTCTCTATTTTCCACAGCTTTTAAGTATATATGTATATACATATAGATCCACTTTTTGCTATGATAATTTCCGCAGTATTTTGTACAGAAACAAATGGCAGACTGTCAGTTTGATTTTAAAATCAGTAACAGCACACAAGGAAAAAAAGCGAGGGCAATAGGAACTAAAAACGTGATGAGCGAATTGCAATTGACATATTGGCCAGTGGCCAAAATTGGCCAAAAACGAAGTCACTTGCAGTTGGCCAAAAGCAGGATGGTCGCCAGAAATGCATTTCTCTAGTTGACACTTACAAAGTTGCAGTTTACTTTACTTTATTATTATGATCTTTAAACAAATGATTAGAAAGTTTAAAAAAAATGTCTCTAAATAAATATAAACACTTATTTGAGTAGCAAATTGTCTGGTTAACAAATCTTTATGTTTATGTAAAAAATACTACCTTAAAATAAGGTGTGCCTGGATATCAAATAAATTAATAAATTGTAATAATAAAATATTCCTAGTTTAGTAGCAAGTTGTCTTGTTAAAGTACTAAAATAAAATAAAATTAAGAAATCCTTATGTTTATGTAAAAAAATACTACTTTAAAATATAATGTGCATGAAAATCAAATACATTTTTAAGCTGCAGAGTAATTTTTTAGTTTTTTCTAAATTTCCTTATATTTTCCTTATATTAGCAATAGCTTTATGGTCCTATAACAAATCTCCTACGACTCACTAGAAGTCAAAAGCGAAACTATTTGTCAGCATTAAGCAACAATGACACAAAAAACTTTATTCGCAAAGTGCATAATCAATTTTCTGCAATGCAATTCCTGCATTCGAGAAATTCGCTCGTGATTACAGAAAAAAGTGTGTGAAATGCAGCTGAAGCTAATTGAATTTGCACACAGCCAACAAATTTGCGAATCTCTGTGTTGTTGGGCTTTGGAAACTATAGTAGTTGTTGTTGTTGTTGGTCTGCCTGCTTATCCAATTAGACACCAAATTTAGGTGCTCTTTTATCCTCTTTTTTTGTTTTTTTTTGTGTGTGTTTGTCGAGTGTTTTGTTGCAGTTTCAGTTGGCGGCATTAGCTCAAAAGTTGGCCCATTAATGGCAAACGAATTCACTTTTTCATTTTGCAGCGCCGAAAATTCCATTTTCGTGAGTGAGTGCAAGAGAGTGAGTGTGGCTGCACTGAGAGAAATCAAGCTTAATAACAAGCTTGATAATAGCTTACATAAGCTATAAAAACAGCAGAAAAGCAAAAAAACAAAAAATTGAATTTTTGTTTGCTTTAGATATAGAGAGCTATATAATTGAAAACCTTTTTGTTGTCCCACTTTATTTGCAATATATTAAAATTTTTAAATATACCATTGGATAATTTGTTGACAATCGTAAAGTTTTTCCTAATTTAAATGCATTTTTTGAAGCTAAAAACTAATTTTTTCCTATTTTAAATGCATTTTTTGAAGTTAAAAATAAACTTTTGAAACTGTATTTCTCCTTTATGCTCAGTGTTCTCTATTTGGTTTCCAATTTACTTTTTCATATATTTTAGAGCCCAATATTTCGCTCAGTGTGGATGTGTGATTTTAGTGGCTGTTTCTGTTGTTGTTGTTGCTGTTGGTGGTAGCGGTGGTAGCTTATGTTGATTTTCGATGTTTGCTTTTGGCCAGCCGCTGTCTACTACTCCTTTTTCGCCCCCCCCCCCGCCCACGACCACGCCCCCTCCTCAGCCACCCTGCTGTTTGTGATTGTGTTAGCCATCCACAGTAGTTGGCCAAGAGGCGGTGGCGTGTGGAGCTGGAGGGGGGTGGAGAGTGGGGGGAGCATGACAAGAGGTCCTGGGAGCCAACAGAAGTTTGCACTTTGCGATGCCTGCGAACTGCGAACTGCGGCGGAAGTCAATAAAAGTTGGCCTAGTCCAACGTGCAACGGTGAAAAGGACGTCTGTCTGAGTGAATTGCCAACAGCCACTAACCAAATTAGCTGCGATCGCGTTTCGACTTTGGGCCACGTGGAGTTTAGGCCCTCAAAGTGCACCAAAACTCGGCGTTTAGCCTGATTTTCTCGGAAATTTAAGTCTTGAAAACTTTATTTCAAGTAAATTACTTGTACCATTCGAACTGTTAAACAGTAAAATGCAAAATAATTGTAATATCCCATAGTAAGTTAATAGCAATAACTTTATTTCTAGTATATATGCCATTCGTACTGTTAAACAATAAAATGCTAAATAGTCGTAATATCCAAAAGTTAATAGCAATAACTCATACTGCACACATTATACAATTCAACAATTGTTTTTGAATTTAATATAAATTAAATCGTATTTAATAGGAAGAAAAGGAAATTTGAATGCTATGTGGACTAAATTATAGTATTCGCTCGATTTAAAAGACAGCTGCATTTTAAAAACCAAATATAAATGTATAGCTTATTAAACTCCATTTATATAAAAGTTTAAATATTTATATATAATTATTATTTAAAGCTTTTAAAAACATTTCCCAATTTTTCAACGCAAAAGCTTTTTACAGAAATCTGGCAGCACTGTTTTACCAACAGCTACAGTGCTACCCATGCAACTTGTGTCCTTTCAGTGGCGCCACCAAAGCGGGCATCCTGAGAAACTTAAATTCAAAGCACCTGGTGAATAAAAGATGAACTAGCAAAAGCCCAAGAGCTTTCGGTAATGCGAATTCGAACAGAGAAGAGCGAATTCGAAAAAACGAAGCGAATTCGAGTAACAGCAAATTCACACAATTCAATAAAATTAAACAATGATTAACCAATTATAGAATATATTATTAATTTGCTTTGTTTACATACATTTTAATAAAGATTACTTAATAAAAAGCAAGAAAAACAAGTGGCTTAGAAAGACTTCATATCAAATAAGCAAAAATAAATAAAACGAACCCAAATATCCTCATTTAAATTGCTCCACTCATCGTTCAATTCAACGTTTAATTGGCAGCAGCGATAGAAAATGCCCCAGTTGCCTGTTATCGAAATTCCAATTAAAGCGCCACATTGAGTTTCAAATTCGACAGGCCACTCTTCATCCATTTTTATACTTTTTAATTGCTTTTAACTTTCACTGATTTGCACACATAAATTATTGCAATAAAATCACTCACAGAGAAAAAAAAAAAATATAATTTATCCCAGAGCGAGCGATTAAATGCGATGAAAATCAACCGTTCGCGACGCGACGAAAATTCAAAAGGAGTTAGGCGTTATAAAAACGTGAAAAGGAAAATGAAAAAGCAAAATGGAGTCGGCAGAGGCAGCGGCAGAGGATCAACAGTAAAGCGCGACAACGGCCAATTAGCAACGTGCGAGGGAGCGAGAAAAATGATCGAGAGCAGAATTGTGCTCTCCGACGCAGCAACAACAAATACCGGCACACGTGCATCAGTGATGGCAACTTTGAAATCTGGCTAGAAAACGTCATAAATATTTATTTTAAACAAAAAGCCATTTTTTATTTTATAATGTATAAAACTACAAAATTAAAATAATGAACTTTTTTAACATCTTACTAAAAATATTATATAAGTCTTAAAAAGTAATTTATCTCCATGAAGTATTTTTTAATACAATTTTTATAAAGTTTGCAAAAAAATTTAAATTAAATATATAAGCAGGAACCAACCAAAGCTTTTGGCTAGAAACTAGCGCAGTTTTCAGCACTACAAAGTAACTGACGCACGAAAGAGCGCCAAGCAGTCTGCCAAAAATTCAGTGCAAGTAAGAGAGAGCGAAAAACTAACGGTAATTATTCTTACATGTTGGCTGCTGGGCCTGCGAAGGCAAAAAACAAAGCGTAATCGGAAAGAGTTCCAGTTTGAAAAAATCGTTCTACCTGATTGACGCGTTTTAAAAGTGAAAAGCGAATTTAGTTTCTATAATTTAATCGTTTATTTCCCGTAATTCGCGATCGGTAATTAATGTTTGTAATTGTGGGAAGGTGTGTTATTTTTTTTATGTGTGTAAAAGTGTGTTTTTTATATGTGTGTGAAGGTGTGTGTTTTTGAACGAATAAAAATGTAATTAGAAATGTTATGAATGCATATGAGCAAAGTGTTATTAATATAAAATATTTGTGTATTATGTGTCACATCAATGCCTTAATATTTTACATCAGCTGGTAAGTATTTAGTATTAATTACTAATAAAAGAAAAATATTTGTTTTAATGGAAAAACTTGATTGCTTTATTAAATACTGATGTACTTGCCCACCTGGGCATTTTAGATAATATCTCAAAAGCGCATCGTCACTACTCAGATTACCGTTCAATATCAATATGAATGTAATTAACAAAATCTTACCTCTCTCATGTGAAATTCCACGGGTGGAACATTTCCAGTAACTTCAACTGCCGACGCAGACATTTGTTGCAATTGCGGTTCAATTTTTAAAGTGTATTATTTACCAGGAGTTACTGTAGTTGCTTTCTATTTTTATCACGTAGATATCAATACACAATCGGCACTTTATTGCATTATTTGTGACTTGACATTTGTCAGTTCTTCTTTTTTTAGAGGCATTCGCCTATTTTAGCACCTAATTGAATTCACACTGGGGTTTTCCGAGATTTTTTTCGTAGGGAAGCGCAGTTATTTTTGTGGCTTTTCCTCTGGCTTTTCTTCTTTGTGTTCTTGCTGTTTTTATTGTGGGCAGAAGGACGTGTCGCCACTACAAAATGCCGACGTGATTTTCGTCCTCATTTCTTGTTTATGTTTGAGTAACTGAAAAAGAAGAGACAACAAGAAATGAGAGTTTTATGAAAATGTATTCTTGTTGATTGCGAAATTTTCTTATTTTTAAACATTTTGTTAGCTTTTGGGAATATATTTATCTGCGCTTACGTTTAAATCACTTCCAAAATTCGTTTAGTTTAAACAAAACATTCATAATCATCTATAAAGTCAGCAAGTACTTATAAATACTATTATTCACTGTCGTGAATTTACAAACGATGTAATACTTTTTCAGTCGCCTTGACAGGAATTTGTTGTACGAAAATTCGATTGATTGGCAGGCACTTTTAGATTTTTCGTCCTGACAGATGAGATGAGATTTCCCAGAAAGGAAGGGAAAATGGGTTAAGGACACAAGCAAAAAGCAAGAGAACAACAAGAAAAGCTTTCTGAAGTGTGGAAAATCTGAAACATAGACTCAGCTTAGTTTACTCAAAGGCAACCCTAAAAAAATCCGATTGCACGTAGAGTAAAGTGTTATAATACTAACTCTAAGATCTTTTTATTGCATTGTACTACCATTTATAAGAACAACAAAAAGCCAAGCATTTCCTCTTTGTTTTCCACTTAAAAAAGCTTATTATGCTGATTTTCTTAACATTATGTAAGTTTTTGCTGCTCTCACTTTGTTCAAAATAGAAACATTTTAGTTTCCTTTTGTTTACATAACAACTGCCGTCATAAAAATTCATTTGCTGCAACGAACAGAAAGGAACTCCAAATGGAATTGGAACATTTTGCAAAGCTGCAAAAATTATGCAATTTAGAAAAGCATTTTACACTCAAAGAATAAGTGCCTTGAAAGTTGCAAAAATTTGATTGGACGTGGACGTAATAATCTATTGTTTATCAGCACTTCCATTCTTAAAAAATGTCATCTAACAATTATTCAAAGCAGTATGTTTGAAATTTCTACCAACTGAGTTTAAATCTTTAAGAAAATATAGCGATACAAAATATTATTTTTACCTTCTAAAATCGTATTTAAAAATATTGAAAATTTGATTTCAAAAAGGGTGCTTAGAATGATATGCTATCTAATAATGTTTAGGCTAGGAGATTGCTAACTAAGCGCCTCCAAACTGCTGCTGACACATTTGGCACACGGTGGGTGGTTCATCAGCCCACACACTTTGCCACTTTTCCACCTCTTCATACAGTTTTTACCGCCCACCACTCACCCACTCATTTTCCCACACCCAGCAGCATGCTACATTGCTAATGTGTCCCATTTGCAGTGGCGAACCACTGAAGCTTAACACGTTGTCTACGCAGACAAGCCGCCCTGGAGCCACGCCCTTTTGGGCCTCCAGCCGCCCACACGGGCGCGGGCGAAGAAGAAGCACGAGCATTGGCAGCTGCAGTGTGCGCTTTAGTTTTTGCTTATCAATGTGTGTACAGTACAGTGGAGCCCTAGATCGTAGGAAACTGGAAAATAATAGTAAAAAAAGTATATACACTGAATCCTGGAAACTAAACTAAATAGTTTATTTATAACGCTTCTTTAACATTGTAAAAATCATCATATACTAAAAACTAGAAATGATCCTGTCATAAAGACTCTCATATCTATATTATATTTTTCCTTATAATAAATATCTTAAATATATATGTAAATATATCAAAGATCGTAATAATATTTTAAAGGCTCTTAGGATTTTCTTTTAATGGGGGAAAGTGGAAAACTGTCTGTTAACCATTATATCTTTTTGAAAACTGAAATGCACTTCCTCATACTTTTTAATGCATTACTGAAACCCTTCTATCGAGTGAACACTGTATGCGTCTGTTGGCACACATTTGCGATTGTGCATGTGAGGCAGTGTGTAAAGCTATTCAAAGTTGCATCTGACTTGAACCCCGGGGGAGAAATGGAAGGCAATGCAATCCCGGTGGTAATTGTCTCGTTACACGCTGCTTGTTGGCAAACATTCCGCGCAAACAGGCACACGTACACGGGCCTCACTGTACCGGGCCTCACAGGCGGAAGCAGCTGCCAACACCCTTCCCATTATCGCCTGCCTTTGCCCAGCAGTTCCCATCGAAGCGCCAGTTGGCTAATAATTTATTTACAGTTAACATTTTATAAGCCCAGGACATCCCCCCACACACACACACAAACACACCTTCACACACACACACACAGACACACATTCAATGCGATTGAGAACCTCGGCTGCCATTTGATTTCACAAATATTTGCAGTCAGCATTTGCACTTTCATTTTTCCACCTTTTCCGCTAAGGAATGTGCGAATTTCCAGGGATTTTGTAACTTAAATTCGAAAAATAATTATCAATTATTAACGTAATAATAGTTAAATTGCAGATTATTAGAAAGCTTTATATACCAGAATAAAAAACAGTTTTTAGACAATTAAATATTGAAATATGGCTACTTTGTTTATTTTATTTATAATATTTATATTCTGTTTTTTATTTCATTTTTAAATACATGTAAATTTTCCTACTTCTTTAAAAAGGTATTTCCTCTTTAAATATTTGCGGCTTTTCCTAATTCTCAGAAAAGGTATTTCCTTTTCAAATATGTGTGGACTTTTCTAATTAAACGGGAAAGAAACTACCAAAATAGTTCAATTCCTAATAGTGTTACTTTTGAAATTATTTAATCCATTTAATAAGAAAATATGACAAAAAAGGGTGTTTTAAGTTCGATGTGATTGATCGACGCTGCTGGTTTCGTGGGATTCCTTCGCTTTCCTTGATTTTCCCCGCTTTTCCGCCAGCAACCGCTGACAACTCGAGTGCGCCATTTGCCATTTCAGCGTTGATGGTAAGTGAAATATGCACAATTTCCGTTTACCATTTCACCCAAGGAGCATGAGGGGAGGAGTGGGGGCAAGAAAGTTCAGGGAGGATATGAGGTAGCAATGTTGTTAGCAAATGTAAAATGCAGTTAACTCGATGTGAGTGTGAATGTGTGTGTGTGTTGTGTGTCTATACATAAATGAATGAAAAGGGCATTCGTTTAACAGGATGTGCAGGAAAAATGCCAGGAGGAAAAAGGAAAGGCCACCAAAGAAGCAAGCCAATGCAACAGTAAAAGTTGCCATCGGTCGGTTTTCAATAGCCACCTAGAATGGACGGACTTGGATTTTTCACCCACCCATTTTCCACAGCCATTTTCACTCTTTTCCGAGCCGTGAATGGGAAATGCACTTCTAATGGCCATTCGAAGCAGACAAAGTTATGCTCGCTGCATTCGGTTAGTAGTAGTCGACTACTTGTCCGACTTTTCCATTTTCCTTTATTTTTCCTGCTCAACAAGCTCGGTGCACGAGTTTTCCACATGTGTGCGTGTGTGTGTGTGTGTTTGGTGTGGGAAAGTGAGTGTGATTTGCATGGGTTTAACAAATTGAAGTTGTTGCGGATGGTGTCGTACAGTCATGGTTTGCTTATCGCAACTGAAAGCCAACTGAAATTGCTGGCCAAGGAATTCGGAATGTGGACTCTGTCTACCTATATTGAATTTGAACATTTTCATTGAAGTAGAGAAGACATGGATTTTTGACTATTTTGTTAGCTGTATTTTTGTTGCTAATGAATAAATATTGAATTTTAAACTAAAGTTGGCCAATATGTACATGGAATGCCACAAATGTTAAAGCATTCGCCACTCAGTTTCTTCCCAAAATACTTTCTATTGGCCATTTAAAATTCATCTTTGAGTCGTAACCCCATGAACTTTGGTGGTCGAAGCCGTAAATGGCCCAGAAATTCATTTCCTTGGTTTTGCAGCAAACAAAACGTGGCAACTTTGAAGGATTCCGCCATCGGTGGCGAAAGTTGCAAGTACATTTTTGCTTTTATGATGAACTTTTGACTGGCTGCCTTCGTTTGGGTGGCTTTATTTATTTGTTTGTTTGTTTCGCTGCGTTTTCTTTCGGAGTACTTTTGTTGTATTTTTACTTTATGCGCATGAAGAGAAACTTTTGTTGTTTGCATTGTGCCGCTTGTTTTGTTTGTTCAGCACTGTGTTCCATTTCGCTTTTCTCTGTTTGTACTGCTGCGAAAACTCTCGAGCGAATAACCCAAGGCAACGCATCGAGGAAAAACAAAACAAAAACCAAACAAAACAAAACGTTTCGCTGTCACGCGTAAAATATTTCCATAAATTTCGCCCACTCATTGCATGCAACGTGACTTTAAGGACAAGAAATCAACTTTCTTCTGTGAATACAGTATATGTTGTTAACCAAAAAAATACATTATCAATTTAATAAATTAATTACAAATGATTTAGTAGCTCTGGCGCAATTTGTTTTAAAATGGCATTAGTGTACTTCAATTAATTTCGCTTTTTTTAATGTTTGCATTTAATTGGATCCAAACATTTTAACAAAAACAAACAAATTACGACTGCCGACATAAATCAACATTTTTTAAATGTAATAATCCATTGTGCCATGAATATTTATTCTAATTGGTAGCTGATTAAAATGCGAATGTTTAATGATGCATAACAAGTTAACTGATGTTTTGAATAATCTGCAATTAAAGTCTAGTGCTTAAAGTCAACAAAAGAGTTTTAAGCATTTTTGTATATAGTATTTATTTAATATTCATTAATTAAGATGGCAAATTTCTATTTATTTAGATACATAGTATTTGATATGTGCTAATCTCCACTGTACTTTGCATTTTTGGCAACAAGTTTACGCTGCGTTTTTATTTTTTATCGTCTTGTTTTATGCTTTTTAATATGGCGACTGCGGTGCTCGTAAATTTAAGCAACAGAATTGTTTGAACGCCACGAAACAGGGGGGAAAATTCAAGGGAAGTTGGCTAACACTCGTGCTCAGGGTGAACCCGCTGTGCCATTTGACAAGAGAGCGGGCCACCCCAATGGAGGAGCGGCTTTACTCAAATGTCGGGAAAATGCTGTACTCTGATGCTGAGAAATTGTTGCACACAGTACGTTATTTAATGTTTTCCCAACCTTTGGCATTGAAGTGAAAAATAGTAGCACGCTTTTCGGCGCCTTTCTGCAGACTTTTTATGAGTGATTTAATGCGGGGAAATTGTGTGTGTGTTTGTGTTCATATGGGATGTGGTGAATTGAATGGGGGAAAAGGGAAAATTTAATATGGAAATTGGATAAATTGGTTGACATTTTATGACAACATA